>NW_024467106.1:29910000-39910000 GCF_017591425.1 Ochotona curzoniae
ATATTTCAGTTTTATTTGTACATAAAATAAATCGGCTTTATTTAAAAAATCAAAATAATGATCAATTAAAATATGAAACAAATTTCTCACATATTGTACTGAGTTATCTTAAGTAACACCATTTCTTTTTAAAATAAATTTTACTACCAAAGAATCATAAATCTTTTCTGAGACATACTGGCTGTGATTCAAGAAGAGTGAAATAAAGTAATGTTACAAATAGTTGCTATGTGTAAAATACATCTTTCAGTAGGCAGGTAAAGGTAATATAAAGTAAAGCAATATGAGAATAGTAAATGTTATAGCTGAAATCAGAGATTGCAGAGCAAAAATGGCAAGATCTAAGTCTTGGTTCTGCCCCATTATTTACCATCTTAGGAAAATTATACATTTTTGTATTTCAGATTAAGCAGAGATAACTGTACCTCCTCTAAAAGGGTTACTACGATAAGAAGTTGAGAAGTACAAAGACTTCACAGTAATGTCTGACATGACCAGGAAGAAACAGAAAGAGAGTGGAAAAAAGAGACAGAAAACCAATAACTTCTATCAGCTGAGACCAGGCCAAAATCAGGAATATGCAACTGTATCTGGGTTTCCTGCATGGGGGGGAGAAGCCATTTAGGACTGAGCCAGCAGATACAAGGTTTCTCTCTGTGAACATGTTCTTTCAAATGTACATGTTCTTTTATTTATACTCAACTAAGATTTACCCAGAAATGTTTCAAAAATATGTATAAAAATGAGGCAGACATCCTGGTGCAGCAAGATAAGCCATCACTTGGGATGCCTGCATTCCATGTAAATGTCCAGTGCATTTCTGGCTACTCTGTGCTTCTGACCCAGCTTGATGGAAACCTGCCTGGGAGGCAGATGTTGCCCAAATGCTTGGGTTCCACCCCCTTACATGGGAGACTTGCAGGAAATTTCTAGCTCCTGGCTTTAGTTTAGCACAGCCCTGGCTATAATGGGCATATGGGGAGTGAACCAGCAGATGGAAGATACCTCTCTACAACTCCTCCTCTGTCCGAATTTAAATGAACATTTTTCTTGCTGGTAGAATTTCCAGGTGGCACACAGCACCACACAGGAATAAAGGGAAAATATGTGTCTCTGCAGTCACAGAGATGACCTCATCTAACTAATCACTCCACAAAGACACTACCTTTAAAGATCATAGCCCTATTAAGTTTCTAACCTATAACACTTTATAAACAAGGATTAAATGTCAGTTTATGAAAACCTAGGGGGAGCCTCAAACTCTAGCGATATCGATCAATCTTTTCAATTGATTTTTGGATGATGTTTATATAGTTGAGAAGGAAACATACCCACGTGGACTACTGATCAGGGTGGGAAGGGTCAAGGGACAGGGAAAGTGGTTGAAATCACTGTTTCCAACTTTTTCTTTTTCCTGTATCTGGGCGGAAAGGGGAAAAAAGAAGCCGCACCCAATATCCTAATCACATCAGTTATCTGGGAATGGGGGATGGTAACCAGATGTCATCCCAGGGTCCCTGATGTAGAGCATGCTCCAAGGGTTCTGTGTAACTGTGGGTTTTTTGGTTTTTTTTTTTTTTTTAAGATTTATTTTTATTTTTATTGGAAAAGCTGATATACAGAGAGGAAGAGAGACAGAAAGGAAGATCTTCCCTCCAATGGTTCACTCCCCAAGTGACCACAACAGCGGGTGCTGTGCTGTTCTGAAGCCAAAGGCCAGGAGCTCTTCCGGGTCTCCCACATGGGTGCAGGATCCCAAGGCTTTGGGCCATGCTCGACTGCTTTCACAAGCTACAAGCAGGGAGTCAGATGGGAAGCAGGGCTGCCGGGATTAGAACTGGTGGCCATATGGGATCCTGGCGTATGCAAGGCGAGGACTTTAACCACTACACTATAGCGCCGGGCCCAAGTGTTTTTGATAGTTCTGGAATGCTGTTGATTTTGTTGCTACAAGGATGAGAAAATCTGTCCAAGGTCCACTGGCTGACTTAGTCCACCTTAAAGTCTCCATTGATCCAGATACTTGCTGTCAACCCTTGGCTGGCAGAGTTGTACAATTTGTTCTGCCCTCCACGGTATTAGATATCATCTCCAGCCTGGAGATATCAGTAGAGCCTCAAACTAGCAATGTCAATCAATCTTAAAATCCCGATACCAAGGCCCAGTGCGATTGCATAATGTTTAAAATCTTTGTCTTGAATATGCTAAGATCCCATACGGTCACCAGTTCTAATCCGGGCGGCCCCATTTCCCATCCAGCTCCCTGCTTGTGGCCTGGGAAAGCAGTCAAGGATGGACCAAAGCCTTGGGACCCTGCACCTGTGTGGGAAATCCAGAGGAAGTTCCTGGCTCCTGGCTTGAGATTGGTTCAGCTCCAGCCACTGTGGCCACTTGGGGAGTGAACCATCGGAGGGAAGATCTTCCTCTCTGTCTCTCCTCTTCTTTGTATATCTGACTTTCCAATAAAAATTAATAAATCCTTTTTAAAAATCCTGATACCCTTCTTCAATTTATTTAAACTAATTTTTTCCAAACGTTTTAATAATGACGACCTGAGTTCCTTTATTGGCCATTCATGAATTATGATGTCTTTAGAAGTAAATAAAACTCAGGGGGATTGATTTTAGTTTGCAACGTTTAGTAAGGTTTTTGCCTTACAGATGCCAATGACATTTGCCTCTCCTAACTGTACTGTCATTTCATATCTCAGACAACTATGTGCTACAAGCTGTCCTTATTAGTGGATATAATGGTAGGTCCCAGCTTACATGGGCTTTCGTGATTGGGTTTTTGTTTTTTGTTTTTTGTTTTTTTGAATTTCCATTTTCATTATGTAGAGCTAAATTTAAGTCAGTGATGTGTCTTGACTTCAAGTAAGTTCAACAAGAGCATTGATTTGTCCAGGTTTATGAGAAATATAAGACTACCCAAAGATTAATTTTTCTTGCACTTACTCTTTGAAGCCACTAAAGATGATACAGTTTTCATTATAAAGTTATGGATGATATTTTTCATGAAATCTGGCAGCTGATAAAGCAAAAACACAGGAATATAGAAATACAGTACTGACTGAAAATGGAGATACTTATATTTAAGAAAGTTATTTTTAAAAATACAAACATTTTAGAAAAAAGAATTAGTTTCAAAGATCATGGGAGAGAAAAGAATAGGGATTTCTTCTGTGTTAGAAATGTCATTTTACGGGGCCCAGTGTAATGGCTCAGTGGTTAAATCCTCCTCTTGCAAGCGCTGGGATTCCATATAGGCACTGGTCCGTGTCCCAGCTGCTCCACTTCCCATCCAGCTTCCTGTTTGTGGCCTAGGAAAGCCATAGAGGATGGCCCAAAGCCTCCATATGTAACCCACGTGGGGGACTCAAAAGTTCCTGACTCCTGGCTTCGGAGAGTTCCATTCATTGACGTCATTTGGGGAGCAAATCAGTGAATAGAAGTTCTTTATCTCTTCTCTCTGTAAATCTGATCTGCTTTTCCAATAAAAATAAGTAAGTCTTAAAAAAAATAGAAGAAATTTCATTTTACTTTATGTATACTCATTATTTTTGGCTTTTGGAAGGCTATTGAAACTTAATTTCAAGTATTCTGGGGAAAGCTATTCCTCATCATGAGTTAAACAGAGAGTACCCTAGATATGACAGCTTTGGAAGACGTTTAACAGGAGGCTAAGCAGGCTCTTTCTCCCAATTCATCTATCTGCTTATTTAATGATCCTATAGAGCTTTTACATGTACAGAGATTCCATTTGAGAAGCTGTTGATACAGCAGTGAAGATGTTCAAAACAGGGATGGAGCTAACGTTATAATTAGGGGAGAAAGCAAAGTAAATAAAGTACAGCACAGTGGATTAAGCTTTAACCTGAGATACTAGTGTCCCATCTGAGTGTGGGTTTGAGGCCTGGATGTCCCACTCTGGTCCAGGTCCCCACGGCTATGTCTGGGAAAACAGCAGAAGATGGTCTGGATAGTTGGGTTTCTGCCACCCATGTGAGAGACTTGAACAGAGTTTTAGGCTCTTGGCTTCAGCCAACTCAGTCCCAGTGACAGCCATTTGTGGGTAGTGAACTAGGTGACAGATCTTGCTCTCTGCCTCTGTGTCTCTTCTTCACTCTCTATAACTTTGTTTTTCAAATAAATAAAATAAATATGTATTTTTTAAAAAGCAACTATACAGCTAGAGCTGTGGGATAGCAGGTAAAGTTAGTCCTGCCATCATCCCACATCTGTGCTGATTTGAAACCTGGCCATTCTATTTCTGATCCAGCTCCCTGCTAATGTGTCTGGGAAAGCCAGGAAAATGACTCAAGTGGTTGGGCCCCTGCACCCACATGAGAGATCCAAAAGAGGATCCTGGCTTTGAACTGGCTCAGCTCTGGTCATTGTCACTATATGGGAAGTGAACCAGAGGATGGAAGATCTCTATCTATATCTGTAACTTCTTCAAATAAATAAATCTTTAAAAATTAAAATTCAAAAAGCAAATAGAAGATACTTTGCTGAGATATAGAAATTTGATAATTTATTTAGGGTAACCAGGGAAGACCTCTCTAAGAAGAGAACATTTGGGCAGAGACAAGATCAAGGATTGAGCCATTGTGGATAACTAGCAAAAAGCATTCATACCAGAGTGAAAAGAAGAGAGGCAAGAGCATGTGTTATCCAAGGACCCCAAGTGGAGTAAGCAATAGGGTTTACTGTAAGAGATGTCAAGAAACCAGATTACAGATGGTCTGTCGATGTCTGTAAGAATTTCAGCTCTTAAAATGAGATGCAAAGTCACACTTGAACATTCCAAACAGGCGATTAATAAAATCAGATAAAAATTATTACTCTAACCACCAGCTGAAAATAGACTATGGTAGGGCAAGGATGCAGGGGAACTGCTTCGGATGCTATTACCATAATTTAGGCAGCTGATATGCATGGCTAGTGCCAAAAAATAACACTATAGGAACAATGAACAGTCAGATTCTTAACCATACTGTGAACCATTCTTCCCAGGATCTTTTTTGTTTATTTTTTAAGGATTTATTTACTTGTATTGGAAAGTCAGATCCTGAGAGACAAAGATATTCCATCTGATGATTCAAGCCCCAAGTGCCCGCAAAGGCTGGAGCTGAACCAATCCAAAGCCATGAGCCGGGAGCTTCTTCCACGTCTTCCATGCAGGTGCAGGGTCCCAAAAGACTGAGTTGTCCTTGACTGCTTTCTCAGGTCACAGGCAGGGAGCTGGATGGGAAGTGGAGCAGGAGGGACATGAACTGGTGCCCATGTGGGATTCCAGTGATTGCTGATTACTATATCTTTAATTCAAATCTTGGCTCAATATTTGGCTCAATAATCATGTTTAGTCTGTCTTATTTCTGGCTGATAATATCTCACTAATACTGAAAACAATTAGGAGGGAGGCATATGAAAATTAGTGTTCCTGGGAGTAGACTAAAATGAAATATATTTTCTTAAATAGTTACCTGGACAAAAACAATACTTAAGTGACTACTACCTTTTTTTTGGAGTATTCTATTTTTAATAAGTATGAAATGATTTACACCAGTGACTTTATTTTCTGATGGAAATCCCCAATATTAGAGGGAAAAACCCTCAAAAGACATTAGTTTTCATATACACATACATAAAAATAAGTGCATATACACAATTTACTTATAAAAAAGCATTCCATTGAACATCAATGTATATGTTTAAACTCTACTGTTAATATATGAGTTCTCATTTTAAAATTAAAATTTGGGCCCAGCACTGTGGCCTTGCAGCTAAAGTCCTCGCCTTGAACACGCCAGGATCTCGTATCGTCACTGGTTCTAATCGCAGCAGCTCTACTTCCCATCCAGCTCCCTGCTTGTGGCCTGGGAAAGCAGTCGAGGATGGCCCAAGGCCTTGGGACCTTGCTCCCGCACGGGAGACCTGGAGGATGTTCCTGGCTCCTGGCTTCAGATCAGCGCAGTACTTGCTGTTGCAGTCACTTGGGGAGTGAAATCAGTGGATCGAAGATCTTCCTCTCTGTCTCTCCTCTTTGTATATCTGTCTTTATAATAAAAATAAATCTTTAAAAATAAATAAATAAATAAAATTTGAGTTTCTAGACACATTTAGGCTGTGTAATGGGCTAGAAGTTGTTGTTGTGATTTAAGCCTCCACCTTTGGTGCCAGCATCACATATGGCAAGAATTCGACTCATAGTTGCTCTGCTTCCAGTCCAGGTCCCTATTAATGGCCCGGAAAGGAATGGAGGAAGGCCCATGCGCTTGGCCCCTGCACCTACAAAAAGACTAGAAGAAGCTCCCGGCTTTGGACCAGCCCAGTTCTGGTTGTTGTGGCAATTTGGGGAGTGGATGGGCAGACAGAAAATCTCTCTACCTCTCCTCTCTCTGTAACCCCACCATTCAAATAAACAAGCTTAAAAGAAAGCTGGGTTGGCTTCTGTGAGCAGCTTGGTTCTAACTGCTGATGTGGCTGACATCATTCTTCTTTAAAAAAACATTTTATTGTCATTTATTTGAAAAACTGAGCAACAAAGAAGTATTTTCTCTCCACTGTTTAACTTCTCAAATAAGTACAAGAGCCAAGGATGAGTCAGCTTGAAGCTGGGAGCCCTGAATTCTACCCAGGTCTTCCATGTTGATAGCAGGGGCCCATGCACTTGAGCCATCATCTGCTACCTCCCTGGATGTATCAGCAAGGAGGCTAGAACTAGAATCAAAGGACCAATGGCCTGGTCTGGCACTGTGATATACAATGAAAGTACATCTAGGCAGTGTCTTAACTGACAGTGACACAATATCCACCTAATAACCAACATGCTATACTGCTTTATTAATCCTTAGAAATTCTCTTTAAAGAGCCAAAAACCTAAGCTTTTATTTACATTTAGCTGGCAAATATTTTTAAAATGTACTGATATTTTAAATATTGTGAATACCTTATCAAAGTGGCTTATTATCTCTGACATATGAAGGCACTTTAAAAAGATCATAGAAAGTGGAATTAAAGGGGAAGTTAATTTTGGTGCAGAAACATTTTGAAATCAATGCATATGAGGAATTCTCAAAAAATTCAAGAAAATATTTTAATTATGAGAAAACATTAAAAAAAATTCTGGGGGCCCGGCGTCATGGCCTAGCGGCTAAAGTCCTCACCTTGAACGCGCCAGGATCCCATAGCATCACTGGTTCTAATCCTGACAGCTCCACTTCCCATCCAGCTCCCTGCTTGTGGCCTGGGAAAGCAGTTGAGGACAGCCCAAAGCCTTGGGACCCTGCACCTGTGTGGAAGACCTGGAAGAGATTCCTGACTCCTGGCTTTTGTATCGGTGCAACACTGGCCATAGTGGTCACTTGGGGAGTGAATCATCAGACGGAAGATCTTCCTCTCTGTCTCTCCTCCTCTCTGTATATCTGACTTTCCAATAAAAACAAATAAATCTTTTTTAAAAATTCTGAATTTTTCTGCGCCAAAATAAACTTATCACTAAATAGCAATTTTCAAAAATTTTCTAAAATTTTTGGAACCAGTGGGGTAGCTTAAGCAGCTAAAGTCCTTGCCTTACATGCGCTGGGATCACTTATGGGCAGTTTTAGCCCTGGTGGCCCCACTTCCCATCCAGCTCCCTGCTTGTGGCCTGGGAAAGCAGTCAAGGACAGCTCAAAGTTTTGGAACCCTGCACCCTTGTGGGAGACCCAGAAGAAGCTCTGAGCTCCTGGCTTCAGATCAGTGCAGCTCTGGCCATTGTGGCCACCTGGGGAGTGAATCTACAGATGGAAGATCTTTCTCTTTGTCTCTGTTTTTCTCTGTGTATCTAACTTCCCAATAAAAATAAATAACTCTTTAAAAAATGTTTTTGAACTACCCCATCTTTGCAAATTTAACACAAAAACTTGAGTGATGCTATCAGAAAGACATAAACTGACACTTCCTAAAATGTCAATCTGTAGGTTTTCTCCACATATTGTCAGAAACTATGGTATCATTTTAGTATTGAGGCCTTGATAAAGCTTAACTTGCAATGTCTCAGTTTTTACCTTTGTAAGCCAGGAATAATAAATAGTACTACTGCCTCTTATACTTGTGTTGAGGATTGAATGAGTGATTCTGACTTAGTCATAAGTATCTGTTGTATATGTCTCACATAAAGGATAGAACAAAGGATGTTACAACCCCACCACTGTGCTAAAAACACAGCAAGTACTCAGTTATATCCACCATTATTTTGGAAATGTGAGGTATTATTTACATAGTAGAAAATTTATACACAGCTAAATACATATATACACTATATATTTTTTTAAGATTTAATTTATTTTTATTGGAAAGTCAGATCTTCTGACTGCTGAATTCGCTCCCCAAGTGGCTGCTAAGCCCAGAGATGCACTGATCCAAAGCCAGGAACCTCTTCCAGGTCTCCAACGAGGGTGTTGGGTCCCAAGGCATTGAGCTGTCCTTGACTGCTTTTCCAGGCCACAGCAGGGAGCTGGATGGAAAATTGGGTAGTCAGGATTAGAACTGGCACCCATATGGGATCCCAGTATGTGCAAGGTGAGGACTTTAGCTGCTAGGCTACAATGCCAGGCCCTGAGCCATTTTTCTACCCTTTATAGTATAAATTTTTAAATTTCAACTAAATACTTCAGGGAGTAACTAATCAGACAGGAATTTCCAAATAGTTTTCAAGAGAAAAAAATAACTTATATTAGAACAAGGACTTGAGTATGACTTACCAGTTTTCATTACAAATTTCCCATGTATATATCCTCCTTTCTATATCTGGTACTCTGGCAAAACACAAGTAGGTCCAGATTGTGTTTTCAAACTGTATAAAAGCAGAAGTTGTAAACAGAATGGCACAGTAGGCTAAGCTTCTACCACCATCTGTGACAGCATCACATATGGGTGCTAGCTCATGTTCTGCTGTTCTATTTCCCATTCAGCTCTCTGCTTATGGCCTGGGAAGTGGAGCAACAGAGAATGATTAAAATCTTGGGACCTCTGCACTCACATGGGAGACAGAGAAAGAAGCTCCTGCCTCCTGACTTTGGATCTCCTCAGCTCTGGCTATTGTAGTAATTTGAGGGAATGAATCAGCAGTTGGAAATCTTTCTCCCTCTAGAATCCTTTCATATAAAAATTAATCTATGAAAAAAACCACAACAAACAACACAGCAGTTTCCCCATCTGTCCAATTTATAAAATATCAAAATGTCCATAAGTTACCCAGAATTTTAGACATCTACTACAACTAAACACAATGTCTAGTAGGAAAGAGGAAGTCAAATTGTCTCAACTTGCAGATGACATGATTCTATACACAGGAGAACTAAAAGACTCAATAAAGCAATTATTAGAAATTACAAGAGAGTTTGGTAAGATACTAAGGTATAAAATCAATACAAATCAATGGCCCTAGTATACACAAACAACCCCAGGGCTGAAAAAAAAAAAAAAACTTAGTCAGTGTAAAACAAGAGAGAAGACTTTTAAATACCTTGGCATTAACCTAGCCAAATACGTGGAACACCTCTATGAAGAAAACTAAAAAACCTGAAAATATAAATAGAAGGCTTTAAAAGATGGAAAAATATACTGTACTTCTGCATAGGCAGAGTCAACATCACTAAAAATAACCATATTATCCAAAGTAGTAAACGGATTCAATGCAATCCCAATTTAAATCCCAAGAACACTGTTCACAGAGCTGGAAAAATGACATAAAAATTCATCTGGAAACGTAAGAGACCGTAAATGGCCAAAACGATTTTGAAGAATAGCAATCTAGCCAGAGGAATCACAATTCCAGATCTTAAGACATATTTACAGGGTAATCAAAAAAAAGTCTGATATTGGTACAGAAACAGAGAGGAAGATTAATGAAGGAGAAGAGAAACACCCAAAGAGAGGCCACACATACAATCAACTAACCTTTGACAAGAGAACATAAAACACTCAGGGAAAAAGGTTGGTCTCTTCAACACATGTTGTTGGAATAACTGAATGGCAGCCTGCAGAAGATATAAGACTTCTACCTTTCACTGTATACAAAGATCAAACCTAAATGGATAAAGGACCTAAATCTATATCCAGAAACTATCAAATTATTAGAAAAAAAACATAGGAAACATTCTATAAGATATAGGCCTATACAAGAACTTCCTAGAAAAGTCATCAAAAAGTACAGGTAGTCAAGGCCAAAATAAACAAATGGGATTACATCAAACTAAGAAGCATCTGTACACTGAAGGAAACGATCAACAAAATGAAGAGGCAATCAAAAGCAAGGGAGAAAATCTTTGCACACTACACCACAGATACTAATATCTAGGATATATAATGAGCTCCAGAAACGTAACAACAAAACAAACTAGTTAAGAAATGGGTGAAGGAGGCCTGGTACAACTGCTTAGTGGCTAAATCCTCACCATACCAGTGCTGGGATCTCATATATGTACCAGTTCATGTTTGGGCTGCTCCACTTTCCATCCAGCTCCCTGCTTGTGGCCAGGGACAGCAGTCGAGGACAGTCCAAGGGCTTGGGACCCTGCAACCACATGGGAGACCTGGAAGAAGCTCCTGGCTCATGGCTTCAAATTGGCTCAACTAAGGCCACTGCAGCCACCTGGGAAGTGAGCCAGCCGATGCAAGATTTCTCTCTCTGCCTCTCTGTTCTGTAAATCTATCTTTCCTATAAAAATAAGTAACTCTTGGGCCTGGCGGAGTGGCCTAGCAGCTGAAGTCCTTGCCTTGAACGCGCCAGGATCCCATATGGGCTCCGGTTCTAATCCCGGCAACTCCACTTCCCATCCATCCAGCTCCCTGCTTGTGGCCTGGGAAAGCAGTCGAGGACGGCCCAAGGCTTTGGGACCCTGCACCCATGTGGGAGACCCGGAGGTTCCTGGCTCCTGGCTTCGGATCAGCATAGCTCACTTGGGGAGTGAATCATCGGACGAAAGATCTTCCTCTCTGTCTCTCCTCCTCTCTGTATATCTGACTTTCCAATAAATAAATAATTTTTTTTTTAAAAAAGTAACTCTTTCAAAAATAGAAAGAAATGGGTTAAGCAAACGAGCAGACATTTTTCAAAGGACTAAAGTCAAATGGCTAACAGACATAAAAAAGTGCTCAAGCTTTCTGGCAATAAGCAAAATACAAATAAAACCCAGAATGAGCTTCCACTGAATCCCAGTAAGAATTACTTACATATAGAAATCTACTAACAACAAGTAGGATGGGGAAAGAATGTGGAGAAAAAGGTATTCTATTCCACTGCTGGTGGGACTGCAGACTGGTGTAGCGAATATGGAAGTCAGTATGAAGAGTACTATGCAACTGAAATGTCATCTACCATATGACCCAGCACACCTACTCCACTCCCAAAAGAAGTGGCACATACAATGTGCACCCCTATATTTACTGCACCCTGATCAACAATAGTAAAAACATGGAAACAACCTAGATGTTCACTGAAAGAGAACTGAATAAAGAAACTGTGATACATCTACTCTATGAAATACTATTCAGCCATTAAAAAGAGTGAAATCTACATTTGCAACAAAGTGGTCGCAAATGGAGACTATCAGGCTCAGTGAAATAAGCCAATCCCAAAAGAAGAAATATCTTATGTTCACTCTGATCTAAGACAACCATTATCCAAAATTCAAAACAAAAATATATAAAAGTAAATATACAAATGAACAATGTAATGGAGACCAGAGTATGAGAAATCAAAGATCAATAGTATGCATCCCTATTCTTGAACAAAAGTAGGCCCTCAATAAATCTGCTAAATATACCGAAACATCAAAATACTAGACTCTCTACCACTGTTTATGCCTGCAATATTATGACACATGTAACGAGCAGAATACTGGAGTTGAGACTACAGCTGAAGGACTACATTATTGTTAAACACAGGGGACTATAGGAGAGGGTGGTAGGGTGAGGGAGGAAAGAGAGGGAAAGGGGGTGGAGCCTTATACCTTCAAAACTGCAAAATGGAAAATAAGAATTAAAAAGACTCAAAGGTAGTTATATAAAGCAGGAGAGGTAATGACTCAGAAGCAGCCACAGTCTGTGAGGATGCTGATCCAATCTCCGAATTCAAAGTATGGGAGTTAAGGAAGACTGAGCACAGCAAATGTTTGAGAGGGCTTCAGAGAAGGTAATATTTTCCGTGGAGGGCCAGAAGTTTCAAGACAGCTAAAGTATGTATGGGAGGGGCTGAACAGTCGAGCCACCTGGAGCCAGAAGGATCTTGCTTCCAAGGAATCTTCATGAAAAGCTACTAGGGGAGCACCAAGAATATGAGTCTATCCACTGGGAATCAGCAGAGTCCAGCCTTGATTCGGTTCCAAGGAAATCCTACACTAGGTTGTCAGACAACAAAAAGACTAAATAGATCTCACGTAGTTACAGAACAAAACAAAAATGGATGATAGCAGAATGGGGGGACTGTTGTAATGTGAAGTTTCAGCCTAATAATCCTGTCTTAAAAAAACTTCTATCACAGGGATCACCAATCCATAAATGCCATTTTAGTTGAGAGTAAACATATAAGGGACAGGAAGTGTCACAGGCTATTAGCATAACTCATCATTGAGTAAAGAATCTCTTATGGGTACTTTCAATGCAGTGGTTAAATCTCTGCTTGGAACATCTGCACGCCTTTTTGGAGTGCCTGGCTTCAGTTTCAGTTTCTCTACTCACAATCCAACTTCCTTATGCTAATGTGCACTGTGAGGGGCATAGGACCCCCTCAAGTCCTTGGGTCCCTGCTACACACAGGAGACCCAACAGAGTTCCAGTCTCCTAGCTTCAAGTTCTTCAACCCCCAGTTGTTGAAGTCATTGGAGAGTGAACTAGCAAGGAAAGATCTCTCTGACTGTAAATAAAATGAAAGAAATAGCTTTATAAGTAATTTTTAACTGTTCTATACTAAAATTTCTGATAAAAAAAAAACACCTGCTCATAATGTCTGATAATATTTTGTTATCACAAGCAAATAAGATAACTTTGGAATAAACTAAAAATGCCATTAGTTATTAAATGTAACTGCCAAGCCTAAAAAAATTACAATGGACAATCTAATAAAAATGGGTAACAAACATAACTTAGGATTTAGGATTTATTATTTTTAAGTGGTAAATACTGAAAAACAAGTTTTAAGTATTTTGTAATACAAAGGCAACTGAATCTTAAGAATCAGAATAGTCAATCCAACCAATCATATTTCAACTTCATTAGTGGTCTTAGAAATACAAACTGAAGGGCCTGGCACAGTAGCCTAGCAGTTAAAGTCCTTGCCTTGCACGTGCGGGGATCCCATTTGGGCTGATCCTAATCCCGGTGGCCCCACTTCCCATCCACTTCCTGCTTGAGGCCTAGGAAAGCAGTTGAGGATGGCCCAAAGCCTTGAGACCCTGCACCTGCGTGGGAGACCTGGAAGAGGCTCCTGGCTCCTGGCTTCAGATCGGTTCAGCTCCGGCCATTGCGGCCACTTACAGAGTGAATCATCGGATGGAAGATCTTCCTCTCTCTCCTCCTCTCTGTATATCTGACTTTCCAATTAAAAAAAAAAATCTTAAAAGAAAAAGAAGAAAAAAAGAACAAATACAAACTGAAAATTATTTTCTTTGTCGAATTAACAAATATTCTTAAAGAGCACTGCTGCAAGTAAACACCACGGTGCGGCCTTCCGGAAGCGGACGGTGGACAACGCTCACAAAGGTCTAAGTGTATGCATTTTTTTCATTTCCAAAATTCTATTCACAAAATCGTAACTTAACAAATTATTCATATTTAGATGAGAAATATACTAAACACACTGTAATTTGTTTTAATCTGAAATTCATTTTTAACAGAAATGCATTATTAATTTTTAAAGCAAAAGGTATTCCTAAAAGTAAATGAAACTGAGCAAATGCTGTGTGCTTATGTGCCAAGGCTCTCAGAAATACGCAGTAAAGGGAAAAGAGGTGTTTTCTTTTTAAAAATAGGTAGATAATTCTCAGAGGGAAAAAAGGACACTAATCTTTTCATAAACGTCTCAAACCAATTAGGATTGGCACCTACATACGAGTATGAAAAATGACTCTGCATTGATTAGCTGTTAGTATAAAATAAACATATGTTACTATGCAGTAAGAGATGCAATTAACAGCTAAAATGACAGACCCTTAATGAGACATTCATTAGGCATCAAGAATAAATTGAATGTAGAAAGCTCGCATTCCACATCCAAGCTGTACCCCTCTTACCTCGACAGTCCTTCTGGTCTCGGGAAATTTGACAAGAATCCTATACATGTTTACAGATGATGCTAACGTTAAGATGTAACTTTTAATATGCTGCAAGTAACTGAAATGATTTCTAAATCACTCTTAATTTAAAATTTAAGATTTTTTTTTTTTAAATTGGAAAGTAACATATACAGAGAGGAGGAGAGAGAGAGGACGATCTTTGGTCCAATGGTTCCTTCCCCAAATGGCCGCAACGACCAGAGCTGAGCTGATCTAAAGCCAGAGGCCAGGAGTTTCCTCTGGGTCTCCCGCACGGGTGCAGGGTCCCAAGGCTTTGAGCCATCTCAACTGCTTTTCCAGGCCACAAGCAGGGAGCTGCATTGGAAAGAGATTGCCAGGATTAGAACCAGCACCCATATGAGATCCTGGGTATGCAAGGAGAAGATTTTAGTCACTAGGCTACTGCACCGGGCCCCGAATCTTTAAATTTAAAGAGCAAAGTAATGAGATAAGTATATCTGAGATATTAAGTGACTTGTGGGGCCAGTGTTGGTGACACAGTGAGTTATGCTGCCACTTGTAATGCCAACATCCCATAAGAGAGTTTTAGTTCTGAGTCCTGGGTACTCCGCTTCTGATCCAGCTCCTTTCTAACATAGCTGAGAGAGTAATGGAAGACTGCTTAAGTGCTTGGGGTCTAGGCTAGACCTGGCAGTTGCAGCCATTTAGAAAGTAAAGCATTGGACAAAATCTCTCTCCACAATATTAGATGACTTGTCTTTGTCTATTACACCAGCAAGAACCACCAAACAGCAGCATAAAACCATGCTTCCTATGGATATGTGTGTATAACTGGTACACGTGTTCATTAAAACATACGTGAATATGTCTGTAAATTTACATGTTACTTATTAAACACTTGATTTCAACCTTTACTTGGCAAGCACTTCAAGTACAGAGCTTAGCATGGACTTAAAATATGTGATGCTGCCTCCTGATGAATTACTCAATAAGTCTCATCTTGAGACCTAGAACATTGTTACATGTTTAGTACCCAGAGGAACAATAGTTTTCTACATTACAGAGTAAACCTTGCTTTCGGTAGGCTGGCAGATATCCATAAACGGGAATCCTGCCACCAGTCCCTGAGCAAACAGTTACACACGGCATACTCACATCCGCATAGTGGCCCAACATGTCACATCGATCACATCTTTTTCTCCAGGAAGATCTTCCCAGACATCTGTGAGTGGAGGACATAGGCAAAGAACAGTCTAAACAAAAGCGCGCTGGACAGGAATACTGGAGGTGTCCTCTCTCGGAGCACAGGCAGCAGGGACGGACTTTCTACACAGCAGAAAAACAGAGACATTTCTGTTCAGTCTCAGGCGGTGAATGATTAGCGTTTCCTCTTCTAAAACGTTAGGTGAAACAATATTCCCCAATGGAGCCCCAAAGAAAACCAAGCCTTAAATCTAACTATAACAATTGAACAAAATCTTTGAAATCAGAGGTTTAAAATGAGTTATTTTTATCCTGTAGCTGCCAGAAAGGCTTATCTGCATTATCGCATGGCAACCCTTCTTAAACTTTGTCTTACAGGACTATTGAAAATAGAAAGTGTTTAAGAAGGAAAGTAAAATGAAGATCTTAGGAAACTCAATCATAGGCAGAGCAATGCAGAAAAGTCCTGGAAAAACAAAAAAGTAACAAAGATAAAAACAAACAAATAATGGGTCAATTGGTTAATCCTCCACCCGTGAGCATCAACATAACATATGGGCACTGGTTCATGTCACAACTGCTCCATTTCCCATCCAGCAAACTATTTACAGCTTGGGAAAGCAGTGGAGGACAGCCAAGGCCTTGGGAGCCTGTACCCATGTGGGAGACCCAGAGGAGGCTCTTAGGTTTGGATCAGCTCAGCTCCCTAACCTTAATGATCATTCAGAGAGCAAACCGAAAAATGAAGATCTTTCTGTCTCTCTGTAAATCTTTCCAATAAAATAAATAAATAAATCTTTTTTAAAAAGGCAAATATACAGAGAGGAGAGACAGAGAAGATCTTCCGTCCGATGATTCACTTTCCAAGTGGCTGTCACAGCTTGATGTTGAGCCAATCCGAAGCCAGGAGCCTCTACCAGTCTCCTACGCAGGTGCAGGGTCCCAAAGTCTTGGATCGTCATTGACTGCTTTCCCAGGCCACAAGCAGGGAGCTGGATGGGAAGTGGGGCCGCTGGGATTAGAACTGGTGCTCATATGGCATCCTGGCGTGTTCAAGGCGAGGACCTTAACCGCTGCGCTATCGCTCCGGGCCCTATAAAACTTTTTTTTAAAAAGAAAAATATGAATACTGTCAAGAATCTGAAAGACAGTCACTTTGAAGAGGAAACAAGTAATGGAAAAAATGCTTGTTAATAACTTATTAGATGTTAGAGAACGTCTAAGAGTTTTAGCTCTGTGTCGTTTCAAAGATTAACATACCTACTTAACATAATCTCCATTGATAAACATTTAAATTTCTCTAGCATAATTTTCGAACAACAAAAATTATCCTAAAATAAAACAGGCTGTCTGTTAAAATAGAAGGTTTAGAAATGAAAAGGGCTCAGGATCAAGACTGAAGACATCTCATTTTACAGATAAGGAAACAAAGGTACAGATCATGGCATAACGTGACCAGCATCAAACAACTAGAGTACAGTCTGAAGTTGAATCCACACTTTTGACTCCAAATTCTCTGTTCTTTGCTGAACAGCAGACTGTGACCTATTTGGAATTTAACAACATATGTATCACAAAAGGTTTGAAATCTAAAGTTGCAGCATTCTAACATTTTTATTTTGAACATACGTAAAGAAACATTACATATTTTACATACTTGTGGTAACGGGCAGTTTTTTGATAAATGGCCACATTTGTCACAATTTCTGCAGGTAACATTTTTGTTGACTGAATAGTATCGGGGAGTCCATCTTCCAGAAGCTCTGTTATTACCTATCTGTGCCTAAAGGGGAAAAACAAAAAGAATCAAAGGAAAAAAACCCAGTTTCATTCTGTTAAGTAATAGTCATCCATTCTCTTTGAAAGACAACTTAACTGTGTGTAAAGAAACATCCAATTTCAAGTCAGTACCCTTTCCTTGATAAAGCAACAGAACCAACAGTCAAGTTTGGCCAATTTAGAACTCAGCAATAGGACATTTTCTCATTCTTGCTGACTCTCACAAAAAGGTAAAAAAACACAGAGTAATGAAGCACTTCTTTTTTGTCTGCCCTATTGATTATTCTTTTACAATTTTCTCTAAGATTTTCTTTTGCTTGTATTTTTTCTGCTTTGTACAGACTCAGAAGGTGTACTGATATACATTATTTAGACGTTTTGTTAGCATTCAGAATCAAACCTGTACTCCCAAAGTTGAACCTTAAGCATAAATACAAAAATCAAACAAAACCTTTGAAATAAGAGCTTTAAAATAGTTATATGTATACTGTAGCTGCCAAGAAGGCTTATTTTAGTTCACATCCATTCAGAATCAAACTCTGTCACGCTACTAACTCATATGTCTGAAAGTACATCAGAGGTGGATGTTTAGTACAGTAGCTAAGAAGCTGACTTGGAAAGCAAGCAACCCACACCAGATTGCTGAGGTCAATTCCTGTCTCCATTGGGTTCCAGTTTCCCGCCACTGCAAACTCTGGGAGGCAGCAAGTGTTGGCTAAGGAACCTGGGTCTCTACCACCCATATGGAGACCAGGACTGGGTTTAGGGCTCCGAGCTGCTGGTTAGCCCAACCCAGGCTGCTGCAGGGATGTCAGAGTGAACCAGGGAATAGAAGATGTTTCTCTTTCTATTAGCCTTTAGATAAATGAAAATAAATGTACATTAACATTTTGCTGAATAAGAGATCTGCTTGCTTTCTAGTTAAGTGACAAAAGTTTTAAAAATTTACCTTTTCTAGCCTTGTGAAACTTCATAGCTACCAAACACTTCCCTTCTTTCATAAAGCACAGGGTTACAAAATTGGAAAATTTCTAAAATAGAGTGAAATGATTTCTTTCCCAGAGTTATTTTTAACATTCATTTTGCCTACACAGTGACTCAGTGTTGAATTGTCCTATATCACATAGAATATCTAGTATATATATATAAACTCAAACTGTGTTCTTTCCTTGTTTGCCAGAGTTCTATTTTAAAAGCTTTCAATTTCTGAACATTCTACTGTACTGCCTTAGCAGCTCATAAATAGATATACTGTAACTATCAGAACTTCTACCAAGTTTTAAAACCATTCTTTTTCAAAAGAATCTGCCACAATTAAGGCTAATAATTGACAAAGATAAACACCTGCTGCATTCTAAATATAGACTAACCATTTCCTTACACTGAAGAAGCAGTTATTTCCGCGACTCATGTTTAGTGGTAGCAGGCCGTAAGGGCTGTCAGGACTCACCATGGCAAAGAAAGGGAAAGGCAACCAAGTTATCACGGCTACCAAATGATTTAGAAAAGTCAAGGACAAACCAAGTTTCCAAAAAGCTAAATCACTCACATATTAAGAGCAAACATCTCCTTATAAGCGACCCAATCCACAATCAATTAAAAACTTTTATTAACCTTCCAAAAGTTATTATAAAAGGAAGCTATTAATCAAAGAAAATTCTTAACTGATTATTCAAAGCTTCAAAACTTATTTTACCTCAATGTCTCTGTCACTGATGAACCAGTTTGCGCTGTCTTCTCCTATAAAGAAATAAAAATATTACTCAACCTTGGCATCTTTAAAATACTTAGACACAGATAACAGATGATTTGATTTGTTATTATTCAAGTTAGACTCCAAAGGCACAGCAAGAATGGACTGAAAGCCTTACACTTTTATCTTAGCACTGGTATTAGTTGAGTGCTTCTTAACAAATAACCTCCGAATCTGTTTCCTCAGTTGTGAAAACTGGGATAATATTTTTTCTATATTCTGTGAGAACCAAACAAGATCCATAAAAATGGTTTGATGATCACCAAAATATATACAAATTAAAAAAAAAAATCAGTGATGAAACCTAAAACCTGAGCAGATGTAGAAGGAACTCTCATTTGAACTCTGCTTAACTGACTAAGGCAGGTTTCACAGAGAGGCCTTGACCATGACCCTCCCGCTGCCTCGAGGATGTGTTCAGTCATGAAAGCGAACGGGTTACCTCATTTACTCCTGTGATTCCGTAAACTTTCTTTCTTCTTCCTTTTTCTTTTTCTTAAGCTGGCATCTAAGACTTTTCCTCTCTAATCCTCCAACCTCATGAGCAATGTTTCTCATTACTGAGTGCTCCTGCACCTGGGGATAAACCTGGTCTTTCTTCCAGCTAAACTGCCCATTGTCAGTTAACTTCTAGCTGCCCCTCCATAGGTATCGAAGTTGGCAGAGCAAGTTTTTCCTCCCCAAATCAGCATTAACCATGTTCACAGGCTGTCCATTCTAGGTGACTCGAGTTTAACAACTACAACAACAGAAAAATTCTGAAGCCCATACTAGTAGCAGTAGGAATCCAGCACTGTATTTCTTTTAAACATTAAAAACAGTGAAACAAAGAACCAAAAAGGGAGGCCAACTATCCAGAAGTCACTGACTGATCTAAAAATATAACTATAAAAACCAGGAGCTACAAAATGTTACATTTTCCTGCATCAGCTGTTTTGTACTCTGTACTCTGTCCTTTTACACAAACCTGCAATGGCTGCTATTCCTTCAGCTCGGCCATGGCAAGCAAGAAAGCACTTACAACTAATGCCAAGGCTAAGGTGTCAAAAAAGAATTAAAAAACCGTGTTCCCAAAGCAGAGATTTCCTCCTTCCTCCTACCTTACCACTTTCCTCTATCTCAAAACACAAATTGAGTTTGACTTATTTCTTTGAAAGGAGTTTTCAAGAGACATGAAGCAATCTACATTTTCCAAGGCCCACCAGGAGAAAGTCTCCAGAGATACATTTGAAAATAAAATAGTTTTACTAGAAGAACACGGGGCTGCTTTACAAAAAGTCCAATTCTTAGGAAAGCAGAGATGCTGTGCTGCTGATTATTTTCTTCGTAAAATCTGAAGGCTGCATGTGTACACTGAGAGTGGAGAATATATTCAACAGCAGCAGACTTTGGTCCTTCATCACCACCATTATTCTTCCACTCAAAGAATCCATGTCGGGAGCATGCGTTGAAGTGCCTGTATTTCAATGTCCTTCTTCATGAAAATGCAAAACGGCCATGTGAAGTTACTTAATTATGAAACTGAACCAAACAGTCCTTAAGAAAATAAAATGCCAAATGCATAAAATGTAAAAAAAACAACTCTGACCACCAGTCAAGCCCTACTAAATTTACACATGAACAAAGAATAGTTAAAAGGAAGGAATAAAAAAGGAAGACCTACTCCATTTACACATTTTGGGTAATTTAACAATATTTCAGGTTCAAATTTCATAAAAAAAGCAATACCATATCCCCCCCACTCAGGAATTAATCAAAGGGCATAAAAAAAGCAGGTCTCAAATCTATGCAAAAGAAGTACTACCCTGGTGGCAAATAAAACAGGAAATTTAGGCTTACCACAAATTTTTAGGGTCCAAGTTTTGCCTGCCCCTGGCAGTGCCAGTGTATTGCCTGATTTTTCTCTTTGTTGTATGCTGTTGGTCATGCCTGATCGCCAAAGACCCAACTAGGGGTAGGCTTGCAGAGGTCCCCTGTCAGATGATACTTCCAGGATTCTCCACTTGATTACATTCTGGGTTTGGGTCCTGAGTGCAAACCTGAGATCCACTTAATCCTGCCTCTAAGTGTGTGATGTTGGACTGACTACTTAGCCTCTCCCAGTCAACATCTTACTGGGTGGGATGATATGGCATCCGTGATGCCTTCCAGCACGGTTGCTGTGATTCTGTCTGCCTTTCTTTTTGTTACTAGAATCAAACACATTGTCACTTAGTCCAGTTTGCTTTGGTGCTCCAGGCCTTAAAGACCACTTCCCACAGGGCCAGGAGCACTCACCTTCCATGTATCCACCACCTCAAAGACAATGAGGTGTGAAACAGAACTGCCCTCAAGTGGAAACTTCTGACTGCCCCAAGGATGGCTGCTCTCAACTCTCAGCTACTTTGCAGCTTGCTCTTGCTGGTATCTGGGATGGTGACTCTTTCCTTGCATTAACACCAATCCAGTTTAACAAACATCTGTTAAAAGATGACAAGGAGTGAAGTGCTGGAGGGTAAAAGGGGGTGAACAAGAGCTTAAAGCCCGGAAGAAGACAAGGAGGCAAACTTAAGAGAAGACAGAGTAAAGTGACAGTTAGCTTAGAAGACTAGATAATACCTGAATTTAAGAAAGGGGAGGGGGAGTCACAGAAGGCTGAGCCATAAAGGAAACTATTGAGCTACAATTTACATATAGTAAAATGTACCCACAGAAAAAAATACAGTGTGATGCTTTTTTGACAAACTTACACACCTGTGTAACCACTACAGAAATCAAATGTAGAACATTTCTGTCATCCCAGAGTTACTTGGTGCCCATTTGCAGCCAGTCCCACACCCAAGGCAACCACTCATTTGCTTTCTGTCCTGATAACATTTGTTGCACCATTTTGTGACTCTGAACATTTCTGAGATTTATTCACGCTCTTGGGCAGTAGTTGTTTGTTCCTTTTTCCTCTTAGAGCGGTTTCCATCACATGGGTCTAACTTGACCTGCTTGGCCATTAATCCTCTAAATATTTGGGTTGTTGCCATATTGGGGGCAATTACGGATAAAGAATCAGTAATAAATGTAGCAAAGAAAAAAGAATTCTCTTCTAATTGACATTAGTTTCACATTTCTTGGGAAAATACCACAGAGTACCAGTGTTGGATATGGTAAATCTCTCGTTTTCTTTAGGAGACACTGGCATGGCCAGATTAATGTACAGCGTGATAAGCCACTCCACTTAATATTAACAACCTGCTAACGTGCCCTCATAATGTGCACCTGGGGAAGCAGAGGACGGTGACTCCAACAGCTGTGGCCTAGTTCCTGGCGCTCACCTGACTCGGCATATTTTGTTGTGGAGTGAATCAACAGATGGAAAATCTCTGTATATCTCTGTCTTACAAATATGTAAAAATAAATAAAACCTAAAACTCTTATTTTTTAAGATTTGTTTTTATTTGCAACACAAAGAGAAGAAGAGACAGAAAGATCTTCCACCTGCAAAATTCACTCCCAGAATGGCTGCAACGACTAGAGCTGCACCAATCTGAAGCCAGAAGCCAGGACCTTTTCCCTGGTCCCCCACACAAGTGCAAGTTCCCAAGACTTAGGACATCTTCTGCTTTCCTAGGCCACCAATAGGAGCTGAATGGGAAGTAAAGCCTCAGGGATACAACCCGGCATCCATATGAGATCACAGTGCATGCAGGCAAGGACTTTAACCACTAGGCACTGCACTGGGCTGAAAATTTCTGATTTGGTTCTTACAACCAATCTAAAGCTAAATTTAAAATGCACTGTCATAGTTATAAAGCTTTTGGAACTTTCATACATGGTTATAGAGATGTAAGATGGCAAATCCATCTTACGATGGCATTTTAAGATCCATCTTAGGATGGCCAAGCAGATCAAGTTAGACCCATGTGATGGAAACCGCTCTAAGAGGAAAAAGGAACAAACAACTACTGCCCAAGAGCGTGAATAAATCTCAGAAATGTTCAGAGTCACAAAATGGTGCAACAAATGTTATCAGGACAGAAAGCAAATGAGTGGTTGCCTTGGGTGTGGGACTGGCTGCAAATGGGCACCAAGTAACTCTGGGATGACAGAAATGTTCTACATTTGATTTCTGTAGTGGTTACACAGGTGTGTAAGTTTGTCAAAAAAGCATCACACTGTATTTTTTTCTGTGGGTACATTTTACTATATGTAAATTGTAGCTCAATAGTTTCCTTTATGGCTCAGCCTTCTGTGACTCCCCCTCCCCTTTCTTAAATTCAGGTATTATCTAGTCTTCTAAGCTAACTGTCACTTTACTCTGTCTTCTCTTAAGTTTGCCTCCTTGTCTTCTTCCGGGCTTTAAGCTCTTGTTCACCCCCTTTTACCCTCCAGCACTTCACTCCTTGTCATCTTTTAACAGATGTTTGTTAAACTGGATTGGTGTTAATGCAAGGAAAGAGTCACCATCCCAGATACCAGCAAGAGCAAGCTGCAAAGTAGCTGAGAGTTGAGAGCAGCCATCCTTGGGGCAGTCAGAAGTTTCCACTTGAGGGCAGTTCTGTTTCACACCTCATTGTCTTTGAGGTGGTGGATACATGGAAGGTGAGTGCTCCTGGCCCTGTGGGAAGTGGTCTTTAAGGCCTGGAGCACCAAAGCAAACTGGACTAAGTGACAATGTGTTTGATTCTAGTAACAAAAAGAAAGGCAGACAGAATCACAGCAACCGTGCTGGAAGGCATCACGGATGCCATATCATCCCACCCAGTAAGATGTTGACTGGGAGAGGCTAAGTAGTCAGTCCAACATCACACACTTAGAGGCAGGATTAAGTGGATCTCAGGTTTGCACTCAGGACCCAAACCCAGAATGTAATCAAGTGGAGAATCCTGGAAGTATCATCTGACAGGGGACCTCTGCAAGCCTACCCCTAGTTGGGTCTTTGGCGATCAGGCATGACCAACAGCATACAACAAAGAGAAAAATCAGGCAATACACTGGCACTGCCAGGGTCTAAATGCTAGCGAATTAAAGATAGGATTAAGAGGAGAGGTCATGTTTATAAGATGCAAAATAGCCTCACTGTCACTTTTTCCCTCACGTTCACTTAATTTTTCATCTAGATTAAAACAACTTTTACTATTACAACTTTTATTATTGTACCTTTGTATTCCATAATTATTTCCTTACTTTTTCCCCATTGTTTTATCTTAGTATCAAAGTCCTGCTTTGCCCTGAAGTTCTTCAAGGTCATACTTTCGGCAGGTATGCCTACATATGTATCCTGGAAACACCTGAGTGTTTTCTTATTCAGCCATTTGGAACTAGGACTTTGGTTCTCTAGTTCCTTAGTGTTTCCACTTATTTGTTTATAAGCAAAGAGGATCACTCTCAACGTCACTGACACCTCGACGTTTCACTGAGTTATTTCTACCTTTGAATTTCCCAAACACCACAGTATGACTGCTTACTTATCATAGGCAGTTATATTACTGAGTCAATTAATAACATTTACAACTGATTTTCTTCCAATAAAAGTAGTTCCTCCAAGTGCAGCTTTGGTCCAAAAATACCTTTTCTATTTCTTATGCCATTTTCTTTTCTAAACTTTGTATAAACCCTCTATTTATTCTCTGTATCATAGTTCTCCATGGACTTAGGTCACATTTACTTTATCTATTTAGTCATCAGCACAATATCGGGCATAGTTTGAAGCACATCAGAAAATTATAGCAAGAGACTCAACATGCAAATGTACATTTGTATGAATCATCACTATTCACTGGTTACATAAGACAATTAAATAATTTAATGAACTATTGTTTACAGTAAAAGGTGGGTAAGATAGGTATTCATTGGTAGGGAAAAATGTGGGGAAATTTTATAGTAAGTAACAAAAAGGGCATTAAGGAAAAAGAAAACTATTCCATTGTTGAATTTACAATAGTGTGATGAACAGGTTTTACACAAACTACAACATTCATAATCATGCCTGTAACTAGCCAGTGTTTATGGATTATAGGTAACAAAGGCAGAGCTGCCAGACATTTATGCCATATCCTTTTCTCAGCCTTACACCACAGCATCAGATACCCCTCTGGGATCTTCTCACTTCTAATAAGCAACTGAACCAGCCACAAATGAAGTTACTATTCCCAACTTCATCAGCAGCATCTGTTATTTCAACGGCAACTTCTGAAACATACACAATGAAACATTCAAATCCCCTGAGAGTTAAGCTACTTTATTCACTTGCATCTTCTCAAATTGTTCTTTCTTCTGTCATGGTTTACTTATATTTACATTGTTTTATTACAACAAGGGGTACAAAACTATTTTAGTAATTAAAAACTTGTACTGTATAACTGGAAATAGTCTAAATAAAATACATTTAATAGAAGAATTTGCAAGCATCAACAAATTCATCTTCTTTTAAATCACATAAAATTTACCAGAAACAATCTTTATTTTTAAAATGTGTGTAAATGATAAATGGGGATTTAACGTTTCTTTTTTTAGAGGTGAAGGAGGAAGAAGAAAGAGGAAATAAATACAGGTGTTTAGCACTGGGTTCTATAGAATTCTTACAAAAGGGTTCACATTTAAGACCTCTATCTATCCTCTCTTGCTCTGCCCCTGAGGTTCAATAAAGAAATCTTTATAACTAAGTGGCTCATTTTGAAAAATTTTTTAAAAGACCCTCACATTATATTAAGGAACAGAGAAAATTACCAATACAAAGTCAATACGATGAAATAATGAAGTTTCTATTTATTTATTTATTTATTTATTTGAGAGCGAAGGTGGGAGGGTGAGTGAGTGAGCAAGTGGAAGCATTACTGTTAGTAGTTTCTGGTCGACTCCCCAAATGCCGGCAATCATCCCTAAGCCAGGACTGTATCTAGGTTAAATGCTCAGTTCCCGGGAATTACTTTTCCTTTAAACATACATAACACTGACACCTACTTGCTATCTCCACCCCAGGTAAGAAGCAAAACAGAAAACAGCCTATATGAAAATTTAAAAATATCTGTAAAACAACCAACATAAATAAACACACTGAAATTTAATCAGGAGATTACTTTTGAAACAAGTCAATGCAAAAAAAAAATTTTCCTTAGGCTATCATTTTCTGGGGAGTCAGATTTGCTTCAATCCTCTTTAGATCTTAGGTTAAAAAGGCTCAAGGTTGTATTTGCAACTGTTATGACACATAACAAATATTTGTATTACAGGCAATGCAAGCTTAAGATAACCCAAACAAAACTTATCTTTACAAGTCCCGTTGAAAACAAACAAAATCTCTTCTGTTTTTAGTAGTGGCTCAAAACACACATTTACTTTCCTTTTCACCTAATGTTTCATTTCCATTATTCAACCACTCCAGGCGTTACAATTCCATAGAGCACTAGTTCAAAATGTCTTTTCAAGCAACTACTTTTGGTTCCCTTCCACTCATCACAGCTCACTTACCACTCCAAATCTGAGGTTATTGTGGTGTCTCAGTGCCTTCAACTTCATTAGATATAAACAAGCTGGATTTTGTCTTTAATATCACATTTTATTAACTTTATCAAAGTAACATCCGCAGTTTTACAATAACTAGTATTAAAATATTACACATGAGGAAAAAAAAATGCACAAAAATTTTCCCCTACCCATTACAGCATGCATTGTGAAGGGATAAGTACTTATAAGTTTTTAACTATCTATTTTGACATTTACTTGGATTTTTCTAAATAATGTTCATTCTGGTATTTACTGACGTATCTTTCAAACATTAATATATATAAATTCCTAATAAATCAAATAATAGTTCTTTAACAACACTCTGTCTGGCTTTTCCCCCCTTTCTGTTCTCTATTCTCTGTTCTTGTGTATCTTAGTTTTTCTAAATCTAATAGCAGCATAATTGTTTCATTTACTTGGCCTGAAAGTGTATTTCAATCAGGTCAGCCATCAGCATTCGCATCCTTCAAAGGCCAAGTTTTAGTCATCTTAATATCCTCACAGCCTTTACATTACAGATGGGTTGTATTAGAGTAGAAATAATAGTTATCAACATTAATCATAGGAGCTTAAAGGGCCTTGTTAAAAATTTAAGACACCGCACAAATAATTTATAGGAAAATAAAAGAAATAATGAAAAATAACTATCAGGAACCTTAAGAACTCAAACATAGCAAATTCAAATTTTCATTTCAGATATTCTTGTTTCTTAAGCCAAATATACTTTAGATGTACATTCTAGAATGCAACTAATTGCTCATCAGCTGTCGTGTATGAACTGGAACCACGTTCATTTTGCAAACATTTATATCAGATTTAAAATATATCTCTTCCTTTAAAACCGTAAAACATTTCCTCTTTTATAAACATCCACCAGAATAATCAAACTAAAATTCTTATAAATTTCTCTACTATTTTTCCTTCTCATCACTCTTATAGAGATGCTTTCAACATTTGTTCACTTAATACAAGTTACAAATCACATCAAGTGAATTTTGGCATCAAAATGTCACAAAATGTGAAAGAATAGTCACACACCCTTAGCCAAATTAAGAATATGCAGATTTTGCCATAATTATTGCATGATGCACACCTTCTGTTGACTAGAAGAATATCTTTTCAGTTTTGTATTTAGAAATGCTTTGTGTATTCATCAGTTCTTGATTATCAGAAAGTTCATCTACCATATCGTATGAAAAACTATAAGCTGGAAACCATAAGAGCACATCTTTCCATCATTAGGATCTAGATATTGCCACCTATCTCTCTGGAGTAATGTCATTTGTCCAACAGCAGTACAAACATCATTTGTTGATTTTCTAATTAAATTTTAGATAGAAAACATAAAGTTCTTAATTTTTAAAAAATATTTATTTATTTTTCTTGTTAAGTCAGATATACATATAGAAGGGGACAGAGAGGAAGATCTTCTGTCCACTGACTTACTCCCTAAGTTGCTGCAACGGCCAGAGCTGAGGCAACCTGAAGCCAGAACCAGGAGCCTCTTCCAGGTCTTCCATGCAGGTTCAGGGTCCCGAGGCTTTGGGCCATCCTTTAGTGCTTTACCAGGTCACAAGGAGGCAGCTGGATGGGAAGCAGGGCTGCTGGGAATAGAACCAGCGCCCATATGGGATCCCAGCCTGTGCAAGGCAAGCACTTTAGCTGTTAGGCTACTGCGCTGGGCCCAAAATTCTTAACTTTTAAACATTGTTCAATGATAGTTAAAATAATTATGACAACAGTTTTTCAAGACTTAACATATTCTTGAAAGATCATGCAATGTTTTGGGCTATACTTTAAAAAACTGAAGTACGGCCTGGCACTTTACCAAGGAGGTAAAGCTGCCATTTCTAGAGTAAGGAACCCATATGAGTGCTGATTTGAGTCCCAGCTGCTTCACTTTGGATCCAGATCTCTGCTAACATGCCTGGGAAAGAACAACAACAAAAAAGATGGCCCAACTCTTTAGGCCCTTGTACCCATGCAGGAGACCAGGAGGAAGTTCCCAGACAGACCCAGCTCTGGCTGTCCCTTGTGGTCATTTGGAGAATGATCCAGTAGGTGGAACATCTCCCCCTCTTCTCTGACCCACCTCTGTAATTCTGACTTTTAAATAAATAATAAATATTCAAACACAACACAACAAACACTGAAGTATGATGCAATAGTATGATGTGTTATCTTTCCAGGCAATTTTCATAGTTTCTGTTTTTGATTACTTTAATATTTTTTCCTGCTATTAGTATAATTTGGAAATGAATATCAACAATGCAATTATTCCTAGGGTGATGATGTAACAGCAGAGTAATTCAAACTATAGCATGAACAGGATAATTACGTTGACATGATATATTATAAAGAGCCCATATAGCACTCTGATATAGAATAAATTTTCTTATAGTAAGAAAAGGAAATTTTCTCTCTGTTCTCTAGAAGGTTTCCCAAGAAAGAAAAGTTATATAGAAACAATTCCTCCAAATAATTGTATGTTGTTAGTAATACTATAAAAAAATAAACTTAAAGTAGAATCTGGTCCAATGAACTTGAGGTACAGAGTGTTAAATTAAAAATAACTATTTCTAAGTTGTATTATTCATTCAGCCAAGAAATACTAACTGGGAATAGTACAATGTTCTATGAGGTTAGTACTTGGTGAATCAGACAGATTGCTGTCCTTGTAGAAATCACATTCTAGGGCCAGGTGCTGGGATCCCAAAAGGGAGCTGGTTCCTGTCCCATTGTCCCTGCTTCCCATCCAGTTCCCTGCTTGTGGCCTGGGAAAACAGTAAAGGACAGCCCAAAGCATGGGAATCTGCAACTGTATGGGAGACCAGGAAGAGCTCCTGGCCCTGGCTTTGGATAGGCTCAGCTCTGGCCAATGCAGTCATTTGGGGAGTCAATCAGTGGATGAAGGATCTTCCTTTCTGTATATCTGACTTTTCAATAAAAAAAAAAAAAAGAAATTACATTCTATGTATAATGATGGATTAATAGTGACTACCATATCCAGATGTGAAGATACAATGCAAGCAAGATGCATCCCTACTTCCAAATCAAAGATGGACTCCCAATGAAACTGTTGGACAAGTCTAGACAATGCGATGTTGGACTGTCTGACATTGTCTGTAACAGCAACATTAGGGCACACTTAAATAACTAACTGATGGAATATAACTTGTTAGGAAGGACTATATCACTGTAATAATATAGGGAAACTCAGTTGGGGTAAGGGAATTTTGGGGGGAATCCCAGACCCAACATAATTGTACCATAAAGTACAAAATAAAAAAAATACATAAAATACTTTGAAGAGTCAACCATAATGACTCAATAATGATAATTCCAAAGTAGAGTCAAGAAACAATGAATAAAAATGTCTAATAAAATAAAAAACTTACATTCTGATGTAGGAAAAAAGTAAGTCACAAACATTGTAACTGAATGATGCATGTTAGAGGGTCACTGGCATTTTGGGATAAACAAAAAATGTACTGTAAAACAACAAAATTTAGAGTGCTGGATAAGTCTCAATTTTACATTAGAGAAACAGAATAGAGATCACTTGACTTTTGAGTAAAAGCTTAAAAAAGATGAGAAAATTAACCATGCAAATATTTTGGAGTAATGTCATGCTAGGGATATTCCTAGACTAAATGGGGGGTGGGGATTGAAATTAAAGAAGTACTAGTTTATAAAGTGCCTTGCAGGATTCTAAGGATTTTTCGGGAAGTCACTGGAGGATTTGAGCAAAGGGATAGTATGACTTAACAAGTAATTTAAAAGAGTAACTAAAAAAAGAAATAACTCTGATGAGAGTAAAATATGAGTAGGAGAAAGCAGGAAGATAAGCAGGAGACTACTAATAAATCAGTAATAAATGATAGCACCTCAACCAGGACAGAGCGATGGATGTGCTAAGATCTCTTTTTCTACCTCTCCTTTTCTTTGTGAATCTGCCTTTCCAATGATAATGAATGAATCATAAGAAATAAAAAAATTTTTTTTCTATTTATTTGAAAGGCAGAGTTTACAGGATAGTGGAGTACAAAAAGAGATGGAAGGAGAAGGGGAGGGGAAAGCAGAGATCTAGTTGCTAGTTTACTTCCCAAGTGGTCTGAGCTGGGCATTTCTGATGCCAGACATCAAAGAGTTTCTTCTGGGTCTCCTATATGGGTGGCAGTAGGCATGTTCTGCTGCTTTTCTAGGTTCACATTCAGGGAGCAATATCAGAAGTGGACCAGCTGTGACTCAAACTGGGTCTACAACACTGACATCAGTGTTGCAGGCAGCAATTTAAATTGCTATACCACAATACCAGTGCCGATGCAAATTTTTGATTAAACCAACAGACCAGTGTTAAAGAGTCTAATGACAAAAGAATATTCAACACTCATAATGAGTAATCTATTTCCTTAAAGCATCCACTTTCATTAATTTTTAAAAATTTTATTGGAAAGGCAGATGAGATTTTATAGAGGAAAGGACAGAGAAAAACATCTTTCATCCACTGGGTTCACTCCCCACGTGGCCATAAAGGCCAGAGCTGAGAGGATCAGAAACCAGGACCAGAAGCCTCTCCGGGATCTCACATGTGGGTGCAGGGTACCAAGGCTTTTCCCAGGCTACAAGGAGGGAGATGGATAGGAAGTGGAGCAGTCAAGACATGAACCAGTGCCCATATGGGATCCCAGTGAGTGCTAGGTGAAGATTTATAGCCATTTAGCCATGGCACTGGGCCCAAACATCCACTTTTTGACATGGCATTAGATGACTTGGCATGCGAAACAGAATTATATTATTTCAGCATACAAAGTATTCAGGTTTTAATTTAGTTCCAAAAAGAATACACCTAGCAAAACTGTCCTTAAATTCAAAATACAAATATTTACCAATGTGCCCATAATAATTATTACTCCTCTTTAGATTGAGATTGCCAAAAGACAAACAAGAAAGTACAGACTATGGTAAAATTTTGTACAAATGTTCATTTTGATTCTTGAGCAAATACATTTTAAAAAATTATTTATTTTACAGGGAGAGAGAGAGATAAAGAGAGAGTAAGTGAGTCACATGTTACCATCTACTGGTTCACTACTCAGTAGGCAGGCCTGAGACGGGGAGAAATCAAGGGATGAAACTTGAACTCCATGCAGTGGCAGAAAGCTGGAGTCAAAGCCAGGAGCTCCTTCTAGGTCTCCCAAGGAAGGCCAATTACTTGGGCTATCTTCCGCTGCTTTCCTAGGCACATCAGCAGTGAACTGAATAGGTCATGAAGAGCTAGGATTCTAACTGGTGCCCAAATGGGATGCTTGCATCGCAGGCACTGGCTTTACTTGATGTGCCAACAGCACTGCTGCCAACACAGTGATTTTTTTTTTAAAAGAAGAGGTTCTTAGAGAACAACTGACAATTGTTTATGGCTTTAGTTGACTCTTCTGTGTGTGTGTGTGTGTGTGTGTGTGTGTGTGTGTGTGTGTGTGTGTATTTATAAAACCAGCAGAGTCAATACAATTTTGATTTCTGAAAAATAACAAACAGGAAGAATAATATATTCAGGTTGGTGTGGTGACACTGTGGATTAAAGCCACTGGTTGTTATGCTGGTATTTTGAGTCCCAGCTGCTCCTGTTCTCATCTCATTCAGCCCTCTGTAAATGTGTCTAGAAAGGCAGCAGACAATGGTTTAAGTACCTGGGACCCTGTTACCCATGTAGGAAACAGGACAGAACTTCTGGTTCCTGGCTTCAGTCTGGCCCACATTTGGCTATTGGGACCATTTGCGGGGGTAAAGCAGGCTATGGAAGATCTATCATTCTGCCTTTCAAATAAATAAATTTTTAAAATAAATGTAACAATGTACCCCATTTATAGGTCAAATGGAATATTTGCCTGCTCCTAACCTATAACACTATAACTGGGTTGAAGTAGGGCCAACAAAGGAAAATAAGAAGAAAGACAAGGAACAGAAAAGACAAGAGACAAGAAAAATTCAGGAAACAGAAGAAAAAGAGATATTTTGAAAGAGTATATTGGAATCTAAGAGAAGCAGTTTATTAAGCAAGGAGATATTAGCAAGGAGTAGAGACCTAGGTTATACTAAAACACTGAATTAATCATGTACTAAATGTGTGATCTGTTTAGATTTCAACTTTTTGTTTCTGAGCAGGAAAATAGACCAAAATTTATCTCTGACACAGGACCAACACAAATGGTACCTGTTTTTCACAGTTCGTAGACAAATGCAATCACCGTTTTTTTTTTTTTATTAATTTCACTATTTTTCAAAATATCCTCAAGTTCCTATTCACATTAGAGGAAGGAAATATCTAAAAAACTTTTGGTTAAAAAAAAAAAAGCTTCAAATGACAAAGAGAACAAATATGAATAAGCAGTGCATCTGAAATATTTGTTAGAAATGTAAACAGGTCATACGCTCTGAGAATAAACAGAAACCTCCATCTCAGAAAAAGGCTACTATTATTTATAATCTATGTATTATGCACTATTGAGGCCTACTACACAGGGCTTAAAGTTGGATTTTTCGACAAGGCTCACAAGTCCTGAGATTAAATACATATGAATTAAGGATATTTAATCCAACTCAAGATACTATCTTTTCATATTTAAAGTAGCTTTTCTTAAACAGGCAAAATACAAAATACATGAGCTGCTGTAGATAGTAAAGCTCTTGCAGACGTGATATAAAAGTCTATTTATTAAATATCATTTAAACTCATTCTGTGTTTTCTGTTGTTTTCAACATGTTCTGCTAGAACAATGCTTTTATGATAAAAAGCTATTAAAAAAACAAATACAATCTTCATATCTGTCACACAGCAAAAACAATCAACAACCATCATCACTTAAACAATTAGGTATAGCTACACAAAATGTGGAAAAGGTACACAATTTTTGAGCGTGTGTGTAGAAACACACATAAAGATGTATATATACAGAGAAATAAAACAGTTAAACAGTTTCTACCTGTTTTTGTGTATTCCCTTTCAGATATTGTTCCCCTTGGCCTCTGTTGCTGTCTAACTTGAATTCACAAAACTCAATGGCTCATGGTTTTCAAAGCTTAGGGCAACGTTTGCAGAACAAAGTCGCTTTCTCTCCCTCTCTCTCTTTTTTGGTGGGTACAAGTGTGGGGACCACAGGAACAGTTAAATTCATGGCATGGCTGGTCTACCACACAGTCGGGGGAATTCTTTAAATAGAGCCTGTCACTCTCTTGGCCTATCAATGGGATTTCCTTCTTGAACTGCTGATTCGTTCAGGTACACAACAGAGGAAATTTCAGTTAACCTTTGTTTCACCCCAGGGAAAAATCTGTCTGAAAGTATAAAATGAATAGATTAAAAAAAAATAAGCAGCTCAGCCACAGGGCCTTTCTCCTAGTGCTCACTGCAGCTTGAGTTAAACAGTAAAAAGGAACAGTGGAATGTTTCATTCCCAATGGAAAAGTCAAGCACAATATAGAACTTGGGACTCTAGTAGGTCAGAATTTATTTGATGACTAAACTGAACAAAATGTCTTTTCTTTTTAATAAATTTGAAAAATCCTGTTCTGATCATTTAAGAGTCAGAATAGTTTTTTTTCTTATGTTACCACCGCTTATTATAAAGTGAGGTAGCTACAGTTAAATTGTATCCTCATGAATTTTACAAAAAATTTTACAAAAAATGACCCTCAGGAACATTTTAAAATAAATCATAAGTCATAATGGGGAAATGGGAAAAACAGGGGCAAAGTAAATTAGAATCTTCCTTGCTCTTTTGAGAGTAAAAATTCAAGTAAAAAGGGGATTGAAAAAAAAAGGAGCCCACTTTTCTACTGTGACGTCCTCTGTTTTAAAAACAACTGGATATGATGGAATAGGCTATTCTTAAATTTAGATACATGAGATCCCTGAGTGAGTAGTGAAGACAAGAAACCTTAATTTAAAATTTGTTTTTCCCTGGAACTAATGTAACTTACATTACACGTGTTTTTGAACCATGAACATAAATTCAAGAATATACAATAAGCATACACTGGCTATCTGTCTTATTTCTTCTAAATCACATCTCAAGCCACAAAACCAAGAAATATCTGTGCTGTCAACAGTTTCTAAACATATTGCCACATGCAATTCTTACATGCTGAGTGCAAGCAACTAAGGCAGCTCTCAAAATCGAGTAAGATGTGATTTTACTTTGGGGATGAAGGCAATTTTCATGAGATAAAAATGAACAATTCAAGACATTCTCATTTACATTTTCTTACCAGTTTTTAAAAATGCTTTTAATCATAGCAAAACATAGAAAGCAACCTTTGTCATTTTAACCATTTGTCGGCATACAGTGCAGGAGTATTAAGTATACTCAAGCATCATGAAAATCCATTTCCAGGATGCTTTTTGTCTTGTAAAACAAACTCTACAGGTAATAAGCAACATTTTATAAACTCCTGATGGAATATGTGGTGGTATGTTCTTGTGATACTGACAAGATACCAAAGTCCTGAGAGTAGCACTAATGAAATAATATTTTTTATCCTGAAAGACTAAGAATAAATGTTTTTAACTCAAATTTGCACAAAAGGTTTAAGACAGACTTCAAAACTAGAAGAAAGCTGGAACTCTGAGACTTTAAGAACTATGCACTGGAAAAGGGATGACAAGCTCTTTATCAAAAACCAGTAACTTATGGGGGACGTTTTCCACCTACTGATTAAAATAACTGCACTCCATGTTGGAGTACCAGGATTCAGTACAGTGCCCCTGGTTCCTAACTCCATCTTTCTGATAACACAAACCCTGGAAAGCGGCAGCGGTGGCTCTAGTAATTGGGTTTCTGTCACTTACACAGGAGACCTGCATTCTTGGTCTCTACCTATGTCCGTCACCTAGTCTTAGCCACTATAAACCACAGGAGTGAACCATAGCAGAAGACCTTTGCTTCTGTCTATAGCTACCTCTCAAACTGACAAACTTCTTTAAAAAGCAATATTCTTAATTAAATACATAGAATGGTGCTCACTTCAGCACCACATATACTAAAATTGGAACAATAAACATATAGAATGCATCTTTCAATAACCAAAAGTGGTAATAATTCAACTTTTTTGTGGAGTTCTGAGTACCCTCATTCTAGAAAATAGCTCTGCTAGTAGGTTGGTTGTAGGGATCAGCCACAAAACCTATACTATATACTATATGTACATACTAAAGTTAGTGCTTGGGCCTGGTGCAGTAGCCTAGTGGCTAAAGTCCTCACCTTGAACGCGTTGGGATCTCATATGGGAATCGGTTTGGTTCATATCCCAGCGTCTCTACTTCCCTTTCAGCTCCTTGTTTATGGCCTAGGAAAGCAACAGAGGACAGGCCAAAGCCTTGGGACCCTGCACTCACATGAGAAACAGAGAAGAACCTCCTGGCTTCAGACTGGCTCAACTCCAGCTGTTACGCCCAGTTGGGGAGTAAACAAGTGGACGGAAGATCTTTCTGTTTCTCCTTCTCTCTGTAAACCTGACTTTCAAATAAAAATAAATAAATCTTTAAAAAAAAGTACTTATACCCAAAACAATTTCCTTCCCTTTAAAACTTCAACTCTTCAACAGCATTTTCAAAATGCAATGCCACATATCCAATAGTGTGAAATTAAGCAAGCCTTTCAAAATGAGACACATTAATTACCACAAAACATGGTAAAAGAACTGGGAAATATTTTCTCAGGTTATTTTCTGAAAATATGGGTCTTTTCTTGAACGGGGAATACCAGTTTGAAAGTATATACAAAGTAAAGACAGCTGTCTATGTATTTTTTAAATGAATGGATTCTGGTTATTATAATAGGAACACAAGAACTGAATCTGCTTTGCTTCTTTTTTTCTGATGGGAGAACAAAGTTTCTTACAGGAAATCCTCTGAAGTGAATGCACTGAAAATATCAAAACATTATGTAAAAAAAATCAAAGATAAAAAGCATATGAGATAAACAGGTAAGAACCCATAAAAGACAAATTTAATGAAAAAAGATTCTAAAAATCACCCATGTATGTCACTAAATAAATATTATCTAATAGAATGGTATATGGAAGTAATGATACTTCAGGTAGTCTGTATTTTCCAATCCAAGCAAACAGCGAACATTACAAACTTTATACAGATTCCTTAGCCAGGATAGATGGAACGGAGTGGAAGCTGAGAAAATACAGATGGCAGTGATGGTAACGGTGGTCTAGAGACGGAGTTCAGAAAAAGACCCCAGAGTGGGGACAAGCAGTCAGCAAAGCAGGCATCCTAGAGGAACGCACGGTTAAGACCTGGCTGTCCCACTTCTGATCCAGCCCCCCGTTCCAGCGCCTGGGAAGGCAGTGGATGATGCACCTGGCCAAAGGTCCTGGCTCCCGGCTTTGGAGGGGCGCAGTCCCAACCACTGCAGCCATTTATGAAGCAGACAATAGAAGACTGACCTCTTCTTGTGTCATTCTGCTTCAAATACATAAACCTTTAAAAAAAAAAATCTCTCAAAGTACCTTAGATAATTAGGTACAGCTCTTAGACAAATCATAAATACTATTACTGTATAACACATATCTTCTTCTAAACATGGAAGAGGACAATAGGAAAAAAACTTGAGTACAAAAGGGAAAAAAAGAATCTCATCTTTTTTTTTAAAAGATTTATTTTTATTATTTTTTCATTGGAAAGGCGGATATACAGAGAGGAAAGACAGAGAGGAAGATCTTCCGTCCGATGATTCACTCCCCAAGTGAGTGCAATGGCCGATACTATGCGGATCCGAAGCCAGGAGCCTCTTCCGGGTCTCCCACGCGGGTGCAGGTTCCCAAAGCTTTGGGCTGTCCTCGACTGCTTTCCCGGGCCACAGGCAGGGAGCTGGAAGGGAAGCGGGGCTGCCGGGATTAGAACCGGCGCCCATATGGGATCCCGGGCGTGCAAGGCGAGGACCTTTAACCACTTGCGCCACCGCACCGGGCCCAGAATCTCATCTTTGTATCAATTTCTTCTATTCAATTTCTTCTTCCCCTCAATAAAATGGTAAAAAATAAGGATGCAGATAATTAACCGCAGCAATTAGCTAATTAAGTAGCAGCAAAAATTTAAAAATACATTATCTAATGGTGTGTTAATTTCTAAATACTGGAAATTTTTGAAACTTTATTACTGACTTCTCATTTTCATCATATTTTGATCAGAGAACAACAATGCTTAGTCTTACCAAATGCACACTGGAAAAGAAGGTGTATTTGGCAATTACTGGGTTTTGTCTTCCACAGCTGCTAATTAGATCAAGGTGTATAATACTATTGTCATCTTTTATGTCCTTATTGGCGTTTGTGATCTAGCACTTCAGTCAATAATTAAGAAAGACACTGAAATATTCAACTATGATTGTGGTCTGTTGTAGCCCTTCATTTAATCCTGTCAAATTCTGTTTTTACCTATTTTGAAGGTTAGTTTCATTCTCATGCTTTTCCTGATGACATGATCTTATGTGTCTCTGTAATGTCCATGTTTGTTTCTGTCACTACGATCCTTTATGTGAAAATAAACCTGTCTGGGCCTGGTGCAGTACCCTAGTGGTTAGTCCTCACCTTGCAACTGCTGGGATCCCATATGGGCGCTGGTTTGATTCTTATTCCAGCTGTTCCACTTCCATCCAGCTCCCTGCCTCCCAGCAGTTGAGGATGGCACAAAGCCTTGGATCCTGCACCTACAGGGGGAGGCCCAGAAGAAGCTCCTAGCTCCTGGCTTCGGATCAGCATAGCTCCAGCCATTGTGGCCACCTGGAGAGTGAATCAGCAAATGGAAGATCTTTCTCTCTGTATCTCCTTCTTTCCAACTTTCCAATAATAATTTTTAAAAAGCCAATTACCTGCTACTAAAGACTACTTTTTCTATGTTTACTCTTAGCATGGTGTTCCTTTGTCATTTACTGATAAGTATATTTTAACTGTATTTTTATTTATTTTCACTTCAAATAAAAAGTAGAGAGATACACAATGAGGTATCTTCCATTTGCTGAGTCACTACTCAAAATCGCAATGGTCAGGGCTGGACTAGGCCAAAGTCAGGAGTCTGGAACTCAATTAAGGTCTCCCATGTTGGTGGCAAGGACCCAATTAATTGAGCTGTCACCTGCTGCTTCGTAGGGTGCATACTCACAGGACATTGGGTATGAGTTAGAGGAAATGAAACTCACAGGCTGCCAACGTGAGATACACCTGTGTCAGGCACATCCCCACTGCTGCACCAAATGAACATCCCTACCATGCTTTTAAACCACCCTTTTCTCTTAGACTGAATTCCTTATGTTGCTCCTTTTGGATTAATTTAACATTTTTAGGATTCCAGTATGATTACTTTGTTTTAGGATTATCTAAGTTGTACACTGTGTGTGCATGTTTTAAAAATTGCAAAATAACTCTGAAACACTCTACACAGGGTGACTGTCACGTAATTAAGAATCCTAGAACCATCCTGTTCTATTGACCTGCCTCTCCAAGTCCCTTTTACATCTATGCACAACCTAATGTTTTCTACTCTTTTTAAACTTCATGTATATTTTTCAAAAATTAAGAGGAGAAAACAACTAAATTTTTAAATGTTTCTCTTCATTCTGTCTTGAAGATATATTTCCCTTCAGCTTGAGGAATTTTTTAGTCACGCATGGTAGCCAGCAACAAATTGTCCCTCACACTTAAGAAGTCTAAAATGACTTCCTGGCATTTACTTTTGAATGACACTTCTGCAAAACACAGAATTCTGGGCTAAATGCTTTCCTTCAACTGGACACTACTTTCCCACTTTATCAAGCATTTAAAGATACTGTTCCATTGTACTTGGCTTCCACTGTTCTAAATAGGAAGCCTACTATCAATATTACTGTTTCTTTATCTTGATACTTGTAAGATTTAGGGGTGGGGCATGTCATAGTAAACTAAGCCTCTGTCTGTGGGGCCAGCATTCCATTCACATGCCTGCTTAATCTTGGCTGCTCCACTTCTAACCCAGCTCCCTGCTAATGGCCTGGGAAAAGCAGCAGCAGATGGGCCAAGTGTTCATGGGAGACCTGGAAGAAGTTGCTAGCGCCTGGCTTCAGCTCTAGCCATTACAACCACTTGGAATGAATCAGTGGAGAGAAGACCTTTTTCTATCAATCTGCCTTTCAAATAAAAATAAATATTTTTTACACGATTTTCTTTTAAGGATCGAGTCTCCTGAAAATGGACACTTCTTTAACTAAATCTGAGAAATTTTCTACAATTACCTCAGAATTTATTTTATGCTCCATTTTCCCTCTCCTTTCCTTCTGGAGTTTCAATGACGCAAACTAAGTCTTTCATATGTTGTTCAACCAGTCATTACAGTTTCTAAAACTTCATTTTAATAAGTTCTCTTTGATTTTCAGATTGAGTTAATACTGGTATTCAAGTTAAGCAGCATGTTTCATCTGCTCACTTCATCCACCAGCGGAAATTTTATTACTCAGATTTATTTTTCAGTTCTAGAATTTCTTCTGCAGGTTTATTCTCCACTGGGACTTTACTTTTGTTACTTCACTAAATTCACATTTTACATCACCGAGCAAAGTCATAATAAGAGCTTTCTGAAGATTCCAACATCTTGATCACCACAAATTTGGCATCTACAATAGCCTTTGCAGGATCCTGCCTGCATTTCTTCAGTTTGTTCATGTATCTGGTAATTGTCTACTATATCCTATACTCTGTGAATAATACTTTGTGGTGGGAATGGATTTTGTTACGGATTCCTCAGAAGAGTGCCAACATTTTATTTAAGGATCAAAGATCTGGGAAACATTTATAAAATGCAGAACTGGAATTACTTCTGTAAATTTTCCCTCATTTTCAAACTGCTATTACTAGTTTTATACTTCCCCAAATCAGTGAAATTGTAGATCTCTTTCTCAGTTGTAGCTAGCTATTCCCACCACATCAAATATTGGCTGTTCCTAGGCAAAATGTGCTAAAAATAAGAAAGTAAGCCAACACTTTCTTTATTCCAAATGTTCACCCCTCATCAGTTCCAGTCAGTTTTTGTTGGTCCCAAGTGACTTCATACATTTGATACTTAGCATCACTAATTTAATGTGCTATGTATGTGTATATATATCCACTCTACATATTAAATTGTCATGGTGCGCGGGTATTGTGGTACAGCACATTAAGCAGATGCATGGAATGCCTGCAGTGCCATTTTGACTCCTCGCTGCTTTACTTTTGATTCAGCTTCTTGTTAACGTGCCTGTAAAGGCTGAGAAAGGACCAAAATTTCGGTTCCTGCCACCCATGTGGGAAACTCACATGGATTTTCCAGGTCCTGATTTTGGCTTTGTTCAACCCTGGCTATCGCGGGTAGTTGAGGAGGGAACCATCACACAGAAGGTTAATGTCTCTGCCAGTCATATAAACAAATACTTCTTAAAAATATATGGTATGGGCCCAGCGGTATGGCCTAGCGGCTTAAATCCTCCCCTTGAACACGCCCGGGATCCCATATGGGCACCAGTTCGAATCCCAGCAGCTCCACTTCCCATCCAGCTCCCTGCTTGTGGCCTGGGAAAGCCGTCAAGGACGGCCCAAAGCCTTGGGACCCTGCACTTGTGCGGGAGACCTGGAAGAAGTTCCTGGATCCTGGCTCCGGATCAGCATAGCATTGGCCGTTGCGTTCACTTGGGGAGTGAATCATCGGATGGAAGATCTTCCTCCCTGTCTCTACTCCTCTCTGTATATCTGACTTTCCAATAAATAAATAAATCTTTAAAAAATATATATGGTATACTGTTTTGTTCAGAGTCTATTTATGAGAAGGCTTAACCACGATGGGCGTTTAATGAATCACTAGAATGAGAATTTTGGATTATCTGCTATGGTGTCTATCTTTTTTTTTTTTAAACCAACTCTTCTTTATTAATGTAATTCAGGTGAAGATTCAGTCCATATAATTGACTGCTCTGTCCTTAGTATAGGATTTGATTTGTAATAAGAGATATTCTACAAATAATTATTGAACGAGTAAATGATAAAACGGGAAAATTAAAGTCATCAGTAAATATAGGAATGGCACAGGGAAAAGCAGTTCTCATTTAAGAAACTCATTTTTTACCTTGAGGCAAAAATTTCTACCCTAAGTTCAAAATAAGATATATTTTATACATAATTTAGATTGTCTCAGCTATAACTATTTTCTGGATAAGATACTTTAGTCATAGTTTTATTATTCGAGATCCCACATTGAGTGTGTAAATCCTTCTCTTTGCAGAAAATGTTACATTTTAGTTCTCTTGGCAAATTAATTATGATTTTCTATTTTAGCCAACTTCTAAATTCCCAGGATAATTATACACAATTCTAATTTCCAAAATATTCACTTGCAAACAGGTCATGAATACTACCCAGTTTCTCAAAAGACAATATGAAATGAGCCCCCTAAATGGCAAGGAAAGCAATTAACATTTACTGAGGGACTGCGTGGTGAGAAGCTGAATGGTGTTTATCTTATTTAATCTTCTCGATTTCCTGTAGCATGGACACTATTACTACCTATTTACAGATAAATAAACTGAAGATCAAAGCTAACCAAGGTCACACAGCAGGCAGGTGGTAGGCCATACATTCCACTCGGACAACTTTTGACCACAACAAAATTCAGCACAACTATGAATAAAATAATAGAAAAGAAATATAAAAAAGAAAGTGAAAAAGCAAATGATGAAGTGAGAAAAAATATTTTCCTCAATTCATGAAGACTCAGGGCTATTATATTTAAGTAACTTTGACAAGTTTTCAAGACTAATAGGTAGGGGAAAATTAGCTTGACATTTCAATAAGCCTTTCGCAAAACGAGATAAAAAAGAGACCAATAAACATGAAAAGAACTTGACTTCACTTATTCAGCTAGTGAATATACATTAACTACTCTCCACTTATCAAGACCGAAGTAAGAACACAAACAATATCAACTGTTGGCAAAGATGCGGATAATGGCAACTTTCATACATTTTGGTTACAATGTAAACTGGTACAACCACTTTGAAAAGACAATTCACTATGACAATACTAAAGTATAAGAGAAGTCTAGCAAAAGGACACAGCAATTCTGCTCCTGGATAAGTTTCTGAAGCAAAAGCCATGCGTATTGAGAGAAACTACGCTGGCAATAACTAGTATGTTCATACACAATATAATGGTATAACACAGAAACACAAAGAACCTTTTATAAAATGTTATGTAAAGAAAACAGGAACGGGGCCTGCTGCGATAGTATAAAGGTTACATCTTTGCCTTGAACGCACCAGGATCCCATATGGGCACCAGTTCTAATCCCACCAGCTCCACTTCCCATCCAGCTCCCTGCTTGTGGCCTGGGAAGGCAATAAAGGACAGCCCAAAGCTTTGGGACCCTGCACCCATGTGAGAGACCTGGAAAGAAGTTCCTGGATCCTGGCTTCGGAATGACAGCACCGGCCATTGCAGCCACTTGGGGAGTGAATCATCGGAGGGAACATCTTCCTTTCTGTCTCTCTTCCTCTCTGTACATCTGCCTCTCCAATAAAATAAATATCCTATATTATTCAATGAATTTTAAACCTTATTAATAGGAAAACAACTTGATGTGCTATAGAATGAATAACAATGAGGAAACTAAACAATTAGAAGACGATTATCACAAAATTCAAGACAATGGTCATTTCTTAAGAAAATGTGACTACATGGCCAGGAATGATTCCAAAAACTGGCTGGCTTTGGATTGGCCCAGATCTGGCCCTCAAGGTCTACAGGGTATGGAAGATCTCTCTCCCTCCCTCCATCTCGCTCACTCTCTCTGCCTTTCAAATAAATTTAAAAATTCTCTTTTTACAAGGATTTTTAAAGATACAAACCAAAAAGGAAAACACTGATAAATTAACTACATTGTGAAGTTTTATGCATTGCAGCATCATTAAGAAATTGGTTCTGATTGACAGTTTATATAAAATTATACCAATATAAATTTGAAAAATTAACAACTGCAATATGGTCACATAAGGATATCTATCTTCTTAGGAAATACATACTAAAGCACTGAGGGATACAGCATCACACACAATATATGTAACTTGTGCCCAATTCAGAATTTTATGTGTACCTTCATTTTTACACACACACACACACATACACACAATCTTATGAGAGGGCTTCAAAACATCTGTGGAAAACTGAATTGTTTACTTTAGTGCTTCAAAATCATTGAAACTATGTAGATTTTTCATTATAGGAATTTTCCAAGAATTTCTTTTGAAGAACCTCATGCATTCACACATGGAAAAAGAGTGAAGAGCACAGAGAAGATTAACAAAGCAAATGGAGCAAATTGTAAGCTATTGCACAGGGCACAGCACAATAGTTCAACTGGCTAACCTCCCCGATCAGATGTCTAGATCCCATATGGATGCCGGTTCATGTTTATGCTGTTCCAATTCCAATCCAGTTTCCTGCTTATGGTCTGGGAAAGCAGTACACGATGGCCTTTAGCAACCTGCACCTATGTGGGAGGCTCAGAAGAGGCTCCTGGCTCCTGGATTAAAATTGGCTCAGCTCTAGCTTTTGTGGCCACTTGGGGAGTGAACCAGCAGATGAAAGATCTTTTTCTCTGTTTCTCCTCCTCTCTGTAAATCTGCCTTTCCAATAAAAACAAATAAATAAATAAAAAAATAATAACAGGCAGTTTCTAGACTATTATTATTTTGCAACTTTTAAAAAATTAGAAATTATTTTTAGTTTAGTTTTCAAAAAACAGAAATCATTGAGAAAATAGACTGTGAAGGAACAGTGGTAATGCATATAATTAACAAGGATTCTTATCCATAACATACAAAAAAATTTCCAACATGTCAAGGGGGAAAAAAAGACAATGGGCAAGAAGAATGAGTGAGCAATTATTAGAAAAAGGTAGAAGAATAATTCAAGAATCTATAAATCTACAAAATGATGTAGAGTTTTACTAGTAATCAGTGAAACAGTATTATAAACAAAATATATACACCAAAGGCAGGAGGTAGCTTTCCCTTTTCTTTTTAAAAGATTTGTTTATTTTTATTGGAAAGGCAGATTTTACAGAAAGAAACAGAGACAGAGAGATCTTATCTTCACTGGTTCATTCCTCTGGTGGCCACAATGGCCAGTGCTGACCCGATCCGAAGCCAGTGTCAGAAACCCCTTCCAGGTCTTCACATGGGTGCACGGTCCCAAGGTTTTAGGCTGTCCTTGACTGCTTTCCCAGGCCAAAAGCAGGGAGCTGAAAAGGAAGTGGAGCAGCTGGGAACTGACCTGGTTCTTAAATGGTGTGCTGGCACTGTAGATGGCAGCTTTACTTGCTACGTCATAGCACCAGTCCTCATTAACAATAATTAAATTCAGAGCTGTGATTGTGGGTTAACCCATCAACTGCAACACAGTACCCCAGAAGAGCACTGGCTTGAGTCCTAGCTGCTCAACTTCTAAAAAGATTTTCTAAGAAAAGCAGTGAAAGATGGCCCAAATAAATACCTGGATCCCTAACACCCACATGGGATACCGAGATACTGTTTCAAGCTCCTAGCTTTGCTCTGGCCCAGTTGCTGTGGTCATTTTCCACAGCAGGATCAAAGATCCTCTCCCCTTTGTCTACCCATCTGTCTTTAAATTTGCCTTTCAAATGCATAAAATGTCTTAATTTTTTTTTTAAACTAGGGTTGTGGTATAGCAGCTAAAGCCACATCATGCAATAATTACCAGCCTCCTATAAGAGACACCAGGTTAACAACAACAACAAAAATCTAATACAGGTGCCATTTCAAGTCTTGGCTGCTCTACAGCCAACCCAGACAACTGCTAATGGTCTGAGACAAAAAAGCAGAAGATGGCCCAAATCCTCAGCCCTGGCTGTCTACATGGAAGGCTTCGAAGAAGCTCCTAGCTCCTGGCTTCAGCCTGGCCCAGTGAAGGCTGTAACAGCCATCTCGAGAGGGAATTAGTGATAGAAAATATCTTTACCTCTCTTTCAAAATAATCAGATCTTAAAAAAAAAAAGTTAGATTCATGATTGCAACTGGAGTTATAATTAACTAAATAAATAATAAATTAACGCCAGTTATAAATTGTTGGTATTCAAACCTTGCCAATTTCATTTGCTGGCTTTAATACTCCTCTAAAAGAAAAGCTGCCCTCTCCAATGTAATCAAACACCTTTGCTTTGTAAACCCTAAGGTACATATGACTGCATATGACTGACATTACACTAGTACATTGAGGCTTACAGAAAACATCAACTATTTCTCCAGAACCAACCAGAAATGAAATCACTGACTCCTCTGTGCAATTACCACTTTGGTTAGTGGGAATTACTTTCAGTGATAACTTAGAAAGAAGGTAGGGAGAAGAAAATCCTTACACAAAGCATATAAAATTCCCTAGATGTCTCAAATGTGGTTGTTTTATATACACTTACAGTGTGAATATTTTTCTAATCAATGTCAAGAACGTGACCATTCTGATGACTGAAACTTCTAAGGCAGCTTTTTGATAACAGCATCATCCAAAAGAAACCCATGCAATTTAAAAAATGCAGAAACAATGACTTAATAGTTTAGAAGAGGGCCCGGTGCAGTGGCCTAGTTGCTAAAGTCCTCGCCTTGAACTCACCTGGATCCCATATGGGCACTGGTTCTAATCCTGGCATCTCCACTTCCCATCCAACTCTCTGCTTGTCACCTAGAAAGGCAGTCAAGGACAGCCCAAAGCTTTGGGACCCTGTACCCACATGGTAGACCTGGAGGAAGTTCCTGGCTCCTGGCTTCAGATCGGCACAGCACTGGCCATTGCAGTCACTTGGGGAGTGAATCATTGGAGGGAAGATCTTCCTTTCTGTCTCTCCTCCATTCTGTATATCTGACTTTGTGATGAAAATAAAATAAAATCTATTTTTAACCGTTTCAGAGAAAGAAATAAAACAAAATTCCAATGCTAGATTTTTATTTTGTGCAATATATCAACATGCAACAGGTTATTTCAATATGCAATCAATATAAAACATAATTGACAGACTTCATACTCTTTTTCACACTGTCTTTAGACTACAGGACATTTCAGTTCAGACCAGACCAAGTGCTCATCATAGAATCAGCTCACCTACAGCTAACGATTACCATTTTAGACAACACAGTTCTATGCTGTCCCATAATAACTGAAATTTAAATGACAGGCTGCTTATTTATGCTTAGGAATCACAAATAAAACTTTCCTGCCCTTTTGGCTGTGATCACTATGATTCAACTGCCAACCTGCCCCAAAGGCAACATGCTCTCAAACTCATCTTCCTGTTTCCCATCCTAGTATACAACGTTAACACCTGCAGAACATTAGCAGAAATCTAGAAGTTGCTTTTTGTCTTTCCTTCCCACGGAAGTGCTGACCAAGTTCTGTTATTTTACTTTCAAAACGTGTAATAAAAAATTCACTGCCATGCCACTACACTAATAATATGCCACCTTTTTTTACATTGCAATTTTTAAAAAAGATTTATTTATTTTTATTGGAAATGCAGATATATAGAGAAGAGGAGAGACGGAGAAGCAGATCTTCTTCTGATGATTCACTCCCTAAGTGGCTTCTATGGCCAGAGCTGAGCCTATCTGCAGCCAGGAGCCTGGAGTCTTTTCTGGGTTTCCCATGCAGGTGTCTGGTCCAAAGCCCTCAGGCCATGCTTGACTGCTTTCCCAGGGCACAAGCAGGTTGCTAGATGGGAGGCGGGATCAATGGGACATGAACCAGTGTGCATATTGGACCCTGGTGCGTTTTAGGCAAGGAGTTCAGCCACTAGGATACGGTGCCAAGCTCCATTATACTACTCTTGGAATTGCTGTGACAGTCTCTTAACTGGCTTGTGTACCTTTACTGTAGGTCCTTTTACCATTCTCCATCTTGTACCTTAGTTATCTTTTTTAAAAGGCAGATCATGGGCCCAGCGGCGTGGCCTTGCAGCTAAAGTCCTCGCCTTGAACGCGCTAGGATCCCGTATCATCACTGGTTTTAATCCCAGCAGCTCCACTTCCCATCCAGCTCCCTGCTTGTGGCCTGGGAAAGTAGTCAAGGATGGCCCAAGGCCTTGGGACCTTGCACCCGTGTGGGAGACCTGGAAGAAGCTCTTGGTTCCCAGCTTCGGATTGGCACAGCACTGGCCGTTGTGCTCACTTGGGGAGTGAATCACCAGATGGAAGATCTTCCTCTCTGTCTCTCCTCCTATCTATATATCTGCCTTTGTAATAAAAAATAAATAAATAAATCTGAAAAAAAAGGCAGATCATATCCTTTCTATATACTTCTATACACTTTCTATACACTTCTATAGTTCCAAATTGTCCTATGCTGTTCATCTTTCGGGACAGCAAACAAGTTAGCATCATTTCCATTAGAGGGCCTTTGCAAAGGTTTTCTCTTTGGCTCAAAACATCATTTAAATTAACTGTTGTCTTTCAAATTTCAGCTTACATATTACATATTAATAAGCCTCCTTATTCCCCTACTTGGGCACAATTCTTACTATAAATTCTCATATGCTAGTTTTATTTTTTTTCTTAAAAGCCTGGTAAATTCATTTTGTAGCATGCAGTAGTACAACACATTTGTACGTTTGTTTTAATACATATTTATTTGAAAGGCAGAAGGAGAGAGATTCTTAATCCACTGGATCACTTTTCAAATGACTGCAACAGCAATGGTCTGAGGTAGAAACCCGGGCCGAAGCTAGCATTGGGAACTTCATCCCAGTAACCCATGCGGATGGAAAGACACTAGGCACTCAGTCAGACTGCTGCTTTCTCAGGAGCATCAGAAGGGAGGTGGTTCCAAAGCAGAACACAGAGACTCGAATGGCACTCTGACAGGGGATGCTTAAGTCATCCATGGTGCTTAACACTTGTTAAAACAACTAAACAGGATTTTAAAGGGAGTGGCATTCTAATTAAAACTGAGTATCAATTACTATTGATAGTTTCATAGTGAAAAAGATAAAACTCCAATATATTTTTTTTTTGATGGGAGGAAGATTAAGTTTTGGTGGCATTCACGATTTTCTAAAAACATACAATTTTCTATTTCTTTGCAAATAAATACCTGATAGGTATAGAACCTATGCATATCATTATCAAGGTAAAGAAATATGGTTAGTGGGTAAAATCTCATTATCTTGTATCAGTAGTATCTCTAGAGAGTACTTAGGTATATCAAGAGCATTCACAAAATAGTTTGATATTAGGCTTTGTATGAAGCACTCTAGGGAAAAGACTAAAACACATTTGTTGCTCTCAGGAATGTGTAACAATACCTTTAGTGGACAGAAAAAAAAAAACATGCAAAGCAGTAAGGACAGAATCAATACATGAAAAAGCTAAATCAAATGGTTAATGTAACTTCTAGTTTACAGAAAATGCTATTTAACCAGGAAGAATCAAAGATAAAAAGGGAGCTGGCACTGTGACACGGTAGATAAAGCTGCAGCCTACAACATCAGCATCCTAAATGAGTGTCAGCATTTTGTGTCCCACCTGCTCCACTTCCAACCTGGCTCACTGCTAATGGCCCGGGAAAAGTAGAGGATGGTCCAAGTGTTTGTGCCCCTGCCACCCATGCAGGAGACCTATCTGAAGTTCCTGGCTTTGGATGACTCAAGTTGGCTGTTGTGGCCACCTAGATGGTGAACCAGCTGACAGATCAATCTCTGTCTCTCCCCATCCCTCTCTGAATTCGGGCTTTACCCACATGGGCAATGATTTCTGTCACAGCTCCTCCACTCTTCATCCAGCTCCCTGCTAAGGTACCTGGGAAGCAGCACAGGACAGCCCAAGTGTTTTTTTTTTTTCCTGCAATGACATGGAAGACCTGAAAGAAGTCCTCTTTCCTGGCTTTAGATCAGCTCAGATCAGGAATCAGCAAATGGAAGAGCTCTCTCTCTCTCTACTCCCTCTTCCAGAAAACGTAAATCTTTGATGAATGATTCCTGCATCTTTTTCTCTCCAAAAACCCTTTGAAACAGAGTATAACTGAATAAATTAAATGTACTGCTATAGTGTATGAACTCTCTTCGGGGCAGGCCTGGTGGGGGTTATTATGGATTGCTCCAACGAGGCAGCAGCTCCCACTGCTTTGCATGGGGGCCCAAGTGTGTGGTGGGCAGGATCAGGCTGGACTGCAACACCCATCAATTTGCACAGAAGACAGGACTGGAGACAACTGACCCAGCAATTGCAACTAACAGTGTGCATGTAGGCTAATTTGGTCAATGGACTGTACCAGACCCTGTATTGACCCTATATTGGCATGCACACACAAGAATCAGGTCTGGGATCACCTCAGATGAAGTTTCTTTGGGAACCTCCCAAGTGAACTGCTGATCTGAGAACTGCAATCACGTAGGAAATTACAGGTTCCATGGTCTGAATAATGGAATGCATGTGTCAGAGCTAGGCCTCTTCAGTGGCTTAGATGGAGCAGTGGACAGCATATCCAGATGCACATGAATGATATGGCAGTACACTGAAGCCTGCAGAAGACAACTGGTGCCGTAACAGAGGAAGGATGACAGAACAAATCGATCAAGTGCCCCAGCCAAGAGTTTGCAGTGAATACCTGGGCAAACGGAGACTCTAAGGCAGACTATGTCAGCCAGTGTGTTAGGAGAGATTTCATTGCCAGTGAAGTGGCAAGACTGGCAGCAATACAGAACTACTGAACTATTAAAACAACTTGAGCAGGACCCTCAGAGCATGCCCCACATCGGGGATCCTGAGATGGTTAAGAGGCTGGGTATGGCTTCTACCCTTATCTCTCCCCTCTTCCCAAATACAGGAAAAAAAAGAGAGAGAGAGAGAGAGAGAATGTAAAAACAATGTTCTCACAGACTTTCCTCTAGTCCTTGACCCTTCGTACCCTTCATCAAATATGTAAAAGTCATCAAAAATAAAATGTATTCAATTAAAAAAACCTTAAAAAGGGAAAAAAGAGGTAAGATTTCAACATGTAGGAATTTGGGAAGGGATGAGGAAAAAAGGCAGACCCCAAAGAAGATTTATTTGAGGCAGTGAAGTATGGAATACTGAATAATCTCGTTTGGCTCATCATAAAGAATGTTCTGGCAAACAGGCTAGAAAACTAAGCTAGGAACACACTCACAACATTCTTCAATTATAGATGAAAACGATTATGCCTAACTTTCTAGAAAATGGGAAGCCACTGAAAAGTCCTTGAAAAAGGAAAAGTTATAATGTCATCTACTTTAGCAAGATCAGTCCAATAGTGATAAGAAAGGAACTGAGATAGTCCAGTGACAAGTTACAAAATCGTAATACTTTACATAATAGCTAAGTTTCAACTACAGTGGTAGAACTGGAAAAGAAAAAGATACAAAGTATTAAGCAAATAGAAAGAACATGATTTAGCTTTCCCAAGAAACAAATACAAGACTTATACAATATTTCAATCAACATAACTTAAAATCAGATACTGGTGAACAAAAATACAGCAAGACACAATTAAGCTGCATGGAATATGCCACAGGAGGAATGAGAAACTCCTGATCTTTGACAATGTCTCCTACTCAGTGATCCCAAGAAGTGAACGATTTTAGTTCTATATCATCATCATCTGATGCAAAATGAAATATTCACTTACTTTTTATTTAAATCAAAGCTATGAAAAAGGGTAGGTAAAATAAAAAGGATTCAATTTCATACAGTACAACACAAGTCACGTGCTTCTTGATCCTGCCCGCTCAAAGACTCCTTTCTCAAGAGTATTATCTAGGGAAGAGATTGATAATTGGTTACTGGATAACTCCAGTTCTTTATCAGGAGGAAGAACATCTGTTTTCTCTCCTGATGGGATACAGGTTTCCTAGGCTACCAAATTTATCCTCTACCTTAAGCTGCCACATACATACATAAACTCAGAAATACAAACCCAAATGCAAGAATGCATACAGCAAAGCTTTGTGATTTTTCTTTTTTTTTTTTTTTTTGGCCACACGTTAACTCCTAAATGCTGTAAGAGCCTGTTCTTATATCTCAAACATACATATGGCTTTTAACATCTCTTTCCACAGAAAATTTCTTCTCTGATGAGAATTCAAGTCTAATTGCCAGAGAGAAAAACAGAAAAATAACATTCTAAGCAACAGATCTAATTACAGCTTGAAATAAATGGTATTAGCTTTATATTCACATTTAGAAATCATCATTTAAGTATCATGTAAGGAAACTGGCAAAATAAATATTAACATATTGAATACATACATTTCCAGTCTGGAACAAGTCAAGGCCAAACTTTAAAGAGGAAAAAATATTGAAATCTTGTTTTGGTCTCTATACAGTATATACAACAGATGAATTGCATACACAATGGCATAAAAGTGGCAAAATTCTCTGCCCTTTAGGAAAAAAAATAAAAACTTTCATTAGTACAAGTTTTTTGACACAAACCTAATTAGGTGATTAGGCAAAAAAAAAAAAAAAGACAAATTTTCAATGAAGATTTCTGTAATATGGGCTATAATACTACTACTTCTTTTGGTAACATTTGATTTTCAAAACCTACTAGGTACATTTTTTAATATAATTTTTCATTTGTGTGCTATTTATTAGCTTACAAAATACTTTTCATACTATTTTATTTAATTTTCCCAAGTTCCAGTTTAGAAATTACTATTATTCCAATTTATAAAAGAGAAAATGTGGCTTATTTGACATACAACTATCAGGGACCACAGCAGAGACTCAAATCCATGTGTTGAAATATTTAAATGACTTTATCACCAATGATAAGCAGAGATTTTATCAGTTTTAAGATTTTCTAAGTGTAAGGCATATATAAGGCAAACCAAATAATCCATCCACCAATTAAATAATCTTAGATTTCCACTTATCCATGGTTAGCAAGTTCAGATGATGCCTTGGCTATCACCATATCTCACTAAGACTGGCTGGGGAATGAAGAGGCAGATGTACTGCCAGTTGTCAACAACTCCTTTCCTTTTTATTTGATTTTCAAGTTTCCTAAATTTAAAAGTCTTTAGGTTTGCTTCGTAAGAAATTTTAAAGAACTAATCAGGTTCTCAAAACCTCACAGAATGGAGCTGATGGTATATGTTTTAACTATAAGACAAAAATAATGCCTAAGTTAGAATTACTACTTCTGGTATTAAAGTTCTATTAAGAACCACACCTGATGTTGACTCCTTAGGTCCACAGGGAAGGGTAAGTAAGCAAAGGTGAGCTTATGAGACATAGTGAAGAATCTAGAACTAAACACTGGTTATAAGAATCATTGGCAAGCTCATGGCAAATACAAAATCATTGAGTAAATTTGATTATCAATCTTAACAAAATGCAGTAAATATCTTCTAAGGAAAGAATATCTTGATTAATCCACCTATTTAAGGTAGTTTCAAAAATCTTTTTCTTCAAGGAGAATAAGCATATCAAAACACAAGCTCAAAGAAAATCTCAAGAATTTAATAAACAGAGTTTAGAAGAAACTACTTCCACCAGAACTGAAGTAGTGAACAAGAAGCTCAAGTAGATGGAAGGAACACAAGAACAAATGAAGAGGGAAAAACTGGTTCACCTCTCCTGGCAAAGAGCTGTATCAGAGCTTTAGCACACAGTGTCACACAAAAGGATAAGGTCCATATTAAGCAACATTACACCTTCTTTTTTAATTTAGTAAAATATTTAATTTCCCTTAGGACCTACTTGGGAGTTCCAGATGGCATGGATGACCAGGAGAGGGCAGCTCACCACTGCAGCTGTGAGTAAAACCTGAACATGTGAATCCCTTTCTTTGCCATCAAGGGGATACCCTACTTATATTTCCCATATTTTTATACAATGAAAGTTCTAAACCACAAATACCAAGTATAATAGTACAAGTCATTACAAAAGGAACTAGCGAGAAAAATTTCAGACAAGCAAGTTGCAATTCATAAAATAAGAAATTGAAATGGAATGGAATCATCACTAGTAATTATTGTTGAGTTATAATATATACTAGCTTTTCATATTCTGAAGTACTTACAAAGATTTTCTTTAGGTAATTAAAATTTCAATCATCCAAATTCTTTACCAAAGCAAGTTCACACACACACACACACACACACAAAATGAAGGAAGTGTACACACAAAGGATGGGTTTGGGCTCTATGTACTAATCAAATTCAAAACTCAATACTTCCCCTTAGATTACACACTCCATGTATGATATGTGTGTTAAGATTTTACTGTCAGCCACAATGATCAAATAGAATGCTTGAGCCCGGCAGCATGGCCTAGTGGCTAAAGTCCTCGCCTTGAATGTGCTGGGACCCCATATGGGTGCCGGTTCTAATACCAGCGGCCCCACTTCCCATCCAGCTCCCTGCTTGTGGCCTGGGAAAGCAAAGGAGGACGGCCCAAAGCTTTGGGACCCTGCACCCATGTGGGAGACCTGGAGGAGGTTCAAAGTTCCTGGCTCCTGGAATCTGACTGGCTTGGCACCGGCCGTTGCAGTCATTTGGGGAGTGAATCATCGGATGGAAGATTTTCCTCTCTGTCTCTTCTCCTCTCTGTATATATCTGACTTTACAATAAAAATAATCTTAAAAAAGAAAAAGAATGCCTTATGTTAGTCAAAAATATAATAAACAGCTGGAATTTTTCTAATATTAGGAAGGTCTGAAGTCAGCAAAGTGGTATCATTTCTTCTTTTAGGCTGTACTATTCTACTTGAAAATTGTGGGAGTGAAAGGATATGACTCAGGGTTTGGTACTTTATCTATCATGACTATTTGTCCTCATTTATTAAGAGTTCTAGTTCCAGGACCAGCATTGTGGCGCCGCAGATAAAGCTCCCACTTGTGACACCAGCACTGCACATTAGAATGTGTGTTGAACCAGCTCACTGCTCAGGTGTTTGAGAGAAAGCACAGCAAGACGGCTCAAGCACTGGGGCCACCGCCACAAACAGAGGAGCCTGGATGAGTTCTAGCTCCAGGCTTAAGGCCACTGCAGACATTTGAGGAGTGAAACACTAGATGGAAGCACTCTCTTTCCTTCCCTCATTCTGCTACTCAAATAAATAAACCCTTTTGTAAGGGGAAGAGGCAGAAAAAAAGAAGTCAGGTTCCTATTAGCACAATAATCAAAATAAAAGTTACTGGACTTATTTATAAGCCTCTTGCTGTTTAATGTCTACCTTAAACAAAAAATAAAAATACTGGAGTGGAGAAAAGACAATGATGGTTATATAAATTGTTAAAAACTAATTGTTTAGAGGAGGGGGTTTGGTGCAGAGGTTAAAGCACCACTTAGGGCACCCATATCCCATAGCAGAGTCCCTAGAGTCAAGCTTCCTGTTAACGCGCACACTGAGAGGTAGCAGGTGATAGCTAGAGCGCTTGGGGTCCCTGACACCCACACAAAAGACAACCTACATTGAGTTCCGGACTCCTGACTTTAGCCTGGTCCACTCCTGGATTTTGTGAACATTTGGAGAGTGAACTTGCAGAAAGAAGACCTCTGCCTTTCCTTGTCTAACTTTCAAATAATGTAACTTTTAAAAAGGGTTTAAATATGCAATTTGATTTCCTCGCGTTTCTTACTGAGGAATACAGTTATATCTAAGCCCTTCTTATGTCACAGTACTCAAGGAAACATTTAGCAATGGCTGGGGCACATTAGTTAGGAAGTTCTCTTTGGCCAAAGCAAAGAGGACAAGTAGAGAATGAGGCAATAACTGCAATATTAACACACTGAAGATATCATTTTTAGGAAAAGGTGTCGTCGTGCATATGCTAAGCCATACTTCAGATGTCCATTTTTGTATTCAAGTGCCAATCTGAGTCTGGGCTCTTTTATGGGGATCCAGCTTCTTGCCAGTGTGCCTGGAAAGGCAGCATTGTACTTGGGCTCCTGTCACCCATCTGACAGACCTGGATAGAGTTCTGGCTGCTGCCAGCATTGGGAGAGTGAGTCAGCAGACAGAAGATCTGTTACACCCTGTCACTTTGCCTTTCAAATTAACATCGTAAATCTGAAGGAAGGGAGGTAGGTTGGGAGGGAAAGAAGAAGCACGGAAGAAGGAAGGAAGGAAGAACATCAGTGGGAACGATAGTGATAGTTTCAATTAGGGTCTATGTGCAGACTTTGATTTCTTTACTTTTCATGTACATTTTTTTTTAAAGATTTATTTTTATTATTTTTTCATTGGAAAGGTGGATATACAGAGAGGAGAGACTGAGAGGAAGATCTTCCGTCCGATGATTCACTCCCCAAGTGAGCGCAACGGGCCGATACTATGCCGATCTGAAGCCAGGAGCCTCTTCCGGGTCTCCCACGCGGGTGCAGGTTCCCAAAGCTTTGGGCCATCCTCGACTGCTTTCCCAGGCCACAGGCAGGGAGCTGGAAGGGAAGCGGGGCTGCCGGGATTAGAACCGGCGCCCATATGAGATCCCGGGCGTGCAAGGCGAGGACCTTTAACCACTTGCGCCACCGCGCCGGGCCCCATGTACATTTTTTAAAGAATTATTTTATTCTTATTGGAAAGTCTGATATTCAGAGAGGAGGAAAGACAGAGGAAGATCTTTCATTCGTCGATTCACTCCCTTAAGAAGCTGCAACAGCCAGAGCTGAGCCAATCCGAAGCCAGGAGCCAGGAGCTCTTCCACGCCTCCCACGCCTCCCATGCAGGTGCAGGGTCCCAAAGCACTGGGCCTTCCTCAACTGCTTTCCCAGGCCACAAGCAGGGAGCTGGATGGAAAGCAAGGCCATCGGAATTAGAACCAGCACACACACAAGATCCTGGCACGTGCAAGGCAAGGACTTTAGCTGCTAGGCTACCACACTGGGCCCTATGTATCTGGACAGAGATAGGAGAGAAACAGAGAATGAATACGAGAGAGAGGAGCACACACATGCTAGAGAAAGCAACCATGCTTTCCTTTACTGGTTCATTTCCCAAATTTTCCAACAGCTGTGGTTGGGCCAGGACAAATGCAGGAGTTGGGAACTCAATCTGGGTCTCCCACTTGGGTAGCAAGAACCCAGTTACTTGACTCAATATCTGTTGCCTCCAGGATATACATTATGCAGATGCTGGAAGTGGTAGTGGAGCTGGGATTTAAACTCATGCACTTCAACACACAGGTGTCTCAAGAGCAGCTAACCACTCTGCCAAACGCATGCCTCAACAAAGTGCTCAGAAAGACTAATTCATTGGAACCCCAGTCAAGGCCTACAGAATCCCAGAATCTGTAGAATCCCAGCCTCATTTAATCACCACAGAGCTAGCTGCTGGGGAGTTCAACTAGCATAAAGCTCCTTGAGAAACAACAAGCTTCCATTAAAAGGCAGATTTATTTGAAAATCAGAGTTAGGGATTGAAAAAACAATTGGTGAGCCAGTCTACAGCCAGCAACTCCCGCTGCATCCTTCTCACAGGTGGAGGAAGCCCAGGTATGAGAGCCATGCTCTGCTGTTTTTAAGCCATCAGCAAGGAACTGGATTTGAACTGAAGCAGCTGGGACACAAACTGTGCTTAGATGGGATGCTTGCATTGCAGACAATAGCTTTACCCACCATACCACAACCCCAGGTTGGGCAGTATTTTTCTCAAACTTGGTGAACACCTGTATTAAAACTACCATGCATCTGCCCCTTATGGCTATAGGAGTCACAACTGAGGTTGAAGTGCTAAATAGTAAAATAGAAAGGCAATTTGGCACCTTCAGTAGTTTGTTTTCATAGTACAACATGGCAGAACCAACTTACTCGGTATGTAACTATGAGTATGAAACTCGGCATGTATAATTATGCTGTTATACAGGGTCTTGCTCTCTGATAGGGCCAGTGCATGCCTTAATGCTCAGTTGTCACTAACTTGAAGTTGCTGAGGATTTTATTTTTGAACTTGTGGTAAGTGGGGCAGTAGAGATTAGTCACAGGAAATATGACAGGTGTCAACGTATACAACGAGCAGTTGGCATGGCTGATTGGTCTAACTGTGCATAGGTGGGGTAACCACTGAACTCAGAGACACCACAGAATACCAAGGTGGTGGCCAGGATGGAGCTCAGAATGGCAGTGGCAGTGGTCTCAGCAAAGAAGAGTGGCTCCTGCATGTAGGTTATATGGAAGCACTAAATCTAAAAAGTTCATTTGAAATACAATTAAAAGCTAAATTTAGATACAATGTAATTCTGAAATCCATGAGGTTTTTCATAATATACATTTTCTATGCAATTTCTCAACTCCCTAAGAATGTACGAATTGAACTTTTTGTTTCAAAATTCACTTTTCCAAAATTTCATTCTCCATGAATTTTTCAAATGGGCTTAAGTCAAAGTGGAAAGCCAGCGTAGTAACACTTCTGTAGAAGATATTCATCCCTGTCGTATTATTCAAAAATATTAACTGTTACTTTGCCAGTAAACCCTTGCAATGTTATAAGAAGTGGCCATATTTAAATGTCACTGGTATATTTAAATTTAGACTTAAATTCACATGCAAAATTGATTTGTACAGGTAAATCTTTACAGAAAAACTGTTCACAAAAAAACAGATGCTCTAAAAGTAATTTATCCAGGGTCCGGTGCCATGGCCTAGCAGCTAAAGTCCTCGTCTTCAACCCGCCAGGATCCCATATCGTCACCGGCTCTAATCCCGGCAGCTCCTCTTCCATCCAGCTCCCTGTTTGTGGCCTGGGAAAGTAGTCAAGGATGGCCCAAAGCCTTGGGACTCTGGGAGAACTGGAAGAGACTCCTGGCTTCGGACTGGCACATCACCGGCGGTTGTGCTCACTTGGGGAGTGAATCATCGGATGGAAGATCTTCCTCTCTGTCTCTCTACTCTCTGTATATCTGACTTTTCAGTAAAAATAAATAAAATCTTACCCCAAAAAAAGTAATTTATCCAGTTTATTCCAACGTTGTCACATCCTACAAAATGTTAGCAGTTTTAGCAACAATTCTATCAACAGAATTTTCCCAAGATTAAAACTTATCTAAAATTATTTATAATCTTGCATCTGCAAAAATTACTGACATTTTCATATATAATTAAAATAAAGTTACTAGAAGTATAAATACTGATGACATAAGAAATGAATATTCAGAAAAACAAGCTAAAATTGATCCATACTACAGGAATATTTTTACTATTATAAAATCATGATATCCAAAACATTTTTTGTAATTTGTAAGTCTGCTGTTATTCATACTATTAACTAACACGTATTTGGAACACATAAAACACACACACATATGTAAATACATATATAAATGCTTCCCTGTTTTTTTTTCTTAAGGATTTATCTTATTTTTACTGGAAAGGCAAATTTACAGAGAGCTGGAAGGGGAGGAAGCAGTAGTCGGGACATGAACCAACACCCATATAGGATACTGGCACATGCAAGGCAAGGATTTAGCTGCTGAACCATCATGCCAGCCCATAAATGCTTAATTTTCAAAGGAAAAGGACTTTGAATATAAGTTCCTTTACCTACACTTTTTCCCTGTTTGTAAAATACGGGTTCTGAAAAATAAATAAATAAGGGTTCTACATGCCACAAAATATGTAACCATTCTCAACCCAGTACGTTTCATCCTAGTGTTTGGCTGTTGTCTTACAAACTCCTCTGCAGGCGGAGGGTCAACACTCATGCCCTACCTGTCTGATCTTTGCCTGTATCTCTGACCACATTTTTCTATTTTAATTCTGTGCTGAGTTTCAAGCCCATAATCCTGATCTTAAAGACTTAGCTTTTAAGCATTTTTTTCTCTCCAATCCCTTCAATTTGTTATAAAAATATACACAATTCAACCCTTAGAATAATCTTGAATTAATTTGTTTATCTCTTATATTCAGCCAGTCATTAAATCTTATCAGATCTCCTTTGATATGCCTCTTAATTCCTTTACTTAACCCCATACTTGCTGTGATCATCCTAAACAAGGTCCTCAAAACTCTGTACTATAAAAAGATATCTTACTTTACATACTATCTTACATATAACCTGATTTGATCCCCTTAAAACTCCTGCAAAGAAAGGTAGGTTCTGATTTTTAAAAAAGGGTCCTATTTGCACTGGAGAAACTGAGGAACAGTAAAGTAATGGACATTGTTTAGAGTCATAGCAGAAGTGAACTGCTCAAAGCAACAGCGGAGAGTTGAATCAGGTACTGTCCACTGCATGTGGGATCTTGTCTCTTGAGTTCTCCAATTTGCAAATAACTTTCATAAGCTCACTTACTACCTAAGACCTTTTATACAATGATTCCTTTGAACATAAGAATTAGTTTCTAAACCATAAAATTTTAGGACCAGCTATTCTCCTCAACAGCTAGGCTTTAATCTTTATTTTAGACATGCAGCTCCTGCAACTCCCACCTTATTCTTTCCACTTGAGGCTCATGTGACCAGATCCTCCTCCAGCTGTGCAAAATTTCTGTCCACACCTGAAGACTCAACTCAAACACCTCTCTTCGCACCCCTTCTTCTACCCAAGACTATATATGTGCTCATATAGCACATGTCACATCTTTACCTTAGAGGTTCCATACAATTTTTTATAGCCCCACAATGAATGAGCATCTCACTAAGCCCTGACAATACAGTCTTCTCACTACCCTAACATTTGCTACCACATGCTAACACCATGTTAAATGTTGTAGATGTATAGCTTTGAAGCCTAGGAATTCAAGATAAACACATGCAGATAAAATAACAGTAAAGGGATTTAAAGAGTTAGCTTTCTTCTTACTCCAAATGGCTGAGTTTGTTTCTTTTCTCCATTCACAGAAAAATTTGTTCTTGGGAGACACCAGGCACTGCTGGTGGGCAGGTGTCAAATTAAGACAAAAGGATTAAGTGAACATACACAAATGGATTATATACACATATTTTGTTGATATATAATTATTATGCACTTAAAATAGACCCAATTTGGCTCCTAGAACACTGGCAACCAGACCCTCGTCTTTTAGGCAGCAATCCAAATACTTCTTTCTCTTCCAAGAACTCTAACCCACCTAGAAGAAAGTTCCAAAAATAACCATTGAAAATTGAGTGAACTGAGTTACCCTAGAAGAAGGTCATGAGGATTATATACCCGACATGTGCCATAGACATGCAATCACTTTTGTGTTCTCTATTATAAGCAAACAACTAAGGATTTTCAAAAATTTCATAAAAGCCCAAAATGAAATCCAAAGAGCCACACAAACCAGAAAAGATAATTTGGTAGAAACACTATCCAAAAATAAGTAAAGTTTAAAGTAAAATAATAAACACTCTCAGAGATCAAATATTAAATCTATAACAAACCAATTTTTAAACTAAGAATTTATGGTCTTCTTACTGAAAGAATCCCACATTTTTTCCATTATTTGACTTTTCTCTCAGGACGCCTGAACAACAGACATGTATATATACACATACTCAGTAGTCTCCCATAATCTGTAGCTTTACTTTCTGAGATTTCAATTACCTACAATCAATCTTAGTCTGAAAATATTAAATGAAAAAATTCTATAACTAATTCATGAATTTAACTTTAGTTATTGTTAATCTGTTATGTGCCTATTGTATACATTATACAGTGTTGTTATTGATATGTATTGATACGTATGTATAAGAAAAAACAGGATTTGACACTTTCTAGAATTTGTAAAATGCACTGGGTATCTTGAAACATATCTCCATGGATAAGGAGGGAATTACTGTACACAGACACACACACACACTTTTTTTTTGTCTTTCAATATGGTTTATTTTTTATAAGACAGAATACACTGCTTGAAACCAAAGAATGAATGTTGTTCAACTTTGCAGTCATCAGGTAGCCAATTAAGTACTTTCAACTTAGTAGCATGTTGAATGGAAGATAACACATGCCAGAGAAAATAATGCCTGAGGCAGGAATATACAAGACTTATCCCCATTAATAACCAAATTAGGCACAAGGAGACGACCTAAGTCTTAGAAGGAAGAGGAGGAAGCAAGCCAGCTCATCATTTACACACATACATGCCTATGCACACATGAATATATATGTATACAGATATATATGGTTGCATATGTGGAATTCATTTACTTGGACAAACACAATTATGTACAGTGCATGCGAGAATTTTGAAATGTATTTTTTGAAGTCTGCACAGTGACTAGCAGAAACAGTGAGAACAAAAATAGGATGACATTTGTTTAAAAATGCGTGTGGGTATTAGGAAAGATTCAGGGTTCAATGACCCTATACAGAAAACACACACACACTTTTTGATACTGAAAAGTCCTACCGAGTACTTGGCATAGTACATCAGGAGAAACTCACACTAACGTACAAAGTGCTCATCTTAAATCCTATGACAGGCACAATAGTATCACAACAATACCAAATATAGGTAAGCAATGTCATTGATATTCTTAAGGAAAATAATTTCAAATGTTGAGATTTATCCCCTGTGTAACCTCCCTTAGAATATTACTGGAAATGAACTCTTTCAAAATGAGGAAGTAATGCAAAGAAAATGTCTCCCAATCAGGAGACCAGTTTTTATTTTCACATTTCTGAAAATAAATTACCAGTTATTTGCTAAGGTGGAGAAAAGACATACAGCAACTGTGCAGAGCTGGAATTAGGAACATATTCCATTCTTCAAGGAAGAAATAGATATTCCACTGCAGGAGAGAAGGAAAAGGACTCCTGAAGGGAAAAGCAGTGGAACTCCCAGAATGGTCCCAGAACGACTGTGAGCAAATTAGTAGAGAGAGCAAAATTTCAAAATGAAAGATAGAATTTCCCCCAAAAGATGAAATTCATGAAAACCCAGAAGTATCTGTGTACAGTGGAAAGAGATTTACATAATGAAAAAAACTAGGGGTGAACATGGCAGTTAACTACCTAGAAAACCAGGTCCATTGAGCTCGGCAGCGTGGCCTAGCGGCTAAAGTCCTCGCCTTGAACGCACCAGGATGCCATAGCATCACTGGTTCTAATCCAAGCAGCTCCACTTCCCATCCAGCTCCCTGCTTGTGGCCTGGGAATGCAGTCGAGGACGGGCCAAGGCTTTGGGACCCTGCACCCGTGTGGGATACCCAGAAGAAGTTCCTGGATCCTTGCTTCGGATCGGCATAGCATCAGCCATTGAGCTCACTTGGGGAGTGAATCATTGGACTGAGGATCCTCCTCCTCTCTGTCTCTCCTCCTCTCTGTATATCTGACTTTTCAATAAATAAAAATCTTAAAGAAAAAAACCACCAGGTCCACAACAACAAACCAAAATAGCAAATGGAGATTTTGTGAGGTAGGAAAAATAGAGGAGAAAATTCCTGACTTCTGTGTATCACTCAGCTATTCTATTCAACAACATCTTTTAAAAATTTTTTATTTCCTTTTTATTATTTCCCATGATACAGTTGTAACAATAGTTCATTTTGCTCTCTCCTCCCTCCTTCCTCCAAGTTTTTCCCTCCTGCCATTGTCCCCCATATTCTCATCAAAAACACCTTTTATAGTCATGACAATCTAAATGCTGAATACTGATCTAATTAAAACATAATTATATAGCAAGAACAAGGAAGAAGAGCTGTGTGCAGTGAGAGCATGAGGAGGTAGAAAAAGATCAACCTTGGGCCCGGCGCGGTGGCGCAAGTGGTTAAAGGTCCTCGCCTTGCACGCCCGGGATCTCATATGGGCGCCGGTTCTAATCCCGGCAGCCCCGCTTCCCTTCCAGCTCCCTGCCTGTGGCCTGGGAAAGCAGTCTAGGACAGCCCAAAGCTTTGGGAACCTGCACCCGCGTGGGAGACCCAGAAGAGGCTCCTGGCTTCGGATCGGCATAGTATTGGCCCGTTGCGCTCACTTGGGGAGTGAATCATCGGACGGAAGATCTTCCTCTCAGTCTCTCCTCTCTGTATATCCGCCTTTCCAATAAAAAAATAATAAAAATAAATCTTTAAAGAAAAAGATCAACCTTTTCAGGCCCGGCGTGATAGTGTAGTGGTTAAAGTCCTCGCCTCGCACATGCCAGGATCCCATATGGTTGCTAGTTCTAATCCCGGTGGCTCTGCTTCTCATCCAGCTTTCTGCTTGTGGCCTGGGAAAGCAGTTGAGGATGGCCCAATGTCTTGGAATCCTTCACCTGTGTGAGAGACCCAGAAGAGGCTACTGGCTCCTGGCTTCAGACTGGCTCAGCTCCGGCTATTGAGGCTTCTTGGGCCGTGAATCAATGGACAGAAGATTCTCCTCTCTGTTTTAACTCCTCTCTGTAATCGAACTTTACAATAAAAATAAGTTAACCTTTAAAAAAGAAAAAAAGAATAAAAATGTTTCCTTGTGAAAAATGTGACCCTATTAAAAAAAAATCACCTAGCTAATGCTTATCTTTTTGGGGGATAGTAGTGTGGCACACCATCTAAGCTATACATTGTGATGGCAGCATTCTATACTAGGGTACCAGTTTGAGTCCTGTTTCGCTGTTTCCCATGTAGCTTCCATGTAGTTAAAGCATTGGGAAAGACAGCAAAAGACAGATCACTTATTTGGGCCCTTCTGATACATATGGCAGATCCAGTCAGAAGCCCTTGTTCCAGGCTGCAGGAAACAGATATCTTTCATTTGGTAGCTCACTCCTCAAGTGCTGGCAACAGCAAAGCCTGAGTCTGCTGAAGCCAAGTGTCTGGAGCTCCATCTGTATCTCTCATGTGGGTGGTGGGGACCAAGTATATGAGCCATAGTATCTTTTTTTCTTAAGGTTCATTTATTTGGAGGGGAAAAAAGAAAAGACAGCGATCTTTCAGTCACTGGCTCACTCTCCAAACACATCAGCAGAGACTGAATCAGGCCAAAGCCAGGAGCCCAGGAGTCCATCGGAGTCTCCCACATGGGTGGTAAAGGATCTAAGCGCCTTCTCAGGAGCAGCAGCACTCACTCAAATGAGCATGGCAATATGGGATCAGGCACTCCAAATGGAGGCTTAAACTGCTGTGCCATAATGCATGCCCACATATTATGTCTTTTATATATAGGTAATGAACACATATTAGTGAACTCAAACCCAAGCACTCTGCTTTCCTTTTTTAGTGCTCTTTCCTAGATTCTATTATTCAAATCTGCAATCATGATCACTCCCTGCACCTTGTGTTTTGAAAAACATTTGTTACCTTTATTGATGAGCCTGGGATCCACAAAATTCCCAAGAGCCTCTGAATTTGCTCAGGTAAGATTCAAACCAATAATGAAAGGTCAGCAGCATTCAAAATTCTTCCAATTTTGTGTAACCCAGCAACAAAGACAGTCAACAAAGACTATCTCATTAAAGACAGTCATTTCTCTTAACTTTGTCAGCCAAATTGCCAAATTATTGTCTTAAATTTAATTTATACACTCAATGAGAATCTGAATATCTACTACACACATCGCTTGGTATTAATATTTTTCACACTGAAGACTCCTGACAGCTTTTACTAACATTCTGAGTATTCTGATGTCTCTGGTTGTGCTTTCTCATCATTTCCCCCATACACCTAAAATGTAACGATGGGCTTTCTGCTGACAGAGCTATTACACACAAATTGTGCTATACATTCCAATTATTAATATTGAGATTACAATCACATACTACTGTTACTATAAAAGAATCAAAACAGGAAAGTTTGATCACATTTCAGCAATTACTCTTAAGATTTATTTTTTATATGAGATGCAAATTTATGGAGAGAAAGAGAGCAAGAGATCTTCTATTCATTGATTCACTCCAGGAATGCCCTCAATAACCAGAGGTAAGCTGATCTGAAAGCAGGAACAAAGAGCCAGGAGCTTCTTCTGGGTCTCAAGTGCGTGCAGGAGCCAAAGAGCTTGAGTCATTCTCTATTGTTTGCCCATGCTATAAGCAGAAAGCTGGATCAGAAGTGGACATGAACCAGTGCCTACATGGGATGCTGGTGTTACAGGCTGAACACTATACTGAAACATCATCGCAACGACTCCCAACAGTTTTGGAGAACTGACAGTCAGGAAAATCCACATAAATTTTTTGGTTTAAATTTGTAAGTGTTGGGCCCGGCATGATGGCGCAAGTGGTTAAGGTCCTCACCTTGCACGCCCGGGATCCCATATGGGTGCCAGTTCTGGTTCTAATTCCGGCAGCCCCTCTTCCCATCCAGCTCCCTGCCTGTGGCCCGGGAAAGCAGTCGAGGACAGCCCCAGGCTTTGGGACCCTGCACCCGAGTGGGAGACCCAGAAGAGGCTCCTGGCTTCGGACTGGCATAGCATCGGCCGTTGAGCTCACTTGGGGAGTGAATCATCGGACGGAAGATTTTCCTCTCTGTCTCTCCTCTCTGTATATCTGCCTTTCCAATAAAAATAAATCTTAAAAAAAAACAATAAATTTGTAAGTGTATATAAAATAAAATATATGTTGATAGGATAGCTTAATTTCATAAGCAACTGTCTTTAAAGTCAATTTTAGGAGCAAATTTGGCAGTGTTTTGTTACTTATGATACTAGTATATAATATCAGAGTCCCAAATATCCTTTTTATGATGCAGCTTCATACAATGTACACTCTAGGAGACAGCAGACAATGGCTTAAGTACTTAGGTTCTTGCCATCCACATGGGAGACCAGGACAAGTTCCAGACTCATGGCTTTGGCCTGGTCACACCCTGGTTGTGAATCTTAAAGCAATTTTATTGTGTTAGCATAGTAACCTAATGGCTAAAGTCCTCACCTTTAAGAAAAACAGTGATTTTGTTTTTATTCTTTGTTGAGATAATTCCAATAGATATTTCATAACACTTTCCATTTTCCTATGAATTACAGATTCAAAAACCAAAGTGACATGAAATATGTTGATTGCAAAACTTTTACATGAGCCTCTCTGGTCTCAATACATATTCATATTATATGATAAACTTAAATGAATATACAAGAAATATTAATTTTAACCTTTTTTTTAACTTGTTTATCACTTATTCTATCAAATTTATATGATGTACATAAAGAAGATTAACAAGAAAATGATAGAGGGTCAGAAACTGTATAATAGTAATGTCTCTAACTTAGGAAGGTTCACTTAAGAAGCAACTTAATTAAACTTAGCTTTGACATTGCTACCTTTATTCATAAATCCTGGAAAGCCAGTCTCTATTACAAGAAATATGAACTAATAGACATGTTTTTTCACAAGCTTATACAAGACTCATATTATGATTTTGAAAGAAAAATAGGAACTGTGATAATGAAAGGACAGTAAAATTGAGTTATCATTCTCCATTTGTTTTTCAGAAAATAAAGGGAAATCATATTCATGTTATTTTTATTAACGAAAAGTTGAATTTTCCAATGAGATGTTTTAGGAGTATATCTACAGACCTCCTGTATTATGTATTTATGTATTTTAGGATTGAGAGTATTAGCATATTTGGGCTCTGAATTTCACTAGGTTCATTCATTTTTTTATGATAAATGCTTTTAACTTATAAATGTGACTATGAGTGGTCTATCATAAAAATGACTAAGTTATGTTTTAATATGGAGAAGGAAACAGTCCATTTTAATATCAAGTTGAGATTATTTTGCTACAGTCGAATTAATCTAGAGTCTGATCTTTTTGCTGGAGATATTAAGAAACTTTTTGAAAGGTTGACTCCATTTGAATTGAATGCACCAATAAAAAAATGAAGTTACTTTTAACACAAAGTAATTCCACTAGTGATTATGAGCTTTCTAACCCCAGTGTAGAAAGGTAGAATGGTAGAGTGGTAGAATGTTTGTTTTTCTCAATATTGCACCAACAGGTGAGTAAGAGGCACTAAGACCAAATCAGCTCTGGCTGCCTGAAGGAAAGCATAAATGGGGTGCAAGTATCTGCAAAACTGTTACACTTCACCTCTAATTTTAGCTTCAAATTTCACTTTTACACTATGCAGAAATCTGTACGCATTTTCCTCTAGAGCAAACTACTGTATTTACATTTCTTATATGATTACAAGTAATTTATTAAAATACACAGATGACAAGGGAAAAGGCTGAAATTAAAGAATTTCAAAATTGGCTATTAAAATCATATTCAGAGTATATTAAATTAAGATCAATGATTGTTATGCTACTTGGCTCTGGTTCATTTGGGATGCATATATTTACTTTTGCCCTAGGTAAAAAATTAAAGATAGATTACACAAATATTTGAGGATTCTTGTCATACAACTTTTCACTCAATGTTATCTATTGCTTTCAGATCGATCCCAACATACCCTTTTATAAATTACTTATAATCACTGCACAAGTTCAAATTATCCATCTTCAAATATACTGAGGCAATTTCAGAGCAATGAAAAAAATCAACTTCAAGCTCTTCAAATGAGAAATATTATTCCATTTTCACAAATTAAATTTATTCACAAAAATATATCAAACTATAAAGCCTATGTAATAGACACACTATTAAACAGCTGGCTATATGCTTTAAAATTTTGTGAATATAAATAAATCTGTTTTATGTACTAAATAGGCAGACTGGGAACAAAGAAAATAAAACAGAAAAATTAAATACACTAATGTAAGCTAATACTGCTTACATATGAACATCAAGATGCCAAGGGACCCAACACAATCCTCAGTCTAACATTTTCAATGGCACAGCCTAGTGATCACACGATACTGGTGATACTCTCTAGTTACCCCTGGCAACCTTTCTCAACTGTAACGATGCTACCCTACAATAGCTTTCACTGGGCAGCTTTCTCTTCACTTAGCTGAATGCTCTGGGACCATCTGCGTCGGCAAGCATAAAAGGCCAGCCTGCCTGTGGGCCCGTCACTCTGAACACCACCTCTCTGACCCTGATTAAATACAACTTTCAATCCTTTTTGTCCTCCCTGTTGACTTCTCCTATTAAGGGAGCCCTTTGACAAAGAAAGCGGAAGAGTGGACTAACTGCCCCCAAGAAAGGTGATGTCTGATACTGCTCAACACAAGGATTAGCAAGCCAATACATAACAAAAGCAAGTTTGGGGGGAGGGGAGAGGTAAAGAAAAAAATGGTTTTAGCTGGAGCTTTGACTAATTCAGAAAGTACACAATTCAACAAATAGCTATACAAGAGGCCGTCTTTGAGAGAAATAACTATAACAGAACAATAATTTGGAGAAATACCTTTCAACACCCTGACATAAGGCCATGACATTGACAAAAACAACAGATATTAGTTTTCTACTTGATTTTTTCAAAATAAATCTTATAGTTGAGAATAGGAAAAATAGTATAAAAATAAGAAATGAGGAAAAATATAAGAAATCCTAATTATAACTTGCTGTCTCATTAAATTAACATCTGAGTACTTCTGTAAGCATTTGAATAATAGAATAAAAAATTAATTCTACCAAGAATCATTTTTATAATTCATCATGTTGGACTAAACTTCAAGTTAAAAGGGCTGGGTTTACAGCCCAGTGTTAAAATTGTTTTTAAGATAAAGAATTTACTCTAAAACTTTAGTTTGTTAGAAGCAGAAAACACATTTATAGTTCTTAAGATAGTCAGAATAGCACAGTAATCAAAATAATCACCTTCAATAACAACACTTTACAAAGCAGTTCACAAGCCTTCTTATCCCCCGTTTTAGACCAACTAATAAATAGAGTCTAGTTAGTTAGTTCAATACACAAAACAAGTGAATAAAAAAATATTCAAGTCAAGTAAGAAGTACAATATCAGGCTATGTGGAAATTTCAGTGAAAACCATGAATCCTGGTCAAGTGAATATAAGCTGGTCATCCTAGAAAGGCAACATTTATGAAGAAAACATTATGTTCTGTGCCCTGTATAACATTTTTTGACAGCACTTAATTGACTTAATCTCCACAACAATCCAATGAAGAAAGCACTTTTAAAATGAAACAGCCAGCTAACAAGTAGATTCAACAAAGCTGTGTTGTTGAAGAACACTGATTAGATTCTGTACTTTACCTCCAAGTTCACACTTCTGTCATAGCATCATGTCATGCCTCCAGGAGGAGTTAAGCAGGACAGGATGGTACCATCACTTCTCTTCAGAATGCACAGGACTCCATAAACTCAACAGGCTGATTTTCTACATATCCCTGATTATGCTGTGTTCCAAAAGAGTTACTGAGAAACAAAGCAAAGTTTGGTTAACTCTAGGTGGTATCTGAGATGATAAAGTGTTGAATGCTTTAGAAAAACCTATGAATAAGAACATTCTCACAGGCTGCTAAAAATTATTGCTGGATTCCTGAATTGCTGCAGCTGGGAATAGATTCTCAAGATGAGATCAAGTGTAGTGTTTGGTAGAGATCTGGGGAGTCCAGTTAAGGAATGATTAGAAATGTGGGGCCCTGCACCCTTGTGGGAGAAGCAAAAGCTCCTGGCTTTTGATCAGCTCAGCTTTGGTTGTTGTGGCCACTTGGGGAGTGAACCAACAGATGGATGGGAGATCTTTCTCTTTGTCTCTCCTTCTCTCTATAAATCTGATTTTCCAATAAATCTTAAAGAAAAATGTGTTTTAGAGTAAGATACACTGAAAAGCAGCTATTAGTCTCCCTTTTTAAATTTCTTTGCTGTTATCGATGCTTCCCCACTACTGAAATACCCAAAATACTGTTGTTACTACAGCCAACAGAGCCTTACTGTCTACTTATCCTTAGCTAGACAATGCAGGGTATGCTCTCTCCCACGGGCTATCTCATACCCCAAATAAGTCATAGTCTTCTGGTAACATGTAGAACCAACCCAAGCTATCAGTCCAATACCTTCAGAGTTCAATTACAAACGTCTGGACAGGTAACAAAAGACAAAACCACAAGTGTTCTTTATCACCGCTGCTTTTTATGAACATATGAGGAAGGTCCTGTGACACAGTGCATTAAGCTGCTACCTATGATAACCATATCAGGGCATCTGGGCTCAACTTTTGCCTCTGCTTCAGGTGTAGTTTTCAGTAAATGCACCCACGAAGGCAGCGAATGATGAGGACTCAAGTACCAGGGTTCCTGCCACCAAATTCATGGCTGTTGTGGGCATGGGGAGAGATAACCAGCAAATGAAAAATCTCTCTCCTCTGACCTCCTTTCTCTTTGTCACATGGCTTTTATTATTGTTTTTTAAAGTGTTAATTTTTATTAGAAAAACAGATTTACAGAGACAAGCAGCTGCAGAGAAAAAGATCTTTTGCCTGCTGCTTCACTCCCTAACTGGGTACAATGGCCAGAGCTGAGCCAATCTGAAACCAGAACACAGGAACTATGGGCCAAGAGTTTCTTCCGGATTTCCCACAATGCAGGGTCCCAAGGCTTTGGGCTGTCCTTTATTGCCTTCCCAGGCCACAAGCAGGGAGCTGGAAGGGATATGGACAGCCAGAACATGAACTGGCACCCATATAGCATTCCAGCACATGTAAGGCGAGGATTTAGCTACTAAGCCATTGTGCTGGGCCTGTTACGTGGCTTTTTAAACAAACAAAATTAATAATAATATATGCCATTTAACAGGACAAAGAATGGAAGAAAATGTCTCTTTGAAGCTTTATGGTACACAGGAAGCAGATCAAAAAATGAAAACACAAAAATTAAAAGGAAAGCACATAATATAACCAAAGTTACATGAACTCATTGAGGTGAAAAGTCAGGAGTAGGGTAAGGGTAGGAGTCTTCTATACAACTTGAAATAAGAAAACTAAGGAACAGGAAAAAATGTGGAAAAAGATTCATATTGGTGGGATGTAGACTAGGAAATAGCTTAACTACAGTATAAGTACTAAATGATTAAGCAGTGCAAAAATTTATTCTGGTAGTAATGTAAGACTGAAGATTTTCAGAGTAGGGGAAAATGTATCCAGTTGTTTTAAAAATTAACATGACTATGATAAATGTAGGACAAATAACAGACCATACAGTTAAACATTTTAATAGAAACATTATTCACAATCTGATTCTCATATTCTGTATTAAATACTTGTAGGAGCTAATTGAGGTGAATACTAAAGGTAAAATGTCTCAAGTATTTAATTAGATATTTATTAAAAGATCAAAGTAGTTTTTCTTAACTCAAACAGTCAAATAACCTCTCCATAATTACAATTCTGAAGGAAACTAAAATAAAAGGCCAATATTAACAAAAGCCTATTTTAAAAAGCAAACTCCAGGGATAACACAAGGTTTATTAGTAAGATAAGCTTTTACCATGTGCACTACCAGCATCCCATATGGGCACTGGTTAGAGACCCAACTGCTCTACTTCTGATCATGGTCCCTGCTAAGGTGCTTGGGAAAGCAGCACAGGATGGCCCAAATGCATATGCCCTTGCAAAAACTCTGGAAACCCAGAAAAAGCTCCTGGCTATAGCCTGGTCCAGTTCTGGTCCTTGTGAGTAATTCAGGAGTAAAATAGCAGGTGAAAGACTTCCTTTCTGTCTCATTCTTTCTCTAATTCTGCCTTCTAAATATATCAAAAAAAAAAAAAAGGGCAAAATGCATATTAATTCACTTCTCCCAACTCAATTCTCATGTAAAAATAAAGCAGATATATCGGAGACTGAGAGGTGAGACTTGGAAACTCAATGAAAAGAATCAATAAGAGAATTACAGAAAAGAAAAATATTTAAGGTTATAGGCATATTATGTGCTGTAAAAAGGAAGCCAAAGAAAGTAAAATACACTCAACCAAAATGACAAAGTTACAAATGAGCCCTCTGTTAAAAGTATTACAAACTACTATAACCATATTACATCATTCTTGGGTAAGCAGGTAACCACAGATACATTGCACATAAGAATATTTTGTTTCGGGCCCAGCGCGGTGGCGCAAGTGGTTAAGGTCCTCGCCTTGCACGCCCGGGATCCCATATGAGCGCCAGTTCTATCCCCGGCAGCCCCGCTTCTCTTCCAGCTCTCTGCCTGTGGCCCGGGAAAGCAGTCGAGGACGGCCCAAGGCTTTGGGACCCTGCACCCGCGTGGGAGACCCTGAAGAGGCCCCTGGCTTCGGACCGGCATAGCATCGGCCGTTGCGCTCACTTGGGGCGTGAATCATCAGACGGAAGATCTTCCTCTCTGTCTCTCCTCTCTGTATATCTGCCTTTCCAATAAAAAAAAAATAATAAAAATAAATCTTTTAAAAAAAATTTTAAAAAAAAGAATATTTTGTTTCATTCCCCCCAAACAATATAGGACTCTACTGAAAAACTCCAGTAGTAGAAACATAAGAACACTGTAATAAAAAAATATTTTAATTTTAAGCTATTTTAGCTTGTAAACAAACTCCACATCTAGAATCACAGGTGGTACAACTAAATTTAATCTGAAAACAGGTGATTTCATCTTTAGACATCCTTCAAACATAAAAGCAGACAATTATTTCAACTACTTCTGTAAATCGCAAGGATTATATGAGAACATATACTAAAGTACTTATATTTTAAGGTACTAAGCAAAAATACTATTTGCCAGTTAATACATATTTTAACACTAAAAATGATTTTAACAGCCAAAAAGGAAAAAAGGTTCTTACTATTCATAAAACTGTAATATTAATCAGATTTATGATTAATCTGACTGTTAAGGAATAAAAAAATAGATAAAATATCTTCTGTTCCAACTATTTCCTGTGAAAGTTGTAACAATGTTCTTAACTGATATTTTAGAAAAAGTTTTCAGCAATAAAACAAACACTGATACTGATATCGCTATACCTAAGCAGAATTAGACATATAACAGGCATTCGAAAAAAAAGTTTAATTCCTTAATACAATTCCACGCTTTCTTCACTGAAATAAAGTCTTCATCATTTCTCTCTACTCAAGTTCCCTGTTAAAATTTTAGGGCTTGATACAATGGCTCAGTGGCTAAAACCTTTTCTTACATGCACTAAAATCCCATGTAGGCACCAGTTCAAGTCCTAGCTGCTCTACTTCCCAACCAGCTCTCTGCTTGTGGCCTGGGAAAGCAGTGGAGGATGGCCTAAAGCCTTGGGACCCTGCAGCCACATGTGAGATCCTTCTTCTGGCCTGAGACCGGCTCAGCTATGGACACTGCAGCTCACCAGTCCTGCTTCCCATCCAGCTCCCCGCTTGTGGCCTGGGAATACAGTCCAGGACGGCCCAAAAGCCTTGGGACCCTGCACCCACGTGGGAAACCCAAGAAACTCTTGGCTCCTAGTTTCACATGGGCTGAACTCCTGCTGTTGAGACTACTTGAGGAGTGAATCAGGGCCCACAAGATCTTTCTCTCCATCTGCCTTTGTAAATCTCTGTATCTTTCTCTGAAAATCTGCCTAAAAATAAATCAATCTTCAAAAAATTTCAATCTGACACTCAGTAGTAAGTAATGAAATTTTAGGAAACTTACTATTATTAGATACCTAAATAAGAATACCTACCTAACTTTCCAAAGTTGTGAAGTGAGGAGTTAAAGCAGTAAGTGAAATAAAGAAAAAGAAATACAGGGCCAGGCGCAATAGCTCAACTGCTTAAGGCTCTAGCTCCAGGCTTGAGGATCCCATACAGGAACTGATTAATATTCTGGTTGCTTCACTTCCCAAACAGCTCTCTGTTTGTGGCCCGGAAAAGCAGTAGAGGACACCTCAATGCCTTGGGACGCTGCACCTGCATGGGAGACCTTGAGGAGGCTCCTGGCTCCTGGCTTCAGACTGGCTTGGTTCCAGTTGTTGTGGTCATTTGGGAAGTAAATCAGCAGATGGAAGATCCTTCTGTCCATCTGTCCTTACTATGAATTTGATCTGTCTTTCCAATAAAAATTTTTAACAAAAAAGAATATGAACTACATAAAGTATATTTATACCCTCTTAATTTAAAAAGTTGAACACAGAAGTAGAGGTAGAGAGTTATCAGGATTATGAAGATGTGGGCTAAATGACAAAAAATTTAAATTAAATAGGAGAGTAAGTTGAAAAGATTTACTATATTACATAGTAAACAAAGATTGTATTTCTGGAAGTTATGTGAGCACATTTTTAAAGAATTTTATTTTTTACTTGAATCTCAGGATTACAAAGACAGAGAGAGGGAGAGATATAGAGGGAAATTTTCCACTTGCTAGTTCACATCCCTGATGGTCTCAATGGCTGGAACTAAGCCAGTTCAAAGCTGAGAACCAGGGAGGAGCTTCCTCCGGGGCCCGGTGCCCCACCTGGGAGTGGGACCTCAAAGCCTTGGGTCATCCATCCATTACTGTTTTCCCAGGTCACAAGCAGGAAGCTGTGCTATAAGAGAGCAAATGGGCACATGAACTGGAGCCCCCATAAAATGCCACATGCCGAGGATTAGCCTGGCACATCATGGTGTGGGGCTGGAGGACAAATTTTTTTTTTTAAAGATTTATTTTTTTTTAAAGTCAGATATACAGAGAGGAGGAGAGACAGAGGAAGATCTTCCATCTGATGATTCACTCCCCAAGTGAGTGCTATGGCCAGTGCTGCGCCGATCCAAAAGCCAGGAGTCAGGAGTTTCTTCTGGGTCTCCCACACGGGTGCAGGGTCCCAAAGCTTTGGGCCATCCTCGACTGCTTTCCCAGGCCACAAGCAGGGAGTTGGATGGGAAGTGGAGCTGCCGGGATTAGAACCAGAGCCCATATGGGATCCCGGCGTGTTCAAGGCTAGGACTTTAGCCAGTAGGCCACTGTATCAGGCCCTGGAGGACAAATGTTTAAAAGCCATTTCATTTATGGGGGGGAGGGAGAAGGTGGAGAATGACAGAAAGAGAGAAAGAGAGAGAGAGAGAGAAAGTAAGCAAAAGCAAGCACTCCCATTCACTGGTTCATTACAAATGCTTGCAACGGTCACATCTACTACGCTAGACAAAGCTGAAGAGAGGAGGCCAGAGCTGGAAACTCAACTTTGGTCTCCACTGTGGGTGGCAAGAACCGGTTAACTACTTGAGACACTGTTGCTGCACAGTAACAGTACGGTACAGTATGTGGTAGGACAGATGTTAGTTTAACTGAATCATTTCAATATATGCAGATCTTAAAATGGTATGTGCAAATAAAACATGTATTTGTTAAGTAAAGAAACATAAAGCATATACCAAAATATGGTGCCTTGAATAAAATAGGGATCCTCTGCCTTCGTATTATATCCAGTACTTGCATATTGTTAAATCACTAACCTGAAAATGCAGTCAAAGTTTGTGTTTTTTTATTTTTAAAGATCTATTTAAGTTTATTGGAAAGGCAGATTTACAGAGAGAAGGAGAAAGATCTTCTGTCCACTGGTATACTCCCCAAGCAGTCACAATGGCTAGTGCTCATCTGATTTGGAGCCAGGAACCAAGAGCTTCTTCCGGGTCTCCCACATGGGTGCAGGGTCCCAAGGCTTTGGCCCATACTCTGATGCTTTCCCAGGCCACAAGCAGGGAACTGGATGGAAAGTGGGGCTACTGGGATTAGAACCGGCACCCATATGGGATCCTGATATGAGCAAAGTGAGGATTTTTTTTTCCACTAGGCTAATGTACCGGGCCCATCTTGTGGTTTCAATTAACATTCTCATACATTTGTATACTCAGTCTGGTTCTCTCATGAGCTTAACTCTTTTTTCATACATTCAACTCCTTTCTAGATACTTCTAGTTAGCCTATAGGCCATTCAAGTCAGACGCTAAAAACGAACATTTTCCCCTTTCCTATGTTTAATCCACAATAACAATCTAGAATAATGATATTATCACTACTTTATTTGTAAAAGCAACTAGTCTGTTATGTTTGAATACAATCTCAACTCTCCAGTCTCTTTTATTTGCCAATCTCTGCCAAAACTGATTTCTAAATTACAACCTGGCCATACTTAGAATCTCTGCTAGAAACTCTTGAATGCTCTGATCATGCTTGTATAGCCCTCCATTACCCGGCCGCAGCAGACCTGTCCAAATTAATCTCTCACTATGATCCTTTTACTCTGTTGCTGCAGCTACACCTACCTATATATAAGTCAATGACAACTGTGCTTTTTCCTGTTTCCTGAGGCTGTAACACTCTCCTTTCACGTCCATATCCATGTCTGTTCAGCTTAACTTTCTTCTACTTACCTGCTAGATCTTGCTTATGGTCTTCTAGGAATCTTAATTAATTTTCCAAAGTAAAATTAGGGAGTTCTAATGTGCATTGTCACAACATTCTATATTTGTATATCCTAGGGTACTTATCTTTTTCTAAGTGTCTAGCCATGCGTCTAATTCCCTAAAGGCAATGTGACAGGTCTCTACTACTTAACATGTCCACTGCACTGGTGTAGCTACATGGTAACCAATTTGTTGAACTTAATTTAGTTAACTGCTACATGTCTTCTAAGAACCTACTTAACATTTAGGTACTATATTTTAAAATGTGATTTCAATAGATCATGTCAAATTTCTTCTCTATATCTGCTAATTTAGAAAAGTTAGCTATTTTGCTAAAAATATCAGAAAAATTTAAATATCAAATGAAGAGCTATACATTCTGGTGGAGCATCAAGATGAGAATCTGAAAACTACCAACTTCTTTAATTGTGCTATAGACGTTTATACTGAAGTTTTAGTGCCAAACATATGTCTCTATCTTGCATTCAGAATCGTTCCTAAGCATTATTATATTTGAAAAAACCTTTCCTCAATCTGGCTTTTTAAAAATGACTTTCATTTATTTGAAAGACAGAAATTACTCATTCATTAAGTCCCCAGATGACCACATGGTCAAGGCCTGGTGACACCAAAGCCAGAAGTCAGGAGTCAAGAGCTATATCAGGGTCTTTCACATGGGTAGCAGGGGCCCAAGCACTTAGGCTACCCTCTGTTGGTTCTCTTAGGCCATTAGCAGAGAACTGCAGACAAAATGGAACGACCAGGACAAGAATCTGTTCCCAATGTGATGCTTTTCCCAGGTGATGGCTTTACCTGTAATACTACAGTGCTAGCCTCTGACGCATTTTTCTTTAAAAAAAATCCAGTCATTTGGCCCAGTGCGATGGCACAGTGGTTAAGGTCCTAACCTTGCACGCCCGGGATCCCATATGGGCTCCGGTTCTAATTCCGGCAGCCCCGCTTCCCATCCAGCTCCCTGCCTGTGGCCCGGGAAAGCAGTCGAGGATAGCCCAAAGCTTTGGGACGCTGCACCTGTGTGGGAGTCCCAGAAGAGGCTCCTGGCTTCGGATTGGCTCAGCTCCAGCCGTTGTGGCCACCTGGGGAGTGAATCATCAGATGGAAGATCTTCCTCTCTCTCTCTCCTCTCTGTATATCTGCCTTTCCAATAAAAATTTAAAAATCCAGTCATTTTCTATTTGAATGTACCTCTAATTTTGATTAATCTCTATGAGGTGTCAAAATGGTGTTTGATTCATCTTACAGAAAATTATTTTTCTGTGTGAGAGTTATCCATCATGTTTCTTACAGGGAAATGAACTGTTGGAACAACTGATTTTTCCCACTCCTCACTACTCACTAAAAGCAAAAACAAAAGCTAAAAGTGGATTCTGTTCCACAGAAAATATATATGAAGAAGCATGGTAGGCCTCACAATCAAGCACAGTACAGAATTTTCTCTGCACAATTACAGCCAACAAAGACAACACAACATCCAATATTCCTTTTTCAAGGAAAAAAGAAAGTCATTTAAAGAATGCATGGATAATATAATTTAAAAAGTAATATTTTTATTGAATAAACTCATTTGAGTAATAAACTGAGCTGTTTTAATACCACTGTGCCTAAAATAAAGTTATTATTATACTATGATCTATTCTATAGAAAATTCAAGCTGTTCTCCGTTAAGAAATGACTACTGAAAAAGCAAAAGCTGGGAGAGTCTTTGCCCCAAGACCCTCCAGCGCAATGTAAGCTCTTTCTTTATACTTTACTCCACAAATACCTGGCTTACAAGATAGAGCAACCAAGGCTATCTTTGCAAAAAAGAGACCGGAAGCAAAAAGACAAAGATTTTAAATCTAGCTGAGCATCAACTATATGGCACGAAAAACAACACTGGAAAAAAATAATACACCTAAAAATGCTTAAGTTAATGTAAACATTATTGGTTAATGGAATCCAAAACGAAAAGAAATAGAGTCAACATGTATGCATTGGGAAGTTTGGAGACACAGCAAATTCTATAGTTCTATCATCATGCCACCCAATTTTAAAGCAAACCATTCAAATCACACAAAAATCCAGTCTATTGTATTATTCTCTCTGTGAATGTTACTAATGGAAACATCGGAAGCAAAGCTAACTAGTTAATGTTTTCATTTGAGCTCTGATCAACAATTTGCTGATAGCTGTGCATAAAGATTGAAAAGGATTTTAGTAGCCTGTCTGGACAATTTTCTGTTATTGTTATTTCCAAATCAACCATGTCTGCAAAGAAAACAGGCTAACTCGTCTAGCACAGTCTACGGGATGGCCTGAATAGTTGTATCATGGCTTTATAAGTATGTACTATGTGTGTAAGAAACTGAATTTGAACCCTGAATGCATCGATCTTGAGCATCGAATAGTGTTTTCTACAGCAATTAGAATTTACTAGTAAACTACAAATTTGCAGCTTAAAAAAAATGAGCAAAAAAGGAAGCAAATTGATGTCTCCACAAAAAACACACAACACACTTTCCAAATAGTAATATTTTGCAAAAAAAAAAAAAAAAAGTAATTAGCTTAAGAGGTTCCTAAGTAATTGCAATATATAATGCATAAATAATTTCACTTTATTAGCTGGATCACACAATCTGCAGCCAATTTTAAAACAAAAGGTTTAGAATTTTTCAAGGAATTCTTTTTAACAGTTTAATCAGGTGTCATATACGTAAACTTTGTAACATGAAATATAAATAATTTTAAATGAATCAGTATCTATTTCCCTAAAAGTTACATTTTTTTATGTCATGAACTTGACTCAAAATAATTCTAAATTTCCCACAATAATTCTTCCCTATATTTTGGCTGAAAAGCTTAAATATAAGACAATTTGAGCACTTTAGTTCTCTAATAGGAAAGAAATGGTTTTTACCTATCAGGTAAGTACACACATATGCCTCCCACAACAGCTTTTTGTTCACATTATTTCCAACTGATAAGGCCAAACTTATCATTAAATTTGGCTTTCTATAATGCAAAACCATTTAATATGCTCATATAATGAATTGCTTTCTTGAGTTCAAATGTAATTTCATGCTTTTGTTTAAGCATATGTAAATCTTTTAATTTGAAAGCAATTCTTAATAGATAAAATTAATATGTAAATGTAAACTGTAAATATAAAATACACAATAACTCCAGGCAGCAAGCTCTAGATTTCTATTAATATCTGTGCAACAATTAGTACATGTTTTTAATAAGAGTTTCACTCTGTCATCCTGTCATCTTGACTTCACTGTATTAACACAAGAAAATAGGCTATCAGAAAGTAGTTTAAAAGTGCTATTTACATATAATACAAAATTTGATATGAATACGTGGTATCACACAACACTATCAGCTCAAAAACAAGGTAAATACATAGAGCACCTAGCATTTTGTGAGCAAACATTTGTTCTTTTGAGAGCACTGACCCAAGTACAACACATATAGCACAAAAATTACTAAATGAAACACAACAAATCCATTTGTAACTCTAGACAAAGCTAAATATCACATAAACATTACCACAGATGATAAAGAAAAACTCAATTTGCTTAGAGCATCATTTGGCAGAAATCCAACCAATATAGCATTTGATCTTTGTTTGGAAATTTTAATGAATTGTGTCTAGATTGCATCAAAACCTATTTTTTAAATGTTAATCATTTTGTTTAAGACTAGGCTAAACAAATATGCCATTATGTTTCCTTATTTAGCAGCTAAATCTTTGGGATGCAGTTGGATTCTCTCTGCACCTATCCTACAACAAAAGCAGATCATTTGTTCCAATTTTAAAACTATCTTGATATTTGGGAGAAGAAAATGTTAATGGAAAGCGTTAGAAATAGTAAGATAATTCAGTACTTACTTTAACAGAAAAAAGAAACATAAACAACAAAAACCACACCTCATGTTTCCAGAATTGGAATTAACTGGAATTAAATATTCTGAATGATTCTAAACTAATGAGCTATTGGCTTAGGGGAGAGCTCTATTGATATCAGCCTTCTTCATTAAGCAGTCAGCACCTTATTTATTTAACTCTGGAGTTAACCATTTTATTAAAGAAGTCAATTTGGAAGTTATAAAATTCTTCTTTTGGGGGCTGCGGTAGGGTTGCCGCTAAGAAAATCAGGGAAATCTTCAGAATGAACACCCTGGCACTATAGTATCTCACTGGGCAGTCAGGACAGCAATACCAGAGAAAGCAGGGTACCGTTTATGATAGTTGTATTTTCTGTGTTATCTAGAGAAAAACAGGTTCATCCATGCAAAATGGACTGTTTTAGAAGATACTGCTGCTAAAATGAAAGACTTTTCAAAAGGAAAAAGTGATTATTCCAGATGAAATGAGAAGCTCCAATGTCAACCTTACTTCCTGATTCAGCAAAAATCAAAGCTTTACTCAGAATAGGAAATTGGAGATTTTCCTTTAATTTACATACCTTTTTTGCTGAGTATGTTTCAGCTGAAATATGAGAGAACTTCTAAGAGACGGCACTTCACATTCCCAACTGTGTTCAGTACGGCATTATAAAAATATTATATTTAGGACCAAAAATATATCAATTTTACTACACTAATGTGAGTTAAGTCAGAAACGGCTTTCCATTTATAGCATTTCTGTTACATTTTCATTAGCTAGGCCAATATCAAACCAAATGCTCACTATTATGCAAAAATCTAAACAACCAAAAGTTGCCATGTTATAAGCAAAATTTCTAAATGATTAAAATAAAAAAAACAAGTGTGATCTACATAGTTTGAACTGTTGTACATATGTATTTGATGTATATGAATTCCCATGAAAGTTTAAATAAAATTACTCTGTGAAATGAATTTTAATGTGAAATTTCATTCAATTTTTGTAATCATGTCATATAACTAAAATAGGGATAATGTCTTGGTGATTTTCTCTATTATCAATATTTTCTACTTAATGTTTCTAATAATGGTTGCTTGTTTTTCCTTCACAATAACAAAAACTGACAGCCTGTTAGCCGGAAAACAAATTATTTTTAAAATGCTAACTATTTTGGAAGAAATTCTGTTATCTGCTCATTCTATCCCCAATCTTAACTGCTACTATAGTTTCTTACAAGTGTGTAGTATGGAATTTGCTGGTATAAAGTTTTAAGTGAATTTATTCAGTAAATATAAAAAAAATATTTTTAACATATCCTAAGTGACGAAGTAATTTTAAAAGATTATTTATTTAAACTTTAAGCGTCACTAATAGTAATTATGAAATTTTACTTATCTGCTAACACAAGTAACTTAGCAATCAGGTTAATAAAGGTATAATCTGAGTAACTCTGACCTCCACAAAACAAATTTTCTAGTAGTTACATGACACATAAAACTTGAAAATATAAATTTAACATTCTGGAAAAGTAGATTAAATTTGTAATATTCTAAAAGAAAAAAATTATTATGATAAAAAAGGACTTGAACTAGCCTTTACAAAACAACCTCAATCATGGACAAAGTGGAGTTTTTAAAGATCTTTTCATAACTTCTTCTCTTCAATAATAAATAATCTACAAGAAGTATCACAAAGATTCACGTATGACACTCCAAGACATATTCATCACATATAAGCCCAAAATTCTCAATGAACTGCGCCCAATGCAACACAAGTTATGATTGAACTATTATGTTAATCGTTCTAATAATTGACCTTTACCATATCATTTCACCATATAAATATGTGAACAGCTTATGCTTTAAACAATTATCAGTTATACCTCCTAGGACATGCAGTAACTGAAAAACTTGAAAACTCACTAATGCTATTCCAGAGTGCAGGTAACACACTTAGATATATGTCTCTTTCAGTGTTGATGCCCCTTTTTATTTTAGTGTCTACTAATTGTATCTGAGTATCCCTGCTCAATTTTCAATGTAGATTTTAACAGAAAAAACAACAACAAAAGTAAAAGGCATTTGTTCAAAAGCTTAATAAATAAATATCACCTGAAGCTGAACATGCAGATGAAGAACATTATTGTTAAAATGTAGTCCATCCCCCAATGCACACACGGTTAAGGGATTTAGAAAAACCAACTTAGCCAACTTTAAAGGGTTTCAAAAGTGCAACGCTTTTCAAGTCATTATATGATGAAACACAACTTTTTCAACAGTGCGCAGAGGCTAAGGGATTGTCAGTAATAAAAATGACAGAATAGTGGCCTTGCATTAGAGAAGCTGTTTTTCACAGTTGAAGCTGAAATATATTTGCTGTTTTCTATGGCATCATCCCATGCTTAACCCTCTCCCTGTCTGCCTTTGTTTGGCCCTTTTGCTAGCAAGCAAGTGCTTTCTTTTGGTTCAGCGTAATAAAAAGTCAAAGGACTAGAACATGAGGGTCATCAAGCTCTACAAGGCAGATGAACAAGACAACAAAGCTATAACACAGGCAAAGAAGAAACACGCTACACTATGAATCTGATCTCAACAAAAAGTCTATAGAAAATAGTCATAATTACGAAAAACAGTAAAAAGTGGACATGCCAATGATGGCAGCCTTTGCTTCACATGAACACTTAGATAATGCTTTTAATAAGAACTGAAGCAATGGTCAATTATTTCCAACTTAGTATGTTCAATGGCATACTAAGAAGGACACATGCCAAAATGTGAGTTTTACTGCAGTTGCTCTGCTTTGTTCTAATTAAAAATAAGTTCCTTCTAATCCACATAGAATACTGACTTCTCCAATTTATTGCGTTCTGAAATTCTCAAATAAAATTAATCATACGTGTAAAAGGCGCAAGTTACATGGCAGAAATAATCAATACAGAAAATAATCATAATCTGCTTCCTTTTCAATATTGTGGTGAAGAAACAAAATAGTTTCATGATTATTTACAAAATCCAACCTTTCTTTTTCTTTTCTCTTGCTACCATTGGTTATCAATTCTGAAGCTGTGGACAAAGAAATGAAGGATATTAATGAAGCTACTTCATTTTTAAGTTTCCATTGCAATTTAATTGCTGTCATCATATTGATTCTCATGCCAACCCTGTAGTGGAGCAAATGAAATTTTGATCATTTGAAGCAGAGAAATAGTTGGAATGATCAACCAGGTAAGACTCAGGCTTCTGGATAGAGCAAAGAATAAATTTTGATTTTACCAAAATCAAATTCAAATTTTCTGTTCAATAAAGGCCAGTTTAACAACAGGTAGATCACGTAAAGTTTACTATTAAGTAATTTTCCAGAAAAACAAACAAAACTATACTTAAGGTTTCTTTCTCCGTTATCTTTTCCTCAAAGCATATTTTGGAATTTAAAAAAAAGAAAGAAAATACATTAAATAGTCAAAATACACTGCTAATGGCAAACGATTTAAATTTTTACACATCAAAATAAGAACACTGTCCAAGAAAACAAAATCAAATTTAGAAACACTTCAAATTGAGCCAAAGTTCACACTTTCTTTTTCTGTTTTGTTGCTTTTTTGGGGGGTGCGGGAGATACAATTCAAAAGTTACTTTATAATAGTATTATAAGAAGGTCACTAACAAATCCAGTCAAGCAGGATAGGATCAGTTCTGATTTGTCAGAGCAGAGGCTAGGAACAAGAAATCTCTCCTTTCTTCTAGGGTGCTAATCTCAACACAAAAGACATGGCAGAGAGAAGTCAAGACTCTGATAATTCTGTTTTCTGATCACCAAGGCAATCAGAAAACTAAACTATGAAAGTTAAATAGGTGATTTTTGCATGCCCATAACAAATAAAATCTGATGATTCACAGGGTTATGAGGCACAGTGACAATAAAAAAAAGTGAAAAGAATTTTGCAAATCACCTAGAATTTTTTCACCTGAGAGATTAAACATCCCTTCTATAATGCTGCTTCTATAATGCAGCAAACTGATGGTTAGATTAAAATATTTGAACAATCTGGAGCTAAGGCCTGGCTCAAATACTATCCCATTTTGATCAGGAGGCCTGCCTTCACTGTTCTGGGCAGGTGACTGCCCTCTCCTTAAGGATCCATTTGTATTAGAGTTCTCCACACCATTCCTTCTTCACAGCTAAAATCTCTTTAAAAGCAGCAATTTTTCTTTGTATTTGGCATACCTAGATGCTAAAAATTTTGGATTATTTGAACTAAATACCACATTCTCAAACAACACTTGATATTTTATGTGAAAACAAATAATAAATATAGAGCACAGAGTCCCTGATTCTAAAGGCTTTACAGCATAATTAAGGAGCTGGAACACATAAATAACAGAAGTAACAAATTTGAAAAGACAGCTTTTAAATGATGGATCCAAAAGGCTTCTTCCAAGGGGAAAAGAAGACTACAGCATGGAGACAGAACAGGTGTACAGGATCACTGTTCATGATACCTCAAATCTGACAAGAAAAAAAAAATTGAGAGTAACTCCAATTACGTCTTGTGAATTTCAAGATTTCAAACAAATATGGTAAAATTACATTTCTCAGAGAATGATTTTCACATAATTCAAAAATATAACCTTGTTTCAGTGAGAAATATTCATTCATTCAATATATTAAATTAGGGGCACAAAGATCATTCTAAAGTATCTTGGGCCTTGCGATGGTTTTTGTTGCTGTGTCAGGATGGATGCTCAGTCTTCCTACCACTGCTGCATAGCCTGACTCATGCGGGCTTCCGATTAGAAATGCCTTAGGTTAGAGGACTTTCTACAAAAAGCTAGGGTAGGAGGAGCTGAAATAACAGCTGTAAAATAGTCCCTAGAGGCAACTTCTGGAAGATAGGCACCTCTCTTGAAGAAGTTCAAATTGAAAGCGTTTGAGTGAAAGCATGTCTATGAAACAACCTCAAAGGCAAGAGATTATGAGACTCAGGAGATGAAGGATGTTTCTGAAGCAAAAATGTAACAACTGGAGTGGAACTGATAAATGATTTTTCAACTTAGCCTTTCATCCTTCCAAGGTAGATAAATTGAGTAGCTTGCACTGTGTCGTGCATGGTTCTTCCAGATGAGGTTTACTCTATGCTTTGCGTAGGCATTAAAAATCCCATAGCACTTAGATAAATAAAGCAAGGGAGATACACTGTGAGTCTTGGTTAAAATGTTTTAAAATATAACTTGATGTATTTTGGCTTGATTGAATCCTTTAGGTCAGTTAGGTGACATACAGAAACAAAATGCAGAGAAAAACACTTTCAAATTGTTTTGAAATTTCATTTTATACATAAAAATTATTTTTGTAAATCGTCAACTCTTGAACAGATTAAATGACACAGTACAGCAGATATTCAACAACTTGCTGAAAAATGGATAAAACATTTATATATAGTTACAATAAGAGACTTACAACAATCACAAAAGATCTAAATGAATCTCTAAACCTTTCAAAAGCACTATTTTTTTAAAAGATTTATTTATTTTTATTACAAAGTCAGATATACAGAGGAGAGACAGAGAGGAAGATCTTCCGTCCGGTGATTCACTCCCCAAGTGACCGCAACAGCCGGTGCTGTGCTGATCCGAAGCCAGGAGCCAGGAGCTTCTTCCAGGTCTCCCACACAGTTGCAGGATCCCAAAGCTTTGGGCCATCCTCCACTGCTTTCCCAGGCCACAAGCAGGGAGCTGGATGGGAAGTGGAGCATCTGGGATTAGAACCGGTGTTCATGAGCCCCCAGCATGTTCAAAGCAAGGACTTTAGCCACTAGGCCATGCTGCCGGGCCCAAAAAACACTATTTAGGCACTGTTTAAAGCAGAATGTTATGGAGCGCAGCAGCCTAGTACCTAAAATCCTCACCATGAACACACCTGGATCCCACATGGGCTCCAGTTCTAATACCATCAGCCCTGCTTCCCATCCAGCACCCTGCTTGTGGCCTGGGAAAGCAGACGAAGACAGCCCAAACAAAGCTTTGGGACCCTCTATCCACATAGGAGACCAGGAAGAGGCTCCTGGCTACAGATCAGTGCAGCTCCAGCTGTTGCAGTTGCTTGAGGGTTGAATCATCAGATGAAAGATCTTCTCTGTCTCTCCTCCTCTCTGAACATGTGACTTTCCAATAAAGATAAATAAATCTTTGAAAAAACATAATTCTGGAATATATATAGGCTTTAATATTAGATTTGACATGTACTAGGTCTGGGCCTTATAATAACTTTTTTTTTAACCTCCTTAGTATCTATTCCCTTTCTTCTAGTAACAGAACAGTATTTATTTCTTTTTAATGTTTATTTATTTTTATCGGCAAGACACAGAGAAGTCGGAGAGGAAAGCTCTTCTGTCTGCTGCTTGACTCCCAAAGTAGCTGCAAAGTTGAAGGTGAGCCAATCTGAAGCCAGGACCCAGGAGCTTCCTTGAGGTCTCTCATGTGGGCTCAGGTTCCAAGGCTTTGGGCCATCCTCTACTGCTTTCCCAGGCCACGGGCAGGGAGCTGGATGGGAAGTGAAATAACCAGGACAGAAACCAGCACCCACATGGAATCCTAGCATTTTCAGGGCAAAGATTTAGCCATTTAGCCATTGTGTCAGGTGTAGAACAATATTTCTTACTGAAGAGTCATTCCATAGGAATTTTTTGGTGATGCCAACTCACAATTACTAATAGCCATCACCATCATACACCACCACTTTCACCCGTGAGGGGGTAGACTAATGATTCAGTTTAGGTAATCCCATCTTCAGAGCCAATGACTGAATAGGAATAACACAATCTGGGTCAATGAAAGAACTTCCCAGAGTTTTTACCAAAATTACCCAAAAATGCTCTGAAACACAGGTAATTAAGTATTATGTAAACCCAAAGTCTGCCTAGGACCATTTTCTTCCTACTAGAATCAACCTGAGAATAAACCAAACCAGGACAGACAAAAAAGCAAAACTGAGCAAGTCTGTGTCAACACAGAGATTAGATCTACACGATTCAGTTACACTGACACCAGACAGATGCCTGGATTTCCTAATTACATGTAAGCCAATAAATCCCGTACCCTCAGTTTCACCAACTTCAACATGAAGTCCAAAATGCAAGAAAAAATACTGATAAAGTCCATGTGTATCTCATTTGCTGAAAAACAGGAAAGCATTCAAAATTCAAAATTCTTTTTATTTCTACTCTTAAGAGTAAAATGCAATAACCTAAACAAAATGCAAACGCACAGACAAGTTTAAGGAACTTTTGCATTGCATTAGGGGAAATCTAGCATTCAGGCTATCACATGCACCCTTACAGGAGATAGGCAGAAGAAGATCTGATACACAAATGATATCATAAGATAAGGACAAAACAGGGAGGGATTTGATGGTGCTAGGCTTAAGAAGAGGAAAGACACAGCCACAAACCAAGGATCACTGGCAGTCATATGAGCTATAAGAAACAAGCAGCTATCTGCTAGGCCCTTCAGATGAAATGCAGCCCTCCTCACAACCTGACTTTGCCAAAGACACTGAGACTTCAGATTTCCAGAACTGGGAAACGATAAATTTCTGTTGTTCTAAGCCATTAAATTTATGATAATGTGCTATATAACAGGCAAATGAATCTAATACAAGCACCATGTTGCAGACACCCTTAATTTCAATAACTGATGTAATACATAGTAGTTTTACAGAAGTCCTTAACAGTCATACATACATAATTTATCAAACCACAAAATGCTACAATCACTGAATTACACTGATTGAAAAATATCTTAATATCTCCTCAAAAAATATCCCACTGACTACTTACAAAAAAGAAATTTGTTTTTATTATAAAGAAATCTTGTGAAAATAATCTTTTAATGACTTCTATTTATTTTTTAATGTTTTATAATTTTTGTCATAGAGGTCTTTCATGTTTTTGGTTAGGTTTACTCGAGGTATTTAAGGTTCTTCTCTCTATTATTTTAAAGAGAACTGTTGTTGTAAGTTCATTCTCAGCCATGGAGTTCACTGTGTCTACTGTCTACTAGGGCCATCAATTTACGTTCATGGATTTTGTATCCTGCTATTCTGCCAAACCCTCATGAGTTCCAATGGTCTCTTTATTGAGTCTTTTGGTTCTCCTGTGTATAGAATCATGTTATCTTTGAATAGGGTAATTTTAATTCCTTGCTTCCAATTTGAATTTCTTTATTTTTTCTTGCCTACTATCGCTTCTTGGCCTTTTGGCTAAGATCAAATGTATTTTTCTTGCCTACTAGCTCTAGCGAGAACTTACAATGCTATGTTGAATAGCAATGGTGAAAGTAGAGACATTCTTGTCTAATTCCATGTTCCTGGATCAGCAGAATTAACATAATCAAAATGTTAACATTATCAAAAGTAAAATATATTCAAGGTGCCCCCAACCATATTCTTCTAAAAAATACAAAATGTAATATAAAAATTCATCTGGAAACATAAGAGACCAAACCTATCCTGAAGAATAAAACTCAAGGAATCACAATTCCAGACCTCAAAAGACACACTACCTAACAGAGGTAATCAAAACAGTTTGGTACTGATATGGAAACAGAGAAGGTCAATAGAACATAAAAGAAATCCGAAATGAGCCCACACGTGTACAACCCATTAATTCCCAACAAGAGAACTAAAAATCACCCAGGAAAAAATGTTTGAACTTTTAACAAACACTACTGGGACAACTAGATAGCAGCCTGCAGAAGTGACCTAACAAGAACCCCATCCCACCTTGCGCTTTATACAAAAATCAGGTCAGCATGGATCAAGGACCCAAGTCTGTACCCAGAAACCATCAAACTATTACAGGAAAACACAGGAAACATTCTACAAGATATAGGCTTAAAAACATCACCAAAGGCACAGGCAGTCAAAGTCAAGCAAATAGGATTACATCAAACAAAGAAACTTGTGTACGAAAGGGGAAATTACCAACAAAGCGAAAAAGAAACCAACAGAATGGGAGAAAATATTTGCACACTACAGAACAGATATAGAAAATACACTATTGGGGCCCAGCGTGGTGGCGCAAGTGGTTAAGGTCCTCACCTTGCACGCCCGCCTGGGATCCCATATGGGCGCCAGTTCTATCCTGGCGGCCCTGCTTCCCTTCCCTTCCAGCTCCCTGCCTGTGGCCGGAGACCTGGAAGAAGCTCCTGGCTCCTGGCTTCGGATCGGCATAGCATCGGCCGTTGAGCTCACTTGGGAAGTGAATCATCGGACGGAAGATCTTCCTCTCTGTCTCTCCTCTCTGTATATCCGCCTTTCCAATAAAAAAATAATAAAAATAAATCTTTAAAAAAAAGAAAATACACTATTTTTTAAAGATTTATTTAATTATTTAATTTTTTTTTTTACTGGAATGTCAGATTTACAGAGAATAGAAGATACATTATTTTTAAAAAGCTAAAGAGGCCCAGTGCAGTAGCCTAGTGGATGAGGTCCTACCTTTCCATGCGCTGGGATCCATGGGGTAGTACTCAGGTCCTGGCTAGTCACTTCCCATCCAACTCATTGCTTATGAACTGGGAAGGTAGTCTAGGACAGCCCAGAGCCCTGGAGCTCTGCACCCACATGGGAGACCTAGCTGAGAGGGCTCCTTGTTTCTGGCTTCGGATCGGCTAAGCTACAGACATTGCAGCCACCTGGAGAGCAAGCCAGCAGATGGATGATCTTTTTGTCTCTCCTTCCCTCTGTAAATCTGCCTTTTCAATGAAAACAAATATGTAAGGCAAAAAAAAAAAGAGCTTCAGAAACCCAAGCATAACAAAATGAACAACCCTATGAAGAGATAAGTAGGTATTTTTAAAACAACAAATTCAAAAAATTATTAGACACGACGAAAAAATGTTAAGGCTCCCTAGCTATTAGGGAAATACAAATAAAAAACACACTGAGGGTACACTAACTCCAGTGAGACTGTCCAACATTTCAAAATCTACTAACCTAACAGCTGGTATGGATGTGGAGAAAATGGTACCCTGCCTTCAGTGCTGATGGGAATGTAGGCTACTACTGCCACACTGGAAGTCAGTATGGAGAGCGCTAAGACAATTGAAATTTGATCTACCATATGGTCAAGCTATGCCACTCCTGGGAATAAATATATACAAAGGAAACGAAACCTGCATACAACGAAGTGACCTAAAATCCTATATTTGTAGCAGCAAAGACCACAATAGTGAAGATATGGAAACAACCCAGAAGCCTGTTAAGAGAATGAATAAAGGGCCCGGCGCGGTGGCGCAAGTGGTTAAGGTCCTCGCCTTGCACGCCCGGGATCCCATATGGGCACTGGTTCTAATCCCGGCAGCCCGCTTCCCTTCCAGCTCCCTGCCTGTGGCCCGGGAAAGCAGTCGAGGATGGCCCAAAGCTTTGGGACCCTGCACCCGCGTGGGAGATCCAGAAGAGGCTCCTGGCTTCGGATTGGTGCAGCATCAGCTGTTGCATTCACTTGGGGAGTGAATCATCGGACGGAAGATCTTCCTCTCTATCTCTCCTCTCTGTATATCCGCCTTTCCAATAAAAAAAAATAATAAAAATAAATCTTAAAAAAAAAAAGAGAATGAATAAAGAAACTGTGATACATCTACTGCATGTGGTGCATCTACACAACTAAAATGAACAAAATTCTACCATGTACAACAAAATGGTTCCAGCTGTAGACCAGTATAACCACTGAATAAGCCAATCCAAACCAATAAATACTTTATGTCCTCTCTGATTTAAGGCAACATTAATGCAAAATATAAAGCAAACAAATGTACAGATAAACATGAATATACATACATTCTCACTTGTGAGACCTGGACTGAACTCCTGGCAGGTACAGCCCTGAGGGTTGTGTGCATCTGGACAATAAACCAACAGAAAGGTGGCAAGTGCTCGCATATGCTCCTCATGGGAAGGGGCTCAGTTTCTCTACCTCTCAAAAAAATGAACAGAATGCAAAGATAAAAACCTATAACAACTGTAATAAAAGAGATTATAAAAGATGGATTTCACTTAAATAATGAAAGAAATGTCAGTCATTGTGTCCTTGTTTCAAAATGATAGATGACATGTAAACATAATGTATTACTTCTATAAAATCTTACAAAACTTTGTGCGATATATATACTATATCGTACTTCATTCTTCATCAGGTGCTGCTAGGTCAAGATGGCATCTGAACACCAGTTAGAATAAACCGGACATGCTTCCTCATCAGTCCAAGTTTAGTCATATATCATAACTGACAATAATGAAATAAAATGCAGACAACAAAGCAGGATGGGCAACATAACATACAGGTAAACAGCAAAGCTTTTAAAAAGGGAAAGACTTTGGCACAACACAGTAGACTTGTGGCTCAAGTAGTTGCTTGCACATACCGGTCTCCCATATGAGCATTGGCTCATGTCCTGGCTGTTCTACTTTCCAATCAGCTCCCTGCTAGTGTCCTGGGAAAGCAGTGGAAGACAGTCCAAGGACTTGGGTCCCTGCACCCACATGGGAAACTTGAAAAAGGCTCCTGGCTCCTGGCTTCAGATCAGCTGAGTTCCAGCCATTGTAGCCATTTGGGGGAGTAAATTAGGGGATGGTAGACCTTTCTTCCTGTCTCCTTATCTCTGTGAATCTGTCTTCAGAATCAAAATAAATATTCAAAGAAAAAAAGCTTATCTATCTATCTATAACGGGAAAGCAGATTGTCCATCTGCTGGTTAACTTCCCAAATGCACGCAATAGTCAAAGCTGAACCAATCCAAACACAAGAGGCAGAACCTTGAGCTCAGGAGCCAGATGAAACTGTAATTAAAAGCAAATTGCTGGGCCCGGCGCGGTGGCGCAAGTGGTTAAAGGTCCTCGCCTTGCACGCCCGGGATCCCATGTGGGCGCCAGTTCTAATCCCGGCAGCCCCGCTTCCCTTCCAGCTCCCTGCCTGTGGCCCGGGAAGGCAGTCGAGGACGGCCCAAAGCCCAAAGCTTTGGGAACCTGCACCCGCGTGGGAGACCCAGAAGAGGCTCCTGGCTTCGGATCGGCATAGTATCGGCCCGTTGCGCTCACTTGGGGAGTGAATCATCGGGCGGAAGATCTTCCTCTCTGTCTCTCCTCTCTGTATATCCGCCTTTCCAATAAAAAAAAAAATAATAAAAATAAATATTTAAAAAAAAAAAAACAAATTGCTGGTTACAGAAGCATGACTACCAGAGATAAAAAGAAACCCAAAATTATATTACAGGAGAACAAAAAAAGTAACAGCAAAACATTACTAAGAGCAATTAATCTACTATTAACTATTTGACAAAAGGCTCTTAAATTTGAGACCATCCCTGCCATCTAATTATGACGGCAATCAATTGCCACTAAAGACTAAGGTGCTGATACTTCAAGCTTCTCAGAGGTTTCTGCCACAGCCTAGGGGTAGCTGAAATGCCCTCCTCCTAATACTACAACTAATGAAACTCACGATTTTAAATGTATTAAATAAGGAATGCTTGATTGTTCTACTAGGAAGATGTAAACAACTAGAGTGAAAAAATGAAGAATGATGGCTACTATAAAAATGACACATTTTAAATTTTTGGTCTTCAGGCCTGGCACTATAGCTCCTGATTCCTGGCTTCAAATGGCTCAGCTCTGGCCATAGTGACCATCTGGACAGTAAACCAGCAATGGATGACCATTCTCTCTGTAAATTTCCCTTTTCATTCATCTTTTTTTAAAAACAATTTGAGTATCCATTAAACAACCTAATCATGAATTTCAAAACTTTGAATACTATGTAAATGCTAAGTATATATTCCATAACACAACTTAACAATGCATAAATATACAAAATTCACAGCATACCCATGTATTGGACAAATAATGACGCCACCACTGTGGCAGAGTAGTTGGAGCAGCATCTCTAGAGAGCGCACCCCGTATGGGTGCTGATTCAAAATCTGGCTATTCCACTTCCAAACTAGCTCAATGCTAATGTGCCTAAGGAAGCCATAGAAAAAGGCCCAAATTCATAGGCCTCTGTGACCAAGTGGGAAACCTGGAAGGAGCTGCCAGGTCCTAGCTTTGAATGGGCCCAACTCTGAGGTTTGCAACCACTGGGGAAGTAAATCACCAGACATATGCTCTCTCCTCTTCTCTTTCTCTCTCCCTCTCCAGATAGATAGATAGATAGACAGATACATAGATAGAGATATACTATACCTTTCAAATAAATAAATCTTTAGGCAGCGAAGCTAGGGCTTAACAGGCTAATTATGTACCTGCCACAATGACATCCTCTATGGGCACAAGTTCATGTCCTGGCTGCACTACTTCTGATCCAGCTCCCTGTTTATGGTCTGAGAGAGCAGTGTAGGATGACCCAAGTCCTTGGGACCCTGTACCCATGTGGGAGACCAAGCAAAAGCTCCTGACTATTAGGTTCAGACTGGAGCAGCTCTGGCCATTGCAGTCACCTGGAAAGTGAATAAGCAGATGGAAGATCCATCTGTCTTTCCCTCTGACTTTTCAATTAAAATAAACAAATCTTTTAAAAATATAAACCTAACAAATAAATCTTTAAAAAATACTTCTAATAAACACAAAAAATATATATAAAAGAAATTAGAAATCCCAATATAATTAATTAAGGCATATCTAGAAATACATTAATATGCAAACTAAAACTTAAAAGCCATAGGAATTACTGAAAGACATGAAGGAATAAAGAATTTACTCTATCATCCCAAATGTTCTATAAACTCTGCATTTATAGATGCCAAATTAATCTATATTGTATATACAATTCCAATGAAAACTCCAACCGAATCTTTGTTAGTGTAGCAAAAACAAATCTAACTAATTTGAATATAAATAACAAGGAGGTTCTGTTCAATCAAACAAGAAAACTTATACAGTGAAGTTTCTCATTTTATTAACTGCACCTTCTATATACTTATTAAATATATCTACCATAACTTTATTATTAAACATTGTGTAGCATTCCATTATTTGGATGTTCCCCAATCAACTAGTGTTCTACTATTCGGGTTTTTCCCATAAAAATTTTATTTATTTTTATTGGAAAGGCAGATATACAGAGAGGAGGAGAGACAGAATGCAAGATCTTCCATCTAATGGCTCATTCCCCAAGCGGCTTCAATGGCCGGAGCTGAGCCAATCCGAAACCAGAAGCTAGGAGCTTCTTCCAGGTCTCCCACGCAGGTGCAGGGTCCCAAGGCTTTGGGCCGTCCTCGACTGCCTTCCTGGGCCACAGGCAGGGAGCTGAATGGGAAGTGGGGCTGCCGGCATTAGAAATGGTGCCCAAATGGGATTCCAAACGCTTTCAAGACGAGGACTTTAACCACCAAGCTATTGCGTCAGGCCCCCATTACTGGTTTTGTAAGTCATTTGCATAAAGGTGCTTTCAGTTATTAAGGTGTTAAAAAACTGTAAGTTGGGCTCAGCACGGTGGCCTAGCAGCTAAAGTCCTCTCCTTGAACAAGCCAGGATCCCATATGGGATTCATCTAATTTGAATAATCTTTTTAATTTATACAAAATTTACTATTTAAAATTCAATGCTATAGAAAATCAATTGTATAAAATCATGTACTACCCATCACAAAGAAGATATTGTTGAACCAAGCTTATATTCCTGGGATAAATTCTCCTTGGTCATATATATTTAGTTTTATTTAAAGATTTATTTGTTTTTCTTGCAAAGTCATATATGCACAGGACAGACAGGAAGATCTTTCATCTGATCATTTACTCCCCAAGCAGCTGCAACCGCTGAAGCTGAGCCAATCCAAAGCCAAGAGCCCAGAGTCTCTCCTGGGTCTCCCACGAGGGTGCAGGGTCCCAAAGCTTTGGGCCGTCCTCGACTGCTTTCCCGGGCCACAGGCAGGAAGCTGGAAGGGAAGCGGGGCTGCCGGGACTAGAACCGGCGGCGCCCACATGGGATCCCGGGCATGCAAGGTGAGGACCTTAACCACTTGTGCCACCGCGCCACCATGCCGGGCCCCGCAATCTCAATTTTTATGGGCAGGTTTTAAACTACAAATTGAACTAATGTGTTGGGACTATTTAGAATATCAATTATTATTAAACTATATTTTCCAATAAATTTGATTATTTCACCTAAGTTGTAACTATCGCTTCACATTATTCATACTAATTTCTGCTGAAATGTACACTCTGCATAAAATTACTAATAATAGTAAATTTGTATTTCATCTCATTTTTTCCATGTAGGTCTTCTCTTTATTTTTAGAAATTAATTATTTGAATTAATAAATCTTCCATCCACTTGTTTACTCCCCAAAAAAAGCTACAAGAGCCAGAGCAGGGGCAGGCCAAAGCCAAGAGCCAGGAGCATCAGTTGGGTACAGAAATGCAGTATTTGGGCCATCTTCTGTTGCCTTCTCATTAGCAGGGACCTGGAAGGGAAGCCGATCAGCTAGAAGAGCAACCAGCAGCCATACGGGATGCTGATGCCATACATGGTAGCTTATCCAGCCCCAGCATCTTCAGTTTTACTGATAAAGTTAATCAGGTGCACCAGAAGCAGTGCTGAGAGGAAATACATTGTCCTAAATGCTCTGTATGAGCTCCACGGATTGTTATGACAGCTATTCTTCCCTGGTCTTTCTTCAGTCTTGGGTAATTTCCTCTTTTTAACAACAGCACTGTATATTGCTTGTTATCCAGTGTCTGTAAATAGTGATTTCAGATCTGTAGACTGGTTTTTAAGTTTTTAAGTCAGGAGAGTAAATTTAGCCCCTGGTAGCTTGCATGGCTAAAACAGAAGTCCATATTACTCCTCTTTACCCAAAAACCTAGAATCTAAGTTTTACATATTCATGATATAAAAGGTAACCCTTCCGGGTTTTAATAATATGAATTTGCCTTCTTTCCATGTTTAAATGTTTCTGAAAAATGAAAAAATTGGAAGAACTGGCACTGTGGCACAGCAAGCTAAGCCTATTACACCAGCCTGTTAAAACCAGCACAGTTTTGAGTTCCACATGCTCAGCCTTCCAATTCCCTGAAAAATCATCTGTGAAAGCAACAGCCAATGTCCGCAAGTGAACTGTACCTCAGCCAACATGTGTGAGACCAGAATGGAGTTCCAGCCTCCTGCAATCAGCCTAATGCAGCTATAACACTGAGGTCACATGGGGAGAGAAACAGCAGACAGAAAGATCTTCTCGCTTCCTTTCAAATGAACAAATACATCTCAAAAAGAAAAAAATACTGTTTTACTACCCGATTTTAGTGTAATTATTTATTAAATATTCCATCAATCAGTGTCAATGGAAATAAAATATATCATGATAAAGAATTTATTAATGGAAATGTTACCTGACAAAATCAGTTTATTTTTTACATTTGTTGCAATACTTCTGAGTACCACTTAGAATTGCACAAATGCTACAACACAGTTGTATGGGGACAGATTTTATTTATACAAAAGGCAGAATCACCAAAAAATATAACACAGAGAGGGAGAGTCTACTGGTCAACTCTCCAAATGGTCACAGCAATCAGTTCACACTAGTAGGGAGCTGGACTGGAAGGGGAACAGCCAGGACTTGAAACAGCAATCATGCATGCCAGCATCATAGGCAGTAGTTGAACCTAATGCACCAAAACATAACCCCCAGTATTACATGCTAAGAAAAAGAATTCTTTAAATTACTTATTATTAAATATCTGAAATGTTCCAAAAACTGTAGAAAAAGTGCTGCACACACAAACTAGGTGAAACATAAATTTAATACATTATTCTAGCCAGTCTCCCCTGCCCAATGGAAAATATATGCATATTATAACATTTTTCATTTTGACCATTTAAAGTGTACAAATCGGTATTACTAATTATACTCATACCATTTAATCATAACTATTTCCCGATACTTTCATTACCCTCAAATGATGTTAATGATCTCATTTAAAATGGAAATTGAATCCCATGCTCAGGGAGGGAGCTTATACTTAAGATGTCCAGAGCTGACAGTGAAGTGCCTGGGTTCAATTTCTGGCTCCTGGCTCCAGCTTCCCATTAGTACAGACCCTGGGAACAAAAGCTCCAAATTTTAATAAGTATAAAAACAGACACTCAGGCCCAGCACTGTGGCCTAGTGGCTAAAGTCTTCACCTTCAACGTGCTGGGTTCCCGTTTGGGCACTGGTTCTAATCCCGGCAGCTCCACTTCCCATCCAGCTCCCTGCTTGTGGCCCGGGAAAGCAGTCGAGGACGGCCCAAGGCTTTGGGACCCTGCAGCCGCGTGGGAGACCCAGAAGAAGTTCCTGGATCCTGGCTTCGGATCAGCATAGCATCGGCCGTTGAGCTCACTTGAGGAGCGAATCACCGGATGGAAGATCTTCCTCTCTGTCTCTCCTCCTCTCTGTATATCTGACTTTGCAATAAAAATAAATAAATCTTTTTTAAAAAAATAAAAGACAGACACTGAAGAGGAAAGAAGCTATATACAATCAGAAAGAATACTCGAGCTAATATTAAATTTAAAATCTAGATCATCGATACTTAATCATTAAACTTAAATTATTTAATTTGGGAAAGCACTTGGGAAAATGTTGGGAAAATAAAGCACTTACTGGTTCACTCTCCAAATGCCCCCAACAGTAGGGCTGAGCCAAGGCAAAGTCAGAAAGGAATTCATCCGTGCTTTCTATACAGGTGGCAGGGATCCAAACATCTAAGCCACAATCCACGGGCTCACAGCAGACTCATTAGCAGGAAGCCAGATGGGAAGCAGCAAAGCCAGACTCAAATTTAAGTTGCACATACAAGGTGTGGTGACTTAACCTCTGTGCCGTGCCAATCACTTACTTGTAACATTTTACTGGATGTGATTATTCAATCGGGATCACTTTTCAAGGCTTCAGGTCACGTATCTTTCTGTCCTGTGAAGCATCATTTCTTATACCCATTTGTTACCTATTACAAAGAGATCCCCCAAAATTCAATAATTCTGAAGGAAGTGTAACAGTAACTATCTTTGCTATCAAACCATTAAATTAAAATTGTCGGGTCCGGTGCAGTAGCTTAGTAGCTAAAGTCCTCCCCTTGAACAAGCCAGGATCCCATATGGGCACCAGTTCTAATCCCGGCAGCTCTACTTCACATCCAGCTCCCTGCCGTGGCCTAGGAAAGCAGTCGAGTATGGCCCAAAGCTTTGCGACCCTGTACCCACGTGGGAGACCCGGAAGAGGCTCTGGGATCCTGGCCTCATATCACCTCAGCTCCAGCCATTGCAGACTCTTGGGGAGCGAATCATCAAAAGATCTTCCTCTGTCTCTCCTCCTCTCTGTAAAAATCTGACTTTCCAATAAAAATAAACCTTTAAAAAAAAAAAAAAGAACCGTTTAAAGCCTCTCCAACCAAGTTATATTCTAAGTCACTACTTTGCTACTTGTAAAAGAGTGTGGCAAAAGGATTATTGCTAATCTTTTAAATATGAATAATGATTTATTGAACAATTCCTAAATAAAGTCCAAGTGTGATCACAAAATCACATCCTCATAGATCAAGATATTTTCCTTAGATAATAAAATAACTTTTTAAAATTAGATTGTAAAATCATTTATATATATTGAGTAAAGGCTCCAAACAGTTACATTTCCATTTCATTTTAATCTTAAACAGGTCCAAGTGTGCTCCTTCCACTTACACTACCAATTAAGAGTTGTAACAAAATTTCAAAATACTTAATAGTTGAGCTTCAGTCAGAGAAATAAAGGAGCCAGATATCAGAATGAGGTTAAGCGCATCTTTTGTCAGTAACGTATGTTGCTCCCACTGGCCTCATAAACAAGCTGCTCCGTTTTGAATACAGCAGACCTTCAATTTAAATTTATGGAAAGACTAAAGCAGAGGAGCCTGCACTCACAATTTTAATATCCTATTAAGTTGCGACTTCAGATTCATTTTATAACCATGCTCCTCAGGGAGCTATGCTATCTGGATAAAGATAAAATTTTTTTCCTTTAAAGATAAATAGCATCATTAATCTGCAACATTTCTTTTCTATTATCTTTCGAAATGAGGAGTTATTTTGTTCTGATCTTGAGGTAATTAGCCTTCATTCACTAGCCTGAAAATGTCTGTGTTCTGAAAATTAAAAATGTGTCATTAAGTGGAATTTACCATAATGTCATTTATCTTTATATAGTTCATCAGTGACAGCAATGGGCCAGGGAATCCATCAGCCTTTACCAAGGAAGCATTAAAACAAATTGAAAAACAGAATAATCCCAGGCACTCTTTAACACAGTCAAAGCCATTTGGGTAATTAAATAGTGGTATTTAAAGTTTTAATTTAGATTTTTTTCCCTCTGTTCATCAGTAATCAAATGAGATGTTCATATTCATAACTATTTGTAATAAAAGCTTTCATAAAGCAACCAGAATGTCAATATTATTAAAATTTAATATAACGATAACAGTTTTGATCCATAAAATGAGTTTTTATATTCCTATACCTAGTACCTAACATCACATCAGAAATATCTTTTTTCAATTGTCCTGGTTGCAATATTAGGTTCACAAAGACTGACGATTTAGCCCTCCAGAAACTATACAAATGTCCACAACTTCTTTGATATTCATTACAGCTAAGGTTGCTGGGGAAGAATAACATCTTCTCCATCATAAAGTTGTTGTCACTAACTACATCTCTCCAATAATTGCTATGTAGAATTACCTGACACAATTATGAAAATATACTCTAGTTTGATAATAAAAAAAAAGAATTCTGTGGTGGTCGAGAAGCACAGAGGCTCTCCGCCACCAGATAACTAATTCAATTTACATATTGATCAGGCAGTAGCACGTGACTTAGAAACACAGCTTGAAAATTATATTCCCTTGATTAAGCTATGAAAAATATACTATGCAGACTTCTAAAAGATATAAGAAAAATTAGTTGAAAGAACTATTACAGAAATATTTTATAAGATAAACAGTTTCAAAATGCACAACTTATTCAAAGTAATTAATTATTCACCTTTTTGTACAACTGTTAACATTTGAACATGTTTTATATGAGAAAAATAATCCAGCAGCATAAAGATTATCTTAATGCAGCACTGCTCACCACTATTTATACAGTACATTCAAGTGTGTTAATCAGTTGAAACTTCAGTAAGACTATGTTAAACTATATGATAGCTGAGGTTTAGAGCTTTGATACATTTGTAAATTGGGATTTCAAACATATTTGGGAGAAGAAAAACTGAGAATATATGATTTTTTATAAAATATTTGTGACAGAAGTAATTTTGTTGGCTAATGAATTCTCACACACACACAAAAATAGCAAATCTCATATGAAACACTAGTTATGAACCTAAAAATGTTCACATGGAAGTGTTGGTAATGTCCGCTCAACTGGATTTTCAGTGCCAGTGGGTCACGAAAATATAAACTGTGTTATTACATAAAAATCTAAAATAATAAATGAGAACATTTTACAAATGAAAATCTTAAAGATCAAATTTACAAGGAAAAATAATTGATAGATTAATAGATTAAATGAATGTTTATTCAGGAACTAAAGATGTATAATCAGAAGATTACCAACAGAAAGCATATTCTGAATTTATAGCTTATTATAAAAGAGCAATCCACCAAAAAAACCTTTATGCTTTGTTTTTTAATATGCTATTTATTAATTTATTTACTTGGAAGGTAGAGCTACAGAGACAAAGGGAGAGATGTAGAGACTATCCAATTGGCACTTTCATTCTCCAAATGGTAAAAACAGCTAATGTCAAGAGATTAACCTGGCTCTTCCATATGGGTGATAGAGCCCAAACATCTGGATCAGCTTCCAACACTTTGGTCAGTTAGGAAGCTAGAACAGAGGTGGAGGAGTAGCTGGGACTCAAGCCAGTGACTTCTGGGATGCAGGCATTACAGCTTAAAATACAGAGCCAAAATGCCAGACATTTCTTTACCTTTAATAACATGCCTTTGGGGCCCAGTGGTGTCCTGGCAGCTCCACTTTCCATCCAGCCCCCTGCTTGTGGTCAGGGAAAGCAGTTGAGGACAGCCCAAAGCATTGGGACCCTGCACCCGTGTGGGAGACCTGGAGGAAGTTCCTGTCTCATGGCTTCAGATGACTCAACTCCAGCCACTGCAGCAACTTGGGGAGTGAACCAACAGATGAAAGATCTTTCTCTTTGTCTCTCCTCTCTGTAAATCTGCCTTTCGAATAAAGTTAATAAATCTATGGAAAAAAAATAAAAATATGATTTTAAATTTCAATTATTCCTTCTTCTTGAAATATATTTACACATATGATTTCTAAATATTTCATCCTATTTCTCCTAGATATTGGGGTTTTTGTTGTTGTTGTTGCTGCTGCTGTATTTTGTCAAAGTAGCTGCTTGCCTCCGTTAAACAAGGATGAAACATTGCTCAGGCCGGGGTAAGATGTAGTAATATTTTCTCTTTAAAACTGCATGAAGGCAAAGTCTTTTGTTGTATAACTAAAGACTTCAGAAATGAAAATTAAATACTGGTCATATTCAAATTTCAGGGAAAAAATAAATTTTCAAATAATTGTGCTCATTGTCAATATTCCTTTCACAACTAAAGATTACTAACAACTTTATCAAAATAATTTTGGTACAGAAGTACATACTTGCAATATAATTTATAAATGGTTAAAAACCTAAGGGAAGGTCAATAAACTCTAAAACATTCCAGTCCATATATTCTGCAGGATACCATATAGCTACTTCAAAGATCAAATTCCATATCATCAACCAAAGAATGCCATTTAGTAAAAGCAAAAAACAAAAACAAAACAAAACAAAAAAGCGTGACTCAGAAAATTATGTAAACATAATGACTCAAAAACTATGTTTTATGTTTTTAGTGTCCTAATAGCATGGAAAAAGACAAAGGTGTTATACTTTGGTCACAAAAGGTATATAATCTCAGCCACCGCCCCCGCCGCAAGGCGGGGGCAGAGACCTTAGCCTTCTCCTGGCCCAGGAGCACCTAAAGCCGCTCATGGGTGAGTACCCGTGAGAGATGGCTGGGAGCAGGGGTAAATTCCTGGCTCAGCCCTGCCCCCCGCCAGCCAAAAGCTGGCGGCAGGGCAGGGTGGGTGGGTCCCAGTCTCAGGGCAAGGGGCAGGCCTAACCCCCGCTCAAGGTGGCTCTTGTCGGGGGCGCCCCTGCCAAACGGAACCCTGCCGGGGTCTCAGCCACAGCCCCTGCCACAAGGCGGGGGCAGAGACCTTGGCCTTGGGCGGCCAGTGCACCAAGTGGTGCCAGGTTCTGCCTGCTGGCCACCCAGTGGCGAGCTCTGGGGTTTTTATGATATGAAATAGCTGCATAGGGACACCCATAAATAAGACCAGCGCTAGTGTAGGTGAGTCACGAATTTCTGGTTATTCCCAGGAACGGGGACATGAAACCTTAATGCAAGTGTTGGGCTGAGACCTGAAGGTTTGGACTAAGCAAACCTTAGCCCAGAAGCATGATTGGAACACAGGGTGGAGCTCAGGACATACCCAGCAAGGTTTTGGCTCCAACTGGTCCACATTAACCACAGAGTTGAGCCACGGTGTCTAAGGCAGGGGTCGCGACAGGTGGATGGGGCTGTGGTTGGGTCAGGATACAGTTATCATCTCCCTTGGCACAAGTGTGGACTAGAATAAGACGTACCGGGCCGGGCCAGACCACAACACCTTCTGGTGCTTTGGAGGACCAGGGTAGATGTGGGACAGACTAGGCTAGGTCTCAACCCCAACTAAGCCATATACGAGCTATATGAAGGTGTGGACAAGCAGTGGCTGGGCTGAAACATCCTACAGCAAGAACCAGAAAGGGATGAAGGCCAGTTAGGAAAGGCCACTGTTCCTGCTAGGACAGGAGGCGAACTGGCACATGGACCCATTGGTATGCACAAAACCTGAAACCTGGAGGGGTTCTGATGGAGGAGCCTCCTCTGGCAGGACACAGACCCTGCAGGTCAGCACAAGAAACATGGAAGGCAACAGCCAAGAGGCCATGGAAAGTGTCCCACTGGCATGCATTTGGCATGGGTCGGTGGCAGATCAGGCTGAATCTGTTCATGTCATTCACTGGTAAATCCAAGCACCAGAACAGAGTATGGGTCGAACCAGGTCCGGTCATGACAAAAGCAATACACAATTTGGAATGCCAAGGTGAGATAGCCTGAGCCGGATGCGACTGCAGTGCCCAACCAGCACACGTGAGAATCAGGAAGGGAGGAGGCAGAGCTGGCAGGGGAATAAGGGGTGGTTCCCTAGCTGAACAGCTACTTCCACTGAGGAGTGTGAGCTGGGTAGGGGGTAGACCAGACCAGGCAGGGTCACAGCACCTGCGCACCTCATGTGGACCAGATTGGGTGAAAACCAGGCTGGGCTTACTATTCTCACCGGTGCAATCTATAATCTGAGTGGGTGAGGGTTGTTGGGGCTTGGTCGTAGCATCTGCTGGCAGGAGCTGGTACAGGGGGCTAGTCATGTCGAGTTGAACTACAGGGCACAACTGGAATGGGAGCGACCTGGGAGGGAAATAGTGGGCTCCTCCCTCTTGGGTCATCACCTTCCACGGGAGGGCACGGAACTAGGACGGGGCTGGGGGGGAGGGGGCTAGACAGACACCCAACAACATCAGTTAGGGCTGGTTGGATGAGATGGTTGGACGGAATTAGGTCGTAACACCCGTTGGCAAGTATATGAGCAGAGGGGAATATGGGACAGACTAGACTAGTCTGTCACACATACTGGCAAGCCAGGGTAGGGGGTGGGCCCGGTTGGGGTTACTGTGGGCGCCTTGACTGGGCTGCAGCTCCTACTGGTTTTTGTGAGGGCCAAGTGTGTCCAGGGTGGAACCAGGCCGGACTGTAACACCCATCGGTTCCAGTGGAGGACATGGATGGAGACCGAACCAACCCAGCAACTGCAACCACCAGCTGATCGGGGCAATGGACTGTGCCGGGTACTATGCTTGCTAGAACACGCAGGAATCTAGACTGGGAATACCTCAAAATTTCTTTGAGGATCTCCCCAGTCTAGACACTGGACTCAGAGTCCTAACCAAGAAAACAAGTCAATCAACAACCTCAGCTATCTGTGAGCAGCAAAATGCTGGGCAAAAGGAGACTCTAGAAGGGACTGTGTCAATCAATGGATTCTTCAACAACCATACCGTGCTTGGAGTGGCGAGACTGGTAGCGATCCATGAATGGGGAACTATTGGAACCACTTGATCGAGTATCTCAGAGCATGCCCCACATCCGGGACTTGGGGTGGGTGGGAAACTGGGTGGGGCTTCTCCCTCTATATCCCCTTTTACCTCAGATACATGAAGGAAACGGAATGGAAGTGATGGTCTTGCCCACTTCCCTGTAGCCCTTGAACCTTTTTTTACCCTAGTTGAATATGTAAGGATTGTCCAGAAAAAAAAAGGTATATAAGCTGTCAATACTTTGTGTTTTAGATGTCAAGAAAGCAAAGACAGGAAAAAAATTACTAGCCTTATTTATTTATTTCAAAGATACAGTGACAGACAAGGAGAGACAGATTTCTCTCTCTTTTTTTTTTTTCTTTCCAGTTTGCAAAGAGAGATTTATTTAAGAAGGTGAGAAAAAGTGACTTCTGCCCTAGTGGTAGGAGGGGGCTCCAAGGAAGGAAAGATCCTGAGACAGCTCTTTCACCCACTGGTTCACTCCACAAATGCGTGCAACTGGGACTGGCCAGGCTGAAGCCAGGCTGGAGTCAGGAATTCTATCTGGGTCTCGATTCAAGTACTTGGGTCATCAGTTTTCCAGGCACGTTTAGCAGAAAACCGGATCAGGAGCAATGTAACTGGGACTTGAATTGCAGCAGCTTAATCTACTATGTCTCAATGAAAGTTTTAAAAATTAATCTTTACAGGGAAGCAATTCTTCCAACTATGTGACTGATTTATTGTAGCAGATGTAGATCTTGAAGTAAGGCTGAATTGCTTTAAAATGGAAGCCAGACAGAGTTCTACTACTGGCAGAAATATTTAATGAGATGTAATCTTATAAAAATATGATTTTATTTACTTAAGAGGCAGAGACAGACACACAAAGATAACTTCCATCTTCTGGCTCCCTCCCCAGTTGCCCTCAATAGCCAGGAATAGACTAATCCAAAGCCTAGTGCCCACATGATTAGGATTCTGCTACACAGCTGGAAGACCTGGATTGAGTTCCTGACTTCTGACTATATCTAGCCCTGAATAAGGGCCATTTTGGGCATCTGGAAATGAACCAGAAGATGAGATAAACACCTCTCTTTCTTGGTCTCCCAAAACAATTTAGTTAGTGAAATAAGTATTTCCTAGGTAAGGCAGAGGATTAATATTTGTCTTTAACTCAGAGTTTCTCCATCTTATTACTACTGACACTGGACAGAATTTGCGTCTTCACCAAAAGATTGAAGGGAAAGTATGGTTTTTGCTTAAGATTACTTATTTTATTTGAAAATCAGAGTTTCAATGAGGGAGAAAGAATGAGGGAGAAAAAGAGATCAATCGTCCATCTGCTGCTTCACTCTCTAAATGGTCATATGAACTGGAGTTGGAGCATTCTGAAGCCAGAAGCCAGGAGGTTCAACTGGGTCTCCCCCACGGGTGCTTACACATAAGCAAGGAGCTGGACTGAAATGAAGCAGCTAGAACAAAAACCAGTACCCCTATGGGAAGTCCCAGGTGGCAGCTTAATCTACAGTGCATGCCAATCCGTACACATTAGCTTTTCTTTTCTTTTCTTTTTAAGATTTATTTATTTTTATTGGAAAGGCAGAGTTACAAAGAGAAAGATTTTCATCTGCTGGTTCACTCCCCAAATGGCGACAACAGCTGGAGCTGAGCCAATACGAAACCAGGAACCAGGAGCTTCTTTTGATCTCCCACATTGGTACAGGTTCCCATGGCTTTGGGTCATCCTTCACTGCTTTCACAGGCCATAAGCAGCGAGCTGGATGGAAAACGGAACAGCCAGGACACTTACAAGGTGAGGATTCAGTTACTCAGCCATCATGCTGGGTCCTATACATTAGCTTTTAATCCCAATTTCCATGAATCTATTTTCCTCTCTTTCTTTCAGATTGAATCAAAAGACAGAGTGACAAAGAGGAGGTGACCCAGAAAACATATTTCCCATCTTTTGGCTCACTCCCCACAAATTCCCTCAATAGGCAGCCTAGGTCAAGCCAAGGCAAGGAGGCAAGAAATCCATTTGAGCCTCCCACTTTGGTGGCAGGAACACTAGTGTTTGGGCCACCTTTCACCTAGGTGCAATAAGAGAAAGCTGGACTGGAAGTAGTAGTTGTCAGGACAAGAACAATGAGGTTTCTAATACTTCACTGCATAACCTCATTGCATTAACCAGTTGCATCAAAATTTCTGTCCTCCATGAACATTTTGGAATAATCTTTAACACTGCAGGACATTTAACCTCATCCTTACATTCTTTCCACTAGATGCCAATAGTGTCCCTGCACCTCAGTTATGACAACCACAAATGTCTCCAGACTTTATCAAAATGGTAATGGTTGTTAGAAATTATTGCCTTAACCATAGCTTTTCTTAGAAAAATGACGCTGATTATTTTCCATTAGCAATGGTATCCCTTACAGACTACTGGACATATTTACATATTAATGCTATGCAGTAAATATGCTAAATATAAAACAATTTCATATCACTAATATCCTATTTATGAGACAGGAAAACTGGAGTTTAAAACTAAGGGGCCAGGGTCGGGGGGGTGGTAGTGAGGGGAAGCAGTGGTGACTGTCTGGCACAGTGGTTAAGAACACTACTTCAGATGCCTGTATTCTGAGTTTGATTCATGGCTCTGCTTCCAATCAAGCCTCCTGCTAATATGCACCCTGGAGGCAGGTGATGGAACAAATAGTTGGGTCACTGTCAATCACATAAAAGACCCAGATTGAGTTTCACACTCCGGCTTTGAATCAGCAGATTAAAGATATCTCTCTCTCTCTTCCCCCCCCCCGCCCCAGGCCCCAGCCCCCAATTGTCCCTATGACTTTTTCTGTCTTACACATAAAAAAATCTATAGGAATTTTAAAAACATTCGGACAAGAAAGAATTATTATAAAACCTACTTCCTACCTGTCATGTCATAGAAATACCTCACATGAATCAAAGCACTTTCAGAGAAATTATCTTTTATAACTAAGACAGAAGATAACATGTAATTTAAAAAACTGTAGTATAATTACAAAAATTAGAGTGCCAAGAAGGTTCTAAGGGAACATTTTGTTAAGGTGTTAAGGTGGAAGATGCTAAAATTAGCATAAATTTGGACTAAGAAAAACCAAAAAGAAATCACCTTGCGCTTGCTAAATTATAGTGTCCTAAAAAACTTGATCACTATTTTAACACAAACTAAAGACTATTTCTAAAATCTACAAGTTCTGTCTTTGCCAATCATGCATATCATGTCACATCATAAAATACATACTTATCCCTGAAGTTCTGATGATATACAATTGGCTAATTACTAACTCGTTACAAGTTCTTTAGAAATAAAATGTTTTAAAAGTCACACTATTTCAAGCAATCAACAAAATTCACTATAATGATTAACTGCCAACATTACCTTTCCTGGCAGAGAGAACTACAAAGAAAAGCAAACCTATAAAAGAGTGAAAGTATAAGGAGTTGTTTAGTCATGTGTGAGAGAATAACAGGCACACAGAATAATCACTTAGCCAGACAAATGAAGAGACTTTCAAACATTTTACTTGCAGAGACATTGCGACAAAAGCCAAAATGCAAAAGAGATATAACCCTAAAGGCTTTGGATAAAAAGAAAGAGTCACAGTTCTCTGACCTACATCTCTGTAAGAAAATCCCTGAGATTTTTTTATAAAAAGAATGTTAGGAAAATCAGTTGATTAGATGGAGACAACATGAAAGGTACTAAAAGCAGGATTTCAGAAGGTGGATTGGGGAGGTATATTATGGCATGGTGATTAAAATGTCATATTTAGTATGTAACAGATGTCAAAATAGGAGAATGAAGTCAATGACATGATGTACAGAACAAATAAATGAAGTAGTAAGTTTAATTTATTGGGCACTAGTCTCCTTTCCTTTCCAAATGAAAAAAAAGCTAGATCATCTAACATTAACAATATAAAGAAGAAATAATTTATAGAAACATTAATTTTGCTGTCACAAATGTTAAATACATTTTTCATATAATAGGCAAAATAGGGTCATTCCTTCTTGATAAAGTACAGTCTCCTATATGAGTTTCTTGAAGGCCCACAGCTGCAAATGAAGACATTCTCCATGTCATTCCCCATGTCAAGTGGCAACCAGTAGTCACACCAACTGTCAGTTTGACAAGTATTCTCTTAGCATTCAGGGATAAAGTGCACATATATAACACCCTTCCTGACAAAAAAAAAGCAGCCAGGGAGATGAGGGCTGGCCACTAGAGGAAAGGCAATCAAGCTGGCAGGAAAGGACTAGAAACTGGCCATGACAATAAACCAGGAGGAGCAAGGAAGGGGTGAAAGAAAGCTTGCTTGTTGCAAAAAAAAAAAAAAAAAAAAAAAAAAAAAAAAAAAAGCCTGGGGTCAAAAAGGCAAATGGGGAAGGAAAAAAAATTATTCCTTGGTGGCTAAAGAGAAAGATCAATAATCCAGAAAGTTGCTGACTTCATATATCAATGTCTGAACAAGTAATCAACCTACCATACATTGACAGCACCAGTATGCTAACTCTAATACCTTCTCTCCTGAAGGCATTTCTACCAAACCACTAAGCATACCTTTTGGAATCCTAACAGTGTAATATGCCCATAAGTATTTCATGCCATGCCCCATCTGATTTACCCAAGTATGTACTAAAGAACAATGCACACAGTGTCTAACCTGGTATTATTCTAGCACCTGCAGAGGAGGCACTGAATCAAAAAGCTTTCTTCTTCAGTTGGCAGGCCAAACCATCAATACATATATTCACACACATACACACATATGCATGTCCTTATATAATGTCAGTAACACAGTCTATGAAGAAAAACAAACAGGAAAAGGCAGAATAGGAAATGATGGAGGTAAAGACAAAATGCTGTTTTACACAAGACAGAAAAATTCTCTTTGACTATATATGAGGACACAAGTCATAAAAACACTGAAGAAAAAGTGCTCAATAGAAGTCATATAGTAAGTACAAAAATCTTAGGACAGAAATACACTTGAAACCACTTAGGAAACAACAGCCTAGCTGAAGCAGAATATTGACAAGGTGACAACATTAAGAGGTAAGATCAAAGACAAAGTAACAAAGTAGCCTTTTATTTCACAAAATGGACACTGGATGTTATTCTAAGAGAAAGAGACACTGAAAATCACCTGACTTATTTATTTACTTTTGTTGGAAAGCCCAATATACAGAGAAGATAAGAGACAGAGAGAAATATCTCCCATCCAACAAGCCACTCCCTAAGTGGCTGCAACGGCCAGAGCTGAGCCAATCAGAAGCCAGGAGATCCTTCTCACGTCTCCCACACAGGTGCAGGGTCTCAGGGCTTTGGACCTTCCTTGACTGCTTTCCTTGGCCACAAGCAGGGAGCTGGCTGGGAAGTGGAGCCGAGACACGAGCCAGTGCCCAAATGGGATCCCAGTGCATGAAAGGCAAGGATTTTAGCCACTAAGGCTACTACCCTGAGTCCTAAAGGTGTTCTCTTGACAAAGAGGAATAACACCCACCAAAGCCAAAGGCAAAAGGGAAGAACATCCCAGTAAAATAAAAACAGAAAACTAAATCAATGAACAAATCACTGCTAAAATGAAAAGACCAAATTACCACTCATTTATATTAACCCTGAATGTAAATGGATTAAACTCATCAATCAAATGTAATAGATTAGTAGATGGATTTAAAAAACAAAACCCATGTATTTGTTGCCTACAGGAGACATATCTCACCAACAAAGATCACAGGAAACTATATCTCATGGATTTTGATATTTTTTTTTAGTATCATTTCTTCTACACACTTTCTCATTAAATTCTTCACTGACGCAGATCATTTTCTTCAAGAAGGTTCTTGATTTTCTTTTTCATTTCTTCAGCGACTCATTAGTCATTCAGGAGCATGTTATTTAACCTCACAGAGTTTTTTTATTTCTTTTTTCTTTCTGTTGTTGATTTTGCTTTGTGGCTTTTCATGTAACTATGTAACGGAGACTATCATATCCAATAGCATGTTATTTAACTGCATGGCAATGTAAACTTCTATTTTTCTTTCTGTTATTGATTTTGTATCGTGGCTTTTCATTTAAGGGGATGTATAGTGGCTATGTAATGGAGACTATCATATCCAGATGTGAGGATACACTGCAGCATACAACTCTACTTCCAGATCAAAGACAGAATCCAAAGTCCATGCATGCAATGACAGACATATGAATGCTTATGAAGAACTATACTATAGTAATAATATAGGGGAACCCAGTGGGAAGGAAAGAGGGGTTTGGGGGAAGGGGTAATAGAAATTCCAGGGCCTATGGAACTGTCATATAATAATAAAAATTTAAAAATATAAAAATAGCCATTTTAATGAAAGATAATTAAATAACCACAGTTCATGTTAAAAAAAAAGGATTTTTCTCTCTCTCGCTTCAAATAAATTCAATTAAAAAAATTAAGTAAATGGACTTCACAAATATATAATGTAGATAATCATGACGAAATGTGGCTTATCATTTTTGTTAGTGTCCCAAATGTTTAAAACAATCTTAAAAAAGTCATATGATTATCTTACCATACACAGAAATGGCATATAAAATAACTCAGCACCCATTCTTGATAAAGAATTTTAAACTAAGAATAGAAAGGTATGACCTCAACTTGACAAAGAGCATCCACAAACCTGCAACTAACCGTCAGTACTGGTTCTCAATGAAAACATAGTGTCTATTATAATACTTAGTGTTAATAATAACTATACTGCACACTTTTGTATGTTTTATATCAGATGTTAACAATTAAGTATCATTAACCTTTTAAAAGTAAGGAAATCAAGTTTAGATGTGTACTTAAACCAAAATTCAATGCTTGCTTAACTTGAAATCCATGTTCACCTAAGAATACAGAAAAGGAAACCGCTGACACGCTATCTGTACTCCTTTAATCAAAGCACAATCCTTTTGAGAAAACTATTATCAACCGTGTAACATCAATGAGGAAATAAACTCAGCAAGGTTGCAGAGTTTGTCCAAGGTCACAAAGAACAAAACAAATCTGAGACCAGACCTGGGTCTGTCATCCTTCAAAGTTCCTGACATGTTAAAGATAACACTTTGTTCTTCCTAATGATCTTCTGATTTTTAAGGGTTAAATAAAACAGGGGTTATACCAAGAACTGCTTTACATCATTTAAAAAACCTTAGCCAAAGTAGTTGGCTATGATTTATATTACTTAGTATTTCTTTCATAGAAATTCAAATGACAAATTTTCTCTTATATTTTAGTACCAAAAGAAGTTGCTTTTGAGTTGCCCCTAAAACAAAAAATCATATTCAACCACTTGTTCATTTGTGTTAAATGTTGCAATGGACTAAAATATAGATTCATTTGGCTCTAAAGCACTTTACAGACAAAACATATGCGTAAATAACAATATAAGGTACAAAGTAATATGCTAAGTTGAGCAACAAGCTTCTCACATTTTTCTCTCACGACATTCTCATTGGCTTTAGCTGTTAAAACTGGGAACCTTTTAATGCTTAAGTAATAACTTCACCTCAAAATCCTAAAAGGAATTTTATCTTATTTTATTTACTCTGTTCTTGGATTTTAACTGTCTCAATATATCTGAAATCCTTTTGCAAAAGCAGGCAGACTATAAAGTATAAAATACAAGCACAGAATATCTAGAATGATATTATAAAGTGAATCTAAAGAATTAAACTTTTCTGTGGTATACTGAGCTACCTTTATCCTTTTGCAGTATACCACAAACATTCTGGGTTAGCTGGAGAATCAAATAAGTCAGTATATGAAAAGTATTCTGAAAAGTGGTTCTAAAAGAGCTTGTGAATAAAAACCCTATTTTTACTTTCTTTATAGTTAATATTACTAACATAACAAAAACTCTCAAAAATCCAAACCGGATTTATATTTAGATTGTATAAGTTGTGAAAATGCCAAAGGAAAATAGGATATAGCTGGGTAAATGGTGATCTCAAGGGCCAAAGCAATGCAAATAATGTGTTTTGTATAGCTTCTTTGTTTCTCTGGCTTTGGGGGGAGGTGATGAAGAGCACTACAGGGACAAAAGTGGTGCTCAGAAGCACTAACATTGCCCTGCCCTTTTCACATCCACTGCATGGTAATTGGCTACTGCCTCTGCAATGATATCTGCCAAATCTTTAAGTGCCCTATGATGCATGTCATCAGGCACTGCAGATTTAAACACATTCAACTTTTCAAAGTGATAGTGGACCACTTGATTTTCTAGTCCGTTTTGGCTTCCATCCCACTCATTCAGATTCTCTACAGAAACAGAAGTCATGTTACCCCAGAAGCTGTCTTTTAGATGAACATAAACAAACAGTATAAAAATCCTTCAAATAAATCCTACTATTAGTTTCTTTTTAAATAAAGGGCAATATTTCTGTGTGTTATCTTCTATTGGCAATTCAACAGATCCTTAATTGCTCAAGCAGAATTCACAATTTATGTATAAAAATCCAGAGAATTATAATGTGCTAATAATAAAAGACGACAGGAATGAGTAGACAAAAAGGTACATATACATGTTACCTTTTGTCACTTCTCCTTGTTGATCTTTGCCGGTTTCACACCAAGTCAAGGTGTGAAAACCACTGAAGTACAAAAATCATATGCTACTATGAAGAGAACAATTGACAGAATGGACCCTTTCATCATTAGCAAACTGAATCACTCTGCATCATTTTTCTTTTGAGCTATAAAGCGAGGAAACTAAACCAGAGTATCACTAATACTTAAGTTTAATGCAATGATACCCTTGCCATCCATAGCCGATTATCCATTAGAACTTGCCCTCCTTCCACTGTTCTTTCCTTACATCCAAATACAATTAAAATTCCTCTTCACAATCTAATTTAAGATTAATTCATAAGGCCAGCATTACAACATAGCTACAGCCTCTGACATCAACATCCCATAAGAGGCATCAGTAGGAGACCCAAAGCCTCAGCAAAACTAAAGCCACTGACAGTGATGCTGACATCCCATGTGGACATCAAGCTTCAAGCTTCAGCTGCTCTGCTTCAGACCTAGTACCCATCTAAAGTTACTGAGAAAACAGCAGCGGATAGACCAAGAGCATAAAACCCTGAACCCGCTGGGAAACTCAGATGAAGCTCCTGGCTCTTGGCTTCAGCATGGCTCAGCCTTGGGCATTGTGGCCAACTGGGGATTGAGCCAGCAGATCCAAGATTCTCTGTTGCTCTCTCTTTCCCTGTTGCTCCCTCCATCTCAGTAACTCTGACTTTAAAAACATTAGTATTTTTTCAGAAAAAAAAATATATCATATGCATTTCTAATGATCAGAAGTTGAGGGTAGGTTACAAATCAGACAGGGATAGATGGTAAGTGAAAATCAAGAGAGATATAACAAAGATAAGAACAAGAGAAATCAGAGCCAGCTGGGTTACAACCCAACAGCATGTGCCTTTTGTTTTGCTGTTTGTTTGTTTGTTCTTTTAAATAGCAACACAAAGTGGTGAGGGATCATGATAAAGAACAGCACCACCACACTGGGTCCTGTGCAGTGGCTTAGTGGCTAAAATCCTCGCCTTGAACATGCCAGGATCCCACATGGGCACCAGTTCTAATCCCAGCAGCTCCACTTCCCATCCAGATCCCTGCTCATGACCTGGGAAAGCAGTTGAGAACAGGCCAAAGCCTTGGGACCATGTACCCGTGTGGGAGACCTGGAAGAAGTTCCTGGTTCCTGGCTTCAGATTGGCACAGTACCAGCCTTTGTGGTCACTTGGGGAGTGAATCATCGGAGGGAAGATCTTCCTCTCTGTCTCTCCTCCTTCCTGTATATCTGACTTTCCAATAAAAATAAAATAAATCTTAAAAAAAAAAAAAAAAGAAACAGACCTCAAAAAGAGAAAATGGGTGGAGAGGGTAAGGTAAATGTGACAAAAGCTGGAAACAATACATTATGAACACAGGGCACAGAGAGCTAAAGATACGGCAAGCAACTGCATTTAAAACTACTCTAGCACATTGTAGGCAAAAGAATTCCACAATGAGAAAGTAGGACACACAAAAGGTCAGTGTAATTCATTGTAGGGGGAAAAAACTATATTCAATATATGTCTTTGATGTCTTTTCCTTTACACTATCATCTATCCTAACACAAGTCCAAGTTTAATTATTTCTTACTAAGCTTTTCAAGCTTTTTATCTCCATCCTAAGATACTATGCCACAACACTACAAATACATAACAAGTTTAATTAACTTGGCTATATTACCAGGAGCTCCAAGTTCAACAGAGGTGGCAAACACAAATATAATTGGTAAAAGAATGCTAATAAAAAGTTAACTTTCAGGCCAGGTTAAGCCTGTCACACTAGCATTCCATTTGGGCACTGGTTCAAATCCTGGCTGCTACAATTATGATCTAGCTCCCTGCTGGTGTTTCAAGGAAGGCAGCAGAAGGCCCATGTACATGAAACCCTGTGGGAGACCCGGATGGAATTCCTGGCTCCTAGCTCTGGTCAATCCCATCCAGGCACTGAACCCATCAGGAAAAGTAAATAAGAGGATGAGGAGTACCCTCTTTCTCTGTCTTTAAGAAAAAAGTTTCAAAAAAATACAATTTTTTTTTAATTTTTATTATCTTTATTTTTTATTGGAAAGGCGGATATACAGAGAGGAGAGACAGAGAGGAAGATCTTCCGTCCAATGATCCACTCCCCAAGTGAGCACAACGGCCAATGCTATGCTGATCCGAAGCCAGGAGCCTCTTCCGGATCTCTCACGCGGGTGCAGGGTCCCAAAGCTTTGGGCTGTCCTCAACTGCTTTCCCGAGCCACAGGCAGGGAGCTGGAAGGGAAGCGGGGCTGCCGGGATAGAACTGGCGCCCCATGGGATCCCGGTCGTGCAAGGAGAGGACCTTAACCACTTGTGCCACCGCGCCGGGCCCAAAAATACAATTTCTAACAAATTAATTCTTTCTCTTAAGACATGTAACTTGGTATTTTCTATTAAAGTCATCCTTTAAGACTAAACTTGTGGGTTTTTTCATTCGTTTTACAGCTTATCAGAATCTGGCTCAATGTCTATGCACAGTATGTGTTTAATGATGCTGTGATAAGGGAACAAAATCCTATGACTGCTGATTAAATGGGAAAGCATGTGCCTCAGGAAGAAGACATATTTTGGAATGATCATTAAAAAATCAGAAAGACAAAACTGGAGAGACATTGAAAGCAAGTCAAAGCAAAGTAGGAAATAAGATAGGGAGAATCAGTAACAGCAAGTCACTTTGTGATAGCACAGCAGGCAAGAACGAAGAACATGAGATTGGTTAAAATGTGAGACAGAGAAAAACATAAACCACTAGCTATGCTAGGTATTCTGGGGTTTACAAGAAATGTCATTTCATTTAAAATATTTTTTGAGGCATAATCAATCTGTGGTTTGGAAAGAATTGTTATGAAACACTGGGAGAAAAGAAAATGAAATCATCCAGTCTGAGAAGAAGGTACAGAAATGATACTTGTGCTGATGATAACAAGAAGCTTTCTGAAGAAACATTTCTGCATGGAGATGAAAGAAATAAAAATGATACTAAACTATGAAAGGACAGACTATGGACTGGTGAGAGGTCCAGAGTGGCTGGAGAAAGAGGTATTTAGAGCAAAGAGATTTAAGATTTGAATGGCAAACTCATATTATAAGGGACATATGGTTTCCCATTTTATCACAAATTTTAGGAAAAAAGGAAACATCTTCCTTGGTTATACAGAATCACATCATCAAGTGATGAGTGATTCAATAATTAATTATTCATGATGATGGTGTTAATGTCTCTGCTCACATATTACATGAGATACTGACTGAAGTGGACTGTCCCCACAATCTTTCTTGAGAACTCTGACCTGAAATGCTAAAGAAACAACAATTTATGGTTATCACTGACTCATATCTGACAGATCAAATGCATGGAAAATTCCTGAACAAAACATTACATCCAGAATAGCACAAGTGTTTTATCTTCCCAGAGAATTACTAGGTGGGAAATAAAAGCCAAAACATTGTTTTTAAAAATGGGTTGCTTTGTATTGTTAGACCAGCAAAAATCATGTAACACTGACTTCTGAGTATTACACACTTAATATAAATCTACATTGCTGGATTAATGATATTAGAAGAATGACACTAAAAAAGGAAAAACTTCACTGTGCCTTTTCTCCCAGACTATATATCATCACTCATCATAAGCTAGCATCATGTGCTTTCAAAAGCAACACTTTCAATGTGAGCCCTGCTCTTGTTATACTTTACTATAACTTCCTATGTCTTTGACATATTCAAGAAGTGAAACTCATGCATAGCATGTTTACATTATTCCCTCCTTAGCAAAAGCTCACAGACAATGTCAGGTCTGGAGAGATAAGAGCTACTTCCAGGACATGAATTCTCATGAGGATTAGGCAACCACCATCTGGGGCTCCAGAGTTTATCTGCAGCAGCTGCCTTCAGAGCATCACAGAAGTTGGAGTGGGGGTAGGGGTGAGGGCGAGTCTAATTCTACAGTGTTTAACAAGTTGCTCTACCTTGGCTTTGATTATTGTTCTGGATCGTTCTGCCCCCCAGTATGAGAAGAAAATACAACCTAGAGACCTTTTCTTCAGAAAGCACAACCAATTTGAAAGTCTCATGTATTCAAATAAAACTCATGAAGTAATGGTTTGTTAATCATGTTACAATAAATATGAAATTTAATAATTATCCAATCATGACCCAATGTACACATGAGCAAAAACTTTATCTTTAAAAAAGAAAAAGTGAATATTCCAACCTTTAAGATACCTGTTTAGAAGAAAATGCTACAAATTTTGTCTTAATCATATATCAATACCGTAGATACTAAGGCAGTAATTCTAACATCTTCAAATAAAATAGTCATAACACTAAATTCTATACAACAAAAATCTTCCTTAAAATCTATATATCCAAAAATAAATGCTAGAAGAAATAAATTTTATATTTTTAAATATAATTTGCTAAAACAAATTAAAATAGTTAACTTTCTTGGTGCTAAAAGTGGTTATGGTGAACTATCGAGATAGATATTAAATCAAAATAACAGGAAAACTCAAAGCACTTTTATTAAACATAAGGTTACTCTAAATCAACACCACTGAAAATACGGCTCCTTAAATTAGGTTGCCAGCCATGTAAAATGGTCTTCTTTAAACCACAATGTTACACTTGTTCCTTTCAGAAAATTTTAGCAAAGGACTTACTCAAATTACACAGACAATATTATTGTTAGCCCCATCAGAGATCTGCAGATAAAATTCCACTGTAATAAATGGCCTGGAAAAAATATATTGGTCCACGTTTTCACTGTTCACTCAAAATACATATCAAACCTACTTCTGTAGTGACCAGTATGACCCCACAGGAACAAAAGGCAAAGGTTTGGGTGTGCCAAAATCCTAAAACTGGTGGATTATATATCTGAAATTTTTGTATGTTCAAAAAATTGCATAAATTTATATCCATAAGACTGACACATTCTTATATCTTAAACAGTTCTCATAGTTCCTTTATTGAAACACATAACAGATAATTCATACTCAACAAAAACTAAATCATTCTAATTCTTCCACTCAATCTATTTCTCAGTGATAGAATCATTTTAAATATCATGCAAGCTTCCCCAGCTAAGCAACTGCCTACGTTGCCTTGTACCTACACAAGTGTTACACTGCTGGGAGAAAATCAGCCAGTTCTTGGTAGGTTAATGGGCCTGGCTAATGTCAATTTATATTAACTATACCAGTATACAAGCATAGTGGCTTATTCTAGCTAGCTAGCTAGCTATTTAAGTGGGAAAGGTGAGGAACAGTGGGCTGGAAAACGCCACCGCAGCCCCCAGATTGCCCAGGGGAAAGCGTACGGGACATATTGGAGTGGGAGTGGCTAAGGGCATGACTGACAAAGCAGGAATAATTTCTGAGGTCTTTCATGGATCGGGCCACTGCAAACAGCTGAGATACTGTGTTTTATATACGAGGGGGGGGGGCCAAAGGGCACATCTGGGTCGTGTCATAGCACACGCCCATATGGGAGGCTTAGGCTGGAATAAACAGCATCCCCTGCAGCCTGTTGTCCATTGGTGCACGCAATAGCTGGGGCTGAGGGGCATGTCTGGCTGGAACCGGCCAGAGTAACTCTCCACAAATGTCAGAGCAGGGGTGGGCCGCATCAGGCTGAGCCACAGCACCCACCAGAATGCAAGAAAATTGGATCTAAGGACAAACTGTAGGGTAACTGTAGGTTCCCCTCTGTGGGATTGTGGCATTCGCAGTTTATGTGGAGAGCAGGCAGTCTAAGCCAGGATGGACCCGAGAACTCACCTGACACAGGAGCTGGGGTTGGGAGAAGGCCAGGTGAGGCCAGGCTGCAGCACCCACTAGAACATGCAAAGGCTGTACCTGAGGACAGACCATACCAAGCAGGACCACTGCACCTGCCAGCATGCACGTGATGTGTGGCTGCAAGCAGGCCTGGCAGGAGAACTCTAAGGACCCCTCAATCCTGCTGTGCTGCAGCTCCTACTGGTGAGTGTGATAGCCAGGAACAGAGGTGGCCCAGGCTGGCCATGGCTGCAGCACCCATCAGCATGTGTGTCAGCTGGGTCTGAAAGCAGGCAAGACTGGACTCAGGGACCTGGTATAGTAGCCTAGGGCTAAATCCTCACCTTGCTTATACCAGAATCCCATACAGGGTGCCGGTTCATGTCCCGGCTACTCCAACTCACATTCAGCTCCCTGCTTGTGACCTGGTTTACAAGTATAGGCAGTTGAGGATGGCCCAAAGCCTTGGGACTTTGCACCCACATGTGAGACCCTGAAGAAGCTCCTGGCTCCTGACTTCAGATCAGTTTAGCTCCAGCTATTGTGGCCATTTGGGGAGTGAACCAGTGGATGGAAGATCTTTCTTTCTGTACCTCCTTCTCTCTATAAATCTGACTTTACAATAAAAATAAAATAAATCTTTAAAAAAGATTGGGCTTGGGCCCGGCGCGGTGGCACAAGTGGTTAAGGTCCTTGCCTTGCATGCCCGGGATCCCATATGGGCGCCGATTCTATCCCAGCAGCCCCGCTTCCCTTCCAGCTCCCTGCCTGTGGCCCGGGAAGGCAGTCGAGGATGGCCCAAAGCTTTGGGACCCTGCACCCGCATGGGAGATCCGGAAGAGGCTCCTGGCTTCGGATCGACACAGCATTGGCCATTGCGCTCACTTGGGGAGTGAATCATTGGACGGAAGATCTTCCTCTCTGTATATCCGCCTTTCCAATGAAAAAATAATAAAAATAAATCTTTAAAAAAAAAAAAGATTGGGCTAGCACACACTGATGCTCATAAGAGCCAGAAAGTGTATGGAATAGGCTGGGTACAATCAGGCCACATGAGAGACAGGTATTAGGGTGAGGCAGGCTGAGCTAAGCTGTAGTATCCATTGGATAGAGCTAGAATTGACTTGGGCCAGTCAGGCTAACATGTAGTACCCACTGGTGACTGCTAGAACTGAGGACTGGCGATATCAGACTGGGTTGCAGGACCTGCTAGCACATACAAAATCCCTTACTGGGAGCAGAACTGGTAAGGAAACTTGGGTAATTTCCCTGCTAGGCCACAGCTTCTGCTAGTGAGCCCAAAAGCCGGGTTTGGGAACCGACCAGACCAGGCTGGGCTGTAGCACTCACTGGCATACCTGAGAAAGCCAAGTCTCGGGCAGGCCAGGTAGCATCAGTCCACAGTAAAAACTGGCACAAGTGACAGAAAGATCAGGGTTCAGACCAGGCCAGACTGGACTTAAAAACCCACCAACTGACATAAGAAATGTTGGTGGGCAAGGCCAGGCTAGGCTGCTGCAGCGGCTAACGAGAGCTGGGACTTGTGGTAGGTTGGTCTAAGCAAGGCTGTAGTACCTGCTGGTGAATATCAAGACTGGGGCTGGGCCATTTCAGACTGGGCTGCAGTACTAGCTGGCACATACAAGACCTAGAACTGGAGCAGGCCAGTTACAGGAACTTTGGGAACTTTTGCTGGGCTGCTGTTTTCATTACTGAATATGAGAGCTACAACTGGGGTGAGAAGGTCTCAGGGTAGTCCAAGCTGGGCTAGCCTGCTGTACCCACTGGTGAGTCAGAATTGGTGCAGGTCAGTCAGGTGGCAACACCCACTGGCAAGTGTTAGGACTGGGTGTGAGTCATGTCAGGCTGGACTGTAGTACACACTGGCAGGCACAAGATTCAAGGCTGGCCATATGCCCGGTAGGGGAACTGTGAGCACTCCCCTACTAGGCTATATCTACTACTGGTGAGCGTAAGAACCAGGACTGAGGCAGGCTAAGCTGGACAAGGTGCTGGCACTTGTCGGTATACTTGAGGGCCAGGTCTGAGGGCAGGTCAGGCTAAGCTAAGAAACAGCACTCAAGGGTATACAGAAGAACAGGATCAGATATGGGCTGGGCAGGACTAGGCCACAGCAGAGGCTGGCATGCACAAAAACCAGGGTCAGAGGTGGGTCAGGTGAAGTTTATTGGGGGTTACCCTTCTAGGCTATGGTACCTGATGGTTGGCTGGAGATACAGGGGTGGGACGGACTGCATAAACCACTATGTTGGCTATGTGTAGGTGACAGACTGAACCTGAGGCTGCACTGGCTGGCATACACAAGTCAAATCTGAGGTCATCTCAGGTGAGGGTTCTTGAAGGACTTCAAAATTGCACTGTTTAAATGAAATCAGGCAGTGACAATGACTCTAACCACACATAAAGATATCCTCTGGCTACAGAATCTCTCTATATCATAATTAGATGCAACATAGTATTAGTTATTCCTTAGTAAGTGGGCTGTTTTCCTAAATGCCATTTATTTGTAAGAGATTCAATTTGTTACCTGAGCAGTAGGTTTGAGTTTCCCAACCTTAAAACTAATTTCAGCATAATTTCACACAGAATCTTCACTGACATTAATCAGAACAATCAAATTCTTCCTTTCAAAAGAATAAACACTTCAAGAAAATAATAAATATGCCACTTAATCCATGATATTGTGCAACCACGATTCTCCTCATGCCTATATTACTTATTCAGACATGATTTTAGAATATAGATATCTGAAATAAGTTAACTCCCTTCACTAAATCCTGTTTCATCTTGTTAGGTTGTCTATTTATATGATCTAAGATTCTTTTTGTGCTGTAAGTCCTTTCTATATAACACTTCCTTATCAACATACTACACAGATTCTAAATTCTCTCATGAGACTTAAATGTTATTTCATCAATCAGTCAAATCAGACACTCCAATTGTTGTAACCATCATCCGATATCTACTGAATAAAAATACTGATCCAACTAATCCCTCCATGTGTTCAATGTCACTATGGTACAAGTGGTATACAATATTTTAGTTATTTAGAATATATCCACAATGATACAAAAGCTTAATCATAAGGACAAGATCAGAGTACTCAATAATGTGGCACAGGCATGCAAATACCCGAAAGATTCAAAGAACAATACTAATATTGAATCTGAGCTAAGGAGTCATAACACATAACGAAAAGGGGCCAAGCATTCCACTCAAACTTTCCATTTTAGAGCTTGAAAAATAAAGTCACCAAAATCACACAAGGTCTTCATTGAGAAGACATTTCAGGAAGATGCCGACAAATGTGTACTTCAGAGGAAGGAGGGCATAAGTCAAGTCCACTATGGCCTGCACTGTGCTAAATCCACTCCTAATAACTTCTGGAATATATCTACTTCAGCTAGCAGGGAGATGGAGGCTCATAGTGTTTAAACTCAAACCAAAACTTCAGATTTCTATATTTATTTGTTTAAAGGCATAATGACAGAAAAAGAAAGATCTTCCATTAACTTCCACTTACTTTCCAGATGCATCCAACCCAGATTGGACCAGGTCAATGCATGAGCCAGTAACTCTATCTTGTGAATAGTAGGATATTAAATACTGGAACCATTCATTATCTGCTGCCTTCCCAAGAGCATTAACAGGAAATTGGACTGAATGTGGAGGTAGGACTTGATTTCTAGCTATTGCCTGGGATGCCTGCATCCAGTATCAGAGTGCCTGGCATCAAGTCCTGCTTCTGCCCAGCTTTTTTAATACACCTGGAAAGCAGCTGATGAGATCCCAAGATGCTTCAGTTTCTCCCACTTGTGTAGGAAACTCAAGAGCTCCTAATTCATGGCTTTGGCCTTCACTAGCCAGATAGGACAGAAGTTCATTCAATCATTCTGTATGGGGAAGAGAAACTAAATGTTTCAGGTGGCTTGGAAGTTAGAAATAGTTTTCTGGGCGATTTGTACCAACAATTTGTAAAGCAGGCTTTAAAAACTAGAGACTGCCTAAATATACATCTTCTTTGGTCCAAGCATCAGGAGACAACATCCTTATATAAATTCAGGCTGATCTTATGTATATAGACATACATTTCTGTCACTCAGGAATATGCCAGATTCTCAAGTGACTTGAAAGGTAGGAAGAAAATACAAAGATTCAGACAGCATAGAAATGAACACCCTACACAGAGGGAAAGGCAGGAACAAATAAACTTGAAAGAAAGAATTCGGGACAGAGTACTTTGGTTGACCAGGCATTGAATGCCAATTTAAGAAGTAGGAAAATGAATAGAATGTAAAATTCTTTTGTATCATAGAGAAATTAAGCAAAAAAACTGGAAAAGTTAACCCAACAAACCCAACAACAAACTGGTACTGTGCACCAGTCAATTTTCTGTAAAAGAAACAAAGTTTTCTGACAATCATTACACTGAAGAATTTTAAATCTAATGACACTCATGTGCATAATTACACTATGTAACTATCATAAAATTTGATGTAAAAATATAAGTCAAATAGTAATCATGAACACAAAAATTATTTAGTGAGTCTTTTTGGAAATGATCTTCCAGACAGTCTTACAAAAGACTGACATCTGAACCATTCCTTGAAACTTTGATCAGACACAGACGGGGGATGGTTAGGGAACCAATGAGGCTTCATTTGCAGCGATCCAGTGAGGTGGAAAGACAGGACAGATACACTACACAAGCAATAAATAATGTTTTCTTAACAACAACAACAAAGTGAGAGCAGCAATTCCACTCCTAAGGATTAAAATCATCAGTGAAAAAATTCATTTATAAATATTATTGGCAGCATTATTCCTAATAGCCATAAAGTAAAAGCATATCAAATGCTCACCAGCTTATGAATGGATAAACCATAGTGCTCTATCAGGCATTGGTTCATATCCCAGCTGCTCCACTTCCCATCCAGCAACCTACTTGTGACCTGAAAAAAAACAGTCCCTACAGAGACCCAGAAGAAGCTCCTAACTACTGGTTTAGGATAAGTTCAGCACCGGCCAGTGAACCAGTGGACAGAGATCTTTCTCTGTCTCTATCTCTCCTTTTCCCTGTGTATTTGCCTTTGCAATGAAAAGAAATAAATCTTTTTAAAAAAGTGATGTATTTATGCAATGAAATATTATTTAGTCTTTAAGAAATGTATTATGTTCTGATTTACACTGTAAAACCAATAAACTGAAAACACTGTTAAGTCAAACTAATCACAGTTTTTATACTATTTAATCTATTTTATACTATTATACAGAGTTTTTATACTATTTCCAAGAAATGTTCAGAATAGGCAAATCTATAAAAAAAATTAGCAGGTTAAAATCCGAACTTTTGGGGCTAACATGGTGATGCTAGCTGGCAATAGACTAACAGGAAGTTAAGCCTCCACCCATGAGAGCTGGTTCATGTCACAACTGCTCCACTTCTGACCTAGCTCCCAATCAATTTACCTGACAAGGCAGCTGAGAAAATGGCTTAGGTGCTTTGGCCACTGTATCCACTGGGGAGACTTGGATAAAGCCCCTGGTGATTAAAGCTATGGGCATGGGGCAGGGGACGACAAGGTGAAGATGAAAACTCTCTCTCTCTCTCTCCCCTCCTTCCAAAAAGAAATACTCTTTAAACAAGTAAACAGAACTTGTTTTTCTCTATTAGTATATACTTCACCATCTCAGTAGATTTCTTCTCCCCGTTATAGGCACATAGTGATGTTCAACAATTATTCTTTCATTGGTAATGCATATAAAATTATAAATGCAACAATGAAACCTTCAGCAATATAAATAGGTGCTGATAAGCAAGGTATTTTTGTGTTATGACAGACATTCCACACGAACTGGGTTCACTTCTCAAACACATGCAACTGCAAGGAGTTAAGGCTGAATGAAAATGATAATTGGAAACTCAATCCAGCTCTAATACATGGGTGGCAGGAGTCTAACTACTAAATACTGTCACCTCCCAGAGTCTACATCAGCAAGGAAGAATTAGCCGCAACAGTAAGGAATTAAACCTAAGCACTCTGTTGGGAGACACAGCCATTTCTTTCTTTTTTTAAGATATACTTATTTATTGTAAAGTCAGTTATACAGGGAGAAGAGACAGAGAGGAAGATCTTCCATGTGTTGATTCATTCCCCAAGCAGCTGGAAAGGCCAGAGCAGAGCTGACCCAATCTGAAGCCAGGAGCCTGGAGCCTGCAGGGTCCCAAGGCTTTCTCAGGCCACAGCAGCAAGCTGGACAGAAGTGGAGTCACCAGTTCACAAACCAGTACCCCTATGGGATCCCAATGCATGTAAGAAGAGGACTTTTGCTGCTAGGCTACTGTGCTGGGCCCGACATAGGAATCTCTTAACCACCAGGACAGAAGCCTGCCACAGCACAAAGTTTTAAAAAAACGTGTTACTAGATTTTTCCTTAGGTTGCAGATTGTGTGAAACTACAGTTATTACTTATAAGATGTTTTTTGTAAAATCACTTAAACTTAAAATTTTAAAGAATGTTCTATATACAATGTGGGATAATTACTCTTCTGAGAAGGAAAATTTTCTGATTATCATGGTTTGTCGTATCTCAAAATACAGAAAAACTATTTTAAAACAAAAGTTACAGTTAATGAATTTCACAGAAACCATCAGAAAAAAATTTAAATTATAATTCCTTCCTGAAACCACCTCAATTATTACTTACTGAACAGCTTTATTAGAAAATGTCTCTGACTTCAAGATAGTTTTTTTTATATTTGAGTAATATAGACACAGCTTTCAATTTGTGGCTAAACCATTAGAACTATGAACTGAAAAAATTATTTCACTTTCACTGAAATCAAGTCGATGGTACATTATTCAAAAAGATACATTCATCAGAACAAATAAACTTTCATTTGTGAAAGTTTCTATTTGAGGCTAGCTAAAATCCTAAAATAGTTCCTAAGTTGCATCACAATTCAGCTGCTAAGTAAAAGCTAAGTAATGCTTCCCATGACTAAATGGATTAATTCTTTCCCCCAAACACAATTACTGTTCTCCACACTATTCCATTGAACATCTAAATAAGCATCCCAAAGCTTATTTCATTCAAAGGAAAGATTCAAACCAAAGAATAATCCAATGTATGAAGTTTACATTTTGTGTAAACTTTTTGAAAAAGAAAAATCTATATGAGTGGTAATCAGGAAATGAGTCATTTTGGACAGGTGTTGCAGATGGCATCTATTGACTAGAAGATATCTTTGTTGCAGGAGTGCTGTACAGATTCCAGATGTCTGTTTCTCAAATCAATTAATTTTTCTTACTCAGTTCTTCAAACCAGACTTTTCTATAGTATATGCGCACACATACAGACACTAGCAGTGAAAACAGTAATTCTTTGAAACAATCTATTGTATGAGTTTCCTTTGTCCCTTTCCTTTGAATTTTTTAAATATACTTTTTTCTTAGAAAATTTTCAATTTTGATATGTGCGAATACTGCCTTACGATCACGTTTACTAAACATTTTTGTCTCCAATATATTTTTTTAATATATGATGTAATACAAACCTGATCTATGATTTTTTTTTAAAAAGATGCTGTAATATATATGCTCCTGATCAAAAGGGTATGAATGGCAGGGTCAATCAATGAGAGGCAAGAGAAATAATTTATACAGAAATCATACTCTGAAGAAAACAGTAAAAAAAATTAAAGAAAATAAATTATTTAGCTTTGCTCTCCCAATCAAATTTGAAATAATAATAGCATTTCGCTGTACTGCTAGAAACAAACACTGCTGCAAAGGGGAACATCCCATGCCATCTTCCTTTGGGCAGAAATGAGAATAAAATGTAAAATTTCTACCCAATTTCAATTCACCTTTTGTTCATTAACAAGGTGTTAAACAGCCTGAACCTCACTTAGCAACTGCAGGTGTAATCGGATTAATTTAAATGGTTATTAATGCCCTCTGGAATTCCAATCAGCTGAGGGACAGTTGATGCAGATAGCTTTGTAGGGTGTGGAGTTACTCTTTCAGAGTTAAAACTATTCTCCTTAAACATTTTAATTTTAAAAGTGAAGATTTTTTTTTAAAGATTTATTTTTATTATTATTTTTTTCATTGGAAAGGCGGATATACAGAGAGAGGAGAGACAGAGAGGAAGATCTTCCGTCCAATGATTCACTCCCCAAGTGAGCACAACGGGCCGATACTATGCCGATCCGAAGCCAGGAGCCTCTTCCGGGTCTCCCACGCGGGTGCAGGGTCCCAAAGCTTTGGGCCGTCCTCGACTGCTTTCCCAGGCCACAGGCAGGGAGCTGGAAGGGAAGCGGGGCTGCCGGGATTAGAACCGGCGCCCATATGGGATCCCGGGCGTGCAAGGCGAGGACCTTTAACCACTTGTGCCACCGCGCCGGGCCCTAAAAGTGAAGATTTTATCTACTCTTAAGTAGGATATGTGATAATAATACTAACACATTTTTTAACTCAAGAAAAAATCTTAACATGATTACTGCACATATTTATGGGATGCTGTGTGATATTCTGATATATGTGTATATACATATATATACATGGTATAATGTCCAATCAGGGTAAATACATCTTAAATATTCAGTACTTCCTTATGCTGAAAACATTTAAAATTCTAACTTCCAGTTTGCAGTTTTTTTTCCTCAACACTAAAGTATACAGTGCATTAATACAATCTAAGTCAAATCTAATAATACATCCTTAAAATGAAGGCAAATCTCAGGGTCTGCCAAATATCCTTGATGTCTTTGTAACACCATAAAGATTAAACAGTATGATGACATAAATCCTATTGTAGTATATAATCTCTAAATTAAATTCAAGGAATGAAAGTACACAGAATATTAATGAAGTTTGTTTTTATAACGTCTTCACACTGAATGCAAGAATCTAGCTGCTCTGTATAAATGTTTATGAAAACTCCCCTTTTATAACTATTAAACAAAATATATTTTCTCTTCCTTGAGTCAGTTACTCTGAAAATTCAGCCTCAGAAGTAGATTAACCTCTTCCACAATGTCTGACTCAAATTTCAAAGATACGCTATTCACAATAGATGACAGAAATAAAAAAGAAATGGGGTAAAAGATTAAAAACCAACAAACAGAATTAATTAAACATGTGCTTATGTTTGGAATGTATACTTAATACTCGGGCCCAGCGCAATATCATAGCGGTTAGGGTCCTCGCCTTGAGCGCACTGGGATCCCATGTGGCCACCAGTTCTAATCCCAGCGGCCCCGCTTCCCATCCAGCTCCCTGCTTATGACCTGGGAAAGCAGTCGAGGATGGCTAAAGCCTTGGGACCCTGCACCTGCGTGGGAGACCTGGAGGGGGCTCCTCCAGGTTCCTGGCTTCAGACTGGCTCCACTCCAGTCATTGCAGTCACTTGGGGAGTGAACCAACAGATGGAAGATCTTCCTCTCTGTATATCCGCCTTTCCAATAAAAATAATAAATAAATCTTAAAATACATATATATATATTTAATACTCTATGTGAAAAGTTAAGTTCATTTTTATCAACAGTGGAGGGAGAGAATAATCTAACCCACAAAATATTACTGTCAGAAAAAACATGCATGATATACTAAACAAATTGGCTGTAATTTTCAAAACAAGTTGCATAAATACATATGTACTACTTTCAGCTCACCAAATGGTGTCCTTACCAAAACAATACATATGAGTACTTGCTAACTCTCAATATCTTTCACTGTTACCCTGCTAAATAAGATCTTTCTAGACAGAATTAAAACTCAAGAAAGGGAAGAGAACAACCATGGACTTAATGAGCACCTTAAAGTCAAAGACTGGTATCCTTGTAAGGAACTGCAATCCAAAGGGAAATTTTGAGACCAAAGTCATGTGAAGACAGATGCACAAGACTGGAGTGATGCATCATCATAAGCCAAGAATCAATAGCAGCCACAAGAAACCAGAATGTACAGGACTTTATCCGAGATGCAAAAGGAACCCTGCCAACACACTCTGTTCTCCAAAACTGTGAATCAATACATTTTTGTGTGTATATAGTTTCTTCTTGCTTTTTTTTTTTTTTGAAAGGCAGAGTTAAAACAAGAGATGGAAAAAGGAGAGGGAAGACAGCAAGATCTTCCATCTGCTAGTTCACTCTCTATAGATTGCTGCAAATGCTAGTGTCAGGTCAGGCTAAAGTCAGGAGCCTGGAATCGGGTCCAAGGCCTCCCACATGGGTGGCAGAGACCCAAACTCTTGGGCCATCTTCTCCTGCTGTTTTCTCATGCATGGGAGCAGAGAGCCAGATCAAAATGAAGCAGCTGGGACTCAAGCCGGTACCCACAATGGAAAGTCATGTTGCAGGTGGCAGCCTAACTTGCTGTATCACAAGACCAGTCCCCAAATTTTTTGCTGTTTTAAGCAACCAAATGTGTGGCACTGGTTACAGCATTCCCAGTTAATACCTGCTCCTTAAACCAAGGAGAAAGCAACAGTTTACATTTACATGCAAAATAAAACACCAATATGCTTATTTGAAGGCTCTAAATTATAACCTGATATTTACCTTATCATTTCACATCAAAGCAAATGAAATACTCTGAATCAGACTTCTAGCAGATAAATTTCCAAATGATGGTGAGTGCCTGCCTACCAACTCCCAAGCAATATTATGTCACCATATGAAAAAACATTACACATAGCTTAAAAAAAACTTTTTGATTTTAGTTATAATACAAAATTTTTTAAATAATTACTATTTATTTGAAATTTATAGTGATACAGAAAAATGTCTTCCACCTTCTGGTTTACTTCCCAAAGACCCAAAACAATCAGAATGATCCTAGGGCAAAATCAGACGACAGAAACTTCATTTGAGTCTCCCATGTAAGTAGCAGAAATTTGGGTCACCACCCAATGCCTCCCAGATGCATAAGCAGAGAGGTAAATTAGAACTGTCGAAACCAGAACTTGGGGCCCAGCACTGTGGCCTAGCTGCTAATGTCCTCAACTTGAACACGCCGGGATCCCATATGGACGCTGGTTCTAATCCTGGCAGCTCCACTTCCCATCCAGTTCCCTGCCTGTGGCCTGGGAAAGCAGTCAAGGATGGCCCAAAGCTTGGGACCCTGCACCTGCGAGGGAGACCCGGAGGAGGCTCCTGGTTCCTGGGTTCGGATTGGTGCAGCACTGGCCATTGCGGTCACTTGGGGAGTGAATCATGGGACGGAAGATCTTCCTCTCTGTATATCAAGAAAGAAAGAAGGAAAGAAGGAAAGAAGGAAGGAAGGAAGGAAGGAAAGAAAGAAAGAAAGAGAGAGAGAGAGACAGAAAGAAAGGAAGGAAGGAAGAAAAGAAAAGAAAAGAAAAAAGAAAAGAAAAGAAAAGAAAAGAAAAGAAAAGAAAAGAAAAGAAAAAAGGAAGGAAGAAAGAAAAAGCAAGAAAGCAAGCAGAACTTGATTTAAGCAAAAAACTTCATCTGAGTCTTCCAGATGGGTGCTAGGAATCCAAGTACTTGGGTTACCATTCATTGCGTCTCAGGCATGTTAGCAAAAAGCTGAATTGGAAGTAGTCAGAATTTGAACCGAAATTCTACTATGGGATGAGGGCTTCCCAAACTATTGCTTAACCTATAAAACCATAAAGCCTATCATAGTTTAAACAAAAATGCTTCTTATACAAAGATGTCTCTCATAATCTCTAGAAAGTTTCAGATTCATCTCTGCTTTTGTTTTCCAAAATGTAGGCAAACAAATATTATGCTAAGTTTTAAAGTTTGGGGCAAGGAGACAATTCATGCAAAGAAAAGGAAAGACCTACCAGGACATCACCAATAGGCAAAAGGCAGATCCTTTAATCAGGCATACCAAATACCAATCTAATACCTATAACCCAGAGCAGTTCTATCTCATCCCAAATCATGAATCCTTATCTTTTCATAACCACTTAGAATGTTTAGAGCAATGTTCACATATAAAAAGAATGCCTTTCAGAAGTTAGAACAGCCTCATTTCCCCAAGTACATACAGTAAGATAGATAAAGAGAGGTAGGGAAGATAGCAAGCAACTGCTTCCTAAGCAAGTATGCCAGGGAAAACTGATGATGTTAATCCAGCCCAGACGCAGCCTGAAGTTTTCAAAATGAAGCAAAACGGAGGTAATTCTGATTTTCAAACAGGCAAATAAACCTTAGGGGAAAAATAATTTCTAAAATGAAGTTCATTTATGCTTCATATATTTCATTAAACCAGTATAAATTAATTTTACAATATATTCTAATATATCTGTCTTTGACTGCAACTGGTCACATGAGGTTGGATGTCACTTGAGATTCTGAAACACTCTGGATTTCAGATGATGAGATAAGGGATGCTCAACCTGTATTGTACTGTTTAGGTATAGCCTGTGCTCTTGTAAGTTTATTCATTCTATATTAAATATCCCCTAGACAAGTAAAACAGAGGAGGTGGTGGGGGAAACTCCATCTACATTTTGCAAACCAAAACAGAAGCAACAAGATAGTAACAAGTAAGGTTACAATAGGGCAGAGGCCTGCAGGCCAGCACACGCTGGCACACGTTGGCACAGGGGTCTGGAGATCCACATGAAAGTGGTCAGGGCCTCAGACCAGCACATAATACCACCACAAGAACAGGGGACTTGTGTGCTTGTGGGAATAGGAGCTGCAGACTATTCAAGGAAAGGGGTATGCAGATGTGTGGGACAGGGGACCAGTGAGGGGCAAAGTTACAGGTGCAAAATGACTTCTGTGGAACTTCTATCACCGGAACCACTGAACTTACAGGCAAATGAGGGGGCTGAGACTGAGTAGTTTGGAAGAGGGAAACCAGAGAACCTTTCAGTGTCAGACCAATGCATCCACCCACACGGGAGACCTGAGCTGAGTTTGTTGGCACTGACCAGCATCTACCAGCACACATGAAGGCTAGGACTGGAGGGCCTGCCTGGCAGAGCTTGATCACAGTGCCCACCAATTGAGTGTCAAAGCAGAAGGTAGACCAGGTTAGGTTATGCCACGACATTATCCAGCACATGAAAGAACCAGAATGCATGTACTGCAACTGGGTCTTTCCCACTGCTGGTGTCTATGTAGTGGACAGTATCCCAGATGCATAAAGGGGAACATAATGACCAGTTCATTTGAGCCTGCAGAGGACACTGAGTGCCATGTAAAAAGATGGATAGCAAAACAGGCTGGACAGCTCTCCTGGCCAAGCTTTGGCAGCAAGTGTCTGGGTGAGTAAATGCGCAAGGGTAGACTCTGCCAGCCAATGCACCTTGGAAGGATTTTCTCAACAGTGGTGCAGCGAAACCAACAATGTCATGGAACTAGCAAAACTAATCAAGCAATACTCTCAGAACATTCTTTTCCACATCGAGTTTCTAAGATGACATCAAGTGGACATTCCCATCCCCAAGTACTGATGTAGTTTGGCAACTGGGAGCAGCCCCCTCCTCCTCTTATGCCTCACCCCCCAGAAGAAAAGGGAAAAAAAGTTGGAGGCATTTGTCCTACTCACTTCCCCCCATACCTCGACATTCACAACCCTTGTAGCCTTGCATTCTTGTCAACTACACAGACATCAAAAATAAAATTTTTTAAAAAGAAAACAAAAAGCAAATAGAGATACAACATAAAATACTCTAAGTTCATTCCTTTGATATTAAAAATTAAGTCAACAAAATGCAATGTGGGGCAGTGGCTTAAACCCCTGCCTGGAATACCAACATCCCATGCGAGTGCTGGTTCAAGCCCTCATTGCTCCACTTGCAACCCAGCTTTGTGTTAATTGCACTCAGGAAAGTAGCGGAAAATGGCCCAAGTACATGTGCCCCTGGGGGAGACCCAGATGGATTCCTGGGCTCATGGCTTCACCCTGCCCTAGCCCTGGCCATTTTGATTATCTAGAGAGTAAAACAGAGGATCAAAGATCTCATACAGAAGATGGATCTCTCTGTCATTTATCTTGCAAATAAAAAGTATACAATCATAAGAATCTTTTAAACACATCTTTTTAAAATTGTGGAGCTGTATCAATTTTCAAAACAATAACTGCTGTCAGGCTCACATTATGAAGAGTAGGTTAATCCACTGTTATGGGACAGTGTCATCTCATATGAGAAAGATGGTATCAGTCCAGTTCTCTGCTAATCGATCTGGGAAAGCAACAGATGATGGTTCAAGTGCTTGTGCCTCCAACATGTGATACCCATATGGACGTCTATGCTCCTGGTTCCTGGTTGGGCCAACTTCGGCTGACTCAGCTGTATGCAGCAATGAACCAAGGATCCAAGGTCATTTTTTCTCTCTGGAAGACCTTTTTCTCTACTTCTCCTCCCAATGTCCATCTTTTAAAACTAAATATCATCTTCCTTTATACCAAACATTGAACTGTACTATTCTAGCAGTGTTATAATTTTCACATAAAGTCATAGTTTTACATGCTATTTAGATAAATTAACAGTGAACAACGTCTTTTTACCCTTCTACAGCATACTCACAAAATTCCATATATTTAGTAAGCTCCTAAAAGAAAACTTCCACTTAAAAAAAAAAAAAAGGACAAGTGTAGTCTTGACTCTAGCTTCCTGCTCTTTACATGGGTCATGACACTCTTGGCATAGGCAATGTAGAAAGCTTAATATTCTGTTGTCTAGGTATGTTTAGAAGTTCATTAGGAGTCATTAGCACTGCTTCCTCAGAAAGGTTTTTGATTTTCTTTTTCACTTCTTCAGTGACATACTGGTGATTCAGTGGCATGTTATTTAACTTCATGTTGTTGTGAATTTTTTATTACTGTACATGTTGTTGATTTTGGTTTATGGCTTTTTACTTAAGGGGAACTAGAGTAACTGTGTAATACAAACTATCATAACCAATTGTGAAGATACAATGCAGTATGCATCTCTACTTCCAAATCAAAGACCAACTCCCATAGAAACTGTTAAATATGTCTTGACAATAAGACAATAGACTCTGCCATTGGCAGTACCTACAATGTAAGGATACACTTAAATAGCAGAATAATAGACATGTAACTGTTTATAAAGGATTATACTACTGTAATAATATGGGGGAAATCAGTAAGGAAGGGGATTTGGGGAGGGGAAACCCCAGTCCGTGGAACCACATTGTAAAATAATAAAAATAACTTTTAAAAACAGACAAGTTGGGCCCGGCGCGGTGGCGCAAGTGGTTAAGTCCTCGCCTTGCACACCCGGGATCCCATATGGGTGCCGGTTCTAATCCCGGCAGCCCCGCTTCCCTTCCAGCTCCCTGCCTGTGGCCTGGGAAAGCAGTTGAGGACGGCCCAAAGCTTTGGGACCCTGCACCCGCGTGGGAGACCCAGAAGAGGCTCCTGGCTTCGGATCGGCATAGTATCAGCCCGTTGCGGCTCACTTGGGGAGTGAATCATCGGATGGAAGATCTTCCTCTCTGTCTCTCCTCTCTGTATATCCGCCTTTCCAATAAAAAAAATAATAATAAAAATAAATCTAATATAAAAACAGACAAGTTAGTAGCCTATAAATTTTTTGCTATAATTATTTAGCTGTGTTTAAATAATTAAATTCACTTTCTTACATGTGTAGCATACAAAATATTCCACAGATACAATTTTTAATTCAAATTCAATAAATATTTATTGAGTTGTCTCCTACATTCCTAACACTATGCTAAGCACTGGGAAAAAAATAACCATTTTGTTTTTTCCTCTTTTTCCTTCTTGGTCCTTATAGTCTACACATATAATCACTTGATGAAGGATGCCAGCAGGGGAGTACTATCCTAATTTACTGCACACTTGACTTAAATTTATACCCATGGATTCTAAATTCAGAATTCAAATATATACCAACTATGAAAAAGAATTCAGAAGAATATGTTTTTCTGTAGGGCACTCATCACTGAGGGGTAAAATTTTTTTCGTATGCATCATGAAGTAAGATCCCTTTTCCATGTTGTTGGCAAAACTGTCAATCATCTTGATGAGCAGCAAATAAATGAATGCCCAATGATGGGATTCTGTATTATCCTTAAAAAAGAAATCCATCAACTAAACATCAACAGGTAAATGTTTATACTCGACAGCCATCAATTTCAACTATCCATGCAAAGAAACAGGTGAGCTGGACTGGTAAAGCTCGAAATTAGAGAGGTATTAATCGTCTGCTCCCAGCCAATATAAACAGATGTTATTTTTAAACAGGCAAAATCATCTCCTTCCACTGAAATTTATTTGCAGCAGATAATGTTCTGTTACATTTTTAATCAAGCAGATGAAGTTACATTTAAATTGAAAATCTGCTTCACTCAACTAATCAGGCAAGTAAAATTCAGAGATGATTGAATGGTATTACACAGCACACTATTACGGCAGGTAAATTGGGAAATTTACCTGTCACACCACACAGCGCATTGTTCAGCCACTGTATCTGTAACTTAGAAGCAAAACGCTAAGACAAAAAGGAAAAGGCATGTTAAACAGACTTATAAATCGATCATATTTTATGAAAACATTATTAAAGCTGCCAGCCAAATAAATAAATAAATACTTTCTTTTTTAACAAGAAGGGAAAAAACATTCGCCGTCTCTCAGGGGATCAATAAAAATTTACATGCATTATGATTATTTGATTCTGGTATATGCCTGGTTATTTTAATGACTAAGATACAATACAGATAACAAAAAGAAAACATTATATCCTGACAAGAGGCAAAGAAATAATGTCCACATAGTAGTAAGAATATGATCTCTAAACACAAGAAAATGAAACAAAAACTTCAACAGGAATTTAAAAAATTACCTTACATTGATTCTGCAAAACGAAATGTTTATCACTAACCGATAATACCAATTTTATATCGAATACATCAAACTCATTCATCCTTTTTACAGAAAAGTCCATTTCATCTAGTCACTTGCTTTATATTAACTGTTAACACTGCCCAAATGCCTTTGAAATTTACTTTCATAAATATTCAAAAGAAATTTAAAGGCTATTTCAGATGTTTCTTTCAAAGGGAATCCAAAACTTAACCTCACTGAATGTCATAAATTCAAAACTAAATGCTACAGGAGCTGAAGTGGTGGCTTGGTAAGCTAATCCTCTAACTGCCACTCTGGCAACCCAAATGGATACAGGTTAAAGTCCCAGCTGTTCCACTTCCAATCCAGCTCCCCTGCTAATGGCCTAGGAAAGCAGCAGAGGACAGCCCAAAGTCTTGGACCCCTGCACACACATGGGAGACAAAGAAAAAACTCCTAGCTCCAAGCTTCAGACTATACCAGTGTAACTCCAACCATTGTGGTCATTTGGGGAGAGGACAAGTACATGCAGGATCTCTCTGTGTTTTTCCTTCTTTCTTTCAGTAACTCAAGTACAATAAGCAAACTTCATATAAACATATATACTACAGCAGTTGAACTTCCCACCAAAGCTCACAACATTAGGAATTATTTCAGCGCAAGTGAATACCATGTAATATCTTTAACAGCTTAATTCTGAGTTTTATCCTCATAGCAATGTGCCTCTCCTCTATTCATCTTTTCCCATTTTACCTCACTTTCCCCTTCCTCTTAAATTTCACCTTTCCTTTTCTTCCTTTCTTTTCCCTTTCCTCCTTTTTTATTCCTTGGGGGATGGGTGGCAAAGAGGAAGAGGGCTAGTAAGCCGGGAGTAATGTTGCTATTGTATTCTTAGTATAGAGTAATTCTCCATTAAGAGTGATAACTTGAACATAAACATCCACAATCTGTTACAGTATTAAATAAAGCTTGCTGAAAATTCCCGACCCATCAGAATGGTGTCTCTAACTCAAAGTATCATCTTCAATATACTACCTATTAGGATTAGGGTTAGAACAGTTATAGGCTTACAGAAAATGTGAAAACAACACAAATAGTTTCCACATATTAAGGTTCTCCTACCAAGCTGCAGCATATTAGTATGTACATTCTTCAGAAGTACGGAACCTTATTATTAACCAAAGTCCATCCTTTATTCTGTTGCTCTAGGATCCCATCTGTGATCCCCACACTAAATTCATCTTCCTCTTCTTTCTAATGACCTTCTCAGCTTTTAGTAGTACTGTTCAAGCATTTAACAGAATGTCCCAGAACTAGGATTTGTTCCTTTTTTCTTTTGTCCAAGGTAATACTTCTGAGGACAGAACACCACAGTGGTAAAGTATTACTCTCATTGCACCTTACTGCCTTCCACCTTAGCCATAACTTTCACAAAAAGAAAAATATATTTACATTGGCAAGTGCTTTGTGCAGTGGTTAAAACACCACTTGACCCTTCTGTGCTTTCCTAGAGCAGGCAGAGGACCACACTACTAAACAGACACCTGCGGCCGATAAAAGCCAAACTAAACAATGAACCATCTCTCATATTGGTGTCAGGGTCTAGTACTGGCTTCACTTCCCATTACAGCTTCCTGCTCATAGACATCCTGTGAAGCAGCAGATGATGGCTCAGGTATTTGGGTCACGGACACCAACCACATGGAGGTTTGAATGAGTTTTAGGATTCTAGCTTCAGCCTATCTCAATGAGATATGCTAGACATCTGGGGAGTGGACCACCGAATGGGAAATCTTTGGCTTTACATGTTTCAAATTAAATCGAAACTAAAAGTAATAAAAATACATTTACATTCTCCTAAACTCCACAACTTCGATGACATATTGCTATTTTTTCATTATTAATTATAACAATTTCAACACCTATTCAGGTATGACTCAAAAAGGTAAAATTAAGTAAAAAAAAAATCAACTGTGTTTTAAAAACTGTGCAAAAACATTAAAGTCACTACTTGCAGTGATTATGTCAAGTCTGTGGTTTTTCTGACCCAACTTCTTCTTTTCAGAGTTAATACCAAACAGAATTCCCAGCTTTGGGTAACCATTAAAGTCAGATGTGGTGGCAATTTAATCAGAATTTCAGGGAAGAATCTGGGCTTTCTCTAAATTGTGTGTGTGTGTGTGTGTGTGTGTGCACACGTGCGTGTGTGTGTTTTTAACATTCATTTTATTTTTATTTGAAAAGTAGAGTTACAGAGATATCCCATCTACTGGTTCACTCCCCAAACAGCCAGAACAGCTGGAGCTGAGATAATCTGAAGCCAGGAGCCAAGTGTTTTTTCCAGGTCTCCCCTGTGGTTGTTAGAGCCATTCTCAGTTGCTTTCCCACACCATAAGCAGGGAGCTTGAGGGGAAGTGTAATGGTGGGAACTCCAATAGGTACATGAGATATTGATGCCATAGGCAGAAACTTAGCTAACTATGCCATGGTACCAACCCCATGGGTACTTTATTTGTTGTGGGCTCATGTGAAATAGAAGATAAAGCCACCACCTGCAATCCTGGCAGTCCATGAGCACTGGTTTGCATCCCAGATGTTTTACTTCTGATTCAGCTCCTTACTAATAACCCTGGGAGAACAGTGGAGGATGGCCCAAGCACTTGTGCCCCAGCTATCAATGTGGAAGGTCTGAAACATGACTCTGGTTCCTGGCTTTAGTTTGGTCCAGCACCAGCTCTGGTGACTAACTGGGGAGTGAACCAGCAGATGAAGCATCTTTCTTTATTCCTTTCACTCGCTCTATAATTTTCCAAATAAATAAATAAACAGATCTTTTATTCTAAAAAACATTTATTTAATTGAATGCAATAATGACACAGAAAGAGGGAGAAATAAAAAAATGGAGATCTTCATTTACTGGTTCACTCCTAAGATGGCCACCATAACCCACGCAGGGAAATGCCAAAGCCAGGAACTTCATCCAGGTCTGCCACCTGGGTGGCACAAACCCAACTACTGAGGCCATCTTTCACTATTTTCTAAGGCACATTAACAGGGAGTTATATAGGAAGTGGAGCACCTGGAGACTGACCTGTTGATGCTTAAGTCACAAGCTGTGGTTTAACCCTCAGTGCCATAGGAGTCGCCCCAACATCAGTAGTGGAGTTTTTATTATTATTGTTTATGATACAATTCCATAGGCTCTGGGATAGCCCGTCCCATCCCTTTAACCAAGTTCCCTCCCCTCCCACCATTGATTTCCCCTCTAGTATTATAGTGGGTGGTCCTTCATGAGCAGTCATTAGTCCATCTTGCCGTTATTGAAGTGTTTCCTGACATTGTATGCATGGACAATGTTGGCGAGTCCAACATCCTACTGTCAGGGTATATTCAACTGTTTCATTGGAAGTCCTACTTTGGTCTGAATGCATAGAGACAGTGCACTTTGTCTCCACATCTGAACATACCAGTCTTTGCTGCACTTTTATTTTACATCCCCTTAAATACAGAGCCAGTGAACACAGTCCACAACAGGGAGAAAAATAGTAACTTTCATCAACATGAAATTAATGAACATGCTATAAAAATACCAATGCATCACTGCAGTGATATAAAAGAAAACCAATCAATGCCACTGCATGACCCACCATCATCATTTATTTTTTAATTATTTTATTTTGATGATCTTTACATAATTGATTAGGGCACAAATGGTCAAGAGCTACAGGAAAAGTGGGTAAGATCATTGTTTCCACATTCTCTTTTTTCCTTCCTGTATCTGGGGGAAGGGGCGAGAAGCCATACCCAGCCATGCTACATCATGACATTCCCATGCATTACAGAAAAAATGTATAAATATTTCAAAGTGAAGACCACAAAAAGTTGTGTATTCAAACATTCACCAATAGCAATAGAATGTTCTTAAAATCAGGGGCTCATTTTTGCACTGAAGCAACAATCTATGGGGTGTCTGAATCCCCAAAATAATGTTAATAAAAATGTAATTAACCCAAAAGGATGAAGAAATACTTGAAGTAAATAAAATCTCTACGTTAAATAATTTTATCATTTCAGTTTGCTCAGTAAAATACATTATCAATAAAAGCCAGAATAGCCTTCACAATATTTGTTTAAAAATACAAGATTATTGTTGAAAATTCGCTAAATTTTAAAACAGCAGTACCTAAGGGAAAGATGGCCAAACCATACAGTCTACAAGAAAAACAATAACAAAAAGAACACAGATTAGTTGGCAATGATAATATGGGCTGTAAAAGGACAACTTTTAGGAGAGAAGATGTACTAGCAGAGGCAGTAGTAGCTAGGATCATAGAAAATGAAAGCTAATGTAACAGGAAAACAAAGAGACTCTTAGTTTGGAGGTGTCATTACAAATAAGAATTCTCTTATACACATGTTTCTCCATGGTTAAGGAGAGAATATAAGAACTTAAATAAGGAGAGTTACATATTTTCTTTGTAGGATGATATCAACAGAGCTGGATTATTCATTAAATTATAGTAGCAGCTACTACATGAATGTTCACAAAGCACATGCCACATTGAAAAACATTCAGAGAAAATAATGTATTGCCCTTGACAGTGATACTCTAAATCCTTCAACAATCCACCAAAGAAACAATAGTTTGGGAAGAATATATTCTCACCCTTTTTTGCTTGAGGGCACCAACACTTGCTAGAAATGAGAAAAGAACCAAGATAAATATAAATATCCTTCAACATAAATAGTCATGAAGTTTTACTAGTCAAATTATCTGCAATGAACCATTTCTCTATTTTCCATGCATTACATGTTTCAGATTGTTTTTTTACTTTACATAACCCTTTTCCAATACTAGCAAAACACCATATGAACATTTCTGATGACCAACACAGTATTCCACAGTATAACTGCATAAACTACAGTTAATAATTCCTTTTATTTTCTTAAAGTTCGTTTTACTTTAATAGCAAAGCACAGAACAGGAGACTGGTCAGAGATAGATATTAACTGATCTGATATGTCCTGACAACTGAGGTTGAATCAGAACAAATCAGGTGCCAAGGATACAATTGTTGCCGATGGGGGGGGGAGCGATCCTAGATCCTATGGCTTGAGTCATCACCTGCTTCCTTTTCAAGAAGCTGGATGGGAAGTGGAGGCAGGACTCTACTAATCCCAGTACCTTAGGCTTGAGATGTGACCCATGTGGGAGATCTGGATTCAGTTCTCCAGGCTGCAGCCTGGCCTAATCTCAACTATTGAGGGCATTTTGGGAGTGAACCATCAGATGAAAGATCTTTGTCCCTCTGTTACAAATAAAATGAAAATTAAAACCCTAAATACCATAAAATCCAAACCTAATTATTTAACATATGCTGGATGCTTGTGATGGGTTTTAAAGCACGATAAACATAACCTTTACATTCATACAGTATTCATGGAGATATAAACTGGTAGAGCTACTCTGCACAAGTTTGTCAGTTTATTTAAAAAAAAATAAAACTAAATGTGCAATTATGATATATGTCCCTGCTACTGTACTACTGCACATTTATTCCACAAATATAAAAACTTAACATTCATATAAGACTGTACATGAGTGGTATAACAGTTACATTCATAATGCATCAGTCCTTTAATGACTGAATAAACTTTGTACATCACATCATGGGATGGAGCTTAGCAGTACAAAAGAACAAACTAACACTATAAGAGCTTGGAGGACTCTGGGGAGTGCAAAAGATCACACGACATATGATTCCGTTATAAACCATCTTAAAATTGCAGAAAGGAAGAGATTTGTGGGATCACAAATGGTGCAAGAGGGCCCAGCGCGATGGCGCAGTGGTTAAGGTCCTCACATTGCACGCCCAGGATCCCTTATGGGCGCCAGCTCTAATCCCGGCAGCCCTACTTCTCATCCAGCTCCCTGCCTGTGGCCCGGGAAAGCAGTCAAGGACGGCCCAAAGCTTTGGGACCCTGTACCCGCATGGGAGACCCGGAAGAGGCTCCTGGCTTCAGATTGACTCAGCTCCAGCCATTGCGACCGCCTGGGGAGTGAATCATCGGATGGAAGATCTTCCTTTCTGTCTCTCCTCTTTGTATATCCACCTTTCCAATAAGAATAAAATAAATCTTTGAAAAAAAATGGTGCGAGAAATGGGGATTATACAAGGCTAACATGGGGAGAGATACATGCCAGAACTGGTCTGTATGTTTATTTAATAATTATCAATATTGCAGGGCTGACGCTGTCTGTGATGTCAGCATCCCATATGGTCACTGATTCATGTCCTAGTTGCTCCACTTTGAGCCACCATGCTTATGGTCTGGAAAAGCAACAGAGCATGCCCATGGCCTTGAGCCTCAAAACCCATGTGAGAAACTAGAAAGAAGGTCCTGGCTCCCAGCTTCAGGTCGGCTCAACTCTAGCCGTGGTGGACATTTGGGGAGTAAACTATAAGATAAAGATCCTTACTGTCACTCCTTCTCTAACTCTGCCTTTCAAATAAAATAAAATGTATCTTTTAAAAAGAAAATCTTGGGCCCAGTGAGGTAGCCTAGTGGTTTGCCTTGCATGCACCAGAATCCCATTCGGTGCCAGTTTGTGCCCCATCAACCTCGCTTCCCGTCCAGTTTCTTGCTTGTGGCCTGGGAAGGCAGTTGAGGACGGCCCAAAGCCTTGGGACCCTGCACCCACATGGGAGACTTGGAAGAACTCCTGGCGTCAGATCTGCTTAGCTCTGGCCAGTGCAACTATTGCAGGAGTGAATCAGTGGTAGAAGATCTTTCTCTGTCTTTCCTCCTCCCTGTATATCTGACTTTCTAATAAAATAAATAAATTTTTTAAAAAAACTCTTTAATGTCCGTGATATACCTCTGTAAGCAATTACTATTAGGGAAACTGAGTAAAGAATGCACAGGATATTTGAATCATTGTGTGAGGGGACTGGCACTGTGGTATAGGAAGTAAAGCCACTGCCTGTTGTAGGCATCTCACGTGAGTGCTGGATCAAAACTATCTATTCCTTTCTCATCCGACTCCTTGGTAACAGCCTTGGAATAGCAGCTGGAAGATGATCCAAATGGCACCAACATGGGAGACCCTGATGAAGCAACTTTTGCTTCAGCCCAGCCTAGCACTAAATAATGCATTCACTGAAGGGTACCAGAGGATAAAGACTGATCTCAGGGGCCCAGCACGGTGGCGCAGTGGTTAAGGTCCTCACCTTGCACACCCGGGATCCCATATGGGCACCAGTTCTAATCCCGGCGGCCCCGCTTCCCTTCCAGCTCCCTGCCTGTGGCCCGGGAGAGCAGTCAAGGATGGCCCAAAGCTTTGGGACCCTGCACCCGTGTGGGAGACCCGGAAGAGGCTCCTGGCTTCGGATCGGCATAGCATCTACCGTTGAGCTCACTTGAGGAATGAATCATCGGATGGAAGATCCTCCTCTCTGTATATCCGCCTTTCCAATAAGAATAAAATAAATCTTTAAAAAAAGATTGATCTCAGTATCTCTCTGGGTTCCAAATAAATCTCAAAAAAAGGAAAAAATCCAAACACCCAAGAAAGAAACTTCTTCCCCCCTACAACATTATAAAAACATAAAAACATTCAGAGAATTACAAAAAGTACTATAATGATGAGGGTGAGGGAACAGCAGACAAGTAACAGTATAAACCCCAGTCCAAAGGGGAAAACTCAAAACCACAAGTTTTGATGTCCAAAGGCAGAAGGCTGCTCCAGTTCCAAAAAGAAAGTCAAAAATACCTTTCTTATCTTTCAGTACTTTCTTCAGAAGACTTAACACCCATCCACACAGACAAGGGTGATTTCTGCGGTGCAGATTCAAAATCTAATGTATTCTAGAAACAGCCTTAGCCACACTCTGAAATATAGGAGATCTCCATTTCATCCCTCAGTGCAGACAGGCTGACACACAAAATTAAGTATCACAACAGTCTTTTATTCCCTTAATAAACAAATTAGCTCTTTATTAAGTGCTTGACATTTAGTTTTTTATTTACCAATGTCCGACATTGTACCTACATATCTTTCAGAGACACAGAAACACAGTGGATACAAACTGCTTAACAATAAACTCATTAAATTTGATAAAAAAAAAAATTACCAGGCAGCCAAGAATTCATAAAAAGACCAACTGAAGGCTCAGAAACAACAGTAATTTTTGGCTCCATAGCAAGATAGCACTAACTGAAATCAGTGATAAAAAAAACTATCATAATTTAGAAACTTTCCTGAAAATTTATTGTACCCCAAAGACTGCAGGTAGATACACAAAAGACACAGAAGCCTTCAAGTCTTCCAAGCATCTATCAACATGACAACTGACCCTTGACAGGTAGGTTTCCTACTAAGGTCCTATCCTAACAAAATCATTGTGAGTTTCTGGAAAAAGCTTATACCAGCATATCAGAATTTTACAAAATAACTATCTTATCGACAACAATGGAATGCTTTGCATAAGTTGATAAAAATCTCAAAATCTACGAATATATCCTAGTAGTATCAGAAATACTCTAAAGAGTCTCCTAACTAGTGTAGAATAGGCAGGGAGATAGTTAGGGACACAAAGTTCAGAATCACCAACACACATGCCATGCACATCACCCCTATCTCATCCATTCCATATTAATTCAACACCACTAAAGATTCAGCACATACTCATTACGTAGCTAAGTCTCACCTTCTATCAGGCATTATAAACCACACCATCTTATTTAAGAAAACCATGTGCACTTAGGCTGCACCCCTTATCCAATAAAAGGGACAACCCCGAGCCTTAGTTGAGGAATTCTCTCTTCTGAGGTTGTCTATACACATGCCTGAGTGTGTGCTTGTGTACTATTCCTTTGCCTGTCAATAAATCCTGCTTTTTTTCTGTTTACCTTTATTTCTATTTCATGGTTGCTATTTTTACACACAAGAAGAAAGAGAAAACTGCCAAGTCTAGCTGGCAGTCTCCTGGGCCCAGCCAGGATTCTGAATTCCCACAATATTTTTTAGGGTGTCTGAATTCAACAGTTCAAAAACCTATTTGGGGCCAACTCATTGACACACTGAGATAGTCCTTTGCCCATGGCACAGCATCCCATTAAGGTGTCAGTTCGTGTCCTGGCTGCTCCGCTTCCAATCCAGCTCTCTACCAACAAATCAAAGATCTCTCTTTGTCTCCCCCTTCTCTTTAGCATTGCCTTTCAAATAAACAATCTTAAAAGAGAGAGAGAGAGATTAAATAGTTACCAGGCATTCACACAGAATGAAAATAGTGCTTCTTTGAACCTATCAGACTGTAAAATCTCTAATTCTTGCAGAATAACATGGAGCTCTAAGGAGGATATGCCACAGTTATGCAGAGTAATTCACAGTACATATTCCTCTGATTCTATCTAACAGGACTCAAAATAATCAATGTCTAAATAAATCAATAGCTAGAATACAGATCAAAAAATTTTAAGAACATGAAAATAACCAGCTCTAAACAAGGTAAAATTAATGATGGCTAACTTTTTTTTAATGTCTGACTTCTAATCAAAAACTGCAAGCAAGCAAAAAAAGTAGGAAAATATGACTCATAATGAGGAGAAAAACCATTCAACTGAAACCAACCCAGACTTGACACATAAGCTAAAATTAGGAGATAAGAACAGCCAAAAACTGTCCTCTTCTCTATATATCTGACTTTCCAATTTGAAGAAAAAATTCATGCAAAAATGAAATTAAGGACAAACTTATTTTTGTGTAAAAAACTTTAAATTCCATCTACAGTTTGAAGTATCTTCTTAAACAATTTTAGTCAAACAGCAGGAATCAATAACAATATGTAAAGATCAATTGTAGTTTTGAACACCAGCAATATTGAAAACTGAAAGTTTAAAACTGAATCATCTATAACACCCAAAATATATTTTGCAATAAATTCCACAGACTTATAGCCTAAACCTGTAAAATATTACTAAGATAAGTTAAAGAATACCTAAATGAATAGCAAAATGTCATGTTCACAGATGGAATACTAAAAAATATTTTTACCATATCAGTTCTCAATTTATAAACAGAGAAGTAGAGGACAGATTTTCAACACAATCCCAAATAAATTTCCATCATAGTTTTGGAAAAAAAAAAAAACCTGACTAGTATCAAAATTCATATAGCAATGCAAGAGATCAAGAATGGCCAAAACTACTTTGAAAAGAAAAGATTTACAAGATTAAGACTATCCGATTTCAAAATGTTATGAAGTCATAGAACCACCAGGGTATAATACAAATCTTGGCATCAACAGAACAGATTCCAAAAATAAAGCCAAATATAAGTAGACTACTGATTTTCAGTGTAAGTGCAAAAGTAACTCAGTAGAGAAGGTATAAATTTTTTAAATGGAGCTGGAATAGTTACAAAAAAGGTCCTTTGGTTTGAATGTTACACCATACAAGTGAAACATAAACTGTAAAATTTCTGTAAGACAACATAGAAGAAAACGTTTTTAACCAACTGTTACTCCAAGACTGCACAGATTCAATACCAAAAGTAGGATCCACTAACAAATTGGGTTTTAGAATTAGAACTTGTGTTATTCAGACACTGCTAAGTGAATAAAAAGTTAAGGTAAGGACTCAGCAGATCATTAAGGAAATACAAATTAAAATCACAATGTGAAACCACTTCAAAAGTATTAGAATGACTAAAAGAAGACTGACCATAAAAGTGTCAACATGATGTGCAGGAACTGAAGTCTCACACACTTCTCTTTCAGTACAAAATAAAAGAAATGTAAAAGGATAAAATCACTTCAACTGATAATTTCTTCAATCATAGATAGGTACATGTATCTATGATTCAGTCATTCCACACCCAGTTATTTACTCAAAATGAAAGTGTATGTCCATATAAAGACTTGTACTGAGATGTGAATAAGTTCATTTATAACCGTTAAAAACTGGAAACAACTCAAATGTACACAAACAGTGAGTGGATAAACTATGACACATTGGGCAATTAAAAAGTATTTATACACCTGCTGCCAGTTTAGCTGTTTAAGTTAAGCTAACCCTCCTCTATTTGCAATAAGAGTTCCTCGAAAAGATTTTATTAAAACAAAACACAAAGCTACAGTAACAAAGCAGTGGTTTCTTGGGGAAGAAGAAGGCAGGGCATAAACACCACAGAGGTATGAGGACATCGCTTGGTCTTAGCTATGATCACTATGTTGGTTGTGGCTGATGGGTTTCTCTATATACACGCTTCAAAATGCGTCATTTCAAATATGTTCAGTATGTCGATTAAAACTTTATGGTAAACAACCTTAAAGTTGCTTACCAAAGTACCACTTTGCTAACAGCCATGTACACATTATATTCCTAGGTTTTTATTCACAGCTACTTTCTGACGTTAACACTGCAGATTTCCAAAGTATCTAATTAAGCTATTTCAGAAGATATTAATATCAGGGTTGATTTTATGGCCAAGTAGGCAAATTTTCTACCTGCAATGCCAGCACCCCATATAGGTGCCAGTTCAAGTACTGGCTGCTTCACTTTGAATCCAGCTCCCTGATGATGACTCAGGAAAAGCAGTGGAAGACAGCTGAAATGTTTGAGCTCCTATGACCCATATGGAAGATGAAGATGAAGCTCCTGGATTCAGCTTGGTCTATCATCTGGGGAGGGAACCAGTGGGTGGAAGATCTATGTATCACTCCATCTCTCTGTAACTCAAAGTAAAATAATAAAAATAATAAAGCATTCTACACAGATTTTTTAAAGGTATTGTTAAGCAAGAGATACGTGGATTACCTTTCTGTTATGAATTCGCTATTCACCTGCTACAATTTACTGTAAGTAGGTCAAGAGATGCTGTCCACATGGTAGTGCCTAAAACAATCACAAGCATGACCGCTTGCTTGTAGAGGTGCAAGTACGTGGTGCACCAATTACAAGAGTTTTGTGCCTATAATAGTCTCAGCTCAAATATCCTGTAAATTTTAGCTATCATGCAAACAGAACTATATTGGCTATATACCGACATGTCATTTATCTCTTCAGGGCCTGAAATTTTTCAACTAAAAAAAAAAGTGCACTGGCCTTGAAGCAGTGACTTCCAATTAATCTGTGCCAGTACAACAGCAAGAGGCTTGTTAAAATACAGATTCCAGGTTTATTCTACAGAGAATAATTCATTACGTCTAGGGTAGAGCAAGTAAACAGTTGTAAAATCTGACATATAATCAGATTTGGGAAATTGTGAAAAGATGATCTTACAGAGCCTTCTCACCATTGCATTCTTCAAGCATCTATACTGTAACTGCAAAAGGATCTTCTAAGTAAAATATCTGGCAATCAAAGCAAAGAGAGGTAACAGAGTGATACTTTCCATAAAGTATACCACAGAAAATCCTAATAGTTTTTTAATATCTTGTCTGAGACGCAGAGAACAAAGGAAGGAAGGAAAGTAGGAAGAAGGGAGAGAGGAAGAGAGGGAGGGAGGAAAAGAATATAAGAAGAAAGGAAGAAAGGAATTGCAAGAAGGTGGGAGGGAAAGAAAAGGAAGGGAGGAAGGGGGAAAGGAGGGAGGGGAGGAAGGAAAGGAGGGAGGGAGGGGAGGAAAGGAGGGAGGGAAGGAAGGAAGGGAGGGGGGAGGATAGGAGGCAGCAGCCAGGGTAGGCCAGGCTGAAGTTACAAACCAGGAACTCAATTCAAACATCCTGAGTGGCAAAGATTTCACTTTTACTTAAGTCATCAGATTGAGACATTGCAACCAACAACATAGCCATGGGCCCAAACATCCGCCTCAGGGTCCTTCCAATGTTTTGTTTATAGAACCTCTTAATGATAGAGAAGATATACACTGGGCAAGTACCATGGCACAATAGGTTAAACCTCCACCTACAGTTAAAGCATTAGGAGTCCTGGCTGCTCCATTTCTGATCCTTTTTCCTACTAATTTGCCCAGGAAAGGAGCACATGAGGATCCAATTCCTTGGGCCCCTGTAACCATGTGAGACACACATAAAAAGCTCCTGGCTTCCAACTGCAGAACAGCCGAGTTCTAGCCATTGTGGCATTTGGGGAATAAGCCAGTGGATGAAAGATCTCTCTCTGTAATTCTGACATGAAAATAAAAATAAGCCAATCTTAAAAAAAAAAAAAGAAAAAAGTTGTACATTAAAAATGTTTGTTAAACTTTAAAGTTTTGAGCCAAGTCGACATTATAACCAACTTACTTCTAGTTAATCATTGCATCCTTTACTCTATTTTGAAATTGTCTGAATACAAACCCTAAGACTGACTGTATTTCCTGATGTAGTTCTCTGTACTCTAAGACAATTGTTTCCTCCACAATGGTGGCAAAAATTTCATAGCACACAGTTCTGTAGAGTCAAAGATGTTCCCATTCTTGCATCTTCAAAATGCTAATAGCAATGAGTACGTAAACAAGACAATGACTTCCATGAGACCACATGAATTTAAGACAAAAAAAAGAAAACCTCTCCAGAATGTCACTTAAAAAAATAACTGACAGACCAATATAAGATCTAACAGCTAGAATAGTTCTATGCTAAAAAACATTTCACACTGTCACTTTATCTCTGATGCTACTATATTTAATATAAAAACATTACTTTCTTGAAACAGTATAATTAAAAGAAAATTTTCTATTGAACTAATTTCTTATATTATTTGATATACTTATATAGTTGCTAGGTTACATTTTATCTCATTTAAATATTATATAGACAGATTAAAATATTTCATAGCCAATAGTATCGATGTACTGTAGTTGAGTTTTAAATCCACTCTCTGGCCTAACTTTTATTAAAATTCTGCTCCTCTGGACATGACAGCAATTGAAAACTCTGTTTCTGAAAGGATTACATCAATGAGAAAGAAAGAGAAAAATATACCTGTTAAGTCATGAACAAATGTGAACAGTATGCAAATCACCTTTTATCTCTATACTTTATTTCTGATGAGCCCCAAACAGAGAAACCAATGATTTAATACCCTAGGTAGTGTTTGTGCCACTAGGCAAAGTAACCTAATTCTCTTAATACCTAGAATTGGCTGCTGTTCCAAAACTAGCAGGATTGCATTAGAAGTAGTTATGCCACACTATAACACAATTAATAAGCTATAGAAAGAAAAATAGCTTAATTTTATTCATTGAACTATTTTGTTGTCATCTGCAAACCAAATTGCAAAAAAAAATTGGTGGTTGTCCTATACTCATGATCTTCTATATATTCTGTACAAATGAATTCTTTTTTTTAAGATTTATTTGTTTTTCTTTCGAAACTCAGATATACAGAACGGAAGGGAAACAGAGAAAGAGTATTGTCTGATGATTCACTTTCTTTTTTTTGTTTGTTTGTTTGTTTTTTAAGATTTATTTTTATTATTTTTTTATTGGAAAGGCAGATATACAGAGAGGAGAGACAGAGAGGAAGATCTTCCATCCCATGATTCACTCCCCAAGTGACAGCAACGGCTGATGCTATGCCGATCCGAAGCCAGGAGCCTCTTCCGGGTCTCCCACACGGGTGCAGGGTCCCAAAGCTTTGGGCCGTCCTCGACTGCTTTCCCAGGCCACAGGCAGGGAGCTGGATGGGAAGCAGGGCTGCCGCCAGGACTAGAACCGGCGCCCATATGGGATCCCGGGTGTGCAAGGAGAGGACCTTAACCACTGCGCCACCGCGCTGGGCCCTGATGATTCACTTTCTAAGTGGCCAAAATAGTTGGAATTGAGCTGATCCGAAGCCAGGAGCTGTGATCCTCTTCTGCGTCTCCCGTGCGGGTACAGGATCACAAGGAAGCCGTCCTCAACTGCTTTCCGAGGCCAAAAGCAGGGAGCTGAATGGGAAGCAGGGCTGCTAGGACATGAACTGGTGCCCATAAGAGATCCTGGTGTGTGCAATGTGAGGACCCTAACTTCGAGGCTACTGCACCTGGCCACAAAAGCATTATTCTAAAGAGTGATTCTAAAAATTATAAGATTAAGCTTCTCATTTTATAATTTATACAATTATGTAATTGTAATATATGTTAGTCTACCCAGAAAGAAAAACATTTGTTCTCATTTTAAGTAAGCATATGCATTTCTTTTTATTATGTTCACTATCAAAGGATTCAAGATAAAAGACAAATCTCAATGGGAAAATGTCAAATATTCCTTCAAACATGTTCTACACAATTTCTCCCCTCCATCGTCAGGTCAAACACTCCTTACACTTTCCTCCACACTGTCCAATGCTTGACCACTGCCAATGATAAACAAAATACTTTTGTGGTTGAACTTTCCTCCACCACTGATTCACCCATAAAATCTGCCTTTATTCTAAGTTCTTCTTCAGTGTGGTGGTAAGAGTTTAAAACTAATTTCTTAGCACCAGAACACCTTTAAACATACAGGACACAGAAAATGAGAAGGGGTCACTGTGGCATAGCGGGTAAAGCTGCCAATGCCTGTGATGCTAGTATCCCATATGGGTTCTAGTTCCCAAAGTCCTAGTTCCTCCACTTCCAATCCTCTCTCCCTGCTAATAAACCTGGGAAAGCAGTAGCCAGCCATATTACTTGGGTCCATGGATCCACCCAAAGAGAAAGCTAGAAAAGGCTCCTGGTTCCTGGCCTCACCCTGAAGCAGGGATGGCCATTGCAGCAATCAAGGTAGAGAACCAAAAGACAGAAGATCTCTCGCAGCCTCTTCCCCTCTCTAAGTCTATCTTACAAATAAATAAAATAAGTCTTAAAAATTCTCCCTCTCGAGAGGAGCTTTCTCTGATCCTTACTTAGTTCCAACTTTGGATCCCCACCCTATCTTGCAATGACCATCAGGGTTGCTCTGAAGACCCCCTCAAACACACACACACACACACACACACACACACACACACGCACGCACGCACACACACACTAGATAGGCAGAGAACAACAGGGAAAGCTTGGAACCAGACAAGAAATGGTCAGTATGGACTCACACATACCTTACTAGCTAGGACACAAAGATTAATTACTCCTCACTAAGGTGTTGAAGATTTCTCTGCACACCCCTTCTAAAACTGTTCTGCACCTCAAATGCTGACATATGCCTTGTTAGAGTTATAAACCAGTTTAGACTATCCTAAATTCTGCCAAGTTCAGTAAAATTATGCTTCAACACTATATTGCTAAATACTAAAATGAAAATAGTCACAAGACAGCTGAACAGTAAACTATAGCCATTTTAAGATGTATAGCAGCCGGTTCTGTGTATAAACTAAAACTGAAATGTCAATGAAGTAGTCAGAGGATGCGGTTAAGAACTTGCATTCTTTTTCTCTCTCTCTCTCAACATATTGGTTACTCAATGCCACGTCAATTAATTCCATAATGTTGTAAATTGTTGTTGATGTTATGTTGTGGCTTTTAATTGATATTCTGCCAGCTCTGTCTTCGGACCAGAAATGGTCTCCCCAAGAAACTGTTAAATTTACCTGGACAATAAGATGCTGGACTCTATGCTTGGTATACTCTTGCAATGAAAGAATCTTGACTGAATTTGAAATGTAATACAGCAACAAGGTGGAGGAATCCACCATGGGGAGAGGATACAGGGAGGGGTTGGGTGATCCCTAGAGCCTATGAAACCGTGTCACATAATGCATTGTAATTAATAAACATATATATTAAAAAAATTCTCCCTCTCTCTTCTACTTGGAGCATTTTAATTGATTTATACTCAAGGAGACTGCTAAGACTCTCAAAATGTCAAAAAGTCTCTAAACAAAATCTAATTTACTGACTTAAACAGCCAACATTATCAATCTAATGTATAAAATAAATTGATGCCACAGAATAAATGAACATAAAATGATTATGAATAGTTGACACTTTCAAGTATACCCATTCACACTTGAGTTGAAGTATACATTTGCCAAAGGATGTATTATATATTTCAAAGGACATAAAAATATAGCTATCTCATGAAGACAATAATTTTCTTAAAGATTTGTTTATTGAAAGGCAGATTTACAGAGGGGAGATACAGAAAAAAAGATCTTCCATCCTGGATTGAGTTTTCAGATCCTGACTTTGGCCTGGAAGATTCCCAGTTGCTGCAAGCATCCGAGGAGTGAACCATCAGATGGGAGCTCTCTATATATCTCTCTACATCAGTCTGTCTCTGCCTCTCAAAGCAATAATAATAAATACCAAATAAATTTATAAAAATAGTTTCCTGAGACCAGTGCAGTGATGCAGCAAATTATTCCATCGCCTGCAGTGCTGGCATCCCATATGGGCACAGTTTGAATCCTGGCTGCGTCATTTCCCATTGACCTCCCTGCTAACGCTCTGAGAAAGCAGCAGAGGATGACCCAAGCATTTGGGTCCCTGCACCCACATGGGAGACCTGGGAAAAGATCCATGCTCCTGGCTTCAGACTAGCGCTACCTGTTGCAGCCAGTTGTGGAGCAACTAGCACATGAATGATCTCTTTCTCTATGTAAATATCCCTTTCATATAAAAGTAAATAAATCTTTAAAAAATATTTTAGTAGAAAAAAGTTTGCAAGACCTTTAGGGAGGACAAAAACAAGCCATATTAAAAAAAGAGAGAGAGCCTAGGATTGACACAGCAATACGAATATCTAGATCAACTTCAAAATAATCATCCCTGTAAACCCATCTGAGGTATGGCTACAGTTTAAACCAGCCACAAAACTACATATCATGCTAGCAAAAATTATATCATTCAAATATACCTATAATTTGCCACAATCCATTACAACTGCATTAAAAGACATTCCCTCTCCTTCTGTATATCAACCTTTTAAATAAATAAATAAATAAACCTAAGAAAGGGAGAGGGGTATGTTGTGGCACAGCAGGAATGTGAACACTGATTCAGCTTCCTGATAATGGACCTGGGAAAGCAGTGGAGAATAGCCCAAGTGGACAGGCCCCTACCACCCACATGGGAGACCCAGATGAAGGTCCACATTCCTGGCTCCCACTTTGCTCAGCCCTGGACACTGCAGCCATTTGGAGAGTGAATCTTCTCTCAGCAACTTCTATAAACCAATTTGAATAAATGAAGACAACCAATCAGCTTCAAGACACTGGATTTAATTATCATTTTCAATGAAAAGAACCAGGAATTCTTATATAAATAGCTGATTCTTCGTCAAAGAAATATACAATAGGCATTAGTATATTGCCAAGAAAATAAGAAAAAGACCATTTAAAAATGCTGACAGGGGCCTGGCGGTGTGGCCTAATGGCTAAGTGCCTCACCTTGAATGCACCGCACCGGGATCCTATATGGTTGCCGGTTCTAATCCCGGCAGCTCCACTTCCTCTCTATCTCTCCTCCTCTCCATCTGACTTTGTAATAAAAATAAAATAAATCTTTAAAAAAAAAATCTTCTGTATATACAAAGATTCTTCAAAAAAGCTCACAGAAATAGGATTAAGAGAGAATTGTTTTTTGGTACAAAAACACTTTGAATTCATATATAGATTTTTCATGACATGTTCCATGAAGTTTCAGAAGGCTTTTCTTATTTGCTCATCTTTGTGTAGAGCACCCCAACAAAGAAATTTTCAATCCCTTCCTACCACATATCACCATCACTACTACTTTGTTTTAATCTCCAGGCTCAATGCACAGACTCGTAAATTGATTGTCTCAAATTTTCATTTAAAAAAAGGTAAGGGACCAGCGTTCTTGCAGCATAGCAAATAAACTACTACCTTCAATGTCAGCATCCCACATGAGCATCTGTTAAGATTCTCGGTTGTTCCCCTTCCAACTCAGCTCTGTGCTAATGCATGCAGGTAAAGCAGCAGAGGATGCCGCCCAAGTTTTTGGGTCCTGCACCCACCGGGGAGATTCTGAAGAAGCTCCTAGCTTCAGCCAGGCCCAGTCCTGGTCAATGCAGCCCTTTTAGAAGAAAACCAGTAGATTGAAGATATTTCTCTTTCTCTCTCTAATACACACATACACAGTGTCACTCCCTCTTTCTCTGAATCTGCCTTTCAGATAAACAAAATCCTTCTTTCAAAAAAAAGGTGGAGGTACAAGTGTTCACAAGAATTTCCATTTTGAGTGAGGTATAGAATGACAAAGAAGTGTTAGTGTAACATTAAGCTACCAACAAGTGTATCAAAAAACAATCTACAGGAGCTGAATTTACACTTAGAGATCAAAAAATCCCAAAAACATCATACAGCCTAAGGAAAAAAAATTTTTAAACATTTAATAAATTAAATGAAATTGTATAAAATTTATAAATTTATAAAATTTAAATAGATAAGTCAAAAGTAAAGTTAAAGATACCTTTACCAATGCTATCTTTCAGCTTAACACTGTAAGAACACTTTAAAAAGATCTGAAACAAAATGAAGTACAGAATGATTATTTCAAGTAGAAAACAAGGGTTTATTTTCACTGAGAGACTGAGATCATGTCTCTAAAAAATTTCTAAGCTACAGCAACCCACAGGGAAAAACACCTGCTTAAAAGCATCACTATGATTTATAAAACAAAAAATACTTTCTCAAGCATTTATACAAACCATAATTTTTTTAAAAATCAAAAAGGAAAACTAGATGTTGTTAGCTATTAAATATGAGGTTTGTAATGTTTCTTGCTTCCAAAAAACTGAAAGAAGGAAATTGGGCTGAATGCATAAAAATAATTCAAACCTACCTTACATCCATCCCACTACAAAAGAACTGTATTTATGTGTGATCTAATGTCTTCTGAATGTTACTTCAATGTCTGATGCACAAGTAAGCTTTCCTGTTCCTGGACTGAGACAGAGCTGTTTTTGGCACACATTTATTATAAGCCCTCTTTTGTGATACAATCTGATTGGCCTGCAGAATATATCAAAGGCAATTACCGTCAACATAAAAACAGCAATAGGTTAAAACAATGCCCTCAGAGAAGTCGAATTACAACTTAAATAAAATTTCTGATTTAATATATCCAAACAGTTTAAGATAAATGCAAAACAGTATGTGCTTCCAAACATAAATAGTAGGGCAAAATAGTTTATTGCCTCTCAAAATACTTAGAACTCGGTTTACCTTTAAATATTAAACCCTACAAATTCAACATCTAAGAAAATCAATGAGAAAGTAAAATACTCTGGTGTACAGGTGTCCCAAAGCTCTTGTCTATCCCTACTCCTTTTTGCTCTATCCCCGCCCCTCTTCTCCAACCTGATTAAAAACCTAAAAAGAACCCAACTGAGAATCCCAGGGCCACATACTGGGCATCATTGTAGTTCCAGGGATCCTCCTTTCCTCAGGAGCATTCATTTCTAAAACCTTAATGACACTCTGTCACATTCTCCTGAAAGGGAGAAAAAAAGTGCCCTTCTAGGCTGTGTTCACTCCAATCAGTGACTTCTTTAAAAATGTTTTCACTGAGGTATCTTTGGGGCTTCTTTCAGACCTTGAGTCTTTTAGCAGCCTCTTAGTGTTTCAGGAAATATCTGTACATAGGAAATTACGAGAAATGCTCACAACTGCTCAGGGATTTTAAAAAAAAAACATATCAACTGCCTATATGTGTCTCCCATTTGCTATTTTAAATCTGTCAAAGCAACTTACATATATTCTCTATAATAAACTATTATCCTCAAAGTAACCTATATTCCATGTGAAACACTGTAGGAAAATAAAACTACAAATGAGCCCAAATAATGTATTCCACATATGATGTGAGCAAATATATTACTCTAACTTCTCCCTAACAAGAACAGTCTCCCCTCAAGTAAGAATAATATTTTCTAGAAACTTCCCATTCAAAAAACCTGGACAAATTTAGAAAATATATTGAGCTGGAACTCATCACTTCATTCTTAAATTGATCACTTGTCTGTTTGACAAAATGGGACTTTTATTTTCCTAAAAGAATTATTTTAAAAGAAAAAGTATAATGTCTTCTAAATGTAAAAGAAAATAGTCTTCAGTACTTTTTCCCCAAAACTGTCATGTTCAGAACATTCAATATAGCTATTTTAAATTCATCATGCTGAATTCACATAATTTAAAATCCAAATTTCTAGACACAATAAAATATAAAATACCTACACATTCCTCATGTGTTTCCTCCTAATTTATGAAATAAAAATGCTATCCATAGGCTCAATCCCATTTTTAAAAAATTAAAATATTAATTTATTACAAAACTATAAGCAAAAAGTAAAATTAGGACTTCATAAGTACTTAACTGGTTTATAACTACTAAACTAGATGTTACTATACTGGATGTTCTAAAAAAAGCTATTTTAACAGGTCTAGTTCACGTTTAGAATATATTTAGAAATTTAACTATCTAATAAATTTACAGTATATTAATATTTAAATCATATCAGCTGCACCCATTCCTCAGCAATGCTACGGCTTTAAATCCTAAATGATGGTAACATATAAAAAGTTTAAAGAAATGTGGACCTCACAGTGAACATCCTGAATTGTCCTGTCTCCAGAAAAAAAAAAAAAAAAAACTTAAACCCCAATTGGACCCCTATTACAATATTTCAGGGTGATCTACTTCCTGTCACTATGAACAATGATTCAAAACAAGCTAATTTAAAATATCAACCTAAACATTCTATACTTTTATTTCTGAAATTTAAGAAAAATATGAACTCCTCTAAGGTGAAAAAACTTGCCTTAAATATTTAATCCTTCCTGGCTTACGTAACTGGAGTCTCTAAAACAAATGTCTTTGAATGGCAAAATGTCTTTTTAACAGGTACAAAGCTTTTGACATCAAAATAAAAATATAAAATTAAAACCTTATGAAACTCAAAACCTGCCCTTCTAAACACATACTAGGAATCTAAGGAACCCAGTCTGAGAAACACTGCTCTGTACAAAATTAAAGAGCTTGCTGCCACAAGGCGAGACACTCTGTGCATGTATCTCAGTAGTTCATGAAGGCAAAATCTTCCCAATCCTGCACACCCGAAACTCTTGCCACTTATCTAGTTTCTTACATTGAAGTGTAGGACCTGTGAGAGCTACACCTGTTTCATCTTGTATGTAGCAGCATACCTTGCACAGTGACTCCCCTTGAACCCTTTTATTTTGGGGCTAAACAAATGGATACAAAATGAGGGGGGGGGGTTGTGATTTGCTGTCTAAGAATAGCTATTATATCTGCTCTGAACTATCATAGCAAATCAGTTTACACAGTTTTCAACTCAATGCTTATGGCATGCCTATGAGATTAAAACTACAGAGGCAAGTTCAGCTTTCCAGTTTCCTCCCCACTATGACCGAGTCTAAGATAAATGAAAGTCGGAAGACACAAGCATTATTAGCATTAGTGCTCTTACAGAGCATCTCTAAGAAAGGCAATTCATTCTTAAACTACAATAAGGAACTATGTACATATGTGTAATAAATATAATGTCAATAAAGTATTACCTGAGTGTGTTAGTTTTTTAAATTTAGATGTTTATGCAGTAAAACAGGCCTGTCTGAACCAACATATATAAATGACTCTTATGTATATGATAACCTCCAAGCAAAGCACCAATAAAAATAAGTAGAACTCATCAAGTACAATAAGTTAAAATAACTGTTTAAATGCTATAAATGTTGAGTTTGAGCTAAAAATTTGTTTTTAGAGAAAAACAACCCACAGTTATAATATACTCAAATCTTGGTGATTTTTTAAATAAAGTAATAAAAAACATTTCGTGAGGTTATTTTTAAACTTCATTATTTAAGTCAATTATTATTTATCTTTAAGAACTGCTTAATTTCTCCTAGATTGGTCTTATTGTTAATCCTAACATAACTGCTATGCCTTTTACAAAAGAAAAGTCATTTGCATTCCAAGAAATGTAAAAGCCCAAAATGTTAAAGCTCTGGATGTGAAATAAAGCCAGCCAACTGAAATAATGAATCTCTATATTCTACTTAGCCTTCACTCAATTTTCATTTACCTTACTGAGGTATTTGCTTGGAGCATTTTTTTCTCCTTCCCTTTTTATTCTTATGGAATAAATAAGAGGAAAAAACCTGTATCTCCACATTAGCCAAGTTTAGACATTGCTGAAAAAAAAAACTGACTTGGCTGTATCTGTTAGGCCTCACGTAATTAGACATAAAAACCAAGCCTTAAATATATGTAGTTTTTACAAGATGAAACTTTCTCGGAAATATTACAATGCTTATCATCCCAAGAACCCACATAATTGAAAGAAAAATTAATAGAAAAACAATTACTAACAGTTGACTATCAAATTGACACAATCACCAGCTGTTCACAATATTTTTTTGAGCGATGTCAAAGAGACAAACTAAGGAATCACAGTCACTGACTGAATTCTGGATATAATTCTATCATATACTTAAAATTGGCTGAACTGCAAGAAAAGTTACAGTTAATATGCTCTAAACTTTTAAAAATTACATTAAATTGTATGACCATATGATACTGTCACATTTTCACCATACATTCTTTCAAGATCTTTATGTCAAATCCCAATAAATCAAATGCAGGGGCTTTTAATTTTAAAAACCTATCCTTTTCAATATTAGATCTTTTCCCAAAGATCTTGAGAAAATCCCAAGCGGTTAAAAACTGCGTTTTCCTCTCTCTCTCAAAAAAAACTACTTTCCTATTTCATGAACATCAAAATACATGAGGAAATAGCTTCTTAAATGCTTCTTGTTATTTGAAAATATAGGTACCACATAGGTTAGTTTTCAAAAAGAGGGCGGGGTAAGTAAAGAGAGACATAGCTAGACAATATTAAAGCAGGCATACCATACGGTCAAAGTAAGATTTTTCACTTGGAAGATCTAAGTTCTTTTCAAATTAAAGGGGGCAGAATAAGTAAAGGGAGACACAGCTGCAAATAATACTGCAGGTATAACCACCCAAGGTCAAAAATAAGATTTTTTTACTTGGAGCAAATAAGTCTTTTTCAAACTTAAATTGGAAAAACATTATATAAACTTTGAACAAATCTGTTCATCAGAAAATTGGATACACAAAAACTAAAAATGGAAGGACCACCCATTATCTACGCATGAAGCCAATGGGACAGGAGGATCAGGCTGAAGAAAGTGTATGACCAAATCTAAATACTTCATAATTATTGGGTCATGAAATCCTGAATGCCCAATTCTATAATAAAGTAATCTAGATGTCAAAAAAAAACACACCAAACTAGCAGAAAACAAGACTTAGTACTATGATATAATTTAATTACAGTATACTAATCTAGGAGAAAATAATTCTTCTTAAGGAGTAAATTAAAATAGTAATTATACTTGCTTAAATATAAACATATATAATTTCTAATGTTTAAAAATAATTAATATCAAACGTGAATCAGGTTAGGGGCAAACTGTTACAGGTAAACACATATAGGCTATATACCATTAAGAAACAAGATGTAAGACCTACTGTCCTTATAAATGCCTACTGGTAAAATGACTCTTACATTTTATCTTGGAGTTACATCCTTTGCTTTCACCTGAGATTAATACCTCCAATCACTTCTTTCCAGAATCTTCCCCGGGCTTATCAATGTATTAAATAAAGAATGTTACTCAAAACACTTCAGTCCAAAAATAATTTTTAGGCTGACGTTGTAAAGCAACCACCAATTTAATAAGCAACTTAGAAATTGTATATACTCCTGTTTTCTGAATTCACAAGATTCTGCATTTTTACCTATTTACAGATGTATAAGGAATCAACTTTCAGGCTCCTTTCATTTAAATTAAGGTTTGTTTACACATGATAACTATATTCTAGAATTCTTATGCTCTGTTCTTAACAGCTCTATGTTTCTAACTCAGAAATCAAGTTTTCAAATTTCTGAGTTTTTTAGTACTCTGAACAATAATCACATACACAGCAAACTGAACATCATTTTAAGAATTATGTAAAGCAATCTGAATATACTTCTAAAATATGTATATTTTTTAAATAGTATTATTTTTTAACACCAAGAAAAAATGCAATAGAAAAAAAGAACTCAACAACCTACTTAACTCATCATCTTCCATACCGGTTTTCATTACGGTGCATTTTCAAATCAAAGTCTATCCATCTGAAAAAGTCGACTGCTTATTAAAGTTCTCCACGAATTTAAAAGCATTGCTATAAACTTTTCTTCAGTCCATTCAGAACCTTAACTAATCAAACAATGAAACAAATATTACAAGACGAAGGCTGACAAAAAATCATAATGAACCTCTCAGATGAGAAACTAATTGGTACTAAGTACACAATGGCTTACATTTAATCCTGTTAATAACCACACAAAAAAAGAAATAAAAGACTCACTTTTCAGTCATCTCTCTGGACCACTGGGCTAAAATAACAGCATGACTAAATCTGACATTGACCCCGTGGCCCTGCTAGGAGTTAAAAGAATTCCTTTGAGTCTTCTGAGGCCTGTTTTCAACTGCTCCAGAAGGGGTGGGCTAATCACACGCACTTGTTGGCCTTCTTTACAGTAACAAGTCAAATTAGAAATGGTCATATACGCTGTCATATATACTAGTCCATACCTCACAACACAAACATAGGAAGGAACAACAAACTAGCAACAGCTGGATGATGAAATACCACAAATGAATGAAATGTCAAAAGTGAAAATTTATCCTATTACTAAAAATAAATTTTTAAAACAAAAATGAACTTATCCAAATTTACTAAAAGATTAAAACTGAGACAAAACAAAAGCATGAATCAAACTTCAAAGAAAAATCTTGTGTAAAAATCGTTCCAGATTAATCATGAGAATTTTCAACAAGACTACAGAATTAAAATCTATTTAATTACTTGATAAAGTTTTGCTTATTTTTATGATTGAGTCCAGAAATAACAATGTTCAATTATCTGTCTAAAAGTACTTATATTTCCATTTCAGCCTATTCAAAACATAATTTCTCACTTCCATCAAAAAAATTAGTAACTTAACACTTTCCTAACTAATTATTGAAAATAATTATGGATATGAACGTGTTATATTTGGCAATATTTCTCTAGCATTAGTATTGCTGCCTTTAAATATTACTTACTAAAATAAAATCCCAAACCTTATTCCCAGTTCTCAAAATCTAATCACTGAAAATTTAAGCAAGTAAACCACTAGCACATTACGTATTTGCCTCAAATTCCAAAAATTTAAAAATATATAGCTATAGTTAATTTACATCCATATTTAAAAATAAAAGGTCAAAATTTTCAGAACACTGGAATCTAGCAGATGTCTTTACAACATTAGGAAACCAAATTATTACTAAACACCAGCATATATTTTAATTCCAAGTGGTCTCCAGCAAGATATCAAAATAATTTTTTAAACTCAATGCTTGCACTTTCATAATTTTAGTTGCTCATATTAACAAATTAATTAAATACTATAATCAAAGAAATATTACTGAATGGAGCAGGTAATTGAGTAATTCATTTAAAGCCATTGTTTTGCCAACTAACAAAGGATTAAATTAATTTAGGATAAAAACTGGCAGTAAAATCTTAATACTTATTGCAAACTTTGCAAAATGCATCAAAATTTACACTCAGAAAAAAATTTTAAGCACTGTTTGTCTTGAAAATCTGTAGTGTCAAAGATCTCCCTTTCTGTCAGGTGGCCACAGTTCAGGGCAGTCCCCTTCTGGCCTTGCTTCCCCTTGTATTCTCACCTTCTATTTTCCCTTACACTCAAAATATTTTCACAACATGCCAACAATCAACTGGATCACTGCAACATAAAGCACCAAGCAATAACAGAACTATAAAATATTTTACAACCCCACCCCCAATTTAAATCTCCAACTCAGAGCGTGCTTTTTCTGAACCAAAAAACCATCGAAAGCTATACAGTTTTAAACACCAAAGTTTACCCTGCCTTACCTTGACAACATTTTCTGTACTAAGAAAAGTTATGAATATAAGCATTTCCATTATACTTTAATAGTTACTATCCTTGTTATTTGTGAGCTCATGTCATGTTTTAAAACTGAATAACCCATTACGAAAAAGGAAAACAAAAAGTGAAGACAGAAAAGAAATCCTACAAAGCAGGAATTTCAAATAAAGACTGGAACAGGCATCGTGCAATCATGACCTTAAAAAACAGTTGTCTGACAAGTGTCTGAAGTTTTTTAATGGCATGAAAAATATTTTGCCAGTTTCTTTCCCTAATAAATTTCAAGCTCAGCTCTCCAGTGCTCTGCTACTAAGATGGCACTCAATAAAATGCATCCTATGAACCCTAACATTTCAAACACTCAGAGTAAAGAGTGTTAACAGATTCCTTTAAAGCTGCATGCTTTTACAATCGAATTACTTCTCACATTAAAGATTATACCCTACTTTGATGCGCTCAATACTAGAAACATATTTTAGAGGTTAACTGCATTTCTCAATAATTATATTTAAGCATCAAGCATAATCTTGTATCTTTTCAAATACTACTTACATTAGGGAAAACAATTTTTACCAACTTACAATTTTACAAACTATACCACTATGATCAAACAGCAGAAATTCAACAGATTATTTAAATTGCCATCAACAAACAACAGCTAATTAGACTATGAATACATTTTTCTTATTTGGAAGTCTGATTTTAAAATAAACTGCTTCTTGAGAAGTCACTGCATAGAAACCCAAATATAAACAGAGTAACTAGAAAACATTAAAATTAAGAAAACAAATTTTTATTTTTTGTTTCGTACCAATTATCTCAAATTCTGTATTCTAACAGAACTAAACCCCCTCCCAAAAAAAACTCTATCGGGTACAGAAAGATTTGTCCTTATCCAATTTCCCACTGTACTTAACAGACATCTACAAACAGCATTTTAGACCTCATTGCCATGACATACAAACGACTAAACAAAATACCTAAAATTATAAAGTGTCAAAATTACACTTTTCCTATCAACATTAGAAATTTTTTGCCTGAAAATTAACAGTATACTATAGTATCATTTTTTCCTGGTAGATTAGCAATGTATACAATTTACGATTATTTTTCATTATTTTATATTAGTCTAATTAACATAAAACTCAGTTTAAAATGTTACTGTATGATTCTTCCTTCACAGAACAGTTGTAAAGCAGAAGTATCTCTGATTACACTGACATTTTAAACCTTCAGATATTAATTTTTAAAAATTCTAAGTGAATCTGGAACTAGAGGTCTCAACTTTTTCTTTGAAAAAGTTAACTATCATTCAGTATTTAAACTGCCACAGCACCTCTCCAAACTTCACATTTCGTAGGAACACAAAGCTGCTACAGATATAATTCTTCACATGTGAAAAATAAGCAGGCTTTCTAAGAAGAAGCAAACTTCTAAGAACTGGTCAAAGTAAAATCACTACTTCCCCAATTTAATATATATTCATATGTTTACATGAATATATACACACTATGGGCTATGAAAATTTGATATAAGAGAAACTACATATCAGATTATGACTGATTTCTTATGGATATCTTTTTAATACATAATATTTCAATTCAAAATTTACAGTAGTACCACTTACTGCTAATTAGTATTCCTAACATTAACTTGGTTCAACTATTACATTTTTACTGCAACAGTAAAATGACCATGAATGGAAATTTTCAAGATTAATAATCTTCACCAATTTCATGTATAAAGTTAACATCTTTTGAGCTTAATGACTCAATAATTAAACTGCTACTGTTATTAAGAAAACAAAAATCAAAGACAAAATTAGTTATTTTCTCTCTAGTCCCCAAGGATCTAAGCACTAGCCAATAATGCTTCCCAATCTCCAAAACAACACAAATAGATAGGCTAAGGAAGAAGGATCAAAACCAAGAATCAGGCTTTTTTTAAAACAAACCAAAAAAATCCTCTTTCCGGTTAGTAATCAACAAAAATAATAAAAAAGAAAAAGTGAAGAAGTCACCCAGAATATATGGCCATGTAAGCATGGGCACTCTTGCAGAAAACCAAGTCTGCAACCCAAAGCCATAGGAAATTTAAATTAAAGCAAACGGCCACAATAGGCAGGGAAATCTGTACAGATAAAAAGGACCTGCTGAGGATGCAGGTATACAACTAAACATCTTTTGAATTTCAAAAAAACTTCATTATTTTGTCAGTTTTTAAAAATATGAAGTAACTATATCCATAGCAAATGACTCAAATTTTAATTCAATCAAAATATGAATTGATGTGGTATGTGTAAAACAAAGGTAACAAAGGATTTTCATTGCTAAATATTGTTTCAGACCCTCCGCAGATCTGCTTCTATGTTTAAACAGCTTTAAAGAAAACTTCGAAAAACTAACAAAACGAAAAGACCTTTTGCTGCTGACATTCATCTAAGTGGTGGCACCTCCATTCAACTAAACACAAGACCTCTGACCACCCTGTAATGAACTACGAGGCACTTCAAAAATCAAAGTAAAAGATGCTAATTTCCCCGTCAAACATATGTATGTATATATATACATATAAATCCGTCCTTTTCAGTTATATTCCCTATGAATTTTAAAAATCCCTCCTATGTAAAAATTTTGTTTAATGAATCAGCAGCTTAAAATTTAGATGATCTGTAATATAATCATGACATTTCTTCAGTTATTCTGTTAGTAAAAAAATTTCCCAAACGACATTTCAAATAGAAAAATATAACTATTTAAAAGAAACAATTTTAAGAACAAATACAAATATCCTACAACTTAAAATTCCATGCATTTTAATAATTTGCCTATTCAGAAACACTGAAATACAGTGTTTTGAACTTAATTAAGAAAGTACTTTCTCTCTCTCTCTCTCACACACACAAATAGCATACATCACAGTAAATTTGTATTTACTCTCATGATACACATATCCTTTTTTAAAGCAAACCTAAAGAGCTAGAGTAGAGGGTATTGAAAGAAGAACAAAACAGTCAACTATATGAGTGAGATCATCTTTCAAGTTCTTACCAGAACAATGAAACTTTATTGATAGAGCCCTCCTTAAAAGTAGAATATAGTGCTAGTCCTTAATAAAACTGACAAAAGTTAATTTATGTTTATATCAGACCATTTAACAGTGAAACAATGCTTAGTACAGTGAAAGAAATAACTTTGGGATTAATGTGGCTGCACATCTCTTCAAATTTGACCTCTTCCCTTAAGTTTACTTACCATGTTACCTTCTATCCTAAATTCCTCACTTTCCCAAGCATAATCTACTACAACAGTCTGTTTCATCAGTCCTATCCAATCTATATCCTACATCTTTTGAGGTTCTCATTCATACAAAGACAGAAGTAGTATTCAAAGTTTTCCAGAGCTGGTGCTTTCTTGCCTAGAGTAGGTAACTCACAAGACATCATCAAATTGATATACTCAAATCAAATGAATTGTCAACAAAAAAATTTTCCTTCAATAAGTAGTTTTAAGCTACTTAACAGCTATTCTTTCACCTTAATGCAGTTGTAAATTAACTACAGATGCAAGCAAAAACAAGGAGGAAAGTACAAATGCTCTTGGCTATCAGAGATTTGTCATCTTCCCTAAAACATATTGAGAAAAATGATAAAAAAAAAAAAAAAGCACAGATGAATTCAAGATCACTTGTGAACCAACTGTTAAAACCAACGGTTACAAAAGCTGAAATTCTAGGATAAGAATTTGTTATAGAAGTCAATGTCATATGTTTATAAGACAAGCTCCACATTACAATCATCTGTTATTATATTGTATTTCCATATGGAATCCACATGATTATAAAAATTATTTTTTATTCTTACAAATACATCTGCATCCAGAGTTAATGCCTTTAGATCAAGTTATCAAAGTCAAATCTACTCAATTATATTCTTAAACATATTTCCCTAATTTAAAAAGAAGATCACATGATCTTCTACATGGTGGGTACACAATTAAAATGTTTATCTCTTCATTATTAGCACAATTAATAAAAATCTGGAAGTAAACAAACTTCCAAAAATACAAAAATGACAATACCTTCAATTTACAATAAATGATTAAAAATGCCTTTGAGAGATAAAAAAATTTTAAGCAGGAGAGCTAATACTTTCATTTTATCAATAAGCATTAATACTAAGTGATCAAGAGATTAATAAATTACTTTTATATTAAACACAAATTTTTAAAGAACATGATCTCTTACTAAGGAACATCTTGATTATCTGAATATCTTGTACTCTTTAAGAAGGAAAAAGAATCAAGTATTATCTTTTTATATCTGGTTCATATCAAATTTATCTTTCGACCATAAAAATATATACTGTACAAATTATACTTATTTTTTAAACAAGTGATCACTATATGCAATGGAATATTTTATTTAGAAAACAACGGCTATGAAAAAAAACTACATGGAAATACACTTCATGGCAAAGGATATGTTTCAAGTATTTCTGACAAGAATAAAAAATGCTGCCAATCTAGTTTTTACTTCTCCATTCCAAAAAATATAAACACACAGATAATGTTAGCAATATTTTAGTGACAACTATAATAAGCCATTGGTTAAATAAAATTTTATCATGGTATTTTTTGACTAAGCAGTTTTCAATGGATTTATTGTCTTAAACAAAAAAGAAATGTAAAAATAAGAGAAATTTAATTGTAATACCACTGAAGACAAAAGCTACTATACATAAATTTAAATAAAAATCATAACTTGACTTTGGATAAACATGTACTAACTTGCTAGCCTACAGTGAAATTATAGAAATTAGCAATTTACAGTATCAACATTCCAAAACATTGTACAAATACAACCAAACGCTGCCCTGTTACTTCCAGGGTTTCTAGTAAGATTTTTAGGCTACTGAACAATGACCACAAAGGCATCAAACTACACTCTATTTACAAGTACTTGAAAATGAACATTTTTATTTCTTCTCTCCCTTTGACAACTTCACCATGCAACAGTAACACACCTTGACTCATGCTAATTAAACAGCCATCTTTTTATTAAGTATAAGGTGATATGCTACAACTTGAAACACAGTTCAAAAACAGCCTTAAGAAATGAATAATACAAGCTTACAAGAGCTAAAAACATCAGAAAGTTTCCAATGCTCTTGATTATTTGCACTATGGCATGTGGCTATTTTCTTTTAAGATTTATTTATTTGTATTGGAATAAAATATTTACACAGAGGAGATAGAGAGAGGAAGATCTTCCATACACTGGTTCACTCCCCAAATGGACCGAACTGCCAGAGATGAGCCAATCCAAAGCCAGGAACCAGGCACTTCTTCCAGGTCTCCCACATGGGTGCAGAGTCCCAAGGCTTGAGCCATCCTCCTTTGCTTTTCCCAGACCACAAGCAGTGGGCTGGATGGGAAGTGGAGCAGCCAGGAACAGCCAGGACACGAACTGGCACCTAAATGGGATCCTGAACATGCAAGGTAAGGATCTAGTCACTAACCCATCACTACTTATCAATCAAAAGGAAAAACTAAGTTACACATTGATGAGAATGTATGAAACAGAAACCTGCTTTTTAAAAAAAAAAGAAAGAAAGAAATCTACTCTTAAGACCTATTAGGCTAGGAGAAATCCCAAGCGGCAATACTTAACTGAAATTAAGCCAATGAACACAAAAAGTGAGGGAAAATACAATTTGAGGAGATATGGGAAGCAAACTTTATTATTGCTTCCACTCTATCAAAATCTGTTCCTTTCCTATGTTAAAAGATTTTATAGAAGAACATAAGCTTGATGAGCCCAAGTTGTGTTCTGCAGCATGCTTTACTTTGAACAGCCCTGGCTAAAACACACTTTCAGTAATTCTTTCATTAACTGGTCCGGGAGAGAACTTGGAGTCTTAAACAAAATTACAATAGTTCATGCCCAAAAGACCACAACACCTGGGGCAGAGCTGGGAGAGAATCAATCCAGGAGTGAGGAACTCCATCAGTTCAGGACAAAAGTATTTGAGCCTCATCTGCTGCCTCTAAGGACACATTAACTAGCAGGAAGGTTGTAGACTGGAAGCAGAGAAGACAGAAGTTGCACACCAAAACCCTAACACGGGATATAGGCACGGTGCCACAATGCCTGCCCCTCACCAACTACTTTAAATAACTCCTCATTGACTTTGAGAAGGTTATTTATTACTTATCTAATATACCTAGCTCAAATCAGTGTAGAAAATACAAAAATAATTTATAATTCTGAAAATAAAAAATATCTTTATATAATGTACAAACTGATCTCCAGAATACTCTGATTAATAGAGAAGAAAAAAAGGCAAGTCAAATGTAGACCATATGCTACTATTTAAGAAAGAGGAAACCATAATGTGTATATGTGCTGCCGAAGAAACACATAGGAAACCCTAATATGAAGATGCATACATGTCTCAGGCAAAAGCCAGGAGCCTGGAAGTGCAGTAGAGTCCAGCAGGAGAGCCAAGCACTAAGGCCATCCTCCACTGTCCTACTAGGCCCATTAGCAGGGAGCTGGACTGCAAGAAGGTACAGCCAGGTATGATCAGCGGAAAGATCTTGCTCTCTGTCTCACCTCTCCATAGATCTGACCTGCTTTTCCAATAAATATTTTTTAAAAGGGAATCCTGGGCCCGGCGCGGTGGCGCAGTGGTTAAGGTCCTCTCCTTGCACACCCGGGATCCCATATGGGCACCAGTTCTAATCCCGGCGGCCCCTCTTCCCATCCAGCTCCCTGCCTGTGGCCTGGGAAAGCAGTCGAGGACGGCCCAAAGCTTTGGGACCCTGCACCTGTGTGGGAGACCTGGAAGAGGCTCCTGGCTTCGGATTGGCATAGCATCAGCCGTTGCTCTCACTTGGGGAGTGAATCATCGGACGGAAGATCTTCCTCTCTGTCTCTCCTCTCTGTATATCCGCCTTTCCAATTTAAAAAAAAAAAGGGGGGAATCCTGTTAATTAAGCTTAATAAAAGATGAGATAAATAAATCTAACAATATATAAAGTTGATGATGTAACTGTAAGAAGGAAAAAACTGACTTTAATTAAGTTTCCAGATCTAATGCACAGGAAATACAAGAGATAGAGCATATTAATTACTATAAAATTCAGGCTGCAAGAAATTCTACATGACAAATAATATATTAGTATAACAATTAAATTTCCAGAAATTAAAAAGAAAATAAAATTTAGTGATAAAGAGGAACCTATAGATTGAAGGGGAGTTTAATTATCAACCAATTACAAATTATAATACAGGGATTAGTCCTTACTCAAATAAAGTGTAAGAAAAAATATTAGAAGCAAAAATGGGAAACATAAACACTGGGTATCTGATGATAAAATTACTGGGATTTTCTTTAGTTGTGATGACATGATTGTTTTTTAGAAAAAAACTATCTCTAAGATGTATTTATTGAAATATGTGCATGTGCATTTTTACATATGAATGAATGGATGATATGTTGTGATCTGATTCAAAACAATGAAGGGACTTGAAATTACAAATAAGAAAATGATGAGTCCTGACTTAATAATTCCTGAAGCTGGTTTATGGGACATGGAAGTCCATTATAACACGCTTAGAGGACTCCATTTTTTATACTTTCAAAATTTCCAAATTAAATAACTTTTAAGAGGCAACAATTATATCTAGAGCTCATATCATTCCTTATTCACCCAGGAAAAGATTTGCTGCTTTTTATTCTGTAATTTCTATGGCATTCATCATATGGTTGTCTTTGACAATAATCTTTTCCAAACTTTATATCCCTCACAAACTAAAATCTATTCTGCACCTTTTTTTTTTCAACTAGGATATCTCCTTTCTAATACATAACAAATTCAAGTTCACTCACTGAAGAGTAGGAATTCTACAAGGAAAACAAATGATACAACAGACACAGTTCTTATAAAGAAGTCACAGAAAAGACAAAAGGACACGAAGAAAATGAAGCCCAGATCTGAGAGTACTATGTAATAACACTGAAGGTATGTGTTTTGGCATGAATTTACAACACGCAGCTATACTAAGGAGGGTTCCATAGGGCCAGCATTGTGGCACAGTGAGTAAAGCACTCACCATAACATAAGAATCACATATGAGTTCCATGTTTGGGCTGCCAAACTTCCAGGTCCATTCTAATGGCCTGAGAAAAGTAAGTGAAGATGGCCCAAGTACTTGAGTCCCTGCCACCCAAAGGGAAAGACCCAGAAGAAACTACTGTCTCCTGGCTTTGGCCTGGCCCAGACCCAGCTATTGTAGCTATCTAATGAGTGAATCAATAGATGGAAAATCTCTATTTTTCTGTCTTTTGAAGAAGTAAATCTTTTTAAAACGTATATAAATAGGGCCCAGCGGCGTGGCCTAGCAGCTAATGTCCTCGCCTTGAACACGCCGGGATCCCATACGGGCACCGGTTCTAATCCTGGCAGCTCCACTTCCCATCCAGCTGCCTGCTTGTGCCCTGGGAAAGCAGTCAAGGACGGCTCAAAGCGTTGGGACCCTGCACCCGTGTGGGAGACCCAGAAGAAGTTCCTGGATCCTAGTTTCAACCCGGCATAACATTGGCCATTGAGCTCACTTGGAGAGTGAATCATCAAAGGAAGATCTTCCTCTCTGTCTCTCCTCCTCTCTGTATATCTGAGTTTCCAATAAATAAATAAATAAATAAATCTTTTTTTTTAAGAAAAAAACTTAAATAAATAAATAAGAGTCCATGTCTGGATGGAAACTTGGGAAACTAATCAACAACTTCAAACAAGAAAAGCAACGAATATTTAGGGGAAAAACAAAAAGAAAACACTTCCTAATAACACTTACTAAAAACACTTCTCAGCAAAGCAACATAGGAGCTGGTGTCATGGCTCAACAGGCTAATTCTCAGCCTGCACACAACAGCATAACATTTAAGTACCAGCTCATGTCCCAGCTACTCCATTTTCCACTTAGTTTCCTGTTTAGGGCCTGGGTAAGCAGCAGCAGATGGCTCAAGCCCTTGGGCCTATGAACCCACATGGGAGATCTGGAAGAAGTTCCTGGCTCCTGGTTTTGAATCAGCTCAGCTCTGACTGTTGTGGCCATTTTGGCGGATGAATCAACGGATGGATGATTTCTCTCTCTTTCCTTCTTTTGTAGTCTCCCTTTCCAATAAAAATAAAATAAATCTTACCCCCTACAAAAAAAAGCAAAGGAGGGCCCAGCTCAGTAGCCTAATGACTAAAGTCCTCACCTTACACATGCTGGGATCCCATATGGTGCTGATTCGTGTCCCAACAGCCTCGCTTCCCAGCCATCTCCCTGCTTGTGGCTTGAGAAAGCAGTTAAGGACAGCCCAAAGCCTTGGGACCCTGCACCCACGTGGGAGACCTGGAAGAAGCTCCTAGCTCCTGACTTCAGATCGGTGCAGCTCTGGTCATTATGGTCACTTGGGGAGTGAATCATCGAAAGGAAGATCTTCCTCTCTGTCTCTCCTCTTCACTCTCTATATATATACCTGACTTTGCAATAAAATAAATCTTTTTTAAAAAGATAAAACTAAAGAGGAAGAGCCTGAAGTTTTCACAGAGCAGCAAGTTATGCTGTATTCATTACCATAAACTTCCTAACAGTACATTCAAAATATATACATATATTACACAGGTTCACGTATTATTTCAAATTCACCACTATCCTTTTCTCAAAAGATGTTTTCAACCACATTCATCACCAGGACTCTGACAGATTTAACTCTCAAGGTAAAGAAGAGATTTCCATGAATTATTTCACTTACCTTATCTTTTTAATAGAACACTAAGTCACTTCAGGCTTAACTATGTCTTTTACCACTTCAAATCTTCAATATTATTGAGTCTATACAGAATAGATGCTCAATACATGTTAGAAGATTTAGCAATTAATTGGAAAAATAGCAATACATGTCAAAGTATGTTTATAAGCATGGAAAAGATTTGCCATCAAATAGCTTATAATTTTTTCTCACATCAAATTAATGTTGTTTCAAATACACCATAGTCTGAGGAGCTATCAACAGGAGAAAGATATATACGAAAGAGCTATCAAGGTTCTTTAGCAATCAGCATTTCAAAAGTACGGCAAAATCTCCACACAGTCCACTAACATGAAAAAAACCTTCTCTAAAGAGTATTACCTAAACCAGATCTACTTATTAAGAGGATAATGATTAATGACTAAGACACTTAAATACTGAATAGGCATCAGTACTGAATATGAATATATTGCTTATTAGTTTAAAAGAAACAAGCATAACAAAGGAAACAAAGCAGATGATATACCCTAACAAGTAGTAAGAATTCAAGCAAGTTAATCTGAAGGATTTCCGACATTTTACAATTGTCCTAAACAACAAACAAAAATAAAAATCCTAAAAGCAGAGTAAAGATAAACGGCATTATACATAGGCACACACAAATGTCTGGAGCTACTTACATTTGTGCCAATATCTTAATGTTGCAGAAAAGTGGTACATATTTATACACACAAACTAAACTTTGAAGGAATCCCTAACTGCAAGAATGAATCAGTTTCTTTTGAAAAAACACATATATGAAAACAGATATAGAAAATTCAGGGTAAAAAAAAAGCCATTCTAGAAAACTGCAAACCTATATGAACTGCAATAACCTTAACACACTAGGAGAAAGAACTGTGTGAAATAACGAATGATCCACCTTCAAATCAAACATAGAAATATCCATTATGACAAGTCATGGGAAAAAAAAACACCACAGTCAGGAGCCAGCACAGTGGTACAGGAGGGTATCCTGCCACTTGTGACGAGCAGCATGCCAAATGGGTGCCAGGTTCCTGTTCTGACTGTTCCACTTCCGATTCAGCTCCCTGATAACATGTCTGGGAAAGCAGCAAACGTTTGCGTCCCTGCATTCCCCTGGAAAACCCAGATGAAATTGCTGGCTACTGGCTTTCTAGGTGAGGCCACTGCAGCCATAATGTGAGTGAACCAGAAGATGAGAAGCATCTCTATGTCTCTTCCTCTCTTAATCTGTCTTTCTCTCACTCCCTTTCCATCTCCTCCCTCACTTTTCATATCAATAAAAGTAATCTAGAAGAAGAAAAAATATTGCAGTTAATTAGAACCATCATACATGACTGATGGAAATGTAAAATGGAATAGCCACTGCGGGAAATAGCTTGGAGGTTCCTCAAAAAATTAAACAGAATTACTAGTAAATTCATTACAAATATACACCTGAGAGAATCAAAATGGGTATTTAAAGACTTGTGCACAACATGGAGGGTATGGCAGTACATTAAAGCCTGCAGAGGACACCCAGTACCATGACAGAGGACAGTACAAGTTGATTAACTACCCCAGCCAAGCACTGGCAGTGAAAATCTGGGCAAACAGAGATTCTAAAGTGGACTATGTCAGCCAGTGGATTCTGAAGAGATTTCATCATGCTTGGAAAGGCAAGACTGGCAGCATTCAGAACTGCTGAACTATCAAAATCACTTGAGCAGGACCCTCAGAGCATGCCCACATTGGGGACCCTAAGATGGTTGAGAGGCTGAGAGTGGCTTCTACCCTTTATCTCACACCTTTCCCTCGATACAGGAAGGAAAAAAAGGCAATGTTTTTTCCCACAATGATCTTACCCACTTTCCTGTAGCTCTTGACCATCTGTGCCTTAATCAACTATGTAAAGATCATCAAAATAATAATAATTAAAGACTTGTACACAAATATAGCAACACTGGGCCCGGCGCGGTGGCGCAAGTGGTTAAAGGTCCTCGCCTTGCACGCCCTGGATCCCATATCGGCGCCGGTTCTAATCCCGGCAGCCCTGCTTCCCTTCCAGCTCCCTGCCTGTGGCCTGGGAAAGCAGTCGAGGACGGCCCAAAGCTTTGGGAACCTGCACCCGCGTGGGAGACCTGGAAGAGGCTCCTGGCTTCGGATCGGCATAGTATCGGCCCGTTGCACTCACTTGGGGAGTGAATCATCGGACGGAAGATCTTCCTCTCTGTCTCTCCTCTCTGTATATCTGCCTTTCCAATGAAAAAATAATAAAAATAAATCTTTAAAAAAAAAAAAAAAAACAAATATAGCAACACTATTCACAACAGCCAAAAAGTGGACAAACCCAAATATCTACAGATGAATGCATAAGCAAAATGTGGTGTATTGATCAACACAATATTAGTCCAAAAAAGTAATTGAGTATTAACACATGCTATAATGCACATAAACTTCCAAAACATTATGTTAAGTCAAAGAAGCCAGACATAAAAGATCACTCAGTAATTCTCCTTACAAGAAACATCCAAAACAGAAAAATACATGACAAAAATCAGAGCAGTGGTTGTTAAGGGCCTGGAGAAAAAAAGAAACTATAATGATTGCTCCACAGGAAAGAGATCTTCGGATGAACACAAATGCTTTGAAACAACACAGAGATAAGTTTACAATACTGTGAATGTAATAAATGTTACCAAGTTAGAGCACTTCAAAATACTCAATAATTTTATGTTAACCTGAATCTCACCTAAATACAAATACCCCTCTCAAAAAATGTAGTTCAACTAGAAACAAACTTCCTTTTGTATATCTGTAGCATAAAATATTTAAAACTACTTTCACAGAAATATATACTCTTTATTATCTACTTTATTTTAACCCCGCAAACATAATAGACTAAGCCTCCCACTCCCTTTCTATCAGAATCCTAATTTCTACAGGACTTAGCTGTCCCTCTCTCCATCCTCCCTACCTCTCTATCAAAACTTCATTTTGGGGAGCTGGTATTGTGGTCAATCAGGTTAAGCCGCTGCCTGCAATGCCAGAATTCCATGTGAGCAGCAGTTCCAGACCCGTGCTCTATTTCCAATTTAGCTCCCTAAGAATATGCCTGAAAAGCAGCAGAATATAGCCCAAGTGCTTGGGGACCACCTACCCACGTGAGACATGCAGAAAACGCTCTGGACTCTTTCCTGACTTTGGCCCGGCCCAGCTCTGGCTCTTGAGCCCTCTTAAGGAGTGAACCAGCAGATGAAAAATCTGTCCTTCTGCCTTGCCTCCTCTGTCTGTACCTCTGCCTTCCACATAAATAAAATAAATATTTTTTTAATTCATTTCGTCACGAGAAATCCCAATTCTATCAGGCGTGAGCTCCCAATTAACCTGCTCTTCTGTGTGGCTCCAAGTTTATTTCTTTGAAGTCATAATTAACTCCTTCTTATACCTGTCTCATCCAACAGATTTCAAAGTTATGTTCATATTCCCACGTGAACTTGTACGTCTCACATCTAGTTCCTCCCAGCTTACTTAAAAAAAAAAACTAACCTATCCATCTTACCTTGAAAATTGCTAATTCTACAATCCAATCTCCATAGGTCACCAAACATTTTTTCAAAATAAAAATGTGAACATGTTACCAACTTAAAATGCTTCAAAGGGTTCAACATTCACGGGATAACTCTTTTTTTTTTAAGATTTATTTTATTCTTATTGGAAAGGTGGATATACAGAGAGGAAGATCTTCCGTCCGATGATTCACTCTCCAAGTGAGCTCAACGGCCCATGCTATGCCGATCCGAAGCCAGGAGCCTCTTCCGGGTCTCCCATGCGGGTGCAGGTTCCCAAAGCTTTGGGCCGTCCTCGACTGCTTTCCCAGGCCACAGGCAGGGAGCTGGATGGAAAGCGGGGCACAGGCAGGGAGCTGGATGGAAAGCGGGGCTGCTGGGATTAGAACTGGCGCCGATATGGGATCCCGGGCGTGCAAGGCGAGGACCTTAACCACTGTGCCACTGCGCTGGGGCCCAACGGGATAATTCTTTAAGATGGACATAGAAAGGTCTTTAATAAACAGTGTCCTCACTTCACTTATAAACCCTCACTGCAGCATCACATTATCAATCAGACTGAGGAAACTACATTCATGAACTCACTGTGTGCTTTTCATGCTGTTGTGCTTGACATAAACTGTGTCCTTCACCTAAATCCTCAGATTTCAACAAAAGTCAACCTCTCATCTCCCTACTACACATCCTTTATAACTCAGCTATAGGGCCCAGCACAGTAGCCCAGTGGCTGGATCCTCACCTTACAATCATTGAGATCCCATACAAGCACCAGTTGGTGTCCAGGGTGCTCCACTTCCCATCTAACTCCCTACTGTGTCCTGGGAAAGCAATGGAGGACAGTCCAAGACCTTGGGACCCTGTACCCACATGGAAGACCTGAAAGAGGCTCCTGGTTTCTGTCCGGCTCAGCTCTGGCCACTGCATACTTGGACTGTGAACCAGCGGATGGAAGATCTTTTGTCTCTCCTCTCTGTAAATCTTCCCAATAAGAATAAATATTTTTTTTTAATGTAGCTAAAGCATCCTAGCTAAAGAAACTGTGGTACATCTACTCCATGGAATATTATTCAGCTATTAAGAAGAATGAAATTATTCTATTTACAACCAGGTGGTCCCGACTAGAAACCATCATGCTCAGTGAAAAGAGTCAATCACAAAAGAACAAATACCATATATTCTCTCTCATAGAAGGAAGCCAACATGGAAAGTGTAACTCCAACAGTCCAATCTAAACTGTTTTTTCAATCGTTTGTTTGCTTTTTTGGCTGTATCCCATGTGTTTTGATGTTTTTACTTCAGTTTGGTTCCTTCCAAATAATCTCTTTTCTCTAGTAGAATTCATCACGTGCTCATGAAGTATACAATGGCATCATTTTTCCCAAGAGACTTCTGTTTTCCTTTTTGTCACACATGTTTTGGTCACTCAGTGGTACATTATTTTGTCAGGGTGATATAATTTGTTGTTGATATTTTTGCTGTTGTTGTTGTTGTTATTGATGTAGCTGTTATGAAATGATGTCAATCAGAAAAACAGTAATATTATTTCAACCCCAAACAGCCTGTATCTAATGCAATAAGATATTGTGAAGTACCAATGAACCAACAATCGATATGAGTCAGACTGCTTATGATCTACATCAAAGAATTGTAAAACCTAATATACTTTTAAGACCCTATGCTACTCGGAAATGGCGAGGGAGAGCAGAGAAATCTTCCATCTCCTTAGAATGTGAGAGGAAGACGTGAACATAACGTCTTCAGGAACATAACAGGTAACTTATGGACAACAGACTCAAATCAACATTAGACAACAGTAAAACTACAAAGATATACAGGTGGAATCAAGAGCGATCCTGACAACCTCTTAACAGGAGGTCATATGCACAAAGTAGCGGGGAATCCCAGGGTGGAGCAGGTAGACAGGAGAAGGCTTGTATTCCAACCCTGGGGACTCCCAGATCCTCACCAAGGACTATCAGTATGGGCACCAAGGACTAAATCCCAACTGCCAAGCAGACCACAGGGAACCGGAATGCCTTCGGAGGCCAAGAACTCTGAGGCCATCCACCCCCGTCTGGATCTACCACAGGGGATGGAAAAAGCCCAAACCCTTCCTTGCAGGATCCAAGGTCATCGGAACAGTAAGCTTCCTTCAGGACCAGGAAGAGAGCTTTTCTCTGGTCCTCACTTAGTTCCAACTTTGGATCCCCACCCTATCTTGCAATGACCATCAGGGTTGCTCCGAAGCCCCCCATCCCCAAACACATGCACGCACGCACACACACAAATTGGAATAGATAGAGAACAACAAGGAAAGCTTGGGACCAGACAAGAAATGGTCAGTATGGACTCACACATACCTTACTAGCTAGGACACAAAGATTAATTACTCCTCACTAAGGTGTTAAAGATTTCTCTGCACACCCCTTCTAAAACTGTTCTGCACCTCAATTGTTGACATAAGCCTTGTTAGAGTTATAAGCCAGTTAAGACTATCCCAAAATCTGCCAAGTTCAGCAAAATTATACTTCAACACTATAAACTGCTGAATGCTAAAATGAAAATAGTCACAAGACAGCTGAACAGTAAACTATAGCCATTTTAAGGTGTATGGCAGCCAGTTCTGTGTATAAACCAAAATTGAAATGTCAATGAAGTAGTCAGAGGATGCGGTTTAGAACTTGCATTTTTTAACATATTGGTTACTCAATGCCATGTCAATTAATTTCATAATGTTGTAAATTGATGTTGATGTTATGTCGTGGCTTTTAATTGATCGGGATGACATTCTGCCAGCTCTGCTTTCAGACCAAAGATGGTCTCCCCAAGAAACCACTGTATCTGGAAAATAAGATGCTAGACTCTATGCCTGCAATGAAAGAATCTTAACTGAACCTGAACTGTAATACTACAACAAGGTGGAGGAATCCACCATGGGAAGAGGGTATGGGGAAAGGTTGGGGGAATCCCAGAGCCTATGAGACAGTGTCACATAATGCAATGTAATCAATAAAAAATAATATACCAAAAATAAAATGTAGCTAAAGCATCCTGGCCCACCAAGTACTCTCCAAGTCTTCAATTTTAAGTATCTTTCCATCTTTTCACTTCATTCTCTATTTTAATCAATGCTTTTTCTTAGATTCCCCACACTACATGGCTAACACTGCTTTTCCTTCCATGATCCAAAACATACACAGTAAAATGTTAACAAATGGAACTCCTTTACATCTCGTTGCTCTCAGTAAAATCCATCTTTTGCCAACGATGCCATGTGCTAGTAATCTCTCTCATGAAACATTATCCTTTGCAACTGGCTCTCAGCCCTTCAACAAAAAAGAGAATGGCCATACCCCAAACACACCACCAAACATGTCCATCATCCACCATCATTCTTATTCCTCTAGAAGTCCAGTTAAATCATCCTCTCCACTTTCTCATCATAATAATTTTTTACAGTCACAACACAGTTCCAACTTCCTCACTGAACACCTAGATCATGTTTTTCCCAACCTATACATTTTCACTATTCCCAGCATTTCAACAGATTTCTAAACCAACATTAAGAGTTGGCTTCAAAGAAAAAATACTAAGCTTTCTCTTCAGCATGTTAACTATGAAATAGTTCATATACTTGAGAAAACATTCAAAAAGATAACACGGGGAACCTGAATTTAAGAAAATAGCTAGGTAGGGCCCGGCGCGGTGGCACAAGTGGTTAAGTCCTCGCCTTGCACGCCCGGGATCCCATATCGGCGCCAGTTCTAATCCCAGCAGCCCTGCTTCCCTTCCAGCTCCCTGCCTGTGGCCCGGGAAGGCAGTCGAGGACGGCCCAAAGCTTTGGGACCCTGCACCCGCGTGGGAGACCCGGAAGAGGCTCCTGGCTTCGGATCGGCATAGTATCGGCCCGTTGCGCTCACTTGGAGAGTGAATCATCGGACGGAAGATCTTCCTCTCTGTCTCTCCTCTCTGTATATCCGCCTTTCCAATGAAAAATAATAAAAATAAATCTTAAAAAAAAAAAAAAAAAGAAAAGAAAATGGCTAGGTTCCAGCATGATAGCCTAGAGGTCAAATCCTCGCCTTACACGCACCAGGTTCTCATAAGGGTGCCAGTTTGTGTGTCCTGGGTGCCCCATTTCCCATCCAACTCCCTGCTTGTGACCTGAGAAGACAGTAGAAGAGAACACAAATCTTTGGGATCCTGCACCCACATGGAAAACCCAGAGGAAGCATCTGACTCCTAATTTCAGGTTGGCTCAGCTCTATTGGGTCTCATGGAAAGTGAAACAGCAAATGCAAGATTTTTCTTTCTCTCCATCTCTCTGTAAATTTGGCTTCCCACCCCCCCCAAAAAAAACGCTAAAAAAAGAGATGCTAATTTGATCATCATATATACAGACTCAGTTAATGAAATAATACATGACCTCAGTGGAAGGGATTTTAAAAAAGAAGAGGTTAATTACTTATTTTAACCAGCTACTATATTACAGCTCACCTTGAATAACTTGGTTTCTGTCATTTTGCTCCAAGCTAACAAGTATTACTGAAAAGATGTATGGAATCTTTCAAAGTAAGTTCATTACAAGTTCATCCTATTTTAATTTTTTACTGACTACTATTTCTTTTTTTAAAAAATAATTATTTTTATTGAAAAGCAGAGTTACAAAGAGGAGGAAAGACGGAGAGGAAGATCTTCCCTTTGATGGTTCACTCCCCAAGTGACCACAAAGGCCAGAGGTGAGCCAATCCGAAGCCAGGATCCAGGAGGTCTTCCAGGTCTCCCACACGGGTGCAAGGTCCCAAGGCTATGGGCCGTCCTCAACTGCTTTCCCAGGCCACAAGCAGGGAGCTGGATGGGAAGCAGGGCTGGCAGGATTAGAATCGGCGACCATATGGGATCCTGGACGTGCAAGGTGAGGATGTTAACCACTACACTATCATGCAGGCACCCCCCCCTTTTATTTTTAATGTTTTCCAACCTGTGAGCTTCAGACTCCTAAGAGGAAGAAGAATTAGTTATTACACAGACACCCAGCAGCATACATTGCAGAAAATTTCTCACATACATGTATTACCGTGTTTCAAATGTGCTGTCAATGTTTTAGTCACAACAGAAAGTCACATAGTAGAGTACTGAGCGGTAGTTTTTCATTAATACACATTTTTTCAATTAACAAATACAAAAAAAAAAATGTAACTATGATCTTAAGTGGCAATTTTACTAAGTACTGGGTGGTTTTTTAAAAACTACTTATTTATTTGAGCGCCAGAGAGATGACAGCAAGGGAAATTTCCAGCTGCTGGTTCACTTCCCAAATGTCATTTCCCAGAGCCAGAGCATGTGGGAGGCAGGAAACCAATTACTAGAGCCAACACCTCTGCCTGCCAAGGTCTGCATCAGCAAGTAGCTGGAGCCAGGAGCCACAGTGAGGGCTAAAACTCAAGCACATCGATGTGGGACACAGGCACCTGAAACGTCTACTCTAAAAAATTATTCTAAAGTTAAGGAGGCTGTCACCTTGAAAGCATCAGGATCCACTGCAGGCATTCATCTGCTACACCACTGCTCTGGAACTATGACAAAATATGCTGAACCATATTGGGGCAGTGGTGTATATGTACATATATATATTTATAAATATGTTAGTTGTTATAATATATAAGTATATGTTATAAATATATATAACATAACATCACACCTGATCCCTTCCCTACCTCAATCCATTAATTAGGCACTTCAATAGTTTCTTCCCTTCTACCAGATCAGAGCTTCTCTATTCAGACAAAAATTGATTCTGCTCTTTGCCCTAAATACTACTGCTCTGTTTTCTTTCTTTTGCTGTCAAATAACTCAGAATCATTCAACTACAGCCTGAACTAGCACAAGGTTTTACCAGAACAGGTATACTCCTTTCTTTTGCTGCTTTCCCACAAAGGCAGAGTTGAATAGTTAAGAGATCCTATGGTCCTGAAAGCATAAAATGCTTCTTATCTGGCTCCTTTAAGAAACAGTTCACCTGAGCAGAGTGTGTCCTCGCAGTTAAGATGCCCATATCTCACATCAGGTGCCTGGGTTCAATTACAGACTTTGCATCCAGACTCCAGTCAACACAGACAGCTGGAAGCAGCAGTGATGGCTCAAGTAACTAGCTTCCTGTCTCTGGCATCACATACCTGGCTAGTATTCAGGCTCCGGGCTTCAGCCCAGCCCTGCCCAAGCCACCACATTTGGAGTGAGCCAGTGGATGGGAATGTTCTCTCTCCCTGCCTCTCAAATAAATTTAAAAAGAGGAAAAAAAGTTGATCTCTGGGGATCCAGGCATGATCTACAATTTATAATCAGTATCACTATTTCCTGAGGACGACAGGGTACTGCTGAAGGCTGTGGAATAGCAGTAAAGTAACACGAATAAAAACGCGTTTCAAGGCTACTGGTTTAACAACAGTGTGCAGGGCAGAGAGAAAAGAAGACCATTTAGAAAACTACCATAAGACATTAAGCATCGGGCAAAAAGGGAGGGAAATAAAAACAAAGAAACTTTTTTAATAATTAACCATTAAGGCATGACTAGAGACAATACAGATTAGCATCAAAATTTAAATATTCAACTATGTAGCCTGCAGAATTTGCATTCCCTCCTACAATCTGCCCCAGACTTACAGCTCTTCACATTTACCTGTCTTATGCCTTCAGAGTACCTAAAATTAGAGCTAATTTCACATTTTCTATGTACCAAACATTCCCGATCCCTGCTACCTGGCTAACTTCTGAATAAGCAAATCACTCCTAAAAACAGGCAATTCCTAAGAGTTGGCCAAATAAAAGCACAGGGGCAACATTCAAAGTAGGTAGAGTACTCACCTGTGGTATCACAGGACAGAAGCAGCAACTAGGACTTCAGGTGGAGAACTGGCTCTAGCCAAACAGCTTGAAAGCAGCTATGAATCTGCTTCCAGAAGCAACAGAGTGACTTTGGTATGTCTGAATGATCACAAATACCACCAATAGCAGACCCACAGCTAAGACAGTCTTACGAGAGAAGCAAGCCAAAACACAAGACCAAGGGGTGAGGAATTACAGAGAGCATGCAGCAGACCCTTCTGGTTTTTCACATAGAAAAAGCAAACTTCCCTCGTTATTAAACATGATACTACTGTTAAAAATTGCTAGTATGATACTAACCTTCAGTAACGGAGTTTTCACATCCCACAAGGTTGAGAAGAATACCATCATCTTTGTCATCCGCTTCACATCCTAGCAGCATCCAGCTTTCCACATTATCACTTTCAGAAATGAGGCTCTCTTCCTCTTCACTTGAACTCACTTCTATCACCATGACCTCTTGGATCCCATCTGACCCCTCTTCAGGGTTTGGCGCCTGGGTATTCCGCCTGCATTTCTTGCCAGCCAATTCACGAGCCGGAAGAGAACCACAGGTCTTTTCTTGTGCTTGGCCTCTAACATTCTTTCTTTTACATCTATATATACTGTCTTCATCAGACAAAGTAATGACCTCTGACCCATCTGATAGCTGAATGACTTCACTATCAGAAAGGACAATTAAATCCTTCTGATCTGGTTGGTTACTCAGTGATTCAGAATTCCCAGAGTCCTTTTCTTTCTGTACTTCCTCCGTGTCGGCATTACCAAGGCCTTGGGCATAGTGAACCTGACTATACAGCTGAAATTCCACCTCACTGTCAACACTCAGCTCACTGGATGACTCTTCACGATAAAGTTCATCTTCGTAGGCTTCTATTGATTCATAGCCACCAAACATTCTGGAAAGTAGTAATGCTGACGCTGTAAAAGATAAAGTCAGACCAACAATGTATTTTAAAGCTCAAATCAGAGCTGTTTAGCACAAAGCATCACCTCTTACAACCAATTTCTTGGTGGAAGTCATCACTACCCCCTCAAATACAAAACTTATTTGTATTTGAAAGACACATTTTTGCAAAAAGAGAGACAGAAAAAGATATTTCATCCACTGGTTCACTCCTCACACACTCCCAACAGCAAGAGCTGAACCTATCCAAACCTGGAAGCCAGGAAGGACCTTCTTGGCATCCCAAATGGGTGCAGGGGCCCAAGGCTGTGGACTATCCTCCGCTGCTTTCCCAGGTCATCAGAAGGAAGGTGGATTGGAAGTGGAGCAGCCAGGACATGAAGCAGCACTCATTCGGGACTGTGGCACTGACAGGCAGATTAGCCTGTGAGCCACAGCAGTCCCAAAAGTCATCGCTTTTTCAGATGTAACAAAATATCTTTTCCTTGCAGGCATTTGGCCTACCGGTTAAGACAGTGGTTAGCACACGCGTGTCCCACAACGAAGTACCTGGGTTATACTCATGACTCTAAATCTTGACTATAGCTTCCCAATAATACAGACACTGGGAGGCAAGTGATGGTTCAAGCAATGATCTCACATCCGCATGTGAGATGTACATCAAGTTCCCAGTTATGCTATACCTCGACCCCTGTAGGCATTTGAGGGAACGAAACTGGGATGGGAACTTACTCTGCCAAATTCTCTCCCTTTCAAATGAATAAATACATTTTTTAAAATGCCTTCCTCTTACCTTTTTTTATGTCCTACTAAAAACATACCGATCCTTCTCAAATGAGAATTACCACCAATAACTTGAGTTCAGTTATTAATGGAAACATATTTCATAGACATATTGGAAAGAAAAAACAAGTTGAGATCCACTACTAAATATCAAACAACTGTTCTCCAAAATATTAAACACTACAAAACAATTTTAGGTAGCTCTGACTATTCTTGACATTCACCTTTTCATTCCTTTTCGTTCTGCATTTCTTGTTTTCAGGTACATACTGTCATAAAAAATTACTTTAGTAATGACTTAAATTCACAAAAGGTAATGTTTATTTATTAGATGTAGATGAAGACCCCTGAACCTTGCCAAAAAAAAAAAAAAAACATAAAAACATTACAGACCAGCATCTAGGCTTAGTAGCCTAAGCCTCTACCTACAGTTCTAGCATACCATGGAGTTCTAGCTGCTCCATTTTCAATTCAGTTCATGGCCTGGGAAAGCAGCAGAGGGTCAACGGAGTCCTTGGGTCCCTACATCCATGTGAGAGACCCAAAAGTAAAGTAACTGGTGTTTAGAAAGACTTCTGTAACAGTTTATTGACTGCCTGCTCAATCTGATTAAGTCATATCACCAGGCATTTATTTTTTTGGTCCTGACAAACCAGTGTATACTATGCACCTAACATACTATGCACCTAACATAAAGGACTTAGGATGAGTTTCTCATTTGTCTTCAACTGTTCAAAAGTCTTCAGTCTCCTATTGGTAGCCAAAAATCTACATGGGACAGCCTGCTTATTGTTTATTGCTGCTTCTGCTTATTCTTTAATCAGGGACAGCCCTACCTACTCTTTAGTGTACTTCAAGCTATACAGATCTAATTAAATTTGTTTGCTCTTTTTGTTTGAGAGGCAGAGTGAGCTCCCATTGCCAGTTCACTCCCCAGACACCTACAAAGGATAGGAAATCAATCCACATTTCCTAAGTGGGTGGAAACTAAGTACAGAAGCCATCGATGATAACCCTCAAGGTCTACAAAGCTGGAGTGAGGAGCCAGAACCAGAAACTTTCTGCCAATACAGGATACAGGCACTGCAACCAGCATCCCAACCACCAGCCTAAATGCTTCCTGTCATAGTCATTTTCTTAGCTTCCAAATTTTCTGACAAAATGCTGAGAGGTTATAATAGTAGTTTTCTTAATACAGATGATCCCAAGAGTCAAATCAACATGGGCCAAAAAGGTGCAACATCCATGCTGGGCTCTGTTTTCCAAAAAATAAACCAATTTTCAATGAATTTTTTTCCCTACAAAATACAATGTGTCTGTTCTCTTGTTGCACTGTCCTTCAGCTTGCTGTTATTGTCATACAGGTTGAATGTGGCTGTCTGAATAATAACGCTCATAGCATTTATCAGTTTATATTGAAATGTTAGCCTCAGAGAAAGTCAAATAAAAGATGAATCCTTTCCATTTTATTTAATAGGTAAATTAATTCTAAAAGAAGTCAGAATTATGCTTGCTTCAAAATCCTCACTGGATCCATCCTGAGGATCCAGTGTGGACATAAGATAAAACATAATTCCAGTGCAGCACAGAAAAAAAAATTAAAGAGCTAAATTACAGTTACAAATTTGTACTGCTCTTGGAACCATCCCAAAGGAAAAGGATTAAGAATAGAGCCATAGGCACACCTGTGAAAGTATGCCAAAAATAAACTACAGAACCGTAATAAAAACTGACTTCCTTGGGTCTAAGGATTTATCATGTTCCCTGAAATGTAGAAAAATGAATTTAACAATTTAGCCCCTATGGCTTTTAAGAGGATTTTGTATCTTCTGTACTTGAAGACTGTGCTCAGCCTAACCTATTATGTAGTTTATGTGTGCCAGGGTTAAAGTTTGCCTGAAGCTGTTTTGGTTTATGCTACTACTTTAATTATATTCAAATGGATTTAATTTACTTTTTTTTTTACAAGTGTATACTCAGAGGACAAAGACAAAATTACAAAAATTGTGTGTATATATATATATATATATAAACACAATACATACATACACACCTTAACCAAGGTTTTCTCAGTTTTAATCATTGTAAAACAATTCCCATGCATGCTTAACTACACAACAGAGGGTCCCTACCACAACACAAAGCCCTGATTGTAGAAAGGATCTAGTAGAGAGAAACTGACTGTACAGACAAGGAAGCCTACCAGGGGCCTGCAGCTAGCTGCTTCAAGCACATAGCTAACACTTAGGGCCTGTCTTCCTCATTCCCAGCCCAGTGTTAAGATCGTAAAGAATAATAATAATGATAATAATATTTCCAAAACCATTTCCTATAGAAGCTCTAAGACTTCCTTCACTGCTGTGTTCTAGCATGTAAACCCACCTCACATACATTTTACTTCCCAGTCAACTATTAAAACTATCAAAGTATTTCAGCTGGAAGGGAAAGCATACTTTCAGTTTACCAAGAACTTTCCCAAAATGGTGCCCAAAAGACTTCATCAATGCAATGACCAGAAAAAGTGGAGTGCTGAAAATATCAGGGCAGTGGGAGCTCTCAAAGAAATTACTGGCTGAGCAAGTATACACAGCTACCCACAAGAACTACAAAGGTGTTCACCATCCTAAAGAGGGAGCAGCTCTCAACCAAAGAATTTTCGTTCAAACTGGGAAACTTCAGGCTCATTGACAAAGCTTTCAGGATTTACTTTCATGATATTCAAGGGCAATCTTGCTCCAACAGTCTATCTACAGGTCATTTCACACGTCATGCTATTTGCTCTCAAAGCACTTTTAGCCTGGATGTTCTTTCTTGATGACTTCGCATTCATCTCAGGCAAATTTAAACGCAGGCTACAGCTTGACTTTAAGTGCTGTTTTCACTGGAAAGTTGATGAACACAGTTTGGTTTCACTTACAAAAAAAAAAAAACAAAACACTTGACTAGGTGAAAAACAATTAACCAGAGTTAAAAATCTGATTTTCAAATGTGAATGTCACTTTGAACCAAAGCGGACTAGGGTAAAGATCCAAACGTTAAATAACTGTTAGAGGAAAGACAGAACACAGCATCTAGGTAGAAGGAAAATCACACTAAATTTATTCAGGTAAACACCCGCTATCACCGGGATACAAAAGGCTTCTAGTAAGAACAAACCGGATCTGGAAGGACTTCCGACACCTCTCCCTCGCCCAGTGTCCCTTTTGTCATGCAGCCTATTACCATCCAAGTCCCACCTGGCAATTCTAGTACCCTCCACATCCCCCCACCTTCGGATGTTCTGCACTGAGTTTCCCTTCTACCGTTGTGGGTCATCGCCCACATCTTCAAAACCCCAAAGCCAAGAGCTTGCCCAGAGGTCTGGAAGTTAGCCAAATGAACGCTCCCACTTGATGATCAGGGAGCTAGCGAAGGTTCTGCGCTTCCAGCCGAGCAGGGCTGTCAGGAGTCCCCAGCGAGTCACGCTTCACGGCGCCCGGGACCCCCACCTCCACCCGGCACCCCAGTCCCCAGGGCCGCGGACTCCCAGCCACAGGATCCCCACTGTCGCCGGCGGCTGCAGCTCAAAGCTGGGAGTCCAGGCGGCCAGGAGCCGGGTAGTCCTGGCAGACAGACCCACGAGGAACGAGGCACAGTTCCCGAAACTTTTTTTTTTCCGCGTCCCCAAGCCGCAGTTTCCGACAGCAGAGGCCGGACTTGGCCCGGGACTGTCCGTTCTTCCCAGGACCCGCCGCCGAGGAGCCAACGAACCGAGCGGCTTCTCCGCGAAGTCTGAGGGGCACAGGTCGAAGAGGCAGAGATGCCGCCGTCGCCGGATTCCAGGGCGCCCCGACCCACCCTCCACCCTCCACCCTCCCCTCCCGGAGCCCCCTCCGACGCCGCGGCCTCGGGCCTGGGAGGGACGGGGCAGCCGCGGACACCTCAGCCGCGCGGGGCCGAGAGGAGGACGCGGCGGCCGGCGAGGGGCACGCGCCGGTTCCTCAGCCCAGCGGCTGAGGCGGAGCCCGGGTGGCGGCGCCCGTGGCGGCGGCGGGGAAGCAAGGGGTCCCCGGGCGGCGGGCAGCTCGGGGTCCGTCACACGCACATACTCACTGCCGCGCTGCGACCAGGAAGCACCAACCAGGAACCACGACGCGGAGACGGACGGGGAGGGGCGAGCACGAATGAGGTAGGGCGGCGGAGGCCGCGCGGACTCGGAAGGAGGGGAGGCACTTCCGGGGAAAACAGGCTCTTAGGGGTCGTCTTTCCGTCCCCGCCCACCCCAGCACTGAGTGTGCGCAGGCGCAGCAGTTGTTAACCTTTTCTCTTCCTCACCCATCGCTTTTTAACTATCTTTCCTCGCCTAGTTCCCGCCTCTTCAGGCCTCTTTTTAAAGAGCCAAGATTGGCTGAATGACTAGCACAAAACAGAAGCAAACTACTGACAGCAGAAGCAGGAGCTGGCTCCCACTGTGCGCTACAGAAAACTACAATTCCCATGATGCCACAGGCGGGCTTCGGGGCGGGCTCCGCCCCCATCTGCGTCACGCTCGGGGACGCCCTCTCGGAGCCCACGTGGCGAGTGTGTCTGTAGGAGCTGAGGGTGGGCGTAACAGGTAGGGGACTCTGAGGTGGAGAAGGCCTTACGGGCAGGGCACTCTGGGGAGGAGACCGTCTCTGTGCTTCTCCCGTGCACCGAGAGAGGACTCCGGCGAGGAGAAGGCCTTTCTGCTGTCGCACGCCACTCCGTAGCAGCTCTGGAAGTTAAAGGAAAAGTAACTGGTTGGCACTGGGGCGCCTCTGCCTCCTAGACTGATAGGCAGCAAAATTTAACCCTGTGTGACCCTTGATGAGCTAGCTGTACCCTGAGGATTAAATCAAGGCTGGCCCTTTTGAAGCCTCCGGCTTGGGTTCCACCCCTCACGCCTTATTTTAATGCTTGCACCAGCTGAGACTGAAACTTATATAGTTACCGGCATGAAGGTGGCAACTTTATGCATGACGTCACATCGCTTGCCCCTAAATAGTAAGTCTTTAAGGGCTGTAGCATCATACTTAGTAAGAGTCAAACTGAGGCAACAGAACGCAAGCAGTTAAGTTATAGTCTGAAGAAGCCGAACAGAAAAATTTTTAGAAAATTTAATTACAGTATGACAAGATCTAAGGAGTACAAGACAGTGAAAAGGAAAAACTGGGGGAACCTATTTTGCCATAAGAAAACTTAGACATGGCTCATAGGTATTTCTGGGTTTAGGTAATGTATATTGTGTAAAAAAAAAAAAACTAAGCGGTGGCTGTGGCTTACTCTTGTAAGTGTATTTTATATATATTTTTTGTTGTTGTTAAATTTTTTTTTATTGGAAAGGCAGATTTACAGAGAGAAGGAGATACAGAGAAAGATCTGCCATCTGCTGGTTCACTCCCCAAGTGACCACAATGGAGCCAGGAGCCGCCTTCCAGGTCTCCCACGCGGGTGCAGGATACCAAGACCATGGACCATCCTCAACTGCTTTCCCAGGCTGCAAGCAGAGAGCTGGGTGGGAAGTGGATCAGCCAGAACGTGAACCAGTACCCAAATGGGATCCTCGTAGATGCAAGGCAAGGATTTAGCCAGTAGGCTGTCACACCAGGCCTCTCTCTTAGATTTCTAACGCCCTTTAACGTTCATCTTTTCAATTCCATTTCACAGAAAAAGGAGACAGATCCAGAGAGGTTAGATAACTTCCTGAAGTCACAAATTTAGAAATTAATCCTGATTAGGGTGCTCCATCCTCGCACTATTACACACATTCAAGGAGGATTTACTACTTTCCCATGATCAGAATGCTTCAGTCACCTCCTTTGGTTTATGTCTTCAAGACTAGAGTCCTTTGAATGGCATATAAGGCTCTTGTGTGCTGGGAGTCGGCCTGTGTGTTCACTCGGTCCTGAGCAGACACCAAACACACTGATCTCCCACAAACTGCCTGTACAGTTTATGCATCTACCACCTGGGGAGGACTTCTCATATATGGGTAGGGAACCTATTTTCTGCCAAGAACCATTTATTTATTTATAACATCCTTCAGGGGTCATACAAAATTACCAAAAATTAACCTGGTGAAATGTATTGAATGCTGACTCGTACCTGTGGCTGCTTTGGAAAGGCCAGACCAAATGATTTTGCAGGCTTTAAATGGCATGTAGACCAGACATTGCCTTCCCACCTCTCCCCTTTCACCTCCCTGTTCCAAGGTACCCATGCTGAGGTCCTAGTCCTTAGGGAAATCTTCCAGTTCAGCCCAACAGAGCAGGCATTACATTCCCCACAATCCTTATACTGTGGACAGAACTCCATTGAGGCAGTTATATTTGTGTGTCCTGCTGTTATTTCCTGGCTGGACGGCAGCCTTCCTGTACTCATCGGCTTTAATATTCCATCTTTGTGTTTTCACGGCACCTGGGAGACAGCAAAGCAATAGAAGTGTAGGTTCAGAAAACTTTGGGTCTACCAGCAGTCAGTTCAGTGGGACACTCTCATGCCATGTCTGTTAAGAATTTGAATACATTGTGGTGCTCCGTGGCATTAATATGCATAAAAAAGCTAGAGAAGACCCAAGGACACAGAGATTTCTGGCAGAGTTGTATATCTACACATACTCATGTGACTCATGCTAGGAGCCCTTAAGAAATCACGAAATCTAGTCTCCTGTTGCAATGAGAAACTGAAGTCAGAGTGAAGACTTGTTCTGAATCCTCTAGCAAAAGCTCCAGGTCTGGGATCAGTCAGCCTCTGCCCTTCCACTTCAGACTGGCTCCTGGTGCTTCAAATCATGGGTGGGTGGCAGCATGGATAAGTGTGTCTCAAAGCCTTTCTTATAGAGAGCATTCTGAAGACACCATGGTTTTGAGCAAGGAGACACCTGTCTTCCCCAGGGTAGTGCTGGCCTTACATCAGCTGGGAACAGCTGACCTGGGAGCAGGGGCCAGGCCAAGTAGGGTCCAGCTGCAGAAGGCAGGCAAAGCAGAGGTTAGCCTGTAGCAGTGTCTTGGTGAGCAGTACCAGTGATCTTTGTCCTTTCCATTGCCAGGGGAAGCAATACCTCCCTTCTTTTTTGCCAGTTTATGTGTGACTCCCAGAACCTTTAAGAACCAGTTAAGCATTTTGACCTCTTTACGGTTGCTTTTCAATTACTACCATATAACAGATTCGTGCTAGCCACTTGGGATACATTGTCACTCACCCAGACTCCAAATGAATGTAAGGGAGATCATAGTCCATTTCACTAGTTTGGAAATTGAGATCTGGAAGAGTCAAGTGAAAAAACAAATCACACAGTGGTAATGCTGGAATTCAAACGCAAGTCTTATTTTATTTATTTGAAAAGGAGAATTAACACAGAGAAAGGGAGAAAGAGAGGAAGAAAAAGATCTCCAGTCTCTGCTGGTTTACTCTCCTGCTGGGTGCAATGCCAGGGCTAAGCCAAGCCAAAGCCGGGATCCTCAAACTTTTCTAGGTCTCCCTCGTGTGTGGCTGGGAACTAGCCATTCATGCTATCTTCTGCTGTTTATCCAGGTCCATAATGGAAACCTAGATCAGAAGTAAAGAAGTGGGCCCAGTGCAATAGCCTGCCAGTTAAATCCTTGCCTTGCATCTGCCAGGATCCCATATGGCCTCCAGTTTAAGTCCCAGCTGCTCCAATTCCTGTGCAGCTCCCTGCTTCCAAACTGGTAAGGCAATAGAGGATGACTCTAAAGCCTTGGGACCCTCAGCCTGCATGGGAGACCTGGAAGAGGTCTCCTGGTTTTGGATCAGCTCAGCTCCAGCTGTTACAACCACATGGGGGGTGAACCAGTGTATGGAAGATCTTTCTCTCTTACTGTCTCAGTGTATCTCCATCTCTCTGTAAATCTACCTTTCCAATAAAAATAAATCAAACTTAAAAAAAATTAAAACTGCGACTCCAACTGACACTCATGTGGGATATTAGCATTAAAGCCAGCAGCGTAACCCACTGTACCACAATGCTGGCCCCCAATCCCAAATCGTGTCTGAATCCAAAGTTCATGCCTTTTTCTAGTCCAAAAGCTGCTTTTTAAAAAAGATTTATTCACTTTCATTACAAAGTCAGAATATTTCATTTTAGAATATATACATAATGGGCCCAGCGGCATGGCTTAGCAACTTAAGTCCTCACCTTGAATATGTCAGGATCCCATATGGGCGCCGGTTCTAATCCAGGCAGCTCCACTTCCCATCCAGCTCCCTGCTTGTGGCCTGGGAAAGCAGTCAAGAATGGCCCAATGCTTTGGGACCCTGCACCCGTGTGGGAGACCTGGAAGAGGTTCCTGGCTCCTGGCTTCAGATTGGCTCAGCACCAGCTGTTGCACTCACTTGGAGAGTGAGTCATCGGAAGCACAAAAAAAAGAAACAAGGAAAGTTCACCAGATAGGGAATGCAAGGGGGGTCTTCTGGCAAAGGAAGGAGATGAGCAAAGAAAACTGACAAGTCAAGCGTCTAGTGTGGCTGAGAAACAGCTGGTGGCTCTGAGCACCCTGAGAAGAACAGGAAATGAGAGCAAGTAGTCAGGGAGAGTGAAAATACTGAGCAACCCCACCCAGCGTGGACACATTTCTCTGCCACCTAATGTTGGAAAAGAAAACCTGGTGCCTATCTTCAAAGCCTTAAGGAAATTAACTTGAACCCTTAGGGTTGCTCCGTAGTTTCTTTGGCAATGTCTTTTCTCCCATTTATCCTCTGAAGAACAAGAACGCCCTATAATCCAGTCTGAAACGTCCCACTCCTGTGGGCTTGCGTTTGTTTGTTATGCAAAAGGGAAAACCAAGACTCAGAATAAGGAAGGAATATGCAAGGTCCTAGCAAAAGCGAATTGCAACACTGGCCTCTTGTTCACAATCTGATGTTCTTTCTCTTGCTCCAAAGTCTGAAGGATGAAGCAGAAATTGAACGTCAGAAAGTAAAATGATTGAATGTTGCCCTGTAAGACTAAGATGTTTTCTGTTTGCCAGAAACACAGATTTAATGTTCGTACAATCGTCACAGTCAACAATGTAGACACTACTTGATTATGGAAATGATTGTCACTTAGAGCCAATACACTGTCACCGGTGAGTGACATTCAGTGCATGCTCCCAAGTCTGGAGCAGCAAACAAGGTGATTCTCAGGAATTCTCAATGACGTTGGTACCCATCTGGATTTGCTAAAAAGTTTAACATCCTTGTTTATTATTCATGATTTTGCAGTTCTTCAAATTGAAAGGTGATGCAGAGAGCATGCAATTTTCAACCGGACTATGAAACCATTCTCAAAAATTTGGACTCTAATACAGGTGGCTTTTAATTTTTCTTGGAGACTGCATTCCCTTATAAAATCATAAAATATAAAAAACATACATACTATCAGTTAAATAGTGTAAGATAATAGTGTAAGTGAAGATAATCTCATTACACAAAATCTAGAGATAAAGAGCTAGAATTCCAAGGATCCATTACCATTTACTGTTATAATTTTTTAAGCTTTATTTTTTAGAAAAAAAAATGTATTTCTTTTTATTTGAAAGCAGATTTACAGAGAGAGGAGAGAGAGGTATAAACATACTCCCCGCAATGTCTAGAGTTGGGCCAGTGTGAAGCCAGGCACCAGAAGCTTCCTCTGGGTTCTGCATGAGTACCGAGGCCCAGAAAGCATTTCAACTATCTTGAATATATTTGACATTCAGAGGGACATAGGGAAAGGGAGAGACACAGAGAGAAAGAGACAGATCTTTTGTCTGCTGATTTTCTCCTAAAATACCTACAACAGCCAGGGCTGGGCTAGGTTGAACTCAGGAGCCTGAAACTCCAGCTGGGTCTCTGATGCAAGCTGCAGGGACTCAACTATTTGGACAGTTATCTGTTGCCTCCTAAAGTGCACATTAGCATGCACTTGGGTTGGAAGTGGAGGAACAAAAATTGCCATAAAATAGGATACTAGTGTCCCAAGAGGCAGCCTAACCCACTAGCCCAATACAACTCTCCCATCGCACTTTGCTGTTATTGCTAGGTGGGATTGTGTTTCTCAAGGCTTAGGGCTAAGTGACTGTATAATGAACATTAATGAGTAAAAACTATTGGGATTGTTATGAAGAATCCACTGAATGAATCAATGGAATGAGTTTTAAGCCATGTTGTCAATATCCAAAAGGATATTAAGTGTCCAAGACCCCTAGAGGCACAGATTCCATCAGGAAGAGACACACACACTCACACAGCAGTAGACCTTCCGCAGGTCTGCTGTATGAGGGCAGCTTTCTTCAGCTGCCCCCAATTTCCCAATTTCAGTCCTGACTTACCTTTTTTTTTTTTTTCATTTCAGCAATCACACTTTTCATCAAAAGACATAAGTTATCAGAAGACAAGAAATGTTAAATCCTGACATATCTTTGTGACACTGGCATGAGTTCTTTTACTCAAGACTTTGGAATAACAATAGCAAAAAATAACTGAGAATAATTAAGATCAGACTATCCAATGAATTGCATATAGTTTATTATAGTTGACTTGAATATCATTATATACAATAGAATGTATGTAATAAGTCCTGGGCTTTTTGTTCAACTATAGGTATTTATTGTTTCTTAATAACATAGTGAAACCAAGTGTTTTTATTTATTGTTTCTTAATAACTTAGTGAAAACAAGTTATTAAGAAACAATAAATAATAATGGGCTATTATTACAGTAATAGCTACAGGCATAGGAAGGACTGTCTAGGGACAAGTGTTGTAGCACATATGACAAGATACTGCTTGGACACTAGCATCCCACATTGCAATGCAGGATCGAGTCCTGGCTACTCCACTTCTGATCAGGCTCCGTGCCAGGGCACTAGGAAAGCAGTGGGTGATGGCTGAAGTCCTTGAATTCCTGCCATTCACATGGGAGACCTGGGAGGAGTTTCTGGATCCTGGCTTCAGCCTGTCATTCTGCCTTTCAAATAAATATGGTTTTGTTTGTTTAAAGATTCTCTATGCTGGGCCCGGCGCGGTGGTGCAAGTGGTTAAAGGTCCTCGCCTAGCACGCCCGGGATCCCATATGGGCGCCGGTTCTGGTCCCGGCAGCCCCGCTTCCCTTCCAGCTCCCTGCCTGTGGCCTGGGAAAGCAGTCGAGGACAGCCCAAAGCTTTGGGAACCTGCACCCTGTGGGAGACCCGGAGGAGGCTCCTGGCTTCGGATCGGCATAGTATCGGCCCATTGCGCTCACTTGGGGAGTGAATCATCGGACGGAAGATCTTTCTCTCTGTCTCTCCTCTCTGTATATCCGCCTTTCCAATGAAAAAATAATAAAAATAAATCTTAAAAAACAAAAAAAAAAAAAAAAAAAAAGATTCTCTATGCTGATTCTGTCCACACCTTTTCCCTCTGACTCTATTCTGAATCAGATACTCTATTCAGCCTGCATTGACAGTGTATTTCTTCTATCAGACCCATGTGTTGAACAAGATTCTGTCCCCCTGTTTGCCCCTAACTGGAGCCTCACACTCTCTGTATGGTCTTCAGCGTTTCTGTTCTTAGCTTGCTCCTGCAGGTCTGTTGCAATCCTGGAGCTACAGCGCATGTTGTTCGAAGTCTTCAGTGCCTCTCTCTCCTGGGAATGGCTTCCTTCGCTCTCTACTGTGCTGGTGCTCATAAAGCTTACTCTTATTTGGTCTTGTATTTGTGTTTGTAGCTGTGCCATACAGTCTTGTCAGCCTTAGATTCCTTTGCAGAGAAAAAAGTCTACCTCTCCAACTGAATATTACACAAAGAAAGCTCAAGGCTACTTAGAGGACAGTAGGATTTCCAAAGGCTCCAGTTGCTTGTCTTCAAAGACCATCTGGACAAGGCGAGCCTTTGGCACAGCAGTTAAGACACCATTTGGGATGCCTGCATCCAATATCAAAGTGCATGGGGTTCAAGTCTTAGCTCCACTTTTGCCTTAGCTTCCTGCTAAGAAACGCCCTTAGATGACAGTTCAAGTGCTGGGTCTCTGCCGTCCACGTGGGAGACACAAATTGAGGCACTGACTCCTGACCTTTCCCTGGTCCAGCCGTGGCTATAGCAATTACTAAGGGAATCAAGCAGTGAAAGGGAAATGCCGCTGTAGCAAGCTCTCTCTCTTTCTCTCTCTCACTTTCAAATAATTAAAATTTATATCTCCTTTATATATATATATTTAAAAAAAAAAAAAAGACATCTGGACAAACTTTAACTGATTAGAACAGGATAGAGTTGTTTAATGTGGATCCAGGGAAGCAGTGGGAAGGCAGTGGTAGAGGTAAATGTTATATGTTGATATGAGTAAAAATTAACAGAGACCACAGGGAATACTGCACTTAGGTGTGCCCACAGATGTGCAGGACCGAAAGGATCTCACAGGAGCAGAAATAAACCAACAGGGCCCGGCACTGCGGCCTAGCAGCTAAATTCCTCGCCTTGAACCTGCCGGGATCCCTTATAGGTGCCGGTTCTAATCCTGCCAGCCCCACTTCCCATCCAGCTCCCTGCTTGTGGCCTGGGAAAGACAGTCGAGGAGAGCCCAAAGCCTTGGGACCCTGCACTTGTGTGGGAGACCCAGAAGAGCTCCTGGCTTCTGGCTTCAGATTGGCACAGTACTGACCATTGTGCTCACTTGGGGAATGAATCATCAGATGGAAGATCTTCCTCTTTGTTTCTCCTCCTTTCTGTATATATCTGACTTATCAATAAAAATAAATAAATCTTTTAAAAAAAGAAATAAACCAACAGGTCAAGCTTTTGGAATTAATGATCAAATAACGATAGTGTTTCCAATCCTTGGGAAAAAATGAAATATTAAGTAAAATGTGTTGAAATAAGTAGGAATATGAAGTTAGATTCTACCTAGTACCATTCACAAAATAGATTATAAATAAATGAAATTTTAAGTGTATTACAAAAGCTATTTTATTGTTATTTGAAAGGCAAAATTACAGAGAGAAGGAGAGACAAAGAAATCTTCCATCCACTGGTACACTCTCCAAATGGCCACAACAGCCAGAGATGGACCAGCTCAAAGCCAAGAGCCTAGAAGTTCCTCTGGTTCTTGGCCATCCTCTGCAGCCTTCCCAGGCCATAAAGAGAGAGCTAGATGGGAAATGGAGCAGCCAGAACACAAACAGTGCCCACATGGGATACTGACACTGCAGGGGGGAGTTAATCTGCATTGTTATTGTGCCAGCTCCAGAAAAAAATAAAGATACTAATTGATTGGGGATACTGTAAACAAATTTTGGGGGGAAAAGTTGCAAACAGAAACTATTTTCCTTACATGCACCAAAATATATTACCCATTATAGAAAAGAACTCTCAGAAATAAATTAGAAAATCATCCTACCTAGAAAAATAACCAAGGATTTAAGCATAGTCATACATAGAGCTATAATAGGCCAATTAACATGATACAGTCAGCCCCCCATTAGATGAAAAATGCAAATTAAGACAGTTTTATGAGATTGATAAAATTTAAAGATTCATAATAACCTTAATTGTTTAATTAATTCACATAAATATTTATGGAATGTCTACTAGGTGTCATGCACATAAAGTGATGAGAGCGGCAGAGCTAATCCCTGCCTTTAAGTAGTCATAGTCTAGTGGTAGATGTTAGTCACATCTACAACCAAGGCAAAACGGAGATTACAACGTAGGTACATGCAATAAATAGAAGGGCCTATGAGAATTACCATACAGCTACTGACCTACTCAGGAACATCAAGAAAGGCTTCTGAAAAGAGATGACATGAACTCCAAGAATAAACAGGAATAAACGAAAAGAAATACAAAGGGAAGGATCTGATGCGATAGTCAAGTGGCTAAAGTCCTTGACTTGCACACACTGGGATCCCATAGGGGACCAGTTCATGTTCTGGCAGCTCCACTTCCCATCCAGCTCCCTAGTTGTGTCCTGGGAAAGCAATCTAGGACGGCCCAGAGCCTTAGAACCCTGCACCCGCATGGGAGATCTGGAGAAAATTCCTGGCTCCTGGCTTTAGACTGGCTCCTGTCTCAGATCAGCGCAGCACCAGCCATTGCAGTCACTTGGGGAGTGAATCATTGGACGGAAGATCTTCCTCTCTGTAAATTTGACTTTCCAATAAAAATAAATAAAACTTTAAAAAAGAAATACAAAGAGCAAAGGATTCTTAACAAAAGGTGCAAAGATCCCAGAGCAGTTCCAGAAAGACAAAAGATCAGTGTGACTTGAAAAAGCAGTACTGGGTAGCTGGGTCTCAGGAGGGTCTACAGACAAAAGGAAGGATCCAACTGTAGGGATCTGAATGCCATACTTAGAATGAAGTGGTCATTTCACTATGGTTTTGATTTATATTTCCTGAAGGACCAGAATATTGGCCATTTTTCATATGCCTGTAGACCATTTGTTTATCTTCTGTGAATGTCTATTTGATTCTTCTACCCATCTAATATTCTGAACAGTTGATATTTTTCTTGTTGAGTTTTGTTCTATATATGGTAGATATTAAACCCTTGAAAGATACATAGTTTGCATGTTTCTCCCTTTTTGGAGGTTGCTTTTTCACTGCCTTAATAATAGCTTTTGACTTGCGAAAGTTTTGATTTTGAGAAAGCCCAATTTTTTTTTTATGAATATTTATTTATTTATTTGGAAAGCAGAGAGAGACAGAGATCTTCCCTCCACTGGTTCACTCTGCAGGTGGTGGCAATGGTCAGAGCTATGACATGCTGAAACCAGCAGTCCAGAACTCTATCTGTGCATAGCAGAGGCAACACACACTTGGACTATCTTCTAGTGCTGTCACAGGAACATTAGCAGGAAACTCGACTGGAAGTGGAGCAGGGCCCGGCATGGTAGCCTAGTCCTCACCTTGCACATGCCAGGATCCCATATCGGCGCCTATTCTTATCCCAACAGCCCTGCTTCCCATTAGCTTTCTGCTTGTGGAGTGGGAAAGCAGTTGAGGACGGCCCAAGGGTCTGGGACCCTGAAACTATGTGGGAGACCCGGAACAGGCTCTGGGCTCCTGGTTTCAGATTGGTTCAGCTCCAGATGTGGAGGTCCCTTGGGTAGTAGAAGATCTTCCTCTGTATCTCCTGTTCTCTGTATATCTGACTTTGCAATAAAAGAAATAATTCTTTAAAAAAGAAAAGTGGAGCAACCATGACTTGAACTGGTGCCCATGGAGGATGCCAGCATCAATGGGGGTAGTTTAATTTGCTGCACTATAGTGCGAAGCCCTTGAGTTAATTTTTATAAATAAAGTGGGGTAGAGATCCAACTTTGTTCTTATGCATGTAATTTTTCAGTTGTCCCAACACCATATTTTTGAAGAGATTATTGTTTTTCTGCATTGAATAATTTTGGTACCATAAATGTAATTCATTAGTCATAGATGTTTGGGCTTATTTCTAAGCTTGAAATTCTGTTCTGTTAGCTGATATGTCCATCTTTGACAATTTCACACCTTTTGGATAACTCTTGTGTTGTAGTAGACTTTAAAATCAGAAAGTAGAAGTCCTCCAGTTTTTTTCTATCATTACTACTTGGGCTACTTGGGATCCCATACAATTCCACAGGAATTTGAAAATCAACCTTGCATATTAACAAAAATAATAACATTGGAATTTGGATAGGTACTGCATTTGATCTGAAGATCACATTTTGATATTTCCATCTTAACAATGTTATACTTTTCTGATATATAACCATGGAGTCTCTACTTGTAATTCGTTTTAATTCTTTCAACAGTTTTATGCTTTTTATATGCAAGTTTTTAGCCTCCTTGATTAAATTTGTTCCTAGGTATTTTGTTTTTTTTTTTTTTAAGAATAAATACTGTAAATGCACTTATAGAAGTTATTTTTAAGTTATAGAAACACATTAGTGTTAATCTTGTATCCTGAAACTTTTCAAAGATCACTTATTAGCTCTAGCAGGTGTGTGTGTGTATGTGGTGGGGGGTGTTTGTGTATTCCTGTGGATTTTCTGTATATAGAATCATGTCGTCTGCAACTGTAGATAGTTTATTTCTTCCCTTTCAATTTCACCTGACATCAATTGCTATCATTGCCAAATGATGACACTTTTTTTTCCTTGCCAAATTGGTCTGGCGAGGACTTCCAGGGTAATGTTGAATAGCAGTGATGAAAGCAGGTGTCTCTGAATTGTTTCTGCTCTAAAGGGGAAAGCTTTCAGCCTTTCACTATTGAGTATGATGTTAGCTGTGGGTTTTTCATAAAAGCTCTCTATCATGTTAACAAAATTTCCTTCTATGCGTGGTTTGCTGAGTGTTCTTATCATGAAAGGGTGATGAATTTTGTGAAATGCCTTTATGAGTCTATTGAGATGATTATGTGGTTCCCTCCATTGTTCTATTAATATTGTGTATTAACATTGATTGATCTCCTTATGTTGCACCACTCTTGCATTCCTAGGATAAATCCCAGTTGGTCATGGTGTATAATCCTTTTAGTTGGCTGTTGGATTCTGTTTTCTAGTATTTTGTGGAGGGGTTTCTTGTCCATATTCATAAGGGATATTGTTCTGTCATTTTCTTTTCATGTCGTATCTTTGTATGGCATTGGTGTCAGGGTAATGCTCATGGAATATGTTAGGAGGCATTCCCTCTTCTCATTTTTGGGGAAGAGTTTCAGTATCATTGGTGTTAATTCTTTAAATGTTTGATAGAATTTACCTATGAGGCTTTTTGGTCCTTGCAAGATTTTTGATTACTAATTCAACCTCCTTACATATTCCAGATCTGTTGGTATTTTCTATTTCCTGCCTGAGTCAGTTCTGGTAATTTTTGTTTTCCTAGGAAGTTAATGATTTCATCTACATTCTTTATGTGTTGTTATGCAATTGCTCATCATATTCTTTCATAATCCTCTTAATTATGTACATTCAATGGCAACATGCTCACTTCGTTTCTGATTTACATGTTATTTATATGTTCTTTCTTTTGCCTTGGTCAGCTGTCATTAAAATTTCATCAAATTTGTGGATCTTTTCAAAGGACTAGCCTTTAGTTTCATTCCTTCTCTGTTGTTTTTCCATTTATATCTGCTCTAATCGTTATAACTATCCTTCTGACCTTTGCTTTGAATTTGCTGTTCATTCTCTAGTTCTTTAATATGTATAGTAATATTTTTGTTTCAAAGTCTTTTTTTTCAATGTAGGAATTTACTCCTGTAAATTTCTCTCCAAGAACTTCTTTTGCTGCATCCTGTATATTGTATTTTCCTGTCCATTCTTCTCCAAATAGTTTTTAAGCCCCTCGTGATTTCTTCTTTGACTCCTTGATTATTTGAAATGATGCTGCTTAATTTCCAAGTATATGGAGATTGCCCAGTTTCCCATCCATTAGTGATTTTTTGTTTTTATTTTATTGTGGTTGGAGAATATAACTTCCATGATTTCAATGTTTTTGAATTTGTTGATAATTATTTTATGATTTGTCATTTACTCTAATTTTTTTTCACATAATCTCGAGATTGATGTCTATTTTACCTTTGTTGAATGAAGAGTTTTACATCTCTTTTTTTTAATTTATTTATTTTCACATTTTATTATTATTGCTATCATTTTACGATACAATTCCATATTCACTTATCTCCTCCTCAATTGCCCCCCCCCCAGTTCCTTTATATCATTACTAACATATAGTTCTTCATACTCAATCATATGTTCATCATTGCGGGCATGGACAATGGCAGAGAGTCCAGAATCCTATTGTCAAAATATAATATAAACAGTTTCACTGTAAGTCCATCTTTGTCTGGAAACAGAGATGCCGACCACACTGCATCCTCACATCTGGTTGTTAGTCTCCATTACATAACTACTGTATATTCCCTTAAATGAAAAATCATGATACAAAGTCAACAATAGAAACAAAAATAGAAATTTACAATGCCATGAAGTTAAATGACATGTTACTAGATATGACAGTCTCCATTACACAACTACTATACATCGCCTTAAATGAAGAGCCACAAAACAAAATCAACTTCCGGGAAAAAAAGAAATTACCAACACCAAGAAGTTAAACAACATGCTATTAAATGTATAACGTGTAGCTGAAGAAGTGAAAATCAAGAACCTTCTTGAAGAAAATGATGCCACTGTATGATCTACAAGTCATTGAATGATTTGATCAGAAGAAAGTGTTTTGAAGAGATGAAACCAACAGAAAACAACAAAACCCATGTGATATAGTTTCCGCTGATCTGTGTTGGAGTGTGTCTCCTCCCAACAATAAACAGATGGGTTTTGTTTTTTAATCCAGTCTACTAATCTATTTGAGCTTAAGCAATTTAGAGTTAAATATACATAGGTGGTACTTTGGTCCTGTCATTTTAGGAATGGGTTGTTCATTGATTTAGTCTTCTTCTTAAGCCATGTTGAATGACATAATTTTGTTTTTCTGTTTCTTTATTGATTTTGTTTAAAAATTTCAGCTGTTAATGAAAAATGTATATTAGTCATTGTTCTTGTGCGAAGCCTCAGGATGTATGGAGGATGTCATGATTTTGGAGGCTGAAAACCCTCAAAATTTAGGGACTCTGTTGTTTCATCTGTGATTAGCAATCTAAAAACACCAAAGAGCCAGTGGTATAGCTATAATGCAAAAGCAAGCAGGCTCACAACCCAAAAAGGCAAAATTTCATTCTGAATCCAGTGACAGGAAAATAGCCAACATTCCATCCCAGTCAGGTCCAGTTTCTGTCTCATTTGCAGGCAAATGAATCATTTTATTTTCTTCAGGTCTTTAGCTAGTTGGTTGAGGGGCAACCACACTAGAGAAGCAATCTACTTTCTTCCATCTACCAGTTCAAATGTAGACCTCATTCAAAAAACATCCTTATAGCATACCCAAAATGTCTGCCCAAATATCTGGGTATTCTGTTGTCCAGTCAAGATGAAATTAACCATTGAAGCCTCCAGCTATTATTAGAATTCCTTCAAATCTGTGAAGATTTGCCTCAGATATGTAGGGACTTTGCTGTTTGATATATAAATGTTTATCATAAATATTTATTTTTGATGAGCTAAACTTAACGAGCTATCTTGTAACATTTCTTAGTTTAAACTGTATTTTGTTGGGGCTGCTGTAGTAAGTAAAGCCACCAAAGATGTATCCAGGATCCCTGTAGGAACTAGTCCAAGTCCCAGCTGCTCTTCTTCTGATCCAGCTCCCTGCTAACAGCCTGGGAAAAACAGCAGAACATGGCCTTGAGTGCCTGAGTCCTTGCCTCACATGTAGGAGAGACCTAGATGAAGCTTCTGGCTCCTGGCCCCAGCCTTGCCCAGCCTTGGCACTGTGGCCATCTGAGGAGTGAACCAATGTGTGGAAGATATCTCCTGTTTATCTCTATTAAACTGTGATTTTCAAAAATTTCATCAAATTATATTTTGTCTAGTATTTCTTTTTTTTTTTTTTCCCAAAAGTCCTGAAACTGCCAGGCTATTACCAACAAGTTTTATTTTGTCTTGTTTATAAAAGCCAAGGAGAGAAAGAGAGGTTTCATTCACTGGCTCATGCCTCAAATGCCTGTATTAGCCACGGTTGGATCAAGCCAAAACCACAGCCAAGAGCTCCATCTTGGTTTCCCATGTGGGTGGCAAGAATTCAAGTACTTAAATTATCACCTGCTGCCTCCCAGCATGTGGATAGTAGGGAACTGGATCACAGACAAAGGCAAGACTTGATACCAGGTACTCCATTGTATTTCATGAAGGTGGGGAGGCAACCAGTGGATGGGAAGTGTGCACATATATGTCTACCTCTACAAATTAGAAAACAAAGAGTGCCAATGAGAGGAAAGTTTTAGCAATTGCCTTGCAGTCTTTTCTAGCCTTTTTTTTTTTTTTAACATTTATTTGTTTTGGGCCCGGTGTGGTGGTAGCAGCTAAAGTCCTCATCTTGAACACGCCAGGATCCCACATGGACGCCGGTTCTAATCCCACCAGCTCCACTTCCCATCCAGCTCCCTGTTTGTGGCCTGGGAAAGCAGTCAAGGACAGCCCAAAGTTTTGGGACTCTGCACCCGCGTTGGAGACCTGAAAGCCTGGTTCCCGGCTTTGGATTGGCGCAGCGCTGGCCGTTGCGGTCACTTGGGGAGTGAATCATCGGACTGAAGATCTTCCTCTCTGTCTCTCCTCCTCTTTGGGCTGTCCTCAACTGCTTTCCTGGGCAACAAGCAGGGAACTGGATGGGAAGTGGAGCTGGTGGGATTAGAACCGGCATCCATGTGGGATCCTGGCGTGTTCAAGGTGAGGACTTTAGCTGCTAGGCCACCACACCGGGCCCGACTTGTGTTTTAATACCATGCACCAAAATTAACTTATCTTTTCTTTTTCTATAAACTTTTTTGAAGTACCCTTGTATGGGGATATTTCTTTGGTAAAATTTTTAAAAGTAGTGAATTTTTACTTACAATAACTACTATTGAAAAGCATGCATTCAGACAAGGACTAGAACGGAATAGAAATATGAAGCAGGTTTGATTTGGAGCAAGAGAATCGTGGATACATTTTATACTGAGGCTTGTATTGATAATGAAGAAAAATCAGCATTACAATCACATGAAGGGAAGAGATTAACCATAGATGTTCTGTGAGAAATCCTAGTAGAGATTAGTAACCCTTGTGCACAGTGCCTGAGAGCTGAGATTGGTTGTGTTGTTTAAAAGTGCAGGAATACACATTAGCTTTTGCTTACATGGGGACAACGCTTTTATTCTGGATGTAAGAGCCTCTCTCTTCCTTTGTCCTTCTCGTCTTCCTTTCCTTCATTTCCTTTTGGCTTCTCTCTCCCCTCCCTATTTTTAAGACATCTCTCTCTTCAGGAATTCCCATTCCCAGTGACATCTCATCGAAGGAAGCCGTGAATAGGTGGCGTTATGTAATACTTTGACATTTGGCATTCCCAAGGCACAACCCCACCCCTGATGCAGAATAAGTTGTCAGAGCATGAAATTGGTATTTTTACATATTCTTAATGTACAGATGTCAGTCGGAAAACCATTCACTAGGATTATGATTACATTCTTTGTCTCGTTTTCTTTCTGTGCCAAGATCTGTTCCTGTGATTTCGTTTTTTGGGGAGCTGCAAAGAGAGAAGACGAAACTTTAATAATCCTGTTACAGATACAGCCAAAAAAAAAAGATCGAAGTAAACTTTGAAGTCTCTGCCCATTTTTGGCAATGCCAGTTCTGGCACAGAAGCAAAGATGTGACAAGCAGGACCAGCTGCACACTGGGAATATAATTAGTGGCTCACCTAGTGGTGCCAGATTCCTAAGCATGTTACAAATCAAATACACTTGCCCTGGTTCAAGATTTGCTGTTCTGTGAATGAGGAGCCCGGGATTGTTGGAGGAGCAGTACAGCTAGAGAATAATAACAATGTGGAAAATGTACAAGGTAAGAATTAGAAAGGATCTAGGGTCTCTCAGCTTCACCTTCCATGTGTTCAGCAGCGCCCCCTCTAGGGTCCCTGACAGCTGAGCTCCTCCAGGGACGGACGCCTCACTACCTCCAAGCAGCTACTTCACATCCAGACAGTTGGCAAACGCTGTGCAGGATCCTTTCCGCCTTTGTCATCTGGAAATGACTGTTCATTGCTCCACAGGGGCAGCAGTGTGGGGGTCCACTACAGCCAGGCATTTTTATGTTTATTTGAAAGGTGGAGAGAGAGACAGGTATAAAACTCCTGTCTACTGGCAGACTCCTCAAACACACAGATGCTGGGAACTCGATCCGTCATCTCCCACCTGGAAGGCAGGGATTCAACGGCTGGGGCCACCAGACAGCCCCGGGGTGCCCTGTGCAAGAAGCCGCAGTCCAGCACAGAGCTGGAACTTGAATCTGGACACCCTGATACAAGATGTGGGCATCCCAAGTCAAAGGTCAGCCTGGGATTATTTATTTACTTACTTATTTGAAATATTTTATTAATTTATCTGAAAGTGACAGTTACAGAGAGAAGGAGAGAGATCTTCCAGCTGCTGCTTCACTCCCCAAATGGCTACAGTGGCCAGAGTTGGGCTGGTCCAAAGCCAGGTGCTTCCTCTGGGTCACCCAAATGGATGCCCAAAGCCTTGGGCCATCTTATGTTGCTTTCCCAGGCCACAAGAGGGAGCTGAGTTGGAAATGGAGCAGGCAGGACTTCAGCCAGCATTCACATTGGATGCCAACGTCGCAGGCAGAAGCTTAGCCCACTACGCCCAGCAAGCAGAAGATCTGTCTTTCCTTTTCTCTGTCATTCTGCCTTTCAAATACAAATGAAACTAATCTTTAAAAAAAAAAAGTTGGGGAGGACATTTCCTCCAATATGCAGACCTTCTAAGGAATCTGAAAAATCTTAGAAATACCTAACTGACATCCTACAGTCTAGTCATTGAGACAGTGAGGCTGGAGACAAGATGAAGCATTTCTTAGTTACATAGGGATTTGAATGTCATTTGGTCTCTGAACTCACACAGGACTTCAAACCATAAAGTCATATGCCAATCACACCAAGAAAGCAGAAACTGAACCCAGTTGTGGTATTTAGGAAGTAAGGCATGTGTAGGAGGCCTGAGGTCATTGGAGACATGGCCTAGGAAAGTGGTTCTCAACAGAAGTTTGTTCAAAAAGGCGAAATTGGGATCCAGTCTTTTCTCTTCTGTTGGTTCTCTGCACACTCCACCATTGCCTTTGCCATCCTAACCAAATACCAAATCCCTGGGGACCACTCTTAGACTTGAACCTCTAAACCAGTGGGCTAAATAAGCCTTCTCTCCTTATAAAGTCAGCTACCTGCCTCAGGCATTTCGTTGTAGTAACAAAGCACTGAAAAAGGTCATGAATATTCACTTGTTTAGTCAATAAATATTTATTAGGCACCTGCCATCTGCCAGACCCTGTGCTGAATAGTAGGCCAAACCAGCCGGCTCTCGTGGGGTTCTTATTCAGGATCAGGGAAGAAGAGAGGCAGCAATTATACAGGATAATTTATTAATTCCAGATTATGTTGGTGTCCATCCTGGATAAGATCAAGGAAGTTCCTGTCTGAGGATTTTGCACCTAAGTCAGACTTGAAAGGAGAAAGTGAGTTAGCATGCGGGGCACCAGAGGAGAAGACATTCCTCACTGCTGCACCCACATGGAAGACCTGAAAGAAGCTCCTGGCTTCAGATTGGCCCAGCTTAGGCCACTGCGGTCATTTGAAAAGTGAACCAACAAATGGTCTCTCTCTTCCTCTCTCTCTCTTCTCTCTCTCTCTCTCTCTCTCTCTCTCTCTCTCTTCCCCACCCCTCCTTCTCCCCCTTCTCTTCCTTTCCAGAAAATAAAAAATCTCTTTAAAAAAAAAAGTTGAGGGTCCGGCGGCATGGCCTAGTGGCTAAAATCCTTGCCTTGAACATCTGGGAGCCCATGTGGACGCCGGTTCTAATCCCAGCAGCTCCACTTCCCATCCAGCTCCCTGCTTGTGGCCTGGGAAAGCAGTCGAGGACGGCCCAGTGCTTTGGGACCCTGTACCCGTGTGGGATACCCGGAAGAAGTTCCTGGATCCTTACTTCGGATCAGCATAGCATCAGCCGTTGCAGTCACTTGGGGATCATTGGACTGAAGATCTTCCTCTCTGTCTCTCCTCCTCTCTGTATATCTGACTTTAAAAAAAAAAAAAGTTGAAACTATTTTTTCATGATACTCATTTTCTATGAATTTTGTATTGATCCCTTGTTTATATGCATACACACACACACACTCACACACACACGCTTCCCTTTCAGGAATCTGTGATTCAACAAGAAACATCCAAAATTGCTTTCCTCCATCATGAATTGCTAGGATTGGAATGCTCATAGGGACTTGGCATTGACAGCGCACTGTAAGGGGCTAGGTCATCCAGTCCAGAAGTCTGATTTCAAATGTCATGTGGTCATTTTCTAGGTGTCGCCCATGATGCAGGCAGCTTAGGGAAAGAAGGAAAAGATGGCTCATTCCAGGCCTGTTTGGGGCCTGAGTTGAGTTTTCAAGAGCCTCAGTAGACTCACCTCATCAGGGATATGTGCTCAGAGTCCATTCAACCCAAGGAGACAGGTTTAGGCCATAGCAGTCATGGAAGGCAGTCAGCAAAGGCCAGACCTCCATGAAGAGGGACACAACCTTATGGTGCCTTTGACTATTCATTCATTTTTTTTGTCTGGTCACCTACTCATCTACCACAAAAGCTATTTACTTTGTGTGTTCCATATGCCAGTTCTTGTTCAAAATAGGAATACAACAATAAGCTTAAAAATGGTCCCTTGGGATCAGTGCTGTGACATGGTGGGTGACATGTGACAGTGCTGCTGCTTGTGGTACTGGTATCCATTTGGACACCTATTCAAGTCCTGGCTGCTCCACTTCTGATCCAGCTCCTTGCTAATGTACCAGGGAAAAGAATAGAAGATGGCTTAGTACTCGGGCCCCTGACACTCACACAGAAGATCAGAAGAAGCTCCTGGCTTCTGGTTTGACCGTCCCAGCTCCAACTGTTGTGGCCATTTGGGGAGTGAATCAGCAGATGGAAGATATTCTGTCTCTCTCTCTCTTTCCCTCCATTTCTTTAATTCTGCCTTTCAAGTAAATAAATGAATTTTTAAAATGATCCCTGTATCCATTGTCTAGTGGATTTGGCGAGGTGGGATTCAGAAAGGCTTCTAGGGGAAGTGACATGGAGAAGTCTTTCTGGAAGGAGCAGAGAGGGAAGACCTGTTAGGACAAAGGTACAAAGCTAACTCACGGGAGGAAGGCTATGCAAGGTGAGTAAATGCAAAGCTTCGATGTATCCTCATGGAACCTGTGGGTGGAGGGTGTGTGTATGAAGGGCAGGGACAAAACCACAGAGAGAGCCTTTGAGACAAGGCAACCTCACCATAACCCATGATAAAGTAGAGGATCCTGGGTTCCAAGTAAGCGCTGCAGCTGTTACATCCATAGGTGACCTCGGGAATGTCCCTCTGCTCCCTGGATTTCAGTTTGACCCTCTGTCAAATGACGGCAGAGGATTATGATGATGTCTTAGGGGCTCTCTTCCAGCTCTATCATTCTGTGATTCTAAATCCCTTTATAACAAACTCTAGGAGAGGAGCTTTGCTCCTGCAAATGGAGTGTAAAGTTAATCCTGCCTGTGCTGAGGCTAACTAATGTGCGTGTGTGGTTTATCCTACTTCATTAAACCCTGACTCCCCACAGAGCCATGCATGAGGCAGCCCAGGCAGGTAATACCCAAGTGTTGCTGCACTGGGTCTCCTAATGGAAAATGATTTCCCCCCTACTCCTCCTCAAGTGTAACAACACAAAGCCCGCAACCCCTGTTTTCCACACTGTGACTTTATGATACGTGCAGGTACAGGCCTGGGTGTGGCAAATTGGGTCCTATTACCTTATTTTGTGTGCTCATTCCTGCCTGCTACTGTGCTGCAGGCTTCGTTATTGTTGTATAAGGGAAGAAACTGACAGTTCAGTCACTAGATAGAATGAAATAAAGCCAATGGTACTGTTAACTGGATGAACAAACACCTGTTATGGACTGGGAATTCTGGAAGATAGCTGAGAAGCTCTGAGGCAATGTCTCCAACGGGAAACTTGCTCAAGGATCTTACCTTTCATGAAAAACATTGCAGGTTTCCAAAGCATTTTTCTCTAAGCAAGAGTACCTATTCTAGGTTGTCTGTTGTCGGCAAAATTGAGCAGTGACTGTCTTGGATTTACTTGATTTTTCTTCTTTTACTAGGAAATAGTATGTGGACACTGAAAAATGCATGAAACGTATGTATAGTTTTGTGATCAAAAGTAAAACCTGAAATAGAACATAATGTTGGATGAAAGAGACAAAGCACAGAGTGTTTCGGCAGTGAAGTCTGAAAAAAGACAAGCTCCATGTTTGGCCCAAGTGGACAAGCTCTTGGCTTAAACGTACAGAGTGCAGGATTGGCATGACTACATACTCTCCTCTGTCACTGGTGGCAGACACCATTCAGGCATTGAAAGGCAAATCTAGAGGCAACTGCACATGACTTTTATTCAATTACCCATTCATTTGTTCATCACACCCTCTTGAGGCCTTAGTATGTTGGGGGTGCAATGCATCTCCCGGCTAAGAATATGGTGGATGGGAGGATAAGACTGGTTGGGATGTAGGTTTTTGCATAGAGCCTGTCCTAAAGAAGTAGGGCAGAGTTAAGTACTCAATGGGAGAAAGGAAGGGTAGGAAGTGTCTGGCTTTAGGGAGAATATTCCCCTGCCCTCCACCCCAGTTCCTCTGAATCAGAGGCAGATGCGGAGGGACCACACCAAGGGAGTGACCAGAAAAGAACCCCTGGGCCTCAGGAAGAACGGATGGGGTACTACCCAGGAATGTAACTAGTATGACTAGTTTTCTTGACCAAACTCCAGCCTCAAAGGCAATTTGAGGATATTTCGTGTTCAAAATGAGTCTCAAAAGGGTCACATCCCAAAAGAGTCAGAAATTAGGTTCCCCAAAGTTTCCCCAGAGAAAGTCTGGGCTCTCTGACATTGCCTGGTGCAACACTCCTGAGAATCAAGAGACAGTGGTTCAGAATGAATCAACTTTTCCAGTGGCACCCTGGCTAGCCCAAGGAGAATGCAGGACTGCCATCCACGTTCCTGCCTTCTAAAACTGTTCTGCCTGTGCCAGCTGCAGCTGGGCCAGAGCTGAAGCTGGGAGATGGGAACTCAATTTAGGTCTTCCATGTGGGTGGCAGGAACTCAAGGACTGAAGCCCTCACTGCTGCCTCCCATCGTCTGTATTAGCAGATGCTGGAGTCAAGAGCTGGAGCTGGGAATTGGACCCAGGTATTCCAGTATGGATTGTCAGTGTCTTTACCACTAGGCCAAACACCTGCTGCCTTGTATAATTTTTAAAGCTTGCCCCCTCCCCTCAGCTGATGACTAGCAATTGGACATCCATGGTCGCAGACATTTCCTTCTAGCTGACAGAGGAATGAAGCCCAGATGAGGTGAGATAGAATGCCCATGCAAAGTCACATCCCGTTCTACCACAAATCCTTCCGTTGTTCAGGATAGAACCAAACCAGGCTGAATACCTAAGACCCTTGATATAATAATACTGCTTTCCCCGATATTATTTTTGTGGTTAACATGTTTTATTTTTTTGAAGCAGCTTAAAAGATTCCCAGGCGTGCTGCAAGGCACTCAGATTTGTACAGTGTTTACAATGACTTCGTTGTTCATTAAACAGATTTACCCAGAGTAACCCAACATGAAAGAAATCATCTTGTTTACAGTGAGAGCTTGACACAAATACATGTCACAAAGACAGACAAACACACAGAAACCTGGGTTGCCGGGTGGGACATGATTTGCTGCTGCATCCAATATTTCTCATTAGAACTTGTTTTATTTGAGCATGACTCAGTACCCCGTGTAAATGTGAGGCTGTTAATCTTATTACTATATGGAAAACAAATTAATTAGTATGCATGCTATTGGAGATGAGTTGTTAGGTCGGTGTTGGAAAGATTAGGAAAATACACTCATTACTCCAAATGATATCTGATCTACATGTCTGACTTCCACTTCAAGATCGGTTCCAATATATGGGTAACAAATACAGCTAATAAAAAATCAGGCTTTTGTGCTCAGCATGTAAATGCTGGCCAGATTTGTACATGCTGCCTTCTTTGTGTTAAAACAAAGGTCAGTGTGGGCGTAACTGCTTGTCACCTACCTCAAGCTGAGGCTCACCTGCTGCCGATACCGTCTCGGGTCCCAAGCCCACAAGGATCTCTCTCCTCTTTGGGGCTGATCCCTGTTATACAAGCACCAACACAATGAAAATAGAAGTTTATTTGGTGTCATGTTGAAATCCATGTACAGTTTTATACACAAATTTTTTGAAGACCCCTTCATATGCATAAATTCCAAAAGTGTTTTTGCTCCAAAATAAACATTGGAAGGTTCATTTTTGGTGAGCTTTTCTTTTATATTTTTAAGATTTCTTTTTTTTTTTTTAATTGGAAAGCCAGATATACAGAGAGGAGGAGAGACAAGAGGAAGATCTTCCGTCCATTGATTCACTCCCCAAGTAGAAGCAAACAGTTGGAACTGAGCCAATCTAAAGCCAGGAGCCAGGAGCTTCTTCTGGGTCTCCTACGTGAGTGCAGGGTCCCAAGGCTTTGGGCCATTCTTGATTGCTTTCCCAGGCCACAACCAGGGAACTGGATGGGAAGCAGGGCAGCCAGGACACAAATCAGTGCCCATATGGGATCCTGGTGCATGCAAGGCAAGGACTTCAGCCACTAGACTACCTTGCTGGGCCCTTGGTGAGCTTTTCAAAATATCTGGATTTTAGCTGTTTCCTGAACAACTCTCTTCTTTTCTAAGCAGTCACAGTGATCACAGCCCATTTGTTTGGAGGCCTGTATGGTCCTTGGACTATATAGCCAGTTAGACATCTGAAAGCATACTGATTAGAATACTTACTGTTCTTCAGGGGAAAAAAATATGTTGAGAGTGAGGAAGCTCTTTATGGACCTGTGGAGAACAATCACCGAGTGATGGTGTTCTATTTGCCGTACCTAGGTTGTCACTGCAAGGATGCTATAATATTCATTAGCAGGTTACCAGGAAGTTATACCAGGTGGTAGAGGGACAGCAGTAGGAAAACATTTTCACACAGTGTGTTTGTCCATGGGCAATGGGGGGGCGGGGGGCGGGGGCAGGACAGGTACCGTACAGAAATACTGGAGGCTGGATAACTTTATAAAGAACCTTGTGGCTCATCATTCTGGAGGTTCAAGGGCATGGCACAAGTATTCACTTGACTCTGGTGAGGACCTCATGACAGGTGGAAACAGTGATGGGAGTGCATGTGAGACAGAGAGATCACATGATGAGAGTTGGTTCTGTACCGTCTCTCTCCCTAGAGAACCAACACAGGGCTCCTGCAAGAGCAGCCTTGATCCCTTCTGAAGGGAGCCTCGCTAGTGACCTAGCCAGGCTCTTGAGTTAGTTCCTGAAGCCTAAAAAGGCTCTTAGAAGTCTCTTAGCATCACCACACTGGGGACCAACTGCCACCACATGAAGCCTGGGGAAAAACATATCACTTTCTTTAGACATGTTGAATTTTTGCTGCAAGTATTTCTTAGAAAATTTTAAAATGAAATATCTTTTATTTTATATAAAAAGAAAATGTTTGCTCAAAAAAAACTCCACAAAAATAACACTGAAACAATAAAGGAAAAAACAAATGTCACTTATAAAATGTGAGGAAGCTCACTAATAAATAGGTCTGCCTCACTGTACCTCAGTGTCACTAAGACATTTCATGAGAGCTCACATAGCTTTGATTCTAGTGTCCTTTCTAAAAATACCAACTTTTGAGTATCTCACCAAACACAAGTGAACCGCTATGTGCAGCAGCCGCAGTCAAAGGGCAGTCACAGCTCCAAGGCCAGCTCAGTGAAGGAGCCTGCTCAAGTGATTCCTTTCCTCTGGGCCTCTAGTTGCTTCCTCTCCTAATGAAGTCTATTGCATTTGGTCATCTCTCACACTCCTTTCGGCTCCAAAGGCAAGAATACAGCAAAGGACTCCTCCAAAGTGAATCCTTGCTTGAGGAACAATTGGAGGTTGGGAAGGCCACAATACTCGTTAAGCATCAGATATAGGGGTTGATTGGTGTGATGTACAGGGCCAGGCCAGGGTGCTCCACTTCCCATCCAGTTCCCTGCTGATACACCTGGGAAAGCAGCCAAGGATGGCCCAAGTGCTTGGACCTCTGCACCTATATGGGAGACCCAGAAGAAGCTTCTGATTCCTGGTTTTGGACTAACCCAGTTCTGCCTTTTACAGCCATCTGGAAAGTGAATCTGTGGTTGGAAGGTTTCTCTTGCTCTCTCTGCCTTTCAAATAAATAAAAATAAAAATCTGGAAAAAATCAGATATAAATGTACCTGATGTGGATATATCTTCCCAGTTTCCCCCAAATCCTGGGGAACAAAACAAAGCAAGAGAGGCTATTCTTGGAAGTTGTAAGCAAGTGTTGGGATCATATTTGGTTCATGACAGCTACACCCTGCATAATGCTGCACAAGCCTCCACACTTCCACTTACTACAACCTTGGGTGAAATCCTGAGTTAAAATTCAGTTTCCTCAGCTGTAAAGAGGGTGTAATAAATTGCTCTATTGGTTTCCTGAATGTGTGTTGGGTCATTTACTTTATGACAGCAATAGAAATGAGAATAGAGAACTTACAATAGGTTTGTCAAACCAATTTTCTTAGGATTTGTTTTATTAATTTGAAAAGTAAAGTTAGAGAGAGATACTTCTATCCACTGGTTCACTTCCCAAATGGTTGCCATGACCAAGGCCATGTCAGACCAAAGCTAGAAACTGGAACCTCTGTCCAGGTCTCCCAGGTGAGGGGCAGATCCCCAAGTATGTGGGCCAATTTAGATTGAGGTGAAGCAGCTGCAAATCAAACCCACGGTCATATAGGATGCTGGCGTTGTACAGTAGCTTAACATGCTATACTACAATGGCAACCTCAGATCATTTTTTAAAAGATTTATTTATTTTTATTGCAAAGTCAGATATACAGAGAGGAAGAGAGATAGAGAGGAATATCTTCCATCCAATGATTCACTCCCCAAGTGACTGCAACGGCCAGTGCTGCGCCGATCTGAAGTCAGGAGTCCAATCCTCTTCTGGGTCTCCCATGTGGGTGCAGAATCCCAAGGCTTTGAGCCACCCTCTACTGCTTTCCCAAGCCACAAACAGGGAGCAAGATGGGAAGTAGAGCTACTGGGATTAGAACCGGTGCCCATATGGGATCCCGGCACATTTAAGGCGAGGACTTTAGATGCTAGGCCACTGTGCCGGGTCCCAAAGCTCTGTTTCTGTCCTATAAAATAAAAGAAGAGAAGCCCTGCATGGTTGATTTATCAGGGTTGAGAGTCTTGGAATCATTTTCCTTTCTTTATTGTTATAATATCATAAACTAAAAGTTTGAGGGAAACACAATGAATGCAGCAGGAAGAGGCATCTTATGGTATCCTTCATGAATCTTCTTACTTAAGAAATTAACTGTGGCTAACCACAGCGAACTAATACCACCAGTCTCTAGACCCTCTTACCTTTCTGAGAATAAATTAAAATGTAAACATCAGAGCTCAGCTTTTAAATCCAGGGTTATCTCATTCTTCTATTTCAAACATGTAAGGAAGAAGATACACTCTTTTTTTTTGGTCTGAGAAGTTTCCCCAGTCAAGTTCCACCTGTTTATTCTTCCTTCGGTGCAGACTGTGGGTCCATGTGTCTCCTGCATGCATTTCTGAACCACTACACCTCCACACCATACACAGGCAAGCAGTGGTGGAGAGGCTCAGTCAGACTGAAAGACCCCAGAGGTTTCCAGTCTGTGAGAAGAGCATGCAAAATAGACACAGGGCAGCAGGTGAAGTCACTGTTTGGAATACCTGTGTGTCACAGCAGAGCACCTGGGTTCCTGTCCTGCATCTGCTCCTGATGCCAACTTCCTGCTAATGTGTGCCCTGAGAAGCAGCAGGTGATGGCCCAAGTAGTTGGATCCCTGTCCACACACAGGGATCTCGGTGGAGTTCTGGAGTCCTGGCTTTGCCTTAGCTCATCCCTGGCCGTTGTCCAGCATCTAAGGAGTGAATCATATTCTATGTGCCTTTCACATAGAATGAAAATAAATCAACACAATTTCTCAAAAGAAAAGAAAGGAGGATGTTGCCTTCTGCCTAGACTGCAACCTAGGTTAGAGGTTAGGGTCCCCCAGATTATGTGCAGGAAGACACAGAAGTGCCTTGCAGACACTCCAGAACTGGCCAGCTGGATCTTTTTCTTCCCCTGGAGGTCAGTGCGGCACAATGGAGAGCACACGGGGGCAGAAGTGGAGTGACAGTGGAAGAGGAAGTGGAACTAGCTTTTAGGCAAGCAGTAGAGTGTTCACGGTGAGTTTGTCTACAAACCGGAACCAGCTTTCCAATGACCACTTCTGACACCTGCTGCCTGCGGGATCTTGGCCAGCTCTTGCTTTCTCTGAGGCTTGTACTTGCTGCTGTATCTGTGAAACTGGGATGAACAAAACCCACGTGGGGTTGGGGATGTGGCTCTCTGCAGACTGAGCTCTCAGTCCCATTTCACTGTCCCCCACTTGTCACTGCTAGTACTTCACCCACCTGGCCTTCCCAGACTGGCCACCTCTTCCAGCTAGGATTATTCATACAGAGGTACAAGGGAGAGGGAACTGCTCTCACACCGGCTCACAGAGCAGGTCTTTTGGCAGCAGCCTTCACCGTGACACCCTGTCTCCTAGTTCTTGGTGCTCATGACCCCCAATGGGAGGAGTTAGGACAAGCAGATGGAAGCTACACAGAAGCTGATGCTGACTCACTGACAGGCATCTCCCCAGCACGAGGGACCGGTGAGGTTCTGGTCCCTGGAGGTATTCAACCTTGTGCTGAGCCACTGATGGCTGGGCTGCTGCAGGATGGCAAGCCTAGCTACGGTTCACAGAATTTAATAAGGCTCATGACCCCAAGTCTTTGTGCCATTCATGAGCTGCTTACCCACTTATTAGTCCTTAATCAGCATGTCTTCATTGGTAAACTAGGAGCTGTACCATCTTAGAGACTGGTCTACTCTGGTTTCTCCCCTGGAAGATTCCCGAAGGAAGGAGCTGATTCTGAGTGCACTTCTGACTCATCCTCCTGAGGCTTCTTGTCCAGCAGGAAATTCTTTCCACAATTCACTGGCTCCTGTGTGTGTGTGTGTGTGTGTGGTGTTCATGGTATATGTATATCATAGAGGTCGCCTCATTACCACAGTATTGACGGCAATTATGTCATTTCATCTTCCCCCATGTTCCAAGCCCCTTCCCCCTCCCCCCACCCCTTTAGCCCTGCCCAGCTGTAGTTTAAACCAGCCAGATCCAATGCTGTCTTTTCAGAATTTGAGCAGTATCATGACAGCTGTTAACCTATGGCTCTCAGATGTGCTCGAGTTGAATTTTTTGTTCTTTGCTTTCTCTCTTTCAGTGCTAGAAAAGGAGGCTTTCAAAAAGAAATGCACACTTTTTTTTTAACACCTGAGTACTGTCGGGTTCTTCCTACACAGACCTTTACTCAAAATGCCTGTCAAATGCTATGCCATCAGCTACCCGAACAAAGGAAAAATATATTTAGTCAGCGAAAAGAAGATCTTCCTTGAGCAGCACTGGCGAATGTAAACCCATGCTAATGGTACTTCTTGGTGAATGTGTCCAGCTGTTGTTATCGTTTATTCTTCACCAGCCCTGAGAGGTGGGAGGAGAGGGAGGTAAGGAACCTCCCCAATTTACAAGTTAGCCAGCAGGGAGGTCAGGAGGTGAATCCTCACCTCTAGGATGTGATAAAAAGTAGGGCACTGGAGCCAGGGGCTAGAGAGGCCCAATTCAGGGAAGATTTCCTCAACAGCACAATAACTCATTCTTAAGTTGTTTTACTCAAACAGCTGTTTATTTGTGGAGCTGGCACTGTGGCCTGCTGGGTAAGCAATGCTGACATCCCATATGAGCGTTGGTCCGAGTCCCTGCTGTTTCACTTCTGGTCCAGCTCCCTGCTTATGGTCTGGTAAAGCAGCAGATGATGGCCCAAGTCCTTGGGATCTTGCACCCATATGACAGACTGGCTCCTGGCTTCGGACTAGCTCAGCTACAGCCGTGGTAGCCAATTAGAGTGAACCAGAGGGCAGGAGAGCGCTTTCTCTCTCTTTCTCTCCCATTAATTCATGGAACCATTGGTCTTCAGCATCCTTCTCCCAAGCTTCCAAAGTCAGTCTCCCACACCCAGGTCCAGCACTCTCATTTGAGAACTCTTCTTAATACTTCTCCTGGGCCTTAGTGTGATAGTCTAGTGACTAACTCCTTGCCTGGAGTGCCCCGGGGTCCCATATGGGTGCTAGTTTGTGTCCCGGTTGCTCCACTTCCCATCTAGCTCCCTGCTTGTGGCCTTGGAAAGCAGTAAAGGATGGCTCGAAGCCTTGGGACCCTATACCCACATGGGAGATCCAGAAGAAGCTCCTGGCTTCTGGCTTTGGATTGGCTCAGTTTCAGCTGTTGCGGCCACTTGGCGGGTGAACCAACAGATGGAAGATCTTTCTCTCTCTCTGTATTGCCTTTTCTTTGTATATCTAATTTAATAAATAAATAAATAAAAAGCAAATAAATCTTTGGAGAAAAAACAGAGCTCATGTTAAAAAAAAAAAAAGATGTCTTCTGGCAGGAAGGAACAACTCTGCCTTCATTTTCCTAATTATATTTCATTAAAATCCTATCAGCTCCTTTCTTGTAGGCTTATTTCTGTGATGTGACTGTGAACAATTGGAAGGCAGGAAGTTCTGATTTCCCCGTAGGATGAAGAAAAAACTTATTATTATTATTATTTTGCAAATAGAACTGGATCAAAATTGGGGGACTGGTGTTGTAGCAGAGCAAGTTAAGGACCTGCCTGGGACACCTACATTCTATTACCAAATCACCTGGGATTGCTCATTCTGCTTCTGACTCAACCTCTTGCTAATGGGTCTGGGTGGTAGCTGTCAGCCCAAGCATTTGGGTTCCTACCACCATATAGGCTATGCTAGTGGAGTTCCAGGCCTTGTGCTTCAGTCTGACCTAGCACTGGCTGTTGCAGGCATTTGGGGAATGAACTAGCAGAGAGATCTCTTTCTCTCTGGGTCTCTCCTTTCCTTCTCCCTGTTACTACACCTTTCAAATAAGCAAAAAAAAAAAAAAAAAAAAAAAAAAGGGAGGAGGGCACACATCCATTGCCACAGCTGTTTCTCTGGGAGCACGTTGGGGGATGGTTTGCAAACATGGCTGCTGGTTTGCTGGTTCTTTGGGGATCTGGTAGCAGCCACCCTGATGGAGTTCCCAGGTCCTTGATGCTTAGACAGATTTTGGCCTGATGAGGGGGCAGGAAGGGGTGTGGGCACTGAGTCATACAGTGGTCTGGTCTTTGCCCCAGAAAAACTTTTAAGCCAGTATTTTTCCAACAGATGGTCAGCTACACCCTGCATGTGCCTCTGCTCAGGTTGAAAGCCCTGTCCCACATTGCTGCATCAAGATCTGGGTCTGAGGTGCCTGGATCTGCATGTGATTCTTCTCACACAGAAACATGGAAGCTACGGTAGTAAGGGAATGGCATGGGCTATGGCTGGGAAAGCTGGTGTGGAGAGATGGAACTTTTCCCCTCCTGGGGAAGTTCTCCTCTCCAACCCACAAGGGACCGGGAAGGGGGATCTTGAGATCCTGGCAGTGGGGGACTTCCTGTGGCATGTGGGTATCACTCCAGGCTGAGGTGTAGGCACAACCCTACAAGGAGCAGATGACATGAACTTCCCCCTCCTGTGGCCTTGAGCTCCAGGTGCTCATCCTGCAGCTGCTGGCCATCACAGGTGAGGTGTTACCTTCATTCCTGTTGCTTACTCCCTTGCTTTGAAGTGATAGTCATTCTTATCACACACCCACGCATCTCCCCAGCCCTTGGTCAGGTCCTTCCCCAGCATTTTGTTCTTGTGCTGATAACCAGAAGCCTTCTCTGCAAAATGGGCATGTTAATTACACCCTCTGTGTCTTCCTTTACCCTGTCAAATCCTCTTCCCCCAGGCAGGCCCATCCTAGATCACCTGGTCAAACAGGTCTCTCTCCTCCCTCTTCCACTTGTCCACAGTGCCTCCCCACCCCATCCCCTCCCTGCTGCCTGACCACCTGCTGTGTGGGGATCTGCCGGCTCCTCCCTTTGCTTCCACCCATCCTCACAGGATGGTCTAAAGTGAGGGCTCTTTCTGATGTGTGCTCCAGTGATGTTGTGGTGCAGTCTTATGCTGAGTGTGCCCTTGCCTGGGTGGCTGTGAAGAGCAAAGCGGCATTCTATGCCCTTCTGGTTTTCAAGATGGGAAGGCACCAGGCTGCCTGTTAGATCAAGGGGACAGGAATCCTCAGTAGCCGTAGGCTCCCTGCCGGAGTCTGGGGACAGCAGAAGGCCAGATATTTGGGACATCTGACCCTTCAGTACCTGAAAACATACTCCCTCCCCAGCCTCAATGCCAGCTGGGATTCAGCGTCGGCCTGGGTGGCCATAAGAGCCTTGAAGGGGTGGGGGTGGGAGGCAGAGTTTTCCTGTGAGTCTTGGAAGCTGCTCCAGCTGGCTCGCTGGCTGGCTGGCAGGCGCGGCACAGACCCAGAGGGCCTCTGCGGAAATGGAGGGAGCAAAGGCTTTGAGGACAAAACTCAGCTCTGAGCTTAATTAAAAAGAGTGCTTAATCTCCCCCCAACCCTCAACAAATGCAGATCATCGCCCACAAAGGAGGACAGGAACCTCCCCGGCCAGGAAGAGACCAGGAGCCTCCTAAACAAGCCCTTGAGCAGAACAGGCTGCTTCGCTATGATCTGATACAATGACTATTGTCCAGCAGGACTGGGTTTTCCATGTTTTTGTATCCTTTTCTTGGCATTTTCTTTTGCTACCTAATTTCATGCATCAGAGGTCAAAAGACAAAAGGTCAGCCCTATTTCAAGGCAGCCAACTCCCCACCACTAGGAACCTGTGTCTGAGGGGGTGCTTTGAGACACCGCTTGCAGGACCCCGGCAGGTTCTCATCCCTGACTCAACTGTTCTCTTTTATCACTTTGCAGGGTACAAGGAATCTATGTGTAAATTGCATGAGAAATCAAATACCAACTGGCATACCAAACTAGGAGAAAAAAAAGGGGGGTGGGGGTGGGGGACTCTTTTTCCCTTTACCAAATTCTTGTTTCTAAGAATTTGTTTTGAAGAAAGAATAGCCCAGCTGTGAGCTCCTTGCCTGACTGGGCAAAGAATATATGTGAACATATACCTCCTATGTGTATATATATTAACCTATACTGTAAATATAAAATCTAAGCCGATCTTCCCTAGTTGATCCTCCTCCCCCCTCCCGCTCGGGACATTTAGGAAGATTTCACCTGAAAATCTCCAACACATATCTGAAAATTGGTTTTAACTTGAAGCTGCCACGACATTTTGGTCTGAATAATTTAGTCTGAAGATTCTGTCTTTAGAACTTTTAACAGGATTTAACGTCCCACTTTGGATCTCAGGAAATAGTGGGTTGGAGTTCCCCAATGTAATGAGTAAGTGTTCTAAGTCCCATCAGAAATATGTTCCAATTCAGAGGGAAAAAATGGCTTTCTTGTTCTCTGTTCATATCGTCCTTGCAGCAGCTTGGTCTTCCAAATGGCTTTCATTGGACCACGAACAAATCAGGATAGGAGACACCGGCTTTCTGTGCTCCATTTCCAAGGGTCTGCATCTCACCTCCCGTACCAAGTGCAGAAGTTAAGCGCTTTGGGTTGTCTCCAGATAATGGGGACTGGCTTCAGAGTTCATCTCCAAGAGGACCCTTTGGCCCCAAAGCCTTGCTTCCCTCCTCCAGCAAACAGCTGCTCCAGCCCATAAACAAAAGATAATTAGCAACAAATCTAAAAAACAAAAACAAACAACAGAAAAAGCAGAGGACACCCGTTGATTTTGGCCACCTTCTCCAGGCTTTACGTCCTGCAGTCCCCTGACTTCGTTCTAAGATTTCCTCCTCAAAATAATACATTTTTTTTTTTTTAAATCAGCCCACAGCCTATCTGGGAAACTAAGGTTTTCACTTGGACAATTTGTGGGTCCACATGGCATCCCAAGTCCTGCTGTGAGCCGCTCCCACAGCTCTGAAGTTAGGAGGGGAAAATGGCAAAAGAAGTGTGCGAGAACATTCAAGGGCCTACTCAGAGGCTGCCTCCGCCAGCCTTCTCTGCCAGCCCCAACTCGAAACTGCAAGTGTGAAGTAGGCTCCCCTATACTCCTGTCCTTCAAGGGACCAGATGATACTACATTAAAATAGAATTAGTTTAAAACACATTAAAGTGATGTAGCTCTGGGCTGGCGCATGAATATTTAAAGCTCACATGACTCGGAGATATGGAAGAAACCGTGAGGGAGAGCTACCAGTTTAACATGGGAACGCTGATGGAGAGACGGCATCCGCATGTCACCTTTCTGGAGCCAGGTACGACCTTCTTACCTACCAGGGGTGATCTCGTTGAATTTAAAAGGAAGTATAAAAAGTGGAATAAAAACGGGTCTACATCTGATTCAGTGTGAAACCATCAGAATACCAGACAGCCTTCCCAGGACCGCGTTTTGGGTTCTTGGAAGGGAAGAGTGGATTTAAGGGACGGAAGTGCTGGCATGTTTTAAATACAATGGCCCGTTTTCCATATTCATAGATGCTGAATGGAACTACTACGGGAGAGTGAATTTTAGCTCAGAATTCTCCAAGAGCTGCTTTGGAATCGCGTCTCCTGCGAGTCCTGCCTATGTCCTCTACTTGACGTCTGCCATGTGTACCTTCTATTCAGCGGTCCAAGTGAATAGAAGGACTGGATGGGAGTTGAAATGAACGCAGCCAATCGACCCTGGTCTGCGCTCTTGGAGGCTTCTCTCCATCACACCTTGAATGAAAGCGAGAAAACCAGTTAAGTTAAATCACAATAGCCAGAACCCGCCAGGAGCTCCCGGCTCCCTGAACGCGGCCCCAGCGCGTGTCTCAGCACCCACCCAAAGATTTCCGGGTGGCGGGTCGCCAACACAAGGTGCCCACGCGGTTCAGGAGCCAAAACTCCTAGCCCTTGAGGTGCAGAGGACCCCACCGGTGACAGAAATCGTTTGTTTTTTGTTTTGACCCAAACTAGTGCTCAGTCCTTGTTTGCCGCGCCACCTGAATTCCCGTGATCGCTACTAGTGGCCCGTACCCTGCTCTTTTTTTTTTTTTTTTTTTTTTTGCGCTCTGCGCTGCGCGATGGAAAGTTTCCTCCAACCCTTCTGGCACCGGACCTATGGGCAAGTCCCTAACTTATCCCGCACGGGATCTGCCCGTCGCGGCTCGGTATTTCTCTCGCCGTCCTATCACTCTCCAGGCCCAGCCAGCGAGGTAGGGCGGAGCTGGGCACTTGGGGCGCCGCCTGTTTCAGGTGCTGGAGCACGTGCGCGTTGCCGGGTCCCCGAACCTTCGAGTCCAGTTCTTGCAAGTCTCGGGGCAGCCAGAGGGCGGGGCCTCGCCTGCATCCTGGACGTATGCTCCCACCCGCAGAACGGGCTCCCACCGGGAACCTCAGCAAGAGGGCCTTGCGGCGGCTTCTCCCGGGCTCGTGCCCAGGAAAGGCCCAGCAGGAGCCTAGCGTTTGCTAGATTGCAGATCCGGGAGGAACTTTGCAGTGGGGAAGGACGCGCAAGGCCGGGACCAAGGCCGGGCTTGGGTTTTGTAGGCCCTGGAACCCTGCGATGTGTGGCCGGTTCGCCCTTGAACCCTTGGCTCCCTCTCTCTCGCTGTCTGGACTGTGGTGTCCCGGCTAGAGGGAAGCTCGCGGCGGGCCTAGGCCAGCGCCGTCTGCAGCTTGCCTTCTTGCGTCATTCTCAGTTCTCGGCCGGTGCTCTCTCTGCGTCCTAGAATGCCGCAGCGTGCAGGGGCCTGCAGGCGCCCCCGCATCAGCCCGCTTTCCGGGCCTCGGATCGGGCTTTCCCTCCCCACCCTCGTCTCTCTCGTTCCTTCTTTCATTCTCGGTCGCTTCTCGCCACGCTTGGCTAGCGGGTCTCTCTACCTCCCGATTTCTCCCTGGCGTAGCGTGAAAGAAACCGAGGTGTGGCGAGGTTGCCGGCAACGTGACACAGACAACGGTCCGGTTCTGTCCTCAAGAACAGTTCCTGTCACTCAAATTGGGTTTCCCTTGGAGGCAGTGCCCGCACTGGCTCCGCCATGCAGGCCGCTGCTGGCGAGGCGCGGCTGGCGCTCGCTCGTTCTCCGGTTGGGTAAGCGAGTGTGCGAGTGCGGATGTGTCCAGGGTCGCAAGCCAGAGCGGCTTCTCCAAACCGAACTCGCAGCGGAACTGGGTTTCTAGGATTCCGCGACTGCGGGCCAGGGAGGTGGCGAGGGGGAGAGGGGCAGTTTCTGCAGCATCCCGACACTGCGCTGCGCCCAAGCTCCACTCGCCCCGGCCCCCTTGCACCGTCTCTCCAGGGCGGCGGCTTCAGTTCCGTGTCCTCCGAAGTGGTTTCGTTGTCTCCGGCTCCGCCGCGGGAGCCTTTCCAAGGCTTCCTACTGTGCGAGTCCAGGGTGGGGACAGGGCGGGAGGCGGTGGACTCAAGAGGACACAAACCTCCCACCTCAGCCGACTGGGTGGGCCATGGCCAACAGGCTAGGCCTGGGTACCCCGCGAGGGAACCCTGTGAACCCGGACCCTGAGCTCCGATATTTCAGAACCTGGTAGCAACGGGCGCCCCCTCGGGAACGCACGCGTGTTCCGTGTCCAGCGCACGGAGCGAGAAACGGAGGCGCCAGGATCGGATGTTTCGGAGGGCGCGGCGGGCCCATCCTTCTTGCAGCTCGGCCTAATCTTCAGGCCATCCCGAGTGCGTTCCCCTATCCTATTCCCAAAACCCCACAAAGCCAAGACATCCTTCAGACAAAAAAGTGGAGGCAAAAACAGCTCCTCCAACTCCCATCCCAACGCGCAGCTCCTGGAAACAAAATCAGAATCGAAGACAAGAAAACACTCAAAGACAAAATTCACCTACGCAGCGCACACGCGCGACATTCACTAACCCCAAATCAAAATGCACCGAAACCCTACAGTTAGAAAAGCCTTCCAAATTACACGCTTAAAAAATGACCTACAAAGGCACAAAGTGCAAACCCACAAAAAATCAAAATGCAGAAAACAAAAGCTCCCCCCCCCTCGAAAATAACCCTAGACCCACAGAGCGGAAACTCGCTAAAAATCAGTCCCACGGAAAAAGGAAAAAACCAACCTGCAACACACCCGAAACAAAAGCATCTCTCCTAAATAGTGAAAACTAAATAGAGAAAACAAACAAAAACCAAACAAACCCCCTAAACAGACGAAAGAAAGAAAGAAAAAAACAAAACAAAACACTCCCACACCCGCCCGCCCCCGGCCTGGGGTGAAGTGTCAGTTCCCGAAGCGCTTTTGATCTCCCGGCGCGGACAAGCCGCTCCTCCCCGGCGCTGCCTCCCGGCGCGGGCGAGGCCAGAGGGCGGGAAGCCGAGGCCCTGAGGCGAGCGTGCGGAAGTGGCCCAAAGTCAGAACTCGGAGTAGGGACTCGGACCTGCAGGCTGTAGGGAGGAGGCGGCGCATGGGGACTGCGCGGAGCACTTGATGGGGACACCGCCCGGGAATGCACAGCCACGTTTCCGATCGTGGCGAAATCTGCCAAGTGGCTAAACGCGAGGTCCGGTTCCCGTCGCCCTCCGCCCCCCTTCCTCCTGCTCTGAGCTCTTTCCCCTTAGGTTGTGGCCCGGCCTCGTGACCACCTCCTCCAAAAAAAAAAAAAAAAAAACACAACAACAACACTCTCGCCCAGGACGAGTCACTCTCGGAAACTGCCATTGTCCGGTGGGCCAGAAGTCCTCCTGCGGAGCGCTCCCCAGCCATAGAGAACCTGCCTCCCCCCGCCCGGCAACGGGGGTTAGGGAGGGCCCCCACAGGCTTTCAGTGGCCCAGCCGAGCAGCTGAACGCGGGGCTGGGGATCCGGGGCCGTGAGAGGGGAGCCTTGAGCCTGGGTCGAATGGAGCGGGCTGGGCATGCCACACCTCTGCCCGATAGCTACCCAGCCCATCTCCCCTTAGGAATCAAATCCTGAGGCTCGGAGCCTGCGCCCTGTCTTGGAGTCTGGGGACAGTGGAATTCCCTGGCTATGCCGGGGTAAGGTGTCCACCCGTCTCAGGGACCTTCTGAGTAAGCTCAGCTCCTCCTGGGTGCTCCAAACCAGAGGCCCCGAATTTTATTTCCAGCATTTCACAGGCCAGAATAAGACATGGCGGCGGCGTGCAGCGGAGGGAGGGGATGCTGGGCCCTGGGGAGCCTTAAGGGGCCGCCCTGGAGTCAGGGGACTTGTACTCCGAGCTGTAAGCGGGAGGTTGGGTGGGGTGAATGAGAACCCCGGGGATACGGCGCCGCCCTAGGGGCGAATCTGAGGATACTGCATGGCACTGTGCGAGTGGCAAGACCACCAGCCTCTGCGTTCGCCGCCTTCAACCTCCCCCACTCCAATCTTCCAAGGCACCTGCTTGGCAGAGCAGTTAATTTCCGTAAGAACAAAAAAACCCGGCCTGCGTCCACCTGCGCAGCGGTATTTGTTCGTGGAATGGTCACCTGCCCCCGCTCACGGGCTCAGAGGACAGCGCGACCCCCTGGTACGCAGGGCTTAGTAGAGGATGCGGCCTCGAGGCTCGGGGCTCCGGGCTCGGCATCGATCTGTCCCTTCTCGTAGGTGCGCGGGCTAGCGCCCGGCGCAGGCTGAAACCTTTCTTCCCTCCCCCCCAACCCCCTATAAAAGTCCGGGGCGGCGCGGCTGCGGCGCTGCTGCTCTCCCGGCCTCCCGCTCTGCCCCGGCCCGGCCCGGCCCGGTCCGCCCCGTCTGTGGCACGCCGAGCAAGGCCCTGGGTGCACAGCGCCTACACCCTTTTCAGCGCTCGCTCCGGGCCGGCGGTGCGGGGCGGCGCGCTGGGGGCGCGGCGTTGTCTGGGGACATCTTGTGATGTTGGCGAGAACAGGACATGATCTCACATGGCGAGAAGCTCTTTAGTTCCTTAATCATTTCACGGTGCCTTCGGACGCTTTTTTTCCACCTAAAACGTTTAGTTTCAGCTCAGTGATCAGCTACCCCAGCTCGGCGGGGGAGCGGAAGGCTTGAATTATTCCGACCTGTGAGCGGCCCCTGGCACCAAAAAAATAAAAAATAAATAAAAGGGCACGAAAAAGTGGAAACTTTTTTTTTTCCCCCGTTCATTCCATCAAGTCCTGAAAAACCAAAATGGATTTAGAGAAAAATTACCCGACCCCTCGGACCTGCAGGACAGGTAGGACTGCGAGGCGGGGGACACCACATTTGCTTAGCTGGAACCCAACGGGGCCCTGACTCGCGGTGCAGGTGGACCCCGGAGGAGGAGGGGGTGGGTCGGTGGGGAGCATTTTTCCACAAGTCTTGGCTGTGTGTCTGGGGAGTGTTTGTCTTTTTGCTCATCCATTCAGGTGTGTTTGTCTAAGAATCTACTTGGGTTTTCTGTTTGGGATATTACTGCTCATCAGAGGGTGCAAGTTTGGGTATGTGTTTCTATAAGGGGCTCAGTGTGTACATGAGTGACAATGGGTTTGTCCCTCCCTGTGTATGGGTCTTTAAAAGGTCTAAGTTTATATCTAATAGTTTGTGTGCTGTATGTATTGTTATGGCTGTGAGGATGGTAGTGTGTGCTTATGACTTGGGGTTTGTGTGTATGTGTTTGAAAATCCTAAGGTGTCTATGAGTACCATTGGTAGAAGGGAATTTGCTTCTTTGAAGATGTGTGTCTTCTTGTCATAGGAAACAAGAATGGGGTGATTGTGCTAGGCTCTGTAATGTTAGGTGACAATGGTGTCTACAACTCTGGGGGTGAAGGTGTGTGCAGGCTCAGGCTTGGGTCTCTTTCTATGGGAGACTGAACCAGGTGGGGGTGTGGAGCCCCTCCATGTGCCATGTGCACTGTTGCTTTGAGCGGGCACCCTGGAACTTATCATTTTACACACAGAGCTCTCCATGAGGGTAGGCAGCCAGCGGACTAGACAACTTCTCTAGGGGCCCCCAGCGCTAGATAAGCCTCCAGCACCAATGTGTGTGTGTGTGTGTTGTACATACTCACTGTGTGTTCAGGGCGTATCTTGTGGGTGTCGCTCCAATGGAGGAGCACACAAGTGGGTGGACATGGGTGCCTAGCCTGTGCATTCAGCTCAAGTGCCTGTGTGCATTGGTGTTTTTGGCACATGACCTGGTATGCCCATCGTAGGTCTTTGCTCTGAGACATAAGGGTTATGAAGTGGGGTTCATCTACTTGTTAAGTCACCGTTCCAACCTCTGGGAACACACACACACCACCTAAAAAGATTCTTGGGTTTCTGGGAACTCTAGCCTCTATCTCAGTCCCAAATAAAGGTCAGAGAAAAGAGAGGGTACAGTTGGAGTCCAAACTCAGGGCAACTCCCTGCAATGGTGACTAAGAAGTGAGGGCATAGGTCTAAATTCAGGAAGCCAGAACATCCCCGAGGTAAGGTGGGGAAGAAGGACCTGGGAACTCCCAGCTCCCATCCTCCTTTCCTGGTGGTCAGCTCCCCTTGCCTGGGCTCTGGGCCCCTCAGTAGGTGGGACTCCTAGCACCAGGTGCTGTGTGTGCGTAAGGGTTTGAGTGTGTGTTGCGGGGAGGTGGGTTAGTGGCCATGAGGGCCTGAATAACTCGCAAGCTGCCTTCCCGGACAAGCTGTCTACGAAGACTGTAATTCATGGCGGTCGATGGGCTCTTTGATTAGTTCAATCGCCTGAATAATCGTTTAATCAATAAAGCATTTCATTCCTCTGTGCAGGCTGGCCTGGGTGGAGTTTGTGGGGTGGGGCGGGTGGGGGGAGCTCTAGGCTGACCAGAGCTTAAAATCCTGAGAGCCACGCCTCCTCACCCAGGGGTCAGGGTCAGGGCTGTCCGTTCCTGGGACAGCCTGACAGTTCAGGTAACACTGCACTTCCACCTGTCTACACAGGCCTGGAGAAAGGGGATGGGGCTGAAAAGGTGTCCCAGGAGTCTGCCCGGTCCAGTTCTTTTAAGAGTCTCTTTTCTCTTCCAACTTTCATGAGCTAATACATCTCCCTTTCTTTCCTTCCCCCAACCTCAATTTCCCTGGCGACGTGGTGGAGAGGGAATGTGATCTCCAGGCAGCGAGCCTGAGACCAGACTGGGCTGGTGCTCCCTAACCACACAGGGTCATTTAAGGATCTCCTCCTCTCACCTCTCCTTGGTACTAGGGGAGGGAAGTCTGGGAGAGGGGCAGGGACTTGGGCATGATTCTAAGGCAAGAATTTTTCATGTTTGGCCCTTGCAGCTCCCTCCTTTTGGAAAATGAACTGGAACATCCCCAGTTCCTTCTCCCCACCCCTACTGTTGGAAAAGGTATAGGATTGGGCAAGCTACCTGTGGTGGGAGACCTGGACAGGCTAAACACACTCCCACTGGGCACTTTGAGAAGGTGTGTTCTGGCCTCACACACTATTTGAGGCTTTTTTTTTGCAACAGGAAAACTCTGAAAGGCAATTGCGTGCCTTGGCTTTCTTCGAGGATGTCTTCACTTTCTCAGTCTTGTGAGCTCTCCACCCCAGCTCCCTGCCCCACACGCTCAGCACAGGGCCAGACCCAAACCCTGCCGCTGGAGAAAGGCCACTGTAGCGCACAGCAAGGCTGAACCGCATGCACTCAGAGGCTGCGACAGTGACCTGGCGATGGGCGCTTCCCTGATGGTCTTCCTCTTCCAGACCTAGGCCGTGGCTCTCAGGGTGGCCAGGCTAGGCGCCCAAGCTCTGGCTACACCAGGCTGGGTAATCTCGGGAGAGTCCCCAACCTCTTTGGGCCGCCATTTGATGGCCTTTAAGTCTGGGTTAGGTGGCTGCACCTTCCATTTGAAAGCCCCCAGGCAGGGGTGGGGAGTGTATGTGAATAACCACCCCAGCTCCACCCCAGGTCCACAGAACCGGAGGTGTGTGAACAAGATCAGACTGAGACCTTGTCGTTCGGAGGGGCCCCAACACCCGTGTGAGATGGAGCATCTGAGATCCCCATCTTGTTGGGGGTAGTGCTGTGGCTCCGTCCCAACCTGCAGTGCTCCCCAGGGAGGGGATTGGGGATTCTGCCCAAGTCACACTGGGAGGGGAAGTGGGGAAGGAACGCTGGCTTAAGGCTCTAATCAGAGAACAACCCTCCATGACCCCCGACCCCCTGTGGTTCTGAGAGTGCCTGCTGGCCTAGCTGTGTTCCTGGGAGACCTTGGCTAGGTCGTTAATCAGGTTGTGTATCTCTAACAGGTATCCCTAACACGAGGAAAGCATAGCATCTCAGGGCTAGGACACTGGATTTGTAGGCCTGAGTTCAAGGGGGGAGAAGCCAGGGGTGGAATTCAAAGTGGAAGACCCAGGGTGGGGGAGGGGGAAGGAGAGAGGGTAGGAGGGTGTGGTCACTAGCTTTGTCCCTCAGCCTGCTTCTGCACTCTCTCCAGGAGGGATGCAGAGCCACACGTGGAGTGGGATGGAGGAGGCTCGGACTTCTGTAGTTGTTTCTGATTCACAGGGAAGCCAACCCTGGGACCCTAAGCCAGCCTGGTCCCTGGTCCCTTGGTGACCTTCCCATTCCAAGGTGGGGAGCAGAACAGTAAAACCTAGGCAGTAGGCCCCCTCCATCGCCCCAACAAAGGTGAAATGGCTCCCCTGCCCCCCACACAGTCTCCCTCAGCCACCCTCAGCAGTCTCCCTCTGGGTCCCTAGGGGCCAGCTGGGGCGGTTTTCCGCAGCTGTGCCCTGTCAGGGTGGGGGCGGGTGTCAGCTCCGGAAACTTGTCTACCGGTCAGGGGCAGCTGGGACTGGAACAGTGACAGACAGAAGGTGGCCCCAGCCAGGATAGAGGTATGGGAGAAGTGAGACAGGGGTGTCAGAGGGAGTGGGAAACTGAGGCAGGGGAAGAGCCAATCATCAGGGTGGGGAGGGAAGGGGGTTCAAAACGTAGACCGTAGACCGTTGCTTGGGCAGGGTTACCTTTCTTAGGAGAGGGTCACCCCTTAGGAATCGAGCCTGCAGCAGATCACTCCCACAAAGCTGCTGGGAGCCTCCCCAGGGACGCCTGGGGCTCACAGATTCTGTGGCCTCTGGGGGCGGAGGGGAGGCGGGAAGAATGGCCGTCACTTGCTTCCTTTTCAAGGTCTGTTTCCTTTGCCTCTGTCTCCGGAGTCTGAGAGCTCCCCTGAGAAGCTGAGACTCGCTGGTGCAAGACCTTTTGGAGCTGGACAAAGTTCTGAAAACCATTTATTTGGTCACACAAGTGACAGGAACTTCCCTGGGAGGGAAGAAGGTCAGCTCGGAGCTGCGGCATTGTAGCCCTGGGGTGGAACCCTTGCAGAATGAGCCCGCCCACTCGCCGTGCTGGGGCCTTACTGACGCTGGACACTGCTGGGCTCATCTCTGTGCCCAGAGGACTTAGCTCAACTCCGCCCATTTTGTAGATAAGGAAAGTCGGGGGGTCAGAACAGGCAGAGATGTGTGCCCAGAGTTGAAAGCCGCGTGTCTAGTGTGCTCTTGGTCTTTCTCTAACATGCATTATTATTTTTTTTAATTTCCTGCTTTTTGTTCCCTGCTGGAGACGACTGCCCCCTACCCTCACCCCCCCCACCTTGCGCATCCTCAGCCTCAGGGCGTCCCCGCAACCCCAAGGCCTCGGCCGGGAGGGGGTGGTGCCTCTCCCCGGCACCCCCAGACCCTCAGCAGGGCCGCCTGCGGGACTCTGCAGGCCGTGCGCGGCGCCCTCCCCCCTCGGCGGTCCTCGACCAGGCCCTTCGCTGTGCGCGCGTTTGTCAATGAACGTGGCGCCGCCGCCGGGGCCCCGCCCCCCATTCTCTCCCATTGCCCAGGTATGGGCTAATCAGGCGGAGCCCAAGGGTGGCTGAGCCAATGGCACGGAGGCTCGGGCCAGGCTCCGCGTCCGCCGGCCAGATTGGCCGGGTGGAGCGTGATTGGCAGGTCAGCCCCCGCCCCGCCCCCGCCCGGAGGGAGGCTGAGCCCCGGGCGGCGCTGTCCACACGCAGCGGGTCCTGAAAGCGGCTCCGGGGCGGCGCGGTGGCGCACTGTGCGCGCCGAGCAGGCGGAGGGCTAGCGGCGGCGGCGGCGGCCAGCGAGGCCAGTGCAAGCAAGCAGCGGCTCGACCTCAGCCCCTCAAGTCCGGGCGGCCTTGGTAGCGGGGACCCTCCGCTCTCCTTTCCGTCCCTCGCCCCGCGCCTTGGGCAAGGAGGCGCGGCGGCCGTCCGGGAAGAGGCAGCTTGGAAGTCGGTGTAGCCGGGCCCCACAGACAGGACAGAAGGTGTCTCGTGGAGTTGGTTGGTCGTGAGGCAGATTCCCCAGGCGCGCAAGAGCCCACCGCTGTCGCGCCCCGTTCCTGGCGCGGGCCATGGGGGAGCCGAAGGGACCGTACCAACTTTGAAGGCAGCGAGCCGAGTCCCAGGCTTGTGCGGGCGCCCCAGCTGGGGACCCCGGCGTCCCGGGCCCCGGACGGAAGCGTCCTGGAGCTCGCCCCCGGGCACTGCGCGGCCGAGAGCAAGTTCTTCGCAACTTCGCCGGAGACGTCGGAGAGCCAGCCTGCGCCGCAGAGACTCGGAAAGCCGAGAGAGGACGGATCTGGCGGAGACCGAGGGGTCGAGGAGGAACCGGCCCCGAGGCAGCGGCACCAGCCTGGCCGCGCGCCGACCTCGCTGCTCCCCGAGAAGGGCCGAGGGCTGGGCGTTGCAGCGGCCTCCCCCTGGCCAGGGGGCTCCTAGCCCTCCAGGAGCTGGGTCCCTACGCTATGCCCCGGGAGCGGTGCACGCCTGGGCCGCAGCTACTCCGGGCCGGGCCGGGAGCCATCGTTTGAGCCAGCCCGGGAGGAAGGCGAGGCGGAGTTGGGCGTCCACTCCCGGACGGACTGCGCCAGCGCGGGTCCCCGCCTGGGCGCGCAGCTCTCAGCGACCTCCGGCCGTGTGTTTTCCGAGTCCAGCTCTCACAGTGTCCGACCTGGTAGTGCGGTTCTTTCGCCGCCCTGGGCAGCCCCTTGGCGCCGGGAAGCGGCGGCGTGGGCCGGCCGGCAGTCTGGAGCGCCCCGATGGAAATACACTGTAAGCACGACCCGTTTGCATCCATGCATAGTAAGTAGGCGGCGAGCTCGCTTCTCTCACTCTCCGGCCGGGACCGGGGTGGGGGTGCCGGACTGCGCGGGGCAGTGCTCACAAGGCCGGGAGGACCCCTGGAACCGCGGTAGTTGCGCAGTCAACTTTGTGAAGTCAGGACGCTCTGGCAGGGGACGGTGGAACCACACGGTCGGCCGGCCGGAGCCAGAGCACCTGGTCGGCGAATCCCGCCTCCAGCAACCCGCAGCGTAGGCGCTGAAGCCTCAGCTTTTCCAGGCGGCTGCGGACGCCAAATTCTCACAACCTCCGAAGCAATCCCAGCTCGGATTCGCAGAGGGCTCCGCGCAGGGCCAGTTGGAGGGCACCAAGTTGGAGGGAGAGGTCAGCCTGCAGCTCAGAAACAGCGCCCCACAGCCCAACCCTGATGGCGCCCTTTTCTGGCGTGGGGTTGATCGGGGCTGGCACTTGGAGGGCAAGTGGGACCATGAGTGTGTGTGTGTGTGTGTGTGTGTGTGTGTGTGTGTGTGTGTGTTAGAGGTGTGAATAGGACCAGGTTGAGAGGCGTAGGGGCAGCCCAGCCGTCCTGGAGCTAGTGGAGAAGGATTTGGAAAATCAACGAATGAGCGCTCTGGGAGCTAAACCAGTTCAGGCAGGGACCCTGAAAGACCCCAGTGGGTCTGGCTCGGCAGGATGCCTGCCTCGGGGACAACTTATTGCTTAAAACAGAAAGAAAGAAAGAAAGAAAAGAAAAGATTGGAAGAAGAAGCCAGTTGGTCACCAGACAGGCACCCCCTCCTTCTGAAAAGGTCTTGTGTGTAGGAGACGGGAAGGGTCATTTCTGTGGTGGGCAAGGCACTGGCCAGCTGCCTGGCTCTGCCGGCCTCGGGCCAGGTCACCCAGCTGCACGGCCTCCTGTGAGATGCGTGCTCAGCTCCCGGTGAGTTAACTGCTCACAGGAGATCGGTGATGGCGAGGAAATTCCAAGTGGAACGAATCGAATTTCTCTCCTGCCTGCTGCAGAGCGGGCGGGGACGGTGCCGGCTTCTACGGCCTGGTGACCGGTGCGGGTCTCTGCTCGCTGCAGGGCAAGGATTTGCTCCGTGACTGGTTGGGAACCCTCTCCAAGCCCTCCAGTTCCCTTCAGATAGAAGGGGATCTTGCTACTCCCCCTGTGGGTCTCCAGTTAAACAAAGGTAGCAGAGACCCGGTTGGAGAGAAGGCAAGCTTCCGGAGCTAGTGTCGATGTCTGCTACCCGGGGCCCAGTGGCCTGGCAGGCAGGGGAAGGCTGCCGATGGAGCTGGCTGTAGGCAGGTCAGTGTCTCTTTGTGTCAATTTGCCTGGTAATTCAGCACAGCGGTGGGGACATTGGCACGGAGAAGCAGCTTATTCTGGTCTTAGCCCAAACGATTCCTGGCTGGCTGCTTGGCGACTTGCGCCCAAACCATTTCCAGGCTGTAGGGACCCTAGCGCTGTGTCTGCAGTCTTTTCCTGCTCCTCCGACTTGAGCCTGGCCCTGGGAAGCTTTGATATCACAGAGGGAGCCCAAAACCAAACGAGTTGGGGGCGATAGTCTGAGAGATGGGCAGGCCCTCAGCTCAGTTGAGGAAAGAGACTAGGGGGCAAGATAGGGTGGGAAGGCTCCTGAGCCCTTCTCCTTACCGGTGGAAAATCCATGGGCCCTAGCTGGCTGCCACTTTCTGCTCAGAGCTCTGCAGCCCAGAGGTCGTGCTCCTTTCCTTCCCTGGGGAAATAGCAGGAGACCTGGTGGGCTGCTGGCTGCTGTGCAGCAGAGTGGAGAAGGCAGCCCCTACCAGGTGCGGGTTAGCCAACGGCTAGGCTCTGTGCCTCCCCGTTCTGGCCTGCAGTCTGCCCCCTCCTCTTCCCTGGGAAGTGCTCCCTCCTCCCATTTCCACTCTCCTAGGCAGGGCAGTGGGGGCTGGGCCCCAGCCAGCCAAGCTTCCTGGCTTCTCTGGAATGACCCAGTGGTTCTGATACTCAAAGCTGTTTGCATGGTGTGGGCCAAAGGGTGTCAGCCAGCTTTGGGGCATTTCCCCCCCAACTTGCTGGTGAGGGAGATGGGGGGAGCACTATGGGTTCTAGAGGAGTGCTTAAGGCAGCAGGGGCCCAGTTCAAGTTTCACTTCCTCACCTTCCTCCCTCCCTTCCTTCCTGGCTTTGGTCAGTTTCTCCCTGTGGCCTTTCTCAGTTCCTCCTCCTGCCAATTTATCCCAGGGTAGGTTGAGTAAGGAGAGCCAGGCCCTGTTGGGAAATGGCTTCTGAGGTTAGTGGAGGGTGGGGTGCGACAGAGCAGAGTTCCACTCCCTGGTTTCAGGTGTTTGAATCCAGTTTCCTTCCTCTCCCTGTCACCCCCTGGCTCTCTCCCCTGATGGTTTCTAGCAGCTTTAAAGCTGTTGTAGCCAGTGTCCTACACCAGCCTCAGAAACCTGGACATTAAACCTTCAGTTATACCCATTTCACAGAATGTGTCACTGAGGTCACAGAGACAAAAGAACTAATGGGAAGTTAATGTGGGGGAAAGCATGAGAGGTCAGAGGATTCCATGAAAGGTAGCAGGACAGTCGCAGATTGTAGACAGGGCTGTGGTCTCGGTAGGTAAGATGGCACATGTTCAAGGCCCTCCCGCTGACTGGTCCAACCACATCTGAGCTTGTGGCCCAGCTGGCTGTGCCTGGCTTTCAGCTGGGGAGTCTGTTAGGGAGAGGTCACCGTGTTTTTCTCTTTGCTGGCCTGTGTGCCCTGCCACTTTCCTCTCTGGGGCCAGTAGGAGGAATTTCAGTGTTCTGTAGGTCCTGGAGTTCAGGTTCTTTACCTCAAAGATTTTGATGGCCAGCCTGGGTCTTTGGGGTGTGGGATGGGCTCCTGATGGGCAGCAGGTCCTTATCAGGGCCTGAGGCGCATCTGTGGGGTCAGCCCTTTCCAGATTGGAGCCTAGAGGTCCTACGGGCACCTGCCGTTCAATCCTTCTTCACTGTCCCTCTTTAAACCCTACCTGGGCTGGGCTGCCCTGTTGGGACTGGCCTGTATTTCCCTGGGATCCCAGTGTCTGTTTCCAGGTGTGCCTTGGACTCTGGCTTCCACTTCCCCTGAAACGTGTAGCCAAGGCCCCGGCAACCTTACATGGCGTGAACCCGCAGCTGGTCTGAGTGCACAGAAGACAGGGCTGATAGCTGGATTCTTCAAGGAGCTGCGACTGGAGGTTGGAGCTGCAGAAGACCAGGGGGTCACCCTCCACAGAGGTCCCCCGTGCTCTGGATAGATACTGCTTTCCTGGGATTCCTCTCTTTCTTTCTTTTTTCCCCCCCTCCTGGCCTCTAGCTCTGTGCCACACTTACCTTTCTTTTAGCCATCAATCTGGGCTTTTCCATTCCTTTTGCTTGCCCTCTGCCTGCTGAATCAGCCGCTTCTCTCCCAGGCTTGCTCTCTGTTGCACTGAGTTTCCAATCCTTGTAATCCTCCAACCACATTACTGTTTTCTTCTGTCTGCCTCCTCTCTCTAACTTTAATCACCCCTCCATTCCCGTCTCTCTTTTCCCCTGATTCTAGACTGAGTGGCTGCCCTCAGGCCATTGGCACTGAGCTGTACTACTGAGTAACACTGTGGCCAGGAAGACAGGGCCCCCGGAGTGGCTTTGGGGGGGTCTTTCAGGAAGTTGAGGGAGGGAGGAGTCTCCCAGGTCATACTGGCCTGCTGTGCAAGTGGACGTTCGGCTCAGACTGTGCAAGGGGCTTTGGTAGCTAAGTTTCTGAGGCCCGTGATGGAGGACCTGATCCCTTCTGCAGAGGCTAGTCTCTAAGAGACTCTAGGATTTTTTCTTTTCCTTTCAGAAATGAAACATTTCACCAAAGCTCCCACGCATCTTGCACAAGGGCTCTTGGCGTCCTCCGAAGGTGGCTGTTGGATTTTGGGCAGAAAACCTCCGTGGCTTGTGGTACAGGGAGTAGGCTATTATGGATGGACCAGACTCCCAGAGCATACTGTGTGTTTTAGGACCTTTTTCCTGCCCTCTGTCCTCCCAGATGAGCTCACATCGATTTTGAATTTACTTTCTTTTACTTAAATCCCCTCTGCACTGGAAAGATCATACGGCTCCTTTTTAACTGGCTGTTCCCAGCCCCAGACAAAGCCATCCTAAGGCTCTTGACCTGGGGGCTGCAGGCTTTCTGGTGTAGGTAAACTGGGCAATTGTGTTTCTTTTTGCAAATCTTATTCAGGGTGATTTTCCTTTTCTTTATGCCTGGGGTGTTGCAGAACAATTAAAGTTTGTCTTGCAAATCAGAGAAATCAGGCTTACAACTGGACTCAAGGGGTGCAGGGATGTAAACCAATGTGTGTGTGTGTGTTTGTGTGTATGTGTTTTCCAGGAAATAAGCCCCGAAGATTGGACATCCTGAGAAATATCTATGGGAAACTTCAGAAAATTGCTTGGCTGATTTTTAAAATGCAGGATGTGTTGTGGATGTTTTTACCTCCACAATTTCAGTCATTGCTCATGAACCTGAGTCCGGGGCTGGAATAATTGAGAGGAGGGTACTAAGTGATGTTTTAGGCTTGGGGTATGGATGTCCCTGTGACCTCTGGCATGTATTAGTTCTGCCTGTGCAGCCCTGTCTTCATCAGAGCCCAGCTTGGGAAGAGGTTTGCCCTTCTTTGGCCTCGGAGCTGCCAGCAGCATCAGTCAATACTTGAACTTGGCTTTTGGCTCCGGTCCTCAGCGACATCAGTTAGTAGCTGATTAACAGCTACAAGGTCAATGATGTTGGTACATGGCTTCGCTCTGTGTTTATGGGGTAGGCTCTTCTGTGGACTCTTGTCCCTCCAGATGGGCTGTGATGTAGGATACGGGATTGTGTGGGCAAAAGGGACATGTTCCCCCCCGCCCCACGCTCTGATCCCTTTGACTTAGCATCCTTGTGAAACGTGGGACTCAGAGAAGCTTTCACTGGCTCCTTTATTTTCCGTGAAGCAACTTAGAGCTGCTTGCCAGTTGCAGAACACTCCCCAAATTCCAGGGGAGCCTCTTTAAAACAAATCCAGAGGCAGCAGACTCAAATGTGTTGTGTAAAGAATCGCAAGCCTCCATTTCTTTTGTGTGCTCCGAGAGGGTGCCCAGTCAAGTCCGCACGTCAGCCTCACCTTCCTGCAGAAAGGTTGTTGTTTTTATTTATTTTTTTCATCAAGGCGGTGGTTGAGTTTCATCTCTGTGCTCTGCAAGGCACTGTTAAAACATTGTTTTTTTTTTTTTAAAGTCTTGAGCTTAGACTGCTGATGACAAATTTTTTTCCCGCCTGAAATAACGATCAGTCCTTTTCACTTTTAAAAGATAGTTGTTAAAAGGAAAAGATTTCATTTTCTCCCCTTAAATCCAATGTCTTTTAAACCATATTTTTGCCCTGAAAATTCCTCTGTAGACCTTAGCATCCTCTTTATACCCATCGTTAGTACAGATTGAGGTCTTGGTATGTTTCATTGTGGAATTAAAAAATAATTACAAGGCAAATACCAGGAAGTAAGGAAAGCACAGCAACGGGATGCTTGCTAGTAGCCACGGCTCAGTTGACCAGCTGCAGATGGACCAAGGCTGAGATTAATTTCACAAAGCAATCTGGGGTCCCTGGGTAGTGTGCTTGATTGGACTCTAGGCAGAAGACACCAGCCTGCCAGCCATTTGTGAGCAGAGGGGGCTCTGGGGTGCTCGCAAGGGGCTTTTGCTGTGCGACTGGTTCTAACCTACCCTTTCCCTTGTCTTTTGTTTGTGATCTGTTTCAGGACATGGAGGAGTCAATCAGCTTGGGGGGGTTTTTGTGAATGGACGGCCACTTCCGGATGTAGTCCGCCAAAGGATAGTGGAACTTGCTCATCAAGGTGTCAGGCCCTGCGACATCTCCAGGCAGCTTCGGGTCAGCCATGGTTGTGTCAGCAAGATTCTTGGCAGGTAAAGACAGGAGCTCCAGGGCTTCCCTTGAATCTTTCATATAAAGACCTGAAACATGACCCAGCAGCTGCCCAGTGGGCCAGTGTCCTAGTGAGAGGCAGGGCTGCGCTGCACTTGGTGGACGTGCGTAGCCCTTTCATTGCCCTTCTGAGGTCTTCCAATTCAAGAAGTCCCTGGGGCGGTGGGGGGGAAAAGCCCTTCCGATAGCACCATGTGACACTGGGAGACTTAGCCTGGGAGGATCACGGCATGTTTCCTGAATGCCTTGTGAATTATTCTGAAAAAGTCAGGCGTAGGAAACTCTTGGGACTTCTCCCTTGTGCATCTTAGGTTGGCTCAGACCCCTGGGCGGGACTCGGTGGGAAATCCATCAGTTACATCTCATACAAGCCCAGGTCAGGGTTGCACTGGCACTTTTCAAAGTGCAGTGCCGGCTTCTTGTCAGCCTCACCTTGACAGCAGTGCTTTTTTGGGATATGTTCTGTTTTCTTTGTGGTGACCAACAGCATCCTAGGTATATGTACTTAATGAAAGAGGAGAAAAACCAAACGTATGCTGACTCTCAAACCTGACATTTGAACACTGCCATTTGATCCTGAGATTTGCTGCATGAACACTGCTAACAATGCTGTTGGTCCCCCGTTCGGGGTGGTGCATGCAGCCGGGGTAAGGGCCCCCCCCCCATGTATATTTTCTCTATAGCCTCCCTGTGATCTGGGCAAGCTCCTTGTAAGATGAGGAAGCAAGCCAAGGAAGACGTAGCAGCCGTCCAGTTTCCTTTAGCTAGCTGGCTAGTTGGTCAGTACTTGGGTTTGGATAAATCCCAAAAGACTGTGTCTCTCTGGGCCCCTAAAATGAGGCCACAGGCTTTTCGCCTGGCATGTGCTGTTGACCTAGGATCTGTGCTGACAGACACGAGCTTTCTGGGAAGACCTTTACTCTTTGACACCTCCTTTTTCTCCCTCTGCCTCCCCGCTGCCACAATCCTGGTTAGAAAACAATCCTTGGCTGATGGCTTGCATTGTAGTTTGAGAAAACATGCCTTAATAGAAAATAACATTTTTTCTTTGAGAGTGAAGATAGAAGAAAAATAGAAAGCGGAAAAAAGAAACCCATGAGAAAAGAGGATTTTTTTTAAATGATAGAGGCATAGAAATTGGAAGAGAACTAGAAATAAGTTAAGAGGAGAGAGAGAAAGAGAAGGGACATGTTGGCTTATTTCAGCATCAGTCTTCTAGGGCTGAGTGCATCTTCGATGGTTTCATGTGCAGCCTACTCATTGTACAGAGGGAGCGGGAAGGAGAAAGGCCCTTCCTTTGTTTTTGATGAGCCGACGTTTCGCTCGCTGTTTGAAACCTTTGCAGGGAAGGGGACATCCAAGTGCTAGGTCCCCCATGTCGCAGGGTCCTGGAGCCCTCCTCATCTCCCTTGGAGACTTACGGGGATGGGGGGTGGCAGGGATGCTTCTCAGCCCAGCCTGCGGCCTCCTGTGGCCCAGAATAGATTTGTCACTAGGTAGAGTGGCACTTGGAAGTTCTGCGCCGCTCCGGTGCCTGGCCGTTTAAGTTGTCAACAATAAATTGGAATTTCATAGCTCATTATTTTCATAACTAAGAACCACAGTGGACAAAATGTCACTCTAATTAGAACTGCCTTTTAAGAAACAAGTTCAGTTCTAAAACAGTGTGGTCAGGAGTTTCTGAACTGGAGAACTGGGGGCTGTTGCATGCACAGACTGCTTTTTTCTTTTGTCACAAAAGAATTTGATGGGCCCACACGAGGTGACAGATTGCAGCGTGCGTGTGGTGGGTAGTGGCTGTGGTTTTCAGAGGCTGTGTGGCAAGACAACCGAAGTCCCTGGGGTGGACAGGGACTCATCGTCATCCCAGGAAGGTGGACAGTCAGTCTGCAGAACTCCAGGTGGCCAAGGGGCTTAGGAGGAATAGCTGCGTGGCATAGAGTGGCATAGAAGGCGTGGAGAGGGCCACCCAGGGTCTGGCTGCCACCTTGTTTCATGGGAGCCTCTTGGGAGGGCCCGGTCTTCTGGAATTGGGTGCTGTGTCACACCAGTATTCCTCAGCACCTAGGGAACTTGGATTTTCAACACTTCCTTTTCCTTTTATATTTTACAAAATCTTTTCTGAGCGCGTAACGGTCTTGCAGGGTAAGCAGGATGCATATCTATAGTTGGGCTAAATGAGGGCTGGAATAGTGGAGGGGGTTGAGCAAGATGACGCAGAGAGGCAGGAGCCGAGCCACTGCTTTGAACCTGTTCCTCCTGACTTCCAGACCCAGGCTCTCTGCACCCAAGGACTCCGCGTGCCAGCGGCTGCCGGGCGCCTTTTGTCTGTGAGCCAAAGGGCTGCGCGGCTGTCTTGCCGGCATGAAAGGATGGTTATTAAGTCGAAATCCTCACTGGACACAGTTGCGAGTTGGGGTTTTCAGGAAGGTCAGGGTTGCTTTCTAAGGACCTGGTCCATGTGTCAGTCAAAAGGAAGAGAGATCTCTCGCGTCAAGACTATATCCCCCAGCCCCGGGGTTGGCAAGTGCCTCAGGTGGGATGGGATGGGGCCCCTGAGCCGTGCAGGTGCTGGGGTGCTAGCCTCTGTCCTCTGATTGTCACTGTGTGAAGGCTGCATCTTGCTCACAGGTGTGTTGTGAGTACCCAGCCCAGGGTGTTCTGTGTGTCTGTGAGCACCTACCTGAGTTCATACCTGCTGCCACAGGCATGCAGTCACTCTGGATGGAGTGATGGATGCCCGTGAGCAGCACTCCCATCTAGAGTGGCTGAGGCTCAGCATCATCATCAGTGTTTACATTTTTTTTTTTTACTAAGGCAAAGATGTGCTTTGGTGGAAAGACTGCTGGGTTCAGGGCAGGTTTGCAAGCTGGGGCTGTATCTGCCTTCTAGAAGGAAGTGGGCAAGTGGTTCGGTCTTCTGATTATGCATTTGCGCTTCTAGAAGCAAAATCCTGCTGGCCTCACAGGCGCCGTACCTAATGAGTTGTATTCTAGTAAACATCATCTCCTTAGGGTAAAGCGGATGGGATGGTTGAGGGCCGCAGACAGCTGTGTGCTTTTATTTGGTGCTTTTACTGGAGTTGCATCAAAAAAAAAATAGGCATTTTTCTGGATATTTTGAATAAGCCTCTTTTAAGTTGACAATTTTTAGTAATTGCAGAAAAATTAGTTTCATCCCTCAGAAAGAGAGCAGATAGGTCGAACTTTGCCTGAGAGTCAAATATTTGTAAATGACTCATTCTTCTCAGCTAAAAAAGAAAAAAAAAAATCACTTCCACATCACCGCTTCCCAATGATTTCATCTCTTCTAGAACATTCACTAGCATGGCATGCCCAGGCAACTCTATCAGCATGTCCAGTCATTGTTCCCTGGGGCAGCACTGCCCACCCGTTTGGGGAGCACCTCCTTCTCTCGCTTGTTAGGAACTCTTGTTGGGTTGGAAAATCACGAGTCATTTCTGAGATGTCTTCTTGGTGACAAAAAGCATCCAACTGCAAGCTAATCTCCTCTGGCGGAGGAAGTTGAGCATTCCCGCACAGATATTGAGAGAGACATCCAGTGACGGCTCAAATTCAGAAAGGAATCAAGTCATTTTTACCCCCCTGAAAAGATCTTTCATGGCTCTCTTGCCTGGTCTCGGTTTTCGTGTAAAAAGCCTGACATCCTATTTGTGTTAACGAGGGAAAGCTGATAGCATGGAAATGTCCTTAGAAACAGCCATTTACCTCCAGGGAGGTCTCCGGAGGGGCGCATGGGGACTGATGGTTGGCTTTTCTGATTTCCAGTTAATTCCGAATCTGACGCTCCCATTGTCTCTCGTTTTAATTCTACACTGATGTTACAGCTTTTCTCCTATGGAGAACACAAGTTGGCACTGTGAGTGGCTGGTTGCATAGTACTCTAGGGGATTCTGCTAGGAAGTGGGAAAGCAGGCAAGTCAGAAGCAAGGCCACCCTTCTGGAGTGGGGCACTGTTCTGGCTTGGTCCCTTGGTCTTGTATGACCGACCCTAGGGGAAGGTGTTTCACCCCAGTGAACCACGGTCTTCTGCTCGTCAGTGGGTGTCCATTCGTCTTACTGGTTCATTCACTCAATACAGTTCCCAAGGGAATGTCAAAAAGTCCATGGAAAAAAATGGAACCTAAAATAGAAATTCATTTTAGTGCAAGAAAACATTGAAATCCATGCATAGATTTTTTTCCTCCCCATAATGCGTGTTTTCCTGCAAGCTTTTTGAAGACCCCTTTGTGTACTCTGGAACTGCGGGGGAGCTGATTGGAGAAATAACTTGTGAGTTTCCTGAGCGCCCTAAAGTGGTAGATGAATGTGAGAGGTTTTTATGAGTATGTAACCTGCCAGGAGAGGACCACTTTCCAATGGAACTGTGTAATGCCTGGAGCCTTGCATGCCATTGCCCAATGTCTAAAAACTGCTATGGGAGCATATGCAATTATGAATGAGGTGTTTTACACTTTTCTTTTTGGTCCTAAGGTCTTCAAAAACCTGTTGTATCTTTTACATTCACAGCGTTCACCTTGTCTCAAATATTTACCCGTTTTGCCGTGACTCAGCTCCCTTTGTCCTTGGGTCCTAGGTATTATGAGACTGGAAGCATCAAGCCTGGGGTAATCGGAGGATCCAAACCAAAGGTTGCCACGCCCAAAGTGGTGGAAAAAATCGCTGAATATAAACGCCAAAATCCCACCATGTTTGCCTGGGAGATCAGGGACCGGCTGCTGGCAGAGCGAGTGTGTGACAATGACACGGTACCCAGTGTGAGTTCCATCAACAGGTAAGGGTGGATGGCTGTGGGAGGCTAGGGGACCTGGGTGGGGGAGACTGGGGAGAGGAATCTCCGAGGCTTCTGGTGGACCTTCCCTGAAGATTTGGAGTCTCCCCACACTGAGGCCTCCCTGGGATCTGCTGGATGCTCTATGATGTGGGGCCAGGGCCTGAAGGCTGTGCCAGTGCCCCGGCTGCCTGTGATTTTTTTTTTGCCCCAGCCTAGGCTGGTTCTCATTTTTGCCATCCCCACATACTATGTGTATCAAGCGCAGTGATGTGAACTTACCCCACTGGGGCCTTCTCCAAAGTTCCTGTGCCTGAGCCCAAGCCTTTTTCACAGGCTTCTGAGAACCCAACTCCACCTCCACTGAGCCAGGGAGAATCCAGACCGGGAGTGGAAGTGGAGTGGGAAGTGAGCGCTTTGTCTCGCCTTTTCTCCCAGCGCCCTGGGGTGGCTCTTCCACCTTTCATGGAGCTGTGCTGGAGGCTAAGCTGCTCTGGGGTGTGAAAGAGCCAGAGGGCGGTGGGCCTGGGAGTGCCTGGGAGCCACCACCATGGCTCCTTCTCTTCCTCAGTCTGTTCAGTTGACACTCTCAGAACTTCACAAGTATGCATCTGGCAGAAAGCTTCACACAGGTGACTACAGGCTCCACTCCATGACAACCCAGAGATGAGGTTGTGAGACAGGCAGAAATGAGTGTCCTCTACACTGTCCCTGTCCTCCCCTTGTATCTCCCCTGAAAAAGAGAGAAGCCAGTAGGCTGAAAACTTGGATAGTTCTCCAACTCCAAGGTCAACATTGAGCCTGTCTGGATAGAAGGGAGCTCTCCTCCCTCCTGAAGGGAGAGATGTCCACAGTGGAATGTCTCTGAGGTCCCCTTGGGTCCAGACCTGCATTCCTTCAGTGGTGACTTCGTGCAGTCACCATGAGAGGGGACCCATGTGCTGATGGCCGATCGCTGTCTTTTGTTCTCGGAGCAAGCCTGCACTGCACTAAGGCCTCGGGGGTGGTGCCATGGGCTGAGGCCAGAGATGGGAAGGAGGCAGAGTCTGTGCTTCAGAGGACGCGGCATCCAGGCTGGGCTCCTGGCAAGCCTAGGCTGGCTGTGGAGGAGGAGGTAGTGCTGGTGCTGGGTGGGGTAGAGCGGAGGTGGGCAACCCTTATTCTTTTTTCTGGATAATGAGGATGTGCTGGGGTGTTCTGTGGCCACCCTCCTTCTGAATTTCCTGGCAAGAAGCACTGTGACTGTTGTCTGGAGCAGGGCACACAGCCTTGCTGAATCCCTGATCAGGGTACAGAGACCCACAGGTCGCCCACCCTATGGTCTGTCTATAACCAGCAATTCCTAGGATAACCTCAGGTGGCCCATGGCAGAAGTTGTAATGCCTTACGTGGGGCCAGGCAGGTCATGCACGGAGATTTTTATCCTCTACTGTGTTACTGTATTCTCCCAGTACGTGCAGCACTCAGGAGCCTGGGACTCAATCCAAGTCTTCCAAGAGGATAGCACAGGCCCAGTATTTGAGCCATTATGTACTGTCTCCCACTCCCTCCCAACGGGGCGTATCAGCAGGAAGCTGGGTGTAGGGTGGAGTCAGAACTGAAACCCAGACATTCTTGTATGGAATCTTGACCCCTAGGCAGCATCTGTTTTTTTTTTTAAAGATATGTTTATTTTTAATTTTAAAATTTATTTATTTTGAAAGTCAGATATACAGAGAAAAGACAGAGGGGAAGATCTTGCATCTGCTGATTCACCCCCAAGTAGCTGCAACTGAGCCAATCCAAAACTAGGAGCCAGGAGCTTCTTTTGGGTTTCCCATGCAGGTGCAGGGTCCCAAAGCTTTGGGCCGTCCTTGACTGCTTTCTCAGGCCACAAGCAGGGAGCTGGATGGGAAGTGGAGCTGCCAGGACACGAACTGGAACCATATGGGATCCTGGTGCAGTCAAGGCGAGGACTTTAACTGCTAGGTTACCTCGCTGCCTCCCGCCCCATGCAGCATCTTAACCACGACACCAAATGCTTGCATCAAAAAATTGCTTTGTGATGTACGTATTTGGATGTGTTTCTAGCATATCAAACCAATGAGCATGTGAGCTCTGTACCCTTCACACTCCCTCCTAGTAGGAAATTGCAGTCTTTTCGTGAAATGAGTTTGCTACAGAGGGTTATAGAAAGGGACAAGAGAAGCAAAGAAAGCCATGGTTGCGGGTGTGCACCAAGGTCTGCAAAGGCCCTGAACAAGCAGCACAGGGGTGGACGGGGATGTCATGGGTCGGCAGGTGCCCGTGCCGTAGCTATGGCAGCGTGTTGGGGGCCTCCTGTGGCCCTCTAGGCCTGTCTTTGTCCTGAGACCTGGATGGGGCTTGGAGGAAGGAGAGAGGTGACCAGGCAGTAAGAGAAGGGCTTTGTCCTGCCGCTGCCCTGTAGAGCTCTGCAGCTGAGAACAGGGAAGCTGGGAGAGAAGAAAGGCTGAGCCCAACAGTCCTACCGACTCCATCTCAGGCCCTCACAGCTGTGCCTCTCATTGCCTGTGTCCAGGCATGCCTGCTGCTTCCTCATTGCACTCTTTTCTCTAATTAAAACTTTAAAAAAAAGTACTTATTGTTTATTTGAAAGTTAGAGTTACAGAGAGAATGACAGAGAAAGAGAGAGACCTTCTGTCCATTGCTTCATTCCTTAAAAGGCTGACAAGGCAGGGGCTGGCCAGGAGTCAGTAGCTTCATCTGGGTCTCTCACGCAAGTGCACAGGTCCAAGCACTTGGAGCATTTTTGCTGCTTTTTTCAGATTATTGGCAGGAAGCTAGATTGGAAGTGTAACAGCCAGGACTTGAACTGGTGCTGACATGGGATGCCAGGATGATCTGCCCATTGCTCCACAACGCTGGCCCCTCACTGTGGCTATCTTTAGTGAAGGCTCATTAAGACCAGGACCGTGGGCCTGGCACAATGGTGTAGTGGTTAAAAGTCCTCGCCTTGAACGCACCAGGATCCCATATGGTCACTGGTTCTAATCCCAGTGGCCCTGTATCCTGTCCAACTCCCTACTTGTGGCCTGGGAAAGCAGTTGAGGATGGCCCAAAACCTTGAGACCCTGCACCTGCATGGGAGACCCAGAAGAGCTCCTGGCTCTTGGCTTTGGATTGGTGCAGCACTGGCTGTTGCAGTCACTTGGGGAGTGAACCATCGGAGGGAAAATCTTCCTTTTTCTCTTTTTCCTCCTCTCTGTAACTCTGCCTTTCCACTAAAAATAAGTAAAAATAAATCTTAAAAAAAAAAAAAAAAAGATCAGGAATCTGCCTCTCCTCCCATTCTGTTTTGCGTAGACAAGGTAAAGCTCTGCTTGGTTTTCAGTTTGGACGCAGCTTCTAAACACTTGTCAGGTTAATGTTACAGTGCTTAAGAGGCCTTGCCTCTGGCCTAGACGTGACTAGCGACGGCATGGTGGCTGGATCTGGGGCTGTTCTTGTGGCTGCAGCTTGGTCTGTTCCTCAGAGTGTGTACCATCTTATGGTTTTCAAGGGCATCAACTTGGGAAACCAGAACTGGCATGGGATCAAGCAGCATTGAACAGGCCCTGCCAGGCATGTAGGAGACCTGCTGGGACCTGACTCAGTTTGCTTGGAGAGCATCTTGAGGACAATATGTGCTGGGCCACTGTTCTGCCTCTGGGAGAGCCTATCAAAGCCAAGAGCTAGGAGTTTCCACCAGGTTTCCTACGCAAGTATAGGGTCCCGAGGACTTGGGCCATTCTATGCTGCTTTCCCAGGTCAGAAGCTGAGAGCTGGATTGGAAGTGGAGCCACTGGGACTTGAACCAGTGCCCATATGGGATGCCGGTGCCACAGGTGGGAGTGGACCACCACGTCAGCCCCAGGTCTTCTTTCTTGCAATCCGGTGCCATGGCTCTGTCGGGAGCTCAGTGGTGGTGGTCACAAGGCATTGCCTTTCTCTTTCCCCTCCAGGACTGGGGAGGCAGTGATTGTCTTGGGGAGCTGTTGTGTCACACTGGGTGTTCTGGTTTCTCGAAAGAAGCCAGAAGTACGTATAGAAGACTCCAGCTTACAAATATTAGCAACTCATTCACACAGAAGGAAATGTGCTATGCAGTGTTCTGGTACCAGGGATGACCTGGGCGAGACAGGTTGTTAATTCTGCTGTTAATCTGAGCATGTGGCTCCCAGCCTCTGAGCATGCAGACCCGTCTTTCTCTCTCCTCCTATCAGTCACCAGCCTGCTGCCACAGCCTGCAGGCTCCCTCCTGGCTCCACTCTGTAGCACCCCGGGTTTCATGGCCCCTGGTCTGTGCTGTTAGCGTGGGCATCCCTCCTCAGCCCTGTGTCGCTGTTTCCTTTGCAGGGTGCCATGATTTTCTTTCAGTGTAACTGTGAGACCGTGAGGGGTGCTAGGAGGAGGATGGTGAGGGGACTAGCTCTGAAGGAGGCAGAGCGGTGTGGAAATGACTGCAGAACCAGAAGTGCTGTGGAATTCTCATCCTCAAGTTCTGCATAGATGTTGAACTCACCTAGGAAATCTTCAGCAGAGGGGCCATGTCCTCTGGATGTGGCTCGAAGGAGAGTGCTCAGGCTTGGGGGCTGGGGGTCTGGGCTGGTTTGCTGTGTGACTTTGGCCAGGTCCCTTAAGCACTCAGGGCTTTAGTTCTCCCTTTGGTCAGAGTAGGTTCCTGGCTGAGCTGCTTTTTCTGCTGGATCATGGAGAATGTTCTCATGGCAGCCAGGGTCGGGGGGCATGCTCGCCAAGTGCGGAGTGCCAGTGAGTTAGACTGACAGTGGCTTGGAGAAGATCTTGAGTATGCTCTTGTCATGCTTGTTTTAAAAGGAGATTTATTTTATGTTAATTTGTTTGGAAGGCAGAATTACAGAGAAAGAGACAGAGAGAAAGGGAGAGAGAAATCTTCCACCTGCTGGTTTATTCTTCAAATGATCTTTTTTTTTAAAATTGCATTTTTTGGAAAGATTTATTTTTATTTTTATTGGAAAGGCGGATATACAGAGAGGAGAGACAGAGAGGAAGATCTTCCGTCCAATGATTCACTCCCCAAGCGGTCGCAAAGGCTGGTGCTGTATCAATCCGAAGCCAGGAGCCTCTTCCATGTCTCCCACGCGGGTGCAGGGTCCCAAAACTTTGGGCCGTCCTTGACGGCTTTCCCAGGCCACAGGCAGGGAGCTGGATGGGAAGCGGGGCTGCTGGGATTAGAACCGGTGCCCATATGGGATCCCAGTGTGTGCAAGGCGAGGACCTTAACCACTACACCATTGCGCCAGACCCCTAAAATTGCATTTTTATTTATTTATTTTTATTGCAAAGTCATATATATATATATATAGAGAGAGAGAGAGAGGAGGAGAGACAGGAAGATCTTCGTCCAATGATTCACTCACTCTCCAAGTGACTGCAATAGCCAGTGCTAAGCTGATTCCGAAGCCAGGGGCCTGGAGCTCTTCTGGGTCTCTCACGCGGGAGCAGGGTCCCAAGGCATTAGGCCATCCTTGACTGCTTTCCAGGCCACAAGCAGTGAGCTGGAGGGAAGCACAGGGAGCTGGATGGGAAGTGGGGCTGCTGGGATTAGAACTGGCGCCCATATGGGATCTTGGCATGTTCAAGGTGAGAACTTCGGCTGTTAGGCCACTGTGCCAGGCCCTCAAATGGTCTTAACAGCAGGGCTGGACCAGCTGAAGCCAGGAATCTAGAACTCTATTCAGGTCTCCCGTGTCGGATGGCTCTTGGGCCATCTTCTGCTTTCCCAGGTGCGTCAGCTGGGAGGTGGATTAGATGTGGAGGAGGCAGGATTCAAAACAGCCTGCGATGCTGGTGTCATTGCAGGTAGAGAATTAACCCATTACACCATGGTGCCAACCCAGCTTAGTAGAACTGGTGCGTTTCAGTTGCAACCTCCCTCTGCCCACAATCATGTCATCCCACTGGAAGCTGCTGCCCCTCACTTTTACCTGCTGGTGGAAAGCAGTCAAGCAGAATCTCACCCCTGCGGTTAACTTTGGAAGTTTCCTTACCATTCTGGGATTCCTCCCATAGAGGACAGCTCTACTGCAGCCTTATAATAGAGAGGAGGTAGCCATGTGGGGAGTGAGCCAGTGGATGAAGTGCTGTGTGTGTGTGTGTGTGTGTGTGTCTTTCTCTGACTTTCAAATAAATAAATAATTAAATTAAAAAAAAATAGAGGGGCATTGTGGCTACTTCCACAGCCCTGCAGCTTCCCAGTGGGCACTGTGTGCTTTTTAAAGCACAGGTGAGAAATATGAATATTTCAAGGTGGTGATTGGTCATTTATCTTTATGAAAACAACACAGAAAATAACCTTCAGTATTTAGTGAGTGCTTACTAAAAAGCAATGCTCCTTTAAGGCGTTTATTTACTTCATCCTAATAATTTCCTTGCGAGGCAGGAAGGCTTCTTGGTCCCGCTTTATGGACAGACAGACCGAGCAAGGCCAGGTGAGGTTGTTTACCCAAGGCCGTGGAGCTGGCTCATCGCAAGGAGGAGTTCCAGACTTCAGCAGGCTGGTGGTAGATTGCATGCTAACCGTAACAGCCACGCTCCCTGATTGCAGCAACTGACGGGATGCTTCAGCACTCATGATTTACAAATATTTTCAAAGTGGGGAAGGTGTGCTTTGCTTTGCTTGTGTACAAACCAGATGATACTTTGAAAAGTTAAGGCTGTCAGTGAAACTCTAGTGGGAAATAGTTCTGAAATGTTTTATAACAAGTTGATATATGGAAATGAACTGTTTATATCAGAAGATATGTTTTGCCTTATCTTCCTGTATCTGGATAGGTCTCTTTGGACACACACACACAGGAAAGGTGACATACGCCCTACAAAGATTAGATCAGATGCCCCCTTGATTCCAGCTGGGGGGAAGACCAGGTCCTTGTCCAAAACACTCAGTTTTCTTAGTTAAAATAAGTGGCTTGAATGTTGCAGTGTGCATGGCAGGCAGCCCTTCCAGCCAGTGATCACAAAAAGACAAAGGCCCGGGGCCAGGCTGTGGGGTGATCAGCCCCTTCAGGGCATCCGGCACCAGCTGTAAGGTCAGCTAGGGCTGGGCTTTGTCCAGTGAATTTGAGGGGTAGCACCTGCTACCCTATCCAGAGGCCTGATGTAGCCTTGAAATGAACTGCAGGTATGATGGTCTAGAATGTGGAAAAACTCCTCATGAAATACTGTGTGCATAGAGCAAGATACAGAATGGCACACATGATAGAATCCTTGACATTATTAAGAGAAAGTAGATGTTTCTAGATATGCACAGCAGAGTTGTCATATAGGAAATACCAAAATGTAATTTTTAGATATCTTCTTTATACCTTTCCATGCTGTCCAAATAGTCTTCAGTGAGCACATATTTAATTTTTTTTATTATAAAATGATTTATTTATTTGAAAGGCAGAGTGACAGAGACAGAAGGAAATAGAGAAAGGTGCATGTTGTGTTTTTTGTTTGCTGGCTCATTCCCCAAACACCTGTAGGGCTGGGCTAGGCCACCATCAGAAGCTGAGGACTCTGTCTGGGTCTTCCATGTGGGTGGTAAGGGACCTGTGCACTTGGGAATCCTCCGTTGCCTTCCCAGGCACATTAGCAGGGAGCTGGCTTGGAAGTGAAACAACCAGAACTCCTATCCAAATTGGTACTGTGACTCAGGATTTGGATCTCCCAAGCAGCTACTTAACCCTCTGTGCCACAACAGCCACACCTTTATCACTTATTTTTAATGAGGGGGAAAGGACCCTCTCTGATAAATCACTCTTTTGAAAGATAACAGTTTGATGTTGGAGAGGAACTTTTCTAAAGAGGTGAACATTTTCTCACATAGCATTCATCTCCCAAATGCCAGGGCAGGAACTTTCTTGGAGCTCCCCAAGGGAGCTGGCCCTATTCTGCCCTGTCAGAAGTGCTGGATCATAGAGGGCGCATGTATTGTCCCAGTTGGAAGTTACCAGACAAGGCTTCTTAGAGCCCAAGTTTCTGCTGAGGCCCTCCGAGCGTCCCAGGGCAAAGGAGACGCCATGTGGTCATCTCTTTCACACTAGGCTTGGATAGATTTTAATTTTTTTTAGAAAATATTTTATTTTATTGAGAAAGTTGAGAGGGAGAGTCAGAGAGAAAGAGAGAGAGAGAAAAAAGAGAGAGAGAGAGATCTTCCAACTGCTGGTTCACTTCCCAAGTGGCTGTAGTGTCCAGAGCTGAGCCAATCTGAAGCCAGGAGAAGGATCTCCCATGTAGGTGCAGGGTCCCAAGGCTTTGGGCCATCTTCCACTGCTTTCCCAGGTCACAAGCAGGGAGCTGGATGGGAAGTGGGGCAGCCAGTACTCAAACCTGTGCCCATATGGGATGCTGGCCCTTGCAAGTAGAGGATTAAGTCAGTTGAGCCGTTGCACTGGCCCCAGTAGATCTTTAAAAAGGGATTTGATGACTTGAAATAAGTCAAGAGTAGTCTGTTCCAACTCCCTCATTGTATTGTGGTTCTGAAAGAAATGGAGGTGCTCAAGATTATGATCAAGTTCATATCAGATGGGGGTACAAAGTGGCAGGAAAGACAAGGCAGGATCCCCAGATGCCAGCCCTGTGCTCCTTGGCAAGAAGTTTTATATCTTTCTGTTACACAGTGACTCATACTCACCCCTCTTTTGCCCATGTGCCACCGGTAGGAGCGGGCTTTCTGTGGTTCCAGAGGGCAGATGGGTCACCTGGTGACGTTCCTTTGTCCCACAGAAGCTGAGCATGAGACAGAGGAGGGAACTTGTATAGTCACTCAGTGTGTGTCTTAGACAGGAACTCCATCGGGAAAGAGGCCTCCTCCTATACAGCGTTATTCAGAAGAGGGGCTCAAGGCCCCCAGAGGACATACAAGTTACTCCAAGACACCACGTTAGAACTAGTCTGTCACGCTTGCAGGCTCCCAACTCCCTACCCAAGTCCTCAGTGCACTGCTCATCCCAGCTGCTGCACGGCTCAGCCTGGCTATGGAGTTCCCAGTTGTCTGTGCGTTGCTCCTGTGCTCCCCTCTCCTTCTTGGTGGTAAGCAGACATTTGTTGTTGCTTTTTTTTCCTCCCCTTGACTGCTGCAGGATCATCCGGACGAAAGTACAGCAGCCACCCAATCAGCCGGTCCCAGCTTCCAGTCACAGCATAGGTAAGAACTTAAAAAATTTTTTTTTTAAAAACTCTAATGGGCTCCAAATATTCTAAAGAACTTTTAATCATTCTTATGGACAGATAATTCTGCATAAAACACTTCGGCACGCGTACTAATGCGCCTTCTTTGTCATTCTCCAAGGGCTGAACCTGGTAAATGAATTTTATAAATACTGCTAAAAGGTTTTGAATTTTACTGATTATTATGATAAATAGCTTTCACCATGAGACAGAAAATTGAAATCTAAGCCAAAAAAAATCCGCTAATGGGGGTCTATAGAATGTCAGATAATTAAAGTAATAAATCAAGAAAAGGGATACTTATTCATAACATTTTCTGCATCATTAGTCAGTAAGTAGTTTTGAATGTGTTTTTTTCTTCAATCAACCAGCCCTTCCACAAGTCTTTGTGCACCTGCAGTCTTGAGTGAAGATGTGGCAAAACTTCCCAAACTTTCTTTTCTCTGGGTCTCTCTCGCTTCCGTCTCATGTGCTCTGCCAACTGTTGAGGGCCGCCGATGGGGTTTCTGATGTGCGTTGGGTGCAGTGTGGCGAGGGACCCCGACGTGTAGGGGTGGGAGTTCTGACACTTGCCTTGCCTTCCCTTCAGAGGCTGTGAGATGTGTCTGTTTAAGGTGAATTCTTTCTCCAGGTAAGATAAAGGAAATACGTGAACTTACCTGGGAGGCCAGGGATTCCTGCTGTATGGGAGTGGAGGCTCATGCAGCAGGCCTGGGACCCCGTACTGGTTGTCAGTCCCGTGTAGTCATGCCTCACATTGGGTGGCGCCCCATGTATTCGTCACTCACGGGCCTTGTTGATCTCCAACCTCCTGAGGACTCCACCGCCGGGGCCTGGCTTAGAGTTCAGCTCAGCAATGAATTCACTCCGCGAAGTGTGGATGACTCTTCAGGGCTTGGCATCTCTGGTTTCCGCCTTTGTGGATAAAGGGACACAGATCAGGTGCTCTCAGGGGGAGCTCCCTGCTCTTCCACGGTTGACAAGGAACACTTGGTCCTGCCATGAGAGGTTTCTGTATTTAGGAGTCTGTTCAGAAAGTGTCCACTGAGACTCTGCTATAGTAGGAACCAGTAGGGGCAAGATCAGCTTTCCCCAGGGCTCCTCGATCCAGTGGGGGAAACACAACAGACCCACACATCACAAAACTGAAACAAAGCTCAAGAAGCAGGTAGAGAACCACCCGATTCTTGGGTGAATGTCTGTGTTGAGTTTTCACTTGTGGCTTGAACTGTTCCGGGTCACGGAGCAATGAAAATCAAACCAGGAAAAGGTGAGGCTTTTCTTGCCATTGGTCCAGAGGGAAAACTCTCTCGGACAGCAGAAGGCTTGGTTGTCACAAAAAATTTGAAACAGCACTGCTTATTCCTGCAGCCCCTTCTGGTCTATAAACTTACTAAAAAGTGAAGAATCTGTAGATTTAGAGAGATGGAATAACTAGTCCCAGTCCATGGTGGGAGAACCTGGAGGAACTGGTGCTGGGCTCTGGGTCTTTTAAGAACAGCATAAAAAGTTAAAACAAATGCCAGCAAGCTGGTGTGCCCTGGTGCCGTGTGACTTGTTGTTGAAAGGACCAAGTGGTCAGGGATCTTCCTTCTTCCTGTGCTCATTGCACCTTCATACGGAAAAGGCCGTGAGATTTTTGCATAAATCTATTTTAAGGTGCTGTTTCTGGTGAAGGAAAAGAGAAGTGAACGATTTCTGTGTCTCTTAAGGAAGCTCTAAAAGAAAACTCACATGGGAGAAAAGAGGCCCTGGGCCGCCCAGGTGCTCAGGAGCAGGAAGACGAGTGTGCTGGCAAGGCAAGCGGCCAACAGCGTCTCCCACCAGTGCTGCTTCTGGTCATGTCTGGAGTCCAAGGTGGCTCCATCAGCCTCCTGCCGGCTACAGCATGTGTGGAAATGGTCTGAAGGTTACAAAGAGCCAAGGAAGTTCAGCCGCACACCTGGAGAAGGTCTTGGGGATGGACTTGTCTCTCCCTTGGAAACTTGCAGCCAAGTCCCCTCTCCCATTTAGATCTTGGGCGTGGGAAGTTAGAGACCCCCTGGGGGCAGAGCTGGACTTGAGGAGGCCCAGGTCTGGTGCTTAGCTTTGAGCCTTGTTCTTTAACCAGTGCGGGTAAATAGTAGCAGCTTCGAAGGCTGCAGCCACCCAATGAGAAACCCTGCCCACCTGTCCCCTTCACTGTTCACTAGAGGGGAGCAGGTTGGTGGCGGTCTCGGGTCTCTTCTAGCTTGTGATGCTGATGGGAGCCTTAGGCTCCCTTGCTTCATATGTGAGACCCTTATCTGGGTTATGAACCTGTTTGCAGAGTTCAGGGAGATCCTACCCCAGAGGCCTGGGTCAGATAGAAACTTGTTATCATCACCATGAACAGGAGAAATAAAATCCAGGTGGGATGGAAGAGAACAGTGGTCGAGGAACAGTAAGAGGGCATCCACTTCGTAGCTGTGTGTGAGTGAGTCATGAACTTGAGGAAAGAGGCCTTCTAGGTCACTTTTTTCCCAGCTCTGGCTGATATGGTGCCTCAGATCCCACTCCTTGTCTTCTCCATCCACACTCAGTAGGCAGGGATGGACCCTCAGCCCTTTCTGCTCATGCTCTTCAGGGTGCTTTTCTGCACCATATGTCCCCTTTGTCTCCCTCGATGGCCTCCTGCACCAAGCAGAGGTGCTGTCCCCAGCGCCGAGGCTACCCTGCGCAGGGCACGAGGCTACCCTGCCCAGGGCACGGTGAATGCTGCAGCTGTCTGCCCTGACCCCAGCCTCCTGCCAGTTCTGACCACTTCTCTCCCTCTGCACAGTGTCCACAGGCTCTGTGACGCAGGTGTCGTCGGTGAGCACAGACTCGGCTGGCTCCTCCTACTCCATCAGCGGCATCCTCGGCATCACCTCCCCCAGCGCCGACACCAACAAGCGCAAGAGAGATGAAGGTAGACCCCGAGGCTCTCTTTTGTTGGGGGAATGCTGATGGCATTTATTTTGGGGTACTGGGTGGGGGTGGGGTGGGTAGGAGGCAGAAGCAAAGCCGGTCCCTGTGAGTGAGCACTTCTTTCCTGCAGGGGACCAGAGTCCCGCTGCCTGTCATTTCTGTGGACACAGAGAAGGGCTGAGCCCTTTGGGAGGGCAGACAGGCACCTGCCTGGGACACGGACTTCATCCCTGGGGAGGAGGAGTCCGAGCTTGGCCACCTGAGCCCGCCTGTTGGGATGTCTTGCGGGAGAGAGAGCCACCACCTCCCTGTCCTGCAGGAGTGGCAGTGGGGTGGACTCCCTGAGAGGCTACCCGAGAGGAAACTCCTCATTTTCTCTTTGCCCTTAGCCTTGGAGGACAGCATGCTAGGGCCTCTTGGGGGGCAGAGGGGATGACAGGTGACAGTGTGTGTGTGCACGCGCTGGCTGCCACCCTGGGCCTCTGTAGCCATCCACTTCTTCCCTGCATGCAGATGGACCTCAGCCTGGATTCTTTCCTCTGGCTGGGCTTCCCAGACAGTCCTGGGCTTGAGAGGAGAAATAATCCCCTGGGAATCCGTAAAACCTTAGGAAACAGAGGACAAAACAAAAAATCAGACACAAAATCCAGGCCATACTCAGAGCTGTGGGGATAGAAATCTCCACTCAGTCCTGTCCTGGAAGCTGAAGACCATGTGGCTAGAACTGGGCCGTCTTCAGCACCAGTGATGAGCAGCCTGGGGCCTCTGTCCTCGGAAGGGTGTGGACTGGATTCCAGACCGGCCTGCCCTGCTGGGCAGCCCTGCCTCACCTCCCTGCCCTGCCTGTGAAGCAGATGTGGGAAGTCTTTAACTCGGCGGGTTGCTGGGCCGCCTTCTCTGTTGGTTTATGAGGTTGATGCTATCATTTCTTCTCCCACTGTCACCTGGGCTCGCAGCAGATGTGACCCAGCTGGGGCCGGCTCTGTTTGCACAAGGCGGAGAGAGAAGGCTTAGGCAAGGCTCCCTCACAAGCCAGGGGTTGGGCGAGCCAGGCAAGAGGTTTTGGAAGGAAAGAAAAAGAAAATTTAATATGTCGTTTGCCACTGTGTAGAGATGGGATTGCCTTGCTGTGTGGCATTCTGCACCCGCTCTACCTCTGGTCGGCACCTGGTGTCTGCCTGTCAGCGTGTGGTGTGGTCAGAACACAGGCGGGTTGGTCTTGACTGGGCAGCTCATTCTCTGCTGGTCATATCATTTACTGAGCACTGTCGGCCATTTAAGGTGCTTTATTTGAAAGATTGGCAAGAGAGGCAGAGAGATATCTTCCATCCACTGGTTAGCTCTCTGACATCTACTGGTTAGCTATATCAGCCAGAGCTGGGCTAGACTGAGACCAGGAACCTTGGAGGAACTGGAGGAACCATGCCTCCAGTGTGGGTGCTGGTGCCAAATATGTGGATCATTTCTGCTGCTTTCCTAGGTGTTTTAGCAGGGAGCTGGATTGGAAGTGGAGCAGCTGGAACTCAAACTGGCACCCATGTGGAATGACAGTACTGCAAGCAGTGGCTTAGCATACTGTGCCACAACAGTGGCCCTGAGGAGTTGCAAGGAGAGGAGGGAGGAAGGGGAAAGCTATTAAGCTTTAAGGTGGACAGTGACAACTGGGTTGCGTCCAGAGGAGCTAGTCCAGTTGGAGAGGGGTCTAGAGGCAGCTTGTGGGAAGCAGCTCCAGGCTCCAGGGCTGTTTGGGGAATTGAGGCACAGCATAGGCAGAGCTGAGTGGGAGCTTCTGGACAGTGGGAGGGAAAAGGAAGGGACTGGAATGGCAGCTGCAGGGGCAGCTTCAGCTCAGTGCGAGGAGGCATTTTGCATGTACGAGGGGGGTCTAGATGTGAGAGAGGAGGCCTCGACAGGTAGTGAGTGCCCCATCCCTAGGGGTATGTGAGCAGAGGCTAAGTTGCCACTGAAGCTTTGGGGACCCTCTGGTGAAGAAGGGAGTCAGAGCTGACACTGGATGAACTTGGCGATTCTCGCAGCTGTGGTAGAACTTGGCGATCCCAGGCAGCCTCGGGAGGTGGCCCTGCCTCGCTAAGGGAGAGTGATGTGATGGCCCTGGAGCTTACAAGATCATGAAGAGAGGGGACTCCAGCAATGGCAGCAGAGTCTGGTCCTGCCCCTGTCCGACTTCCCTGATAGTGTAGACGATGAGAAGGGTGTGGGGGTGGACAGAGGCACCCCAGCCTGTGTTGGGGCTATTCTGGATGGCCACCCTTCCCTGCACTGACTGCAGGGCCAGGGGAAGGAGGCAGAAATCATCACTTTCCTCTCATCCATGGGGGAACAGGACACTGAGGACCAGGGAGCTGGCTGACATTGGCAGAGCCACGCAGCTGGCACAGCTGGCGGGGACCAGGGAGGAGCAGGAGGGTCCCTGTGAGGCAGCCTGAGCCATGGGAGGAGACAAGCAGAAGGGCAGCACCTGCAGGTAGGGTGCTGCCCGGCGTGTGCTCCTGGTTGTGTGGATGGTGCGGGGGAAGGCAGGGCCAGTGAGAGCAGGGCATGGTGGGCAAGGCATGGGGCTATGGGTGGGGGGCCAGCTGTGGTGGCTGCAGTCAGCGAACCTGGGCAAGTGCTGGCTTCGGAGGAGGCACCGGCTTTTGCAGGAGCCTGGTTAGCCTGAAAGAGAGAGAGAGAGAGAGAGAGAGAGAGAGAACATGAACAGAGAGGGCTTACCCCCGTACCTAACATGAGATGAAAATGGAATCAGTGGCTTAGTTGTTCAACAACCTGTTTCACAGGTGACAAAGGCCAGTCCTGGAGGTAGGAGGCTGGCAGGCCCAGAGTCCCTCTGCTGGGCAGCAAGGGGGTGACATCAGAGGCTGAGAGCCAGGCAGGGAGGGGTGATCCCTTCAGCAACTGAGCCACTCAGAGGGTCCCTGAAGCTGTTCAGGCCGAGCTGGGCTAGGGGCCGGGAGCAGCCAACAGAGGCAATCCCAGTTCTCGGCCAGCAGCTGGGCTGGGCTGAGGGAGGAAGCATTCACCTGGAAAGATCGGAGTCTGTCCTTGCTCCTGGGTGAGGGGAAGGATGTGTGAGCAGGGTTGTGCAGTCCAGGGAGGCCTTCTGGACTGGACGCTGCTGTGGCTTTTGAGGCTCATTACTGTCCAGGGGCTTCATGCTGTATCTGCCAGTCGCTCTGCCCCATGTGTACATGACTGGGTAGGGGGGCACATCTCATTCCTTCCTGTGGCCCCAGGCCTGGTGCTGGGGTTGCCTAGGACTCTGGTGGGCTGGCTGGCTCCGACACCTCCCTCCCAGAGGAGCTGGTGGTAGGGTGAGATGTGGCTGAGCGGGCAGTGTTGTGAATAGCCAGGCCGGCCACGGCTGGAAGGGCAGCCGTTGGTCCTTTGATCTCTCCCAGGAGGCCTCTTGCCACTGTCCCCAGGGTCGCCATTCAAGTGGCCAGGCAGCCTCCCCTCCCCTCTGCCATACAGAGTTTGAAAACCCCTTGCCTCCCTCCCCCCGTACCAGGCACAACAGAGGTCAGTGGAGTGCAAACCCCTTTCACCAGCCCAGAGGGCCGCCCAGCCTGGCCCCAAGGGTGGAGCGTGGGGGCAGGGAGCAGCCTGGGCAGTCGGAGCTCAATGTAAGTGGAATTTCTGGCCCTCTGAGCCCTGGGCTGCCTGCCTCCCCTCTGCTCGAGGAAGTTACAGGAGGGGCAGTTGATATGTGGAGGGGGCCTGTCTCTTGCACAAGATGCCAAGTCCAGTGGCGGCCTCGGGGTCGGGGTTCTGTAGTGACCCTCCTGCAGGGTGTACCCATCTCCGCTCTGGCCTGCCCCTCTCCCCAAGCCTTCTGTTTGGGGTGCTGCTTGGTGTGTGTTTTGATGATCAAACCTCTCTTATGTCTCCTTCTGTCTCCAGATGCAGGTCTCTTTCTGCTGCCCCCACCCCTCTTCCTCTCCTCTGTCTCAGTCTAGGGGTCCCAGCTTGGTGCTGGGAAGAAAATGGCACAGTAGCCCAGGGCACCTGTGATCACAGACCACTGCTGGTCTCTTCCTTCTAGAACCATTCTCCTGGGGTCTCAGACTTGATGGGGGCTCAGAGGGCCTCAGATTTCCAGAAAGCGGGTGGGGACACAAACCTTTCAGGGGGTTTGATGTCACAAGGAAAGACCACTCCTACCAAGGGCCTCATGCCAGAGAGTGCTTCCTGAGTGGCTGCTGGGGCCCCTTATCCCCGGGCCCCCTGACTCTGCTGACTTCCTGTCTGGAACCCTGCTGCTGCCCCCACCGGACATCAAAGCCAAGCATTAGTGTCCTCAGGTGTCAGCTGTAGAAGACCGCCTCCTTCTCCTTCCTGGGGGAACAAAAAGGCTGAGCCTCTGTTCCCTAGGAAGAGAGACCTGGGTGTGGGAAGTGACGGCGGCTTGGGTTGGGGTGGGAGGCAGCAGGCAAAGTGGCTGGGATGGCATGGTGGAGTCACAGAGCTTGTGGGGGCTGCTGGCCTGCCCCTTTACGGCATCTGGGTGGTGGTCTCCAGGAGTCCTTCTCAAGACAGACTCCTGAGGGTTGTCCCTTGAAGGTCTGTGTCACGTCAGGGGTGGGGACCCAGATCTTTGCCAAGGCCACCGCTCAGAGCTCAGGTGGCCGCTGCCAGCCTGCCAGTTGTATCTTTCTTACTGTTGGCCACCTGAGATACTTTTCTAACTTCCCAGCGTTCAGGCATTGGGATGCTGACGGGTGAGTGTCTGGTTCTTTCTGGAGTTGGAAGGACACTGGTGGGCTCCCTTGCTGGCAGTAACTCCCAGGGCCGCTGGTCCTGAGGTTATCCAGCAGCTTTCTTGGGCTACTGGCATGGGTTTTCTTGGCCTGAGGCCTTTGAGATTCTAGAACCTTCCTACTGCCTCAAAAGAAGCCAGACTGGGTTCAGTGCAATCTGAAGTCAATGAGAGTAGGTTCTGGGACTGGATCTGTGTGTGTGTGTTTGTGAGGTGGGGATGGTGGTCAGGGAAGTGGGAGGAGTCAGGCCCCTGGGTGGGGTACGGGAAAAAAGTTGTGCTCTGGGAGGAGACCAGGAGCCGCAGTGTGCCACAGGGGTTGTTTACTCCGTCTCGCCCAGGACAGGAGGGGTCCAGGCTTGGCTGGTAGCAGTTCTGCCCAGGGTATGACGCCAGGGCGGTTAGTGGCAGAGGTGTCAACATCTTGCGGTTCACTCTGCTCTGCCAAGACCCAGGCAGACAACAGCCGAGGCTGTGTAGTAGTGAGGCCAGGTGGTCCCCTGCAGGGGCTCCTTGGGCCTTTCCCTGGGGCCCGGCGTCGCATGGGTGAGGGTCAGATTTCGGTTCCTCCTGGGTCCTGGGTCCTGGGTTTCACTCTGATTCAGTGAGTGAGAGGCTGCGTGAGAGCAATGCCATCCCCCTGGCCTGTTTACACACCTGCTCTGCCCGGTCCCTTCCCTCCCCCCACCCCAGGGCTCAGTTCCCAGGGGGGCTATGCTGTGTGGGCCTTCTGGACAGCCCTGGGGTGCGGGAGATGGCAGGGACCACCCCTCGGTTCGGGGTTCACGTGTTTGGTCAGGAAGAGCTGAGCATGGAGGCTGCCAGGGACAGTGATGGTCTTGTCTTCCTTGGTGGGTGACTTCTGTGGATGCAAGGGACTTGGCTTGCGCTGCCAACTTCCACCTGCCCTGCTGTCCCAGGGGACAGAGAATCCGAGGGTCAGTGTGCTTTCATCCGGCACCAATCTGTATTTTACTGACTTTAACGACCTGATCAGCACAAAGAGCCCTGGGCTCCAGTCTTGACTTGGCCTGACTTGCCTGGTGACATTGGGGGAAATTCCTCCTTCTGTCTGGGCCTCAGTCTACTCATCTGTAACATGGGATGGGGGTTTCTAAGGTGGTTTCTAATGTCACCTTGTTCTGTGTGTTGGGGTGGAGCCTCCTTGGTGAGGTCAGGAAGCCCTTGTCCCGTTTCAGGGTGCCTGGGTTTGAGTCATGGCTCTTCTTCCAGTTCCAGCTGATGTGCACCTCTGGAGGCTGCAGGTTGGCACTCGGGTCCTTGGGTCCCTGACACCCACGTGAAAAACTTGGGCTGAGCGCTCAGCTTTGGGCCTTGGCCTGGTCCAGCCCCAGCTGTTGTGAGCATCTGGGGAGTGAACCAATGGATGAGAAAGCTGTGTCTCTCTGTTTAAAAAGTTTTTAAGTTTCTCAATCTCAAGCTTCCTAGGGATTGTTTTATTAGTTGATTAATTAATTTGGAAGGCAGAGAGGGAACCAGAGCCTCCATCTGCTGGTCCGTTTCCCAAAAGCCTACCACGGCTGGTACTGGGTTGATGTTGAAGCCAGGAGCTGGGAAGTCAGTGCAGGTCTCCATGGGTGTGGCAGGAGCCCAGTTACTTGAGGCATCACTGCTTCCTCCTGGGTGTGTGTATTAGCAGGGAAGTGGAGCCAGGAGGTGGAGCTGGAGTCAGGTATCCGAAGCAGGTGCTCTGGCGTGGGAAGCAGTCATCTTAACCACTGGCTACACTGGCCATTACATTAAACCAGGTATTCAAAAACTCTGGGTGTGGGCAACCCTTTCACATGTTCTAAAAATGATTGAGGAGCCTCAGGAGCCTTAATTTACTTGGATTGATTAAAATGTATAAAATTAAAGTACTTATTCATTTATGAAGATAATAATAAATGCTATAGTATTATATTATATTATATTATATTATATTATATTATATTATATTATATTATATTATATTATATTATATTATATTATATTATCACTTGTACTTAGCCAAAAAGTTGAGTGGCACTGGTCTGTGACTTTGCAAATCTCTTCAGTGCCGGGTTTAACAAGAAGCGAGCTGGCCCCATGCTGCTTCTTTTCTTACTCTGTTGTGACGTCCCCCAACCTTTACAAAACACCACCTTGTCCTTGGGCCAGAGTGGGCCTGCAAGCACACAACCTCCTGGCCTTACTGTGAAAGCAGTTGGCACTTGGAAGAGCACCTAAGGGGTACTGAGGAGCCCCTCCACCCTCCACCCTCCCAGGGTCCCTGGACTATACCTAGAGAATTTCTGCTTGGATCCCTGCTGATGCTGAGATGGGTTGTCACTTGCGCAGTCTGGTGATTGTGGCTGGAAGGAAGGAGCCGTTGGTTTCTCCCACACTTAACTCCCAAAGGCGGTGGGTGTCCTGGCAGATCTCTGAGCTGCTGAGGGAGCAGCAGGACGCACTGGGCTTTGGCAAGCCTCCTCTCGCAGGCTGGAGTAGGCAGCGTTTCCTTCTGGAGCCCCAGCCCCAGCCAGGAACAGCTCCCAGGATGCCTTTCTTTGGCAGCATGCACTCTGCAGGTTCTGAGGTCAGCTCTCCCTCCAGCATCCTAGAATGGTGGCTTGGTCCTTCTCCTATCCAGCTCAGCTCTATACCAACCTGCAGCCCCACCCAGGAAACTCAGCCATGATATTGATTGAGCATGAAACAAAATGAAATGAGGAAATGCATTTGGTATTTGTTTTGACTCCTGGTATTTGAGGAGCCCTTTGTTCTTGCCTCTGTCAGGGCTTGTCGGTGTTTCTGGAATGTCAGTGGCACGCATGTGTCTGTATGTGTGAGGTGTACATGTGTGTGAGCATGCATAAGCATGTGTCTGATTTCACTTTGAAATGTCCAGCGGATGTTTTGATTAGTCCCGGTTATCATTTGCAATAGTCTTTCCTAGGGTCATTTTAGGATGGAATAAAATGGAGATGAGAGAAGAGAATGTCCCAAGACAATTTGAGGAAGAGTTGGAAGAAGAAGGAAGACAAAGGATAGTGTGGAAGATGGCTTGCGGTGAAACTAGCTGACTTGTAATAGAGGATGACAGGGACCCTCAAGGGATAGAAAAGGAGATTGCAAAACCAATTATGGGGTCAGACACTTCCCAGTATCTGCCACCAGGTGGCACCATCGACCCAGGACAGCTTAGTTGCTTGTCCTAGGTCAGGGACAAAGGGTAACAGGGTAGTGTATCCTGGCCATGTGTGAGCTTGATGTCCTTCTTACCAGCTTGGGGGCGGCAGTGCACAGGTGGACTGACCATTTGCTCGAATCTCATGTCACTTCTAGCAATGTGGCTGGGAGGAGATTGAATTTATCGCATATCTGTTTTTGTTGGCCTTTTGCTCCTGGAGACCAATCTGGTTCTTTCTCGCCGGCTTGGCCTGGCTGTGTTGATACAAACCTTGCTGGGAGTTGGGGCCTGAGTTTCTCTCTCTGACTTTATTGGCCGTGTGACCTTGGCCAAGTCCCTTTTCTCTGGGTCTTGTCCTTGTGTTCTGTAGTGGGAATTTGAGCAGATGACTTCTAAGTGTCTTGCGTTCTCATGCTCTGTGGCGTGCCAGGGAGACGGCTGGAGTTGGAATCAGATTCTGAGTCTTTTTCTGTGGAAACTGTGAGTGGGGCCTTGAGTGGGTCACTTCCTCTGTGGGGATGGCAGTAGCATTGCCCTCACAGCTTTTTATATAAAATATCAGATCGAAGAATGCTTTGGAAATGTGTTGCAGGAGGAGGGGTTGCTAGGTACAGCTTCCCTTGTTATTTACGTCTGCCGCCCTCACCACGTGGGAAGTTGGTGCCTCTGCCTGTGTTGGCCTGGGTCCCTGTGTCTGTCGTAGCGTCCCTTGAACAGGTGGCTTCTCCCCCCGCCCCCGCTGCCACTGCCTTGGTCCAAGCACTCTTGTCACTTTGCCATCTCCTCAGCCTCCTCACTGGTGCCCACCTCCTTACGGCCCTGACTTCTCCAAACCACGTGCATGTAGCAGCCTAAGGAGCGCTTCTGCAGATCCAAGTTTTTGTGACTTGCGTGAAGGGTTTTTAAAATTATTATTTTTATTGGAAAGGCAGAGTTACAGAGAGGAGAAAAGAAGAGACAGAGGGTGAGATCTTCCATCTGCTGGTGCACTTTCCAAATGACTCTAACAGCCTAAGCTGAGCCGATTTGAAGCCAGGAGCCAGAAGCTTCTTCCGGGTCTCCCACACGGGTGCAGGGTCCCAAGGCTTTGGGCCATCCTCGATTGCTTTCCCAGGCCACAAACAGGGAGCTTTTGGGAAGTAGAGCAACCAGAACTCAAACTGGTGCCCATATGGGATGCCAGGGCTACAGACTGATGACTAGATTGCCATGCCACTGCACCGGGGTGCCCTCCGCAGACAAGGATCTGCCCATTGTTCCAAGAATCCATCCAAACTTTTTTCTTTAAAAAAAATTTCCTATCTCCTTTAAAAAGTAATCAGCTGACTGATGTGGGAGCCAGGAACACAGTCCAGGGTGCCCACGTGGCAGGTAGGAACCTACCTATTGGAGCTCGCTCTTCTGCCTCCCACAGTGTGTACGAGCAGGAAGCTGGAGTCGGGAGTCCAGCGCAGAGGATGTTGCTCCCTGAGAGCAGTTCTGCATGGGAAGGCTGGGCTCGGAGCCCCCTGCAGCCTCCCCCCGCTGCTGCGTACACGCCCTTGTCCCACCTGGAAGCCAGAAGCTTCAGGTGCAGCAGGTGGATCCTTCCAGGCCAGGCAGTGGTCGGTGGAGCGGGGAGGGTCCAAGCCGAGCCTTGGGCTGTGCTGACCAAGGGCTCTAACCTCTTGGACCGTCCATCTCCTTGGCTGTCCAAGGGGGGTAATCATAGAAGTGCTCCTTCTCACCCCGCAGTCAGCACCGGCATGCAGCAAGTCCCTCAAACCCCACTTGCTCTCTTTTCTACCGTCAGAGCAAGTGTTTTTGTTCTGAGAATCTTCTGGACCCCAGCTCTTTTGTTTTTGTTCTGTTTGTACTCGTCACTTTATTACTTAATGCAAAGTCCAGTGATGGCATTATTCAGGCTAGGGTTAGAAGAAAACTAAATATTGGGCCCGGTGCAATGGCTCAGTGGCTAAATCTTTACCTTGCACATGTGGGGATCCCGTATGGGTGCTGGTGCTAATCGCAGCTGCCCCACTTCCCATCCAGTTCCCTGCTTGTGGCCTGGGAAAGCAGTAGAGGGTGGCTCAAAGCCTTGGGATCCTGCACCTGCGTGGGAGACATGGAAGGGACTCCTGGGTCCTTGGTTCAAATTGGTTTAGTTTTGGTTTTTGAGGCTACTTGGGAAGTAAATCAGCAGATGGAAGATCTTTCGTTTTGTCTCTTCTCTCTGTAACTCTGCCTTCCCAATAAAAATAGATAAATCTAAAAGCTAAACAAAAGAAACATCAACAGGAATTAATATTCCATTTGGGTTTGAGACCCTGCTCTGCGCCCAATTCTGGCTTCCTCCTAATGCACACATACCCAGGGAGGCGACAGGTCATGGTTCCAGTGGTTGGATTCCTGCTGCCCGTGGGCCAGACCTGGACTAAAGTCCCCGCCCAGCCAGTGACCCAGTTGGTGATCACTCTTTTGCTTTTTTATTATTATTTTTAAAAGATCTATTCATCTGTTTACTTATTTGAAAGGCAGAGTTAAAAGGAGAGACACAGAGAGATCTTCCATGTTTTGGTTCACTCCCCAAATGGCCGCAATGGCATGAGCTGGACCAGTCTGAAGCCAAGAGCTAGGAACTTCCTCCAGGTCTTCCACGTGGGTGCAGGGACTCCAACACTTGGTCCATCTGCTGCTGCTATTATCAGGGAACTGGATCGGAAGTGGAGCTGTCAGGACTTGAACCAGCGCCCATATGGAAGGACAGTGTTGTAGTACAGCATGAAAAGCTGCTGCCTGTATGCTGCCCTGCCCTTGCTAAGCATCTCTTTGGATGCCCTGAGTCCTGGCAGCCCTTCCAGCTTCTGCTCCTCATCCTTTTTCCCTCCTCCCACACGCCCCTCCCCTGCCCCCTCCGTCTTCTCTCTCTCTTGGTTTCCTTTCTGTCTGAGACATAAGCGCCATCCAGCACCTCTGAATGGTACTTTTGTTCCACAAACATCCTCATCTGAAAAGGATGATCAGTCAGGTTTGTGTCTGCTAAATGCTGGCGCGTTCCATCAGCTCAGGGCCCCCAGACAGCCCGCCCTAGGAGGCAGACAGGCACACGTGGGAGTGGAAACAATTCAACCTGAGTGTGTGTGTACTCATCTAGAGCCTCTTCTACCACTGTCCCCCTCCCCTGCTCCCTCGGAGGCGTCCTCTAGCCTTCCAGCTCTGCTGTTGGTGATGATTTAGCCTGCTCTTAGCTTCCTGTGCAATGGGGGACAGGTGAAGAGCAGGGAGCCCAGGCCTGAGCCGTCTCTGTTAAGGGCCTCTCGGAGGAGCCTTGGAGCCTTGGTGTGAGTTCTGCATTTGTCTTTGGCTGGCTGGCGATTGGGGGATCGCCCATACTGGGCCTTGCGGGCTTGCTGGCAGAAGACAGGGTGGGATGTGTCCCTGCAGGTGAGGAGTGAGGCACCCTGAGAGTGCTGAGGAAGCTGGCAGCTCGGCGGGGTACCCAGAAGGAATCACATTCACCTGCCCTGTGGCCGCTGATGCATCTCTCAGCTTCTCCAAGGGTCGGTTTTCCCATAGGTCAGGTGGAGCCTGGGATAATGTTCAGGTTGGGAATTCCATAGTGTGTGTGTGTGTGTGTGTGTGTGTGTGTGTGTGTGTGTGTGTGTGTAGAACAGCTGGTCCACTCGCAAGTACCTGTTCTTTTTCCTTCACTACCTTCTTCCCCAACCCCAAGTGGCAGACCTGGAGGTCTGGCCACCCAGGGAAAAGCCCAATGGGACCACCGGTGCTGGCAGCCAGCAACTAACCCTGGGTGAAACCGACAGTGATGGGGTCAGCCCCCTGGGGTGCTGTGTCCACAGTCAGCACCATGTGCGATGCTGGTGGCTCCACTGGCCCTGGCTGCTTGCACAAGATCCACTTGAGGCTTGGGGCACAGGGGCAGGGCAGGCTGTGAGGCTGGACACACCTTCGTCACCGGTCACTGGTCATCATCTCCCTCCAGCCGCTGGTGAGCAGGTGGGGAGAACCAGGCAGGAGCTGGGAAGGGAAGGATTTATCCAAAGTGGCATCGAAAATCACATCCCAGCTCCCAGAGGCCAGCTCCTCTTCCTCCTCTTTCTTCTCCCACACCCACCCCCGCTCACTGGCCCAGGCGCCCCCTCCTTTGCCCCGCCACTGCCCTTGCTCCGTAGGCCTTGCTCCAGCCCACCCGCGGGATCTCAAAGCTGGCACCCCGGGCCAGGTGGAGGCCGGGCGATCGGCTACCGGGAATGCGTGTGGGTTTTCCTGCGCGCACACATACGCACACACGCACGGAGCCGGCAGCGGGGGCGCCCTCGGGAAGCAGGCCGCCTGCGTGCTCGCCTGGCCTTCTCTGCCAAGCATTTGCAATTTAATTGACATTTGGCGGCAGGAAGCCAATCAGTATAAGTCAATTGACAAGCCAAGATAAAACTAATCGTCGGCCCCCCGCGGCCCTTGCCGGGCCTGGGCGCACGCACGGCCCTGGCCCAGCCTTGGGGCGCAGCGGGCCAGCCCCGGCAGGTGACAGCGGCGCCGGCGACGTGTGGCTCGGCCTCGGTCCTCGAGGGGGCGGCCCGCGGCCCGCTGATCCACGCGCAGCTCTTGGCGGCGGCTGGCCGGGGAGGCCCATAATGAATGACTTTATTTGCCTGGGCCCTGCTGAGAACAATTGAATTTGTTGTGGTTGCGGGCTTGAATGGGGGTTGCCGAGGCTGCCGGCTTTGGGTAAGTTGGGGGCAGCCAGGAGCGGTGGGAACCGAGCCCTGCTGGCGTCTGCTGGTGAAATCGCAGGTGGCTGGTCCCCACCTCTGTCCCCAGCCTGCACTGGGGTCTGATCTTGCCCTGCTGGGACCTTTTTGGGTTTTGCACCAGGAAGCAGCAAGAGAGCTTTCAGCGGTAGCTTGGGGGAGTCAGAGCTGGGCCGGAGGCAGCCTTCCTTCCTGGTCTCCTGTCTCCTGGCTGTGCCCAAGCTCCCTGCCAGGGCACCTATGGCTGGCCACCTGCTTGTTGACACATGCTGCCACTCTACTGCTGGTCACTTCTTTGCTGACACCTGCTGGCTGCTACATCTGGGTCTCTGCCTGTAGCCTCCTGCTGCCTCCCCCATCAGACCAGTGCTCCAAGGACTAGGACCCACTTAGATTCACCCCTCTGGGGGTGTCCCCTCAGATCCCAGTCTCTGGCCTGGCAGAGGAGGGAGCGATGAAGGAGGTTGTGAACTTCTCTTCCTCCTGGGTGCAGACACGGAAATAGTCCTTTTTCTGGTTCGGTTTTCACGGGCACTGCCTGACTTCTTAGGGAACCCAGGTCCCTGCCAGCCGTCAGTGAGCTTGCCTGCCAGGGGGCAGTGGTAACAAAGTCCACAGCAGCAAGCTTATGTGCTGAGCAAGAGCTGAAGTCCCCTGAGTGGGCAGAGGCTTAGTAAGCGGCTCTTGAGGACTTTCCCCCGGGCATCAAATGCAGGCATCCTTGGGGCCACCCCTGACAGTCACATCTGTGCTCTGGGGGCCTGGGAAGCCCACGTGGGCCGCGTGCATGTTGTCCATTTCCCTCCAATCTTTGTGCCTCTGTATCTGGAAGCTATATAGAGGAGTAGGAACCTGCGACCGCTGAGGGTCACATAGCAGTCGGAGCAGTTCGGTTCTCCTCTTCCAGGCTGGAATGCCCTGGAATTTCCCAGTAGGATGTCTGTGCAAAGTCACTCAGCTCAGCTTTGCTTGGCTGGTGGTGAGGATGAGCACCCGCTTTGTGACAGGCACCATGGGTGTCACTGCAGCTTGAGGAAGAACAGGGTCTCTTTTGCATATGGTCACAGGGAGGGGGGGCATAGTGGAACTTGAGTCCCAGAGTGAGGGCGTGGCAGGGCTGGGAGTCACACCCAGGCAGGTCTCAGAGCCTGTTTCCTTAATCGCTCTGTTAGCTAACAGAGGTTGTAGCCTATAGGTGCCCTGAAGGCTTCTGCCAGCTTTCCCCTTTGCCCTGGCCTTAGTCCCACCTCCCTTGCTCTGGGATCTCCCAGACACATGTCAGCAGGCAGCAGGTGCACTGATGTTTCGAAGTTATCTTCCTGCCCTAGCTTCTCCCTTCTAACCTGGTGTGGGCAGCAGATAGAAGGCTCTGGAAGGAAGGAAAAGCCACTGAGGAACTGGCAGTCCCTTCCTGGCTTAGTTTACCTGGTCAGATTGCTACGTTTGGAGAATGTTTTTGCTAAAAAGGCGTTTTTTCTAGAAAAGTAAAAAGGTTTTAGGAACAAACTCTTGCTATTTGTGGCCAGAGTTTACTGCTGAGTTGTTTTCCTGTTTCTAGGGAGCAATCTAGAGTTCTCGTCCCTCCTGGGAGATAAATCCTGTTCTGCAGGGCAAACAGGGAAACTGGTCCACGTCAGGTGGTAAATGGCAGGGTGACAGAGGCTTTGAAGTCTTGTTCAGTGATTTTTAGAGCCCGTCAACCCCAACGTCCAATCATTCTGACAAGCCTTTTCTGGTGCCTCCTTTGCTGTCCTACATTGAAATGGAGGGGAACTATAGCCCATGGCTGTCCTTAGGAAAATAGATACAGTGCCACAACTGTAACCAAAAGGCAGAAGCAGTGCAGGCTCATAACAAAATGACGCATGTCACCATGTCAGTGCTTGAACAGCGGCCCACCAGAAGGCATAATACGGTCGTTAGCCGTCCACACTTGTACATGGAATCACCACGGCCATGGCTGTTACGCATGCAGACAGCTGGGATTCTTGGCACTGAGGCTCTGCAAGGGTGGCTGTGTCCTGATCCAGTTCCCACTGGAGCCATGCGTCGGCTTCCCTCCCCGATGCCATGGGTGGATTCCCGGGAACATCAGTGTAAATTAAGGCGCCACAATGTGTTGGCATAGATCGGTGACTCCGATGGGCACAGAGAGAGCTGTCACTGACCCAGTCCTGCTGAGAACCCACACAACATGCTCCTTGCCTGGGGAGGTTCTGTGAGTCAGTTAGGCAGAGTGCGGGCTTGGTACAGTGGCCTAGCTGCTAAAGTCCTCGCCTTGAACGCGCTGGGATCCCGTATGGGCACCAGCTTGTGTCCCGGCAGCCACACTTCCCATCTTGCTCCCTGCTTGTGGCCTGGGAAAGCAGTCAAGGACAGCCAAAAGCCTTGGGACTCTGCACCCGCGTGGGAGACCTGGAAGAGGATCTGGGCTCCTGGCTTTGGATCAGTGTAGCACTGGCCATTGTAGTGATTTGGGGAGTGAATCATTGAACGGAAGATCTTCCTCTCTGTCTCTCCTTCTCTCTGTATATATATATGACTTTGCAATAAAAACAAATAAAATCTAAAAAAAAAAAAAAAGAAGAAGAAGAAAGCAGAGTGCACATCTTGCAAATCTGCTCTGTGTAATACCACAAAAGCTCGGGCTGACTCATATGTGGGCTATGGAAGTGACATGACCTCGCCCCATGGGTGCCAGGCTCCTAGGGGCCTCACACAGTGAGCATTTTCTTTGTCTGGGATCCTCCCTGCCTGCTCTTTCATGTACTCTTGTCCCTCACCTCCTCTTCCAGGAAGCCTTCCCTGACTCCCCTTTGTCTTCCTGGTGGGAGTTCTGTGCTGAGGTACCCTCCCACCCCAGCCCCAGGTCAGGCATGGAAGAAAGAGAGCACCAGCTTCCCCAGGGAAGAAGAGGGTGCTGACTGTGTCCTTGGAACCTGTTGGTCCCTGTTGAAGCTACTTTCGAGCCTCAGCTCTCTTAGTGTCTATTGCATGCCTGCTGTGTGCCAGGCATTGTTCTAGGTGCTGCAGACATGGCTACAAGCAGGACAGAGCTGGAGCAGCATGTGGTTAGGGGCTCTGGTGGGTGCAGTGGGTTGGGGGTAGGTGGTGAGGGGTTCTCGGAGGTGGGGTGGTGCTGGTGACACAATGACATTTGAGCAAAGGCACTGGTGACTGAGGAGTCCCCGAAGCAGAGAGGGTGCTAAGTGCTGGGCCCTGTGACCTCAGGCTGCGGGACACCCCTGGGAAGAAAGAGCCCGGGAACTGATCCTGCCTTTACTGAGCTCCTTCCCTCCTGTTCCAAACCTGAGCCTGCCACCTTTCCTGGCTGAGTCCATCTGCCCCGCCATCCCCACTCTGGCCCTGAGCCTCTGTTCTTTTGCCCTCGGATGGGGTCTCTGCACTGAGTCAGATCTCCTCTACTCCTGCCACCCCCTTCAGCCTTCTGTGTCTGTGTCAGTTATGAGTGTGTCCCTGGGAAAGGCTAGTGGGACACGGCTATTTGGAGCAGACCTGGAGAATCTGGCATGGAGGGGTCAGCTCCATGGGCAGGTAGACTGTTGTTTGGTGGTGGAAAGAGGCAGTTAGTGCAGTGCGTGACCCGTCTCGAGCCCATCCCTAACACACTGCTTGGCTCACCACTCGTGCCAGCTCACCGCGCCCCCCCCCCCAGCTGTTCCTGGTCTCAGCAGCGGCTCCCTCCAGAGGTGCCAGCTTTATTTATGGCTTTTGCCCAGCTCCCTGCGGGCAGAGCAAAGTCCATTAGTGTGTTTGCAGACGGTGCCAGCTCTGCTCAGATGCAAGACTTATTTGCAAACTGTCATCGCCCTGGCCTCCTCCAGAGACCCACATGCTGGGCTCAGCCTTGTACCTCCGAGAGACGCCTCCCCCAGGCAGCCAGCCGGGGCGAGCTGCTCACCTCCCCTGATTTCCCCAAGCGCCCTCTTGGCTTGGAGTTGGGGAAATTAAATTAAATGCCATGGAGTAACTGTAATAGCACACTGGGGCATGTTGACAGAGGAGAATGAAGTTTTTGGTGTTGATAGGAGCTCATTGGCTTAGCATAAATTAGGGAAGGAGAAAGAGAGAGAGAGAGAGAGAGAGAGAAACGAAGAGAATGTACTGTGCCAAGAGCTGGGGCCCCATGTTTGAGTTCCTGTTTGTACCCTGAGTGTCCTGTGGCTTTGGGCACCTGCTTGCAGTACCCAGGAGCTCAGTTTCCGGCCTGTGAGATAATCAAATTATCTTACTTATCTGCGGGATAAGTAGACTCCCAAGTGATTGGGAATCTACTCTCGGCTCTTCAGTTCTTCAATCTTTAAGTTAATTCATTTATTTTGAAAGGCAGAGAAAGAGATCTCTTATCTACTGGTTCACTCCCTAAACGCCTGCAAGAGCTGAGGCTGGGTCAGGGTGAAGCTGGGAGCCAGGACCTTAATCCAGGTCTGCTACATGGATGGCAGGGACCCCAGTGCTTGAGCCATGACCTGCTGCCTCCCAGGGTATGTGTTAGCAGGAAGCTGGAGGAGAAGCAGAGTTGGGATTCGAACCCAGGAACTCTGGAATATAGGCATCTCCAATGGTGTCTTAACTGCCCCTGATTGGATTTTCAGGATATTTCCTTTATCTAATGAGTTTGGGACAAAGTGATTTGCCACAGTGGGCACTCCTAAAATTTGCCTGGAGGTTGGTCTTTTGTGGATTAGGGGCACTGGTGAGTTCAGACAGCAGGGTCACCTGAGACGGCTATGTGACCCAGGACATGCCCTTTCATCTCCCTGAGCCCGTTTTCTCCTCTGTAAAATGGGAACCCTGATCTCTGGTCCATCTCGACTTCATCATGGGAACCAGACAAGCTGATCAGTAGCTTCATGTTCAGCGCGAATACATACACGTGTATCTGTAGCTCATGTAGATACATGTATGTGTATGTGTGTGATTTGTATATTTGAGAGGGGTGGTGATTGTTAATCATTGTGATTTTCAGGCATGCCTGTGCCTCTCTTGGCATCACACTTGCTAGGATACTGCAAGTTTATGTCCCAAATGATTGCAGAGCCCACGCGAGACCACTTAACTGTGTAAAAAGAAAGTAGTGGCCCTTCCGTGCAAAATGAAGGGTCTGTCTCTTACTGTGTGCTTGCTCAAGTCCAAGGCATCCCAAAGCCACCCCTGGTGGAAAAACACAGCGTGTACGCGCGCGCACACACACACACACACACACACACCCTCTGGAGTTCTTTTCAGCCGGGGTGGGAGATGATACTCGTTGGCAGACAGAAGCTGATCTCTGTGTATCCAAGAGGCGTGGAGCCAGTGTGAGTGTATCTAACAGGTCAAGCTCTGAAATGAAGAAGCAATAAGCCAGTGAAATGGTACTATCACCGAAACATGATTGATCAATTGAATTCTATCAGAGACAGTGGACAGTGAGATTAACTCAGGCCTGATAGGTTCAATGAGTTAAAGCATGATGTTCATTTCAGCTTCATTTCACCAGTCTTTGCTTGTGAAATTGGTCAATCAATAGAGGTTGAAGATCATATATATATATATATATATACCGGGGACCATCTTATGGGGAATATAATCTTGGCTGTTGGCGCCTGCCTGGGGCTGGCTGCCTTAGGTAATGGAGACGGAGCAAGGACTCCATCAGCCCCGTTGAAATGGCCTGATATCTTCTCCAAATGAAAAGTATTTTTGGATCTCTAATAATTTATCTTTTTTTCCCTCTCTCCTACTTTTATCTATGACAAAACCCATACCCATCTTGGAGAAATATAGTGATTTCTGCTGAAAACATTGGTGTGGGCATCAGATTGATACACTTTAAAATAGGATCCTTATTTTTGGTTCTGTCATCCTTGGGGATGGGGTTAGAGGGTGGGAAATAAAGAAGATCATTTACAAAATCCAATGAGTGGGTAATGCAAAGATATCCGAGTAAATATGTTTTTAAGACCTTTTATTTATTTATGATTTCTGTGCAGTGGTGGGATGTGGGGCAGGGTTGGAGGGCTAACTGTGTGGGGAAGTCCTTTAAGGTGTAATTAAAACATAGCCAGTAGCATTCTTTGATCTCATTTAGGAGTACAATTCTGAGGAACAAATCACCCTTTTGCTCCTGGTAATATTTCATTGGCTGCAGAATATTTGCAGCACGGTGGCTAACATCCCCCCTAAGCAGTGTGCCCGGGACCCTGGAAGGAGGGGTAGTTAGAGGCTACACTATGGGCTGGGGCTGGCGGGGGGCGGGGATTAGAGAGCAGGCTGGTCCTGGGACAACACACAGGTGTTCCTTCCCCTCTGGCTCTTCTGCAAGGTGCTCACCTTGTCTCACCAATACAGGTAGAGTCAGGAATGCACACCAGGCTGGGGAAAGGTCCCGGCTCCTGCAGTCCAGTGACGTGGAAAGAGGGCCTTGCTCAGTGATCCTGCTTCCCTGTCACTAGGCCTTTCTGAGGCTGTTCCCTCTTCCTCCTTCCCACCCCTCTTGAAGCCTCGGGCTGCGTCTTGCCCAGGGAGGTCTTCCTGGGTTGCCCTTGCCCCAGCCAGGGGTCAGTGGCTTAGTGTAGGGTTAAGAGCAGACTGAGGAACCACACTGCCTCTGGTTTGGATCCTGGCTCCTGCACTTGCTGCTGAGTGACCTTTGGAAGGTGGTTTTGCTTCTCTGTGTCTCAGTGTCCTCATCAGTAGCATGGGAGGAATAACTGCAGGCTGCCATTACAGAGGTGTTTTTGTTTTTTTTTTTTTTTTTTTGGTAATGTATGTTTTTAAAGTTTTTTTTGAAAGTCTCAGTTACAGAGAGAGAGAGAGATCTTCCACCCACTGGTTCACTCATCAGATGGCTACAACAACTGCAGCTCAGCCAGTTCAAAGTGAGGAGCCAAAAGCTTCTTCCAGGTCTCCCACGTGGGTGCAGGACCCAGGCACTTGGGCCATCTTCTGCTTTCACAGGTACATTAGCAGGGAGCTGGATCAGAATTGGAGCAGCCGGGATCCGAAGGCCCAAATGGGATGCCAGTGTTGCAGGTGGCAGCTTTGCTTGCTATGCCACAGTGCCAACCCCTCATCACAAGGTTTCTGTAAGGATTAGACGTGGATAGGAGGATTAGACCAGCATCCCATGGGAGTGGAAACAATTTGGCTGCTACCCTCCAGCTCCTGGGGCTGTCTCTGCTTCCTGGGCTCCCAGCCTTTGGCTGTCTTGTCTAGTTTCCAGCTGTTGCTCGGTGAAGGTGGAATTTGAGAGACCCGAGGCAGAATCGTGCCTGCCTGGGACCGCTGACTCATCCCTCAGTGTGGAGTCATCTCTCCCAGGGCCTCTCCCTCTTTGACAGCCTGTGACTTGGGCTAACACACGACACAATCAGATTCCCTCTGCTCCAGCCTGAACATATCGGGCAATTTTACAATTTCGCGTTTTACTTCTCCGAGAAGAAAGATTGAGTGAGACTAATGGCTGAATAATGGTAGTTCCAGTGGAATTTTCCTCCGCGCCACTCTGATTTTTCTCAGTTTGCAGGCACGGTTCAGGTTGGGATTTATCAGATCACCTGGAACATTGATCTTGATTTGGGGCAGCCGCCGCAGGGCTGTTTCTAGCCCGGCCACCCTTGTTGCTGGGCGTGGGACCCGAGCCACCACAAGGGTTCGGGAATATCTCACAGGCTCAGTGGCTAAATCCTCACCTTGCAGGTGCTGGGATCCCATATGGATGCTAGTTTGTGTCCTGGCTGCTCCAATTCCTGTTCAGCTCCCTGCTTGTGGCCTGGGAAAGCAGTCAAGGACAGCCCAAGTCCTTGGGATTCTGTTTGTCAGCACATGTGAGAGAAAGAAAATCTTTCACCTCCTCGATTCATTCCTTGAGTGCATTCAATTGCCAGAGTTGGCCCAGGCTGAAGCCAGGAGCCAGGAATTCAGTTCTCACACTGGTAGCAGGCAGCCATGTACCAAGTACTTTTCACCTGCTGCCTCCCAGGGTGCTCATCTGCAGGAAGCTGGAATTGGGAATGGAGCCAAGGCTGGAGCCCGAATGATCACTCTTGGGATACAGGCCTTGCAAGTGGTGCCTGTGCTAAATGCCAGTCCCCTGTTCTCCTCATGAGGTGTGCTGCTGGGGCATCCTGTCTGTTCTCAGGGGGTGAACTGTCTCAGATCTCACAAGCAGATAGGACTAAAGCCCCTGATCCTTTACGCTGCCCTTCCCCCAGGCACACTGGGGTCAGTTCTCTGATGCTCCTGGATGTTCACTGCCTGCTCTCAGGCATCCCATATGAGCACCAGTTCATGTAGCCACTGCTCCACTTCTGATCCAGCTCCTTGCTTAAGGCCTGGGAAAGCAATGGACGATAGCCCAAGCCCTGGAGCCCCTGTACCCATGTGGGAGGCCTGGTGTGCAGTGCGAGATCTGGGGTCATAGAGAAGCTCCTGTGCCCGCTAGCTGTCAGGCCCTGTCTCCTCTGCCAGGTGCAGGTGCTGCTCTCCCACTCCTGTGTGGCCACTTGGGCTGACTTCTTCCCAGTCCTCCTGCAGACCCTGGCTGCAGCTTCCACAGGTCCTTTTTGTACCACCCTGACCCCCAGCCTGGACTTAGGGTTCAGTGGAAGGAGAGGGGAAGACTTGGGTTTGAAGGTGATGCGACTTTGCCTTCAGCAGACTTCCTGCAAACCACATCTGAGCCAATTGCGTAATTGCTGCAGGTTTCCACGGTCTGCGTTTGGTCAGTGTCTGCTTTATGTAGATTGTTTTATACATTTTCAGTGGTTTTTTTTTTTTAAAGTTCAGGTTTCAGCTATCTCTTTTGAGAAAAGTGTTTGATTTTTAAAACATTTATTTGAAGGCACAGTGATGGCGGCAGGCAGGAGGTAGGGGTGGCCATGGAAGTGAGGGGTTGAGAGAATCTTCTGTCCACTGGTTCACTCCTCAAATGCCTGCAGCGGCGGGGCCAGACTGAAGCAGGAGCTGGGCCACATCCAGACCTCCCACGTAGGTGGCAGGAGGCCCAAGTATTTGAGGCATCACCCCTGTTTCCAGGTTCTGCAGCAGAAGGAAGGTGGAGTTAGGATGCAGAGATAGGTCTTGAATCCAGCACTCCAAAGTGAAACACAGGTGTTTTAACTGCCAGGCTAAATACCCACCTTGGTTTGCTGTTAGGAGCAGCCCCGGCAGCCTGCTGAGCAGACCAATGCCAAGCTTGCCGAGGCTCACTTGACCCAAGCTAACAATGTCCCAGGTCACATTAGCCCCACCGCCACCATCTGTGGCTCTGTCGCCCATGTCCCCAGGGGAAGCAGGTACCCTGGGAAGCAGCAGCTAGCCTGTGCTGGGGAGGACCTTGGACCCTGCGACCTGGGAAAGGACTGACGGTGTGTCACTGTGCATACAGATAGGGGTGGGATGTGGGAGCTGTTCTCACAACTTGAGAAAGCTAAAGGATAAATGTATTCCAGCAAAGAACAAGAGATTTTCTCCTGTCTGGCTTTTCCCGGAAATCTCCCCAAAGGCCAGAGTCAGAAGTGTCCATTTTTAAAGAGAGTGTGATGAAGCGAGTGGAGCCCTCTGGTTGCTTGGGTGTTCAGTTAGGGGCAGACTGAATTTTGGTGAAGTTGGGATGGGCGCCCCCTACAGAGATTGCACAGACAGTCCTGATGGGAAAATAACTTTAAGTCCATTTCATATATAATTGTTTTAAAGATTTATTTATTTGAAAGGCAAAATATCACACACACACAGATAGAAACTGTTCCACCTACCAATTCATTCTCCAGATGACTGTAACAGCCAGGGCTGGGCTGGGCTGAAGCCAGGAAGCCAGAAACTCCATTCGAATCTCCCTCAGGAATGCAGGGGCCCAAGCACTTGGACCATCCTCCACTGCTTTCCCAGACGCATTAGCAGGGAGCTGAACAGGAAGTGAAGCAGCTAGGACTTGAACCGTGCTTACTCCACCACTCCACCTCCCCAATTTGATGTGACTGAGTAGACAACATCTGTATGGATTTGGGGAGCGAAAAGGATCCGAAATGACCAGTTGTACCTTCATAATTTGCTGATAGGGCCTCTGGGGCCCAGAGAGGGAGAGGCACCTGCCAGAGTTCTCAGAGCAAGGAAGGGTAGTGCTGCAGTAGAACCTGGACCTCCTGGCTCCCCTGCCACTGGCCTGCCGTGGGCACAGGCAACCAGGAGGCTAAGGACGACTGTGCAAGAACTCCGGCTATGGGAAGTGGAACTCTGCGAGTGACTGGAGGCTGACCCAGCAGCTCCAGCTGTTTTGGCCCCCTGGGGCTCCCCAGTCTCTATTCTATAGGCCGTCATGCCAGAGGGATTTGGGAGATTCTTGTTATATATATATATATTTTTTTTCTTCCTCCCAGTGAGCATATGCAGACATCAAGTGCATCATTTTTTATTTTTAAAATTTTTTTTAAGAAACAAACCAGAACCTTCTAAGAACCATGCAAACCCCCCTGGCTCTGCTGTGCTCTAAAGGAAATGCCATGGGCTTAGGGTGTTTTAAGACACACAGGAGACAGATTTCTCTTGAAGGATGGGGATCTCCGGCTGTTTGCATGAACAGCCCCAATGTTGTAAAGCCTTTAGCTTCAGAGCCGGGTGGTGAATAACGTTGGCTTAACCTGAAATTTCAAGGCAGCGTTTTTCTGCTCCCTGAGATGGGGCTCCCTGCCCCTTGCTCCCCTGCAGCTAGCTTCCAGAATGTTAATTCTACGAGCCATGGTTGACTAAGCCCAGCACTAGGTCTATTATATATTATTTGATTTGGAGGAGAAGAAGAAGGAGAAGAAGAAGAAAAAAAAAGATTTAAAGATATACCCAGCCCTGTATCCCTTTGTGCTTGTGCCTGTGTCTGGCCATATACTTAAGCATACCATTTGCCTTGTGGCTCTACGTACTTCTCGCTGGACTCAGCTGGGGTTGAGCCTTTCTTGTGGGCTGCCTCGCAGACTGCGGTCGCTGGGTCGTCAGCTGCACAAATGAGCGATGTTGGGGAGGCTGCATGGAAGGCTGGGGTTCAACCCCGCCACAGTGCTTCATAGTATTGGTCTTTGTGACTGTTTCTGAGCTCAGAGTCTGTTTATCTGGCTTATCTCCACTGAATGCTCACCATGAGCAGCACTCAGAGGCAGGTCAGCACGTGCCCAGCCTTTCCAAACCTGGCAGCCTTTTGTCCGCCTAGTTCCCATGGCTGATACTTACATGTATCTTGATGGAGCTGAGTCTTCCTGTCTCCTTTTAAACATTTAAATTTTATTTTTATTTTCTCTGAAGAGCAGGGAGACAGAGACACAGAGAGTTCTTGCATGCATTGGCTAATTCCCCCAGATATCCGCAATAGCGAGGGTGCGACCAGGTTGAAGCCGGAAGCCAGAAGCTCCATCTAGGTCTCCTGTATGGGATTCATTACTTGCTGCTTTGCGGAGTGTACATCCAGAGGAAGCTAGAATCAGAAGCGGAGCTAGGATTTGAACTCAGGCACTCTGATTTTGCGTGAAGGTGTTCTAAGTTTCACCTTTGCCACTGTGCCAGTTGTCCATCTGCTTGATTGTTTTTTCAATCAGCATCTGCCTCCTGCACTAGGGACAGGTTGGGTCAGCTTTGGCCCATTGTTCTGGATTAGGAGTGAAAGAGCCAGCAGAGGAACCAGCTTCCATGTGGGATGCCAGTGCTGCAGGCTCACTACTCTTGGTTGTGGGAAGTATGAGTGAGTGATGTCAGAGCAAGGGATTCTGACATTTGCATACTGGAAGGTGGTTGTCCTGGGCATAACTGATTTGTTTATTTATTTTATAGCTATTCTCTGGGGAAGAGACAGAAATGAATGGCCTGAAGTTTTGCCCTCAGAGATAGCTAAGAGCAACAGTGTGGGAGTGAGGATCCTGGGGTATGTGGCTTCTAAAAGAGAGGGCTGGCACTGTGACTGGAGGAAGGGTAAGCTACCTTCTGTAATGCTAGCATCCTGTAAGGGTGCCAATTTGTGTCCCAGCTGTTCCATTTCCTCTCCAGCTCCCTGCCCATGGTCTTAGAAGCAGCAGAGGGTGGCCCTCATGCTTGGGCCATGCCACCCCCATGGGAGACCCAGAAGAAGCTCCTGGATTTGGTGATGAACCAGTTGGGTGGAAGATTGATCTCTGTCTGACTTGCCTTTTCACTTTGTAACTCTGTCTTCGAAATTAAATAAATTAATTTAAAATGTGATAAGGGAGAAAGTGGTCAGAGTTGTAAGAAAGGGAGCTGGAAGGGCTAGTGCAGTGGCATAGCATGATAATCCTCCACCTGTGGCACCAGCATCCCATTTGGGAGCTGGTTTCCGTCCCGGCTGTTCCACTTCTGATCCAGCCTTCTGCTTGTGGCCTGGGATAGTAATGGAGGATGACCCAAGTTCTTGGACAGCTGTATCCATGTGAGAGAACCCAAGGAAGCTATTGGTTCCTGGCTCCTGGCTCGTGACTTCAGATCAGCTCAGCTCTGGCCATTACAACCATTTGGAGAGGGAGCCAATGGGTGGAAGATCTCTGTCTCTCTTTGTCCTTCTCTCTCTTTAAAATCTGCCTTTCAGATTAAATAATCTTAAAAAGAAAGGGAGCTGAAAAACTGGCTAGGGCAGGAATGAGGGCATCCTGGAGATGGTGCTGTGTGCCCCTGTAGGCTGTCCTGAGAGACAGGGTACACCTTGGTGAGCGATGGCTGAGGCCGCCGGGTCACTGGTAGCGAGGAGCTGCTTCCAGATCATCACCGTCAGACACCACAGATGCTCAGACCCGCCGCCGCCCCTGACGTCAACCACAGGGCTGCTTGGAAACAGAGTGGAGACAGCACAGCCTGGCCTAAGGATGAGTCTCTCAGTCCTGGGCAGGAGCGTGGTGCCACCCCTGCAACCTGCCCCGATTCTCCCTGGGCTGTTCCCTGCAGGTCCTTCCTGTGGCAGGGGTGGCCCTGCAGCCTGGCTGGCCCTTCCCACCCCCTCGCTTGTGCTCCTCTTGGAGGACTGCCTTGGCTGCTTTGCAGGTGGGCTCACTCCCCACCCTCACCCCGATATACAGCCCTGTCTAAGGGGCTCAGTACATGTTTTGAAAACAGCTATGCGTGAACCAAAATAAGTGTTTTTTTAAATTGAATTTTCCATAAACTTTCAGACATATCCTTGTATTTCTTTCAATAAGTTTTAAGTTAAAGTTTATTTATTTGAAGAGCAGAGCAATAGGGGGGCGAAATGCAAAAAGAGACAGATATGCCATACATCTTGCTGTACCTTTGTAGAGGGTGGATTTTTGAGGTGGTGACTGTGAAGGTCAGGGCAGTAGAGGGCGAGTGCTGGAGGGAGTGACTGAGGCCTCTCAGGAGCACCTGATAGCCGGAGCTGATCCATCCCAGTGCTGGCAAGTGCCTGGCCCTGGGGGTGAGCAGTGCCTTAGCTCAGCCTGGCTACAGCCTGTGTGGTCACTAGTCACCAAGTCCCAGGCAATGAAGCTGTTTCCTTTCTGGAAGGTTTTGCTCTTGGGACCTGCTTTCATATTGAACAACTCAAGGCCAAGTCCCACAAAACGCATTTTGTCTCCCCTGGCCTCGAACCCCCATGTGGATAAATCACAGTGTGTTTTGAAATGAAGGAATAGAATGGCTAATAACAGGGGACACCAAAAGGATTCAATCTTGTGCTTTCTTAATTTATAAACCCAACACTAAAGTGTGCTCCTTTCCCCCTGCTTTCCACCCACTTCTTGAGTGGGTAACTTCTGTAGACGTTTAACGTACACATACGGAGCCAGGGTACTTTACAAAGTTCACGGGAGGGGCTGATGTTGTGGGGGAGGGGTTAAGCCCCACCTGTAACACAGGCGTCCCACATTGGCTCCAGAGACCTGGCAGCTCCACTTCTGATCTGGCTTCCTGCTAATGATCCCGGGAAGGCAGCAGCTGGTGACCCTGTTGCCCATGTGGGAGACCGAGGTGGAGTGGAGGCTTTTGACTTCAGCCTGGCTCAGCCTGAGCTAGTCTAGCCATTTGGGAAGTGAGTCAGTAGATGGAAGATTCCTCTCTCTCTCTCTGCTCTTCAACTAAATCTTTAAAATCGAAGTTGGTGGAAAATGGAGTTAAAAGATAAAGTTTAGGGTATAGGTGCTGCAGTGCAACAAGCTAAGCTGCTGCCTGGGACTCCCTATGCCTGGAGTGCCTGGGGTTGGGTCCTGCCTTTGCCTCAGCTTCTGATCCAGCTCTCTGCTGAGGTGTCTGGGGGGATAGCAGATGATGGCCTGAGCATGTGGGCCTCCAGCATCCCCGAGGGAGTCCCTGAGCTGACCTGGGGACTCCTGGCTTTGGTCTGGCCCATGCTGTGGGTAGCTGGGGAATGAACCAGTGGATAGAAGATTTCTTTCTCTGTCTCTTCCCCCACCCCATCATTGTACCTTTCAAATAAATAAATAAGACCTTTTTTTTTTTAAATGTTTATTTTGGCACAAAAGTTTTCTAAAATTCATGTGTGAGTTTTCCATAACTATTTGCCTGAACTTGTTAAAGACCTTGTGTGTGTGTTGGGGGGTCTTTCTTTGTACACAGAATGTCGCACAGTATACGTATTGTGTTGTTCCCTGTTTATTTTGCTCATGGCAGTGTTGTCTGGAGGTTCTTTGCATGTCAGTTCACAGACCCATTCCTTCCACCTTGCAGGCTGCGCCATCCACATCTTGAGCCCCCAGTGCCCATTAACGACCTCCTGCTGGGTGGTTCCCAGCCTTTTGTTAGAAGAATCTTAGGCATCCATCATTTCCCACAAGCGTCACTGTCAGACAATGGGCAGATGTGGTTCTGGTACGTTTGGTCACATTGTCTGGCGCAGGTATGTGGCCGCCTCCACCAGGATGGCACGAGCGGTCATGTGTCCCCATAGCCTTCCTGCCATAGTGTTTCATTGACTGGTCACATGACATGGTGGCAGATTGGGTTCAGGGTCATGACATAAGAAGGCTGTGCAGTCCAGGAGGGGCAGAGGCACCTGGCGATGGTGGCTCTGAGTCAACCTGCGCTCTTGTGCTTGGGTTCTATGTGCCTCTGCGCTGTCTGGGTCTCAGTTTTCTCTTCTTCAAGTTGGGAAAATGCTAGCAAATTTGGGGTCATGGCCTGGCACATGGCCTCAGGAAACTTGCAGATGACCTCAGGCAAGGCTGGCCCTGACTGAAGCCATAATTAATCTCTTCCTTGTCCAGAAAGCTGGTGGCTGGGCTCTCCCAGGCCCTCTGCCGGCCTCAGTGTCTGGCCTGCCTCGCTTTCAGTGCTTGTATAACCTGTACTCCCCTTTCCTCAAAGGCATTCAGGAGTCTCCGGTGCCGAATGGTCACTCGCTCCCGGGCAGAGATTTCCTGCGGAAGCAGATGCGGGGAGACCTGTTCACACAGCAGCAGCTGGAGGTGCTGGACCGCGTGTTTGAGAGGCAGCACTACTCGGACATCTTCACCACCGCGGAGCCCATCAAACCCGAGCAGGTATGCCCATGACTCGTTACAGCTCGCACCACCTGCCCCTGCCAGCAGGCCTGGGGTGCCGCCCTGACAGCAGCAGAGGCGTCTGGCAGGTGTGGCTTGGAGCCTGCGGCTTCTCCTTGGAGGAGGTGGGCTTTCTGGAGCTCTGGGCTAATGCTGACCAGTCATGTCATCCATGAGACCAGGGTGGCTCTCCTTTGCACAGGCATCGGTTACCTCCATCTCAGGCTGGCTGTGGGACACGTGTGACCTGCCTGGCCTCTCGGACCCTCTCAGGGCTCTGTGGATAGGAGCCACTGTCCTGTTGTTCAAAGTGGTAGCTGAAATGTATGTCCAGCAGTGTGGCAGGATAGGGGGGAGAGTTTGGGTGCTCACCAGCATGAGCAAGGCTGCGATGGTGCTGATGTGGACCCCTTCTGCTCACCTGTGGGGTCATCCTGTTCTGCTCTTAAGGACTGAATCTCTTAAAGCCCAGAGATGAAGATGAGTCTCCTGGGACAGTCTCTCACCAAGAGGAGATGGGGCAGGAAGTCCTGACCTTTCCTGGGCTGGGGAGCAGTCAGTCACTGCTGTGGCTGTAAGCTGGGGCCTGCAAGACCTGCAGTGAGAGGCCCCTTGTAGGATGCTGTTTCTGATGCTCAGTGTGTGCCAGATCTCCGTCGGTTACCTTGGAGTCCAGATGACGCTGACACAGATCGGGCCTGGTGGGTGACCCAGGCAGCCTGTCCCTTTGGGCAAGTGGTAATCCTGGGACTGACCTCCCAGAGTTCCAACTCAGAGTTCACATAGATGACACTTGTGCAATTGCCCTGAGTATGCCGTGTGCATAGCTGCTCTGGGGTGCTGGGTGCCAAGGAGTGGGGGGAGCCGCAGGGGCTACCACCATGGCAGCTCCCGTGGGAGTTCTTGCATGTTCTCCAGCCTCTTGGTTTTCCTGGTGGGGATTTGGAAGCCTGGAGAAGCAAAGTGACTTGCCTCAGGCCACCAGCAAGCCAGTGATTGATTTCATTAATAGTGCTGGATCTCTAACTTTGTGCCAGGTATGGAGGCTGGCACCATGGAGCATGCATCAGTGGACAACACAGGCCTCTTCTGACATTTGGGGAGGCCCAGATGCATGCTGACATCACCACTGATATGAATTATTGAGAAAGTTGTGTCTTCCAGGTGTGCTTGGCACCAGGGAGATGTTTGAGGTTTTCCAGGAATTTTTCCAGGAGTCTAGAGCAGAGGCTGAGGCAGCCTGGAGCTCCCCTCTGGGGGAATGCATTTCTGCTACCCCTGAAGGGGTTGGGCAGACCAAGGAGAAGGTGCTGGGGATGGAGGGAATACACCTGGCAGAGGGCCTAGCAGGTGCTAAGGCCCTGGGGTAGGAAGGAGCATGGGTGAGGGGTGAGAGAGAGGTGGTGTGGCTAGGGCATAGGGAAGGGGGCAGGTGGCGATGTTGGGGTGTCAGGCCTTGTCTTGTGGGATGTAGCAAGGAGCACAGTTTTTCCCCCACAGTTTAGGAAGGACAGGGTGTGCTGGATGGAGCTGATGCCTGTGCTGCAGCTCCCGAGCTGTTTGCATGACACGCAGGTGCTGTCAGCCACTCAGAGCTCCCGTGAAAGATGGTGGTGGCCACAGGATGACAGGGAGACGTCACTGTAGTTTGCTTAGTTAGGGCGTTCTGCATTGGAGGCCCCGTGTTGCAGGGCAGCTCAGGACCTGAAGCCTGGGCGCAGAGCACACAGCTGAGCAGAGTCCAGACCCACCCTTGCATTCATCCCTTGACTTGCTCTCCTGCAGGTTCAGAGCTGGGCACAGTGCCAGGCACCTGGGGCATGGAGGGAGGAGTCAGGAATTGGCTCTGCCTCACAGGTGTAGTGTGGCCTGTGGATTTAGACATCACAGCACCAGAGTACAAAAGGTCCTGTGGATCCACAGGAGGGGTTGCGTCAGGGAGGGAGAAACCACTGGGGTTGGAAGAATCAAGGGAGACGGCACCCTTGAAGGACAGGTGGTACAGGCTCCTGCGTGGGAGGAGACCTGGTTCACTCTGTCACCTGGGGTGACATTTCCAGCGATGTTCTTCAGAACACCATGGTCCCTTGGCAGGCTGCCTCTGATGGTGTGGACTTTGGGTGGGGGCTGCGGGTACTCACCATCGCCGTGATGGCTGGTTCAGGGTAATCGGCTTCACCCCATGATATGCCATAATGAGGAGGGATGACAGGTGAGGCTGCAGGCTGCCCCGTGCATGCTCACAGGCACTGGACTATGAATGACATGCCCCGTGCCCGTTCCCTAGTCACCTTGGACAGATGACGACTTGAGCAAGGGCCCCTCCAGCAGGGCTGGTGGGGGGAGTCAAGCGCCAAGGGGACAGCTTCCTGGGTCCTGTCAGCTTGCTTGCTGTGTTGGGCCTTGCAAGTCCCCAGCTGGGGTGGTCATGGTGCCCAGAAGTGACTTTGAGCTGCCGGCACAAGGGGGAGTCTGGCTGCCTGTCCAGTCAGAGGGTGGGTCAGGCTGGCTGAGTCTGTGCTCTGGGGCCTGTGACCTGGGGTGAGGGGTCTTGTTGTCACTTCTGTCCTGCCACCCACAGGGAAAGAAGGGAGGGCATGTAATGGCCTTGGCATTTTCTGGGCCCTAGCCTGTTGGGCAAGGCTGTTCTGCAGCACCCAGTGGTGGTCACTGTGATGGTGATTGACCGTAGTACCAGCAGCAACCTGACCATTTCTTCTCCTGGGCATGGTGACATCTGGTTCCCATGGGCAGACTCGTGTTGGACCCTCAGATGCAATGTCCGCAGAGCGTCTAGCCGACATGAGGGAGTCCCATTGGACAGATGGGAGTGTTTTGCCCCCACTTGTTCACTCCATTTTCAGGCCCAAGGGGTGACTGGCTTATTAAGGCTCTAGCCTTGCACCTAAGGATGTTTGTCTTCATCTTGTGCAGAATGGTCCCTGGGGGCCTCCGAGGCCCTGGAGGACCACAGAGCCTGCCTTCCCAGGACCACAGAGCCCGACATGGCTGGCAGAGGCTATGTCCCCAGCCTTCCTCTCCATGCCCATGAGAAGGCGTCCCTCTCTGCAGGGCCAGGCTGCACTCCTGCTGGTATGAGCTCAGAGCCCGTCCTGGCCGTACTGCCTTTTCCCACCATGACCCTCCCCCTTCCCAACACCGGGGCAGGTGTGCATGTGTGGGCCCGGGCTCTGACTGGCTGTTCCAGCGAAGCTTAGTAAAAACCCTTGGCCCTGCGCGGAAGGGGTTAAGGCAGCCCCATTCCTGGGGTGATGAAACACTTCCTCTTCAGAATGGTTATTGAAAAAGCAATTCTGTTTTCCCTACATGTGGAGTAAGTAAAAATCAGCGTTGGAGGAAGAGAAGATGGGGGAGGAAAAATAAACCCAGCTGCGTGTGCATGCATATATGGGTCTATGTGCATGTGTGTATGTATTTCTTGCAGTGGAGTCAATTTCAGGAAAACTTGCCCTGACGTCTAGACGGGTACTGGCTGCCGGCAGAGTGGGTCCCTCCTCCGGCTGCCGCGCGCTGCCTGCCTGCCTGCCGTATTTACTCTCAGCAGACTATTAACCAACACCAGGCTATTAATCTGGCTTTTGAGCCTTCACTAAAGCCCATAAAAGCTCACAGTTGTCAAATGGAGTTCATTTTAATTTCCTTTCAATCACAGTAAATTATTCAGGTGATAAATCAGCTGGAGCAGCCTCCTGGCTGTAATAGAAACCCTAATTCCTGGCTAATTATCCAGCCCATTGCTGCCAACAGATCAATACGGGTGCAAAATGGAACGGGCCCAGGGCCCTCCCTCCCATTGGGTGGGAGACAGAGAGACAGCTGGGGAAGGGGGATGTGCCACTGACCTCTCAGGAAGTTCAAAGGTCACAGGGGGTGAACCTGGGAGAAGGCCTTGCCCCAGTCTTAACAGAGAACGCCACCAGCGTTTCTAAGCCACTTGGCCCCCTGAAGGGTGGCATGTCTCCTGGCAGGTGGCTGAGCAGGACACTAGAACGCCTCTGGGCACCCTGCTGCTGCCGAGGCCTGCCTGAGTGTGTGTTTCTGAGCATGAGTGAGCCTGGTCAGCCGGCATAGCCTGACCTGGTGTGAGTCACAAGTGGGCTGGGGGCAGAAAGAATAGGTTCTTCCTTACTGGGGGGACCTCATCTTCCTCCAGGCTGTATCTGTGTCCCCCTGGGAGGCAGTAGGGAGACAGGTGTACCTGGTCAGGACAGGAAGGCTTCCTGGAGGAGGCACCTTGAGAGATGGGGCCGCACCCAGATGTCTGGAGGTGGTGGAGAATGCCTGGAAGGATGGAGGAGGGCAAGGGACAGCCGGTGGCTTTGAGGGTTGGGACGGAGGCTGGGGAAAGGACAGCAGGGACAGTGGGGCTGGAGTTGTGGGCAGACACCCAAACCCCAGAGGGCAGATGTGGAGGTGGGGACGGCCAGGGTCCCCCCAAGAGCCTGGGCTTTGTAGCCTGGCCCACTCCGGCCACTGGGGAAGCAGCCTTCCACCTGTTTGCCTGGTCCCTATAGCGGTGCTTCTTGCCTCTTGAAGCTCACTCCTGCGTCAGAGCTCCTCATGGCTCCCCCAATTCCCTTCTCTGGCCCCATGCCCCTTTACTCACCCTCACAAAGAAGCTCTGGCTGTGGCCAGGCCCGACCCCTCCCTGTCCTGCAGGGGCCGGGCCCTGCCCATGTCTGAAGGAACTGCTCACTGTAGCTCCCCCTCTGCCAGGGCTGGCATGAAGTCCGAGGACAGCTCTGAGCATGCGCCACAGCTGCTGCTGTGTTGTCATTACTCTACAGGGGCTGTTAACACCCTAAGCTCCTGTTCACTGTGGCCTGTGTGCCCTGTGAGGCTGTCCCCAGCCCACTTCAGCTGCACAGACTTGTCTGGGCTCATCCATGCCTTGGGTTTCGTCCTTGCTGGCGTCATAGCAGCGATGGCGTTCACTGCTTACCACGGTTTTTGCCCCCTTTCCCAGAATCACAGCCACCCCCTGTAATCTGTGTTGTGCAGATGGGATGGCTTAGTGCGGGGCCGTGACTTAACCTGGCATCCACAGGAAGCATATAGCCCAGACTGGATGCCAGGTCCAGGGCTCTAGGAGCCTGGCTGGCAGGCAGTCCCTGGCCTGGTCACAGCTGTATTCTGGTCAGGGTGCCCTGGCTGGGTGGAGATGGGAATGGCTGAGCTTGAGTTAGGGGCTGCCGGGACTGCAGCACGAATTGGCATGGTATCCAGAGGTGTGAAGGGACGGCCAGGTGGTGATGGTACTGTTCTGCTCTGAGCTGCTTCTGTTCCTGCCACTCCTCCCCTCACAGGCCATGTTCAAGGCCAAGGTCCTCTTTTGCAGATGACATAGCTGCAGAGGAGGCAAGTGGAGCATCTTCCCAAGGTGGAATGCCTGGAGAAGTTGGGGCTGTGAGCAGGAAGGGAGATGGGCTCAGAGAACGTCGCAGCTCCAGCTTTGCTCAATGGGACAGGCTTCCTTGTGATGTGGTGAGCTTCCTGTCACTGGAGGCATGCAAGTAGACTCTGTCCTTTCCCCTGTATGTTGTGTTAGAAGTTGGAACATCTGAGGCTGGATGTGGGAAGGAAGGAGGCCTGTCCCACTGCTGGCAAGCTTGTCCCAGATGGGAAGAACTAGGTCCAGCCAAAAGATGTCCCTTGGGGTTGACCAGCATGAAGTGATATTTGATGTAACTGGTGAGGAGCTTTGTGAGGCCAGAACCAAGGCCAAGGCCAAGGCCACCACAAGATTTTTTTTTAAAGATTTATTTATTTTTATTGGAAAGTCAGATACACAGAGAAGAGAGACAGAGAGGAAGATCATCCACTGGTGTACTCCCCAAGTGACTGCAAGGGCTGGAAGTGAGCTGATCCAAAACCAGGAGCTGGGAGTTTCTTCAAGGTTTCCCACATTGGTGCAGGGTCCCAAGGCTTTGGACTGTCCTCAACTGCTTTTTTTTTTTTTTAAAGATTTATTTTTATTATTTTTTCATTGGAAAGGCGGATATACAGAGAGGAGAGACAGAGAGGAAGATCTTCCGTCCGATGATTCACTCCCCAAGTGAGCACAATGGGCCGATACTATGCCGATCCGAAGCCAGGAGCCTCTTCCAGGTCTCCCACGCGGGTGCAGGTTCCCAAAGCCTTGGGCCGTCCTCGACTGCTTTCCCAGGCCACAGGCAGGGAGCTGGAAGGGAAGCGGGGCTGCCGGGACTAGAACCGGCACCCATATGGGATCCAGGGCGTGCAAGGCGAGGACCTTTAACCACTTGCGCCACCGCGCCGGGCCCCTCAACTGCTTTTTAAGGCCACAAGCAGAGAGCTGGATGGGAAGTGGAGCAGCTAGGAAATGAACCAGTGCCCGTATGAGATTCTGTCACATGCAAGGTGAGGCCTTTAGCCACTAGGTGACCATGCTGGGCTCCACTACAAGATTTAAAAAATGGAACATTAAGATGCAACCCCATGGAGATGGAAAGCTTGTTGTGGCTGTTGTCAAAAGTTGGGGAGGACCAGGGAACCAATGCTAAGGCGCAGTCAATGTCACTGTAACCATGGCAATGGCTGCCCATCCTGCCTGGGGGCTGGTCCTCTCCCAGGCCTGATCATAGCCGCACAGTCTCAGTCCCAGGAGACAATGCACCTCCTCCCTCCATTCTGTTTCCCACCTCCTTCCACTCACACCTCCAATCGTTTCCCAGACGGTTGGAGCTAGAGGTGAGCTCACATTTGAACTTGAGCTTCCTGTTGGTCCAAGCAAGGAAGGAAACAGTTGCTGTGCTCCTTCTTGCCCACCAGGGGGCGATAAGCCAGCTTCCAGAAGGAGGTCATGTGCTTTGTTTTTGAGTTCCGAAAGAGTGTTAAAAGGAAGGGTTCCTAGTAGGTTTCCTGTGGGGTGTGGTTGTGGGTGGAGGCGTGTGGCAGGGCTCACGGGGCTGTGTTTTAGGTGGCTTAATGACCACATGCCCGGCAGTGTGGTTCTGCAGAGACAAGGGCCGTTGTTGCCATGTGGCTCTGGAGTGCAGCCTCTCTGCCAGCCCCACCTCCACTATGAACAGCCCTGGATGCCCTGGGCCGCTTTCCCTGAACCTTCCAGTTTGAGGCTCCAGGAAGATAATGCCGCTGCCTTGGGGGCTGCGGGGCCTCTTGCTGTGTAAAGTGTGCTCCCCTGTGGGAGGAGGATCTCTGCGTGGAAGGGCACCTTGGGTGGTACCCACCAGCCCCACTGTGGCTTTCAGCTTCTGTGATAACATGGTGGGGAACTTGCCAGGTGTGGTTGGTTTAGGAGAGGGTAGGCTGGGCGTGCAGTTGTCCAGGACTTGTCAGCGGTTTTCCATGCTGTGGCACATCTACAAGATATTTGCTTGTGTCACTCACTGGGGTAGACAGTGGCTGGGGCAGCTGCTTTGGTTGACATTGTTTTCTCCAGTTGTCTCTGGGCCATCCAAGGGCTGGGAGCCTCTGGATTTTGGGCACACTGCTACTAGCCTCTGCATTGACAGAAAGAATCAGTGTTTGGGGAGGACCCCAGATCTTCTCCCATACTCTTCCTCTCTGGGTTTGCCAGCCTTGGAGAAATAGGCAAGGTACTCATCTGGGCATCTAACCCATACCCAGGCACTCCTCGGAGGCTCCCCAGCCGTGGCTGGGATGCTCTGCCAACGCAGATTAAGGCCAGAAGAGACCCGATGGATGTGTCCCACCTGCCTTCTCTGAGTCTCCCTGCCCTGTAGACCAGACTTGGCCTGGCTTAGCCACACAGGTGCAGGTGGAGAAGACAGAAGCCCAAGGAAGGCCATGGCTGGGCCTGGCCAGGTGAAGCAGGCACACGCTGACCTCATCAATAGCCAGAAGCCTGAATTCCCAAGGGAGACTTGGGATCTTCCAGCACAGTGGTGTGTTGGTCTATGCTGGTTGTGACTCAGTGGGTGTCCCCTGGCTCTCACCAGTCTGCTGAGTTACTCCTGTGGTAAACAGCTGGAGGACAGTGGGGACACTGGTAGTAGAAGGGGGTGGGGAGAGGGAGCTCTTGTCCTTGTACTTCTCAGCAGCAGGGGCGATGTGGGGGTGGTGGGTGGGTAGGAATACTTCCTGAACTCTGAAGTGCTTAGTTAGCTTTTTGTTATTTTAACAAAAATACCTGGGAGGTGGCCAGAGCTAAGCTGATCTGAAGCCAGGAATCAGGAGCTACTTCCAGGTCTCCCATGTGGGTGCAGTGTCTCAAGAGTTTGGGCTGTCCTTTACTGCCTTTCATGGCCACGAGCAGGGAGCTGGATGGGAAGTAGAACAGCCAAGACATGAACTGGCACCCATTTGGGATGCCAGTGCTACAGGGATGGATTAGCCTCTTGGCCTTGAGAACTGCTTAGGAAGAAAGGAGGTTCATGGCAGCCCATTGTTTTGGAGGATCACGGTGCAAGATCAGATGGTCCCGTGAGCCTGGTATCTGTTGAGGGGATGATCCTGTGTCGATCTGGGAAGCGCAGAGAGGGAAGCCAAGCTGCACTTGCCTTATGTAACTGAATGTGTTCCGGAATTCCCTTGACTTAATATTAACAAGTCTGCCCCTTAATCCATTAACCATGAACAAACTGTTGAGGATCAAGCCCCCGTACCTTTGGGACCTTTGGGGGACCCCTCCAACTGTTACCCTACCGCAACAGGTGCGAATGCCAGATTCAACGTGGATGTTCTCTTGTCTTCAGAATGAGATGGTGCAGAGTTATTCTGGAATTCTTCCTCTGTGTATCTCTAGATACTGAGTGCCTGTGGACCAGCTGTATTCTCCCTCATCCTGCTATTGTCGTCATCTCTAGGCCACCCAAGGGTGAGCACAATGCAGGCTCCATGGGGTCTCAGTCCTTCCTGTTGCTGTGTCCACTGGCACCTGGCTTGTGGCGACCCATGCTTTCCTGTGCAGCTGTAACTGTATTTCCTGAACAGCGGGGTGTTCTGAATGCTCCTCTCCTCCGGGGGCTCAAGTACAAGGTGACTTTCCAAGGACAGTCCTTGGCCTGCGCCTGTCAGGCAGGGATGTTTGAGGGAACACGGTACAAGTTGCAGGGAGTCCCTGGGGGTCAACGCTGCTCTGGCTGACCTCTGTGGGTCATGGCTTCTATACTGCAGGGGGGAAGGTCGCCCTGGGTCCCCCTGGAGACCCTCTGTCCAGTATCTGCATCCTGTAAGGGACACAACAAATTGGGAATTCATCTCTGATCTTGATTTGGACGTGTTTACAGTTTTCCTCCTGTCTGCTCTCCTCTTTCTGATGACAGACAAATTCTGTGTCGGTGGGGTTTAAAGACTACAAGTGAATTGTCAAGAAGCTGCCTGCACCTTGCCGGGATGTTCTTTCATTCATGTATTCATTCATTCATCCAAGACATCTTTCCAGCGGTGCCGTGTCAGTGACACTGACCACCTGGACTGTGCTGTGCGGCATAAAGGAGTAGTAATTGATGCAGCCTCAGGGACTCGGGGAGAATTGACTTTTGCATGGAGACGTTGCCTCTTCCCACCAAAAAAACAAAGCTAATAAAAACTGTTGCAGCTAAAAATCCCAGATAATTCCAGCCTTACCAGCTAATGTTTTGAGAGTGCCTTGGAAACTTGGCATAAGAAACTTGATTATTGACTGAACTCTTTAAAAAATGACAAAAGATACCCTTTAGTTGTTGTAGACTATCTTGATAAAAGGATGTAGACTTCCAGTTCTTATAACAAGGGTATACTCTTGCAGGCTTTCTTTTTATCCTCAACAGCAAATGCACTAGTGGGCTGGGCTGGGGCCAGCATTGCAGTTCTGTGGGTTAATTTGCTGCTTGTAAAGCCAGCATCTCATGTTAGCAATGTAGGTTCACACCCCATAGGTTTACATTCTAGCTGCTCTATTTACCATCCTGCTACTGTGCCTAGGAAGGGAACAGAAGATGACCTTTGGGTCTTTTCCCACCCTCACGGGAGACCAGAGTGTAGTTCTGTCTGCTAACTTGGGCTTGGCTGGCCCAGACTCGGGTGCTGTGACCATTTGGGAAGTAACATGGCAGACAGAAGATCTCTCTCTCTCTTTCTCTCTCTGTCACTCTCTCTGTCATTCTGCCTTTCAAATAAATAAGCATTAAAAAGTAGAAATAATGGCTCAGATAGAGAGAAGTCTTCAGGAGCTGGAAATTAAGAGAGTCAGAACTTCAAGTGTGTAAGCTGATGTACCACTGGCCCAGGACATTGGTCCTGGCTATAGTTCTAGTGATCATTGTCTGGGATTTTGATGCTGATGTTGGCACCAAAGATACCACTCTGATCTGTGTGATATCAAGGCTGGAACCAGAACTCCTGCAAATGATGGAAAGGCTGGAGAGACCATAGTCTCCATGAAAAGGGTGCTGAAGTGCCTGGCACAGTAGCCTAGTGGCTAAAGTCCTCACCTTGCATGCACCGGGATCCCATATGGGCACTGGTTTGTGTCCCAGCTGCTCCACTTCCCTGCTTGTGGCCTGGAAAAGCAGTAGAGGATGGCCCAAAGCTTTGAGACTTTGCACCCATGTGGGAGACCCAGAGGAGGCTTCTGGTTTCGGATTGGCCTTAGCTCTAGCAATTGCAGCCACTTGGGGAGTGAACCAGTGGATGAAAAATCTCTGACTCTCTGTAACTTTGTTTATCTGATTTTCCAGTAATAAATAAATAAATCTTGAAAAAAAAATAGACGCTGGGTAAGGTTCATGCACAGGCCGGGGGAAGCAGTGACATCCAGAGGATAGCACAATTTCCCAGGAGCAGTGGAAACCCTAAGCCTGCACCCCACGTGGGTGTAATGTGTCACTTTACATTATGTTTAAGAAATCCAAGAGTAGAAGCCAATATACAAACTGCACTCAATGACACTCCTTACAGACATATGAAAAACTTAGATGTGGATCCTTCCAGGACCCACCGTCTGCAGCATGCATGCAGGAGACACAGCCAAGAGGAGAGCATCTGGAAACAGACCATCTGAAAGAGACTGTAAGGAGCTCTGCGCTGCAGCGGGCTAAATCCCGACTTCTGATGCTGGCATCTTACATGGATACCAGTTTGAATACCGGCTGTTCCACTTCCAACCCAGCTTCCTGCTAATGTGCCTTGGAAAGTGGTGGACGATCACCCAACTGTTTGGGTCCTTGCTTCCCACGTAGGAGACCTGGATGAAGTTCTAGGTTTGTGGCTTGGACTTGGCCCAGCCCTGACTGTTGTGGGGAAAGAACGAACAAATGGAAGACCTCTCTTTGTCTTTGCCTAAGTCTGCCTTTCAAATAAATAGATCCTATTTTTTTTTAAAAGCAAATGAGCTATAAAATGATTAAAGGCACAAAAAAGCTGGAAATTTTTATGAAAGATTAAAATGTCATAAACAAGGAAGAAACAGACAAATAAAAAAAAAGAAATTTTCTAGAAATAGGAATTATAGCCATCAGATTTTAAAAATTCAATTGACAGGTTAAATACAAGGGAAGACACAGCTGAATAGATGGCTAGTGATATGGGAGACAGAGTGAAGACATTTCAGAAACGTACAATAGATAACTCAAGAAGGTAACAGATAAAAGAAAATGTCATGACAAAGCCCACTGTACATACAGCAGTTGACCTATAAAAATGAAATAGAAAAGTGAGAGGTTTGTGTGTGTATGCAGAACTCTGTCTTTTAAATTATATATACATGTATGTGTATTATTCACACATACAAACACATTACATGCAATTTCATGTATACATATTATGTTATATGTATGCCTATATGTATATTGTATATTTAATATGTACACATATAGGCATACATGTGTATTTTATATATATATATAATTTGAAAGGCAGAGTTAGAGAGGGGAGGAAAGAGAATGCTGCAATAGCTGCTGTTAGAACAAGCTAAAGCCAAGAGCCAGGAGCTTCTTCTGGGTCTTGTGCGTGGGTGCAGGGGCCACCTTCCACTGCACTCCCAGGCACCTTAGCAGGAAGCTGGATCAGAAGTGGGGCAGCTGGGACTTGGCCAGCAACTGCACGGGATACTGGTGCTGCAGATGCTGTACAGATCACCTGCTAGCCCTAAGAAGCAGTGGCTATGAACTTTATGGAGCAGAACTTTTTGTAAGGCATAGATCATTAGCTCAGAAAAGCAAACTAAGTCCCAAGAAAGTGAAAGGAGCAACAGCACATGAATTTCTAGGCAGAACTGTAGAGAAACTGAAGAACAATGAAGACCAATAGATTTGCAAAAGCAACACGACCCATATTCCGCATCAGGGGAAGTCAGAAGACAAAGAGGATACCTCTCAGTGCTTTGCGACTGACAGTCCGCCTGTGCTCTGGCGACCATTTCATGAAGAAGGCAGCTGCAGACATTTCCAGATTCAAGAAAAGTTTGCCAGTCGCAGATTCTTGCTGTCCTGCTGCATAGTGTACCTAAGGAAGCCAGAGCACTTCCTGCTTCAGCTGTGATAGGCGGAGAGCCTGGCCGCTGTGTTCCCATCTTGGCATCAAGAAACAGAGCTGAACAAATGGAGAAGCAACACAGTTTTCTTTTTCTTCTTCTTTTTAAAAAAGATTTATTTATTTTATTAGAAAGGCAGATGTACAGAGAGGAGGAGAGACAGAGAGGAAGATCTTCCGTCCGATGGTTCACTCCCCAAGTGGCTGCAGTGGCCAGTGCTGCGCTGATCCGAAGCCAGGAGCCAGGAACTTCTTTCTGGGTCTCCCACGTGGGTGCAGGGTCCCAAGGCTTTGGGCCATCCTCTACTGCTTTCCTAGGCCATAAGCAGGGAGCTGGATGGGAAGTGGAGCTGCTGGGATTAGAACTGGCACCCATATGGGGTCCTGGTACGTGCAAGGCAAGGACCTTAACCATTACACTATCATACTGGGCCCAGTTTTCTTGATCCAGCAGAGACTTGAGGCTATGGACAAATAGCTATTGCGAAGGCCTTAGAGATACTAGGATTGCAAGAGATATAACCAAGACTTGCTGGATTAATGCCAGACTTCCCATCAAGGGCCAGTTTATTTCTGTTGGCATTACTCAAAACATCATGTGCAGCTTTCAGCAGAAATTTAGGCTAGAAAAAAAAAAACAGAAGAAAAAAAGGGAGCCTCAGAACCAGACTTAGATATGATGCAGATTTCAGACTTTTTGGACAGAGAATTAAAAATAACTAATTAATATGCTAGCAGCTCTAATTGGGGAAAAAACAAGAGACACCAACAAAGAAGTTAAAGGAAATTGTAGAAATAAAAAGCACAGTGGTGGAAGTAAAGATGCCATTGATGGGCTTGTCAGTACCCTGGATATACCTGGACCCTGGACGTTCGCTATTTGCAAATTAATGAGTTTGCAACAAAAAGTCTCTCAACTGAAAGGTAAAACAAAAATAAAACAACAAAAATAAAAACCAAAAAACAAAAATAGCAACAACAAAAAAACCTAAAAATCTTGACAACATCTAAGAACTGTGGGATAATTTTTCAATTTAATTTTTAAAAAAGATTTACTTTTTTTTTTTATAGAGTTACAGAATGGGGACGAGAAAGAGATATTTTCCATTTTCTGGTTCATTCACCAGAGCTAGGCCAGACCCAAAACAGAAGCTTCATCCCATCTCCCATGTGGACGCAGGGGCCCACGCACTTGGGCCATCCTCTGCTGCTTTCCTGGACTGTTAGCAGGGAGATGGATCAGAATGTGCAGTAGCCGGGACATGAACTGGAGCGCTTGTGGGATATCAGCATCTCAGGCTGCAGCTTTCCCTGCTAGTCCACAACGCTGGTTCCCTGCAGTGTTTGAAGAGGTGTAGTCCATGTGTAATTAGAATCCCAGATGAAAAGAAAAAGGAATATTAGAAGTATTAATGATCACATTTTTCCCACAGTTAATGGTAGTTATTAAACCAAAGACAAAGGAAACTCAGGGAATGTCCAGCAGGATAAATATCAAATGCCCACATCTAGGGCATTTGAGAACCCAAGATCCAGGAAAAATGTTAAATGAGGCTGGAGGTTTATAGAAGAACAAGGATAAAATTTCTTGTCAGAAACCAGGCAAACAAGGAGAGAGTGGTGGGGAATATTTAAAATGTTGAAGGAAGAAACCCACTGACCTGGAATTTAAATCCGAAGAAATGGTCCTTCAGAGTGAAGGGAAAAGTGAAGGAAAATAAAGACTTTTCTCAGTCAACTAAAACTGAGAAAATTCATCCCCGGCAGAACTGGCTTGTGAGATGGTTAAGATGACACCGCCCAGGAGGAAAGTGGTGCTGGTCAGAAAGAAGTCTTAAAGGAATACTGAAGCAATGAAGTCTTTGCTCTTCTTACGTTATCTAGAAGGTTGAGGTTGACTGTGGAGGCCAGCACTGTGGTGAGTGAGTTAAGCCTCTGCCTGCGCTGCTGACACCCCATGTCAGAGTGCTGGTTCAAGTCCAGGCTGCTCCGTTTGACTCCAGCTTCCTACCAGTGTGCCTGGGAAGTGGACAGAAGGTGGTGCAAGCAGATGAGCCTTTGCCGTCTGTACAGGAGATCAGGTTGGAGCTGTGGCTTGGCCTGGACTTGGCTTATAGGGCCATTTGGGACAACAAATCAATGGATGCAAGAATCTCTCTCTGTTTTTCTGTATCTTTCTCTTGCTCCCCTATTTTCTCTCTCTCTCCCTTCCTTTCTTTGTCTCTCTGCTATTTAAGCAAATAAATCTTTAAAAATAAAAGGTAACTATGTGGATCATAGTAACAACGCACGGGGTGCTGATTAATACAGACCAGCAACAGTGCTCAAGGCACAGAAAGGAGGCATTGGGGAAACGGAAAGGATGTACGCCATAGGTAGAGAAGAATGTCATTTGAGGTGGGGGGAGGTTTAGATGAGCTAGAGATGTATATTGTGAGCGCTAAGGAAGGTCTTGAAAGATTGAAAAAAAGAAGTATTTTTAAAATGCTAACGGAAGAGTTAAAGTGGAGGGTGTTGGGCATTTAGCCTAGTGGTTAACAAGTCCCCCCATGCTGGGTTACCTAGGTTTGATACTTTGTTCCAGATCCGACATCTGCCTAGCTTCCTGCTGATGCAGGCCCTGCGCACAGTGGTGACAGCTTAGGTAACTGGATTCCTTCCACTTGCTGGGAGGACTGGATTGAGTTCCTGTCTCCTGGCTTTGGCTTGGCTCAGTCCCATTCACCCTTTTCATTTGTTTCTCTCAAATAAGTAAAAAGTAAATAAAGAAAAGAAAGAGTAGGAAAATATAAACAAATGCAGCAGATAGAAAAATTAAAAATATAATAGATATATTTTATTTTTGAGAGGCAGAGCCTGAGAAAGTGAGAGATAGAAATCTTCCATTCACTGGTTCATTCTACAAATGGCTACAGTGCTTTGGTGGAACCATGCTGAAGCCAGGAGCCTGGAGCTCCATCTGAGTTTCCATGTGGGTGGCAGGAGAGCCCAACCACTTGGGCCACTCTCCACTATCTTCCCGGTGCATCAGCAGCGAGCTGGATTGGAAGTGGAGCAGCCTGTGCTTGAACTTCAGCTCATATGAGCTGCCAGTGTCTCAGGTAGCAGCTTAACTCACTGAACCACGGCACCAGCTACAACATAACAGACATTATCCCAACCCTATCAATAATCACTACTCATGGGTAACAGGGATTTTCAGAACATATAGAAACCATAAAGTTCAATGTTAGAGTGGTTGGCCTATGTTGAACATCCTAGATTCTTTCATTGCTAAGGAGGATAGGTTTGTTGCTGGGTTAGGATGGAGGTAAGCACAGCAAGGGTAGCTATCAAAGGCATAGTAATAGAATATGTAACTTCTGGGCCTGGCACGATAGCATAGTGGTTAAAGTCCTCGCCTTGCACACACCAGGATCCCATATGGGCACCGGTTCTAATCCCGGTGGCCCCTCTTCCCATCTTGCTCCCTGCATGTGGCTTAGGAAAGCAGTGGAGCTTGGCCCAAAGCCTTGGAACTCTGCACCCGCGTGGGAGACCTGGAAGAGCTCCTGGCTCCTGGCTTCGGATCGGCGCAGCACTGGCCACTGCAGCCACTTGGGGAGTGAACCATTGGACGGAAGATCTTCTTCTCTGTCTCTCTTCCTCTCTGTATATCTGCGTTTCTGATAAAAATAAATAAATCTTAAAAAAAAAAGAATACATAACTTCCAAACCAGAGGAACCAAAAAGAGATTTTTAGACTACACAATGAGTCCAATAGGAAGTAGGGAGAAGAGGGAATTAAATAAGAGAAAAAAAAAGCCACAGTAAATTAGAAATACAAATAACATAGCTAGTAAAGAGTAAAACGAGAATATTTGAGTAGTCACAATCCATAGAAATAGACCAAATTTACAAAATAGTAAGAGGAAATGTAAGATAACTGAAACCCATGCTGTTTGAAGGAATTAAGACAAAACAATACTGAAAAGTTGCAAAGAATGAGAGGAAAATATGAACCAGGCAATGCTAACAAAAAAAAAAGGGGGAAATAATAGTATCATCACTATCAGACAAAATAAACTGTATATCCCAAGCATTCTCAGAGACAGAAATAATCATTACATAGTAACAATACCAATTTATAGAGAGAACAATCTTAAACATGTATGTACCTTGTAATGATTTCAAAATATTTTAAGCGAAAACTGTCAGTGATAAACAAATTCTGAGATTTTAACACCTTTTTCTTGTTGGTAGATAGACCAAGCTGGCGAAAATTGGCAGGGATATTTGTAAGATTTGCACAGCATGATTAATAAGCTTAGTAAAAGAGACCTATGAAAGAGCAGCAGAGAGCATGTAAGCTTTTCAAACACAGAAGGAGCGCTTACAAGGACTTACTGCATTGCTTGTGAAGCAAGTCTCAGCAATAATAAAAATCAGTGTCATAAAAATCTGTATTATAGGCCATGTTCTTTGCTCACAGCACGATAAAAATTGATAGTCCAAAGCAAAACTATGACCTCCAGATCTCTGTAAAGTTAAAAAAAAAAACCTTTTGGAAAAAAAAAATACGTCCAAAAAATCCTAATGGAATTGAGAAAGTTTTAAAACTGAACAACCCGAGAGCCTTCCCCATGTATCAAAATTTGTGCAGTGAAGCTAACTTAGAGGAAAAGGTGAATTAAATGCACTTGTTAAAGAAGATAAAAGGTTAGTAAGTTACGCATGCAGCTCAAAAAATTAGAAAAGGAGCAGCAAATTTTAATAAACAAAGGCACAAGTAACAGTGTGCTGCAAGTAGTTTAGACAACAGGACTCACACCAAATAAACACGGAACATTCTTCCTCATCCTTGCCCGGTCTGTGTCCTCAGGGGCCAGTGTTGGCAAGGGAAAGAACTTCCAGACTCATGCTCTAAAAACAGCACCGGGTAAAATAGTTAGAGCTCTGATGGTTCCGTGGAAAAGCTGAGCTCTGGAAGTGGATCTGTGGTTTCATAAGCCACAATGACTTCATAGTCACTGGGTCGTATTTCCTAAAACTGAGGCACACCTGCCGCTGTGTGATCTGTGTAGGGGGCTTGGCCTCTCTAAGCTGTGGGTTTGCCATCCCCTGTGCCCTACAAAGGGGTCAGGATGTGGCTCCTGTGGATAGGTGCTGGCCAGACATGCTTCATTATTCTCTGTATCTGCAGGGGCGGTTCGGATGACACTCAGGGCTTCTGCTCCTGCATGGCTTATGGTCTTGGGGGCAGTAGAAGAGGCTGCCAGATCAGTGAGAAAGGTAAAGAGGTGGAGCATAGGCTTGGAGTCAGGTGCAGGTGTGTTCTGGGGCAGGTGGAGTGGTTCCAGGCAACTGGAGTATGAGGGGTCATAAGGGTATAGGTCAGAAACTTTGGAAAACCTGTTTTTTAAAAAAATATATAAAGATTTGTTTTATTTTTATTGGAAAGGTAGAGGAGGAAAGACAGAAATCTGCAGTTTCACTGGTTCACTCCCCAAGTGGCCACGATGGCTGGAGCTGAGCCAATCCGAAGCCAGGAGCCAGGAGCTTCTCCCATGTGGGTGCAGGGTCCCAAAGCTTTGGGCCATCCCCCGCTGCTTTCCCAGGCCACAGGCAGGGAGCTGGATGGGAAATAGAGCAGCTGGGACGCAAACCAGTGCCCATATGGATCTTGGCGTTTGCAAGGTGAGGATTTAGCCATTGAGTCATCATGCCAGGACCCATGTTTTTCTTTCTTCAAGTTTATTTTGGAGCGTGTGTGTGTGTGTGTGTGTGTGTTTATGACTAACAACATAAGGGCCTTGGGGATTACACACACAGAATGTAGTGAAATGTATGCAGTATATGGATAGTATGTACAGTGAGATACTTTGAAACATTTAACCCTCAGAACAAACCCTTCCATGTAGGCATTTATCTTCCTTATTTAAAAAAAAAGGCTAGGCAGGGGTGCGTGCTTAGCCTAGCCTCAGCCTTGCTTTACCCTGCTTCAGCAGGGGTGTTCAAGATGCTGGCTGAGATTAGCATATCCTTCGTCAGAGTTCCTGACTCCGGCTGAGGCAGACCACAGGAGGCTGTAGTGATGGGTCAAGTGAGTGACTTCCTGACGCCCACGAGGGCATCCTGGGTGGAGTGCCTGGCATCTGGCTTTGGCACCCAGAATGTTGCAGGCATTTGGAGAAGAGTCAGGGGAGAGAGCTCTTTCTCTGCCTCTCAAATTAAGAAAAATAATGTGGGGACTGGCACGGTAGCGTGGTATGTTAAGCCTATCCCTGCCTTGTTGGCATCCCACATGGTTGCTAGTTTGAGTCCCAGCTGCTTGACTTCCAATCCAGTTCTCTTACATCCTGGGAGAGCAGTGAGGAATGGCTGAAGTCCTTGAGGCCTTGTCCCCATGGGGAGACCCACAAGAAACTTCGCTCCTGGGTTTTGGAGCAACTTGCGGGATTATACTTGATCAGATTTAAAGCTGTTGCATTACATTTGTCTGGCAAGACATACACACTTGGGGATCTTTGAGTCTGAGGATTGGCAGTAGGGGTAAGGGGGCCTCATCAGGAACTGCCAGGAAGCAGGAAGAAGCATGGCATCCCTTGGGACACCTTTTAGAAACAGGTGCTTTTATTGATATGGTTCTTCTTATGCAATTCGTTTATGAACACAATCTGGGGGCTGAATTGCAACACATGGAAACACATCTGGAGAAGCCCTCTGCTCTTGTGCCCCAGACAGCCCCAGAAATCCTTTGGCTGAGCTGGAGAATACATGTGTGAGACTTGGGAAAAGTAACCTCGGGTGTTAGTCCCAGGCATGGGTGACAAGTTGTTGAAAGGTGGGTGTGTTATACTGCAGAGATTTTGAAATCCATGTGTGGCTTTTCATAATTCTTCATCTTCTGTGACTTTTTTTTTTTTAAAGCTCTCTGGAATGCTGTGGTGCAGCAGGTGGTGAGGGTGGAGAAGCACGGTGGGCAGTGAGCAGGGTGGGGGCTTTCAGAGTCTGGGGTCTATCTATTACTAGAGAAGTTGCCTCGAATGTCTCCTGTGGCTGACCCCTAGCTCACCATCAAATTCTAAATAATCTTCAACTGCAGATGGGCCAGAAATTCTGCCACCTGTCTCCTGCACCTGCCTTCCTCTTCAACTGCCCAGCAGTCAGTACACTGGCCCTGGGCTGCGGGCCATGCGACCCACGTTACCTTGGAGCTTAGTTGTGGGGCTGACATTGGCCATTAGCTCCTGTAATGGGGCGGATTTAGGGTCGGACTCTGGAGTTTCCCACCTGGGAGGGGCCAAGGTTCTGGCTGGTTCTATGGAGGTTTACTTGCCCAGTGCTGGAATCTGAAGTCCATTGCTTTGATTTCATTTTTAGTTTAAAGATTCATTTATTTATTTACTTGAAACAGTTACAGAGAGTGCTCCTGCATCCACTGTTTCATTCCCCAGTTGGCCACAATGGCCAGCGTGGAAACAGGCCAAAGCCAGGATCTTCTTTAGTGTCTCCCATGAGGGTGGCAGGGCGCCAAGCACCTGAGCCATCTTCTGCTTTCCCAAATGAGTAAGCAGGGGGCAGGATCGGACGAGGAGCAGCCAGGAACTGAATCAGTGCTCATATGGGGTGCTGGCTTCACAGGGGGCAGCTTTATATACTACGCCACAGCACCAGCAACAACTGGTTGTATTTGTGGATCTGCAACTGGCTCCTGGTAGCAGCTCTCTGATTCAAAAATACGAGCTGGCACTGGAGCCGCTGGAGATGAACTCAGGAATTGGGAGCAGCATCTGCCAATTCACTCCTCAAATGGCCACAAAGGCAGTTACTGGGCCATGTCAAAGCCAGGAGCTTCTTCTGGGTCTCCTATGTGTGTTCAGGGTTTCAAGCACTTGGGCCATCCTCCAGTGCTTTCCCAAGCCACAAGCAGAGAGCTGGATGGGAAGTGGAATATCTAGGACTTGAACCAGTACCCATATGGGATGCCAGCACCACAGGCGGAGTCTTCATCCGCTAGGCTACAGTGCCAGCCCTGAAATGCAGAGTTTGTTATTGGATGACTGGATTGGCCCTTTGCTGTGCTTTCTTCAGCACTTTCATAGTGTTCCGGTGCCCTGGTGAAGGGAGCAGCATGTGTTGGACATCAAGGGATGGAACTTTATGCTTTTAAAGTCTCAGTGACACAGCAGTGCTGTCTGTAACTTGCCTCTGCCTTCTCCTGGAGAGCAGCCGGAGCAGCAGGCTGCCTCCCACGCCCACCCACTGTGCCTGCTCCCCCTCTCTGCTTTTCTTCCTTTTGCTCCTTTTTTTTTTTTTTACACAGCTGTGAAGTCCCAATATGATCGATGTTGATAGTTTATGAATTTCATGTACTGAGTGCTAGTCACTTGGCCTGCACCATTGCACGGGATGCCTTGGCAGCCCTGGACAGCAGGTGCCATGGCTAGTTTTGCTCTGTAGTGAGACCGGGAGCGGGGAGGCTGTGGGTCTGAGATGGGAGGAGCTAGGAGTCTAATGAATGTAGGTGTCTACTGCAGGCGCAGCAGCTGTCCCCGCCTCCGCTGGGGCTGTTCCTTCTCTCACCTCATAGGCACCTTACTGTATGCTAGAGACTTCAGTGGCTTGTCCCTCCTGTTGCTCACCAGGCCCGCGGTGCCAGCGCTTCTGGGCCCAGGGCCTGCCTTTGCTGTGCTTCTGTCTGTTCCCTTCCACTGTGGCTGGTTTCTGCGGCTCTTCTTGTCGCTTCACAGCCTGGGCCTAGAATCTTGTCGTCTCTCAGGATGTTTTCTGCACCGTTGCTGGGTAACAGGCACACTGAGGGTGCCAGAAGAACCAAAATCACTGTTTTCATGGGATTCTTGCCTCCTGCTGAAAGACTTCCTCTGTTCCTTCCACCCCCTCGGGGCACCTTGGGGTTGCGGCTGTGGGTCCAGGGGAGGTCCACGGGTTGCTCCCCGTGGCTTGGGCGTGATTTACCGCGCCTAGTTGTGCCACATGTCTTTAAAATTACAGTGCCCATTTCCTGCTGAAATAATTTCCACAAAGACTGGCTCCTATTACCGCAAGAGGCGTGCAGACGTCATGATTTATTATTATTTATGGTCCCAAGGCCTTGTTTATGCAAGACGGGTTAGGTGCGTGCGATAGAAATGCCATTATGCAAATGACATTGAATGTCCTTACTGCGCCTAAATAATTTTTGTGTTGGACGATTAAACCTCATCTGTTATTGATATGGGCTGCAGCCGGGCTATTACAGAGTCCCAACAGTACTTACTCCCAGTAATGGGAAAATTGAGAGAGAGAGACCCACACAATTGCCTCAAGTGGGCCGTGATGGCCTGGAAGGAACAGAACATCTCCAAGGCCCGAGCGTGGGGCACTGCTGATTCCTCGGAATAAATAAGGGAGCCAGCGCCGGGTGATAAATTAAGTCCGGGTTTGAGTGGGTGCCTGGCAGGATTTGCAGTCGTCCCGCCTCGTGATTTAGCTGTTTGATTTAGCCAGGGGGACCAGGCCCTGTGCCGAGGGAACTGACAACTTGGGGAGGCGCGGATAGCAGAGAGGGTGGTTGTGAAGTCTCCAACATCAACATGGGGCATCCAATCTGCTGGCCGGCACATGGGCTGCTGAGGGATGCCTCCCGCACACACCCACTGAGCCTCCCCTCTCTCCTCTGCTCCCTCTCGCTCCTCTGTTTTTTTTTTTTTTTTTGACACAGCTGTGAAGTCCCATTTTGATCAGTGTTGATAGCTTATGAATTCCAAAATTGACAAAATTTACAGAAAAATGAGGATAATCCATCTTCCTTAGCAGGCTGTCAGGAGCTGGCCATACTTCATAATCTCCAATTACAGATGCTATTTTCCGACATTTACATGCAGATATTAGAACCAAATGAAAATGAGAAACAAAGAGAGAATGGAAACACAGCTATTTATATGTATAAATGACAAACAGGTACATTGGAGACATTTAGATTGGATTTGGGGTCCCTTTAGGAGGCCAGAGAGAGAGCGTTGAGCACGCAGGGTTTCAGAACGCAGCAGAGAGACACGTGGCCTTGACAGGCTGCCTGTGGTCTGGTGGTTTGGGCTGAAAATGGACCAGCCCTGCTCAAACAGCTGAGGACACCTGACTGCAGGTGGAGACTCAGGTCGGGCATTCCCAGGGTTTTCAGAGGTCTCTGGCGGCTTGCCCATGGGATCATTACAAAATCACCATGCAGTCCACAAATACGTCACAAGAGGGTTTAGAATTTTCCATAAGACAAACACATATACGCACCAAGCCACTGGAGTCAGGTGCTTTTTTTCCCTCCCCTTCAAGGCAAATTTCCCAAAGTTGGCACAATGAAGTGGTGGGTATCTGAGTGGGTTCTAGAAACTACTGCTGCTTGTGAGAAGGGCTCCGGCCAGGTTTGCAGGGATGATGCACATCTTCCCCTTTAAAATGAGATATAATTAACAAAATTAATAAGGAAAGAAAGGGGTTCTAATCCCGACTTCCCCCTCTTCCTTCCCTGGGGCAGGTTGGGGACACTGATGTATCTGGGAGGGGGAGGGTGGAGTAGGAGAAGGCTGTAAAATGAAATGCTCTTCCCATAAAATTGCCGGGGAGAACAGGCTTGTTACCCTCGCAGCTGTATGTGGCACTGGCTTCTGGACAACAGGGACATTAATTAGCACCGCTTTGGTGGAAGCTCTCCCAACCATGTCCGATGGCGTGATTTTTCTCTTTGTAAGCCTGACATGGGGTGGCAGCGACAAACCTGCTTACATTTTCCTTCCCTGTGACTGTCACACCCAACTTTTCTTTGATCTGGGAGATCCAACCTCTCTCTCACTTGGTAATGGACCTGAGCCAGGCACTATTTACCTGGGGGTGGCCATTGGGCAGGGAGAGGCCGTGTTGTTGGACCAGAGGGCAGAGGGATGGATGGAGAGGGCTGGATGCCGCGAGGTGGGCGGACATCCCAGTCAGTAGCCTTTGGCTTGAAGGCTTTTGTTTGCTTGTGGGAAGCCTGTTTCTTGCCAGCAGCGTTTATATTATTGGAAGTTTGATTTGTGGGAGAGGGATGGAGGAAATACAATCAAGTTAATGTATGTGTGTGTACAAGGGAGCCAAGGGGATGGTTAGAACTCCAGCTCAAACCAAGGCTTCAGGAGACGTGTGCTCGTCTCTGCTTCCAGTCTCCAGGCGCACGGCTGGCTTGTTAAACTAAATTGTAGGGAGTAGCGCCAACAATGGTTATTGCGTTTCACTGCCAGGTGTGAACTGTAAGGTTCATGGAAGTTGCATGCAACCGCAAAATGCAAACATATTTCTGTCATTAAGAGCAGAGGCTCTGAAGTCAAGTGAACCTCTGAAACGGCAGGGAAGCAGAAATGCCACTATTTGGGGCGGTGCTGGTTTCCTTGCCATTCTTAGCATCAGCTGATATCTGGGCTCACCCGTGGAAGCAAAAGCCAAAGTTTCCAGACTTTTCCCTTTCGTCTCTCCTCTTTCCAAAAGCCAGGAAGTCACATTTAGTGAAGAACGGAGAGCAGTGGGGCTAGTGTTGTGAGTAGTGGGTTAAGCCACTGCCTCTGACACCAGCATCCAATCTTGACACCAGTTCAAGTTCTGGCTGCTCTACTTCTGATCTAACTCCCTGCCTATGTGCCTGGGAAAGCAATGGAGGGTGGCACAAGTGCTTCACCCCTTGCACCCACAAGGGAGACTGGGAAGATGCTCCTGGATTGTGGCCATGTGGGAAGTGAATCAACAGAAGGAATATTTCTTTCCTCCACTCTCCCTCCTTTCCAACACACAACTCCTCCCCCAACTACTCTGCCTTGCAAATACATTAGGAATTATATATTTTAAAAAGTGGACAGAGAGAGCTTGAACAGGAAATCAGATGCCTGATTGTTCCTTAACAGGGCTGACAGTGTCACAGGCTTGTTTTCTCTATTGTTTCCCACCGATGTCAAGAGTAATGGTCAATGTTGGACACTCAAGCCCAGCCGTCTGCTGAGTTTATCATACCAGAGATTTCAGTTTAAAATTACAAAAATAAAATGGACAATGTGCACGGTTGAACTAAGCTGGAGGCACCTCCAATAAGAGGTGATGGCTCTTGCAGCAGGGTTTGATGGGGTGGATGGACAAGGGCTGGAGGTGTGAAAGGGGCAGTGCCCTTGGGGTTGAGGGCTGCTGCGTCAGACATTAAGGTCCAGAGCAGGTATATCTTGTGAAGAGGTCCTGAGTCAAGTCAATGGAGGATGTCCCTTGCCTATCAGCTGGTGTTTGCCCTGCTGGATGCCAGCTCAGCTTAGAGTCATGGGGAAAAAACCTCAAACTTTGCAATGGGACAGCACCTGGATCGAATGTCCTGCCCTGCAACCTGCTCCGTGCTCTGGACCTCAGTGCTCTCTGCAGTGTGACGGGTGGACAGCAATGACCTGGAGGTGATTGGGCCTCGAGTTCCACTGCTTGGGTTTTTGGACATGTTCTTTTGGTTCCTTGTGTTTCGCCGATGTCCTGTATAAAAGGAGAGAGTTGTGGCTGTAGGGTTGCTACACGGAGCACGCGAATCATGCATTTTAGTACTCATTTCTGTTCCCAGGGTGTGGCAGGCATCCAGTAAATGCAGGACACACTGACTGGGACAGAGGTGCCCTCCCAGCTGCACCCCAGAGCCCTGCATTTCCCGTGAAGGCCTGGCTAGCTGGGCTTTGAGCCCCAGAAAAAGTACCCAGAAGCTTGGTGACAGGAGGCCTGCAGGGACAGGGCTTGCTCTGTCTTGCAGTGAACATTCCGGGGCTTCTGCAAGCTTCCATGAAATTCTGTATGTGACCTGCGAGCATTAGATCACAGTTAGCCTCCCCGGCCCCTCAAACTTCTGTGAACCCTAACATCTGGGGTCCTTCAAAATTCTCTAAGAGTCCAGGAGGCAAGAAAAGGGATCTGAGTCACTCCTTGCTGTAGGTGTCTGACTGTGGCTTCCTCTTCACGGAGCCTGTCTTGGGGTTGGGCAACAGGGGGCCTCGCAGGCTGGGCATGGGATGGAGGAGGGAAGGCTTTGCAGACCTCTTCCGGGAAGGTTCTGGATGCCGCCAGATCCGGCCAGGTTCTGGGTGAACCGAGAGGGTGGTGGGCACATCCTTGGTGCTTCCCAGGGAGCAAGCACAGCTTTGTGTCTCTGGGTGACCCCGGGAAGCACCCTGGTGTACTTGGCACAGCCAGGCCGGTCGTGCCTGTCCCTGTTCATTTTCATTTGGCTTCACAGGCGTTTACATGACATCTGTTCTGAGTTGGGCACTGGGCCAGGAGCTGCCGCTCACAGGCGAGAGCCGTGTAGTCCTGCCCTCAGGAAAGCTCATGCTCTGTTGGATGCTGAGGACCGATAACAGTACAGTACACACGTGGGATTAACCCCATGACAGGGATAGGGACCCTTGGCTGTTGTGGGAACCTGGAGGAGGGGAAATCAGGGGGTGCTTCCTGGAGGAGGAAGCCCCTTGAGAATCCTTGACAGTTCTTCACCAACAGCTGCACTTCTGCAAGCGTGCTTCATGGTGCCTCTGTTCAGTAAGCAGGTTTCTCTCCTTGCACATCTGATTAATCATTTGCTTTTGTAGAGAATACGCTAACCCCTTGTTTCCGTTGTTACTTCTTTAAAAAAAAATCTAACTCTGTAACTCACTTCACAATGAAGAGTGAATCTCTCCTTTGATCAGTGACAGGGGCTGTGGTCAGCAGTGGCACGGGACTTGAGATGATGTGATAGCCTCTGTCAGTTGGAGGAACAGAGGGTGGGGAGGGGAGAGGCTTGGGGCCAGGTCCCTGACTGCCTCAATCCTGCAGACTGCTCTGTGTGCTCCAGCCAGGCCCGAGAGCTTGCCTTGCCTAGGCCAGCTTCCGCCCTGCTTTGGGTAGGTGCGGTGATGAACAGGTCTGGTCCTTTAGGATGGTAGTGGTCAGCCTGGCTCTGGCTTGGCTTCTCAGGGCTACCAGAGGCTGGGAGGTGACCTGGCAGGGTCTTAGAAGCCTGCAGGCTGGAGGCGGCCACCTGCAGCCTCACCCTTCCCTGTGCTGCCTCACCCCTCCCTGTGCTGCCTCGCTCCCTGCTGTCTTCCTTCTCACGTGTCTGTTTCTTCTCTCCTCCATGCTATGGCAGTGGTGCCCCGTGCTGATGAGACAATACTTGGTGCAGCCCCAGGCAGTCCTTTTCCAGGTAATTTCCTAGGGTCCCAAATGCCGCCCCGAGGCCTTAGTGAGGATCCCGTGGATCCCACGGCCCCTCCTGTCGCTCTGTTTACCGAGCGCTTCCCCATCTTCACCCCTCTAGATCCTCCCTGCCACCTGCTTAGGACTGGAAGGAGGACCCAGAGAGCCAAAGCTACCTAAGCAAGGAAGGGACAGAACCCTAAGAGCTCCAGGCGGTCACTGCTAGTTAATTCTCTCTCTCTCTCTCTGGGTCAAGGGTTATCCATGATACAGACGAGAGTGACCCAAGAAGCCCAGTTCCCTCTCAGTTCCCTAATTTTCCCATGTTGAGCATCCTTCAGCCCTGGCAGTTGAGAGTCAGGCTGTCGGTCATCTAGGGTGTGGTGTCAGTAAGCAGGTGTACACACCTCGGCCTGGTGGTCTTGACCCTGAGACCCAGAGGAGGCTGTGACATCGCTGTGGACAGCCTGAGTTGCTGGCTTTGGTTCGTTTATCTTCCTGGGTCATGGTCAAGGCTAGCATCAGCAGACCCCACGGAGGAAGGAGCAGAAGTCTGAAGAGCCATCCTTACCCCGAGGGCTCTGAGAGTGGGACATGCATAGCACAGCTGTGGCGGGTGACTGCTGGTGTTTCGGAAGGTGGGTAGCCACGTCATCAGGTGGATGGGTGTGCCACTGTGTGCAAATCTCAGCTCCTGACTTCCCAAGCGTGAAAAACAGAAATGACCGCCCTTGTTTCCAGAAGCTACACCCATGCCTTTTCTTCCCTCCGTTTGCCCACTCAGTTCTCTTTCTCTAATCTTCCCCTTCTTTTCATCTCTCCCAGACTCTACTTTTTAAAAGTTATTTTTATTTATTTGAAAGATGGAGAGTCAGAGAGAGAGAGAGCCAGAGCGAGAGAGAGCAAATCCAAGAGCCAGGAGCTTCATCTGGGTCTGCCACATGCACCTGGACCATCTTATTGCTGTTTTCCCACGTGTTCTGGCAGGGAGCTGGATCAGAAATGGAGCAGTCAGGACTCGAACCGGTGCCCATATGGGATGCTGTGTTATAGGTTATGGCTTTACCACCATGTCCCAATGCCAAACTCCATCTTCACTTTCACGGAGGACTTCGGGAAGCAAAATAAATGATTATGTATTTCTGAGTTAGTTACATCTGAAAAAATTCAGAAATCACGTAGAGAAAGAGGGTAACAATATGGTCGTGGTGGTGAATCACTCGTTCTGCCTCAGCTTCCTAGCTTGGTGCTCTTGTTCAGATGCCTCCATTTTTGAATGTTGTAGCTTACCAGACCATCTGTCATTCATGTATTCATTCAACAAGCACCTAGAAGGCCCTGGAACGTTCCACTTTGCTTTTGGGGCAACGTGGATAGAGATGAACATGTGCTACTGTACATGAATACTTGAAAAAGTTGAAAGACTTTTCATAACTTGCATTTCCATGAACTTTTTGAAGATCTCGTATATGGGTAAATTTAAAAATGTTTTTGCATCCAAACGAACATTTTGAAATAATCTCACACATAGTGGGAAATGCAGTAACAGACTTCTGTGCAGAATGCTACCTAGGGGCCAGTGCTGTGGCACAGCAGGTTAAGTGTCACCCTGGAGCAGCAGCATCTGTGAGCACTGTCTCAAGTCCTGGCTGCTCCACTTTCAATCCAGCTCCTTCCTAATGCATCTAGGAAAGCAGCAAAAAATGGCTGAAGCACTTGGGTCCCTGCTACCCACTTGGGAAACCCAGATGGACTGCCAGGCTCCTGGCTTATATCTGCCCCAGACCTGGTTGTTGTAGGTGTTTGAGTCGTAATCCAACGGGTGGAAAATCTTTCTCTCCTGTCTGCCCTGTAATTCTGCCTTTCGAACAAATGTAAAGTGGATCTTAAAAATATTGCCACTGGTGATGGAAGACTGGACAAGAGAGTGATAGTGTCTCTAGAGGAGCCGGACGGTGAAGTGGGGGGCAGGAAACCCTGCATTCACGGAGGAGGTGACATTGAAACTACCTGTTGTGGACAGCCTGCAAAGTCTCTGAATGACTGAGATGGGCCCACCAGGCAAAGGCAAGAAAGTGATTGAAGGATTGAGCTGTAGCCCATAGGGGGTCGTTCCAGGGAGCCCAGGAGATGGGACCATGCAGCTGTCTTGAAAAAATCCCAGCAGTTCCTGGGGGCAGACAGTGCTGAGACAAGCAGCAAAGCTGGATGACAGTGTTCCTGGCTCCTGTAGGAGTGGAGTCAGCACCCAGCTTGTGACCCTCCCATCCCACCCCAGGAAGGGAGGCTCTGGGGAAGTGGCAGGTGTAGAGCAGGTGGCAAGGGACGGGCCGCCGGGTGCTGCTTTCCCAGCTCCATGGCCCGATGGCTGGTTCTTCAGGGAGATTCCCTTTGGTTTCTGGGAGCCATGGGTGATGAGATCACTGGGTTTGGGGTACCTTCCGCCACAGGTGTCACATACTCAACAACTCCATATGTTGAAAACATGCTGCAAGCCCAAGAGTTGAAGTGATGGATGCACTTTGAGACTGAATTTGGTACAAGGCAGGAGCATATCCCTCTGGGTCCCCCTTTCTGCCATTCTGCTCCGTAATACTGTCTTGGGGGAGTATCCAGCCTTTTTCTGGCAGGCTTGGTGCCCAGTCGAGTCAGAGCAGAGAGGCTGAGGGTTTGGAGTGCAGGGGGACCTGTTGATGGCCTGGATGCTGCCTGGCTTGCTCATTTACTCACCTGCTGTGGGCTGTGTCAGCCCTTGTGGTGGCATCCCAGCTTGAGGATCTTGCCCCCTTCCAGCCATAGCCTGCCCTGTGTCTGCCTCTGTGCTGTGTGATGAATCTCGCTCTCAGGCCTGGAGGGCAAGGATAGACCCAGGTTCAGCACAGCCTGCCCGGGGAGCCTTGATAAGACAGTGGGATGCCCACATGTGATGACTCTGTGCCCTTTGCCCTGTTGGATGAAATTTCTGGGGCCATGGGGAGGAGGGTTTTATCTTTATGTGTCTTTATTATTGTTTGAGGGGGATGGAAAGGGCAGGAAGAGAGAGAAAGAGAGAGAGAGAATGTAAGATCTTCCATCTGCTGGTTCACTTTCCAAATGGCTGCAACAGCAAGGGCTGAGCCATGCCAAAGCCAGGAAACTGGAATTTCATCTGGGTCTCCCACATGGGTGCAGACGCCCAAGCAGCCGGGCCATCTCCTGCGTTTCCAGGTGTATTCACAAGGAGCTAGTTAGGAAGCAGAGCAGCTGGTACTTGAACTGGCAGTTTTCATGTGAGATGTCCACTGTGTAGGGAGTGGCTTATTGTGCTGTGCCACAGCACCGGCCCCGTGGGTGGTCTTCATGTAGTTCCCATCAGGGCTCCATTCAGGAACATAGACAGCAGGGAGGGACTGGGATGTGAAAACTGTAGATCCTTCTCAGAGACTTCTTGGTGCCCATCCGGGTACATGACAGTATCGGGTAAGTTTGACTTCCTGTTCAGGGCTAGCAAGCTAGAAGACCAAGGCCAGAACCTGGTCCTGGTATACGAACAACCAAGCCTGGGTGGGGCCTTACCCTGTGGCACCATGCTGCCCAGTCCTGGCATGTGAGCGATGAAGCCTGCATGGTGACCTTACCCCGTGGCAACACGCTGCAGCCTTCTCCAGACTTGGCTAGTCTTGACACTCAGCAGGAAACCCTGTCATTTCTATGATGAGCCTCCCACTCACTGAACCGTGACGCCATCAGTAACTCTCACAGAAACCTCAGTTTCTCTGCAAAATGACAGTAGCAAAGCTTCCTCCATGGCGATCATGAGGCTGCACTGAGGTGGCACAGATGAAGGAAGTGCCTGTTTGGTGGCAAGTTTGGGTGCAGTGCTGACCTTCTTGGTACCACTTGGTACCACTTCTTGGTACCCACAGAGTGCAGGTGACCTGTGCCTCCCAGGAAATGGCAGTCAGGAAGGTTTTCCTGGAGGTGGCAGTAGTGACACCAAGACAGGGTAGGCGGGAGGACCAGGACCTGCTCGTGTCCTCACAGTGGCAGGGAGCCCTGGTTAAGCTTCCCATGGTGGAGAAGACACTGGCATCTCCTCTAGAAAGGGCAGACCAATTCCCCAGGGTTTCTGGCAGCGCCAAGGCCCAGGCATGTTGGGACACCTTTGCCTTTCATATTTAGGTCTCCAATCCCCCTGGGATTGATTTTTGTGCCTGGTGTGCAGATCCAATTTCTTTTGTTCCTCCCTCGTTTCTGAATGGATAACCAGTTGCCCTGGACTGTTTATTAAAGACTCCATCCTTCCCCACTGATTTGTGCGTCTCCCTTCTCGTATATCAAGGTTTCATATGCGCGTGGGTCAGTTTCTGGACTCGAGGCTGTGTCATGGGCCTATTCATCTGTCCCTGTGCCAATATCACACTGTCTTAATTACTGGTGCTTCCTAGTGATTCCTGAGGTTGGGGAGCCCTCACCGCCCCCACCTCGTTCTTCTCCCTCTGGAGTGCTGGACGTGCTGTGGGTCTGAGCTCTCGACCGCTGCTGCACCTTGGCTTCAGCCGCCATGTGAATGGATGTGCCTAGGGCGCGCAGGGAGAAGCTACCCAGGGGGCTTAGGAGTCCTGCACTGCTGCCACCAGCCCACCCACCATGGAAGGCATCCCCGCACTGCTTCTGATGCACCTTCTGAGGAAAGCTCTGGGAATGTGCCCAACTCGGAGTCCCTTGTGCCAGCTGCTTGCCCAGCGACTCAACACCCTGCCCAGGCTGCCTGCAGCTCCCTTTCTGAAGGCACTTTGCTTCCCCTGCTCTTGCCTGCCAAGGACCTAATCCCAGGGCAGATAGAGGTGTGCTCCCCACTGACGTAGCACCAGGGTATTGGAGAAAACTGTCCCACCAGATTTTCTGGACTTAAGTGGTTCCAAATATTTTCTTTATCTGAAAATAAGCCTGAGGGCTGGGTGGGAGGTTGCTTGTGTCCTGGATATAGAATGTCCTTGCGTCACGTTTCTTGGCTATCTGAGACCTCACTGATGCTGGCTTGAGTGGCAGCTGGCAGCTTGCTGTGAGCTCCAGTGCCATGAACTGGCTTGGGTCAGGAGTGTAACTCATTGGGGCACATGTGTGGGTGTGTGGACTTAGTGTGTGAGAAGTCCACACTTGGCAGCAATCAGCATGTGGATGGGTGTCCCTGTGTTTCTAGAGTTCAAGAGCACCTGTCAAGCAGTGTCTCAGTTGATTTAATACCTTGGCTTGAGGCGGGGTCAGGGGAGGGGATTTATGAGCCCCACCCCTGGACCTGGTTCTCTTCTTGTCTGCCCCTTGACAAAGTGCTTCATCCTCATGGGCCTCCGTCTGCTCATCTGTGAAATGGGGGCTAATGCACTGGATGATCTTATCTCCCTGGTTGTTGTGATGTTGCCCCTGTGCTTTCAGAGCACAGAAATCAGAAGCTGTTTCCTTCTCTTTGGCAAGAAGGCTGCTGCTTCTGCTTCATGTGGGGTCATGGAGGCTTTGCCCTGCACTGGGGAGGAGCTGTCCATTGACTGGGGCCAGGTGAGGGGAGCCTGCTGGCCACCAGGGAGCTGGGTGTGAAACCATCTCCTCTCCCAGGGGAAGCTCTCCATTCTGGACCGATGTGTGTGATGAGCAGAATCTGTCCTTTCAGCTTTGGTTGGGGGTTACATGAGGCCCCCCATGAGGGAATCTTGGCCCAACCATGGCCTTACCCGGCTTTGTAGCTGGGTCCCTAGCAAGCTGGCGGGATCTGGCAAGCATGCTCTGGAGTCTTGGTGCTGAGCTGTCCATTGTTTTCTCTTTCAGACCACAGAGTACTCCGCCATGGCCTCATTGGCTGGAGGCCTGGACGATATGAAGGCCAACCTGAGCAGCCCCACACCTGCTGATCTCGGGAGCAGTGTGCCTGGCCCGCAGTCCTACCCCATCGTGACAGGTGAGGGGACCAGGTGTGCAGCAGGAGAGAGAGAGAGAGAATGCATGCGTGGCAGAATGCATGGCTCCTTGCTTGACACTGGCCATTTGTGCTTAAATGTGGCAATGAGCTGCTGGGATGAGTCCAGGGGTATGGCTGTGATGACACACAGTTGAATGTTGCTCTCATAGAGCCAGAGGACAAAGAGACCAAAGGCACAGGATTGCGCCTCCCCCTGCGAAAGGAGGCCATCTGCGGATGGGGCTGGGTGCTGGATGCTCTGGGGTTTATCTCCCAGGAGCATAGCAGCCCTGGATGTTGCCAGCCTGTTGGAGCTACAGGATTCCTTGGAGACCACATCTGGCTGTTCTGAGGTCCAGGCAGTGGTAAGCTGGGAAGGGTAGGTGGGAGCCTCAACAGGAGGGTGATTGGTGTCTACAAAGCCAGGCATGGCTATCTTGGAAGCTGAGGGGGGGGGGGTCCTTTGGCTGTCAGTGTCCCAGTGGAATGGGCAGGCCCTAGAGGTCCACTGTTGGCTTTGAATATCCCATTTGCTAGCTGTGCCACCTTGGGTCAGTCCTGGGAGAACTGGGGACTGTGGCTGCTTAATCTGTCCAATGTGTCAAGTGACAGCACCTCCATCTGGCACTATGATGGGAATTATAAGGTGCTAGCACAAAGGAGATGCCCAGTAATGGGAATTATTGCTGTCCTCTGAGTGTCTTCTTGGTGGCTGGTCACCACTGGGTTTACCACTACAGTGGGGTTGGACTGAGAGGCCAGGACAGGCAAGACTATCAACATACACACTGGCTCCAGCCACTCTGGGGTCACATGGGGTACTGTATGGATAGACCACTGCCAGCTCCAGGAGCTTGTCCAGCCTGGCAGGCTGGAGACACCTTGAATGTCACACAAATGGTGTGTCATACACAATGGTGGGCTGGTGGTTACACAAGGACCAGAGCCTTGGAGTGGCCTCTAGTCCAGTGGGCAAAAGGATCTTGTGGCAAGTGTTAGCCCAGGGTCTTGGCCAGGGTCAGCCTAAGATCCAGTGGCCAGGCAGGGAGGGCCCAGCTCTAAGATTGACTGACAGCTCAGCACTGAGCTTGGGAGGAAGCAGCTGGAGCCCCTTGTGAGATGCAAACACAACACGGTGATCAGTCAAGGGGCAAGAACCACCTGGTCTCCTGGGGCCCAATGGCAGGTTGATGTGACACCAGCATCACATGTGAGCACCGGTTAAAGTCCAGGCTGCTCTACCTCTGATCCAGCTCCCTGTGGGTGTCCTTGGGAAGCCAGCAGAAGATGACTTAGGTACTTGAGCCCCTGCCACCTGTGTAGTGACCAAGATAGAATTCCTGGCTTCTTCTTGGTTCCTGACCTAGTATTTGAGGAGTGAAACAGTAGGTGAAAGATCTTTCTTTTACTCTCTTTCTCTTGCTGTTGTTGTGTGTCTCCTTCCATTTCTTTAAATAAATCTTTTAGAAAAATTGTAAGAGTGACTTGATGGCTTATGTACCTGAGATGAGGCAGAGCCGGCAGGGCTGAGAGCTCTGCACAGGTCTCCCACATGGGTGGCAGGAGCCCAGGTTGTTGAGCCATCACTGCTGCCTTCCAGGGTGTGTGTGGGAGGAAACTGCTTCGAGCTGGAGCTAGAGCCCAGGAACTGTCCCACGAGACCAGGTGTGCACTGGTGTCCTAACCACTAGGCTGAACGTCTGTCCCAATCCTATGTGTGCTGATTCTATCTGTGAGGCACGAGGAGTCAGGGCTGTCCACACACATGGCATCACTGCCGACACCGCAGGGCTGGATGCAGAGCTCCGTGGATGCGTGCTCCTGGGGATTCGGCTCCTCTCACACCGTGCCGGCAAAGTTGTTGAGAGCCAAGGCGCTCTTGGCCAGGCTCCAAGTAAAACACAGTGCGAGGTTCACTTGATGTACAAAGTGGTTGCCTTCCTCGAAACTCGGTGTGTGCTACAACTACAGGAACTGCGAATTCACACTTAGATGTAAATCAGATGTAGTCCTAGATTCAAATAACTATCAACAGATTTTTAGGTAGTTACCTGAATGTTAGGCAGGTGTGAGAATAGCGTAGGATGGAGAGAAATACCTTTGCAAGCCGATAGCACTCCTCTGTTGTATTAAATCTCCCACGTCCAAATTGGCGGGAGGTTTTGTTTTGTTGCTTTGTTTTGCAATTTTAGAGGCAGAGACAGAGGCAAACAAATTGAAAGAGCTGCTGCACACTGGTTTGCAGGCCAAGCTGAGCTGGGCTGGGCAGAAGCTAGGAGTCAGGAACACAATCACCGTCTCCCATGAGAATGGCAGGGACTCCGCTGCTGGAGCCATCATGGCTGCGATGACAGACACTGGGATGGGGGCACAGTGTCCTTAACTGCGAGAGCCAACTGCTGCCCCCAACCCACATATTCGAAACCCTCTGTAGAGTTTTGAACTGAGAAGGCAATCTCTGGGGAGCTGATGGGCCTATGTCCCTCAAAGGGTTTTTTTTTTTGCACTCTAGCCATGGTAGTGGCCATGCAGGCCAAGTGCTCAGCTCCTCAGGGCCCACCTCTGTTTTTCTCCACCATCTGCATTGTCAGGAACACTGTAAGTGCCCAGCCAGACTGGGAGCCCAACCCTGGAGCTCTTTCTGGGATCTCAGAGAGGGGGAGCAGGCACCCTCTGCACTGCTCAGTCCAAGCCTTTATACCCTAGGTCGTCTGGGGAGAACCTCTTTGGTGAAGTACCAGCAGTGGCTATGGTCCAGAAGATACCCACTCATTTACTTGCTGCTGACATGGCCAGCCCAAGACTGCATTGTCAGCAGTGGAGGCTATCCTGATTGGGACTTCATTATCCAGCAAATGCCAGGCTTCCAGCTCCTGCCCACCTCTCTACTAATGAAGGACCTGGTAGGCAGGCTTGCCCCAAGCAAGCCTCCCCCCATCTTGACTTCCTGTCTGGGAGGATAAGCCAGCCTGGGTCCTTGGTGGCTCCTTCTCCTGGGGACCATCTCACTACAGCCACAGGCTGGAACAGAGCATGGGGCCATAGGAAGGCCCAAAGGCCTCCTCAGGCTAAGTGAGTTTGGGCAACATGGGTTTGGCAGGTGACCTAGGGTCCGAGGTCTCTGGCCCAGTGTTCCCCTTCAGCAAAGAGACACCCACAAAAGTTGATGGAAAGATTGCCAAGTTGCCAAGTTCCCCAGCTCTGATTTGTAGCATCCTTCAGGGTCAATGTTTGATGCCAAACTAGGCAGTAAAAGAAAGCCCATCCTCTTTGATCTTTTTAAATCTGAGGGTTGACAAAAAAAAAAAAAAAAGAAAGAAAGAAAGAAAGAAAGAAAAAGAAAAAAAGAAACAAGAGTTGGAGGAGCAAGTGTAAGTGCAGGTTTTGCTTGCCCTGTCTTTGTGCAAATTAGTTGTTCTTTCTTGAGCCTTGGTTCTCCTATCTGTGAAATGAGATGGCAATTTTCTGCCCCACCTGCCTCCCTTGGCCATTTCAAGTATAAATGAGATGGTTTGGGAGGGGGTTTGGGAGATGGCAGAGGGGCGTCTGAGGGTATGTGGGCAATTGCTGGGAGCAGATCTGGAGGGGTTGGGGATGCAGTGCTGGCACTTCTTGACATCTGACTGATTCCAGGCATGGTGCAAACATTATTCACTGCAGCTACTTTATTCATGGCTGGGGAGGCAGAGGCCAGAGAGGAGGTGAACCCCCCCCCCCCCCGCCCCATCGCCTCATGCAGTGAGTCGGAGCTAGAACAGGGCTTCCTCAGAGCTGTGGAGACAGCCTGATGCTGTGTTCGGTCAGACGGATGAAAAATGTCCCAGTTGAAATTGAAGGCTTTTTTGGGGAACTGTGAATGACTATGTCAGCAAGGAAGCTGGCTGCCCAAACTTATAACCCGGCCAGGTGACCTTGAGCAGGTTAGTGGCTTTTGGGCCTATCATCCAGGCCAGCCCTCAAGCTCTGTTGCCAACTGCCTGGATGGGTGGCGGAGTGGTGGGCACAGCGGGCATGATGACTCTAGTGCTTCCTCAGGGTAGAAGAGAACTTGGCCCAGCAACACCTCTTATAAGGGAATTCCATGGCCTGGAGCACTCTGTGAGGGACCCCTGACCTCATGGAAACCCACCGAAGCAGTCCTGTCTTGGAGATCCTGTCGGGGCACCTGTTGGGAACTTGGGAACGATGCTAGAACCCCCTGTGAATGTGTAGCTCCAGCTTGCAGATCCATGGACCCCAATCCTTAGCGTGGTCTTAGGGGCCAGAGAAGCTTGCCAGGGCTCGGTTGCATGGTGGGGGCCCTTTCTCCAGCTGAATCAGATGTTGGGGTTTCCCACCTAGACACACTGTACTCTGCCTGGCTTCCTTCTGGCCAGGTGCCAGGGAATCTGGCTGTTAGTCCATAATTCCATGGAGAGTAGCTCTTCTCACATCCCCCCCTTTTTAAAAATGAGCCTTTTTAAGACTCAGCAGACACAACTAAACATCTCCTTCCTCCGAAGGAAGTCCTAATTGGCAAGAAAAACAAAAATGCCAGAAACTCTTCGTAGTCCAGTCGCTCCTAGAGTGCAGCATTGCTCTGGGGGTTGAGGGAGAGCAGGAGCAACCAAGCTGCTTTGTGTGCGAGCAGGGAGCAACGTGTCCGGGTGCTGGCCGCGATGCTTTTCTTAGTGTTCACAGGACTTGGTAGATCCAGAGCAGCCCCTCCCTCATGCTAGGAGAATGTGGCAGTACACAGAAGGGATGATGGACGTGGGATGTTCCAAGAAACAGTGACTTGCTGCATTTTGTGTTTAGAAGAGCGAGACAGTGTGATTGTGTATCTGTGCTGCTGTAGCTTGAAAACATTGCAGAGATCCTCAGCAGCACAATGACTTCGCTCAGGCAGGAGGGGAGGGCAGTGAAGATCCATCCCTCCCGCCCCAGATACCTACTTCCGTTTTTTTTTTTTTAATTTGAGCAATGTATCAGCTATCCAAAAGTTAAATTGACAGATGTCTTCAAAGTCGGGTATTGTGGGATGGGCTCTTGGAGCAGCAGCTGGGGATGCCTGCATGTCCGCTGGGATCCCCAGACTTCTCTGCTTGTGATCCAACTTCCTGCTCACGCGTTGCCTGAGAGGCAGCGGGTGATAACTGAGCACTTGGCCCTCTGCCGTCTGAGTTAGAGACCCGGAAGGAATTCTAGACTTCCGGCCTCAGCCTGGCCCAACCCTGCCTGTTGCAAATGTTTGAAGAGTGAACAAGCCATGGAAGATCTCTCTCTTTGTCTCTCTGCCTTCAAATTAGATAAAAATAAATAAGTCAACTTTTTTTGTTGTTTCAAACTAGGAGATTGAACAGAAAGTGGAAAATATCTGGTTTCTCTTGAGAAATGGGAAGGTGTGGCCTCAGTTGGGGAGAGTGGGGGAATGGAGGTGATTGTCCCTTTAGATACCCCAGCCACGTCCTGCTGGTCCCAGTCTCCAACTGGCCAGCACCTTGCCTGATGATACCTGTAGGCTTTTGAGCTTCCCAACCTGCGCTAACCCTATCACCCCATCACTCCATCTTTCCTGTCCTTTCTAAGTTCTGTGCAGCCAGGAAAGACTGCTCCCAGACCACCAGCTGGCTTGCCTGGCCCTGCCTCCAGTCCCTAGCTCAGGTTGCTGCCTGCCTACAATGACTGTCCCAGATCAGTGCCATGCACCAAGCCTCCCACGAGGAGGACCAGGCTGTGTGTGCCAGCTTCAGAATGATGTGCTCCAGTGCGGCCACACTGCACTCTAGGCCGCTTCCGCGGGCCTTCTGCAGCTGCATTGGGCTTACGCAGGGTCCAACAGTCCAGACAGAGGCACTGGCGGGGGCTGCCGAGTGAAAACCCAGTGTTCTGGGATGGAGCTGTCCCTCTGGGGACAAGGCCATCTGCGTTATCAGAACAGTTCAGGGTTGATCTGTTGGGGGTTGAGCATATTTATTTTCCAGATTGCTAAACAGACTCAGGATGGTAGTTTGGAGGGATATTCAGAGGTGTGAAGATGCTGATCATTTTCAACCCAAAATTTAATCCAGGCATCACTGAAATTAAAATGCATACCGAAGCGCGAGAAAATGTGATTTGCTTTCAGGCTAGCACAGTGTGCTCAAGAACTATTTGTTGAATCAATGGATTAATATTTGTGTAAAGTGCGGTGTCAATGGAAAGAAATAATGTCAGCTGAAAGCACTCTAGTTGTTTCTGACCTTGTATTTTGCAGGAGAAAAATAAACAGAGCCGGGCAGTTCTCCTGGTCCTGCATTCATAGATTTTCACGCTGGCGGGCAGCAGGGAGACCGACCTTTCTGCTCAGGCTCTGAGCAGGCCCTGCCCACCCTGCTGGGATCTGTCTTCCTAAAACAGCCGCTTCGGTAGCTTGTTCACCTGGTGGGTTGTCCCCACTGCCTTGGCACTGTCTGAAGGGGCACTGAGTGGTAGTGCTGGGCAAGACCTGGCAGAAATCCCACTCTTCATCATTCCTTAACTCTCTCGTTCACTCACTCACCTCTCCATCAGAACACAGTCCTTCAGGGTGGCCTGGATTGAGGTCTGAGGACTTTGGCATTCCATAGTCTGATGAGAGAAGCACGCGCATGGTGCCCAGAAAGCAGGCAAGGCAAAAATAAACACCTCCTCTGCCAAAGAAAACAAAGCAAAAAAAAAAAAAAAAAAAAAAAAGAGGCAGATGCTACTGGAAATGCTGAGTTCTTTGCAGGGTGTGGCAAGGGGAGTGGGTGCTTCTGTTTGACCTTGGGACATAGGGCAGGTTTGGGGAGCAGGCAACGCCCCAAGGGCTCCAAGAAAAACGTTCTTTTTTTATTGCTTTGAAGATTGACTTTGTTTTGTTTGTTTGAAATATTGATTTTTTTTTTTTGAAAGATAGGTTTACAGAGAGGAGAGACAGATAAAATTCTTCCATCTGCTATTTCACTGCCCAGATAGCCACAATGACCAGAGGCAAGCCTATCTGTAGTTCAGAGCCAGAAGCTTCCTCCAGGTCTCCCACAGGGGTGCAGGGTCCCAAGGCATTGGGCCATCCTCTGCTGCTTTCCCAAGCCACAATCAGGGAGCTGGATGGGGAAGAAAAACAGCCGGGATGTGAACCACTACGTTTATAGGATGCTGGCACCTCAGGCAGAGGACTAGCTTACTGTGCCACAAAGCCAGCACCATCATGTTTGTTTTTGCAGCCATTCTTTCTTAATCACAAAATGATAGGTGCTCATCGTGAAATGAAGCCAAACAGTAGAGAAGAATGCATAGTGATGGATGAAGGGTTGTATCCCCACTTGTCTCAGAGGCCTTTCTCTGCACAGAAAGTTTGTGTCCTTGTCTGATAAATTCTTTTATTTATTTCCTATATATAATTTCATGCTGTGTATATATTGTTACTTTATTATTATTATTTTAATTTGTTTTCCATGCTGTGGACATCCAGCCTAGCTGAATCCTCTCTCTTCCCTGATTAGAATGAGCCACCGTGGACTCTGCCCAGCCGTGCTGCTAACTCCGCTTATTAACTTTAGGGCTACAGGGAGAATCCTTTAGTGGATGATGTACAAGACTATAAAAGGCTGGGGAGTAGGGGGTCCAGATCAGTGATGCAGGGAGGTCCAGGGCTGTTGGCTTGGAGCCAGCCTGTGTGCTCAGGCTTTTGGGGAGGCAATTGTTGGTGGAGGTAGGGTTGGTTCGAGCCCATCAGTGGAAACCCCAGGGATCAGCTCTAGCTGAGTACAGTGGTGAGCCTTCTGGGAGCCGAGTAGGTAGGCTGCCTTCGGAGATCGTCCCAGCGATAGCTCATGTTAGCGGAGCACCTGTTGCATGCTCTGGTTCATTTACTCCTCTGCTCTTTGCAAATATAGCTGAGTATTTTTGCCCCAACTAACCGCTGAAGAGGCTGCCCAAGTTGACTATTGTTGTGGGTGGTGAATTCCATGCCATCACAGGCATCTAGCCGGAGGTTGGCCTGGTCGCTGGCAGCACAGCCAGGCTGAGTCCTGTGGGAGCTGATGGCACTGCAGTAGTTTCCTGTGCTCCTTGGACCAGACTGCCTGGCTTTGCAGCCCAGCTCTGTGGTTCAGGGCCTGGTGACCTCCAGTTCTCAACCCTGTGTGTGTGTGTGTTTGTGTGTGTGTGTGTGTGTGCGCGCGCATGTTCACACGTGCCTCAGTTTTCTTCTGTGTGAAATGGGGAATGTTCTTGCAAAGCACTCGGCACCGTGCTCTGGATTTTGCAGCTATAGACCCCAGAAAACAGCCTGAACTGGGGGCCAGCATGTGGGTGGTGGGGGAGCTTACAGGGGTGAGATCACCCAGTGTGGGGCAGGCCTTTTGACACCCTGTTTCGGACACTCCATTGATCTTCTGGAGTAGTGCCCACTGCTGGAACACGTTCCGTGTCTCAAGCATCACATGCTTGTTCTGCAGCCATGGAGGTCAGAAGTCCTGATGTCACAGTGTGGCAGGGCTGCTCCTCGGGACACTCCAGGCAAGGACATGCTTCCAGGGCTCTCCCGGTTTCCGGAGGCTCCCGGCACACCTCAGCTTCTGGCCCCTTCCTCCACATTCCAAGCCACTGGGCAGCATCTTCTGTTGTTGTGCCTTCTCCCCATGACTCCAGCCCTCCTACCTCTCTCTATAAGGGACCCTTGTGATGGTATTGAGCCTGACATATAGTCCTGGCATCACAAACGTTTGTCTTCAAAGGCCTCCTTACCAGGATGCGGTGGCACATCCCTAAGTCTCGGGGACTAGGATGTGGCTGCCCTGAGGGACCAGCTGCAACATGAGGAGTGTCCTCGTGCCCCATCTCCTGAGCTGTGTGCCTGCTGTCCGCTCCCCACCCCCACCCAGCTCCACACATGCTGGCTGGTTCGCTGTCTGTCTTTTCCACCTGCCCCACTGTAATGACAACTGCACACTTCCTAGGCAGCCAGGGTCATGGGGGTGAGAACACAACAGGTGCTGGAGGGACCCTTTGCCATCACCTTGGGCAAGCCCCTCATCACTTTTGTCCTGAAATGCTGTAGCTCCGGAGCCCATTCCAGGGCTGTTCCCTCCATGGCTGAGCCAGCCCTCGTCCTTTTGCACTCTGCTGTCTCAGCTTCTCCTTGACTGAGCCTCTGCCATCTGTCTGCCTCATCTCTGGAGCTGCTGTGGAACCCTTGGTCCAGTCTCTGACTGCGTGTTGCCTTCCCCCTGAGCCGGGGCTGGCCCTGAGGTAAAGAGCCTACTGCTGCTTCGCATGCACCTGTCATGTTCCTGCCGCAACAGGTGGAGCAGTACCGGCCTTCCTGTTGGCTCTGCCATCCCTTCTGGGCATTCTGAGGTTGCCCTGCGTATTTCTTCTCCATCTGAGCCTCGGTTTTCACACGGGTCCAGGAGGAACTATGATCTCGGCTCATCCTCTTCTGTCAGGGCTGTAGTGATACCTTCATGAGACAAACTATGTGAGACAATCCTGGCAGGGGCTGTGCCCTTTCTTGTGAGTTCATGGACAGCCAGCCACCCTGATTGGGCCTCCCTGGCAGGAAGGTGAGTCCCAGGCTCTGCCTGTGACAGTCGCTCGTGACGTCTGCCCAGCAACATAGAACTGGACCTAGTGATTTCAGCACCTGTGTTCTGGGAGCAGTCTCTGGTGCCACCTCCTCCTGGAAGCCCTCCACGGTTACACTGTAGTCAGACGTGATGTCTGCTCTGTGCCTGCATTGGCCTGCCATTATGCCTGATAGCCCATTATGTCTTGTATGTCTACTTTTCCTTGGAGTCTGAGATTTTGAGTTGTCTGTGTCTCCTCTGCACAGCCTAGTGTGGGTACTGAAACATGGTAGGCACTCAGGCAGCATGTACTGGATGGATGTTTGGAGAGGCGGGCAGATGGATGGTTGGTGGATGAGTATATGGGTAGATGGATGGACAAATCAGCTCTCTAGTAGAATTGGTTGCTACTGATTTCCCCACACTGCTCTTCTAGGTCACTGTCAAGGTTATTGACATGATTTACACACTCACATACACATCTTTGATGAACAAAAAGGCACATTTAAATTCAAGATATTATCATAATTATTTCTTCCTAAATGCATTAGCTGGTATGCTGCTTTTTTTTTTTTTTGTGGCCAATATTCTCAGCTCAGGAAAAAAAAAAACCCTTTTCCTCATTTATCTCTATTAGCTTTTATTTTCATTATCTGAGAGGCGACAGGGTTTCTGCTCCCATCCTGGGCTGGCCTGGAGACGTTGAGTCAGGCTGTTTCCTGCAAGACTCCTTAGGGGGCCTGCCACCAGCAAGGACCAGCCTGTCCTGAGAATCCTTTCCCTTTCCAGATCCATGAGGCCCTTGTATTTTCCGCTGCTCCCTGCCTGCCTCCTACAAAGACGGGTAGCCATTCCAGGGCACCGGTGTCTGGGGTGGGAGATCTGATGTAGACTCTTCCCTCAGAGCTGTGCTCAGTTCTGAACAACCAGGGAGACAGGCCCAAGTGAGGATCCCATAAACCAAAAGTACAACTAATCTTGTGTCCCACCCTGGCTCTAAGTACTTTCCGTAGGTTAACCTCCAGCACCTGTGTAGCAAATTGTCCCCATTCCACTGGTCCAGGTGTCAGAGGCACTGACACTTGCTCACGATCACACACCAGGCATGTGGTGGAGTTATGGCTCAGATGCAGATGATGGAGTACCAGGTTGATGGGTGGTGGGTCTGCTCAACCATGGAGAAGTCATGTTCCTACTCCCACGGAGCTCGACAACCTGGCCCCCGCTGCAGCACCCCCAGGGAAGGTTTGTTGAGTGGCTGAGCAGATCCTAGCAGGTACCTATGTTCCCTCTTTATTGGGAAATATGTGCTGTGTGCATTCTAGAATGTTCTTGCTCACGTCAGGCCACCTGGAGACAGCTCAGCACCCCAGGACTTTCAGCCTCTACAAGGTACCCCCTACTTTCCCCAGGCTTTTTGTCGAGCCATTTGGGGAATCCAGTGCTACCAGAAGCTCCCTGACTCATCCAGAGCTTTCTTCTGTACTTTTCTAAGGAGGTGTATTTGGTTATCTGTAAGGTAGAGTTAGAAATAAAGGGGGAGAAAAACAGAGCTCTTCCATCTGCTGGTTCACTACCCAAATGGCTGCAACGGCCGGGGCTGGGCCACGTCAAAGCCAGCAACTTCATCTGGGTCTCCCACATGGGTGCAGGAATCATCTGCTACTGCCTTCCTAGGTGCATTGTCAGGGATCTGAATTGGAAATGGAGCAACCAGGACTCCCAACTGGCACCTGTGTAGGAGACCAGTGCCACAGCGCTGGCTCCCTGAGCTTTTTCCAATGCTTTGTTTTAAGGGAAAAACAAGAAGAAAGGAACTATTTGTACTTTCCTTAAACCTCCTTCTCCATCCCTGGTCTGGAAGAAGGGGGGATGGGCTGTAGAGAGAGGCACTAGGGAGGGCATCCAAATAAAGTCTGGTTAAGATGCCAGCCAATGGAAGCACCCAGTGGTCACTCCCCACCACCTGGGGCTTCTACTTCCTTATCTGTGGCTGACTGTGCACTGCAGGGAGGAAAGATGGCAGTTATCCAGGTGGTCAGGGGCGGGTGGGAACCCTTGGCCCAGGCAGGCAAGGTGTGTGAGGGGAGACAGAGAGGGCAGGGGAAGCAGCAGCTCTGTAAAGCCATCTCACCCTTACACAGAGCTTGAGGTGTAGAGGCCTTGTCTAATCCATCAGAGCTGTAGAATTGGTCTTCTCTCTGTTTCTTCCTCTCCTTCCATGCCTGTGTAGTTTGACAGCTGACTTTGGAGGGGAGGGGTCCGAAGAGGGGGTGGGAATGGCCAAGGGCACATGGAGCTCAGGATGGAGCCCCTTGGCCAACTGGACTGGCAGTGTTAGGGTTTCCCTCTCTTGCAATCACGTGGCCCTTGGTGGTTACGTAAATGGTGGTGCCCACAGCCACACTGGCATGGAGACATGCTATGGACAGTGCCCTATGTTGCTTGTAAATCTCTGTGTGATAATGCAGTTGATGGGGCTAGAGTCCCCAGACACCCAGGACCAGGGGCCACGCTCTGCCCAGGCCCTGCAGTTCTGTGTCTGTTTTCTGTATCCAGGCTTGCCCAAGGACCCATCCAAGGGCTGGGCGGAGCAGAGAAGCCCACGCTCCACCCAGCTGCTCCCTGGCGTGGTCTCCCCTGCAGTGGGCCTGGCTCTGCCCAGGGCACCTTCCTGATGAATCCCTTCTTTGACCTTTGTAATTATTCCTGTTCCATCTTTTCCCGCGTTTCCCCCTCCCCACCCTGCCCCCCGTTGAGGTGCTCAAGTCCTGCGCTCTCTCCAGTGTATTAAGGATGTGAGTGAAATTGATGACTGGGATGTCTCGGGTCTTTATGATGATGAATGACTTTCACTGCCAAAGCTTTTATTGTCTGTGATTTGGGAAGAAGGGGGAACTGATATATCAAGGCTGCCTGTCACACCATTTAATACAGTTATAAATCCCCACGTCACTAACTGGTGGTCGAGAGCTGCAGAGTTCCCCCAGCCACCGCTCCTCCAGGCCTTTATAGATTTTTTCTTTCCCCTCTCCTGCCTTTCCTTTGCGTGACTGTCACAATTGTGTTTTGGGAGGGAAGGGAACAGCTAAGGGAGTGATTCTGGAACTCCCAGGGACATCCTCTCTCTAGAAGGAATCAGATTGAGGTTGTGGGTTTGCAGGTAAGATCCTGAAGGTGTGTTCACACCCATTTGTACACTCAGGCGGCACCCTCTTGTGCATGCATCACCCTCTCTGTGGTTTACTGAGTGAGCTGACACTTGCCATTTTCCAGATTCATCCTCAGGAGGGCAGCAGGGAGACGCCTGATCCTTGTTGGACAGGAGGGGAAACTGAGACTTGGCCAGGGAAAGCGACCTGGCCAGGGGGGTGCCGCACAAGTCAGGTGCAGGGGGTAGAGCATTGCCATCAGGTGAGGGTGCATAGGCAGGCAGCCTCCAGGCCCTGGTCCTGGGACTGCCAACACTTAGCCACTGTCCCTGGGAATGCCACTAGGTGTGTCTGGGCCTCAGGTTCCTAACCTGGGGATGATAACAGCACTGTGCTCACTCCGTGGCTGGAGGATCCGTCAGATCACACGTGTGTACTTCTTAGCAAGGTGTCTGTCAAATAGAAGTCCTCAACAAATTTCTTCTATTTGAAAGATGGAGTTAGGAATCCTCTATCCACTGGTTCACGTTCCATATGGCTGCAAAGGGCAGGGCTGGGCCAGGCTGAATCCCAGAACCAGAAACTTCATCTAGGTCTCCCAAGTGGGAACCAGGGCCATCCTCTCCTGCTCTCCCAGACACATTTTCAGGGACATGCATTGGCAGTAGAGCAGCTGGGACTCAGACTGTACTGATGTTACAGGCGAGGCCAAACCCACTGTGCCACAATGCTGACCCCTCAGGAAAATGTTTTTTAAAGGTGGAACTGCAGTGAGAGGAGTGGTGGCAGAGGTCACCTTCCTGAGGTTGTGCGGGGAGGGCTTCTGACAAAAGGTGGCACTGTAGTTTGCTGAAATGAGGAGTTTATCAGGCTGGGCGAAGGATGAGAGCATGCGTTGTAGCCTGAGGCCTGAGATGAGCAGCTGGAGATCAGGGAAAGTCAGGACACAGAGGTGACCCAGTGAAGCCAGCAGGTGCTAGGGCTAAACGTGGTTGAAGAACCAGCAGTCAGAGCTCCAGGGGAGAGAAAATAAGACAATGGACCAGTCATGAGGACTGGGAGAGCAGCTGGGGGTATAACTGGCAGCTGTGGGAAGTGGAGGATGGCTCCCTGGTTGGAGTCTGGGGGACTGGGTCATGGAATCATGAGCTGAAACAAAGAGGAGCAGGGCTGGACCATTTGATCCCAGGGACAACAAGGGGACAGTGCCCAGCAGGCATTGGGGAAGCAGCAATCGGGGCCAGGATACGGGGTTGGAAGTCACGAGCATAGAGGTGTTGGGTGCAAGGGGTCAGTCAGTGAAGGCGAATGGAGCAGAGGTCAGAAGGGAAGAGGTTCTGGGGCCCAGGGTGACTGGGCAAGAAGGATATGGAGAGATCTGAGAAGAGCCAGCTAACGAAGAGTAAAGCTGACCCAAGAACATGCCATTGTGGAGGCTGGCATGACTTCGGGCCTTAGCTGTGACAGTGGAATTCTCTCTGGTTTTCTTTCTAAGGATATGAGGACAGTCAGGGTCTCCAGTAAGGCGTCCCAGCCAAGAAGACCCTCACTGTCGTGCAGGACATGGTGGTGCCATGTCATGGCCCATGGACACAGGCCTTGCAGCTTACCCTAGCATTGCTGGACTCCAGGGGTCTGCCTCAGCAGGTGGACTCCACAGGGCAGGGAGTGCAGTTGCAAGGGAGCTGGGACAGCATGTTTCTGACTTCTAACGTGAGAGACTTTAACTCCTTTAAAGATTTAATTATTTTATTTGAAAGAGTTACAGAGAGAGAGAGAGAGATCTTCTACACACTAGTTTACTTCCCCAAATGGCTACCACAGCTCAGGCTGGGCCAGGCTGAAGCCGGGAGCTTCATTTTTGCCTCCTTTGTAAATGCATGGTACACTTGGGCCATCTTCCACCTCTGTCCCAGGCACATGAGCAGGGAGCCAGATCACAAATAAAGTAGCCAGGACTCAAACTTGTGCCCAGATGGGATGCTGATATTGCACTGCACCATGACACCAGCCATGAAAAACATAAACTCTTAAAGTGGAAATTCCCCCAAACAGGGCTAAGGTTTTCAATAATGTCAGGCGGCCAAAGAATGGTTGAGGCATTAGAGAATGTGCAGAGATCTGGCTCTGGTATTTGGCAGATGGAAGCAGAGATGGGAAAGAGAAAGGGCTGGGAAGCAGCCCTGGCCTTGGAGATAGGAGGCCTTTGTTCTTTGAGTCATGTACCCACCCCAGTCCACTTCAAGACTTAAGGCAGCATGTAGTACAAACTCCAGGGCATTTATGTATAGGCTGGAAAGCATGCCAGGAAGGGAAGAGGGTGGCTGTGCTGGCCTCAGGGATGGAAATTGTGATGGGGTTTGGAGAAAGCTGGAATGAGGAGGGGTGGCTGGGCCAGGAAATGTGGGGGGGCAGGGGAAGGTTCAAAATCTGAGTGACCTGCAGTGAATTTCTGGAGGATGAGGAAAGAGTGAGAGAGGAAAGAAGCAGGGATGCTGTGGCTCAGTCCCAACCCTGGGGGTGTTGTGGGAGTGTGGGAGCAACTGCCTTGAGCAGCTGCTGAGCCATGCCTGGTGTCTTCTCTCCACTGGGATGGGGTCAAGGAGTCACCCGCCTGTCCCAGTGCACACAACATCCTCATCACCAAGCTCAGGCTCTGCCTGGAGGAGTGGCTTAGAGCATGTGAAGGAATGATTGAGCCAGGGTACATTTGGCCTCAGCTCTGCTCCTGGACACCATGGCAGGACAGAAGAGACTAGGCCAGGGTTCCTGTGCTGGTGGGCAATGAAGGATCTGGAGCTGTGTGCAGGGGCTGTGGATGGGCTGGGCATTTGGGGCCTCTTTCAGTTGGAGGTGCCATTGCTGGACATTACTGCTTGTTGATTCCAGTGGGGATGGTCAAGCCAAGGGTCTTGAAGGGTTTGCACTTGATCCAAAGGTGGTAGAACCCTGAAGGCCCAAGTAGGGGTGGCTTGGTCCAGGCAAGGGGACAGCTGTGGGAACAGGTAGCAACAGAAGTTTGGGACGTCACTCAGTCTCCCCAGGGAGGGGAGGGGCTGGGCCAGTGGGCACCAGGGTGTCCACATGAAGGAGCTTCTTGCCCAGGGTGCCCCAGAGCCTGTTGGGTGCCCTCATTATGCTGTCACATGGCAGGGAGAGATGCACATGGCCATTGAGATGCTGGCTGCCTCCTGCTGGTGTGAGGAGCACTGAACAAACCACATGAGATCCCATCTCACGCATAATGTGCATCCGAGGACAAAATTAGATTGAGAAGTAAATGGAGCCGAAAATTTCCAAAGTGTTTCCCGTCAAGAAGCTGTTTGATTGTATGTTTTAATTCTCCAAGTCCTTCTGCCCGGTGGGCCTCATTTTGCTGGGGACTCCGGCTGGAGCAAGAGCATTTTGTGATGGGAGGGGCCTGCAGCGGTCACCCACCCCTGCCTCCACACGCGTCCTCTTCCTGGCTGATGTGGGAGTCAGGCCTTAAATAACCCTAAAAAGAGGGTGCTGTAAGCTCCATTTTCTAGCCGAGGAGAACAAGGGGTGGAGTAGCACAAGCCATTGGGGTTTCTGACCTACCCCTGCCCGACGCAGTTCCTGATTGTGCAGCCTAGGCAAGCCACTCAGCCTCGCTCAGCTGACAAGCATAATAACGAGTGCAGCTATCACTAGGAAGCACTTAGATGGGGCAGGCCCCTTGCAGAGGGCTTTACGTATGCTGTTTTTAATTTCTTAATCAAGCTAAGGAGCCCTATTTTATGCATGAGAAAGCTGAGGTACGTATGTTACCAGAGCTACAAAACAGCTAGTAGAGAGCAGGTAGTCACCCTGTTGAGCTCACACATCACACATCCCACATCACCTGTGTGGCTTCAAGTCTCAGCTCTAGCCCCTAACTCCAGATTCCCGCTAACACAAACCCTAAGAAATAGCATTGCGATGGCCTAAGTGATGGGACTCCTGCCACCTACGTGGGAGACCTGGCTGGCTCATGGCCCAGGCTCTTGGAGCCCTGCCCAGCCCCAAGCCATCAGAGGCATCTGAGGAGTGAAGCAGCATTTTGGCAGCTCCCACAGTATTTCTGTCTCTCAAATGCATAACACTCAGAGATGAAACCCCCAAATGACCAGAAACTGAAATGCAGGCATTGTGCCCCCAGGACAGGCCCAACCTGTGCATCCCAGCAACAGCAGCAACACAGATGTCGTTGCAGCCTCATACACCTGATTAGACGGCTCAGTGAGACACTGCCTGTGCGTAGAGCATTTGCAGAAAAGGCTGGCCAATAGAGGTCACCCGGGGTGCCCATCGCTACTCCTTGCCTACTGTGAATCTGTCTGACACATACCATGAGTGGGTCCTTCAGCTGGCCAGGGCAGCCAGCAACCCCCGAGGCAGCCACCTTTGTGCAAAGTACTGCTTCCTTCCACACTTGTCACCGGATTAATTTCAGCCTTTGTGGGGTCTGGCAGGGCACAGGGCATGCGACGTAGAGTACAGCCAGAGCGAATGGGGAAGGGGACTATGAGGAGGACTGCGGACCTGGCCATGGTCTACCTTGTGCTTGGGGAATCATCTCTAATCCTCACCATCGCCATGTCAGACAGGAGCTGTTGTGGCTTCCTTCTGCCTTCCTCAGGCAGCCAAGGAGTGGGAGGCCGGGTTACTTGCTGAGGTTGCAAGGTTGGTCAGAATCAGAACTGGGACTTCGGTGCAAGTAGGCAGGCTCCAGAACCCATGCCCATGGCTCTATGGATGGTAGGAAGCCACTAAGGGCTTCTGGCAGCCACTTGACGTGAACAGAGCCTCCTGTGCCCAGGCTGGTCTGGCTGTGGCCCCAGGAAGGGACCAGAGTGATGGTAGAGCAGTGAGAGGCCATGGTTAGCCATGGTGGCAGGACTCCATGTTCCCTGTGCTGGGTCCTATACAGGGGCTTTATCTGCCTTTGTTTCAACAATGCATTTGTTACAAGGCAGTTGGGATCATTTTCATTTTATAAGTATGAAAACAGGGACCCAGGCTGAGCTACCTGCTCAAGTTCACAGAGTCAGCAAGTGTGGAGCTGGCATGGGTATGGAGACTGCAGGTAACACTGCCCCTTTCCCAGAGAGGTTGTGTCTGTATTCCTTGGCTATTCTCACCTCCCTTTTAACAGTCACCTTGTTAATACCAAGGTCGTCTCGCAGTAAGGCAGACTCAGCCAGCGTTTAGACTGGGAAGTGGACTCTGCCTGAGCAGCCATGACCTGGGATACACAGTGGGACTCCTATTGGCCACAGGACAGAGGGTGTCAGGTGGTCTGCAGGTGCCTGCACAACCCTGAGACTCCCTGAATCAGAAATGTTAAGAGGCAAAGATTTATCTCTGAGATTCTCCCACCAGCTTGGAGGAGGCATGGCCTGGGCTCTGACCAGGAACCTCGGTTCGGTGGGGTCTCCACTGAGAGCCTCCTCTCCCGGAGGCCTTTTGTGGGGCTGGGCACTACCCAAGGCTCTGCAGGGGACCATCTGGGACCCAGATGGACAGCTGGACTTTTTCCTACCTACCAATGATGGTCACATAGGTTTACCAACATGGGAGTGCCATGTCCATTTCTATGCGACTGTAAACCTAATCTCATGCTGGAGGCACTGAAGCCCACTCATCTCTGGTGCCAGTGTCCAGTACCCCCAATGTGAGCCTGAACTAGGCCTCCTGCTGCCTTCGAAGCCCCTCTGGGCATCTGGGGGCAGGCGTTTGCCCTTTGTCAAGGACCCCGGGCTGTTGTGGCGTGGGCTTCTTTCTGTCTGATTATTTTGCTTTCCTGTCTCCATTCATACTGCTCACCTGTCACCTTGTCATTTCTTCTCCTATCAGTTTGTTTCATCTTCCAAGCCTCTCTCTTCTTCCTTCTGTGAAGGGCTGGGAAGGCAAGCCATGGAGCTCATTGGGATTGTGTTCCAAAATTGGTGCCTGCCAGGATGGTGGCCTACTGGGGCTGCTGAGACACATATGGCGCCCACCATGCGGTTCTCCCAGCCAGATGTAAAGAGGCTGTGATTGCTGGATGGGCCAGTCTGATGAGCGGCAGCTTACACTCCTGGGAGAGACCTCGTGGGAGCATGAACTTCAAATATGGGACTTAGCCTTGGTACTACCTGCCCTTTATAGCAGCTCTGGCCACAAGCAGAGGGCCAGGGGGGAGCTTATACTGCCTGCACACCCTGTTTTGACTGTGAGAGAGCCAGCCCCTTGGGGCACAGATTATGTCTGCTTCTTCAGAAAATAAAAATTCATTCTAAATCAAAAAGGTTAATTTAAAATAAAAGGTAATGCACTCATTTGGTTAAGCATTCAAACCATACAGTAAAGAGTAAAATGAATAATCTCTTTTCCTTAATCAAAGCCTGCCCCTAAAGCTAACCATGTCCAGTAACATGTATGCACCTGTCAGCAAATAGATTTTATTCATTTTTTTTTTGCTAGCACAAATGAAATTGTGCTGTACACAGTACTCTGCTGTATGCTTTATTCACTTGATAATGTATCTTGGAGCTCTTTCCACATCCCTGCGTTCAATGTCTACTTCAGTTTCCCTCAAAACTGTAAGAGTCAATCATGGGGGTTGTAGGATAAGTTATCCCAGCTGTAACACTTGGAATCTTCCCTCCCTGTGGCCTTCCCTTCCTCCCATGCATTTTCATAGCTAAAGTTCTAGAAGCAGAATTGCTCTTCATGCTATGTACCACTGAAACAGAATATATGGACAGGAGAAGGTAGGCAGGTAGAGTCCGGATCCAGGGTCTGAGCCCCAATCTGCATCCAGCTCCGCCCTTATCAGCAGGTTGGACACCTTCAGCTCCTGTTGTTGTTTCAGACATGCGAAATGCACTTTGGAAAATTTTTAAAACATGAGGGCTGGCATTGCAGCACTGCAAGTTAAGCCGCCATCTGTGATGCCAGCATCACTTGTGAGAGACTGCTTTCAAGCCAGCTCCTTGCTCATGTGCCTGGGAAAGCAGCAGAGAAGGACCCCAGTCCGAGGTACCTGTCACCCTTATGGGAGACCCCAGCTTTGGCCTTGGCCCAGCCCTGGCTGCTGCAGCCATTTGGAGAGGGCGTGACCTAGCAGATGGGAGATCTCTCTTCCTCTCTGTGTCTCCCACTGTGTCACTTTGCTCTGCAAATAGATCAAATAAACTTTTTTTTTTAGTTAAAACACTTCTTGAATAGACAAAAAACATGCCATCTATTAACTGAAGATCTATTTCCACTTGCTAATTAACGAGGGAAACTATAGAAAGGTGAGATGGATTCCAAGAGCATCTGAAGAACAGGAGCTTATGTCATCCATCTAGAGAAGCAGTAGGGGCCGACATGCAGGCTAATCCTCTACCTGTGGCCCTGATATCTCATAAGGGCTCTGGTTCAAGTCCCAGCTGTTTCACTTCCTATCCAGCTACCTGCTTATGATATTGGAAATCAGCAGATGACCCAAAGTCTTGGGCCTCTGAAGTAACATGGAGTTACTGGAACACGGGAGTTCTGGCTCCCAGTTTTGATCAGCCCAGCTCCAGCCATTGCAGGTGTTTGGGGAATGAAGCAGCAGATAGGAGAGCTCTCTTTCTCTGTGCCCTCCCCAAAACAAACAAACAAACAAATCCTAAAAAGGAGAGAGAAAAGCATTACATCAGATCCAGCATCATGCTGTTGCTGTTGTGACATCTGTATCCTATATAGTTGCTTGTTCAAGTCCCAGCTGCTCCACTTATGATCCATCTTGGTGCTAACGCTCCTGGGAGAGGAGCAGATGATGCCCCAAGTCCTTGGGCCCCTTATCTATGAGGGAGACCTGGACGGAGCTCCTGGCTCCTAGCTTAGGTGAGGTTCAGCGCTGGCCATTGTGGTCATTTGGTTAGTGACCCAGCAGACAATTTTCTCTATGTTTCTGTAAATGTGCATTTCAAATCAATAATTAAAGTAAAAGCATTAAATCTTAGAATAAGATTGCTGATTAGAAACGAAAGGGTTTAATGTCCTATAAGGCATTGCAAATGTAGCCTCTTCTGTGATACCTAGGAATCTGTTTATTAACAGCCAACCCACCTTGTCTGGGCTCTGCTCAGGTAATAGCAGGTGTCTTCTCAGGAGATAGGCTCCTCCAATGCCTGTAATGCCCAGGACAGTGAGAGCCCACATTGCTCACTTTGGTAACTCCCTTACCTGGGCTCTAAGTCTAGCTTTTAACATGTAGGAGGGTTTCTTGTATGACTGGAAGAGTTTTCTAGAAAATAGTGTAAATACCCCAAATGGACATTCTGGTGACAGTAGACTCAGAGCACCAGCTTTGGAACTGTCACTGGCTCTAGGAGGGACCATGGGGTTGAATGATGAAGGGCAGGGTCGGGCAGGGTCGGGCAGGGCAAGGCAAGGCAGGGAGAGGTGCAGCAGGGCAGAGAAGGGTGGAGCAGAGCAGAGTAAGGCAGGGTGGAGTGGAGCAAGTTAGGGTAGGGCAGGGTAGCCTGGGAGGAGGTGGCCAGCAGGATCGGAAAGGGCAGAAGAATCTGGTATGATGCAGGCCAGTGCCTGGCAGAGAGGACTTGGGCACTGAGGAGGCAGGAGAGGGCGACACCCCAGCCTGGCATGGGCAGGGCCTTGGGCTGCACCTGTCAAAAATGAGGAAAATGGCATGGAGCTTTAGGGTGGCCCCAGGGAGCTGGCAGGGCTTGTGCCTCAGTTTCCCAGAAACCATTTTTTCTCTGCTTTGGCCCCGTACTCTAGCCTGTTCTACTTTGCAGAAAGTCTCCCTTGGCTGTCACTCTGACACCCCAGTAGAGCCCTCATCCTTAATGAGGCTGGGCCTCTGGGGAAGCTGCGGTAAAGGTGGGGTGGTCATAGGGACCCAAGACGTTTTCAAATGGGTGGGGATGGGAAACTGGCAGTCTGGGGGCTGACCATGACCTTTGTCCATGATTCCTTAGGACCTCAGTGTATGTATTTTAAAAGCAGGATTCGTTGTCACATCATGAAATGAAATAGAGAACTCTAGTTTCCTTTCAAAAGGCGGTGGAAGCAGAGATGAGCTGCTCCCTCAGCAGGTGTCTGCTGGCCCTCCGGGAGGCTTGGGTGAGGTACCCAGCTTGCAGCACAGCCACATCTCTTTTTGTGTGTTGCTCTCCTGGACACGGGAAACTCAGGCTGATGTTTAGGGGGATTCAACAATTCCAGCAGTGGAACTAGAGTGCCCCAGCTGTAATGCGCAGGCACTGTGGCCTCTGTCAGCCAACAACCTGCATGGCTTCCCATTGTGCCCACATGGGGGAGGGTTAGGGTTACTGCGAAACTTAGGGGCTGTTGCAGCAGAAAACCCTCTGAGGCCATCTCTTCCACTGCCTGTGTGTTGCCATGGCACACAGTCAGGGGTCTAGAGAAGGAGACCGCCCAGCATGTCAAGTCCCTGGCTGCTTGGCATGTGCAGGCTTCCTGGGCACTAAGGAAGAGCTGGTTTGCAAAAATGACCTTGCCTTTGCCCAGCTAGCTTTGCCCCTCTTGCTTGAGTTTGGTGTGTGTGTAAACTCCCTGCTGTGGGTGGGACTTCCTCCCTAGGGACTCTCACGGTTGGCTCCTCCCACCTCTGTCTCACCCACTGTGATTGACAGTTGCTGTAGTGGCTGGCTGGCTTGGGGTAGAGAGGCAGGTAGGTGGAGGGAGAGCCTGGGTGGGGTATTGAAAGTGAAGGGTTTTCACACTGTCAGGGTAATGAATTCTGCAAGGGATTGGAGCGAGGGGCGCTGAGCACTCTGTGTCAGGTGTCTGGGAGTGACAACCCCCAGTGGTTAATTACTGCCATGCAACAAGACCCGAGCTGGTAGCAAAATGAGATAAGTTCATTATGAGCTAAATTTGAAGTTAATTGGATTCACATCTCCACCCCCACCATTAATGTTTGTAGCAAGCCCCTACCTAGAAGTAGGCTGGACGACAAAGACACAGTTGCATCTAAGCACCAATGGATGGTTCAGGCCCCGTTGTTGTGTAGGGTGTATGACGGGGGAGTCTGTGAGGTGCCATTGAGAAGGATGCCATCGATCCTGCCATGCAGTGAGCCGGTGCCCTTGGTGATTCCTGAGTATCTATTGTATGCCAGGCCAGGATGGAACAGGAGGGTGGAGGCTGGAGAGCAGCTCCTGACCCTGGCGTCCTTGGGGGCTAGAGGCAGAAGGAGACAAGTGCTCGGGAGGCTGGGGAAGGAGGGATAGACTCCGATGCTGGAAGTGCCTGGTACCACCCCTGACTAGCTATGGGCACCCGGGCAGATGTCTCATCTCTCTGTGTTGGAGTTTCCACAGCTGTGACGTGGGGATAGTGATGCAGTTCCCCTTCCAGGGCTTGGGGGATTCAGGGAGTCCTTCTGCATCAGGCACAGTGACAGTGTTTAGAGCACTGACCAGTGCCTGCCACAGAGATTTCAGCTGTGCAGCCAGGGGCAGTTGAGCTACCACCTCGTCTGAGAAATGGGGTCACGACCATGCCCGCTGGGGAAAAGTTAAGGTGTAGAAAGTATCTGGCCTAGGGCCTGGCTCACAGGAACCTCAGAGGGAACTGGACATCAATGTGGGCCAGAGTCAAGGGGAGGGAACTGGACGTCAACGTAGCCCAGGTCAAGGGGAGGGAACTGGATGTCAACTTGGCCCCAGGTCAAGGGGAGGGAACTGGACTCCTTGCCATATGGGAGGGGTGACCAAGAGCTCCCGGATAGATTTGAATGTTGTTTCAGAAACTGTTTCTCCACTCCTTGTAAACACCTCTCCCCAAGTCTGAGAGGGTGCCTGAGGCTGAGACAAGTGTACTACGTGCTGGAGGTCACACAACTTGTCAGTGGTAAAGCCGAGATTTGAACCCAAGCTTGTAGGACTGCAAATTGTAGCTCTCTCTGCTTGCTTGCGGCGCGAGGTTTGGCTCTGGATGCAGCTGGGAGGCTGTATGGACAACGGAGCAGATGCAGGTGGCTGCTTGCCTACCCTCCCGCCCTGGAACTTGCCACTCTCACATCTGGCTGAAGTCCCTCCTTCCCAGGTGTCTGCTGTGGCTGGCCCTTTGTCTGGGCCACTTCCTCTCTCAGGTGCTTTTCCAGTGTTCACAGCTTCCCGTTCTTTGTGTATGCTCTGAGTATTTCAGACTTTCAGAGCTGGTGGTCTGCTTTGGTCCTCCCCAGGTTTTCTGTGAGTCATTTGAATCATGCACCTGAACTTCTCTAAGGGCTCTGACCTAGGAGTGTCTGCGGAGTGACAGCCTTTTGTTGGTGCCCTAGGAGACCAGCATTCAGCTCTCAAGCTATACCTGTCCCAGGCTGAGACCTACCAATGCCTCCTTTTTTTTTTTATTGGACAGTCAGATATATAGAGAGGAGGAGAGACAGAGACTAAGATCTTCCATCCATTGATTCACTCCCCAAGTGGCTGCAAGGGTCAGAGCTGAGCTGAACCGAAGCCAGGAGCCTCTTCTAGGTCTCCCGTGCAGGTGCAGGGTCCCAGGGCTTTGGACCATTCTCGACTGCTTTCCCTGGCCACAAGCAGGGAGGTGGATGGGAAGCAGGGCTGGCAGGATTAGAACCAGCATCCATATGGGATCCTGTTGCGTGCAAGGCAAGGATTTTAACCATTAGACTACTACGCTGGGACCAATGCCTCCTTTTTATGGCTTCATAATACTCCAGTATGTCCATGTACCACAGTCCATTTAGTCAGTTCCCTGTGTTTTTAGGTACTTTCCAATATTTTTTAGGAGCAGGCAGTGCTATAGTAAGTAACCCTATGTACTTGTGATTTTGTGTTGTTGAAGGTGTGTGTATGTCCCAAGAAGCGGTATTGCTTTGTTCAAAATGCAAATGAATCTGTGATTTTATCAGATATTGACAAATTCCCCTCCAGCATGTGATTATATCATTATGCCCGTGATTTGTATTTCTAGTATTTTGTAATGAATTGAGCATCTGTTCAGTTTGTTTAATGGCATGTGTGTATGTGTTTTATATTCATGTATTTTCCCCATTAGCTCATTCACTTCTCAAATGGCCACAATAACCAGTGTTGAGCTAGGAGCCCACATCTTCCACATGCCTATATGGATACAGGTGCCCAAGGCCTTGGACCATCCACTACTGCTTTTCTAGGCTATTAGCAGGGAGCTAGATGGGAAGTAGAACACTTGGGATTTGAACTGGCACCTATATGGGATACTGGTGCCATAAGTAAAGAATTAGCATGCCATGCCACTGTGCTGGTCCCATTTTTAAAGTTTTAAAATAATTTTATTTATTGATTTGAAAAGCAAAGCGAGCACTTTCATTTTTTGCATAACTAACCCACATTGCTGTAATGGCCAAGCCTGGGTCAAGTTGAAACCAGGAGCTAGGAATTTCTTCCAAGTCTCCCATGGAGATTGAGGTGTTCAAATACTTGGGCCATCCATCCTCCACTGCTTTTCTCAGGCCATTAACAGAAGTGGAGCAGCTGTTACTTAAGCTGGCACCTATTTGGGATGCTAATATTGCAGGCAAAAGCTTTACCCACAAAACCAGTCCGCTTTTCAAGTTTTTTTGTTACATGAGCATGGTAGCTCCTTCTCTGTCACGTCTTGATGCAAGTCATGTCCCCCAGCTTGCCATTTCTTATGTGATTTGAGCTGAATAAACAAGTTTTTGTTTAAAGAACCAAGTTTAATTTTTTTCTTCCACTGAAATCTTTACACCATAAAATTAGATTCATTTGGTTTAAAAAATAGTTTGTTTAATATTATGTCCTGCCTATATTTCTGGTGTCAGGTTGCTATTTCTTTTTTAAGAAATAATGGTAATAATAGATGGTGGTTAAAAAACAACGGTGGAGGAGCAGATCAATAGTGGAAAGGAAAATTGGCATTCTTGAGATAAATCTCCTGTGTCAGGCAACTGACCCATCTCAGGCGTGGACATCCACGGCTCTGGGTATGACCACAGGGTTGCACAGCCTTCCCCTGATCACCATGCGTTTTAGAATATTTCATCTCAGCTCCTCCTTTTGTGAGAGGTTCTGTCTGTACCCAAGGAGTGGTCACACATCTGCCCTCTCCATTCCCCATCCCTCCATTCCCTACCTGCTGTCCTGGTGGCCATGACCAGCTTTTGTTAGTGTAGATCTGCATCCTCTGGGCTTTTGTATCACTAGCCTCCTGTGATGTGCTGTGTTTGCTATTGGATTCTTTCATCGAGCATGATGATCTTAAGCTACCCATGCTGTCGTGTGGATTGCTACCTCGGTCCTTTCTACTGGCAAAGATTTGATTGAACAAATATGTCACATCTTCTCTGTTCACCAGTGGATGGATATTTGAGTCCTTTCCCCTTTTGGCTGTTGAAAATAATGCTACTGGGACCATTCTTGAACAGGTGGACTATTGTTCTTCTCTAGAACACCTGTGGAGGAGTTTGTAATTCTGTGTTTGGAACTTTTGAGTGACTGCCAGAGTTTTCAGAGTGGTTGCACTGTTCACGCTCCCACCAGCAGTGTCTAAGGGGGCTAGTGATGACAGCAGTGTGTCTTTTGGAGGATAACCATCCTCGTGGATGTGGAGTGGTGTCTTACTGAGGTTGTGATTTCTGTTTCTGTAATGACTGATGATGTTGAAAATCTTTTGTGTGCTTGTTGGCCATTTCACTTATTCTTTTGTAAACGAATGCCTATTCAGATGCGCTCGCTCATTTCCTAATTGAGTTACTGTTTTTTTCATTATTGAACTGCCTTTTTATATTCTAGATACATGCCTTTTATAGTCACTCCTCCACCAGGGATGCCACAAGATTTGAGCTGAGGTCCTCATATTGTCACTCTGTGACTTTCGTCCCATCCATGTGGACAGGTGTTTGATGTTTGGTGTAGTTACTTTATGGTTTGCTGGCATCCCATATGAGAGTTCTTGGTTTGAGTCCTTGCTGTTCTAGTTTCTAGTCTTACTGATGAGTGTCCCTGTAGATGGCAGGTGGTGGCTGCAGAAGCTGGAACCCCACAGCCCATGTAAGGAACACCCAAGTGGACTTTTTGGCTCAACCTGGTTACAGTGATCCCAAAACAGAGAACTGGTTCCAGTTCCCACTGTTTTGCTTCTAATCCAGCTTCCTGCTAATGCACCTGGGAGAGCAGCAGGGGATGGCCCAGGTGCCTGGATCCTTGGTACCACATGCAAGAGCCCAATGGGGTTTGGAGCTCCTAGCTTTGGCCTAGTCCACTGTAAGCCATTGAAGCCATTTGGGGAATGAACCAGCAGATGAAAGATCTCACTCTCTTCTTCCTTCCCATCTTTTATTCCTCCATGCCTCCCTCTCTGTCCCTCTGCCTTTCAAACAAATAGAAATCATAAAATCCTCATCTCTTACCCCATTTTTACAACTGGAATAAGGATCAGTTATTTTCCCCATCCTCTCAGGATTAAGACAAGTGAGTTATTTTAAACTAAGTATATCTCATGTCTTAGAGGTCTTGGAGGAGTGGAAGACTGGTTTTATTTATTTTAAAGGCAGAGTTACATAAATAGGAAGATACAGAGACAAGAAAAGATACGTTGGTTCAGTTTCCAACTGGCTGTAACAGCCAGGACTGGGCCAAGCTGAAATCAGGAGGCTGAAACCTCCTCCAGGAGTAGGGATCCAAGCACTTGGGTCATCTTCTGCTGATTTCCCAGACACGTTAGCAGGAAGTTGGATCAGCAGTGGAGCAGCCAGGGTGAGAACCAGTACTCATGGAATGTCGGTATCTCAGACTTCACTTGCTGTGTCACCCGTCAACCCTAGTCTTTGCCTCAAGTTCCAAGTGCTGCATGGATTCCTTGCTGATCATGAGAAAGGCTAAGTCTCAGTGAGTCTCTGGAAGCAAGAGGTGCTTCCATTCTATTCTAGAAGGAATTCTGTTAAAGATCTCAAATCAAGGCCTTTTGTGTAGTTATTTATTCCATAAGGAAGCATTCGGTGCCATTACAAATGAACAAATAATGAATGTCTAATTGATAAACAGCTGCTGGACATGTGCGTCCACGTCCTGTGGAGGAGCATCGGTTCTTGTTTACCCGCTCTGTGTCTTAGCACTGAAAAGGAGCCATTGTGTCTTCTCAGCTGCCCCAGGTTGACCAGCTGTTCGGCATCCCAAGCTCTGGGATATGATAGAAAAGGATTGAGATGATGAAGAGGCCCCCATCCTGCACGTGGACAGAACCCTTGAGTTGGCTCTCTGGGTTTCTCCACAGGAGGTGTCCAACCTCTGCTCAGACTGGTGACCTTAGATCGAGATGAGTCCAGGATAATGAGGAAAGCGAGAGCAGGGGACATTTGTTCAGTCTTGCATCAGTCCTGATTGCCACAGTACTGCTGCTTAGCAAACTCCCAGAAACTCAGGGTGGTGAACAGAGCTATGCTGTCTTCCTGTGTGTGCTGCTGGGGCAGGGCTTGGCTGTGGGCATCTCTCCTCCTGCTGGGAGCTCAGGCTACCCATTTTGGGTTTTCAGAGGGCATACGCGAGCTTCATACTTCTGCAGCTCACAGCTGTCATCCAGCAGAGGGTATATAACTGAACCCAAACTTCACCTATCCTGGGTCGGGGAATGACAAGGTTTCCTTCCAGCCCTCTCTGAAGAGCTGCATTTATTTTCATTAAAACCAAGAACAGTTTATTGTTATGTCCTTCTACATGATTGGGCACCAAATTAGTATTTTTGGAGTTTTAATTTAGTTGAAAGGCAGAGCCAGGCCAGGCTGGAGCCAGGTGTGTCCCGTAGGTGGCAGGAATCCTCTCATTTGAACCAACACTTGTGTCTCCCAGGGTGTGCAGGAACTGGGAGCTGGAATTGAGAGCAGTGCCAGGATTTGAACCAGGGGCTCGGAGGATATGGTATGTAGGAGTCCTGAGCAGTGTCTTAACTGCTGTGCAATTCCATTTTCCACCCTGGGCCCTGTGCTCCCCACGCTGGTTCCCCGCATTCTTCCCAGCAACCCTACAACAGAACTGTGTTGTCATAGCTGTTGTGCTGTTCTTCCTGTGGTTGGGGGCAAGAGTGGCATGGAATCAGGGTGGGGAGAGGAGGAGTGTGCATACTCACAAGACAGACGAGCTAGATTTGATTCTTTGTAGGTTTTACCTACTTACTTTTTCTTCTTAAAAATATATTTATTTTTATTGGAAAGGTAGATTTATGGAGAGGAGAGACAGAGAAAGATCTTCCATCTGATGGTTCACTCTTTAAATGGCCAGAGCAGCCAGAGATGAGCTGATCTGAAGCTAAGAGCTTCCTCCAGGCCTCGTGTGTGTGTTTGTATTCCCAAGATCTGGGCCTTCCTCTGCTGCTCTTCCAGGACATAAGCAAGGAGCTGAATGGGAAATGGCATAACCAGGACACACAGCGGCACTGGCCCCAGGTTTTTACCTACTAGCTGTGTGCTGTGGACAAGTCACTTTCATTCTTCATGCCTCAGTTTCCCCTTCAGTAAAACAGGGAAATAACAGCTTTCTAATAGGGTTTTTGTGATGAATAAATAACTCTGTTATACTTGGTTTGTAGGTCACATTTTCTGGGTGCTTGTCATAGTGATTCCCATTTTACAGACAAGGAAACTGAGGCCCAGAATAACGGTGTGTTACACAGCAAGTGGGCAGGAATATAAGGATCTGAGCCAGGCAGACTTCGGCCTCTGTGCTTGCTGCCTTGCTTTCTGTGTTGAGCTGCCACAACCACTAGGATTTTCGCACACGGGTCCTTGGAGATGTCTGTTGGGAATTTCATAAGCCAAGAGGATTATCTTCACGCCCATCAATGGGCTTCTGCTGGTGCCTGGGCACAAGAACGATTTAGGAGCTTGAACTACCACCCTGGAACATGTCAGACTCTCCCTGCCTTGCCTATAGTAAGTGATCACTCAAGCCCCATGCTTCCGCAACAAGTCCGTGGGAAGTAAATGCAGGCACAGCCCCAAGCCTCTAGCTGCAGGGACGTTCGCTGGATAAAAATGAAACCCCAGACCATGCCCAGGAGCCCATCTGTCATGGGCACCTCAGAAGCAGTCACTTGCAGAGCACGCTGCCATCCTGCTGGGCCAACCCGCAGTGTGATGGCCACATTCTGGACAAGGCTGGAGTTGACAGAGGAACCCTCATCACCAAGGCAGTAAGCTCAGAGAACTTTCCGAGGAGGATCATTCATCCTGTGGGCAGCAGCTGCTAGAGGATTGATGCAGGAGTGTTCAGAGCTGCAGGTGCAATGGAACCTTTAAGCAGGAGATCCCAGGGACAGCTAGGTGATCCTTTATGCATATGTTGCAGGCACCCTGGGAGACCAGCCAGCTAAGAGAGTTCGTTTTCAGAGCTGGGGAATGCCGAGGCAGGTGGGAAGTATGGTTGGCTCAGTTTTTCAGTAGCAAAGCTGGATGGGGATCAGCCAAACACCCTGGCCAGTCCTCCTGTCTCACTTCCCTGGAGAGTTGTCAAACATTTGTTGTGTGCCAGCTGTCACCCACCTGTCCCTTGGGAGCCCTAGAATGGCAAGTTGGTGTTGATGAGCTGATTCCCCTGTGGGCACTGCCACCTGCTCTGTGTTCACAGCTCAGCTCTGTTTTCTACTAGTTGGGCGACCTTAAGCAAGGTAAGGGACAATTTCATCCCTCTGCTTCCTCTCTGATCAAGTGGGTGTGGTCATGATTCAAACCTCATAGTTTATTTACTTGACAGATGGAGTTACAGGGAGAAAGAGAGAGAGAGAACTTGTATCCGTTAGTTCATTCCCGAATGGTCACAATAGCTGGGGCTTGGCCTGCCCAGAGCCAGTAACCCAGAACTCCATCTCTGGGTCTCCTACATGAATGGGGTACTCGGGTCTGAGTACTTGGGCCATTTTGGTCTGCCTCAGCATTGGCTTGGCTGTTCCGGAGGTGCAGTGCTCCCTGTACACTGGGCTGGGGTGGGAAGCAGGGCACCTTAGTGAGAGTCAGATGTCATCAAGACTTGAAGAACACAGGTAAAACTTCTCTGTGGAGCAGGCTCTTGACCATGGGCAGTGGTGGAATGGTTAATGGAGAGAACAGGAGAAGCCGTATCTGAAAGAGGAATAGCATGAACCAAGGCAGAGGTCTGAGTATGGGAGTGGGAATTTACGAGGCCCAAAAGGTGGAGCACAGAACGAGGACTCCGTCATCCAGCCGGAATGTGGGCATTTCGTTGAGGAGGCAGGGGTAGCCACTGAGAGCAGGACACTCGTGTTCGTGGGTTCTGTTACCTGGTTGTCTCCCCATATTTTTCCATGGGTTCCAGTAAAGGAGCTGATTTTCTTATGATTTTCCAGACCCAGACATAAACCAGTTCATGATTATTTCGAGGAAATTTTGACCCTGTCCAGTGTTTATTGCTCTTCTGTTTCCATATTATCCCAGGGTGCTGGCCACAATGTTCAGAGTGGTTTTCAGAGAAAGCGTTGATAGCAGACTTCCTTCTAAACATTTTACCATCCAAGGACCATGTTGACTTTAGAATCAAGATCAACATAAGATCAAATGTTTCAATTCTTCAGTTCTTCAATTCTTACCAAGTGGTATCAAAAGGAGCTAATATGCAATCTTAGCCAATGCTCAATTAGCATATCTTGATAGAATATGCGTTTGCTGCTTGGATGCATTAATGTGATATCCTGAACAGCATTTTCATATTGAACCATCCTTGCACTCCGAGAAATAATTATTTATTTAGTCATGGTATATTATTTCTTTTCTAGGGTTGCCTGATCAATCTGACAGTAGATTTTTCCTATTCATATTAGCAAGTTATAAGGTCAGCTTTTTAAAAAATTTATCTAAAAGTCAGAGTTGGCAGAGAGAAGAAACAGATCTTCCCATCTGCTGGTTCACTCCCCAGATGACTGCAATGACTGGGACTCGGCCAAACCGAGTCCAGGAGCCAGAAGGTCCATTTGGGTCTCCCTCATGGGTGCAGAGGTCCCTACACTTGGGCCATCTTCCGCTTCTTTGCCAGGCACATTAGCAGTGAGCTGGGTGGGAAGTGGAACAGCTGGGGTCAAATTCTGGCTCCTCCTTTGTAGCCTTGGGCAAGTCTTACTTTCTTGTAAAATGTGGATAGGGTTGTTGGAAGTTAAACAAGACCATCATATGAAAGTGTCAAGTGTTCACCATGGGCAGGGTGTGAGTCCGGGGTCGGGGTCAGTTGTGCTTCCCTGGTTGGCGGGAAGCCAGTCTCTCAAGGAAGCTCCAGCCTGGCCAGCTGTCCCTGTCTGCCCCAATCTGCCCACTGTCGCTTCAATCTATTTTTTTTTCTTTTTTAGAAAGCAGGAGGGAAGTTGGACTTTACTTTTTTTTAAGGATTCATTTATTTTCACTGGAAAGACAGATTTATAGAAACAAGAAGAGACAGAAAGAGAGAGAGATCTTTCATTCACTGGTTCACTCCCCAAGTGGCCACAATGACCGGAGTTGGAGCCAGAAACCTCTTCCAGATCTCCCACATGGGTACAGAGTCCCATGGCTTTAGGCTGTCCTCTGCTGCTTTCCCAGGTCATAAGCAGGGAGCTGGATGGGAAGTGGAGCAGCTGGGACGTGAACCGGTGCCACATGGGATCCTGGTGCATGCAAGGTAGAAGATTAGCCTGTTGAGCTACTATGCCAGCACCGCCAACACCATCAATCTTTTTTTTTTTTAAATATACTTATTTGAAAGAATGACAAGGCGCAGTTGACAGAGGGAAAGAAAGAAACAAAGACACCCTCCGTCTGTTAGTTCATCTCCTAAATGGCCAAAAATAAGGAGCCTGGAATGCTACTGCGGTGCCAGGGGGAGGGTGTTCCATATGGTGGCAGGGAGGGGCCCAACCACTCGGACCGTCATCTCTTGCTTTCCCAGGTGTGCTAACAGGGAACTAAACAGAGCAGCCAGTACTTGAACCAGCTTTGCTCCCACATGAGACGTCAGGGTCACAAGCAGTGGCTTACCCGGCTGTACTTCCATGCCACGCCCCACGTTGTGATCTCGTCCTGAGCAGTGTGACCCCACCTGCACTCACCTTCAGGCAGCTCTGCGGAGGCTCATGGGCCTCTGGATCTCCGTGACAGCTGACCGGGGCGGAGCAGGCACAGCATGGCTGTGTTAGTATCTGTCCTGCCACCTGTTCCCCATGTGCCACCTTAGGCCCCCATGTGCCCATGACAGCGGGGGGCCGGTGAGGAGGTGCCCCTGGGCCCTTCTCGCGTTGATTCTCCGCGGGGCAGGAAGGGGGCTGGTGTGTGGTGTCACTCTCTAGCCCCCAGTGTTGCCACCTCAGACCACAAGGACTGAGCTCCCTTTGGCTTCCGTTCGCACGGAGGATGTGGGGGCCTGAGAGGGCTTGCCAGGATGAGCCTCGCCCCCTCTTCCTGTCTGTGTGATTGGTTGCAGCCCGTGTCTTGCTTCATCTCTGCTCCCACTGGAGTCCTAATAGGAGCTCTGGTGGGTGCAGAGACACAGCCCGTGACAGTGCCCAGGGGAGGGCTATGGGCAGAGCCGGAAAGAGTGAGCAGAGGGAGCGAGGGAGGGAGAGTGCCTGCCGTGCTCAGGACTTGGCACTGTGTAAGGTTCTGAGCAGGGGCAGGGCACTGCTGAGTGAGGCAGCCCTGGATGCTGAGGACTGTTCTGATGGCAGCTCTGGAAGGGAAGGTTCCTCAATGCTGGGTTCTTGGGGTAGAGTATGGGTGGGTGGGTACGTGAGTCAGAGGTGGCCCTTCTATGTCCCACTCCAGGAGGCCAGAGCTGTCTTCCACCTTCTGCAGCCTGCACCGTGGGAACTCACAGCAGAGGTGCTCCTGGGGCCCGGCCTGACTCCACACAGTCAGCAGCTGCCCCTGGGGCTGCCCTAGTCCTCAGTGCCTGTCCCCAGAGAGGCCTACCTTGCCTTCTTAGGCTGGCTGAGATGGGCTCACCCCTTTCCTATGGATCTTCTAGGTCCTTCCTCCAGGGTGGGGTCTCGCCCCCAGCACCAGGATTCATCTCAGAACAGGTGGTCTTCTAAAATCAGTGCTCTCGGTCCTCGCCAGGGGAACCTGTTACAGGTGATGGGCAACGGTTGGTCGGAAGGCTGTGGCCCCATTCCTGCCCTAAGCAGCAGCAGCTGTGCCCTGCCAGAGCTGTGCCACCTTGGATTTCCTGCCAGCAGTGTGGAAACTGTATCCCTGGAGACTGTTCACAGGGCTATGCATGAAAAGCCTACTGTGTACCATGCTGGTAGAGAGCCCCACTGTCCCGGCTATGGATGGGCCCCAAGTCCCTGCCCTTCTGAGGAGCCACCCAGTGAGGGCCAGGGTCTCTACCCCTATGGGTGTTGGCGGTGGCAGGTGCTGCCTGCATGGTCACTGAATAAGAAGAGCTCCTGACCAAAGAGGCAAGAATTCTGTACAGGGCCAGATGGAGAGCTTCCAGGCTGTGTTCTCTATCCCTGCCTTTTCTGCCTTTCCATGAAAGCTGGCAAAGCAGACGGGCAGGGCGGTGTTGGCGCTGCTGTCCCAGGCCATTCAGGCAGGAGCAAGAGGGACCTTGTACAGGTGCCTTGGGGAGCAGACATCCAGCAGAGCTGGTTGGAGCCAGGCATGGTCTGGTTCTTGTTTCCCAGGGACAGGCTTGAGCCCTGACTTGGTTTGTGCTGAGTGAAGCAGGGGTGGCTGGAGATTGTGTGTGTGTGTGTGTGTGTGTGTGTGTGTGTGCATATGTGAGTAACGGTGGGGTTCGGGGCCCTGGGGCATGTTGGCATTCAGCATGTGGATGTGACAAATGTGCAGAGGTGTCCGGGGAGCCGTGGACGCTAGCGTCCGGCCACGGCAATGCTCACCCAATGAATTGTTGCTTTCATTCCTCAGGCCGCGACTTGGCGAGCACTACCCTCCCTGGCTACCCTCCGCACGTCCCCCCCGCCGGACAGGGCAGCTACTCAGCGCCCACGCTGACAGGGATGGTGCCTGGTGAGTCTGCGCATGGGCAGCTTTGCAGCGGGCAGCTGAGGGAGGCTGGGTAAGGGGGGGCGTTCCCTCCACCACCACCCCAAACAGCTCTGGGGTGACCCTGCTGAGGGTGGACCTGCATAAATCAGGCAGAGGTCTGAGCCCTCAGCCTCTGTTCTCTTGCAGCTAGGGCTGTGGTGGGATTGGGGCCATCCCGCAGCTACACTGGGGAAGATGTGAGAGAGAGGGCAGCCCTGGACTGTCACTCAAACAGCCCCTTGCTGACCATGCGGGGAGTCTGAACCCAGAGCAGTGCTTGGCCCAGCTGGAGGTCACCCAGCCGGGTGTGGGGGAGGCCTCCTCCCACTCTCTGTCTCCCACCCACTCAGCTGCGTGACATAGCAAGCAGGAAGCCCATGAGACAGGCGCTGCTGAGGGTCGGGTTCTTGTGGTCAAGAACAATGGGCTCTAGGTAGACAGGTTCTCGGCTGTTAGCTTTATCACTTGATTCTCAATTGAACACCTGTGGCCCTGGGGACCTGAGCCTCTCTGGCCAGTGATGTGTCAGTTGCATAGTGTTCAGGAAGGAGACTAGTGTGTGTCCTGGCATGCTGGGGTGGGGACAGCATGCCCCGTGGTGCTGACTGGCTGTGGGTCACACGTGTCTGCAATGATATCCCAGGAGGAAAAACAGGCTTCTGTGGCAAGCAGCTGCCCTGTCTCCTGCTCAGGTCATTCCCAGGGGCCCAGGCCCTATGGCCCCCTACCCTGTACACATTACTGGCTCTCTCTCTTTCTCTCTCTCTCTCTCTCTCTCGGCATTGAGAGAAATGCAGCATGCAGCTGGTTCTCTGCTTCTTGGAGGAAGCTGAGCTCTGAAAAGGGCTGAAGTGTACCCAAGTCACCCAGCAATAAAGAGATTAGGGCCACTTCCCACCTCCTAAAGGCCAGTCGGGCTCAGCCTTAAACTCAGGTGTCAGGACCCCTGCAGTGGGAGCCTCTCCTTAGAGACCTCTCCTCCCATTGCTGGCTGCCCCCGTGGACCAGGGAGGGCCTGCAGGGCTGTGGGGACCTGTGCATGCTTCTCCTTCCAACCCACCTCCGAATCCAACCCAAATTGGAACCTTGTGGGCACTGCCAGGCCCGAAGGCTAGCTCCAGGCATTTGGCTGTGCGGGTGAGTGGAGAGCTGGCGAGGTGGGGGGGCAGGTGCAGCAGGTGCGGTCACGCTGGCAATGGGGCTCACCCTGGTACACTTGGCTGCAGGGACCTGAATGCTCAGCTATGTCCTCTGCTTACAGGTTGTCACCAAGATGTATTTAATGAGGTAGGAACACAGAGCATATTTCATTTAATGGCTTGTTAACTTGATATATATGACTTCTAAATCTGAGACATAGGGTAGCTGGCCTCCATGTGCACCTTGCTCTGGGCCTGGCCAGTGCTGAGGAACCCCACCAGGCTTCCCTGGCAGAAAGCCCATCTTAGCTGGGGGCCAGCGTGGGCCTGCAACCCTGAGCATGGCAGGGCTGCCTCCAAGCTGTTCTTCAATCCTGCTCTGTGAACTGCCCATCCCATGTCCACATCATTTTGTAGAAGGCAAAGGGTTGTCCCTGACGTAACTAAGCTGATATGAGGTGGGCAAAGGCATGAACTCCGTTTTTCAGAAGGATTGCACAGCTCGCAGGTGGAGACGTGAGCCACTCCTCTAATCCTCCAGGAATCTTTAGTACAGGGCTGCCCCATCTTCTCTCTGTCAACTCTGGCTGCTCGATGATACAGCAGGAGTGGGCAGCAGCCGCGCCCAGCCCTGGCCCCTTGGCATGTGAGCAGGTGAAACGTGAGGTTACCAGGCTGGCCCCTCTGGCTCCCCACTGCAAACCTTTCAAAGGCTAAGTTCAGAGAAGCAGCTGAACTTCCTCTGAATTTATCCAAACAGAACCTGCTCTCCAGGTTTCCATGACCAAGCTCCAAAAACAAATGACCATGGGCCTGGCAGAGTCCCCGGCGGGAACGGACGGTGGTGCCTCGTTCATTAATGGTAGCAGCAAGAATCGCGGGTTCGAGCCAGGGTACAGTGCAGCCAATCCTGCTGGCAGTAGCAGGACAGGGCAGCCACAGGGGTCCTCTGGCATGATGGGGAGGGAGGCAAGCAGGCATCTTGACAGGGGCAGCTGCTACCTGCCTTCCTTCTCTGTAGCCCTCTCTCTCCTCTCCTGCCCGGTGCCCTTGCCTTCCTTCTCCCAGTGCTTACTCAGCAACAGGCTGGATGGGGCTTAGCTGGCACAGCCCTTGGCTCATGTGGCTCAGCATCCCAACTTTGGGGCAGGGCTAACCCTAGTGTCTGTTTCTTTGAGGGAGGCTAAGCCCCTCATCTGTGTAGGAGCTGTGTCAGGGCTGTCCCACAGCACAGGGGGCTAAGGGGGTCCTGGGCCATCCTGCCACTCCCCACTGTACTCTGGCTTCTGTGGGCCACACCTGACTCCTCTCCCAGTTTTCCCCTCCCTGATGGCTCACTGGTTCCCAGCATGTCTTAGACTCTTACCCACCAGTGTCCTTCCTCACCCTGCATCACTGCCCAGCTCGGCCACACGAACCCGTTCTTTTCCTCCTCTAGCTTCGACAAGTGCCTGGCAGTCCTTGGCTTGTGGCTGTGCTGCTCCCAGGCCAGGCACCTGCTCTCCTGTGTGAGTCAGTTCTTCCTCTTGTCCCATCTTGGAAGGACACACCTACACAACCCTCTCTAAACCCCAGCATAGTCCCACCTGCGAAGACCCACTCCTTTCCTCTTATGGTGGCCGTGGCATCCACAGATCCCGGCACACGGACATGGATCCACTGCAGCCTGACCGAGGGTTTCCACTCTGCATGGGTTCAGATTTCTGATTCCTAACTTCGTGGGCTTGGAATGTGAGAGGCATTTGTTCCATCACCTTGGGGTCCAGGTCATAGACCCCAGGGGCTTGTAGGCCCAGGTGGAGAAGCAAGAGGGCCTTGTGTCTCCCCAGACCCTGGGAGTCTGACAATGCAACCGGGAAGGAAACCGGGAATCTTCTGGGTGATTCTTCCCACCACAGCCTTGGGGGAGGCATCCGGCTCCTGCTGTGTCCATCTGTAAGTGAAGGCCTCTGTTTATAAAGGCTTGCTGTGCGACACAAGCAGGAAGGACTGCCCCAGGGTGTCCTGGGACTCCATAAGACACTTGTGGCCTGAAAAAACAGATATGACATCATTCTGTGTACATGTGCTTGCTTTGACACAGTTACATACACACATACAGAGGGAGAGATACTCTATTTGCTGGTTCCTTCTCCGAGCACCTGCAGTGGCTGGGGCTGAGCCAGGCCAAAGCAAGGAGCCAGGAGCTCAACCCTAGCCTCCTGCTCGAGGTTTAGGGGCCCAAGGTCTTGAGTGCCCACCTGCCATCGCCCAGGGCTGCATCTCTTCAGCAGCAAGCTGGTTTCTGAATCGGAGCCAAGATTTGAACTGTGGATGTGGATGTCCCACCCTGGGACTTAACCACTGTGCCAAACACTTACCCTCCTTGACCTTGAACCCTGATTCTGTCATCAGGGGTGCTGGCTGCCCCCTCTGGCTCCAGGATCTCCCCGTGTGACCACCAAATGCAGCTCTTTGGCCTGCGGATTGCGTTTCTGCCACCTGCAGACTCTGTCTGTGCTGAGGAAGGCGGACGTGGCACATCAGCTTAGGGTGGAAGCAGCATTCAGGTTTTGATTTTCATCCAGTCCCAGCAAAATGCCAGAAGTTTTGCACTAGAGACTCCTCTGGTGTCTCAGCCGCTGCCACAAGTTGATTCTTGCCTTCAGGTATTTCTGCAACCTAACAGATATCGACTTGGCATTTGAAACTCTTCAGGATTCTGGGCTGCAGGAAAAACAGACAGGGAGTCCACTGCCGAGTGTGTGTGTGTGTGTGTGTGTGTGTGTGTGTGTGTGTGTATGTGTGTGTTCGTGCACACATGTGGGAATCGAGGTTCCCATCTTTGAAATGAACCTGTCAGGCAGTCATGGCCCCGCCTCCTCAGAGCTCCCTTTCCAGGGCGTTAGGCTCAGGTGCCAGGAAATCCTGGCAGCACCATCCTGCTCCCTGCCCTAGGCTGTGGCGGGGGCTAATGGCTGGGTCGCTGCCAGTGCAGTGGGCACAAAAGGAACCTGGCCCAGTCCGCGTGGCCCTTGGCACTCTAATCACCATGGACTATTGGATGCCTACCAAATAAGTTGCTCAGGGGACTTATGGTCCCTTTATATTATCTGTTGTTTTTGGAATATGTGCAGTCACATGTTTTTTAAATTTGTATTTATTTGAGACAGATATCACCTATCCACTGACTTACTCCCCAGTCGCTTCCACCAACAGGAAGAAGCCAGGATCCAGGGACTCGATGTAGGTCTCCCACGGGTGGCAGGGACCCAAGTGCCTGAGCCTGCCAAGGGTGTATATTAGCAAAAAGACAAACTCAGAAGTGAAAATTGCACTCAAACCCAGGCAGACGGGCATGTTAGCTGTTACATGGAATAGCTGCCCTGCCCTTTTATTTTCTTGAAGAAGCAGGAAGTGAGAGTGAAGGGTGGAGTGGGAGCCAGCGGCAGCTGGGAGGGGTGTGGAGTGGCTGCAGGGCTGAGGCAGGCCCAGGGTTTCACAGGAGTGTGGCAGGAGGGATGGGAGACCATACGTGACTTCAGCCGACTGTAGGCTCGGCCCTCCTGGCTGGCTGCTGGCTCTCTCTCATCCTTTTGGGTGTCCCCCATTGAGAGAGGCCATCCCCAACCCCAAAACATGCCCAGCTCTCCCATCACTATGCCACAAGTGACTGTACCTGGGACTGGCAGCAGTAGCCAACATTCCTCCCGGTTCTGTAGCTTAGCAGGGGTGAAGGTTTCTGCAGGACTCCCTCTGGATGCTCCAGGGAGATAGCTGTGCCCTTTTCTGGCTTGTGGGTGCTGCCCACGCTGCCCGGCTTGTGCCTGCTCCTTCATCCTCAAGGCCAGAAGTGTTGGGCTGAGTTCACATCATACTGCCGTCTTTCTCTCTCCCGCCTCCTTCTGCCCGTTACGTTCTCCTTTGCCTTGGGATTTAACATCCTGGGGAGTGGGGATGGGATAAGGGGGCCATTATTCCACCTGCCAAATCCCACCTAAGCCAGGTCCCTTTTAGCTCTATCTTAAGCATCATCTGTCCATTCATGGAGTGAGTGTGGCTCAGGGCACACAGCTCAGTGTGTTTCCCTCCTCCTCGCCAGGCTGAGGTCCAGCAGTGTTTGTTAGTTATCAGGACAATGTCTCGATGTTCCCTGCTGTGTTTTTGACTCCTGGCACAGTGCCTGGTAGCGAGGAGCACTCAGGAAGTAATAACTGAGGGCTTGGCCCAATCTGTTAGGACCCCAGCAAGAGGGGTTGCAGCTAGGGGTGTGAGGGCCAACCCAGAGCTGGGTGTTGGCAGCTGCAGTCTGAGTGTGGGTTCTGGAGCTGGACCAGCTAGTCTGGACTCACTGTCCTGCTCTCCCTGGCTGTGCAACTTACAATAACATGACTCCTGCGGGCCCTCATTCCCTCCTCTATGAAGTGGAAGCGATGGTCATGATCTGAGCCCCGTGTGATGCCAACATTCTCAGAGCCTCCGGCCGGCCATGGACCTGGCAGAGACAGGCACCTTGCATACGGGCCAGCACAGATGAGAAAGGCGTCTGGCCTTGGCCACGCTGTGGGGCGTGTGTGGCTGCCAGCTGCAGAGGAGGGTCGGGGGACAAGCCTGGCAGCTGGCAGGAGTTCCCAAGGTGGGAATGTGACCCTGCCAGTCCAGGTCAGGCCCACAAGGCTAACCAGGAAGAGGAGCTATGGAGGAGGAAACTGGCAGCCAGCCAGAGGTGAGGGTTTGCACTTGATCATGGCCAAGCAGACATCCAGTTGAGGGTGGGGATGCATAGTGGGCAGCTGCAGTTACAGGGTGAAGCAGGCCAGGAACACGGGCACAAGGTTGGGTCCAGGGGAGAGAGATGGACACTGTTGGAGGTGCGTGATCTGGTCACTGAGAGTTCATGGGCTCTGTGACTCTGAGCTGTGCAGGCCCAGGGGGATAGAAAGGCTTCTGGGGTCCTGGAGGGACCAGAAGGGGCCAGGAGGACAGTTTCTCTGTCAGGAGCCTTGCAGGCTCGGCAAGCCTGCCACCCTCTGGGTGCCGTTGCATAGGCATGGCCTGGACTGGCGAGTGGAGTGGGAGCAAGGGGGGCCCTTTTTCAGCCCCATATAAAGAACCTGCCCCAGAGGCAGAGCTGAAGACATGGGAGGGAGGTGGCAGGCCCAGAGGCAAAGAGGACGGAGTGTCAGGAGACTGGGTGCATTCCCTGAAGGCCTCCCTGGCCCACGCAGCAGGCTGGATGGGCGTTTGCTCAGGGATTGAATGGCCTAGAATTCTTGGTTCTTCCTCCCTTCCCCTCCTCCTCTGACTTGCTTGCCGAGCCCTCCCTTGGGCCCCTGGGCACTCTTCCTGGCCTGGGCCCTTTGCCCACACCTCTGCAACCTCACCCTGGGCGCTGGGGCACACCTGTTGCTGGTTCTCACCCTTTGCTGCCCTCTAGTGGCCGCTAGCCACTATCACACTAATAATGTGGCCTGATAGCAGCTGGGAAGCAGCAGGTGGCCAATCATTCCTTCCTTCCTTCATCCATTCTTCAGATATTTCCCAAAAGAGCCTGGGTGCCAGTTCTGGGCTAGATGCAGGGTGGCAGATAAAGTCCCTGCCCTCAACAAGCTCACAGTCTAGTTGGAGAGAAAGAGGTGAAAAAACAAGTCATGTCCCGGGCCCAGCACGATAGCGTAGCGGTTAAAGTCCTCACCTTGAACATGTGGGATCCCATATGAGCGGCAATTCTGATCCTGGCAGCCCCACTTCCCATCCAGCTCCCTGCTTGTGGCCTGTGAAAGCAGTAAAGGATGGACCAAAGCCTTGGGACCCTGCACCCATGTGGGAGACCTGGAGGAAGTTCCTGGCTCCTGGCTTCAGATTGGCTCAGCTCCAGCCATTGCAGCTGCTTGGGGAGTGAACCATCAGACGGAAGATTTTCCTTTCTGTATATCCGTGTTTCCAATAAAACTAAATAAATCTTTAAGAAAAAAAAGTCATGTCCCCACCAAAGGGAGGTCAGCGCCTGGCCTAGTGGTGATGATGCCCATGTGCCCTGTTGGACTACCTGGGTTCAGGTCCCGGCTCAGGTCCCTCCCTGTTCTGACTTGCTGTTAACATAGACCCTGGGAAGTAGCTGGGTCTTGGCCATCTCCTTGGGAAACCTGAATTGTACTCCCAGCTTCCGGCTCAGGGTATCCCAGCCCTGGCCATCGCAGGCATTTGGGGAATGGACCACTGGATGGGAGCCTTCTGTCTCTGAAATTAATATTAGACACTTAAAAGAAAATCATCCCTACATGAAATGTTAGAGTTAAAATGGATCCCACCATGCCCTGCACACAGTGCTCTGCCGTCTGTAACTGCTGGCCCCAGTTGCCAGCTGCAGCGCCCTATGAGCCGGCTGCTGCTTCCTGCCCCCAAGGCTACCAGAGCTCAGAGCCATGAGCTGGCTGACGGGCTCACAGCTAGGCAGGGGCAGCTGGGCCTGGGGCCTGGCTCCTGGGTCTCAGGGTCGGTCACGCAGGGTGCTGGCAGAAAGTGCAAGGGGAGGGGGATTGAGTGAGCTGACTGGCTCTGGAATCCAGGCATGCCTTTCTTGATGGGGATACCAGGAAGCCATCTCTGGTCTCTCTCCCCAGCTTCACTTGTCTGGGTTTGGCCTGTCCTCCTGGACCCAAAATAAGTATCGCCTCTTACAGGAAGTCTGCTGTGCCCCCTGGGTGGGCCCCTTTGGCCCTGCCTGGGGTTTGCCATGTTGGATCCTGTAATGCTGAGTGGCCTCATCTGCTGATTGCTTCTGATTCCTTCTGGAATCCTCGACCACCCAGGTCCTTCATTGAGCAGGTGCTAGATGGATCTGGGTGGGGTTGGTATGAATATAACTCTGACCCCTTCCTATCCTTCCTAAAGATTTATTTAGAAGTCAGAGCAAGAGAGTATGCATGAGAGAAAGAGATCTGCCACCTGCCAGTTCACTTTCTGCAACGCCTACAGCAACCAGGGCTGGGCCAGGCCATATCCAGGAAGCAGGAACTCCGTCTGAGCTCACAGTCCCTCTTCTGCCTTCCCACGCACACTAACAGGGAGCTGGAGCAGAAGCAGAGCAGCCAGAACTACACTGGTACTCCCGATGTCGGACGCCGGCATCCCCAGTGCTGGCTCAACCCGCAGCGCTGTCCCGCTGACTCGTGCCCCTCCATCTCTTGTCAAGTTCAAGAGCCCAGGACCTGGGATTCCACTGTACAGTGGAACAGGGTTTGAACTCTCCTTGGGCACCCCCAAATCTCTTCCACAATGTGTTTCATTTTTCTCGCCCAAAGACGCCGCCACCGAGACAATGGCCCTTGCCGCCCTCTGCCTGAGTTATTTATTTATTTAGCACTTTTCTCTCCTCCTCCTTCTCGGGGGACTTGCCTCTCGCCCTCATCTCTCATGTTTTTTCTTTCACTCGACTGTCACTGTCATTGTCCTCCTGGGGCTGGGGACACGGGGTGACAGGCGAGGGGAGCCCACGCGGGCCAGAGAGGCTAGAAACAGAGTCATTAACGGGCCCTGTGAAGCCCAGATGTCCCCCCTGAACGCGGGTAATTTGTTTTTAATGAAAAACCACGCAGTGACCCCGAACAAATGAATTTTCTTTATAAGGAGTCTTCTGTGTGCAGTGGCACAAAGAGAGGGCAAAATGGGGAGGTTTGTGTCCAGGGGTGGCAAGGCTGCGGGAAGGAGCCGTCAGAGATGCCCCGGGCATCATCCTGCAGCGTAGAGGGCACGTGACAGTTGGGCTCGTTGAGGTCTTCCCCACCCAGGGTTTGCCAAGCTGCTTCCTGTGTCATGCCAGGAGAACCTCGCAGGAGCCCGAGCAAAGCCTGGTGATGTGACCCCACTTCATGGAGGTGAGCAGCGAGGTTTAGGGACGGGCATGTGGCCCAGCAGTTGAGACGCTGTCTAGGACACCCACATCCTCTCAGAGCGCCTAGCTTTCAACTCAGCTCCACTCCCTTCCCCAGCTTCCCGCCTGTGCAACCCTGGGGGATAGCAGGGTGTACCCCGTGCCCCATGGAGGAGTCCTTGGCTCTTGGTGTTCATATGAGAGGAAACCAACAGGCAGGAACACACTCTCTCTCTATCGAATAAAGAAAATCCAAAAATTCAAGACACAGGGGAAGAGTTTTGCTGAAGGCCACCAGGTAGCACCGGGTCCAGGATGTGTCGCTGGCAAGGAAAGGGTTTGTTTGGAATTCAGCTCTTACGAAGGCTGCGCTGACATCCGGACATGGCTCCCTGACCCCGGAAAGGGCATGACATCATGGGTTGGGACACGAGGGGTGCCAGACCTATCTGAGGTGCACAGATTCCTGGAAGGATAACTCCCTGGGAATGAATTACTGGCATAAAATGGGTAGACAGGAATTGGTACCAGCCTCTTATGAATAGGCCGCAACGTCTGCTAGGGTATAGGATCAGGTCATAGGATCTGGCCATGAAGGCATTGACGGTAGAGGCCCCAACTGAAGGCCTTGGCCTTGACCTTAGCTTGGGGAGACAGGGACACGTGGGAGGAAGGCAGTGAAGCCAAGTCTGCAGAGGGAGAGTCAGGGTGCTGTGAGCAGGGTCTGTTTTAGCACGTTATTCACTGAGGCCAGAGATGGCCCTCGTACAGTCTGGAACTGCACTCCCCTCCTGCATCACGCGTGGCCAGGGCCCAAACTTCCAGAGTCAACGAGGCTGTGTGCAGATGAGAATAAGCAAAGCACTTGTTCAAGGTCACCCGGCCTCTTCCCGGGCAGCAGCCTGCCCTCCTGGAGTGACAGAAAGCCAAGTGCTTTGCCTCCTGTCCTCATGGTATTAACACAGGGACCCCTGAGGCTGTGGCTGCTGAGGCTCAAATCAAGACCCCTGCTGCAAGCAAGCTCTGCTGACCTCCATCTGAGCCCTGGGGCCCACCCTGGTCCCTGCTGGGTGCTGCTGGATCTCTAGCTTCCTGCTTAAGCCACTGCAGGCTGACGCCTCCCAGACATTGCAAGGGTCCTGCTTGGCTTCTTCTCACTGTCACCCAGAATAGGGTAGCTAGACAGCAGGAAACGACTCTGCTCTCTTACCCAAGGCCTATTTCCCTCTGGAAGCTGGGACCCAGCTAGACAATGAGCCAGAGTTCTGACCATGACCCTGGCTGAGGTCATGAAGCCTCTTGGCATCTCTTTGGGCCTGTGGCTCTCAGGTCCCTCCCACATAGGGGTGCTTCATCCTTCTGCCTTCCAAAGTGACCTTTCACCCACTTTAGTCCCAACCCAGCATCCCATCAACAAACAGGAGGCCAGCGGTGGTTCTACAGCCGCCCCACTGCCCACGGGCAGCCACCAGGCCATCCTCTGCCCTCTGCCCAGCCCCACACTGCCCTCTTGGAGACTGGCATCTCTCCTCTACCCCACTTTTTTTTTTTTTTGGTTGGTTGTTTTTGTTTTTGGAAACCATTCCTATCTGGTTCCATCCCAGAGGCCTCTTCTAGACACAGAACCTTCATCAACAAGATCACTGGAAAAATGAGGGCAGATTGTGACCCCCCACAGGGAGGTTCCTGAGAGTGGGAGGGGCTTCCACTGGCAGATAAACTGCCCTGGTACATCCTGGAGTCAGTGCACCAGGGGGCTTCTGTGGTCCTCGGATGTGGGATTCTTGTTCATTCATTCAGTCACGCAGTTCCTCATCCCTTCCTGGACGGGCACCAAAGTGCTTAAAGGGATTGCCTGGGATCCCAACACATCCTGCCCAGGCTGGAGCAGAAGTGCCATGACTGGGGCGGGCATTGTTGGAATGCGAGGTCCGGGGACTGGGTGGAGACACTTGGGGGACAAAAAGAGAAGATGAGGGACTTGGGGAACGGCAGCGCAGAGGGCTCTATGCCCGGACTGATGGCTCTGGGCTCCTGCTCACCCTGGGCCTCTCCCTAAAGGTACTGACAAAGCGTGGCCCCCCAGCCATCTCTGCGGCCAGAGCGGGTGCCTGGCCCGTGTGGACAAACAGGGGGCTTGGTATTTAGGAGCAGGGAGGGGCAGGGAGCTGCCCTGAATGGCTGCCTGCTTTGGAAATTTCTATGCATTTGTAATAACAAAATTACCATAATTTGCTCGTTAACGCAGCTAGATCAGTCAAGCATTGTTCCATGGCGGGCGGGCGGCCGCTGCCTCTTCTCTGCACACCCCACACGCCCCAGCCAGCAGCCAGCCCGTTAGAGCGCTGGAAATTAGCATGCAAATGGTCCTAATTCGGTGGGCGAGCTGTCAAGCAGCGCCTCTCCAGCCTCGTCTCCGTGAAGGCCCTGACAGCCCGGCTCCAGCGCCGGCCCACCCTCCTCGCTCCAGCCAGGAGGGGCTCCGAGGGGCACCTCCAGACTGACAGCTTGGAGGCCGCCCTCCCTCCGTCAGCGCCAGCAGGCCCGGCAGCAGGCTCCCTGGGGAGCAGGCAGGGCCTGCCACCATGCCAGTCTGGGGAAGGCAGGCAGGCTGCGGGGGAGGCCAGCCCAGGCGCTGGTCTACCAACCCCAGCGGCAGACCTGGGGCCCTGCATGGTGAGGTGGCAGAGTGGGACCATGGGTCAGGACCTGGGGCCCAGGGGCCCCACTGGTGAGTTCTGAGAGCAGGGCACCTGGATACGTGGAGCATCTTCCCCCACCTGCACCTGCTCTGCCAGCAAGGTCAGGCCCCACCCTGTCCCACCCTGCCTTTCTTCTTTGTCTCCCAGACCCCTCACCCTCTCTGTGCCTGACACAACTGTGTCCCAGTGGATGCACAGAATTCCTGGGGGAGGTGGAGAAGGTGTGTGCGTGTGTGTGTGTGTGTGTGTGAGAGAGAGAGAGAGAGAGAGAGAGAGAGAGAACAGCAGCCCGGGGTCTGTATCCTGGTTCCAGCCCCCCGGAGGGCATTCACCTCCCTGGTCCTGCATCCAGTACCCCTGCGTTCTCTGGGCTTCCCAGGGCTGCCGTGAGGAGTGGTGGTGACTAGCAGACGCCCCGCTCCCCGGCTGAAAGAGCCGTTTCCAGAGAACTGCTATGTGCGGAGACCAGAGCCAGCCTCTCCCCACCCCCATGCTTGCCTTTCCCGGGCAGTGTGGCTGCTGTCCCCATTGGAGTCAGTGCACCAGGGGGCTTCTCTGGTCCTCAAATGTGGGATTCTTGTTCATTCATTCAGTCACGCAGTTCCTCATCCCTTCCTGGACGGGCACCAAAGTGGATGGAGCAGAAGTGCCATGACTGGGGCGGGCACGGTGGAGAAAACAGAGGCAGTGCTTGCTCAAGTGGCAACACCAAGATAGAGCAGAGTGTTCTCGCTGACTCCGAAGTCCTTGAGACAAGACAAAAGACAGGGCTCTGGGCACCAAATACTGCCTCCTCCTGGCAATGCCTCCCGGCGCAAGCTGCTGGACGGGGCTCAGCTTCTTCAAGGGTGCCACCTTACAGATGGGCACATCCGTAGCACTCAGCACGTGTGGGCAGAAAGGAGACCACCAGGCGGGCCTGCGGGCTCCTGCCTCTGGGAACCCTGAGGTTCTCGTGTTGGTTCAGGCAGCAGAAGGGAGCAGCTACTGCAGGTAGCCAGTACCACAGGGCTCATCTAGAAGTTTCTTCCAAGGTCTACCTCCAGGCTGTTTCTCTGGACTTCACTCCTCCCTGCTCCTAAGCAGTTGGAGACCCAGGCTAGGGTTCAGGGTCCGGCATGTAGTAAGCAGACTGGATCTCGGTCCAAGCTTGCCCCAGCAGCTGGTGGTTCTTGTGCAATGAGTAACCTGCCCATCCCTACCTGGCCGCCTTGCCCCAGCATCTGTTTTAAGGGCATCTGACTGGGTCTTTTTAACTCCAGATACATGATGAGGTGAGCGAGAAATTCAAAATCCCCAGCTGGCTTCTGGCTCTCTCGAGGTACAGGAGGAAGGCATGTGACCCCCAAGTTGCTACTATATCACAGGTCCACTCAGCACCCAGCCCAGAGCCTGGCACAGGGTAGAGGCTCCACCAGGGAGCCCATACAGGATCCCAGGGTACACAGGTGCAGGGCACAGCCAGGCCCGCCAGCCTGAGCCGGGGGCTGCTCTGCGCTCCCACATGGCTGTTGGAGTCCCTGGTGTGAGACCCAGGAATTTTAGGGCTCCTAGGACCCCACTCTCAGACAGGCTGCTCTTTGGGAAACAGCTTTTGGAGAGCAGGACCCCAGAACCATGAAGGACCTTGGTCTCCGCCCCCAGGGTGTGACAGTCCCCTGGCTGAGATGGGGTTGGCACCTGCCAACTCTTTCTGGAAGAGGAAGAGTTACCAGGGCTCCCCCTAGTGGAGAGTCTGGGCGCGTCGCCCCCTTTGTGTTTCCCCTGTGTAGAGTGGAAGATGCCATTCTCATCCCTGCATCCCTGCCAGCCTTGCCCACTCTTTCTTCGGTTTACCCATAATCCCCACACTCGTGCTCTCTCCTCTCCACATCCTGCAGGATGCAAGGCTGTTGTTATAGACTCTGCAGGACTCATGGCTGTGGAGAGGCAAGGCTAGAAATCCAGGCAATGTTCCTTCCACACCGCAGCCCACACAGGGCCCCACCCCATGACTGTCCTCGACTTTGGCCGTCTGACCATCCTCAGGGTCACATGACTGACCCTTGCTAACCTTATGGCATTAGGCTCCACCTGGCCAGAGGTGTCCGTTCTGTGAGTGCATCTGTCTCGTTTTGGTTCACTCCACCAAATAGATCCCTATTGTGGCTGGGACTGGGGCAGGCAAATCCTGGAGTCAGGAGCTCAATTCATAATTCGCCCGTTGGTGACAGGAAGTCCATCTCTGCTGCCCCCAGGATCTGTATTTGCAGGGAGCCTAATCAGAAACAGGAACTGGGAGTGGAAGGCAGGCGTCTAGCCAGGCCCAACAGTCACTCCAGGCTGGCCTTTCAGTAGGTACCTGCAGCCACTGCTCCACCAGTCTCCCCACGGTTGCCCTTGTCCCGTCCTGTTTGTGCTTCACTTAGCAGCCAGAGTGAACTTGAATCTGGTCATTTTCTGAATCAGGTCATGTCCTTCCTTTGTTTGCTTGGAGTAGGGGTCAAGATCCTTACGGCATCTCCCCTTCCCCCACTCCCCTCCTGAGCTCCTCTCTCTGGCTGGAGAGCAGGACCCCAGAACCGTGGAGGACCTTGGTCTCCCACCCACCTACCGACCCGCACTGCAGGCTCAGGGCCTCTGCTGTTTCTGCTCAGGCCTGAGGAGTGTTAGGCCCCCAGCTTCACAACACAGGCTCGCTTCCTTTGCTTTGTGTTCAGATATCACATCTTTGTGATTTCTTCACTACCACCCTTTCTTTCTGTGTCCTCCATAAAGTGTGTTCGTTTTCAGCGTGCTGCCCGGTACACTGGGAGCACTTATGTCCTGGCTCACCTGTTGTCCACCTGCACAGCTAGAACATCAGCTCTCTGAGGGCAGGGACTTTGGTCCATTCTAGAGTCATGTCCTGGGTGTGGGAGACAGTCCTCAGTCAGCAGTGGTGGGTGAATGGGCAAATGGAACATGTGCCAGGTCTCCTAGCACCCTAAGGGGACTCTCCCACTTGTCCACCTCTCCCCAAGTGGTCCTCTCCTTACCGGCCTGTGGGTTGCTCACAGGTGACCTGGAAGAGGATCTGACGGTTGAATTTAAGAAAAGATAGCTGGATCCAGTGTGGTAACCTAGTGGCTAAAGTCCTCGCCTTGCATGCGCTGGGATCCCCTATGAGCACCGGTTCTAATCCCAGTTGCCCCCCTTCCCATCCAGTTCCCTGCTTGTGGCCTGGGAAAGCAGTTGAGGATGGCCCAAAGCCTTGGGACCCTGCACCCACATGGGAGACTTGGAAGAGGCTCCTGGCTTTGGATCGGCTTAGCTCCGGCCATTGCAGTCACTTGGGGAGCAATCAATGGACAGAAGATCTTCCTCTCTGTCTCTCCTCCTCTCTGTATATCTGACTCTCCAATAAAAAATAAAATAAATCTTTAAAAAAAAAAGATAACTGCCTGCCAGTCCAGCTTCCCTCAGGGCTGCCCACTCCCTGTGCTCCTGGGAAAATCGAGTCTAGGGCTGTGTCTGTGGCAGAGATGGGACTGCTTGGGACCCTGCCTCCATGTCCAGCCTGAGGGAGTGAGGACCATCCCTAGGAGAAGTCCTACTTCCCTCCCCACCCCTAGCACATTCCTTGTACATCAGTGGTGGCCAGGGTCTGTCTACATCACTCAACCTTTTCAGGAGCCCCGTGCCACAGTGCCCTGAGCATGGGGAGATGCCAGTGTGGGTCAGCACACCTCCACCATCGCTGTGCAGGGTCTCAGGTGGCCACCTGCCAGGGCCCCACAGGTGCAGTGACTTCAGTATGAAGCTGGGGGCGGGGATTCCGCAGGCCTTGCACACTCTGAGTCTCAGTGTGTGCCTGAACCACAAAATCACTGTGGCAGTTTTGGCACATCCTGATGTGTGGACCAGCCCTTGATGAAGGTCATGATTAGATCTTTCATCTGCTGATTTTCTCCCCAAGATGTCTGAAATGGCAACTGACAAGTCTGGGAACAGAGAATTCCACCCAAGCCTCCCACATGTTCAGGACAGGGGGCAGGAAGGGAGTTCGGGTAGGAACCCAACAACTTAATCTAGCTCCACTGACTATCTCTCAGGTCCATGTTAACAGGAAGCTGCCAGAAGTAGCCACTGGCCCTGGTCACTCGGATGTGGGGTGTGGCCATCCTAACAGGTGGCACAGATACCTGCTCTTGTGGGGAGTGTTTGAAACCCCCACCCCTACCCCAGGAGATGTTATAGTTCAATAAACTGTGACAACTGTTGGCCCCAAGTGGACCATGTGAGAGAGAAGGACCGGTGGGCATGGAGAGGCGTCGGGGGTGGCACCCCACTCCCAGTTGGCCTTGGGAGAGAGAAGCTCGAGGACTAAAGAAGGGGTGCAGGCACTGAATGAAAGGGGATCCCTGGGTCCCTGAGGCCAGTGGGTGGTGGGGGGGGAGGGAACCCAGGAGTTCTCCAGGGTGGGGGCGGGAATGTGGCCACTGTACCATCCCCCACAGAGCCCCCAGCTTCAGCATCCACATCCTGACCTCGACTTTGATAGGAGAGCTGGTGCTCCCATGCCTGCCTCCGCCCCGCCTGTCGTGGCCGACACACCACTGCCTGGCTGGCCACCCAGGAGGCAGCTAATTTATGTGTATGCTGCCCGCTCCCGCCGACTGTGGGCTCTCCGTGGGCAGGGACCGTGTCTGATTCATCTCCACCGCTGCCCCCAGCCCCAGGCCCTGCTGGCTGGGGGCAGGACAGGTGTGTGCAGAATTGAGTGCCTTCCTGGGGCGCCATGGGGCTGGGGGCGGGTGGCAGTCCGGATGGCCCTGCTCCCAGTGCACAGACACACACACACACACAGCCAAGTGCACGCAACGCAGCCGTAATTGCGGAGGTAAATCTTGTCTGGTCTGCTCACCAACACTCGGTGAGACGCTCCATAAATATGTCAGCAACAGCATTAAAATTTGATGGCAGGCAGTGCAGGTCGGGACTAGCACTGCGACTTCCCAGCAAGGTGTGACACCTTCGCCTCTGTCTCATTAGTCAGTGCTGGGACATGAGGCCTCAGCGCAGGCCTGCGGAGTGGGGGAGGGGGAGGCCGACACCTGGCTGCTGGAGGGCAGGCCAAGGTCACAGGCAAGGAAGGAAGGTGGCTTTGGGCCAGAGAAGTCCCAGCAGACTCCCCCCCACCCCACCTCCGCCAAAGAGGGTCTTGAGATGATCGGGGCTGGAGGGGGTCGTCATGGGCCTGTGATTGGGGACTTCATCTTAGCGGTCAGCCTGGGTGGAAATTGTCCATGCACCCACAAAAGGGTTTCCTAGGACATGATGAGACTGAGTGTGGTTCTGCTCATCTCTTGAACCAGTCATGTCTGCCTCCCAACTGCCACAGTCCATTTGAGAAAACTGAGGACAAGTTGAAACTAGATGGGATATGCCAAACCACAGAGACAGAATGAGGTGAAGGGTCCTGACCCCTAATACGAGGCTTCCCTTGCAAGCCAGAACTTTAGATGCTTGCTGACCAATCTCTGGGAATATATATAATAATAATAAAATTATTATTATTATTATTATTATTATAAACAAGCCCTGGCCCACCATCCCAACTTTATTTTTTCGGCAAAGTGTGTGTTGGGTCCTGAGGATTGAGCTGGGCAGCCAACACCCTCGTGTTTCTCTAGCACTTTGTTCTGTGCTTTGTTACCCTAGCAGACCTTGACACATGTCAGGATTGTTTAGTCCTGTGCGGGCTGTAACAGTCACACCGCACACAGGAACTCCAAGGCCACTCAGCTAAGTGGCTGCAGCCAGCCAGTGCAGTGGCGTAGCAAGCGAATTTTCTGTCTGTGGCTGCAGCATTCCATATGGGTGCTGGTTCGTGTCCCTGCTGTTCCACATCCACTCCCACTCCCTGCTTATGGGAAAGCAGCAGAGGAAGCCTCAAGCCCTTGGGTCCCTGCACCTATGTGGGAGACCTGGAAGAGGCTCTTGGCTCCCAGATCAGCCCAGCTCTGGCCATTGTGATCATTTGGGGATGAACCAGGGAATGGAAGATCTTTCATCTCTGTCTTTCTTTTTCTCTCTAACTCTGATTTTCAAGTAAAATAAATAAATGTGTATATGTATATAAAGGAAAATGTTTTAAAGGTAGGACCAGACTCTGCTGGTTCCCAGCCTAGGAGTTCCCCCAGGATACACACGGGTGACAGCCACTGCTGGCTCCCAGTACCCATGCAAGAACTTAGCACCCAGCTGTTGAAATCCACTGACATCGTCCGCAGTGCTGGCTGGAGCTGTCGGAGTTGGGGGTGTATCAGTTGGTGTCCCGTGAGCAGGTGGACATCAGAAGAGAGGGGTTAATCTGTATCAGGACACACCGCATCCTGCTGAAACTGGGGATTGGAACTGGGGATTCTCTGCTTGGACAAGGGGGCAGTGCATTTTCAGTCTTTGAAATGCAGCTGGCAGGTGGTAGATGGTAACACACATGCTGGTGAAGCTTGATTGCCCTTTAAGGCCCAGACTGTAGGCATCTCCTTCAGGAAGCTTCCTGGATACTCGGGGCAGAATGCATTTCCACGTTCCCCTCCTGCCTCTAAATCTGCGTTGGCCATCCTCATTAACACCCACATCTCTAGCTGGGGAGTCAAAATCCCCTTTGGCATGGGGAGTTCCTTTGGATGGAGGCCTGCGTTGGTTCTACTGAGTGAGACCACTGGGGACCCAGTAGACCCCGGGGTGACTGAACCACTAGAGCCTATCACCTGCGTGCAGGAATCCAAGTCAAAAGAGATGTGATGGAGGTCTTTCCCAGATTTCTTGGAAGAGGTCAGGGAGGCACCTTCAACGTTGGGTGGGAAATGTGACTTTGTGCTGTGCACCACCTTGGCAGTCACTGGTTGTGATGCTGCCACGTCAGAAAGCGTGCTGTGGCTCTCGGGCACATGCACCTGGAGCAGGCTGAACATGTGGTAGTCCAGGAGAATATCAATCTGGAGGTTGGATTCTTCCAGGAGCACAGAACAAGCTGATCCCTGCAGTACCTGGGATCTGGCACATTCAGCCTCAGGGTGGGGGCTTGCCACAACACATGGGGGTCTTCCAGATTCCAGTGGCTGAGTGGATGCCAAGAAAAGGCGCTAAGAGGAAAATCCTAAATCTTCCTTCCTGTCTTCCCAGTCCAGCTCCAGTCTCATCCTGCTCTTTGCTGAGCTATAATTGCAGTAGTCTTTTTTAAAACCTCTTCCTTATAAAAGCATTATACTGACTTATTTTCTGTGTTTGAATTATTTACTGTCACGTTCTTGTGGAGTGATCCTGGAGTTCTGTGGCAGAGAGCATACCCAGCCAGGGGGACTGCGGCCAGCAGCCTCCCTCTCATCTGTGGGTTGTGCCCTGTTCTCTCTGCCCCTAGGATCCAGGCCTGATGTATCCCTATTCTGGACCTCATGCCTGCACCTGTCCCAGCTCTGGGAGGGGCCAGGTCATGGAACACCTGGTGGGCACACTGCATGCAGCAGGGCTTGTGGGGGTCTGTCAGTCGCAAGTGGTCAGGTTTTGGTCCTCTCTGGGAAGAGGAACTACAGAATTAACAGCAGGAAGGGAGATCGGGTCACGGAGTAGACCCTGAAGGACCTTGACTGCCCCCAGTTAGGCTCCTTCCCCACCACCACAATGTTCCCAGAAGCCTCTCCCAGGACCTGGGACCTGTGCCCCCGCCCCCACCAGCTCGGCCCTGACTCTGTCCAAGTAATTCATGTGTTATGCACCCTGGAGAGACTGCAAAGAGTGGTCTGCACATGGCCTTGCGGACTGGACTGCTTGGATGTGGCGGGTGGGCAGTCTGGGGTCTGACCCCAACTGGAGAGCAGATTAACACTGGATCAGAACTGCTCAAAATTGCACAGCACGGCTTCTCCCATGACCCACAGGAGCCAGGGGCCTAGGAAGAAGGCAGGGGAGTCCATCCCAGGAGCTGGGCTGGCTTCAGTTGTCTGTCCTGGAACTCAAGACACACCCTGCTCTGCTGCCCAGCACGTGTGGCCCAAGCACCCCAGCCTTGCCTTCCACTGAGGGGAGGCCCATGGGGAAACCAGTACACAGCCATGGGGCTTCTTTCCATTTTGAATGGCTGGAAGTTTCCTTTTATCGGGTCTTTGGAGTTGTGGACAGCAGTTGGTGGGCTCAAGGACCTCTTTTTCACTGAGGCCAGGCAAGACTGCCCTACTATCCGCCAAGCGGTCCCGAGCTCAGCCCTGCCCTGGTCCAGCGTCCCTGTGCTCCCCCACTCCACCCCGCACAAGCACTGCCACTCAGCTGTGAAGTCCACAGTGCTCGGCTTCCTCTCCCTATGCCCACCCTCTCTCTGCGTTTTTCACTTCCCTCTGCCTTTCTGAAGGCCTCCCGTGCTGCCGGAGAAGAGGTTTTCCCTGCTGCGGATCGATGGCCGGCGTGCGGGGCTGTCGGGTTGACAGGGCCGACCTTTCCCAAGCTCAGGTTTTCGTCTTGCTCTTGGGAGCCGGGGAGATCTGGCTGTGGAGGGAGGGCGTGTGAAGAGCCTTGGCCTGCCGAGGGGCTGGGCTACAGGGTGGGCATTCACGGACAGCAGAGGGAAGGCCTGGGCGGTCACTTATTCGAATCTTGCCCATGCACATCACTTTTAGAGATGAGAAGGCTAGGCCTGGTGACAAGGGACTAGCTCGGGGTCTCTTGGGAGGTGCACCGTCAGAGCCCGGAATCTAGGTGGTGTATGTGTGTGTACATGTAAAAACAAGTGTGTGCCCACACACATATATATGCACCCACACATGTGTATACATTCATGTGCATACATACATAAACATGTACGCATATATACATATGCACCCTTGACATGCATGTAAAGGAATACCTCAAAGCGCATGCAAAATGCAGTTAAACTGCAGTTTCATTATGGTGCAAAAATCTTAAAGTCCTGCCGTTTTTGCACACTATGCATTTTCCATGGGCTTTGTGAAACCCCCTCACGTATTTTATGTATTATTATACACATGTATGTACAAGTGTGCACACCTGTGTGTACGCATCTTAGTCACATGTGCAAGCATGTGTACTTAGGAAGGGCTAGCTGTGCCCGTCACGGCTCGCTGTGTCCCTACTGCTCCCTGGGCCACCCTGTGCCGCTTAGTTGCACAATGCCATGAAGAAAAGAGCCATGGGGAAATCTCAGATCCACCCTTTTGCTTCTCCTTCTCTGCCGAGATTTCCTCTCAGAGCCCGGGTCTGCATCCTTGAGACATAGAACTTGGCCGGGAAGTCACTTTGAAGGACTTTCCGTATGTTAATCAACGTCGGCCAAGGTCTCAGGCGGAGGCAGGAGCCGCCATCTGCAGCTGGGGTCGGCCCCTGGTGCGTGCGGCAAATCCCCGTCATCTGGCAGGTGTCGTTTTGGGTTAATTAAGAGCTACACTGAGCTCGTTTACCTGTCACTTGTGAGAGTTTGAGGGAACTTGGACTTCTTGCCACCTTGGAGCCTGCAGCGTAGAAGAACTAAGATCCCACTGCCTGCATGCGTTTTGTCACCATTGACTGTTGCTCTTGTAGGCGTTGTCTTTTAGCCAGAACATTCTGGCTGCCCTCTTGGGTTTTTACTGTCCACATCTGGGAGGCAGTGCTGTTTAGGGAAACCCACTTTTACTAAATGATTCAAACCTTGCTTTCTCCTCGGTCTCTGAGCAGAGAACACGCACTCTGTAGCTTTGGGAGCTTCCAGCTATTAGTTGGAGCGCTTTGTCTGTGATGGGGCTGGAGGCTTGACTAGATCCCGGGATGGTCAGGTTAGCCTGACCTGGAGGCCCCTGGTGGGGTAGGAGAGAACTTTGTGATGCTCTGGGTCTCTGTAAGGGCTCACACAGTTGTCAGAGTGTAGCACAAGTCCACACCAAAGTGGTGCATTTCCATCTAAGGACATTTGCCAACCAAGGAAAAAAGGCTTGTGAACACACACAGTGGACTTCAGTGGGTGCCACACAGGCCCAGGTACTGGGAGGAGAATGTGCTGGTACTTGTGAGGAGACCAAACCAGGGATGCCAAGGCCACTGCCAGCAAGCATGGACCATGCTAGCGTGGAAGGCAGCGGGTCCCTTGTGCTCACCGTGAATGTGCTCCAGGCTCTGTGTGCTGCTAATGAGCTGTCCCTTGGCATGGGCAGAAGCCAGGCTCTGTCCCCACCTGCCCCATGGCCCTGGACCAGGGAGATGCGAGGGATGGTAATGCTCTGTTTTCATCCCAGTCCTGACACTGCTGAAGGGAGCTCAGAAGGGTGTGGCTCACCCCCGGCTCAATCTGCATGCCGAGGGTGGGAGCCACGGCTCTAGGTCCCGCCAGCTCAGGGAAGGGAGAGAGACTGAGGGTTGGTCAGGCTTGAGGGTAGCGGTCAGCAGTCCTTCAGGTGCCCCATGAGGAGCCTGGTTCCTTGGACCTCACTCTTCCTCCTCTTTTGCTCTCCAAGGCCCCCATCCCGCCAGTCCTGCCTCTCAGTCTCCCCACCTCCGGTCTCCGGGAGACTCCAGGAGCCTCTCCTCTGCCACCTGCCTCCCTTCTCAGTGGCCATTTCCCAGTCTGTAAACGGAGTTGCATGTCATGGGCTGTGAGGTTGCTTCTGGCTCTGACATTTCTGCAACCCCATGTTCTTTCTCTTTCTTCTTGCTACACCAGGATCTAAGGAAGGAGGATCTGGGGCCTGAGGGCTTGGGGCGAGCAGTTTCTGAGTTTAGGTTTCTCTAGAATCAATGAAGATTTATTGCCAAACCACACAGGGGCAGAAGTGATCAGTCATAATTGGTAATATCTTTCATTTTTCTCCACATACTCAAGCTCACCCATTTTCCAGATGAGGAGACTGAGGTGACTGCCCACCATACAGCCTGCAGGCAGCAGAGCCTGGCTCTGTTCTGTCTTCCTTACAGGGATAGGGAGCTCTGGGCCAGAGGGGAGGGAGGGGCACGCCATGGGTGTGACTGGCCAGGACCTGTGCGCTCAGTCCTGCTGGTTACAGCCGAGGACTGGGGACCTAGTCCTGTGTGCCCTGGTACCCCTCTCTCCAGACTACCCACCTGTCCTTCTTCATTCACTGACCTCTGCCCATGCCTGCCCTTTACCTTGTTCAGCTAACGCCCACAGCTGGCTAGCATCTCCCAGTGTCCAGAAACCAAACTCAGGTGCAGTGACACCTGCCTGTGCCAAGCAGTGGAACACTGCAGAGCCCTCGGTGGGGTGTCTGCCACCTGCTAGCCATTGGCTCCCCCTCCCACGGCTCCCACGCATCCTGGTGGCTCAGGCAGGATCCAGGGTGCTCGGAAGCTGTGCTAGCCCCACGAGGTGCATGGGCAAAGGAAGGCAGCACCAGCCCCCAAGGAGGCCCATGTGGCATGAGGCTGCATACATGCTCTTTTCACACACACCAACCAGCCATGAGCCATTTGCATCTTCTCTCTCTCCCTTCCTCACTTTAAGCAACCCCACAATCCCCTTCCATTTTCTGGCACACAGCACTGTAACCCTCTCCACCCTACCCTAAACCAAACCCTGGGCTTCCCTTCCTGCAAGAACTCAGCACAAACTATAAAATGACTCTCAGGGCCAGATCCACTCCTTCGGGAAGGCACCATCCATCCTCCCCTATCTTCCTGACGTCCCAGGGCCCGTGGCATGGGGTGAGGGTGACTTTGTTCTTCCAGGAGTTTGTAGATCCCCCACTCACCCTATGATGGAGCTGCCCTGTGCCCATGTTGAGGGGTCTCTGCAGAGAGAACCTAGGCACGTGCTGCTCAGGATTACCCCAGGAATGCCCATGCCCGGGCACCTGCTCTTGTCCCCATAGGACTGCATGGTGTGCCCCACCCCCATCCTGGCCTGGCCTCTGCAGGCTCCAGCCCCAGCCGTGCCTTCTTTCAAGCCTGCTTGCTCCAGATATGTGCACTCTGCCCGGGGCTGCTTGTGGAGGTGGGAGGATGCTGGCAGAGCCGAGGGTGGAAGTGTTTACAGCAGGTGTTTGGTGAAAGTGCTCTTTGAGGATGACATCCACCCAATGCCCTGAGTGCCACAGGCTGGCATTGAGAAACATGTCAGGTCGGGGAGCTCCCTGAGTGGCAGCTGCCTTGGCCTGAGCTGGCACCCAGGTTGAGCCTTGGGGAGATTTCCTGCTCTTACAGGGGACTTCAGAAAGTTTATGGGCCACACAAGTGGCAAAAGCACTGTGCCTGGAGTGCAAAATGTATTGCACCAAGGGAAACGCATATGGAGCAGCTGCTGAATCTAGTGGTTCAGACACCTCCATACCTTATCAGGATGTCTGGGTCTGATACCAGGGCCTGGCTGCTGACTCCAGCTTCCTGGTGGCAGCAGAGCTGGCTCGGGCGATTGGGCTCCTGCCACCCACATGGGAGACCTGGGTTGAGTTCTTCTGGCTTCATCCCAGCCCAGCTCTGGCCATGTGCTCAGTATACCCGGCAGTGGGTACTAACGCTAGGAGTACTGGCCTTCACCAGGCTGGAGTAGTATGCGCTGGAAGCATTCCCCATCATTCATTAACTTATTCTTTCAGGGAGTAGCTATCTGTGCCTACTAGATGCCAGGAGATTGGGAAAGAGACATGAGCTCGTGCCTGGAGTGAGAGAGGCAGAGAACTAAGGAGAGGGAGGCTCGCGTGTGCTCAGCTCTTTGGAAGGCGACGAAAACCAGAGCGAGGGAGGTGGTGGTGGAAGGGCTTGTAAAACGTGATGGTCTGGAAGGGGATCCCAGAGCAGGTGATGTAGAGAAGGGCTGAGCCGCTAAGAGGGTGAAAACCAGGTGGACTGCTAGGTGGTGGAGGTGGGGAGGGGTTGCATTGTGGTGCAGGGGCAGCCAGGGGGCGCCACTGTCTGTTGGGGAACAGATCTTCAGCTGGTGGGTAGAGGTGGCATCTGACCAGTCTGGTGCTGTGGGGCAGGTGCAGGATGGAGGGCTTCCCATAGAAGGGGGGCATCTGAGATCTTGGTGCTGTAAGGCTGGGGGGCAGAGTTGAGGATGACGGGCAGCCTGACTTAGATTCGCTCTCCTGAGAAAGCAGCGGGAGCTTGCGGCAGCCAGTGCCGGTCTGGGCGTGGAGGATGTGTGCACAGCTGTCTGACTACTTACCTCCAGCAAGATGGACCTAAGACTTGCACTTGTTAGAGGAAGTGGGTGTTGCAGACCAAGGGGCCTTTCCGAAAGAGGAGGCCTTAGCACCTGGCCTGGCCTGGCCTGGCAGCAGCAGCAGCAGCAGCAATATCACCAGAAGGAGCCATGGGGTTGGCCGTTGCTACGCTAGCCCAGAGCCCCAGCCCAGCGCTGTCAGGAAGTGCCTCTGACGGGGCGGCCCACAGCACCCACCGCACAGGAGGGAGGGTGGGTGGGAGGCTGTCCCCTCTCTCCAGGCTGCCCCCACCCTGCCCTGGAGGAGGTGTGCAGTGCTGATGGATATGCAGAGGCTGGGCTGCCACGGGGCTGCACTGTCACTGCGCTCCCTCTGTACGCCAGAGCCTGACACCCTGACCACTGAGGCATAAAAAACAGAGAATTGGAAGGCTCAGCCTGTCAGGCTGGGAGTGGCCCCCAGAGAGGCCCGAGAAGAACGGCGTGTGTGTGTGTGTGTGTGTGTGTGTGTGTGTGTGTGTGTGTGTGCGCACTCCACTGGCCCACGGTTGCTTGTGGAGGTGGGAGGATGCTGGCAGAGCCGAGAGTAGGAGCAGGTCCAGCCTCATTGTTCCTACCCCCAGCTGGCCATGCCCAACCTAGCTTTGTGGTCCATTCTCTGGGCATTTTTGCCACTAGAGAGAGAGCATTGTTGGGGATGCCGCTGGTTCTGGCTGCCTTCCTGCTGGAAGAGCCCAGAAGATGCTATGGAGGGCCTATGGGGAGCAGTGGAGGCCTGTCTGGGACCTCAGGGGGCCCCTCCCAGGGATGTCCCCTCCCAGGGTGGGGAGGGTGCAGGTGCTCCAGACCCCTGAGTGGTCAGTCTTGCGTGCCTGGCTCCCAGGCCTCTGTGTACATATTGCTGATGGGCACTGGGGACGCAGCCTGGAGGCAGGACCTGAGCCTGGCCTCTGCGAGGAAGCTGCCAGCCACTGGAGTGGTGGTGAGAGGGCAGTGGGGACAGACAGGCCAGGCCACACCTACTGCAGGTCCAGGACAGCAAAGCAGTGAAAGACATGCTCTTCCATCCCGGCTGGTGAGGAAGGGGCCCTGCTGGGGCTGCAGGGAGTGTCCAGGAGGTGCCAGGGGCAGGCAGCCCCACTCAGAATGACCAGACCACAAGGAATGACCCTACCTCTGGCAGCCTTCATGGTTCCTGCCTGAGCATGTACAAGGTCTCTCATACCAGCCCCTTCCCCAACTCCCCAGAAGACCTCGGTCCATTCCCTCATTTGTGTCCCACCCCATGGCTTGTGTCCCTTCATGTCAACCCAGTGCCACCTTCCCCTTCCAGGAAGACCGCCTGGTTGTATAGCTCATATCCTTACCCTGCTGGATTCACAATGCACAGGGCAACACTGGAGCTGAGCCCACCCTGGCTTCTCTGGTCAGAGCCACTGGAGAGCACCTGCATCTTTGGGCTTGGCTGTGTGTGTTAAGGCCCACTTTGTGAGAGAGCCTGAGCGTCAGTTTTCTCACCTGTGATATGGGCCAACACCCCCCAGAGGACCCCTTGTGCATGGGGGCACCAGGGTATGAATATGATATACAGGGTTTTGGTGGGGAAACGTTGGCAGAGCCAGTGACAGCCCCTGCTTGATGAAGGACGTGAACCCAACCTGCTGTCCACAGGTCCCCGAGGCTCAATGGGGGAGACCAGTGCTGCCTGCAACTCAGGCTGCTGGGACTTGGGGCTTTCTGAAAGGGGGTGGATTTAACGTTCAGTCTCTTTCTCTCTCTTGCCCTGGCCCTGCAGGGAGTGAGTTTTCTGGGAGCCCCTACAGCCACCCTCAGTACTCCTCATACAACGACTCCTGGAGGTTCCCCAACCCGGGACTGCTTGGTAAGTACTGGCAGTAGTGCCAAGGGGCCCCTGGGCTGACAGCTGCCCACACATGCCTTCTCACCAGCTGGTTCCCTGGGCGTCCTGGGGTCTGGTTCCTGGGGAAGGGTAGTGAGGGGCATTTGTCCCTGACACATGGAAATGGGGGATCTTTTGTGGGGGGAGGCAGTGTGTGTCTGCCCCGGTGTCTCGTGGATCAGAGGCAATGACAGAGGGAAACAGAAATAGCAAAGGGTATCAGGAGGAACAGGGGCACGTGGGTACAAGCGTCTGCCCGAGTGTGAAATCAGTCCTTATTCAGGTGGGAACTCTGAAAGAGGCAGAAAAGATGCCCGTTTGGATGAATTGGTAGTGGCTGCCTGGAGAGAACTCAGGCTGTGTGATTGATTAGTGATGTCTGCCATGGACATTACTGGGACCAACTTAGTGGTTGTTCAGAGGCCTGTCATGGATGCCACTCAATGCTCAACTGTTGCCCAGCATCTGCTCCAACCTCAGATTGATGGGCTATCTATGACAGGTGCCAACCAACTGCATCTGTGAATGTCAACATATTCTGCCTATCCCAAAGACCAGGCAGGGCTAAGTCAACTCTCACAAGACCCAGAAAAGCCTTTGGTTTTGTTGAAATATACTCACATGAAACAAGAGATGGAATGCCAGATGGGGCTGGGCATTCTAGAACATTGGAACAGGGATCCTGGGTTCACCGATGTCATTCACTGCCTGGAGGGTGAAGCCAGCCCATGGGCACCACCCATTCCACCCCCCACCCTCCCACCCTGTTGGCAGCTTCCACTTGAAGTAGTCAATGGCGGAAGGGTCCTGGGAGGCCACCCAGGCTTTCCTGTCCAGCGTAACAAGGCTTCCTTAAGTGAGAGCCTGCTAATTCCCTGGGTCCTTCATTATTTCAGGACTGAAAAAATACAGACTTTATCAGAAAAGCAATCACCTGGCATCTTCTAACTCAGGGTACCCAGCCTCAGCCCCGCTCCTCCCAGCCCTCCTTCCCCCAACCCTGTCCCAGCCATGGCTAGGGGTTAAGCCGGACACCTGGGCACAAACATTTCCTGTCTGGCTATCGTTGACTCCGTGCACTTGGGATCCAGCGCTGCCCAATGCTGATTGGTGTATGGTGCATAAAACTTGTGGATGAAATTGGGAACAATGCCAGTTAGTGCTGTGGGGCCCCGTGTGAGGGAGATGGTGACCTCTGCCCCCGACAGGTGGGCCTAGATTACCCGAAGCTGCAGAGTCAACATCTTCTCAGACTGGATTTCTGCTCTCATCAAAATCATTTCTGAGTATTGAGGCACAGAGTCCCATGTCCCTGATGTTTTTCCATAAGCGACCTCATTGAGTTGGCCCAGATGTCAGGCCCAGGAACCAGCAATCAGGGCCAACCCATTCAAACTCCTCCCAGACCAAGGTCTTGCAGCCAGGACAGTGGGGCAAGGCAGGCGACTTGGGGCCTGAGCCTGCGAGTTCCTCCCTCGACATGGGTCTCAGGTACAAGTGAGCACGCCTGGTGCCATGAGGGATGCCATGAGGGTGCCAGTGCTGCTGGGACATAGCACTAGGGATGCACAGAGTAGCAGCCTACAGGAGTGCATCCTTCTGAGAGTCACGTGACCCTGAGGTGGCTGCATTGGCCCTGGGGCATAGCGTTTGACTGCGCAGTGCCCAGAGGTAACAGGTGGGGGGCTGAAGCCCAGCTCACAAACAGCACAAGGCCGTGCACACAGTGTCCTGTGGGTCAGCAATGACCTTCAGCTCCTTGCCCCTGCAGCCTGCAGCCTCTGCCTCACATTCTTCCCTTCCCACTCAAAGTCACATGGTGCAGAGCCCTAGCAGCAAGGGAAGCTGGGAGGATGCGTTCTGACTGCCAGCTCCCAGTGGGCCAACATTATGGGTGGCTCTGCAGCTGCAGAAAGTGCTTCCACGCTGTGGAGCAGCTTACAAGCACAGGTGAGCCCTGCGAGCTATCCAGGTCTGCGAGCTGGGAAGTTCCAGCAGGCCTTTGGTCATCCCAGGGCTACCCTGAGAGCAGCTCCCATGCAGCTGTATTCATGCCAGAGCCTGCTCCCTCCTGGTGAGCAGGGACCCAGCTTGCCTGCAGAAGAGTGAGGCATGTGCCCACCACAGCCTTGCAGAGAGCTGTAGGCCAGATTACAACCACCAGCCTATCTGTGCCCACGGCACCTTCAGGATCTGGGTCAGCAGAGTCCCAAGGGATTTAGCCCAGGGGCACCTAGCCTGGTCATTTCTGCTTTCTCTGAGGGTCGGTGCATGGATATGGAGACCTATCCTGGGGCTGCTCAGTGCTCCTGCCCATCCACAGGAACCAAGGGTGCAGGGTGGGGGGCCCTGCTGCACACACAGACACACTCGTGTTCTTGTCGCTAGCACATCAGCTGGCCTGGCTGAAGCTGAACCACGTGTTCAGCCGTGGTTCGGCAGAAACACGGTCAAAACGAGGTTCAACAATGGCCACCATGAAGGCCGAGGGCTCCTTGTCACACTCAGCGCAGCCCTCCCCACAGTGAGCCCAGCCAGGGGCAGCCGTGACTCTGCTGCATCCAGCCCTATACCGTCAGAGTCTTCCCCCAGGTTGACCCGGCCTGACCAACCAGCCAGTGGGAAGAAAGTCAATTAGGATTAGAATGGAAGCCGAAAGGGGATTAGAGAGGGCAAGCGGGAATGACTGTGTCCAGTGGTCAGTGGATGATCATGTGCAATAGAGAGGCGAAACGACACAAGAAAGGACAGGTTCATTGCACCTAAGAGCCTAATGGGTCCCGGAAGACTGGGTGCTTTGAAAAGTGGCGTTTCCATTTTTCTCAGTGAATGTAAGCCTTCACACTGATCCCCCTGCTCGCCCCCCCATGGTACCCACCCCACCGAGACCACTGGGCAGTATGGCCCTGGGCGGGACATGAGGAGGATCTGAGGCCAGGCTGTGGCCAGCCTTCTAGGGAGCTCCTGCTTTCATTTCTTGCCCTTTTGGGTGGGCCCTTTTGGTGGGGGTAGCCCCTGTGATTTTCCTGCTCTTGTGTCCTGGCCCGCAGGGACGGTCCCAAGCATCAGGACACGGGACTGACACTGCCAATGCCCACCTACTCTACTTGATGCCTCCCCACTCTATATCTCCCTCTGCTCCACCTCCCTCAGCTGTGTGGCCTTGGGCAGAGTCCTCACCTCTCTGGGCCTCATTTTTCTGATCTGTGTAACTGGTACAGCTGTGGTTCTACTTGAGAGGGTGGTGGTGAACATTAAGCAAAGTGACTGCCCCTGCGGTGCTGTCACATTGTGTCATAATGCCCTCCCAACAACACTCCTGTGGTCCCCCAGCAGTCACATGGCCTAGGATCCACTGACAGCGCCCTAGCTGCTGTCTACTTAGAGGAATTCGTCTCTCCCCCAGAGCTGGGCATCTCTGGGTGGCGAGGAGAGCAGGTTGGGTGTTACAGGAGGGTGGCTGGGACTGATGCAGCAGCAGGACAAAGAAGGAGGCAGTAGACTGAAGACCTTGGGCGCCGTCTCAGCAGCCTCTCTTTTGCTTCCTCCAGGCTCCCCATACTATTACAGCGCGGCCGCCCGAGGAGCTGCCCCGCCTACGGCCGCCACTGCCTATGATCGCCACTGACCCTCGGAGCCCGGGGGGCACCAAGCACTTCTGACACATCTCACTGCGGGCCAGAACCTCCCAGCTCCCACCCCTGACAGCCAGAGGGGCCACACAAGACGGTCCTCCAACAACCCCCTCGCCTGAAGACCCCACCCTTCCCTTCCCCCCCTAGGGACTCCCAGGTCCCTGGACTTCAGGACACTCGTCTGCTTTCGCAATCTTCTCCCAATGGTGACTGGGGCTCAGCCAACCACCAAACTGTTCTAGAGACACCCACAGCCCTGCCCCCTTCCCCTGCTGTCTCGCTGTCTGTCCGTCCTTCCCTGTGGAGCCCTGGGTCTGGGCAGGCAGACAACCTGCTGTTGCTGCTGCTTCACCAGCCCCTGTGTAAATACCCACTTACTGTGCTGCAGGCCCAGGGACCAAGCAACTGGCCAGCCCACGACTGCATCCTGAACCCAGGACACCTTGAGCCTGTGCACAAAGCAGCCCGTCTGCCTTGGCTGCCCTGGTCTGGTGGGACCTGGAGCTGGCCCTGAGACTGTTGCTGCCCACCTCTGTCCCAACCTCCTGCTTCTTCCTCTTTCCCTAAGGCCCTGACTCCTTGGGCTGGCTTGGCCTCCCCTCGATCCTGAGGCCCCTCCGCAAGGTGACTGCACTTTGGAGAGAGGCCCTGCCTTCTGCCTCCACCTCTCCGTGGTCCCAGCACGACTTGAGTGGCTCCTTTCCAGAGCACAGGACTCCAGGAACCTGTCTGGGAGCATCCTCGGCAGCTGAGCAAGAGTGAGGTGGCAACAGCCAAGTGCAAGTGGCATGGGGACTTGGAATGTCAGGCCAAGGTGGACCCAAGGTGTTCCCGACTCCCCGAGAGCCGCCGAACTGGACTGAGGCATGTCCAGACTCAGCTCCCTTTGGACACCACTGTGGACGTGCCACCCACCCTCTAGGACCCCAGCAAGTGACTTTTGGGCAAGCCTGAACCACGCAGCACAGGCAATGGCTAGCCAGGACATTCCCCTGTACCAAGGACCACAAGCAGCTACTGCTGTCAGCAAGCACTTCTGAGCTCAGCGTGTGCCTGCGTGCAGAGGTGCTGGGGTCAGGGCAGATAGCTCATTTCACGTAACTTACTGATCCTAGGAGCCACGGTGGTCAGGGTCGTGGCTGAGTGTGGGGGTGGGAGGTCAAAGGAAGCCATTGGGGGAAACTTGGGGAAGGGAGGAAGCCTCTTGGGTGGGGCAGTGGGGATGGCAGCACACAGGGTGGAGACCCGGAGTGGGGGTGCCAGGTACCATTGTGTTTTCTCCAAGGGACTCCTATTTCCTGCAGTCTCTCTCTCACCAACTCAGAACAGCCTGGCTACGTGTCCCTGCAAACCTGGACTGCAGTGCAGCCTTGACTTCCCCTGTGGCAATTTGTCCCATGTTTGCATGTGACTAGGTGGATGGAGAAGTGTGGCAGAGAGACAGAGGACAGAGTCCATCCTGGACATCTCAGCCTCACCTCTGTGTGTAGCTGTGGGGTCTCAGCTGCCTGGGTGGAGCAGGGGGCCCTGGCCACTCTCTCCCCATCTTGTGATGAAGTTGCCTGGAGTGGACTCTGCACTTCTGGGCCATTGCAGGGTTAGGTGCCGAGTCTGCAAAGAGGGAAATGACATACAGAGGTGCAGGAAATCAGAAAAGTCTTGGCAAAGACTTACCCTAGCTCCCTCTGGGGGAGACAAGGTCCCGGCAAGGTGGAGTTCCCATACAGCCAGAACTGGCTGCAGCCTCCATCTGCCAGGGAAGGGAGGAGAAGGTATGCTGCCTGGCTCCTCCCCCTGGTAGGAAGCAGCCGTGTTGAGGTCTACAGCCCTAGCCTTTTGGGCCTCCTCCCATCCTTCCTCACCGAATCCACTTGGCCTTTGCCTCTCCCATTTCCTTCTGGCCCTTGCTGCCATCCTCTGAGGCTTTGTTGGTCCTCAGATGAAACTTGTATTAGGTAGGCAAGCACTCAGTGCCCAGACCGCCAGCAGAAGCACAAACACACAGGATGCTCATGGATCTCCTGTCTCCCACACACCCACTCTCACCAGCTCGGCCCCTCCACGCGGGCCCTCCTGGGGACTGGGGAGGAGAGCTCCAAAGGCTGCCAACTGGATTCCAGAGAATTTACAATGGAAAACACAAGCCTGGGGCCTTCACGTGCATCACCGCAGGCAGCCTGCACCGGGCGGTCACGGCCCCATGGGCCTTCAGCCATGTCCTAGCTCTGACCTGTTTGAAAAGGGCATTGTAGAGTTTGTGTTTTTTCTCTGGCCCAACCCAGAAAATTCTGGTGACATATCAAACCCGACATCCCTTTCCCAAGTGCCCTAGTTAGGAGTAGCGTGTTCATCACTGACATGGTATAGTGCTTAGCCACCCTTCTCCAACACCAACCACCCAATGGGGCCAAAAGGGTGTTCATTTTCCAGATGGGGGAAGCTGATCTTTGGGGCTCATGTGGTAAAAACGGAAGTGAGTTCTCAGATCTCCGAGCCCTGTTCTCTCTCCACTGAGTTTGGGGGTACCATACATCATCCCCCACCCCAAGCCCACAACACGAGGAGCAAGAGACCAGAGGCTTGTTGGGGACCAGGGTTGGTGACTTTCTTTGACATTCCAGTGTGAGTCCTAGTAACGCTGAGCCTGGCAGTGTCCTTGCTCAAGCTCTGCCATGCTGCTGAGGTGTTTTTGTCCAAACTGCTGCCCAGTGGTGTCTCTGGGCTCGAAACCTGGACATGGACTCCCTCTCGGTCAGCCAGGGGGCCCAGGGGGCCTGGAGCTGGAGCTGTACCCTCCTTTGCTCGTTTTTCCCACTTAGGAAGACACCAAGCCAGATGTGGGCAGATGTGGAAATGGCCATGTCTGGGCTGGTCAGGTGGCATAGCTTCATCCTGCCAGGGAGGGCACACAATCATGTGGCATGCTGGGGCCGAGACAGCCAGGAGGGTGTTTGCAACATGGAAGGGCCCTCAAGTGTGGAAGGGTGGCTGAAAGAAAGCTAAGTCAACCTACTTTCCACCAGCTTTGTCCAGTTCCCTGTTGCTTCCTCATCTCTCTTGTCCCGCATCACAGGTCAGGGGGGAAGTGGGATCCCAGATTGTTTCAGGGTGTGGCAGAAATGGGCTGAAATATCTCTTACCCCTTCTTAGGTCCTGCCTGGGCTCTGGCCCCACAGCAAGAATCTTCAGGCAGGGCAGATCCAGCAGTGGAAACTGGACAACTGTTGCCCTTGAAGGGGAGGTCAGTGCTGCAGGGACCCTTTCCCAGAGAGGAAACAGTCCTTGGATGTGGCCACAGGGTTCCAGACAGTGGGGGAAGCCCTTGATGAGAGGCAGACCCCAGAATGACCGTGCTGCCTTTAGCAGCCAGTGGCTCCAGCCACCCCAGCTCTCTGGAGGCTCCAAGCTATGGGGAGCAACTTGTAAACTAAGCCCTCCCAGCAGACTGCTGGCAACAAGCCATGTTTGAGACACAGTCCCAGGAGGGTAGAGAAGGCTTAAAGCCCCTAGGATAGATCAGGCCCAGGCTGGAGAGGTGGGCCCGACCAGCTCCCTGGTGATTTGGCTAGCTGGCTCTGCAACCTTGGCCTTGTCATCCATTTGGAGCTCGCTTCTGATGGCTTCCAGGCATGAACACCAGAATTCCTGGTTGAATTGATTCCTTTTGTTCTTTTGACCTCAGAGAGGTTTGAGGCAAGTACATTTCTTACAAGGTGGCAAAATGATTGGAAAAATTGGACAGCCGGGCACATGGTCTGCCCCACCTCCTGAAAGTCCCAGGGATCCCCAAATTCAGGATTCCTTCTAGCATCTTCATGGGGGAGCCACAGTGTGGATCTATACCCTTGCCCCAACTGTCAACCAGGTCCCCAGGGGCTGCGGCAGAGGCCTGCTGGGGAATGTCTCTTGCCTGGTTGGGGAGCAGGGTACCCAGGCTTACTTTCATTGTCTGGTGGTTCCTCAGTGCTCGTGCCCCATTCCTGGAGAACAGGGGACCTCAGGACCTCCAATGTCACTGCCAACTCAGGACCTCAAGCCAGAGGGTCCTGTGTAGCCTGTGTCCGGGTTGGTCTGAACCTGACTGCATGCATGTCTTGCCACTTCCCCAAGCAGCCCTAGGAGAGAATGTGCAGCTGCGGATCTGTTTTGTGAGGGGATCTCAGTGAGTTCTGAAAGGGACAGGGCCTCAGGCAGTGTACTTGGTGAGTAATAGAAGAGGCAGTGGATAGGCACTCCCCTTCCAGCTTTGGACAACTCTGGGCCTGGTTGAAGAGGATCGACTAGGGGCTTGGCAGTTCTGAGCCCCATCCCCTGACTGCCGGGCCCCCCATGGGAAAGGCCACACTGCAGCCTCCCCTGCCCTAACCCTGACCCCTCTGGTCTTTGTGGCAGTGGCTGCTGGCCACCCCTCCTCATGCCAGGTCATGTTGCCTTGCTCATGGCCACGTCCCTCAGCTGCTGCAAAAGCACCATTAAGACTGAGCGAATTGGGTGATGGACTTTTGATTTACAAACCATGCATTTCCCCTGGAGTGGAACAGAAAGGAAACCATTTGATGGCGCCCTTATTTTCAAGCATGAATACATTTTAATGAAACTATTTTATTGTATTTGAGGAGACGAGAGAGTTGAACATTCCCACTAATCAATAGCCAATTAATTGCTATCAAGCTAAAAAGAAAATAAATAAATCCTGAGTCTGTGTTACACATCCTAGAAAACTCAGAGCCCCAGAATCTGCCTTCCCCCTTCCTCCTCCCTCCCTGCCCACCCCCCGTGTGCACACAGCCCGCACAGGTGAGTGTACGGGATGCCTGAGATGTACGGGAAAGAAAAGGAGTGCAGGGTCTTATCCTGCCAGCCCTGGCCCACTCCCCTTGCCTCTGGCCACAGAAGGTGAGCAGACCTGGCAGCAGCCTGGCGTGGGGCTCCAGAAGAGGCAGACTCGTTCCCTGGCTCCCCCCACCAGTGCAGTGGCTGGTGGTGGGCAGCGGGGTCTGGCCCGGCCAGTGCTCATGTCTTGGGCCCAGCTTGTGGCTGAGGGTAGAATGGTGACTTTTTCTCCTTGACTCCCGCCAGAAGATGCTGCCCTGGTCTTTCACCCTCGAGTGGCCTTTGGATGTTGAGTATTTGTAGACGTGCAAGTGACATTGCATATGGAACTCCTGGCCAGGAAAACACATGGATTTTTGCTTCTCATCCTTTGAGACACAGTTGATGTTGTCTTAAGGACTGAATTTCCAGCATCAAAGAAATACATATCTACTGTACCCGCCAAAGTTTGTGATGCCTGCATAGAAGCTTACTTGTAAAAAAAAAAAAAATACAAAAAACCCACAAAAAAAAAACACAATTAAATTGCCTTTGAAAAGTGGGAGATAACCAGTCTCCAACAGATTGAAACAAAAATGCTTCTTAAAAATGTGTATGTTTTGTATTCTTTTTTTCTAGTAGAAAAGAACTGACTTGAAATTTTGGTGGTCTTTTTTTTTTTCTTAGTGCTGTGTGTTGCTTTTGTGTGTGATCATATTTGAATGTAATTACAGCAGTGCCAATTTGCCAAAGATGTTGGACATATTTTTTCTTTGGTTGGGAGGTGGGCAGGGGACTAGGGGTGGGATCTGGGGAAACAAAGACAGGGGTGGGATTTTGGTTTGATTTTTAAAGGCTTTTTCTTTTTCTTGTCAAACCTGGAATCTGTGGTTTTGTTTTAAGTTAAACGGTTGACTGCAACACCTTTATTTTAGATTAGTCGGAGAAACATGCAATAAGATTGGCGTAGTTTCAATATGTGTGTCTTTTCATGAGTGACTGTTAACTTGTGAAGAATTGGTTTTATGTAACCTTTATGTGAGATAATTATTTGTAAATATTTGCTATAATTTTATTGGTTCCTAAAATAAAAGTAATTTTTTAAGTTCAGAAAAAAAAAGGGGGGGATTTGCTGCATTGTTTCTGGTTCCTGGAAGGTCTTAGACAACTTGAACTAATCCATGTGACGGCTCTCCTGGTCACGGTTGCTGGCTGGCCCTCTGACCTGGGCAGGGGGTGGAAGGGACAGTGTCCACCCAGGACTTGTCTCACAGCCTCCTGCTCCCTAGCTGAGGAACCTAGGCCGGCAAGCTCCAAAGCGACCAGTAATACCTACCTCATTTGTCCTTTCCATAAGTGCTGGTGGAGCACCTGCTTGGGCTGCAGCCCTGGGGCAACAGCAGTGACCCTGGGCAACTGGGGCCTTGCGACACCTGCTAGGCTGCAAAGCCTAGAGCATTGTGGGGAAGCTCAGCTGACACAGCATGAATGCTCGCTCATGCTGTGGACCTGCACCCAGATTCTTACTCTCCGTCTCGTCTGAACCACCTGGAACTCAAAATGTTCTGAGTGCAGGCAAAGCCCTCAGGGTCACTCATGGCATGGCGAAGCCAATATCCTATACCAGAGTACTGGTTCAAATCCCAGCTGCTCAGCTTCCAATCTAGCTCCCTGCTCATGCGCCTGGGAAAACCTAAGTGCTTGGGCCCCTGCCGCCCACATGGGAGATCCACACAGAGTGCCCGGGGCCTGACTCAGCCTGGCCCAGCCCCAGCTGTTGCAATCCTGTGCACAGTGAACTGGTAGATGAAAGATTTTGTCACTCTTCCTTTCAAAGAAATCAATAAGTCTTACAAAAGAATGAATTTACTCAGACCAGGAGCCCTGGACTTGGGCCCCTGCACGCACAGTGTTCATTTAAGTTGCTTGGTGAATTATTAGGTGCCGGAACTCAGCACCCAGTCCTTGCATAGGAGGGACCATGCCCTGAATCCTTGAAAACTAGGCTTTTTTTTTTTTTTTTTGTGAACTGCCTAGCGGCCCAAAATTGACTTTTCACCCAGGGGCGGGGTAGCAGCAGCGCCAAGCCTTGCCTCTTGCCAGGTGGTGTCAACCTGCAAGGGTGGGTAGGGACTCCCGCGCCCCTGGGCACAGTATGTGCCGCTCCATAATTGCCAGAGATGGAGTGGGTGAGTGACCGCGTGGGGGCCGTGGGCTGTGACTCATTCATATTTAATAAAGCAGGCAGCGCGGCCTCCATCCATTTCCGCAATGGATGGTGACGAAGGCGAGTCCTGGGGGAGAGACTGCCTCAGCTCGGCACAGGAGCCCCGTTCCTCCTTCCCAGTGCTCCTGACTTACAGCAGCAAGGGTTTGGGAACAGAAATTGGACCTCAACCTTGCAGGGAGTAGGTGCTTTGGTCCCTGAAATTGCCACCAGGGCGCTGGTCCTTGGTTTTGTGGTGATGGATGCCCAACACCCACCCTCCTCAGAAATGGGGTGTCGGTATCCACAATAATCTGACCAAATGCAGAGAGGATGGGGCTGAGGGCCAGTCCTGGGGGGTGCCAGCCCTGGGCAAGCCTCAGCAGCAGTCTTGGCAGCGGGTGGGGGCTTGTCTGGGGTCAGCCTTGGGCCCTTGCATCCCCATGTTGGTAGTTTATGTAAAAAGAGCCCTCTGGAGGGGGAGGAGGCCTCCTCAGCAGCTTTGACTTTGAGTCTTAGCTGCAGCCATTGCTGGTGTAAGCTGCCTCTTAACTTTTGATGGAAGCCTCGATTCTTCATCTGTGTAATGGGTATAAACCTGACAATATACCTGTACCTCAAAGGTGTTGTGAGAAACAGCCATGGTGCATTGTACCAAAGTTTTTCCAAGTGAGAAATAATATGTGTGTGTGTGTGTATATATATATATATAACATACACACACACACACACATACCCCAAATCCCACTTCACTCAGAGCCTCTCTGTGCTAGGAGCTGGGGCAATACAGAAAGGAGCTGACTAGAAATCTAAGGCCAGGTGATGTGCATGTTTTGATTCTAGGTGTCATGTGACCAGTGTCACCTGTTGGTGAGGCAGGAAGAGCGTGTGGGCCCAGGCTGGATTTGTTCAGCTGAGAGAAGGGTGGGCATGGAAGGGCATCCTGAAGGAAGTGGGCTGAGGATGGGTGGGACTTGGACAGGAAACCTGAGAGTGAATAGAAAAGAGGAAACAGTGTGAAGTCCTGAAGGTCAAGGGTGCTGGTGTTTTTACTGTGGCCTCTTCGTAAGGCCTGTGGGTGTCACTTGAGTTCTGCCTTGGAGGGCAGGGCTAGCTTGAGCACAAGCCATTTCCCAGCTTGGGCAGCAGGAAATGGCCACAATGAGAAGAACTGCAGAAGGAGGGTCTCTATTTCAGAGCAAATAGAGCTACTGGGGATCCTGTGCCACAGACCCCATCACCGCAGAGCCTCCTGGGCCCCCGGGGGGTTGCTGAGGGTCAAGGCCTCCCAGGTCACTGCCACCACAGCAGCTGTCTCCAGGCCCTCCGGGGAATCCTCTGGACAGCCCTGCTGGCTTAGGGTCCCTGGGGGCCTTTGTGACTCCAGGGATGCGAGTCTAATTTTTTGGCTATCTCTGTATCCGGACTCTGCCAAAGGATGTCCCCTAGTTTGGGTGTGATGTGTACAGCCAAGCCATGCTACCTGGCATGGTCTTGCCGGCCCATGGCAAGCCAGGCTCAGGGCCGCTCCAAGGACACTCAGCCAAGAGCCTGCGTGTTGCAGCTTACTTTGTCGCACCAGCCTAGGCTGCAACATCAGCAGCTCATTTTCTCCTGGTGGCCAGAGGCCAAACTCAGTGTATGGGCAGAGTTGGTTATATTGTCAAGGGTATGCTTATTCACTCCGAGATGACTGCCTGAGCCCTGCTGGGTATTCAGACACTCTGAGTCTTGATTTTTTCTTCTAAGCACCCCAGTCCTACCGGATGAGATCCCTACTTACCACCTCACTCCAACCTGATTGTCCTTGGGCCAGTGTTGAGGTGCAGGGGGCAAAGCTGCTTACAACACCAGCATCCCGAACCTGAGTACCAATTTGAGCCTCATCTGCTCTGGTTCTAATCCAACTTCCTGCTAGTGTGCCTGTGAGGTGCTTGGGCCCGGTCACCCTTGTGGGAGACCCGGAGGAAGCCCCTGGCTTTGACCTGGTCCAGCTCTGTGTCTTGCAGCCATTTGGGGAGAAGCCAGCAAAATGGAAAATTCTCTCTGTCACTCCTTGTCTCTCTTTTTGTGTCTCTTCCTGTTTGTGTCACTCATTTAAACAAATCTTTAAAAAAAAAAAACTTCATTGTCTTTCCAGACCCTAACCCCAAGTACAATCACATTCTGAGCCACTTGGGACTTCAACACATGACTTTTGGGGGGACACCACTCTGTGCATAATAGCTCCTGAGAAGAAGGGCCCAGCTGAGCCTCATCTTAAACACACTCAGCCACATCCGCCTTGTCTGGGCCTATACAGGGCTGCCTCTACCCTACGCTGTCCCCTCTGTGTGTCCCACCAGAGGCTTCTGTCCCCAGCTCCCCGAACGGACCGTAGGCCAAGTCTCACCTCTCACCCTACACTCAAATACATTTCCGGTGGACTAAAGAATTACTGAAAAATAAATGAAGCCAGTGAGGTCATAGATGCTAAATAGCTCACAGCTGCATGAATGGGATTTTTAAGTTCAAATTGATGGAAGAGTCTCAAAGAAAAAGATTAGCATATTGAACCACTAAACAAAATGCAAAGACAGGGCCTGGCATTGTGGTACTGGGAGTCCAGCTGTGGCATGTGATGCTGGCATCCCATACACACGCTGGTTTTACTCCCGGCTAGTCTGCTTTTCAGTTCAGCTCCCTGCTAGGGCACCTGGGAAAGCCATGAAAGATGGCCCCCACCACTTCCACAGGAGGCCCACTTGGAGAGTGAACCAGTGGATGGAAGATCTCTCTTTCTCCCTCTCTGCACCATTCTACCTTTCCAGTAAATCTATCTGAAAGAAAAAAAGAAAAGCAAAACACTCAGGGCTGATGAGGGTGTAGTGAATTGTACATTTCACTGAGCAGCCTGACAGTAAGTGACAAAGCCACAGTAGGCTGCGGTGTTGGCCCCAGGGGACATGTGAAGGAGCAGGAGTCTAGTGGGGAAGGCAGAATGGGGACTCCCGACTGGGGCCTGAGCACCCCAGGCTTGTGGCTACCAATGGTCACAGGATGGCAGGTATGACCTGAGGTGAGGGGTGCGGGACATCCTGGGCCTGGCGGAACTCTCTGGAAGGATCCAGTGGCTGCAGAGTTTCCAGCATCGACCAGAAGCTTGTGTGAACATCACAACCCTGCGTCGTGTAACTGAGCGAATCACTTGCTGTTGTTTCCCCTTCAGTGGTATTTTCTGCTTGGCTGCCCTTGCTTCCAGCCTGGGAAAGACCAGCTCATCAGTTCCCTTTGTTAATCAAGAGCAGTAATTGTCCAAGCTGGAAGCCTCCTGCCTTAGATTCTGCTGAATAGGATAACAAGTTCCAAAACTGCTATGTTGGAGTTTTCTGTAAACAGGGTCTTGTTGTGGGGAAATTCCACAACCTCCCACCGCCCCCGCCCCAAGAGGCTTTGGCCAGCAGCTATTTCTGCCAAGTGGAAGGAAAGCCTGGCGCACCTCTCTGGAGTGCCCCACCCCCCAGACCCAAGCACATCCGCAACACGCACACGACGGCTACAGACCCATTACCTCATTCACCGTGTGAGCTTGGGTGTGTGTGGCTCAGGCCTGGCCAGCTGGCGTGGCAGGTGCAGCCCAAGATATCAGTGTCCCAACACAACAAACTTCTACTGGACTGCAGAATGTGCATCCCCGCTTGGCCGGCAGCTCCTCAGCATGGCTCAAAGCTCAGCGTCCTCGCTCCTTCCCTCAACCTGTGGCTTGTTTGTGTGCATCAGGGCCTGTAGGGCGGGTTCGGCGCACAGAGGACAGGGCTGGGAGGCTCATCATGGCCACTCCCATCTCATGTGGCCTCACAGCCATATCCTGCTGCCGGGGTGGCTAGGGCACAGGGTCTGGCTGTGTGCTCAGGAGGAAGAGGGAGTGGATCTGGGGCACCCAGGGGCCATGTTCCTTTAGGAATGCTGGTTTGAATTCCTGGCTGCTCCACTTCTGATCCAGCTCCCTGCTAATGCACCAGGGAAAGCAGCAGATGATGGTTCAAGTACTTCGAATAAATAAATTTTAAAAAATCAATCTTGGGGCCCTGCATGGTAGCCTAGCAGCTAAAGTCTTCACCTTAAATGCACTGGGATCCCATATGGGCACTGGTTCTAATCCCAGTTGCCCCGCTTCCCATCCAGCTCCCTGCTTGTGGCCTGGGAAAGCAGTTCAGGATGGCCCAAAGCCTTGGGACCCTGCACCCACATGGGAGACCTGGAAGAGGTTCCAGGTTCCTGGTTTCGGATCAGAGCATCTTCAGTTGTTGAGGCTGCTTGAGGAATCAACAGATGGAAGATCTTCCTCTCTGTCTCTCCTTCTCTCCTTCTCTCTTTCTAATAAAAATAAACTTTAAAAATTAATCTTAAAAGCAAATTAAAATTGTGTGGGCTTGAGTTAATCAGGTAGTTTCTTCTTTTTAAAAAACATTTATTTATTTGAAAAGCAGAATTACAGAGGGGGGAGGGTGAAGGGGATCTTCCATCTGCTGGTTCATTTGTCAAATAGCCACAATGGCTGGAGCTGAACTACTCAGAAACTAGGAGCCTGGAACTCCATGTGGGTCTACAGTGTGGGTACAGGGGTCCAAAGACTTGGGATATTCTCCACTGCTCTCCCAGACATATTAACAGGGAGCTGGATCAGAAGTGGAGCAGCTGGGAATGTACCTGTTTCCATATGGGATACTGGAGTCATGGGCTGCAGCTTTACTTGCCACATCAAGGTGCCAGCCCCAGGTCATTTCTTTAGCAGAAGATCTAGAGATTTGAACATCACTGCTGTCCTTGCAGCCACCAGGAAGCAGGGTATTGTGTGGTGGAGAGGACCATGCAGCAAGGAACAGTGGCTGAGCAGCCTCGAGGGGTGAGGGCCTCTGCTCCACAGCCACAAGAGAACCGGCTTCTGTCCGCAGCCGGTGGACACAGGGGAGGAGCCCAAACCTCTGGATGTGGGGACTATGACTCCTGCTACTCCTTAACCCCAACCTTGCAATGCCCAAGGAGAAGACCAGCTAAGGGAGGACCCCACTCCTGACCCACAAGGACAGGGAGATGAAAAGCTTGACGCTGTAAGTTACCCACTTTGTTATGGTGACCTGCTAGAACAAATTGGGTGTATTTTCAAATCAGTGATTGTAATTAATACAGTTTTTCTGAAAGGTCCACTTTGTTCCAGAGACCACCTTTGAATGATGCCTGGGACTGCAGTTGCAAGACTAAGTGTTGAATAGCAGAATGAAGCTGTTCTAATGACCAAGATATCCAAACAAAATAGCCAGGAAGTTGTTACTACCCCAGCAGACACCAAGAGAAGGCAGTTAGTTCTACACAACACGTCAGGGGGAACTGAAGGGGGAAATTAACTCAGGTCCTATCTACACCCCAGAATTGTGACCCCATCACAAACTGGTTGCATATGTCTCATCATGAATTGGTGAGGAAAGTTTGGCTCTTGTTATCCTTATGTTGGCAAAGGTGCAGGCTAAGCCCGGAGCGCCTAGTGGCTTCAGCCAGGGTCACATAGCTGGCAGGCAATGTGCCCGAGACTTGAAGCGAGGCTGTGGGCTCTGAGTGGGAGTTGCTGAGTGCTACGGCACCCCAATGGGTGTTCACGTCACAAGCAGCAGGCAGTGCAAGGTTGGTGGAGAAGCCAACGGATTATGCACTCCTCACAGAGAGAGCACCTGCCGGCGGCTCCAACAGCAGAGTGCCCAGTGCCCCCTCCTATTGGGTCTCACCTTGGCGCTTCCAGATGCACTTGAAAGTTGATTCCTGGAAAAACAGAAATGCCAGCAAACAGCGTGGATTAACTGGGGCGACTTAGGGCTGCTGTGGAACTCTGCATTGTGGCATGATTGCCATTTACCAGTCAGTAACACTATTTGGTCTCTGTCCCATGCCCAGGGGCTACGGGCATAGGGGGTGCCCTATCTGGTGGAAAGGGAGGCAAAGCCAGAACAGGACAGCAGTCACGCGAGAATCCCCACTGGGTGCTGAGGGACAGGTGTGCCGACCATGAACACCTGACCAAGCTCTCTGGGGGCACTGACCCTGCCTGTGAGGGTATTTCATATCTTCCCCAGCTGAGGAAACAGATCCAGAGAAGCTGGCCTGGCTGTTGTTTTTCTCATTTTCCACAGAGAAAGCTATCTGGGGAGAGGGTGGGATGTCCCTGGGATGGTAAGCATGAGCTGGCCCTTCTTTCGGCATCGATGCAAAGTCTCTTCTGATAGTGCCTGGGCTTGGGCTGTAAGGCATAAAATAAAACATCATTCAAAAAAAAAAGACTTTTGTGTTTGGAAAAAAACACCCATACTTCAAAAAATTCAAGCAAAACAGGAGCCCCATTTTTATCCCAATCAGGCTCCTGACCTCTGTCCCACGGCCACAGTTTATCTCTGTGTCCTTCTGATTAACACGCATATTTTATAGACTATATACAAACATGCCACTTTATTGAAAATATTTTCAACCATGGAAGCCAGGTTCTTAGTAAATTTCTTTTGAAAAAAAGCCTAATTTTTCCTTGGCAAATAAAAATATCTTCAACTCTTTTAAAAATATTTATTTCTGGGGCCCGGCATGGTGGTCTAGCAGCTAAAGTCCTTGAACAAGCTGGGATCCCACATGGTCGCTGGTTCTAATCCAGGCATCCCTGCTTCTCATCCAGCTCCCTGCTTGTGCCTTGGGAAAGCAGTTGAGGACGGCCCAAAGCCTTGGGACCCTGTACCTGCATGGGAGACCTGAAAGAGCTCCTGGCTCCTGGCTTCAGATCGTTGCAGCACCAGCTGTTGCAGCCACTTGGGGAGTGAAACATCGCATGGAAGATCTTCGTCTCTGTCTCTCCTTCTCTCTGTATATCTGACTTTGCAATAAAAATAAATAAATCTTTTTAAAATTTTAAAAAATATATATTTATTTCACTGCAATCATTAGGGTTGGGTCAATTATGAGTGATAAAAAAGGTCCAGGAAAACATTGGCTGAAAAAAGACAGAAACTTCTTTCATACATGGGGCACAGAGAGGGGCAAGCAGAGGCTCATGTGGCATCTTGGCTGGGGGGGCCCAAAGGAACCAGACCCTGTCTTTCACACCCTTTCAAAGCTCTGTCCCCCAGCCCCAAGGCCCTGAAGGGAGTGCCAGGATCTCAGGCAGGAGAACAGCAAAATCCCAGCTGACGTTGTTCCATCTAAGCCCTCTGACCTGGACAGAAGCTTATAACCACACAGAGTTGCAAGAGAGGCTGGGCAGTGTGATCACAACATTGAGGGCACTGCCTCCCAGCTATGAATCCTGTGACATGGGGAAGAGGAGAGAATACTGGAAACACCGAGACATCTATTCCACGTCTCCATGGCCTCGTAGGTTCCGAGCAGAAACACGTTCCTCCATTTATACAACTATTTGTTGTTGAGTAAATGTTCATTGACTTGAGGGAAGATGAGAGACAGGGGGGCTTGTGTGGGGATCAGAAAAGTTGTAGATTCATTTCACAATGATGCCTGGATAAGAATAAACCATTGGACTTCAAATGGATTTGAGGGTATTCCACACAAAAGCCATCACAAAACAATGAAACTAGGACATTTCATCATGATAAACAAATTAGTTTGGGGAAAGAAAAACAAATGTGGGAATAGTTATTTCTCTGAACGCAATATAGTAACACTAAGTAATTCTTTAAGGTCTGGGGTTGACTGAGTTTAGTTCATATTTAATAACTGGCAGGGGGGCGGGTATTTCTCATATAACAGTAAGTTAAGCCAATTGGAATTAAAGCATTGGAAGCGCTCCCAGGCTACATAGAGGACATTAATTGAGGGGAAGGAATCAACCACGGATTTGGAAGAATGGAAGACACAGCTCAGAAGTCTGGTGGAGATTAAGGCTGCTTAAAGCCCCTCTAGAAGTGGAAACTAAGCTTACCTGAAGAACGTTTGAAATGGGAGACATGCCTATAGAATGTATGGCTAATCACAGCCCTGGAGTGTCAGCCGCCAGGGCTACACTGAACTTGAAGCCTGGAGGCTGGCTCGGCCTGCTGTCCGTGGTCCTGAAGGCACTACTCCCTCCCAGCACTGCCAGCAAATGTTTCTCCATTTGCCAGGACAGGATGCTTTTTATCCAAGTTCCTTGGCAATTCCGAACCTGGTGAGGGTTTTAATTTTCTATCTTGATGAAAAATGTGTGGTTTATACACTGTCGCAGAACAAATAGAATTGGGATTTATGTTTCACAACTTGCCTGGTTTGTTTGGTTTTTTTCCATATGTCTTTGACAGTCCTGTCACAGTTCTGACAGTTACAATTTTTTTTTTCTTTCTGGGAAGTTGAGGAGAGGCAAAGAACACGTTTTTCTCTCCTCCATTAAGTCTTAGAAGTGTCTGTGTGTAATACTTGAATGTGTAGCTACGCATGTGTATCACTCAGTGAGACAATACCTGTGTGTATGCGTCCAAATGTGGGGTTCTACATTTACCTGTGGTGTGCTAAGCTTAAGTTCTGGGCATGTACACATTAAACACGCTTCTATCTATTGGGGCATGGGTTTGTGATATTGCCGTGGTGGGATATGTGTGTGTATCTGTGATAGAAGCATTAACCAATTGTATGTTGTTATTCCCATGCTGTTGTCATTGATAACCAAGCCTTTCTTCTCTCCTCATGATGTCATGCACAGATGTGTGCTGGGCCTGCCAACATTGTTTTCTATGCCACAACTATCATATATTTTCAGTTCATTTCACCTGTGTGTTTCCAGGGGTGGTGCTTTGATGCTACGGATGAAGAAAACGTCTCCCTGCCCGTGATAAACTGAGGTACATTCTGTCAGTGTGCCCCAGAGCCATCATCGGAAGCGCTGTTAAACATGGCATCAATCCCAATAGTTTGACTAATTCCTTTTTCATTATTACAGCAGATTTACAACTTTGGGGTCAGGGTGTTGGGCACTTTTTTTCCCCTCCTCACTAGAAAATTCATCTGTATCCTAGAATCAGCTTGTAGCTCAATGTAAATTCAGTGTAGAATTTAGTCAGTTATTAAGTGGATTTAAGTGGCTGAACCCTGGTGTAATCTGACCAGCAATGCATGAAGGAAAGAGTTGGAGGTGTAAAAAATGTCAAATAGCTTTCTCAGATGCATTAAACTATTAATAAAGATAAAACGATCTTTATGTTTGGGGTTTAGAACATCTCTTTTATGATAGCAAGAAGCCACTTTGATTCACGACTCGTTGGTTTCAAGGTCTGGTGTCATTATTCAGAAGGTGTCAGGAAAAGCAGAGACAAGCTCCTCAACAGGGGGGAGGCAAAAGAAGCAGCTCTGAGCTGGGGGCTGCTCAGGCCGGCTGGACTAGGCGAGGAGACGTGACAGGCAAGGGATGGCTGCAAAGGGGGGGCGGTGATGACACGGTCTGTTCTCTGGGAGTCCTACAAGAGATGCCTCTATTTGGTCCTGAAACTATTTTTCTGGGTTCTCTTGGGGGTGCCCAGATGTCTGGCAGCACAGGGGTTGGCCGGAGGTACCATGGCAGGGGTGGGGTTGGTTAGGCTGGGTTCTCTGCACTTGTCCTCCACCACCACTTCCATCACTGTGCTCCACCCTAGATCCCAGGAGGTCCATCTCTATGGACCACACCACCCAGACCCCTTCTCCGGCTTCTGATTGGATAGAACAAATCCATGGGAGGTTGTAACAGCAGACTGAGAGGGAGAAGGACCAAAGATGGAGATACACTTCTCCCCACTCCCACCCATGGCGACCTGGAGCACTTTCAAGACCTGGCAACAGCATCCTTCCTCTTTGCCCGTGAACCTTAAGTGGAAGCAACTCCCACTGAGCCTGCCCCAGCCCTGCCTGGTGTCTCCTCATTAGACTCTTGCCAGAGAAACTCCTGAAGGTGCCCTGGCAAGTGCAGAGAAGCCTTCCTTATGCAAATCAGATGGTGACCCTTTTAGGGACTGGGACGGTAGACTGGGGAGGGCAGAACGTGAGGGATGGGGCTGTGGGGAGCCAGAAGGAAGGGTGTGGCATAATGCTGGGGTTCCATGGGAACCAGGGGGGCTTGGCTGCCTCTCCATCTGAGGCTCCCCAGGCACACCATTGCTCTTGCTTCGTCTGCCCTCTCAACAAACATGCAAGAAGTGGTTGGGCTACTTTAATGGCTCAGCTTCTGAGCTAGGGAGGTCCTGCCCTTGTGGAGCTTCTAAGCCAGTGGAGAATGCAAATCCCTAGCCCCGTGATCCTGTGCATTAAATGCTGTCAGAGGTAGGCTCAGGGCTGTGAGAAGCATGGAGGAGGGTAGTCATGGACTAAGTAGCAGGACTAAGAGGAAGGGTTTCCCGGATAAAGGCACATGCAAGCTGAGCAGCTGGAGGGTGAGAAAGACACACAGCGGTGTTCCTGGCAGATGAAATGGCAGGCACAAAACCCAGTAGTAAGAGTGCTGGGGATATGTGACAGCAGCCAGCAGTGCAGGGAGCATCCATAGATAGGCGCGCGCACGTGTGTGTGTGTGTGTGTGTTTGTTGACGGTGAAATGGTGTGATGTGGACACAGAGCCCTCCCCCAGCCCTCCTAAGGATTCTGCCTGCATCCGAAGGGGCAGAATTGCATCTGCCCAGGAGCCTGGTGCCTGCGCAGGGCAGAATAAGAACAAGAATGGGCAGGAGGCTATGTAACCCACCCTGGGGCTCCAAGTTGCTGAAGCAGAGGCAGATCTGGCAGGGGAGGGGTGGAAGTGGACCCCCCTCAATCACTTCTAAGCCCCCAACCTCCAATTCCCAGGAGGGGGCCCTGTGACGAGGCGGGCCCTGGCAGGGCGGGGGACAGACAGTCTGAGGCTTAGAGGGAAGTCCTCGTCAATGGGGTGCACTCTGGACAACCTCCACCCAACCCCACCCCCTGGGCTCGGAACAGGTGACTGGCACTTCCCACCAAAATCATGCGAATATTAAGCTCATCAAAGGCCTGCCTGGGAAGGGATGCCGGCCATGGGTGGGGGGAAAGCCGGCCCTAACGAGCTGCGTGTCACTCCCTCCACCCTGCGCGTCTCGCACTGTCCCATTTGTCTGGCTGTAATCTACATTTCAAATGATTACATGGGAAGCTGAAGTGGTAGTGACAAGGATAAACGAAGCTTGTTAAACTAATAGCTGCACTAATGCCCAAATATGTGAACTTCCCGACGCAGGCCGCATCCCAGCCTGGCGGAGCTGTCAGCCCGGCTCCCCCGGGCTCCGCCGCCAGCCGCGGCCACATGATGAATGGCCCTGTCGACCAAACTCATCCGGGGCCCAATTAAACAGGCAGAAATGAACTGGAGCCGTCAGGCAGCCGGGGAGCTGGGGGGGGTGGGGGGCAGGGGGAGGCTGGGCCAGACACGGAGCGGCTGGGGGGGGGGCGGAGGGAGGGAGGAAAGAGGAGGGCAGGGAGAGGACCAGGCGCTGGGGATGGGGAGGGAAGGATGAGGGGAGATGGGAGATGGAGCGAGAGATGCGACCCAGAACACCTGCGACCCGGGTGCCCCGTGGAGCCCGCGAGGGGGCGCTGCCCACCTCGGGCCTGAAGCGCCCACAGGTGCAGGGCCAGGAGGGGAGCATCAAGGGGGTGGGAGGCCACCGAGGGGGGAAGAAGGCGCAGGGGAGAAGCTGCCCCTGGCAAGCCATGGCAGCTCGGCGGCGGCGGCCGGGAAGTCGTTCTGTCAGAAAATGGTCATTTAATGGTTTGCCGAGCCCGCGACAGATATGTCATCTGAGGCGGCTCGCAGCGGTCCCAGGGCATTTCATTTATTAATTACCAGCTTCCAGCAGGCTCCTTCCGCGTCCCCCTGCCTGTGCCCATCACCAGCTAGCTCTGCTACCCTCCTCCTCTACACCACACACACACACACACACACACACACACACACACACGCCTTGGGCTGCCCAACCCACCTTCCCATCCCTTCTGGAGCCTCAGCCCATTTTCCAGGAGTCCAAGGCCAAGGTCTGCAAGATCTCAAGCTGGACCAGCAGGACAAAGGATGAGGAACTCAGGCCTAAAGCAAAGTGGGGAGGCCTGGACCCCCATTCTGTTTCTGTCTTCCATACACACTACACTCTCAGAATGGCCAATAGCATCTCTTCTTGCCTGTCTGATCAACACATGTCTATTTTTGCTTTTATGTCAACTCATGTGTGCAGCCATCTGACCTGTTCTTTCTCGCTCTGTGTCGTTCCTAAGCCCTCCAAAGGCCTGGCAGAAGAACAAGCTCGTGTCCTCTCCGATGGCCTGAGTGCCGCAGAGGTATGACACCCACCTGCCAACCCCAATTCTTTGCCTCTGGGGACCAGGATAGGCAAGGCACTATGAGGCCATTGTGTAGCTGGCACAACCCGGGACCCTGGCCTAAACCTGAAACCTCCAGTTGCCTCCCACACCCTTCACCTGCTTGTGTCCCCAGATGAGCTTACCTGGAGGCAACTGTGTGAAGTGCCAGCTGGGGACCTGGGTGGTGCAGAGGAGCCCCTGTCAGGCCCCAGGGTGATGTCCCTGCATTTTGCATTCCTGAGTGACAGTTCCTGGTCTGCTTCCCCTTGCAAACATGCAGCCTCCGCCTTCTGACTTGCAACCAGCGGGTCACCAGGGCTGCCCAGCAGCTGCTCAGTCTCCCGCCTGTGCATGCCCCATCACTCCTCAGTGCCCGGGTCCAGACCAGCTTGGCCCCACTGCCCTCCCCACACTGCAGCCTGACTTGACTTCGGCAGTGACCAACTTCAGATTCCTGCACAGCCTCTACAGCCCTGCCTGTCTTGCCCCTGCTCCTGACTTGCCCCTGCTCCTGTCTTGTTCCTGAGATCTTAATTCCTGTAACTCTGAGCAAGCAATTGCTCCCCGTCCCCACCCCCTCATTCCCTGACCTCAGGGCCTTTGCATATACTGTCTCTGGCAAAGCTGTTCATCTCTGCTCTGGGACCCGTAGGGAGAGATCCCAGACCTGGGGTTGAGGAACAGCACCTTGGGCCCAGGACCTCCCCAGCTCTCCCAACCCAGGGATCTGGGACTCTGCAGCCCTCTTTGTAGGTCAGGAGCTTCCAGACACTGAACCATTGGTTCCTTTCCTCAGGCCAGGTCATGTTCTTGAGCCTCTGCAGCCCTCCGGGGTTGGGGCAAGGCAGAGCTCCATCTGCCTGTGAAGGTACCAGGTCCACTGACTTCCTGCCAGGGCTCTCCTGACAGAACCATCTGTCTCCTTGGCATCAAAAGCCCACAGGAAGCCTTTAGACCCCTAGGGAAAACAGGAGTACACAGCTCTAGGCAATCTGTCAGATGGAAGCTCCTTTCAAAACCTCTGTCATTCTCTCCTGGGATGACGTGGCTGCTGACAGTAGTGGGACAGTGTGATGTGTGAACACTCACCCAAGGCTCATTTCTGCAGTGGGCAGCTGCAGGAAGGACAGTTGGCCAGCACCACGCTAGGTTCATTTGGTCAGCTCAGATTCATTCCCTAGGAGCAGGACTCCACTCTCCTTCGCTGTGTGTGATCTGGCTGGGGCTGGCAGCCGATCTCTCAGGACAGGCCTGACCCACCCATCTCTTTTCTGTCTGGCAATCATGACTGTTCCACAAGATGGGCACGTGACCCAAAAAGACCTATCAGAGTGCTTCCCTGGGAATTTATACACACAAAATGCCCTTTTTCTGCTGTATGGCCTGAGCTGTCAACAACTCATTTTTTTTTTTTAAACTTACATCAAGGAAACTGAATGGCAAATAAGAAGTATTTCGGCCAATTCTAACAACTTGGCTTAAACTCCAAAGGGACCCAGTCCTCTGGATCAATTGATTCTTCATTTTAAAAATAAAAGAAAATTATTGCAAAGTCAGATATACAGAGAGAAGGAGAGATAGAGAGGAAGATCTTCTGTCCATTGATTCACTCTTCAAGTGACCACAAATGGCTGGTGCTGTGCTGATCCAAAGCCAGGACCCTGGAGTTTCATCCTGTTCTCCCATGCGGATGCAGGTACCCAAGGCTTTGAGCCATCCTTAACTACTTTCCCAAGCCACAATTAGGGAACTGGATGGGAAGTGGGGCTGCCAGGATTAGAACCGGTGCTTATATAGGATCCCAGTGCATTTAAGGTGAGGACTTTAGCTGCTAGACCACTGCGCCGGGCCTTATCCATTGTTTCAAAGATTTCAGTTTTGTTTGAAAGGCACAGTTGCAAAGAGAGAGAGAGAGAGAGAGATAATCTACCTGCTTCTTCCAACTCCAAATGGCCACAACTGTCAGAGTTGACCTAGTTCAAAGCCAGGAGCCTTGAGCTTCTTCTGGATCTCCTGCATGGGTATGGTGCCCAAAGACTTGTGCCATCTTTCTCTGTCTTCCCAGGCAAACGAGCAGGGAGCTGGATCAGAAGTGGAGCAGCTGGGACTCTAACCAGTGCTTACATGGAATGTCAGCTCCTCAGGCAGAGGCTCAACCTACTAAGCTGTGGTTGCTGGCCACAATCCTCTTTTCTTCTTTATTGTAGCTCAAGCTGGAATCTTCGTTTTCTGCACCACTTGGTGCAGTATGCACTCTGTTGGAGCCACTTTGGATACAGTGGTTGCTCACACAGTTGTCCTATCACAGCGGAAGAATGCTCCAGTGACAGGACCTTTGTCTCCTGCCTTGGCTACCCTGTCTCTTCAAGGTCTTGGGGTCTTTCCTATGCTGACAGTAGCACCCCTCTCTGGGCTCACAGCTGACCAGGGGTGGTGAGACTTTTGTAGGTAACACATAAAGCTTTCTCCTGGGCAGACGGATGGAGGAGCCCTCTTAGCCCTGGCTGCTCTGGTTATATCACTCTCCTTGGGAATAGTTGCAGGGAAAGCCCAGATTTCCTAGACCCTTCCCAGCTTATACAAGGCTTGTCTCACCCTCCCAGCTCCCTCTGTCCTCACCTCTGACAGGCCTCCGTGTGTTTCCAGAGCCAGCCTCCCCAGCAGGCAGCCCTCATCCTGGCACCTGCTTTACCCACTGCCCCATCTGTGGCCCCCATCCCACAGTCTGTCTGGTATTCTCCTATCCCTGCTTGCTCTCTTCCCCACTCCCTAGAATGGGTAACTCTTTATTCATTCTCAAAGGTCCCTCATGCGAAGACGTTCTCGGCTGCCTTGCCCATGCACCATCTCTTCCCTTTGTTTTCCTGTGCTTTACAGCTCTCTAAATCCTTCTTAGCCGTGTAGTGTCATAAATAAAATGTTTACTACGATAATGATTTGACTAATGCCTGGAACATGTTCCCTGAGGACTGAGACTATTTTTTGATAACTAGAATGCTACCTGGAGCATCAGCCAATATTAGTGGAATCAGAATTACTAGAATCATTGACTGGACAGGCATAGGAATGAATGAAATGAATGACTGTCTCTCCTGGCCCTCTATTGACTGGAAGCTTGCTGGATTCAGGGACTGCAACTCCAATCTTTATGTTCCTCCTCGTGCCTGGCATGTCATCTCAGGAAACGGTCAGTGAACGTGAGTTTAATCAAGAGCAGGTGCACAGTTTATGGAAGTTGCTGGACACTACCTATGGTTATTACAGGAACCACGGACCTACACGCCCTAATCCAAGCCAGACCAAGAGCTCAAAGCTTTTCATCACCACAGGGAGCCTTCCCTGGTCCAGGTACGTCAAGGCTGCAGAAATAACCGCTCAGCGTCCCCACCTCCTGCCCTGGGGAGCACATGGTACAGTCCTGCTGAGTGGCTTGTTCTGACCCATCACCTCTCCAATGGACTATGACATCGTTCTGGGGTTTTATTACTGCAAGACGGGCTGACTCACCTCCTCAGTAAACAGCATTACCCAAGCACCTCACACGCACATGCAAATCCGGAGTGGACAATCGCCCCAGGCGTGTTGGAGTGTTTGATGGAACGGTCATGGGAAAGTAAGCCAGGAGCCAGCTTTAGAAAACACAATATTTATTTATTGCAATTGGCAGAGCAATGGGGGAAAATTGCCGTGTAGATAGGATTTTACATTTTGCAAAGCGTTTGTAATCAGCACGATTTCTCCCGACAATTCTCCAGGACAAGTTGTTTTTGTCATTCCCATTTGCAGGCGAGGAGAAAGTAGTTGGGGGTGGGGAGGGGAGTGGAGGAATGGGAAGTTCCGTGCTGTGCGTCTACTGACTCGGATCACAAATGCAAAGGGGCAACTCTGGCTTCTTTTGTTTGAACATCTGCTGTACACTGGGCATCAGGAATCTGGCTGTATACAAGACTCTAGGCTCTGCCTCACATCTGGGAGGGGGGAGGAGGGCAGGCAGGTGTCTTTCCCAGAGAGGGAGGCGGTGTGTCACCTTACGTTATCTTCACCTATTGCTTTGCTTGGCCACCTTACTTTAGAAGCTCCATGCAAGCTGTTATTAGTCAGGCTAGGCTATGTGATGCTTCCGTGACAAGCAGTCTCCAAACTGTGGTGCATGCAGACAGCAACATTTTGTTTCTACTTCAAGCCATGTGGTAGGAGCAGGGGCTGTGCTCATGGCAGACACTCGGAAACCCAGGTGCATAAAGGAGCTTTCCACTCAAATGTGATTGGTGAATGAGCTGAAGGAAAAGAGAGCATAGAAACTGTTGCTTTCGTAAGATCTCAGTGCCTCCTTTCAGCACTCACTTCTCAGCCACAGTCACATGATCCCAGGTCACCACAAGGCATGTGGAAAGTTCAAGGCTTCCGTGCCCAGAAGGTGGAGAAACCCCTGGCACACAGAGGAACAAGTTCATGCATATCAGATACCAGGAAAGAAGTACAAGGTTAAATTCTGGGTTTTGAAGACTTTCATATGTTTCTTTAGGAAGGGGTAGGGGAGTGGAAAGAGAAAGAGATAGAAGAGAGAGAGAGAGTGCTCAGACATCTGCAGCATGAGGAGCTCAGCTGAAACTCAACTGAAGTCTCTGCCACGGATACAGGGACCCAGCTACTTGGGCCACCAGCCATCACCAGCTGCCTCCCAGAGTCCGCAGTAGCATGAAGCTAGAGTTAGGAGCCAAAGCTGGGCTCTGAACCTAGGTACCCTGATGTAGGATGGTGCATCTTAACTGACCAAAAACCCACCTCAAAGGCAAAGGATGGGGCTTGCCTTTACTTTTAGAAAAATATCAACTCTGGAGAGTGGGAATTTTTGCAGCTGACGAAACAAAAGAAAAAAGACCTGTGTAAAGAATGGCTTTCAGTCTTGGAATACATTAAAGGGGAAAAGGCAGTAAGATACTAAAATAAATAAAAGTCACACTGTTTACCAAGGAAGGAATAAAATTGTCTCTAGGCACAGACAGTGTGACTATGGACTTAGGAGATTCTAAAGAATCTACCAAAAAAAAAAAAAGTCACTATGACTGGAGTTTAACTAACTATATTAAAAAAATCAATATAAAAATCTATGGAGGGACCAGTGTGGTATCATATCTGGCTAAGCCTCTGCCTGTGGTGCCACATCCCATATGGGCACCAGAATAGATACTGGCTGCTCCACTTCCCATCCAGCTTCCTGCTTGTGGCCTGGGAAAGCAGTCAAGGATGGCTGAAGCCTTTGCATCCCCCACACCCACATGGGAGACCTAATAGAGGCTCCTAGCTCCTGATTTTGAATTGGCTCAGCTCTGGCCATTGTGACCATTTAGGGAGGGAGTGAACCAGAGGATGGAAAATTGACCTCTTTCTCTCTTTCTCTCTCCAACTCTATCTTTCAAATAAAAATAAAATTTAAAAAAATCTATCATATGTTTATACATTAGGAGTAAGCAATAGAAAATGACATCAGTTATAATAGCATTCACAAACTTGTACTTAACATGTGAAAATCTTCTCTGTTGTAACTACAAAATAAAGCTGAAGGAAATTTAAAAGACTTAAATTGAATAAACAAAAACTCAAAGAATAATGACTTGAAGACACACTATTTTTATGAGATTAATTCTCCTCAAATGGGTCTCTATATTTAATGTAATTTGAATCAAAAGTATTTTACATTTTATTTGGAAAGGCAAGGCTGATAATGACCAAAACGATCTCATAAATGAATTACAATGGAGCTGGTATTTTGGCACAGTGGGTTAAGCTGCCTTCTGCAAAATCCCAAATGGGTACCAGTTAAAGTCCAGGCTGCTCTACTCCCAATCCAGATCGCTGCCAATGCACCTGGGAAAGCAGTCAAGCATGGCCCAAGTGCTTGGGTCCCTGCACACAGGTGGGAGACCCAGATGGTGTTCCAACTCCTAAATTTTGCCTGGCTTAGCCCCTGCTACTGTGGATATTTGGGGAGTGAGTCAGCAGATGGAAGATCTCGATTTCTGTCTCTCCCTACCCGTGTGTATCTGTTTTTCAAACAAAAAAAATATTTTTTTAAGAAATGAAGAAAATGAATTACAAAATGAGGAAGCTTACCCTATCAAGTTGCAAGACTTACAGCAGTCCAAATGGCGTGGCTTTGGTGAAAGGCCGGTCAGATCATTCCACAGAACAGAAGTGAGGGTCCCTATACAAGCCTACACATCATTTGTCATTCAACCTTTAACAAACAGTTAAAGGAGAAACAGCAAATGTTACTAGGACACCTGGACAGGAAATGAGAAACAAAGAATGTTGACCCATGCCACACCACATACAAAAACTAATTTAAAATGAGTTATAAACCTAAATGTGAACATGAAACAAAGCAGCAGGTGTGCGGTACCGTTAAACGCTTCTTGGGACCCCTCCATCCTATATGAGGAGTACCTGGTTCGAGTCCCTGTTCTGTTTCTGATCCAGCTTCCTGCTAATGAGCACCCTGGCAGGCACCAAGTAATGGAGTAAATACTGAAGTCTCTGCTATCATGTAAGAGACCAAGATGGAACTCCAGGTTTCTGGCTTGTTTTTGTTTTTGTTTTTGTTTTCTTAATTTTATTTTTGATGATGTTTACATAGTTGATCAGGATAGGAAGTTGATTAGGGGAAAGTGAATGAGACCATTGTTTCCAAATTTTCTTTTTCTTCCTCCTATAACTAGGGAAAAAGGGGAGATAAGAAGAGAAGCCACACCCAGCTTCCCAACTGCCTCATTACCCAGGGATGGGGAATGTCTACCCACTATCATTCCAGGGTCCCTGATGTGGCACATTCTCCGAGTGTGCTGAGGGTCCTGCTCAACTAGCTCCATCGTTCTGAAATGCTGTCAATCACCAATCCAAGAATGAGGAAATCCTTCAAAGGTCCTTTGACTGACATAGTCCACATTAGCGTCTCCATTCACCTAGGTATTTGTTGTCAGCGCTTGGTTAGTTAGTTGACCAATTTGTTCTGCCCTCCTTCCTCCGCCATGGTGCCAATTTCCTATACAGTCCAATGGACTGCCATATTCTCCAGATGCATCTGGTCATGCCGTCCATTGCTCTGTGTTAGCCACTGAGGAGGCCCAGTTCTAACACATGCACTCCACAGTTAGACCACAAATCCTGTAATTCTCCCCATGGTCGGAGTTCCAAGTCCAGTGGTTCAATTTGGGGGAATCCCCAAAGAAACCTCATCTGAGGTGACCCCAGACCTGACTCTTATATATGTTTGCCAGTAAAGGGTTTGGCTCAGCTCATCACCTACATCAGCCTACACACACACACTGGTAGCTGCAATTGCTGAGTCAGTTCTGTCTCTAACCCCATCTCTTATGCAAACCAATGGATGCTGCAGCCCAGTCCAACCCTGCCCACCACACACTAGGCTCTCATGTACACCAGAGGGAGCTGTGGCCTAGTCAGAATGACCCACATTAATCCGTACCAGGCTTGCCCCTAGCCTTGACTACTGTGTTTGCCAGTATGTACAGCAGATAAATCCAGTTTGTTCCACATCCCATTCAGCTCTGAACATGTCAATGGGCATTGAAACCTAGCTCAACTCAACCAACCCTACTATTCAGCCCACACTCATGCCAGTGGGCACCGCCACCTCTAGCCAAGTCTGCCCCCAGCCCTGGTTCTCATGCTCACCAATAGAAGTTGTAGCCCATCAGAGAGGAGCCCACAGTTTCCCTACTAGTCCCACCCCCAGCCCCAGATCTTGCACTCTCCAGGTTGTTCTATGGTTTAGACTGACAGATTTGCCTCCAGTCCCAGCACTTGCAAGCTAATGCTGTGGTAAAGCCCAACTGGCCTGTACCTATTCTGGCTTATGCATGCACCAGTAGATACAGATGGTTTAGCCCAACCTGGCTCTCCCCCTAACCCAGTTCACATGTAGGTCAACAGGAATTGTAGCCCTGCCCAGCCTGGTTTGCCCTCAGTCCAAGTTCTCATGCTCACCAGTGGGAGCAGTGGCCCAGCAGGGGAGCCCAAGCTGTCCCCTTGCCACACTTGCACCCTTCCCTCCTCCAGATCTCACATGGACTGGTAGGTGTTACAGCTCAGTCTGGCACCTGGTTTTAGCTCATGCTGGTGGGTGCTAAAGCCTAGCCCAGCCCAGCCATCCCCCAGTCCCAACCCTAATTTGAACTGGCTGGTGTTGCAGCCCAACCCAGCCTGTCCTGCACCCCATTCTCGTTCTCAGATCTGCCAGTGAGTGTTATGAACTAGTCCAATCTGGCTTGCCCTAGACTTGACCCACACATATGCTGGTAAGTATTGTAACCAGGCCTGCGCTGGGCTGCTCCCAGTCTTGGTTCTTGCACTCACCTGCAAGGACTATATCCTGACAGAGGAATTTTCCAAGCTCCTCTATCAGGCTGCCTCCCAGTGGCAGATCTTGCACATACCAGTGGGTCCTTGGCCCAGCCTGACTTAGCCCGCCACTTGTCTTGGCGGGAACTTTGACCTTGTCTGACCACCCCACACCCATTCTGGTTCTGCTGTCGGGTGCCACAGCCCAGCCATACCTGGCCCACCCCCAAACACAGTTCTCACATGGTTCAGCAGGTGCTGAGATCTAGCCCAGTCCATCCTACACCCTGACTTTCCTGAGCACCAGTGGGTGCTAGAGTCTAGCCCAGTCTGGCATACTCCAGACCCAGTTCATACCATGTCCAGTTCAGATCACCATCCCAATTCCAGCTCTTATGCTCACCGGTGGGAACCACAACTCAGCTGGGGAATCCCCTCAGCTCCCCAACCAGGCCTGTTCCCAGCCACAGTGGTTGCTCTGACCCAGCTCGACATAGCCCATCCCCATCTTGGCCATTGTCATCAGATGCTGCAGCTTGTGCTGTCCTGGCCAGCCCCTGGTCCCAACTCTTGCTGGGGGTGTTGCAGCCTAGCCCTCCCCAGTCTGTTCCCATTCCAGGCTCATGCAAACCGGTAGGTGTGATCAGGCTCCTGGCTTTGATCTGGCTCAGCCCTGGATGTTGCAGCCATTTGGATAGGAAACAAGCAAATGGAAGATTTATTTTTTCTCTCTCTTTGTCTCCATCACTTTGCCTTTCAAATAACTAAAAAATAAAATAAAATCTTTTCCAAAAACTGAAAGCAAGTTTATGTTAAAAGAATGTGAGATACTGTTATGACACTGGAGGAAGCAAATTTGTGTTAAGAACATAGAAGACATAAATCACAAGAGGAAAAAAAAAATAATGAAATGGACTTGACCAAGCTTCAAAGGTTTTCTCATCTACCAGTGCCATCAAAAACTAAAGAGGTACGCCACTGAGTGAAAGCTTTTACAATGTAGGATGAGACAAAGAGACTTGCATCCAGAATATATCAACTCTCACAACTCAATAACAGCCAAGGAGCACAATTTATATTTCAAAACAGGCAAAGGATTTGAACAGACAGTTCACAAACGAAGATATATCAATACCCAGTAAGTGCACAAAAAGCCATTCTGTGCCACCTGTCATCAGGAAAATGCAACTCAGCCACTACTGCTTAGAACGGCTGAGATGAAAGGGGATGACGTCATCGGGCTGTCCTCACAGGGACTGAGGCTTGGTATAACCACTTCTGAACACTGTCTCGTCAGCTCTGAGAAGTCAGACATGTGGGCCAGCACCGTGGCGTGCTGGGGAAAGCCACTCAGCAACACAAAGAAAACTTACAGATGCCTGCAACCACATGCAAGACTCTCAAAGATATCATGGTAACAGAAGAAGCCAAAAGCAAAACCTCCAATATCTAATTCCACTTTTTCTGGAATAGGCCAAGCTAACCCCTAGTAACGGCACTCACATTGGTTGAGGTTGGGAGCTGCCTGTAACTGTCTTAATAACACATTCATGACATTGATGTCTCAGTCTGGCTCCTCCACCGAGGAGGAACCCCCAGGGCTCCCAGGAAGGAGATAATGACTGATAGCACCCCCAGCCCATGGTCAGTCAGCAAGACTGTGGTCAGGAGAAGCCACAGGTCTGGCCACATGCTCAGTGACAGAACTGGAGGCAGGCCCCATGCTCCTCCCCTGCCCCTCTTTCAGTGACACATGGGAGGCAGCATGGTTCAAGCAGCGGAACTTGCAGCCTTTGGAGTCACACAGATTGGATCTGCACCATGAAGAAGCTCGGGGCCTTTGGGCTAGCAAACATTTCTAACCTTTCTTTTTCCATCTGTAAAATGGGGGCAGCAATCATAGCATTAGGGTTGAAAACAGAACTTACTGAGACTGTGCATGTGAAATAGCAGAGCACCGGGCAAGTGCTCAGGGAATAGTGGTTATTAGGATTCACCCTGGGACATGCAGGGATCCGCTACCAGTGACCTTGACATAGCCTGACGCCCACAGCCTACAAGCTATAGGGAACATCTGGATCCTTTGCGGCATGTGCCAAGCCAAGAAGGGCTGGAAGCCTAATTAAAATTGCTACTCTGTTTGCATTATCAAATGTCAGGGTATTTTTTTTTATTCCCTCCCACAGAGCCAAGATTTTTCTTATCAAAAATCTATTCAGTAAAATGCTAATGATCGTCAGTGATTAGAAACTGCTGCTCAAATTTTGCAAGTTCCCCACGGGCCTCTCAGACATGGCTTGTAACTTGTCAGTTGGAGAAGTGTTCTCAACAAATCAAACTTTGCTGTTAAAAAAAAAATGTTTAAAAAAAAAAAAGATTTCATTTCCTTAACGCTTCACTGTGCGGGTCCAGGAGGGACTTGTGAGTTAAATGACAGAGACCACATTATTACTCGTGGAGTCAGTTCTAATAGAAGTCTCGCAAGGCAAGATATCCTCAGACAGGTCCCGAAAACTGCTCATGGAAGTCTGTCAAGCTCATCTTAATTTCTATGAGCATTCAGTTCGCCAAGAAGAGGCATCATGAGCAATTTGCTTTTATTATCTTCTTTGTATCTTTCCTCTTCCTCTGCCTTCCTCCTCAAGAGGAAGCACCTGCAGTCCTACCCTCACACACTCCCAGGGCCCATCAGCTGTCCTCTGTGGTCAGCCCCGGGGACCCACGGGCTCCTGGCTCGGTGCACACAGCTCCAGCAACACCAGCTAGACCAAGCCAAGGCCATGGCCACGTAGTTCATCTTGAGCTCTCGGCTGCCACTCCACACGTGCAGAAACCGGACCCATAAGCCTCTCCCAGGAGCTGACACATGCTTGCCTGGCCTCTGTTGGTTGTGGATTCCAAGATCTACGCAGCTGGACTGGCGCAGTGCTCGCATTTTGGATGTGATTAGAAGTGCGATGTGTCCTTTTACTTAGCTGCCATGAGCCAACCCTGCTGAAGGAGGTCAAGTCAGAAGGACATGGTACCATGTCACCTCTGCGAACAGAATCAGGATTATTCACAGCCCGGCCATTCTTTACCATTCGGCCAAGCAATATCATCAAGCACCTGCTTTGTGCCCAGAGCCATGTCAGGAACTGGCAGGAGAAGAGTGAACCAAAAGTTGTCTCTGCCCTGTACCTGGAACACTGAAAGGCTGGGGAGAGGCAACGATCAATTGAGGAAGTAAATAAGCACTTAGAGGTTCCAGCGATTGTTTCAAAAGTAATAGTGCCCTGAGAAGTGGTTCTTTAAAAATAAATAAATAAAATGTATTGGTTTGAAAGGCAGAATTCCAGGGAGGGAGGGAGGGAGAGGAGATGAGAGAGAGAGAGAGAGAAACACTTTCATCCACTGTTTTATTCCGGGAGCATCAGCAGGGAGCTAGATGGAAAGCGGAGTCACTGAGTTTCAATCTGGTGCTCATACAGGACGATGCTATTGTATGTGGCAGGTTGACCCACAGAGCCACAATGCTGGTCTAGATCTTAAAGTGTGGCTCCTGGGGACACAGCACTGACTTCATCGCGGAATGTGCTAGAAATGACAACCCCAGGTACTGCCCTAGAGCTGCTGCAGCAGCCCAAGTTAGATGGGGGAAGAGGAACAAGCTGCCACACCCACCACCCCACCCTGCAGCTCTGGTGTGAGTTCAAGTTGGAGGGTTCCCAGGAGGCCAGGAGACAAGGAACTTCTTGACCAAGGCTGGCCTGAGCAGCCGAGTTCCCAAGGAGCTGCCATCTAGGGAATGAATCGCACAGCTTCCACCTAGCATCCCCCACCATACAGGCCCCTGCAACGCTTTCTGTTTGTGGAGAATCCCATTTCTTGAGCAGCACAGGACCTACTAGATCCTCCCAACAGGACAAGTGGGAGCCTTTAGCCTTCAGGAGGAAGCCTCAATTCACAGTCAGAGAAGTCCCGGGAGGCCAGGCAGTGGCCATTCTGCACATCAGCGCCACAGCCTGCTTGGTGCACGGTCACTGGCCTCATGGGGTTTGTGACCAGGTGAAAGATAGAAGATACACAAGCAGCTACTCACAACACAAGGTAGCAGGGGTGGACGCTGTGGTGCAGCAGGTACAGCTGCTGCCTGTGGCACTAGCATCCCATAGGGGGTAATGGTTTGAGTCCCAGCTGTTCCACTTCTTATCCAGCTCCCTGTTGATGATCTGGGATAAATCCGGAGAAGATTGCCCAAGTGCTTGGGTCCCTGTACCCATGTAGAAGATCCGGGTGAAACTCCTAGCTCCTGGCTTCAGCCTGGCCCAGGACTGACCATTGTGGCCACCTGGGGTATGCACTAGCAGATGAAAGATCTCTCTCTCTGTTTCTCTCTGTAACTTCAAAATGAAGAATTTTTTTAAAAAGATCTTAGGATAACAAATGCTATTAGGGAGATGTCATGCTTCCAGGGGACAGAGAGATTGATTCCTGCTGGGAGTTTGGGGACACCTTCCTGGCTGCACCTTCCCTTGGGAACATCCATCATCTATTGCAAGACCTTCTCAGTCTAAAGAGCTTATTATTCCCTCCCACATTGCATCCCTGTGGGGGACTGTAAATCAAAAATTCCTGTTCATAGGAATCCTCAGTTCTGATGCCAGGGAGAGAGACTCCAAGGTATTTGAAGCTCCCTGCCAGTCCTTGGAAGGGACAGAGCCAGGAGTTCCTTAAGAACTCTCTAAACCAGTTCTGGTACTGCAGAGGTGAAGAACCCAGGCCAGAGAAGAAGGAGATATTGCTCCTCAACAGTTGATTTGCTCTCAACAGTTACTCCCATCTCTCTGTGTCCCCAGAGCCTGACCCCATCTAACAGAGTCGTCTTCAGCCCCAGGGCACGCAGACACAAGCCAGGAAACAGGTTGCTGCCAAATCTCTTCCCTGATGTTTCTCCCACTTTGCCCTATCCCATCGCTTCTGACCAGTTTCTTCCTCCTGGCCACAGACTTAGGGCACCAATGAATCAGATGCTGTACAGTTTCCATGTTGCCACCTGCTGCCAGTAGGAATGCACTTGCCCAAGCCAACCCTCTCTGACCCCCTACACCAGCCAGGTCTCCTCCCTATGCCTCCTGTTCGCCACACTCCCCCGGCCTCAGAAGTGATGCCCCAACTCCCCTATTTATTGTGACCACAGCAAGAAGGAGAAAGTCTAGTAGCAACATCTCTCTCTCTCTCTCTCTCTCTCTCTCTCACACACACACACACACACACACACACACACACACACACGACACTTAGCATTGCTTTCGAAGTCAGACAAATTAATAAAGTTAGAAAAAGAAAAGATGCAACTGTAGGTTTGACTAATGGAAATTCCTCTGCTTAGAATCAACGGAGCGGTCTGGGGTTCATTGATCATCCAGATAGCAACAATTACTTGCATCATTATCATGTGTCGGAGAATTCCAGCTAGGAGTTGAACTTAGTGATAACACTGGGCCCTGGGGAAGTAGCCCCGGCTTGTCTGCTCTAAGGAGGGGAGGCTGCATCCACTAGTGGAAAAACATCCTGCTATGTTTAGATGTGATGGTTACTGTGGTCCTGTCCTTCGAGGATAGCAGAGGCCATCTAGATCGATGGCAAGCCCCACTCACCTCTCTTGGAGTGGTCAAACCACCTGCTGCCAAGGATGTCTAGACATGAGGCTCTTATTACCTCCGAGGAACTCTATGACTGCTGAGCAACATTAATTGAGATGCAGTTCCTTCTTAGGTACCTCGGGCCTAGTGCCATGGCCTAGAGGCTAAAGTCTTCACCTTGAAAGCACCAGGATTCCATAGGGGTGCCAATTCTAATCCTGGCAGCCCTGCTTCCCATCCAGCTCTGCTTGTGGCCTGGGAAAGCCTTAGGACCCTGCACCCATGTGGAAGACCTAGAGGAAGTTCCTGGATCCTGGCTTCAGATCATCGCAGCCCTGGCCGTTGTGGTCACTTGGGGAGTGAATCATCGGATGGAAGATCTTCCTCTCTGTCTCTCTCCTCTCTGTATATCTGACTTTGCGATAAAGATAAAGTTAATCTTAAAAAAAAATCTACCTCTTGGGACTGGCCTTGTAGCACCACAGCTGGTTAAGCTGATGCCTGCAGCCTCCATAGTGCATATGAGCACCAGTTCAAAGCCTGGCTGCTCCACTTCCAGATCAGTGCCTGGTAAGGCAGCAGAAGGTGGTCCAGATTCCTGAGCCTCTGCCAACTGCGTGAGAGACCTGGATGAACTCCTGGATCCTGGCTTTGGGCTGGCCCACGCCTGCGTGTTGGGAGTCATTGGGAGAGTGAACCAATAGGTAGAAGAGCGCCCCCCCTCCTTTCAAACAAACAATATCTAAATATTCTTTTTTTAAGATTTATTTATTTTTTGTTGGAAAGTCAGATATACAGAGAGGAGGAGAGACAAAGAGGAAGATCTTTCATCTGATGGTTCACTGCCCAAGTGGCTGCAGTGGCGAGAGCTGAGCTGATCCGAAGCCAGGAGCCAGGAGCCTATTCCAGGTCTCCCATGCGGGTATAGGGTCCCAAGCTTTGTGCTGTCCTTGACAGCTTTCCCAGGCCACAAGCAGGGATCTGGGTGGGAGTGGGGTGGGGGGCACCGGGACACAAACTAGCACCCCTATGGGATGCTGGCATGTGCAAGGTGAGGACTTTAGTCATTAAGCTACAGCACCGGACCCCTAAATATTCTTTTGAAGAATCTGCCTCTTTATGGTTTACATCCTCAATCCTGGTTCTGCTGACCTAGAAGCTGGGCAAAGTCTTCCTGCTGTGATCTCCCCCTGACAGTTCCTCCAGGATTTGGGGCCACTGAGGTCACCAGATCCCAAGAGGCAGGGTGAGAAAATGGCTAAGAGTTGAGTACTTCGTGTATGAATCCAGGCCCTGGCACCTGCTAACTATCACCACAATGAAAGAGTTCCGTCATCTCTGGACCTCAGGCCCCTTCACCATGAGATGGGGGATGGTTTACTGAGGACAACCAATTGCTTACATAACTCAGAGTCTGGAACATCATAAGCTTTGTCTGCAAGTTAGCCGCTGCTGTTTTCTTGGCCTTGCCATCTAAATACTCTCCGCTTATCCCCCATTCCCTCCCCACACCAAAGATTACTGAAGACTCATCATTTATATGGAAATAATTCAGCAGCCCTGTAAGGCTTTCAGAGCAGCTCCGAGAAACAACAAAGGGTGGATATGAAAACAATGTGAGTTAACGTGCTGAAGGCACCTGCTGAGGGAACAGGGACCTCCATCAATGCTACCATTACAGCCAGCGGTGCTTACTGAATGACTCCAAGCCAAAAGTAGGAAAACCATCTGACGGTATCCGTGTCTCGGGCTGAGCTGACTTTTGCATAACTTGGCTGTGTACCTAAGTGAAATGTCTTAAATAAAGATCAGGCACGTGTGCAGCCAACAGCTCTAATTACTCGGCGCGGGCAGACTCCTCCTCGTCTTAGGAGACTCACAGATGCTCAGCTCCGTTTCCCCCCAGGTATTACGCTTCACAGTGATGAATGGAACCGAATCTTAGAATAGAAAATGCTTCTTCCATGGGGGCTTTGGCGGCAGCAGGCAAAGCACTTGCTTGGTGTTTGAAATGCACTGTCTCGGAGCGGAGGCCTGGAGCTGCCTGCTCAGCCCGGAAGCTCTCGGCGGGCGGCAGAATCTTGAGCTGGCAGATGCTGCTGCTGCAGCAGGGATGGCTCCTGGAGTCACTTGTGAGGCAACCGTTCCTGGTACAGCTGTTCCTGGCGAGCGGCATCCTCCAGGAACTCAGCCGTGCTGTCTGGGAATCCCCCGAAGATACCCTTGCCTGGTATTACTCACCTGCCATGCTTCCGTTTCGCCTGGCTTTTGCTGCCTGTGCTTCTGTGTGACTCTATTTCGTCACTTGCATTATCTCAGACTCCCAGGGCCCCTCTGAGCTGGAACACTGCATTCACATTTTCCAGGTGAGAAAACTGAGACATATTTCCCGTGCTGTTGAGATTGTTCATGGCTCTTTCAGTTCTCCTCTCACAGCAACCTGCTGGACCGGCGGTGACCATTGATAGATGCGGGAAAGCCAATGCTGATCATTTGGGAGAGTTGTTGTCCCGTGGCTTCGAGAAGCTTCCACACACTTGGATTATTGAGCTGCCGGCACACCCCGAATGAACACGGAGCAAGAGATCATCCTCCGACTTTCTCAGCCACTTAGGTTCAGGACTCTGCTGTTGCACCATAACCCAGACTATACTGAGTGATACAAAAATGTTGATTACACAGCACATTTCAGGCTACATGCGTGTGCAGCCGGATTGGAAACCAGGTTTGTCGGATACCCAAGTCTGTGTATCACTCCCCTTCTTCTCTTCCTGTCCTCCTAGTTCAATGCCACGCTACGTTTCTATGTTCCTTGGTGGGCTAACAACACTGCTCCAAGGCCAGGGGCCAAATGGTCCCACTCCATCTGCCTGGCAGGAAGCACATCCCTGCCCCCTGGAAATGCTCCCCTGAAGTGCTGGTTTGTGCAAGGTCAGTCTGGGGCCCCTAGGGCATGAACAGCAGGGTACTGCCACTCATACAGCTCCCTTCTGCTGCCTGTTGCTCTCCATGCTACCCTGTGTGGCTCTTCCAGCCAAAATTCCAAGCTCATCAGGGCTCTTCATTAAAATCACCCTGTAGCTCCCCAGTGCCGTTGGGAGAAAGGCTTGGCATCCAAGGTCCATCAAGAACCAGCTCATTGCCTCCTGCCCCATAACCACCTCTGTCTTTCCTACAAAGGAGGTCCATGCACTGGCCATCTTGCAACATCACTGGCTCCTAAATGGCCCACCTGGGCTTCCACCTGCATGTCAGGGGTCAGCTAGATGACTTCTATGGTCAGGGTGAAATGGTTCCTGAGCAGCTGTGAGCATCCCACTGGAACTCCACCTGCATCCCAGTTTCCTCGTCTATAAAATGGGAATGGAGCTACTGGCTTTACACAAGCCTGGTGAGTCAGAGATAAAGCGTGCAGTGGTCTAGATGAAAGTGGCACACTGAAGTATGGATACGCAAAACCAAAAGAACATATTCTACGACTATGTGGGGCTCCCTCCCTTTCTGATCTTAGCCCTTCTTTGCCAGCTGCATGTACATAAACACACACAAGCCCTTCGATCACTCCCTTCCCCTGTGGCCCAGCACCCCAGCCCTGTGTCTGCCCCATCACAGCAGGAGTCATTCTCTGTGTCCTTATTTGTGCCTGCTGTCTCCCCACTCTCCCCTAGTCCCCAGGCTAAGGCGCTCAGGACAGGAACCACATCTGATTTTTTTCCAGGTCCCCAGAGACCCCCAGCCAAGCCTGATGCAGACTTCTGATACCACCGCAGAGGATGCTAAACAGCAGCTTCCCCAAGCCCACGCCTTCATAGCAGACTCAACCACAACAAAAAGGGCACATTTTACAAGCTCCCCTCCACCTCCCTTCTGCATGATGCAGCTGCAGCAAATGAAAACAAACACGGTATGCCCCAGCCTGGCGTGCACCCAGTGCCGCGCTCTCAAACATCATCTGCTTTCTTACTCCAGGGCCTATCCATCATCTTTGCTGGAATCTGTCCCTGAGGGGATGTGGCAGGAGAATAGTCAACATTTAACACAATCAGTGCTCATTCCGCGGTGGGGAAGGAGGCCTGGCTGGCAGGGCTTCCCAGCTGCTAGCCCCCAGCCAGAGCTTCCTCCTTGCCCACTTAAGGATACAGGGCAGGGCAAATACATACACACACACCAGTCCCATTTAAATGCCAGCATCTCCCTTGCCAGCCAAGCCTTTGGCTTCTGACACATCTAGGCCTCATTGCAATGTTCTCATCATCTGCCCGTTGTATAAAGCCGTCCATGGCCAGGTGCTTGGGATTGTAGATCATCTATAGGTCTTCATACCTTCGGTAGCAACTGTCATACCTGGGCATTCAATTCTAGAAGCACAGCCAATGGTGGTAAGTCCTAAGTTAAAGGATTCCAGTGTGGGACCAGTGCTGTGGCATAGGTGGCAAAACTGTACTTGTGACATGTCAGAGTTCCAACAGGAACCCAAATGCTCCATGTCCAACCCAACTCCCTGCCAGTGCACTTGGAAAGGTCAGAAATGGCCCAAGTGCATGGGCCCCTGTACTCACCTGGAAGATAAGAATGAAGTTCAGGGCTCTGCGCAGTAGCCTAGTGGCTAAAGTCCTCACCTTGAACACGCCAGGATCCCATATGGGCCCATGCTAATCCCAGCAGCTCCACTTCCCATTCAGCTTCCTGCCTGTGGCCTGAGAAAGCAGTAGAGGACAGTCCAAAGCCTTGGGACACTGCACCCATGTGGGAGACTCTGGGCTCCTGGCTTCGAATCAGCTCAGCTCTGCCATTGTGACCAGTAGGAGAGTGAATCAATGGATGGAAGATCTTCCTGTGTCTCTCCTCCTCTCTGTATATCTGACTTTCCAATAAAAATAAATAAATCTTAAAAAAAAAAAGAAGAATGGAGTTCCAGGTTCTCGGCTTTGGTGTAGCCCAGCTCCAGCTGCTGTGGCCATTTGGGGAGTTATCAACCAGATGGAGCATCTCTGTGTCTTTCTCTGTCTCACCCTCTCTCTCATTGTTCTACCTTTCAAATAAATTAATAAATCATTTTTTTAAAGATTTATTTTTATTATTTTTTATTGGAAAGGCAGATATACAGAGAGGAAGATCTTCCGTCCGATGATTCACTCCCCAAGTGAGCGCAACGGCCGATACTATGCTGATCCAAAGCCAGGAGCCTCTTCTGGGTCTCCCACGCAGGTGCAGGATCCCAAGGCATTGGGCCGTGCTCGACTGCTTTCCCGGGCCACAAGCAGGGAGCTGGATGGGAAGCGGGGCTGCTGGGATTAGAACCGGCGCCCGTATGGGATCCCGGGCATGCAAGGTGAGGACCTTAACTACTGAGCCACCGCGCCAGGCCCATAAATCATTTTTTTAAAAAAGCAATAGCAGAATCCTAGTGCAAATCCAGGAGGCCCAGAATGCTTAAGAAGTGGGGAGAGGCACCCAGCGCAATGGCCTAGCAGCTAAAGTCCTTGCCTTAAACACACTGGGATCCCATATGGGTGCCTGTTCTAATACCAGCAGTCTACTTCCCATCCACCTCCCTGCTTGTGGCCTGGGAAAGCAGTTGAGGACGACCCAAAGCCTTGGGACCCTGCATCCACGTGGGAGACCTGGAGGAAGTTCCTGGATCCTGCCTTCGGATCGGCGCAGCATTGGCCATTGTAGTCATTTGGGGAGTGAATCATCAGATGGAAAATCTTCCTCTCTGCCTCTTCTTCTCTCTGTGTATCTGACTTTCCAATAAAAATAAATAAATCTTAAAAAAAAAAAAAGAAGTTGGGAGAAAGGATAAAGAGCAAGTGAATGCATTCAAGGTCTCTTTTTGTTCATGGCTCCATCTCAGACTTCAACCCTTTTACTTATGGGACAAGAGAGAAATGACAAGTGGGTGTTGGGGACTCAGTGCCAGGGTTCCTTCCCAGTGATGTTCAGATTCAAAGAAAAAATATTTCTGTATTTGACCATGGCTGGGGCTTGTTCGGGGCCACCTTGGGTTATAAGTACTAAAGTAGAGATGAGGGAAAGATCAAGGAGACAGTGTGGCTGCCACCTGCAAATCCCTTTGGCCTAGACTTTGCCTTCCCTGGTGGACCCGCACCTGTTCCACTGGGAGTGACTACCCAGCATTGAGCTGTGACCACAGAAGCAGCCAGAGCATGCCCCTTTGGGCCCCTCTCTAAGCACTCCTGAACACAAGGCCTAGACATCTTCTCAAAGCTGCATGATTTGAAAATACACAGAAAGAGCGTGGACAAGGGTGATCCTCTCTAGCTCACTGCAAAAATAGCCAAATTCCAGAGGTTTCACTCCAGCAAGGCTAGCCCTCTGGGACCTTTGAGAGAGGGCGCTTCCCCCAAACCACCCAGGAATGGGTTGATTGATGGAGATGAATTCATTTTTCCTCCTGAATACAGAGACAAGTGCTTACAAATTGAATGGAATTGTTGCAATGTCTGCAAGTGAAGTTATTCAATTTTCAACGCCCTCATTCTGTGCCTTCAGCATGCTCCTCGCTGTTTTAGGGCAAATAATATTTGTTTTTCTTTCTGCACAAATATAAAAATGTTTCCGGCACTCGGCGAGCTCCCCTTTGGAGTATTTGCACTGAATTCCATTTCTGTAAACGTTTGCGGAGGCGTAATTGGTCCGGATACCCAGCAGGTGGCTGACGCTCCTTGCATGCTATGTGTCTCGCATTTTTACATATGTGACCTCACTGAATCCCCCCAAGAGCCTTCTTGAAGGGGTTTTTGCACCTGCTCCCCAGATGAGGACAGAGATAACTGGAGGCAAAATGGCTTGCCCAAGGACACATAGGCAGTCCATAGTGAGTCTGCTTCCAAAGCCATATTGTTTTTATAGGGCTCCTGCAACAGAAGACCGCACAGAGTCCTCAAAGGTGGCTGACCAGCTCCCATCAGAGCCCAGCTCAGGCTCTTGCAGAAAGCATTCATGAATGAACCCATCAGTGGTCGCCCAATGAAGGGACGACTGAGTGATCTCTGTCACTCAAGTCAAGCCGCCCATCTCCTCCACTTCACACACCATCATTCTTCATCCCTCTCTCCTTTGACCCGGAGAGGCCTAAGCACAAAACATCCTCCTACGTAACATCTCTCACCCACAGCTGCCATGTGTGTGCACAGGAGCTGGCTACCAGCAATGACTCAGGGAAGGCAGTGTCCCTCCTCTCTGTGGGTGCCATGCAGCAGCACCCAGGAGTGACAGTTTGCTTGTGCTGTGTCCCCTCCAAGCCCAGGCTGAACTGTGATGGGCATTGGCATGGTTTGGGGAGGAGCGGTCTGTCCCTCTGCCTCTTCCACACACACCTGTCTGCCCTTTCACCTTCGACCATGTTATGGTGTCCTCCCCAGAAGCATTGCCAGGCTCTTGGCTTTCTCTGGCTCTAGAACCACCAGCCCACATAAACTTGTTTTATCTATACACTACCCAAGATCAGAGGCTGGCATATGGTATACTGAGTAAAGCTGCCACTTGCAATGCTGGCATCCCATATGGGTTCCAGTTTGTGTTCCAGCTCCTGACTTCTGATCCGGCTAATGGCCTGGGGAAGCATGGAGGATGGCCTGAGCGCCTGAGCCCCTTGGGCTGCAGGCAAAGCAAGGGTTCCTCAACGGAGCAAATGGGGAGCCAGACACTTAAGAGAAAAGTCACACAGCAGAATGGGAGCCTGCCCAGGGCTCATTCTTCTGCCATCTTTCCTGACTACTCAAATTCTGGGGACCCACATGTCCTAGACCCTGGTTTGCAAGTGGGTTTATTTGAAGTTAATGGGTAGGAGTACATGATTGATTAGCAATGTCTGCCCCCAAGTGAAAGATCAGAATGACACCAGAGGTGAAATATATTTATGATCCTTCTGCAAGCTCTGACCAAGAAGACTTTTTTACTGTCTTCAAAACAAAACAGTTTTGAAATTACCTTCTTCTTCCCAGCTCCAGATTGATAAAAATTTTTTGATCTAATGGCCAGAACTTGGGAAATTTCACCTTAATGCTACCTGGGAAGGAAGGGTTTGATAAACAATTTAACATTGACTTCACGATTGCAAGGGGAGTGTTTAATTTGCTCAGGAGACTTCCTGTCCTCAAGGACTCCAGTCCATTAGCTTTTGTCCAACTAATGACAAGTGAGTTTTCTATATTCATTAAAGCAGACTTGGGATTTGCCTTGAGGGGCAGCGAACTGGAGAGGAAATAGCGCCAGGCTCGGGAGGAATGTTCTCGATTACTTGTTTAGGTTTTGAAAAAAAAAAAAAAAGAAAAGAAAAAGAAGAAAATGGTGTTTTCTAAAGTCCTGTTAAGTCAGACTTTTGTCAGCTGCCAGCAGGCTTGTCTTGCAGGGGAACCAGATGTCCACCCAAAAAGGGGGGTGCGGGTTGGTGGTCTCCAGTTCAGGGCCACCTGCTTGGCTCAGCTCTGCGACTTCACCAGCTGCTCCCTGTTTGCTCTCACGTGGAGATAGAGACCTGAGCAGGGGCTAAGCCATGGTCAAGAGGGCTCATACTGTAATGGGAAACTGAGGCAGCACCTACACCTTGTAGGCAAGTGCAATAAGGTTAATTACACCCAGGGCCCCGCCTCTCTCCCAGGGGCTCACCAATCTCAGCAGAGATCTTGGCAGGTTGCTGGAAGGTCAGCAGTGTCCCCATGCTACCCAACCCTGCTCGCTGCTTCTGTATGCCATATGCCAACAGATATGGACCTCTCCATGTGAAAAATCACAGAAGAACCCTGCTTTGTCATGGTTTGCCACAGAGACAGGTGGCTCACTCGACGAGGTGCTGGAGACTTTGGGGAAGACCAGATCGTGCTCTCCATGGGGTTGCAAGGGAATCTACACTCCAGCCTTGCCCTCCACCACCATCCGCATCCCTGCTGGAGCCTCTCATGGACCTAGCAGAAAGCCAGTGAGCAGGAGGGAGGCTGATGCCCACCTGCCCTAGAGACCAGCCTTCCAGGATGCAGAGTTGTAGGGAGAGCAGATCTGGAACCAACCCAGCACCGGGTTCCCGCCACTCACTGCCATCTGCCAGAATGCCATGCTGAGTCTTCTAGTCTTGGTTGCTGCAGGACTGGCTAGGCTGGTGGCCAGAAGCTGCTGTGGGTACCCCTTTGTGGCAATGCTGCCGTGAGATCAGGACAGACCCAGAGTCACTCAGGTGCCCTCCCCACACACATACACACTTTCCTCACCCCATCTCCATGGATACTCTGTCCAACACACATGACACAGCCTCCTCCTGGAAACCTGAGTGATTCTGCCCACAGGGAGCCTTGTCTGCCTTCACAGGGGCCCCTGGGGCCACTCCTTCCTATACAAGTCTCTGGCCTGTTGGCTCCCAAGAAGCCCGTCTGCTCTATCCTTATCTCTTTGTGTTCCAAGTCTGGTGCTCACACACATGGACACACAGACACGGACACAGAAACATATGCCCACATACAGGCACACATGAACACACACACACCTGAGTCCTTTCTGAGAGTAAAAAGTGGGGGTTGGTTCCTGAGTTCACCGGGTCCCTTTGACTAGCCAGGATTCAAACCCAGGGAGAGCACGCAAGAGGCCATTGGCCAGTGGTTAGTTCTGCCCGTGTCTCTGAAGAACCTCAGTGTTTCTGCTTTTGTGATTTCTGCCTTACTTGCTTGGCTGTGTGAACTCCAGGCTTGACAGTCTATGTGACACCCACCCAGCAGGATACCTGGCAGGTCACGCAGGCAGAGCACTCCTCAGGAAGGATGCCCCTGGTGTTAGATAAAACCCACTGCCCTATAGCCCATCAGTTTGTACTTTTTGAAAGTTGCTTGCTTTAAACCCACCAAGAGAAGCCTGCCAAATTGCTCTTTTTAAAAGTTACCAAACTGACCAATCATGACTGTATAATTATATGGAATTGGCCTGAAATGTACAGAAACCCTGAGCTGTCGAACCTCACTCTCTTCTCTCCCTCTTCTTTTGCCCCTCCTGCTGTAGCTTTGGCTGCTGGTTGGGAGTCCTGTCTAAATAAACCACCTTTATGCGTTTGCATTTACTTCATATTCCTGATGATTTTCTGAGGATCATAAAATCTAGGCACAACATCTCCCCGACTCTTGGTTTGAAGCAAGTCATTTCCTTTCTGAGCCTCAATTTCCTCATCTTTTACAACAAAGGACAGGGTTCCTAGCTAATGTCTGTGCTGGAGTGTTTTTAACATTTTTAAAAACGTTTATTTGAAAGGTAGAGTTACAGAGGGGAGAGAGAAAAAGAGAGAAAGAGAGAGAGCGAGCTGCCATCTGCTGGTTCACTCACCAATTGGCCACAGCAGCTGGGGCTGGCCAGGCGGAAGGCAGGAGCTTTTTCTGAGTCTCCCACACGTGTGGCAGAGGCCCAAGCACTTGAGCCATCAACCGCTGCCTTCCCATGCCACTAGCTGGAAGCTGGATAGGAAGTGAAGCAGCCACAGGCCTGGAAGCGGCTCCCATTGGGGACGCCAGCACGGCAGGTAATGGTTTAACTCACATGCTACAGCACCAGCACAGGAATAGAACTAACTGGACAACCAACCCAAACAAACGATGACAGCAAAAAATCATGGTGAATGGAGCCAGTGGAAATTTGGAGGCTGAAATCATCCTCGAGTTAGTGAGATTGGCAGCATTTCAGGACTATCCAAACCACCTGGACAGAACCCTCGGAATATGTACACATTGAGACTCTGGGTTGATACGAGGTGGTGGTTCCTCATCTCTGGGTACTGGGACATGTGGAACGTCATGAATGGTCTCCCCCTTTGTCTCTCCCCTTCCCACAGGAACAACAAGAAGAAATAATAAATTTAAAAGCAATGAATTCACTCAATTTTCCGTAAACCTTTATCCTTTCCACCCTGATCAACCATGTAATAATTATTTTAAAAATAAATAAATAAATAAATATCAATAACAAAGAACTTTCAAGCAAAAAAAAAAGCCAAAAACCAAAAAAACCCAAAGGACACGAATTCATTCAACCTCCTCAAAATGAAGCAACAGACAACATGGCAGCCTTCTCCTGCAAACACTGGCCAGTTCTCCCTCCAGGCACCTCACAGGGTTAGATTCACCCTCTTGGCACTTGGTGTGATCACGTGACTTGCTTTGGCTCATGAAACGTGAACAGCAGCAGCACACTGCCACTTCCGGGAGGAAGAAGAGTCGGTGTGATCCATCACTCAGCGCTTCTCCTCCCATCCCTACGGCCAGCAGTGTCTACGTACTGGTGCTTCTGTATGGACCACAGGCTGACAAGGACAGCGGCACAGACCAGGGCCTCGGGTTCATCCTGGATAGTTACACAAAGCGATTGAGGGCACTTAGGCCACAGAGACCAGGGAGGAGGTGTTCATTACGACGGCACAGCATCCTGACCATGGACAGGGGTCATTCTTGTCCATGCCCCGTAGAAGGAAACTGTTATCCACAGCAAGGATGCGATTGAAATGTGTACAGGCTGGCCCATGTAAACTACAATATAATTAACACTCAATTCAAACCAGTTACATAAACCTCTGTATCTAAGAAAGCAACAGAGGTGCACACACAGTCACAGACAGGATCCTGGGCCAGCAGCCTGGAAGCAAAGCCAAGATCTCCACAACACTGTGCATGTCTGAGGCTCAGCCACAGCCCGGAGCTTAGCAATCAGCAAAGCTCAGCAAACGCCAGCACTTCCTTTGCCTCTCCCTGTCTGTCCGGCCATCGACCTTGACTTACAGCAGCTGCTCCGGTCTCCGTGTGAGCCAGCAGCCGAGGATTTTCTTTCCTTCTGGGTTAAGCTTCTGGCTCTCAGTGACTGTCACCTCCAGTTCTCCTGCATCTCACAGCACCTGGAAAAGCAAGGAGCCGAGGAGGACTGCGTCAACTCCAGAGGGCAGGTGGCACCTGGGCCCCGGGGCACCCTCCCAGGTGCACATTCCCTGGCCGACAGGTGGTCCCCGGCCTCATATCCTAATCACTCTTCATTGACAAAGGGTGATGAGACAGCGTCCAACTTGTAACACACTTCCCAACTCACCATGCAACAGTTGCTCTTTTCTTTTTACGCTTAACCCTCCCTGGCCTCTGCATGGCCTGAGATTTCTGCTCCCAAGGGGCTCACACACATGCCACACACACACCTCAGCAACAACTGCAGCAACAGGGGTTGCTGACCTGCTGGGTGTTGGGCTTGTGCTAAAGCTAAGTACTCAGCTAGGGCTCTTCATCATCATTTTACAGATGAACAAACTGAGATAGAGAGAGTTCATAAGAGGCCACAGACAGCTGAGAAGTAGTGGAGCCACATTCACGTCCAGGTATGTCTGACCTCAGAAGCCATGTGCCCTAAGCAATAGGCAAGATATAGGGCTGGAAGGTGGAGAGCAGGGCGTCTCCCTTACTCCTTACCACAGGCGCCAGACATGGGTCACGTTCTCTTGCGGCTGCTGGAGTGACCAGGGCCAGAGCTGGGAGGGGCTTAAGCAGCGTTAAAGGAGCAGAGCCTCTCCTAGGCATGCGGATGGCCAGGGCCTTCTGTTTAGAAAGTCACCAGATGCCAGAAGTAGCCACAGGCACATGATGCGATGGGCATCCAGGGCCAATGTGTCGTTAGTCCAGGAGGGGCATAAATGCAGAAGTATAAATGAGTAACCAGCTCTAGAGTCAAATAGAAGACTTCCTGGGAAAGGTGGAATTTGAGTGGGAGACCCAAAAGAAGCTCTTGGTTTCGAATTGGCTCAGCTTTGTTCTTTGTGGCCACTTGGGGAGTGAGCCAGTGGATGGAAGATCTTTCTGTCTCTCCTCTCTATAAATCTGATCTGCCTTTTTTTTAAAAAAAGATTTATTTATTTTTATTAGAGAATCAGATATACAGATAGGAGGAGAGACAGAGAGGAAGATCTTCTGTCTGATGATTCACTCCCCAAACAGCTGCAATGGCTGAAGCTGAGTCAATCTGAAGCCAGAAGACCAGAGCCTCTTCTGGGTCTCCCACACAGCTGCTGGGTCCCAAGGCTTTGGGCCTTTCTCGACTGCTCTCCCAGGCCACAAGCAGGGAGATGGATGAGAAGCAGGATTAGAACCAGCACCCATAGGGGATCCCAGCACATACAAGGTGAGGACTTTAGCCACTAGGCTACTGCGCTGGGCCCTGATCTGCCTTTTTAATAAAAATAAATCTTTAAAAAAGAAGAAGGAGGAAGAGGAGGAGGCAGAGAAGAAAATCCCAGAAGAATGGGCCCAAGGCCATGTGCTTTCTGACTGGGGTCTAATGAGTCAGCCCAAGGCAGCCCCAGGCTCGTGTTGCAGATGCTTCTAGAAGGCTGGCATTCTGAGAGCCCCTTCCCTCTAGATGTTCCCATGGGAGGGGAAGTTCTAGTCCCTCTGAACACCATTCCCAGAGCACATGGGGGCCAGGGCGCCAGGCCTGGGGTGCTCGTGACCAGGGAGATCTCAGGGGCGGTATGCCTGTGGGGTTCTGGACACATTTTCCAACCACAGGCAATTTCCCTACCACATCCACCTCAGTCTGCTCCACCTTGCAATCCCAGCGTCATTTGCCGTCTCCAACCGGCAAGGAAATTGGGCAGGAGGAGGGAGGGACTAGGGCAATAGCAGCCTTTTAATCCAGAGCAGTCATTTGTGGCTGCCTTTGCCCATCTCATTGGCATTTCAAGGGAGGAGGGTTCCCAGAGTGGGAGAAGGACATGCCTGTCCACTGCCTCGGTGCGGCAGCAGGAGACAGGTAGATCGGACTTGGAGGGCGTTGGGCAGATGGTGGATGGCACGAGGCAACGGGTCTGCACGCGGAGGAGGCGTGCACAGCGCTCTCTGCGGGTCCTGCAGACAGCGTGCAAGCCCCGTCTGGTTCCTCCTCCTCCTCCGACAGGACGGAATTAATTCAGGGACCCGCGCGTGCCGGCTACTCCCATTTCGATTACAGACAGCCCTAGTTTTCGCAGAACTCATTAACTCGCAGGTCTGCGGGGACCTGGGCTTCCGAGCCTCGCTGGACAGGCATACCAGGAGCTGGCCTGACTTCTGAAGAATCCGGGGCTGCTGTTGCTGTCGCTGCTCTAGACTCTGGAGGGAGGTGAAGGTGCGGAGGGGCTGGGGTGGGGTTTGCTGTACAGTGCGCTTCTGCCAGGGCTCTCTCCTGGGCACGTGCTGGTCAGCCCAAGGTGAGCGGCACTGACACCTGCAAGGACAACGTGGGCAGAGACCGCCCTGCCCACCAGCTTCTGCCCCAAAGCTGTTCCTCTGTAAAGCCTTTGGGGCAATCCAGCTGGCAGGGACCCCAGTGTTCCTAGCACGCACCCCCATCTTTGGACTGGGCTGTGCTCCACACCCCCAGCCTCAGCACACAGCCTGCTCTAGGGGCTCCTGGTGCAACATCTGCGTGATGAAGAAAGGAAATGACTGTGGGCAAAGCGTGAAGGTTGACAGATACCTCGGGTGGCACCAGCCTGCTTGGCAGCTGCATGCCAGGAGGTGAAGGGAGGGAGTCTGGGGCTGCACTGGCAGTCCAGGAAGGAGGGCTGGAGGATGGCCCAGACCCCAGAGGAGGAGCAGAGGAGGAGCAGAGCCTAACAGGTCAGACCTGGAAACCAGAAGGTCTGTGTGAATCCTAGCTCTGAAGTGGGCAAGCAGATGACTGTGGCCAAGCTCACTATCCACACCATCTATGCCTCTGTGTTCCCATCTGTAAAATGGGGGAGATGTAATGGAGCTCACCTCCTGGAGTTGCTGTCTGTGTCATGCTCAGCACAAGGCAGTGAACCAGGCGAGGCTGCTTCTGTCCCTGTCCCCACATACCTAACCCTCAAGAACAAAGCTGTGCAAGGTCGACAGCGACCCCTGGTGGCCAAAACAAGAAACCGCCTGGCTCTTGTTCTCTGCCTCCCTCATCTGACTCCACATGAGTCCCCTGACTTTCCAGAAGGCTGCCCTGGGAACCCTCTTACACAGACAGGCATCCTCCCAAACACTTGCCTGCTTCGCTGTGCTCCAAGTTTGTCTTCTTGACCCTACTCCATTTTACTGCCTCTAGGGGCCTGGCTGAGTCTTCCATTGTGCTGAGTTACACCCTCCGGTATGACAAGCACCTGCAACAGTGAGATTTGCATTTACATCTGAATGTGTTAATATTTAGACAGGTCCATCAAGACAAAATAAAATTAAAGCTTTAGTCCTTTATTGCCAGGGCCCCCTTGCAGGTAAGGGCTCAGTAGCCATGTGGACAGGACAAGTGGCCAACTGTGTTAGTCACCACCAAAAGCCCCTGCCCTACCCTCCTCAGTGGGACACTGATGCCACTGCCAGGATTTAGAAGGGAAACACGAAGAACTGGCTGTCTCCCTACCTGCATGTATATATTTGTTAATACACACACACACACACACAACTCTGTATTTGTGTATATGTGAGGATGCTTTAAAAGTTGTGCAAAGGGGCTGGCTCAGTGGCTCACCTAGCCAACCCTCTACCTGCAAGCAGGAGCATCTCATTTGGGTGCCAGTTAGTGTCGCAGCTGCCCCACTTCCCATCCAGTGCCCTGTTTGTGGCCTAGGGAAGCAGTAGAGGATAGCCCAAAGCCTTGGGACCCTGTATATGTGTGGGAGACCTGGAGGAGGCTCCTGGTTCAGATTGGATCAGCTTCCCATTTGGGGAGTGAGCCAGTGGATGGATGATCTTTGTTTCTGTTTTTCTCTGTAAATCTGCCTTTCCAATAAAAAATTTTAAAAACATAAATTAAAATGTTGTTGCCAAAGACCAGCTCCAGCCGAGTTTGGAGCTGAAGTAGGGTATGTGGATTCAGCGAGGAAGAGACGTGAACACAGTCACTTGGTGCCCTCCATCAGCAGCTCAAGAAGCTGTCCTTTTTATTTACTCAGACATTTCACAAGCCTCTGCACACACATTTGATTGTTCTGTTTTTAATTTCATAACTAAACAGACATGCACAGATGTTTGATTATTTTATTTTATTTTTATTGGAAAGTCAAATATACAGAGAGGAAAAGAGACAAAGAGAATGATCTTCCATCCCTTGATTCACTTCCCCAAGTGGCCACAATGGCCAGAGCTGAGCTGATCCAAAGCCAGGAGCCAGGAGCTCTTCAGGGTTGTCCCAAGCAGGTGCAGGGTCCCAACGCTTTGGGCCATCCTTGACTGCTTTCCCAGGCCACAAGCAGGGAGCTGGATGGGAAGCGGGGTTGCCTTGATAGAACTGGAACCACATGGGATCCCAGCGTATGCAAGACTTTTAGCCACCAGGCTGCCATGCTGGACCCGATTATTTTATTTTTTACATCATGGTTAACCAGGTGCTCTCTCTCTTTTTTTTAAAGATTTATTTATTTTTATTGGAAAGGCAGATATACAAAGAGGAGGAGAGACAGAGAGGAAGATCTTCCATCTGATGGTTCATTCCCCAAGCGGCCGCAATGGCTGGAACTGAGCCAATCCTAAGCCAGGAGCCAGGTGCTTCTTCTAGGTCTTCCACACAGGTGCAGGGTCCCAAATCTTTGAGCCATCCTCGACTGTTTTCCCAGGCCACAGGCAGGAAGATGGATGGGAAGCTAGGTAGCCAGGATTAGAACCAGTGCCTATATGGGATCCTCGTGCGTTCAAAGCAAAGACTTTAACTGCTACGCTATCGTGCTGGGCCCAACCAGGTGCTTTTAAAGATAATTCTGTAAGATACTATAATCATTTTTCTTCAAAACAAGCCATTATCCTTTCTTAAGTAGTAAGTAGCCTTTGGGTGACAGACAGAAATTCAAAGCCAGGGCACACGTGGCTACATCTTAATCAGTAATACATTCCTAATACATTTCTATTTCTACAACCTATCTATAACTTAATGGGAGAACTAATTCAAAAGGGAAAAAACATAAAGATACAAGGCATACATTTCAAATATTAAATCTTCCTACAACTACAGGCTTAATTGTACTCCTGTGTGCATTAACTCTCATGAACTGTTAAAGGCCCACTCACCAAGACATTATCAGTAATATTAACTCCCAAGCTCACATCAGTTGCAAAAACCATCTCACAGGGGCAAACAACAGTGCCTCAACAGATAACAAAAATCTTCAACGAGGTGGTGGAGTGTCCGTGCAAAGGGGGTGGAACTGTGTTGAGGTGGCTGGAGAGACATCTGCCCTTCCCATCCAGCTCCCTGCCTGTGACCTGGGAAAGCAGTCGAGGACGGCCCAAAGCCTTGGGACCCTGCACCTGTGTGGGAGACCCAGAAGAAGCTCCTGGCTCCTGCGGATTAGCTCAGTTCCAGCCATCTTGGTCACTTGAAGAATGAATCATCAGATGGAAGATATTCCTTTCTGTATCTCTTCACTGTTAAAAAGATTAATAAATCTAAGGAAAAAAAGTTTTGGAAAATAGAATTAAAATTGACTTTGTTTTGGTGCAAAACAATGAATTTCACAGTCTTTTCCATAATATCCATGCAATCATATCCATTTTCCATATAGTCTTTTCATAACATATATTTTGAAAAGCTCTCATATGCTTGAATTTCCATTTATTTAGTCAAATAAGCCTATCTTTTCATCGCATTTTCCAGACTTTTTCCAAGCACATACATACTTATAGAGAGAGTGTGTGTGTGTGTTCATATATTATAGCCCTGAATCCCCCTTAAAAGCATTTGCAAACCTTTTAGAACTTCTAACAGGTATCTGAGCGCCATCTCCTATGACCCCAGCTGCTTCTCCTTGCCGGTAACGGCCGGGTAAGCAGCAGCCCGCAGCACTCACAGCCCTGTGGGCCTGGCGCTGGCTTTGCTTACTGCCAGTGTGGCTGTGCTGGGGCTTTGGTTGCAGTGATTTTTACACGTGTCCTTTTCTCTCCTGGGCCTTCTGCATGATTGCAGAGCATTCCTGCGAGTGCTATGTTGCTCTAAGGAGAGTTTGGCCTCCAGGTTTGTTTTTTTCATTGCCTGAATGGAGAGAAGCTTGCCTTAAACAGCCACCAGGGCCCTCAAAGGCCATGTGCCGGAACCTTTGAGGGCTGACCTGGGAACTCGACAACCATTAAGTATTTCCACAGCCGGCTATGTCTCAGTTGCAGTGGGCAGAAACTGGAGACCCATGCTTTAACCCCAGGTCCGTGATAGAGCGGAGGATGACAGCTGAGGGCTTGGCCTGGCAGTAGGGAAAGAGCGAAGGATGTCTGATTGCTTCTTCATCCAACGCAGTCGCAAAATCCTCTCTTAAAAAGCGGCCTGGCAAGGGGCCCAGCATTGTGGCCTAGCATTAAAGTTGCCTGCTGTGCCAGCATCCCCTACAGACACAGTGCGAGTCCCAGCTGCTTCACTTCTGTTGCAGCTCCCTGCTTGTGGCCTGGGAAGGCAGCAGAAGATGGTCCAAGTACTCGGACTCTTGCCACCACATGGGAGACCTGGAAGAAACTCCTCACTACTGGTTTCAACCTGAACCAGCCCAGGTCTTTACAAACTTTGGGGGAAGTGAACCAGTGGATGGAAGATCTGTGTGTGTGTGTGTACATGTGTAAAACTCTGACTTTCAAATTTAAAAAATAATAAATTTTTTTAAAATTACACTTGTTGAGCTACTTATGATCTGTTTGCTTTAATCCCACCGACAATGGCAGCAATAGGCCTAAGCCCAGGTTCACGTTCTTAAAAGGCAGGTGTGGGCGCTCAGAGAACACACAGCTGATGGAAGCGCCTCCTGCTGGAGAAACCCCTCATTCCCTTTCCATCCCTTCTTGGAAAATCAGTGCTACCATGCATAAGAGCCTGACCTGGCCCTGTTTCAGCCTCCCCAAGCCAACCCAGCACAGTCTCTCCCTCAAGAACTTGGCCAGCAGCCATGGGAAGCAGGGTCAGAAGGCCTTGGAGCCGGTGAGCTGAAGCTACCGTGCATGGAGAGGTGGAGGGGCTGTGAGCGAGCTGCCCAGGAAGCACACAGCAGAGCCAGTCTAGGGCAATCAGAGGAGCAGGTGCTTCAAGGGAGGCGAGTGGGACTGCAAGTGGCCGAGGGAGAGTGTGCCTGAGCAGCATGCGGGGTGAGGTCTTTTCAGTTCCTGGGGGCCCCACCTGTGCCTTGCCACCCTTTATAACTGGGAACACGACAGTATCTGGTGTCTTCCTTACTCCCCTTTCTCTCTCTCTCTCTCAGATTTATTTACAAGGTAGCATTACAGAGCAAAAGAATGAGAGAGAAGAAACAAGAGGAAAAACTCACATCTGTTGATTCTGGGCTTGTCCAAAGTCAGAAGCCAAGAATTTCTTCCAGGTTTCCCAAGTGAGTGCAGGGGCCTAAGGCTTTGGGCCGTCCTCCACAGCTCTCCCAGCCACAAGCAGGGAGCTGGATTAGAGGCAAAGCAGCCGGGACTCCACTCCATATGGGATGTTGGTGCCATTATGTCACGGCTCTGGTTCCCTGCTTTAAAAACAACAACAACAAACTATTTATTTTGAAAATCAGAATTACAGAGGCAAAGGGACAGAGAGAAAGAGAGAGTGGCTGCAATGTCAGGGCTAGGCCAGACTGAAGCCAGGAGCCAGGCCTCTCATGTGGGTAAGCAGAGACCCAAACACTTGGGTCATTTTCTGCTGTTTTCCCAAACCATTAGCAAGGATCTGGACTAGAAGTGTAGCAGCTGGGATTCGCACTATTGAACTGACATCCATATAAGAAGTCAGCACAGCAGACTGTGGCCACAGCTCCCTCCCTTTTGCTTAAGCTGAGAACACAGTGGGTTTCTATGCCTCAAGATAATGCCTGGCTGGGCTCGCACACAGCCAGCACGCAGCCAGCACTCCCCAGCCCCAGATGGACTTGTCTTCCAGCCCTCTGGAGTAGTTGCTGCACCTCGAGCAGACATCCACCTTCTGCCTGTAGGATACCTCCAAGTGTCTCAGACCCATCCCTCTCTGGCACAGCAGATCCCCCAGCACACCTACCGCATGCCCGGCACCAGCAGTGCTAGCTAGTTGGGTTCCTTGATAAATATTCAGACTTTGTGCCTGGTCTTCAATGTGTCTAGCGCACCCTTGGGGGTTCATCCTAAAGCTGTAGCCAGAGGGGCAGGTGTGTGACACAGCAATTAAGTTACCACTTGGGGCGCCCACACCCCATTTTGGAGTACCTGGTTCCAGACCCTGCTACTCCACTGCTGATCCAGCTTCCTGCTCCATGTACATGGTGGGAGGCTGTAGGTGATGGCTCAAGTGCTTGGTTCCCTGATATCCATGTGGGAGACCCTGACGGAGTTCCAGGTTCCTGGCTTTGGCCTTGGCCAGTGCTGGCTGTTCCAAGCGTCTGGGGAAATATGAGAGATAGCTCATTGTTCCTACTTGTGTCTTCTGGTGTGTGTGTGTGTGTGTGTGTGTGTGTGTGTGTGTGTGCCTTTTAAATAAAAGTAAAATCAAAACAGCATTATAGCATCAAAAATCCAGGCCTCTGGAATGCTCCAAGTGCGGCTGGGGCATTTCTTCCCATTACGGTTGCGGACCTGGGAGGTTGAGAGAAGTCACTGACAGGTGCACCTTGATTTCCAACCTTCCCACGACAAGCAATCTCATGCCTCCAGGAAGCTATCCCAGAAATCGATCTGAGCTCTTGGCAGTGTGAGTCCTCGCCTGGAGGTCTGAGGGAGCATCCCGGCTAAAGGAGCAGGAAGCAGCCCCCTGTGTGCTGGGCTTCCTGGCAGTTTGTCTGAATGCAGGGGGAGGTGGCAGGGAAGGGGACCAGGCTTCCTGCTGCTCCCTGAAGTAATTGACAGGGCACCACTGTGCACACACAGGCTTTTGCCCACATGCATGATTCTTGCAGGATGGAATGGCTCAAGGGAGGGTCAGCGTGGCTTCCAGGAAGGTGGTTCTCCATGAGCCCTTTCAGTACCTGTTGTTCTAATGCAGAACATCGCACATGACCAGTGGACAACACAAAATACTATAAGGACAGTGGCTAGGCTAACTTTTCAGGATGCACATACACTAGGCCAAACAAATGTTTGTGAAATTCTGGTTCCCTGTTCTGGATCATCATGGTTCTTTTCTGGCTAATGGCTGTCATTGAATGGTGATAGATAGAGACACTATTGAGAAGGATTCTGAAGCCTGCAACAAAGGGGACTTGGAAGTCACACGGTGACATTGGGACACTGAGAAAGGTCATCCCAGGAGAAGGGGTTGGGCATGAGGGTCTCAGAGCCACATGGCCCATGCATGCACTCACACCAGGCCCCCCAAGGAGCATGTGGCTCCTGGTCCCAGAGAAGACTGTGAGCCAGGGGTCTGCAAAGCAACCTGATGAGCTGCTGCTGAGAAGGCAGAAAAAGCACGCTTGGAAGACAGAGGGGCCCCAGGGCCCCTGTCAGCTACGATGGCAAGGAACACCAAGGAGAGCCAGCTACAGCGCAATCCTGCAAGGTCACTGTGACCACCCTCACCCCCCTGCCTGCTGCCAAGGGCTCCCAGTTGCCACCCAGGAGGGATAGGCCTGAGCCTGCTTCATCAGGATGCTCAGTGTTCATTAAGGCTGTGACTCCCAACCTGGCAGGCAATGCCAATGCACTGGTCCCTCAAGCCCTTCCTATGCCTGCCCATCCATCCTAGAGACAGACCGGGTCCCCAAAGCGAACAAAGCCCAGGGCTGTGGCCCGGTGGTCCAGTTCCCCTGAAGGTCCACTGCAGCAGGGTCCTCCAGCCTGGGGCCTGAAGCCCACTCCCCTGCTCAGGGCGCCCACCTCTCCCTCCCCTCCCAGCAGGTGCTTCCCTCCTACAATTGGATGAAATAGAAACTGACAGTGTGGAGCCACGCTCAGGGCCTTATGCCGGGGAGTCACACAATTACCCGTGTCAGAACTCATCTTGTCAGTGTCCCTCTTCCCTTCAGGATGCGTGCTGCTGGGCTTGCCCACAACTTTGAAGAAATGGGGGTGGGGATAAAACGCAGGAAGTGCCCAGAACATCTCCCAGGGGATGTAGCTTCAGAGTGGAGGTACCTGCACAAGAGGGAGGAGTGAAGGGGGAGCCCCTCCCTTTGGGGGGCCAAGAAAGTTACAAATCGGCAGCAGGAAGGGATCCTGGAGGCAACTCGTCCAACCTCTGTCCCAATAGCAAAAGCTGAGTCTCATCCCCCCAGTTCAAGGATGGGAACCCTGCGAACTCAGCCCCTGTAGCACTCAGTGGCCCAGGGCTGCCCATGGTCTCCCATAATCTTCCCCACCTGCTCCTTTCCCATCTTCCCTTTTCTCCCCAGTCCTCTCCTCCCCTCCCCTCCCTTCTCCTCTCCTTTCCTCACTTCCCCTTGCCTTCCATCTCCCCTCCCATCTTCTTTACTCCTCTCCTTTCTCTCCTTTTCTCTACTCTCCTCCCATTCCCTTCCGTTCCATAGGAGCACTTTCAGCACACCCCCTAATCAACTTCTTTTCCACTCACCTCCATCTCAGTCTGCTTCCCTGAGCAGCCCAGCCTGTGACAAAGCCCCCAGGAGCCCTGCCTCTTCCCCTTCTCTTTCTCTCTCTCTCCCCCCTCTCCTCTTCCTTGTTTCCAGCCACTGCCCTTGCTCTCCCTTCCATCTGAGAGCTTTTTACCAGTGTGTCCAACCCTCGTTCATGTCCTTATTCAAACCTCACCTCCTCAGCAGTGCCACCCCACCTACAAGCACAGCAGCCCCAGCACTTCCTCCCCTGTCCCATTTCTCCTCTTAGCCCTCTCTGCTGCCTGACACAACATACCCTGCTTTGCTCACTACCTCCCTCAGCTGGAGAGTACACTCTGTGAGAGTGGGGACCTTATTTTTATATACAATGGAGTGTCCCTGGAAGTGCCTAGAAGAGTGTCTTGCACCCAACAAGTACATCTCAATACAAAGGCATTGATCAAAGAGTTAAATCTATCCATCCTTCCACCCACCCATCTGTCCATCCAACAATTCTTTAAGCATTGAGCATCTTCTCTGGACACATGAGGCCAAGCACTGTAAGGAAATTCACAAGGAAAGCACCCAACCATCTCTGTCCATGATTTCACAGTCCAGAGGTAAGAAGAACTCAGAAAGACACATGGTCCTCAGAAGCTGAAGAAGGAACCATTGAAGGCAACCTTGTGACAGGCAGCGGGCTTACAGATGAGGAAGTAAGAGAATTCAGAGAAGGAATGATGAAGGGAGCTCACCCAAGCCAAGGGCAGGATGGAATCCAAGGTGGGATGGGGTGAGGGTGAGGGGCAGCTCAGAGGGGATGATGCTTTGAAGAATACCAGGAGATGTGCCTGAGAAGTGGGGCCAGCAGGTGGAGGTATCAGCAAGAGGAGCCCATGAAGATGCCTGGGCACAAGACTGATGCAGTCACAGACCCTCTACTTCACAGACTGAGAGGAGCCAGAGGCTGGGCTCCAGGCCACCGTCATCTCTAGCTATGCATTTGGTGACACGAAACACATGTCTTCTTTCTTGGTCCAATGGCATATGTCATAGAATTCCAGAATCACTGGGCTGCAGAGACCACAGAGGCCCTCTTGTCCAGGTTGCAACCCCCAGCTTGGGACATCAAGGGACAGAGAGTTATCTAAAAAATGAGAGTATCTAAAAAATGAAATCGAAGAGAAAAGACGAGGTCAGACCACGGTGCTTAAAGGCAAAATCGCTTTGTGAACATTTCAAGGCTCACACTGGCCTCCTGTTTGCCATCCCCAGCTCTCTAATCATCCCTCCTTAAAGAAATCCAACTCCACGTGGCAACTGCTCATGAGTTGAAGACTACTCTACAATCCTCTTGCCCGTGTTCTCTCAATGCTTTAAAACTTGTTTGTGTCTCATGGCTGCCCAGAATCTCTGTTCCAGGAAGCAAGCAAGACATGGGTCTTCACTGGGGCCCATCCCCTCTGCTCACATACACTCCGCATGGACAGAATGGGACTGGCCCTGTATCTCATGGGTTTTGATGTTTTCTGTTTAGTCTCACCTCTTCAAAACACTTTCTTCTGATTAAATTCTTCAGTGACTCATGGATCGTACAGTAGCATCATTTTCTGCAAGAAGGTTCTTGATTTTCATTCTTCAGCTACATGTTAGTTATTTAGTAGCATGTTATTTAACTTCATGGTGTTGTTAATTTCTTTTTTCTTCCTGACGTCAACTTTGTTTTGTGGTTTTTCATTTAAAGGGATGTATAGTAGCTGTGTAATGGAGACTGTCATGTCTAGTAACATGTTATTTAACTTTATGGCATTGTAAATTTCTATTTTTCTTTCTATTGTTGATTTTGTATTGTGACTTTTCATTTGAGGGGATGTACAGTAACTGTGAAATGGAGACTAACATCCTGATGTGAGGATACAATGTAGTATGCATTTCTACTTCCAGACAAAGATGGACTACAATGAAACTGCTTACTATATCTTGACAATAGGATGCTGGACTCTCTGCCATTGTCCATGCCCGCAATGATGGACATATGACTGTGTATGAAGAACTATACTTGAGTAATGATATAGAGGAACTAGGTGGGTGGGGGGATTGGGGCTGGGATAAGGGAAATACCAGGAGCCTATGGAACTGTATCATAAAATGATGATATAATAAATGTAAAAAAAAAAACAGAAGAGATGGAGTAATGGAGAAGGAGGGAGAGAGAGAGAAAAGGAGGCAAGGGGAGGAGAGAGAGGAAAGAGACAGGAGGTACAGAAGAGAAACAGAAAAGATGAAGGATCGGAGGGAAGGAGACTTGAGGGCCACTGGAAAATAAAGAGGCAGAATAAAGGGGGGCACATCTGACTGCCTTTGGGGGTACACAGAGGACCCAAGCCCCTGTATCATTGGCGGGAGGTGGCAATGAGGCTACCAGCTGCTACTAATAAATGACCCACTTGGCTGATAGCCCTCATTAAGCAGAACTTACAAATGGCTTAATTTGAATTTCCAATACTTGATAGATTTCAACCCCAGAACAATTATTCCTGATGTAAAGGATCAATACGTGTGTTCTCCCAGCTGAATCGCAGGAAAGTGGGACACAGCCGACAGCCTCTTCACAAAGATGCAAGCTTCTTCAAGCACCAAAAACCACAGGCTTTTCTCTTCCCTGAAAACTTCTCTGCAAGGCAAAGGTTAGCATTGTAAGAAAAGGCAGGATGAAAATTAATCTCTCTTCCTGTGACCTCCTTGGGTTGGGTTTGAATTACATTTCCACTCGGCCCATAAAGATCTGTCATATCACTCGCTCTGTTAGTTAGTGTACTTGGCAAAGGTCGGTGGGTGAATAGGTGTACTTGCTCACCCCAAAATGAAATCCTGCCATTGGAACTTTCTCCCACCTGCCTGCCCTCACTGTGTGATTTGGTTGAAAGTCACCGGCATGAAGTCAACCATCCCTACCAGTCCCTCCTCTCCAAGGTCCCGGAGAGTGAGGGACACAGATGACCCCTGAACACACAGTTCTGGGATGGCCTGAGGCCCATGTGATCTCCTAGTGCTGGGGGACCAGTGGGGCTAGAATGGAAGTCCTTGTGTTTTTTATACTCCCTGGGTAGGGGAGGTTTTGTGCACCTTACAGGGCGCCTTATTTCAAACAAATCTACAGACTAGGTAGAAGAAAAAGAAGAAGGAGGAAAAGGAAGAGGAAGGGGAGGACATAGGGAAGAAGGAAGAAAAGCGGAAGGGGAAATGAAAAGTAAGAGGGAGAGTGGGAGAAGGGAAAACGACAGGGGAAGCCAACGTGCCAAGAAGGCTCCATGTTCCCAAATATCCAACCCTCTCTGTCTGCCTCACCCATGGTGAGTCACGTTCAAGTGGGTCTCCGGGTTCCCCATTGCTTCAATCCAGAGTCCCCCCTTCCAGCATCAGGCATTCACCAAGACAACAAGCAAAGCGAATGCTGGATGATAACAGCAAGTGCTCCTCTTCTTTAAGGACCAGACGGCCCCATTCTGGAGATAGACAAAGGTGAACAGTGTCCCATCTTGCTGTCACCCACTGTGTCTCAGCTGAAACCTAGAGCAGAATTGGGGCTCAAACCCATGATGTCAGATACAGGATGCGGGCAGCCCAAGTGGCGTCTTAACTGTTAGGCCTACACTCAACCCCCAAACTTCCTGATGGAAGCTTGTAGCTGGTTGGTGGTCTTTTTTTTTTTCAGGTGATGCTGATATTGTCATGGTGGTGCCAAGTGGGTGGCCTCAGGCCAGCACACTGTCCAAAGGTCCAGACAGCCAGAAATCTTATAGCTACACAGCCTACAGGTGGGCAGGACTGCAGGCTACCCTTCCCCTGAACCCTGGGGACTGATGAACAGCCCCCTAAGGCACCGCCCAACTGTGCCTCAGTGGCCTGAGCATGCAGCAAGGAGGGTCTCCCATGCTGTTCTTTAGAACAAAACTCTCATGCCAGAGTCCCCAGTCCCCGGAGACTGGGGTGGACCTTACACATGTCCGGCTCTCTGTCCTGTTCCTCTTCTGTTCCTTTTCTACTCGACTCTGCCAAGAGTCATGCCAAGTACACACCTTTCCTCAGGCGAGGGCCACCAGCAGATGAGAGGTGAAGTAAGACAAGAATCAGTCAGAGCCTGTAGCCTCAGCTGACCCTCCATCCCAGACAGCCCTTCCGAGGGAGCAATGCAGAGTCTTGTTCCCAGCTCCCAATTTGAAGCGGCCCCATTGGCCCAGAACACCCTTGCTCCTGTCTTCAGGCCTTAGCTCATGCCTTCCCATCATCATATTGCCACTGAAATATCACCTCCTCCATGGAGCCTGCTACAAAGCCTTTCCTGACACTTAGTTCTACCATGCATGCGCCCTCTTCCTAAGCACCATCTTTCCGCTTCCCCGTGGCACCTGCCTCTGTGTGTGACTGCTGACCTGTGTGCAAGCTTTCTCATTTGCTGTCTGTCTTGCCCCACTACCCTGCAAGCTCCAATGAAATAAAGACTTGCCTTGTTTATTACAGTTCCTTCCCTCACCACACACACACACACACACACACACACACACACACGAGCAATGCCCAGCAGATAAAGGCTGTCCAGTCATCATTGGTTGAATGCACCTGTTTGTTTGAAGAAGCGTTTGCTGAGCATTCGAAGTTGTGAATATGCCACGTGGGTGTGACCGGTCAGCAGCAGCAGCAGTGTCACTCTCCACCCTTGATAAACTTGCAGACAACCACCCGCGCCTTCCACCAGCCCGATTGGGGTTCTTTGCAGCACAATCCAAACAGCGATAACCACGGAAGAGGTCAAGGTGTTGCCACATTTGACACAGTAAGGATCATTTACAGCCCAATCATTTGGAGTAATCTCCTGACTTGGGTGTGATCTATTTTTGTCAAGCAAGCAAATGTATATTGATATTTGCAAAGAGGTTCATGCATATGGAGCCCACTGAAAATATGGCTGCATTTTCCCCAGTAATTGTCTCTGGAAGCTCATTCCCAGCTGTGCTGGTTCATTTAGCTAATCTGCAGTGAGTATGGTATCGATCCACGTGGCCAGGAAGAGCACATTAACCTGACCTAACGCAGGGTCATTACTTGGGCTACATGGTCACTTCACAGACTTGGCTGGAGTCAAAAAGCTATCCAGAGATGGTCTGGAAGTCAGCCCTCAGCCCTTAGCTCCCAGAGCCACAAGGAGAGGGGTGGAGTGACATCAGCCCCCAGAAGATACATCATCGTCTTACCATGCACTCCTTCGTTCATTCATAACTGATGAAGTTCTACAAACACGATACTACTCCAGGGTCACTGTGACGAATCCGAATGGGCATTTTGATGGAAATGTCAGGAAGCAAAATTATCTGAAAAGCCAATTTGGCAGACTATACCAAAATGGTCATCTTCTCTGACTCGTAATTCTTCTCCGAATATGTTCTTATTAAACAGTCTGAATGGATTTTTTAAGACTTATTTGCTTTTACTGGAAAGGCAGAATTACATACAGGAGAGACAGAGAGAGTAAGATCTTCCATCAACTAGTTTACTCTCCAAATGGTCACAATGGCCAGAGCTGAGTCAATCTGAAACCAGGAGCCAGGAGATTCTTTGGGGTTTCCCATGTGGGTGCAGGGTCCCAGGGCTTTGGGCCATTCTCTCCAAATTGTCTAAAGTAAAATTGTATTCTTTTTAAGAATCCAAGAAGAAAGGCAACAACATTTCTTCTGCCAACTGCTGAGCTGGCCAGCACAGACATGCATGGATCTCCTGTCTGTCTCAAAATTTGTTCAAGAGTTAAGGTGTTGATAAAGTCAGGATAGGGAGAGACTAGAAAGCTGCTGTAGGTGGGGCCCAATGATCCCCCCATCTCTTGGTGCTAGCTTTGCCATCATTTCCTAGCATCAGAGAGCAGGGTGAAGGTGAAGGGCAGTGGTCTTGGCTGGACCCTGACAGTGTCCGGTGCACCCGCACCTGGTCTCTGCTGGGTTGGGACCCAACTGTAGTAAGGGTACCAGGAGGAAGTGTAAGCAGCTGTTTTAAATGCGGCTGCTTTAAAAGGGGCTGGGGAGGAGGCCCAGCTGCCTTGGGTGGTGGGAGGAGCTACAAACCCATCTTCCTCTCCTGTTTCCAGCCCCCACAGAAGTGATAAACAGGCTCATTATAAGGCCAAGGATATGCACAATCAATCCAGGACTTTGAGGCTGGGCTACAATTTCAGGAGAGGAAGAGAGAAGATAAATAAAAAGGCCTATTTTCCAGAGAGCCATTCCAGCCCAGGGTTGAGAGAGAGAGAGACTGCCATCCTGTGCATAGCCCTGCTCTGTAATTCGTTCCCAGTTCTCTCCAAATTGCCCTGAGATAATCAAAAGGAAGCCAAGAGGAACCACACAGACTTGCAATTCCACAAGGCTGGAGTAATTAGCACCGGACGCCGGGACCCCGCTGTCAGGCAGAGCAGTTGGTCACTGTGGGGCCTCCCGCTGTCTGCTGGTGGCAGAAGACATGCGCTTCTCCCCATCACCTGTGAGTCTGAACGCACAGCACTGACAAGTCCATGCCTGTGTTCCTCACATCATCTCTCAAAGAGATGAATGGCTTCTTCCCGCAGCCAGCACCAGCCGAGCCGGGGCTGGGAAGAGATGGATTCATTTGCACAGGAGCTGGAGTTCCGTTTTCCTCCTGGTCTCATCTACAACCCCATCTCATCCAGGTGTCTGAGATTCCCAGGAGTGACAGACGTGCCCAGGGTCCCGGGGTAACAGGGGAAACCTTTGCTGTGCGGACCTCGTGACAATGTGTTCCAGGGGTCGGAGGGGAGCATGGTGGCATGGGTACTGTGGTTAGGACACCTGCGTCTCACACCACACTTGCCTAGGTTCTGTGCCCAGCTCTGGCTCTCGACTCCAGCATCCTGCTAATACAGCTTACAGGAAGCAGAGACTATATGGCTCAACAAACTGGGTTCCTGCTACTCACAATGGAGACCTCGATTGAGTTCCAGGCATTAGCGTGGGCCATTGCATTTGGGGAGTGAGAACCAGTGGGTGGGTCGGAGTGGGGGTGCTCTCCCTAATATCACTTAAATACAAAAACAGGAAGAGAAAGAACCAGGATCCTATTGGAGGAATGTAGAATGTGTTCCCAGCAGTCATTTTTATCTCCTCCCACTTGGCCTCTTATGGGCCTGGACACAGTGAGGCCCTCCTCTGAGAACGGTGGGGTTGGGGCAGGCTCCCCCTCCATGGAGACTAGGGCAGGAGGTCACTGCAGGAAGGCATGACCTTCACCTTGGTCCAACCCCTCCACTCCTTTGAGAGCTAATTGGGCCTAGGGAAGGAAGTTCCCTGGGACATTTCATACAGCAAGACCACTGAAAGTCTTCCTCTTATGTCACTGCCCTGCAGGAGGGTAGGTCAAGGTCACCAAAAGCCCAGCTGAATCTCACTTTTCTGCAGTGTCAAAGGAGTTCTTAATTTCCATCCTGCAAGAATCCAGAGAAAGCAATACATAGCCTGGTGAGATGTGCAGGCCTTCACTTACAGCTGGATCCTAACCCAAGCCCAGGGAGACACACCAGGCCCTACGGCTTAGCCTGGCCATGCTTCAATATCACCATGGTGGTGTAAGACCAACTCACTGATTCATCAATCAGGGTCACCCAAACATGACCAGGGCCAATCCGCCTAGGTCTGCCAGCAGGGCTGCTGCCACTTTCCTTTGATATATAACAGGGCTGAGACACTCTTCCTTCGTTTGCTGCTCTCCCTCATTCCGCCCCTATCTCAGGTCCCAGGATTGGGCACAAAATGCTTGTAATGGTCAACTGGGCTCAGCAGGCTTGGGACAGCAACCTTTGCCAGGAGAGGTAAAAAAAAAATTACCAGCATGCCATCTGCCAGGTGTGGTGTGTCTGGGGGAGTGATGGCATGGACTTAAAGCAAAGAGTGGGAAGTGCAAAGCTGACAGCTGTGCTGAGTGCCATGCACTATGCTGGGTGCACAGCGTGGATGATGTTAATCTTCAGTTTCACCTTCGCCCTTGGGGTGGGTGGCACTGTGAAGAAGGCAATTTGAAAGCACAAGGCTTAGAGGGGTCTGTAGTTGTCTGGGGCACAATGAGTCCTACGTGACCCAAAGAAGTTTGCATCCACTGGCCCCATGGCTGGCACATGTTGGTCAGCTCCCCTCGGAGGGTCAGTAGCTCTCCATCGTGGGTAAGGAGAGGACCTGGGAAGTCACAGCCCCTGGGTGGTGGCCAGCCCCAGCTCCACAGTGGCCCAGAGTCAAGAAGAGCAACTCGTGTTTGTTGGACACTGGAGATGAGTTCTCTCTCTCTCTCTCTCTCTCACACACACACACACACACATACACACATCACCTCTCTACTCTTAACCACTCCTGGACGTGGGCCCTTAGCAGATGGTGACAGAATGAGGCAAGCTCATAGGACAACGACCCAGTTAACAAAGGTCTGACTTCCATGGACAATGATCTTATCTGCTACAAGGCAACGGCAGTTCTGCTGAGGGTGTTTTCCACCAGTTGTCCCTGGGGGTCAGGGGAGTACCAGAGAGAGACAGGGCATGGACAGGCTGGTTGAATTAGTAGGAACAATAGCGATGGGCACTCAAATGTGTCCAAAAGGCTGGGGATTCCTCCTTAGGGCTCAGTTTGCAGAACTTTCCATGTCCCCCAGCCACCCTGTGTGTGGGGGTGGGGGCAGGGAAGGCAGCAATCGCATGTGTCCCCATTTCCTAGATGAGGTAGCTGAGGTTCAGAGGGAGGAGGTTGAACCAAGGCCACACCAGGAGCTCCAGGGGAGGAGGAATGCAGGCTGGCTCTCCGCCATGCCCAGCACAGTGATTCAGGGTGCCCGTGGTGGCTCTGCAGTGACAGGAGTGGGGACACCTGCTCGAGGAACACCTGCCTTTGCTGGGGCCTGAGCCTGCGTCTGCTGCCCAGTGTTCACATCTGGAAACTAAAGAAGGGTCCTGGGCTTCCCTGCAAAAAGCCAGAGCCATGTCTACTGTGAGGGCTGAAGTGGGGACCTTTCCCTACCCCAGGTCCTGGGTTTTAAGACAGGACACAGGACCCGCAGGCAGAAGGCTGGCCCCAGTCCTCCTCACCTCACTGAGTCTCTACTTGCTAATCAGTGAAATGGACTTAGGGTACTTGGCTTTGGTTACTTCCCAAGGTTTTTGAATAAATCCAAGGTGAGGAGAGAAAGACAGGCCCGGGTTGGGGCCTTCACTTGGAACATGGTGTGATGGGGCCAGGGGCCTGCCCCATCTGCACGCCATGGTGGGGCAGTTTCCACTCTTGCCCCTTACTGCCCCTAACAGGTCCCCTGTTTCCCTCTGTCTGGCCTGACAGCTCTGTGTCTCCTCCCTGTCATCCTCTCTCTTTCCTCAGAACCCTTTTCTGAAAGAGGGGGCAGCCTGGAACAAGGGGGTCCAGACAGAGGAAGGAGAGACCCCTCTCCAATCTCCTGCTCTCTGGGCAGCAGAACCCAAAGCCCCCATTAGCTGGATTTGGTCGTGACCTGGTGTAGCGGAGGTGCTCACCCTTTTGTTTCTGGCTTCTTAACACTGCATCTTCTGCTGCTGTGGCCATCCCCCTGCCAACCCCATGAGGAGTTCCATCCCATTAACTCCTTCCTATCACCATGGTAACACTGGCTCCTGACTCACCCAAAGATGGGAGATGAGAGTGAGCCAGGGTGGGGCATGCAGGAAGGGGTGGAGATGAGCTCCTTTCCAGCCATAACACCTGAGCTCCTCCTACCCTGTGCCCAGCACAACACCTGCCTCCACAAGCAACCACACACAAGACACACGCAGCCATGGGGTGTGTGGGAGCAGTGAGCTTCCAGCTTCTTTCAGATGAAGCTTCTCCATGGCCACATACCTGCCCTTCCTTTCTCCATCATGCTGGAATCTGATTCTTAAAAAAAAAACAGGGTTCTCCCCTTCACTAGTTCACTCCCCCGAATGTCTGCACCAGCCAGGACTGAGCCAGCCTGGAGTCAGGGACCTGGAACTTCACCCAGGACTTCCATGGGATGAGCAGGACCAAATCCCATCACCTGCTGCCTCCCAGGACATGCATCAATAGAGGTTGAAACTGGGAGGGCAGCTGGGACTTGAACCCACACATCTACCAATAGGTGATGCGGCGATCCCAAACCGTGTCTGAACTGCCGCACTCAAAATCCATCCCAGCATGAAAATCTAGCCTGGTATACCACAGACCCGATGGTACCTACCAGGAACCCACTCACACCCTTTGATCACATCCCAGAGTGTTAACTCCTAAACACCCAGGCCCAGAGGACTAAGCAACACGCCCAAGACTGCACTGACCTCCAGAGGGAGACTTGACACTGGAATTCAGGACACTCCCAACCCCGCACTTGGGACACGTTGGTCGCTCTCATTGTCCTATGCACTGTGCACATTCACCCTTGTGATCCTCATAGCCGCCATGGGAGATAGATCCCATCAAGAGCTCCCCCTTCCAGAAGAAGAAATAGCAGCACAGAGAGGTTAGGTAAGTGACCCAGAGTCACACAGCAAGCAATGAAGGCTGCATTAAGCCCAGGCAGTCTGTATTTAGATCCTCCTATGTTTGACTCGGGGCGGGGGGTGGGGGGGAAGAAAGAGAGAGAGAGAAAAGAAAGAAAGAAAGAAAGAAAGAAAGAAAGAAAGAAAGAAAGAAAGAAAGAAGAAAGAAAGAGAAAGAAAGAAAGAAAGAAAGAAAGAAAGAAAGAAAGAAAGAAAGAAAGAAAGAAAGAAAGAAAGAAAGAAAGAAAGAAAGAAAGAAAGAAAGAAAGAAAAAGAAAGAAAAAGAAAGAAAAGAGAGAAAGAAAAGCAGCTCCAGGGCCTGCCTTCTTCCTTGCTTGCACCCCGCCCCACTTGAAATCAAGAAATGGACTGCTGGGCTGCATCTCCCACAGCTGTACCCTGCTCCCCCCCAGCCTCGCCAGAGCGTGCAGCCTTCCATTCGGAACAGCCGGGAACTGTCTTCCTTCAGCGACAAGAGCCTCCCAGTGGCCCTCCAGGGGAAGTCCCCCCCGCTGTCCTCCCACTCATGCCGGCTACTCCCTTGCTCTGTCTCCCAAGACCATTAACGCAATCACTTAACAAGAGGCCGGCTCTAATAGAAAGGAAGGAAGAGGAGGGGCCATTGTTAGCAGCTTGAAGGGGAGAAGAAATAATAAAATCCATCAAACCTGTATTTGTCTCATTAAAAGTGTTTCTAATTTATAATGTCCTGGAATGTAGATGCCACCCAGCTGTGCAGGCCTGGTCGTCCTGCGTGGCGAGCCTCTGCCCCCGCCCACACACACACACACACACACACACACACACTCTCCTGGGCCCCCTCTCCCACCTCGCTGGGACTGCCATCAATTTCTGCTCATCAACGACACTTACAGTAAATGGATTCATTTGAGGCAATGGGAGCTGAGAGACAAAGGTGACAATATAATTAAGGTTTTTAATTCTATGCCTGAACAGTTAAGTCCAGAACTCATGATAATTAGCTGGCTGTAATGAAAGATCTTTAATCGTTATTTTCCCTTTGTTTCCCTATAATTGTTCATTTTGGCCAACTACATTGGTCCTTTCCTTCGTAGCTGGCTTGCAAGGTGCCATGTCACGTGTATTATTTCTGTAAATTCCCCAGAAATTGCATGGTATAGCTGGTTACTTGTCAAGTCAGTGACATGGAGAGCTGTTCTGTGTACAAGTATGGATAGGGCGGTGGGTCAGGGAGGCTCTGGCAACTTTTTGGAAGAGAGAGAGAGCAGGCTCCAGGGACCCATGGAGATGCAGAGGGGGGCGTTGAAGGAGAGGAGCCCAGCCCTGCCCAGCCCAGCAGACAGCCGGAGCCCAGCTGGGTGTGGGCAGGATGGTTGTTAGCCCAAGAGTTCTTGGTACTCCAGTGTGAGTGCTGATCTGCCACACTGTAGTGTCGTTCTAATCAGGATGTGTGTTATAACTGGGATGCCTCTTGACTGGCTAGGTGGTCCTGGACATCCCTCTAGATTGGGATGTCTACCTTTTGTATTCCCTGAGAAGCAGTACCTGAAGTGATGCGGCTGGCACCTATGGGGTGAGAAAGCAACGAACAGCACCCACTGTCCCGCCCCGCCCCACCCCACCCCACCTACAGACATTCACTGAAGACCTGGCCCGCCACAGGTGATGTGCACACATTCCCATGGTCTGCATGCTCGCCAGTTCAACTTCCCTCCACCTGCTGCTGCGGGCTGCACAGGCCGCAGCCTTCACTTGCCGAGGAGCCAGTGAGCACAGACGCTCAGCTTACTTCCAAGGACAACAGAGCACAAAAGCCAGGAGGAGGCTGGGCACTTCCAGCAAGGAAACAGGCTACCAGGGGCTGGGAACTCTCCTCAGTAGCCCAAGACTGTGCACGAGGCCAGTGAAGAAAACAGGGTGATGACATTGGGATGTGAGGGAAAGCTGACTTGGCAACATGCTGTCAGGAGTATGCTGGAATGCAGGAGGCATCTGGTTGGACCTAGCCAACTCATCCCCACCCTGGGCCTCTCTTTCCACACTTAGTGTGAGGCCTGACAGCTACTTGGCAGTGCGGAGCCCCAATGTTTCTGGAGAGAATGGGGGCTGAGACACACCCAAGAAGTTCCAGCTGCTAGATTTGGCTTCTGCACAGACAGATTCACTTGAGTAACCACAAGTAAAATCCATGATGCAAAGGTGCCCCCTGGACCAGAGTTTCTTTGCTTCCCTGTCAAGGAACCCAGGTCTCCCTTCTGACTCCTGAGGAAACTAGAGCAAGTTCCCTGGCTGCCCTGTGCCCTCATCTCCCCTTCTGCAATATGGGAGTGCACCCTGGTCTTAACTCCCTCCCCCACAGAGGGATGGGGTGCTACACAGGGTTGTGGGGATGGGAAACCCATCAGAAACCACTCACTTGAGAGGAGTGGGTTGCCAAGCCCCATCCCGCCCCCAACACCTGCCCCTACCCCAAGTGGTCCTGCCCTGGGAGATGTTGGGTTTCATGGGATGACGCAGCCTGCCTGGAGCTGCCTGGCACTGGCTTGCCTGAAGATGCTCAGCCAGGCTGGCAGTCCCCCTGCTATGTCCCTGCTGCTCACTGAGCACCTGTTGTATGTGCCAAGGCACCTGGACATCTACCTGAGTCCCTGTGTGCCAGATCCTGTCCAGGTAAACAGCTGCTAGAACAACCACATCATCACTGTCCCCATTTTACAGATGAGAAAACTGAGGTTCAGCGAGATGCTGGTGCTTCTGCCACCCTTCTTGGGGTCCTCATTCCAAAGTCACTGTGAACAGGCTCAAGGCAGAATAATTGTGATCATAGAAAGAGGAGCTGCCCCTCTCACCATCTGAAAGGCAGGAGCTGGCAGGTCTCCAAGAATGGCTTCAAACCCCTTCCCAGAGCTCACCCATAGCCACAGAATAATCCTAAGAGTGGCCTTGGCCTAGGGGAGAAGGGGTACCAACACGTGGTGTGAGTCCTACCAAGCCTCAGGTCCCCTTCCCCTCCCCCACCACAGGCATAGACCGAATTCTCACTGTCATCCTCTTTCCTGGTGCCAGACCCCTGGAGCTCTCTCTCTCTCGCCCTCTCGCTCTCTCACTGTGGCTTCCTAAAGCCACTTGGGTCATGACCCTCCTCAGCAACTCTGGAGAAAGTTCTAGGTCTCCTGCACTCTCTGTCCTGGGTTCTGTCCTCCAGCAGCTTCACCTTCTGCTCTGAGACGTTTGCTGATGTGGTCCTTTCCAGCAGACCATATCCATTCTAGCTCCCCACTTTACTCCCCTGCCACTCTACCCCTGACCAAGTCAGACAGCATCCTTCAGGGCACCCCTGGGGCCGTCCACCTATCTCCTATCCCTTCACTTGCCATCCTACACCACCTCATCCTAGCTGCTCATCAGTGCCAAGGGCAGGGGACGACCCAGATCAGCAGACACAGAGGAACAAAGACAGCAAAGAGCCACCCAGTCCAGAGGCAACCGGACCCCACCTGCCAGGCTGCCCAGCCCTTCCCCAAACAACTCACACATCTCCTCATTGTACCAGGCCCTGGGCTCATGCTGAGGCACAGAGGTGCACCCTGGGCTCTGGGATGCTTGCGCTGGGTTCAGAGTTCAGAACACAGGTTAAAAGCCCATCGCTGCCACTTACGAGCTGTGCGATCTTATACTCACTTCCTGCCCTCTCAGTACCCCCGTCTCTCAAGGAAAAAACAGGTGCTGAGAGTGAATGTGGCTGGAACGGTGCCTGGCACGTCACTGGCACTCTGACAGCTGTCACTCTCGCAGCTCACACCCTTGTGCTCCTGGCCTCTCAAGGAGCACTTAGAGGTGAAAGAGCACACGGGCTGAGGAGTGCCCAAGGCAGGAGGCTGGCCCCAGCTGCTCCAGCAGGCTGTGTGACTCGGAGAAAGGCCTGTATCAGAGGGACAGTTTCCCTCCAGCCCAGGTCAAGCATCGCCCCCCACCCTGCTTCCCCTAAGGATCAGTGAGGTGAGAGGGAGTAGCAGCATTGCCTAGCTCGGGGAATAAGTCCTTTGTGAGCCCAAGATGGTTATCCACTTGATCAGAAATACTCACCCAAGAGGACGCCTACACACACTGGATCAGGCTTTTGGGGGCCAGAGGTTCCCACCCCCACCCCATACACAAACTTGGGGACTGGGAAAATCCTAGGACAAGCGAAGGGGAGGGGGTGATCAGAGGGTCCCTGGCACCTGGCACCTGGGTAACAGGGCCTTGGCCTACATGGTGTGAGGTGAACCCTGGGGAGGCCCCATCTTCTGATCCCAGAGCAATTTCCGGGGTCTGTCTTCCCAGCACCTGCCAAGAGCGCCCTGACAGCGGGTACCACTCCTGACAACTCACCCTGGCGGCCAGGCTGTTCCCGTGCCCTTGAATCTATTCAGCGAAGCCAAGTGATTAATTATTTTACTGTCTTTATGGCATCAACTTTAACTCGCTTCACATCCAGATTTCCAATTACATAAGCCAGAGTCTTAAGCTCAGGAGGACATGTATTATTGAACTATTTATAATCAGAGTTTTTCAGAGCAGAAAAAGCTCTGCCGGGCAAGAGCTACACAACCAAAATTAATGATTCGGAGACCCAAAGACAATCTCGGCATAATCGGAGGGGTGTGGGGAAGAACGAGGGGGGGAGTGGCTCAGAGCCAAGGATGGCAGAGACTCGTCCACTGGAGCAGGGAGCCAGTCCAGCTGGGGATGGGGCAAGACTGAGGGGGTCCAGCCCACGCAAAGGCAGGCAGGTACAGCTGGGAGCTCTCTGTTGCAGAGAACATGGGATCCCCTAGGTACCCCACCTCTGGGCCCCCTCCACTTGACAACTCCGGCTTTCTAGATGCTTCCAGGACCTTCTCCATTATTCCTAGAGAGCTCTGTATCCCAACCAAGAAGTCCTACCGCCTCCTGCTGGTCTTCTTCCTCCTGCAGCTTTGTACATCTTTTGTTTTTTTAAAGATTTATTTATTTATTTTGGAAAGGCAGCTATGCAGAGAGGAGAGACAGAGATAAAGATCCTCCATCCATCATTCTCTCCCCAAGTAGCTGCAATGGCCAGAGCTGAGCTGATCCAAAGCCATGAGCCAGGAGCTTCCTCCTAGTCTCCCATGTGGGTGCAGAGTCCCAAGGCCTTGGGCCATCCTCAACTGCTTTCCCAGGCCACAGGCACAGAGCTAGAGAGGAAATGGAACATCTGGAATGCAAACTGACACCCATATAGGATCCTGGTGCGTGCAAGGTGAGGATTTGGCCACTAGGCTGGCACACTGGGCCTCTCCTTCAGCTTTGTAACATATTTCTGGGGAACACCCTACCCATAATGCCTCTCTCTGTGCCCACCATCAACCAACTCCCTGCCAGGCAGTATCACTGCCAATTGGAAGTGTCTCAACCTGCCCAGGTCCCCCTCAGGCTGTGTCTCTTTGAGAACCACCTGTCTCCCTCCTGCTTCAGTGTCCTTGGGGACTCCTGGGTACCAGTGTCTCACCATCCCTTTTATCTTCATGAGGCCATGAGGGGGTTCGACTGGGACAAAGCTCTCCAATGTCTGCTGATATCAGCCTGGGGGTCAGTCTGAGAATGTCGACCCCACTGGACTACGTGCCACACATGGACTCTAGGAGGACCCGGGAATCAATCCCTCACTCAGACAGCTCATGGTGTCAGGACATTGGCACAGGAACACAGTGGGATGGACACAGAGCTGGACTATGTTTCCCTGCCTCCCTTGCGGTTAGGCAGGTCATGTGATTGGTCCCAGCCAATCAAATGAGAACAGAGCCCAGCACTCTAGTGAACTGGTCCAAAAATCTCCTACTCCATGATCCTCCATGCTCACTCTATTTTCACCATTTTTACACAATGAGTGCCTTGACCTTGGAAACTGCAGGTTAAAGTGGGGCTAAAAGAACCTGGGGTCTCTAACCAAATTCTGAATGAGGATCATCTACCCATCTAGAGTTGCTAGAATTGGCAACAGCAGGACACTAACTACATGTGAAGTTCAGAAACTCTTTCTGAAGAGAACATAGCCTAAGCTTGGGACGCAGGCAGCCACGGCCACCCTTCTGGTCCGGTTTGGGAATCACTGTGTTTGGAAACTAATCATCCTTAAAGGCCACTTGCTGCTCATGTGATGATCAAGTATAATTAGGTGACCTGTATTCTACCTAGTAACCCTTCACTTTGCAGAACACCCGTTGGTCCCCTACAAGCGACTTGCACTTGCTGGTTAGGTTGAGACGTGGTGCACTTAGCACCTTGTGGCCGGAAGCACCCCCTGAACCAGCACACCAGGCTCTCCCGAAACTCAGCAGTCCAGATAGATGAGCTCCGTCTATGCTGGTGGGCATTCACGGCCCAGGCTCACCTAGCTGGCAGTGCTCGGCTCTGGGAACCTGCAGGGTTTCCTTCCAACAGCCCGTGTGGGGCACAGACAGGAAGAGGAAACACTCTCGGTTCTTGCCCCAGTCCCTCAGCTGGTGTTTGACCAGCTAAAGCCAGGAACCAGGAGCTTCACTGAAGACCTGGGCCATCCTCTTGCTACTTTCCCAGGCACATTAGCAAGGAGCTGGATTGGAACAACTGGGATATGACCCAAAACCCATGTGGAATGTTGGTCTTGTAGACAGAAGCTTATTCTGTTATGCCTCCACTTCTTTGGACCACAGCCCAGAGATCACCACATCCAGGACTGAGTTAAGGGAACCAGGTGTCTTATGCTCCTACCATCCAATCAGGGACAAGAGTCCCTATCCTTAGAGAAATAGGTGCCAGGCTCCAGACCAGCCCCCAGCACCAGCCTTTCTCGCAGCATCACTAATGGCTAGCCCCTTGACAGCAGAATAGATTTTTTGAGGGCTAGCTTGGGACCCTAATCACTGCTTCCCAGCATGTTTCTCCAAGCCTTGGCTTCCCTTCCTCCCTCCTTCAGAAGATAACCTCTTGTGAACTTCACCACCCAGGGCTGGCAGGCAAGAGTGTGAACTTCTCAGTGCCCATCGCTCACCTGCTCTCGGAAAAGCTCCCGGCGGCGCCTCCCGAACCATTACCGTCCATCATGTTTATCTGCATTTAGGTGCGGTGGGGATTCATATACGCCAATCTGTCTTTGCTCATGAAGCAATGGTCCAAAAAATGGTAATGACACCTCTGATGCCGCATGGAAGCCTCCCCCGCATACCAGCAAGGAAAAGCCCTAGGACCCCGCTTCCACTTGAGTGACAATCAAACAACAATCTTAGAAGTAGGAGTGTGTCCTGTGTGAACACAAGACAGAATTATACTTAAAAAGTTGTTTATCTGACAGATTGGTAGCCTACGTTCTCCTGGGGTCCCTGGATGCTGGCCAGTGTGTGGGTTTTCTACACAAAGCGAGGGCTGGGGTTGATGGGCTCCCCATCACAGGGGACGACGTCCTGGAAGAGGTGGAATGGGGATGCGATGGAGTGAATAGGAGCTTCCACAAGGGAAGCAGATAGGAAACAACCAAGCAAAAGTGGGTTGCCTCTTCTGGACTGTCATGGAGATAGACTCACAAGAGAATGACTCCAGGATGTCCCTGGAAAGTGCATCTTCTGCAGGTGGACGTGGAGCTTAGCAATGAAGATGCAGGTTGAGACTGTTCTACATTGGAGTGCCTGCATTTGACATCCAGCTCTAACTCCTGCTTCCTGCTAACACAGACTCTGAGAAGCAGCAGATGGTGGCTCCTAGGGTTGGAATCACACCACCCATACAGGAGATTTGCATTGCATTCCTAGCTCCTGCCTTTGGCCTTGGCCCCATTCTCAGCCCAGAGCCCTGCTGTAGCCTTTGCAGGCACTGGATGTGAACTGACTCCTGTGCTGGGGTCCCCTGGGCTCTCACATGCCACAGCACGTGTGGCACATAGCTACGGGGTGAGCAGCAGGCAAGGCACTTAGACTGTGCTGGTGTGTTCCCTTGTCAGTAGGCAGCGCCTCACTATAGCCTGCTTCCCATTCCCCCACAAAAGGTATTTTTTGACCTTCAAATAGATTTGGATGCAACTCCCATCTGGGAGGAAAAACAGTTCCAGCACCCTGTTCAGTGTGTGCTGAGCATGTGTCAGGCCAAAAACTGGGAGGGGGAGTGGAGCTGAACATAAGGTGCTGATGAAATTGCCATGGTGCAGGAATGCAGCTGGTCCCAGACCTTCCACGTGCACTGTGCCCAACTGAAGGGAGGCAGTGCATGCCCTGGTGCCCAAGTCTCAGCAAGGCAAACCTGTCCTCCAGGACAACCTTTCCCCTGCCACCTCCGCACCTGGCTACTGCCTGCAGAAGAATATGCCAAAATGATCAAATGATGGAGAGCTCTGCTAGAGAAGAACGTTGTGATGTCTATGAGCAGCAGGCAAGGCTGTGCACTGGATGGAGCCCCAGGCAAGAATACCAGAAGTGCACCCTGGAACACAGAAGCCAAATGACTGAGCCCCCGTGCCCCAGTTTTCTTGCCTGCTAAATGGGGGCTACAAAACAGGCTTGGACTGCTCCCCAGATTAACCCAGACTCAAGAACCGCCCCCTCCCCAACAAGTATGGCAACCAAGGCCCAAAGGGAGGGGCTGGGAGTGTCACATGTTCACAGACCTGCTGCTTTCTCCCCTATTCCCTCTCCTAGAGCGTTCTTCCTGTTGCAGCTGGCATTTGATTCAATCCAGCCAGAAGGTCTTTGGAATTATTTTATGACCCCCAAAGAAAGATGCCATGTCCCTTCACACATTCTACATTGCCACTCTGGGCAGTCCACCCCTGGTTCTGCCCTCTTCACCTGTGGGTCAGACTGGGAGGAAGCCCCGAACAAGCCACCTCTACAAAGGGCACCCTTTTGCCCCCAAAAGAGACCAAGAGGATAAGGCGATGCCTCCATGAGATGCTGTTCACAGACAACCCTTAGCAGTGACAAGAGCAGGGCAATGACCTTCATAGGAATCCCTCGTAGTAACATTTCAGCCCTGGCCTGCGACAGGCTCCACTGCCTCCTGGACATAAATTACTTGTTCATTATCAGGCTCAGACATGGAGAAGGATGTCGGCAGCTTGATTGTGTCTGTGTCCTGTGGCAGGTATTTGCATGCTGGACTGCTGCTGTCCATGGTCCTGCTTCTCCCGAGCTGGCTGGGCCACCTTCAGCAGCACCAAGCCTCCAGCGGCCCAGCAGCTTCACGCCCTCCACAGACAGCTCAAGAGTCCTGAGCACTTGATGGACACAGAAAGAACACGTGCTCACCACCAAACGGTCAAGAAAAAATGGACATAGGAATTCTGCACCAAGAACCAGCTGCAAAAAGCTTGACTTCTTACTAAATTCCCCATAAGTGGGAACTTATGAAGCCCCTGCCTTAAGCCCAGTCAGAAGCTAATTTCTATTAGCTGGCTTCTTCCTCTGTTCACAAGTAATAGAAACCCAATTCCAACCAACTGAATCTGGAAGAGAGCTGTTATGGGAAGGAACATTCCTGGAAGTAGGGTTCAAGTGTAATCAGGACTCACTCTCTATCTCTCTCGCTCTCTGTCTCTCTCTCCACTCCTCTGCTTTCCCCCAAGTTATCATTGTTTCTGATGGTCTACATCCACATTTTACATCCACAGCAAAGACAAAAATCCTTTTCCTGCTATAGGACAGAAGCCCAAGAGCAGACCCGGACGAGCTCCATGTGGTCATGTGCTCAGGCTATGGGCGTGCAGAACTGTGCCCTGCAGCCCTAGGAACAAAAGGAAGGTTCTTCTCAGGAACAGGAGGGGTGTTTGGGCAGAAAGCTCCTGAGGGTTCACTCAGACACTGTCTCACTGCTCCCCAGGCCAGACTGTGAAATGGGCACCATCACAATCCCCACTGCACAGATGCAGAAGCTGAGGCTCAAGATGTGCCTGTGGTCACTTGGCCTGAAAGAGACAGGGCCAGAGGTGGGAAAAAAACTCCCAATTGTCCCCTCCCAAGCCAATTCTCTTTGCCTGACCTCAAGGAACAGTTGCCTGCTAAGCTGGAAGAAATGCCACCACACCTGCATAGCCTTAGAGAGGCTGGAGGGCCTGAGGTGGTTTGACTCAGAGACAGCAGGAGCCCTGCGGGGATGGGATGGCCATGGGGGCAGCATGGCCAGAGTCCTGGCTCCACAGGCCTGCTCTGTGGCATCCGCCTCTGGCCTATAGGAACTGGGAGGGTGGCGATGGGGCCGGAGGAGGAGGTGGACATTGTGGCTCCATGGAACCTGTGAACTGGGTTCTGGGGATGCCTTCAAGCACCCTGGGGGCCTGGTATGTGAGTAGCAGGGCTTCTGTCCCTTGAGCACCCCTTACCTGCTGCCTAAAGTTGTCACAGCCACCTCCAGCCATCAAGAGGCTGAAAGAGCAGGGCAGGGCCCTTTAGGCACCTGAGTTGAGTATCTTGGAAACCAACCCACGTGTCTCCCAACCCTGGCTCACTAGGTCTCCCCCTGGGTCAGCTGCCTCCTAGCGTTAGCCCTTGGCACCTGGGGTGTTGAGGAGGCAGAACTGACACCACCCCCCCTTATTTGACAGAGGAGCCAATGAAGGCCCAGAGAAGGCATAAGGCTCCCCCAGTTGGTGAGTGGTGCTTACAAAGCTCCTGTGAAATGAAATCTCCTGTTCCCCTGCCAAAATCACAGCAGTAACTACAGCGTAGATCTGCTAGAGGAAGGGCTGTGCTGCTATCCTGGGGTAGTGTGGGAACACAGCAGCTCCCCTCTTCTTGGGGAACACAGGTGAGTCTGGCATGGGAATTACTGGCAAGGACTGGGTGCTGACTGCAGTGGAGACAGGAACAGGGCAGGGACCCTGGACTGCTGGTGTCTCAGCCAGGAGAACCAAGACAACCCCTTCCCTGCGAGACAACCTTGTCCCAGTGTGGAAGGGGCTGCTGGGGCCCAGGGACTGATTTTGCTCATGTGTTCTCACATGAGGATTTGAGCTCTGGGCTCCACCACTCTTCCAAATCCAGAGAAAAGCCCCATCTCCAAAGTTCTCCCTGGTCAACCAGCCAGAGTAAACTGTGCCCTAAATAGGGCTGCCCCGAGCCTCACGGGGCTTCAAACCTAGCATGCATGTCTGTGGATACCTGACGTTGTACCCCCTGTCCACCAACCCAGGACCCTGCAGGGCAGGACCTGGCTGCCTCACCTCTGCCTCTTGCCCACTTGTCCTGGTGCTCCCTGTCGGGGTAGACTGCAACCACTGAGAAAGAATCTAGGGAGTTGGATCACCCCTGGGCCAAAGTGCCCACACTGGGGAGCTTGCTTTCAGTTTCAGGACAGTTTCCCTCTGCAGTGAGATGGCCCTAGGCGAGAAGCCCACCACCATCCCTGCCCGGGGGGCAAGAGGGGTTCTCCAGGAACACTGCAGCCAGGGTGCAGCCTGGCCAACATCCTGTGACATGATAGCCTCAGCCAGACAACCCCAACAGGGCATGCGCACCAAGGAGCTGTCTGACTCAACCACATCTGTGGTCCCTAGGAAAAGAGACACCAGCCTCTCATCTACAGCCAGACTCAGTCCTCAAGAGGCAAGGTCAAGTGCCTGGCCCAGAGGAAATGCTTGGCCAAGCCTGCTAACGGAAGGAAACAAGGCAACAGAGATGACAGAGGAAAACCAACACTTACTGAGCACAGCTGGTGACAAGCTGCCACTCCCTGTTGGCGTTGAGCTTGCCTTGAACGTGCCTCCGCTTCCCCACCTCCCCCCAGAGCAGCAATCCAACTGCAGCTCAGGGAGGAAGGACAATGTGCCAGGGTCACATCAGACACAGAAGGGGCTGTCGGGGCCCTGCAGAGTCTGCACTGAGAGTGCCAAACAGGCAGGTGTGACTCTTGCTTGCTGCTATCTGCCAGTGCACAGCATAGGCCCTGGCCAGGAGGAAATGCCCTATCGTGCTGGAAGGTTGTGGCTGTAGCCATGACTGCCTCCCCAGGCCAATAGCTTGGCAAGAATGGAAGATGAGGGCAGGCAAGTCTCAGACTTTGGGTCCCGGGCCAGGAGGGCTCTTGAGCTAGGGACCCTCTCTGTAGTTGCCTCTATCTCCCCGCATTGCCCACACACACACACACACCAAGAGATGCTGCCAGCAGCAGCAACCTCCCCCTAGGTGATTGGCAGAGGACCCCCACAAGCCAGGGCCCCCAGAGCCAGGCAAACTCTGAGGCCCCCAAACTTTCTGCTTCCACAAAGTGCTCTGCTCTTGTCAAACTGCTACCAGAGGAGTCATAGCTGAGTGAACACTTGCCAGGTTCCGCAGCTCTCTTGAGAGCTGTCACCATTCCCATCCATCATAATTGAAGCAATCCACCTGCTCCGGGTCCGTCTTTCGACCACAATGATGACTGAGCTGCGAGAGATGTGTCTTGTTGTCACCTTGACTTGTTTTGGAGAACGCAGAGGTCAGCAGGGATCCTGGAGGTGGGTGCAGGGGCCACGGGCCCACCCTAGTGCAGGCCCCAATCCCTGGTGCCCTTCTCCTTGAGCGCCAGTCCTTAACATGGCCATCTGCTTTGGGCCCCAAGCTGCCTCTCTCCAGCAGAGATCTGGAGATGACCTGCAGACAGACACGCTCCTAAGGGGCATCAGAGTTTGGGGTAGGTGGGGATGGGGAAGCACTGACTTCCATGCCAGACAGACTTGGGGAATGACTCCAGAATAGAAACTCTGCTCCATGCCTCCTCTCAGCCCATACCTGTGGCTCTGACCTTGGCCCTATTTTTTTCTGGGAAGGGAGATAGTTCTTGCTGACTGTCCCTCAATAGTGGGATTGTTACTGAATAAAGTCATTCTCACAAGCCCACTGTGGCCTGGTGGCTAAAGTCTTCACCTTGCATATACCAGGATCCCATATACGTGGTGGTTTGTATCTTGGCTGCTCCACTTCCCATCCAGCTCCCTGCCTGTGGCCTGGAAAAGCATTAGAGGACAGCCCAAAGCTTTGGGATCCTGCACCCTATGAGAGACCTGGAAGAAACTCCTGCCTTCCAGCTTTGGACCAGCTCAGCTCCAGCCATTGTGGCCATTTGGGGAGTAAACCAGCAGACAGAAGAGCTTTCTGTCTGTATCTCCTTCTCTCTGTATATCTGCCTTTCCAATAAAAATAAATCTTTTTTTTTTAAGTCATTCTTACTAATGCCACCTGAGTGAGAGACACACAGTCCCTATTCTTCCTTTCTCCCAGGTTCATGAGAACTACTCAGCACAGCTCAAAGGAGTGCTTCTGTGTCCTTGGGACCAGATAAGAGCCATGCACCTGAACCTTTGGGATCCCGGCACGTGCAAGGCAAGGACCTTAACCACTACGCTAGCGCACTGGGCCCTCTATAGGAATTAAAAATTTTTTTTTCATTTCAATTTTATTTGAAAGACAGAGACAGATAGTTTATCCCCTTGCTCAGTCCCACGAAAACCCACGAGAGCCAGGGCTAGGCCAGGCTGGGCTGAAACTCCAGCCAGGTCTTCCCCCAGGTGGCAGGAACTAAAGTACTTGAGCGATCATCTGCTGCCTCCTCTCCCCAGGCACCGGGTCAGAAGCGGCGGTGACTTAGCTCTCTAGACAGACGCTCATTTGTCTACCCGTATCAAGATGCCAAGCAGGCACCAGTGTCCAGTGAGAACGCTGAGTGCCAGGCTCAGTAGGATCTGTGATTCTTTGAGATCGACTCCCTGGGCCATCCAGTTCCCTACTCCGAAAGGGGAAGCCCTGGTGGCAGCTCTCATTTCCTCCACTGCAACAGACGGAGCAAGGGCCATTCCCCAGCTGTGTGGCTGGGAGTTAGGCCTCACCCTTTCTGCTGGTGGAGAGAACGGGAGCTCCAGGACTAGTCTGGAGTTGGGTGAGGGTGCACACTCCAGCTTGACTATCACTACCTAGCTGGCTTGAGATTCTTCCAAGCTTGCTACCACTTCTGAGAGATACAAAGCTCAAGTCAAATCTGCAAGAGTGTGCTGATAATGAGACAACAGGTATTTCCCCAGTGGTAGACGCAGTGGGACTTCTTAAGTGACAAAGGCTTTGCGTGGGCCTCAGCTTCCCAGTCCCTGAAATGCAGGAACTGCCTCTCCCCAGCAGTTTTGTGAGGATTGAGTCATGATTCTTATAAAGGATTTAGTGTAGCGGCCTGTGCTGTGACGTAACAGGTTAAGTTGCCGTCTGCAATGCCAACATCCCATACAGGAGCTGATTCAAATCCTTGCTGCTTCACTTCCAACCCAGCTCTCTGCTAACATGCCAGGCAAAGCAGCAGAGGATGGCCCGAGTGATTTATCTACTGCATGCACATGAGAGATCTGAATGAAGTTCTTGGCTACAACCTGGCCCAGCCCCAGCTCATTTGGGGAATGAGCTAGCAGATAGAAGAGACTCTCTTTCTCTCTGTGCCTCCCTCTGTCTATAATTCTGCCTTTAAAATATATAAATTTTTGGGTGGCCTGATTTAGAAAAAAAAAATTATTTAGGGCAGGGCCTGGCTCCTAGAAGTGCCTAGCATATTTGCACCAACACCATTCACCCCATTTTAAAATTAGGGACACAGGGGCTGCAGGCCTTGTCTGAGGTTCCGTGATTAGGTGGAGGAGCTAGGATTCAAGCCAGGTCTGATCTCAGCCCAACTGGTAGACGGTATTGATGGTTCTTGGGGCAACAATTCTTCCTGGGCTGAGTCCTCCCCGGCTCGTATTGGGAGAAGCCACGGTGTGTGTTAGGGAACAGGCTCCCCTGCTCTAACGCCCTTCAGGCCTCTTTCACTTGATGCAGGTTGCAGTTGCTGCCTTGCTGCCTCTCCTACTGCCCATGTGCCATGTGCCACCACCCAGAATGCACCTGCTGCCTCCCAGAACACATCTGCCACCTCCCAAAATGCACTTGCCACCTACCAGAACATACCTGCATCCTTATCTCTTTGTAAGCTAAAACTAACACTCCTGGGGCATTGGGAGCCTGGACTCCTCAGCCAGGCTATCAAGGCTCTGCATGGCCAGTTCCCACCTGCCTCTTAACTCCTCTCCCCTATACCACCCTCTTCCCCCTCTACTCAACTGAGCCCACCCCCATGACCTGCTTGCCTCCAGCTATTCCATTCTTCTGTCTCTTTTGGGAGCAGCAGGAGGCTCCCTCCTGCTGGGAACTCCTTGTGCTATCCAGCCCAGGGTAGGGCTGCAGGGGGAGCTTCCTGTCTGGCTCCCCTATCCGCTCTTAGGCTGCTGCAGTTCTGACTCCCTCCTACCTGGGCCCTTTGCTGGTGACCCTTTGAATACTGTTCCCAAGTGCTGGATGGAGGCACCAAAGCTTGGGGCGGTAAAATCCCAACTCCCTGCACTCCCTACCCAGATGACACAGCTGAACGGGAGTGGGATCTGACTGGTAAATTCCACCAAGCAGGGGTACAGGTGGTTAGAAACCTTGGGGAAACCCCCGGGCATGGGCAAGTTACCTGATGGCTGTGATCTGGCAACTATGACTCAAACTGTTCTTTAAGGAAACTAGGAAGTTGGTCCAGACCAGAGACCAGAGCCTGGACTTGGCCCCATACAGTTGAGAGCGGAAGGAAGAGACGGACATCTGTAGGAGGATAGCAGAGACCTCACATGCACATCTACCAAGGTCAAGGGTTCACAGATGGTGGCTACCGTCAGCCATGATGATCTGTGACCAGGAAGTAGAATGTAATGCCGTCGCTGATGCCTGGGTTCTTCCCTTGCTGCCTGCTGAGCCTTTGGTGCTTGTCTCAGCTAACTACATTCAGCCACTTCGTGTGTGTGTGTGTGTGTGTGTGTGTGTAAAACCCTCTAAATTACCCAGTGCCGGCCAGCTCATCCGAGGGCTTGGGGCCGGTTTCTTAATGATGATTGATGGCTTTGGAGCTGCAGCCGATCAATAGGGTCTGAATTCCTAAACTCTTGACAAGACCTGGAGAGAACTCACATCTCAATGCCTGCCACAGGAGAAGGGTGGGGGAGGGGAAGGCCTGCCCTGCCCCAACCCCCACCTGGAGAGATGGGGAGCCATGGAGAGATGATCATGGAGCCTGGTCCACAGGATGGTAGGTAGCTGCTTCATTCACTCCACAACCAAATGTTGGGCCACCCTGTGTGTACAGGGTTGGGTCAGGCAACTAGGGTGAAGCAAGGAATTGGTAAGGAAGGTCTGCTGGTCGCTGTTCCAGGGGAACACAGTGTGGTGGAGGAGGAGGGAGAGTTACAGCCCCTCCCCAGTACAGAATGGGACTCAGACCTCAGACTGGTTGCAGGGGCTGATATGGACTGTCCGCACGCATCTACTCCTTGGCACCTCAGAGAAACCTTGTGGGCAACCTGTTAGCAACTCCACAAGACCCAGGGAAGGTCATTGCCAAGGTCACAGAGCCAGCAAGCATCTGGAGGTTGGGATAGGGCCCAGACTCCTCCCTTTAGCACAGATAGGTAGTACCCTCTGGAGGGGAACATTGTCAGAGCCTAGAGGGGTTAGGGAGGCAAGGGGAAAGATGAGGTTGGGAGCCTGGTCTCCAAGGAAAAGACAGTCCTGGGAATAGAGAGGGTGTCTTGGCTCAAGACACCCCACTGATAGCAGGAGGACAGGGGGCAGCAGTGTCTGCAAGGGGCAGTGGCCATATCCAGCTGGGCCGGCAGCAGGCATGCTCAGCGAAGCAAAAGCCCGAGGGGGCTGTTAGTGCATAGGTGTGCCCCCATAAGCTTCTTGGCTCCCAGTCCTGTCTGCTAAGAAATCCTGTACCAGGGACTGGTGCCTGTCGCTCTGGGAGCCCCCAGGCTGCTCCCACCCATGCGTGGGAGCTGGTGGAGGGATGAGAGTTGTTGCCTTCGGCTTTCTAAAGTTGTGATTATAGCTGTGGGAAGCTGCCGGGAAGGCCCCAGTCCCCCAGAAACAGCCAAATGTCTGCTTAGCAGTTGGGATTTCTTTTTTCTTTTCTTCTCTCTTGTAGTTTCTCACCCACAAAGGTGTGGGGAGTGAGGGGGTGAAGATGGGAACAATTTCTGTCTTGGCTCAAAATCCAAGCCTTCTCACATCCCAGAAAGAGGTTCCACAGGTGCAAACCCAACACCCCACACACAGTACACATAGCATGGATGCCGCACACAACACATGCAGCACACAGCACGCTTGCAACTCTCAGTACACATACAACATGTGTACATGTGTAATTCACAGCATGCAGACAACATGCTACCCACACAACACATACAGCACGCATGCACCAACACAACACACATACAACATTATGTAACATGAATACAACACACAGTGCTTATGCAGCTCACAGTATGCAGACAACAAACAGCACACAATCAGTACACAACACACAAACAACACATAGCGCAGGTACAACACAGCACACATACAACATAATATGTGCAACACAACATGGTAACACAATGCATGATGTGCACAGACAACACAGCACTGTGCCACACACAGCACACACATACCACACACAAGCACAGTTTTCCTGTCTGTGGGCAGTGTGTGCAAGCAGAGTTGAATCTCACACACTTTCATCAGATCTGGAAGATCCTCCAAGGGCATTATTAAATATGTGAAATACGCCAGAAATATTCAAGCAATCCCCATTGGCCCTGGGAGGGAGGAAGAGAGGACTGGGAAAGTAATAAAGTGTGTTTATTTTTTAATCTAGATGACATGTTTTACATCATTAAAAAGGACAATTATTTTTTAAAAATCCGCCTGCACGCTTCGCCGCTCTGAGAGGCCCGATGGTCAGAATCTGCCAGAACTACCCCTCCCCAGCCAGGCCTGGGTCCACATGGCCTTCTTACCTGTTCAAAGCCCTGGAGGCCATGGTAAGTCCTTTTCAGGACCCCAGTGGCCATCTGCTAATTGAGCCGCTTTCCTGAGGAGGGAGGTCGCCGAGCTCCAGGCTCCAAGAAGCCTTCCCACTTCAGCCAGTTTCAAAGCCTGATGGAAATCTAGCCAGGCTCATGGTGGCCAAGCCTTTGCTGAACCACAAAGATTCCCCTACCGAACCACTGTTGGTCATGCTGAATGCCCTCCAGAGTAAGAGCAGCTCTTCTGCGTACTGTTCATAGTCCAGGGCCACAGCCTCTGAGTCTGGCAGCCAGGACTTCGGCCCCATACTCTGAGGTCAAGCCCAACACCTACCACCCACTACCCAGATTAGTCCCCAGCCTCATCTCAGTGCTCCTCCATTTACTGGGACACAAACCAGGAAGTCAGCATCTGAAAAGATGGATCTGCTCTCCTCCCTCAGCCCCTTCCCCCTGGACAGGCACCCCTCTGGGTGTAGCAGGTGGTTGTCCAGGAAGGTCATTGAAAAAAAATATATATATGCAAAACAATTCATGTATTATCTGAAGATCAGGCTCTAGGATGTTCATCAGAGTGTTACTTATGTTTAGTGGAGTCATAGGAAATAGCCATTTCTAGGGTCAAGTACAAATGTGAAGTATCTCATGTTGTTCAATGTAATAAATTGAAACCTTTCAAAATAACCTAAACATGCATACGCAGGGGAGAGAATGGTAGGCTAGGTTTCAACACCTGCTGTAACCTACTGTTGGAAACAATGTTGCAAAAGTATGCTCAGCAGAACACAAGGTTGAGGATGGTAGTGGATGGAAAGTGATTCAGGCAGCCTGTGCTCCTCTCTACAAAAATGAAAACAATGTACGCAGTGAGCATGACAGACCCAAAGGTGGGATGGACCGTTTTCTTTCATACAAGGACTGTATATGGTTTTGATTTTCTCCTTTGTACTTATCTGCATTTTCTGAATTTTGTTTTCAACGTGCACTACCTGTATTATAATAAAAGTAAGTCATGGGGGGCTTCTATTTTAAATAATGCAATGGGGACCCCAGAGTGGAAGCACTGTTGCTGATCTCAGCCTGTGGAAGAGCTATTTGGGGAGTGAACCAGCAAGTGCAAGATCTTTCTCTGTGTCTCTCCCTCTCTCTGTGTCACTCTGCCTTTCAAATAAATAAAGAAGAGAAGAAGAAGAAAGAGAAGGAGGAGGAGGAAGGAAGGAGAAAGAAAAAAGGAGGAAGAAGAAAGGAAAGCAAAAGAAAGACTCTACCTCCTCTGGTGAGGAGACCTACACGACAGGTTCAGTGTTGGCCAAGTGCCCCAAGCCTGAGGTCACAAACAGCAAACCCTCGGAGAGATGGGCACTGAAGTGAAGTGGGGAGAGAGTCATGCCTCTTCCCAGGAGAGCCCAGGGAGGCGAGAGTGAGGTGCCCTCTCCTAAGTGCCATGGGTCGGGTACAGCAGAAGTGCCTGTGGAGTGTGCCAGGCCCAGAGGGCATGAGGGGGGGGCTGGAGTTGCTCCCTGTCATAGGATTTTCCCATGCACCTCAGTGGGTCGCATCACTTCCAGAGATGTCAGCCTTGGGCACGAGGGGCAGCACAGCTGGAGCTGTGGGTCTCAGCCCCCACGGGTCTGTAGAACTAGGTCTCACGGGCCAGCAAGGAGGGAGTGTCTCCCAGAACTTAGGCGGCCCTGGCTTGCTTTCTTTTTTTAAAAACAAGGTTATTTTTTTTTTAAAGATTGAATTTTTATTGCAAAGTCAGATATACAGAGAGGAGGAGAGACAAGAGAGGAAGATCTTTCTTCTTATGACTCACTCCCCAAGCAACTGGAACAGCCTGTGCTGCACTGATCCAAAGCCGGCGCCCATATGGGATCCCGGCATGTTCAAGGAGAGGACTTTAGCCACTAGGCCACCGCACTGGGCCCAAGCCCTGGCTTTCTTTTCTGGAGATACTCAATGAGTCCCCCTTTCCTGAATTCAGACACAAACTGGTAGCTTTTGAGTAACCGGGATGGGGATGGAAGGTACTTAGAATGCCAGAGTTGCTACTCTTGCAAACCTGAGATTGGAGGCAGATACAATGTTTCCCCCAAGCACCTGCTGCTGTGGCTTGGTGCCTCATTGGGAGGATTCAGACAGCAGGTAGCAAGAGAGAGGGCTGCCAGGGGCTGACAGAGCCTGCAAGAGGCTGGCAGCATGTGATCTGCACAAATCGGGGAGTAAATTCTGAGAGAAGCAGCTCATGGTCCATCCTGTAGAGCCAGAGGCAGGGCACAGTTCCCTCTAAGCCCCTCCCCTGGCACTGCAAGCAGCCATGAGATCAAGGGGGCAGAGTGGGGCCATGGCAGGTTGGATGGGCAGCCCTCAGGAGTGGGGTTGGGCTATCCCCAGAGTCTAGCAACTGGAAAATGCAGCTGCTCACCAGTGCGCTGAGCTAGCTCGCCTCTGGCCGTGTGTCCTGTTAATAATCACACTAACTGTCTCCACACGCGTCAGCACTAATCTCCCACACAGCCTTCCGGGGCCTGATTTATCAGAATGGAGGGCACGCTCTTAAAGGGTCACAGCCCACCGTGGGTCTTGGCTCTTTCGGCGGTAAGTGGCAGAACATATTTTCTCTGTTAACACTACTATATGTTACAGGATAGATTATTTTAAGAATCAAGACTAAATTGAAACAAGGCCGCCTTGATTTTTTTTCCCAGAACTGTGGGAGAGGGTCATCCATTAGAATGAAGCCATGGGCCAAGGGCCAGAGAGTGGTTCCAAGGCCCAGGACCGAGGCCTCCATGCCAGCCCTCCTGTACCCAGGGCGACCTTCGGCAAGTCATTCACCCTCACAGAAGACCAGCTTCCTCATCAATGAAGTGGGGGGTGACTGTCTCCTGTCCCCGTGCAGCATGCGGACTTACAAAATGCCCAAGGCAAACACACAGCCATGGGGTGTGGGGAAGGGGGACAACTGGAGCTATTTTGCCCAAGAAAAATGTCTAAGAGAAAAAGGTATTCAAAATCCTTGATCGCCTTAGAAACACTGATGACACCAGTTGATGACCAAATTGGCAAAGATACAAAAAAAGACTGAGGGGCTGGTGTGCCAGCTCAACTGGCTAATGCTTACCCTGCAAGTGCCAGCATCCCACTTAGTGTTTGTTCAATTCCTAGTTGCCCCACTTCCAATCCTTGCTTATGGCCTAGAGAAACAGTCGAGGACAGCCCAAAGCCTTAGGATCCTGTACACATGTGGGAGACCCAAATGAAACTCCTGGCTCCTGGCTTTAGTTCAACTCAGCTCCAGCCATTGTGGCCATTTGGGTGTGAACCAGTGGATGGAAGAGCTCCTTCTGCCTCTTCCTTTCTTTATAAATCTGTCTTTGCAATAAAAATAAATAACTCTTAAGAAGGAAAAAAAGAAACACAAAAAAAATATGGAGAAAAGCCAACAATGGGGCACACTGGGCAACTCAGGCAGCCCCCAACACATGTAGAGACCGACAGAACAGGGCTAACTTTGTGGGAGTGGATGTGCTATTCAAATGACCTTGCCCTGCAACTCCCAATGGAGGAGCTGCTTTGGAGGAAATAACTGTGTGAAACAAGATACAAGGATTTCATTCCAGATTATCTGTAGTAACCGAAGGAAACAAAGCAGCTATCTGATAGAGAAGGGACTTGATGGAAGATTACGGAGCCAGTTTAACAATCAGTTTTACAACAGCATCAATGACACAAAATTATTCACCGCTAAGTTTCCTGAAAAGCAGGCCAAGTAAAGGATGGAAAAAAAAATTATTAGAAGGAAATTCACTGAAATGATGACCCTCGGGTCCTGAAACCAACATCTAGACGATTCTAAATGTTTGATTTTATTATTGTTTCTTCTTTTTTGCTTACATACATCTTTCACATGTTATACAGAGATCACTACCTTCCTTACTTATTTGATTATTTCAGAGGCAAAAATAGCTCCTATCTGCTACTTCACTCCCCAAATGCCTGCAGTGGCCACAACCAAGTCGGAGCTAGGAACACAACCCAGGTCTCCCACATGGTGGTGGGGACCCAACTAAGCACGGCGCCCCCCTGCTGCCTCCTAGGGTCTGCAGCGGCAGGAAGCTGGAATCAGGAGAGGCACCAGGACTTGAATTCATGGGATGCAGGTGTTCCAAAGGGCATTTTAACTGTTAGACTTAGTACCTGCCCTTGAATTTTCAGTTATGAAATGGTGATTTATGGTAAAAGGTGAGAGTGAGGTTCAAGCTGAAGCAGCTGAAGAAAAGGAGCCCAAGGCACGTGTGGCACATCAGGTTCAGCTCCTGTTTGGGATGTCAGCATGTCATGTTGGAGTGCCTGGTTCTAGTTCCAGCCGCCCAGCTTCTGATCTAGTTTCCTGAGAATGCTGCTGGGAGCCATGGAGTGACGGCCCAAGCGTCTGGGCTCCTATCACCCACACAGAAGACCTGGGTGGAAGTCTGGGCTCCGAGCTTCAGTCTGGCCCTACCCCCACTGCTGCATGAACTTGAGAATATACCAATGAATAGCAGATTTTTCTGTCTCTCTCAATCTCTCTCTGTCACTCTGCCTTTCAAATAAATAAATAAATCTAGGCAGAAAAGGAGGAAGGAAGAGAGGGATAAAGAAGGGAGGGAGAGAGGAAGGTGGGAGGGAAGGGAAGAGGAGAGAGGAAGAAAGGAAGGAGGGAAGAAAGGAAGAGAGAAAAAATGGAAGGAAGAGAAAGAGAGAGAGAGAGAGGAAGGCACAAAGGAAGGAAGGAAGATAACAGGAAACAGGAGTCAGGGCTGTGGCACCATGAATAAACCCAGGGCCCATGGCATCAACATCCCATGTGTAACCAGTTTAAGTCCGCATTGCTCCACCTCCCGTACAACTCCTTGTGTAAGGTTTGGGAAAGCAGTGGAGGATGGCCCAAGTCTTTGGACCCCTGCACCTTGGCTCCTGGCTTCAGCTTGGCCCAGTATTGGGGGAGTGAATCAGTAGATGAAATATATCTCTTTGTCTCTGTAACTCTATCTTTCAAATAAATGAATAAATCTTTTTAAAAAGAAAGAGAGGGATGAAGAAAGAAAGGGTAAAAAATAGAAGGAAGAAGAAAACAAAAGGGAGAAAGAGAGGAAAGGAGGAATTGCTGTGGAGGGTTGGCCACTGTCCTCCCAGGCTTCTGCCTGGGCTCAGTGTCCGCACTCCTGAGCAGGCACTGGCTTCTCCTATGGCCATCTACCCACACCTCTCCTGGGAGGTGTCTGCAAGTGGAGACCACAGGACCTTGCCATCCTCACTTGGTCAGAGCTTGTCCCGCAATCATTGCCCTGTGAACAGCTGTTGAACTTACGCGGCCAGCCACAGCCAAAACCATGTGGCCTTTATCACAGTTCCTGCCCAGCTGGGTGCCTTCCAAAGGTGGTGAGTGGCCTTGGCCATACCAGGCCCAGTCCACATCCTTCCCAGGTCCTCCAGAAGGCCACCCATAATGTGCTGGTCCAGAAACACTGGAACCACAACCACTCCTCTGCAGTTGGTAAATGTACACAGACTTCCAGGGAGGAAGAGCCTAACCCCATTATACAGATAGGAAAGCAGAGGCTCCAAGCACTGGGATGACTGCCTATGACGGAACTACTGGGAAAGAGCCTGGACATCCAGACTCAAGTCTCATACTGTGAGCCCAGGCTCACGACACACAGCTTAACTCAGGCCCAGTGGACGCTGAGATGCCTCCAGACGGAGGGCTTGAATCCCAGCATTTCCAGGCACTAGCTGTGTAGTCTTGGGCAAGCCACTTTTCATTCTTACCTGTCGGGTGGTCTTAAGAACCAGTGTCTCAGAGGCTAGTTGAGTGGGTTTGTTCCATGTGTGCACTTTCCCTGTGTGACTATAGGACTCTTGCCAAAAGCTGCCTCCAGGCCAGGCAGGTGTTGGGCTGTGAACTCAGCTAGCCTCAGGCATCTTGGCCAGCAGGGGGAAGGGTGGTCTCAAAGAAGGCGCCCCAGAGGGTGTGGGCTCCATCCTCCCAGACACCAGATCAGCCCTGGGTCAGTTTCTGACTGCAAGGGACTCTGAGAAAGCATCCATTCCCTTGTACAGGAGACACAGTGAAGACCTGCTTGGGGGCAGGGGACCCACACTCCAGAGCCAATTCCCTGGGCCAATTCTGGTGCTTCCTGAAGTTGTCACACTTCCTGAGACCAACTCCTAACCAAGAAGGAGCTGATCCGGTCAACATGGAGCTCTCACAGGGCCCCTCCTGCTCCTGTCCTACACATGCACAGTGTCCCCTTGCTGATGTCACATCCAGAGGTACCCCAGATGTGCACGAGCATGTCTACTGTGTGTGGTTTATACAAGAGAAAGATTAGAAACAACCAGCACAGGGCTACTTATCTATTCCAAGGAATGTTGTGCAATCACGAAAAATAAAATGCCTACAATCACACCTGTTTTGATCATCACACACTGTACACAGAGTTATCAGACTGCATGTAAGGAGTTATTCAAATATCTTACCCTGGACCCAGCGCCATTTCCTCCAGCCAGCTGTACACCAATCGGGCCTTGCACCTGACAGTCCCATCCCCAATCTCCCAGCCCCTTCCCCAACTCCATCCTCTTACCAATCATTCTCAAATAATCATGTGACAGTCTCAGGCACCAATCCCCAGGGGCCTGCCCTCAATCCCTCCCCCCCACCTTGTGGGCTCACCTGAATGACATAAAGGCCCCTAGATGCAGGTCTCTTTCTCTCTTCTCTTTCCAGCCTCCATCCCCACCTTCACCGTGTTCCTGCCCCTCTGCAATAAACCTCCTAAGACACCTTGTTGCCTCTGGTGTTTTCAGTTCATGGTAGAGAACAAGGCTGCGGGGAATTAGCTGTGCGTAATATCATAATAACTAGAAATTTAACTGTTTTAAATAACTAACGCTGCACCCATATGCTATTCAACTAAGATAACAATAATAAATTAGATTTTTAGGGGCCAATGTTGTGGCATAGTGGATAAAGCCACTGCCTGCACCACAGGCAACCTGTATGAGTAACAGTTTGAGTCCCATTTGCTATACTTCTGACCCAGCTCCCTGCTATTGCACCTGGGGAAGCAGCAGAAGATGGTCCACGTGTTTGGAGTCCTGCTACTCCCGTGGGAGACTGCATGGAGTTCCAGGCTCCTGGCTTCAGCCTGGCTCAGCCCTGGGTGTTGTGAATGAAGGGATGGAAAATCTGTCTCTTCTTCTCTGAGTTTCAAATAAACATATAAATCTTTAAAAAAAAAAACAAAAAACAAAAAAAAAAACAAAAACAGGGCCCGGCGTGGTGGCGCAAGTGGTTAAAGTCCTCGCTTTGAACGCCCGGGATACCATATGGGCGCCGGTTCTAATCCCGGCAGCCCTGCTTCCCTTCCAGCTCCCTGCCTGTGGCCCGGGAAAGCAGTCGAGGACGGCCTAAAGCTTTGGGAACCTGCACCCGTGTGGGAGACCCGGAAGAGGCTCCTGGCTTCGGATCGGCATAGTATCGGCCCGTTGCGCTCACTTGGGGAGTGAATCATCGGACGGAAGATCTTCCTCTCTGTATATCTGCCTTTCCAATAAAAAAATAATAAAAATAAATCTTTAAAAAAAAAACAAAAACAAAAACAAATAGACTTTTAGAAAGCTATTTTTAAAGAGAATGTCCGTGCAGGAAAACTGAGGGGAAAATAGAGTATTTTAAATGTTTAAGGATTCTGTACACATAATGATGGTTCCTGAGACACACACTGGTGAGCACTAAATAAAAATGAGACTTTGTGGCGTGGGCTTGGGTCTGGAGGACCAGAGTCCCAAGTCCCACAGAGGAGTACTTGGATTTGACCGACAGCTTCCTGCTGATGGGTGCACTGGGAGGCAGCAGGAGTGGCTCACGTGCTTGCCATCCTACTGGGGAGCTGGGTTGAGTTCCTGGTTCTAGCTTCAGCCCCGCTGTTGCAGGCGTCTGAGGAATGAGTCAGCAGGAAGGTCTCTCTTTCCCTCTGAGATAACTTTATAACATTAGACCTTAGAATTTTAAAGCAAATATGCCTATTTAAATTGTAGCAATACATAGATGTGTGTGTGTGTGTGTGTGTGTGTGTGTGTGTGTGTGTGTGTGAAGGTACTTCCCAAAGTTCATGGAAACTCAAAAGTGTATTCTGAAACAAACAAAAGTAGATGCATGCAGTTTTTCCCTAATACGTAATTTCTGTGAAATTCTGGGAGACCCTTCATACGCATGATTTTCTTGTTCTGACGCAGAACAATCGTCTCATATGTACACATGTGTGTACCCTTGTACCTGGGCAACCGCAGTCCCTGCCTCGGGTCTGGGATTCGGGGCATCTGCAGGTATTGAACACACGCAGCCAACACTGACGATGGAGAACGTGGGCCCTTCTGTTTCTCCCGTGCTCAGTGCTGTACCAGCTAACACTGAACCTTGCCTTGGTCAGACAACCCGCATGCTCCCAGGAAATGTAGTTCCCAGCTTTTCCCTTTCTCTTCAAGACAAAGGGAACAGAATCCCAGAGCCCCAGGCCCATGCGGGCTGTGCTGCTGTTGACATCAGTGGCAGCTGCTGCTTCCAAGCCGGCACCGGGAAGATGGGATCTGCGGGTGTGCTTCAGCGTGGAAGAGAAGACAAATTGATTTGTCAAATACTTCCTCTGAGATAGCGTGAAATGCAGTCTTTTCCCCTGGAACAATGGGACTTGTCTCAAAGTGTCCATTTCTTCCTATCCTAATTTGTGGGGCTAGAGACACTCACTAATTAGCAGGACATTGGCAAACGGCTGAAGAATACTTGGCCATAACAAACAATTCATTCTACTCTTAAATCTGTCTGTGTGCTGATCTGGACCTACGAGGCTCCAAGCACAGCCACTAGCAGCTCCTTACAGTGACAACCACATAAACCCTAACCCTTCAGCTAGAAGCGCATTTTAATATTCCTAATAATTAAATGCGGGCAGATGTTTAAAAGGTAAATGCAAAATGTCAGCTGCCTTGGAGTGATTCTGATCTCATGTTATTCACGTGGATGAGATATTTTTCATCTTTGTCAGTCATGTGGAGTGTTGTAAAAGAAAAAATTACACTTCGGGAAAACCAATTTAGATATTAAATATTTGGGAGTTTCACAGTGCTCTGGCCCTGGGCCCCGCAAAGCTGAGAGTTTTGTTCGAAAAAACTTAGAGAAAATGCACCCTAATTTTAAAGGTTGTGGGAGGGCCATGAGTTTTGCTTTTTACTTTTGGCTTGGTAGTTTTCCAGATTTTGTATAATGAAATAGCAATATCCAGCCAGGAAGGAAAAAAAAAAAAAAAAGAAAGAAAAGAAAAACAGAAGTGTCACTGCAACTTGCCAGTGCCCAGCCCCTCTCCTCCAACCTGGCATGACCCTCAGCCTCTGGGGGGCTACGGCAGCTCTTAATTCTGTCCTGTGCTGCAGACCACCCATGCTCTGAGCCCTGAGGTCCCTGATCTGGCCTACAGCCATTCTTGGCCTCACCCAGTTGCAAGCCCCACTTGCCCATCCTCACAGCATTCTTCAACCCCTGTCAGCTCCTCGTTCTTCCTCCTGACCCTGAGGGAGCCAGCTGTCCTCTGGGCCTGTGCACTGTCCCCAGGACAGGGAAGAATGCCAGAACACCCCCAGACCCCCTGATCTTCTAGGAGCCTCCTGCAGAAGGTCACCAAGCACTTGGGTAGAGAAGGCATTGTTGTGATTCTAGGCTAGGAACCAGCTCCAAGGGGCCCAACGGAACTTGATGGGGATTTTCTTAAAAACCTTGCGCTGTTCACCCTCCCCCACCCAGGAACCCTTCCAGCACACCACACAGCCCAGAATTTGCTGCATGTTTCACCAGAACGCAGGGCACCTGCCACACTCTTCAGGGAGACAAGCAAGCAACTTTGAAAATTTCATAAACAGGCAGGCATATGGCCCAGCAGTCAGGATGCCTGGGTTCCAGACCTGGCCCCTGACTCCAGCCTCCTCCTGCTGCTAGAGACCCTGGGAGGCAGCAGTGATAGCCGACATGACTGAGTCCCAGCTAGCCACATGGGGTCAAGATCCCAGCTCTCAGCCAAGGCCTTGACCCTGGCCCAGTCACTCAGAGCATTTAGCTTATGGGTAGGACCCCATCAAATTCTGCATATTCAATATTGTAAAGTCCATGGAAAGTGAGTATTTAGGAAAAACCTACACAACAGTTTTGAAAATGTGTGCACCAAAATAAATGAGCCCTTTAATTCCATCTTCCACAAACTTTTCAGGTGCTAGGTGCCCTTACATTTACTCTGTAGGGGATTTTTGGGAAAACTCCCTGCCCAGAAGCCTGCACCAAGCCACAGATGCAGCCAAAGTGAAGACTACAGGTGGACTCATTTACCACAGCGGCCTCACAGATTCCCCATTGCGTGGTCCTGGTCCCTTGATGCTAAGGTAAGCATTTGTTCACATCCAAACATGCAGTTTGGGAAACAACTTGTAATCAATCACAGGGGAAAGTATATACTGACAGTACATCATAAATCAGTCATTGCACAACAATCGATGCCTTCTGGGTTCAACGAAACACCACAAAATGCAGTCAATTGTGGCCTAATCCTACTTCCCAACTGAGTGGTGTGCCAAGCATTACGCTAAAAGTCCTACACACACCATCTCATTCCTTTCTCCCCAAAATTCTTTGATGGGGGAGGCACTATTATCACCATGCTTACACGAGAAAAGCCAGGAACATTTGGGATCCTTGCCCAAGATAACACACAGTGAAGATGGAGCCAAGATCCAGTTCGGGGTAAGGGGAATTTCAGTGGGAATCCAGAAATCCAGTTTGGGGCATCAAGTCAAGTCATCAGGCAGACCAGTTCCTCACCCATCCTGGGCAGAAGGGAATCCTGAAATACCAGGATGCTAGGTCACCCTGTCTGCAAGAGACCTTCCTCCACTCCTCCTGCTCTCTCCCCACAGCCCCACCATCTTTCTGGTGCCTCAACTCAGCCCTCAGGTCCCAGGCCTGGCCTGAAGATTCATCCACATAAGCCACCTTTCGGCTTGTCAGTGTTGGCAGAGCGGCTGCCGCCCCTCCTTTTCTGAGTGGCTGCCCCTGTGGGTGCCAGGGGCAGGTGTGTGGGCGCCGGCTGGTGTTAGCTGACTTTCCACAGCAGAGCGGCTCTTTGATCCCATTCACCTGCCGCGCGAATTTCATCGAAGTGCTCCTTTTTTTCAGGCTCTGGGGCATGGCTGAAGGGGATGAAAAGGAGCCGTTCTCGAGACCAGCCCTGACAGAGGGTTATCCAGAAGGCTAAGCTGCCAGCAGAAGTCCCATGCTGGAGCTCTTGGCTACAATGCATGTTCCTGAGCCCTGGCCCAAACTTGCCCTGCTGCAGCTGAACCCTGAGACCCAATACTCCCACGCGGGGACCTTTGGCTACAGCCTCTTCCTCCAGGGCTGTCCGTGTCATCCCACAGCTGCCAGGAAAATTTTAAAAGGTCTGTTCCCATGGGGCGGGGAGGTGTCTGGGATGAGCCTATAAGTATAGTGCAGGATCCCAGCCTGGAAGCTCCTGGGCTGGGGCATGGGTGGAGAACCAACACACACACACTCCTTAGCCACCCCTCTGTGACCTGGCCTCCCACTGCCCTATCTTACCCACACCTGTCCCCCCCACATACTCTCTCCACTCTTCACCCAGGGGCACCTTGAATTCAGGGCTATAATTAATCAATGTAATCAATCAATGGGTGAACGTCACCCCAACCTGATTATAATGCCAAAAAAGCAGAGACTGGTATGGATTTTTGCCATCCCTCCTATTCCCCATATCCCCAGAGCTTGGTCATTGAGGAACTTAGTATGTCCCTGAGTGAGTACATGAAAGGGTGAGCAAATCTCCAAAGGTTGCTGTAAGACGGGAACTGTCATCCTCTTTGCGCTTCCAGAGCAAGAATTGAGGCCCAGCGAGGCTAAAGACTTGGCTCCCATGGCTCAGCTATTAACTTGGGGTGACAGAACTGGAACTCACCCTGTTGTCGGCAAGCTCCTCACTGCCATCACCTCCGGGAGCCCTCGGGAGCAACAACCCAGGTCTGGCCAGATTGTCCTCCATCCGGACACGGGGCAGTGTCTTCCATGGCAAACGCCCCCTCCTGTTTTCACTCTAGGCATCCATGTCTGCTTCCCCTTCCTCCTTTCTCAGACCTCTGCCTTCTGAGAGAGCCACAAAGGCCTTAACCAGGGCCGTCTCAGGAAGAAAAAAAAAAGGTTGAATCATGCTAGAAACTGTCCAGCATCACTCCCAGGGGAGCCACGAGCTCAGGTGAGTCAGGGAAAAAGAGGAAAAGCTGTGTCTAAAAGAAGAGATGCTTTAAAAGTCTGTCTTCAACTGGCAAGAAAAATAGACCAAACAAAAAATAAAAACAGCCCCTGAAGATGAAGAAAATAAGTATTTGGAAAACTTGGAGAAACAGATAGAATAATGATAATTGGAAACTGCCTTTCCTCTTTATAGCAGATCCTGATGAGACACATCCCGAAGTGTAAACAGATTTGAACAATAAACTTATTGAACCATACACAATTATTTCTGGAAAGAAATGGATGAGCGGTTGGTTAGACAAATGGAAGAGATATGAATGATTCTCAACACCCTGATCTGGCAAAATGGTCCTTGGAAATTAATGGAACAAAAAATTATGCCGGAGATGGGAGGCATCACCAGGAGAAAGCACTAAACAGGAACCATGAAATGAGAATGCATTCTTATGAATAAGAGAATTAATGAAGTGAATTGGAGAAAAGGTCAAGTTGAAGAGTATCACATGGGCCGTGGCTTCACAAAATCCTCTCAGTTTTCTGTAGCGTTTGAAGCACAGAACTCTGGAAATGCCCAAGTTCCCACAGAAATCGTCATATGTACTCTTGTGTCCAGATGAGTGACCTCAGGCCCAGAGAAGGCGAGTGACTTGCCCAAGGCCACACAGTTAGATAATGCCATTCCTCGAGCTGCTTCCAGGCCACATGTGGCCTCCCATTTACTATCTGCAGTGACCATGTCTGGCAATGAATGCTCTGCTTCACGTGGTCCCAAGAGGTGAGACAGAGGCCTAGAGGAGCTAACTCAAGAATCTCAGAACATACTCTCTAGGGTCAGAGACCCAGGTTCAAATCTTGGCTCCCTGAGAACCTTACAGGTCACCCCATGTTTCTGAGCCTCTGTCTTCTCATCAGTGAGTTAGAGCCAACCCTGCTGCTTTGCAGAATGAAATGAAAATGTCTTAGGAAAGCGGAGAAATTCAGGAAATAGTGTTAGTAATCAATTCATTGCCTTACAATTTTAAATGCAAAAACAAAAGGCAAGGATAACGAAATGTCACAGCCGAGTGAGAGAAGCGAAGCATAGAGAGCAGTGAAGATCAGGCATCCTTTCTCTGATAGGTCACCTTGCCCAGGGACATGAAAGCGGGCTCTGAGGGCGGGAGCCATCTATCCCCGCCTTGCCCCTTTCTTGGCCTTCAAGCTATCTGTGGCCTTCCCCAAGCCAGGCCCCTGAACAAAATTTCTGTCTGCCCAGCAACTCCCTCCTTACTGGTGGTACTCCTTGTGGGGGAAGGGTCCTGAGCCAGGTTCCCACCTGCCCAGGTGTGATTCAGGAGACACCACCCTCCCCAGGCTGAGCTGGTCAGAGCTTAGGATTTTATGGACACCACACTAGCTATCAGCCCCGCAGTCTGCAGGAACCTGAGGCAACTCCACGCAGCAAGGCCCAGTCACTCCTACTTTCAAGGGAAATGAGAAGAGCGACTTGCTTCAGGGCTAGTTCTGTGGCATATCAGCATAAGCCTCTGTCTGCAGTGCCAGCATTCCACACATATACCAGTTCAAGTACCCACAGCTCTGTTTCTCATCCAGCTTCCCACTAATGCATCTGTGAAAGCAGGAGAAGATGGCCCACGTGCTCAGGTCCCTGACATCCATGTGGGAGTCCTAGATGGAGTTACAGTGTTCCTGGCTCCTGCCTTTGGCCTGGCCCAATCCCTGGCCATCATGACCACAAGGAAAAAGGAGTCAGTCCTTGTTCTATTCCTATTAGGAGTCAATGTATTTTTAGCAGAAATTATTTCCACCAGAGAATACTGTGAACAGTACAATTGCAAGTCTCAAGCTCTGCATGGACATGACCTAGGACTCACCCCGTCAGCAGAACCGACAGGCTCAGGCACACACTCCAAGGGAAAACCATCTGGTTGTGGTTCTGCCTGTTTGCCTGAAATCAACAACACAACAATGACACCCCAGTTCAGGTTCTGCCGTGTTCATGATGCCTTCTCAGCACCCCACTAGAGTCCCTTTCTCCTCCCCAGTTCCTACTGCTCTAGCCCATCTGTCACCCCTCTAAAAGGTGGGAGAAGACATGGCTACATGTCAGGAGACAGCATCCAAACTCAGAGACTGCCGTCTCTGCACCACCAACACCTTCAGTTGCATCTGACTCAGGTTCTGGCACATGGCCAGGGCTCTGAGGATCCTTGGAATTAAATGAAGTGAAATAACTATGGGATGTGTGGAGCCAGGCCAAACAGCCACAAAGCCTGGGTTTTCCAATGGTGGCTTTTCATGTTTTACATCCCTTTCTTTTGTTAGAGGAATCTGACTGTTGCAAGTCCAGGATATACAGCTAAGGATACTGTACTCCACCCAGTCACAGGCGTGGAAGTTGCTGGCCTCAGGGAAGGAAAATAGGCTTTCCTTTGGGAATGATGGATCCAGGTCCAGAATCTAGCTCTGCTGCTTACTACTTCTGATGTCATTTTCCTTATCTGTAACAAGAAGACTGCTATATGCACTTTGCAGAACTGTAATGAGATTTGAACCTGACCATATGTGAGGGGCAGATGTGGCACAGTTGGTTAAGCCACTGCTTGGGACACCCAGGGTTCGTATTGAAGTGTGTAGGATCAAGTCCCATCTCCATTTCCCATCCAGCTTCCTGCTAATACATCTCAAGAGGCAGCAGGTAGTGGCCCAAGTATTTGGATCCCTGCCATGCCTGTGGGAGATCTGGGTAGAGTTCTGGGCTTGTGGTCTCAACCTGAGCCAGCTCTGGCTCTTACAGGCATTTGGAGAAGAAATCAGCAAATGAAAATCCTCTGTCTCTCCCTCTCCCTGTATAAACAAATACATTTTGTATAAATAAATACTTTTTAAGCTGACAATGTGCACAGCTCTTGGATCCCAGTAGGCCCACAAATATATGTTATATTTTTAAAGAGACATGATAGGGTTAGGGCCCAGCCAGCATAATGGCTCAGCAACTAAATCCTCACCTTGCAAACACTGGGATCCCATATGGGTGCCACTTCATGTCCCAGATGCTCCACTTCCCATCCAGCTCTCTGCTTGTGACCTGGGAAAGCAGTCAAGGATTGCCCAAGTCCTTGGGACTCTGCAGCCACATAGGAGATTTATAAGAAGCATCTGGCTCCTGGCTTCAAATGAGCTGAGCTGTGACATTTGCTGCCACTTGGGGAATGAACCAGTGGACAGAATATCTTTGTTTCTGTCTCTCCTACTCTCTGTAAGTCTGCTTTTCCAAAACAATAAATAAATCTTTTTTTTTAAAATGATGTGGTAGGATTGAAAAGGACTCCATCTTCAGCCTCAGGCTGAGATGAGTTAGATTGAAAACTCCATGCTTCATATACCCTGTTTGACTTTGGACAAGTTATTTGACGTTTTACGGTCTCTATTTTCTTATCTATAGAATGGAAATAAAGTTGCTTTTTTGATATTATTTGGGAGAATGGGTAAATCAGAGTAAATGCTAAGGATGTTGCCCTGTATTTATACAGTTCTAAAAGCAAGAGAACTGTTACGTTCATTCTTAGTCTGAGATGAGGCATCTACCAGTCCACAGCCAGGGTCAAGCCACGGGTGGGCTGTGTATTTGGAGCTCTTACTCAGAAAGCTAGCCAAGACCAAGCCACGAAGGACCTGGCTGATGTTGGACAATGCCCAAGGTTTCAGAACCATGGGCAGCTCCATAGACCCTCTCTGTCTTATATGCAAAACATTTCCAATAAAGTTTGACCATTTACGCCAAAACCTGCAGTTACATCCATCTTGTTTTTATAAAGTTTGTCTTACTAATGGTTGAAATTATAACTCAATGCAGAAGAATTTCTTAATACTTAGATGATTATGGGTACAGGAAATAAAAATTCAATCTATATACTTTTTTATTGTTGAGAAGTATGATAGGAAAATCAATAAAAAACCTTCAAGCATAAAAATACATTACATTAAGATAAAATTCTGTGGAGTAAACGGTTTATAAATACAATTTCCTACTGTTAAATAAGAGCTCATTTGTGTATTTTTTTAAGAGGATAGTGGTAGATATCAAATTTTTATGAAATCTGTATATTATTGGCTACATTTAAAATAATAATGTAAGAATTTTGCCTTATAATGTCTATATTTAAATATTCCAAATATTATATGCCCTGTAATTATTTAAATTTGTTATAGAACATCCTAGATATTTACTTTAAAATTTTCAAGAGAGGATAAAAATTGCCCTGTGTCGCCTTCCAAGTAGTCACCCCCCTTTGGGCTCTAACAATTTCCCTCTCTAGGGGATGAAGGGGTTCAGTCAAGTCTCCTCCCACACAGACCCCAGGGAAATCCAATGAGAGTTTGGAACTATGGATTCTCCCTCCCAGCACATCTGACACCACGCCTGGAACACAGTAGGCCCACACTAACTGTGACTAACCATTGGATAAGCTCAAGTTATATATATAGAGAGAGAGAAATCTGCCTTCTTCCTGGGGAAAAAATCAAAGCTTGCATGTGTAAGCTATTAGGAATCAAGATAATCAAAGGTCTATTTACACTATTTAATTAATTTATAATTTTCATTTCATATGGTTACTCATCTAAAATATACTAATATAACTATATAACAATTATAAGTCAGTGTTGGAAATTAAAATATGAATATAAAGCGCCAAGCCAATGGTAAATCTCTTCTAAAGCACTGCCCCCCTTTCTATGCTCACATTTCCTGCATGACCCAATCACACTCACTGCTCACATCCATCTTTGGGACTGGCATCTTTGTCATCACTAGAGCCACTTCTGAAGTCGTCTAGCACAGCTTTCAAGAGCATATCATCTTCAATTCCATCTCAGCCACTTAAGATACAGGATGTTTTACCTCTGTGGATGCTGCTGTCACTGGAAATTATACTCCTAGCCCCAAGTACCCATTCTCTATTCATGAGCTCTGCAAACTAACCACTTAGTGTATTGTTTTTTAAAAGGAATCTTTAAAAGGCTTGTTTACAACATCCAACACTTGCAATTATAGGGAAAAAACGACCAAGTCTGGGGTTAGTGTTTTTGTCTCCATTTTGGCTCCAGGAAATGACCTTGGTAAGCACGTGAAACACGAATTTGATTGAAGTTGTTTTGGATTAATGTATTGTTCCTAAATACCGCTTAGCAGGTTAAAATTAAGTGATTGAGAGGAAGTCTTGTAACATGACAGATTCAGTAAGGATTTGAATGGAAAGTCAATCTTTCCTGAGAGATAATGAGTACGTGAATGAACAGTCAGATGTTGGAGTCTTTAGCTAAATGCAACACTGGGAATTAGCATCGGCTGACATCGGGGGGTCCTCAGTGTTGGGATTTCCCTCAACCCTGGGGTCCAGTGAGAGCAGAAAGACTGCTGATCAGGGCTGTAACTCAACCCTGACCCATGAGAGGGCAAAGGGGCCACATTGCGCAGGTGTGCCCTCTGTACAACAACACATGGGCACCCTCTGCCACATCTGACACTCCTAGGAAGCAGTGAGGTGGGTGTTTTCCCACCTTTAACCACGAGGAAACTGAAGTGTTTTGTGTTTTTCACATATATGGAGACATGAAAACCTGGTCAACAATTCATCTCCCACGTGCTACCCAAGCATCTGCCTGGTGGCTCTGAGCTAGCTTTGGAGTGAGACACTTGGGTTTCCATCCTTGATCTTCCTCTAAGGAGACTGAGAAGCAGTCCTGTCCTTTAACCTCCCTGGGCATGCTGAGAATGCCTGTGCCCAAGGGCTGTTGCATGGGTTTTAATAATGATTCCCAGCCCAGTACCATGTCACTCACATACACTCCTGTCAGAGCCTTGAACTGCCAGACCCAAGTGCTGAGGGCAAATAATTAAATAAAAGAGCCACTCTAGGTCCCTGAGACAGTGAGCAACCACAGCACTTTTCTCTGCACCCAGACACAGTACCAGTGGTGCTAGCAAAGGTCTCAACTGTGAAAAGCATTTTGCAAATGCTCTTGACTTGTTTTTTCTTAGAATACAAATGACTCAGCTCCAGATTTGGGTGGCAGAAAGAACTTTCTCCAACTTGGAATTTTTATCATTTCAGAAAATGACATCATTAATGGTAACGCCATTCATAGCTTGAATCCCTAGTATCTTTTTTTCAGTCTATCCTTGTGGCTACCCCATGCAAGGCAGTTCTAAGGAGTGTTAATAATAATTTTTAGCTCCTTTTTTCAAAATAGTAGATATAAGAGAGATCGTCATCAACCTTCAGTTGGATGTTTGCTTCTTCTCTTAAATTCAAACATTCACAAGAAGCAGGTGCAAGCCTCTGAAGGCCTCACGATGCTTTTTCATGTACTTACGACCAAACATCTGAACACTGAAAATGTATTATTGTATTTCTCCATTGTGTGACAGTTGCAATGTTATATTGATTTCTTTTGATTACGTGATTATGTGGACTACTGCATCTATGAATTTGATTTCAGATTGATACAGGGGAAGTTGAGAAAAACTGTGCCTTTGGGTCAGCCTGTACCAAGAACTTAGGGTGCAATCTGCCTGCCCCATAAAAACTAGAGTCAAGGCCTGGCCTGACTGGGTCACCACCATGGTCCACCAGCACCCAGAAGAGCATCCAACAGGGAGCAGTTGAATGGAGAATGACAGGCACCATGGCAGGTGCATTGCAAACAGAGCCAAGTCTCAGGCAAATTGACAAAGGTCTGTTTCTGCCACCCCTTTCTCCAAGTTCTGCTTGGGGTGGGACCCCTGATGGGCCTGGCTATGGCATGGCTTCAAAGAGATCCTGCCTGGGGCTGAAGACGGCTGGCACAGCACCTGGCAGAGGGAGGTGAGTAAACGGTTGCCGCTGTTGTCATGATTAGACTTCTCAAGCAGTAAACCTGATCTCTCCGTTTTCAACAACTCCCCCTTCCTGGCCCCCAATCCAGCGACTGTTGTTAATACATTTTCCTAAGTGCCTCCTGCTCCCATTTGTTTCCTTCCACCACCCCCACCCAGGCCTGGGGGGCGGGGGAGGGGAACCCTTCAATAATCTTGCTCTAATTGGAAATCGGGCTTGTCAGGGTGACCTTCCTCTCCCCGCTCCACTTCTCACCTTGGTCCCTGTCCCTGACAGATGCAAACTCCTCCCCACACCTCCCAGCAGAAACCAAGGGCCTGGAGCATGCCACGAGACTCCTTGGACCCCGTGGCTGGCAGGCCTGGGGGTGCCCTCCTCCCCCCAAGACTTCAGCAGCCACTTGGGGAGCAAGCCTGGCCCCTCAGCCGCCGCTCGCAGTGGGGTGGGAGAGGTGGGGGTACTGAAATGGCACCACCCCCAGGGGAGTCCCTTCAGCCTTCCACAGTGGCTGGGAGGAGGCAGGTTTATCACGCTGGCTGAGAGAAGACATAATCAATTCCCCAGCTGGCACTTTGCGCTGAATACCCACTTTTTCAGCTTGATAGCAGGACTAAATTAGTTATTTAGCAACTAGGCCCTAATTTAGAGCGAGCGCAAGCCCTGACAAGGATCATTGTTCAAGGCCATCCCCCCTTTGCCTTCAGCTGGGAGGCCCACGAATCCCCAGAAGGTGATAAATAGACAATTAGAAAATAGATATATTTGGTTAGATCTACAAGGCTCCCCTAGCGCTGTCAGGCTCACAATGGAGGGGGCCGGGGTAAATTGGTGGCCAGTGAACAGCAGCTGTACGGCCATTCGTCCTGCAGACACTCAGCCATATGTGGCCATTTACAGGCCGTCCTGAAGAATAGAGCGGACCAATAAGACCAGAGGGAACTAAAAATACTTGACAAAGTTGGCTGCTCTTCATTTAACAAGAATAAAATATCTAATGGGGTGTAATGGAGACCATCAATCACCCGCTGCCAGGGCCGACCGCCATATCACACTTTTTAACTATTAATGCAACTTTCTTTCTCTAATAAGTGGGACAGGAACGTCCGCTTTGTGCGCAGGCTAGATGTTTGGGGAGTGGAGATGAATTGAAGATGCCAGACAGCTGTGGCAGAGGATGAATTCCGGTCCGGGAAAAAAAAAATAGGCCAGGGACAGTGGAAGTGGAAAAGCATGTGACAGTCACAGAGAACAGTATGGTGGACAGCATCTTGCAAGAGCTAAACCATAGAATCTCCACAACAGTTCCACTCCCAGGTATTACACATAAGTGGAAGAACCAGACAGATGCTCAACCACCCATTGTTAGAGCCACATTATTCACGATGTATGAAAGGTAGAAACTATCCAAGGAACTTTGGATGTGTGACTGGAAAAATGAGATATGGTAGACATGTAGCGGAGTACTATATAGCCCTTAAAAGGAGGTCTTTTCTGGGGTCACCACTGTGCAGCTGTGGTGCTGTGAGTAAACTGGATGCAACGTGAGCTGGCAAGCCTTTGCAGCCCTTTCCCTTCAAGTCGCCTGGAGAAGCACACCATGGAGAGGAAGACGCGGAGGCTTTTGCCTTTGAGACCAAAATCACTCAACTGCTGTCTCTTACCACCAACAAGGAAATTTCTGCTCCAACAAGGAAACCTTCCTAACAGGAGTTGTACCCAATGCCCCTGAGGCCTTGGGCAGGAATCTCTCTGAAATCTTGGATTCTTCCAAGTTGTACAGTGAGAGCAAGCCGAAAACTGTCATCATCACAGCTCTCAGGAAGGCCCTCTGACTTGGGTGGGCACAGCATTGGCAGGATCAAGGTTGGTTACATGAACACTTTGGAGTTTTCACCTACTAAAGCAGGTGCGGAGGCTCTTTAGGCTGGAGCAAGCATCTCCAGGATTGGGCGATTTGATGTGTTAGTGGTTATTCTGTCTATCCCATGGCAGAGAACATTGCTGAAGTCACAGAACACAACAACGATAAGCTGTTGGCCTGGGAGTCTTCTGCTGGGTGAAGCTCCTTCACTGCATGTGCTAACCACACTGAGCTCATGGCACTGAAATAATCTCTTATGTCTCAAAGGACAGCAGGTGGATGCAGCTCCCACTGGTGTACATGAGGGCTGAGTGTATGGTGGGCAGGGTTGGGCTGGATTGCAGCATCCATTGGTTTGCATAAAAGATGAGGCTGGAGACAGAACTGACCTGAATTGCAACCGTCCCTGTGTATGTAGGCTGACTTGGACCCTGTACTGGCTAGTACACACAAGAGTAAGGTCTGGAATCACCTCGAATGAGGTTTCTTTGGGGGATCCTCCCCAACTGAACCACTGGACTCAGAACTCCAACTATGCAGAGGATGGCAGGATCTGTGGTCTGACCATGGAGTGCATGTGTCAGAACTGGGCCTCCTCAGTGCCTAAGACTGAGCAGTTGACAGCACATCCACTGCACATGGAGGATATGGCAGTCCATTGGGCCTGCAGGGAACATTGATACCATAGCAGAGGAAGGAGGGCAAAACAAATTGGTCAACTACCCCAGCAAAGTGTTGACAGCAAATACCTGGGCGAATGGAGACTCTAAGGTGGACCATGTCAGCCAATGGACCTTGGAAGGATTTACTCATCCTTGGAGCAACAAAATTAACAGCATTACAGAATTATGAAAACCACTTGAGCAGAATACTCAGAGCACACTCCACACTGGGGACCCTGGGATGACATTGGGTGGCAGACCCCATCCCGAGTACTGATACAGTTGGGTTGCTAGAAGCGGCTTCTCTTGTTCTCTCCCTCCAGATACAGGAAGAAGAAAAAGAAAAGTTGAAACAATGCTCTCATCCACTTTCCCCTAATCCTCAACCCTTCCCACCTAATCAGTGATTGGTGGTCCACATGAGCATGCACCCTTCTCAACTATGTAAATATCATCATAAATATATTTTTTTAAAGTAGAGTACTTGGAGGAGAGGTGGGTCCAAGAAGTGATAAAAAAAAAAGGCCAGCGTAGTAGCTCAACAGGCTAATTCTCCATGTGCTAGTACTGAAATCCTACAAGGGTGTCAGTTTATATCCTAGCTGCTCTACTTCTGACCCAGATCCTTGCTTACGTCCTGGGAAAGCAATGGAGAATGCCCAAAGTCTTGGGCCCCGACACCTGTGTGGGTGACCCAAAGGAGGTTTCTGACTCCTGGCTCTACCCTGTATGTGGAGAAGGGGTGATAGCAGGAAACCAGTGGTGATAAGGTGAGGAAGAGCAATAAGAGGAAGATAAGGATGATAAGAAGCCTAAGATTAAAGTCATGTGTGCGATCAGATGACAAGGATGATGGCATTAAGGATTAAGAAAAAAGAAAGCCAGAGATGGAGGGGAAAGACATCTATCAGGAAGGACTGAACAACAGCGAGCTCATTGGACTAGAGAACCTGATGAGATTGCCCAGGAAGGACATGGTGATCCCTACAGAAGCTTAACAGTGGCGGGGAAAACCCTCAGTGGTCAAGCACTCCTCTGGGCCAACTGAGTTGACATTCAGTGTGTTGCTATCCGTCTCTTGCCTTGCTTCCCTTGAGCTCTTAGAAAACATACAGAAAAAGAGCAACATCACTTTTCATCAGCTATGAAGTGTTGGTACCAGAGTATCACAAATTTATCCATAGAGTGATGGACTTTGAAGACCTGCACCCCAAGACACTTCTTGAAAATGGTCCAGAAGAGGGAAAGATCTTGAAGATCATTTGAAAAGCATTAAGAAGTGTCTTGAGGGCCTCCACCTGTGGCACCAGTGTCCCATATAGGCACCGATTTCTGTCTGAGTTGCTCCACTTCCCATCCAGTTCACTGCTAATGTACCTGGGAAAGGAGTGGAGGATGGCTGAATTGAACCCTGAATTTAGATGGGAAGCCTGGGAGAAGCTCCTGACTCCAAGATCTGAATTTGCCCAGCTCCAGCCATTGTAGTCATTTGGGGGAGTGAACTGGTGGATGGAAGAACCCTCTTTCTCTCTGCATCTCTATACCTCTGCCTTTCCAATAAAAATAAAAATTAAACTTTAAAATTTATTTTAAAACGTGCTTTGAGTACTTCTCTGAACCTGAAGAGGATGAGGAGAGCTACAAGGACTTTTCAAGGCATTCTCTGAATACTGGAGGCTTGGCTTCCACAAGGACCTTCCCAGCCATGGTCTCCCCTTCGAGCTGCAGACTCCAGCTCCCTAAGTGAGGAGCTGAGGCAGGCCACTGTCTGAGCCCGCCTCATGCATGAGGGAGATGTGGTGTCCATTTATGCATCACTAGTGAGAGCAGAGAGCCCATTCATTCCCCAAATGGCCACCATGGCCAGTGATGAGCCTGTGGCAGGGTCTCAGTGAGGTGGTTAGGCTGGGTCAACAGGTGCTGCACGCCGAGCTGTCTTCAGGGACTGGGTTGTTTTTTGTGTTCCGCTCAATGCTGGCTGTGCCCTCATCGGTGTTAGTCAGGCAACGGACTGAAGACACAGCCTGTTGGAGATGGCTGCTGTCTCATCCGGGACTTCTTCCATGAGCTTGCAGAGGTTCCCAAACTTTGCCTGGCTCTCTTCCATTTCTTTCTCCTCCTCCTCCTCATGCGGTGCCAGGCCCTCCTGGGGAACTGACACCAGGCTCTTCCCATGAAGCTCCATGAGCTGCCATACACAGTCCTTGTTGCCAGGCCCAGTCACTCTACCGTGCTACTGCAAGGCCAGGCTTCCATATTTTGATCACAAAAGCAGAACCGGCTCTGCTCACACCAGCGACGTACATTCCATGCTTGTATGCCCCAAATTCTTTTTGTATATGCATGGTTTCTTCTTCTAAGAACACCTGTTTCTTGATAACAGGTCCCTTCTGACTCAATGCTCTTCCAAGCCCCTCCCTGACCCCCCACAGTCTGAAGTCCTGAAGGTAGGACTTCTGCACTAAATTTGAGGGGAATCCCATCCAGTCCCCATCACCAGATGAAAGACCCTTGACACGGCCTCCTATTCAAGTCGACATGGCTCAGCAGTAAGCCTCTATGGTGTTAAGGCCTTGAAGTTAGAGGGTTTGTGAAGCAGCCCATGTCATTAGCAGGCAACTGGACCAGAAGTGGAGCAGCTGGGTCTCAAACTGGCACTCATGGGATTCTGGTTACACAGGCGATGCCTTCCCTGCTCCACCACAGCGCTGGTCTTTGCATGGACAGTTTTTAGAGAGACCTGTAGAATATGAAGACTGGATGAGGTTTGTGGGATAGCTCCTTTATTGAATGAGTGAAGATGGGGAGACCCAAGGACACCCAGACCAGAACAAGGGGACCTGAGCCACACCCCATGCGTGCCTGCCCCTCTACTGTACCTTGCAGCTCCTGGGGATGCCCCTGGGAAGTGTGTGGGAACATGGACTCCCAGAGTCTGCCCCCAGGCTTGCAACCTCCAGAAGAGGATCTCAGAGTTCTGACAGTAAAGAAAAACTTCTTGAGTTTATTTTGGTTCAAAGAAGCAGAATATCATTTTTTTTCTTCTATTTTTAAAACTTTATTTTATTTTTTATTGGAAAGTCAGATATACAGAGAAGAGGAGAGACAGAGAAGGAAATCTTTCATCTGATGATTCACTCCCCAGAGCAGCCGCAATGGCTGGAGCTGCACCAGTCCAAAGCCAGGAGCCAGGAGCTTCTTCCAGGTCTCCCACGTGGGTGAAGGGTCCCAAGGTTTTGGATCATCCTCAACTGCTTTCCCAGGCTACAGGCAGGGAGCTGGATGTGAAGTGGGATCACTGGGGTTAGAACTGGCTCCCATATGGTATTCCATCATGTGTGAGACAAAGACTTTAGCCGCTGCACGATTATACCAGGCCCCACACTTTTATTTCTTGAAAAATACATCTTATAGTCTAATTTCCTTAAGAAAAGAAATCATCATGAATTCATTTCATCCAGGGGAGATTTTAAAAATACTTTTTTTTCATTTCCATTTGAAAGGCAGAGTTAGAGAGAAGAGAGACAGAGAGAGAACTTCTATCCCCTGGTCTACTCCCCAAATGGCCATAACAGCTGGAGCTGAGCCAATTCAAAGTCAGGAGCCAGGAACTTCTTCCTGGTTTCCCACTTGAGTACAGGGGCCCAGGCACCTGGGTGATGCTCTGCTGCTTTCCCAGGCCATTAGCAGGAGTCGGATCCGAAATGGAACAGCTGGGATTCGAACTGATGCCCACTTGGGATGTCGGCAGCACACATGGAGATCTAGCTCACCATGCCATGGAGCTGGCCTAGGGGGCACTTTCTAAAAGGCAACCCAGGAGGTCAGTCTTCTCTTGGGCAGCTCATATTTTGGAGGCCTCCATTTCCTTATCAGTAGAGAACTAATCCCTGTTTCCACCTTGCCAGCCTCTGAAAGCCCATGTAAGAGAAGCAAGACAGGTGAATCCTTTACAAACTATTCAGTTCGGTGCTCTAGGTTTTCTATCTGTACCACCTCCTGCTGAAGGAAACAGGCTAAAGGTTCTTCATCCTTGGGGGCACTGAGCCATCAATCTGAGAGATTCTGGGGCTGCGCAGTCAGGTCCCCACTGATGGAGACCAGACCTTGTCCTCAACCCCGCCTACTTGGGGAGCTTCCCACTCGGTCTCTGCTGGGTTCATGCATTATTCAGTCATGGGAGTCAGCCGACAGTGGCCTGTTGATGTCCTTCACACAGCCAGACCCATGTCCCAAAGTAGGACAGACTAGGAATGAGACGCTGGATGACTTTGTGTGCACCTGCAGGATGCAGATGAGCCAGGTGCTTTGGCAGCATGGGACCGGATGCTGTGCGTGGGGAAGGCAGACGGGGTCTTGGGCATCGGAGGGGACGATGACAGCTGCAGTACATTCGCCATCAGCTTCTCAGTAGTGTCTGTTCTTCTGCCTCCCCCCACCACCAATGCATATTTGGGATTATCATTACTGTAAAAAAAAATTTCTACTTTGGGTTTTAAGCACACTTGTCTCTTTTAACTCATGCAATGCTCCCAGCCACCTTGTGCATAAACAAACTGCAAGGCCCCTGCTGCTGAACTTGACTCATTCAGTGTGAGTCCTGATTTACCAAGTCTGCATTGAGCTCTGTCTCTTAGCTCACTGTTTCCTGTGTGGTCCTGAACGCCAAGACCCTGAGGCCCCTTGCTTTGTTCATCTGATACTCAAGAACGAACTCAGCAAATTACATAAGGTAGGATTCACCAGGAACAGCAAATCAACTGAAAGGAAAAAGGAAAAGAGATTCTCCTGGAGCCCAAGGACAGAAAACACAGCCAGGTTCCTGTTCCACCTGGAGCCCAAACTTTGCCAGGACACTCTCACATCTCTCTCTCTCTCTCTCTCTCTCTCTCTCTTCTCAGCCTCATCAACCTTTGCTTCTTATATTTCTAACTACTGGGAAGGAAGAAATATTTATTCAGTCTTCTTTTTAGTCTACATTTTATTCCTTTTTTCTTTTAAGAATTCATTTATTTTTGTTTGAAAGGCAGTTACAGAGTGAGAAGGAAGGATGGAGAGAGTTTCTATCTGCTGGTACACTGTTCAAGTGGCTGCCATAGCTGGAGCTGACCTGATCCAAACCTGAGAGCCAGGAGCTTCTTCCTGATCTCCCACGTGGGTGCCAGGGCCCACAGACTTGAACCATTATTCACTGCTTTTACGGGCACATTAGCAGGGAGCTGGATAGAGCTGATGCTGGCGTCCCAGACAGCAACTTAATCCATTGTGCCACAACACCCGCTGCCCCCACATCGCCAAAATGTACTTCAGAAACACAAGGCTGGTCAACACTCAAATTTAATTTTTCCTGCAAAACTAGGAGATTTTTACATGCATGGTCCTGAGAGTCTCCAGAGAAATACTCTTCCCAGTCTAAACAAGTCTTTGCAAGTAGTATCTTCAAATGTGAGCACAAGTACATTGGCAAACTCTGGTTTGTGGAGTGTGAGCCACCTGCTCACAGATGTACAGCTCACTGACCTCACCGATGGCCATTTCTCTTCCTTTCATCCTTGGGGGACACAGGTTGTAGCTGTCATGATTACCATGTTCCAGCCCCTTTCCAGCCCTGGAAACCCATGAAACCTGTTACTACTAGTGTGACTTCACCTTGGAGGCTTACAAGGAAGACTGGGCATCTAGCAGAAAGGTAAATAGCATACGTTCTCTCACAGGCTTCTTTCCTGCTTTGGGGCCTTGTGAAGAGCAGATGTGGTATTGGAGTGATTGCAGTCACCTTGTGATCATGAGGGGGAGATTTCACAACCAATGTGATAAAGCATAAAGCAAGCAGAAATAGTACTAGTCCTTGATTGCTTTGTTGAGCCCCTGGGCCATTTCTGGAACCATAAACCTCTGGGTTTCTTGCTATAAATACTGACTTTCATGGGATGTTTTACTGATATGGTTCTCAACCAGTCTTTTAAAATACAGAGTTTCTTTTTCCTGTTTAACTTTTTTCTATATAATGCCTCTTCATCTTAATGTCCAAATTTCTTTATTATTATTATTATTTTTAATTTGAAAAGCAGATTTACAAAGAGAAAGGTCTGGTGCTAGTTCATTCCCCAAGTGGCTACAATGGCTGGAGCTGAGCCAATCCAAAGTCATGAGCCAGGAGCCTCTTCCAGGTCTCCCATGTGGATGCAGGGTCCCAAGGCTTTGGGCCGTCCTCGACTGCTTTCCCAGGCCACAAGCAGGGAGCTGGATGGGAAGTGGAGCAGCTAAAACAGGAACCAGCACCCATATGAGATGTTAGTGCTTTAAGCGGGGAGAGGATTAGACAATTGAGTCACCACGTAAAACCCTCATGTCCAAATTTCATGAAAGTTGTGCATCAATCAAACTATTATTTCAGCCAGTATTCATGGAGGAGAATTATTATTTACGTGCTTGCTTTGGTAGCACCTATACTAAAATTGGAACGAGAATTATATTTATGACATCAAAAACTTACCATCGCATTCTGAACAAAACAATGTGGGAAAAGAGTCTGGAATGACAAGCCAACTTTGCAAGATGACCGGGACCAAGGCAATACTTTGAAGAGTTTGTTAGGAAATAAGAGGAAGACACAAATGAATTGCAGCTGGCCCCAAAAGAAGCCTCATCCCCATCCACAACCCAGCAGTCCCATTCGATCCCGGGATGCATTCTGAGCCCCTCCTACAGTGGCTCATGCCATTTGTGAAAGCCTATTGCTGTATAGTACAACCACAATAGAGACAAGTGCTTCAAGGGTCTGGGTTGATTATAGCACATATGTCTTCTTCCCCTTCAAGATCACAGAAAGCAGGTTCCCAGGTAGCAATATTTGAGTGGGCTGTGGGATTTTCCTAGAATGGATTTTACTGGAAGTGCAGACACCTGAAATGTCCCGTCTTCGCTGAAACACAGATCAATACTCCTTTTGTAGTAAGAATCAATGCGATAATTGCCTGGACTCAGAGTCTCTGTGTCTTCCCCACAGCAACAATCACTCATTTGTTTTGCATAAATCACTGGACCTCGGTTGTGCCTTCCAATATTACCAAAGCTTGTGCCCCACTCCAGGCAAATTCAAAGGGATCTCTAGGGGGAGGCTTGTGTGTCTGTATTTTTGAAACTGTCCAGATCATGTAGGCTTTGACAATCATTGCCCTAAAAAACACAGTTCCCCAAGAACATAGGAATAGGAAAACAGGAAAATGAAAACCCACTAGTTTCCCTTTTGTCTTGGCTACCAGGAAGCTCAACCACAGGCTCTCATGCCCGATTCTTATTTTCATTAACTCTCCTTTCTCCAGATACCCAGATGCTGCTACTTTTATCTCAACTTTCTAGTGCACAAGAAAAACCTCAAATTGTCCACATCCTACCATCAGACCACCCACCCACCCATCCTGGCCAGCCCATATTGTGTCCAGGCCCACCCACTCACACAGACACATACACACACTCACAGGCAAAGCACGGCTTACTTTCAGGAAGTCACACTTCTGCTTCTGATGCAACTGTGGTTTCCTCCTCCAAAAGTTTGGTGGCCTTAAACATGTTCAACAGTGATGAAAACCTTCACTTGTTTGATAGTGTGTGCAAGAGATATCAAATATTACTATCAATGTACTTCGTGTGGCTAATATATAGGTATGTATATGTGTGTGAGAGAGAGAGTGTGTAAGAAAGAAACATGTGGCCTCATGTAGGCCTGGGTTCATCAATCAGTTAAAATTCCTTGTGTTGTTCTTTTCATCAACTCTGACAAAGTAAGATGGAATTAGACACCCTGTGAACTGTTTCTTTGCTCTAATGTGAGAGCCGCGCTTCACTAGAGGGGATAAAATAATCCACTGTCATTTCTGTTTTTATCATATTCATTTTTGGCAGAGAATTTATTCACTCTCCACCATATAGTTATTTATGTGCTCCAGGCTCACATTTTTGCATTCCCCAGAGAACGCACCATTAAAACTCTTAATGTGACACCTCATATTTTTAGTAGACTAGAAAATAGTTACAATTTTAATTTAAATTGAAATGACTATGTAATAGCTGGACAAATCAGTTTGAGCTCCCCAGAGCTCTTAATTGTAATTCTCCATTGTTTTCTATGCATAAATTTCTTTTCCAAAGTGCTCATTCTGAAATACTCACTCATTTTTTTTTTCAGCTGTTCCATGCTCATTCCAAACTCACTTATTTAATAATTTTCTATGGTTAACAACTTCATGATTAAACTTTAATGTTAACTATAAATGGTTGAAATAATAAGCTTATGAGAGTGTTTAGAAAAGGAAGAGGAGCCGACATTTAAAGAATCATTAAATTCAGGACCCATGAGAAGAACAGGAGAGAACAAAGCAGACACAGCCTCGGCTGGCTGAAACACACTTGTTCGCTGTTATCCAGTGTACATGTGTTAGAGGTATACACGGCAGCTAGGGAGAGAGCAATGTGGCCATGACAAAGCTCAGGCCAGAAGATGCTGTGAGAATATCTCCCGTCATCAACTCACTTTGCAAAAACAGTACCCAAGGTTCAGAAAAGGAAACAACTCTCTCTCTCTTTCAAAATCAGATGGTTTGGGCCTGGCACAATGGCCTAGTGGCTAAATCCTTACCTTGCAAATCTGGGGATTCATATGGGTTCCGGTTCATGTCCCGACTGCTCCACTTCCCATCCAGCTCCCTGCTTGTGGCCTGGGAAAACAGTAGAGGATGGCCCAAAACCTTGGGACCCTGCACCAGCATGGGAGACCTGGAGGAAGCTCCTGGCTCCTGGCTCCTGGCTTTGAACCAACTCAGCTCTGGCTGTTGTGGCCACTAGGAGAGTGAACCAGCAGACAGAAAATCTTTTTCTCTGTCTCTTCAGAAAATCTGCCTTTTCAATAAAAATAAATAAATCTTAAAAAAAAAAAAGGAGGGAGACAGCGCCAGAGTCTGATGTGTGGAATTAACATAAGGGAGGCAGACAGGAAGCACGGAGGGAGTAGCAGGAAGAATGGAAGAGGGCAAAGCAAAACAGGAACTCCTCCAAGGAGGAGGTGGCCAGAAGCCTGGAAGCATGGATAGTCACTGCGTCCTATAGGCCAGTTGCAGGGAGTCCTCTCCACAGTCACAGGCTACAACACCCTTAAAGTGAGATCCCCAACTTCTAAAGATTTATTTTTTATTATTATTATTTTTTATTGGAAAGGCAGATATACAGAGAGGAGAGACAGAGAGGAAGGTCTTCTGTCCGATGATTCACTCCCCAAGTGAGTGCAACGGCCGATACTATGCCCATCCAAAGCCAGGAGCCTCTTCCGGGTCTCCCACGTGGGTGCAGGGTCCCAAAGCCTTGGGCCGTCCTTGACTGCTTTCCCGGGCCACAGGCAGGGAGCTGGAAGGGAAGCAGGGCTGCCAGGATAGAACCGTATGGGATCCCAGAGATCCCCAACTTCTAAAGCTGCATGGAGTCTGCGCATCTGAGCGTGGAGATGACATTCAAATACCAAGTCCCATCGCATATCTATTAAGCCCTTTGCTAGTGCTTATGTACGATACTGAAGTTCTCCTTGTGTCTTTCCTCCTTCACAGCTGTTCTGCCTCTAGTACAGCACAGGTTATCCTCATTTTCATCCTCTCTCCATTCTGTTTTCATTCTCTGTTCAATTTCAATTTCATTCCCATCTTAAGGCTTACTGATTTAGCCTCCAGGCTGCCCTGTTGTAGCAGCCAGGATAAGGCTGTGGCTTCCACTCCCCAGTTATTCTCTGTCCTCCTGGGGTTGCGTTTCCACTCCTGCTGCAACACAGTAGCCATGCCTGCCTCCTCCTGGACAGAGCCAGTGCCCTGCTCTCTTCCTTGGCCTGCCTGTCCTCCGCCACCTCCTGGGTTTCCTCCGTACACTTCTCCATCTTGTTCTCCATGATTCATCATTCGTTCCCTCTTCCCTGTCTCTTCAGCTCTTCCACCCACTTCTGAGAGCTGTGGCTGGCAATGGGTAGAGTCCAGGCAGAGCCTGCCTGGGGCTTGATGGGAGAGAACCTCACCTGCTACAGTGTAAACGACACCTGATCTGAGGGGACCTGTTTGCCTCTGCGCCAAGCACTCAGGGACAGGCAGTTGGCAGTTCCAGGGCAGACAGCTCAGAGAAACGTCCTACCTCCCACCGGGCTAAACCTTTGTGTTAACACCCTGCCTTTGGTCTTGCTGCCCCCTGGATACACCCAGCAGAACTTGAGTCCCTCTCCGCTGTGTCTTCCTCAGGGAGTTCTGACCACCTGCTGCATCAACTGCTGTGCGGTCTCTGCAAAGTCTGGACACCTCTGCTCTTCCCGCCATCCCTCACATCACACAGCTAGAGATGGCCTCATGGTCCTGGCCCGAATCTCTGGCTACAACCATTTCCCAGAGCATGAAATGTGTGTGCGCACGCGCATGTAGGGTAAGAGAATGAAAGGACTCTTTCCGTTTTCCTTGAAGTAGTTCATTTTTGCAAACACCAGGGGACAATTTCCAAGAGGCAGCATGACATATGATGACATAGACACAAGGTTATCCAGAGCCCAGCGCATCAGACAGTCTGGAAAAACCCTTAAGTGAAGAATGCTTGTCTCCATGAAACCTTGGTAATTTAAAAGGGACAATGACCATCCGAAGCAGTCAAGGTCTCCGTTAAATCCGGTTAAGCCAGGAGAGTGTTGCTGGGGGGAGGGGCTCCTCACTCAAGGGGACCTTTTGGTCTTTAGCGACATCATTATCTGTGGGTTATTATCATTACTACAAATACTAATACACTTTTATTAAGCACTGGCAATGACCCAGGGCAAGTGAGTTTAAGTTCATATTATATCCATTTTCATTATCGAGAGAAAAGAGGAGAATGAACAAAGGACTATAATGTGAAATTCTAAAGGAGGAAAAATGAAAAAAGGTTAATTAAAAAAAAAAAGCCCACAGTGTAAAGAGAAAGGCTCCAACTGTTCGTGGTCAGGAGCCATGATAAATGGCAGATCTCGTCACCCTGGCCTTGTCCCGGTGATTTCTTTCCATCTCTTTCTCTCTAAAAACATTCCTCCTCCTAGCTAAGGACACGGCAGGGACAGGCGAACTCGGGGAGGCCCAGGGAAGTAGCTGGCTCCAGAATTCTACAAATCAGTGTTTCCTGATTCCAATCCCCAGCCCCAAACAGCATCAAATTTAACATTAAGCATCCATTTAAAGGGGGGAAGTAAAGGGCTTAGCCTTGGGATACAGCGGGCTAAACCACTATTTACAACACCCATGTCCCATAGGAGCACCAGTTCTGTTTCTGATCCAGCTCCTGCTAATGTGCCTGGGAAAGCAACATAAGAGGGTTTGGGTACTGGTGCCCCCTGCCTCTCTTTCAAATAAATAAATAAATCTCTTTTTTAATGTATGTAGAAATAAAAATATTGAAGCGGCATGGTGATATAGCCGATTAATTCCCCACATGAGGGACCGGTATCTCATATGAGTGCTGGTCAGTGCCCTGGTTGCTCCACTTCTGATCCAGCTTCCTGCTTGTGGCTTGGGAAAGCTGTAGAGGATGGCCCAAGTGCTCAACTCCTGTTGTTGCGGCCATCTGGGGAGTGAACCAATGGATGAAAGATCGCTCTCTTGCTCTCTCACTCTTTCAAGTAAAATAAATAAAATTTTAAACAGAAATAAAAATATTAAATCCTGAGAGGTACTCACCTCTCTCATAGACCTTGTTGAATCCACCGCTGTCCCGGGTTGGTGTCCCCTGTTCTGCCTGCTGACCAGTTTCCACCTCTTGGGACGCCTAGGGGAGATGAAGCGTGCAAGTTCTTGGAAAGTCTCCTAGGAAAGTGCCCCTCTCTGCTCTGTGTACTCTGGGTTTTGTAACTTCTTGCATCAAAGGGATGACTGGACAGTAGTGCAGAGCACCAAGCAGGACAGGATGGACACCTAAATGTACAGGAGGTGTGCTATCCCAGCTGGGGTGTCCGTGAAAGGAGTGCTGAACTGGGACGTGTATATGAAGTCACATAGTGAGGTTTATAGCCACCTAAGCTTAGTTTTCCCTGGAACAGGGCATGCGCAGCTGGCAACCCAAAGCTGTTAAGAAATCAAACAACTGCTGCAAGCACCTTCCAGAGCTCCTAGCCTGACACTGCCATTATTTCAGATTTCTTGAACCTATATAAGCTGCCAACGATAGCATCTTCTCTTCCCCGCAGGACACTCCCATCACTGTGTATTTTGTTACTGACACTACCAGATGTTCCACACTTACCTTACCTATTTGCCGCCTTCCACTGACAATCAGCCATCTCTCCCAGGTGCTGTCTCCCTTTACTAGAGAATGGTATTAGCAACAGAGACCTGAGTACTTATCACACTTGGGCTGTCGTTTACATCCTCTCAGCCAGCAGAGCAAAGGAATGGACAGAACAGCAGACGCCAGGGTATACACATCTCTAAATCCTGCTGTTCATCATCAGCTATGTCCATACTGATTTGAACATGTGGTCCCATGTTCACCCGTTACACATGGATCACTCTATCCACCTTCCCTTACTTAGCCATAATGTTTCCAACTTCTTATGGTTTTTATGTGGGTATCAAATCAGTTAAGACCCACAAGCATAAATATCAAATTGTATACCTAGATTATATGTAGCTTTGTCGCAAACATGTTTTCCAAAGTGGACAGACCATTTTGTACTTCTAACGAGGAAAAAGTTCCAACTGCAACACATTTTTGTCAGGCTTTATGATATTTGATATTACCATGTTTTTCTGAATTTTAGCCTCTCTGCTATGTATGTTGGAGTAGCACACTGTTTACATTTGAAATTCTCTAAAGACAAGTGATGTTATACATCTTGTCATGTGTTTATTTGCTCTCCATCTATATCAGGTAAGACATCTGTTCAGATCTCTTGCTTATTAAAGTTGATTATTTTTAAGAAGTATTTACTAAAAAGGAGTTTGAAAGTCAGAGTTACAGAGATAGAGGTGGGAAAAAATATATAAAATAGAAAATAACAAACAAAAAAAAAACCAGAAAACAAGCCAACAAAATATAAAAAAGAGACAGAAGTGGGGAGAGAGATCTTCCACTCACTAGTTCACTCCCCAGATGGCACCAATATCCAGGTCTGAACCAGGCCAAAGCCAAAAACCAGGAGCTTCTTTCTGGTCTCCCATGTGGTTGCAGGGTTCTGTGCTCTGGTACTATCATAGGCACATTAGGAGGGAGCTGGGTGGAAGTAGAGCAGCCAGGACTTGAGCCACTGCCCATGTGGGATATCAGCATCCCAGGTGGTTGCTCAACCTGCTACCACACAATCCCGGCCTCAGTCAGCTGGGACTTTGATAGGGATGTCCTTGAATATGTAGAGCAGTTTAGCAGTACTACTATGTTAACCACATTAAGTGTTCCAGTTCATGAACATGGACTGTCTCTCCATCCATTTAGGTCCTATCTCTCTTATTCTTGTTTGGCAGTTTTCAGGGTTCACATATTACAAGTCTAAGTATTATTTTCTTTTTGAATTGTTCCTGGACTTTTAAATTTCATTTTAAGATTTCTCATTGCCAATGTATAGGAACGCAATTGATTTTTACATATTGATCTTGTTTTCTACAACTCTGTTGATTTCTTAGTTGTAATTCCACGTGTACATGTGTTCCTTAGTTTTCTACATACAAGATGATGGGATCTGCAAATGAAGTTCCTAATTAGCCCTTTCTACTCGAGCAGCCTTTCACTTCTTCTCTGGCCTAATTTCCCTGGACAGGTCCTCTAGCACAAGTTTGAATAGATGTGGCAAACACACTACCTTTGGTTTTCACTTGATCCTGGGGAGAAAGGGTAGAGTATGATCTTAACTTTGTGTGTGTGCGTGTTCATAGGTGGCCTTTATTAGACTGACAAAGTTCCCTCTTATCCTAGTTTACGGAAAGCTTCTATTACAGGAAGGTTTTAGATTTTTTGTCAATGCTTTATCTGCAGCTCTCAAGATGAGCATGAGTTTTGTTTTGTTTTTTTTTTTCTTTTCTCTTATTCTAATAAAATGGTCTGTACATAAATTTATCTTTGGATCTGAAGCAAACTCCCAGGGTATTTTTTTTTTAATGTTTTAATTGATTTTATTTATTGAAAGGCAGAGAGGCATTGATCTCCCATCTGTGGATTCATTCCCCCAGATGCTCACAAACGCCACATCTGAGTCAAGAGCCCAAGATGGGTTTCTTGTGAGGGTGGCAGGGACCCAGCTCCTGGAACCATGACCCACTGCGAGGGTGGCAAGGACCCAGCTCCTGGAACCATGACCCACTGCTCCCAGGGCATGCATTAGCAGGAAACTTGAATTAATCTCTGAAAGTGGAATACAGCTGTTCCAGTGCTACTGCACAAATGCCACCCACGCCCCGCGCCTGGGACTGTTCTCAAAACATTTATTTTGTATGAATCTCATACATGGCTTCAGGTCATTTACAGGACATCCCAACACATTCTACTCTCCAGAAAATCGCTGCCTCATGGCACCACATTAAAGCAATTAGAGCTAAAGATCTTCCTCAAGGGCACATGACTAATGCTGGCAAGCACATCACACCCAGCTGGAACACTGGTTACCTTCACCCTGTCACTTACCTCCACACTCTTCACCCACCGGGCCAGGGCCAGGTAAGTCCAAAAGCACAGAAGGCCCTGCAGGGCCAAGGGAGCCTCCTGTCACCCAAGTCCTTTTTGTGCCACAGCTGACAACATCCAAGGGTTGATGGAGACACAAGTGGCTGCTGAACCCTCATCGCAATTCTCTTCTACACGTGAACTCATTTCCAGAGCCCCAAGTCATCCACCTGTCAGAAGCGTGAACTCTTGCCTCCGGCCCTGCTGCTCCCAGTTGTTCTGAAGACCAACGCTGGTGAAGACCCAGTCTGGTCTTTGACAGTCAGGATTTTGTGCCTGAATCCCAGATTACGTCCCTTTTAAAGCCAACGCCTCCAGGTGTGCTGCCTGCAGCCACACTGCACACAGCTGCTCCTTGAATACTGATGAAGAACTTGATGGGTGAGTGTTGCTCTGGGGTGGGCACTAGGGATCAATAGGCTAATCCTCCATCCCCAAGTGCCAGCAGTCCCATATGGGCACTGGTCCGTGTCCTGGCAGCTCCACTTCCCATCCAGCTCCCTGCTTGTGGCCTAGGAGAGCAGTAGAGGATGAACCAAAGCCTTGGGATCCTGTATTCGCATGGAGACTTGGAAGAAGCTCCTGGCTCCTGGCTTCAGATTGGCTCAGCTCCAGCCATTGCAGTCATTTGGGGAGTGAACCAGTGGATGGAAAATCTTTCTCTTTGTAGACCTGTCTTTTAAATAAAAATAAATAAATCATTTTTAAAAAGAAAGAGCAAAAAAAAAGAGAGAGAGAGAGAAGGAAGGAAGAAAGGAAGGAAGGAAGGAAGGAAGGAAGGGAGGGAGGGAGGGAGCGTACAGGGAAGAGGGGGCAGACAAATACGCATCTCCCCATAACTTGGGGAGACGCACCCCACCTTCACTGTGGTCAGCATGAGCCCCCCACATGTGACAACAAGCACCACCTCTCTGTTCTGTGTAATAAAATACACAACAAGAATTAGTGATACTACCACTCTCCACCCAAATATCTTGATTTCTTTTTATCTTTATGATTTCTAAAAAGATCATTATATCCACCATCTATTTATAGGATAAAGATTTTTATTCCATCATGGAGATGAGAAAAGTGGTGGTTATAGCAGAAAGAGAACTTACCCACAACTTGTACACAGTAAGTCTGAGTCTGAAGCCAAGTCTTCTGACGCCTTGCCCAGTGCTCTCCTGCTGTTCTTGCTGAAGCTGCTGTTCGGCGTGGCTTCATCAGTTCCCACAGACCCTGGAAATCCCTCAGCCGACAAGTACTCCCAAGCCAGTGATAATTATCTAATCATCACTAGAGAGCATATTTTTCTTTTGCAAAGAGTAAAAAATTGTAACAAGTTGCATATTTTTCCTCAGGACATTTATGTGACAATTTAAATTAATGAATCCAGATGCATTTAAAATACATAATTCTTTAAAAAATAACCTAAATTGGGCCCTGCGCGGTAGCCTAGCAGCTAAAGTCCTTGCCTTAAATGCACTGGGATCCCATATGGGCATTGGTTCATGTCCTGGTGGCCTCGCTTCCCATCCAGCTCCCTGCTTGTGACCTGGGAAGGCAGTCAAGGACGGCCCAAAGCCTTGGGACCCTGCACCCACTTGAGTGAATCAGTGGACACATCTTTCTCTCTGCTCTCTGTCTCTCATCCTTTTTGTATATCTGTCTTTCCAATTAAAACAAATCTTAAAAAAAAATCAGAGTCCTAGGGCCCACATTACAGCAAAGCAGTTGAGCCTCCATCTACGATGCTGGCATGTCATATGGGGTCTAGTTGAGTCCTGGCTGCAGCACTTCCAATCCAGCTCCCTGTTAATGGCCTGAGACAAAGCAGCAGAAGATGGCCCAAGTGCTTGGCCCCCTGCACCCCTGTGGAAGACCCTGAAGAAGCTCCTGGCTCCAATTTCAGCCTGGACCAGTCCTGGCTTTGTAACTCTCTCTTTCAAATAAGTAAAAATAAATCTTAAAAAAAATTTTTCTGGGACCAGTGCAAGGAAGGGCTCAACAGGGTAATCCTCTACCTGCCAGCATCAGCATCCGATACAGGTACTAGTTCATGTCCTGGCTGCTCCACTTCCCACCCAGTTCCCTGCTTGTGGCCTGAGAAATCAGTTCAGATGGCCCAAAGCCTTGGGACTCTGCACCCATGTGGGAGACCTAGAAGAGATTCCTGGCTCCTGGCTTCAGATAGGCTCAGCTCCAGCTGTTGCAGCCACTTTGGGAGCGGACCAGTGGGCCTGTTGGACACTGCTGGAAAATTCATGCTACAAATCCACCAGGGTACATAGGGTCTGGCATACTCTGGATGCTCACTACACAACAGGTAAAATGATTGCTATTTTAGTCACCCTAATATAACCACGAAACAGTATGTTCCATCATTCCCAACCTTCAGACAATGCAAGACTGCCAAAACTCCTGGACTCACTCTCTCCCAACACTCATAACCTGATCCAGCATCTCCCACATTGCTGCTGGCTCACCAATGCTCGAGGACAACAGGCATTTCATCCAATGCCTGATACCCGCTATGACCCAACATGAAAGATCACCTACACTGACACGGAAACCCCAGATGGCAATGCAACCCTTCTTATTAGACAGCCTTCAGTGTTTTTGAAATCACTTCACTGAGAGCTTATGCTCAATGTGGTTCAACTTTCTAAGTATGCGACAAGCCTGCTATGTCCCAGACTACTACCTGTGGGGAACACAGAGGAAGCCTCTAGCTTCTCGCTGCATGTACTTTGTTACTGTCACTCCCAACGAGTCCCATACATGACCCCTCATGACTGCTGTTGAAGTCTTCCCCTGGTTCCAAACACATGCAGGCTTAGTCTAAGGGCAACAACCTAAGTCATCTTTGCCTCTTAGGAACTAACCCAGCCCCATTTACTTAACTCACAGGGCTACTGTCTTTAATTTCCCAAGTGATCCTATAGAAATTGGAGCTAAGTGATAGATTTAGGATGATAATGGCAACCATTGACACTTTACTGTCCTTTTTCACAAAGCAAGATTTAACTGAAATAGGAGCGCATCTCTATTTGATTCAGTCGAGTGGGTAGTAAAACAAATAACATTTCTAGTCCCAGTGGATGTTGCAAATAAATATGTTATATATATGAAATATATAGTTGAATTCAAATCTTCTACATATCCACTAAAAAATAATAAATTCCCATCTCTGGCTCCTAGATCTCTCTCTCTCTCTCCCCCTCCCTCCCTCTCAGGTTTCAAATCAATGTTTTATTGCGTATCAGAAATGTCCGCCTGGCTATCACACCCGTACCATCAAAGCAACATGTGCCAAAGTGAACTTAAGTCTTAACTTCCTAAAGCAGACCTCCTCCCACCGTATCAGTTACTCTCTATCTTGGACATCGGAGTACTCTTTATTCTATCATCTCATTGTCCTCTGACAACCAACTCCTTCCTAAATCCTGATCTTTCTACCCACTTCCTGTTCCTAGACAACAGCAGTAGCTAATCAGCTTCTTTCTCACTACCAATATTTTCCCATTCCAGCCCAGCACATTATAAACTGCAGTTTGCACAACTCAACAGGGGGTCATAAAATAAATTTAGTAAGCTTCCACTTGTTCATTTACGAGTAAAGTAAGACTTTTTTTTCTCAAACTGGGATGGAATGGTTTGTGGCAAATCAATGCTCCTGAAACTGAGAAAAACTGGATTTACCTTGAGAAACAGAAATGGCACCAAGGAGCTACAGACAAGATGAGACCAGGACTTATCCCAAAGAGGGGCACTGTCGAGGACCACAGACACAGCAGAGCAGTGAAGGCATGGCAAGGGCTCCAGGCAGAACTGGAGACGTCACCGGCCCCCGCCCAGGGTTAGCCTGCCCTTTCAGACAACCTGCCCTTTTGAAGCAAAAAATGACGCCAAACCTAACCTCTATCAAACAGTCTTTTAAGTGCTGAGGAAGCAAAACTAAAGATTGCTGGGCAAGTGCTCCTGGGCGGCAGGTTCTTAGTGGAAAGCGCTGCTTCAAGTTACAAGACCAGCTCAGTCCTGTAGAATTCAGCGATCATCCTTGGTTGTCCCTTCCTGACACAGAAATCACTGAATCCCCCTTGACGAAGAGATCACTTAGAGCTTTGACATTAATATACATTAATGTATAATGTCCACTAGAACATTACCAGACATGCCTATAAACATGGTGAAAATACAGCACTGGCCAGTAAACCAGGAGTCAGGAATTCCATCTGGTTCCACAGACAGCAGAGGCCAACTGTTTGGGTCAGCATCTGCTGCCTTTCCAGATGCATTAGCAAGGACCCAGATTAGAAGCTGAACAGCTGGGATTTGAACTGGTATCCATCTCATCCAGCTTCCTGCTAATGCATCTGGGAAAGCAGTGAAGCAGTGCTGGCCCAATGCCTTGGCCCCTGAACCCGTGGGAGAGCAGACAGCACTCCCTGCTCCTGGCTTGACTGGTATAGCTCCTGCCAATGCAGACATTTGAGAGGTAAACCAACAGATAGCCAATTCCTGCCTCTGCCTTTTTCTTTTCTTTCTTTTTTTTTTTTTGTAAAGATTTATTTATTTTTATTGAAAAGCAGATTAGCTTTAGAGGGGAGAAACAGAAATATCTTTCATCCACTGGTTCAATCCCCAAATAGCTGCAACTCCTGGAGCTGAGATGATCCAAAGCCAGGAGCCAGAAGCTTCTTCCAGATCTCCCACACAGATACAATGGCCCAAAGCTTTGGGTCATCCTCTACTGCCTTCCCAGGCCACAAGCAGGGAGCCAGATGGGAAGTCGAACAGCCGGGACATGAACTACCAGTGCCCATGAGGGTCCCCAGCATTTACAAGATGAGAATTGAGCCATTATGTAGGGCCCTATAAGTCCACCTATCAAATAAATCTTCACATACATATCAAAATGTAATAAAAGCTGAACCCAAGAAAAAGGGGCCCAAAAACTTCATCAAAAAAGAAATTACAATGGAAGCAAGTGCATGAAAGATGTTCATGTTAGGAGTCATTAGGGAAACATAAATTAAAAACTGAAGTGGGATACTACTATATACCCTAGAGTGGGTGATGTTCTAATGAAACCAACAACAACATGCTGACAAGAACAGAATAACGGCAAATGGCAACTTCCACATCCTGCCTGGCAGTAGAGAAACAAAATGAGACTATCGCTCTGGAAAACATGCTGATGGGTTTTTAAAAGACATTTTGGGTAGAATGATTTGCATTTTATTTTTAGAAAAGGTAACATATTTGTAAAGTCACAAAATTAAAAGGGAATTTTAAGAAGAGTATGCATTAAAAAGACTAATTCCTATGTCCCCAGCACCCACTTCTGCTCCCCGTCTCTATTACTGATTTGTGTTACAGCCCCATTCATGCCAACAATGACATGTTCACATTTGTATTTGTATTTTACAGAATCTCCCATATGGAAAGAGATCGCTAATTTTAAAAAGGCAAATTAGACTTCACCATCAAGAAGGTAAACAAAACCAAGCCAACACCACACAGAGAATGGGAAAAACTTGCATATGTTTAGTAATTATATATGTGATACATTATAATTAATAATGGACTTAAATGTAGCCTATTCATGGAACTCCTAAAACTCAACACAGCATATTTGAAAATAGGCAAAGGATCTGGGTAGGATTTCTTCAAATGAGATATGTCAGGAGCCGTGTACTGTAGCCACACTGAAGCCATTTTGAATATAGAACTATGGGCCAGTGGAAAATCCCTGGCTGGCTAGATGCTTGGGAAAGAAGTTATGAAACTAATCACACGCTTAGCTTCAATTGTTTCTAGCAACTGTTTTTTTTTTTTTTAAAGATTTATTTTATTATTTTTTCATTGGAAAGGCGGATATACAGAGAGGAGAGACAGAGAGGAAGATCTTCCGTCCGATGATTCACTCCCCAAGTGAGCGCAACGGGCCGATACTATGCCGATCCAAAGCCAGGAGCCTCTTCCGGGTCTCCCACGCGGGTGCAGGTTCCCAAAGCTTTGGGCCATCCTCGACTGCTTTCCCGGGCCACAGGCAGGGAGCTGGAAGGGAAGCGGGGCTGCCGGGATTAGAACCGGCGCCCATATGGGATCCTGGGGCGTGCAAGGCGAGGACCTTTAACCACTTGTGCCACCGCGCCGGGCCCAGCAACTGTTTTAGAATGTGATTTATGCTGTACCTGCCGACATCATGTTACTGATTACCTATGCTATTGTTGATATGCTGGTTACTATGGTTGATATGGTGGCTGCTCAAGAACAATCGGTCTGGAGACCATGGCTTGTGTCCTAGTTTCTCCTTTCCTCCCTGAGCCTTAGTTACTGAAGAATATAAAAACCTTCAACTAAAATCAATAAACTGACAGCTTGATCAGACATCCTGTCTTGCTGTCCATTCTTCGTGTCTCTTGTCCCCCAATCTCTCCTAGGTGGTTGCGACCCCCGTTGACTGTCCTGCTGGACAGGACAGAGATATATAAATGGTCAAAAAGCCCATGTCAATCAACACCACAATGAAATATCATTTCAACTAAGATAGCTAAACAAAATAACAAGTCCTGAAGAGAATATAGAGAACTCAGAAATTTAGACCTTACTGGTGGATCATAAAGTGGCACAGCAGCTTCAAATAAAAATTATTTGGTGGTTCTTCAAAATGTTAAATGACCCAGAAATCTCACTCCTAGGTGTAAACACAACACACAACCCACATGTTTACATGCAAATGCTGAAAGTAGCAGTATTCATAATAGCCAATGCTCATCGAGTAATAAACAAATGTAGCAGATCCACGTACAGTGCTGTAAAACGGAATGAAGTACATTATAAATCTCTAAAGTCTACTTATTGTATGATCCCACTTGCATGAAACATTCAGAATATTCAGTCCACAGAGACAAAAAAGAAATTACCGGTAGCCAGGGCTGTGGTGTAGAGAACCAAGAGGCACCTCTTCTGGGGATGCTGGGCAGGTTCTAAAGCTGAGCAGAGTATTGGTTGCACTATCATAATCAGACCAAAAATCGGCCACATTGAGTATGTTATGTTTTAAAGGGATGAATCTTACAGAACATAAGACATTAAGTGAAAACTTAAAACCTTTGAAAACTCTTCTTTGCCACAGCTCTTAGTTTGCTGTGGCTGTTAAGTTCCCTTCTGACTTCCAACTATGTTTTCAACCTGCTGTTTCTCACACCATCTTTGCTTCTACTCCACACTTGATTCTGATATATAATTGATGATTCTGCACACAGTGTTCTGTTAAGGTGTAACGCTCTCTCTTCTCTTGCTAATAAACTACATATCCAAGAAGAACAAAGGTGGTTTCTCCCAAGAAATCATTCCTAATGCCAAAGTTGGTCCTCCCCTCTGCAGTATTGGTTTATGCACCTCCCCACCCCCCAAAACAGACCCCAAACTCCCTGAGTTTACCAGAGTTCCATTTTACAGCCCCAGGCTCAATGCTTGTTAAATACTCAGTAAATGCTTTCTGAATAAATGAATAACAAAACATTCCCTCACTACTGACCAGAAACAGTGCTATTTTTTTTTTTCCATGCAGTTTAATTGGTAAAATCCATACAAATACAACTTGAGTTCTGGCCTTCAGAGACCCATAAAATGAAATAAAAATACAAATTTGAGGCCAACACTGAGACTTAGGGAAATTACCATAGGGTAACATTTCATGTGGGTTCATAGTTGGGATACTTATCATTGTTGACCGAACACACTTACTGGAGTCAATACTCTTATTCAACATATTAAATGTGTTGTTTAACTCTGGTAACCACAGCTGTGACTTAGTTAACGATCTCAATAAATCCTACTTAAATCAGAGACAGGAAAAAATTATGCAAATGAATTCTTATCTGTTTTTCTGCCCAAGGCATATTTGATAACAGATAAAACATACTCCAAATAGTCTCTACTTAATAGTCAGGAAGCCATTTGAGGCTTTATTTGGATCAAAATCAAATACAACAAAAAGGCCTGCTATATTCACAAATGGTTTTATTGCAGAAAGAAATTGTATATTAAAAGAAACATAGGAGCTTACATTCACATATGGAAGAGAATCTAGGAAAGTCAGCAGTTATTAATATACAAAGTCCCATGATTAGAAAAGACAGTAACAGATAATGACAGATGGGGTTGCCTTAGACTCAGCCACAAAATACTATCTTTTGTTTAAAAGTGAAAAGATAATGGTCTTTAAAATAGCTCTTCAGAAATGAGTTGTAGTTGCCATGAACTTTAAAATCAAACACTCACTCCGATCTCCATGTAGCCACTGTATCGTTCCCACACTCCTCTGGCAGGATGGAAGCCATCCATCAATTACACCTTGCAACTAGAAAGTATATCTTCTACTAATCTCTTGTAAACCCAGGCATCTCCCTTAAGCCGCTGCCTCCGGATACCCACCACGTCGGGCTTTTGAAGCTGGCATACTTCTAGTTCAAACTGCATTGTCACTTTGCCAAAGTCCGACTGGGTTTGACATTTCAGTGTATAGCTGCGAGAAACAAGAAGCCAGTTAGTGGGAGAATCATGAATATTCTGCTTATTACAAGGGGCTTCGGCCTCTAGGAAGGCAATGGAGAAAACAAGGCATTATCTCACATGAAGCAATGCTTATAGTTTCCAAATGGCCTTGCTATGCATTGGTGATAGAGTATGACTGGTGTTTTCCCAGAAGCTGAACCACGATCCCAAGAAAGAATAAGGATAAAGGGTTTTACCAGAATTCTCCCTTGCTCCAAAGAAAAGCACAGCTATGCGTGCCATTCTGGCATTCTCTATGTAACCCTTTCAACAGTATAATCCGTGAACACTTGGCCATTTGCGTAATGTTCACAATACAGGTTAAGTGCAGAGAAGATTTAGAATATTTTGTGAGGTCAGGTCCAGGGCCTTGGAGGAGAGGAAGATGGCCACTTTTTGAACCCCATTTCATACACAGTTCACTGTTTGCATGTACTAGATGGACTGGCTGTGCAAAGCAAGACCTTGGAGTTGCCAAGACAACCAGGGGGAAGAGTTTCCCTCTACTTCTCTGCCTAGACCTAGAGAGCGGAGGCTGCAGGCCATGCTCCCACAATAGGACAAGATAATCGCTGCAATACTGTCATTCAAGACATCTCTTTGTCAGTCCCCTTTGCTCCCCTCTATGGACATGATTATGAAAAACAAAAACAAAAACTTAAAAAGGTCCAAGCCATTTCCCTTAAAGCCAGTGTCCAGTCACGCTCCACTTCCCTGCTTCTTTGTGGGGCACTGCTTTCCTATCGCTTTAAATAAAGAATCTATTACACGTGCACTTGTGTTTTTGCTTTTCATTTCTATACTAAGCTGAGGAGAGAAGCCATAGAGATGTACCTCGTCAGAAACTTCACATACATAAAACTGGAGCCTGTCAGAAGAACACATGTTTTCTGAAGTTCTTCTAATATGAGATGAGACCCTGATCATCATGACACCTCACAGCAGAAAGAAAAGCAAAAGCAATGCCCAAAGAGACTGCACGTTCGCAGAGATGAAGCACAAGGCATTTCCGGCCAGGACTTGCATCACCTGCCCTGAGGATGGCAAGGCCACTCGGAGCCTTAAACTCATGTCAAGGACTTTCATAATTAATACAATTACACAATATTTAAGGGCTGCTCCTGCCACACAATGGAGCACTTACCGAGTATCTGTTACATGTCCTGAAGTTTCAGAAAGCATCACCTTCTGTCTCACTAACTTAGCTATGTGTGTTGGGGAAGGAACTTGATCTGTTAAACAGTCAATATCAAAATACCAAAAGGACCCCAGCTGTAGGCAACTGCCTAGGCTACCTTGTACCCAGGCAAGTGTTACACTGCTGGGAGAAAAGTAGCCCCTGTTAGGCTACAGCTCCCACTGGTGACTGCAACAGCCTAGGGTGTGGGTGGCCTGGACTGGCCAAGGCTACAGTGCCACTGTCAGCATGCTATAGTTAGGTCTGGGGGTAGGCCAGACCAGGCTAGGTTCTAGCATGTGCTGACACTCTTGTGAGACAGAATGAGTGTGGAACAGGCCAGGCTAGGCCACAGCACCTGCCGGGTCACATGAGAGCCAGGTCTGGGGGTAGACCAGACTCAGGGTGTAGCACCCATCAATGAGAGCCTGACTGGGTGTGGGCTGGTCGGGCTAGGCCCAAGAACCCACTGATGAATCCCAGATGGTCATGTCAGACTGGGCTTTGGCAGCACCTACTGGCAAGTGCATGGTACATAGCATGTCATGATGGAACACAGTACATCTTGGCAGGTTCAAGATCCAGGCTAGGAGTGGGCCTTGTAGGGGAACTATAGGCACTCCTTTGCTGGGCAGCAACTCTCGTTGGTGTACATGAGAGCCAGGGCTAGGGATGAACCAGGCTGGTTAAAGCAGCAGCATCCACTGGCATACAAGTGAGCCAAGTGTGCCCACCTGTGTGGTGGGGGCTGGGTCGATGAGCCCTAGGGGAGGGGAGTCTGACATGGCCCTAGTCACCTGGCTCACGTCCTTGGCCCACCTGCACAATGAGTCCTGGGTCTGGGAGCCCTGGGGGTCAGGAGTTTGGCATGGCCCTGACCACCTGGCCTGGGTCCTTGACCCACCTGTGTGGTAGACGCTGAGTCCATGAGCCCTAGTGGGCAGGGCAGTCTAACAGGGCCCGGGTCACCTGGGTTCTTGACCCACCTGTGTAGTGGGTGCCAGCACCAGCAGCCACAGAGGTGGAGGGTCCAATAGGGCCCTGGTCGCCTGGCCTGGATCCTTGGCCCACCTGCACAATGAGGGCCAGTTCCAAGAGCCTCAGAGGTTGGCGGTCCATTAGGGCCTGTGTCACCTGGCTCAGGTCCTCGGCCTGCACAACTACCCCAGCCAAATAATGACAGCAAATATCTGGGCAAATGGGGACTCTGAAGTTGACTATATCCATCAGTGGACATTGAAAAGATTCTCAACGTAACTGCAGAACTATCAAAACCACCTGGGCAGAACCCTGAGCGTATGTACCACATTTAGATCCTGGCTTGATATCTAGTAGCCACTCTCCATCCCTAAATACTGGAGCAGTTGGGAGGCTGGGTATGGCTTCTCTCCTCATCCCTCCCCTACCCTTGAAACAAGGAGAAACAGATATTTGGAGACAATGATCACATTTTTCCCTAGCCCTTGATCCATCCATCCATCCATCCACTCTGGTCAACTATGTTAACATCATCTAAAACTAAAAATAAATTAAAAAAAAAGAAGTGGGCCAAGTCTGGGGTATAGGGCGGGCTGAGCCAAGCTGCAGCACCCATGTGTGCATGAGAGCTCTAGCTCTCATGGGAAGTAGACAGGCTAAACTAGGCTACAGCACATGCTGACAAAAAGACTGAGGCTAGGCCCCGTGGGAATTATTTGAGGCCACCCCTACTAGGGCATGACACATAATGGTATGTGTGAAGACCAGGCCTGTGGTGGTGAACTGGGCTGGGCTAGACCATAGCACCTGTCAGTTCATGTGAGAGATGAGGCTGAGGTGGAAATGACCAAGCAGTTGTATTCACTGGTATGGGTACTGGCTGGTGCAGATGACAGACCAAATCTGACCCTGCACTGGTCAGCCAACCCAAGAGTCAAATGTCAATCCAGGCAAGGTTTCTTGGGGAACTCCCCAACCAGACTGCTGGACTCAAATCCTGATGCAGCGAACATCACAAGATATGTGATCATCCTTGGAATGCATGTATCAGGGCTGGGCCTCCTCAGTTGCTGATGCCTGTGCATTACACAGCATGCCCAGATGCACATGGGGGACATGACAGCCAGTTCACCTGGGCCAGCAGAGGACATCAAGCTCATCAGAGGATGGAGAACATGACAGGATGGACAACCCTCCCGGCCAAGCTTTGCAGCAAGTGTCTGATACACACTGAGTCGGACTTGGTCAATCAACAGACCTTGAAAAGATTTGTCTCAATCTAGGTGCAACCAAGCCAACAATGTCTCAAAACTATCAAAACTACTCGTAAACACCCTCGGAAAGTTCTTCCCTACATTGGGGTCTCTAAGGTGTGATTAAATGACTCCCTCATCCCTGGGTGCTGATGTAGTTTGACAGCAAGGTGTGGTCCTTTCCCTTCTCCCTCTGCGGTCACAGGAGAATAAAAAGAAATGAACTGAAGCCCACCCACCTTCTCCTACACCTCGATCCTCCCCGCCCTACTCAGAGGCCCACAAGGGTGTGCAGCCCTCTCAACTTTATAAATAATATAAAAATAAAACTAAAAAATTTAAAAATAAAAATACCAAAAGCAGCACCCCATAGGGAAGGATCTCTCCAGGAAGCCTGAGCATGGAACAGTTTAGTAAAATGGAAGATTAAAAGCAAGTCCCCTTGATTGGGAAAAGATATTGCTATAATCAAGATTAGAAACACCATTTCACTGACAAGCTGAACTTTCATCTTTTTGATTTTTCATAAACAATATAAAACAGAAAGGTAAGAATAGAAAGGCTCCAGACCCAGACCTGTGGACAGAGCAGGAAGTTAGGATGAGGTGTTGATTAGCAGTTAGTGATGGACCATGTGCTGAAGGGAAGATCATCGAAGGTCAGTGGCAGACCTGGCTGGAGGTTCTGGAACCAGAGATTAAGTCTCAAATACAAAAAAAGAAGTCAGAGTGATGCAGACACATGTACTAGCAAAGCCCATAGAAGAAAATCCAGGGTTGTCAGTAAAGCGGGTCAATATTCACAGACATGCGCAAGACAATGTTTCTTTCAACAGTGTTCTACTGACTATTCCATATGCTGGTCTTTGATAAATTTGCTAGTGACCCTACACAGCTGTTTTAACAAAGAAATTTTAGAGATTTAAATTGGTGGAAATACTAATATGCATAGCTTGGGTAAGCAGAAGAGGTGAGACCATGAGATCATCACTAAAGGGCCTATTATAAAACCCACTTGGCATCAGGGAAAGGCTAAGACGGAACATCCTCCTGACGCACGGAAACCCAGTGCTGTGAGACAGAAAGCTGTCAACAGGAGGATTCTACACAAGTCCCTGACTTTGCTGAAGCACTTTGCTCATTTAGATTACAATGTATAATGCAGTAGTACAATGTACTACTGCAAGTGGAAAATCAGAAGAAAACAGAGGATTTAAAAGAACTTCAGATTTTTCTACTCTGAGAAGTCTAACTTTGAAAGTGGCAACAACATGGGCCCTTAAAAAAAGTTCGTTTACAGCTCATACAAAAGAGAAAGAGCTATGAAAACAGCACTACCGTAACAGTTGTTTGTAACCAAGGGGGAAATAATATATAGACATATACACACACATATATATATAAGTGGTGAGGTAAAAGACAAGAAATCGACCCGTGCTTTCTTGAATGTCTAGAAGACAGTAAGTAACACACACAAGTCTCGAAGCGTGCAGCTTACCCCTTTTGCACAAAGTCAACATGCTTCTTTGGAAGAACAGCCATGATTTCATTCAGGAGTTGGTCCGGATTCACTAATCTGGTCGTCGTCACATTATAGTGAGGCTTTGAGAGAGAGAAGGGAATGAGAGGCAAGCCTGTACTTCTGCACAAAGAGCATCCTACCTGAAAGAGAGACTCAACACCCCTCAATATAGCACCTTTCCAAATGGAAATGTTTCAAGAAAAATAATGAAAGAATTTACAGCCAATTCTTGGTAAATTGGATTAAGATGGCCCTATGAACGCTTAAAGAAATGACATTTATTGACAATGACATCCATATCATCCCCTCTGTAACTTCATTTTCTTTTCCTACTCATCTTTTTAAGGAAAGATAGTAAGTAGCAGTGGTCTGTTTCAGCTTTACCTTTTCATTCCGTCCCATACTGTGACAGACACATTAACTACCCTAAAGGTAAACTATGGGAAAATGAAGCAAATGCCCAGAAAGCCACTCTGTAATAGTTGGATATATTTAATTTGCTATGGATTAAACAATATTAGAGAATTCCAGGACTTGATTCTAGGACAAATCTATGAGAGAATGAATATAACAGAATCTCTTCTAGAAAAGTAATGTTTGGGTTGTCTCACTGATTGAGAGCATAAATCTAAGATGATTTTTTTCTTAAGTGGTTTTCTTCTAGTCATTCAACAACTACTGGCTGCTTGCCATGTGCCAGGCCTGATTTGCTGAGGTCCAGAGAAAAGGCAAAAAATTCCTCCTCCCTGGTAGCATCTTCGTTGTCAAACTGGTTGGCAGACAGATGTCAATCACATAACGCAAGGAGGAGGAAGAATACACGGAGGGTACATTATAAGTGGTCTCCAAAGATAAGATTGAATAAGATCGTCAATTCTTTTAGTGGAATAATTGTCAAGTATAAAAACATTTTTGTATTTAATTTGGTATATTCATTGAATGTTCTTTAAATGTATTTCACCATCAAAAAACAGTTTTGACACCGTTTAGATTTGAATTGATTCTTCAAAACCTGGAAAACTGGCCCTGGTGCTGTAGTCTAGCTAAAGTCTTCGCCTTGCATGCCCCAGGATCCCATATGGGCACTGGTTTGTATCCCAACTGCTCCGCTTGCCTTCCAACTCCCTGCTTGTGGCCTGAAAAAGTAGTAGAGAACGGCCCAAAGCCTTGGGACCCTGCACCTACGTGAGAGACCTGGAAGAAGCTCCTGGCTCCTGGCTTTGGATCGGCTCAGCTCAGGCCATTGCAGCCACATGGGGGTTGAACCAGAGGATGAAAGATCTTTCTCTCTGTAAATCTGACTTTTCAATAAAAATAATTAATCATTAAAAAAAAAACTAACAACACAGCAATTCCTTATTAAAAGATCCACTCTGGTTCCAAGCAAATTCACAACTATTTTTAGAACATTTGACGAAGTGTTTGCTTACTGCTTAGCTTCTCAGTTATATATACATACAATATGGACAAGTCTCCTTAATTCTATTTAGGGTTTTTCAGTTAAATGGTGCTATCATTTTCTTAATCCCAAAGACAGGATCTGAAATAATCTCAAACTATGAGGATACTTCCAAAAGTTCACAGAAAAAATTAATTAGAGGGTAAATTTAGGGGCAGGTGTTGTGGCACAGCACATTAAGCCACTACTTGGGACACTGGCATGTCACAAGAGTATTAGTTTGAGTCCCAGATGTTCTACATCCTACCCAGCTCCCTGCTAATATGTCTGAGAAGGCAGCAGAAGATGGTCCAAGTGCTTGGGGTACTGCCACCTACAAGAGATCAGGAAAGAGTATCTTATCTAGCTCCTGGCTTTGGCCTGGCTCAGACCTGATGCTTGCAGAATTGAGTACTGCAGTAGGTACAAGATTCTCTCTGTCCGCCCCAAGTCCAAGACCTTGTCACTCTGCCTTTTAAGAAAATAAATGAAACTTAGAGAAGAAACAGCAGTCCAGCCAGCAAGCAGCTCCTGATATCCATGCAGAATTCATGTTCATTTACCTTCAGCCTTCTTGGACCATCTTTGGCAGAGCCCTTCCTTTTGCTCCGGGTAAGCACAGTAATCATCTTATCCAATCCTCTTTCAAGACTCCCGAACACTTTGGTTCCTTTTCTTCTTGGAGTATCCTCCATATGTGCTTGGTGCAGATCCAGTTCCACAGAACGGCACCTTAAAAATCCAAATACCAGAGCATGTATGACACTGGGGTATCCTGCTTGCAAAGGCCCTCCAAGGGCTCGCCAAAGGGTCCCACACACAGTAGGGTGCCCTTACATGGGTATGCCAGGACCAGACCTCCAGTCGGCCACCTCCCACTGGAGAAGAGACATCACTCTTCTCAGACTGCCCCTTGGGAAAAACTATCATTTCCTTTCCTTTTTGCTTGGACAATCAACAGGAGGGTGAAAGGCAAGGACTCTAGCCACTAGGCTACCATGTGGGGCCTGAAAATAAATAAATCTTTAAAAAAAATTAACGATTCTGTAGTGTCATCTAATACCCAACTCATTCTTATTTCCCTCAGAAAATGACCTGCAAGGACCAGCACTGTGGCATAACAGGTAATCTACCTGGTCACTGACATCCCATATGTCCACTGGTTTAAGACCCAGCTGCTCCACAGCCCTTTAAAATGCCCTGGAAAAACAGAGGAAGATGGCCCAAGTGCTTGGGGTCCTTGGGGCCCTGCAGCTACCGTGGGGACTGTGAAAAAGCTCCAGGCTTCTGGTATCTGCCTGATCCAGCCCCAGCAGTTGCAGCCATTTAGGAAACGAACCAGCAGATAGATCTCTGTCCCTTCCTCCTCCCTCTCTAATTCTGAATTTCAAACAAGTAAATCTTTAAAATTCTCTATGTATAAATCTCTCAAATAAATAAAGCTTAAAAACAAAACGATTAAAAACAATGATCACTTATGGTAAGGAGAGATGGGCTTTCTCTGAAATGTCAGTATCTTTCCATTTGGGAGGACACCTGTTAGTGGATGTACCCTGTAGAAGAGTAGGGAAGGACAAGGCCCACTACTTCTCCATCCTACCGCTGCTCAGATCCATGACTTTATTCCCACGAGAGCTAGAGACAAGGGGCAGCGGATTCAGTAACGGCTGTATACTATCCTTGGACAGCAAGACATTTGTGCAGTCTCCACTAGAACCTATGGATGACTCACCTTAGGTTTACTGCATATGAAAAAAGAAAGCTGCTTGAATGATGGACTTAGACAGCTTCTGAAGGACTACTGGGGAAACCACTGGGGAGAGGGCTTTAGGGGAGGGGTTAAGGGAAATCCCAGTGCCTATGGAATTGTATCATTAAAATTTTTTTTTATAATAATAATAAAACTGCTTACACAAGCACACTAAAGATCAGTCTAAAAAAACAGAACACTTACCGCCTCTCAGGGCTAATGACACCCGTTGTTAACTTGTCTGCTCCTGCTGCATTTGTTGGTGTTTTCACTGGAGTTTCCTTCAGGCACTGATTTCTAGCTACTAGAAAAAACAAGCACAAACCACATGTAGATGACATAATACGGCTGCAAAATCAATAGTGCATAAATAACCTCATTCACTGACCCATAGATATTGTACAAACTTGGCCAGCGATGTGAAAGAATACAATTCTTTAAGGAAATTTTCCCAGCCTGCTGTCATGGCATAGTAGGTTAAGCCTCCACCACAGGACCAGCATCCCTTATGGGAGCCAGTTCAAGTCCCAACTGCTCCATTTCCCATCCAGTTCCTTACTTGCGGCCTTAGAAAACAGAGAAGCATAACCCAAAGCCTGGGACCCTGCAGCTGCATGGGAGAGCCAGAAGAAGCTCCTGGCTCCAGGCTTTGTATAGACAATTATGGTCACTGTGGCCATTTGGGGAGTGAACCAGTGGATGGGGAGTAAACACAGTGGATACAAGATCTGTCTCTCTGTGTCTCTCTTTCTCTCTCTGTAAATATGCCTTTCAAATAAAAAAACCATAAATCCTTTTTAAAAAAGGTTCCCATGTGATTTATAATAAAAACAAAATTATTTGGCTTTGCATATGTATGGTTTTTTTCTTCACTGCAAACTAAAACCATGTTTATAATTAAATATATCATTTAAATATAGATTTCATGATTACTAATTCTTCTACACACAAAAGTCAGCTTGTATTTATACAAGTACCCAGTGTAAGCCTTTATTTGTTACAGTATTGAAAGGCATTAACTGAATTCAGTTTTACTGGACTGCTGTTAGGCAGTCTCCTGTGAGAGCTTGACAGAAATTATTACAGGTATGAGCTTTGTATTTTTTCATATTGCCTGTTCCAGAACTTTGTGTTCTACTTCAGGAAGGGCATTTATATCCTAGATAGCTTGACAAAAATTTAAAAGGCCAAACACAGCATCTTACTGGTTTTTTTTTAAGGATTTATTTATTTTTATTGGAAAGGCAGATTTACAGAGAGGAGACAGAAAGATCATCCATCCACTGGTTCAATCTCTAAATGGCTGTAACAGCCAGAGCTGAGCTGGGCCAATCAAAAGCCAGGAGCCCGGAGCTTCTGGGTCTCCCACATAGGTGCAGGGTCCCAAGGCTCTGAGCCATCCTCTGCTGCTTTCCCATGCCTTAAGCTGAGAGCTAGATGGGAAGTGAAGAAGCCAGGACACGAACCAGTGTCCATATGGGATCCTGGCACTTGCAAGGTAAGGATTTAGCCACTGAGCCATGGCACCAGGCCAAACACAGCATCTTATACTGGAGTCCATGGGTTCAAATCTCAGTTCCTCCCGATTGGTTTCCTGCTACTGTGCACCCTGCGGGGTAGCAAGGGATGAATCAAGCACCTGTGTCCCTGCCATCCACATGGGAGACAAGTTCTCAGCTCCTGACTTCAGTGTGGCCCAGCTCCCAACTCCTATAGGCTTTTGGGGACTCAATCAGCAGATGAAACATCTCTGTCTTTTTCTCTGCCTTTAAAACAAATCAGTGAAATTACCTGAACAGACGAATGAGTCACCACTGATTAGCTTTTACTCATAATCTTTTACATAGACTTTAGACAGAATATTTAGCTTATGGTAACAAAGATATGACACCAGGTTTTAAAAAAACAACTGGAGCATGGTTTTATGACTAACTTCAGTCTCACTACTTCCACAAGAAGAAAATACGCCTAATCAAAAATAGCTGAGAAAACAGTTTTTATTCTATCCTAGGAAATTCCAGTATGAAACAAGCTCGCCCCTCACACTGTCACTAAATGGACTGTCACAGGAGTTGCAAACACAGAATCAATGGAATGTTTACATCAAAAGTAACTCATGGTGAAAGTAAATTGCTAAGTAGTAATGGAAGCTATGGATCATGGCTCCCCAAAGCAGCTTTTACACTGAAAGAAAACTGGCAATAAACACTTTGACCAACACAACCTCTCACAGAAGCAAGCTATGTGAATGGATGATACTTCAAGACTACCAAAAAAATTCCAAACTACTCACACTTCACATTCTCAGAATTCCATAAAAAAAAACAGAAAATAATCAATACTAAAAAGGACTATAAAGTCAAAATGTATGCATGTGTATGTTACTATTGTTTCAAATCTCTGAATGATCTTAAGTAAGATAAGGTCCATCTTATCTCTGCCCAACCTGTGACTGTTTAAACACCTGTTAGTGATCAAAGCCAGGAGGACATCCAGCCCAGTGAGACTTCTGCCATCTGTACACAGCCCTCCCGGAAGAGCGTCCAGGCTGACTCTGACTGCAGGAGATGGGAAGTAACACGACAGGGCAGAACAGGACCAGGCCAGAACCAGAAAGCAGGTGGGTGGGAAGGATGCAGCAGAGACTACAGCTGGAGTCATGAACACAGAGAACAGATGTGGGACCGGACACACAAGGTCTGACCTCAGGCATGTCACTTCAATAACGCTCTGAGTCTCAGGCTCCTAAGCTGCAGAGACCCGGGCTGAATTGGATGACCAATTGGATGACCGCTAACCTGACTTTCAGGTTTGTTATTCTTTGACATTAAGATTCAACTTTGCAAAAGCAAAGTATCATCTGAGAAAAACTAAGCGTTGACTAACATGCTTTTACTGAAGCCAATGTAAACAGCATCTGAATTAAACAAACAAACAAACAAACAAAAAAGGCAAGGGCTGGTGTGGTGACATAGCCAAGGCCAGGATCTCCACACTACACAGATGTGGGAGATCCAGAAGCTCCTGGCTTTGGACAGGCCCAGCTCTGTTTGTTGTGACCATGTAGGGAGTGAACGAGTGAATGGAAGGAAGATTCGCTTTCTCTAGCCCCCACCCCTTCTGTCACTCCATCAAGTAAAAAAAAATAAAAAACAGCAGCTTGACTTTGGGAAATTTCAGGGAACTGTGCTGGTAGTTCCTAACAAACTATATGCTTATTTAACATGAAATAAAATGTTACCTTTTTTACCTTTTTTAACTACCACTTAATTCACTTAGCAAATACCTTTTGAGGATGCAGAGGAATGATTTGGAGTAGTGAGGATTTCCCTTTTATGCTGGCTCTTACTAACTGGAGTCTTAGGCTCCGGATATGCAAAGCACTCCTCGTTCCTCACAGCACATTTAGGAGTACATACATTCTCTTTGTTCTTTAGTTTATTGGCAGATTCTCTGCATAATACTGGAGTTAATGATTTAGATTCCAGACCATTTGATTCTGTCCAATGCTTGGTAAACTGAAAGAAAAAAAATAGGAATAAAGCATGCTGAAGACAAAAAGTTAGTATCTTTACAACATTCCCTAATCATCTGCAAATTACCTTGGACTATTTTTATTAAAATTAAATAGTAACGAAAGAATATCTTTGGCAATATCAGGAAATTTAAAAATGCATATTTAGGTCTCCTAAATACATACAGATTACTTAAGTCTATTCTACTGACAGGTAATTTTCAACATATTTCAGGCTGGGCATTTAAACACACCTAGAATCCTAAGGCGACTCTGAGAACAGTCACAAATAAATCCCCAAGAAACGCTTTCTGTAGCTGGGTTGCCTCTAACACACACCAACAAGTAACAGTCACCCAGTCAATCGGCAGAAAAAAAAAACATGTTAAAGTAACAGAAATGCTGGATAGTAAACATTTTCTAATCCTCTTAAATTTATAATTATATTTATCTTTTTAAAAAGTATGGAAAATCCTGAGGTCAAACTAAAAACTGGAGCGTGAATCCAGAGCTGGAACACTGTCTCTGATGACCCACAGTTTGGGTTGATCCGGTCACGGAGGCTTAGGCTTATGGAGGATGGTTAACTCAGATCCAAGCCCTCCCTGGCCAAGCCAGGAGGGGCTATAATTAAATGAAAAGGATGAATTAAATATAAATCTGTTCTTCAAAGGGAATCTGTCTTGGCCAAATGAGAAGAAAAAAAGTCTCTTAATAAGTTGTAAACAGGAATGGGCATTTGGTATTTGGTGAAGCGGTTAAGACGCCCTTTGGGGAGCTCACATCCCATTATCAGAAGGCCTGGCTCTAAGCTGCGGTTCTGCTCCCAGAGTCCAGCTCCCACTAATGGCCACCCAGGGAGGCAGCGGCGATGACTCCTGGCTTCAGCCTGGCCCAGTCCTGGCTACGCAGGGATTTGAGGAGTGAACCAGCAGATGGGAGACCTTTGCCTCTCTGAGTTTCAAATAAATAAAAAGTAAAACAATAATAATTTGTAAGTAAACACAAGACAGTTTTCACATACCTAGACAGTCCTAGAAACCTCAAGCCTGTATTTTATTTAGCTTAATCCCAAACTGGTAGAAGCAAACATAAATCCTACAAGAAAGGAAATTTTCATTCTAATCTACTTCAATCCCACAACTCTGAACCCAAGTTATCAGAATTTCCAGGGGGGCTAGCGCCCTACAGGGTAAAACCATTGCCTACTGTGCTAGCATCCCATATGAACGTCAGTTCCTGACCCAGCTGGCTCTAATTTCGCTGCAGCTCCCTGCTAATGTGCTTGGGAAAGCAGTAGAACACAGCCTAAACCCTTGGGCCCACACGTTCAAACACAGAAGAAGCTCCTATCTCCTAGCTTCAGACTGGCCCACGTCTGGCTGTTGTAGCTGTTTGGGGAGTGAGCCAATAGCTGGAATATATTCATTCTCTCTCTCTCTGCACCCCTCCTTCGTTCTCCCCTTGTAACTATGTCATTCAAATATATAACTCTTTAAAAAAAAAATCCCTGTACCAGCATGGGAGACAAGGAATAAACTCCTGGGTCAGCTCAGCTCCAGCCGTTGTGGCCACTTAAGGAGGAAACTAGCACACAGAAGATCCTTCTCTCTGTTTCTCCTCCTCTCTGTAAATCTGCCTTTCCAATAAAAACAAATAAATCTTCAAAAGTAAAAACCCAGAATTGACATTTTTTAAGCTTATCAATATTTATACATACACAAATGGCAAACACCATAAGCAAAAGTTAGCAAAAAAAAAATACAATCAGATCATAAAGATGTCAATATATCAAAACGATCAAATATAGAACATAAATGTATTCATATATTTGAAAACTGAAGGAAATTAAAAAATATAAAAGGACAGCAAGAAATTACCAAAAATGTTCAGACTTTTAGAAAGAATAATGAGCAGGAGGCCAGAGTAGTAGTGTAGCAAAGTTAATCCTACAACTTGAGTGTGGCATCCCATATGGACACTGGTTTAAGTCCAGCTGCTCCACTTTCCATCCTGCTGCCTGCTTTTAGTCTGGGAAAGTAGTGGAGGACGGCCCACAGCCTTGGGACCATGGACCGTGTGGAAGACCTGAAGGAAGCTCCTGGCTGCTAGCTACTGACCACTGCAGCCATTTGAGAAGTCAAACAGCAGGTAGGTTCTCTCGTCTCTATAACTCTTTCAAGTAAAATAAATAAGTCTTTTTTAAAAAATGAACAAGCAAATTTGAAATATAATACAACAACAAGGTGGAGGAATCCACCATAGGGGGAGGGTACAGGGAGAGGTCGGGGAATTCCCAGAACCTATAAAACTATGTCACATAATGCAATGTAATTAATAAAAAATACACATATTAAAAAAAAAATGGAAAAGCATTGTGGGAATGTGGGTCAAGCCACTACTTAGAAATCCCACACATCATATCAAAGTGCCAGTTTAACTCCCAGCTCCTTTATTTCCAATCCAGGAGCTCCTTGCTAATACACCTACTATTTAAGAAGGCAGAGGATGAGGCCCAAGCACTGGGTGACTACTTCAACCTGGCCCAGCCCTGGCTATTACAGACACTTGATTTGAATCCTGGCTGTTGTTTCCAATCTAGCTTACTGTTGATGCACTGGAGACATCAGCAGAAGATGGGCCACGTGCTAGGGCCTCTGACACCCATGCAGGAGACTCAGATGGAACTGCTGGATTCTGGCTACAGTATGGTTTAGCCCCCAGCTGCTTCAGCCATCTGGGGAGGGAACCAGTGGATGGAAGAGCTTAAGTCTCTCACTCTCTCTCTGTAACTTTGCCTTTCAAATAAATAAATCCATCTTAAAGATGATAATAATAATAATGGCAAAATCTCTCCAAATTTAAATTTCAAAGAAAGAAACAACATTAATCTACACATCCAAAGAGCTAAGCAAGCATGAAATAGGATGAACAGATCATCAGACGGAGAGAGAAACCAATCAGTTGCTGCCTAGAGTTGGAGGGGAGCTGCTCAGAAAGCAGCAGGGGGTTTGGGGGCAACAACAGAACTATTCAATATCTTACTTTTGGTTCTGGATACATGAGTGCATGCAGTTGTCAAAACTTAAAGAACTCCATGCTAGAAAGCATAAATTTACTTAAGTACATCTAAGTTATGTCATTAAAACAAGAAGGGATGGGGCCCGGCACGATGGCGCAGTGGTTAAGGTCCTCGCCTTGCACGCCCCAGGATCCCATATGGGCGCAGGTTCTAATCCCGGCGCCCCCGCTTCCCTTCCAGCTCCCTGCCTGTGGCCTGGGTTTTGGGACCCTGCACCTGCATGGGAGACCCGGAAGAGGCTCCTGGCTTCAGATTGGCATAGCACCGGCCGTTGCGCTCACTTGGGGAGTGAATCATCGGACGGAAGCTCTTCCTCTCTGTCTCTCCTCTCTGTATATCCGCCTTTCTAATAAAAATAAATAAATAAATAAATCTTTAAAAAAAAAAAAAGGTATGACACGGAAGGAAAAGAGTTAACAAATGCTGCAAAGTGAAATCTTGGCTTTCTTCAACTTGGCTTTCTTCAACCTGACTTCTATTTTATTCATATTCCAACAATCTTGCATTATATTCTCAGTGGTTTACAAATCCATTAAACTTGCAAGCACCTATGTTATTTTATGCCCAGACATTTTATAATTGAGTGAGTCTCTTTTAAATAACAATAAAAACTACCAACCTGTGGTGTTTGAGGAGTTACCACACCTGTTGATGAACCGTCTTCACACCATTCACAGTCAGCTAATCCAGCCACATAATGTTCATCACTTGTAATCATATCTTCCAGACTCAAGTTTTTTGACTATTAAATTGCAAAACAGAAGAGCAGATGATAATCTACACATTAAAAAAACAAACAAACACACACTACATCCCAGGCACAGGGCAAGGGGCTGTGGAAGCAGGAAAAATGAGTGACACTATTGAAGGAACTTATCACTCTGTGTGGAAAGCAGGAAATCAAAGTATTTTAGGTCAAATTATCAGATAGGAGAGTCTCTGACTGAAATGTCCTGGAGGGCCTGGCACAATGGCGCGATGATTCAATCCTCATTTTGCAAGCGCCAGCATCCCATATGGGCACTGGTTCTTGTCCTGGCTGCTCCACTTCCTATCCAGCTTCCCATTTATGACCTAGGAAAGGACTTGGGACTCTGTACCCACGTGGGAGGCCCAGAAGAAGCTGCTGGTTCCTGGTTTCAGATAGGCTCAGCTCTGACCATTGTGGTCATCTGGGGATTGAACCAGCATATATAAGATTTCTCTTTCTGTCTTTCCTTCTCTTCATAAATTTGATCTGCCTTTCCAAAACTAAATAAATAAATCTTTTTTTTTTTTTAAATTACAGAGTCTTTAAATATTTTATGTAGAGGATGTGCTAGTTACCTTATTATCTTCATACAATTGCTGTAATGCCTGGTAGCTCCTTTGCAAATTTACAAATAAGAAGCTCTGACAAAGCAGATAATGGAAAGCAAATGCTTTGAATTACAGGCTTCTTATCTATGAGGACACACAGAGTAGTTAATCATTTTCACCAGGAGTCAAGTAGACTTTCGAAAGATCTCCTGGGGACAGGACATTGGGATCCTGTTAACACCACCATCACAGTAATTTATTTTTCTTCATTATCCTCCTTCAACAAACTATGGGTATATTAGATATATACAGAAGTCTAAGACCATGGGATATAATTAGATATTTCTGTTTCTTCTTCCTTCCTTTTCCCACAAGGTGTTAATCTGGCCAGGAAATTCTACTTGATTCTCTCATGTATCATCCTTCTTTATCAAACCTGCTGTCCTTTCCTAATTCAAAAATTCAAGAATAAAATTTAGTAACTCAACTATTCAAACACACAATATGGATTCTGCCACCAATCTTTCTACCTTTTCAACCAGAGTTACAGAGGTCCCAGGACTGCCAATGATCATCATTTAGAACTGGCTGCACGGAGCAGCAGGGTGAGAAAACTACAAAAAATCTAAATCCAGGGTTGAGTATCTGGCGTAGCAGTTAAGTCATGCACATGCCATACCCTAGTGCCAGGCTCTGTCTCAGCTCCATTTCAATCCAACTTCCTGCTATTGCACACCCCAGGAGACAGCACGTGACAGTTTAAACAACTGGGTCCCTGCCACCCACATGGGAGACCAGTAGTGCTGGCTCTGGTCTGGTCCAGCCTTGGTGTTGTAGGTACTCGGGAAGCAACCAGAAGAGGGATGGTTTTTCTTTATTTCTGCCATCTGCTGCTTTCCAGGCATATTAGCAGGAAACTGCATCAGAAACAGAGTAGCTGGGACTCAAACCAGGCATTCTGAAATGACAGCCACGTGCCACGCAGCAGCCTGTTGTGCCACAATGCCTGTTCCACCCATGAACTTTTTAAAGATTACGTTCCCTATGAAGTCTATGTGCTATTTCAAGTCTTAATGATTTGCATGATATAAGAACCCCAAATGTTGTTATTCCTATTTCTTTCTTGTCAATAAAATATCTATCTGTAATAGCTACCCAATTAACTAAATTATTGGGTATAAGCTCATTATACAGGAGATAGACGGTAACAGCAATTACTTTATCATGAACAGAGCAAGCACGTGGCAAGACCAGCAGGTGTTCACACAAAAGGTCCAACACTCACAACACTCACCTTTGGGGTAGTACTGGCATATGCACAAGAAAAAGAAGGGTGTCTTAAACGGACTGGCTTTCCTCGAGCTTTCTTGGCTAGAAGCAGAAGATACGTGGCTGTGAGGTGATCGTACTGCCACTAGAGAAAAAGAAAATCAAGTCGTTTTGAAAACTAAAATCGCTTGTTATAATGATGTTTTCTTTTAAATGACTATTTTCCAATAACACGAATATTCAAAATTCAAAATGTCAATAGCTTTACAAACACATAAGTAAAATAAACTGCAACCCCTGTGGTATGACACCACCCAATTCCCACTCTCCAGGAAGAACCACTATGAGCTATTTTTTTACTCATAATTCCTTACTGCTAAAGTCACTGTTTATATGTTTACCTTTTCCCCACCTTTAGATATAATATACATATGTTCTTTTATGGAACATAAGAATTTAGAGTGCTGGCGTTGTGGTTTGGTGACTTTGGTGACTAAAGCTGCCATCTGTGACGCCAGCACCCACTGTGGGTGACAGTTCATGTCCCGTATACTCCATTCCAGATCCAGCTCCTGGCAAACATACCTGGGCAAACGGCAGAAGATGGCCCTGCCACCCGCATGAGACCCAGAAGAGACCCCTGGCTCTTGCCTTCAGAACGGCCCAACTCCAGCTGCCGCAGCCATTTGCAAAGTAAATCAGTGGACAGAATATCTCTGTTCCTCAGTGTAAACTCTGCCTTTCAAATAAACATATATTCAACACACACTCAAACAAAAAAAGAAAGACTTTAGTTCTACTACACCTTACTGTAAAGTTTGCTTAATATGACACTCATAATGAATTCCTGGGAGTAGGTTAAGTTGCCAGTTGATATAACTGCATCCAATTTTAGAGGGTCCCAAGTTTCACACCTATCTCTGGCTCCTGACTCTAACTTCATGCCAATGCAGACCCTGGGAGGCAGTGTTGAAGTAATTAGGCTCCTGCCACCTCTATGGGAGACCAGGGTTGAATTCTACCTCTGGTTTTTTCCTTCTTTGCCCAGCCCCAAGTGCTGTGGACATTTAGGAGTTAAACAGTGGATGGAAAATCTCCCTCCTTCTGCCTTTCCTCTCTCAAATAAATTTTTAAAAAATCCCTTCATGTCCCTTTCTCACTTAAAAGAACTATGCCTTTAGCAAAGCTTTTCTTAATAAAATAAAAATCTGGTTATGGCTTCTATATGACAAGTTAAAGAATAGAAAAATGAAAACTAGGTGATGAAAGACACAGTACTGGTCCAGGAGCAGAGCTGGGTTATGATCCTCAACCGTCACTGAGACAGTAATGCAGGACGGCTCTCAGGGACAGACGGGAAAGCACAGGCATCAAGAACGAGAACGATTCAGCACCACACGTGGGTCACAAGCTCAGGAGTGACGTCACACAAAAGAGCTGCTTGAAGGCAAAAAGGAAGTCGCTTTGCGCTTACCTTATTTCCACAGCAGAGTCACAGCTCTATGTCAGAGGACTAAAGTGACCAAAACTGGAACTGCCAGTTTCTATGGACTTCTTATATTTCTTACTTATTTTTTCCAATGGCTAAGATGTTTCTTTTTTTAGAAGATTTATTTATCTTTATTTGAAAGGCAGAGTTACACAGAGAAGGAAAGACAGAGTATGGTCTTCCATCTGCTGGTTCACTCCTCAGATGACTGCAACAACTGCCGCTGGGCAGGTTTGAAACCAGGAGCTGGGAGCTTCTTCCAGTTCTCCTGTATGTGTGCAGAGGCCCAAAGCCTTGGGCTATTCTCTAATGCTTTCTCTGCAGCAGCCATAAGCAAGGAGCTGGATCGGAAGTGGAGCAGACAGGACTCAAACAGTGCTCATATAGGATGCTGGTGTCGTAGGTAGAAGCTTAGCCTACTACACCATGTAACCAGTCCAAGATTTTTTTTTACAAAGTAGACACACATCAGGCACCAAAACAGAACTAAGTAAAAACCACACATAAATGTAAAACAAGAGTTGGTTGTATTTATATTCATGATAAAATCACAGCTCTAAAAAATGCTGCATTATTTCTAATATACTTTCAAGCAGAGTAAAACAAAAAATATTACTGCTAAATTCCTGTTGTAATTCTTACCAATGAAATTAAATTCTCCATCGTTTGCCTGTTGTTTCTGTGATGTACAGAAAGTTCTGTGACGCAATCATCATCCAGGTGAATAAACTATAAAAAAGAATTTAATGAAGTATCAACAAAATGACTACAAATATATTTATGATCTTGAAATTTTAAAATGTATTTTATTAAGTTAAATGCCAATATGTAAAAATAGTATGAGTTTGTCAAACTTTGAGTAAGAATCACCGTTCCTCATAACATCTGAAGATGAAAGTACAAGACAATAGTGTTTTAAAATGAGCCCTTCTTGAGTTCTCCCCATGCCCATCAACCTCTGCTGGGCTGTTAAGAATCCAGTGTAGAGTCAAGCGACTATATCCGTAGCACCTCCTCCCTGTTCCCAGACCTGCACTGACCTTCATCAGGGAGCAGCCCTCCCGTCACCCAAGTCAGAGACTGCACAAGAGCCTGGCAGGAGGGGCTTAAGCTCCAAGTACACTGTATCTCAGGTTATGTTTATCCTCTCCACAATTCTAGACCCCCTGCGTTGGTGTGATAGATACTGCATAACCATCAGTTTGCTGAAGGCAGTAGAACACATTTGCTTATTTTTAAGGTTAATTATCTATTTATTTATGTATTTATTTGAAAGCCAGAATGACAGAGCTTTGCGCCAACACAGGTGCATGGCTCATGGGTGCCCAGGGGGCCTGGGGGACGGCAGAGGCATGTGGGAATCTGAGGGCTCACACCTAAGCAAATGGAGTGAGCCTGGGGATTTCCTCACATGCCTAGTCCTGGGCAGGGTACAGGCAGGAGGGGAGAGCCCCAAGTTGGCATGCTGGCCTGGTCTGCTGGTGCACCAGGCTTGGGAAACTTCAAATGAACTTAGATCTTGGACAGGCGGAGGGCTAAGGTCCCAGACCAGCATATATGCCAGGAGCTTAAGACCCTAGTGGGCAAGAAGAGCTCCAAGCCAGCACACCACCCCACTGAAGACAGGGCTTCAGAATACAGGGCTGGGGAATCCATATACTCCTAGAACAAGGACTACGGATTGCCCACGAGGGAGGTAAAGGGATGTGTGAGAAGGAGGACTGCTGAGGGAGTATGCTGCAGGTAAGGAATGGCTTCTGAGGGTCTTCCACGGACAAGGTCACCGTGTTTGCAGGTAAGCAAGGGGGCTGAGACAGAATGGTTGGAAGGGGGAAGCTAAAGGAACTTTCTGAGTAAGATTGATGCACACACCCATGTGGCAGACCTGAGCTGGTTGGTTAGCATAGACCACCACCAACCACCACTCACCGCACACATTAAAGCTAGATTTGGGGTTCTAACTGGTAAGGCTACATCACAGTACCTGCCAGTAAATGTTGGAAAAGGGATGGGTAATGTTAGGGTAGGCCATGACACTAAGTAGCATGTGAGAAAACCGACTCTGGGAACAGATACAATGGGGGATATGTGGGCTCAGCTCTGTGGAACTGCAATTTCTACTGGTTTGCTCAACAGCTGTGGGTAGTAAAGGGTGGCTGAGCTAGGCATAACCATGGAACACAACAACACTCATGGGTACTGGGGTTGGGAACAGGCCAGGCTGGTCCAAGCTGCAGCATAAACAGCTACACCCAAGAAGAGGGTGGGGTGGGTCAAACTGCAACATCCAACAACTTACACAAAGGCTGAGGCAGAGGGGGCAGACTATGCCAAGTAAGAGCCTAGCACCTGCTGGCACAGATCTGGGTCCAGGGGTGAACCTAGTGGGGAAACTTTGGAAACTGCCCTGATGGGCTGTAGCTCCCACTGGTGAGCAGGTGGTTCAGGCCTGGGTGTTGGTCAAGCCAGGCAAGGCAGCTCTAAGTGTCAGCAAGTGTGTGGGTTGTGGGGTGGGGGCAGGGAGAAGGGCAGACCAGGCAGGGTCAGGCGAACCTTAGCCTCCTGCCATGTGCAGGAGCCAGATTGGAATGTGGGTCAAGCCAAGCTAGACTATCACACCTACCAGTTTGCATGAGTCAGGAATGGGAACAGACTGGGCAGGGATAAGCTGCAGCACCTGCCAGTGAGAGCTGGGACTAGGGCCAGGACTGGGGTTGGGACTGGGGCCAGGACTGGCCAGGCTGCAGTATCCAATGGCAAAGGCCAAGACGAGGGATGGGATATGCCGAGTTCAGTCAGAGCAATCACTGGCACTCACAAGATCTGTGGCAGCTAACAGGCCTGGTTGGGAAGTTCAGGGGATATCCAGGCTAGGTTGTGGTTTCCACTGGTGAGCGTGAGAACTGGAACAGGGTGCAGCAATCTGGGCTTAATATGACTACAGTGTCCCTCAACATGGATTAGGACTGAATCTGGGGTATACCAGACTGGGCTAGACTCCAGCGCCCAGCGGTGTTCATGAGAGCCAAGGTGGTGCAAGTTAGGCTGGGCTAGGTCTTGGCACCTGCTAAACCACAGGAGAGCTGTGTCTGGTGTGGACCAGCTGTGGCTGGGCTTTAGAATCCAACAGTAAGAATCAGAATTGGTGTGGGTCGGTTGGACAAAGCCACTGTTCTTGCCAAGACAGGAGACAGACCAAGTCAGGCTGGGCCAAGAAGCTACAGGTGTTGTGTGGAACCTGCCCCGGGAGGGGACTTGAACACTGGAGCTATGGGCCCGGTGTGATAGCGCAAGTGGTTAAGGTCCTCCTCGCCTTGAACGCCCCCGGGATCCCATATGGCCACCGGTTCTAATCCTGGCAGCCCTGCTTCCCATCCAGCTTCCTGCCTGTGGCCCGGGAGAGCAGTTGAGGACGGCCCAAGGCTTTGGGATCCTGCACCCGTGTGGGAGACCCGGAAGAGGCTCCTGGCTTCGGATCGGCATAGCATGGGCCGTTGCTCTCACTTGGGGAGTGAATCATCGGACGGAAGATCTTCCTCTCTGTCTCTCCTCTGTATATCCGCCTTTCCAATAAAATATAAAATAAATCTTTAAAAAAAGAAAAAAGAAAGAGGAGCTTTCTTGTCAGGATGTAATCACTACAAGTGAGAGCAAGAACCAAGGCTGGAAGAGAGCAGATCAGGCCAAAGTTAGTATCCACCGGCATGCGTGTGGGTCAGGTCCGGGGGCAGGCCAGCTGGGCCAGTTCATAACACCTATTGGTTTGAGTGAGAACCAGAATGGGATGCAGGAAGCTGGGTTGGGGTGCAACACCAGCCAGTTCACATTAGTAGTGGGACTGAGGGCTGGCTCGGCTGTGCCAGGCTGCAGCATCCACCAGCATGAGCTGGAACCAGGTGTAGCCAGGCTAAGCCACACTACAGCACCCACCAACAAATTCCTAGGTGAGGCAGACCATGTCAGACTGGACCACAGTCAGTACCCACCTGCACACACAAGACCTAGTGGGGTGGGACAAGCCCAAGGGAAGGGCAGCATGGGTTTCCCTCCTGGGCCACTGCTTCCACTGGTGAGTGTGAGAACTGGGCCTGGGGGCAGAGCAGGCTGGGCAGGTCTACAACTCCCATTCACCTGCATGTGAACTGGGTGAAGAGAGCCAGGCTGGGCTACACAACTGTATCTACTAGTGCATGCATGAGCCTCAGTGAGAGGAGATTGACTGAGTTTTGCTGCAGCATCAGCTGGCAAGTGCTGGGACTGGGAGCAAATCCTGTCAGAGTAGACCACAGAAGCTGGGAGTGGGTCCAGTAGGGAAATTATGGGCACCTCTCTGATGGGCTGCAACTCCTACTGGTGAGCATGAGAACCAGAGCTATGTGCAGCCCTGGCTAGACAAGTGGTGGCACCTGCCAGCACGAGTGTGGGCTGGATAGTGAGGTCAGTTGGTTTGAGCTAGGCTCCAATGCCAATGGATGTGTATGAGAGCTGAATGGGATGTAGAACAGACTGGACCCATCTGCTGCATATACTGACAAACACAGTAGCCAGGGCTGGGGGTGGGCCTGATAGGGATTAATGGGGGGTCATTCTGACTAGGCTGCAGTTCCCACTGGTGTACATGAGGGACTAGTGTGTGGTGGGCAGGGTTGGACTGGGCTGTAGCATCCACTGGTTTGCATAAGAGATGGGGTTGGAGACAGAACTGACTCAGCAATTCCAACCACTCCTGTACGTGTGGAGGCTGATGTGGGTGACCGACTGAGCTGGACTCCATACTGGCAAGCAAATACAAGAGTAAGGTCTGGGATCACCTCGAATGAGGTTTCTTTGGGGATCCCCCGCAACTGAGCTGCTGGACTCAACTCCAACCATGAGGAGGAGGGCAGGATCTATGGTCTGACTGTGGAATGCATGTGTCAGAACTGGGCCTCCTCAGTGGCTGAGACAGAGCAGTGGATAGCACACATAGATGCACAACGAAAATAGAGCAGTCCATTGGAGCCTGCAGAGGACATCTAGTACCATAGCAGAGTAAGCAGAAGAGAACAAATTGGACAACTACCCCAGTCAAGTGTTGACAGCAAATATCTGGGCGAATGGAGATTCTAATGTGGACTATACCAGTCAATGGACCTTGGGGGTTTTCTCATCCTTGAATCAGCAAGATCGACAGCATTATAGAATTATGAAAACCACTTGAGCGGAACCCTTGGTGTGTATTCCACATCAAGGACCCTAGGAAGACATTGGGTGGCCATCCCCATTTTCTGATGCGGTTGGGTTGATCAGAACGGCTTCTCCCCTTCTCTCCTTTCTTTCCCCAGATACAGGAAGAAGAAAAAGAAAATTTGAAACAATGGTCTCATTTACTTTCCCCTAATCCTTGACCATTCTCACTCTAAATGGTGATTGGTAGTCCACATGGGCGTGCATCCTTCTCAACTAAGTAAAAATTAATTAAAAGAGAGAGAAAAAGAATAAACAGTGACAGAGAAATAACATCATCTACTTGTTCACTCCCCAAAGGCCCACGACATCCAGGGGCTGGGCCACACCAACTACAGGAGACAGAAATCCCATTCTGCTCTCCCACATGGGTGTCAGGAAACCAAGTGATTGGGCCATCAGCAGCTATCTTCCTGGTTGCATTAGCAGAAAGCTGGATTAGAAGTGGAGGGGACAGGGGCCCAGTGTGACAGCCTAGTGGATAAACCATGACTTGCAACTGCTGGGATCATATATGGATGACAGTTTAGTGTCCCAACTGTTACACTTCCCTTCCAGCTCCCTCTTGTGGCCTAGGAAAGCAGTAGAGGATGGCTCAAAGCCTCTGGACTCTGTACCCGTGTGGGAGACTCTGAAGAAGCTCCTGGCTCTGGTTCTAATTGGCTCAGCTCCAGCTGTTAGTTACTTGGGGAGTGAACCAGCAGAAGGAAGATCTTTCTCTCTTTCTGTCTCTCCTTCTCTCCGACTTTCCAATAAAAATAAATAAACCTTAAAAAAAAAAAATGTGGAGGGCCCGGCGCGGTGGCGCAAGTGGTTAAGATCCTCCTCGCCTTGCACGCCCGGGATCCCATATGGGCACTGGTTCTAATCCCGGCAGCCCCGCTTCCCTTCCAGCTCCCTGCCTGTGGCCTGGGAAGGCAGTCGAGGATGGCCCAAAGCTTTGGGACCCTGCACCCATGTGGGAGACCCAGAAGAGGCTCCTGGCTTCGGATCGGCATAGTATCGGCCATTGCTCTCACTTGGGGAGTGAATCATCGGACGGAAGATCTTCCTCTCTGTCTCTCCTCTCTGTATATCTGCCTTTCCAATTAAAAAAATAATAACAATTTAAAAAAAAATGTGGAGGAGACAGGATTCAGATTGGCCCTCCAAAACAGGCCATCAGCATTCCAAGAGCAGCTGAACCACTACACCATCATGCATTCCCCTTGAGGCCATCATTCTAAAAATGAGAGTCTCTATACAAATTTTGTTTTGATTAAAGATAAAAACTCTCCAGGTATTCATTATGGGATCTCATCAAAGATGTGGCCAGAAATGAATTAAATAAGGATTACTGAGAAAAAGGTAGGAATGTTTTGGACAGAAATTCAGGGACCACATGGGAGAATCAGCAGGAATGTGGTTTTAAAGTGTCTCCTTCCACACAAGTAAGAACGTTCTCCTAACAGCCCCGTAAGTGATGCTTTATGTAAAGTTCTCCTCTGCTGGGAAGCAGGACCTGGCGGCACAGGTAGCTTCTCTCTCCTGCTGCCCGAGCTCTATCCACCATGAGTAAGTCCGTTTGCCCTAACAGCTAACGGGTCCATAGTTAGACCTGAGCTTTAACTGAGCCGTCACTTAGTAATGGGGGCCCTTGAGCATGTTACTACACCTTGCTAAGCCTCAGTTCCATTATCTATAGAAAGATGGCACAATGTCTGACAATACACACAACGCAAGGAGAGCACCTAGCATGATGCCTAAACAGAGCAGGCCCTCAAGACACTGGTCACTAATTTTGCTAACAGTCATGTTCCACTTCTTTGACATAGGGTCTCTCAATAAAGTTAAACATTCCTAAATATTCCTATTTATGCAACCTTTCCTCTCTGCCACCATTTTAATGATCTGCCCCTTTCTGTCGCTCACATTCCTCAAACTATCACTGTCATCAAACCTTGAGATGAGGTACTCAGACATTACATGAGACGGAGGTTTGTCCAGCACAAGGCAGGACACCACACCTACTACGATGAAGAGAGACCCTAAAGAAAATGATCTTGCTATGGTCTGAATGTCTGTTTGCCTAAACACCCCTGTTGTAACCTAATCACCACGCGATGGCATCAGAGCTTCTGCTAGGCGCCTATGTCATGTGTGGGCTCTGGTTCCTCCATGGGAACCCCAGAGAGCTCCCTCACTTCCATGCAGCAGAAACCCCGTCTGTAGTTCAGAACTCAAGCCCTCACCACACACCCATCTTCTCAGGTCTAGATCTTGAATTTCCCAGTCTCCAGAATCCTCAGATATAAACGCCGAGATTTCTAAGCCATCATGCTATGGTATTTTGTTACAGCAGCTCAAAGGCGCTGAGACAATCTGCATCACTGGCTGGTACAGTCCAGCCTCCTGGGTTACAGAGGAAGTAGAGCACAAAGGTTTAGTGGCATGGTAACCACGCAAAGCGCTAAGGGTAAGTCTGCACTGGCTTGCTCTGGTTTTGGGAGCTCCCAGAAATGCAGATGCCCCTTCAGGATGGTCTCAACCTCAGAAGCTCAGACACTTTAACAGCCAGTCATTACTGCTCGACTGAACAGGGAAAGCTCCCTGAGGTCCCCCGACTGGTCTCCAATGACTGCCCTAAAACCTCCTTCTCTCTCCCAGAGCCTGCTGCTCAGTGCCTTGACCACAAGATACAGAGGAGCTGCTATCAATTCCCCCAGGCTTCTGAAGTGGAAAATATGAAAAGGGTGCCTTGGAAAAGACACCAAGGTCTGAAAAACATGGCTTATCTCAACGGCTGGATTTTCCAAAAAGGCTCAATACTTTGCCTCATGTGCGCTGAGTCTTCAGCCACACATACTCAATTAAGTACAAAAATACATACCAAAAAAACGAGCCAATTATTTTGGATTATCCGTGCCTACTATATTTCCTGTTCACTAGGGCAGAAAATGGAACTGACTATAACTTCTATTTGATACAATACTTGGGTACTAGAACAGTGTAAAAAAAAAAAGGCAGGAGATCATGCATGGAGTTGCAGGATGGCATCTATATCTTAAAACTCCAAGTAAATCTGAATATTTTATACTTCATTCTTGATAAAATAGAATAAGGAACAAAAAGCAACAATAAATCTCTATACCTCTTCTGTATTTAACTCCCTGGACTCTGCAACAGCTCTGCAAAGGCAGGTAAGGCACAGCATGTAAAGGACTCCATAAATGGCAAAACATATCCCAAACTTGCCAAAGAGACTGACGTTAGAAAGTCATTCTGGGGGCCCAGCGTGGTAGCCTAGTAGCTAAATCCTCATCTTAAATGCACCGGGATCCCATATGGGCACCAGTATGTATCCAGCAACTCCACTTCCCATCCAGCTCCCTGCTTGTGGCCTAGGAAAACAGCCGAGGACGGTCCAAAGCCTTGGGACCCTGCACTCACGTGGGAGAACCAGAAGAAGCTCCTGCCTTCAGATTAGCTCAGCTCTGGCCATTACGGCTACGTGGGTGTGAACCACTGGATGGAAGATCTTTATCTCTGTCTTTCCGTCTCTCCATAAATCTGACTTTCCAATAAAAATAAATAACTCTTTGAAAAAAAAGTCATTCTGAGGGGGTCACCCCCGGGTATTGAGGTGGTTGGGGAACCTGGACATGTTTTCTTCCCCTTGTATCCCCTCTCTCCCAGATACAGGAAGTAAAAGAGAATATGCAAACAACGGTCTGGTCCACTTTTCCCAGTGCTCAACCTGATCAACTATGTACACCTCATCAGAACAAACAAACAAATAATGATTAAAAAAGTCATTCTGAGGGGTGATAAAGTGGAAGCTCAGAAGTGATTGTGATGCATCCAACACTGTTAGTTTTCATTCCTAACCCAAGGTTATTTTCCTACCACACCACCTTACCATGCTCTGTGATCCCACTGAAGGAAGATCACACAGCACAAACACTCCAGGCAGACAGGACACAGGCCTTGAGTTTATACCAGCTGCCCTGTCAGATCCTTCCCAGGTTGCAGCCTTTCTGTCTGGATTCAAATCCTGGTTCTATACTTGGTAGTTGTTCAACCTTGGGTGAGTCACTTAACAATTCTGTGCCAAACTGTAGCAATAACAGTACCTACTTCAGGGACTGGTGCTAGGCATAATAAGTTAAGCCTCAGCCTGTAGTGCCAGCATCCCAGATGGGAGCTCATTCAAATCCCAACTGCTCCACTTCCACTCCAGCTCCCTGCTAATGGCACCTAGGAAAAGCGAAGATGGCCAAGGTCCTTGGGCCCCTGCATCCACATTGAACATCTGGAAGAAGCTCCAAGCTTCTGACTTCAGCCTGGCCCAACTCTGGCCACTGCAGCCATCTGGGGAGTAAACCAGTGGGTAGAAAATCTCTTTCTCCCTCTGTAAATCTGCCTTTCAAATAAAAATAAAATAAATCTTTAAAAAAAATAGTGCCTACTTCAGATGGCTGGTGAGGATTAAATAAATTAAGACATAAAAACTCACAGAAATGTACTATCCGAAGAATTCTATATACATTACACTGTATCTTTTTAATTCATTATACACAAATAGCTCATTATAATGGCACAAGTATCTGTTAAATATTAGCAATTAATACATTAAGATATAAGGAAAACTGTACTGTTTTCGGAGCATTCAATTTTATATATTTCACTTTATACTGCAGCCGACATTGAAACAACTTTCTGGATTGTTTGATAACTGCTCTTTTACAAATAGCAGCATATTCCATCCTAACAGAACTATGGCTGAGAAGATAAGCAAAGCCTCCACACATGGAGAAATGATGACCCCCAATGGCTGAATGCAGGCATCTGCGCCACCTACTCCCTCCACCTGCCAAGGGGCACATCCTGGTTTCCCAGGGCCACCAGGTGCATGGCTTCAAGCACCTGTACATTGTGCTGTTCTTAGGCTCTTGGTGTTGGTAACACTAGAATTCACTTGTATTCATTCAACTGGTATCAAGATACCACGGAGGGCCAGAGAAATTTTGAATTGGTAGTCACAGGAAAATGAGGAGAGATTTTGGTTCAGCTGTCATGGCTTAAATAATGGGCAGAATACTAAGAAGGGGTCTGAAGTAAACCATCTATTTTTCCAAGCATCAGAAGGCCACTGAGAAAAACATGTACAATTTTTGTGTGATTATTCAGGAAACTCATACCTCATTGATATACAGTAACTGTATTGGGCTGAGTCTCAGTACACCTCCAAACTATCCTGTTGCTCTACACACAAAGCCCAGCCACTGCAAGTTTTTGTGAAATATCACAGTATACACTCAATTATCTTTTAAAAACTTTTTAAAAATACTTTTCCATTTTCTAATTACACATCTGTGTGAAACTTTCTTCAAATGCTCTAATCAAAACAACATTTCAAAGCAGGCTGAATGCAGAAGCAGGTAAATATGTCTTAAGTCATCTTTTAAAGATATGCAAAGACATAAATTAATGCCACTCTTGCTGAATTAACTGAAATTTCTTATCATTTCTTGGTTCCCATATCTAAACAGAGGAAGAGGAAAAGCATCGCACTGACCCTGAACAGGACACTGTCTGTGCTGGCTCTGGGTTGTGCCATGTGGTTTGATTTGGCCAATGAGACATCAGTAAGCACAATGCAGGGAACGCTCACACGATGCTTGGATGTTAGGGTTTGCCATAGGAAAACGGCCAGGCTAGTCCAATGGACACAGGGAGGCCTACCAATCTTCTCAGTGAGATTTGGACTACTCAGCCTAAATCCCAGTTTCGTTTTATTTTTAGGATTTACTTACTTGAGGGTCAGTTATGGTGGAAGAGGTGGACAGACAGATCTTCCATCCACTGGTTCATTTTCCAGATGATCAAGGTGGAGCAGGAGCCTGATCTAGCTGGTGCAGTTATCTAAGAAGTGATCCAGTGGACAGAGGATCTTTCTTTCTCTCTCTTCCCCGATCTCCATTTCAAATAAATAAATACATCTTATTTTCAAATTGCTTAAATTTGTATAGTACTAAGCATTTTTAAAATTACTATTGCATGTGTACATACACACCACACACACACACACACACACACACACACACACACACACACACTCTCACAGAGGACTGAATCTTAAAGTATGGTCTGTGGATCTCAGACGGTCTTCATTGTCAAAATGATTTCTAAAATATTCTTTCATCTTTTTCAGTGTTGACATTGTACTGCCATCGGTATAGAAGCAACGATGTACACAACTGCTGGTACCTCAGTCCAAATCAACACAGTGACTAATCAAAACGAGATATTCAAACAGACTGAACAGAGAAACGCATGACTAGGTAAGTGTCTTCCACTACGCCTGACTTAAAAAAAATCTGAAAAGATATAAAACAAGCCACTCTTTTTGCTAAATTTATTTTAAATGGTTACTTTTCCCTGACAATATGTAACTACTATCACATTTAAAACAAAGAATAAATATTAGGAGGACAAGGAGGTTCTCAGACTAAAAAGTTTCAGAACCAATATATCCTTGTAACCACTCTGGAGAGTAAAACAGGTTTAACCTACTTCTAACAGACAGACAGGCCTAACAAAGTTAAATAACTTTTCCAAGATCAGAGCAGACACCAAGAAACTTTGAGCATTCCAGAATGAGAAGCAGCCATTTATTTTTTATTTATGTTCCAGCTGATTCTTACGTGTAGCCCATGTTAGGGGACCAATGTCCTAGCAATAAACAGGCAAATGTATAATCAGGTCTTAGGTCTCCCAAACACCAATAATAAATAAGTAAGCCTGCAAAACACATCTTCTTTTATAAACAGGCAATATTATTTTACTTACAGGATTCTTGCTTTGCCACTCAACAGGACAGTTGTAATCCTGCATGATCCAGGGATGGTTCAAAAGATTTTTCACAGAAATCCGTTTCTTTGGGTCCACCTAGTGGCCATTAAGAAGTCACTAGAGATTAACATTTCAAATAGAGAATACAGAACAACTTTCTTCCCAAGAACTCAAAATGCATCTGAACAGATGTAAACTTTATCATCACAAAAATACTGTCAAAGACCTTAAAATGGCCTTGGAATAAATTCTTTCTAAAAAGCCAATAGACAGGGGGAAAAAAACCACTATACCAACCAACAAAAGCTCAGAAGATAAGTGTTTAACAAACATGAACTTCATTGGTATGGACATTATTCATGAAGTTCAGTCAATCTATTGTATGATGTAATAGTCTTATGCTGGAAAACCTATTCATGGAAAATATTCACCAATTTAATATTCAAGCAGCCACAATGCAGGGCACTCATACTAAATATGCAATCTCTACCTCTGATGAGCTTACAATCACACAGAACAAGTTGAAAAGCACACCTTTCTTTTCCATTTGTAATTTTCAAATGTGAGGAGAGGAAAATTAATCAACAAAAATTAAGTTTTTTTAAAGTCTAGAAGAAAGGCAGAGGGTTTTCAATCTTATTACGGAGATTTGGTGGCCCGGCCCTACTTAATCGAGGTGGCTGAGCCCGAGGTAAATTCTGAATTAAAACTGGAGATGGCTTAATAGATGGAAAAACTGGAAGATACTCTGAATATTTAATGAAAACAACATTACACTAATACGGTACTCAGATTTTCACATTCCTCTTATTAATCTCATTTTGTCCTCTTATGGCAAGAGAGGCCAGGCTCCAAATCCCTACCTTATGGGTCAGACCATGGAGCAGGCATGCCCACTGGCTGGAGGATGGATACTCCAGCACTCTTCTCTTCTTTCATCCTGATTTGCATTCCACTAAATCTGCCATTCTCAAAGTATGGCCCTAAGAAGCAGCAGGATATGGGGAGCTTTTTTGAAATGCAAATTCATGGGGACAGTGTTGCGGCAGTATGGGTTAAGGTACCACCTACAACAGCGGCTCATGAGTGCTGAGTCGAGACCTGGCTGCTCCATTTCCAACCCGGCTCCCTGCTAACACAACTGGCACCTGGATCCCTGCCATCCATGTGGGAGACCTGAATGGAGTTCCAGGCTCCCGGCTTCAGGCTGACAGCCACTCGGGAATGTGAAGCAGTGAATGAAAGAGCTCTCTCCCCCACCTCAACTCTGGCTTTCAAATGAATAGATACTTTTTTTTTTAAGAAAGGAAAAAAAAGGAAATTCTTAGTTGTGTCCAGAACCTATTGAATGAGACGCTATGGGAGATGGGGCCCAACAAGCAGTCCATCCAGAAACTGGATGCTAAAATATCAGAGCCACTGAACTCTCCCAGTGCCCCGTCAATTATGCATCAGCTTTTTCAAGCATTTATTCAGTATCTACTATATAACTAACACGTATACTGGGAACAAGAAAATAGAAAAGCACAAGCTGGCTAAACAAAATGGACAAGGCTCAAGGAAAAGTAAGAAAAAGAACATCAGCAAATACTTACTAGAGTTTTTTTTTTAATTCAATTTACAACATAAGAATGGAACCAGTAAATGATATTTTCAAGGTAGATAAAATGAATGGAATCTTTTCTAATCTGTTAGGTAATGATAAATGTAGTGGGTATATCAATATTTTAAAAGTTGGATCAAACAATTTAATAGTAGATTTGTAGTGTATAAACAATAAGTAACAAAGTTTACCTGTAGCATTTGTTGAAGAAGCAGAATGCTACTGGGAGAAAGCCACTTAGGAACCTCATATTTCCCCCTCTACAAAAAAGATAAATAAAAAAATATAAATAAATAAATCTTTTTCAAAAATACTAACATAAAGTAAAAAAAAAAAAAAAAAACAAAGTGGGAAAAATATCTTTTCCACCTGACATTATTTCATCACATTAAAAGATCACACAAATCATTAAGATGTCACCACCACCAAATCCGTTCTTCTCACTTTTCTCTCCAGCTCAGTAAATGGCAACTGCATTCTAAGAACTGCTCAGTCCAAAACCCTTGGAGTCAGCTCTCAGTACTACCACATCCAGGTCCAATTCATCAACATCTACTGGCTCCACATTCAAGAAGGATCCAGAAATGCTCATCAATGTCTCCAACACCACCATCTCCATCCAAACTGCCTACAGGCTCCTACTGGTTTTTCGGATTCCAACACTTCCCTGCCTCCACTCCCCGTGCCCCACCATCCCAGCCTGGTCTCTACTCACCACCATCAATTTTCTTTTCTCTTCTTTTCTTTTTTTGAAATCTCTCCTAGCCTACTCCCCAAATGACCACAGCAGCTGTGACTGGGCCATGCTCAAGCCACAGGTCAGGATCCCTGCACAAGTGGCAGCGGTCCAGCTACTGAGGCTGTGACTTGTTGCCTCCCAGAGTCTGCCTCCTCAGGAACTTCAACCAGGAGCCAGAGCCAAACAGCAAACACAGCAACTAGGATGTGAGACACACCCCTCCAGACTGGCATCTTAACAACTGGGCCAAACAGCGGCTGGGTTCCCCATCCCCACTGTTCTTTTAAAACATTAGGCCAAGTCATGTCATCTAACTAGTCAGAACCCTCCAATGGCTTCCTATCATGCACAGAATCAAATCCGAAATTCTTTACCCTGGTTCCAAGGCCATATCCACATCACTCGTTGGTATCTCATAAACTCACTACCTCACTCCCCGTCACCCAAAGGCACATGTGAAACAGGCCTTAAAAAAAAAAGATTTCAGAACAGCTTAAGTTAACATTGTGAAGTAATAACAGAGAGTTCCCATTGAAACAGCTTTTATGGATACTAGGACAAGAATCAATGAAAGAGGGCCTGGCGTGATGGCGTAGTGGTTAAGGTTCTCGCCCTGCACGCGCCAGGATCCCATATATAGTCACTGGTTCTAATCCCGGCGGCCCTGCTTCCCATCCAGCTCCCTGCTTATGGCCTGGGAAAGCAGTCAAGGATGGCCCAAAGCCTTGAGACTCTGCACCTGTGTGGGAGACAAAGAAGAAGTTCCTGGCTCCTGGCTTCAGATCGGCGCAGCACCAGCCGTTGCAGTCACTTAGGGAGTGAATCAGGACAGAAGATCTTCCTCTCTGTCTCTCCTCCTATCTGTATATCTGCCTTTCCAAAAAAAAAAAAATAAATCTTTAAAAAAAAAAAAAGGAATAAAATTTTATTTGAAAGACACAAAGACAGAAAGAGACAAAGAAGAGATCTTCATTTGCTGATTCACTTCAAAAATGGCCCAACAAGATAACCCGGGGCATTCTAGTGGCCTTGAAACTGCTCATTCTTCAACAATGCCGCAAAAAGCCAACCTCTCCACCACACACCACAGTGTAAAAATACAGTATCAAAAAAAAGACAACCTGCTAATTTTCTTTAAAATTTTACTTTCAATCTAGTTTCTATTTACTAAATTATTTATACTACCCTAATATTTGCATGCCAGAATTGGAGTACAGTCATGCCTGCCTTTGAATGAAGTGACGGCAAATGAATATAGGTGACATTAATAAGATTAATACCCCAGTCTATTAGTAATCATGCTGAAAATTGCAGTTGAGCATTTTGGTTAAAATAGTCAACAACTGGAAAAGATAAACGAAGTCTGCCTCTTAAACAAGAGTTACATACGGTGTGTCAAATATTGCTGGGTTTTTCAATCAAACCAAGAACTGAGGGAAGTGCTATTCCCAAGTGAGGAATTTTAGAATATTCTAGGCAAAGATACATACTGCATGCAAGTGATACGACACCTTAATTAGATTCAACCAGCAGACTGTATTACACTGCGACTCGGAACAATAGTTCTGAGCCAAGATTACAATAAATTTCAAAATCTATAATGTGTGAAATTAAATTCCACAATAATGCATAAAAGTCCTAATTTGAATCAATTTTCAACTTGCAAATACGCGAAAAACTAAAAATGTGACTCCGAGTAGGAGAAACAAAGACTATACAGATATTAGTAAATAATAATAATCAGGAAAGCCAAATCTTCACTGAACAAGAATCAGACATTTTGCACCACATTCACTATACTGCGAACATAGCAGATTTGCCAAAATATCAGAGCTTGGATCTAACATCTACTATTAGGAAGTAATAAATTGTATTATTTAAAGGTCAGCTCCTTTCCCACAAAGGATTAATTCAAGATCTTCCAGTGCACCTGAACAAATAAACAAAAGCAGAAAACACTGATGTCTGCATGTATTGGTGAAGTAATATATTAATAATTAGCAGCGTTCCTTCCACCTATGACAATGACAACCCTCATCAGCACAACTCACGTTCTAGCTGCCATGCTTCCAGCCCAGCTCCCTGCCAGTGTGCCTGGGAAAGACCACCAGTGCGGGAGACCAGGATGGAGCTGGTGACTCCAGAGTGCCTAACTTCAGCACGGCCCAGATCTCACTAAGGTGGTCACTTGGAAAGTGAACCAATGGTGCAAGATTCTCTCTCTCTCCTTTTCAAAATAATAAATAAACAAATAAATCAATCTTCTTTTAAAAAAAAATCAGGGGCATCATGGACATACCACAGTTCAATTTCAGTAGAATACTAGTACAGTCACTTATTTTGTCTTTAACGATAATACAAAACATTGATTAATGTGTCTGACTTTGACTAGAAACCAATACCCAAAACACATGGCAGTGGTTCTCTTCTATTCAGATTTACTTATTGATTTATTCAAAAGGCAGAGCAACAGAGAGAAAGATCTTCCATTTGCAATACAAGACAAATCTGCCTCTCAGATAAAAGTAATAATTCTTAGAAAGAAAGAAAGAAAGAAACAATCATATCAGAATAGCCAGGAAAACTCTAGGGGGAAAACAGAATAAGAAAAGGTTAATTCTTTGAGATATTAACTAAATGATATAATAATAATACAGTAATTAATTAAAACAACTAAGTGGAAAATAAACATAGACCAAAAGATAAATGCAAAGGAATAGAGTCTGACGGCTGGCACTGCAGCACAGAAGGTAAGGCCGCTGCCTGCAACAGCAGCATCTGGTATGAGTAGTGGCTCATACCCCAGCTGCTCCACTGGCCATACAGCAGTCGAGGAAAGCCCAAAGCCTTGGGACCTTGCACCTGCGTAGGAGACCCAGAAGAAGCTCCTGGCTCCTGGTTTTGGATTGGCTCAATTCCAGCCACTGTGGCCATTTGGGGAGTGAACCAGCAGATTGAAGATCTTTCCCTCTGTCTCTCCTTCACTCTGTAAATCTGACTTCCCAATTAAAATAAATCAATCTTAAAAAAAAAAAAAAGCCTGATAATGCTGCCGCCACGAGGAAATTAGTTCCCAGTAGACAATGGCCATGGTGCCTGTCCATAACTTTCAATATATAACACAAAGCAAACATTCAGAAAATATTTGTTAAAATTGCGTCAGGCAACATTACAGAAACAGCTCTGCAGGTCTGATTTTAGTTTGCTAGGGACCCCAATAAGATGTTCCTCCTTCCTCTTTGCATTATCTTCCTTTGTTAGCTTGCTTGAAACTTAACTCTTGAAAACAATTCTCCCATTTGCCTTGCCATATATACTTTTTTAATCAAATATCATTCATTTGCTTTAAAATCCTTCTAAAGCACACAGTTCAGTGGACTAAAGCTATGTAATCATTACTAGCTAGCTAATTCTGGAATGTTTTCATCAACTCCAAAAGAATTTCTTGAATTATCAGTACTCACCATCCCAACCCTCAACAAACCACAAATCTACTTGTCATCTCTGATATACATGGTTCAACAAAGCTAAGAGTACTCTTAACCACGCCTTTAGTGTACACTGTAAAGCCAAATGTTATCTAAACAAATGGAGGGAGAGTCCTTAGATTGCCACTACTTAAAAGGAAAATGTGAATTAACATAGCAATTTACTATATCTTTTAAAATTTCTTAGCAAGAAAATGACCTTACATGTTTACTCATCTAAGTTTAAGGGTGAGTAAATTACCCTTAGATATACAATACTTAATACAGAGAACTGTTTTTATTTTGTTGAGTTTTTTTTTTTTCAAGTATAACACTGAGAGAGTATGTGAAGAGTATTTCTTGATTGAACTTTCAAAAACTCAATACACAAGTATAACCAGCACCCAGATTAACACATGCGGAATCCCTACCACTCCCCACCTCAATCACACCCAAAGGAAACCTACTATCTTGGTTCCTGACAGCACAGAACACTTTTGCCTGTTTTGTACTTTCATATATGAAGACAATACAGTATGCAGTGCAGAAAAGTTTTACATTGAAATTCTATCCCCAATAATACTCACCATAATCTTCTTGTACAAAGCCATGACATTATCATCATCAAACGGCAGATATCCACACATAAGGACGTATAAGAGTATGCCCATGCTCCAAACATCTGCCTGAAAGAAAAGTGCATCAGTTTAAGTTCAAGTTCAGCTTGTCCACTTAGGATCCAGCTCTTTGCTAATCAACCTGAGAAAGCAGCAGAAGGCGACCCAAGTGCATAGGACTTGGTAGCCAGGTGGGAGACTAAACAAAGTTTCACGATCCTGGCTTGGGTCTGGCTCAGTTCTGGCCATTGTGGCTATTTGGATGGAAAAATCTATCTACTTTCTCTCTCTCTCTACCCTCTCACTGTAATTCTGACTTTCAAATAACTAATAAATCTTTTTTAAAAATTTGTAACACATTTCAGTTGGCAGGATGCTTAATAGCAAACCACAGGACAAGTCACAAAGCTAGCATAGCTCAGAGATCATCCATTTCAACCTGCTCATCACACAGACAGGGAATTGGCATCCCAGAAGGGAAGGCTGTCCACAGCCACTGGCCTGAGGGACTGGACTTCCAGGTCCATGCCCTCTCCTCCAGCTGGGCTCATAATAGGAAATCACTTCCAGCTGGCTCGGGCATGATAAAGAAATGAAGCCAGTTTTCTGATTCTGAAAGATAATTCTACAACGCTCCTGAGGGTTGAGATTATATGAGGATTATGTAAACAGGCATGAGGATGTCAAAACAAGTCTTAAAATTTACTGATAATCTGCAAATGTGTATAAGCTGCACTGTAAAATCCCCTGTAGGTAGAGAAATCTGAATAAAATTTCATGATTAACTTTTTACATCGAGAGGATAGAAATTAGCCTGCCAGCACAAAAGAGCCCTACAATCTCCAAATCCAAAAAGGAGCTTAACCTTTAGATGAGCTCTCCGCGGGTCCCAAGAGTCCTGAGCAGTAACTATTTATTCAAGCAGTGCTTGGCTTTAGTCAACAATGACGACACCATTAGCTAAGCACAAGTCAGAGCTCCCACCCTCATTTGATCCACAGGAAATTTTTCAGATTTTTACTACTAAAGAGCAGTGGGAGATAGAGAGAGAAACAGAAAATGGAGTTAAAAATCACGTGAGTGCCATCATGAATCTACACAGTGCCTAAATAAGCAATAGGTAACCCAATTTGAACTCTTGGTGTCATCTACTGAGTCACATCAAGTTACAGGACTCTGCTATAATGCCTCAGTTTAATCTGGTGCACAGCATACCTCTGATGGCTGTTTGAAGCTGTTTTTACTGAGAGATGGGACATATTTGATCTATAAATGGAGGTGTGATGATGAGATACTCATGATCAGGGTGTTAAAGTCAAATCAGCAGACAGATTATGTCTGGGATAAAAACTACAAACTGAAACTAACAGAAACATTCCCACAGAAACCTACCAAAGTCTAGAATAGAAAACAAAACAAAACAAAATGTATTTTTTCAATTAACACATAAAAGCACCCATTTCATTTTCAAATTACATACAAAAATTAGTTAACCAAAATCATATGCCAAGTCAAACTGCAATCCATAGGCTATCCATTGCAAATGCGGAATGAATAACTAGAAAGAAGAGGGTTTTTAAGAAAAGTCCTGGGCAACAGGAGAGGCACCCTCTCTCTCCTTATGGACACAGAAAAAAGTAAAAACATTTCTCTCCCACCTTTTTCGCCTGCCCATTCCATTCCTACATGCATTTCTGTGATCTCCTCACCTCTTAAATAAACAAACTTCTTAGCAAGTTTATTGCTAAACTTTACAAAACAAATTGTGGGGGCCTGGCGGCGTGGCCTGGGGGCTAAACTCCTTGCCTTGAACCGCCAGGATCCCATATGGGTGCCGGTTCTAATCCCGGCAGCTCCACTTCCCATCCAGCTCCCTGCTTGTGGCCTGGGAAAGCAGTCGAAGACAGCCCAAAGCCTTGGGACCCTGCACCCATGTGGGAGACCCGGAAGAAGTTCCTGGATCATGGCTTTGGATTGGCATAGCATCGGCTGTTGCGCTCACTTGGGGAGTGAAACATCGGACAGAAGATCTTCCTCTCTGTCTCTCCTCCTCTCTGTATATCTGACTTTCCAATAAAATAAAATAAATCTTTAAAAAATAATAATAATAATAATTGTGGGGCCAGCACTGTGGCACAACAGGTTAAGTTACTGTCTGTGGTGCTGGCATTCCATATTAGGGCCAGTTCAAATCCTGGCTGCTCCATTTCTGATTCAGCTCCCTGCTTATGGCCTGGGAAAGCAGGCGAAGATGAGCCAATTCCTTAGGCCCTTGCACCCATGTGGGAGACCTGGAAAAAGCTCGTGGCTCCTGGCTTCTAGCTTCAGGCCAGCCCAGACCTGTCTGTCATGGGCACTTAGGAAGTGAACAAGCAGACAAAAGACCTCTCTTTCTCCTCCTCTCTCTAACTCTGCCTTTCAAATAAATCAAAATAAATCTTAAACAAAAAATGCTTGCTCATACCCTTAAAAAAAATGTGCTGTGAGAGATTATTGAGGGAATTAGAGATACTTGTCATGGAACATGATGTTAGAGCATCATCTGGACCAAAAGTATCAGAATATTAAGCTGCTGATTTTATTTATCTATTTATTTGAGAGGCAGAGACAGAGAGCTCTCATCCACTGGTTCATGCCTTAAATGCTCACAATAACCAGAGATGGGCCATGGCCAAGGTCAGGAGCTAGGAATTCCACCCGGGTCTCCCATGTGGATGACAGCAGCCCAAAGCAGGGAGCCATCATCTACTGCCTTCCCCAGTGCATCAGCAGGAAGCTGGAGTCAAAGCAAAGTAGTCTAGACTTGAACAGGCACTCCAATACAGACGACATTTGGTAGGGGACCTAGACATTCCAAGTGCTGGCTTACACCGCTTAAACTACAACGCCCACCTCAAGGATAGGAGCATTTTAACTGTTAGGCTAAAGCACTCCTTAAAGTGCTCATTCTTAAACCCTCACTACCTTAAAAAACAAAACCCAAGTGTATGCTTGAGGGAACCATTCTGGAGGGAATGAGTGTCTCAGATGATTCCTTGTTATACTGTCCCCAAGACACTCTTCTGAAGGCTGGCACCATTGTCTAGCACATTAAACTGCCACCCACAGCACTGGCATCTTATTTAGGAGCCAGTTCATGTCACCACTGCTCCACTTCCAAACTAGCTCTTTGCTTATGTGTCTAGGAAAAGTACAAGAGGATGCCATTGTACCCAAGTGGGAGACAGAGATGAAGTTCCTGACTCCTAGCTTTGGCCTGGCCCAGTCCTAGCTGCTGTGGCCATTGTTCTAGTCCTGGCTGCTCCACTTCCCATGCAGTTTCCTGCTAATGTACCTGGGAAAGCAGTGGAGGATGGTCCAGGCACATGGACTCCTGCACCCATACGGAAGACCCAGAAAAAGGTCCCGTTTCTCAGCTCCCAGCTTCAGCTCAGCTCAACTCTGGCCTCTGGAGCCATCTGGCGACTGGAAGCCCATGGATGACCTTTCTCTCTGTCTCTCTCTCTCCATTACTTTGCCTTTCAAACAAAAATAAAATAGATCTTGAAAAAAATTTGAATGCATTATGTGTTAGTATATTTATTGTCAGTTATTAATTCCTCTTGTTTACATATCTCACTCCCCAGAGTAAACTCTGTGATAAATAAGATTTAGTATTTCACTGTTATATTCCCCAACGCACAGTCCATGACTCACAAAGTCACCAATAAATGTATGTTGACTATATACTAAATTCATCAATGAGTAATTACCTCTGATCCAAGATATGATTTGCCTTGTATTAATTCAGGTGCTGCATAAGCAAGACTCCCACAGCATGTTTGTAGATGGTAATCCTTATTACCCTGCCACAAGATGAAAATGAAACACTTATTAATTATAGTCCTTAAGAGAATTAAACCTTGATAAACATTCTCTGAACACAAGCAAAGAGAAACTAGAGGAAGATCTCTCCCTAAATAATAGGAGACTTCTGTGGTAACCCAACACTTGGTGCCCATATGAGAGCCTGCATTTGTGCACCTGGTGCCTGTATGACTGCCTGCACCTGTGGCCTCGGTATTTCTGAATTTTCAATACCACTACAAATTGGTACAAGCAAGCTCCTTCCTTTAGCTCAGCCAAGTCAGGTCCATACTTCCCTAGACAGGTGTCTATTGGCATAATAATCAGTCTAACATACACCCACACACCCATCCTCCCACTCCCATGTATTCATGCAAAAAGGATTAGTTCTTTAGTGCACCTTAACTCCAATATCAAATCTTTACAAATGCAAAAGAGCTGCTTTCTCCTTAGAGGGAAGAAAGCACCTGTTTCCTGGACTCCGCTGTATTCTCTCGCAGAGCAACTAAACCAAGACATCTGCTCACCTTGCCCAGCTCCTCTCCCACAGAAAGTGCAAGAAATGACAAAAAGGAACACAACACCTGCTGCACAACACCTGTGCTGAGTCCTGCAGCTGGCAGAGGACTTCCCTGACTGGCAGACCTCGTTTACCACGGAGACGACAGGCTCAAAAGCCAGCCCCTGGTGGAGCACAGGGCAGGCCCCACTGCTCTAGATGGTGTCTGTGTGGGGTAAGTTCGTGGCGAGCATAAAGAAAGGCTAAGGGGCCCGGCGTGGTGGCGCAAGTGGTTAAAGGTCCTCGCCTTGCACGCCCGGGATCCCATATGGGCGCCGGTTCTAATCCCGGCAGCCCTGCTTCCCTTCCAGCTCCCTGCCTGTGGCCTGGGAAAGCAGCAGAGGACGGCCCAAAGCTTTGGGACCCTGCACCCGCGTGGGAGACCCAGAAGAGGCTCCTGGCTTCGGATCGGCATAGTATCGGCCCGTTGCGCTCACTTGGGGAGTGAATCATCGGACGGAAGATCTTCCTCTCTGTCTCTCCTCTCTGTATATCCACCTTTCCAATAAAAAAAAAATAATAAAAATAAATCTTTAAAAAAGAAAGGCTAATGGAGTCTGTCACAAACATTCTCCACTGCCTGCCATGGAGGACTTGACTTGAGCCAGTCTCCCTGTGCAAAATGTTTTTCTCTTGATAGGCCTGTCGATCCCCACACCATCCCACCCCTCCAAAAAAAAAATCACACTCAACACTTGGTTCCTAGACCCAGGACCCTACCAACAATGTGAGGAACCCAGGGAAAGAGAGGGGAGTTGGAGAAAAATCAGCTCTTCTGCCATAGGGTGGATCTTGCTAACTGAATGGGAGCACCAAGAGCTGAGACAAGTCTGCAGTTTCAACATTCCTAATGAGTGGAGAACGTTCACTTTAGAGACTGAGCAGCATCACTGGAGACCTCAGGAGGAATGGCCACAGGCACCTCACAGGAGACCTGCTGCAGAAGCAGAGCTGCAGGGTTCGAAGTCACCTCAAAGAGCAGAGCAACACCTCTGTGGAACGCAAACTAAGAAAACACATGAGAGTGTAAACATTCAGGCACAAGCAGTGGTCCAGAAGCAAAGCCACACACTACCGCTACCAACATCACACAGGCTCTCAAAATAAGAGGGTCTCACAGGGCAAAACTTGGAATAAGATCCCTCAATGCCACAAGAATACTGGACTGGGCCACAAACCACCCAAGGAGGCTGTGAAGGCATGAGAGCACATGCATACAGTGACAACAAATGCCCCTTCACCAGACACATCGCCATCCCTGGGAGAACCCTGTCTGGCATGGTGACCAAGATGAAGACACAGAAGACCACTGTCATGTGCTGGGACCAACTCCTCCACAAAATCGGCAAGACAGCCAGCCACTTTGAGAACATGACTGTGCACCTGTTCCCCTGTTTCAGGGATGTCTGGTTCAGCGACATGGTCACGCTGGGCATCAGCCCCCAAGCAAGACAGTGCACTTCATCATGCTCAAGGTCTAGGCCAGCAGCACCAGGTTCTGTGACTGGACACCTACTCACTCTCATTCAAAAAGTAATTAATTAAAAGGACACATGGACTTTTCTTTTCTAAGGGAACAGACTTATCTCTCACAATGTAACTGATAGTTATATAACCATGCGGATAACAAAGAACAGACTTGTAGTCAATTTCTAACTTACACTTGCATTTGAACAAACAAAGGCATCATCTAGTGGCAACATATTCTCACTGCAAGAGCACACTTCGGCACCGGAGCTGTGACTATCTCAGATCACAGTGGCAATCTCTCCTAGGACACCCGTGGGGTCTGCAGCAGGACCAATCCTGGGCCTCGAGCAGTGACTCTCAGGCTAAGCAACATGCCAGAATGATCTAAAGAACCTACAAAAACCCCTGATGTCAGGAATGGATCAAACATTCTCAATGGACACATCCTAGCTCCATGAAGACTAAGGCCACTGCAAGCTAATGTACCAAGGGGCACATTTACAAGGGAAATAAGTGTCTTTTATTTTTATACTTACCTTGGGTTTGGCACAGAGACCGAAGTCAATCAGCTTTAATTTATGATATTCATCAAACAATAAATTTTCCTAGAAAACAAAGATATTTTGGTATTCATATATTGACTTCTTTACAGAACATTCCACATCTAGTCCTAATACTGATTTAAGGTTTATATTAAAAACACTCGAAAAAAAATCCTGAACACTAGAAAGTAAAAACCAACAAAGTTAATCAAAATGTAAGAAATACAGAAAGAGAAAAAGGAATGTTGGTAACTATAGCACTTCCCCTCAAGATACTCTATTTTTATTAATGATTTATTTATTGGGCTTGACACAACAGCCTAGTGGCTAAAAAAATCCTTGCCTTGCATGTACTGGGATCCCAAATGGGCGCTGGTTTGTATTCCAGCTGATCCACTTCCCATCCAGTTCTCTGCTTGTGGCCTGAGAAAGCAGTAGAGGACAGCCCAAAGCGTTGGGACTCTGTACCCATGTGGGAGACCCAGAAGAAGCTTGTCTCCCTCCTTCGGACTGGCTCAGCTCCCGCTGTTGCGGCCACTAGGGGAGTGAACCAGCAGACAGAAGATTTTTTTCTCTGTCTCTCCTTTTCTCTGTAAATCTGCCTCCCCAATAAAAATAAATAAAACCTTTTTTAAAAGTTTATTTATTTGAAAAGTAGGGTTGCACAGGGAGAACAAGAGATCTTTCACTCCCCAAATAGTCACAATGGTTGGAGATGGGCAAATTCAAAGCCAGAATCCAGGAGCTTCCTCAGGGTCTCTCACACACATGCAGGACCTTACAGACTTGACTCCTCCTCTGTTTTTCCAGACACATCAGTAGGGAACTGGATGAGAAGTGGTACAGCCAGGACTAGAGCCAGTGCCCATATGGAATGCTGGTGCTACAGGTGGCAACTCCACCTGCTTTGCCATGGTACTAGCCCTAAGAAATGCCATTAGACTCCATTTTCTCCCTAATATTGTAAACATGCACTGCAAGTAAGCACAGCTTGTGTCAAAGGCAAATTTAACAAGAGTGAGCTAAAAGGGTTAGATTATAAAGATAATAAAGAATTAACACTGCCATAACTTCTCAGACCAATTCTAAGTCCCTGACACTGGTACCAAGTTAATGCTAAGTCCATATTCCCCATTCCCCACACTCATCAGAGCCTGCAGACTTAAAGAATATTTACATTTTCATTCTGTCCTTAGAAGTAGAGACTCTTAATTCATTGAACTGTTAGTTCCTTCTAAGGAATAATGGAATTAAAATGAAAAGAACATGGGATATGAGCAGGGCACTGAAGGGAAAATACTTGATACAACATTCTCACAGAAAAGGCTCAGTACTCTCAAAGACAAATTCCTGATTACACAGACACCTGCAATGTCACACACAATGGGCAGAGAACGCACAGCTGCCCTACAGCCTATACCAAAGGTCAAAAGTGAAGGAGCAAAAGATTCGACAGATTCTGACTGCAACAAAAAGAGCAGCAGCAAATCTAAGACAGATTCCCAAACAGAACACGCGGAATCCCAAACAACCGCAGATGAGCAATGCCGACCCTCTCGAGCAGCGACCCGGGCCGCGGTCACTTACCGGCTTGAGGTCTCTGTGAGCATAGCCCTGGCTGTGCACGTAGGCGACTGCCGACAGTATCTGGCGGAAGACAACTCGGGCCTCCTCCTCTGACAGGCGATCCTGGGAAATGATGTAGTCAAACAGCTCCCCTCCAGGGCAGTACTTCAACAGCAAGAGTCACAGAGACATCGTTAGCACTTAAAAATCCCCACCGAGGAATTTAAGATAGAAGGTCAGACACAGCTCAGAAAAATTACTAATGCAACTTTAAAGACAAAGGAAGTGCATGAGGTACACTAAGAACTACACTCGCAGGATCAGACCAATCAGCAGTTAGTCCAGGAATGAGAACAGTAACTCTTTCTTCGAACATTTTTATTACCAATATTTATTTAGAAGTTGAAGCAACCGCCACTGTGATTCTAAAAAGCTCACTCAGGGATTTATGTCTTTACAGCTAAGTACTAAAATCAAGTCAGTCTTAATGAACTCACATTTAGTAAGTATACTTACCTGAAATTAAAAAAAGAAAAATCACAGCAGTAATTACTGTTACTCTAGTAATTATTATTGGTCACTGTCCAGAGACCAGCAAGTACCAGTCTGCATGGGAAGGAGTCCAGTTCCAAGAGGGAATGCAGGGGCTATGAGAAGGGCAGCCAGAGAACGGAGCTCCAGGCCGCTCAGCCCTCTCAGAGCACCTCACTCTTCCATAATCTGGGTTCCCACTTAAGAATTCATTTCATTTCAACAATTATCTATTAAAATTCAAAACGCATGTAGCATTTGACCTTACAGTTCCACATTTAAGAACTGTTCCTAAAGAGGTACTCGCATCAAAAATTAAAGATCACCAAACATTAAAGATCCTTCAGGGGCAGGCGTCTGGCCAAGAGTTACAATGCCCAAGTGAATGGCCATCTCTGGGTTCAAGTCCTTGCTCTGGCTCCAGATTTCAGCTTTTTGCTCATGTGAACTGTGGGAAGCAGCAATAATGGCTCGAGTAGTTGGGCTCCCACCAACTCAAAGCTACTGCCACCATGCAGACTCAGTTCCCAGCCCCCACGTTGAAGGCTGCCCAGCTCCGGCTGCCACAGGCATTTGGAGTGCAAATCAGCAGATGGGAGCTCTTCCCCACATCCTCTGTCCCCACTCATCTCCCTGCCCCTCATCTCAAAGTGTTAAAGGAGAAGTGGGAAGTCCATACAGAAACAGGCACACAGAGGAAAGCATCATTTCAAGATGGAGGCACATCAAATGCCAAGGGGCCAGTGACCACCAGAAGCTAGGAGAGGGGCATGAGGCAGATTGTCCTTCAGAACCTCCAGAAGGAACCACCGTTGCCCACACCTCAACTTTAGACCTCCAGCCTCCAGGATGTGAGATGACAGACTGCTACTGTTTTGTTGTGTTTTGTTTTTTAAGCACAGCATCCCTAGAAAATCCATATGTACACCATCCTTCTGTCTGAGAACAAAGTTCCATTAATGAAACACCACCACCCTATTAAGAGTGGATCAGAGAAACAATAGAGTTGTCATTAATCTCTAGTTTATTACGTGCATCCACTTGGTCTAAATTGTCGGACGCAGAACTCAGACAGGAACGCCTCCCAACGTTCAGTCTAACCTTTCAGGCGAAACATACTTTCTTAACCACTTAACTTTCTCTTTACCAAATGACCCAGTGCTCTCAGCTCTGCGGAACATACCTCGAGAACCATGAATATTTTGTTGGCAGTCTCTAGCACGTGGTAGAGTTGACATATATGTTGATGTCTCAGGTTCTTCAAGGCATCAATCTCTGTTTTGACTCGGGGCAAATCGCTCTGTGCCAAGACACAGTAAATGGACAATCAAGGCACTTCAGGCAGTTTTCCAAGAATCAATAAACAGCTTTAATAACACGTAGTAAAAGGCATCAACAGCCCCAAACTGTTCAATGCAGAAACACAACAGCAAAACTTATTTGTATGTTTATTTACACCATAAGGATTTGATGAAAAGCAAATTCTTCACCAGCCAACAGCACAATGACCAGAAAAATTAAAACAGTCTCCAACTGTTTTATCAGGAGAGCTTTCCAAACTACATGAGTGACAGAGATGCTCTACTTGGTTACCACGCCTGGCACATCATGTTCAAGCTCAGCAATGCCTCCTAAGAAACCTGCCAGCTAAGCTAAAATCCAGTAAATTTAGGTGAAATATATGGTGATAACTTGCTGTCCCTGCCTTCTAATTTTTTTAGGCACTTGAAAATTTTCCAAATAAAGACTCAGTTGGGGACCCAGCACCATGGCCTACTGGTTAGCGCCGGGATCCCATATGGATGCCAGTTCTACAGCTCCACTTCCCATCCAGCTCCCTGTTTGTGGCCTGGGAAAGCAATAGAGGACAGCCCAAAGTCCTGGAACACTGTACCCATATGGGAGGTCCAGAGGAAGTTCAGATGGGCTCAGATCAGACTATTGTGGCCATTTGAGGAGTAAGTGAATGGAAATCTCTCTGCCTCTTCCTCTCTCTGTTGATCTGCCTTCCAAATAAAAATAAATAAATATTAGGGGAAAAAAAAGTTTTTTAAAAAGGGACTCTAACAAACCAGAGGGTCAAAATCCAGTTATTTAGGGATATGCAGACAAATGTCAGATCTCGATCAACAATCAACTTAAACTTCTAACAAGAAAATCTTGTCTTCTTTTTCGAGGGTAACAGAGATCTGTAAATTCCTGAAGGTAACCAAATCCTGGCAGTAACCAAAATAAGCATAATAACAACACAAAACAGTAAAAACTAATAAGAAGTTGGGGCCAGCACTGTAGCATAGCAGCCTGCAGTGTCCAGCATCTGATTTGGCATTGGTTCAAGTCTTGGCTGTTCCACTTTCAGTCCAACTCCCTGACAATGACCTAGGAAAGCAGTGAAGACACTCAGTGCATGGGCCCCTGCACCTGTGTGGGCTCCAGATTGGATCAGTTCCAACCATTGTGGCAACCTGGGGAGAGAACCAACAGATGGATGAATCTTTCTCCCTCTCTTATCTGCTCTCTGCCGTTCAAATAAATAAAATTGGAAAAAAAAAAAAAAGGAAAAACAAAAAAGTTTTTAGTATCAACATAATATCGTTTGCTATTTAAGCATTTAGATGAATAATGAAACTAAAGCTATAACTTAAATTTAAGTTACTATGGAAATTAGTCAAATTTGTAAACAATGTTGATTTTTAAAGAAAAATCTATTTGAATGTTTTTTTATTAGATTGATAAATACAATTGCTCCGCCAAAAAACAATTTGATGGAAAGCCTGATTTGTCAACTGACAGGCTCTAAGAGACTTTTCAATACAGGCCACTGTGTGATTCTAGCATGTATTTTGCAAAAAATTTTGTTTGATAATTAAGAATATTCATAAAGTGTTTATGTTGCCTTACTTAATTATATACTTTAATAATTAAAATAATTACAATGCTAATTAACCTAGAAGAAAACCTTTTCTTCTTTCTCAACTATTAGGGACTTTTGGTCATAGAAAAATTATTTTTAAGTCTTTAAAATTTCTAATTTCTTTTTTTTTTAAGATTTATTTTATTTTTTATTGGAAAGGCAGATATACAGAGAGGAGAGACATAAAGGAAGATGTTCTATCCGATGATTCACTCCCCAAGTGAGCGCAACGGCTGGAGCTGAGCCAATCCGAAGTCAGGAGCCTCTTCTGGGTCTCCCACGCGGGTACAGGGTCCCAAAGCTTTCGGCCGTCCTCAACTGCTCTCCCAGGCCACAGGCAGGGAGCTGGATGGGAAGTGGAGCTGATGGTATTAGAATCGGCACCCATATGGGATCCCGGGCGTTCAAGGCGAGGACCTTAACCACTGCGACATCGTGCCGGGCCCTAGATTTCTTTTTTTTTAATTATTATTTTTTTTTTATTACAAAGTCAGATATACAGAGAGGAGGAGAGACAGAGAGGAAAATCTTCCGTCAATGATTCACTCCCCACTAAGCTACGGCGCCAGGTCCCGAATAAATCAATATTGTTAAAAACTTTTAAAGTAAATAAAAACAAAATTTATAAAAGCTATAAAATGCTATAAAAGCTATAAAAGCTATAAAAATGTTATTCTTAGGCCCGGCGGCATGGCCTAGCAGCTAAAGTCCTCGCCTTGAATGCCCCGGGATCCCATATGGGCGCCAGTTCTAATCTCGGCTGCTCCACTTCCCATCCAGCTCCCTGCTTGTGGCCTGGGAAAGCAGTTGAGGACGGCCCAAAGCCTTGGGACCCTGCACCCGCGTGGGAGACCCAGAAGAAGTTCCTGGATCCTGGCTTTGGATGGGCATAGCATCAGCCGTTGCACTTAGTTGGGGAGTGAAACATCGGACAGAAGATCTTCCTCTCTGTCCTCCTCTCTGTATATCTGACTTTCCAATAAATAAATAAATCTTTAAAAAAAAAAAAAAAAGAATGTTATTCTTAAAACAGCAGTAACTTAAAACATTTGAGCAAATTTGCATCTTAACACAAAATTGGCTACACAGAATATTACTGCAATATTTTAAGCTTACCCCTAGTGCATTTTTATCCATGATTTTTATAGCTACCATTTCTCCAGTAAGGATGTGGCAGGCAAGTTTGACCTTCGCAAAGCCACCTAAGTACAGAAAAATACAGCATTAACAAACAAGCAAGAACAAGGCACGAATGCCTCAGAGCCACATATTTCTAGAATTTTGTGGACTCTTCCCTCCTGCTGCTTCTACCATGTTAGCCAGGAAACTAGTGTCTTTTCTCCCAGAGTCTAGCTGAAGACTTTTTTTCTTGACCATGGCAGTGCGGGACAGTCTTCCAGACATTCATGGATAATGTATCTTACAGAACATCTATGCACACACTTCTAGTTTTTTTCATCAAAATAAATTTCTCCTTAATTCCACAAACTTTCTGAAGCATCCACGTGAAAACAGAATCCACTCTTCAGATTTTGTTTTACAATTAACATTGCAATTAAAACTTGCTTCATTATTAAAATTATGTGTGACTATTTATTGCTAGAATATAAAACTGCCAAGACAGAAGACGAACTATGTAAAACTTGCATTCATTTTTAAAACTGTGAGGATAAGCAATTAAGTTCCAAAACTGGACCAAAGGCTGCATAAATGTTGCTACTCAGGTACCTATGAGAAATCTCCAAATTAATATTCCTGAGAAGTTCCAGCCAACCTGTGTGTCCCTCTCTCCTGTCCCTATAGTTTGGAATCCCCCCATTTTACCAAAAAGCAATCCAGAAGCTTGAGCCCCCAACCCTGGAGGCATCCTTAAACCTTTCTCTAGTAACCAACCTAACAAATCCTGTGGCTGTCTTCAAACACATAATGGTTAGCTTGGAGAACAGGAGGTAAGCAATAATGATTGTAAATGGCTTTATGTCTTGATCTGAGCAAAGACTCTGTGTGTATCTAAAATTCCATCAAGATTACTGCACTTGCCACCTGTATATAAAACTCCACCATATTAGTACACTTTCCATATTTTACTGTGTGCTCTAGTTAAGAGAAAACATTTCCGTGTGTGTGTGCGCACGCGCACACGTGCGGTCATGCTCAGAATCCCACCCCTTTCACTGCTTACTACCTCCCTCATCCAAGCCACCATCACCTCCAGCATCACACCTGCAGTACTGTAACCGCCTCTAACTCCTCTCTGCTCTGGCCTCTGCCCTCCCCCACCCCATCTTTCCATCACCACGCAGCCAGAGTGACCCTGTAAAAACAGGTCCATTCATACCCTGGCTCAGTAGCCCCCAATATCTCTTATTTAGAATAAAAGTTGAAGCCCTGGCAATGTCCTACTTGGCTCCGCTACTATTCCTCGCTCCTTGGACTGCTTTTTCTTACAGATTTAGACAAACTCATTTTTCAATGACACCAGTTAGATTAAAAAGCTCATGACTACCCAAATAGGCTATCCTCTAAATAGCTGATCCATCCCGTCTCTCCAAAAATAATAACAACAATTACCTGTCCCAATAGTTTCATACAATTCATAGTGTTTAAGTAGTTCATCGTAATCTTTCATAGTCTACCTGGAAGTTATGCAAAATAAAAAAAAAAACCTGTAAGACATAAATAGTACATGATCAATACAGGAAGTAAGACTGGATTATCTCTTCTACTTTGAAACTGCAAACATGAATGAATCTTAGCGACATAAATGAAACTGAACAAACAACAAGAAAAACCTAGACTCTCAGCACACATACATTTGATTCCATATAAAGACTTAAATATGCAGTATTTGGGGGGCCAGTATTAAGGTACAGCAACTGAAGCTCCTACCTGTAATACCAGCATCCCCGTATGGACACTGGCTCATGTGAAAGCTGCTCCACTTTTTTTTCTTCAGATTTATTTTTTTACTAGAAAGGCAGATTTACAGACAGGAGAGACAGAGAAGATTTTCTGTCTGCTGGTTCACTCCCCAGGTGACCACAATGGCCAGAGCTGAGCCAATCTGAAGTCAGGAGCCAAGAGCTTCTTCCAGGTCTCCCACATGGGTGCAGCGGCCCAAGCACTTGAGTGAGCCATCTTCTGCTGCTTTCTTAGGCACATTAGCAGGGATCTGAATCAGAAGTGGAGCAACCAGGACTCAAACTGTATTCATACCAAACAGAATACTGGCATTGGAGGTGGCAGCTTAACTCACTGTGCTACAACACTTACCCCTAAGTAAATCTGCTAAAAGCACTCATACATGTAAGTCAAACCCTGGGACTTCAGGGGCTTCAGAACAGAGCTCTATTAATAGTCAACATGAAGACGAAGCTCTCTGAAGCTACACAGAAAATATTTCTCTCAACACTCTTCATCCTCAGAGCCAGGCTGAAGGGGCAGAACTTAGGCACTCAACTTTGTAAAAGGATGTCCCCACATCCCTTAGAAAGCCACACGAGTCAAGAGGACCAAAGGCAAGTGAAGGTCACCCAGAGGACACTAAGAGAACCTCCCACATGGTCCAGCAGAGCAAATCAGGGAACTGGAGCTCAAAACAGATCCCAGGGAGGCCCAGCTAGGAAGGAAAGCTTTCTTCTCCTGGCCTGATCCACATACACAAACCTTTAGGGATGCAGCAGAGGATGGCTTAAAGCACAAGACCCCAAGGTCCCACTCTAACTCGTCAGCAGGTGCAGCAGAGGCAGAGCCAGTCCCACTTCACCAAGCTGAGATCCAGTAAGCTTGATAAAGGCTGAGATTTATGACACAGTGTTCACCAGTTTAGTGTCCCTGTCATTCATCCTGCCCTCACCACAACTGAGTGAAGAGCACATTAAAAGTCTAAATGGTAAGATTTTGCAAGACTTAGAGGATAAATATAATCTCAGCAGTGTGGTAAATTATTCAGGAAAACAGTGAGGCAGGTGTTTGGCACAACAGTTAAAATACTGTTTGTTACAGCCATATCCCAGGCCCCGCACAATGACTCAACAGCTAAACACTTGCCCTACAAGCACCACAACCCCATATGGGCATCAGTTTGTGCACCAGCTGCTCCACTTCCCATCCGGCTCCCTGCTTGTGGCCTGGGACAGCAGTAGAGGACGGCCCAAAGCCTTGGGACCCTGCACCCGGCATGGGAGTCCCAGAAGAAGCTCCTGCCTTCGGATCAGCTCAGCTCCAGTCACTACAGCTATTCAGGGAGTAAATCAGCAGATGGAAGATTTTTCTGTCTCTCCTCTCCATAAAAAAACCCTGCCTTTCCAATAAATATAAAATGCATCTTTTTAAAAAAGAACCATACCCCATACTGCAGTGCCTGGGCCTGGTCCAAGTCCCAGCTGCACTCCAGTCCCAGGTTCCCGCCAACGTGCACCCTGTAAAGCAGCACACGTGGACCTGGATTGAGTTCTGAGCCCCTGCTTTCACTCCAGCCCAATCACGGCTGTGCGGGCATTTGAGGGGTGAACCAGCAGATGAAAGGTATTTCTTTCTCTGCCTGTCCTACAATATTAAATTTTAAAAAGAAAAAGAATAGTAAGGGGCACGCCCTTACTACACTGAGAATGCGTCATGTTCTAAACGAGCTAGAAAAAAAGTCCACATGAAATTATCAAAGCCCCAATAGCCAAAAAAGACTTATTAAAAGGGATTTATATATTTGAAACTCAGAGTTAGAAAGAGGGAGAGACACAGAGAAAGAGGTCTCCCAACCACTTGTTTACTCCCCAAGTGGCCAAAATGGCCAGAGTTGGGCCAGGATGAAGCAAGGAGCCAGGAAATTCTGTGCCACTCACATGGGTGGCAGAAGTCCAGACATTTGAGCCAACTTCTGCTATTTTTCCAGGCAAATGAGCACAGAGTTAAGTCAGAAGTGGAGCAGCCAGGACATAAATTGGTACCCACATGGCATCACAGATAGCTGCTTTACCCACTATGCCATAACGCTGACTCCACAAAAGACATATTAAAAATATCATCAATAGGGCCCGGCATGGTGGCCTACCAGCTAAAGTCCTCACCTTGCATGCATGGGATCCCATATGGACACCAGTTCTAATCCCAGAGGCCCCGCTTCCCATCCAGCTCCCTGCTTTTGGCCTGGGAAAGCAGTTAAGAACGGCCCAAAGCCTTAGGACCCTGCACCTGTATGGGAGACCCGGAAGAGGCTCCTGGCTCCTGGCTTCGGATTGGCTCAGCTCCAGCTGTTGTGGCCACCTGGGGAATGAATCAGCGGATGAAAGATCTTTCTCTGTCTCTCCTCTTTGTAAATCTGACTTTCCATTAAAAATAAATAAATCTTAAAATAATACAGAACACAAAAAGGCTTAAGACTGGAGTCAGTCAACTTCGTAACTGTCAAAGGAGGCACAGGTGTTGTCAGTCATTGTGGAAGAAGGACCAATGGAAGGACAACTCCAATCAGACCCAAGTGTCCTTCTGGGTATGAATAAATAGAACTGGTGTCATACAGGACTGAGGCCTGAAACTTCTCTAAGGAAACACGGAACTGGCTGTGCAGTGGGAAGAGGTTTATGGTTCAATCTTAAGAACATTCTGCATCACCAACCTATTATCGAGGCTATGTTCTTCTCCACTGCTGAACCTGAGCAGACAGCGATGCTGAGGAGGGTTTCAAACCCAAAGTACAGAATATTCGCCTTATAACGTTGGCCCCACAGTACATCCCATCAGCGGCCCGCCCTGCCCCCTTACAGAGGCCCCTGTGGTTGGGGGAATTTGGGGGTACCCAACAGGGGCGTCCGCCAGTAACGCAGGAGGGGATGGACGGTACACAGCAGCCAGACAAGTAGGACCCATCCAGGGGTGAAACCAGCCCGCGCAACCGTACTCAGGGCGGCCCTTGCTCCTTCCACACCTCAGGGGAACGCAAGTCCAAACAGGAGCCAAAAAGTGGGAAGACGGGCCAAACTCCAACACACACCTTGCCCCAGAGAAGCGCCAGCGTGAAGTTCACGGACTGCAGCGCTGGGGGCGGGGCGGCTCCCCTCTCAGACCCCAGGTCCCTTGGGGGGCAACTTCTCCTCCAACAGGATCAGCTCCATGCTCCCCCTTTTGAGTGTGAGCCTCAGAAGCCAGTACTCCAGGGGAGATGGGAAGGCGAAGTGTCTCCGCCAGGAACAGGTGGGGCTCCAGACAATTTGGCCACACTGGGCTCCCGGCACCGCAGCACAACCCAACGGCCCCAAACCTTCACCTACGGCTGCCGAGGGCAGGACACTGACCTGAGGGGCAGGGGCCCGGGCGGGGAAGAGCCGGACAGAAGGACACACGAGCCTGCCAGCCGTCCCGGGTGCGGCGGTGTGGGAAAGCAGTCCCTCAGGATTCTTCTCGCAAGTCGCGTTTAAGCCGCTTCCGCCCGCCAAGGGAATCAAACTTCCCAGGGCGGAAGGGGCGGGGCGCGCGGCGGACGGGCGCGCGCGGCGGAGCCAGTTGCAGGTAGCTTCTGAGCTCACTGCCCACAACGCCAACACCTGCACTAGTTCTCTTTTTGAAATTAAACTTTGGAAAGATGTTGTAGAATAGCTGGTTAAGTTGCTGCTTGAGAACACTCCCCCAGTATCTAAGTCCCGACTGCCCTTCTCATCCTGCTTTCCTGCTAATGCAACTTGAATGAAGTGATAACCCCAGTGCCTGGACCCCGGCCATCCACCTGGAGATCACGGGCTCCTGACTTCAGCCTGGCCTCGCCCTGGCTATTACGGAGAAAAAAAAAAAAATATATATATATATATATATATATAAGGATTTACTTATTTTTTTATTGGAAAGGCAGATTTATAGAGAGAAGGAGAGACAGAGAGCAAGATCTTCCATTCATTGGTTTACTCCCCAAGTGGCCGCAATGGCCTGGGCTGGACTGAGTAGCATCACTTGCTGCCCACCAGCACATGCAGAAAGTGGGGACGAGGGACATGCCCTGCCGGACTAGGCCACAGTACCCACCTGCGAGTGTACCCAAAAGTCAGAACAAGGAGAGGCCCACAGCAGGCTGGGCCGCAGCATCCACCAGAACTTGAGAGACTGGGATCTGAGGGCAGGTTCTGTAGAGCATTTGTGGGCTCAACCCTGTGGGACCGCAGCATCAACCATTTTTCATGAGATCCAGGGATGGTAACAGGCTGGGTCAGGCTGGACTGTGGAACACACAGCCAGAGCTGGGATGAGACCAGGCTGGATAAGGCTGCAGCACCTGTCAGCCAGCACGTGGACCCAGGCTAGATGCAAGCCAGGCTGAAGTAGGGTGCCACACCCAGTGGCAAGTGCTGGGTCATTCCTGGCTGGACTTCAGTACCCCCAGGACCTGGGAGTAGGCCTGGCAGGAGAACTGTGGGCTCTACCCTACTAAGCTGCACCTCCTGTTGGTCAGCACGAGGGCATGAGAACTGGAGCTGGGACCAGGCAAGGCAGCAGCACCCTTAGGCGTATGTATGTGTGAGCCAGGTCTGGGGGTGCATCAGGCTAAGCTAATCTGCAGCAGCCATGGATATGCACTACAGGGAGCATGGGACAGACCAAGCTAGGCTGCAGCACATCCTGGCACACACAAAAACCGGGCTGGGGATGGGCCTGATGGGGGCTTTTGGGGGTTGCTTTGACTAGGCAAGGTCACCTGCTGGTAAGCAGGAAGACTGGGCCTGTGGCAAGCTGGGTTGGGCTAGGCCACAGCACCTGTTAGTTCATGTCAGAGATAGCATTGGGGGTAGAACTGACCAGGCAGCTACAGCCACTAGTATGTGTGTTGGCTGGTGCAGGTGACAGACCAAATCTGACCCTGTACTGGCTGGTGTGCACAAGAGTCAAGTCAGAGGGCACCTCAGGCAAGGTTTGTGGGGCACTCCCTGGCTGGATCACTGCACTCAAACTCCAGCCATAGGGAAAGTCACAAGCTATGTGGTCTGAACGTGGAGAGCATGCATCAGGACTGGGCCTCCTCAGCTGCTGATGCCCGTGCAGTGCACAGCATGCCCAGATGCACACGGAGGACATGACAGCTCATCTAGGCCAGTAGAGGACATGGAGTGCCTTGTCAGAGGAACAGGTTGGACCACTCTGACCAAACTTTGCAACAAAGTGTCTGAGTCTGCAAATGCACCAATGTGGACTTGGTCAGCCAGTTGACCTGACAAAGATTTTCTCAACACTGATACAACAAAGGCAACAACATCTCAGAGCATCTAACCCCTCAGGTAACACCCTTGGAACATTCTTCCCCACATCAGGGTCTCTGAGGTATCATTGATTTATGCTTATAAATATTTATAGGTATTATGTCTTTAGATATTTATATTTATTATATATAAAAGTTATTCATATATTATATAAATATATATTAATAAATACATTTCATTCTAAGTGTGATGGAAAGTCAACTTGCTGAATGGGGGAAGAACAAGACAGCTCCACTTTTAAAAGACAAGGGATGGACAGTGTGGCACAGTGGGTTAAGCTTCAAATAGAGGCTCCTGCAGCCCATATTGAAATACCTAGTTCGAAGAGTTGGTATTGTGTTAATAAATCTTCAAAAAAAGGAAAAAGCAATGTTTTATTTATTTATTTATTTTAAGATGTGTTTATTTTTATTGGAAAGGCAGATATACAGAGAGGAGGAGAGACAGAGAAGATCTTCCATTCACTGATTCACTCCCCAAGTGGCCACAATGACTGAAGCTGAGCCAATCCAAAGCCAGGAGCTTCTTCCTGGTCTCCCACGTGGGTGTAGAGTCCCAAGGGTTTGGGCTGTCCTCAACTGCTTTTCCAGGCAGGGAGCTGGATGGGAAGCGGGGCTGCCGGAATTAGAACCTGTGCCAATACAGGATCCTGGCACATTCAAGGTGAAAACTTTAGCTGGTAGACCATCATGCTGGACCCTACTTTATTTATTTGAAAGGCAGAATTAAAGAATCCTCTCTGTTGATAGGTTCCCCAGAAGGCCACCATGGCCAAAAGTGGACAGGTTTGAAGCAAGGAGCTGGGGCTCCTTCCAGCTCTCCCGGATGGGTGTAGGGGTCTGCACAGTTGGGCCATCCTCTGCTGCTTTCCCAGGCACATTAGCTGGATTGGAAGTGGAGTGGCCAGGACTACAGATCCAGCCAGTTGGAGAAACTCCTGGCTTCCCAATTTCGCAGCAGAGCCTTCCTCTTGATTTATTGCTTGCACTGTGAGCTGTGGCACCCTGTGACCACTTGGTGGCAGCAGAACCCAGTCAGGGATCCCACTGCTGGGAGAGACCACTTTTTTTTTCAGTACCAACGTTAACAATTTATTTTCACTTAGTATAATGATTCATGGTTTATATTTCTTTGGAGTATCCAGTAAAAACATTTTAAAACTACATTTATTTCATTTATTTCATTTTATGACACAGTTTCCTAGGCTCTGGGATTCCCCCAGCTCTCCCCCTACACTGAATTCCTCCACATTGTTGCAGTAATACAGATCATAACCAGTCATGATTCCTTCATTGTGAGCATGGACCATGCAGAGAATCCAGCATCTTATTTTCCAGATAAATTCAAACGTTTCATTGGGAAACCATCCCTGGTCTGAAAGTAGGGCTGGCAGAATATCATCCCCTCCAATGAAAAGCCCTACACAATTTCAACAACAATTTACAACATCATGAAGTTAATTGACATGGTATTGAGTGACGAGTATGTTAGAAAATGCAAGTTCTTAACCACATCCTGTGACTACTTCATTGACATCTCAATTATAGTTTATACACAACCAGCTGCTATATACCTTAAAGTAGTTATATGGTACTATTCAGCTGTCTTGTGCCTATTTTCATTTATATATTTAACAGCTTAAAGTATTCAAGTGTGATTCCTACTGAACTATGCAAAATTTAAGATAGTCCAAAACAGGTTTATACCTTAAACAAGCCATATGTTAACAATTGAGGAGCAGAACAGTTTTGGGAGGGGTGTGCAGAGAAATCTTCAATACCTTAGTGAGGAGTAACTAATCTTTGTGTCCTACCTAGTTAGGTATATGGGAGTCCAAGCTGTTTCCTGTCTGTTTTAAGCTTTCTTTATTGACCTCTGTTTATCTGATCTAATTTGGGGGGGCGGGGCGGGGATCTGGAGTGACCCTGATGGTCATTACAAGAAAGTGTGGGGAGCCAAAGTTGGAACTGAGTTAGGAACAGAGAAAGCTCCTCTCCCGAGTCCCGAAGGAAGTTTATTGTTCTGTTTCTGAGGACCGCTCAAGGCTCCTGGCCTTTGTTCCAATGACATTAGATCCTGTGAGGAAGGATCTGGGCTTCTTTCATCCCGTGTGGGAGATCCGATAGGGAATGGATGACCTCAGAGTTCTTGGCCTGCGAGGGCACTCCAATTCCCCGTGGAGACCACTTTTAAAAATACTGGGCAGGGGCCCGGCGCGGTGGCGCAAGTGGTTAAAGTCCTCGCCTTGCACGCTCGGGATCCCATATGGGCGCCGGTTCTATCCCTGCAGCCCCGCTTCCCTTCCAGCTCCCTGCCTGTGGCCCGGGAAGGCAGTCGAGGACGGCCCAAAGCTTTGGGACCCTGCACCCGCGTGGGAGACCCAGAAGAGGCTCCTGGCTTCGGATCGGCATAGCATCGACCGTTGCGCTCACTTGGGGAGTGAATCATCGGACGGAAGATGTTCCTCTCTGTCTCTCCTCTCTGTATATCCGCCTTTCCAATTAAAAAATAATAAAAATAAATCTTTAAAAAAAAATATATATATAAAAATTTTTTTAAAAACCACTGGGCAGGAACATCTCCTGATGGACACACATAGCACCGTCCATGGAGTCAATCTGCCAAAAAAGTTGAACCTGAATTGATTAATGCTATGGGTCCAAATACATATTTAGCAGAAACACGGGCGAAGAAAGGACATGTTACACATCATTAGGATCTGGGGCCCCTGTGCTGCCTCTGGCTGGCCATGGCCTGGTGTACTACTAGACTAGACCCAGGACCCTCACCAGCTTGAAGGCTGTGGGTTGTCCAGGGAAGAGAATTGGAGATGTGTGGGATTGGGGACCACAGAGGAAGTACTTTACAGGTATAGAATAAATTCTGGGGGCTTCCACAGACTAGGCCACTGCACTCACAGGTAAACAAGCAGGCTGAGACAAGGTGGTTTGGAGAGGAAAACAGGAGGATATGTCTTGGTCAGACCAGTGCACCTGTCCACATGAGAGTCCTGGGCTGGGCTTGGTGGCATTGCCAACCACCCACCGGCACACAACAAAGCTAAGGCTGGGGGCCCTGACAAGCAAGGCTAGGCCACAGTACCTACCAGTGAGTGTCAGGGGAGGGGACAGGCTACACAAGACTAGACCATAACACCAAGCAGCACACACATCAGAGAACCTGGTCAGGGCACAAATTCTGTAGGGGATTGTGAACTCACCCCTGTGGGACTGCAGCACCACTAGTTTGCATGTGAGTTAAGGTGGTGATGGGCCAAGGTAGGCATGACCATGGAACTCACTGACAGTTATGGGTACTGGGTTTGGAAACAAGCTGGGTTGGTCCAGGCTACAGCACCCATAAGCGTATTCAAGAATTGGGTCCATGGACGGACTGGATCGCAGCACCCATGAGCATATACAAAGGCCAGGATAGAGGCTGGACTGTGCAAGCCAGGGCCTAGCACCCACCAGCATGTGAGATCTAGATTTTGGAGCAGGCCTGGTGGGAGAACTTGGGAAACTGCCCTACTAGATCATAGCTCCCACTGATGGGCAGGACAGCCAGGACTGAGTGTGGGCCAGCCCATGCAAGGCTGTACCACTCATCAGCATGTGTGTGGGTTTGCTTGGGGAAGGGGAGCATTGCAGGCTGGGCAGGGCCAGGCCACTTTCATACATGGGAGACAGGATATGGGGTGGGCCATGACAGACTAAGCGATCATACCTGCTAGTTTACACAAGAGCCAAAGATGGGGTTGGCTGGGCAATGCTAGGCTGTAGCACCACTGATGAGAATGGGGGTGGACCAGCCCAGCCCAGGCAGTAGCATCCATTGGTAAGTGCCGGAACTGAGAGCAAGCCATGCAGGTTAAGTCAGAGCAACCACTGGCATTTGCAAGAACCAGGGCTGGAAGTGGGCCTGATAGGGGAACAAAGGAGAATCCACTTTAGGTAGCTATTCCCATTGGTGAGCATCAGAGCTGGGGCTGCAGGCAGACCTGACTAAACATGGCTGCAGCATTCTTCTACAGATGTATGGGCTGGGTCTAGGTGCATGACAGACTGGGTCCGGCCCTGATACCCACTGGCATTCACAGGAGCTAGCATGGGTACGGGATGAGCTGGGATAAACCACAGTACTCGTGGATGTGTACAAGAACCGGATCAGATATGGGACAGGCAAGATAGTCTACTGCACATGTTGGCATGCACAGGAACCATGGCTGGGGGTGGGCCTGAAGGGAGTTATTCTGAGTCACCCTGACTCAGCTGTGTTTCCTACTGGTGTGCTTAAGAACTGAGTTTGTCTAGGCCAAAGCACAGGTCTAGGAGATGGAGCTGGGGGAAGAACTGACCAGGTAACTAGATTCATAGGTGTGCATGGCTGATGTGGGTGATGAGCTGAACTGGACCCCACACTAGCTGCCTGCTCTAACAGTGCACACTAGAGTCAGGTCTAGGATCATCTCAGGTGAGCTTTTCTTGTAAAATTTACTTATTTTCATTAGGAAGGCAGATTTACAAAGAAAAAGAGAGACAAAAATATTTTCCATCTGCTGGTTCACTCCCCAAATGGCTACAGCAGCAGAAACTGAGTTGATCTGAAGCCAGGAGCTTCTTTCTGGTCTCAAATGAGGGTGCAGGGTCCCAGGGCTTTGGACCATTCTCTGCTGCTTTCCAAGGCCAAAAGCAGGGAGCTAACTGGGAATGGGACACAAACTGGTGTCCATACGGGATCCTGATGCTTAGAGGATTAACCAATTGATCCATTGTGCTGGGCCCCTCAAACCTCTTTTATCATTGTGTTTCAAAATTTAAAAATTATAAAGTAGCAAAACATGAAATTTTCATGAAATAATCTTTACAAGGAAATCCCCCAAAGATCCTTGCATTTCATTTGGCTCTGCCCATTTTGTTAAAAGGAACATGGAATCTTCCTCATTACTTACGTACATGGGCATTTGCAACTACAAGTATGTGGGCCAGGGACATTGGCACTGCCACTCACATTGGTTTAGATGCATGGGCAAAAAATGGTTCAATTTTCCAAAATGGTCAACGGCCCCAGGCGAGGGGACCTGAGGATCAAGCTCCCATCCTCCTTCCACGTGCACTGCAGCTTGTCCCTGAGAGACTCCAACCTCCGCTAAAGTCAAGCAAAAATACATTTCAGGCCTGGGAGACATATAGAGCAGATCTGGGCTCAGATCATATAAACCGATCTTTTACTTCAAAGAATCACTTATGAGCTCATGGAGAACTGGAAAACCCTGATTAAGCAATTTTCAGCTGTGGAGATAAAGTGTTATCCCTACTTCTCCTCCCCAACCTCCAATGCCTGCAGCGCTTGTAATTCCAGAAACTCTCCTTTTTAAGAAAATTACAGATTCATTGGACATGTCCACAAGTTCCAGCACAGCCTCCATCCTGCCTCCTTCCCTGTCTCCCACAGCCAAACTAGGAAATCCACATGGTCACAGCGCACCGACCTTGCTCAGAGTTCCCGGCATGGCTGTGCTGGTTAGCATGTCTGTGTATGTGCATGAAGGCATGCGTGATGGTGCATAGCTCTACACCATGTGACCATGCGTGGAGCCTTGTGTGTGATCACCACGGCAGTCAAGAGAGGAGCCGTCGTCACATCTCTCCTCCCTGAGACGCATCTACAGTTGCTTTCCGCCTCTCCCCTCTGTTCTCCATCTCTGTGTCAGTCCCTGAATGTCAAGGAGATGGAGTCATACATTAGGAATCCTGTTGACTTGAGCTTTCTTTTTTCTGTTTTTCATTCAATGTCTCAGTCTGTTTGCTGCTGCTATAAAAATAGACTACTAACTGAGCAGACCGTACAACACAGCAAGTTTGTTGGACTCGTGGCTCTGGAGACTGAGAAGCCAAGATCTGGGGTCTGTCTCATGAACAAATCACAGGAAAGAAAAAAGAAGAGCTGGTCCAGTGGCACAGTAAGCTAATCCACTGTCCTGCAGCACTGGTTCACGTCCTAGCTGCTCCACTTCCTGGCTGCTCCCTGCCGCAAGCCTGGGAAAGCAGTGGAGGATCTTGGGACCCTGCACCCCTGTAGGAGACCTGGAGGAAGCTCCTGGCTTTGGGTCAGCTCAGCTCTGGTTGTTGTGGCCATTTGGAGAGTGAGCCAGTGAATTGAGGATCTCTGACTCTGCTCTCTCCTTCTCTCTCTGCAAAATCTACCTTCCAAATAAAAATTAACAAATCTTCCAAAAAAAAAGGTTGTGCTCTGAGAACAAGCCCACTGTTGAGATAATGAACCCATTTCTCTGACAACCCTCATCTATTAAGGAGGCAGTGCCTTGGTGAATCCATCACATCTGAAAGATACTGCCCTCTTTTTAAAAGATTTATTTATTTAAAAGGCAAGAGTGACAGAGATGGCGAGAGATCTCTGCCGGTTCATTCCCCAAATGTTTGCAGCAGCCTGGGACTAGCCCAGGCCCAAACCAGGAGTCTGGGACTCAGTCTCCCACATAAATGGCAGGATCCCAGGAGCCCGGACCATCTTCTGTTGCTTCTCTGGGCTGCACATCAGGACTGGATCAGAAGTGGAGCAGCCTGGGACTAGCACTGTGGTGGATCAGGTAAGGCCTCTGCCTGCAATGCTGGCATTCTTTCATAGGTGTGATTGGAATCTGGCTTATTTTTTCACTCATATTTTTATTGTAAATATGTGACAGGAAAAAACACAGCAAAGTAAATATAGGAAAGAGATAATATGTATATTTTGAAAGCAATGGTCTAAATGTACCTTTTATCACAACTATGTCTTCATCTAGAGCTGTGATTTTCCTTATCCCATAGAACTTGCCTTTGCAGCTGTTTGCAGTCCTAATTGTGCAGGTTTGTGCCTTGTCCCCAAGAAATGTTGCAGGTTTTTCTTTTTTTACTGAATTTTTGAATGTTACAATCCTTTTAGATCACAATGATTTTTCTCCATCCTTACTAGCATTTAGCACTATCACTGTTTTTCTTTTTTCTCTTTTTAAAATAAATATTCCTTTTCTTTTTTCCTTTTAAGATTTTGTTTTGTTTTTATTTGAAAGGCAGAGTTACAGAGAGGAGAGACAGATCTTCCATCCCCTGGTTCACTCCGCAAGTGGCCACAACACCCAAAAACCAGGAGTCAAGAGCTAGAAGCTTCTTCCAGGTCTCCCACATGGGTTCAAGAACCCAAGGACTTGAGCCATTTTCTCCTACTCTCCTAGGCCATAGGAGGGAGCAGGATACGAAGTGGAGCTTCCAGGATTAGAACCAACACTCAGAGTGCCAGCCCCATTGTAAGAAGTTTAGCTTCCTATGCCATGGTGCCAGTCCCACTAGTACTAGTTTTCACTTGAGTCATTCTCCATGTTTTGATAGTGAAATCCTCCCCACTCCAAATTTCCAGAATATTTCAGAAGGTACTGTGTCTGCTGACAGTCGTCGGACCTCTGACTCAAACAAGGCTGCTCACTGGGACCCAAGGAACTTCATAAACACAGGAGTTCTAGTATCAGGACGTGGCCTGTCCATCAAGAATTGTCAAATTTCCATGAGTGTTCCAGTGTACAAATTCATGAACCACTGATACCATTCCTATGCCTTGGTCAATTTCCTCCTACTGTTTCTGGATCCATTGAATGAGATCCATCAGGGACTGTAAAACAACTTATCCTGAGTAAGAGAAGATTTAGAAGCCAGACTATATGGTTTTTCCTAAAACAATACCAGTAGAGTTAACACGCTGTGCTATAGGAAACTTCTTTTCATGGATATGGAAAAGACTCAAATTATGTGAACATAAATCATAAGCACTCAGGTCACGCTTCAATCTCTAGAAATAAAATGTGGTGGTAGAATGACAATGGGTTTGGGCATCAGCAGATCTGGTGATGAGTTTTGCTTTGTTCCAAAGAGCTGTGGCACCTTGAGAGAATCATCTGGCCTCCCCAAGCTTCATTTTGCTGTCCCTAAAATCTATACTGATGGTCCCTTAGAAGTTTTATGCAAGATAAAATACGCCATGGCTGGCACTGTTGTAACATGGGTCAAGTCATCTTTGACACTGACATCCAACATGGGTGTTGGTTTGACTTCCAACTGTATCAGTTCCAGTCCAGCTCACTACTATTGCACCTGAGAAACCAGCAGAGGATGGTCAAGGGCTTGAGCCCCTTCTACTCGTACTGGAGACCCAGAGTGCCATGCTTCTGACTTTGGCCTAACCCAGCCCAACCATTGCAGGCATCTGGGAAGTGAACCAGTGGAAGGAAGACCTTTCTCCTTTCATTTCTTTCTCTGTGTAACTCTCCCTTTGAAAAAACAAAATAAATCTGAAAAAAAAAATATGGATATCTGCTATATGTCTAATACACTGGAATAATGATACAATTATTATTGATAGGAAAATTAAAAGTGTTTGCCAGATGGGCAGCATTCATTACACTTCAGCAAATTAGTACTTCTTATGTTACATTTACTATATAGATATAGATGATCAATTTTGCTAGTTTTTTCCATTTTTGTAAATATGTAGATTCTTTAGGATTTACTTACTTGAAAGGCAAAGTTACACAGAGAGAAGGAGAGATAGAGAGATCTTCCTTCTGCTGATTCACTTCTCAAATGGTTGTAACAGCTGGGTCTTAGCCAGGCTGAAGCCAGGATCCTGGAGCTTCTTTCAGGTCTCCCATGTGGATACAGGAACCAAACTACTTTTGCTGCTTTCTCAGGCACATTAGCAGGAGCTGTATGGGAAGTAGACTAGCCAAATCTCAAACTGGTACCCCTATGAGATTCTGATGTCTTAAGTGGAGATTTAACCTGTTAAAGCCACAACACTGATCACAGAACAAATTTTGTAACACATCGATAAAAACTGAAAAATCAAACATCAACCACACATTCTGCATCACTCTTCCAATTCTGAAAGGACTGAGTAAATTTGACAATAAGACAGTATTGAATCGCTGATCCAGTTATCATGTTGGACATGCCGACTACAATTTAGACCACGGTCCTTAGCAGCTTGTAAGCAATATTTGGCCTCCTTGCCTGCACACTGTTCCAGCTGGGGGAACTGGGTCTGCAAACAGGAATTGTTGAGCAAGCCTCGCCAAGCTCATTCCCTCAGCCTTGAGCAGTTCTTCAGACCATTTCCCTGGCTGGACTTTGAACCAGCACACCTGCGTGGATACACAGTCTCCCAGGAAACCCGCCTGGAGACAGCCACAGGTACATCTAAACCACAAACACTCAGTGTTCACAATTCCCTTGCAGATCCCAGGAGCCATTCAGAACACAACAGCCTAAAAACAGAGCCCTAGGTCTTCACAGCTCTGCAGTGACGTCAGCTTGCAGAAGCTGCATTGGTTCCAGAGAGATGCCTGGCTGAAGTCATCTGACCATGTGACCTGCCCAAGTGCCAAGGGAATACTGACTGTGGGACTGATTCTTTGCCAAGTGGCTTGCTGTTGTCCCCCAGGAAGATTTCCTCCCCAACGCGTCTTCTGTAATGATAACAGCAGTGCCCTTAGGAAGCCAGGTCCACAGCCCAGTGACTGTATTAAAGTGAATATGCCAATTAATCTATCCAAAGGCAGGGGAACAGAATGAAGAAAGGGGCTCTTCCATAACAAAACAACACTGCATATAAGTAAAAAATGAAACTACACTGCATATAAGTAAAAATCTCATTCATCAAAAATATTTGGGGGCCCAGTGTGATAGCTCAGTGACTAAATCCTCGCTTTGCATATGCACAGCCTCAGCCACATCACCCTTCCAGGTCCAGGGCGGAAGGCAAAAATAAATAAATCTTTAAAAGAAAATATTATTAATGTTTTACTCACCTGCACAAATACTGTGACACCTTTCTAGAGGCTATAAATGTTGTTTTGGACAAATGAACTGGTTTCTTTGCAATAAGGATGACTACTGTTCTCTTCAAAAATAGCTTTTAAGGAACCAGCACCATGGCTCAACAAGCTAATCCTCCATTCTTTGGCACTTGCAACCCATAGGTAATGGTTCATGTCCTGGCTACTCCATGTCCAATCAGCTCCCTGCTTATGAACTAGGAAAGCAACAAAGGATGGTTCAAGTCCTTGGACCCCTGCACCTACAAGGAGACCAAGAAGCTCCTGACTCCTGGCTTTGGATAGCCTCAGCTCTGGCTGTTGTGACCATTTGGGCCGTAAATCAATGTATGGAAGATCTCTCTTTATGTGTGTCTCTCCTTCTCTCTGAAAATCTGCCTTTCCATTAAAAATAAATATTTATAAAAATTAAACTTCTTAGGATTAGCGTGGTAGCCTAGTGACTAAAGTTCTTACCTTGCATGCACCAGGATCTCATATAGGCACCTTTTCTAATCCCAGTGGCCCTGCTTCCCATCCAGCTCCCTATTTGTGGCCTGGGAAAGAAGTCGAGGATGGGCCAAAGCCTTTGGACCCTGCACCCATGAGGGAGACCCAAAAGAAGCTCCAGGCTCCTGACTTCGGATCAGCTCAGTTCAACTGGCTGTTGTGACCACTTGGGGAGTGAATCAACAGACAGACGATGTTCCTCCCTGACTCTCTGTATACCTGCCTTTCATTAAAATATAAATAAAACATAAAAAACATAAAAGTTTGTTGGGGTCCATGCAGTAGATGTGGGGGACATGAGGGGGTGAAGAGTGTTCCATTGCAGGCAGGGCCGCAAGGAATTTCCCGCTGTTCGGCAGGGCCCACCCGGCGGATGTCTCTACAACCACCTGAATGCAGCTCCACCTTCTTTTGCATGGACACTGGACCACCCTGCGGAAGAATTTTAATCCATCCTGGCATTTGCTACTGAGAGGTTAACTTTTTGCTCAGCCTGAGCTTGGAGGTCAATATCTTGCAAAAAGGGCCCTTTATCATTCCTACTGTCTTGGCTGTCCCCATTGAACCTATGCTAATCAAGGGACCTGTATTTAGGCTTTCATTCTTTCCTTGATCTTTCTTTGTGATACAAGATTGAGTTGTAGGATAAGAATACTAGCAGGAACTTCTATTGTTTCTAGGTAAAACTAATGGCAGAATTATCCTTAGAAACACCCACTTGGTAAAAAGTCTGAGCCAGAATTTGACTGATTTTGTATAAATAAAGCGGACAGCTTTCCCGCATTGTCCATTATGATCATGAAGTCCTAGTGGTCCGTCTCTTTCTTTCCTCTTTACGCCTCATCCACGCACCCTTCTCGAGTTTCGAACTCAGCTGGAGCTGGACTCCGGCAAAAGTTAAACTTTTTACCTGCACCTTGAGTTCAGTTGTTTCCACGGAAGGGCCCAAGTCAATGTCAGTCAGCTTGAGGAAGTCGCCTTTCTTGCCAGCCATGGTTCTCATGCTCTTGCCGCTGTCCCTCCTGCTTGGCACCACTGGGGTCCTTCTCTACCAGCAATCCATGCCTTGTGACCACATCTGCCTTTGATCCTGGCCAGGTGGCCTCTGTGAGTCATTCAGACACTTCTGTGCCTGTCAGGTACATGGAACTCATCCAGGGTTACCAGTACCCTGTAGAGTCACAGGGACTTCAGCTGCTGTGTAAGGCCCTTCCTGTGACTTCCTGGCACGGTAGAGCCACAAAGAGGATTTGTTAAAGCACAAAGTAATAGGCCCTAATCCCAGAGTTCCTGATTCAATTACACTTGAAACAAGATTCCAGTTGGTGCTGATGTTGCAAATCTAGAGACCAGATTTGGGGAGCCAGGCGAGGACTCCAGGAGACCCTGGCATTCTAACCAGGAAGAAGGTCACCCTCCAATGTATATTATTACCAGGGGTTGGCCCATAAAACAGCCTACCCCATCTCATTTTCTCTTGAGCTAGCCTCAATAGCTCTCTGTTGATTGTAACCAAAGAGCCCAGTCTGATTCAGGTACCATAATTCGATTTTTCATTATTTATTTCCTTTTTAAAAAATATTTATTTATTTATTTATGTTGGAAAGTCAGATTTTACAGAGAGAAAGATCTTCCATCCATTGGTGCACTCCCCAAGTGGCCGCAATGGCCAGAAATGAGCTTATTCGAAGCCAGAAACCAGGAGCTTCCTCTGGGTCTCCCGCACAGGTGCAGGGTCCCAAGGCCTTGGGCTGTCCTCCACTGCTTTCCCAAGAAACAAGGAGCTGGAAGGGAAGTAGAGAGCCAGGACACAAACCAGCATCCATATGGGATCCTGGTGCATGCAAGGCAAGGACTCCAGCCACTAGGTTACCATGCCGGGTCCTCCATATTTTGATGAAGAATATTAAGGGCATCCATACTACTTTTGGAAGCATGCCTCAGCCCCCGGGTGTGCAGCCATTTAAACTGGTAAACATGAAGAATCAAGAGCGCTTGTATGTATATGAGACAGAAGTCAACTGTGTGTGTTTAACTCAAATGTGTGCAACATATGAATGAGTGGAAACATTAAACATAACCTTCAGGAAAAGACAACAGGCAAGTGTAAACAAAGAGAAAGCAGAATATGCATTATTCATATTACAAAATAAATGCAGGGAAAGCAAAATCTATTTAGATATTTACCAAAAGGCAAGCACTACATAGCAAAACTTAAAGGAAAGGGCCAAATCTCTACTTACAAGATTAACAACTTTAAATTTTCTTACTTTAGTAATAAAAATGAGTATATCTGAAATATTCAGTCAATTGAAAATGTTTGACAAACAGAAAGAAGGAGACAAAATGTAAAAGATGTGTGGAGCCCTCCACAGTAGCCTAGCGGCTAAAGTTCTTGCCTTGCATGTGTCAGGATCCCATATGGGCGCCGGTTCTAATCCCGGCTGCTCCACTTCCCATCCAGCTCCCTGCTTGTGGCCTGGGAAAGCAGTCAAGGACAGCCCAAAGCCTTGGGACCATGCAACCATCTCCTGGCTCCAGGGTTTAGATCAGTTCACCTCTGGATGTGGCAGCCACTTAGTGAGTGAACCAGCAGATGGAAAATCTTCTGCTCTGTCTCTTCTTCTCTCTGTAAATCTGACTTTCCAATAAAAAACAAATGAAACTTAAAAAAAAACAGAAAAGAAAGAGTTGTGTGGCTGCTGCTCAGACCATAGATGTGAAATTGAGCAAAGAGCCAGGATTTAGTCAATTTGAGAGTGATTGATTTATCTGAAAGGCAGAGAGAGATACAGAGACAGAGATCTTTCATCTTTTGGTTCACTCTCTAAATGACCACAATGCCTAGGGCCAGGTAGGACAAATCCAGGAGCCGGGAACTCCATTCTGGTCTTGCCCATAGGTGGCAAGGGCCTATCAAACTGTTATTTTTAAAAAGTTTATTTATTTTAATTTTGTTTATTTGACAGGCAGAGAAAAAGAGGGAGACAGATAGAGACAGATCGTAATCTTCCATCTTGGACCTGGCACAATGAATCAGTGGCTAAATCCTTGTCTTACATATGCCAAGATCCCATGTGGATGGTGATTCATGTCTCAACTGCTCCACTTCCCATCAGCTCCCCTCCTGTGGCCAGGAAAAGCAGTCAAGGATGGCCGAAGACCTTGGGACCCTGCACCCACATGGGAGACCTGGTGAGGCTCCTGGCTCTTAGGATTAGCTCAGCTCTGGCAGTTACAGCCATTTGGGGAGTGAACCAGTGGATGGAAGATCCTTTTCTCTGCCTCTCCTGTTGTATCTCTGCCTTTCCAATAAAAATAAATAAATCTTTGAAAAAGTTACAAAAAATAAAGGAAAGAAAGAAAGAAGAAAAGAAAGAAAGAAAAGAAAAAAGAAAGAAAGGAAAAAAGAAAGAAAGAAATCTCCAATCTACTGCTTAACTCCCTAAATGCCAAAAACAGGTATGGCTCTCAATGTGGATGGATATGCTACATGGACATTAGAGAACCAACTACTTGTACCATCATCTATTGCCTCCCAAGTTGCACAAAAGCAAGAAGCTACAGCTGGAAGCAGAGCTGAGATTAGACTGTAGGCACCAGAATACGGGATGTGGGTGTCCCAAACATAACCACCGTGACAAACACCCACCCTTGAGTTATTATTTTTAAAATCTATTTTAACTATTTTTAATATTATTTTTGTTTATCAGCTGTTTTTCTTTTAAAAAGGTTTTTAATTATTATCATTGAGCAGGTTTGTGTTAGAGCAGGCTAAGCCATCACTTGAGAGTGCTGCCTGGGATCAAGTCCCACTTCTGCTTCCTATGCAGCTTCCTACTAACGTGACCTTGACCTTGGCAGGCAGGCAGCAGCAGACAACTTAAGTTCTTGGGTTTCTACCACCCACATGGGAAGCTGCATCGAGTTGTGAGTCCCTGGCTTTGGTCAGCCTAGCCCCAGCTGTTAGAAGCATTTGGGGAACAAACTAACACATAGAAGGTCCATCTCTCTATCTCTTTCCAAATAAAACATAAGTAAACAAACTTTTTGACCAATTATAACGTTACAGTGAGTAAGGGCCTACACTGTGGTGTGGCACATTATGCTGCTGCCTGCAGTGCTGACATCCCACGGGGCACTGAGTTCCGGATGCTCTACTTCTGATCCAACTCCCTGCTAATGCTCCTGGAAAAGCAATGGAAGCTAATTCAAGTGCCTGCACCCAGGTAGGAGACTCAGAAGAAGCACATGGCTCCTGGCTTCAACCTGGCTCAGCCCCTGCCGGTGCACCATCTGGGGAGTGAACCAGTGGGTGGAACACCTTTCTCTTTTTCTCTCTCTCTCTCAGCCTGCTTTTCCAATAAATAAAATGAATCTTTAAAAAATATTATAGTAGTTGAACTATCAAAACCACTTCAACCATGTAAAGATCATAAAAAAAATCTTAAAAAGTAAAGAACTATAAACAAACAAAAAGTATATTATAGTGAGTACAATAGGATTGAATGTGTTTCACCCTTTTTTGAAAGTTTTTAAAAATAGTTTGTGATATAGAAATTTGAAGGTCTGTTCTCATTTCAGCTTTTCTGGATGCTTTATTTGGAGACTGTCATAGCTAAAAAAGATGTTTCACAGTGATATGTATATCTGAAATTATATAAGAACCTGATTTCTTTTTTCAATTGCATACTCCTATTGTACACAGTTTTTTTTTTTTTTTTTTTTTTTTTTTTACTGTAATGCAGCTGTAAATTATCAGCTTCCTCTCACCATTTTTTCTTGCATGCACTTAGGAAAATGTGGCACCTCAATAATTATACCAAATGGGTTAAACAAATCCACTGACACTTTAAACTTATTAAATTTTGTTTTAAACATGGTTTACATAGTTGTGAAGGATACATGTCATTTGGGCCTCTGATGAGGGTAAGGAGGGTACAGAGGAAGGTACGTGTTTCCTTTTTTGCTTTTTCTCTTACATCTGTGGGAGTTGGGGGAAAAGGACATTAAAAAGGGAAACACTCCTTGTTGTCCATTTCCCCTTTATCCGGAAGCATGTTGTGTAGTTAACATTTTTTTTCTTATGTGTATATATAAGTTTACAGACTTTTGTTGATTTTCACAATAAAATTGTATCATTGAAAAATTCCTATTCACAATTGTGAAATACTTTTTCACAATTTTTCTGCATCTAGCTATTTGGAAATTTTTTCTAGCTTTATTGAGTTGTCACTGATTTAATAAGCTGCATCTATTTGAGTACATCCAAGCTGTACACAGTCGAGTGAGTTTTAAATATGTTTCTGTAACTGTCAATACAACAAAGATAAGGAACACAACCATCATTTTTGAAGTATTCCACATCCCTTGAAAAACAAACAAACAAGAGGAGATAAGGACTGGCATTGTGGTGTGTCAGGTAAAGCCACAGCGCAAACATCCCCGACACAGCTCCCTATTGATGGGTCTGGGAAAGCAGCAGAGGGTGGCTCCAGTCCTCGGACCCCTGCATCTACATAGGAGACCTGGGAGAAAGCTCCTGGCTCCTGACTTCAGACCAGCCCAGCTCTCCTAGCTCCAGTTGTCACTGCCATTTGGAGAGTGAATCAGCAGATGGAAGTGTCTCTATAACTCTACCTTTCAAATAATAAATACAGTTTTACAAAATATTTATTTATTTATTATTTGAAAGGCCAATTTCAATGGCTGGGGCTGAGTCAATCTAAAGCCAGGAGCCAGGAGCTTCTTCCTCCAGGTCCCCATTGTGACTGCAGGGTCCCAAGGCTTTGGGCCATCCTCGATTGCTTTCCCAGGCCATAAACAGGGAGCTGGATGGGAAGTGGAGCAGCTGGACTAGAACTGCCACCCATGTGGGATGTCGGCACTGAAATAAATACATGTTTAAATAAAAGATGTATTTACTTTTTTGAAAAGCTGAGTGACAGAGACAGAGGGGGAAAAACAGAAAGAGAATTTTTTTTCCGTTTGCTGCTTCACTCCCCAGATGACCTCTGTGGCTAGGGCTGGTCTAGACTGAAGCTAGGAGTCAGGAGCACCATCTGACCTCTTACATGGGTGGCCAGGGTCCAAGCACTTAGACTTTCCCAGACACATTAGCAGGCAGCTCAATAAGAAGCAGAGTAACTAGGACTTCAAACAATATTCTGATATGAGATGCTGGCAAGCACCACCACTCTGTGACACTGGCTTCCAAAACCCTTTGTGAGGAACCCCTAAAGCCCTCCTCACCAGGTCCAATCACTGAGTCACAACATTTAAGGCATAAAGAAATGGGACCACAACGTATACCAGCTTCCTATGGAATTGTACCAAAGAGAGGGAAGGAGAAAGACAAGAGAGATGCTGAACCCTGAACATGCTATTTCTTCTTCCAAACTCACCTGCTCTGTAAACCCAAACTCTGTTAAAGGACGTCCCTCTGTAGGAACACATGAATCTTGAAGTGTGGTGGTCCTTCCTCAGCAGCATTCCCCGCGATGCTCGCCCTCATCCTCACTTGGAGACAGACCTTCCATCAAATGTGCTCACGTTTTTTAAAAATTGCTATTTATTTTTATTTATTTGAAAGGCAGATACAAAGAGAGTTTCCATCTGTCTGCTGATTCACTTCCCCAAATGCTCACGATGTTCAGAGCTGAGCTAGGCCAAAGTCACAAGCCTGGACCTTCAGCTGGATACCAGGGAGCTCAAGCATCAGAGCCATTCTCTACTACCCGCTAACAGGAAGCTAGAATGGGGAACCAGCAGGGTCCTGAGGCCAGGCGCCCGGGTGTGGGATGGAAGCATCCCAAGCTGAGTGTCAGCCAGTGTGCTGAGTATTTGCCCTGAGCTCCAACCCTACCACCGCCTCTATACTGAGACACAGAGAACATTTTCAGCTAAATTCCCAGGGGCCTGGGAAAGGAAGCACTGGGGCCACTCTGTATGAATCAAGCAACTGGGACTGGACTGAGGTTCTCATCAGGAACATGAGTTGAACAGAGGTGGAGTGTCACTGATGAAGTCAGAGACCTGAGAGCTGCATTTAGGGTGACATCCTCTCAGCCTCATGGACTGTTGATAACAAGTGGGATCGTACACGTGTTTGCATGTGTGGAAATGGCAATAGGCAACAGAGAGCCAAGATAGGTCTATCTGCTGAGAGTCCAGACAACCCACCAGGGCCAACAGAGCTTCCAAGGAAGGACCAAGAAAACACGAATTTCCACATCTAGAGGTTTTCTTGCAAGTGGCATTGGTGTAACCCCTCTCCAAGACGGTTCTCAGTGATTTCCATCTCATGGAATGGATGAACTCTCTGTCCAATGTGCATACAGCTAGCCTGTGTGATCCCCAGAATATGATGGGGACCCTGGAGGGTGACTAGCAAGGCTAGGTCGTAGAGGAGAGTGTGGCTTCTGCCTTACAGTTTCATGGCACGCTCACCACCCCGGGGGAACCCCAGGGACCAAGTCGTGAGGAACTCTAGCCACACTAAGGAGAGACCAATAAGGAGAGAAATGGAAACCCCTTGACAGCTGCTGTGTAGGCCCATCTGGGGAGTGAATTGCCCATACTCAGCAAAAATCTCTTTTTTTAGTACTTATTTATTTTTATATGAAACGCAGATGTACAGAGAGAAAAGAGAGACACAGATCTTCCCAAATGTCCACAATGGTCAAATAGAGTTGGGGATGCTTTAGTATGGAGCTGGATCAGAAGTAAAGCAACTGGGACTCAAACCGGTGCCCATAAGGGATGTCAGCACCACAGGCAGAGGCTTAACCTACACCCGTGTAGCACCAGTTCCAAGCCTCCATATTGACAGCGACCTGAACACTTTGAGAGATCCTTTGCCACTGACCTTGGCTCATGCCATGCAAACTTTTTGATTATTCAGCTGCCTCCCTGACTAGACTCTGAGCTCTTAGAAGCTTAAACCTTGGGTTTGTTGATCCAACTCTACTCTCAACACTTTAGGTAGACTAAAAGTTAAAGAAAAGAACATTCATTTTACAATGAACAAAAGCTTTCTGCAGTTTCTTGGGTATTTCCCTGCAAGTGCTACTAATTGAAATATGGGTAAACAGAAAGAACATTATATGTAAATATTTACAGATAATTCTTCCCTTCACTCTCCTACCAAACCTATAAGAGCCAACATTTGGCCCCTGCACTACAGCCTAGTGGCTAATCTTTACCTTGCAACTTCCAGGATCACATATGGGCACCAATTTGCGTCCCAACAGCTCCACTTCCCTTCTAGCTCCCTGCTTGTGGCCAGGGAAGGCAGTAGAGGATGGCCCAAAACCTTGGGACTCTGTACCTGCTTGGGAGGCTCCTGGCTCCAAGCTTTGGATCAGCTCAGTACCGGCTGTTGCAGCCACTTGGGGAATGAGCCAGCGGACAGAAGATCTTTCTGTCTGTGTAAATCTGCCTTTCCAAAAAAAAAAAAATTAATAATAAACAAATATATTTTTTTTAAAAGTCAAGATTAGGCTTGGCTGCCCCCTACAGGGGAAGGGGAGGAATGCACTCAGCAGAAGGTGGAGGAGGGAGAGTTTTTGGCGCTGAAATGAACTGTTATCCTGAAGAAGGAATTCCAGGGAGAGAGGTTTAGGGTGGGAATCTCCGCGAAACCTGGCATGCTCTGTGATGTCATTCCCCTCTTGTTTTCTCTTCCAGTGGAGAGTTGGATGTATTACTATCCCAAGACTGTCCTCCAAGCAACAAGAAACATTTCAGATAGCTATCATTATTTTTAATGCTACCATGAGTAACTACTAATGACTCTGTTAGAGTGCCTATGCTGTGCTGGCTCCAGGCACTTTCGTAAAGGAGGCTTAGTCCTTGCATTGTTGCAATTACTCGTTGGCTGCAAGGAATTCTGTATGACAGTTGATTTATCAGCAATGGGCAGTTACAAGCCAATCTTGAGTTCAAGTCATTTATCAACAGAGGTAGGCTCTAGGGGAGCAAGCAGACCAGGTTTGGCAGTGGAAAGTTGACAATGACTATGGGGGCCGGAGATGAAAGGTAGAGGTAGAGAATGACCGCCTGTGGAAAGTGTCTGCCCCAGCCATGATTTCCTCGTGGAGGAAGAACGGGCTTGTTGTGACTGGATATTTACATTCTTCCCAGAACAGTCACAATTAGATGCTCAGTTTTAAAAATTTTACCTTGTCTTTAAAATTGTTCAAATATAAATCTTTTTTAAATGTTTATTTACTTTGGGTCCACACAATGGTTCAAAGACTAAATCCTTACCTTGCAAGTGCTGGGTTCCCATATGAGCTCCGGTTCATGTCCCAACTGCTCCACTTCCCAACCACCTCCCTGCTTATAGCCTGGGAAAGCAGTAGAGAATGGCCCAAAGCCGTGGGACTCTGCACCCACATGGGAGACCCAAAAGAAGCTCCAGGTTCCTGCTTCAAATTAGCTCAGCTCCGACCATTGCGGCCATTTGGGGAGTGAACCAGCGGATGCAAAATCTTTCTGTCTGTCTCTCCTGCTCTCTGTGAATATGATCTGCCTTTCCAATAAAAATAAACAAATCTTTTAAAATATATTTATTTATTTATATTTTAAAAGAAGATTTTACAAAGAGAGGAGAGACAGAGAGAGATCTTCCATCTACTAGTTCACTCCCCAGATGGCTGCAACGGCTGGAGCTGGACTAACCTGAAGCCAGGTCTCCCATAAGGATGCAGGACCCTAACAACCTGAACCATCCTCCACTGTTTTCCCAAACCATAAGCAGAGAACTGGGGTCCAAAGAGGAACAGCTGGAATTCAAATTGGCATCCATGTGGGATGCCAGTACTACAGGTAGAGGATTATCTTACCATGCCAATCTACCAGGCTGTAAATACCAATCTTTAGGGTAGCCACCTTATGGTTTTCATCTCATAAAATGGGCCAAAGTTAATGGAAGGGGTATGATAAAAAGAAGAAATCTGGGCCCGGTGCCATGGCCTAGTGGCTAACATCCTCGCCTTGAATATGCCAGGATCCCATATGGGCGCCAGTTCTAATCCTGGCAGCCCCACTACCCATCCAGCTCCCTGCTTGTGGCCTGGGAAAGCAGTCGAGGACAGCCCAAGAACCCTGCACCCGTGTGGGAGACCCAGAAGAGCTATTGGCTCCTGGCTTCGGATCAGCACAGTATCAGCCGTGGGATCACTTGGGGAGTGAACTATCGGACAGAAGATCTTCCTCTGTCTCACCTCTTCTCTGTATATCTGCCTTTCCAATAAAAATAAATAAATCTTTAAAAAAAAATCTAAAGTGAATGATATTTTCAGAAAAGCTGAAGCTACTGGATCTAGGATCTTGTGTGTGTGAGGGGGGCAGGTAGACAAAGAGCCAGGGAGAGAGGAGGACTGAAATGAGAACAGGGATTGGTTATAAGATGTTTGGACAAACTAGATTTCATTGTGACTCACGTTGTGTACTTATGAGTCTCTTGAACCCAACAGCTGGATCTCTCTAAGGAAACCCAGGGACTAGAGAAGAACGGTAACAGTGAAATTACCAGGGGTGGTGCTCAAACAAGAGAACGGCCTGAACTCCAACAAAGCAGGGCAACCAGGGGTGCACTTGCCTGTACTCTGCCAGCTGCCTCCCACCAGGGCACCCGAGGGCAAACCCATTTCTTAACAATGCCTTGACTGCAAGTGTGCTTTGGCTAGAGTTTTTGTCTTCTAAGATTAGAGAGAGAGAGAAACGGACTAGGAATGGAGAAAAAGAAAGAAGAATAGGGGGAAGAAAGGAAACACATTTGGGGGTTTGAAGACTGTCAGAAATGAGGGACCCTAGAGAGTAGTCTAGTCTAACTTTTAGAAAAAAATCTTTGATCTCTATACCTTACAAAATTAAAATATCCTTGTGGAGACATGTTGCTATATATAGAAGGTAGACATTCCTTCCTCTCCTGCCTTCACGTACAGATGGAAAAGCCAGCTCACAGAGGGAAGTGACTAGGCAATGTCACCCAGGCGCTGGGTGCTGGGAATTTCCGGGGGTGGGGGCAGGCAGCTCTGTCACCCAGAGAGAGGGACCAATCAGAGGCATGAGAACATTCACTCAGTTTTCTATCTTCATTTCTGGGAAGAGGCTTGGAGGGCAAACAGAAAGATGGGGGCTCTAATTCCGTAAAAAGTATTAAGGACTTGGCCGATTTGGCGGCTCTGTTGGCAAATCATCTGCCTGAAAGTGCCGACATTCCATGTGGGTGCCGTGTCTGATCCAGCTTCCTGTGTATGACCTGAAAAAGCAGCAGAGGGTGGCTCAAGTGTTTGGGCCTCTGCACCTATGTGAGAGACCCAGAAGAAGTTCCTGGTTTCTGATTCAGATCAGATCAGCTCAGCTCCTGTGGTTGCAGCCATTTGGGCAGTGACCATGCATGAAAGATCTTTCTGTCTCTCCTCTCTGAAAAACCTTCCTTTCTAATAAAAATAAATAAGTTTTTAAAATAGAATAAAATAAAACTATTAAGGATTTGGCATGGTACTGTGCTAAGACCTTTATGAACTTTTATTCACCTAAGCCTCACCACATCTGTGATGGGAGCTACAATTACTGCCATCCTAGGAATGTGGAAACTGGGCCAGTGGGTGAATTAATTCGCACAAAGTCACGCTGCTAGAGAAGTGGGGTAGCTAGAACCCAGATCCTTCCTGTTCCCAAGCCTCTGTCCCTTATGGCACCTGTGCATAAATTATTGTTTTTCTTTTAAGGCATATGTATTTGTTTGAAAAGCAGAGTTATACAGAGAGGAAGAGACATATTTTCTTCCTCCACTGTATTATTCCCCAGATGGCTACTATGGCCAGAGTTGGGCAGCCCCACTACCCATCCAGCTCCCTGCTTGTGGCCTGGGAAAGCAGTCGAGGACAGCCCAAAGCCTTAGCAAGCTGCACCCATATGGGAGACCCGGAAAGAAGTTCCTGGCTCCTGGCTTCGGATCAGCACAGCACCAGCCATTGCGGCCACTTGGGGAGTGAATCATCGGACGGAAGATCTTCCTCTCTGTCTCTCCTCCTCTCTGTATATCTGCCTTTTCAATAAAATAAATAAATCTTAAAAAAAAAAAAAAAGAATACAACACTCTTTTCAGCAGTGGTCATGTGTTGTACAATAGGTCCCTTAAGATTTGCTTTGTGAGTCCAATGGGATGGATCAATGGCTAAATCCTCACTTTGTATGTGCTGAGATCTCATATGGGCACAGGTTCATATCCCGGCTACTCCACTTCCCATCCATCTCCCTGCTTGTGGCCTGGGAAAGCAGTCAAGTATGGCCCAAAGCCCTGGGACCCTAAACTCATATGGGAGACATGGAAGTGATTCCTGGCTCATGGCTTCAGATTGGCTCAGCTCCAGCCATTGCAACCATTTGGGTAGAGAACCAGTAGATGGAGGATCTTTCTTTCTGTCTCTCCTCTCAGTAAATCTGATCCACTTTCTAATTAAAATAAATACATCCTTAAAAGAAAAAAAAGGAGCCTTAGTTGTGCCAACAAGACTGCAGAGCACCTTTCAACACACTTCCCCAAAGCCATCCTGTATATACTGAAAACTGTGGGTCTAGCCCCGCAGAGTGATCCCCAAGTTAACTGGCTTATTCAGAACTTTCATGCCCAAAGTTGGTGCCTTCAAGTTCCTGGGCCCAGGCTTAACCATTCTCTGGACATTGACCAGGCATACTCCATATCCCACATTCTGTGGGAAGAGCTGGGGACATACAAATGCATATAACACAGGCCCAACACTCAAGGGTTCTTTTACTCAATAGAAGATGTACAGACACCGTAGGGGTCCGGGGAGAAGCTGGGCCATTCCAGCCAGGAGCCCAGTGAGGCTGCATGGTGGGAGACACAACGTGTGCCTCCTTGGTCCATGCACAGGTCTCTTCCTCTTCAATCAAAGACTTTACCTCCTTCTGTCTGCTTTTCTGGGCATTTCTCTCACACATCCTGCTGGAGTGTTATGTTTCAGGAAAAAAAATTTAAATATATTCATCTGCCACCTTAGAAATGTTTTCATAAGAGGAAAACCTAGCAGCTTGTGACAAGAAGGGCTATTTCAGCACATCAAGTCTGAAATAACTGCACTGGCTCCCATTCTTCCTCCAGTCCCGCAGGCCTAACTTCCTGGGGAGAATTTGTCACATTTTTTTCTTCTTCCTCTCTCTTTCCCATTCTGCTTTTCAAAGCACTTGGCATGCTCATGTGTATGCCTTACCATGTCGTCATCAGCTCAGAGGAGCTGAGTGACCAGACACAGGGGGCACAATCCAGGACAGGATTTGAACCCAAGAAGACATTCACCTGCAAGAATGAGGTCACGGGGCATTGGGACATCCTTGATTGCTTTCCCAGGCCACAAGCAGAGAGCTGGATGGGAAGTGGAGTTTCCAGGATTAGAACCAGCACCCATATGGGATCCCAGTGCATTCAAGGCAAGGACTTTAACTGCTAGGCCACTGTACTGGGCCCCAAAAAAGTAACTCTTAAGAAAAAAAAAGTTCTGCCTGCATTACCTGATACATAATCTCAGGAACACACCATTGAAACCAGAGCTATGACAAGCAAAGCTCTAAGGGTGCCAGCTGCATCATGGCCATGTTCCCTTTCCTGTGTTCAGGAAACTGTCTATGGTCATCCCTCAATAACACATGGGGTAGGCCTCAACATGGTAGCCCCATGGCTAAAATCCTTGCCTTGCATACACCAAGATCCCATATTGGGTACATGTTTATATCCTGGCTGCTCCACTTTCCTTCCAGCTCCCTGCCTGTGGCCTGGGAGGGCAGTTGAGGATGGCCCAAAGCCTTGAGACCCTGCACCCATTTGGGAGACCTGAAAGAGGCTCCTGGCTTTTGGATTGGCTCAGTTCTACCATTGCGGCCAGTAGACAGAAGATCTTTCTCTGTCTTTCCTTCTCTCTATAAATCTGACTTTCCAATAAAGACAAATACATCTTTTTATATAAAATAAATCATGGAGCAGCAGGAAGTATCAGGAGTGGTGCTTACTGGGAGCCTGCAGACCTGTGCTCTGGGCTTGATTGGCCATGTGACCACACACAGTTTCTTCTATGTCTCTGTGTTCTAGCTTCCAGATCTGGGAATGAGGAAGCTGTGTTGGGAAAATGCTAAAGACCTTTCAGTTGTTAACAATCCTTCTTCCAAGGAGCTCTCATCATTTTGAACATTGTGCTGAGACTTTCCTGGGGTTTTTGTCCCAAGAGGGAATCCCTTTCCAGATACAACAGTTATTTACAGACTGCAGAGTAGAACATTCTTCAGGTCTGTGCCCAGAAGCAAGATCAGGCAGGAGCTGTCAGGTGGAGGCCACAGTGGGCAAGAGGACAGCTCAGGACAGAACCCGGGGTTCTGATGTTATCACAGGAAGCCAGATGACATTACCATGGTTATAGAGTTGGTGCGGGTGACCTATTTCCTCTAGGTTGCTCTTTGAAGGCAAAGGCTGAAGTTCTGGCTGTGCCATCATGCAGTAAAATTCCAGGGAATATTTGAAAATGGGAACAGGAGGGAAAGAAAAGAGGGAGAAAGGAGAGAAGGGAGGAAAAGAAATGAGAAAGAGAAGGACTGGATGGCTTTCCTTTTGACTCCTTTGAACAAAATAAATGACTTGGTTTATCACAATAGTAATACCCAGGTTTAAAGAAAAATCATTCTACCGTTTCTGCTTTCTGTCTTAACTTTCCAAAGAGCATTGTTTTATATATTACAGAAACTGCATGTATGACCTTTTTCTAACCCTTTTTGTTGCACTTAAGACTATCTTCAGATTTCTTTTTATGTATCTTTGCTCTATTATAAATAAACTCAACCTATTTGGATGATTTAAATGTGCTGCTAATTAGTAAATACCTCTTTTTATTCATTTTTTTAAAAAAAAAAACCTAGTTTTGAGTTCCTACTATGTGTCAGAAATCATGACAAGTATTGTTGAGAGTATAACAATGAATGACATACGGTTCACAACTTCAGAGTCTTCCTGGGCTATGTGGAAAAACAGGTAAATTACAATAGACCCTTGACACTTGTGAATTAGTATTCATTGTTTCAGTTATTCATAAATAGCCTCCAAGATCCATGACATGAATTTAATTGTAATGAGAATAATTATACTGATATTGTGAGCTGTTGAGAGGATTAACTGAGATAATGCATTTTTAAACAGCTAGCATAAATTTGAATCAAGAGGCAATGGAGAAGTTTTGTGCGTGAGTGAATCACTTGACTAGCCAAGCCAAGGACACCAGGGATGAGTTGCAAGGAGAATATCACATTCTCCAAACTTGGAGAGACTATTTCTGATAACCCATAAAAATATGATAAACCAATTTTAAAAAACACCTAAAATCAACATAGCAATAAAACATGCTTCACAGTACAAGTTCTTCTGTTTAATTGTTTTAAAAAATCACAAGCTGTTCATAAAGATTGAAAAGGATGGATGTGAGCATGCTGCTATAAACCCAGTGGAGCTCATTCCTCCTGTCTGCTCAAATAGACTTGCTCCTTTTGATATTTACACAGCTTTGTATCACTTAGATCATGGATTTATCAGTCATATTTTCAAAACTATTTGAGAGGCAAAGAGAAGGACAGAGAGAGAGAGGGAGCTCCCAAGCCCTGATTCATTCTCCAAAGACCTACAATGGCCAGGAGTAGCCCAAGCTGAAGCCCAGAGTAGGGAGCTGGGGACTCAGTCCATGTTTTCCAGCTGGTAGCTGGAACCCAACTTCAGAGTAAGAACCCAACTTCAGTCAGAGTCAGAAGGCACATGTTGAACCCAGGTGCTCTGCATGCAGCCTCAGCAGCACTGGCTCACATGCCTGCCTTCAACACTCATCTTGATCTATCTTCATTAATTCTGATGATGCTATTTGAAGAGGTCAAAAGAAAACATTTACTTTGTGTTTTTTAAAGATCTATTTATTTATTTGAAAGGCAAAGGGAAGATCTTACACTTGCTGACTCACTACCCAAATGGCTGAAATAACCAGAGTTGAGCAACTCCAAAACCAGTAGCCAGAGGCTTTGTCTGGGTCTCCAGGTGCAGGGATCCAAGCACTTGGGTCACATTCTGCTGCTTTCCTAGGCACATTAGCAACGAGCTATACTGAAAGTTGAGCAGCTGGATTCAAGCCAGCACCACAGGCAGCAGTTTTTTGTCTACTATGCCACAGTGTTGGTGCCAGAAAAAGTTTTTTATTCATTCTGTTTCTTTTCTGCCATCCTCACACTGCTACCCTTTGGGAAACCTGCTCTTGTCTGCTTGTCTCACAGCTCTCATCTTTCTCCTCCACCTTTGCCTCTTCTGTGCTTAGTCAGAATTATTTAGAGAGGTTGGTCAGATGTAATTATTGTCTCACAAACTGGTCCAAACAGGGAGTCCCAGGGTGCTTTAAAGGTTCAGAACCGTGGACAGCAACACCAGTGCCCTCCCCACTTAAACACTTTTCATTCTGCCTTGCCTAAGTAACTAACATGAACAGTAATCGTAATGTGTGTGTTAGAGAACTGACCCAAATCACAATCGGAAAAGTGATATTCTGGAAAAAATGAGCAAAATGCTATAAATGAGTCAAGGAGGAAAAGGTTGAGTCTTCGTGAAGAATCTAGGACAGTTTTAGTAACAGAAGATGACATCACAGTGGGAGCTGGGAGAGTCAAAGCCAGAAGGATCCAACTTCTATAGTTCAAGAGATCTTAGTTATCACTTTACAAAATTTTAATCAAAAACTTATTTTGTTTAGTAATACAGGACTAGGGGTAGGTAACTTTAAAACAAGATAGAAGTTTGTCTTATGTTAAAAAAAAAAAAAAAGACCCAGAAACAATCAATCTAGAGCTGACATGAAGATTCCACAGTAGTTAGAGACTCAATATCCTTCCTTCCTTTTATTTTTTAACATTCACTTATTTGAAAGGCAGAGTTACAGAGAGAGAAGGAGAGAGCTCTTCAACTGTTTATTTACTCACCAAATGTACGCAATGGACAGAGCTGGGCCAAGCGGAAGCCAGGAGCCAGGAACTCCATGCAAGTGTCCCACACTGGTATTAAGAACCTGAGGACTTGGACCACTGTCTGCTGCTTTCCCAGGAACATTAGCAGGGCACCTGATCAGAAGCAGAGCGGCTGGGACTTGAACCATCATGCTGGCTCCCTTACATATTTCTCCCCACACTCTCCTTAGGAACTTCAATTATGAAGGGCAGGAAATGGATGGAAGGTAAAACTTCAGCTGTCATATCTTCTACCTTACAGCAGCCCTCCGTGGGAATTGCACATCATGTTCTCCTATATGCTCCAAAGCCTGGCTCAGAAAGTTAATGGGAATAAATTACACTTTATCAAAATGAAGTTTCAAACTCTATCACAGCTCTCTCTCTCTCTTTTTTTTTTTTTTAAGATTTACTTCTTATTTTTATTGCAAAGTCAGATATACAGAGAGGAGGAGAGACAGAGAGGAAGATCTTCTGTCCAACAATTGACTCTGCAAGTGACCTCAATGGCTGGTGCTGTGTTGATCCGAAGCCAGGAGCCTGGAGCTTCTTCTAGGTCTCCCATGCAGGTGACTAGTTCACTTGCAGAGTGGAGTGTGGTTGCAGTCCCAGACTCTGCTGCCCTTCCCCTGGGAGTTGAACACCAGTTCCTGTGTGTCTTGGAGCAGTGGGATTGAAGCACTGTGTATACACCTTACTATCATCTTCTCTACCTTTTCCTCGTTGGTTTTGCTTATTGCTCCAGTGGGAGCTTTTTCAGATGATGTGGTATTCTGTCTTGGGCCTCAAATCTCTAGCAAATTAGTCCAGCGCACCCTAGAATCCAGCTGATCTTTGTGCTTCTAGATTCTCTAATGAAGGCTGCCCTCACACAGCTTATGAACATATGTACCCACCCTGGGAACCATCACACAGCTGAAGCCATGAACTATTTATGCTCTCCAGAAGGTTCCCTTCTGCTGCAGGCCTTGCCCACCCCTCAGTGAGATCACTCTTCCCAGTACTTTTGCCTGGGCCTGAGCTTCCTACTGAGCTTGCTACACATGAAGTCATACACTTTGCTTTTGGGCTTGAACTCATCATTATGTCTGAAGAGATTCACATTGTTGCTCTGCCATTGTGCCTGACACCCTCCCAGTGAGTTATTTTTTTTTTTAAGATTTATTTTTTTTTTTTATTGGAAAGGCAGATATACAGAGAGGAGAGACTGAGAGGAACATCTTCCGTCCGATGATTCACTCCCCAAGTGAGCGCAACGGGCCGATACTATGCCGATCCGAAGCCAGGAGCCTCTTCCGGGTCTCCCACACGGGTGCAGCTTCCCAAAGCAGGGAGCTGGATGGGAAGCGGAGCTGCTGGGATTAGAACCGGCACCCATGTGGGATCCCGGGCGTGCAGGGCAAGGACCTTAACCACTGCACCATACCACCGGGCCCAGTGAGTTGTTTTGGGGAGACTTTTTTCACAGTAGCAAAATTGTTTCCATCTGCTGACTCCTAATCCAGTGCCGTTTCTGCAACATGATCCCTCCACATAGACTGTCTTACCCAGTTAATATTCAGAAATCCAGAAATCTCAACCTCCTTGGGCCTTTTTGTCCAAGAGAGAGGTTGGGAAGGGCTACTGTGTGCTGTGAAAGCCTCAACCATCCATCGTAAGACACAGCTTATTTGGGGGTTTTGCTACTCAGTTTGAGAGGGATGGTGAATTGACATGTTTCTGAAGGGCATGAGAAAAAGTGAAAATGAAAATCTCAGGCCTGGCGCAGTACCCTGGTGGCTAAAATCCTCATCCTGCATGTGACAGGATCCTATATGGGCGCCGGTTCTAATCCTGGCAGCCCCAGTTCCCATCTAGCTCCCTTCTTGTGGCCTGGGAAAGCAGTCGAGGACAGCCCAAAGCCTTGGCAAGCTGCACCCATATGGGAGACCTGGAAGAAGCTTCTGGCTCCTGGTTTCAGATCAGCCCAGTTCTGGCTGTTGTGGTCACTTGGGGAGTGAACCATTGGATTGAAGATCTTCCTCTCTGTCTCTCCTCTTCTATGTAGATCTGACTTTCCAACAAAAATAAAATAAATCTCTAAAAAAAATGATAATCTCAGCTTGTCACTGATTACTAGACATGAAGCAAACAGAACATCTAAGCATCTCTTCTCGAAGGCTCTGGGTCCATTTTCCTTCCCAACTGTAAGGAGGTAGGTGCCAAGAGAATATGATCAACATGTAATGAAGGAACAAATTTCACTAGGAGTCAAATGCCATTGTTTTTTTTTTTTTTTAAGGCATCGTGGGCAGAAGCCCAAGAAATACAGGCTTCTCCCAGTGTTCTTTGAATCCATTTTTTTTTAAGCTGTTAAAAAACACCCTTAAAATAAACCTGCCATCTTGTGAGGACAGGAAGAAGGTTACCATCTTCCCGCCACCATCTGCAGTGCTAGCTCAGCTTCAGGCTTCCTTGAGCCATACTCCCATCCCCCAGTCTATTCTTTGTAGCCAGTCATGGGGTGGACCATAATCTCTTTTCCTAATTTAGCAGCATTTGGTCACAATTAAAATTTGAAGAGAACCTCTAAGACAGAGTTTGCTTCATAGCATGTTTTATCCTCACAATTTCACAATTTCTAATTGTTGTGCTTTGGCTCACATGTGCTTATTGGTCTCAGTTTGGACCAGGTCAGTTTAAACCTACATCTAGGGTTAGACCTCAGTCAGTTACTGGGGCAACAGACCTCGGCTGGGATCAGGGCTCACCCTGTAGCTGTGCTTAGGGTTTGCTGTGTGATGGGCTGAAAGCCTAATGTATGATACGGGCAGAGCCAAGAGTGTGGTTAGGATTAAGGCTCTGATTGTGCTGGCATCAGATTTCAGCTGGTAGCAGAGATCAGATTAGTAGTAAGTGCTACTGTTTAATCAGGGACTGGGATCCTAGAGGATAGGGCTCTAATCCTGGGAGAAGAGGCTAAAGTGTTACGTCTTGAGCCCCGAGTCTATAAGGGGTTTTTTGGACCAGAGGGTGGAGGAGATGGGGAACCAGAGAGCCAAGAGGGATTCAAAGCAGAGTATGCAATCCTCCCCACCTTCCAAAATAGCTAAATGTAAAAGGCTGACAACACCAGGTGCTGTAAGGACATGGAACAACTGGACCTTTCTTACATCGCTGGTGGGAGTTTAACTTGCACAACCAGATTGAACAAGTGACACTGACCAAATATGTAAAACCAAAGCACGTATGCCCTACAGCTCAGCTTTTCCTGGAATGAACAAACAAATATTACACACAACAATGTGAATTAATCTCATGACACTGTGTTAAACCAAAGAAAGTGGACACAGGAGAGGGTGTCCAGGCAGTTAAGACCCTGGTAGGAATACTTGATTGCTATGTCACAGTGCCTGGATTACAGAAACAGTGCTCCTCTCCTTTCTGGCTTCTTCCTTGAGAGGCAGGTCCCTGCCTCCAACACAGGAGACCTGGATTAGGTTCCTGGATCCTTTTTTTTTTTTTTAATATTTACTTATTTTTATTAGAAAGGCGGATATACAGAGAGGAGAGACAGAGAGGAAGATCTTCTCTTTGATGGTTCACTCCCCAAGTGGCTGGGACGGTTGGAGCTAAGCCAATCCGAAGCCAGGAGCCTTCTCCAGGTCTCCCACACAGCGCAAGGTCCCAAAGCTTTGGGCCGTCCTCAACTGCATTCCCAGACCACACGCCGGGACCTGGATGGGAAGCAGGGCTGCTGGGATTAGAACCGGTGCCCATATGGGATCCTAGCGCGTTCAAGACGAGGGCCTTAACTGCTGCTCTATCACACCAGGCCCCTCCAGGATCCTTTCTGATCCATCCCAGCCCCAGCCCTAGCTGTTGCAGATGTTTGGGGAAATGAATGAGAAGATTTCAGATCTCTTCTCTGTCTCTGCCTCTCCACCTTTCAAATAAACAAATATTAAAAGGAAGGGAAAACAACATTGAAGAGTAGAAACTAAAGCATTCAATTACTATGGAGTTTAAAAACAAGAACAATTTATCTAGGATGATAGGGATGAAAAGAGCAGTTACATATGGAGCACGGGGTAGGCTAGGAAAAAACATGATTAAGTCTTCTAGAGAGATGGTAGGGCCTATATTTTGATATACACATACATAAAAATTCACTGAGCTGAACATCCTCATATTTGTGCTCTTTAGCACATGTAAGTTATACTTCAAGGGGGAAAGAAGAAAGAAAGTGGTACAGTACAGAGTGTGGTGGCTCAAGACTGACTGGCGACTAATCCCACAGTCACGACTTTGCTGTGGCGGTAGTGATGTGACTGCCACGGCTGGTTGAGCCTGTGGGTGTGCCTGGAGGTGCTGGGCATGTGAAGCCATGTCCCTTGAAGCAACCACATGAGCTAATGATGTAGCATAAATTCCTAAGTCTAGATTGAATTCAGAAGGAAGAACCAGTGCGTTGTGATCAGTCATGTGGCTACAAATTTACTCACTGGTAATTATAAATCACTGAAGCTTTAAATAATTGCCTTTTAACTTATTTTAATTCATAATAGACACTCTGGTTAAAAGCAAATTCGATCTAACAAAAGCCTATACAGGAAAAAGACCATTTTCTTCCCGTCCCTGACTCTAAACATCTTGGCCCCAGTCTCTCCTCTCTCTCCAACCACTGCCATCAGCTTCCCGAAGATCCTTCCAGAAGCCGTGCATGTATATTCATGAACTAATCTTGGAGGAAGAATCAGAACAAACTCAAGGTAAGGCATACCTTACCTTATATTATAAGGCATATTATAGGCATAATAATGTTGCTTGTACATCAAATTATTTCTCTTTTTTTTTTAAGATTTATTTATCTTCATTGGAAAGTGAGATTTACAGAGAGAAGCAGAGACGGAAAGATCTTCCATCCACTGGTTCACCCCAGGTGGCCGCAACATCCAGAGCTAAGCCAATCCAAAGCCAAGAGCCAGAGCAACCCCATGTGGGTGCAGGGTCCCAAGGCTTTGGGCTGTCCTTGATTGCTTTCCTAGGCCAGAAGCAGGAAGCTGGATGGGAAGTGGAGCAGCCTAGATTAGACCTGGTACCCATACGGGATCCCGGGCAGATGCAAGGTAAGGATTTAGCCACTAGGCTATCATACCAGGCCCATGCACATCAAATTGTTTAATCTCCCTCCCCATTGGAATTAAGTATTCATTATAAAAATAATATCTGCCTACTTAAAAATTGCATAAAACAAAATTTCTCTGTTCCTGTTGAATTAGCTTTCATTACTCAGTTCCTGAGTTTACCACTATCAATGATTTCCTATGTGACTTTTCTGACATCATGCATATATGAACATATATATATCAAGCAAACATAGCAGTAGAACTTTACTACAAATAGTACATTTGCAGTCTGATATCTTCACCAACTATTGATCAGAGGACCAGATGTTTGGTGTAAAATTAATGATGCTGGCCTGGTGCAGGTAGCCCAAAGGCTAAAGTCCTTGCCTTGAACATGCCGGGATCCCATATGGGCACCATTTCTAATCCCGGCAGCCCCAATTCCCATCCAGCTCTTTGTTCGTGGCCTGGCAAAGCAGTCAAAGACAGCCCAAAGCCTTGGGACCCTGCACCTGCATAGGAGACAGGGAAGAAGCTCCTGGCTCCTGGCTTTAGATCGGTGCAGCATTGGCAGTTGCAGCTGCTTGGGGAGTGAATAATTGGATGGAATATCTTCCTCTCTATCTCTCCTCCCCTCTCTATATATCTGACTTTGCAATAAAAATATATAAGCTTTAAAAAAAAAAGAGAGATACGCCAATTTTTCTTTGGTATGACTTCCATTGTCAAGTTACCACTGCTGGGTCTACCTTCTTTCCGAACTGTGTTTTACATTTTATAACTGGAGCCAGGCCTGTGTCACTCCACACCAGCACCAGAAGGTCTGTTCAGCCATCCCTCGGTCCCCTGCACTTAGATGACACATAGATTTTTGGCTTATGGGCCCAGCGTGATAGCATTGTAGTTAAAGTCCTCACCTTGAACACAATGGGATTCCATATGGGCGCCAGTTCTAATCCCGGCAGCTCTACTTCCCATCCAGCTCCCTGCTTGTGGCCTGGGAAAGCAATTGAGGACAGAACAAAGCTTTGGGACCCTGCACCCACGTGGGAGACCTGGAAGAGCTCTTGGCTCCTGGATTTGCATTGGTTCAGCTCAAGCAATTGTGGTCACTTGGGGAGTGAACCATCAGACAGAAGACCTTCCTTTTTTCTCTCCTCCTCTCTGTATATCTGTCTTTCCAAAAAAAAAAAAAAAATTGGCTTCTATGCCTTGAGCACAGTTGATCGTGGTGCCTACAAAGACCCAGAGAAATCTTGAATTTCTTTCTTTTTTTTTTTTTTTATTGCAAAGTCAGATATACAGAAAGGAGAAGATCTGGTACTGTGCCGATCTGAATCCAGCAGCCTCTTCCAGGTCTCCCATTTGGGTGCAGGGTCTCAAGACTTTGGGCCATCCTCTACTGCTTTGCCAGGCCACAAGCAGGGACCTGGATGGGAAGTTGAGCTGCCAGGATTAGAACCAGTGTGTATATGGGATCCCAGCACATTCAAGGCAAGGACTTCAGCTTCTAGGCCACCGTGCTGGGCCCAAATATTGAATTTCTACACTGGAAGATCTACCAAGTTCTCATTTGACACCTCACAGGGACAGAAAGCAACTAGTGCCCTTTTAAGTAGGGGGCAGGCAGTTGGTACTGGAGTTAAGTCACCACTTGGGATTCTGGCATCTCATATTAGACTGCCTGAGTTTGAATCCCAGGTCCACTTCCAATTCCAGTTTCCTGTTAATACAGATCTTGGGAGACAGTAGGTGATGGTTCCAGAACATGCACTTCTTTCACTCATGTAGGGGACTCAGATGCAATTCCAGTCCTGGTTTGATCTGGACCAGCCTTGCCTATATATGGGTACTTAGAGTGGGTAACTAGCAGACAGAAACTTCTCTATTTCTCTCTCTCTCTTTCTTGTTTAGTGTCTTAAATAAAAACCAAGGGGTTGGTGTTGTAGCATGACTGGTAAAATTACTACCTATAATGCTCGCATCCCATATGGTTGCTGGTTTGTGCCCTATCTGTTCTGCTTTCCATCAAGTTCCCTGCAAATGGCCTGGGACAAGCAGCAGAAAATGGCCTATCTGAGGCCTGTTCCTTCATAAGGAACCTGGAGGAAACTCCTGGTTCCTACCTTTGGCCTGTTCCAGCACTGGCTATGGTGGCCATCTGCGGAATAAGCCAGCAGATGAAACGATTTTCAAAATAGATAAATCTAATAAATACTAATGATAATGATAATATAAAAACATGTAAAAAAAAGTTCACAGGAAAAACAGACAATTAGGGAGGCCTCTATGTGACTATGGGAGCAGAATTGGGCAGCAAAGTGTCAAGGAGCTACAAAGGGGTAAGGAATGGCTCCCAACAGTTCCCACAGAGAACATGGCCCTGATGACATGGACTTTAATCTCCAAAGCTGTTAGACAATATGTTTCTGTGGAGCCTGGCATGACGGCTCAATTGGCTAATTCTCCACTTGCAAAACACCAGCATCCCATAGGCATGCCGGTTCATGTCTCGGCTGCTCCACTTCCCTTCCAGCTTCCTGGTTGTGACCTGGCAAAGCCGTAGATGACGGCCCAAAGCCTTGGGATCCTGCATCCATGTGGCACACCTGGAAGAAGCTCCTGGCTCCTGGCCTTGGATCGGCTCAGCTCTGACCATTGTGTCTACTTGGGGAGTGAACCAGTGGAAGGAAGATCGTTCTCTCTGTCTCTTTCTTTCTGTAAGTCTGCCTTTCCAATAAAAATTAATAAATCTTCGAAAATGGTTCTGTGGTTTCTTTCTCTCTCTTTCTAAAGATTGATTCATTTATTGGTAAGGCAGACTTATCGAGAGGGGTAGAGTCAGAGAGCAAGATCTTCAATTTACAGATTCACTCAAATGGCCACACTGTCGGGGACTGATTCAGGCTGGAGTCAAAGCTTATCCAGATCACCCATGTTGATGCCGGGCCCAAGGGCCATCTTCCCCTCCATACACAGGCACATTAGCAGGGAGGTGAATTGGAAGCAGAGGAGCTGGGACTTGAACCAGACACTTCAATAAGAGAGGTGGTGTCTGAAGCAGCAGCTGAACTCTGGCATCACAATACCTACCCCCCTTTTCTGGCATTTGAAGGTACCTAGTGTAGCACTTTGTTAAAGCAGCCCTAGGAAACAAATATGTTCATCCCTTTTTTGTTTTTGAAAGATGTATTTGTTTTCATTGGAACATGAGATATACAGAAAAGAGGACAGACAGAGAGGAAGATCTTCTGTCCAATGATTCACTCCCCATGTGGCTACATTGGCTGGAGCTGAGCTGATCCGAAGACAGGAACCAGGAGCTTCCTCTGGGTCTCACATGCAGGTACAGGGTCCCAAAGGCTCTTAGGCCATCCTCGGCTGTTCTCCCAGGACTCAAGCAGGAAGCTGGGCGGGAGCGGAGTTGCCAGATTAGAACTGGGGTCCATATGAGATCCTGCTGCATGCAAGGCGAGGACTTTAGCCCCTATGCTACCGTACTGGGTCTTACTTTCATCCTTTTAACCCCCCAACACTGCAGATTGGAGTCCAATATGCACAGGAGAGCCTACTTCCTCTTGTCCTATTACAGGGCATTGACATTGTCGCTGTTAGCTCGTGCAATATGCAGATATTCGCACATGACAGTCCATTCCCCCTACCCCATCCCATCTCGCATAGGAGCAGTCAGCACACAGAGTAGTCTGTTTACTTCCCAACACAGCCTGCTCAGGGCCAGCCAGGTCCCTGGCCCCCAGCCTCCTCCTGGCGCAGGGCCAGCCCAGCCCCTCTAGGGAGAGAGAAGATTGAAGCCCCCTTCCGGGTTGCCTAGGCGACAGTGCCGTCTGAGTGCCCTGGAGCCAGGCAGCTGTGGCTGCGGGGAAGAGCAAGGCGGAGGGAAGCCGGGGGTCAAGGAGGAGGGTTAGGGAAAAGCCCGGAGGAGACTCCTTAAAAGTGGCTCTTAGTGAATGAAAGCCACAACCACACTACTGCTAGCCTTACAAGACAGTATTCGAGACTTGAGCTGGAGGAGAGACTGCCCTCCGGGAATTTCGTACAGGGCTCAGTTCTCCTGGTCTTTGAGAGCAAATCCCATTCATACCCGGGCTTTAAGGCCTTCTGACAGCACAGGAGATCAAAAGATAACAAAATTCAGGCAAATGAGGGCTGACATTTTGCACAGCAAGGGCAAGTCTTCCGTAAACTGAGCTAAGGTGCATGGGGAGAAAAGCTGGGTTCACAATAATCTGTGCCTGACAGAAGCATGCTGGGTCCTGCACACGGAGGGAAGGGGTGGGGAGAGGAACTGGAGGCTGTACCAGCCCCCAGGCAGCACGAGGTTCCCCTATTCCAGCTGTTACCCCAGGAAGGGACTCTTGGTTCTTTTCAGCCCTTGAGGGTTAGGTGTGGCTTCTGGGAGACAAGGGACTAGCAGCCATGGAGTGGTCAGAGATGTCAGGCAGCCATGGAGGGTGATCAAGTGTCAGGCAAGGAAGAGGCGGGAGCTTTTGGTCAGTGTTGCTAAGGGAAGAGCAGGTTCTTTGTTTTGTGTAGACATGGCCATGAGGCTCTTGTCCACATGGAGTGTCACGGTGGTGGGCACAGCTGAGAGAGAGCAAACTTGGGAGTTGCCAGCCCAGAAGTGCAGGGATCAAGCCACTGCCAAGCCAGCTCACACTGTGGATTTTGCATCTTAAAAGTTGTAGATGTCACTTTCAAATTAAAAGCTTCCAAAATAATCACTTAACCAGATTACAACCAATTCTCTTCATTACAAAACATGCTAATTTATGCCAAGGTACATCAAATAGGTACAACCAGTAGACTTCTTTCTGGTATCTACTGCATCAATTGAGAGATTTATCAAATCTGTGCAGATGAGTGGTATTTGTTACTGTTATTTAAATACTAAATAGACTGAGAAAACACAAGTGCAAAAGGAAACATATTTACTGTTTCTATTAAAACTATAAATCCAATGCTTTTGAAACAGCTGATAAAAGTGAGTATTTCAAAATGGCTTTGGGGTCACATACCGATAAACATAGCATTAAAAATGGGATTAAGGGCCCAGCGCATTGGCCTAGTGGCTAAAGTCCTCACCTTGAACACACTGGGATCCCATATGGGTGCCGGTTCTAATCCCAGCAGTCCTGCTTCCCATCTAGCTCCCTGCTTGTGGCCTGGGAAAGCAGTCAAGGACGGCTCAAAGCCTTGGGACCCTCCACCTGCGGGGAAGACCCAGAAGAGATTCTGGCTCCTGGCTTCAGATTGGCACAGAACTGGCTGTTACAGTCACTTGGGGAGTGAATCATCAGATGGAAGATCTTCCTCTCTGTCTCTCCTCCTGTCTATATGTCTGACTTTGCAATAAAAATAAATAAATCTTGTAAAATGGGATTAAAATGTGGATCCATTTTATATTAAGCTTTGAACAGATTTTTAGGTTCTTTAGTCCCTCTAAGGAAACCTGCCGGAGTCCAGCTCCAGCTGAGTTTGGAACTCAAGAAGGGTGCGTGGATGAGACGTAAAGAGGAAAGAAAGAGACGGACCACTAGGACTTCATGATCATAATGGACCATGCATGAAAGCTGTCCGCTTTATTTATACAAAATCAGTCAAATTCTGGCTCAGACTTTTTACCAAGTGGGTGTTTCTAAGGATAATTCTGCCATTAGTTTTACCTAGAAACAATAGAAGTTCCTGCTAACATTACCTAGAATTTCCTGCTAGTATTCTTATCCTACAACTCAATCTTGTACCACAAAGAAAAGGGGAACTTAAAGATCAAGGAAAGAATGAAAGCCTAAATACAGGTCCCTTGATTAGCAAAGGTTCAATGGGGACAGCCAAGACAATAGGAATGATAAAAGGCCCCATATGCAAGACATTGATCTCCAAGCTCAGGCTGAGCAAAAGGTTAACCTCTCAGTAGCAAATGCCAGGATGGATTAGAATTCTTCCGCAGGGTGGTCCAGTGTCCATGCAAAAGAAGGTGGAGTTGCATTCAGGTGGTTGTAGAGACATCCACCGGGTGGGCCCTGCCGAACAGCGGGAAATTCCTTGCGGCCCTGCCTGCAATGGAACACTCTTCACCCCCTCATGTCCCCCACATCTACTGCATGGACCCCAGCAGAAACCAATGTTAGAAATAGTGGGTGTCGGGCCCGGCGCGGTGGTACAAGTGGTTAAGGTCCTCGCCTTGCATGCCCAGGATCCCATATGGGCTCCGGTTCTATCCCGGCAGCCCCGCTTCCCTTCCAGCTCCCTGCCTGTGGCCTGGGAAAGCAGTTGAGGACAGCCCAAAGCTTTGGGATCCTGCACCCGCGTGGGAGACCCGGAAGAGGCTCCTGGAAGAGTCATCGGACGGAAGATCTTCCTCTCTATCTCTCCTCTCTGTATATCTGCCTTTCCAATAAAAAAATAATAAAAATAAATCTTTTAAAAAAAAAGGAAAGAAAAAAAAAAAGAAATAGTGGGTGTCATTGGTTCCAGTGGAAGACTGGGCTGGGAACAGAACCTACCCAGCAATTGCAACCATCAGCTGATTGGGGCGATGGACTGTGCTGGGCCCTGTATTTGCTAGTACATACAAGAATCTGGTCTGGGAACACCTCAGACCAAGTTTCTTTGGGGATCGCCCCTATGGAACTGCCGGACTCAGAACCCTAACCATGAAAAGACAGAAGACAGAACAACTCAATCAACCACCTCAGCTATATGTTGGCAGTGAAAAACTGGACCGAGACTCTAAGATGGACTATGTCAATCAGTGGATTCTTCAAGGACCTCATCGTGCTTGAAGTGGTGAGATTGACAGCAATTCACAACTGGTGAATTATCAAAACCACTTGAGCAAGACCCTTGAAGCATGCCCCACATCAGGAACCTGGGGTGAGTGGGAGACTGTGTGGGGCTTCTCCCTTAATATCCCCCCTTACCTCAGATACATGAAGGAAACAATATGGATATAATAGTCTTACTCACTTTCCTACAGGCCTTGAAGCTTTTTACCCTAATTAACTATGTAAACATTGTCAAAAATATAATGATAATTAAAAAATAGTGGGTGGAGCGTGGCGCAATGGCTCAGTGGCTAAATCCTCATCTTGTACACACTGGGATCCAACAGGGGCACTGGTGCATATACTGGCTGCTCCACTTCCATTCTGGATCCATGCCTTTGGCCTGGCAAAATAGTAGAGGATGCCCAAAGCCTTGGGACCCTGCACCTGCACGGGAGATCTAGAAGAAGCTTCTAGATCCTGGTTTCAGATCAGCTCAAATTCAGCCATTGTGGCTACTTGTGGAGTGAACCCACTGATGGAAGATATTTATCCTTCTCTCCTTTTCTCTGTAAATCTGCCTTTCAAATAAAATAAATCTTAAAAAGAAAAAGAAGAAGCCTTGCTAACTGGACTGGTACAATGGCTCAGTTGGCTAATCATCCCATTACAAGCCCCATCGTTCCATATGGGTGCCATTCATGTCCTGTCTGCTCCACTTCTCATCCAGCTCCCTGCTTATGGCCTGGGAAAGCAGTGGAGGATGGCCCAAAGCGTTGGGATCCTGCACCCACATGGGAGACCCGGAAAAGGATCTGGCTCTGGTCATTGTGGCTGCTTGCAAAGTGAATCATCGGACGGAAGATTTTCCTCTCTGTCTTGCCTCCTATCTGTATGTCTGCCTTTCCAATAAAAATAAATATTTAATAAAATAAATATTTTTTAAAAGTAAATCTTAAAAAAAATTAAAAAGGAAATGTTGTCAACTCTTTTCTGGACCACTTGGAATAGCTGGTCCTTACAAACACTATGTAAGAAGTCTACAAAGGGTCTTCAAAATGAGTAATGGGTGAAATGAGTAACATGAGGAAACTATTTGAGCATATGAAGCTTTTTTTGCATCAAAATAATCTTGGTTTAGATTAATTTAATGTGAAGGCAGAGTGACAGAAGGAGAGGGAGAGACAGAGAGACAGAATATTCCACCCACTGATTCATTCCCCAAATGCCCACAACAACCAGAACTGTGCCAGGCTGCTGTCAGTAGCCAGGAACTCCATCCAGGTCTCCCATGTGGCAGGAGTCCAACCACTTGAGCCATTATCTGCTGCCTGCTGGAATGTATTAGCACGGATTTGGATTGGAAATGGAATGTTGGGAACTCAAACTGGAACGCCAACATGGAATGTGGGCATCGCAAACATTGCCTTAACCAACTGCACCAGAACATCTGCCTCTCCAGGGATTTTTTTTTAATATTTATTAGCTTTTATTGAAAAGGCAGATCAGATTTATAGAGAGATGGAGAGACAGAGAGAAAGATCTTCCATCTGCTGGTTCTATTATGGGGTATAGCCAGTGATAGCCAGCACCCATTGATAGTGGGCAAATGGAATGTGGCTGTGCCCCCCACCTTTTGTCCTGAAGGTGGGGCCTAACAGCAATGGAATGTTAATTCCATCCTCAGGAAGCCCTCAGCCATTTCCCCCACCACCTAGGAGTTTGCTCCTGCCTACCTGTGGCTCTCACCTATCATCTGAAAGGGGTTGGTATTGCATCGTTGTGTAACCACCCTGCTCAGAAGCCCCTTTAAAGGCTCATGTTGAGAAGGGGCTTGCTCTCTTGATCTGGCCATGTGCTTCCTTTGCTCTGGCCTCACTAGGACAAATAATCCCCTGAGCATGGTCCCTGTGTACTGTTTAGGTGGGACAATGGAGATAGCAATGTTATTTCTGGTTTGTGTACTATCAGGAGTTCCAGGAGAGGCAAGACCTAGTAGTAGTGGAATGTGGGCAGAGCAGCCAGGGAAAGGTGAATGTCTGCAGTTTTGTAAGTGTGTCCAGGTTATTCATTGCGTGTCTTTTAGGATAACATATTGTTGGGGAAGCTGGGACACAGGGCTTCAGCTTAATGGATAGACTTCAGGGTAATGACCATTTGTTCCTCTTGGGGTTATGTTTGGTTGGATTATGATTGATTGGATTGCCATATGGACTTGTGATTTGCTATTTCTAGTGTGATCTGTTATCACCAGGTTTGGTTAATAAAGACTCCTTAATAAACCTTAGACATGTCTGGTGTGATCTCACTTACACCAATGGTTCACTCCCCAATGGCTGCAACAGCTGAAGCTGTGCCAATCCAAAGCCAGGAGCCAGAAGCCACAAGCTTCTTCCAGGTCTCTCATGTGGGTTCAGGGTCCCAAGCCTTTAGGCCATCCTCAACTGCTTTCCCAGGCCACAAGCAAGGAACTGGATAGGAAGCAGAATAGCTGAGATTAGAACTGGCACACATATAGTATGCTGGCACTTGTAAGTGGAAGATTAGCCAATTGAAGCATCGCACCAGCCCCAGGAATTTTTTCCATGTACCCCTTCCTCCTGTCCTGAACTATCATGTCATTATCAGCACCATGCTCCAGCCAACTGAGCCATCAGTCACACTGATTCCAGCATGTTATTTGGAAGCCTAAGACACAGGAACAGAGATGCCTGGTAATCCTCATGATTCAGCTAATCTACCCCTGCTGAGGCACCAGATTAGTGAATGCAGAAGGCATCTTGGATGTCCAGCCCCATGGAGCCTCCAGATGAATCCAGCCCTCGCCACCATTTTATTGTCACTTCACTAGGAATCCCAAAATGAGAATCACACAACTGAGTACAATCTGTCCACAGAATCATGAAAATCATCACAAAGTATGGTCTTAAGCTACTTAATACTAGAATGTCTTCGTGTGCAGTAACAGATAAGCAGCCAGTCTTTGGGGATGAAAGGAGAGAGTTACAAGAAAAGGGAGGTGATCTCTCATGTCAAATACCATGAAGAGATCAGGGAGGAAGAGAAATAAGAAAAGGCCATTGTGTCCAGCAATTGAGAAGCCACTATTGTCTTTCAAAATAGAATGCACTTTCAAAATAGAATGGTGGGAGCAGAGGCGAAATGGAAATGTTTGTCGAGCAAGTGAATAGTTGGAAATAGATACATTGGCAGATTGGCCTTTCTTCTTTCATTTTTAATCATTTAACATTCACTGAAGATCCTTGCCTGAATCAATTACTTCACTAGAATTTGCAAAGTGGTGATTTTTCTAATTCTATCAATCCTTCTACATATACTCACTGACATTCTTCTGTAAAGATGCATTTCTCCTCATCAACGAGGATGAACCTAATTTGTTTCTAAAATGCCAGGTTAAATGCTTCATTCTTGCTCTTTAATTACCAATTTCCTGACAAAGGAGTTGGTGTCATAGTTATTTCCACCTGTGGCAAATGAATTTTTCCCTTCTTTCTGTCTCTTTCTTTGAGTGTCATTAATGGACTCTTGTGAAGACTCATGTATCACATTTACTGAATGTATTACAGTCAATTGCAGGCTAAATTAATCTTTAAAAAAGCAATAGGGGAGGCAGAGTAAGGATATGATCAGAAAAGTCCTACAGTACAGTTAAAAACACACACACACACATCTCCTTACCAGTGATTGTAAGGAGTTATTCGAATATCCCACCCTGGACCTGGCGCCATTTCCTCTTCCTCACAGCTCATGAAATTCATGCTGGTCTAGCCATCCACCAATCAGATGTAACCCAGCATTCCACCTGAGAATCTCACCCCCAATCTTCCAGCCCCTTCCCCAATCCTGCCCACTCACCAATCATCCCTAAGCATTTGCCTGCAGGCACCAATCCCCTGGGGCCCGCCCTCAACCCGCCCAATCCCGCCCCCACACCTTGCAGACCTATCTGACATAAAGGGGCCCCAGGTGTCTCCACCTTCCCTTTTTCCCCTTTTCCCTGCTGGTCTCCACTACCTCCACCCTGTTCCTTCCCCGCTGGAATAAACCTCTTTAGATACCTCATTGCGTCTGTGTTTTCAGCTCACGGTAAAGAACCAAGTTGTGGGAATTAGGGGCTCGTAATAATATCGTGATATTGAATGAACTAGAATTCTCACCTGTTTTAAATAACTAGCAGTGATCAAAATCATGTATAAGAGGAAACTATTATAAAATATCCAACATCTGCTTCTGGATATACTGCCCAAAGACACTCTCTCACAGACCCTGTGTCTGAGGGGCATATGTGAAGGTACTCATAGCAGTGCTATTTTTGGTCATGGAGTGGTGCAGGCAATTTGGATTTCATACCGATGAAGTCCTTAGGCAAAATGTGGTAGGTGAAGTGTCATGTGACAGATTGGGTCATGAAAACTTGTTTCTAGGTGGAAGAATACTCAGAAAGAATCATGTTTACATAAGTGAAAAATACATGTACCTAAAACAACAGTGAGTGTTTTAACTAACAACCTACAGACAAAAAGATACATGAAGTGCACTGGAATGATTTCCCAGAAGGGAGAAAGGAGAATGGGGATTGGAGACTGTGGAAGAAAAAGAGAATATAGAAAACAAGTGAGGAATGTGATCAGTTCTGTTCCATATTCAAGAAAAATTAATAAATGATTAAGCAAGTTGCTACAATCTAACTGGAAATCTTCCAGTTAGATCTTTAAAATCTCTAAAAACATTGAGGTAACAACTCCGCTTTTAGCAATCTAAGAAAATAGAAACTCATCAGCTGTATAAGAGTAGTGAGAGAAAATTGGTCCACATGCACTCTTTTTTTTTTTTTAAAAGATTTATTTTTATTATGTTTTTATTGGAAAGGTGGATATACAGAGAGGAGAGACAGAGAGGAAGATCTTCCATCCGATGATTCACTCCCCAAGTGATCACCACGGCCAGTGCTATGCCGATCCAAAGCCAGGAGCCTCTTCTGGGTCTCCCACGCGGGTGCAAGGTCCCAAAGCTTTGGGCCGTCCTCGACTGCTTTCCCAGGCCACAGGCAGGGAGCTGGAAGGGAAGCGGGGCTGCCGGGATAGAACCGGCGCACATATGGGATCCCGGACATGCAAGGCGAGGACCTTAACCACTTGCGCCACTGCACCGGGCCCGTCCACATGCACTCTTACACCCTCGCCCTGCTGCACCCTGCCGCTTCTTCCCAAGACACTCAGAATCCTTACACAGGCTCGTGACTGAATGTGGTCCTGTGGTCTCACACCCAGCCCCTTCCATTTGGCACTGTTCTTCCCCCAGCCTTTGCTAGGCGTGGCTACACATTCCACTGGCTCCTAGCTTCTCTGGAGGCCTTCCATTCTTGCGGATTGTGAAGTACTGTTCTCTACAACCCTGTCATACTGCTGAGCTCTTCTTTAGGTTTCACCTTGTATCAGAGGTCTCTCATTATCTTAGTTTCTCATGAAACAGCTCTTCCACTGTTTTCTTACAACTTCTCTCTTCTACCCCCTCCACTCCCAAAATAAAATAACAGTTTGTAAGCCATGCTGGGAGAAAAAAGCAAGAAAAACACATTATTCTGGGTTTGAAAGTGAAATGGAAAATTTAAATCAAAGCCACAATGAGATACCACTTTACACCTATTAGGATGGCTATTAAGGAAAGAGGATAGTAAGTGTCGACACGGATATGGAGAGATCAGAACCCTTGTGCATTGCTGGTGGTAATGTAAAGTGATGCAGCCCTGCCATGCAGAAAATGGCTTGGGGGTTTCCACTAGAAAATTAAGCATGGGATTATCACATGATGCAACAATTCCACTCCCAGGCATATACTTGAAAGAATTGAAAGCAGCGGTTCAAATTTCTACTTGTATATATCAATGTTCACAGCAGTATTCATGATACTGAAGAGGAAGAAACAACCTAAATGTCCATTGATAGTTATAGGATAAGCAAAATGTGTAAATACATACAATGGTGTATTATTCTGTTTTTAGAAAGAATGAAATTCTGATACATGTTATCACATGGATGAACTTTGAAAACCTGTTAATGGGGCCCAGCATGGTAGCCTAGCGGCTAAAGTTCTTATCACGTGGGAGACTTGGAAGAGGCTCTGATCTCCTGGCTTTGGATCAGCGCAGCTCCGACCATTGAGACCACTTGGGGAGTGAATCAATAGACAGAAGATCTTCCTCTCTGTCTCTCCTCCTCTTTGTATATCTAACTTTTCAATTAAAAAAAGAAAGAAAGAAAACCTGTTAATAAAACCAGATATACACAAAAAGACAAATATTGCAGATTCTACTTGCACAAGATATCTAGAACAGTAAACTTGAAACAGATAGTTCAGGCCAGTCTCGGCCGAGACATCTGCCAGTTCACATAAGAGTTGGATCCAGCAGTGGCCCAGGCTAGGTTATGCTGAACCATCCACCTGTGAGAGCCAAAATGGGTGCATTCCTATCAGATTAGTCCGCAGTACGTGCGGGTGAGCACTAAATTGGGGGATTGGCCATGTCAGACTGGGCTCCAGCATCTGCCAGCACTTGTGAGACCCAGAGCTGGGAGCAGGCCTGGTAGAGGAACTTGGGGAACTCCCTTATTAGGCTTCTACTGGTGAATGTGAGGGCCAGGCCTAGGAGAGGCCAGACCAGGTTGGGCTATAACACCTGGTAGCATATGTATCAAGCCAGGTTGGACTGCAACACTTACCAGTTTACATGAGGACTGGGGCTGGGTGTGGTGGGTGAGGCTTGCCTAGGCTGCTACACCCACTAGTGAGAGCTGTGACTGGGAGCAAGCCATCTCAGACTGAGCAGTAGCACCTGCTGGGAAGCTCAAAATCTGGAGCTGGGAGCAGACCTGGTAAGAGAACTTTGAGAACTCCCCTGCTCTGTGGTTGCTTCAACTGGTGAGCATGAGACCTTGGGTTGGGGGGCAGGCCAATTTGGATAGGGCTGGGGGTAGGCCAGCACGTAGGCTGGGTCTTGGGGTGGGCCAGGCTAGGCTATGCATAAGAGAGTGAGAGTGGATCTGGGCCAGCCATGGTAGACTGCAGCACCTACTGGCAAGTGCCAGAACTGGGTGTAAGTCATGTTAGGCTGGACCACAGTACCCCTTGAAGGCACAAGATCCAGAACTTGGAGAAGGTCTGGAAGGGAAACTGTGGACACTTCCTGCTGGGTAGCAGCTCCTGTTGGTGAGACTGTGGACTGGACCTGGGGGCAGAGAGGATTGAACTAAGTTGTAGCACCCATGGGTATGCATGAGAGTCAGACAGAATACAGAATGGACTGGACTATGCTGCAGCAGAGGCTGACATATGTAAAAACTGGGGCTCAAGGAGGGCCTAGTGGGGGTTATTGAGGGTTGCTTTGTCTAGGCCACAACATCTGCTGATGTGGATGAAGATTGAACCTGTGGTTGGTTGGCTGGGCTAAGCAGCAGCACCCATCAATTTGTGTGAAAGATAGGGCTAGGGGTGGAACTGACCAAGCAGCTATATCCACTGGTGTGCACACTGGCTGCTGCAGGTGATGCACTGCACCTAGCCCTGCACGGGCTGGCACACACAGAAGTCTGGGGTCATCCCAGGTGAGCTTTCTTGGGACAGTCCCCTAGCCGATCGCTGGACTCTAACCCTAGACTCAGGGAAAATCACAAGATATGTGGTTCAATGTTGGAGTACATGTGTCAGGACTGGGCTTCCTCAGTTGCTGATGCCTGTTTAGTGGACAGCATGCACAGGTATACATGGGTGAGATGACAACCAGACCATCTAGGCCAGTAGAGGATGGGGAATTTCTTGCCAGAGGATGGAAAGCAGAGCAAGTTATACCACTCTCTTGGCCAAGCTTTGCAGCCTGTTCTTGTGCCTGTGGAGATGCTAATTGGCCTGGTCAATCAATTGGCCTGGGAAAGATTTTCTCAACCCTGGACCAGTGAAACCTCAAACTTCTCAAAGACATTAAAGTAGGGCACAGTGCAATAGTGGCTCAATCCTCTCCTTACACACAATAGAATGCCATGTTCATGCCTTGGCTGACCCAGTTCCCAGCACGGGTACTGATAAAGCAGTAGAGAATGGTCCAAAGCCTTGGGACCCTACACCCGCATGGGAGACGTAGAAGAAACTCCTGGTTCCTGGCTTTGGATTGGCTAAGCTATAGCAGTTGCAGCCACTTGGGGAGTGTACCAGCAGATGGAAGATCTTTCGTTCTGTCTTTCCTTCACTCTGTAAATCTGCCTTTCCAATATAAATGAATAAATAAATATTTGTAAATAGATACCTTTAAATAAAGATTTATTTATTTATATTGGAAAAGCAGATTTACAGAGAGGAGAGAAAAAGATTTACTGAGAGAAGGAGAGACAAAGATCTGTCTGTTGGTGGCTGCAATGGCTGGAACTGAGCTGACCCAAAGCCAGGAGCCAGGAACCTCTTCTGGGTCTCCCACGCAGGTGCAGGATCCTGTGGACTGTCCTCAACTGCTTTCCCATATCACAAGTAGGGAACAAGAAGGTAAGTGGAGCAGCTGGGATTAGAAATGGTGCCCACATGGTATGCCTGCACATGCAAGGCAAGGACTTGAGCCACTAGGCTACACCTCATACCCCCCAAATAAATAAAGCTTAAAAAAAAAACCACTCAAGTAACATCCTCAAAGCACTCTTCCCTCACATCTCTAAGGTGTCACCAAAATCAAAGAATCATCCCCTATCCCTGGGTGCTGATGTAGTTTTACAGCAAGGAGCAGCCCCTCCCCTTCCACTACTGCAGACACAGGAGGAAAAAGAAAACGGAAACATTTGTCCTACCCAACTTCCTCCACACCTGATCCTCCCTACTCTAAGCAGAGGCCCACATGGGTGTGTATCCCTCTCAACTATGTAAATAATATTAAAAATTAAATTTGAAAATAATTTTTGAAGATTAATTTATTTTCATTGAAAAGGCAGATTTGAAGAGAGGCAAGACAAAGAATAAAGTCTTCCAACTACTGGTTCACTCCTCCTCAAATGACTTCAATGTTCTGAACTGAGCTGATTGAAGCAAGGAGCCAGGAGCTTCTTCTGGGCCTTCTACACAGGTACAGGGTCCCAAGGCTTTGGAACATCCTCTGGTGCTTTTCCGGGTCATAAGTAGAGAGTTGAAAGGGAAGTGGAGCAGTGGAGCATGAATTAGTACCCATGTGGAATCCTGGTGCTTGCAAGGTGAGGATTTAGCCCTTGAGCCATCACTCCAGGCCCCAAATGAGATTTTTTAAAATTTATTTTTTAATTTGTGATGATGTTTACTTAACTGTTCAGGGTGGAAAGGATTAAGGATTAGGAGAATGTGGGTGAGACCATTGTTTCAAAGTTTCTTTTTCTTCCTCCTGTATCTAGGGAAGGAATGGAGAGGAGATGTCACACCTAGCCTCCCAACTGCCTCAGTACCCTGGGATGTGGATGACCACCAGATGTTTTTCCAGGGCCCCCAATGTGGAGCATGCTCTAAGGGTTCTGCTCAAGTGGTTTTGATAGTTCTGAGATGCTGTTGATCTCATTGATCCAAGGATGAGGAAATCTTCTAAGATCTATTGGCTGACACAGTCCACCTTAGAGTCTATTCATCCAAATACTTCTTGCCAACACTTGTCTGGGGTAGTTGATCAATTTGTTCTGTTTTCCTTCCTCTGTGATGGGTACCAGATGTCCTCTCCTCTGCAGGTCCCAATGGACTTCCATATTCTCCATGTGCATCTGGACATGCCATCCACTGCTCTGTCTTAGCTGCTGAGGAGGCCCAGTTCTGACACATGTACTCCTTGGTCAGCCTACAAATCCTGCCCACAGAGAGGAGATACAGAAAGAAGGATCTTTCTACTGGTTCACTCCTCAAGTGGCTGCAACGGCTAGAGCTGAGCTGATCCTGAAGCCAGGACCTAGAAATTCTTCTGGGTCTCCCACACAGGTGCAGGTTCCCAAGGCTTTGGGCTATTCTCGACTGCTTTCCTAAGCTAGGTGGGTAGCAGGAACCCAATCCCTCCAGCAGCCGCTGCTGCTTCCCACTACTGTGAATTAGCAGTAGCCAGGATGGCCTTTTGCCTTAAATTCTTAAGAATGTCTAGTATAAGGAAACCATCATGGAAAGTGTAACTTCAATAACCCGATCCATACTGTTTCGTTTGGCTGTATCCCATGTGTTTTGGTGTTTTTGATTCCAGTTTCATGTATTCCAAATACTTTGTTTTATCTTGCTGAATTCATCGCTGGCTCATGGATTACCCGGTGGCATAATTTTTCCCAAGAGACTTTTGTGTTTCCTTTTTGTCACCCACATGTTGGTTACTCAGTGGCGTGTTTTTTCATGGTGCCGTAATTTGTTGTTGTTGTGGCTTTTTGTTCTAACTCATATCAGTTGTTGACCTTGTTTCCTGGCTTCTCATTTATGGAAATGTATAGTGATGGACTGGGGTCTACCATATCCAGATGTGGGGGTACAATGCAAGAAAATCCAAGAAAAGAGGGGAAACTGTTGGAAATGTGTAGACAATGGGATGCTGGACTGTCTGACATTTTCTGAACCAGTAATATTGGGGCACAGTTAAATTAAGAGACTGATGGAATTATGACTCCTCATGAAGGACTATGCTATTGTAGCAACATGGGGAATATCTGTCAGGGAGTGGGAGTGTGGGGAGAATCATAGTCTATACAAAATTGTACCACAAAATTCAAAAATTCAAAATAAAAATATAACAGCAAAAAAAAAAAGGATCAGCAAATCAACAAACAAACAAACAAACAAAAACCCAAAAAAACTCCAAAGAATGTCTCACTGGAGCCCCCACCTCACATTGTGATGCAGAAAGGTAAGCTTTTCCTTGGGGTACTGGTTTCCCCTGCTGTCAGCTTTGGCTCCAAGTTCCTGCTAATCCACGGAGGAAAGCAGCAGCAGATGATGATGGCTCAAATGCTGGGGTGCCCATCACTCACATGGAGCCCTGGATGAAGTGGCTGGAATTCCTGGCTCCTGGTTTCACCCTGGCCCAGATCTGGTTGTTGTGGTCATTTGGGTAGTGAACAAGTGGATGCAAGATTGTTTTTTCTCCCTTTCTCCTCAATCAAAGAAAACAACATCATCATCAACAACAAAACAACAACAAAAGCCTTGCTGTCCTCCAGGGAGACTAAACTCCGTGAAGTCCTGGGGCTGTACCTTCTGTCTCAGCACTGTTGGTGACTGTGTGACCCAAAAAGAATCAAAGTGTCAGGAGTTACTATGAAAATTAAGTGTGTTGTCAAGAATTTACGCCCTTGACACTGACCAACTGGCTGAGGGGAACACGGAAAAATTATCCAGTCAGCAGGTTCGTGGCATCCTCACCAATAGGCTGTTTTTAGAGGCATCCTACCACACCGCATGGCTGGTGGTTTGTTTTTTTTTTTTTTTTTCCTGCTTCTGTACGACTTTTTGAGTGTCAGAAGAATATGAGAAGGAAATGGGGTCGGTGACCAATACCATCACATCCACGAGAGGCAGCAGCCAAGGGTCAGGAATGGAGGGTTCTTCTGCCCCCGGCATGGCCCAAAGCCTCTCCTGTGACCCGGCTCAGCCGGCTAGGATGGTTTTCTTCTAAGTCTGAACAACAAGGGCATTTAAAGTGGGAAGGAGGAAGAGAAAATCTGAAAAAGGGGCCAGGGGTCCAAGGGGTCAGGGCCGAACCAGGACCACTTCAACTAAGAATTCAAGATGTGCCTCCACGACTCAGGGGGGCCTCCCCTTGTTTCCTTGCCTTCCCCCCACCCCCATTTCTGCCTCTGCTTTCCTTTGCCTCAGCGGGGGCTGATTTGCCACCAAAACACGGCCCTAAAGAAAGGAGAGTTTTCTTTCTCAAGAGTCTGCAAGGTTAAAACTTTGAAGAAATAGCCCAGAGACGAGGAGGCTAGGAGGCTCTGGTCACGACCAGGGGAAGAGAAGGAAGAGGCCGAGGCGGTAAGAAGCTGAGCGGCGTGAGTCTTCCCCCTCGCCTCGCGGGCGGGCGCAAACACCGCGCCTCAGGCAGCTGCGCGGCAGAGCCGGGCGCAGCGGAGGCCCGGCAGCGCCAGGCCTGGCCCCGGAGGCCCCCGGCCGCGCCCCAGGGGCGGGCCAGGGGCGGGGCAGCCCTCCGAGCCGGGCTCTCCCCCTCGGGCTGTCGGCCCACGGCCTCCCCGCCTCGGCGAGCGGCGGCCGCGGAGGATCCCCCCTTCTCGGCGCCGCCCGCCCGCCCCCGGAGCCGCGGCCGCAGAGCCCGGCGCTTATTGGTCGAGGCGGCTGGGCGGCCCCGCCCCCGCCGCCGCCGCCGCTTCCCCGCTCCGCCTCCTCGCCCCCCGCCCTCCGGGAGCCGCCTCCGTCGCCTCCGCCGCCGCTGCTGCTGCCGTCGGCCGGGGCCCAGCCAGCGCCCGCGCCGGAGTCGAGTCGCAGCCGGAGCCGCTGCCCGCGGCCCCGCCATGAGCGGAAGCGCCGCCGCCGCGGTCGCCGCCGCCGCTGCTGCCGCCTCAGCCGCCGCCGCGCACTTCCAGCCTCAGTCGTCGTCTCCCAGGCCGGGCCCCGCCGAGCTCGGGCCCCCGCGCCGCCCGCGCCCCCCGCAGCCGCCGCCGCCTCCCCGGCCCGAGCCCGCCGCCGCCGCCGCCGACCGCCTCAGCCCTCCGGGCCACGGGCCTCTCCGGGCGGGCGCCCAGGGAGGCGGCGCCTGCGGCCGAGCGCCGGGAGCAGGTACGGAGGATCCAGGAACGGGCCAGGCGGGGAGGGGCGTGGGTCCGTCCCGCGGGGTGGGGGGTCTCGGGGACTTGGGGGGGAGGGTGGTTCGGTTCCCCGGGCCGCTGAAGGAAGGAGGAAGCGTTGTCCGGGTCAGCTTTGTCCGGCACGGAGCCCCCGGGAGCCCTGCGTCTCTGCCGCGCCGAACGGTTCACAAAGCGTCTCCCACTCGGTGGGCAGCCGCTCTCCCCAGGGTGGGCAGGGCAGGACCTCCCCCGGGGCTCCGCTCGGCGGAGGAGGTAACGGAGGCTTAGAGGAGGAAGTGACTTGCCCAAGGTCACAAAGCCGGTGAGCGTCGGAGCTTGGCTGGGACCCAGGGCCACCCTGGGCCGCCGCGGGGCCCCGGGGAGAGGGGGCTGGGAGGGAGGCAGAACCCCCCAGCCCCCGGGTGCCGAGAGCGATGGGTCGGGGAACTGGGTGTCTGTGTGTTCCGGGGTAGTGGCGCTAGGCCCTGTGCCTTGGCACACCCACCCAGTCCTTTCCGGGCTGGCTTAGGGAGTCGAGATGTCTTGCGGGGTGGGTCCGGGGAGAGGGGCCGCTTGGGGAGCTTGGTGGCGCCCTGGGGAGCCGACGTGGGGGAAGTCACGGGGCAGAGCCTCCTGCGCCGGGGTTTGCTCTCGGGGAGAGGCTTTCCTGCGTTCTTGGGGGGGCTTTGCTCCGGGAACTTAGTACCGTGGGCGCCGCTGGGTATGCCTGCCAGGCCCCCTTCTCCACCGCTGCTCGGACGAACCCAGGGTAGATTGGAATGAGTGGCAGGGAGGCCTTCGCGCTTGGGTCCAGACGCCCCTATGTGTCTTTCACGAAATCGCTTGAGTTTCTAAACATCATCCTAAGTCAAAAATGAGTGTACAGGACCACAGGAAGCTATGGTTCCCCCCCTCACGCCCCCGTCCGGGTGGTCTGGACCTACAGCACTTGGAGAAGTACCAAAGAAAGAAGAGCGATCCCCGGCGTGAGGGGAGAAAAGCTGGGAGGGTTGGGACGTCTCGCCCGCCCGCCTGGCCTGGAAGGCATGGGGTTTCCGTTTTTGTTTTGAGGTGGGTGATTGGGTGGGTTGCTTTAAATGTGGTTACATCTTGGGAAAGGAAATGGGAGAAGAGTTGGGAGTTCTCAACTAGAGGGAGGAAGAGCAGCCTGTCCCGTGCAGCTGGAAAATAGAAGCTGTAGAATCGTCTGCGGATTGGGGGTGGAGAGAAGGAAGAAGGGTTATTCCGTTTTGGGGGAAGGGAGATGAAAGGGTTGCCGAAGAGAGGGGCCGGTGTTTAGAGAAAAAAAGATTTGGATGTTTTGAATAGGGCGCCAAAAGGGCAGAGTTGAAAGGAGTGTGGTAGAGTGGTAGAGGTGGATAATTCCGGGCAAGGTTGAGAGAGAGAGAAAGAGAGAGAGAGAGAGAGAGAGAGAGAGAGATATTGTGTGTGTGTGTGTGTGTGTGTGTGTGTGATCCGTTCCTGGAGTGGGGGCAGTTGTGATACTTTCTTGGCCATTCTGGGTTTAGCTTCCCCCCTCCCTAGCCTCCCATTCCTAGGATGCCGGCCCCGGGTGCTCCAGTGCTCATGGTATTGTCTTGGAAGTCAGGCTCCACAAAAGAGGGAAGGGAAAGACTAATTAGCAGATGCATTAATTAAGGCGCTTTGTCCAAGATGATTCCGTGTTGAAGTCAGCTGTTTGCTTGCTGCCCTCCGGTACCTTGGCCTCCCAGCTCGTGATGGCTGTCTGCTGGGTTCTTCGGGAAGAATTGTCCTCATTTGGACAAGATGGGTTAGATTTTTTTTTTTTTTAATGTAGGAAACATTTGACGTGTGCATATAAAATCAAGAAAACTTACTTATCAAAGATTTATAGTGGGTGAAATGGGTCTTGAAATAATGGATGTCATTTCACACTCACCTGATTGGCAAAAAGTAAATGCTGTGATAGCCAAAATCTGTAATAGTAAGGCTGCGTGTTGGTGGTGGGGATAAACTTATCTATGGCTGAGAGAATGTGCGTGTGTGCAGCTGCCTTGGAGAGTGATTTAGTGTGGTGGTGCTGTAGTCGCAGGGACCAGGCCTCCTAAGGTGCTTAACATGCTTATTTCTCGCCATGGGCCTTAAGAAATCCTTGCACACTTATCTAGAGAAAGTTCAAAAGCACTAGAATGGTCCCCCAAGAGGGGCATAAGTAAATTTTTAGAAGAATCACACAATTGATTATTACATAAGAGTGGTGGCTTTGTCAAAAACTCTGAGCTTTTGTATTGAATTGGTTGACTCTGAAAACCATAATATGGAGTGGGGAAGCAATTCTTACAAAATCTTCCCATGTACATAAAATCTGAAGCTATGCAAAGTAATATTTGTGCCTGTGTACATATGTAGTAATATGAAAACACACATGGGAGCAACTAATGCTAACTTCAGAATACTGATCGTCTCCAGAAGGGAAGATGGACAGTGGGATTGGATGGGGGTTCACAGAGGGCTTTAATAAAACCTGTAATAGTTTCTTTAAAAATTCAGGTGATTGCAAATTAAGACTTGCTGATTTGGGGTTTATGGTACAGAGATACTCAACATATTCAAAGTATTTTTCAGATGCTTGAAATATTTCTGACATGCAAAACATTTTCTTGTTTATAGAAAACAGAGTTTTTGTTCCACGATAATGGAACTGCAGCTCCAGGCTTCAGCACAGCACAGCCTGTTAGGCATGCAGGCCCATGTTCATTGTCACTCCTTTCAGATCTGCTAAACCTAGGATTCAGATGAAGGCTTTTGTTTTGAAACTCCTGGAATTGTTTCTCAGTCTTCCTAAACTTTCTAGTGGACCCAGCTCAATAGTTGCAGCTTTTTCAAAACATAGATGCTGCAGGGCATTTGGATTCATCAGATATGGGGAGAGACCCCAAATCTTTTGGAGATGTGGTCCTTGTAGATGCTACTCTCTAAGGTTTGCTGCCTTCTATACTCTAGGCTCTTCCTCTGGCTACCCACTGTTGTTCTCCTGGAATCCTGGGGAAAATTAGCCTAGAGCTATTTTTTTTCTTAAGATTTTATTTTTATTACAAAGTCAGATATATAGAGAGGAGGAGAGATAGAAAGATCTCCCTGTTTGATGATTCACTCCTCTCACTACCCAAGTGGCTGCAATGGCTGGAGCTGAGCCAATCTGAAGCCAGGAGCTTCTTCTGGGTCTCCCATGCAGGTGCAGGGTCCCAAGGCTTTGGGCCATCCTCAACTGCTTTCCCAGGCCACAAGCAGGGAGCTGGATGGGAAGTGGAGCTGCCAGAGCACAAACAGACGCCCATATGGGATCCTGGGGTGTGCAAAGTGAGGACTTTAATTGCTACACTATCCGGCTGGGCCCTGGAGCTAATTTTGTGGTGTGGTTTTTTTTGGGTGTTGTACCTCTCTTAATTCAACTGATCAATTCCTCTTACTTTTGTCCATGTAGCTAAGAGGCTTAAACTACATGTGTCCATAGTATGTGGTTTTAGGGTTAGTGGAAGAGCTCAGTGGGTACAGCTGGAAAGGAAGATGAATATATGTGGAGAGAGTCAACTCCCATAGTTGGATACATGTGTGTGAGCATGTCTTTGAGAAAATGGTGGCCCATCCCTTTGCAGTTAGACATTTGTGTTTTAGCTGTTGGACTTGTGATCAGAGATGGTTCTTCAGGAGGCAACTGATACCGTTTCTCCCAACTGCACTAGTTTTCCTGCTCTATTAGACCTTTTTTCCCCTCTGATTTTAATATGTTTAGGGATTAATTCACACACTAACATATGACATTTTTGATAATGGGATTCTTCAATGCCCATTTGTCAGGGCATTGCCTTTTGGAAGCCTACTTTGCAGAATTGTAGGTTCAGCTATAACTTAGCTGTTAGTACTCACCTATGGCTCTAGGATGAGGGGTGAATCAGTGTGGATTGGTGCTGGACCTGTCGCTTGACGTATCAGTACCATGTTCAGTTGACCCTTGAGCTCAGCTTAAAAGTGTCAATTTTGTAATGAAGCTGGATAAACTGGTTCAAAATGAAGTGTTAGAAAATATTGTTATTAAGGAAAAGACAGAATGAGAGAGAAAGTAGAAGTAATCTGGTAAGTAAAGGATAAAAAACATCTGTGTGGCACATTTGCTTTTCACATTGTTTTTTTTTAAACATTTATTTTTATTTGTTTGAAAGGCAACATTAAGAAGAGTCGTGCCAGGCTGAAGCCAGGAGCTTTTCTCAGACATATTAGCAGGGAGCTTGGTTGAAAGCAAGTTAATCGGGATATGGAATACAAACCAATGCCCATTTGGGATGTTGACATTGCAGGTGGTGGCTTAACTTGCTACTCCACAATTCTGGCCTTGCTCTTGTGTTCTTAGCGTGCTTTCTTTGAGGAGGAAACATCATAATTTTCTCTTCCCAATTCCCCCCTACATTCCTGTTTCTGAAGACCTGAGCTTTTAAGCTAATTTTGAAAATATTTACTCATTTGTATTTTCCATTAAGTGGTTGTTTATGCTTCCTGCTGTTTCATTTTTTTCTTGGTGGGAGTCGAGGGGTGACTGAACCAAGGGCAAGACTGGACTTCTGCTTTTGCAAGTTATGGCAAAGTGTTATTTAGAATAGTTGTTATGGACAAATGCTGTTGTGTGCTCAAAGGAAGGGTACATTTGAAGTGGTTTCTGTTTTTACTGTTTTAAGAAGTCTTTGGGGGTGTTAGAAAGTTCTGGTGTGCTTTTGCTCTGTCTTAAAGGTTTTAAAGAATTTGAGAGGCAGAGTGAGTAAGCGAGCATGAGTGCTTCCATCTTCTGATTCCCCCTCCAAGTCCTCCCAGTGAGCAGTGGACTGCGCCTGCAGCTCCATCCAGGCTTCCAGTGGGTGAGCAGAGAAGCGCGGCTTCTTCCCCGAGTCTGTTAGCAGGGACTCAGATCAGGAACTGGAGCTGGATAATGTATCCGAGGATTTGCTCCTCTGTGGGGTACTTGGTGTCCTAACCGGCATATTAACTGCTAGGCCATATGCTAGTCCCTGAAGGAATTTCTTTTTTTTCAGTTTGCAACTTTTATTTATTTTTTTTAAATAATCTTGCTTAGTTGAAGGAATTTCTTGAATAAATTATGTATGATAAGATTAGTTTCATGAAAATGATGGTATGTCTACACAAGGAGAAACAGTTTTACCTGTAGGGCTAAGCAGAGCAGTTTTAGTTGTTGTCCTGTTCTGCTTGACTGGCTGGTAGTGCTATTTTGGGACTGCTGTGAATAGTTAACTGAAATGATGTTGGGCAGGTGGTGGAGGAGGAAAATGATGGGATCATACTAGTGGATGTCAGTACTTCCCTCAGTCACGATATTGAAAGCTATCACTGCATTTTCTACTTTTGTAGTAAAACATACCTAGATGTAAGGGAGTGAGAAATTGTTAAGTTTTGGTGTATAAAATCATTCGACTTTATTGGAAGAAAAATGGAAGGAAGAAACATACATAGATGGAAGAGCAGCCAGCTGTGGGTGGCGGGACATTCTGTATTGGTTTGGGTTGTTCCTGTCCACTCTGCTTCAGGACCTTCCATGTCTATATCTGCAGATGGTGCTTACTGATGTGTTGAAACCTGCTTTATTGTTACAGAACTAAGGAGCAGTTTCTCGGACTACACTGAAATAGGGTAGGCTGAAAGCAAAACAGGTGCTCTATAATTGCCTTTGCAAATAGGCATTGGGACTCTGCATAACCAACAAAAAGTGTGTTTCTTTGGGCTTTGGGCGATTTTGTGTGAAAACTTTTGTTTATAGATTTGTCTTTCCAGATATTACTGCCACTTCTGTGCACTTGAGCATCTGCTTGGTGCCTGTAACACTGTTAGTAACCCTTGACTGCTGGGGTGGACAGTTCCAAGTGGAAACTCTGTTACTGGAGGTGGTGAGAACAGCACAGAGGTTCTAGCGACAGCTAGAGTTTGTTTTTTCTTCCCCATTTCTGGCTTCGTTTTGCTCCCTGACATTGTGGGCTTGGTGGTGTTTGTGTGTGTCTGTTAAGCTCAGCCTTCCCTGCTCCCATCCCCTGCCCTTCCCCCTCTGCCTCCTCACCCCTGCAGCGGGAGTACAAAGACTGAGAGGAACCCTGCTCACCCCCAAGTAAAACCCCATAAACTATTGAACCCAAACAGAGGACCACCAGAGTGGCTACAGCTCTTCCTCTGTTGCCAGCACCCAGCCTTTGCCGTGGAGCCTGGAAGGTGCCTTCCCAGTTATACAAAGAAGCTTTGTGCTCCCAGGATGTTCTAAGGACGGGATCACTGTAATTACAATTCCCTAAGCATGACCATGGAATGGGGGCAGGCAGGGTAAAGATGGTAGCCAAGTACTTGTTGGTAAGGAGAAATTGGGCAGGGATTCAAAATCATCTGGAGACGCTGTCTTGTGGATAATGGAACCTATTGGTGATGCTGATAGGAACATGTGTAAGTGAAATATGTTTTGGTTTTAAATATAAACAATAGAAGATACTTGTTGAAGTTTTTAAAAAAGCAGAAAATTGAGCCTGAATATTTGTTTTAAATTTTTAGTTTGCAGTTGTAATTGGAAAGTATTTTAGAAGATGTGTAGAAATCTGAGTCTACTTTGCTTTATGTTTGTGTTGCCAGAATGATTGATTACTGTAGAAAACTAAAATCATAGCTTACTTACTCTCTAGGGACTGTTCCCACTAATTTTTTTTTTTTTTTTAAGCAGTGACTGACGTTTTTGGGAAGCTGATTTCTCTTTACTACCACCTAAAAATAAAACAAAACAAAAGCATGCTGGGTATATGTGCTTTATAAATGCTTATATATGGTCATTCTATGCTATGATGTTCTTCTAAACTCTGTTAGCTAGCATGTAGTGAAAAATTTTTTCTTCATATGTCAGTATTACTATATGGCTTGTTGCTAGTGTCTCAAACAAATTGCCTCCCTTTCCCCCACACTCTCCCTGATATGCACCAAGCAATCTTTAGACTTCAGGATGGTGGCAGTAGAAAACGTGACTCCTTAGGAACCTGGGGTTGCTGGTAGCTGGCACTTTCCGTGTCTGTTTGGAGTCAGGTCCAGAGTTGAATCTCTGTTCTTACTGTCTAGCATAATTTGGTCCTGGTTTGAGGAAATTTACCTTTAACTTGTCTCTAAAATAAGATAATAATGCATTAGATTTTTTTTTTCCCAAATCCTCTGGAAAGCCTATATCACTTAGACATGTTTTAATAAAATTTTTAAAGATTCTTTTGCTTTTATTTGAAAGGCAGATTGTATTTACAGAGAGAAGCAGAGACAGAAAGATCTTCCATCTGCTAGTTCACTCCCTAAATGGTGCCAATGGTAGGAGCTGAGCCAGTCTGAAGCCATGAGCCAGGAACACAAGGCTTTGGGCCGTCCTCGACTGCTTTCCCAGGCCACGAGCAGGGAGCTGATGGGAAGTGGAGCGGCCAGGACATAAACCAGTGCCCATGTGGGATCCTGATGCTTACAAGGTGAGGATTGAGCCATCATGCCACGTCCTTGATTTTATGAATTTTGAAAATACGACAGGATGGATGTTGTACAGGGTTTTAACTGCTGCTGAGGACACCTACTGCCTTTCGGGGTGCTGGTTGGAGTCCCAGCTACTCAGCTTTCCAACTAGCTTCCTGCTAGTGTGCCTGAGAAGCCAGGAGATGATGGTCCAAGTATTTGGGTCTCTAATCCATGTGGGAGACCCGCATGGGATTCTTGGCTGTTGGCTTCTTCTGGCTCTTGTGGACATTTGAACAACAAGCTATCAGATGGAAGACCTCTCTATTCCTCCCTGTCTCTGTGTCATGTCACTCTGCTTTTCAAATCTTTAAAAAAATAAAAATAAAAATAGGGGCTGTTGCTGTGCTGTAGTGTGAAGCATCCCGTGTGGTCACTGATTTGAGTCCTGGCTGCTCTACTTCCCATGCTTTGTATGGGAAAGCAACAGAGGATGGTTCAAGTGCTTGGGCCCTGCACTCAGGTGAGATCTTGAAGAAGCTTCCGGCTTCAGACTGGCCTGTGACTCTTTAGGGAGCAATCTAGTAATGGGAGATCTGTTTCTGCAACTCTGCCTTTCAAATAAAATAATTAGATCTTTAGTAAGGAAATAGAAATAAAACACTAGAGATATGTTTTATCTGCTTTTAAAGATGATTGAAGTTTATTTTTAAACCCTTCTTTTAGGTATGTTTGCCATTAGTGACATATTTTAGCTGAATGATAAACTATTATGTTGGCTACTTTCTTTGCTTTGTTTATAATATGTATTTCTGGGCCTGGCATGGTAGCCTGGCGGCTGAAGTCCTTGCTTTGCACGTGGCGGGATCCCATATGGATGCTGGTTTGAGTGCCAGAGGCCCTGGGACTGTGCTGGGCCCTGTTTACTTTTATTGGTGAGGAGATGCAGAGAGAACCAACTTTTATACTCTGGTTCTCTCACCAGGTAGCCACAGTGGCTGGAGCTAAGCTGATCTGAAGCCTGGAGCCAGGAACTTTTGGGTTTCCCACACAAGTGCAGGGTCCCAAGGCGTTAGGCCATCCTCCACTGCTCTTCCAAGCCACAAGCAGAGAGCTGGAAGGAAGTGGATTAGCTAACACATGTCCACATGGGATCCAAGGGTTTAGCCATTAGGCTATTGTGCTGGGCCCCCAGCTGCTTTAAAAGAACCCATGTATACCTCCTCAGGCTCATGAATATTTTCCCAAGGGAAGTAGAACAAGTTGTTCATGCGAGTGTTGCTTTTCTAACTGTGCCTTCATTACTTCAGCTTGGTATGCCTGTCCTCCTTGAGTTGTTTTTCCAAAGCCAAGTTTTCTGTTTTTTTTTTTTTTTTAAAGGTAATAATTGCTAGTTACTTCATGCCTAATGTATCAGAATACTTTCTGTGGCTCAATTAATGTAGTCCTCTTTCAGTTCTTAAAGCTTTCAAACTTAGAGTGCATACTTAGAGAAGTTGGAGCCCAGAAGTTCAGTAACTTGCCAGGGATTATACAGCCATTCAAAGTGTTAGGTGGGATGTAATACCAGATAGTCTTGATCGGTACATGACACTTTATAGATCGAAAGACTCGGAAATTAGTGTCCATAACAAGATTGAGTAGAAGCCAAGTTGATCATTGTTTTAGCCATGAGAGAGAATTTTCTTTTTTTAAGATTTATTTATTTGGCTTCCAGGGTCGGGGAGCCCAGAGGTGCCCTCCCAAGGTGCCGAAGCCCATGCTGACCACCGGGCCCTTGACCTGCTGATGCCATGAGGAATAATACCATAGCGCCCAGTGCTCCCAAGGCCAGCAGCGACTCCTTGGTGGGCTATGTGCTGGGTTCCTTCTTCCTCATCACACTGGTCAGGGTAGTGGTGGCAGTGGTCATGTAAGTCCAGAAGAGGAAACGGGTGGATCTGCTTTGCCACCACCTGCTCTGCATGTGTAGCTATGACCCAGCAGAGGAGCTACACGAGGCTGAGCAGGAGCTCCTCTCGGATGTGGGAGACCCTGAGGTGATCCATGGGTGGCAGAGCGGCTGCCAACACAAGTGGACACCCTTGATGGATGTCAAGACCTGACCCCCCAAACCAGCCCTTCAGGACCTTGGGGTCCATCCCTCCTTCCACCAGCCCCACAGCTAAAAGCCCACACTCACCTGTAAGCACTCATGGGCACCTCCTCCTGGGGTGGAAAAGGAGCCAGGAGCCAATCTGGCCCTTGTAGGTTAATTCCCACAAGGGCTTTGGTGTGATGAACCCAGATGTATAGTACTCATTATATATTTTGTAAATAAAATGTTTTGTGGAGGAAAAAAAAAGATTTATTTATTTGAAAGGCAAAGTCAAACACGCACAGAGAGAGAAGAGAGAAGAGTGACAGCCAGAAAGCTTTCATTTGCTGATTCACTGCTCAGATGACCACAACTGCCAGGGCTTGTTTGGGAGCCAGGAGCTTCTTCCTTCCAGTCTCCCACTGGAAGCAGGGGTCCCAACCCTTGGGTCACCGGCTGCCGCTTTCCCAATTGGGTGCAGCAGGGAGCTGGATCAAAAGTGGAGCAGCCCATAGTCAAATCAGCACTTATGTGGGATGCTGGCATTGCAGGCTGAGGCTTAATCTACACACAGCACTAGTCCCAACTGAAAAGAATTTGAAGGCATTAGTTTTAACTTTATTTTTTGAGAAATCCATTTTTTGTAGATTTATTTAAATATTTATTTTAATTGGGAAGACACATTTACAGAGAGAACAAGAGATAGAAGGATCTTCCGTTTGCTGATTCACTGCCCAAGTTTCTGCAATGGCTGGAGCTGAGCTGATCTGAAGGCAGGAGCTTCTCCTGGTTCTCTCATGTGGGTGTAGGATTCCAGTGCTTTGGGCCTCAAGCAGGGAACTGGAGGGGAAGTGGGGCAGCCAGACATGAACTAGTGCTGGATTTAGCAATTGAGCCATTGCGCCAGGGCCCAGGCATCATATTTTGAGCCTAATATTATGTTGATGTAGTTTGAGACGGAATTATTTGAGGAAGAGACTTTACTATAATGGCTTCCAGTTGGACTGTGCCTAAATTGGTTGGAATGTTGTTGAAATACTCTGTTCATCATTAGGTAAGATTATAAGAGACCTAAAGCTGGAATCTGACATTAAGTAACTTTTTTCATAAGTAGATTTCGATGGTGTTAAAACACTTATTTTATGGTTGTAATGGGCATTGGTGGGCCATTCTGGGAACCTATGAAAACCCAGGGTCAAAACCGAGTGTAGTACTAAAGGCTTTTGGAATATAATCTGCTTTCCAGTTGAACTCTGCCAACTCAGTTATTCTCTTCTTCTCTGCTTTTGTGGATGCTTGAAAGAGGAAGAAATGAATTCTTTGCCTTTCAAAGTTACTGAACAGTATTGAATTGATTTTTCCCTCTATACTGTCAGGATAAAAACTTATGATCAATTCAGATAATTAAGGGGTTTAAACATTCATCTGAGTTTCTCAATAACCTGAGTTTCAGAGTATATTTGGAGTTTCATATGGAGTTTTGTTAAGATGTTATTTACTGTCTTGTTAGTCGCGAGAATATGAGTCAGGAACTCGTGTGATCTGATTACCCATTGTTTCTGTTTCTGTGCTTATATTGTTGGAAACAGTTTATTTCTTGATGACGCTTTTAAGCTTTAAGTAACGTGTACTAAGGAGCAATAAGGCACCTAGAAAACAGCAAGGCAGTAGTCAAAAGATTTGGTTCAAAATGAATTTCTGTTGCAGCTCATGTACTGTGTTAAGATAAAAACTGAAGTCAGAATTTGCATCAATAGTGTTTAGATAATACTGCGCATACCTCCTGTCTAACTTCTGGTGGAAGACTTCTGCCTCAATTGACAGATGTATTCTTGAATACATCTGTAAACATGTTCCCTTTGAAATAAAGTTGTGTGTTGGACCCGGCGTGGTGGCGCAGTGGTTAAGGTCCTTGCCTTGCACGCCCGGGATCCCATATGGGCGCTGGTTCTAATCCCGGCTGCCCCGCTTCCCATCCAGCTCCCTGCCTGTGGCCCGGGAAAGCAGTCGAGGACAGCCCAAAGCTTTGGGACCCTGCACCCGTGTGGGAGACCCGGAAGAGGCTCCTGGCTTTGGAGTGAATCATCGGACGGAAGATCTTCCTCTCTGTCTCTCCTCTCTGTATATCTGCCTTTCCAATAAAAAAATAATAAAAATAAGTCTTTAAAAAAAATAAAGTTGTGTGGCAAATTATTTTTCTTAATACTGTCAGCTGAAACCAGAGATCCAAATATCTTTATTTATTTTTAAAATTTATTTTTATTTGAAAGGCGCAAATTTCACAAAGGAAAGGCACAGAGAGACTTTTTTTTAAAGATAATTTTTTAAATTGGAAAGTCAGATTTACAGAGAGAAGGAGAAACAGAGAGAAAGATCTTCTATCTGCTGGTTCACTCCCCAAGTTTCCGCAATGACTGGAGCTGAGCCTAGCTGAATCCAGGAGCCTGTTGCTTTCCCGGACCACAAGCAGGGAGTTGGATGGGAAGTAGAGCAGCCAGGATATAAACCAGGGCCCATATGGGATTCCAGTGGATACAAGGCGAGGATTTAGCCACTAGGCTACCCATGCTGGGCCCCACAAATTTAAGACTTGATTAAAACTCTTTGTTTTGGGCCCGGCGCGGTGGCGCAAGAGGTTAAAGGTCCTCGCCTTGCACGCCCGGGATCCCATATGGGCGCCGGTTCTAATCCCGGCAGCCCCGCTTCCCTTCCAGCTCCCTGCCTGTGGCCTGGGAAAGCAGTCGAGGACGGCCCAAAGCTTTGGGAACCTGCACCCGCGTGGGAGACCCGGAAGAGGCTCCTGGCTTCGGACCGGCATAGTATCGGCCCGTTGCGCTCACTTGGGGAGTGAACCATCGGACGGAAGATCTTCCTCTCTGTCTCTCCTCTCTGTATATCCGCCTTTCCAATGAAAAAATAATAAAAATAAATCTTTAAAAAAAAAAAAACTCTTTGTTTTTATGCAGTCAAAGTATGTACTTAAGGTGGAGGTTAGAAATTTTAATTCCAAGATTGCCTTAAGATATGGGGAGTACAGAATCAACCATGCCACTTTCTGGGTCTGGGAGCTGAAGGAGCCCTAGGGGCTGTTACATTGGGGTAGGGCAGAAGCCTGGTTAGGAGCTAGAGATGCAACTGAAAGTTCCTTTGGGGAAAACACACATACACAAAACGAAAAACGAAGCAAGTAAGCGTGCTGTTCTGTTACACTGGGTTGAGCAGTTAAACTGTTTATTGGATTCCCAGGAATCTCTTGACCAAAATCCTAGGAAGTTGCCACTGTTTAGTCCCTGCCGCCTGTGAATTGAGGAGCTTTTCTCCTACATATTAGGTTTACATTTTATCTTCTAAGTTAGTACTGCACTGGGATGTCAGATAGCCAAAAATTAGAACTTTTACCTCTGGGGGAAAAGATTGAGAAAAAAAATGTATTCAATGTGACTTATATTAACACGGAATAAAGGATTAATGTTAAGAAAAACTTTGTTAACATCAAAGTGGAGAAAAGATGCAATGTAAAATTGTTAATTGAAAAAAATCTGTATGATGAGAAATTCTGCATTAAATATAGATCCATTATAAAATATAAGCTAAAAAACAAAAATGATGGATTCATTGTCAAAGAGATGAAAAAAACTGCTGTTCTCTCTGATGGTCTCCCCATCACATGGGCATAGGGTAACATGAATTGGGGTTATGCCTTACGGCTCTGTGGTAGGCAAGTGCTGTATAGATTTTATGTGTCTTGTTAAAATGCTGATTTTTAAGCCAGGACCCAGGTGATGGCAGTAAAAGCTGATACTTGCAGCTCCAGGATTCCATAAGAAGCACTGGTTTGAGGCCCGGCTGCTCCATTTCCAGGTCAGGCTCCTAATATGCCTGGGAAGGTAGCAGAGGATGACCCAGGTGCTTGAGGCCCTGTACTCATGTTGGAGGCCTTGGAAGACACTCTTGGCTTAGTTCTGATACAGCACTGGCTGTGAACCAGTGGGTGGAAGATCTCTCAATCTGGTTTCTCCATCTGCCTTTGTAACTTTGCCTTTTAAGTATACAGAAATCTTCTTTTTAGAGATTTATTTATTTTTATTGGAAAGGCAGATCATATTTACAGAGAGGAGAGACAGAGAGAAATATCTTCTATCCATTGGTTCACTCCCCAAGTGGCTGCAGTGACTGGAGCTGAGCCAATCCAAAGCCAGGAACCAGGAATTTCTTGCAGGTTTCCCGTGGTTTTGGGCCATTCTCTCTACTGCTTTCTTACTTGGCCCCAGCAGTGAACTGGGTGGGAAGTGGAGCAGCCTGTGTATGATCTTGGCAAGTTGAGTATTTAACCACTGGTCCATCATGCTGGGCTCAATATGAAGAAATCTTAAAAAACAAAACAGAACACAAAACAAAACAAAAAACTAGAATCCTCCTGTTGTGACACCACCTAGTTCTCTTTTAAAAAAATTTAACACCTTTGATGAGATGTAAACTTACCCAGTTTCCTGGGCTCGGCAAACACTTCAGTGGTTTTTGTCATGGTTGCAGTTGTATTTAGTCTTCCCTTGTCCATTGGCAGTTGCTCTCCATTTCCTCCCACTCTGGCCTTGGGGGAGCAGTCATCTACTTTCTATCCCTACAGATTTGTCTGTTCTGAAGCTTTTTTTTGAAAGTGGAATTTAATTTTTTGAAACGTGGAGTTACAGAGAAGAAGCAACAAGAAGTTCCATCTGTAGGTTCCATCTCTTCAAATGGCTGTAATAGTCAGGACTGAGCTAGGCTGAAGCCAGGAACTCCATTTGAGTCTCCCGCTTAGATGGCAGAGGCCTGGGACTTGGGCCAACTTCTGCTGCTTTCCCCCCCTACCTAAGAGTAAGAGTTCTGGCTCATAGGCTAATAACTGTTTAATCTTTGCAGGGACTGCCATACTGTTTTCCACCAGCCAAATGTAAGAGTTCAAAGTTTCCATATCCTTGCCAACAGTTCTTACTATCTTTTTATTTGTCATCCACTCGTATAGTTTTGGAGAAATTATTTTGAATGTTTCTTAGCTTTTTGTAAATTAAAAATTTTCAGTTACGTTATTTGAAAAGGTGAGGCTAAAGGTATCTTCCATTCACTTGTTCACTATTCAAATGCCTACCAACAACCAGGATTGCGTGACAGAGGAACCAGAAGGCAAACCTCCATTTTGTGTCTTCCATGTGGATGACAAGGACCCATATACTTGGGCATCAGTCTACTGGCACCCCAGTATGGAATTGAGGAGGTTCTAAGTTGTGACTTAACTTGGCGCTTGGACACAATGCTTACCACTCATGTAAAGCATTGTGATGTGATTCTGTGTTACGTGGACAGTTTTGATGCTGGTGTATTAGAACTCCTGTTCAAGTTCTGGCTGCTGGGGGAGGTGCTGTGATGTAGTGCATTAAGCTTCCATCAGCAGCACCAGCATTCAGAATGGTTGCTCCGTTTCCCATTCAGCTCCCAGCTAATGTGCCTGGGTAAAGCAGTGAAGATGGCCAGGAGGTTTGTTTGGAGTTCAGGCTCCTGGTTTCCTGTGGCCATCTGGGGGAGTAAAACCAGCAGATTTAATCTCTCTCACTCTGTTTAGCAAAACAACAACAAGAATATGTGAAAGCTTTTGGGTGCACGAGGGGTCATGTATTTAACTCAGGTAAGGTGCTGGTGTTGCATCAACGCTTGAGTTTGATTCTTGATTCTAGTGTCCTGCTAATGCAAACCCTGGCAGGCAGTGATGGTGACTTCTCTGCATGTGCAAACTTGGGTTAAGTTCCTGACATTCCTGGCTTCTGGCTTTACTCAGGCTGCAGTGGGCATTTAAGAAGTGAGGCATGGGCCCGGCGCTGTGGCCTAGTGGCTCAAGTCCTTGCCTTGAACATGCTGGGATCCCATTTGGGCGCCGGTTCTAATCCCGGCAGCCCTGCTTCCAATCCAGCTCCATGCTTGTGGCCTGGGAAGGCAGTTGAGGACGACCCAAAGCCTTGGGACCCTACACCCACATGGGAGACCTGGAAGAGCTCCTGGCTCCTGGTTTCGGATTGGCACATTATCGGCTATTGCAGCCACTTGGGGAGTGAATCATCAGATGGAAGATCTTCCTCTCTGTCTCTCCTCCTCTCTCTGTATATCTGACTTTGCAATAAAAATAAATAAATCGGCCCGGCGTGGTGGCGCAAGTGGTTAAGGTCCTCGCCTTGCACGCCCGGGATCCCATATGGGCGCCAGTTCTATCCCAGCAGCCCCACTTCCCATCCAGCTCCCTGCCTGTGGCCCGGAAAAGCAGTCGAGGAAGGCCCAAAGCTTTGGGACCCTGCACCCGTGTGGGAGACCCAGAAGAGGCTCCTGGCTTCGGATCGGCATAGCATCGGCTGTTGTGCTCACTTGGGGAGTGAATCATCGGATGGAAGATCTTCCTCTCTGTCTCTCCTCTCTGTATATCTGCCTTTCCAATAAAAAAAATAATGAAAATAAATCTTTTAAAAAAATAAATCTTTAAAAAAAAAAGTGAGGTAGGAAGTGGGAACTCTATTGCAATGTAAACTTCCTGAAGTTGTTGAAAGTAGTGCAAAGTAGTGTCTTATAATCTTTATAATTTTTTTTTATAAAGATTTATTTTTATTGAAAAGACAGATTTACAGAGAGGAGAGAAAGATCTTCTGTCTGATGCTTCACTCTCCAAGTGGCCACAACGGCTGGAGCTGGGAGACCAGGAACTTCTTCTGTGTCTCCCATGTGGGTGCCGTGTTCCAAGGACTTGGGCCCTCGTTTATTGCTTTCCCATGCCACAGACGGGGAGCTGTAATGGAAGTAGAGCAGCCAAGACACAAACTCATGCCCATATGGGATCCCAGCGCATGCAAGGTGAGTTTTTAGCCACTGAGCCGTTGGCGTTAGGTCCAAGTTCGTAGTTTTAACACTAGTGCTTTGGTACATCAATTCTTGTTTACCATCTTTTTCCCCTTGTAAATGTAATCTGGAGTTTTATTTACCTTTGTATACATTACATATTTTGGGAGTGTTCTTTTCTTTTTTAAAGATTGCTTTATTTGGAAGTCAGAGTTAGCAAGAGGGGAGCACAGAGCTCTTCTGTTCACCACGACTACCCTAATGGCTGCAGCAGTCAGGACGGGCCGGGCTGAAGCTGGGGACTCTTTCGGTCTCCTGTGTGGGCAGCAGGGGCTGTTATCTTCTGCTTTCCCCAGGCTATAAGCAGGGAGTGGACCGGGCATCCCATATAGGATGTTGGTGTTATAGTCAGAGGCTGAAGCTGTGCCATAATGCTGGCCCCTTTTGGGAGGGATTTTTGGAACTATTTCATGCATTTATGTAACCAAATTTATTACAATTATTTAGGTTTAGCTGTATTTTGACTTTTTGTTGTTGTCTTCCTCTTTTGGCTATGTAAAATATAATTGGGTGTGTGCTAAGTTCCCTGGATCTGTGCTTGTACAGAATCTACATAAAATCACATGAATAGGTGACTTATTTGCATGGCTGGCAGCTGTTTCTCAGTTTGATTTCCAAGCTATGACTAAGTTTGTGCTTCAGTAACATAATCCTGAGATTTGTTTGTTCTTAACTTGACAGGAGTTACAAGATAATGTTTTTGGTGCTTACCCTTCCAGATAAGCCTGAGTTAGGAAATTTGCAGAGAAAATAGGTGCCTTTCTTGGTAATCAGAAGGATGAATGGGGAAACAGGAGGAGCAGATTAGAGTACCTCCATTATTTGAAGAATCACCTACGTCTGTAGCATCACATATACTTGGCTTTGTTTAAGCATGTTATGTATCTGTATGGCTGTGTGATTCTTCAGGGCTGCTACCTCCTCCATGTCAGCTTGTGCATTAGTACAAATAACTGTTTTTCTAGTGTGTTTTGCTGTACTCAAAAGGGGAACATGGTGCTGAAAAAATTTTTAAGATTTATTAATTTTTGAATATGAAAGGCACATTTACAGAAAGGAAAGATAGAGTGAGAAAGACCTTCCATCTGCTAGTTCACTCCTCAAAGGGCGACAGTAGCTGGAGCAGAACTATCTGAAACTGGGAGTTTAGGCTTCAGGTCTCCCATGTGGTGCAGGATCACAAGGACATGGGGCCATCCTTTACTGCTTTCCCAGGCCAAAAGCAAGGAGTTGAATCAGAAGTGAACAGCCAGTATTGGCACCCATCTGGGATGCCAGTGCTTGATGGTGAAGGGTTGTGCTGTGAGCCATGGCACCTGCCCTGATGCTGAACTTTGAATAGAAATGCTCCTTAAGGAATTTACACGAATGATGTTAGAATGGTGTGGTTATGAGTTTACCAGGACCTAGGTTTAGGGATGAGTATTTTGTTTCGTGGGACTAGAAGCCTTCATTCTTACTGGTGATTAGATTAATATATTTTTTTCAATTTTTAATTTTTATTATTTTTTAAAGACTTATTTTATTTTATTGGGAAGTCTAATAAAAAGAGAGGAGGAGAGAAAGAGAAGAAGCGGGGCCACCAGGGTTAGAACAGGTGTCCATATGGAATCCCAGCGCATTCAAGATGAGGACTTTAGCCACTAGGCCACTGCGCCAGGCTCAAGATTTTATTTTTATTCCTTATTGGAAAGCTATACAGAGAGGAGGAAAGGCAGAGAAAATCTTCCACCTGTTGAATCACTCCTCAAGTGGCTGCAACGGCCAGAGCTGCACCGATCTGAAGGCAGGAGCCTGGAGCCTCCTCCAGGTCTTCCAAGTGGGTGCAGGGTCCCACCTTTGGCCATCTTTGACTGCCTTCCCAGGGCACAAGCAGTAAGCTGGAAGGGAAACAGGGTCACCAGGATTAGAAGCAGCACTTGTGTGGGATCCCAGCATGTTCAAGGCAAGGACTCTAGCCGCTAGGCTACCATGCCAGGCCCAGATTCATATTTTTTAACAGAAGACTTATATAAGTTGATAAATGAAAGTGATAGTTTATTGCTTTATAATGCAAAAGAACTTTTCTTATGATTTGTATATAGGGAATAGATTTGATGGTCTGTTGTATATCAGGCCTATAATATTAGATATATAGTAGTTAAATTGCAGGAAGCATTTACTCTTAGAAATCTTACATTCTGAAGATGTGAAATAGACAATAGCCATAAGATTGAAAAGTGCTAGGTGGCTGTTCCAGTGGTTCATCATTCAGCTCCAAACATGGCATCCTTTATTGGTACTGGTTCATGTCCTGGCTGCTGGTCCACTTCTCGTCCAGCTCCCTGCTTGTGGCCTGGGGAAGCAACAGAGGATGGCCCAAGTGATTTCCAAGCTTGGTGAGGTAGGCAGGTCGTTCAGGATCACAAGCTTGGAAGTCACTCCCCCAGCACCTATGTGTTCCTTCCTGCCCACCTGTGACTCTCACCTATCACCTGAGAGGGGGCTGTATTGCACAGTTGTGTAACCACTCCCTTCACAGGCCCCTATAAAGGTCGATGATAAGAAGGGGCTCACTCCTGTGGTCGTGTGCTTCCATTGCTCTGGCACTTTGACTCTTGGCCAGGACAGACTCTGAGGACAGGCTGAGCATGGCTCCTGTGTGCCTGTATTTTTCATCCTCTGTTTATTGCTTGGGTGGGACAATGGAGACAGTAATGCTAAGAATGGTTGGATGTGGGCTGGTGACCTGCAAGATTGTTAGAAAACCTTTTTTTTTTTACTTGCTCTGAATGAGGTGAGATCACTGGGGAGGAGTGATGATAAGGTATGACTTCCATTTTAGAAAGATTGTGCTGAGGGCCCAGCGCGGTAGTCTAGCAGCTAAAGTCCTCGCCTTGCACACCCCGGGATCCCATATGGGTGCTGGTTCTAATCCCAGCAGCCCCACTTCCCATCCAGCTCCCTGCTTGTCGCCTGGGAAAGCAGTGGAAGATGGCCCAAAGCTTTGGGACCCTGCACTCACATGGGAGACCCGGAAGATGTTCCTGGATCCTGGCTTCGGATTGGCTCAGCTCCAGCCATTGAGGCTACTTGGGGAGTGAGTCATCGGACAGAAGATTTTCCTTTCTTTCTTCTTTATATATCTGACTTGCCAATAAAAATAAATAAATCTTAAGAAAATGCCCAGCCCTAGTTGTGGCTATTTCTGGAGTGGACCAGTGGGTGGAAATTTCTGTCTCTTGTGTCTGTAACTCTGTCTTTTGAAGAAATAATGAAGTGTGATTTGATCTGCTTTTGTAAATGCTATATTCTGGAGCAGTACCATGTGTCATGGGTCCAGTAGCAGAACCTAGAAGGTTGGAAGCTTTGTTCATGAAAGATTTACTTGGACCTGGAGGATAATGAATTATCCAAACTGTATCATCATTTATCTCCCAAGATGTTTATGAAGAGAAGAAATGATTCTTAAAGCTGCAGTATGAAATTATGCTAAGTTTTCAAGTTAATGAAGAATGCAGAAAGTATTTTTATAGTACCTTGTTTATTCTTAGCATTTTTTAAAAGAAGTTTATTTTTATCGCAAAGTCAGATATATAGAGGAGGAGAGACTAAGATCTTCTGTCCGATGGTTCACTCCTCAAGTGACCGCAATGGTTGGAGCTGAGCCAATCTGAAGCCAGGAGCCAGGAGCTCTTGTGGGTTTCCCACGTGGGTGCAGGGTCCCAAGGCTTTGGGCCATCTTCAACTACTTTCCCAGGCCAAAAGCAAGAAGCTGGATGGGAAGTGGGGCTGCCGGGATTAGAACCGGTACCCGTATGGGATCCCAGCGCGTTCAAGGCAAGGACTTTAGCTGCTAGACAACCGTGTTGGGCCTGATGAATTTCTAATCAATCTGAGCCTTTGAACACTTTTTTAGTTGAACTAATGTTTACTGTAGTTTTTTTCCTGAAGTACTTCTCTGTTGGGTTTGGTGAACTGGGGTGTCCTGATTTAGTGATGGCTTTTCATGTGCTTTGGGAATTTTTTCTTTTTCTGTTAACTTTTTTTTCCCCTTAGGTTTCTAATCACCAATGGCAACCTGGCATTCTGTGTGCCACATTTTATTTGTAGATATGTTTTATTTGGCTCTACAGATATTTTGAAAACATTTATAGTGGACGTCATCAATAAAAATTTTTTATATTAAAAATCAGAATGACGTGGCTGTGTTTGGCGTGGTCATTCTTCTGTGCCTGTGGTCATCAGAGCTGCCCTTTTGTGAGGGGTATGTTCTCCAGTATGCAAAAATTAATCAAGTGTTTGTCATTCATTTGCCTAAGTTACCAAGCTTTTTTTTTTTTTTAAGGTTTATTTGAAAGAGCTAGAGACAGAGAAAAGAGGAAGAGATCTTATACTCACTGATTTACTCCCCACATAGCCCCAAAATCTGAGTTGGGTCAGGCCCAAGCCAGATGTCTGTTTCAGGTCGCGTATGTGGGTGCAGGGGCCCAAGTACTTTGGCTGTCCTCTGCTGCTTTCCCAGCGACATTACCAAGGAGCTGGATCAGAAGTGGAGCACCTGGGACACAGACTGGTGCCCATAAGGGGTGCCAGCACTGGTGGGGGCAGTTTCACCTTTGCTACAGTGTAGCAGAGACAAAACAAGAGTGTAGCTCCTTTTTAAAAATTTTTTTAAAATTACTTTTTAGGAAATCTTCAATCTGCTGGCTCACTCCATGCCAAAGCCAGGAGCTTCGTCTGGATCTCATGTGGGTGACACGAGTCTAGACACTGGGCATCTTCCATTTTTTTCCCCTGGCTGTTAATGGGGATCTGGATTGGAAGCGGAGCAGCTAAGACACAAACCTGTGCCCATAAAAATGCCCACCAGTGCTGGCCAGACAGAACTTGCTTCTAACTAGTTAAATTTGTTTATTTTCCTTCATGTTATAACTTAGAGTTTTTTTTGTAAGATTTATTTGTTTTTATTGGAAAGTCAGATATACAGAGAGGAGGAGAGAGAGGAAAATTTTCCGTCTGCTGATTCACTCCCCAAGTCACTACAACAGCCGGTGCTGTGCCAGTCCGAAGCCAGGAGCCAGGAGCTCTTCCAGGTCTCCCACACGGGTGCAGGGTCCCAAGGCTTTGGGCCGTCCTCAACTGCTTTCCCAGGCCACAAGCAGGGAGCTGGATGGGAAGTGCGGCTGCTGGAATTAGAACCAGTGCCCATATGGGATCCTGGCGTGTTTAAGGCAAGGACTTTAGCCGCTAGGCCACAGTGCCGGGCCCAGTTTTGAGGTTTTTATATGGGAGCTTTTCTTTGCTCCCTGAGCACTTTGTCCTAATATCTGTAAAAGAAGCCAGATGGGTAAGTCTGTTTATCATCTTAAGTATTGTTTTCCATAAAATAGAAAATATTTAAGTTTCCCTTTCCATGTTTGATTTGATTTCCTCATTGCTTTTTAAGCACATTGTTTTTGTTACTTTCTGGTCCATGTTTGATGGCATGAAGTTATTTTCTAGCAATGTATGTTACTTTAGACTTTAATCTGCTTTTAGTGATTACCAGTTGTCATTTGAGTCTTCTGTGTCCCAACAACTCAGTGGTGAATGTTCATATAATTGATACAAAGGTAGAATTGCTTTGTTTTTCTTCTTTGATGTAAACATATAACAGCATTGGCATTTTTCTCTTTGAAACTGTCTGAACATGCTTTAATTCTTTGGGTGTCTTAATGTTGTTTTGTCTTTTACCTCTCTTTGCTGCAGTCTACTAAAACTTCAAGGGTAAACATTCATCCCACCATTATGAGCTGGTTCCTACTGGTGGTGTTTTCACTGCAAGCCCTGCTCCCACCCGATGGAAGATTCATTTAATTTTCCTCCCTCCAGGGTCTTAAAATCGGCTTGGAGATAATCATATTAAGTAAAAACAGTGAAAGGCTTAAATAAAAATAATAGTATGGATTCACAGAAGTAACAAAATCAATGTCTGAAAAATGTTATGAGCAGTTTGGAGGTAGAGTTGGTTGGTCCGTGCATGCAATTCCCCAAAGCTGGTTGGAGAATCATGGTGATTGGAGTTGGGACTGCTCCGTTATTTATTTATCTATTTATTTATTTATTGGAAAATCAGATATACAGAGAGGAGGAGAGAGAGAGGAAGATCTTCCGTCCGATGATTCACTCCCCAAGTGAGCGCAACAGCCGATGTTATGCCAATCCAAAGCCTGGAGCCAGGAACTTCTTCTGGGTCTCCCACATGATTGCAGGGTCCCAAAGCTTTGGGCTGTCCTCGTCTGCTTTCCCAGGCCACAAGCAGGGAGCTGGATGGGAAGTGGAGCTGCTGGAATTAGAACCGGCACCCATATGGGATCCCGGGGCATTCAAGGCGAGGACCTTAGCCTCTAGGCCACGCCACTGGGCCCACCTGCTTCATTTTTTAAGTAGCTCCCTGCTAATGGCCTGGGAAAGTGGAGGACAGCCAGGTGATTGGGCTCCTGCACATACATGAAAAACCTGGGGAAGCTCCTGGTTTTGGAACAGCAGATGGAAGACTCTCTTTGTTTCACCCTCCCTCAGTCCTTAACTACCTTTGAAATAAATAATTTAAAACAAACTAACTGGTCAAAGAGTTGTTATAGAACCTCCAAATTGAATTTACTTGGTTGATGCTCAGAAAACCAGTCACTGGCAATGGGATAGTGAAATAAAGGAGTTTATTAAAATATGCGGAGCTGGGAGCCAGCAGCTGTCTCTCAATTCCCAGGCTCCCTGAGGGGTTAGGAGGGAAGGTTTTTAAGGATTGGAGTTGGAAAGAGGTATACTTAAAACACGCCCAGGTTTCTGGTTGGTTAGTAATGCTTGAGGCCTTACTCCATTGATCAGTAGTGTGTGTGTGTGTTTGAGATTTATTTACTTATTTGAAAAGCAGAGGTACATCTTTTTTGCACTGGTTACTTCTTTTAATGGCTGCAAAGGCTGCAACTGGGCTGATCCAGAGAAAGCCAGCAGCCTGGGTTTGCTTCTGGGTGTCCCACATGAGTGCAGTGGTCCAAGTACTTCAACCATCCTTCGCTACCTTCCCTGGGTACATTAGCAGAGAGCTAGATGAAAAATGGAGCAGATGGCATAGTCGACTTCAGTCTTGAAACTGCTTTTACCCTACGCCCTGGATGTGAGATTCACCTGCAGTGAGACTCCTTGCAGGGCTGTTTTGCATCCTTCTTTCAATTCAATGAATTAATTTTAGTAAGTGGTTAATTAGAAAATGTGAAGGAAAGGTGTGGGAGACTGGGACGGGGTGGTATCTTGTGTCTGCATTCGAGATGTTTTATATAGGAATTTGGTTTTATGGATAGAGAGCTCACTTCTGATATATGTTTCCACCAAGAGGGCCATCTCCCATATAATTCTCTTGGCTTCTCTTTGCACAAAGTGGGAATGGCTGTCTTATTAAGCAGTTTTGAGGAGGCAGGTCCTCTCTGGTGTATTCCCTTTCCTGGTTAGTCAGTCACTTGTATCTTTTCCTCCAAGCTGCAAGTTTTTCAGAAGCAGACCTCTGTGTGAGTAGGCCTATGGTTTTTCAACTGTGACTGTCATTGGGTGAATGAATTAGCTCAATTCTGAAATGTAGTTTTAGGAAGCCTTCTGTTGCTGTTCCTTTAATGCACATTTTAAAAATAAGGCTTTTGGGCCTGGCACAATAGCCTAGTGGCTAAATCCTCACCTTGCATGCGCCAGGGCACCGGTTTATATTCTACTTCCTATCCAGCTTGCTGCTTGTGGCTTGGGATGCAGGGGAGGACGGCCCAAAGCCTTTGAACTGTGCACCCATGTGGGAGACCCAGAAGAGGTTCCTAGCTCTTGCATTCAGATTGACTCAGCTCTGGGAAGTGAACCCACAGACAGAAGAGCTTTCTGTATTTCCTTCTCTATATTTCTATCTGCTTTTTGAATAACAAATAAAATAAATCTTTAAAAAAATAAGGCTTTAGTTTTTATTTAGAAGTTGACAGTTTATTCTTCTCATGGTTGTTGTAGTCTTATTTTCAGTTATTGTAGAAAAAGGAGGGCCAATGTGTGCATGGGGAGCCCTGATAGTAATCACTGCTAAAAAAGATGGTTGGAGAGGGGAGGACAATGTGGTGTAATATGTTAACCCATGTTTGGGACACATATGTTCTTTTTTTTTTTTTAAGATTTATATATTTTTATTGGAAAGGCAGATATACAAAGAGGAGGAGAGTCAGAGAGGAAGATCTTGTGTACGATGGTTCACTCCTCAAGTGGCCGCAACAGCCATTGCTGTGCCGATCTGAAGCTAGGAGCAGGAACTTTCTCCAGGCCTCTCAGCTGGGTGCAGGGTCCCAAGGCTTTGGGCCGTCTTCAACTGCTTTCCCAGGGCACAAGCAGGGAGCTGGATGGGAAGTGGGGCTGGTGGGGTTAGAACAAGGTGAGGACCTTAGCCGCTAGGCCACCGTGCCAGGCCCGGGACATTTTTAATCACATAAATGGCAGGAAGCTATTGATGGTTCTTTTCTAGGGAAATGACAAGGTTAATATATATTGGGGGAAAAAAGCTTCAATGTTTCATTTACAGACACAACATGAAAATGTTATCATTACTGTTTTAAGAACAGGCTAATATTCAGTGGCAATAGCTAATAGGTCTAAAATGTAATGTTCACAGTAAATCAGTGTGAATGTAAAAAATGGCTTAATATACTGGGAAAAAATTCTTTCTTAGAGACAGTTATTCCTTAAATAGCTGTGATTTCTTTCGTGGAAGGCCACTTCCCAGGCTTATTTAGATGAAATTGAAATCATCTGTGAGCATAAGTGTTAACTTCCAAGGAAACATTTTTGAAGGAGCTGTTTATCATTATTGTTATTAAATGAGTATGTGTATGAATACAGGTTGGACCTATTTTACCAGTATGGCAATCTTACATCTCACTTGATGGTGATATTCATGGAGAGATCGGCTGTGTTGGACATTGATATCCACTATGATGGACAAAGGTGATTTTGTAACCTCAGCAGTGCATTCTAAAGAAGGATATTCTTTCTTATTTTTCTCTGCCCGGCTTTCTGCTGCCATCACTCCAGTTCCCACTCTTAGCCACTGTTAGAGTTAACGGAGTCATACTGAGCTTTGCCTTGGCTGTGTTAGATTGGCTGGCAGATGGGACCAAAAATATGTTTCTTTGTGGGGTTTCCAAGGCAGTCAGACCATAAGGCATCTTGGAAGAAAAGAAAAGTTGGATAGGAAGGTTAAATCAGTATTTGAGGTTATGTAAGTGCTCTATGTGAGTAACTTTCATTTAAATCATGCAAGAAATACTTTTTTTTTTATTAGTTTCAGTTGTGCAAGTAGAAGGTATAAAAAATAGAAAGGATATAAACATGCCCCTACTCCTATTATCCTTTCCAAAATAATTACTGTTAGTGGTTTATATATATTTGAATATTTATTTTTGTTGGAAAGTTAGATTTATAGAGAGAACTATCTGTTTGCTGGTTCACTCTGCAAGCAATGGCTGGAGCTGAGCTGATCTGAATCCAAGAGCCTGGAGCTTATTCTGGGTCTCCCACATGGGTGCAGGGTCCCAAGACTTTGGGCCCTTCTCCACTGTTTTCCCAAGCCACAAGCAGGGAGCTGGATGGGAAGTGAAGTAGCTGGTGTATGAACTGGTGCTAGTATGGGATCCTGGCACATGCAAGGCAAGGACTGCAGCCACTAGGCTACTGCACTGGGTCTTATTTGTATATTTCTAATTTGTGTTTAGGTAAATAGTACCTTAACTATGTTTATTGTTGTGTACCTTTTAACTTTCACTTAACGTGAGATCTTAGTGACTTTTCCATACGGTAATTTTCAGCACAGCTATATATTAAATGGTATACAGGAAGTAATTTTTTTCAGCCAGTTTGCTGTTGATGGGTATTGGTAAGATTTTCCCATTAAAAAACTGTCAAGTTTTTGGAGATCTGGAGATATGGCATTGTTAGCTTTTCTCTTGATGTAAGAGTGTCAGTGCTGGTGTTTTTTGCATACTTCATATGTAAAAGCTTTGCAACAGCTCCTTGTCATAATTAACCGGCCTTGCAGATAATGGGGGAAGAAAATGAGTTGTTTGTCCAGGGTTTCACAGCACATGAGTGGAAGAATAAGGATTAAAACTCAAACTTTGTCTTAACTGAAAATTTTTTTTCTACTACTTATCTTTAGTTCTAAATATGCTATTAGCAAGTAAAATGGTTTTCTGCCAGTGATGATGTTAGAATTATCTTGAATACAAATTTTGTGTTCCATTAAAAGTCGCTTCTTTAGGTTCTTCAGTTTCTTGTCTACTACTTTTCATTTGTAACTATTCTGTATAGGTTAAGATTTGTTATTTTTTTTTTTTAAATTAGAAAGTCAGATATACAGAGAGGAGGAGAGACAGAGAGGAAGATCTTTTGTTCGTTGATTCACTCCCCAAGCAGCTGCAGTGGCTAAAGCTGTGCTGATCCAAAGCCAGGAGTTTGAAGCCTGCTCCAGGTTTCCCATGCTGGTGCAGGGTCCCAAGATTTGGGCTGTCCTTGACTGCTTTCCCAGGCCATAAGCAGGGAGTTGGTTGGAAGTGTGGCTGCAGGGATTAGAACCAGAGCCCGTATGGGATCCAGTGTGTTCAAGGCGAGGACTTTAGCTGCTAGGCGACCGTGCTGGGCCCTCTGTGTGGATTAAAAGATGGGAACATGATGTGACCTGTATGGCTTTTTTTTTTGGTAAATATTATTTTTACTGCAAAGGCAGATTTACAGAAAGGACAAATCTTCTATCCACGGTTCACTGTACAAGTGCTACAATGGCCGGAGCTGAACTGACCCAAAGCCAGGAGCCAGGAGTTTCTTCCGGGTTTCCCGCATAGGTGCAGGGGCTCAAGGCTTTGGGCTATCCTCCACTGCTTTCCCAGTCTACAGACAGGGATCTGAATGGAAAGTGGAGCAGTTGAAACACCAAGCAATGCCCATCTGGATCCCAGCACTTGGAGGGTTGGGATTTAGTCAATTTGGCTCATTGCACCCTTCTGTTTGGTTTTGTTTTGTTTTTTTAACTTTTTTTTCTAGTTGGTGAGATTAGAGGGTATTAAATATATAAATGTTTGTGTCCCAGTATTCAAGACTGGGAGAAGTGTCTAAAAATTCACAGGCCAGTGTCCATGTTGTAACTTTATTTTCCCATATGTGACCTTATCCTCCTGCTGGCCACTTGTTTCATGCATTGAGAGCCAGAGAGGGACTTTCCATTCTGAAGCAGGGCAAGACCCGGAGAATAAGAGCTGGAGGGGAGAACGAATCTCTTCCAGTTAGGTGTGGCATTGTCATTTCTTCCACTCGTCATGTTTGGCCCTGTGGAAGCAAGTGCAGGACTGTGCTTGTCTGTCTCCTGGCCTTTATTTCGCAGTGTGGAAGCTTTACAGTCCTGGGAAGAAATACTTCATGAATATGCTGAAACTGTGCCTGCTTGTGTGTATTGGGATGAAGTGAGGAGGGAGGAATCTTGAATATGTGATTTTAGAGTGTTGAGTCTTTTTCTTTTGGAAGATATATTTGAAAAGTAGCGTTACGGAGAGAGGAGAAGAGACAAGAGAAAGATCTTCCATTTACTCTCCAAGTGGTTGCAGTGGCCATAACTTGTCCTGTCCAGCTTCACTCAGGTCTCTGATGTGAGTGGAGTAGACCATTATCAGGGAACTGGATGGAAGTGGAGCTGTTGGGACTAGACCCCTCACCCATGTAAGATGCTGTTATGTCCATCCTGGATATTGAATCTTAACTTTAGAGAATTCTGGACTGCTTTGTGGAACTGAGAAAATATCAATACCCTCTTCAGATAAATGCACTTTTACACATAAAAACAAAAATGAAACTTTTAAAAGATTTGTTGGAATATGGTGCTGTGGCATAGCTGATAATGCTGCTGCCTGTGGCATTGGCATCTCTGTATAGGAACAGTTGGAGACCCAGCTACTGCACTTCTGATTCCTCTCCTTGTAAATACATTTAGGAAAGCAGCAGAAGATGGCCCATATATCTGGGCCGTGTACCCACGTTGAGGAGCCAGAAGTTGTTCCTGGCTCCTGGCTTCAGCCTAGCCCAGCTCTGGTTGTTGTAGCTATTTGGGGAGTAAACCAGCAAATGGAAGATCTCTCTTAGTATCTCTGCCTTTGGTGAGGCCATCGTGTGTCAGAGAGGGCATGTTTTGGAGTAGAGTGGATCAGGAGGGAGAGAGGGAGACGTTTCTGCCTTCTATTCTGTGTCTGCGAGGGGAGATATATGACCCTCTCTGTTGCGGTTTTCATATGCTCTTGGGAAGGGGAATCCTTTCACATACTGCCCCAAACCCCTGCTGAGAGAAAGTACGTACTAGCGGAGGGGTCACTAATATGAAAGGCAGTGTGTCAGAGGAGAGAGAGAAAAAAGATTACCTGTCTACTGTTGCACTTCCCAAGTGACTGCAATAGCCAGGACTGGGCCAGGCGCAAGTCAGAGCCAGGAACTTCTTCTTTGTCTTCCTGGTGGGTGTAGGGGTTCAGGTACTTGGGCCATCCTTCGCTCTTTCCACACGCTTGCCACAAGGAGCTGGATCGGAAGTGAAAATAGCCGATATGGGATGCTGGTACTTAATCTGCCACGTCATAGTTCCACTTCTCATCTTTTTTATTATTCAGAGAAGGTTTTAAGTGTTTTATTCTAACATTGTGACTTTATTTAAGAATGCAACTGAAGTCTCAACAGCTAGGTCCCTTGCCATCCATGTGGAAGACCCAAATGAAGTTCCCAGCTCCTGGCTTCAGCCCATACTGCTGCGGCCATTTGGGAGGTGAACTAGCAAATGGAAGAGCTCTCTGTCTGTAACTGTGCTGTTCAAATGAATCTTTTTTATTTTAATTTTTTTTAATTTTTAAAATAGAACTCAACTGTAAAATAAGTGTGTTACTGTTATTATGTTTGGTCATAAATGGTAGTTGGATAATCATTCATGCTTAGCATATGTGTACCTGACATTTCTACTGAAAGGCCATGATGATATTTGTTGACTTTGACCTTTATCCCTTGTAAAATGAAAAGCAATGAATAAATACTTGAAGAGGGAGTTACTATGATATTGTAAAATAGTAAGAAATATGTATTTGGTTTTCCACCCCAATTCTCACTTTTTTTTTTTTTAAGGATTAAAAAGGCGTATTTTACAGAGAAGAGGAAAAACAAAGTGAAAGATCTTCCACCCACTGATTGATACCCCAAGCCCCAAGTGGCCACAACAGCCAGAACTGAGCTGATCCAAAACCAGGAGCCAGCTTCTTCCTGGTCTCCCACACAGCTGCAGGGTCCCAAGGCTTTGGGCCATCATTTACTGCTTTCCTAGGCCACAGGCAGGGAGTTGGATGGGAAGTGAAGCAGCCAGGATGCAAACCAGTGCTCATATGGGATTGTAGCATCTGTAAGGCAAGGACTTTAGTCACTACCCTAGTTCTCTTATATACATAGAGCTCTTGAATGCCTTGAAATTTCCTAAATGATAGGAGTATGAAGGAGCATCTTTTGTAATTTGTAATAAGCTCCTTTGAAATATTCCTCAGTTGGTGCTAGTGGCATGACTCCTGATGAATCCCTAAATAGCTTTAAGATAAGGCTAGTTGTTAGAACCAACACATGATTGGAGAATTGTAGTGTTCAGATCTGTTCTCTTCAGGGTAGGAACAAAGATTAGAGATAATCCAGGTCACCCACGAACAATAACTCAACTTTTAATTTACTTTCTAAAGATTTATCTATTTGTTTTAAAGGCAGAGTTACAGAGGCTGCAACAGTGGGGGCTGATCAGGCCAGTGCTAGAAGCTGCTTTCAAGTTTCCTCATATGGGTGCATGGGCCCAAGTACTTGGGCCATCTTGGGTTGCTTTCCTAGGAGCATTATCAGGGAGCTGGATCAGAAGTGCTGCAGCTGAAACTTTTTAGGCATCTCTCCGGAATGCCAATATCATAGTGGCTTAACCTGCAGTGGTTTTCTGGGCTGCTAAAGATGTTGAGAGCTGCTGGGAGGGATGCATGCTGGACAAAAATGACAAACGTGGGGATGCCCAATTTTAGATTGCTCTCAGTTGGGAGGTCCTTGCACTGTGGAGTGTGCACTGCTCTGAGTAGTTAGTGTCAGATTAAAACTGGGGCACTGAATTGGTGTCCATAGAGAATTGGAAAATTGCTGTTGAAAAACCATTTTGTTTGGATTGCAGAAATGTTGTCTGGAGTAACAGTAGTTTGTTATTAAGTCACAGACTAGATATTTGGATTTAGAATATCTGTTTTCTGCTTTCTTTTTGGAAATTGTGTACCCCTTTCCTGGATCTGAAGTCTTCATGTTTCCACTCAAATAGAAGAATATTGGTGGAACTGTTCTGTTTCCATTAACTTCTTGTTAACATGTAAGAAAACCAAACAAATTAGATGCTTCTTTCCTCCTTTAATCCAGGTACACTACTTTGTCTTAATTTTCCTCTGACATTCTCAGAGCTAAATTCAACATTCATTCAGAAGCTTTTAGTATTTGGCCTTCTACTTTTCTCTGGCTACTTCTCCTTTGGAGGTCATACCTATTTCTCAAGTCTAGTGGGTGGCATCTTGATAAAACACGAAACATGGCGCAGTCTGACTTCAGAGAGCTAGTGGTCCAGCAGGGGAAGCTGAATTTACATGTTTTTCACTATTGCCTTCTATGACTGAACTGGCTAATCCTCTGTCTGCAAGCACCAGCATCTCATATGGGCTCTAGTTCTATCCTGGCTGCTCCGCTGATATCTAGCTGCCTGCTTAGGGCCTGGGAAAGCAGTAGAGAATGACCCAAAGCCTTGGGACCCTGCACCCATGTGGAAGACCTGGAAGAAGTTCCTGGGTTTGAATTGGCTCAGCTCCATTGTTGCAGTTGTTTGGGGAGTGAACCAGTGGATGAAAGACCTTTCACTCTCTGTCTTTCTCTCTCTCTGTAGCTCTTTCTAATAAAAATAAATAAATCTTAAAAGCAATAATTTGTCTTTATCTACTTGGACTACTATAATGAAAATTGACAATTTTCATTTAATGACATTACAATTTCATTTTAAGGAGCTTATATAAGATGACAGTTGAGTGGCTTATAAATAACAAATTCATCTCTCACAGTTCTGATGGCTGATAAGTACATGATGAAGGTATTGGGGTTGTTGAGACCCTGCTTCCTGGTTTGCCAACAGTGAGTTCTCAGATGGTAGAAGTGGTGAGGAGTTCTCTGGGGTCTCTTTTATAGCATTATAAACCTGTAGGACTCAGTCACTTCCCAAATGCCTTCACATTGAGGATTAGGTTTCAACATGTGAATTTTAATAGCAAGGCCTAAGTATCCTCTGTGAGACAGAAGAAAGATGTCCTAAATCTCATTGGGGCTGGGTGGGTGAAGGAGCTGAGGGAAGTTGAGGCCAGAGGAGGAAGGGAATGCTTACTCTTTGCTTCCATTTATTTATTTGAAAGGCAGATTTGCAGAGGATAGACAAAGATATTCCTTTTACTGACTCACTCCCAAATGGCTGTACCAGCCAGAGCTGAACTGATCCAAAGCTGGGGGCCAGGAGATGTAGCTTTTCTAGGTCTCCTATGTGGGTGCAGGCTCCCAAGGCTTTGGACCATCCTCTACTGCTTTCCCAGGCTTTAAGCAGGGAGCTGGATGGGAGGTGAGCTGTGAAGACATAAACCAGTGCCCATGTGGGATCCTGCTGCTTACAAGGGGAGGATTAGCCAGTTGAGTGATCATGTCCCTTGTTTCCTTTCTGTCTTCCTTTGTTTCTGCATTTACTTAGGTTTTGACAAGACCCAGGAATTGTGCTTCATGCTAAAAGATAAAAAGGATAAATTAAGGAGTTCATGGTTTGGATGGAGAGAGACATATAAGAAACCTCTCTCTTACTGATGATTACAGTCAGAGGTGAAAAAAAAATGGAGGACTCAGACAATGTCTCATAGGTGAATCAACAGCCTTGGTTAAGTGTTAATTACAGTATGATTCCTTGCATTGCCTTGTGCCTGGTATGAAGCTGTCAGCTGTTTTTGTTTTTGATTTTTTTAATATATATTTTATGTAATAGGCCACAATAATTCTGTGAAGTTATTGTAAGTGGATACTATTATTTTCTCTTTTTAAGTTTTTTTTAAAGATTTATTTAATTGGAAAGGCAGAACATATTTATGAAAAGAAGGAGAGACAGACAGATCCATCATCTGCTGTCTTACTCCTGAAATGGCTGCAATGGCCAGAGCTGAGCTGATCTGAAACAAGGAACCAGGAGCTTCTTCTGGGTCTGCTATACAGGCAGATTTTTACTGAGAGAGAAAAGGTGAGACAGAAAGATGTTCTGTCTCCTGGTGCAGTCACCAGGTGGCCACCATGGGTAAAGCTGGGCTGGTCTGAAGCTAGGATCCTAGAGCTTCTTTCAGGTCTCTCAGGTGTGTACAAGAGCCCATGCACTTAGGGCCATCTTGTACTGTTTTCCTGGGCACATGAGCAGAGAGCTGAATCACAAGTAGAGCAGCAGGGTCTCAGACTGGTGCCCATATGGGATGCTGGCACCACAGGTGGAGGCTTAATTTCCTATGCCAAAGCATTGGTCCTTGCAAATTTTATCTTGGAGTTTGGCCTTGGCGGCTCCGGTGACAGCAGCCCTCCACAGTGGTGGCAACATGCTTGTGGAGAGTACCCGAGCCAGGTTGGACCCAATGTTCAGGGATTGACCCATGGGCACCATCACCACATGTTGACCAAATCCTGACTGCTGCAGCCAGTGTGCCCTTAGGCGCCAGGTTCTGCCTGCTGGCCACCAGGTGGTGAACTCTAGAGTTTTTAGGGTTGTAATTGCTGCCTAGGGACATCTGGGTATAAGGTTAGTGTGAGTGTAGGTGAGGGATGAATTCTGTGTGATTCTTAGTGATGGGGTCACGGAACTTGCAAGCCTGGGGACTGAGATCTGAGGGTTTGGAGGGGAGATTCCTTAAGTTTTTTTTTTTTTTTTAACATTTATTCATTTTTATTGCAAGGTCAGATATACAGAGAGGAGAAGAAGAGACAGAGAGGAAGATCTTCCATCTGATGGTTCACTCCCCAAGTGACCGAAATGGCCTGTGCTGCACAGATCTGAGCCCAGGAGCCAGGAACTTCGTCCAGGTCTCTCACGTGGGTGCAGGGTCCCAAGGCTTTGGGCTGTCCTCGACTGCTTTCCCAGGCCACAAGCAGGGAGCTGGATGGGAAGCAAGACAGCCAGAACACGAACCAGTGTCCATATGTGATTCTGGTGTGTGCAAGGTCAGGATTTTAGCCACTAGTGCTCATGGCAGTCCCACAGATAGGAATTTTGAAGTCAACCGGCTATACAATTTTTTGGGATCACTAAAGGAAGACATGGGTAGAGATGGAAGGGAGAACTTTGAAGATAGCTGTTTGGAATGCTGTCAGCTTTTGAAATTGGGAAGGTGAAAAAAAAAATCCAGCAAATAGAAATAGAAGGGTATAGTTAAAGAAGTTTCCCTGGAAATGACAAAAGAGTTTTAAGGAGAGTGAGGTTAGCTGGATTAAATCTATCCACTAGATTAAGAAAAAGGAGAATTGAAAAGTGATGCCTGGGAGCCAGCCTTGTCACAAGGGATTTAGCTGCAGCTTGGGAGGCCTGCATCCTGTGTTAGAGTGCCTGATGTAAGTCTTGGCTGCTGTGCTAATGCATCCTGGGAAGCAGCAGATGACCGCTTAGGTGCTTAGGCCTCTGTAAGTCTCAAGGCTGACCCAGGTGGAGTTCCAGGCTCTGGGCTCTGCCCGGGAATAGCCCTTATTTTATAGGCATCTGGGAAGTGCGCAAACAGAAGGAAATTTTCCCTCTTACTCTTTTATAGATTTATTTTTTTTTTATTGGAAAGGCAGACATACAGAGAATAGAGACCCAGAGGAAAATCTTTACTGATTCACTCCCCCAGTAGCCTCAATGGCCAGAGCTAGGCCACCGCGGAGGGCCCCCTCTCTTATTCTTTTAAGTACATGAAAATATTTTTAAAAAGATCACCCAGTCCTGGCACAGTAAACTAGCAGCTAAAGTCCTTGCCTTGCACATGCCAGAATCTCATATGGATGCTGGTTCTAATCCCAGGAGCCCCACTTCCCACCTAGCTCCCTTCCTGGGAGATCTGGGAAAGCTGGCCTGGGAAAGCTGTTGAGGACAGCCCAAAGCCTTGGGATCCTGTAGCTGCGTGGGAGACCCAGAGGAGGCTCTGGGCTCCTGGCTTAGCTCAGGCCATTGCGGCTGCTTGGGAAGTGAAACATTGGATAGAAGATCTTCCTCTCTGTCTCTCCTCCTACCTGCGTATCAGACTTTCCAATAAAAAAGAAATAAATCTTTGAAAAAGAGAAAAAATTACTCACCTCTCTGATGGGCTGCAGCTCCCTCTGTTCAACATGAATACCAGGACTAGGGGTGGGCTTGCCTGACAGGCAGTGGCACTCACTGGCACCAGTATGGGGTAGATGAGTGAAGCTGGTTGGATTGCATTAGGCTTCAACATCCAGTGATATGTACTAGAGCTGAATGAGATGTGGGACAGACTTGCCAATCCACTGCACATGCTGGCAGCCAGTCTCGTGAGGGCTCCCCCTGGTGTACATGAGGGCTGCTGAGCAGGTGGTAGGCAGGGTTGGTAGCATCCATTGGTAGCATCTGTTGGTTTGCAGCATCCATTGGTGGACGGCAGAAAAAATTGATCAACTACCCCAGTGAAACTTGACAGCAAACTTCTGGGCAAATGGAGACTCTGAGGTGGATTATGTCAACCAATGGATTTCCTTATTCCTAGAGCGTCATCAACAGCATCTCAGATCAAAAGCACTTGAGCCAGAACTCTCAGAACATGCTCCACAATGGGGACCCTTGGGTGACATGGGGTACTGGGGAGGCTGGGCGTGGTCTCTCCCATTGTATGCTCCCCTCCCCTGGATATAGGAAGGAAAAGAAATTCTGTAAACAATGGGCTCTCCCACTTTCCCCTGAGCCTTTACCCTTCACACCCTGATCACTGTGTAAACATCAAAAATGAAAAAAGAAAAACAATGAAGAGATCACTGTGTTTTGTAATGCTGTGATCTTTGTGGCCATGGCAGTCTGTGTCTGTCCCTTGACCCTGAGGATCAGAAATACTTATCTTGGTAGTTAGGATGAAACTTCTCTATTTCCCTGTTGCTGGAATCCCAGTCTGAAAGTTTTGGCTCCACCACTGTTGTTTTGCCTGGGTTTAATACCTTTTCATTCTGAGGATGTTACTTGTCTTTTTTCCTTACTCTGCTTTTGATCTAGTTTGTTATCCTGGTCCCAGCAGCTTCTGCTAACAAAAATAATTTTTAACATTGTATGTGTATGTGTTTGTTTCTGTCTTACGGGCTCTTTGGCAGTCATGGGAAGTCTGGAGTCCCCTTTCTAGAGGAATATTCTTAGTGGCATAGGATAAAAATATTTGAGTTTACAAGAGAAGGCAATTATTTTGGTATATAATAAAGTATTAAAACTAGTACAATAATATATTTGCCTTATTAATGTATTAAATAACATCCAACAGCAGGCTTAATTAATAGGTATTATAAATTTGAAGTAGTGGTAAATATAAAGATGATTTTCGGTATGGTTGTATCCAACTGTATTATGAAAATACGTAGTTTTTCATTAGTAACAGGTGATGCTGATACTAATGTGGTTTGCTACTAATTTCATAAAAGACTAAATTATAGCATATTGGTTTCCAGTTAATAAAAATAAAGATAACATTTTATCCACATGCAGGTTCTTGAAGGGATCCCAGGTGGAAGTACCTGCTTTGGCCCTGGGCACTAAGTTTGATTCTAGAGTGCCAGAGTAGGGTTTTGGGTAGGAACAATTTATTTATTATAAATGTAGTTTAAAAATTAGAAAATTACAGCAAACTATGATGAGAGAGTGTTTTTTACTTCTCTGTTGGATTTTTTGAATTTTCAAGAATTGTACCATATTGTATATAGGTTTCTTTTCTTAGTGCGCCTTAAAGGCCTCCAGGTTAATCTGGAGTTCATTTGAACCTTCTGGCTACATTCTTTGTCTTGTGGGGCAAAGACAGCTGGAGAGGGAACTTGGGACTCTTGGCCTTTGTTTTAGCTTCTAAAGATATTCCTGCCTTGTTTCCAGCAGAGGGCTTTCCCAAGGGGCAGGAGGGTGAGTTCATATCCTCAAGGCATAAAAACCAAAGAGAAGCAGTCCATTTGGAAATTGTGTTTAGTGTTTGCTGAGCTTTTGTTTTTGTTGATTTTTTTCAAAATTATTTCTTTGTAGGACATAGGGGCAGAAAGATGTATATAGCTATTTTTCATTGCTTTCACTCAGACATTATCACCACAGCCAGATGTGGGCTAAACTAGGAGCCAGGAACTCCTTCTTGGTCTCACTTACAAGTAGCAGGGGCGCAAGCACTAGACTCTGTTCTGTTGCCTTGCCAGGTAAATTTTGGTAGGAAACTAAATTGAAAATAGAGTAGTTGGGGGCCCGGCGTGGTGGCGCAAGTGGTTAAGGCCCTTGCCTTGCATGCCCGGGATCCCATATGGGCGCTGGTTCTATCCTGGCAGCCCCGCTTCCCTTCCAGCTCCCTGCCTGTGGCCCGGGAAAGCAGTGGAGGACAGCCCAAAGCTTTGGGACCCTGCACCCACGTGGGAGACCCGGAAGAGGCTCCTGGCTTCGGATTGGCATAGTATCGGCCCGTTGCACTCACTTGGGGAGTGAATCATCGGATGGAAGATCTTCCTCTCTGTCTCTCCTCTCTGTATATCTGCCTTTCCAATAAAAAAATTTAAAAAAAAATAGAGTAGTTGGGAAGGAAGGAAATCACACTCTTATATAAAGCAGTGGTTTAACCTGATGTGCCACAATGATGACTGCGTTTTGATTTAAGTTTTCAAGAATCTTCCATTTACTTGAAAGGCAACCTGGACAAATGGGCAGAGGTGTGGAGAAGGGGGGATGAAGAGAGAGATTGATTGATTTTTTTTATGTAACCAGCGCTGGGCCAGGCCAAAGCTAGGAGCAGAGGACTCTGCCTGGGTCTCCTGCCACCCAAGTTCCTGAACTATTACCTACTACTTCCCTGGCTGCACTAGTAGCAGATGGGTTTGGAAGGAAATTAACTGGAATTTGAAACTAGGCACTCTGTGGGATTTGGGTGTCCTAAATAAAACCTACTCATTTATTTATGTGCTTATTTGTTAATTATTTTATTTATGTATGTATTTTTAGAGATTTATTTGAAAGAATTACAGAAAGAGGAGGAGATTGATCTACCATCTGCTGGTTAATACTATAAATGATTGCAAGAGTTGAACTGGGCCAATCTGAAACTAGGAGCTGGTAACTTCATTTGGTCTCAAAAATTGCTGGCAAGAGCCCAGCGTGGTAGCCTAGTAGCTAAATCTTTGCCTTGTATGCATTGAAATCCCATATGGGTGCTAGTTTGTATCCCAGCTCTCCACTTCCCATCCAGCTCCCTGCTGGTGGCCTGGGAAAGCAGTCAAGGACAGCACAAAGCCTTGAGACCCTGCATCTGCAAGGGAGACCTGAAAGAACCTCCTGGCTCTTAGCTTTGGATCAGCTCTGCTCTGGCTGTTTTGACCACTTGGGGAGTGAACCAGCAAATGGAAAATCCTTCTCTCTGTCTCTCCTTTTCTCTCTGTATCTGCCTTTCCCATAAAGAAATAAAATAAATTTTAAAAAACAAATTGCTGGCAAGGGGCTAAGCACTAGGATCAGTGTCTACTGCTTTCCCAGGAGCATTAACAGGGAGCTGGATTGGAAATGGAGCAGCTGCGACTTTCACCTAGCACACTGGTGGGGTGGCTGTTGAACTGTGGTGCTATGTAATGATTCTTCCCCACAGAAATTGTATGGCATTGTGTAAACTATTTCCAGCTCAGTTTATTTCCTTCTCTCTGTAAATCTGACTTCCCAATAAAATAAATAAATAAACAAACCTTTTTCTCTTTTATTAGTTACGTTGCATTATGTGACATAGTTTCATAGGCTTAAATAAATCTTAGTGTGTGTGTATCTATAAGATAATTGGGCTGGCACAGTAGCTCAACTGGGTAATCCTCAGCTTCATAGCTCAGCATCCCGTATGTGCACAGATTTGTGTCCCAGCTGTTCCACTTCTGATCCAACTTCCTGCTTGTGACCTGGAGAGCAGTGGAGCATGAGCATGGCTCAAAGCCTTGGAAACCTGTTCTTGTGTGGGAGACTTGGAGGAAGCCTCTTGGTTTGTGTCAGCTCAGAGCCTGCTATTGCAGCCATTCATGGACTGAACCAAACAAATGGAAGATCTTTCTTTCTCTGTCTACTTCTGTCTGTATCTGCCTTCCCAAGAGAAAATAAATACATTAAAAAAAATATATATTGTATAGACTAATTCTAGGAGTAAAATTTAATGGGAGTTTACGTCTTATTAACTCATCTTTGAGATACATTTACCATGTTTTGATTGGTCATTCTGTCCTGTAAGATTTTAATGTTTAGGAATGTGATTATATATTCTTTTTTCTGAATCATGGGTTTAGAATATATTAAATGACAGTGAGTGATACCATTACCAGAAGAAGCTTTATGGCTTAAATTATTTTTAAGAATAAATTTTTCAAAAGGTTTTATCAGTATTATGTACATAGTTGAGGGATGTATGCCTGCATGGGCCTCCAATTACGGTGGGGAGTTTCAGGTGTGGAGGAAGGTGGATGGGACACATGTTTGTTTTTCTTCTGTGTCCTTACAGTTAAACCGCATCAGCACCCTTGAATGGGGGACAGTCATTTGACACTCTCTCTGGAGGGAGACAGTCATTTGATGATGCCCTAGAGACCTTGTTGTGTTCTGTGGATGTAACTTGAATGGTTTTGATAGTTCTGAGAAGTTTGTAGTTTCATTGGTCTAAGGTTGAGAAAGTCTTTCCAAGGTCAGCTGGTTGACAGAGTTCACCCTGGTGCATCCACAGACCCAAGAAATATGTTGCAAAGCTTGGCCAGGATAATTGTGCAAACCTATTTTGCTGTTCACCCTCTGATGTGGTAGTTGACATCCTATGATGTCGTAGATGAGTTGGACATCATATCTGCTGTGTGTATCTGGACATGCTGTACTGCACAGGCATCAGCAGCTGAGGAGACCCAGTTCTGATATATGCACTCCAAGGTCAGACCACACATTCTTGATTTATTCCCTGTGGCCAGGGATTGAATACAGCAGTCTAGTTTTGGAATCCCCCCAGGAACCCAGCCAGTGCAGGGTCAGATTCGGTCTGTTACCTTCCCCAGCCAATGCGTGTACTAGTGGATGCAACTGCCTTGTTAGTTCCATTCCACACATAAACCAACAGGTGCTGCGGCCTGGCCCAGCCAGCCCACCACAGACCCAGTGCTCAGGCTTCGATTTTTGTATGTGGTGGTCTATGCTGTAGCCTACCCCAGCCCGCCCCACAGCCCATCTTGCTCTCATGCATACCCGCTGGTGCAGCAGATTGTCTCAGCCAACCTTGCTCCACAGACCTGGCCCTCAAACCTGCTGACAAGTGCCTCGCTCCTGTCCAACCTGGCCAACCTACAGTCCTTTTACAAGCACTACAGAGTGGCAGATAATACTATTTAGCCCAGTTCAAGTCTCCCATGTGGGTGGGTGAATGCCTCTGGTTTCTCCTCTGTAAACCATCTGTCTCAACTCCCTTGCTTACCTGGCAGTGTGGTAGAAGTGATTCCTTCCTTGTCAAACATGCCCTCAGGCACTCTCCATTCCAGCCCACTGCATTCCAAAAACCCTCTTTTCTGGGCAGTCTGCAGTTTCTACTGCCTGGGGGCTGGATGGCATGTCCTGGTCCAGAGTTTCCTGGCTTCCCCACTTTTATCTTTAAAAAAAAAAAAAAAAAAAAGCTAGCATACTCCTATAGGTAACATAAATTTGGCATTAAACAGGCCCAGAATGCCCCACTCACTGCTGGCTGATTTTCTCCCAGCAGCGTAAGCACAAGGAAACCTTGGCAGTTGCCTGCATCTAGAGGGCTTACCTTATTTTTAATGTGGTGGTAGCCTTTAGGTAGTTACAACATATCATGCTTCCCAGAAGTGTCATCCAGTGACAAAAAACTTACTAAACTTATTATTTATGGGAAAAAATCAGTAATGTTATATGCATCATCCTTTGTGATCATATTTTTAAATTCTTTTGTTTTAATGCTTTTTTGCTTTATAGTTTTTCTTTTTTAGAATTGGTTTTGCTTCTTAAATAAATGTCTGTTGGTTATGCAATCATTGAATTTGCTTTACTATGGTATATATACTGTCTATGCTGCAATTTAGTGTTTTTATTCCTATGTTTTATGAGTAATATCTGAGTTCTTAATGTAATGCTCCTATTTATATTTTATAATCAACACCATATAAAATGAGTTGGAAAACAATAATTTATGAGTAAGTAGAAGAGTCACTGTCATAAAGATTATAAATCTGTATATATGAGAAATTAACTATGAAGCTAATGCAGTAAGTTATTTTAATTTTGTTTGATCTACCTGAAAGATTTTTTTATCCACCAGTTTACTCCCAGATTCCTGCAGGGTGGGACCAGGCCGAATTCAGAAACCTAAAACATCTGTCTGGCGAGCGTCGAGGTACTTTAGTTGTCATCTGGTGCCTCCAGGATGCATTTGAAGTGGAATAGCTAGGATTGCAGCCCCTCAGGGACGTGGGTGTCTCAGGCACCACAATACCTGCCTCAGTAAGGCTAATTTGGATTCTTTTCCGTTTTGGAGATTTTATTTTTATTTGGAAGGCAGCCTTACAGAGAGAGAAGAGACAGAGAGAGGTCTTTCAACTGCTGGTTCATTCCCCAAAGACTGCAGTGGCCAGAGCTGAGCTGATCTGAAGCCAGCAGGCATGGTTTCTTCTAGGTGTCCCATGTGGGTGCAGAGCACAAAGACATGATCTGTTCTCCAGGGCTTCCCAGGCCCAAAGCAGCTGGTCTGGAAGTGGAACAGCTGGGACTCAAAGTGGTGCCCATGTGGAGTGCTGGCACTGCAGGCAGAAGTCTCCGCCACCATATAGACCTCATTTTTTTTTGTTTGTACTTTTTTTAAAAAAAAATTATTTATTTTTGATTACAAAGTCAGATATACAGAGAGGAGGAGAGGCAGAGAGGAAGATCTTCTGTCTGATGATTCAGTCTCCAAGTGAGTGCAACAGCTGGTGCTGTGCCGACCCAAAGCTGGGAACCAGGAACTTCTTCCGGGTATCCCACGTGGGTGCAGGGTCCCAAGGCTTTGGGGCTGTCCTCGACTGCTTTCCCAGGCCACAAGCAGGGAGCTGGATGGGAAGCAAGGCAGCCAGAACATGAACCAGTGTCCATATGTGATTCTGGTGTGTTCAAGGCGAGGACTTTAGCCACTAGGCCACACCGCTGGGTACTAGACCTCTTTTTAAATATATATTTTGTAGAAATATTTTTGTTTCATTAATATAAGAATAATATCAAATCTACCTTTAAACATGCCTGTGAAGCTATTTCGGTAGTATTCAAATTTTAGTTACCAGTGTTTAATTTGCTTCATTATTTTTCAGTGGTGAAAGTAATAGTTGTTTGAGCTGGTACCATTGTTGGTAATGATGTTGGTCAAATGTAGTGCCCACAGAAGTGGATGAGATGCCATCTTAGATTGAACTAAACATTCACACACTCAGACTGATAAAACCATAGTAGGTTTGACTTGATAACCACTTTACTGACAAAGGATTTAAAGAACAGAAACTACAGCTTGTCAGTGAGAGTTCATGTAGTGTTCCTACTCTCGAAAGTGATTTTCTAACAACTACGTTTCAAGGAGATGAATGCTCACAGTAGATGGGTACAGAAGTCCCAGTTCCTAGAGAAGATAATTTTGGCAAGAATGCCCTAAGCATGATTTCCAGGATCCTCTGCAAGGTCTTGCCTAATAACATGCTGTCACTCAGGGGAAGCTCAGAAACAGGATGTCTTACTAAGTGCTTATACTTCAGTTCAGAAATGTTTCATCAGTAGTGTAATTTTTGTTATAAATACTGCTGCTAACCATTGGCATCTGTCTTAATCAGGCTAACAAGTGTTAAGTGAAAGTGAAACTCATATTTAAGGAGAAAGAGTTTTGTTAACCTTTAGTCTCATTATCTGATTACCTTCTTTCAGAGGGTTTTTTTCTTTTTAATTGCAAAGTCAGATAATACAGATATACAGAGAGGAGGAAAGACAGAGAAGAAAATTTTTCCTTGGATGATTCATTCCCCAAGCTGCTGCAACAGCTGGAGCTGAGCCAGTCCGAAGCCTGGAGCCAGGAATTTCCTCCAGATCTACCACACGGGTGCACAGTCCCAAGGCTTTGGGCCATCCTCAACTGCTTTCCCAGGCCACAAGCAGGGAGCTGGATGGGAAGTGGAGCTGCCGGGATTAGAACCAGTGCCCATATGGGATCCTGGTGCATTCAAGGCGAGGACTTTAGGTGCTAGGCTATGCTGTCAGGCCCCTTCTTTCAGAGTTCTTATCCCATTACTATTTAAAAGCAAAACAAACACCTCGGTTTTCCTACAAAAGTGGTATCTGTGGTATCTATCTATCTATCTATCTATCTATCTATCTATCTATCTATCTATCTATCTATCTATCTCACACACACACCCCTTTGAACTGTCCTACTATGGTATAAGGTAGAAACCAAAACTTAAAAAAAAAATTATTTTCATTGGAAAGATAGGTATACAGAGAGAAGGAGAGACAGAGAGGAAGATCTTTCCATCTGCCGATTCATTCCCTAAGTGGCTTTAACAGGCAGAGCTGAGCCAATCCAAAGCCAGGAGCCAGGAGCTTTTCCTGGGTCCCCTGTGTGGGTGCACGGTCCCAAGACCTTGGGCAATTCTAGACTGCTTTCCCAGGCCACAGGCAAGGAACTGGGTGGGAAGTGGAGCCGCCAGATACAAACCAGCGTCCATATGGGATCCTGGTCTGTGCAAGGCGAGAACTTTAGCCAGTAGGTTACTGCACTGGGCCCAGAAACCAAAACCTTTTTAACAATGGACACATCACACCCCCCCCCCAAAAAAAAAGATAACTCAGTTCTAGTAATTTCTTGAATAGTAGTTTACTTTCTCTTTCACTGTTGCGTAGAGCAGTTGTTGGGAAATAGTTCTTCAGATTAAGAAATGGTGGCATATGCGAACAGTGTGTACATGTAATGAGATTTAAACTTTGTACATTAAATTGTGCTGTTTTTTTCCCCCAAAGATTTTAATGTATCTGAAAGGCAGAGAGAGACAGACAGACAGACAGACATGGAGGTCTTCCCTTCATCGGTTTACTTCCTACCTGTTACAAAGCAATGGATTGGGCCAGCCTGAAGCTAGGAGCCAAGTGCCAGTTTGGCGGGGGCCCAAATATTAGGCCATTGGTTTGGGTTGCTGATGTCATAGATAGGAGTTATCCTTACTGAAGGCTGTGTGCTTGCTTAGGTGTCCTTGCTTTGAAAGTGAACCACTCAGGGTGGTAGGATATGTGATTTGATTAATAGGGTTCTAGCTTCAAACCTACCACTTTACTGATTCCTACTTTGTGTGAGTCTGCCTCTTTGTGTTTTGTTTTTCTGTGTTGAAATACAGGAATTAAAAAAAAAATCACAGGAGTAATAATGCCTACCCTCCCTATTTACAGGTATTGTTGAGGCTCAGGTGGGAACATGGATGTAAAAGTGCTTTAAATTGGTAAAACATTTTAAATGTGAGAAATGATTACACTTTACCTTTTCTTTCTTTTTTTCTTGTAGGTAGCCTTGGTGCTTCTTTTCAGTGCCAATCCCTTCATCACGACCACATTTGTCATGACGACAGTGACAAGGTGAGATCCAAGGTGATGTCTGCCATGGTGACATTGCATGCCACCCTCTGTAGGTGGATTCACTTGCATAGCTGGGACTCTAGAGCTGGGAGAGTTGGTGCAGGCCTTTCTGTGTTTGTGTTAGATTCCTGACTGTTGTAGAAAGCCTGAGAATTTCTTAACAGCAGGTGGCCTGACTTAGAATCAGCTCCCCATTTATCTGGGCTTGTACTGTTTCTCCTGCACATATTGGCTTAGTACATCTTAGTACTTGAGCATATACACCAGAACTGGTAGCTGTCTTAGCTATCAAGATTTGTTTCCAGTTGAAAATATCCTGGATGTTCCCTTTGGAGTTGATTAAGTATACTAAGTTGTTTTTTTAAAATATGTTTTATCGTGAAAGGATTTTTAGCTTTGTTTCCAAAGCCCAAATTAAATGTTCTTTTTGTTTGTTTTTATTTTTGGTTCAAATTAGATGTTGAGGGCTGGGAAGGAAACCTGCCTGAATTGTGCAGAAGCCCAAGTTGGGCTTCTTTTTTTTTTTTTTAAATCATGTGCAAACTATTGGTTGTTTTGATTCACTGTGGTTGTTTTTGTTTATTGCTTCTGCTGTTTTTGTCTCATAAGAAATCTCATTTGGGGGAACTTGTGAGTATTCATCAGCAGCCTTGATAGTGCAGCTCTTGCAGGTGTTTCTGTGGGCCTCTGTTTGGGTATGCTGATCTTTCCCTCCATCATCAGGTTCTAGTGTCTTTCCTCCCATTTCCTGCCTCTTGTATACAACCATGTTTCATTTAGTGGCAGTGTCCAGACCAAGCAATCATTTCATTCTCTCATTTGGATCAAGATCCTCCTCCCTCACCTTATTGGAGACACGTTAAGAAGTTGTTTGATTATTGGATTTTCCAAATGTTTTTCCTTGTTGATCTTTGTAAGCTTTGCCCTGACTGATTTCACTGTTCAGGAGAAAGTGGTATGTTCATAGCATTCCGGAGACTCTTTTATTTAGCAGTCATCCAGAAGAATGGTTTTTGCTTTTAACTTCTTTTAGAAAGAGACTTCTAGTATATATAATTGAATCCACAAAATTCGATGTATTACAGATTTTAAGAATGAGCATTTAGCAGCGGGTGGAAGATCTCTCTTTCTCCACTCTCCTTCATTTGGTATATCTATCTTTCAAATAAAAAGTAAATCTTTTAAATCAAGAAACAAACTTGGAAGCTATGCTTAGGGTGGGAAAAATGATCTGTCTAGTGGTTATTGGAGATAGACCATATCTTCCATCCCCAGGCACCTCATGTGAAATACTACCTTAGCTGTTCCAAGCTCAGTATCAAAGAGCAGTTGATACTTTATTATCCTTATTTAATTTTCTGGCATGGGCTTTGTCTCAGATTTGGAGGTTGAAGGATGTTTTTTATTAGTAATTTAATCACTTTTAAGTGATCATGTATGACTAGAGGTGGAATCAAGGTTCAGGCAGCAGGAAGATAGCAAATTCATTTGTTGGGTCTTCACAGCCATGTAAGTGCTGGTAGATCTTTTATTCCTTTATTTTAGAAACATGATTTATTTGAGAGGTAGGGATCGATCTTGCATTTGCTGGTTTAGTATCCATGCAGTCACAAGCGCTGGGACTGGTCCAGGCTGAAGCTAGGTGTTTACTCCATCCTGGTCTCCCATGTGGGTGGTCGAGACCCAGGTTCTTGCGCTATCCCCCATTGCCTTCCCAGGCTCATTAACAGGAAGCTGGATTAGGAATGGAGCAACTGGGACTTGAATTGGACATGGGATGCTGCTACTGGAGGTGGCAGATTAGCTCACTGTGTCACTGTGTAGGCCCCTAAATCCTTTATTTCTTGAGCTGTTTTCAAAATCTAAGTTTCTCTCTGCTAATATGTGTTGGTGTGAGCGGCTGTCTGCAGCTCTGGGGTTAACTATTAAATGCTATTAGCTGCAGGCTCTCTCATGTGGTTAATTTATGTTGCAGACAGCAATTAACCCAAGCTCTTCAGTAGTACTTTTGTATTTGTTTACAGAAGCATTCTTCATCATTTCCAGATAGCGAATGCTTGTTTGAGTACCTACTATATGCCAAATGCTGTTCTAGGTGTTGAACAGTTCTTTGAGAAGAAAAAAAATAAAGCAATCTGTTCTGGAATGTGCTTGCCACAACTAGAGAGAAGTGAGGCAATAAATATTTTAATTGGTGACTGTGTTATGAAGAATAATAAATCAGGCAGTGGTTATAAGGTATTGAGAAGATTGTCTTCCAAAATAGGGCAGTCACTTCACCCTTTGAAGTAAGGGTGTTTTATTTATATTTTGTGGGAGGAATCTGATAGAGTTTACATAATTTGCTCAGAAGCACAGAGTAAGTGGTAGAGCTGAGACTCAGATCTAGGTTGCCTACCTTGAGTCTTTATTCAGCTAACGTGAGAAACCCACTCCTCTTTGTTTTTGTTTCTAAGAGAGGGACAAAGACAGCTAGAGAGACAAGGATTGTCTCATCCACTGGTTCACTCTTCAGATGTCCACATTGGCCTGCATTGGGCCAATCAAAAGCTGGAAATTCAGTGTAGTTCTTCCCTGTGGCCTGCGGGAGCCCAGCTACATGAGCCATCTCTGCTTTTCAGGGTGTACAGGAACTCTAGTTACAAGGAGTCACAGGGTCCGGTACAATGGTACGATGGTAAAGGTCCTCGCCTTGCACACCCAGGATCCCATATTGGGCGCTGGTTCTAATCCCAGCAGCTCCACTTCCCATCCAGCTCCCTGCCTGTGGCCCGGAAAAGCAGTCGAGGACGGCCCAAAGCTTTGGGACCCTGTACCTGCGTGAGAGACCCGGAAGAGGCTCCTGGCTTCTGCCGTTGCGCTCACTTGGGCAGTGAATCATCGGATGGAAGATCTTCCTCTCTGTCTCTCCTCTCTGTATATCTGCCTTTCCAATAAAAATAAATAAATAAATCTTAAAAAAAAATAAATCTTAACAAGGAGTCACAGACAGGTATTGAATATAGGCACTTTGTGTGAAGGTACACTAATCTTTTTTAATTTATTATTTTTATTTGAAAGGCAGAATCGGACCTGGCGCAATAGCCTAGCGGTTAAAATCCTCACCTTGCATGCACCCGTATCCTGGATGGATGCCTGTTCTAATCCCAGCAACCCTGCTTCCCATCCAGCTCCCTGCCTGTGGCCTGGGAAAGCAGTTGAGGACGGCCCAAAGCTTTGGGACCTGCAACCGCGTGGGAGATCCGAAAGAAGCTCTAGGCTCCTGGCTTTGAATTGGCTTAGCTCTGGCTGTGGTGATCACTTGGGGAGTGAATCAGCAAATGGAAGATCTTCCTCTCTATCTCTCCTTTGTATATCTAAATTTCCAAGAAAAAAAAAAAATCTTAAAAAAAAAAAGCAGTGTTACAGAGAAAAGAAGGGAAAAATAGAGATCTTTCATGCACTGGTTTACTCCCCAGATGACTGCAATGGCTGGAGTTTGCCCATCCAGAGCCAGGAGCCAGGAGCCTCCTTTGGGTCTCCTACAGAAGTGCGGGGGCCCAAGCCAAGGACTTGCTCTAACTTCAGCTGCTTTCTCAGGTGCAGGATGTAGGCCTGTATTTCGTACTTAGGCCATCTTTACTGCTTCCCCAGGCTTCAAGCAAAGGAGTAGGATTGGAAGTGGAACAGCTGGGACCTGAACTCGTGCCCGTATGGGATGCCGGGACAACAGCAGAAACCTAGCCTACTGTGTTGTAATGCTGGCCCCGAAGATACAGTGTGTTGGTTTTTGGTTTTTGGGTTTGGTTTTTTTTTTTTTTTTTTTTTTTTTTTTTGAGGAGGGCGACCTGGACAGGGTAACTCCAACTGTTGGCTAATGTGTGGATTGGTTTTGGAGGGGGGTGGACCAGGCAGGACTGAGCAAACCTTAGCTCACCAGCAAGAACGGAAATCAGACTGGAGCACAGGTTATGTTAAGTTAGGCTCTTATATTTACTGATTTGCATGAGCCAGGGATGGGAGTAGACTGAGCAGGGGCCCAGGTTCCATCACCCACCATTGAGAATTAGGGGTCGGAGGGTAGGCTGGGTCAGGCCAGGGAATAGCATCTGAGGCAAAGGCCAAGACAGGTAGCGGCCTCTGCCAAGCTGGGTCAAAGCAACCACTGGCATGTGCATCATCTATGGCTGGGAACAGGCCTGGTTGGGGAGCTAAGGAGACACCCTGGCTGGGATGAGGTACCCACTGTTGAGTACGGGGGCTGGAGTGGGAGCTGCATTCTGGTCTGGGTATTATTACAGTGTCCCTTGGCACAAGTGTGGACTGCTTCTTGGGTACCAGACTGGCCTGACTCCAGCACCAACTGGTGCTTGTGAGAACCAGGTTAGGTGTATGATGGGCTAGGCTAGGTCTCTGCCCCTACTGAGCCACGTGTGAGCCGTGTTTGGACGTGGACCAAGCTTGATTGGGCTGAAACAACCAACAGTAAGAACTAGAATGGGTGGAAGGCCAGTCAGGAAAGTGCACTGTTCCTGCCAAGATAGGTTGTGGACTAAATAGGGCTGGCCCATGGAGCCACTGGTATGCATGAAACAGAATTGACCCAGCAATTGCAACCACCAGCATATGCATAACCTGATGTGTGTGATGGAATGAGCCGGACACTGTACTGGGAAGCACACAAAAGTACACAAGAGTGTGGTCTGGGATCACCTCAGATGAAGTTTCCTTGGGAATCTCCCCAATTGAATTGCTGATCTCAGAACCCCAACCATGAAGAGAATTGCAGGTTCCATGGTCTGACCATGGAGTGCATGTATCAGAACTGAGCCACCTCAGTGGCTCAGATGGAGCAATGGCCAGCCTATCCAGGTGCACATGAAGGATATGGTGGTACATTGCAGCCTGCAGAAGATAGCTGGTACCAGAACAAAGGAGAGAACAAATTGATCAACTAGCCCAGCCAAGTGTTGGCAGTGAACATCTGGGCAAGTGGTGATGCTATGGTAGACTATGTCAGCCAGTGAATTCTGAAGAGAGTTCATTGTGCTTGGAATGGTGAGATTGGCAGCAATTCAGAACTGTTGAACAATCAAAACTACTTAAGCAGTGCCCTTGAGCATGCCCCACATCAGGGACCCTGGGATGGGTGGGAGGCTGGGTGTGGCTTCTCCTTTTGTCTCTCCCCTTCCCTAGATACAGGAACGAAAAAAGAGAATGTGGTAGCAATGGTCTTACCCACTTTCCTGTAGCCCTTGACCCTTTGAGCCCTAATCAACTATGTAAAGATCATCAAAATAAAAAAGAATTTGTTTTAATATTCTTTATATAGTTGAGAGGCATGCATGCCCATATGGCATGCAGCCACCTTTTGTTAGGGTAGGTAGGGTCACGTATGGAGGAAGGTGGCGGGGACAAATGTTTGCCTTTTTTTCCCTCCTGTGTCCACGGGGAAGAAGGAAAGAAGGGCACCCCTCCCCCTGTTTGCTGTCAAATGACATCAGCATCCAGGGATGAGGAGTGGTTCTGTGATGGCACCCTAGAGACCCCGTTGTGGGGAAATGTTCTAAGGGTGTTGTTACTTGATGGTTTTGTATCCCTGAGACTTCGTCAGTTTTGTTATTCCAGGGTTGAGAAAATCTTTCCAAGGTCTGTTGGTTGACATAGTGCACCCTAGTTTGCCCATAGACCCAGGAACATTCAGCAGAACTTGGCCAGGAGAGTTGTCCAACCTATTCTGCTTTCTGTCTTCTGACAAGGCAGTTGACATTTCCTGCTGACTTAGATGAACTAGCCATCATGTCCGCTGTGTGCATCTGGATATGTGCATCTGCATAGGAGGTACAATGTCTTAACTGCTAGGCCAAGATCCCTCCCCACTGTTCCTATCTTCGTTTCACCCAGCTGACTATGGCACACTAAGAGAAAACATGTCTGCAGAGAGAGAGGTCTGTGTCATCAATGGTGGATCTTCCTTACTTGGCAGCCAGTTTTTTTTTGCCTATCAATTCTTTCTTGCTCTTGTCCTTGCCCTTTTGGTTTCCAATCCAGTTTATGATTCCTCTTAGCTCCTCTTTCGTGGCAACCTGCCCTGCTTCGTATGTAAAATTCTGTGCTGCTTAATAAGAAACCCAACCATGTGTATTGCTGTATTATACACTTCAAAAGTGGTGATTGTGTAGAAGCACCACAAAGTATAACACACAAAAAAATGACTGTGATAGTATCATGTTTCTCCTAACTATTGAAATTAACCTAACTCAGCTAATGTCAGTTTGGGATTGAAAACTCATATTGTCATAGTGAGAGGAAGTGTGGCAAGGAAGACTGTCTGACCTAACAATGAGATATAAAATATTGAGCAGTGTGATAAAGAAAGATGATTCCCTGAAGTCAAGTGAATTAATTTTTCCTGAGGATCTTAGTGTAGTGCCAGGAAGGTTGCCTGTTTGGAAACTGAGAGAGTTCTTTTGAAATTCCTTGTATAAGCGGTAATTTGGTGCAGAAGTCTTGTCTGAGCTCCTTTGTGCTGCGCTTGATCATTTGTCAGGGAAGGGGTGTAAGTGATCTCGTGTGGACTGTCCCCAAGACCACAGGCAGATTTACCACTGGTTTTTCTACTTTTAGCAAAGTGACTGTCCACTTCTTTCTGTCCTTTATATATTGATTGCAAAAAGAAATGCCTCTTTCCTTTTAGTCTCTCCCCACTTGTAATTGGACTTTTAATATTGTTTTTAAGTCACATTGTATGTATGTAGTATTTTCCATATTTTTTGAAAATAAAGACATTTTTATTGGAAAGTCAGATATACAGAGAGGAAGATCTTTCATGCATTGATTCACTCCCCAAGCAGCTGCAACAGCTGGAGCTCCACTGATCTAAAGCCAGGGACCTCTTCCAGGTCTCCCATTTGGGTGCAGGGTCCCAAAGCTTTTGGCCATCTTCTACTGCTTTCCCAGGTCACAAGCAGGAAGCTGGATGGGAAGTGGAGCAGCTGGGACATGAATCACGGCCTATATGAGATCCTGGCATGTGCAAGGCGAGGATGTTAGCCACTAGGCTGCTGCACAGGGCACTGTTTTCCATTGTTGTAAGAAGTGTTTTTTGAATGAGTTGGGCACAAAGCCATGTACTAAGAAAAGCGTGGATCTTTGGGCTCCTTGGACTTTTAAAGTCTCTACGGGGGATAATAGAAGTTTTGTAGATATGGGGGTATGCTTAAGTATAGGGACGGAGTAGTATATCTCACTCAAAAACTCCGGCATCTTTAAGGATCCTCTGGTAGCATCTAGTACGTGTGATTTGGAGGTAGAAATCCAAGTTATAGTCCCAGCACTGCCACTTAAACGAGACTTGATGACTTGATGCAGGTTTGCTAAGCCTCATTTTCTTCATGTGCAAAACAGGAATAATAATAACCAGATCCTACCCTGTCTTATTAATGTGTTCTGCATGTTCCACTTCTCTAAGCATTCTGTATTAAACCCTCAGTTGACTCAACTGTGAAGTGATAATTATACTTGAAAACGAGGAAAAATTATGGTAGCTCAATTAAATAATAAATCATTTGCCCAGATTTCATCCTGGCAGAGATGCTGAGATCTGAGCTTTGGCAGTCCAGCCCGTTGTCTGTTCCTTGGTTTGTATAAAGTTTCAAGAGTGGTCCTGACCTGTTGATACTGTTTAATAAGTGTAGTTGCTATCAGTGCTTAAGTTTTGTTTTAGTGTATAAAGATGAGGAACTTCATTATGAATAATGACTCAGTTAAAAAGATTCATATATTGCATCTTAGCTTACCAGGTATCATCAATTTTTTGTTTTCTTATGTATTTAGAATGACTTTTTTTCCCCCTGTGTTTGAGTTTATACCTTTTAGGTTCAATTGCCTTTTTTTTTTTTTTTTAAGTTTATTATTTGAAAGAGCTACAGTGGAAAGAAGAAACCGAGATCTTCCCATCCATTGATTCATTCCCCAAATGGCTGAAACTGCTGGAGTTGGACCTATCCGAAGCCAGGAACCAGGAGCTCCTTCTGGGTCTCCCACATGGGTCATATGCAGAGAACTGGAGCAGAAGTGAAACATCTGGAACCCAAACTGGTTCCCATATGTAATGCTGATGGCTCAAACAGAAGTTTAGCACGTTATGCCATGGCACCAGCCCGTAATACTCTGGTTTTTGAAAGCTGTTACTTGGGCCAGTGTTGAGGCACAGCATAATGCTAACATTTGAGTTTGAGTTCTGGCTGCTCAGGAGCCTGGGAAAGCAATAGAATATAGCCCAGTACTTGGCTCTGCACCACATGGGAGACCTGATGGATGCAAGTGCTAAGAAGGTATTTTGTATTTTTTTAAAGATTTATTTTTTTTACTGCAAAGTCCAATATATACAGAGAGAAGGAGAGACAGAGAGGAAGATCTTCCGTCTGATGATTCACTCCCCAAGTGACTGCAACAGCTGGTGCTGCGGCAATTTGAAACCAGGAATCAGGAACTTCCTCCAGGTTTCCCCTGCCCCGGTGCCAGTGCAGGGTCCCAAAGATTTGGGCCGTCCTTAACTGCTTTCCCAGGCCACAAGCAGGGAGCTGGATGAAAAGTGGAGCTGCCAGGATTAGAACCATCGCCCATATGGGATCCTGGTGCATTCAAGGCGAGGACCTTAGCCACTAGGCCACCGCATCCTGCCCAGTATTTTGTATTTTTTGTTTGTATACTTTCAAGATTTTCAGGAGAGGAGACTCCTAACATTAATGGAGTTCCTCAGAGAAGCCAGGAAAAGGTCAATATTTGCAGCTTTGTGAATTTGTCCTGGTTGTTTGCTGCTTAGGATAATTTATATTGCTTGGGAAGCTGGAATGTAGGTCTGCAGTTTTTTTTTTTTTTAAGATTTATTATTTATTTATTGGAAAGTCAGATATACAGAGAGGAGGAGAGACAGAGAAGAAGATCTTCCATCCGATGATTCACTCCCCAAGTGAGCACAACGGCAGATGCTATGCCGATCCAAAGCCCAGGAGCCTCTTCCGGGTCTCCCATGCGGGTACAGGGTCCCAAAGCTTTGGGCCGTCCTCAACTGCTTTCCCGGGCCACAAGCAGGGAGCTGGATGGGAAGTGGAGCTGCCAGGATTAGAACCGGCATCCATATGGGATCCTGGGTGTGCAAGGCGAGGACCTTAACCACTGTGCCATCACGCTGGGCCCAGTAATTGAGTTCTGTTAACAAGACCACTCAGACTGTTTTCTGTTTGGGTATAAAAGATACCATTTTTGCTAATCTTTGATTTTACTTTTCTGTGTCATTTTAAGTAATGCTCATGTACAGTTTATAGCTAAAATCCTGTTTAACCCAGTTTTCCATGATAGGCAAGTTTGAAATTCACATCTATTAGAATTAATAAACTATGTTTTGTTATTTTGCTTATCTTTACTCACAGCTAAGGTTTCTAAAACCTTAATTGATTTCTTTTTTTTTTTTGAAGATTTATTTTTATTATTTTTTTATTGGAAAGGCAGATATACAGAGAGGAGAGACAGAGAGGAAGATCTTCCGTCCGATGATTCACTCCCCAAGTGAGTGCAACGGGCCGATACTATGCCAATCCGAAGCCAGGAGCCTCTTCAGGGTCTCCCACGCGGGTGCAGGGTCCCAAAGCCTTGGGCTGTCCTCGACTGCCTTCCCGGGCCACGGGCAGGGAGCTGGAAGGGAAGCGGGGCTGCCGGGATTAGAACCGGCGCCCATATGGGATCCCGGGCGTGCAAGGCGAGGACCTTTAACCACTTGCGCCACCGCGCCGGGCCCAACCTTAATTGATTTCTACAGTATAATATTAATTAAGTTCTCTATTCCTCTTCATTTTTCCTATTTTTGCAGAGTGAACCAATAGATTGGGTGGTGGGGGAGAAGGACCTTCCACCTACCCTATCATGTGTCTAAGCAGTAACAGGAGTGTGGGGAATGCTGACATACAGGGGCCATGTTCAAGGGCTCACCTCTGTCTCTGGAGTCTGGGAAGTAGAGAGCAAGCTGATGCACAGGAGGCCTAGAGTATGAACACAAGAGTGATGGAAGCATGTGAGCGAGAGAGAGCTTTTAATGGGGTCTTGAAGATGAAGAGATTGTGCAACACACACACACACACACACCACAACACACTACATCACACAACATCCCACCCCCATCCCCGGTTTCAGGTGATAATAGGTGAGCATCATTTGAGTCGCAGGCGGGTAGAAAGGATTATATAGGTAGGGGAGGTGTGATTTCCAAGTTACTGCACTAGCTGCCTAAGACCGTAACAGAAGTAACAGTACCGTGAAGAAGCTGTATTGACAGTAGGTACAGTAGTTTTTGATGGATGCGTATGTGACAAATTATCACAAACTTAACTGCTTAAAATACAACTCCCTAGGTCAGGAATCCCAGGCGTGGTTGAGCTGGGTCCTCTATTCAGGGTCTCACAGGGCCAAAAGCAAGGTGTCAGCTGGGTCATAAGTATTTTCGCCTGTGTGCTTCCTGAGACCAGTGCAAGAATCTCTCTAGTCTGCCAAAATGGAGGCTTATATAGTGAACCCAATTGCAAAGAGTTGTATTACACCATGTTCATTACATTACCCTGGTGAGAAGCAAGTCACAAATTTCACCTGCATTCGTTAGGAGAGAATTACACAAGAGCATTGTGGTCACCTGTAGGTGTGTCAGCACTGTTAAGAAAAAAAAAATTAGGAGAATTTAAAGAACGCATAGCAAGCTTAAGTTGCCTATAATGTCAGAAAATGTGCTTTTAATCTTTAAAAAATTTTAAATTTATTTGTTTAGTTGATTAGGGCAGAAAGGTTCGAGGGCTACATGAAAGTGGGCAATACCATTGTTTCCACACTAATATTTTTCCCCCTGTCTGGGGTCAGGGGATAAACAAAGGGAAAAGCCCCACCCAGCTTCCCACCCATCCCAGGTCCCTGATGTGAGGCACGCTCCGAGGGTCCTGCTTAAGCAGTTTTGATAGTTCAACAGGTCTGAATTGCTGCCAGTCTCGCCGCTGTACTTTTAATCTTTTAATAGTTTTGCTGAGGTATATTTCATGTGCCATGTAAAATTTACTAGTGGGCTTTAGGAATATTCAAAAATGGTGTTACTGTCACACCATTTCATTATTATCCTTTCCCCCACCAAAGCGTATACTCAGTAGCAGTGACTTCTGATTATTCCTTCCCCTCAGTTCCTGTCGATCAGTGACTCTGTGTTTTAGATTTGCTTGTTCCACTCATTGCATTTAAATAGAGTTAGAAAATTTGTAGCCTTTTGTGTCTGGCTTCTGTCACTTAACCAGTCATTTCAAGATTGCTGTTGTGATACGAATTGGTACTTCATTTTGTTTTATGGATGAGTAATATTCTGTTGTGGATATGGCACATTTTATTTATATCTTCACTAATTGGTGAACATTTGGGATACTTCCATTTTACTGCTTTTATGAATAATGCTTTTGTGAATGTTTATATGTAAGTAGATTGTTGAGTTGGTCACATGATCCTTTTTTATTTAAATTTTAAGGAATTGACAAACTACTGTCCAAAGTAGCTGTATCATTTTATATATCCATTTATATTTAAATTTGTTAACATTCTTGCCAACATGTTGGTTTGTTTTAGCTTATAATGATTCTATTGAGTATGAAGAGTCAGCTCTAATCATAGTTAGCCATTAGCATCTTTTTATATGTTTATTGGTCATTCCTCTTTGGTAAATGACCTAATTTTTATGTATGGCCTCCAAATACAGATTTAATTTCATGAAAAGTCAGACTTCTTTCATTGTTCTGTTTTTTTTTGCACTAAAAAGAAAAAATCAAAAGATCTCTTTAGAGATAAATTTGTATGTCCATTGTTAAAGTACATAAATGTAATCTCTTCGTGTTTTAATTGATAATTATTCCTAGCAGTTAAAGTTGTTTATTTATTGGTTTTATTTTTTTGAGTGACAGGGTTGGTGAAAGGTCCCTCCTCTCCCTACTATCCTCCCAATATGATGATTGACTCTGCAAAAAATGCCTGGAAGCCAGGAACTCAATTCAGGTCTCCTGCATGCCTAGCAGAGACCCAAGCCACGTGAATGATCACTTGCTGCCTCCCAAGCTGTGCTACGAGGCTCGTGTTGGATTCTGACAGGCAGGAGCAGTGAGGTAGTAGCTGATACTGGTGACATCCACTGAGGCTTTGCAGCATGAATACCTGTGTGCAGGGTGGGCTTCCTTCCAGCATCCGAGGACCAAGCAAATGTTGGGCGATGACCCTTTATGACCTAGCTTCAAAAGTCACAGAGCATCACTGCTAACATTGTGGTGCATCTCCCCAAATTCAGGAGTATAATTGGACCCTTGTGGGAAAATGTCTGCCTAATGTTAGAATGTAGGATGAGAAAAGTTGGAAACTCTAGTTTGTACAGTAAATATACATAAAACTTCAGCTGAAATTATTTTTTGAAATTATTGTATTAGTGATGTAGCGTAAAGATATATAGCAGTTTATTTAACTAGCATGGGATTATTCCTTCAGTGAATATTTGTTCTGGGCACAAGTTTTACAACACAGCAGGTAAAGCCAGTACTTGGAATGCCCTCATCCCTCTCATGTCAGAGTCCCACCTGTGCTTCCAAATCAGTTTCCCATTGATGTGTTCCCAAAAGGCAGCCAGTGATGGCTTAAGTGGTTGAATCTCTGCCACCCCCATGGGACACCAGGATGGAATTCTGGGTTTCTGGTTTGATGTGGTTGCTCTCAGTGTCTACTGGTCCAAGTTTTACTTCAAGGCTTTTCTCTCATTAGAGCTTCATCTGCTGACCGTAGTGTCAGCCTGTCTTTCACAGGTAGTCTCTGCAAACATGACAGTTTGCTGCTCCAGATTCACTTTGAAACAGTTATCATTTGCTCTTGGTTGAAGGAAACATTTAGTACAGTATTAGGTGCTAACTTAGCTGTGTACAGGAGTACTTCTGCAAACTCATGGAAAGGCCACCATCATGCAAGGAGGTGAAGCCACTGCGTGCCATGCTGGCTTTCCATATTGGATTGCTGGTTGGAGTCCCCGCTACTCTTCTGATCTGCTTTTCCACTGATGTCAACTTGCTAATGCTAACTTGGGAATTACCCAGCAGATAGATGCTCTGTCTTTCCTGCCTTTCACATAACTATGATACCTGCATTGGGGCTGGTCATGTGCTGCAGCCATTTCAGCTGCTGTTTGTGTCCCAGTTGGAGTCCCAGCTCAATGCTCCTGTTCCTGGGAAGCAGCAGATGACAGCCTGTTATGGAGGAGACCTGGATGAAGTTCCAGGCTCCTGGCTTTGGCTTGGTCCAGCCCTGGTCATTGCAGCTGTTTGGAGATTGAACCAGTGGAATGGAAGATCTCTTCCTCTGTATCTCCTTGGTTCTGTCAAATTCATTGTCTTTTTTTTTTTTTTAATCTATTAAAAAGTTCATGGAAAATGGTATTAAAAGAAATCTGTTTGACACAGAAAATTGAAATCTGTATGTAGTCTTCTTGGGAATACAGATTTCCATTAATCTATAAGACCCCCTCCTAGGGATGTGTAAAAATAGATCTTTGCCAAAAGTGGACAGGAAAACTACCCAAACATAATGCATACAGGACTTCAAGAATTGCCTTACAATTAGCTCCTGCCTGTTCATCTGCTCTAGAGTTCATTTGCTGTGGTGTGCAGGACATGTTTTATTTCCACCCCTGGGCTTGCCATTTCTGGTTTGTTGTGAGTCTGACTCAGTTTATCCTGTGCCCTTTGGTTTGTTTTTCCCTCTTGATGTTTTTCCTCACTGCTAGTTTTTCCATGTATTATCATGAGTACCTTTACACTTTCAGCTTATCGAAAGAGCTTTCCCCCTAGTGCCCAACTATCACAGTACCGATACTGCAAATATTTCACCTGTGCTGTGGGAACAGCCTCTGCTTGCCACGAAGTCAGGCAACTGTGGACTTGGTTCAGGATGAGCCTTTGCTGCCCTCTTCTGGTGTTACTGCTCTAGCTGGCAGTTGTTTAACTCTTCTGCTTGGACAGGTGTTAATACATTGAGGTGAAATTGTGCTGATTGTTTCTCAAGTCTGAGTATGCTTGAAGATACTGCTTAGCCTAATACTGCTCAGACCATTCAGACCTTACATCATTCCATTCAGTGCAGCTTCATTAAGTTAGGTCTTAAAGCTGGATTTTGAAGGAAGAAAGTAAAAAATAAATTTAAAAATAAAAGATTTCTCTTTATCGGAAAGGCAGAGATAGATCTTCCATCTTTCATTTACTGCATTACTCCCCAAAAGGCCACAACAGGCTGGAGCTGAGCCAGTCCCAAACCAGAAGCCAGGAGCTTCTTCTGGATTTCACATGGGTTGCAGGAGCCCAAGCACTTGGGTCATCCTCTACTGCTTTCCCAGACCAATAGCAGGAAACTGGATCATAAGAGAAGCAGCCAGAACTAGAACCTGTGCCCATTCGGGATGCCGGTGCTCAGGCCAAGGACTGTTCATGGTGCCAGTCCCAAGAAAGTCTAGTTTAGGAAAGAGAGAATGGAGCTAACTTTAGGAAAAAAGACTGAGAAAAAAAGTTTTGCTTTATTCACAACCCATTTTCCTGTTTTTGTGACTTAGTCCTCCCTGGCAACTTAAATATTGAGAAAAACAGAATTACCCGTGCTCTGATGTGTACACCTGTTCTTCACTGTTAATTGAGCATGACATGCTACAACTCTTGCTAGATTTAGTGATACTTAGTCCTTTTGTTTTCAAGGAGTTTATTGTCCAGCAAAAGCAAAGTGATTAATGCTACCTCGGGGTAAGTAGGAGAGAGGCTGTTATCCCAGCAATAGCAGTAGAGTTGTTGGACTTGGTAGTGGAGATATTGGCAGAATAGCCCGTGGTGCAAGGGGAATTCTCTAGCTTTCTCATTGCTAGAGATCAGGAAATTCACTAGGGATATCCTACATTTAGTTATTGCATTTTTCCCTCCACAGGAATGGTTTATCAGTATCTGGACAAATGATTATCTATAGCTCATCAACATTATTTTCAATGTCTTAACATAAAAAATTGCCCCTTTCCATTTGAGCACATCCTCTGCTGTCTAACATTGCCCCAATCTGAGCAGCAGTTACAGCTAAGGAGTCTGGACATGGGATTTGCCTCTGAGGAGCTTCCAGGTTAACCAAAGGAGCAGATACTTACTAAATGCTGTTAGGTTCTAGGAAAGAAGTATGCAGAAGGACAAGAAAGACTGAAACCTCTTAGTCACCACTTTGTGTCAGGTTTCTTTGGGTAACCATTATTTCAGTGTTCCTTGATGTGTAGAAATACAAAATTGATTAAAAAACAAAACACACCAAGCTGTACATTTGTCAGACTATTAACCAGCAGTAAATTTGAAAATACATTTCTGACAGCAGTACCCTTCAAATTCACAAGATTGAAAAATAATTCCCTAGAAGCAAATTGTGAATTTCTGAGTGAGATCTGTCTTATATATGTTTTAAGATTAAATAACAGGAAATCTGAGCAGAAGTTTAATTCTAAGTACAGTTGGCTAGTCAGCAAATTCTCCAGAACATTTAATGAAAACGTAACATCAATCAACAGAAATACTTTTGGAGACTAGAAAAAACAAGAATATTCACAGATGCATTTTCCTTTTTCTAAATCAATACTAAGTGAGCTTTTTTTTTTTTTTTTAAAAAAAAAACTGGTTTAATATCTAAGAATATATTTGTGTAAGTCACACATTATGGAAAAAAATTATGATGCAACCATAGATGCAAGACATTTTGATAAAATGAAATATACCTTTTATTTTTAATAATAGATTTATTTTTGATGATGTTTACATAGTTGAGATGAAACACTTGTGACAAATCTCCAACACATTGGAACTAGAGGGGAAAAAACTTATTTTACTAAATGGATCTATTATAAATGACTACTGCAAACATTGTATTTGAACGTTGAAAGTTTTCCAATCGAGACTCAAAACCTAGCTTCTGCTCTCGTTTGTTTATCACTATTCTACAGGCCCTAGGCAGTTCAGTAAGACAAGAGGGAAAATCAGATCTGTTAGAAAGAAATGAAGCAATCCTCATTCTCTGTTAGCTGGGATTTTAAAAAGAGATTTATTATTGTATTTTTTTTTGAAAGGCACAGTTTTAGAGAGCGAGGTCAGGACTGGACACAATTTAAACCAGGAGCTTCTTCCAGGTTCCCCATTTGGATACAGATTCCCAAATACTTGGACCATCCTCTGCTGTTTTCCCAGGCACACTAAGCTCCATTTGGGTTTCCTACAAGGGTGTCATGATACCAGACTCTTGGATCATTTTAATGTTGCTTTCCCAGGTGCATTAGCAGGGAACTAGATTGGGGAGTTGAGTGGCTTAGCTTCCAACTGCACCCCATTCCAATATTGGGTGCTGGTATTGTGGGTGATGTCTCACAACATCGATATACCCAGGAGTAAAATAGTTAAAGAAAATCAAAGAGAATAGGGACAAGTTAATAAATAAATTCACTTAGATATATATACCTAGAAGTTAAAATGTCCCAAAAGATAGCAAGGTAAAGCATTGTGGAAAAAAAAAAAATCAAAGAATGAGGTAACTAGAAAGATACTTTGTAGCATGGAAGAAGAGGCAGCATTGTAAAGATATCAATACACCATTCTTCATGCTCAGCTCGGCCCTGTGCCTGTCAGAATCCCAGCAATGTCTCCTGTTCCTTCTCTTTTGAAATTTGACTGGAAATTGTAAAGCAAATAATATAGAAACTTCTGGAGATGAGGGGGAAGACAACTTGCCCAAACAGATGTCTAAAGCTGTGGTAATTATATCATGATATGGTATTAGCACAAGTAGAAAGGGAGCATTGGACTAGACTACTGAGCATAGAAACAGGCCTGTACGTATCTGGACAGTGATCCAACAAAAAAAAGCAGTTGGAAATTGTCGTTTCAGTAGATGATGAAGTGTCAGATAGATGTTCATATGGGTGAAAGAAATAACCAAAAATTGTTTCCTACCTTAACCAAACCACAAGCCAATTCCAGGTCATGTGTAGATCTCATTGCAAAAAGAGAAAATAACAAAAATTCTAAGCAAATAATATAGGAAAGTAAGATTCAGAGATGAAAGAAATTAATTATATGTTCTTTCAGGAATGCTCCAATAGAGAAAGCCAAGATATTATAGAAGGGAGAGAGTGAATTGCCAGAGTCAGATTTGAGAAGGAGAGAGGTAGATGAGGCTGCATTTATTCACTGGATAACCAGTGTTAAAATCCAGTACACTGTGTAGAGTCATAGATGCTTGTTGAGTTCCGTTATAGCTGCTTTTATCAAACCCCATAATAGCAGGCGGAATAGACAGTTACAGTGAACCATATGAAGTAAATCAGTATTTTTCTACTTCGCAAAAAGTGAACTGGGTATCTCTGAATGAAAAGGTTTTAGACATTAACAGTTTTCACTTTCAAAAATTTTGAAAGGCAGTCTCAGTTAATTCTCAAAGCTCTTGTTTTGCAAACAAATCCTGTGGTGTTCTCTGAGATTGATCGCTGCAGTTAAGTTTCACTAGCCACCTTTCAAGTGCTGGGAGTCTTCCTGACTGGGTGGTGCAGACACACACACTTCCATCATTACCGACACACACCATAGAAAACATGTGTTCAACTTTCGATGATTAATGGCTATGCTTATAATATGGCCCATCTGGTCTATCAATTAGGTGTTACTAGCAGCCAAATACTAGATTTTCTAAGAAATCAGAAAATATTGCACTACAGATTTCAAACTATCTAACCCAGTTTGGCAGCACTGTTTGTATATTTAGACAGATTTGCATGCCATTTGAGAGGTTCAAAGAGTTTCTCCACAAAGAAAGGACTGGCAGAAGCCCAAGCAGGTGGGCAGAGGCTTACAGGTGAGGGATGCTGGAGGGCTGCAGTCTGATTTTACTGCTGAGAGTCAGTGTTTGAGCAATGTGCCCCTTATACATCGGGCGGCTGCCCAATGCTCATTTCCCTCCTTTCCTGTCACCACCACCCACGTGCAAGCGTGCAGGAAAGGCTGTTCGTCGGTGCACTTCATAAAGAAAGGACAGAAAGATTCTGATGGGAGAGCTGTAATGTAAGGGGAGCCACAGCAGGATGCGGAGGTTAGAAACAAATGATAACGGATGCAACTGCATCATAAAGTGAGAAAAGTTTTTGAAACTGTGGAAGTTCCAAGTTTGGCTGCCTTTGAACATTGGCAGGGCTTTGCCAGTCCTCTAGGTAACTGGCCTATGTAATGGGGCTGTGAGAGCAGATCTGTTTCAAGAGCCTGTTAGCGCATTCCAGCTTCCTCTTGTTCTAGATATGCCTAGAATGTTACTGTGGATCCTTTGGTTCAGCAGCCACTAAGCACTGGTAGTGTTCCAGGTCTTAGTCGGGTGGGGAGACAGATACACACAAATATTATCATATTATTCACAAGTAGACAGTACTAGGTTCAGAGGGTCCCGAAGTATCACTGGATTCTGTTCCCCCATTTTCTTGAGGCCCTGGGGGAAAGAGAGTATTTAGAGCAATACTGTAGGAGGTACTGCTGGTTTTATTTTGCTGATTACTTATTAATTTTGCCCCATCACCCTTAAATATCGCCAGAATCATCAAATGCCTGCTTTAAAGACAGACCACCTTTTCCATTATGGTCCCTTGACTGCCCTCTCTCCTTATCAGTATTAGTTATGAGAATTCCTTTTCAGATCGTTAACATGATCAGATTCGGATTCATTGTCCTCACCTTGTTGTCCATCCTCAGCAATGTCTGGACAACTCACTGGATTGTGAAACGCTTCTATCCACATACTGGTTTTAAAAAAAAAAAAATCTCTGCCTTTCAGGCTTCGTGAATGCCTGTTGTACACATTGAGGTTAGTTACTTCCAGGTTCCTGAGGGCTGGCGATGAGCAGCACAAAGCAGCTGCAGCAGTGTCCAGGCAAGAGTGGGACAAGTCCGGCTACCAAGCTGTGCTGCAGCCGACTGGCGGCGAGGCAACCCTACTGCGCAGTAGCGCTGCGCACTGGGCTTCTGTTGCCGGAACTAGCCCGGGTGGGAACAAAGGGGGCTCGGCGCGCGGTCCGGGCGCTGGGAAGGGGCGGAGCGCTCTGGCCGTCCTAGGTCTGTGCGGGCAAAGGGGAGGGAGGGCGCTGTGCCCGCGCGCCCGGCGGCCTGGGAGCGTCTGCGCGCGCAGCCAAGGGCACTGCGCCGGCGCGGGGCCATCCCGGTCCGCGAGCGTCCAGGCGGGGCGCGGCGGGGCGGGGCCGGGCCCCTCGTGCGGCGCCGGGGACCGTGCCGAGGCCCGGGCGGTTGGGGCGCGGGGGCCAAGAGGATGGAGCCTCCGAGGCGTTAGCGACTCTGTCAGGTCTGAGCGTGCAAGCGTCGTTTCCTGGCGCGACCCGTGTGATGGTGCCAGGAGGAAGGAAGCGCCGTGACAGCGCCTCAGTCGGAGCCCTGGGTCCGGGGGTGAGGAGGCCCGGGGACGGCGGATCTGGAGAGCTGGCCGCGGGCTGGGCGAGCGGTCACAATAGGAGGCGGCGGCCGGGCGAGGAGCCGCGGGAGCAGCCCCGCAGGGCGGAGCCTCCCCTCGCAGGTACTGGCCGCCGTGGCCGTCGGCGCCCCGGAGGGCGATGGGCGCGATGGGCCCCCGACTGCTCGGCGCCCGACGGGCGGAGGTCTGGCCCGGCCGCTCGAGGCTCTTTGTTCCTGCGGAGGCCGCTGTCGGGGAGCCGCGGCCCGCCAGCGCCTGCAGATGGCCTCGCTCTCCCGCTCCCTCCCTCTGTGCCAGGCGCAGGTGAAATGATGTCACCCAGAAGAACGCGGAATCCGGTCGGTCGGAAGGGTCCGCGCTCAGCCTCCGCGGCTTTCCTCGCAGGCTGAATTTGTTCTCAAGGGGTGCAATTGCTTCCTTTCAGGGATGAAGAATGAGCGAGGTTGGTGTTTGAAAGGGGGAGTTTTTCAGGTTAGCAAGAGGCGTTGAGAATAAAGTTCTTGTTTTCGTGTGTTTGGCTTGTAAGGGACAGCGATTTTCTTTGTGTTAAAACAATGTGTGTTCTTATTTCGTAGAAGTTGGGGATGCTAATTCCTCTACCACAAATAGAGACTACTAATACTTACATAGTCTTGAAATAAGTTGCCATTTCTTAAGCAGTGGACTTAATAAGTGAAAAATTTAATTGTACTCAGTGTTTGTACATAGTCGTTTGTTAGTAACTTGGAGTCGCCAACCTTTGGATTTTATTTGGGCTTTGTAAGTACTGTTGTACTAAGTACCTTTCCCACAAATACCTTTAGGTAACTGGCAGCCCTTCGGAATAGGCTCAAAATAATCCATGTTATAGGAACAGTTGGAATTAGTAAAATTGTTCCTTTCTTCAGGGTACGTTGTCTAATAGGAGTTCTGTAGAAGTAATACTTGGAAGTGTCAGATGGGCTGTGGGAAGCTGTCATGAGCGGAACACGAATGTTCTACCTGAATTTAAGCTGGGATTCACATCACCTCAAATCTTTCCCCCTGTCCTGCTGGTTTACACATGGACTGTTGGAAGACCTAGTCCTAACAGTTGGGGATCCTAAGGGCCGTGTGGGCCCTAAGTCCTCACCTGCAGAACATGAGAAGAACTGGACCCTCACTCTGGTCCTTTCACTCTGAGACCAAAAATATATATATAAATACATAAATAAAAAGAAGTTTGTGTTTTTGTAGTTGTGTCATGCATTATCCTGTTTTCATACTCAAACTAAACTGGCAAATACTTGTTTGGCTAAATAGTTTTCTCTATTAGAGCCACCTGATTTGGGGCCAAGAGTGAAGAGGCTAGCAAACGGAGAACCATAGCTGCACGTGTTAGCATCATAATCTAGAGTGTGAGGCTGTTGTCTGCCAGGAACAGGACGGGGTTTTAGTAAAGTTAAACCAGCTGACGCGCTTGTTTTTCACTCTTTCTCTGAGGCTGCAAATAGCAAGAATGAGTAAGAAATCCTTAGGTGCATCTCTGCACTGCTTATGTTCTCAGTACAGGAGGTTGGTCCGGAGGTTCAGGTCTTTTACGTTATTCCATCTGGTTTTGCTCGTTTTGTGCATCCTAGTTTGGTTTAGGCCACCACTGTTGTGTAATCTTGCTGGAGATGTAGTTCTTGATTAGTGCTTATTGTTGTTGCATAGGATTAATTACCAGAGATCTGGTTTTTCTGTTAACTACATTTATCAGACAGCAGTGTCTACTTTTCTAGTTAAGAACTTTAGAGACAACAGATTGCAAAAGTGTTTGTATAGTTCTTGCCCAGTTCATTCATTGGCAGGTAATATGATAGTGTTTACTTAGAGATGAGGCAGAAGCTTAAACCCTGCTAAATTAAGAAGAGATGAGGAAGAGAGAATCATATACATACTCTCATTTCCTCCAACTGTGAAATCTGTCTGTGTTCCTGTCTGAAGGATGTAAACATGACTGCATTGTTCACCTGTAGTGCCCTGGTGTCTTCGTTTAGTTCCTGGCAGTTGTTCTTCACTAAACCAACTCTCTTTGAGGGCAAGGGCTATTGCACATTGTGTCCACACATCTAGAATATGACAGGCATTCAATATCTATTTGAATTAAGATTGATATTTAGTAAGAAATACAGAGCATATATCTTTTCAACTCTTGTGAATTCTGCAATTTTATGTAAAAGTATTGATTTGGACTGGTTATGGTCTAGCGATATTTGAAATCTTTGCAAACCTTTTGAGTCTACCAGCCTAAGTAAAATGATTTTAGACAGACTTCTTTTGAAGAGAGAAAATTCTTGTGGAGGGAAGGAAAGGGAAAAATTAATTAAAAATGCGTAACTCCCGTGTTTCCTGATTGCCCTCCTCCTTCTCAAGACCTGTGGTAGAGGAGCTTGCTGAGTGCCTCTGTCTCGGTCGCTTCCCTTCCCTTGCTCTTGCTCTGTGGGGCTGTGGAATGGGAGAGGAAGTGGGGGCACCTTAGTTTGCACTAGTCCCGGTTCTCCTGTGCTCGCTGGAGATGGGTTCATTTTGTTGTTTGCTTTAATCTGGTTTTTAAAAATAGTTGTTCCAGTGCTGCACAGTAATGATCCTCTCTTAATACAGCCTATTAGCTTTTTAAAAGTTAATTGAGAGGAATGACTTAGATATTTGTCCTGAAACTCAAAAGACCTTAAGTCTTGGAGTTTAGGTACTATCTATTGTTGGGATAGTGCTTTTCTAGAAACAGGAATCTTGATTATTATTTTTTTAAAAAAGATTTATTCGTTTTTATTAGAAAGTCAGATATCCAGAGAGAAAGATCTTCCATCCGCCATTTCACTCCCCAAGTGGCCACAATGGCTGGAGCTAAGCTGATCCGAAGCTAGAAGCCTAGAGTTTTTTCTGGGTCTCCAACATGGGTGAAGGGTCGCGGGTCCCAAAGGTCCTGGGCCATCCATACCCCCACTGCTCTCACACGCCACAAGCAGGGAGGTAGAATGGAAGCAGAGCAGCCGGGACACGAATCGGCACCCATATGAGATCCTGGTGCATGCAAGGTAAGGACTTTAGACACTTGGCTGCTGCGCTAGACACTTTTTAAAAGTGTTTTTTTATTTGAAAGGCTAAGTTAAACAGAAGAAGAGACAGAGGGATCTACCGTTTGCTGGTTAACTCACCAAATAGCCACAATGGCCAGAGCTGAGTCGATGTAAAGCTAAGAGCCTTGAACTTCTTCCTAGTCTTCCGGGGAGTTACAAGGTGCCTAAAGATATGAAACAACCAGAACTTTGATTGGCGCCCGTATGAAATGCCGATGCTGCAGTCAGAGGCTTAGTACACTGTGGCTGCTGGCCAGCTCTGTCTTACTGTTTTTTTACTTGTCATCAGAACACCCAAAATTGACCAAAACTTTTTTTTTTAAGATTTATTTTTATTTTTATTGGAAAGGCGGATATAGAGAGGAGAGACAGAGAGGAAGATCTTCCATCCAATGATTCACTCCCCAAGTGAGCGCAACGGTCGATGCTATACCGATCCAAAGCCAGGAGCCTCTTCTGGGTCTCGCGCGGGTGCAGGGTCCCAAAGCTTTGGACTGTCCTCAACCGCTTTCCCAGACCACAAGCAGGGAGCTGGATGGGAAGCGGGGCCGCCGGGATTAGAACCGGCACCCATATGGGATCCCGGGCATGAAAGGCGAGGACCTTAACCACTTGAGCCACCGCGCCGGGCCCGACCAAAACTTTTTTTTAAAGCAGCCTAACTGTATAATTTACATACCATAAAATTGGCTTATTGATTCATTTCAGTGGTTTCATGGTACAATATTGTGCAACCATCACCACAATACAATTTTAGGTTATTTCCACCATCCCCAAAAGATTTTTGTGCCCACCCACCTCTGCACATTGCATGTCTTTTTTGGACACAGTCATATTCTGTATTCTAAGATTCTCATCCTTACTATACACTAGCAAAATAAGAGAAAACTACTTTCAGAAATTAAAAGCCAGGGGAGCAGATTTGTCTTGGGCTCAATGATCCGATTGTACTCAAAGGTGGGGAGGTCCCACACAAGGTGAGGGGTTTGAATATCACAAAGGAACATAGCGTACCCGAGCATTTATTGATTATTCTGGGGGATCAGCATAGTTGACAACCACTGTTGAGTAGTGATTTGTGGGAGATGAATCGGCTCTCTTGCCCCGTGCTGATCACAGCCTGTATGTGGGTTCCTGAGAACTGGCCCGAGTCATTTCAGAGATTTGGCTGATTTTTTTTTTCAGAGATTTTTCTTTTATTAAAGATTTATTTGAAAGGCAGAGAGAATGAGACATACATAGATCTTCCGTCCACTGGCTTATTCTCCAAATGGGTGCAGTGACCAAAGAAGGCAGGATTTTCATCTGGGCCTCCAATGTGGGTGGTAGGGGCCAAAGCACTTGGGCCATCTTCTTCTGCTTTCCCAAGCTATTGGCAGGGAGCTAGCAGGCAGCTAAATCCCAGTGGAGCGCCCCACATACAAACTGATCCCGCTTGGGATGCTGCCTTTGTGCGCAGCAGCTTAAGCTACTGTACCGCAGTACCGGTTCCATACCCAAGTTCTCTCTCTCTCTCTCTTTTTTTCTATAAAGATTTATTTATATTTATTGCAAAGTCAGATACATATATAGAGAGAGGAAGATTGTCAATCTGATTATTCACTCCCCAAGTGACTGCAACTGCCGGTGCTGTGTCGACCCGAAGCCAGGAGCCTGGAACCTCCTCCAGGTCCCCCACACGGGTGCAGGGTCCCAAGGCTTTGGGCCATCAATTGCTTTCCCAGGCCACAAGCAGGGAGCTGGATGGCACTGGGCCCTCTTCCAAGTTTTCTAAGATCATTTTAGTCTTGAGTTTTTTTAGTTTTAGCTCCAGTTTTCTTTTTTTAAAGATTTATTTATTTATTTATTAGAAAGTCAGATATACAGAGAGGAAGAGAGAGAGGAAGATCTTCCGTCTGATGGTTCACTCCCCAAGTGAGCGGAACGGCCGATGCTATGCCGATCCAAAGCCAGGATCCAGGAACTTCTTCCGGGTCTCCCACATGGGTGCAGAGTCCCAAGGCTTTGGGCCGTCCTCGACTGCTTTCCCAGTCCACAAGCAGGGAGCTGGATGGGAAGTGGAGCTGCCAGTATTAGAACTGACGCCCATATGGCATCCCGGTATATTCAAGGCGAGGACTTTAGGTGCTAGGCCACACCGCTGGGCCCATAGCTCCAGTTTTTATTATAGCATTTAACTAATAGACTGTTAGCATTTTCCAAGAGTCTGACATTTCTGATTATGGAGATGAGGGGACACAGTGTGTGGACTTGTGGATCGCTTGGACTTGACACTTTGTTTTACGGATGGTGCCTGTAAAGGTCTGACTCCTCATCTGGTGTTTTATTTTCTTCCTTTAGAGTTTGGCATCATGTGAATGGTTTTCGTTTGGATTTTGAGCACTTTATTTTATAGAAAGCACATTATTGAAAACTGGCCTAGAAAAAAAGTCATTTGCTTGCACAGCCTTTATCGTTGCCAAGGAAATGTAAGTGCACGAAAGAGGGTGCTATCATCAGAAGCAATTTTAGAGGAAGCAGTTCTGGACAAGCTCTTGTCCCAAGCCCCATGTTGTTTTTAGCACAGTAACAGATAACGATTACTGCAGTCTCCAAGAAAGGCTAGTTTGTTAATTATATTATGGGTATCGGAAACAGGGGAAGGCCACATTTTTTAAAAAAGCGATCCTAAAATAGTGATGTGTTGTTGCTTAAAAGGTTAAACTGTCTTGTGAAGCTTCTGTTTTCAGTTTTGCTAGGTGGATTAGTCATATGCAGATTGACATTGAAAATGAGAAGTTCTGGGAGTTGCGGATTTACTGCTGACTTGGGTTGTTTCTATAGCAGAGATTTTCAAGTATAGTTTGTATACTGGGAGGCAGTTATCAGACTAAGAAGAAAGGAAAGTTTATCAATTCTCGCATAATAGTGAAGCCTCGTTAATTGTAACCGAGGGAGAATTAGTGAAAAATAATATAAAGATTATTAACTTTTAAAATATTTTTATTAGAAAGGCAGAGCATTCACTTTATGGAGAGAAGGAGGGACGGAAAGATCTTCCCATCTGCTGGTTCACTGCCTAGATGGCCACAATGGCCAGAGCTGAGCCAATCTGAAGTCAGGAGCCCCTCTGGGCTCCCATGAAGGTGCAGGTTCCCAAGGCTTCATGCTGTCCTCTTCTGCTTTCCCAGGCCACAAACAAGGGAACAGGATGGGAAGTGGAGCAGCCGAGACACGAACCAACACCACTATGGGAACCTGGCACTTGCAAGGGAAGGATTAGCTAATTGCCTTTGCAACAAGCTGAATGCAGCAGTTTTGTCTAAGCAATTGAAAGAAGAATCTTCCCCTGGAAGGGCTTGATTCTACCTTTAGGACCTTTTTCTGAAGAAATTAGACCCACCATGGCAGTCTTTTTCCTGATCAACTTAAAATCATTAAAAGTCTCCCAGTTTGTTGTACCATTTTATCACAGGGTGAAATCTGTCATATTCATAGTTCTACCCCACCTACAATGGAGATTGTATGGGGATGTGCACCAGAGGAGGAAACTCTAGGGAATAGATTAAGTAGGTAGCCAGCCTATCACACGTGTTCACACACTAAAGTGTGTGTGATTTTGTCTCAGTGAGTGGTTTCATCAAGCCCATCCACTGGCTTGTCCCAGACTCATTTTTAATTATTAAGATTGAATTTAGGTTTCTACGGTGACATGTTTTTCCTTTTTTTTTTTTTTTCCCTGTAGGTGAATAGAACACTGGCTGAAGAAGCTTTTTTTGGTCCATTATGGGAAGGGGAGAAAAAGTTAGCATAACTTCTGACCTCAGGGGCTAGGATTTCCAGATTTTATTTTATTTATGACCAATGTCTTAAGTTTTCAAAGGAACAAAGACTGAAGGAGAGGAAACTTATTTTTAACCTCCCGACAACCATTTTCTTGGGCTTTGCACAACTATATAATGTCCAATGTAAACTGCTTTAAGCATTAATTTGAAGACAAATGGCTTTTTAAAGCCATTCTACAAAGGTTACTCATTGTGTGAATTAAAAATATAAGAGAATCATACAAAGGTTATTAAAGCTACATAAAGGAGCAATTTTGAGAGAGAGCATTGCTTTCAGGTAGAAAAAGCATTCTCAAGGCTGAGTGGAGCTCAGGCTCCCATCCGTGTTCTCCTTATTTGTTTACAGTATTTGGATATGATGCTGTGGTTAGCCACTTGAATTCCTCCCTTCCCTTTCCACTTTCCCCTTTCCCCTTTCCTCTCCTTTTAGAATAAACAGCTCAGGGCAAATTCTGTGTTTTTACTTTCTTTGCTCATATAACTTCTTTTAGGAGACAATTAGTAAATATTACTTGATTCAACTGCTTCTTCTCAGTAAAGAATGGTAGTACATTCTTATTTTCAGTACAGAGATGAAAGAATTTGTATGTAGTGTACAAGTGAATTCTGAAGTTACTGTCTTCAAATGTTTTGCTTTTACTCCTAGGAGGGTCTTTGGGGGAGCTAGTTTTGCCAGCAACCTGGTTGGCTATTTACCAGACTCCTGACACATCAGTAGTGAGGTTGTGAAAGGCTAAGGAAAGTAGTGGTAGCTGCTGTAGAAATAGAATTAACATTCATCTTTATAACCGTCTCTGCCTTCCTGTCTGGCACCTTCCTTTCTGTACAGGTAGACTGAACATTTTATGGTTTGTTTCCCACACCATTGCCTTTTCACAATTATCATTCCATAGTACCTAGTATCTGTGCTATCAAAGTATTTGTGTTAAACAGTGATTTTTTAATAGCATGTACTTCTCAAAATGGGAAATCATGCCTTTAGTTTTGGTCATTTAGTGTGCCTGTCATTGGATATGCACCAATATGTAAGACTGAGTAAATGAATGGGCATTGAAACTCTTTATAAGCAAGATAGCATTCAAGCATACCGCTTAAAAACATTTTTTTGGTTGACACTTTCTCCCCCTGCCCCCTTGACTGCAATATCCAGGGCTGAGGTAGTAGAAGCCAGAATCCCAGAACTTCGTTGTGGTGTCCCATGTAGGTACACAGGCCCAAGCACTTGGGGTCATCATTCTGTTGCTTTTCCACGTGCATTAGCAGGGAGCTGGATGGGAAGTGAAGCAACCAGGACTCCGATTAGCACTAGCTTGTTTATATGTGAGTGTAAGCAGATTAAACATTTAAAGCATGCGGTCATTTTCTTTGGATTTAAGATTTTGTCCTTTAATCTTTGGAATAATTGTTAGGTTTGTGTTGACTAGAGCTCAGATCAAAACATGAATATGTGATTATTGTATATTATTTATGATTGCTACAGAATTTTACCACAAATATCAAGTCTCATCTTTCTGCACATAATCATTTGAAAGTTTAAAAAACAGTCTAAGAAAGGCATTAATCTTAACCAGGCCAACACTCATCATTCTGTGCCTATGGTACATTATTTTACCATTGATTTTTTTTTTTCCTTTCTTTTTTAAAATTTATTTATTTGAAAGGCAGAGCTAGATTTTCATTTGTTGGTTCACTTCTCAGTGGCTGTAACAGCCAGATCTGGGCTGATCTGAAGACAAGAACCAGGAATTTCTTCCAGGTCCCTGATCTCCCATGAGGGTATGTAGGGGGGCCAGGGTCCAGTTGGAGAGGTAGAACAGGTGGGAATTGAACCTGTACCCTGATGGGATTCCATGTTGTAGAAAGAGGTTTTACCCTCTATACCATGATGCCAGCCCCACCTTGGTCTATCTTAGGTTTTCTTCACAAGAAGTCCTTTAGGGTTTCAGAAATAATGCTGACAGAAATGGTAACAATGGATATTTTGGAAACAGGAGGGACATGTTATTTTTGAGGTGTGCTGATTTGCTTTAAAAAGGTTTTTGTGAGAGATCAAGGACCAGGGGTAGCCTTTGCCATTCTTGTGTTTTGATATTTAAAATTAATGTTTACTTTTTTTTCAGTATCTGCTAACAAAAATCACCAAATGCCTAGAAAATCCAGCTATCCATCATAGGCATGATTCTCCACATTGGTGCAGCTAGCCATGAACTATCCTTTTCTTCTCCCTCTTTTTCCCAGATATCTCCCGAGGCCAATTCAGCACCTCTACCTGGCCATCCTAACAAGGTGATTTGTGAAAGGGTGAGACTTCAGAGCCTGTTCCCTCTTCTCCCAAGTGATCAGAACACTACCGTTCAAGAGGATGCCCACTTCAAAGCTTTCTTCCAGGTTCTTATATATTTACCCTTTCCCTACATAGGGCTGAAAGTCACAGATTGTAGGCAGGCTTGAAACAAAATTCTCAGTAGCATCTTATTTTCTGTTGTATGTGGGAATATATTCTTCTTAGAAGGTTTCTTTAATTTAACTTTTCCAGCCAGCCTTTTTGAAGAGTGTCTTCTCTTGAGCTACTATTGTTAATTGTTTGATCTGTTAATGTTCTTTTTGTTTGATCTTTTGGTCTTAACAATTTGTCCTAAAAAGCTAGGTTCTGTAGAAAAGTAGAAAATATCAGAATATATGAACCTGTGGAGGAGCGAAAAATGACAACCTTTTTAAAAGCCATTTCTGCTTATAGTAATGTACATTTCAGAAAGAGAACTTGTTTACTTGCCTTCTGTGACTTTTGGTGCCTTTGGCTAAAATATGGTTTAAACTTCTAAAAGATTTATTTATTTGAAAGAATTATGTAGACAGTAAAACCTTCCATTCACTGCTTGATTCCTCAAGTGACTGCCCAGGCCAGCAGTTGACTAAAGCCCAGAACCAAGCATTTCTCCCAATCTTCCTCTTGGGTGGTAGGGAACCAAGCACTTAGGTTATCTGCTGCTGCTTTCCCCAAAGCTTTAGCTGGAAGTTGGATCAGAAATGGAATAGTCAAGGCACGAACTAGTGCCCATGTGGGATGAAACTATTGTTAGGCTATGATAATGTTCCTGGCATCTGCTCATAAAAATCGGGGGCTACTAAACATTGAATCCATATCCCGCATGTTCTAGTAATGGATGTCAATATTACCAGAAATGGAACTAAAATACATCATCACTTCTAGTCAGTGGGTTTGTGAGCCAAGTCATCTATTTTTTGTATATACATCGAACATTGATAATCAAGGCTGAGACTTGAGCTAATTTTATTTTTGTGTAGAGGTAACAGGTTGGAGATGGGGTTAATTTGAAAAAATGCTTGTGATGTATTTTAAGTTGGAGATTGAAGATTTCCAGATTTAAGTCTTGTAAGGACCCGGGGTTTGAAATTTGTACCGCATTCTCTGCTTTACATGTATTAGATCCTTTTAGTTTGCCTCCCCTTCCCCCCCAAAGGCAGAGTGACAGGGAGCATTCCGTCCTCTGGTTCACTAGTGAAGTTGCCATGACAGCCAGGTCTGTGCCAGAAGCCATGTGCTCCATCTCCCCTGAGTGCCATGGACCCAAGCACTTAGACCATCTTCTCTGGGTTTCTTAGGCAAGTTAGCAGGAAGCTGGATTAGAAGTGGAACAACCAGGACTACATATGGCACTTACATTGGGATGCTGGCATCCAGTCAGCAGCTTTAATCTGCTATATCACAGTTCTAGCCTCTTTATTTTTAAAATCTGATTAAGCTAGTCATTTTTTTAAAATTGAGGAAACAGGCTTAGAGAAACTTGCTAAGGTTCCTAAAACATCCAGGAACTATTATTGGCAGAGCAGAACCAAAATTTGACTTTAGCTGTGCCTTATCTACTGTATCATACTATCTAGATGTATCAACAGGTAAACTGCAAGCACAGTGGTGCATTAAGAGGTGTAGTTATCTGCATTGAATTAAGTGGCATTTTGACTACCATTTTTGATTGTGGCTAAGCGAAGAGTTGACTTGATACCCTTACAATTTTCACTGGTGAGCACTTTTTTGAATGCTCTCTGTTCCCTAGATTCTCTTTGGGTCTTTAGACTTTAACTCAGTATTAACTTTAGAGAATAGCTGCCAAATGCAATGAATTTAAATACGTTTTGAAAATAAAATTAGAGCCAGTTGCGTTCAGGTCTTTCAGAAAGGTGTTAAATTTTCACTTGCAGTCCTGATTTATTCTTTTCTCTAACATCAGAACTAATGCTTTTAGTGTATGGGCTTAAGAGTTTATTGAAAGTCAGATTTACTGCAACGACCAGAGCTGAGCCGATCTGAACCCAGGAGCCAGGAGCTTCTTCCTGGTCTCTCATGTGGGCGCAGGGTCCCAAGGCTTTGTGCTGTCCTTGACTGCTTTCCCAGGCCACAGGCAGGGAGCTGGGTGGGAAGGGGAGTAGCTGGGATACAAGCCAGTGCCCATATCCTGGTTCATGTACAGTGAGGACCAGCAACCAGGCTACCATGCCAGCCCCTCCCCTTTTCAAAAATTATATATATTATTTCTTTGAAAGAGAGAGAGAGAGAGAAAAGATATTCTATGTGCTCTTTCACTCCGCAAATGGCAATGATGACTGGAGCTGGGCTGAGCTGGGCTGTTCTGAAGCCAGGAGCTTCTTCTGGGTCACATATTGTGAGTGCAGGGGCACAAGCACTTGCTCCTTCTTCTACTGCTTTCCCAGGTTCATTAGCAGGGATCTGAATCAGCACTCTTTTGCTTGGCACTACAGGCAACTTACTTCATATGCTACTGTACTGACCCCCAGTATATGGGTTTTCTTTACCTGGTTATTGTCTTGCCACTGTTCTCTGTGAAGCAAAGAATTAACACTTTCAGCTAATTCTGATAGCAAAGTTGTATGTGCTTTGTTCCAGCTAAGGCTTCTCAGGCATAAAAACTTAACACATGAAAATGAAAACCTACCTGGCATCTCTTACAAAGTTACCCTCTTACTGCATTATCTTGCTTTTGCTTGGCTTTCCCCCCAGGTACCTACCCTCTCAGCTTTTTCTTTACTTTTGAATAACCCATTTTAAGCAAACTTATCTGCCTCTGCAATTTGTTTTCTTAAGGCACCCTCTCTACTTCCTTGCCTTAGATAACACTTCTGTGGTCCTGGCTTCCTGCAGCCTTCTCTAGGAATAAGGAAATTACTGATTTTCCCCCTCACCCTAAGAATGGGGTTGAATGTTTCTAGTAATTAGGGTGGTGATAGAGAAGCAGGGAAGCGTTAATAACCCTCCTTGGCCTTGTTTTTTGTTTTTTTTTTCCCTGACCTCCATTCTCTGGGTGAAAAACATCATCTTTTTATTTTAACATTATTATTATCCATTATTATTGTCCTGATTTAAAACCGTACTTTGATCTTGACTTTGTATGAGTCATACGGTGCTACTTACTGCTAGTCAACTTGCAAGGCATTGTTGTGTCTTTCAAATATTGCCTGTTTTATGGCTTTTTAAATTATGGAATATTTCGTATATCTACGATACAGAGTATAGGGCAGGTACACTTGTAATAACACACCATTCAGCTTAAGAAACCAGCAGTCACAGATCCTTGGGGGCCTTCGTAAGACTCTCCAGGTTATCCTCACCTGCAGATAAACCTCCATGTATAGTAACCTTTCGCTTTTCTGTGTGGTTGTACCATTTAGGATCTTCTTGAATGCTATATTCTTCAGTACTTTTTGAGATGCATTTTAATGCAAGTCACTATGTGATTAGTTTTACTGCTTTAGTATTTGAGTGTGTAAACGCTGTTCATCCTCTTTGTTTTAGGTTGACATTGGGGTAATTTTTACTTTTTCTTATTACTTGTGGTGATGCCAGGACCACTGAATCTGTTTCCTAATATACATTTAGTAGATGTTTTAATGTTTCTGTAAATGTGATGGCTCTGTGTATTTATTGTTCACACAAGAGGTATAGGTATATGACCATTTGCATCTTTAGAAAAATGAATATATTTGAATTAGAATCTAATTGCCTCCTATACTATTTTGTAAAAAATTTTAAACTTAAGGTCCAACTAGTATACATTAAAATTCAACCTTTAGTGTGCACATCTGTGATTTTGGTAAACGAATACAGATGTGGAACCACCTCCACAATCAAATTCCAGCCTTTTTTGGTTAAATCTTAAAGTTTTTAAACAAGCAGTTTCTTTACTATCAGCTGATTCATACTTGAGAAGATAATATGCTTTGTAATTAATCTTATGTAATTAAGTGCATAGTGAAGAATTTGAATTTCGTCTGCAGCAGTCACTGTTTTCAAGAATGTGACATCTGTTCTTTAAAAAGATGCTATGTTTATGAAAGAAGACCATCATAAAAATATTACTTTACATCAAAAAAAAATTCAGGCAGTGAAAGTTCTTAGTCAAAAATCAGTGGCATTTTTGTTTGCAGAACTTTATGGTTGTCCATAAATTTCATACGAAAAATTTTCTGAGTAAAGACAGGGAGAAGACATCCCTGGAAGCCATAGAGCTATACCACAACAGGCACCAAGTCGTACTATAAAGAAGTGATCTTTGCAGGTGACATCCATGTTAATCCAGCAGTTGTTTTTCAGCTGCCTTCTTAAGTGACCTCTCAGTTTATCTTTGAAATTCTCTGACTCTACTCTCTCATCAAAGTTCGCATTTTCTGTACTAGTAATTCAAGCATTAAATATTGGAGTTGCTCAGGATTCAGTATTAGGCCTTCATTTTGCCATATACATTCATGGGTAATTTTTATCCATGCCTGCAGCATCATTAACCTATAGTCTATCTACACAAAACTCCCAAGTTTAAATTCCCTTTTTTCTTTTTTTCTTTTTTTTTTTTTTTTTTTAACATTTCTCAGCTTCAGCTGTCAACAGAACAGTTCTGCATGGTTGTTTAAAAGGTTCTACCTACTAATTTCAGATTGTCCTTAGTTTCCGTTTTTACTTGTTTCAAGTTTATGCCTCAGATTCAAAACTTTCAAGTGGTTAGTGTAATTGTTGATCTTTGTTTATACTTTAAAATTATTATAGTCATGGGGCTCGGTACAATGGCTCAGTACCTAAATTCCTGACCTTGGCATGTGCTGGGATCCCATTTGAGCACTGGTTTGTGTCTTGGCTATTCCACTTCCCATCCAGGTCCCTGCATATGGCCTGGGAAAGCAGTAGAGGATGGCCCAAAACCTTGGCACCCCCACACCTGTATGATACCTGAAGGAAATTCCTGGCTTTGAATTAGCTAACTTTGCCCATTGCAACCACTTAGGGGGTGAACTAGCAAATGGAAGATTTTTCTGTCTGTCTCTTTCTGTCTATCTCTAAATCCGCCTTTCCAATAAATTTTTTTTTTGCGATTTATTTGGAAAGCTAGATATACAGAGAGGAGGAGAGACAGAGAGGAAGATCTTCTGTCCGATGGTTTGCTCCCCAAGTGACCACAACAGCCGGTGCTGCGCAGATCTGAAGCCAGGAGCCTCTTCCGGGTCTCCCACACGGGTGCAGGGTCCCAAGGCTTTGGGCTGTCCTCGACTGCTTTCCCAGTCTACAAGCAGGGAGCTGGATGGGAAGTGGAGCTGCCGGGATTAGAACTGGCGCCCATATGGGATCCCAGCACTTGGAAGGCAAGAACTTTAACCATTACGCTATTGTTTTGGTTTTTTTTTTTTGGAAAGACAGACTGATTTCCTAGGCCACAAGCATGGTGATGAATGGAAACGGAAGTAGAGCAGCCAGGATACAAACTGGCACCATATTGGATCCTGGCGCATATAAAGCAAAGACTTTAGATGTTGGGCTACTGTACCAGGCCCAATAAAAATAATCTCTTAAAAGATTAGTGTTATTGGGCCTGGCGAAATGGCGCAGTGGTTAAAGTCCTCCCCTTGCACACCCGGGATCCCATATGGGTGCCGTTCTAATCTCAGCAGCCCCGCTTCCCATCCAGCTCCCTGCCTGTGGCCTGGGAAAGCAGTCGAGGATGGCCCAAAGCCTTGGGACCCAGCACCCGCGTGGGAGACCCGGAAGAGGCTCCTGGCTTTGGATTGGCTCAGCTCCAGCCATTATGACCGCCTGGGGAGTGAACCATGGGAGGGAAGATCTTCCTCTTTGTCTCTCCTCTCTGTATATCCGCCTTTCCAATAAAAATTAAAAAAAAAAAATCTTTAAAAAAAGAGATTAGTGTTGTTAAATTTGAAAGAAAAGAAAAATTATAGTTATGAGAGTTTGAGTACAGGCTGTAACTAAATATGGTTGTTAAAAAACTGTTTAGCACCAAATTAAATTGGTTTTTGTGAACCAGTTACATTTGATGCAGTTAAAAATTAGGGAAAAATGGATCATAACATTGTTATTCAAAGGCTAGACATTTGGGCCTCTCTAGACTTACTGAGGCAGCTTATGTGTTCTGTGATGTCTCGGTTACAGCCTGTGATAGTCACAGTATTTTCACCCAATATTAAATACTGTTCATCATGGTCAGATTGCAATCTGACACCACTGGAGTCTTGATTCCAAGCACTGACTGCAAAATAGACATCTTTTCTTTCAGTCTTTATGGTGGAGAAAGGGGGAGAGGAATGGACCGCAAAATTCCAATTCTTCATATGTATATAAAGATTTATTTTTTATTGGAAAGGCAGATACACAGAGAGGAGGTGAGACAGAGAGGAAGACCTTTGGTCCCTTCGTTCAGTCCCCAAGTGGCTGCAACAGCTGGTGCTGCCCCAATCTGAAACCAGGAGCTCGGCGTCTCTTCCAGGTCTCCCACATGGGTGCAGGGTCCCAAGGCTTTGGATCATTCTCTACTGCTTTCCCTGGCCACAGGCAGAGAGCTGGGTGGGAAGCAGGGCAGCCAGAATTAGAACCCATGCCCATTTGGGATTCTGGTGTGTGTAATATGGTGAGGACTTTAGCTGCTAAGCTACCAAGCCCAGCCCTATTTGTTCATACTTTTAAAATTTTATTTTTATTTGAAAGTCAGTTACAGAGCAAGGGATGACAGATCAGCAACCATCCAAGAAGATATATTGTTTGGTTGAGAAATTGAATTTATTGTGGTTTTATCTCTTGAGCTGAGGACTCTCAGCTCTGTAAATCAAAAACTGAAAGCCATGTTAAGCAAGACTATGTGCACTGATTCAGGAGCAGTATGTTCATCGAACTGTCTGGTTTAATTAAGAGACACATATGTTTCTGAGCATAGTTTAAAGATAAAGAATTGAGCTTGTAGAGAATTAAATATTGTAATTGATTGTTATCACAGTGACCAGAGAAGAGAGGAGTTTGCCTCAAACCAGACCTGGAACAGATGGCAGAATTCTGGTCGGCCCCTCAGGCTGTGAGACCACCGTTGCACCAGTGAGGGGCACAGACCCATACCCCCCCCCACCACCACCAATAAGGGCCAAGGTGACCCCCCCATTTCAGCTTCCGTTTCAAGGAGAGTTTAAAAAACCCCTTCCCCATCTCTTCCACGCTCTTCTTCCTCTGCAGCCCATTCCTTCACATCTGTCTGTCTGCTGCATGGGGAAGGGAAGCCCGTGACCATGGTTCCCTGAAATAAAGGCCATCTAAGTTCTTTTCATATATTTGGCCGAGTTATTCTTTCCCTGGTGGTCGGCGAATTTAACGTTTTGGCTAGCAGCGAATCTAACAGTAATGTGTATAGTTTCTTTTGTAAATTATATTTATGCTCCAAGCAGAGCATTGATTTTTTTATTTTCCCCTGCTAATATTTTCCCCCAAAATGATCTGTCTTGGTTATTCCTCACTAGGATGTGTAAGGGATTCCTTACTAGAATGTGTAAAGGAAAGAGTAGACCAAAGAAGAGAGAGGACTAGGTATGGGCATGGTCTTGGCTACCTGCTCCTTTGTAAAGTAGCTTCTTAGGGCTCACCAATGATGAAGTTACATGTTTTAGTCATTTTAATGGAGCTTAGATGCTGTTTCTGTGTTGGGGAAAATTTGTCAGCACAGCGTCTCCCATTATCTCCAAGATTCATGATAGATACCTGAATTAGAGAACAACTATTAAATGTTCTTTTTCCTTTGGCACATAATGACTTCTGATTGGCTTTGGTGAAATCATGGCATACACTTGGGCCAGCCTCCAGGTTGGTTTGCACTTCTGGTGTTGATTTGGTTGCAAAATGGCTTGGTGTTAAGAGGTGTGATCTGACACTTGTTTTATCAGATGCTTAAATGCTGAGGATAGGCCACCTCCTTTATATTCTCACCCTACTTGTGCTGTCTGATCCCTAAGTCTGTGCCAGTGTCTTACATTGCAACGTGTATATTGTGTTGTGGACAAGTAGAAACAGTACTTGGATCTGATTTGCATCGAGAGTTGTGGATTTAGGTGGTTGTTATCTGGTATTTTGAAGTCATCCCACTGGCAAAGAATCAATCAGAAAAGGAAGGAAAGAGTTTGTTTCCTAGAGAAGCAAAAACTTGAATTTTTGTAAGTTATCTTTAATAACTAATACTACAACTCCCTCTGCAGTTGGTTCTTTGGTTTTCAGTTTGATCGTGGGCAAGCATGGGCAGGGGTCATACTAGAAATGCCAGTTTGTGGGCCCGACCCAGATTTTCTGAATTAGAGTCCGAGGAGGAAGACCAGCAATCTGGTGTGAAGGCACAAAGAAGTCTTAAGCATGCTGGACTGTGCTTGGGGAGGGGGTGTATCCTTTAATATTCGATTTTTCATTTATTTCTATCCTGAGTCCTAGTGGTTACAGATTTGTAGAACATGTAAGTGGTAAACACTTGAATTTGTGAGCAATGAACTTGGATTTGAATTCCCCTGGAAGAAATTCCTCTTCTGTTAACTCTGTGCCATTGGGATTGGCTTGTTCTGGGTTCCTTCATTGTGTGTGTGCTGCTTAGGAAGCTGTATGCCAGCCTCTCAGTGATGGGCCTTACCGTCTGTCTCTTTGGCTCTAAAAACCTTGTATCAGTATTCCTCCCTGTTGCTGCATCCATGCTATATTTTGTTGATATATTTTCTATGTTTTTCCTGGGTTTACCAATACATTTAAAAAGAACAGTGATTGTTTTTAGCTTGTTATTTTTGTGTCTTTACTGTTAAATTTTCACATTTAATCCATATTTTACAACATGGGTTTTTCATCAAATAAAAAAATTTTTTTTTGTAATTACAATGTGATTCAGTGCTGGTGTCTTAGGTCAATAAGAGAGTTTTTTGTTTTAATTAATTTGTGGAAGACACCTGTTGAAAGACTGAAGAGAACAATGTGGGGTGGAAGGGAAACTCCAGTGCCTATTAAACTGTGTGATAGAGCCCGGCAGCCTGGCCTAGCAGCTAAAGTCCTCGCCTTGAACCCGCCGGAATCCCATATGGGGACCAGTTCTAATCCCTGCGGCCTTGGGACCCTGCACCCATGTGGGAGATCTGGAGGAGACTCCTGGCTCCTGGCTTGGGATCAGCGCAGCACCAGCCGTTGTCATTTGGGAAGTGAATCGATCATTAGACGGAAGATCTTTCTGTTTCTCTTCTGTATATCTGACTTTGCAATAAAAATAAATAAATCTTTAAAAACTGTGTTATATAATAAAGAATTTTTAAAAATATTTGCAAGGAACATCTTACATCCATTGGGTTACTTTCCAGAATCTCCATAAGGGCTGATGTGTGGAACTTGGAACCATTTGGGCCTAATCTTTCCCTGTGTTTTTCTGGGAAATTTTTGGGGGGTAAGGGGAGAGATTCTTTTTAAGTAGTAAAGTTGATGGAGACTATTGTAAAATCACCTTGCATGGATCTGTTTTTAATGTTTCCCTATCTTTAAGAATTTATGACTTCCTGTTGCTTTGATGTGTATCGGAGTATTAATGAATAGCTCAAGCCCTTTCACTTCCTGTTCTTTATTTTTTAAGCCATATTGCGCAAACAGAAGAGATAAACTTTTACCTCCTTTTTTTTTTAACCTTCATTCATAAAAGTAATGCATTTGTTGTGAAATTAAGAACATTGTTAGCCCATGGTTTGAGCATAAGACAAAACGTACAAGTAACTTTATAGTCTTCAGTTTATCACGTGGATCTGTAGTACTTCCATTTTAAGCAGTGAGTTTCTGGAAGGAATTAAAAATGCATGGCCTGCTGTGAATTTTCAGTGTAGGATGCATAGAAATGGTTAATGATCATAAATGGTTCCTAGCATTTTATTCTGTCTCTCCCTTTATCCTCTCCCACCCCGTATTTCCATTGCCCTTCCTCCCCTACACCCCTTTCCTACCCTCTACTTTCTCACCCCCATACACATTTTGCTTGTGTTTTGAGATGATTTGTGTGTCAACAGGTCCCAGTAATTATTATTATTATTTTAATTTATTTGTCTGAAAAACAGATCATTCTTTATCCTTTGGTTCATTCCCCAAATGATTGCATGGCTGGAGCTGGGCCAGTCCATAAGTGAGGAGCTTCTTTGGGGTCTTCCATGTGGGTGCAGGTATCCAAGTAACTGGACCATCATCTGCTCCCTTCCCCGGGTGCATTAGCCGGGAGTTGGATGGGAAGTGTGGCAGCTGGGAGTGGAACCTGTGCTTATACAGGATGCAGGGGAGGGGGGAGCCCTTTATGTGCTGTGCCAGCTCCCATCCGGATTATTTTATGCACCAGCTCTGGTCCTAATTATTTTGCAACCAGAATTGTTGTAATGTCCAAATAATTGGAACTTGTGGGAGTAGAAACAGGAGAGAGACTATTAGAAAATGAGTGTAGCTTTATCTGATGATGTTCAACTTATTTATAACTTTGACAGTTTGGTGAAACTCAATTGGGAAGTTGAATTGGGTGGGGAATGCTAGAGGGTAGTTGGTGTAACGAAGTGATTCACGTCAGTTTTACAGTTAGCCAGCCCATGCTATGACCCTTGAAACCTTGAGGGATACTCCCAATCTGGACGCTCTGGTAAAGAACTGATTATCTTGATCAGCTTAATATTTCTGTATCTTTTTTTATAAATCTCATTGTCACCCATGCAGCCCTTATTGAAGAAGATAGTAATGGTCTCAACAAGAATCCTGAGTCAGTGTGGTTGAAAATCAAGTTGTGGGCCGCCTTAGGGGAGGGTATGCCCCTTAGTGGCATTTTACCCCGGCAGCTGAAAATTGATGGCTAAAAGAGTAACAGAGCTGATTTGAAAAGCATGGTGGAATTCCTCTGGTGGACTGGGAAATTTAAAAGATCAAGAACTGTACAAAACTATCTTGTTACCCAATATATTTCATGATCCTGTACATCTCCTTTCGTTTAACCCCATGCCAGCATTTTCAGCAAATATTTTTAGTTTGGAGTGCTTGTATGTGTAAATATGTATGTTAGGCTAAATATATTTAAACACTTTTGCATGTGCAATAATGTGAAATCTTTAAAAGGTCCTACTCAGTTGATTTTTTACATTGGCAGAGTGAAGATAGTCCAAGTCCCAAGAGACAGCGCCTCTCTCATTCAGTCTTTGACTATACATCAGCATCACCAGCTCCCTCACCACCAATGCGACCATGGGAGATGACATCAAATAGGCAGCCCCCTTCAGTTCGACCAAGCCAACATCACTTCTCAGGGGAACGATGCAACACACCTGCACGCAACAGAAGAAGGTTAGTTTATTACAACTTAGTTGTGGTTTTGGCTTTTTTTTTTTTTTTTTTTTAAGATCTATTTAATTTTATTGTAAAATCAGATGTATAGAGAGGTGCTCTGGCCATTGTGGCCAGAGCTGCGCTGATTCGAAGCCAGGAGCCAGGAGCCTTCTCCAGGTCTCCCACGCACGTGCAGAGTCCCAAGGCTTTGAGCCGTTCTCCACTGCTTTGCCCAGGCCTCAAGCAGGGAGCTGGATGGAAAGTGGGGCAGCCAGATTTAGAACCGTTGCCCTAATGGGATCCTGGAGCATGTGCAAGGTGAGGACTTTAGCCACTAGGCCACTGTACCGGGCCCTAAAACTTAGTTTTTAATATTTCCTTCCACTGATATGTTTACCAATATTTCTTAACATCAAAAAGTATTTTCCTGTAAGCATTTCATGAACACATCAACACAGGTGCGAATAAATTCACGGAAGTATTATAAGTTGTTTATGTTCCCAAACTGCAATCTTGGAGTTCATTTACTCTAACTGACAAGTGAAGACATTGAAAAGGATTGAAGTGGTTTAGCTAAAGTCAGCCCATGCTACTATATGAATTCAACCACCTTACAATGTAAGATGTGCTAGTCAGATATCCTGAATCCTGGATGATTCTGTTTTATGATTTGCCACATCCGGCAGGACAGTGTCAGGTTGACCTGGAAGAGGAATGGTGTTACATGGAAATAAGAAGCATCTGTTGTTCCAGTGATGTTATTAGCAGTAACGTAAGGGATCAGATCATCCAGTCATCAGTAATGTACAGTTGCATGCAAAACAGGAACTTGCAGTAAGAACTTTAAACATAGTGAAGCAAGGAACAATAGGGAACTTCATTGTTTACAAGAACATATTTAAAACACAGGTCTAATTGATAACTGATAAACTTATAACTGAGGTTAACAATGTCAAGAAATTTTGAGGTTGATATACTGTTGTCAACTACCATTAACTAGACATTCACTGGAACCCACAGCGGTTCCCAAACTGATTCGGAGTATGTGACAGCTGACCTTTGCCTTTTTTAATATGACACATTGACTGGCTACTTTTGCAGCTCAGCCAAACATGCTTCAGTGCATGGACTCAGAGTTAGGCATGCGTTTAGGCCAAGGATTGGTCTCCAGAAGTAGTTCATAGCCATAAAGTAATGAAATTTGAATATGTTCGAAGTGAGCTACTTTTATTATCAAAAAATGAGACAGAATTCCCATCTCCTGGTTAATACTGCAGATGCCCATAGTGCCCGAGAATAGTCCAGGCCATGGCACACTGGGGGTTGAGTCCATGTCTCTCACATTGGGTGCCGTCGTGTGCTTCCCCCAAGGGTCAACATCAGGTGGAAATGAGAACAGAGCCAAGACTTGATCTGGGCTCTCTGGTGCAGGAAACGAAGCAGTAGGCCAAACCTCTTGTACTTAGAGTTGAATCTTCTGTACACTATTCTGATTCCCATGTGTTCTCAAAGACAACTGGAAGTTAGGTTATATATACTGTAAAACTGTGGAGTCTGCTATCAAAGGGAGTTGAAATTTAGATCAGCTTTCCTTTGGTCTTTGGAACTTGACCATTTCCTTTTATCTTCTCAGGATTCTGCATTTTGTCTTTAGCTTCTTAGTCTACCTAATGTCATACATTTCTTATTCTTGGAAAATAATGCATCCTTGGAATAGAATATATGCATGTACACCATGTTGATAAACCTGGGATTAATAATAATCCAGAGATCCAAAGGTGTTCAGGCCTGAATATTTGTGGGGAGTCCTCCCCAGTTCATATGTTGAAGCCAGAACTCTCAGTGTGATTGTATTTAAAGATGAGATCTCTCAGGAAATAATTAGCATTGAATGAGATCATGAGGGCAGGGTCTTATCTAATAGGATTAGTGTCCTAGTAAAAGCTATATCAGAGGGCTCACTCTGTCACATGAGGATGTGGTCATCTGCCAGCCAGGAAGAGGGCCCTCCACAAACCAATAGTACTGGTTGGCACCTTGGTTTCAGGTGTCCAGCCTCCTGTATTAGGAGAAAATAGGTTGATACAGAGATCTTAAAACATTTGTTTTTTTGTTTCATGTGAGACAAATCTTGTCTATACTAAACCTTTTCTGTGAAGATACTTTAGTTATCATGCACAGTTAAGCATAAACTTGGCTGGTGTTTTTTTTGTTTTAACAATTTATTTATTTTGGAAAGGCAGATTTACAGAGAAAAGGAAAGACAAATCTTCCATCCGTTAGTTCACTCCCCAAAAGGCTGTAATGGCTGGAGCCTAGCTGAGCTGAAACCAGGAGACAGGAGCTTCTTCCGAGTCTCCAACATAGGTGCAGGGTCTCAAGGCTTTGGGCTGTCCTCTGCAGCTTTCCCAGGCCACAAGCAGGGAATGGAGCAACTGGGACCTGTGGGACCCAGGCGTGTGCAAGGCAAGGATTTAGCCACTGAGCCATTGCATCAGGCCCGGTTTGTTTTTAAATGGTAGGTGTTTGGACCCATAGCTTTAATCAATTCAGGTTCAACTTTTTTGGCAGATTGACTCCATGGATGGTGCTATGCGTGTCCATCAGGAGATGTTCCTGCCCAGTGTTTTTTTTTTAAATATATATATATTTTTTATATATAGTTTTTTTATATATGTATTTTCTAAAGATTTATTTTTATTATTTTTTAATTGGAAAGGCGGATATACAGAGAGGAGAGACAGAGAGGAAGATCTTCTGTCCGATGATTCACTCCCCAAGTGAGCGCAACAGCCCATGCTATGCAGATCCAAAGCCAGGAGCCTCTTCCGGGTCTCCCACGCGGGTGCTGGGTCCCAAGGCCTTGGGCTGTCCTCGACTGCTCTCCCAGGCCACAGGCAGGGAGCTGGAAGGGAAGCGGGGCTGCCGGGATAGAACCGGCGCCCATATGGGATCCCGGGCGTGCAAGGCGAGGACCTTAACCACTGCGCCACTGCGCCACCGCGCTGGGCCCCCAAAATAAGTAAGTCTTTTAAAGACTTAAAAGATTTGTTTTTATTTCTATTGGAAATAAATATTTAATAATTGAATAATTTATTTGTAAATAAACAATACTTTATTGGAAATAAATTTATGTTGTTACGTGTGTGTGTGTGTGTGTGTGTGTGTGTGAATGGTAGATTTTTGCCAAGAAGAGGAGAGAACCATCCACTGGTTCACTCCTCTAATGGCCGCAATGGCCAGAGCTGAACTGATCCGAAGCCAGGGGCCAGGAGCCTCTTCTGGTTCTCCCATGCGGGTACAGGGTCCCAAGGCTTTCGGCCATGCTCTATTGCTTTTCCTGGCCACAAGCAGGTTGCTGGATGGGAAATGGAGCAGCCGGAACACAAATGGGCACCCAGTGGGATCCCGGTGCATGCAAGGTGAGGACTTAAGCCACTAGGCTCCTGTGTTGGGCTCAAATAAATTTTAAAAGTCCAACCTTGATTCCCCATACTGTGATTTTCCTTGTTCCTCACTGGAATTCACTGTCATTCATTTGTTCTGTATAGTGTTTTTGGTAATGTCTGTTTATTTGGAAGGGAGGGTTTGGAAGTAGGGCAGTGACTGGGGCGAGAACCTGGAGGATGACACCAGGAGCACTAGTGAACAGCCCTGTTTCTGGAGTTTGGAGTGGAAAGCGATGGCCGAAGTGCAGAATGGGAAGATTGATGAAGAGAGAACCTGCTGCTGAGAGGCCTTTCACAGCACTGCCTGCAGGAGGCTTGGCCTTCTGTGCCCAGTTGGAGGGTGCAGTTCAGTATTTAAATAGAGGCCTCCTGCTTGTCAAATTGGTTTTGTGCTGAATCATTGTTAAATAGGAGTGGAGGTGAATTGTGGAAGTGTAGAGAAATAAAAAATGACAATCTGTCACAGTTCTTTTGTAACATTATGTAGAGATTAGTGCAGAGTAGAGTGTGTTACTTCAGTAAGCAAATGCAGCAACTGCCGAGGCTGTTAGGCTGAAGCCAGGAACGAGAAATTCAAACCAGATCTCTTGTAAGGGTAGCAGGGATCCAAATGCCTGACGCCCGCGGGATCTGTACCAGCAGAAGCTGGCATTGGGGACTGGAAATCAGGACACTGTGGCGTGGTAGGAGCAGGTGTCCCCAGCAGCATCCTAACTGCATTACCAGTAAGTCCCATAATACACATTTTCCATGACATTTTAGGAAAATTGCTTATTGTCATTTATTTGAAAGGCAGAGTGCTGAGAGAAAGAGAGCAGTTTTTCATTTTGTTTCACTCCCAAAATGCCTGCAGCAATCAAGGCTGGAGCAGGCCAAAGTTAGGAACTGGATCGCCAGGCATGTGTCACCCACATGAGCGGCAGGGATTCAGATACTGGAGCAGTCATGTTCTTCCTCTCAGGATGCATTTTCCAGCAGTTTAATTGACAAAACAGTAATCAGTACTCTCAAATTAGCACTGTAATATGAAATATAGCTGTTCTTTATTTCTTCCTTCCTTCGCTTCTATTTTTTATTTTTGTTTTACTTGAAAGAGTACAGAGAGAAGTCTTCCATCTACTGGTTCATTCTCTAAATGGCCTCAACGACTAGAGCTGAGAAGGTCCAAAGCCAGGATCTTCTTCTTGGTTCCCACATGGGTGCAGGGGCCCAGTGCCTGTCCCTACATAAACTTCTTAAAGACCCATCATGTATGTTCTTGGAATATTTATGTTCATACAATCAAGCATCTCCATTATCAGCATTTACTGAGTTACTATTATATTTGCAGCTGTCAACAAATTATGTTTTTGTTTGTTTCAGTTGTAGGCAGACAAAGAGAGCTCAATCTCCAGTTGGCCACAATAGCCAGGGTTGGTATAAGGCTGAAAACCCTTCAGTTCACATCTTCCATAGCAGTGGTTGGAGCCCAGTTCTTTGAGTCATCACTGTTGATTTCTAGGTCTGTATGGCAGGCAGCTGAAGTCGAGCATAAATATGGAATGCAGGCTTCCCAGCAACTTAAATGCTTGTCCAAATGTCTGCTCTTATTTTCAGTTTGTATTCATTTATTTAGATTTTTTTAATTATTTATCTGTTTTTGAAAAATAGAGTTACAGAGAAGGAAACAGAGTCAATTGGGAAGATCTGGTTTACTCCCCAAATAGCTTCAATGGCCAGAGTGAGACTGGTCTGAAATGGAGCAGGAGCTTCTTCTGGATTTCCCATGTGGGTGCAGAGCCCAAGCATCCTGGCATTGTCCCTTTTTTTCCCCCAGGTAGTTAGCAGGGAGCTGGATTAGAAGTGGAGCATTCAAGACCCAAACCTGTGCCCACATGGAATAATGCCCCTCAGGCAGAGAATTAACCTATTGTGCTATGACACAGGCTCCAGTTTTTTAAATTTTCATGTTACTGAAAGCGTGTGAAAGAGATCAAGAAATCTTTTTTTTCTGCTAACTCTACAATTGCCAGAATCTCTATCCAGGACTCCCATGTGAGTGGCAGGGATACAAGGACTTGAGCCATAATCTGTTGCTGTTTAGGATGAATTAACAAGAAGCTGGATCAGCAGCTGAGCAGCTGGGCACTTGATCTGTCATTCTGATAAGAAGATGAAAGCAGAGAGACTAACCCTCTGTACACAATGCCTGCTCTGTCTATTTTCATGTTTAAAATGGGCATATGAAAACTGTGTCTTGTTTCTTTAAGCCAAATAGAAAAAAATGTGAAGTGCCCATTATGTGTATAAGAAATACTAACAAATTTTATTTATTTTTAAGATTTATTTTTATTGGAAAGTCAGACATACAGAGAGGAGGAGAGAGAGAGGGGAGAATCGTCCATCTGTGGCAGCACTCCCCAGGTACCTGCAATGGAGGCAGCTGTGCTGATCCAAAGCCAGGAGCCGGGAATCTCTTCCTGATTTCCTGCGTAATCGGTGCAGAGTCCCCAGGCTTTGGGCCATTCTCAACTGCTTTCCAAGGCAACAAGCAGGGAGCTGGACTGAAACAAGAGCTGCCAGGATTAGAACCAGTGCCTATATGGGACCCCAGTGCAGTAGTCTAGTGGCTAAAAAAGACAAATACTAATTTTTCTTTTTTTCTTGTGTTTAATTTCTAATTTTTAAAGCTGATGGGAAATTATGGCAGTTAATTGAATACTGAGGTTTACTCTATCATGTATTATTGATGTATATCAAAGAAAACAGTATGTTATCCTGATGGAGCAACAATAGTAACATTGTAGTAACAACCTCCTTTTTACATTTGTTTTATTACAGTCCTCCTGTCAGGCGCCAGAGAGGGAGAAGGGATCGCCTGTCTCGACACAATTCCATTAGTCAAGATGAAAACTATCACCATCTCCCTTATGCACAGCAGCAAGCAATAGAAGAACCTCGAGCCTTCCACCCCCCAAATGTATCTCCCCGTCTGTTACATCCTGCCGCTCATCCACCCCAGCAGAATGCAGTAATGGTTGACATACATGATCAGGTATAGTAATAGACTATCTGGGAAATACTGGGGGTAAAAACTGGTGACAGCTTACTGAGATGGGTTCTTTGTGGCATGTTTTTTCTTTACTTATTTAAGTTCCTCTTACTCCTTATAAGAAATGAAACTTAAACTATATACAGTTTCTGTACAAGACTGGTGAACCTAAAATAATTAAGTGCAGGGTTAAGACAACTGGTTGCTTCATCTAATAGTTGTTTAGAAATTAGTGATTTAAGAGTAATGGTTCTTAAATAGCTGGTGCTTTGAGCACGTTTGTCTGTTTCAGTTTATTCTGGGGTAGTTCAGTACACAAGGCAGTGGAATGTGTATCTTTGCTTACACATTTTCACACCCAGGGAACTCCTAGAAACAAGTAGGTGACTAATTGTTAAAGAATTGCCTGTCGTCAGTGCTTGTGGGTGAAAACCAAAATTATGTGATCTTCTGAAGTCAAAAGCAGCCCAGATCCTCCTAAAATGGCTAGGTGTTAAAGATGCAAATTTATAGACGGGAGAAATTAAAAAGGAAGGCTAATTGGAATAGGAACTGATGACTCACTTTTTATTGCTGTTTTATTTATTTGAAAGTTAGTCAGAGAGAGGTTATCTTCCATCTGTTGGCTCATTTTCTAAATGGTTATAATGGCTGGGGCTTGTCCAAGCCAAAGCTAGGAACCTGGAGAGCCATCCTTTTCTATTCTTTCCTCCTGTGTAAGTGGCGGGGATCTAAGTACTGACCAGGACTTACTGCTTTCTCAGGCACATCAAAGAGGGAGATCAAAGCATTTCAGAACTATTGATACCCCCTAAGCAGAACTCTCAGAGCATGCTCCAACACTGGAGTCCCTGGGGTGACATCGTGTGGCTATTCCCATCCATGCGTGCTGCGGAGTTGGGAGGCTGGGTGCAGCCTCTCTCCTTTTCTCTTCCTCTTCTCCCCTCTCCCATACAGGAAGAAAAAGGAAATTTGGAAGCAGCAGTCTTAGCCACTTTCCCCTAGCCCTTGACCCTTCCTGCCCTAATCAACTATGTAAATATCATCAAAATAAAATTTTAAAAAGATGAAAACTTTTTTCACAGATATACATGGGACATATTTGGGGGTGGAGTGAGTTGGGAAGGGAAGGTGGGAGAGAAGGAAATGTTTCCTTGCTTTTCATGTTTGCAGGAAGAGAGAGCACCCCTCTATGTTGGCTGTCTTCCTATGGGCTTTGCAAGGAGAGTAGTTTCATGATACCAGTGCTCAAATGTTAATTTAGTAACTGTCAATGATATTCCACATAAAACTGTAGGGAGAAGAACTGAAAAAAATAAGTTCTCCAGATGACCCAGGAATATTAATATAGAAAGTTGGGATTGTAATGCTTGTATAGTATAACATAAATACCAAGTACTTCTGTCTACTGATTCATTCCCCAAATGGTCTTGATGGCCAGGACTGCACCATTGTGAAGCAGGTATCCAGGAACTCCATCTTGGTCTCCCATGTGTATGCAGAGGTCCACGTGCTTGGGACCTGTGCATTTGCTGGCACACTGATAGGGAACAGGATCAGAGGCAGAGCAGGCAGGACTAGTGTGTGCAAGTCTGGTGTTGCAGGCAGTAGCTGAGTGTGCTGTGCCACAATGCTAGACTGCTTTGTTTTTAGATAAATGTTTAGAAGACATAATTTAGCAGTGCATGAATAGAACAATAACCTATGACCAAATATATTCCAAAGAAGACAGAGTTTAATAGGTAAACATTTGTGTTTCATTAAGCAAGGTAGAAGAAAAATTTTTTGATGTTGAAAAGGCAGTTAAACTAATTTAAATGAGATAAAGCAGATACTTTAATCAGTAACATCAACAGCAACTAGAAAGATGCTGCTCTGTCCATTTTTATTTAATGTTTTACCAATGCAATAAAATAATGGTTATAAAACATTGAAATAATTATATATATTTATTCTCCTTTATAAGTAAAAAGAGACAGAAAAGTACTTGCCACGTCCCATTTTATAGGACATTATGTAATATGTAAGGTTACAAAGAAAAATACTGCTAGACTTGGGTGTGGGTGTGTGTACATGCACCTGCACGCACACATGTATGACAGGATGATAAAGGAGAAGGAGCCCAAACAGAAAAACAAAAGGCTGCACTTCAGAAAAGGTGAGTGCTCATTTATATATTGTTAGATATTGAGTCTCTGCTAAGTTAGGATTAGGCTGCAGTGAGTGCGACCGTACAGTTCCAGGACAGCTGAACAGATCAACAGCCGTGGCAGAAATTGACATAACCATTAAAGAACTAGTGATTCCTGAATAAGTATTCCAGGTCATTGAAAAGTAGAAACATCCAAGTATATTTGATAAAGCTAGCATTACGATAGCACTGAAATTTTGTGGTAAAAAATACAACAAAATCTGTTAGGTTCCCTGTAGAATATACATGCGGATGTTTGAAATAATAAAGCATAGCCAGTGATTTTTTTTTTAAGATTTGTTTTTATTGGAAAGTCAAAGGAGAGACAGAGAGAAAGATCTTTTGTCTTCTGATTCACTCCCCAAGTGGCCACAATGGCCAGAGCTGAGCCATCTGAAGCCAGGAACCAGGAGCCTCTTCCTGGTCTCCCACTCTGGTGCAAGGTCCCTAGGGTTTGGGCTGTCCTCAGCAGCTTTCCCAGGTCACAAAACAGCTGGATGGGAAGCAGGGCCCCTGGGACACAAACCAGTGCGCATATGGGATCCTGGCACATGTAAGGCAAGGACTTTAGCTGCTAAGACCAGGCCCTCAAATAAATATTTCAAATAAATAAATCTTATAAACAATTTTAAGGGACTGGCATTGTGGGATAGTGGGTAAAGTTGTTGCTTGCAATGTCAGCATGCCACATGGGTATCGTTGCTAGTCTTAGCTGCTCCCATTGCAGTCCAGCTCCCTGCTAATGTGTCTGAGAAAGCAGCAAACGATGGTCCAAGTACTTGGGCCCATGCCACTCAAATGGGAGACCTGGATGAAGTTCATGGCTCCTGGTTTTGGCCTGGCCCTGACCCTTATGGCCACTGTGAAGTGAATCAGCAGGTGAAAGATCTCTCTGTCCTTCTGTCTTTGTAACTCTTTCAAGTAAATACAAATCTAAAAAAAAAAAAAAAAAAACTATTAGAATTATTAAAAGAATTAAATTAGTATGACCATTAAAGTAGAAATATTTTGTACCTGACATGATGGCTCTGACTAAATCCTCACCTTGTAAGCACCAGGATCCCATATGGGTGCCCGTTCTAATCCTGGCGGCCCTGTTTCCCATTCAGCTCCCTGTTTGTGGCCTGAGAGGGTGGTTGAGGACAGCCCAAAGCCTTGGGACCCTTTGTTCATGTGGGAGACTCAGAAGAAGCTCCTAGCCCCTGGCTTTAGATCAGCTCAGCTGTGGTTGTAGCCACTAGGGGAATGAACCATCAGATGGAAGATTTTTGTGTCTTTACTTCTCTCTGTAAATATGGCTTTCCAATAAAAATAAATGTTTTTCAAAAGTAAAAATACTTTACTAATAATGCAAAAAAAAAATAAAACCCAAAATTTAGTGTTCCTTTCTATTCTAACACAAGTTCTTAAAGTAGAAATGTAGTTAAATTGCCACAGGTGATAGGAAAGGTTATTCAAAATGTTGTTTTGGCTCAAAGACAATTGAGTATGCTAGATAAAATGTTAGCATTATGTTAAAATGTGTATATAAAATAAGTAAAAAACCACACAACCTAGAAGAAATGCCTGGACCAGAATTTGAAGAATGCTAGGTCTATCATGAGGGTATTTGTTCATTGAGGCAAAATTTGAACTTCTATTTTAGGTTGTTTAAAAACAATAGGGGCAGGAAATCAAAAGACTGTTCAGATAAGAAATATGGGCACCATCCTCCCAGGGGAGGAGTTGCCAGAAGTAAGTATCCAGCCCTAACTCAGATTAGTTTTCAAGTAATTGTGACTACAGAGATCAACAGGACAGGTATATTCTTCTTGGAGTAAGGAACCTTCATTGTTGTTCTCAAAGAATTACTTCAGATAATTTTTCAAGAATGATGAGCAGTAAGCAAAGTTAATTCAATACATGAAGAAAGGACTATGAATTAAAGACCGTGAAGAAGCTGGTGTAGTAGGTATTCCCACTGCTAGTGTTGCCAGCATCATATGTGGACTCCAGTTCATGTCCTGCTGCTCTGCTTCTGATACAAGTCCTGGCTAATAAGCTGGGAAAGGTATTGGGAGATGACCTCAGGTATTTGTGCCTGTGCCACTCAACATAGGAATCTTGGAGGGAGCTCCTAGCTTCGTTGTGGCCCAGCCCTGGCGGTTCTAGCCACACAGAAAATGAACTAGCAAATGGAGGATCTCTCTAACTCTGGCTTTCAAATAAATAAAATTTACAAATGATTCACTTCCTTGATGGCCACAATAGCTAGAAGTGGTCCAGTCTGAAGCTAGTAGCTTCCTCTCAGTCTCTCGTGTGTGCAGCGACCCAAAGACTTGGACCATCAGCTGCTCCATTCCCAGGCCATTAAGGAGCTGGATTGGAATTGAAACAGCTGGTACTTGAACCGGCATATGGAATGCCAGTGCCACCAGTGGAGACTTAACTTGTGTGCATGAATCGAGCCCCAATAAACAGATAGATTTAAGGGATTTCAGATAAAGTATTTCAGATAGGTTTTTTTTGGTTGTTGTTTTGAGGGTTTTTAAAAAGGTTTTTATTAAAAGATCAGATTTATGTAGAGGAGAGACAGAGATCTTTCATTTCCTGGTTCAGTCCCCAAAAGACCACAATGTTGTTTTAAATCCATAGTAAACTATTTTGTATATGATGTTCCTGTGATTTACTTCAACAAAATACAGGAAATGGAGAAGTAGGTAGGGGTGGATGATGATATAGGAGGTTGGTATACCCCCTTTTTTTTTTATTTGTTTTTGATAATTTTTTTCATATTACTAGTGCGAAGTCAAGACAAAAATGGATAGATCAGTGTTTTAAACTTTTCACATTCTTTTTTCCTTTCCTGTATCTTGGTATAAGAGTAGAAACCACTCCCAGCCCTCCCACCACCCAATTTCCCATGTAGGCATGCGTCAAGCACTGCTCATGGTTTTGATAGTTTCAAACAGCCTTATGCTGTCAGTACTCGCACTCCATCACAATGAAATTCTTTCCAAATCCACTGCTACATACTTCACCTTACAGTCTCCGTTTTTCCCAGTCTTCACTCCAACCTGCTGGGTAATTTATTGTTGTACTTATGTCCTCTTCCCTGTTAGATACGCAGGTTCCATTACTGCCATATCCTCCAGTGCACCTGAGATGCCACGTCCACTGCTCTAAACCACTGAGAAAACCACCTCTGACCCCCACCCAACCCCCAAAAATTTTGGGGGCCACTCCATGTGTCAACCAGTAACCTCATTTCTCCATGTTGGAGTTCGAACCATGGTTCATTGGGGAATCCCAAAAAAACTTCTTCTGAGGTGATCCCAGACCTGATTGTTATGTGTGCATGCCAGTGTATGGTCTGGCACAGTCCGTCGTCCAAATCAACCTATACACACACCGGTAGTTGCAATTGCTGGGTCAATTCTGTCTCTAGCCCTGTTTTCTATGCAAAATCATGCGTATTGCAGTCCAGCTTGATCCTGCCCACCACACACTTGGCCTTCACACCAACCAGTGGGAGATGCAGCCTAGTCGGAGTGACGCGCAATAACCCCCACCAAGCCTCTGCTTTCTGTGCTTGCCAGCATGTACAGCAGACTGGTTCAGTCTGTTCCACATCCTGTTCAGTTCTTGAACACTGGCATTCAGTTCTCGTTCAGTGGGCGTTGAAGCCTAGCTCAACCCAACCAGCCCCACTATGTAACCCACACACATGCTGGTGGGTGCCACTCTGTTTAGCCATGCCTTCCCCTAGTCCTGGTTTCCATGCTCACCAGTGGAAATTGACAGCACATTCCTGCATCCAGCTGTTCTCAAACACCAATGGTACTGAGGCTACCTAATTGCACATCCCTACCCATCCTACACCCATACCCGCACTGGACAAGGAACCATATCGAGACCAAATCGCAGGCCCCACCCGCCCCACATTCACCCTGAAACCACAACTTAGCCAGGGCGTTCCCTGTACTCCCCAACCAGGCCTGTTCCCAGCGTAAATCTTCATTGGCAGTTTGCTCTGACTCAGCTTGCACAGCCCCTCCCTTCCGAACGCTGCCTTAAAACACTTGCTTACGTCCCTGGCTCCCACTGACCTGCAGGTACAAGAGCCTAGCCGGCATGAACTCTGCTCCCTCCTGTTTCTATTTACTTGGGCTAAGGTTTGCTCAGTCGTGCCTAATCTAGTCTGTTCATTACCAGTTTACACATTGGCCAGCTGATGAACTTCTTTGGCAGACAACCCCAACCAACTTCTGCAGACTGATTTGTCTCACATATTTAGTGATTACAGTTGCTAAGGAAGAGTTACGCCTTTTTCAGGTCCAACGAAGCACAATGTTCAACCTGGAGCTAATTAAGCAGCAACTCAAAGAACCAAAGCCCCATAGCCCCGGCCGGCGGCCAGCAAGGCAAGCTGCCTCCCAAACAAACTCACACATTCGGCTGTCCGGATCCAGGCATGAGATCCCCTCCTGAGACCCACCTCAGCCAGAGCTGCTAGGTTTAAAGATCCCAGGCCAAGTTCGCTCCCCACCAAAACCCCTTCACCCCATCCCATGAGGACGGCCGGTGGGTCCCGACCTGCCCAGTCCCAAGCCCTCCCCCCTACGGTCTACTCACCCCGAAGAAGCAGCCCACCGAACCCACAGCCCCAGAAGCATCACAGCACATGGCGCAGTGCACAGCGGCTGTCCAGATCACCATGAGACGCCCTGTCCTGAGACCCACCTCTTTAGCTGATTGTTACACAGAGAAGAGAACCACTCTTGTAATGCTTAAGGAAGGTGGGCAGAGCAGCTTTTCTAGTTATTACAAATTATTATATAGCAGTGTTAATGATAACATTCATTGCCTAGTCAGCTACAGAACAGATGGTAAGAACAGGAGCAGTGATTTCGCTCAAAAATCAGGGTAGTGGTTCCTTTGACAAGGGGAATTAGGGAGTGGCTCTTCTGATGTAATACTTTTATGTATTTTGTTGTATTCGTGGTTCAAAAAAAAATAGGGAACTTTCATTGATTCCAAGATGTACAGTTTTCATATTTTGTCATTTCTAGAGTTGGGGTGCTTCACCTACTTGATGCATCTTAATCTTGGTGCGTCAGAAGCAGTAGGTGTAATTCAGTTATTGCTTTTACATGTCAGTGTCAAACCACTGAAATGACCCCAGAAGAATTAAATAACCTGTAGGAATTGGCAGGGCGGAGTGTAATTTAACTTCTTCAAGTACAAATCATAAGCTGACCAGCTATACATGACTGTAGACGTGACTTGAAAATTCTAGCAGCAAATAGCTAAAATAAGGATTCCATATCAGCAGCCTCCTTGAAGATGCTAAGCTTCTTGTGGATAAACCACCCAGTGACCCTGAGATGAGTCAGCAGAGCCAGACTCTGAAAGTGAAGACAGGTTAGGAAGAGACACTTGCTTCCCCTTACACTTTTCATGAATGCTCAAGCATTACATGACCTCAACTGAAGTGCCTTTAATATGTTTATAAATATAAAATTTCTAATGACAAGGTGTTGTGTTAGTTAATTGGTAACATTTTTCTTGGTACATAAAAAAGGTCATGCAGTTGACTGATAACATGTTTGCTTCAGTGTGAGATACCTTAGCATGACCAAGACTACCAGAATCCAGTGGTTAACTTTCATTGGTAAAATTTGGGATACAGATGCATGTGAGCAGTCTCTGAAAATTCTTCCTGTTGCAAAATAACACTTTAAGTAAATAGCTGAGTTGAACTTAGTAAATATATTATATAAGAAAAGGAAAGAGATTCTAGGTAAGAAAAGGAAAGAGATTCTAGTTTCAAAAATTATTAGGTCTGGGGTTAAGTTGCTGTCTGCAGTGCCTTTATCTCATGTTGGTGTTAGCTAAAGTCCCAGCTGCCCAACTTCTGAACCCCCTAATGCACCTGGGAAAGCAGTAAAGCAATTGTCCAAATGTTTGGGTCTTTGCTCCCCTGGGTAAGGTACAAATGAAACTCCTGGCTCTTGACTTTAGAACTGGGCCAGTTTTGGCCATTTGGGGAATGCACCTTTTTGTGGAAGATCTCTGTGTCTATCCTCTCTAACTCTACCTTTAAAATAAAAATTAAAAAAAAAAAAATGAAGATGATTTCTTAAAGGACCAGATTGTAATTTAGAATGTGGTGGCATAATGTTCCTGGATTAAAATGTTTAATACAAAATTGAGTTTATTGTAATAAACAAATTACTACTGTAATAGTATGGTAATATGTCTTTAACTGGTTAGTATTGTTTGCGTTATATTCAAGAATAAATGTGTGAAAATGACCCCCCATAAAGAAAAGTAACTATGGTAAAGGGGAAGAATAATTCTAGTAAAATACTATCTTCAAAACAGTATGAAATTGTCATGAAAGAGAACCAGGAATATGTGGAATTTACTGAAGGTAAAACAGATTTTTACATTTAGAGGAAATAGGATGATTTGATGACTAGATCAGGATCTGATTGTTATCCATGTTTGAGAAAAATTGAATCCTGCTTCAGTGTTAATGATTTTCAGTGAAGTGTGAAATCTATATTTGAAAAATAACATAGCATTACATTTGTATAACTTCACTGCTATATTTTGCATTATAAAAATACAAGATCATAAAAGAAAACATAAAAGATTTAAGAAGATGAACCATGGAGTAGAAAGATTTTTTGTTACACATGACAAGTGGTAAATTTATATCTAAAATAATAAGTGAAAGCTGGTTATGCCAACCTTGGAAAATTGAGCAAGGTACATAGATTATTTGCAGAAAAAATTAAATGGATAATAACCCATGTTAAAATTAACCTTTAACATCAGAGAAATGAAAATTTAAAGCAAATATGCCAATGCTATGTTTTCACTCTTCAGATGAGTAGACATGCTTGTAGTACAAGTAAAATTACTCTTGAGTGAAGATGGTGGGAAATAGGATTTCTGGGTTACAGCTCCAAGTATGACTTGACATCCAGCCTTTTTACAGGTGATTGATAGTATCCTAAAGTTAACAGAAATAAGAACCAAAATACATGAATCCCTTTGTTTAGTAATCTCTCTAAGATTAATGTGAGATTGTTCAGTAATTTTTAATAATTATGTTTGCATTTGCAAAAAATAGACACTTTGTCCGTAAATACTGGTATGTGACAGTATATCAGTTAGATACGTTTGCTTGAGATGGAAGCAAGATAACATAAAGCCCAAACATGCCAGTTCATACGTGAGGCTTGTTTTTTATGCTCATGGAGAGATAGGTACGTTATGCTGCTTTTGTGTTTATTAGTTGGCATTAAATGTAATTTTTGTTCTTTGGGGCTTTGAGTAATCCTAGTTCTGTAGAATCAGACATAATCTTGAAATAGCTTTCCTAATTCAGAGGCAGCAGATGTCGTGGTTAAAACTTAGATTGTATGAAAAACCGTACGCCTGAGCAAGGGGAATCAAGGACTGCTCAGACAGCTCAAGTTCTGTTTTTCTTTCCTGATAGCTCCATCAAGGCACAGTGCCTGTTTCCTACACAGTAACAACAGTGGCACCACATGGACTTCCCCTCTGCACAGGCCAGCACATCCCTGCGTGCAGTGCGCAGCAAGTCCCAGGATGCTCTGTGGTTTTCAGTGGACAGCACCTCCCCGTCTGTAGTGTGCCTCCTCCGGTAAGTCTGGGCCTCTGTTACCATTAGATCCTCCTGTTAAGCATATCAACCTGGATTTGGTCTTGTGATTAGACTCAGAAGCTTTCTTTAGAATGGCTAAGCATTATATAAGCAAACAAATGGTATCTTTGTAACTTTATTTCCAAGTAAAAAGGGCAATTTTACTGCAAAAACATTGTTATTGTACATGAGCTTTAAAATGATGTGATTTTTACATTAATAATACATAATTGAATACTCTGAGGACCAAGTTGTGCATGCTTATATAGCAACACTGTTTGAAAGTAAAGCTTGATAAAAGTTGGCCTCAACCCCAAAGACTGTGGTGTTGAACAGAAGTGTCCGCACATACAGGGTTTCTGTAGACACTTACCATGGTAAACCTATGTGAAATAATATCATCTCTGAAAAATTAAATGACTTGCTTAATATCATAAAGATAAGCAATTAGTATGGGAGGGCAGACTCACCTTTTTGCCTCAAACTTATCTTTTAATATGCTCTACTTTTTTCATAAATGAAGGTACTGAAATCTAGAGGACTCAAATGACTGAGCTAAGGGCGGTAATGTCTAAAGGAAAGCCCTTGGCAAAAATCTCATAAAAACAATACTGTGGCTTGAACATGAGATTGAAGCAAACGAACATGCTAGTACTGAGCACGTTCATTGTCTCAGCTTGGCTTCTAAGTAATAGAGAGCTGTGGTCAACTGCCCAATGACATGCTGTACAATGATTAAGCAGTTAATTGTGAGTTGCATTTTGAGAAAATTTCTACAGAGAATTTTCTATCAGACTGAAAAGGAGAGTTTTTTAGAATAGCAGCAGCAGCCAGTACTTTACTAACAGTATGCAATATATCAGTTTATCATTGCTTGTAAGTTGCTGAAAATGTTGTGGTTAATTTGGGGGATGCTGTGGCAGTGACTTTAATCTCATATTTAAAACATAATCATATATTCCAATATTTTTAACCAAAAAAAAATAATTATTTCTCTTACAGATGCTTCAGGCATGTTCCGTTCAGCACTTACCAGTACCATATGCTGCATTCCCACCCCTTATTTCTAGTGATCCATTTCTTATACATCCTCCTCACCTTTCTCCCCATCATCCTCCACATTTGCCACCACCAGGCCAGTTTGTCCCCTTCCAAACGCAGCAATCACGATCGGTAGGTACCTCTGCTCTTAATTTTCCCAAAATCTTTAGACCAGGCAGATTAATTTAGTGAATGTAAGGTTTTACCAATTAAACACTGTGACTTAGGCATTCTTGTGGTTCTTAGAAAGAGTGAAGGATTCCATGGATATAAACTAGGATACAGTCATATGCCTTGGATTTTCCTGGTTTCTTAGCTCGTTGTAGCTATTGTAAAGTCACTTTTAAATGACCTTTTACAGTCATTTTTTTCTTTTCACATAGTTATAAATAAGAAAATGAGAAGTGTATAAAGGTATTTGTGTTCTATAGAATATAGAATATATTCTATAGAATCCTGTTCTCATGCTGGACTACAGCTAAGGTGAATACTGTTGAGGGAGTTAGGGAAGATAATTATGTTAATAAAGAAGGTCACAGGAAAAGGCTCTAATTGTTTTCTGGATTGGCTGAACTTAAGTGCCATGTCTAAAATAAATAAATAAATGTGTGTATGTATGTATGTATAGTAAGAGTTCTTTTGGAGGGTATGGGACAGGGAGGCAGATTTACAGAGAAAAGGAAAGACAGATCTTCATCCACTGCGGTCACTGCCAAGTGGCCGCCATGGCCGGAGCTGAGCCAGTCTGAAGCCAGAAGCTTCTTCCTGATCTCCCACTTGGGTGCAGAGTCCCAAGCATCATTTGTATCTAAATTTGGCATTATTTAAAAGATCCAGTTACACAAGTGATCAAGGTTTAGCCTTGATGGTGTCAGTATCATCAGTTGTAGTTTGTTTCTAGTGTGAGTTAACCTTCAGACTGAAATGTTAGCCTTTATGTGCAAATAATGTGTTAATGTTCTGTATCTGAGGAAATCAGGTTAACAGTTGAGTGCATGTGCCCAAATAGTTAATTGAAAACATCTGGGAACTGACGTTGGCACAGAATGGATTAAGCTGCCTACTGCAATGCTAGCTTTGACCCAGCCTCTGATGCAGCTGTCTGTTATTGCACCTGGGAAAGCAGCAAAAGTGGCCCCATATGCTGGGGTGCCGTGGTCACCTACATTTAAAAAAAAACTGGATGGAGTTCCAGACTTCTGGCTTCAGCCTGGCCTGCCCACTCACAGCTGTTGTCATTTCAGAAGTGAACTAATGGATAAAGATCTCTGTCTCTTCCTCTCTACCTCTCCCTTTCAGATTTTAAAAAAAAAAAAAATCAACAACACAGAAGTAATTGCCCAAGCGTTTATAATAGTGTCAAATTTATGTATTCTATAAAATGAATGAACCTTGAAAACATGATAAGCAAAAATATAAACATACGCACACAAAGGCCACATATTATATCTCTACATTGGTAAGTCCAGGTAGCCAAATTTATAGTGATGGAAAATAAGTATCTCCTGGAAGAGAAATACTTAGTTAAATTTAAAAAAAAAAAAATTTTTTTTTAAAGGAAGAATTACAGAGAGGCAGGCGCCAGGGAGAATCTTCCATCCGCTATTTCACTCTCCAAATGGCACAACACCCAGGCCTGAGCCAGGCTGTAGCCAAAAGCCTGGGACTTTATCTAGGTTCGTGGTGTGGGTGCAGGAGCCCGAGCTGGGTGGGCAGTAGAGTAGCTGGGACTCAGCTGGCAACTCGATGCTCATTTGGAATGCTGGCTTTAGAGGCCACAGCTTGACCTGCTGTGCCAAAGGGCCATCCATGGGTAGTCCTAAATGGTATGGGGTTTCTTTTAGGAATGCCAAAAATGTTTTGGAATTAGTGGCAATGATACTATACACTAAGATCTACCTAAGAGAGTTGTATGTGAATCATAGCAACCTTTTTTTTTTTTCGTATCCTATGTATGTGATTTCCTTAGCATTATGTGATTTTTGTACATTGTTTCACAACATACTTTAGAAATTGGCTGTGAGCATATCACGTGACAGTGCTGGAGTTGAGATTAAGTGCTTTATCCAGCACATGGCTGATTGGTGACAGTGCCAAGGTTACGGTAATATCGGCCTGTGTCTTTCTACTGCCACGTGGTGCCTTCTGTACCTTATCCCATTTTGAGATTTATAAATGTGTTTGTGTTCTGGTCTATGAAAGGTTACATGTCTCACGGTTCTTCACATATGGTCAGGGTGTTGTGACTGAAAGAAGTTATTTTTACCTTTTTAATAATTAACCTGTTAGAGGACTTTTAGTCTTTTAATAAGAGAAATTTGAAATAATAAAAGCAATATATCTGATACTGATGGAAATGTTTAGTGACCTGTTTTTTAATTGAAATTGAAGATAGGAAGGTTTTATTATAGTCTGTGTGCGCACCTGTAAGAATTTGAGATTAATGTAAAGTCCATGGTCTTATAGGCATCTTGAATTTGTTTTTCTACTTTATTATAAAACTTATGAAAACACTAAGAATAAGCATTTATTTTCCTCTTCAGCCTCTGCAGAGGATAGAAAACGAAGTGGAACTGTTAGGAGAACATCTTCCAGTCGGAAGTTTTACCTACCCTGCCTCAGCTCATCCCCCAACGTTGCCTCCATCGGCTCCTTTGCAGTTCTTGGCACATGACCCTTTGCATCAAGAGGTGTCCTTTGGAGTAGTAAGTTTCTATACATTGTTAGAAAGTTATAAATTGCTTTGACAACAGATTCTGTGTTATTTCAGCATTGAATTATTTCACAATTGAATTGTGAAAGCATTCAATTGGAAAATTATGTTTAGAAACATTCTTTAGATCTTCGTACTGATGGTTGCATCTGTGCCATTAATTTTAAGACATAAATAAATAATAAATACCACTGGAACAGTGAATTCTTCCTGCCCCACTTTTATCTCTGCAGCCTTACCCTCCATTTATGCCTCGGAGGCTCCCAGGCCGGAGCAGATACCGATCCCAGCAGCCGATCCCACCACCCCCTTACCATCCCAGCTTGCTGCCATATGTTCTGTAAGTCCTTTATTTCTTTCTATATCTTGAAGTTTCAAACTTGAGATTCTCTTTGCTATATAAATGTCGTATATTTGGTCTGTCACTTGGGATTTATTTTTGCTAAAGGGGTTGAAGTTGCTGTTAAGGAGCCACTTAAGGGTTAAAAAAAGTGAAAACACGGGGAAGAGTTGGGGATGTAGAAACATGTGAACTAAAAAAACAGGTTCAACAAAATAAGAGTTAAAAAGATTTTGGCCTCTTTTATGCTAGCATCATTTGCTGCCACTTGCCATCATCTTGATCCAGCTTTGGGGTAGACAAAGGAGAGAGTTTTTTAAGATTTATTTTATTTTTATTGGAAAGATGGATATACAGAGAGAGGAGAAACAGAGAGGACGATCTTCCATGCAATGATTCACTCCCCAGGCGGCCGCAACAGCTGGAGCTGAGCCAATCCAAAGCCAGGAGCCTCTTCCGGGTCTCCCACGCGGGTGCAGGGTCCCAAAGCCCTGGGCTGTCCTCGACTGCTTTCCCGGGCCACAGGCAGGGAGCTGGATGGGAAGCGGGGCTGCCGGATTAGAACTGGCGCCCATATGGGATCCCGGGGGGTGCAAGGTGAGGACCTTAACCACTGCGACATTATACCGGGCCCAGCATATATTATGGGCTGGAAACTGATCACGTGTCTGATCATGTTCTAGGGAAGAGGAGAATTATAGTCTCTATGCTAATAGGCCTTGTGCTTTCATGCTGCTTTGATAGTTTTATTTTTTCTGTCTGTGTCTGTAACTCTGCCTTTCAAATAAAAAAATCTTCCTTAAAATGCTTTTAGGGCCTTGCATGGTAGCCTGGTGGCTAAATCCTCGCCTTGCACATGCCAGGATTTCATATGGATGCTTTTTTATCCTGGCTGCTCTACTTCCCTTCCAGCTCCCTGCTTGTAGCCTGGCAAAGCAATCGAGGAAGGGCCCAGCGCAATAGCGTAGTGGTTAAAGTCCTCTCCTTACACGCACTGGGATATCCAATGTGGGTGCCAGTTTTAATCCTGGCAACCCTGCTTCCCATCCAGCTCCCTGCTTGTAGCCTGGGAAAGCAGTTGAGGATGGCCCAAAGCCTTGGGACCCTGCACCTAAGTGGGAAACCTGGAAAAAATTCCTGGCTCCTGGCTTCTGATTAGCTCAGCACCAGCTGTTGCACTCACTTGAGGAGTGAACCATCGGATGGAAGCTCTTCCTCTCTCTCTCCTCCTCTCTGTATATCCGCCTTTCCAATAAAAGTAAATAAATCTTTAAAAAAAAAAAAAACAGTCGAGGATGACCTAGAACCTTGGGATCCTGGACTCACATGGGAGACCTGAAAGAAACTACTGGCTCCAGATCAGCTCAGTTCTGGTCGTTGTGGCCACTTGGGGAGTGAACCAGCTGATGGAAGATCTTTCTCTCCATCTTTCTATAAATCTGACTTTGCAATAAAAATAAATAAGTCTTTTTTAAAAAATACTTTTTAACAGCTGAGGCTAGGCCAGGCTGTGTGCCAGGTCTACTCTGTGGGTGGCAGGAACCCAAACATTTGGGCTATCATCTCTTTCCATACACATCAGAAGGAAGCTCCTTCCTTGATCATTGCTGCTTTAAAGGGTTACCGCTGATTAACACAGGCTGTTCATCTTTGTGTTGGCCTCTGTCCCTTCTGTTCCCTGAGTTAATATGCTATGGGTTCTTTTTTTTTTTTTTTTTTGACTGCAGATCAATGCTACCAGTGCCACCTGCTGTGGGCCCAACTTTCAGCTTTGAATTGGATGTGGAAGATGGAGAAGTAGAAAATTATGAGGTTAGTAGATAAACTATAAATTTAATATGGGGAATATTGTGTACATAGACATATTTTTTGAAAAGATACTTCTTTCTCCGTTTTTTCATCTAATTAAATGTTAGATCCAAATTCTTCATTCATTTAACGTACACATGTCCTAAAAATGTGCGGAAACTTTAAGGATACTGGAATAATGGGTACCACCAAACTGACACAAGTTGGTAGATTTCCATGCTCTGTTAAAAAAATTTCAATTTATTTATTTGAAAGAGGTATAGAGAGTAAAGGAGAGCCAAAGATCTTCATTTTCTGACTGGCTCCCCCAAATGGTGGCAATAGCCGGATCCAAACCAGGCCCAAGATTGAAACCAGGGGATTCATCCAGATCTCCCACATGGGTGCAAGGGCCCATTCTCATTGGCAGGGAAGTGGAGCAGCATGGATTGATCAGGTGTCCATATGTGATGTTCACATCACAAGTGGCTGCTTAACCCACTGTTCCATCATGCTGTGGAAAAGCGGTCAAGGACAGCCCAAAGCCTTGGGACCCTGCACCCATGTGGGAGACCTGGAGGAAGCTCCTGGCTCCTGGCTTCGAATCGGCTCAACTCTGGCCATTGTGACTACTTAGGGAATGAGTCAGTGCACAGAAGATCTTCCTCTCTTTCTTCCTCTATGCGTATCTGACTTTCCAGTAAAAAATAAAATAAACCTTAAAAAAAAAGAGAAAGAATTGCATACAGTTTCATTAATAAAACGCAGATGACAATGGTGAGTTTTGCTAAGTTGTTCTGGAGAGAGTTTGTGCATGGTGCCCTTGCCTATCCTTGCAACCAACAATAGGAAAACATGCTTAACATCATTAACTATCAGGAAAATCTAAGTCAAATCATGAAGGCATAGCTGTCAATGTAATTGTTATCAAACAAGAGTGATTAAATGTTGATGAGGATGTGGAAAAAACTGGACTCTGTGCAGCCGCTATGGAAAACAGGCGTAATAGCTCACAGTAGCCAAGATACCGAAGAAGTCTAATTATCCACTGATGGATGAATGAATTGAAAAATTGTGTTTGTGTGTGTGTGTTTTGGAATATTCAGCCTTTTAAAAAGATACTGCCATTTACAACATCATAAATAAAGCTGGAAGTCATACCAACTGAAATAAGCCAGACATAGAAAGAAATGTACCTGTTGATCTCACTTAAATATATTAACTTTTTAAAAAGGAGACAAAGGGTAGAGCTGGATGTTTGGCCTCATTATTAAGACACCTAATGTCCCGTATTAACGTGCCTGGTTTAAAGCCTGAGCCTGGCGTCTGCCCTCACCTTGCATCTGACGCAGATTATGAGGCTGTTGAGGTGGCTCAAATGTCAGCTTCCTGCCTCGTATGTGAGAGACCTGGATCGAGCTTGTGGCTCTTAGGTTTGACCCAGGTCAGTCCTAGCCTTTGAACATTTGGGAAGTGCACAAGTGAGTGCAAGTTGTGTGTGTGTGTGTGTGTGTGTGTGTGTGTGTGTGTGTGTGTGTGTGTGTATTTGTGTTTAACGAAATGAATACATAGGGGCTGGTACGGTAGCTCAACAGGCTAATCTTATACATGCAAGCCCTGGCATACCATATGGGCACCAGTTCATGTCCTAGCTGAACCGCTTCCAATCCAGATCTCTGCTTATGGTCTGGGAAAGCAGTCGAGGACGGCCCAAAGCCATGGGACCCTGCACCCCTGTGGCATCGTTGGCCATTTCGCTCACTTGGGGAGTGAATCATCGGATGGAAGATGTTCCTCTCTGTCTCTCCTCCTTTCTGTATATCTGACTTTCCAATAAAAATAAAATAAATAGATAGATAAATCTCTTTTAAAAAGAGAGAGAACAGTGGCTAAAGGTTGTGAAGGGAGGGTGAAGAAATGAGGTCAGAGGCACAAATTTTCAGTAGTTTTGTAGGATGGATGAGACTGAGTGAAATGCAGCTGGCATACCACAGTTGATGCAGTGTGTCCTGCAGGTTGTCTGAGAGCAGGGAGAGTATTAGCAGGAAGCTCAGGTCAGGTGCAGGCCTTGACTAACCCAGGCACTCTGATGTGTGGGATGTGTGTGTCCTGAGCAGTTTTGACCCCTGTCTTCAACATTTGTTGTTGAAATAGAAGGTATGTAGGCCATCGTTTCTGTAATTTGCCATCATGTTGTATGTATGTCACTTTGCCATAGTAACAGCGTGTGGAATCCATTATATCTCATTTCCAGATTTCCTGAAAGGGACCATTATAACTTCCTGGTTTTCTTTCTGCACTGCTTATAGCAGTTACGTCAGAACAGTAAAAACATGAGTTGCTTTTCTTTTAGACATTCCACATGAAAATTGCTATGAAAGATGATTTTATACATGTAGATGGAAGATCAGTGATGTTGCAATACAAGAAAAATACTTTGTATTTGACTGCAGGATCCCTTTCTAAATTCTGTCTGGGGGTTGAATATTTTGATCGTCTGTTAAATCATACATTCATCCAATGAAAAAAATCTGAATTGCTTCTTCATTTTTACCTCATATTGAAGATTCTGTGACAGTTCTGAGGGCCTGGCTCACTCGAGGGTACTCAGTGCAACCACTCTCACCTTTTCAGTCGGCCTCTAGTTTTATCTTGGTGCCTTCATGCTGTTGATCCTTCTGCTAAAAACTTTCGTTCATTTCCATGTTTGGAAAACATGGGACAGTGACAGCGGAGCAGCATGTGACTTAATTGTCAAAATAAAGCTGTCCCCAAGACAGAGTTGTGATATTGTATTTAAAAAGTACTCGGGCCTTTCACTGCATTAATTATAAAAACTGGAAAAGTCGCATGTGTCCTGTCATTACCCTTCATTTGGGGTGTGTGTGTGATTTGTTCTCTTAGCCCTGTAGTAACCTGACAAATGAAGAAAGGGCAACCTGGTTGTGGGATAAAGCAAATGAGAATTTAGAATTTGTAAAATAGGGAGAAATAAAAGCAATAAGCATAATAATTAACATGCTCACTGATCAAGTAGTTGAAAGTAAACTTAAAAAGTTACTGTTTTTATCCTTAAATGTTTATTGATGCAGTGTTCTGTCAGTGGCTAATACTAATACAACAGAAATGAGCTTTATCATAGAAGTGGTCCAACCTAACAGTTTATTTATAGGACACGTGGGGCCAGAAAAATGAGTTCTACCACATGGATCAGAAGATCAGTAATGGTTGAGCACTAATTGTATGTTGGGTGTTAGTGTTTGAGGTAGCGTGATGCTCTGTGAGAAGGCTGTCCTTCAGAGCAGTGGTTTCTGGGGAGGTTCTCACTCTGCAGGAGAGTGTCTGCAGATGCTTTTGGGGATGGGAGGAGGTTGCTGCATCTAGCTGGGGATCCTGCCACCCATGCTGCAGTGCCTTGGGATAGCCCCACAGCGCAGATTCGCCCCGCTCAGAATGTCCCACCTGATGAGATATGTGAAGATGATGTTTTACATGTATATACACAGCTGTTTTCCCAAAGAAAACAGTAGGTATTTCAGAATAACGTGGAATTAACAGCCATGAATTGTGGAGCTTTTGTAATGATTCTTGTGCGTTCATTCCTTTGTCTACTTTTATCTATACATTGAAATGTTGTGTCCACGGCGAGATAAGAAGATGCCTTTTTCCTTTATAGGCCCTGTTAAACCTGGCAGAGCGACTGGGAGAGGCTAAGCCTCGAGGACTGACGAAAGCCGACATTGAACAACTTCCTTCCTACAGGTTCAATCCTAACAACCACCAGTCAGAACAGACCTTGTGAGTATATTTTCTGACATCTCTGTTCAATTTCCAGGTCTGCTTTGCTGAAGTAAGAGCTTGAGAGTTCAGGATTCCTTGACTCAGTTAGCTCTAGGTCCATGCTACTAGTCACATGGAAGTGACCTCAGAGCACACCTGTAGCCCCTGCCTCAAGTCCCTTGCCCTGCAGCCCACAGAAGAGAGCCAAGCCACCAGCAGTTCCATCTTCACAAGGTGGAAGCTGTTATTTTCTTCTAAAAGTTTAATCATGCCTCTATTTGCTGCAAGCAGTTTGATCCATTTTGATAATTTTTTAATGTGTGTGAGATACCTTCATTATTTTGACTAGCCTGTGATTAGTACTAGTAATGGTATACTGTCTTTTGTCTTAATATCGGTTTATTACTAAATAGCAGTTTCTTGATAATCTCAATAAAGGAAAGTACTCTTATTAAATGTTTTAATATTATGCTTTTTTTCATGGTACTGATAATTTAAGTGACATTTTAATAAATGAGAATGCTAGGTGGTTTTGTGGGCCTCAGTAATCCATAACAAAATAGAAAAACAACAAGATGTGATAGTTAAATGATTCCTTTGCTTTTTTGTTTTTCCAGGTGTGTAGTGTGCATGTGTGATTTTGAGTCAAGGCAGCTACTTAGAGTCTTACCCTGTAACCACGAGTTCCATGCCAAGTGTGTTGACAAATGGCTAAAGGTAAAGTGATAGCGTATGTAAAGGAAATGGCATTACTGTGTTTCCTGTTTTAGTGACAGTGAGTTCATTAGACTAGCCCATGGTTTAGTGCAGTGTGGGTATCTGAGACAAAATTGAAACAGCATTCAGAGGATGACGGCCGCAAATGGCAGAATGAAAGTTAACTGTTTTGACCATGATGGGTTGGTTATGCAGAACTAACAGGATGTCCTGGCTTCCTTACAGTAACAGGGACATGCTGGCTCTTAGAGTGTAGGATACCCCATGAGGCCCCTTGAAGTTTGTAGGGAAATAAACATGCTAGTGTTTTCATGTAACTGTGGTCGTTTTTTCCTTTATATACATCAAACAAGTCCAAAACACACATTTTGTAACATTGATAGTGCCAGGGTGAAATTGTTACAAGGTATTTTTTTAAATGTTACTTTTCATACTTTCTTAACAAATGGATACAGAATTTATTCTGTGTCATTTTAAAAAATGATTTGGAGACACACTAGCTTAGATAACCTTGCAGCTTGGCAAGAAAGATAACATTTAAATAAAACAGAATCAGATCTCTGAGAAAGGTACCTAACTTAGCTCACATTGAGACATGGAGAGTATTCGTTGTTTATTAAAAACAAGCATTAAATATACAAGTATGCTGACTGAAGAACAGAGACTAATCAGAAAATGTTTCATGTAGCTGATCATAGTGTAAAGGGAGTAGTAAGAGAAGTTCAGAAATCGAACCAGGTTATTGTGAAGTCACTCTGAATTGTGGAGATGTGGGGACTTGAAGGAAGGCTATAACTCAAATTGTCAAATTGTGAAATGTACAGATAGGGTAAACAGATTTGGTATGACAATTTGAAGAAACCAACAGCTAATTTGCAAGCTATTTTAATATGGAAATGAGGCTATTTGGATTATAGGAAGTCTGAGAGCAGGAGATGCTTTTATTCTTGCTTTCACAAATGCTGCTGCGGCTGTTGACATGGGGAAGGAGCAGGTCTAAGAGCCAGTGCAGCGGTAAGCATGTGCAGGTAGGAGTGGAGCTGGAGTGACCTGTTTTAGAATCAGGCTTTCCTGAGAACTGCTGGATGTTCCTGTTGGCCTGGAAAAGAGCCAGTTTTACCGGTAAAACATTACTCAGTTTACCCAAATTGGTGATGGAAAACGTTGTTCCTGTGGTTTAGCAGGCCGATTAAAACATGCATAGGCTATTAAATCCTTGTGATTTTTGGAATTTAAAAATGAATGATTGCTTTTTACCTGGTAAAACAGACTATGAAAGCTGCCTGGGAATTGGAAGTGATTCCATCGTGTTTAACTTGTTTCTGAGTCGCAGTCAGGATGAGTCTGTCCTTGTCTTTATTTTCAGGCAAACCGTACTTGCCCCATTTGCCGAGCTGACGCCTCAGAAGTGCATCGGGATTCCGAGTAACCAAGCTAAGAGCACAAGTGGAGTGTGGGGTTCCTCGTCACATGTACATACGGACTGTCCATGGAACTGACTGTGGCTTCCAGCCCTCCCTTTACCAAAAGGGTCAATGGACCTTTCTTTGCACTGTGTGACTTAATCAACTATAAAAGCTTACAATTAGTCTTCACAATTATGGGATTGTTATACTAACCGTGTGATTGGAACTCCAAAGACTTTCTTTAGCTTAATTTTGTGTGTGCACTAACATTCCCTGGTTTTTGTGTGATCATTCCGAGTGTTGCTGCAAGATTACAGTGGACGTGATCTTTTAGCATGTGCTTTTATAAAAAGTGGTAGCCCCAGATGATATAGCAATCTACCTTATATAGAGCCTTCAGAAACTGTGAGTGGAAATGAATGGAGTATGACTGCTGGTGACAAATGTATCTGTATATGTGAGAGAGTGTGTGCAACTACTTGTGTGAGGGCATGGTAGCTAATGTGTGTGTGAGATCCTATATACCAGCATGTACCAAGAATGTGTGTGTAGTTTTAATTATGCTGCAATGTATAATCTGGTGTGTTATTTAAACAGCACTAGTACTGTACACTGGTTTTCCCCTTGTGTTTGCTGTTGCACACTGATTGCTAAGGGTGCATCCATGGTAAGCCTTGAGTTCTCCCTCCCCTTCCTGCTCAGAGCGGGGTGAGGAAAGGCTTCTTCCTTTGCTTCAGGCAGCTGTCGCCTTCTCTACACTGGTGATCCCGGGTGGGTCACTTGAGAAAAACAATTGTCACAGATTCTCACTCCATAAACCCAATGTTTTCATTCTGTTGTGAAAAAGAAATTCTTAAGCCTCCTCCTTGCTGTTTCCAAAAAGAAGGTGCAATATCATACATCAGCAATTAGCAATATTAGCATTTCAATCAGTGATTTGAATGTTGATGCTTTCTTGTTTTACTTTCTGGTAAGCTTCTTACAGGAAGTACCTGTGTTTTGGGGGGTTTTTTGTTTTGTTTTTAATGTTTAGATTTGTGGTCTAAAGATATTTGAGTAATCTATTTCTGCAAATACGGCTGGTCTCCCCAAGGTTCTGCTTGACTTCCAGAACAGAATCTGTTACACACCTTGACTTGTGAATGTGTCCAGGCTCTCATAGGCAACTCAGTCATTGTTTTGTTTGTTTTTGTTCTTGTTTTTGTTTTACAAAAACTGAGACTGTTTCTGTTCGTGTTGATACCCCTGCCAGGCTCCGTCCCGAGCAGTGTCAGGTTGTCCTCAGTTACTTGTCATGAAGCCCTCGGTTCAGGCTGGACCACGTGCTGCGACAGCTTCTGCTCCTTAGGCCTCGTGCTTTTGCAGTTTATTTTTTTGTTTCAGTGAGAAAAATTTGATGCAAACAGGCATTCAGAATGCTTGCAGTATAAATTAAAATTTGATTTTTGTTTAAGAAATAATGCTCTCAAAACAGGAATTGACCTTTAGTTGACCTGAAAGAATACATAGCTGTGTGGATTTTTTAATCGATTCATACTTCAGATTGTTTAAAAGTCATTTTTCCAGGAATATTTCAATTGCTTTCTTCTCTTCCCGTGTCCAGCGTTGTCTGCCTGCTCCTGTGGCTGAGGTCTCTGCTGCCTTGCAGGAGCACAAGCTTCCTTCTCCCAGTCAGGGCCGTGAGCACTGGCGGCCAGCCTCCCTGCGCTCGGACAGTGTCAGCTCCTTGTCACTGCCACGCCGCTTGCCCTCCTTGAAGTCTCTTTAGAGAGTTCAGTAAAGTCAGCTCACACAGAAGCACAATTTTGCCCTTTTCCAGACACCGTTGCCTCTATCTAGTCAAACAAATAGGATTTTGCGTCCTTTCTGTTGGCCCTGAAGTTTGTCATTGTATCAGAATTCCATCTCAGCAGTGGTAATACGTGCACATTACTTTAGATCGTTAGGATAATCTCCCACCTGTTCCTGATGAATAGAAAACCATTAAAGACCAAAATTATTGCTGTAATAATTTCAGCTACATACAAATCACGTATAGTTTAACCTTTATTTTTTTTAATTAAAAAATCATGTTTTAAATGGCAAAAGCCCATCTTATAGACTTTTATATAGTTGCAAAAAATTTATATCTGTACAGAACATAACACTACTACACTCAGTATTCATTTTATTGAAGCATGCAGTTAAAGCACTTTTTCTAATTTATATAGAGATACCTGATTAACAAGGCACACTTGTACTAATGACTAGGAAAAGTAGCTTTTTCTTCCCTTCCTCAATGAATTTTTGTCATGTCCCTTTTCTAGTACGTTTTCGAGGCAATTGGCAATTTAGGAGGCAGCAGGACCTGTGTGGGCAGGAATCCTGAGGTACATTTTTGTGCTCTGCTGACCACCCTCTGTGCGCAGAGGCACTTGGGGGTGGGGGACGTGCAGATTCGCCTGCCAGCTTCCCCAGAGTTCGTGGGCATGTGTCCTGACCAGCTCAGACAAAAGAGAAAGGATAGTTGCCAGCTGTTGTCCTCTTGGGTGACAGGCAGGTGTTGTCTTGGTCCTCTTTCCTCCTCAAACAAATGCTGACTTCACCATCCTAACTGAGCTGTGGGTTTTTGTCGGCAGGAATAGGCATCATTGATTTGTTACCCTCAACACGGCGCACGCACACAAGCCTCCAGGTTCCAGATCTCGTTAGGATTCTCTGCAGATTTTTTTAGGAGGGTGGGGGAGCAAAATCTGGAAGATGTGGAAAGCATGTTTAGATTTTATACACTCTGAAATATGATTTGTTAAGATTCTTAAATTGGGGCCTCCTGTAATAATTTTGAATGAGATCTACCACCTCACGAGAATATTTTTCACAGATATCTTCAGGCCTTCATCAGAAAGCTGTGTCTCCCCCTGCTGGTACATTTAGTTACCTCATTTTGCTGTTTGTTTCAGATTATGAAAGCTCACAGGGGTGTTAGAATCATTTGCTGAGTCATTTCCTCAAATCATACTCCATTGTATCAGTTAAACATAGTTTTAAATGTATGTATTATATATCTGTAACCAAATCATTTGAAGGCTTGATAAATTTTTAACAAAGTTTGTACATTTTTTATGAAAGTTACTAGTAATGCTTTACTAAGTAGTGCAATGAATTTTTATTTTTAATCCCTGTGCCCAATTTTGGAGTTGAGAGGGTTGTTGGTAATAAATGTATGATGTACACTTCAAACGCTTGTGTGTCTCCTGTGTTAAAACGCCCAGCGAGCAGACGGCACTGGGCTGGGCAGCCAGCTGCCACATTCAGCTTTTGAGGCTGTGTTTCACTGTTCCTGTAAACATGAGAATACAAAGCAAGTAGCATTATGGCATGGTGTATGCATTTATATCATTTAAGAAGCCAAGAAAATGGCAGAGAACATAGCCACTTAGAGGGGAAGTCATAGTTAGACAATTACACTTGTTTCTGTTTAGGTGAGTTGTAGATGCAGGAAACAAGGTTATTATAATTGAGCACATTTGTTCACATTAACCGTAGTTAGATACCACTCATTGACAACATAAAGTAAATGGCCTGTTGTCCATCTGTGTTGGTATCATGGCGTTCCTTGGAGTTTCTACATGTACTGGTGCTGGTACACATGTGTTTAGAAAAGTAGCCAAGTCCTTATTTGCTCATTTTCCTAATACCTTTAGGACATGATCTGAGAAACCTTATACTTGTTTTCCTAGGGTATGGGCATTAATACTAGGTACTCGGGGCACTTGCCAGCAGGGAGGAGTCCGCAGCTGTGTCTGTAAATGCAGACTTTGTGGCCTTGCCACGTGGTGCAGATAAAATCGGCGATCTCTCTGGCATGTGATGGCTGCTCTGAATCTATGGTCACTCCCTGACAGAGATCTGTCCCAAAAAGCTTCTAGCCAACAGAGGTTCCTGCATGTCAGAATCGTGTCCTTGAAGATGTCGGATGTGGGTGCTAGGTTTAACCTGGCTCTAAGTAGGCTTTGGTAACGCTAATCCACAAACATTCCGAATGTGCTCGTGGACACTACCATCATTGCTTGATAAAGCCCTTGCATGATGGTATAAAATCCTCAATGTGATCGAAACACAGCTAAGCTTGACCGCTGACTGGATAGGCCATGGTATCTGACAGAAGGGTAGTTCACCATACACACTTTAAAGCTTCTTGTAGGGCCCGGTGGCGTGGCCTAGCGGCTAAAGTCCTTGCCTTGAACACGCCAGGATGCCATATGGGTGCCAGTTCTAATCCTGGCAGCTCTACTTCCCATCCAGCTCCCTGCTTGTGGCCTGGGAAAGCAGTCGAGAACGGCCCAAAGCCTTGGGACCCTGCACCCGTGTGGGAGACCCAGAAGAAGTTCCTGGCACAAGGATCTGGCCCATGCTCTGCTGCTTTCCCAGGTACATTAGCAGGGAGCTGGGTCCAAAGTGAAGCAGCTGGCATGCTAACTGGTGCTCAGATGGGATTACCAGCATTGCATGTGGCAGCTTAACCAGTTGCACGACATTGCTGGCCCCACACAAGAATTTTCAAAGCTGATTATTTAATGAGGCAGAGAGAGAACATTCTATAAATGGGGCTGGGTCAAGCTGAAGCCAGGAGCCAGAGACTTCTTCAGGGCTGCCATGTGGATGGCAGTAACCCACTGACGCCCAAGGGAACATTAGCAGGAGCCAGAAGCAGGAGAGGAGCTGGACTTACACCCAGGCACCTCAACATGCGATAAGGGTTTCCAAACGGCATCTTCAGCGCTATGTCAATCGCCCACGTCAGTGAAAATACACTATTACCCTCTTAGATGAAACATCCTAGGTCTATGAATATCCCTAGTGATGCATTACATAGAACATACGCCAAGGGGTGGTACTGTGACTCAGTGGATTAAGTCTGCCTGGGGTGCCAGCATCCAATATTGGAGTACCTGTTCAAGTCCCCCTGCTCTGCTTTGGATCCAGCTCACTGCTTACGTGACTGGGAAGGCAGCACCTGGTGGTCCAAGTCCTTGGGCCACTGGCACCCATGTGGATTAACTAGCTGGAATTCCATGCTCCTGACATATGTGGCCTTTGGAGAACGAACAAGCAGATGGAAGATCATTCTCTCTTACTTCCTCCCTCCCCGCTTTCAAATAAATAAATATTTTAAAGGAAAAAAAACTTAAATACACCCTCAAACATTTTCCCCATCCTGAAACATGTTTTGAACTTGCTTTCTAAATTAAACCAAAAGTTTTCAAAGCAGCAGTATTTCTACAAGACAAGCAGTTATGCACAACACGGACACCAGGTGGCGCTGTGGCGCAACTCAGTTCCAAACATCAGCCCCTTAATTAATACAGAAATGTGCCTTAATACAATTAGAAACCCACCCACCAGAACAGGATGGGCCCACTACAGCCCAAGGCTTCGTTCCTTCATGAACACGTGGATGATTTCCTACAATGTGTGGTTTCAAAAAGGTGGAATTGTTCTTGCTTCAAGTATGGCTGGCTGGGCCAGGTTGGGTGGCAGCACCCATCAGTGCGAGCTGGAACTGGGGGACAGACCGGCCAAACCAGGCTACAGCACCCACTGGCAAATGCCGAGGTGAGATGGACCATGCCAGCCTGGGCAGAAGCACAGCACTACCAGCACATGCAAGTCCTAGTGGGGTAGGGGAGTGCAAGCCTGATAGGAAGATGCGGGGACTCTCCTGCTGGGCCACTCCTGCTGGTTAGCATGAGAGCTGGGACTGGGGGCAGACCAGGCTGGGAAACGCTACAACATTGTTGGCCTGCATGTGAACTGGATTGTGGGAGAGCTAGACTGGGCTGACTGACTGTCCACTAGTGCAAGCCTGAGCCAGAATAAGGGCAAGCTGTTTGGGCTTTGCCGCAGCATCAGCTGGCAAGTGCCAGGACAGGGGCAGGTCCTGTTGAGCTGGACTGCAGAATCACCTGGAGAGTCCAAGATCCAGGACTGTGAGTGGGCCCAGTAGGAACTGTGGACACCCCTTTGATGGGCTGCAATTCCCACTGTGAGCAGGAAAACCAGGATGGGGGACAGGCCTGGCTAGACAGGTGGTGGCACCTGCTGGCATGATTGGACTGTATGGTGGAATCAGTTGAGATGAGTTAGATTTCAGGGCCCAATTATGTATACAACAGCTGAATGGGAGGTGGGACAAACTGGACCAGACTGCTGCACATGCTGGAAGACACAGAAACCAGGGCTGGGGCTAGCCCAGTGGGGGTTTTGTGGGCCGTTCTGACTGGACTGCAGCTCCCAGTGGTGTATGTGGGGGCCGATTGTGTGGAGGATGGCATTGGGCTGGGCCACAGCACCCATTCATTTGCCTGGGAGATGGGGCTGGAGTTGTATTTTATATTTTATTTTTTAATCTTTTTAATTTATTATTGTTGGGCCTGGCACGGTGGCGCAAGTGGTTAAGGCCCTCGCCTTGCACGCCCGGGATCCCATATGGGCGCCGGTTCTAATCCCGGCAGCCCCGCTTCCCTTCCAGCTCCCTGCCTGTGGCCTGGGAAAGCAGTCGAGGACGGCCCAAAGCTTTGGGACCCTGCACCCGTGCAGGAGACCCAGAGGAGGCTCCTGGCTTCGGACCGGCATAGCATCGACCATTGCGCTCACTTGGGGAGTGAATCATGGGACAGAAGATCTTCCTCTCTGTCTCTCCTCTCTGTATATCTGCCTTTCCAACAAAAATAAAATAAATCTTAAAAAAAAATTTATTATTGTTTTCATTTTATGATACAGTTTAAAGAAGCTCTTGGGATTTCCCTTATCCCCCCCACCTAGTACCCCTATATCATTACTAAAGTATAGTTCTTTGTTTGTTTTTTGGTTTTTTATTGCATTTAATTTTATAACAATGTTTCAGAGGTTCTGATGTTTGCCCTAAAGTATAGTTCTGCATACACAGTCATATGTCCCTCCTTGCGGGCATGGACAATGCAGAGTCCAGCATCCTATTGCCAAGATACAGCAAACAGTTTCATTGTAGTCCATCTTTGGAAGTAGAGATCATACTGCATTGTATCCTCACATCTGGATGTTAGTCTCCATTTGACGCTGCTGCACATCCCCTTAAATGAAAAGCCACAAAACAAAATCAACAACAGGAAGAAAAAAGAAATTAACAACACCATGAACTTATATAACATGCTACTGAATGACTAATGTGTCACTGAAGAAATGAAAAAGAAAATCAAGAACCTTCTTGCAGAAAATGATGCTACTGTATGATCTGTGAGTCAGTGAGGAATGTAATCAGAAGAAACGGCTTTGAAGAGATGAAACTAACAAAAACAACTAAAAAATCAAATTCCATGAGAGAGTTTCCGCTAATTTTTTAAAAAAGATTTATTTTCATTACAAAGTAAGATATACAGAGAGAAGAGACTGAGAGGAAGATCTTGCATCCAATGATTCACTTCCCAAGTGAGCGCAACGGCCGATGCTAGGCCGATCCGAAGCCAGGAGCCAGGAGCTTCTTCCAGGTCTCCCACACAGGGGCAGGGGCCCAAGGCTTTGGGCCGTCCTCGACTGCTTTCCCAGGCCACAAGCAGGGCGCTGGATGGGAAGTGGAGCTGCCAGGATTAGAACCAGTGCCTATATGGGATCCTGGCGCGTTCAAGGTGAAGACTTTAGCCTCTAGGCCACGGTGCTGGGCCCTCCGCTGATTTTTGTTGGTGAAATGTGTCTCTTCTAGACAAAAAATAGGTCTGTTTCATTTTTTTACCAAATTACCTGTTGTATTTTTAAAAGAATATATATACATATATAAATATATATTATAAATAAATAAAATAGATACGTATACATATATGCTTTCTCTGCTCTGCAGAGGGTCCCAGCAGGGATGTGCTCACCTTGTCCTCCTCCCCGCAGGCTATTGGGATCTTTGTCTCCTCCTCTTCAGCTTGCCCCGTAAGGCCAGGGCTGCCTGGGGTCTGTCCCCACTCCTTGTCTCCTCCGTTGCTTCAACTCTCCCAGCAGTTCTCACGGTTCTCCGCGCCCAGCCGGCCCCCACCGCCTCGTGCTTCCTGCGCTTCTTCCGCCCCACAGCCCACATCCACGTACTCTGACTTCTGAATTCTCTAGCTCTGTTCCTGGCTGCCACTCACTCAACACTCCCATTCATCCTCCATCGTAAGGGACAGGGGAGACCGAGTACAGGGAACCCTGCTCCTAGCTTTGGGTCAGCTCAGCTCCAGCTGTTGTGGCCATAGGGAGAGTTAACCAGGAGATGGAAGATCCTTCGTTTCTCCTCCATGCACATCTACCTTTCCAATAAAATTATTAAAAATAAACAAATAGGGCCTGGCACAATGGCTTAAATGCTAAATTCTCACCCTGCGAACTCTAGGATCTCACATGTCCTAGCTGCTTCGCTTCCCATCCAGCTCCCTGCCTGTGGCCTGGGAAAGCAGTCGAGGGCGGCCCAAAGCCTTGGGCCCCTGCACCTGTGTGGGAGACCTGTAAGAAGCTCCTGGCTCCTGGCTTCAGATCAGCTTGGCTCTGGCCGTTGTGGTCACTTAGGGAGTGAATCATCGGATGGAAGATCTTCCTCTCAGTCTCTCCTCCTCTGTGTCTATCTGGCTTTCCAAAAAAAAAAAAAAAAAAAACATCTTATTTTAAAAATCAATCATTCTGAGTCTCTCAGCTCTTCAGGAGCTGATTTTTAAAAATGTTTGCTTGTGGGCCCCTCAAGTACCAGGATCCAATATGGGCGCTGGTTCATGTCTTGACCATTCCACCTCCCATCCAGGTCCATGCTGTGACTTGGGAAAGCAGTGGAGGATGGCCCAAAGCCATGGGACCAATACCAGTATGGGAGACCTGGAAGAAGCTCCTGGCTTTGGACCAGCTCAGCCTCGGCTGTTGTGGTCCCTGTGGAGTGAACTAGTGGACAGAAGATCTTCCCCTCCTCTCTATATATCTGCTTTTCCAATCAAAACAAACAAATCTTTACAGAAAAAAAGCTAGCTTGTCTATTTTCATTTTATTTGAAAGACAGAGAGAGCTCCCATCCACTGGTTCCCTGCCCAAAGCCGGGTGAGGCCAAAGCCAGAGCCAGGGAGTCCACACACGTCTCTGGCATGCGTGGCAGGGGGCACAGGGGCTGTTGCCGTCACTGCTGCCTGCCAGCGTGTACATTAGCAAGCAGCCAGGTCAGAAATACAGCCAACGAGCATATAAATAAATCATTTATGTTCTTGTTTATGCTGGGACTTGAACCCAAGCATTCTGCAATGGGACATGGGGTCCCAAGTAGCATCTCAGCCACTGAGCCAAATGTCCCTTAAGAGCTGTGTTGTGTGACACTCAGCTTGGGTGGTGGGGAACAAGAGGACTTCGGTTGTAACCCTCCCCCAGCCATCAGCCCATTTGCTTTTAGCGGGTACATGCCCTTGGCTTTTTTATTATTTTTTTAATGGTATTGGATTCCGAGGAAAAACAAAGAGTGTTTTGATCACTCATTGTGCCCTATGCCAATATTTGCTTTTACCACACAAGGAACCAGAAGCTCTGGTCACACTGGCACACTGTATGTATCTTCCTACAATACCTACTTCTTCATCTGCAAATCAGGGAGCAAATCTAACACCAGCTCAACTTCAGCCAGTGCAGGGCCCAGAGCCGGGCTCTCGGGGGCACCTGCTCAGCTCGCTGCCCCCACTCCGGTCTGCACCCTTCCTTCTGGCTCCTGTCCATGCCTTCCTGCTGCCCGGGACCAGCTTGCAGTTAACATGTTTCTGACACTCAGCCAGACCCAATAACTTTAATGAAACAGGGAAGCTGCAAAGTTCAAGTGGGCGTTAAGAGCTGCGCTTTGACTCACTCAATCAGCGATAAAAGATTAGGAGCGTCCTAACGTAAAAGCTTACCTTGACCTTCTGCAGGAGGAGACCGGAAGGGTCTGGAAGTTTTTCAACAGTTAAGGCAGTTCTGTCAGGTGACAGGGAAGAGTGAGAAAGCCAACGGCAGCAGAGATGGCGAGGAGCTTGCTGATGTAGGGGCCAGACCAGTGCAGCCGGGATGTCACCGTCCTTCTTTTCCCTGCGTCTCATGGCCCCCTGCCCACTCATTCCCTGTCTTCATCTCCATGCATTCTTCCAGGCTGCCTCTGGATCACTCAACATACATTTTGTGTTTTCAGGATCTTCCTTTGGCCAGTTGCCTTTCTTGGATTTCAACACGTGTGTGTGTGTGTGTGTGTGTGTGTGTGTGTGTGTGCGTGCACGTGTGTGCCATGAACTTCTTCACTCTCCAAGCTTAGGGATGCTTCTCAAAATCTTATTTTTGATGCATAAAATCAGCACAAATATGGCTACAGACAGAACCCATGAATCAAAACACAGTGATCAAAATAGAGATACGATGTGCAATATGGAAAATAAATGCTGCTTGGCTAGTGTACTGAGCCAAGATAAAGCAGTAGGGCTACTGATGACGGTGATTTCGAACTGACAAATGGAAGAGATATTGGTTAAGCCTCTGTCACAACTATAAAGTGATGGGAAAGCCTTTGAAATTCTAGTTGTGGGGCCGGCACGATGGCCTAGTGATTAAAGTCCTCACCTTGCATGCGTCAGTATCCCATATAGACACTGGTTCTAATTCTGGCAGTCCCGCTTTCCATCCAGCTCCCTGTTAGTGGCCTGGGAAAGCAGTCGAGGATGGCCCAGAGCCTTGGGACCCTGCAGTTGCTTGGGAGACATGGAAGAAAGTTGCTGGATCCTGGCTTCGGATTGGTGCAGCACCGGCTGTTGTGCTCACTTGGGGAGTGAACCATCGGATGGAAGATCTTCCTCTCTGTCTCTCTTCTTCTCTGTATATCCGTCTTCCCAATAAAAATAAATAAATGACTCTTTACAAACAAAAGAAATTCTAGTTGTAACAAACTTACAAGATACACTGGTTTGTTGCCACTGTGTATTCTTCTCTGTCTCTCTCTTTTGAGATTTATTTATTTTTATTGGAAAGGCAGGTATACATAGAGGAGGAGAGACAGAGAGGAAGAGCTTCCATCCGATGAGTCACTTCCCAAGCAGTTACAAAGGCCAGAGCTGAGCCGATCCAAAGCCAGGAGCCAGGAGCCTCTTTCGGGTCTCCCACGCAGGTGCAGGGTCCCAAATCTTTGGGCCGTCCTCAACTGCTTTCCCGGGCCACAAGCAGGGAGCAGGATGGAACGCGGGACTGCTGGGATTAGAACCAGCACCCATATGGGATCCTGGCATGTACAAAGTGAGAACTTTAGCCACTAGGCAGCCCTACTTCCCATCCAGCTCTCTGCTTGTGGCCTGGGAAAGCAGTCAAAGACAGCCCAAAGCCTTGGCACCTTGCGCCCACATGGGAGACACAGGAGAGGATCCAGGCTCCTGGCTTCTTGTCCTTAACGTGATGGTTCGAGGTTTATCCATATTGCAGCAGTGTTCACACTTCATTTCTTTTCATTGATGAATTATAGTTTATCATAAAGAGACAATTTTTAAGATCCATTCACTATCTAGCGGGCACTTGGATGAATTTCACTTTTTTTCCATTAGGAATAATGCTGCTATAAATATTCATGTGTAAGTTCTTACTCGGATATATATATTTTTCCATGCTTGTGGGTTGACGGCTGCCTCACCTTGGGCTCGGGGAGAGGAGGATGGGCAGGGCAGGGCAAATGGGAAATGATTGCTAGTGGAAAACAGAATTCCTTTGGGGGTGAAAAAAAGCCCTAATATTCAGTATGGCAATGATTGCACAACATTTTGTACTAAAGCATCACTGGATTGTACACTTTGAGGGAATTATATGATAGGAGTTACATGTCACTACTGTTGTTTTTGCTTTTAATGATCTAAGGGACAAGACAATTGCTGCCAATTGAATGGTAACCAAGATCTGCCAGAACAACCAACAATTTTGGTTTACTGTAGCACTGACAGGAACAAATTGCAGGACACAAAGGGCACGTGGCAAAAATCTCATCTCCTGGGCCCAGCGCCATGGTCTAGTGGCTAAAGCCCTCGTCTTGAACGTGCCAGGATCCCATATGGGCGCCGGTTCTAATCCTACCAGCTCCACTTCCCATTCAGCGCCCTGCTTGTGGCCTGGGAGAGCAGTCGAGGACGGCCCAAGGCTTTGGGACCCTGCACCCGTGTGGGAGACCTGGAAAGAAGTTCCTGGATCCTGGCTTCGGATTGGTGCAGCACCGGCTGTTGCGCTCACTTGGGGAGTGAATCATCAGAAGGAAGATCTTCCTCTCTGCCTCTCCTCCTCTCTGTATATCTGACTTTGTAATAATTTTTAAAAAATCTCATCTCCATACCTGCTGATGTTACTTCACCTGCCCAATACTGTGGCAGCAAGGCTAAACTCCCCTGCCTCCCTGCCTCGCCCTTCAGAGCCCGGGCTCTGGCTTCACTGGCACAACCTCCCTAGGCTCTCACCTGCAAGAGCCTGGGAGCCAGCAGTTTCCAGCCACCCAGAGAGCACGAGGAGGTGCAACTGCACAGGCAAGCAAGCCACCAAGTACAGTTCCCTCCTAGGAGCCAGGTTGTAGAATGCCAAGGTTGTAGAAGGGTGGGGGTTTGTTCAAAGCCACATAACTCACCAGCAGTAACTACCTATTCTCTGGTAGAGAGCCATGTCAGAGACAATTAACCATGTGCATAAATGTGAAAAGGCAAGGCAAACCATCAAGTTGCTGCTTTGACTTACACCCAGAAAACAAACACTGCCCAGATAATCCATGAACTAAAGATCCTGGTCTATAAATGGTGTCAGGGCTATCCAAATAGTACACTTCAAATGAAATAGATGCCTGGACTTGCCAAATAAAAGCCCATTTCGAGCCCATCTGGGTGGCCTAACAGCTGGGGTCCTTGTCATGCAAGTGCCAGGATCACCATGTGGGCGCCAGTTCAGTGGCTCTGCTCCACTTCCCATCCAGCTCCCTGCTGTGGCCTGGGAAAGCAGTCAAAGCTGGCCCAAAGCCTTGGGACCTTGCACCCACATGAGAGACCCTGAAGAAGCTCTGGGCTCCTGGCTTCAGATCGGCTCAGCTCTGGCCATTGCACTCTTGGGGGAGTGAATCATCGGATGGAAGATCTTCCTCTCTGTCTCTGCTCTTTGTATATCCGACTTTGCAATAAAAACAAATAAATCTTAAAAAAAAAAAAAGCCTATTTCACAGGTGTTGTGGATTAAAAGAAAATCTGTAGCTGTCCTTATTTGCAGTATATGGCTTGGTGTCTCTGTTGCAGGGGCTCCCTTGCTGAGGTCGTATTGTGGGCCCCAGGCCTCCTGGTGCAACACATTGTCATCTGTGAGAACATGTCTTCTGTCCACAAACTTCAAGTTTTCCTGCCTCAATTAAGCACCTGCCATGGCTGCAGCCTTTACAGTGCGAGGTGCAGCAGTAAAACTAGTACAAAGTCTTACTCATAATTTCGTGTATGAGAGTTCAGTCCAGTCATAAACCTCTGCAACCTCAGAGCATATTTTTCCTTCTTTACTGAATCAAGAACTTTCACTCAAAGTACTCTTTGGAATATCCAATTGGCCAGCATCACTACTTGAGATCTGAGACTAATACTAAGAAAAATAAGAGTTACTTGAATACAACCACTGCAACACCGTGACAGTTGATGTTTGGGATGTTTCTCAGTGATAAACAGGAGGGTGGCGTATACATAATGGATACATCGCACATCACAATGGTACCTGTCTGGAATGCGACAGAGAGGGATGACTTCATGTTACTCAGAGTAGCACTCACCTTATGAATTGTTTATTTCTGGAATTTTCCATCTGATGTTTTTAGAAATGGTTAACTGTAGGTAATTGAACCTGCGGAAAGCAAAACCACAGATTAGTAGCCTATCATACTAGGTTTCCTTCCAGTGAAAGGCTTATCTTTGCCTACTGCGATCTCTGAAATTTTGATTCTATAGGGTTGTACAATATGATTTCATTTTTTTAAAAAGTATATTGATTATGGCTCTGGGGTGTTAGCCTAGTGGCTAAAGTCCTCACCTCGCATGTCCTGGGATCCCATATGGTCACCATTTCATGTCCCAGATGCTCCACTTCCCACCCAGCTTGCTGCTTGTGGTGTGGGAAGGCAATAGAGGGCAACCCCAAAGCCTTGGGACCCTGCACCCGTGCAGGAGACTCAGAAGGGGCTCCTGGCTTCAGATCAGCTGAGCTCCAGCCATTTCAGCCACTTGGGGAGTGAACCATGGATGGAAGATCTTTCTTTGTCTCTCCTTCTCTCTGTAAATCTGACTTTCCAATGAAATAAATAAATACATCTTTTTTAAAAAGTATATTGATTATGAATTTAAGTTCATCTCAGTTACTGAACATTTTTAAGAATTTACTTATTTTTATGTTAAAAGGTTATTTTACAGAAAGAGAGAAGAGAGACAGAGATCTTCCATCTGCTGGTTTACTCCCTAAATGGCTGCAATGGCCGACGCTGGGCAGATCTGAAGGCAGGAGCCTCCTACATAGCCAAGGACTTGAACCACCCTCTTTCCCAGGCAGCTGGATTGCAAGTGGAGTCATCGGGACTCAAGCCAGCATCTGTATAGGATGCTGGTGCTGCTGGCTGAAGATTAGCCTGTTAAGCCACCGTATCAGCCCTGCAGTTTAGTTTCTTATTGATTAGATTATTTTACAACTGTGTAGGAGTTGAAGTAAATTTGTAAAAATGATCTAAGCGCAAACTCTGGTTTGTAGCAATATAAAGAAATTTTGTCTTATAAAGATGTGATTTCTCAGGCCTGACGCCATGGCCTAGCGGCTAAAGTCCTCGCCTTGAATGCACCGGGATCCCATATAGGCGACGGTTTCCATCCAGCTCCCTGCTTGTGGTCTGGGAAAGCAGTCGAGGATGGCCTAAAGCTTTAGGACGCTGCACCCATGTGGGAGACCTGGAAGAAGTTCCTGGATCCTGGCTTCGGATTGGCACAGTGCCAGCCGTTGCACTCACTTGGGGAGTGAACCATCGGATGGAAGATCTTCCTCTCTGTCTCTCCGCCTCTCTGTATATCTGCCTTTCCAATAAAAATAAATAAATCTTAAAAAAAAAATGTGATTTCTCCTCTGTAGAACTCCAAACAATACATATTAATGTACTATAGGCTATTAACCAGTTTTGTGCCCATTGCAGTTCCTTCCGTGCTCATTTGTACAGTACTTTATTTGGAGTCTGAAGTTATTAAATGAAGAGCCAGCAATATGGCACAGTGAGCTAAGCTGCTTCTTCCAATGCTGGCATCCCATACTGGAGGGCTAGTTCAAATCCTGGCAGCTTTGTTCTTCTTCTTCTTTTTTTTTTTTTCAGTGTTGTTTACAAAGGTGAGAGAAATATATGCCCATACAGGCCTTTGATTAGGGTGGGAAGGGTCAGGTAACAAAGAAAGATGGGAGGGGAGGGAATAAATGTCCATTTTTTTTTCCTCCTGTGTCCTCAGGAAAGGAGGGGAGGGAGAGGGGCCGCTCCTTGCTGTCAAACTACATCGGCACCCAGGGAGGGGGGCTAACCTTTGCCGACTTAGAAACACCAATGATGGAAGGGTGTTACTTGAGTGGTTTTCATAATTCTGAGAAGTTATTGGTTTTGTTGCTCCAGGGTTGAGAAAATCTTCCCGAGGTCTACTGGCTCACAAAGTCCACCTTTGCGCATCCACAGCCCCAGGAACCTGCAGCAAGGTTTGACCAGGAGAATTGTCCACCCTGTCCTGCTTTCCTGGCCATTGTGGCCATTCGGGGAGTAACCCAAAGACAGAAGATATTTGTTCTGTGCATGTGCGCGTGTGGACGTGTCTCCTCTCTCTGCAACTTTACCTTTTAAATAGGTAAATAAGTCTGTTTTAAAAAGGAAAGGAACACCACAGTCTCCATACCTGGACAAAGTGTTGCTTCTAGAACCTACAAACGCGGTGCTTCCTGGCAACTTTGAGAATTCTACTAAGTGAAATTTTTAAGGGAAATTAGAAAAAGGAAAAGTCATCTGCTAGGTATGTTGCCAACTACTATGCTGAGTGACAACACATAGCATGCAATTTAATCTTCAGGAAATCTCTGAATAGATATCCTTGTTCTAACATTGTAAGTGAGTAAGCAGAAGATCTTTAAGCGTACAGATCAAGTCACATAAGTGGAAAATTACAGTAATGGCTCATGAGTGCCCGCAGTTAAAAGGGCACTTTGTAAATAGTGAAAGGATAATCAGAAAGACTCAAGTCATAAACAGAAAAACTGGTGGCAAGGCTTGGTCAGGGACCCTGTTTCCGGGGCGCTCCCTGAACCTGCAGATCTCCCTGCTGCCACCCGCACGCCCCACCTCTGCGGTCGGCCCCCGTTCCCGAGCAAGGAGGGGGCTTGAAGGGGCCCGAGTGTCTACAGTCCATGCAGCCCCGCTTCCTGCAAGACTCCTGTCCTGGGATCCTCAAAGGCATTTACGCTCCTCAGCCAGAGTACAGTCCCAGGAGCCAGCAGACCTCTGGGCCCTGTGTCCCTCCCACGGCTCCTTGGAGAACTAGCTGCCTTCCCCTTCCTCTGACCCAGGTCTCCTTCTGTCCACAGGGCCGTGATGACAACCTTCAAGTGACTCTTCTCTGAACCCCAGGGCCTTTGTCTGGACATGCACCTGATGGACAAGTGTCTCTGACCAGCTTTCTGCCGCAGAAGGTGATGAGGTTGGCCTGGGACATCTCCCTCTCCATGAACTTCAGTTCTTCTGAGCTGTCTGGCCCCAGGGGTCATGCTTCCTTCTGACACCTTGAGTGTGTTCCCGCAGCACCTGCCAGGAGCCTTGTCGGGACGCTTTGCCGTGACATTTCTACCTTCAGTTCTGAAATGGAGAGAGCGAAGCTGACCGCTGCAGCCTCTCTGCCTCGTGCAGGCTGCGAGCCTCCTGTGCTGAGGGGCTTCCTCCAAGAGCGGCTAAGCGCAGGGGGAAGGTGCGAGGGCGAAGAGGTCAGAGGCCACAAGGTCCTCTATAGGGGATGTCAAGGGAAAACAGAATCAAAAAAACTTATTGGGGAGCAAAAAAAAATTGAAATACAAATTTTTTTTTTCCCACAGGATACACTTTCCGTGTGCTTCCTGAAGACCTCTGTGTAGGAGACAGAGGGGACAGACACAGAAAAGAAGCGGGCTTTGGAAAGGACAGGAGACTGGAGTGAGGTGGCCACAAACCAAGGAAACCAAGCAAAACCAAGAGTTCCATGAAGCTGGAAGGAACAACGGATTCTACCCTTGAGCCTGCAGAGAGAATTCAGTCCTGTTAAGACCTTCATTTTGGACTTCTGACTTCAGAACCCTGAGAATAAATTCCTGCTGCGTTAAGTCAGCGGGATTTGTAATGGCGGCCACAGGAAGTGAATGCAACTGGAAATGGCCAGGGGCTTACCCACCTCACTTCTATACCACGACGAGGACACAAGCATCTTTCTGCAGGACCCTTCGCTTCTAGTCTGCCCCAGCAGCTTGCTTCTGCTTGCCCTCTGCCAGCCAGCATCCCCTGCTGCTCAGGCCCCTGTCCTGCACACCGCATTCCTCAGACTGCCAGTTTCCAAGGAGGCAACTCTCTTAGCAGTGCTGTGGGCAGTTAAAGTTCCTTGCCTCCAGAAGTTCCCATCCTCTCACCCCGTTGAAAGTGTTTCTGATGGCTGCTGCCCTCCGGCAGTCTGTTTAAGGGGCAGCGACCCTGCTGGATTAAAACATTAGAACGGAAATCTAGCTAGAGAGCCTCTCTCCAATGTACATGAGCTCATCAGCTGCTGTTTGCTATGCAAGAAACCGGATGCGAAATAAAATGCAAGGACTGAACAGGTGACACATGGGGTTAAAGATTCTTACTGCATTAAAGGCACTGGGCCCAAGCCCCAGTCTTCCCTCTGTAAGAAAAGGAACAATGATATTATATTTTCCAGTCTAAGCAGTTAGAAACTCTGCTACTAGAAAAATCTGAGGTTAAGGTTGATCCTAAATCTTTTTTTTTTTAAGATTTATTTATTTATTATTGTCAAGTCAGATATACACAGAGAGGGGAGGAGAGAAAGAGAGCAAGATCTTCTGTCTATTGATTCACTCCCCAAGTGACTGCAATGGCTGGAGCTGCACTGAGCCAAAGCCAGGAGCCAGGAGCTCTTCTGGGTCTCCCACATGGGTGCAGGGTCCCAAGGCTTTGGTAGTCCTCAACTGCTAGCCCAGGCCACAATCAGAGAGCTGGATGGGAAGCTGGGATTAGAATCAGTATCCATATGGGATCACTGTGTGCTCAAGGCAAAAACTTTAGCCGCTAGGCTACCATTCTGGGCCCTGATCCCACATCTTCCATCTTACAGTCATACTATAAAAATGACATCAATGAACAAAATAATTAATGACTACAGGTTTCATATGTATTTATTGACTTCTCGTACACTTTGAATACAAGTGTGCTCTTATCTGTCTTTCGTTTGCACATTCTCAACTGAGGTCTTGGGCAGTCTTTGGGAAGGTACATTAAACATTTTTACAAGAGAGGGGCTGTCTGCCAGAATTAACCAAGTGGAAGTTAAAAATGTTAGAAGAGTATCTTACCCTAACCCCCTCAGGATTGTTCTCTCCTGGCTGCTCCAGAGGGTCCCCTGAGCTTAGGGACAGAAACAGGGGAGGGAGGGGACTGGCACGGTGGGTCAAGCCACCGTGCGGGGGCGCTGTACCGCCACAGTAGGGTGTCTGGTAAGCGCAGCATAGCCTCCCGAGCTCTTGCCATGTGGGGTTACAGTGAAGAGACAGGTCTACTTTAAGGAAGTAGATCCTCACTGGACACCGTATCTGCCAGTATCTGTCACCTTCCTAGTTTGGAAGCAGCCCAAACAGACCAAAGCAATCTCTTCCCGACCTATCAATACCCTGTGATCATATTCCAGGTTTCTGCCTGGAGAGTCGGAAGGCCTCACACAGGCACACTCACTTGATGACTTTCTCCTCTCCCATTCCACGCCCACTTTCCTCCCAGCATCCTACAGAGTTGAAGAGCTAAGCTAATTCTCCCTCAGGAAGTTTACTTGCCTCCTGTCCTCCTCATTCCTCACCTCTCCTCCTTCCCTAGGGCCACAATGGAAAGAAGATGCAGTGGAATGAAAAAACAGACAGCAGATTTTTACCTTTTACGTGTTGCTACATTCTACCTCTAGGAGATCCTGGGATTGTAGCCAGTGCTGTAGTATAGTGAGTTAGGGTGGCATCCCATATAGGCATTGATGCCAGTTCCTGCTACTCTACATCCAACCCAGCTTCCTGATAATATGACTGGGAAAGAGCAGAGGATGAGCCACCTGTTCGGGCCCCTGTACCCATGTGGGAGACCCAGAAGGAGCTCACGACTCCCAGCTTTGGACTGGCCCAGCTCTGGCCGGTTTGGCCACTTGGGGAGTGAACAGGCAGATGAAAGGAGTCTCTCTCATCTCTTGCTCTCTCAGTCTTGAGCCCTGACTTTCAAATAAATAAAAATAAATCTAAAAAAGAAAAGAGAATTCTAGAACCATGTTTTGGCAGTTTAGGAGGTAGGGGCTTTCTTCTCACGTAAGCTGTTTCTATCTGTTTCTATCCCCTGTACGTGAGTAGGGAGGGCCAACCCTGCCTGGCAGCTGAGCCGGAGGTCTTCTGGAATCTGGTGTCTGTGGAATGGCAGCAGGGATGGGGAGGAGCCCTCTGAGATCCGGGAATGTCCCGCGTTCCTGAGCTGGAGTGCTTACACAGTATGTTTGCTTTGTAATCATGGATTGGCCCGAGTCCAATATCCTTTATTGTTTGTGCTTCCTTTTGTATGTATGGTATATTTCAAGAAAAGTTTGAAAAATGACTTTGGAAAACTGACAAAGAAAGTTCAAATTAACCTAAATACCAGTATTTCTGGAATTAAGACAGTGCCCCTGTCCTATTCTACTCTACTTTAAATTCTGTATATTATTCTGTTTAGCTATTCTTTGTTTTATTATTTTTCATTTTACTATGAAATTACTATGTAGTGATTATAGAAAATTTAGAAAAATATAAGAAAATAATCTGTAATTTTAACATCCGTAGTTTTTTTTTTTACTTTCTTAACTTTTTTATACATATACATGCAGTACATATATCTTTTTTTATTTAAAAAGTTACGGGGGGCCCGGCGCTGTGGCGCAGTGGTTAAGGTCCTCGCCTTGCACCCCCGGGATCCCATATGGGAGCTGGTTCTAATCCTAGTGGCCCCACTTCCCATCCAGCTCCCTGCCTGTGGCCCAGGAAAGCAGTCGAGGATGGCCCAAGGCTTTGGGACCCTGCACCTGCCTGGGAGACCCAGAGGAGGCTCCTGGCTTTGGATCAGCATAGCATCCGCCATTGCGCTCACTTGGGGAGTGAATCACTGGACAGAAGATCTTCCTCTCTGTCTTTCCTCTCTGTATATCCACCTTTCCAATAAAAATAAAATAAATCTTTAAAAAACAAAAAAGTTACGGGGCCCAGCACCATGGCCTAGCAGCTAAAGTCCTCACCTTGAATGTGCCAGGATCCCATATGGGCGCCAGTTCTTATTCCAGCTGCTCCACTTCCCATCCAGCTCCCTGCTTGTGGCCTGAGAAAGCTGTCAAGGATGGCCCAGTGTCTTGGGACCCTGCATCTCCATGGGAGACCTGGAAGAAGTTCCTGGCTCCTGGCTTGGGACTGGCACAGCACTGGTCGTTGCGGCTACTTGGGGAGTGAATCATCAGAAGATCTTCCTCTCTGTCTCTCCTTCTCTCTGTATATCTGACTTTCCAATAAAAATAAATATAAATCTTTTTTTAAAAAGTTATGAACCTAAATTTTGAACTTACTACACTTAGTGTTACGGGGTGTGAGCGAGATCATACCAGACATGTCTAAGGTTTCTTAAGGAGTCTTTATTAACCAAGCTTGATGATAACAGATCACACTAGAAATAGCAAATCACAAGTCCATATAGCAATCCAACCAATCATAATCCAACCAAACATAATCCCAAGAGGAACTAATGGTCATTACCCTGAAGTCCATCCATTAAGCTGAAGCCCTGTGTCCCAGCTTCTCCAACAATATAAGTTATCCTAAGAGACATGCAATGAATAACCTGGACACACTTACAAAACTGCAGACATTCACCTTTCCCTGGCTCCTCTGCCCACATTCCATCACTGCTAGGCCTCCCCTCTCCAGGAACTCCTGATAGTACACAAACCAGAAGCAACATTGCTATCTCCATTGTCCCACCTAAACAGTACACAGGGACCATGCTCAGGGGATTATCTGTCCTGGGGTCGAGGTGCCAGAGCAAAGGAAGCACCTGACCAGAAAGAGAGCGAGCCCCTGCTTCATGGGCCATTTAAAGGGGCTTGTGAGGGGAGTGGTTACACAACAATGCAATACCGTCCCCTTTCAGTTGATAAGTGAGTTACAGGTGGGCAGGGGCAAATACCTAGGTGGTGGTGGACCGGTGGCGTGGCTGAGGATGGAATTAACATTCCATTGCTGTTAGGACCCCCCTTCAGGACAGAGGGTGGGGGACACAGCCACATTTCATTTGCCCACTGTCAATGGGTGCTGGCTATCACTGGCTGCACCCCATAACACTCCCCACTTCTCTTGTAACACCTGAGTCAAATCATTGACTCAGTCATGTATAACAGTGAACATTTCCCCACAATTAATTCCACCTTAGAAGTGAAAATGTTAATACCTTCTAAATAGTTATAAATTCTTATGTTTACTCATTCTGTTGGTGTAGAGCACTCATTCACATTGGCATCCACCTGTCATTTCACAAATATTTACTGAATATTACTATCTGCCCAATACTGGGAACAGAGGGGTGAACAAGACAGATGCAATCTTTTGTCATTAAGGTGGTTTCAGGCTACAGGGCTAGAGACAATTAAAATCAATCAACCAATAAAAATCCCAGCTGGGGTTTTTCTTATAATTTGCAAACTGACCTTAAAATTCATATAGAAAGTAAAGGATAAAAACAGAAAAAAAAAAAAAGAGTAAACAACCATCTAATGTATCTGAATTATTACATTATTTTCAAATTTGAGAAGATAGTGTCAGAGAGGGTCTACCATCTCTAGTTCGCTCCTTGACTAACTGCAATGGCCCTCAGCCGGGCACTGGGAATGCAATCCCGCTCCCCAACCAGGGAGGGAAGAACCCTGCTCCTTTCCATCACCACTGCCTCCCAAGAGCTGCACTGGTAGGAAACTGGAGTCGGGAGCTGGAGCTGAGAGCTCAAAAACCAAAACATTGCAAGCAAGTGTGTTGATCAGTAGGCTAAACACCTGCTGCTGACATTTTCAAGTTTTTAAGAGATTTCAAAACTCCTGTTTGTGATTTTTTTTTACTCTTAATATGTTATAAGATTTATTATTATTATTTTTTATTGCAAAGTCAGATATACAGACAGGAGGAGAGACAGAGAGGAAGATCTTCTGTCCACAGATTCACTCCCCAAGTGGCCACAATGGCCGGAGTTGAGCTGATACTAAGCCAGGAGTCAGGAGCCTCCTCTGGGTCTCCCATGCAGGTGCAGGGTCCCAAGGCTTTGGGTATCCTCGCCTGCTTTCCCAGGCCACAAGCAGGGAGCTGGATGGGAAGTGGAGCAGCTGGGACATGAACTGCCATCCATATGGAATCCTGATTTGTGCAAGGTGAGGATTTAGCCACTGTGCCCTCACACTGGGATCCCATGATTAAGTGTTTTTTTTTTTTTAATTAATAGTCAAGGGCCTGTTAAGGTAGTCTAGTGGCTAAAGTTCTTACCTTGCATGTGCTGGGATCTTATATGCACACCAGTTCTAATCTCAGCAGCCCAGCTTCCCATCCAGCTCCCTGCTGTGGCCTGGGAAAGTAGTCAAGGACAGCCCAAAGCCTTGGAACCCTGTGTCAGAGTCCAGCTTCAGCCAAGTTCGGAACTGGAGAGGGTGTGTGGGTGGATGAGGCGTAGAGCAAATAAACAGACCACTATGATTTCATGATCATAATGGACAATGTGAGAAAGCTGTCCCCTTTATTTATACAAAAGCAATCACAAGCCCTGGTGAGAGAGGAGTTAGTGGGTAGTAGGCAGTTAGGGTATTCTGGGTCCCCGAGTAAAAGAGAATTTCTCCACCATGTCTTGGACTCACCAGAACACGTCCCTTCCAAGGGACAGGTGTTATCAATGCCCCACCTGAAGTATTATCGGCCATTACCTTGGCCATTGTGGGAGGGTCTCAGGCTGATAAGTGATGCATATCTGCCCAAGGCCTGGAATGTCCCATATCCTGCACCTCCCTGATCTTTTGCCCCAAAACCGAACACCTGGGGACCACCTGGGGACAGGGAAATTCCTTTAAAAGATCCCAACACTTCCCCATGCACGGGTTCTTTCTATCTCAAAGCCCCCTCCCGTCACTAGGACGGGAGTCTTCTCTTCTCAACTTTCCTAATAAATCTTGCGTTAAAACTAAACTGTGTCCGCATGAAAATTCTTCTTTCCTGCGAGACAAGAATTTGAGGTTGCTGCCATACTCGGAGTCAAAATTCCTGCAACAGTTTTGGTGCCGTGACTCGGATTCTACCAGCGAGACTTGAGTTCATCTCCAGCCAGCCTCCAGACATCCATCTCGTCGGACGGTGAGCAAAGCGGACTCTCTATCCTGTTTTTCGGAGACACTAGCTCTCCACAATTAGTAACTTTCAGAAAAAGAAACACCGGGTCCCTGTCAGCCAGTTAAATGCGTCTAGCGCGGCTGCCGGTCTTAAGACTCAGGGGCGAGGCTTGCTGAGTTTGGCTAAATTGATCCCCTGGAGCTGGGGTCCTTGGCTCCAGGAATGTCGGTTTTGTCCAGACTCAGTTTCTTTTCGCGGACTAAGCCCGTCGCGTGAGACTGGGAGAAGTCTTAGGGCGCCTCAGAAATTCTGGTCAGGGCCACTCCCTGATGCTTTTCGAAAGGCCTCTGGACTGTACCCCGGACTCCGACAGCCCGTCAGGGTGTCGGGCTGAAATCTGCACTCTTTTCTTCCTTCTGCGGGGACTCAGTCGTCACCACTGCGAGGCCACCACTGCGAGGCCACGAGCCCTGGGCTGCGTGACTCAATTCCCAAACGGCCTCAGGCACTGACGAGTCCTCCGTTACCTTTTCTGATATCTTCTCCAAAAGCTTTTTCTCACTAAGTCTCCTCATTCTCTATGGATTCAGTTTTTGGGTTTTCTTTTACTGGTCAGTATGTGCTAAATACCAGCTGGTCTGTAATGGGGAAAAGGAAAAGGCAGGCAGAGTTTCTTTCTAGGCCCCTCTAAAGATGAGATCTAAGATAAACTTAACTGGAAAGCGCTTTAATTCCCTCACAAGGCAGTCAGCAGAGACAGTTCCTCCAGGTTAGCTCTTAACCAGTGTAGTCGCTAATGTGAGCAGAAAACCAGAGTCAACACAGGTATTCCTCCAGCTCTCATTAAGGACATTGTTACACAGGCTTATAGAATCAGGCCGAAGTTTGAGGTCAGGCTTGTCAGCTCGAGGTTAGAACAAATTTCAAAAGGAGAGCATATTTGTCCGGCAGAAGTCCCAGACGCAGCAGGGTGCAGGGGATATTTTTGGCACATGCTGCTTCTGACTTATATGTTCTCCAGGACATCAGAGTATTGCACCAGGCAGAGGCCTAGGTCTAGCATGGCGCAGGAAACAGGAGCGGATTTTTCACTCCTGGCACATGCTGTTCTAACTGAGACGCATCCCATAAGGCGTGGGAGGTCGAGCGACGTGAGTCAAGTGTACTGACTTCACTCCCACCTCCCTCCCTACTTCTGTGGTCTTCAGAGTACACCTGGACGCCACGGGCTAGCAATAGGAGTTTTAAGAGACGTCTTAAACTCAGGAGAGATAGAAACTGAGGGACGCTTCTGTTTTCTTATCCTCTCTTTTCAGATGGGAAACAAGCCATCCACCACAACCCCCTTGGGGTTTATCCTCAAGCACTGGGATTCCTTTGATCCCCAGAATCTAAAGAAAAGGCGCCTGATCTTTTTCTGCACCACAGCCTGGCCAGGCTACAAGCTAGAGGATGGAGAGGGCTGGCCTCGAGAGGGAAGTATAAACCTCAATACCATCTTACAGCTAGATAGCTTCTGTCGAAAGGCAGGGAAATGGGCAGAGATGCCCTATATTCAGGCCTTTTATGCGTTGAGGGAAAGAAAAGAGTTTCAGGAGGTTTGCAAGGCTGAGTCAGCTACCGTAGCATCTTCACCCCTGTTGGGACCACAGCAGTCCTTCCCGAACCTGCCTGCTATTCCAACCTGTCCTCCTTACTCTCGGGATATGCTTCCCACAGGGCCCCCTGCTAAGATGCTGCCCCTTCAGCAGATGCCAGGAGTAGGAGGGCCAATTCAGGTCCAAGTGCCTTTTCCCTTACAGGACCTTAGACAGATTAAGGCTGACCTAGGGAGCTTTACAGATGACCCGGACAATTATGTAGATGCTTTTCGGGGTTTAGCACAGATGTATGAATTATCCTGGAAGGATGTAATGATGCTCTTTGATCAGACTTTGACGAGACAACAAAGGATCACAGCTATTCAGGCAGCTGAGGAATATGGGGATGATGTGTTTATCGCCCAAGGAAGGGATGCTAAAGTTTCTGTCCATGATACTTCCATATATTACCCGTCAGGCAAACAGGCAGTTCCCCAAGACGAGCCTAACTGGGATCCTAATGATCCTTTGGACGAATGGCGAAGGAAGCACTTTGTCACCTGTGCTATTGAGGGCTTAAGGAAGACAGGTTCCAAACCGCTTAATTACTTTAAGTTATCTCTAATTGATCAAGGACCACAGGAGAACCCCTCAGCCTTTTTAGAACGTTTAAGAGAGACCCTAAAGAAATATACTCCACTTGACCCTGACTCTGTGGAAGGGGAGATAATCTTGAGAGACAGATTTCTAATCCAGTCTGCTCCAGACATTAGAAGGAAGCTCCAGAAGGTTGTAGTAGGATCCGACAACTCCCTAGATAACCTCTTGAAAGTAGCCACTATGGTCTTTTATAACAGAGAGCAGGAGGGGACCCCAGGACCAGAGAAAAGGGGCAGGAAGAAAGGTGAGCTCCTGGTAATGTCACAGTCTCAGTCAGACCCCCGGAGAGCTCCCTTGTGCTTTCGATGTAAGACCCGAGGCCATCTTGCCAGGGATTGCCGGAGGAAGCCTCCAGGTCCATGTCCTATTTGCAAGGAAGACCACTGGAGGTTTGACTGTCCTCGGAGGTCTGAGACTCTGGGGCCAGTCACCTCTGAAAAGTCTTCCATACAGGACTGAAGGGGCCCGGGGCCTTCCTTGCAGGCTCCGGTGATGCATTCCATCGGCAACCAGGAGCCCCGGGTGGTTCTCACGGTGGAGGGAAATCTCATAGATTTCCTCTTGGATACCGGAGCCACATTTTCCGTCCTTCGATCTGGCCCGGGGGGGCCCCCTCTCTTCTCAAACTGTAACCGTAAAGGGTGTGTCGGGAATTCCCCAAGTTAGACGCTTTACTAAACCTTTGAGCTGTGTCTGGAATGATCTGATGTTTAACTAGACTTAGTGGCAAAAGGGTGGCCAGCCTGTCTCTGCACTGTCGCTGCAATTGCCCTCTTAATACCTGAAGCTACTAAACTTACCTTGGGACAGGATCTGGTAGTATATTCACCCCATAATGTGACAGGACTACTGGCTTCAAAAGGAAATCTATGGCTAACAGATAATCGTCTTTTAAAATATCAGACTTTACTGTTAGAGGGCCCAGCAGTTCAGATTAAAACCTGCTCATCTCTCAACCCTGCCACTTTCCTCCCAGAAGAGATAGGAACTCCTGAGCATGACTGTGAACAGGTAGTATTACAGACATATGCAGCCAGAGAGGACCTTAGGGAAACACCCCTGGAAAATCCAGACTGGGTTCTTTTTACAGATGGCAGTTCCTTTGTGGAACACGGAGTTCGCAGGGCTGGGTATGCAGTTGTTACCTTAGCAGAAACTATTGAGAGTTCACCATTGCCCCCAGGTACTAGTGCCCAGCTAGCCGAGCTAATAGCCTTGACTCGGGCTTTAGAACTTAGTAAGGACAAGAGAGCCAATATATTCACTGATTCTAAGTATGCCTATTTAGTCTTGCATGCCCATGCAGCTATTTGGAGGGAGAGACATTTTCTCACAGCCAACGGGACTCAAGTCAAGTACCATAAGGAAATAGATCGTTTACTGACCTCAGTGTTTCTTCCCTGTGAGGTAGCAGTTATACACTGCAAGGGACACCAGAAAGGAACAGATGATATAGCAGAGGGAAACAGATTGGCAGATTTGGCCGCTCGGGAAGCAGCGAGAAAGACTCCTCTTGAGGCTACAGAGGCTCCTTTAATCTGGGAAGGGATGCCACCTGAAATTCAGCCTCAGTATACACCTGAAGAAACTCAGTGGGCTCTTAGTCGAGGATATAGCCTTCAGCCTAATGGATGGCTCCAGTCAGAGGAGGGAAAGATTCATCTCCCTGCCTCAAGCCAATGGAAGGTTCTTAAAGCTCTTCATCAGGTTTTTCATCTAGGGCGAGATAAGACTTTACAGATGGCCCAACAGCTGTTTACTGGAAAGAACTTCCTCAAGACAGTCAAGCAGGTTTTAGGGGCCTGTGAGTTATGCCTCAGGAATAACCCTAAAAACCTTAAGCTCCCACTCTCTGGGATACAGAGAAGAGGAAGTTATCCAGGGGAAGACTGGCAATTAGACTTTACTCATATGCCCAAGACCAGGAGTGCCCAATATCTACTAGTTTGCGTGGACACTTTCACTGACTGGGTAGAGGCATTTCCCTGCAGGACTGAGAAAGCCACCGAAGTAGTTAGAATTCTTCTCTCAGAGATCATTCCAAGATTTGGACTCCCAAAGAGTATACAGAGTGATAATGGACCCTCGTTCAAGGCAGCTGTTACGCAGGGAGTATCCAAGGCTTTGGGCATACAATACAATCTCCACTGTGCATGGCGCCCCCAGTCTTCAGGCAAGGTAGAAAAGACCAATGAGATCCTTAAGCGCCATCTGAAGAAATTGTCTCAGGAGACTCATCTCCCGTGGGTAAATCTACTGCCTATGGCTTTAATTCGCATCAGAAACACACCCACGAAATTAGGCCTAAGCCCCTTTGAGAAGTTATATGGGAGACCTTTCCTCACTAATGATCTAGTGACAGACCAGGAGACAATGGACCTTACTAGATCAGTGGTTCAATTGGCTAAATTTCAGCAAACTCTTCAGCAACTGCCTGAGAAATTATCTAGAACCATGGGGGTTCCTAAATTTAACCCGGGAGACCTAGTATTAATAAAGACCTTTCCCACTAACTCTCCTTCTCTCTCTGAGTCTTGGGAAGGCCCCTTCACTGTAATTTTGTCCACCCCTTCCGCTGTAAAGGTTTCAGGCCACGAAGCCTGGATTCATCACACCAGAGTCAAGGCTTGGAACTCTGAACCTCCAGCAGACCAGTCGGCGGAAGACGTTCCTGAAATTGCCACTGATAAGGACTACACCTGTGAACCTACCCAGGGACTCAGGCTGCTGTTTAAAAGGGCCTCACCTACAGATAAGTAATTTATGATGACCCAGCTCTCACCAGTGCGGGGCAGTCCAGTGATGCTATTTTTAATGGTTTTATTACTATTGTCTTTTTTCCCAAGTAACACTAGAATAGTCTCTGAGGTCACAGTTACAAGTCCACGCCCAAGTCTAACTACTAGGGGTACAGACAGGGGGAATTTACGAAATCACACAGTGGTTAATTCACTCGCAGCCACTGAAAATCTATGGACTCACCTAGCATTTAATGTATTAAATAGAACTTCTTTTTGTGTACGTGAAGGGACATCTCCGTCAGAAATCTTACAGCAGAACTTAGTAGGTCTCGGTACCTCTTTTAAGAGCTTCACAAGAATAACTAACCAGAACATATCTTCTCTACCTGTAGCCAAGAGGCCTGTATCTCATCCTATGCCACTATTGCTTACTATATATGATGACTGTGTATGCATCTCTTGTAACCAAACAAAAAGGCATAATTGCTCCTCTATAACTTCTGTAGATTATTCGACTGACGTGAGCATGCCACAGGGCTGGAGCCTCCTCTGTGGCAACATGTCTTTTTCCATAATTCCTAAGTCATATACGGGCCTTTGCTCTGTAGGTCGGGTCGTGTCACTCCTAATCTCCCCAGTGACCGCATCTACACGTTCCATACGCTCCAGGCGGTCATTATCCCCAGACTGTGATGATTCTTTAACTTTATACACAATAACTAGTACAGTATTTAAGGCTTTATTTTTTCCAGGTGCTGTGGTATCCACCCAGGAACAGACAGAAATAGATGAATTGGCTTGTATATTAGAAAAAACTGCCAATGCCACTGCTAAGGCCTTATCCTATCTTAATGAGGAGATAAATGAGGTTCGTACGGGAGTCCTACAAAATCGGGCTGCCATTGACTACTTATTACTAAAGAATCAAATAGGATGTGAGAAACTCCCAGGTATGTGCTGTTTTAATCTAACTGACAATTCCAACCTAGTTGAAAGGGAGATTGACAAGTTACACGAGGAAGTAAACAAGATACACCTGTCATCAAATGTTTTCCTTGGAAACTGGGAAAAATTCTCTGCACATTGGGAGTGGTATTCTTGGGTATCGCCTTTTTTAAGCATAATAGGAATAATTGTTCTTTTACTCCTGTTTGGACCATGCATACTAAAATGCTTTACTCGTTTTGTGTTATCTAGAATCCAACAAGGGGCAGAAGCGTTCCAGGCACCTCTGGTGACTTCTACAACTTATTACCGGGGACCCTTAGACCGATCCCCAGAAGAATACCCAACTGCTGCCCTTGAACTACGCCCCCTGTCAGCAGGAAGCAGTTAAGAGCGGTCGTCGTCCCAGTCCCCTAACAGCAGTTAGGGTCACTTCTTCTGGGGGGCGGAATGAGAGAGGAGTTAGTGGGTAGTAGGCAGTTAGGGTATTCTGGGTCCCCGAGTAAAAGAGAATTTCTCCACCATGTCTTGGACTCACCAGAACACGTCCCTTCCAAGGGACAGGTGTTATCAATGCCCCACCTGAAGTATTATCGGCCATTACCTTGGCCATTGTGGGAGGGTCTCAGGCTGATAAGTGATGCATATCTGCCCAAGGCCTGGAATGTCCCATATCCTGCACCTCCCTGATCTTTTGCCCCAAAACCGAACACCTGGGGACCACCTGGGGACAGGGAAATTCCTTTAAAAGATCCCAACACTTCCCCATGCACGGGTTCTTTCTATCTCAAAGCCCCCTCCCGTCACTAGGACGGGAGTCTTCTCTTCTCAACTTTCCTAATAAATCTTGCGTTAAAACTAAACTGTGTCCGCATGAAAATTCTTCTTTCCTGCGAGACAAGAATTTGAGGTTGCTGCCATACTCGGAGTCAAAATTCCTGCAACACTGGCACAGACTTTTGACATCATGGTCAAATGGGTGTATCCAAGAATAATTCTTTTTTTATTTTTAAAGATTTATTTTTATTATTTTTTATTGGAAAGATGGATATACAGAGAGGAGAGAAAGAGAGGAAGATGTTCCGTCCGATGATTCACTCCCCAAGTGAGCGCAACGGTCAATGCTATGCCAATCCGAAGTCAGGAGCCTCCTCTGGGTCTCCCACGCGGGTGCAGGGTCCCAAAGCTTTGGGCCGTCCTCGACTGCTTTCCCGGGCCACAGGCAGGGAGCTGGAAGGGAAACGGGGCTGCCGGGATTAGAACTGGCGTCCATATGGGATCCCGGGGGTGCAAGGCGAGGACCTTTAACCACTTGCGCCACCGTGCTGGCCCATCCAAGAATAATTCTGCCTTTTGTTTCACCTAAAAACAGTAGAAGTTCCTACTACTATCCTTATTCTACAACTCAATCTTGTATCACAAAGAAAAGGAAAACCTAAAGATCAAGGAAAGAATGGAACACTAAATACAGGTACCTTGGTTAGCACAATGTAAATGGGGACAGCCAAGACAACATGAATAATAAAAGGCCCTTAAGAAGACGTAATTATTGACTTTAACCTCCAAGCTCACATTGAGTAAAAAGCCAACTCCACAGTAACAAACAATGCCGGAATGGATTAGAATTCTTCCACAGGATGGTCTAGTGTCCATGCAAAGGAGGGTGGAGTTGCATTCAGGTGGTTGTAGAGACATCTGCAGGGCCCTGCCATGCAGCGGGAAATTCCTTGCGGCTTACTCTTCATACCTTCATGCCCTCCATGTAAGGAGTTATTCGAATATCCCACCCTGGATCCAGCACCATTTCTTTCTTCCTCACAGGTCTAGCCATCCACCAATCAGATGTAACTCAGCATTCCACCTGAGATTCTCACCCCCAATCTTCCAGCCCCTTTCCCAATCCTGCCCACTCACCAATCATCCCTAAGCATTTACCTGCAGGCACCAATCCCCTGGGGCCCGCCCTCAACCCGCCCAATCCCGCCCCCACACCTTGCAGACCTATCTGACATAAAGGGGCCCCAGGTGTCTCCACCTTCCCTTTTTCCCCTTTTCCCTGCTGGTCTCTACTACCTCCACCCCGTTCCTTCCCCGCTGGAATAAACCTCTTTAGATACCTCATTGCGTCTGTGTTTTCAGCTCATGGTAAAGAACCAGGTTGCAGGAATTAGCTGCGTATAATAATATTGTAATATCATATGAACTAGAACTCTTAAACTGTTTTAAATAACTAACACCCCACATCACTGCACGGACCCGAGTGTTGTGCCCAGATTTTGAGATGCCCAGAAATCACCAGGAGTCTGAAGTTAATCCAAGAGCACAAGGATAGTTTATTCAAACTCAGCACATCCGAGCCTGGGTTCTTGGTTAAAATCAGGCAGCTGGCTGACCACCCAGCTGGCCGGCCAGGACCAACACCCCTTACCAGGAGTGTGGCCCCGAACAGCACATTCGTAGGGTACAACAGCTTGAAAAGGAGCAATTCACAATAGCTTGCAAGGTGAGGGGAAATACCACATATTGCCTACCTATCTCCTCTGGACAGCCCACACCTCCAGCAACTAAGGGAAGCACCCACTTAATTACTTGGAATTACCTGTGAGATAACCAGACTTGGGTGTGCCTGGATTCATAAGAATTGGTGCCCATCAGTGCTAAAGCTCACATAGGCCAATAAAGGTCACCTACGCCATTTAGCCTGCAAGCTCCCAGTTTCTTAGTAGCAATGAGTCATGAACAAATGGTTGGGATTTTGATACTGAGGTTCTTCACCAGCAACCCTGCATCTCCGTGGGAAGCCAAAGAACTTCCTGGCTTCACTCAGCTCAGCTCTGGCTGTTGCAGCCACTTGGGTAGTGAATCAGAGGTTGGAAGATCTTCCTCTTACGTATCTCCTTCTTACTGTAAATCTGTCTTCCCAACAAAAATAAATAAATATTAAAAAAAAAAAAGGCTGAAACATGGGTACCAGTGCAATTGCAACGGCTCAACTAACTAATCATCCCCTCCAAGTGTCGGCATCCCACACAGGTGCCGGTTCCTGTCCCAGCTACTCCACTGCCCATTCAGCTCCCTGGCCTGAGAAAGTGGTCGAGGAAGGCCCAAGACCTTGGCAAGCTGCACTCAGGTGGGAGACCTGGAATGTGCTTCTGGCTCCTGGAGCCAAATTGGCTCAGCTTGGACTGCTGTGGCATTTTAGGGAGTGAACCAGCAAATGAAAGATCTTTTTGTCTCTCCTCTCTGTAAATCTGCCTTTCCAATAATAAAAAAAAAAGTAAATCTTAAAAAGTGACTGAATTGTGGTTTGTTACTTCTGAGCCTACAGAATGTATGGAATATAGCATAGACTCTTTTTTTTTTTTAAGATTTATTTATTTATTGGAAAGTCAGATATACAGAGCGGAGAGACAGAGAGGAAAATCTTCCGTCTGATGACTCACTCCCCAAGTGAGCGCAATGGCCGACGCTATGCTGGTCCAAAGACAAGAGCCAGGAACTTCTTCCAGGTCTCCCACACGGGTGCAGGGTCCCAAGGCTTTGGGCCGTCCTTGACTGCTTTCCCAGGCCTCAAGCAGGGAGCTGGATGGGAAGTGGAGCAGCTGGAATTAGAACTGGCACCCATATGGGATCCCGGGGCGCATTAAAGGTGAGGACTTTAGCTGCTACTAGGCCATGGTGCTGGGCCCGTCTATTTCCATTTTTTTAAAAAGGATGACAATATAATTGTGACAATGGCATGCACCTTGCACACATTTGCAGGAATATACGAAGGACAGATAACATTTTTAAATACATTTTGTTTTTGACAATCTTTACATAGCTAATTAGAGTGAAAAGGTTCAAGGGCTATAGGAAAGTGGGTCTTTCCTCTCTAGCATTATAAAGATATTGCCCTGTGTTTTTTCTAATACTTTAATAATATAATTTAAATCCATTTGGAATTTCTTTCTGAATGGTATGACTTTCCTTATAGACTTATTTTCCCAGAACTATTTTTTGAATAACGCTTTATTTTCTATTTGGAAAGTCCACCTTTATTATTATAAACTAAATTCCTTAGAGTACGTGGGACAGTTTCTGAACTCCATTGTTTTATTAATCTATCTGCTTATTCCTGTCCTAATACTGGACTTTAGAAAAACATATTTTTATTGGAAAGTCAGATTTATATAGTGGAGAGACAGAGAGAAAGGCTCTTCATGCAATGATTCACTCCCCAAGTGGTTGCAATGCCTGGAACTGAGTTGATCTGAAGCCAGGAGTCAGGAACCTCCTCTAGGTCTCTCACACAGGTGCAGGGGCCCAAGGCTTTGGGCCATCGTCTACTGCTTTCCCAGGCCACAAGCAGGGAGCTGGATGGGAAGTGGAGCGGCTGGGAAAGGAACTGGCGCCCATATGGGATCCTGGTGCTTGCTGGTGGAGGATTAGGAAGTGATCCATTGTACCAATATTACACTTCACATATCTTCTCACCTTCAATGCAATGTGGCTAGTGTTGCTATTAGCATGAGACTATTTTTCTTTCACAACACATGTGGTGCTTTTGGCAATTTTCCCTCATGGGATTAATACAGTTTCCTGATATCCTACACAACGGAAAGGGTTTTATGTAAAATTCTTATTCACTGTATAGTTTTCCTCTTAATACAAAATATTTTCTAAAACAGAACTGTCTTAACAGTTCAGAGACAAATATCATTTGGTGATTAAACTATTATTCTTCCTGCATGTTGCTGAATTTTACTTACCAATATTTTATTTGGGATTCCTTAAATCCATTTCATAATTTGGTTTGTGCTAAGTTCAGTGAAATGTACTAGTCTGTGTTGGTCTGTTTCCAAAACCACTCATTTTTGGTTTTGTTTTTCTAAGTATGAAGTATTCTCTCCGTATAACTGGATGGCTTTTAATATAGCTTTCCCTGAGTGGAATGTGCTCACATGTTCAGATGAGCATGTACTGACGGATGGCAAGCTGGGTTTGACAAGGAACAGGCAGCTCACCATTCAGTTTCCCTCACCGTCAGTCTGGGTTTAGGGGTCCCGAGCACAAAACCATCACGTGGAATATTCTTTGTAATATGCGGTCTGTTTTCAATCTCATGAAACTAAGGGTTCTTGGTGTTCTGAGGCCTATGGCTATGGCTAGACCTTAAAAAAAAATCCTCTAGGCTATTTCTCTTCTTAAAGTAGTATAACAAATGTTTTCAATGTGCCCATGCGTGAAAACGCTGAAAGACTGTTGCGATTTTGATGGTGGATTTTTGTTGTTAGCTTCAGAAACTGGGAAGAAAATGTTGTGGTGGAAAATGAGATCCTTCAGCGGAACGGTATACCAGCAAGGGAAAGGTCGCAGCGCCCACAGGGCCATTCTCCTGCTCACAGCCGGCCTCCAGCAACACGAGCGAGGATTCAGAGCCACTTTTTTTTTCTTCCTCTTCATAGAGGCGGGGCTTAGAACTCCGTCTGGAGGGCAGAAGCCTATTAATGAGTGCTGTGTGGCAGCTAAACCAAGAGAAGGAACAGCTGCTCTGCTCGCGGGAGCTGGATGGAAAGCAGGATGTATCCTCATAGGGAGTCGGGCTCTCTAGGACCTCACGTAAGTAACTTAGCAATTCAATATAGTTTCACTGGTGACAGGGCCATCAGAAACAGGAATGACAAAGAAGTCAGGAGAATGCTTTGTTTTCAATCTATCCTGTGACTCATTTTTTAAAATTTCATTTTTATCCTGGTGCCTTGGATTAGCCATTCTATGATTGCTCTTGTTTCTCAGTTATTGTGCTGAAATTCCTGGTTTCTTTGTGTTTCCAAACTGAAAAGAAACTCTTTCCTCCAGATTTTTGATGCTGTCTTTAGGTAGAATGGGTTTGATTTTACTTTCCTGAATTCTTTCCTTCACAAACAGTCTACTTCCAAAGGGTACAATCAACATGTACCACAGCTACTTTGCTTTGCTTTTGAAACTCAGCACTGAGTTGCCTACTAATTTATTCTTCTTTTCCCTCAAGTTATTAACTGACCAAAAGGGAAGAAGGGTACGTTTATTTTTGGGTTAATTAGTATCTAACCCAAATAAGTTGGCAACTACCATAGTTATCAATATATAAATGTGGGATGTGGTATGCCAAAACCATAATGCAGTTTAGCCTAAACTTTTATTCAGGCATGTGAAAGTCCAAATATTTTAGAAAATTATTGCAATTTGTTATTTATTTTACACTTCAAAGATCATTTATAGTTAAGGAATAGCTTATCAGAAATTTTAAGTTAGGTGATATCATTTCTATAAATATTTTCTTCTTTTAAATATTAATTTATTTATTTGGAAGGCAAAGGAATAGAGACAGAGAGGTCTCCCATCCACAGTTTACTCCCCAAATTCTCGCAACAGCAGAAATCAGAAGCCAGAACAAACCTAAGAAAGGAGCCTAGGAACTTCATCTGGGTCTGCTGTCTAGCTGTGGGAAGTCAAGCACTTGCATAGCTGTTGCCTCCCAGGCGTGTTAGCAGGAACGGAACCGTCAGGCTCAACCTTATCTTCAGTTCAGGATGTAGATGTTCCAAGTGGTGGCTTAAGTTCTGTGCCACGAAGCCTAATCCCCCAGTTTTGTTTTCCTCCAACACAATTTACTTCTAGTGTTACCACTAACGCAGAAACAGGCCCAATTAGACTTTTCAGTGAGACTTGTTTCAAGTATTACACTTGAATTTAAATTCAAACTAAGATTTTCTGAGCTTCTAGCAGGAGCTCCTAAATCGTTTCTTTATGTCTTTAATGAAATCTAACAAATGTGCATCTCCAGTTACAAAGCTAATCGTTGCTCTCATCTTTTCACCCATTTTTCAAATGATTGTCTTTTAACAAACAGGCCCTCAAATTACCCATATCATTTCACTAATGTTTGGTAGTTTCTATGACATTAACTAAAATACTCCTTGTGGCCCATAAATTGCTTTCCAAGGTACTCTCCCACATAATAATTCAGTTGTGTTTTCCAGTATTCCCCAACAGCATTTTCCCCTTGTCAGCCTGCCCTCTCCTGTGTGTTATTCTCATTCCCATTTTTATCATCCTCAAACACAATCCTTTCCCAGGAGAACACTCTTTTAAAGTGTAAAATGGATGGGACTTCTCAGCATCCTGAATATGAGAAAGGAAAGGGAGAAGTGAAGGACGCCTCTCAGACTACTGGGTGGAACACAACAGCATTCCGTAAGAATTAATAGTTTCGTGGGGGAAATAGAATTAAAACCCATTTATAAGGAAAGAAAAACAAACAAATGTACTTCTGAGTTGATTTGAAGTTCCTGTGGGGTTGATCGAGATAAAGATGTCACACAAGCAGTTGGGTGCTGTACTTGAGCAGCCTGAACTGAAGCGTCAGATTAAGGAATAATTTTAGGTGAGCACTGAACCATACTAGAAGATGAAGTCATGCTGGGTGTACACTACCTTGAGCTTAATGAGGCTAAACACAAACTCCCAGGAAATACTGACTTCTTAAGTAGGAGTTTGAGGAAGTATAGCAGACAGAAAGGTCAAAGGTACATAGTAAATCGGGTGTCTTGGAGGCCGAAGAAGTAGAATGTTTTAAGAACAGGCAATGTACAACTCTATAAAGAGTTACTAAGAGAACCTAGAGGGCAAAGAAGAGTAGATGCCTTGGCCATTGTAAAAGTAAGCTGGAAGGAGGAAACATGACCAGGAAAGTGCCACTGAATGTTTAACAAAATGCCACATGCCAAACAAAGTCCTGGGCATCCACACACCTGAATAAACTGAATAACATTGAACAATATAACTCTTCAAGACTTAGATAGCTGCTCTATGTGAAATACAGCTTGGCATCCTTGAGATACTGTTCTCAAACTACCCCTTCTCCATGTTGCCCCATGGAAACCAGAGTCTATGGATGCTCAAGTCTCTTGCATAACATGGTGTGGTACCCGCATACAGCCTGTGCGCATCACTGTATTTCAAACCATCTCTAGAAGACTTAAATACCCCATACAATGGAATAGGTGTCATATCATTTTGTTCAGGAAATAATGACAAAAGTCAGCACAGATGCATTTTTTTCTCAAATACTCTTAAATCACAGTTGTTTTAATCCATGAACACAGAACCCACAGTTATGGAAGGGGCAGACTACCATACTGAGAGTTCTGAATTGGTCAAGAGTAAAAGTATGAACAAACTGGGACTAAGGGAACAAAGACATCCGGTACGACAACAAATGCAGCTGGATGCTACAGGCTTTGAGTCAGCAGTGTTTTCAAAACAGATAGAGTTATGGGTTGAAGTCTCTCTGAAAACTGAATCTCTAGTCCTTATCTTTCTCCTGATCCTCAGCTTAAAGAAAATATTCTGTGGTTGTAAACTCAACGTATCCAAAATCCAGCCTCGCTATCTTCTCCATAATTCTGGTTTATCCCCGAATCTGCTTCTCCTCTATTCCAGATAACAGCGCCAAGTCTTGGCTGCTCAAATGGAAGCCTCTCTCATTGCCTTCCATTGTATCAGCAGAGATTCCATCTCTGCCCTAAAATTCTATCCATTCTTTCTCCACATTCTTTCCTTACTAATTCTAACCAGCCCTTTAATTCAGGTCCTGAAATATCCCTAACTCATCTTTTTGCAATGTCCTTTCTTGTTGTCCCAATTCATCTTCTATAAATCTTTTTTAAATGTCAATCCATTTATTGAAAATATCACAGGAAGTCTCCCTGTCAGCAATAAAAGACGCTCAATCTTCCATAATTCTTTCTTTATTTTTTATTTTTATTGGAAAGGCGGATATACAGAGAGGAGGAGAGACAGAGAGGAAGATCTTTCGTCTGATGCTTCACTCCCCAAGTGAGAGCAACGGCCGATGCTCTGCCGATCCGAAGCCAGGAGCCTCTTCTGGGTATCCCACATGGGTGCAGGGTCCCAAAGCTTTGGGCCTTCTCAGGCCACAGGCAGGGAGCTGGCCACAGGCAGGGAGCTGGATGGGAAGTGGGGTCACCGGGATTAGAACTGGAGCCTATGTGGGATCCCGGGCGTGCAAGGCGAGGACCTTAACCACTGTGTCATTGCGCCGGGCCCAATCTTCCATAATTCTAACTAAACAAATCTGACCGTGTCACTTGCCTGACAAAATACCCCCCAGTTACAGTGAAGAGAAAATCTGACTTCCTGAGATTCACGTCATGCAGGGACCTTGCCGAGCTGGCCCTACTCTCTATCTCTTAGCTTCATCTTCAGTTACTTCTTGCTTCCACACAGCTATCTATACCAGTACACTTCTCCTCCTTCATGTTTGTACTTGACTCATAAACACTGAGCAACAGTGTGGTACTGCTAGCATTATAAGGCTTGACAGTGGAGGGAAGCAGACTTGGGGCTGGTGTCATAGCAAACTAATCCTCTACCTGCAGCATTGGCATTACATATGGATGTCAGTTCCTGTCCCAGTTGCCCCACTTCCCATCAGCTCCCTGCCTGTGGCCTGGGAAAGCTGTAGAAGATGGCACAAAGCCTTGGGACTCTGCACCATGGGAGACCCGGAAGAGGCTCCTGGCTCTTGGCTTCAGATGAGCCATGCCTCATTGCTGTTTTGGCCACTTGAGGAGTCAACCAGCAGAGGGAAGATATGTCTCTTTTTTCTCTGTAAATCTGCCTTTCAAATAAAAATAAGTAAATATTTATAAAAATGACATGAACTAGCAATAGAGAGAGAATAGGAATGGCAATGACTCTTTTGTGGATGGTTTGATCTTTCTTTGATTCAAAGTTTCAAAACACTACCAGAGAGGAGCATACTTAACAGGGTTAACTTGAAAGAATTTATGATTTACCAAAATAAACAGGTCATATACAAATGTAATGAGATGACTAGTACCACTTGTTTTCTCTGATTCCTTGTAATGCATCAGCTAAATAACTTGAAAGTTACAAATACATACACTCAAAGACATGAGTGATAAGTATTAATGATAGGTATGAAATGGATTGTGAAGACAAGTGGAATGGAAATTCAGAGGGGCAAAAGATTGTTTTGGGATAGGGTAGTCAGATGAAGTTTCAGAACAGAGAAGGGACTCGAAATCTGAGTAGGGTGTAAGCAACAGACAAGAAATCGCCTCCCGAGGGTAGGAAATGGCACAGACAGAAGCAGAGAAGGAACTGATGAAGGCAGGAGGCTGTGGGTGGAGGAATAATGTTGGTAGGACCAGTGAGAGAGCAGGGACCCTAAATTTTGGAAGACCTTAAGTCCCAAACTGGATTCTTTAGGTGTACTTCATACAGGAAAGTAACAGGAAGCCACTGAAGGATTTCTTAAGCAAAGATATAATGGAAATGGTCTTTTAAAGAGATGAATCAAGCAGTTGTATACAGAACAAGCTGGAGGAGCACAGGAACGCAGGCGGGAAGAGCAGGCAGCAGCATAGTCATCCAGGTCTCTGATGAGTCACTTTTTATTCTTGTATCTTTGGATATAATGAATGTAATAAGAACTTTGCTTTAAAGGTAAACATTTGTTATAGGATAAATCTCATTTTTTAGGTAAGAAGCTACCTCAAAAAAAAAAAGGAATGGAAAGTAAGTTTATTTTGATAGCAAACATTTTTGAAATCCATATAATTTTTTTAAGATTTATTTATTTTTATTGGAAAGTCAGATATACAGAGAGGAGAGACAGAGAGGAAGATATTCCGTCTGATGATTCACTTCCCAAGTGACCGTAAGGGTCGGTGCTGCGCCAATCTGAGGCCAGGAACCAGGAACCTCCTCCAGGTCTCCTGCACGGGTGCAGGGTCCCAAGGCTTTGGGCCGTCCTTGACTGCTTTCCCAGGCCACAAGCAGGGAGCTGGATGGGAAGTGGAGCTGCCGGGATTAGAACCGGCGCCCATATGGGATCCTGGCACGTTTAGGGCGAGGACTTTAGCCACTAGGCCACGCCACCAGGCCCAGAAATCGATATACTTTTCAATACATCTATTTTGCTTGGGCCACTTGAGAGTATTTCATATGTAAAATCATGAAAAAAAATTAAAAAGTGCAGCTCAAAATGAACGATATAAAATGAAGACCTGAATTTAGATGTCAGAACTAGGAAGGTAAGAGCAGATGCAAGAAACATCTTGAAGAATTTGAGACTGGATATTAGAGGTCAGTTGGCAAAGATTAAGATACAGCTCCATGATTTTGCATTTACATAAGAGTGGAAAGACAGCACCGTTAAAAGAAATAAAGAGGGAAAAAAACTGCATTAGGAAGCATTTGACAAACAACTGAAGATATAACATAGAACTGGGAATAAATGTAAAACGCTTCAGTGTATACCCAAAAAGTTATTTTCATTGAAGTCAAAATGCAAGGTTTGATGGTGAATGAAATCCTGAAATACTGTGTTGCGGGGAAGAGCAAGGTACAGAACGCTGTTAACCCAAAGGCAGGACGGGAGGCAGGAAGGGAAGCCAAACAGTGAAGCCTGGAAAGGTAGACTTGCATTCCTGAGTAGGGGCATGAAAGACTTGAGAGCTGGAGGTGTTCTGTTCATGTTTAGGCCTTTTGGGTGTTAATCATGCATGTTTAGATGTGTCGTAAGCATTTCTAGAGGTGTTAGGAAGCTTGAGTAATCCAAGGGCAGTCCATACGACAGCCCATCCATAACTGCATGTTAACTATCACGTGTGAGCTCTTCTCTAGTCCCAACAGCTGTGGACCAGCTTGGCCTTATCCTAGCTGGGAAATAATGGCATTTCTGTAAAGCCTTTTTGATGCTTTTGATCTTGGCTAGATCCTTTTATGTCCAAAGTAACATACCTCTTGAAAAGTTTCCATGAGCAGTTATTTTAGAACGTACTTGTATTGTTTTGACTCTTTATAACAGAATCACAGTTTAAAAAAAAAAAAAAAAACAAAAAAAACCAGAATCAAAGTTAAAAGTTAACCAGTTTTTGGCCACACTCCCGGTAAGGGGTGTTGGTCCCGGCTGGCAGGCTTTCAACCAAGAACCCAGGCTCGGATGTGTTGAGCTTCAATAAACCATCCTTGTGCACTTGCGTAAAAAAAAAAAAAAGTTAACCAGTTTTCAATACTTTTCTAGTTCTTCTGGAATAGCTGTGCCAATTAACTTTTCCAAAATTCTGTTAAGGAAGACTGAGTACTCTGTTTTACTTCATTTCCGTAGCAGTTAGATAAGAAATAATTTATCAGTTTAAAATACAGTATTTTCATAGACCGTAAAAATTCTTATACTTTAAAATCCCTATAAAGGCTAATATTTCACAAAGACAAGCAGCAAGTCATGAGAGCCACTTCAGCTCCTATAACTGGGAAAGCTAGCTTTGAGATGGCTTACCACTACCAATACTCTTAAGGAGCAGACTGGCTAGCAAGATTAAACTCATTGGTAACTGGGGCTATGGATGGTGATTAAGTCGGTCTGGAACATGAGACTCAAAAAAGGAGTCTCTTCCATTTACGAAATCTGCAGTTGTAGGCATTCCCGTGCTCTCAGAGACCCAAAGCTGACCTGTTAAGTTGGGATGTTCTTAAATTATTTTCATCAGTGTAATATTAGTCCTTATCTGCTTTTTCTGTGTTGCACAGCATCACACAGCCAATGCATACAATTCTCTATTCTGAGGAGGCTATACAAAATCTGGCTTGTGCAGTGATACCTATGTGTCCTCTATAAACACTGGCAATTGAAAGTGTTATGGCTGGGATTCAATAGCCCAAAGAAGAATATTTATCAGAATGAAAAAAGCCATCTTAAGATTGTTACTGGTCACTTCTCCCCCCACCTCTTGGCTGACTTCTTCATGACAGTGGCTTAGGGGAGAGACAGCAAACACATGGTGCCAAGCCCTGCCTCCTTTCTGTCCCACCAAAACACAACATAGAAGACACCACAGTACTCTTTTCCACAAAATTCTGACTTGACCTCAGAATTGTTTCTGACATAGGTAGCCATTACCAGTCAGCTGGACTTGGAAACACAACAATAAGGTTGGGTGTTCTCCCTGGCTTGGAATTTTGTTGATAGCTATCTTCTGGTTTCAAGGAACAGGGTACCTTCAGAGAAAGATCTACTTCAAGGATACATATGCATTGAAATCAAGATACTGTCCAGGATCCATGGCAAGTTGGGGCACTGGATTCTCTCCCTATTGCCCACCTGTACTATCTCTCATAGTTGATCTAGGTCTACAGTTTTAATGTGCCACATTTTCCTCTGGCTTCCAACTGTGCTCCACAGTCCAGAGGCCGCAGAGAGCTAGCCTTTCAGGCTTAGCTAACTACCTTTGTCTGTTACTAACCACAGCCTTGGTGCCAGGTCTTGTCATGGATTGGTGGCTCGAGTAGGCAGTCTGTGGGTGCTGGTAATGTTTCCTCTCTTTAGCATAGTAGAGCTTTTCATGTTGTGACAATTAAAAACCTATGTATTCATTCATACTTCAATATATTTTCTAAAAAAGTTTGAGAGGCAGAGATGTGAGGGAGAGACAGAAAGAACATAAAAAGCTAAGAGCCAGGAATTTCATCCAGGTATCCCACATGGGTGGCCGGGTCACCCATGTGGTTGAGTCATCTTCAGTTGATTTTCCCAGACGATTAGCAGGGTGTGTGGGATCAGCAGTGGGGCAGCCAGTACGTTAACTAGGGCCCATAAGGGATGCTGGTGTCACAGGTGATGACTTATTTACTATGTCACAATGTCCTCTTTTCTTTCTCTTTTTAAAGACTTATTTACTTGAAAGGCAATGTTAGAGGAAAGCAAAACAAACAAACAAACAAAAAACCCGGGGTAAAAAGACAGACAGAAGGGGAGAGAGATCTCTGATCCTCTGGCTCGCATCCCATATGGACGTAAGGGCTGTGCCCAAACCAGGAGCGTGGAAATCCGTTCAGGTTTCCCACATGGATGCAGGGGCCCAAGCACTCGGGTCATCTGTGGGTGCTTTCTCAGGAACATTAGCAGGGAGCTGGACTGCAAGTAGAGCAGCTGGGACACAAGCTGGCGCATGTGGGATGCAACAGTGCAGGCAGTGGCGTGATTTGGTGTACCACAATGCCAGTTGTCCCCATCATTTTTTGGGGGAAAGCTTTATTAAACTAGTAGGTCAGGAGACTGTTATAATTATACATCTTTTTCAATAAAATATCTCTTAAAAATCTCTTACCATCCAGGAATTCATCAAGTGATGCTTGTGATGAACCGTTAGATAGCTTCTGTGGTAATGCGTAAAGGTTCTATTGGGTATAAAGAGGAGATAGAGTGGCAGCTTGGCAGGCAGGTTCAAGGGCAGGGCTCGTCCATATTTCACAGCAGTAAAACGGTGCTGATGGGAGCTCACCTGGCAGGTAAGATCCCTGGGTATCCCACAAGGTTGGATTCCTAGCTCTGGGTCCTCATCTTCCTGCTAAGGCAGCGCCTGGGAGGCTCCAGGAATTGCACTCTTGCTCCGCATGTGGGCGATCTGGATTGCCCTAGGTCCTGGCTGATCCCTAGCAGCCACAGTGAGGACGGAAGCTTGCCAATGAGTGCTGGTACATGCTTGCTCTTTCTTCTCTCCAATAAATAACAACAACAAAATTAAGGGCATGTATATTAAGTGTACAAGTCAAATTTACAGCCTAAACACCCCTCTTGTCATCAGTGCCCAGAATTTTTTAAATGAACAGAAAACGTTGGCTTTGAAGCTGTTTCTTCACTTTAAAAAAGAAATTCTAATTTATTTTTTTTATTGCAAAGTCATATATACAGAGAGGAGGAGACAGAGAGGAAGATCTGTCTGATGATTCACTCCTCAAGTGGCTGCAACGGCCAGAGCTGTGCCGATCTGAAGGAGTCTCTTCCAGGTCTCCCGTGTGGGTGTAGGGTTACAAGGCTTTGGGCCGTCCTCGACTGCTTTCCCAGGCCACAGGCAGGGAGCTGGATGGGAAGTGGGGTTGCCGGGACACAAACTGGCACATATATGGGATCCTGGTTCGTGCAAGGCGAGAATTTTAGCTGCTATGCAACCGCGCCGGGCCCTGTTTCTTCACTTTGAAGAGAGAAAAAAAAAGTTCTACCCTGAGCATCTGGTGGGGTGGGATATCACTTTAAGACGAATACACCACTGTGAGACGAGACGGGTGGAGTAACATCTTCATCTCTAGAAATGCAGACTCTGTTCGTTCCGTGACCACAGAGACTTTACAGATGTAATTAAGAGTAATAATCCTGACTTGAGGGTGGATCCAATGAAACAGGGGTGGAGGCGCAAGACTTCAGATGACAGGAGGAGCAGAGCTCAGCGGTCACACTAGTAGTAGCTAGAAAAGTCACACCACTGACACCTACCTGTCTTAGAACTGCAACAGAATCCATCTGTATGCCATGATTTGTTAAGGTGCCCATTGCACTTGCAGCCCATGGCTAGATACACCTTCCTGCCTAACCCCACAGGTGTCTCACTCACAACATGCCCCGGACTTCAACTTTCCTTTTTCCTTCCTAATCCTGGTCGCTCTTCCAGATTTTCTCCTAGTCATTGGCCAACCTCGCTCTTACTAAACCAGATTCCTTCTGTTTCCCAGCCATCTCCTGACACCTAATCCATAAAGAAATGTCATCCATTTTACCTTTAAAATAAATCTCATCTTTATTCACTTAACCTTCATGGCTGCCACTCTTGACTCACGTCCAACCCTTTTGTACACATCAGTCAAAGCGATACATATATACATATATCTTACCAAGAATCTGATGGCACCTCCTCGCACAAAAGTCCTTAACACCTGTGTCTTTTTGGGCTCCTGTCATTTTTTAGGGATGCCAAGCTAGCTGCTGGACTAGAAGGATTTAAGCATTCTGCAAATTATGGCCTATTTAGCATTAGGAGCTGCAAAATCGCTTTACAGCAACCTATCCCAATGGGCTGCTGGTGTTTAAACAGTGTCACCCATGTACATTCTAGACCGTTTTAAAAATAATGATCATGATAATAATGCGTAGTGTTTTATATTAACCACTCTTCCCACGTTTCTCGGTGTCCCTCGGGGTGATGCGAGCTCTTTCCTGGGTCTGACCAGTCCCTGCTCGCCAGGCCGGCCACCCCGCCACCCGGGCCAGCTCCGGATCAGGCCGGGGAACGACCAGGGAAAGAAACAAGCGCTGCGCTGGACCGGCTTACACCGGGCCGCGTGTCTAAGGCCAGAGCAACCACGGCGAGGACGGGCCTCGGGGCGCCAAGGCGGGCGCAGGCCAGGGCCGTGCAGCCCCACAGCGGCTCGGGTGCTGCCACGACGACGGAAGGTGCTTCTACCCGAGAGCATCCGGCCTCCGCCAAGCCGCGGGGCAATGGGCGGAGCCGGGGACGGTGAGCCACAGCCAATCGCGGGGCGTCCTGCCGGCTGACGTCAGTCGCCTTCGCCGACTCGGCGCTCCGGGGTGGGTGTGTCGGGGTGTGTGTGAGAAGCGGGCACCTGGGTCGAGCGACGAGTCATCGAGCCGAGCGTCTGGATCGCGGAAGCCCCAGGGGCGGGCCCGCTCCCAGCCTGCTCCTCCGGCCCGGCTCCGGCTCTGGTCAGCTCCGCGGGAGGGAACCGGCACCTGGTGAGAGCCGCGCGTCCAGCCGGGGACTTGGGGAGAGCATCCTGCGCGGGCCCCTGGGGCCTCTCCCCGGCCGGCAGCGTCCCACCGCTGCACGCCCGCAGGCCTGCGCCGCGCCCTCCCGGTCCAGCCACTGTTTGGCGCTGTGGCGGCTCCGCGTGGTGGGTGGGTGCCCCTCACGGCGGACGGGCCCGTGGGGTGGGCCCTGCGACCCGGGGTGGGAGTGCGGAGGGAGGCGCAGCTCACTGCATCCTCGGGCGGCCGCACAGAAAGAGCGTTCCGGGAGATGTGCGCCCTGGGGTGGGAACCACTGGCCGTTGTGAAAAAAGGTCTGCGCCCAACTCGGAGTCTACACGGGGTTAGGGCTTTCTTGGGAGTTGAACAAGCATTTGTGTTTTTCTATGTGCCCCGACTCTGTGCGCGCCTCAGAGTGTCGCAACACTAGGACTTGCACTTCTGATAAGTGGGATGGCCCTGGCTTAACCTAGCCGGTTGGGTAAATGCTTAGTCCATTTGTGGCAGCTCTGAGAGAAGCCAAACAGAATTGGCACCACAGGAGTAGAGTCCTGCACTACTTCCCGTGTTTCAGGCCGTGTGCGCTGAAGGCCACTGCCTGTGTTCGCCAGGAAGGTTTGCACGCCTGGATGTTGATGACATGAAAAGAAAGCCACGAGGCAGACGCTGGTCACGGGGCAGAATCCTGGGGCTGCAGTCATGCGGATGGGGTTTAAGGTTTCCTTCTTTCTCTCTTTTGAAGATACATTTATTTGCGAGGCAGAGTTAGAGAGAGGGCCAGGTGGAGACTCTTCTACCTGCTGGTTCACTGCCCGCTTGGCCCCCAAGGCCCTGACTCCATCTGGTGTCCCACGTGGCTGACAGGAGCTCAGGGCTGTCCTCAGCTGCCTGTCCAGGGAGCAGGATGGGAAGTGGAGCAGCAGAGACTCTAACGGAAGCTTAGCTTAGTTTGTTTGAAAGGGCTATGGAGAGAGGATAACACAAAATCCTCCATCCGCTGATTGACTCCCCACATGCTGCAGCAGGGGAAGCCAGGAGCCTCCACCTAGTCTCCCACGTGGGTGCAGGGGCCCAGACACATGTGCCATCTCCTGCTCTCTCCAGCAGCCTTAAGACGGAGCTGGGTTGAAAGTGGAGTGGGCTGGGCCCGGTGCGGTGGTCTAACTGTTGGAAGTTCTCGCTTTGAACGCCTGGGATCCCATATGGGCGCCGGTTCTAATCCCGGTGGCCTTGCTTCCCATCCAACTCCCTGCCTGTGGCCCGGGAAAGCAGCCGAGGACAGCCCAAAGCCTTGGGACCCTGCACCCACATGTGGGAGACCCAGAAGAGGTTCCAGGCTCCTGGCTTTAGATCAGCAGTTTTTACTGTTGCAGCCACTTGGGGAGTGAATCATTGCATGGAAGATCTTCCTCTCTGTATTCTCTGACTTTCCAATGAAAAAAATAAAAATAAATCTTTAAGAAAAAGGAAAGTGAAGTAGCTGGGACTCAAACTGATTTTATGGGATGCTGGCATGGAAGTGGAGGCTTAACCTGCTATGTCACAACACCAGCTGCCACCCCTGACCCTTAGCAAAGACTGCCCATCACTGTTTCATTGGTTCTGTGGCTGCTTGAACCAAGTAGGCATTATTTTTTAAGTTGATAAAAAAAAGTAAACCTTTTCACAGAGATCTCTTTTCCACGAATGAGTTGTTCCATAATTTTCTGGAAGGGGTTGGTCACTGTTGTCTGTATTTATCATGGGCAGAATGGACCATTTGCAATGAGAGGATTCAGAAAATGGCTCTGTAAGAACTGCTTTCTCAGGCTGCCCTGTGACTTCAAGCTAAAAGTGTACTTTGGTGTGGTCTGTCTTGGGTGTCTATCTACGTAGATATCTGTTTTGGTAACTGTAGTTAGAATGAGGGCATTGAAGAGTGGAATGAATACCAATTTCTAGTCCCTCCTCTCCTCATTTCTGAGCTTTAGGGCATTATGAACAATACGCTTAATTCACAGTGTGCACTTAAAAAGATTTTTTAGGACCCACTGTGGTAGCCTAGTGGCTAAAGTCCTTGCCTTGCTTGTGCCAAGATCCCATGTGGGCACCGGTTCATGTCCTAGCTGCTCCACTTCCCTTCTAGCTCCCTGCTTGTGGCCTGGGAAAGCAGTTGAGAACAGCCCAAAACCTTGGGACCCTGCACCCACGTGGGAGAACTGGAAGAAGTCCTGACTCTTAGCTTCAGGTCAGCTGAGCTCCAGCTGTTGCAGCCACTTGTGAAAGGAACCAGCGGATAGAAGATCCTTCTTTCCTTTTCTAAATCTGCATTTCCAATAAAAAATTTTTTAAAAAAAGATTTTTTAGAATAATGAACTAGTTCAAATATCTTGAGAAGGACAGAAGTTGGTATAATGCCCTCTACTATCCACCAAGACTTAGCATATTTACATATTGTAATTATTTCCCATGTTTATTTGCAACATGATTTAAAAATTAATTATTATTTATCTGAAAGGCAGAGAGGAAGAGACTCCTCCATCCAGTGGTTAGTTCCTTAAAAGTCTGCAACAGCTAGGGCTGGACCAGGCCAACCTGGGAGCCCAGAACTCAGACCATGTCTCCAGAGTGGGTGGTCGGGACCCACGTCCGTGGGCCAACCCCCGCTGTCTCCAGGGTACATGTTAGCAGAAGGCTGCACAGAAAGGCACCTGGAGGCCCTTGTGACTGGGATACAGCGGGCTGGCTGGTCTGAATCTCAGCTCTTCTGCTTCTGATGCAGGGGGCACCTCAGGAAGAGCCTAACATCCAGAGTCGAGGCAGGACTCAATCCCGAGCACTTCCATTGGGGTGCAGGCAACTCGGGCAGCATCTCAGCCCCTACTCCAGATGCCAGCCCCTCTTTATTTCATGTATACCTTATGTAATTTGAATTCCCTATTTTGTCACATTTATTCATTCTGTGCTGATTATGAAGAATGTGGCCACGGCTCTTGGTATAACAGTATATCTTTGAGGGGAATGGGGAATGAAAAAAGCACACACACAGATGGATTTGGATGGATTTTTGGACATGACATTTTATTGAGAACAACTAACAATGTATAGTGGGCAGAGAAGACTTTAATTTTGTTTCTGGTGCTTCCAGGCAGAAAGGAAAGTGCTTGCTGTGTGCTCTGGTGGTTTGAACTACGTTATTGTAAGTTCCTAAGAGTTAGAAATGTCTTTCTCTGGCCTGGCGCCGTGGCCTAGTGGCTAAAGTCCTCGCCTTGAACACTCCAGGATCCCATATTGGGCGCTGGTTCTAATCCCAGCAGCTCCACTTCCCATCCAGCTCCCTGCTTGTGGCCTGGGAAAGCAGTCAAGGACAGCCTGAAGCCTTGGGTTCCTGCACCCACGTGGGAGACCCGGAGGAAGTTCCAGGCTCCTGCCTTCGGATTGGCACCGCACCAGCTGTTGCGATCACTTGGGGAGTGAATCATTGCATGGAAGATCTTCATCTACCACCAGCTGATCAGGGACATGGACTGAGCCGAGCCCTGTACCTGCTAGTACATATAAAAATCTGGTCCGAGAACACCTCAGACAAAGTTTCTTTGGAGATTTCCCCAATCGAAATGCTGGACTCAGAACCCTAACCAAGAAAAGAGAAGACAGAACAGGTCAATCAACCACCTCAGCTATATGTTGGCAGCGAAATACAGGGCAAACGGAGACCCTATGATGGACTGTGTCAATCAGTGGATTCTTCAACGACCTCATGGTGCTTGGAGTGGCGAGATTGGCAGCAATTTATAACTGCTGAACTATCAAAACCACTTGAACAAGACCCTCGGAGCATACCCTACATGCGGGACCTGGGGAGGGTGGGAAATTGAGTGGGCCTTCTTCCTTAATACTCCCCTTTAAACATGAAGGAAACAATATGGAAATAATAGTCTTACCTACTTTCCTATAGCCCTTGAACTTTTTTACCCCAATTAACTATGTAAAGATTGTCAAAAAAAGATCTTCCTCTCTGTCTCTCCTCCTCTCTGTATATCTGACTTTGCAATAAAAATAAATCTTTAAAAAGAAGAAATGTCTTTTTCAACTTCAAATGTCTTTCAGTTTTCTGCAGCGTTCTCAGCAGGTGCTTGTGATGGTGTTTGCTTTGACATTCAGGGCTAACAGCGCTTCATGTTTCTGAAAAGCTGATGGCCAACAGTTTTCAAAACTTAGCACTTTTAGGTTTATTATTTCCAACGTCTGTCATCTTTTCCAATTTGCCATTTAGTTTAGAAACCTAATTGAAAACACTTGAAAAGCCAAGTATGCCAGTGTGTCACTTGCATACTATACGTTATGTGTTTCTATAAGCAAACGTGTGTGTTTATATAATGATAGTTTATCTATATGGAAGGATAAATAAGAAACTAGTAACTGTTAACATCCAGGAAGAAGAATGGTACGATAGGAAGACTTTTTGTTACATACTTTACAGTTTTAAACCGTGTGAGTGTACTGCCTTATCAAAAAGTAAGTTGATTACTTTGAATTCTTTTGAAAAATATCTTCCCTTTAATCAGGCAGTTTACAAGGAACCGGTGTTGCAGTGCGGTGGGGGTAAACCTGTGACATTCTTTTGCATCTAGGCTGTTTCATTTCTGATCCACCTTCCTGGTAGCACTCCTGGGAAAACTGCAGAAGATGGCCCAGGGATTGGGGCCACTTACACCTGTGTGGAAGACCCAGCTGGAGTTCCTGGCTCCTAGTTGGAGCCTGGTCCAGCAGCCCTGGCTATTATGGTCGTTTGGAGAGTGAAGCAAATGGAAGATTCTTATTCAACATTCTCTTTCCCTTCTTCCTTCTCTCACCTTCTTCCCTCCCTTTCTCTGCCCTGCCTCCAACCCTCCCTCCTCCTTTGCTCTCTCCTCCTTACTTCCTGAAACTCTGCCTTTCAAATAAAGAAGTTCTTGAAAGTATTTTTACATGAGGCCAGTGTTGTGACACAGCAGATTAAAATGCCACTGATGGGGGCCTGGCAAGGTGACCTAGCTGCTAAAGTCCTCACCTTGCATACCTGGGCGCCCTGCTTCCCATTCAACCCCTGCTTGTGGCCTGGGAAAGCAGTTGACAGCCCAAAGCCTTGGGACCCTGCACTTACATGGGAGACCCGGAAGAGCCCCTGACTTCTGGCTTTGGATCGGCTCAGCTCTGGCCATTGCAGTCACTTGGAGAGTGACTTAACGGACGGAAGATCTTCCTTTCTGTCTCTTCTCCTACCTGTATATTTGACTTTCCAATAAAAATAAATAAATCTTTATAAAAAAATGCCACTGATGACCCTGACATCCCTTATGAACACAGTTTTAAGTTCAGGTTCACTTCCAGTTTAGCTCCGTGCTGGTGCACCTGGGAAAGCAGCAGAAATGGCCCAAGTGCTTGGGTCTCAGGTAAGTGATCTGGCTGAGGCTCCTGCCTTTAGCCTTGCCCAGCTCTGCCTGTTGCAGCCATTTGGGGAGTGAACCAGCCTATAGATCATTCACTCACTCACTCTCTCTCTCCCTCTGCCTTTTAAGTAAATAAATGAATGTTCAGAAAAAAAAAATTCACAGGGGATTGGTGCTGTGGTATACTGTGTAAAACCACTGCCTGCGGTGTGGGCATCCCACATGGGTGCCAGTTTAAGCCCCAGCTGCTCCACTTCCAATCCACCTTCCTACTGGAAAGCCTTGAAGGATGGTTACAGTGCCTGGCTCCCTGCACCCAGGAGGGAGACCCGGAAGAAGTTCCTGGCTCCTGGCATCTGCCACTCTGTTACTCTCTTTTTCAGATAAATATAAATAGATCTTTTAAAAATTCACATGATTGGGCCTGGTGCTGTGGCCTAGCAGCTAAAGTCTTCGCCTTGAATGCGCCAGGATCCCATATGGGCACCAGTTCTAGCCCCGGCAGCTCCACTTCCCATCCAGCTCCCTGCTTGTGGCCTGGAATAGCAGTAGGACGGCCCAGGACCTTGGAACCCTGCACCCGCGTGGGAAACCAGCACCCACATGGGAAGAGCTCTGGGATCCTGGCTTCCGATTGGCACAGCACTGGCCATTGCAGTCACTTGGGGAGTGAATCATCGGACGGAAGATCTTCCTCTCTGTCTCTCCTCCTCTCTGTACCTCTGACTATGTAATGAAAATAAAACAAATCTTTAAAAAAATCACATGATTGTCATAGTTCCCTGAAAACAGCATAGTCTTTTTTAAAAGGCATTTTGTGATTTTTTTTTTAGATTTCTTTCTTCAAAAACAAAGCTTTAGCCTTCAGCGACGTTGTTTTCGTCTCAATTCAGGTAGAATAACTTGTGTAACCTGCTAAACATTAAGCATTTATGTATTGCCAGACAGGAAGTTTGCTGTTCTTTGGAAAAATAAATCCAAATCAACCAACTTTGAGCTTTCTGAGTGATTGCATCACTCAGCAAATGAAATATCATTGATGATTTATTCAGCTCAGCTGTGCCCAGAGGAAGGCTTGTGTTACAAGAACATTTGGGCAGCCATTTTTTGGATGGGACTGCGCTGATGTGTTCTGAGACCTGCTCTCCTGGTAGAAGGCTCATTCCATTATGTTAGGGTTAGGGTTAATCCGGTGGGCGGGATTAGCTTTCATGGAAATGGTGGGGGGGGAAGCAAGTTCAGAGTGGCCTTAAGGAATGGTAATCTATGTGTTTACAGAATTCTATGAGACAAAGGAGCTACGATGTGGATGTGGATTTCATCCTTTACCAAACTTAGCTAAGGAGCGACACTGTGTATGTTGACATCTTTGCCCAAGGTGCTCCAAATTCTTATTTACAAAAATCAAAGTACTGGGCCCGGCGGCGTGGCCTAGTGGCTGAAGTCCTCACCTTGAACACGCCAGGATCCCATATCTGGTTCTAATCCCGGCAGCTCCACTTCCCATCCAGCTCCCTGCTTGTGGCCTGGGAAAGGAGTCGAGGACAGCCTGAAGCTTTGGGAGTCTGCACCCATGTGGGAGACCTGGAAGAGGTTCCTTGTTCCGGGCTTCGGATCAGCATAGCTTTGGCAGTTGTGGCCACTTGGGGAGTGAAACATCGGACGGATGTATATCTGACTTTCCAATAAATAAATAAATCTTTTTTTTTAAAAAAAGTTTGTAGGTGATAGGACAAGATTCGAAACAGGAAGCTGTTCTTAGTAGTAAAGATCTGAAAAGCGAGTTGAAGTGAGAAGTCCTGAAAGGTGAAGAGGAAAGGATACTTTTGGCAGATGTTCAGGAGATAGACACATTGGCAGAGCTTAGGAGGTACCGAATGAGGCATAGAAAGATGGGGTGTTGGGGCGTTTGGATGCATGCAAGTGAATAACTGAGTATGTCATGAAGGACCAGGTTTTGAAAAGATACTAAGTGCTGTGAGACACACAACGGTACTCACTGCTGTGCATTTGCATGGTGACAGCCAAGTTGTGTAAGAGCTAATGAGACCTTGAAGGTAGGGTTTTTATCTTAATTATCTTCCTTTTCCACTTCCAGTGTTTAGGCATGTGGGCTGTGGAGGCATAAGTGTTAAGATGAATAGATTAGGTTCTCATTAAGACAATCTTGAGGGCAGGTGTTTGGCATAACGGTTAAGACATTACATCCTGTATAGGAGAACCTGGCTTTCATGCCCATCTCCTCTCCTCATTCCAGCTTCCTGCTAATATACATCTGGGAAGCAGCAGGTGGTGGCTGCCACCCACTTGGGAGACCCTGTCTGGGTTCTGGGCTCTTGGTCCAAGCCTGTTGCTCCCTCTGATGTTGTGGGCACTTGGGGAGTGGACCAAGATGAGCTCTTGAATCTTGGAGAAGTGGGTGCTCCTATTAAACCTGTATTTCCCTTTCTGTAAAGTAGGAGAGTTGAAGTAGATTGGTGGTTCTCAGCCAAAGTTTGGCAGTTGCCTAATATGAATGGTTGGGCTTCGTTGTGAGGTGTGGCAAGTACAAAAAGTTTTTAACTAGTAGTAAAAGCTGAAATTTGTATTTTCAGTGATGACTGATTCTATCTTTCCTTAATTTTTTTTTCCATTTTGTTTGGAAAGCAAAGAGACACACAGAGAAAAAGACAAATGGAGAGGGGTTGTTCATCTGCTGGCTCATTTCCCAAATGCCACAACAGTCCGGGCTGGACCACGCTAATACCAGCAGCAGGGAACTCAGTTTGGGTTTCCCACATGGGTGGCAGGGTCCTGACTAGTTTTTAAAAAAACATTTGTTTTTATTGCGAAATCAGATATATGTATATAGAGAGAAGGAGAGATAGAGAGGAAGAGCTTTTGTCTGATGATTCACTTTCCCAGTGATCACAATGGCCAGAGCTGAGCCGATTTGAAGCCAGGAGCTAGGAGCTCTTCTGGGTCTCCCATGCGGGTACAGGGTCCCAAGGCTTTGGGCCGTTTTCTACTGCTATTCCAGGACACAAGCAGGGAGCTGAATGGGAAGTGGGGCTACCGGGATTAGAACTGGCACCCTGATGAGATCCTGGCATGTTCAAGTCAAGGACTTTAACTGCTGGGCTACCACAGTGGGCCTGGTCTTGACTATTTCTACTGTCACCTGCTGTCATCTGGGTTGTGCACCAAAGGAAGCTGGACTCGAATTAGGCAGTGGGACATGGGATGGCAGCATCCCTGGCAGTGACTTCGCTAACCACCTGACCCCGTGCCCTTCCTCAGTTGCATTCTAGTGTGTGAGAGAAGGGTGGAGATACGTAATCTGCTGGATGTGATGGGAGTGTCCCAGAGGATTGCAAGTGGAGAGAAAGGTTAAGACTCACAGTGAAGGATACTTAAAGACTTCCAAGTGAAATGTTCTGTTTTCTTATCTAACAGTTATTATTCTGATTACATATGATTTTTATTTTTGTAACTTTAGGAACTCTATTTTAAAAATCTCTCAAAGCAAACCAAAAAAGTCATGGAGAAGAATGGCAATAACCGAAAGCTTCGGGTTTGTGTTGCTACTTGCAACCGCGCTGATTATTCTAAGCTTGCCCCGATCATGTTTGGCATCAAGACGGAACCTGAGTTCTTTGAACTTGACGTGGTGGTGCTTGGCTCTCACCTGATAGATGACTATGGGTAAGTAGGAAGAAAGCATTTTCTTTCTTTTTTTTTTTTTTTAAAGGGATGGATCACTGCTTATTATTATCATTTTATGATATATTTCCATATTCCCTTATCCCCTCTCCAATTCCCTCCCCCCACCTAGTTCCTCTATATCATTACTAACATGTAGTTCTTCATACTCAGTCATATGTCCATCATTGCGGGCATGGACAATGGCAGAGAGTCCAGAATCCTATTGTCAAGATATAATAAACAGTTTCATTGTAAGTCCATCTTTGTCTGGAAGCAGAGATGCATACTACACTGCATCCTCACATCTGGATGTTAGTCTCCATTTCACAGCTACTGTATATCCCCAAGAAACCATTTTCTTATGCTTCATTGCAATGTTGAACTGAAGCAAGCTGGGATTCTGTGTCTATGTAAACCCAGCTCCACACTCCAGTTCTGCCACTGTTTTCACTTGGCCTTTGAGAAGCCACTTGGCGTCTCGGAGCCTCGGTGTCTTGCATTGACAGAATCCAGTGAGACTGCATGATGAGTCACCGTGAGCAGTGGAGACGCTGATATCAGGTACACGCCCAGTGCTGCTGCCCAGCAGGTGCTCCATACGTGACAGCTGTAAATAATGTTGCTCCCCTGTTAGGATGTTCTGCAGAAAGACTACCTCCCAGTCAATGTATATTATAGATCATGTAATTATAATAATGTGATTCCATGTAATCTTTTGTAGTAATTCTTTTTCTTAAATTTTTATTAGAAAGGCAGGTCAAATTTACAGAGAGAAGGAGGGACAGAGAGAAAGGTCTTCCATCCACTGGTTTACCCCCCAAATAGCCGCAGTGGCTGAAGCTGAGCTGATCCGAAGCCAGGGGCCAGGAGCTTCTTCTGGGTCTTCCACGTGTGCAGGATCCCAAGGCCTTAGACCATCCTCCTCTGCTTTCCCAGACCACAAACAGATGTCTGGACGGGAAGTGGAGCAGCTGAGGCACAAACCAGCATCCTTATTGGATCCTGGTGCTTGCGAGGGGGTGAAGAGCCAATGAGCCATCACTCTGGGCCCTCTAGTAATTCTTTAAAATTGGTTTGTAGGCCTTCAGCATATAAAATAATGTGAAATAGGAATTTAAAAACCTAATTGATCTGCAAGGTAAAGTAGAATGTTCTGTTATCTTGTTAGAATTACCATTTTAGTAGAAGGCAATAAATATTGAGGTTTAGTCTAATGACATTAAGGTTATTACTGATTGGAGGCTCCCTTTGAAAAATGAAGGGTAATTTATTTGAGGGAGCAGAATATATAATGCAGGAATGGCCGTTCACTTTGCCGTACATAACAAAGTGACATTTTGTGCACTTTTGTGGCATGAAAATATTAGTGCAGTCACCAGAAATAGTAAAAAAATGCAGTATTATTTGTGAAGGAATCTTGTATTAAAGTAAAATGGTCCTTCTTAGAGTATTCTTTAGCAAAAAGACAAGAACAGAAAAACAAATAGATAAAAGTCTACCTCCAGAAAACCTATTTGGCAATTTGAGGTAAGGAAATGCTTGGTAAATTAAGGAGAAATTGATGGATACTTCAAGAATTTATACAATTTTTTTTTTTTCAAAGAATGACATGCTTCTGGCTCGCTAAGAAAATCCATTTGGGGGCCCGGCGCGGTGGCGCAAGTGGTTAAGGTCCTCGCCTAGCATGCCCGGGATCCCATATGGGCGCCGGTTCTAATCCCGGCAGCCCCGCTTCCCTTCCAGCTCCCTGCCTGTGGCCCGGGAAAGCAGTCGAGGACGGCCCAAGGCTTTGGGACCCTGCACCTGCGTGGGAGACCCGGAAGAGGCTCCTGGCTTCGGATCGGCATAGTATCGGCCCGTTGCGCTCACTTGGGGAGTGAATCATGGGACGGAAGATCTTCCTCTCTGTCTTTCCTCTCTGTATATCCGCCTTTCCAATGAGAAAATAATAAAAAAAAAAAAAAAAAAAAAGAAAATCCATTTGGGTAGTAGGATGAAGTACAAGAAGAACGGAGGCAGAGAGTCCGAGGGGGTTCTTTTCCTGTGTAAGGATCTCCCGCAGCAGGGCTGGAAGAGGGAGGCTCTTGGAAAACACTGTCTGCCACTGCAGTTACGGTGGAGAGGCAGTCTTCGTCGGACAAGCCTGTCAAGCAGAAAATCTGATTGGTGCTTAATGAACATATATCCTGAAAGTATTTTTTTTAACACAGATTATTGGTTGCTTCTGGTGAGAGGAATTGGATAACTGGGAGATCAGAGAAAGAGACCTGGGACCAGCATTGTGGTGTAATGGATAAGGCTGCCGCCTGCAATGCCAGCATTCCTACACACACACACACACACACACACGTAATGTGAAAATAGCTTTTGAAAGTAAAGGAGAGGGTGGACATTCAGCCGTGTAGTTAAGATAGTGGTTAGGATTGGTTAGGATGGCCAGCCCGCACACTGCAGTATCTGGGTTTATCTACTGGCTTCCGCTCCCAATTCCAGAGTCCTGCTAATTCACACCCTGGGGAGCAGTGCTGATAGCTCGGGTGGGGTTCTTTTTTTTCTTTCTTTTTAATATTATTATTATTATTATTTTTTTTTTTTTTAAAGATTTATTTTTTTTATTATTTTTTCATTGGAAAGGCGGATATACAGAGAGGAGAGACAGAGAGGAAGATCTTCCATCCGATGATTCACTCCCCAAGTGAGCGCAACGGGCCGATACTATGCCGATCCGAAGCCAGGAGCCTCTTCCGGGTCTCCCACGCGGGTGCAGGTTCCCAAAGCTTTGGGCTGTCCTCGACTTGCTTTCCCAGGCCACAGGCAGGGAGCTGGAAGGGAAGCGGGGCTGCCGGGATTAGAACCGGCGCCCATATGGGATCCCGGGCGTGCAAGGCGAGGACCTTTAACCACTTGCGCCACCGCGCCGGGCCCTAATATTATTATTTTTTAAAAATTTATTTGTTTTTATTGCAAAGTCAGAAATACAGAGAGGAGGAGAGACAGAGAGGAAGATCTTCTGTCTGTTGATTCACTCCCCAAGTGGCCACAACAGTTAGAACTGAGCCAATCCGAAGCCAGGAACCTGGAGCTTCTTCTGGGTCCCGACTTATTAAGGTTATTTTTTACAGGCCTGACACAGCAGCCTTGTGGCTAAAGTCCTCATCTTACATAGCCTGAGATCCTATATGGGTGTTGGTTCATATCCCAGCGCCCTGCTTCCCATCCAGCTCCCTGCTTGTGGCCTGAGAAAGCAGTTGAGAACGGCCCAAAGCCTTGGGACCCACTTGGGTGACCTGAAAGAAGCTCCTCACTTCTAGCTTTGGATCAGATAAGCTCTGGCTGTTGCACTCACTTGGGGAATGAATCATTGGACAGGAGCTCTTCCTCTCTGTCTCCTCCTCTTTGTATATCTGATTTTCCAATAAAAATAAATAAAATCTTGAGAAAAAAAGATTACTAAAAAAAAAAAATAGGAAAAAGTCTTAACCAAGATAACAGTTTGGTTTCTTTCTTCCTAACTAAAAAGCCGGTTGCACTTGTTTTCCTGCCAGTGCTGTGGGAAGGACAGAAGTGAGGTGTCTGAGGTTTAGGAGATGTTATGTGTAGGTCCAGGTGGTGGCTAAAGTGGTAATCATGTAAGCAAAATGTATCAGACTATGCATGTCCTTTGGATATATGCTCAGTATTTTTGTGGGCAATTCATACATAAATTTATTCACCTGAACAAGTAAAATTGTGAAGTGTTAACTTCTTTCAGAGATGAAGGTGTTCACTTACTTTGTTCATGTGGTGACATGTGCCCTCACATCTTTATCTCTTTCCTGCTTCAGAAACACCTATCGCATGATTGAACAGGATGACTTTGACATTAACACGAGGCTCCACACCATCGTCAGGGGGGAGGACGAGGCAGCCATGGTGGAGTCCGTAGGCCTGGCCCTGGTGAAGCTCCCAGATGTTCTCAACCGTCTGAAGCCGGACATCATGATCGTTCATGGTGACCGCTTTGATGCCCTGGCGCTGGCCACATCTGCCGCCTTGATGAACATCCGAATCCTTCATATTGAAGGGGGGGAAGTGAGTGGGACTATCGACGATTCCATCAGGCACGCCATCACAAAGCTGGCTCATTACCACGTGTGCTGCACCCGGAGCGCAGAGCAGCACCTCATCTCCATGTGTGAGGACCACGACCGCATCCTCCTGGCAGGCTGCCCTTCCTATGACAAGCTGCTCTCAGCCAAGAACAAAGACTACATGAGCATCATACGGATGTGGTTAGGTACGTGCGTCAGACCATGTGCAGTCCAGCAGCCGTGGGTGTCAGGAGGTGCCGAGTAGTGCTTAGTCCCTTTGGAAACAAGTGGATAGAAGATCGCATTTGCACCCAGAAGGCTAGGATTTTTTTTTAAGATTTATTTTTATTGGAAAATCAGATATATAGAGAGAGGAGGAGAAACAGAGAGAAATATCTTCTGTCTGGTGATTCACTCCCCAACTGAGCGCAATGGCTGGTGCTGCCCCGATCTGAAGCTAGGAGCCAAGAGCTTCTTCTTTCCATGTTTCCCATGTGGGTGCAGGGTCCCAAGGTTTTGGGCCATCCTCAACTGCTTTCCCAGGCCACAAGCAGGGAGCTGGGTGGGAAGTGGGGCTGCCGGGATTAGGACCAGCACCCATATTGAATCCTGGTGCGTTCAAGGCGAGGACTTTAGCCTCTAGGCCACGCCGCCGGGCACAGGCTAAGATGTGAGTTCATAGATCTTACCCACGGCATGACTGCCTTTTTGAGATCCACCTCTTCTGTGAAATAGACTCCTGGGTGTATTTCTTTATGTTTTTAAATTGTGCTGTATTTATACAGTGGAATGCTTTGAGTCATATTACTGAAAGTGAATACTTGGCTACAAGGGAGAGTAGAAGCATGTTATAGACATGCGTGTTATGATGCCGTTTTATAGCAGCTGTAGCAATGGAAAGGCCAGGAAGGATGTACACTCGCTGCTCTACTGTGTGTATTTCTGATGTGGAGTTTTGAATATTTTCATTTTTTCTGCATTTTGTCTTTTAGTGCAATGGAAAAATATTGTTACTGTCAATGCCTTTCCTATGAAATTGTTGGGCTACTCACATGAGATAACGAATATTGAAAATATTAAGCCATAGGGCCCGGCGCGGTGGCGCAAGTGGTTAAAGGTCCTCGCCTTGCACGCCCGGGATCCCATATGGGCGCCGGTTCTAATCCCGGCAGCCCCGCTTCCCTTCCAGCTCCCTGCCTGTGGCCTGGGAAAGCAGTCGAGGACGGCCCAAAGCTTTGGGAACCTGCACCCACGTGGGAGACCTGGAGAAGAGGCTCCTGGCTTTGGATGGGCGTAGTATCGACCCGTTGCGCTCATTTGGGGAGTGAATCATCGGACGGAAGATCTTCCTCTCTGACTCTCCTCTCTGTACATCCGCCTTTCCAATAACAAAATAATAAAAATAAATCTTAAAAAAAAAAAAAGAAAATATTAAGCCATAGATAGTTACTAAAAATCTAAACTTCTATTGCATTGTTAGAAAGCAAAAGCCATAGTTGTTCTTTTTAAATATGTATCTATTTGAAAGAATTACAGAGAGAGGGAGAGGTGGAGAGAGATCATACATGTGTTAGTTCACTCTCCAAATGGCCGAAACAGGTTTGGGTCAGGCCACAGCTAAGGGCTTGGAACTCTGGGTTTCCCACTTGGGTGTCAGTGGCCATGCACTTAGCCCATCCTTTGCTGTTCTCCCAGGCACATTAGCAGGGAGCTGGATTGAAAATGGAGCAGCTGATACTCGAACTGGCACTCCAGTATGGGGACCAGCATTGCAAGCATTGGCTTATTGTGTTGTATCACAATGCCAGTCTGCTGTTTCTCCTTCACCTGCAACTTCTCATGTTGTTACTCTGCTTACGGAGACATACAATTGGCAGGCCACTTAGAGCATTCATCTTCGTAATCAGAACATTTGCATATAATGAATGTAATGATTCCCCAAAACATATTAGCAGCATGAAAAAAGACATGTTAAATACCCCATATGGAAAGAAACAGTACAGTAAATATAAGACTTTATAACAAAACAAAGTTATGGTACTGTTATGAAAGGAGCCCTGAGAACAATTGAGATCACTGAGTTATAAAATGGTAATCTCAGAAATTGCGGGTTGAGAAGCGAGTGCAAACTCTGCCCAAAATGTGTTCTTGCCACATACTGGAAGCCGTGCCTCACTGTCTTGTTTTCTCTGTTCTCTGGCTTCCTGTAAAGACATCTAGGGTTTTGTTTTTGTTTGTTTGTTCTGTGTTTTTTAAGACATCTAGTCTTGGCTGTTTTACCATCTTTTCATAAGCACACCTACAATGCTGGCATCCCATATAGGCGCCAGTTCGTGTCTTGGCTGCTTCACTTCCCATCCGTAACTCACACTGGTAGCCTGAGAAAAGAAGAGGAAGATGGCCCAAGTGCTTGGGTCCCTGCCCCCATGTGGGAGACCCAGGTGAAGCACCTGGCTCCTGGCTTGGGTCTGGCTCAGCCCTGGCCATTATAGCCGTCTGGGAAGTGGACCAGCAGGTGGAAGATCTCTGTCTCTCCCTCTCTGTGTGTGGCTTTAAAATAAATAAATTTTTTTTTAAGATTTATTTTATTTTTATTACAAAGTCAGATATACAGAAAAGAGGAGATACAGAGAGGAAGTGGAGCTGTCGGGATTAGAACCAGCGACCATATGGGATCCCAGTGCATTCAAGGCGAGAACCTTAGCCACTAGGCCACGCTGCTGGGCCCTAAAATAAATAAATCTTTAAATAAATAAATCCATCTAGAGGCTTACGTTTGAAGATGCAATCCTGCTGGATTCTGAATTGTCTGGTTGTTTTCTGTGTATCGTACAATTGCTTGTTTAAAAAAAGAAACTAATAAGTTTGAGAGATAAAAATCTCCTATCCACTAATTCACTCCCCAAATGTGTACAACAGTCAGACAAAAGCTGGGAGCCAGGCACTCGGTCTACATCTCCATTTGGGGGTCAGGGACCCATGTCCTTTAGCCATCACCTGCTGCCTGCCAGGGTGCGCGGGAAGCTGGAGTCTTGGCAGTCAGCATTGTGACACGGAATGCTGTCGCGAGCAGCGGTTCAGCTGCTGCTGAGCTACACACCCCCCTCTGCGGGTGCTGCTTAGTGGTGCTTCAAGTGAAAGATAGAGAAATAGGAAGTGCCCGTGAGGAAACTGCTGAAATTTTTCTTCCCGCTTCACCATCCACGGGCTGTGTGTGGAATGAGCTTCTGGGGGGAGGTCGGGACACGGGTTTTAGAAGCTCCACGGTACTCGAACCCCAAAAACCCCGAAAGAGCAGAAAGATTCACCCTCTCAGTGTTTCCATGATAGTGTGTGGGCGAGCAGTACTGAGATAAAGAACGTGGGGCGAAGGCGCCACCTGGCGGGAGCCGCCGGTGTTTACAGCCGTGCTCCTTGCGGTCACACTGGCCTTGTGAACTCCAGCCCCTTATGGTAGTGTGCTTCTTAGGACAGACTGACCCCTGAGGTCAGGGTGCAGTACATGCTAGCATTTCTGTGTGCCAGACAGTGAAGTAGTTTCTTTCCTCTTTTTTTTTTTAAAGATTTATTTTTATTATTTTTTTCTTTGGAAAGGCAGATATACAGAGAGAAGAGACAGAGAGGAAGATCTTCTGTCCGATGATTCACTCCCCAAGTGAGCGCAACAGCCGATACTATGCCGATCCGAAGCCAGGATCCAGGAACTTCCTCCAGGTCTCCCACTCGGGTGCAGGGTCCCAAAGCTTTGGGCCATCCTCGACTGCTTTCCCGGGCCACAGGCAGGGAGCTGGAAGGGAAGCGGGGCTGCCGGGATTAGAACCGGCGCCCATATGGGATCCCGGGCGTGCAAGGCGAGGACCTTAACCACTTGCGCCACCGTGCCGGGCCCGTTTCTTTCCTCTTTTAAAAAATACTTTGTTTTTATTTGAATGGTAGACTTTCAGAGAGATCGATCTTCCATCCTCTCTGAACCCAGAGCCCTGGAGCTTCTTCCGGGCTTCTGATGTGGGTGCAGGGGTCCAAGGACTTTGGCAATCTTTCATTGCTTTACCAGGTGCATTCATAGGGAACTGGATCAGAAGTAGAGCAGCCAGGTCTTGAACTGGCATTCGTATGGGATGCCAGTACTGCAGGTGGAGGCTTAACATACAACATTGTGGTACAGACCCTGAAATAGTTTCTTTTGAACAGCCCTGATGCACAGCTAGAACATGACCTACACTTATGTTGATTGCATCTTTAGAGACACAAGAGGCTACTCTTTTTGGTCTTTGAAACTGATGCTTTATCAAGTTTCTTAACAGGACTTTAGGTTTTTTTTCCTATTTTGTATAATTGATAATGTTTCTCCCTCTCCCAGTTTAGAAGCTAATATGAGACCAATAGTTGTTTTAAAATATTTATTTATTTATTTGAGCCAGTTATAGCGAGAGAGGGCAAGACAGAGGGATCTTCCATCCTCTGGCTCATTCTGCAGATGGCTGCAATGGGTCAGGCTGGACTGGGTGAAGCCAGCTCTCCCATGTGGGCAGTAGGCACCCAAGCACTTGGGCCATCTTCCATGGCTTTTTCCAGGGCATTATCAGGAAGCTGGGTGGGAAGTGGAGCAGCTAGAACAGAAACTGGTGCCCACGTGGGATGCCAAAATGCAGGTATTGGCTTTACCTGCTATGCACGTCATCTACTCTTCAATCTCCAAATGCCCTTATTTGAACCTATTATTCATTAGAAATGTTCAGAAATTAGTTATCAGGGAGAAATGTACATATTGTACATATTGTAATGCTTGGAATAGTTTGGATTTTAAAACTATGAATCCAGTACCTGCTATTTAACATTATATTTATATCCATGGTAGCAAATATACTTTTAAAGGTTTTAAGTTTGCTGAATCATTGAAATTATTGGTAGAATCTCTAATCATTTGATCCTGATTTGAATGTCATGCTTAGATTGTAACAAACTGTGTTTATTCTTGAATTTTCAAAAGCACAAGCCTTAGGTCGGCTTGTAGGATTTACCTATTTTATCTTTCAAGACTCTGAATTAATGAAGCACTGTGGTTTGATTTTCTTTAAACAGGTGATGATGTAAAGTCTAAAGATTACATTGTTGCACTGCAGCACCCTGTGACTACTGACATTAAGCATTCCATTAAAATGTTTGAACTAACATTGGATGCACTTATCTCATTTAACAAGCGGACCTTAGTTCTGTTTCCAAATATCGATGCAGGTAATTGAACTTGAAAATGAAGTGATGCCGCCTCCCTTTCCAAATGTCATGTTCTGTGACCTCTCCCTGGACTGTCTTCCCGCGTGGATCGAAGGCCAGGCCAGCCTGAATGCGGTCTGGGTTTTAAAGGACTACTGATTTTGTTATAAGATCAGCGTTTGCCATATTTTTGTTGTCTAGTTGAGAATTAATAAGAAAGAAATGATAACGAAAGGTCTCTTTCCCCCATTTACTTTAGTGTCACTTTTAACTTCTTCTCTCAAATTTCTACCAAGAAACTGCCATAGCCAAGAGACACAAACCTTAGGCACCGAAGTAAGAGTTCTCAAAGAAAGTAGTGACTCTTCTGAACACATTGAAAGTCATTATTGTTATTATTATTTTCCTCAAGTCTCAAGCCTGCCTTGGTATGGGGGCTGTTGCTGTAGCAGTGGTGCACAGCCCGCATGGAAATGGCCAGGGGAGAGCCTGAGCCTGGGGAATGTTTCAATGCTGATTGTTCCTAGCTGACACCATTCATTGCTAAGCTCTTGGGTATTTTTTGGCCAAGGAGACAGGGCCTTTTCTCCACAGGGTCAATATTGTCACATCTTACTTTAAGAACTCCTCTGAAGGGAGAGACAAAATAGGGTGACATGTGGAAAATAAATTCAGAAGAGCCAACCCAGATTTTGTTGTATATCCATATCTCCACATATATATATATAAATCTTCACATTGACTCTTTCTAATCCTTTAAATTCTGTATACATAATCAATATACTTGTATTATCGCTTGTGTTTAATATTCAGTATCGATGATGCATTGTATCATTTCCTATCATGAACTTTAGACTTTGAGACATGGAAGTAAAAGGTCTCATGATTTTTTTAAAGATTTATTTATTTTTATTGCAAAGTCAGATATACAGAGAGGAGGAGAGACAGAGAGGAAGATCTTCCGTCCAATGATTCACTCCCCAAGTGATCGCAACTGCCGGTGCTGAAGCCAGGAGCCAGGAACTTCCTCCAGGTCTCCCACATGGGTGCAGGGACCCAAGGCTTTGGGCTGTCCTTAACTGCTTTCCCAGGTCACAAGCAGGGAGCTGGATGGGAAGTGGAGCTGCTGGGATTAGAACCAGCATCCATATGGGATCCTGGCACATTCAAGGCAAGGACTTCAGCCACTAGGCCACCGCACCGGGCCTGGGTCTCAGGATTTTAAGAGGAATATTTATTTGCTTTTAAATGTTTTTTTTTTTTTTTTTTATTATTATTTGTATGAGAGACAGAGAGAAAAGGAAAGATAGAAGGGGAGAGAGAACTCTTCATCCATTGGTTAACTGTCTCAAATGTGTCAGAAACTGGAGACTCAGTCTAGGTTTACCCTGTTGGTGGCAGGGACCCAACTTCCTGAGCTGTCCCCTGCTGCCTCCCAGGTAGGAACCTGGATCAGAAGCAGTCACTGGGACTCGAACCCCGGCACTCCAGCATGGGATGTGAGTGTCCTGGATGGCTTCTTAATCATTATACCCAGTGTTAACTCTGTGAAGAGGGAATGTTTAAATCATGCCTGCCGCTGAGCTCTACTTCCCATGGGTATTTTGATAAAATACACGTAGGGACCAATTGGAAGTAATTGCCAACACATCACTTTAATTATCTGGCTTAATACCCAGTTCCCTGGTGTAGGACTCTTTAGAATTAGTGCATGTGGCTTAGGCTTAAGGCCAAAGAGGAGCCTTTACCTTGAGTTCATATCTGGATCTTGGAGTAATGCTACTTTCTGGTATGCCAGGGGCTGTAGTGTTTGTAGATGATGGCTTGCCTGCAAGACTGTATATGGAGAGAAGTGCCTAGGCTTGCTTCAAGAAGTGAAACCTGGAGTGCATTTACCTCCTTTGCCACATGTAGAAAGTCAGAAATGGAGAGAACAGAAGCATGGTGCTTGTGCTGCCGGTGGGCGTGGTGTGGCCACTCTCCTGCCTTGGGAACAGATTAGCAGCTTCTCTTGGAATGAGACACAAGAAGGGAGAGTAGAGAGACAGTTAATATTTTCCTCCTCATACATCTTTAGATTTGTTTGGAAGTCATGTATTCGAACATAAAACAGTCATGGTGTAAAAAAGCTTCTCTGTGTTTTCTTGGAATTTAATGTGCATAAGTCGGTATTTTGTCCAGCTGGAGGTGTAAATGTGAGGTCAGTTGGGCAGAGGCCCTCTGATCCCCCTGGTGTATGTGCAATCCATTTAGGAGCTCCCAGCTGACAAGATATTGGCTGTTGGCCTGCTTTAGCCCCTTAATTTTGGTAGTTAAGGGAAAGGTTTTTAGTGCAGCTTTGCTGAGTTCTAGTTGGGAAAGTCCAGCTGCTGATGTTTGAGGTAGCAGTTGAGTTGAAGCAGAGAGCTGGCCAGATCTTTTTAGAAAGTCATCTTTCAGCTACGACCATACCCCCTCCTGAGTGTACCCAATCTTGTCTGATCTTGGAAGCTTAGCAGGGCCGGGCCTGGTTAGTACTTGGATGGGAGAAAGTTATCCTTCCTGCAAAGATCTGCAATTAAAATTACTCTTTCCCTCATAACTAATGTGAGTTTTTGGAACTTACTTCTGAAAAAGGCTTGTTTTGCTCATAAATAATTTAACAGCTGGTTCTTTTCATTTCCACAGGGAGCAAAGAGATGGTTCGAGTGATGCGCAAGAAGGGCATTGAGCATCATCCCAACTTCCGAGCGGTTAAACACGTCCCGTTTGACCAGTTCATACAGCTGGTTGCCCATGCTGGTTGCATGATTGGGAATAGCAGCTGTGGGGTGCGAGAGGTCGGAGCCTTTGGAACACCTGTCATCAATTTGGGAACGCGTCAGATTGGAAGAGAAACAGGTGTTTACCTTAGCTTCTGTCTCAACCGACTAGGCTTTAGATTTAGAATTTTTAAAATTTATTTTCACTTCATTTGAAGCGCAGAGACAGATGGAGTGAGATCTTACAAGTGCTGGCTCACTTTACGAATGTGTCCAGAGCTGGATCAGGGTGAAGTCGGGAGCCTAGAACTCCGTTCACGTCTCCCACGGGGATGCAGGGACCAGACTCCCATCATGTGCGATTAGCAGGAGGCCGAGTCAGAGGCAGGGCAGCTGGGACTTGGAGGAGGCACTGACGTCTGGGACGCGGTCATCCCAAGTAGTGACTTAACCCTTGTGCCAAATGCTTCCCTAACTAGATTTTATACATATGTGTGAGTTATTATAAAGTGGGCATGTATCAATGCTGAGCATATGTTTTTGTGAACAAGCAAATGAAAAAGGTTAATGGCTAATTATGACCTAAAATTTACAAATAGTATAGTTATTACCAAAATTGTTCTTAGTTCTATGTATTTCTTATTATCCTTGTAATGTCAATTAGAGCTAAATCATTTTTTTTTTTAAAGATTTATTTTTATTATTTTTTCATTGGAAAGGCGGATATACAGAGAGGAGAGACAGAGAGGAAGATCTTCCGTCCGATGATTCACTCCCCAAGTGAGCGCAACGGGCCGATACTATGCCGGTCCGAAGCCAGGAGCCTCTTCTGGGTCTCCCACGCGGGTGCAGGTTCCCAAAGCTTTGGGCTGTCCTCGACTGCTTTCCCGGGCCACAGGCAGGGAGCTGGAAGGGAAGCGGGGCTGCCGGGATTAGAACCGGCGCCCATATGGGATCCCGGGCGTGCAAGGCGAGGACCTTTAACCACTTGCGCCACCGCGCCGGGCCCGAGCTAAATCATTCTTAATTACAGTCTTTGCTGTCTGTATTTAAGAGAAAACGTGACCTGGCATAGGGTTCCTTCAGTCAGTGCTTTAGAGTATGGTAGTTCTCAGTGAGGTCCCCTCTCCATAATGACTAATGTGTGAATAAGACAGTTATTAATGAGTCTGCTAGCTGAGCTGGATCTTGTTATTAACGTGAGTTCAGCTTCTAACACTGTCTATATTCAAATACAGATCTCTCATCAGTAGAAAAAAAAAGATGTCATTAATGGAGTGGGAACAGGACTAGTACCAAGATTAATCCCAGTGCTGTTCCTCCATCCTTTATAACTGCCACTTTCACTTTCTCTTACTTTTAGATCTTTCCCCATTCATCCCCAACATATTATGTTGCTCTTTATTTCATAGAGAAAATAGAAACTGTGAGATGGAAATTCTTTCAAATTCATTAATTAGAAAATACTTAATTATGTAATGTAAATGTATCAATTAAGAAACTATTTAGGAGTGTGTGTATGTGTGGGTGCTTCCCCTACAGATTGGGAAACTGCATCCCATGTCGCAGTGCATGGGTTCACGTCCCAACTTTGTTTCTGACGTTAGCCTCCTGCAGTGAGTGCCTGAGAGTGGCGAGTGATGGGTCAGGTGAGTGGATCTGCCGCTGGGCAAGTGATGGCTCAGGTGGGTGGGTCTCTGCCGCTCGGCAGGACCTTGGGTTGAGTTCCCAGAGCCTAGGGAAGCAACCAACAGATGGGAGCTCTCTGTCGCTGTAAAAAGAAATCAATAATTTCTAAAAGAAAATATTGAAAAAGTACCTCCTGTGTGCCAAGTGGAGTGATTTGGTGGCAAACTAGACTAACATGCCAACTTTTCAGATTCATCAACTTTTTAGCTTCTCTCTATTTCACCTTTCCATCATTTGGATACACCGAGGCCTGTCTAAAAACAAAACAGTATGAAACAACCTGTTCCCTGACCCACATCTTTGTGCAGCCTCTACTCTGGCTCCTCTCTCCTTCCAAGCTTGGGGAAAACGTGGCAGTTCTCACTGGACTTTCTCACACTGTCAGGATGTGTATGGAGAGCAGGTAGCTGAGCAGCTGAGCAGCACTAGGCAACAGTGTGGCATGACCAGCTGATAGAACTAACTGGATGTAGCTGAGCAGATAGAAGGCCAGTGGACATGGATGTTAGATGAATTCAACTTATTTTTTTCAGTAAAAGAAAACAGAACAAAAGTACGTTTTATTCCTTTGGGTTTGCTACATGGAAGTCTTGCCGGAAGTGCTTCAGAAGGTCTGAGGTAGATAAGGTATTGGCTCCCTAAGAGGGGTAGGGAGTCCTTTTTCTGCCAAGGACCACTTGGATAGTTGTAGGCCACACAAAATGATTGACTTCAAAGCTAGCCTGTTGATTTGCTGAATTTCAGATCCTGCCCGCAGTTGCCTTGGCAGGGCCAGCCCCAATGATTTCATGGGCCTATACAGCTCGCAGGCCAGACACTCCCCACCCCTGCAAAACAGGAGACTGATGTGTTCCGTGGCTAGTCATGAGCACAGCACTCTGCTAGCTTCTTTATTCTTTGCCTGTTTCCACATCCAAATCATTGCAACATGTGTGTGGCTCCACCTAGGGGAGAATGTCCTTCATGTCCGTGATGCTGACACCCAAGACAAGATACTGCAGGCACTGCACCTTCAGTTTGGCAAACAGTACCCATGGTGAGTGCCCGCCCTTTGGGTGGCAGTTTATTAAAGGGGGGGGGTTGTCTCACATGCCATCTTAAAGTTTCAATCGCTTGTTCAACAGAGCTTTCCTTCTAATGCTGTTTCCTGCCTAGCTGCTGATGAGTTGGGCATGGCAGTATCATGCCCCTTAGTATACTCTTCCAGGGGTCTCAATGGGGAGTGTTTTCATCTCAGTTAACTAATTATAGCACTTTTTTAACCTAACCTTTCTGATAAGTACTGGAAAATAAAATAAATTTTAAAATGAAATATTTTCATTTACTTCAGCTAACCTCTTTTGATTCTCATTGATGGAATTTTCCTCTGAATTTTTTTTCCTGAAAATGATTTTGCTTCCTCAGACATGTAAACACAGAAACTAACCACTCCCCAAAGTAGATACACCATTGCTTTGTTTCTGAAGAAATTCATGTGTTGTTGTTTTAGCGTAATTATAATTTCAAGTTCATTTTGGCTTTGTGAAATGACAAATAAAATTGAATGTATTTATCTGTACGCCTTTTGTTCTGAAATACATATACATTGTGAAGATCTTCCTTTAAGAAGGAGTGTGATCCATTTTTGAGAGGAAGTCTCAGGACCCCATTAAATCATGCCCCTTGCCTAGCATCACTGAACCGACACGGTGGGAGCATTTGACTTAATTGACTTTTGGTTATTACAGTTCAAAGATATATGGGGATGGAAATGCTGTTCCAAGGATTTTGAAGTTTCTCAAATCTATTGATCTGCAAGAGCCACTACAAAAGAAATTCTGCTTTCCTCCAGTGAAGGAGAATATCTCTCAGGACATTGACCATATCCTGGAAACTCTGAGTGCCTTGGCGGTTGATCTTGGTGGAACAAACCTGCGAGTTGCAATAGTCAGCATGAAGGTAACAGAACTCCTAAGCACTTAACTTTCTATCACATATAACTGCTTGATACATTTTAAAATATATTGGGAAGATAAAACCAGAAATATGGAGAACTTGTAAACATTTGCCTATTGCCATTAGTTTTGGCATCTGTTATAACCTGTGTCTTGCTCTTTTACCAACTTAATTTATTATTTGGAGTTTTGGAAATCCAAGATAATAAACTTGAGCTGACAATGAGGAGCTCCAAGATATTCTTCATTGACAATATGAGTAAATAAAATAAATTGTGTTAGTAAAACAACCTATCCAAATGGCTGGATGTTATGATAAATATAGAAGTATGAATAATTTCTACTTGCATGAAATTATAGACAAAGATTTAGTTTTCCTCCAGGTGGTTTGTCAACCTGCCTGCATGTTAGCATTACCAGGAAGCTTTAAAACATACACGCCTGGGCCTGGCATGGTGCCTAGTGGCTGAAGTCCTCGCCTTGCACATGCCGAGATCCCATATGAGTGACAGTTCTAACCCCTACGGCCCTGCTCCACTTCCCATCCAGCTCCCTGCTTGTGGCCTGGGAAGGCAGTGAGGATGGCCCAAGGCCTTAGGACCCTGCATCCACATGGGAGATCTGGAAGACGCTCCTGGCTCCTGGTTTCAGATTATCTTTGCTCCAGCTGTTGCAGCCATTTGGGGAGTGAATCAGGAGATGAAAGATCTTTCTCTCTGTTTCTCCTCCTCTCTGTGTATCTGCCTTTCCAATAAAAATAAATCTTTTTTTTTTTGATTTATTCATTTATTGGAAAGTCAGATACACAGAGAGGAGGAGAAACAGAGAGGAAGATCCTCTGTCCGATGATTCACTCCGCAAGTGACTGCAGCAGTCGATGCTATGCCGAGCCGAAGCCAGGATCCAGGAACCTCCTCCGGTTATCCCACACAGGTGCAGGGTCCTAAGGCTTTAGGCCGTCCTTGACTGCTTTCCCAGGCCACAAGCAGGGAGCTGGATGGGAAGTGGAGCTGCCGGGATTAGAACTGGCGCCCATATGGGATCCTGGCGCTTTCAAGCCGAGGACTTTAGCCGCTAGGTCATGCCGCTGGGCCCCAATAAAAATAAATCTTAAAAAAAAAAAAATACACAGCTGCCTGGGTTTCGCCCCATACTGATTAAACTGGAATTTCTGGAACTGATGTCCAGGCATTGGTAGTTACTAAAAGCCACCATCTGGGCCTGTCACCATGAAGTCTGTGGCTCCAGCATCCTATATGGTCACTGCTTAGAATCCCAGCTGCGCCACTTGTGATCCAGCTCTCTGTTTATAGCCTGGGAAAGCAGCAGAGGATGGGCCAAGTCCTTGAATCCCTGGACCTGTGAGAGACCTGGAAGAAGTTCCTTGACTTCAGACTAGCCCAGCTCCAGCTGTTGAGGCCATTTGGGAAATGAAGCAGAGGATGGAAGATCTCTGTCTCTCCTCTCTGTAACTGTGTTTTTCAAATAAAAATAAATCAGATATTTAATTTACATCAGGTAATTCTGATGTACAGTAAAGGTTGACAGACACTGCTGTTTGGTTTATTTTTTATTTATTCTTAAAAAATTTGTTTACTATTTGGAAGTGTGATGTCAGAGTCGTGTTGTGGTACAGTGACTGAAGCATTGCCTGCAATGCGGACATCCCAGCTGTTGCACTCTCCATCCAGCTCCCTGCTGGAGCTCCTGGGAAAGCAGCAGAGGATGGCCCGAATGCTTGGGTCCCTGTCACCACATGGGTGACCAGGACAGAGATCTGTCTCCCGGCTTTCGCTTGGTTCAGTCCTTACTATGGCTGGCCATTTGGGATGGCCAGATGTAGGATTTCTTAATCAACTTCTTAATTACATGATTCCTCCTAAAGGCAAAAATCCACTCAAAATTACTGTCTCAAATGTTATATTGGGCAGATTGCCCTGATGGACATCAAATTTAAAGGAAGTGTTGAAAATTTTACGTGTAAGCAGAGGGGGCAAGTACCGATTGAATAAATTTAATAATAGTAAAAATAAATCACGTTCACATATAAGAATAAACTTTATTATAGGGCCTGGTATGGTAATCTAGTAGCTAAAGTCCTCGCCTTGCATGCACAGGGATCCCATATGGGTGCTGGTTCATATCTCAGCAGATCCACTTCTTGACCAGCCCCCTGCTTGTAACCTGGGAAAGCTTTTGAGGACGGCCCAAAGCCTTGGGACCCTGCACCTATATGGGAGATCCAGAGGAGGCTCCAGGCTCTTGATTTCAGATTAGCTTAGCACTGACCATTGCAACCACTTGGGAGTGAACCAGTGGATGGAAGATCCTTCTCTCTGTCTCTGCTTCTTTCTATTACTCTGACTTTCCAATAAAAATAAATAAATATTTAAAAGATTCTATTATATTTCTTTAGTCAAATTTCATATCAGATATATTGATCTATAAAATACTGTATAACAGTAGATGGGGGGCCCGGCGCGGTGGCGCAAGTGGTTAAGTCCTCGCCTTGCACGCCCGGGATCCCATATGGGCGCCGGTTCTAATCCCGGCAGCCCCGCTTCCCTTCCAGCTCCCTGCCTGTGGCCTGGGAAAGCAGTTGAGGACGGCCCAAAGCTTTGGGACCCTGCACCCGCGTGGGAGACCCGGAAGAGGCTCCTGGCTTCGGATCGGCATAGTATCGACCCGTTGCGGCTCACTTGGGGAGTGAATCATCGGACAGAAGATCTTCCTCTCTGTATCTCCTCTCTGTATATCCGCCTTTCCAATAAAAAAAAATAATAAAAATAAATCTTTAAAAAAAAAAAACATTTATAAAAAAACAGTAGATGGGACAAAAATCTGCTCTGAAGTAAATGTTTTTTTTTTTTTAAATTATGAATTTATTTTGAGAAAGTCAGAGAGAAAGAGAGAGATTTCTTCTATCCACTGGTTAAATGGCTACAACAGCCAGGGCCGGGCCAGGCTAAAGCCAGAAGCCAGGAGCTTCAAACAAGTCTCGCGCCTGACCCCATTGGGCTGTTCTCCACTGCCCTCCCAGGAGCGTTAACAGGGAGCTAGACTGGAAGCTGAAGAGCTGACAACACAAATCAGGTCCCGTTTGAGATTCCAGCATTCCAGGCGGTGTCCCAGCCTGTTATACCAACCATGTATACAAGGAATTCCTTAGAGGCATAGCCTGTTTACCAGTGTCTTTGACTCACACTGTGATTTGAATAAAGCAGGAAAGTGAAGGAAATAAAATAGAAATAGAGATGCCCTTTACAGCAACAACATACAACTCCTAAATCACCAAAACCAGAAAAAAGTCCCGCATGGAAGTATTGAGTATTTTTAAAATGTCAGTGCTGGGACAGAACTGTAGCATAGTAGGTTAAGCCTCCATCTATGGTGTTGGCATCCCATATGGGTGCTGGTTTTAGTCCTAGCTGTTCCACTTCCAGCCTAGTTCCCTTCCTGGGAAAGCAGTTGAAGATGGCCCGAGTTCTTGGGCCCCTGCATTCTCGTAGGGGGAGCCAGAAGATGCGTCATGCTCCTGACTTTGGCGTGGGCCAGCTTTGGCTCTTGAATTCCTTTGGGGAGTGAACTAGCAAATGGAAGATCCTTCTCTGTCTTTCCTTCTCTCTGTAACTGCCTTCCAAATAAAAATAAAATTTTTTAAAAAGTCAGTGCTTTCCAAATTGTATTTAAGTTGAACATAGTTTTAGTTGACATTTCAATGGGATTTTAGACATTTTAATAAAGTTTTTCATAATCACAGTGGCAATTTAAAGTTTAAAAATGTCATTGTAAAACTTACTTAAATATGCTAGTGAGATAAACAAGAAAAAACTGTCATGGATAGGAGGGACCATCCATGTGTGACAACAGAACAAATCAGAACACACAGTAATCTCAGGAGAGTGATATTTGTGCCAGCCAGCGTGGACATTTACCCTGAGCAAATAGAGTAACCAAGCCATTTATTAGTTTCAGCCACTGCCTATGATCAAAACTGAACTACTTAAGATAACCTTCTATTGCCTCAGTATTTAAGCAAGAAAAATTTTCAGCCTGCAAGAGTTAAATATGACCTTTCAGTGGACCAGATTCAGGCGAGCTGACATTCACCTTAAGCTTTGAAGAGAGGCCCACCTCAAGGCCTTGGAGTTGTCATTGCTTCCAAAGCCCAGTGTTTAGGATGGAGTCCCAGGAAACGGCTGGTTCCAGGCCAGTCCGAGCCAGCGATGGCTCCCTCCCCAGCAGTCAGCTGAAGTCTACAAAAGTACTGTTCCATGCAGTATGTCATTTCTCAGAAGAGATCAAAAGGTTCGTGGTGTTTTCCTTGACCATTTCCAGTGAGTCAGAATCCATTGCTTTTCTTTTCTTTTTTGTTTTTTCTCTTTTAGGGTGAAATTGTTAAGAAGTATACTCAGTTCAATCCAAAAACCTATGAAGAAAGGATTAACTTAATCCTACAGATGTGTGTGGAAGCTGCAGCAGAAGCTGTAAAACTGAACTGCAGGATTTTGGGAGTAGGTGAGATTGTAAATTGCCTATCCAAGAAATGTTCATTTCAATGTGCAAAGCTAAGCAAGCTGCGGTACATGACTCAATAGCAAGTCAGTATTTGATCTGTGTCTAGATGACGACTCCAGGGCCTGTGTGTGACACAAAACATAGGGACTTCCTGCAACACCAATAAGCAATATGGGAGAGGCATTTAAAAAATCTCTAAACCATGGATAGGTATAGATTTAGCTCAGAGCTGCCAGATACTCCTGTGCAGTTCTTGGTAATGTTTGTCCTAGGAGATCTTGAAGGAATTCATGTGCTTATAAGTCAAGGAAGTGTACACACTTTCCTTTTTTTTTTTTTTTTCTTAAGGTTTATTTATTTTTATTGCAAAGTCAGATATATACAGAGAGAAACATCTTCTGTTTGGTGATTCACTCCCCAAGTCACCACGGCCGGTGCTGTGCTGATCTGAAGCCAGGAGCCCAGATCCTCTTCTAGGTCTCCCATGAGGGAGCAGGGTCCCAAGGCCTTGGGTCATCCTTGACTGCTTTTCCAGGCCACAAGCAGGGAGCTGGATGGGAAACGGGGCTGCAAGGATTAGAACCTGCACCCATATGGGATCCGGGGCATTCAAGACAAGGACCCTAGCAGCTAGGCCATGGCGCTGGGCCCTGGACACACTTTCCTAACCGGAATTATTTTCCTTGTGCCTGTGGCGGAGCTCAGGCATTTCCACAGGTGGCCGTGTAAATCCTCGGGAAGGAATTGTGCTGCATTCAACCAAACTGATTCAAGAATGGAACTCAGTAGATCTCAGGACTCCCTTGTCCGACACTTTGCACCTCCCCGTGTGGGTAGACAATGATGGCAACTGTGCTGCCCTGGCAGAAAGGAAATTTGGCCAAGGAAAGGGGCTGGAAAACTTTGTGACACTTATCACGGGCACAGGTAAATACCAACTCTGCCTTAGCCCTCACTTCCTCCTTGAATAGAGCTTGAAGGCGAGTCGCGTGGCAGAGCTCAGGTCTTGTCTGACCATGTATCTGGCATTGGATATGCATTTGGCCTGGCCTTCCAAATTCCTAGGAACTTGTGAGAGATAACCAAAGTGCTTATATTCGCCTAGGCTTCTCAGTTTTTCCTACTGGTGTGTTTGGCTACTTTATTGTAACTGCGGCTCTACTGTTGTCAACAGATATTAGCACATCTCACCTTTCACTTTCATTAACAAATACCATTTTGGTGGAATAGTTCCTAGGTAAGGGGAGCAGATCTTTGATGGAGCTGTCAGGCAAGTCAAAAACCAGCCCTAGTTTTTGAGAGTAAGTTTATTTTTCTCTCTCACGTAATGGTATCTGACACTGGTATCTGTTTACCAGTGTGAGCTGTGTCACCACTTAGCTGGAGAGCATGTGATGGGACCAGGGGAATTTGGTACCAGAAAGCTGATTAGAGGCAATGGGTTTTATTTTGATTAAGCATTGCGATGGTTATTGAAAACTTTTGGTGAGATTCCAGAGTTCAAAACAATAGATTCTGACAGTATTGGGAATGTGTTCATTGCTTTAATGGTGGGATGGACTTTTAGAGTTATTTACTCTGTCGTTTTTGTTGAACTCTCTTTATGTTTTGATTTTTTATTTTTGTTGTATATATTTAAGGTGTACAATTAATTTTAGAAATTAGTTGATGTTATTTATTTTAGAGAAGGAGAGGCTGAGCCCATCCTCTGATTTCTTCCCCAAATGCATGCAGTGGCTGGGCCTGGGCCAGGTTGAAGCCAGCAGCTGGGGACTCAAACCAGGTGTCCCCTGTGGGTGGCAGGAAAGCAAGCACTTAGGCCTAATAGGGACAGTTTGCACCAGTAAGAAGGTGGAACCAGGAACAGAGCTGGACTGGAAGCTCACATGCTCTCTGTTTCACAGATGGTTTTAGCAAGCTTGGGTAGCCTCGCCTAGCAAGCTACAAATCAAAGGGTTGGGAGTTGAATAGGTGCCACCAGAGGTGACAGATGGCAGGACAGTCACATCAAACTTCCTCTGTCTTTGGTTTTGCCTAAATTCCATAAAAGAAGGGTCATTAGTATCATGGTGGCATCAAGAAAAGGCAAAACCATATTTCATATTCTCTGTTTCCAAAGCAAGTTTTGTGGGATGCATGTTAGTAAGAGTGCCTTATCGGGTTTCCTTGTTCAAAGTAGAGCCAGGAACAGGATTTAGGTACAGGATTCTCTTTTGAAGGTGATTCTGAGAAATTGGAGGTAGGAGTAGAAAGAGTGAAACAGCATGAGGCAAGCTATTCAAGGTACACTATCACAGTCGCCTGGATGACAGTAGGCACTGAAATTCACCAGAACCTTCCAAGAAGCTGGCAGAATACCACCCAGAATCGTGCCCTTGGGTCTGCCAGCTCCTGTCTGACCTTGGTTGGGGATCCTGAGCCTGCATGGCAAACATGCGTATTTGAGACGGTCTTTGTGAGTCTTGAGCTTGCACTGTTGGGAATCATAGTGAGCCAAGCAAATGTGATATACATTAATAGAGGAGCTGCCAAAAATACTCAGGGGTGAACATTTATCTTACTGGTTAAAATTCTGGCAACAACACTTCTATACCATGTCAGAGTGTCTGGATTCAGTTCCCAGCTCCAGCTCTGTATTCCAGCCCCCTGCCAAGCAGGCATCAGGGGGCAGCAGGGATGACTAGCAGCTGGGCTCCTGCTGCCTGTGTGGGAGACCAGGACCGAGTTCACAACTCCCAGCCCAGGCCTGGCCAGTAGGAGCTGTTGGGGAGTGAGCCAGGAGATGGGTCTGCTCTCCTCTCTCTCTCAAATAAATAATAATAAAAATACCCTTACTTCCCTCCAAAACGCTGCCAGATGAAGTTTTTGGTACTTCATAAGCTTCAGCTATCTAGAAAACCAGGCATTATGTGGAACTTCGCCCATAGAGCTTTGCTGAACAGATGGGGTACCAACAGCACTGTCAGCCTCGGAGGAAGTGCCACCGCACTCATACACTCATGTGTGCCTCTCGCCCGTAGGGATCGGCGGCGGCATCATTCATCAGCACGAACTGATCCATGGAAGCTCCTTTTGTGCCGCGGAGCTTGGCCACCTGGTTGTGTCTCTGAACGGACCCGACTGCTCCTGTGGCAGCCATGGCTGCATCGAAGCGTATGCGTCTGGAATGGCCTTGCAGAGGGAAGCCAAAAAGCTGCATGACGGTTGGTGTCTTGTTCCTGAGTCCATGGGTGACCAAGTGGGAGACGAGTACTTGAAAGTAGGCATTCTGGAGAGAGTTAAAACCTAAAACCAGAACCTGCAACTTGTCCACTTGCTAAGGGAAGAAGGGGGTGCCTTGGCCTGAAGCTGCTTGTGTCCTGGTGTTGACCCAGATTATTACAACCCCTCTTTGAGCCAGGGAGGATAGCCTGGTGCTCCAGCAGAGCTGGAAGGTTTCCCCTAGTCTTTCGGAGTCACCTGCATTGGGTGGTTACAGAGTGCACATTTCAGTGAAGATATAAATGCTATTAATTTTTTACATGTTGTAGTTTGTAATCTCTGGGAGTCCCATTTGATTTCAGGTTTCCGAGTCCATTCTGAGAGTTAGGATGGTTTCTAGTCTAATGCAAAGGAGAGGCCTTTAATGTCATTACAATGCAGTATGCCAAGTGCAGGGAGAATGATGGCCAAGGAATGTAGATGCATGTCAGGACGGAGTTTCTTCCCTGGCCTCCTCATGGAGGGAAGGGCGTGCTAGGGTGCCGTCCTGGAGGTTAAGAGTCAGAGGGTAAACAGAATTATCCAGGCAGGCTTGGGTGACCAGCGAAGCTCTTCCAGGCACTGAAATTGTGGTGTTGGTCCATGAAAGGCAAGGAAGCAGGGAAGCTGGGACCAGCAAGTCATGAAGACACCATGACCAAATTGTAGGGAAAAGACATCCCTGGATCTGAATTTTGGGTTCTCCACTGAACTGTTACCTCTTGTTTTTGATGGGAAAAATGGTAGTTGAGTGGGACAGTTCCAGAATAACAACCAGTTTTCTGGATGAATAACTTGGGGTTGGGAATGGGAGAGGAGGTAAGGTGTAGGTGGAACATGACAGGTGATTGCCTGTCCGTGTGGTGCAGATCCCTAGGGTGCATCTGGCTGCAGGTTCTGTTGCTCAGGAAGGATGACTGGGCTCGAGGAAGGCGGTAACAAACGGCACAGACCAACTTGTGATTGAGAGTCTGGCAGAATCAAGGATGGACTTAAGGGGCAGGGAGAGGGATGGAAGTAAAACCAGGAAAGGGAAATGTCGCAGGAGTCAACCAAGGGGGTGTTTCTAGGAAGGAGCAGTCAGGACTGTCAAGGGATGTTTAGGAGTCAGAAAAAAAAAAAAACCCAGAAAAGTTCATTGTCTTTGGCCATGACACCATTGGAAGCCTTGCTTGAAAGTGCTGTTTATTTTTCAGCCTTGTTCATTTTCACACTCTTAAGGGGGCTTTGTTTTCCTAATCATTTCTCCCCGGTGAACTTCAGCACCATAAACAGTTTATGTGTTTAGCAAGTATATTAATGTTTCATACATACAGTATAGCTTTAAAAAAAAAAAGATTGACTTATTTTTATTGGAAAGCCAGATTTACAGAGAGAAGGAGAGACAGAGAGAAAGATCTTCCATTTGCTGGTTCACTCCCCAAGTGGCCACAACGGCTGGGGTTGAGCTTATCTAAAGCCAGGAGTTTCTTCCGGATCTTGAACGGGTGTGCATGGTCCCAAGGCTTTGGGTCATCTTCAGCTGCTTTTCCAGACCACAAGCAGGGAGCTGGAAGGGAAATGGAGCAGCCAGGATATGAACTGGCACCCATATAGGATCCTGGCACATGCAAGGGGAGGATTTTAGCCACCAGGCTGCCATGCTGGGCCCACAGTATGTTTTTTTTGTTCCCCAAACCAATCTGTGTGCAGATACTAATGGAAAGGAGACAGTGGGGGTGGAAGCAAAGGTTGCAAATTCAGGAGGGAAAGGGATGAATTCCTTACAGCAGGGGTCTAAAGAGATGGCGAGAGAGCTGGAAAACTGGATGAAGGGCCCAGGAGTGGGAAAGAACAGTGAAGATGTGCCAACAGATGATTTTGTAGGTGGGGCAGAAAGGCACTGCAGTCCCCATCTGTGGGATTCTTTAAGAATGGAAAGCTATTGGCTGGGCAGGGAGCAGGTGAGGGTGAAGCAGAGGTCAATGACGGGGACGGGGAGAGCAGCCGCCTGGGTGGCCGGAAGGGCCGCAGGAGGCAGAGCAGTCAGCTGACGCCGCCGCTGTGGTTAGGGGTTTTCCTCCTCCAGAGCGCAGTGTCACAGCAGATGAGGAGCTACTATGATCTGGGTTAGAGACTAGCAGGAAAACAGGGTACAGGTAACAGAAATAACCGACTATCTAACACTCACTCCAGTCAGCTCTTAAGTACTTTATGTCATCATCTCAGTTAATCCTGAAATAATCCTGCACAGGGAGGTATTATTGCTCCAGTGTTCTAGCATAGAGAAACTTGCAGAGAAGCCTGACTGTCCCTTGGCCACCACCTTACAGTGCCACTCACTGGCCAGTAGCGCAGCTCCTCCCCTAGGCTGGACTGGGAAGCAGCCAGATGCAGATGTTAGATGATTTGGGGTAGAGATTAGGCAGAACATGTGAAGGACTATACTATTTAAAGTGAGAAGTGAGGGGCTGGAGAACTAGGAGGCTGTGGTCAGACTTGAGTGTCTCCCGGTTAGGGAACTTCTGGGTTCCAGATAAACAGGCAGCAAGAAGGCTGTGGATGTTTGTGAATGACGGTGGGCACTTGGGGCCACGCCCACAGGCAGAGCTGAGCTTGGCCTCCCTGTGGGGCTGCTGCAGCTCAGTAATGACTGTCCTTCTCACTCCACTCAGAGGACCTGCTCTTGGTGGAAGGGATGTCAGTGCCCAAAGATGAAGCCGTGGGCGCGCTCCATCTCATCCAAGCTGCAAAACTTGGCAATGCAAAGGCCCAGAGCATCTTAAGAACAGGTGGGTGTGTGTCACCAGTGCTCCTCCATGCCGGGTCAGGGTGCGTGTTCTACTACAGACAGAAGAAAGAAGGGCAATCAAGGTGTTTGGCAGCATTGCCTTTTCAAACAGGTTGCTTGGTTTGCTTTTTATTACTTACTGATATGAATATTGAGAGTTACACAGAGAGGGAGAGACACAGTGACAGAGATCTTTTATCTGCTGGTTCATTCTCTAGATGGCTGCAGCAGTGTAGGTTGGGTCAGGCCAAAGGCAGGAGCTTCATCCCTGTTTCCGGCTTGGATGTCAGGGCCCCAAACACTTGGCCCATCTCCTGCTGGTTTTCCCAGGCATTAGCAGGCAGCTGGTTTGGAAGTGGGGCAGCCAGGACATGAACTGGTGCCCCTATGGGAATGCCTGCATCGCAGCCAATGATTTTACCCACTGTGTCACGATGCCAGCCCCTGGCATTTGTAGTTTGGTTTTACAATCTGAAAATACTACTTGTTCATTTTATAGATTTAGAGAAATGTATCAAAATGTATCAAATGTATCAAAAGTTACACTGAGTTACATTGAGTCTTATTAATTTTAATTTTTAAAACTGACATCGCTATAATTTTTGGATTGTAATGTTATGTTTTGATATGTGTTCACAGTGTACGTGTTCATGATTAACATTTCCATCTTCTCAGATAGTATCACTTCTAGCTAGGAATCTTCAAATTCTTGTGTTAATTTTGGGTGTATAATTCATGTTTGTGACTAGACACTTTGTTGTCCTGCAGTGTTAGAACTACTGCTGTAATTGTTGCTGGTAGCTGTGATTTGGCCTCTCTCAAGCCCCTCCCCGCCTCCCCAGCCTCCAGCGACTGCTGTTCTGTTCTCTACTTCTACGTGTACAATACGTGTACAATATGTGATATTTACCTTTCTCTGCCTGGCTTATTTCAGTTAGCATCATGTCCTCCAGTCCCATCCATACTGCCACAAGTGATAGGATTGTATCTGTTTATGACTCAATAATCCTTTATGTGTGTGTACACACCATTCATTTTTAATCCATTTGTCTGCTGAGGAAAAGCTTGGTTCATCCTGTATTGTGATAGTGATACAGCAAACACAGGTGTGTGAGTTATCGGCTATTAACATTTTTCTTCAGTCTTTCTATTCATTCTTCTATTCACTACATTACACAATTGAAATCATATAGGAGACATGATCTTATTTCCTGCTTTTGGTCACCTTCTCCTATTACATAAGTTGTAAACAACTTTTAAAATCCTGCCTCCTGCCGCACAGCATGGACGCACCGCAGGCTCTTTGGTGCTTCTGATTGAACTCTCCCCTGATCCTTGCTTTCTGTTTTCCTGCAGCGGGAACAGCGTTGGGTCTCGGGGTTGTGAACATCCTCCACACCATGAACCCCTCCCTCGTGATCCTCTCTGGAGTCCTGGCCAGTCACTACATCCACATCGTCAAAGACGTCATCCGCCAGCAAGCCCTGTCCTCGGTGCAGGACGTGGACGTGGTGGTGTCGGATCTGGTTGACCCTGCGCTGCTGGGCGCCGCCAGCATGGTTCTCGACTACACAACTCGCAGGATCTACTAGGCCTCCTCGGCGTGGACATGGACCGATGCTGGCGAGATCTTCAGTGGCATCAAGTTCTGGTCTTTTAGAAAAACTTTGCTTAGAAAGCAAATCTATAATTTCACTGCAGGTGACTTTGGCAGGAAAAAAAAATTTTTTTTGCCTCTTTTTCCAAATTTACCTTTTACAGTCCACATTTTTGTAGACATTGTTTTTTTCTAATATTATCCCAGGAGAGGTCACTTTGACCCAAACTCTAAGTTCCAGTCACCATTTTCTGTGCCAAAAGGAGCTACGATGGTAGACCAGGAAGCCTTAGGACTAACGTGAACTGCTCGGGCCCACAGGCCTTGCTTGGGATGTGAAGTTCCTAGTGAGTTTGAGTTAATTCCTCTTCCTCTAACCCCACACTCAGATCACAGAAAGAAACTGTAAACTTGTTTTTAAAAAGTCTTACTGACATTTTTAAAAGTAGACAATTTGATAAGCTTTGCCCTGTGTATATACCTGTGAAACCACCACTGCAATCAAGGTGTTGACCTTTTCTGGCACCCCCTTATTATAGCATCACTTGTGGAACTTGTAAAGGCTTTACCCCAGGGATCTGGGATTGCAGTGGCTTTGGTGACCTTGTGCTTATCTTCTTAGAGATAGCTGAGGAGCCACTGGGAGGCACAGCCTTGGAAAGGAGATTAACTGTCCCCAAGAGATCTTTGCTGCTAAACGGCAGACACTTCCTTGTCCTGTGTGCTGGCTCTGGCCCGCCATTCTTTAAAGCAGTGTTTGCATGTGTCACACCCAGAGCCCACCTCTGCGGATCTGGATTCTGACCAAGAAAGAACCCACTTCAATTGGTATAAAATTTTACAAAAGCCAAAGTGCTGGCTTGTAACTAACCTGAAAATACCGCCAAGTCACTACTTACCAAACGCCTGTCGTGTGCCAGCCTCTGCATTAGGTTGCTTTCTGCATTTTCACAACCTGTGATGCTACTTTAATTCCCACTGGGGATTCCCAAACATTGAGTGTCTTAAGTGGCAAACCTGAAGTTGGGGGCTAGAGACTCAGGAGAGGGTTTGACCCAGGTCCCTGTGTGCTTTCTCCACTAAGCCTTGCAACCCTTCATTTCAAAACAGCTTCCAAAATGCTGACATGTGCCACTTCACTTGAGGATACCAGATGTTTTAACAAGAGTATGATTTGCAAATGACACTGTGTCTCAACTGTCAGTTTAATGAAATCATTCTTGCATTATAGAAACCTTGCCAGTACAGTACCTGGTCTAGTGACAGCTTTAATGAGTACTTTTAGCTGACCTAAAAATGCCTATGCATATATTTTCCATGTTATTTTTGTTGTTGTTTCAGTACAACTTACAACTATAAGGTTTCTACATCATTTCCTTGTTAACGTATAAACTAAGATGAAGGAATCATGTCATATTTGATTATCCCCTGAAAAAGGCTGGCTGATGCCTAGTCGTCTGTCAGCTCTTAAATCACCACAGGTCCCGGTCACTGCTCAGACATTCCGTGGCGAGTCCTGGGAAGGAAGTGCCACCACTCAGCCCCGACACCTGGACAGGACGGCCTCTTGCCCGACGGGCATCCGCAGGCCCTCGGCGGAACCTCAGCCACAGTACACCCAACAATGGCACTGCTGCCAAATTCCACACCAAATAACTAAAGGAAGGTACTGAATCTAAAACTGTTAGGGTCACAGAAAATATAGTATATTCTGACATAAATTATTACATATAGCTAATCACAGCTTAATTTATTTTAACGGAAATATATTACTGGTCTAAGTCAATTTCAAAGTAAAAATGTTTCCTTGTTGAAATACTAGCTGTTTGTTGTATTTTTATTTATTTGAAAGGCAGAGTGATAGGGGACAAAGAGAATTTCCATCTACTGTCACTCCCCAAATGGCTGGGCCAGGTGGGGCTGGGCTGGGCCACTGAAGCCAGGAGTCAGGAACTCTGAGCAGGTGTCCCACCTTGGCAGCACAGCATTAGCTAGGAGCCAAGTTGGAAGCAGGCGGGCGCAGCCGGGATGAACTGATACTCCAAGATGCCAGTGTGGCACACAGCAGCTTAACTCACTATGCAGAAAGTCAACCTGATCCTCTCCATTCTTAGTATTAGCTCACTAGCTAAAAGTGTTTCTCTTCCCAGCAGGGATTTAGCTTGTTTATTTTTTGAAGGTTAAGCAGTCTCTAGTATCCTTTCCTTAACCAGAAAGCTTCTTAAGAGAAGGCCTTGTTATGTAATTAAAATTTGACATGTTGGGGCCCAGCACGATAGTCTAGTCCTCACCTTGCACACCAAGGTTCCCATATGGGTGGCAGTTTGTATCCCGGTTGCTCCACTTACCTGTTGTGGCCTGGGAAAGCAGTAAAGGATGGCCCAAAGCCTTGGGATCCTGCACCCATGTGGGAGACCTGGAAGAAGCTTCTGGCTCCTGGCTTCAAATCGGCTCAGCTCCAGCTGTTGTGGCCACTTGTGGAGTGAACCAGTGGACAAAGAACTTTATATATATATGCCTTTCCAATAATAAATTTTAAAAACATATTCATTTTCTTTTTTTTTTAAAGATTTATTTTTCAGTATTTTTTTCATTGGAAAGGCGGATATACAGAGAGGAGAGACAGAGAGGAAGATCTTCCATGCAATGATTCACTCCCCAAGTGAGCGCAACAGTCGATGCTATGCCGATCCGAAGCCAGGAGCCTCTTCCGGGTCTCCCACACTGGTGCAGGTCCCAAAGCTTTGGGCCATCCTCGACTGCTTTCCCAGGCCACAGGCAGGGAGCTGGAAGGGAAGCGGGGCTGCCGGGATTAGAACCGGCGCCCATATGGGATCCCGGGCGTGCAAGGTGAGGACCTTTAACCACTTGCGCCACCGCGCCGGGCCCAAAAACATATTCATTTTCATTAGAAAGTCAGACACACAGAAAGGAGGAGAGACAGAGAAGACCATCTGTGTTAATCCACTCCCCAAGCGGCCACTATGGCCGGAACTGAGCGAATTCGAAGCCAGGAGCCTCTTCCGGGTCTGCACGGGTGCAGCATCCCAGAGCTTTGGACCATCCTCTGCTGCCTTCCCAGGCCACCAGCAGGGAGTTGGATGGGAAGTGGAGCAGGTGGGAGATGAACTGGTGCCCGTATGGGATCCTGGCATGTGAAAGGTAAGGACTTTAGCTGTTAAGCTACTGAGCCAGGCCCAATAAAAAAACTTTAAAAACAAACAGGGCCCAGTATGATAGTGTAGTGGTTAAAGTCCTTGCCTTAAATGCGCCAGGATCCCATATAGTCACCGGTTCTAATCCCAGCAGCCCTGCTTCTCATCCAGCTCCCTGCTTATGCCCTAGGAATGTAGTTGAGGACGGCCCAAAGCCTTGGGACCCTGCACCCGCGCAGGAGACCTGGAAGAGCTCTTGGTTTCGGTTTAGTTCAGCTCCAGTCATTGTGGTCACTTGGGGAGTGAACCATCAGACGGAAGATCTTCCTGTTTCTCCTCCTCTATTTCCACCTTTCCAATAAAAATAAATAAATCTTAAAACAAACAAACAGCCTGGCACAGTGGCCTAGCAGCTAAAGTCCTCACCTTGAATGTGCCAGAATCCCATATGGACGCTGGTTCTAATCCTGGCAGGCCTGCTTTCCATCCAGCTTCCTGCTTGTAGCCTGGGAAGACAGTAGGGGACAACCCAAAGCCTTGGAACCCTGCACCTGCATGGGAGACCTGGAGGAAATTCCTGGCTCCTGGCTTCAGATCAGCGCAGCACCAGTTGTTGTGGTCACTTGGGGAGTGAATCATCAGACGGAGGATCTTTCTCCTTCTGTTTGTATACCTGCCTTTCCAATAAAAATAAATCTTTACACAAACAAACAAAAAAACTGTCCTGAGATGTTGAATACCTGCTGAATCTTTGGGCTGGCTAGCTTTCTCCTTTTATAAAAGTTTTATTAAAGATTTATTTTATTTTTATTGGAAAGTCAGGTTTACAAAGAAAAGTGGAGAAATAGAGAAAAATCTTCTATTTGCTGGATCTCTTCCCAAGCAGCCGCAATGGCTAAAGCTGCACTGATATGAAGCAAGGAGCCCAGAGCCTCTCAGGGTCTCCTACACGGGTGCAGGGTCCTAAGGCTTCAGGCCATCCTCAAATGCTTTCCCAGGCCACAAGCAGGGAGCTGGATGGGAAGTGGGGCTGCCGGGATCAGATCTGGTGCCTACATGGGATCCCAACGTGTACAAGGTGAGGACTAGCTCCTAAGCTACTATGCCGGAATTTGCAACTTTTACGAAGCTCTATATGAGTACTACAGGCAATAGAGAACCAAACCCACATCCCACAGACTTACACAAATCACTGTTGCTGTGTGATAAGCCACCTCAAAACCAGTAACTGTTGTCTCTCTCAAGGGTCAGGAATTTGGGAAAGGTTCTACCTGTACCTGCAGAGTGGCTGGAGCTGGAAAAACAGGCTGCTGAAATCCCTAAGGACCGGCCAGGCTTGTCACTGCACGGAGCTTCAGGGTCTCTTTGGTCCGGGCTTCCCCAGGGCAGGCGGCCTCAGGGCTGTAGGAGTTCTATGACAGCTCAGAGTAGTGTGTTTGTGATTAGCCTTGGAAGACAAACAGCCTGTGTTATCTAGTGTCTTCTTAATCCAAGCATCTCAGTTGCTTGTCAACATTTCAAAACTGCCACATGCATTCTCAAAAAAAAAAAAAAACTATTGAGGTGTGGACATTTAGCCAATCAGGGTCTACTTGTCCCACCTCAGTGCTTGGATCTGCTTCCAGTCCGTCCTGCTAGCATGAACCCTGGGAGGCAGCAGGGAACAGCTGACCGCCTGGATCTCTGCCACCTAGATCCAGTTCTAGACTCCTGCCTTGAGCCTGGTACAGCCCTGGCAGCTGCGAGGCCTTTGCTGAATGACCGAGCAGATGGAACCTCCAGCTTTCAAATAAAAATTTAGGTTTTTTAGAAAAGTTTTTTTTTTTTTTTTTTTTACAGTCTATTAAGGTTTTTCATAGTATACATGTCCCACAAACTTTCTGAAAACTTCTCATGGTAGTGAAGGGTTTGGGACATGCACATACATACATTTATTTATTTATTTTAGACATGGCACTTAAGTTCAGCCAATCCAGAAAACAATTAGAGCCTTTTCCTGTGACCTTCTTTATTAACATAATTATCTTCCCTAACTCCCTCAACAGTATTCACCTTAGCTGTAGTCCAGCATGAGAACAGGATTCTTATAAATATTCTATAGAACACAAATACCCTTATACACTTCTCGTTTTCTTATTTATAACTATGTGAAAAGAAAAAAGACTGCAGGCCGAGGTGGCTGAAGGAGAGGCGTGAGCAGAGGCCAGAACAGCTCACCGAAGAAGCTTGCCAGCAGGGGAGGCAGGACGGAGTCACGCAGAGCTCCTCTGCCATCCGAACAACCATGCGGCACAGACTGAAGATTTTTTTTTTTTTTTTTTTGGATGATGTTCACACAGTTGATTAGGGTGGGAAGAGTTGAGGACAAGGGGAGCTTGTGAGACCACTATTTCCACACCTTCCTTGTTTTCTTGCTCTATCTGGGGCGGGGGGAGGGGTGGGAAGATGACAAGGGGAGAAGCCACACCCAGCCTCCCAACCGTCCCAGCACCCAGGGATGGGGAATGGCCACTTGACATCATCCCAGGGTCCTCAATGTGGAGCATACTTTGAAGGCTCTGGCATGCTGTCGCTCTCACAGATCCAAGGATGAGGAAGGATTTCTTCCAAGGTCCATTAGTTGACACAGTCCACCCCAGTCTCCATTTGTACAAAAATTTGCTGGCAAGCTTCACTGGGGTAGCTGGCCAATTTGTTCTGCCTTCCTTCCTCTGCTACAATACCTGATGTCCTCCACAGGCCCCACTGGACTGCCAGATCCTCCAGGTGCATCTGGGTATGCTGTCCACTGCACCATCTTCAATAACTGAGCAGGCCTCGTTCAGATACACACGCTCTACTATCAGATCACATGTCCTGCCACTCTGCCCATGGCTGGCGTTTTGAGTCGAATGGTTTAGTTGGGGGGATCCTCTCAAAGAAATCTCTTATGAGGTGATCCCAGACCTGACTCTTGTGCCTGCCAGTATGGGATCCAGCTCATTCTGTCACCCAAATCAGCCTACACATATGTTGTAGTTGCAATTGTTAGGTCAGTTCTGTTTCCAGCCCCGTCTCTTACACAAACCAATGGGTGTTACAGACCAGCCCAACCCAGTCCACCACACACTTGGCCCCCATGCACACCTTCAGGAGCTGCAGTCCAGTTAGAGCGACTCCCAGCAACCCCCACTGTATTAGCCCCCAGCCCTGGTTCCTGTGCCTGCCAATAGGTGCAGTGGAGGGTCCACTCTGTCTCACATCCCATCCAGTTGTCGCACACATCATTGCATGCTGGAGCCTAACTCAACCCAACTGACTCCACCTTCCAGCTCTCATGCAAGTGGGTGCCGCCACCTGCCTAGCCAGGCTCGTCCTCAGTCCTGGTTCTCGTGCTCACCAGTGGGAACTGCAGTCCATCAGAGGTGTTCAGTTTCCCTACTAGACCCACTTATTCCCTACCCTGGATCTTGGACTCCCCAGGTGGTTCTGCAGTCTAGCTTGATAGGACTTGTCCCTCAGTTCTAGCACTTGAAAGCTGACTCTGCAGCAAAGCCCAATCAGCCTCCGCTAACTCTGGCTCAGGCATGCACCACCAGTGGATACAGTTAGCCCAACTGAGCTCTCCCTCTAACCCAGTTCACATGCAGGCCAACAGGAGTTGTAGCGCTACCCAGCCTGGTCTGCCCCATCCCACTCTCATGCTCACCAACATGAGCAGTGGCCCAGCAGGGGAGTCTCCATGTCTTCCCTACTGGGCTGACACCCCACAATCCCAGGTCTTGCATATGCTGTGGCCTGGACCAGCCTGGCCTGGCCTGTCCTGTCCCCAGTTCCAGCTCATGCCAGTGGGTGTGCAGACTTACTTTCTTTGCAATGCCACCTTAGTGTGCCATCACAGGCATTCATCTTGATCTCCAATTTGGTAATTCTGAGCAGAAGATGCCTATCACGAAGCCAGCTGTGAGGACAGACAGTGTGCTGGTCGAGGAGCACAGATCTGTGTGCTCCACCAGCACTCTGCAATGACAGGGATGCACCATGATCTACAAGGCCTGATCCGACACCACCTAACCACATGTCCTGAGGACTAAAAGGCACAGTTACAGAAAGAGAAGGAGACAGATGGAGAGAGCTTCCATCCTCCTTTGATTCACTCCCCAAATGGCTGCAACAGCCAGGGCTGGGCCAGCCTGAAGCCAGGAACCTGGGGCTTCTTCTAGGACTTTCATGCCGGTGCAGGAGCCCAAGTACTTGGACCATCTGATGTTCCCCAGGTGCTTTAGCAGGGAGCTGGTTCAGAAGTGCAGCAGCTAGGACTTGAACTAGGAGCCATGGAGGATGCCAGCACTGCACTCTGTGGCCTAACTCACTGTGCCACAACACCAGCCCTGAGAAATCTATTTTTAACTAATATAAATGTAAACAGACACATGCAGTGAACACTGTATTGGAACAGATTTAGATGAAAAGACTTCACACCGGAAACATGGATCAGATGACACAGAGCCCAGCAGGTGCTATGGGATTCAGAAGGAAGGGGCTAGTCACACGACTGCCATCCTGGCTCAGGCTTGCTGGCTGAATCCACAGATCCTGAGGTCAACAAAGAAGCTTCGTGGATATTGTTTGAAACAGAAGTTTATTCTCCGAGTAACACGTAAAAGCACAGTTGAGGCTACTGTTGGGAGCGGTCCTCCCTTCCTCTTCCTCCTCCCCTCTCCTCTCTGAAAGCCAAGGAGAGCACAGTGAAGGAAACATGCAATCACAAACAATGATCAACTCTAAAGACAAAAGGTTTGGTCCAAAAGAACAACATAATTAATCCAATTACTGTGAATGGCTTCACGGAGGAGGACTAAGATATTGCAGATGTAGTAGTGTTTCCACAGGCGGCTCTTCAGTGCACCAGGGGCGTCTGCTTGAGGGAGATGAGAACTGAGCGCATGCGGGAGACGTCTTTGGCCTGCTTGCTGGACTTGGGGTTAAAGTCACACAGCCTGGCCACCCGTTCCCACTCTGTGCCTGGGGACGATTCATCAATGTCGTTTACAAAGGCTTCTTCTGCCGCCCTGCAAGCAACAACAAAATGTGTTGGTTTACTGTAGAACCACCTGTGAGCCACCTGGCGGCTGGCTCGCTACAGAAAAGTGACTCCCTCTGCTGCCTCATCCCTGGCTCGTGGCAGTGCCGTTCCCCAAGAACGGTCCCTGGCCTGGGGCAGACGCAGGGACAGACATGTGGGCAGCGCACCTCAGCACAAGGTGCCCAAGCCGCTGTGTAAAATGTTGGAATACAGGTGTTTGGTTTAGGGCTCACTGTCTCTCTGTCTGGCAATCTCTGCTCATCTGAAGGATTAACAAAAGCCAGTCCTGAGCCACCTCTGCGCTGCTGTGATGAAGAGCAGAGCAGCTGGCTGGTCAAGAAACTGAGCATTAGCTTATGCTGGGCTGTATTGAGTTTCAAGGAAATTTAGAGATTTCTAAAAAGCCCACAGTAGCCTCTAGATTTAATTCCTCCGGCTGGAGAGAAACAGGGCAGATCAAAAGAAATTCAAGACAAAGCTTCCATGCTAGCAGGCACTAGAGACAGAAAGCCATTCTGGAAGGGGAGGCAGGGGTATTAGGGCATTCTCCAGGTCAGCCAGAAATTTGCCATTTTCTCTCCAGCCAGGTGCCTGAAGTCCACTCAGGGCACACCACTCCGGCAGGAGAGCCAGCATGAGCTGCTTTTTGGCGGGGGCTACTCCAACATTCTTCCACATCAAGGCAGCCCACCCCCAGCAGGGAGCTAACTGGGGAGCTCCAGCCTATAAGGACAGTGCTAAGAGGCGGGAAGACATACTATATCCATTTACTCCAACAAGCATCACGGGCAAAGCAAAAGCAATGAAGGTGACTGGTCCGTGAGCACAAGGGGGGCACTCTCACAGGGATGGCCGTGGCACACATCGCTGAAGCCCAGAGCCACTACAACACTGCGACTTCATGGCACACACAGTTAGGGCAGTGAGAAAGGTTTACTTAACTGTTCTAGGCTGTAGCAAGGATGGTTTATGTTTGTGCTTAAAGGTGAAGAGAAGAAAAGAAACAAGGAGAGAAACTTTAGGTCAGATATAGAAAATGAGAATGAGTTCAATGCAGATGGTCAGTAAGCTAGACATGCCCCTGCCGCTCTACCTAAGCTTGGGAGCGTGCAGCTGGCTTTGCTGGGCCACCCTGCTGCCCAGCAAAACCAGGCTCGACCTCTCCAGTCTCCATGACTACTTCAGAGAGAATGTGCAAAAATCCAATCCAACACCACCTGTACATCCAGCATTTCACAGGCCTCATTTTAAATGCGTCCGAGGACCCAGGAACCCCAGTTCTATCTTTGACCAGGACTGTTTGAGAACCCCAGGTCTCAGGGGCTCTGTAGACCACCCAACTGCCTGTCTCCCAGAGCCCCTTTCCTCCGCTATTCCGCTCTCATCTCACTGGGGCCCCAAAGGTGGCCCAAGTCTTTTGGCAATGCAGCTTTGATAAACAGCAATCGTTTAAAGAAAAGAAAAAAAAGAAGAAAAAAGGAAAAGAAAAACAACCTTTTCAAAAAGCTGCCATTTTAGGGGGCAGGGGACGAGGGAAAAACCAATGTGGCCTATACCAGCCAGTCTTGCTAACCTGACCACAGAGCTGGGGGTCTCTGTGCTTGCGTGGCCATCAGAACCTGGCCATGACACAATTTTAGATATGTAAGATGACAGGGGAACACACACCCACTGGGGACAAACCCCTGGGCTCTGAACCCTGATGCCTGGGGGAGAGGTCCCTGACTCCCACATCCTCGAAGGAACTACGTGTTGAAAACAGCTGCCCCCAAATTTCTGATCTGGCAATGCAAGGTGCTGCTGCTCCCCAGCTCTTGGCCTCCTGGGACTGCCACCTGCTCCCCAGTGAGAATTCTCACCTGGAGGGGGCAATAGGGCACAGGTGGCAGCAGTGGCGGTAGCAACAGCAAGAGATCAGAGCCCACTACTGTCCCAGATCTTGCCCAGGTGAGATCACAAATGACACACACTTGAAAAGGAGTCAACTTTCTTCCCCCTAAAACGCTGCATATGAAAAATGGCAATGAGTGGCTGAAGGCAGTCATTATTCCGCACGGCAATCATGGGAGTGTACCCTAGCTTGTCAACACTTGGGCAGCCCCCACAGTGCCAGTCTGAAGTGTTTTAGAGTAAAACAACTTGTGACATAACTCTAAACAAATTGAATCAAAACAAGAAAAGGAATTAGTTTTTGCAACATACACATAACCAATCACGTCAGCGAAGGGTTGTTTGTAGAAAGCTTCATCTGCCACCCTAGACAGCAAGAAGTCCAAAGGCAGGCAAGCGGGCAGGAAAAAAGAGAGAACATTGAGAAGCAGAACATCCACAATCCACAGCAGGGGCGGGGTGGGCGCTGCCGAGCTGCTGCCGGGGCTCCAGCCCAACCCCGAGGCTTCTGGCCGTGCCAGCCCCTGAGTTTCCCCACTGGCCTTGCCACCTGGGGAGTCCCCACGAGCGTGCACTGTCAGTTTCAGCCCCTTGGCTCGCCCTGGCAGCAATGAGCATTTATCAAGCACCCAACATACATTGTGAAACAGCCTGACACAGCGACCTCAAGGCGCTGGGCTGTGTCACAGAGGCAGTGTACAGGACCAGCCCAGGACAGCCGGGCTCCAGGCCCCACGGACTTCCTACTTTGCACCACACCTCAATGCTTCCTCCCAGCTGGTGTGTGCACTGAGGTTCCAAGATTTGCCTTCCCAAGCTGGCTGGGTGGGATAAAGGTTCAATATCCTGGAACAGAGGGTCATTTTCAAATCCCTTAAAGAAAAAGGGAGCCCAAGGCAAGCCTGGGGGAAAGTGCTACGGCCCTGTACCTGCGCTTGCCCACTGGTCCCTAAGGCCACTGGCTTAAGAAGCTGGTATAGTTCCCAAATATTTCTAGGCCAGACTTGACTGACTGAGAAGTTGGGTTTGTCATGGGGTGGGGGAACCTCACCCTGCAGCGACTGGGCTCTTGGACTTTGGCATCCCTGGACACAGCCATTCCTCCTTGGCCCACTGGGAAAAGGCAGAGCCTCCCCCAAGGAGTCTTACCTGGTCCTTTGACTAGGTAGGTCAGTTTGAGGTAGGCGAGTAGAGGTGATATGTCTGAAGGTTAATTATGCTTGGTCTTTACCCAAAGCGCACATATTTATTTGAAGGCAGATTCTAGTAATTTTAATTTCAGCTAACTTTTAAAAAAATTTTATTTATTTTTATTGGAAAGGCAGATATACAGACAGGAGGAGAGACAGAGAGGAAGATCTTTCATCTGATGGTTCACTCTCCAAGTGGCCACAAAAGTTGGAGCTGAGCCAATCCAAAGCCAGGAGTCAGGAGCTTCCTCCGGGTCTCCCATGAGGGTGCAGGGTCCCAAGGCTTTGGGTCATCCTCAACTGCTTTCCCAGGCTACAGGCAAGGGAGCTGGATGGGAAGCGGGGCCGCCAGGATTAGAACCAGCACCCATATGGGATCCTGGCTGTGTGTGCAAGGCGAGGACTTTAACTACTTCGCTATTGCGTGGGACCCTCGGCTTACTTCTTAAATCCACATGTATATTTCTTTGTGGAAATCTAAAGAAAGTGGGCCTGACGCAGTAGCCTAGTGGCTAAAGTCCTTGCCTTGCATCCACCGGGATCCCATAACGGTGCTATTTCATGTCCTGGTTGCCCCCTTCCCATCCAGCTCCCTGCTTGTGACCTGGGAAAGCAGTTGATGGCCCAAACTGGGATCCTGCACCTGCGTGGGAGATGGAATAAGCTCCTGGCGGATGGCAGATTTTTCTCTCTGTATATCTGACTTCCCAATAAAAATAAATAAACCTTAAAATTTTTTTTAAAGAAAGCAAAAAGAAAAGCCTGATTGTAGTTTAATTTTGATCAGCATGAGTGGGGGAGAAAGGCAAAGCAGGCCACCTTGTAAACACACACTACCTCCCCTTCAGTTCACATGAAGAGTCAAACCTGACTGATCTCAACCAGAGTGAGCTTCTACTGGAAAAGAATGAAGATTTAATGACTGTCACCCAGCATCACCATGACAACAAAAGCTTGAATGTCAGTCTTTGCTCCTTTGCTGCTAGTCCCTTGACTAATGGACACATCAACGTCATAGGCCCAGAAAAGACAAAGTTACAGACTAAACAAGGGTGGCCGCCACCTGATGGTTCTTTACCCAGGAGAGGGGGAGCCTAAAATAGCCCTCAGCCAAACAGGAAGAGAAATGCCAGCCCACAGGACCAACTCTGAAGGCAAATGAACAACACAGAACTATTCTCCAAACAGCCCCAAAAAGGGACATGCAAAAAATGCTCACACCACCACTGCGAACTGAATAGTCCCTAAACTTTTTCAAGTCTATAAAGGGCTGAAAAATCTCAGCATACCCTAACAGACTGTCATTGTAGCACGGCATGTTAAGCTGCTGTTGGCAATGCCAGCATTCTATCGAGTGCCAATTCAAGTCCCAGTAGCTCTGCTTCCAATCCAGCCCCTTGCTCACGTGCCTGGGAGGTAGTCAAAAATAGTCCCTAAGCCCCCATGTGTGAGGCTAGATGGAGTTCCAGGCTCCCGGCTTTGGCTTGGCCCAGCCTTGGCTGTTACAGCCATCTGAGCCAGCAAATGGAAAATCTCTCTCATTCTGTTGATCTACTTTCCTAACAAATTAAAAAAAAAAAGGGGGGGGGGGCGGCAAGGATGAAGATTCCTTACTAGAGAGGGAGTTTCCTTACTGGGGGGAAATGTTTCTCTTACAGTATGAAAAGGAACACGTTCTGGGTTTGTTCTTGCCAAGTAGTCAGCCCTGCATATCCACGGGTGCCAGGAAATAGATGTGCAGCTGTATGACCTATATACACATCTTTCTCACCATCATTCCCTGAACAATATCCATACCCGTGTATCACCTGCGACCTGCACTGACGCTGTATCTGGCATTACCAGTACTGTGAAGGTGGCCCCCCAGTACACAAGAGGATGTGAACCTGCTCTCTGCAAACGCCATGCTGTTTCATACAAGGAATCTGAGCACTTCGTATGAACATACAAGGTTCTGATGTCCACCAGGGTCCCCTGGGTGCTGAGGGATAATAATCACAAACTCAACCACTGTTCTGAAGAACTCTGAAGCAAAGGGAATTCTTTCCCATACTCATGAATTCAGTTTTTGCGCAGTTACACTGGGCCCCAGCCAGGGACCAGGGGTGGATGCAGTATGGACACTGACCATGGACCACAGCCCCTGCAGGGCATGGCCCCAGCACAGCAGTGCTCCTGCTCTGGTGACACTGGAAGGCAGGATGCCTGATGACACACTCAAACTGGAGGCCCTTTCTGCCCAAGGCCTTGCCACGCTGCCACACTCCCCTTAACATCAGTGGCTGCTGAGTCATCCAGAGAAGATGATGCTTGCTTGAACTGAAAACCCAGCTTTGCTTTCTAAACATATTCATCACCTGAGACAGAGAAGGAGGCAGGAAGTCCTTTACAGAGATGGAACTCCGCAGTTCAGAGGCAGACACGGGCAGCCCGAGGAGTAGCCAGCTCTATTGCATGCTGCTGCAGGGGGGCAATGACACCAAAGGAAGTCTCCAGAAGTGACTCCAAAAGGGCTCCCACTTTTGACCACTGAAGGATTACTGGAATAAAGTGTGAAAACCAGCCCTTCTGGGCTCAGACCCTGTGCCATAGGATCAGCCCGGTGCTGCAAAGGTCTCCAGAAAACAAGGAATTTGAATTTGGCTTCTAAAGAACTCCAGACTCTCTGTGAGTGGGGGTCTTAAGTCTGTCCCTTTTCTGGAACCTGAGAGGTCCCTATGAGCTGCCCCCCAAACCAGCATCCCAGTTATAGGGAAAGAAATCTACCCCAGCCCTAAACACGCAGCCAGAGGACTAATCTTCAAGGCTGAAGGTCTAACAACAAATGGGATTGCTCTCCAAGAACAACTGATTCTGTACTCCAAGAGGCAATCCTTTCCATACAGAAATTCAGCAAGACAGACCTTAAGTGATTCTGTCCTAGCAAGCCTGTTCCATATTTAAATTCTAATAATCTGTCCAACTGAGAAAGCCCTAGGGACCCTGCCCAGGGATGGTTGATGGAGTTTTGCCAAGCACTCTGGCTAAAACTCAAGTGCTGAGGGGGCTTGCTGGGGGCTGTCACAGGGTAGCACAAAGCGCCGGCTCAGATCTGCATCTGCCCTTGAGGGTGGGACATCCTTGACAAGCAGGGGACATAAGAGCCTGGGAAGTCAGCACATTACACTGACCACAGGCCAAACAGGAACCCTGTGTGGTTCACGAAGCCATCACCACTGGCAACTCAACCCCAAAACCTGTTGGGCACTCCTCCAGAGCATCCCCTGGAGGACACAAGGCGGCCAGACCAGGTCTAAGGGTGGTTTCTAGGGGTGGGGATGGCTGACAGAATCAAGGGTGACCAAAGGCTCAAAGGAGGAGCTGCTGTACATAACAAAGAATCCATGTGTTCTGTCAGGTGGTCCTGCGAAGGCACGGGTGGCTGGCACAGAGGCTAGTTCTCTCTGTTCCAGCTGACTTCAACCTAGCAGAGCTACTGGAGACAAAGGCACTTAACCCAGCTCACTACCAGGGCCGTGGAAACTGAAAACACCTCCAGGCCAGAGAGGTCTGATTCTACACCAAGTGGGTGGAGCAACCACCTCTCACCCGCAGGGAACCAGGCAGCAGCTGCAAATTCGCTGCTAAGCTACTTCCAGGAAGTGCTGTGCAAAAGCCCCCAGCTGCCAGCAGCAGTGAGCCAAGGATGACTGTATTATTCTCTCCTCACAACTACTTACACTTCAGTAAGTGAATAAAATATATTCTGAAAATAGCATTTTCTAAGAAGTCAGCTCAGTATTTTCTTAGTCACAGAGGAGTAACTGGGGAACCCTCAATTCTGAAGTCACTGTGTTGGAACATCCGTGGCCATCCCATTAGCAGGCATTTCCCGGCTCAGGGACCCTCCCTGCAGCAGCTACCGGAGCAAGGCTGTACTTAGCAGCAGCCATGTCAGCAGGTGTAATCAGCTCCAAGTAATGAGATCCTGGTGTATTCATAGAGGCTCACTTCAGAACTCCAGATCTCACATCTGGACTTAACCCATGAAGTAACTTCTTTAGATGATTCACATCATTATAAGTGATACATTTAAGCAAACTTAACTACAATTGGAATGGCTAGAAAACAGATTGAGTTATGCTCATAAGACTTGAGATGTGCAGGCTCTGTGTTCAAGCATTTTCTTAACAACCTGCAAAGCCATCTTCACACTCAACAAGGCAGCAGTCGTGCGCCTGCACTAGATGTTGGAAAACGGGCTTCGAATTCAGTCTCGGAGCCTGCAAGCATCACCAGGGACTGACCTGTTGTTTGCTTTTGTTTTTTGTAGCTGCTCGTCCTGTCTTGCATACCACTCTTCTAGTTCTTTTATTGCTTTTTCTTTCCACTCTGCTTCTTGCTTCCGAGAATTGGCATCTTTGAAGAGAAGGAAAAGAAAACACAAATGAGACCAAACACACATTTTTTGTAATCATATTTAATTTTTGCTTTATTATTCTATTGATTTATTTGAAAGGCAGAGAGTCAGAGAGATATACCTGCATTCACCAATTTATTCCCCAGAAGCTGACAACAGCCAGGGCTGGGCCAGGCCAAAGCCAGGAGTTACAAATTCAATTTAGATCTCTCCTACGGGTGGCAGGAAGCCAGGTGCTTGAGCCATCTCTTGCTGCCTTCAGGGACCCATTAACAGATCTAGACTCAGGAGCACAGCCAGAACCCAAGCCCTGGTGTCTCATATGGGATGCAGGAGTCCCAAGCGGCTTCTTGGATGCTTTGTTAAGTGTGAGCCCTCAAGCCCTCAGACATTTAAATAGATGTAGTCAGTGGCTGGAGCACTTGGGTTCCTGCCAGCCATGAGAGGATCCAGCTGGAGCTCTGAGCTCCTTCCTAGCTCTGACCTAGCCTGCTTTGATGGCTGCAGCTTGAGGCAGGGAACCAGTGGACAGATCTGTCTCTTTCTGCCTTTCAAGGCAAATGAAAAAAAAAAATCCCAGCAAACTTGAGCTCATTAATTTGCTCTGGTCCTGCTGAAAACACAAGTACAAGTACACATGCACGCGCGTTCGGGAAAACAGAATCAACTATTCTTGATTGCAGGAGCTCCCCCCGATCTTCCACTCTGTCTCATCTTGGTTTGCTGACAACTTAGGGTGCATTAACTGGCCATTGTTCATGGACTAACTGAATTCAATAGAATTGTTTTTGGCAGAGTTAAGGGAAAGAGCATGAAAATACTGACTTTCAATCATCTGTTAATTCTTCTCACAGAGCAAAGCTTAGTCCACATCCCAGACCTGACAAGTAACAGTTTTGTAAGACACAAGGTGGCACTCTTGTGACTAGTACATAGAAACATCTCTTTGAAATAAGAAACCACTAGGAAAACAAGCTGGAGAGATTCCTCCCAGAGAAGGACAGAATATAGAATAGAAGAGCTAGAGAGGATCACAGACCATCTGTTCATTCGTAGATGAAGAGTGAGTCATGGTAGAGCCAGGAATGAGTTACCCAAGGAACTCCAATGGAGAGACCTGCAATGGGTGGGGATGGAGGATCACCACCAAAAGCCAAACTAAAGGGTCCAGAAATGACGTGGGAAATGTGCACCTAGAAGGTGTGCTGGGCTGTACTGCAGATATCAAGCTTTCCAACGATGAAACATGGCTTGCCCCAAGACATGCAGAAGAGACTAAGGAGTGGGAGATACAGAAACACATGTCCAAGCTGCTGGCACAGTTCCCTGACGTTGTCCTGACACCTCCCTGCAAACCTGTCTCAGGCACCCTTTCTAGGAGGTGTTCCACAGACGTCTCATTCATTCTTTACAATTATCCCAAGAAACTAAATCCCTAATTCCATTGTCAGCAGTGAGAAAAACCAAAGCTTAGAAAGTCTGAGTTAGCCTCCTAAAGGTTAGAGTAAAAAGAGCCAAAAGTTAAATTCAGGTCTGATGATAACACCATTATGCCGCTACCAGCGGGAGGGACAGAAGGAGAAGCAAGCCTAGGAATAACCACAAGCTGTGATATGGGTGAAGAGCTGGGCTGGGAGGGCAGAGCAAGAGCACAACCTGTAATCAGTGTCTGAGAAGCAGAGGAAGCAGTGGTGGTTGCTAAGCAGCCACTCAGAGGAAGACAGGAAGCACTCTCCTGGCACTTTCAGGGCCTCTGTAAGCACTGTGGGAACAACCTGCCGAGGGCTGTGTCTGCAACTATGGGAAAGGGCCCAATAACAGCTACCAACTCCCCCAGAGCCTCCAGATTATAAAGAGCTTTGTTCTCTACTTCAAAATGACCTATCATTCACATGGTGGATGACTCTACCTATCTCCCACTGAAGACTCTAAAGCAAATACAGTAAATTTCTGATATGCATCTGTCTCCAGCAGTCTGTGAGAGTGTGTGAAGGAGTGTGTGTGTGTGTGTGTGTGTGTGTGTGTGTGTGTATGTGTGAGTGTGAGAAATGGAGCATGTCAAGCTACAATGAAACACTATTTATGTTGCCAGGGTCATGTGGAGAAGGAATTGAAGAATACTAAATTTGAAACACAAGATGATATCTTACTAATGACGAAATTATTTCCAAAGAAAAATATTTTGTGATTAGATAGATAGTACTTTCAAATCTAACGCTCATTTCAAAATTTTATCTCAGTACCAAAATATTACAAAAATGCTCATTTAAAACAAATCTAATCTAGATAAGAATGGACCATCTGTAGCTGCTGTAGAAAATGGTACATTCAAATCTCTCTTGGCTTGCAGAGAACCAGGAAGTAACACTGGCCATGAGAATTCAGATCCTTCAGTGCTCAGCCTGACGGGCCAAATACCCACGGCTGAATGCAAGCTCTTTGTGTCTGGGAGAGAGTCCTTAGAGAGCGCGACACAGTGACAGGCACCTGCTTCTCTGTAAATCTTTATTATTGTCTGCAGAAAAGAAACTGGCCTGAGACGCAGCCAAGCGCTGAGATGAAAACCAGTGACCCTGGGCGTCTATTTTTAGTGTGCTGTGCTTTCCCACAGCTCCTGCAGAGAAAAAAGGTGAAACTGAAGAGTCCCCCCCTTTCTTTATGGTCCAGTTGATTCAATTCAACTGGAGTTGTGAAGCAAATGTCTGAATTTTCAATGTGAATTAAAACAGCACCTTTATGGAATATCCCCAAAGTATCCAACTGATAACTGAGAATGGAAATGCTTTTAGACACTGAAGTGGACTCTGGAGAACATGCACACTAGCGCGCAGTCTCCACACCTGCAAAGTCCTGGCCCCGAGCCTGCACAGAGATCCATAAAGACCACGCAAGAACAAAGCTGCTAGCACCATAACAGATCTTCTGAAGACTGTACTGCCCAAAAACAAACAAATAAACCTCACAAATTTAAACAGTTTTAGTCAATGGCTCAAGTACTTGGGTTCCTGCCACAAACACAATAAGTTACCAGTCACATATAGCTACTTAAATCTACATTTATAAAAATTAACAAATTTGGGCCTGGCGGCGTGGCCTAGCGGCTAAAGTCCTAGCCTTGAACGTGCCAGGATCCCATATGGGTGCCGGTTCTAATCCCAGCAGCTCCACTTCCCATCCAGCTCCCTGCTTGTGGCCTGGGAAAGCAGTCGAGGACAGCCCAAAGCCTTGGGACCCTGCACCTGTGTGGGATGCCTGGAAGAAGTTCCTGGATCCTGGCTTTGGATCGGCATAGCACCGGCCGTTGCAGTCACTTGGGGAGTGAATCATCAGAAGGAAGATCTTTCTCTCTGTCTTTCCTCCTCTCTGTGTATCTGACTTTCCAATAAATAAATCTTTTTTTAAAAATTAACAAATTTAAAATCCAGTCTCTTGGTCACACCTGCCACTTTGTTTATTTTAATCTGTCTGAAAGGCAGAGAGACACAGACAAAGACACATCTTTACCTGCTGGCTTCTCCCAAAAGCTTAGAAGAGCCAGGGCCGTGCCAGGTCAAAGCCAGGAGGGAAGGACTCTGTGGCCTCTTTCATGGGCGAAAGGAACCCAATTATTTGACTTCATTGCCACTTCCCAGGAGGCATCAGCAGGAAGCTGGCTCAGAAACAGAGGCGCTCGGACTAGAACTGGCACTCCAACCGGGGACGTGCATGACCCAGGCAGGAGCTTCATTTGCTGTACCACATTCTACAGGCATCTGACAGCCATGTGAGGTTAGTGGCCATCATCCCAGCCAGTGCAGACACAGGATATTTCCACCATCAAAGAGCACAGAATAGCACAATGAAGAACATTTATTCTGAAAGCCACATACACTGGACTAGAAAGAGAAATAATTTCATAGTAACAGATTGTTATCTTGATCAAGTCCTTTCTTATCTGGGTGTCTGTTAGTTACTCCATCTGAAGCATAAGGAGCCACGTTTCCAAATTCCACAAGTCTCCAGAGGCAATAACACTGCTGGCAGTGTTACAGTCACTGTTCCTAGGAACCATTTGATGAGGCTTTTTAACATGAACTATGTGATGTCTGTACCATAAAGCAGACAAGTCACAAAAAGTCATCTGTGACTATAAGCATAAGAGATACACAGACATATGCACCACTTGTGTATAAAAGTAACTTGGAATGTTAAAATGTTAATTTTTGGCTAGAATAGGTGGAAGAAGAGAATGAGTACACGTGGATTCTGCTCTGAAAGATGCTGTGGACTACATTCTCCCACTTGGCCTTATCTCTCCAACCCCCCATGCAGACCTCAACTGTCTCCAGATCCTGCAGCAACAAGTGCCGCCTTATGTATACCTCCTCTTTATCAGAGGCCAGGCTGACTGGCTGGCTGTGTGCACTTAATGTGTTCAGAAAGCCAAGGGAATGAAGGGAATGCGTGTGGACTCTGAAGTAAGGAAGACAAAATTCTGAATTTACCACTTTGCCCCTAAGTGACTCAATTATTTACCAATTTTTCCCTACTCCCCTAATTCATAAAGGTGTAAAAAGTTCCTTTTACAAGGATAGCAGGATAAGAAGAACAATTGTACATGTTTCCAACGTATCTCACACTTTCCTTATCGGCATTAAATGTTAGTAAGTCTCTGTGTGGCTACAACCCCTTCAAGCTTATAGATCGCTCTCTTAAGCACCACTTCTGCAGGCCCTAGAGTAGCACTGCTCTTCTTTCACAGGTCGCCCATGAATTCTGAAGGCGTGAGCAGCTGCTAAGGCTGGCATCTCGGAGCCAGTCCCTCATTGCAGGTGCAGAGCCCTTCCCCGCACCAGGCCCACTCTGCTCTTCCTGTGAGAGGACAGAGTTCATCTGCAGACAATCCTTCTCAGGCAATAGCTTAGGACTAAGCTTCTCCACGGAGGTGGCTTCTCCACGGAGGTGGCTTGTGATCTTTAGGTTTCAAAAGTTAGCTTTCCAAGACCAGACAAGGACATGACAGCTAACCCAAGTCAAAAAGGGCAACAGCAGCAGAGTCTAGGGCAGCTCCTTGAGGACAGGTTTCCAGCCCCGTCCGTTACCCAGGGCCCCACATGGATAGGCTCCTCCCCTCCCAATTCCTTACCCAGGGCCTCCAGGCGCTCTGTCTGCTCTTCTCTCCATTTGCGGATACTCTCAGGCTCTGACTGCAGTCGATCCACTTGTGAAATAGCTGCATAACCGTCTGTAGGACCGTTACTCTCCTTAACACAAAACAAAATTGTGCTCTATCAGTACAGAACACTCTGAAAACACATTTCACAGAACTTAGAACTCCTGCTTATACCCAGCACTGATGACTGATAACACAGTAAAGAAACAAGAGAGCCAGCAGGAGGTCTCAACATGACTGCACTGCACCCTGACAACCCCATGAGGGAAGTGGAGTAACAGTTGTCACACCTGTAAGTGGTGTCACCTGGGACCCAGGAACGCTGGGGTCGGGCAGATAATGGGCTCATCAGAAAATAGTATTCCATTAGCTTCCTCACTAACAGACGGATTATGCGGTATCTTCAAAAACAAAGCAAAGTAAGGGTGAGAACCCAAGACTTCTAAACACTATCATACCAAGTAGGAAAAAGGCTTCTCTACGTCACCTAAGCTGAACACAGCGAATTCTAGGAAAGAACTTATAGTGTAACTACCATGGTCATACCAGGGGGAGAAGAAAAAAGGCAGGCAACAATGAGTCTAGGAGGCAGAGGGAGGGCGACTCCACACTGGTTAAGACCTGAGTGTTAACACAGGCTCCCCAGGGCCTGACGCGCTCTTTTCTTATCTACAGATGTTTCTGGATGCTATGCATTCCTCCCTTCTCCCTTCCATTGGTTAGTGTTGTCATTCTTTTCCACTGAATCACCACACTAAGTTAGTGTGTCCACTCAACTCCCCAATTGTCTTCTTCAACATAAGGCCTATTATTCTATTCTTTTGCTTAAAGACTTGAGGTCTTGAAACATAAAATAACATATCATGGTGCTTCACACCTGGGCCAGAAGAGGAACACTGAAAGGAGCTCTGCTCTCTGCATTCCCCTGACAGGCAGCCTGCCAGCTACTAACACAGCCAGGATAGGCAAGGGGCTGGGGTCTTGTTCAGGTCGAACCAAATCCCAGAAATGGAAGCCCCTTGAACATCATTCAATGAGATTAGAGTACACTGTACCTGGTAGTATTCGCCATTCATCACTCCATCAACAGGCTCTGTAAGACAAAGAGTTCAGCCGTCAGTTACAATGGACTGCTGGGCCAGAGTTATATGGTGGGATATAGTCCTGTTGCTACAGAAACTGTAAGCTGCTAAGCAGTCTAGACACTAGGTACCAAACAACTTCCTAATTTAATGAAATCCAGATGCGCTTATACACAATGAAAAGTGATTTCACCAAAACATGGACAGACCTGTTGTCAAGTTCCAAGTCCAAAACTGAATTCTGCTTTCTGGCTTTGAGAGACGACAAAGGGAGGCTGACCAAAGCATCTCCCACAGCAACAGCATTTCTCTGACAGTTGTGAGGCTCTGGAAAAAGTGTGGCCTGGAACCATTCTGTGCTTTATTTGAAATTAAGATGTTTGCTAGGGAGTCAGGACTCTATCCTATGGTGGGAATAGGTTTAGCACCTAAGCATGGATTTACCAAAGACCCGCAAGAGCCAGAGCTGGGCCAATCCACTATTGCAGGTCAGTAACTCAACCCAGGTCTTTCACATAGGTGGCAAGGATCCAATTACTCAAGCCAGTGCCACTGAGTATTTCTCAAGGTACACAGAAGCAGGAACCAGGACTTAAACCCCAGTACTTTTTTATGGGATGTTGGTCCCAACATCCAAAGCCCATCCCTGTATTTCCTTCTCACAGGCAAAGATTTCATCAAACCCATCATCTGGCTTTCTTGATTCCTAACTAATTAGACCCAACCTGAACCGAATATTTCCAAATCAACCCTAATACTCATATTTTATACATTCCTTTGGTCCTCTTCTTGCTTTTCCCAATTTCTTATTCCTTGGCTTTAGGAGTATTTAAAACTCACGCCCATCATCCTTGGCTCCTTCCTCAACCCTGGCTACCATGTGTTCCATGATACTAAAACACATACTATTTTCTTAAAAGAATAAAATGTCATGAAATTCCATCATTTGGCTTGTTGGTTCTTTTCATCAAACATATATGCACAAAACTAGCAAACTCAAGACTCCTGTAGCATATTTTTGGTTTTTTTTTTAAGATTTATTTATTTCTATTGGAAAGGCAGATATACAGAGAGGAGGAGAGACAGAGGGGAAGACCTTCCATCTGTTGATTCACTCCCCAAGTGGCTGCAAAGCTGAAGCCAGAAGTTACAACCCAGGAACTTCCTCTGGATCTCCCACGCAGGTGCAGGGTCCCCAGGCCACAAGCAGGGAGCTAGATGGGAAGTGGGACAATCAGGATTAGAACTAGCACCCATATGGGATCCTGGAACATGCAAGGTGAGGACTTCAGTCACTAGGCTACAGTGCCTGGCCCTGCAGCATGTTTTTTTAAATGTTCATCTACAGCATTAAGTTTTCAAATTTTTAGTGTAAAACACCACTAAGCATGGCTTCCGTTGTGCTGAGTGTTCAACACATTATATGCATTACATTTCAATCCTCTTATGCTGTATGTGTCAGCAATTCACAAAGGACCTCAGGACATGCATGGGGTTCCCCAAGAGAGATATTCTTGAAGGGGCAGCTATATTCTCTTCTAAGCCGCTTATTTTGTTTAAGGTAATATTACCTACATATCTGAGATACCTGTAGAAGGGATGCTATGCCAGAGATGTCAGAGGACAGACCACCTACTAACAGGCTGCATGAATACAGCCCGTGGGCTCTAAGCACTCAGCAACCCACCAGCTTTGTTTCAAATATTGGCTTGTACGCTTATTATTTCCAAGCATTTCTCATACATGTATTTTTGCATTTTACTGATATACTTTCTAGTAACACAAAAAGTGTTTCTTGTAGTAGTCAGTTGCCTTTTACTATTTTAAGCTATTTATGTTGTACCTACCCAGATAGTTTGTTGAACATTCTGTCAAAATTTAGGATTACAGAATTTACCAAACAACTGAGAGAGAAGTGCCTGTAGGGCAACATAACTGTCCCTCTTAATAAGCTCCTTGATGCAGAACTGCTGGCATCAAGACTTCTAAAGCACCAGCCACTCGCCCTTATTTGTATAAACCAACATTCGTACAACATCCAGTAGCATGAGTGCTACCCTTTCCTTGGACCTTTATCCACACCAACCTGTGCTGCACCCCATTTCTAACGTCTGTGACCTCAGCAGTGAGGCAGAGGGAGGGAAAACCTCCTGGTGACTCAGCTGCATCAATCACATCTCCTGTGGTAAGCATATTTCTGATATTTTCTTCTTCACTGAGTTGTCTCTCTACCACCTTCTGGTTTCAAAGTGCTCTCTCTGTACTAACTAACGATCTCCTCATAATACAAGAATTTCCCCCTATTTTGTCTTAACTTGGCTTAGGGTATCTGACACCAGGAGTTAATTAGCTTATATGTAGATACCATCGATTTTCTCTTGATCATTTCTGCAACTGCTTTCATGCTTGAAGGCCTTTCCTTCTATGAGAAAAATAAACACAACAGGGCTAGCACTGTGGCTCAAAGGGTTAAGCCCTACATCACCTACGATGCCAACACCCCACACGTGTTGGCTGAAGTTCTGGCTGCTCTACTTTGGACGCAGCTCCCTGCTACTGTGCTTCAGCAAACAGCACAGCATGACTCAAATGCTTGGACCCCCAACCACCCACACGGGAGACCCTAATGCAGATCCAGGTTCCTGGCTTCAGCCTCCTCCAGACCCAGTAGTTACGACCATTAGGAAGTAAACTAATCGATGAAAGATCTTTCTCTCTCTTCTTCTGTCACTCTACTTGCAAGTAAATAAAACAAATAGATTTTTAAATACTTCTTTCTTGCTGCTGCTGTTCTGCTACCTTTCTTTTAATGCCGAGAGTTAATTTTTGTTTAAAATGAAAAGAGTGGGGTTTGGCGTGGTAGTTTGGTGGCTAAAGTCCTTGCCTTGCATGCACTGGGATCCCAAATGAGTATTGGTTTGTATCCCGGCTGCTCCACTTCCTTCCAGCTCCCTGCTGGGGGCTGGGAAAGCAGTCAAGGACGGCCGAAAGCCTTGGGATTGTGCATCCGCATAGCAGTCTTGGAAGAAGCTCCTGGCTTCAGACTGGCTCAGCTCTGGCTGTTGCAGCCACTTGGGGAGTGAACCAGCAGATGATCTTTCTGTCTCTCCTTCTTGCTGTACATCTAGCTTCCCAATAAAAAAAAAATAAATCTTAAAAAAAAAAAAAGAGAGAGCTTTTTAAATCCTAGAACTTACTTTACTAGCTAGTTTAGCCAGACCTAAGTTATTGTTAATATATTACAACACACTAATGATCTAGTTAATGTATTCCAGCCAGGGCCATTTTCACCAGAAGAGACTTTTGATCACTCACTCCTCCTTACTGAAAACACTAAGTTACCCGCAACCCATTCCTCCTCCTAAATCATGTGCCGCCCTTCCTTTAAGTCTGAAGACTCAACCAGACCCATCGGCATGTATCTGGATTTTTTATTAGTCACCACGCCACCACAGTTTTTGTTTGTTTGTTTAATTCTGGCAACAGCCAAGTTACTTTATTTAGCTTTTCAGCTTCACTTTTCATTTGAAAGGCAGAGACAGACACAAAGACTTTCCATCTACTGGGAGTTCACTCCTGGAATGAGCACTAACATCAAGGGTTAAGGCCAGGCCCACGTCAGGATCCCTGAACTCAAAGTGAGTCTCCCATATGGGCGACTGGTATCTGTATCCTTAAGCCATCACCTGCTGCCTCCCGGGGAACACATCAGTGGGAAGCTGGACTGCAAGTGCAGCAGGGACTCCGATACAGGATGCAGAGATTCCAAGGAGCGTTTTGACTGTGGAATCAAAGGCCTGCCTTGTGCACCGACACTGTTGTGTGAGTCAACAACCAGTCTAAGGCAAAAGACAGTCCACTGCTACAGGAACATGCAGAAGGACATCTAGGACCTTGTCTTACTGGGACAAGTAAGCCAGGCCGCCAACTGCTCCAGAAGGAAACATCCCCGCGCATCTCAGGGATTCTGGACAGAAATAAGAGTACAAGACTGCCCTAAATCCACCTTCAACTCCTCATGTGCTCCAGACATGTGAAGTCATGCCAACCGGGGTCTGAATCTCAACCAAATCGCTTATTAGCTTGCCACCTAAGCATATGATGTATTTCCACAGTGATCAGTTCTCACCTGAAACACGTTGACACTGCCACTCAGCCTGCATGGTTATTACAGGCATTGTCAAGTGCATAGAGTACCAGGCACACAGCAAATGTGCAGTATAGCTAAATGTCATCTGTAAGAGCTCTCTAAACAACTCGACCACTGTTACCAACACATTCACCCTCCTCTAGAAAGGTTAATTCATGTACTTTGCTTCTTTTCCCCTCCCTAAGTGCATGTCAGATGTGTAACAGTACCTCACTGCCATGCTTTCCCTACAGCCGCCCGACCACCGACACCTGCCCCATTCTCCCACCTCAGCTGGGCTAGGGCTGCCTCCTCCTTGGCCACATCCTCTTCCTCAACATCGCCCATGCCACTTCACCGAGCTGGGCACCTCCTGTCTCTACAGTCCTTTCTCTGAACCCCTAATCATCAGAGGGAGCCCGACTCTGCCCTAACTCTAACAGCTTTAGCCCGTGCCCACCTCATGAGAGTATCCCCCAGGGCTAGGTGAATTTAACTGCTTTCCTCTCTCCTCAACCTGTTACAGCTTATTTTCTACATCTCTTCATTCAACACATCAGAGACCTCCCATCTAAAATCGCACACCCTCCGAAAGGCTTCAAACTACTTTCTTCTCTTATCCCCAGGGAATACCAGTAACTGAAATGCACTGGATGCTTCTATACGCCAGCAAGCACTTCACAGGTATTCTTTATTGTAATCCCATAAACGCAATGTGGTACACATCATCCCACTTTACAGGAGAGAAAATTACAGTGGTTAATTACATAAACTGCCCGAGACAGCAAAGCTAAACTCAACACTCAAGCAGCATGGGATAGCACAAAAATCATAACCACTACAGTGTCTCAGAGAACGAAGTGCCCAGCTCATGCGCTAATTCCCAAAGGAAATGCTGACCACTGCACTATGCCCAATCTCAACTACATGGTCAGGGCTTTCAGTCACTAAATGCTTAGCTCACTACTAAAGTTCAGGAACTAAGTCAGCACTCAACCCTTTCCTTCCCTTTACTGAAGGCTTGAAGCACAGACACATGGGCTTGCAACTGTATCCTTTATACCCTCCCTCCCCAAGACCTGGCCAGTTTACACGGGACTCCCAGGGCCAGCAGCAGCCCGCCAGTGTCTGTGCTGGAGTAGGTCAGTTCTCCCTGGACAGCCACAGTCGCCCTGCCCCTCCCAGCCAACACCTCTGCAACAGAAGGTGGTCCAGCGAGGGCAACTAGGGGCTGCACTGCTGTCCCCTCCCCCCCTTAAGCAAGTCATTTCTCACTAGGAGTTAGATTTCTGGTGAACTAAAGGTCTAAAAAGTTAAAACCATCACAGTGGCAGATAAATGTTACCTAGTCATCCAGGCCTTGGGCCCACCAACTGCCTTAGGGTTAGGGGCCTGCTTGACCCACTGAGCTTTCAGTTTAGGGTTCTAGAAACACTCCCCTCTGCAAACAGGGCTCTCCTCTCCTTCACTTGGAATATTTCTTTAAGTAACAGTGAAGCCAGATGTCACCTCTTCTAACTTCCTACTTCCCCATATTACGGACTAGTTTCCCCAACTCCTCCTGTCTTACAACCGCCATCCTAGCGACCGCACAGGTTAACGTATTCAAAGGTTAAACCTTCACCTAACTCCAGCTCACCCTGCCCTCCTCCAGTCTCTTCTTGCTTGAGCTGAGGGGAAGGACCGCCCTGCAGAGACCCACTCGCCTGACTCCCTTCCCTGCCCGGTCCAGGCTAACCTTGCTGCCAGAAGCCCCAGCCTCAGTTTCCCTCCTCACGGCCTTCTTCGGTTCCTTGCTGATACCCTCCACCCCCTTTCTTCTCCCTGTCACCCCAACACTTTGGGTCTTGATGCTCAACGGTACACTGCCATTTTTGTTTGTGTCACTCCTCCCCCCCACCAAAAAAAAGTTGCTACTATTCTTAGTTTTTCCTGCCCTCCTCCTATGCTGTGCTCAGCCTTGCTTGACACGTCCGGAGAAACGCCCGCCACGACGGCGGCGGCAGGCAGAAGGCTCCGTGCAAAGTTGCTGAACTGAACGGGCTGCGATCCCCGCCTCCCACCGCCGATTTTCCGGGCGTCCTCGCTCCGCCCGCCCCCGGCGCATGCACACACACACACACACACACACACACACACACACACACTCGGAACGGGGCGGGTCTCCCCAGCCAAGCATGACTGGGTTCGGGTCTCGTTTCCTCTTTGCACTCCTTCCCACGCCCCCCCAAACCCCAATCTCCTGACAACACCCCGAGTTCAGCGGCGAGCAGCTGGGGACCCACTCGGGGCCCGGTTTCCCGCCCAGACGCGCCCGCCCGCTCACCCGGACCCCCCGGCGGCTCGCCGTGTGCCTGGGGCCCCGGGGCGCCGCCGTCCAGGATGGCGAAGGCCTCGTCGTTCTCGATGCCCGCAATCTCGCTCTCCTGCTGCGCCAAGAAGGCCGCGGCCGGGTCTTCTTCGCCCGCCAGCCCGTTCCCCAGCGCTGGGCCGCCAGGAGCCCCGGCCGGGGCGCCGAACGGATCGAGCTCAGCCATGGCGGCAATTCCACGGCACCCACAGCGACGCTGAAGACAGAAGCCAACCGACGCCCGACACAGCGCGTCCGGCAGCTGCCGCTGGAGTGGCGACTGCGAGCGAAGAACCCGGCGGGAGGCGGGAGGAGGGGGGGAGCGGAAGCCCTGCCCCTATATCCGGGGAAGGGCGGGGCCTCGACAGCGAAAGGCTCACAGCCAATCCGAGGGCAGACGTGGCTGGGGAGCTACCCAATCGGCAGCTGGGAGGGGCGGGCCGACGAAGACCAACTCGTGACTCGGGGCAGGGAGGCGGAAGTGGCGGCTTGCTGGGGGCGGCCCGGGCCTTGGGGCACTGGACGGCGGCTTGGGGACAGTCGCCTCGGAGGGGAACCGAGTGCTGCCTACGGAAGGTGAGGTGGCGTTAGGGCGGCCTCGACGGGGCCGGTCGCACGAGACACGGGACTCCTCGGCGTCCTGGGCTGCTTCCTTCCTGAGATTGTTGGAAAGCGGAATCCTTTTTAGGATAGATGCTGACTTCATTTTTTAAAAAAATGTTTTTTAAATACTTAACCCATTCATACTTGGGTTATTTACGGCCGACTGACTTAAACGCAATTGGTCAGTTGATTGCCACTCTAAGTAGTTACGAAAAGATGAATAAACCTTTGGCAAAGCACTTGTGCAGTGTTTCAGAGCAAGACACGAGTTTTCTGGAAAATCCTTTAGGAGTGGCCTGCCCCTTAGGGACACCGTGGCCCTCGTGTTGGACAGAGGAGTCAGTCCCACAAGGAGCCTGTGGCTCCCGGGGGACGTTTCTGGTGGTGCTTTGCCACCCTCTTGCAGGTCGCTTTCTCCACGGAGGACAGCGAGAACTCAGAAAGTTCTTTTAGTATTTCTTTTAAATCAGGGATGAGTGAATCAATGTGACGAACATCAGCTCGGTAGAAATAATGTTTGGGGGGGGAATTATGTCCATGTTGAGGAGTGTCACTTAACTGCTAGTGACCAACAGAAAAATCTTTTTCCTTCCCCACCACCATCTTTCACCATCTTAACAAGGAAAAGCCTAAAATGGGAACAAACCGGAAAACCAGCTGGAGGTCAGAGATGCCTCCCAGGTAAGTCAACCAGGGACCAGATTTTTAAAATACCTGTGTTCCTTGGTGACACAAAGAGGCAATTATTGACCCAAAACTAATGTTTACTTTTAAGTCACTTTTAGATATAGAGTGCAGGAAAGTTTTGAAGAGAAACATTTAGGAAAGTTAAACTTTTAGAATGGGAGGCAGGCCCTGTCCCCAGCGTTTAAAATGCACAGGCCTGCTCACGGAGTCCTTGGTAGACATTGGTGATTGTTCAGGTCCTGGGGCTCCTGCCAGGTGCCTGGAATGAATCCTATCTCCCAGCGTAGACTCAGCCAAGGCCTGGTCACTCTGGGTATTTGGGGAAGGAACCAGCTGATGGGGTGATAGCTCGCTCTGGAAAATCAAGGACTGGTGTTTTGGCTTAGTGGGTAAAGCTGCTGATTATACAGCAGGCCTGGCTGCTTCACTTGAAATCTAGCTCCCTGCTGGTCGCTTGAGGAACAAGCAGAGGACTGCCACCTAACCCTTATGGAATACTGGGATGAACCCGTGGGCTCTGGGCTTAATTCTGGCATAGCCCTGGATGTTGTCGCTGTTTCAGAGTTAAGCTAGCAGGTGGAAGATCTCTCCCTCCACTTTGACACTCTGCCTTTCAAATGTAGAAAAATAAATCTGAAAGTGGAGAAATCTAAGGCTGCTGTTGTGGCATAGTGAGGTAAGCCACCACTTATACCACTGGAATCCCATCTCAGTACTGGTCCAGGCTGCGCCATTGCTGGATCCCTACCACCCACGTGACCATGATGGAGTCCTAGCCCCTGGTCCCAGCCTGGCCCAGTCTTGGTTTTTGTGGCCATTTAGAAAGTCTCCTCCTGTTGCCCTTACTCTCACTATGGCTCTTCCTGTTTCTTTTTGTCTGTCTTTTAAACCAAACAATAAATAAATCTTTTTTAAAAATTGGAGAAAGGAGCCAGCATCATAGCTTGACAAGTTGATCTTCCACCTGCAAGTGCTAGCATACCATATGGGCACCAGTTCATATCCCAGCTGCTCCATGAGACTCAGTTCCAGGACTGTTAGAACCTTTGGGGAAAAAGGTCTTTATGCTGGTGCTGACAAGCAGGTATATAAGCTTGAAGCTTCTGGTTGACATCACACCATCAAGAGGAGTCTTTCTGAGAAAGAAGTCAAGGCAAAGAAGGCAGATAATAAGACTACTTCTTGTCAGCATTGGGGTTCTGGATTCTGTTGTGCGTGAGTGAAACAGCTATTTCTGTGCTCTTTGGTTCTATGAACAAATAAATTATTTTTATTTCCACTGAGATAATTTTGAGTTGTGTTTCTGTGGCTTAAAGATTTAAACCTAAATCTGGGCCAGTCTGCAGCACCTGCTGGGAGATGTGAGAGCCAGGCCAGGATTCAGGCCAGGCCGGGCTGGGCTGGGCTGGGCTGCCACACCTGCTAGTTCTCATTAGGGCCAAGGCTGAGAGCTGGGGGCTGGGATGCTGGGATAGGCTACAGCGCCCACCAGTATGAGCTAGAACTGGGGGGAGGTGCTACAGTCAAGGCATGCTGTGGTGGCTGCCAGCAAATACTGAGGTGAGGTGGGGCATATCAGACTGAGCCACAGCACCCACTGGTACACACGAGACCCCAGGCCAGCAGGGGCAAACCTGATAGGTGAGCTGCAAGGGCTCCCAAGCTGGGCTAGTGCTCCTGCTGCTGAGGATGAGAGCTGGGACTGGGGTGGGGGGCGGGCTAGACAGACTCGGGCAGGGCTACATGGCCTGCGTGTAAGCTGTATTTGAGGGTGGGATAGTCCAGCGCATCCCCTGGTGTATGCAAGAGCCAGAATAAGTGTGAGCTGGCCAGTCTTTGCTACAGTATCTGCTGGCAAGTGTTGGGACTGGGTGCAGTTCATATCAGACTGAACTGCAGTACCCACTGGTAAGTGCAAGATCTGGGGCTAGGAGTGGGCCTGGTAGGGAAAGTGACCATTCCACTGCTGGGCTGCAGCCTCCACCGGTAAGCATGAGAACCAGGGCTGGGGGCAGCCATCTAGACAAGATGGCAATACCCACCAGCATACATGTAGGCTGGGTAGTGGGACGTAGGACTGTGGGATGTTTTAATAGGAAAAACGAATATATTTGTTGAGGATTATTAGAGGTTAAAGTTACAAAAGAGAAGTAATGATGGGAAAGATGGGCTGGGAAGGGGTGGTCGTTAAGGTGCTGCTTGGTAGTAGGCCTTATGACAAGGTGGGTTAAGCCACAACTTGAAATCCTCACATACCATATTGGAACACTGGTTTGAGTTCCAGTTACTTTGTTTCCAGTTTAGCTCCCTGCTAATATATCTGGAATCATTAAAAAAAAAATGATACCACTGGAAATGCTGGTGTCCCATAGAGGAGTGTCTGGGTTCAAGGTCAGCTTCCAGTTCTAGCTTCCTGCTGGTATGCACCCTGAGAGGCAGCAGCTAATGGCTCAAACACTTGGGTCTCTTGTTATCCACATAGGAGACCTGAATTGAGTTTCCAGTTCCTTGATTTTTTTTTGTAAGATTTATTTATTTTTATTACAAAGTCAGATATACAGAGAAGAGGAGAGACAGAGAAAAAGATCTTCCATCTGATGGTTCACTCCTCAAGTGGCTGCAACAGCTGGAGTTAAGCCAGTCTAAAACCAGGAGCCAGGAACCTCTTTCCAGGTCTCCTACACAGGTGCAGGGTCCCAAGGCTTTGGGCTGTCCTTAACTGCTTTCCCAGGCCACAAGCAGGGAGCTGGATGGGAAGTGGAGCTGCCGGGGTTAGAGCCTGTGCTCATACGGGATCCAGGCGCATTCAAGGTGAGGACTTTAGCCACTAGGCTACCATGCTGGGCCCCTTGCCCTGGCTTTTGTGAGCATTTGGGAAAATTAACTGGCAGATTGAAGATTCCATCTGACTCTGCTTTCAAATAAAAATATTTTAAAAGGAGTGGAGGTAGTAGATAATGACCAAGAATCATCAAGGAGGACTGTTTTAGTAGCTAGGGTGTCTAGAGAAACAGAATTAAAAGAATATGTATTTATGGAAGCAGTATACCATACATTAGGAAGCTTAAACCACAAAAGTTTCTCTTTTTAAATTTATTTTACTTGAGTTACAGAAAGAGAAGGCAAAACTGAGAGAGAGAATCCTCCATCTGCTGGCTCACTTCCCAAAAGGCCATAATAACCAGAGCTGGGCCAGTCTGAAGCTAGGAGCCAGGAGTCTATTCCAGGTGTCACACATGGTGCTGGGGCCCAAGGACTTGAGCCAGCCTCTGCTGCTTTCCCAGTCCATTAGCATAGGAGCTGGATGGGAAGTGCAGCAGCTGAGACTTGAGCCATTGCTCATATTGGATGCCACAGGCAGGGGATTATCATGCTGTGTCGGCACACCAACCTCCACAAATTGATTTCCTCACAGGTAACGTGTCCAAGATGAAGGTCCAGTTTGGTTTCCAGTGAGGACTCTTCCTGGTGAATACATACCCACCTTCTCATTTTGTGCTCGTGTAGCCTGTTCTCTCATGTCTCTTCTCGTAATATTAATCTTGGATTGGAGTCTCACCCTTATAGCCTTATTTAATTTTAATTATTCTCTAGGGCCCTTGTCTCCAAATATAGCCACAGTGGGACTTAGGGCTTTACTGCATAAATTTCAGAGGACAAGGATATTTAGTCCATAATTCATTCTCTTTCTCTCTCTCTGTGTGTGTGTGTGTGTGTGTGTGTGTGTGTGTGTACGGCGCTATAGCCTAGTGGCTATACCCTCACCTTGCATATGTGCCAGGATTCTGTACAGGCACTGTTTCATGTGCCAGCTGCACAACTTCCCATCCAGCTCCCAGCCCTTGTCCTGGGAAAGCAGTAGTAGATAGCCCAAAGCCTTGAGACCCTGCACTGGTGTGGGCGACCCAGAGGAGGCTCCTGGCTCCTGGCTTTGGATCAGCTCAGCTCTGGCTACTACGGTTGTTTGCTGTCTGGCAGCCCTCCCACATGTGGCCACAAGGGAAAGAGCCAGTGGGTGAAAGATCTGAGTCTCTCCTCTCTGTAAATCTGCCTTTACAAGGAAAATAAATACATTTTTAAAAAAATAAAAATTAAAAATGTGTGTATCACACATAGGTTTATTTTAGGAAATTGAATCACATGAGGGAGGCCAGCAGGCTGGAGACCCAGAGGAGTTTCTGTTGCAATTGAGGTCTGAAGGCAGTCGGCCGATGAAAAAAAAAAATTTTTTTTAAGATTTATTGGAAAGACAGATATACAGAGAGGAGGAGAGATAGAGAGGAAGATCTTCTGACCATTAATATGCTCCCCAAGTAGCCGCAGCAGTCGGTACTGCGCCGATTCGAAACCAGGATACAGGAACCTCTTTCCGGGTCTCCCACGTGGGTGCAGGGTCCCAAAGCCTTGGCCTGTCCTCGACTGCTTTCCCAGGTCACAAGCAGGGAGCTGGATGAGAAGTGGAGCTGCCGGGATTAGAACCGGCGCCCATATGGGATCCCGGTGCACTCAAGGCATGGACCTTAACCATTATGCTATCATGCCGGACCTGACGAAATTCTTTATTTGGGAGAAGTCAATCTTTTCCATTAAAGTCTTTATGAAGACAACCCACATTAATCTTTTCTTGAAGAAACACTTTTACAGAAACATCTAGCTAGAATAATCCTCAGTCAACCATATGGCATAACCAATTCACATTAAAATTAACCGTTACAAAGCAAATAAGCAGGGGCAGGTGTTGGACATAACAGATTAAACTGCTACATGAGATTCCCACATTCATGTTGGGAGTATTAGTTTGAGTTCTAGTTCCCCCACTACTGAGAGGCAGTGGATGATGGCCCAGGCGACTGCGGCCCCACAACCCACTCCACAGGCATGGGTGGACCAGACCCAAGACCACACAGTTCTTTCTTTCTTTCTTTCTTTCTTTCTTTCTTTCTTTCTTTCTTTCTTTCTTTCTTTCTTTCTTTCTTTCTTTCTTTCTTTCTTTCTTTCTTTCCTTTCTTTCTTTCTTCCTTTCTTTCTTTCTTTCTTTCTTCCTTTCTTCCTTTCTTTCCTTTCTTCTTTCTTCCTTTCTTTCCTTTCTTTCTTTCTTTCTTTCTTTCTTTCTTTCTTTCTTCCTTTCTTTCTTCCTTTCTTCCTTCCTTCCTTTCTTTCTTTCTTCCTTCCTTTCTTTCTTCCTTTCTTTCCTTTCTTTCTTTCTTTCACATTTATTTATTTTTAGTGCAAAGTCAGATACACAGAGAGGAGGAGAGACAGAGAGGAAGATCTTCCATGGGATGATTTACTTCCCAAGTGACCACAATGGCTGGAGCTGCACCAGTCTGAAGCCAGGAGCCAGGAACTTCTTCCAGGTCTCCCACATGAGTGCAGGGTCCTAAGGCTTTGGGCCGTCCTTGACTGCTTTCCCAGGCCACAAGCAGGGAGCTGGATGGGAAGCAGAGCCGCCTGGATTAGAACCGGTGCCCATATGGGATCCTGGCTCACTCAAGACAAGGACTTTAGCCACTAGGCTACCGTGCTGGGCCCAAGATTTTCTTTTTTATTTGAAGGCAGTGAAGGATGGCCCAAGTTCTTGTGCCCCTGCATTCACCTGTGATACCTGGAAGCAGCTCTTGGCTCCTGGCTTTGGATCAGCTCAGCTCCAGCTGTTGCAGCTTTTGGGGGAGTAAACCAGCAGATGGGAGATCTTTCTGTCTCTCTGTCTGTAAAATATGTCTTTCCAACAAAAATAAATAAATCCTTAAAATACTCCAAATAGCCAAAATAATCTGAAGCAAAAATAATAAATCTGATAAATCTGACTTCAAAATGTACTGGAGTTCTGGCAACCAGACAACACAGAGATAGACACAGTGGAATGAAATAGGGAGGCCATAAATAGATCCATGCATTTACAGCCAACTGATTCTCAACAATGATGTTAATAATAAGCATTGAGAAGGAAAGTCTTATCAATAAGTGGTATTGGGAAAACTAGATATCTATATGTAGAAGAATGATATTTTAGACCCTTATCTCTCACTGATCAAAAAATCTACTCAATGTGTTCAAGATTTAAATATAAGACCTGAAACTGTAGCACCACCAGGAAAAAAATAGGGAGAGAAAAATTTTTTATGAACATCTGATTTTTAGAAGTGACTTCAGAAGCCAAAATAGACAATTGGGATTACATAAGATTGAAAATCTTCCACATATCAAAGGAAACAACAGAATTGAATTCAGACAGCTTAATAGCAAGAAACAAGTAATCATATTAAGGAAATAGACAAAGGAGGCAGGCATCTAACTTAGTTGTTAGGATATTGATTAACATGCCCACATCTGTTTCTCAAAAGAAAAAATTTTGATAAAAATCAAAATCACAATGAGCAAATATCTCATACCTGTTAGAATAACTAGTTCCCAAAGGACAAAAGCCAACAAGTGTAGGCAAGCAGGTAGAGAAAAGAGAACCCTTATATTCCGCTGGAGGAATGGATATCTGGAAAACAATATGGAGGTTCCTCACCCTATGATCCAACTATCTCACCACTGGGTATATATCTAAAAGAAACAAAATGAGCCTGTCAAAGAGGTATCTACATCCTCATGTTCATTGCAACCCTAACAATAGCCAAGATACCAATCAAAGGATAAACTGATACTTGTGCACCATGAAATGTTACTTAGATCTAAAAATTAGAATGACATGTGTCACTTGGAGAAACAAAGATGAACCTGGAAAACATTATATCAAGTGAAAAAAGCCAGAAGCCAGCACAGAGAGACACTCGCTGGATGTTAGAAAGTCGATTGTGTGGGTGATTTACAGACTTTGGTGGTTAGGGAAGAAGGCAGGATGAAGAACTATTGATCTAAGTATATATAATTTCACTTAATAGAAGAAATATTTTTCAAGAGGGTCTAAAACAGGTTTGTCTAAAGGCAGAAGATAGCTGAGTGTTGAGTGGGTGTGTTTTGGAGGGGATGGAAAAATAGACAGTGACTATTATTGGAGGTTTTTTTAAAATGTGATAATGTTTCTTTAAAGATTTATTTATTTTTATTACAAAGTCAGATATACAGTGAGAAGGAAAGACAGAGAGAGAAAGATCCTCTGTCCAATGATTCACTCCCCAAGTGACCACAATGGCTGGTACTGCGCCTGATCTGAAGCCAGGAGCTCCTCCGGGTCTCCCATGCAGGTGCAGGGTCCCAAAGCCTTGGGCCATCCTCCACTGCTTTCCCAGGCCACAAGCAGGGAGCTGGATGGGAAGCGGGGCCACCGGGATTAGAACCGGCGACCATATGGGATCCCAGTGCACGTTGAAGTTGAGGACTTTATAGCTGCTAGGCCATCGTGCCAGGCCCCGTGATAATGTGTTTTTTTTTTTTTTAAGTATTTTATTTTATTATTGGAAGGGCAGATATTCAGAGAAGAAAACACACAGAGAAAGATATGTCTGCTTGTTCACTCCCTACGTGGCCACAATGGCTGGAGCTGAGCTGATCTGAGGCCAGGAGCTTCTTCTGGGTCTCCCACATGGGTGCAGGGTCCCCAGGCATTGGGCCATCCTCTGTTGCTTTCCCGGGCCAAAAGCAGGGAGCTGGATGGGAAGTGGAACAGCCAGGACAAGAACTGGAGCCCGTATGGGATCTTGGCACATGCAAGGCAAGGACTTTTGCCTCTAGGCTATTGCATTGGGCCCATGTGATAATGTTTTAAACTTCTGATGATGAAAACACAGCTGTATCCACCCCAAGAACCATGGGTTGTACATAGGTGGGTGAGTTGTATGATGAGTCATAGATCAAGGGAGAGAGCAGATAGCGCAAACAGTGGAGGCACTTCTATGAAGAAAGGGTAGTATCAGGAAATAGAATAATTGGATGTCCGTGTAGGACAAAGCAATCTCAACTAAATTTCACAACTTACACAATTAATTCAAAAACTAATCACAGATGTAAATATAAAACTAAAACTTGTGAGAGAAAACACCCTAATTTAAAATGAAGTGTAAATCATGTGGGAGACCAGGACTCCATTTCTGGCTTCTGGCTGCAGTCCCAGCCCAGCCACAGCTGTTATGGGCATTAAGAGGGAGCCTGCAGAGGAGAGCACATTTTGTCTTTCTCTGTCTCTCAAGTAGACCAAAAACTGATTAAATATTAAAAATTAATTAAAGGGAGGCAAGTGGAAACCACCAAAGATAATATATGAATATGTGGACAGGAGCACATTAAAATGTACTCAGCAGCATTATCCATGAAAGTAATGCAGACTAGAACCACAGCAAGCTGCCAGTGCACACCTGTTAGGATGGCTACAGTAAACAGTGCTGACAGCTTTGGGTGCCGACAGGAATGTGGAACTAAAACTTAGCTGACAGAAATTCAAAAATGTTACAACCACTCTGAAAACAGTCTGGCCATTTCTTATAAACACACATTTTAACTCATGCTGTGGACCTGTTTGGCGTATTTGTTGTGGTGGCAGCTATATAAACCTATATAAGATTTTCAGATTCATTTTTATTGGAAAGACATATTTACAGAAAAGAGACAGAGAAAATATCTTCCATCTGCTTGTTCACTGCTCAAATGGCCACAATGACTGGAGCTGAGCCTAGCTTCAGCTAGGAGCTTCTTCCAGATCTCCCATGCAGGTCCCGAGGCTTTGGGCCATCCTCCACTACTTTACCAGGCCAAAAACAGGGAGCTGGATGGGGAGCTGGAAGTGGGACAGCCAGGATTTGAACTGGTGCCCGTATGGGATCCCTGTACTTGCAAGGGCAGGATAAACTAATTGAATTGTTGCATTAGGCCCAATCTGTACAATGTTTAAAAATTACAGAGGCTGATATTGTGGCCTATCAGGCTAATCCTCCACCTGTGGTGTTGGTCTCCCATATGGGCACTTGTTTGAGTCCCAACTGCTCCACTTGAAATCCAGTTCCCTGCTTAATGTCGTGAGAAGTCAGTGGACATGACTGAAGTCCTTGTTCCTGACCTCACAGGCTCAGCTCTGGGTGTAGCAGCCATTTGGGGAGTGAACCAGTGGATGGAAAATCTCTCTCCTCCTCCCCTTCTCTCTCTCTCTAGTTTTTACTTTCAAGCACAATACATATATTTTTAGAAGTTATAGAACCATGCACCCAAAGTATTTTACTATAGCATAACTTTACACATAAAACACCTGAATGAATGCATGGTAAATAGAACCTAGGAATACATAGGCTCTGGTAATATCAAGTATCAGCAAACATGCAGAGCAAAAGGAATTCTCATTACCCTTCTGGTGGCAATGTAAACTGGCATCATCACCATGCAAAGCAATTCATGGCCAGCTAGCAATGAAGACAGCACTTCTACTACTAGGCGTACACACTAGTGAGTTTGACTAAGTGTGTGCCAAGACACCATCACAAACATGCTGCTGTTGGCAACTGCCCAGCTGGGAGGCCGACGGAGTGTCCATCTACATTAGAATAAAAAAGCTCAAACGACAAAATACAGAAGTTGAATGGAGAGAGTGATACTGACATGGAACAACATGTATAAATTATAAAAACATTACTGAGTGAAAGAAGCCAGTCACAAAATCATTGCTTCTGTACAGTTCTCTCCTGAGAGATTCAGAAACAAGCAAGCAAACTGGACCGTATTGAAAGAAGCGCTTACTTGGATGGTAAAGCTATGTGGAGCAGCAAGGAGCATGTGGTGATAAGGTCAGATGGGAAAACAGGGGGGTTTCAGGAAGGGGCCCGTGGGAGATCTTGGAATGTTTTGCTTCTTGAACTGAATCGTGGACGCTTACAATTACTTAAACCATACCAAGACATCATGTGCTTTTCTGTGTGTATTCTTAGTGAAAAGAAAAATTTTAAATGCTTTTTAAATACAAGTCAGAATGAGCATTCTAACTTGCATGCAATATATTTCCTCTAGTTCAAAGATATAACATTGATCTTTTTGGGAGTCAGAGTGGAATTTTTATAGCATCTTTTAAATGATGCAAAACATAGACTTGAGAGAACGGTAGCTCTTTGTCATTACTGAGGATGGTGCCAGTGTGGGGAGGACATACTTGCCAGTGGGGACTTGGCAACATCTGCAACATCTGGAATATGTGGATTATTAGATGGATGGATAGGGTGGGCATCGTGACGCGTTAGGATTCTATGGCCTGAGTGAACTGAACCGTAGCTTTCTCTGTCTCTGATCCCTCCTGCCTTTCCTCAGAACTCTTCTCAAGAGGTAAGCCTTCCTGTGTAGCACTTGAGCCGTGGCAGAGGTACAGTTAGGAAACAAGTACCATCGAACAAGCCCATGAACATGTGCTCACCACGATTGGCATTCAGGGAAAGGTGAACCAAAACCACAGTGAGATCCCCGTCCCACACTCACTGGAATGGCTGCATTGGGGAAGAATAATAAGAAATACTGGCAAGCATGGGGAGAGACTGAAATACTCATGTTGTTGCTAGCGGGGATGTGAAATGAGGCCAGTTGCTTTGGAAAGCAGTCTGGCAGTTCCTCAAATGGTTAAACATAAGTTACTGTGGAATCCAGCAATTCCATTCTTAATATTTACCCAAGAGAAATGAAAACAAATATCCACACAAAACTTGTTCATTAATGTTTACAGCAACACTACTCATGACAGCTAAAAATGGAGGTAGCCCCGGTGTCTATCAGCTGATGAATGAATCAGCAAAACAGTATATTGTCCACACAACAAAATGAAATCCTGACACCTGCCACTGCATGGCTGGACTTTAAAAACAGTGTGCTAGGTAAAGAAAGCTGGATAAAAGGTCATGTTGTGTATGATTCCTTTCCATGAAATGTCCAAAATAGACAAATGCATAGTGACAGAAAGGAGGTTAGTGGTTGCCTAGGGCTTGGAAGAATACAGGGTTTCTTTTGGAGTAATAAAAATATTCTAAAATGGATCGTAGTGATGACTGCAAAGCTCTGTGGATAAACTGGAAGCCATTGAGCTGCATGTGTTAAAGGAGTGACTTGTATAGTATGTGATGTGTAGCTCTGTACATCCTTGAAAACTAGGGCAGCATTCCACCGTGTTATTGTGCATTTCTAACTTGTACCAAAATATTCCAGTTTTTAACACCAGACTTCACACCTTAACAGATACACTTTATGGGAAGGAAAAACAGGAGGACAAGGGCAATTCTTTGGGTAATGGTGTCTCGATGAAAGGAGGCTTCACTGACACTAGCCTTTGCTCATATGTGGCGTGTGTGTGTGTGTGTGTGTGTGTGTGTGTGTGTGTGTAAATAAAGTGAGAAGGACCATTTGGAAAGAAGCAGTGGGAAAAGAACTAGAATGAAACACAGGTGTCTGATAATTTTAGGAAAGAAGTTGAACATCTTGAAATGGGTTCCCATAAAATATGGCATGTTGGGGCCCAGCTTGGGGGCCTAGCAGCTAAAGTCCTCACCTTGAATGCACTGGGATCCCAAATGGGCGCTGGTTCATGTTCCAGCAGCCCTGCTTCCCATCCAGCTCCCCGCTTGTGGCCTGGGAAAGCAGTGGAGGACGGCCCAAAGCTTTGGGACCCTGCACCTGTGTGGGAGACCTGGAAGAAGCTCCTGGCTTCTGGCTTTGGATTGGCTCAGCTCCAGCCATTGTGGCTACTTGGGGAGTGAATCATTGGATGGAAGATCTTCCTCTCTGTATATCTTTCCAATAAAAAATAAAATATGGCATATCTGGCATTTCCTTCAAAAGACTTCATATACTCCAACATGAAGACCTAGGTTGTAACTCAAAAGCCATATCCTTCAATACCATCATTTCTGCCACACATTGCCAGTTTCTCCAGCAGCGGAAATCAAGAATTCCACTCTGATTCCTGTATTCAGCTCTGCCAATCTCATCAAGGTGACAGACCCTGTGTACTTCAGCCTTGTGGTCTAATTTCAATGCAGGAAAGGGAAAAGAAGGAGGAAGACACAGGCTGATACGCCAACTTGTGTCGCCATGCCAGAGAGCTCCCATGTCAGCCAGCATCCTGGTGATTTTGACACAGGTGTGTGTGGCCAGTGTCGTCCCTAACCTTTCAAGGAATACCAACACGATGCAGGAAAGGACAGAGGAAGTCAGCGTTGTCAGAACGCAGGTGGATGGTGAGGGGGAAGAAAGCCAGATGGTGTAGGCTCACCGAGGCACGAGGCAGAGGAAGATAGCCAGGGGCGAACCTCAGGGCTGAGACAGGTTTGTGTTCAGACTTCCAGAATGGGAAGAGGATTAGAAACCAGCAGGAGTGTGTGGAGAGAAGGGGACATGAGACGCCTAGATGTTGCAGGGGAGCTGAACCAAGGAGAGGCAGAGGGATCACCTTTGAATTGGGGAAGGACACCTCTCCTCTGAGGCAAAGCAACAGAGTGGCTGCTGTGGTGAGCGTTGCTAGGTGGACGTGACGCTGTTCCTGCAGTTCAGGTCCTAGGCCGTTCTGCATCTGGTGAGCTCATGGTAGTGGGCTGAGAACTGGGAGCAGGGAAGGGACAGGGCTCCAGGACAAGCAGGAGAACCTGCTGCAGGTAGGACTGGAGTGGGAAGTGCTTAGCTGTGCCTGGTGGGACTGGAAGGCACCACTGAGCTTAGTCACATGGATAGGAAAGACCCTGCACTCTGAGCTGGGAGGCGGGGTGGAGGCGGCGGGGGGTGCGGATCTCAGGGATGAGGAACTGCAAAATGCAGAAGACACCACAAGAGAGGGTCAGCAGTGAAGTCCAAGAGAAAAGCAAGCCTTGGTAGGGACAGGGTGGCAGTGGGCCTGGAGTAGAGAGGCCTCCTAGCAGCAGGCAGGCTGGTGCTGAGCAGGTTGAAGGGAGGGAGTAGAAAGAAGCTGGAGTGACTCATGAGGAAGTACTGAAATGTCCGGCATGGTCTAGTGCAGTAGCCACTGACCTCACAGGGACATCAATCATCCATGTTAGACTGACCGGAACTGTTCTGAAAGCTCGCCACACACTTGCTTCTGAACATTTCACACAGAGGAAAGGAAGCAATTGTGGAATAACATAATACATTTTTACGCTGATTACATATTTTAAATGAAACTTTTTGATCTGTTAAGTCAGATAAAAATATATAACTGAAGTTCATTTCACTGGTTTCTTGTTCTTCTAACGTGGCTACTAGAAAAATTTAACTCACATTGTGACTTGCATTTACATTGCTGTTGTGTGTTGTTCATGTACATGCTTACTTCCTGGCTTGCAAATTGTCTGTCCTGCCCCTGGCCTGGCACCTGCAACAGGCAGAGAGAGAGCTCAGTGACTGCTGTGCGCATGTGTGTGTGTGAGAGAATAAACAAATGAAAAGTTGACTAAGTAAACTCATGAGCGGAGGAGTAGATGAGTGAAGGTCGTATATGGTTTTCAAGGAATTCGTCAGCTTTTCCTAAACTATTGAGGACTGTATGTGAGCGCGCAAATGAGACAGGGGTAGTGAACAATGAGGAAAGCCTACCAAGACATTCAGGTATAGAACCTTTGAGGGGTCCTCATTTAAGATAAAAGCCCAAGATGGGAGCTGGCATTGTGGCATAGTAGGTTATGAGCACCAGTTCGAGTCCTGGCTGCTCCACTTCCCATCCAGCTCCCTGGGAAAGCAGAAGTTAGTGTAAGTCCTTGGTCCCCTGCATCCATGTTGGAGAACTGGATGAACTTCTGGCTCCTGCTTTCAGTCTGGCCTAGCCCCAGGCGCTGTGGCTGTTTGGATAATGAACCAGCAGATGTCTCTGTCTCACACACAAACCCTGCCTTTCAAATGCATCTTCCAAAGGGCAAGCATCTATACCTTTGCCCTACCTGTTCCTGGCTGCTTTTAGAAAAAATACTCCTGTAGTACTTTAATATTCTCCACGACTGTTCTAGGTATTTAATATATATTTACTCATTTAAGGGCCCGGCACAATAGCATAGTGGCTAAAGTCCTCGCCTTAATCATGCTGGGATTCCATGTGGGTGCAGGTTCTAATCCCGGCAGCTCCACTTCCCATTCAGCTCCCTGCTTGTGGCCTGGGAATGCAGTTGAAGATGGTCCAAAGCTTTGGGACCCTGTACCCGTGTGGGAGACCTGGAGGAAGTTCCTGGCTCCTGGCTTTGGATTGGCTCAGCTCCAACTGTTGTAGTCACTTGAGGAGTGAATCATCGGATGCAAGATCTTCCTCTCTGTCTCTCCTACTCTCTGTATATCCACCTTTTAAAAATAATTTTTATTTTGAATTCTGAATTATGTGGTATAATTTTGTATAGGCTGGGATTCCGCCCCCTCAAACTCAGATTTTTCCTATTTTGTTACAATAGTGTAGTGCTTTATAAGGAATCATAATTCTATCAGTCTCTTATTTAAGTGTACCCCGACATTGTTGGTATAGACAATGTCAGACAGTCCAGCATCCCATTGTCTACACATGCCCAACAGTTTCATTGGGAATCCATCTTTCATCTGGATGCAGGGATGCATGTTCCATTGTACCCCCATGTCTGTATATGATAGACCCCAGTACTCCGTCACTATACATTACCATAAGTGAGAAGCCATGAAACAAGGTCAACAACTGGTATGAGTTAGAACAGCCACAACAACAACAACATCAACAACAAATTATAGCACCATGAAAAAAAACCACACCACTGAGTAACCAACACATGAGTGACAAAAAGGAAACACAGAAGTCTCCTGGGAAACATGATGCCATCATATAATTCATGAGCTCAGGATGAATTCGACTAGAGAAAAGAGATTATTTGGAATGAACCAAACTGAAATAAAAAACATCAAAACACATGAGATACAGCCAAAAAAAGCAAACAAACAATCAAAAGACAGTATGGATTGGACTATTGGAGTTACACTTTCCGTATTGGTTTCCTTATATAAGAGAGAATATATGGTATTCTTTTGTGATTGACTCATTTCACTGAGCATAATGGTCTCTAGTTGGGACCACCTAGTTGTAAATAGAATAATTTCATTCTACTTTATAGCTGAATAATATTCCATAGAGTAGATGTACCACAGTTTCTTTAACTACTCTTCCTTGGATGCACATCTGGATTGTTTCCATGTTTTTGCTATTGTGAATTGTGCTGCTGCAAATATAGAATTACAGATCCCCTTCTCACATGCAGATTTCACTTCTATTGGGTATATTCATAGCTGGATCATATGGCAGGCTTATTATTCAATTTTCCAAGCATTCTCCATACTGATTCTCACAGTGGTTGGTACTATATCCACCTTTCTAATAAAAATAAATAAATCTTAAATATATAGATATATATTTACTCATTTAAACCTTACATCCACCACATGTAGCAGGCTTTCTTATTATGAGCTTTTATAGATAAAGAAACTAAGGCACCAACATCTGTGTAACTTGCCCAGGATTGCCCAGTAAGTGAAGGACTGGTATTTGAACCCAACCACCTGGCCCCAGAGTCCACATCATCCTGTCCCCTTTTTCCTGTCATCTTGCCTCATCCCCAAGCTTCTTTAACCAAAGAAGAGTGGTTAAAGAAACTGTGGTACATCTGTCTACTCCATGGAATATTATCCAGTTATAAAGTAGAATGAAATTATTCTATTTACAACCAGGTGGTCCCAACTAGAGACCATTATGCTGGGATTCTTTCTCTCTCCCTTTCCTGGTCTTGTTTCTGTTTCCAGTCCTGCAGAACTCAGAGACCTGCAGAGAGCCCCCAATAAACTGTTTCTTACTAGAAATCAAACTGCAAATAACCCCAAATTTTCTCACAAACAAGACACAAAGCTGCATGGTGAGATACAAGAGCCACATGACTCTGCCTCCCCTCTCCCCCACTTACCCTTGCCCAGAGCACCTGCTCTCTCTCCGACTCCTGTGATGCCTTTTCCAGCCCTGGGATGGATCCTGGAAACCCTAAGGGAAGTGGTGTGATTGGAGCCTGCAGCTTCAAACACGAGCAAAGGGTTCACTTGTCATTGCAGCAGACACCTGAGTGGTGACGACAGGGTTACGGAGCGTGGAACTTTTCACCCATCACTTGGCCAGTGCCCAGGAGATGCCTTGATCCCACCAACCAGAGATTTCTACCCGCTGGCACCAATGTGGACTGGATAGTGGGGCTGCTTGGGATGAACTGGGCTTCAGCGCCCATTGACATGTACAAGAGGTGAATGTGATGTGGGACAGATGGGACCAGTCTGCTGTACATACTGGCAAGCACAGGAACCAGGGCAGGGGCAGGCCTGATGGGGTTTTTTGTGGGTTGCTCCAACTAGATTGCAGCTCCCACTGGTTTATGTGAAGGCCGAGTATGTGGTGGGCAGGATTGGGCTGGGCTCCAGCACCTACTGAATTGCGTAAAATATGGAGCTGGAGACAGAACTGACCCAGCAGTTGCAACTTCCAGCGTGTATGTAGGCTGATTAGGATGACAGACTGTGCTGGACCCTGTACCGGCAAATACACAAGAATCAGGTCTGGGATGGCCTCAGATGAGGTTTCTTTGGCTATTCCCTCCCACCTGAACCACTGGATTCAGAACCCTAACCATGGAGAGAATTGCAGGTTCCATAGGCTGACCATGGAGTGCATATGTCAGAGCTCGGCCTCCTCAGAGGCTCAGAGCAAAGGACAGCATATCCAAATGTACATGGAGAATATGGCAGCACATTGGAGCCTCCAGAGAATACCTGGTACCATGGTAGAGCACAGAGGACAGACCAATTTGATCAACTACCCCAGCTGATCGTTGGCAGTGAAGATCTGGGCAGATGGAGACACTAAGGTGGACTATAGCAGCCAGTGGATTCGGGGGAGATTTCATTGTGATTGGAGTGGCAGGATCGCCAGCAATTCAGGACTGTTGAACTATCAAAACCTCTTGAGAAATTTATGGCGTTGTAAATTTCTGTTTTTCTTCCTGTTGTTGATTTTGTATTGTGGCTTTTCATTTAAGAGGGATGTGTGGTGACTGTGTAATGAGATTATCATGTCCAGATGTGAGGATGCAGTGCAGTGTGCATCTCTACTTCCAGGCCAAAGATGGACTACTAATGACTATTAGCTGTATCTTGACAATAAGAAGCTGGACTCTCTGCCATTGTCCATGCCTGCAATGATGAACATGTGATTGTTTATGAAGAGCCATGCTATAGTAATAATATAGGGGAATTTGGTGGGGGGTGGAGGGGATTTGAGGAGGGAGAATGGGAAATCCCAGGGCCTATGGAACTTTATCATAGAATGATGATAATAATTTTGAAAGAAGTTAAAATAAAACCAAGGCTGGAAAAAAAACCCCAGAGATTTCTTATGTACCTCCACTAGGTACCCTGGAGCTTCCACCTACCAGGGGCCGACCTCGTCTAGCACCTTTCACCTTCGGGACCCAGCGTGGAAACTGAAACACTAGAAGGAATCAACAGGCCACCTTTCTTTCTTTCTCTCTCTTATTAAATTGTGAATAATAATGCATTTACTTATTCTCCCACTTAAAAAGTTGTTTAAATCCTTTGAAGAATCTTGCAAGGAAGCTTGGCTAGACAGCAGGCAGGACAGTCCAGTGCCTCTGGTGGGGGTGCCAGGGTCTTCCACTCGCCTATCTTTTGGTCCAGCAAGTAGGCATTGGGATTGATGGTGTAGTCCTTTGTCTGGACATCATTGGCCGTGGTGACACCCCCGCACACGAACACCTTGTTGTCTCCAATGGAGCAGATAGCATGGGACACATCCAAGGGGCAGTTGTTGGGCAAGAGAGGCACTGAGGTGGTGGTCTTGTTGGCCTTGACCTTCTGCAGGTTGATTTCCACACTCTGCCGGTGGCTATGCACACAGAGGATGTTGTCCTGCTGGAAAGAGAGCAGGGGCCGGTGGTTGAACTCAATGGGAAAGGTGATACACTGGACTACGTCCCCAGTGTTGGTGTCAAAGCAATCTACCACGCCGACCCGGGAGATGTAGCCCTTCACCAAGCACCGCCCGGTGACGATGTACAGGTGCCGGTCACCCCTGGCAATCACGGCGGTGCCGTCCATAGGGATGCTCATCTTCCCTGCCAGGCACCATGCCTCCTTGCGCTCATCATAGCGATAGATGTTGGAGACATACCGCCTTGGGGCAATGCTTCCACCGACAGAGTACACTGTGCCCCCACAGGTCACCATGGTGTGGAAGACAAGCCCTATAGGCAGATCGGGCAGCTTGGTCCAGGAATTGTCATCCATGTCGTATCGCCAGGCTGTTTTCAGCCCCGAAATCTGCTCCGTGGTGCCACCAGAGATGTAGATGTAACGTCCCGCTGCTGTGGCACTCAGGGCCGCCGCCCGATACGGCATCTCTGAGAGCTTCAGCCACAGGTTCTCTTGGATGATGTAGGCAAACACTCCATCGTTGAACTTGCCATGGGCCTTCTGACCCCCGAGGATGACCACCGAATCCAGCAGGGCCCCCTTCCGCTGGTAGCTCAGCAGGCTGCACGGCCGCTCCTGCTTGCGGTCAATCAGGACACTCTCAATCAGCGTGGTGTGGGCTGAGCTGTTGTCCATGCACGTCAGCTTGTTACTGGCGAACATCAGTGTCTTGTTGGAGACAGCATTGAGGTTGATGTAGTTGAAGAACTTCTTGAAATACTTCTCACGTTTGTCCTTCCGGAAGTGCACCCAGTTGATGAGTGCACTGAGGGCCTGGTCTTCGTTGAGTACGTGCAGATTCTCATCCCGCAGCAGCCGGCCGAAGATGACAGGCGGGCAGCGCATGAATTGCATGGAGCCCTCGGGGCTGGCCCAGTAGTGGAAGTTGTCACGAATGCCCGAGTAGGCCAAGTCCGACACCTCCTTGAGCTCAAACAACTCAGCCAAGAAGAGGTAGCGCAAGCAGTTGGCCCGTGAGATGGACTTAATCAGGAAATCATTGCAGTGGATCCGGAGGCGAGGGGTGTTGAAATACTGGGCCCCCCGCAGCAGCTCCTCCACGTTCTGCTCTGAGATGACCACCTTGCCACTGTAGAAATAGTCCAGGAGCTGGTCCACTGTGGATGGGCTCAGGTAGTTGGGGTCGATGGTGATAAAGAGCTCATCGGTGGTCTTCATGTCGTTGCTGGAGATAAGGTTCTTCACCAGCGGGGAGACAGCAGCCAGCACATTGCGATGCGCAAAGAAGACATGGTGGTCCACGGTCAGGGCCATGTCCCAGTACTCTTTGCGTTTCCTCTGTTTGTTCAGATTCTGCAGCACGAAGCTGTTGTAGTTTTTCTCAGTAAATTCCAATTTCATGGTGCTTCTTGCTGGCTGAGACAGATCACCAGCAGGTTCTGGAGAAGAAATGATCTCAGGCCTTTGGGATCCAGATTGATGGGTGTTTGTAGAGTAGCTGACTTAGGGAGGAGTGGGACTGGGGTGGGGTGGGAGAGAGGCTGATGTCATAGAGTGGACAAGGTCATCACAATGTAGGCCCCTGCCCTGAGGCCTTCCTCCTCCTCTGTGCTCACACCATCCTGCCAAGGGCCAGATGCCCTACTGGCATCTGTGGATGGGCTCAGATCCCAGGATCCCAGGAGGGAACCCTGGGGCAGGCTGCAGATCCCACCTCAGACTAACAAACTTCAGTTCTGTTTGGGTGGGGCTGTGGGGACAAGGCACATTGTAGTGGGAGCGAATGGAGTGAGGGGAGGAAAGAGACAGATCATCTAGAAGAATCCACCCAGTTTATAGCAGGGAAACCAGGACCCTGGGGCGAGAAGGGACACACCCAAGGCCACACAGTGAGCTGGGAGCAAAGAAAGGGCCCAGAACCCAAACCTTGTGTGACTTAGAACTTTTCCATCCCTCCAAGAAACTCCTTGGCTCTCCTGGAGTCTCTGGTTCTCAGGCCTTGAACTTGGCTTTCTCTTTCAAGGCTCCTGGACAGCAGAGAGGAAAGGCAATGTCCTTCAGCTCCTGGCCTTTGTGAAGGACACCACTCTCCTTCAGAGTAAAGGGAGATTCTGAGGCAGCTGGCTGCAGTGGGGCTGCCATGAGGCAGCCACACCCTGGGGCATGCAAAGCAGCCTGACTTCTCTGGGTTCCCTCACCGACTGGGGCAGGCTCGGCACACTCCCGAGTTCCTAGTTGTAGAATTTTGGGGGCCAAGTGTGGTCCTAGAGGGGCCGGCAGCTGCGATTCTGTAAGCTTTCAGGTTCCTCATCTGCGAGACTGCAATGATAGTACCCGCTTCGAAGAGAACTGATTCTGGGGCGTGGTGTTTGCCCTAACCATCAAGATGTCAGCATCCCATATCTAGGTTTGACTGCCAGCTCTGCTTCCAATCTCACCTTCCTGTTAATGTGCACCCTGGGAGAGCAGCAGGTGATGGCTCAAGCAGCTGGGTCCCTGCCCCACACATGGGAAACATTGATGGAGCTCCTGGCCCAGCTCCAGCTGTTTGTGAACATCTGGGGGGTTGTGAATCAGAGATGGAAGCTCAAATAAATGAAGATGGAAAGTATCCTGAGAAAATGATAGAATGGTAAGCACGGCTTTTGGCTCGTGGTAAACGTCCACAAATGCTGGCTGCAGATCGCTTGTCAATATTCCTAGGTCGCCCAGCGCCCCAGGGAAGAGTGGATCTCGGTTAGCTGCAGTTTGGTTGTGGGGTTTGTGGACTCCTGGTGAGCAGCTTCTGAGCCAGCTGCGGCCACACGGTGGGGCTAGAGGGTCATTCGCAGCCCCTGGAGTCGGTTCGCTTCGCCAGAACTGTCCCAACCCCGACGGGGGGCGTCTCTTTCAGCTGTGGTTCCGAGCTGCTGCGGGTTCCACCGTGCCAGGGCGACAGTGCAACTCCTCCGCGGAGACCCTGCAATGCAGTCTGCAGGTTCGACGGTGCACAGCCTGCGGGCACGCTCCTGTCTCACCAATGGGGCGCTGAGCCTCAGCGGGGCACGCGCGCCGCCAGAGGGCAGTCTTCTCCGACTCGGGGTGTCCTCTGGGAAGGTTCTGCAATCCCGGCTTCGTGGCCCTGGCCCGGGTCAGGGTCCGCGGGCGTTCCCGGAGTTCCTGGGGGTACATATGTGCAGATGCTGCCCTTGCCAGGAGCGGGAATGGGGCCGGCTGGATCGTCGGCCCCTAACGACCAGGGCAGCCTTTGGGCGGTGGGGAGGGAGCCGGGCGGTTCCACCAGCTCCATAGATGAGCTGGTGCAGAGGGGACCTGGACTTAGGCTCTGTCCCGCCTCCCGGAGTTCTGAGTCCTTAGCCCCGCATGACCCTCAAGCTAATGGCAGTGCCTCTTCCCAGAAAATTCCAGTTTGGGGGCATTCCATGCAGGAGGTGACCACACCCCCTTTGGCTCCAAAGCAACAAGACAGCAAGGAGCTTTCTCGTTAGATGCTTCCAGTCTGATGGGGCCTGGGAATGTGTCATTGTGGAGACCTGAGGGGCCATGACAATACAAATGCATGCCCAATTTCCTCTGGCTGCAGCAAGGACAAGGGGTTTACTCACATTAAAGTTGACAGGGTGAGCGCTTAGGACCTGGGCTCACCCTCAAGCTCTCTGGTTCCCAGAAGGCTGGCAAGGGGTCGGTGCCCTAGTGCAGCTGCTAAAGCCAGCACAACATCCATCCTACAGGGTGCCTGCTTAATAAGTCCCTGCTCCATTTTCAATCCAGTTTCGTGCTAATGTGCCTGGGAAGGCAGTGGAGGATGGCCCAAGTGCTTGAACCCCGTGTCCACATGGGTGACTCAGATGAAGTCCTTGGCTTCAGATGGGTCCTGCTCTGGTTGTCGCAGCCATCTGGAGAGTCAACTAGTGGTTGGAAGTTCAATCTCTAACTCTGCCTTTCAGATAAGCAAATCTTGAAAATAAAAGCTGGTGAGCTGTAGGGTTTGCTACCTCGAAACACTCAAAGTGAAATTAGTGCTGAGTGAGTGAGTGTGTGTGTGTGTGTTGGGGCGGGGAGTCCCCAGGAAGTTCGTTGCCTTGGAACCTTGCCAGGGGAGCCAGGCAGGAACCTCAGCCATGTCACAGCCTCAGCTGTGGACTAGACTCTTCCCATCCTCAGGCCCGACCATGGGGTGGGGGCGGGCATGTTGGGAGCTTTGCCTGGTACTGGAAATCCCATTTCTTTCTCTGTTTCCCCTCTTCCTGTGCAGCTGTAACACCTGGCTTACTCCCATCTGTATTTCCCGTTTGCCACTCAGCTCAGCTCTGGCTTGCTGGGGCCCTGACTGGCACGCATGCTAGTGTGTGTGTGTACTTCCACCCTTACATTCTGTCTCCAGAACTCTTAGTTAAAATTCCCAGTCCACTGCCACTGGAGGGGCTGCTCTTGCATCGCTGCACCCCCTCTCATCAGCTGTGTGCACCTGGGCTCCAAAACTTGGCCCGATGAGCAAGCAGTCTTCAGGGGGATGGGCGGAGGTGGGGTGCGGCTTGAGCTACTCCAGCCAGGCAGTCAGCCTGACAGTCTCAGCCACCCACGGCAAGGGGCAGGAATCACATCGGGGAAGACACGACAGCAAAGATTTCATCTTGGTCGGTATCCCGGATGGAATGAGGGGTGCGGCGTGAGGCTGTGTTCACAGCGCAACCCTGACGTCAAGAGGCTGTTTCCAAGTGTGCCTGCTGGGACTCCTCCTTCCCCTCCCCCGCCTGGCACTGACAAATGGGGAGGCCCTGGTTCAGGGATGCTGAGCTTGGCATCCCGGTTGGTTCTGCCTTCCCCCACCACCAGCTGGGGAGCCTTTGTCTAGTTTGAAGCAAAACACAACCAAATTAGCGTCGCTAAGCCTCCGGTGCAAGACTGGAACACTTGGATCTGTCATACATTCCGGGAGACAGGGAGCCATCACACAGCTGCAGCCACAGCTGCCAGGAACAGGCCTGGGGCCCCGCCTTGTGTGGGAAGGCTGGAGGCCGGGTGGGGGGTGCAGTGAGCTCACCCGGAACCCCTATCCACACTCAGTGACTTCATGCAGCCAAGACCACTTGGCCAGGAGCCCAGACAGCATGGAGGGGCTCTCCCGGAACAGGGGGTGGTCTGAGCCATCCAGCCTAGGGGGAGGAGAATCTCCAGGCCTGACCGGGCTCTCCACAAAGCAGGCACAACACAGTGAGCTCTGAAAAGCTGGAAGGAGGGGAAGCAAGGGTCAGGGCATGCTACTGAAATGTAAAAAGAGGCAAGGGAGTTGAGTGGCTTTCCCTCCCCTTTCTGTCGGGAACCACCCTCCCATGTAGGATGACATCATGTCTTACAGCTGAGCAGTCTCCACTATCGATGGGTGAAGCCCTCGCAGAGGCCAAGGCTCTATGGGAAGGTGCTTCACAGCCAGGTGCTTCCCCACCCCATTTGATGTCACGCTTCAGGGCAGGTTTAAGAGTCAAAAGCATTTCCCAAGAATAGAGGGCAACACAGGAAGATCACATGACATGAATTTCCTTTCTTGGTGTCACAAACAGTTGGAGCACAAAACTTCCAAGGATGGACAGGAGGGGAAAGAAGCTTGTTTACAAGAGCACCAAAGAGGGTTATAAGTTGACCTCCCCTCCCATCCTCCATCCCAGAAAACTGTGGTCTAGCCCTGCCACCAGGGTACATGCGCTTTCTGCTCATTGCTGCAGTAGGAGTGAGCTGGTGCAGGACTGAGTGTCCGGAGGTGTGTACCAGGGATGTGGGCAACGCATCACCCGTGCACACAAACACCCCTGCAGGGACAGACACACAGCTGGGTTTTACGGTTCGAGGCACTTCATGTTCTCAAGTCTCCTGCCTTCCCGGCACTTGGGGTGCAGTTATTTCTTGGGGGGCAGGACATTTTCCTCGAAGAAGCCCTGGTTGACAACATTGCCGGCTGGGAAGTATCTGGCCACCACGAAGGAGGACCCATCGCTCGCCGATGCCTTCCCCACACCCATCTTCTTAGTATTCTTCCACACCATGGCCGTAAAGTGCCCTGTAAAGAGTAAAATGGCCAAATCAGCAGCAGCGTGTGTGCCCTGGTACCATCCTGCCAGGCTTGGCACTGCTTGAGCCACGCCGACCCTGGCCAAGGCCAGGAAGCTGCCCCACCTGCTAAGACGATGACAAAGCCAGGGATCCCGCCAGCTCAGGTGCTGCCACCCGGCCTGGCATCGGCCTCTAGTTCCATTCCCCATCTGCTCTCAGGAGCGGGTATCACGGTAGACTGAACCCACCTCCTTTCTGCAAAGTGTGCTTTCAGTTCCTCTTGCCACCGTGTCTTCTTTCCTCCTGTTCCTCCACCTCACCTGTAAACCTGGGAAGGCTTGAGTGTCCCAGGGCTCAACCCTGGCCTCTCTTTTCCTCTCTCTTTAGACAAGTTCATCTTATCCTGGCTTCCAGTTTTATTCCTATAAGGCAACTTCCAGTTCTGTGTTCCCAACAGTAATGTACTGAACACTTCACTCAGACTGACTCACGGCCCTTGCAAATCTAACTTGGTCCCCTAGAAACCAGCCCTGATTGGACCCTCCCCATTTCCATCAATGATACCCCAGGGCACATCCTCCGAAAGGCAGTCTGCCTTCCTTACTTTCCTTCATGTCCCCCACAACAGCCCACCACCCAACTAGAAGATACACCTTAAGGGCATCTACCCTCACAAGTGCACGCTGGCCACCAACCCCTCGTATGAGCCATCCCAGTAGCCAACTGATGGGTCCTCAGCCTCCACACTCATCCCCTCCAATTCATTTTCTATATAAAGAGCCGGAGTGATCCTACAGGAGCATATGCCACAGCTGTTGATTTCCCTTTGTTCATTTCCAACTGCACCTAGAATGGAAATGAATGTTTTGGCCTATTTGCCAGATCATTTGCCAGTGGTCTGCCAGGTTACAATGCTCTTCTGATGACTGGCAGCTTCTTATCCTTTGGTGTCGACCTATATGTCACTTGTCAAAGATGCCTTTTGCAAACACTCTTATTTAATGAACAACTTCCCCCTAGGCATTCTTAAAAAAACTCGATTATTTATTGTTTATTGGTTGGAGAGACAGAGATCAGTAGAGAGAGTGTCTGTCCACTGGTTCATTCCCCAAAGGTCCGTGTTGGCTAGCACTGGGTCAGGCTGAGGCCAGGAGTCCAAGTCTCCATCCAGACCCCCTGTGTGCACAACAGCAACCGATCCCTTGAGCCATCACCACTCCCCCACAGGGTCTGTATTAGCAGAAGGCTGGAACCAAGGGGTAGAAACCAGGAAGGGACCCTGATTCTCAGCTGGGGGGTCATGAGCACCTCAACCAGCATCTTCACTGCTTCACATGCCAAGCACCCATCTAAGATGTTCCTCCATACAGCCTGTGTCCCCTTTCTAGTGTTCTTACCCTTGACAGTGATACATCTGCTTGGCTACTTAGTATTTCTTAGCTCTTTCAGCAGGCTATGAGTCCCACACTGGCAGAAACCAAGTTTGTTTTGTTCATTAAGGTATACCCAGCAGCTTGGCATTGGCTGCACACGAACAGGACAAAACAAGCTTGCTGAACGAATGAATGCATGGATGGATGGAATAAATGATTAAAAGTCATTAGGTAGACCATTTGAGACTGAGCATCTATCTCCCAATAGCAGTACAGGCCTTCCATAGTGACAGGTTTTTGAGACCTACACCAGGGGACGGCCATGTTCAAAGTCCCCTCCTTGGAGCTGAACAGCTCTGTTCCTTTGCAAGCTACCGCTGTGCTCTCCACACACCTCAGGTGCTTCACGGAAATGTCTTCCCCCCCAGGCTCCCACATCTCAAGCTGCGTGCCCTTCATCAGCAAGCCTAGCCTCCCACTCTCCTCTCACCAGACGCCGTGAGGGATTCTTTGCTTGACACAAAGCCGCTGGATTTAATGGGAGTAGAGGTGGGTGTTCCTCCTTCCTGTCTCTCCATGTGCTTCTATGGCCCTGTAGTGCATTCACTCACCCACACCGCCCTGTCTTCTGCTAAGTACCTGGTCAGTTACTGGGCCAGTGACGTGAGCTCAGGCATCACATCAGAGGTGAGTGAGCATGAAAAAAATGGGGTAGCTGTGGTGGAAGACAGGATAATCATTGTTCAAAAATTAAGCATAATTACAACTGGGTGATGTAGCATAATAATTCTGTGCCTGCAGTGCCAGCATCCCGTTTGGGTGCTGTTTTGTGTCTTAGCTGTTCTACTTCCCATCCAGCTGTCTGCTTATGTCCTAGGAAAGCAGCGGAGGATGACACAAGTCTTGGGCCCCTGTACCCATGTGGCAGACAGGGGAAGAAAGCTCCTGGCTCCCAGCTTCAGCTCAACTCAGCTCTGGCCATTTTGGCCATTTGGGGAGTGAACCAGTGGATGAAAGATCTCTCTCTCTCTCTGTCTCTCCTTCTTTCTCTGTAAAACTGTCTTTCAGATAAAAATAGAAAAGTATTAAAGCAAATAAATTAATAAATCTTAAACAAATAAAGAAGATCAAGAATTGCAAATGATTCAGCAATTCTGCTTCTGGGTGTAGCTCCAAAGTACTGAAAGCAGAGAGTCACCTATTTCTATATCCATATGCATATAGAGAGGTGAACCAGTTGATCCAAAGCCACATACTCAAATACCTATCAACAAAGGAAGGGGTGGGGCTCGGCATGGTAGCCTAGGGGTTAAAGTCCTCACCTTGACCACACTAGGATCCCATATGGTCACCAGTTTTAATCCCAGTAGCCCCACTTCCCAACCAGCTTCCTGGTTGTGGCCTGGGAAAGCAGTTGAGGACCACCGAAAGCCTTGGGACCCTGCACGTGCGTGGGAGACCCAGAAGAGGTCACTGGCTCCTGGCTTTGGATCGGTGCAGTTCTGGCCATTGTAGTTACTTGGGGAATGAATCAATGGACAGAAGCTCTTCCTTCTTTCTTTGCTCCTCTCTGTGTATCTGTCTTTCCAATAAAAATAATCTTAAAAAAACAAAAGAAGTGAACAGAGTGGATGATGATGCAGATTTCAAAGGGAATTCTGATACATGTGGTGAACCTTGGAAACATGCTGTGTGAAACAGGCCAGACATCATGAATAGTGGATGGCTTCCTCTAAGTGAGGTGCATGCAGCAGTCAAATCCATCCAGGCCGGAGATGGAGGAGGGACTGCCGAGGCTGTGATTGGGAGCAGGTGGGCAATGGGTGCAGGTGTCAATCTGAGAAGGTGAAAAGGCTCTGGGGATGGGGGATGCTGATGGTTGTTACAACCAACTCTAGTAAGTACATGGCAGTGTACTCAGTGCTGGTACCTACACCTAAAGATGGTTAGAAGGGGGAACTCACACACACAGCGAGAGTGAGACTGGCATCCACATTCTTCTAACCCTTCAGGGAAGAGCAAAACAGACACTCCCCACCGTGTCTTTCTTGTACACAGTAAAGACTGAGAAAAAAAATGTCCATTGACTAAATTTTGTGTCATTCCTCAAGCCCCATTGAACTCTATTGTTATAATTTTAAAAATCTCAATATGCTGTATTTCTTTGTCTACGTCCACAAAAGATTTATGGAAGTTATTAACTGCAGACACCCATCCCCACAGGTGCTGTCACTGAAATAAGAATGAGAAGAAAAGAGCCCTTAGGGTCCACTCCTTCCCCCACGGGCCTAAAGCTGCATGAGCATCTGTCAGTAAGTGTACCACAAAGAGGCCACGCTGGCTGCCCACCCTCCCTGGGCTCCTGGCCATTAGCAGCCCTGGCAGGTGCCACGGAGGCCAGGGACCCAGTCTCTCCATCTCCGAGAGGGGGGAAGAAGCTCCTGCATGAATCTCTCTCTGGCTGGCAAAACGACGCACACAGTGGTGGGAACGCATGAGGCAGTTTCCCAAAAGATGAGACTAAGCAGTTTCTCCTTTAGCTAGGGAGGCTGTGAGCTGCACAGAGATAATTAAGTTACAAGTATTTACAGATTAATTAAAGGACACAACTTCCTTAGCCACCATCAGATACACACTGGTTTCTAAATCTGATTTACTAATAAGAGCTCTAATTTTTCCCCTTCCTTTCTTCCTTCCTTCCTCCCAGGGCTAGAATCTACACTCATACGTGATACCACTGCCACATGTGGCAGCTTTAGCTATTATGCTACAATGCTGGCTTCCTTTTTTAAAAAACATTTTTTTTAAAGACATTGGGTTCGTTGCAGTAGCCTAGTGGCTAAAGTCCTTGTCTTGCACATGTCAGGATCCTATAAGGCACTGGTTCTAATCCTGGCAGCTACTCTTCCTATCTAGCTCCCTGCTTGTAGCCTGGGAAAGCAGCAGAGGATGACCCAAAGGCCTGGGACTCTGTACCCACGTGGGAGATCCGTAAGAGGCTCCTGCCTCCTGGCTTTGGATTGGCTCAGCTTCAGCCATAGCAGCCACTTGGGGTGTGGATCAGTGGATGGAAAGTCTTCCTTTCTGTCTTTCCTCCTCTCTATATATCTGCCTTTCCAATAAAAATAAATCTTTTTTTAAAAAAGACATCACATTCTCCATCTTGCCCAGGACATAAACTTACTAGAATATATCTTTGGAAGACATACTAAGCAAGTCACAGTATATTCTTGCAAGAGAGGAAAAGATGCAATGATAAAAAGCACGAGTGATGCTTTGTGCATTGCTAAGGAAGAACTGACTGCAGCACAGGTCACAGCAAGACGCCGGCAAGGAGGGAAAGTGAGGATGCAGGTTCACAGATGCCGGCCTAAGCTCAATGGCTCTCCTGGACATCCAAACACTGTTGTCACCAGTGAGAAGGAAGGGTGTCAGAGAGCCCTGCTACAGCGCTGGCATCCCCTCAGAGCACCAGTGCCAGCCCTAGCTACCGGGCTTGCTGGCATTCTTTCTTTTCAGATTCATTTATTTTCATGAGAAAGGGAGAATTACAGAGAGAAGGAAAGACAGAGAGAAAGATCTTCCATCTGCTGGTCTACTCTCCAAATGACCATGCAGGTGTAGGGTCTCAAGGCTTTGGGTCATCTCGCTCTGCCTTCCCAGGACACAAACGAGGAGCTGGATGAGAAATGGAGGAACTGGGCACAATCTGGTGTACATATGTGTACTACTGCTTGCAAGGGGGAAAATCAGCCAATTGAGCCATTGGCTAATGTGCTTTCAGTCCAGCTAATGTGCTTGGGAAACTGGCAGAGGCTGGCCCAAGTTACAGGGAAACCTGGATGAAGTTTCTAAAACCTGGCCTTGCCTCGGCCCAGCCTTGGCTCCTGTGGGTGTTAGGAAGTGAACCAGTGGATGGATGATCTCTCTCTCTTTCCCTTTCTCTCTCTGTGTTGCTATGTCTTTCAAGCAAACAAATCTTGAAAGAGAAGGAGGAGGAGGGGAAAGAAGACTAGAAGTTAGAGCTTGAATGAAAACTTTTCACTCTAAAAAAAAAGAAAGAAAAAATGTTTCACCTTATAGAACTTTCAAGTTTCCTCTCATGTAAAAGTGTTACTCCTTCAGAATAAGCATGGAAACACATTTCAGCAGAATACAGCAAAGGAAGGAGAAGAAACCACTCATTTGGTACAGTGGTTAGGACACCTACGCGTCCCATACGGAAGTGCCCGAGGTGGGAGTCCTGGTTCCTCCGGCTAGCTCAGCTTTCTGCCCATGCACATCCTGGGAACAACAGGTGATGTGGCTCAAGAGTCCAGGTCCCTGATGTCCACTGAGTTCTGGGCTCCTGACTTTGCTCTGATCCAGCCCCAGCTACTGCAGGCATTTAAGCAGATGAACTTGGGAATGGAGGCTATCTGTTGGCCATTCAAATTACACATATTGTCACCGTCACCCAGCAGTGGCAACACTAGAACGACGAGGCATGCTCACTGCCAAAAGCGGCTGCGTTTAAATCCTTATCTCCGCTGCTCCTGTCCCCATTGGTCTAAGCTTTCCTCCCCGCCTCTTTGGCCATCTTTCTGCACCCTTCCTCCTGTTCTTCTTCCTGTACTTTCCCCGTCTCCCTTCTGCCACCCTTCTTCCTGCCCCCCAGTCTTTCTCGTCCGTCTTTGTCTATCTATCTTTCTGTTGTCTGTCACAGTTGTCCATCCGTCCGTCCCGTCCTTCCTTCGTTGTCTGCCTAGCTTTTACTGGCTACTTTTATATCGTTCTCCACCAATCACTTATCCCCGTGGGTCCACTTGGCGCTATCTGATAGGCCAGTAGCAATGACATTGTCATGGGGGGGGCATTAGCCTATCCCTGTGACTTCCTGCTTACCTGCTGGAGAGACCAACCCCACCTCCTGGCCCTGGGCCAGTCGCCATATTGCAATGGCCCCTCTCAATCCCTGAGCGGCTTCAGCATCCCGTTCCCCATGACATATAAACAAGGAAGGGCCTGGGGTGGGAGCAGCTGGCAGTGTGCTTCAGCACCCCTCCCACCCCCATGCAGTCAGATCCCTGAGCAATGGGGGAGTGGGGTGCGCAGATTGAGGGTCTCGGGGAGGCTGAGGCATGGTGGGCCCCGAGGACCTTCAAGGGTACAGCAAACCCCGTTTATAGCAACCTAAGCCCTATCCCCTTGCACACAAGGGGCTATGGTATCTGCTTCGAACCTGGGACTGCCAGCTTAGGAAAAGCCTCATTTCCTTCATAGACTTCAGCATCCCTTAAGCTCAAATGGGCAGAATAAAGCTACAGGCGTGATGGCACTGGTAACCAGTAAGTGGTGTGGAAGTGCATCACCAGGTGCCCACAACCTGCCTACAAGCGGATACTACGGCTGGAGGTTTGTTGGAACCAGAAAACTGGAGACAAGGCGAGTCCCTCCCCATCTCCCCTCCCACCCCACCTCACCACCTCAGCCTCCCGCTGCCTGCTCTGGCATCCTGTGTGGCAGGAAAGCCAGGGCAGATGGTGCTACTTTTGTCCCGGGTCTCACCCATGCAGGCTTTGCAGGAGCCCCTGCCCCAAGGGCCAGCAGCAGGAAAGAGTGAGTGTCTCTTAGAGGTATCACTCCCTCCTACTACTGGAGAAAACCCACCAGAGGTGGAGACCGCAAGTGGCTCCTCCCCTGGCACGGGTGACGGCAAGAGGGAGGGTGGGGTGGCCATGGACTCCCCTCTTCAGTCTCCCTGGTGTACCCTTCTGGAGTCTGCAAGGGTTCTGGGAAAAGCCCAGGAGCCTGCTGGGACCGTGCACTCACCTGTGCCCGAGGTGAAACCAGGCTGCTGGAAATTGTAATTCTTGATCTCACTGTACCATCTGTCGGCCACCTCCTTTCCTGTATAGGAAAGACACCCTCAGAGCTTGCACCCAGAGCCACGCCCGCCCCACCACCGAGGGCCACAATCTGGGGTCTGAGAGAACATCCAGTGCTGAGGCTCCCGGGTGCTTCATCCTGGCATCCAGGCTAAGGACAGGAAGGATTGCTGGCCTGCATCCAGCAGACCTGAGTTTGTGTGTCCAGCCTGCTGTGGACTCGCTGTGCAGTCCTTCCAAGGCCACGCCCGCTCTGGGCCTCTATACCAGAAAGCTGAACAGAGTCCTCCTGGGACCTCCTAATGGTGCTCCCAGGTTCTAGGAGGCTCTGGCCTCTTCTCATCCCACATGTACTCCTGCAGAGTGAAAACAAATGGCTGGAAAGCCAGCCACGGGCCCCACAGGTGGAGATGCGAATTAATTCCCTGGGGGCTGGTGCTGTGACACAGCTGGTAAAGCCACGGTCTACAATGCTGGCATCCCAGATAGGCACCAGTTCTAGTCCCAGCTGCTACACTTTTGATCTAGCTCCCTGCTAATGTGCCTGGGAAAGCAGTTGATAGTTCAAGTGGTTGGGCCCCTGCACCCATGGGAAATCTGCAAGACGCTCCTGGCTTCAACTGGCCCAGCCTCAGACACTGCTGCCACCTGGGAAATAAAGCACTGGATGGAGGATCTTGGTCTCTCCCTCTCTGTAATTCTGCCTTTCCAATTAAAAAAAAAAAGTAATTAAAAAATAAATAAAGGGGGAGAGGGTACACAGCTGATCCCAGGCCTAGAGCTCAGGGCCTTCGACCATAAAGCAGTGAGTCTTGGCTGTCACATGGCAGGCAGGCGTGGCTAGGGACCCTGTCCAAACCCTGAGGTCAGCTGGACCAGGGAGGGTTGCGAGTCTGCATCTCTGGCCCAACCCCGGCTGCTCCTCTGGTCCATGAGCCACACCTGGGCCTGCCTTGTTCCGGAAGCATTTAGGACAGCTGGATGCCTGCTTCCTTGCTCAGACCTCCTGGAAAAGACACGTGGATGACGGCATTTTTCAAAAAGCTCAGCCAAAGATCCTGGCATGCAGGATAGGGAGCCAGGGCTTTGGAGGTCCCTGACTTACCCCCTCTTTCCATGTCTCCCTCTGGCCCTCCTGCGTCTGCTCCAGGCTCCGGGGAGCTACAGCCTGTGCCTGGCCATGGGCTGCAGGCAGAAGGGGGTACAGCTGGGTGGGGAGCCCAGGGCGAATGGTGCTGGAGGTCTCAGGGATGTTCCTGGGGACTCCCAGGAATGCGAGGCCAGCAAGGAGGGAGTGAGTCATGCTTTCTCCCCACTGGGGCTTACAGGAAGTTCTGTGGAACGGGAAAGCTCACGCTGCTCTTGTTCCTGAAAAGCCCTGCAGGAAGGGGAGCCAGCGAGCTCAGGAATGTCTGGTCAGCATGGAGGATCACTCCACCACTACAAAGCCAGAGACCAGGGTTTGTGTTTCCAAAGTGAAAATAGCCCTGTTGTTTATCACCAGCATTGTTAAAAATTAAATTCAGAAAATTGTGAGGAAAGGAGGATGAGTGGAGAGTGAGGAGGTTTTGTGGCAGCAGCACGGGAGGAAGGCTGGTCTCCCTCCACTTCTCCACTCCCGTCCCCGCCCCCGCCAGGCCCAAGCAGATGGCACGTCTGACTCATCTAGCTGACCCTGAGCTGGCTGGCCCTGAGCCAGCCAGCGAAACACTTAGGGAGTTGAAGTCAGCTTGCAGCCCATTCCAGGAATTCAGAGTTTCTCCTGTTCCCATGGAGGGTGTGGGGGACAGAAGGGTGGTCGTAGGAAATCCCACCCAGGCCCAGGGCTGGGGTCGCAACCCACCTGTCTGATCGTAGGATGCCCATGCCAGGTTCTCCCCACATTGACCGCGACTGGATTCTGGGCTGTGTTTGAGGATCCTTGTGCTGGCCAGGGCTTCGGAGTACCTGCCAGAGTCCATGGGGCTAGATCAGAGAGGGCCCCCCTTGGCCAAGCCTAAAGGAGGGGTTGCAAGGCCGAGCCTCCATCCCCTTCTGCTTTCATAGAGGAAACAGGGGAGCATCCCGCCTGTATGTGTGGCCTCCAGCAGACCCTTTTACAGAGGCACAAACTGAGGCTCCAAGGGAGCTGCCCTGGGGCAGGTGGCAGAATGGTGTGATTCAAGCCTGGGTTGGATCCAACACCAAAACCCACACTCCAGGGAGCAGTCCTGGCATTTTCCCCATTGGTGACAGCAGTGGCATCCCCGGGTAGGGCTGGGGGCACTCACTGCTGAGCCTCTCGGTTGAGCTTCTTGCAGAGCTTTAGCGGAGGGACACCGTGCTGCTGCCGGTACTCATTGTGCGCTTTCAGGACCTCATTATTGAACTGTTTTGAAGCTGAAACGATAGCAATGCGGGAGGGGCTCAGTGCAGTGAAAAGACCCTCGTAGATGAGGTAAATGGTATACGTCCATGCAGCTCCTAGTTCGAGGCCAGCCAGAAGGCCCCACCCTACATGCTGTTCGTCTTGTGTCTGTCCTTTGCCACCCACATCTCCACATAGGGAGACCCTGTGATGCTGTGAGCTCTCCCCGGCCATGCTGGAGAGCTGGGTCTTTATCCAAGGTGATGGTGAACCTCGGGCAGGGCTATGGTGGGGTGATGATGTGGTTTATGCTTCTGCAAGACTCTGCCAGTGGCTGAGTACAAGGCGCACAGGAGGTGCTGTGTTGATGTTGAAGGGCTGGATGGTCAGCCCTAGGACCCCTGAAGGAAAACACCTGGGAAAGCTGGGGTATCTCAGGCCAGCCCCATAGTGAGGGAGGGAACCTGGAAAGGCCTGTTGTAGGAAACTGTGCTAAGCTGGGGAAGAAGGACGCCCATCCCGGCCTGGAGAAATCAAGGCAGTGAAGGACAATCAAGGAAGAGAGCTTGAGGGAAGGGCAGCACTGAGGAAGCAGGGGCAGGGAGCAACATGGGAAAGAATGTGGTGCTGATTGGGGTGGGGCCATTAACTGGGTCCACAGCTGCAGTGGGCTAAGAGGTGGAGGTTTTGCCCAAATTGGTCATGATCTCAGAAAAAACAAGGTCAAAGGGGGCTAGGATTAGGGAGAGAAGAAATAGGTAAAGACAGGGCAGGCAAGGTCAGTAGTGGAAAGAAGCTATACCAACTTGGTTCTGAAACAAAACCCTATTGATTAGTTATTCCCTGTTTATCCATCCAACACCTATTCAAATCACCCATTCGTCCGTTCATCCATCCATGCATCCATCCATCCATCCATCCAGCATTTAACAAATAACATCCACTCATTCAATATCTCCTTTCTATCCATACAATACCCATTCAGAATAACTGGCCCATCTGCCAACTATCATTCATCAAATATCATCTCCTATCTGTCCATTCAACATCCATCCCCAAACCACCCATGTACCCATCCATCCTTCAACAAACATCATCCATCCATCATCTAACAAATAGCATCCATCATCTGCAATCTAGCCATCCAACACTCATCCAAAACCAATCAACCAACCACCCACCCTTCAAATACCACCCTTTCATCATCCAATACTGTCTATCCATCCCTCCAGTCTTCATCTAATACTCATCCATCCACTGATCCACCCTGTGGCCAGCATCACCACCCACCCATCCTTCCATCTCACATCCACCCCATTCCAGCCTACCCATCTACCCATCTGCTCTGTGAGCATCTCCCCTGGGCCAGGCCCTATGGTTGTATTCTAGAGGTCCAGAGACAACCCAGCCATGTCCTGCCCCCGAAAAGCTCACACACAGAAGGGACACAGCCTTGTCAACAGCCAGCAGCATTGTGACAAAAGCCAAGATGAGTGTAGGTACAAGAGGAAGTTGGAGGAAGAACAACCTAACCCAGTCTGCAGGTAACCCCTGATGTGAGCGCTCTGTCCTGGGTGGGCAGGATTAGCTAGGCTGAGACAGAGAGGCACCTAGCACTGGCCTTAACAGTCTAAGGGCACTCCTCCAGGGAGGTGGGATGAGGCCCATCTAGAGGCACTGAGCCTGTGCCCTGAGGGTTGGCTGTGGGTGGTGGCCGGAAGGGTGTGAAGCTGAGTGTGAAGGAAGGGGAATACTCAGTGCCCTGCTGGGGTCACATCACCATCTTGTTAACCTTTCCCTCAAGGCTAAGGACAAGACCTGATAGAAAACCTCTTCCCCCTTCTTGGGGCCAGATACTTGGGGACTGATGGCTTTCAAAGAGCCTCTGAGGGGACAGGAAGGGCCACTCCTCATCTCACCCTTAGGGAGAGCCCTCAGAGAGGGAGACTGTCAAGCCTGCATGTGGAGGAAGTGGTGGTTCAAGTGTCTGGTGTGTGTGTGTGTGTTGGTAAAGAGGGAGTGGTAAAAAAAAGCTGGGGCTCAGCAGCCTTGTCACTGGGGTGAGAGTAATATGGGCTGGGGGAACTGAAACCCCAGATTCCTGAGGTTTTGGTTGACAGAGATGAGACATGAACAAAAGCTGCAGGTGTTGACTAAGCTGGGGCAGAGGGCAGAGAGAAGCCTTCAGCTTGTGTGTAATCAAGAGGTGGGGCAAGCCTGTGTTCCTAGGAAAGACAGAGACGTCAGATGTAGCGGGAGAAAGAGGAAGATATTGTTGGATGAGGGCCAAGTTTCAGATCCTGCAGGCAGCTGAGGCTTGACCTGCTTCACAGCAGCATGAGCACCTGTAACATGACCAACTGAGCTTTCCAATGGTTAAGGTGGCACCTTTTCTGTGATGTGTTTTTGAACCACAAAGAGATGTCAAGGTCAACAAGTGATGCAGCTGCAGTCACAGGAACATTGGAAAGAACACTTTAGGAGGACATGGTGGATGGGAACGGGTGGGCATCTCATGAGTGACAGGGTCAGGAGTCAGCAGGGTGGGGGATGGCAGAGTCCACGGGACCCCCAGGCGGGACTGCTTCAACCAGTCTATGTGAGAGACAGTGCCCATCTGAATTTGTGTTCCTATGTGAGAGAGGAGTCTTAGTAGCGGTACCAGGGTCATGCATCCTGACGAAGACCAGACCTTGGAGGATACTGGTGAGGCCTCTGATGAATTCTGGGGTGTCCTAGGGAGAAGCAGGGGGTGGTGGTGCAAAAGGCAAGCTGAGAGATTTCTAGGCAGCCTAAATAAGGCCTTTCTGAGCAGTGCTAGGGGCTGGCACCCCAGGTAACGAGCTAGATGGAGACCACATGGTCCGTTCCCTTCCAAGTCGAAACTCCCTTAAAGTCTCATGTGAGAGGAGGCAGAATGAACAAAGAGCTTCCTGAGTTTCTCTAAGGAGATGGAAGGATTACAACAATCATATATCCGGGCAATGGCATGGGACAGCACTGAGTGACAGGCTTGACAAGGACCACCCTAAAGTTCTGTCCAGGTCCAGTGTCTCAAGCAGGACATGCAGGAACTAGCCCAACACCAAGAGACGCATGAGACTGTGGGATGTATACCAGAGTGAACCAGGGAAGGCTGCCTGGAGGAGTTGTTCCTAGTTCAACAGGCATAAGTTAAGGAGGCAAAGGGCATGGAAGCGGCCAGAGGAAAAGAGACCCAGGCATATCCTGGAGCACTGAGTGAGAGGGGGAAATTATGGGAGCAGGTGGATAGCTAAGGTGAGCCCAGTTTTTAAAAAATTAATTATTTTTTATGTATTTGAAAGGCAGAGACACACAGACATAGAAATCTCCCATCTGTTGGTTCTCTCCTCTCAAATGCCTGCATTAACTGTGATTGGGGCCAGGAACCCAGAACTCAATCTGGGCGCAAGTAGTTGGACCATCACCCAGTACCTCCCAGGGTGTGCATGAGCAGGAAGCTAGACAGGGAATGCCACTGGGACTCAAACCTAGATACTATGACATGAGATGGGTGTGGCCCCGATGGTGTCTTTACCACCATACTAGACACCTGGCCAGGGGTGCCAGCTTCAAGGCAGACTCTGTGTGGGCGTCCATGTGCCCTGGACCCCACAGTGCTACAGGTGCTGCGGGCTCCCTGGCAGCAAGGACATAAAACGCTGGTACAAACTGGTCACTGCACTCCCAGGAAGTGGGAAGTGACCAGAAACAAAAGTGAAAGTGCCTGGGTTCGCTTGGAACCCAAGCCAGGCCTGAGTTCCTGGAAGCAATGGCAGGGTGTCCTGGCTGGAAAGCGGGGGTGGTGGGGGAGGACAGCTGGACCCACAGTCACACCAGTCACACCATGGGCAGTCACAGGAGTCCTTTCTCACCCTGGCAGGCGTCATAGGCCAGGTAGCTCCTCCAAGATCATCCAGCAAGTTATCAGGGGTGACCACACCCAACAAGAGGCACACCCAGCTTCTGCAGACAAACCTGAGAACACTGATAAACAAAAGAAAGAAAAGGAAAATCGGCCCAGCCCCTGGACAGGCAGGGAGAGTCCAAGCAGCCATCCATGATGGAGAAGGGCGGGGATTACATCCTTGTTTCTTTGCAGGAGGGCAGGGGGAACTGAGCAGGCAGGCGAGACAGGCCCAGGTGCCCTACTGGCCAGCCAGTCCTTCCTAGGTGAGATCTTAGCAACCTTGGCCTTGCCCATCTTTCTGACTAGGAAACTGAGGCTTGAGAAGGGAACTTGCCTAAATTTCCACAACTCCTCCAGGAGTGGACCCATCACATCCAGGGGGACTGATGGAATGTGGAGCCTGTGGTCTGACCCGCTAACCCAGGGGACAGAAGACAGACGAGGATGCAGATGGTAACCTAGGAAACAAAGCAACACACAGACCCTGGGAGGCAGGCGCAGCATAGCCTTGGGGTTTCTGGAGGAGAGAAGCGGAAGAGGCTGATTTCTCAAGAGCCAGTGGGGGAGGGAGGAGGCGTGCAGTGAGGGCACACCCGTAGCGACAGATGCTGCAGGAGTTACAGGGGGCAAGTACGGGGCTGCAGCTAAAGGTCAGAGCTGTGGAGGGGCTCCCTGGGGCTGAGGGAGGAGGCCACGTGGGCTCTCTGCCAGAGTGCAGGCAGCCACCAGAGAAGCCCAGGGCAGTCAGGGGTCAGCGCAGGAAGTGAGAACAGCTTCCCCCAACCCCCAACCTTGGCAAGAGGCTGTGTGGTCTCGCCTTTTGGGCAAAGCTGGTTCTGCCTGTTTCTAGTGAAGAAAGTATCAAGTTGATCATTGGGGTTAAAAAAAAAATGTATTCCAGATGGGCAGCTCCTATAAAGTGGAAATTCAAGAGGCAAGTCCCAGCCCTTCCCAAGCCAAGTGACCTACTACAAGTGGCTGGAATACACTGTGCCACATTTTCCCCATAAATGAGCCCGGGGTGGCCAGGACCCACCTCGCAGGGCTATTGTGAGGGCTGAAGGCACTGATGCACACCGCTCCGCTCCCCCCCCCCCCCCCGCCCCGCAACACACTCTCACTTCTGCTGTGCTGGTGGCAGGAGATAGGGGCAGAGGCATGCTGTATTTCTTAGAGATGATTAAGAGGGCTTGGGGGAGGGCCCAGCTCAGCCAAGGTCAGTGGCCAGGGTGGCAGATAGGAAAGTAGGCAGCTGGGGAAGCAGAGAGCCAGAGTATAATCTAGGCTTGCTCACTTGGCTGGTGGGGTGTGAGCTTGGACTAGGTCTGTCGAGGTATTAATCCTCCCACCATCTAGAAAGCCGGATGGATTGCAGTCGCCTTGCACACAGTTAAAACAGCTGGCAGCACCTAGCGGTCTCTTTATCTGACGTGCAGGAGGCAGATGATGGACCATCACTGTTACTAGGGCAAAAGGCTTCCTTTCTCTGCCTGGTGTAACTGTTGAGTATCCAGGCTTCTCAGAGAGACCAGGGCTGGGAGCAGGCTCTAGGAGTTTGGACTCTAGACTCCCTACAGAATAGTCAGTGGTGTGAGAAGTTTCAAGTCATGGCCTTTACCCCAAGCAGCTGTGGGTGTGACAGAGGCTAAAGATGAAAGGAGTGCTGAATGGCTGGACTGCAACACCCATTGGTTCCAGTGGAAGTCGGGGCTGGAAACAGAACCTACCCAGCAATTGCAACCACCAGCTGATCGGAGCAATGGACTGTGCCAGGCCCTGTACTTGCTAGTACATACAAGAATCTGGGTCTGGGAACACCTCAGACAAAGTCTCTTTGGGGATCTCCCCAATCGAACTGCTGGACTCAGAACCCTAACTAAGAAAAGAGAGAAAACAGAACAAGTCAACCAACCACCTCAGCTATATGTTGGCAGTGAAATACTGGGCAAACAGAGACTCTATGATGGACTATGCCAATCAGTGGATTTTTCAATGACCTCATCGTGCTTGGAATGGCGAGATTGGCAGCAATTCATAACTACTGAACTATCAAAACCACTTGAGCAAGACCCTCGGAGCATTCCCCACATCAGGGACCTGGAGTGGGTGGGAGACTGGGTGGGGCTTCTCCCTTAATATCCCCCTTTACCTCAGATACATGAAGGAAACAGTATGGAAATAATAGTCTTACCCACTTTCCTATAGCCCTTGAGCCTTTTTACCCTAATTAACTATGTAAAGATTGTAAAAAACATAATTTAAAAAATGGAAATGAAAAAGAAAGGAGTGCTGAGTAAACTGAGTCTCAGTAGAGGCAGGGACTGATCCCTTTAAAAAATTATTTATCAAAAAAAATATATATTTATCTGAAAGGCAGAAGAGCAGAGATCTTCCACCCTCTGGTTTACCCGTCAAATGCCCACAGCAGCTAGGGGTAAGCCAGGGAGAAGCTAGGAGCCAGAAACTCCATTTAGTCTCCCATGTGGGTGGTGGGGACCCAAGTTTGTACTCCTCTTACGCATTAGCAGAAAGCTGGACTGGAAGCACCGGTAGCTAGGATTCGAACTGAGCATTCTTGTGATGGCTGCGGGCATCCCAAGTGGTGGCTTAACACACTGCTCCACAGCATCTACTGGCTTACAGTGGTCTCTATGAATCCCATGGAGCCCTGTGCAGAAGCATCTCTGTGGGTGCCACCTGCCACATGGATGCAGCCAGCAGCCCCAGGCTGAAGGGCTTACTGGGCCTGGGTCACTTATTTTCTCTTAGGGACACTTGGGAGAGCTTATATGTGGGGGAAGACAATTAAAATGCATGTTACAAGGGAGCTAGCCCTGGGCTAGCAATCTGTGAGGCTCTTGTGTGTGTGTATTGAGGGGACGGTGGTAGCATTTAATCCAACTGGCTCTAACCTGCTTCCTGCCACCAACCCCGGGCGCTTGCTAGAAGTCATCCTCCTCTGAGAGAAGCCTCCTGTCTAGTCTCCAGTCCTACATCACTGCCATTTCACACCTCTGACCCTGACTTGTCAGCAAATCTGCCCCTCTTCCTCTGCAGTCAGCTCACCAGCAGCCTGGTCCTGCTGCTTTTCCATCTAGCCCTGCCTCTCTACGGTACCCCAGGTTCCAGCTGACAGAGCCAGGGTTCCCTAGACACGCTGGGCTGGCCCTCCAGCCCCTTTAGGAACCTGCGCTGAGCTCCCTTGCAGATCTCCCACTAACCCCGTACTGCTGTCACCTGAACCACCTTGCAGCTGGAATCACTTCCCACCTCTTCTAGAGCCATATGGTGCCTCTTATCCCCTTATGAGCTCATTCATTCATTTTCCCATCCCAGGGAACACTGCTGATGGGATAAGGGCTATGCCCTCCCCAGCATGGGCTTCACACCGCTAGGTACACAACTGGAAGATGGTGAGAGGGAGGGATGAACAGACAGGACCATGAGGCACAACTGAATATGAGCAGCTCAAAGGACTGAGAAGCTGGGGCGAGTGCAGGCCTGTTGAGGCACAGCCACACAGCCTCCACCTGTGGTGCTGCTGTCCATTTCAGTGCTGATTTAAGTCCCAGGTGCTCTACTTTCACTCCAGCTCCCTGCTAGTACACCTGGAAAAGCAGCAGAAGATGGCCCAAGACCTTGGGCTTGTACACCCCCTCAGGAGACCCAAATGAAGCTCCTGGATCTTGGTTTTGGCTTGGCTCAGCTCTCTAGCTATTGAGACCATCTGTGGAGTGAACCAACAGATGGAAGTTGTATCTCTCCAATAAATAAATCTTTTTTTTAAATGCAACTTTACATACTTCATTCCCCAAGAAGAGATTCCCAAGTGCTTTCCCATCCATCCTAGGTGGCCTCATCTCTGTATACACACACCTATGATTCTACCCTGTTCTAACTATAATAGCCCCCTCTTACCTGCAGTGTCGCCTCCTATGGTTTCATGGCCATCCCTGGTTTGAAAATATCCAAATCGAAAGTTCCAGGAATAAGCAGTTCATAAATGTTAGATTCCTCACTCCAACCCACTCGTGGTGAGTCATCCATCCCTCCGGCACTTCCACACTCTATGCACTACCTTCCTCCCCGCCCCACCATCACTCAGCAGCCACTTGGCTATCGCATGGACTGCTGCAGTATTGCATGGCCTGCGTTCAGATCACCCTTATTCTACTGAAGGTGCAAGCGAAACCCCAAAGCGCTTTCTCTAAGGGTGGCTTCACAGCATCACAAGAAGGGTGAGCAGGGGGAATCCGGCATTTCGAGACCACATTCACGTAATTTTATTATCTACCTTGTTGTCACTGTTCTTAGTTATTGTTAATCTCTTATTGTCTTTACAAAGTTCATCATAGGTGTGTGTATACAGAGAAAGCAGCCGACAGAGTTCTGCTAAGACCATCCCTCGGACATCTTCTCCTACTGTGAAAGAACCTGGGCATTCCCCAGGGCCACCGTCATTGTCCGGGAGGGCAAGGAGGCACAGAGCAGCAGAGTTACCAGGGTCAGGGCTAGCCCCGAGCCCCAGGCTCACTGGTTAGGAGCACTGCCAGGGAAGGCAGCAGCTCTCAGCGCTGGCATCTCCAGGACCTGGAGGCGGGACGCAAGAAGGGTCTTAAAGCTCCCCCAGGAGGCTGAGGACCCCAAGGAAGCGGGACGCGTGAGCCCCTTCAATAGCTGCACCGAAGAACTGAGCGGGGCTCGGCGAGGCCCAGACCGCCACAGGGAGGCCTATTAGGAATAGGCAGAATAGCACGCGGCTGGGCCGCTCCTCCGGGAGAGCCAGCTTAGGAACAGTGGAAGTGCTGAGTGCAAGTCAAAAACCAACTAACCAACCAACCAAACAAAAAACTCCGGGGGAGCAGAGTGGGGGTGGGTGGGTTAGGGCGGGAGGCACCCCGGTGCTAGCCTCCGACAGAACGGCCAGAGTGGAGAGCGCAAAGAAGCGGGGCTGGCCAACTCCCAGATGACCAGCAGGGAGGCTGGGGGCTGTGACCTTACACCCAACGACACCAGGAAGGGACCAAGCGTAGCCTGGCACGGCGGGGGCACTGGGCGCGGCCGTGGGGAGGCTGAGCGGAGTCGGGGGGCGAGGGGGGGGTGCGGCGCAGGATGCTGTCACTTTGGGGACTTTCCCCTCTCACTCCATCCTCCTCCCGAAACAAAGCAGGGGCAGGACTCACCCACGCCTCGGAAGCCCTCCCTGACGCCATCTCTGGCCGACTGCCAGGGGGACCCTCCCTGGGGCTGCCTTCGCTCCTTCTCTCCCGGCCAGACCGCCACCCGCCTTCCTGGCTGCCCCGGAAACTGCCCGTCCGGCGCCTCTGGGCATCTCTATCATAGCGTGCCTGTATCCCGCGCTCTGGGTCCCGCATCGCAGCCGGAACCGGGTCAGGCGCGCCCGGGGCCGCCTAGCTCCTGGGACCCTGGTCCGCCGCGGGGCATTGCCCGCCAGAGTTGCCGACCTGGAGATCCTGGGTCCCCCCTGCCCGGCCCGCCGGGGCCCCTCCTGGACTCACCTGACTTGCCCATGGCCGGCTAGGCGCACTCCTCGCTGGGTGTCCGCTGCGCTCCGGGCCGGCCCGCGCTTTACTGGCCCAGAGGGGCCGGGCAGCTGCAGTCCCTCCCTCGGCACCGCCCGGCCCCTGCCTTTTAAGGAAGGCAGAGACAGCTGCGGGCGGAGGCGCTCCGGGCGGATTTGAGGGTCGCTGGCGCTCGCCCTCCCCCCCAGTGGACCCCTCTCCTGATGCCGATTGCCGGGCGTGGAGAGAAGCCCACGCATCTGTCACTCGTGGGGCTCCCGGTGAGTCTTCGACGGCTGCCACGCCTCGAGGACCGCGAAATTCACGGCTGCAGCATGACTGGGGGGTGAGGATTCATGCTACCCCTGGCTACACTGGCCCCTGGCATTCAGTTCAGATCCGGGGGTGTCCCCTTCCCCTGTGCAGTGGCCTTCGGCTGGCAGGTCGTCCGGTTTTAGGGGCGGGAAGGGGGGTGGTGATGAGCACCAGCCGACATGGAGCTGGACCCCATTGACCTCTGGGATGGGGGCACACCACAGCTGGGACCTTGTTGACCCTGTCCCATTGACCCTTGTCGCTCCCCAGACTAAGTCCAGTTCCCCACTCCTGAAGTGTGGCTCTGCAGTCTGGGATTCCCCAGTTCCTGCCTTTGCCTCCGGCTATTCCCTTAGCTGGTTGGCACAAAGCCCCATCCCTACCCATGCCTTGGAGCTTCCAAAGGTCCAGCCTTTTCTGGCCTTGGTCCTGGGTCAAGGCCCTGGCCACTGTGTGCAAAAAGCACTTGGGTGAAGATGCAGGCTGGGTCTCCTCAGAGAAAGTCCTTCCTGGGCAAGGAACCCCTCCTCCACTCTTGCTAAAGGGGCCACCTTAAGACTGCTCATGAAGATCCCCCGTGAGCTGGTCTTCCAGGGGGTGGGTTTGCAGATGTGCAGTAAAGCAGCATCAGGGCTGGCACTGCCTTCTCTGCTCCTTCCTTCACTGCCAAGTCAACACCCTCGGCTGCGTTTCAGCACTTGTCCTGTTCAGAGTTGCTCAAGTGGCTTCCAGATGGAAGGAACATCCGGTGCCGGGTATTGAGCGAACCCGCTGTGACATTCAGCGTCCTTCCTGTTTTGCCCACAAAGCCCCGTGGAACTGATCAGAAGGACTCCCAGATCGGTCTCTAGAAAGTGCCTTCCGTGTAACCCAAACTCTGAGATCACAGTGGAGGCAGACAGCTCTTGTCTGCATGCAGAGACCCTGCAGGGACTGTTTCTTGGTTCAGAGGTGAGGCCTGAGAGGTGGGAGGGCTGACAAGGGAGGGGCCAGAGTCCCAGCATGGGGTCATCTGTGGAGTCTACAAAAGGGGTACTGCTGGGTGCTCTCAGGGTAGCCTAAGCACCAGGCATGTGGTGGGGACAGCACTGAAATGTATCTAGTGCTGTAAAACAATTGGAGCTGGCTCAGACCAAAGCCGGAGCAGGGTGTATCTTCCAGGTCTTCCCACATGGATGCAGGGGTCCAAGGACCTGGGCCATCCTTTGCTGCTTTCCCAGGTGCATTAGCAGGGAGCTGGATTGGAAGTGGAGCAACTGGGACTAGAACTGGTGACCATATGGGATGCCAGCACCACTGGTGGCAGCTTAGCTCACTATGCCACAACATCACCCCAGTTTTAGCTCTTCCATTAATTTTTATCGAACATTTAACAACCCTTAGATTAGGGTGGGAATCTTAAAAAGAAAAAAAAAAGGGAAAAAGAGAGAGAGAGAGAGAGATCCCCTGTCTACTGGTTCACTCTGCAAATGGCTCCAATGGCCAGTAGCAAACCTTAAGCTGCTTAGATGCAGGGACCCAAACACTCAAGCCGTCCTTCACTGCTTTCTCAGGCCCCAGCAGGGAGCGCGATGGGAAGTGGAGCTGCCGGGACATGAACTGGAACTCATATGGGATGCTGACTTCGCAGACAGGGCTTTGCTTGCCACTATATGGGTCCTAACAATTGGCTTTTTAATGTTTTGAGTTGGCTGATCCATCAGCCTGTTATACATTTCTGTTTATTCTCTCATTTCTCTTAGTTATATGGTGGGAGATATTAGTCTGTGATTAATTCTCTACTTGGTCATGTATTGGTTTTGATGTTTTTGGTTTGTTTTTTCCTGCAGACTTTGGGGTCAGGATAACTGGTCTTGTAAAATAGTTTGAAAAGGAGTCTGTTTTATGTTCCTGAAGAATAGTGTAGCATGAATATTATTCCTTTTTCTTTTTTTGAGCTTTATTTTTATTGGAAAGGCAGATTTTACAGAGAAAAGGAGAGACAGAGATTTTCCATCTGCTGATTCAGCAATGGCTGGAGCTGAGCCAAGCTGAAGCCAGAGCTTCTTCCGGGTCTCCCACGCAGGTGCAGGGTCCCAAGGCTTTGGGCCATCCTCGACTATTTCCCAGGCCACAAGCAGGGATCTGGGAGGGAAGTGGAGCAGCGGGACATGAACTAACCACCCATGTGGGATCCTAGTGCTTGCAGGCTCTGCTTCCCTAAGGGGCCCTGCCGTGTGGCTCCTGGAGGACGCGTGCAGAGAGGTGAAACCCCTGAATGGGGACGTACAGGTTCTTGTCTGAGGGTCAGTAAGGTGCTGCTGTCTTCTGGATTCCGCCCTCCTGCTGAAAACGAGTAGTTTTTTGCAGTCTATTCAGTGTCACTTTTTCTTTTCTTTTTTTTTTCTTTGCATTTTCATCCTTTTTATTGGTGATTTTGTTGTTTAAAATATTTCCTGGGGGGCTTGTCATAGCAGCCTAGTGGCTAGAGTCCTTGCTTTGCACGTGCCAGGATCCCATATGGGCACTGGTTCATGTCCTGGTGGCCTTGCTTCCCATCTAGCTCCTTGCTTATGGCCTGGGAAAGCAGTTGAGAGCAGCCCAAAGACTTGGGATCCTGCGCCCACTTGGTAGACCTAGAAGAGGCTCCTGGCTCCTGGCTTCAGATCAGCTCCGCTCCGGCCATTGCAGCTATCTGGGGTGTAAATCAACGGACGGAAGATCCTCTCTGTCTCTCCTCCTCTGTATATCTGACTTTCCAATAAAAGTAAAATCGCTTAAAAAAAAAGTTTCCTGGGGCCAGTGTTTTGATGCAGTGGGGGTAAGATGCTGTCTCTGAGCCCCAGTTTGAATCCTGGATGCTGTGCTTCCAATCTAGAGCCCTGCTAGTGGACTTGGGAAAGTGATAGAAAACCACCTTGCCTCCCACATGGTAAACCCAGGTAAAGCTCTTGGCTCCTGGTTTCAGCCTGGCACAGCTCCAGCCATTGTGGCCCTTTGGGGGAGTGAACCAGCCAATGCAGCATTGGTCTCTCTCTCTCCCTCTCCCTCTTTTCCTCTGTCTCTTCCTCTCTCTGTCTTTCAAATCAGTCAATAAATTAAAAAAAAAAGATGGCTCCCAGGGGCAGGCATTGTGGCTAAGTGGTTAAGATAGCACTTTAGGTGTCTGCATGATATATCAGTGTTTGGGAACAAGTCCCATGCGTGCTTCTGATCCAGCTTTTTGCTACTATGCATGGGAGGCAGCAGAAGATGGCTCAAGTTACTTGTGTCTTTGCCACCTAGGTGGAAGACCTGGATGGAGCTCCTGGCTCCTGACTTTGCCTGGCCCAGCCCTGGTCATTGTGGGCATTGGGAGAGAACTGACAGATGGAGATGTGGTACAGTTCATCATGCAACCTGTGTCCTGAGACAACACCACACCGTGCAGAAGGTGTCTTTAACTAGAAGTGCAGGAGGCAAAGGGCCTTCTTGATGGCTGATGGGAAGTTATGACGAGAGGCTCCCAGCAGCCTGAGCCCGTGCTGTGGTGCGTCCCGGCTGAGTCAGAGCCCCTGTGATTTTCCAAACGTAACTGCCATGATTGGTGAGGATCAGCTGTGCTGTTTCTTGAGCCTCCACAAGACCCAGCTTTTGGCTTCACTGATTTTTTTTTTACCCTTTTTCCTGTTTATGATTTTGTGGATTTACCTTTTGTGTTCAATTTTTTTTTGTCTGCTTCCTTTGGGTTTGATTTGGGTTTTTGTTGTTGTTTGTTTTGTTTTGTTTCAGTTTCCTTAGAAAGAAGCTGAGATTATTGATTCTAAATCTTTCTTTTTTGTTTTTCTAACCCAAGCATTTGGCATGATAAATTTCCTTCTGAGTCTGGCTTGAGTTGTATTCCACCGAGTTAGATGCTGTGTTTCCATTTTCCTTCTTTGTTTCTTTTTTAAGATGTATTTATTTATCTGAAAGGTAGGCTTACAGAAAGCATTGAGAGTGAGAGAGTGACTCTTCCATCTGCTGGTTTACTCCCTCAGAAAACTACAGCAGCTGGAACTGGACCAGGCTCCAGGCTTCAGCTTGGTCTCCGACATGGCCCTAGCATGAGGCCGTCTTCTATTTGTTCCCCAGGCAGGGGATGGGTAGAAGAGGTTCAGCTATGACTTAAACCAGTGCTCCTATGGAATGCTAACATCTCCAGTGGTGGCTTAACGGGCTGCGCCACGGTGCTGAGCCCGTTTTCACTGAACTCATTTTCACTGAGTTCAGAGAAGTGCCAATTTTATCATGATTTATTCTTTGGTTTATGAGTTTTTAATGAATGAAGGCAGCAGAAGATGACCAGTGCTTTCAAGTAAATAAAATATTTACTTTCAGGTAAATAAAATATTTTATTTTTTTAAAAAGGTAAATGATTACTTTCCCAGTATTTGAAAGCTTCCTGATATCTCTTAGTCACTGATTGCTCCCGTTATTTTTGTTGTAGTCAGCAAATACATTTCGTATGAATTCACTGCTGTTCACATTCACTGAGAATTGCTTTATGGCCAGAATATGGCCTAGGCTGGTAAATATTCCCTGTTACTTGGGAAGACTGGGTCTTCTGTTGTTGCTAGAAGAAATAGGCCAGATTGGCTAGTGGCTTTTCCCATGTCTCATCCTCCCTGGCTTCCTGCCTGCCTGTCCTGTCACTGGAAGGTGACATTGGGGTCTTCAGCTGGACCTGCAGATTTGTTTGTTTTTTCTTTAGAGTTTATTATCTTTGCCCCATGTACTTTGAACCCTTCTGTTTGAAGTGTCAACATTTATGCTTTTATATCACCTTGATAAATGGATTTTTATCATCACGAAAGGCCTTTGTAATATTCCTTCCTGTGAAATCTACGTAGTTGGATACTAGTACAGTCGTCCTAGCCTTATTTCAGCCAGAGTTAGTAAATTCACTTGATTTTCAGCCTTTGTTTCCTTCTTTCAGTGAACTCCAAAGACTTCTCTTACACAGCAGCATGTAAGATTGCTTTTGTGTGTTTTATGGAATCATAGCTTTACTAATATGTTTATTTGAAAGGTGGAGTTATGGGGTGGAGGAGAAAATGAGAGAGAGAGCTCCTCCATCTGCTGGCCTACTCCCTAAATGGCCACAAAGGACAGGGTGGGGCCAGGCTGAAGCTTCTCTGGATCTCAGACATGCGTGCAGGGCCAAAGACTTTGGACCATCTTCTGCTGCTTTTCCAGGTGCATTACTGGTGCCCATGCCAATAGCTTTACTCACTAGGTCAGAATATTAGCCCCAGTTTTGACATATTTTAAGGCTAGATATATTGAGTGGCATGGAAACAAACAAGACACAGTTTGCAAGTGCAGCTTATTGTTGTATTGCATTTTTTTTTTAAATGGAATGCTCTGTCAAGTATAAAAATGCAAACTTGATAGGAGCGATCACTTTGGATGAGTTACTTGACCGTTTCCTGCTCTATAGACAGGACTAGTCACAGTCCGTGTCCCACAGGATGATGGTGAGCACCAAGCGTGTGCAACTGTCAAATACTAGTACGTGGTGCATAATAAGCACTGTAGGCATGTCTACTACTATGTTTCTCTTTTAACTTTTGTTTTTTAAAATTTAGTTATTTGAGAGGTAGACACCCAAATGCTCGTTCACTCCCCAGATGCCCAAGGAGCCTGGGACCCAGTCCAGGTCTCTCCTGTGGGTGGCAGGGACCCTTGTGTCTGGGCTTTTATCTGTTGCCTCTTAGGGTGCACATTAGCAGGAATCTGGAATTGGGTACAGAACTGGGACTCAAAGCCAGGCCCTCTGATATCATGTGTTTTATCTATATTTAAAACTGGCAGCTTGGGCCTAGCGTGTGGTGGTTCAATGGCTAAATCCTTGCCTTGATGCGCCAGGATCTCAAATGGGCACCAGTTCATGTTCTGGCTGTTCCATTTCCCACATAGCTCCCTGTGTGTGACCTAGGAAAGCAGTTGAGGATGGCCAAAAGCTTTGGGACCCTGCACACATGTAGGAGACCTAGGGGGAAGTTCCTGGCCTTAGATTAGCTCAGGTCTGGGCATTATGGCCAATACTACAATTGAGCCCACATTGCCTCCAAACATCTTGTTATGTGCCCACCTTTGTCCTGGAGCTTGCCCTAATATAAGTAATGTTTTCCTTAAGAAATGACTTGGTGGGTCTGGCACAGTGGCCGAGCAGCTAAAGTCCTTGCCTTGAATGCACCGGGATCCCATATAGGCACCGGTTCTAATCCTGGCAGCCCTGCTTCCCATCCAGTTCCCTGCTTGTGACCTGGGAAAGCAGTTGAGGATAGCCTAAAGCCTTGGGACCCTACACCCGCATGAGAGACCCAGAGGAAGTTCCTGGCTCCCGGCTTCAGGTTGGCACAGCACTGGCCATTGTGGTCACTGAGGTATGAGTCTTTCGATGGGGGATCTTCTTCTCTGTCTCTCCTCCTCTCTGTATATGTGACTTTGTAATAAAAATAAAACAAATCTTAAAAATGAAAGAAATGACTTGGCAATATCTTGGAAACAGATGACAACTGTGGAGGTATAAGCAGTTTATTTACCACACAACCTCGAACTGCTGTATCACATGAAATGATGCATTTTGGCTTCCCACCATGTAGAGCAGAAAGTATATGGGGCATCTTCTAAAGGGAGACAAACGCTGTGAGCCTTCACAAGAAACTGGTTTGAAACTTCTACCTTATGGGCATTTATATTTAGGGAAAGAAAATAGTTTATTAAGATAAAAAGAAGTTTCTTGTAAAGGCCCTGTTTGTAGAAAGGCTGAGTTGTCTTGATCTTTTTCACTGCCTTTTAACAAAAGAACAAAAAATAATTGAATCAGTACTAGGTGAAGGTGATAGTAATTAATGCATGATTGATTATAAGATTTAGTAAAGAATCTATGACATATGCCTTTATAAATTTCTCTCCTACACAGGCTTTCCTTTTAATCTTGTATTCTTCATATTTTAAGTAATATTAGTTTGGGCTTGGTGAGAATTGATTTTCGATATAAGCAAACCACCCGTCACTATGTAACTGCATGTGCTGCCAACGGTGGAGTTCCTGGCTTCAGTTGGGTGACTGCAGTTTGAATGGATAACGGTTTGCTGAAAATGTTTTCTTTGAATAAAATAATAATAATGTTTTTTTATTATTGTTTTTGTATTCCCTTAACCATGAAGCACAAATGAAACAATTGGATATTGTGCAAAAGCTTGTGATGATTTCTGTGTAAATAAAGAAGGCAGCTTTTTTGAGTTGTCCATTATGACCATCATGCTATAGTGGTCCACGTCTCTTCCTTGCCGATCCACACATCCTTTGCAAGCTCTCAGTCAGCTGGAGCTGGTCTCTGGCAGACATTACAAGCTGTGTGTGTGTTACTGATTTTTCTACATGTATCAAAAGGGGCCTTCATCTCACTATGGAGAACAAGTCCAGACCCACTGCTGCCGGAACACTTGGAGAGCCAGGAATCAGCCATGGGCTTCTGGTTTCTTGGGGTGAATATTTAAGCAGTAGAGAACTACTTTTTGCTCCTCACTAACTGCTTTTTAAAGATTTATATTATTTTTATTGGAAAGGCGGATTTACAGAGAGAAAGAGAGAATGATCTTTGCTCTGCTGGTTCACTCCCCAAGTGGCTGCAATGGCTGGAACTGAGCTGACCCAAAGCCAGGAGCCAGGAGCTTTTTCTGGGTGTCCCATATGGTTGCAGGGTCCCAAGGCTTTGGGCCAACCTCCAGTGCTTTCCAGGCCACATGCAGGGAGCTGAATGGGAAGTATAACAGCTAGGACATGAATTGGCACCCATATGGGATCCCGGTGCATAGCAAGGTAAAGATTTAACCATTGAGCCATTGCATCAGGCCCCCACACTGGTCTCTAAAAGTGTATTTGTTTATTTTAATCTTATTGGAAGAGTGACACAGATCTATCTACCTATCTATACATCTATCTAGAGAGAGCTTCCATCTGCTAGATCATTCCCCAGATGCCTACAGCAGCCAAAACTGGGAGCCAGGAACTGCATCTGGGTCTCCTCGTGGGTGACAGGGGCCAAGGCGCTTGAGCCACCACATGGGTGACAGGGGCCAAGGCGCTTGGGCCATCACTCTATCCCCTGCAGCCTTCCAGAATTGCATTAACAGGAGACTGGACTAGAAGCAGCGTAGTTGGGATTTGAACCAGGCACTCCCACAGAGGGTGCAGGTGTCTCAAGTGGAGGCCTAAGATGTTATGTAAACTCCTCCAGACTGAATCCTGGGCAGCAGCACCTGCTGGGCTAACGCCAGTTCGCTGGCTCTATGGCAGCTTCCAGAAGTAGAGCACACAGTATTTCCCCTGCCCCCACTCATCATTAGGCAAGGATCTTTTCCTTTATTTTATGAAGTTTTATTTTTCCAGATGTACATATTATTGGTCCTGTGCATGTATCCTCAACAGCAGCCAGAAAATCTCAGTGTGAAGAACTGTGAACTCTAGGCTGGAAACCCTCTTGGCTGATCCTCCACTCAGGAGCTCCAGAAGGCTGCCTGGCCTGGGACCTGCGGATCTTCAGTCTTGGTGACTACGGCTGGAACCTAAGCTTTGAGATGGGAACTTCCTTACAGGGGATGTGGTAAATGCATTTCCAAACAACACTGGGGTATTGAGTGTGTCCTGAACCTTGCTTTTGGTTTGCCTCCCCTTCTTTGATCTTGCCTTTAGTTTGTTCAAGGGGGTCTTTACTTTTTAAAGATTCATTTGTTTATTTTAATATGGGAAATCACTTAAAAAAAGATTTATTTATTTTTATTAGAAAGGCAGATCAGATTTATGGAGCTGGAGCTGAGCTGATCTGAAGCCAGGAGCTTCTTCCAGGTCTCCCATGTGGGTACAGGGTCCCAAGGTTTTTGAGCCATGATCTACTGCTTTTCCACTTTGTAAATAGGGAACTGGATGGGAAGTAGAGCAGGTGAAACACCAACTGGCGTTCACACAGGATCCTGGTGCTTGCAAGGTGAGTATTTAGCCACTGAGCTTCATGCAGGGCCCTGAAAAAGAGATCCTACATCCACCGGTATGTTCCCCAAATGGTTGCAATGGCCAGGGATGGTCCAGGCTGTAGCTAGGAGCTTCTTCTGAGTCTCTCATATGGATGACTGGCCCAAGCATTAGGGCCATCCTCTGTGGCTTCTCCGTGTATATTAGCAGAGAGCTGGATCAGAAGTGGAGCAGCCAGGACATGAAGTGGTGCCCATATGAGATGCCAGCCTTATGTGCAGCAGCTTTACCTACTATATCACAATGCTAGCTCCTGGTCTTCATTTTTTTTGGCCAATTTTTCAGCATCTTTCTTGTTCTTGTCCTTGAGCAGCATGATTCAATAACATGGGATGCAGCCAAAGCTGTACTTAGAGGAACATGTATGGTATGGTAACTATGAATATAGGCTTTGAGTTAGGCCCTAGTTCAAGATACCTTTACTTCACTTCTTGAAGAAGTAGGTGCAGACCATTCTTGGTCATTGGTCATGTAACAATTATTCCAGTGGAAACTGCCAGTAGAAGAGCTTGGAACACAAGGCTTAGGTTGTCCTAGTCCTATGGGATACTAAGTGTAAGATATAATAGACATAGGTAGTGTTTGCTAGATTTTAACAAATTGCTGCTTTGTGATCTACTATTCCTGTTCCTGTACAGGAAACATTCCTCTCTTAGGTCTCCAAATGGAAGGAAAACCCTTCATAAAACTGTGGTAATGTGTGATGTCTGGTAACTTTGGATGAACCGGAGGAAGGGTGGGAGGTCAATAGCAGGAAAGTAACAACCAGGTGGTGTGCCCTTGTCCTCAGAGGACCCACCTGACTTTCCATGTCATGAGACCAGAAAGATAATGTGGCATTGGGGCCCTAAGGCCTGTGAGAAGAGGGCAGAGAAGGAGTGAGGGCAGGAAGGAAGGCACAGTCAGGGGTCTTTCCTCATCTTGGGTGGTGTAATGGAGTGAGTCATTAATGTCGCACCTCCTTTCCTTGGCTCAGCTCAGCTCAGCTCAGCAGTGCCCTGGCCCATCTTGCTGGGAAGTTTCTCCTTGCTCCACTTCCTTCCCCAAACTGACTTTGCACCCCGGAAGACAGACTGACACAGATACTGCAGCAGGCTGCCTGTCCTCGTGTTTCTAAGTGCGTCCCCAGTGCGAGCAGTAGGAGGCGGCCAGAGACAGTGAGGGAATGCTGATCCCCCACACGCAGTGGTCTCCGTGGGGCCTGCCACCAGCCTCACCTGTTGGAATCAGGAAGGCAGTGTGCTGTGTTAGCCCTTGTGGCTTCCCTACACCTAACACAGTTTTATAAATGGTCCCTTTATTAAACACGAATCCTAATTTAGGTGGCTGCCCATAAGAGCCACAAGGGTCATCCCACAAGGGTGATGGTTCAAGTCCTGGCTGCTCCACTTCTGATTCAACTCCCTGCTAATGCAGCTGGGAAAGCAATGGAAGACGAGCCAAGAGCTTGGGAGCTCCCACCCATGTGGGAGACCAGGAAGAAACTCCTGGCTTTGGACCAGTCCAGTTTTGGATATTGCAGTCATCTGGGGAATGAACCAAATGTCTGTCTCTCTGACTCTGCCATTCAAATAAATAAATCTTTAAAAAATGAAAAAACAAAAAAACAAACAAAAAAACCACCCCTAGATAGAAATTTGTTTCTCAGGGTTCTGGAGACCGGGAAGGCCAGAACCAAGGTAATCTGGATGCTGGCTTGGATGACTTTCTGAGGTGTCCCCAGGGCTCTGGCCTCTTTATAATGGGTCTGCCATGGAGACCTGACTGCCTTCCAAAGCACTGCCTTCAGAGGCCATCACCTTGGGGTTAGGATTTCAACGTGGGCATCTGGATAAGACACAGGCCTCCACCCTACAGCAGAGCAGGAGCTATGCTGGTCATAGTCTCCTGTGCCATGTGGCTATGGTTGCTCTGGGTATAACAATTCTTTCATTATTAGTGAGTCAGGCTAATTCATTTTTGTAACAGATCACCTACAAAGCACCCTGTGTATGATTCCTGGATTCTGGTGGCTGATATGTATGCACTAGCCCTAGCTGTGTGCCTGGCCTGCTGAGTGTCACAGGGGTCTCCCACATGGGTACAGGGTCCCAAGGCTTTGAGCCATCCTCTACTGCTTTCCCAGGCCACAAGCAGGGAGCTGGAAGGCAAGCAGAGTAGCCAAGACATGAACTGGCACTCATATGGGATCCTGACACTTGCAAGGTGAGGTTTTAGCCACTGAGCCATAGTGCTGGGCCCGGTCCACTGCTTTTCTAATAAACAATCTAGTCATCCTCTCACGCGAAAACAGCTGACTGCCTCCCCCCCGCAATGCCACACACACACAAAACCTAGGTACCCTCACTCATCTACCTCAGGGTGCTGTGAACCTATAGGAGCCATATATGCCAGGCAAAATATGTATCACTCCTAAGCAGCAACATCAGCACCAGCTTGTGGCTCCCTCCTTCCTGCTTTGGGAGGACACTGAAATGGGCCATGGAAAGAAGGTGTTATTACGAAGAGTTGCTCTTCAGCCACTGGCATGTGCCTGATCTATGGCTGGGAACAAGCCCGGCTGGGGAGCTAAGGGGACACCCTAGCTGGATTGAGGTTCCCACCAATGGGTCGGAGTGGGCGTGATTGGGGCTGCGTTCTGATCAGGATACGGTTGTATTCTTCTTGCTAAGTGTGGACTGGTACTGGACGCAACCAAGCCTGGCCAAGACTGCCAACACCATCGTGCTCTGGAGGACCAGTATATGTGATGGACTAGCCAAGTCTCAGCCCCTACCTGAGCCATTTACTGTATGTGTAATGGATGAGACTGGCGGCCTGAAACATTCTACAGTAAAACAAGATTGGTTGAAGTCCATCAGGAAAACCACTGTTCCGGCCTGGCCCCGATGCCTAGGGCTAAAATCCCCGACCTGAATCGCCAGGATCCATTATGGCGCGTTTTATATCCGGAAGCTCCACATCCCTTCCACTCCCTCTTGGGGCCTGAAAGCAGTTGAGGATGGCCCAAAGCTTTGGGACCCTGCACCCGCATGAACCAGAAGAGGTCATGGTTCCTGGCATTGGGTTTGCGCATACCAGCCGTTTCTCACTTGGGAGTGAACCATCGGCGGAAAAGATCTTCCTCTCGGGCTCTCCTCCTCCTTATATGCTGACGTGTGTAATAATAACAATAAAACCAATTTCTGCTTGGACAGAGGTGAACTGAGTAGGGCTGGCTCATACCACTCGAATGCATGAAATCTGGCAACTGGAGAGTCTGATGGAGAGCGATGGCAACTCCCTCTGCAGGACACAGACCTGCTGTCTAAGCATCAGGACATAGGAAGGGTAACACCAAGAGTCATAGAAAGTTTCCTACTGGCAGACACTTGCATGGTCGGGCAGACCAGGCTGAATCAGTTCACTCAATCCACCACAAATCTGACACCAAACAGAGCGAGGATCGAGCCAGGTTTTGTGTTAGTGACAAAAACCCGTGCACATTACGGAATGCCAAGTGAGGTTAGCCTTACCGAATGTGACCGCAGCCACCCCACAGCGACATTAGAGACCAGTAAGTGAGGGCGGAGCCACAGAGGAATATGGGGGTGCGCCCCGGCTGTATACTACGCCCACTGTGGCCTCATGTAGACTAATCAGGAAAAGCCAGGCTGGGCTGATAGTTCCTACCGTTGGCATAACTTACAATTAAAGTGGTGTAGGTTGGTGGGCTTAACTGCAGCATCAGTGCAAACTGGCACTGGGGCAAATTTCTTCATGTCAAACCAAGATAACCACCCGGATATGCATAACCTGGAGTGGAGAGGCCGGGGAGGACATATGGGCTCCCTCCTCTTAGGTTACCACTCCCACAGAGGCACGAAATTAGACAGCTGGGGGGCTAACAAGAGCACCCAACAACATCGTTAGGCTGGATAAGTTGATTGTGGTAGATGAACAGCTTAATACCATTGACATGTAGAACCTAATGAAGTGGGACAAGACGGACTATCTGCTGCAATCACCGGCAACCCAGGCAGGCCTGGTTAGTTATTGTGGGTGTTACACTATCTGCTGCCTCCCACTGTTATGCGAGTCTATGTTACAGCAGAATCAGGCGAACTGCAACACCCATGTTCCCATGAAATCGGGGCTGGAAACAACCACCCACAATTGCAACCACCAACTGATGGGGACATGACGGTGCCAGCCCTGTTCTTGCCTATACATACAAAATCTGGTCTGGGAACACCCAGACAAAGTCTCCTTAGGGATCTCCCCAATCGAACTGCTGGACTAGAACCTAAACTAAAGAAGAGAAGAAGACAGAACAAGTCCAACCAGACCACCTCAGCTATAGTTTGCATGAAAAACTGGGCAAACGGAGACTCTATTGATGAACTATGTCAACATGGATTCTTCGAAACGACCTCACGCTGTAATGGTGAGAATTGGCATCAATTCATAACTGCTGAACTATCCAAAACCAACTTGAGCAAAACCCGTCGACAAGTCCCCTCATCAGGACCGAGGGGTGGAACTGGTGGGCTCCTCCCTAATATCCCCTTTACCTCAGATACATGAAGGAAACAGTATGGAAATAATAGTCTTACCCACTTTCCTATAGCCCTTGAGCCTTTTTACCCTAATTAACTATGTAAAGATTGTCAAAAATAGAATTAAAAATATGGAAAAGGTTTAAAAAAAATAGAGTTGCTCCTGACCCACAGTGGATGGGCGACGACAGGGAAATCTCTCCCACCACAAGCCCCGCCTCCTGCCGAGCAGGGCACCTGACCTAAGCGGGTACAACCTGAGCTGGGCCATCAGGCCTGGCGCTTGTCCTGTCCTCACGGGCTCTGTAGGTGACTCCTGCCTGCCACCGCCTGGCCTCTGCCTAGGGCCAGCTCTATTCTAATGGTCCATCACTGCTCTTGTAGTCCTGGGCTTGGGGCAACAGCACTGCATGACTGCTTATTCCAGAGCCATGGATTCGGCTCAGCCACCCATGCCTGAATGTTTCATTCTGCACCCCATGTTATCCAAAAGGCTGAGAAGTGATTCACACTGCTTGGAAGGACGCAAGGTCATATAAAAGTATTTTTATTAAAATAGAAAAGCTTTCTAGTATATTGCATTAAAAATATTTATACATAAAAGAAAAGCAATTGCAACAAACATGCTACATCAGCTCGAGATATTCCAAAAGCTTTAAGTGCCCACTTTTCAACAACCTTTTGGTATAATAAGCATATCTTTATATATTTCAGAGGGTACATATAATACTGAAAAAATACTTCATGTAAAAATCTAAGTTCAGGTGCACATAAACAGGTATTTCATTGAATAGCTTATTTGAAACTGTGAAACACATTCAAGGCATTTAATTTCAGACAACATGCAAACAATTTAATCTTAGCTTGACATTTTTAAATATATAAATCACAATTCTTTATAATTCTATATCAAAAAAGACGGAACTCTTATCTACATTGTGCACATCCAACAAAGCAAGTGTGTCTTCATGAACGGAAAATTCCAGGTTCCCACACGTGATTGTCGCTTTACAAATATGGCTATTCCCCTTCATCATAGAGTAGTGAGGTCATGTGTCAATCACACACACCACTGGTTGTTTCACTTTTTGGCAGTTATCTAAAGTAGCAGCAACTGGTTTAAAGGTTGATGTCTAAAAAATTCTCAATGTAGTGAATACTGAAAAGTATATATATATATATATGCATATATATATGATTAATATAAAACTGCATAAGGCAAGATGCTCAGATGCAACGTAGCTTGTCCCTTTCACAAACATCACAGACGCAGATTGGTGGCCACTGAGATTGTCCCTCCTGACACAGCATTAGCTGAATGCCGTCCAGGCAGCTTGCTTGAGCCTAACATGGTAGATGGGGCCCTGAATTTGGGAGAGCTCATTCCACTTTGCCTGGTGCTTCTGGAATGTCCAAGGTGCTGTAGCTTTATGTTATAGTATCTACCATGGCAGCTCTCCCACCCTCCAACCCTGGTTTCTAGATTAGAGGAGGTACTTACCCAGAAACAGATATGGAGTGTGTGGGGGTCGGTGGAGGCCCAGATGCTCAAGACCTGGCTGGAGTGAGTCAGCTTGCGACAAAGCAAGCAGCCCTCTTGGCAGTGCTGCACATACTCACTCCGTGTGCTGTGGAGTGGGGTGCCCACCTAGTAAACGGCTGTAAGCATGGCAGAGTGACCCACCAGAGACGGCCTCCTCCCTTGGCACTCCTCCTTGCACATTAGTAAACTGCACAAATGTGGACACACCAAGGAAGGACATTCTGGGGGGTTGGGAGGGATTGGGGATGATGCGGGGAGAGAGCTCCTTCAGCACTCTGCAGCTCCAGCCCCCGGTCCCAAAGGTCTTCCCCAGGTGGAAACATGAGGTGGAGGAATATTTCGCCCCAGTGGGCAGTCAATTCTGTGTCCAGAGCAAATGCAATGTAAGGCCCAGGCTGAGGAGGAGGAGGAGAAGGCAGAGGCAGGGTGGGCTGGCTCGGGTGCTGGCTGCTGGCAGGCTGCTGGAGATCTGGACCTGGGAAATGATGAGGGCTGAGAGTGGGACGTGGGCTGCCAGCGTGGGGCTGTCCGAGTTGATGAGGGACTCGATCTTCTCTGCTTCTCTGTTGCAGGCCTCAATCTGAAAGGGGAGACAGGACCCTTTAATGTCAAGTCCCAGAGCCCAGGAAAGGTCAGGCTGGACAGATGCTGCTTGGTCCCAGAGTAGTGCGGCCTTGGCCTTGCAGTCTTTCTTGGGACCGGGGACTGGAGCTGCAAAGTGGCTGAAGGAGCTCTCTTCCCCCATCATCTGATTATGCCAGAATCACGGCAGGGTTGGACACCAAACTCACCTGCGGTGTCTTAATGGAACCACTGTTTCCTGTGTTCTGATCTTGAACACTGCTCAGCCCCACGGAGACGTGGCCGCTTAATGGTGACATGCAGCCACAAGTGTATCCTCCAGGCCACCGTGCAGTGACTCACGGCCAGAGGATGGTCCTCTAGGCCCACTTGAGCAGGAGGCTGAGCATAGATCAGCCACCATGGGTCACAAACTGCCCATCATCCTCTTCACTTGCCCCCTGCCCCTTGCTACCTGGCTGCTGATAGGTGGGACCCATGAGGGACGGGTAAAGAAGAAAAACAGGGACCACATGAGTGACTCTGATGCCCTAGTGGGATGCAGCCCTGAGATCAGAGGCCACTGAGGCTTTGTGGCTGTGTGCCCCATGCCAGCACCATCTCCCACTCCCTCAGCTGCCTGGCCTGTACAAGGGTGGACGTTACTCCGGTCCCTGCCATCTCCGCGCTTGCTCACAGAGGCTTTGTATTCTGATTCTGTGGCAACTCTGTGCCCAGGCCACAGCTGTTCGGACGGTTACTCAGCTGCTCAGCCTTGGTCATGCTCTGCCACCATTTTCCGCAGCTGGCTGCACACCTACATTTCTTCACTTGGATGCTTTCCTGCTCCTGGCTTCTCTCCCCCGTCTCCTCCCCCAAGCCTCCCAGCAGCCTGCCGAAGCCCACCTGCAGGGCTTTGGGGAGGTGATCAACAGGGGTGATGAGGATCACGAGCTCCGACTCGATGCTCAAGTACCCAAACACGTCACACTGGGGCACTGACACATGCGTGCGGATTTTCTCCAGGATGTCCAGGACCGTGATGGGCTTTTTGTTTGTTACCTAGAATGAGAAAACAGCTGCCAGAGGGAAGAATGTGAAGATGTAGCCATTTGGGCCTGATGTGGCAGCCTAGTGGCTAAAGTCCTTGCCTTGAATGCTCTGGGATCTCATATGGGCGCCAGTTCCCATCCAGCCCTGCTTCCCATACAACTCCCTGCACGTGGCCTGGGAAAGCAGTCGAGGATGGCCCAAAGCCTTGGGACCCTGCACCCACGTGGGGACCCAGAAGAGGCTCCTGGCTTTGGATTGGTTCAGCTCCAGCTGATGTGGTGGCTTGGGAGTGAATCAATGGAGGGAAGATCTTCCTCTCTGTCTCTCCTCCTCTCTATCTGATTCTCCAATTAAAAATAAATAAATAAATCTTTAAAAAAAAATGCAGCCATTTCATGGACACAGGACTGGTTATCCAGCTAGGAGGCAGTGCAGGCTGCTGCCTTCCCAGGGCCCTGCTGCCACAGCCAGGAGTGACAGCCAAGAACAGGGACAGAGAGGACTGCTCCAGGGAAGTGCTGGGCTCTGGGTGGTCCCCTGGGGGGGAACGGGGACTGGGTTAAAATCCTATGGGAATCTACCACTCCAGGCCACTGGGCTGTGCCTGTGGCCTCTGACCACAGTCACCAGGCTAGCTTGCTCAGAATGAATGAGGCGTGCACATGTGGGTGACGGAGGGACAGAGCACAGGCCCAAGCCTCACTCCTATTGCTTATGAGTCATGAGGTCTTGGGCATATTTGATTTCTAAGGACTCATTTCTTCACCGACAAATAGGACAAAAAACATACTAAGTTTGAGCAGTAAGGTTTCAGTAGGACTAGGCATACAAAGTTGTTTACCTTTGCAATAGTATCTAGTTTTTCTTGGTCATATAAAACTCTCAACATCCCAGCACATAACGGGCAACATGCACCTGCAGGACAGAAACCATCCATATATGTTCACAATTAGAAGGGAAACATCAACGTGCCTGGTGACACGATTGCCCCTCCTCCCTCTGGAGCCCCTTATTTAGCCTGGTTCCCCACCAGCCTGGGGCCTGGGAATCGAAGTGTCCCCCAAAGTCCTTCCTCCACCTCTGCTTTCATCTGGCAGAGCCTCTCCTGGGGAGGAGTGGAGGAGATGGCACAGAGGGGGCCCGCCTCTCCACGGACACTGGCCGGAGCTGCTCTCCCAGAGCCCCCTGCAAGGCCAGGCAAATGCGTACATTGCATCCCGTCTGACTGCAAGAAAAAGGAGCTGGCACTTTAAGGATTCCATGAGGGCTTGGTTCAAGTTTAATTTATATGGCAGAGTCAAATATGACACTACATTTTATCCCAACAGAGATCACTGGCCATAACCCAGGCTCTCGTGATTCCATGGGAAGCTATTCGTCACAGTCTATATAGTAAGACTTTCTCGCTGATCCGCAGCTAAAACAATTCCAACCAGGCCAACTGTCTTCTGTTTCAATGTCAAATGTCTGTATCCATCAAAACTTCAATTATATATTAATTATTCATGAACTTTATAAAAAGCAAACATTATACATTAAAACTAATAACCCTAATTGTTGTAAATATTTCTTTATCTGGTATCTGGTATAAGATTTTGCTTTAGAAAGGTTACTACATATATTTAAAAATTTATTTTGGGAGCCAGCTTGGTGGCTTAGCAAGTTAATCCTCCACCTTGTGGTACCAGCATCCCAAATGGGTACCAGTTCGTGTCCCAGCTGCTCTACTTCCCATCCAGCTCCCTGCTTGTGGCCTGGGAAAGCAGTTGAGGATGGGCCAAAGCCTTGGGACCCTGCACCCATGTGGGAGACCCAGAAGAAGCTCCTGGCTCTTAGCTTTGGATTGGCTCAGCTCAGGCTTTTGCAGCCATTCGGGGAGTGAACCATCAGACGGAAGCTCTTCCTCTCTGTCTCTTCTTCTCTCTGTAACTCTGCCTTTCAAAGAAACATAAAGTAAGTCATTATTTATTAATTTGAAAGGCAGAATTACAGAGAAAAAAAGGTGCTATAAAGAGAAGCAGAATCTCTGCCTTTTGCTTCGTTCCCAGATGGCTGCAATGGTGGGGCTGGGCCAGGCTGAAGCCAGGAGCCTGGAACTCCATGCAGGTCTCCCATGTGATGTGGATGTAGCTGCTCAAGCGTTTGGGCCATTTTCTTCTGCTTTCATGGAGTTGTATTGCAAATGGAGCAGCTGGGACTGCTGGCATTGTTGGTGGTGGCTTAGCACACTTGTGCCCCAACACTAGCCATATTATCTTAAAATTACTAGACTAGATTACAATTAAATTGACAATAGTTTTTTTAAGGTCAACCCAGAATAATGTTAGAGTTGGTAAGAATCACTTCCAGACTTTTTGAAGAACTGAAACAAACCAGCCAGCTAGCTCTTCAAGGTGACTTGTTCTCTGGAGGCAGAGGGCCAGTCCTCCCTGCCCCACGCCTGCCCACCTGGCGGGATGACGGGTTCGCACCCAGCTGCTGCCAGGGGAGGGCACCTCACGGCAGCACACTCGGCGATGGAGCTGTGCTCTGACAGGACGCCCACAGCCAGGCAGGGCCCATAGTAGTCGACTGCCACGCGCTCCGAGTAGGCGGCGCACACGCTGCTGTACGTCTCCCCGTTGTGCCCGCACACGGGCTCCGGGGTCCTGCAGAAGGGCTGAGAGCAAACACATCGCGGTCAGCCTGGGCACCTCTGCGGGCCACCTGCCCTAACCCATGGTATAGGGCACGTCTCTCCGTTCCCAGGACGGAAAGCAGGCTCAGGCATGACACGGGGCGGGGAGCCCCCCTAAGTGTCAGACAGACCCGTGACTTTCCCTCAGCCTCTGTGGGACTGACGGTGATGCGCACTGTGTGAACTGACAGGAGGCCAACCCCACCGCGGGCATCCCTCCAGCCCCGGCCTCGCCCACACCTCTCCTGTGCCTGGTAATGAAACAAGATGGTTCCTCTCACAAACGGAGGCTCTGTCATCTGCTCCCGCGTGAGGAGAGGGCAGAGATGGGCGGGGCAGACAGACCTGGGAGCCGCCTGGTGGACCGGGAAGACCTCAGAGAGAAACCAGGGCTGGAAAGAGGAAACAGGGAGGAGTTCAGCATGCAAGCCTGAGATAGGTGCAATTGGAACAGAAACTTTGTGAGAGAGAACAAGAGTAGAGGGGACGAGGTGACTGGATTTAACGAGAAACAGTCAGGTCAGAGATGGGCAAGCTGTAGGCCAGAGATGCTCCCTGACCAGGAGGAGGGGCCGGCAGGAAATGAGCATCGCACAGGGAAAGTCCCAAGAAAGCATCCTTGGGGTTTTCTTTCTAACTTGAATAGTAATTCTGCTACCCTCAAAGACAGGGAGATGAGCTGATCTAAAAGGTTGGTGAGTCTTTGAGAAAATGTCAGTGACTTTTCAACACCGCAGAGGGGGCTGCTGTGCAGAACCCTCTGTGGGCTAGCTGATCTCCCTTTCCTCCTGACTGACCTCTGGCGGGTAAAACTGCAAAATCCTCAGAGAATGACAAGGGGTCACTTTCTATTCTCGCCCACATACTACATGTGTTCAGCAACACACATGAGCAAGCCCTCTTTCCTGAACTAGAAGAAACAGCCAGCCCTCCCTGTGGTGGAGGATGGGGCTCTCCCTGTTGATTCATGCAGAGGCCTCGCATGCCGCTCCAGCCCAGTGCTTTCTGCTGTGTCGGTCTCACCACTGTACCTGGCACGGGCCTCGGTAAGACAGGCTTTTCCCTCTTTGGTATAAAGTGCAGAGATTGTTGTGTTCCACGTGGTCTGTGTCACAGACGGGGTCACGGACCTGGTCACAGGCCAGCTGTCGTGGCACACACTCGTATTGGCTACATCCAAATTTAGCAAAAGTCGTCAGGCAGACCTGTGGCTTGGGTACACATCTGAAAAAGAGAAAAGCAGCAACATGAACACCCGTGGGTGCAGGACTGGGCGGGCGGGCGGTACTGACAGACCACTGGGTGAAGCACGGGAGGTTGGGGGAGAGCAAGAGAGCAAAGGAGAGGCTGCGCCCAGGGGGCTCACTCAGAGAGAGGGAGGCAGGTAGACGAGCCCGCACGGTGACCAGCCAAATGCTCATGGCAGTGAGTTCTTTTCATTAGGGATCCTGGAGACAAAGCCAGGAGGAAGTGGCCTTCTAGCTGGGCCTGGAGGGTGCGCAAGGCGTAGGCATGCCAGGTGGAGGAGGCAGCATTCCAGAACACAGATGCTGGTTTCTCAGCTGGGCTCGCAGGAGTCTACCATAAGGAAAGTTGTCAACCAGGTCCTGAAGAACTCAGGAGTCTGTGCTACAACATCAAGCAGCTAATGCTGGGCTGGCCGCCAACCACCTTGCCACTATGGAGGGGTCTGGAAAGAGCTGGTCCTTGCCTCATTCTCAGTCCCTATGGCCCTCCACAGGGCCCAGGGGCATGCTGTTTTTCTGTTTGCCTAATTTTTACAGGAGATATACATACACAGCTTTCCTTAAGAAGACCTATGAGGTCCCAGCATGGTAGCCTAGTGGCTAAAGTCTTCACCTTGCATCCACCAGGATCCCATATGGGTGCCAATTCTAATTCTAGCTAGTCCACTTCCCATCCAGTCCTTTGCTTGTGGCCTGGGAAAGCAGTGGAGGATGGCCCAAAGCCTTGGGACCATGTACCCATGTGGGAGACGTGGAAGGAGGCTCCTGGCTTCGGATCTCATTGTTCGTCTGGCACAGGAGAGAAGCTTTCTAAGTTCTGCTTTTCTGTTGAAGCTCTTACCTTTGAGTTCTTTGGCAGGGGTTAGGATGACATGGATTCTTTGAGATGCATGATCCAAACTCAAACTGATGATCTTGGAGCTTCACACAGCGAGCAATGCAGGCACTGGGGTAAGTACGTCCGTTCTGCCCACACACGGGGACAAACTGATCTGCACAGTTACAGGGCAGCCCTGAAGCAAGGAAACAGACTCAATGGTATGCACTGAGGAGAGTTCCCTTCTCTCAGATTTCCCTATTAAGGCAAATCATTAACAGCTGTAGGAGGTCTCATGGTAAAATAGAATTGTAAATTAAGTTATTACAAATTAACTTTCTTCCTACCGCTGGCAAAGTTTTTGAAAACAGCTGGACTCCAGAAAAACCTTTGTCCCTGGATGGCTTTCCTGTCCTTTAACTGCTGGCTCATGGAGGGTTTGCAGACCCTCACTCCAGCTGGAGACCATGTAAACAAGGCTATATGTAGGAAAAGTAAAGGATGATTTCCCAGTCTGGCACAGGAAATGTAGAATTTAGATGTTTGAAACTGGCTTAGAGGATTTATTTTTAAAAATATTTATTTTTATTTGAAAGAGTTACAAACACAGAGAGACAGAAAGAAAGATCTTTGATCCACTGGTTCACTTTCCAAATGATTGCAGTGACCAGAGCTGGGCTGATCTGAAGCCAGGAGCTTCTTCTGGGCCTCCCATTTAGGTATAGGGTTCCAAGGCTTTGGGCCATTCCCCACTGCTTTCCCAGGCACATCAGCAAGGGATCTGGATCAGAAATGGAAGAGTTGGGACTCAAATTGGTGTCCATTTGGGATGTTGGTGCCATAGGCTGAGGCTTAACCTACTATAGTATGGCATCAGCTCCTTGGGGGGATTTCTTGAATGTTAAAGGTAATACCCACTACAAAACAAGGCAGAATCTGTAAGCTCCTCTCTTCCACTCTCATCTCCTTAGAAAGGAAGAATAACAACAAGATGTTTTCGGTGATTACTGTAATTTTAAGACTTTGAAATTTTTATAAGTGTCTTCTCTCTGTGTCATGTTTGGGCAGAGGTGTTGAGTCCCAAGGAACATGGTGCAGTTTGGGAGAGGTAACATCTCCTTAGACTGCCAGCTAGACATGCACTGACTTAACTTATCCAAGGACACCAAGGGCCGTACATCACAGGGAACAGGCTCTTCCTAGCTGCAAAGTTTATTCTTTAAAAATATTTAGATGTTGCTATGGTTGGGGTTTGGTTTGAGTGTCCCCAAGCCTTCATGGGTTGACATTCAACCCACCTCATGAGATACAAACAGTGTGGAAACTCAATCTCATTTTACAGTAATAGAGGTGAGGCCTTTGGGAAAGATAAGGGTCAGAGGAGGTCATCAGGGCAATTGGATGTTGGTGGGCTTGTAAGATGAGGAAGAGAAATATCACACACGCCTCTGTGCTCTCTCTGGTCATGTGACATTCTGTGCCTACAGACACACACATGCATGTCCCTGCTCCCTGTCTCTTGCCATGTGATGTTCTGGGCTGCCTTGGGACCCTGCCAACAAGAAGGCCATCACCAGAGGAGGCCCCTAGACCTTGCCTCTCTAGAACCATGGGCCCAAACAAACCTCTTTATAACGTAGCCTTCCTGATGCATTTCATTCCGGTCATGAAAAAATGACGAATATACATGATAAAAATACAACTCAAGTTTTCCTTATAAATCTTTAGTCCTTCGTCTTCCCCATATCCTTCTATGGTTTCTCTAAGTAGAATGAATTGTCCTCATCCAGAGGAAAGCAAAGACTACTCATAAAAGAGGATGATAACAGCAGTAAAAAGCAAGCAGGGAATGCTGGCGCTGAGCAGGGGATAGGACTGGGTACTGTTAGCCCTTTTACTTCCCCATCCTGCGCTGTTCACGTCTTAGTTCTCATATCCTCTTTCATTTTCCAATTGGTTGGAGGCAAAGATTGGTAAATCCGTCTTCTCTTCACCCCCCCATTAATCCCTGCTTCTCTTCAGGTTGTAACTTCCAGTCACAAAATGAAGTCACTTTGGTTCAGACCTGCATTAGTTTGCTAACCTGCTCTTTATGCTTCTGTACAAAACGCATTGCTAGTTTCCTGTTTTTTTGGGGCCAGATCACAAGGAGTAACATGCCCTGCCAGCAATCCTTGGCTCCACCAATCACTGTATGATTTATTCACTCACTGTCCTCATGGCAGCCTCTTGCAGTTTCTGTAGCGCACCCAGTGTTCCCACGGCAGCCTCCTGTGGCTGTCCAACTCATCTGGTTCCCATGGCTGCATAATTCACGCTTTCTATAAAAACCCATCTCTCACCTCGGGATCACTCTCTGAAGGAAAGGAGAGCTGACCCCAGCCAGTTGGTTTGTTTACCTGCCTCCTCAATAAACTTTGCTGCTTTGCAGAGTTGTCTGGGCTGCACTTCTTGGGGAGAGGCTCAGGTAGGATACAACAGGTGTTTACGAATTCCAGGGAGGAATCAGATGGCCATGCAGCAGCATGAAATGGAGAATAAGGGTGGGAACTTAGTGCAGAGTACTGCACCTCTGGTAAAAATGAGAAACCAAGAGAGGCCAGTACACTGTGCTGTTAGTGTTGACAGTGGCAACTTTGCAAAATAGCATCCCACGTCAGCTTTCCACTTCAGCTGGTCTGAGCACAAGGCCAGCAGCAGGCGGCACAGCAGAGCCAGAAGAGTAGTACTCTGGGATGCTGTTGGTAAGAGAAAAAGTGACTCTGAAAGCTAAGGTAGGCAGAGGGAGAAGGTGATAAGAAAACTTGGGAAATACATGGACATTTTTGGCTATTGTGGTAGAAATAAGTGGAGGTATTTTACCAGGTAGAAGAGTTCCCTCCAATTAAAACCATCCCAGTCACTGGACTGTTCTTTCTTTCTCACAGACGTGCAGAACACTAGTGCTGGCAGTGCCCCCAGGAGAACAGCTGAATGCCTTCAGTTCATGGAGGATGAGGCTAATCTGCAGAGGGGGACAGTGTCTTGCCCTTGGAGTCTGTGTTCAGTCGGCTGTGCACATGTGTGGCTGAGGCAAGATGAGGGGAAGTCGTTTGGAGCCGCAATGGGCCCGCAGGGCCTCACCTGTGAAGCTGCGTCGATCATCTTCCGCACTGTGCTCACTGAGGCAGAGGCGTTCAAAGCACACCAAACTGCCAGCAAAGCAAGAACAAACATTGCAGTTGATCTTAAAGGATGTTCCATGACCTGGGACAAAGAGAAAGAGATTATTGACCTATAAGCATGCACTGAGGAACTACAGCATGAATCGCAAAGCTTTAAGATGGAAATACTTGAAAGATGACTTTTGAATATAAAAACTCAGGCATTAAATCTGGTATTTATACTTCTTAGTGTGTCCTGTTCTTCCTCTAAGCCCAGAAGAGCTGGCCTGGGCAGCATGTGGCCTAGCCCCTGGGAATTCTCTTGAACCTCAAGGACTCTTCCTCTCCTCTGGACTTTTGCTCATCTCTCAGGCCAGCCCCAATGCCATCTTTGGATTTTGGATTTGAAGCCTGTCATGAAGTCCTGGCAAGAACGATTAGCTCCCAGAAGAGCACCTGAGTCAGCAACTTTTTGTGGCTCAGATTCTCCACCATCTTCCATGACGGCACTCCCCTCCCAGTGTCAGCCCCACAGGCATTTAGCCACTGAACAGAAAGAGTGATTTTGTTTTTCCTAAGATATTTCTGGGACACAGGATACCTATCTTCACATTTTAGCCAAGCAGAACATGGATTAAAAAACAAATATGTGACTTTCTCTAGGTGTAGAAATTTACAAGTTTACTTTAGCCAAGGGCACTCCTGTACAAAATCTCACATGAAGGAAACCAAAGCATATCAAAGCTAATCATCATGGTCACTGGGGTCGGAGACTGGAGTGAAGATAAATGAGCAGTGGGGAGGAAGCAAATCCTCATAAGTGACATTTTACCATAAATTTAAAAAAAGATTTATTTATTTTTATTGCAAACTCAGATATACAGAGAGGAGAGACAGAGAAGATCTTCAGTCCAATGATTCACTCCCCAAGTGACCACAATGGCCAGTGCTGCGTCGATCAGGAGCCAGGAACCTCCTCCACGTATCCAAAGTGGGTGCAGGGTCCCAAGGCTTTGGGCCGTCCGTGACTGCTTTCCCAGGCCACAGGCAGGGAGCTGGATGGGAAGTGGAGCTGCTGGGACTAGAACTGGCGCCCATTTGGGATCCTGGTGAGTTCAAGGCAAGGACTTTAGCCACTAGGTCATGGCGCTGGGCCTTTATCATAACTTTTGAAATAATATTAACATGGACTGTTGTTAGATCTATTAAGCAAAAGATGGTAAAGGAAACAACAGGAAAGCAAGACTCTACAAGTTTCAGGGAAAGCTATCAAAGGGCTCACTTTTCAATGTATTCCCAAACTCCTGACCAACCATGTAACTCCTGTCCTTGCTTGCTTCCCAAGGTGTGAGAGTGGAATCTCATCCCAGGAAGTGGGGTGCAGTTGAGGGTTAGGAAGGAGGGTGCCATGTCTCTGCCTGGGCAGGGCTTTGGGTCAAGTAGGCTTGGGGCTGGACCCTATGCAGGTTACTTATGATCTGGGTGACCTCTTTGAGCCTCAGCTCCCTCTCCTAGGGAATAGGTAACAGAAATGCATCTATCAAAGCAAACCTGGAGGATTCAAGGAGATGAGGAAGGCAAGATGTAGCATTGCGCTTGGCACATGATTACAGTGAAACAAGTGTTAGTCAACCACTAACCTCTTTTTTGAGGGGACTTCCAAGAACGTGCTATAGAAGTCTTAGTGTTTTGTTCATTTCAAAAACACTGCCCAGAAAATCCAATGTGTAATCTTTGGTGAGAATTCATTCAATGTTCTTCTTACAAAGTGAAGATCACCAATGACATATTAAAATAAAAAACAAGGGCAAGTGTTTGCCTAGCAATTAAGACTCCAATTAAGATATCTTGGAAAGTTGGCATTGTGGCATAGTTGGTTAAGCTATGGCTTGCAACACTGGCACTGGAGTACCTGTTCAAATCCACTCCTCTGTTAATGTTGCTGAGAAAGCAATGGATGATGACCCAAATATACAGACCCCTGCTATGCACATGGGAGCCCGGGATGAATTTCTAGGCTCCTAGCCCTAGCCATTGTAGCCATTTAGGTAGTGAACCAGTAGATGGAAACTCTCATTTTCTCTCTTTTTTTCTTCCCTCTTTCTCTTTTTCTTCATCACTCTGTCTTTCAAAGAAAGAAATTAAAAAAAATAAAACCTATTTAAAGATGCAAAACACACCGGTGTCACACAGTGCAGGGCCTGGGTTTGACACTGGGTTCAGCTCTAGATTCCAGCTTCCTGCTAATGCACACCCCGAGGTGGCAGTGATGGCTCGAGTACTGGGTTCCTGCGACCCATGTGGCAGACCTAGATTGACTGAGTTTGCAGCTGCTAGCTGCAGCCTCAGCCCTAGGGCCACTGCCGACATGGGGGATGTGAACCGTGATGGGAACTCCTGTCTCTGCCAGCTCTCTGCCTCTCAACTAACTAAATATATTAAAAATACAATTGAAATATTTTTAAAAACCATGGAAACAAATATAGTTTAGGACTTACTTTTTCTTTTCCCTTCAACAATACAAGACTTCTGGAGGTCTACACAGTGTGTCTCCATACAGTTTTCTAAGAGTCCACCTTGCCCACACGAGCAGATCTTGTAACAACCAACTTCCCCTGCAGACGATGGCACCTGGATTAGAGTCCCTTGACGGACGATGAAGTCAGAAGCTTCTCCCAGTTTGCAACCTGTGTAAACAAAAATTGTGGAGAGATGGCATTAGTCTATGATATTGTTTTATGACCTTAGACACACCTTATGGAAGACTTGCAGGTATTGCAGAGCTAGTAAATATTATATAATAGGATGAAGAAATTGTTTGGGGCCCGGTGCAGTAGCTTAGTGGCAGGCCCAGGAAAACTCATTTTCTATCTTGAACATTTATATTTTCTTATAAGATGATCTTCAGGGGTTCGGGCCTTGGGGTCGGGGGCAACTGCCACTCCCTACAGTGTGGCAACTGTGGGGGGTGCCCCTGCCAGGTCGGCCCCAATGCTGGGGACTCACACCAAAGATACTGCCGCAAGGCAGTGAACAAGTCCTCGGCCTCCCCCAGGGCGGCCAGTGCACCAAGTGGTGCCAGGCTTTGATTGCTGGCCGCCTGGCAGGGTGAACTCTGGGGTTTTCAAGATATGTAGTTGCTGCCTGGGGTCACTCATGACTAAGACTAGTTTGAGTGTAGGTGAGAAGTGAATTTTCGGGTATTCTCAGTGACAGGGTCATGAAAGATTTAAGCATGCGTGGGGACCAAGACCTGGTGGTTTGGAGGGAAGTATCCAGAAGATAATTTGAGTTAGACAGATGCAACAGCTCAATTATGAATACAGAGATGGGATACTAGTATAGAACATCACTGATCACCACACACTAGTCTACACCAAAGCTATGGATGGGGGCCTCTTTGGCAGTGTTAGGTACCATTACCCGACTGAGGGGTGGAGTTGTGGAATGATCACATTTGGCAGGATCAAGACACTATCCAGCACGCAAGAGAACTTGGCCTGGGGGTAGACTCTGTGGGGTTGTGTGGGCCCAACCCTTTGGAATACAAGCCCCCCTGGTTAGCTCGCAAGCTGGGGTTGCAATGGTCTAAGCTAGGTGTGACCATGCCACCTGCCATCACTCATGGGTAAAGGAACCCACAACCCTACCTAAAGGGTAGGTCAAGGCAGCAGCACCCAAATGTGCACCTTTAAACAGGATGTGAGGTGGGCCGGGCTGCCACTGGAAGGGGGCAGAATGGGCAGGGCTGAACAAACCTTAACCCGCAAGAAACAACAGAAATCAGGTTGGAGCACAGCTCATGCCATGTAGGTCCTTGCACATACTGATCTGTGTGAGGCAGAGGCACTAAGCCATAGCATCCAAGGGGCCAGGACAAGTGAGGGGTTCTGCCAAGCGGAGACAGAACAACCACCGGCCTGCACCTGATCTATGGCTGAGAATAGGCCCGGTTGGGGAAATAACGGGACACCCTAGCTGGGATGAGTTTCCCACCAAGGAGCGCATGGGCTGGAACTGAGACTGCATTCTGATCACGATACAATTATAATCTCCCTTGGCACAAGTGTGGACTGGGACTGGAAGCACCAAGCCAGGCCAGACTCCAACACCATCTGGTGCTCTGGAGGACCGGGGAGAGATGTGTGACAGACTAGGCTAGATCTCAGCCCTTACTGAGCCATGTGTGAGCTGTGTGGGGGTATGGAAGAGCCATGGCTAGGTTGAAATATTCAACAACAAGAACCAGCCTGGGTTGAAGGCCAGTCAGGAAAAGCCACTGTTCTTCCTAGGACAGGAGGTGAACTGAGTAGTGCTGGCTCATGGACCCACTGGTATGCGTGAAATCTGGCATTGGGAGAGGTTCTGACGGAGGAGCTTGGGCAACTCCTCTGGCAGGACACAGCCCCCTGCAGGTAAGCGCAAGAAGCACAATAGGGAACAACTCATAACAGGCAATGGAAATTATCCCATTGGCATACACATGGCATGGGTTGGGGGCAGACCAGGCTGAACCTGTTCACATTATCTTCTGGTGAATCCGAGCACCAGAACAGAGTGTGGGTCGAGCCAGGTGCAGTTGCAACACATACCAGTACACAACAAGTAATGCCAAGGTGAGATGAGCCGTACCAGATGTGGTTGCAGCACCCAAACAGCACAGGTGACAATCGGGGAGGAGGCAAAGCCGACAGAGGAACGTGGGCTCCCCTGCTGGATAACTACTTCCATTGGAAAGCGTGAATTGGGATAGGAGCAGTTCAGACTAGGCAGGGCTATAGCACCTGTGGGCCTCATGATGAGCTGACTGTTCCGACTGGTGCAAGTAAAAATTAGAGTGGGTTGAGGGGTGTTTGGGCTTAGCCACAGCATTAACTGGCAGAGGCTGGTACTGGGAGCTAATTCTGTCAAGTCAAATGCCAGAACCACCTGGAGACTGCATAATCTGGGAGTGGGTGTGGCCTAGTAGGGAAATAGTGGGCACCTCCCTCAGGGTTACCACCCTCACTGGACAGCACGAAAACCAGGTTAGGGGCAGGGGTGGCTAGACAGAAAGGTACCTGCCAGTAGGTGTATGGGCTGGATAATAGTTGGTTGGGTTGAACTAGGCTTCAATGTCCATTGACGTGTGCGAGAGCTAAATGGAATGTGGGACAGACTGGACAAGCCTGCGGTACATACTGGCAAGCATGGGAACCAGGGTAGGGGGCAGAACTGGTAGGGGTCTTGGGGAGTCACCCCAACTAGGCTGCAGCTCCAACTGGTTTGCATGAAGACCGAGTATGAAGTGGGTAGGATCGAGCTGGACTACAACACGAGGAAGACGGGGCTGGAAACCGAACGGACCCAGCAATCGCAACAACCAGCATGTGCATAAGCTGATTGGTGTGACGAACGGTGTTGGAGTCTGTACTACCAAACTCACGCAAGAATCAGATCTGGGATCATCTCAGATGAAGTTTCTTTGGATATCCCTCCAACTGAACTGCTGATCTTGGAACCCTAACTATCAGGAGACTGTCAGCCAGTGGACTCTGAATAGGTTTCATTGCGGTTGGGACGGTGAGATTGGCAGCAATCCAGAACTGATGAACTATCAAAACTGTATCAAAACTCATGTTGGGGATCGGGAATGGGTGGGAGGTTGGGTGGGGCTTTTCCCTTTGCTACTCCCCTAACCCCAGATACAGGGAAAAAATGATTATATTAGTGTGGAAACAATGATATTACCCACTTTCACCCTGTAGCCCTTGACCCTTTGTACCTTAATCAACTAAGATTATTAAAGTTAAAAAATAAATAAATAAACAAACAACAACAAAAAAGATGATCTTCAGGGGGCCTGGCACAATAGCCTAGTGGTTAAAGTCCTCACCTTGAATGCACCAGGATCCCATATGGGTGCCAGTTCTAGTCCCAGCAGCTCCACTTCCCATCCAGCTCCCTGTCTGTGGCCTCGGATGCAGTTGAGGACAGCCCAAAGCCTTGGGACCCTGCACCCGCGTGGGAGACCCGGAAGGAGCTCCAGGCTCCTGGCTTTGGATTGGCGCAGCACCAGCCATTCTGCTCACTTGGGGAGCGAATCATCGGATGGAAGATCTCTCTCTGTCTCTCCTCCTCTCTGTATATCTGACATTGCAATAAAAATAAATAAATCTTTAAAAAATGAGATGACCTTTAGGAAAACAAGGGAATCCAAAATCAAACTTCATGTCATGGAGCTGGTATTTTGGTGCAGTGGGCAATGTTGTTGCCTACAAGGCTAGTATCCCATACGGGCACTGGCTCGGGTCCCAGTTGCTCCATTTTTAAGCCAGCTCCTGCTAATGGTCTGGAGAACCCAGGTATCACCTTGCTGTCTTGTGGGAGCCCTGGATGAAACTCCTGGCTCCTGGCTTCAGTGGACCCAGGCTTGGCCACTGCAGCCATCCAGGAACTGAACCAGCAGGGCGGAGATCCCTGTCTGTAACTCTTTTCAATAGACAAATAAATAGGATATATCTTATAGTATTAATGCTAATATGAGACATGGTTTCAATTGGGAAGCAGATGAGAAAAGTAAAATGGGTTTACAAGCAAGTGACACAGAGTAAGACTATAAAAATTCTACCTGATGGAGATCAATGTACATTCTACTGAATATGCCATTTCTCCATATACCAAGGAAAAGGAAACATAAGAACATTGGTACATTGGTCAAACATTACAGCATGAGAGAAAAATACAAAAAACGTGTTCCAATCTGGGAGTGGGAGAGGCCTGGGAGGGAAATAGTGGGCTTCTCCCTCTTGGGTTATCACTCCCATGGGAAGGCACAAAAACCAGGATAGGGGCTGGGGTGGAATAGGGTGTCGGACAGACTGGACTACTGCTACACATACTGGCAAACCAGGGTAGGGGGCGGGCCTGGTGGGGGTTATTGTGAGTAGCTCCGACTAGGCTGCAGCTCCCACTGGTTTATGTGGGGGCCAAGTATGTGATGCTGGACTGCAACACCCATTGGTTCCAGTGGAAGTCAGGGCTGAAAACAGAACCAACCCAGCAACTGCAACCACCAGCTATCAGGGTGATGGACTGTGTCAGGCCCTGTATTTTCTGGTACAAACAAGAACTGGACTGAGAACACCTCAGACAAAGTTTCTTTGGAGATCTCCCCAATTGAAATGCTGGACTCAGAACCCTAACCAAGAAAAGAGAGAAAACAGAACAAGTCAACCAACCACCTCAGCTATATCTTAGCAGCGAAACATGGGGCAAACAGAGACTCTATGATGGACTATGTCAATCAGTGGATTCTTCAAGGACCTCATCATGCTTGGAGTGGTAAGATTGGCAGCAATTCATAACTGTTTAACTATCAAAACCACTTGAGCAAGACTCTCGGAGCATACCCTACATGCGGGACCTGGGGAGGGTGGGAAATTGGGTGGGGCTTTTCCCTTAATACCCCCCTTTAAACATGAAGGAAACAATATGGAAATAATAGTCTTACCCACATTCCTATAGCTCTTGCACCTTTTTACCCTAGTTAACTATGTAAAGATTGTCAAAAATATAATTTAAAAAATTTAAAAACAATAAATAAATAAACATATCAATTAAAAAAAACCTGCTCGGGCCCGGCGCGGTGGTGCAAGTGGTTAAGTCCTCGCCTTGCACCCCTGGGATCCCATATGGGCGCTGGTTCTATCCCGGCAGTCCCACTTCCCTTCCAGCTCCCTGCCTGTGGCCCTGGAAAGCAGTCGAGGACTGCCCAAAGCTTTGGGACCCTGCACCTGCGTGGGAGACCCGGAAGAGTCTCCTGGCTTCGGACTGGCATAGCATCGGCCATTGCGCTCACTTGGGGAGTGAATCATCGGACAGAAGATCTTCCTCTCTGTCTCTCCTCTCTGTATATCCACCTTGCCAATAAAAAAAAATAATAATAATAATTAAAAAAACCTGCTCAAGTTCGTCTTTTATAGTTAAGAACCCTATAGTTCACTATGGCAGCGAAGTTTTAGGTTGACACTATTCATTTACCATTTAAATGGCCATTGAAAATTCTCTGTGTCTTTGTCTTTTTCTGCTCACATCTATTGAGAAAGCCTCAAACATTACAGGGAACAATGCAGAAAAAAACACCCCTTACCATCTCACTCCAAAGATACCTCCTCCCACCCTGGAAGAAACGCCAGCTGCCGCTGGCCATGCTCCTCCCCAGCCACACCCACCTGCCTCTTACCTTGGACACAAGAGTATGGAAGGCAGGGGTCTCCAGAGGGACAGCCTTTCCGATTCACTTCACAGAGCTCATTGGCTGGGCAGGGATTAGGGTTACAGGGATGAGTCACTTCTTCCACAATGTTACCGAGAGTACTTGGTCCTAAGAAAAAACCCCAGATTAATGTAACCAACCTAAAAGAGGAAAAGAGGACTGCAAATGATCTGCATTAATTTTGGCTGGAATGAAGGGAGAGCTCATAAGCACCCGACAAAGCCTGATTCTGAGATACTACGAAAACACTCCTGTTATCCCTTGCTGGTGCATTTGGCATAAATGTACACACAGTAATTCATCTGTTTGTTACTGACACCTCCAATATATCTGGCAAAGTTCTAGGTACTGCAGACACAGTGACGGACAGAACAGACAAGTCTCTAACAGAGTTTACACTTGGTAGAGAAACAGACAATACATACATGCATATATTTTGTGTTCACGTTCATAAAGGAAGGTAATTATAAGCAATAAGCAGCAAAACAGGATAGAAGGTGCATGTTTTAGGTAAGTAGGTCAAATAGGTGCTTTTGTCTACAAGGGATAATTCAGCATGTTTTAACACAGATTAGAATCTATCATGATAATATGGACCCCACACCATGATTATGTTTAACTTTTGAAGTCACTATCAATGAAGTCTCAGTAATACTCAATATACGTGACATCTAATCAAAATTTTAACATTCAAACAACAGTGTTTCTAAATGGTTGTCCCACTGAAATAGCTTCCTTCTGCAAATACATCTGACTTCTGGGGCTGGTGGGGAATGCATTATGCTTCCACCTGTGGCACCTGCATCCCATATGGGCGCCAATTTGTATCTTGGCTGTTTCACTTTTGATTTGGCGCCCTACTATGGACCGGAAAAGAAGTGGAGAATGACTCAAGTTCTTGGGGCCCTGGCACCCATGTAGCAGAGTAGGAAGGAGCTCCTGGCTTCTGGTTCGTATCAGATCAGCTCTGGCCATTGTGGCCATTTGGGGAGTGAACCAGCAGATGCGAGATCTCTCAGTCTCTCTTTTTCTCTGTAACTCTGCCTTTCAAATAAAAATGAAATAAATATTTTTTTTTAAAACAAATCCAAATATATCTGACTTCTGGAGTACCTACAGTGTAGGTGAATACATGAGTTTTGTGTGCTTGGTTTTAGGTCGGACTCAGTCTCTATGAGTCACAGATGTAGTATAAGGGCTCTTGAAGTTATGGAAGCTGAGGTGTTGGCCTATTCAAAGATGCAGAGAGCTAGTCATGCTCTCATTTTTGCTCTGTTGGTCACAAAAACTAAGGATAACACTTTGCTGCTCTGGAGAAAAATGTGTCAGATGCTACCAGCTACATGTCTACATCCATTTTCTTTCCCCACTTATTAATAGATGTCCAAATTTACTAGAATGGAAATGGCCCCAGTTAGGAATGTAATCTTTCCCAATTTTTCTATAACATGAGCTGGCCTATGTTTGTTCATGTCCGTTTGCTCTCCCCTTGCTTTTCTCCATCTGGAGCTAAAACACAGCAGCTGGAACTCCTACAGCTGTGTTACAACCAAACAGCAAAGTAATCCTGATGACAGAGCCAGGTGCTAAAGGTGTGTGCTAAGGGATGCCATAGCAGCCCTGGATCAACTGTTTGGGGTTTTCTTTTGCCTGTCGCAGTTTGCAGTCAAGCTAGCAGCACCACTGCCCTCTGGTGGCAGCCTAAACACTCTCTTTAGGCTAACTACTCAAGAGTTGGTATTTGTTATGCCCTGGTATCCACAACACAGTCACCTCACCGCCAAGAAACTTGACTCCAAGATTCCTCAATGACTGCTGCAGTGCTTGGCAGTTCTTGGCGGACAGAGGCAGAAGTGGTGGCCATGAGCTCTGTTTCCATGTTCTAACCCACACTAGCATTCTTTAGTCAATAGTATCGAGAGGAACGTCTAAGCCAATGCCTGGCTTAGGTCCACATTCATCTGATGACAATAAAAGGTGAATACTCCCTAGGGGAAATTCCACTTTCTGGTTATTTGATGCAAGGAAAGAGCAATGATATTTGAGAATGTTTGTCCTTGATTCACTGCTCAGAGTTCCTGCCTGACAAGAGTTCATGCCTCCTGGCTGATAAAATAATCCTCCTGCTTAAGTATTTTAAGGTGGCAAGTTTTTCTTGGACCACACTGAGATGGCATCCATGAGCCACTTGTTCTCAATAGACAATACCATTCTAAAAACAGAACTAACCACCCAGCAAGGACAGAGAAATATCTGTAATCTAAAACCAAATGCGCCAGGTGCTCACTGAGGTATGTATCCAGAGGTATGCAGCTCTCTAGGTCGTCCGTGGGTGAGAGGAGCTCACAGATGCTCTCGGCTGTGTGGTCTTCAGGGAATTTGCTCTGGTCTCCACACTTCCTGAGAATCTCCACACAATCTGATCTTGAAAAGAAGAAATGCACATGAACTTAGGGTGCAGGGCTACTGATCCATCAGTATCTCTTCTGCTTATGAAGCTCTCCAGGAAGTGAGTTTTCTGAATTTCACGTTCTGTAGTTGTCTGATGGAAAACAGAACTGTGATTCTTAGTGGAGCAGCTGGGATAAGTCCTAACTCTCACCTGAGCTCAAAGGCTTTGCTTGAATTTTGGACTCATCACCTGAACAAAGCCCTCATGGAGAGCTGGAAAGTAATTAGTCCTGTGATCTCAGCAAGATCGGCTACCGAGTCTCTCACTGGTTAAAACCAGGGGTTGTATTGAGGAACCGTGCATCTCTGAAAGTTTCATGTACGACACTCTTTTGTACATTAGCAATGCTTTGCTACCTTTGGGTACAGGTCTACTTCTAAATAACTGGTGTTTTTGACACAGCGATGTATCTACTCACAACCTTGTCAAATTTTAACCAAGAATTGTTTTATATAAATGGACACCATATAAATAGGTCACTTGTTGTCTTTTAGTCCTTTTGTATCTGCTTTTTTTTTTTTTTGTAATTTGTAACACACACTCATGATCCCCATGTATTTTATTAAGTAATAAGACAGGGTTTGATACATTTGTAAGAAAATTTTAGCCTTATAGTTATTACGTCTCTGTGGCTTTTCACCATCTTGGAAAGGAAGTTACAGCAGCTAGTCTGATGTGCTCTCTGAGAAATCACACATCCTTTATGCTTGTTGGCTTCCTTTCTGCCCCTTCCCCCTCTTTAAACAGCCTTTTAGTTATCAACATTACATTATCAGCATTCAGTTAGCAACACTGGCCCGTAACAACTGGAAAGTCCACCACTTAATTTTTTTTTCTTTTTGTCTTCAATGAGATGTGATCCTGAAGTTTTCTGTGCTAGCAGTTGATACATTTTTCACTTTTTGGACACTCAGTTGTTGTAGCTCACTATCTGCCTGCTCAGGTCATCCCCAGGTCATGTCGGAGCAGATATGGACTCTGCTTAAGGTTGAAATAATCTGAAACGATTCATCAAGTCCCCTCCCAGCCATATACTAACACTTAGGAGACAAATATGAACTTGGCTTTGGGGAAAAATATGTTTGAAGACCAGCTGCCACAGGCTGTTCTGTAGGCAAAAGCTTTTTGATTCACTAACCGTAGCAGCTCTGCTTTTTCCTTTCTCCTAGATTTCCCATGCAAACATTTAAAAATTGTTTATGAGGAGCAAGCCTTGGTGGTTATATTCACCAACTCCCCCAATCATCTAATATTTGTAGAATTCCTACTGTGAGATTATACTAATCCCTATAGAGGAGAAAAAGAGGAAAAAAAGAGGAAAAATGGCACAAAGGCATAATGAGGAATGAACTTCTGTTTAAGGAGGATAAAGTCTAACAATGCAAGACAAGCATACAAGTGAAAATATAAAAGTAGCATTGTGCATTGGAGGCACTTAATAAATTTATTGTTTCTGAAATTAAGTTCCATAAGAAAAGTAAATCTAAAAAAAGTATTAAGGACAGCTGGAGAAATCTGGGAAGACTCCACAGGAATGTCTGGTATTTGAGAGAAAGCAGGAACGTGCAGTGGGCAAGGGGAGCTGGGGGGATGGGGCTTCAAGCAGCAGAGTGTGGGCAGGAAAGATCTGCAATGTGGGGGTGAGCAGGAAAGCAAGTGGTGGGAGAGAAAATCCTAGAGGGACTCTGAGTCATGGGTGGTCAGGACCCAAACCAAAGAGCCACAAGAAAAGAAACTTACTTGCAGATAATATTTCCCCGGGATTTACTGTGACAAGGTTTGATCTGCAGTGAACAGGCTATCGCTTTCCACATTTCTGGCTGGCATTTCTTAATATCAAGAACGGGGATGCTGATGAATGGCATCTTGATGCTTCCTTTCTCCCACAGCTTCATGTCATTCATGGCTCCTTGATCCGACTGTGCGTTACAGCTCCTGAAAAGTTCTGTTGGCCTGAAGAGGACAAAGGCCAGAAGGGATCAGGAGGCAAATATTTTTTAGGGTCAAGTGATGTGTAAACTCCTGACATACACTTTCAGATTTCTTGACGAGGAAAGCATATACGGCTCATCAAAGGATATCGCCTGATTTTATGAAGATTCAAAAGACACCGGCACGAAGACTGACTGCATGCCTTCTTTCTGGATGCACAGTTTTGTAACACAGCTTGAAATTTCAAAATGTGCTGGGCAGGACTATCATATCCAGAGGGTCCCTTTTCCTTCATTTCACGCAACTAATAAGTCTAAGCTTTAAAAAATTGAAGCATAAATACATGTATCTAGTAGTATTGTTACTTTAGTAATTCTACTTCAGATAATAAAATTTACAAGTATTAATATTCAAAAAAATTGAAGCATAATTGATTCAAAACCTTCATAGATATTTAGATTAGAAATTAAAATGCTGATTTTACAGTGGTTATTCATTTATTTAAAATTATAATAGGCTCATTACAAGTGAGTATAAGATGAAAAATAACTACATTTCACAAAACAAAACTTAGAAGAGTAGTTTTATTTTTCAGTTTTGTGAAATCTCTTTAATATCTGGCTTAATAAGAGAACTGGGTTTTCACCTCTGCGTCTATATTTGAAGCAACTTAGAGAACTGTCTAGGAAACTCTAACATTCACTCTTGTGAGAATGAAAGTAAGCCAGGTAAATGACACCTTACTGCTGTCATGAAAATGCTTCTGAGCTCATGAACCCCCAGGAAAGGGGTGCTGGAGACCACACACATGCTGGTTTATCCATTCACCCGCTTGTACACACCATGGTGGCTTCCGTGCCTAGGAGTAGCAAGCACTGTTGGGTCACAGGGTGGGTTAACTCTCTAAAATAACACCAAACTGTTTTCCAAGGTGGTTATGCATTTTACACTCTCACCAGCAAGCAATGTATGAAAATCCCATTTATTTTACATGCTTGTTAAGTCCTTTTAGTTCAAGCCATTCTATTAGTGTATAGACGCATTTATTGGATTTACATTTCACTGATGACTAATGGTACCGAACACGCTTTCATCTGATTATTGGCCATCAGATATGTTGCTTTGAAAAGTACTGAGTTGGGGCTGGTGATGTGGTATAGTAAGCTAAGCTTTCACTTGTAGTGCCAGCAGTCCCCACATGGGCATGGACTGGTGTCCTGACTGCTCTATTTGAGATTCAGCTCCCTGCTTATGGCCTGGGAAATCAGTGAAGGATGGCCCACGTTTCTGGGCTCCTGTATCCATGTGGGAAGCCCAGAGGACATTCTGGCTCCTGACTTCAGATCAGGCCAGCTCTGGCCATTGTAGCTAATTGGAGAGTGAATCAGTGCAAGTTCTCTGTCTCTGTACAACTCTGCCTTTAAACAAAAAGAAAATAAATAGTTTTAAACGAGTATTGAGTTATAATGGGCACTGATTCGTGTTCCAGTTGCCCCACTTCCCATCCAGCTCCCTGCCTGTGGCCTGGGAAAGCAGTCAGGGACGGCCCAAAGCCTTGGGACACTGCACCCACGTGGGCTTTCGGCCATCCTTGACTGCTTTCCCAGGCCACAAGCAAGGAGCTGGATGGGAAATGGAGCAGCTGGGACACGAACCAGTGCTCAAATAGGATTCCAGTGCTCAAATGGGATTCTAGCACTTGCAGGCAAAGGCTCAGTAAAGTTAAGATTCTTGTCTGACAGGAATTGTTTTCTCAAACCTTCAGGGATTCCAGTTTAGAGTTAGTAATCCTCTATTGTTTCTAGAAGTCAGCTGTGCTATTTATTGTGATTCCATTAGATATAACATTTTACTTACTCTGCAGCTGATTTTTAAGAACATTTTAAATTTACTTATTTTGATTTTTATTTGAAAGGCAGAGAGACACAGAGATAGAGGTCTTCCATTCACTAATTCAACTTCCTAAAGACTCCTAACAGCTTGGGCCTGGCTAGGCTGAAGCCAGGAGTCAGTAACTCAATCACGGCCTCCCCCGGAAGCTGGAGCTGGGAACAGAGACGGGACTCAGACCTAGGAGCTCCATACAGTATGTGGACATCCCACAAGTCATCGCACCCGTGCAACACATGCCTGCTCCCCTTCGGCTGACTTTAATATTTCCCTTTAAATTATTCTCTTTTAATATTTAGCTTTCAACAGTTTGACTATATTGTTCTAGGTGTGGGTTTTCTTTGTATTTATCTGATAGGGATTTGAAAAGCTTACCCAAGATGTGGGTTACTGTATTTAGTCAAATCTGAAAAACTTTCAGCCAGTGGTTAATCAATTATTCTGATTCATTTCTTTCCTTCTGGAGTCCAACTGTACATGTTACATCACTTACTCTCTTTGTGCTCCAATTCAGCTAAGTTCTACCGAGCTATCTTTGAGATCACTGTTCTTTTCTTACGATGTAACCAACCTGTTGTTCATTTCTTTCAATACATTTTTTATTTTATATATTTTCATTTCTCAAATTTCTACATAATTGTGTTTGTGTGTGTGTGCGCGTTTTTATCTCTCCTTGAACTCTCCAAGTCTTCACCTGTATCACTTCTTTCCCTCTAGGCCTTTTAGCATGTTTATCATAATTGCTTTAAAGCCCTTATCTGCTAATTCCAGTATCTGGGTAAGCTGTTGTTTCTTTTTCTCATTTCTGGTGGTTTCTGTTATATAATAAACACGATGCATGTGTGGGATTCAGGATTTTTGCTGATCTTCTCTTGAAGAATGTTCATTTTAGCAAGCAGTCAAATAATTAGCAAATACCTTGCCTCTTGCGGAGGCACGGTTTCAGCTGTCAGTTTTAATCCTTAGACGTGATCTTTACTCCCAAGGTGTGGCCCTTGCACGGTTTCACTGAAAAGCTCCAGGTGTTTATTCCCATTGTACATGGCATGATTTGAATTTCAAACAGCCCAGTAAAAGGTGGCTGCTAAAATCTATATTCATCTTACTTTAGCCTTCCATCCCCTGCTTACCTCAGGGTCCTTGTCGTGACACTGAGGAGCTGGGTAAGGATTCATGGGGAGTTCACCTACGGGTCTGAGAATGTCTCCTTTTCTGTTTCCTTCCTTTGGGGAATTTTCCCCTCCGACATCCAGCCTTTCTGGCAGCCCTGAACTCTGACCTCCAGCTCCTGAGCCCACGGCTGCTGCTTTTTGCTTCAGTGCTTTTCCTCACTAGCGGGCACTGAGAGTGTCCATGAGGGAAAAGTGAATGAATGTGGCTCTTGTTCGGTGAGGTTGCTGTCTTTGAAGCAATGCCACCCCTTCAGCTTTTGATTGCTTTTCAATGCCTTCAAATGCAGCTGCTCTTTTCTATTTTATGCAGGGGTATTATTTTCAGGGGTGTTATTCTGATACAGGCTACTCCACTATTATCAGAAACCAGAACCATATGCTCAAGGTTAACTTCAAACATGTCACAGAGTTCAAACTGACTTGATCTCTGAACCAGATCTTTATTGGCTAACACTCTATCATCAGTTGTAAAGACATCTCAATTTTCCTACTCGAAGTAATAATCTGAATACTTTTAATGGACAGGATGTGGGTTAGTTTGAGGTAAACATCGTCTGATTAAAATCTCTACAACTTCCTTCTAGCCCAACCGAATGCGTCTCTTCTGCCCTCTCCAGCTCTGGGCTGCAGACCACAGAACCTGTCCCATCCTTCAGAAACTCTTTCTCTCTGGGTTCCCCAACAGGGAGCACCCTCACTGCATGCTTCTGGATATCCCTTCACAGTTGTCCCTTCAGCCATTAGATGTGGATATGCAACCAGGTTTGGTTCTTGGTCATTTTTCCTACTACATGTGACACATAAGAGAAATACTTATTTGAATGTTTCTGCAAATAAATTGTTTTTAAACCAATGTAAATTTTACTTTTTAGTATTGTATCGGGCCCAGCGCTGTGGCCTAGCGGTTAAAGTCCTCGCCTTGAACACGCTGGGATCCCATATGGGCGCTGGTTCTAATCCCGGCAGCTCCACTTCCCATCCAGCTCCCTGCTCGTGACCTGGGAAAGCAGTAGAGGACTGATTCTTTGAATTCCACAAGTTTGTAGTACCTCTAGATTAGAAGAGACTTTGTAATAGTGGTTATTTTCCCTGAAGTGATTTACCTGCTGGAATATCATGACATCATGGAGTGGGCGCACTGAGGCACAAGGTGTTACACCATCACCTGGGATGCCTGCATCCTCTATCTGGGATTGATCTATACCTGGGATTGCGTCCTACCTCTGCTTCTGATTGTTTCTTTCTAACGCAACCCAGAAGGCAGCAGGCGATGGTTTAAGTTAGTGGCGCCTTTCACCTGCTGAGGATTAGGATAGGATTCCAAGCTGCTGGTTTTGGCTTGGTCGGTCCTGTCCTGGCTTCTGTAGGTATTTGGGGGAGTGAACCAGCAGATGAAAGCTCTCTCAAGCTTGCTCTGTTGCTCGGCCTTTCAAATATATATAAACAAATGACTAAATATTTAAAACTAAAAATGAAATAATAAAAGTTATAATCACCTTTTAACCCAGCAGGAATAAAATCAGAGTGAAGTTCTGTTCTCAAATAAGAGCCAGACAATTAATAATAAAACATTTTCATTCCATTTACAATGATTTAGTCTTACCTGTTGTTAAAATTAGTACAGTAAGTAAGATTTCTACAGCCCAACTGGCAAGGTTCCCGGACATCCGCTAAACAAGTCAACATGGACACCTCTACTGGATTATATTCACAAAAGCGATCAAACTCTTGCCAGCTTTGTGTATTGCCCCAGCTCATGCTATAAAGTTTAGTGCACAGTTCCCTGAAACAAAAACACAAATGCAGGAACACATATGAGCCGAATGTAACTTGCATAAAACTTAAACCTTATGACTGACATACTTTGGAAAAATATGCCCCCAAAAAGTTTAAAAGATAATCATTTCCTAGGACATAGGATAAAAAAAAAACCCATCTTTTGCATAGTTTATTCTTCTTCTTTTTTCGTTTATCATTCTCTTTTTGCATGATGGGCAGAAAGTTCTGTATTAAATTTAGTGCTTGATTACAGTATTTATAAATATTTAGTTCCTAGAACAATTATTTCCCCACTGCATTTTCTGACCTTTTGTTACACTTAAAGAAAACCCTTTCTGTGGCCTTCCAAAGATGTACTCAGCATCCCTTCCACAAATTCATTTTTCAACTTCTACTAGCAATCCAACAGCTTTATTTCTAGGCCTGATTTTTACCTCTAAGCTCTTTTGTGAATTTACTCCGAATAATTTTCAGATTATTTTCTGCCTTTGGTAAAGTTTGATGATCTACTCAAGGCACATATTCTGCTTAAGCTTTATTCAGTTTACAAACCACAGTAAATATAATTTCATTCCTGGTATCTCATACTCATTTTGCTCATTTTAGGATGCCCTATAAGTGGTTTCCCTTTCACCCCAAATCTCTCTAATATAGCAAACTTGTTTAATCTGATCTCAGTTATCTCCATTTATTCTTGTCCCTAGATGGTGTTTTCTCTATCCTATATTTGAATTGTTTATTTTTCATCCCTACGTGTATCACCCAAATGAATGCTAACACACTGCTACCTAACTTTGGTTGTAAATGCTAACCCAGGCTATCTACTAATGCATGAATGTTTCAAGTTTCACAATAAAGGGAATATTTATTAGATGTCAGATTAAAACCTCTTCTAAATCATAAGCTTACTTGAAAACCCATGCCATGGCAGAATTCACACTTCAACACGCTTATTTATTGCCTTATCAATACTAAACTTCCATATCTATAACATATTCAGGAACAATTAACTAGATGAAAGATATTATCTCTTCTAAATGCTAAGCCTATAAAACACAAGATGACATATATTTGCTAAGTTTAACTTTTTTTCTACTGCTTTTAATTCAGAAAAATGAGATACTGACCTACATGTTGAGGTGTTTGCCTTAGAACAACAATGTAACTTGGCCCCATCCAGGCCTGTCGAGGGGGGCGGGTGTACGGTGACTCCAGGGTGAACAGACTGCGAGCTCTCCAGGAAACACTGCCAGAGAGGATCCTGTGGCAACGGCTGGGTCTTACAACCCTCGATGAGACCATCAACGATCTCCATCTCTGTTTTCTTAGACATCAGAATTCTCTTGCAGGCAGTTTGGCAAGCATGGTCTTCAGCTCTGTCACAGCAATATAAACCTACATTTTCAGAATATGAGTGGCTTAATTAGTTGGTTTTATATCATGCCATGTTCAAAAGAGAACAGGGCAGTACTGCAGAAACTATTAGCAATTCAGTCAATATCTGCAGGGCCTACCAAAATCTCCTATTTCTCTGCAGTGTAGCAAACAGATGAGGAGCTAAAACTGACAAGGCATCTGTTAGCAGAATTCACTATTGTCTCGTCATGTGCTCTATAACACCATCCTTACAAAAGTGAAAGGCCATCCTACACCTACTGAAGCACTCCTGTGAGAGGTCTTTTATATTCTTGGGAAAAGGTCATGCAGCTCAAAGTACATTTATTTGCTACTAGTAACAAATGCTAAAAGCATTTATGTACTTGACTTGAAAGAAATATGGCAAGAAACACAAATACCATTCATTACTTTGTAGCTTTACTAGGAAGTTCTCTTATTTTTACCCTCTTTTCAAAGACAGATAAGCTGATAGATAAGCTAAACATGTTATAACTCAAATAATATAATAACAAAATACACCAGTTTATGGAAAAGAATGTTTATTCTGCATCTGTGGGATGTTCTCTACATATCAACTAGACACATTTAATCCATGGTACGGATTAGCTTTATTGCTTCTTTGCTGAGTTTCTGTCTAGTTGATCTGTCCATTGATGACAGTGGAGTGTTGAAATCTCCTACTATTATTGTACTGGAGTCTATGTATCTCTTAAGCTCCATTACCAATTGTTTTAAAAAGCCAGGTGCCCTGCCTGGTGGGGGTTATTGGGAGTTGCCCCAACTAGGCTGCAGCTCCCACTGGTTTGCGTGAGGGCCAAGTACGAAGTCAGCAGGATCAGGCTGGACTACAACACCCATCAGTTCAGTTCACGTGGAAGACAGGGCTGGAAACAGAACTGACCCAGCAACTGCAATGACCAGCATGAGTATAAGCTGATTGGGGTGACGGACTGTGCCAGACCCTGTACTGGCAAGCACACACATGAATCAGGTCTGGAATCACCTCAGATGAAGTTTCTCTGGAGATCCCTCCAACTGAACTGCTAATCTCAGAACCCCAACCATGAAGAGACTATGTCAGCCACTGGATTCTGAATAGATTTCATCATGCTTAGAATGGCAAGACTGGCAGCAATTCAGAACTGTTGAACTATCAAAACTGCTTGAGCAGGACCTTTGGAGTGTGCCACACATCGGGGACCTGGGATAGGTGGGAGGCTGGGTGGGGCTTCTCCCTTTGTTTATCCCCTGACCCCAGATACAGTGAAAAAAAGCGATGATATCAGTGTGGAAACAATGGTCTTACACACTTTCCTGTAGCCCTTGGCCCTTTGTACCCTAATCAACTAAGTAAGATTATTTAAAGAAAACAAACCAACAAAAAAGCCAGGTGCCCTGGCATTGAGTGCATAAACATTTCCTATAGTCACTTCTTCCTGTTGAATTGATCTTTACTCATAATTCGTCTTTTAATAGTTTTGTATTAAAGTCGATTTTACCTGATATTAGAATGGCTATACCTGCTTATTTTTCCATTGTTTCATTTTCCATCTGTGTGTATCTTTGTTGACGAGGTGCATTTCTTGCAGGCAGCAAACAGATGGGTCTTGTTTTTACTTTTGGTTTTTTAATTGGAGAGTTTAGACCATGTGTATCAAAGGTTCTTGAAAGAAGATGGTCTGGTCCTACTATTGTAACATAAATATTCCCACTGTTTGCTTCAGATTTCCTTTGTAGCTTTACTAGGAAATTACCTTGATCATCTCTCATTACAGTAATTATAATTCTCTATTTCTATGTGTAACACATCCTCAAGCATCATCTGTAGAGCTGGTTGGGTGGCTGAAAATTCTTTCAATTTCTGTTTTGGAATGTCTATTTTATCTTCACGTATAAAATGTGAGCTTTTCTGGGTATAGTATTCCGGGTTGGCCATTTCTTTCTTTCTTTTTTTTTTTTTTTAAGATTTATTTTCTATTGGAAAGTCAGATATACAGAGAGGAGAGACAGAGAGGAAAATATTCGTTCCACAAATTCACTCCCCAAGTGGCTGGAAGGGTCAGAGCTGAGCTGATCCGAAGCTAGGAGCTAGGAGCCTTTTACGGATCTCCCACGTGGGTGCAGGGTCCCAAGGCTTTGGGTTGTCCACAACTGATTTTCAAGGTCACAAGCAGGGAGCTGGATGGGAGGCGAGGCCTCCAGGATTAGAACCAGCGCCCATACAGAATATCCCAGCATGGTCAAGGTGAGGACTTTAGCCGCTAGGCTACCACGCTGGACCCAAACCTGGACTGCGTCTCTTCTAGCCTGTTTCTGATGAGATATCAGTTATAAGTTTGACTGCAAATCTTGTGAAATGAATCTGTCTTTTCTCATGTACACATTTTAAAATTGTTTTGTTACTGTGGAAAGTTTGATTATTTTGGGTTGTGGTGTTAGATCTTTTCTGGTCATGCTTGTTAGGAGTTCTATGTGTTTTCTATACATTAATATCCCTTTCTTTCTGATTTCATTATTATTTCACTGAATAGGCTTTCCAACCCATTCTCTTTCTCCATGCCTTCAGGAACTCTTAAGCACATGTTAGGTCATTCAATAGTGTCCTATACATTTTGAACACTTTATTTTTTCGATTTTCTTAATTCCCACATTTATTTCTCATTGGTTCTGAGTGGCCTTATGATTTTTTTTTTTTAATTCTTTGTCAGCAATTCCTCAATCTCTTCATTCTAAAATCTAATTGTTTTTTGTGTTCCTTTGGGAACACATATTGTCCTCCTTGTTTGTGCTGCTCATGCTATCTCCTTTTATTCTTACGGACTTGTGGGTTTTCTCTGATGGTTTTATCTTTGAACTCCCCCGTGGCTTAACGGAGCAGCTGCTCCTTTAGCGGATATCCAGGGGTGTGTGCTGGGAGTGGGTAGTGCACTCGGCTCAGTGCTCGTGGGTGGCACGGGAGTCCAGGGACTACTTAGGTCTGGTGTGGTGTCACCTTCTTTGTCCTCACAGGGGAGTCAATGCTCCTGATCGTCAGTGTAAACACAACCTCCCCTCGTCTCTGTTAGGTTGACTGATGCCTGCAGTTATGATATGGTAGCTAAAACCCCCATGCCAGCTCAAGTATCACACAATAGATCTGAGCAAATGACCTGTGTGCCCGAGACCTAGGCAGCACCTAGGTGTACAGCACCCTGCCACGCAGCCACAGAATTCCCACACACACAGTATGCTAAGGGTCTGCTCAGCGCCACCAGGCTGCTGCAGCTTTGGGAAGAAGGCCTTTCCCCATGTCAGCTACCTGTGAGTTCTCTGCCTTGGCAGCTTACTCCCCAGGCTGTGGCAGGCTGCTCACTCCCTGGGGAGTGTATGGCTCCCTGCCTGGCCTCCGATCTAGACTCGAAGTCAGCTGGGAACACAACTTATTTTCTTGACAGAACCAGCAACACATGTTCACCATATAGGGTTAAGTTGAGAGCCAAGTGTACCCTGGAGCTGCTGCCATTTCAGGGTGTCCCACGACCCAGTGCAGGAGCCTGCCGGCTGATCACAGCCTCTGCCAAGAGGGTGCCTTCTGCTCGCCAGTGGGGGCACTCAGCAGGGAATGGAATCCCTAGACCCAAAAGCTGTGATATGTATTTAAAATTCTAAGGTCTTTACCCAATTTCCCTCCAAAGTATCTGTACTAAAGAACTCTCCCACTGTCAGACTAGGGAATTCTCATATCCTCATACCTTTGACACCTTTAAGCTGTGACAATCATGACCAATTTGCCAAATCTAAACACCAAAGAAAGTCTGGTGTCTCCCAAAGGACCCAGATTACAGACAGCTATAGGAATGGACAGATTCCTTTTTTATAAAGTCTTTCATCAAAGATTAAGATGAGAAATACATCCCCTTTACTTACTATCTGTAGGGTTCCTCATCGGGTAAGATTGGGTATAATTGTTCACACAGTGTATTAGTTGTGGACTAATAGAAGCACAATAATTTTCCACTGCTTTGATCTGAGACGGGCCAGGAGAAGAATCTGTTCGAAAAATAGCTTGGCAGTATTCTCGGCAGTTTGTGTGATGACCTGCATAACTGCAACAAACTGAGCCCACTAGGAGGGGAGAAATAAAAAAGAGAGAGATGACAATGATATGGACATTAATGTTAACATGAAATCACCATCTTGATGAACAGTATGTCTCTGATTCTGAGAAATAAAACCATGCCATAGAAGATCTAAAGTCAGCTCTACTGCAGGACAGTCCAGGGCACGTCCATGTGCTCCCTGCTGTGGGAAAGCCCCCGCTGAGCTGCAGCAGCGCTGCTCCCCTGGGAGAGTCTGGATGCCTGGGGAAGTGTTTCTGATGACCACAAGAACTTGGGGACTTGTGCTGACCCTCAAAGTACAGGGGTCAGGGCTTCTAAATGTCTTGCAATGCTCATGGGGTGGGGGGGGGTTGTCTTACAACAAAGACCCTCCCCAGTGCCAAGAGTGCCCAAGTTGTGAACCACTGACACTTTTTTTTTTTCTGCTAGATTTTGATAAGCAAAGCACAGCAAACAAAACCAAGATACAGGAAAGCTTTACATGCCTCATGTTTATAAACCAGGACCAATAAAACCAACAGATATCAGGATCATAAGTTTGACAACTGTATTTTTAAACTGAAATGGAATTGCTAGATCAAGAGCTATGAAACAGAAATCCCCAAAGTTCCATTGAGCTTGACCATCTTCAAGAATGTGTCTAACCAGACAGTCTTCACCTCACAACTGATAGGACTTGCTTCAATATTGAAACATAGAACTCCACTCCAAATAGGCCTTACTCTGGATTTGTGCATTTAAGGAAGCAGATGCAGTGAACTGCCATTTAAATTATCTGGGAGAGTCAGATGAACAGCTCAGGTTTCAGATGTAGGGCTTACACTCATAATGGAGGAAAATGAGACCTCCCGCTGACACCATTGGGGCATCTGGAGGTGTGACGAGAAAGGCAGACAGGATATCCCTGATCATTAATAGAGATGGATATGGAGGAATCAGAATTAGGTTTCTGATGAATTTCATAGATCAATGAGTAGGAAATTCAGGTGATTTCCAGAAATAACCATAATGATAGAATCATACACAAATGAACGTGACACAGGACAAGCTTTAGTTTCCTGGGCTAGTAAATTGCTTCATATTTATTATACTAAGTGAATGTTTAAGTTTGTTCTTATTTAAGAGGCAGAGAAAGGGAGAGGAAAAAAAGAGAGATTCCATCTGCTACTTCACTCCCCAATTGCCTGTAATGATAAAGTTTGGATGGTTTGGAACCGGGAGCTGGGAACTCAATCTGTGTCTCCCATATAGACGGTAGGAATCTGATTACTAAGCCATCACCATTGCCTCCCAGGGTCTGCAAAAGCAAGAGGCTGGAGCCAGAGACTGACTCCCAGGGACTGCCAGATGGGATGCAGGCATCCTAACCAAAAGGCCAAACACTTGATCCATCAATGTTTGGCCTGAAATTAGTACAAACTTACCATGACTATTGCTGAAGAGTTCATTTCCCATTACATTACATTTATTGCTACAAATCTCAATAAGAATAAACTGGGGGCAATTGTGGTGGGGGCAATGGTGAGGCTAGAACAGATAAGAGGATGGGACACCTGTTTTGATTCCTTTAATAGACTGGTTTTCTCCCCATATGGGAGGACATAAGATTATGTCTGTGACTTGGGGAAATCTTGAACTAAGCCCCAATCTGAAAGGGCAGAAGTAGTGACACCTAGTGTTTCTTGTTATTCTCTGATACACTCCCACCAAGCTTATCTAAATGTTTGTTCCTAGGAAGTGTTTGCCATGGCTAACTGGAATGTGCTTTATCAGTCTTGCCTTGTTCTTCCTTCAAGACCTGCCCAGCCACCAGCTCCCTGAAGTCACCCAGCAGGATTTGATCCTTCCTTGCTCAGAAAGTAAGGTAACTGGTGACACCATTTCAAATCCTGCCATGTCTCAGAGTTCTTTTCATAAAGGCATTTTCAAAATAATTCTGTTTGCTGGGCTGCATCTTCCTCTATCCCTTTAGCTCTACTTTCTGCTTTAGAGATCTGTAATTAGGACATGGGAATTGTTGGGATACATGAATGAACATCTCAGAGAAAAGAGCCAGTCAGAATCTTGCTGGGCACATTCCTTCAGAAGCCTTACTAACATCAGAATGCTACAAACATCGGCAATGTTTACAATAGCTAATCATGTTCTGTAAATAGTGCTTTTCTCTTTGAACTGCTTGTATGATCATTGACAATATACTTACTTTCATTTCTGCTAATGCAACTGAAAAGAGCATTCTGTAATTAAAGAAAAACAAATAAACAGACATTAACCACCAGGCAGAATTTCTAATTTTATTCCATTATAGATTACACGGAAATCAGGGTATCAAACTAATTCTTTTCTAAGTTCAAGGCTGAAATCCCAGAAGCTATGAAATTAACCTGGTAAAAGGGAAACGATCTTCTAACACATGTTGGAGATCAAGACAGCTACCCCAAGCTACAAACTGAAAACATTATAGCAAAGCAAGTTTATGTAAAGCTGTGTCAACATGTTTTGGGAAAGCACTATAATGTATAGCTCTGTTACTTCTTGTAGCATATAAAACACTTTCCAAAAAAAATGACCCAACAAAGGACAATTAAGAAAATATACATGTCCTCTAACCATCGCACCTGAGCGTTCAGAGGACCCAAACAATTATTTCGTTCTCAAAAGTGGCCATACTCTGGCCTTATGTCCTACACTACAGAATCAGAATGTGAAGGTGGAATATAGAACAAAGCTTCACAGATAGTTCTTAGGTGGCCCTCTTGGGACCAGATTCTGGGAATTTGTCTGCCGTTTCATGGTTGCAGAGACTGCTTGCTTAGCTGGGGAAAGACAGGAGAATACCCCAAGTCACAGAGCAAGTCAAAGGCAGAGGCCAGACTAGGATCAGTGCTTTTAGAGCTCTCAGATTACTGTTCACATTTTTTCTCAGACTCATGGCTTAGATCAAGTGTAACTACTGTTCACCTGTTACTGACATCCAATGTAAGGAATATAAGAGAAAACAAGAAGCAAACAAGACAAAGACTCCTCGTCTAAAGCTAACTGGATATTCAGGACCTGTGTGTTATTAGATTATATCACTCACAATCAAAAAAGGCAAGTGCAATTAAGTACACCCTGTTGAACTGAGATAACTTTGGCTTTTAGTCACAGCTAAATTACAAGTTGGTTAGGTGATTTGGGATTTTAAAAGATCATCTTTACACATAAGTACAATCTAGCTTCAAAGAATCTTTTACGTAGTTGTGTGATGTTATTCTGCCTTCACTTTCCCCCAAGTAAATAACATTTAAGAACAAGCATAACTGATTTATTAAATTTAAAACAAAGTCAATCACAACATTCACAATTCTTTACGTCCAAGTCTGAAAACACACAAGCTATGAAATAGCAATTGATAAAAGAGAAATTGTCTTCCATTGCACACTGGAATCAAGATGGTCACCCTGAACCACTGGCCTCATACAGGAGGGCTCAGGAACTCACTCAGGGTGAATTCTTCTGCCAGAGACCTCATTAGGAAATCTAAGAGTAGTGGAAAAGCAAATATTTTTTCTGGACCCGGTGCGATAGTGCAGTGGTTAAAGTCCTCGCCTTGCATGCCCAGGATCCCATATGGATGCTGGTTCTAATCCCAGCAGCCCTGCTTCCCATCTAGCTCTCAGCTTGTGGCCTGGGAAAGCAGTTGAGAACGGCCCAAATCCTTGGGACCCTGCACCCGCCTGGGAGACCCAGAAGAAGCTCTTGGCTCTTGGCTTCGGATTGGCACAGCTCCAGCTGTTGTGGGCAGCTTGGGGAGTGAACCATCGGAGAAGATCTTCCTCTCTGACTCTCCTCTTTGTATATCTGACTTTGAAATAAAAATAAATCTTAAAAAAAAAACATTCCTTGTGTTGTTTAATAATGATATCATTTATCTCTCTTCATTCATGTTTCCTTATCTTAATTTACCTTTCCAGCTCCCCATTACAACTAACCTTCAATTTGGGTTCATTGGTCTCAGGACCAAATCTAAATCTATGTTTAAAATAATCTGCCATCAATTGGGGGATACAATTTTGGCTGTCTAATAAACTGGTTGTTCCTTTTTTGTAACTGGATCAATGTGTTTGCTATCTTAGTGGCTATTCTGGGTTGCAAAGCCTGATTGCCATTTTTGGCAGTCTTCTAGTTATTCTTAAAGTCTCCAGAGCAATAATTCTCGATTCAGGATGAATTTTTTGCTCCCTGGGGGACATATGGCAATGCCTCGAGACAGTCTTGGTTATCACAACTAAGAGTGCAAAGTAGCTCCTGTGATCCCACGAGTGGAGACAACTGCACAGGACAACTCCCCCCCATACCCAGCAAAAGATTATCCAAACCAAACATCGCTAGTACTAACTGTATATAACTATAGCCCTACTCCAGAGACTTACACATTTGTTCAAGTTGGATTTGAAAATAAAAATGCTGCTCTGAGTCACCATCTGGATCACTGTTTCAGAGAGGTACTAAAGGACATGAAACCTGAGGAATGTGAGAGGTTATCTAATCCAAGTTTCTTATTTGACAGAAGCCAGAGACAGAGGTTAAAAAGAGGGAATATGATGGACTCCAGCTTTCACCCACCAATAGCAGCTGGCAGATGATGGCACACAAACCAAATCCTGCCTGCTGCCTATCTTTGTTAACTAAAAGCTTCACTTGATTCAGGCAAACATATCTGTTTGTATATTTTACATGGATATTTCATGCTACATATTGTATAATGACAGAGCTGAATAGACAGAAACCATGTGTTCTGCAAATCTAAAGTATTTGCTTAATAGAAAAAAATTTGCCCACCTCTGTAGGAGGAAAAGGACACGATTGCCTCCCTGGGTGTCATACTTAAAATTCTGAGTGTGACATTTAGAGGCATTCCTCAAGTATCTCCCATTTGTTTTAGTGTTCACTGGAACGCCTTTCATGCAAAGGTGTGTTTTGTTTTAAATATTCATTTATTTTTAATTAATATATATTTTTCTTCTATTTGAAACACAGAGAGATCCCCAACCACAAGTTCACTTCCGAAATATGTGCAACATGTGGGGGTAAACCTCCAGAGTTAGCAGCCCAGAACACAATCCGGGTCTCCCGTGAAGACGGTAGGGACCCAGCTACTCGAGCCATCCTCTGAAGCTACAAGAGTGCGTTGTAAGCAGGAAGCTAGAATTGGAAGATCCTGGATTCGAACCTCACTCTGACATGGGATATCTTCACTGTCAAACACCTGCCTCTTGAATTTGAACTAACAACTTTCTACATTTGCTCACAGCAGCATCCTTAGTATTAAGAAATATCATTTTAAAAACATATTTACCCATTTTGACTCAAAAGAAGTTTCCTTTATTTTGATGAAGTCATCAGTTCTATTACACCCACCTTAATTTCACAGACTAATAATGAAAGTGTGACTTTGATAAGACAGCTGAATTTATGATAGCTCAATTTATCCTTTCACTGCTTAAACTATGGCTGACAGGTTTTAACACAAGCAAATAAAGCTAAAGCATTCACTCACAGTTTCTTCATTTCTTAGGTCAGCCAGTCTGGAGAATGATTCCTAGCTAATCAACTAAGTCTTTTGGATATCAGATCCCTCCTGGTGGCAAAAGCTCACCAGTTCCCTGTTCAATGTCCACTGGTTTTAGAGAAGTACCCCAAGCCCTCCCATGCGGCTTCCTCTCGAGGGAGGGATCCTGGGGCTACACCTGAGCCCCAGCCTCTGCGGGTCCAGCCTCTAGCCCAGGGGGTGGGGGAGGTGGTACCACAGATGGATTTTACTCTGGAGTGACATTTTCCTAACCGTTCTGTCCTGTCCACTTTCTGCGGTCCTTTCTCTGTCTGCTGCCCTTCCACTACTGGCTACTCCACCTCCCTCTCTCATTCACAGTGAGAAAGAGGATGAAATAACATCATATAAATCTTGAAAATTAAAAAAAAAAGAGCCAGGTATGGATTTTGGATATTTTCATCATTTTTGGACCAAGGCCAAAAGGAGCACATTTTATGAACTGTTATTCAAATATTTCTATTTCCATTTTTTTTTAATTTAATGAGGCTACTAGTTAAAAGTAAAGAGGCTACTTTGTTCCCAGGATCTCAATAAATAGAAATTTGTCTGCTTTTCACAGATGGATTGCAAGCTCCTATTTTGAAGTTTTGCATTTCATAGAAGGAAGCCAATTAATCATCTGGTAAGTTAGAGAGGTTAAATAATTGACCTTAAAACGGACAGGTCTCCTATCTTCTTTTCCTTTTGGACAACAAGACTGTTAACTAAAAGAGCTTATTACCAGGGCTGTGGGTGGCATAGTAAATTAAGCCTCAGCCTGCAGTGCCAACATCCCATGTGGATGCTGCTTTGAATTCCAGCTTCTCCACTAACCACTCCTGTTAATGTGCTTGGGAAAGCAGTAAGAGAAAGCCTAACTCCTTGGGTCCCTGTACCCACATGAGGAACCCAGAAGAAGCTCCAGGCTCCTGGCTTTGGATCTACCCAACTGTGGCCATTGTGTGAGGAAACCAGAGGATAGAGGATATCTGATCCTTCTTGTTTCTGTAAATCTGTCTTTCCAATAAAAATAAATAAATCTTTGTTGTTTTTGAAAGCTTACTATCATGACCTATCATAGCCCTAAACAAGTGAATCTTCCATTTCTTCAGCCTCTCAGATAAGACATGCCATTCCAGTTGTTAAATATGAACTCTCAATCCTGAAATGAGATTGATAGATAAAGTCTGCTCATTTTCTCATTTTCACCAGAGATTGTCTAAGCAGCAGAAAGCAAAGTCATAGGAAAGTAACATCTGAAGAATAGCACAAGGTCTAGAAGACAGCCTCGCAGAGTATGTGCTTGGGCAGACTGACTTCAGCAGTGGTCCCAGTTTTCCGTGTATCCTCGTGTCTATTGTGTACCCTTTAATGCTGGACTTTTCATGTGATTTGGCCTGGCAGATATTAGCAAGCACGAGGCAAACTGGAACCTGAACACATAGATCCACGTTTCCGTATCCTCTTTTGGACTCCTGACACTGTCACAGGAACATGTTTGAATTAGCCTGCTAGAGAATGGGAGAGACACCTGCAGGAGAGCTAAACAGACTTAGCCAAGTGTGTCCTAGACCAGCCAGCCCTGGGCTGATTGTGGACGCACCAGTGAGCTCATGTGGAATCATTTGAGCCTGGCCAGAAACTCCATGGCTGGCCCTTAGATTCAGGGGAAATAGTAAATTGTTACTGTTTAGGCTTTAGAAGTTGGGGATGGCTTATTATATAACTTCAAAGTACTTTGTCTACTCACTCAGAGAAAGCCTAAATCATAGATATGTATACAGGGCTTCAACAGAAAACTCAGTTATTCTGAAACAATGAATCTTGCACAATTCCATTGCTCAGAGTGGAAAACGGTTCTGTTAAAACATTCTGTCTGTGAAAGCACTGATACTAGTACCCACTTACAAGCCACAACCTCTGTTCATCTGTTCATTCTTACCTGCTCTGTGAGGACTTAACCCTGTAAAAGGTTCTTCCTTCCAGGGTCTAATGTGTTTTATGCAGGCTTCTAGCACTGTGCTTGTCTCATAGTGTTATAATGGACTATCTGGATCTCTCTTCCATGGACTAGAATCAGCTTTTTGCAGATAGTGGCTAAATCTTTTTATCTTTGTATCCTGAGAATGGTCCCTGGTGTGTATTAAGCATATGGTTAGGGTCAATGAATGCTGAATGAATGAAGAAGTGGCAGATACAAAGACAAGTGTATGGTATATTTTTTTAAAAAGTAGGAAAAAGTACAAGTTTTAAGGATGTATTTGTATATAGTATTGTGGATAGATGGAGAGGTAGAAAAAGTAAGGTAACATCAATTGGATTGATTTGGTTATTCCAATGGCACATCAAAATATACACTTCCAATAGTGGTTCAGGCACTTATAAGAAGAAGACAACCAAGGAGGTTGTGGAGTTGTCATCATGGAAAATGAAGCTTTAGAAGTAGATTAGGCTGCTTGAGCATAAAACTCAGGCCACTTAGGGTCACAGCCTAATCTGACTCGATCAGATTTCCCTTTGGGGATGACCATATTTAGGCAAACTCTGAGAACTAAATTGAGAAAGAAATACACTAACAACAAGGAGATTAAATTGGAATTACTTCCCTCTCCAAATGAGCAAATGTGACAAGACAAAACAACACATATGTGGAAGATGAGCAAAGTTTTATACAATCTCAAGCCAGTACTGCAGGACCTAATCGGTTTCGCTCTTTTTGGAGCTCATCAGCTGCAGGTAACGGCTCATATCTTCTCCCATATGATTCTCAACACCACTTTACTATTCACAGTGTTCTAGTTAGTATATCTCGGCAAATCTGGGTGTTTTCTGAGCATGAACTAAAAGACATTTTACATTTAGGCACTGAAGGCTTTGCTGGGGTAAAGCACCATATAATTTTTCATGGTTGTGGTTAGGATCCCATACAGTGAGGGGTGAAAGACAATACAGCTGATCACAGGCAAGGCTGTCATCGCCATGCCAGGCAGGTTTCCCTCTTCTTTAGTGCCATCACAGAGGAAAACTCAATGACACTAAGGAGCCACTGGACATGCAGGTTCCTTTTGGTCCTGCCACCTCTTTCCAATGTAGCTCTAAGCTGGACTCTTCTCACCCCCTTTTCTTTTAGGATCAAGACTAATTTGGAAGTAAATGGAACAAATTAAAACATAGTATTGTCATATACAGTAAAATTATATGCTGTGCAGCCTGGGTGGGCAAACATAAATATACACCATACACTGGCATCGAGAGGCAGAACACAGTATCCAATAAGGCATTATTTGTGGTAAAAGAAGATGGAGGAGAGCTATATATTCACGTTTAGTTTATATGGATAAAGTATATCTGGAACTCCTCAGAACTGGGTGGCTACACTGCAAGAGGACTTTATTATATTCAATTTTGAATTTTGAACCATATGACAATCCAAAGCATGAAACTTAGCACACATCTGTAACATTCTCCCATGTACTGAGCTGTGTGTTGACAGGTGGTGATGAGAGAACTGAGTCTAAAACACACAAGGCTGACCACCTTTGTGTGATCTAATAGTCTCGCCTTCTTGTTATCTTAGCATTCTTACAGAATCAAAGCCCCCATTCAGACAATGTCTTAGCAGGATCAGTAACTTTTCAGTTCAAAACTTAACCGCCTTAATATGTTAGAAAACATTAGTCCTCATAAAATGCCTCCTATTGACTTTTCTTCATAGTCTCTCACCTCCCTTTATTAATGAAATAATATCAAACAATTGAATGATACCAAAAAAGGGGGATAGGGGATGAAAATGCCATCTCTGGGAAAGATATAAAGAAGTTGATAGAAGAATCAGTGAAAAAGTAAGAAATAAGTAAAAATGTAAAGTCTGCTGGTAAATTTGTGCCTTTGCACTTGAGCAGCCAAACAGCAAATACAAAGGTAATTACACTGATGGTCATTGTGTTAACTGAATGATAGCTGAGGTTTGACATCATAAGTATGAAATGGATTTGAGAGCCACAAACTAAAATTTAAATCACCACCTTACAGCCATTCCTATATCTCTGGAAATTCCTTAGCTTCACATTATTAGTGCTCTTCATTTTAAGATCCATTTTATTAACGTAAGGAAACAACTTCTCTAACATTATCACTCTAAAGAACTATACTATAATAATGATATAGGGGAACCCAGAGGGGGGGGTGGGAATTGGGGAAGGGATAAGGGAAATCCCATGATCCTTGGAACTGTATCATAAAATGATAATGATAAAAATAAATAAATAAATAAAACATTATCACTCTAATGCCAAAGTCAAGGAGAAGATCAGGAGATTCCACTATATTTAATGCCTAATTTTACTTCCTCAGAAAATAGCCTCATAATACAACTTTGTTCTAACTTTCTGGATTTTGTCCCTAATTCCTACTTACTGCACATTAGTGCAACATACACTTTCCAGATACAACAGAAATACTCCCATTCTTACCCCTCCACCCCACATAACTGCTCTCACTTTACCTTCATATCCCATGCTTGTTTACATAAGTTCTTACTCTTCATAGGTTTAGCACAACATTGCTAACACTTCACCTCTCATCACCTTAATAGTAATATACATTGTATGTCTCATCCCTTATAGAAAACATGATTTTATTTTTACTTTTAGTTCTAATCAGCCACTACTATGGCAATACCTGTTTACAGCCACCATGTATTCTGATTGTTGCTGCCTGTTTTCATTTTAGCTGTTGAATGCTTTGTATCATTTCAGGTTCTAGCACCACACATCCTTGGACCCTATGAGGACTAACCAATACTTCTATGTGGGCTAAGGAAAACATACAAAGAACTCATCACTAAACATTTAAACATGTAGACAATGTCAAGCCAATGGTTGCTTCTGGTAGCTTGGTGTCCTTCAATAACAAAATATTATTATTTCACCAGGCATGATTCTTAAAGAAGCATTCAAGTAATGAAAGAAGTATCTCAGGTATGGTTCAGAAAAGAGCTGCAGATTTAGAAGGGAGGTCGTCAGTCACTGCAGAAATCGCCTCTACAACAAGTGAATCCAGTTAGGTCTGTCTGAACTGAACATTTCCTGGGATGGAAGCATTCCTTCTTTTGAACATTTCACCCCATTTCACTGGTTGGAAATGTAAGATCAGCATCTGGCTCCTTCTCTTTTAGTTCCCTAAAGCAGCAGTTTTCAAAAACCTAATTCTCTTTTCTATACTTTGTCTTTCACGAGCTTTCATTCACTCTCAAGGTTCAGGGTTACTTCACAGCTAACTAACTGTAGGCACTGTATCTTTCCTCATTATTAGCCTTGTATTCCTAACTGAAGATCTCACAAAAGACCAACAGTTAATATACTTCAATGTCTTTAAGCCTCCTTTGCAATCTATAAACTAGTATTTCTGGGTACTTTAATTCTATTTTTAAAGTAGAATAATTCACTATTATTGATTTGCTAAAACCTGCATGTTTTAACTTATCCACATTTTGATTCACTTTATATTTTTATATTTTGACATTCCCCTTTACATCTGAATTTTTCTATCTGAAACAGATCTTTCAGAACTTAACAGAACATTTCTTTCTTCCTTTCTCTCTTTTTTCTCTCTTTCTTCCTTCCTTTCTTTTTTTTTCTCTTTTTTTAAAGGGTCCTTGATGGAAATTCTGTTTTTGTTGCCTGGAAATATGTTAATTTTGCTTTCTTTCTTCAAAAGCATTTTTGGTAGGTAACAATTCAAGTTTGGCTGCTGCCTTCCTTCAGAACACTTGAAGGATCTTTCCACTGGGTCCTGTGGCTATGGGAGAATCCGTTGCTGGTCTCCTTTGAAGGCAATGTCATTTTCTGACTGTGTTTATCTCTGGCTTTCATGTGCCTTTAATGTGCAGGGTGTAGATGTTTTGAGCTCTGATTGGGGATTTGCTAGTTTCTTTAAACACAGCCTCTGTCCACACTATTTCATTTTCTTCTAGTACAATAATTAGAAGAGTCTTTTACTCTTTGAAATTCTCTTTCAGCCTCATTACCCTCTATGTTGGTTTTCCATATAATATTTTTTTAAAGATTTTATTTTTATTATTTTTTTATTGGAAAGGCAGATATACAGAGAGGAGAGACAGAGAGGAAGATCTTCCGTCCGGTGATTCACTCCCCAAGTGAGCGCAACGGCCAATGCTATGCCAATCCAAAGCCAGGAGCCTCTTCCGGGTCTCCCACGCGGGTGCAGGGTCCCAAAGCTTTGGGCCGTCCTCAACTGCTTTCCCAGGCCACAGGCAGGGAGCTGGAAGGGAAGCGGGGCTGCCGGGATTAGAACCGGCGCCCATATGGGATCCCGGGCGTGCAAGGCGAGGACTTAACCACTTGCGCCACCGCGCCGGGCCCTCCATATAATATTTTTAACTTCATATTGCAATTCACTAACTTTTTAAACTATATCAAAGCTTGCTATAACATTCATTCCCTGTGTTTTTCAATTATCATACTTTTATTGTTTGAAATAAAATCTTTTATTTCTTTGGTTCTTTTCCAAATATGTGTGCTCCTTGTATTTTAAAGATTATTTTCTTTCTTTTTTAAATTTTATTTTTAATGTTAATAATTGAGAGGGATGTATGCCCACGTGGGCCCCTGATTAGGGTGGGGAGGGTCAGGTCCGGAGGAAGGTGGGTGGGACACATATTTATTTCAATTCCGCTGTTTTTGACCTGTGTCTGCAGGGAAGGACAGGGAGAGGGCCACTCCTTGCTGTCAAACTACATCAGCACCTGGGGATGGGAGGTGGTCCTTTGATGATGCACAGAGATTCCACCGTGGAAAAGTGTTCAGAGGGTGTGACTTGAGGGTTTCAATAGCCCTGAGATGTTGTCAGCATTGTTGATCCAGGATTGAGAAATACCTTATTTCTTAAATATATCAAATACTTTAGTCTGCATCTGAAAACTTTTCTAGTTGAATATTCTCAATCTGATTCTGCTTGATATTTTTACTGCTGGCTTTTGTTTGATGAACCTTGTTTTCTGTGAATTTCGTGGTTTCTTTACTTTGAATTTATTATTTTTCTTAAAACTTTAGCTCTGGAAATCCCTAAAGGTTTAGGACCAATTTCTCTGTGTTAACTTTTCTAAATCCTTGGCTTGGGGTTTTATAAACAGTCATTTAATATGAGTTTAGGCTGTGAACAAATGAAGACCAGTGATTTTTCAATTGAGAAAACCTAAAAGCTTTAGAGAAGTCATTTCCTTGTAGTCCACTGGAAGGAGAGGAGGTGAGCTTATTTCTTTACTGCCCTAATACTGAGGATTTAAGCTCTTTGGATCTCCAAATATACTGGTGGGAATGGGAGTGAAATTCAATTAAATTTTTCGTCTTCAATCAGAACAAAGGATTCGTCTCCTTACTTCTGAGTTTTATGAAGCTCCATAGTTATCAAGATGTCTTCCAGATGCCTTCTTTAGTGCTTTTCTTCCCTGGATATCTGCCTTTCACTTAGCTTTTAAGGCATGAGAATTCCATAAAATTTTCCAGAGAATTAATCCAGCATCCGACATAACAGCTCAGTGGCCAAATCCTCGCCTTGCATGTGCCAGGATCCCATACAGGCACCAATTCATGTACCAGCTGCTCCACTTGCCATTCAGCTTTCCAATCAGCTTGTTGCTTGGGAAAGCAGTGGAGGATGGCCTAAAAACCTTGAGACCCTGCACCTGCATGGGAGACCTGGAAGAAGCTCCTGGGCTTCTGGCTTCAGATTGGCTCAGCTCTGGCCATTGTGGTGACTTGGGCAGTGAACCAGCGGATGGAAGATCTTTCGCTCTGTAAATCTGCCTTTCCAATACAAATAAGTAAGTATTTAAAATATATGTGTATAAATATAAAAAAATTAACTCAGCATTTTAAATTGTTTTCATGTGGCGGATGGATTTAGGCACTAAGTCTGATCTGCTGCCAGAATGAGATGTTCTAAGTAATTGTAGCTTCAAAGATGGAAGACTGTTATGCCAGGAAAATGTGCTTCAGAGTTTAAAACTATTTCTATTTCTTTGAACAGCATCTCCTACATTCAGTCCATCACAAGAAATCCTGCTGATGGATTCTGCCTTCAGATTTCTGATTTATTTTTGAATATCTGATTCTCCTGCAGTCATTCTATTTTGCTTAGTTAACCTAGAAGGATTTGGGGGATGTAAGACTTGGTTTGTCAACAATTAACAGATTAAAGTTCCTAAAATATTAACTGGTATTATTATTTGTAATTCTGATCTCCTTTTATAGACTCGTCATTATCATCCTCTACTTAATACTAGGTTGAACACCAGAATGACATCCTTCCAGAATTTAATCCCACCCTGCCTGCCTAAGCACAGAGTTGTATTCAAAACTAGGCCTGTCCTTCCCCACTGAAAAGGCCACATGTACCTTTGCTAACATGTTTTTGATCTATAGTCTTCTTACCCAAATTATACCAATTCTTCCTGGTTTCTCTCGCTGCAGTCTTTCCTGATAACTCTTAACAAGTGTGCTTTGCATTGTGATTTCCCTGAGCTCTTGTTATAACAGTATATACTTTAATTAGGTTGACTACATTTGATGTAATTCTTTGAAGTTAGGCTGTAAGCAGCTTAATCACAAGTTTAATTTAAGCCTGACTCTGAGGTTTGTCCTCTTTCCAAACTATAAAACTGACTCTCCATTTTCAAAAATATTTTTTGATTTACATAAAAAGAAATCATATTTCATAAACTCAGATGTAATAATGTTTCATATTTAACTGTTTAATTTTAGGTTTGCTAGAATAAAACAATCTTCAGTGACATTACAGTTTCTAAACTTTACTCATTTCATAAAGTAGCAAGGGTCTTAGTCCTCTCAAACAGAATTCTGCAATAAAGACAAACATTATATTCTCCAAAGGGAATTACTCACTCTCTGAGTTTCAAACTACACAAAATCATCCTTCAGGATGAATGCCACCCCTGAAATTGTAGGCCTAAATGAACAGCTTACACATTTAGAAATTTACCTAGGGACCATTTCAGTGTTAAACAAAAGATCCTAAAAGTCTTGTTTTATAAACCACTTTGATACTGATAAACAACCAACATAGTTAAAATAGGTTTAATTATACCAAATTACTCAATTCACTTTCTAACAGACTGGACTTCAACAACTATGTCAGGAACTATTATTTGGGGCTTACAATTCAGAACACTCTTCACACATTGATGCGCTTGCCTCTTTTAAATTTCTGAATAATATATAAGAAATCAAACAAGATACTGAATTATATTAAATAACTTGAGGCCAGCTTTCAGTACAAAAATAAAAAACCCCTCCTGCCATTTAGACTTTTAGAAAACAGTTATTTAATTCTATGCCAAATAAAGGAGGACAGACTAGCCAAAGTAAACTCTTGTTAATATTTCTACCATAGGACAGTGTTGGTCTTTCTTACCTGGCCTGTCCCGTCCTTCATCAACACCTACTGGAAGACTTCCTAGGCAATGCAGAAGTCCAGACAAGAGAAGGGAGCACACTAAGATAATGGAGGACAGGCTACAGGAGACGGCAAAGTCAGACATCAGACGGGAGAAAAGAAGGAATTGTCATAGTTAGCCAAGTTGTTCAAGAGAAACTAAAACTGCTTATTTCAAAGGTTGAGATAGGAAGAAAAAGAAAAAAAAAAGAAAGACCTTTTACTTCTTTGTAGCAAGACTCCTTTTAGTAAGAACAGAGAGAAGCTGCAGTTAATTTGGAAATCTACCTTCAGAGGGACAGATATAACTTAGCAAATGATATAAAGGGACAAAAGATCAATATGACACTACAGCTTAAAAATGTTAAGAGATATAATTATGCACTTTGAGAAAAGGAAAAAATCAGGACTATAATACAGAATAAGTTAACACAGTTATTTCTTTAAAAAAACACAGTCTACTACAAGTAACAAGAATTTGATGTTTACATGTAAAAATGATGAATGAGGCATATGTACTTATATATTTAATTACATGGCCTTACACTATGAAAAACAATGAAATTGTCACATTTAACAGTGGGGTTCTTGAACCTGAACAAAGCTTTTCTATATTAGGGACAATCTTGTGCATGTATTTAGATACTACAAAATACCTCCATGACAACACCCAAATCTCTTGTTCAACTACACAGCAGGAGAGGATCCTGCCCCTGGGAGACAAGGTCCAATATAGCCTTTGTAACGTGGGTTTTTTTTCCTCTCAAAGCAAGTAAGAAGAATGCTAGGAAGCCTGAAATCACTCACATTAGCAGTGTGGTTTTGCTTTTTTGCTTAGTCTTATGATTACAGATAGTTTGTAAAAATGGACAACAAGATGCGCCAACCAATAGGATATGGGGCAAAAGAAAATAGAGAACCTAAGAAAAAATATTTTATAACCTTGGGTACAACCAGTTGCTTTGTTATGAAAACAGGTTAAATCCTTTGTATGTGAAATGCAAGTATTTCTGTAAAATTAATAATTATGTCAATAAAGACAAGTTAAACTCATAACATTTCTAAACAAAGTAAATGACGTTTTGTCAACCTTAAATTTTTTGTAAGGTAAAAGAGAATCTATCTACAAGCGAATTCTTCTTTAAAATGTTAAGCATTTCTATCAATTCTGCTAATGTCTGAATACTCTACACAATTTTTTTCAATAAGATACATACCTCATATTCTTTTCTGCAGATTTTGGAAATATCATTCTTTGAAGATGCCTAAAAACCAACAAATTTGTCCATTAACTTATTATATATATACAGTTCAATGTAGGACCAAAAAAAAAAAAAAGACCCACAAATTAATACATAGTAATTGTTGGTAAACTTTTATTTTCTCAAGGAAAAATTGTTGCTCAAGTATTAAAGCGTTCTTAAAGTACAACAAACAAGTCTCATACAATTTTTTAAAAACAAATATTAATCCTAGGACCTACCCAATATATTACAGCTTCACTCTAACTTTCATGGCTTTAATCGCACATAATAATACAGCCCTTTTGTTATTTTAGAAACTGGATGACTTTGAAGGAAATGTAAATCAGAGATTTTTTTAAGCTGAATTCCAGCTGCAGCTAATTTTCTTGTGAAGCTCTGCCAGAGCACTTATGTTTGCTTTTGCTTAACCCTGCTTACTCTAAGTTCTTACATCAGACATTCTGATTCAGTTTCTCAAAGTACCACATACAATGGAATGAGTAACTAAAGAAAGCATGCTATACACCAGGCAGTTAACAAAAGCTATCTTCATGTAATTCTCTTAAGAGGAAGATGGTATTATGCCTGCTGTAGATGATGAAACTGATATTCAGAGAAAGGGCAAGTTATTATTAACTATATTTGAACTTGTATTTTCTATAAAAGCAAACTAAAACCAAGTTGCTAAAGAGTGGTATTCTATGGATCAGCTTTCACTTAGGGAAGCAGGCTTTGGTACCCTTCTCCACGTCTTCCTGTTCTGTTGCCTGGGACTATGCCATTTAGAATATGTCTGCTGATGAGGATGGGGACAGCAAAAAGCAGGAGGGCTAGCAATGGCTTTATGGCCACTAGTTGTACCATAGCTCAAATCCTCCACAACTCAGCTTCACCTCAGTGTCTGGTGAAGAGCAGCAGATACAACGCCATGTACTGTCCCAAGAGCGTCGTCCAGCACAGTACAGTGTGTGAAACTAAGGGTGACATTCTGTCTCAAATACTCTTACCCAGAAACCAGTCTCTAGAAAGAAAAAGTTAGAGAAGGCTTTCTAGCTGTACGATAAGCTTCTCAATTAAATCTGATGTCACCATTTGGAATAGAGAAGTCATGAGGCCACTGGGTAAACCACCATGAAAAAATGCAAAATGCAGAATTCAGAGGCATAACCTAAACTAGAGTAGCACTGATTCAAAGAGAAGTTATAACTCAATCTAGGAGCCATACTCACCTTAGGAGCAGAGAAGGGATATGAGAACATGCTCAGCGTAAACCATGATGAAAGAGAGAGATTCTTTCTTTGCATCCAGAGACAGGGAAAGATAAGAAAGAATAAAAGAAGACTGAGGGTCTTATGTGCAGTGACCACAGCTGAAAAAAGCAGCAAGTCTACAAAGAAATGGTCTATGTAAGAAATGCCGTAAGTTTCAGTTTTGGGGGTTCTCCTCTTCACAAGTTCTGAGTGTAAGGTCTAAGACATATGTGCAGCTAAGACCCAAACCACACTCCATAAGACTTAAGAGCCTGATTGTTGAGTGTTACCTGCTTGCATGCTTGTCGACACTCCAAGGCAATAGCCAGTTCACAGCAGCCTAAGCCAACCCAGCCATCAGACTTCTTAAACACACCTTCAAACAAAACGTTCAATGTTTTGGTCATAAGTAGTGACAAAGACAAATAGAAAGCCCAACAGTTCCACAGATACCACTAAAAATCAAAAGCAGTGCCACAGAAAAACTAGTTCAGTCCCAAAATAACTAAGCTGCTCCCTTAACTAGGCCATCCCGGTGCTCAGCTGTCTCTTTAGGCTCCCTCTCAGAGTATCTATGAGGCTTTTTCTCTTTTTTCCCTTGCCCACCCTAAACTCTCTTTCAATAATTTTTACTGTTGGAGAGGTAGTGTTCCTATCAGAGGACATACAACATAACAAAAGCAAGGAAGAGATCTTCTTTACTTCTTAAAAAAAAAAGATCACCTTTAAAATTCATTTGAAAGGTACAGAGACAGTGATCAGACAGATCTTTTATCTATCGGTTCACTCCCCAAATGCCCAAAAAAGCTGATGTCGGGCCAGGAGTCAGGAACTCAATCAGGTCTCCCAAAAGGGAGGTAGGGTCCCAAGCAGTTGACCCTTGACTTGTTGCTTCATAGGGTGTGCATGAACTGAACGCTGGGATCAGAAGTGAACCTAAGTATTCCATTATGGGATGCAGACCTCCCTAGCAGGTGGAATGCCAGACTAGGGAGTTGAGGTTTCACTCCAAGAAAAGTGGATATTCCCTGATGGATTCTTTATGAAGAGGGAGGAGAAGATTAATACAATGTTATGAAATATCAGTTACAATATTATAATGTTCTACCCAAAGTGTAACACTAAGGATTTGAACTGAGAGTGGACAAGATGCATGGACGCTTCTGTAAGGCAAGAGTAAATGGAACTAGAGAGAAAAGGGAATCAAAGGCAATTTGATGGTTTTCAGTTGAGTGTCATTCACAAGAGGGGCAGTTATGAGTTTGATTTTGAATTTGCATTTCAGATGCTACGTGATGCAGAATTCCAGACAGACATAACTCTAGAAAGTCTAGAAGTCACAAACAATAATTTAGAGTTGAGAGTTACCTTCCCAGAGCTGACCAGCTGGTATTCTGACAAGAAATGTCAAGTATCACGATTATCAGCACCTGCTTATGTGAGCATGAGCCAGAACGCCAACCCCACACTGCACCAACTACAGTTGTTACAACAGGCAAGAGGAGGAAGGTTGGAGAGGACAACTCTAGGCCCAAGGGGGAATGCTGGGAAGTGGTGGTCAGTAACATCAAGGACTGTAGGAAAGTTCAAGAGGAAATACAGATGGTTTCTCATAATGGTTTGACTTGGGATTTTTAAACTTTATAATGATACACAAGAAATATTTATTTAGTAAAAACCACACTTCAGATTTTTATCTTTTCCTGAGTTAGCAATATGGTGTATGATACTCTTACGATGCTTGGGCAGTGCAAGTGATCCATGGCTCAATCCTGGGGCTAAATACTGACACTCTATAGTACGCTATGTTGCTAAGCTAGGACATTCAGTAGGTGGGTGTAGGAAAGGCACTTTCATTTTAGGATGCTTCCAATGTATGATGGGATTTTCAGGATGTAATTCCAGGTTAAGTCCAGGAGCATGTGTACAGAGAAAAGGTCAAAAGATGGCGGGACTAAGAGATTCCAGTGATCTTTCACAGCCTAAGCTTCAGTAGAATGATAGGAGTGGAGACCAAGTACAAAGCTAAGGATTAAATGAGTGACAATAAATCAAACATTTGAAAGTTTAAGTGCTAGAGGAGAGGAGAACACAGAAATTCCAGAATAAGAATTAAGTTAGTCCTGTGACATGGATTTTACATAGACAAAATAAGTTTCTAAGTTAAAGGGCTAAATGTTAAAACTCTATGGCTTACCTGGCACAGATGAATTCATACAACTCCAAATTTCAACCTAAAATTGTAATCACCAAAAAGTTTATATGCACAAAACCAGTTTCCACATATGACAATTTCTACAGAAATAACATACAGCTTATTTGAGTATGGGTATCTCCTAACTGTCAATGCTTTAGGATTGCAGGCCTGTTAGGTATCCAAGAATGGAAAAAAATGAAAGCAGAGATTTAAAAATATCTCACTCCTTTCCAATTTTCCCAACTGAGAGCACTAAGAATGATTACTCATTGGACTTCATTTGCAAGTGCACAGACAAGTTTCTGCAGAGTAACTAAAGGAAAACGTGTCATCAAGAACTGTTAGATCACAAAGTTTTTTCCCTTTCCTCATAATACAAGCCACCAAGTACCAGGATGCAGAAGGGCAAGCAACATGTTTATGAGGATGCCAGATGAAAAGATGGGACTATGAAGTCACATAACTTCCTTTAGTCCAAATTCAACCTTTCAAAAATCAAAATAAGTATCAGACCTGGTTATTATGACTTTTATAAAATTAGTCAAAGTACATTAAGTAAAAATTGCAAACTCCATATAAAATATGATGAAATTTTAAATATGCAAATTTAAATATTTGCATTTAAGATTTTTGGATTTTTAAAAACTTATTTTAATATTATTATTATAATTTTATGAGCTTGCAATGATGGACATATGACTGTTTATGAAGAACTATACTATAGTAATAATATAGAGGAACTCAGTGGGGAGAAGGGGCTTAGGGAGGGGGCAGGGGAAATCCCGAGGATTTTAGATTTCTATTATAGAACAGACAATAAAAGCAGAAGACAATTTGGTATCTAGCAATCTGTATGAAAACCTTTCTATTTAGTTTGACCTAGTGCTTTAGTTTGACCACAAATCCTAATCACATTAAAAAAACACACACACTTGCTAAATCTAAAAGTAACTCATTACTTGGTTTCATTTACACAAAACCCTCTAAATTTAACGTAAGTAAGACATACCATTGTTTCCGGGCAATAATCTGGGGCTCGCAGCAACAGATGTTTTAGTCGAGATTCACTTTTTGAAGAGAATATCTATGCGATTAAAAAAAAAAGGTTTTGTGACATCCTTTATATAAGAAATAAGTTCTTAGATGAAATTTTTCCTCTCAATTTTTACCAGTTATCTAAAATATTTTCAACTTGCTTTTATAAATGGAAAACCTTTGGAAGAATCTAAAATAGCTGAGGTAAGTTTTTTTTTTTAAGTTTGGCAAACAATCATGAAGGTTCAGGGGCTGGTGTTACAGGACAGCATATTAAACCTCTGCTTATGATGCTAGCATCCCCGTGAGTACTGGTGTGCGCCCCAGCTGCCCTCCTTCCAAGTCCGCTTCCTGCTAGTGTACATGGGAGAGCAGCAGAGGATGACCCAGGGATGTGAGTGCTGACCACCCACGGGGGAGACCAGGATGACACTCCTGTTCCTGACTTGAGCTCAGCCTAGCCCAGGCTGTCATGACCTTCTGGGGAAGTGAAACAGTCAATGGATGACATCTCTCTCCACTCTATCAAACAAATAATAATAATAATAATAATAAAAGTCCAAATATAGTAAGGCTAGATCCTTTTGTATTGATCGAAGGTAGAGGATATCGGGTTACCAACCTGTGCGGGCAGGGGGAAGGAGAGGCAGAAGACTAAGAATAAAACAGAAAAGGGAGGAAGGAAGAAAAATCTATCTAACCTGTTATATAAATTGCTTTTAGTTAATAAGTTATGATATAAAGTAGACTATGGAGCCCAGCACGATAGCCTAGTGGCTAAAATCCTCACCTTGACCACACCGGGATCCCATGTGGACACCGATTCTAATCCCAGCAGCCCCACTTCCCATCCAGCTCCCTGTCTGTGGCCTGGGAAAGCAGTCAAGGACGGCCCAAAGCCTTGGGATCCTGCATCCTGCACCTGTGTGGGAAACCCAGGAGAGGCTTCGGGTTCCTAGTTTTGGATCAGCTCAGCTTCGGCTACTGCGGCCGCTTGGGGAGTGAATCAATGGACAGATCTTCCCCTCTGTCTTTCCTCCTCTCTGTAAATCTGATTTTGCAATAAAAATAAATAATTTTTTTTAAAAAAAGAAGTAGGCTATGTTATACCATCAATATTGGTGAACATCAAATTTGTAACTAGCACCATAGTACATAAATTCTCCACAAAATAGACAAAGCCATTTTTAATGCAGAAGCTGAGGAACAGACAAGGTTCACTCGATAGACTGACTCACTTCCAAACTGGGGTCTCAGTAACTTATTCATCATTTCATGTATTAGACAGACCTACGTGGTGATCTGCAAAAAGCTGAAACTGTAAAATACACAAATGCAAGGAAAAGTGAGAAAGGATTTACCTAGTTGACTTGGAAGCCATTTTTCTTCAAAACTATTAGTGATCATTTATATGTGGAAACAGCTAACATATCAGCTCTCTGCAAACCCACATTCACAAATGTATTTAGGCAATCACCAAAAATGACTTCTAATATCACAAAAAGAGACAACCAGAAACAATACAAAGAAAGTAAAAACCTCGCCTTATCTGAATCTCACCAAGCCTCTTTCTCATATACAAATTAATCTTATATCAGTTAAAAAATTCAGCACCTCAGCTTCTTCAGTCATTCTTCATTTGCATTTCATTTGGCACAAGTGGTTAGTGCCTATTATATGAGCACAGAACATTTTCATCACTGTAGAGAGTACTATTGGACAACTCTGCTCTAAATTTAACTACCAACTGCTAAGAAGTACTAAGGGAAATTCTACAAGATGAACCACCAAATTTATTCATAAATAAATTGCCAGGAGAAACTTAAAAATTAAGATACATGAAAAAGGCATATAACCAATTGTTGTACGTATATTTCACTTGGATCCTTATTGAAATCTAAAAAGGGGAAACTTTCTGAATTAAGAAACTGGAATAACTAGAAACTCATTAAATACTAAGTTTTTCAAATAAGTGATAGTGGTATTGTGGTTATTTTTCAAGTAATTATTTAAATTTACACTCTTGGGCCCGGCGCGGTGGCGCAAGTGGTTAAGGTCCTCACCTAGCACGCCCGGGATCCCATATGGGCGCCGGTTCTAATCCCGGCAGCCCTGCTTCCCTTCCAGCTCCCTGCCTGTGGCCTGGGAAAGCAGTCGAGGACAGCCCAAAGCTTTGGGAACCTGCACCCGCGTGGGAGACCCGGAAGAGGCTCCTGGCTTCAGATAGGCATAGTATCGGCCTGTTGTGCTCACTTGGGGAGTGAATCATCGGATGGAAGATCTTCCTCTCTGTCTCTCCTCTCTGTATATCCGCCTTTCCAATGAAAAAATAATAAAAATAAAAATCTTTAAAAAAAACAATAAAAAAATAAAAAATAAATAAATTTACACTCTTAGGGCCTACTGTGGTAGTCCAGTGGTTAAAGTCTTCGCTTTGCATGCACCGGGATCCCATATAGATGCTAGTTTGTATCTTGGATATTCCATTTCCCTTCCAGCTTCCTGCTGTGGCCTGGGAAAATGGTAGAGGATGGCCCAAGGCCTTGGGACCCTGTACCTGTGTGAGAGACCTGGAAGAAGCTCCTGACTCCTGGCTCCTGGCTTCAGTTCAGCTTAGCTCTGGTTGTTTTGGCCACTTGAGAAGTAAATCAGCAGAAGGAAGATCATTGTGTATCTCCTTCTCTCTGTAAAATCTGCCTTTCTAATAATGAACAAATAAATCTTTAAAAAGAAGATATTGCTTTTTAAAAAAGATGTATTTACTTGAAAGGCAGAGTTAGAAAGAAGGAGACAGAGAGAAAGAGACAGACCAAAGGCAGGAATTTCATCCGGGGTTCCCATATGAGTGGCAGGGCTCAAGAAACAGGGCCACCTTCTGCTGTTTTCTCAGATGCATTAGCAGGGAGCTGGATGGGAAGTGCAGCAGCCAGGACGAAACAGTGCTCATGTGGGACACCAGGAATGTAACTTACTGCACTACAGTGCCATAAAAAGGCTCAATCTGATAAATTAAGATTTTAAGAGCAAAAAAATTAATTAATTAATTTAAAAAAAAGATTTTAAGAGCAGCTGAAGTTTGAACACTTACTTAATCTTTACCCAGATATATATCTATACATTATAAACATTTTATAACACTTGCTTATTATTATTTTGACAAACCATTTTATCTATTTATTAAAAAGATTTATTTATGTACATAAAAGTTGGGGTCACAGAGAGAGGGAGAAATAGAAATATCTTCCATTTGCTAGTTTAGTCTCAAAGTATCGGAAATGGCCAACGAGGAGCCATGCTGAAGCCAGGAGCCTAGAGTTTCATCCAGGTCTCTCACATGGGTGGCAGGGGCCCAAGCACATGGGTCATCTGCTGCCGCTTTTTCCAGGTCATTAGCAGTGAACTGGATTGGCAGTGGAACAGCCAGGACACAAGCTGGCATCCATTTGGGAAACCGGCACTTCAGGCTTTGGCTTTACCTGCTATGCCACAATGCTGGCCACATCTTAGAATTCACTACAGACATTACAATCTTCCATCCAAATCCTAGCAAGTATCTCCTAATTATAAGGATACCCATCATACTTTACTACAACATATTTCAAATTCAGGATCATAGCACTGATAGAGTGCTACTAATGAAAATTCAGCCCATTTCCGCATTCAACCAAGGATGGCTGTCACACTGTTTGGCTTTCCTATTGCTTTAGTTTCATTTAATGTGGAACTGTTACTTAGTCTTCTTTTTTATACTGATATTTTTAAAGAGTACAGGCTATTTCTTTTTTTAATTGAGGAATATTCCTCAGTCTGGGTTTTCCCAATTGTCTCCTCATGATTCAGGCTAAATAATTTTTTTTTTGGAACCCTATATAAGACACTGTATTTCTTTTCAGTACATCACATCAGTAGATATGTGTCAATTTGTCTCACTACATAAACCCTGATCGCGGGTCAAGCTGGGATCTAACAAGTTTCCCCATAACCTTTATAATGATTATTGAAGCTTACCTGTTCACACACATCGCGGCACATCTGGTTGTCCTTGGAGTGATTACAACACAGTGCACCTAGGAAGAAACAAATGTTTGATGTCCCATTACTCAGCACAACGACTAAGCTAATTTAGATGTTTATATTAGCCACGCACTCAATAGAATTTATTATCATTCATTTTTTTAAGTTTTTGAATTTCATGCATTTTTATTTTTTAAATTTTTATTGGGAAGGCAGATATATAGAGAGGAGGAGAGACAGAGAGGAAGATCTTCCATCTATTGGTTCACTCCCTAAGTGGCCGCAACAGCTGGAGCTGAGCCAATCCAAAACCAGGAGCCAGGAGCCTCTTCCAAGTCCCCTACGTGGGTGCAGGGTCCCAAAGCTTTGGGCTGTCCTCGACTGCTTTCCCAAGCCACAAGCAGGGAGCTGGATGGGAAGTGGAGCAGCCAGGAACAGAACTGGCGCCTATACGGGATCCAAGCACATTCAAAGCGAGGACTTTAACCTCTATGCTATCGCACTGGACCCTATCATTTATTTTTTTAAAATATTTATTTTTAGGGCTCGGCGCAATGGAGCAGTGGTTAAGGTCCTCACCTTGCATGCCCGGGATCCCATATGGCCGCCGGTTCTAATCCCGGCAGCCCTGCTTCCCATCCAGCTCCCTGCTTGTGACCTGGGAAAGCAGTCGAGGACGGCCCAAAGCTTTGGGACCCTGCACCCATGTGGGAGACCCGGAAGAGGCTCCTGGCTTCAGATCGGCACAGCACCGGCCGTTGGGCTCACTTGGGGAGTGAATCATCGGACAGAAGATCTTCCTCTCTGTATATCTGGCCTTTCCAATAAAAAAATAATAAAAATAAATCTTTAAAAAAATATATTTACTTTTACTGGAAAGGCAGATGTACAGAGAAGAGGCTGGCCTACTTTCCAAATGGCCGCAACAGCAGCAGAGTCGATTCAAAAACAGGAGTCAGGAGCCTCTTCCAGGTCTCCCATTCACGTGCAGGGTCCGAAGGCACTGGGGCCTTCCTCCACTGCTTTCCCAGGCCACAAACAGGGAGATAGATGGGAAATAGAGCAGCCAGGACACGAACTAGCACCCAGATGGGAAGACAATACTGAGAGGTGGAGGCCTAGCTAGTTGAGGCAATGTGTCAGCCCCATTTCATTCCTTTTGCTGCACCCTTTACTGAGTATCTACTCCAAGTCAAGGACAGATTAGATCCTACAGACATGGTCTCTGCCTTCAAGGAGCCTGCTGTCTAGCAAGGGAGACTGTTATATGATAACAGTAGCACTACAGATCATGTACTTTCCATATTTCATGTATTATCTTATTCAGTGCTTATAGTCCCTCTATAGACTAGATTCTAGTATTGTATTATAGGTTACTAAGTTACTAGATCTCGTAACCAACAACACAAAGTCAACTAATATATGTGAATTTTGGTTTTGGACAGGATGATTTTCAGGTTCCTATGAGACAGCTAGACGGAAATCCCAATAAAGTCGGAGATTCAAGCCTGGAAAGCAAATAAATAAAGCCAAGTCCAAAGATGCAAGTTTGGAAGTTATTAGCATAAAGGAGCTATATGAAACGGATGGCACTGATAAACGAGCATTTCTAGCAGGAGGCGAACATAGCAGCAGATTCCAAAGAACAGCAACATCTGACCTGAGAAAAAAACAAGTAAAGAGACTCAGATGAACACTCAGACATGTGGGCCAACCACAAGAGAGCAGCATTTCAGGAGCGGAAGCAGTGTCATGAGCCCCAAGAGTGAAGTTAGGAGGACTTGCTCACGAGAAGGCCACCTGACGGCCTTCAATGTCCTCTGTGCTACTGAGGAGTCTGCCTGAGCTAAGAGAGCACAAACAGTGAAGAACAGAGACTGAAGGGTCACAGGAAGCACCCCCTCAACTCCTGCTTCTATTTTTTTTTTTTTTGAGTGAGAAAAAGTGGGCCTTTATAGGCAGCAGGAGAGAAGTCCTGCTTCTCTGACAGATGACAAACCAAACGCATCAGATGAGCAGGTGTCACCCTTGGACGGAAGCAGCAAATCCCTCTTTCTCCAAGATATTTACCACTTTAAATTTTGTGAACAGATTATTAAGGCCTTGACTTATTCACTCAATAATCATGTGTTTCTATTCCCACAGAGATTACATTCTTGGGAAGAAGGCAGATGCGTCTGTATACATACATATATATGTGTACCTATATATATATTCTTAATATGTATGTGAGAGAGAATATGCAGTAGTAAACACTATGGCAATAACAAAGCAGGTTAAAGAATAGATGTGTCCAGCACCATGGAGTAGCACATTAAGTTTCTGATTGAGGCACTGGCACCAAAATGGGTGTGAGTCTGAGTCCTCCCTACTTTCTCAACCAAATTCAGTACAAAAATTATAGAGTTGAGGGGCCAGTGTAATAGCTCAATGGCTAATCCTCCACCTGCAAGCACCCTTATCCGATATGAGTGTTGATTATCCCAGCTGCTCCATTTCCCTTCTAGCTCCCTGCTCTTGGCCTGGGAAAGCAGCCAAGAATGGGCCAAAGCCTTGAGACCCTGCACCTGTGTGAGAGACCTGACAGGAGCTCCTGGCTCCTGGCTTCAGACTCTTCAGCTCCGGCCACTGTGACCAGTTGGGGAGTGAATCAGCAAACAGAAGATCTTTCTTGTTGTTTCCCCTCCTCTCTGTAAATCCGATTTTCCAATAAAAACAAACAAATCTTTTTTTTTTTTTAAACAAGACAAAGTGAGTGGCAATAGCAGGCTAACTCCCTCCCTTGTTGGTGCCAGTTCATGTCCTGGCTGCTCCATTTCCAATTCAGCTCTCTGCTTTTGACTTGGGAAAGCAGCAGATGACCAAAAAGTTCTTGGAATCTTGCACCTATGTGGGAGATCTGGAAGAAGCTCCTGGCTCCCAGCCTAGACTAGCCCAGCTCTGGTCACTGCAGCTGTTTGGGGAGTGAACCAATGGATGGAAGATTGCTCTCTCTCCAACCCTCCCCCTCTTCGTCTGCCTCTCCTATATAGTTGACTTTCCAAGTAAAATATAAATGAGAGAAAAGGAGTAAAAATATTGTATTTTAGGTACCTACATATGGTACAATGGTTCAAAAAATATTTTTAGGGACTAGTGTTGGCCAAGTAGGTTAAGCTGCCATCTGCAATGCCAGCCGCCCATATCGGAGCGGCTGTCATGCTTCTGACACAGCTTCCTGATAATGCGCCTGGGGATGCAGCAGAAGACGGCCCATGTTCTCGAGCTCCTGCCACCCAGGTAGAGAATGCAAGCGAGGTTCCTGGCTCCTGGTTGCAGCTGGACCCAGCCCTGGCCACTGCAGTCATTTGTGGAGTAAACTAGAAAGATACAAGATGTTTTCTTTATCTACCTTTCAAATAAACAAACCGCTAAAAATATTTCATTTAAAAGATACTTATTATTATTATTAAACTAATAAACATTTATGCGTGAATCTATAAAGTACTTCAGAATGTTCATGGGAAATGTGCGCCTTCTCTATGTGGTCTCTGGGTGCTCGGGGACTCTGGAAGGCACACCCCGCCCTCAGTGTGAAGTGAGTAAGCCTATACACAGTGCCTCAACAGAAAATCACCTTTTAATTCCATTTTCTGGGAACTTTTTGAAGTACCTTCACACACATATCCTACAACATAAGCCTCTACTCAAATGAAATAACACCATTTTGGTATACAAATTAGGTAATAATTGTGCTTTTTAAATTACAAGTATGATTGACACGGGGGAAAAACAGATGAAAGAAAAAATGAGTAAAAGAAATTCTCTTTGGATCTTACAAACAAGGCTTCTAAGCTTGAAAGTAGAAATCTTTTCTCAGAAAACAATGACAAGGTTTGATATTGGCATATTACTATGGCTTTCATTTCATAAAGGACCAATGTGGAGGTAGCTGTGACTACTGCTTCTAGGAGAAAAGGTGTTTTTGAAGTTCTAAAAATAGCCTGAAGAACTTGAAAACATTTCACTAAGTTTCAGTGCCTTGTGTGGCCCATGCTCTCGTTCGGGGAGGCTCTCCCAGAGCGCGTCCATCTCCTCTGCCCCGCTAACCCAGCTACCCGCACGGCGTTGGCAGAGCCTCATCAGAATGGAAGGGCAGGCGGGCACAAGGCTCTCCTGCAGGAGACGGATATTCTCTTCTGAAGTGCTCCAGCAGCTGGCCTCTTCTGTCCTGAACGCAAGGGTCACGCGAGGGCAGAGAACCAGCTGATCACGAGTACTCATCAGTCAGGATGACACATGGTCTCAATAAGCACAGGCTGAGCAAAAGGCACAGCACCGGCCAGACAGGCTTCTCGTTCGGGTCTGGGGATTTTAAAACAGTTTCTTTGTGCAAAATTCCATTTAGAACAGAAACACAAAACTTATGTTACAATCAAAACGACAATAATATAAACACCAATATAAAAGTCTATTTTTCTGTTTCATGACAAAGGTCAAGTTTTCAGAAGAAGGGCCGCCAAAGTTAAAGCACTTCCTTTTTCATTATGAAAACCACTCCAAATTTAATGATCTACACTCCTTAATATCTTGCCACAATCTTTGTTGACATTTTGGCATATTTCCTTCTGGTCTGTCCAAAAACCTTTTCTGTTGTTTTTGACCAAATCAGATGAAAGAGACAGCCTGAAGTCTTTTGGTAACAACCCCTGGCCTCCTCCCCCTAACCAAGCACATGTCCAGCCTTGGAGGTCTGCGACCCTCACAAACACACTGGGCCCGCTGCTCCATTTTATCATCCACACCACACTTTCAACCTCAGCCATGACTGTACTAGTACATATTCATCTTTTGTTGAAATAATAATAGCTTATTAGAACCTCCCACACTATATATATATATTTTTAAAGATTTATTTAGTTTTATTGGAAAGGCAGATACACAGAGAGGAGGAGAGACAGAGAGGAAGATCTTCCGTCCGATGGTTCACTTCCCAAGTAGCTGCAACGGCTGGGACTGAGCCAATCCGAAGCCAGGAGCCAGGAGTGCAGGGTCCCAAGGCTTTGGTCCATCCTCAACTGCTTTCCCAGGCCACAAGCAGGAAGCTGGATGGGAACCGGGGTTGCTGGGATTAGAACTGGTACCCATAAGGGCTCCTGGCATGTTCAAGGTGAAGACTTTAACCGCTAGGCTATTGTGCCGGGTCCAACGCTATATATTTTCAAGAAATAAGTATCTACAAATAGGCATCTATTCATCTTTATTTTTTAAATCAGCCTTTATTAAGGATAGAGAGCGAGGAATTCAAATGCAATTAATGTAATTAAAAGTCTTTATCTTTTTTAGAGCAATTAAAATGGACTAATTGGGTCATTCAGCTATGACAGTGTAAAAGAATCTCTAAGACCCCTTTTTATAAGACGATGAATTCTAGAAATGTTTTGTTTTTATAATTTCATTCATTTCATTGTGTTCTTCAAGTTTAATACCATTTCTTCTCAGAAGATAGACTGAATTAAGGTAAAGCAATTCTAACAGCACTTATTAAAGACACACAGATTAAATAACTTTAACTCCAAAAATCTGTAATTACAAACTTAACAAAAATCTCCCCAGCTGTAGGCACCTTGTACCTAGGTGTTAAACACTGCTGGGAGAAAAGCAGTCAATAGCTTGTGGACATTCTGGGCATGGTTAATGCCAAAGTTATGTAACTATACCAGTATACCAGCATAGTTGCCAATTCTTTTCTTTTCTTTCTTTCTTTAAAGATATGTGGGGAAGATGGAGAACACCAAGGCTGGGATACAATGGCTTCAGTCCCAGACAGGGTGCGGGTAGGGGTGGCTGCAGATTGCCTGGGAAAGGGGTCTGGGAATGTGCTGAAGTCGGAGTGGCTGAGGACATGTTTGGCAGGGGAGGAATGACTTCTGGGGGCTTCCATGGACCGGCCACTGCACTCACAGGTAGGCAAGGGAGCTGAGGTGGGTTAGATGGGGGAAGCTGGAAGGCCTGTTTGGGTCAGGCCAAGGCACCTGCCTATATGGAGACGTGGGATGGACTAAGCAGCATCGCCTGCCGCTTGCTGACACACGCAAAAGCTGGGGCTGAAGGGCATGCCTAGTTGGGCTAGGCCACAGTACCTGCCTGTGAATGTTGAGGCAGAGGGTGGGCCATGTCAGGCTGGGCCAAGCACCCACCAGAATGCAACAGAACTGGATCTGGGTGCACATTTTGTAGGGGAATTAGAGTGTGTGTATCAGGACTGGCTTCAGTTGCTCACACCTGTGCGGTGGACAGTATGCCCAGATACACACAGGGTTCCTGACAGATAGCTCATCTAGGCCAGCAGAGGATGCCCAGTGCCTCTTCAGAGGACAGAAAGCAGAACAGGTTGGCCCACTCTCCTGGCCAAGTTTTGCAGCAAGTATCTAAGTCTGAGGATGCATTAAGGTGGACTTGCCCAGCCAACAGACCTTGAAAAGATTTTCTCACCCCGGCTGAGAAACAAAGCTGGTTGGTTATATCTCAGAATTATCAAAGCCTTCAAGTCTCTAATACATCATCAAATGTCTGTTCTCTATCCCCAGGTGCTGATGTAATTTGACAGGAGGGAGCAGCTCCTTCCCCTTACCTTACCGCAGACAAAGGAGAGAAAAAAACCTGAAACATTTGTCTCACCCACTTCCCTCCATATCTCAACCCTCTGAGGCCAGTATGGACAAGCATCCCTCTCAACGACATAAGCAATACAGATGTCCACCGAATGAGGAATGGATAGGGTCTTTATCTTCTTTAGAGCAAGACGAGGATTTTGGCTGCTAGGTTATCGTGCTGGACCCTAATTAAATCTTTAATACAAAATCAGTGTATATAAGTAATAAAAATAAGACCAGATTTTTTAAATACTATATTTTTTTAAAATTAAAATGACCTTTTCCTGTTTTCAACTCAGATTTAGTTTTCTCTCTCAGTAAAGTAGGAGATTGGTATCTGTGTGTGTGTTCTAGTCTACCATTTGTAGCAAAATGGTCCCAACTAGAGACCATTATGCTCAATGAAATAAGCTAATCCCCAAAAGATAAATATCATATGTTCTCTCTAAAGCAACCTCCATGTAAAATACAAGATAAATAGATACAAAGGTAAACATGTATATGCATAGATTCTCATAGATGAACTCTGTAATGGAGACTAGCCTACCAGGAAGTGAAGATGCATTGTAGTATGCATCTCTACTCCTGAAAGGAGAATTCCCTATAAAACTATTAAATATACCTTGACAATAGGATACTAGACTCTATCATTTGTCTACACCTACAATGCCATGATACACTTAAACAGAAGACTATCAGACTTGTGACTGTTGCTGAAGGACTATACTATTGTAATAATATGGAGGGACACAGTTGGGGGATGGAGGAAGGAAAAGGGGGGAATCGTATTATGAAAAATAACAAAATAAGGAAGAATGTTAAAAGAAAATTTAGAAATTGTTTAAAAACTAATGAAAGTCAAAATGCGATTACTAAAAACACTGTTCGTTAGGCTTAAGAAAAATTACTGTAACCTAGAAATATGCAGGCAGAATCATACAATAATTTGAAACATCAAGGTTTGGCTGCCGGTCTTGGCCACATGTGTACTAAAGATAGGCAAGCGAGCAGGAAGCACATGCTCCAGCCACATGCAGAAAAATGCAGCTTCTAAGACCAACTAGCACTTTAAAAACAAGCACACACCCTAATCTAAAAATAAGAAATATCCATAGAATTACAGGATTTTTTAAAGTTAAAAGGAATTTTGCCACAGAAGCCCCCCCCAAAGCTATAATTCAATCTGGTTAATGAAAAGCCATTCTTGTTTCTTTTTCTAAAAAAAAAAAAAAAGCAAAAGAAAAATCCCTCTAATTCCGAAAGAATTACTTAAGCAGACTAGAACACACACACAGATACCAATCTCCTACTTTACTGAGAGAGAAAACTAAATCTGAGTTGAAAACAGGAAAAGGTCATTTTAATTTAAAAAAAATATAGTATTTAAAAAATCTGGTCTTATTTTTATTACTTATATACACTGATTTTGTATTAAAGATTTAATTAGGGTCCAGCACGATAACCTAGTGGCCAAAATCCTCATCTTGCATGTGCTGCGATCCCATATGGGTGCTGCTGGGTGTCCTGGCTGCTCCACTTCCCATCCAACTCCCTGCTTATGGCCTAGAGGATGGCTCAAATCCTTGGGCCCCTGTATCCACATGGGAGATCTTGAGGACGCTCTGACTCCTGGCTTTGGATCTAGCCATTGTGACCATGGGGGAGTAAGCCAACAAATGGAAGATCTTTCTATCTCTCTGTAAATTTCCCTTTCAAATAAAAAAATAAAAATCTAAAAAAATAACAATCTTATCTTTACTTATTTGTTGATTTTCATTTTATTTGAAAGGCACACAGACAAAAAGAGAACTTCTACCAGGTGGCTCATGCCTCAAATGCCCACAATAGCCCTAGAACGCCTGCCAGGCTCCCATGTCGACAGCATGAGCACTCGGGCCATCAGCTGCTGCTTCCCAGGGTGTACATGAGCAGGAAGCTAGATGGGAAGGGCAGCAGGCAGAGCTTGAACCAGGCACTGCAGTATGGGATGTGGGCATCCTTTCAAGCAGTGATGAGAAAATTCTATTTTTATCTGAAAGGCAGAGTTACAGAGAAGGAGGGACAAAGGGAGAAAGAGAGAGAGACTTTCCACCTGTTGGTTCACTCCCCAAATAGCCACAAAGGCTGTAGTAGATGAGCTAATCTTGAGATAGGAACCAGAAAATTCTTGTGGGTCCTCACGTAGCTAGAGGGTGCCAAGGTCCATCCCCTGCAACTTTTCCAGGTTATAAGCAGGTGGGATTTGGATGGAAAGTGGAGCAGCCAGGACTCAAATTTCATACTTCAAAAGCCTACAATAACTTCCTGTTAGGCCTAATTTTCCAAGCTTTTCTTCCAGCCTTTTGTTCCCTAAACTGTTATTACTTTATTAAAAGAAAGCCTGTACTTATTTACCTGAAACTGAGCCTTCTTCCTGAAATGCTACTGCTGCCTTGCTACTGATTCCAACCCCAGACTTCTTTTAAGGCTCGAATCCCCGCCCTCCTAAATCTTAGTGTTTTCAGCAACACCAGGCCAGGCTAAAATTGCAGTGATGTAACTTCCAATACAGCAGGTGTTTGGATCTGTAGTTAAGATGCTGGGCATCACTGTCCCATGTCAATACCTGGGCTTGGTCTCTGGCTCTGGCTCCTCACTGCAGTCTTCCACTGATGCAGATCCTTTGTGGTCCAAATAGCTGGATCTCTGCTAACCACAGGGGAGACCTGGATTGAATTCTGGCTACTTGCTCTGTCAGTTCAGTGCTAGCTGTGCTGCCATTTAGGAAGAGAACCAGCAAATGAGCCTTTTCCTCATCTATCTGTCACTATGTCTTTCAAAAAGCCTAGGGGAAGGGAAACTATTATTATAATCAGAATCAAAATAAAATTAAAAAATTTATTGGGCCCAGCACAGTAGCCTAGTGGCTAAAGTCCTTGCCTTGCACGTGCTGGGATCCATATGTGCACTGCTTCTAATTCCAGCGGCCCCACCTCCCATCCAGCTCCCTGCTTGTGGCCTGGGAAAGACAGTTGAGGAGGCCCAAAGCCTTGGGACCCTGCACCCATGTGGGAGACCTGGAGGAGGTTCCTGGCTCCTGGCTTCAGACTGACACAGCTCTGGCCGTTGTGGTCACCTGGGGAGTGAATCATCGGATGGAAGATCTTCCTGTCTCCTCTCTGTATATATGATTTTGCAATAAAAATAAATAAATAAATCTTTAAAAAAAAAAAGAGTACAGAAAGGGAGAGGAGGGAGAGGTAGAGGCATAGAGTCTTCTGTCTGCTGGTTCACTCCCCAAATGGCCAGAGGGGCCAGTACTGGGTCAGGCCAAAGCCAGGAGTCTGGAGCCTCTTCCAGGTCTCCCCCATGGGGTGCAGAGCTCAAAGAACCTAAGCCATCCTCCAGTGACTTCTGAGGTACATCAGCAAGGAACTGGATGGGAAGTGGAACACTCGGAACTCGAACCGGCATCCATATGGGATGCCAGTAACACAGATTGTGGCTTAACCACTAGTGGGCAGACGATCAACCAATGAGCCATCACATGGGCTTCTGACGGCTGGCTTCTTACTACTTTCCTTCAGACACGCATTTGTGTTCTGTAATTTAAAAATTTATTCCATTCTTTGTCAGGATTCTAGGGGATTACATAATTCCTTAAATGTCAACTTGTTGAAATTAGGCCCTTCATGTACAGCTTTCCCTCATTTGTACTGTTACATAACATCTTAATCAGAAACAGAGCATTCTCAGGTGCTGTGACCCGTGAATCCTGTAGTGTAGGGTCCCTTCTCATGAGATCATGGCTCTCTCATCGCCATTTCCCACAAACAGGAATAAAAAGGGCAGATAAGACTTGGAAAGCCACACAGGAGGGGACCTTAGCACCCCATGGAGCCTTGTGCCACACCACACAGGAGGGGACTTTAGCATCCCATGGAGCCTTGTGCCACAGCACACAGGAGGGGACCTCTGCACCCCATGGAGCCTTGTGCCACAGCACACAGGAGGGGACCTCTGCACCCCATGGAGCCTTGTGCCACACCACACAGGAGGGGACCTCAGCACCCCATGGAGCCTTGTGCCACAGCACACAGAAGTTCCCAAGCTTGACCGGGGTAAGGAGAGAGGAGAGCAGACAATCTGAGCAGGAATACAAGCTGGCCCTTCACTGAAACACAATTTAATAATTGTGTTCTCAATCTGTTTAGAATGGAATATTTTCTGTACTTTCTACAAACCCACAGTGGAAGTCTTTGTCCATTCTATCACTCAATGTCCTTTTTATAAGGAATCAGACAATATATGTAGTAAGGGAACAAATCTCACTTTCAGATCAAACTTTGAACTCTTTTTTTTTTTTATGAAATGGGACAAGCCATGTGTTGTCATGGAGTTTCAGAGTTTGAAGGGTCATTAGAAATCAACTTTCCTGGCATTTCCTAACTTGAGCTCTAGGGGTTATGAAGAAAATGAGTTCTGAAGAAGCAAGATTCACCCTTCAACGATCCTGAGATATCATTCATACGCCATGAAAGTCACCCGGTTAAAGCATCAACTGTTGCTTTTCGTATAATCAGAGTTGTGCAACCATCTCCTGTGATTTTTGAGCACTTTCATCATCCAAAATTCCAGGCCTGTTAACAGTCATTTCCCATTCCCCTAGCAACCGTTTTTCTTAAATCATAGATCTCCTTGGACCCTTTACTGTCAATCTATGTACTCTGTGATTCTGTGAGATGCAGCACCATGTGCAGTGTTTCCTAAGCACACATACTAACATTTCAGGCTTGCTATGCTAAATGTTATACATTGTTAGTTCAATGAATTCTCATATTACAATCTCTAAGATACTACATATAATAAATATTAGACCTCAAAATCAGTCAATTAGGAGAGAAGAATGAACAATTAGCACTCCATGGACCATAATTTTGTAAATGTTTTCGTGCAATCTCATTTACTTGTCAAAAGAGAATAGGATCCATTTAGTTCATGTAGCCAAGAACTCACATAGCATTTGCCTTCTCTTTTTTAATTTACTTATTTGTTATTTTTAAATTTTTGTTTCTGCTTTTTTTCCTCCTCCTTTTCTTCTTTAGTTTCTTAGCTTACTAACAGCTAAATCTTGAATCTAATTACAATGAATCGTCTTACTGTCGGTTCATTTCCTTTCTCCAAATATCTTTATTTTAAAAATCTTTCATGATAGCTTGTAAACTACCTTAAAATCTCCTTGGAGTTGGTTCTGGTTTTCCCAGATGTCTCTCCCATCAGCACCATCTCCATCACTTTTTGCAAATACAAACCTCTGCCCCTTTTAACGTCTGGCAGGGGTGACCGCTGTCCCTGCGTGCCCCCAGGGCCCTCCCTCGCCTCTGGACACCAGTGCCTGGAAGTTCAGCGCCTTGCTGGAAGGCAGGAGTTGGCAGCAACTCCGACAGCCCAGCAAGTGACAGGAAGCCCTGGGCATTGCTATCCATCCTTGCTTTCGTTCCTCTCCCCGAGCCTGCCAGCCCGGGAGAGCAAGTTTCACCTAGGACAAGTGGATGTCTCCCGCCAGGGCCCAGTCCAGCGAGCCCCAGCCGGGGTCCAGCAAAGAACCCCAAGAACTGGTCGGGGCCGGAAGGCGGCTGCAACAGCCGAATCCCCCTACAGTCCTCGCGACGGGTCCCAGCAAAGGCATTTCACCCTCCTGTGATTCGGTCGGGCGGTCAGGGTGGCGCCACGGCGGCGGGGACCCACGCCGGTGGGTGACAGACAGAGCCAGGCCTCGAACCCGGGTCATCGCTCCCCGGGAAGAAGCAGCTCTTCGGGGCGGCGAGCCAGAGCGGAGCGGGGGAGGGGGGGTGTGGTCCTCTCTCGTCCCACCTCGGCACCTCGACCCGACTGCCGAGGCCAGCAACTCCGAGTCGCCAACAGACCCGATGTGGGTCTGGGGGCCGCGCGCACCGCCGCCCCCTGCCCCGCGCCATCTTGGGAGCGCTGAGGCGACCGCCCCGAGCCGCAGCTGCCGCGGTTACTCACCCGGACTGCCCGGGGCCAGGCCACCTGCCACCCCCGCGACCCCCGCCACGGCCAGCAGAAGCAGCAGCCCTCCTCGCACGGAGCCCGGGGCGGTCGCCATGTCCGGGCCGGGCGGGTCCGGAGCCGCGGGATGCTCGGACCCAGCCTGGCAGCGCCGCAGCCCGCTGGCGCCAGGCCCCGCCCCCTGGCGCCCTGGCGCTCGGGTGATTGGCTGCGGCGCGCGCAAGCCCCGCCCCTGGGCCGCACTGAGTTTCCAAAAAACCTCCTGGGGGTGGCAACGTGCCTGGGACCCCGGCTCTTTGTTAGGGCCCAGCTGTGGGTCGGCCTGTGTGGGGCCCGGGATCCTCCGGCCGGCCTGTGTCCCTGGCGAGCGGTCAGAGACGTCAGAGCCGGAAGGGCCGTGGGGACGCGTCTGCCACCTCCCGAGATTCCTCAGGGGGCCGCCGAGGCTCTGAGGGGGCGCCGCCCAGCCCGCCCCACAGGCGCTGACCGAGTCCGAGTGAGGCTGAACCCGGAGGGCTCCGCTCCCTTCCAGTGCCCTCGGCGGGCCTCGCCACGTCCTTTCTGACAGAAGGCGTGTCGGGCGGCCGCCCTACCGGCTCAGGGCTCCGCCGCCGCTGGCACGGTCCCCCCATAGTTCATCCTGCTGGGCACAGGGAGACGCGGCGGGTCTTTGCTGGGCTATTCCACACCTGTTCTCGGAGCTGTGTGTGTGTCTAGAGCCTTGAACAGCAGACTGAGCAGTTCCAAACTTTGTTCTAGAGACGTTTTCAAGGTGGATCTCCACCCATGGTACCCATTGTCAGGAATGAAAGGTCCGCTAGCTGCGTTCTCTCTCTCTCTCTCTCTCTCTCTCTCTCTCTCTCTCTCTGTCTTTCCCCTTAGCCCCGTCTCTTTAAATTCCTGAATCATTGCCCCCTTTTCCTACCTACCTTTTTCCTTGCTTCTTAGTTCTTTTTACAATGTTTCAAGTTCCAATTCTTTCACTGAAGTTCATTTATTTGCCTTCTGTATCATCCAATCTATCCTCTCTTCTGAGTTGAGGGAAAGAAATCGTGAGTTAAGTTACAACACTTCCAAAACGTTCTCTGATGACAGATCTTATATGTAAAGAGAAAAGGTAAACTGAGGCACAATCCAGTTACAAGGAGTTGATTTGAGCACCCAGCCAATTATGAATTTGGAAACTCCAAACCAGACTATGCCCTGACTCCATCTTTATGTTTAAAGTGGTTTTCCAGCAAAAATTATAGTTGGGTCTTGCATTTCTTAATCTAATCTAGCAATCTCTTAGTTAGAACATTTAGCCTTTAGCCAATATCATTGATAGGATTAAGTTTGTTATCTTGTTATGAATTTTCTATTTGCTCTACATGTTCTTTTTTTTAAGATTTATTTTTTAAAATTTTTATTTGAATTACAGAAAGGGAGAGACCTCTTGCTCTAGAGAGGTTTTCCATCTGCTGGTTCACGCCCCAAGTGGTCACAATGGCTGAAGTTGAGTAATCCGAAGCCGAGATGCTGAGTCTCTTCCGGGTCTCCCACGCGGGTGCAGGATTCCCAAGGCTTTGGGCTGTCCTGGACTGCTTTCCCAGGCCACAAGCGGGGAGCTGGATGGGAAGTGGAGCCGCCAGGACACTAGTCATTGTTCATAATGGATGTGGAAGGTTAGCCTGTTACATATACCCAATTCTGTTTTTTCTTTTTTTTTTTCCCTACCATTTGACTTGTTTAATGTTTCTTCACAAATGGTGAAAAGTACTACAGTACAGACAAGGAATAATCATAATTTTGTGGCCAACATTATAAACATGGGTTTATAAATGTAAGACATTTTGAGAGAGGAGTTAGAGTGGGTAGTAGGCAGTTAGGGTATTCTGGGTCCCTGAGTAAAAGAGAATTTCCCCACCATGTCTTGAACTCACTCTCCCAGGGACAGGGGTGCTATTAGCATATCAATTCCCCACCAGAAGTATCGGCCATTACCTCCGGCCACTGTGGGAGGGTCTCAGGCCGATCTCTTTATCATTGAAAGGAGAGCAGGAAGAAGTAATACACATCTGCCCAAGGCCTGGAATGTCCTATGTCTGGCACCTCTGTGGCCTTTTGTCCCAAGGCCAGGTACCATGGAAACTAGGAATTTTCTTTGTTCATGGAGAAACATCTTTGAGGGAAACCTTTAAAAGGTGCATTTCCCACCATTAATACGGGTTCTCATTTTCCTCCCGCCACTATGGCAGAGCACTAGGGTTCTTTTTTACTTTTCCTCCTGCCACTATGGCAGGGGGTAAGGGTCCTTTCTATCTCAAAACCCCCTCCCGTCGCTAGGACGGGAGTCTTCTTTTCTCAGCCTTTCTAATAAATCCTGCTTTAAAACTAAACTGTGTCCGCATGAAAATTCTTCTTTCCTGCGAGACAAGAATTTGAGGTTGCTGCCATACTCGGAGTCAAAATTCCTGCAACAATTTTTTGGTTTAAAAAATGCATCTGATAGTGCAGCTCCCGTCTCTGTCTACTAGAGTTGGTCTCTGCGCTCCTGACAGTGTTCGCTTTTATCCATTTTCCAGATCTTCCATGTCCACCTCTTCTTCTTCCCATCTGTTCCATCAAAGGTCCAGGGGTACCACCCAGACCACTTTGTCTTTCTCCACTGAAGCCACCTCAGTCCATGCTCCAGCCACCGTGGAAGCCGCCTCTATCTCCATCACGGCGCCCTCTGAATATCCACCTGGAACACTGCAGTCTGTGAAGCCACATTTTCTACCCCGTGTACTGCCAGGGTTGTCACTGGGGCAATGGTTGGTAGCGGTGGAGGTGGGGGTTTGTGGTGGGAAAAACGGTGGAAGGAAGCCTTCAGGCTTTGGGACCTTACACTGGTTGCATTCTGTTCTCTAGGTGAAATACTGGTTTCCACAGTCCACAGGGGGACACTGCCAGTTCCCAGCTCCGTGCTGGATGTTCTCTGCTTTAGGGGTTTCCCCGGGAGCACTGAGGTCCTCTGGGAGAGTGGGAAGCCACCTCTGCCTCCTCCATGGCCTCCCATGTGACCTCTGGGCTCTCTAGGCCTTCCAGGCCCTCCTGGGCCACCAGGACATCTGCTCAGTGGGGGCAGCATTTCTCAGCCCTCCCCGGGGCAGCATGCCACCCGGCATGCTATTCATTGGAAGCTTCTTCCAGGCCAGAGACACTTGAATTTGTTCCCTTGAAAATCATTCCCATCAAACTACTCCACGGTAGCCATGGCAGTCTTCATAGGACACTGTGGCATCCCTCTAGGGCTTTCCTGCTTCCTTATCCAGGTATATGTGGATCATGGATTGTTCATCTTAACAATGCAATACTGCTTAGGGCACAGAATGGTAGCCTAGTGGCTAAAGTACTTCCCTTGCACACTCTGGGATTCCATATGAGTGCCGGTTCTAATCCTGGCGGTCCCATGTCCCATCCAGCTCCCTTTATGGCCTGGAAAAGCAGTCGAGGATGGCTCAAAACTTTGGGACCCTGCACCTGTGTGGGAGACCCAAAAGAAGCTCCTGGCTCCTGCTTTGGATTGGCTCAGCTCCGGCTGTTGTGACCACTTAGAGAGAGAATCAGCAGATGGGAGCTCTTCCTCTCTGTCTCTCCTCTGTATATCTGAGTTTCTAATAAAAATAAATCTTTTAAAAAAATGCCACACTGCTTAAAGAAGTCTACCAGGTCATCCAGTCACATTATGATTTAATCTTTGCACATAAACTGCACTGTTGTCAGACTCTTTATCCAGATATACATGTGGGCCTAGAGCAAGATCTGGTCTTTCATCCATGGATCCACCATGTTTATTAAAGCTACCTCGCTCTCCAGCACTGCCCATTCCATCGCAACCTCCTCTCCGCCCGCCTCTGCTCGTGCCTCCTTGATCAAATCCTCTTCTTCCCCTGCCCTGGTTATCAGGGCCATTCATGCACTGGTTCTCTCATGGTTCAGAAAATCCTCCAGATTCCTGTCTGTAGACCACCCCATATAACTGGGGTGGTCCTGTCAGAGTGAACTCTGCTGTCTGTAGCTGCTGCTCTATTGGCTATATTGGCTTGGAGCCTGGCTGTGAGAGCCAGTTGGTCGGGGGAGGGAGTGGGAAGCTGCTGCCCATAGCTGCTTTGTTGACAGCTACTCTGCTGTCCATAGCTGCTTGGCTGCCCGTAGGTGCTCTGCTGAGAGTAACTGCTCTCATCATAACAGTCAGCTGTGAAGAGGAGTAGCTGTTAGGAGGATAGGATGATGATGCAGTGACTGGCTGCATGGGGAAGCTCCCAGGAACCCGCAGATAACTGAAGTTACCTTGTCCATATCCTAGGCTGAGCTGGTTGTAACCCCGCCCCCCCACCGGTGCTAGGATCAGAGGAGGAGTAGGAAGCAGAGGGGTGGGGAATCGGTGGAGGGAGAAGCAGCCTGCAAACGTCCTTATCATCTGTGTTATCTGGTCTCTCCTTGTAAGCTGCTCTGATGTAGTCCTGGGACTCCACCCAGACAGCCTAATGCAATTCAGTCACTCCTCAAAGGCCTTGCCTTCAGACACCATAATCTGTGTTTCCGCCTTGAGTGCATTAACCATTAGCAGGAATCCATTAGTCATTAACATAAGGCTTAGGGCAACAAGCTTTTAACTCGTGAGCCCTGGTGGGACACCTAAGCCAATATCCAAACTGCAGCATTGTTTGTTTTTTTTAAAAATAGGGAATTCTAGGTTGACAGATATTTCCCCTTCTCAGTACTGTATTATTATTTATTAGTTGAAAGGCAAAGAGACACTGGTTCACCCCCTCCCAATGCAACAACCAGAGCTGGATTAGGCCAAAGTCTCCTTTGTGGGTGCTAGGGACCCAACTACTTGAGCTGTCACCTGCTTGCCTCCCAAGGTGTTCATTAGCAGAAAACTGGAATTGACAGAGAAGCTAGGACTTAAACCCAGGCGCTCTGATGCAGGTCCAATGTGCACTGGGATGCAGATGTCCCAGGCTGTGTCTTACTTGCAGCTTTTCCTCCCTCTCTTTCCCCTACTGCCACAGCTCTTGGAAAATGTTCCTGAGGGATTTTCAGCTTGCATAACTTTTACCAAAATGTCTTCTATGATTCTCATCCCTGTTCTGCCATCTTTCCCTTCTAGCTGCTTTGAAATGTTTTACTTACTTGTTTGATTGAAACAGAAGAAATGAGAGAGAAGAGAGACTGATCCCTTCCACTGTTTCACTCCCCAAATGCCCACAACAAATGGAGCTGTGCCAGGCTGAAGAGCTTGCAGTCCAGAGCTCAGGCCAGGTTTCCCACACGGGTAGCAGGAACTCAACCATTGGAGCCACGGTTGCTGCTTTTCAGGATCTGCATTGGCAGGAACCTGGAGTCAGGAGCTTAGGCTGAGACTCTTACTTGCTACACCCCATTATATAGAGGCACTGATTCTAGACCTGCTTGCTCCACTTATGATTTAGCTCGCTGCTTGTAGCCTGGGAAAGCAGTAGAGGATGGGACTGCACAGTAGCCTAATGGCTAAAATCCTCACCTTGCATGCTAGGATCCATGTGGGCACCAGTTTGTGTTCTAGCTGCTCCACTTCACATCCAGCTCCCTGTTTGTGGCCTGGGAAAGCAGTTATCATGGCCCAAAGCCTTGGGTGCCTGCGCCTATGTGGGAGACCTGGAGAAGATTTCTGGCTCTTGATTTTAGATCAGCCCAGCTCTAGCTGTTGTGGCCATTTGGGGTTAGAAGCATTCTGTGTGTCTTCTTGTACCCAGATTTTGAGATCCCCAGAAATCGTGAGTGTAAAGTCAATGCAAACGGGTAAAGGCGGTTTGTCCAGGCCTGCCTGGGCTCCCAACTGTCATTCATATAGCAAGTATGGACTGGACAACCCCGAGGTTGGACAGCACTGGGTTTTTAGACACTTCAGGACAATTCCACACAATTACACAGTCATCATTGGTCAGTTCAACTGTTAACTTTTATTTTTTTAAAAAGATTTATTTAGTTTTTACAAAGTCAGATATACAGAGAGGAGGAGAGACAGAGAGGAAGATCTTCCATCCGATGATTCACTTCCCAAGTGACAGCAATGGCCAGTGCTGTGCCAATCCGAAGCCAGGAGCCAGGAACTTCTTCTGGGTGTCCCACACGGGTGCAGGGTCCCAAAGCATTGGGCTATCCTTGACTGCTTTCCCAGGCTACAAGCAGGGAGCTGGATGGGAAGTGGAGCTGCCGGGGCTAGAACTGGTGCCCATATGGGATCCTGGGTGTGCAAGGGGAGAACTTTAACCATACGCTATCGCGTTGGGCCCTACTGTTAACTTTTAAAAAGAGCAAGTTGGCAGGTTTCTATTGACAAACAGATTTCAAAGCAAATTGGGAACCAAGGGAAGCTATGGAGCAATGGCTATGGGGACATACTATGAGTGAGCAAGTCTTATCTAAAAGGCACACCAGGGGTCTTTGCCTTGAGGAATGCTCTGTCATTGTCTTATGCCGGCTGCTAGGCCTGTGAGCTCACACTTTCTTAGCTAAGCAGCAAAGCAGAAATTACAAAGGCAGAAATATTGCAATTAGCAATGAGCAAAGGGTAAGTGGTTGGGATCCTGACTCTGGGGTGCCTCAGTCTCTCCTGTCTCTAATCAGCCTTTCTACTAAAAATACATACATCTTTAAAAAAAATTACTGTATTTTCTCATTTCATCACTCAATAAGAAACGTACATTTTGCTGAACCAAGAACATGCTCTTGAGGTGTACTCCGAAGGCCTGGCTATCACTGCAGTGCAAAATGGAAACTTTAAAAATAGAATCAGGGCCCATCGCGGTAGCCTGGCAGCTAAAGTCCCAACATTATACACACTGGGATCCCATATGAGTGCCTGTTCATGTCCTAGATGCTCCACTTCCCATCCAGCTCCCTGCTTGTGGCCTGGGAAAACAATTGAGGATGGTCCAAAGCTTTGGGACCCTGCACCTGCACAGGAGACTGGAAGAAGCTTCTGGCTCCTGGCTTCGGATTGGCTCAGCTGCAGCCACTGCGGCCACTTGGGGAGTGAATCATCTGATGGAAGATCTTCCTCTCTGCCTCTCCTCCTCTCTGTATATCTGCCTTTCCAGTGAAAATAAATCATTTTTAAAAATAGAATCAAATAGAATTTGTAGACCTAAAAACAAAGAAAGATATGTGCTCCAACCAGCAGAGTCGGTAACATGAACAGGGAGAGGGTCTGGGGATGAAGCACTGACAGGAGACCAGTAATGGTACAAGTCCCTGCCAATTCTCTTATTGCCCCTTCACTTCTCCTTATATACTCTACCCCCTCAAGTCCTAATTTAGCCAGCAAATTGGATATAGATGAGTCCAATTAATCTAGGTGTTTTTAGCTACAAGCCCAGTTCCTGTTCCTGCCCAGCCCAACTGAGTGCTAATCAACTTCTTAGCCCACAACAGATATGGAAGTTGAAAATTCAGCACCAGGGAGGTCAATTTCCCTGGTGGTGAGGACACTGGCTAAGGCACTTATAAGCCACATTGAACTATCTGGGTCTGAATCTACAGTTCTAGAGTGAAGCTTCCTGATAATGCAGACCCTGGGACTCAAGTGGGGGCTCAAGCACCTCGTTTCTCCACCAGAGAAAGAACTGGGCCTGATTCAGCTGGGGCTATTTAAGGACATCTAGAAAAAGCATTAGCTGATAAAGTCTTCTTTTTGTCTAATAACAAACATTTCAACGCATCGATAATGGCAGAAGAAAAGACAAGCACACTTGAAACTAAATTAGTAAAAAATATTTGGGTTCAACAATGGGAATAGGGGAGGGAGTTTGGAAGAAAAGAAGCAAGTTTGCAGTAACTTGTGGGTTAATAGCAAGAGGTCTTACATATACGTCATTGGAATCCCAGAAGAAGAGGAAGAATGAGGTAGAAAAGGACTGACAGAACCATAGTTGAGGTGCTGCTGCCAGGTCACACTCTGGTTGTTCCACTTGTGACCCAGCTCCCTGCTGGTGGCCTGGGAAAAGCAATGGAAGATGGCCCAAGTGCTTGGGACCCTGCCACCCATGCAGAAGACCGGAATCAAACTGTTGGTTCCCGGTTGTGTCCTAGCATAGCTCTCTGACTGTTGCAGCCATCTGGGGAGTGAACCAGTGGCTAGAAATTTTCTTTCCATCTCTCCGTCTCTGTAACTCTAGTTTTTAAATATGTAAATCTCTCTCTTTTTAAAATCATAGTTGAACATTGTTCAAATTGGGTGAAGAACATCCATTTTCAGACCCAGTAAGCTGAGTGCCCTCCAAGTTGGCTAAATACAAGGAAAATTCTACCCACCCACATGGTAGACAAAATACTGAAAACCAAAGGCATCGAGAAAATTCTTGAAATCAGCCAGAGAAAAACGATGATTATAAGAAAATAATGCACGGACGAGGACCTTCATTTCATCGGAAACAATGGAGGCCAAATCTGACCAGTTCCATTGCTTCCAGCCTGGTGCAAATGGCCACATCCCGGAAGCTCCAAGGGCTTCCTCATTGTGACTTCCTCTGGCCTTTGTTCACAGTCTACTCGTAATTGACAACGTCTGCTGATCCTGGTAAGTAGCTCAGCTCTGATCCTGAGAACTTTGCAGAGAACAGCTTTGAGTGCTTCTTAAGGTCTTGCCTGCCTGACTTTCCCCTTTGGCCCATCTGGCTTCTTCTGTTCTTGCCTCGCTCTTCGATCTGTTCCAGCCTATCCTGATCTGTGCCTTTCCTTAATTGCTCCACATATTATCTGCTTTAGGACCCTGGACTTGGTGTTCCCTTTTGCCTGTAATTCGTTCCTTGCAGTCATTTGTAAACCTTCCTTCTTCCTTTTTAAGCCTTAGCTCAGATGACCTTCTTTCCTTGCCTTTCTTCAATTACAATTCAACCCCACCCCAGCGTTCCTTTCATCCCAGCCACATTCCATCCATTCCCTTCCCTTCCTTTTTCTCTTCTCTCATCTTCTCTTTCTGTCTTTCCCCTTTTCTTTCTTTCCCTCCTCTTCCCTTCTCTTCCTCTCCTCTTTTCTCATTCCCTTTCTCCTTTTAAAAAATATTTATTTTCATTGGAAAGACATTTACAGAGAGAAGGACATACAGAGAGAAATATCCTGCATCCTCTGGCTCACTCCCCCCAGTGGCCTCAATGGCCGGAGCTGAGCCAATCTGAAGCCAGGAATCAGGAGTTTCTTCCAGGTCTCCCACACAGATGCAGGTTCTCCTGGATTTGGGCTATTCTCTGCTGCTTTCCCAGGCTACAAGCAGAGGGCTGGATGGGAAGTGGTGCATCCAGGACACGAACCAGTGCCCAAATGGAATCCCAACACTTGCAGGTAAAGGATTAGCCTATTGAGCTATTGTACTGGGCCTACATTCTGCCTTTTCCAAGCTACTATAGCCTTCTCGTTTACTATACAGATGATATTATACATGGACACACTTGCCTATGTTTCTGTGTCTGTCACACTATTGACTTCCCTGATGTGTGGGCTGTTCACCATCTGTCTCCCTACTTCGCGGAGGGCATGGGTTCATGTCTGAAAGCTAGCTTTGTTTCTCATTATTTCCTGCCAAGGAGACCGAATCTCTGAGAAAGTGAAAATACTTTAATTTTAGGAAGAACGCAGGAGTTTCCAAAAAATGTTTTCATTAAGTCAGCACACACACATTGTGTCCTGGAATTTATGTGTGATTGATTTCTGATGTTAATCTTTAAATGGTGGAAGTTTTTGTGGCTTTGTTTGGTCCAAACACGTTTTTGTTATTATGAATTGACTTCTCTCAGTAGGGAACAGTTGTTGGAGATGTGATCATGCTTGATTTTATATATGTATAGCAGGATGATATTGTGAAATATTAGTGTATTTTATTCCCGGTAATCCTTTCATTAGAGCAAGAACATGAGGACACATCCCGTGGTTCTTTAGGTTAGAGATGACCATCAGAGCAGAAAAGTAGACAAAAAGAACAATTCCAAGATTTGGGGCTAAAAAATAGACAATTGAGGGCTGTGTTGTGGCATAGTGAGCTAAGCTGCTGCCTGCAATGCTGGCATCTCACACTGGCAACTGATTTGTGTCACAGCTGCTCTACTTCCAATCCAGATCCAAGACAGTGGCCTGGAAAAAGCAGTGGAAGATGGTTCAAATACATAGACCCCTGTCATCCACGAGGAAGACCTCTTAACTCTTGCTTGTCCCAGTCCTAGTTGTTGGGGCCATCTGGGGAGTGTACCCGCAGATAGAAGACTCTTCTCTCTCCTCCCCCAACCTCCCCTTTCTGTAACTCTAACTTTCCAATCGATCTTTAAAATAATAATATTAATAGCAATAATAGAATTACAGGAACAGTGGCTTTGAGAGAAGCAGCTTTTGAAAGAGCAAAACCTGGTCTCACAAGCTAAGGACTTAAAGTATTTTTTATAAACAGCAGGCATGGATGAATCCTATGGTCAGTCAGCTATGGTCCCTCCCATGACCATCACTCATCACTCCCCACCCACTTGACCCACTCTGCTTTGGGGGGAAGAGTGACAGATCACTGCAGCTAGTACACTGCTCTGGGGCAGGATGTAGGGCAGGAGCTGTGCCCACCTGGGGATGGGATGGTGGGACTTGTCTGTACATTCTGCTCCATCTTGCTGTTCACAGTAGCCTTAAAAAGCAGTGAAAACATGAAGAAACTTCTCTTGATCACTAAAATTTAGAAAAAAAATTGGTTCACCAAGAATACTTGAAATTACTCAAAGAAGTAGCAAGCCATATTTATGGTGCATCCTGATACTATTTATCATCTGATATGGTTTCTATGGAACCAGTTACACATTCACTTGTCGTTCAGTGGACTGGTTGCAGAGGAGAGTATGTGCCAAGCAGAGGATTCAGAGCCTTACTGGCTCTTAGTTGAGAACAGGGAGCATGCGTACTCCTTTGTGTGATTCTATGTGAGTACCATGCATCAACCTGAATTCAAAAAAAGAGCAGCACCGGGGTCAGCACAGTGGCTTAAAGGGCTAAGTTGCTGCTGCAGTGCTGGCATCCCAGATGGACACCTGTTTGAGTCCTGGTTGCCCCACTTTTGATCCCACTTCCTTCTAATGCACCTAGGAAAGGAGTGAGGGATAGTCCAACTGCTTCGGTCCCTAACCCACATGAGAGATCTGGAAAAGCTTCTGGCTCCTGGCTTTGGTCTGGTCCAACTGTTGCAGTCATTTCTAATGGAAGATCCAACTTCCCGCCTCTCCACCTCGCCCCGCTCCCTGTCTCCACTGCACCTTCTTGCTCTCACTCTCTCTAACTCTGCTTTTCAAATACATAAAATAAATCTTTAAGAAAAAGAAAAGTAAGAGGCTGGTGCTGTGGCTCAGCTGGCTAATCTTCCACCCTGTGGTGCCAGCATCCCATAGGGTACTGGTTCATGTCCCAGCTGCTCCACTTTTGATCCAGCTCTCTGTTTATGGCCTGGGAAATCAGCAGAGGATGGCTAAGTCCTTGGGACCCTGCACCCATGTGGGAAACCCAGAAGAAGCTTCTGGCTCCTGGCTTTGGATTGGTTCAGCTCTGACCATTGAGGTAAAAAGGGGAATGAACCAGTGGACAGAAGATCCTTCTGTCTCTCCTTCTCTCTGTAAATCTGTCTTTCCAATAAAAATAAATGTATTTTTAATAAGGTTATCTAGAGCATGTATAAATCAAATGCTGGCGGACCTTGAAAACCTCCTTTTGGGAGAAGTGTGTTTGTTATTATTTAACCAGGCTGTATCAAAGAATTTAGTACAATGTCTATTTGCACATATCTATTTTAATTTTAAAGTCGTCATTTTTTCCAAAACAATGAATCACACTGTCTTGCACAGATGGTATAAATATGTCCTTCTGTTTTTCCAAGAAGCAAGAGATACTCAAAAGCCAAAAACCAGGTGAAATCTGGAACCCTGAGTCTTAAAAGTTGTTGAAGTTTTAGGCTTTGGTCCTGGGGACCTTTGCCAGGTTTGGGGAACACATCAGTAGGCTTGCCATGCTGAGGACTTGGCACGCAGCAGGAGACTCCCACAATGCAGAATATCAAGATATCCCACAATGTAGAATATCAAGACCCCTCTCAGATTTCCAAGAATGTCAGGAGCACCTTCAAGTTTTAGGAACTTGGAGAGATCCCCAATGGCAGGTTCAGAAGCGTCCACCAGAGGGCAGGATAGCAGCAGGTGCTAGAGCCACAGCCATGTCAGACCTGCATTGACCTGGTAAATCAGATTAGGAATTTGGGGTGATTGCTCATGAATTATGGAAGCAGTGAATGGAAGAAAGCCCAGAGGAGACCTCTAATCAGACAGTGGCAGCTTGAGGAGAGAAATGGAGTTTCAGAGGGAAGGAGATTTAGCCAAATGCTCAGCAGTGGCAAATGGGGTTGGAGCCAGAGTAGGCAGCCTGATGCTGAGAGCTCCTCTGTGGAGGCAGGGCAGCATGGGTCCACCAGCCCAGACCTAGAGGGATTTGGGGGTGATCTCCTTCTCCCATTCCCTTCCACTTGCTCTTTGAACAGTTCTCCTATAGGCTCTGGGAGTACTAGAAACAGCTGCTGTAATAATTCAACTTGGCCTGGTGGGCAGAGCCTCCAGTTGCCGCACTGGCATCCCATATGCGCATTGATTCTTTTTTTTTAAAGATTTATTTTTATTGGACAGTCAGATATACAGAGAGGAGGAGAGACAGAGAGGAAGAGCTTCTGTCTGATGATTCACTCCCCAAGCAGCTGCAACTGTTGGAACTGAGCCGATCCAAAGCCAGGAGCCTGGAGCTTCTTCCAGGTCCCCCACGCAGATACAGGGTCCCAAGGCTATGGACTGACCTCAACTGCTTTCCCAGGTCACAGGCAGGGAGCTGGACGGGAAGCGGGGCTACTGGTATTAGAATTGGCGCACATATGGGATCCTGGTACTTGCGAGGTGAGCACTTTAGCTGTTAGGCTATTTTTGGGCACACACATTGATTCTAATCCTGGCTGCTCCGCTCCCATCCATCTCCCTGCGTGTGGCCTGGGAAAGAGGCAGAATGACCCAAAGCCTTGGGACCCTGCACCCATGTGGGAGACCCAGAGGAAGTTCCTGATTCCTGGCTTCTGATTGGCTCTGCTCTGGCCATTGCTGCCATTTGGGGAGTGAATCAGCAAATGAAAGATCTTTATCTCTGTCTCTCCTTCTGTCTCTAATTCTGCCTTTCAAATAAAAAAAATCATCAATTGAAAAATGATTCAATTCAGATTGTTTATAGCCCCTCTGTGATACTCAGGGTGGTGGTGATGGTGGGGGTGTCCCAGGTTTAACCTTAAAGCCAAAGGCATCAGTCTTCAATGGGAACAAGCAGGACCAGCTTTGACCAGACTGGAAGTCCTAATGGTCTCTGAGTATACAGCCAGTGCCGGCTGGAAGCCACTGTCTGCTCAATGAATTTCCATCCTAACTTGTTCATTTCTGCTCTCCTAGCTGTAACAAGCACTTGAGCAACCCCAAGCAAAATTTTCTCTCATTTTCCCCAAGTAACAATAGATTTGGGTTGATGAAAGAAATCACCTGAAATTCAAGAACAGAAGTTGTAATGAAATTGTGGCTCTTCGGACTTGAATCATACTGCGCTCAGAAATGTTGAAAGAGAAAGAAAATGTTGAACTCTTTGTGGGAGAGCCAGGCATTTGAATCAGCTCCTGTGGTATCCTACGGCTGACCACTAGGGGGACAATACATCAGTAGGGCTCATCAAAAAATTAAAAGAGCTGCCATAGGATCCAGCCATACTACTACGGCAGTAGGATTGATGGAAACAAAATCAGTGCAAAGTCCAGCTCAGCCTGTCATCCACTTCAGCCTACGCATGTACCAGTGGTCACATTTGTTGGGTCAGTTTTGTCTGTAACCCCATCTTTTACGTAAACCAGTGGATGCTGTGGCTCAACCCAATCCTGCCCACCACACACTTGGCCCTCACACATGCCAGTAGGAACTGCAGATTAGTCAATTGGCCCCCCCCACACAAAACCCAGACCTACCCGCAGCCTCGGTTTGTGCGCATGCCAGTATGTGCAGCAGACTGCTCTGGTCTGTCCCACATCACATTTGATTCTTGTACACATCGATGGGTGCTGCAACCTAGCTCAGCCCAACCAATCCCATTATCCAGCCTACCCTTATGCTTGTGGGCATTACTGCCTGTCCAGCCAGGCCCTCCCCCAGCCCTAATTCTCATGCTCACCAATGGGAGCTATAGCCCATCAGAGGGGTGCTTACAACATCCCTACTAGGCCCCCTCCGACCCCTGGATCTTGCACTTTCCAGGTGGTACTAGCCTCCCCTTCCCACCCTCCCTTGCCTTGTCCCAGCACATGTCAGCTGATGCTGTGGCAAAGCCCAACAAGCCTGCCCTTGCTCTGACTCCTGCATGTACCAGTAGATACGGTCACTTAGCCCAGCCTGGCTCTCCCCCAACTCAGCTCACATGCAGGCCAACAGGTATTGCAGCCCTGCTCAGCCTGGTTCACCCCAAATCCCAGCTATCATGTTCACCAGCCAGAGTAGTGGCCAAGCAGGGTATCCCCCTACCAGGTTCCCCATCCCCTAGGGTCTTACATGTATAGGTAGGCGCTGTGGCCCAATCTGGCATGCCTGTTCTAGCTGCTGTACTTCCAATTTGGCTCCCCGCTAATCTACCTGGGAAAACAAAGAGGATGGCCCAAGTGCTTAGACCCCTGCACCCACATAAGAGACCTGAGTGGAATTCTAGGCTCCAGGCTTCAACCTGGCCCTGTTCCAGTTGTTGCAGCCATCTGGGGAGTGAGCCAGGAGATGAAAAATTTCTCTCTCTCCTGCTCCCCACCCATTCTCACTTTGTTTTTCAAATATATAACATTTTTAAAAATTAAAAAATAGTTTACTTCTGGGCTCTTTCTGAATACACCAGTTCTAATACTTCTGAGCAAGCACAGGTAGGAAGGGCCTCAGCCACAACAGCAGAGTGTGGACTGGCTGAGTGTGACAAGGACTTACAGTGAAATTGGGTGTATCCAGCACCAAGTCTTGAAACGGCAGCCTCTGGCCCCCAGTCATCCAGGAAGTCCACATAGCGAGTTTTTTCACTTCCCTAAATAATTAGCACACACGTGGTTGCTGGTGCTGCAGGCAGGGCAGGCCATTCCTGGGAACTTTTATCTATTTAGAAAGATAAGCTACCACTGTTTAAATCTTCCCAATGTTTGGGTTAGGAGCCCCATTGTGATTGTCTTTCTTGCCTGCACAGGTCAAAGGGCTGTTGGAGGGGCAGCGTCATGGTGTAGAAGACTACTCCTGATCCTGCAAGTGCTGGCATCTGATATGGGTGCTGGTTTTTGTCATGGCTACTCAAATTTTGATCCAACTCTTTGCTTATGGCCTAGGGAAACAGTGAAGGATGGTCCAAAAACACATACCCAAGCTCTACTGAACACCTCCTTGGGCGCCACGGCAGTGGGAGGGCTCTCCTGGCTGCTCCAATGGATTGACTCAGCTCCAACTATTCCGACAACTTGGGAGTGAGCCAGTAGGCAAAATATCTTTCTCTCTGTCTCTCCTCTCTATAAATCTGCTTTTCAATAAATATAAGTAAATCTTTTTTTTTTTAATCCTACATTTTGGGGATTTTCCTGCCAGCATGCTGCCAAAAATACCAACGAAGGTGAGGCGATGCTGTTCTGCAGTTGCAAGAACCACTGGAGACAATCTGATTGAGCATGACCATTTATTGTAATGCAAGTGCAAGCTTATACAGACAGAAAGGGGAACACACGGGTGGGGGGCATCTCTCAACAGTGCTTCCACCAAACAATGGCACTATAATCGGCTAGAAGGCATGTCTGGACCCTCTAGTCGTGCCACAGGTCATAGACAACACTCGCAGCTGGCAGGTAGGCTGTGGGTCGTGTATACCAGGTAGCAGGCATGTCCAGGGGCAATCTCCAACATATACATCAACAATACTTCACAAATGTACACACTGCTGGCGGCACAGGCACTAAGGTTGCACAAGGTAGCTGTGGTAAGTTGCCACAGAAGTGATACACAAAGCCAACAACTAGCCAGGAATCAGGTTCTCTTTGCTCCTATGTTCTTAACTTAGAAGCTTTTATGGCCCCTGGAGCAGCTGCAAGGGTTGGGGGCAACGGACCAGTTTATGTTTAAACTGACAAGGGCCTTGGAAAAGTCCCCAGTGCACTGCAAATTACTGTTTTCCCACAAGCGCAATGAGGAGTTGGACAGTCTAGCTGTTGGAAATTCTCTGTCACTTGGGTAGGTGTTTCTGACTCACCAGGCCCTTCATTGCAGCCTTCACGTCCTTGTTCCTCAGGCTGTAGATGATGGGGTTAAACATGGGGGTCACCACCCCATAGAAGAGGGAGATGAGTTTGTCTGCCAGGTCCTGCTTGTCTGCCCCCAGGGGGTCCTTAGATTTGGGCTTCCCATACATGAAGAGGATGGTCCCATAGAAGATGATCACCACAGTGAGGTGAGCAGAGCAGGTGGAGAAGGCCTTCTTCCTGCCCTCAGCTGATGGGATCCTCAGGATGTTGGAGAGGATGAGCATGTAGGAGACAAAGATGAGCAGGAGAGGGACCCCCAGGAACATCATGTTGGCCACTGCCATGCTGATCACATTGATGGAGATGTCGGTGCAAGCCAGCTTCAGGACAGCCAGGATCTCACAGGCGAAGTGGTTGATGACATTGTTCCCACAGAAGGGCAGCCGCATTGCAAGAAATGTCTGCACTACAGAGTTGGTGATGCCAGCTGCCCAGGAGCTGACAGCCATGGGCACGTAGGCAGCTTTACTCATGATCACAGGGTACCTGAGAGGGCTGCCGATGGCCACATAGCGATCAAAGGCCATCATGCCCAGGAGCACACACTCTGTGGCCCCCATGGCAAAGGACAGAAACATCTGCCCGAAGCAGGCAGAGAAGGAGATGGTTTTCCTGGGGTTCAGGAAGCTGTCAAGAATGAGGGGGACAGAAGAGGTGGTGTAGCAGATGTCCAGGAAGGAGAGGTTGGCCAGGAAGAAGTACATGGGTGTTTGCAGGTGGGGGTCAAAGACAGTGACCAGGATGAGGACCCCGTTGCCCAGCAGGATTACCAGGTACATCAGCAGGATGAGCACGAAGAATGTCTTCTCTAGTGCAGGGTGGGCTGAGAGGCCCAAGAGTAAGAACCCCAGCACAGGGGAGGTCTCATTGACTCTGTCCATGGTGTATCTCCTCTGACATTTTCAGGAACTCAGTCAACCCAACATCCTCCTCCTGCTCACATTCCAGGGCAGTCAGGCCAAAACCCTCACCTCATTGCACAATGGCACAGCAACCCCGATGGTGTACTCATCTGCTAAACAATACAATGGAGTTTACAACTTAACTTTGGTTTTAAGTCAGAACAAACAGGTTCATTCAGGCTAACCTTCTTGTAAAAGACAGAAAAATTAAGACAAAATAATGCCAAACTTGTGGGAAGCACTGGAGACACGAACAGCAGGCATGGGATCATTAATTCTAGAAAGAGCAGGAGCCTGGGGAAGGCAAGCCAATCATGGGGGTTGTGTTTCAAATAGGGCCTTTGAGGCTTATGGAGGGGCCTGCCAGGGTGTGTGGGTACCACCAACAGCCCCTGGGGGTAAGCAACAGGCTTGAGCCCCCGTGAAAAACCCCTAACATAGCTCCCTGTCTTCACCAGGGAATCCCAAAGGGCAGCATGAGAGGAAGAAGGCAAAGCAGAAGGAAGAAGGCACCAGCTCGGATTTCCCTGCAGCCCCCAGGTCAGAGAGAGCTGTTCCCAGAGCTGGTGGGGCTCCCCAGTAGCTAAGAGAAGCAAACTACACCCCCCAGTGTCAAGACAATGAGATGAAACTGCTGGCATGCATTCAAGTAATCAGGTACACAAAAAGGTAAGACAACATGAATGCGCACCAACAGAATAAAACAGAGAAGTCAAGTGTGCCCATGCTCAGACCAGGTCAGAGCACGATGACTGTTGTACCACCTGCTGAGAAGCCTGAAGCCCAGGTCACCTTGACATCCACAGCGTCCAGGTCTGAACATTCAATTGGTGCTTCGGGATATTTGGAGTAAACAGGGGGCTCCTTGGGCACCGGGACCATCCTGGATGAGTGTCTGGCTACACCTGCCCTGCTCCTCTTCCTCCACTGGCCTGCACCAAAGAACTGGCACTCCTAAGACTGTTGGCAGAGCACGCAGTCCTGCTCTGTGGCTGTTCCTTCTCAGAAGCCGAACTTGTTCACTCCTCAGTTCTCTAAGCGCTACTAAGCATGTTTGCTGGCCCAGAGCAAAATTTGTAATTCTGAGAGTGCTGGACATGTGCTTTTATTTGTAGTATAACCAAAACACGCACATGGAACAGAAGGTTAAGCTGCCACCTGTAATGCTGGCATTTCATATTGGAGGGCCAAGTCGAGTCTCAGCTGCTTTGTTTCCCGACCAACTCCCTGCTACTCTCTCTGGAAAGGCGGCAGAAGATGGTGCAGGTGCCTTGGCCTCTGCTGCCCATATGGAAGATTGGATGGGTTCCAGGCTCAGGCTTCAATAGGGCTCAGCCTAGCTATTGCAACCATTTGGGGAGTTGACCCAGCAGATGGAAGATCTCTCTGTGTCCCCTGCCTCTACTCCTGTAACTTTGCCTTTCAGATAAATGAGTAACTCTTTCAAAAAAAGATACTCATGATTTCTCAATTTTCTGAGTGCAAGAGCTGTCAGTAATGTCGGTAATGTCAGTTCCTAGGCTGTCACAGGGGTGTCCCTCCAGGAAAGCTCTGTGTCACTCATCTGCAGGTACTCAGCACATAGTACTTGTGGGGCCACAAGCATTCCATTCAGGTTAACAGATATTTTTTGAGTGCCCTGGGGCAGACCAGGTATGGGAAAACAGTCCTGAAAGGCAGAAGCCCTGACCACTAAGAACTCACAATCTAGTGAGGGGTGGGCAGTGTTTGGCTTCGTGGTTAGGATACCCACTCCCCACTGAGAGTGCCTGGGTTCCACGCCCAGTGATGCTCCGAGTCTAACTGATACAGACCTTTGGAGGCAGTGGTAATGGGTCAAGAAACTGGGTTTGTGCCATCATATGGGAAACATGGGTTGAGTTCCCAGCTTTCAGCCCACCTCAGCCTCAACCCCTGAGGGCCTCTGGGGGAGTGAACCAGTGGATGGGAGCATTTTCTCTGGTCTCACTCTGTTCTCTCTCTCTCTCTCTCTCTCCTCTCTTTTCCTCTTAAATAAAATAATTTGAAAAAAATCTAGTGGGGAGGGGCATATCAACCTAATCTCCATCCACAGTGCCAGCATCCCATATGGACACAGGTTTGAGTCCTGGCTGTTCCACTTCTGATTCAGTTCCCTATTTATGGCTTGGGAGAGCAGCAGAGGATGGTTCAAGTCTTTGGGTCCTGTGCCTAAGTGGGAGACCCAGAAGAAGCTCCTGGTTTCTGGCTTTGGATCAGCCCAACTCTGGCTCTTGGGGCTATTTGGGAGAGTAAATCAGTGGATGGAAGATTTTCTCTGTTCCTCTCTCATCCTCTGACTTTCAAGCAAAATAAATAAATCTAAAAAAAATAATTTATTGGGGAAAATAATCATGCGACCAATTATATCTTCATCACCATTATCATCTTCAGCCTTACTAATAACCAATGCCTACACCAGGAGCTCTTAGGGCAATCTGCTTGTTTCTCATGTTAAGAAACATTTACTGCATTTTTGCTAGTACCGGTGCTGGTCTTGGCCCAGGGATACAGGGTTCTTGACACCCTGGCAAGGATCAATGCATTCTGGAACAGTTGACCTTGGATACTGAGCTGAAATCTGCTTGTTATTTACATCTGACCCTGCCACCAAGTGCCTCCAAGGGCAGTTAACCGTCTGCCACAAGACAACCCTCAAACATGCAGAAAGCATTCGGCTTCAGCAAAAAATACCCTCTTTTTTTCTAATCCTCAAAAACCACAGCTATGACTCTTAGAGGTAAAAATAGATCATCCGGGAATCGACTACAAAAGCTGACACTGAGAATTGTCCTCAAGCTCGCAGGTGGCCCCTGAGTTGCAGTAAGACAGCCTCCCCCCACACGCTCTCACATCCCACGTGGACCAGGTCTCCCACCTCTCCCAAAACTCTGAAGGGAGTCCCTGTAGTCATCATCTCTGGATTTGGAGACTCAGCCCAGTGCGGTGCTGGGCCCTGGACCCTGGCGGTGCAAAGGCTGGAACCAAGGAGGACCAGCTGAGTGTGAGAACCCTGTGAGGTGTGTGTGCCTGGCAAGCATTGCCTACACAAGGGTGCGATGAGCCAGATGGATCTGGCCAGTGAGAGTGTCACCCCTCTCTGATCAAGGCAGAGGAAAGGAGCGGGGCTGTGCTACTCAAAGTTTTGCCATTTCTGGGGCCAGCACCATGGCTCAACAGGCTAACCCTCCATCCAGTATCCCGTATGCACTCTGGTTCATGTTCCGGCTGCTCCATTTCCAATCCAGCTTCCTGCATATGGCCTGGGAGGCAGCAGAAAATGGCCTGAGTCCTTGAGAACCTGCACTCACATTGGAGACCCCGAGGAGGCTCTTGGCTCCTGACTTCGGTTCAGCTCAGCTCCGGCCTTTGCCCTTGCTGCCCCTATTTAGGGACTGAACCATAGGATGGAAGATTTCTCTCTCTCTTTCTCCTTCTCTCTCTTTGTGAATCTGACTTTCCAATAAAAATTAAAAACTGGTTTTTAAAAGAATTCATTCCCCAAAATTTGCATTTACCTTTCTCAGCAACTTGGCCAGAAGAACATCAGTGTCCTAAGAGCTGCAAGGAAATAGCATGTCAAGAGGATCCGAAGCACCAGCTCAGGACTCAATAAGCGTGACAGGTGGACACGCGACAGGTGAAGGGCCTGGCCAGCCCTCTCCCCTCTGCCTGTCTTGTGTGGTTTGTAAAAACAAATTCCACAGGCTTGGCCATTGTCCCTAGAAGACAATTAAATCTGTTTGTTCTTCAGAACCATGTTAATCCCTGAAGTCATTTAAAGTTTGGAAAGTGAGTTGTTCTCAGAAACTTTTGTATCCTACTGGGATAACGTCCCCAAGACCCAATTATGCCCAAGGCTCCCAAGAAGTTTGCTGCCTGCTTCTTCTTTCTCTTCTGTGATGTTTTCTTCCTCTTTTCCTTCATCTCTCATCTCCTCTCTCCCTCCCTCCCCCACTCCGTACAAACCCACCTGCCTCCCTTCTCTCTCCTTGCCTTTTTTCTCCTTGAACATCAAAACTTCCTTAGGGGCCCAGCGCGATGGAGCAGTGGTTAAGGTCCTTGCCTTGCACGCCCGGGATCCCATATGGGCGCCGGTTCTAATCCCAGCAGCCCCGCTTCCCTTCCAGCTCCCTGCCTGTGGCCTGGGAAAGCAGTGGAGGACGGCCCAAAGCTTTGGGACCCTGCACCCGTGTGGGAGACCCGGAAGAGGCTCCTGGCTTCGGATCGGCATAGCATCGACCATTGCATTCACTTGGGGAGTGAATCATCGGACGGAAGATCTTCCTCTCTGTCTCTCCTCTCTGTATATCTGCCTTTCCAATAAAAATAAAAAATAAATCTTAAAAAAAAAAGAAGCAGTAATTAAAAAAAAAATACAACTTCCTTAGCAGAGTTCATCAGCCTGCTGATTGGGGATTAAGTGGTCGAAAAGATCCCCACGTCTTTTTGTTCTTTACTGTAGCCAGGCCCCATCACCCAGTCTGTGCCTGTGCTATGTTTCGGGGACATCTGAAGCCAAGATTTCAACTCTTCCTCTAAAATTTCGTCTAATTGGATTAGGTTCCTCGAAGCAACTAGCTGTGTTCTTTCTGTGTCCTCACTGGCCGTCCGGCTGAGTCACTGTCCCCTCTGCTGTCATCTTCGTTTGTGCTCCAGGATCCCCAGGACAGGCTGGGATCAGAGCATGGGTCCCTTCCTTCCTTCAGCGACTGTGCAGTGACCGGTTCTGCCTGTGGGGAGTGCACCCTCTGGTGGCAGGAGTGTCACACAACAAGATAGTCACCACGCAGGGAAGGTGGTGCCTGGAGGGAGAAGGCAGAGGATAGGAGTCCCTGGGAAGGTGACCCCAGGCCTGTGCAGTGTCCTTGGTGACTAGTTCTTACTAGCTCATCAATTATGCATATCTCCTCTCAGTTCCCATTCAGTGGCTTTTGTGGGAGCTTGAAATTGGTCATGGTGAGAACATTTACACCTCAGAAATCAGCAAATGCTACAGGATCACGGTATAGTGTTTTCTAAAATTAATTAATTTATTTGAAAGTCAGAGTTACAGAGAAATGTTTTATCCACTGGTTCACTTCCCAGATGACGGCAACAGTCAGTGCTAGGCCAGGCAGATAATAGGAGCTCACCTAGCTGCCCAAGCACTTGGGCCATTGACAGGAAGCTGGCTCTGAAGCAGAGCATCTGGGACATGAATCAGCACTCAGAATGGGTATCAGCACCCCAGGCAGTGGCTTTACCAGCTGCACCACAATGCCAGCCCTGCAGGTCGTTCTATGCCAGTTTTGCAACTCCACCAGTACACTGCGGGGATGCAGAATGGCAATGCAGAATCAAAGCAGGGAAGTGGGCAGTAGGGGCTGTCAAACACACACACGTGGGAATGAGCACTGAGCTGGCAGTGACCAGCAGGGAGCAGTGACCAGCAGGGAGTAGTTGCTGGGGCCTGAAGATGCCAGCAGAAACAAAGGTAGAGCAGCTTCAAACTTTCTCCTGTAAGGCACGGGGAGACTCGGATGGGATTGTAAGTAAAGGGATGGGATGATCATATTTGAATTGTTAGGTTGGTTAGGAAAGAAGGACAAGAGTTAGGAAAACACTTCAGTGAAGGGTGGAGTGTGGACTGGGCAGTGCTAGAGGGAGCATGGTGAGGACAGGGAGATTCAAGAAATGCTTGGTGGACTGAAACACACAATGTCACATTTCGTTAGGATGATGGCGATACCGGTAACGTATTAACCAATTGCTGAGAAGAAGATGAATCCATGAGGGGCGTGATGGATTTGAAAGGCTGTGGACCATCCAGGGAAAGATGGGGCAAATCTTCAAGCCGAGGGTAAAGATTTCCTACTTGTCCTAACAGGAAGGTGCAGGCAGCAGTTGGAGGAGGGAAGGAAGGGGAGGGAGGAGACGTGGGGTTACCTGAAGCAGAACCCTGATCTGAGGGCTATGGGGGTAACCGGTTAAATCTAGAGCAAGCTGAGTGGGGTGGAGTGGCTGAGTCCCTCTCCTCCTTGCCCCTGCCCCAAGCAGGGACCAGAGCTTGGAGACATAAAGCTCAGCCAGAGAAGAGTCCACGGAAGCCACGGAAGCCACTCAGATCCCTGCAAGGCTCACGTATTTCTCCAGGAAGCCCCACAACATGCCTCAAGCCTTGAAAAAATCCAGAAGTGAAGGAGTGTGTGAGGAGTGACTCAAACATTACCCCTGAAGGCCCCAGCCTGTCTGCTTCCCCTAGGTCGCCTTCCTCAAGATTTCCACGACCTTCAGGCTAAAATTTTGTTGTCTGTCAATCGCTGTAACTTGGTTAACTCTGTTCCCACCAGGCTGGCGCCGTCCCTGACAGCCCTCTCCACCAACCCCTAGCAGCCCTTCCCCCTAATCTCTGCCTACCTACCAATCCCCTGTGGCTCCGACAAGCCTATCCTGTCTCACACCCTGTCTCACAATGCCTCACGCCCTGTGACGCCCACCTCTGGCCCCAGAAAAGGTGTGTGCCTCTCTTCCCTTGGCGTGCTGCCCCTTCCCCTGCTCGGGTCCTTCTTCGTCTTGCCCCCTTCCCATCCCTGGCATCCCCCTCCTGCCACCACGGCAGCAGATGTTCCCCTTTTCCCTCTCTCTCCCCCGCCTCCCCTCCTGTCCCTACCCTGCTGGAATAAACGACCTCCTCGGTGCCTCGCTGCATCTGGTATTTTGGTTTATCGAGGCAAACTTATCCCAAAAAGAGAACTTAGTTGTGCCAAAGGACTAGTAGAGTGGAAGGCATTGTTTAGGAACCCAGAGGTCAAAGGCAGCAGGTGTCATGCTGTAGTGGAATGTAGGTGGGTCCTTCCATCTGCTCACCATCTTCTACTGGTTCTGTGTTGCTTTTGATGCCACCTATGTGAGCTTTTCTGGACAGCATGTGGGCATCCTCTAACTGACTTCTGGCCCCCTGAAGTTGGCTCAGTCCCCACTGGCCAGGGGCTCAGTCTCACAAGATGGCCCTTACAAGTCTAGGCCACCCAGTCTTCTCATTGACCAGCTACAGTCATGGGTGCTCCTGCAAACCCCTCCTCACATGCAATAACTTTCTGTGACCAAAACCACTTGACTTTCGTTGAGTGGTTTACCATAAAGGACACAACTCAGCAAGAGGAGTGTGGAAGAGTGGCTGTAGGGCACGATGCAGGGGAAGGATGGAGCTTTTAGGCCCTCCCTGCCTGCACTGCTCTCCCCGTCCCTCCACATGCTCCCCGCCTGGGAGCTCTCCCAGCCCTGTTGGCTTGGAGGTGTTCATGGTAGTCACTTTATGTATGCAGCTTGACTAAATCATTGGCCATTGTGAAAGAACTCAATCTCCAGCTTCCTCTGCTTTCTGGAAGTCCAGGGGAAGGCTGAATGTTACCAACCCCCTAATTACATGACTGGTTCCTCAGCTAATGACACTTTCTGGGGGTCCACCAGGAGTCACCTCATTCGCACAAACTGTATGATTGGTCCATGAGGTTTGTTAGGAAGCCAAAAGGTCTTCCTGTCACTCAGGTCACTCAGAATATGATAGGGGTTCAGGGGTTCTGTCCCAGGACCTGAAGATAGAGATAAAATCCACATGATTTGCTATATCACAGCATCACATTGTCATGTCTGTCTCATAGCCCTATTAGGACTATTAGTGGGACAAGGTTTGGGAGACCAATGTTGGGTATAGCGGGTGAAGCTGCCGCTTACACCCCATGTTGAAGCACCAGTTCAAATCCTGGCTGCTCTGCCTCCCGATGTAGCTCCCTGCTAATGAGACCGGGAAAGCTGTGAATGGTGAGCCCTTGCTATCGGTTGGGAGACCAGGATGGAGTTCCTGGCACCTGGCTTCACCCTGGTTCAACTCTGGCTGTTGAGCCCATTTGGGGAGTGAACCAGGAGAGGGAAGATCCCTCTGTGTCTTCCTCTCTATGGCTCTGCTTATCAAAAAATATAAATAAATAATCTTTTTCTGTTTTAAGAAAGATAAGATCTAGAAACAAATTAACAGCAACTCTTAACGTTAACTCCTCTCCATTATGTCAGATATAACAAACCCAGTCAGCTGTACACGCCTCAATCCTAGAAGCTGTGTTCTAGTCGTGGCTTTACTTCTGCTCAGCAGGCTAGAGCTTGTCTCAGAGGGTGGAGAGGTAAAGGGCAGAAGCCACCAGCCCCACAGCCACTGCATCATCCAGGCCAGATGGCTACACCGCTTTCTCCTCCCATAACTTCCTTGCAATCCTCAAGACTCGCTGTGTAGGGGAAGAAAAAGATCTTCTACTCATCTTAAATTCATTGGCTGGGGAGCCTATCTCAAGAGACAAATAAATGACACAAGGGCACCGCCAAAGGAAAGACCCTGAGAAACAGTTAGACCTGGATGCTTTTTGTTTGTTTTTATAGAAAGTAAAGAATGAGAAGTAGTGGGGAGAGTGACAGGGCAGTAAAGAATGCACTCCTTGCAATAGCCTCGGGGGACAGCCTGTGTGTCTGGGTTCCTCTTGGTCCCATATCCTGGGAGACAAACTCAGGATCTGCGCTCAGGGGAAACTCAGAAAATTCTCTGATTGTTGTGACCGGCCTCAGAGAGGGAGAGAGGACATGTCAGAGAAGCCATGCTACGTATACTGCTTCTCAAATGCCTTCAGCCAAAAATATTGGGAATGCCGAGGGGCCGCATACTGGGGTCTTGGTCCTCTGAGCCGCTGTTGGTTCTTCTCTGTCCTGCATTTCCCATTGCTTTCCAGTCCCTCAACCTGATGAGTTCCTCGTAAAAGTCTCTCCAGGACTACTCTCTCCTCCACTGTGCCTGTGGTTTCATCCTGGACTCGTTCCACTTGCTCCTCTTGGCGTCCAGCTTTCCGGGCAGCTTCTTGGCCGTGTGCAGATGACTCTACTCTGTGGGCATTCTCTGATGACAACGTCCTATTGGGAGTCATCAGTGACCACCCCATCCTGCCCTCCCTGACCATCTACCCCAACTCCTTGGTGTGTAGCACAAGGTCTGACACATTGGACATGGTTGTGGCACAGAGGTAGTGTGGAATGATGGGCAGGTAGGTTGGGGGAATGGAGAAAAGAAGAGAGAGAATGAGCAAGCATATTGGATCTACGGGAGGAGAAACCTGGGCAGCCTGGAAATCTGACCCAAATTTTCTTGGAATGTTTCAATCCCTGAGGCCCCAGCCCTTCTTCCCCTCTGGATTTGTTGCCAGCGATAGGGCCACACTGAACCCATTGTTGTGACCAAAGCCCAGGAGAACTCTGAGTACTTGCCACTAGGAAAACCTTCCCAATGGAGATTTCCTTGAGTGTAGCATTCACTTTCAAGCTCTGCCTAATTGGGCCTGGGAGGTGAAGTCTAACTGACAAGCCTTTCACCTAACTTTAACTTCAAATTGCCTCTGGGATAGGGCCAGGGCCCCAGAGCGATTGGGGCCCTCCAATCCAGAGAGACTCCCTGTGGGATCCTCTGGGGAGCAGGGTGGAGCATAGAGAATTGGTCTGGGGAGCAGCGGCCAGGCACAGTGTGGCGTGGCTTGCACCCATGGGATGCAGTCTTTTCCAGGCTGCAGCTCCTATCTGAGCTTAGGCATGTTGAGCCAACCTTTTTCTCCTCACCCTTCCACACTCAGGGTCACTTGGCGATATGGGGAAATGAGATGGCAGTCAAAGCTTGAGTCCGTCTCAGCAAGAGAGTGCTCCCACATTGCTGGGACAGCTTGGAAAGACAGGGCTTGTCTGGTGGGCTTGGTGCTGTGGTAATACCCAGGTGGGCAGGAGACTCAAGAAGCAGCCACTTGTTGTGGAAGTCTTCCCCACTCCCCTGGCCTGCGTTCCTGCAAGCCATTCATCCAGTCTAGACCGCATCCTAACCTGGTACTTGCAGAGCGGGGTCTGTAGCCAGCTCTAACTTTGAAGGCATCTTATTGTGAGCCTCAGACACTGAACTCTAGCAAACCATCTAACAGGAACAGGTACTTTCGATCTTTCAGGGTTCCTAATGATGAAAGACAGGTTTTGACATGGAAGAATCCAACCAGTCTACAGTGACAGAATTCATCTTGCTGTGCCTTTCAGCCCACCCTGCACTGCAGAAGACATTCTTCGTGCTCATCCTGCTGATGTACCTGGTAATCCTGCTGGGCAACGGGGTCCTCATCCTGGTCACTGTCCTTGACCCCCACCTGCAAACACCCATGTACTTCTTCCTGGCCAACCTCTCCTTCCTGGACATCTGCTACACCACCTCTTCTGTCCCCCTCATTCTTGACAGCTTCCTGAACCCCAGGAAAACCATCTCCTTCTCTGCCTGCTTCGGGCAGATGTTTCTGTCCTTTGCCATGGGGGCCACAGAGTGTGTGCTCCTGGGCATGATGGCCTTTGATCGCTATGTGGCCATCGGCAGCCCTCTCAGGTACCCTGTGATCATGAGTAAAGCTGCCTACGTGCCCATGGCTGTCAGCTCCTGGGCAGCTGGCATCACCAACTCTGTAGTGCAGACATTTCTTGCAATGCGGCTGCCCTTCTGTGGGAACAATGTCATCAACCACTTCGCCTGTGAGATCCTGGCTGTCCTGAAGCTGGCTTGCACCGACATCTCCATCAATGTGATCAGCATGGCAGTGGCCAACATGATGTTCCTGGGGGTCCCTCTCCTGCTCATCTTTGTCTCCTACATGCTCATCCTCTCCAACATCCTGAGGATCCCATCAGCTGAGGGCAGGAAGAAGGCCTTCTCCACCTGCTCTGCTCACCTCACTGTGGTGATCATCTTCTATGGGACCATCCTCTTCATGTATGGGAAGCCCAAATCTAAGGACCCCCTGGGGGCAGACAAGCAGGACCTGGCAGACAAACTCATCTCCCTCTTCTTTTTTTATATAATATTTTATTATTATTTATAATCAACAATAAATATATAATATTTGTTCATTAACATATGTACATGTTTATTTATGTCTAATCAGTTCAGCCACTGTGGAAAACAGTATGGAGGTTTCTTTTAATTTTTAAAATATGGCATCTCCCTCTTCTATGGGCTGGTGACCCCCTTGTTTAACCCCATCATCTACAGCCTGAGGAACAAGGATGTGAAGGCTGCCGTGAAGGGTCTGGTGGTGCAGAAAAGCTGTACTGTTAGGTAATGGCTCTCTTGAGAACCACAAGGCTGAGCACTGCTAGGTGAGGGTAAGTGGATTTTAGAGCTAAGTTTTCACAGTGTGGTCCATTAGCCAGAAGTATCAGAATCACCTGGAATCTTACTCAACATACAGTGTCTTGGGTCCCACTGTTGGTTTACTCCACTTCTTTTCATGACACAGAGGCTGATGAAAAGGAAGTTGTCTATTTTCCATGGGATTTGGGGAATTGAGACTGGGGAGAATCCATATAAAATATGCCCTTCGTGAGCAAGCCAACTGCATTCACAGCATCTGCTGGCCAGTCCTTGCCACTGAGACCTGTAGCTTGCTGTCCAGTTGTCAGCTTGGCTGTTCTGCCCTTGTTGCGTCTTGCCAAAGTACGTAGAATAGCACAGTAATATGGGGAGTTAGGGCACAGACCCATGGAGGAGGGGCAAAGCAGGGACCACCACAATGTGAGGGAAGCTGAACCTGGGAAGTGGACCCAGACCTGCAGCAGAGCAAAGCTGTAGTCTGGAGCAAGACAGCTAGCTGGGCAGAGCCAGAAGGGCTGAGCCAACTCATGCACTCACATTTCTGTCTCACAGTCTGCACCCTGGGGACCCCCAACCTGGGGCAGTGTGCATGCACCATTGCTCAAGTCACACATTGGATCTCTTTCCTCAATCTGTGGACACCATCAGTCTTTAACAAACACCGTCGGGTAAGGCCAGGTAGTGTTGTGGTAGCATTAGAATCTTAGGAATTGACCTTGATTAGATTCCAGTTTCCCTATTCACTGTGTGTTCTGCTTCGCAACCCCAGCGGGGTATGGGCTTGGTACCTAGGTAGCCTGTGGCATACACTGTCTGGCATACATTGTCTAGAGAGTTTGTTTTAATTGGAAAGCTCCAGCATTCCTGACTATCTTGTTTACATGTTGCAGCAATGTTCTGGGTAACAGTTGGAATGCTAAAATCTTTCCAAAATCTGCAGAACATTCGACCACATTCAGTCACAGCTTGCACAAATGTTTGCTTTTAACAGTTGGCTTTGCGGGTGTGTTTGGATGGCAGTTAAGATGCCAAAATCTGGGCCCAGTACACTAGCCTAATGGCTAAATCCTCTCCTTGCATCTCCCAGGATCCCATATGCGTGCCATTCATGTCTCAGCTGCTCCACTTTCAGCTCCCTGTTTGTGGCCTGGGAAAGAAATAAAGGATGGCCCAAAGCTTTGGAATCCTGCACCCACATGGGAGACCTGGAAGAAGCTCCTGGCTCCTGGTTTTGGATCAGTTCAGTTCTGGCCACTGCAGCCACTTGGGGTGTGAACCAGTGGACAAAAGATCTTTCTTTGTGTGTCTCCTTCTTTCTGTATGTTTATCTTTCCAATAAAAACAAATAAATCTTAAAAAAAGAAAAGGTGCCAACATCCTACATCAGCATGTCAGTGTTTGACACGCAGTTCCGACTCCTGACTCCAGTATCCTGCTAATCCAGCCTTTGGGAACATGGGCTCAGATCATTGGATTCGGGGCTGGCGTGGTGGCACATTAGGCTAATCCTCCACTAGCAAGCACCAGGATCCTTTATGGACACAGGTTAGTATCCTTGCTGCTTCACTTCATTCAGCTCTCTGTTTATGGCCTGGGAAATCAGTGGAAGATGGCTCAAAACCTTGGGGCCCTTCACCTATGTGGGAGACCCAGAAGAAGCTCCTGGGTACTGTCTTTGGATCGATTCAGCTCTAGTTGTTGCAGTCATTTAGGGAGTGAATCAGTGAGTGGAAGCTTTCTCTGTCTCCATTTCTCTATAAAAAATTTATCTTCCAAATAAAAGTAAATTTAAGAATATAGAGAGAAGGACACAGAAATGGGGAAGAAATTGGGGTTTTGGGTTCCCACAACCTGATAAGAGACCTGGGTTGAATTTTCAGCTCCTGGCTTCAGCTCAACCCAGCCCAGCCCCAGCCGTATGGGCATTTAGAGAGTATTTCCTCCATCTTCTTCTCTCTCTCTTTTCTTGTGTGTACGTGTGTTTTTATCTGCCTAGCAAATAGAGGAATAAAAAATTAAAATACTTTGCTCTACACAAAGGTGTTACATGTTGACCTATTGGTTGAATAATATTTGCATCAGGATACATGCGCATGATAGGCTGGCACGGCTTAGAACATTAACTAAGCTCAGAAGAACCTTGAGTGGGAGGTCACAGTGTCTTGTAACAGTCTCTTGCCGGAAAAATAAACTGTTTCAAAGAACAGCCTTCAAATAATGTTCTTTGTGCATTCTTGTAGCAACAATAAATTACACGCATAGGTTTTTTCAAATTCTTTAATGCTCTGAGTATCAAATTAGGGAAAGCTTTAATTAGAACTCTGCAACAGTAGCATTGCACAGTCTCAGAATGCCTTGAACCCTGGCATTGTCTGGGACTCTGATATGCTCTGGGGTATACTTCCAGGACCAGCATGCTCCATGGACATAAAACACCTGTTCTGGCAAACATTGCTCATCTACAGCTGCCCTGTCCAGCTCATTAAAAGTTTCATCAATTTCAGTACTGGCACTTGTTTTCTTACCACTGGCCTTCATGTTATGAAAACTAGAATGCCTTTTGATGTGTTGGACTGTATGGTTGTAAACATTTGCATACATACAGAATGACCAGAGCTGTTTTTTAGCAGATTAAAAAGACCCCTTGCCTCACTCTGGTTATCAGTGGGCTTGGCTGTATGCACATCTGCCTGTTCTTCCATACACATGACAAGTAATGTATTCTGTATCATCAACCAACCCACGTCATTGTGTAAGTCCTAAGTCATGTGTGTGGCCATTATGGCATGCCACCTCCATGCGGGCAAATTGTCTTGTGTTTTATCACTAGAGTAGCTGCCTTCCCCTTCTCTTCAGCAGCAGAGACAAGCACTTTGTAGACACGATGCGATGAGAAATGACTGGCACTACAGGTCAGCATGCAGGGCCTGTTGTTTCCCCATCTGGTCATGTGACTCATTGGGACTTGCCACTGCTGAGAGCCTTTCAAGAGAGTGTTGGCCAACATGTTGCCAGTCCAGCAAGACAGCAAGAGCCAAGATTTAAAGAGCAGTTTCTTCTGAAAAAGGACTTTTGGGAAAAAAAAGAAAAGCCTTGTAGGTGATTCAGTTATCTTAATGTCTTTAACTGAAGCAGAATTCAAATAAAACCATGCATTATGACTAGGTTCCTTTAATCTCTCTTTTTTTTTTTCTCTCATTTTATCTTTCTCTCTCTCGCTCCCCTCTCTCTTACTCTCCTCTCTTTAGATGTTCCAGGAAGAAATTACTTCCTGGAATGGGGAGCTGAAGCTAACACAGTCTCCTTTTTGTGATGTCTGTCTCTACGTTTCCCTATAAACATCATTAGATCTGGAAATTAGAGAGTTTTTCAACCTCAGTATAGTTATAGGCTCATGGTTCCTGGGACTTTAGATAGGATTTCAGTATCTGTGATGTTTCCTCCACATCTTGATACTCTGGAGAATCGAGAGGTTCCTTATTTAAATTACACGCTTCCTCTGCAGCCCTGGAAACACCCTTTCTCTCTAAGGGGCTCGTGTATCCTTCAGCAAGGAATGTCGTTTACAAGCTGTCATCCGGGTGCTGTGAGCACCATTGACTTGTCATGATTTCTAGCTCTTTCCAGGGGAAGAGCTAAAATACACACACACACACACACACACACACACACACACACACACACATGCACAGATTTGGATTCAGTATATACTGATATGTATTTTAATTGTATGTGTGATGTGCTTAATCTAAATATATATTATAAATATAAATTCTTATTTATATAAGTATAAATTTATACTCAGATCACTTATGTTTATAGTTAACTCAGACTCCCTCATTCACACATACAGATGTACAGTTCAAATGAAAAACTGTAAAATTTTTGCCTAACCACATTGATTTTATTTTTGGATATCCTTTCTTCCTTGTACTATCTTCTCATTCCAGAAAGGTTTGGAAATGACTTTCAAGTTATACAGACAGGTTAAGATGTTCAGTGCTCAGGCAGGGTCCAGTTCTCTTAACAGGCAGAAAGGTGAGTCAGGCCATCCAGCAATGAGTTCCCCCACTGCTGTGTGCCTGGGACCCCCTAGAACCACTTAGCACAACCCAGGAGATGGTATGGGCCTTCCTCTTTCACCTTCCCAGGACTTGCTCAGCCTGCCACATTTACAATTCTCACAAAAGTAGAGATTCAAAAAGATTGGAAAAAAGAGAGTATATAATGTATATTTTGAAAGATCCCACATGTGATGAAGTTGGAAGAAAACAAGGGGAAGTCACAAATTTCTTTATTAATTCTGCCAGCAGCGATGTACTGAGAGCTAGATGTGAGCCAGGGCCTGTTTTATTTGTTTTTAAATTTTTCTTTTTTTTTTTTTTACATATTTGTAATTTTATTTTTGACGATGTTTGCATAGTTGAGAATGATGGATGCCTATGTGGACCACTGATGTGAAACAGCCACTCAATGTCATTTTAGGGTCCCCAGTGTGGAGTATGTTCCAAGGGCACTACCCAAGTGGTTTTGATAGTTATGGGGTGTTGTTGATTTCATTGTTCCAAGGTTGAGGAAATCCTTCCAAGGTTCATTGACTGACATAGTTCACCTTAGAGTCTCCATTTGTCCAGAGACTTGCTGTCCACACTTGGCCAGGACAGTTGCCCAATTTGTTCTGCCCTCATGGTATTGGATGTCCTCCGCAGACCTCAATGATCTGTCATGTCCCCCATGTGCAACTGAGCATGCCGTCTAATGCACAGGCTTCAGCAACCATGCAGGCCCAGTTCTGACACATGCACTGAAGTCAGTCCACAGATCCTGTGACTTTCCCTGTGTTTGGTGTTTTGAGACAAGTGGTCCAGTCAGCAGTGGGGGGGGGGGGGGGGCGGTCCCTAAAGAAACCTCACCAGAGGTGACCTCAGGCATAACTTCTGTGTGTGCTGGCCAGTGTGAGGTCCAGATCAGTCTGTCACCCACTGCAACCTACATACATACCAGTGGTTGCAGTTGCCAGGTCAGTTTTGTCCCCAGCTCCGTCTCATATGCTAACAAATGGATGCTGCAGCCCAGCCCAAACCTGCCCACTGCACATTCAGCCCTCATGTACACCAGCAGGAATTGCAGCCTGGTCAGAGCAAGCCCTGATAACCCTCACCTGGCCCACACCTGCCCTGGTTCCTGCACATGTCAATATGTGCAGTCGGTCCTGCAACCCATTTGGTTCTTATATACATCAGTGGGTGCTGCAGCCTACAGGATCTGTTTTAATACTATGGACACATCTGTGAACAACACAGACAAAATTCCTGCCTCTGTGAAGTATGTTGTACAAGGAGGGGGGCAGGCAATAAATGATACTAAAATAATTTTTAAATAATCTTGGATGTTAGACATTCCAGGGAATCAAGACTACAGCATCATGGCTGAAGGGACTCACGCATCTCATTTTAACTTTTCTGAAACCCATGAAGAGTGTGACAAAGTGGTTTTTGTTATTTTTCTCTTGCTCTTTAACAAAATCCACAGAGTTAAGGAGACACAGAGGGCCATTGGCGTAGCAGTCAAGTGGCACTTGGGATGCCTGCATCCCTTATCAGAGTACCTGGGTTCAACATTCCTTTTTTAAATTATTATTTGAAAGGTAGAGTTACAGAGAGAAGGAGAGAGAGAGAGAGCACGCGTGATCTTCTATCCACTAACTTACTCCTGAAATGGAAACAATGGTCAGAGCTGGGTTGGTCCAAAGTTAGGAGCTTCTTTCTTATCTCTTACATGGGTACAGGGATCAAGGCCTCGGATCATTCTCCATTGCTTTCCCAGGTCATTAGTAGGGAGCTACATCAAAGTGGAGCATCTGGTATTAGAACTAATATTCCTATGGGATATTGGTGCCACTGGCAGAGAATTAGCTTGATATGTCACTTTGCTGGTCACTGATGCAGTTTCTGCTAAGTTCTGAAGCCTTGCCATCCTAACAGCCTTGCCAACCTTATCCAGAAAAGGTCATTAAAATTGAGCTTTGGGTTGTGGGTGAGGGGCTGCTGTTGTAGTGTAGCCACAGAGTTAAACCGCTGGTTTCTTCACTGGCTGTAGCCAAGGTCATTCTCAGCTCCATGGCTTCTCTCTCTTCCATGTTTGAATCCGGAAATGGTGCACAAAATCCCTGTGATGCCTTGAGTGTGTAACTCTCCCTCTGCTGCTGGCCAGAGGCTCTGCTCTGCTTCTAAGGAGCTCTCCTGGCTTAAGACAGACCCACACAGAGAATACACTAATCCTGAGGTCCGCTGAGTTGGGTCTTTATATTAACAAAATTCTTCAGGGCAGTATTTTGATAGTGTTTGATCACTAGGAATTGAAAATGGATCATTAAGATTCTGCCTAGCATAGGATGATGTCCACAAAAGTCAAAAGAGTACTTATCTTCAGAGGAGAGAGAAGGGATTATAATAGGAGTGGGATACCAGAAGGTCCTGTAAAGTACTGGGCCGTTAATTCTCCATCTGAAGAAGGAATGCACACTGAGTTTGTTAGCCTGAGTTAAGGAATACATGATATGTCTTTTATTGTTTTTCCTTAGGTAATATATTTAAGGAAGTATGCACTTTGTACACATTTTATTTCATAGAAAAAATTCCATGTAGAATGATAATGTTATTGCCATGAATGTGGCATACATTTCAGGATGTTTTATTTGTGGAAGAGGTAGAAGCAATCACTCGAATCTTATTTGCTCCTGATGCTGGGAAGGACGCTGGTGGCATGTAAGCTCAACACATGTGACAGTCACTATCCCCATTATTAGAACTGGATGAGAATGGAGACACTAGAATGTGGCTAAGCAGTCACAACAGAGCAGAGAAGTGACCCAACTAGAAGATGCTGTGGTTGCTGCCTAGGTAGTCATAATGCTCAGTTTGGGTCCTCAGAAGCGGAAGTTTCTAAATCTCCATGGTAACCCAGCCAGACTCTCACAAGGTTACAAGTATAAGACACTCATGATGCACGTGCATGTTTGCACGCACACACACACTCACACACCCCAACTTGAAATACCAGAACCACTTCTACAATCAATTTCTCATTCTTCAATCCTGTAGCAATGACAGTCATGTAGACATAACTGGATTCATTCATGATCCCTCTAATTCCCTTCAAAGACCTGAGGTTAGAATCTATCCAGTGGAACAGAGATAAGCAGGAACCTTGGCATTGCTTCTTTCTATTTAGCTTTGATGTCCTGAATTTAAAAATGGCCAAGGGTACTAACCTGCAAAGATTTGCCATATGCAATGGTCCCACAGTCTCCATGCCTACTCAGGCTCAGGTAGGGGTCCTGTTGATGGAGGGTTTCTTTGAGATGGGCCTGGCTGACAATTTCTCTCTCATGTTTTCCCACAGCTCATCAGAATGGCCTGGGAGAGATGGAGGGGAGAAAGTGCTTCTAGAGAGACTTCAGAATAATTGGATCTTGGGGACATAATCCCAGAGGTTTAAAGTTTCTGAACTTTATCACTTCAAATTCTGAACTTTAAATCACTTTAGGGACTGAAATATTCCCGGTAGCAAAGTGGGATTTAAATGACTTGGTATATACTATAGATGATCCTTTGTGAATTTTACTCAGACAGAACATTCACAAAGGAAGATTCTATTCACTTTAGGTAAGTAACTGCTGGTTTCAAACCAGATTGGCTACTGTGTTTTTCTTCTTCTTTTTTTTAAGATTTATTTTTTTTTTATTACAAAGTCAGATATACAGAGAGAGGAGAGATAGAGAGGAAGATCTTCCATCTGATGATTCACTCCCCATGTGAGCGCAACGGCCAGTGCTGTGCTGATCCAGAGCCAGGAGCCAGAAACTTCCTCCAAGTCTCCCACACGGGTGCAGGATCCCAAAGCATTGGGCCATCCTTGACTGCTTTCCCAGGCCACACTTAGGGAGCTGGATGGGAAGTGAAGCTGCCGGGATTAGAACCTGCACCCATATGGGATCCCTGCACGTTCAAGGCGAGGACTTTAGCCACAAGGACTTTAGCCGCTAGGCCATGCCGCCAGGCCCTTCTTTTTCTCTTATTGGCTTCTGTGTGATTCTCAGGCCTCAAAGAAGTGATTTTTCTTTATCAAAATGTTTATTACAAAGTAAGTCCTTTTAAAAGACAACCCAAGGGTCCAGCATGACAGCCTAGAGGCTCAATCTTTGCTTTGCATGCATCGGGATCCTATATGGTCACTAGTTCGGGTCCTGGCTGCTCCACTTCTCATCCAGCTCCCTGCTTAGGTCTGGGAAACCAAAGAGGATGGCCCAAAGCCTTGGGACCCTGTACCCACATTGGAGACCCACAAGAAGCTGAACTGTTTTGGATCAGTTCAGCTCTGGCTGTTGCAGCCACTTAGGGAGTGAATCAGTGAATAGGAGATTTTCCTCTCTGTCTCTCCTTCTCTCTGTAGATCTGCCTTTCCAATAAAAATAAATACATCTTTAAAAGACAACCCCAAGTGTTGTGGGTCCAGCCTCACACCAGCTTCACACCAAACTGTTCAAGGGATCTTGAAGGGAAGAGGAGAGTACATTGCTATGGTATAACAGGAAACCCAAGAATGAGAACTCCAGGCCAGTTAGCTTGAGATGGAATATCTAAAGCTAATCAGAGTCTATTCCAGTGTGAGCATTTGGGACAAGGAGTGCCAGAAAGGAAGAGAAACTTAGTAATTTCCATGTTTTGGACAGTGAGCATCAGTTGTTTCAGTTAAATGCACCAAAGGAATATGGTGATTAAATGAACAAATGAATGAATGAACAGCTGGGGGCCTGTTGGTTGCACAGGAGAACTAACAAAGAAGGGAGAAATAGAATCTAAAAATGCTCCTGGAAAGGAATGATCCAGCATTGAGCTGAAGAACACTGGGTCTTTCTACCAGTCTAGCCGTCTAGGGGAAAAAAAGTAGTCAACTAAAGTATGATATTTCTTACCAAAACTGAGTGAAACAAATCATCCATATCTGGTGTTGCTTAAAATAAGCATGTGACACCTGTCAGAATTAAATCTAATGACATTTCAGTCCCCTCTATGGAGTACCCAAATACCTTATGTAGATTTTGATTGAATTTCTTGCCTTTCATTTACAACACAGAGAACTCACTTCCTCAGAATGCCAGAGATGCTCTGGGTCCCCTCTCTGACTCTCAGGACAGCTCAGGCATCAGACCATCCTAAAGCTGACCTCCCGAGTTCCTACAAGTGACATCAGAGACACGATGGACAGAGTCAATGAGACCTCCCCTGTGCTGGGGTTCTTACTCTTGGGCCTCTCAGCCCACCCTGCACTGCAGAAGACATTCTTCGTGCTCATCCTGCTGATGTACCTGGTAATCCTGCTGGGCAACGGGGTCCTCATCCTGGTCACTGTCCTTGACCCCCACCTGCAAACACCCATGTACTTCTTCCTGGCCAACCTCTCCTTCCTGGACATCTGCTACACCACCTCTTCCGTCCCCCTCATTCTTGACAGCTTCCTGAACCCCAGGAAAACCATCTCCTTCTCTGCCTGCTTCGGGCAGATGTTCCTGTCCTTTGCCATGGGGGCCACAGAGTGTGTGCTCCTGGGCATGATGGCCTTTGATCGCTATGTGGCCATCGGCAGCCCTCTCAGGTACCCTGTGATCATGAGTAAAGCTGCCTACGTGCCCATGGCTGTCAGCTCCTGGGCAGCTGGCATCACCAACTCTGTAGTGCAGACATTTCTTGCAATGCGGCTGCCCTTCTGTGGGGACAATGTCATCAACCACTTCGCCTGTGAGATCCTGGCTGTCCTGAAGCTGGCTTGCACCGACATCTCCATCAATGTGATCAGCATGGCAGTGTCTAACATGATGTTCCTGGGGGTCCCTCTCCTGCTCATCTTTGTCTCCTACATGCTCATCCTCTCCAACATCCTGAGGATCCCATCAGCTGAGGGCAGGAAGAAGGCCTTCTCCACCTGCTCTGCTCACCTCACTGTGGTGATCATCTTCTATGGGACCATCCTCTTCATGTATGGGAAGCCCAAATCTAAGGACCCCCTGGGGGCAGACAAGCAGGACCTGGCAGACAAACTCATCTCCCTCTTCTATGGGGTGATGACCCCCATGTTTAACCCCATCATCTACAGCCTGAGGAACAAGGATGTGAAGGCTGCTCTGAGGGGCCTGGTGAGTCACAAATGGTTTGCCCAGTGATTGTTGAAGTGTCTCAGGGTTTCTGTGCTCCTGAGTCTTCCAACAAGAGGGACAGGACCACAAGATGAGGGCCAAGTTCATGAAAGCTTACATAGGGAAGCTCCATTGCACAGGACAGCTTTGTTTGAACAAGCAACATTTAGTGGAACTTTTCCTGCCTCACTCCATGAACACTTCCATCAACATATAGTCACTTGTCTGGCGTCCTGAGTATCACCTTTCATCATGGGTACTCACCAAACTGAAAGCAAGGAAGGACTGCCTTGACATTTTGTTTAATTTAATTTCTAGTCTATATTATTTAGTCAACACCAAAGTTGCAGTGATTGATACAGGAAGGAATTCTCAGACAACCAAGTGTCTGAAGGACACCCTTTGTGTTTCTCCGGTTGCTGAACTGGTGGCCACTGTCCCCAGCAGAAACCAGAGTTCCAAGCAGAAGACCAGCTGGGTAATCTGCCTGCATGGACCTTCTTGGAATGACCTTGCTGTCAGGGGTCAGATTGTAGGCACAGCTTCAATCACACAACCATAAAGAGAAAAGTCCTTCAATCCAGGCCTCCCATAGCAAGATCAATCCTGGGCACACAGGAGAGAATTGGGGTCACCTTTGGGGGGAGTGTCATAAATTTCAGGGTGCTTTAAACAGTTCTGATGGCAAGAGCAGTTTAGCAGTTTCATGAGACACTGGAGTTCTAGGCCTAGGCAGCAATCAACCAATGTTTATCCTATTACTAAAACACAAGGCAAAGGTGACAAGGACACTAAGAAGTGATGTGGGACCAAATACAACTTGGTGTCATCAAGTTGGGAGGTGGAGAAAGAGCTGTAAGAGAGGGTATGTTTACTCATGCTGATCCTGCAAAACAAATTGCAACCCACTGTAGCCTCACATTATGAAGGATGCGATGGGGAGAAAATCCTTATAATTCATGATATTTATACTGAAATCCTGCAAAGGTCTTTATTCAGTTCAAAGTTTGAGTAGTCCCCAGAAGATTAGTATTAGGATGACGATTTTTTCAAAGCATCAGAGAACTACAAAAGATCAAAGAAAACCTATCAAATAGATAAAGTTCTTTACTAAATCTTGGCAGATTAAAATCAGTGTATATTAAACAAATGATAAGCTTTACTCGGTGGCATTTTTAAAAGGAATTTCAATGTTTATAATGTTAGGAGTGTTAGCATATTTAGTATCGCAACTCACTTTATCAATAAAGGAGAAAAAACCATCACAGCAACAAACGTTGAGAAACCATTTGGTCAAACTGACAACCCGGCTGGGATGATCCAGGCTGCATCCACTTCCTAATCCCTAGATTAGAGCAATCCTGTGTGTTGGGAACAAAGGTCCAAGCCTGAGCCTTGGAGGTAAATACCAGGCTTTGCTGACCAGATGTTCTCCAAAGTCAAGAAAGTCAGACTGCAATCCTGCCCTGCTTGCTAAGATAACCAGCGTCAGACAGAAGCACTGCGGGGAGCCTGCCAGTCTCTGAGGGCGTGCTGATTAGCTTCCACCCCATCACGCCCAAAGGCCAGTTATCTGGGTGTAGGACTATCTCTGAATTCTTTAAGAGATTAGAGAATCCAATGGAGGCGACCACCAAACATGAGCAGCATCACAGGTCATCAAGGTCAGCAGGTCCGGAATGCAGTCAGTGAGATAGCATCCATCAGTGTCCTGCAGGCAGGACCTGGGAAGGGAGCTGGAGCTGACCACGTCTGGTGACAGGCAGAGCCCCTCCATAGCACCATCACCAGCTGCAGGGCAGCTAAGCAGTGAGTGGCTCTTTATGGGTGCTGCAGAACTGAACTGAATATCGCCCAGGAATTCTTTTAAGAGCATAAGGATAGATACTGAAAGGTGCAAACCAAATGTGCGATTGTAGGTTGTCAATTTGTAAGCGTGTCACAGGGGTCAATTCCATCTTGCCCAGGATAGCTGTTGTCTGCAAGACAGCTGCTTCCTCTCAGCCCTTATCACATGATTCCAGTGGTACTCTCACATCTGATATGCCAACCCTTGGTCATGGTAGATGGTCTAATGGAAGGCCTGTGGCATTCGGAGAACCCATCAGAACCATTCCTCAGGAATTTTCCAATTACATTAAGAACAGCAGAGATACTGTGTTACTTGTTCTATGCTGGGCAGCAAATCACCCCAGCTCAGAGGCATACAGCCACACACCAATCTTCTCCAGCAGTTGTAAGAATTGGGAGACTTTGCAGTGGTGGCTAGGGTTCAGTACTCATCTGGAAGTTTCAACAGAAGAAAGGATTTAGGCTACTGACAGCTCCCTTCTCAAGCAGGGCAAGAGTCATGTCCTCTAGAGTTTCAAATGAAGCCGGGATAGAACAAGTGGAGAAGGAGAGAAGGGTCATTAAGCGTTGAGTCTCTGATCTCATTCTTGAGCTTCTCAGGAATGTGAGCATCAGAGATTTCCATCTGGCAGCTGGAAAGTCCTGATGATGTCAAAGCCTAAAATGAAAGCAGGACGTGGCGGGGCACCCTGCTGCCGCCCATGGGGGCTCCCACTGCAAGCGCACAGTCATACCGCTTCCTGTCACTGCAGACCCCGGGGGGCAGCAGAGATGACTGAAGCAGTTGGGTCCCTACTGTGCACATGGGAGATCTGAGTCTCTGGCTCTTGGCTTGAGCTTGGCCCCAGCCCCAACCATTGCAGGCAGTTGAAGAGTGAAGTAGTGGGTGCCTGCATGCTTGCTCTCATGTTCTCTCTGTTGCCCAAATAATTAATAGAAAGAAAAAAAGAGAGACAAAAGGGATGTCCTGACAACAAGCGCTGGACTCAAGTCAAACACCTCAGTACAGGTAGCAGAGGTGGAGTGGGAAGCCACTCTCCCACTCATGAGCTATGGTAAAGCTTCCACACCCAATCAGAGTGGATCCGCTGGTGTCCTGCTGAGTGGGGAGGTGGGACTGTCACTGCCACCTCCGGGTGTCCTTAGATGCCGCTTAGGAAGCCTAGCCTAATGAGTCCTCCTTCTGCTCCCCACGTGGTTGGCTTGTGAAGAAGTCTACAAGAATCGTAACTTGCATCACTTCCTCCCATGGTGGTGCTGGTGTAGGTCTTGGGGGTAGAAGCTGGGCATGCTTACCTTTGCCACCAAGGGGAGACTCTGGAGAGGCCTGGTGGGGAGTGAGAGCCAGGGCTCCCACTCCAACAAGCAATAAAGGTACCTCTCTCTGGTGCCAACACAGGCTGAGCAGGGAAGCTGGGGTTGCACCTGCTCCTGGTAGTCTGACAGTAATGAGCTGATTGAGCCATTCCTCCTCTTGGAGCGGTGTCAGAGATGGCCACAGAAGACAGAAGCTTTAACTAAGATCCAGAGTATCATGGCTTAGTGCCCTAAATGGCAATGCTTCCATCAGCTATCATGCTTCATACCAAGCACCAGGAAAATCTCAACTTTAGTGATAGAGAAAACTGACAGACATCAACGTTTAGCATCAGACAAAAATGTCAAAGCAATGTCATAAAATGTTTTCATTAACAATTGCAAGCTTACTTGAAGTAGATATGTTAACACAATCTCCAATGAGAGAAAAGCAGTGGAATTTTTATGAGTATTTGACTGAGGTGGAGTTAGAACTTAGTGATGTGGACTTGAACTATGGGGTAACTGTAGTTACAGTGTATTTGCAAATCACCAAGGTGATTGATGAGGAAGCTACAGAGCTGCCATTCTGCAGTGTGAGTTCAGCCACTTCAACTAACCCACCTGGGGGCTTCATAAAGTGCCAAGCTATAGAACCTCCTCACTTATGGCCATAGATCTCTGTGTTAAATGGGCAGACCAAGGCCACTGACACCCAAGTCTGTGTCTGCTGGGGTCCATGTGGTAGGTGTGGATGGCACGAAGGTGTGAAGAGAACAGCTCCCCTGTTTGGCAGGGCCCGGGGGAGCTTCCAGCTGTTTGGCAGGGCCCGGCGTATTTCTCTCTGACCACCCTGACGCTGTTTTGCCCCCTGGCTGCATGGACACTCAAGCACCCCACTAAGAATTCTGTATTCTTTTGAGGCATTGTTGTTCGCCCCTGTGAGACAGTTTTTGCAGGTTTTTGCAACCGATGTGAGCTTGAGAGTTAATGTCACTGATAATGTCTTGGTGAGTGGGCCTTTGACAATTTACACACAGGAGCACAATTAAGCCCATGCCATTTTTGGACACTTTATTGGGTACTTAACCATTGTCTTAGAATTTGGCCCAGACATGTAGCACACCTTCTGGGAAGGGGCTTGAAAATATCCTAAATATTAATGCAAGTGATGGGAGTGAGAGCTGAAACTGCTATGGCAATAAATATAGTTATTGTTATCTCAAAGACTAGCCAGTCTTTGCAATTTTTTTGGAACATAGCCACTTTTATAATTTTTAGCTAGAGGAATTAAGGATGCTTTTATTAAAAAAAATGCTTTTCATTATTGTCTTATTGTTTATGGGGTTGTAGGGGTCTATAGTTGTAGGGAGATTTAACATTTGAAGTTTCTATTTTAGATTTTAGGTTTTTTCCCTTATAACCTATTTTCCCATTAAATAATGGGTAAATTGTAGAAGTAAAAATGTGGTGGGAATGTACTACTGATTAGCAGATAATCGCATGTGCCTTGGCCTTGCAGTCCTGGCTGTTGCTCCATGGCTGTTGTTGAAGAATAAACAATAGCTTGCTTTGAAGAATATGAATACAGTATTTTGCAAAATTATCTTTAGGAGCACCTGCTTAGCCTTGAAGTGCAGACGGAGTGACCAAATGTCTGTACATGCCCCCTTAATTTTGAAAAGAAAAAAAATAGAATAGTTGCTTGTGCAGAAGCTTGAGAAGGGTTTTGAGTAAATAAAAAGGACAGCTTTTTCCTAGGCTGTTGTGAGAATGCACCAAGTGTCTGTGTCTGTGTCTTCCTTTATCGCCAACTCCACGCACCCTTCCCGAGCTCCGAACTCGGCTGGAGCTGGACTCCGGCATGTGTCCCTGCACTTGAGCAGACTGTGACGCTCATCCTCCTCGTGGCAGAGCCTTCAACATGTTCGTTTGCATGGCTGTGGGTTAACTTCTCCATACAAGGTCCCCCCACATGCCACCAAAGCTTAAAGGAGCATGACCATTGGCTAGGTCTCCGAATCACAGCTGCTTGGGGATTTACCTTACTGAGTACCTAATATAGCCCAGATTCAACGGAAAGTTGTATTAAAAGGAATGATTCATGGCATCTTCCAGATGCTGAGCCTAAAGTGGGTGACATGCCTCCTCTATGTAGGGGATTAGCTCTATTGGGTTCAAGTTCTTGGTCACCACGTTGTTCAGAAGACCTAAAGTCATTTGCTTGGTTGCCTTTGTGGCGACTGATTAATGCAGTAACAACAGAAAAAAAAATTGGTCCACAGTGAGGACATTTAAGGCCCTTACTCAGTGCAGGCCCAGCCCCGACCTTCTCTCTTCCACAGTTAAGGACACCCCCTGTCTCTCATTCCATTCCTGTTCTCTGGCACATCCATGTCCTCCCATTGCACATAGGGCCTCGACCACATCCCGGGTGATGCCCAATGTGCTGCGTTATACTTTGCTGATGACACAGGGGATAGCACTTGGCAAAAGTCAGACTTCAAGGTTCCTTCTCCTGGGCCTCTCAGCCCACCCTGCACTGCAGAAGACATTCTTCGTGCTCATCCTGCTGATGTACCTGGTAATCCTGCTGGGCAACAGGGTCCTCATCCTGGTCACCGTCCTTGACCCCCACCTGCAAATGCCCATGTACTTCTTCCTGGCCAACCTCTCCTTCCTAGACTTGTGATTACATGACCTCCTCCATGTTGCTGGTCCTGGACTCTTCCTGGCCCCTGGAGGACTATCTACTTGTCAACCTATGCCATGCAGACGGTTCCTTCCTGGGCCGTGGCAGGAGCACAGTGCCTGTTCTTGAGCACATTTGCATCTGATCACTACAGGGCCACCTAGAAAGCCCCTCAAATACCCTTGATCATGAGCAAGGCTCCTTCTGTGCCCATGGGTGCCGGCTCCATGCCTAACAGTGGTGCTGTGTCTATTGCAAACACATCCTGGGTGGTAAGTGGCCTGTCTGTGGGGGCCGTGTCACCAAGCATTGCACCTAGGATATCCCACTCTCCTGAAACAGACCTGGGCTGCCATCCCCATCCTTAGGATCTGCCTGGGAGTGACAAATGTGACCAGCCTGGGGGTCCAGTTCTTTTCACTTCTGTCTCCTACAACCACCACCATTGCCACAATCCTGAAGATTCCTTCTCCTGAGGGGAAGACCGTTCTGCCCATCTCCCTCAGGATGTAGGCATACTCTCCTACTGGATCCCATTTTTCATATATGTGAAGCCCATCGGGGCAGCCAAGCAGGACATGAGAAACAAACACATCTTCCTCTTCCATGGGGGCAGTGACCCCCATGCTCAACATTATCATCTACAGCCTGAGGATGAGGAAGTAAAGAGTGTGGTTAGGAACCTGAGGCTGATAGAAGGGTCTTCTGTGACTGTCACCCATATGGGAAAGAGCGCCCCAATCACATCCTCTGACCTCAGCCTTCAGAGCAGCTGGGACTAGAGACATGTGCACCTGGCTCCCAATCCCACAGCTGCCATTCAAACACCAAGTCAACTCACCTGAACGCTCTCTCGCCCTTACATCCACTCGCAGGGAACGTTTCACTTTGCAGAGATTTCCTGAGATTTGGTCATTTATCTGACAGCTTCAACAGAAGCCAGACTCAACATACAGTCAACCTGATTCTTCTGAACACATGTTAGAGCCACATGCAGCAGAGCCTCAAGAGCAAGTCAAACGGCCTTGATTCTGGGAAAGGAGGTGCTCACACCAGCACCACCCCTCTGACGTCATCAGGAGGACCAGAAGAGGAAGGCAGAAGTTCTCACCAGCGCTTTGCTTTATTAGAGACAGTTTGTCGAAAGCGATAAGCAGAGTAGAGAGAATTCCTGCACCTGTGAGAACTTTGGGGTGGGTATACTCTATTTTGAAAACCAAACATCTTTTAGCTTTAAGAATAGTGAGGCTATACCTTCCTGATGCGATTCAGATGACGAAACACTGGCTAACAGGGGCAGTAGTTTGAGATGGTGCTAATGATGCTGTTTGGGGTTTTACAGCCCATAACAGAAAGGCTGAGTTCAACTGCTTGCCCTTCTTGAAATCCCAGCTCCCTGCTAATGTGCACCCTGGCAGACAACAGGCAGTGGCTCAAGGACCTCAGTCCCTGCCCCCTGGGAGACCCAGGTTGGGTTCCTGGCTCCTGACTTTGGCCATGGCACAGCCTAGAATGCTGTAAGCACGTGCAGAGTGAATCAACAGATTGGAAATCAATCCATCTATCTCCTATTGCCTCGCAAATAAATAAAAATTTATTTTTCAAAAGATTTATTTATTTTTATTATAGATATACAGAGAGGAGAGATAGAGAGGAAGATCTTCTGTCTGATGATTCACTCCCCAAGTTAGTGCAATGGCTGGTGCTGTGCCGATCCGGAGCCAGGAGCTCTTCCAGGTCTCCCACACGGGTGCAGGGTGCCCAAGGCTTTGAGCCATCCTTGACTGCTTTCCCAGGCCACACACAGGGAGCTGGATGGGAAGTGGAACTGCGGGGATTAGAACCAGCACCTATATGGGATCCCGGCGCGTTCAAGGCGAGGACTTTAGCAGCTTTAGCCGCCGGGCCCTAAGTAAAAATTTAAACGTGACTAATATGTTAGATTCAAAAAGCAGTACGAAGTTTCAGTCAATTGGTGTTCATCAATGTTAGCATCTCCCAATAGGAACATAGACGCTTTCACAGAGGGCAAGTCGTCTTCAATTCTGAGAATGTCCAAATGTTTCCTTGAAACGATCATTCGGCAATCGATCTTGAGAGAGTTTTCTTTCAGAGACATATAGATTGCCTTGTATTTGTTAAGAAGGAATTCATAAAATAAGGATGAGTGTTTTGTGATTTAACTTTCTTGGTCTTTGTGAGGTTTTTGATTTTCACTTGTTGCAGAAGAAAGCATCTCGTCACAACAGACACGCTAGAGCGACATCTAGCGGCCGCCCGAGCCAACCTCAGACGTTCGCAGAGCTGGGCCGAGAGCCCTAAGCCCAGGCTTCCAAGCCCCCCTTACTCCGCCCTGGCTACTTGTCTCGTGAGTTCTCCAGGATCCTGACCCCACGCATCTGCTAGGACACTTTCTGTGATGGATAATCCGACACTTCCAGTTTCTATTCTAGCTGTCTCATCCATCCCTTTTTAGCAAATTCTTCCTTGGACTCTACACACTTCAGAAGCATCTGCCTTCATGTCCTCATTGTAGCATGCCTAACCTCTGCTGATAAAACAGCTGTCCTCCAGGTTTCCCCAACTTATCCATCCCTAGGACTTCCACCAGTGCCAAAGCCACCCCCCTTTCCCAGCACACTGGTACCAAGCTGTGTCTACTGCATCAGCTGCTTTATTTCAACAACAGAAATAATGCGAACTTTTTTTTCTTTTAATGCAAACTTTTAAATTATAATTTTGGGGATACAATGATGGTGCTAAATTAGCTCTATTTGCACAGAACAATTGAACTCTGTCCAGTATGCATACATTTTAAAAATTTATTTGAAAGGCAGAGTAAAAGGCAGAAACAGACAGAGGTCTTCCACCTGCTGGTTCACTCCCTAAATGTCCATGACAGCCAGGGCTGGGCCAGGCTGAAGGCAGGGGCTCCATACTCCAAGTTGCCTCTGTGGGGTCAGGGACCCAAGCGCTTGAGCCATCACCTGCTGGCTCTTCCAGACTGCACCAGCAGGAAGCTGGGATTAGAATGAGCGCCATGACTGGAACCCAATCACTCCAATGTGGGATCTGGTGTCCCAAGCAGGGGCTTCACCCACGGGAGAGTCCTGTGTCTTGTTCCAAGAGAGGTGACTCTGTTCACGTTTGCTGCACACCAGGCTCACCTGCCTAGGCCACCTACCCCGCCCCACTAAACCAGCTCCCTATCCCTCCTGTAGCATAGCCTTCCCTCCCCCATAACCCCACAAAGGTCCCCTCATGTGCAAGAACCACCAAACTCCATAGAAACTAGTGTGGCCAAGCAATTACCTGTTTGAGAAGACTATTTTTGTTCCATAGACAAAATTTATAAGAATATTTCAAGATCAGATATATTTCATGATCTTGGGGTCGGAGGTATATATTCTAAGAACAAATAATGACCCAGTTAACCATTAAAGAGATTGACAACAGGGGCCAGGGCCATGGCACAGCAAGCTAAGCCCACATCTGAGGCGCTGGCAACCCATATGGGTCATAGTTTGAGTTCCAGCCGCTTCACTTTTGATCAAGCTGCCTGCTAACTGTTTGGGAAGGCAGCAGAAGGCGCCACGTGAGACCCAGGAGAAGCTCCTGGCTTTGGACTGGCTCAGCTCCAGCCATTACAGCCACCTGGGAATGAAAGATCTCTCTTTGTCTCTTTCTCTGTGTGTTTGTCCTTCTCTCTCTAATTCTGCCTTTCAAATAAAAATAAATAAAATTTTGAAAGAAAGAGCAAGAGAATGTATCAACTATGCAAAACTGGAGGATTGTCACAGAGGCGTCAGTTCAAGGCAGCCCACCACTAAATCCAGAGTGTTTCACTGGGGGGAATGAGGAGGTATGCTTTAACAAATTGAAAGTTACAACTCAGATAAGAAGTTTCAATAGTGTAAAATCCTTGATTCCTCTGAATTATACACAAATTCAGTGCACTTCCAATCACTGGCAAACCCATTCTAATTCACACAGAAATATAACTGTATTGCACACATGTCACAATTATCAGAAAGTTTTGGAAAAAGTCAAAGGAAATAAAATTAGTATCAGTCCCACCAGACATCAAGAGGTATACAAGGGTGCCGAAACAAAATATTTGGCCCTTAGCGAAAAAATAGACAAATAGAATATGGGATCACAGCGCAGAAGCCGATCTGAACACCTGAAGTCATTGTGAGCCAGCTCTGGTCTTCCAGCTCCTGGGTTCTCTGACATACAGCTTTGTTGCAAAGGGCTAGTACGCTTTTATTCCTACTTTCCTGGCAGGTTTCTTATAGGCACTGCCCAAAGAGGGCACTCGAGGGCGAGGGAACCGCGGAGGAGGGCAAAGGTTTCAGTTCCTTCCCGTTTGCTTGCTGTTCAAGCCTGGTTTCCTTCCTGTGTCCTGCCTGCTTGGCCCCAGCGGCGCCCTTTGCCCCAGAAGCGGCCATGGGTCACAGCTGTCCGTCCTGCCTTACACCCGCTGGTTCCAGCGACCTGCTGCTCTCCCTCAAAGACCAAGTTGAATTCCAGAAAGATAGAAGCTTGCAATGTAAAAAATCTAAAATCTTAGAGATTCCAGGTGGGAGAGAGAAGTGATGGGGGGAAAGTGGCAACTTCTTCTGGCATGACTGTGATGTTTTTCCCACCCCACCTGACCCCACCCAACCTGGGATTCTCAGCACACTGAGGCCTGGCCACGGACGCCCTGACTCAGCGAGGGCCTGCAAGTCACATCAGGTACAGGGATTGTTCTCTGTGCTAGAGGGGATCCAGGTGACAAGCTTCACAACATCTTGGGACAAGAAAAGGAAGGAATGCCGTAACTGCTGGGAATCAGGTTGAGCAATCCACTGGTCACAAAGGGACAGGGCTGCTGGTGTCACTGGAAAAGCAAGGGCAAGGGGTCTTTCCTGTCCCCCAGGAGGAACTGAGTCCCCAAACAGGGGCTCCAACTTTAAAAAATAAAATGAAGATTTGAAAGGCAGAGTTAAAGAGAGAATGGGAGAGACCAAGATCTTCCATCCACTGGTTCACTTCCCCAAAAGACTGCAACAGGCAGGACTAGGCCAGGCTGAAGCCAGGAGCTTCTTCTAGGTCTCCCACATGAGTGCAGGAGCACGAGCACGTAATCCATCTTCTCCTATGTGCGCAGGCGCGTTAGCAGGGAGCTCCCTCAGAAGTGGAGTAGCCAGGATTCGAACCAGTACCCACATGGGATATTCATGTGACAGGCAGTGGCTTAACTTGCTATACTACAGTGCCAGTCCCAGGATCCCAGGTTTTACCAGCCTTCACAGCTGGGGTTCCACTAAAGGATTCGCAGTTGATCAGTAGGTCACACCCCAGCCCCCAAGGGCAAGCTACACTGGCTGGTCCCTTCTCAACCCGGCAGCTTACAAAAAAATGCAGCAGCAGAGATGGCCCAGAGTGTAGGATTTAAGGCCAAGGAGGGAGCATGCCCTGACACACGGGCAGAAAATCTGAACTCTCTTGGGCTTGCTTTTCACAGAATGTTCCAGCAGGGCTCAGCTTGCAGCACTACATAGTGAAGGGCCAAACCACCAGCAAGTAGAGCAAGAGGCCAGCTCAGGGCAGAACTTCACGCCCTGAACCTTCTCATCAAAATGCTCCATTTCCTGTTTCAGGGGAGATACCTGCCATTTCCTGAAGGTTCCATGTGGAAAGGGGAGCTCTCCTGTTGAGCGACATCTTGGCCACTGCCCTAACCCTGGAGTGGGGCGCACTGATCAGCTGCTTCTCCGGGAAGCAGTCTGCAGGGATCTGTCCCTGCTCACCGTCTCCTGTCCTTGTCACAGGTTAAGCAGAGCTGCAGCCTGAGCATTTGGTGGCAAAGCCAAATGAAAGGACTCCCTGGTACCTGGTAACCACCTGGAGGACAGAGCCCCAAAGAGGCCCCTCTGCTCTCCCCAAGGGGCTTTTATTGGCCAATTGACCAACAGGGCTCTGCCCCCACAGGCACTGACCCAGGGCTGGCCCTTTCAGAAACCACCTCAGCAACTGCTTCGCGAAAGCCCCAAATGGCTCAGGCCACACACATGGTGGGTCCCACAGGCCTGGCTGCCAAGCGCAGGACAGGCTTGAGGTCTGCGGATCCTGGCACTAAGGAGGTATATGTGTGCCACCTTCCCGGCTCTCACCTCACCGCACGAGGGCTCATTTCATTGCATTCCTAGTTCCAGTGGCTGCCTATCTCTGGCCCATGCCCCAGGCTCTGTGCCCATGTGCTGCCCAGAGCAGTACCATTTGCTGCCTTTATTGTTTTAAAAACTTCTACAACTTTCAAGACAAGGACTCCTGGGTTTTGTGTTTGGCTTTTTGTGGGTTTTGCCAGTATTGCCATGTTCCCATTTAATGACATATGCTACAATAAGTAATATTTTGACTTTTAAATTGCAAGCACAGACACACTCACCAACTTACTTCTGTCACGGCCAGCAGCTTCAAGTTAGAGAACATCACTTGGCTACACACAGCAACCATTGTCCCCGGAGAACAAACTGCAAAATGCCTCGCCACGCCAGAGGGAGGCAGGTAAGGCACCGGGCCATCTCTTGCGAGACTTTGAGTTGTGCAAACGTACTGTTTCTGCCATGACTCAAAGCATTCCAGAACTTATTTCATATTTCCGCCCCTCCCACCCCTGAAGTTCTCTGATGTGATTTTGCAGGGCATGCACCTTGAGGACAAGGTGATTTTGATGTCTCCAAGTGTTGTCAAGTTGTTGAAGAAACTAATGCGGACAGAAAGTAATGCGGACAGACCCCTGCCCTGGGGCTACCTGGTACACTGGTGAATATACTGTTTGGGGTGCCTGTTGTTCATTCTAGTTTCTGACTAGCATGCACCCCATACACTGGCAAGTAAGGGTTCAAGGACTGGGATCCCTGCCGTTTACGTGGAAGAGCCATACTGGGTTTCAGGCTCCCGGAATTGCCCAGGCCCAGCCCCTCATGGAACAATGAGCTGAAGCTTGCTCTCCCATTCACTCTCTCTGCCTTTCAAATAGATAAAAACTCTACCTTGTAGAAAATGAGCGCTCAGATCCCCTGTCTACCAGCCCTCTCACTGTCAACGCTGCGAAGCTCCTTTGGTGAGCAGTTAACTTTATCATGCTACGTGCCACCTGTAAGCTCCACGTACCTATCTATGTTGCTTCTTACATAAACTGTCCACTGTTCAGTTTCCTCTCTTTTTCTCTGTGTTAGGGTACTGGAGATCAGAATCAAATACATCATAAGCTTTCCTGATAAATGAACAGAGCATTTTTTTTTTTTTACTCCCTTCTGCCCTACCAGCAGTAAGGTGTAAAGGGGGAACACAGACCTGTCTAAGCAAATAAGTTAGCAGTACTCCTCACAGAGTGAAAACGAGACCTCATTGTTCCTACAGAGTTGCTGACTGCTATTTTTTTTAAGGTTATTTATTTTGAAAAGCAGATTTCCAAAGAGAGAAGGAGATAAAGAAAGCTCTTCTGTCTGCTGGTTAACTGCCCAAGTGGCCGCAACGGCTGAAGCTTAGCCAACGAAGCCAGGAGCCAGGAGCCTCTTCTGGGTCTCTTATGTGGGTACAGTGTCCCAAGACTTTGGGCCATGCTCTACTGCTTTCCCAGGCCACAAGCAGGGAGTTGGATGGGAAGTGGAGCAGCCAGGACATGAACCAGCTGCCATATGGGATCCCAGAGCTTGCAAGGCAAGGATTTAGCCATCATGCCAGGCCCTTTTTAAGACTTTTAAAATATTTATTTATTTGTTTATTTATTTGAAAGTCAGAACTACACAGAAAGAGGAAGAAAAAGAGAGAGAGAGAGAGATCTTCCATCCACTGGTTCACTGCCCAAATGGCCACAATGACTGAGGCTTCACTAGCTCAAAGCCAGGAGCCAGGAGCTTCTTCCAGGTCTCCCACATAGATGTAGAGTTCCAAAGATTGGAGTCATCTTTTGTTGCTTGCCCAGGCCAATTAGCATGGCGCTGTATCAGAAGTGGAGCTGACAGGTCTCTAACCAATGCCCATAAAGGCTGCCAACATCATAGAAGGCTTAGCTTGATATGCCACAATGCCAGCTCCCTGAGTAGTACTTTTTGAGAACCATTCGAGGCAGCTGGAGGATTTATATCCTGGGAATTCATTAAATGCATCCCTATTCCTTGATGAGGGCAGGAAGACCACATTTTGCATCTGTTGTGCTTGTGAACTGATGACCCAGCCTTGGCTTCTCACCCTGATCAGGAAATGACCTTGAGACTCATTGACTGAGGCCAGGGTCCAGGCAACACAAAGGATAGCTGAAACACAGCAGCTGTGCACAAAATTTGCAGGGCAGGCTCTCTAGGGCTGCTGTAGGAGCTTGATTCCTCAGGAACTCACACTGCTTCCAACCTACTGCTTACTTATCCCTACCTCTTATAGTCAAATAAGGCAACCAGAGCTGCAGCTCACATCAGAGTCCTAGCAGAAGGACGGAAAAGGTGACAAAGAGACAATGGGAAATGACTCAACTGGCTAATCTTTCCCCTGAAAGCATGTGGGCGTTGGTTTGTATTCTGGTTACTCCACTTCCCTTCCGGCTCCCTGCTTGTGGCCTGGGAAAGCAGTCCAGGACGGCCCAAAGCCTTGGGATCCTGCACCCACATGGGAGACCCAAAAGGAACTGCAGGCTTATGGCTTTGGATCAACTCAGCTCTGGCCTTTGCAGTCATTTGGGGAGTGAACCAGTGGATGAAAGATCTTTTCTTTATGCCTCTCCTTCTTTCTCTACATCTGTCTTTCCAACAAACATGAATGAATTCTTTTCTCAAATAAGCAGGGGAACAAAGGCCTTATTCCAGCATCTCTTTCATAATGCTTCTTAGAAGCTATCAAACTTTAATTCTGCCTTGAACTGTCACCTTTAATATAATCCGGTGGCCACAGGAGATGCTGAGATATGATCTGGACTGTGGGAGGTCATGTCGCGGTGCCAGCTTGGGCTTCTGTCGCAGAGCACTGTGGCTTCAGCAACAGATATCTGCCCCGCACAGTTCCGAAGGCTGGGAGTCCAAGGTCAAGGCACTGCCCTTTGACTTCCTTCTGCGGGTCCTTTCTCCACCTTGTGCAGAGTGGGTCTCTTGCTGCGTTCTCCTCCAAGCTCCCATCACACTGTGTAATCTAGTTAAAAACTGAGGATCTTTTGACTCTTAAAGAAAGGAAGACCATATACTGGGAAATGATCAGCAATTTCTACCCTGAAGTCTGACATGGTTTTGATTCTTTATGGCATTGCTCTTGAAATTATTAACTTATGTAAATTCACTTATTTATTTGAGAATCAGACAGAGAGAAAGGAAGGAAGAAGGGAGGGAGGGAGGGTGGGAAGGAAGGAAGGAAAGAAGGAAGGAAGGAAGGAAGGAAGGAAGGAAGGAGGGAAGGAATAAAGGAAGAAAGGAAAGAAGGAACAGGCTCCCAAATGCGCTGAACAGGAATTCAATACAGATTTTCCACGTGGACAGCAGAAGATTCCAATAATTTGAGCTGTCACCTGCTGCCTCCCAGCATCTACCTTAGCAACAAGTTCGAGTCAGAATCAGGTGGTGCCTGTCAAACCTCAGACACCATGATGTAAACTGCAGGTGTCTCAGCTGGTGTCTTCACCTCCAGGCCCACACCCACTCCTCCAGGGTAACCTATTTAACATAAAATTTATAAATTCATTTTTGTGTCTTTGAAAGGCATAAAGAGGGAAGATCAGATTTTTTTTTTCATCCACTGAGGTTCGCTCCCCAAATGCCTGCAACAGCTGGGACTGTAACCAGGCCAAAGTCAGGAGCCCAGAGCTTAGTCCAGGTCTCTTGCATGGGTGATGGGTGATAGGGACACAAACACTTGAGCTATGAACTTCTGCCTTCCAGGGTGCACATGACCAAGAGCTGGAATTGCAAGCAGGTCCAGCACTTGAGCCCAGGCATTCTAACATGAGGCACCTTAACCACTGTATAAACAAAACCTGCTCGAATCGTATTTTTGACAGAGCTAACGCTTACAAAAAGTCCCCTAGCCTGTGACAACTTGCTCTGCTACATTAGAAGAAAAGTCAGAAAATTAGATAAAGCTCCCATCTCCTTACGCATCTGTCCCCAGGCCTGCCTCACAACAGCCAGGATCCTCAAACCAAAGTGTAGCCATCATCAAACATTTCAGAAGGTGGGCACTTTGCCCTGTGGCTAGATGTCACTTGAGACACCTGCATCCCATTTGGAAGTGTCAGGGTTTATGTTGTGGCTCCACTTTGGATTCCAGCTTCCTGCTCATGCACACCCTGGAAGGCAGCAGATGATGGCTCAAGTGACTCCCACAAGGGAGACCTGGACTGAGTTTCTAGTCCTTAGTTTTGGTCCTGGTTATTTTAAGCATTTAAGGAGTGCCTCAAATGGAAACTTGCTCTCTCTGCCCAAAATAAACAAACTTTAAAAAAAAAAGTCCACATGCAATCAAGAATTACCTCTGTCCTAACTCCACAATCCTTTCAAGGACAAACTGCCTCCTTGCACCGACCGGGATACCCCAGGACAGACAGGCTCCCTGCAGGTTTTGCTTTTCTGCCTTTACAGCTTGGTCCAAGGAGACATCGCATGCAACAGTCGTCCCCTCCACCACACACACACACACACACACACACACACACACACACACACACACAAGCAGATCTTGAGCTGCGCCCTGGCCAAACATCTCTGAGTCAGTCTCTGACTCTCTAACAGTGGCCCCACTGTAATCACACGAAAACCAGGGCAGAATGGAGTCTCCTGGGAGTGAACCACCTGCATTCCCCGTTTTAGCAATCCTCACCAATCACCCTTGGCATATACACTATGTGTTGCAGGGTGCAAGCAAGATCCCGCCAGACATGTCTAAGGTTTATGAAAGAGTCTTTATTAGCCAAGCTTGGTGATAACAAGGCCCACTAGAAATAGCAAATCACAAGTCCATATGGTAATCCAGTCAATCGTAACCCCAAGAGGAACAGATAGTCATTACCCTGAAGTTCATCTGTTAAACTGAAGACCTGTGTCCCAGCTTCCACAGCAATATAAGTTATCCTAAGAGACATGCAATGAATAATTTGGACACACAAAACTGCAGATATTCACCTTTCCCTGGCTTCTCTGCCCACATTCTATTCTACTCCTGCTAAGCCTCACCTTTCCTGGAACTCCCGATAATACACAAAGTAGAAATACAAAGCATCTTAGCATTGCTATCTTCACTGTCATGACCAAGCAGTGAACAGAGGGTGAGGAATACAGACACACAGGCGCCAAGCTCAGGGGACACCTGTCCTCAGAATCTGTCCGTGGAAAGCCAGAGAGCAAGCAGGTACTGGGGAGGCCAGGAGTTGAAGTGCTAGAGCGACAGAAGCACATGACCAAGAGAGTAAGCCCCTCCCAATCATGAGACTTTATAGGGGCTTGTGGGGCAAGATGGCTCACCTGTATAATCACCTAGTTCACCTGCCAAGGTGGGCTAGATAGCCACCAGCCCACATAACAATCATGGTGGTATGGACGGACACTATTTGAGAAGACTATGGATCATAAAATGCTGATTCACCCCACAGGTATTGAAGTTCACAGGGATGGCCCACAGCTCCGGCTACAGGTTCCTGCTCTAGCCCAGATTTAGGTTTAAAAGCCCTCAGCCCAAAAAGTCCCTTCTTGGTTTCTCCCAAGTCCTTACATAAGAGAACACGAAGCTCTCACCAGGAGTTCCAGGCGACTTTACCTCGCTCCTGTAGCAGGAGAACCCTCGGGGACTGACGTCTCTTTTCTGTGGTTGGATCTGGTCTTCATGGCCAAGCAACAGGCCTTGGAAATGGCTGTGCCCTCTGAGATCCTTCTGTGGCTGGTCTCACCTGGGGATTGGTACCGTGGGACAGACAGACACTGTGTCACAAGTGTAGCTGGAGGACCACAGCCTGGGCCTACACACACCTGGGCTGAATGCCCAGAGCCTCCCTCGGTCTTTCTGCTGTCTTCCCCAGCACCATTGGCACACTGTGTTCATAGGTTGTGTCTGCAACCATTTGGACAGGACCGGAATCTTAGAATTCCGCAAAGTGACCCAGGAATCACTTTGCTTTGGGCCCACCCTCTGCACAAGCATTATCCTCATTCAAATGATCAAAGCTGGTTCACCACTTTATTTCAAACATTCCAGCGCAAAGAATACAGGACAGACAGGGTGTCCATAGTTTTGGGTTTTTTTTTTTTTTTTTTTTTTTTGGTTGGTTGGTTTGTTTTTCTGGAGAACTTGACTTGAAAGTTGAATGTGTTATTTCCACAAATATTCCATTGGTGATAACTTAGTCGTGTGACCTATGTGGGTACAAAGGACTGTGGAAGCTATAGTTGAGCGGGGAAGCCCTGTGCTCAGCTAACATGCAGGAGTTTCTGTTAGTGAAAAGAGAAAATGAAGACGGATGTTGAGAGAACCATGCTCTCTGCTCCAGTGGCATCTGTCTCATGGATAATTTCCGGATAGTGACTGCTAGAAATTGGATGTTTTTTTTTAAAATTTTATATTAGCATGTAATACTTGCACGTATTCAAAGGGTACAATGCAGCTTCTCAACACATTTGCATAACAATCTGTACCAGACAACCAGATTTCCATTTCCTTTCCTTCATGTTCAACCCACTAGAAACTCTTTCAGGTCTGTATAAAGAGAATTTCACATTATTGTCAATCAAATCACCCCAGGGTGCTAGAACATGCCAGAATCTGTTGGGTGACTGAGGGCAAGAGGTTTGAATTGATTACTTTGGGTAGCGGATGTATTGATTTCTGCAGGCTTCGTGGGGCTTACGGCTTATTAGGTTTAAGGAAGCAGAAGTGATGAGTATGTACCAAAAGTGAATATATTTGGTAAGGCTGATTGAACTAGCTGATTTTGTAAGAATTTATTTATGACTCATTTATTTTGTTTTAATTCAGAATTGAAAGAGAGAGAGAGGTATCCTCCATCTACTGCTCCATTCCCCAAGTGACCACAATGGCCCAAGCTGGGGCGGTCTGCAATTGGGAGCCAGGAGCTTCTTCTGGGTCTCCCACATGGATGCAGGGCTCCAAAGATTTAAGCCATCTTTTGCTGCTCTCCCAGGCCATTAACAGGGAGCTGGAATAGAAGTGGAGCAGCTGGGACATGAACTGCACAAATATGGAATGTTAACAGCACAAGTAGAGGACTAGTTAGCTAGGCCACTGCACTGGGCCCCCAAATTTTAACTTTTTTAAGACTTACTTTAGTGGACTGGCATTGTACACAGTTGGTTAAGGCACCAGCTGTGATGCCAGACTCTGTATCAGAACATGACTTCAAGGTCCAGCTTCTGCACTTCTGATGTAGCTGCTTGCTGAAGAACCTGAAAAAGCAATGGCAGATAGCCTGAGAGATGGGGCCCCTGTACCCATGTTGGAGACCCAGATGATGTTCCTGGCTCGTGGTTTTGACATGGCCCAGGCTACTGTTATGACCATTTGGAAAGTGAACTACCAGACAGACTCTCTCTCTCTCTCTCCCTTCCTCTCTTCTTTCCTCCCTCTCTTTCATTCTCTCTTTTATTCTCTCTCTCTTAAATTTGAAAGGAGCCAGCAACCCCAGCCAATCTCCCCCATGAGTACAGAGGTCCAATCACTCAAGCCATTTTCCATTGCATTCCCAGGCAGACTGGCAGGGAGCTGTATGGAATGTGGAGCAGCCGGGACTCAAACTGGCACTCGTATGGGATGGCAGTGCTACAGGCAGTGCCTGAACCCCCTATGCCACAGAGTCAGCCCCTTTATAAAAGGGTATGTTGCTACAATACCTAATTCTTGATTTGTTGTTCTAATACCACAGAAGCATTTCAGTAATAAGTTTGGTCATTCTGAGAAGTGAATTTTTTGAATTGCTCAAGACTAAAACTTTTTACGTAGAAATTCATTATAGGTTTTTTTTTTTAAGTATTCACTTCTTTCTTCTACCTCTCTTTGTGTATTATACTCCAGGGTCAATATTCATTCCGTTTGAGGTCCATTAGGTCTCCTGGAAGGCTAGCCACAAATAACTCTCCATAGCACTGCTGGGCATGCACCAAAGAAGTAAATCCAACCCAAATAAAACCTAGTGCTTGCCAAGATTTTCACTGGTTAGGAATTATAGGAATTTAGCCATAGAATTTGAAAATAAATTGAAGTCTCTTTTTAGCCATTTTTTGTTTTTAGTAGAGACCAAGATCCCATTCATTGCAAAATGTTTTCATGGGCATGAATGCTTATGTCTCATCCAGGAATAATAAATGATTGACTGTTACCCAGAAGCTGGGCGGGGTGGGATTCCTGGCACTTTTTTTTTTTTTAATATAAGCAAAGGAAAAAACAACTAAGCAGAAATTTTCCCTTTCAACAGCTTTTTGTGGAAATACAGATTAAAGACCAGGTTCTTTAAACATTTACTACTGCAATAATTACAAATATGAATGTGCGAATGGAAACGCTGTTTTAAGTCAATACAAAAGTATCTAAACTTGATATTGCCGTCAGGGGCATCAGCTCACAGGGTATCTTTGGTTTGTTGCTTTTTTTTTTTTTTTTTTTTTGCTATAATGAACTCTGAATTGGCATGTTTTCTTTATAAATCTAAATATTTGCTTTTGCTAAAGCTAAGTTGACGTTCTGGAATGTTGACACAGGTATGCACAGAAAAGATCAGCTTTGTGGGAGTTGGAAAAATCCAAGGTTGGATTTATAAGCAGCTTGTGCAGTGTGACTTATTACATTTCATTGTATACATTTTACAATATAGAAAAATATTTTCATTCTTTTTCAACAAAACCTTGACCTTAGGTATCACAAAAGAAGAAGTTGCCTCATTTGAGAAGTGCTCCAGGGGCAAGTGTTTGGCTCAGTGGTTGGTTACCAGCTGGGACGCCTGCATCCCACATTGCAGTGCCTGGCCCAAGCCCTGGCTGTCCTTCCAGTACAGTTTCCTGCTAATGCACACTTGGAGAGACACTGGGTGATGGCTCAAATGGGGCCTCGAGTACAATCCATCAAGCACTCTAATATGGGATGTAGGCTTTCCAAGTGACAGCTTTTCCTGCTGTGCCACAATGGCCACCCCTGTTTATTTCACTTGTTTGAAAGGTAGATTTACAGAGAGAGAAGGAGGGACAAAGAGATCTTCCATCCTGTGGTTCATCCCCCCCAAGTGGCTGCAATGGCTGGGGCTGGGCCAGTCTGAAGCCAAGAGCTTCTTCTGGATCTTTTACATGGGTGCAGGGGCCCAAGCACTTCGGCCATCCTCTGCTGCTTTAGCCATTCTCGGGCACATTAGCAGGCAGCTGGATCAGAAGCAGAACATCGGGGACTTGAGCTGGCACCGCTGTGGAATGCTGGAGATGCAGGTAGCAGCTCTACGTGCTACGCCATACCACAACCCCAAACCCCTGCTTACATTTTTGAAATTCCAGTTTCACTGGTCACCCGTGTTTCATCTGGTAGCCCTATCCAAATACAAAATACAAAACAGCAGTAATAGCGAAAGGTTCTTACATTCTTGCTAAAAGACACTACCATGAAGCCCCTCCCCTTTAAAAAAAGATTTATTTTGTTTTTATTGGAAAGTCAGATGTACAGAGAGAAGAGGCAGAAGAGGAAGATCTTCTGTCCGATGATTCATTCCCCAAGTAACCACAACGGCCTGTGCTGTGCCGATCTGAAGCCAGGAGCCAGAGCTTCCTCCAGGTCTCCAACACGGGTGCAGGGTCCCAAGGCTTTGGGCTGTCCTTGACTGCTTCCCAGGCCACAAGCAGGGAGCTGGATGGGAAGTGGGGCTGCTGGGACATGAACTGGCACCCATATGGGATCTTGGAGCAGGCAAGGCAAAACCTTAGCTGCTAGGTTCCTGCTCTGGGCCCTGAACCTTCTCTTTTTATGCACAGCTCTCAGACCTCCATCACAGGAGTTCACTAGCTAATCCTTATTTCATCTTAAGCTTCAGATTCATCTTACAGTCTCTTCCAGGAGCTCTCATCACTCAGAAACCTTTCCATTTTGAAGCAGCAGCTAATTTGAGCTATATCCAAGAGTCTTTTTCTCACTCTTGTCAAAGCTAACAACTGCTGAACTTTCCCAGGAAAGGGTGTAAGAACCCAAATCCAGAACAGAGTGTACAAATAAATAACAGGCTTGATGTTTCAAAGGCTCTGAACCACAAGAGAACAATTCGTTTCGCTGGTCTGGCTGATGTTCTGGCTAAGCACCCTTCCTGGAACAGATAGGCAAGGAAAAGGCCCTTTGAAGTCCCCAAAGTTGTAGTGGAGCCTGATTAGCTCATGTCCCATTGATCTTGAATCAAACCCTACCTCTATCAGAGCTTTCAAAGCGTAAAATGGCCAGTGAGAAACATGGTACAAGCAGATCCAACACGAAGCGTGTTGTAGGAATGTGGAAGCTGATTTAATTGTGTTACAGGATCATCACTGAATACTCGGGGGGCTTAGTAGCAATATTGTGGTTATGTTATCTAAGGAAAGCCCATGTTTTTTAGATCCATAGTGAAATACTTACAGATTAAATGGTATTTCCAGTTGAGCTTTCCAAAACAAAGAATGGAGCATGTGACCGCCACAGAGGAAGCCAGCTTGTCGAAGGGGTAACAGGCACCCGACAGCATGTCATATAGTGTACTGTGGGGTGCGGGGAGAATTGTAGCTTTGAAATTTGCCTTAAGAAGATTAAAACTATGTGTGTATGTGTGCACGCACATTCATGTGAGCACATGCTCAGCAATGGAATATTACTCAATCTTTTTAAAAACCCATTCATTTTTATTGGAAAGCCAGATTTACAGAGAGAAGGAGAGAGAGAGAGGAAGATCTTCCATCCACTGGTTCACTCCCCAAGTGGCCACAATGGCAGAGGCTGAGCTGATCTGAAGCCGGGACCAGGAACTTCCTCCAGGTCTCCCATGTGGGTGCAGGGTCCCAAGGCTTTGGGCTGTCCTTGACTGCTTTCCCAGACCACAAGCAGGGCACTGGAAGGGAAGTGGAAAAGCCAGGACACGAACCGGCGCCCATATGGGATCCCACTGCATGAAAGGCAAGGACTTCAGCGGCTAGGTTACTGCACTGGGCCCATTACTTAGTTTTAAAAAGAGAAAATAGTCTGATGCTGCCATGTAGAAAATCTTGGCTACATTAGGCTAAGTGCAAAAAGCCACTCTCCGAAGGCCACAGCTGAGCCCTGCCATGGATGCATGCCCTGCCATGAGGTCCTTGAGTCAGGCTGAGCTGGAGACAGAAGGGAGAGGAGCTGCCAGGACTGGGGAGGAGGCAGCTGGGAGTTACCGTCTCACTGTGCGCAGCCTAGGTTTGGGAATCTGAAAAGCATTCTGGGATGGGCACTGGTAACTGTCACACAGACCTGGGAGTGCGCTTACTTCCACTGAGCGCCACCTTTGCACATGGCGAAACTATCTCCATTTTACCTGTTTTTGCTTGTTTGTTTGTTTAAGAAACTCATGCCCATTAGCAATCAGGATTAGTGCAGAAAAAAATCTATTTCTTTTTCTTTTATTATTGTTATTATTATTATTATTAATTTGGAAGGCAGAGTTACACAGAGAAGGAAAGACTAAAAGAAAGATCATCCATTCACTGATTTGCTCCCCAAATGGCTGCAATAGCAGAGTTGAGTTTATCCAAAGCCAGGAGCCAGGAATTTTTTCTGGGTTTCCCATGTGGGTGCAGAGTCCCAAGGCTCTGAGCCATCCTCCACTGCTTTCCCCAGCCACAAGCAGGGAGCTGGATAAGAGATAGAGCAGCCAGGACACAAATCGGTGCCCATATAGCATGTTGGCACTGCAGGTTAAGGTTTAGTCTACGATACCGTGGTGCCAGCCTCCTTTTCATTTTACAAGTAAAAAATTTACTTCTTTGATAGTGGCTAGCACACATAAAAGTGGAAATCAGTGATACAGTCTGAAAATAGAAGATCCCAAACTGATTCTTGACAAGTGAATGTATCCTTTATTTGAGATCTCTAAAAAGAAATCTTTCTTCGTAGGCCCAGCACAGTAGCCTAGTGGCTAAAGTCCTCACCTTGCACACAGCAGGATCCATATCAGGATTGATTACTGTCCCAGTTGCTCTACTTCCCTTCCAGATCCTTGATTGTGGCCTAGGAAAGTAGTTGAGGACAATCCAAAACCTTGGGACCCTGTACCTGTGTGGGAGACATGGAAGAATCTCCTGGCTCCTGGCTTCAGATTGGGTCAGCTCCAGCCATTGCAGGCACTTGGGGAGTGAACCAGCAGGTAGAAGGCTTTTCTCTCTGTGTCTTCTTCTCTCTGTAAATCTGACTTTCCAATAAAAATAAATCTTTAAAATAAAATCTCTCCTCTTATTATCTTTCCCCAATGACAAATTCAAATTTTTTATCTCTGTGCATTTATTTTTAAATTAAAAAAAAAGCCAAATATAGATTAATTCATCAACAACTCATTCATTAACCAATGCCACAGAACGCATAGCAAGCCCAGCCGTTGGACACTTGTTTCTGAACAGTTGCATCGTGACGGTCCCCCTGAGCCCAGGAGTCCTTGCTGCCCCCCAGAGCCAGATCCCAGAAGCCCGCTGGGGTTTCAGACACACCAAATCCCTGTGCTGGTACCCTGCCATTGTTTCCTGTACAATCCAGCACAACAACTATTTACAGAACTTTGCTCTTGTAAATAATCTAGAGACACTTTAAAGCATACAGGAGGATAGGCTTAGCTAAAACACAAATGTTGCATTGTATAGAAGGGATTATGGCTCAGTACCATGTGTCCCTGACACCCACAGGGAAGGTGTGGACAGAGAGCCAGGCTCCTGGTTTCTGCCTGGTCTGACCCTACCTGTTGTAGGCCTTTGGGGAGAGAAAAGATCTCTCTCTCTCTCTCTCCTCTCTTTCTCTGGTGCTCTGCCTTTTGCATAAATAAACAAGTATTTTTAAAATAACAGAAACAGACAACAACTTTATGCATCAATAACTATGAAATTCATGGTATTATCAAATTGTATCAACGACCAAATTCAAAACCTTGCAGGAGTAAAGGGCTAGGCCCACACCGAGTGGACACTACAAGTCCCACTTCCTCCGGGGACCAGGACAAGGTGCTTAGGGACCTCCTGTACCTGTGAACTTTGCTTCCCATCTGTGTTCTCCTCCCCACACCCCACTGCACTCACCAGGAATGCAGGCCCTTTCTCCCGGAGCCTCAGAGTGGACACTTCACATTCCTGGTGTTGAACTGCTTCTGCTGTAGACCCCTTGACTGGCGGAGCTGCTCCATCTCTTAACAGCCCCCAGACAGAGGCAGGTTGGCAAGAAACCAACATGTGGCTCAGAGGAAAGAACAGAATTCTCCACACTTAAGTGTAAGAGTGGGTGCTCAGGATCCTGGACCCAAACTCCCACCTACCTGATTGCTGAGCCAAAACCAATCTTTGTCCCCTTTCCCATTTTGTTTTCATTGTTCTCTGTTCAAATGATGAGTTTGGTTTTCACAGCACAAAATGACACATAGTCATTGCAGAAATACAAAAAACCCATAATCTGTGTAAGAAAGAATTACATCCCTCCTCCCCCATGGTCAACTACCCTAAACAGTTTTAAGTAATATCTCTGTTTTCAGTCATTTTCATATGTATGTATTTTTTTGTGGAATTGATTTAATATTGCATGTACACATTTATGCCTTACAATTCACTTCATTTTATATCATGACTATTCCTACCATGTTACCAACAAAATTCTTCACTGGCATCATTTTAACATGTGAATAATTTCCCATTTTGTGAGCATACGCCAGTTGCTCATGAGCATGTCCATCTAGGGCCATTCATTGGTGGACAGTTATTTTGTTTCCTGTATTTCTCTTACAATAATGATGAGATAAGCATCTTTGTGAAGCAAATTTCATTTACTTCTGGAACTGTTTTTTCAGGTCTGCTCCAGAAGGGATTTGTTGAATCACCAGGCATCCACACCCCAATGCTCTCCCCACTGGGTTTCTCAAAGTACTTGCTCACAAGAGGACAAAGATGCAATGAGACTCCAGGTGCCATCAGCCTAAGCAGTTCCTACCCAAGAGCCAGAAGTCCCCGGGATGGGTCTCACAGCAACTTTACCAGTCCCAGCTCATCTTCTGAAATCTAGACTGCACCAAGTCCACCTACCTGTCTGACATCTAAACTTGATGTGTAATGGAGTCCTCCATTGACCAAGTCTGTAATAAGACTCTCAGCTTCTCAAGGCCCCTCTTTCTGGTCACTTCATCCCTAGTTCTCCCCATCTGGATAAATGGAGGCACCATCACTCACCTGGTGCCCAGACCAGCAGCCACGGGTCATCCATGACTGCTCTCTCCTTTATTCTCACCTCACATGTCCAGGAGTCCTATCTTGCTGCTTTGCAACACAAACAGAACCTATCCTGTTGGTGCACCTGTTCCCCATCTCAGTGCCTGTCCCCAGTTCAAAATCCTCCAATGGCGTCCCAGGAACAGAATCCTCACTCCCACACGGCCAGCATGTGCCCTTTCTGCCTTTTCAACTCCACCGCCCATCTCCCACCTGGCCTCCCTTTGCCTCCAGCCACACTCAAGTCCTTACTGGTTCTCAAGCAGCTTGCTCCTTTCTGCCCATGCTCTGCAGTATGCTTCCTCCCTCCCCTTCCTCAGGCATCCTCCTGTGGCTTTGACTTCCACTCTGCTTTATTCTTATAACATCCTTCACCACCTGACAGATAAGCGACATTTGTTAGTGACTGTCTCCCCTCTAGCACGTCCTCACCCTCAGGGAAGGGTCTCACCCACTGCATTTATTATAACACAGAGTGATGGGCATAGAACCCAGTACAGTGTGTAATATCGAGTAAAGCTCAGTATATGTATTTTTTTTGCATGGGTGGGTGAGTGAAGTAGAAATCCATCACTAAGAATATTGCACCTAACCTTTACTTTAGCTGGTAAGAGAGGACAAAGAAAAGGACATTCCCTTCGATGTATAGTACCCCTGGGGGATAGTAAGTTATGAGGGTTTGTAAAACATAAACCTCTAGACAAATAGAAATTCAGTGCATCATGGTTACGTGCCATCATGTTAGATGCCGTGGACTATGTTCATAGGGATGGGCTTTGTGGCACAGCATGCTAAACAGCCACTCGGGACACCTGCATCTCACATCCAAGTTCCTAGTTCAAGCCCAGCAACTCTGTGCTTCTGATCCAGCTTCACGCTAGTAGTGTGCAGGTGATGGGGTGGGCGGTAGGGAAAACTGGATGACAGTTCCTTCCACTCACGTGGGAGACTGGGATAGAGCTCCAGGCTCCTGGCTTCTGTTAGGACTCAACCTGACTGCTGCAGATATCTGGGGGCAAGAGGAAGGGGGCAATGAATCAGCGGATGGAAGATTCTCTCTGCATTTCAAATAAGTGAATCAGTTTTTTTTTTTTTTAATGCCAGGACCCAGTCTCCGCTCCCACAGAGAGACGGCAGCTGACTAAGGTGCTCACAGAGTCTTCGACCAAGGGAAACAGGTGAGTCACAGAGACTTACGTAAAGAGCATTCCGGAGCACAATCACTTTGAGTAGGTAAGTAGATCTTTGAACGTGAGTTGTACTTTCAAATGCTGCTGCCTATCACCAGGTCGCTCTCTAGGACAGAAATGGATGCTTGCTCAGTGAATTTCAGTGAGCCATCCATTACAGCGGATCTCCCATCAGCAAGCGGATCTCAGGTCTGGTTTCTCTCATTGGCGTGTGTAATTGTCTAGCTGCCATCGGTGCTCAAGAATGGCATCTAGTAGCCACTCAAATATGCCGCAGATCAAATATGTCAAGACGGGTCAGCCCAGAGAGACGGGTCAGCTGAATTGTCGCCTCATCTCGGCTCTCAGTAGTCGTCGGATATCCAGACTTGATGGCTACGGAGGATTTTCTAGCTGGAGGACAAGTTTTTATTTTATTCCGTGAGGACATTAAACGACATAAAGAACTAATATCCACAGAGAAGCCAATGAAACAGAATTCCCCAACACCACCCAAAACAGAAAGGGTATAATGTCAGAATGAAAGAAACGGACTCAAAGAGCAGATATCTTGCTTTATTTAAACATGTATCATACTGTGTTTTCAGATTTTTTTTCCTTGGGAGAAGGAGGCCTGAAAAATCTTAAGGACAGATACCAACATGTAAACTGGTGATGTGGGAGACTCCTTGCTTTCCTCATAGGGTTAACATGGAGCAGACTTGATTATTGTATTAGCTCAGGTTGACAGGAATATTCCAGGTGGGGAGTGTGTGTGTGTGCGTGCGTGCGTGTGTGTGTGTATGTTTTAAACAGACCTGTTTGAAGGTTCAGTTTGATTCTATGATTCTTAGCCCAAGTGACTCCATTTTGCTTTGCTCAGGTCTGCTGGGACTTAGGGTAGGAGGCTTGTCCAAAAGCAAAGGCCTCCTATCACTTCCTCTCACAGAGCAAAATGCACTCGTGGTTGTTTAATTTGCTTTGACTGTAACAGAAATCCTGGGAATAGTGTGGTGGTTCAACAAGGTAATCCTCTGCCTGCAGCACAGGCATTCCATATGGGAGCCAGTTTGTGCCCTGGCTGTTCCACTTCCCATCCAGCTCCTTGTTGATGGCCTGGGAAAGCAGTGGAGGATGGCTCAAATCTTTGGGCTCCCGCAACCATGTAAAAGACCTTGGAAGAAGCTTCTGGCTCCTGGCTTTGAATCAGCTCTGGCTTTGTGGCCATTTGGGGAATGAACCAATGGATGGAAGACCTTTCTCTATGTCTCTTCCTCTCTCTGTAAATCTGCCTTTCAAATAAAAATAAATAAATAAATCTTAAAAACAAACAAACAAAACAAAACAAAACAAAAACAGAAACCCTTGTAGAAACAGTGATTTTGATAAGGTCATTGTGTGTGTGTGTGTTCATTATAAAAACCAGGAAGTGGACTCTCCAGGCTGATAGGTCAACCCCCACAATGCCGGGATTCCAGACTGGGATCAGCTTCACTGCCAAGGTGGCCTTGTGCGCCAGCGTGACTCCTGTGTCTGTGGCCATTGCACTTAAACCTGGCCAGATGGAAGGATAAAGAACAGTTCTCCCCACTCTTTGAGGACTTGCACAGGAGTCACGCACCACTTCTGTTGGCCATTCCCAGCTCCTGGGACAGCTGTCATCTTCAAGGAGGAAGGGGAAACGGAGGGTGAGCTATAAGTAGCTGTGTGTGCCACCTGCGCACAAAGTTGGATGTAGGCTCACTGATCCCACCTTGGCAACCAGCATTTCTAGAAAAGGCTCAATTTAACACTAAGTCGTAAAAGACTAAAACTCCCTAGGACGAGAGCAATAAAAATGTCCAATGACCAAAACTCGGACCCATGAGAAGATATCCAGAAGGATGAAGATCATTTAGACAAATGGGTGCTAAGTCCCATCTCCTGGTTTTCCCCATGAAGGAATCCCTTCTAGCATTTTGCAAAAACTGTTATTTTCCGGAACATCAAATCCTGAGGAAAATAATCAAGAAATTTAGAAACCTGGGAAAGTGTTCCCCGCATGAGGTGAAAGCTCACCCATCAACATGGGGGGTGGGGAAGGGAGTCCCACGTGTAAAGGAATCCACAGGCACCAGGCTGAGGCGGGAGTAGGAATGCAGCTGGTCCCTGCACAGGGTGGGGACAGGAAGGAGACCTGTGGACATCCTGTCATCAGCTGCAGCCACGTCCTCCGCCCTGGCGCGCCAGTGTGGACTCATAAAGCCTGGGGGAGAGAGGGCCATGCCTGTCCCTTCCCGGTGCTCAATGACATCACCTTGCAAGCTCGGCATGGACCGCACCTAGGGGGCCTTGACCCTCCCTTTGGAACGGGGCAGAACAGGGCCTTTCTTTCTTTCCAGGGCAGCTGGTTGACCAGCACACACTGGTTGTGAAGTGTGTGCTTGTGGTCTGGTCTGCCTCTAATGGTAAGCAAGATTTGCAAAGAACAAATACTAATCACATACGTGGATTCTGTGCATGGCGCCAGAAAAAAATAACACATTTGGGAAACAAAGATAAATCTTTACGTTCACAATCTCAATGAAACAGAAAGTGACTCCATTAACCTTATGGATTATAACAATGTTATGTTATAGTTATGGGAAAGCTTACCAATAACAGTCACTGACATTCCCAACCATTCAGATATCCACTACCCACTCCTGTTCTTTGTAAGTACTTTAACAAATGAGAGGCAAGCAGAAGATACGAGTGTGATTGTAAGGTTCCTCAGTTGGCAATCAGCACCTGCTAAAATCTGAATGATCGAGAATACTGATTACAACAGCAAAATCAAGCCAAGGGTGAGAGGACAAAAAAAGTTATCACTGAAAAAGAAAATGTGTGTCTGAAGCAACTTGCTTCCTCGTGCACAGTTTGAAACAATTGAGGTGCAAATATTTGGGTTAGAAATTCACCCAATATCAGTGAAAACTGTGAAAGAGTTTTCTACATCAGAATATTTAGCAGAAAATAAAAATCTCAGGATTGTCAGAGTGAACAATTGAAACTTCCTGTTTCCAGTGTTCATTTGAAACCTGACGGAGGGAAGGCTTGGTGGTGGGCATGTGGCGTGGCCGAGCAGGTGCTGCTGCGAACCACTGCACCCCATACATACCTGGCCCAAGTCCTGACTCCCATGCTTCTGCTTCAGCTTCCCGCTAACACACACCCTTACAGGCAGCTCAGCACTTGCGTCCCTGCCGCCATTAGAAACCTGGATTGAGTCATAGCCTCCTCCTGGCTTCCGCCTGGCCAAACTCTGGCTGTTGCAAGCTTTGCAAAGCAGACCAGTGGATGAAAGAGCTCTGCCTGTATGTGTTTCTCTTCATTTTAAATAAAATGAAAATAAATAGGTAAATGTATCTTTTTAAAAAGATGATTTTTGGGGGTCTGGCACTGTGGCATACCTCATTAAGCCACAACCTGCAGTACTGGCCATGTGGGCACTGGTTGGAGATCTGGCTGCTTCACTTCCAATCCAGCTCCCTGCTTATGACCTGGGAAAGCAGTGGAGGGTAGCTCAAGTCCTTAGGTCTCTGTACCCACATGGAAGACTGGAGAAGGATACTGACTCTCCCGGCTTCAGATTGGTCCAGCAATGGCTACTGCATCATTTAGGGCATGAACCAGTGCACAGAAGATCTCTTTCTCTCCCTCTCTCTCCAATCCTGCCTCTCAAATAAATAAGTTAAATTATTTTTTTTATTGATTTCATTGCATTATGTGACACAGTTTTATAGGCACTGGGATTCCCCCCACGCCTTCCCAATTCCCCACCATGGTGGATTCCTCCACCTTGTTGCATTACCACAGTTCAAATTCAGTTGAGATTTTTTTCATTGCAAGCATCTACCAAGCATAGAGTCCAGCATCTTATTGTCCAGATAAGTTCAATGGTTTCTTGGGGAGACCATCTCTGGTCTGAAGGTAGAGCCGGCAGAGTATCATCCTGATCAATTAAAAGCCCCGACATTACATCAGTAATAATTTATAACGTTATGGAATTAGTTGACATGGTATTGAGTAACCAATATGTTATAAGAGAAAAAAGAAAAAGAATGTAAGTTCTGAACCACATCCTGTGACCTTTACATTGACATTTCAGTTATTTGTTTATATACAACCAGGTTCTATACACCTTAAAATGACTATAGGTTACTATTCAGATGTCTCATGTCTATTTTAATTTTAGTGTTTAGCAATTTATAACGTTGAAGCATGATTTTGCTGAACCTGGCTGTTTTTCAGGTAGTGTAACTTTAAAACTCTAACAAGACATATGTCAACAGTTTAGGTGAACAGTTTTAGGAGGGGTGTGCAGAGAAATCTCCAATACCCCAGTGAGGAGTAACTAATCTTTGTGTCCCACCCAGTGAGTTATAAGTGCATCCCCGCTGACCATTTCCTGCCTGTTTCTAAGCTTTCCTTGTTGTTCTCTATCTATTTATTCTAGTTCTTTTGTTTGTTTATTTGTTTGTTTTGAGGGGTTTCTGGACTGATCTTGATGGTCATTACAAGAGAGGGTGGGGACCCAAAGTTGGAACCAGGCAAGGACCAGAGAAAGCTCCTCTCCCTAGTCCCAAAGGAAGTTTACTGTTCTTTTGTTTCTGCGGACCGCTCAGTACTCATGGTTGTCGTTCCGATGACCTTGGATCCCACAAGGCAGGATTTGGGCTTCTTCCATCCCATGTGGTAGATCCAAATGGGGGTGGGTGACCTCAGAGTTCTTGGCCTCCGAAGGCACTCCACTTCCCCGTGGTCTCCTTGGCAGTTGGGATGTAGTCCTCGGTGCTCGTACTGATGGTCCTTGGTGAGGATCTGGGAGTCTTCAGGGTTGGGATACAAGCCTCCTCCTGTCCTCCTGCTCCACTCTGGGGTCCCCCCCTGCTCTGTGCATATGACCTCCTGTTAAGATCTCTTTCTCTTCCTCTCTCTCAAATCCTGCCTCTCAAATAAATAAGTTAAATTAATCTTAAAAAATAAAAATAGGGCCCGGCACGGTGGCCTAGCAGCTAAAGTCCTCACCTTGCAAGCACTGGTATCCCATATGGGTACCAGTTCTAATCCGGGTGACCCTGCTTCCCATCCAGCTCCCTGCTTGTGGCCTGGGAGAGCAGTCGAGGACAACCCAAAGCCTTGGGACCCTGCACCTGGGAGACCCAGAAGAGGCTCCTAGCTCCTGGCTTCGGATCGGTGCAGCACCGAATGTAGTGGTCACTTGCGGAGTGAATCATCAGACAGAAGATCTTTCTCTCTGTCTCTCCTCCTCTCTGTATATCTGATGTTTCAATAACAATAAAATAAATCTTAAAAAAATTAAAATAACTGAAACATTTGTGTTATCATCTTGCCATTTTAAAACTTAATTTTATTTGATTATTTTGTGTGGACACCTCCGTTCTTTCAAAATTTCCCACATCTAATGTCTATATCAGGTAAAGACGAAATTCAAACATATTGATTGGTAACAATAATAAGCTATATAATCACATTTTTTGCAGAAACCTTGAAGCTTTAACTCCATTCTGTCATAAAAGACTATCTGCTGTGTTGGTGTGGTCAATCATTACTGTGTCGAGGCACCCAAATAGAACGTTATGAAAAATATGAAACGTGGTGTCACAATTCCCAGAAATTTCACTTTCTCATTCCTGAAATCTTGAACATTAATTTCCATCAAATATTCAGAAACAGCCCTCTGGTTTACTGGCTTTCAAGGTTTTAAGCCACAATTCTCTCTTTATCAGATAAAATTAACTTCAGACACGGAAGATAAAAAAGAGAAGAGCATGCACCTTCAGCTAGTGGCGAGGGGGACCAAGGAGATGCCTCTGTGTCTTGATCTTGGCAATCACAGAGGTGGGGCACACTGGTCCAGATCTCCTCCTCTGTACACTGTGGCTCCAGCCAGCTCTGCTGATCCCCCAGGCTTATACTGGGGTACACGGAGCTGTGACCCCCATAGCAGCCGAAGAGCAGGTGTCAGTGTTGCTGTGCCAAGGCTCTATGCTGGAAAACAGGGACAGAGGGTGCCCTGGAGTAAGGGACAGCCACCCACTGGGTACAGTCCTGGCAATGTGACCTGAGGTTGGAAGCCCAGCTTCCAGCATCCCATTGCTGTGGTTTGGACAAGATCTGCCTCCCCAGCTCATGCATTTTTTCAACTTGCAAAATCTTGATTGTGGTATCCCAAGGTGTGGCGTTTGGGAAGTGATTGGCTTGAATTAGGTTTTGAGTGTGGAACTCTATGACAGAGAGACCACATAAATGTACTCACTTCCCATCTCACTGCTTCCTGCTGGCCTTGCAATCACTCCCCACCTCTCCTCCAACCCCCAGCCACCTGAGCCCCGCCCAGCTGTAGCCTGTAAACCTCCAAAATTGTAAACTCGGTGTGTGTTACACTGCCAGAGAAAGTTCCCTAAGACACCTCATCCTAGCTGCTTTCTCTTGGGAGCCTATCTCGACAAGACTACCCTTTTAAAGGGCTTCAAGATGCAAACAAGGCCTTGGGTTTAGAATCTAGTCGTAACCTGTCAGGACCAGGCAGTAAAGCAGACTCATTTCACCCCTCACCCCTATCAAAAGGAGAGTGTGACTTACGCGGCAGCCTGGGGCCTCAGTCAGGGGAGCCGGGGAGTTAGAGTTCAGTCTGGAAGAGCCATAAAGTGTGACAGAGACGCCAGCCCCACTTGAGCTCTGCCACCTGTCACGCGCTGGGAGAGTCTGCATGATGCAGTTTTCCCCTGGGGATCTATGTTGCCTTGCCGTCCCCACTGTCTCCCCACCCCAGGGGGTGAGCTCCCCAACAGAAGGACACAACGTGGGTCTCACAGCCCGGGTGTGCTGGAGGAGTGGGGCCCCCGCAGCTGTCAGGCCGGGATGTGTCTGTGCAGCCATTTATCCCAGAATGGTCATAGCAAAGTTTACCTTCCTTAACCTTCATACCAGCGTCTGAAGACGTGATGACATGCCATAAAACACAATGCGTGCTTGCTCAAATAAGGCCCACGGGCAGAAGGCTGCAGAGTGCCAGCAAGTCTCCCCCGCCCCCAAGCATGGCCCACTGAGGCCCCCTGGGCTTCTGGACTTGTTTCTGCATTCACATAAACACGTGCATGAAGGCGGGATCTTCCTGGAAAACTTGTGTTGTGTTTTAGTTCCATTTTTCACTAACTGGGCCAGGCCTAAGCCAGGAGCCTGGGGCTCCATCTGAGTTGCACAGACCCAAGCACTTGGCCCATCATCTGCTACCTTCTCAGGTGTGTTAGCAAGGAGCTGGATTGAAAGTAGAGCAATCAGGCCCAACGGCGTGGCCTAACGGCTAAAGTCCTCAACTTGAATGTGCCAGGATCCCATATGGGCACCGGTTCTAATCCCAGCAGCTCCACTTTTCTTCCAGCTCCCTGCTTGTGGCCTGGGAAAGCAGTTGAAGATGGCCCAAAGCCTTGGGACCCTGCACCTGCATGGGAGACCCAGAAGAGGTTCCTGGTTCCTGGCTTCAGATCGGCACAGCACCGGCTGTTGCGGCTCACTTGGGGAGTGAATCATCAGACGGAAGATCTTCCCCTCCGTCTCTCCTCCTCTCTGTATATCTGACTTTGTAATAAAATAAATAAATAAATAAATCTTTAAAAAAAAGGAAGTGGAGCAATCATATGGGATGCTGGGTATTGTGGAAAGCCATTTACACTGCTAGGTTACAATGCCAGCCCCTTATGTATTGTTTTTAATTAAAATAATTATGTAAATTTTTTCCCTCTATAGCGTGTCATTCCCAAGTCAATACCTCTCTGTGAAGGGAACTGATTATTCCACTTTGCAGATATACCATAATTTCTTTATGTATTTTCCTACTCATGAAACGTGGACCTATATAATATTTTGCCATTAAAAATAATAGTACAATTGCTTCTCAGCCTTTTGGCTAAGATCAAGTATAAAAATAATAGTGCAGGAACAGGTGTTTAGCTTAGCAGTGAGCACACTGGTTAAGGCACCCATGGTCCATATCGAAGGACCTGGGTTTGATGCCTGCTCCAACTCCTGGCTCTAGCTTCCTGTTAATGCGAATCCTTGGAGGCGGCAGTAATGGCTCAACTAGGAGATCCAGACTGAGTTCTAGGCTTCTGGCATTAGCCTAGCCTAGTCCTGGCATTTGAAGAATCCATCATGGGAGTGCTGTCTCTTTCTCTCTGTCTCTCTTTCTCTTTTTTTTTCTCCCTGAGCATTTTTATAGATGCTTGTGTATCACTATGGCTGGCCCTGCAGCACAGGGCAGGGCAATGCCACACCATTTTCCCTGGGAGGTAGAATTTCTGTCTCCCCAACCTAACCTGTGAGGCAGGCCAGTTCTCCCATCCCCCAACCCAGCAATGGTGTTTAGCTGTCAGTCTACATCCCCTCAGGAGCCCTCGTCTCTGCTACTCAGCAATCACTAACGGGATGGACTGGAAGAGACAATGTTGCCTGCCCTTACCTTTGTCTTCAACTTCTGAAACCACCCACACTCCTGGACGGGTGGCCCCTCTGTCTTGAGTCTTTCTCACATCACATCACTCTTGCCTTGTTTTTCTTCTGCCTGCCCCATTTAAGGCATTTTCTGATTGCATCAGGCCCACCCACATCATCCAGAATCATCGTTTTCCTACTGAAGGTCAACTGAACAACCAATGGAATTCCACCTGCAGTCTTCATTGCATGGGCTTGACTTGGTTCCCAGGCTTTAGCACACCTTTGCCTGGGACTAGACCCCATCCAAGGGCTGAAAGACTGCCACTTAGGTCACAGAGGGCCTGGGTGATCCACCATAGTGTTGGCTTCCTGTGGCTGCTCAAAGGTCTAGGCCCGGAAGCCAGAAGGAAGTGAAGGGAAGTCCAGCCTCAACCACTGCCTTGTGATGTTGCTCCACAGCTGGAAAGGGGTCCCTGCCTTCAGAGGCCCCTCAGCCTGGCCTGGGCTGTGAACCTACTGTTAGGGCCTAAGCCTCCTGCCCCAGGCAACCACTAGTTACCCCCCTCGTATGCAGCCTCCTCATTGTCTCCTATGAAGAAAAGCATATCATAACCAAAGTAGGACTTCTAAAAATATTTATTTGAAGGTCAGATTTACAGAGAGAAGGAGAGGCAAAGAGAAAGATCTTCCATCTGCTGGTTTACTCCCCAGATGGTCACAATAGTCAGAGCTGAGCTGATCCCAGGGGCTTCTTCTTGTCTCCCATGTGGGTGCAGGGATCTAAGGACTTGAGCCATCCTTCACTGCTTTCCCAGGTCATGAGCAGGGAGCTGGCTGGGAAGTGGAGCATCCAGCGCCCATGGGGATGCTGGTACCACAGGCGGAGGCTTAGCTTTTATACCACAGCACAGACTCCCCATAACAGAACTTTTTACCATGCAGCAACATTCACTGATCTGCCTTTTGCTCACCAACACATGTTCAGCAGCCGTTAGGGCTGGCCAATTTAACCTAACTTCCTCACATCCCAGCCTACCTAGTGTTTGGTTTTAAGGCCTACCTAAGAACTTCCAGGCCAGCCCTTTCCGGGTGTGTGGGGGTGTTCCTGGGCTGTTCCCCCAGTGTTTGCTCTGCAAACACATAGAATGAGCTTGTGGTGGTATGGTCAGTCCCCATCTCCATTGTGTCTTCCTTTATGTCCCTGGCAATGCTTAGCAATTCCATTCCACTCCTCAGGACAAGTGGTTTCCTTCAAGCAAAGTGCTTGTCTGGGACATGTTGCTGGAAGCCCTGGAATGCCTTGATTGCAGGGAAAACACCACCCTGGTTTCTAGGCCAGGGTATGTGGTGAAGAACACACACCAGCACACACACAGGTTGTGTGTGTGTGTGTGTGTGTGTGTGTGTGTGTGCACGCCTCTTTCTCCACCTCCTCCCGGGAGCAGGTTCAGGAATCTTGATAATCTCAGACTTCACTAGATAATGCAGAATGAGGTTTTCATGTGCTCTGCTCAACCAGGGAAACTGAGGATGACCAATTTGTATAGAGGCAAGTGTGCACTTTCCACCATGCCCACTGGGGCTGGGGCCTCTCTGAACTTTGCCCTAGCTGGGGTGAGGCTAAGGGGAAGTCCCAAGAAGTGAAGGACAAGCAGGACCCACCTGGGGGTAAGGCACAGCCTTTGTCACTGCAGGTGCAAAAAAAAAAAAATTGGAATGGGGATGCTGGTCAGCAAATCCACAGCACAGGACACTTAATGCAATGGGAACTCCAAGCAGGCGAGTCACATGAGTGTGAGCAGTATATGTAACAGGCGTGCAGCGTGTGTGTAAGAGATGAATGTGTGTGCTAGCAGGGACCCACACGGAAGGTTCCCAGGGCAGCTGCCTAACACCCAGGGCCCTCCTGGCCATACACTGCAGGAAGTGCTTCCCCCAGGAGCTGGCCCCTTGAGCCACTTCCTCCCCACCTGGCCTCATTCTGGACCTGACACTCTTCACTTCTTCAAGTCCAGTGCCCCCACCCAGGATTCCTTGCTTCTGTCATTTCTCCCACCCACAAACACCTAGACTGTGTCATCCACAGCCTTAACCCAGAGTTCACTGAGAACTGGGACCACAGCAACTGGAGCCCACACTCCCTGGGCAGGACCTGAGACAGTCTTGGATCCGTGTTCACTGAACAGAGGTGTGAATGGCTGGAGAAGTGAGCAAGTGATGGGACAAAGGAAGGAATGCACAGGAACGCGAGGAAGTACAACTCAGTGAGTACACGGAGGCCTAGGGGAGCGAGTGGACATGTAGGTGGGCAGATGGGAATGTGTGGGAGTGGGCAGGTGGGTGGGAGGGTGGGTAGACAGAAGAGTGGATGTGGGTGTGGATGGATGCATGGTGGTAGAAGGGTGGGTAGGTGGATGGCCAGATGGATGAGTGTGGGAGGGTGGGTCAGCAGATGGGTGGGTAAAGAGTGGGAAGGGATTGTGGGGGTATGGGAGTGAAAGAGGGGGAGGATGGGTAGGCAAATTGGTACGGAGTGGTAGAAGAGTGTGGGAGGATGGGAGGGTGGATGGGTAGAAGGGTGGGTATGTGGGTGTGTAGGTGGGTAAGTAGATGTATGGACACATGAGCAAATGAACACATATGGAAGCTCCGGGCTTCGTGGACTTCCCATCCCCGCAGAGCGAGGCCCGGCCCCTTGATGGCTGTCTCCCCGACCAGTGGCTCCAGGCCCAGGTGTATCTCCCTAGGTCTGGAGATGCTCTCCCACCTCTGGCTGGTCAGGGTGCAAAGAGGCACCCGGGACAGACTTCAGAGCCTTCCTGGGCTGCAGCGAGCTGCCTTGCCCAAGGTCAAAGCCAGGGACTGAGAGGAGAGGGCACTCAGAAAGGAGGTGGGGACACCAAGGGCGGCTTGACTGCTTCCTGACAGCCCTCCCAGCGGTGGCTCCCTGGTGCATACCTGGCAACCTCATCCACTCCCTCATCCAAATTCATTAAATACCTGCCAGGGCACTTTTGCTGAGGGCTGAGAGAGAACAGATTTCCTATGAATAGAAACCAAATATCTTTTTATTTGTGATGAAGACAAGAGCCGGTTTTCAAGCTTCCAATGGAACATAACCTTTCAATGCTTTTAGAATCAGCTTTTCACCATGATTCTGTGACCTTCCTCAGTAACGAGAATCACTCACATTCCCCATGGGACCTGTTAGAGAGCGGTAATGAAGACTGGCCCAGAATTGGCTGAAAAGTCAGCTTTCTGGCTTTCCTGTGAATAAAACATCTTGGACTTTGTGCGACTCGTGTGTCTCTTTTTCCTTTTGTGGTTTTCCCAAGCACGACTTGCAAAGACCCATAAAAGGCCATACTTTCTCAAGTGTCCACTGGACCACTTGCTCCCAGAGAGCAGCTGTGTGGCTTCTGAACTTCGGGGCTATCTCGCACAGGCCAGGAGGAAAAGGATTCTGTGCAATCCTGTTCCATCGGGGGAGGTGCCTCCTTCCTGCATCCACTGGAGGGTGCTGCATCTGCTGGGGCAATACAAATCCTTTCCCTGGCACACGGCTTGCCAGTCAGTTCCAGTAAGTGTTACATGCAGCAATCCACAAAGCCGGTCCCACCACGCGTCCCACATGCTGGCTGTTCACCCCTCCACCCCTTCCAGGCGACAGATCCTGCTACTAGGTCAGGGGTCAGTGCTGTCTCCCTCCCTTGGCTGCCCATCCAGGTCCCAACACTGTGCCATGAGGCACTACATGAAAGACCAGAAGTCCCGGGCAGTGGGCATGGGCTGAGCTGGACGACTGGGTCCTGTGAAGAAGGAAGCTTCCCGGCGAAATGTAGCCACCGTGAAGCTGTGGCCGGGGCGTTCCTGAGGGTCCCGGCTTCTCGCGTCACAGCTGAAGCAGCAAAGAACACAAGTGATGGCCACGGTCACCAGGAACAACACAGCCACCACCCCCATCACTGCCGTTTCCATGGCCACAGGACCACTGACTCGCTGCCCTTGAGCAACCGTGGAGCACGGAGTGTGTAGGCGCCTCAGCCACCCATCGGAGTAACGGGGCTGCTGGGAGCGCAGTCCACCTCAAACCTCTTGAATCTTCCACCAGGCTCGCGGGTGCTGCTGCCAGGGCGGTACCAGAAGATGGGGTACAAGATCCCCTGGACACCAAGCGCAGGAAAGGGGTGGGTTCAGAGCGAGGCTGGACAGCACGGGGCCACCTGTGGTGCCTGCACATTTCAGAAGCAACAGGACACTCAGACAAGAGAAGAGACACTCCTGTCTTGGGATCCTCCCCTGCCCGGCAGGGACCTTGAGCCAGTCCTTGAGTCCACAGCCTCCCAGTCTCCAGCCCGTGCTGGGGACAGCAAAGCAGGTGCTGAGAAAGGCGAGTGGACAGCTGGGGGCCCGGAGCACTCACAGGCCACACAGGTGGGAGGGGCCTTAACTGGGGACTTTGAGGGGAGAGGAAGTGGAGAGGAGGGCCTGCCGCCTTTGGCCTTGTTCCTGCTTATGGCTGGGCAAGTGCAGTGTAGCCTGGGCCTTGGATGACATGCTGTGTGGCTGACTGCTCCTTTGCTCTGCGCTCCCCCTAGAAGCACTCTGGCTGCCAGCCCCGCTCCACCCTCTCTGCTCAGGCTCACGGCTCCGCAGGAGGACTCACCCTGGGCTCCCCGCACGCTGGCCGGGGGTTGCACCTGATGCTGCGGCCTCCCCCTGGCCCGGCCACCCCCTCCCCGGCAGCTCCGGGGCGGCCGGCCGGCTGGGGGTCCTGCTGGAGACTTGGCTCCCGAGTCGTCTGAGCGCTTCCTGGAGCCTTTCCTCCAATTGTGAGGCAGGCCCCAGGCCCCTCCGCCGCAGCTGCCTCCTCCTCGGGGGACAGGCCTTACCCCGCCCCTCTCGTAACACCCCAAGCTTCTCCGGCCCTGCCCCCTGCCGGGGGGTCCGGGAAATGAGCCAGGCTCAGGCCACCGAGTGAAGTGGACCAGAAAGGGCCTCCTTCTCGGTGCTTAAGCCCTTCTGCAGGTCGGAGCCGCAACCCCCACATACACCCGCATACACACCCCACTTCCACAAAGGAGCTCTGCCAGGAGCCCTGCTTTGCCTGTATTCTGAGAAACAGATGTAGAACACAGGAGCTTCCCAGCAGGCCTGTGTGGGCTGCAGTGACCGCTCCAAGGCCACAGCTGCTTTAAGATGAAGCTGAAACGCCTGGGGCGGGGGGCGGGGGGGCTAGCTCCCCACTTGCACGCCTGGCTACTGTCCTTTGGAGGCGCCATGCAACCGCTGAGCAGTCGGGGTGCAAGGGCCCAGGCAGGGCCAAGGACTGGCCCAAGGTCGCCCAGCATGGTCCGTGTCAACGCCTCCAAGGCCTGAGGGACTTGCCTCAGGAGGCTGCCCTTGCACAGAGCTGGAGGGTGGCCTGTCAGACCCTCCCTCTGTTTTCCTAAGATGAACGGGCAGGCTGGCATCTGGGCTCCTTCTCCATGAAGGAGCGAGCTGGGGGCCACTGGGACAGGCAGATTATCTGTCTGAGCTTCAAGGACAGTGCCAGAACTGCAGGTTGAATTCCCATCATCAGCGAGTGCGCGCATGGTGGCCACGGAGGGTCCTAGGGACGCTGCTTGAGGCTCGGTTCTTTGTTCCGTGACTCCTCGTGTGGATAACCTGCGGAGCCTGTGTCTTCTGCCTGGTCCAGAGAGCCTCTCTCTTCTCTGGTATTTGGGGGAGGCCTCCTGCCCTCAGCGCAGAGGTGCTCCCGAAAGGGGCAGAGCTGAAGGTGGAAAGATGGACAGATGGTCAGGAGTCCAGCCAGGGTGGGGGTGAGGCCCCCGCCAGGGGAAGGTATGGGAGTGGAGAAGGGGAGGAGTCTGTGAAGGCCAGTGTGGAGTTAGAAGCAGCCACACACATGCATGTGCACCAGGCATGCATGAACGACACAGACACAAACACATGTGCATACAATGGAATGCATACACATGTACAAACATGTGTGGGCACCAGGCATGCATGAACAACACACAGACACATACATACCTGCACACGCAGGAACGTGTGCACATAGGCATACACATATGCACACACAGGTACCCAATGGTCCCAGAAACCTAATGTGTCCATAATGGAAATTTGCCTCCCCTCCCTCAACCTCCCCTTCAACCCAGTGCAGAAATTAAAAATACATTTTAAAAAGGAGCCAGGACATTCTGTTCCCGTGAGTCACCAGGCATCCCCCTTTGGGCCTTCCTCCAGACCCTCCCCCCTCCCCCCTGCCCCTGGCTCCTTCCCCAGCTCCTGAGCAAGCACAGGCTGAACTTCCTACCTCCTCTGCTTAGGGAACAGGCCAGCCAGGCTAGGGCAGGAGCCTACCATTAACAGCCCATGAGACCTCCCAGACGACCCCACCACCATCACCTGCAGCCCTCATGGGGCAGGGCTCCCTGAGGTTCCACAGCTTCCAGGGCCTGGACATAGGCTGGAAGGAACCTAGGCCTGCAACTCTCTCGCCCAACCCTTGCTCTGTGTACGGATGGCCCCGCACGCCTCTCTCCCCACTCACCTGCAGCCCCAGGTGCCAGCTCCATCCACTCACTTCCCAGACCAGGGCCTCTCACTGTTCCCAGGCTGTAGGCGGGAGCCCTTTCTGCAGAGCTGCTCCCAGTGGGGGTGGGGGAGCTTTCTACTTCCCTGTGCTGAGGGTACCCCTCACCTGGCCAGAGGTACCATCACATTGCCATCCATCTCTGCACTGGCTTCACCACACACCCTGGCCACCTCCAGGGCCCACTTGGGAATCGGTCATGAAGTGGAGTGTCCAGTCCTGCCCCCTTCCCCTCCTCCCTGTCCACCCCCAGCCTCAGGGCTACCTCAGGACTAGTCTCTGCTAGGGTCTGGCACTCCAAGGAAACCCTCCACGCAGGACCTGGAGATGCAGTTTCTCCCCCCTGCCACCTGGGGGCTTTCGTTCTGGTGCTGGAGGGCAGGGTGGCCATCTGTAGGCATCAGCGGCGGCCCCAGTGAGCCTGGTGGTGGTGTTGGCCACGGTAGTGATGATGGAAGCCAGCGCTGGGCGTGTGAGACACATGGCCCGCAGAATGGTGTTGGTGGAAGGTCCTCAGGTGGCCCCGGCCTGGGAAGAGCCGAGGCTGGACCCGTCGGCTATGGGTTCCAGAGCGGAGGCTTCTCTCCACATCCCAGTCCCGCCCTCTGGGGAAGAGGCAGGTGGCCAGCAGCAGGATGATCACAACCACGGCCACTGCGACGCCTGTGACGCAGCCCAGCAGGCTGATGCTTCCCAGGGAGGCTAGTATCTGGAGGCTGGGCATCCTCTCCCAGCCTCGCGGCTCCTGGCTCCTGTTGTCCTTCGGCAGCCTCTGCAGAGCCCTGGGCCGATGAACTCTGGTTCCAGCCCTTGTGGGCTGGAGAGCAGCCCGGGGAATGTGGGCGAGGCCTGTTTGGACTGTTGCTGCTGGCCTGGGGCCACGCCAGGAGCAGTTAACTTTGAGGAAGCCTGGTAGTGGACAAAGGAGCAGAGAGAAGAGATCAAGACCTGGGGCTGGTGCTGTGGTGCAGCAGGTGAAGTCGCCATACGTGACACAGCATCCCATAGGAGCTCCTGTTTGAGTCCTGGCTGCTCCATTTCCAATCAGTTCTCTGCAAATGCGCCTGGGAAAGCAACAGTGGAAGATGTCTCAAGTGCTTGGGCTCCTATCCATGCAGAAGACTCCAGTCTCCTGGCTGGTGCAGCTGTGGCTGTTGCAACAGATGGAAGTTCTCTCTCTCTCTCTCTCTCTCTCTCTCCTCCTCCTCCCAGTAACTGCTTTTGAGAGCAAGATCAAGGTTGGCTCCATTCCTGCCAATGCCTAGGTCAGCAAGGCACCCCACCACCACTCCATGGGCTTCTGGGTCTTTGTGCAGAGACCAGAGGTCAAGTGCATGGGCTTTGGAACCACCTAGCTCCTTAGAGTGCTTGCCGTGGTGACTTTGCAGTAGGCTTGAACTGCCTCGCCTTGGGAGTCATCATCTGGGAGGCTGGGGTTCCCCAGCCTGCACTTGCCAAATCCTCAGGGTGCAGGTCAGACTCAGGGGGCTCCAGGAGCCTTCAACATACTTCCAGCACCCAGAAAGGTCCTTTTCCCACAGGGACTGTGAAGCCCAGGTCCTGGGTGCCAGCCCATAGCCCCCCACTGCCCCGTCCCGCAGCCTCAACTGGCCATAAGGAGCAGACATCTCCCCTCCTGTCACTGTCTGTAAATGCTCTCCCACCCAGGGAACCCAGGCAGATGGTCCCTGCTCTCCTCCTATTCCCCGTGTTCCCCGCTTGTACACCACAGTCCAGCCAAGGGGACAGGCGCCCGCACTCTCCCACGCCAGTCCTTTCTGCCGGGGACAGGATGGGTCCATTCTTGAAGCTCTTGCTCACCTTCAGTAGGGGCCTCCTCAGAGGCCCAGTCCTACATCTGGGGCCCAGGGACCCTCCAGTTCAAGTCCCCAGGGAGGCCTCAAACCCCCACCACATGTCAGAGCCGAGCACTACCTACCATGGCCTCTGGCCCAGTGCATCCCAAGTCTAATCATTCTTAGGATTTCTTTGGCCTTTGGGAGAAATCACTAGAACTTTTAACAATGCTGGAGCTAAGAATTCCTCCTGCCGACTTCTAGGGCCCCAGGAGCCTGGCTGCCTTCCCTAAGGCCTGGAGCTGGAAAGGAGGGGAGCTGGGGGCATGGGCTGAGGGCCACAGGGACTTTCTGAGGAGACGCCCTCTCCCCAGCAGCGCCTGGAGCAGGAATGGTTCCTGAAGCTTCCTGGAGCCCCAAGGGGCAGGTGTCTTGCACCTTCTCTGCTTGAAGGAGGGCAGGTGCACCAGCCTTGGTACACCACGGTGCACGGATTCATGCACACACCTGCATGCACAGGTGGCCCGGAATACCAGCGCTGCTCTACAGACAGCTTCTCGCACCTCTGCTCCTGAATGCACACATTCACTCACTCACACCAGCGCAGCCCTAACCCTCAGCAGAGGTTTACCGCGTCCACCAACAGCAACCACATTGTTTTCACTAAATGGTGGCACCACCTAGTGGTAACATTGTAAATGACTCAGTTTTTGTATTTTCAAATTGATGGGCATCTGGCTTTTTGTTTGGAAGTCATCAAACCCTTGCATCAAGTTCTATGTCATTGTGGGAAAGGCAAAGGCATAACAATACTAAAGGATGCCAGGAACAGGGGACAGAAGAACAAACAGGAGGAGGAAGATGGTTTTAGGGCAGTGGAACTATCTCGTGGGGCTCTCCAATGGATGGGGACACGCCCTTACAGCTGTCAAAATCCATGGGACGCGCATCAGCAAGAACGAACCCAGAGGTGAGTGTGAGGCCCGGGAGGCGAGGATGGGTCTGTGCAGGATGTTGCCTGCAGACTTGTGCCGCTCTGGAGCTTGATGCTGCTGCCCGGGAGGCTATCAATACCTGGAGGCAGGGGAGGACACATGAAGCCTCTAGATCTTCCACTCCATCTTGCTGTGATCCTATAACTGCCCTAAAATGAAAAAATTCTAAGGTGCTGGCATGCTGATGTAATAGGATAGGGCCTGCAGCGCCGGCATCCCATATGAGCACAGGTTCTAATCCTGGCTGCTCTACTTCTCATCCAGTCCCTGCCTACAGCCTGAAGAGGGAGCAGCAGAAGCAGATAGCTCAAGTCCTTGGGTCCCAGCACCCATGTGGGAGACCCGGAAGCAACTCCTGGCCTCGGATTGGCTGAGCTCTGGCTGTTGTGGCCACTTGGGAAGCGATAAAGTACAGGGATGATGGTGTGCTCTCTCTCTTCTTCGTTCTGTAATTCTGCCTTTCGAACAAAACAAATCCTTTTTTAAAAATTCTATTTTTAAGCGAGAGAAAGTAACCCTACAAACAAAAGTAGAAGCTATTTAAACTGTTTCAAAGAATAGAAACAGATCTTGTTTTACTCTCTCTTTTTTTTTTTTTTTTTTGAGAAGCAGCGGGAGAATGGGAGGAGTGAAGAAAGAGACAGAGAGAAAAGAGAAAGAAAAAAAGAGAGAGAGAATAACTCCCATCCTGCTCAGACAACCCAAACATTATGACCTGGGATGCAGGCATCCCAACCAGCAGCTTAGAAGCTAAATCAAACACCTGCTCCTTTTTAAGTTTGTGTAATTTACCCTATAAAACTAGTGTAACCCATGCCAAATGAATAGCCGTGACACAGGAATGCTACGGACTAATGGCCGTGTTAATGTGCTCAAGTGAACAGCACATTTTGCTTCCCAGCAGAGACAATTGTACTCCTTAAACAAACCAGTTTTCTTCTAGAAATGAAGGATGGTTTCATATTTTTAAAAATCGAATGTTGCAATTAATTATAGAATCAGATGAAAAGAGTAAAACTGTCATCATCTCGATAGAGGACAAAGGATTTGATAATTCGCTGTATCTCAAGTAAAGAAAGAAGTGTCTCACTGGAAGAACGCTCTCTCAGCACAGCTGGAATATCTCTAGCAGCCAGCATCGTGATTAACGGTGGGGAAAGCAGAGCCATTTCCATCACAACCAAGAAAAAGACGGGATGCTCACTCTCACCATTGTTACGTAGCTTAGGGCAATTCAACAAGCTCATACAATAAAAGATAAAAATAGTGAAAATGATGTGACTCGAAGGTAGAAAACTTTTTAAAGATTTATTAATTTTTATTGGAAAGTCAGATATACAGAGAGGAGGAGAGACAGAGAAGAAGATCTTCAATCCGATGATTCAGTCCCAAGTGGCCGCATAGGCCAAAGCTGAGGCAATCCAAAGACAGGAACCAGGAGCTTCCTCTGGGTCCCCCACGTGCATGCAGGGTCCCAAGGCTTTGGGCTGTCTTCAACTACTTTCCCAGACCACGAGCAGGGAGCTGGATGGGAGGCAGGGCCACCAGGATTAGAACCAGTGCCCATGTGGGTTGCTGGCACGTGCAAAGCGAGGATTTTAGCCACTAGGTTACCAGGCCGGCCCTGCAGTCTGCAGTTTTAAGAAGTCATTACATAAAGTTAAGTGTGACCTTCAGTGTCACATTTCAGCTGACTTGCCCACCATCTGTGGTTTCATGCTGGGAAGAAAAATGGGACACAGTCCTTGTTCTCTGGGGACTTTTCCCATAAGATAGGAGACAGAAATAGACAGGGTCACAGTGTGCTGTACATGCTCTGGGTCCCAAGCGTTCACACGGCAAGCACACCAACGACAAGACATTCCGAAGTGATCAACTCCTTTCCTTGTCTTCCCCAACTATTAACTAATTGCTACAATGGTTGCCTTCTGCAAGCTTATCTCACTGAAACCTCACAACAGGCGCATTGTCTACAGAGAACAGACAAGGCTGAGTGAGTGAAAACACTGCCTCCACCTGCTGCTCTGGCTCACAGGGAGCTAATGGCTCAGGAGCCCCCTGCGAAGCCAGCAAGATACCGCGCTCGGCTCAGACAGCCTGCCCACGGAAGGCCATGACAAGCCCCACCGGACAGGACAAGCAGGACAAGCGGGACTGTGAGAGGACAGTGAAGAGAAAAAGGCCAGAACCTTTTGAGGATTTCTGCCCTGAACTTTTGAGAAACTCCTCATATGGTTGTAGAACAACACTCCGAGAGAAAACAGCTGTCTGCGTGATTTTCCAGCAGATTCTCCACACACCAAAGGAAGAATCACCTCAAAAGGGCCATAATCAAAGTCAAAGGGGGCAGGTGGCCAGCGAAGCAGACGAGTGAGAGATGGCAGAGATTGGGTGGGAAGTTTGCGGCTTTCACTGTCTAACACTCAGCTTCTTCATGTGCTGGGGAACAGCCAACCGGCTCCCAGATGGATGGTGGCTGTGATATTTGGGCCAAGCGAATCCCAAAGGATGATGTAAAGGAGATGGAGGAAAGAGAATTAAATGCAGGACACACTAGAGAACTCACAGAGAGCTTGATGAGTAAGTGCAGTACTGACGATGGGGCATAGCCTGTGGCGCTGGCATCTCATATGGGTGCCAATTTGTGTCCTGGCTGCTCCACTTCCCATCCAGCTCCCTGCATATGACAGTAGAGGATGGTCCAAAGCCTGCACCCATATGGGAGACCTGGAAGAGACTCTTGGCTCCTGGCTTCAAATTGGCTTGGCTCAATCCATTGTAGTCATTTGGGGAGTGAACCAGCAGATGGAAGATCTTTCTCCATATATCTCTTCTTCTCTCTGTAAATCTTCCTTTCCAATTAAAAAGCAAATCTAATAAATAAATAAATTGCACATATATGGCCAGTAATGTATTTCTACCAGATAGTGTCACATCTCACACCTGGTACCCTGGACCAAGCTCCATCGTGGGAAGCTGGCACGCAGAGCCAACACAGTCACCAAGCTCAAGCTGGTGAAGGTCTAGGTCCCAGTGACAAGCCTGACAGGCCTGAGAACATCAAATGATCCCAACACCTGACACTCTTCGGGACTTCCTTGCCAGCAGGGATAAGTGTGGTGCAAACCCACCTTTGCATGGGACCATTGGGAATATGTAGGGTTGGAATGGCAGGGCCCATGGTTAGTGTGTAGCAGCCAAGGATGCCATGTGTCCTGCCTTGAGTGGAGCAGTCCGGCAGGGAGGAGACTTGTCCTGTCCACACCCCAGGAGGGCATCTGTTGAGAAACTCTAAAGCAGAGGCAGAGGCAAGAAGACATACCTGTTTCTGTCCTCAGGCTTAGAACTCTGAGGTCTGTTCCCCCAACACATGCTGGGGCAACACCATGACTGCTCTGGAGGTGGGACAAGGAGCTTCCAGGGATACTAAGCCTCATAATCCATTTCCAAGCCTTCTCGGGTAGGGGAAAAACACCCGGGTCACACAAGGGCACAAACAAGCTTGGCTACCAATAGAATCCTGCCAACAGCAAGGTACAACAAGCTCTGACTAATTGGCCTGCTGGGAAGCTGTTCCCCAGAGCTCCGCATGCCAACCCCTGGCAGCCAGCCCTGCCATGCTGTAGCTATGGGGCAATGCTGGGGCTGGTGCTCAGTGTCAAGGACAATGAGTCTACACTCAGGTGCAATCTCAGGGGCTAGAGCCATGGGAGTAGAGCAGAGGGGTGAGTGACTCACGAAGGGCGGGTTAGAAGACTTGGAGCACCCAAACCACAGATCCCAGAGAACATTGATAGAGCAACAGATGAGGGCACAGGGACTGGGATGGAGGAGGTCCCTGCCAGCTTGCGAAACCATCAGAAGCCCTCTCCAGGAGCAGGTGGCAAGGTCCAGGCAGGAGAGGACGAACAGCTGTGGCACAGCAGCCACAGGGAGAGCAGCAGGTGCAGCAGACTGACCTGTACCTGGGGGATGGAGTTCAGAGGATGTTCTGAGTCATCTGATGAGGGGAAGGAAGAGTCAAGTCAACTGTTACGTGTTTGGATGGAGCAACCGACTGACTTTTAGGAAACTTGCCAGTCAAGAGAAGGAGAGAAATGGGCTGCAGTTGGAGGAGAAAATTATGCCAAAGAAGATCTTAGAGATTCAGGAAGATAGAGTTTCAGATTCAGAGTAGCTACTAGCGGAGGGCTTTGACTCCTGGAATGTGTCTCTAAGGAAGAGGCAGCTCACCAAACAGGGCGGAAGCTTTGAGATGTATTTCCTGTCTCAGGTCTTGGTGCCATCAACCTGCCAGTCGAGAGAGCCCGGAAGTGATATGCCTTGGCTCATTCTTCTTTCTGCATCCCACAGGTGGTGGTGATGTGGTGCTGTGTTTTAATTATGCTACATTCTGTCTCCTAGAAAATTCTAGAGCATAAGGTTCTAGGAAAGTTGAAAGAAAAAGGATACAAGAAATTTTAAGGCAAATGCTAACCAAAAGAAATCTGATACAATTCTAGTAATAATGGACATGTTAAGGCAAAAAGCCTTACCTTTATATTGATGTCTCCACATCAACATAACAGATTATTTTCTTTTTAAAAAACATTATTTTTATTGGAACGGCAGATTTACAGAGAGGAGAGACAGAGAAGAAAGATATTCCATCTGCTGATTCACTCCCTGAGTGGCCACAACAGTGGAGTTGAGTGAATGTGAAACTAGGGGCCAGGAGCTTCTTCCAGGTCTCCCACAAGGTCCCAAGGATTTAGGCCATCTTCCACTGCTTTCCCAGATCACAAACAGGGAGCTGGGTGGGAAGCAGAGCAACTGGGCCATGAACCAGCACCCAAATGAGATTCTAGTGCTTGCAGGCAGTAGATTAGACTACTGAACTACCGCACTAGCTCCAAAAGATCATTTTCACTTGGAAGATTTGCCAGTTTTAGTCATGTATGAACCTTACAACAGAGTCTCAAAATACATAAAGCAAAACTTTTAAGAACTAGAAGATGGACATTCGGTCCAGTCATTAAGACATCCTCTATCAGAGTGCCTGGGTTCAGTGCTGACACCCGACCCACTCCTGACACTCCTTCCTGCTAATGGGAACCATGGGAAGCAGGAATAACAACTCTGGAAGTTGGGCTCTTACCAACCCCAAGGAAGCCCTGACTTGTGCTCCTGGCTCTCAGCTTAGCTGCAGCCAGGATCCATCGCCAGAATTGGGGTAGTGAGCCAAGAGAAGAGATATTTCTCTCTCTCTCTTTCTCTCCCTCCCCGTTCCTTTCCCTCTCCTCACACTCTTTCCTTCTCTCAAATAAACAAATAAAAATTGTCTGACAAATAAAAATTGAGGGAAAAAGATTCTAGTATATATCTAAGTAACTGACAGGTTAAAAAGAGCAGTGAGAATTTGATTGTCCAAATCAATCAGTCCCTTACTGCATTATTAAGATATCACAGAGAGACTATCCAACCTGGATTCTGGATCCTGTAGCCAGGATATTCTTAGATCTTGTTCTTCAGCCAATTAAGCTGTTCTTATTTCAGACACTCAGACACAATTGTCACCTTCTCTGATAGCCTCATTTTTCCATCTGCTGGTTCACTCCTCTAATGGCTTCAATAGGGCCAAAACAGAAGCCAGCAGCCAGGAACTCCACCCTGGTTTCCCACATAAAGTGCAGGGGCACAGGCATTTGGGCCATGATCCACCGCTTTGCAGAAGAATTAGCAGGGAGCTGGATCAGGAGAGGAGCAGATGAGCTTCAGCCTGACTCTGCAATATGACATATTGGTTTTGCAGGCAGCAGGTTAACCTGATGTGCCACATTTAAAAAAGAAAAAGACAATCCACAAATAAAAAGAATTCAAATAAGATATGACACAGAATTTATATATAGAATATATAAAGAACTCATATAAATTGTACACAATCCAATTTTAAAATAGACTAAGGATCTGGATAAATGTATCAACAAAGAAGATATGAAAAGGACTAGCTAGGGGGGCCAACATGGTAGCCCAGCAGACTAATACTCTGTTTTCTAGTGCCAACACCCCGTATGGATGCTGGTTCATGTCCCAGATGCTCCACTTCTCATCCAGCTCCCTGCTTGTAGTCTGGGGAAGCAGAGGAGAGCAGTTCAAGTGCTTGGGACCCTGTACTTATGTGGGAAACCTGGAAGAAGTTCCTGACTTCTGGCCTCAGATCAGCTCAGCTCTGGCCATTGAGACCCTTTGGGGGAAGTAAACCAGCAGATAGAAGATTTCTCTCTCTCTCTCATTCTCTCTGTTATTCTGTCTTTCAAATAAATAAATGCTTTTTAAATCACCAATAAGCACAGGAAGAAATGTGTAATGTCATTAGTTATTGGTATGCAAGTCAGGCCTCAATGAGAGTTCACTTCACATCCTCTAGAATGGCTGAAAACAGAAACGCAAATAACAAGGTTGAGGATGTGGGGAAATCAGAAATCTCAGCCACTGCTTATGGGAATGGAAAACTATACACCTGCTTTAGAAAACAGCCTGGCAACTTCTCGAAAGCTGAAACATGGCACTGCTGCGTGATCCAGTCATTCCATTCCTGGTGCAAACCCAAGCAAAATGGCCACATGAAGATTGGTTCACAGATGTTTGTAACAACATTATTCTTAACAGCTCAGAAGTAGAGGCAACACAGATGTTCCTCTGCCAGTAAGTGGGTACTGTGACTTGGGTATAAAAAAAGAGTAGGCAGTACTGACATGTGCTGCAACATGGGGCACACTGTGGAGACTTGGTGCCCCAGGAAAAGCGGGTGCAGAGTCTGTGGTTCCACTTGCATCGAGTGTACAGAGCAACAACCCTGCCAGGCCAGAAGGGAGGGATGGCGCAAGGAGAGGGAAGCACGGGCGGATGGCTGAGGGACACCATGTTTCTTTTCTAGGTGACAAAAATGTCACCTTGAAATCAATTGTGATGTCAGCTGCCCAACTCCGTGAACTTATTAAAAATAAATGAGTTGCCTACTTTAAATATTTGCATTATAAGGCCTGAGGACTGTATTTCATGCTTTATATGGCATGAAGACTATCACAATAAAACTATATCCCCCAAAATGAAAAAGGAAATATGATCAAAATCAACTTGAAAGTTGAGATGGAGGAGGGGAAGTTTCTAAAAATATGTCATCTGTCTACACGGATTTGTAATACAGTGGAAAACATAACCACTCAAAAACATTAAGTCAGTGGTGAAAAATCTTCTCACAAAATAACTCTAGCTACAAATAGTTCCAACTTGCACAAGCTACTCCAGTTCAAAAAGCATATAGTAGCACCACCTCACAACTAGAAACGACAAGACATCAGTCAAAGGGAAACTGTGAGACAACAACACTGATGAACATAGACAGAAAAATCCTAAAAACGTATTTGCAAATTGAATCCAGAAGTAATTTGAAGTGACAAACTGAGCTTCCAATAGTACCAGGGTAAGTTACTGCTAAAAAAAAAAAAAAAAAAAGAAAGAAAGAAAGAAAAAGAAGAAAAGAAAAAAAAAAAAAACTAACCCACATCAGTATAATAACAGAATAAAGAAAATTGTCTCCAAAGGTGCATAAAATCTTTTGGATCAGTATTCATTCATGATTTTAAGACTCAGAGGGAAAAAATTCAAATGAAGAACAGTAACATTGAAATCTCCATTTAGGTGAAAAATACAGAGGGTGTGTGTGTGTGTGTGTGTGTGTGTGTGTGTGTGTGTGTGACGTTTGCAAAGTCTCCCTCATGCCTACCTTGTTTAGTGTGTCCAGGTAGGAGAACTAGGTTACAAAGTGAATGACACATTTATTTTTCAACATTTTTTTTAATCATACCACAAGAATAAGTCCACTAAAATAGCTTTAATTTAATAATAAAATTCAATTTGTAAAAAGCCTTAGTGAATTAGGAGCAGACGAAAGTTTTCTTGATGAAGCATCATTCTTTTATTCGAAAGCATTCCCTTTAAGGTCAGGAGCAAAGCACAGCCGGTTGCTATCACCACTTCTTGCCAGCTTCCTCAAAGCACAATGTAAAATGGATCACCAGTAACAAGGACTGGAAAAGAAGAAGCAAAACTGCCCTTATTAGCAGATGATGCAATTGTCCAGAAGAAATTATTAGAGTTGATAATCCAGTGTAGCAATTCCACTGGCCTTAAAATTCAATGAACAAGAATTACACTCCAGTATAACAATAAATATAGCAAGCATAGTTTCTGAAATTGCTCCTTTACTACAATTATATATTCTCACTGTAAAAAATAATGTGCATTACTTTTGTCAGGAAAAAATTAATCTGTTGACAATAAAAATAAATGGAGCAATACACCTTGTTTGCAGACCAGAAGATTTAGTATCACAAAGAGATACCACATAACCCCGAAGGGATTTACAGATCCAATGCAATTCTGATCAGCTTGACACGTTTTCTTCTATGCAGTGGAAAGGAAATTTCCTCCCTCAGCCTCTGTTCTTCTCATCCCATACCCCCGGAATCCCTGATTTGTTTTTATTTTCATTAGCTATTTTCCGTGGATGAAAATTCAATCTTGACTGTGTGATGGCGCAACCACACCACTTTCCAAAGTTTCCTGGCTGGTGTTTAGCCTGCACCCCACATCAGAGTGCCTGGATTCAGCTCCCAGCTCAGGCTCCTGTCTCCAGCCTCCCACTGGTGCAGACCACGGACACCAGTGGTTATGATTTACATTGCTGAGTTCCTATCACCCATGTGAGAGACCTGTATTGAGTTTCTTGCTCTCAGCTTTGGCCCCAGCTCTTCTGGGCATTTGGGGAGTGTGGCAGTAGCCAATCAAAGCTTTCTCTTGCATGGCCTCCCTCCCTTCTTCTTCCCCTGTCTCCCTCTCAAGCAAATAGGAAGTGTCCATTTCCTGCACCTGTCAGTTAAGAAAACCTAACTGTGACTGGTCATGGCCGTGGGTGCCGCAGGCTTTTCTTGCTATTCCTGTAACAGCTGCCTCTGAGACAACACTACCTCCAGCATCACAACCCCACCCCACCCCTCCTGATGTGCAGAAATCCTTGTGGTTTCTTCCAACCATCCAATCTCACCTGCTGATCATTCTTCAAGAGTTTCCCAAAATTTCTGGTTAGCAGGCAGAAGTGACTCCTGTTTTTCAGTGCTGTTGACACTCTATTTTCATATAAACATGTACAAGTTCTATCTTCCACAGCTTTTCACAAACCAAACACCTTGCTGGTGCCAGAGACTCAACATCTCACTTTGTCGACCTACGTTGGGACAGAGCTTTCAGCTTCTGAGCTTACTAATCCAAAAAGTCATCCCTATTTGTAAAAGTGAAAATGTATTTATGTTTACTCTCGTGGAAAAGAACATAAAGGTCTGTGAATGAGCTGCAGTCACAGGGATGGACTCTTTCCTCAGGGTCTTGTAGCAATCAGGAAGTGACAGAGCCCAAAAAGACAAGGTAGATGACCACCCACCTGGAGCACAGACTCATGCCCATCTCAATCGGAGGTGTGTCTTCCTACCGCTGTAGAGAGCTTCCCGGGTGGGAGCCCAAATGTCATGGCGAATGGGATAGTGGCCACCAGGGGGAGCCCAGGAGCCGGAGCAGCACTGCTCACCTCAAATTAATCCAGTTCCAGGACAAAAATAAAGTGTAAGGAGGAAGAAGGGTCTACCGCCAAAACAACAAGAAAGCCAAACATCAGAAAAAGAAACTAGGTTTGTGCCCATAGCCCCATCCACATATTAGTTGGAGAGCAACCATACGATGAGGGCACAGCAAAAAACTTGGTCAACGGCGAGACCAACAATGTCCTTGGGTGACAAGACTTAATTTTGTAAAAAAAAAAAAAAAGTCAGTTCTGCTCCCAAAGTAGACAGTAAATTAATGACGAAATCCCAGAGGCTTTTCATGAACTTTGACAAGCTTATTGCAATATTTTCAAGAAAAAAAATGTGCAAAAATAGCCAAGAGATTATTGAAAAAAGCTGGTAAGAGATTTGGTCTTGCAGATACAATATAAAGCAATAAATCACTATTAAGCCATTAGAGTAATTAAAAACAGTATGGTATGAGGACAGCAAGAGATGCTAAAAATTTCTTTATAACGTAACAGTTATAAAGAAAAGAGATTCTCAAATAGGAGTTTGTACATGATAATGCAGCTGAGGCAGACCAAGACAGATGCTAGCAAAAATGAACCTCATTAGGTGCAGGTCTTTGGCACAGCAGGTTAAGTCAGCGTTTGGGACACCTGTGTCACTCACTGGAGTTTCTGGTTCGAGTCCTGGTTACTCTACTTCTGATCTAACTTTCTGTTAATGTGCATTTGGAGGAACATCAGATAATGGCTGGAGTGTTTGGGTCCCGGATACTCAGGCGGGAGACCTGGAGGGAGAGCCGGGCTCCCGGCTTCAGCTCAAGCCCACCCTAGCTGGTGCCGGAATCTGCGAGTATACCAGTGGGTAGGAACGCTTCCCCTCGCTCTCTTTCTCTCTCTGCCTTTCCTACTAAAAAAAGAAATTAAAATAAGCAAAAGGAACTTCCATCCTTTATGAAGTACCCAGTCTCAGGCATTTTGTGATTCCAATACAGAATGGGCTAAGACAGACGCCCACATGAGAAGCTGGGTTGAGAGTATACAGGAAATCTAACACTATAAAGAACATTAAACTATCCAAGTTGCGTACTAAGCAAAAGTAGCTCTCAAAGATGAAGTAAAACAGAAATATTTTCAGCTACTTAAACTAGAGAAACTTATCACCAACTTTATCTGTAAGAATGTTAACTCCTTCAGGTAAAGACAAACGGAGGCAGAAGGAAATGTGCAATAAGACCTGGAAGACAGAAATATGTAAATAATTCTAAAAGAATTTTTACCCATGCTTTTAAATTTTTTAAGGATAGTTGAGTGTTGGAAGCACAAGAAATACATTACAGAATTTATGGCACAAAATACATGAAAACCATAGTTCAAAATCCAAAAGAAGGGGAATAAATGGAAGTGCATTTGGTAAACTTTGTATACGATAAATGAATTGGTATAATATTAATTAATATTAATGAAAAGTGAACTGGTACATTATGTTTAAAACAACCACCAAAATTTAAAAAAAAAAAAAAACAACTACTACAGCAATGAGGGAAGATAAAAGTAGGGAGCTAAATAATCAAAATAACTCAATGCACAACTTCAATGCAGAAAACAACAGAGGGGACGATAAACAGTGAGATGAAACACCCAAGCCCAACCATATTCACAGTCATTTGAAATATAAATGGTCTAGACATCTAAATTAAAAGGTGGTGACTGGGCCCAGCACAGTAGCTTGGTGGCTAAAGCCCTCACCTTGCATTTATAAGGATCCCATAAGGGCACCAGTTCATGTCTCAGCTGGTCCACTTCCCATCTAGCTCCCTGCTTGTGGCCTGGGAAAGCAGTCGAGGACAGCCCAAAGCCTTGGAATCCTGCACCCACGTGGGAGACCTGGAAGAAGCTCCTGGCTCCTGGCTTGGGATTGGCTTAGCTCTCGCTGTTGTAGCCACTTGGGGAGTGAACGAGCAAATGGAAAATCTTTCTCTTTGTCTCTCTTTCTTTCTGTTATTCTAACTTTCCCATAAAAACAATTTTTTTTTAGTGCTGACTTTCTTGTTGGATTTTTAAAGATACAATTTCATGTTAATACCAGACAGTAATTTTGCAGCAAAGAGTATTAAGAATAATAAAGAGGGTGAATTGAGAAATCACAAGATGGGGTCAGCATTGTGATGTAGCAAGCTTAGCTGCTGCCCATTACCTCGGCATCCTGCATGGGCACCGATTCAAGTCCCAGCTGCTTCATTTTGGATCTATCTCTCTGCTAAGGCAACAAGGAAGACAGCGAAAGACTATCCAAGTGTTTGGGGCTCTGCTACCTAAAAAAGAAACCCAGATGAAGTTCTTCCTTAAATCTGAAAGATCGATTTGGGTATAGTAAGTTAAACTCTTATCTTCAGTGTTAGCATCCATGTGGGTGCTGGTTCAAATCCTGGCCTCTCTGCTGCAGCTCCAGATCCAGCTCCCTGCTTATGTGCCTGGGAGGACAGTGGACGATGGCCTCCATCCTTGAACCTGCACCCATGTGGGAGGCCTGGGGTAGGCTCCTGGCTTCAACCACAGTTCTGATCATTGTGGCCTTTGGGGAGTAAACCAGTGGATGGAAGGTCTTTCTCCCTCTCTCTCTCCCCTTCTCTTTTACTACCTTGCAAATCAATAAAACTTTGTTTTAAAAAAGAAAATGACAAGTGCATAAATTCATCAAGAAGACATGACAATACTAACACAGCTTAAATACATAAAGCAAATACTGATAGAATACTGATAGAAATGAAAGGATCAATAGACAAGCCTATAATTACAGTCAAATATTTCAACATCTCTCAGTAATTGAAAAACAAGAATACAAAAGACTTGAACAATACTCTCAACCAACTTGACTGGCATTTGTAGAACACCACCCAGTGATGGCAGAATACATATTTATTTCAAGTGCAGAGAGAACATTTATCACAGAAGAGAGGCAGGTCCCTAGCTTGCCTGAGTGGCACAGACTAAATTCATAGTTGATACTGCTGAGAGACTGGAAACACCCTTCCTTCACTGAGCCCCTACTCATACTGTGCAGGCTCTGCCCCAGGTGCAGCAGGGAGAGGATATCTGGGTCCCAACTCACTCATGGTAGCCCACAGACAATGGAGAAGGACAAGCTGCCCTCCTCCAGTGCCCTCAGCCTTTGCCCGTGAATGAGGCAGTCTGGAAGAACTGAGAACTCTACAACTTTGCTCCAAAAGACTGGACTTCATTGGAAACAGAGTGGAGAAATTCCGTCCTAAGAGTTCTCTGGAAAACAATGGAGACATTGGTGGTAAACGCTGAGATGGGTAGCTCTGTGAGAGTGGGGGACTGGCCTCCAGGCTGGCTGGCTCACAGGGGAGAATCACTCCTGCCAAAACTGAATTGGATCAGACTGAAGCAGCTTACTACCCCCGAGCAAAGCCAAAAACAATGGGGCAAGCCAATGGTAATTGGTGGAGCCTGACGCTGGCTGTGATGTGGGCAGAGGCAGGCAGGCTTAGAGAGATACTGCAACACAGCCATATCCCAAGGTGAGTGCACACAGAGTGGTTGCATCTGCCCAGGAGGAAGCGGCAGAGGTTCCCAAATGAAAACCCAAGTGGGTATAAAAAGGCCAACACTAAGGGCCAACATGTGGCACAGTTAAGCCACTGCTTACAACACTAGCATCTCATATGGGTGCTGGCTGAAGTCCTGACTGCTTTGCTTCCAATCCAGCTCCCTGGTGAGGTCCCTGGGAAAGCAGCAGCAAACAACCCCTGCCACACACAGGGGAGGCCCGGACGGAGTTCTGGACTCCTGTAAGCCAGCTGTTGCAGCCCATGTGGGGAGTGAGTCAGTGCACAGAGATTCACTCTCTGCCTTTTCCTCTATTTCTCTGTCACTCTGCCTGTCAAATAAATACATAATATACCTTCTAGAAATATTAATAATAATAAAGATGCAAATAACAAAAGGCAGCTACAAAGAGAGGTAGGAGACCAGCAGTTAGGGTTTATAAAAGACTGAGTTTTGCATAGTTTTACTGGTGAAAAAAGGTGAGAAAATACAGGTAATCCACAGTTACAGAGGACAGCTAGCTCATGGCAGCCTGGTTGGAAAATATAGGAGGGGATGGCCAAGGGGCATGAGGAAAATTGGGAGGAATGACAGGAATGTTAAATGGAGCAGATAGAAAATGGGGTGACGCATTATTCTGATGTGTATAGGGGCTGTGGATAGAATGTATGTTAAAGCTCATCAAGCCATGTGACACATGTACAGTTGTATTGAAGTTGCGATAAATCAGCATGTCAAAAAGCTAAATGTACCATGAGCAGATCTATTTCTTTTAAGATTTATTTTATTTTTATTGGAAAGTCAGATATGTAGGAGGAGGAAAGACAGAGAGGAAGATCTCCCGCTGCTTCACTCCCCAAGTGACTGCAACTGCTGGAGCTGAGCAGATCTGAAAACAGGAGCCAGGAGCCTCTTCTGGGTCTCCCATATGGTTGCAGGGTCCTAAGGCTTTGGACCATCCTCCACTGCTGTCCCAGGCCACAAGCAGGGAGCTGGATGGGAAGCAGGGCCACTGGGACATGAACCAGTGCCCTTATGGGATCTTGGTGTGTGAAAGGCAAGGACTTTAACCACTAGGCTACCATGCCAGGCCCAGAAGATCTATTTCTATGCACAGTTATGCCAATAAACAGGAAAGCATCCAGAGACATATATAAGACTACCAATGCTGGAGCTGGCGTTGGGACATGGTGGGTAAAGCCGTTGCCTGCCTTATGGATGCCATTTCAAGCACCAGCTGTTACACTTCCAATCCAGTTTCCCTGCTAATAACCTTAGGAAACAGAAGGTGGCACAAGTGCTTAGATCCCTGCACCCCGGAAGAAGCCCCTGGCTAATGACTTTGGACTGGCCCAGCTCCAGCTGATGAGGCCCTTTGCTTTGGAGAGTGAACAAGCAGATGGAAGCTCTCTCTCTCTCTCTCTCTCTCTCTCTCTCTCTCTCTCTCTCTCTCTAATTCTGCCTTTCAAAGAAATAAAGCTTTTTTTTAAAAGGCTACTAATGTTGATTACTTAAAGGGAAAGAATGTGGGCTGAGAATTGGTGATCACTGAAAGGGAGATTGACTTTCACACTATTTGCTCTACATTTTTCACAAGAATGAGCTTGTATTGGTGTAACTAGATAAAACATGAATGGAATTACCTATGACTTTAAAATAATGAAATAAAATTAAGCAATATTAAATTCCAAAGTAAATGACCCTGTCTTCTTAGAGCCTCCTAAATTTGCAGAGGCATGGTCTGCGAACCAGAAAGCACTTTAGGGGGACCATGAAGGAGACTTTCTGGACAAGTGCCTGGATTCTGTGCCCAGCCCCAGCTCCTGCCTCCAGCCCCTGGGAGGCAGTGGTGAGGGCTCCAGTGGTCAGACTCCTGCCACCTACACGGCAACCCTTAACTGAGCGTGTGGGTCTGGCTCCTGCCTTTCATCCATCATGGGCCTTTGGAGAGAACTAGTAGAAGGAAGACTCTCCCTCTCCCTCTCTCTCCCTAGGTCACTTCCCTGTTAGGCAGTTTCTTCATCTTGCAGCCCTGCCAATCCCTGGCAGGGCAGAACCAAGCTCTCTAACTCCACTTCCAGAAAGCAACTCCCCACCCTCATTTCTTTATCTTCAAAAGAATTCATCAAAAACTGCTTCTTCATTCATTCAGTTGTCCACCCAGCCATTCTCTAGTTATCTGATGAACTTTCCTCAGCAGCACTTGCTGGAGGCCGCCCTGTGAGGTCCCCAGCTGCCATCTCCAACTTTTCTGCACCAATTAAGATCTCAAAGCAGACTCCTGGTAATTGGGTCTTTGGGACATCATCCCCAAAGCACCCCAAAGTTTCTAAGATGGGCACACTTTCTTGCCCTTCACACCCTCCTGGGACTGCACCAGTCCCTGGGGCCAAGGGAGCTTGGAAAGGTGCTGTCTCCATGCGGCCACCTTGCTCCCCTGGAGGATGTTGGCCAGGCTGGAGCTGCGAGCTGCTCTCAGTCAATGACTGCTCCACCTGTGATTCTACCCAGCTCGAAACACTTCTGCGCATTCTACTGGATTCTGGACACTTGTTACACTGCTGCCGAATTAGGATCACTCCATTACTCACATCAGGTTTGAGGCTTTTCACTGAACTCTCTGAGAACAGGTGCCACGCTCTGCAAAGTTGGGCTGGGCTTCAACCCTGTGTGCTGCCCCCCTGACCTGTGTACCCTGTAACCTTAGCCCAAGGTCATCTCTGATCTCAAACCCTCCAGAACACCTGCTGAGTAGCCAAAGACATGGACCAAGAAGAACCAGAGCGTAAGCGAGAAATGGGAAGGTGGAGGCACAGAAAGAAACTAGTCTCTCTGAACAACCATAAGGACCGCAGCTTCCCCTCCAACTCACATCATGACACTGAGCAAGCCCTGTCTCATCTTGGGACCTCAGCTTCCCTGTGCGTAAGAATTCTCACCAGCTGCTGGGTGAGACCTCTCCCACCTCCTCCAGGGTCTCCCAGGCTGGAGAGAGCCCTTTGCAAGCAGCCAGATGCTCGTTAGCCCCAAAAACTTGCAGGGAGGAAGTGGCTGTGGCCAGGCTGGGGACCTTGAGAAGCTGGGAGAGGAGGGAAAAGGAGATACCATTCCTGTGGACTGGCAAGGGGTAGGCTGTAGGCAGGTAGTGGAAGGGGTAGGTGGTATCCTTGAGGTGCCATGGAAAACAAAGCAGAGAGGCTCGGGGTGGCCCAGAAAACCTAAAGGAGGGCTGTCTGGAGGAGGTGTCATTTGAGCTGGCTATTTAGGTAGCACCAGGCCAGGAGAGAGAGGAAGGCAAAAGACACCTGTGGACTCTGCACTCAACTTGGTCCTCTTCCACCCCTTCCCCCAGTTGCCATCTTCCCACTGAACCCTGGCCAGCAGGTGGGGTAAGACACTAAGAAGGTTTGGGGAATCTTTTTATTTCCTTTGGGGCTCCCTAGTCCTTCCTGGTCAGAGTTTGCTCTCCTCACCCCCAGGACTGCTCCCTCCCTAGTGATCCTCCTGGGGCCCTTACCTGGTAGTGACCTCCAAGCATCACCATCTTGGAATGAGTGGTCCTGCCAAGCCTTCTGCAGGATCTGCCCTGGAGTTCTCCGTGCCTGCCCGTGTCTGTGTGTGTGTGTGGATACTCATATGCACATGAGACAGTTTCAAGACAATCTGATGCCCAGGTGCACCTGTGCATGTAGCTTACCACATATGTGGTCATATGTGAGCCTGTGCTTTAATGAGCCATATATGTGAAAACAGGCACATGTGTGAAGGCCTGCTAGGAAAACAGGTGTGTGGGTGCTCAAAAGTGGGTGGCTCATGTGTGGTAACCCCATGTAGGTGGCTGTGGGTGCTGTGGGTGACTTTAGCACAGAAACTGAAGTGTCTGGAACCTTGCAAAGAAGAGGCTGTGACCCACTGCCATCCCATGAGCTGAAGCAAAGCTTACTGCTGGTTCCAGGCCCCGCTCCAGCCATGGTCCTTCACCTGCCTCCTCTAGCTCTCTGCTAAGTCAGGGGACCTCTTCTTCATGGGCCTCAGTTTCCAGAGGCAAGGCTAAGCCATGGGCTTGTACTTCTCCCTTGTGAGAGCAAGGCATGACATGGGGGCTACCAACCCAGCAGAGGCCCAGAATGACTCCTGACAGCAAAGAGAGAAGAGGGAACGTGTGTATTTTAGTAATGAGCTTCCTGGCTCAGTAGGCCACCACCTGGGACCACACCTGTCCTCTCCCAGTCCTTGCCACAGCCCAGCATGGGGCATAGTCACCTCTGGGTTCTAGAAGACAAAAGTCTCTTGCAGGCAAGGTTCTGGCATCGCTGGTACTCAGCTCAGGCAGGACCTTGGCCAAATGTCCCCCAAGGATCTGGGGCCCAAGCCAGCTATCCTGAAGTGCTGAAGTCAAGGTTGACTGGCAAGATGACCATGGGGAGAACTGGGGAGAGTGGCATCCCTGGGGTGGGATCAGAACCACCAATGCGGGCAGCCTGCGTGGAGGAGGTGAGAACCACTGTGTGGCCTCAGTTCTCCTACCTGTACCAGGTAAAATCCCATGAATGGACCTCTCAGGGTCCCTGTCTATATCAGTGCCCCGGTAGTTCAAGTTCAAGTAGCCCTGGCTGTGGTGTGGACACAGCAGGGACAGAGAAGCCCATCAAGTTCTTGCTAGGATGCTTGTGGATTCTGAAGGCTCACATACTGAGCAACCACAAAGCAGGTCCTGAGATGGGACAAGGGGACAGGTGAACATATCAGGGGCAACTAAGAGGGCCCAGCCCAGGCAAAGCAAAGCCCCAAACATGTGGTTTTGTGCATGGAGAAGGGCAGACTTGGAAAGGCAGGCTGCATAGACTGTTCAGTCTAGCGGTTCTCAAAGTGGAGTACCTAGCAGTATCACCCATATCTTCTGAATCAGATGCTCTGGGAATGGAATGGGGCCCAACCATTGTGTGCATGTGTGAAAGAGAGGGAGAGCTAAATTTGAAAGGCAGAGTTGCAAAGAGAAAGAGGGAGAGACAGGGGGAGAAAGACACACACTAAAGCCAGGAACCCAGAGCTCTATTGTGGTCTCCCAACTGCATGCAAGGGCCCAGCCCAAGCATTTCAGCCACCCTCTGCTGCTTCCCATAAGCAGGGAGCTGGACTGGAAGCAGAGGAGCCAGGGCTGGAACCAGCACTCTGATATGAGACACCAGCCCCTCCCCCACTCCAGCACCATCATGTGTCTGAGCACTTTCTGGGTGATTCTGGAGCATGATAAAGCTTGAGGATGTTCCACCCAGCTTCCTGCTTCCCAAATCGTGTCCCTGGAGCGTGCAATGTGATCGATTGGTCTCTGAGCACATCTGAGTTCAGGGAGCATATCAGTGTATAAAAGGCTCTGAGATGGCCTGGAGCCATGGCTAATTGGCTAATCCTCCACCTCCAAGCACCAGAATCCTGTATGGGTACCAATTCATGTCCCAGCTTCTCCACTTCCCACCCAGCTCCCTGCCTGTGGCCTGGAAAAGCAGTGGAGGATGGCCCAAAGCCTTGGGATCCTGCATTCCTGGCTTCGGATCGACTCAGCTCCAGCCATTGAGGCCATTTGGAGAGTGAACCAGCAGATGAAAGATTTCTTTCTGTCTCTCCTTCTCTCTGTAAATCTACCTTTCCAATGAAGTCCTATAGTAAGGAGCTTTATCCCTCCCCTTCCCACTGCTCATCCACCGTCACCTTCAGATTGCCGACTAACTTTCCACCACCACTGTCTTAGGGAATGCAGATGCAACCCAGTGCTCACTGCTCACATTAAAAAGTGAGGCCTGCAGAGGGTGAAGGCATTGCCCAAGCCACAGAGGCAGTGTGTCTGATCTGGAAGAGACCCCAGCAACCCGTGTGGCCCATCCCCTCTGCCTACATCCTCTCCTTCCTCCCAGCCCAGAAGCCACAGCATGGAGCCAGCCAACAGGACAGAGGAGGTGTGGGAGTTCTTTCTGCAAGGCTTTTCTGGCTCTCCGATCCTGGAGCACCTGCTCTTCCCACTGTGCTCAGCCATGTACCTGGTGACGCTGTTGGGCAACACGGCCATCGTGTTGGTAAGCCTGTTGGATGCCCGCCTGCACACGCCCATGTACTTCTTCCTGGGCAACCTCTCTGTCCTGGACATCTGCTACACCACCTCCTTTGTGCCACTGATGCTGGTGCACCTCCTGTCACCCAGCAAGACCATCTCCTTCGCTGGCTGTGCCGTGCAGATGTGCCTGAGCCTGGCTACAGGCTCCACTGAGTGCCTGCTGCTTGCCATCATGGCCTATGACCGCTACCTGGCCATCTGCCGGCCCCTCCGGTATCCGGTGCTCATGAGCCGTCCGCTGTGCTGGCTGCTGGCGGCCTCTGCCTGGGGCCTTTGCCTGCTCAAGTCCACCTCGGAGACCGTCCTCGCCATGAGGCTGCCCTTCTGTGGCCACCGTGTCGTCAGCCATTTCACCTGCGAGATCCTCGCAGTAATGAAGCTGGCTTGTGGTGACACGGCGGTGAATGAGGCCTTCCTGCTGGTGGGTGCCATCCTGCTGCTGCCTGTGCCCCTGGCTCTCATCTGCCTGTCCTACACACTGATTCTGGTTGCCGTGCTGAGGACGCCCTCAGCTGCCAGCCGCCGCAAGGCCTTCTCCACCTGCTCTGCGCACCTGGCCGTCGTGTTGCTCTTCTATGGCACTGTCAGCTTCATGTACATGAGACCCAGGAGCAAGGAGGCACGCATCTCAGACCAGGCCTTCACAGTGCTCTACGCCGTGGTCACCCCCATGCTAAACCCCATCATCTATAGCCTAAGGAACAAGGAGGTGCGGGAAGCTGCCCGGAAAGTGTGGGGCCAGAGATGCGCCTGCAGGTGAGGGTCTGTCTGCAAGGTCAGGGCATAGGCGGGGGCACTCAACTCCAGGTCTCCCAGCAAGGGAGCCCCCAAACCCACTGACCCTTGCTGGCCTTACCTTCTACCCCTCCCCCGCCATGGCCCCAGGGTGGCTCTTGCAGTCACTTTCCCAGCCCTCCTGGCTCCTTTCTCTATGCCCTTCTCTGCCCTGACCACCACCACCCCAATGCAGAGCCTGCCCCATACTCACAAAGGCCATTTGAAGGGCACCAGTGATGGCTGTTGCATGGGGCACTGGACACCCTCACTCGTGGCACTGTCTGCCTCACTCCCCAACCACCTATCCCATATGTCTTAGAGCTTTGCTCTTTCTCCATTGTCTGCCCAGCCCTGAGCTCTCCTGAAATCCTCTGCAAAAGACAGCACTTCCCAGCACACAACTCCCTGAGTTAAAAAGAGCTGCCTAGCTCAAAGGCCTCCCCTACCAGGAAGCCCTCTCTGCTTTGCTCCTCTCTCTATGCCTGTGTCCTTGACATGGCAGTAATAAGCTTAAAAGCAGGAAGTATCAGATTTCCCTTCAGGTCCTGCACATACACACACAACAAAGCAGCAGGTCTCCGTAGAAGTGGTCATGGCCAAGCTGGGATAGGGTCCACAGATGACAGCGAACGCTTCCCAGAGCTCAGTGCTCTCCAGAGCTGCTTAGCCCTGGGCCACCAAGCACCAGAGCTGCCCAGCAGTTTCCTGGGCCTCCTGCAGGGCATTCAGCCTTCACCCTGTTGTGCCAGACTTACCCTACCCCCTCCTTATTCCAGATGCTAAGACCCAGCCCCAGATCCCCATCCTGAGCACAGTGGGACTCAACCCCAAATCAGAGAGCAAGCCCACTCCTCGCCCTGCTCTGAACCCAGCAGTGCCATCTGCACAAGGGGAGAACCTGGGGGCTGAAGAGAAGCCCAGCCTCTTGGAGCCTCCTCAATTCCCCTCAGCCCCTCTCCCCAGCCTTCTTCCTGCTCACTCTGCCAAGAAGAGAGGACACAGGGAGGGATGGACAACCAATGCACCCAGCAGCATGTGGTCGCCACTGCATGAGGTGCACACGGTAGGTGCACACGGTGGGTGCTGGGGCCGCGCTGCCAGCCCTGGAGCTGGGGCTGCCCTCTGTGCACCTTGTGGGAGAGACAGGTGGTTTATAGCCAGACTCAAGTTTAGTCCAGTTACTGATTTAACTCCATTCTTCAGCTATACACTTGGAGCAGAAGTTTTCTCTATCCTATTATTCAGTAAGGTGCAGTGAAGGACCCAGAGTCATTGCTGCCAGGAGAGATGGGAATCCATTCACAGGAACTTCCTGAAAAGTACATTGGGAATATAAGAGCCTGACTTAAAAGCTTCCAGGGGCGAGCACTGTGGGGCAGTGGGTGAAGCCACTCCCTATGATGTGGGATACATCCCATGTAGGTCCCAGTTTGAGCTCCAGCTGCTCCACTTCCCATTCAGCTCCCTACTTAAGGCCTAGGAAAGCAGCTCCTTGGGCTCCTGTAGCTATGTGGGAGACCCGGAAGCAGCTCCTGGCTCCTGGCTTAGGACTGGCCAACCTCCTGTCATTGCTGTCATTTAGAGAGTGAACCAACAGATGGAAGATATTACTGTCTCTTCTTCCCTCTCCCTGAAACTCTGACTTCCACATAAATACTTTTTAAAATAATAATATTACTATTTGGGTCCAGTGCAGTAGTCCAGTTGCTAAAGTCCTTGCCTTGCACTCACAAGGATCCCATATGGGCACCAGTTCGTCTCCCAGCTGCTCCACTTCCATCCAGCTCCCTCCCTGTGGCCTGGGAAAGCAGTTGATGGTGGCCCAGACCCATGTGGGAGACCCGGAAGAGGCTCCTGGCTCTTGACTTGGGCTCAGCTCAGCTCTAGCTGTTGCAGCCATTTGGGGAGTGAACCAGTGGATAGAAGATCTTTGTGTCTCTGCTTCTCTCTGTAAATCTGCTTTTCCAATTTTATATATATATATATGTATGTCTCTCAAAAAATGCTATTTACTTTTTAGAAATGGAAGATCACTTCTGCAGAGTAAAAAATAGATGAAGAGGCCAGGACTCAGGGTAGGCAGTGAGGAAATGGCGACACAGATCATGGCCCACAGGAGGCCTAAACCAGACGACAGTGAAGGGAAAGGTGAAACTGACAAAAACATGGGAGAGAACTAGAGATGGAGATAAATATACAGGGTAATAGATAAATAGATGAATAAGATACATTAAAATATGCTATAGAGAGATCATTCCAAATTTTTGCAGCAAAATAAATGTATTGCAATCCCATTTTTCCACACACTTTTTGCAAGTGTGTGTGTGTGTGTGTGTGTGTGTGTGTGTGTGTGTGTGTGTGAAATAGCATCTGGGAGACAGACTCAAGTCTGTGCCTGCATGTGTAAAACACACTACGTATATCTTGGGCTGCAGAAGCAGGTGAGGGAGCAGGGGAGCTGGGTTGATGAGTAGCAAGCTGAGGGGGCGGGTAGAGGGGCCACCCAGTGAGACCCAGTGGTGGGAACAGGTTGTAGGAGGTGGGGGACAATGGGTTCATCTCAGACCTACTGAGTTAGGGGAGCTCACAGAATATGCCTCACTGTCATGTTTTACCCTCTAATCTGCATCAAGCTGCTATTTGGGTGTAATAAAAGGACTTTGAGGGAGGGGAACAAAAAAGGGGGAACAATAACTTATGTTTCTGAGGATGTCCCTGGCTCAGCACAGGCCCCTGCAGCCACTCAAGTCTCACTGGACAAAGCAACCAATTCCTTCAGACTTCGGTGACGTCAAGGCTGCCCAGCACACATGGAAGGAGATAGCTCATTGCCCAGCACAGACCCCAGCCTGGGTGAGAGGGTACCCCAGGACCCAAGCTGGGGACAATGAGGCTTGACCTTCAGATTCTCTGTCCAGGGCCTCCCCGGTATCCTTGCCCCTTAGCCCAGTTCAGCTCTCCTGAGAGCCTTCTGAACTCTTGGAACCTCAGGTTCCCTGGCTGCAATCCTGCAACTTGGTGCAGTTGCAGAGTCAGAACTTTAAATTGGGCAGGGACTGGGAAGTCCCCGAGAGCGGGAGCAAGTGAATTATCCATGTGACAGGAGACCAGGATGCGGCCCTCCAAGGCACCCCTTGGGTCCTGGTCCATGCCAGTGGAGTGTACCTGCTGATAATGAACTCGGGCCTTCCCCTCTGCTTCCCTTCCCTGAAGTCTCAAGGCAGCTCACCGGTACAGTTCCTCACATGTAGGCATGCCACACACAGACATGCATCTGGCATGAAGATTATTCTCAGGAAATCTGAAAAACCAGAACACTAGGGCCAGTGTGTTGGCATAACAGGCTAATCCTCTGTCTGCAGCTCTGGAATCCCATATGAGCACCAGTTTGTGCCTACCTTCCTTCCTTCCTTCCTTCTTTTCTAAGATTCTATTTTTATTGCAAAGGCAGATCTACAAAGAGGAGCCAGAAATATCCTCCATCTGCTGGTTCACTCAAGTGGCCTCAATGGCCAGAGCTGAGTCGATCTGAAGCCAGAAGTCAGGAGCTTTTTCTGGGTCTCCCAAGTGGGTGCAGGGTCCCAAGGCTTTGGGCTGTCCTTGACTGCTTCCCAAGGCCACGAGCAGGGAGCTGGATGGGAAGTAGAGCAGCCAGGACATGAATTGGTGCCCATATGGGATCTCAGCACATGCAAGGCAAGGATTTAGCCACTGAGCATGGCACCAGGTCCAAGTATCTTTTCTGAACTATGAGAATCCACATACAGCTTCTTCTTTGTCTGACCATGCCACCTGGGGGATAAACCAGCAGCCCTGTCCCAGCAGGACTAACGGGGCTTTCAGCACACTTGGACATTCTGCTGTGCATGTCTAACATGGACCCAGCCCCAGGACACCCTACGACTAGCCCATTGGAGTGGGTCTACCTCCTTCCAAGAAGAGTTCCCCAATCCTTACGTCCTGATGGAAAATCATCTTTGTGTTGCACATACCAACACAGGAATTAGAGAAAAACAGTACGTGAAAACTAAAGAATGAGAAAACATGTGAAATTTGCAGAGAAGAGGTAAGCAGATATCAGACTTGCACCTCTCATGCTGCTATGGTCCAATCCTGACGGTCCCAAGGAACACCAGTGGGCATCACTCATCGAACACCTGCCTTCCAAACCGTGTCTCCCCTCTACTCCTGTACTGGCAAGGGGGCACAGAATCTTTCTGTCCATTCACTCTATTATCATAACCCCAGGCTGAGACAATATCCAATTAGGCCTTCACAGTATTCAACCAATGAATCTGAAATACCACAGGTATAATTCAGTTACAGCCTAGAAAATATACCCCGCCCCCGGGCCCGGCTCGGTAGCCTAGTGGCTAAAGTCCTCACCTTGCGCATACCGGGATCCCATATGGGCACTGGTTCTAATTCTCCCTGCTTCCCATCCAGCTCCCTGCTTGTGGCCTGGGAAAACAGTAGAAGACAGCCTAAAACCTTGGGACCCTGCACCCATGTGGGAGACCCAGAAAGGGCTCCTGGCTTCTGGTTTTCAATTGCCTCAGACCCAGCCATTGTGGCCACTTGGGGAATGAATCAGCGGATGGAGGATCTTCTCTCTCTCTTCCTCCTCTGTATATGTGACTTTCCAATACAAATAAATAATTTTTAAAAGAAAGAAGGAAAGAACAAAAGAATGAAAGAATGTAAGAAAGAAAGAAAAGAAAGAAAAAAAATATGCTTTCTGAAGAGTCCGACTCTCTTGTGATACAGATGAGGAACTCAATTTCAAAGAGGCAGGCTGAGCGGCTGCGCATCACTCACGGAGGTGATTTGGCTCTCAGGCCAACCGAACACTGTGTGGCCCTAAGTGGACAGGTCTGGCTGGGGCTCCAGGAGCAGCCCAGCACGAGATGGCGCTGTTGGCACTCTGCCTGGGCATCTGCCTGGTGACTGTCCTGGGCAACAGCCTCCTCAGGGCTGAACATACTGGGTCTCCAGGCTGCAGAGCCCCAAGCACTCCTTCCGAGGAATCTCTCCCTAACAGACCTCTGTGTCACCACCTCCTTCATGCCACTCATGCTAGTCAATGCCCTACAAACCCTTAGGACCATCTCCCTCCCTGCCTGTGCCCTGCAGACGTACCTGACCCTCACCTGGTACTGGGCTCTGCCAAGTGCTTGCTCCTGGCTGTGATGATGTTGCTATCTGCTAGACACTTAGGCACCTGGAGCTCATGAGTTGGCAAGTATATGCGGTTGATGATGCCGAGCTGGGGGTTGCCACTGCACTCCATCTGCATGTGGCACTTCCCTTCTGTGGCTCCAACATCATCAACCACTCCTGCTTTGAGATCCTGGCCATGCTGAAGCTGTCCTTTGGGACATCTCCCTCAATATGCTGGTGTTGACAGTGGCCGATGCAGTCATGGGACTGACCCTGCTGCACCTGCTCATCTGCCTCTCCTACATTTTCATTCTGGCAACCGCCCTCTGGGTCACTCCTGCTGTCAGCCAATGCTATTGTGTGGGATCATCTTCTTCATGTACTTCAAGGCCAAGGAACCTGAAATGGATCAGATTATCACACTCTTCTATGTGTTGTGATGCCATTTCTTAACCCCATCAAATATAGCCTGCAGAATGGAGGTGAAAGCAGTAATAGTAGTGCTGCTGGGGGGTGGACTTCTCTCCAAGAAAGTGCCCCCCACTTCCATGCTGCTCTGCACCCCTCTGAGTCTGCATGGGTTAGGCTGTGCTGTGGTTGTGACCTCAAAGTGCCACTGGCTTAAAGCCAACAGAAGTGGGTCTCTCATTCAATACTACAGATAGGTCCATTGGGAAGTGGCTGTGGCTGGGGTCTCTGCTCTGCTTCATCTTCACTCCACCCCCACCTCGGGAATCTGGAACAATGCTGGGCACAACAAAAGGAAAAGACAAGGCCAAGGCTTGCCATGACTCTCAAACCTCTGCTTATCAGTGATACCTGTCACCTGTACATGCCGTTGGCCAACAGAATTGACACGTGCCCACAGATGAGCATGGCAAGCACATGTCTGACAGGGAAGAGAGCATTGAAGGTCTGGGACCAGCCTAGCAACCAACACCACGTCCCACAGAGTCAGCCTGAGCATGCCAAGAGGTAGAGCTTCCTCTCAACCCAACTGTTCTCCGTGGGTTGCTGCCACATCAATTGCCCCGAGAAAGCTCTGGTAAGCACTTGCAGTGTGCTCCCAGTACTTCCTGACCTGAGTGGGGCTTGGTTAGGTTTTGCCAAGGCAAGAAATCCACATGAGATTTGAAAAGCACAAGTAAGGCAGCTCCAGACACTGGGGAGTATTCACAAGTGAGTAGCTAATTCACCAGCTCCCTCAACCAGTTCCGGCCACAGCCTTCTCCCAGGCCCAAGGGAAGCTTCCATGGGGAGAGATGCCAGCTCCTGCAGCTCGCTGTCATTAAGCTTGAAGGCAGTAAGAGCCAGACTCACGGTCCAGTTCATCTTCCTGACTTGACCCTTCTTCTTCCTTCCCTCACATACTTTTCCCTCCTGGCCGCCAACATAGCTAGAACGTAGCCACTTTGGGCTCAGCCCCAAGTGCATAGGTGACAACCTGGCATAGGTTTCCCCAATTTCTCCCAAGATTCCTGAGGTCTAATCTCTACCATGAATTGCTTGCAGCACCCGCAGTGGTTCTCCCACTTGGGTCCAGCCCTAATTGACTCATCACTCCTTTGGCCAAGGGCCTCTGGTGACTCCTGGTCACTATAGCACTAAGTCTAATTCCACAGCTAAGCCATCAAGACCCTCTGAAATCCGGGTCCACCTGCTTCTAGTGCCTGGCTTTCCTCCAGACCCTTGACCTGGCTCACCCCCTTATCACATCATCTGCCCAGGCTATGCCTCCATATCTTCACTCATAGTGTTCTCTGATGGTACATGGCACCTGTTTTCAGAGCCAGCTTAGATGAAGCAGGTATCTGGCTTAGTGCCTGATCTGCCTGGGCTCCACCCCCAGCTCCAGCTCCTGGTTCATGCAAACGCCAGGAGGCAGAGGTGATGGTTCAGGCAGTGTGGGTTCTGTCACCCACGTGGGAGACTTTGATGGAGCACTCAGTTCCTGGCTGTTGCAGTATTGGGGGAGGGTGGTGGTCTAGCAGATGGGAGCATGCTTGCTTGCTCTCTCTCTCCCCACCCCTACCTCCACCCCTCCCTGCCCACTTTGCCTTTCAAAAAGAATTTTTTTTTAAATGAAAGCTCACTTGGTCACCAGCTGGTCCTCTGCATCCTGAGGTGATGTCATAGCCCCTCACCAGGGACCTGGCCCTTGCTGACTTGTAGTCACATTTGGCCACCACGTGAGCCATCTCAGCTCAGCTACGTGACTGTCACTCAGCAGCATGCACGTCACCATCTGGGAATGGAGTCCTGTGTTACTTCAGGAGCTGCAAGCAGCAGAAAGGGGTCAGGTATCTCAGTCCAGCCATGTGTATAGATGTGTACAAAGCAGTGGCAGGTGCTCTGACCATAGCCCGGGGTCCAGGCAGGCCGCCATTGTCTGTATCTCAAGTTCTCTCCCTTGCTGAAACAAGTCAGGGGACAACATAAGCTTCCCACCTTGGGAACAAGGAAAAGCAGAATCTAGGCCTGCCCCCTCTGTTCTGTGTCCAGCACTGCTTTGTCTCTGCCTCCGCAACCCTTGGAAACCCACAAGCCCTCAAACTCCAAATATCCAAAACCAATCTCATCATCCCCAGTCCCTAGCAAAGTGAGGTCACCAAGTTGTGGAATCTCACTATCACCTCCAAGTCAGGAACATGGTGACAGCCATGCCAGGCTTTCTCTTGGAGCCCACCTCCCCACAATCCTGTAACCTACTGGGCCCTGAAAGTCCTAACGACAATTTGCAGTGAAAGACATCTGGGTCACTGTATTCTCACTCTCAAATCTCTCTCTGAAATCCATCTTCTGCATCAATAAGACAGTGGGCTCAGGCTACCCTGCTGCTCAGATACCTGTTCTCCCATTGGACCAAACATCAGACTGCCACCAAGCTGCCTGACTCTGCGGACCCTTACACACACACACACACACACACACACACACACACACACACACACACACACACACACACACACACACACACACACACACACACACACACACACACACACACACACACAGTGCAACTATTCAGGTCACTCACTCCATGTTAGTCTCTCCTGCCTCCTTCTCTCCCTGGCTGCTCCCTACCCATGTCCAAACATGTGGAGGCCTTCGGCTGTCATATATTGAATGCATATCATGTAGCAGGCTGCACACCACAGTCACTACATGCTCTAAGTGTTTTACTGGCTGGGGAGCAGATGGCCAGATAGGAATCCCAGGGGACATGATGCCATATGGACAACCCTGGTGCCCCTGAGAGCACTTTCCCGGCATCTTGGCAAGTCCATTATTCCTCGCCAAGTGCCTCTCTTCCAGGAATCAGCTTGCGGTCTCCCTTCTAGTTGGGTGTGTCCCAGCTCAGTCTGCCCTCTGCCAGTGAACCTCTGTCCTGAACCCCAGCTCTTTGGGTTTCAGTGTCCAGGTGACCTGGTTCTGTACATTTAGATGTGACAAATGTCTCATACAACAGCAGCCACCCCAGCCAGCCCCTCCTCACTGCCCAGTTGGCTACATCTGCTCATAGAACCTCCAAGAAGAGATGTGAGTGCAGACAGCAGAGAAGAAAGAAATAACCCACTGGCTTTGGGGGGCTGCAAAAGCACAGACCCTTAAGGGAACAGGGTTAAGAGTTAAGGCACAGAGAGACAATATTTGGGAAGAAAAACATAAGTATAAATCAGATTGGCAAAAAGGGGGAAAGAAGAGAGATAAGTGAGAATGCAGTAAAAGCACAAAAGGGAGGAGCCCGTGAGTCCCACTTCCCAGGCAAAGCCCCTGGAGAAGTTTGCAGGATTTAAAATATGTGCAGCTCTTGCCTTGATCATCGAGTAAAACCCAAAGCCCAAATGGTTTTAATGTGTGCCCACAGACCCAAGGCCTCGGACAAGCACACACTACATACAGGGAAATGGTAGAGTGCACCTTGGGGCTGCAAGGCCCCTGCCCACTGCCTCCCTACATCCCAGAGGGCCTGTCTGCACCGCTGCTTGGGGACACGACAGGAGGAGGACGTCTCGAGGCACAGACAAAGTATGCACACTGGTGACTAGGGAGAAGACTGTGTCAGTATCTGGGCATTATATGAGACCCTTGGACTCAGCTTCGGGGATGAGCCTTTAGCCAAGTGATTAAGATACCTGCTTCCCATATCAGGGTGCCTAAGCCCCATAGCTCTGCTCCAGGCTCCAGCTTTGTGCTAATAAAGACTCTAGGGGTTGGCTCTGATGGTTCAAGTAATTGGATCCCTGTCTCCCAAATGAGAGATGCAGACTGAGTGCCTCACTTCTGGCCACGGTCCCAGCTGCTGTAGGCATCTGCAGAACCAAGCAGCATATGGGAACACACCCACACACTCACCCGCTCACTCTCCTTCTCCATCCCTCTGCCTCTCAAATAACTAGTTTAGAAAAAATTCAGCTATGACTGTGTGGAAAGAGGAAATCTCAAATTGACAAAAGGTTATTTTTAGCACTCAGGAAAAAAAAAATAGAAACTCAAAATAGAAGTCACGTTCTTGAATCTTTCTTGCACACTAAGATTTTTACCTGCTACTCCAACTTCAGACGCTCTTGCTTTCCTTCCCTGTGCAGCAGGGGAAGGTCCATGTCACTGGTTTAAGTCATTTCATATGCATACACACTAACAGTTAGTGCAGACTGGACTCCTTCAGAACTAAGAAATGAGCATTACGGAGTGTCTGGGAATGAATCAGGGGCCAAATTAATTGGGGAAGGGGGAGGGGGACACAGGTGTGTGAATGGTAGAGCCAAAACCATGGACAGTAGCTCCTTCAGGCTGCCTTCCCACCTCCCTGTTGATTCCCTTAAGGCCCCTCCTGCCCTCCTTTCCCCACCTTGATCCCAGGAAAAGAGCCAGCAGAGAACCAGCACGGACTTCATTGGAGACACACCAGACTCCACCCGTACCAACACAGGATGCCAGCGCCCCAGTCTCCGCTCCACCTGTCTGTCCTGCATCGCCCTCTGCAGCTCAGCTTGGCCCAGCCCAGCCCCCACTTCCGGGAAGGAAGCCCAAGCCAGAGTCACAGAACCTCTGGGAAAATCTCAAGACCCTGTTTCCTGGAGGTAGACTCCATCTGCTCCAGCCTGATGCCTGGTTCTGACACGACTCCAGTTCCCTGGGAAGGCTCCAGATCCCTGGAAGCATTTCGTATCCTTCACAGGGATTCCCTGATTGTGCAAGGGCTCTGGGTGCTGCACAGGCTCCTGTCTTTGAAGACTCCATGGATGCAGGACTCCACACCCTCACTCCCCACACCCTGGGGCAGGCTCCTGGAGTTCTGTGTCCTTGAGAAAGACTTCACTGCTCGGCTCACTTGTCCCTGGTCCCTAGGGGAGGCTCCACGCCCTCAGAAAGGCCCGCCCCACCCAGAGACGGGCCCAAAGCTCCCCTCAGCTGGTGCAGATGCTACTGACAGTGGCCCCTCCTGGGCCCACAAGGCCCAGCTCTTCTTGCTCGTTGATGCACAGCTGGTAACCACAGCCCCGGGCCCGGGCTCCAGATGGGACCCGGCGGTCAGCTTTGGCACGCGGGGGCAGCAGGAAGCCCACACTGCCAGCAATGAGCATGTGCCAAATGCTATGGATGTAGAAGTAGTTGTCCCGGGTCTCCACAAAAGCATACAGCAGGATGGCGCTGCCCGCAATGAGGCTGCCTGGGCACAGGTAGAAAAGCCAGCGACGCCACGTGGGTGGGTAGCAGTGCCGCCGGCGGACGCTGCGGACTGTCTGGGGAAGGCAGAGAAGGGGCACTCAGAAACAAGAGGGCCTAGAACCCAAGTCACTCACAGGTCTCCCTTAGACCCTACTGGTGACCCAAAGGCACCTGCCAAAATTAAATTGGTCAGGCACCAAGAGCTGCAGGTGATGGTGACAGATCCCAAGTCCATCTTTAGGTGGGGTTCTGCACCTGTGTCCTGCTGGGGCTGACCTCCCAACACACCTCCCACAACCCACCTCACCCTTACCCAGGCTGTGGCCAAGATCCCCAGAGCAAAGAGACTGGGTCCAAGCAGGTTCCAGAGTCCATGTCGGTCAAGCTGCAGAGCCATGGACAACAGCATAGCCCCCAACAAGTACAGCACCTATAGAAAGACAACTCTGAGGGCTGGGCTAGGGCCAGCTGCTGGTGCTGCAGGGGAACAGGCCAGAACACAACCCCCAGAGAGAGGTGAGAAGTGGATTTAATGAGCCCCCGGCCATGGTTGAACCCCGGGCCCACTCCAGACTAACTAACCTGCTTGACCACAGGCTGTAAGCGAGCCATGGCAATGACAGTGACCCACACAGACATTAAGGAGCCCAGGAAATCGCAGAACTGCAGCACATCGTAGTCCATGATGCAGAAGACCACGATGCCCGGCTGGTCACAGGCGTGATAGAACTGGGGGGAAAACAACAGGTATTACACTCAGCAAAGGTCACAGGCCAGAACTGGAAGAAACCTGACTTGTGAAAAGTATTAGATGGTAAGGCATGCTCTGCTTCATCAACCTGGACCCTGGTCCTCACCTTGCACCTGGCCCATGCTGAGCAGAATGCCAGGCCAGGGGCTCTGGACCACTCAAGCAAAGGCCTGGCCCCTCCCTTACAGCTCATGACCACATGGGGCTGGGTGAAGTCGGGGAGTCTGGCCCTGGCCTCATGGCCAAACCCAGACCTCTGCCTTCTCTGCACATGGCTTTTCTGGGGTAGCCCCAACTCTGAGCTGGGCTTCGCTCCTGGGCCTTGCATTAACCAAGGCCCTTTACCTCCTCTCACTCAATGCAGGGTAGGGGCAGTAAGGTAAAAGGCAAGCCCTAAAGCCATGGAGAAAAGCACAAGCAGGGACAGTATCTGGGTCAGGCAGAACAGCTTAGGATAGTGACAGCAGCAGGGTGAAGAAGAAAATTAAAAGTCTAAAATAGGAGGAAAAGGCGTTTTGACCTATATACATTTTATCAAAATAGGAGCTGAGCTTGGGTCAGACCAGCAGACATTAGTTTACAAAAAGTCTAAGATTCAGTGATTCAGCCCAAACCTCTGACCCGCCACGTGCCACCCCAGCTCCTCTGGGAAGCACAGCTCCTAAGGACCTCTTGTGCAGGACAAGGTGTGCAACATTAGCTCACAATGAAGCTGGGGCAGGAAGGCTAAGTGTGGCATCCACAGGTGACCTGGGTGGCCTGATGATGGACAGAGGGGCCCGCATCGATTTCGCACTTTACTAAGACAATCTTAAGTCACAAGGACCGTGTGTCTGTCAAAGAGGCGGCCTTTCAGAGGCCTCAGTGACAGAGGTCCCAGGCCTGCTGGGGCAGGAGAGCAAGCAGGGACCAGAGATTTCCAGTCCAGATCCCTGAGACAGCTGAGCGAGACCCCAAGTCTCCCTGTCACAACCGCAGAATCCAGAGCAGAGCAGGAGGCTGAGGGCATCTTTTACTTCCTTGGCTAAGGTGCCTGCAAGAGCTCAGCCCAGCTGCCATGTCCCCCCGCCCCGAACATCCTCCTCAGTCTACCCTTGTGTTCTCCGCAGTGAGAGACACAGGGACCCAGCCCCCATCCTGTCTCCAGTTTTTTTCTGGGGATATACAACAAGGCCATGCTCTTCACCATGGCTTCGAGGTCTGCCCTCCCCACCCCATCTTTTTTTTTTTTTTTTTTTTTTTGGAAATAGGGGATGAAGAGGGCTAGATAGTACTAGACCTGTGGATGAAGCTCATGGAGTATGAACTATTAGGGAAAACCGGGACATGCCAGAAAGGTCGGTGGGACACAGGGAGGCGGGTCTGGGTTTGGTCAAGAGGTCAGAGCTGGGCTCTTTCTCATGTGCTGATTCCACTGAGAGTCAATCTGGTTCCTAAACAAATCAATATTCGAGTCTTTTGCTATTTTAGGAACAGGCTTTTGATGAATCTCTACACTTCGACAACCAGATGTAAATACTGTAGGCAACTAAGTTACTTAATACTATTTTATAACTGTAATCTTCTTTGAAAGCACTGAGTTTACATTTTAGGCCCAACCAGATATGCTCCACATACTTTTCACTTTTATAAAAGGAAACGCCCAAGATTTCTGGAAAAGATACTTTTTGCAGATCTTTAAATTTGAAGGAAGGCAAGAGACAACCCAAAAGAAAAATGGCAGAGTCCACAGACATTGAAGATACATACATCTAGGAGGTGACTGAGGGCCAACTTTCTCCAAGAGGTTTCTCTGCAACCAAAAATGAGTCAGGGGCTGGAGCAGGCTTTGTGACACAGTAGATTAAGCCACTAGTTGGGATGCCCACACTCCATGTCAGATTGCAAGGTCAAGTCTTAGCTACTTCCTGCTCATGCCCCTGGGAAGGCAGCAGGTGACGGCCCCAGCACTTGGGCCCCTGTATTTAATCTGGAGGACACAGATTGAAGTCCAGGCTCCCGGTTTGCACACAGCCCAGCCCCATATGTTGCAGGTACTTGGGGAATGGGACCAGCAGACAAAAAAGCTCTCTCTTCTGTCCCTCTTTTTCTCCCTCTCCCCCTGCCTTGTAAGGAGATAAAATTTTGTAAAGAATAAAAAGAATGGGAGAAATGCGGATACTGCCTCTGGATTGGAAAGGCTTCAGGGAAATCACCTCACTGACAGTCTGTGAATATTCACCAGTCATGCTAACGAGTCACAGCAACTGTGGGTGTCTGTGGAAAATCCAAAATAGAGTTAAACCAAAATGACAGGGCAAGGGCGGCTGTCCCACTGAAATCTGTGGGCCAGTTTTTACATTAGTACTTCCCTTGTCAACAGCAAAAATAAACAAACAACTGGTAGAAATAACAGAAAAACTGGAGCTTAAGAAATTGGGACTAAAAGCTATCTTCTTTTTTTGAAATAGAATACAACTAATTCTAATCTAAGTTTATGACTTCCTCAGCTTTGTAGATTGCATAGAGGATAACCTGGAGAAATTACCCCAAATTGTTTTGTTGTGTGGGATTTGACATTTTTAGAACATGACTGTGTAGTTCATCTAAAGCCTCAAGATGGGATAAAACTGAAAACAGACCATTTTTAATCCATGCAAAGACTGGGATATCTACGTCAGACTATAACAGAACTTGCAGCTGCACTCTCATCTTATGTTTCCTGTTTTCACTCTCTTTTAGCAACCTTTCCAGACTTTGTCAAGGCCCCCGAGCACTAGCTAAGATGGTCAGAGCAGCCAAGTGCTGGGGAAGACAGGCTCCCAGTCAGGGTGTCAGTAGGTAGGCCCATGAGCAGCTCCGGTCAAGGGCACTGTACAGGACCTGCTTGAGCTGCAAAAGGCCTAGAGGCATCGCAGGGCAGTGCCAGATACGTTTCTGCCTAGTGGCTTGTTAATATTTGGTTTGGTTGTTTTCTTATATCAATATTGGCATATTTGGGCCCAGCGCAATAACATAGTGGTTAAAGTCTTCGCCTTGAATATGCTGGGATCCCATATGGATGCCGGCTTTAATCCCGAACCCTGCTTCCTATCCAGCTCTCTGCTTGTGGCCTGGGAAAGTAGTTGAGGATGGCCCAAAGCCTTGGAACCCTGCACCCACATGGGAGACCTGGAAGAAGCTCCTGGCTCCTGGCTTCAGATTGGCCTAGCTCCAGTCATTGCAGCCACTTGGGGAGTGAGCCATCAGACAGATGATCTTCCTCTCTGTCTCTCCTCTCTGTATATCTGCCTTTCCAATAAAAATAAACAAATCTTAAAAAAAAAAAAAGACTGGCTTATTTGATAAGAATCCTGGAGGCAGTGCAGTAGCATAGTAGCTAACCTTCTGCTTATGATACTAACATCTCATATAGGCACCAATTTGAGTCCCAGCTGTTCCACTTCTGATCCAACTCTCTCTTAATGTACCAAGGAAAGCACCCATGTAGGAGACCCAAAAGAAGCTAGTTCCTGGCTCCTGACTTTGGATTGGCTCAGTTCCACCCAATGTGGCCATTTAGGAAATGAATCAGCAAATAGAAATTTTCTCTCTGTAAATCTCCCTTTCAAGTAAATAAATACAAATTTTAAAATTTTTTATAGAGAACTACTAAGCTGAGGCTATTGGCTCCAGGACTTTGAAGAAGCAAAGTCAGGTTAAAAATGAGTCAATGTTCCCTACCCTGCGAAGGGAGCCACAGAACTCAGCAATGACCCACAAGGCACTGGAAGTCAGGTGGGGAACCTCGGCTCTCCCATTTGCCTCCCCCTTCAGCAAAGGGTTTATTTTCCCCCATTTACCAAAAAAAAAGGTAACAATAAAAGTACCTATTATTACAGTGGTATTACAAATATTAAATCAGCAGTATCTACCACACAGCAGATGCCACTTTGCTCTTAGCAATACCTGAAATGATTGCCTACTACAAAATCAAATGCTGGTTTCTGGTCTGCGTTTGAACATACAGTATATCTGTGAGCCCTGAATTACAAACCTGCTGTCTGCTCCTGTCTCCTGGTTAGGCAGCGCTAGATTCGCAGACAGGAAAAGTGGTTGTCACCTGCTGTCCTGGCATTAACAACTGCACTACAACCAGGAAGTCTTTAAGTGGACACCACTGTGAAGTGAAACAAGTGTATGCGAAGGACACAGTGGCAAAGCAGGGACCACAGGTGACCTGCTTGGCAAACTGGATGACCAACAATTCTGTGTTTTGGCCCACGTGAAAGAACTGGAGTTAAATCTGGGTTCAGCCAACAGCCCAAAGCCAACAGCTTTTCCATATCCTTATTTCCTCAATGAAGAAAGCAGGCGCTGTCCTCATGGTGCCAGCACGTGGGGGGGGGGGGGGGCCCTCAGGTTCCCACTAGGAAGCGGGTCCTTTCCAATAGGCCTGCCATTGCATCCAGACAATGAAGAGCTGTCCAGCACCAGATGTCCCACAGTCGATGCTCAGGGTGCTCACAGGAAGCTATGAGAACACAGATGCCCTCCCAGCATGTTCCCTCCTGTTACACTATGGGACTCTCAGTCACTCTGACTCTCATTCAGATCTGCGTGTAGCCAAGGGTGGGCTGGTGGAACAGCTGTCGCTAAAGGATTTGGCAAGCAACAGGATAAAGGGCATCTGGCAAGAACAGAGAGAAATGGTGTCTCATACAAAAATAGAAAGCAGCATCATCAGAGCAGGGCCCAAAGAAGGGTCCAGTGAGAAAAGACTGGAGTGTACCCTCCTCACCTCATTCAGCTTCCAGGGTCGAGCTTTCTCCTCCTCGTCTGTAGGTGAACATCCCAGATAGCCCCGGGACCCTCAGGGTCTCAGTACATTTACCTCCACTCTCTCCCAAACAATAAATAAGATTTGCAAAATATGGGCATAATTCTAACCTAATTATGCTGGAAAGTAGGGAGGCATGTATGAGTGTCCTTCCAAAAATTCATGGAAAATAAAGTTAAAGGGGCCAATACATTGGCTCAACTGACCAATCATCCCCCTCCAAGTGCCAAGATCCCATATGTACCAATTCATATTCTAGCTGCTCCATTTCCCATCCAGCTCCCTACTTATTGCCTGGGAAAGCAGTAGAGGATGGCCAAAGGCCTTGGAATCCTGCGTCCACATGGGAGAGCGCAATGAAGCTCCTGGCTCCTGGCTTTGGATTGGCTCAGTTTTGAACATTGAGGTCATTTGGGGAGTAAACCAGCAGATGTGTGACCTCTATTTCTCTCTGTAACTGTGCCTTTCAAATAAAAATAAATTTTAAAAAAGAAGAAAAACTTAAAAGTTAAGAGCTAAGTTTAGAGGCAAACATTTGGCCTCAGCAATCAAGATGCTGGCTAGGTCATCTGCATTCCATCTTAAAGCATCTGCCTTCAGTATGTAACTCCAGCTTTCTGCTATTGCAGATGGCGTGGAGAGACCATGGTGACGGCTCAGGTACCTGGATTATTTCCACCCAACAATGGCCTGAGTTCTCCCCTCCCAGCTTTGGCCCAGGATGGCCCCAGCTACTGCAGGCATCTGGAAGCAAACCTACAAACAGGAACACTCTCCTCTGCACCTGTGCTTTCACTGTCTCACCGTGCTCTCCCTCTCAGGTTTCTGAATGTTTATTTTGGCACAAGAAAAAGATCTGAGATTCATATATATTATTAAAGACATTATTTTTTTTAAAGCCAGAGTTAGAAAAAGGGAGAGACAGAGAAGGACAGACAGATCTTCCACCCTCTGCTTCACTCCCTAGATGGCTGCCACAACCAATGCTGGGCCAGCAGAAGGGCAAGAGCTAGGAGCTTGGCAGCAGTTGAAGCACCTGGGCTATTCTCCACTGCTTTTCCAAGAACTTGACCAGAAGTGATGCAGCAAGGTCTCAAATCAGCACCCTATGGGATGCCAGCACCACAGGCAGTGGCCTTGTTGCTACACCATAGCACGGTCCCCTGCATTTCCATGACCTTCTCATGAGATAACCTGTTGCTGAGACATGAGGAGAGTCCATAGGACATTTGTAGAGTTCTCATGGGCAGGCACTGTATGCCACACGATGCCAAAAGCTCAGGGTGAGATAAAAAGATCAACAGAGTGATACCTCCCAGAAGGGAAAATAAACCTGTTGGGATCATGTCACACAAGCAGACTCACTTCTGTGCCTTTCCTTGTAATACCTAGGATGCACTATGAACTTTACTGATTCTGGAGGGGAAAATAGAGGATTGTGACTATTCTGAAATGGAGATGAAGGGGTTTTAAAACTACATGAACCCTCACCAGAATGTGCCTGTTTGAGCTGGGACTTTCATATCTCAGCTTCTCAGGTCACTGGAAGCCAGACTGTTGGATAAAGTGGCCACTACAGAGACAGTCTCTGAGCTTCCAAAGTTCCCAAGAGAAACCAAGGAGGCCACGGCTCCTGAATGGCACTTGGGGGAAGGGGCCTTTTCCTTGCATAAACAAACATGCTAAAGAGGCACAAACCCCTAGTGCAAGGAGAACAGGAACTCCAAGATGTTATTCCTCACACCATGTCAGGTCAGGATGAAGGAGAAGACTTCCTACAGAGCTGTGCCCCATACAAAGAACATGCTGATGGGGGAGACATGACTGTATGCTACAGGTCACTTAGGGAGCAGTGTTAAAGTTGCCAGGCCCTCCAGGAGGGCATGGAGTGAGGCAGCCAGAATTCCCTCACTGTTGCATAACATGGCAGACAGCTCTGTTCATTCATCCAAACATGTCTTCCAAAAGCCACCACCCTCTGTGAGGCTAGGCCAGGAAGGGCAGCCCCAACATCCCCCAGTCTGTGGAGGACATGCTCAAAGCACCAGCCACTTGTGGAGGACAGGGGCATGGGGAAGACAAGATGCCGCTGCGTACCGTGGAGAAGAACATGGTGAAGGTGTAGACAGAAGCTTCCAGCACATATCGGCTCCGAATAGCCAGGACCACAGGGGGCAGAAACATGAGGTTGCTCAGGCACAGCAGGAGGGTGGACAGCAGCTGGAATCCATAGGTGAGCGCATCCGCGCTGTCTGTACAGCCCCAGCCTCGCCATCCTGCAAGCATGAGGGCACAGGATGGCATGGGGCAAAGGCTGTCCTGGGATCAGCAGATGCTTCTGCCTGCCAAGCTCTCGCCATGGCCAGCAAGAGTGCTTTCTGCCCTCCCACTCTCTCCAAGCCCACCCTGCCCTAGCAGGGCCACCCCTCCAGGAGCCCAGGCAGCCCACACAGCTGCTCCCCTGCCCACCAGCTTACCAGCCTTGCACTCGCAAGCCGCATACAGGTAGTTGTGTGTGCGCAGCAGCTTGCACTGGCCATAGGGCCCACAGTCATCCATGCACGGGGACAGGAAGGTGCGCAGCCGCACTTCGGCTGTCACATTGTGGCACCGCACGAACCTACAACACACTCACTGTCACCTAGGGCCCTCTGGGGCCTTCCCATCCCCAACTCCAGTATCCTGGACACAGCAGTGGTCACTGCTCACCGAGGCCCTGCCCCACACAGCGAGCGGAGAGTCAGGAACCAGGTGCCGGTCTGTGGGAATGGGATTCGTAGCCTGGCCACTCTGGAGGTGGCACTGACAGAGAGAAGGAAGCCAGCCAGAGACTCTGAAAGAAGGGAGAACAGGGAGATCAGTGACAGGGAAGAGAGAGCAGTGCACAGTGAGATCCCAAGAACCCTCAGCCACCTGCCCCTCTTCCCAGACACCCAGGCCTGTCCTTCCCCCACCCTATCCCCCACAGATCCCATCGAGCCTTCCTGCCTCCTCCCCTCCCCCAGGCCTCACTCTACCTTTGGAACATGTCACTGCTGCATCACCCAGGCTCAAGGGCACCTCGTGTGTCAGGCAGCCGAACACTGTCACATTTTCTTGCTGCAAGGAGCTCTGGAGAGGACAGATACAAAGACAGGGCTGCCACACCCTCCAGTCTGTCTCCTGGCCCCACAGCCCTACACCTGCTGATCCCCCTAGACAGCCCATCCCTCCAGGTGCTCCCCCCGAGGCTGCTCTCTCCTTCCATTCCTAAAATTAAAAACTTTGAAAATGTCAGACCCTTCCCAGTAGAGAGCTTTCAAAGACTGGAGATTCTGAATCTTTGACTCATAAAACAGAAGCCCCGTTCCCCGCCCCCCTTTTCAATCCTACCTAGTTTTATTTCAGGGAAGGGAAGTTGTTACCACACATGGAAACTAGCATGACTGGAGTATGGTGAGGTCCTTGGCCACCTTCACCTGGGGTTGGAGGCAGGATGGAATGCCGAGGTGGCAGGGGTGGGGAATGACATAGCATGGAGACGTGTTTAAACCCATAGAGGAAAATTAAGTCAGTCCCAGAGATGGGCCATACATTTGCTACTTACTTCTGGGCAATCAAAACAAAGAAGGAAGCCTGCTGGGTTTCGCGACTTGTGAGTCAGTAAGACCCAAGTCAATCAGTATCTCTGAAGAACAGCACCCAGCTAGTTCTCAATCACTGATCATTGTGTGCTGTCATGCGTCCTGCCCTCAACTGCAAGGGTGAGTTCTGTGCACCTTGCTAATAACTTCCCTCAAGGCCAGCCCAGGGCAGTATACCAAAGCATTACTCAGTTAAAGTCAAACCAAAGGGGAGCCAAAAGGAAAAATACATGTCCAGGTTTGTTTTTGTTTTTTTTTATTTGTTTGTTTGTTTGTTTGTTGTTTTTTGTTTTTATCCAAGAGGGGGAAAAAGCCAAAATATCTGGAAAGAAAGATCAGGATCTCTGGCTTGGGAAACAGTACGTAAGCTAATGGGTCAGAGTCAAGCAAAAGAAGGTCTCCAATAGGGCTTGGTGTTGTGGTATAGCCAATTAAGCTACCCAATGTAGCACCGGCATCCCATTTGGGCACAGGTTTGAGTCTAGCTGCTGCACTTTTAATCCAGCTCCCGGTTAATGCATCTGGGAATGCAGAAGAAAATGGCCCCAAGTGTTTGGGTCCCTGCACTCATGTGGGAAACCTGGAGGAAGCTTCTAGTTCATGTCTTTGGACTGACCCAGCCCCAGCCTTTGCAGCCATTTGAGGAGTGAACCAGTTGATGGAAGATCTCTTTCTGTCTCTATCTCTTTCTCAGCCTTTCAAATAAATCTTTAAAACATCTGCAAGCCAGGAAGTTGCTACTGTTCAAGGCTAAGGGCATCAAAATGTGTGTGCCTCTTTGTTACACCCAGACAGGCAGGCAGTAACCAGAGAGGCAAGCTGTGAAGATGTCCACCAAAAAGATAAACAGCTGTGCTAGGGATGACCCTTCACTATTTTCAAAGTGCTTTGCCTTCCTATTTCTTTTATAATATTTTTAAGTGCATTCAATTATTTTAAAGAAAATAAGCAGAGAGAAAGGGGCAAAGATCCAAGGATCTTAGTGTGCTGCAAGCCCGAGATGATCCCACAGGTAATAATGGAGGCAAGTCCTACTGCCCACTGCCCTGCTCAGACCACAGCAGGCCATGAGTATCCCAGACATGCTATGAGAGACTCAAGAAGAGAGGAGCTCTGGACAGCAGGGACCCCAGGTCTCTGAGGCTGTTCAACCTTTGGGAGGCTGGGAATGGGAGAAGGGTCATTACAGTGAGCTAGGGAAATAAGGAGCATGCCTCAAGGCAAGACATGGGTAAGCCAGGGAACCACAATGGGGGCCAAGGAAGGGGGAATGTGCTTTCTGCCCAATTTCTCTCTAAACCTAAAACTGATATAAGAAGTTGTTTCGTTGTTAAAAACAAAATTACAGATATGAGGAAATCAGTGGGGGGAGGGGAAATAGGAAGAGAGTAGGCAAATCATGGAGCCTATGGAAATGCATCATAAAACAAATTTTTTAATGACAGGAATAGATTCACTGGATTTGGCTTCTGGACAAAACAGAAACCAGTGGGCAAAAACACGGAGGCAGATGTTGATGGAATGTCAGGATTGCTTTTGTAACATCAGTGGTCCAAACATGGAGGCTTGGCCTCAGGTGGTGAATGTTCCATCACAGGAGATACACCAGAACAAGCAATCTGCCCCAGAGACACAAAACTGGGAAAACACAGACCACTGTGTGTCATCCTGGCTGACCCAGCCCACTTACAGCAAAGTCAGTCCTCTGGATATGCTTGCTGACCGGAACTGAGCTAAGACACAATCCCTCATCGTAAGGATGGCTGGACACACAACCTGCAGGTTTCCTGGAGGATGTGTGAGCCCCACGCCCCCCACAGCTTCTCCTCTGAGCTCCCCACAGGGTAGCCTCCCCACAACCAGCCAAGAGTACCACGTTGAGCTGGAGCTCCAAGCTGAGGACGCCTCCACTGTCCAGCACCGGCAACAGCCTCAGGGCGAACACAGCTGGGCGCTCAGGGGGCAGGGCCACGTTGGGACCAAAGAAGATGTAGAAGTGGACAGAGAAGGTATCCAGTTCGTTGCGCAGGGTCGGACGTACAGGCCAGCAGTGCTCAGGTGGGGACATGGTCCCGGACCCCACCACTGAGGTCCCAAAGGATGGCAGCTCTGGTGGCAGGATCTGGCTGCCCAGTGACTGGGGCATGTTCATAGCAGCTCCGGGGACCAGAGCACGAGACAGGCTGGGCTGTGGGCACTCTGTGTGGGTATAAGAAACCAAAGTTAGGGCCTGCAGCTACCCCTTTCCTTGTCCCCTGACTTAATAAACCAGATCTGAGCCAGACAAAACTTAGCAAAGGGTAGGGAGGGTAAAAACTAGAATGTGATGTCCTTGGAAGTGTGGGCACCCAGTAGTTTCTAGTGGCCACAGCTAATAGAATGTCACGCTGAAGGGAAGTCAAGGTCATCTGTCCTTCTCCAAGGGCAGCGAAAACACTATTCAGCATAACTAGTGTAAACAGGTAACTTGGAGTATGAAGTCATACAGGCTGTGGCCAAGACAATGTCCCAGAGGTCTTGGCTGTTCATCTCTACCCTAGGATTGCATCAAGGAAAGTAATGAGGGCCTATGGTTGTCCTGAGTCAGACACAAAAAGAAAACAAAAGAGCTTACTTCGGTGTGCATTCCTCTGAACTATGCAAACGATATTAAAAATAAAAGAAAAATTTAAAGAGGGAACTGATAGAATGAAGGAGCCTAGGTGGGATGAGGGAGCCCACAGGGCCGAAGGTCACTTTCCAAAAGATGTCTGCACAGCTGGGTGCTGGGGCAGATGTGGGGGCTCTGACCTTGCAGGCGCACACAAAGCTGGAAGCGGATGGTCCTGCCAGGGCCCCGGGGTGGTGTCTCCACACGCACGTAGACCCAGTGCCCCCATGGGGGCAGTGCCAGCTCCAGCTGGCATGCTGAGGTGCTGCCACAGGCTACCGAGCTTGAGTTGTGTAACGGTGGGGCCTTGGGACGTAGGCGCAGTGTCAGTGGGCAGACGGATGCCCCACGGCCCCCCACACATACCAGCTGCGCTGAAACCCTGTAGGTGAAGCTGGGCACAAAGACCCTGGGCAGAGGAGAGGTCGGGGGTGAGAAAGGAGGAACAGAGAGGTGAGAGGGACATTAGGAAGGGCACAGATCCAACCCACACTGGAGGGAGACCAGTGCCAAGCAGGTGGGCTATGAAGCCGAGGAGATACACCTTAGCAAAACACGTATGAGCCAGGGAAGGAAGAAGTTGTTGGGGGTAGTGGACTTACTTGTACAGAGCTGAGCGATTGTGGGCAGAGAGGGTCTGCTCAGAAGGACGACCAGGCACCAGCACAGCCACATCCAGCAAGCGCCGGACAATCAGCTGTGGCTGCAGGAGATACTGACACTCATCCTGGAGACCCTGATACAAAAGCAGCGATGGTGGGAAGGCAAGAGTCAGCACAGTGCTATTATGCCCAGGCAAACCAAAACTGCTGGGAGATTCCAGGAGAAAACTCCCAGGCTTCTTGACTGAAGCATCCCTGAGCCCAGGAGCCTTCCTGCCTAAGCAGTCATCGCTGATCACCTCCACGCTACCCTGGTCTGCATGATTTGCTGGGACCCTCAACACCAAATGACTTTGAGACTGAAGACCACTACTCACTTACAGGATTGTTCTGATCAAGGTGAATCCCCAAACCTTGCTCCACCAAACCCCAGCATCCTACTCAGTCTCAGCTATGGAGTCAGGCAAGGCACTGAATTCCACCAAAGCTCCACAGGTTGAAGGGAGGACCAGTCAAGTGCCAGTCTGGACAGCTCAGCATCCTCTGCCTGGGATTTCTCTGCCTCTTGCATCATTGCATCCTCCATGCCTAGAACAGCACCTGACGCACAATAAGTGCCAAGAAAATGCTGTTGCATTAAAGAATGGTGTCAGAGGGAGCACCTTTCAGGAGCTCTTGAGCCAACCTGGGTGCCCAGGAGCTTCCCCCTCTGATAACTGAAGTCCACGTCCCTCATTTTTAGTGTCAAACTGTAAAGGTTAGAAATACTTTCACAAGGCCAGCACAGTGGGGCAGTGGGTAAACTGCTATCTGCAGTGCTAATTCTCCTTTTGATCCAGCTCCCTGCTAATGCACCTGGGAAGGCAGTAAAAGATGGCCTGAGTGCTTAGGTCCTTGAACCCATGTGGGAGACCAGGAAGAATCTCTTGGCTCCTAGTCCCTGGCTTCAGCCTGGCCTAGCCCTTGCCATTGTGGCCATTCGGGAAGCAAACAACTAGATGGAAGATACGTGTATGTGTGTGTGTAATTCTAACTTTCAAATAAATAAATAAATCTTCAAAAACAAATGAAATGCTTTCATAAGTCATTTAATTGATCTTACCGTCTAAGGCAATAACCACTGGAAACATTTGGGGTGAATGAGTCCAAGAGTGGGGCTCCCACTCAGGAGGTGCCTATTTGTTGGTAGATCATTAGGGGAGGAAATACTTTGTCCATGTTTGCTTTCTATTGGCTTAATTAAGGGATTAATACATATGACCTAAGAAGTGCTCTTTCCTTTAACTATAGAGTGGACATATTCAGTACCCTCCTTTAATGGGGAGGAAGTGTCCACTTATGGAGACCAGGACGGGGCTGTGGCAGTGACTCCACTCCATGTTGAAGTCAGAGGAATGGTACCAGAAGTCGGGTCCTCAAGAACTTCCAAGGCCAAGCAAGAGTACAAACTGAGTCAGCAAGGACAGAGAAACATGAGCAGCCAAAGAAGGAAGCCTGAGAACCAGGAAGGTCAAAACAGGAGAAGTAGAAGGGAGGTAGCATGACAGATCCGGAAGTGGAAGGCAAGGCAGGAGCACGCCTAGCCTGTCCTCCTTGGGGCAGACTAGGCGGCTTGAGAAAGGCCTGCAGGAGGGGCCAGGACTGTGTCTGGGCTTGAAGGCTGAAGATGCCTGAAGGCATGCAGCCTTCTCCATAGGAGCAGCCCAGAACCTGCAAAAAGATCATTTAAGAAACAAAACTAGAAGTGCAATAAGCATCAAAGAGCTTCATACTTATCTTTGCACATACTAAACTAGAGATACCTCTTAAGTCTAAGACACCCAACTGGAGATGCCAAGCAAGCAATTAAAATTTGAGATTCATGGAAACTGGGCATGGCTGAATACTCCTAGAAGGCACCAACTCCTACCTGGTACTTAAGACTATTGTGCTGGATTCACCAAGCTAGAAAGTAGGGAAATTAGAAAAAAAGCTGTCCCAGCACAAAGCATGAAGCCACTATGATCACACTGACCAGGCAGAGGAGAAGCCACAGAGGAAGCAGAGGAGTGGATGGTAGACAGGAGAAAAGCCAGGACAGTCTTGTAAGGTCACAATGGCCAGGAGGAGAAAGTGTGTCAAGACAGAAAGAGCAATACAAGGAACTAGTTAACAGCTAGTCAGCAGTTAACTCTCAGAAAGATGGGAAGAGGAAGACTTACTTTTCACTGTCTGCCTTTCGTGTCTTTCGAATGTTGTACCAGGTTCTTATGCTACCTATTCAGAATATAAATAAAATAACTTAGAAGGAAGAACAGCAGAGGCAGCACCATTAGCCGATTTTATATACTTTAGTTGAGTTACTAAGTCATGCTTAGTCCTTCTAGAAGCACAACTGGTTTCCTTGCTTTCCTTCTTATTGCTTTCATTCTTTTCAAATCTTAGACTTGGGAAGAAGACTGCAAAGGAAACTTGTGGCCCACATTTGGGAGAACACATCCCTTGTGTGCTATTTGGGTGTCAAATGTTACCTGGGAGTCCTCCACGGCATAAGCTCCAAGACAGAAAAGGCAAAAAGAAGGGGCAGGAGGGCAAGACAGAAGTGGTTAATATGGAGAAGGAAAAGAAATGAGATCAGCTTGGGAAACCATGAATTTTGGTAGGTGTCAGGTGTCAGGAGGGAAAAAAAAATGGCCATGGCTCACCACATGCCAGGCTCTGCACTGAGTGCTAGGAAGGTACAGTAACACAGACACGGGGTCCAGCAGAAATGTGGGACTACAGCCCAGGGAGAGGGGAATAGGCGAGATAAGGTACTTCCCTCTTCCAACCATTCAGGGATCCTTATCACTCTCAGGCCAAAGTTCTAACTCCTAGAGGCTCTCAATAACCTGGCTTCTGCTTGCCGCATCATCCTCATGTGCCCCATCTCCCATCCCACACTGAACTGCCTCAATTCTCCCGTCTAAGCTTTGGCAAGCCACTTCCACCACCTGGAATACCTCTTCCAGTCTCCTCAGCTGCAGGTCTCACTTCCTAGCAGTTTGCAGTTTCTTTGCCACCATCCTCACAAGCTGAGCCATCTCTCCTCTGTGCCTTTGAAACAGTGCCCATATCTCACTAGCTTACTTCTTCTTTATCTCTTGTGTTCATAGTTCCCAATCCAAGGCCTGGCACAAAGCCGGTACCAAAAGACCATGGGTTCAAGGAAGACCTGAGCCTATCCTCAAAGCTGAAGAAGGCCCCAGAAACAGTGCAGCCTTCTCATCCCTGATACTCACTGGCCCTCACCCAAGGATATCACTGAGCCCAGATAACTTCCCATGTTTGCTAAGCTTCAAAGGAAACCAAGAGTAGTACAGGAGAAAGCAAATCAAGGAGATGGAATAATGCTCTGAGGAATGAATTTGAGTCTGAGAAATTAGCCACACCTGGAAGAATACTTGGAAGCCCATATAAGATACCAGAAGGCATGCAAATTCTTACAATGACCTCATACAAGATTCCTGCCCTGTCAAGCTCTGGACAGGCCTGACTAAAAAGCTGTATCTTTCATGATGTCCAGACGTGCTGCTGCTCATCCACAAGGTGGAACTGTGCCGGTTCCCCAGTCTTAACACACCCCTGGGGAACTCTGGACCTGGGGGGTTCCAGCTGTGGTACTAAGTGCCTCGGATCCTATGTGCTATTAGAGGGCACGTCAGGTCTGGTTCTTCACTTACTCTCTAGCTCCCTTTAGCTGGACACTGCTGAGTCTCCCTTTCAGTTCTGAGCAGACTTGCTCTGTACTGTTCTCCTGATTGCCCACTGTTGCAATATGACAGCCATGAACAACCCTGACCATTCCCCACCAGGCCTCAGCTCTCATAGAATTCCAGCCCAGGCCTGGGCCTCCGAAATCCTTCGAGATAACTAGAACAGCATTCGGGAGAAGTCTCCATCGGCTTTTACAAAGTGAATCTAGCATCAGAGCCAGGATGGAACAAACTCTCTGGGATGTAGCCAAAAACTGATGGAGATACTGCTCCTTACAGACGGAGAGGGGATTTTGGTTGGACAGCAGCCGAAGCCTGCCTGGAACCCAGAGCTTTTTTCAGGTGAGCTCCATACATGCTCTCATCCAAGGAGTCCCCAGGCCTTGACAGAACATTCCCTTGAAGGAAGGTGCTCAGAAAGCTCATGGAAAACACATATCATGAAAAAATTATGCATGGATGTCATATTTTTTGTACCCAAATAAACTTCTATGTATTTCATTTTTTTTTTCATGAAGTTTATGAAATTCCCTCATACATCACTCCCAGGTAAAAAGCAGGTCCGGTACCACCAAAGCCTCCAAGGACCACCTCAGGCCTGGTTCCCACCTCTGCCAAGATCAAGGCTGGCATACCTGTCCTTGTGTGATTCCCTGCTCAAAGGCATTAGCAGCACCTATTCTGGACACTGGACTGCATCAGCAGGGGACAGGTGAATCTAATGCAGTCCCAGAGTCCCCACTCTGAAGGGACTTACCCTGAAGCGAGCTCTCCGAGTCAAATCTTCAGCTGATTGGGAGGGGCATGTCTGTCCTGAATTCTCAATGCCATACCGCATTCTATAACATCCTGTTCTTGAAATCCTTGCTCTGCTCCTACCTGAACCTTTACCCTTACCACAGGGCCAACATGGATGGCCATCCCACTCTGACAATGGCCTGTTCATTGCATCTTCCCTCTCCACCAGTGAACAAGAACGGGAAATGTGGAGATTCGCTCCCTACAAGTAGGAGGTCTGGCTGAACACCTAACACTGGCAGGAACGGGGCCTAGTGCAGCAGCTTAGCAGCTAAATTCCTTGCATTGCATACCTGGGATCCCATATGGGTGCCTGTTCTAATCTCTGCGGCCCTGCTTCCTATCCAGCTCCCTGCTTGTGGCCTGGGAAAGCAGCTGATGACAGTCCAAAGCCTTGGGATGCTGCACCTGTGTGGGAGACCCAGATGCTCCTGGGTCCTGGCTTCGGATCAGCTCAGCTCTGGCCATTGTGGCCACTTGGAGAGTGAATCAGCAGACAGCAAATCTCCCTCTCTGTCTCTCCTCCTCTGACTTTCCAATAAAAATAAATAAATTTTCAAAAAAAAAAAAAAGGCTGGCAGAATGCACGGAGACATCTCCTTCCTCTCCAATCAGAACAGTCTCCTAGACTCTATGATGGACTATGTCAACCAGCGGATTCTTCAAAGACCTCATAGTGCTTGGAGTGACAAGATTGGCAGCAATTCATAACTGGTGAACTATCAAAACCACTTGAGCAAGAACCTCAGAGCATGCCCTATATCTGGGACCTGGGGAGGGTGGGAAATTGGGTGGGCCTTCTCCCTTAACATCCCCCATTAAACATGAATGAAACAATATGGAAATAATAGTCTTACCCACTTTCCTATAGCCCTTGAACCTTTTTACCCTAATTAACTCTGTAAAGAATATCAAAAATATAATAACAAAGAAAGAAAAAAGAAAAAAAACAGTCTCCTAACCTTTGAGCCTGCCCTTCAGAATGTAATAGCCTCCACACTATGGTGACAATGCTGACTGCAGAAGAAGGGACATCAGTTAGGTGGACACTGCCAAAAGCATTCTTTGAATAAGAAAGGGCTTCTCTTCCTATCCACTGTAGGGGGTGGAGAGCTATCTGAAACCATGAAGGAAAGGGAACATATTCTCTCAAATGGACTAACGACTGAGTGGTGGCCTAAGAGGGTCTTAAGGCTATCTCCATCAAGATGGAGATCAACACCAATCCTGGGTTTGTCCAACTGATTCAAGCAGTCCCCCAGCTGGCTTCTGACTATCTCGATGCACCCTGTGACTTCTGGTAGGAAGGGACGCTATTCTCCAGTGCCAAAGCCTCTGATTCCAGGGCTTTCCTTTAGCTTACCTGGACCCTCCTATGTCCCCTCAAGACTCTCAAACTGCCTCCTACAGAGCCTGGCCTTTTGACCCATCAGTGACCTGCTGGTCCCTAGCGATGCCTCAGCCCAATCACCCTCTGCTGTTGCCCACCCTGGTAAAAGGCTGGTGTTCTAGGCAGCCTAGTGAGAGAGAATTTTCAGCAGAGACAGAAAGGCAGCTCTGGCCCCTCTAGCCCTGGGTAGCATTCACCCACCTTGACAGAGATGTGGCCATGTGCCTGGGGAAGGTGGGCAGCCAAGAACCAGTCCCCAGGTAAGGGGCTGCTGACGTTGAAGATGCCTGAGGTGCGGTTGGGCAGTGTCCAGCTGAGGGTCAGTGAGAAAACCCCAGGCACTGCTGTGTCCCCTGGGAAGTGTGTGTGTAGGGGATTGATGACAGGAGGTGCTCCAGACCGGAAATACCTGGAGGACCAGAATTGGGAGAGGAGGAAAACAGGCAATGGGGTGGGAGGCAGAAAATGGAGAGAAAGAACTGTCACTCATCACCAGTAAGACAAGTGGATTCTTCATTGCAACACATAAACAAAGTGGTCCCCCCCCCAGGTCAAGGGTCAGGCCATAGAGGTGAGAGGTCATCTCAGCCACCCACACAGTTATACAGTAGTCAGGAAGTAGTCAGGTGACCCAAGTCACAGTCCACATTCAGTCACATTTCAGCCTAGAGGAAGGTCAGGTAAGAGTCAACAGATACTCAAAAGTCATACGTAGGTGGGGAATGAGGGAAGGCAAGGTTACCTCAGACACTCACACAGTCACACTTTGGTCTGGACAGTGATCTCCAAAGGTTCCCCCTTGCTCCTTGAAGATGATGAGGTTCCAAACAGCCAGGAATGTGTCCTCAGGAATGTGGAAGTGGAAGAGCTCGGTGCTGGCAAAGGAGCGGAAAGGACTCAGCTTGCGGGGTGAGCAGGTGGAGTAGTCTGTCAGAAAAAGGCCTCCTGCAGGGAGCAGGAGAGAGAGAGGAGTGGAGCAACAGAGAGCACTTCCACCGGGTGACAGCCATGCCAGTCCACCTCACTGAGAGCGCCACGCCACAGACGCGCTGGGCAGGAGCTGCGGCATGTGTGGCACCAGTCATCATCTGGCATCACCTTCACAGTGGCCTTATTAAAGACAAAAGTCTCTCTTTCTACAGATGAGGAAACTGAGGCTCCCACTTCCACCAAACTAAGGGATTCAAATCTGTCTCAATCTATGAGATGACCTCACGGCCACCCTTGCACTTAGCAGCCATTGTTCTTTGCCCATGCCTAACAAAACAGAAGTGTGGAAGTGGTGTGTGTGAAATGTGTGCGCATGTGCTGGCAGGACCTCCTAAGCAGCTGAGAAGGCTAGAACTCCACCTGTGGGGCTGGGGAATTAGCATGGCACTGTGTAACTTCCTTGTTTGTTTTCTTCCCCTTTCTGCCCCGCTGTGGTCAGGAGTAGCAAAAACTCTCAGGAGCTTCACAAGAGCCATCACTGTACCAGCGCAGGGCAGAGCGGGGAGGGGAAGGTGTGGCAAGGCTGCAAGTGGCCTGCTTGGGTGGCAGGGGCAAGAACAGGAGCTGGCAGGCAGGCCACCATCAGAGTCAGGAAAGGAAGAAAAGAATCCTTAGGCCCTCCAGGGTCAGCAGAAGCAGCTGAGGGAGGGGGAGCCTTCCCCCAGAGGGAGGCCCCACGAAGCAGTCAGTTGGTGACCAGTAGAACTTCAGCAGCTACTGCCTCTGAGCAGCACTCAGTACAGCCCTGCCTGCCGCTGGGTCTACTCAGCCCTCTTCCAATGCCACTGCAGTTCTCCCCAGTGCACCTGATCCCCATGCTCTGATCCTGCCTCCTATCTCAGTTCAATGGGCCCTGAACCAAGAAGCCATGATAGCAGGGATGGACACTACGAGCTGGCCTCAGCAGTGTGGACGCTCCCTTGCCAGATCGGAGAACCTGCCTGGTGCCTGCCTCTGCTGAGCACCCAACTGGCAGGCAGCAGGAATTAGCATCTGGTCCCCCAAAGCTCCTCCCTTCAAGATGACAGGCTGGCAGCAGATGCACTGACTTATACCAGTGGATTTCAGAAAGCCTGTACAAGACGGAATTAAAAAAGAAGTTATTTTGGTACAAAATTTTTTGCAATATGTGCAGGTTTTTTTTTTTCATAATACACAGTTTCCATGAATCCTGGAAGACACACTTCAGATATGATTTCGACGTTTTTGCACCAAAATAAATTTATCTTCTGATTCCATTTTCCCACCAACTTTCTGAAGTACCCTCACATGCACGGTGGGAGACACCCAACATGACTTTCAACCTTAAGAACACTCCACTTCCAGAATCCGTTCCTTGGAGGAACAGACTGAGCTGAAGCTAAACCTTCGTAGGCCACACATGCCCCTTCCCCCCACCAACCACCTGGGCATTCAGGGGCCACCTTGGCTCATGTGCACCCCACACACAATACACACATGCCTACACTCACAAACACGCAAGCAAGTACACATGCTGTGCATGCCAGCGTCCCCACAGAGCCCTCGAAGACACACAAATGTCCCAGCCCAGCTGTCTCCACAGGGCCGGTGACACTCGTGCCTCTGTCTCAAGCTTGGATGCCGACCAAGACCCCCCAGAACTCACTGAAACCCATCCCCAGCCCCAGCTGCTCTGTTAGCTGTTCCTGCCAAAGACACCAGCAGGCACATCTCCATCCTCCTGAGGGGCCGCCTGTCAATAGAGGTGGGGGGGAGGAGCAGAGGAGAGGCGGACGCGACACTGACTGAAAAAACAGTCATCTCTTGTGATGAGGCCTTCTTTACCAGCAAGACTCCATCCTCTTCCCACATCCCAACCATTAAACTTGGGCCTCTCCCTCTCCCATCCCAGTCACATCCTCCCTGGACTGTGGCCTGAGGCTGACACCTGGCAAGTGAGGAACAATTTGTGAATGAAGCCCCCTTGTGGGCAGACCGGGAGAAGAAAGGCTGTGCTCTACACACTTCTCCACTTGGGTCTGTTTCACTATTGGGATGCAGACCGCAGTGGGAACACAAACACAGACAACCCCTTTTCTAGCCCGGTAATGCCACTCACATGTTGCAAACAAACTGCTGCCCTGCCGAGCCTTTCATTTTCCCCATCTGTGACGTGATCTCCGAGTTCCCACCCTGGCTATAACACTTGTCAAGAATTACCCCTGGGCAGTTCAAGGTACTTTGAAACCAGAGTCACTAGGAGAAAACTCATTGCAAATGGCAACAAAAACACATCCAGTTGTGTTTCCTGTTATGTATGAAATCCTTTTCTGAACTCACAGTTTGAAACACATGCTCAGGATCTCACAGATTTTGACTATATTTTTTGAGAACAAGAAGTGAGGCTCTGAAGACTTTCCCTGAGAAAGCAGGGGACACCAGGAAAGAAACCGTACAAATCTCTTTCCTGGGGACTATGCGATACCTGCTGAGCCTCAAACCCAAGACTTCTGATCCCCACTCCTTCACCCCAGTAATCTAGTTCCCAGCTCCCCTGCCTCCAAACCTCTCCAGCCCACTCACTCAGTTTGACCCCCACATCCCCGCTTGCCATCTTTCCTGCTTCTGCAACTCACCGGCCCCGGGACCAAGGACAGAGAACAGCAACAGCAGCAATAGGGCTGGTGGCAGCTGGAGCCCAGACCTGAGTCGAGGCTGGGAGAGGGGAAGAGTATGAGAGCGAGGGGGACCCGGTGGGAAAGACTCGGTGACACACAGAGATGAGGGCAGCCTCCGGGACAGCGGGTTGGGCTGGGCTGCATACTGGGGCTTGCACAAGGGCAGGGAGTGGGATGGAAGACAAGGTTGTGCTGGAGACGGCAGCAAGGGCTGGGGTTGGGCCAGGGGCTTAAGTACACACTGGCTACAGGGCTGGGAGAGGAGCTGGGCTGGGATCTGCGCCAGGGGGTGGAACGCGGGCCGAGGGAGAGGTGAGGGAAAGGCCAGGGGCAGGCACTGGGGCTGGAGGGGTGGTCTGGGTTGGAACCTGGACCCTGGCATTCGCTGGGATGCCGGCCAGGGCTGGGACCGTTTGGGGACGCGGGTCGAAGGCGGGGCCGGAGGCCAAGGCCAAGATTGGGATAGGACAAGAGGCCGAGACAAGGGCTGGGCCATGGCCCGGGGCGGGGGCGGGGCCGGCCAGGCCAGCGCGGGACGTCAGCAGAGCTGACCCGCGGCTCCGCTCCCCACCCCTGCGGGGAGGCCTCCGGTGTCCTCGCGGGCCCGGGCCGGGGGTTCGGGACGCGGGTGGGAATTCAGGCCTGGACGACTTCGGGCTGCGCGGAACCGGTAATAACCAGGCCCCGCGGCGGCGGCCTGGGCCTGACGTCGGTGCGACGCTCCGCCCTCGGCCAGTTCCATTGGTCCCTATCAGTAACGCCCGCCCCCTGACCTATTTTTATTGGTCTCTCAGCCCCGCGGGGTTTCGCGGACAGACTCCGCCCCAGTCCCAAGCTACCTGGGACCCTGTTGTTCTCACCCCAAACAGAGTTCCGGTAACCCCCCTCAGATCCTCAGAACCCTCCGCTGACCTCTCCACAGGGGGTTCACGCGAAGCTTACAGAAACCTTCTCAAACCCAGACTCCCCACAGACGTAGCCCCAGATTTTCTCAGACCCAACCCCAGAGATTCGCTTAGAGAGATCCCACAACACACCTTTCCCCCACCCCCGTTTTCTGAAGTGACCGTGCTAGGTTCGCCCCCTCCAGGCCCAAGGCAGCTCCCTCAGCAGGCCTCACCCACCGAGAAAGTGACCCGACTATCGTTGCCATAGAGACCACTGGGCATTCTGGTCACCCTGGTGGCGGTTTCCCCTCCTTCCAGTCTGGGGTTCCAAAGGCTGCAGTCAAGCCCCTCCCCCTCTTCGACCCTAGATCGCTTATTATTCCTCCCCCTCCCTCCCCTCCCCCCAGGTTGATTCAGCGGGAGCTCCTTTGCGGAAGTCCCGCAGATGACCAGATCCCCTTCCCAAAGTGACTTTCAGGCCAGACCGGTCACCACTCAGCACCTGCAGGCCTGGCTCCTCCGCAGCCGAACCTCCCAATCCCTCGGCACATCCCATCAGTAGGCAAGATCGTGACCCAAAGACTAGCAACAACCAAGCGGAAGCCCAGAGGTAGGTAGCTTCTCCACTGACCACCCCCCAACATCTTCTGTCCGTCCTTGGGCATGTCTGCTACCCCATCTCCTTCCCACCACCTCTTCTCTTCCCATCCTCAGATTCTACATTCTCTGAAATCTTTTCCCTCCAAGTTAACTCTGGTTATCTTCTCCCCCACCATCCTTCCCAAACTTCCCATCCACAAGGGATCTGAAGAGTGACAGATCTGGTGTCAGAAGCATAGGAAAGTGGGGAGCAGAGAAAGTTAAAGCTGGGGTTCTCAGGTAGTGTTGCCTTGAATATCAGGGCCAAGAAATTTGGACTTAACCCTTTAGGCTGAGGTAATGAAAAGTTTTTAAGCAAGGAGAATACCAGGGCTGGGTTTGTATTTTTTTTTTTAAAGATTTACTTTTTTTATTGGAAAGTCAGACATACATAGAGGAGGAAAGACAGAGAGGAAACATCTCCCATCCGATGATTCACTCCCCAAATGACCGCAACGACCAGTGCTGCACCGATCCGAAGCCAGGAGCCAGGAGCCAGGAGCCAGGAGCCAGGAACTTCCTCCAGGTCTCTCACACGGGATGTCCTTGACTGGTTTCCCAGGCCACAAGCAGGAAGCTGGATGGGAAGCAGGGATGCCAAGACTAGAACTGGCACCCATATGGGATCCCAGGCATGCAAGGCGAGGACTTTAACCACTACGCTACCGCACCATGCCCTTAAGATTTATTTTTATTAGAAAAGCAAATTTACAGAGAGAAGGAGATACAGAGAAAGATCTTCCATACACTGGTTCACTCCCCAAATGGCTACAACAGCTGGAGCTGATCTGATCTGAGCTGATCTAAAGCCAGGGGCCAGGAACTTCTTCCAGGTTTCCCACATGGGTGCAGGGTCCCAAGGCTTTGAGCCATTCTCTACTGCTTTCCCAGGCCACAAGCAGGGAATTGGATCAGAAGCAGAATAGCTGGAAAACGAACTGGTGCCCATATGAGATACTGGCACTTGGAGGTGCAGGATTAGACTATTGAGTCATTGTGCTGGTCCCTTAGCTTGCACATTTTAAAAGATTCTGGTTGGATCAGAAAGGAGGACTGTCTCTTTTAGACATCCTTTGAGGATAAATTAGGCCTATTTCCTCCCCATAGCACCTGGACTCAACCCATTTGTATGAGTGGTGCTGGTGAACCTGTCTCTCTCCCAGACTCAGCCGAGTCCAGCACTTAGTATGGTGCCTGAGTAGAAGTATAGGATCAGGCTCTTTGTATAAAGAACAGAAAGAACTGCCAAGCGGAGGGCTGTGCTGGGGATGGCAATGGAGAGGCACAGTGAGTCCACGATCCAGGCAGATGATGATGATAGCAAGAGCAGGGGTGGAAGGGACAGGGAGGAGAGGAGGCATCCAGGGAACGTGTAGAAGACAAGTAACACAGCTCTTAGTGCTATTTGAAGGTGAGCACTAAGGGGAAAGAGGAAGACTGGGCTGATTCCCAGAGCCCCACTGGACATATGTAGAGCATCCAGTTGGAAATGTCCAATAGGCAGCAAGCTATGGGGGTGAAAATGCAGGAGTCTGAAAAGAGGTCTGGGCTGGGAATGTGGGCTGGAAAGTCAGCAGCACCCTGCTGGAGTCCTGAACATGAATGATATAATCAAGGAGGGAGAGAATAGGATCCCCAGACTATGACCATGGTCCTGCTGATGCATAATGGTAGTCTGTGGTGCTCACAGGACCAACCACGACACTCACTTGACAGTTCCAGTCTCTGGAACCCCTTGGAACCTTGTCTGCTGGGTCCAAGGAGGACATGCCCTAGGCCCCTTCTCTTGGACTACCCCAGGGGTTGTGTTCTGACTTCCTCCTGGAGAACAGGAATTCTGACTACTTCAGCTTTTTAAAAATATTTGTTTGTTTTTATTGGAAAGGCAGATTTATAGAGAAGAGGAGGTTCAAAAAAATCTTCCATCCACTGGTTCACTCCCCAAGTGGCCACAGCAGCAGAGCTGAGCTGATCCAAAGTCGGGAGCCAGGAGCCAGGACCTTCTTTCAGGACTCCGATACGGGCAAAGGGTCCCAAGGCTTTGGGCTATCCTCCACTGCTTTCCCAGGCATATTACCAGGGGCCAGATGGAAAATGGAGCAGCCAGAATATAAACCATCACCCACAGGGGACCTCAGTGTGTGTAAGGCAAGAATTTAGCCTCTAAGCCATTGTGCCAGGCCCAAGACTTAGTTTATTTTTATTAGAAAGTCAGTTACAGAAAGAAAAGGAAAGACATATCTTCCATCTACTGGTTTAATTCCCAAATGGGCATGATAGCCAGAGTTGGGCTGATCTGAAGCCAGGGGCCTGGAGCCTCTTCCAGGTCTCCCACATGGGTACAGGACCCTAAAGACTTCAGCCATTCTTTGCTGCTTTCTCAGGCTCTAAGCAGGGAGCTGGATCAGAAGTAACAGCTGGGACTCAAATGGATGCTCATATGAGATGCCAGCACCATCAGCAGAGGCTCAGCCTGATATGCCATCATGCTGTCCCCCTCACTCCTCTCATCAGCCTTTATGTCCCAGCCGATTAATGGCTCACAGTAGCATGCCCATGAGGTCTGGGCACGTGGGCGAACCATCTAGCATCCCATCCTGAGACCCAGAGCTCATCTTGCTTCCCTCTTCTATCTCAGGTGCACTGAGAGCGTTATGCTAATCCCATACCCTCCTGTGATTCCTCCCTCCCCCCCCTACCCAAAATTGAAGACCCTTGAGTCCCAACCTAATGAAGCCTGTACCCTATTCTACCACTAGATGGAAGCAGATGAGGCCACAGAAGAGCTTGACACCACCATGGATGCAGAACAGCACCCCTCTTCAAAAGACCCTTCTATGGAAGACTTGCAGGAGTCCCCCTTGGAACCTTCTATCTCTGAGGCCACTGTAGAGCCTCAGGCCTCTCAGGACATTACTATGGCATCCGCTTCCCAGATCCCTTTAGAGCCACACCTCTCTGAGACCCCTTTGGTTCCATCTACTTCCCAGAGCCCCTTGGAGGCCCATGCTTCAGAGTCTCCCTTGGAGCCCATCACCTCTCACATCTCTTTAGAACAGTCTGAGACCCCTCCCTTACCACTCACTTCCCAGAGCCCTTTGAAACCTCATGCTTCTGGGTCTCCCTTGGAGCCCACCACCTCTCATATCTCTTTACAACAGGATGTCTCTGAGACCCCTCCCATACCACCTACTTCCCAGAGCCCCTTGGAGCCCACCACCTCTCACATCTCTCTGCAACAGGGCATCTCTGAAACCTCTTCCATACCACCCACTTCGCAGAGCCCCTTGGAACCCCATTCTTCTGGGTTTCCCTTGGAGCCCACCACCTCTCACATCTCTTTACAACAGGATGTCTCTGAGACCCCTCCCATACCACCCACTTTGCAGAGCCCCTTGGAACCCCATGCTTCTGGGTCTCCCTTGGAGCCCACCACCTCTCACATCTCTTTACAACAGGATGTCTCTGAGACCCCTCCCATACCACCCACTTCCCAGAGCCCCTTGGAATCCCATGCTTCTGGGTCTCCCTTGGAGCCCACCATCTCTCTACAGCAGGATGACTCTGAGACCCCTTTGAAGACCCCTACTTCTGAGATCCTCCTAGGGACTCAGAGCTCTGAAGTCCCAGAGAAACACCTTTCCTTTCAGCCTTCATCCTTAAGTCTTGCCTCTGGGTCTTCCTCTGGTGTTTTGAAGGAAGACCTCTCTGAGCCTTCTTCCAGCGAGAGCTCATACACAAGGAGGGCCACCCAGGGCCCTGAAGTCGAATACCTTCCAGAACACTCCCTTCTGGGCCCTTCAGCCCATTTCTCTGTGGACATATCTGCCAAGCTGAGGGAAGAGGAAGATGCAGAAGAGGAGGAGGAAGTGGACACCAGTGACATCACTGTTCACCCAGGCCAGCCTGAACATCAGCTGGGCAAGAAGAAGGCCAGGAGAGACATTGTCTGTAATTGTCCCTGCCCTTTCCTCTGTTCTCCTCACTGTCCACTGTCCTTGATCTTTACCAGAAGGGGGGGGCTGAGTTACTATGCAACATGGTCCCTTCTCTTAGCTTTAGAGTCTTCTCGCTTCCTCCTGGTTACTCAGTCCCTTCCTTCCCATGTCACACAGGCCACTCTGTGGACCCTGCTAATCAGGCAGAGTTGGTGGAAGCAGCTAACACAATGCAAAGAGAGCAATGTGGTACTCAGGTGAATTATATTTTCCAATGGGAGAAGAATACAGCCCTGAATGCCATCCAGTCAGGTGAGCCCAGGGAGCCTTCCTGAGACCTGTAACAGGTCCACAGTCATCCTGTAATCCCACAGGATCTGGGGAGCCTGTGGAAGCAGCTGTGCCAACTGCCTAGAATCTGGAAGGACTATAGACAGGTGGGCAGGAATTACCACAGTGGGGCTATTCATAAACAACCCAGGTAAGGACAAGCAGCTGAACAAGAATTGTAATATATATATATAAAGTAAAAGGGCCACAGATTGGCACTAGATGCCTGTACCAGACATGGCCCAGGACATGTCCTGGGGGACAGCAGATTATGGTTCAAGTGCTTGGGCTCCTACTCCCCTTCCCCAACCTATTTGAGAGACCCAGGTAGGAGTTTCTGGCTCTGGCTTTAGCCCAGCTCAGCCCAGCTGTTGCAGACATTTTGGGGAGTGAACCAACAGACAGGAGATGCCTTTCTCTGTGTGTCTCATAAATGAAAATAAATAACGATGTTATAAGGCTGTCACCTCTGCATACCAGGTCCATGATTATCTGAGTACCCATAAAGTATGGGTCTCCTCACCCTAGAGGAGAGACATGAGAAGTCTGGGGGAAGTTTTTAGACTGAATTCCACAGGTAGCACCGCATTCTTTTTTTTTTGCTCTTTCATATCACCTTTCCCCTTAAGATGAGAATAGAGTATGTCAAAAAGTCTATGCTGTAAACACAACCCAATCATTGCAAACCCTTATCCCTTCCTCCTTCCCTGTGCCAGGGACCTTCCCCATATACCTCTGGTCAAGAAAGTCACAAAGAACTCAATTTTCAATAAGGTGACTTTTGCTTATTTTCACATCTTCCATTTCTCTGATTCATTTTCTTGCAAACTTAGTATCTCTTGAGTTCCTCATTCCCTTTCTTGAAATCCATCTACTCCCCACCTTTCAAGGCCTCTACATTTCCTTTTCTTCACATTGAATTTCTTTTTCTTCCTGTTTAAACAGGCAGTTTTTTAAAAAAATATTTATTTATTTTTATTGGAAAGTCAGATATATATAGAGGAGGAGAGACAGAGAGGAAGATCTTCCATCTGATGATTCACTCCCTAAGTGACCACAATGGCTGGTGCTGCGCTGATCCCAAACCAGGAGCCAGGAGCCGGGAGCCAGGAACCGGGAGCCAGGAACCTCCTCCAGGTCTCTCATGCAGGTGCAGGGTCCTAAGGCTTCGAGCCGTCTTTGACTGGTTTTCCAGGCCACAAACAGGGAGCTGAATGGGAAGTGGAGCTGCTGGGATTAGAACTGGCGCCCATATGGGATCCCAGGCACATTCAGGGTGAGGACTCCAGCTGCTAGGCCAAGCCACCAGGCCCTAAACAGGCAGTTTTATACAGCAATTACAGTGTTTTCAATCCTGAGCAGATATTTGGGATGCCCTTTGAAAATTGAGGCGTCTTAACTCCCTGGAGAGCCAGGGCTCCATGGTGATCTGTGTGATAAGAAATAGTGCATGTATGCTTTTCACTTCTTCATTTTACAAAAAAAGTACCAGGCACCAACTATGGCCAGGCACTGAGCTGGCTGTTGAGGGGTTAGTGCAGGGCAGATTTCAGACTGAATGCTCTGCTTCTGCTCCAGCTCCCTGCCAACTCAACTGCGGAGACAGTGGATAGTAAGTGGCCTGAGGACTTGGGACCCTGCCACCTAGGTGGGACACACAGCTCCTGGCTTCAGCCTGGTTCAGCCTTGGGTATGGCAGCTGTTTCAGGAGTGAACCAACAGATGAAAGACCTCTCCCTCTCTTCTCTCTCCTTCTCCCTCTCTTTCTCTCACTGTCACTTTTCCACATAAATAACCTTTAAGGAAAAAAGAAAAAACAGAAGAATCTGGTAGACAGCTGGCTATGTAGGTCTGCAGCTCAGGGGCGAGAACTGGACTGGAGGTATCCTTCCTATAGACTCCTATGCTGTGCACAGGCATTGTACACAGGAGAGGTTGTTCTGCAAGTGAAATCACGTGACCAAGGCACTGGAAAGTTCTAGAGAATTACAATGGCATCCCAGACAAAGGCTCCTCCCCTTGTTGGTGCTTATTTTCTCCTAACAGGCAGGGGGTTTGGAGCAAGAGTGGAGAATGGAATGTCCCATGCTGGAATCCACAGCCTGATGCCAGTTGGTCCACTCAAAGGGCCCTGACACTTGTAATGCCTAGAGAGTCTGAGGGCTCTTCAGGCCAGGCCTGGTCCTCCCCTGCAGACATTGACCCTTGCTCATCTCTGCATCTTCCCTGCCCGCCCGATGTGTCCTGCTACTGCCCCAGAGCTCAGAATCCCCCTAGTAGAATCCTGCCTCATGCCCAGCCCATTATGACTCTGCCTGGACCCTGTCATCTCAACCAAACTCCCTCGGTGTGGTAGGGTACCGGCACCATAGGCTGTTGGCACCCAGACGCAGCAGAGCCAAAAGGCATTGGAACACGCTTTAGCTCCACAAAGACGATGGGTAAGACAAGAAAGCTTCATTGGAGGCCCAGGAGGGTAGGTTAGGTCCGCTAATCACAGATAACAGAACACCAATTCCTTTAAAGAAAATTATTTTTATTTGAAAAGCAGAATTACAGTGAGAGAGACAGATCTTCCATCCATTGGTTCACTTCCCTAAATGACTGCTATGGCCCAAGCTGGGCTGGCCAAAGTCAGGAGCCAAGAGCTTCTTCCACGTCTCCCACCTGTATGTAGACCCCAAGTACTTGGGCCACCCCCTGCTCCTTTCCCAGGCCACTAGCAGGGAGCAGAATCAAAAGTAAAACAATCAAGACTAGAATTGGTGTCACAGGTGGCAGATTAGCTTACTATGCCACCACACCAGCCCCCAACTCCCTTTCTTTCCTAGGTTTGTTATGTAACTTCAGAATATACCAGGAATAGTGGATCTTTCTTCTCCCCTGAAGGAATCTGCTCAACTTAATTCATTTAGGCAGGCTTCGGTCTACATGTGCCTATTCTGTGTGAGGCCCTATGTTGGGATTAGATGTACGATTGAAAAGACAGACCTTGCCCTTTAAGAATTCATAGTCTAACTGAGAATACAAATGAGTTAAGGAACTGTGGTGTTACAGGCAGAACACAGGAACTAGAGAAGGGTCCCAGGAAGAAAAACCCAGAACATCAGATACAAGGTTCTGGAAGAGGTGGTCTCAGATCCTGGATGTGGGACCAGCTGCTGTGTCACCCTCTCCTTAGGGATGCCCGCAGGATACTCAGCTGGAGTTGGGGTCTGAGAAGGAGGGGCTGTTGGAGGCTCCCCTACACTGACGTGGCCCCACCATAGCCTCATGATGAAATTGGCCGTGAAAACCAGACAGACCGAGCTTTGTGGCCTCTAGGTGGTGCTTGCTTCCAGGACTGTGTCTTAGCCCCTCCTTCCTTTTCACTCCTCCTTTCTTAGCCTCCCAACTTAACATTTTTTGGATCTTTACTATCCACAACCACTGGCCTGGCTCTTTTCTCCTGACCCTTGAAAAGCCAGGTCACAGCGGGCATTTGTTCAGGAACACCAGGTACACAGGAGGGAAATGTGGACAAGTGAGGAGAAGCCCCCTCCCCCCTCCTCTTCAACAGGTACCCTCAGCATTCCCTCTGCTTAGTAGCCAAGCCCCGCCATTTGCTGTACCCCTGGACCACCAGCTTCCCTCTCCCTCAGACACATCAAAGAAATAAACGCTGGGAAACAGTTGAGTGAGAGGGAGACAAGAAAGGCCACAGTCCCAGCCAACTCAGCTACACCAAAGTGCCACCTAGAGTACCTCAGTTCAGAAAGTCAGGATCTTTGGTCACCACTGACAGTGACCAACAAGAAGTGGCTCCTGTAGGGAAGGGGGCTGGAGACACTTGGGGTGGGGGGAAGGTGATGAGAAAAGCTTAAGGGGTTAAAAAAGCATGAGGGAGAGGCGAGGACTTGTGGAGGAAACGTGGGGCAAGAGCTCTGTGCTTCACAGTTCAGGGACCACCTGAGAGGAACCTAGAGTTGTTCTCCCCCTCACCTTTTCTCACTGCTCAATGCCTCCACCCCTAGGCCTGTACATTGGCTGGCGATGCCCCCACTATCTGTGGGATTGTTTCCGGATCAGAGATGAATCCAAGTGCTTTTGTGGACACTTGCTGAGAGAGCATCATATCATGTCAGGTAGGGGAGATGACCCTATGGGGGTGTGGAGAAGAAATGGTACCGTCACATATGAGAGTGTATATACACATGCTGGGGGTAGGCAGTACAGTGGGAAGGGTGCCATAGGAAAGCCAGACCCCATCAGGAACCAGGTTTACCCCAGCACCCATCCTCATGCCCACAGACATATCTGTGCCTTGCCGTGTGAGCCAGTGCCGCTGCCTCATGTTCTGCTTTATCCCGTCACGCCCTGAGGAGGTGGGTGAGTTCTGGCTCAAGAGACGGGCCACATTTGACCCCAAGGCCTGGAGAGCACATTGTCGCTGCAAACACAGCCATGAAGACCATGCGGCCATGGGGCCCCATCCCTGCCGACATCACGGTAACTTCAAGCGCTGGGGCACATTGGGGGGAGGCCCTGAGGAGGGGCTGGGATGCCAATAGTTTGGGGCTGAGGCTGGGGAGCCAGCAGGAGACACTGAGCTTGTGGATGGGTAGGGAAGAGTTCCGGGGGAAACCCCAATTCCTTATATTTTTCTGGCTGCCCTTTGGCCCCAGGCTGTTGCTGTAGCTGTTTTGAGTCTAATTTCCTGTGTGCGGCCTGTGACCGGCGCTGGGAGGAGCATGAGACCTTCTTTGAGACTGAGGAGACCCGGCGGCGGAGAGGGAGACCTCATGGTGAGGAGGCAATATGACACAGGAGTGGGAAAGAGCAGCAGGCAGGCATCCGGGCCCTTCACCATGTTCCCTCAGCCCCTGCCAAGGCACCAACATCCTTTCCCCTGCATTCCACTCAGGCACTGGTTTCCACTCCCAGGAATAGTCTGTGTGCCTTTAACAGAGATACAGGTGCTCTGAGAAGCCATCCACAGCTTGACCTGAAGGCTTACACAGAGAGAGGCCTTGAGCCATCCCAGGGCACCCCAGGGCTCCCTCCCTCAGACACAGCATCTGCATCTGGCCTGGCCTCCACACCTGACGCTTTTACCTGGTTCTTGTCTCCTTTAGGGTCACACGCTTTCAGCAACTGGCACAGGCCGATATGAGTCCCGCCTGAACCAGCAATAAAGGGGAACCACTGGAATCTGACCTGATTCTATAATGGGGCAGGTAGAGCCTGGGTGAGGGACAGAATCCCCAAGACCCTGAAGTCAGCAAAAAGCAGGAGAGAGGCTATAGATCCAACTTACCTGCCCCACCACCCCAATATTCAAACTGCTGAGTCTAACATCAATAGCTTCAACAAAGACAAGGAAGGGGAGGGGGCGCCCAGAAAGCTGGACAAGCAGTGAGATTAAGCTGCAGCTGAGGCCGCAGTGAGCAAAGGACTGAAAAGCATCTGCCGGGTTTGGCAATTAGGTCTTCAGGGACTGGGTTCTGAGTACAGTTGACTTTTAAGGCCTGTCTTCCAGAAACTTGGAAGAAAAGTCACTAAGGAAGTAAGACAATCCCTGAAGGTGTGTGTGGAGTGTCAAGAAAAGGAGATGGGGGTGAGGCTAAAGACAAAAAAAGAAAAGTGAAGGATACGGAACAGAGGTGAGATGAGCTGGAGCGGGAAGGAGGAAACAACAAACACAAGCATCGCTTCCTAAGACCAGGAGGAAGAACAGAGTCTGGGCCATCGCTGGGTGCTCGGGGCAGCATCCTCTGCAAGGTCCACTCTGATGGCTTCCGTGTCCTCTGTGGACTAGGAGCTAAGGATCAGCTGCTAGCGAGGAAGGTGAGAGAAGGGAGGAGGAGAAGGGAAAGTGCAGAGAACTGCAGAAAAACCGGATCACTGTGCGGGTGAAAATTCAGGTGCAGTTGAAAGTGAGAGCCCGACTGTGGGGAAGCAAAACACGCAGCTGAATGGACACTGTTGGGAGAGTGCCCGGGAGGCTGAGGAAGGGAAGAAGTGTGCATAAGCATGTACAAGGAGTGGGCCACAGCAACAGGGAAGGAGAGTGAATGCAGGACGCCAGTGGCAGACTGCCAAAAGTCCCCAGTGAGGTCAGGACTGGACGCGCTGGAGACGCAGAAGCCGGCGCCTGCGGCTCAGCAGGGAGCAGCTGCTGCGTGACACGTGTGCAGCATGCAGAAGGCAGCAAGCTGGCCAGCCGTCAGTGTGACCTGAAGGTCCTGACCGTCACCCAGCCCAGAGCATAGGCAGGCCACTTTCCCCCTTTGGGCCTCACCGTGTCTGGATCTGTAAAACAAGCCCAACCCCTGTGTTGCCTGCTCTCTGTGGGAACCAAAGAAAGACCCTGTCTCAGCAGGCTTTGTCCTCACGCACCCTCAGGGCTGCTGGATCCCAGCTCTACTTCCCGTGCAGCCTTCTCCAGGGAGGTTCTTGGGGGGCCTGGCAGCCAGCCAACCAGCAGCCTCTGGTCCACGGAGAAGAGCCCATCTCATGTTTCCTTATATTTGGGAGACCACATGTCCTTCCAGCCTGGGCAGACAGGATCCCTGGGGGAAATGACAGGCTCGCATGCCTGTCCTCTGGGGAACACACTAACCATAATGTTCCAACAGCGATACAAAGCAGGTTGCCCATCTCCCTGAACACTGGCTGTATGTGCCACCATAACCATGCACCTAAAACTAACAGTCAACCACAGAGGAAGGATGCTGATACACTAAGCTCACACAAACATTACACACACTATGCAACCATCACAAAGAAATTTTACATAGACTATATCATCCTAAGAAAAAATGTGAGTAGAATACAATGTGTACTATAGCCTGTCATTTAAAATGAAAATGAATACCATATTCAACATGATTTAGCATCTATATGTGGGATCTTCTAAAAGATTGCAGATATATTGGGCCCGGCGCGGTGGCGCAGTGGTTAAGGCCCTCGCCTTGCACACCCGGGATCCCATATGGGCACCGGTTCTATCCCCGGCAGCCCCACTTCCTTCTAGCTCCCTGCCTGTGGCCCAGGAAAGCAGTCGAGGACGGCCCAAAGCTTTGGGACCCTGTACCCATGTGGGAGACCCGGAAGAGGCTCCTGGCTTCAGTTCAGCATAGCACTGGCCGTTGCGCTCACTTGGGGAATGAATCATAGGATGGAAGATCTTCCTCTCTGTCTCTCTGCTCTGTATTTCCGCCTTTCCAATAAAAAAAATAATAAAAATAAATCTTTAAAAAAAATTTTAAAAAAGATTGCAGAAATATATATTGTGGGGGAAAAAAAAACATGTGAATGGGATCTCAGAAAATGCATGAAAACTGACCAACTTCTTGAAACACACTCCAGTGAATCAAACTGAGGCGGGCAATCAGCTATGGTGATAACACAAGGCCTGTGTTCAACCTTAGAATGAAAGTTGGCTGATGTCAGAGGGTGTTAGAGAACTCAGGCTTCTTATGCCAAAAACTTTACAAGAGGCATGGTGGCCCTAGCAAGCTAATCCCCCACCTGCAGTGCCGACATCCCAAATAGGCACTGGGTCGTGTCCCGGCTGCTCCACTTCCCACGCAGCTCCCTTGGTAATGTGCCTGCGAAAGCCAACAGAAGACGGCCCAAAGCCTTGCGACCCTGTACCCACGTGAGAGACCCAGAAGAAGCACCTGGCTTTGGATCAGCTCAGCTCTGGCCGTGGAGCCCATTTGGGGAGTGAATCGGTGGATGGAAGATCTTTCTCCGCAAATCTTTCAAATAAAAATATTAGGGGGAAAAAACCTGCCGTGAAAACTCAAGATTCTCTAACATATGCAGTCAATGTGTCCAAACTCTTCTAAATGTTCGGAGACGGAAATCAGCCTCGTAGCGAAAATATTGGCGACAGAACCACCAGCAAAAGAATGACCCCTTATGTCAGGTCACCTTTAGCCCTGCCTTCCTGGCCCCTGGAGCCAATAAGCGCCGGAAGTCCTCAGAACCCCGCCTTCCTCCGGGCCAATGCGGCGGAAGGACCTGCCAGTGCACCGAGTGGCAGGTGAAGGAGCACCGCCCAGTTCCGCCGCGCCCACCCGGGGCGGGGCCTGCGCAGGACACGCCCAGGGCGAGGACACCTCACCTGCGCAGCACGTCGTGCTAGTACAATTTCACTGGAAAACTCCCACCTCCAAGTTCCTCAACACTCTCGTTGAGTGGGAGTTTTACTTCATAGCGAGACTATTTAAGGAGGCATCGCTGTAAAGGTTCACGCAGTGGGAGACGGGTCCTGCGCGGTTCGGCGCCAGTGGGATGGGAAGGTTCCGCCTCCAAAGTGGCAGGAGAGCCAATAGGACGCAGCGTGCCCAGAAGCGCGCTCCAATGGGATGGCAGGACCCGCTCCCTGGCCGCGGGCGGAGCCAATGGCCGCCGTGAGGCCAAAGTGCGGCCGGGGAGTAGAAGATGGCGGCGGCCGTGGCGCTGAGCGCCGCTTTGCGCGTAGCGCGCAGGGCCCTGGCGGCCGCGGGGCCGCGGGGGTCGCAGGTGAGAGGAGGCCTCGGGGGCGAGGAGGGGTCTTGCAGGTTTTGACGTCCTGCGGGGCCGAGAGATGCGTTCCTCCGCGGCTCCGGAAGGCCAGGCTGGCCTTGCGCCCGGCTGCAGTCGCCGCGCGTTCCGAAGGACAAGTTTGGGGCTGTGCAGTGAGTCGCACTAGCGATGACCCCCCTGCAGCACGGGCCCCGGGCGCCCAGGTCGGGACAGGGTTCCTGCAGCATGCCGGCTGCCTTCCCGGGCCCCTCGCGTGCACTCGCCCCTGCAGGAAGTGAGCCTTGTCAGTCAGGCATTTGTGGCTTTCTAAGGAACACTTAGGTGGATCTCTCTTCCTCATTGCCAGAAGCGGCTAGGGTTTTTGTTTCTGTTTTTTTTTTCATTCCGTCCCCCTCAACGCTATGCACCTGCTTTCTCCTTCTGTGAGCCCGTGGGAGACTGGGACTTCATAACCCCTAAATCACCTGGGGTTGGGGGACATGAGTCCAATTAGCTCAACTATTACCTCCACTGATTCAAGTCACTCGAGCTAGATTCCACAGTAGGAGACCAGATGTGACATCCCAACAAGGGATCAACTTGTGTCTAACAGCAGAATGGCACTAAAACCTAAATAAAACCAGCAAGGCCTTAAAGAACTGGAAAACAAGTCATGGGAATAAATGGTGTGTGTAAACAGCTTTCGGCCAGAGAAGTGTTGCCAACAACCGCTTTGAGATTTGAAGCCTGGAGAAGGGATGTGTCAGGTGATTGGGTCCATTCCAGGACCTTCCTCCTGCCTGGGGAAGGTGTCACAGCCAAATCGTGCTAGGATCAGAACCCTGTTACCTAGCCAAGCCCCCAACGCCCTGCTGCTGGGTGCTCTGAAACTCAGGAGCTTCTCCCTTGAGCAGACCCCACTAACAGAGTAAAAGGAATGACTAGGCAACCCAGCTTCTGCCAGCCCAGGCTGAGTCAGCAAGACAGGCCTTCCAGCTCCCTCCTGCCCTTCAGGTCCGGGGAGCTGCAAGTATGACCGATGGGGATGAAGTGGCCAAGGCCCAGCAGGCAGCTCCCGGGGGAGCAGCCCCCACCATCTTCTCCCGGATCCTGGACCGAAGCCTCCCAGCTGACATTCTCTATGAGGACCAGCAGGTGGGGTGCCCCGCAGGACCCAACCCCTTCAGGGATTTCATAGACGCCCCCCTCCCCAGCTTGTTGATGTCACCTGGTGACCTCTGGCCTGTCACTACTCCCAGTGTCTGGTGTTCCGGGATGTGGCCCCTCAGGCTCCCGTGCATTTCCTGGTCATTCCCAAGAAACCCATTCCTCGGATTAGCCAGGCCGAAGAAGAAGATCAACAGGTGGGAAGTCTAGGGGCCAGGGTCTGGCTGGGTGGTGACATGGTGTGCTTCAGGTCAGGCTGCTGGGAATGCAGCTGCCCCGTCCCTCTCCTTTCCCTGTAGCTTTTAGGACACTTACTCCTTGTGGCCAAGAAGACAGCCAAGGCTGAGGGCCTGGGCGACGGATACCGCCTTGGTGAGTGAGCTTTGGCCCCAGGACCCCTCACCTGTGCATTCTCATCCCTGTGTCTCAGAAGGATCTTCTTGACCTCTCCCGTAAGCCTAATCCCCCAAATTCTCTTCCAGTGATCAACGACGGGAAGATGGGGGCACAGTCTGTCTATCACCTGCACATTCACGTCCTTGGGGGTCGACAGCTCCTGTGGCCTCCAGGCTGATCCTGCCAGTGGACCCGGGACCCCAGACCTGGATATTTGTCTGGCTGGCTGTGGGAAAAGCTGTCCCTGTGATTCTAATAAACATTTTCTTTATTAACCTTGCATCCTTATCTTTAATCAAAAAATGGAATACATGGTGCTTGTCCCTTGAAGTGGTTCACCTTGTGCTTGCAGCTGTGTGAGCAGAACTAATGGACTGTCCTAGGTCAGGTGTCCACCCTGTGCCTGCAGTTCTGTGAGTTCCCAGGTCCAAGGGGGTTGTCCCAGGCCATGCTGCCTGAAAAGTAGCAACTGCAATGAGTCTAAGTAGTTCAAACCCAAGTGTGAGGCATGCTCAATCCTGGCTCATATTCAGAGCCCAGAGCCGTTTCTAAGGGCCACTGGGAAAATCATGTTAAGGACTTTCTCTTGGAGAACAAGTAAACACACAAAAGCTGCTACCTTCTCACAGCTCCATGAGGCTCACCAGGTTTCTCTTAGGCTGTGTCACATATTTTCGACCTTAAACATTTTTAGACCACCCTCCCCCACCAAACTTTTGGGAATGAACTAAGCAAATTATGGCAAAGTTACGGTTGCCTCTCCACCACAAACACATCAAACAGGCGTTAATTTTTAATCTACAACCACATCTGTCTTCAGCATAGTCCCATAAACGCCTTGCAGAACCATAAAGGCTCATGGGGTCAGGGGGTCTTGGGCCACCGGAACCTTAAAATCCTGCTGGAGCAGAATGGCCGGAACTTTGGAAGATAGCACCAAAGCTGACTTCCGCCCCACCCCCTGCGACCCTCCTGCTTCCCCCGGCTCTGCTTCTGCGCAGTCTCCGGGAATTGTTTGCAGTCTCTATGGCAACCCGGTAGCGCGGGTTGGAAGATGGACACCACCGAGTCTACCGAGGGGTCGCACCTACGGTAAGAGCTTGTAGTTCTGGCTACTGGCGTCAAGGGAACAAGGGAGACCAGCCAAAAAAGAGGGGGGGGGGCGGGTATCTGCATGTCACTTTTTTTTTTAGTTCTTCAGAAGTTCAGCCCAGCTCCGGAGGGCCAGAGTCCACTTCAGAACAGTTCCCTTCTTCGGATGGCGGTCCCAGGACTGCCCTGGCAGCCGCCACCTCAGCAGCTGCAGCCGCCGCATCAGCTGCATCAGCTGCTACAGCCGCCTCCACCGCCAAAGCAGCTGCGTTGTGTGCCAAGAGCAGGGCGCCCTATTCTGGGTTCACAGAACCTTCCTCTGACAGTCTTCAACCCAGCCCTCCCCGCAAGATAGGCCACGGGGGTCTCTGCCTTGAGCCACTTTACATCTCCTACGTGGCTCGGGACCCCTATACTACAACTGAGAGCTCCACCCCTGGGCCTGGTCTCTGCAGCAGCTCAGGTGCTGGCCACCCCTCGGCCCTTGGCTCCAGCTCTAGTCCCGGCCACCCCTCGGCCCTTGGCTCCAGCTCTAGTCCCAGCCACCCCTCGGCCCTTGGCTCCAGCTCTAGTCCCGGCCACACCTCGGTCCCTGGCTCCAGGCCTGGTCCAGGTCATGGCTCTGCCCCTGGCTCCAGCTCTGGTCAAGGCCATGTCTGTATCACGACCTCTGATTTGGATCCTGACTCTGGCTCTGGCTTGGGTCCTAGCCACGGCTTGGGCTCAGTCCCTGGCTCTCGCTCTGGGCAAAGCTCTGGTCCTACCTCTCAGCCTGGTCCAGCCTCTGGCACCTCTCCGAAGTTCAGAAGCCTTGGGACAGACATGACTCCTGACTATGCCTCCCCGGGTGACCAGTGCCCCTGGGAAGTTGAGAAACCACGACAGTGGGAGTTTCTGCAAGTCTCAGAGCCAGGTTCCCGTGGACCATGGAAGCCTTCCCAGGCCGCAAGGAAGCCCTGGGTTTCTAAGGAGGTGCCACCGCGGGGCCAGTGTCTCCTCCACAACTGGGAGGAAGAGGTAGGAAAAGTCTGGCCTGCTTCCTTGTCTTTCTGGAGGCTGCTCCCAGTTTCCTGAAGGAGGCGGTTAATGATGAGGGAAGGGATTTCACAGCCACTCAACCTGGGCCCACAGAGAGCCACCAACCACTTGGATCAAGTCCCAAGCCTGCATGATGGCTCCGAGAGTTTCTTCTTCCGGCATGGACACCTGGGGCTGCTGACCTTGCACCCGCAGTCACCCATGTCTTCTAGCACCACCCACAAAGACTCTTTTCTGCCCCCAGCAAACCTTCACCAGCCACTTCGAGGTGTGAAGGCACGAGAGACATGGGCAGAATGAGCCCATCAGTTGCAGGACAAATGAGAGCTGGGGGTTTCTGCTGCGGTAGGGGGTGGTTTGAGGACTCTGAGGGCAACATCCCCAGTGGTTCCTTCCTTTTCTCCAGTGGGTCTCTTCTGAGCGCGACCCCCTCACTGCCCCCTTGCTTTGTCTCCCCACCCCGCCCAGGGAAGCGTGAAGCCATGGTGGAGCTGCTCCTACGTCAACAGATCTGGTGAGAGCCTGGGAAGCCAGGGGGCTGGGGAGTAGGGGGAAGCTGAGAGAGAATGGCTTGACCTCCCTCAGGACTGTAGGCAGGAAGTGCAGGCTGAGCAGCAGCCCACAAAGAAGTTGTATGAAGTCCAGTCTGTGACGCACCAGGACTACCGAATGGAGCTGGTGCGTGCAGGGCCCCCTGCCCCAACGAAGGTGAGAACTCACCCACACAGTGGGCCTCCGAGGCTGGGGATTGGGGGAGAAGGGTGGGGGACCATAGGCCATCAGCAGAGACCAAGAGTCACTTACAAGGCCCTTCTCCCTCCCAGCCTCATGACTACCGAAAGGAACAACCTGAAACCTTCTGGAAGCAGAGGGCACCACAGGTGACGGTGTGTGTCCAAGGCAGGGATTGTGTTCTGTGCTGGCTTGGGGTGGGGAGATGGACTAGGATCTGGCCTCACCCTGGCACTCCCGTAGGGTGTCAGCAACATCAGGACGCTGGACACCCCATTCCGGAAGAACTGCAGCTTCTCCACGCCAGTGCCGCTGTCCCTGGGCCAGCCTTTGCCCTATGAAGATGAGAGTCACCCCTATCGACCAGGAGTTGTGTCCTCCCTCGCTTGTCAGGGAGCGGGCAGAACCGCTCCCATCTAAGGGGCGGCACATGGGCTCTCCCTAGGTTTGAAATGCAGAGGTGGAAATGAAGTTCATTTTCTCTGTGCTTGATGAAGATGGTGTGACATAAAGGGTTCTCTCTCAGCCCAAGGCTGTGCATTCAGGGTTTGTCAGTTACCTCGTCCACAGCCTGGAACCTTCCCCTTGGGGTTGGCTGGACACCATGATTTGTTATTGTTGTTTTTATATTTGGCCAAAATATTCTGATTTAGATACAGATATTTACAGTAGGAAGGGACGAAGGGGACCAGCCAGGGAGGGCAGGTCAGGGCAGGTCTATGTACAAGGCTGAGCTGTGGTAGGGTTCCGTGCACACTTTCACTGCATGGAGTAACATCGGTGGAGGGATGGTGGTGGCCACTGCTCGCCCAGGTACCAGCAGCAGGAGACTGACTTGGGAAGAAGTGGCCTCTACAGGAGTCCAGGAGACCCTTTCCGCTCTCCTAAGAGCCAGTAGGTTCGCATCTTTCCTTTTCCCTGCAAGTAGGCAGCCAACACAATTCAGATTCTTCTGTTACTTCCTAACCCCTTGCTTCCTTCCCCCCCATACACCCACGGGCACTCCTGTCCTCCCTGTCTGCAGCCCTTCCCTGTGGCCTGTCATCACCTTCATCTCCACGTCCCCCCGAAGCTCCAGCTGAAAGCACCCTAGCTCATCCAGCGCATCCTTGGTGGTAGAGGATACATGGATCTTCAGGGCTGTGGGAGCAGGGTAGGCAGAGGGAGGGTGGGAAGAAGAATCAGAGAAGAAATGACCAAAACCAAGGATTGGGCACCTCAGAACTATCATTTGTCCACTTTAGAGATTGGGAAGAACTCTGAAGGGACTGGGGTCGAGCTAGGGCTGAGAAGTGAGGTCTCACCTTGACCGTTCGACTCCATTCGAGAAGCAGTGTTCACTGTGTCTCCGAAAAGACAATAGCGGGGCATTTTTAAGCCAACAACCCCAGCGCACACTGGTCCTGGGAGAAGAAAGAGGTTGGGAGCGCCTGGGGAAGAGGCAGAGGAGACCAGGGCTAAGGCAGGCAAGAGTCAGCCTTACCCGTGTGGACTCCTATGCGTAGCCTCAGCTGGTCATGGGGCCGGTGGCGGATACGGAAGGAAGAAACTGCATCTAGTAATGCTAGGGCCATCCGGGCAATTTCTGGTGCATGGCGTTGACCGTTTCGGCCTGGGAGGCCAGATACCACCATGTAGGCATCCCCAATGGTCTCCACCTGATTGAGAGCAAGCATTAAAAGGGGTCACCTCTCTCTGTATTCATGGGGCAGGGGAGGGAGAGGGAGATGAGCTGGATACCACTGGGGACCAGAAGATTACCTAGGGGGTTACATGTCATGGCCTGAGGGTCTGTAAGGAAGTAGTGGGGAGGTCACAAAATCTTTACCCCCTCTCCCTCTTCATCTCACCCCCTGGGGAAAACTCAGAACCCTTTGATTGAATGGAAGGTCACTCCACCTGTCCCGGGACCTGGACCCAGGGGCTGTGCTGTCATGCGAGGTGCAGTGAGGGAGCAAGCTCAAGTGAAGAGCATAAAGGCTGTCAGAGGTGGAAGGCACACACTCAACTTGAGACACTTAACAAAACTTAGTGAGGAGAGTCCTTGTTTTAAGGAAATACTAACCATTTAGGGTTAAAGGGGTACTATGGAACTCTCACATGGTTCAGAAAATACATCATAAGGACATATATCTTTGTAAAATGTATCACATAGAGGAAGGCATAACTAATGGATCTGGGTAACTGGCTTATACATATTCTTTATTATAGAAACAACCAAAATGGTAGACCACCATGTGTAAACACAGTAATAGACATTTCCATTCAATCAGTGCAGGAGTGGGCAGGTGTGGTGCAGGTAAGACGTGGGATGCCCGAGTCCCACCTCACAATGCCTGGTTTAAAGCCCCAGTTTCTGCTTCCTGATGATGTACACCCCTCCCTGCTGCCCATCCCACATGGGAGACCTGAAATGAGTTGTAGGTTCCTGGTTCCAGCCTGGCCCAAGTCCCAGCTGCTGTGGCGTTCAGGGGTAAATCAGTGACTGGAACACATGAGATCTGTGTCTTTCTCTGTCCCTCTCCATCTTTCCCCTCCCTCACAAATAAAAGAACAAATCCATTATTCGCATCTTACAGATAAAACAACTGAAATTCAAGGAGATTCTATTCCTTACTGAAGGCAACAGTGACAGAGCCACTACTCAAGATCAGATCTTCTGTATTCCTGAGGACAATGAACCCTGCCCTCTGTCAGTTCCATTACTTCAACAAGCTTGACTACATGTGTTCACTCTTGCCCTTCACCTCTCTAAACCAAGCTGTACCTCCCCCTGTGTGATTCTTCCATGTCTGGAGGAGACTGGCAAGAAATGACCGACAAGTTGCATCAGCCTGGGTTGGGGGAAGGGACTCAATCACACAACAGTTCTGATTAAGGAAGCCTACACCATCCCAAGACACCAGACTAGAGCAAAGAGCTGCAGTGCTGAGCGCATCTGCCCGCAGAGGGCACACCAGCATGAGACTGCAGGAGATCCTGAAGCAAGAACCAGCTATGGAGGAGATAGGCTATGTCAGGTCCACAGAGACAGGTTACTTCTCTGTTGGCTGTTAAATCTAAGAGACAGAGAAGGTTGTCACCCCAGGCTCACTTCCCAGTGCTCATCAGGGCTAGGACTTGAGATGGGCCACAGGCAGGAACCAAAAACTCAATCCAGGTCTCCCACATGGGTGGCCAGGACCCAACAACTTGAGCCATCATGACTACCTCCTAGGGTCTGCATGAGCTAGAGACAGGTACCAAAGCCGGGCCTCCAACCCACGCCTGCTGATGTGGGACATGGGCATCTGGACAGGTAGGCCCATTGCCCATGTGGTCTCAATAGGAAGGCTCTCTCCACTCTCACCTTGTAGACGTCAAAGTTGTCAATTATGGCATCAAAGCAGGTGTACAGGTCATTAAGAAGTGTCACCACCTAACAGGGATGGACAAGCAGAGGTTTTTGAGATTTGTACCCAACTTTTCAGGAATAATTAATCCATGGGCCCTAATTAGACAATAGGAATTCTAGAACAAACATATATCTCTCCCAGCCAGGCTCCTTGGCCCTGGCCCTGCCCACTTCTGCTCACCTGCATGGGAGTGCTCTCTGCTGACAGTGCTGTGAAGCCAACAATGTCACTGAAGTAAATGGTGACGCTGTCGAAGGCCTCCGCCTGTACGGTCTCTCCCCGCTTTAACTGCTCGGCCACTGAGCTAGGAAGCAAAGGTGCAGCTATGAGCCAAACTCTGAGAAAGAGGGTGGAAAGCAGCAAGGGGGGCATGGCTGCAGTAGGACAGCAACAGAAAGGGACAGTGGCTGGGAACACATTACAAGCCAGGCAAGGTGCAAGGACAGTGAGGTGTGGCAATGGAATCCCTGTGCAGATCAAGGTGGGGCTGCTGAGCACACACACACTGAGGCCAGCACAGGGTCCTAAGGGTCAAGAAGCCAAGAGAGAAAGCAGCCCAGAGCACCTACACCAACAAGGTGTTCTGAAGATCGGGGTGCAGCTTTCCTGGGATCCTGATGAGGCAGAAGCCAATGGAGAAGGGGCACAAAGGAAAATTCTGGAAGGGGGACAAATGTCTTACTGGGGCAGGATTTGGTAGAGCAGCGCCTCAGCCTTGCGTTTTTCCTCCAGATAGGCCTGCGTGCGTTCCTCCACCAGCTTCTCCAGGTTATTGGCATACTGTTCCATGCGCAACAGGAGGTTGTCCAGTATGCTAGTGCCACCCTCCCTGGGTAGGTGGGGTGTGTGGGGGGAGAACAGGATCTGACACCCTTGCCAAGACTCCCAGGACTCCTGGCCCACCCCCGCAACCCTGTTCCCAGTCCTACCTCACCCACTAAAGCCCTGGGAGCCCCTGCCCCTTTTACACTTTCTCACTTGTTGAAGCGGCGTATAAAACCCTTGATCTGTCCAAAGTCTGGCCGCTCAGCTGGGTCCTGGGCCCAACATCGCTCCATCAGCAAAACCAGCTCTTCGTTCAGTTGGGTCCCGTCAATGCTTGGCCGGAAATATGGCCGCTGACCATTCCGGACCTTCTGGACAATCTCTGGGGGGGGGGCGGTGATGAAAGGTTAGGATGAGAAACAGAGGACCCCCCTATGCTGGAGGGCTGGTGGGAAGAAGAGGCCCAGAGCAGTGGGCTGACTCGCACCCTTTGGGCTGAGGTCCAGGCCTTCCAGGTAGAAAGGACCACTCCGAAGTGCTATCTCCTGCAGGATGATGCCAAAGCTGTAGACGTCAGCTTTTTGCATGCCGGCGGTTGGCAAGGCATTCCCACTGAGGAGTTCTGGGGCAGTCCACAGCTTCTCTGAGAAAAAAATAAAAGGAACAGGCTAGCTGGGCCTCCCAAACAATGCACCCCCAAGTCCACCCAGCTCATTTCTATAATGCTCCCCAATAATGCATATGCAGGCCTCACTGGCATAGAGGGCATGGCTGTCGTCAGGTTCAGCAGTTGACCGGAAGCTGGCCAGGCCATAGTCCGTGATCTTGAGCACAAAACGGCTATCCACCACACAGTTGGAGGACTTGAGACTCCCATGGGATGAAATAATGCTATTGTGCAGAAAGGCCATACCCTAGCAGAATACAAGTCAAGATGTGGAACTGGGTCGGTTGTGACGTAGAATAGCCCCTCTCCGGAAGGTGGTCTCTAGGCAGCTCTTTAAAGATCTGGAGGTCTTACACGTGGCAGGTTGAGGGGCAGGCATGAGAGCCACCAGTGAAGACACCCACATGCCCTTTCAGAATGCCTCCAGCTCCTGACTGCACTCTCCTCCCGATACAGAGCCTGCAACCTGCAGGTTGGTGGTGATGGTGCAAGTGGTTGGGGTCTTGCCACTCATGTGGGAGACCCCAAGCGAGTTCATGGCTCCAGACTTAGGCTCCAGCTACCAGCTAGAGGTTCTACAGTGCATTTGGGGAGTGAATCAGCAGGTGGGAATTTGCTCTTACTGCCTCGCTCCCTACTCTTTTCTCTCTGCCTCTCAAATAAGTAAACATGGCAAACTGATTTCAGACAGCATCCTTTGCACAATTTCCACCCAAGGAAGTTAGCAGAACAGGAAAGACATCCCTCCTCACTAGCTGACAGCTACATATAGACACCCAGGGATAGGAAACAGTCTTTTCTTTTTAAGGCAGATTTACAGAAACAGAAAAGAGAGGAGGACAGAGAAATCTTTCATCTGCTGGTTCACTCCCCACCCAAATGGCTGCAACAGTCACAGCTGAATAGGTCAGAAGCCAGGAGCCAGGAGCTTCTTCTGGGTCTCCCACATAGGTACAGGGGCCCAGTGCTGGAGCCATCTGCTGCTACTTTCCCAGGCACATTATCAGGAAGCTGGATGGGAAGCAGAACAGCTGGGATTAGAACCAGCATCCACATGAGATGCTGGCACCATAGGCAGAGAAATTATCTGCTGTTCCATGGCACTAGCTCTGGAAACATTCTTAAGAGGAAGGATAAGAGCAGCTTATTATCAATTATTACCCTAGAAAGGGAACCAGTCTCCTGAGAAAGGCGATTCCACTGGACAATAGTGAAAGGCACATTCACTGTGAGGTTGAACAGCAAGAATAAGATGAGGTCTGCAATGGGGCTGGTCACCAGGAAGCCAAGGTTTGACCTAGGCACCAAGAGGAGCTGAATATGCAGGCAAGCCAGTTGGGGTGGAGGACTATGATCTACTACAGGAGTGCTGGCTCCAAGAAAAGGTGGGGTAAATGATAAATCAGGGCAGCCTGGAAAGTGGTCAAAAGTAGATGATGACTGCTAAGCTAAGGCAGAAGACACAGTGGGACCAGAGAGGAGAGAACTTGGCCTGGCTGTGGCCTCTGAAGAAGCCTGGTCTTAAAGTAGTGTTTCCCAAGCCAAAACGCTGGGACCCCTCCACATCAGTTCTAGGTGGGGCAGAAAAAGGACTTAGGGTTCTGTTTGTTGATCCTAAACACAGTCCAAATGGTTAGTTCTGGCCTTAAAAAATTGATCATTCTAGTCTATGGGAATTCTTCCCTTTCATTTATTTTTGTTGATGAAGATAAAATTATGTATATTTATTTACTTACTTACTTACTTATTTACTTATTTGAAAGGCACAGTCACACAGAGAAAAGGACAGACGTAGAGAAAACAGGAGGAGGGTGGGGAACAAACTCTTCCTTCCTTGGATTCACTCCCAAGATGGTCGTAATGGCCAGGGTTAAATCATGCTGAATCCAGGAGCCCAGAACTCCATCCAGATTTCCTTCAGGTGAACAAACGTTTTGGCTGTCTCCCACTGCTTCCCCAAACACATTAACAGGGAGCTGGATCAAAAGTGGATTTGAACCAGTGTGCATAAGAGATGCCGGAGTTGCATGCAATGACCTAATCCCCCTCACCACTCCTCTTTTATTTCTTCTGGTCATCAGCAAAACCTTCAGGAATCACCAGATCTGTGAATTTCACTCAATGGAAACATCACAGAAATGGCCAGGCTTCTGGCTCTATTCAAAGTCGCTTTTCCATCGATTGCTGTTGTCAGGGGTCACATTTTTCTTGTATTTATCATCACACCTGTAGTTGACTATGATGTCGGCTTGACCTAATACTTTATCTCTCATATGATGGCTGACTTACTCTCTCTCACATACAAATATTTTTTGAAATAACTTCATGATAATTTGGCAGCAAACCAAACCCAGCCTTGGGCAGTGAGTGGTTATCCTCTAGGCTTGCTCCTTGGTTGGGACCAGCTTCTGAACCCACTTGTTCAGGGCTGGCATTGTGGCCCAGGGGTTAAGCCACTGCCTGGACCATCAGAAGCTCATATCAGATGACATCTTCAAGCTCTGGTTTCTCCATTTCTTTTTCCTTTTTTTTTTTTTAAGATTTACTTATTTTTATTACAAAGTCAGATATACAGAGAAGAGGAGAGACAGAGAGGAAGATCTTCCATCCGATGATTCACTCCCCAAGTGAGCGCAACAGCCGGTACTGCGCCAATCCGAAGCCAGGATCCAGGAACTTCTTCCAGGTCTCCCACATGGGTGCGTGCAGGGTCCCAAAGCTTTGGGCGGTCCTCGACTGCTTTCCCAGGCCACAAGCAGGGAGCTGGATGGGAAGTGGAGCTGCTGGGATTAGAACTGGCACCATGTGGGATCCTGGTGCGTTCAAGGTGAGGACTTTAGCCACCAGGCTATGCCGCCGGGCCCCTGGTTTCTCCATTTCTAATCCAGCTCTCTGCTATTGCTCCTGGGTAAACAACAACAGAATGCCCAAGTACATGCGCACCTGACATCCACATGGAAGACCTGGATGGAATTCTAGGCTCCCTGGCTGTTGTGACCATTTGGGCAGTGAATCAGTGGATGAGAGATCTTTTTGTTTATCTATCTCTCTTTCTCCTTCTCTCTGTGTCACTCTGCCTTTCAAATAAGTAAAAAATACAACTTTTAAAAGAATTTTAGTTGCAGCACTGTGACACAGTAGGTTAAACCTCTGCCTGCAATGCCAATATTCCACAGGGACACTGCTTCAAGTCCCTGCTACTGCACTTCCACCCTAGCTCCTGGCTAATGTGCCTGGGAAGGTAGTGGAGGATGGCCCAAGTCATTTAGCCCCTTCACCCATGTAAGAGACCCAGAAGAACATCCTGACTCCTGGCTTCATCCTGGTCCAACTCGCCACTGTGGCCATTTGGGGAATGAACCAGCAGATGGAAGATCTCATGGTCTCCTTTTCTGTCTGTGTAATTGTGCCTTTCAAATAAAAATAAAATAAAGTCTTTAAATAACAACAAAAAAGTTAGAACACCTGCCCACTTGTCCAACCCATGGAAAAATTTAATTTTAGACCTCCATTAACACATAGGCCTTTCAAGGTTATTTGAAAATAGATAAAACCTAGTATAATGGCAGGATACTAAAGGCTTAGTACAATTTTTTTTGGTTTATTTTACAAATAAATTTTCTTTCAAAAATTTCAGTTTTCTGAACAAAGGAATAGACATGCCAAATACAGGTCAGAGGGTCCAATGATGAGAGGAAAAACAAGAGATAAGCATGTTCAGACACCCCACTCATCATTTCTCTGCCAAGGGATTTGAACTTTAAATTTATTATTATTATTATTAGGGAGACAGAGAAGCAACAACAACAACAACAACAAAAAAAACAGAATGGAAAGAAGGGCACACACTTATCCACTGGTTCGCTCCCCATGCCCACCCACAGTGGCCAGGAGACAGGAACTCAAGTTACGTCTCCCAAAGTGAGTGGCCAGAAACCCAACTGCGTGAGCCATCACAGCTGCCTCTCAGCGTCTGCACCAACAGGAAGACAGAGTCAGAAGTGGAGCCAGGCATGGAACCAAAAACCTAGGTCTCAGATACAGGCCTCCTCATCAGCTAGATGCCACCCTGCCCCCAGCCGAGGGATTGTCACATACACATTTCTGGAGGTCACGGAGACAATGCAGAGAGGTGTGAGATATCTAACTTGAAAGACAAGACTTCCCCGAAGGTATCAGCCTCCTGGCAGCAGATAAAGCTCACTCCCCTGCCTGCCATTACACATCTGAAATCTCTGGTTTAACCATGGTTACCCAGCCATGGCACGTGACGGAGAGAACATGACCATCAGGGATGAGAAGGAAGAGAGCCATCAGGTGGGCATGGGGGAGACTTACCTTCACAAGGTCATTAATGAGCGAGTAACGGAACATCCAGTCCAGGTTGATGCTGTCATTTTCTAAAATATCCTGGTAAGGGACACGGAATAGATTATGGCTGTTCTCATCTCACTAGCTGTCACCTGGCAGACAGTCCATCTACCGTGGAGCCACACTCCCTAGCCCTGTCTTGTCACCTGTAAACTCCCCCGAGGGCAATATTCAGTGACAATGCAGATGTTAGGAGGGTCGATGCAGGCCCCGATGAAGCGAGTGAGATGGTTGAACTGGACGTCTCTCATCTGCCAGAAAACCACCGGGAAGGACAAGAGAATCAAAAGAGTGACAAGAAGACCTTTCTCTTGTTGTACCTACAGCTTAAAATCACTTGCATGTAAACGCCAAGATCACTTTGCGAGGATCACCCAGCCCTTCTAGCCAATTTCCCTACCCCAACCATGTTTAACCCTCATCCTCCAGCCAGACTGCATCACGTACGTGTTTGAGTTCAAAGAGGACTTGACGGGTCAGCTCAATGCGCTTCTTGTTCACATGCTTGATGGCGACCACATTTCCCTGATGGTGAGGAGGAAGAGGAAGGGGAAAGCGAGTGTCAGGCATGTCTGGACAGCACTGGAGAGCAGCCGGTCACCCAGGAGCTCAGCAGGGCACACAGAGGGGTCATCAGAGGGACAGAGGTGGTGGCAGATGGGGATGAGACTGGATGAGATGGTGGGGGACCAGAACAAGCGGACGACTGTTCACCTTGAAGTGACCGGTGTTGGCAAAGATCTGGTATTTCCCATGGGCTGTCATGAGCGAGCCGTAACTGGATCCCCGCTGGGGCCAAGGGCAACATGGAGGCGGAAGGATGAAAGGAACATTAGATGGTGGTGGGAGTGCAGGGGCTGGCATTATAGGCCGATGTGCTGGGAGAGGTCCAGGGTGAGAACGGATAGTGGCAGGCGGGGAGGCAGAGGGCCAGCCGGCAGGGGCGAGGGCTCACCAGTGACAGCGTCAGACGGCTGCCTGCACCTTTATGGCAGCGCTCCGAGTTGCCAAACTGCAGCTCCTCCCAGCGGATGCGCCACAGCATGCTGGCCAGCTCCTTCTCCAGCATCAGCTTCCTGTAAGGACTGCACACCTCAGCTGACCGGCCAGCTTGGCCCCACCACCCCCACAGCCAGCAATGCCAATGGCAGTGGCCAGGCAACCTGGCACCTCTTGCAGCCGCTATGCCGCGAGGGAGGCCACCCTAGAAGGATGTGGCATTCTCTACATGCCAGTGTGTGCCCTGGGCACACTTCCAAACACATGGTGCAACTGAGGAGAAGAAAAAAAATCACCTTGGAGTTCAGCCCCCCTCAAAATGACCAGTTAGGACAGCCAGCCTAAAACCCAACCCCAAGTGGAATGAACTGCTGCTCAGAAGGCCACGACAGAGAGAAGCTGTTGCTAGGTCTCAACGGACACCTGCTGCTCTTCTCCCGAGTGATCAGGATCCCCTGTCCTCAGAGGTTGGGGAGGCCTTGGGAGGTGCTGCTCAGCGAGAAGCCCAGAACTCACCGGAAAATGAGAAAGCTGGACACACCAAACATGATGAAGGTGATTCCTGTGCCCAGAGCCACGATGGCCAGCGTAGAGAGAGGAGCTGAGGGGCAGAAGGAGACCCTGAGAAAGACTGGGGGAGGGGACTAAAGAGCTGGCCAGGACCAGGCTCAAGGGCAGGGAGCTGGCAGGTGTCTGAGGGAAAGGAGTCAGGGTGGAGAGAGAAGTTACAGCCCAGGGTGGGCGGCCAGTGAGGGCGGGGAGAGGGTGCAGGGGGCGGGGCAGAAAGTTCAGCTCCCGTTCCCTGCACACACCCACTTTTATCACAGGATGGGTCGTCCAAGTCAAAAGCACAGGGGGGGTTGTCCAGGGGTGGCGCCCCCTTCACCCAGGGAATGGGCCGTCCTGTCCACCAGATCTGCTTCTCGGCTCCTGAGTAGTGGGCTGCAGGCTGTGAGGAAGCAGAAGACTGGGCCCACGGGCCTGCTCCCCCGGCACCCACCTGCTGGACCTCTCTTTGCCCCTCCCCCCATCAATAGCCTCCCACCCAGCTAGGAGGTGTCACTGCCTCCCTGACCCTTGAAGACTGACTTGTGCAGGGTCTTGCTCCCTTCCCTGCCCCCTCCCCCATCACCTGGAAGTCCCCCGAATCCAGGTCTCCCATGGCCCACAGGACAAAATCGGTCTCCCGGTCATTGTTCTTGTCCATCGCCACCAAGCCAGTCACACCTTAAATGGAAAGGAGCCCAGGCCCCCTGTTCCACTGAGCTCTACCCTAATCCCCTGTCCCATCCCTCAGTACCTCCAAGTGCCTCAGAGCCCATCCCCACCCCAGTTCCCCGGAGATAAGCTCACCCATGCCACATGCTCCAGCCCCCAACTAGCTCCAGGTCTGCTTCTTCCGCTGTCCATCCAGTCCATGCTCAAGCCCGCCACCAGCCCTTAGGGTCCCATCAGTGCCTCCCCACAAGGAACCTACCGTGGTATCTTCGCCCCTGCATCTTCTCCACAATCCGCAGTCCGTCCTCCCGGGAGCCTCCCTCCTGGATTGTCTCGTTGAGGACTTCGGCATAGAGCATGATGCCGTCGTAGAAGCAGCCAGCAATGAGGTTCATCTGGGGATGGTGGCTCTCTGCAAACACCCTGCCAAGGGTCCTGCTCCAACCCTCTGGCCCCATCTTTAGGTCCCCCTACTGACTCTTCCCCCCTCTGCTGTACCTTTCCCCTCCTTCCTAAAGCACCATCCCTGTTTCACTAATCCTGGGAAGGAGGGGCCCCAGATGGAAGTGGACAGACCCTCCTGCCCCATGGGGCTTGCTCACTGCCCACCCTTGATACTGAGCTCAGAGGAGGAGTTCTTTCTGGAAAGTGGGTCCCTCACTCTCTCAAGGGAAGGGAGCTACTCACCAGAGAGGGAGCCAGCTCCACGCCGAAGTCTTCCCGGGCTCTTAGGAGCAGACGCTTCTGGAATTCCTGATACTCGGGATTTGGGGGTTCTCGGTAGGTGATCACCAGCACAGTCTGTACCAGCAGAACAGGGGGGAGCATGAACGGGGTTCAGGATGGGCATTGGGGGAGATGGAGAAACTGGGGAAGACAGACACGATCTAAAACATACATGGGTGAGTTGGAAGGCTCCAAGGATACTAGACTCCACATGTGTGTGTGTGCGTGCACACATGTGCGGGCAAGTGCTCACACCTGTGTGGTGTGCTTAGCAGCATTCCTCCGTGAAAGGCCCCACTGGTTCTGCAAAGGTGGAGACCTGGCAATAACAGCCAAGTCCCATCCTCAGCTTCCTGTATGCTCACAATCTGATTGTCAGCTCCCCTCTGGGGTGTTCATAGCCATCCATGTTTCCAACCAAATGCTGACATCATCCTGTGAGCCTGAATGAAAGGAATCCCAGGTCCTGGGACAACTGGGGCAGAAATATCCTGACACAGGGACTCCTCCTGTGAAGACCTGTGAGCTCACTCTCCTGACGTGTGCAGCACGCCTACCCCAAGCATCATCATCTATCTCAGACACGTGTGTCACTGTCACACCATCACAGATAAGCAAACAGCCCATGTCTGCACATCTGTCATCAAAGCACCTGCCCAGCTCCCAGGGGCCACACAGGTGTGTGTCCCCATCACTGAACCTTCCCACGTCAGGAGGACTTCAGCTCAACACATCTGTGCAGAGTATCTCTGTGAATTGGTCTCTTGAAATCTAGCCATTCTTCCTGTTTTGTGCATGCTTGCCACAGAAAGCACATGTGAGCTATGACACATCACCTACATCCAGACGATCACCGTACCTATCTGGAATGAGGATACAGAAGCCAGCTTCTGACATGCACTCGCTGTACTAGACCAGAGCTTTCTCCAAGATGTGGATAATATTGCTGGAGTATATGTGTGCTTGATCAGACACTTCTAATTTTTCCCATCTCAGACAAAATAAAAAAGAAGAGGGGGCTGGTACCATGGCATAGTATGTTAAACCTCCACTTGGGGGTGCCAACATTCCATATGGGTACTAGTTTGGGTCTCTGCTTTTCCACTTCTGATCATGCTTCCCGTTAAGGTGCTAGGGAAAGCAGTCGAAGATGGTCCAACTTCTTGAGTCCTTGCATTCACATTAGAGACCTGGGAGAAGCTCCTGGCCTCCAATTGGTCCAACTCCAGGCATTGTGGAGTGACCTAGCAAATGGGAGATGCCTCTGTCTCTCTTTGCCCCTGTATCTCTGCCTTTCAAGCATAATTCAGTACATCTTAGAGAGAAGTGGATCAAGCCTCAGAAGGAAGGGTTCCTTAGGCAACATTTGTTCCAGAATATAAGAAGAATGAGAAACAGGGCACTGCTGACCAACATTTAAAGTCAGCAAAAGTAATAGAAAAGATCAAGTTTAGTACAATTTATAATCCATTTAAGGCTGATGGTAAGGGCATTTTATACCTTTTTAACACTTAATAACTCTGGCTATTTGGTTTGCTCGGCTAGCAGCTCTCAACCAGCTGGTCTCAGGATTGCCTGGCACTCTTACTATACTGAGGACCCCAAAAACCCTTTTGTATATGTGGAGTTCATCTATAAATTAAAACTCATAAATCATAAAGACACAAGCACATACAAGGGACTAGCATTGTAGTGCAGGAGGTTAAACCACCTCTCGCAAAGCTGGCATCCCATATGAGCACCAGCAGTACCCATCCCAGCTATTCCACTTGCAATCCAGTTCCCTGTTAAGGCACTGGTGAAACATGGTCCAAGTGCTCACCCAATGGGAGACCTGGATGAAGCTCCTGGGGTCCAGTTTGACTTGGGCCCAGCTCTGGCCACTGCAGCCATGTGGGGTAAGGTCAATGGATGGAATATCTCTCTCTCTCTCTCTCTCTCTCTTGCTCTCTGTAACTCTGCTTTCCAAATAAACAAATACATCTTTTTAAAAAAGTAGCACAGGAGCCATCCGTATTTGTCAAAGTGATAACAGCATGGCTGTCAGAGATGACATTATCCCACGACATGTAACCTCTTGTAAACTCCACTGTACAATCACAGAAGAATGAATGACACAGGCAAAGAATGATGTAGTATTATTTTCCAGGTTTTACCTTATAGGACTCCCTAAAGGATCTCAGCAGCCCCCAGAATCCCAAGACCATGCTTTGAAATGTTAGGCCACACTGTTTTGTTGGGGCTCCTAGCTACTTAATAAAATCTAAACCAAACCAAACCAAAACAAACATAGAAACAAAACCCAATGGTTTTACTGAGGAGCTAGAAGAAGGAGAAGCTAGGCAGCTGTGCACCCCAGATGGACAGCCAACGAGCAAGGGCTGTCAATGCTGGTCTTGGCAATGGGCAAAAGCCAGGCCTGCATTTGGCAAGGTGTACTGGCAGGGGACACATGTGCACCTCCCACTCTAAGACCTGCTTGGGTCACAGTGGCAGGTGCTGCCAATGATGGCCCAGAGAGATAAGGGATGTTCGGCATGAAGAGATCGTGCCTCCCCCACCCTCCACTGTTGCTGGTGAGGTGCTCTCCTCCTGGTCCCTGCATAATGAGTTCTGCCAGTCATCCTCTGAGGCCCCAGGGCCCAGCCACTGATGTCGGCCCTTGCACTGTGTCTGCTCTTCTCCCCTACCTTCCTTGATGACCTTGGTGTCCAGTATCTGCCAACACTATTATTAGCTAGGTTAATTCCTAGACCCACACTCCCTCTTCCCATCACACACCTTCACTGGCATCTATATATACCTATTGGGGCCGATGCTAGGCTCCTTCTTCGACCCGCCCAGTTCCTCTGTGTACTCTGCTTTTTCAAATAAATACATAAATAAATCTTCACAAATACCTGTTTGTGGTTATGACTGAACGGAAGAGGGAAAGCGCATCAACACCCTTCATTGCAGAGCCTTCTCCTCTGGGAGCTGCTATGCAACTCGGACATGGCTCTTTGTCCCAGGAGCCACAGGTCCCTGGCCCCCTTTCCCAGGCCAGCCTGGTCTGAGACTGCAGGACAATGTCTTTTGGGGAAGGGCTCTTGCCACCCTTGACTGGTGTTGGCCTCCCAGCTTCCCTCCACAGCTGCCCTGCCTCCACGCTGGGGAAGGATAAGCAGTCTGCTGCCGCTTCCCTCCTCTTTCCATCCGACGCCCTGGTCTGCCTCTCGACATGGTCTTCACTTCCCAGTGCCTTCCTCTTGTGCTGTAACAAAGTCCCCCTCTTCCTTGTTCTGTTCAAGTCATGCCAAAAGCAAGATGGGGAGCTGAGAATTAACAGATAACTGAATCCTCCCCCTACGCTAAGCACTGGGGTCCCTTGGCAAACAAGAATTCTCACACAAGAAGGTTCTGGAGCCCTACATCAGGAAGAACCACAGCCCACCCTTGACCATGCCAGGCAAGGCATAACCCCTTGGCTATGCTCTTCTCACACAACTCTCTTCTTCGTCTTTCAATAACACATCACAATATATTCCTGTAACAGTATTTGCTGTGTATTTATCTACTTTCTGTCTATCCTGCCAAACATAATCTTCCAAAAGCATGGACTTCATCTGTTCTCCCTGCCCACCAGCACCTGGCACAGCAGTGGTGACCTCTCAGGTGCTTAGCAAACACCAATGGGATGGGTCAGCTTTCAGACATGCAAACATACACTGAGAAATAGGCTTAGTTCCACAGTGGGCATACTGATGCACAGGGCACCCTGGCAAGCCCAGGGAGTGACTGTCCCCCAAAAGGGATAATAAGGGCACCATTACTCTTCAAGAACATGGCACCATTACCCAGACAAAGGTAAGAAGGCTACTGTCCCTGCTACTGTCTCCATTCAAGTGTGACCATCACAGACTCCCATTCAGGCATGCCAACAGATAATGTCATTTGGGAGGACTCACTTGTCAGCCCCAACCAAATGCATAATCACAGCCACAGAAAACCTTACTTACTCCAGGGCAAGGACTACCTGGGTCCAGCCCTCACATACAACCGCAAAAACTCATTATAGTGCTGGCATTGTGGCACCTGTGACATCAGCATCCCATACTGGCACATGTTCAAGTCCCAGCTACTCCACTCTTGACTCAGCCCTCTGCTAATAGCCTGGGAAAGCAGCAGAGGATGGCCCAAGTGTTTGGGCCCCTGCACCCACAGGAGAAACCTAGAAGCTCCTGGCTCCAGTCTGGCCCAGCCCTGGTCACTACAGCCATTTGGGAGTGAACCAGCAGATGGAAGATACTCTCTAACTACACCTTTCAAATAAATAAAATAAATACAGAAAAAAAAAAGAAACAAGCTAACTTAGGATGAAAAGGAGCTTAAGGCTATTTCATTACTTCTTCAAATCATCTTTGGAAAGGCTTGCATGGATAAACAGCAAATACTTCCATATTTAAATCAATGGGAAATCAGCAGGGGAGTTGGGAACCATTCCTGGGATTGTGTGTAAGGCAGAGCTTTGGGGCGAGGAGAGGAGAGCAGCACAGACAAAATGAACAGAGCACAGAGGCCTGAGGATCAGGGGCCTGCCAGTGGGGGGCTCTGCAGGAGTGCCCAGTGAGTCAAGACTACAATCGCGGGTAGGGCCGAGTACAAAGCACGGAGCACCTTAACCGCCATGAGGGTTCAGCACGCCATCCAGCAGGGAACAAGTCACTGCAACTGGGAGCAGAGGAGTGCAGGGAGCACCGTCATGCCAGGCGTCCCTCCACATTCTTTCTGGAACCCCGCTCTTCTACCCCTACTTTCTCAACACCCCAGCTCTGGCTGCACACTGCCTCACACGTCTCTAAACTCTCGCAGGTGGACTCGCTGACTTTCGTCTTCCCTTCTCACCCTACCTGACTTCTGTCACTAGATCAACCCTAACAACGGGACAAATGCTATGAAGACCCCAGATGCAAGTTCCAGAGCTTTCCTTATCCCATCAGCCCCATGGTATCCTGTGCATCTAATGAGAGCCAACTCTTCCTTTTGGCAGCTTGGATGCCCCCACCCATTCCAGGGGCATCTTAGTCACCGTCGGATGTCAACTTTCAGTCCAAAAGGGCTTCCCAAACTCACACCCCAGCGACAACCCTTCCCACTCTGAACCTTTTGGTCCAGCCACCCTGTTCCAGGTCCAGTCACTTGGTCCTGCCCCTGCACATGTTCTTCCTAACTGTACCACGTGACACCTTATCTCTCCAAATGGGTGGGGGCACTGCCAGGGGAGTCGGCTCAAGGTCCTGTCCTGGGCCCCCAGCCCAGGCTCCTGCTGGCTGGCATTTAGCAAAGCCAGCATCTGAAACCTCTGCAGGTGGCCTAAGTCAGTCTCAAGCAGCAAAGCACAGAGTCCCAGAGGGAGACTAGATTCAGATATGCTTCTGTGGCCCACAGCTGCTACTCTGCCCTTAGGGTTCCTAGGCGGGGGGTCCGGTAAGACCAAGAAGCTCTGGCCAAGCACCCTGCCTGCCCTGATGCCGGTCCCATGGTCAGATGTGGTTGCGGTGATACCTGGAAGGCCTCACGCAGGGCCTGGGCCTGCTCCTGGGTGCGATTGTCCTGCCAGGGCCGGCCGGCAGAGCGGGTGGGCCCTGCACGCAGACTCTCCCCAAAGACGTCCAGGTAGAAGAAGACGTAGTCGCCGCTGGTCAGGTTCTCCCTCTGGGCCTGCAGCAGGATCTCGTGCAGCATCTCCAGAGGCCCACAGATATACACAACTGGGGGCAGGCAGAAGGGCAGCTGAGCAAGCATCTGCCACCCCACCCTCCCTGAGTCAGGGCAAAGGCACCTCAGCCTATTCACTACCACTGCCCTCCAGCAGATGTTCCCCATCCCTTCCCCAGGAGCCACTGTAGGTCCTCAAGGCCCTGGGGCCATCTGCACCATATGGCAGAAGACAGCCTGACTTCACACTCCAGAATGGAGCAGCCACTCTCCAGTCCCTCCTTTTCCCGGAGGCTTTGCCTGCTGCTGCCCCCTCACTTGGTGGCCTCCCCACTTCCTGCCTCCTCCCTGGGCTCAGAGGCACTGGCTGCTGCGAGTGTCTTGGTGCAAACTTAGCCTGTTCTTTCCCAATTGAATCTGCCGAGCCCCAAGCCACGCTTATTCTATGTATTTTTTCTGGGGCCACCAAGATGTCCCAGTGCTACAGTCTGGGAGTCCTCTGCTTGCCAGATGGGTGAGCCTTGCTGAGTAAACTGAGCTGCCCCAGGGTACCCCTTCTTGCTCCCCAACCCCATATGCTGCCCCCAGCCCTAACTTCTCCCTGGTCCAAGCTGCACCCCACCCCACTCTTTCATGCCTTGTTTACATCTGCCAATAGTACCCGCAAAACACATGGCACTATCACACACAGGTGCTCTGTCAGCATCTGCCTTTGTTCCCAACCACCATGCCAGCTCCTCATTGCCCATCTCCCTCCACCACCCCACCTCCACAAGTTAGTTCCCCTGCCCGGGGCCACACTCACTGCGCCCATTGGCCCGGATGAAGTGGGTGGCCTGTTCCGGACCTCCTGGCTCCCGGGCGTACACATAGTACTGCACGCTCAGGTTGCTGCCCTGCAGGGCCTCGAAGACACCCTCCGTGGTGAAGTAGTGAGGCCGATCGTCCATGCGCGCATCCAGATACAGCAAGGCAGCGCGGGCCGTCCAGTTGAAGTGCCCATGCAACGTCACTACGAACTCACCCAGCTTGGGTGCTGAAGGGCCAGTGCGAACCAGGGTGCGGTAATACTCATTCTTAGCAGCAAAGCCAGAGGCCACAGCACCAGCCGTCAACAGGGGCAGGCGCCAATGAGAAGCAAAGCGGGCCACAGTTGCGGCTGGGTACACGCAACCCGGGCCCAAGAGAAGGTCAGGGTCATGGTACAGCTTGAGGTCCACGGCACGTAGTGGGGCCAGGTACTCGGAGCAGGCACCATTCAGTTCTGAGCTGACAAAGCGCAGGTCCACGGGCAGTGCCCGGCCCAGTGCCTCCACAGCCAGGGCCACGGCAGGACCCACCCGTGGCCAGGCCCAGGCGTAGTTCAGGTTGTGTTCGGGCAACACTACCGCCAGTGTCAGGTTCCGCGCCGCTGGCGGGCGCACGCCACCTGCCAGGCCTGCCACCAACAGCAGCAGTGATGGCAGTGCCATGGGGATAAAGCAGCAGCCCCACCACCAGCCCCAGGTTCTGGGGCCGCTCTGGTCTAGCCGGGAGGCACCCAGGCCAGAGCCTGGGGGAGAGGGCCAGGGAGAGAAGTGGGGATAGGACAAGCAGGCTGGGAGGGCACGGAAAATAACAACGGGAACCCCGCAGGAGTAGAGGAGGGGAGGACGCCCCCCAGCCCGGGTTGAACCGCCAGCCTAGGGCCAGGACTGAGCCCCCAGGGAGAGTGGAGCGTAGCTGGAGAAGGGGGGCGATCCAGGGAGTCTGCGACCGGGATGGGGACGACAGGGAAGTGGCTCAGGAGGAAAGGGCGGGGGAGGTTCTGAGGCCAGGATGGGGCTGGCGGTGGAGGTGGGGTGGAGGGAAGACTGGTCCCAGGAAGCGGCCTTGGGGGGGGAGGAGGACCTCACGGCTCCCGAAAGCGCTGGGAGGCCAGCAAGCAGCGAAAAACAAGAACCAAGGGGAGACAAGGTGGGAGGACGTCCGCGGCGCGTAAGGTCTGGGCCATGGGCCGGCAAGGGAGCGAAGCTAGGCCTGGGCCGGAGGGGAGGAGGGAAAGGCAGGGGCGAGACTCCCGAGAAGGCTTTTCTCCCGAAGCTCCTGCTGCCACTAACGGGCCCCTCCGGAGCGCCGGCGGCCGCGCCCGTGTCCCCCCGCTCCGCCGCCGGGCTCCGCGCTGCTCCTGGGGACCGGCGGCCGGCCTGCCCGCCTGCCCGCCGCCGCCTCCCGCCCCCCGCCCGGGCCCCCCGCGCGCGCCGCTCGTCCGGGTCAGGTCGCCTCGGCCCGGGCCGTCTCCGAGCTCGCTGCGCCCGCGGCGGCGGCCGAGTGTGACTCCCCGGGCAGGCCGCCCGCCCCCGCCCCGCCTCTCCTCCTCCCACCCGGCCCCACCCTCCGGCGCCCGCCGTCTCCCCCCGCCCCCCGCCCGGCCGCCCGGGGACCTCCGACTTGAACCGGCCGCCGGGTGCGCGCCCGGGGGGCTCCAGGCCCGGGCCTGGCAGGCCGGCGAGGCCCTCGGACCCTGGGCGTCCCCTCCCTGCCGGGGCCTCCGGGGAAGCCCCTTTCCATCTGGCACATTCCAGCGACGCCCAGGGCCTGTCCTCTCCACGCCCCCCCAAAACACACACCGAGCTGGGCTCTAGCTCCCCGGGTCCCTCACACGCACTTGTCTACAGAAAGCTAGCAGGATACCCCTCACCATCCCCCACATGCACACCCCGAATTCTTTTCGGTATACTGGCCACTAACACCCCCTCTCCCCAGTAAGCCGTGCCACCCTCCTGGTGGCAGGGGACCCGGCGTGCTCCTCGGGGCGGTGTGCCCCCCTCTCAGCGCCCCGGGGTGGGGGTGGCCCACGACCCCTGCACCCACACACACTCCTGGGGAGCCCCGTGACGTCCGTGGCTCTCCCCCACGCGAGGCGTCCAGCCCTCCCCGCTGCCCCCGGTGGCCTGCGCGCGTGCCCCCAAGGCCCACTCGGCTCCCCCCGGCGCGCCATCTGCTCGGGGGCCTTGGTGGCTCTTTTGTCTGCCACAGACACGACTAGGCTAGTGTGACAGGAAAGCGGAGGAGTGACGATGCGGAACCTTCCCCGCTCCCCGACAGCGATGGAAACTCCTGACACCCCACCTCTGGCTCACCGGGACCCTAGCTCCAGCCCCACCCCGCCCCAGATAATCCAAGTCTTGGGGTGTGGATCTACAGCTGACTTGTGAGGGGCGGCTGAGGGTCCTAGGCGTGAGCTTTCTCGAGCTGTCATCAAGGACACGCACGCAGCAGCGTTGCCCGGCCCGTATCTGGGAGCCACCGCTCCTCTCCCCCGCTTCCACCCGGTTTTTCAAGTGCCAAAAACGCGAAGGGCTCGGGGAGCCGAGGGAGGCAGGCGACGGGCTGCGCCGCGCGGGCGCCGGCCCCGTTTCTCTGAGGTGAAGGCGGCCCCTGGTGGTGCTGGCGGGGAAGTGCAGGAGGGTGCCTTTATTCTTGGGCACTGGGTCTGTTTATTCCAAGTGACTGCCTGGCACGAGCTAAAAAGCAGGAATACAATGACAGCCGAAGAACCCACCGTGAGCCTTTGAGGGCACACATTTGAAATCTCGCCGGGGTGCAGAGGCCAAAGGCACATTCCTCTCTATCCCCGGTGGCCATGTCTCTGGCCTGGAGCCCAGTGGAAAGCCAAGCCTTAGGACAGCTCCTTTCAGAATTCTGGTTCCAGGCTCCCCTAAGTTGTTAGGAAAAAGATAGTTTGGGACCAGGCGTGATGGCCTAGTGGCTAAAGTCCTCGTCTTGAATACACCAGGATCCCATATGGGCTCTGATTCTAATCCCGGTAACTCCACTTCCCATCCAGCTACCTGTTTGTGGCCTGGGAAAGCAGTCGAGGACAGCCCAAAGCTTTGGGACCCTGCACGCACATGGAGACCTGGAGGAAGTTCCTGGCTCCTGGCTCCCGATCGGCACAGCTCCAGCTATTTGGGGAGTGAATCATTGGACAGAAGATCTTCCCCCCATCTCCTCTTCTCTGTATGTCTGATTCTCCAATAAAAACAAATAAATAAATCTTTTTTTTTTTTTAATATTTTGGGCCTATCTGAGCAAGGAATGGAAAGCTGTCACAGCCCAGGGGGTGGTGGGACAAGCTGAAAAAGATGTGATTGCCCAACTTTAGACTCCATCAGCCCAATGACTGCTTTTCAAGTCACCAACCACAGCTCTGTGAGAGAGCCACTTGGGAAGTGAAACAGCAGATGGAAGATCTTTCTCTTTGTGTCTCTCTTCACTGTAAATCTGCCTTTTCAGTAAAAATATTTCACCTGTGCCCTCCATCCAGGCCTGGTCCCATTTTCTCTCCCACCCCTCGCGAGATGCACACCTCTCTTACCCGTGTTCCTAAAACCAGCTGAGCCCCGGGAGTCCCTCACCACCCCTGGGAGCAAAGAGTCTCCTGTGTAAGGTGCCCTGTTACGTTCTCACATTAAAAAAATCTAGTTCCTTCACAAAATTGTTCACTGAGGGGGAAAAAAAGCCAGAGGCAGAAGGGAAAGGTGTTCCCGCATCTTGTCATTCCCATTCCTCTTACAAACATCTCACTCGTAAAAGAGTCGAGCAAACACGACCAATCCAACATTCTCCAACGAAGTGGACTCCACACTGTTCTTATCTTTAACCCTGCTTAGAATTTTCTAGAGGAATCGAAGGCTGAAAGAGGGGCTACTGCCCTGCTGTGGGCCTGTGCTCACCACCACGACAAACAGAATGAGGTGCTAAGCTGTGGCAGGACAGGATGGCTCGGCTGGCCAGCTGAGAGCAGGAGGGTCGAAGAGGAGCTGGGAGAAACACAAGGGTGGGGCCGGCACTGTGGTGCTGTAGGGTAAGCTGCTGGCTGCACACTAGAATCCCATATGGGTGCTGGTTTGAGTCCTGGTTCTGCTCCACTTCTGCTCCAGCTCCCTGCTCAAGCGCCTGGGAGAGTAGCACAGGATGGCCCATGTGCTCGGGCCCCTACAGCCATGTGCAAGAGCCCAGAAGAAGCTTCCAGCTCCTGGCTTCGGCCCGAGCCAGTTCTAGCCGTCACAGACAACTAGGTGTAAACCAGTGGCTACAAGATCTCTCTGTCTCTTCCTGTCTCTCTCACTCTGCCTTTCAAATACATAAATATTTCTTTAAACAAGGAGGGAGAGAGAGCATGTGAAAGAGAACGAGGGAAAGAAAGGGTAGGACAACAGGTATCCTGCAGAAACCTAAGGTTCTTTAAAGGAACACAGTAGGACTCGGACGCAAACTGGGACTGCACGCCACGTATTCCATGGCAAGGGTCACAAAGGCCAGGGCCCTTGTGGGCCAAGCAGGAAATGCAGACAGGACGAGCAGTGAGGTGAGAATTGGCAAACCAGGAAGACCCCCTCCTACCCCGGCGGGTGCTGCGATGCCCAGATGGCGACCCGAGTTGCCAGTCCCTGTGAGCCCTGTGACCGCCACCTCGGTCTGTTTCAAGTCTCAGGCTCTCGGCTCTCACCTTCCTCCAATCCAGCTTCCACAATGTGTCCAGATGCCAAAGCAACCTTTTGCAACAAAAACCTAATTATGTCACTTCCCTGCTTAAAATCCTTAAATGGTTCCCGTGGAAGTTGTTTTGCAGGCTGTTATTTTTAGCTGCCAAACCCTTCCTTCAAATAAAAATTTAAATGCAAAACAGAAGACCGGATGAGATCCCAAGGGCTCCAGGTGAAGCAGCGGATGGTAGGACTAGAACTCGTTGGCCCTTTCCATTCCGATGGAGTTCCTGAGCCACCTTCAGGGATGCTCTGGGTGGTGGCCTGCAAACTGGGGAGCACAGGGAGCTTTGGTCCTGCCTCAGTCCAACTGCAGACCCCCAACTTCCAGACATACTTACACCCCAGACCCGCCTGCCTGCAGGGTGCCCGGCACCCCAGCAGGATCCTCCTGTAACAAGCTCTCTCAGGCTTTAAAAGATTTTGGGGGTAACCAATAAAAATATAGATGCATTCAAGTCTAAGGAAAACTTTTTAAAAGATTTATTTATTTACTTGAAAGCATTAGAGAGAGATATATTTTTCATCCACTGGTTTACTCCCCAAATGGCTTCAATGGTTGGAGCTGGACAAGTCCAAAGCCAGGAGCCTGGAGCTTCTTCCAGGTCTCCTATGGCAGTACAAGGGCCCAAGGACTTGAGCCATCCTCTGCTGCCTTCCTAGGCCATAAAGAGAGAACTGTATAGGAAGTGGAGCAGCCAGAACTTGGACTAGTGCCTATTTGGGATGGTAGCTTTACCTGCTATGCCCTGGGGAATATATACAGAAATTAGAATAAGCGCCTTAGCTTAATAGGTTTCCTGCCTTTTCCATTCTGTAAGAGCTAAACTTTGGCATTAGCATGGCAGGCTGAGTCTGGATCAGGATGTCCTGTAGGAAGTGTAGTCAGAGAGAACAGGAGTAGGATGAATTCTTTGAAACTTCTAGAATATGTTACAAAGGTTGGGTTTAATAAGTATATATGATGCCTCAACAACCTGGTATTAAAAAAAAACCAGAAAAATATAAATGGAAAGCTTTGCAAGTCATCAAAACATTTACCTACACACACACACACACACACAAAGAAAAACAAGGGAAAAAATGGAGGAGGAGGAGTAGAAGAAGAAAAGTAAACTCCCTATTTTTCTTTTTTTTTTTAAGATTTATTTGTTATTTTTTATTGGAAAGGCAGATATACAGAGAGGAGGAGAGACAGAGAGGATCTTCCGTGCAATGATTCATTCCCCAGTGACACCTTCGGTCGGTGCTATGCCGATCCGAAGCCAGAATCCAGGAACTTCTTCCAGGTCTCCCACATGGGTCCAGAGTCCCAAGGCTTTGGGCTGTCCTCGACTGCTTTCCCAGGCCACAAGCAGAGAGCTGGTTGGGAAGCAGGACTGCTGAGATTAGAATCAGAGCCCATATGGGATCCTGGTAGATTCAAAGCGAGGACTTAAGCCACTAGGCCACTGCGCCAAGCCCAACCTCTCTCTTTTCCACCCTGCCTTTCAAATAAACAAGTAAACAAACAAAAAAGGGAACTTAAGTTGAAGCCCGTGGATTAAGACACTCTTTGTGCTTCCTCCTTCACTCTGTCATTGTGATGCGTGTACTTGAGCCTTCTCTACCATGTCATCTCATAAGTTCAGGATCAAAAGATTCCTAGCCAAAATACAAACACAAAATCACTACATTTCCCAAACGATTTGAATGAAAATTGGCAATAAAATCATCAGGTGTAACTCCAAAAGGAGAAACTGGAGAAGAACCAAGCTGCTCTAAGAGGAACTGCATTTGAATAGATGGCACACGTATTTGTGCTGTAACAACATTACCATCTTCTTGACAGTATCAGGCTGAAGATGTCACCATCGTCGGGACAGCTGAACCTGTTTGGTGAGGGCTGTGACTAGTGGGTGAGTTCAGTAATAATATGTGAAGTCTTCTGAAAAAAATATACTATCTGCAACATTGACATCTTAGAGGGGAATGCCAGTTCAAGTTCTGGCTGCTCCACTTCTGAACCAGCTTCCTGTTAGTGTACCTGGGAAAGCAGTGGAGAATAAGCCAAGTCCTTGGGCCCCTGCACCTGCCATGGGAGATCTAGAAGAAGGTCCTGACTCTTGGCTTTGGATGAGCTCAGCTCTGGCTATTGTGACCATTTGGGGAGTGAATCAGCAGACGGAAGCTTTTTCTGTTTCTCCTTCTCTGTAAATCTACCTTTTCAATACAAATAAATAAAAAATTTTAATACAAATAAATAAATATTTAGAAATTTATTACTTACTTTTCTTTGAAAGGCCCCTATGACTACCAAGGGCATGAGGCGATGGTGTTCTTTAGGATGAGCCACTGGAGACAGTATAATTGAGCATGTCCTTTTATTGTCATGCAAGCACAAACTTACATAGACTACGAAAGGGAAAGGCAGTAGGGCATCTCACAACAGTCATCCCACACAAAAATGGCACTGCAATTGACTAGAAAGTACATCTATCTCTCTAGACCCTCCAGTCATGTCACAGGTCACATATAACACTCACAGCTGGCAGGTAGGCTATGGTTCATGTATACCAGGTAGGCTGGCAAGTAACACAGACTGTACCTGACTTCTCAGAGTTGCTTATCAAGGAAGTCCCAGAACAGCTCGTCCAAGGACAGAGAAGAGAGACTGGGGTGCAGCCCACCATTCTTGCCTATATGACCAGTGGTCATGCCAGGTTGAGATCTCAGCCAAAACCATTGTCAGGAGGTTCCCCCAGGAACACGGTATGCCACGTGCCTATGACCGTCCACATAGCCAAGCAGGCAGAAATCCAGGGGCAATCTCCCACAGAGCAACAGAGAGGGGGAGGGAGAAACAGAGGAGGAAAGTAATCTTTCATCTAATGGTTCACCCCCCAAACGGCTGCAACAGCAGGGACAGGCCAAAGCCAGGAGCCTGAACTCTACCCAGGTCTCCCACATGGATAGCAGGGCCCCCAAGCACTCGAGCTGTCACCTGCTGCCTCCCAGACCCCTAAGCAGGATGCTGGACTAGAAGCAGAGCAGCCAGGACTCAAGGTAGGGTTTGTATAGAAGACGCCAGCACAGCCAGCAGTAAATAAAAACAAACATTTGATTAAAAAGTTAAATGTATTGTCAGTATCACAGAATCAAAATTAAACATGAAAAACAAACTCCTTTCTTCATATAACACACAATTTGTTAATCAGTAGAAAGTATTAAAAGCAAAATATTGGGAGCCAGTGTTGTGGCAAGTTGGTAAAGCTTTCACCTGTAACACTGGCATCACATGTCAGAGTGCCAGTTCCACTGCCAACAGCTCCGCTTCTGCTAACACAGCTGGAAGCAGCGGCAGATGGCCCCGCGGCGCTTGGTTCCATGCAGCTTATGTGGGAGACCTAGGTGGAAGATCTCTATCTCATTCTCTCTCCATGGCTCTGCCTTTCAAATAAAACATGATGGTTCAGAGGCTAAATCCTCACTTTGCCCGTGCCAGGATCCCTTATGTGCACCAGTTCGTGTCCCAGTTGGTCCACTTCCAAACCAGCTCCCTGCTTGCAGCCTGGGAAAGCAGTGGAGGACGGACCAAAGCCTTGAGATCCTGTGCCTTCATGGGAGACTCAGAAGAAGCTCCTGGTTCCTGCTTTCAGATCAGCTCAGCTTCAGCCATTGCAGACACTTAGGGAATGACCCAGGGGGCGGAAGAGCTTTCTCTCTGTATCTCCTCTCTGTAAATCTGACTTTCCAATAAAAACAAATAAATCTTTAATAAATAAATCTTTTTTATAAAAAGACTTAATTGGGCCGGGCGGTGTGGCCTAGCGGTTAAACTCCCCGCCTTGAACGCCCCGGGATCCCATATGGGCAATGGTTCTAATCCTGGCGGCCCTGCTTCCCATGCAGCTCTCTGCTTGTGGCCTGGGAAAGCAGTCGAGGACAGCCTAAAGCTTTAGGACCCTGCACTTGCATGGGAGATCCGGAAGAGGTTCCTGGTTCCTGGCTTCGGGTTGGTGGAGTACCAGCCATTGCGCTCACTTGGGGAGTGAATCACCAGACGGAAAATCTTCCTCTCTGTCTCTCCTCCTCTCTGTATATCTCACTTTGTAATAAAAATGAATAAATCTTTAAAAAAAAAGACTTAATTCTTCCTGTCAACATCAATGCCAATCATTTACATATTGAAATGTTGTAAATTATCTTTTATTTCTTTTATGTTACAAACCTCTGTTTGATGTTTTGAAAATACATGTACAGAAGGGCTGCAGTTTCTATCATCTTAGGCTTGGAAAGCTATTGTTAAAAGATATTAGAAGATGGGCCCGGCGCGGTGGCGCAAGTGGTTAAGTCCTCGCCTTGCACGCCCGGGATCCCATATGGGCGCCGGTTCTAATCCCGGCAGCCCCGCTTCCCTTCCAGCTCCCTGCCTGTGGCCTGGGAAAGCAGTTGAGGACGGCCCAAAGCTTTGGGACCCTGCACCCGCGTGGGAGACCCGGAAGAGGCTCCTGGCTTCGGATCGGCATAGTATCGGCCCGTTGCGGCTCACTTGGGGAGTGAATCATCGGATGGAAGATCTTCCTCTCTGTCTCTCCTCTCTGTATATCCGCCTTTCCAATAAAAAATAATAAAAATAAATCTTTAAAAAAAAAAAAAGATATTAGAAGAAGGAAGACAGACTGGATGGGATTGAGGGTCACTAAGGAGCCTTTTTCAAAATGCTATTAACCTATAGATTTCAAACTTCCCTGTTTATGAGGTGCTTAAGACAATAGCTCCTTTATACCATTTTAATTGAAGCTGGAGCCAGGACTCAAACCCAGGCATCTCCAATATGATATGCAGATAGATTCCACAATGCTTTTTCTCTCTTTAGGTTATTTTAAAATGCAGTCCAATCTTTTTAAATTTTATTTTATTTGGAAGGCAAGGTGATGGTCAGAAAGAGGGTGGGACAGAGAAAGACAGAAACATCTTCCATTGGGTGGTCCACTCTCTAAATGGCTATGACAGCCAGGTCTGGGTCAGGTCTAGCCAGGAGCCAGGACTCCAGCTGCATTTCTGACATGGGCGACAGGAGCCCAAGCACTTAGCTCATCCTTTGCTGCCTTCCCAAGCACATCCCTAGCTAGAGTGGAAGCAGAGCAGCCAGAACTTGAATGGGGGCTCTGCTGTGGGATGTCAGCACTGCAAGAACTGACCTGTGCCACAATACTGGCCCCATTGATCTGGTTCAAGCCCCCAGCTTGAAGACCAGTGCAGAGGTCACCTATTTCTCTACCAGACCAGGCTTGAGCCACAGCTTCAGCAAGTGGCTCAAGTTTTGTCTCTTCTCACCTCTTCTAGTCTTCCAGAAGTTTCTTTAGAAGGGGTTTTGTTCTTTGGAGGCAAGAAAAAGAACAGGAAGGGAAAGGATGGCTGTCTCTTTGTTCACAGGGAAGTTGGATTGTCTGTGTGGATGACCAACCACCCCAACCTGTTGTTTAATAGGTGTCATAATGCTGGCTGTCTGGTTAGGTTCTTGCATCGGCTCTTTGTAGGAGGTCCTTCAGGATCTCCCCCACGAAGTCGTGCTCCAAATGGACAGCCTTGCTCCTGGTGATCTCTTGGAACCCTTCTCATCGGTGTCCAGCATGCAGCCTTTTGGATAGGTGATCGGCAAGATGGCTCAAGTGCAGCCATCTTCCTCAGTGTCCCTGTGGTCACAGGAATGACTCTATCCTTGCTAGAGTAATCAGGAACAGTGTACATGACTTTACAACTCTCCTGTCACTCTGTCCTCTATCTCTCTCTGTGGCCTTCCATTGGAAGGCACAGGTTCACTATCAACAGTCTAACCAAAGTATAAGCAGAGGCTCTCGTTGACACCTTCTTACCTGGTCCGGGTTGGAGAAAGCAGGCTCATGACTCCCTCTCTTATGTCATCTTCGGTCACCTGGGATTGGAGGTGGGGTAGAGAGGCACAGATTACGTTAGTGGTGCAAGGTGGCAGGGCCAGTTCTGCCACCTGGAGGTGCCAGAATAGGTGGCACTTAGTGCTTCCTGTTCCCCAGCATCGAACCCAAGTCCTCAGCTCCAGGGTAGGGCAAATTCTAATCAATATCTTCTACTGTGTTTTCTAGTGGAGATAAATTTATAGAAAATGGGCAGCTCAGTTATACTTCTAAATGAGACTCAGTCATCCTCTGAGTGACAGAACCAGGAGTTGAAGTTTCAGGCAGATTAAGGAAAGAAAACAGAGACATGTGGGTGGTATAACATCAGGTGACAACTACAAAAAAAAAAAAAAAAGCCAGTGCAATGGTTCAACTGGCTAATCCTCTGAGTGTAAGCCTTGGTATCATACATGGGTGCCAGTTTGTGACCCTACTATTTCACTTCCCATTTAGCTCCCTGTTTATGCCCTGGGAAAGCAATGGAGGATATCCCAAAGTCTTGGGACCCTGCACCCACTTGGGAGACCCAGAAAAAGCTCCTGGCTTCAGATCAGCTCAGCTCTGGCCATTATGGTCACTTAGGAAGTGAGCCAGCAGATGGAATATTTTCTATGTCTCTCCTTCTCTCTAAATCTGCCTTTATTTAAAAAAAAAAAAAAAAAGGGCTCAATGTGGTAACCTAGTGGCTAAAGTTCTTGCCTTGCATGCCTGGAATCCCATATGGGTGCTGGTTAGTATCCCAGCTGTTCCACTTTTCTTCTAACTCCCTACGTGTGGCCTGGGAAAGCAGTGGAGGATGGCCCAAAGCCTTGGGACTCTGCACTCATATGGGAGACCCAGACAAAGCTCCTGGCTCCTGGCTTTGGATTGGCTCAGCTTCAGCTGTTGAGAATACTTGGGAAGTGAACCAGAGAATGAAAGATCTTTCTTTCTGTCTCTCTTTCACTCTGTAAATCTTTCCAATAAAAAAATAAATAAAAAAAGACACTCGTGCATATTATATGCAAAACTCTGCTCATTCTAAGTGCAGAAAGGCCTAGTGTCATCCTTGCTGTCTCTCCTTCTCTCTGTAAATCTGACTTTCCAATAAAAATAAATATATCTTAAAAAGAGAAAGAATGTGAAAGCTCTCCTTTCTTTAAAAACAAAACACTAAAGTTAGTTGGGGATATCTCTGTTCCAATAATAAACCTAACTATTTTGATTTTCCACAAATCAAACACTGGATAAGGAAAGCCAAAAGGCTTACTCGGATTCTTCCTTGCCGGTCAAGGCCAAAGATGATAATTCTAAAAGAAAATATTTATTTAGATGAGAATAGTGTCCTAAAATAGCAGGCATGATCTATAGGACTCCAAGGAATCCTTATGAGCAGAAGAGTCAGTCATTGTCCTCCGACACCTGCTAGGTCATCACGAGGGAGAAGGGGTGGTAAGGTGACACCAGCCTCCCCCACTGAGTGACAGCTGAGAACATCTTCCATCAACTGCTGAAAGCAACTAAATTGACCAGGAAAAATAGCAAAGACGCTGGCCCAACGTCTGTGGTTAAGAACAACAACAAAAAAAGACAAAAGGGCCCTAATGTTGTTCTTGCAAATCTAGACTTTAAGCTAACCTGCCAAGGTCAAATAAGCAGACTCCAGCATGCCCAGATTATAGCCTCTTACAACAAAAATTAACAGAAAAGCACCTTGTATATTGTGAAGTATATTAGGAAGTATTACAGAAATGACAGTCAATGGTAATTACTGGAGACCTTCTGCAGCCAAAAATAAACCGAATCCTACCCATCAGCAGTTTGAGGTCATATTCTGGAGAGCTGAAATGTTTGTTTGTTTCCGTTTTTGCTTTTTAAGACATCACTTTTTTGTACCTCAGGTTGTAAAGGTGTTGGAGTGTTTCATAGAAGTCGAATGAGATTTGCTGATCACCGACACATGACCAAAACCAGAGAAACCCTTTGGTTCAAAGTAACAAGTTGTTTTTTTTCTATTGAGGGGCCTTCAGAGGATACAAAGAGAAGTCAGCACTGAGCTTCCTTCTCTGTGCACCTGGAAGTATACTAAGTAGCAAGACAAAAGCAAGCTTATGGGGTGGAATGCATAGGCGAAGCAGTCAGTGGCAGCTCCTCCCACTGGCTGGCCCTGGCCTCCTCCAGCTGTCTCCAAATGTCCTGTAGCATCTGCCCAAATCAGCCAGTGGGAGGTGATGGCAGAAGAATGCAGGGCAGAATGCAAAATGGGAGAACCTCAGGGAAACACTGGGCTCCAGGCTCCTTGACATAGCCTGGTGGCTAAGGAAAAAAAAAAGAAAAAAAAAAGAAAGATTTTCTGTGTTGAAAGCAAAGACCTTGGTTACAAAGTGGCTAAGTTCAAAGTTCACTGCTATTAAGGCAAGCACTGTGGCTCAGCCTGGGATGTGTGCATCTCAGGTAGGGGCACTGGCTAGAGTTTCGGCTCCTCCTCCACTTCTGATCCAGCTTCCTGCTAATGCACCTGGGAAGACTGCCCAAGTACCTCAGCTCCTGTTACCCATACAAGGCCCCTAGTTGGAGCTCCTGGCCTCTGGCTTCAGCCTGGCCTAGCCGCAGCCATTGTAGATAGAAGATCTCTCTTGATCTGTCTCATCCTGTAGGAAAAAAAAAAAAACCCACACAAAAAAAGCACTGTTATTGATGTGTCTCCAGACTTATACAGAGTAACAAAGAGACAATACCATCTTTCTCCCCGCAAAAGGACACTGAAGAGTGAGTTTGGGAAGAGAGAGATGCCTGATTCCCCTCCCCCCACCCTCGCTTTATAATTCAAGTTAAGAGATTGAAGCTCTGCAAATACTCAAAACACTGAAAGACTCAGGGCATTCCTTCCCTCCAAAACTCAGGAGACCAATCCTGGAGTAAAATACACTTGTCAGTCTAGATTTTTTTCTCCCTGTGGTAACTACTTCAATACTTTTTAAAATATATCAGTTTTGGGTTTGGTTTTTGTTGTTGTTGTTGTTTTGGTCCAAATCTACTTGGCCCACCTGGTCCATGGCCCCAGTTGTCGGTCTGTTAGGGAGGGTGGTAGATGTGGGAAGGGGGCAGGTGCTGGAGCTGAGTCACCTTAGGACCATGGATGTCTCAGGTTCCCCATGGTTCTGAGGAGAGCGGTACTGCGAGAGCAGGAGGATGCCAAGGTCAGGCCTGTGGTGGTGGTGGAGAAGAACAGCCCATGGGGAAGGGAACCAGCATGTGGCCAGTCACAAACGGTACTGTGCACTCAGGAATGGTACTGTGCACTCAGGAGCAGTACTGTGCACTCTCAGCAGAAGTACTGTGCCCAGACTCATCATTCATTACGTTCAACCAGCACAGCCTTGTTCTTGGCTGTTTTAGTAAAACTGATCTTCAAGGAAGAAGCATTTGCTACCTAGCCAAGACTGACAGAGTATTTTAATAGTAGCTATGAAGTTGGAGTAACAGTGAAGGACTGTTTTCTTCTACCTACCAAGGAAATCGTTTGGGGGGCAGCACTATGGCATACTACATACAGTAAGCCTCAGCCTGTGGCACTGGAATGCCCACCAGTTCTCGTCCTGGCTGCTCTACTTCTGATCCTGTTAATGCTGCCTGTTAATGCTCCTGGAAAGGCAGTGGAGTCTGGGCCAAGTGCTTGGGCCCCTGCACTCAGGTGACAATCCTGGGAGAAGCTTCTGGCTCCTAGTTTCAGATTGACCTAGCGCCAGCCACTGAAGCCATTTGGGGAGTGAATCAATGCATGGAAGATCTCTCTTGATTTCTCTCCGAACTTCGTTTTTCAAATAAAAATAAATGCTTAAAAACAGATTTTTAGAAATAATAATGCCTAATGCTAGCAAACACACAGGAAAATGTTTCCTTTGTACCCCTACTGAGAATACAACCCAAAGCAACTTGGCAATCTCTGTCAAGACCCTTTAAATCCATTTACCACTGACCATTAGCTTCACTTAGAGAATGTGGAGGGAAAAAAATCCTATTTAGCCTCAAATACATTTATAATAGTACCTATGCAGTATGTATAATAATAAAAAAAGTAAGGCATTATATAACTCAGTTTTACCTTTACGTTAAGATCCAAAACTGCCCACTAAATACTGGCTTAGAAACATTATCTGGGCCCGGCATGATAGTGTCACGGTTAAACTCTTCGCCTTGAATGCCTCAGGATCCCATATGGATGCCGGTTCTAATCCCAGTTGCTCCACTTACCATCCAGCTCCTTGCTTGTGGCCTGTGAAAGCAGTCAAGGACGCCCAAAGCTTTGGGACCCTGTACCCGCATAGGAGACCGGGAAGAGGCTCCTGGCTTTGGATTGACTCAGCTCCAGCCATTGCGGCTGCTTGGGGAGTGAACCATCAGATGGAAGATCTTCCTCTCTGTATATCTGCCTTTCTAATAAAAATAAATATATCTTTAAACAAAGAAACATGATCTAATTGAAATAACTCTTCATATAATATTAAGTAAAAACAGAAAGTTGAGAAATGTATAGAAAAAGCCAACTTTCATTCATTGTATTCATAATAGAAACCTGTAAATTAAAATGCTAAGAGCAGCCATCTCTTAGGGATAGTACAAGTTAAATACAAATACATAAGTCCACACAGTGATTGCGTACAGTTTTTGTAATAAGAAAACTTTTATGAGGGTTTTCTTTCAAAGATATCACAGAAAATAAAAGCTAAATATCTAAAAGTCATCTATTGTGGCTGAAACCAGTTTGGAGTTTCCACTTCAGGAATGTGTGAGTGCTGGGGTCTGAATGTGTGCCCCAAAGCTCAGGGGTTGGAAGCTGAGCAACCCCCGGGCATCAGCACTTTCAAAATTGGGGCCATTGTGAACGGTTAACACCATTATCATGGGAGTGGCTTAGTTAGTAAGGAAAGGGACTCCTGGATAAAAGCTGGGCTCTGCCCCCTCCTCCCTTCTGCCTCTGCTGTGGGGGAAGCGGGGTGTTGACACAGAGACAGGCCCCTCAACCCTAGACTAGCCAGCCTCCCCAGTGGTAGGCAACGCATTTCCATTCTTCAGAAATTACTCAGCCTCCTCATGTACCCTTGTGGGAGATGCAGAAGCTGCTGGCTTCAGATCAGTTCAGCTCTGGTTATTGAGGCCACTTCGGGACTGTAACAGCAGATGGAAGATGCTTCTGTCTGTCTCTCCTTCTCTCTGTAAATCTGTAAATCTGCAAATGTTTGGCACTGTGCCAGAAAACCAGGAAGTCACAAAGCCAGAAGCCAGGAATCAGAAGCCTTTTCCAGGTCTCCCATGCAGGTAGACCATGCTTTGGGCCATCATCCACTGCTCTCCAAGGTCACAATCAGGGAGTTGGATGGGAAAGCAGAGTAGCTGGGGCATAAATCATTGCCCATAAGGAATCCCAGTGCTTGCAAGGGGAGAAATTAGCCAACTGAGCCATCGCACTGGGTCCTGCTATTCTCTTGTAGCAGCACAAAATGAACAAAGACACCTAGCCAAGACTGACAGAATTTTATGGGTTTTCAGTGTGTTTGTTTACACAGTTGTTTATAAAGATATATTAATTTAAGCGGTAACTTTCACAGCTCTTTTATACAATTCCACCATAGGAATTACTCCACTCAGTAAAAACTTGCGGGGCAGAATTAAATAGTTTGGTGTGTAAAAGGTTTATAAAGATCCAGATGTGGAATCACATGAGGAGACACTGACCTGCATGGTTGTCATGGTAGACTATCAGTCCGCCTCAGTCATGGTAGACCATCCGCTGTCACCTGCTGCTTAAAATTCTTGCTGGGTTTCTGCGTGATGGCTCACTTTCTTAGTCATCCTCCCATCTCAAGGTCCAACTGAGCCCTCATTATAAAGATGCCCTTCTTCCTCTGCAGCATGGCCTTCTCCCCCTGGGCTGCTGTCCTCCTGTTTCTGCATTCTTTCTTCCATACTCATTTCCCTGTTGAGTTCACGCACAGTCATGGATGGCATCACCTATCGCTGCACATGTAACTTCTGATGGAAAATTGCCTTGTCTCCCTGGGTGTGGGCGCGTGTCCTGTGGTAGCCGCAGGTATCAGAGCTTCTGAGAGCAGGAATGGGGAGCATTTCGCAATGCAGCTATGCAAGGGAGAGACTTCCGGGAGGAGTGCAGGGCAAGTTGTTGGTATCAATGGCATGGAATTCCTTTTCCTCTCCTCATGAAACAGACCAAATAAAAACAGTATAAAATTAGAAAGAAAGGAAAAAAGAAGAGCCTGTGTTTAAAATTCTTGGTTAATGGTGTCATGCCTTGTTTGGGGAAGGAACAAACTAAGTAAATGCAGTAACTGGCCAATAGAAAAAATGAGACATAGTCAAAATTTAAAATGTCTGCTCTTCAAAAGATTCTCTGTGGGGCTGGCATTGTGGCTTTTTGGGTTGAGCTGCTGCCTGCAATGCCAGCATCCCATATGGGTACCAGTTTGAGTCCTGGATGTGCCCACTTCTAATTCAATCTGCTAATGTAATTGGGAAAGCAGCAGCAGATGCCCCAAGTACTTGGGCCTCTGTACCAATGCTGGAGACCTAGCAAAAGCTCCTGACTCCTGGTTGCAGCCTGGCCCAGTGCTGACCATGTATCAGAGCAGTGACTGGGGGCCCAGGAGAGTGCAGTGTAGCAGTAGATAGCCTGCTTCTCTCCCCCTCTCTCCTTGATGCTTGAGAGAGAAAGAGAGAGAGAGAGAGAGAGAGAGAGAGAGAGAGAGAGAGAGAAGAAAGATGCCCACATTTTGAACCAGAATACCAGGAACTCTGGCTCCTGACTCCAGCTTTTGTGAGAGCAGACCTTGGGCAGTGATGGAGATCCAGACTCTTGGTTCTCAGCTCCCAGCTTTGATTCGGCCCAGCCTAAGCTGTTCTGGGCATTTGGGAAGGGAACCAGTAAACAGGAGTGCTCTCTTTTTTTCTTCCTCTGCCTCTCAAGTGAATAAATTTTTAAAAGATGCTCAACATGGGGCGCGGTGCCATGGCTTAGCAGCTAAAGTCTTCGTGTTGAACGCACCCGGATCCCATATGGGCGCCGGTTCTACATTGGCCATGCGCTCACTTGGGGAGTGAATCATCGGACGGAAGATCTTCCTCTCTGTCTCTCCTCCTCTCTGTATATCTGACTTTCCAATAAATAAATAAATCTCTAAAAAAAAAAAGATGCTCAACATCAACATTCATTGGGAAAATGCAAATAAAAACCATGAGATACCATTACACATCTATTCGAATTTTTTTTCTGGAAGCCAACAATATCAAATGCTGGCAAGGACGCAGATCAACTAGAACACCTCACACAATGTTTTGAAAAGAACAAAAAAAAAAATAGGAAGAGGGGTAAATTGTATAGTCAACTTTAGAAAACAAGAACCCAAGATTCCACTCTTGGATAATTATACAAGAAAAATGCAAATACATGACCACAAGAAGAGGGGTTATTTCAAAGGTTTTTTTGTTTGTTTGTTTTTTGTGATCATTAGTGTCTGACCAACATGCCATCCCAGAAAGTAAATCAATCCATTGGTGGTACAGGATTATATAAGGACTACCAGCCTTCTGAGGCATGAAAGGAACGAGCTTTCTCTCCAGGGAGAATGGAGTACATGAAGACATTTGCTGTGCAATCCACAGGAGGTGGAATGTAATTTGTACAGCCTATCATCATTAGCCATAAAATTTTAAAAATCAAGTCCAACTTATGCTAAGAGTTGAAACATGCTTTTTATTTTTTAAAGATGTATTTATTTTTATTGAAAAATCAGATATACAGAGAGGAGGAGAAACAGAGAAAAAGCTTTCATTCGTTGATTCACTCCCCAAGCTGCCACAGTGGCTGGAGCTGAGCTAATCCAAAGCCAGGAGCCAGGAGCTTCTTCCAAGTCTCCCACATGGGTACAGGGTCCCAAGGCTTTGGCCATCCTCGACTGTTTTCCCAGACCATAGCAGGGTGCTGGATGGGAAGTGGTGCCGCTGGGACATGAACTGGTGCCCATATGAAGATTAACCACAGCCCACCACTGGGCCTGAAACATGCTACTTTTTATCAGAGAACTAATGCAGAACACTTCTGCAAAATATGATTGGAGCCTGGACCTTGCAAGAAGCTAGAGAATCATCTTGTTACTGGCCAGACCCCTGGTACATTCACACACACACACACACACACATACGAGATAGGCAGGAGTGTCCTGGGGCCACGCCACAGGGAGGAGCAGGCTGCTAGAACCACAGATGGATAAGGTTTTTACCTGTAATTTCACTTACTCTTACTATACTCACTTTGAACTATCAGACCCCGGGAAGGCTTTCTGCATGTGCATAGAAAGGAGACACCAGGAAGCTAAAGCCTGCTAGCTGCCTTCTCTACCTTCCCACTTTCCGCTTTTCTCCCCAGCCCCTTAACTCATTGTCTGATGTTAAAATCACTCAAGCGATCTTGGGTTGCACCTAGAGGAAAGAATGGTCTAGGAAGAAGGTGCAGATAAGAAGTAAGACTGGGAGCAGTGAGTGAATTCAAGGGACAGATGTGTGTCATCCTTAGCCCCCAACATCCATGACCCCTTCTCAAGAGTGCACTGCTGTTCTTTCTGGCTCTTATGTGGAGCCTTGGAGGAGGATCAGATCAAGTCTGCCCCAAGGGCATCCCTAGGGACTCCGTCCACAGATCTTTCCTCTTTGTATCCAGAGTCAGGGACAGCAATCAAGGCACCTGCTGGAATTGTCCCTCTTCTGCAGAGTAACACAGAACCAAGGGATTGGTCAGCAGTGGAGGCAGTCCAGACAGCGGAGTAACAGTTCCTGTGACCGACACCTTGCAGTGCCAAGTGCCAAGCATCAGCTTTCCTTTCTATCCTGTGAGGTCTCCTCTCAGTGGAAGAAACAAACATTTCCATTTCCCCCTTCCTCCTCTGCTCCCGACCCTTTTCCAAGCCCTCTCAAAGGAACTCATGTCTACTATAGCTCTGATGTGTTTTCTTCCAGAAATTTCTAAGCATCTCACTCTGTTTTTAAAAATGCATGTGTGGTTGGCCCAGAGTGGTAGCCAAGTGACTAAAGTTCTTGCCTTGCACACATGAGGATCCATATAGGGACCAGTTCATGTCCTGGCTGCTCCACTTCCCATCCAGCTCCATGCTTGTGGTCTGGGAAAGCAGTCGAGGATGGCCAAAGCCTTGGGACCCTGCACCCGCATGGGAGACTTGGAAGAAGCTTCTGGCTCCTGGCTTTCGATTGGTTCAGCCTCTGGCCATTGCAGCCATTTGGGAAGTGAACCAGAGGATGGAAGATTTTTTTTTTCTATGTATCTCCTTCTCTCTGTATGCCTGCCTTTCCAATAAAATAAGGCTTTTAAAAATGCATGTGTGAGGCTAGTGCTATGATGTTAGTGAGTTAGGCTGTCAGCTTCCTCCTTTTCCACTTCTTACCCATCTGCCTGCTAATGTGCCTGGGAAAGCAGCAGAGGATGGCTCAAGTGCCTGGGTCCCTGTCACTCATGTGGGAGACCCAGGAAAACTCCTGGTTCCAGTCTACCACAGCCATTTGCTCATTCACTCCCCACATGATCTTTATGGCCAGAGATAGGGCCAAACTGAAGCCAAAGACAGGAGTTTCTGCCAAGAGGCCCAAGGCCCTGAGTCATCCTCTGCTGCTTTTCCAGGCCATTTCAGACAGCTGGATCAGAAGTGAGGCCTAAATGGGATGCTGGTGCCACAGGCTGAGAGGCTTAGCCTACTATACCACAGTACCAGACCCATCAAATAATAAAAAAAAAAACTTTTAAAGATGCATGTATAATATACATATGACTTTTAAAATGATTTATTTATTTTTATTGGAAATGCAGATTTATAGAGAGGAAGATCTTCCATTTACTGATACATTCCCCAAGCGGCTACAATAGCTAGAGCTGAGCCAATCTGAAGTCAGGAGCTCCCTTTGGTCTTCCCATATGGATATAGGGTCCCAACGACTTGAGTCATCCTCCACTGCTTTCCCAGGCCATAATCAGGGAGCTGAACGGGAAGGAGAGCAACCAGGACATGAACCAGCATTCATATGTGATGCCAGCACTTGTAAGCATTAGTGAGTTGAGCCCCACACCAGATCCAGAAATAGGATTGTTTTATGCATATTGTGATGCAACCTAATGTGGTTTTCTTTTTTTCTTTCTTTCTTTCTTTTTTTTTTTTTTTTTTGCATCTTCTCATTTAATTAAAATGGTACACATGAAAACCCTGTCAGAATGAAAGCATAAGGATAGGGACAGATGCTATTAACCTCACTATTATGAAATCCCTTCATGACACTCTCAATAGGTAGGATCTGGGCTTGTATTCAGCCCAACGAGTGTTCTATAGATGTAAGCAGAATGTTCAACAGAAAGGTTCCTGCAGGCAGCAGGGAGCAGACTCCCAGCAAGGAAGTCTCATGACGAAGGAAACCTTTCAGGAGCAAAATGGCCACAACAGATAGAATAGACACCAGCCTCAGTGGTGATGGGATAACACAAAAACCAGCTGAGCAGCTAACGTGACAGCCGAGCTGAAGAAGCAAGATTTGGGTGACAGTGGTAGCCAGTGAAATGGAGAGGCCCTTGTACTGAATTTTAAGAAGGTGTCCTAGCAGGGTAAAAGAAACAAATTACATCTCTAGAGGAGCTAGATTCGAATCCCAGCTGATCTGGAATGTACCTGCCCTACAGGAAGGCAAGGCACTTCCTGTTTCACATCTCAGTTTGCAGGCCAATAAAATGGAAGGTTTTGGAATAGCAGAGCCTTTAATTAATTTCCTCCCCAGCAGAATGTGTGTGTGTGTGTTGCTTTCAGAAAGATCCTAAAAGAAATCTTGTTTATAAAGTAAACCAAGGCAAGACTGTCCTGATTGAAGCATATGCCCTATCTCTCCTCCATTCCACTCCTCTCAGCCACTTCTGAGGCATTCTTAAGGAATCTCCAGGGGCTAAGGAACAAAGTTTAAGAAATATATACTCCATACTACCTGCTCTATAGCCAATGACCCAAGGAAGGAAACTTGGCAGAGGTACCTAGGAAAACAGTACTGACTTTAACAAGAGTTGCCATGGAGTCATACCATAGAAAGCATGAATTGATTTCTTTTCTACATTTGCCTGCTTCTCCTTACAGATTAAACCCAATTCAACGTTTAAAATATCATCCAAGCAGCCTTGCGTTAATGGTAATCTAACCCCTATATAAACAACATGGACACTAATAATTCCTAGTGCTGAACAATTGTACTCATTTGCATTCAAGAGCCTCAAATCATTCTAGTTCTTCCTAACCAAGACAAAATTTGTTCCCCTAGCTCTGTCATCTAAGTTAAATAAGTCAATAAAATTTCTTATTCTATTCTACCTGCTTGAGGGAAATCAAATGAATCCGATGTCTCCTTCATTCAGTCCTCAGCTCTTTGCAGAGAGCCTTCAAGTCTGCCTTAGCACCCTTCACTCTTCCTTGCTCTGGTCGACCCTGAATGTTCCATGCAGGTGGTTTGTTCCAGTTTGGGATCAGCTCGACATTTGCAAGCATCTAAATGCAAAGAGCCTGTGACTTATGCCTGGCTTAAAGGGGACTTAATTCAGCCAAATGTCCTTCCTAAAATAAACATCCAGCTTTGAACACTGCTCGGAAACTACTCCTTTCTTGCTATAACTTAGCTGCTCCTGGTCTATCAGAAGCAGGCTGCTAAACCTTTTGGTCTAAAAGTAAATTATGCAGTTATCTAGCCTGGAGATACAAAACCACCCAAGACTCAAGGCCAGGAGAAACACATTAATTATGGGAGTCAATGGAAGCATCCTGACTCCCAATCCTTCAATCTACCCCCAAATAGGGAAGTGTTCACCTCTTGCTGTTGCACAAGTCAAGTAATCACCAAGGTGACCTGGTGCATCAATATTAGAAATTAAGCCTCATTCACTACCACTCTTCATCATGTCCATTTCATATTCCTCTACCAGGTCTGAGGAATGGCGGGGCCGTGGCCGTGGGCCTGAGTACCCGACAGGTTGGTTAGTTTCGGAAGTGGGGAGTAGGAGGTCCGGCTGTACCCCTAAGGATAAAGCCAGCCAGCACAGTCACAGTCCATGAGGTGTGTGGGGTGGCTAAGCCCTCACGGTTTCCTGTGCTCCAGTTGTCTTGGTAACCTGAAGCCTCCCTATTTGTGTTGGCATCATGGAGCCAAGAGCGGAAGCAAAGCTAGAGCAACAGCAAGATCTGCAGGGAAAAAATGTGGGTAATGCAGCAGTTCTGCCACAGGAGGGTCATACCTAGGGCACAGGACGTGGTAAAAAGCCTGCTCTCTGGTTTCTACCTCCAGCACTTCTGATGCAGAATGAGTCCACAGGAACATTCAGTTCTGAAAGCCTACCTCCTATCAAGCTAGAGGCCGTGCTCTTCAAACTCTAGCTAAGCAAGCAAATCAGCAGATGGGGATACACGGCATCTGTCTTCCAACGTGGGGAGGGGGTAGGACTTTGTCTTCCTGGAGACTGCTTTCAGTTGTCATGACTTGGAGGGTACCACTGGCATCTGCTGCTAAACATCCCACAAAGGTTTGTCTTGCCCAACATGGTAACAGAGCCCTATCTACCAAGCTCTGTGCCCATAAGGATTTTCTGCTCTATAGACCCCATTGATTTCCACCTATGGAAACTCAAATGCCATACTGACAGTTGGAGAACATGGTCCACAAAATTACATGAAAACTTTTGGAGAAAGTCTGAGAGTCCAGACATGATCTCTCTTCTTTAAAATAGTGAATTTAATGCAAAGTGATGGATAAGGAGGAGAGAAGAACAGAAATGGGACTTCAGGCAATCAGAGTGAGTCCAAAAAGAGGCGAAGGAGGAAATAGGCATGGGGTGACAGCAGGGGAAGTCACTGCTGCTCCCTTGGTGAAAGCAGCCATGATATGTCACTGCAAGATGGGTAGAGACAGTATGCCCACTAAAAATGTCACAGAAGCACAAAATGAAAGGCAAAGCAAGGGTAAATGGACACATTAATAGCACAAGTAGCCTTAGCATTTGCCAAGTGTAGATTTGGTATGAAAAGAAAACAGTGGAGACCCTTCGGCAAAAAGAGGTTCAAAGAATACATCTCCAGCAAAAACTGAAACATGGAAGGACTTGTGGGAAGCCAGGTGATACACGAGCAAGGGATAAGTTTTACAACTCTTTACCTATTGGTCTTAACTAGTCCAGAGAAGGGTAGGTACAGCAAACACTCCCAGGTTTTCCTGAGCAGAGATCAAGGGAAAGCACCACGGTAAGAACACACTGAAGAACTGTTCTCGGACAGGCAGGAGAGCAGAGGGCAGTGTTCAGAGAGAATGGAGGAGAAAGGCTCAGAGGAAGAAAGGGAGAGGCTGGCACAATGGCTCAACTGGTTAATCCTCCATCTCCAAGTGCAGAATCCCATATGTTCATGTCCCACTGCTCCACTTCCCATCCAGCAACCTGCGTACGGCCTAGGAAAGCAGGGGAGGATGGCTCAAGTCCTTGGGACCCTATACCCGCATGGGAGACCCAGAACAGGCTCCTGGCTCTGGGCTTCAGATTGACTCAGCACTGGCCATTGCAGCCATTTGGGCAATGAATCAGTGAATGGAAGATCTTTCCTTCTCTGCCTCTCTTTAAATCTGCCTTTCTAATAAGAAGAAATATTTAAAAAAAAAAAAAAAGTGGGAGGAGGAGATTTGGTAGTCACTATGGAAGCTCAAGAGAGGAACTTCAAAGACTAAATTGGGAATTTCAGAAAGTTTGGCTTGGGGGATATGGAGTGTGAGACACATTCTTCTTTCTCCCTCCTAGGAGAGCTCCAATTACAGTTGACTGAAGGAGGGGTGAACTGGCATTGTGCCTGAGCAGGTTAAGCCACCACCTACAATACCAGCATCCCATATGAGCACCAGTTCATGTCCCAGCTGCTCCATTTCCAACATGGCTCCCTGCTAATGACCTGGGAAAAGCAGTTGAGGATGGCCCAAGTGTCTGGGCCCTTGCCACTCATTTGGGACACTCGTTTGAAAGGGACTTGTGGCCCCTGGCTCCTAACTGGTCAAGCTCAGGCTACTGTGGTCAATTGGGTATGAACCAGAAAAGAGGAAATCTCTTTTTCTCTCTGTAGCTTTCAAATAAAATAAAATAAATCTTAAAATAAAACATTTTAAAAAATTGAGTGGGCATTTAAGATCTTTCTGCCACTCCTTCTCTGTATATCTGACTTTCCAATAAAAATAAACAAATCTTTAAAATTGAGTGGGCATTTGGCACAAGTGTTCAAGCCACTGCCTGGGACCCCTATACTCCATGACAGGGAGTACCTGGGTTCAGACCCCAACCTGCTTCTGATCCCAGCTTCCTGCTGACATGCATTCCGAGACACTGCTGTTGACTACAGCACCGGCATCCCTGTCATCCACACAGGAGGCCCAGATTGAGCTTGCAGCTCCCAGTTTTAGCCTGGAATTTGGAGAGTGAATGAACAGGTAGGGGAATCTCTCTCTTTCTCTGAGGCTTTGGGAGTTGGGACTGGGCTTTTTCTCAGTTGACATTGAGGATGCCTTGCACACAGATCCTAGAGCACTGTTACACAATTTTTTTTTAACCACTCTTGACAGTCACACGTCAAGGTACCAACTCCCAGAGGATTTACAGCCATACTAACCCAACAGCCACTTGCCTCTTCTGCTTGCTTACCAGTGAGGATGAAAGAAAATGGAAAACTCAGCAGCCAGGTGTGGCTAATGAACAACACAGGAGAACAGCTCCCTTGCTGCAGGAAGGCCTCCAGGATAGCGCTGGAGCACAGAGAAAACAAACCATTTCCACATTGCTAATGAGCTGCCGTATTAGAAAACATGGCTTTCTCCACATCATTTCGAAGATCAGAAACGAGAAGAGGGGAGAAGTGAGTGGATAAGCAAGACAAACCAAGTCTGAAGCAACTAAAGCCAGGGAACAGCGGATGCAGGAGAAAGACGCCCATTCCATTCAGTACAAATAGTCCAACAAAGAAGATTTAAAATATGGAGGACTTCCAAGTGGTTCCATTTAAGCCTTTTCTTCTTTTTTTAAAGAGTAATCCATGCAATGTGGTGGCACATCAGGCTAATTCACCCTGTGATGTCATATATTGGTGCCATCCCATATTGGTGCCAATTTGTGTCTCGGCTGCTCACTTTCCATTCAGCTCCCTGTTTATGGCCTGGGAAAGCAGCAGAGGTGGCCCAAGTCCTTGGGATCCTGTACCAGTGTGGGAGAGCCGGAAGAAGCTCCTGGCTTCTGGCTTCAGCTCAGCTCAGCTCTGGCCATTGTGACCCCTTGAGGAGTGAATCAGCAGATGGAAGACTTCTCTCTCTCTCTCTGTAAAATTTGCCTTTTAAATAAAATCAATTTAAAAAGTGTAATTCGGGTCCGGCGCGGTGGTGCAAGTGGTTAAAGGTCCTCGCCTTGCACGCCCAGGATCCCATATGGGCGCCGGTTCTAATCCCGGAAGCCCCGCTTCCCTTCCAGCTCCCTGCTTGTGGCCCGGGAAAGCAGTCGAGGACGGCCCAAAGCTTTGGGAACCTGCACCCGCGTGGGAGACCCGGAAGAGGCTCCTGGCTTCGGATCGGCATAGTATCGGCCCGTTGCGCTCACTTGGGGAGTGAATCATCGGACGGAAGATCTTCCTCTCTGTCTCTCCTCTCTGTATATCCGCCTTTCCAATGAAAAAATAATAAAAATAAATCTTTAAAAAAAAAAGTGTAATTCACAAATGATATGAAGAACCACAGTGAAATATTAAAAACCATTACCACCCCAAGCAGATTGTGGAGCAAGCAGAAAAGCAAGTGTTTAAGTAGGGGTTGATGTGATGGTGCAGTGGGGCTAGGCAGCAGCCTGTAAGCCACTGTGGGCATCCCATTTTGAAGCACTAGTTCAAGATTCAGCTACTTCATGGTTGGTTGGTTTGTTTTTAAATCCAACTTCCTGCTAATGTGCCTAGGAAGGCAGAGGAAGATGACTCAAGGCCCTTGGGCTGCTGCCTGGATGCTGTTCCAGACTCCTGACTCCAGCCTGGTCAGATCCTGGCTGTGGCTATTGTCATTTGGGGTATAAACCAGAGGAATGAAGATCTCTCTCCCTCTGTTTCTATTTTGCACTGATTTTTACATAAATAACTCCTTCCTTTTAAGCATATGAACAGTTAAGGAATTCAGTAAAATAATAATAATAATAATAATAATAATAGTGGTTAGCCGGGATTTAATTGGTGGTGAGAACTATTATAAATATAACCATTTAAAAGAGATTTTATTTCTTTATTTAAAAGGTAGACTTACTGTAAGTGAATCTTTCATCTGCTGGTTCACCCCCCAACTGGCCACAACAGTGGAAGCTAGGCCAGTTCAAAGTCAGAAACCAGCAGCCTCCTCTGGCTATCCCACATGGAAGCAGGGCCACGCACTCGGGCCATCTTCTACCTTCCAAGGGGCCCTAGAGGAAAGCTGGATGGGAATTGGAGCAGCCAGGACTTGAGAACTGGTGCCCATGTGATCCCATTGCAAATTGGCAGTTTTCCCTACCATACAAACTCCTAAAAATGTTTGTAAGCAGAAAAAAACAGCAAAGAAAACCTTGTAAGCAAAGTTCAATAGGGGTTAGTGATGGAGGGTTGACTATGGTTGAAATCAGTACCACAACCTAAGCCACATTTACAATCTTCTACCATTGAGACGTTTGAGTATTCCAGCTTCATGTTTCTTCGATGCAAGCCTTTCATCCCATCCTATCTTCCTCCATTCTCAACGCATCCTCCTTGATGGGGGTCTCTCCATCTACATAGAAGTGATTTTCCTCGCATCCTTCTCCAGTTTGAACGCAAGATGAATGCTGTTAAACTTTTATCCTGTGGGCCCGGCGCAGTGGCCTAGCAGCTAAAGTCCTTGACTTAAATGTGCTGGGATCCCATATAGGCGATGGTTCTAATCCCGGTGGCCCCGCTTCCCATCCAGCTCCCTGCCTGTGGCCTGGGAAAGCAATCAAGGATGGCCCAAAGCTTTGGGACCCTACACCTGTGTGGGAGACAAGGAAGAAGTTCCTGGCTCCTGGCTTCGGATCGGCATAGCATCGGCCGTTGCGCTCACTTGGGGAGTGAATTACCGGATGGAAGATCTTCCTCTCTGTCTCTCCTCCTCTCTGTATATCTGACTTTCCAATAAATAAATAAATCTTAAAAAAAAAAAAAACTTTTATCCTGTGAATTTACCTATCATCTTCCAGCTCGATATTTAACTGGCTTGATTTTAATGCAACATATTGAATATACATATGCAAGTACATATTCACACATTAGCTTATGGTTCTATTTTCTGTGTGTGTGTCTGTACATGACAACAATCAAGTACACACGTGTGATAGCATCTATTGTTTACAGACATTACGTTTTGCACCAGGAATACAAGATTTACAGGGCTTGCTACAATGGTTCAGTGACTAAATCATCACCTTGTCAAGTGCAAAGATCGCAAATGAGTACCAGTTTGTGTCCTGGTTGCTCCACTCCCGTCCAACTCCCTGCTTGTAGCCTGGGAAAGCAATACAGGATGGGACCCTGTACCTGCATAGGAGACTTGGAAGAAGCTCCTGATCGGCTCAGTTCCAGCCATTGCAGCCACTTGGATAATAAACCAGAAGATGAAGATCTTTCTGTCTTTCCTTCTCTCCATAAGTCTGCTCTGCCTTTTCAATAAAAAATAAATGAGTTTAGAACAAACAAACAAACAAATTGGGGCCTGGCATGGTAGCCTAGTGGCTTATAAGTCCTTACCTGGCATGCGCCGGCATCCCACATGGGTGCCAGTTTGTAACCTGACAGCCCTGTTTCCCATCCAGCTCCCTGCTCGTGGTCTGGGAGCTGAGAATGGCCCAAAGCCTTAGGACCCTGAACCCATATGAGAGACCTGGAAGAAGCTCCTGGCTCTGGATTGGCTCAGCGCCGGCCATTGCAGCCACTTGGGGAGCGAATCAGTAGATGAAATACCTTCCTCTCTGTCTCTCCTCCTCTCTGTATATCTGACTTTCCAATAAAAAAAAATAAATCTTAAAAAAAAATTTTATAGTTACCTAGCACAACATCAAGTCTGAATTGTCACTTGATGGGTTTCTTGATAAAGGCTACATCATGTTTCTAGATGTAGAATACTGTCTTAAGAGACTAACATAGATGTACATTTCAGAAGCCTTTTTTTCCCTCTCTCTTTTTTTTTGGAGGCAAAATAATGGGAACATAAACATCTACTACTGCACTACAGGAAGAATATTTCATCACAATGAAGAAAGTTTAAGGAAAACCTCAGTTTGTAAACAGTTTAGAAAGGAGGGCAGGCAGAAGAGGACCATACAAAATAGATGATCAAAGCCTGACCTTTGGGAAAATCCAAGGTTTCCACAAAAAGAAGGAAGGAAAGGAGTTTAACAAAAGAGTGTTGAACATGGGAAAAAGCCAAAAAGGGCTGTGAGCTTAAAAAAAAAATCAGTGAAGAAGTATTCAGTGTGTGTTGGCAGAGAGAAGTGTAGAGATGAGGGGAGGGAGAGAATTTATAGTAGGGGAAGTCGGTGTGAAGTTTTCCTCTGAAGATGCCCAGCAGAGCAGGGCAGGCAGGCAGAGGCCGTGGGGGACACAAGAGGGCTACGCTGGGGCAGCAAGGCAGATGGCGGCAGGACCCCCAAGTGGGAGCTACTGCTGCTGCTTTTTATTAGTATTAACTGACCTATAGTTTCCTTATTTGGCACCAAAGGCAACAGTTGTTTAAGGATCTTTAAAATAAAGTCTAACAATCCTAATCCTTGCCATTGCCTCTGGCCCTAAGGAACACAGATTAGGGCTTTGGACAGAGTGTTAGTCTCCGAGACAAGTACCAAATGCCACAGTACAACTAATTTTGGAAGAGAAACCACACTACTGTATTGCTGTGTTGTTGAAACAAGCTCAGCTGTAAGATGGCTTTTGCATTCCACCAGCTTTATAGTTCCATCCACACCTGCAGAACACACCCTGCTTACAGTGGAAGATGGGGAGCCACTATGTACACTGTAACCCACTACCCCCATCCTAAGGAATTTTGATTTGGTTCCAGATACATAGAGTAGGTTAAAGGACTAAGTGAAAAAAAAAAAAGCTAAAAACAAGGATGGGGAAGAGGCAAAGCAACACTATGCCAGTGACACACAACACTGGAGGCATGGTCACCACACAATTGTCAGGTGACTGAGGGGATTAGCATAGACTTGACCATAGACAGGATAGATTAGACCACCTATGCTTTCCTGGCAGTCTCACTTTGGGTTTTACACCAAATAGCAAGTCCAACTTTTCCATTTTTATTCAACTTTTTATTAAAAAAAAAAAAGGCAACAACATACTTAAAATACTTGCTTGATGGCTTATAGTCAAGTATTTTAAATTTCTAAATAGGAGTATTTCCATGAATTGCACAGCAATGCTTTTTAAGCTTCCCCCACTCCCTGCTCCCACTCCCAGAAATCCTCAAATTCCTAGGTTTTCCAAGCATCCAAGATCCCTCCACCACCCTTAGAGGCCTTGACTCCACCCTCCCATTTACAGCGGGTCCTCTCCTATCACCTGGTCTCTAGGGACCTCACCACTCCCCATCTGCCCCAGACCCCTTGTTCCCTCCTCCAAGTTCTCTCTACCTGCCTAACTCAGTTCTATTACAAACTATGCATTCAGCACTTTTCTGCCCCTTCCACAAGCTTCCCCTGGTTCTTGCCGGCTCCCCCTCCCTCCCGGTCCCAATAGTCCCTCCTATCCGGCAGCAGGCAGGCAGGGGTCGGTGTGACTCACCGGAGGGCCGGCCTGGGGGGCCGGAATGTACTCACTTCCTCACCCTGCACACCTGCCCGCAATGCTGGAGTCTCGCCCAGCTAGGCCTCCGGCGGATGTTTTCCTTGTCCCTGCGAGGGTAGCGCATGCCAATCGCTGCACCCCTCATGACTGGTGCCCCAAACAGCACTCTCCCCAGACTCTGGGAGGGCTGGGCCCTAACCACTGACATCCTCTACCCTTCCCGGCTCACCCATCACCCTCACAGGCATGCATACTGGTAGAACCAGCACCTCACCCAACTTCTGGGAGAGGATCCCTGACTTGTCCTGGCCTCTTTGGAAATGGCCCTTAGACCTATCCCAACTTCATCCCAGGCAAGGAGCCCTCATCTTAGTCCCCTTACTATGCAGATACCAACCCCACTGGGCCCCCTTCACCACCAGCAAGGCCATCCAGTTAGCTCTAGGTTGTATAAGCAGAAGGTAGCCTATGACTCAGCCTCCTGTGTTATCAGCAGGCAGGTGCCAACAATTCAAGCAACACACACAGACAGTGACAAAACTACTGACCACTGACTGCATTTCTGAGCCCTGTTGCTAGACAGGCCTTCCAACACATCTGCTACTGCTGAGAGCTGTCCCAGGCCCTGCCTCCGGCACCCAGGTCTACCTTGCAACTTGCTGCTGCAGCCCTGAGTTCTCCCTTTCTGGCACTCCACTAAGCTGGAAAGGGTATCAGATCAGCCAAGGCCAAGCATGTTGGTATAATCTGATTTCCACCCCTTAAAGCTGACTTCTTAGAAGAGGCCAGCTATGCAGCCTGAGATACATGGTTGTTCCGGGGAAGTAAACAAGCTGGGCAGCCCTCTGAAAGTCAGTCAGAGGCTGCTCACTCGTATACAGGGTCACAAGCAGTGAGTGAGTCTTGGAGTACAAGACTGAGCTGAAACACAGGTCTTTAACGTGTGAAAGTGAAAGGCAGGCAGTTTGAACAGGGACTGTAGTTATCAAAGATAGCTAGCTTCAGCCATCCTGTGAACTTGACAGCTCACACAAGTGGGGACAGGGTTGGAATCCTAATGAGAAAAAGCAGGAACTGTGAGGTTAGCTGGAAGCCTGATGAGAACATGGCAGCTCTCTCCAGGGCATGGGGCAAGAGCTCTGAGCTGGGGCATGAAGGTTGACCAGCAACACTATTTCTCAAACAGTACATTCAGGCTTCAACACAGGACATGAAGCCAAAAATGCTCCTGGAGGCACCAGTTCTTCCCAAGAGGGAGCGGGATGACAAGGACACAGAAGACTGTCAGGAGAGAACAATCCCCAGCTGAAAGTTACCCAGAACTTCCAGGGTTGCCTACAAACCCGCTGAGCTTCAAGCACCAATCACAGTAGCTGGTACTTCCTGAGGGTTCTACATGCTGGACAAGGAGCTAAGCATGTCGTGTGTGTTTATACAACTCTCTGAGCTGGCATTACCATCCCCCCATTTATAGCTGAGGAAACAGGTTGGGAGATGTTCGGGAACTTGCCTAAGGTCACATAGCTGGCAAATGGAGTCAGGATGAGAATCCCAGGAGCCTGTTCTGCAGCCCATTCTGGGTCCAACAGGACCTGCGGGAAACTCCAAGGCAGATATCAGAGAATCAGTTCCTAAAACCTCATGCCCTCCCCGAGAGCCTCCATGAGCATGGACTGCCACCCCCCACTGCCACCATGAGGCCATCAGAAATGCTCCTCTTCAAAAGGATAAAAAGTGACTCCAGGTACAGTCTATGTCATCTCTGTGCAGGTGATGGATGCCTGCGGAAAACAGCCCCTTCCTCTGCTATCCCAGGAGCAGCCTAGTTGCTGGGAAACATAGGTTGTGGGGGAGGTGAACCCCACACCAGGAGCTAAGGGCAATGCATTCTGCACTCCAGGTGCCTGCCCGCTCTCCTGGAGCCTCTGGCTGTCGCACCCTGCCACAGCTCCCCGGTTTGGCTGGGGCACTGGATTAGCCATCCCCAGGAAATGCCTCCCTCCGGTTCAGGCAGGGATCCCAGCCTACACACCCTTGGTGGTGGCAGCGCCATGTGGGGGGAGAGGAGGGAAGTTGGGGGAAGTGCAGATGGTGGAATGCTTCCTTCTCTCCAGGTCTGGGGCAGATCTGAGGACCACCTGGGCCCCTCACTCCTCCCTCAACCCTTGCTGGGGAAGGTCCAGTGCCCCTTCCTGGGCCACCTCCCTCCTGCAAGCTGTGCCGGCATGAATCAGCTCTCACAGCTTGTTAAAGCTGGACCTCTTGTTTTCATGCCCTCACCTCAGGAAACGGAGTTACAGATTTTCCAGCTCCACTCAGCAGGGGGCCAGGGTCCTTACTTTATAAACATCTCCAGCCTATGAGACAGAGGGCAAGGAGATGGTCTGAGCCCAAAGCCCAAGGGACAAAGACGGTCACCAAGGCTCAAGGCGAGAGACCAGAGCAACCTGCACGGAAGCAGAGAAGGGTCCGAGCCGACGGGTGCTGCACGACTGGCCTTAAGGATGCTGTGGGCTGGGCAGGCCAAAGGGATCCTGGGAGGCTGGAGGATTCTCTGCTTGGTGATGTCTCTACTCCTCCAGCACCAAGGAGTGCACAGCAAGTGCTACTTCCAAGCTCAAGGTAAAGTGGGTTGAGAGACACTGCCAGAGGCTGAGGGCTACCAGGAGTGGGGCAGTGGCTGAGATGATCCCGTGTCAAACACCCAGACTCCCTCCCAGCTGTGATCCAGGACAGACAGACTAAGCTGGGGGAGAGTGCACAACAGTGTTCCAGCCCCTCACCACCATTTTCTGTTCTTCCCCAGCCCCTTGTCAGTATGAAGGCAAGTACTTCACCCTGGGCGAGTCCTGGCTCCGCAAGGACTGTTTCCACTGCACCTGTCTGCACCCGGTTGGCGTGGGCTGCTGTGACACGTGAGTGACCAAAGGTGGCTGGGTGGAGAGGGGATGCTTCTGTGTGAGAGATGGGAGTGACCAGGTTGCCTGAGAGTGAGAATGATCAAGGAATGGGTTGAGACTACCTGGGCCTGAAGGTAGTTCCCAGAGTGTTGTCACTCTTTCAGTAAGGCTGCAGGCTACAAAGTGAGGGAGGTTGGGGTGGAGCCAGAGGGAAGACACTCTTACTATGAACCATAATGTCCCTATGTGGTAGGTGTAAGTTCAGGGGACCTGGGGAGGGGGGAGGACACTGAAGGAGAGGAAGTGAGGAGGGCTGGGAGCAGGCATGTGGTACAGGGTGGATAGGGATGGCCTTTGGCTGTGCTGACTCCTTCCCCACTCTTGGTTCCCCAGATCCCAGCATCCCATTGACTTCCCTGCTGAATGCGAGGTTCGCCAGGAACCTGGAACCTGTCAGTTCTCCCTGGTGCAAAAATCTGACCCTCAGTTGCCCTGTAAAGGGAGAGGGCCCGACTTGGAGTGGGGCTCAGCCAACACGCCTGTTCCTGGGGCTGCTGCTCCCCAGGCTGGCTAAGCTCCACAGAAGTCCCCCGCCCCTGCTGACTGCTGACTTCTGCTGCCACTTCCAGGGAAACCACTAACAGCTGCCAGTTTATTTCTGAGTCAATAAATTAATGCTACAGCTGAAGGCCTGCCTCTCATCTGTGCCACTGGTCCCCCAGGTGGAAAGAGTGGGTCCTACTCCTACAGTCGAGGGATTAAGTTTCTTAGCATCCTGAAGAAGCTGCTGCCAAGGAAGACAAGGGGACAGTTTCAGATGGTTATGGTGCTGGTGCTGGGGCCTGGGGCAGCATACGAGGCCAGGGTGGGGCTTGTAGGCAGCACCTTGATGGGGAGGTCCCAGCTGAAAGTGTCCACAGGCACTTGCTCAGGACCTGTCCAGGTAGCAGGCTCAGGCTGTTCCATGGGGGGCAGGAGCACCAAGCCAGGTTCTCGGGAGGTTACAAATTCAAAATGCAATCTCCACTTCAGAGACACTGTGGGAGACAAAGATAAAAAGGTATTAGAGACAAGCAAGAGTACAAATCAATGACAGGATGTGGTTAGTGAATGAGAAGAAAAAAAAAAAACAAAACCTGTATTCAGAAGACAGATATCATGGGGCAGAGAGCTAGGATCAAGGTGGTTTTATTGTTTTGTTTTCAAAGCAGTCTAGGATATCAGAGCAGATGTTTCACATCACTTGGGAAATGTGCATCCCATAGTGAAGCACCTAGACTCAAGTCGAGGCTCTATTCCTGATTCCAGCTTCTGGGAAGCTGCAGATGATGGCTCCAGTTGCTGGGTCCCTGTCCCCACACAGGAGATCAGCAGAGAGTTCCCAGCTGCAGGCTTTGGCCTGGCCCAACCTTGGCTGTTTTAGGCATTTGAACAATGAACCAAATCAGACAGTTTGGTTTTTTTTTTTCAAATAAATAGTTTTTTAAAAATCTTTTTGATTTGTTAGCCAGAGACGGGCAGTGAGGATAGTGGGGTCAAGAATCTTGGGATCCGTAAGTGGGACAGGTGAAGACTGGGTAGCTGGAGGTTGAGCTGCTGGGCAATCACCAACTGCATCAGAGGGGTGCCAGCAGGTGGGGATGGAGGAGTTCTAGAAAGTGCTTACAGGTGAGAACATCTGATCCAAGAAGCAGCAATAGTGAGGAAGCAGCCTAGGCTCCATGTTGGACATGAGTATCCCTAGGTGTATGTGAGCAATTGAGGCCCACTGCTTTCTGCCTAGCAGATACTCCCTGCCACAGCCCCACCTCGAAGCACCATCCGGGTCTCACCGATGGCTGTGCAGAAGCCTGGGGTGCAGCTGAGAGGGATTGGGAGGGAGAAGCTGGTCCTGGTGGTGTGCAGGCAGGACTCCTGGTGGCGCGCGTGAGTTACATGGGACACAGAGGGGACACCTCCTGCCCCCCGGCGCCGCTGGTACTCGGGCTGAACACGCTCCTCAGTCTGTAAGCTCACGGAAAACTGAAAGCGAAAAGAAAGACACATGCTCACAGGCGTGCGGAAGCGCTGACCAGGTGAGAGGGAGGCCCACCCACTAGCTGTTTTACCCAAGGGCCTCTGGAAGCCCCCATGGCCCACTTCTGCATCCCACCCCACCTTTATACAGGCCCTCCTCCTTCCACCCTAGCCCACTAGTCCCTCTACCCGTCTCACCTGTAAACAAGCTACGGTTCCTTCTCCTAAGTTCAAGGTCCCCACCACGTCCTCACCGAGTCTGTATACAGATTTGAAGATGCCAAATGTCCCAACCTTCCCTTGGCCATCACTGATATTGTACAGATCTGGGGACAATGGGACACAGTAAACCTAAGTGTTGACACTGGGGAATCTCTAGGGGCAGGCATCCGAAGCCCAAAGTTGGAGCCTCTTTTTATAATCAGGGATGAGGTATAACATAAATTTTCCATGAACCTTCTGAAGTCACAGATGGCACTTAAAACCTGTCTCTGAGACAGGCCCACTATGAGGGAAGGTGGGTTGGGGCAATTCTGGAAGGATCCTCACGGAGGCTGCGGCAGGATGTGGTAGCCATAAGGCGCTCCCCGGCAAGCTCGGTCAGCCATGAATCCTTCTTCCCTCCTTCGTCCTCTTCCAAGAACGGACTGGATGGGGCTACAGCCTCATCCTGGGGAAACCAGACATCTTGCAGGCCTATGGGAAGAATCGGGGGAAGCGATGCTAGCAGAGAAGAGATGCCTGGAGGACTGGGGTTCTAGGCTCCAACTTTAGAGGGCTGTAGGTAAGCAAGCCAGGCCTGGGGTTGACATATCAAGCTGTTCTGCTCCACAACCATTCTCTCCTGGTCTCCCAGGACCCTCACTGAGAGCTGGACACACCCCTTTGATCCCTCTCTTGTAGCCCCCGAGATGACTTGTGCTTGGATAAGGTTCTACCCCTTAACTCCAGGGCCCTTTACTCACCAGTAAGCACAAGAACCCTCAAAGGGACCCTGAGCAAAGTGATGGGCGAGTTGACGCGCTGGCAGCCAATGGTCAGCTTGTAGACATACTTGACTGACTGACCTCGAAAGGAGGGTGGTCCGTCTATGGGCAGTGCTTCACTGTAGGAGTCTGGTTGGGAAGCAGGAGTCAGGACAGCTAGGGGGCGGCCAGAGTCCTCCCTCCAGGAGGCGTGACAGGCCATGAGGCACGAGTATGGTCACTCACATGATTTGGACTCCCCAGGGTCCAGCCTCAGGTCACAGAACAGAATTTTTGGTGGAGTAGAAAGAATACACTGACCTCTTTCACCTAAGAAAAGGGGAAGTAGACAGAAATCAGCAGCCTTGCTGGGGCACACACATTGAGGAGAGGCTGTGGACGGTCATCAGCCCCCTTTCTCATGGGGAAGTGGGAATACAGGCCCTGAAAATAATCGTTACTTTCCCTCGACACACACTATTGATGTGACACACTGCATAAGAACTTCACCCCAGGAGACAACCATGTTACCCTCTTCCCAAGAAAACTGTCCCCACCCCATGCCCAACCTCGATGTGGCAGAAACACGGTCTGGCTGTCAGGCTGCACATCTGGCTGATTGGAGTCAGGGGGAGGCAGGGCTACTCGACTCTCACTGGCATGTAACTGGCAGTGGATCTGGGCACTGGCCCATGCCAGAGCCTCACTGTGAGAAAAAGACAAAGAAGAAGCCATCAAAGGGTGGCTCCTAACAAATGCATTTCCAAACTCACAACCAATAAGGTTGCATGGCTGTGCTAGTGATCCCAACACCAAAGACGAGACACCGAATGAAGACAAGTGCACTGTGGGTACCAATGGAGAGAGGGAAGGGCACAGACTGAGAAAGGAGCACTCTGTCACTGCCAGCTCCTATGAAACAGCTCATAGAGGCAGGAAGTGATGGTGTAGCTCCAAGGCTCCTCAAGCTCTGGCTTAGGCACCAGACACCAGGCTTCCTTCTCTCCCCTTCCATCCCCCAGTACCAGCATCCCTACCTGGATGCTGAAGTGGCTGTCGGGGGCAGGGGGTTGGTGACTGTCACCACACACTCAAGCACCTCCCCAGCCAGAAACACAGGACCCCGGCTCAGCTCGGCTACCACTTCAATCATGGCAGCTCCGCAATCAGATCTAGAAGGAAAAGAGGGGTCGGAAGTCAGCAACGAGGGAGGAAGAGGGACTGCAGCAAACACCAACGAATAAGGGCTGCTAAAGGCCTCGCTTGGGGCTGGAGGAGCAGACGGACTTGAGGAGGGAGCAGGCAGACAGGGCTGTTGCTTGATTCAGAACTCCCTAGGGGGTGGGTATCTTTCTGGGTTCCAGACCCCCACCCCTCGGTACCCTGCTATTTCCCCTACACCCCCCCATCCCCCCACCCCCGTCTCTGGCCCCCTGAATCCCAAGCTGTTCCCCTTTGCCTCAGGATTCCATCTCCCAGTCCGAGATCACGACCCTCAGCCATCTGGCGCGATGGACACTGGAGGTCTCAGCTCACCGAGGCCCTTACTCACCTGCCCTGGTCCTCCAGGACCAGGCCAGGTGCACGACAGCGTCCGCGGCGTCGGTGGTGCGGCAAAGGCGGGACTTCCCTTCGGTTCCCTTCCACCCTCCAGCCTACAAGGAACCCCTTCCGGCCGGAAGTGCCCTGCAGGCCGGACCGGAAAGGGCTCTGCTGGCCCTGGCCCCGTGGGTCACCTTCCCACGCACTGACACCTGGAGGAGGGTGCTGCCCCGACACCTGCTTGGCGGGACCTGGTGTCCGGCTCTAGGCAAGCCCTGGTGCCGCGGCAGGGAGAGCTGGCGGAGGCTGCAGCGAGCGCCCGGGCCGCTCCCGGGGCGGAGCCAGGCGGGCCGGTCCCGGGGGCGGCGCCTGGCAGGCCGGTCCTGCGGCTCCTCCCCACTCGGAGGGCCCAGTCGCCCTTTGGCCGGGCGAGCTAATCCCCACGACCCAATGACGACGAGGCCCGACCCTTCCCGCCCAGGACTTAGAGATACCGCCGCACGGCAGCCAGAAGCGGCTTCATTGCTGTCGCCGCCGCAGCAGCAGCCGGAGCTCGCTGACCCCACGGAGACACTAGCTCACCACCGCGTTCCCCAACGTCCGGCACCCCCCCGGGACGGCACCTAACTGCCACGGGCGCCCGCGTCTGGATTTAGCGGCCAGGCACTTTGGGAGGGTGCGGGGCCTGGGACCGTCCTGGTCGTGGAGACCCAGCATCCAAGGAACATGGGAACTGGAGTCCCAGCATCGGAGCAGATCAGCTGTGCCAAAAGAGACTTGCAGGTGCATTGTCCCGAAGATGCTGGAGGCACGGACGCTGTGCCAATTACGGACTGCGGGAGCCCTGAGGCCAGTCGATCCCCCACGGAGCCAGGCGGCTGTAATCCTGAGGACTCTGGGCAGCTGATGGCCTCCTATGAGGGTAATGCTAGGGGCTACCAGGTACCTCCCTTTGGCTGGCGCATCTGCCTGGCTCATGAGTTTACAGAGAAGAGGAAACCCTTTCAAGTTAACCACGTCTCCCTAAAGAATTTGATAAAGCATTTGGGCATGGGCTTGAGGTGAGTACATCCTAAACCCTACAGTGCTCTTGGCTTCACTTGTTCCTGCTCAAACCTGTCAGCAGAAGTGGGGAAAGACTGAGAAGGCAGGCGGGCTCATCCCTGGGCCTCTGTCTCAACCCTCCCTCCCTTTTTTCCCCCTCAAGACTTCCTGCTGGGATCAGCTGCACTTTGTAGCCAAGTGGAATAGGCTAGCCTGGCTGCTCTGGAAGACACAATGTTTTATCTGAGGGGAGAAACAGCCTCGCAGGCCTACCCTCCTGCAGCTGAGGGCATTTTCTCTGCCTCATTTAGGCACATGGTGTTCCAATTGAAGCACAACTCTTTTTCTTTCCTCTTGCTGTAACTGTAGCCAGTCAGGGAAGGGCTGGTGGTTTTCCAAAACTTCCTCTCCCCTGCCTCCCAAAGGATACACACACACAGACATCAGAACTTACTCTGGGTTGTAGGACCCATCTGGCCCCCCACTAGTTGAGAGACTAGCCATGCGGAGCCATACCTGTGAACAGGAACAGGTGGATGTGAAGAGACAGCAGCATCATTGCCCTGAGGTCATCCTGAGTCAGTGCACACAGTAAACATGGAGCTGGGGAGGGAAGCATGAAGGCTGGGAGGTTGGGCTCTGACCACTTCTATGTAAGCGAGGGAACCTGCCTTTTCCCTTGTCAGAACTGTGAGACTGTGGTGGGGAGGCCACATTCCTAACCCCCAGCCCTGGCCAGCGGCAAGAGCCCAGTGCAGCTTGTACTTCTGGCTCCCTTGCTAGTGCCTGTGTGGGTGGCCTAGACTGGACAAGACTGTCAGCCCTCCAAGCTGCTTTGGAGACTGACTCAGGCGCTGAGCCCACAACTCTTTGTATCAGAGTAAGACACAAGGTTCTAAGAGCAGCAGAGTGGGTTGCATGTGGTAGGGACAATGAGGTCAGGAACAGGCAGGTATCCTAGCCCCTTGAGCCCCTAAACATTAATCACAAAGGCTTGCAGTTGTACTTAGCCCCCAGCTCACCATGCCAGAATAAAGTATGGTCACAGACACAGGACTTTTGGAACAGGGTCTGCATTGAGAAAACAGAAGTGAGACAAGGAAGGACTCTGGACAGTTCTCCCTTCTTCCTGTCTGCTTATCTCGCTTCTCCCTGGGTGTCCTAAATCCCAGGTGCATGCCTTCCCTCTGCCAGGCCTACCTGGCCTCTGGTTTCTCTACTTTGCTCTGAGCTGGCAGAAGCTCTTCTGCCTTGTCCCTGTCTCATCCTTCATGTTCCCTCCCTCTCCCTCACTCCCAGAATATGCTAGCCCTATTTTTAAATTACATTTTCCCTTCCTGTGCTCTGGTTTGTCTTCCCCTGGCCCTGGCCCCACACATACTCCATTTTATATTCATTCATTTATTTGTAACTTCAGCAAACATTTATGGACTGCAGACCATGGGTCCTGCCTTATGCTTATTAGAGATGCGGGTCATACACCAACTAGTCTTTGTCACTGTCCCTTTCCCCAGGGCACTTAAAAATATGTCAGACTCACATGAGCAGCACTAAAATAACAAGGCAGTGTGGGATTAGGAATTTAGATAGTGTGCAGGCAAGCAATAACTGTGCTGCCGCAAACACTGCACTTGATGGCATTCTTATCTCCGTGTAGTCACTTGCTCTTTGGACCATTGCAAGAGATGGCTAGGGCAGTAGGTCTCCCTATCTTGTCGTTGAGGAAACCAAAGCTCAAGGGCATACATATCCAGTTCCTCATTACATGTGGTGGTGGGTGGTTGGACAGGGAGAAGAGTGGGCAAGAGCCCTGCAGGACAGGAGTTGTTTAGGGACGGGTTTGTTTGGTGAGAGTGTGTAGGAGATAAAAATTCAAATACAGTCCAGGTCAGATGTCAGGCACTGTTTCCTCTGCTGAGACCAGGAAAATGTTGGGAGTTTACTGGGATATTATGAGACAGCAAATTCAGAAAACTTAGTTTAATGCTGATTTTAAAAAAAGAAAGAAAAAGGACTTCAGAGGAAGTAACCAAAATGTAAATAAACTCTGGTTAAATATGGGTGGGATGACTTTTTCTTTTAAATCCCCTCCTACATAATATATTCTCCAAATGTTCACCTTTCATAGTCAGGAAGAAAAATAATCATATTAAGGAAATGATAATCCTTGGCAGCCTAGGCTGGTTCGGAGGTTAGGGGTTAAGGGCGGAGGCCAGGAGACCCGTAACTGGCCCTTTGAACGCCACAGACAAATGCACCTGGCAGTGGAGTTAGGAGGGGTGAGGAAAGATCAGAAAGTCTCCTCCAAGAACAAAGAGGAGAAGTGAAGGGAGCTGGGCTACTGGGAAGACTTTGACCTGCAAAGAAATCAACAAGAGAGGTTTGGAAGCCAAAGTGACTAATCCTTGCAAGGTCCAACACTGGGTGTACAGAGAGAGGTGGGTACCCACAGCCCCTGCGGACCCTGCCCCTCCCCATCATGCTGCCGCTTGCTCCTAGGTACTTGAAGTGGTGGTACCAGAAGACTCAGGTGGAAAAGAAAATGCCTTTCATCGACATGTTCAATTGCATACCTCTGAGACAGATCTATGGTGAGCCTCGTCCCAGCCCAAACTCCAGCTCTGCCATGAGTGTGGCAAAGGAGCTTCCTGTTTACGCAGAGAGCCCCACTCCTCTGTTCCCAAGGTTTTCAGAGGAAGCCGTCATTAAGAGGGTAAGAAAGGGGCTTGTTTTCCTTTCCCCACATGCCACTGATCATCCTGATTGTCCCTGTAGGTTGCCCCTTGGGCGGCATTGGGGGCGGCACGATCACCCGTGGATGGAGAGGTCAGTTCTGCCGTTGGCAGCTTGACCCTGGAATGTACCAGCACCGGACAGTCATCGCCGACCAAGTAAGAGCCTAGAGGTGGAGGACAGTGTAGCATGTGACCAGTGGGTATAGATATAGATTCAATCCGGTCAGTACTGTGCAGATGTTCTCTGCATGCCCAGCCCTAGGCCAGGGCTTTCTAGAGACATGAGACACACATAGCACACATTCCTGGAAAGAGTCAAGGGCCCTGGCATCTCCAGTAAATGCCTTCTGCCCCCCTTAACACTGCAGCAGAGCCAGAACCCGACCACCGAGAGAGCAGAGGAGTCAAAGGTCACCTCACTTGGCGGGAGGGACAGGTGGTAGGCCTAGAGAGTCTAGACATGGGAATCAAAGATGCACAGTGGAACTGTCCATCACAACCTCCTTGTAAATCTTCAGCTGAGGTCAGCTCCCTGCTGCTGCTGATGCCCCTCTGGTCTTAGGTCTCTCTGGCTTAGGGCCCAAAAAGCCTCCTCTGCCTGGGCTCAGATCTCTGGGTTTTATACCTTGTTCTGAGACATTCTTGCCAGAGCTGTCTGGCCTTTTGTACTGTCTCCCTAATGACCTCCTTTTTGAGTTGTCTTCCCAGTACTTCCTAGCTGAGGGCTCATCTTCAAAGGAGAAATGAATGGCAGATGTCAAGACCCATTAATGATAATGCCCTCCCCAACTCTGGCTTACTGGTCCTGCTCGGTGCCCCTGAATCCCTCTCTGCCTCATCCCTTAGATATCCTGAGGGCAATGCCTTCTGGAATAGTGACTCTCCAGTTAATTACTGCATGCTTCTAGTGGCTAGGCGCAATGCTGGGCTTCTCGTGTAGTCGGTATGAAAAACAGCCTTATGAGATGTGTAGCATGGTCATGCTCATTTTACACATGAGGAAGTAAAACGCCATGCAGTTTAGTCACATGTCCAAGGTCACAGGGTTGCTGATCGGAAAGCCTAGGCTTCAGAGCCAGTTCTCTCTATGATCTTAACAATCCTGCACTAGTCCAACAACATTAAAAGTCTCCTTGTGCAATAAAAATAATCAAAAGTTTGCACCATTGGAAGAGACATTGATTTCTCAGAGCCTCTGCTCCCCCAGCAGCTTCCATTTCCACTGGGGAAGCTGAACTGGGAGTGAATGGACACTGCAGCACCAGTCAGCACCAAGACAGAGAACGGTTAGGTCCACTAGAAACTGGGGACCTGGAGAGGCTCCCTCCTCTCCGAGGAACACACAGAACAGGCAGAGAAGCAGAACAGTAAGCAGGCACATTATGACATAATGTGCCAAGGCTGGCCAACATGGACAGGGGACACTAGAATGACTCCCTGCTGGAGGAAAAGGAGTTAGCATCTGACCTAGACCTTGAAGGACAAGCAGTTTTGCCACATGGAGAGGATGCATAAGCTGTGCTATGGAGGAAAAAACGTGGTGTACCGTGCCCAAGGAGCTGAGTGCTTCATAGGACCAGAATGCACGTGCTTAAAAAGGGAATAAATGTGCTAGGCAGGGAGAGGCCAGGTCAAGAAGGCTTTTGAAAGGTTAAGAGTTTAGACTTTAACTTGAGGGTCATGGGAGTTACTGAAACATGAGCAGGGACTGACCTATCTTGATTTGTCTGTAACAAAGATCACTGTACTACCCAGATAAGAAGGAGCAGAGAGAATCAGCAGAGATCATGTAGATTAGGGCCCCAGAGATCATTGCAGTGGAGAGGGGAAAGGAAGATGGTTGAGGAGAGAGCTGGAGGGGAGGCAGAAGGATTTGGGCTTGTGGGGAAGGCCTGGGGGACAATCCAAGACTGTAAGAATCCCATGGGGGGAGGAGGAGAGGGAGGCTGATGTGGTACCCGTGGCATACCCTAACCTCACCTGTCTCGTAAGTTCACAGTGTGCTTGCGTCGGAGAGGACAGACTGTATACCAGCAAGTCCTGTCACTGGAGCGCCCAAGCGTCCTACGTAACTGGAACTGGGGCCTGTGTGGGTACTTTGCTTTCTACCATGCCCTCTATCCCCGCGCTTGGACCGTCTATCAGCTTCCTGGCCAGAATGTCACCCTCACCTGCCGCCAGATCACACCCATCTTGCCCCATGACTACAAGGTGAGGCTCCCCATCCATCTCCCCAATGCCTGTCCCCACTCCCACCCCACCCCCGAGATCTGCCTTTGCTGCAAACTCCCTCACCTGTGCAAGAGAGGGGTTGCAGGCATAAGCATCACACTGACCTCACCGTCAGGCATTCGTGTCTCCAGCAAGGAAACAGGGAGATGCAGGCGACGACAGCAGAGAGAGAACACTAGAGTGTGTTTGAATCAGGTCCTCTGTGCCCAGGGCCCAATCTGGGGAGTGGGATCTGGCAGGCCCTCTCTAGAACCACTAAGTCCAATCTTTTGCCCCCAGGACAGCTGCCTGCCTGTAGGAGTGTTTGTGTGGGACGTGCAAAATGAAGGGGATGAAGCTTTGGATGTGTCCATCATGTTTTCCATGCGCAACGGACTAGGGGGTGGAGATGACGCCACAGGGGGTTTGTGGAATGAGCCCTTCAGGCTAGAGCGAGACGGGGAGACTGTGCAGGGGCTGCTGCTGCACCACCCAACTCCACCAAATCCCTACACCATGGCTGTGGCTGCACGCCTCACGGTAATGGAAGAGCCCCTGTCCGCTCAGCCCCTAAAGCCCCTGTCAGACCAGTCCCTAAATTCACCTCCACCCCGTTCATGGTCTCTGCATTCCTTCAACTCTTAAGTCCCCACCCTCATCACCCTCTGGAATGTGGAGGTGAGAGTGCCCAGGGATGTGGAGGGGGCTGCCAAAGCCCAGCACACTAGTGCAGCTGGCCCTCACAGAGCCTTTGGCTCCTTAACAGGCAGATACCACGGTCACCCACATCACAACCTTTGACCCTGACGGCACTGGGCAGCAGGTGTGGCAGGATCTACTCCAGGATGGACAGCTGGACTCCCCTTCTGGTGATGGGGGGGTCTGACAGGGAGGTGTTGGGAGAAGGGTTGTCCCAGTTTGGGACCAGGCATGGGAGGCCTTGGTCATAAACAGGCCTTGTTTCCAAGTTGGAGGTCCCTGGCCCTGGAGCTCCTGCGAATGCCTGTGCTTATTTCTCTTGTACTCCCCTCAGGACAAAGTGCCCCTTCGCAGAAGGGAGTGGGCATCGCGGGGGCTGTCTGCGTGTCAAGCAAACTACCACCACGAGGCCAGTGCCGCCTGGAGTTTTCACTGGCTTGGGACATGCCCAAGATCATGTTTGGAGCTAAGGGCCAAGTCCACCACAGGTGAGAGGACCTGGAAAAGCACAGGCTCCCAGGCACAGTGGCTTTGACCTGGAGCCCGTGTTTCACTCCACCTCCTCTTTGTTTCTGCCCCAGGCGGTACACACGGTTCTTTGGCGCAGCTGGTGACGCAGCACCTGCCCTGAGCCATTATGCACTGTGCCGATATGCAGATTGGGAAGACAGGATCTCCGCGTGGCAGAGCCCAGTACTGGAAGACAGGTCTGTAGGATCCAGCTGTGCCTCTCTCCCACATGCCCACATCCACATGGGACTCTGCCCACAGAAGTCAGCAGAGTCATGCTGGGATTCCTGTCCCCACTCTGTGAACACCCTGAGTCCCATCTTGGGTGGCCAACATCTGCTGAATGGTTCCCTCTGCCCACCTCCCCAGGTCCTTGCCGGCCTGGTACAAATCTGCGCTGTTCAATGAACTGTACTTCGTGGCTGACGGAGGCACGGTGTGGCTAGAGGTTCCTGAGGACTCCCTGCCGGAGGAGTTGGGAGACAACATGAGTCAGCTGCGCCCCATCCTCTGTGACTACGGCCGCTTTGGCTACCTCGAGGGTATGGGCTGCGGGTGGGCTTGGGCACGGCAGGCCAGGTGGTGCCTTCCAAGACACAGTGAGCTGGGATGAGGGGTAAATGTCAGTGTCCCTCCTCCACCTCCTGATGACAAGCTAAGTTGGGAGTGGAAAAGGGAAGCAGGAATTATGACATCACTGTGTCCCCCTCATTCCTCCAGGCCAGGAGTACCGCATGTACAACACATATGATGTCCACTTCTATGCTTCCTTTGCCCTCATCATGCTCTGGCCTAAACTCGAGCTCAGCCTACAGTATGACATGGGTGAGGATCCCTTTCATGCTGCCTCTGCCCTCTTAGTTCCCTGAACCTGTGGTTCCAGACTCTTCTTCCCCTTCCTCTCCTGCCCCCAATATATCTATATCCTGCTAACTCGCTGCCTTGTGGGGTCACACCCATGGCCCCATATCCTGCCCTGAGCCTGTTCAGTCTCTGCTTGCCCCGCCCCACCACACTTGTACATTGTTCCCCCAGCTCTGGCCACCCTGAAGGAGGACTTGACTCGGCGACGATACCTGATGAGTGGGGAGATGGGACCTGTGAAAAGGAAGAATGTCATCCCCCATGATATTGGGGACCCAGGTACGAGTCCAGCTTCCCTTCCTCACTTGGCACACCCGCCACCCTATCCACCAATGCAAACAGATCAGGTCCCCTCCTCTCCCACAGACGATGAGCCGTGGCTCCGGATCAACGCATACTTGATCCATGACACTGCTGACTGGAAGGACCTGAACCTGAAGTTTGTGCTGCAGGTTTATCGGGACTATTACCTGACGGGTGACCAAGCCTTCCTGAAGGACATGTGGCCTGTGTGTCTGGTAAGGGTCGCCTGCACAGTGGGCAGTAGCTGTGCTGGGGCACAGCTGGTACTGGGGGAAGAGGCCAGTCGCCTACCATCCATCCTATAGTACCTAGGTCTGCAGTGTCTTGGTTCCTCTCTAGGCTGTGATGGAGTCTGAAATGAAATTTGACAAGGACCATGATGGACTCATTGAGAATGGAGGCTACGCAGACCAGACCTACGACGGATGGGTCACCACCGGCCCCAGGTGGAAGCAGGGAGAGGTTTCTTGGAGGCCTGAGGAGGGGGGTCTAGGCACCCAGTTTCTGCATTTTTATTTGCATGGGGGTGGCTGGAGGCGCCAGTCTGATCTTCAAACGTGTGCCTCTCTGATCAGTGCTTACTGTGGAGGGCTATGGCTGGCAGCCGTGGCCGTGATGGTTCAAATGGCTGCACTGTGTGGGGCTCAGGACGTGCAAGATAAGTTCTCCTCCATCCTTCACCGGGGCCAAGAAGCGTATGAGAGACTGCTGTGGAATGGTGAGTGAGGCAGGCATCGGGGCATGGGGACCCTGGAGTCTTAACGGCCACAGAGGGGGTCCCAGGAGCCTCACTTGGGCCGCCTTCTACTCCAGGTCGCTATTACAACTATGACAGCAGTGCCCAGCCTCAGTCCCGTAGTGTCATGTCTGACCAGTGTGCTGGCCAGTGGTTCCTGAAGGCCTGTGGCCTAGGAGAAGGAGACACTGAGGTGAGGGAGACTCAATGGAGGTTGACAGAAAAGTGGGTTTTCTTTGGAGATGGGAAGCAATTATGAGACCATGTCCCCCCTACTCCCCAAAACCTGCCCCCTTTGCCCCTTCAGGTATTTCCCACACCACATGTGGTCCGTGCACTCCAAACCATCTTCGAACTCAACGTGCAAGCCTTTGCAGGAGGAGTTATGGGGGCTGTGAATGGGATGCAGCCTCATGGTGTCCCCGACAGATCCAGCGTGCAGTCTGATGAAGTCTGGGTGGGTGTGGTCTACGGGCTGGCAGCCACCATGATCCAAGAGGTAACGCACTCCTTTCCCCATCTTGTCCCCCTCTGTACTTGCACTCAGAAAGCTGTTTCAGCCACCAGATTTGTTGGAGGCATAACCGCATGCCATAGTAAGGCTTCTCTTCCCTGGTATTTCTAGCCCCTTCTGCCTGTGGTCACATCTGCCTCCCCCAGGAGCTCCCTTGAGGGCAGAGACCCTGCTGTAAATCAGTCTGGCTGAAATGGCTTTTCAGGGTGGGTGAGGGTATCAAGTGTAACCACCACCTCTCCCCACAGGGCCTGACTTGGGAGGGCTTCCGGACAGCGGAAGGCTGTTACCGCACCGTGTGGGAGCGCCTGGGCCTGGCCTTCCAGACCCCAGAGGCCTACTGCCAGCAGCAGGTGTTCCGTTCGCTGGCCTATATGCGGCCCCTGAGCATCTGGGCCATGCAGCTGGCCCTGCAACAACAGCAAGAGAAAAAGACCTCCAGGCAGACAGCTGCACAGGACAGAGAACCTAGCAAAGGGCCTAAACCTGGACCAAAGGAACTGCCTTAGCAAACCTGAGCCCAGAGTGAACCCTGGGAAGTGTGGGAGGGAAGTGCTCACAAGCCCAGCCTGCAGCCTGGCCTTTCCTCCCCTCCCCCTGCAAACCCTCCTGCAGCCCTGAGCCACCAGGACAATCATACTCCTTCCCTCCTCCCCACCCAGCTGTGCCAGTGAAGAGGGGTTGGGGTCATCCAGGCATTAGAATCACTTATTTATTTCTTTTTTCATCCTTTCCGTCTCTGCATGAAATGTTCTAGGATGTCACTGATTTCCCTAGCTCCATCCATGGGGTGTTAAACACACATGGATACACCAATAAAAGACCCAGAAGGCCAGTAAGTGTGCTGTGTCTGAGCCTCCAGGCTTCCTCCCAGGACACAGGAACTGGGGGCCAGCCCTCTGCCCTCTGCCGAACCCAGATGAGGGAAGACCCCCACCACCCCTACCCACTGGCTTCTGACGAGAGGCATGCCCCCTCATCTTCATGTCTAACCTGAGTATCTGTCCTGTAAGATGACAGATGAGGGGCTGTGAGTGGGCAGCTGTCCCTCGTTTGTGGTGCTGTTTGCTGGCAGGACAAGGATGGGGCCTGGGCAGGGGTCCTGCAGGGGAGAGTCTGTGCCAGGAGGCTGAGGCATGTAGTCCAGCAGGCAGGAAGTGTTGCCAGAGGCCTGGAGCACATAGTCTGAGCCAGCCAGCGATGGGTCTGTACTGTCCTTGGCTCCCTCCAAGTGCGGGGCACACATGTCTGGCTGCTGAGGGTCCTCGCTGGGGAGGGCACGGAGCTGCCGGGACAACACTGAGGAGACAAGAGTCTTAAAGGGCCAGACACGCCACTCCCTAGCCCACACCTTCAAGGCACCCTGGGCCTCTTACCTCCATGCGCAGCTGGCAGGCTCCCCCTGCTGTCCAAGGAGTACATGGCTGGAACCAGGAGGAGGCAAAAGGAGAAGAGCAGGACCTGGAGCCAGGGAGAACAAAGAAGGGTCACCCAAGGAGAGGGCTCCTTGGGGCCTGCCCCTGAGCAAAGACTCCCCTCCTGTCGCTGTCCTCACCAGCACACAGGTGCTGCTGCTGCTGCTTTTGTTTGATATCCCAATCACCATGGCCTGGAGTTTCCTCAGCTGATCCAGGAGGGACCTAGACAAAGAAAGGGGATAGCAATGAGCAGCACCCTGAGACCCCCAATGACACCCTCTTGGGACGCCCACTCCCTCTGTCTGTGCACTGGGTCCTCTTTGCATTCTGCTTGACTTCCTGCTTGCATTCCAAATGACTTTTTCTGCTGTGGACAAAATATCCTAAGTTCCTCATTAAGACAAAAGCAAAAAGTAAAACCACAACTCCCTCCCTGGGCTGACGCGCCTCTGTGTTCATCTTCACTGGTTCTTCCTGGCCTTCTCAGCTATGCACAAGCTGCTCACCAGGCATTCCGTATGTTCTGCACCTGCCAGCACCCACCCACCCCAGGTGCTTTCCCTGCCCGGCTCCAGTGCCCAGAGTCCTGCCTACCAGCAGATGCCACCTGCCTGGGGGGTGGTTTTCTGGATTGCCCCCTTTTTTGGTATTTCTCACCAGTGACTTGTACGTTATTCCCCCATTACAGAGGGAGTCTGGAAATCGACCCCAGTAAAGACCTTGCATCTGGGAGTTTTCCCGCCATGGGGAACAGAGAGCATGAAGCAGTGAGGGGGTAGGAGGAGGCGGCGGGGGGGGGGGGTGCCATTGCCAGATGCTTACAGATTTTGTTCCTCCAGGAGCTGGACTTTATTCTGCAGCTCTCGGTTCTGGGCTGTGTAGTTCAGGACCCTAGGGGAAGAACAGGGATGTGTATATCTGGCCTGAATCCTCCCAACACTGCCAACTAGTCTTCCCCGCAGGGCATCACACCTGCTCTCCAGGCCTCCCACGTACACCTTCTTCTTCCGGCGGCTCTCCTGAGCAGATTTTTTGTTTCGAATCTTCCTCCGCACTCGTTTGAGAACTTGCTCCTCCATCTGAGCACAGAGAAAGAGCTCTCATCAAAGGAGATGGAGGGTGACGTGACTCACCCTCCTGAGCAATGCAGGAATCCATGGAAGGCACCATGCTTCACCTCCTTGGGCAGTGCAGGAATCTCATCCACAGCTCCTTTCACTCAGGGGCACTGGCCCAGCTATTAGAACCACCGATGACAGGCCATTTGAAATCATTCATGAAACAAAATCTTTATCCCAAATCAGCATCTACCTCTACATAGTTTCTCCACATTGAACTGACCTATTACCTCTAGGGTCATATAGAGCAAAAATCTCACCTAGCCGTTTAAAGGCTCTTGGCATTTCCTCAGAGTTTAAAAAAGAGAAAGACCTGGACAAACTAAACACTTTCTCAAGCCCATTGCATCCTCTTGGTGTGTGTCCAGAGCCCGGACACTAAGTGGTATGTTGGTTAACATCAGATGGTCTTGGCCTCCCAGAGACCACATGTCATTTCCTTCCATACTTGTCCTATCCACACCACTGACTGAACTTGTACTTCTAACAAGTTGACATTCCCTCCATTCTTCTGTTAACAAACACTGATTTCATTACAGTAGTGCCACTCCTGGTTAGAAGTTTGCAACTTCTCATTTCACAGTGACACTTGTCAGGAGGCTTAGCTCAGCTCTGTTGAGCTCTGTAGGACAATTTTTTTCATTCAGCAAGACCAGAAGGTCATGGGGTTTACCTGTCAGAGTGCTTGCATGGCCCTTCCCACCACCCTATCCTAACGCAGCACTGGTAATTCTGCAGCTTTTTTTTTTTTTTTATCAAGAGAATACAAAAATATGTCCTAGCTCACACAACCAGGATCCACCCCTGCTTCTAGCCCATTAACCTCACCCCAACACATTTGCTACAAGTCTCACCCACCTCCTCTCCAGTGTATCTTATTTTTGACACAGTAACTACACACTTCTGGGGGCACAGTGTGACATTCAGCAATGTATACTATGTATAAACATCAGGGTAACAGAGTTGTCACATCTTTGTAAGAGACACATTTGGGATCCTCTCTGCTAGCCATTTGAAATGCAACTAATTGTCAAACACAACCTTTACAAGTCAATCCTCCCATCCCACTGCTCTACCAGGCAACCACTGGCTTTGCACTCTCCCTCCCGGACACCCTTCCCCGATTCTTTCGTTTTTGACCAAAGTGTGACTCACGAGCCCCTTCCCCACCCCGCGCCCACCTCCCCCCAGTCCTGGCTCCTTACCTTAGTGAGGGGGAGAGTTTCAGGCAGGGTAAGCCCCTCCTTCTCCAAGAGCCGCCGCTCCTCCTCAGTCAGCATCAGCGTAGCCACTTCCTGAAGTTGGGGGGAAGCCCGCAGCAGTTCTGTGAGGAACATCTCACGGAAATGGGGGAAAATGTGGCAATAATCCCACCGTACCCCGTTAATCAGGCCCAGTACCTGCTCTGCGGGCTCCTCGGCACATAGCGGGGGCGTCTCCTCCTGACCACAGCTCCCACTGTCTGCAGGAGGGCACGGGTGAACAGCCAGGCACGTGGACCCTCTCCACCCGCTCCGGACTGACTCCACTCACCTACTTCCACCGAGACATAGTCCTGTGGGAGTGAGTAGGTGTGGTCGTGGAGCACCGGCGAGGACTGGCACGAGCTGAGCGTCGCGGGCGGACTCAGCAGGGCGTCCAGCAAATCCTTGGCTTCCCAGTCGCTCAGCACCTGCAGCGGGTTCCCATGTCACCACCATCACCAGCCCTGGGGCCTCGCTGAACGCCCGCCCTTAGCTCCGCTCGGAACCCCACCCACCTCAGACAGCTCCCAGTCCAGGGGAGCCACCGCCAACTCCTCCTCGACCGTCTCCCCCAAATCTCCGCTCTGTTCCAGCAGGAAGCCCAGCAGGTCCTGCTCGCCGGGGTCCAACGCCAGCTCCATCTGGGCCATCTACGGGAAAGACGGGCCGAAACACTAGAGCTCACCATGCCAAGGGAGGACAGGCCCCTCACCTGCCAAGGGAGGACAGGCCCTCTCATCTGCCAGGGAGGACAGGCCCTCCCACCTGTCCGCTGCCGCCCCTCTGCTGTCCGGCTTCCCTGCGGCGGCGGCCGTAGCTGTCCAGCCGGTCCCACCCACCCACCGCCCAGTCTCAATTCCCCTTCAGCCTCCAGCACAACCCGAGTGACGCACGCAGCCCCGTGGCCTGTCGGGACGTGTAGTTCTTTCCTCCTAGGCGGAAGTGGCTGAGGCGACGCGCCACGTCCCGGGGGCTATGCAAACGAAAAAGGCGTTTCCCTCCATCGCCGTCGCCGCAACCCTGCCCCGCGGGGGCGGGGACGGCGCAGATCCGCCTCCGCCTTCGCCTCGAGCTAGAAAAAGGAAGAGTGAGGACTCTAACAGGGATCTCGGGCACAATTGGGGCGTTTGCTCCGGATCGCGCCGCACCCTCGCTTCCTGCCCGGCGAGGAGCCGTGCCAAGTCTTCGGCTGGCCCCCGCGAGCATCGAGAGCTGGGGCCAGAGCAGCTTCCTGCAGGCCCCCCCGAACCATAGAGCGCGGGCCCAGGGCGCCGCCCGCGGGTAGGGGACGCTCCGCCGACGGAAGTGGCCGAGAGTCTCGAAAGGAGGGCGAGGCCGGAGAGCTCTCCGCGCGCCCCGGAGCAGGAGCTGGGGAGCGGGCCCGCGGCGGGGCACCGAGCCGGGCAGCGCAGGTAGGCCGCGGCGGGGCCGAGCTGGAGCCTCGGGGCGGGATGGGACCCCCGGGAGGCGGACGGGCGTGTCAGCCGGAGGGGTCAGCGTCCGGTGTGCCTCGGCTGGTCGTCCTGCGGGAGGTGGGGAGCGGCCCTCTGCTTGCAGGAGGGTTTGGGGGAGGGCAAGGAGTGGGGTGGCACCGAAAGGCCGCAGGGCGGGTATGGGCATTTGGTGTCGGCTGATAGCGGGGATGTGGGCAGGAAAGCCGCCGGGTGAGTTTGGGTTTAAGCGCGGTATAGGTTTAGGAATCAAAGAATCGTTTTTAGGTATATAAAGCCGGGATTCAAACCCAAGTGATGGGTGTGAGTGGAATTGCTCGTTTTGTACAGGTGACGTTTGATTAGGTGAGGGTCATTATTTTGTGGGTTGACCAGTTTAAGAGTTAAAAGAATTGGGCATCAGGTTAATGGTCAACAACAGGAATTGAGTTAGAAGTCCGTGTTAGGGATCAAAGAATGTGGTCATGGTCAGTGTGAAGGATAAACAGTCAAAAAACAGGTTAGGCCTCCATTTCCCTGAGAGCTAATTTTGGTTTAGGAGGGCCACATTTTGGGTTGAAGTTGGAGATCTAATGCTAAAGGTAGAAGTTAGATGAGTAGTAGGGGGTCAGGGACTGGATACTGAGGCAAGGGATGAACACTAAAGCCAGTGCCCAGAAGGAAGAAACGGATGAGGAGGTTAAGGGCAGATTTAGGTCGGGATCATTGACCTTGGGCAGGTAACGTTTATGAGTTTGGTAATAGGTAGATGCCTTGGTTTTGCATGGGTGTGTTGGGACCAGGGTCCCTATATCTCTGTTGGTCAGCAGGGGCTTTTCTAACCCTGGGAGCTGACAAACTTCAGGTTAGAGTTCTGGACAGGGGTTAGGACTGCACGGCGTTCAGTGCCTTCATTCTCCGAGCATGACATGCTGGTCACCGCAGTCATGGTGAGACTCGGGTTGTTGTTGAGGAGGTGGTAGGTGGGTAGTGGAAGGGTGCCAAGAGTATGTGCAAGGCTCAGTCCTGGGTTGGGGGACCATGCAGGGAGGACAGCAGTGAGCAGGGAGAATCTGTGTTGTGTGGGAGCTGGCTCTGAATGAATCCCCCTAGGTTGAGTGCCGCTGTCTCCCACGCCCCTCCTGCCCTAGGTATGAAACCCTCCTCTCCAGCTCTCATCCTTGGCTCTACCTTCCTGCATCCCTCCCACCTTTGGAGAACACTTCTGTGGCCTTCCATTCCCGTCTGCAATTCTGCCTCCCTCCCTGCTCTTTAATCCACACAGCCTGTTTTAATATGCCCTTGCCCACATCCAAGCTTTCCCAGGATCTTAAAGCTGCATTTTCACCCACTCATGCCACCTGGCAATCCCAGCTTCTTCCATGTGCCAGTTTCTGGTTCGGGGCCTCCTTTAATTTCTTGGTCCAGTTGAAGGTCCCCTTCCCCCACTCCCCTCAGAAAAAGAGGAAATGAGACCCAAAGAGGAAACTGGGTCTTGCTGATCCCATGCTTAGCCAGGCCACTAACCACACCCCCATTTCACTCCTGGCCTGACCCTGCCACTGACCACAGCACTGCCCCCTAAGCAGTCCAACCCAACCACTGCCCCCTTCTGCGCCAGCTCCAGCTTTCCTTGGACACTGGCAGTGTCCTGCACTTTCCCACACCTCAGTGTTACATAGCCACTGACCACAACCCCGTTCCTCTCACCCCTCAGGAGCCTACCCTCACCTCTGACCTCTCCCCATCATTCTCTGACTTAGCCACTACCCATATAATCATCTCTTCCCTTCCCCTACTTGCAGCCTGATGCAGTGACTGGTCACGTATGCATTTTTCCTACCACTGTCGTCCCCAGCCTTTTCCTGCACTATCTTCCCCATTCCCACCTAATGCAGTCACCAATCACGCCTCTTTCTTTACTCAGTGTGCTGATCATTTATCTACCCATCTCCTTTTTCTCACAGCCACATCCTCCTAGTCCCAGGATCAGCCTGACCAGATCCTTTCTCCCTTCCCAAACTTAAGCTGCTCTGACTGCTAAGGGGCTCCTGGTGAGCGGAAGCTATGGGACCTCCACTGGGTTTTGGGCTCTGAGGGTGGACAAGGACAGGCCATCAACAGGTCCTGCTGATTCTGCCTTCTAAAATTGCTCCCGAGAGTTTTAACTACCACGTTTCTTCTTACTGGTATTAACCTGTATCCAAAGTAATTGCAAATTATTCTCCCAGAATCTAATTCTGATATGTTCCTCTGTTGCCCAGAGTCTCCTGTTGCCCTTCTGTCCCCACCAGTTCCATAGATCCAGTCCCTCCTGTTCCTGTGTAGTCCGTCCCTGCCTTTCCCACCCGGGCTGCCTTCTCACTCCCCTGAGGTCCCTCCTGATGTCCTGCTTCTCTTGTGCTTAATGTTATTCTGCCTGCCTGGGGCATTGCTCCCTCTGACTCATCTCCAATTGGCGTTATGGAGAGAGCTTGAGTTTTGGAGTCAGAAAGACCTGGGTTTGGATCCCCACTTCACAATTTACTTAGACAAGGACTCCAAACAAGTATTTACCTTCTTTGAGCCATGGTTTCCTAAATTTGTAAAGCTGGAATTAGGGACGCCCACGTTGTAGGGTTGTTGTAAGGATTCAATGAAATTATGTATACACTACAGTTAACATATAACCAGTACATGATTGCCCTTGTTTTTTTCTCTTTTTTTAATCCTAACTTCAAACAGCACCTTTCATGGAGGCCGTCTGGTCCATCTTTCCTAACCTAAAGGGATCTCTGTTCCCAGCATGCCCCTTTGGTTCTTATCACATCCTGCTGTCTGCTGTAATTCCCTATTTAGCTTCTCCACTCATCTTCTAAACTGGGAGCCCCTTGGAAGTGAAGGCCAGTGCTTACTCATCTCTGTTGCAGCCACTGAAACTTTGGCCTAGGGTCCTTCCTACAACAGACCCTAAAGGAGCAGAGCAAGTGCTTTGGGATGAATGGGGGGGAGAATGGCTGTGGGGGAGCTGCCTGCTCAGAATGGGGTCCCAGTGTGTGTAGGGGTTGTGTGGAGATAACCTGGTTGCAAGACAGGGCAGGGTGCTTTGTGTCAGGGAGCTCTGTGCAGAGACTGGGGTGCATTGGGAGATTGAGCAGGCATGTGGAGATGTGGAGGGACTGTACGGAGGGGAAAGTGAGATCTTGACCCCCAGCTGCCCAATCCAGCCCCCAAAGGAGCTTCCAGCAGCCTGAGGCCGGATATGTCAGTCTTAGCCACAAACCCTCCCCCTCCCGGCAGCGGTTAGGGACTGAGAGGCCAAATTTGGTAACACACTGAGTGTTACTCCCCCAACCCTCTTCCATTCTGACTATCTGCTCTCCCGCTTTCTCCCCAGCTTTGTGCCCTCTCTGTACCTCCCTATCTTTCTACGGTTCCCTCTGTGGGTGTCTGCTCTGTGTTTTCTTTGTACCCCGAATTTCTTAACCCTAGTACTCTTACATTCCATTCCTTGCTAGGATTTGACCTCCTGTCCTCCATTCCCTCCCCTCCCCAATTGCCCAACTCTTCTGGAATGCATCTCAGGAATGTATTGAGGGAGGAGGAGCTCCCAGGGAGGAGGACCTGGGAGAGGGGTGGTTGTTGCTCTTCCATAAAACTGGAGGGCCAGGGGAGTAGAGTTTGCAGGCCAGAGCAGGACCAGGAGACTTCTATTCATCCTGCCTGTGCCCTGTTCTTTTCCATCCGCCCCTCTGCTCTGCCCTGGGTCCTGATCTATTGCCTTGCCTCCCCTCACCCTCTCAGAGCTGTACAGGCATCCACTCAGGACCAGCCTGGGAGTGAGAGGAGGCATGACTCAACTCCCTTATCGGGGTCTCAGCAGAGGCTTCCGAGCTGGAGGAAGAAGGGGCATCCATGTTTCCGGAGGAAGTGGAGGGAGACATGTGCCATTTTAGCTTAGGACGAAGGGTCCCTTCAGACCTGCCCTCAGCTCCTCGAACCTCTTGCAGCATCTCTGACCCCTCCAGCCCTCACCCTTTGGTGGACAGCAGAACCACAGCCAGGTCTGTCCAGCTACTGGGAGCAGTGTAGCATGAATCGGGAGGGGGCAGAGAATTAGAACCCGGGAAACTGGGAGGAAGGACAGAATGCCAACCTGGTTCTTCTCTCTTGAGAGTGAACTATTTGTAAATTCAGGAATGGTTTACCAGTCCCAGGGTACCAGACTCCAACCTTCCTCTTGTCTGCCTGCACATTCTCTCCCCATCATATCTGCTAGCATCTTTAGCTTCGGTTCCCAGATGCCTTGTGTATTCTAACAGCCTCACCTCTGTTTTGCCTCCAACCTTCTCCCCTAGTCCTCTTCCCTCCTTCAGGCTAACATTTTGCTAGGAAGAAAATAGGGAGGAGCCTGGACTTGCTCATTCTCTTAATTAAGAGGAACCCAATCCCTATAACCCAGCTAGGTTGTATCATTAGCTGCTGGGTAGACTTGTCCTCCTGTGGCCTGGACGCCACCTGCTGCTTCCAGTGGGCCCTCCAGGAGCCTGCTCAAAGGTGCTCAGGAGGGTGAAGGGAGGCAGGGCAGGGTTATAATCCTGTGTAACACTAAGAATATTGTCAGGAGAGGCTGCTTGGCTGAAAAGCACTCACAGGCTGGGGAGGAGGGCAGCCCAAGTCGTGCTGAGTATTCTTGAACTTGGAACTTGGAAGGAGCAGGCCTGAGTTGGGAGGACTGAGTGGTTCCTGTGACCTGCCTCTTTCCTGTCCTCCAAAGATCTGTTTCCTCTTGTGCGAGATTGAAGAGTTGGCCAGATCATTTTTGAGATCCCTTTGGAACAGAAAATCATAATTCCAGCTGGGCTGTCAGGGAAGCCAAATATAGGGCTCAGCTCCTAAGGGAGGCCACCAGCATTCAGGTTAGAGGAGAGATGGGACTGGAGAAGGGCCTGGGTGGCGGCAACGGCTACTCCTCAGCCTCCCTGCCAGGCTAATTGCAGTCCACAGGCTCCCAGGGCCCTTGGGAGTGACCTCATAGACCATATGCTTGTCGCAGAGGAGGCCATGAGAGAGAAGGTCGTGTGATGGGTCAGGGCAGGGCTCTGCAAAGCCCAGACGGGAGAACATGCAGGACACACTGGGAGACAGAAAAGCACTGAACTAGGGAAAGAAGAAAAACAAGACAAGGGCCAGGCTGGGAGAGGGAGTAGGTGGGGCCAAGGGACAGGGTCGGCCCCTGGAAGGAAGAAGGGCGGCCCAGATTCCAGGGCTGAGGGCAGGGCCGCATCCTCAGGTGCTCTTCAGACCTGCTCTTGTGCCTGGCATACAGGCCTCTCCCTCAGGTGTCCTCCATGGTCAGGACTAGTGCTTTGATGTAAATTATGGTTCATGCTCTGAAATGATCACATAATATAAAAGCAGCCACTCTGCTGTCTTCTTGGTGAGTCCCTGGGACTCTGCCCTCTGGGGGTCCCTTTCTCCAATGAGTCTATTCTAACAGCCCTGACGCCACGGACCAGGTCTAGCCAGGCTGGAGAGGAGAAGCCGCCACCATGGTTGCGCTTTCGCTGAAGATCAGCATTGGCAATGTGGTGAAGACGATGCAGTTTGAGCCCTCCACCATGGTCTACGATGCCTGCCGCATGATTCGGGAGCGGATCCCAGAGGCGCTAGTCGGCCCCCGTGAGTCCCAACTCCCCAGATACTTGGGCTGGGAGTCCTTAGTCCCTTTTTGTCCCTAGACTCTCAGCCTGAAGAAGTGACCCCATTGTGCCCAAAGGGAGGCTTCTCACCCTTGGGGTCTGCTTTCCCTGTGCCCTATTTCTGCTCCAGGTCTGATGGTGCATCCTTCCAGTCACGTGGGGTCTCCCTAAGTCTAAGGCACTCCTCCTCTCTTTCAGCCAGCGACTTTGGACTGTTTCTGTCAGATGATGATCCCAAGAAGGGCATATGGCTGGAGGCTGGGAAAGCTCTGGATTACTACATGCTCCGAAATGGGGTGAGCACCACTTCATCCGGGTCCACCGACTTCCTCTCCTATTAGCTCGTCGCATCCCGCCTCCTAGTTTCAGCGCCCACACGTGTCCCCTCCCCAGGCTCACTTCCTGTATCATACAGGCCATCGTAAAACCCTGGTTTTGAGTAAACTGCCTTTGTCTTTCTTTTACTCATTGTGTTCCCACCCCTGTGGGCAGCTGACAGGACTTATCCCCCTTTCCCATCCCGCCAGGACACCATGGAATACAGAAAGAAGCAGCGGCCCCTGAAGATCCGCATGCTGGATGGAACTGTGAAGACCATCATGGTGGATGACTCCAAGACCGTCACCGACATGCTCATGACCATCTGTGCCCGCATTGGTACGGGGCCTCCCGGGGGTGGGGGCTTCTGGAAGATGAGGGTACGATGGCTGCTGGGAAACCATCAAACCATCCCCTTCCCCAGGCATCACCAACCATGATGAATATTCACTGGTGCGAGAACTAATGGAAGAGAAGAAGGAAGAGGTGACAGGAACCTTACGAAAGGACAAGACACTGCTGCGAGATGAAAAGAAGATGGAGAAACTAAAGCAGAAATTGCATACAGATGATGAGCGTGAGCAGATCTGCACAAAGGGCTTTGGAAAGGGCGGCGTGGGAAAGGCAGCTATTCATTCATCATTTACTCAGCATCCTCTTTGCAAGACACTGCATTACACTGTGGTTGCAACAATGCTGGTGTTATGGTGCACAGGCTTAAGCTGCCTCTTGGGAAGCCAGCATTCCGTATCAGTGTCACTTTGTGTCCTTACTACAGTTACGATCCGGTTTTCCACCAGTGCAACTGGGAAGGCAACAGATAATGGCCCTGCTGCTTGGGTCTCTGCCGCCCCTGTGAGAGACCCAGCTGGAGCTCCTGGCTTTGGCCTGGCCCGGCCCAGCTGGTGCAGGCATCTGGTGTGAGCCAGCAGCAGTGTCTTGTCTTGTCTCTCCTTTTGTCACTCAGTTTCTCAGATAAATAAAACTTAAAGTCACACACACACACAAAGTCCTGGTGAAGGGAAATAGGAAATGAAGAAGTAAACAAACCAGCCCAGGGGCTGTGGGGGTTGAACACTGAACTGTCTCTGTGTCCTAGTGAACTGGCTGGACCACGGCCGGACGCTGAGGGAGCAGGGGGTGGAGGAGCACGAGACGCTGCTGCTGCGGAGGAAGTTCTTCTACTCGGACCAGAATGTGGATTCTCGGGATCCTGTCCAGCTGAACCTGCTTTACGTGCAGGTGTGGAGGGGTCTTGGCCAGCGGCCAGAGGGGTTGCTGCAATGCCATGCAGGGAGGCATCCCTGTCCCCACATACCACATTCACCTCCTTTCCTTGTGCTCTGCAGGCACGAGATGACATCTTGAATGGCTCGCACCCTGTCTCCTTCGACAAGGCCTGTGAGTTCGCCGGCTTCCAGTGCCAAATCCAGTTTGGACCCCACAATGAACAGAAGCACAAAGCTGGCTTCCTTGAGTGAGTGGCCCCCGTCCCACGTCTGGGCCCAAAAATCCTCATTGCCTCTTCTGAGGTACCAGGGTTTGACCCACACAGAGAGCTTTTCAGCTGCCGTCATCCGTCTGTCTAGGGCCTTGGCCCCATGTGGAATGCAGGTATATCCTAGTGTCTGCCTCAGTCCTCCTGAAGGAAACATCTTGCTGTTTAGAGATTCTCTAAAGAATTTTCTTGGAATAATCTGAAGAAAATAGGATAGAAATTTCCTTGTAGAGAACATCTTGGGTACATGTTGCCTCCACTGCTATCTCTAGAAATACATAGGGTTTTCTCTAGAAATACATAGGCCCCACAGCCTAAATGAATGGCAATCCCTTAAGAGCACTTTGTCATTGAGTCCCTGGAAGTGGTGCTGTAGGTCCTTTTTCCCATGGGGCCCGAGCCTCCAGCTTCAGTCCTCACGGTTCCTTTCTCCGCGGGGAGGGACACAGGTTGTATTCAGGAGCTTGCACTAAACCACTTCTACCTCAGAAGACAGCCCAGTTTCCTCACAGTTTTCCTTCTCCCTAGAAGTGACACTGCCCTAGACATTCCCTCACAGCCCCAGGCCCACAGTCCATGGCCCACATGTCCCCTGAATCTGTCCACTACATGCTGACCCTCCCTTTTCTGGTGTAGCCTGAAGGACTTCCTGCCCAAGGAGTATGTGAAGCAGAAGGGAGAGCGTAAGATCTTCCAGGTGAATGAGGGTAGGGGAAAGGGTCTGGGGTGACCCGGGAGCTTTGCTGCTTAATCGTACTAAGTGGACCCCTGCCCCCCACCTCTCCTTATTCTGCTTCTATGCACCAAGCTGTTCTGCTTCTCCTGTGCCAAGAAAGCAAAGACATGGACCTTTAGTCTCGGCTCCATGGCTGTTTGTGCCATGGAGTTCAATCCAATGTTCTTGTTTTCTTTGCCTCTAACATGGGATAACAGTACCTACCGTGCAGAGGATTGCTGGGAGAATCAGTTGAGGTAGTGAACTGCATTGACTAGGAAAGCGGAATCCTTGTTTGTATGCCAGGTGTGTCCTCAGCCCTAGAGGTTGCCTCTTTGATCTCCTGTTTGCTGACTGCCATTCACATCTCTGGAATGTCTGCCAGTTCCTTGACCGTACCTCTTGTACCATTGCTTCTGCATACCCCTGGTCAGCCCCCATCCTTTTACCTTCTCATTTCTGATATTATGCATCCCAGTGTAACCTTTCCTGTGTCCCCATGTTGTTTCCCATTACAGTTAACATCCCACCTTAATCTTAAGTGGTGATATTACCCCCATGTTGCTTACTTTTTCTCCATTTCATTTTTAAAGGCACACAAAAATTGTGGGCAGATGAGTGAAATTGAGGCCAAGGTGCGCTATGTGAAACTAGCCCGTTCCCTCAAGACTTACGGCGTCTCCTTCTTCCTGGTGAAGGTAGGTGACGGGCACTGCTCACTGCCCTCCTGGTTTGCTGAAGTCTCCAACTCGGCCTGCAGCCATGTTTCCACCTTGCTCTTCCTTGCTCTGGCTCTGAGAGAACCTGCCTGTCCCTTACTACCCTCTCTCCTGCCTACCCTGACTTACCCTTGTACCCAACAGAGCCTCGTCCTGGCCTGTCCCTGGACATTCTCATTTAGCCCTCCTGGCCACAGGAGCACTTGTCTGAAGCCTGGGTTTTAGCACTTGTTGCACCTCTGCCCTGTTACAATCACACCTCCCTCCATTCCACAGGAGAAGATGAAAGGGAAGAACAAGCTTGTGCCCAGGCTCCTGGGCATCACCAAGGAATGTGTGATGCGAGTAGACGAGAAGACCAAGGAGGTGATCCAGGAGTGGAACCTCACCAACATCAAACGCTGGGCTGCCTCTCCTAAGAGCTTCACCCTGGTGAGTCTGTGGGTTCTAGGGAAAGTGGGCTCTAGGATGTCCAGGGAGGCAGGCAGCTGCCCCAAATACAACTCCAGAGAAAAGGAGAACCTGGGTACTTGGCATGAGCATGGGACACAGCATGAGTGAAGAAACCCCTCGAAGAGGGTGAGCAATGCTGGGTCAGCACACTGGGCAGTGGGACCACAGAGGGATTGACGAAGGACCGTCACGGGGTTCCCAGGATGAGGGAAAACCAGTCCTCCATTGTCCTCTAGTGACAACTGTAGACAGTAAGGTTTTTTTTCCCCATGGCTTTCTATTTGGGGTTATGAATTGAAAACTGATCCCAAGTAGATAAAGTGCTCAAGCGGTGGAAATAGACATGAGAGTAAATGCTGTTCTTTCATTTTGGCTGTGGTGCCAACCTTCCAGAGTGGTCATGTGAAAACAAATGTGTATGTCCTCCCAATCTCACCAGGGGAAAGTAAAAGAGCTTTCCTAAATGGTATGTGTTTAAGACAATGTAGCATAAAAACCATTCTTCGGAAGTAAAATAGTTGTCTGCAGGGAGGAAAATAAGTTTAATAGGTTGTCAAACGGAGGACTGCCTCCTGAGGGGCTGTTGGCATGGGAAGATCTCTTCCCTCCCCTTGACCTGGGTTCTCCTGTGCTGCCCACCCCCATCCTGGGTGAATTCTGAGTCCCACGCTCATCCCCCAGGACTTTGGGGATTACCAAGATGGCTACTACTCAGTGCAGACCACCGAGGGTGAACAGATTGCCCAGCTCATCGCCGGCTACATCGATATCATCCTGAAGAAGGTGAGCACAGCAAACCACGACTTTCCTTGCTCTACCTTTAATTTTTCCCCTTGCCAATCCCTGGAAAACAAGGGTCCCAGCTTCTGAAAAATGCTGGCTGGGGAGAAAAAAGGTTACCTTTTCCCCATCTTCGGCCTCCTCCTTTATTACAACTCCTGTTCTTTTTTTTCCCTCCTACAGAAAAAAAGCAAGGATCACTTTGGGCTGGAGGGAGATGAGGAATCTACTATGCTGGAGGACTCGGTTTCCCCAAAAAAGTACGAAGGGAGTTGGACTGATCCAGTCCCTTGGGAGTAGAGCAGGCGGGGCTTGGTGTTATGGGCGGTGATGGAGTGATGAGTTCCTAGGCTGCTCCTTTACCTAACTGTGGGCCGTAATGAGCTGCCAGGCACCTGCAGAGGGGATAGGAGTAGCTGGGAGGGGGCGGAGTGGAGGACACCCCCAGCATGCTCCATTGTCTGCCCCCACTCTAGATCAACCGTCCTGCAGCAGCAGTACAACCGGGTGGGCAAAGTGGAGCATGGCTCAGTGGCCCTGCCTGCCATCATGCGCTCTGGAGCCTCTGGGCCTGAGAATTTCCAGGTGGGCAGCATGCCAGCTGCCCAGCAGCAGATCACCAGTGGCCAGATGCACCGGGGACACATGCCACCTCTGGTAAGCATTCCCTCCTCAGTGTGTGAGCACCCCCATTTTCAGTGTGTGAGCACCCCCCATCCTCAGTGCGGGAGCATCCCCCATCCTCAATATGGGAGCATCCCTTGTCTTCATTGTGGCAGTGTGGGAGCACCCCCCATCATTAGTGTGGGAGCATCCCTGTCCTCAGTGTGGGAGCACCCCTGGCCTCATTGTGTGAACACCCCCATCCTCACTGTGAGCACCCACGTCCTCAGTGTGGTGAGCACCCCATTCTCAGTGTGGGAGCACCCCAGTCCTTTTGTGAGCACCTCTGTCCTCAGCGTGGTAAGCACTCAGTCCTCAATGTGAGCACCCCGTCCTCAGTGTGGGAGCACCCCATCCTCAGTGGGGCCCAGGCCCTGTGCCCACCCTCCCCTGGACCTTCCCCAGGCCCTTGCTGTCTTTCTCCCAAGCCTCCAGGCCTCTTCTATGTTCTCTTTCCTCTCAGTGTTCCTTTCGGTCTCTGTCACTCCCCTCCTTGTCTTGCAGACCTCGGCCCAGCAGGCCCTCACTGGGACCATTAACTCCAGCATGCAGGCTGTGCAGGCTGCCCAGGCCACTCTGGACCAAGACTTGGACACTCTTCCTCCTCTTGGCCAGGATGCTGTAAGTACAGGGTGGGAGGGAGACCCATGGTCCTGAAGCTGGGTCTTGAGGGGGAGAGAGGGGCTCACCAGAACAGAGCGGACACCTGGGTTCTGCTCCCCTCTCTTAGGCCTCCAAAGCCTGGCGTAAGAACAAGATGGATGAATCAAAGCATGAGATCCATTCCCAGGTAGATGCCATCACAGCTGGCACTGCCTCCGTGGTGAACCTGACAGCTGGTAGGTGGGATGCTGGCCTGTGTGTGTGGGATAGTATGAGTGTGCACAAGCATGTGTTTGACTCAGCCTGCATGTGACTGTACCTTGACTCATTGTGGAAGGGAAGTGAGTGTAGCTCTGCTTCAGGATGTGTGTGACTGACTGTGTATGACGGTGCTCTGTCCCCAACCTGGCATTTAACACACCCTCTCCCATGCTCCTAACCTGCCTTCTCCCCTCAGGGGACCCCGCAGAGACAGACTATACCGCGGTGGGCTGTGCCGTCACCACAATCTCCTCCAACCTGACGGAGATGTCCCGTGGTGTGAAGTTGCTGGCCGCCCTGCTGGAGGACGAAGGTGGCAGTGGCCGGCCCCTGCTGCAGGCAGCAAAGGGCCTGGCTGGAGCTGTATCTGAGCTGCTACGCACCGCCCAGCCAGCCAGCGCTGAGGTCAGGGGACCAGGAGGCTGGGACTGGGGTGGACACAGGGTGCTCGCCAGAGCAGAGGCAGTCCAGATCACAGGATGAAAGGGTGGGCGCCTTGGACCTAGGAGACCCACAGTTATGGGAGCGGGAACTGGGCAGCTTCTGACTGGTGTTCACTCTCCACAGCCCCGTCAGAACCTGCTGCAAGCAGCTGGGAACGTGGGCCAGGCCAGTGGGGAACTGTTGCAGCAAATCGGGGAAAGTGATACTGACCCCCACTTCCAGGTTGGTGACTTACCCAGCCCCAGTACCCCAGCTCCCAGGCAGTAACCTCTGATGCCGAATTCAGCTCCCAGTCCCGTTGTCTTTGAGTTGCCCTCCAAACCAACCTAACCTCTGCTTCCAGGCAATAGTACTGGGAACTTCTGGTTCCTTTTGGGCGTGAAAATTCAGAAGCCCTGAACCCCAGCTTAACTATTAGCCCTCACCAACCACACGGTCCAGCCCTGACTTCCCTACATACAGCCCTCACCCCGACTGGTGGACCTCTTGAACTGCCCTCTGTGCCACTCTAAGGATATTTATCCTCCAGCTCGCCCCTTCCCACCCTATGACCATTTCCCCAGCTGACTTGTCATCCTGGATTTCCTACACAGATATGTGCACCCAGAGGGGCTGGGGTTCGATCTCCCCCCGATTCCCCTACGGTAACGGCCTCTGGCCTGGGCCTTCCCAGCTTTTTTCCCTCTGAGCCGCATACACTCGTTTCTGTACCTCTCCCCAAACCTCCTGGGGAGCAGAACTTGGGAGATGGAGAGGCCTGGCACGGGCAGGGTATGGGACTGGGGTCAGGAAGGGATGTACAGGGATTCGTTTCCAGGACTCTTTACATACCAGGACGGGGAAGGAGTGGAGGAGAGAGGCCGGGGGCGAATCAGATTCCGGGAAATACCTCCTCTTCCTATCCCATTGTCTCAGCACCACCCCGGCCTCCCTCCCCATCAGCATCCGAGTGTATCCGCCTCGCGCACGGCTCCCTTGGGTGTAGGCTCTGTTGCTCTCAGTGTGGGTATGTTCCTTGGTGGGGATTCTGTCCTGCTGGGTGCTCAAGGCCGGAGCTCGGGTTAGGTTGTAGTTGCTTCTGCGTATGCCGTTCTCTGATTGGAGTCAGTGGGAATAATGAAGGAGCTTGTGCGACTGCGAAGGGTCCGTGGATCCCAGGCCCTAACTCAGGCTGTGCTGACTGCCGTTTCTTCACAGGACACACTGATGCAGCTAGCTAAGGCAGTGGCAAGTGCTGCAGCCGCCCTGGTCCTCAAGGCCAAGAGTGTGGCTCAGCGGACAGAGGACTCGGGGCTTCAGAACCAAGTTATTGCTGCTGCAACCCAGTGTGCCCTCTCTACTTCTCAACTGGTGGCCTGCACCAAGGTGAGTCCCCAAAGTTGCTCTTGGCTCTCTCATACACATAAAAAATTTCATTTTGTCTTATTGGCCCTGTTTCCCATCCCAGTGACTGCTGTGGATACCAGAGATATTGTACCTAATGCTTCCCCATACTTGTCTCCATCCTGACAATCCTCACACTGTTTGCCCACAGGTAGTGGCACCTACAATCAGCTCACCTGTCTGCCAAGAGCAGCTGGTGGAGGCAGGACGACTGGTGGCCAAAGCCGTGGAGGGCTGTGTGTCCGCCTCCCAGGCAGCCACGGAAGATGGACAGCTGTTGCGAGGGGTGGGAGCAGCGGCCACAGCCGTCACCCAGGCCCTGAATGAGCTGCTGCAGCATGTGAAGGCCCATGCAACAGGGGCTGGGCCTACCGGCCGTTATGACCAGGCCACAGACACCATCCTCACCGTCACTGAGAACATCTTCAGCTCCATGGGGGATGCTGGTAAGGACACCACACCCGGGAAGACAAAATGTCCCCACGAGGTTCCCCAAGCCTATCAGCTGTTCCCATATGGGCTTGACACAGAGTGGCCTTGCCAACCACACAGGTTGTCAGGTCTCCAGTACCTCCGCACCTCCCACCTCTGCTGGCCCTTACGTGTTTAGAGGATACTGACTCTACATAAAAATATCTAGGGAAGACTGTATGAGATGAGACCGCCTTCCCCTCTCCACCACGCCTCCAGATGTTTTCACAAAAGAGTGTGTTAGCTTCCCAGACTGTTTACTGACAATCTCTGGCGGAGACTGTCCTTCCCACAAGACCCCACTGAAAAATCTGTTTTTCTCTAAAACTCTAGACCAAAAATAAAAACCCAGTCATCTACTGCGGAACTCCTGCCAGTGCCCATCTGCCTTGTTTGACCACTTCTCTCTGCCCTCATCCCTAGCCATGACACCCTGCTGGTGGCTCTGGTTCCCTCACCCTGACTCTGCTCTGTGTTCTCAGGGGAGATGGTGCGACAAGCCCGTATCCTGGCCCAGGCCACCTCTGACCTGGTCAATGCCATCAAGGCTGATGCCGAAGGAGAGAGTGATCTGGAAAACTCACGCAAGCTCCTCAGTGCTGCCAAGATCCTGGCTGATGCCACTGCCAAGATGGTGGAGGCCGCCAAGGTATGGTTTAGGGACACACTGGTGGCCTGGGCCCTGAAGAGAACAGGGGAGATGGCCGCCCTCATGTGATGGGGCCCCAGGAACCAGCAAAAGTCACAAGAGAACAAGTGCAGGATCACTCGGGGCAGGCATTGAGGCCCCCAGGGCACTCCTGGACCGTTAGGGGCATCCATATCCTTTTCCTTTCAGTTCAGCATTTTCTATTGCACTCTTACCCGCCTTTACTGCCACCACCCACCTGGGATTCCTCGCCCTCCCAGTGGTCTCACCTGTGAATTACACAGGCACTCGGTGCTGGGGCAGTCACTGCCAGTGCAGGAAGAGCACAGGCAGGGACACTGAGACAGCAGGGTGCAGACAGGAGTGTGCAGAAGGCTCCTCGGCGCTTCTGGGCTGTGGGCTTTTTGGTTTGTGGAGCAAGTAGGTTCCTGCCCCAGCCCGGATCTGAGTCCCCTGCGAGGGTTGCTGCCCTGACTCGTGATATTCTGCAGGGAGTGGTGGAAGAAGCAGGAGCTCTTCTCTGAAGGGGAAGCAGAAGAGCCTGCAGCTCCCACTAGATATCTTCATGCCACGGTCATGCTCCCAGCCGTCACTGCCTCCCAGTGGCACTGCTGAGAAGTGTTCTCAGACAACCGATGCTGGCTGCTCCACTTCCAGTCTAGCACCCTGCTAAAGTGGGGAAACAGCAGAGGATTGCTCAAGTGTTTGGGCCCTTGAACCTATGTGGGGCACCTAGAGGAAGCACCTGGCTCCCAGCTTCAGTTTGGTCCAGCTTTGAGCTTTGACCATTGGAGCCATTTGGGAAGTGAACCAATGAATGGAAACTCTTATCTGTCCGAAACTGCCTTTCAAATAAAAAATTTTAAGGAGGGGGCCCGGCGCGGTGGCGCAAGTGGTTAAAGGTCCTCGCCTTGCACACCCGAGATCCCATATGGGCGCCGGTTCTAATCCCGGCAGCCCCGCTTCCCTTCCAGCTCCCTGCCTGTAGCCTGGGAAAGCAGTCGAGGACGGCCCAAAGCTTTGGGAACCTGCACCCGCGTGGGAGACCCGGAAGAGGCTCCTGGCTTCGGACCGGCATAGTATCGGCCCGTTGCGCTCACTTGGGGAGTGAATCATCGGACGGAAGATCTTCCTCTCTGTCTCTCCTCTCTGTATATCCGCCTTTCCAATGAAAAAATAATAAAAATAAATCTTTAAAAAAAAAAAAAAAAAAATTTTTAAGGAAAAAAAAAGCGACCTCAGAGCAGTCAGAATTTTCTAGAGGCATTAGGGAGGAGTTTCCCTGCCATCCTCAGGGATTGTGAATGATGCCGCTTTCTGCCTTTCCCTCAGGGAGCCGCTGCCCACCCAGACAGCGAGGAGCAGCAGCAGCGACTGCGGGAGGCAGCCGAGGGGCTCCGCATGGCCACCAACGCAGCTGCGCAGAACGCCATCAAGAAGAAGCTGGTGCAGCGCCTGGAGGTAAGGCTGAGGAGAGGGTGAGAGCCAGAAGGAGAGTGGGTGCGGTGGGAGGGGCAGACTGGGAGGGTCAAGCAGAAAGGTTTCATTGAACAACAGCAGGGGCACGGCAGTGCTTAGTGCTTGACCTGATGACTCTGTCCTCTTAGCATGCAGCGAAGCAGGCTGCAGCCTCAGCCACACAGACCATCGCCGCGGCCCAGCACGCAGCCGCCGCTGCCAAGGCCTCTGCTGGCCCCCAGCCACTGCTGGTGCAGAGCTGCAAGGTGAGACTGCAGGATGCATGTGGGAGAGGGGCTCTCCGTTTCTATGGCAAGTGGCTTTCATGACATTTGCACCTACAGGCTGTAGCAGAGCAGATCCCGCTGCTGGTGCAGGGTGTCCGAGGGAGTCAAGCTCAACCCGACAGTCCCAGTGCTCAGCTAGCCCTCATTGCTGCCAGCCAGAGCTTCCTGCAGGCAAGGCACCCTCGCCTACCCTCCAAGGATCCCTGCATCTCACAATTTGAATTCATGCCAGTAGCTTCCTCCCACATTGAGTCCCAGTGTTCCCTACACCCCAATCATCATTGACCCCTGTGTTCAAGGCCAGAGTGAGTATGGCACACTTCATCTGCCTGCCTTTTCCCCAACAGCCGGGTGGGAAGATGGTAGCAGCTGCAAAGGCCTCAGTGCCAACCATTCAGGACCAAGCTTCAGCCATGCAGCTGAGTCAGTGTGCTAAGAACCTGGGCACCGCGCTGGCCGAACTCCGAACTGCAGCGCAAAAGGTACAGAGCTGGTCTGGGCTGTGGAACGTGCAGGTGGAGTCCGGAGGAAGGGAAATCTGCTCTGAGTAACCTCAGACAGGCTTAATTATATGGGCCAGAGCATCAGCAAGACACAGCAATACCTCCTCCACCTCCAGCCCCTTTCTTCTCATCACAGGCTCAGGAAGCATGTGGGCCACTGGAGATGGATTCTGCGCTGAGTGTGGTCCAGAATCTAGAGAAAGACCTGCAGGAAGTGAAAGCAGCCGCTCGAGACGGGAAGCTGAAGCCCTTACCTGGGGAGACAGTAAGTGTTCAGACAGTCGTCTACATTCAGCCCTCTACTCTGGAGCTGCCCCCCTCCTCCCTCCAGGTTGTCGCCTGACTCCAAGCCCTTGCTCCTTTTCCTGAGCCAAAAATCTTCTTCCTCTAGATGGAGAAGTGTGCCCAGGACCTGGGCAACAGCACCAAGGCAGTGAGCTCTGCCATCGCCCAGCTGCTGGGGGAGGTTGCCCAGGGCAACGAGAATTACGCAGGTGCGTGGGCAGAGGGCCAGACCTGCAGCATGTGGTGAGGGAAGTGGGGACATTGGCCCAAGCTAAGGACTGTGACTGACAGTGAGGGTGCCTTTCCCTTCCCTGCTCTCTCCTGGTCTTCCAGGTATTGCAGCACGAGATGTAGCAGGTGGGCTGCGATCACTGGCCCAGGCCGCTAGAGGCGTAGCTGCACTGACGTCCGATCCTGCGGTGCAGGCCATCGTGCTGGACACAGCCAGCGATGTACTGGACAAGGCCAGCAGCCTGCTTGAGGAGGCCAAGAAAGCAGCTGGCCACCCAGGGGACCCTGAGAGCCAGCAACGGCTTGCACAGGTCAGGTATTGGGAGGGGCACTTTCTCTCCTCCCTAGGTCCCTTTGTAAGGCAAAGATTCTGAGTCCTGTCTGCTCTGACGGGGGCATTCTCTCAGGTCTGCTCTGAGAGCGCCTCTCCAGGGACCACCTTTTGCTTACCCCGTCTTGGTGGAAGGGTCTCAGCTGAGCCAAGGCACAAGCCCAGCAACCCCCCCCCCCCCGCCCCGATTGAGGGCCTCTAATCACCATCACTTTGTCCTGGACCTCAGCCTCTTTCCTATGCAGAGGCCCCAGAGCCAGGTGTTCCCTGTGTTGCCTGGGGAAAGAGGGCTCTTCTCCCTTGGCAACCTTGTGTCCTTTCCTATCCCAGGTGGCTAAAGCAGTGACCCAGGCACTGAACCGCTGTGTCAGCTGCCTGCCCGGCCAGCGAGATGTGGATAATGCCCTGAGAGTAGTTGGAGATGCCAGCAAACGACTTCTGAGTGACTCGGTAGGAGTCCCACTTTCCTACCTATATACTTCTCCATTGACCTTGACCTCCAGATGTATCTTCTCTTTACCCTTGGGTTACGTGTCTACCCTGGCAGCCCCCTTTCCCACTCTGCCTCATGCCATCCCTCGTTCTGTCTGCTGACTTGTTCTGTAACCCTGCAGCTTCCTCCCAGCACCGGGACGTTTCAGGAAGCTCAGAGTCGGTTGAACGAAGCTGCAGCTGGGCTGAATCAGGCAGCCACGGAGCTGGTGCAGGCCTCCCGGGGAACCCCTCAGGATCTGGCTCGAGCCTCAGGTCGATTTGGACAGGACTTCAGCACCTTCCTGGAAGCTGGTGTGGAGATGGCAGGGCAGGCTCAGGTACGAAGAGGCGAAGGGTCCGCTCACATGATCTCTAGCAATGGTCAGTTAGGTGGCACTTGGGTGACCAAACTCCTGACCTGTCACAGCTCCTTCCCAACTCCCCAATCTCACCCCAGTATCCAGCAGTGGTTTAGTGTCTGGGAGAGAAGATTGCCTTCAGGAATAGGTAAGAGAATTGTTGACTTTTCACCTCCGTAGAGCCCAGAAGACCAGGCCCAGGTCGTATCCAACTTGAAGGGCATCTCCATGTCTTCAAGCAAACTTCTCCTTGCTGCCAAGGCGCTGTCCACAGATCCGGCTGCCCCTAACCTCAAGAGTCAGCTGGCTGCGGCTGCCAGGTAAGGAGGAGCTGGCAATCCCCACCCTGGGGTGTGCACGAGAGACTGGGTTAGAAGCATTCCAGCTGAGGAACAGTGGAAGCAGAACAGACAGCTAAAGACCCCTCTGTGTCTGTAGAACCCAGGTGGGGGATCTGTTCACTTCCTCCCTCTCCTCACTGTCCTTTCAGGGCGGTGACTGACAGCATCAACCAGCTCATCACCATGTGCACGCAGCAGGCACCTGGCCAGAAGGAGTGTGACAATGCCCTGCGGGAGTTGGAGGTGGGCACTGGGCAGACCGGGCAGGGCAGAGATTGAGGGTGTTCTGCACGGGGGGCTGATGGAGGCAGTCTGGATCTCACTGCTCCCTTCCCTGCACAGACTGTCCGGGAGCTCCTGGAGAACCCAGTGCAGCCCATCAATGACATGTCCTACTTTGGCTGCCTGGACAGTGTGATGGAGAACTCAAAGGTGAGTGTAGCCAGGGACCTGGGAGGGCAGGACAAGATAAGGGAACTGATCCACTGTGCTGCTCCGTCATGCTGCACCAGGGATGCAGTCTGACACTCCTGACTTCTCTTCCTTAGGTGCTGGGGGAAGCCATGACTGGCATCTCCCAAAACGCCAAGAATGGGAACCTGCCAGAGTTTGGAGAGGCCATTGCCACAGCCTCCAAGGCGCTCTGTGGCTTCACCGAGGCAGCCGCACAGGTTACCCCCTGAGATGGGCCCTGGGGATCCCCCTGTTTTCCTCCTGGCCTTCAGCACTTGGGTTGATAGTCACATGATTCAGGTTCACCTGTAGGAAACTGTGGTTTCCTCCTTCAAGTGCAGATGTGTCAGAATATTGACCACTAACACTTCTGACCCCTGTAACCCCAAGCTGCGGTGCTCTGGCTGCAGTTACACTGCCCAACTGTGAGGCCTCTGCTAATCCTGACTGTCTCAATGTCTGCTAATTAGCATATGCCAATCATTTTTCCCATATACTTTTTACTTTAGTGGCATACTACCAATGTCAAAATTTCCACTTTCTTGAGTCACCACTTGTCCTCTTTTTTCTCCATTATCAAGTTGAAAATCCCTGTTGACTCTTCCAGGGCACAGTGTGGGAATCCTTAAAACATGTCGCCCTCAGCTCTCACACTTGCCTTTGCCCTTTTGCCTTGGGTGCTCTGCACAGCAAGGAGCCACCTTTCTGATACCTGAGCTTGCTCTGCCCTCTTGGAGTATGTTTTGGGTTTTTCTTTTCCCAGTTGTTTCTGGGAAAGCCTAAGGAGGGAAAAGCAAGGCTGCTGGGTGGGCCTGCCTGTGTTCTCGGGCACGCAGACGGGCCTTTGACCACCCTTATTCCCAGCCCCTTCCCCTTTGCAAATCCCTGACACTCCATCCATGGTAATTAGCCCACCAGCGTTCAAGGCAAGTTGTAGCTTTTATCCCAAGACTCAGCATGCACACAGACCTCTAAATACAAGTTTGATAAAACCCTAGCTAAGTAATTTTCCTTGTCTTGTCTTTTTAAATCTTATGCAATGCTTGAACTTGCTTATCAGACAGGAGGGTTTTTTCTTTTTCCAAGTATAACTGTGTACATACACCTCCAGTCACATGGGACCCTGGAAGATAACCCTGTTCTCCTTCTCCCCGCAGTTACTATCATTTCCCACCTGTGACTCCTGGTCCTCAACCCCCACCCCTGCTTGTCTCCCCAGGCTGCGTATCTGGTCGGCGTCTCTGATCCCAATAGCCAAGCTGGCCAGCAGGGCCTTGTGGAACCCACACAGTTTGCCCGTGCGAACCAGGCAATTCAGATGGCCTGTCAGAGTCTGGGAGAGCCTGGCTGTACCCAGGCCCAGGTAACTCAAGGGGACAGCTGGCAAGGCCAGTCAGGGAAAGGGTGGGTCAGACCCTGTGGGGAAAGAGGGAGAAGAGGGTACATGTGGGGACAGAAAGGGCAGAAACCCAACCCCAGCCTTCCTCTTAGATAGTTGTCAGATGTCCCTGAACTGCCCTCCCACTGTCCTGTTTCGATTTCTTGAGGCGTATGTCCATCACTTAGCTCCCCACGCCCTGCCGTGCCCACCCCCCCCCCAGGTCCTTTAGCTCCCAGGTCAAGGCTGTTTTCCCTGTTGCGACTCCCCCAACCTGGCTCTTCCCTGGGGACATGTACTTTTTGTCCTTGTAACAGCCCTTCCACTGCTCTGTCTCCTCAGGTGCTCTCTGCGGCGACCATTGTGGCCAAGCACACCTCAGCACTGTGTAACAGCTGCCGCTTGGCTTCCGCCCGGACCGCCAACCCCACCGCCAAGCGTCAGTTTGTCCAGTCAGCCAAGGAAGTGGCCAACAGCACAGCCAATCTCGTCAAGACCATCAAGGTCATGGTGGTTTGGATTTCCAGCACTTCCCTGAGCTGTGCCATCTTTTCTGAGGCCTTCGGCCCGCTCCCACCTGCCATCTTTCCTACCCAGCCTCTTCCCACATCCCCAGAGCCCTGGAGGGAGGCCTGGGCCCCATGTCCTGTGCCCCCAGGCTGAGTCTGCAGGCCTCTCTGTTGCTTCCAGGCTCTGGATGGGGCCTTCACCGAAGAGAACCGTGCCCAGTGCCGAGCGGCCACGGCACCTCTGCTAGAGGCTGTGGACAATCTCAGCGCCTTTGCCTCCAACCCAGAGTTCTCCAGCATTCCCGCCCAGATCAGCCCTGAGGTGAGCGCCGCAGCTGAGGGGCCTCAGTTCTACCTGCTCCCCCAGTGGGGTCTCGAGACTTACCTCCCTGCCTCTCCTCTCCCCAGGGCCGGGCTGCCATGGAGCCTATCGTGATCTCTGCGAAGACAATGTTGGAGAGCGCCGGGGGCCTGATCCAGACGGCAAGGGCCCTGGCAGTCAATCCCCGGGACCCCCCGCGCTGGTCTGTGCTGGCCGGCCACTCTCGCACCGTCTCGGACTCCATCAAGAAGCTTATTACCAGCATGAGGTACTGCAGGAGGGAATGTGGTATGGCTGCTTGCATTCACTGTGACACTCAGGTGAGACAGGATAGAGACACTTGATGTTCAAGATTTGGGGGAGAGAGCTGTGTTGTGGTATAGCAAGTTAGGCTGCCATTCGCAATGTTGACCTCCTATATTAGAGTGCTGGCTAGAGTCCCAGCTGCTCCACTTCTGATCTAGCTCTCTACCACTGTACTTGAGAATGTAACAGAAGATGGCCCGAGTACTCAGACCCTTGCCATCCACATGGGAGACTGCAAAAAAATAACTCTTTCTGTCTATCTCTCTATTACTCTGCCTTTCAAACAAGTAAATCTTGAAGGAAGAAGGGGAAAGAGGGAGGAAGGAAGACAGATGTGGGGAAGACGGGGAGTTTAGGTGGGCTTTGTTTGGGGTTGGGATGAGGTTCCTGGTTAGAACCTAGCTGTGTCTGCAGGGACAAGGCCCCAGGGCAGCTGGAGTGCGAGACAGCCATTGCAGCCCTGAACAGCTGTCTGCGGGACCTGGACCAGGCTTCACTTGCTGCAGTCAGCCAGCAGCTCGCTCCTCGGGAAGGAATCTCTCAGGAGGTGAGGGCAGAGGCTGTGCTGACAAGGTTGGTGCTAGACCCGCAGGGGCTCGGGCAATGAGCTTCACAGAAATGTTGGCTGGAATGTGGCAGCAGTGGGTGGGGGAGGTAGTTTAGCATGGAAGGAAGAGGCGGGTCTGCACACTGAGGGTCCTGTTGCACATCACACATGGAGCTAATGTCCATTCCTCTTCAGGCCTTGCACACTCAGATGCTCACAGCAGTGCAGGAGATCTCCCATCTCATCGAGCCGCTGGCTAGTGCTGCCCGGGCGGAGGCCTCCCAGCTGGGACACAAGGTACTCCAGTAGGCAGACTGGGGAGTCCTGGGGGCTAGAATGAGAGAACAGTATATGACCTACTTCCACCCTCTTTCCTCAGGTATCCCAGATGGCACAGTACTTTGAGCCACTCACCTTGGCTGCAGTGGGCGCTGCCTCCAAGACCCTGAGCCACCCTCAGCAGATGGCACTCCTGGACCAAACCAAAACACTGGCTGAATCTGCCCTGCAGTTACTGTACACAGCTAAGGAGGCTGGTGGAAACCCCAAGGTAATGAGGGTAGGAGGGAGCGAAGACACCAAACAGACCCGGCAGAGCCCTTTCCCCTCACTCCCCCTGTCCCTCCCCGCAGCAAGCTGCTCACACCCAGGAGGCCCTGGAAGAGGCTGTGCAGATGATGACGGAGGCTGTGGAAGACCTGACCACAACCCTCAATGAGGCAGCTAGTGCTGCTGGGGTCGTTGGCTGCATGGTGGACTCCATCACTCAGGCCATCAACCAGGTTAGAGGCTTTGGGTGACTGTGGATCCCAAGAGTGCCTCAAGTTGGAGCCCCAGCACGCTGGCAGAGATGCTGACAGCCTTCCTCTTCCCCTCTCAGCTAGATGAAGGACCAATGGGCGAGCCAGAAGGGTCCTTTGTGGATTACCAGACAACCATGGTGCGGACGGCCAAGGCCATTGCTGTCACTGTCCAGGAGATGGTGAGCTTGGGAGGTTCTGAGAGGACTGACTGGGGAGAGCTGCAAACTGTAAACTCTGGACATCATGTCATGTCACTTCTCCTGTCGTCACCAGGTAACCAAGTCCAACACCAGCCCTGAGGAACTGGGCCCCCTGGCCAACCAGCTGACCAGTGATTACGGCCGCCTGGCCTCAGAGGCTAAGCCTGCAGCCGTGGCTGCCGAGAGTGAAGAGGTGAGTGCGGAGGCAGTTGCAACCTTGCCTCGTCACTCACAGGAAATGCCATCCCGGCAGCCCCAGGCTGTGCCATCTTGCCGCTCCTATAGTCTTCCAGAGGGAGGGGAACACCCTTCGGGGCTGCTCCGGTAAAGAGTGGTCAGGGCTCTGTGTGGGCACAGGTAGTTGCAGGCTTCGGTGACTCCGGGGGAAAGCTTAGGCTCTGGAGACTTGCCAGGCTTGCCTTTCCTGCCTCCGCCCACGTTGGCCAGGGCGTGCAGCTGCTCCACAGGCCACAGGTCTTTGTTCCCTTCTTGTTCCTTCCGGGTTGCAGCCCGTGAAACTTATTCCTGCTCTAAGCTCCTGGCTTTCCAAGAAAGTAAGTAACTGGATCATAGCAAGGCACCTCTAATCCCCCACCCTTGCAGGGCCAAGCTGTAAGCCGCAGCCTCTGATGCGTACGCCCTCGCCCCGCTCCACTGAATACAGTCCTTGCCAGTTGGTGCTGACAGGCCATTATTTTCCATGTGTAGGAGGTGACCTCTTCCCTAAAGGATGTGAAGCCAGAGAGTCTGTGCTGGCAGCTCTGTCTCCCAGTTCCAGGAGTCTGTGATACACGTTTCTTCCTTTCTTTCTGTGCTTTTTAAAAAAATATTTATTTTCATTGGAAAGACAGATTAACAGGGTGAAGAAGATACAGAGAGAAAGATATTCATCCACTGGTTCACTCCCCAAATAGGTGCAACAGCTGGAGCTAAGCTGACCTGGAGCCAGTAGCCAGGGGCTTCTTCTCCAGGTCTCCGTGCAGGTGCAGGGTCCCAAGGCTTTGGGTCGTCTTTGACTGCTTTCCCAGGCCACAAGCAGGGAGCTGGAGGGGAAATGGAGTGGCTGGGATACAAACTGGTGTCCACATGGGACCCTGGCATGTGCAAGACAAGGGTTTAGCTGCTGAGCTATCGTGCTGGGCCCATACTTTAAAAATTTTTTTTTTTCTTTTGGGAGGCCCAGCGCAGTAAGCCTAGCAGCTAAAGTCCTCACCTTAAACACACTGGGATCCCAAATGGGTGCTGGTTCTAATCCTGACAGCCCTGCTTCCCATCCAGATCCCTGCTTGTGATCTGGGAAAGCAGTCAAGGACAGCCCAGTGCCTTGGGACCTTGCACCTCCATGGGAGACCCGGAAGATGCTCCTGGCTCCTGGCTTTGGATCAGCTCAGCTTCGGCCATTGTGGCCACTTGGGGAGTGAATCAACAGATGGAAGGTCTTCCTCTCTGTCTCTCTTTGTATTTCTGCCTTTTCAATAAAAATAAATAAATAAAATCTTAAAAAGTTTTTTTCTTTTTTTAAGAGAATTTTTAAAAGATTTATTTGTTTATTTGAAAGGCAGAATTACAGAGAGAGAAAGGGAAAGACACAGAAAGATCTTCTATTCTCTGGCTCACTCCTCAAATGGCCACAACCTAGGGCTGAGCCAGACTGAAGCCAGGAGCCAGAAGCTTCTGAGTCTCACATGTGGATACAGGTTCCATAGCCTGCTGCTTTCCCAGGCACATAAGCTGGGAGCTGGATTGGAATTGGAGAGCATGGACCCGAACTGGCACCCATTTGGAATGCCACCGCTGCCAGCAGTAGTTTTACCTGAAATGCCACAACACCAGCCCCATGTTTTTTCCTGCATCCTTAGTGACTCCTCCAACCACAGCAGAGATGCCCCAAGAGCCTCTTGTAAACTCTATCTGTCTTTTCAGATAGGGGCCCACATCAAGCACCGGGTGCAGGAGTTGGGCCATGGCTGTGCTGCTCTGGTCACCAAGGCAGGTGCCCTTCAGTGCAGCCCCAGTGATGCCTACACCAAGAAGGAGCTCATCGAGTGTGCCCGGAGAGTCTCCGAAAAGGTGACAGAGCTTGTCTGTGCATACTGGGAGCTGCTCCCCAGTCCCAGGCACCTGTCCCTCCTTCCTTCATATGGGTAGGGGTGACCCTTCCCTTCCACATACCATGTGACTTTTCCTCCCCCAGGTCTCTCACGTCCTCGCTGCCCTCCAGGCTGGGAACCGTGGCACCCAGGCCTGCATCACGGCAGCCAGTGCCGTGTCTGGCATCATCGCCGACCTCGACACCACCATCATGTTTGCCACAGCCGGCACACTCAATCGTGAGGGCGCCGAAACTTTCGCCGACCACAGGTGAGGAGAGAAGCTGACCCAAGGGAAGGAAGCAGGCAAGCTGGGGTGTGTGGCTTGAACAGGGCAGTGTGTCATGAGTTTACTTAGAGCAAACCTGGCTCGGGAACACTGGACAAGCTGGAGGGCAAAGGGCAGATGGGAACAGAGCTGACACGCTGGACCCCCTCAGGGAGGGCATCCTGAAGACTGCCAAGGTGCTGGTGGAAGACACCAAGGTGCTGGTGCAGAATGCCGCCGGAAGCCAGGAGAAGTTGGCCCAAGCTGCCCAGTCCTCTGTGGCCACCATCACCCGTCTTGCAGATGTTGTCAAGCTGGGTGCAGCCAGCCTGGGGGCCGAGGACCCCGAGACCCAGGTATGCACCTGCCACTGCTAATTCTGGCCAGAATTCCTTCCTGTTCCCTTCTTCCTCACTCAGACCAGAGGCGCCTCTCTTCCTTCCAGGTGGTGCTGATCAACGCAGTCAAAGACGTGGCCAAGGCCTTGGGAGACCTCATCAGTGCAACCAAGGCTGCAGCTGGCAAGGTTGGGGATGACCCTGCTGTGTGGCAGCTCAAGAACTCTGCCAAGGTTGGTGGAAATGGGAGCAACGACATGAGAGGGCAGGGCTAATGCATACTCCCCTGGTCTTTAAAATGACCCCCATTCCTCTGACGCCCACAGGTGATGGTGACCAACGTAACATCCTTGCTCAAGACAGTGAAAGCTGTGGAAGATGAGGCCACCAAAGGCACACGTGCCCTGGAGGCCACCACAGAGCACATACGGCAAGAGCTGGCGGTGAGCTGGATTCTGGAGCCTAGTCCTTCCCAGGACTGTGCTAGATTGTGAGCCTGTACTTTGCGCATGTTCACAGGCACACATTCTGCTCTTGCATGGCCAGCCTCTTGAGTGAACCACAGCCTCATCCTCCCCTACGCCATTTTACTCCCCAGCATTGAACAGCTGTCTTCTTTCACCACGATCTTCCCATTTTCTTCAGGCACCAGTGATCTCTTAGTTGCTAATGCAATGGCCTCTTCTAGGCCAAAATGCAGAGGCCTTTTCAGAATTGCATAAATAGAGCTTTCTGTTCTCTGCTCTGGCAAGTTGCATGGTTGACATCACTGAGATGTTAGCTGTCCAGTTCTGAGTTTAGTTCTTTTCAGTTGCCTGGTTGACATAACACCTCCGTGCAGTGCCTCCACACCTGCTGGCTCTTCCAGGGTGCTACTTCCTGTGAATAGTGGGCATAACCTGGTCATGAAGAGGCCACCTCAGTCATCTTGCCGTCATGTTCTCATTTCCCATAGCCAGACCACTGCAGAGCTTTTCTGCTCCCTTTCTTTCCCTCTTCCCTAGTTAGCCCTCCAGTTCAGACTTTCAATAACTCCTGCCCTCTGGCTACTATACCAGTTTCCTGTTTGCTCGCTGCTCTGCCTCGACCTCTGTCCTCTCTCCTACCTGTCGGATTACTAAATTACGACATCTACTTGGACACGTCCAAGGTGGACATGAGCTTTCTGCCTCCCAAACCTAAGGAGCTTTCCTGAGTTTTCCCATCTCAGTAAATGGCATTTCCTAGGAACTTAGCTCCTAAGGCCAGAAACCCAGATTTAACACTTTCTAGCTTATTATTATTTTATTAAATATATTTTAATAGCAGTAACGGATAGAACAGAGAGCTTCCCTATGCTGGTTCATTCCCAGATGCTCATAGCAGCCAAGGCTGAGCCAGACTGCAGCCAGGTACCCAGAACCCAAGGTAGCTTGTCAGCATGGGCAGCAGAAATCCAGTTGCTCGAGCCATTTGCATTGCCTCCCCAGGTCTGCATCAGCAGACTGAAGTCAGGAGCCAGCGCTGAGGGTTAGACCTGGTGCTCTGACAGAGGACACAGGCCTGCTAACCAGATTGTTAGCCACCTAGCTAAAATCCACCTGCTCTTAGCCAATCCCTAATGAACGTTGATTGAACAAATAGATGAAAACATTTATATGACTTTTGCATGTTGTGTAAAATTCCAGACCCATTGGTCTGATATTTAAAATCTTGATGATCTTTTCTCAATCATTCTTATATTCTAGAGCATTCTTTAATTCCTTCTCATTTGACAGTCTTGGTTATTCATGCCGTACCACTTAACTACAACATCCTGCTTGTTACCTGTATCTTTCTCTCTCTCTCTCTCTCTCTCTCTCTCTCTCTCTCTCTCTTAAGATTTATTTATTTGAAAGAGTTACAGATAAAGAGAGCAGGTGAGATCTTTGATCTGCTGCTTCACTCCCTAGTGGCCACAGTGGCTGGGGCTGAGCCAGTCCAAAATCAGGAGCCTGGAGCTCCATCCAGATCTCATGTGAGTAGCAGTAGCTCAAAAACTTGGTCAATTCTCTGCTGCTTTCCCAGGTGTATTAATATTATTGGAAAGCTGGATTGAAAGAAGAAAAGCCAGGACTAAAAACCGACACTCATGGGATACCGACATGGCAGATAGCAGGTTTACCCACTATATCACAGTGCCAGCCCCCCAGTGTTAGCTCTGAAGACCCTCCTCATTATGGCCCCACCCCTTCAAGGTTTCTATTTTAGGAGTAGAAACCCAGCCAAAACTGCTTCAATTTCAGAAAAACAAAACAAGCTATTGGAATCACTTGGGTCAGAAAGGACGAGCAGCTACTTTCCGTTACACTAGCTGTGATGTGTGGCTTGCTGAGTGAACACGGGACAGGTATGAAGTACCACGTTGTCTTCCACATTCAGGCTTCTTGTTCTGCCCCTACAGGTTTTCTGTTCCCCAGAACCACCTGCCAAGACTTCCACCCCAGAAGATTTTATCCGAATGACCAAGGGCATCACCATGGCAACAGCCAAGGCTGTTGCTGCCGGCAATTCCTGCCGCCAGGAAGATGTCATCGCCACAGCCAACCTGAGTCGTCGTGCTATTGCAGATATGCTGAGGGCTTGCAAGGTAGGGGTGCTGACAGTGTGGCACCCCAGAGCACAGGGTGGTGGGAGAGAAGCTGCCAGGCTTTGGGACTCTGAAGCTAACCTTCCACTCTGCGGGACAGGAAGCAGCTTTCCACCCAGAGGTGGCCCCTGACGTGCGGCTACGAGCCCTGCGCTACGGACGGGAGTGTGCCAACGGCTACCTGGAGCTGCTGGACCACGTCCTGCTGGTAAGGGAGGGCACTGTTTGCTCTGGCCCCAGACCCTCTCCCTGCAAACCCCCTTGTTGCTCACTTGCCCCACTAGCTGATTTTCGAAATCTTTTCCCATTTTCAAGTCTCTCTCTGGGACCCCACCATTTACACCATCTTCGGTGCTCCCACTCACCTCTTCCTCCTGTTCTCTTGTCTCCCCTCTCTCCATCTGAGCTCCCCCTTCTCCATTTTCGTCATCTCTTCTTTCTTCTCACTTCATCCTCCTCCATGCTGCTTGTCAGCCGGTGAGTGCCAGAGCCCATCTCCAACATGCAGGCAGTAGGCCAGATGGAGTGTGCACAGCATGGTGTTGGTGTGCTGTGGGGCTGGGGCTGGGTGTATGGGTGCCCTGCTACAGAGACTAGGGCCAAACCTGAGATCAGATGCTCTGTGCCCCCTGCCCAGACGCTACAGAAGCCAAGTCCAGAACTGAAGCAACAGCTGACAGGACACTCGAAGCGCGTGGCTGCTTCTGTCACTGAGCTCATCCAGGCTGCAGAGGCCATGAAGGGTGAGGGCCGGCTAGGGGCTGGGAGGGCAGGGTGAGGGAAGCTGCTCTCACAGGGCCAGTCCTGCTTCCTGGCAAAATGCCTCTGGGCTGACCTCAGCTGCAGGCCTCCCCCCACCTCCACCCCAGTCAGGGACTGGGCCTGTAGACACTGCCCAGTGCTCCCAGTCAGAACCTCTTGCTCTGCCTGTCTCTCCCACTTCTCACCTCATTGCACCAGGAACAGAATGGGTGGACCCAGAGGATCCCACAGTCATTGCTGAGAATGAGCTCCTGGGAGCTGCAGCTGCCATTGAGGCTGCAGCCAAGAAGCTAGAGCAGCTGAAGCCGCGAGCCAAGCCCAAGGTCAGCCCTGCTGCCCCCGCCACGCTCACTGTGGCAGAATGTCCCCTGCAGCGCCCTCTGCTTTTGCATCTCTCCCTCAGCAGCTGTCCCTTCCCTGTAGGAGGCAGACGAGTCCCTCAACTTTGAGGAGCAGATACTAGAAGCTGCCAAGTCCATTGCCGCGGCCACCAGCGCACTGGTGAAGGCTGCTTCTGCTGCCCAGAGGGAACTGGTGGCCCAGGGCAAGGTAAGGCTTCAGTACTTGGGAGGATTGGGGCAGGGCAGGCACCTCCCTCTCCCCACCTGCTGCAGCCCTAGCCAAGAAGTTTGCTTGCTCTTTTTTTTTTTTTTTTTCAATTTTTCTACCTTTTTTTTTCTCCCACAGTATATTCTTAGAAGCAAAAACATTCTCCCATTTCCTCCTTTACTATTTTTCCAAGGTTATTACAATAGTGTATTTATGCACCACACAGCACAAGTTTAACTTTTCAGTATTTAAAGGCATCATGACATAGCAAGTAGAGGAAGGAGAGAAAAGAAAAAAATAAGATTACATAAAATCAAAGTATACTAAAATGAAAATGGAAATCCTGCCCTGTATACAGCAGCTAATTCCCAGAATGCTGATCTCACTCACAGAGATCACGTGCTTTGGTTGTCACAGAACAGGAAGAACATATGATATTTGTCTTTTAGGGACTGGCTTATTTCACTAAGCGTTACGGTTTCCAGCAGGGTCCATTTTGTTGCAAATGGTAACATTTCATTGGTTTTTATTCTGAGTGATATTCCATGGTATGGGTATACCGTGTTTTCTTTGTCCTTGAAGCAAGGTCAGCAGAGGGCTAAGCAGATTCTTGTCCTTCTGCAGGTGGGCGCCATTCCGGCCAATGCACTGGACGATGGACAGTGGTCCCAGGGCCTCATTTCTGCTGTGAGTGTCTAATACCTACCGCATCTGTCTGGGTTTGGGAGCAGGGGTAGACCGGGACGAGAGGCACATTTTCATGGAACTGCCCCTACTTTAGGCCAGGATGGTGGCCGCAGCCACCAACAACCTGTGCGAGGCCGCCAACGCAGCTGTCCAGGGTCATGCCAGTCAGGAGAAGCTCATCTCGTCTGCCAAGCAGGTCGCCGCCTCCACTGCCCAGCTCCTCGTGGCCTGCAAAGTCAAGGCTGACCAGGACTCCGAGGCCATGAAACGGCTTCAGGTGAGGAGTCCTACCCTGGCCTTCAGCTATGCCACTTTAAACTTCATCCCTAAAGCTAGGATTGGATCTGGGACCCTGGGTGCTGGGGATCCCCCTCGTCTCACCTGCTGCTTTCCCCCCCCACCCAGGCTGCCGGCAATGCAGTGAAGCGCGCCTCAGACAACTTGGTGAAGGCGGCCCAGAAGGCTGCAGCCTTCGAAGACCAGGAGAACGAGACGGTGGTGGTGAAGGAGAAGATGGTCGGGGGCATTGCCCAGGTGAGTTTTCAGTCCACTTACTCTGTTGTAGGCAGCCCTGCTTTACGTGCTGTCCCGTCCACCCAGCACCTCCAGGGTACTGACTTTACCCAACTCCCAATCCTGCAGATCATTGCAGCGCAGGAAGAAATGCTGCGGAAGGAGCGAGAGCTGGAAGAGGCACGGAAGAAGCTGGCTCAGATCCGGCAGCAGCAGTACAAGTTCCTGCCCTCCGAGCTTCGAGACGAGCATTAGTCGCTTCTATTTAATGCAGACCCAGCCCAGAGACTGTGCCTGCCACTACCAAAGCCTTCTGGGCTGTCAGGGCCCGACCTGCCCAACCCCAGCACTCCTCCAAGTGCCTGCCAAACCCTGGGCCTGGCCTTGCCTAGTCCCACTGCACACGCCAGTCCCTGCCCCGATTCCAAGTGCCTTTGTGCCCTCGGGCCCCCAAGTGCCTGCCTGCCTGCCCCCTCCCAGAGTATTAACGCCCCGAGAGTATTACTAGCGCTGCTGCACCTTGGTCAGAACCTTCCAGGGCCCAGCTCTCTGTGCCGCTGGCAGCTTGCAGCTGGGCCCCACAGCCTCATCAAATCTGCTCTTGCTTTTTGATACTCCTTGCCCTGCACCTCCACCACCTCCAGGGGCTGCAGGGTTGTAAGCCCCAAACAGGTGATGCTCCAATAAAGGTGATTCCACCTACTTCTGTAGCCTGGCTTCCTAAGGAGACAGGAGAGCCCTCCCAACGCAGGTGGCAGAGTAGGATTGAGTGAGTCCTCCAGCCTGTTCAGCTAAATGGGCCGGAGTTGGGCAGGAGCAGTTTGCCTGAGGCTACTCAGGCCATCCTAGTGGGGAGGTTGGGCAGAGAAGTGTCATGGGGCTGTGCTCCTGGGGTTCCTTCCTCACCAGCCAGCAGCTCCGCCTCTCCAAGTGTCAGCCCATTGCTGGGGATCAGCAGCCACATCTGCGCTTGGTGGCTCCCAGAATTCTTTTTCTTGTTTTTAGATTTATTTTATTTTTAATTGAAAGAAGTATGGAGAAAAGTAGAGGTATCCACTGGTTCACTTCCCAAATGGCTATAACAGCCAGAACTGAGCCGATTCAAACCTGGAAACCAGGAACTCCTTCTGAGTCTGTCATTTGGGTGCAGCAGTGCAGACTTGGACCACCTTCCACTGCTTTCCCAGGCACATTAGCAGGGAGATGGATGGAAAATGGAGCAGCCAGGACTCAGACTGGCACCATTATGGGATGCCAGCACTTATAGGCAGAAGATTAATATAATGTGCCACAGCACCAGCCCCAGTACTGCTCATCAGAACTACTTGGGGTGTCAGAGCAAATTCCATCCCAAGGATGAATTTGAATTTTCAAAAGCAGCTTTGCTAAAAGTAATAAGCCTATAGAATACAAGTGTCTGCCCAGGAGAGCTCAGGTTAGAATTAGTCAGCTGAAGCACTTGGCAAGTAAAAAATCCACCCTGAACCTGCTTAGAGCCAGCCCGAACCACTCCTGCCTGGAGTAGTGCTAGCAGAAAAAGACCAGAAAAAGCTGGCCCTCCGTTTGAGAGAGACCTTACAGTTCCAGGGCAGGGCTCCCCGAGTGGAAGGTATTAGGGTGCTGGGGCCTTGAGTCCCGAGCGTGCTTCAAGGCTCACCCTGGCAACACTCCAGTCAGCCACTGTTTTACGAGTGACTTTTTTGCCAGGCCTGCTTGTCAGTGTATCACTTCCTCTCTGCTGTTCCTCTCCAAGTAGAACCCAACCCCCCACCTGCTGCTACTCTGCACACCTGACGTCCCCTACCCAGTATAAGTTTATAGGAGATGAAGCAGCTTTGCTCTCGGAGGGCCAGCCCATAGGGATGATGCCAGCTTCCTGCCATCACACCTGTCACCTGTGATTCATTGAGTCAATATTTACAAAGCCCTACCCGTGTTGAGCATTGGGAAATGGAGATGTTTTATCACCTCTCTGACGCAAAGGACTAACAACCCCAACACATACTACTGTGGCCCTCTAACCCCAGATTCAATGTCATGGCATTGTGAATTGAGGACCTTAGAGGTCAAGTCTCTTTTTACAACTTTAAGGGCCTAATAGTTCCAACCGTGAGCCCAAGGTAACTGCTAACACCTGCCACCACTGCCCTGCCATGTCCTCAGGAACTGTGGCCACTCATGCACCTCTGGCTTGGTGACACCTCAGGAGCCTATTGTCGAGGCTAAAATCCCCATTAAGTCAGCAATCCCTCAGATGTGGTCCTCAGGCCCATAGGGCTTCCTAAGCTCCTGGCTTCAGTCTGGTCCAGCCCTGGCCACTGTGCAGCTGTTTGGGGAGTGAACCAAAGGATGAAATTTCTCTATAACTAAACCTTTCAAAGAAATGTTTTTAAAATTCATGGGTGAAATTGCCTTAGCACAGATGAAGGCAATGGCTCCAAACTGTACTGGTTGGTAGTCATTGTGTTCTTTGCCACCAGGCATTGACAACTAAGAAGTGCCAGCTTCACTTAAGAATGTCCTACATAGGCCCAGTGCAGTAGCCCTGTGGCTAAAGTCCTCGTCTCATATACGCCGGGATCCTATATGGATGCTGGCTTGTATCCTGGCTGTCCCACTTGTTGCACCCACTTGGGGAATATCTTTCTCTGTCTCTCCTCCTCTGTATAAATCTGACTTTCCAATAAAAGCTTTTTAATTTTTTTTTTTTTGAAAAAGGATGTCCTCCATGAGATAAAGGGTAACCTGCAGCTCAAACCCTGCACACACACAAAAAAACAAAAAAAAACTTTTCAGTATTGTCTGACAACCAGGGAACTCTGTATTAAGCAGGTGGCTGCATATCAAAGAATGCTAAATTTCTTTTTTTTAAAGATTTATTTATTTTTATTGGGAAGGCAGATATACAGATTTGAGTCCCAGCCGCTCCACTTCCAGGCAAGCTCTCTGCACCTGGGAAAGCCAGAGGACAGGTCGAGTGCTTGGGCCGCTGTACCCACATGGAAGGCCCAGAAACCCAGAAGGAGCTGCTGGCTCTTGACTTCAACCTGAGTCCAGCTGTTGTAGCAGTTTAGGGAGTGAATCAGCCTTTTCTCTCTGTAACTTTCTTTCAAATAAATAAGTTTAAAACAAATTTTTTAAGGAACATAATGTATCATTTTAGGGAAAGTCTGATAGTATGTGTTGCTGGTGATAGCTTGAGCTTTTAAGTGAAAATTCAGATTTTAGAAAACTTACATCTGCCCTCATGAATTTCACAGCATCCCAAAATTTAAAATTTAAAGCTTTGGTGAAATCAATTGTGTTATTAAGGTGTGTGACTATTTGCTTTAAATTGCTTAGTAAATTCGCTTTATTTTTGTTAATGTTTACATATTAAGAAGGATATATGCCCATGTGGGCCACCAATTAGTGGGGAGGGTCAAGGAATGGAGGAAAATGGATGAGACAACTGTTTCCAATATTTTTTCTTCCTGTGTCTGGGGAAAATGGAGAGAGAATGGGAGAGGTCACTCCCAGCAGCCCAGCCACATCAGTACCCAGGAATGAGGTACGGCCACCCGGTGTCATTCCTGAGTCTCCGATATGGAGCATGTTCTGAGGGTACTGCTTAAGTGGTTTCAGTAGTTCTGAGGTGCTGTTGATTTCATTGCTCCAGGGTTAAGGAAATCCTTCCAAGATCTGTTTGCCCACATAGTCCACCTTAGAGTCTTGATTTACCCAGATACTTGCTGTCAAAGCTTGACTGGGGTATTTGTTCTACCCTACATGGTACTAGACTTCCTTAGCAGGCCTCAATTAACTAGTTGTTGTGTCCCCCATGAGCATCTGGGCATGCCATCCACTGTACAGACCTCAGTATTTGTGGAAACCCAGTTCTGACTCATGCATTCCACGACCCTGTGATTTTCACTGTGGTTGGAGTTCTGAATCCAGTGATCCAATTGTGGGAGTCTCCAAAGAAACCTTGCCACAAATCACTCCAACCTGACTTCTGTGTGTGCCAGCGGTGCAGAGTCCAGCTCAGACTATTACCCACATCAGCATACACACAATGTTACCTGGTCACTTCTGTCCCCAGGCCCATCTCACATATAAAGTAATGAGTGCTGTGGCCCACCTAACCATGCCCACCACACACTTAGCTCTCACACATACTCACAGGAACTGCAGTGGGTTTGAGCAGGTTGGAGCAACCCCAAATAACTCCCACCCAACTAGCCCTCAGGGCTTGCCAGTATGTGCAACAGGCAGGTCCTGCATCCTATTCAGCTATTGTACACATCAAAAGGCATTGGAGCCCAGCTCAACCCAACCAGCCCCGCTAACCAGCCAATACTCATACTGGCAGGTGCAATCCACCTGTCCAGCCAGGCCTGTCCCCAGTCCCGGTTCCCATGCTCACTGATGGGCCCATCAGAGGTGCCCACGTTTTCCTAATAGACCCACTCCTAGCCCCAGATCTTGCTCATTCCAGGTGGTTCTATAGTATAGTGTGACAGGACTTGCCCTCATCCCCAGCACCTGCCAGCTGATGGCTACAGCAAAGCCCAACCAGCCTGCACTTACTCTGGTTGCTGCATAGACCAGTAGATGTGGTAGCTCAGCCTAGCCTGGCTGTCCCCCTAAACCAGCTCACATGCAGGCCAATGGGCTTTGTAATCCTGTCCAGCCTGGTCTTCCTCCAGTCCCAGCTCTCATCCTCACCAGTGAGAGCAGTAATCTAGCAGGGATACGGCCTGCAGCTCCCCTGCTGGGCTTGCCCACATCCTTGGTCTTACTTGTGCAGGTGCAAGCTATGGCCCAGTCTGGCATGGCTTGCCCCACCTTGGCAATCACCAGGGGGTGCTGTAGCCCAGCTTGGCCTAACTTACCCCCAGTCCTGGCCCTAAAGTGTATTGGCTGATGTTGTGACCCAACATGTCCTACAACCCATCCTGATTCTCACATCTGTCAGTGGGTGTTGTGAACTGGCCCAGCCTGGCCTGCCCCCAGACCTGAGTCACACAAATACCAGCAGATACTGTCATCTGGCTGGGCTGGTCTTGGCTGCTCCCAGTGTTAGTTATTGCTCTCATCTGCAGGTATTGCAGTCTGACAGAGGAACACCCCAAGCTCTATCAGGCCACCTCCCAGTTTTAGATCTCACACACACCAGTGAGTTCTTGTCCCAGCCTGACATGGCCCACCTCCTGTCCTAGAAGGTACAGTGGCTTTGACTGACCTCACTTCCATTCCAGCTCTTATTGTTGGGTGTTACAGCCCAGCCATGCCTGGTCCATCCCTAAACCCAGCCATCAGCACATGTCGAAACCCAGTCCAGCTCATCCTACACCTACCCTCTTTTTTTTTTTCTCAAAGATTCATTTATTTTTATTACAAAGATATACAGAGAGGAGGAGAGACAGAGAGGAAGATCTTCCGTCCGATGATTCACTCCCCAAGTCAGTGCAATGGCCAGTGCTTTTGCCCATCCAAGGCCAGGAGCCAGGAACCCATATGGGATCCCGACGCGTTCAAGGCAAGGACTTTAGCTGCTAGGCCACCACCTAGCAGTAAGTACCAATGGGTGCTGGAGTCTAGCCCAGTCTGGCACATGCCAGATCAAGTCTATACCCATGCCAAGGGATACTATAGCCATGTGCACCCCAGTTTACCACCCCATTCAGGAACAGCTGGGCATACCCTTAGCTCTCTGACCAAGCTTGCACACGCTGGTGGTGCCACAGATCTTGTGTGTGCTGGCAGTTGCTCTGACCCAGCCTGACATAACCCATTGCCTCTTGTCCTCTGCCATGAGATGCTACAGCCTGACCTGGCCCAGCCCACCCCCAGTCCCAGTTATTGCTGGTGGGTGCTACAACTTAGCCTTGCCCAGCCAACCCCCATCCCTGGCTTTTATGCAAATCAGTAGATATGATAGCCTAGCTTAGCCTGGCATGGCCTACACCCCCTCCTGGCTCTTGTGCATGCCAGTGAGCTGTGATTTGCCCTGGTCCTGCCATGTCCAACTCCAAGAGCCAACACACACACCTGTTGAAAAGTGAAGCAGCCACGCCAGGCCTGGCCACCACTCAGCACTGACTCACATGCTTAACAACGAAAGTGATGGCCCACTAGGGGAGTACTCCAAGTTTCTCCTCCAGGCTCACTCTCAGACCCAGCTTCCACATGTGCCAATGTGTGCTAAGCCCTTACCCAGCATAGTCTGCCCCCAGTGTGAGCCTTTGTGTATGTTTGTGGATGTTACACCCAGGCCCCTCACACTCAATTTTTGGGTGCAACTTTGGGTACTACAGCCTGGACCAGCTAGCCTGTTCCCAACCCTAGTGCCATGAGTGTTTGTGAGTTCCATGGTCATGCCTATCTCAACCCATCACAACACCCAGCCCTTGAGCTGATATGGCAGCCCCACAGGGGTGAGCCCATGATCTCCCACAGAATCTGCTCCTAGACCCAGTTCTCTCATGAGCTGGCTAGTGTCATGGCCCAGCCTAATATGGTACACATTCTGCCCTGACACTCACATGCGGGTACTATGGTCTACCCTACTAGGTAGGCCTTTAACCATGGCTTTTTTAATGTGCTGGTAGGCAGTGGTCAATACCAACCAGTCTAGTTCAGGCCTCCCACGTGGACAGGCATATTGGTTTGGCCCTGAATGGTCCTCCAATTTCCCTCTCTAAACCACCTAGTCTCAGCCGACTTGTTTACTTGCAAGTGTAGTAACCTTCCTTGTTGGAAGTCCCCCAGAAGTCACTCTTCACCAATCACATTCTCCCTCAGCAGTCCTCCCTCCCACACATCTCCAGACCCACTTCCCTGAGCAATCCCCAGCCCCTATTCTTGCTAGCACCCAGATCCCCAAGCCTGGTTCTCTCGTGGTGTGCTGTGCCAGCCTAGGGCGCTGCCTGCCTACACAGGGCCCACACATGCTCACGTGTGGGTCCCCACACCCTGTCTGCTGGCATGCAGGCATCTGCCTCCCACATGTTAAAAAAAAAGAAGAAGAAAAATAAAATGGAATAGACAACTATGCTGGCACACAGTGGTATAGTTAACACAAATTTGGCATTAGCCAGGCACGGCATGCCCGCCAGCTATTAGCGTCTTTTGTCCCTGCAGTGTAACACTTGCCTAAGTACAGTGGTGTGATAACTTACACTGTAAGGAAGTGTCAACATTTGGAAGATCAGAATAGTTCAGTGAATCCAGATTTTCCAAATGAGGATGTATGATGTTACAAAACTACACACAGATAAAAGACGTGCTCAAGGAGCAGCACAGACCGATAGATTTTTTTTTTAATTGGAAAGCAGATTTACAGAGACAAGGAGAGACAGAGAGAAAGATCTTCTATCCCCTGGTTTACTTCCCCAAATGGCTGCAACAGCCAGAGCTGAACCAATCCGAAGCCAGGAGCATCTTCTGGTCTCCCACATGGATGCAGGATCCCAGGGCCTTGGGCTATCCTCCACTGCTTTCCCAGGCCACAAACAGGCACTTGGAAGGGAAATCAGCCAGGATATGAACTGGCACCCAAATGGGATCCTAGCACAAGCAAGGTGAGAACTTCAGCTAATAGGCTACTGCACAGGGCCCAGACCAATGAATTTTGATGTGAGATGATATAATAAGGTCAATGATATGATTTTAGGTTCCATATGGCAACCAATTCTTAAGAAACTATTATCTTTCCAAGGTTTTATATAGTGTCAAAGAAGAATATGCACAATTACTTGAAAATGTTATTGTCTTTGTGTGTATGTATCAGTTACATAGCTGTGTGAGACTGAATTTTCCTTGTTAACAGACAGCAACAGATTGAGTGCAGAAGTAGATTCTGAGACTCCAATTATTTTTTTAAAGATTTTCTTTTTGTTGGAAAGTCAGATAAACAGAGACGAGGAGAGACAAAGAAGGTCTTCTGTCCGATGATTCACTTCCCAAGTGACCACAATGGCCAGAGCTGAGCCGATCTGAAGCCAGGAGCCCAGAGCTTCTTGTGGGTCTCCCACAAGAAGGGTGCAGGGTCCCAAGGCTTTGGGCCATCCTCAATGTTTTCCCAGACCACAAGCAGGGAGCTGGATGGGAAGCTGCATTACTGGGATTGGAACCGGTGCCCATATGGGATCCTGACACTAACGGTGAGGACTTCAGCCCCTAGGTTACCGTGCTGGGCCTGAGATTCCAACTATTAAGTAGGATATGAAAGTGATTTGCCAAGATGTAAGCACTGCAATATTGTTAGTAACTTGGGGGAAGTTTAGCATGGCTTACATATAATAGGTTTGTTTTTGCTATTTTTGATGAATTGATAAGTATTGTTAAAAAGATTTTTTTAAAGGATTTATTTTACTTCAAAGTCAGAATTTCAGAGAGAGATAGGGAGAGCAGTTCACTCCTCCAATGGCCGCCACAGCCAGAACTGGACCAGTCCTTGACTGGGAGCCAACGATGTGGGTCTCGAGCTTGACTGCAGGGGTCAAGGATTTGGGCTGTCCTCTGTCGTTTTCCCAGGTACATCAGCAGGAAGCCAAACTGGAGCAGCCAGGGCTCTAACAGCACCCATGTGGGATGTTGGCATTCTAGAAGATGGCTTAACCGGCTATACCACAGTGCTGGCTGCCAAGATTTAGCTCTGCTGCAAGGCAGAACTACAGAGAAAGAGGGAGAGCCAAAGAGAGAGGGAAAGATCTTTCATGTGCTGATTCACTCTCCAGATACCCTCAAGAGCCAGGGCTGGGCCAGGCGGAGGCCAGCAGTTAGGAGCTTCATGCAGGTCTCACACAGATGGGCGACAGCAGCCCAAGCACTTGGACCCTCTTCGCTGCTTTCCCAGGCACATTGACAGGGAACTGGATTGGAAGTGGAGCAGCTGGGACCCAAACCAGCATTCTGAGTATAGGCAGTGCTAGCAACAGCTTCAGTCGCTGTGCCACTGGTTGGCCCTGAGCTGATCTGCATTTTGTACTGTTCTCAATTTCCATCTTCATCTAACAAGTCCTGTTAGGCTGAAGACACGTCAACCAAAGCCCTTTGGAACCTGCAATAACTGCTCCAGGCATCAGGGATTCTGAGAAGAAGTGCTGCATTAGGCAGACATGTTGGATCCAAGCATGAGTCAGTGTGTGTGTGTGTGTGTGTGTGTGTGTGTGTGTCGCCTGCACCAAGACAGTCACCCAGTGGACACTGTGGAAATGCTGACATCTGAGTGGACTCTTAAAGACTGTCAGGAACCAACCTGAGCGAAGGGCACTTTCAGCGGTAACAGAATGTGTCCCTGGTGGGGGTAAAGCTTTAGGGGGAAACAGGGCTGTTGCCTGCTCCCAGACTTAATCAGCAGCAAGGCTGCGGTGAGGGCTGGGGCTGCGGCTGGGCATGCCGAGCCAGGCAGGGGCCAAAACAAAGGGCCTTCTATACCATATTAAGAAATGTAGATTCTTTTTTTTTCATCCTCAAAGGCGGGGGAGGGATGAAGGGAGGAGTTTTGATCTTGTGGGTATTAACTTTTTAAAGAGATCGTTGGCAGAAGTGTGGAGGGATACTTGAATGAATAAACGAGCTGGGGGTGCAGGGCCAAGGCCACCCGAAGAAGGAGGTAGCCGATTTGGTAAAGAGGAGTGTACGCCCCGGCAGTGTAAACACGAAAACTGAACTTTACAACGATTAGCCTGGCCCCTGTGCAAGGATGATTTTGTAGAAAGGTGGCTTTCCAGGACTAAGTGAATGTGAACAAGTGTGTGTGGAGGGGCGCTTGATCCTCCCCAGGGGTCCTGCTCCGGTCTCTGGGTGGACGACCAGGCGACCCTCACAAAGTATGGGGGACATAGGGACGTCAGACGGTACTCAACCCATAGCTAGTGAGTAGGTAGCTAGGCGCTCGGAATGCATTTCCGCGCCCCTCCCCAGGGTCCCCAGCCCGTCCACAAAAACCCAAGCTGGGTGCTCCCCGTACGGGGTGGGAAGCAGAGCGCACCACCGGCTGCAGACTGCCCGAGCCTCGGCTCTCCCCACACCTCCCTCCCTCGGGGTGGCTTTCCGCTTCCTCTCCCCCACCCCACCCCGTAGAAACCCAACAGCCCTGCACCCCGAGCCCCGGAACCCCAGAGCCCCAGAGCCGTGCTCAGGAGGGGGACCTCGGTCGCTGGACATGGGGTGGCCCCTCAGTCCGTCCTGCCGAGACCCGCAGCTCCGTGATTCTCTCACCACCACCACCACCTCTTCGCCCCCGCCTTCCCCGCCCCAATCCAGCCCCGCCTCCCCACGGGGAAAGAGCCCAAAAAAGGGCAGAAAAGAAAATTCGGAGTGAAGTTGGCCCACTGGGGAGGAGAGTCCGCCGGGAGCGGAGGGGAATGAGGGCGGGGGATGGGAGGAAAGGGACTCGTCCCGGGTGGGAGTGGGGGCGGGGAGCGCGCCCTGGTCAGTGGTTCCCCCCTCCTCCCATACACCCCGGCTCCATGGAAAATATGCGGGGCACGTGGGGGGCGGGGCAGGCGGGGCAGCCTGTGGAGGAGAGGCCCGGGCTTGGGGGGGGGGGGGCGGATTGGCTTGGAGCTGGGAAGGGGCAGCTGGGTGTAAAGAGGCATCAGGCCGAGCCCGCTTTGCGTGTTCCTGGTGCGCTACCCATTCCCCACTCCTGCCTTAGTTTCCCCAAGCCCCCTGGGGAACCTCCGCTGTCACCACCACAGATCTAGATTCTGGGACTCGGGGTAAACTGAGGCTCTCCTGGGCGTCCCGCCTTCTGAGACATTCAATCCGGGGGGGATTTACAGGAAACTTCTAAATTAAGGGCAGCGGCTGCTGCAGATGAGTGGGGAGGAGAGGGGGGGAGCCGCGGATCCCTGTGCCCAGGCAGCTGCCGTGAGCTCACGCCCCGAAATAGCCCCAGGGGCCTCAGCCGCAGCTGCCACTGGGCCCGGCTGTCACTCAGCACGCCCCGAGCCCCCAGCCCCAGGGTGCGCGCGCCCCTCCGCAGCGCCAAGGCTGGAGAGGCCACTGGGGCAGCTTTCCCTTCCGACGGCTGGCTGGAGAGGGAGGAGACGAGAGATAGGGGCGGGACCCCAAGGGGGCGGCCCCGAGGGGGCTGGGCGTAGGGGGTGGCTGCCGCGCCCCCACACCCGCCGGGCAGTGCTTCTGCCCCTACAAGGTTTGGGCCGCGGCGGGGGAGGGTCCTGGGCCCCGGCTCCGCCCGATCCCTCCCGGCCTTTTAGACGCCCCCACGCAGTCGGGAGACAACCCAGTCCCGCTCGGTCCTCCTCACCCAGCACCCTCGTGCTCCCCGGGTCCGCGCCGTCCGTCGCGTCCACCAGGTCCTCACTGCTCCTTGCCGGCCGGCCCGCCCCCCCACCGCAGCCATGGACGCCATCAAGAAGAAGATGCAGATGCTGAAGCTGGACAAGGAGAACGCCATCGACCGAGCCGAGCAGGCCGAGGCCGACAAGAAGCAAGCCGAGGACCGCTGCAAGCAGGTGGGGGAGCCCCTCCTCCCACCCTCGGTGGGCTGGGCCCTCTCATCTCCCGCTCCTTCCCCAAGTGTGAAGGCTGGTGAGCCATCACAGTACCCCCCAAGCTGGGGAGCCCCAGGCCCCCCAGTTCCACTCTTGCCCAATGAGAGGTCCTGCTCCTTGGGGTTGAAAGCTTTCTCTCTCCACTCCAAGAGCCTGCCCTGTTCCCCTTCTTCCTCTTCAGCACCCTCCAGATCTGTCTTAGCACCCCCTCCCACCGGGCCCCCTTGGCAGGCCCAGCTGACCTGAACCCCTTCTCTCCCAGCTGGAGGAGGAGCAGCAAGCCCTCCAGAAGAAGCTGAAAGGGACTGAGGACGAGGTGGAGAAGTACTCCGAGTCCGTGAAGGACGCCCAGGAGAAGCTCGAACAGGCTGAGAAGAAGGCCACGGATGTGAGTGTGGACTTGGAAGCCCCCACTCCCAGCTGGGGAGAAGCCAGTGGCCTGGCCAGCAGCCCCAAGTGCCCAGCAGGGGAGAAAGACTCCTAGCTCTTTCCCCTGGACCAGGCCAGGATCGGAGGTTTCCTGTCAGGGATTCTCACTAAGACAAAAGTTCCCAAATAACCCCAGACAACAGGTCATTCCACCCTCCAGGGACTTGGCCTTGTGATTCTGCTCAGTTCCAGCTCTTGGTCAGCCAGGGTGGTCCTGGGGGTGGTCCTGGGGGTGGGCGTGTAAGGAGTTGCCATCTGTGTCTGACTGGGCATTGGACAGGAGGCCACTACAGCTACATTTGGGGAAGTGTGGGGTGCATGGGATGTGGGGACAAGGGCTCCAAGGACAGGGACCTGACTCCAGTTACACGCTGAGGGGGCCGTTAGAAATTCCTTGGCCTTGACCTTTGGCTCCTCAGTCCTGTTGTGCCCTGGAGGCCCCAGCTCAGGTTCTGAGACTCCTCATTTACCCTCATTAAGCTGTCAGCCTTGGGACCACGCCAGGCCACAGGGCCACCTATGCCAAGGCAAGGCACCTTGGCAGGTCCTGCTTACCCTGAAATGTCTCCACTCACCCCACAGTCCCAAGCAGGCTTCTCCAATTTCCTCTTTTTCCAACCCCTCTTCTCCCATAAACAAGGTAGGAGAGGAGCCAAATGACCAGAGCACAGCAGGTAGTTCCACTTTGCCTCAGTTTCCCCAGCTGCCATCCACCTAGGATAGTTGTAAGATGAGCTTAGTGTTGGGGTGTCCTGGAGTGGGGGCTGAGGCAAGTGGAGGGCATGGTCTGATCCTTGTCGCGATCTGAGTTCTCCAGCCCCCAGGGCTGGGATTCTCTGACCTCCAGCCTCCAGTGCTGCCTCTCCACCAGCCCTGGCACTTGGGAAGGGACTGACCTGCAGCTGCTCGCCAAGATGACCCTGGGCACCTGACACTCTATAAATAACTGGGGCCCAGTGCAGCTGGAGGCAGGACTGGAAACCCAAGGAGCTGGCTGGGGGCTGGAGGGGAGGGAGAGGGGACAGTGACAGAGCTGGGAAAGCAAGGCTTCCCTGTCAGGAGGAGAGAGGGAGCCCTGTCCACCTTCACCCAAGGGTGCTCTTGAACTCGGCTCTTCAGGAACACATTGCCTCTTTCTGTGCAGGAGAGCCTGTCCTGGGGTTAGAGAGTCATTGCCCCTGACTGGGAAATGCTCCCCATAGAAGAAGTGGCACCTGTCAGTCCTGGGAAAGAGACCCCAGAACATCCCACACCTTCTAAAGCCATGAGCTGCCCGACTGCGATCCATGGAGAGTTTTCCTTTTACGGAGACTTTCTGTGGAGTAGCCCCCAGTGTCTCCTGGAGTCCCAGCCCCCTGTGCTGTCCTCAGAATCCTTCCACACTGAGTCATCTGGCCCCATGCCATGCTGAGCCCTTGTCCTCTGGGTGGCCGACCTCCAGGTGCCTTCAGCACCTGGGGGAACAAGTTACAAAATACTTTCTATATTGGGCCTTGGGTCTCTCTTTGCCCAGTGGTGCTGCCCTCTGTGCCCTCTGCCCCGAGGCTGCCCTGCCTCTCACCTACACTGATTCTTCTCCAATCTAAAGTCTCGCTGAACCTTTCTGTGTCGTTGAGGGAGAGATGCAGGCAGCTCGGTGTTGATGGCGTGTGGGCTGTCTGTAGGCAGTGTGCTTCAAGTGCTTCCTATGACATCATGATTTCCCACACTCCGACTTGGCATCAGAATCGCTTGGGAGCTTTAAAAAGCAAACAAACTCATGCACCTCCCCCATTGCCCATGGGATCTCACTCCCCAGCTCCCGCCCCTTCTCCCCAATCTCCAGGAATCTCATCTCAGTGGCCCCAGTGTGGCCTGTGCTGCCGCAGTCAGAGCCTCACAAAGGTGGAGTTGCTTAATGATTGGAAGCCTGCATGTGAGCAGCCCTCCCACTACAGAGATCTGGGATTGTTAATTCCAATTTCCGAAGGAGGAAACTGAGACTTAGAGAGGCTAAAGCTGCTGCCAGAGGTCACACAAGTGTGGAGTGGCCGTGCCATGGCTCAGAGGCAGCAGCCTGGCTCAGAGCTGAGACACTCGCAACCCCCAAGGGGGTTGCCCACTGAGCATTTTCTTGGGGCCCAGCTCGCTCTGCCCTGTCTTTTGTTCTCAGGGAAGTATGAGGTTTTATGGGCCTTTCCAACACTCTGTGTGGTTTTTGCCTCCCTGTGACAAGATCAGAGGCTAGGGGCCTATCACTCACACTGCCCCTGTGCTGCCTTTGCCTGTCTCCTTGGCCCTTGCAAGGCTTTCTCATTGGCCTGGCTTGCCTTGTGGACTCCTGGCGGCTAGTCTGCCTAGAAGCTGGTGACATCTCTGGGCTGCAGTCTGTGATTGGCTATCCTGAGCAGTGGTGACATCTGGTTGGCCCTGATTCTTACCTGGGCCAGGCCCTGATGGCTTGGATCTGGTCCCAGCCCTTCCTTGGAGGGCCCTCACAGGAGACAGAAGGAGCTGCGTGCAGAAAATCCTCGCGAGATTAGCTGTGCATGCTGGCAAGATGAGAGAGGCCCTGTAGCAAGCGAGTGGAGTCTGGCAAGGAATGCAGGTTTGGGGCTGGAGCCCAAAGCCCCTGGGCATAAGAGAACGGAGGCCAAATAGGTGCAAGGTCTAGAAGCTGAGAAGCCTTGATCCTTTCTGAGAACACTCTTCCTGGCCTCTGGAACCTCTCTGACCTCACCTAGAACAGACCAAGAATTCTGACCTCTGACTTCCCACCTCTGACCTATAGGCTGAAGCAGATGTGGCCTCTCTGAACCGCCGCATCCAGCTGGTAGAGGAAGAGCTGGACCGGGCACAAGAGCGCCTGGCCACTGCCCTCCAGAAGCTGGAGGAGGCTGAGAAGGCAGCCGACGAGAGCGAGAGGTGGGCAAGGGGGCCCTGGGAGAGAGGGCCAGTGGGCAGAGGGACTTGTTTCTACTGGTCCTGCATCCTGAGCCCTCGCGATGCTCTCTCCACCTCTCAGAGGGATGAAAGTCATCGAGAACAGGGCCATGAAGGATGAGGAGAAGATGGAACTGCAGGAGATGCAGCTGAAGGAGGCCAAACACATCGCCGAGGACTCGGACCGCAAATATGAGGAGGTGCCTGCCCTGCCCCGCCTGCTGCTTGCTGCTGCTCCCCAGCCACACCCCCGCAGAGCCACTGAGTCTCTCCTCCTGCTCCTTGCCAGGTGGCCAGGAAGCTGGTGATCCTGGAAGGAGAGCTGGAGCGCTCGGAAGAGAGAGCTGAAGTGGCCGAGAGGTAAGGACACCACCCTGGGGTGGCCAGCAGCTGGCCATGGCCCCTCTACAGCGGGGAGGCAGTTTCCCAGGGTTTAGGGCTGCTGGTGGGGTGGGGATTAGCTCCTGTCCTCTCTGACCCTTGCCTGCCGCCCCCAGTCGAGCCAGGCAGCTGGAGGAGGAACTCCGAACCATGGACCAGGCCCTCAAGTCCCTGATAGCCTCGGAGGAGGAGGTAGTGAGCTCTCCGGGCCTGTCTGGGCAGCTGTGCCTTCTCTCAGCTCACCTCCCCTCCAGCTCTGCAGCTCAGGCCCCTCTCTCACCTGATGGATCGGGAGGGCCCAGGGCTTGGGGACTCTGCCGACTGTCACTCTCACACCTCTGCTCTGCTCTTCTCTCCTCCACCCTCCCACTGCACCTGCTCCACCTCCACTGCCTCACCTCCCTGTGCCCTCACACCCCGCCCCGCCACACCCCTCCCCACACCTGCAGTAAATGTGGGGACCTAGAGGAGGAGCTGAAAATTGTTACCAACAACTTGAAATCCCTGGAAGCCCAAGCCGACAAGGTAGAGGAGGGTAGTGAGGATGGGTTCCTGCAAGGGGAGGAGGGGCTGATTCACAAGGAGCAGCTGAGGGCTGCGAGAAGGAAGCAGGCTTGGAGGAGGTGCTGATGATGCGTGTCTGTCCCCACAAGTACTCCACCAAAGAGGACAAATACGAAGAGGAGATCAAGCTGCTGGAGGAGAAGCTGAAGGAAGTGAGTACTCCTTCCTGTTGCTGGTCTCCCTCAGGCCACTCCTGTCCCTGGGTCGGGGAACTGGGGGCAGCGACAGGAACGGGCACTGGATGCAGGCTTCACTGTTTGCATCCACTTCCCTCCCTCCCCCCCCCGCCAAACCCTGACCACCAATCTCGCCTTGACGCTCAGGCTGAGACCCGGGCAGAGTTTGCAGAGAGGTCTGTGGCAAAGCTGGAGAAAACCATCGACGACCTGGAAGGTAAGGATGCCCTCCCCCCTCTCGCCGTCGGCACACCTGATCCTCCTAAAACCAGCCCATGCCCAGGTTGCGCCTTATCTTTTTGTTCCACTGAATTTGTTGATGATGATCATGGGATCGAGCCACTCAGAAGTCCATAGATTTGTGTAGGTGAGGCCTATGATACAGATGCTCATAGCTGGTCATTCCCCATTACAGCCAAAACCTCTCTGACTTAAAATCCTGCATGAGCTTCACCCAGGAGTGAGGCTCTCTGAGAACACGGAGCCCTGGGCCCTCTCTCTAGCTTAGGCTCACTTTGGCCTGGCTCCCTGGTAATGCTGGTGCTGTTGGTGGCTCAAACCGCATGCACCCTGGCTCTCACCAGTTTTATGCCCCGTGCAGCACAGTGGAGTTCCACAGTTACATCACACAGATGTCTTCACTGATTTTTCTCTCATTTTATTTGAAAGGAAGAGAGACAGAAAAAGAGCTTCTATTTGTCCATAGGTTTTCTTCCCATAAAACCCACAACAGATAGGGTTAAGCCAGGCCAAAGCCAGGAGCCTGGCTCTCCCACGTCAAGGGCAGGGACCCAGCTACTTGAGCCATCGCCTGCCGTCTCCCCGGATGCCCAGGAGAAGGAAGCTAGAATTGGAGTTGAAGCTGGGACTCAAACCCAGACACTTCAGTGTGAAGTGTTGGGGACCCTAAGCAGTTCTCTTCATGGCTGCACTGGGTGTCCATGCTAAAACAGAGAGCCGTTTGGTTTAGCATTGAGGTTTCATGATAACTTTACTGGAAAAGATTCTTTGAAGCTGGATTAGGCAGAAGATATTTGCTAGCCTGTGACTACCCTAGATCAACACTCTCCTTGTCTCTCCTTTTTATTCCTTAGTAACCCTTTAGCTCTCAAAACTCCTGCATCCCTTGCTTCCCACCCTCCCAGGCCAGCAGCAAGTTCATTGGCTTTTCACTGTCTGGCCCAGACACCTGCTCTTCCTCCAGCGAGCACACCTGCTTGTTCAGAGGCAGGAACTTCTCAGGGACATGCAGCTTGGGGTACAGCTGCAGGACAGAGGGAGCAGGAGAGAGGGGACGCAAAGTGGAGGAAGGAGCCTTGGCAGCTGTCCAGCCTGTCCTCTGGCCTGTTTCTCTTGCCCTGTCCACTTGTCTGATTCTCTCTCCATCGCCCTCTCTCCTTCCTTGCCTCTTTCCCTCCACTCCCTCTCCCCACACTCCCACCTGGCCTCCCTCCCCTGGACAGATGAAGTCTATGCACAGAAGATGAAGTACAAGGCCATCAGCGAGGAGCTGGACAACGCACTCAACGACATCACCTCCCTCTGAGTCCACCCCAGTGTGGCTGCCTTGGCCCCCCTTTCCCCTCTCTTTCCACTCTCTTGGGGGAGGGGAGGCAGGCAGAAGGAGCATAGTTTCGCCAAGGTGGCACAATCAGGCTGGGAGCGGCCTGTGGAGTAACCCCACATACCCCCTGACCCCACATACCCTGGCATTAGCTTCACCCTACTTTCTCTCTGCTGCCCCTGCACCTGCTGGCCTCCACCTCTTCTGCTGCTTTAATAAACTCTGAACTTGGTCTCCATGCTCTTTTCCTGTCACCCAGAGCACCACTTGACTCTTGCCACCCCAGCCCTTACCGACAGCCCATGCCTGTCACAAGCACCCTGCCCTACACTGGGCCCTCTCACCACATCCCAAGGCTCACACTGTGACCCCTGTGCACGCACCCCCAGACTCACTCTGACTGTCACTGCTGCATGTGGGCATGGGTGGCCTCGCCAAGCACCACACTGACACCACCCCATCATGTGTCCATCACTGGCCTTGGAGCACTCAGCTGCAGTGCCAGGATGTGGCAGAAAAGACTGGCAAGGAAGTTGTGTGGTGAGGTGCCAGGGAGTGGGGAGGCAGCAGGAAGGTGGAAAAAGTTCTGGAATGAAGTTCAGAAGCAACGTGGGGCTTTGGCCACAGCTACAGGTCTGTTTTCTGCTTTGAGCCTTTTCCTTCTTCCCTGTCCTGGTCTTTTCCTTCTGTTTTCCATTACCTCAAGTCTTCTGAAGCAGCAGGGTAAATGACTATGTGACTAGGATGTCCCCAGGTCTGTCCTGGTCAACTCATGCATCTGCCCCTGCCGTGGAGCCCTTAGGTCCCTGCGAGTGCGTGCGTGCGTGTGTGTGCGTGGCCCCTGTGTGTCGCCTACCCTCCCATCTGTGAGTTCCCTGTGTGTGTCCCCTCCCCGTGCTCACATGCTGCTTCCCCTCACAGAGACCTTGGCCAGTGCCAAGGAAGAGAACGTGGAGATCCACCAGACCCTGGACCAGACCCTGCTGGAGCTCAACAACATGTGAGGGCTGTCCCTGTCTGGGTGGGCTGCTGCCACCTCAACCCAATAAAACTGACATCACTGGTCTTGCTGGGCCCACTCTGCCTTGCTTTGGTGTTGGCCAATCACCTGGGAGGACCCTTGAATGGGCATTCTGGGCCTGGGTCCTTGCTCTGAAATGGGGTCATGGGGCAGGGAACACTTGCCTTGCTGAGGGATGGGGGTCGTCAACAGGCTGCATGCAGCAGAGGAGCCCCATGGGGCAGGAGGACGAGGCCATGTCACACCCTCACTTCCCGCATAGCAAAGTTGCTGCCCAGAGCATGGCCCCGTTCCCATTGGCAGCCAGACAGGGTCATTCCCTCTGCTGGCAGAACAGTGAAAGGCAGCACAGGATGTCCTGGAGTGGCATGGGAGCTCAAAGGCTTTTATATACTCTCTGCAGCCTGTTCCTCTCAGCGTGCATGTGCACACACACACACAGCCCTGGCAGCAGTATCTGTCATATTTGCCACTCTTCCAGATAACATCTGCACCACGCAGGTAAAGCCCACCTAGTCTAATTTTGCTCCTGTGAAGGGTTCCCTTACAGAGGATGGCAGACTTGGCAATGAGATGGGAGATGAAGTGGCCAGTCCTCTGGGTAATGGCCAGGGTACTCATGTGAGGGAGGCAGGAAGGCCACTGGCAGTACCAGGGGATGTGAGGAGAGGCCACAAGCCAGGAATAGCAGGTGGCATCTGGACTCTGAAAAATGCAAGAAAACAGCCCTTGCTTGGAGTACCTTGTATGATCTGTTGTGGGCTTCTGGCTGCAGAGATATGAGAAAAATGGGCATTTTGATGTCACAGTAGCAGCAGGAAACTGACATCCCTTCCTTCCTATCTGGGAACAAAGGTGACGCCCATGTGTTTTCTTACAAATATTTATTTTTAAAAAAGTTCTTTGGAGGGCAAAAAGGAAGTGGTATAAGGGGCATGATAAGTCCACGCGAGTCTCCTCCAGCCGTCTATGCTTCTGTTTTCTCCAAGGCTCCGGGCCACTAGGCTCCAGTCTCTGCCATCTCTGCAGGGTGGTAGCTGACACCTGCTTTAGTCTCTATTCTGTCACTATACGACAGGGAAGCCTCATCAGGAATCTGGCCTGCAAGAACCTCCCTTGCATGCCACCTGCATGAAATGTGACTCCAGGTTGAGGGGGAGGGCGTGCCAGAGGGAGAGGATCAGGGGGATGGATACCTGTGCTTTTTCATCTGCACGAGGAAGGCGATGCTGGTGGCAGCAAAGAGGAAGCCAAAAACCAAGGCCAGGATGTCCCCTGGTGGGGGGGGCAGAAGAGGACTGCCTCAGGGAATGAAGGGAGGCGTCCCCCTTGTCCACTCCTGCCCCAAAGTCTCAGCCCCCAGAAAAGATTGGGGCAGGCTCAGGAGGGACCACAAGCCTCCCATAAGCTAGGGGAGAGGGATGCGGGATTTCTGATCATCTCAGCCTTGAAGACACTGGGAGTCTGACTGTATCACTTTGTGGTTAGGGGTCTATTCTGCAGAATATGGGGATGAGGTGAGTGGAGGTGGTTCTAGCTAGCTCCCAGGTATCCTCCAGCACTAGCAGCCAGAGACCTAGACTTACCAGCGGCAAGGCAGGAGTGCAGGTGGACTGAAGGAAAAGAAAAGACATTAGAGCTGCGGACTGTGGCCACCTGTGATGAACACTTGCACAGTGAAGACATGGCAGGAGATGAGGGACATGTGGCTAGGGGTACCACACAAAGCTGCACCTGGTTCGGGGCTGCCATCTCCGTTAGTGGGAAAGGAGGCCTCGATCATTCGTCCATCCAAAGGTTGCGCTGCACGGAAGTTCAGCTGCAGCCGAGAGTCACCAGGTCCCCAGAGGGAGCCGGAGAGGGTGTGGAGCTAGGGAGGTGGGCAGACAGTGCAAGTGTGCTCCTGGCCACAGGAAACCAAAGGGTCCCAGGCTTAGCGCTGCACCCCACCCCCTCAGTGAGCCCTACCTGTTTTGCACTCAGTTTCACTGTCTGGTTAAACACAGTCCAAATGACCCCCTGGGAGCAGGGGGGTGTGGTCAGAGACCCCTCATAGCGGAAGTAGCGGCTGAGATCGGAGGGCAACAGCGCAGACACATCCAGTCCTGGGATCCAAGTCTCTGAGCCTGGAGAGAACACCTGTTTTGGGGTCTCATCTAGACTATCCCCCGCTTGAAATTCCAAGGATCCAGCAGCCCAACAGAAACACCCTGAGGCCACTTTTACATTGAATGGTCCCTTTCCTGCAACTCTAAAGAAAGGGAAAGACTTGGAGACAACTGTAAGAGGCTCTTTAGCTCCCTCCCTGGCTCTTCTGTGTGTTGCATGCCAACATGCGTTGCAAGCTGGACCATGGATGGAACCCAGTGTCTGCCAAAAAGGAAAAACGAGCCAAACGGAAGCCAAGGCAGAGAACCCTCCAGTTTAGCATCAACCCAGAGAGCAAGTGAGCTTTCAGACTGAGAAGGGAACACTTTTCACCAAAAGTACTCACAAAGTTTGAAACACCATTTGGTGGTGGTGGTGGTTGGTAGTGGAGAGAGGGTTTTGAGGGGGAAGGGGAAGGGGCCTGATTTAGCTTTTTGTTCGGTTTTGTTTTGGTTGGTTTTGAATGGTAAATCCTGGAGGTCAGCAGCTGGTCTCTGGTCAGCTTCAAAATTAAGGATCAGAAACAGCTGACACTTTGAGGTTCACCCCAGCCTAAGGCTCTCCTGGGCAGTTCTCTATGAACTGGGTGGGGTACACAGGGTGGGGCACAAGGGTGGGAGAGGCCAGACCAGTGCACCAACCTTCCTCGGGGATCTCTCCCAAATGTGACAGCAGCTGCTCATAGGCGCTGTTTTCTTCCGGACCCTCCTGGGGATGACAGTGCAAGACACAGTGACACATGCATGCAAGGCCATGACTGGAGGCCTGAACGTGGGGTGGACTTCACCATGGTCCTCCCCGAGGCCCCAGCCCTGAGAAAGGTAAGGAGCACATGGTTTCATGCATTGCTACTCAAAGCTGATACACACTCCAGCTATGCAAACTCGTAGGCTCCGTGGACTGACTTTCAGTGGCAAACCAGAGGAGACAGGAAGACGGGCTGCTTGGCCAGCAGACATGGCCTCAGGGACCTGGGCCCTATGCACTTGTATCCTCTGTCTCATCACTACCCTACACACTCCATGGTTTCCTCCTGAAGAAAGCTATCGCCCAGACCTGTGTTCATAACATTTCTGCAGGCAACTGAACAGTTCCTGGCTGCCATCTGGACGTGGGGCAGGGAGGTAGTGGGGCTTCCCTGCCATTGCTTCTCTGAATTTTGTGTTCTGAGGCTGGCATTAGGCAGTTGGAAGGTAAGCAAACCTTCTCTAGTTTTTCTGAACGTGTCCTTGGTCATTTGGGGCTAAAGAGGTCGCTAAGCACTGACTGCCACTAGGGGCCTTGATGCATTACTGGAGAACACTAGAGCCACCATTGGGCTGAGGTCCAGTCTGGTGCACCTGCCATGGCCTGAGTGGGCCACATAGCCCCAGAGCGTGGAACATTTCCTTTGTTTTCCCACTGTTGAACACTTCAAGACATACAGACCAGGAGCTGGGGGATGGGTGAGAGGGGTCCAGGTGCCCTACCTGCAGAAAGGCAGCCAGCACTGCCAGGCCTCCCGGGCGTCCCAAGGCCTGGCCCATCTCGGTGAACGAGGTGCTCATGTGGACCACGTGGATCTGGAGAGGATGTGAGGGAGAGGAAGAGTGGGGCAGATCTCCAGCCCTGCTAGGCTGCCCTTTGCTCCGCCCCGGCAACCCCCGTTCCTCGCCTCACCTCCGCAGGGAAACGGTGGCCGTCCACGGTGTGTTCCGAGCCGGGGCGGTCCGCGGACCCCCAGTGCAGGTGCAGTTGCAGGGCCCGGTACTCCCGGCCAGGAGCCAGGGCCAATTGCAGTCCCGGGGGCAGAGTCAGCTGCACTGAGACGGGGAGCGGCGGGTGATTCCTCCATCTCCACCCCACAAGCACCGCCCAGCCGCACCCTGGGCCCGCCCCATCCTCATCTTCATCCCCCACAGGGTCCCGGTGGCTGCTGGCTAGCCCGGGCTTGGCGAGAAAGCCCTCCTCACCCGTGTGACCATTGTTGCTCAGGCGCAGCTCAGGGAGCCGCGGGAGCTCAAAGCCCAGGAGTTCCAGGGGTCGCAGGGCCGGGCAGAAGGCGGTGAGCTCGGGGCGGATGTTTACCGGGGATTGGAAGCGGCCGGCGCAGGCAGGCGACACCTGGGGCCAGGGCGGGTTGCCTGGTGGGGGCAGAATGGGGTTGAGAGAGAGTTTGATGAGGCCACCTGGCGACGTTGGTCGGGAATTTGGGATTGGGGGTGGGGGACACCCGGGTGGAGAAATTGAGGATGTGGGCCCGGGAGGTAAGGAGGGCGGGAAATGCCAAGTGGGCAGGCCGGGCGGCGGGGCGCGCGTCAGTGGGGCGCAACTGCGGAGCCGGCTCCGTCGGTCCTGGGCGGCTGTGAGTCTCACCTCCGTAGCGCCAGTGGCTGTGATCCTCCCCTGCAGAAAGGACACAGGGCAGCAGGCCCCCGTGAATGTCCGGTCCTGCCCCGGAGCCCGAGTGTGGCGGCTCCCGGTTGGCGGACACCGCGCACAGGTAGCAGCGGGCAAGCCTAGAGCACTCCCTGGGAGTGAATGACGGGCGGACCAGCCGGCTCGCGTGGGACCCGACCTTTGGGGTTTGTGTGGACGACTCCACACAGCTTGTTACCCGGGCCCAGATCAGGCAGCCCACTCTCCCTCCTCCGAGCACTCCCACCCCTCACTCCGCGTAGCATCCCTCCACTCTTCCGGGTCTCCCACTCCTTAACCAAAGTTGGGGGCTTGGGAGCCCGAGTATCCCCTAGATCCCTGCTGTTCCCTGGCTAGATGCGAGATGAGGCGGCCTCTGCAACCTTTCCTCCTCCTCTGATGCCCACTCAAAGCACCCACCTTTTCCTCTTTTCCCCTCCTACTTTTTTGCCTCCTTCCGCTGCTGTGTCTGCCTTCTCTGGCACGCTCATCTCTGCCGCCTGCCTTTTTCTCTCCTTCCCATCTCTTCCAGCTCATGTCTCTGCATCCGCGCCTCCCTCCCTCTTCTCCCCACCCGGCACCTTGGAGTGGGCACACAGCAGAGGGGACTGGTGGTGCTGAGCCTCTGTATCTGGGAGAGGCAAGCTCTTCTTCCCTGAACTACAGGCTGGATCCGGGCGAGGTGGGCTAGGGGAGGCGTGACCCCACCGGCTGCTTACCTTTTCTGCCTCTGTGGGCATTATTCGGGGGACCATGGGTATGCACAGGAGCTCTCGCGGTGGGTCGGTCCTCCGGCTTCAGGGAGTTCTCAGTTGGTGTCCTCTCCACCTCCAGGGAATCTTCCTGCCCTGGTGGGTCCTCCTCACTGGGCAGGTCTTCCTCTCCTGGGGGATCATCCTCCCCGGATGAACCTCCCCCAGGGGCGGGATCCCCCTTTCCTTGGGGCAGGCTCTGGGGATGGGCAGACACCAGGAGTTGCAGTGGCGGCAGTAGCAGCAGTATCAGCAGCAGCAGCAGCGGATGCGCGGTGGGACCGGGGGTCAGCCGAGGCAGGCAAGGGCCGGGGCCCGCGAGAGCCATGCGGCTGATGGTAGGGTGCCCCGGGACGCGGTGTGTACGGGCTCTACGTGCATTGGAAACTGGAGCCGGTGGGGGAGGAGCGAGCCTGTAGAGGAGCGGGCTGACTCACAGAGTGCCCTTTTGTAGAGCGCAGAGCCAAAGTCCCGCGGGTCTATTTGGCCTTGTGCCCCCTTCCCCGATACCAGGGCCTGGGGAAGGGTGGAGTGAGGGGCAGGTGTGTGCTCCGGGAAGGTTATAGAAGTCACAGGCACAACTTGGAACCCAAGGCGCCACCTGGCACTGCATGGGCTCTCCCTGGCACCACCCGGCTGCTTGCCTGCCAGCCTCAGCTAACACTGGCTGGCTTCCCGGCCCCTGGCCAAAGAAGATGGAAGGTGGAGGAACTGGGACCCCCACTTGCTCTGGCTAGCTCTCGACCAAGGAGGGAACAGGGAAAAGGATAGGGCAGACTGCTGGGTAAAACCTGAAGGTGAGTCAGTGGAGGGGAGGTAGAGAGACCAATTTCAGTGTGAACAGGAAACTGCACATACATATGAGAAAGATTCAGATGGACTCAGACTTGCTCAACAGTCTGATTGGCTCTCCATGGGCTACCAGAGTTTTGGCACCCCCTCACCTTCCTTCTGTGGCTATCCAGATCCCTTAAAATCTACTCAAGAGACCTTTCTGTTTTAGCTCTTGCTGCACTGCCTCCTGTGCCAGTCAAATCAAACTGTTCTTCCACCCCCCTCCACATTTTTTACCACTCTGGTTAATCTAACCCTTAACAAGTGACGCCAGTCACTCTTTCATTCAACAAGTATTTAGGGCCATGTCCCAGGGATCTGGAAATGAGCAAGACCTGGCACCCGCCCTAAGGAGTACACAGGAGACAGGGATTTTCACAATGCAGTATTTTCGTAGGGGGAGAAATGAACTTGGCGGCAGAAGGTGGGACACAGCAGGTACAGTTTGATCAGGACCTTGAAGAAGTTATAGGCTCATTAGTGAAAACAATGGGTGGGGGGAGGGGTGAGATGTCTTGAGCAACTGGATGAAGGAACCCGCTTCTCATTTTAGGGTGTGTGGACAGGCTGTGTGAACCTTCTGTGGAGGGGGGACCAGGGCGCAAGGAGACGGTGGGAAGCAGCTCATGAATGGCTGTGGGGATTCCAGTCCGCCTACAGAGGCAAGTGTCCTCTCATACTCCAGGAGCTGCTGTGGGATCCAGGGGACAGCTTCTCCTCCCCTCTCACCCTGTTTTCTCTAGTGAAGTCCCTTCCTGTGGCTGCCACCAACTAGAAGAGAGTAAGGCCACTTCAGGCCCGTAATCTGGGGCTAACACACACCAGAATGGCTGCATACGTTAAGTAAATGGAGCTATTTCTAACTCTGCTGGCAAGCTGTCACACTCTCCAATTCAGGGTGCTCCCTGTTACTCCAGCTTCCCCCACCTAACCCCCTCAGGTAAGGGGGCAATGCCTGGCATGCCAGGGGTCCCAGGACCCTATTGATGTACCTCAGCAGCGTCACCTCTGATAGGTTGGTGCTTGTGCACCTGCTATCTGGTTGATTGGTTTTACACTGTCCCTGTCTAAATAACTTCTAAGCCTCAGCTCAAAGGCTGCCTCCTCCAGGAAGTCTTTCTTAAACCAACCGTCAACCATCTGGTAGGGATGTATAGCACCTCTGGGCCACCACGGTTCTCTGACTACCCTCTGATCATAACCTTGCCCACCTGCTAAATCCTGTTAAGATGATTTATGGCATTTTTATTGGCTTTAATAGCCTTGAATGCCAGAGGGCAGGGTCCAGCATTTAACTGAGTCAGTCTTTGATTCAGAAGCCAATATGGAACATTTTCTCACTGCAGCTCACCTTGCCAAGTGCAGGAAAAATACCATGTTGATGCCTCCCTGCCCTCAGGGAGCTCCATGCCCATGGTTTGTGCGTGTTCAGCAGCAGCCATCTCAGGAGCGGGACAGCCCTTTCAGCGATGCCTTCCCCCGTCCGCTCTCCGATCATCTGCCTTGTCAGAGTACACTGAAGTGTGTCACGCTCTGCAGCAGCTGCCCTCTAAGTGGTTGTCTCAGGCGGTGTCCATTCCAGAATGCCACCTTGCCATTTCTGAAGCTAACTCTGTGACTCTGACCCAGTGTGTACCCTGGGTGGTCAGCTGACCCCAATAGGCAGTTGTGTTGGTAGCAGTTGGCCTGACTCAGCTACTTGGCAAATCCAGGAGTGTAACTGACTGGATGCACCTGAATGAGGTAGAAGGGAGAGGTGAGTGATCTAGTTAAGGCAAGAGAGGTTATGGGGCAGAGAGGACAAAGTGAACCCCATGCCACAAAACAGCTGCAGGCACACAGCCCGGAATCAGCCAACAACAATTGCAGCTTCTGCTCACTTTTCCCCTAATGTTCTGAGTAATTTTTTTTTGAAAAGATGCTGTTGGAAGAGAGAGAGATCTTTCATCTGCTGGTTCACATCCCGGAGGACAGCAATGGCTAGGCTGAACCAGCCTGAAGCCAGGAGCCAGGAGCTTCTTCTGGCTCTCCCATGCGGGTATGGTGGTCCAAAGACCTGAGTCATCTTTGCTGCTTTCCTAGGTCATAAGCAGGGAATTGGATTGGAATTGGAGTAGCCAGGAAGCAAACAAACTCATGTGGAAGGGTGGTGTTGTAGACGTAGCTTAACCCGCTGTGCCATAGTGCTGGCCCCCTCTAATTTGTGTGTTTATGTGCATGTGTGTGGGTAAGCTACTGGAATCTCTTTGTTACTCGTAACAGGGCATCTCTGTGTAGACCTCTCCCCACCATTTCTGCAGTTCTTAACATTTCAGAGTACAGAGCTGCCACGGCCACAGCTCCATTCCTGCTCCCAAAGCTATTCTCTCTGACTCTGGCTCCCTCTTCAGCTGTTTCTCTGGGCTGGGTGGAGAGTGTGGACTCTGACCTTGGATTGCGCCTTCACCGTGGGAGACTGCCAAACACTGGAACAGGTTTCAGCTCCCAGGGTTCTTGTTTCCTGAAGCACCCAGGTGGGGACAGAGTGTACCAAGGACTGACGAGATTGCATGCCTGGCGCGTGACTTCTCTGAGGTCATGGGAGGCCAAGTCTATTGTCATAGGGGTCTGTGTGTGCAGACACACAGGGGTCCCATTGCTAAGACACCGTACTCTGATGAGGGCTGCAGAGGAAGAATTGAGGGAGGAAAGCCCATGGTTCCCAGCTGTGGGTTTTATAGCAAAAGACAGATCCAAGCCTTTCTGGGTGCCTCTGAGGCTGACTCAAAGGTGTGACCCACTGCACTGTGCATATTCATATTTTTAAAGGCTTATTTACTTTTGTTTGAAAGGTAGATTTATGGAGAGAAGGAGAGCTAGAGAGAGATCTTCTATCCTCTGATTCACTCCCTGAACAGCCATAATGGCTAGAGCTGAATGGATCTGAAGCGAGGAGCCTCTCCCGGGTTTGTCACATGGGTGCAGGGTCCCAAGGTTGTGGGTCATCTTATGCTGCTTTCTGAGGCCACAGGCAGGGAGCTGGATTGAAAGTAGAGCAGCTGGGACACAAACTGGTGCCCATATGTGATGCCAATGATGGCAGCTGGAGGATTGGCCTGTTGAGTCTCCATATTCATTTCCTAGGCCTGTTGTGACAAAGAACCATGGACTGAATGTCTTAAAAATGTGGGCTTGGTGCAATGGCTCAGTGGCTACATTTCTGCCTTGTAATCACTGACATGAGCTCCAGTTCGCCCTGATGTTCAGTCATCAAGCCCTGAGGATCCTAACTACTTTCTTTTTTTTTTTTAACTTTAAAAATATTTATTCCTTATTGGAAAATCAGATTTACAGAGAGAAAGAGGTACAGAGAGAAAGATCTTCCATCCCCTGGTTCACTTGCCGAGCAGCTGTATTGGCCGGAGCTGAGCCGATCCCAAGCCAGGAGCCAGAAGCATATGGGTGCAGGGTCGCAAGGCCTCTGCTGTCCTCTGTTGCTCTTCCAGGCCACAAGCAGGGAGCTGGAAGAGAAGCAGGGCTTCCAGGATTAGAACTGGCACCCATATGGGATCCTGGTGCATGCAAGGCAAGACAAGGACTTTAGTCACTAAGTTACTGTTGTGGGCCCGGATCCTAACTTTTTTTTGAAAAAAAAGGTTTATTTATTTTTATTGCAAAGTCAGATATACAGAGAGGAGGAGAGACAGAGAGAAATATCTTCAGTCCGATGATTCACTCCCTCTAATGACTGCAACAGCCAGTACTGCGCTGATCCGAAGCCAGGAGCCAGGAACTTCCTCCAGGTCTCCCATGCGGGTGCAGGGTACCAAGGCTTTGGTCTGTCCTCGGCTGCTTTCCTAGGCCGCAAACAAGTAGCTGGATGGGAAATGGGGCTGCTGGGATCAGAACCGGTGCCCATATGGGATCCTGGCATGTTCAAGGTGAGGACTTCAGCTGCTAGGCCACCATGCTAGTCCCCCAGATCCTAACTTTTAAACGTTTCCTCTCCTTGTTCATCTTGGTTCGTAATCTGGGTGATGGAAGCTGCCTCCTAATGGGTTTGGCCGAGTCCAGCTAACTAGAATAATCTTCCGAAAAGGTGTACCTCATCCTCCCATTCCATTAAGATCCTTCATCGGTTTCCCATTACTCTTAAAAACAAAACAAACAACCCCCCCCCTTTTCTTAAAGATCTGTTTTTGTGTTATCGGAAAGGCAGATTTACAGAGAGAAGCGGAGACAGAGAGAAAGATCTTCCATCTACTAGTTCACTCTTTAAACGGCTTCATTAGCTGAAGCTAAGCTGATTGGAAGCCAGAAGCCAGGAGCTTCTGGGTTTTCCACATGGGTGCAGGGGCCCAAGTACTTGAGCCATCCTCGGATGCTTTTCTAGGTTACAAGAAGGGGTCTGGATGGTAAATGGAGCAGCCGGGGACATGAACTGATGTCCAGATGCATGTTACCACTTGTAGGTGGAGGATTAGGCAATTCAACTATCACACTACCATAATCCCCATCCCAAAAAAAGTTTTTATAATTTTATTTAAAAGGCAAACTGACGGAAAAGAAGTCTCATCTGTTGGTCAACTCTCCAAATGGTAGCTATGCTACAACCAGAACCTAGAACTCCACACATGGGAGGCCGGGGCCCAAGCAGTTAGGCCATCTGCTGCTGCTTTCCCTGAAGCCATTAGTGGGAAGTTATTTTGGAAACAGAGCAGCCAGGACTTGAACCTGTGCTCTGAAATGGAATCCTGGTGTTGAAGGTGATGGCTTAACGCACTGTGACACAATGCCAGACCCACCATTGCTCTTAGGAATAAAGTCCTGGGCCTGATGCAGTAGCCTAGTGGCTAAAGTCTTCCCCCGTATGCACTGGGATCCCATAAGGGCACTGAATTGTGTCCCAGCAGCCCCACTTCCCATCCAGCTCCCTGCTTGTGGCATAGGAAGGCAGTAGAGGATGGCCCAAAGCCTTGGGACCCTGCACCCACATGGGAGACCTGGAGGAAGAAACTCCTGGCTCCTGGCTTCAGATCAGCTTGACTCTGACCATTGTGGGCATTTGGGAAATGAACAAGTGTATGGAAAATTTTTCTGTCTCTCCTTCTCTCCATAAATCTGATAATCTGATCTGACTTTCCAATAAAAATCAGTAAATCTTAAGAAGAAGGAGAAGAAGGGGGGGGGGAGGAAGAGGAAAAAGAAGAATAAAAGTGCTCAGTACTTGGCATGTCCCTGTCACTGCCCTGATCTCCAGGTGGTAAAGCCAGAGTGAACACTGGCCGGAAGGTTTTGCTTGTTTGTTTTAAATTTTACTTTTTGGATTAAGCCACCACCTATGATACCGGCATCCCATGTTGGCTCTGGACAGAGTCCTGGCTACTCCTCATCCTATCCAGCTCTCTGATAATGCTCCTGGAAAAGCAGCCTTTCCAATAAAACAAACAAACAAACAAACAAACAAAAAAACGTTTTTCTCGCTTTATGGTGAGAGACTGTATCGCACACTTGTGTGTGTGTGAAAGGTAAAGTTATAGAGACAAAGAGAGGCTTCCATTTGTTGGTTCACTCCCCAAATGGTTGCAAGGGCTGGAGCTGAGCCCATCTGAAGCCAGGATCCAGGTCTCCCACGTGGGTACAGGGTTCTAAGGCTTCGGGCCATCCTCTGCTGCTTTTCCAGGCCGTAAGCAGGGAGCGGGATGGGAAGTGGAGCAGCTGGGACACCAACTGGCACACAGATGGGATGCTGAAGCCACAGGTGATGGAGTAGCCTACTACAACACTGCACCCGTTGCTAGGTTTTTGTTACCTGGTTGCTGTTCAGAGCATCCCTGGGGGCTTCTGTAGCAGCTAGGAAGTTGAAAGCAGAGGCTGAGAATAAGGAAAGGAGTAGAAGGGGCTGTTACCTTCCCTGTGCTCCCCCAGCCCTTTTCTTCCTTGGGTTGGGGAGCAGAATTGGTCATCTCTTGCAGACGAGTGTGGTGAGCCTGGCTGGCCATGTGTGAGACTTTGTCTGCACTGTTCCCACCCAGATGAGCTCAGGGCTTCTCAGCTACGCCCTCTTCTGCCTCCACAGTTGGCTGGTTCCCTAGCTGAGCTCCCAGGGGTTGGACCTGCTGTTCAATCCTGTTCCGCCCACTTGAAGCAGCTAGCCCAAAGTGACCCAATAGCCAGCTGCAGCCAGGGCTTGTGGTTCTGTTTGCTTCCTCCAGGCGCAATGTGTAGTAATACCAGGGGACTATGGGTCCTCTTACAGAGCGGAGCTGCTGGCATGCGCACTCACTGGAGGCGGTGGAACCTCAGCCCTGCCCTCTAGTTTCACTGGCTGTCCTGGGTTCCTGTCCTGGGTCAGTCTGATCCCAAATCCTCGTTCTCTCCATCCAGCCCTTCAAATTCCTCTTCCCTGGGCCAAGCCCAGTAGTTACCCTTTCTCAAAATCTGGCAATATCCAATCTGAGGGGACCTCAGCATCCTACCAAGCCCCTGGTTCTTGGTTTGGAGCTCAGATTCCTAGGAGTCTGAAAACAGTGCAGTATAAAAGAGTTTAGCATTTTTTTCAAGAGTCTCTCCAGCATTTTTAAAAATCATGTTTCCCCCTAATTACAAAGTAACATATACTTAGTAAGGAAAACGTGTGAAAGGCAGAAGGCAGGTGTCCGGGAATGTTTTGAAATCACCCAGCTTGTCCCAGCCATGCCTGTGGCCGCAGGCATTCCATGCTGGCACAGACTAAGTCTGTAACACCTACTTGCGAACAGAATGATCTTCATTCTCATCACCTGGAGATACAAACCGCAGCTAATTTTTGTTTTAGTATTTGAGAGATAATGTTTTCACTACAAACCTGGAATAATATGTGTATGGTTCAATTGAATGGCTTCCCCACCCCCCACCAATATACAGTAAATCTTAAAGCAATCACGAATTATTAAAACTGTAGTAGAAAAATACTCTTTTTTAAAAAAGATTTACTTGATTTAAAGTAGAGTTGCACAAAGAGTAAAGAGAGAAAGTTCTATCCACTGGCTCACTCCCCAAATGGTCACAAGGGCAGGAGTTGAGCTAATCTGAAGCCAGAGCCAGAAGCTTCTTCCAGGTCTCCCATTTGGGTGAGCAGTCCAAGGCTTTGGGAACCATTCTCTGCTGCTTTCCCAGGTCATAAGCAGGGAGCTGGGTTGGAAATGGAGTATCTGGGACATGAACTGGTACCCATAAGGGATGCTGGTGCCACAGACAAGGAATTATCCTGACACATGGCAGCCCCATAGAATAATGTTATTAATAACTGATTTGACAAGGTGTAAAACAAAACTCAGAAAACTATTTGCAGCAATACTGACGCACATAGGCATTTCTTTGTTTTGTTTTCTTTTAAATCATTAGCTCCCACATATAAGGGAGAACACATGCAATATTTGTCTTTCTGTGTACGCTTATTTATCCCAACGTGACGTTCTCTAGTTGGATCCATGTTGCTGCAAGTGGTAGAACGTCATTCTTTTGTAGAGTTGAATAATATTCCATAAGGTGTGTGTACACACACAGAGTTGTGAACAGTGCTGCTTTAAATATGGTGATGCAGTTGTCTCCTTGATTAGTTCTGTTCAAGTCTTCTGGGCATATACCCCGGAGTGGAATTCCTGAGTCATATGGCAAGTCCCTTTCTAATTTCTCAAAATTGCTACACTGTTTCCCATGGTGACTGTGCTAATTGACATTTCCAGCAACAATGTATCAGCGATCCCCTTTCCCCACACCCCTGTCAGCAGGGATCTCTGTCTTGGATGGTAGGCATTCTTGCAGGAATGAGGCGATGTCTCACTGTGGTTTTGATTGCATATCTCTGGTGGCTAGTGATGCTGAGCATTTTTTTTCCCCATGTATTTATTGGCCATTTGTATTTCTTCTTTTGAGAACTGTCTGTTGAGGTCCTTTGCCTATTTTTAAACTGTACTGCTTTTAAAAAAAGATTTATTTATTTTAATTGCAAAATTAGATATACAGAGAGGAAGATCTGTCCAATGATTCACTCCCCAAGTAACTGCTACAGCTGGAGCTGCACCGAACTGAAGCCAGGAGCCAGGAACTTCCTCTAGGTCTCCTAATGCAGGTGCAGGGTCCCAAGGCTTTGGGGCATCCTCGACTGCTTTCCCAGGCCACAAGCAGGGAGCTGGATAGGAAGCAGGGCTGTTGAGATTAGAAGCAGCGTCTATATGAGATCCTGGTGTGTTCGAGACAAGGACTTTAGCTGCTAGGCCACTGCGCCGGGCTCAACTGGTTATTTTTTGTTGTTGTCATTGTTGAGTTTTTAAAACTGCTGATATATTTTGGATATTTATCCTTTGTCAGATAGATAACTTGCAAATAGCTTTTCCCAATCTGTTGAATGTCTCCTGACTTTATTCATCATTTCCTTTGCTGTGCAGAAGCTTCTGAGTTTGGTATAATCCAGTGTGTTTAGTTTTGCTTTTGTTGTCTGTGCTTTGGAGGTCTTGTGCAAGAAGTTGTGTCTTGCTGTGTTATCCCTACGTTTTCTTTTCTTTTTTTTTTTATTTCTTTTTTTTTAATTTTGGCAATCTTTACATAGCTGATTAGGGCACAAAAAGTCAAGGGCTACAGAAAAGTGGGTAAGACCATTGTTTCCAGATTAATATTATTTTTCTTCTGTATCTGGGGTAAGGGAAGAGATAAAGGGGAAAGCCCCACCCAGCCTCCCACCCATCCCAGGTCCCCGATGTGTAGCCCTACATTTTCTTCCAGCAACTTAATGGTGTCGGGTCTTAAATTTAGATCTTTGATTCATCCTGAGTTGATTTTTGCATGTGGTGAGAGATAGGGCTCTAATTTCTTTTAAAAAATCTTTTAAAATGTATTATTATTATCATGTTATGACACAGTTCCATAGGCTCCTGGGATTTCCCTTATCCCATCCCCAATTTCCCCTCTACTTCCAGACAAAGATGGACTTACAATGAAACTGTTTACTATAGCATGACAATAGGATGCTGGACTCTGCCATTGTCCATGCCTGCAATGATGGACATATGACTGTGTATGAAGAACTAAACTTTAGTAATGATATAGAGGAACTAGGTGGGGTAGGGCTCTAATTTCACTCTTCTACATATATACATTGGTCTTGCCAGCAGCCTTTGTTGAAGGGATTACCCTGACTCCATTGTATGATCTGAGCCCTTTTGACAAACGTTAGGTCTGTACGTGGATTAACTTCTGGACTCTATTCTGTCTCACTGAATACTGCTTTTTGTATCAGAACCATGCTTTTTTGATTACCACAGTTTTGTAATATTCTTTGACGTCAGGCACTATCATGTCTCCAGCTTGGTTTTTCTTGCTCAAGAAACCACAATTAAATTTTATATAAACTTCCAACTATGTATTTATGTGTGTGTGCTTGAAAAGCAGAGCCAGAAAGAAAGGGGGGAGAGGAGAAGAGCAAGAGAGCAAGATACCTTCTACCCACCAATACTGTTTCTTTCTTTTTTTCAAAGATTTATTTATTTTTTATTGGAAAGTCAGATATACAGAGAGGAGGAAAGACAGAGAGGAAGATCTTCCATCCGATGATTCATTTCCCAAGTGATCATAATGACTGGAGTTGAGCCAACCCAAAGCCAGGATCTTCTGGGTGTCTGACGCGGGTGCAGGGTCCCAAGGCTTTGAGTCATCCTCGACTGCTTTCCCAGGCCACAAGCAGGGAGCTGGATAGGAAGCAGGGTTGCTGGGATTAGAAGCAGTGTCCATGTGGGATCCCGGCACGTTCAAGGTGAGGACTTTGGCGGCTAGGCCATCATGCCGGACCCCACGAATACTGTTTCTAAAAAGCTACAAAAGCCAGGACTTGGCCAGGCTGAAGCCAAGAACTGGGAATCCAACTCAGATCTCCTGTGTGTCAGCAACCCAAGTAGTCGAACCATTAGCTGCTGCCTCCCAAGGTGTCAATGCGCAGGAAGCTGGAATCAGGTGCAGCCAGGACGGAAGCCCAGGCATCTGGCTGTGAGATGCAGGTACACTGCTAGGGCAGATCCTGTCCCACAGCACGGACACTGCTCCTTCACATGGCTGTGCTGTACTTTTCCTAACCAGTTCTCTTATCCCTGAGCATGCAGGTGGTTTCGTTTTCTGTCGTTACAAACATGTTGTTCCAGACAGTCTAGCACATTTATTTTTTGTCTACAAATCTATTTAGAATATATTCCTAGAATTGGATCACAGGGCCAAAAGAGTAAGCAGGCATGTTTTTAAGATTTCTGATACAAACTTTTAACACAACATTGCCTATTTACCTTCATGGCTATGCCAGTTCTTCAAAAAATCCTAAGAAGACCCCGGCATCGTAGCCTAGTGTCTAAAGTTCTTGCCTTGCATGTGCTGGGTGCTGGTTTATATCTTGTTGCCCCCTCTTTCCTTCCAGCTCCCTCCTGGGAAAGCAGTCGAGAATGGCCTAAGGCCTTGGGACCCTGAACCCACGTCAGAGACCCAGAGGAAGCTCCTGGCTTCAAAACAGCCTAGCTTCGGCTGTTGTGGCTACTTGGGGAGTGAATCAGTAGACGGAAGATTTTCCTCTCTGTCTCTCCTCTTGTCTGTATATCTGATTTTCAAATAAATAAATACATCTTTAAAACAAAAACAAAAATAAAAAGCCTAAGAAAGAAAATGCCAGTGTATTTTATTATATAAACCATTTTTTAAAACTTTATGTTTTTGAGAGTTAGGGGCAGAGTCAGGCAGTGGTCTGCCATCTCCTTAAATGCCTTCAGTATGCAGGGCTGAGCTAGGTGGAAGTCAGAAGCCAGAAAGCCAACTGTGGTCTCCATGTGGTAACAGGGACCCATGTGCTAAGCCTGCACCTGTTGCCTGCAGGGTGCATGAGCTGGAAGAGGAGGCAGGACAGAGACATAATGTGAGTCCCTCGCATAACTGCTGCATCGAAACACAAGGCCAAAAGGTTCTGGTTTAGCTTTGATCATGCACACACAGACCAACTGGAAGCTTTTGCTTCTGGCCAACATTTCAGCAAATCCAAATCATGCACGTTAAATTATGGACACTTGCCGAGCAGAAGCTAGTTGAAAATCAGGTTTGGAGCCAGAAATGGAATAAGAAAGTTAGTTAATAACTTAAAAACCTATAACCTGTTGATCAGAGGCAGGAAAGCATCTTGGACCATGAGCCCAGGACAGTGTGTGCCGTGATCACTCCCTTACCCTGCACCTGCAGCGCCGCCCTTGTGGTGGGGCAGCGAGGGACGGCGCGGTCGGCCTGGCCGCCGCGCATGCTCCGTCCTGCGCACTCCCCTTGCCGGTCCCGCCCCCGCCCGCGAGCGGTTAGGTTTTGAATCTAGCTGGCAGTGGCCGGAAGTGGCGGCTCTCCGGGCCGGCATGGAGTCCCCCGGTCCCGGCGCGAGGTGCCCGCTGCAAGAGCAGCGAGCCCGGTGGGAGCGGAAGCGCGCCCGTACTGCCCGAGAGCTGCTGGAGACCGAGCGGCGCTACCAGGAGCAGCTGGGGCTGGTGGCCACGGTGCGGGCCGGCGCGTTCTCTGCCCGTGTGGGCGAGGGATCCCCGGCTGTGTGAGAGGTGGGGACCCTACGAGTGCGGCCGACCAAGACACCTGCTTTCCTTTACTCGCAGTACTTCCTGGGGATCCTGAAGGCCAAAGGGACCCTGCGACCCCCGGAGCGCCAGGCCCTCTTTGGGCCCTGGGAGCCCATCTACGGCGCTAGCCAGTGAGTAGAGGGCGCGCCGGCCGAGGAATGGAGGAATCCTGCCTCCTGGCCGTGCGTGCAGCCCCGAGGGTTCTCAGTCTGTGGTGGCGTTGGGCCCCTTGCCTCACCTGCCTCGACCTGCCCCGGTTGCCCATTTGCCAGAGGGCATAGCAGCCAGTGCCGCCTCCGGGGCAGGATTAGAGAATTCAGTGAGGGGGTGCTTACGTGGTTCTTGAGCTCCACGCTCATCCTTGCCCACACAGAGAGCTGCTTCCTTACCTGGAAGAAGGACGGTGGGGACAGGGCCTCGAGGGCTTCTGCCCCCACCTGGAGCTCTACGCCCAGTTTGCTGCCAACGCCGACAGGTCCCGAGCCACCCTGCAGGTAACCTTAGCGAGGACCTCAACTCCATCCCCCTAGGGACGCTGTATTCACTGGGTGTCCTGGGCTCCCAGCTCCGTGCTATGCTCCCTGTGGAGAGGCATACTGCCTGTATTGAGTACCAGGAGTGGCTTTTTACCCCCACTTCCTCCCCAGGAGCAGCTCAAGAAAAGCAAACGCTTCCGGAGGTTTGTGAGGTTGCAGGAAGGCCGCCCTGAGTTTGGTGGTCTTCAGCTCCAAGACCTCCTCCCCCTTCCCCTGCAGCGGCTCCAACAGTAAGTTCACATGCCTTAACAAGCCCTCACTCCCCAAGATGGATCTGTCTGAACTGCTGCCTGTCAACTTTTGGAAAACTTTTTTGCAAAGTTAAAAAATGAGCCCACCGAGGTTCTGCAGCCTGAGGACCTGGCTGGAGCTGTGGAACTATACCTATAAGTGAGGGGAGTTGGGCTGGGGCCTAGCATGAAGCACGTGGGGAATGGATGAAGGAGCAGCCCAGCTTAGCGTGGTTCTTCCTGGGGATGTTAGGGTCTCCTGTGCTGCCTTGAGTATCCTCCTTGGGTTAAGCATTTCTCATCTGGCTTCCTGAGCTACAGTCAGGGTGCACCTCAGTAGTGTGGGGTGGTGGGTGATGGGCTATAGGGGTGAGTCAGGCCAGCCGGTTCCCGAGTCCTGGCAGAAAGGGGTAAGAGCCACTGGCCAGCAGCAGTAGCTTTCCCTGGCCTTACCTCTGGGGTTATGTGTAGGGAGTGCTCAGTGAATCAGGCAGGATCTGCTGACCATCATGCATCCTCTATTGTTTGATTCCAGGTATGAAAGTCTCGTAGTTGCTTTGGCAGAAAACACGAGTCCTCACAGCCCCGACCACCAGCAGCTCACGCGTAGGTTCTTGCTGCCCTGCAGCTTGGAGGGAGGTGGGGAGCTGCCCTCCCCTGATTCTGCTGTGTAGCCATGTGTGCACGTGTGTGAATGCCATGCCCCATGTCAGTGTTCTATTGCCCTGCCCTTGCTTGGAGAAGCTACACCCTGACCCTGGTCCCCTGCGGAACAGCCTTTCACCACTATCAGTCATCCTGAAGTCATGCCGTAGTGAGCCACTGGGGATGTCATTACAGGGGCTGCTCGGCTGGTGAGTGACACTGCCCAGAGAGTTCAGGCCATCGGGCAGAGACAGAAGAATGAGCAGCACCTGCGGCGTGTCCAGGCCCTGCTTGGTGGGCGCCAGGCCAAGGGCCTCACCTCAGGTAGCTATGGGCTTGCTCCTCTGTTCTCAGGTCTTCCTCTTCCAGCCCACTCACAGCCCCATGGAACGCCCCACCTGCTGTGCATCCCCCAGGATCCCCCCTTCCCTCTCCCTGTCCACCCTCCAGGACGCTGGTTCCTGCGCCAGGGCTGGCTGTTGGTGGTGCCTCCGCGGGGGGAGCCTCGGCCCCGCATGTGCTTCCTCTTCTCTGATGTGCTCCTCATGGCCAAACCGCGCCCCGTGTTGCACCTGCTGCAGAGTGGCACTTTTGCCTGCAGAGCCGTCTACCCCATGGCCCAGTGTGAGCTCAGCAGGGTCTTTGGCCACTCCGGAGGTCCCTGTGGTGGACTGCTCAGTGTAAGTTATAGTGAGGGGAACCTTGGGCCTATACTCAGTCTCAAGTGTGAATGACTGCTTGGCCTCCGGGGACTGGGTCCCTTTTCATCAGACTGGAGCTGCCTACATGGAGAGTGCTGGCTACAGGGCTGGGGGCGGGGTTACATATTCTCATTTCACCCTAAGCTCCATGGAGACACCAAGGGCCTTTGCTCTTGCCTGAATTTCCTGAGCCAGGTACTAACAAGTGGTTTCTCCCCAGCTGTCCTTCCCCCACGAGAAACTACTACTCATGTCCACAGATCAGGAAGAGCTGGCCCGCTGGTACCACAGCCTGACTCTGGCCATCAGGTATATCACATCTTCCCTTGGGAAGAGGGCTATGGTCAGTTCTGACCTGACTCTGGTCCCCCACCCACAATGCTGCCTGTGAGTTGTCCTGAACAGCGTCTTCTTGCCACAGCAGCCAAAAGAATTAGCGGCAATGGACCGGGCCTTAGAATACTTCAGGGACTGGATCAGGGCCAGGAGTACCACGTGATCGTCAGCACTGCACAACACACAGACCTCTTCGTGGTTTCCTGGGTCTGAGCTACTTTGGGACTGGACTACTCTGGGTCCTCTGGTCAGTGCTTCTGAACCAAGAGCCCAGGTCTGACCAAGCGAACTTCCACTGAGGTTCCACCATGGACCATGGGACTTGGCATTGATATGCTTGGTGCTACATCTGTGGCCAGCTGTTTATTAAGGTCACAGCTTTGTATACATGACTGTTTTATAGTATAAATCGTTTCTATAATTTATTTTCTCAAGTGTTAATAAAGTTTTCTCTGGGAGGGGAAGGCCTTTGTGTCTCTGTTGCTGACACACCTGGGAGTTTTGTGCTCTGGAGGCTGGCTCGCCTAAGTGAAAAGATCTGGAGCTCCCTCTGTCGGCTCTGCTTCCCGCTGGAAGGGGGCCGCTCTCTGCCCGAATAAGGGAAGCTTTTCCAGAAGGGCCTCTTGTCCTTGGGCACCTCACACAAGTGCATGTACAGTAGGCTATGCTGGGAAAAGCACGCAGGGGCCTCTGGTCACAAGAACAGTCTGTGTTTTAACAAACCTTCGGTGCCCGCCCTTTCAGGCTGCAACCTGGCTGCGTCGTCTTCTTAGCCCCTGTGCCACTTCCTGGGGGGTAGCTAGGCTCCATGTGTTGCTGCTCCAGGTTGTAGGGTCCTCCAACACCTGACTGTCACCTGCTTCCTCCTGGTCTTCTGCTACATTCAAATCCTCGGGAGAGGGAATGCCAGCCTCTTGGGGTGAAGGAGTGGGGGAACAAAGAGTGAGTGTGCTGCAGTTTCATATATTTCTGTTTCTATGCCCACCGCACTCAACATTCACCTCCCAACCCTGTACCTGGCTCCAGGGGTGTCCCCCGCTCCTCCGCCTGCTTCTCCCGCAGCAGCTGCTGGAAGGTTCGTAGCTTCGTGTTTAGCAGTTCCTGCTGGGCTCCTGCCAGAGTGGTCACCCTGCAGAAATGTCCACTCAAGGTCTGCCCTGTGGATGTCCCCACTCCCCATCTGCCACAGGGCTACCGCTGTCCTTACCTCTCAAAAAGAGGGTCCAGCTGGGCCATCAGGCTATTCAGGTGCTGCTCTGTCTGATCCAGCTGCTGGGTCAACTGGGCCAGCTGTTGCTCTAGACAGGAAAAGGGGGCAACAGATACTTAATTTCTGCTTTTCCCTAGTCTTCCCCGCCAGGCCCAGCCTTCTGGTAAACCCACCTGACTGTCTTGCCGCCTTCTTGCCTGCCTCTTCTTGGAGCACAGCGGCCTCTTCCTTCCTCTATGGAGGGAGAAGCAAAGGGCAGTTCTGGTGCGACAAGCCTCTGGCTGGTCACCTGGGCCCCCGGGGCAGTAGGGAGAGGAGCATCCTTGGATGTGGAAGAGCCATGGGGGAAGTCCTTTCAAAGGAGCACAGTTCTTACAAATGGAGCCTGTTACCCAGGACACGAAGCCTAAGGAGAGTAGTTCACCCAGTCTGTTCAAACCTCCCAACACGGGCAGCTCAGCAGTCAAACACAAAGCCATTGGTGCAAGTGCCTTTTACCCAGCATGCTTAGGGGTGCGGTCTCAATCATGTGTCTTTTCCAGGAATGTGGAGATGGCAATCACACCTCTACTCGGTTTAACGGCTTCAGTTTTCTCTCTTCTTTTAAAAGATCTTTACCCAAAAGGGAAAGTCACAGATAGAGAAGGTGGGGGAGGGAGACAGAAAGATAGATCTTCCATTTGCTGGTTCACTCACCAACTAATGGTAATAGCTACAATGACTAGGGATAAACTGATCTGAAGCCAGGAATCAGGAGCTTCCTCCGGGTCTCCCATTCGGGTGCAGGGTCCCAAGGCTTTGGGATAGCCTTTGCTATTTTCCCAGGTCATAAGCAGGGAGTTGAATGGGAAGTGGAGCAACTGGGACTCAAACTGGTGCCCATATGGGATGCCACAGCGCCAGCCTTTTTTTCAGTTAGTACTCATTTCACACAATCTCTGGTTGCCTGACTAAGCATGTAGTATTCCTTAAAGAATCAAATTCTTGGAGCCAGCATTTTGGGTAGTGGATTAAGCCACCTACCTGCAATGCCACTATCCCATATGGGTGTCCAGTACACTAGCTGTCTCACTTCTTTTTCTTCTTATTTTTTTAAAGATTTGTTTTTGTTGGAAAGGGTAACCCATACAGAGAAGGAGGAGAGATAGAAATATCTTACATCTGCTGGATCACTCCCCAAGTGGCTGCCAATGGCCAGAGATGAGCTGATCCAAAGCAAGGAGCCAGGAGTTTCTTCCAGGTCTCTCATGCGGGTTCAGGGTCCCAAGGCTTTGGGCCATCCACAACTGCTTTCCCAGACTAGAAGCAGGGAGTTGGATGGGAAGTGGAGCAACCAGGAACCAGGACACGAACCAGCGCCCATATGGGATGCTGGTGCTTGCAAGGCAAGGATTTAGCCACTGGGCCACTGTGCTAGGCCCTGCCTCACTTCTGACCCAGCTCCTAAACATGCCTGGGAAAGCAGTGGAAGATAGCCTTGCGCCCATGGTGGGAGACCCAGAAGCAGCTCTCTTGCCCTGACTACTGCGTGGATCAGCAGCAATTGGGAAGTGAACCAGTGCATGAAGATTCTCGGTCTCTCCTCCTGTCTAAACTTTGCTTTTCAAAAGAGAAAAAGGATTAGAATTTCCAGGAATGGTCTAGGTAGCAGATAAAAGTGCAACACCCTGTTTGTGGCACTGATCTGGGCTGGGTGGTCCCACATCACGCGATGAACCTGCTCTTTTACTGGGATGCCTGCATCTCTTTTCCACTGGCGTGCTGTTAAAATCATGTTTCTGCCAACCCAGCAATTAGAACCACCAGCTGATTGGAGCGATGGACGGTGCCAGGCCCTGCACTTGTTAGCACATACAAGAAGTTTCTTTGGAGATCTTCCTAATCTAAATGCTGGACTCAGAACCCTAATGAAGAAAACAGAGAAGATAGAACGGGTCAACCAACCATCTCAGCTATGATGGACTATGTCAATCAGTGGATTTTTCAAAGACCTCATAGTGCTTGGAGTGGCAAGACTGACAGCGATTCATAACTGTTGCAATATCAAAACCACTTGAGCAAGAACCTCAGAGCATGTCCTACACCCCGGACTTGGGGAGGGTGGGAAATTGGGTGGGCCTTCTCCCTTAATACCCCCCTTTTAAACATGAAGGTAACAATATGGAAAACATACTAGTATTATCCACTTTCCTGTAGCCCTTGAACCTTCTTACTCTAACTAAGTATGTAAAGAATGTCAAAATAAATGTTATTAATAAAAAATTAAAATAAAATAAAATAAAATCATGTTTCTGGGGCCCGGCGCGGTGGCGCAGTGGTTAAAGGTCCTCGCCTTGCAGGCCCGGGATCCCATATGGGCGCCGGTTCTAATCCCGGCAGCCCCGCTTCCCTTCCAGCTCCCTGCCTGTGGCCCGGGAAAGCAGTCGAGGACAGCCCAAAGCTTTGGGACCCTGCACCCGCGTGGGAGACCCAGAAGAGTCTCCTGGCTTCGGATCGGCATAGTATCGGCCGTTGCGCTCACTTGGGGAGTGAATCATCGGACGGAAGATCTTCCTCTCTGTCTCTCCTCTCTGTATATCCGCCTTTCCAATAAAAAAATAATAATAGTAATAAAAAAATAAATCTTTAAAAAAAAATCATGTTTCTCCCAGCTGTACCTGGATCCTAGCACAGAATGCATCCCTCTCTCCTTGTTACAAACCTACCACCAAACTCAGTCCTTCCTGCTCGCCCAGCAAGCTCTTTCTTCCAGTTCTGTATTATGTCCAAATGGGTTCAGCCTTTCATTTCCTAATGCAAGTGAAGCCTTGGGGGGAACTCATTTGCACTTCAGCAGTTTCCAGCCACCAAAATATATGGTCACTTTTTTTTCAGAGCCTCCTGCCCAAGGAGAACATAAGATTGTTGGATGTTGCGAACTCTAGAAACACTGCCATGCCTGCAACCAGCCGCTTCTGCCAAGGTTGCAGCCACATGGCCGATACACGGGTTCAAGTCCCAGCTCCACCAGTTACTAGCTCTGAATGGCAAGTGAGCAGCGGGGAGGTCAATAATTATTTTCAAACTCACCATGTGCCCCTGACACTCTTACCTCGAGGGACCCCTCAAATAACCTCACAACGTTGGAAAGCCAAGGTTGACACAAGTGTGTTGTTCTTGGTACCGTAGCACCCCCACGGGAAGGTTCCGGCCCAGGACACACCCCCACCCTCCCACCGTTTGACCCTCGGCACCTGCAAACACTTGTACAGCACAAAAGCCACGACGGCCGCGGTGTAGAGCGCCCCCCAGGGCAGCGCCTCGGCTCGGGGCCGCTCGCGCTGCTCCCTGGCCGACGGTCGCCGCCGAGTCTCCGTGGCCCCTGCGGAGGGAAGGGCAGGCGCAGGTCAGCATGGCTGGGGCTGGCGGGCAGGCTCAGCCGCTCTGCAGCTGCCCTCGCCGGTACCTGCGTGTGCCCGGTGGTCGGCGCCGGGGCGCTCTCCGAGGACCCCCGCCAGCGCCGACACAAACAGCAACCCTAGCAAACCCGGGAGCGACACCGCGCCGGCCATTGTCACCACTCAGAGGCAGCCTGTCCGCCGAGCCGGCCCTACCCGGCTGCCCCAGTGCGCACGCGCGGGCGCGCACGCACCGCCCCGGGCTTCCTCAGGAAGCCACGCCCATTCCATAGGGGGCCGGCGCTAAGGCATATTTGCATAAAGAGGCGTCAGTCTGGATTTGCTAAATGAACTCCCTTATTTGGTATTTTATTAACCAACAATACATTAGAAACTTATAATCTTAAAAATGACGTCTAAAAGCATGACTTTTTAAAGACATGGCACGACTCCAGGTTACTCACCCTAATCGTTAAAAGAAAAGATTATCCGTCCTATAAATCGGACATGCCTGCAGCACAAGGCAGTTCGCGCTGAAGGCCTGTTTCCTAGGCTACATACGGGGACTTGTTCCTCACCCTTCCGCCTAGGGGAAAGTCCCCGGACCTCCGGCAGAGAGTGCCGCGTGCGCATGCACGTAGACCCACCCCGCGTCCCACGGTTAGTCCGCCAAGAAGCGCCCTTCCGCGGCAGGGGGCCGAGCGGCGTGGTGCGGGGTGTCTTCCGTCACGCTCACAGTCACGCAGGCAGCGCGCCCCGCGCGCCAACCACACGGGGCTCATTCTCAGTGCGCACTATTTTACCCGTATCCTGGGCTGGGTAACCGAGTGCTTGACCCACAGAACCCTCTCCAATCTTGTTTTGGCAGCTTTACCGTCCAGTCTTTTGCCCAGACCTTTGTTATTATGTAAGGATTTATTTGAAAGGCAAAGTAACATAGATCTTCCATCAACTGCTTCGCTCACCAAATACTGGACTTGGCCAGGCTGACTCCAGGAGCCAGGAACTCCGTCCCCAGGTCTTCCATTGGTAGTGGCCTGAATGCTTAACTTGGATCATGGTCTGATGCTTTTTCAGGCGCCTAACAGGAAGACGGAGCAGAAGTAGAGTGGCCGGGACTGAAATCAGCATCCCAGTAAGCCAGGCACCCCGCCCCGTCAGCATCTTTTAATTGTCTGGGATACAAAGCGCAGTCTCTCCATGACACCATGCGTTCTCTGAGGAAATAAACCAGGTCCCCCTCACACTGCTGTCTTCAGAGCTTGGCTCACAAGCAGGAGGTCCATGTGTGTTCAGTGAATGGATACAATAGCGGGGTGCGTTCTTGTTTCCAAGCGAGACAGACAGGCAGAACCACTCTGGTCCCGCCGCCTTAGGGGAGGCAGGCTGGGTAAGCAGAACATAGTAGCATTTGGCACAGTGGGTGGGAAGAGCTGTTCTGGCCACTTACAATGGAAGAAGTGTCCCCCACTGCTTGTTGCCAGTAGGACGTTTACGCCCTCCACTGTGTGATCTTAATTCTTTCCTATGGAGAGTTCATAGCTTCCAAAGAGTGAGCATTTTTTGCAAATCTGGGAATCAATGGCATGTTTAGGGTATTTGACACTCCTAAGGACCACTTTGTCACATTTTTATCTATTTGAAAGACCCTCCATCTGCTGGTTCATTCCTCAGATGCCTGCAGCCAGACCAAAGCTTGGAACTCGATCTGGATGTCCCGAGTAGGCAGCTGGAACCCGGTCCCCGGGGCTTGCGGGGCTGCAGTCAGCTGGGGCCAGGAGTCAAACCAGCTTCCCAGGTGGCTCAACAAGCTAGTCTAATGCCTGTGCCCTGAATCTCTTTTGAAAAACTTTCCTCTGTATGACAATATTATTTCTTTTAAATAATAATCATGAATGAAATTAAAAGGACCAGAAAAGAATCTCAATGAATATTCTTTTGTTAAATTTGGCAGATATATCATGGCTGATTTACATTATTGTATTTTCTGAGAAAAGGTACAGCAAATTATACTTACATATTTCTGAGTGACAGCTCAATATGTATTCAATCTTTTTTCTTTTTGTCCTTAACTTCTGAAAATATGTCAGAAGTAATTTTGAAATGATCATATTTAATAGGAAGTACAACCAAATTTGTCAAGCCATACTCATTATTGATGAAAGAATATTTTATTAAATTTCATTTCAAAATATTTTTTCTCGTGAAATAACAGATAAAAAAGTAACAGGAAAAGCCTTAAGCATAAGGATAAGCTCAGCAAAGGTTCATAAAAATTTCATTCTACAATAAGTTCCAAACAATTAAAATAAAAACTCCAAGAATTCACCTAGAATGATAGAATTAAAGTTAACTCCAGCGCAGCTTTGTTCAATCGGCAATCACTGTCCTGTCATCATTAATTTTAAACTTTTTGGTTCAAAGCTGAACTATGTACTTACCAGCAACCACAGCAATTCAGATCAACAAATATTTTCAGAGAATATCTTGTCACTGACAGTTTTTTAAAGAATTGATGACCTCCCCCCCCAAAAAATTAGATCAGATAGAGACCAATAAGGAAAGCTTAGAATCAGACAGGAAATGGTCAGCTTGGACTCACATATACCTTACTAGGTAGGACACAAAGATTAGTTACTCCTCACTAAAGTATTGAAGATTTCTCTGCACACCCCTCCTAAAACTGTTCTGCACCTAAATTGTTAACATATGCCTTGTTAGAGTTATAAGCCGGTTTGGACTGTCCTAAAATTCACCAAGTTCAGTAAAAATTATGCTTCAATACTATAAACTGCTAAATATAAAAATGAAAATAGAAGCGAGACAGCTGAATAGTACCCTATAACCATTCTAAGGTGTATAGCAGGCAGTTGTGTATAAACTAAAATTGAAAAGTCAATTAAGTAGTCATAGGATGTGGTTAAGAACTTGCATTTTCTAACATATTGGTCACTCAATACCATGTCTGTTAACTCCATAATGTTGAAAATTGTTGTTGATGTCATGTTGTGGCTTTTCATTGGAAGGGATGATATTCTGCCAGCTCTACTTTCAGACCAGGGATGGTCTCCCCAAGAAACTGTTGAATTTATCTGGACAATAAGATGCTGGACTTTATGCATGGTACGTACTTGCAATGAAGGAATCATGATTGGATTTGATCTGTACTACTGCAATAATGTGGAGGAATCTAGTATGGGAGGAGGGCATGGGGAGGGGTTGGCAGAATCCCAGAGCTGTGTCATAAAACGAAATTAAAAAAGAAAAAAAAAAAAGAAATGATGCCACATGGTGATTATAGAAAAGAGTCACGCATAGTTGATTTTAATTTCAAAATTCTCTACTCACAAGGCGCCCCCTATGGTCTGTAGTGGATGGGGCACATAAATCCAACATTTTTTTTTTTTAAGATTTATTTATTTTTATTGGAAAGTCAGATATACAGAGAGGAGGAGGAACAGAGAAAGATCTTCGAAGCTGTGACGATCCAAAGCCAGAAACCAGGAATTTCTTTGGGGTCTGCCACATAGGTGCAGGTTCCTAGGCTTTGGGCTGTCCTCAACTGCTTTCCCAGGCTACAATCAGGGAAATGGATGGGAAGCAGGGCCACCCGACCTAGAACCAGCACCGATATGGGACTCCGGAGCATGCAAGTTGAGGACTTTAGGCACTAGACTACGGCACCTGATCTCAATCCAACACATTTAAACTTGTTTTAAGGGCCCAAGCGGTAGCCTAGCAGTTAAAGTCCTTGCCTTGCACATGCTGGGATCCCATAAGGATGCCGGTTCATGTCCAGCTCTCTTCCTGTGGCCTGGGGAAAGCAGTAGAGGATGACCCAAAGACTTAGGACACCTGGAAGAAGCTCCTGGCTCCTGGCTTAGGACTGGCTTAGCTTTGGCCATTGGGGGCCACTTGGGGAGTAAATCAGCACACAGAAGATCTTTCTCTCTGTCTCTCCTCCTCTCTGTATATCTGACTTTGTAATAAAAATAAATAAATCTTAAAAAATAAATTTATTTTAAAACTATTTATTTAATGTATTTATTTTGATTTGCAAAGGCAGATTTACAAAAAGAAAAAGAAAGATCTTCCATTCCCTAGAAATGGCTGCAATGGCCAGAGCTGAGCTGATCTGAACCAGGGCCAGGAGCTTCTTCTGGGTCTCCCATGTGGGTGCAGGGGCCCAAGGATCTGAACCATCCTCCATAGCTTTTCTAGGCCACATAGAAGCAGGGAGTTGAATGGGAAATGGAGCAGCCAGAACATGAACCTGTGCTCTTATGAGATGGTGGTCCTTGTAGGTGAAGGATTAGCTTGTGTGTCATCATGCCTGCCCCTGTAGCTCTATTTTGAAAGCCAGAGAGAGAGAGAGAGAGAGAGAGAGAGAGAGAGAGATCTGTCATCTGCTCATTCCCAGGAGCCAGAAGCTTCCTCTGGGTCTCCCACCTGGCCATCTTCCATGCTTTCCCAAGTGCACTAGCAGGGAGCTGGATGGGAAGTGGGACAGTCACTGGTGTCACAGGCTATGGTTTTACTTGCTAAAGCACAAGGCCAGCCCCCAGATTTAAATTTTCAAAAAACATCAAGGCCAGACAAAACACATCTCTAAACTCTGATTAAAGGTATGTGTTGGGAGTTTCAAATCCCGCTTCCCACATCAATTGGCCTCTCACGTTCTTGAGCTGTTTCTGGCAGCGCAAGAACTCACACCAGCTGGCTTCTTAGCCTGTTGCCAGAGCAGAGATTCCTTGAATGCAATTTACTAGTGAGACTGAGGGTGCTTAGGGACAGTTTGGATCAAGTAGTTGGGTTGGGAGGGGGAATCTGGTGTCCTCTAACTCCTAGACTATAATATTAATGACAGTAATGATAACAGTCACTTGTCTAGACACACTTCCTCTCAGGTAGCCTCCAGGCACAGCAGGACAATGGATGCCTGGAAGTCTCCCCACACTACTCATGGAGGCCTGTGTGATCATTCTGAGGATGGTCAGTGAGAAAGCATGGGCATCCTGAGGAAGAACTGGCCTCCTGCCACTCCTACCCACCCTGGAACTTTTGTGGCTCACCTGCGCCTGACAAGAAGCACACCCGACTGGGATTAGAGCTGGGCTGAGTCAGGCTGTAGAATGTGCTAATGAATGCCAAGATTGGGGATGGGCCATCTCAGATTGGGCCACAGCACCCACTGGCATACACAAGACCCAGGGCTGACAGTGGCCTCTTAGGTGAACTTTGGGAATTCCCTTTCTGGGCTGCTACTTCCATGAGAGCTAGGACTGGTGGCAAGCTTGTCTTGGGGTGGGCCAGCCTACCGTACCTGCTGGTAAGTGCCAGGGCTGGGTACAAGTCATGTCAGGCTGGACCATCTTACCACCTTGCAGGCTCAAGATCATGGCTGGGAATGGGCCTGTTGAGGAAACTCCCCAGCTGGACTGCAGCTCCTACTGGCGAGCATGAAAGACAGGGCTGGGGATGGGTCAAGTCGGCAGCACCCATTGGCATACATGTGAACCTGGTTTGGGGGTAGATTGGGCTCAGCTTAACTGCAGGAGAGCCAGATGATGAGATATAGGATAGACTGGGCTAGACTGCAACACATACTGCCATATATGAAAACCAGGGCTGGGGGTAGGCCTGGTGGGGCTTATTGCAGGTTGCTCTGACTAGGCCACAATACCTGCAGGTGTTCATGAAGACCAGTGCTTGTGGCAAGCTGGGCTGGCCTAGGCTGCAGCTCCCATCAGTTCATGTGAGACATGCAGGTAGAACTGACCAGGCATCTGCACCTACCAGTATGTATGTCGGTTGATGCAGGTAACAGACTGAACCTTACCCTGCTCTAGCAGAGTACCCAAGAGTCAAGGCTGAGGTCACCCCAGGTGAGGTTTCTTGGGGACAACCAGATGGTCACACTCAAACCCTGGCCACGTGGAAAATCAGTACTTGTGGTACGACCTTGGAGTACATGCATTGGGGCTGGGCCTTCTCAGTTGCTGGTGCCAGTGCAGTGCACAGCATGCCCAGATGCACACTGGGGCCATGCCCAGGCTTACATCTCTTCTCTTAGGGCCAGGGGGGCAGGATGCTGGAGCCATGCAGGTGCAGACACAGGGCGGAGTCTTGGGTCTTTTGCTCATCCTTCTCTTCCCCTCCCCTTTCCTGCCCGGAAACGAGTGACTTTGTTACCGCCAGTGTTGGGGATGCTGAGCTGTGGAGGTCAGGTGCAGGGAGGGGTGGGAGGAAGGGGGCTGGTGGTAGCTGTCTGGCCATGAGGCAGGCTGACCTTCAGAGGCACAGGGCAGTGTGCTTGCGGTCTGGTTGCCCACAGCAGCAGTCATGAACAAAGGAGATTACAACTGCACAGATCTGCTAGCGCTGGGTAAGCTGGGCGGGGCGGGGGCCCTGGGGGAGTGGTCATGTGGGGCCCGCAGCCCACCAGCTGGGCCCTGGTCCTCAGGCAGGGCAGTCACATCCCTATCTTCTCTCATTTGCAGGAATCCCCTCCTTATGCCAGGCCTGGGGCCTCTGGGCCCTCTTCGGGGTTGCCCTGCTGCTGTTTCTTATCTCACTGGCTACACTCTTGTTCCACTGGACCAGTGGCAGGATCAACAGCAGGCGTCAGGGGCAGGCAGTGTGAGTGGGGGCAGCAGGGATGGGCTGACCAAGAGTTTTCGCTCGCCTATTAGTCCCCCACTTAGGCCCTGAACTCTTATATTGCAGCTCAGGAGCGTCGGTGGAGGAGGTTCCCTTGTATGGGAACCTGCACTACCTACAGACAGGTAGGGAGGTTGCTGGCACAGGGAGGTGTGGGGGGGTTCCCACAGGTGGGGGTGGGACAAGCAGACCTGATTCTGTTTTCCTGCACCAGGACGGCTGTCTCAAGAATCAAGGCCAGAACAGCAGGATCCACCCACTGGAGGGCCTACTAGGGTGAGTCAGTTGTGGCCAGAGGGAAGAGGGAGGGGAAAGGAAATGTTGGGGGTGCTTTACTGGGGGGGGGTCCAGTGAACCTGCTGAGTCTTGCCCTTTCAGGCTGCAGATGAGCCCACCTGCTATAGTAGCCTGCAGCTGCGGCCTCCACATGGCCGGACCCCCAGCCCTGGGACCCCCATCAAGTACTCGGAGGTGGTGCTGGACTCGGAGCCAAAGCCTCCGGACCCTGAGCTGGAGCTCTATGCCTCGGTGTGTGCACAGACCCGCAGGGCCAGGGCTTCGTTCCCCGATGAAGCCTACGCCAACAGCCAGCCTGCAGCCAGCTGAGGTGACAGCCCGTGGCGCCGCCTGCCCATCACGGGGGCTGCTGCCTCTTCCCTCTGTCCACCCTGTGTTGGGAGTAACACTTACCTGTCAGCCGGCCCCCACACATGGGGAACCACACAGGCAACATGTCAGGGGGACAGGCAGGTGCCAGTTTCCTGAGGAAGGGGGAGGGGCAGCAAAGGCAGTGGTCCCCTTCATACCGCCACACCTGTTTCTGGAGGCCCCCCAACTTCTCTCTTCCCCTCATTTCCCGGGTTTCTTTAGAACCCACCCCCACCACAGGCACAGGAAATGGGGTGGGGGGAGGTGAGAGCTGCACAGGATGTGTGGGAGGGTGTCGTTCACGGCAGCCTGTGGGCTGCAGGGGTCCTGGGACCCCGATGGCTGGGGGCTCAGCAGCCCAACTCATGCCCCAGGAACTGGACAGAATATAGGTCTCCACCCTGGCATTGCTATTGTGTCCTCAAATTTGCAAATAAAACTTGTCAAACAGTGTCTGGATTTTACTCAGGGGACCTGCGACAGGTTCACAGGGTGGAGGGTGGGGTGAAGGGTGGGGTGGAGGGGGAGCCTGGGCCTCTGCACAGGACGCGTTGGAGGTTCCCAGCTAGGGAGGAGGGGCTGGGGGGCCCACACTGGAAGCTGAGCCCACTTGCTGCCCTCACTTGCTGCTGCCAGGATGTCACTCAGAGCCACCATCCCCTGGGGGGAATCTGTGAATGCCCCAGCCTCGCCCCCAATGACTCCCTCTGTGATCTCCAATACTAGGCTGCCCCCCTCACCAGTCTGCCAGTTAGCCCCTCCTTAGTTCCCCCATTCATCCTTCCCGACTCTCGAGAGTTCCACGTGAACTCCAGTTGGCATCTTTACTCGTCATCCCTAAACCTCCATTGCCCTCTGGCTGCCTGTCGGCATGGCAACAGTCTACTCCTCTGCTTCTCAGTGGTCACCCGAGTCCCCACCCAATCTGCCCTGTGTGTCCACCTGCTGCTTACTTGAGCTTCCCCCAGCTTCCTCCTCCGCACAGGCAGGTTGGCAGGGAAATTAGAACCATGGACTTGGGAGCCACATTGCCCACGTTCAAATTCCTTGTATTTCTAACTTACCAGCAAGTGGACCTTGGCTTCTCAGCCTGTAGCATGGGACAGAAGTGCAGAAAAGACCGTTGTGTTTCAAGACGAATTCTATGTAAAACATCTAGAAAACAGTGAATGTATAATCATGCAAACTAGTTTTGTTTTGCTTACTACTTACTTATTTGACAGGCAGAGAGAGAGGGAGAGAAGAAGAGAGCCTCCATCCTCTGGCCCATTTACCAGTGTCTGCATCAACCAGGGCTGGGCCAGACTGAGGTCAGGAGCCAGAAGCTCCACATGGGTCTGCCACATGGGTGCGGGAACCAAGTACTTGGGCCATCATCGCTACCTGTCAAACAAATTAGCAAGGAGCTGGAGCAGAGGGAGAGGTGAGAGGTTCATGTTGTGGTCTAGGATGTTAAGCCACCTGTCAGCAATCCACAAGGGCATCAGTTCGATTCCCTGCTGCTCCAACTCGAATCCAGCTCCCTGCTAATTAATGTGCCTGGGAAAGCAGTGGAAGGCAGCTCCAGTGCTTGGGTGCCTGTCCTCATGTGGGATATCTGGACGATGCCCCTGAGTTTAGCCTGGTCCAGCCCCAGCTGCTGTGGCCCTCTGGGGAGTGAATCAGCAGCTGAAGATTACCCGTGTGTGTGTGTGTGTGTGTCTTCTGTAACTTTGCCTTCCAAATGAATACATAAATCTTTTTCAAAAAAAGCAGAGGTGGGACTCCACATCACTATGGTTACCCGACAGGGGCTCACAGTGAAGTGACATGTAAGTGGGAACATGCCACTTGGTACAAGTCTGGCTGAACTGAAGGGCGTAGATAGAGACATTTCAGAAGTACCAAGGAGCAAAGTCAAGACTGCCCTGGAGGTGCCGACAAGTGTGATGAGGGTGATGGACATGGTAAGATGAGGCATGGGCGTGGCCAGAAGCCGGCACACACTGGGCACAAAAGCCACTCCAAGGGACCAGTGCTGTGGTGCAGCGCGATAAGCTGCCATCTGCAATGCCTTATAAGACTGCTGGTTCGAGTCCTGGCTGCTGCACTTCCGATTTGGCACCCTGCGAGGGCACCTGGGGAAGCAGCAGAGGATGGCCCAACTGCTTGAGTCCTTGCCACCCACATGAGTGATCTGGATGAAGCTTCTGACTCCTGGCTGTGGGATGGCCCAGCTCTGGCCCAAACAGCCGCACCAAGCAGTTTGATCTGGAGGCGAGTGAAGGGGAGCCACTTGTTTTCAAGCAAGGCATGCACTCACTGAGGCATGGCTCCAGCTTTCATTGGCTGCCTGCGCGCACAGTCTCCTCCCACCCTTCCTGCCCCGGCTCCCACCTCGTCCCCACCTGGTCGATCCTTTACCCGTTATTTCCCTTTGAGTCTGCGCACTAGCCCATCTCGCCCTGGAGCCTCTGTGGAAAAATGCAGGCCAGCGGGTGGAGCTTTCTGAGGTTGGAGGAGAAAAGCAGAAGCTGAGGTTTTTCACATCCGAGCCTCTCTCCTTCCCACTCGGGAGTCCAGAGAAAACCCCCGGAGCAGGCACCCCTGCACCTGACGAGAAGGGGAGCCCCCCACCCCCTTCTCCGAAGGACCCAGATGCGCGTGGAGTCCCTAGATTTCTGAGGACTCCAACCTAGGCCTCCCTCGTGGCTCAGGGCAGGCTGCTGGCGGGTTTGTGTGGCAGGAAGGGTGGCTTTGGGGCGGACACCGGATGCGGGGAACCACCGGCAGCGGGATGTGGGTTTCCTAGGCCTGCTGAAGACGTCTCAGTGTGCGTGCACCAGGAGGTGAGCACTTGACCCTGGAAATGGCGGGGGGCTGCAGTCCCACCAACTCACTGGGACGCGCCTGCCAGCAGGAGAGCTCAGACATTCCCCGGCCCAGCCACCCACCTATCCTAAACCTTAGCCCTCCGTCTCTATCCCAGCGCGGGCTCCCTGGCTCCCCCGCCTGGTGGGACGCGGCGGCGCCCCATCTCCACGCAGGCGTCTTGCTGTCTGGTGCGGTGGAGCATCCTGGGAGTTGTAGTCCGGGCTGCTCGGGGTTGTGCGGAGCTCAGGTCGGGCAGGTGGCCCGTAGTCGTCCTTCAGGTTTGCTGGCCTTGTAGCAGGCTCATGGCATCTGAAGCTGGGTGTTATGACTGCTTCCAAATAGCCGTTTGTAAACAAGTTCCGGTTAAACGATTTTATGTTCATGTGTGACTGCACTTTAGGCAATTTCCTAATTAAGCAAGCACCAAGTTGTGGGCGGCTGGATCCTCCTCAGCCACGCTCCCTCTCTGGCCAGCGACTGATCTATGGCTTGCAACTTTCTTTGCGTCTCTAGTACCACAGTCCAGGAGTTCCCAGGTGCAGAGTCCCAGCTTGGGAGGATAGAGAAACTAACGCCCGCTAGAAGAAGGGTCGTCGAGGTGTTACTTCTGGATGGCGAGTACCTCTAGCCCTACTGGGCAGATGGTCAAGATGTGTTTAGGTTCCAAGGTGGTGTTGGCCAGTGGAAGGGAGACAGAGCTGGGTGGGCAGAGACCAAGCCTTAATTTTCATGTGAGACCGTGGATCCCTGAGCTAGATCTGCTTCCGGAGTGTCTCAGTTATGTAAGCTGGTAAATTCCCTTTCTGCACTAGTCAGAATTGGGTTTCGTCTCTCCCACTGCCTCGAGTGATGACTAACTCTGCTGGGAAACACAGCAGCAGGGTCAGCTGGGATGCTGCGCCTCGGGGATCTTCCCATGTCGCTCATTTCTCCCACGAGCCATCCTCATCTGACTTCAGTCTGCTCTCACGTCACTTGACCCTAAGATACTTTTCTGGGCTAAGCTTTAAAATTTTTTTTTAAAAATACTTTCTTTTTTTAATTGAAAAAGCAGATATACCAGGAGTGTATCTGCTGGAGCTGAGCCAATCCAAAGCCAGGAGCCAGGAGCTTCTTCCAGGTCTCCTGAGTGGGTACAGGGTCCCAAGGCTTTGGGCCATCCTCTGCTGCTTTCCCAGGCCACAGGCAGGGAGCTGGATGGGAAGTGGGGCAGCAGGACATGGCACCCACATGAGATCCCGGCAGATGCTGGGTGAGTATTCAGCCACTAGGCTACCGTGCTGGGCCCTGCCTTGTACAGTCCTAGAGTACACAGTGAAAGGAGGCTACCACATCTGACCCAAGCTCTCCCTCATGGTGGGAATCACTTTTCCTGAACACTTTCAGGCACTGAGGCCTCTCTATGTTACCAAGCGTTCATTTCCCATCTTTTTAAAAATTTGAGGCCAGGTAATGTAGCCTAGTGTCTAAAGTCCTCGCCTTGAATGTGCCAAGATCCCCTATGTCCTGGTTCATGTCCTGGTTGCTCCACTTCTATCTAGCTTGTGGCCTGGGGAAGCAGTCGAGGACGGCCCAAAGCCTTAGGATCTTGCACCCAGGTGGGGGGCCTGGAAGAAGCTCCTGGCTTCTGGCTTCGGATCAGCTTAGCTCTGACCGTTGCGGCCACCTGAGGAGTGAAACAGTGGATGGAAGATCTTTCTCTCTGTCTTTCTTTCTCTCTGTAAATCTGAATTTCCAATAAAAATAAATAAATCTTAAAAAAAAATTTTTGGAAATGGCCCATGCTGTGGCATAGCAGGTAAAAGCTGCTGCCTGCAGTGCAGTCATCCACATGGGCACCTGTAAGAGTCCTGGCTGCTCCGTTTCCCATCCGGCTCCCTGCTAACGCACCTGGGAAGCAGCAGAGGATGACTCAGGTCCTTGGGCTCCTGCACCCACGTGGGAGACGTGGGAGAAGCTCCTGGTTTTGGATTGGCTCAGTTTTGGCCATTGTGGGCATTTGGGGAGTGAGCCAGCAAATGGAAGATCTTTCTCTCTGCCTCTCTTTCTCTCATAGATTAGCCTCTCCGATAAAAATAAATACAATGTCCAAAATGTCCTAAAAGAAACAAAACAAACTGGAAACAAACCCTGTCTTTCTACCTCTTGACCTACTGCTAGGTTTTCTGCCTGGTGCATGGAACAACCTGGTGGAACTGAGAGCCGACCTTGCTGGATGGCTTGAGGCTTCTTTTCTGTTGCCAAAAAGAGGTTGCTGCCATTGTTCGGAGGTGTTTCCGCAGCCCACATTTGCAGTGTTTTGCTCCGTCAGAGTCCCTCTTAGAGTGTGGTACTCAGAGAGCCCACTGTGGCCTGCCGGTGTAGACACTGTGGTCCACACTGGAGTGCCTGGGTTCAACTCCCACCTCCAGTTCCTGATTCCAGCTTCCTGCTAGTGTAAACCCGGGGAAGCTCCTGCCCCCCAAGTGGGTGACACAGATGGGGTTCTTGTCTGTGTCAGGGAAGTGAATCAGCAGAGGGGAGCACATGTTTTCTCTGTCAGGGCTACTCAAACTGAAAGAAATGGGCCTGGAGCAATGGTTTGATTGGCTAATCCTCCCCCTTCAAGCACCAGGATCACATATGGGCACGGGTTCTAACCCCGGCAGCTCCACTTCCCATCCAGCTCCCTGCTTGTGGTCTGGGAAAGCAGCAGGAGATGGCTCAAAGCCTTGGGACCTTGCACTCATGTGGGTGACCCAGAAGAAGCTCCTGGCTCCTGGCTTTGGATTGGTTCAGCTCCAGCTGTTGCCAGCACTTGGGATGTGAACCAGTGGATAGAAGATTTTTCTGTCTCTTCTCTCTGTAGATAAGCCTTTCCAGCAAAATAAAAACAAATCTTTAAAAATAAATAAATAAATAACACATTTAGAAAAAAAAAGGAAATCAGGGTGCTAAGAAGTGAAAGCAGTAGTGGAAGCATGTGGGGTGCCTTGTGGGATGTGGAGCCTACAAGACTTTGGTGGGGGCGGGCTAAGTGAGGGGCACACTGTGTTTATAAGGCCAGTACCAAGAGTTAGAGGCCTTTGGGATGGGAGTCCTGGGTGGTGGCTGTGGTCTAACTGGATCTCCACCATGCCAGGGCCTCGGGGAGAGGAGGACCTGGGCCTCCACACTTCAGCTCCTCTTGTCAGTGACTCAGTTTTGGTGTCTGGACTGCTTTTAATTCTGTGAATCTGTTTTTTTTTTTTTTTAAAGATTTATTTATTTTTATTGAGAAGGAAGATTTACAGAGAGAAGGAGAGACAGAGAAGAAGATCTTCCGTCTGTTGATTCAGTCCCCAAGCGGCCGCAACAGCCAAAGCTGAGCTGATGTGAAGCCAGGAGCCTGGAGCCTCTTCTGGGTCTCCCATGTGCGTGCAGGGTCCCAAAGCTTTGGGCCGTCCTCGACTGCTTACCCAGGTCACAAGCAGGGAACTGGATGACTGGCGCCCATATGGGATCCTGGTGTGTGCAAGGCGAGGACTTTAGCCACTAGATTGTTGCACCAAGCTCCTATTCTGTGAATCTCTTAATTTCCATACCAGCTTCCCTGTCCTTTTGTGTGCATTCACTTCATTTCTCTGCTTCCTCACAGCCTCTCACTATCTCCTCCTGTGTCCTGGGACTTCAGGGGGATGTTTGCTCTGAGAAGTAATGTGCATGCGTGGCAAGAACCAAAATGCAAACAGTGATGAAGGGGTACGACAGTGCTTTCCAATCAGGGTTGACTTTGTGTCCCCTGGATGGGGGTGTCGTCTGGGGCGTGTCTAGAGACACTGCGGAGCAGCTGATGGGGAGCCGTCAGGCTGCTGTGGCACTGTGTGCACTGCACTGGTTAGCTGCTTTCTTTTTAAAAAAGAGGCATTTATTTGAAAGGTAGAGTTACAGAGAGACAGAGAGATCCTCCATCTGCTGGTTCACTCCCCAAATGACTGCGAGAACAAGAACTGAGCCTGTCCAAAGCCAGGAGCCAGGAGTTTCTTTCAGGTCTCCCATGTAGGTGCAGGGTGCACAAGGCTTTGGCTGTCCTCCACTGCTTTCCCAGGAGCATTAGTAGGGAGCTGGATTGGAAGTGGAGCATCTGGGACTCGAACCAGCAACCATATAGAATGCTGGCTCTATAGGCAGTGGCTTAATCCTCTATAATCGTAGCACTGATTCTCCTCCCCACCCCACAAAGGACTCCTTGCCCCCCAAATCAATAGTACTCAGGTTGAGGAATCCTTGGGTGGAGTACAGAGATTAAAACACTGCCCACCTGATTGTTATTCCCAGCTACGGCTCCCAGTTCCTGGCCTCTGTGCAGATAGCCTTGGGTTAACCCGTAATACTGAGCCTCCCCTGAGCAAGGCGCCCTGGTGGGTATGACCCAGGGAGGCACTCCCTTTCACACGCCTTCTGACAACTCCCAGCTATAGGCTGCAAGTGATGTGGGCACTGTTGGGCTCCTGGCAGAGAGAATTCCCTGCAGACAAGTTCTGGAAAACATCCTGCGTAATGAGCAAGGGCCTCCAGAAAGGACACGGGTCCCAGAAACAGCTTGCCTCCCCCAGGCCAGTCGCTAACTTGGCTGGGCCTTCCTGATCCCCCCAGAGCTAATGGTGGATCGGGCTTCCCAGGCTTGCAGGTCACAAGAATGCAGACAAGCCAGAGGTCAGCGGTGGACAAGTCCCTGGCAGAGAGTGTGAGAGCCGGGAGGGGCCAAGCATGAAGGTCCACCACCTGACATCTCCTTGAACTTGAAGACGTGATAACGTCAGAACTAAACATTTTCATAGAGGAGCCACAGGAGCTGAAACCGCATGACAGGCCTAGAAAAAAAAAAATCTCAAAATTTAGAGAGATGCAAATCATGCGGTGAGAGATGGAAGGCTGGAGCAGACTCCAGAGACCTCACCTGCAAACACTGTGGGCGCCAGGAGAGACCGGAGCGGGAGGAGACGAGGTCACCGGTGAATCATGGATGAGAGCTGTCTGAGCCGATGGAAGACTGAAGTGTCTGATCAGACCGACAGGAAGAAAACACCAGCTGGTCATATCCAGGTACAAGTCCACAACCTCAAGGATACAAGAAGCCTCGCAGATCTTCTGGGAGAAAGAAAGCACGTTCTTTTTCCTCATCTGCAACCCTGGATGTTAAAAGATAACAGGATTGGGGGCCAGGGTTGTGGCACAGTGCCTTAAGCCACTGCATGGAAGGCCAGCATTCCGTATCTGAGTACTGCTTCTGATCCAGCTTCCTGCTTATGTGCTTGGGAAGTCAGAAGAGAATGCCAGGTGCTCAGGCCCCTGGCACCACGTGGGAGGTGCCAAGGGAGACATTTAACACCTTGTCAAAAATATTTTTAAAAAAGAGACCCTGATGAAATGACAAATGAATCAGAGTGGAGACCTCAGGCCAGATGATGGCAAGAAGAGGAAAGAAGGCAGTGAGGAGCAGCGAGCCCTGACCTATGTATTCATACCTCGGTGCATCTATACTGGGACATCTAAAGGCTAAATAAAGCCTCGTGAAGCAGGTGGGACACAGCAAAGGGGAATTGGCATAAGGACTGAATTTTATCTCACTGAAATTTTGCAGTTAAGTGGTGGGAATGAGGGGACCAGAAGAATGTCTGAGAAACCTGAGGGGCAGATGGGGAGAGTCAAGGGGGAGGGGAGGCAGTGGGAGCAGATGGGGAGAGTCAAGGGGGAGGGGAGGCAGTGGCAGTACTCTGAAGATGCTGCTTGCCCACCTGGGGAGGATGTGAGAGACAGAGAGAATATTGTGGAAACAGCTGCTATTCAGAGAGGTCCGGCATGACAGAGAGCAGGCACAGGGACGGAAATGAGTAACAGACAAAAAAACCCTCCAAGCTAACCAGGGGAACGTGGAATGAAGAGTAGTTCGTTCAGGGCAGCAGAGAAAAAAGGAGAATTAACAACAGTGTTAACATTTAGGGCCTGGCGTGGTAGCCTAGTGACTCAAGTCCTTCCCTTGCACTCGCTGGGATCCCATATGCGTGATGGTTCGTGTCCTGGCTGCCCTGCTTCCCGTCCAGCTTCCCTGCCTGGGGAAGCAGTAGACAACGACTCAAAACATTTGGGACCCTGCACACCCACGTGGGAGATCAGGAAGAAGCCGCTGACTTTAGATCAGCTCAGCTCAGGCCGTTGTGGTCACCTGGAGAGTGAATCAGTGGATGGAAGACGTTCCTTTCTGTTTCTCCCTCTCTCTGTATATCTGACCTTCCAATAAAAATAAGTAGACCTTAAAAAAAAAAAAAAAGAATTGGTTATCCTGGAGCTGGTGCCAAGCACTATAGGCTAATCCTCCACCTTCTAGTGCCAGCATCTCATATGGGTGTGGGTTCATGTCCTGGCTCCTACACTTGTGATCTGGTTCTTGACTGGAGACCTGAGAAAGCAGTGGAGGGTGGTTCAAAGCCTTGGGGCCCTGCACCTGCGTGGGAGACCCAGAAGAAGCTCCTGGCTTTGGATCAGCTTAGTGCTGCCTATTGTGGCTATTTGCGAAGTGAACCAGCAGATGGAGAGTCTTTCTATCTTTCCTTCTCTGTAAATCTGGTTTTGCAATAAAAATAAACAAATCTTAAAAAAGAAAGAGTTGGCTAACTCAGGAGCGGATCTTGCTGTGCAGTGGGTCGGACATCTGCTGGGGATGCTCCCACTTCCCCTCGCGAGTCACTATGCAGGTGGGAGTCCCTGACGAGTTCCTGGCTTCTGGATCCGTAGGCCTGGCCCAGCCCGAGCTCCTGTGGCCATTTGGAGAGTGAACCAGCAGCAGATGGACGACTTCTTTTTCCCTCCCTTCTCCCTTTGTCTTCTTTTCGTTACTGTGCCTTTCAAATAAATTTAAAAAATACAAAATTTCAAAAGTAATAGAATTCTTAGGATAATGTTTACAGCTCCCATAATGCTGTGCCCGGTTCTTGGTGCCTGTACTAACTCAATTACCATGGAGACACTATAAGGCAGATGGCTAGTATTCAGTTTAGAGAAGACAATACTGAGAAACAGAAAGGCTAACAGAATTGCCCTGGGTCACCAACCACTGACATCTCAGAAATTGAATTTGACGGGTGACCACTTGGCATACAACTGTTGTCACCACAACACTGTGTGTGCATTTAACCAAGACACACATAGGGCTTGTCTAAGGCATGTTATGCAATAGTAACAGGTCAAAAGCAACATCAGGACAGACCGAACATCAACCATATCCTTGGATGAGAAGACACACCAACACTTAATAAGCCAGCCCATCCCCAAACCAACATGTAGAGCTTATATATGTGTAATTCCAAACAGTATATCAAAGGCATGTACTAAAATGGCAAGGAAAACACACACACACACACACACACACACACACACACACACACACACACCGTGAGAGGAGGTACCGGGCAACTAAGCGTTCTCCTGAGGTTCCAGCATCCCAAATGGGCACCAGTTTCTGTCCCAGCTCCTCTACTTCCGATCCAGCTCCCTGCTAATGAACCTGGGAAAGCAGCGAGGATGGCATATGTCCTTGGGCTTCTGCACCTCTGTAGGAGACCTAGAAGAAGCTCCAGGCTCCTGGCATTACATTGGCTCAGCTCTGGCCATTTGGGGAATGAACCAGTGGATGGAAGATCTCTACATCTTTCTTTTTCTCTCTGTAAAACTCTGCCTTACAAATAAAAGTAAGTATTTTAAAAATAGAGGACTTTACCTCACCAGATCGTCCAAACATGTTGTTAAAGTCACTTAAAACAACAGGTTAAGGGGAAAATTAATCAGTGGAGTAAAACAGAGAAGCCCAAATTAGATAGCTGGATATTTAAAACTAGGAGAAGCTGATTACCTGGGCAGTGCAGGGATGGCATAGTGCAGGGATGGCATAGTGCAGGGATGGCATAGTGCAGGGTTGGCATAGCACAGGGATGGCATAGTGCAGGGATGGCATAGTGCAGGGATGGCATAGTGCAGGGTTGGCATAGTGCAGGGATGGCATAGTGCAGGGATGGCATAGTGCAGGGATGGTATAGTGCAGGGATGGTATAGTGCAGGGATGGCATAGTGCAGGGATGGCATAGCGCAGGGTTGGCATAGTGCAGGGTTGGCATAGCACAGGGATGGAATAGTGCAGGGATGGTATAGTGCAGGGATGGCATAGCGCAGGGTTGGCATAGCACAGGGATGGAATAGTGCAGGGATGGTATAGTGCAGGGATGGCATAGCACAGGGATGGCATAGTGTAGGGATGGTATAGTGCAGGGTTGGCATAGTGTAGGGATGGCATAGTGCAGGGATGGCATAGTGCAGGGTTGGCATAGTGCAGGGATGGCATAGTGTAGGGATGGTATAGTGCAGGTTTGGCATAGTGCAGGGATGGTATAGTGTAGGGATGGCATAGTGCAGGGTTGGCATAGTGCAGGGTTGGCATAGTGCAGGGATGGCATAGTGCAGGGATGGCATAGTGCAGGGTTGGCATAGTGCAGGGTTGGCATAGTGCAGGGATGGCATAGTGCAGGGTTGGCATAGTGCAGGGATCGCATAGTGCAGGGTCCCGATCCCTTTCTTCAGGTGACCCTCAGTGAGTGCCCCTGGCATGCCGGGCTATGCACCTGCTGAGGCCACATCCAGGGCAAGAGGAAAAGCACAGATTCTCCTTCAGGGTGTTTGCACCACTCGAAGTGTCCACAGTGAAGGGCTGACTCCCATTCCAGTCTGTGTTCTCCTGCTCCGGCTTATTCTGGCTCTCCTCCACTTCTGCCCACCTTCCCTTCTGGCCTGCCTTGGAGACCTGAGCCCCGCGTTCAGGAGCAAAAACAGTGGCGTTCTGGGACCGTTTTCCATGTTTCACCATTGTGTAATTGTGGAAGAACAATCCTCTGTCCCAGGTCTACTTGTTAAGCAGTTGAGCAGCCAGTTGCATGAAGTCCTAGTTTCGGTGCTGATTCCACTTCCCCCTAAGATAACACTGAGTGGTAGCAGGTGATGGAGCCGGGAGCCTGGAATTCCATCTGGGTTTCCTCAGAGTGACCAAGCACTTGTGTCGGAAGCTGGATGAGAAGTGGAGTATCCAGAACTCAGACCAGTATCTACCTGGGATGCTGGCATTGAAGGTGGTGGTTTAATGCACTGTGCCACAATGCCAGGCTCTCTCGGGTCATTGTTTCTTTAAAAGGAAGGAGGAAGAGGAAGAGGATTCAGAGTTTCCATTTATTAGAATGGTCTGTGGAACAAGCAGAAAGCCCCATTGTTGTGGCTGTTTCCAAGGCTGTGGCCACATCTTACTTTCCTCCCTAGCCATGTTTTCTAGACGATCCTTTCTCTCAAACCCGGGGCCACACTGCCAGCCTGTCTGGAGGAAGGGCATCTCTCGCTTTCTGACAGGTCTGAGCCCTGAGGACTGCGCCCTCTCCCACTTGTGGTGCTCAAAGCTGCCCTTGGAGGCCGGGTCAGGGCCCAGTGGGGACACAACCTGCCGGGGTTGTCATTCCACACAGGGTGTGTGAGCACAGAGCAGCCAGGTACTGTTGCAGGTGTGGACAGTTGTCTGTGGTCATTGAGGACCACAGTCCCTTTGGTGCTCACATTCCACTGAAGTTCTTGACAATGACGTTGTTGGAGAGACTCACATCCACCCTGATTTCCAGGTTACCGGCTAGCCTTGAGGCAGCTGCCCACTTGTGCCTGCCTGCCTGCCCTTTCTTACTTTCTCTTTCTCTTTTTGTTTTTTGAGCAGTCTTCTTTTTCTTTTTTTTTTTTTCTTTTAAGATTGATTTATTTAGTTTTATTGGAAAGACAGATTTACAGAAGAGAGAAAGAAAGATCTTCCATACGCTGCTTCACCCTCCAATGGCTGGAACCAAGCCAATCCAAAGGTAGGAGCCAGGAGCTCCTTCTGGGTTTCCCATGTGCGTACAGGGTCCCAAGGCTTTGGGCCGTCTTCAACTGCTTTCCCAGGCCACAAGCAGGGAGCTGGATGGGAAGCGGAGCAGCGGGGACATGAACTGGCATCCATATAAGATTCTGGTGTGTGCAAGGCAAGGACTTTAGGCTAGGCTACTGTGCTGATCCTATCTTCTTTCCTTTCCTTTCCTTCCTTCCTTCCTTCCTTCCTTCCTTCCTTCCTTCCTTCCTTCCTTCCTTCCTTCCTTCCTTCCTTCCTTCCTTTCCTTTTCTTTCTTTCTTTCTTTCTTTCTTTCTTTCTTTCTTTCTTTCTTTCTTTCTTTCTTTCTTTCTTTCTTTCTTTCTTTCTAGATTTATTTCATTGTTATTGGAAAGTCAGATCTACAGAAAGGAAGAGAGAGAGAAGAAGATCTTCCATCCATTGATTCACTCCCTAAGCAGCCACAACAGCCAGAGCTGAGCCGATCTGAAGCCAGGAGTCCACGAGCTTCTTCTGGGCCTCCCACACTTTGGGCCGTCCTTGACTGCTTTCCCTCAATTGCTTTTGGATGGGAAGCAGGGCTGCCAGGATTAGAACCGGTTCCCATATGGGATTCCGGCACATGCAAGGTGAGGACTTTAGCCACTAGGCTACCATGCTGGGTCCCTGCCTTTACCTTTTTTTTTTTTTTTAATATGTTTTGTTTATTTCAAAGGCAGAGCAATAGAGAGGGGGTGGGGAGGAGATTGTGAGTGAGCCAAGTGAGCCCACAGCAGCTGGAGTGCACCAGGCCAGAGCCAGGAGTCAGGACCTCCTATGGGGTCTCCCATGTAGGTGGCAGGGAGCTGTGTCCTGGAGCTATCACCCGTTTCCTCTTGGGCTGTGCATTCGCAGGACTGGATTGTTATCAAAGGCAGGTCTTGAACACAAGCTCTCAGAAATGGGATGGCAGGCCAGTGAATCCCCAGAGATCGGCTGTGCCACAACACCTGCATCATCCCTTGTGGATTTCAATCCCTTGTGGTCAGGGGAGGGCGGGGAAGATGTGAGTCACAGAGCACACTTAGGGTCCAGGACTAGCTCAACAGCAAGGGGTTGCCCTTCGGAAAGGGGTGTGGGTGTGGGCATATTTGGACAAAGCTGTAGTCCCATGGCAGCCTTGGGCGAGAAGGTGAGGTCACATGCTCCAGGATTCTTTAAAAAAAAAATGTTCACTTAGATATTTTCACTTTTATTTGAAAGGCAGAAATAGAAAGGCAGAAAGAGAATGGCCCATTGTCAGTTGGTGATTCCCCTCCCAAATTCCTGCAAGCACCATGGCTGGGCTTGAAGCCAGGAGCCTGGAATTTGACACAGATCTCCTGAGTGGGTGGCAGGGACCCCGGTACCTGTGTCATCGTCTGCCCTCGCCCAGCGTGCACATGAGCAGAAGGCTGGAAAGGAAGCAGAGTAGCTGGAACTCAAACAGGGCCCTGTGCTGAGACGGGATGCAGGTGCCCAGGCAGCCACTTAGCTGCTGTATGACCCCTGCCCTCCTCTCCCCTAGCTGGTCTTGGGTTGGGCACAGCATGCCCGCAGCTTTTTTCTGGCTCTTTCCTGGGCAGCCAGGTCACGTTCACTTGTGCACTGACTGTGAACACCAGGACATTAGGACAGTTTGTGGACTCCCTGCAATGGATGTGTGTATCCACACCTGTGACCACACACACACACACACACACACACACGCATGTACTCTGACTGTCCCCACCCCCTCTGCCCCCAGCTGCTCCCTCCTGAAGCCCCCAGGGAGTCTCCCACATGTCTCACACTGTCTATGTGGGGGAGGCCCTGTGGGTAGTGGGGAGGAGGAGGGCAGGGCTGTTGGAAACTTTAGTCAAGCAGAGCGGTGAACAGCTGCAGAGATGCCTTAGGAAACACTCGCAGTGCTGGCTGCCACGCCCTTTAGTGGCTTTTCTGAAAACGGTCTGGTGAGTCCCAGCCTGATCAAAGTGACAGTGATGGGACAGGCAGCCCCCAGACACAGAACCCTCCATCCATGAGGGTCCTGATGGGTGCTTACCTCCTGGACACACCCCAACAGGCCTCCCCAGCACACATGCATACCAAGCACCCCTGCCTCTCTGTTTATTTTTAAAAGATTTATCTATTTTTATTGGTAAGGAAGATTGCAGAGAGAAGGAGAAACAGAGAGAAAGATCTTCCATATGTTGGTTTACTTCCTGAGTGGCCTCAATGGCTGGAGCTGAGCTGATTCAAAGCCAGGAGCCAGGAGCTTCTTCTGGGTCTCCCACGTGGGTGTAGGGTCCCAAGGCTTTGGGCTGTCATTTTACTGATTTCTTAGGCCACAGGCAGGGAACCGGATGGGAAGTGGAACAGTCTGGATATGAACTGACACCCATATGGGATCCTGGCCCATGCAAGGTAAGGATTTAGCCACTAGGCTACTGCGCCAGGCCTGTACCCCTGCCTCTTCTTACAGCTAGCTCTGAGCTGACAAGTGTGTCTCCCCACCCCCATGATCACTTTCTCTGGGGCCAGCTCTGAAAGCTTGGCCCAGGGCCCGCTATACATCAGCTGCCACAAAGGCTGTTAGCCTGTGGTTTGGACATTTTCCTCTCCACCTGCAGGAGGGCCGTTGGGGGATAGAAGGGACAGACGTTGCCCACAAGGCCATGGGTTTTTTCCATCTGCCTCTTGGGGTCGGTTCCTAGTGCCATCGCCGTATGGAAGGCCTTGGGAGTCTCTCTGTGAGGGACGGCATCTTGGAAACTGAAGTTCTGGAACCACTCTGGGGGACTGCTGCCCGGCAGGGCTGGTTAGCCCTTCCCTGATCTCCTCCGTTAGTCGGTCGGGCTCTCACCACTCACAAGGGCCTGTCAGGCTTTGGCACCCTCTCCTTCCCCACAAAGGCCGTTTCCTTTCACAGCTGAGTAAGTACAGAGCGGCAAGAGCTGGGCTTTGTAGAGGGAAGTTCTAGGAAAGCAATACTAATAAAATAAGAAATTCTCAGTAGCCTTAGAGTCTGCACACTCCCCACCCAGGCCTGCCCTGGGTTCTCGGCCTCAGAGGGCTAGGAGGCTGTGGCCCTTGGCAATCCCTGGGTACCTGCTCCTCTCCCCACTCAGGCATTTGTGCCCAGGTGTTGTCAGAGCTGTGCCAGAATGGGAAGGAAGAAGGGGCCGAGGGCCACAAGTGTGATCAGCTGGTGAGCAGAGGGGCCAGGGAGAAGCTGTGAGGAGCGAAGGAGGGAGGCAGGCATGCTGACTCGACAGTGTAGGTCCACGTGTCTCCTCCCAAAGCCATTTAATCCCCAGGAAGGGCTTAGCAATAGGTGCAAAACCCATCCCTATGTTGCCTACAGAAGACAAATCTGACCAACAAAGATAACTGGAAACTATATTTCATGGATTTTGATTTTTTAAAAATTTACTTTCATCTCTTCAAGACACTTTTTTACTCATTAAATTCTTCACTGATTCGTAGGTCATGCAGTAGCATCATTTTCTTCAAGGAGGTTCTTGATTTTCTTTTTTATTTCTTCAGTGACACATTAGTCATTCAGTAGCATGTTAATTAACTTCATGGCATTTTTAGTATATGTGCTGCCGAAGCGAGCACAACTTCATGGCATTTTTTATTTCTTCTTCCTGTTGTTGATTTTATTTTGTGGCTTTTCATTTAAGAGTGTGTATAGTAGCTGTGTAATGGAGACTGTCATATCCAGTAGCATGTTATTTAATTTTATGGCATTGTAGATTTCTATTTTTCTTTGAGTTGTTGAATTTGTATTTAAGGGGATGTATAGTAACTGTGTAATGGAGACTATCATATCCAGATGTGAGGATACAATGCAGTATGCATCTCTATTTCCAGATCAAAGATGGACTCCCAATGAAACTGTTTACTATATCTTGACAATAGGATGCTGGACTCTGCCATTGTCCATGCCTGCAATGATAGACATAGGACTGTGTATGAAGAACTAAACTATAGCAATGACATAGGGGAACTCAGAGTGGGGAGGGGAACTTGGGGAGGAGATAAGGGACATCTCAGGGATTATAGAACTGTATCATAAAATTATAATAATAATAAAAAATTTGAAAGTAAAATAAAATAGAAGATGTCTTTAAAAAAGAAATAGGTGCCTGTGATTAGCATCCTCACTTGTTAGTTCCCAAATCCCCGAGTGGAAAGTGGGGTGAGGGGTTGTGAGTTCCCACTGGAGGAGTCAGCTAATCAAGATTCCTTTCAGGACTCACATCTTCTGGGAACCCAGGATGCTGAGGTGCTGGGATTCCAAGCCAAGACCCCCACCCTAGTTGGGTTCAGAGGGGGATGGGGCTTTGCCCTGAAGAAACAATAGGGTTGAATTTCTGGAGTCAGTTGGTCCCCAGAGAGCGGCAAATAGTTACACACACACACACACACACACACGTCCTAGGGAACAGGGCTTGCCAGGAACGAGGAGCCGTGGGAGCCAGCACTGCCACAGTAGCGTTGGGAAGGTGGGGTTAAGATACCTGGCTCCTCTGCCCTGGGCTCTGACTGCAGTATCTGCCCCTGCCATGTGGCCTGCACTCAGCTATGCCTCCTCTTCACTGAGCCCATTTGAGATGCACTCCCGTCTTCCTCTTTTCTGATTGTAAGTCACAGGGTCAAGTGCTGAGTGGTGCGGCCACAGAGGGAACTCGGAGCTCTAGAGTGAGCAGGGTGAGAGAGCAGAGGGGCTTAGCAAGCAAGGGGGCTTGGGGGGAGGGCAGGAGTGCTGCAAAGGACCATGGCGGAGGCCATCACCTACGCGGAGTTGCGGTTTGTGAAGGCTCCTCTGAGGAAGAATGTCTCCAACACGGGGCAGGGTAAGGGCGCCTGCAACCCTTTCATCTCCTGAGTGTACAAACCTCCAACCACCAGCCCCATTGCCATGGAGCCTCCCCTCCTCCTCTCCTCTCCCGTCCCCTCCCCTCCCTGCCCTTCTCTCTCCTCCTCTCTCCTCTCCTCTCACAGACTCTGATGAGGATGGGGAGGTCACCTACGAGAATGTGCAGGTACCTTCAGCCCCAGAGGCGCCCGCAGGTCTGACGCTGCCCTCCGGAGCAGGGGACCAAACAGGTATGATGAGCCCAGAGGAAGTGTGTGTGTGTGTGTGTGTGTGTGTGTGTATGTTCTGTGTTGGAGCAGGGGAGTTAACAATGGTCTCTAGAGGATGCTATGCTAGGTTGGGAAGGGAGAAGGGGAGAACAACCTGTCAGGTGTCAGCAGCATGCCAAAGCCTGTGCAGTCCTTGTGGGGGCTGGGCAGGGTCTGGGGCAGCCCTGGGAGCTGAGCTTGGATGATCAAGGAGCCATGGGGTGGAGGTAGGAGGAAGGGTAAGGTAGATACTGGAGAGCAATCAGTCTGGAGGAGAGTTGGATGTCAACCCATCCCTACCCTGAAACACTATAAAGGGACCCCTGGGAGAACCAGGATGGGGTTCCCAGGGGAGTGTTCAGGTTGACACACTGGGAAGAGTCCTGAGGTGATCAGGAGCCCTGTGGGTGGCGAAGGCATCCCAGAGCAATGGCAGGTGGAGGGTATCAGCGGGGCCACGGTGGGGGGAGGGGTGGGTCTGTGGCAGGAGCTTGCCTGTTTGTCTGCTGCCACCACTGCTCTCTTCCCAGTGGTCCAGATAGAGCAGCAGCCAGCCACGTCCTGGAGCAACACTGCCTCCCCAACTACCAAGAGGATATACCTGTGTGAGTTCTGTCCCCTTGGCAGCTGTGCAGGAACCTGGGGAGGCAGGGAGAGAGAGAGAGAGAGAAGGTTGTGGATGTGAAGAATTCACGCATCCTCCAGAGCATGCCTTGCCTGGAAATGAGCCTTTCTGATGTGGCCCCAGAGGAACACCCCACCCCTGGGACGTTCTCATGCCTGTCCCTCCACACCCATTTCCTCTCTCACCTGAGAGTTAGTTCCACTTGATACCAGGCGATGACTCCTCCTTCCACTTAACCAGAAATAACATCCAGCATCTATTCTGGAACATTCTACTTCTTTACCTCCAAATCACTCCATCACCCACGGTAGATGGCCATTGCTTACTCCCTTACTTATGCAGGCATTTCTTAGGGATGTGGTCCTCAGGGTCCCTCCACTCCTGCCCTAGCCCCTCAATTTTCCTTCCTCCTTCTGTGAAGGTCATGGCCACCCCTGCTGCTCACAGCACCTCCTGCTGGTTCTGCTCCCCACCTGCCTGCTGCTGGGGGTGGCTGCCATCTGCCTGGGAGTGCGATGTGAGTATGGCTGACCCTGGCTTCCCCTTTACCCCAAGCCACCTTGTCCCTGCTTTCCCCAACCTCAGTTACACTTGCTCAGGACGCCCACAGCCACATCATGTACATGCTCAGGTTTGTGGCTGGTCCCCCGTGCTATCTGCCCACAATTACCCCCATCTTACCTAATCACCAAGCTTTTGGCTACAAATGTCCTATTTCAGCCCTGGTGGGCAATGGTTCAAGACCCAGAATAGGGGTCGATGGCACAGTGTCAGAGCTCCAAGCGTGGCTGGATCAGGTGTTCACATTCCTCTCACACCCCATCTCCATCCTGTGTCTATCCAGATCAGCAGGTGTCTCAGCAGTTTGGGCAGCTGAGCATGCAGCTGGAAACTACCAACAACAGCCTTCAGGAGCAGCTTCACTTTGGAACTGTCCAGCTGCAGCATATGGAAAAAGACCTGCTGGACTCCAAGGAAGAGCTGGCCCAGAGACAGAAAACACTAGAAGGGGAGTTGAAGGCGCACCAGGCTGCACATGAACAGCTGCAGCTCTGTCAGGCCGACAGGGAGAAGATGCAAGAGACCCTGCAGAAGGAGGAGGCACAGAAGCAGACTATGCAGCAGATGCTGAGCCACCTGCAGGGCACACTGAGGCCCTTCTTCACCTGCCCCTCACAGGGTACCTGCTCTGGGCATGGGGGAGCCGGAGGGGCTGGCTGAGTGTGAAGAACCAGGTGAGGGGGCACCAGGGACAGGGGTCTGGGGGCAGTCAGGAGTTGTCCAGGAGAAGGACAGTGCAGCAGATCTGGGGGTGACAAGAGCTAAAATGCCAACAAAGAGAAGGATGAAGCTGCATGCTGGTTAGGAGGATCCCTTCAGCTCCTAGGGTGGCAGCCTACAGTGCAAATCAGTTCCACTCCAATGATGTCAGCAGCAGGGGTCTAGAAACTCCAAGACTCTTCATGAAGTTGGTTCACTTGGTTCCAAAGGACATAGCTTCACTTAGTGCTTGCTCCTGTGGAGACCACTTGAAGATGAACAATCACTGGCCGCTCCAGGTGCAGGGTGGTATAGGGCAAGGTGGCTGAAATTCACATGTGGACCTCACGAAGAGATTGGTAAGATGGGAGGGTTCAGGGGTTTAAGTGTGGCAGACACTGCCCCACCTGGTCTACCCACTTCGAAAGCAGTGATGGAGAAGGGACACATGGAAGGGAAAGGCCAGGCTTAAATAGTCTGGGGTCTGTGCCAGGGCTCACGGGTACTGGCACGCAGAGGTCTTGGGAGTGTGGTCAGGGTTGGGCTCTGTGTGTCTGAGAGGGCAGGAAGAGTGTGTGCAGATACCTCCAACTGTCATTTCCTGAATCTTCTGCTCTGTGCTGTGAGGTTCATGCTAGGGCTGCCCTGTTCCCAGAGTATCCCCGACTGCTCCTCCACTGAAGAATGCCTACTGTGATGCCAGTTTCTTCCACCCACACCTCTGCCACCTCACAGAGGTCCACGGCTCGTGGCACCTCCTCTTCCTCTGTCGCTGCCTCCTATCTTCACTTCTCTCCCTGCCCATGCTGAGGTTCAACCATCACCCAACACTCACTCACTGTGCCACTATACTTTGCATATGTTTGACTGGCAAGATTTGATCTCTGCAGGAACTCTGTTGACCACTGCCGCATCGGAGAATTGTTCTGCCTGGCGTCACTGAGTTGCTAGTTTCAAGCACTGCCTGGAATCCTAGGCATTGGCCAGTGCAGCACCCCCATAGTATCTCTCCTTTCTCCACATTTGCCAGATACCTTCATCTCATTCCCCAAGGCCAGCATGCTGCAATGCCAAGTCTGCAGAGCTGTTTGACTTTTTCTTTATTTCTATTTTTGATTTGTTCCTAGCCATTCTTCTTTTTTAAAACAGATTTATCTTTATTGGAAAGTCAGATATACAGAGAGGAGGAGAGACAGAGAAGATCTTCCGTCACTCCCCAAGTGACTGCAACGGCCGGAGCCAAGCCAATCCCAAGTCAGGTGCCAGGAGCTCTTCCGGTCTCAAGGTTTTGGGCCATCCTCTACTGCTTTCCCAGGCCACAGGCAGGGAGCTGGATGGGAAGCAGGGCCACTGGGATTAGAACTGGTGACCATATGGGATCCTGGCGCTGCAAGGCGAGGACTTTAACCATTACACTATCGTGCTGGGCCCCCTAGCCATTCTTTTTATTGGAGCCAGGAAAGCCCTTCATAAACAAAAATCTGCTCATGCTATCCAAGTCTAGCTCATGTCATTCTAGTTGCTTGATCACAGTTAAGGGAATCCATGTGGCAATGACTTGAACACGGCAACAATTCGAACATGTGGTGGCGACTGCTTTAAGGAGCAAAGGAGAATGAATGGGTACAAGGACTTGTGGATAGTTACAGGTGTCTGAGGTGTACTGCAAAGCATTCAGGAATGAGCTGAGAGGTGGGGGTAGAAATACTGTTCCTATGGACACTTCTGGAATGTGAGGAAGTCATGCTATTGAGTGTGAAGGCCTTTTACTGCATGTACATACAGTGTATGTTCCATGGTGGAGGGGGCAGAGAAGGGCTGAGGAGGAGTGCAGAGTTCTGGGTCCACAAGTCCACAGACTGATGGCCTCAGACTCAGGGTGTGGTTAGCAGCCAGACCACGAGTGTATCAGCTCATCCTCGACATTGCTGTCCCCACTCTCTCCCTGCTTTCTAGACACCTGCTGTATGGTGGGCTGGAGACTGATCCAGAGAAGATGCTTTTACATCTCACTCACTAAGAGAGATTGGCAGGAAAGCCAGAAGTATTGCAAGTCACTGTCTTCCAACCTCACCACTATCAGAGACACTTGGAGTTCTTATTCAGAAGTAAGTAAGTTGGAGGAAATGCCATTTGACAGAGATGCATCCTCGGGTCGAGATTGGCAGTGCACTCTGGCCCATGTGTCTTGGCAGACGCAGTCACCATCCTTAGCACTGAGTGGCTAGCAGCTTTTCCACTCTCACAGCGCAGTGCTGTGGGCAGCCCTCCTGGCCAGCTGGCACTGGCAGGAAGTCTTAGTCAGCTGGGGCATGGCCCTTAAGGAGCACAGATCCGGGTCACCCATGGGTCAGGCACCACAGGCAGGCTCGGTCCTCCATCAGAGGATTGTCCTCTGTCATGCATTTTTGGCTACACAGCTGTGCCCTCTGAATCTTCTTTCAGAGTTCTCCCTGGAAGGGCTTATTGTCGGAGTTATCCCAGGACACTCCATATTGGACTGGCCACAGCTTAATCAAGGACCAGTGGTGGAGTTCAAGGTGAGTTTGTTGGGAGGTTTGAGTGTTTCCAGCACTATATTATCTCCTAATAAAGACATGCCTAATAAAGACATTCCTCCTTAGATCCTGATTCCAGAATGTTTCCATAATGTACATTCACCTTTTTATTTTCCTCAACTTACAAACTTTTGAACAGTGTTAGTATTTATTCTATTCCATAGTATATAGAAGTCTCTTGTGCAGTTAAAAATAATGAAATAGTTAGAGAAGCTGATTTTTTGCCAGGGTTTTAGAGCTGATGGTAAACCTGGGCATTCTGACTTGCCATCCCTAAACACACCTGCCCAACTGAGGCTTGCTGTACCAGTCAGGGCCACTGGGGGCGCTAGAGCGGAGGGTGAGGTCTGAGACAAGGTGGCCCCTTGCTTGTGTTCCTGGTAACTGGAGTGTTTCTGTCCTAAGGACTTCAGGTGACTGGTCCTCCCCTAGCTCTCCAGCCTTTTTGGTTGTCATCCAGAGATCTGGAGTGTTAAGACTAGGTGAGGTTTCTCTCAGTGCAAGGTGCTGCAGGGAAGATAGTCTGGGAAGGTGCAGTAATCACTTGATTTGACTTTACCACCAGCTGGTGTTCCGCAATAGAGCAAAGCTATTACAGCTCTTTATGGTATCAGAAGACAAAGGAGTGCAGTAGCTCTTTTCCCTGCATCTGTGAGATGGCGTCTTTCAGGTTTCCAGACGGGGACTACTCTTTGCAGAATTCAGGTAAGAGAGGACCAAGGGCTGTGGAGTGGTGGGTCTGGGGCAGATGGGTGCAGGTTGGGATCCCAGAGGTCAAAGGGAAAAGTTTTCCCCGAGGATGGAGTGTGGCTTGGTTGGGCATGGATAGGGGCAGGTGAACACCCAGCGTTGAAGGGACATGATGAAGTGGCTGTCTAGGGAGCTGGGTGTAAGGGAGGAGTGGGCTGAGTGAAGGCTTGATGGCAGCCAAGTGTGGAGCTCACTGATGCTTTATTCTTACAGGTGTTCATGCCTAGAATCCGCTGGGCTGTCGCCTCTGTCCTGGGGCCTGCAGTGCTTACCATCTCCTCACTGGACAGAGTCTATTCAAGGCCTGACCCACACCTGACATTTGTCACCAGCACTCTGCCTGCCTCAAACCTTGTCCCAGAAATTGGTGTGTTCCTGGGAAAAGGATGAAGAAGCTTCTAGAAGGGACTCTGGAGCTTATGCCAAGAAACATGCTCTGGTGGTATGGGAGTGGAGACGGGGAGGAGGGTGCATGGGCTGAGTGGTTGAGGGCAGCCCAGAGCCAGCTAGGCAGTTTGACTGAAATTGGTTGAAATAATGTACACGTGTTAGTCTTGTGTGTCAGCAACGCTGTGTGTGGTTTGATAAGTCCCGCGGGAGAATGAGTCCAGACGTTGGGCCAGACAAGTGCTGTGTCCCTCGAGTTGTTGCTGAGGCTCCCCTACATGGGGAGCAGAGCCAGTCAGCCTGGCCAGGGTTGGCACTCTGTGTTCACAGGTGTGTTCTGAAGGCCAAAGGTAGAGGCCTAAGAACTCCGAGGCCCCACTGCTAGGAGTGTGCCCCAAGAAGCTATAGGCTGGACGTGGGTGGCTTGGTGTGGTGCCCTTGATGACCTAGGAGACTGCCCGTTTCAGTTGAGGTTGCCATAGTGGGTGACAGCTGGTGTGGGACACAGGCACAAGGACAGTAAGTTGAATCTAAAGGGGCTGAGGCAGCATCGGAACAGTGCAGCCTGTCCTTGAGCTCTCAGGGAGCTGTCACTCCAGGGCGGCTGCCTGGGACAAGCTGTGCTGAGTGTGGTGCCAGGGCTCCCCAGCCCAGGCTTGTGGGGAATTCACCACCACAGCTGAGGCATTGTTGTTGAGGTGACGTCCTGACCTAGGGTCTCAAGGCAGAAGAGCAAGTGCTGATGAAATTCTCTGTGGCTTCAGCCATGGGTAGTCATGGGGCTGGACCACATTTACTGGCTTAGAGTTGCTACCCTCACACTTCATGCTCTCTCTGGCTGTGGGCGCCATGCCAGAGGTCTGGGGCCTGGCAGTGCAGTCTCCATATGCTGAGGGAGCTCAGGGGAAGGAATGCAGTGATTGGCAGTGGTGTGGTGGAGTGCCCAGCTGGATCAGGTTCTCTGGTCATCCAGGGAAGCTGCCTGGAGGGCATTGGTGATGGAGATGTGAGAGACAGGTGGGTGACAGACGTCCTGGGTATGTCCAGCAGCTTGATCTTGCCACCCCCAAGGTCCTCTAGAGGGAGAAGAGGTTGACTTGAGTCAGATGTTTCTCCCAGCTGGGAGGCCATTCTGGTGATCGGGGCAGGAAGAGTTCCAACAGGCTTCAGGAGAGCCGGAGTCTGGCCTTGGAAGCATGGCAGAGGGCCCCTTCTTGGCACAGCCCCTGTATAGGCAGGGGTTCATGAGCTGTATCTCGGCCTGGTAAGGGTTCCCAGGGACCTTCTCCAGATTCTTGGTGGGGCTGGAGTTCAGAGAAGAGATACCATCCTTAGTCTTCTGCTGCTCTCTGAGACTCTAATTTTGGAAAGCATCATCTTGTAAAAGACCTCCCACTTCTGCCCCTTCACTGACTCTAACCTGCTCAACTGTTAAAAACACTCTGGTACTTCCTCCAACTTATTTAAATTTTAATATTTGATAATGTTTGCATAGTTGAGAAGGATACATGCTCATGTTGCCCACTAATTAGGGTGGAAAGTGTCGAGGAATAGGGAAAAATAGATGAGACTATTTTCTTCCAACTTTCTTTTTCTTCTGTATTTGGGGGAAGGTGGGAGAGAAGGGGAGAAGCCGCACCCAGCATCCTAACTGTATTAGTACCCAGGGTCCCAGATGTGGAGTCAGCCCTAAGAGTACTGCTCAAGTGGGTTTGGTAGTTCTAAAATGCTGTTGAGTTAATTGATCCAAGGATGAGGAAATACTTCCAGGGTCCATCGACTGACATAATCCACCTAGAGTCTCCAATCAACCAGACACTTTTTGTTAATGCTTGGCTGCGAGAGTTGCCCAATTTGTTCTGCCCTACTTCCTCTGCTATGGTACTAGATGTCCTCTATGGGCCCAAATAGACTGCCATTTCCCCATGTGCATCTGAGCATGCCACCCACTGCACTGTCTTTAGCAATTGAGGAGGCCCAGTTCTGACACATGCACTCAATAGTCAGGACACACAGATACTATGAATCTCCCTGTGCTGGAGTTCTGAGTGGAGAGGTTAATTGGAAGTGTCTCCAAAGAAACTTCATGTGAGGTAACCCCCATGCCTGACTCCTGTGTGTGCTAACCAATATGGGGTCCAGCCTAGTCCATCAGCTACATCAGCCTACTTACACACTGGTGGTTGTAGTTGCTGGGTAAGTTCTGTCTTATACCAATCACTCATGCAGACCAATGGATGCTGAGGCCCAGTCCAACCCTGCCCACCACATACTTGGCCCTCATGTACACCAGTGGGAATTGTAGCCCAGTCAGGGTGACCCCCAATTACCCCCAACAGGCCTGCCCTTAGCTCTGGTTCTTATGCATGTTGGTATGTGCAGTGGACTGGTCCAGTCTGTCCTGTATCCCATTTGACCTTTGAACAGACTAATGGATGCTGCAGCCTATCTCAGCCCAGTCAACTCCACTATCCAGCCACATTTATTCTGAAGGGTGCTACTGCCTGTCCTGCCAGGTCTAACCCTAGCTCTGGCTCTCATGCTCACTGGTGGAAGCTTCAGTCCATCAGAGAGGTGCCCACAGTTTCCCTACTAGGCCCAACCTTAGCTCTGGATCTTGTGCTTTCCAGATGGTTTGATATCTACTTTGATAGGACTTGCCCCTATTTTGAGCACTTGTCAGCTGATGCTGTGGCAAAGCCCAATCAGCCCGCATTTATTCTGGTTCCTGGTGTAGCAGAGGATACAATAGGTTTGCCCAGCCTGGTTCTTTGCCTATCCCAGTTCACATGCAGGCCAACAGGTGTTACAGTCCTGCCTAGCCTGGTCTGCTCCAGGTCCTGGTTTTAATGCTTACCAGTGGAAGCTGTGGCCCTGTAGGAGAGTTCTTGCTGCACTTCTAGTTGGTTTGTCCTCAACCCAGGTCTCACGTGTCCTGGTGGGTGCTGGGACCCAGTCTGGCATGGCTTGTGCCACCTCTGCATTTTTTAGTGGGTGATGCAGCCTGGTCTGGCACTGTCTGCACCTAGTTCCAGCTCATGCTGTTGGGTGATGCAGCCTAGCCCAGGCCAGCCAGTCCTCAATCTTGGCCTTAATGTGACCTGGCTGTTGTTGTAGCTCTGTCTCTACACAAATCAATGGGTATTGCAGCCCAACCCCATCCTGCCCACCACACATATAGCCTTCACACAAACCAGTGAGAGCTGCAGCCTAGTTGGAGTAACCAGCAATAACCCCCACCAGGCCTGCCCCCTGCACTGTTTCCCATACTTGTACAGCAGACTGGTCCTGTCTGACCCATGTCCCACTCAGCTCTCATACATGTCAATGGGCATTGAAGCCTAGTTCATCTCAACCAGTTCCACTATCCAGTCCACACATGCGGGTTCCACTCTGTCTAGCAATGCCTGCCCTAGTTCTGGTTCTCAGGCTCACTAGTTGGAGTGGCAACCCAAAGGGGGAGGTGCCTACTGTTTCCTAACTGGGCCAACTCCCACTCCTGGATCTTGCACTCTCCAGGTGGTACTGCTGTTTAGCTTGACAGAATTTGTCCCTTGTGCCAACATCTGCCAGGTGATGTGGCAAAGCCCAACCCACTCACACCCACTCTGAATTGTGCATGCACCAGAAGATAAAGGCTGCCCAGGCTAGTTTTCCCCTGATCCAGCTTACATGAGGCCAGCAGGAGTTGTAGTCCTGCCTGGCCTCGTTGTCCCTGATCCCAGCTCTCATGTTCCACCAATGGGAGCTGTGGCCCAGAAGGGAGTCCCCCACCCCGCAGCCTCCCTACTGGGTTTGCTCCCTATCTTTCCCCTGCCCCCGGGTCTCACATGTGCTGGTTGGGTGCTGTGGCTTGGCCTGGCATGGCCTGCCTCACCATGGCATTTGCCAGTAGGTGCTGTAGCTGGCTCAGCCTGGTCCACCCTCAATTCCAGTTTATGTTGGTAGGGGCTACTACTTAGCCCAACCCAACCTCCAATCCCAGCCCTAATGTGGACTGGCTGGCATTGCACCCATAGAGCTGGTTCTTTTGTGTGATGGTTGATGTCATGACCCAGTCTAATGTGACATATCCACTGATCTGACACTCACTATCAGGTACTGGGATCTAGCCCTGCCAGACAGGTCCCTAGCCCTAGCTTTCATGCTGGCTAGTGTGTGGTGGTCAGCAATGATCCATGCTAACAAAGTCAGCTTAGGTCTCCCATGTAGGCTGGTGCATCAGTCTGAACCAGAAATGTCTTCCAGTCTCTCCCCTCCAAACCACCATGTCTCAGTCCCCTCACTTACCTACAAGAACAGTGACCCTGTTGTTGGGTGTTCCTCAGGATTCATTCCTTACCTATATGTATGGTGGCTTTATCCATGGAAGCCCCCCAAGGCCCCAGAACTCGCTACCTAGCAGTAGTGGATGGGGAGCGAGGATCCCCAGCAGGAAGCCTGGGCTGACATGGGTACCCCAGGGGACGCAGGCTCCAATGATGCTGCTCAAAATTACTGGATTTCATCCACCAACATGGTGGCAGTGGATGGAGTTATGATCCTGGGCATACCCAGAGCTGCCTGAGATTCGTCCCCAGCATGGTCGCTATGGACAGAAGAAATTCTTGGATCTTGGGCCAGGACTCTTTCCCCAATCTGGCAGTAGTGGATGGGAAGTTAGGATTCCCAGCAGGAAGCCTGGGTCAGCATGGGTACCCCCAGCCACAGCCATGATTCAATCTACAATCATTGTGCCCAGCAGTGTATGGGTGCTCCAGCCCAGCCTTCAGAAGCCCAGTGGATGGTGTGCTGATTTGAGGTTCTCCCCACACACTGGAGTCCCAAGCTCCTGGCACATGTGCTGGCCTGTTGCCTTCCTCCTCCACTCACCCAAGATCCAGGTCCATCAGCACAAGAGGGCAGCATTCTGTCCTGGGGCCCTCCCTCCTCTCTCCTTGCCCAGGACCAAGCACATGGGAAAATCCCTAGGTTCGCTTTACCTACCTAGAAGTGAGCTCCCAGGTCCCCACATGTCCACTGTGTCATAATCTTATCCCTCCCCTACACTAAGCCTGCACCCATAGACCCCAATGGGTGTGGCTATCTGCTTTCAGTCTTGATTATTGCACTCACAAGCAGGGACTGTGACCTGACAGAGGAGTTCGCCAAGCTCCTCTATCAGGTCGCCTCCCAGTGACAGGTCTCACACATACTAGTGGGTGCTTGGCACACCCTGACATTTCCCATCTCCTGTGCTGAGGAGAACTGTGACCTTGCCTGACTGGCCCACAGCCATTGCAGCTTTACTGTTGGGTGCTATAGTTCAGCCACATCTTGTTTACCCCCAGACCCAGGTCTCACATGGTTCAGCGGGTGCCAAGACCTAGCCCAGCCTGACTTAAACCCAACCTGGCTCTTGTGAGCACCAGTGAGTACTGGAGCTTAGCCCAGTCTGGCATAACCTAGACCCAGTCCAACCCATGGAAGGTATAATGCACCCATGTTCAGCTCAGTTCATCACCACACACTGGTTCTCATGCTCCCCAGTAGGAACCACAATCCAGCTAGGGCATCCCCTTAGCTTCCCAGCCAGATTTGCTCTCAGCCACAGATCTTGTGATTGCTGGTTGTTGATCTGACAGAGCCCAGCATAGCCCACCCTGGTCTTGGCCTTCTTGAATGGATGCTGCAGCCTGGCCTGACCCAGCCCACTCCCAATTCCAATTCTTACTGGTCAGTGCTTCAGCCCAGACTTCTGTTGTCTGCCCCCATCCCTGACTTTCATGTAAACTGATAGGTTTGATATCCTAGCCCAGCATGGCCTACACTGTATCTTGGCTCCTGCACATGCCCTTGTGCTAAGGTTTTGCCTGATCCTACCCAGTCTTCTCCCGTCTGCATTCCCCTGGAATCAGCCCATACACTTGCTGACAAGTGGAGCAATCTTACCTGGCCTGACCAACACTCAGCATGGAATCCTGCTTTCCAGGAGGAGCTATGGCTCAGTATTGGGAGTTTCCAAGTTCCCCCACCAGGCCAGCTTCCAGACCCAGATCTCACATGTGCCACTGGGTGCTAGGCCCTTATCTGGCATAGTCTGCCCCTCTGTCTCAGCATCTCTGTGTGCTAGTGGATGTTGCTGTCTGGATTGTCCCACACCCTGTTACTGGGTATACCTATGGGTGCTTTAGCCTGGGTCAGCATGGCCTGTTCCCAAGCCCAGTACCCATGAGTGTCTTGGGAATTCCATGTTCATGCCTAGCTCAGTCCATCACCCCACTCAGCTCTGGAGAAAAGCGGTGAATATTGTAGTCCCACAGGGATGAGCCCACATCCCCCACAGTATCTGCCCCAAAACCTGGTTCTCTTGCATGCTGTTTAGTGTCATGGCTCAGCCTAATGTGAACTGTCCCCTGTTCTGACACTCGCTGGTGGGCACCATGATCTAGCCTTGCCAGGAGGCCCTGAGTTTCAGCTTTAGTGTGAGGCTATGAACTGTGATCAGTGGTGGTCAAGGCTATCTAGCCCAGCTCAGGTCTCACACCTGGGCAGGTGCATCTGTCTGATCCTCAAAGGTGTTCTAGCTTCTTTCCTCCAAATTGTTTGGCCTCTGCCCCCTCATTTACCTGCAAGTACAGTGGCCTTGCTGGCAGAAGTCCCCCGGAAGTCACTCCACACCTGCAATGTACTCCCTCAGCGGTCTCCCTGGCACCTGACACATCTCATGCACCCTTCCCTGATCAATCTACAGCTTCCCCTCTGTGAGAGCATAGGTTCTTCAGCTGATCTTCTAGTGGGGTATTGTGTTGATGTGGAGGTTTACCTGCCCACATGGGATCCCAGAGTCCATCCTTTAGCACATGTGCCAGTCAGGGACACTACTCTTTGCCCAGGTGGGATGCAAGCATGTTAATTAGTCCACAAGCCCAGTTCACCAGCATTCCATGCCAGCCTGGTGCCCTACCACCAACCCCCCTTTGCCCACCTGGGACTCAAAGATGCATGGGAGTCTCCAAGCTAACTGCTCTGTACCACCCCCCCCAACCCTGAGTCCCCAGGTTCTCTGAGGCTGCCTAGGCATGCTGCTGTGGTGTGGAAGCCTGCTTCCCCCGTGTTGTGCTCAGAAGTTATAAGGAGGAGTGAGGCAAAGGGATTTCCTGGAGGTCAAGGTCCTTCTTTCTCAACCTAGTGGACATCAGGGGACTCTTGGTGGTGGTGGGGGGGGGGGGCTAATTCAGGCAGTTGCTGCAGGATCCATTCCAGGTGCTGGGCAATTTCAGTGAAGGAAGCATAACAGTAAGAGTTGGGCCAAAGGGAAGCCAGGAGTTTCTTCCAGGCCTCCCACATGGGTAAAGGGTCCTAAGAACTTGGGTTGCCTATTCCTCTTTCCCTGGCCATTAGCAGCAAGCTGGATTGGAAGTGGAGCAACTGGGAGTTGGACTAATGTCCACATGGGATGCCAGCATTGCTGCTGATGGCTTAATGTGTCAAGGCACAATGCTCTCCTGGAGAAAAATCTACGACCTGTATGGCTAACAACCCAGTTCTTTGAGCTTCCCTGCCTAAAGATCACAGCCAGGGTGGGACTAGGATGTACCTCCTTTAATCAATAGCCAACACTGTGACTGTTACCAGATAACCTTCCTGCTATTGAAGTTGTTCAGAGATCTGCCTTGTTCAAGCCTGACTCAGGGCACACACCCACCCTGCAGGAACATACATCCTACACCCACAGAGTTCTGGAAGCAGATACCTCAGCCTGTGGCCAGGTTCCAACCTCAGTCTGATGGAGTGAATCAACTTCAGTGTTGATTCTTCAACCAGACTCCCACGAGATCAGCAGACACATGGCTTCAAGACAAGCAGGATGTCATGAGGACATAGGTGTCTGTCAGCAGAAGGGCTAAGAGGGAGGAATGCAGACCAGGCCTGTTAGGGAGCCAAGGCGGTGCCTGTGTGCCTGTTGCCCACCCCAGTTCCAGGGGGGCACCCTCTGCAGATGCCTTGGGAGAGAAGAGTGAGGCTACATGCTCTCTGATACTTTTAAAAGACGTTTACTTACATATTTGCACTTTATTTGAAGGGCGAAATGAGAAAGGGAGAGAGAGAGAGAAAGAAATTGTCCAACTTCCATTTCTGATTCCCCTTCCAAATGCCTGCAAGCATCATGCTTGTGCTTGAAGCCAGGAGCCTGGAATTTGATACACTTCTTCTAAATGGGTGGCAGGTACCCAAGTACCTGCACCATTGTCTGCACTTGCCCAGGGTGTATATTAGCAAAAAGCTGGATGGGAAGCAGAATAGCTGAGACTCAAAAAGGGCACTGTGCTGGTAGGAGATGTGAGGAGTGATTTGATCATCCCATCTTGGATGGGGTGCCACATCCTGCTTCCCCTTTCCTACAGCTCATGAAATTTGTGCCTTTTTAGTCATTGACCAATCAGAAGCAATCTCCTGGCATCTTCCTGAGAATTCCACCTCCTAATATCTTGCAGCCTCTCCCCCTAGTCTCTCCCACCTACCTGTTTCCCATCCAGCTCCCTGTTTGTGGCCTGAGAAAGTGGTCGAAGACAGCCCAAAGCCTTGGGACTCTGCACCCATGTGGGAGACAAGAGGCTCTGGGTTCCTGGCTTTGGATTGGCTCAGCTCCAGCCGTTGGGGCTGCTTGGGGAGTGATTAATCTAATGGAAGATCTTGCTCTGTTTCTCCTCCTCTGTTTATCTGCCTTTCCGATTAAAAAAGAAGAACTTTAAGAACTTTAAGTGCATTTAAAACCTAACAGGGGATGCAGATAGCTCAAGCAGCCATTTAGCTCAAGCTTGCACTCCTCTCCCCCAGCTGGTCTTGTGCTGGGCACAGCATGCCCTCAGCTTGTTTCTGGTGCTTTCTTAGGCAGCCAGGTCACGTTCACTTGTGCATTGACTGTGAGCACCAGGACATTAACTACAGTTTGTGAACTACCTGCCCAGGTTCCTGCAATGGATGTCCATATCCATGGCTGTATACCTCACATACACACACACACACGCATACACACACAAATACATCGACACACACACACACACACACACACACACGGGTTTGTACTCTAAATGTCCCCACCCACTCTGCCTCCCCAGGGAGTCACCCACAGGTCTCACACTGTCTATGTGGGGGAGGTCCTGTGGGTAGTGGGGAGGAGGAGGGCAGGGCTGTTGGAAACTTTAGTCAAGCAGAGCGGTGAACAGCTGCAGAGATGCCTTAGGAAACACTCGCAGTGCTGGCTGCTGTGCCTTTAGTGGCTTTTCTGAAAATGGTCCAGTGAGTCCCAGCCTGATGAAAGTGACAGTGATGTGACAGGCAGCCCATGACACAGAACCTTCCATCCATGAGGGTCCTGAGAGATGCTCCCCTGTCCCAGACACACCCCAACAGATGATCCTTGAATACTTGTGCACGTGCACACATAGGTGCTTCCTTCCTTTTCTCACAGGGTTCCCTGAGCTGACGAGTGTGCCCTCGTGCCCTCATAGCCACTTTCTCTGGGGCTAGCTGTGAAAGCAGGGCCTAGTATCTGCCACACATCAGTAGCCACATGGGCTGTTAGCCTGTGGTTTGGACTTTTTCCTCCCCAGCTGCAGGAGGGGCTTTGGGGGAGGAGGGCAAGTGTCACCCTCAAGACCTTGGGTTTTTTTGTTATCCCTCTTGGGGCCAGTTCCTAGTGCCATCACCGGATATATGACCTGGGAAGTCATACATCTGTGAGGGACAGCCTCTTGGAAACCAAAGTTCTAGAAACACTTCCAGGTATAGCTGCCCAGCAGATCTAATTCCTTAGACCTTCCCTGATCTCCTTTTCCACTTGGTTGGGCTCTTACCACTCACATAGGCCTGTCAGGTCTTGGCACCCCCTCCATCCCCACAAAGGCCTGTTTCCTTTTAGAGGTGTGCCAAGATGGGAAGGAGGAAGGGACTGAGGACCAAATGCCTGATCAGTGGAGAGTGAAGTTGCCAGGAAGAAGCTGTGAGGAGGAGAGGAATGAGGAGGAAGAGAGGGTGCTGACCAAACAGTGTGTTTGCACCTGCCTCCTTCCAAAGCTGTTCCATCCCCAGGGAGAGCTTTGGAGTGGGCGCCTGTGTGTTGCGTCCTTTGTTAATTTTCAAAATTCCTGAGTGGATGGTTGTGGAGGTAGTTCGAGATGCAAGTTCACAGGAACTCATATCTATTGGAAACCCCAGGATGCTGTAGAACTGGGGTGTCATGCCAAGATCCCTACCCTAGTAGTATGGGGACAAGGAGGGGGCTTCAACCTGGAGCAACAACTGGGTTGAGTGTCTTGGATCATTTGGTGCCCAGAGAGCAGCAACTATTTACACACACACACACACACACACACACACACACACACACACACACACACACACACACCCCTTCACAGAAATCCACATATACACATATACATGCAAGGGCTGGTCAGGAGTGGAGGAGACCTGGGGCCTAGCTCTGCCACCATGGTGGGAAAGGTGAGTGGTATTCTGAGATATCTAGGTCCAGGCTCAGCTCCTCTGCCTTGGACTCTGTCCCCAGGGTCCTTCCTGCCCTGTGACTAGCACCCACAAAGGCCTCTGCTTCACTAAGCCCAGCTGTCTGAGATGCACTCCCATCTTCCTCTTTGGTGACTACAGGTCACAGGGTCAAGTGCTGAGTGGTGTGGTCACAGAGGGAACTCAGAGCTCTAGAGTGAGCAGGGTGGGAGAGGAGAGGGGCTTAGGTGAGCAAGCAAGGAGGTGGTGGGAGCAGGGGTGCTGTGAGGGACCATGGCAGAGGTCATCACCTATGCAGAATTGCAGTTTGTGAAGGCTTCTCCGAGGAAGAACATCTCCAGCTCAGGACAGGGTAAGGGTGTTTGCAACTTCTTCCTTCTGGTGAGCCTGCCAGCCCCCAGCCTCAATGCCATGGGTCTCTCCTCTCCTCTCCTCTCCTCTCCTCTCCTCTCCTCTCCTCTCCTCTCCTCTCCTCTCCTCTCCTCTCCTCTCCTCTCCTCTCCTCTCCTCTCCTCTCCTCTCCTCTCCTTTCCTCTCCTCTCCTCTCTTCTCCTCTTCGTTCTTTCACTCCCCTCTTCTCCCTTCCTATCTCTCCTTTTCTCTTCTCTCATCTTCTTTCCCAGAGTCTGACGAGGATGGGGAGGTCACCTATGAGAACATGCAAGTGCCCTCTGCCCCAGAGGCACCCACAGGCCTAGCGCTGGCCCCCGGACCTGGGAACCAAGCAGGTATGGCAAGCCCAGAGGACTTTGTGTGTGTGTGTGTGTGTGTGTGTGTGTGTGTGTGTGTGTGTGTGTGTTGAGGGGTGGGGGCTGTGTTGGAGCGGGGAAGTCCACAATGGTCTCCAGCAATGCTACCCTAGGTTAGGAGGGGAGAAAAACTTGAGTTTGGTTCCAGTAGCATCCCAAATCCAGGTGGGGTCCCTGAGGGGAACTGGTGCAGAGTGTGGGGCAGCCCTGGTTGCTGAGCTCAGATGAGGAAAGGGGAGCCATGGGGCAAGGGGGAAGGTAGATAATGGACAGAGATCAATCGGGAGGAGAGTTGGGCCTGAACCCCTTCCTACCCTCAAGAAACCATAAAGAGAACCCCAAAGAGCCATGATGGGGCCCCGGGGGAAGTTCTCTATGACAGATTGTCAGGAGCCCTGTGGGTGATGAGGGTATCCCAGAGCAGTTGCAGGTAGAGGGAAGAAATGGGGGTATGTGGTGGGGGTCTCCCGCAGGAGGCTTGAGGTACTGCCCAGGCTTCTCCATTGAAACCTCTTCTCTCGTCCCAGAGGTCCGGGTGGAGCAGCCAGCCATGTCCTGGAGCAGCACTGCCTCTCCAACTGCTGGACAGATGCTTCCACGTAAGTTCTTTCCTGTTGCCAACAGTGTGGGAGCCCAGGGAGAAGGAGAGATAAGGTTATGGGTAGAAGGAGCCACACAGCCTAGCAGCTCACCTTGCGTGGAGGTGAGCCTCCCTGTTGTGGCTGCAGAGGCACACCCCACCCCTGGGATGTCCCCATTCCTGTCTTTCTCCACCCATTTCTTCTCTCACCTGAGGGTTAGTTCCCTTTGTTACCAGGTAATGACCCCTCCATCCAGATTCACACCAGGCCTTATTCTGGAACATTCTCCCTCTTCAAGAACTACAATCCCCTGTCACCCAGGGAAGCTGGCCATTGTCCACCCTCTCATATCTTCTAGAGATGTTTTCTCTAGCCCACCCTCCCACCCAATCCCGCCCCAGCCCGTCATTTTTGCTTCCTCTGACTGTGAAGGCCATGGCCACGCCTGCTGCTCCAAGTACCTCCTGCTGGGTCTGCTCCTCACCTGCCTGCTGCTAGGAGTGGCTGCCATCTGCCTGGGTGTGCGATGTGAGTATGGCTGAATCTGGCCCTGCACTTACCCCGAGCCACCTTATCCTCTGTTCTCTCCACCCTCAGTTACCCTTGCCCAGTGCACCCCACAGTCACCTCCCTTACCTGCTCAGCACTGGGACTAGTTCCCTGTGCTGCCTGCTCACAAGCACCCCGTCTTCCCTAATCACTAAACTTTTGTGGGTAGGATGTCATATTTCAGTCTTGTGGTGGGCAGTGTTGCAAGACACAGAATAGGTGTCTAATAGCAGAGTGTTGCGGCTTGGGGGTGTGGCTGCAGCAGGTGTTCACGTTGCCTCCTCATCCCTTCACTGTGGCTACACAGATCAGCAGGCATCTCAAGAATTCGGGCAGCTGAGCAGGCTGCTGGAAACCACCAATAACAGCTTTCAGGAGCAGCTCCATCTCGGAGCTGTCCAGCTGGGGCAGATGGAAAAGGACCTGTTGGACTCCAAGGAACATCGGGCCCAGAGCCAGAGAGCACTAGAAGAAGAACAGAGGGCACACCAGGCTGTGAAGGAGCAGCTGCAAATCAACCAAGCAGAAAAGGAGAAGACAAAAGAAACCTTGGAGAGGGAGATGGTGCAGAAGCAGGCCATGCAGCAGAAGCTGAGGTACCTGCAGGATACACTGAGGTCCTTCTTCACCTGCCCCTTACAAGGTACCTGCTCTGGGTTCCCAGGGAGCTAGAGGGGCTGGCTGGGCATGAGGGAGACAGATGAGGGGACCAGGAGCAGGGGTTTGGAAGTGTTCAGGAGGCAGCAAGTTCACCAGGAAAAAGGCAGTGGAGCAAAGCTGGGGTTGATGAGAGCTGTAGCCACCAGCCAGCAGGGAGAAGGTTGAAGCTGCACACTGGGCATCCTTACCTCCTCAGGTGGCAGCCCACAGTGCAAATCAGTTTCATTCCATGGACAGCAGCAGCAGTAAAGAAGTAGAATCTATTGCATTTGTATGTGAAGTTGATTCACCTGGTTTCAAAGGACATAGCTTCACTTCTTGCCCGCTCCTGTGGAGACCAGCTGAGTGGGAGAGTCTCCAGCTGTTCCATGTGCAGGCTGGTAGAGGGCAAGGTGGCTGACGTCCACAAAGAGCCTTCATAGGAAGGTGGGTGGATGGGAAGCTTTGGGATCTTACAATGTGGCAGACCCTCTGCTCCACATGGTCTATCCTTTATGAAAGCAGTTATGGAAGAAGGGACATGTGCAAGGGAATCATCAGGTCGAAGCAAGCTGAGGTCCTAGGCAAGGTGCCAGGAGCCACAGACACTGGCATGGGGAGGGCTTGGGAGTTTGAAAGGGTGAGGCTCTGCCTGTCCGAGGGGGCAGGAAGATTGTGTGCAGACACCTCCAACTGTCATTTCCTGGATCTTCTTCTCTGTGCTATGAGGTCCCATGCCAGGGATGCTTCAGATTCCCACAGCATCCCTGAATGCACCTCCGCTGAAAGAACAGCTGTGAATGCCTACTCTGATGACAGCTTCTTCCACCCCATATCTCTGCAACCTCATAGAGGTCCATGGCTCGTGGCACCTCCCCTTCCTCTCTGCCCATCAGCCATCTCATGTCTTCACTTCCCTCTGTGCCCATGCTGAGGTCCTACCATCACCCAACTGTTCACTCCTTTGTTCAGTGTCCTTCATGTGCTTGACTGGCAAGATCTCATGTCTGCAGGAACTTGATTGACCACTGTGTGAAGGTCTCACCAAGGTGTGTCATGTTGTGGGGTCTTTCTGCCTGGGGCCACTGAGACTTTGGTCGCCAAGCACTTCCTGGTGCCCTGGGCAGCTTCCAGTGCTGCCCAGCACCTAGTTTCCTTCTGCATTTGGCTGATGCCCTCATCTCATACTCCACGGCCTGCATGCTGCAATGCCAGTTCTGCAGAGCCATTTGATGTTTTGCCCCTTACTATCTATGAATTTGTTCCCTAGGCATTACCATACTCATCCCAGACATCCTTCTTATTGGAGCCAGTAAAGTCCTTCACAAGCAAAATTATGTTCATGCCATCCCAGTGATGTCATTCTAGTTGCTTGATCACAGTTAAGGGAATCCATGTGGCAATGATTTGAATGTTGAAATGACTTGAACATGTGGTGGCAACTGCATTAGGAAGGAAGATATGAATGAATGAGTGTGAGGACTTGTGGATAATTATAGGTTCAGGAGATGCTTGACAAAATTTGGGGTGTACTGCGAAGTGTTCAGAAATTAAGTGGGTTTGGGGTAGGAACAGTGTTCCTGTGAAAATTCCCAGAGTGAGGAATTATGCTGTTGAATATGAAGCCTTTTAGTGAATACACACAGACAGGACATTTTCCGTGGTGGAAGCAGCGGAGTGAAGCTGAGAGATTGCAGAGGTCTAGGGCTATAAGTCCACAGAGGGTAGGGTGAGTACCCAGACCATGAGTATAGCTTTTATCCTGGGTGGTGCTCTCATCACACTCTCCCTGCTTTCTAGATGCCTGCTGTGTGGTGGGCTGGATACTGATCCAGAGAAGATGCTTTCACATCTCACTCACTAAGAGAGATTGGCAAGAAAGCCAGAAGTATTGCAAGTCACTGTTGTCTGACCTGGCCATAGTAAGAGACACTCCTTGGAGTTCTTATTCAGAAGTAAGTAAGATGGCAGGGGATGCCATGCGTAGAGATGTATCATGGGGTCAGATTGGTAGTGCTGGCCCACGTGCCCTGGCGGACTTGAACAGTCACTGTCCCTAGCACGGAGTGGCCAGCAGCCTTTCAACTCTTGCAGCACATTGGTACAGGCAGGCCTTCCTCGCCAGCCAGTGCTGGCAGGGATTCTTAGCTGGCTGGGCCCTTGAGGACCCCATGGCCCATTCACCCATGGGCACTCAGGTGTCACTGGCCTCCTTGGCCTCTTGCCGTGTGGCGTGCGTTTTTGCCCACACACCTGTGCTCTCTGAATTTCCCTTCAGCATTCTTCCTGGAAGAGCTTAATGTCGGAGTTATCCAGGGAAACCTGGGTTGGCCTCAGGTTTAACAAGGACTGGCGGTGGAGTGACGGTACATTGTATAATGATGGGTGAGTGTGTTGGGAGTTTTGATTGTTTCCAGTTCTATATCTCCTGAAAAAGAATATCAAAGTAACTTCATCCTTAATCCTGATTCCAGATATGTTCCATTAGTTAATATTACAATTGCCTATTTGTTTTTCTCTATTTAATGAAGTTTTGGGGGAGTCTTAGTCTTTATTTCCTAGTATCTAGAAATCCCTGGTACAGTTAGGATAATAAAAGAGTTATTAGGTTGGGATATATGTCTTCATTTGGAGGGAGAAGCTGAGGTTCTGCCAGGGTTTTACAGCTGTTGGGAAACCTGGGCCTTCTGACTTGCCATCCCTAAACACACCAGCCCAACTGAGGCTTGCTGTACCAGAAAGACCACTGGGGGAGCCAGAGCAATCCAAGGGACTAGAGCAGAGGGTGAGTCCTGAGACAAGGTGGCCACTTGCTTGTGTTACCAGGTAATTGGAGTTTTCTGTTCTGCAGACTTTGGGGACAGGGCTCTTCCCTGACCCTCTAGTCTTTCGATTGGCATTCAGATAAATATCCTTGAGCTGTGCGCTACGCAAACAGAGGGTGTTGGGACTGGGGTCAGGGTTTCCCTAGGGCAAGGGGATAGTGGAGATTATTCAGTTATCTCTCATCTTTACCTCACATGTAGGCTTAGTCATTACAGTGGCGACTGTGCCATGTTACAGAACGGTTGGTCATGGTCCTTGAAGTCACAGGCGTGCAGTACCCTTCTTCCCTGCATCTGTGAGATGGCATCTTTCAGGTTTATAGACAGAGCCCGCTCTTTGCAGAATCCAGGTAATGATAGACCAAGGGCTGTGGCATAGTGGATCCAGGTCAGGGGGGTGAAGGACAGGGTCCCAGAGGTCAAATGGAAAGATTTTTCCCGGACTTGGTTGGGCATGGATGGGGCAGGTGAAGACCAAGCATTGAAGGAATATGATGAAGTGGCTGTCCTGGGGGCTGTGGGCGAGGTGGGCTGAGTGGGGGCTTGATGGCAACCAACTGTGGAGCTCACTGATGCTTTATTCTTATAGGTGTTCATGCCTGAATCCTGCTGGACATCTCCTCTGTCTTGGGGCCTGCAGTGCCCAGCATTTCCTCACTGGACAGTGCTTAGCCTGACCCACACCTGACATTTGTCACCAGCACGCTGCCTGCTTCAAATCTCACTCCAGAAACTGGTGTGATCATGGGAAAAGGGTGAAGAAGCTTCTAGAAGGGATCGTGGATTGTGTGATCACGAATCTGCCCTGGTGACAGGAGTGGGGACGGGGAGTAGTAGTGTGCATGGGCTGAATGTTTGAGGGCAGCCCAGAGCCAGCCAGCCAGTTTGATTGAAATTGGCTTTAAAAAATTTATATGTGTTAGTCTCATGTGTCAGCAATGCTGTGTGTGGTTGGGTGACCCCTGTGGGAGAGTAAGCCCAGGGTTCTTACATGGACATGAAGCTGAAGCTGAAGAGGCAGAAGCAGCATCTGGGACAGTGCAGTTTATCCTCGGGTTCTCGGGGAGCTGTAGGTGGTGGTCAGGGTTCTGTCTGCTCCAGGGCCACCACCAGAAGCAGGCTGTGCAGAGCACTGTGCCAGGGCTCCCTGGCCCAGGTCTGTAGGGAGTTCACCACCACCCCAACTTGGGGGTTGTTGTTGAGGGGAGGTCCTGAGCTGGGAGCTCAAGGCTGTGTGGCAGATGGGCAAGTGCTGATGAAGTTGTGTGTGGCTATGGCCACGGGCAGCCTCGGGGCTGGGCCCACAGTTTCTGGCTCAGGGCTGCGGCTCTCACATTCCATGCTCTGCTTGGTTGAGGGTATCATAGTGGGAAGGTTTTCTGGGGTGGTCATCCAGGGCAACTCACAGAGGGCATGTGCAATGAAGGATGAGGGCAAGCAGGTAACAGGCCAGCTGAGTGTGTCCAGGAGCTTAATCTTGCCACTCCTGAGGTCTCCCCATAGCAGAAGTGGTTGACTTATGTCAGATGGTTCCATAGTTGGGAGCAAATTCTGGTGATCAGGGCAGGAAGAGGCATGACTATCTTTGGGAGGGCCAAAGTTCTTTCCTGGGAAATGTGGTGGAGGGACCCCCTCTTGTATAGCACCTGTAGACAGAGGAGTCCATGAGCTTTGTTTTCAGCTTTGAATAGTGTTCTCTGAGGGGACCTCTTATTCTCTAGGAGCCTGGGGGTTCTGGAGGTCAGAGAAGAGGTCCCAACTCCAGTCCCTAACCCATCTTCCCTTCCTCCGCTCCCTCAGACTAACTTTGGAAAACGTCCTCTTGTTTGAGCCCTTCTCCCACTACTCTCAAGGTCTCCTGCCTGCTCTACTACTGCATACACTCAGCTGCTTACATCATGGCTTTTTTACCTTTAAAAAATTTACTTTTGATGATGTTTTCATAGTTGAGAAGGATGCATGCCCATGTTGAACACTGATTAAGGTGGGAAAGGTGAAGCAATAGGAATTGGAAAATTTGTTTCCAATTTTCTTTTTCTTCTTCATGTATGTGGGGAAAACTGGGAGAGAAGAGGAGAAGCCTTACCCAGCAACCTAACATCATCAGCACCCGGCGATGGGGGACCCCCACCAGACATCATCTCAGGATGCCCAGTGTGGAACATGCTCAAGAGTACTGCTCAAGTGTTTTTTTTTTTTTTAAGATTTATTTATTTTTATTACAAAGTCAGATATACAGAGAGGAGGAGAGACAGAGAGGAAGATGATTCCTTCCGATGATTTACTCCCCAAGTGAGCTGCAATAGCCAGTGCTGTGCCAATCTGGAGCCAGGAGCCAGGAACATCTTTCCAGGTCTCCTATGTGGGTGCAGGGTCCCAAGGCTTTGGGCTGTTCTAGACTGCTTTCCCAGGCCACAAACAGGGAGCTGGATGGGAAGCAGGGCCACTGGGATTAGAACTGGCGCCCATTTGGGATCCTGGTGTGTTCAAGGTGAGGACTTTAGCTGCTAGGCCACCGTGCTGGGCCCACAAGTGGTTTTGATAGTTCTGAAATGCTGTTGATATAGTTGATCCAAGGATGAGAAAATTCTTCCAATATCCAATGGCTGACATAGTCCATCTTAGAGTCTTCAAACACCCAGATGCTTGTCAACGCCTGACTGGGAGAGTTGTCCAGTTTGTTCTGCCTACATCCTCTGCTATGGCACTAGATGTCCACTGCAGATCCCAATGGACTTCCATATCTTCCATGTGCATCTGGGCATGCTGTCTGCTGCATCACTTTCAGCAACTGAGGAGACACATTTCTGACTCATACACTCTACAGTCAGATCAGAGATTATTGGAATCTCCCTGTGGTTTTAGTGTAGTGGTTCAGCTGGAGGTCACCAAAGATACCTCATCAGAGATGACCTAAGACCTGACTCATGTGTGTGCTAGCCAATACTGAGTATGGCTCATTCTGTCAATTACATCAGCTTACATACACATTGGTAGGTCAGTTCAGTCTCTAACTTCACCTCTTATGAAACCAATAGATGCTGTGGCCTCGCCCAACCCTGCCCACCCATACTTGGTCCTCATGTACATCAGTGGGAATTATAGCCCAGTCAGGGTGACCCCCAATTACCCCCAACAGGCCTGCCCTTAGCTCTGGTTCTTATGCATGTTGGTATGTGCAGTGGACTGGTCCAGTCTGTCCTGTATCCCATTTGACCTTTGAACAGACTAATGGATGCTGCAGCCTATCTCAGCCAAGCCAACCCCACTATCCAGCCACATTTATTCTGAAGGGTGCTACTGCCTGTCCTGCCAGGTCTATCCCCAGCCCTAGTTCTCATGCTCACTGGTGGAAGCTTCAGTCCATCAGAGAGGTGCTCACAGTTTTTCTACTAGGCCTACTCCCAACCTACACCTTGTGCTTTCTAGGAGGTTCTGTAGTCTAGTTTGATAGGGCTTGCCCCATTCCTAGCAGATGTTGCTAGCAGATGCTGTGGCAAAGCCCAATCAACCTGCATTTACTCTGACTCATGCATGTAGCAGAGGATACAGTTGTTAACCCAGCCTGGCTTGCCTAACTCAGCTCACATACAGGCCAATGGGTATTGTAGTCCTGCCTAGCCTGGTCTTCCTTTAATTCCAGTTTTCACACTCAGCAGCTAGCAGTGGCACTGCAGGGGAGTTCTTACTTCTCCTTATTGGGCTTGCCCCAACCTGGGTCCCATGTGTGCTGGTGGGTCCTGGGGTCCAGGTTGGCATGGCCAGCCATAAGTTGGTATTTGCTGATGGGTGCTGTAGCCTGGCCTGTCTTGGCCTGTTCTCAGTTGCATCTCATGCTGTTGGGTGATGCAGCCTAGCCTAGGCCAGCCAGTCCCCAATCTTGGCCTTAATGGGAACTAGCTCTTGTTATGACCCAATCTGGCCTGTTCTGCACTCCATCCTGGTTCTCATATTTGCCAGTTGGTGCTATGAACTGGCTAGACCTCCGACCTGACTCACATGTCTGTTGATGGGTACTGTAACTTGGCTTGGTCTGGGTTGCTCTCAGTATTGATTTTTGTGCCCACCTGCAGGGACCATGTCCTGACAGAGGAGTACCCCAATCTCCTCTATCAGGTCACCTCCCAGTGACAGATTTCACATACACCAGTGGGTGCTTGGCACAGCCCGACTTGGCCCATGTCTTGTGCTGGGCAGAGCAGTGGCCTTGTCTGACTGACCCATACCCTTTCCAGCTTTATAGTTGGATGCTACAGCCCAGCCATACCTGGTCCACCCATAGACACAGCTCTTGTGTGATTCAGTAGGTGCTGAGACCTAGCCCAGTCCATCTTATACCCATCCTGGCTCTTGTGAGCACCAGTGAGTGCTGGAGCCTAGCCCAGTCTGGCACAACCTAGACTCAGTCAACATCCATGTCAAAATATATTGCAGTCATGATCAGCTCAGTTCGCCACCCACATTCTGGCTTTTGTGCTCATTAGTAGGAACCACAAACCAGCTGGGATGTCCCCTTAGCTCCCTAACCAGGCCTGTTCCTATCCACAGATCTTGTGAATGCAGGTGGTTATTCTGACTCAGCCTGACAGTTTTGGCCTCATCCCCAGTTTTGGCCTTCTCTAATGGATGCTGCAGCCTGGCCTGGGCCAGTCCACCCCAATTCCAACTCTTACCGGTGGGTGCTATAGCCCAAGCCTATCCAGTTTGTCCCATCCCTGGCTTTCATGTTAACTGTGTGTTAACTGTGTGATATCCTAGCCCAGCATGGCCCACACTGCATCCTGGCTCCTGCACATGCCCTTGTGCTAACGTTTGATCCAGCCACTTTCTGGTCCATTCCCCACCCTACCTTACCTCTCAGAATCAGTCACACATTTGCTGACAAGTGGAGCAGTGTTGTTTGTTCTAACACCCAGCACTGACTCACGTGCTCACCAGTGGGAGCTATGGCTCAGTATGGAGTACCCATGTTCTCCCACCAGACCCACATCTTATCTGTTTCAGTGGGTGCTAGGCCCTTATCTGGCATAGTCTGCCTCTCTGCGTTGACCTCTGTGTGTTTGCTGGTGGATGTCAGGGGCCAGCCCACCCCATACCCTATCCCTAAGTGTGCCTATGGGTGCTTTAGCTTGGGTCAACATGGCCTGTTCCCAAGTCCAGTACCCATGAGTGTCTTGGGAGTTCCATGTTCATGCCTAGCTCAGCCCATCACCCCACTCAGCTCTGGAGCAAAGCAGTGAATATTGTAGTCCCACAGGGATGACCCGCATATTCCCTCACAGAATCTGCCCCAAGACCTGGTTCTCTTGCATGCTGTTTAGTGTCATGGCTCAGCCTAATGTGAACTGTCCCCTGTTCTGACACTCGCTGGTGGGCACCATGATCTAGCCCTGCCAGGGAGGCCCTGAGTTTCAGCTTTAGTGTGAGGCTATGAATTGTGATCAGTGGTGGTCAAGGCTATCTAGCCCAGCTCAGGTCTCACACATGGGCAGGTGCATCTGTTTGACCCACAAAGGTGTTCTAGCTTCTTTCCTCCAAATTGTTTGGCCTGTGCCCCCTCATTTAGCTGCAAGTACAGTGGCCTTGCTGGCAGAAGTCCCCCGGAAGTCACTCCTCACCTGCAATGTATTCCCTCAGCGGTCTCCCTGGCACCTGACACATCTCATGCACCCTTCCCTGATCAATCTACAGCTTCCCCTCTGCGAGTGCATGGGTTCCCCAGTGCGGTCTTCTGGCAGGGCAGCGTACTGTCCTGAGCCCTACCTGCCCACATGGGATCCCAGAGTCCATCCTTTAGCACATGTGCCAGTCAGGGACACTACTGCTCCACCCATGTGGAGCTCAAGCATGTTAATTAGTCCACAAGCCCAGTTCACCAACACAGCATGCCAACATGGCAGCCTGGGACTCAAACATGTGTAAGAGTTCCCAGAACAGCTCCAGCTCCACCATCCCCAACCCAACCCCAGTGCCACTAGGATGCTGGGGCATCTCTGGGGAGAAACCTGCTTCCCCCATGTTGTCTTGCAATAGAAGCCTGCTTCCCCCATGTTGTGCTTGGGAGTTCTAAGGAGGAGAGGGCAAAGGGATTTGCTGGGGGTCAAGGTCCCACTGGCTCACCCTGAGTGGACATCAGGGAACTCTGGTGGGTGGTATTTCAGACAACTGCTCCATTATCCATTCCAGGTGCTGGGTGATTTTGGTGATGAGATCATAGTGCTAGATTCCATCTGATGGTCAGAGGAAGGAGCAGCCTCATTCAGCTCCAGAGCCCACCTTATGCCCTGGGGACACATGTGGGTGGCCAGACCAGCTTAGAGAGGGGACGGAGGCATTTACACTGCAGTAGTGGATGGCCAGAAACAGGAAGACAGTGGCCATTGTCCCCCAGCTGGGTGTGAAAGTAGGCATATCTAGGACAAAGTCCTGCGGCGACAGGGGAGGCGCCTTGAACCAGTTTTTCTCAGGTGTTCATCTCCCCCATCACCCAGTAGTCAGGGCTTCAGCCTCCAAGGACCTTCCTGCTGGATGTGGCTCCCCTTCCTTTGTACATCTGGGTCTGGAGTAAGTAGTTGGGGTTGCGGGTTCTTGGCCGGCCAGTTTTTCATAGGAGGATCCATTGACAAGTGTTAAGAACATGTCTTGGGGATTTTGCCAAAATGTGATGTGGAGGACGCGGTGCCAGTTAGCCTGGGCAGAGAGCGCCAGTGAGGGCTGGGAGATTGGGATCCTTGGCATTTCTTGGGAGTATACCAGTGGTGTCTGGTTTGTCCTCAGAAATGCGATGGCAGGCCAGTGAATCCCTAGAGGCCTGCTGTGCCACAACACCTGCCTCATCCCTTCTGTAATTCAATCCGTTAGGGTCAGAGGAGGGTGGGGAAGATGTGAGTCATAAAGCACACTTAGGGTCCAGGATTAACTCAATAGCAAGTGTCCTTTAGAAAGGGATGTGGGTGTGGGCATACTTGGGAAATGCTGTAGTCCCATGGGAAGCCTTTTGTTTCAAACCTCCCAGTTACATGGATAGCTTGTAATGAACCAATAGCCCACTGAGCTACAATTTGTAGGACAAGTGGGTTGTGCTCCCTAGAATCCCACTGAGTGTAAAGGCCTGCTAACTGCCTCTCCCCTGAAAGTTCTGCCCATCAACTCTGCTTAAGTGAGGACTCCTTCCACTTGACAATGAGGTCATCTCCTTGTTGGAGCTAACACTTCACTACTCGATAGCAGGGAGCACTGATCAGTTACCTCTGTGACATTTCATTTCGTGGCTGAAACAACCATCCTCCCTGCTGGTGCCACTTACATCCTGAGTTGGCCTTCCATGCTTGCTTTCATGCTGGTGCCACCAGCAACGATGTAGGCGTTTTCTGTGTCATCATTCAACACAGGACCAAGGAAAGGCCCTGGGGCAAGTCCCGGGATCCTTGGCACTCCTTGGCCGGAGTGACCCCAGTGTGAAGGCTTCTACTGGGCTGTGGGCAACCCGTATCTCTCCCTCCTATCCTAAGCGATGGCAACTGACTTCACAGAGTCCTGTGATAAAGTCTGTGCTCCTTGTGTCTCCAGCACACTTGCACACCTTTGAGCAAGACCTAGTCTACCTTGCGTTTTGCTCATGAAAAATTGTAACTTGTCCAGTCACCTTGAGTGGTAAGGCTGGGCTTCATCTTCCAGATCATTGTCTTCCCATCACATTAGGTTTCCTCTTTGACTTAAGAAATGTAGTAATCCCTGCTAATAAATGGCTACATATCCAGCACCCTCAACATGGGAAATTTATACCTGGAGTTCAGAATTCTAACATAACAGTCCCTAGACTGAAATCAAGATGTGCCCAGGGCTGGTTCTTTTCTCAAGGTTCATGGAAAACCAATTCCCTGCCTTCTCCAGCATTCAAGGGCTTCCTGCATCCCTTGTCTGCTGGCCCCCCTTTCTCCCCTTCAGAGCCAACAAGTGCCATGGGAATCCTCCTCACTCACATATCTCTGACTCTCTGTTCCTCATCCAGTCTCCTTATTGTCAAGGCTGGCAGAGGAGTGTTGTGATTGGAGAGTTGATGAGTATAAAACAGGATGATTTCCTCATCTAAGGGGCCTCTACTTGGTCACATGTACATATGTGCAATAAGGACCATGGTCACTGGCTGCAGGTCCTGGGATGTTAGGCTTTTAGGAAGGCTGTCCTTCTGGCTGCCATGTCTGGCAGTAGCTGAGGGAGGGTCTCCCAGAGGCCAGCAGAATATGTCCGTGAGGACGGATACATCCTGGCATTCAGAGCCTCCGGAGACCTCATGGCATTCCTGATACTGGCTAGCCTTTGCCCAGGCAGCTGCAGATGAGCCCCTTCTATCCCCTGCTGGGAGCTCTTCCCAGAGGCCCCCACTCTCAGGTCCTTACTCTTGTGTAACTCACCTCCCATCTCTGGGGTAAACATGGGAGACAGCAGGAAGCAAGCTTAGGTGTTTGTCTTTTATAACCCCAGTGATCATGTCACTGTCCAGGATGAGCTGCAATGTATAGCTGTTGCCACTGAGCTCTTGAAACTCGTTCTGGGACCAGTGCCATGGCAGATCAAGCTAAGGCTCTGCCTGTAATGATGGCATCCTACATGGGCACTGGTTTGTGTCCTGGCTGCTCTGTTTCCAATCTAGTCCCCAGCTAATGTGCCAGGGAAAGCATGGAGAGTGGCTCAAGTGCTTGGTCCCTGTATATTTGTTGGTGACCTGGAAGATCCTCCCAGGTCCTGACTCAGCCTGGCCCAGTCTTAGCCATTGCAGACTTGGGGAGTCAAACAACAGATGGAGGATTTTCAATCTCTCTGTTTCTTCTCCTCTCTCTATAACTCTGCCTTTCTTTTTTTCAGTTTTATTTATTTTTATTGGAAGGGAAGATCATATTTAAGGAGAGAAGGAGACATAGAAAAAGATCTCCCATATGCTGGTTCACTCCCCAAATGGTCACAATGGCTAAAGCTGAGCCCATCTGCTGCCAGAAGCCAGGAGCTTCTTTGGGTCTGCCACACTAATCCCAAGTTTTTGGGCCATCTTCTACTGCTTTTCCATGGCATACGCAGGGAGCTGGATGGAAAGTGGATCAACCAGGACATGAACAGGCACCCATGTGCCTGGGTGTATATGGTGAGGATTTAGCTACTGTGCCATTACAATGTATCCTGCAACTCTGAATTTGATACAAATAAATTCCAAATAATAATAATCTGACAGTACCACCTTTAAGAAATGTCTAAGAAAGGTTTATATGTTTTTATTGGTAAGTCAGATTTATAGAGAGGAGAGACAGAGAGAAAGATCTTATATCTGCTGGTTTATGCCCCAAGTGGCCACATGGTCATAGCCAGGAGCCCGGAACCTCTTCTGGGTCTCTCATGCGGGTGCTGCATCCCAAAGCTTTGGGCTGACCTGGACTGCTGTCCCAGGTCACAAGCAGGGAGCTGGATGGGAAGTGGAGCAGCCCATACGTGAACTGGCACCCATATGGGATCCCAGCAAATGCAAAGGTCAAACTTTTGCTATTAGGCTATCATGCCAGGCCCCCAAATAATTTTTTTTTTTTAATTTGAGAGAAAAAAAAAGTAAGACATGTCAGATGCAATGGCTCAGTAGTTAAATTCTCACCTTGCAATTGCTGGGATCCATAGTAGTTGAAGACTGCACAGAAGCCTCCACCCAGTAGGGTCCTCACAGATATACTTGCCTCTCTCAGACACACTGCCTCTTCTCCCATCCAGCCCTGAGCTGACAATTGTGTCCTCTTGCCCCAGGGCCACTTTCTCTGGGGCCAACTGTGAAAGCAGGGCCTAGGGCCTGCCACACACCAGAAGCCACATGGGCTGTTAGCCTGTAGTTTGGACTTTTTCCTCCCCAGCTGCAGGAGAGGCTTTGGAGGGGTGGGGAGTAGGTGTCACCCCCCAAGACTGTGGGTTTTTGCCACCTCCCCCTTAGGGTCGGTTCTTAGTGCTATTGCTGGATATAATGCCTTGGAAGTCCCTCTGAGAGGGGCAGCCTCTTGGAAACCAAAAGTTCTAGAAAAACCTGGAGGCTCCGCTGGCCAGCAGGCCTTTTTAACCCCTTTCCTGGTCCCCTCTTTTCTATCTCATGGTTGGGCTCTCACCACTCACAGGGCCTGTCAGGCCTTGCCATCCACTTCTTCCCCACAAAGTCCGATTTCTTGTCAGGGCTGTGTAAACACAGAGAGGGAAGAGCTGGGGTTTTGTAGAGGGAGAACGTTTCTAGGGAAGTGAAACTAAGGAAATGTGAAAATCTCTGTGGTTTCGATTCTGCACGCTTCTCATCTGGGCCTACCCTGCGTTCTCGACCTCAGCGGGCTAGGAGGCTGCGGCCCTTAGCAATTCCTGAGCACCTGCTCCCTGCCCGGGTGTTATCAGAGGTGTGTCAGGATGGGCTGGAAAAAGTGGCTGAGGGCCATGGGCATGATCAGTGGAGAGTGGAGGATCCAGGGAGGGAGAAGCTGTGAGGAGGGAGAAGGAAGAAGGGATGAGTATTCAACGGTGTGGATCCACGTGCTTCCTCCCAAGGCCATTTAATCCCCAGGAAGGGATTTGGAGTTTGTGCCAATGTTTGGCATCCTCATTTGTTAGTTCTCAAGCTCTCTGAGTGGATAGTGGGGTGAATGGGTTGTGAGTTCCTATTGGAGGAGCCAGCTACTCAAGATCCCCTTGTGGAACTCATATCTGCTGGGATCCCAGGATGCTGGGAAGCTGGGGTTCCACACCAGGACCCCACCCCAGTTGGGTGGGGATGAGGATCAGGCTTCACCCTTGGAGAAGTAGCTGGGCTGAGTGTCTGGGGTGAGTTGGTGCCCAGGGAGCAGCAACTACTTACACACAGACACATGCACCCAGAAACACATACACTCAGACACACACATACATGGCCTAGGGGACAGGACTGGTCAGGAACTGGGGAGCTCCAGAGCCCAGCACTGCCACAGAAGCAAGTGGTGGTGGGGGGGTCTAAGATACTTGACTTCCCTACCCTGGGCTCTGACCCCGGTGTCCTCCTTCCCCTGTGGCGCCAATGATGCCTCTGCTTCACTGAGGCAATCTGTCGGAGACACACTCCTACCTTCCTCTTTTGTTACTGCACATCACAGGGTCAAGTGCTGAGTGGTGTGGCCACAGAGGGAACTCGGAGCTCTAGGGTGAGCAGGGTGGGAGAGGAGGGAGGGTTAGTTGAAGAAGCAAGGAGGTGGTGGGAGCAGGGGTGCTGCAAGGGACCATGGCAGAGGCCATCACCTATGCAGAGTTGCAGTTTGGGAAGGCTCCTCCGAGGAAGAACGCCTCCAACCAGGGGCAGGGTAAGAATAAGAAAGGGTAAGGGCTGCTTCCTCCCCATGAACCCACCTCCCACCACGAGCCCCTAGTTTTACTGCAATGGATCCTTTCCTATTCTCTCCCTTCTCCTTTCCTTTCCTTTCCTTTCCTTTCCTTTCCTTTCCTTTCCTTTCCTTTCCTTTCCTTTCCTTTCCTTTCCTTTCCTTTCCTTTCCTTTCCTTTCCTCTCCTCTCCTCTCCTTTCCTTTCCTCTCCTCTCCTCTCCTCTCCTCTCCTCTCCTCTCCTCTCCTCTCCTCTCCTCTCCTCTCCTCTCCTCTCCTCTCCTCTCCTCTCCTCTCCTCTCCTCTCCTCTCCTCTCCTCTCCTCTCCTCTCCTCTCCTCTCCTCTCCTCTCCTCTCCTCTCCTCTCCTCTCTTTCCCTCCCACCCCCTCCCTTCCCCTTCCTGGCCCTCTCCCCTCCTTTCCCTTCATTTTCTCTCACCTCACCTCTTTTTCCCTCTCCTGGCCTCCCCTCCTCTCCTCTTCTTTCCTCTCTTCTCCTTTTCTCCTCCCTCCCCTCCCCTCCCCTTCCTTCCCCTCCCCTCCCCTCCCTTTCTCCGTGTTCTTATCTTCCTCTCCTCTCCTCTCTCCTCCCAGAATCCTACAAGGATGGGGAGCTTAGCTATGAGAACATGCAGGTGCCTCAGTTCTGGAGGCGCACACATGCCTGGCACTGTCCCCTGGACCAGGGAATCAAACAGATATGGCAAGCCCTGAGGATTTGTGTGTGTGTGTGTGTGTGTAGGGGTAGCTGTCTGGGAGCTGGGACATCCATGGTGGTCTCCAGAGGATGGTACCCTAGGTTGGGAAGGAAGAAGAGGAGAGCTGGAGTTACACCAGTAGCATCCCAAAGCTAGGTGTTCTGCTGTGGGCTGGGGCAGGGTCTGGGCAAGCTGGAGAAACTGAGCTCAGATGAGGAACGGGGAGCCATGGGAGAAAAGAAGAAGGTACATACTGGACAGTATTCGATTGGGAGGAGAGTTGGGGGTTAATGTCTCCCCACCTTGAGGAAACCATAAATGAAACCCTGTGAGAGCCCGTGAGGGGGCCCCTCGGGGAAAGATCAGAGGAGAAATCTGGGCATTGGCCCGGTGGCTCAGGGGAGCTCCACGGGTGGTGAGGGCATCCCTGAGCAATTGCAAGTGGAGGACAACAGCAGGCCATAAAATGAGGAGTGTCGTTGGCGGGAGGCTGTGTGGCACCACCAGGCTTCCTACTCTGTCACTGCTGTTCCTTTCCCCAGAGGTCCAGAAGGAGAAACCAGCCCCTAGGAGCTGTCCTGCATCCCCAGTGACCTCGCAGAAGCTCTCCTGTGAGTACAGTCCTCTTGCCAGTCACACAGGAGCCTGGGGACAGGGGGAGTGAGGGTGGGTCATGGGTGGGAGGAGCTCAAACGTCCCCTAGCAGGCAGTGCCAGGAGATGAGCCTTCCAGCTCTGGCTCCACAGGCACACCCCCACCCCTGGGAGGTCCCTATTCCTAGCCCTTCGAACCCATTTCCTCTTTCCCCTGATGTTGATCCATCTAACCAGGAACAATCCTCAACCCTTACTCGGGATATTTTCCATCTTTACTTTTAAATCGCCCCAGACCCATTATAGCCAGCCAATGTCCCATGCCTCACCTCTAAAGGCATCTTCTAGGGATGTGGATCCAAGAGTCACCCCATTCCTGCCCAGACTCAGTTTTCCACCCACCCTCTGTGAAGGTCATGGCCACTTTTGCTGCTCCAAGTACCTCCTGCTTGGTCTGCTCCTCACCTGCCTGCTGCTGGCTGTGGCTGCAATCTGCCTGGGCGTGCTATGTGAGTATGGATGACCCTGGCTCTCCACTTACCCAAGCCACCTTGTCCCCTACTCTCCCCACCCTCAACAATCCTTGCTAGGTGCACCCCTCAGATGTATTCCCCATCCTCAGCTTAGGGGCTGGTTTCCCATGCCATCTGCTCACAAGCACCCTTTCTTTCTTTTTTTTTTTTTTAAAGATTTATTTTTATTATTTTTTCATTGGAAAGGCGGATATACAGAGAGGAGAGACAGAGAGGAAGATCTTCCGTCCGATGATTCACTTCCCAAGTGAGCGCAACGGTCGATGCTATGCCGATCCGAAGCCAGGAGCCTCTTCCGGGTCTCCCATACGGGTGCAGGGTCCCAAAGCTTTGGGCTGTCCTCGACTGCTTTCCCAGGCCACAGGCAGGGAGCTGGAAGGGAAGCGGGGCTGCCGGGATTAGAACCGGCGCCCATATGGGATCCCGGGCGTGCAAGGCGAGGACCTTAACCACTGCGCCACCACGCCGGGCCCACCGTATCTTTCTTGATTACCAAACTTTCAGTGATCAGAAGTCATATTTAAGCCCTGAGGTAGGTAGGTAGCATTGCAAGACAGAGAATAGGGGTCTGTCGGCGCAGTGTCAGGGCTCAAGGCACAGCTGCAGCTGATGTTCTCATGCACCTGTTTTCAACAATCTTTGGCCGCCCAGATCAGCAGACGTCTCAGCAGTTTGAGGAGCTGAGCAGAGTGCTGGAAGCCACCAACAGCAGCCTTCTGGAGCAGATCCGCCACGGAACTGTCCAGCTGGAGCGGATGGAAAAAGACCTGCAAGACTCCAAGAAAGAGATGGCCAGGAGACTGACAGCACTACAGGAAGAGCAGAAGGCACACCAACCTGTCCGGAAGCAATTGCAGGACTGTCAGGCGGTCAAGGAGAAGACACAAAAGAATCTGCAGACCATGCAGCAGAAGCTGAACAACCTGAACCACCTGCAGGACATAGTGAAGCTCCTGCTCACCTGTCCATCACAAGGTACCTGCTCTGGGCATGAGGAAGCTGGAGGGGCTGAGTGGTCGTGAGGGAGTCAGGTGAAGGGGCACCAGGGGCAGAGGTGAGGGAGCACTCAGGAGGTAGTGAGCTGATCAGGAAAAAAAGGCAGGGGAACAGAGCTGTGGCCAACTAGATATGTGGTCATTGGCCAACGGCGGGATAAGGATGAAGCTGGTGGATGTAGGGGTACTCCCTTCAGCTCCTAGGGTGGCAGCCTGCAGTGCAGATCAGTTTCACCTCACTGACAGCGACAGGTCGGCTCTGGAACCCCCTGCACTTGTTTGTGAAGTTGGTTCACCTGGTTTCAAAGGACATAGCTTCACTTAGTGCTTGCTCCCTTGGAGAACCCCTGAAGGTGAACAATCACCGACTGCCCCAGCTGCTGGCCAGTAGGGGATAAGATGTCTGAAGTCCACATGTAGCCTTCGCAGGGAGGTGGGTGGGTGGGAGTGTTCAGGGACTTAGGGTGTGGCAGAACCCTGCTCCACATGGGTCTGTCTATTTTGAAAGGAGCAATGGGAGAAGGGAAATGTGGAAAGGAAATGGCAGGCTGAGGCAGGCTGGGATCCTAGGCAAGGTGCCAGGGTTGTGTGCACCGGCGTGTGGAGGACTTGGGAGTGTGATCAGGGTTGGGCTCTGTGTGTCTGAGAGGGCAGGAAGAGTGTGTGCAAACACCTCCAACTGTCATTTCCTGAATCTTCTTCTGTTGCATGCTGTGGGTTCCCATGCCAGGGCTGCCCCTCATTCCCAGTGCATCCCTGAGCGCTCCTCCATTGAGACAACAGCTGTGAATGCTGGGGTTCTGATGCCAGCTTCTTCCACCCCACACCTCTGCCACCTCACAGAGCTCTGTGACTCACTGGCGCCTCCCCTTGCTCTGCCTGTCAGCTGCCTCCTGTCTTCACTTCTCTCTGTGCCCATGCTGAGGTCCAACCATCACTCAACTGCTCATTCCTTTGTCTAGCGTGCTTCTTGTGCTTGATTGGCAAGATCTGAACTCTGCAGGAAACTGCTTGACCACTGTATCTTGTGCTGCACCAAGGTGTGCCACACTGGGGAACATTCTGTCCGGTGCCATGAGGCTGCATTGTCATGCACTGCCCGTGCCCTGGCCAGGGTCTAATGCACCTCCCACTCAGCACATCTTCCTCCTGCATTTGGCTAATGCCCTCAGCTATTGCTCCAAGGCTTGCATGATGCAATACCAGGCCTGTGGAGTCATTTGACACTTGGCTCATCACTATGCTTGAATTTGTTCCCTAGTCAATCTTCATATTGGACTTAGGGAAGCCCTCCAGAAACAAAAATCTGCTCATGCCATCCCAGTCTAGACCTTTTTATTCTAGTTTCTTACTCAGAGTTGAAGAAATCCATGTGGAAATGATTTTAATGTGTGGTGGTGACTGCTGTAGGGAGCAAAAGAGAAGAATGAATGGGTGAGAGGCTGATGGGTGGTTGTGAAGCCATGGTGAGACTTGACAAAATTAGGGGTGTCCTGCAAAGTGTTCAGAACTGAGGAGGTGTGGGGTCTATAGAAACACGGGTGCTGTGGAAACTCTCAGAGTGTGAGTAAGTCATGGTATTGAAGAGAAGGCTTTTTACTGAGTATATATAGTCAGGGTATTTTGTATGGTGGAGGAGGCAGAGTGGAGCTGAGGAGGAATGCAGAGGTCTGGGAGCAGAAGCCCATAGAGTGACAGCCTCGGACCCAGGGGCATGTGCCTGCAGTCCACCACAGGGAGATTGCTCTCAGGCCAGAAGGTGCTGGTGTCTCTTTCTCTTCCTGCTTTCTAGGCACCTGCTGTATGGTGGGCTGGATACTGATTCAAAGAAGATGTTTTCACATCTCACTCACTAAGAGAAATTGGCAGGAAAGCCAGAAGTATTGCAAATCTCTGTCTTCTGACCTCACCACATTCACAGATTATTCAGAAGTAAGTAAGCCCAGAGGGGGATGCCAGTTGATAGTGATGCATCATCAGATCAGGATGGGCAGTGCGTGTTGGCCCACGTTCCATGGCAAACATGGATGGTCCTGACCCTTACATAGAGTAGCCAGTAGCCTTTCCACCCTCGCAGCACAGCTCTGTGGGTGTACCCCTCCCCTCCTAGCAGCTGGCACTGGCAGGAACTCTTAGTTGGCTGGGCTGTGGTCCTTGAGGATCACAGGGCCCGGTCACCTGTGGTGGTGAGGGACTACAAGCAGGCTCGGCCCTCTGTATGTTTTGACCACACTTGTGCTTTCTGAATCTCCCTTTAGAGTTCTTCCTGGAGGAGCTTATTTTCGCAGTTATCTGTGGATACTGTATATTGGGTTGGGCACAGCTCAAACAACTACAGGTGAGTTTGTAGGTTTGAGTGTTTCCAGCTCTATGTCTTCTCCTCATAAAGACATACCAAGGCAATTTCCAGAAGGTTTTCATCAGTTCGTATGGCAATTGCTTATTTGTTTTCCTGTATTTAAGAATGTTTTTAGGGGGTCTTAGTCTTTATTCTATTCCCTAGTATCTAGTATGGAACAGTTAAAACAATGAAATAGTTATTAGTTTGGGATCCACATTCTGAGGTTCAGCCAGGGTTTTACAGCTGATGGGAAACCTGGGCATTCTAACTTGCCATCCACTGAGGCTGCGCTGTACCTGTCAGGGCCACTGGGGGCGGTAGAGCAGTGCCAAGGAACTAGAGCAGAGGGTGAGTCCTGAGACAAGGTGGCCAGTTGCTTGTGTTCCTGGTAATTGGAGAGTTTCTCCTCTGTGGACCTCGGGTAACTATCCCTCCAGCATCTTTCATTGGCATCCAGAGATCTGGAGAGTTAGGAATGGTCAGGTTTCCTACAGGAGTGGGTATTGAAGGGAGGATCAGCTGGGAATGTTCAGTAATGTCTTGATTTGATTTCACCACCTCCAGGTGCTCCAGGTTATACCATTATGGCCAATATTGGCACGTGGAGTCAGGAGTGTGCAGTACCGCTCTTCCCTGCATCTGTGAGATGATGTCTTTTAGGTTTCCAGTTGGTGATAGCACTTTGTAGAATTCAGGTAAGAGAGAAACCAAGGCTGTGGTATGGTGTGTCTGGGACAGAGGGGGTACAGGGTAGGGGCCAGGAGTCAGAAGGAAAAATTCCTTCCAGATGAGGGAATGTGGCTTGGCTGGGCATGAGCTGGGGCAGGTAAAGACAGAGCATTGAAGGGACCTGGTGATGTGGCTGACCAGGCAACTGGGGTTGGTTTTGGTTGGGTGGGACTTGATGGCAGCCAGGTGTGGAGCTCACTGCTGCTTTGCTCTTGCAGGTGTTCCTGCCAGGTTCCAGCGGAGCCCTTGCCTCTCACCAAGGGCCTGCAGTGCCCAGCATTTCCTCAGTGGGCAGTGGTGTGATGCGGTCTGACCCACACCTGACCCTTGTCACCAGCATGCTGCCTGCTCCAAATGTTTTCCCAGAAACTGGCTGTTGCTTGGACAAGGATGAAGAAGCTTCTAGAAGGGACTGTGGACACCTTGGCCAAGAAGCTGTCCTGGTGGCATGGAGTGTGGGTGGGAAGTATGTTCCACGAGCTGAGTGGATGAGGGCAGCCTGGAGCCAGCCAGATTATGTGAATGGAATTGTTTTAATGAATTTTGAAGTGTTAATGTTGTGTGTTTGTAATGCAGTGTGTGGTTGGATTAGCCCTGTGAGAAAGTGAGCCCAGGTGTTGTGTTGGCCAAGTGGTCTGGCCTTGAGGCCACTCTGAGGTCTCCTACTTAGGGAGAAGAACTGGTCAGCCCAGCCAGGACTGGCACTCTGTGCTCACAGGCATGTCCTGAAATCAAAGATGGAATCCTAAGGGCTCTGAGGTCCTACTGCTAGAAGCGTGTCCCTGGCAGCTGCAGGTTGGATATGCATGGCTTGGCCTGGTACCCTCGGTGGCAGAAGAGACTGCTCTTCTCCCAGTTGAGGTTGTAGTGGTGTGTAACAGCTAGCATGGGTGTGGGCACATGGATAGGACTTTTGGCTGAAGGGGCCAAGGTGGCAACCAGGATAGTGCAGCCTGTCGTTGGATCCTGGGGAGCTGCAGATGGCAGCGAGGGTTCTGTCATTCCAGGGCGACTGCCTGAACCAGGTTGTGCTGAGTATGGTGCCAGGGTCCCACAGCCAGGCCTGTGGGGATTTCATCTGCACAGCTGGGGGTTTGTTGTTCAGGGAATGAGCTGTGCTGGTGTCCTGGGGCTGGGAGGCAGAAGATCAAGAGCTGATGAAATTGTGTGTGGCCACAGCCAGAGGCAACCTTGGAACTGCTTCCGTCACACCCCATGCTCTCAACTGAGGGTGCCAAGGCAGAAGGTCTGGGACCTGGCAGTAGAGTCTCCATGTTCCAAGGGAGCTTGGGGGATGATGGCAGTGAGTGACAGCCGTGGTGGGCAGGGTGGTCACCAAGGACAGCTTGGTGGAGGGCATTGGTGATGGAGATCCGAGGGGCATTGGAGCAACAGGCCTGCTGGGCATGTCCTGGTGCTTGATCTTGTCACTGCTGAGATCTTCCCGTAGCAGGAGGGGCTTGACTGGGTCAACATGGTCCCCCCCCAGTTGAAGGGTGATTCTGGTGATGGGGGCAGTAAGAAATCTGACCTACTTTAGGAGAGCCTGGAGTCTTGTCTGGGAAGTGTGTTGGAGGAATCACCTTTTCAAAGTGCCTGCAGGTGGAAGAGTTCATGAGCTGTGTCTTTGTCCTGGTCAGGGTTCCTGGGCCCATTTTCCTTCAGGAGCTTTTTGGGGCTGGAGCTCAGAGAAGGGTTACCACCTCCAGTCCCCTAAGCCCTGCCCCCTTCTGCTGCTCGATAAGACTCTAAATTTGGAAATCATCATTGTCTATGAGCACTTCTCCAAAGCTCTACCCCCTCACTGACTCCCACCTGCTCAACAGCTGAACTGGCTGGTTTTGTGGTCTAATATGACCTGCCCTGCACCCTGTCCTGGTTCTCACAACTGCCAGTTAGTGCTATGAATTGGCCTAGCCTGGCATCCAGGCCTCACCCACATGTATAGTGTCAGGTGGTGTAATCTGCTCTGGTCTAGGCTTTCCCAATTTTGATTCTTGTGCTCACATGCAGGGACTGTGTCCTGACAGAGGAGTTGCCCAGCTTCTCTATCAGGTCACGTCCCAGTGGCAGGTCTCACACACCGTTGAGTGCTTGACCCAGCCTGACCGGGCCAACTTCCTGTGCTGAGAGGAACAGCAGCCTTGCCAGACCTGCCCATTCCTATTGTGACCCCTACTATTGGGTTCTACAGCACAGCTGCACCTGGTCCACCCCAGACCTAATTCTCATGTGGTTCAGCAGGCTGAACCTAGGCTGAGACGTAACTCAGCCTATTCTATACCCACCCTGTCTCCCGCGAGCACCAGTGTGTGCTGGAGCCTAGCTCAGTCTGACACATCACAGATCCATCTATGCCCATGGCAAGGTATACTGCAGCAATGTTCAGCCCAGTTCACCACCCGTACTCTGGCTCTCATGCTCCCCATTACGAACTGCAACCCAGCTGGGGCCTGCCCTTAGCCCCCTGACCAGGCCTGCTCCCAGCTATATATCTTGTACGTGGTGATGGTTTCTCTGACGCTGCCTGGCATAGCTCATTCCCTTTCTTGGTCTTTGCCAACAGTTGCAGCCTGGCCTGGCCCAGCCCACCCCCAGTACCAACTCTTGCTTGTGGGTGATTCAGCCCAGTCCTGCCTTACCTAGTCTTTCCCTGTTCCTGGCTTTCACGTAGTCTGGTAGATGTGATAACCTAGCCCAGCCTGGCCTGTACTCCATCCTGGCTCCTGCACATGCCAGTGTGCTAAGGTTTGGCTTGCCCCTGGTCCACCCCCTCCCTACCCATTATCTTCCCAAACTAGCTCACACACTTGCTGACAAGAGGAGCAGTATTGCACACTCAGCACTGATTCATGTACTCTCTCGCAGGAGCTAAGGCCCAGCAGGTGATTCCCTGAAGTTCCCCAAGAGGCCCACTCCTAAACCCAGATCTCACATGTGCCAGCAGGAGTTAGGCCCTTACCCAGCACAGTCTACTCCTTCTGTCTTGGCTTGTGTGTGTGGTAGTAAATTTTGTGGCTTTTGTCTCTGCCAGAGTGCTAAGGTTTTCCCCAGCTTTACATGGCCTGCCCCACACCCTGAAATCCCCAGAATCAGCCCGCACACTTGCTGACAAGTACACTTGCTGACAAGTAGAGTAGTCTTACCTGGCCTGACCAACACTCAGCACTGACTCATGTGCTCTCCAGCAGGAGCTATGGCCCTCCAGGGAGTCTCGCATGTTAGCCCACCAGGCCGACTTCCAGACTCAGACCTCACATGTGCTACTGGGTGCTAGGCTCTTAGCTGGCACAGTCTGCCCCTCTGTCTCAGCCTCTGTGTGTGCTAGTGGATGTTGTGGCCTGGACAGCCCCACACCCGTTACTGGGTGTGCTTTAGCCTGGGCCAGCCTGACCTGTTCCCACACCCAGTGCCCATGAGTGTTTGGGGTTCCGTGGTCATGCCTAGCTCAGCCTATTACCCTACACAGTTCTTGAGCAAACCAGTGAATATTGTGGTCCCACAGGGATGACCCGCATATCCCCCACAGTATCTGCCCCTAGACCTGGTTCTCTTGCATGCTGGTTACTGTCACCTAATGTGAACTGTCCCCTGTTCTGACACTCACTGGTGGGTACTGTGATCTAGCCTTGCCAAGGAGGCCCCCCAGCCCTAACTTTAGAGTGTGCCAGTGGGTTGTGATCAGTGGTGGTCAAGGCTATCTAGCCCAGCTCAGGTCTCACACATGGACAGGCTTATCTGTCTGACCTTCAAATGTGTTCTAGCTTCTTTACTCCAAACTGCTTGGCCTCTACCTCCTCACTTATCTGCAAGTAGAGGGAGGGGAGCAGAAGTCCCCCCAGAAGTCACTCCTCACCTGCAGTGTACTTCCTAATTGGTCCCCCCTCCCACACATCTCATGTACCCTTCCTGACCAATCCACAGCTTCTGTGCATGTGAGCACATGCTTTCCCCAAGTCCATCTTCTGGTGGGGTTTTGTGTTGGTGTGGAGCTCTGCCTGCCTACTTGGGGCTCCAGAGCCCATCCCTCAGCACACGTGCTGGCCAGGGATTGTGTCCCTCTGCCCAGCTGGAACTCAGGCATGTTAATGAGTCCACAAGCTCAGTCCACCAACACAACCTGCTAGCATGCCAACTTGGTGCCATAGCACTAACCCCCTCTGCCACCTGGGGATCAAAGACGTGTGGGAGTTCCCAGGCTCTCTGCACCACACCACCTCCCATCTCTGCTCCCCACCCCCAAACTTCACTGGAGTCCATAGACTTTCTGAGGCTTCCTAGGTACACTGCCCTGGTGGAAACCTGTTTCTAGCATTTTGTGCTCAGGAATTTTGAGGAGAGTGATGCAAAGGGATTTCATGAGGGCAAAGTTCCTGTTTACTCAACCTTAATGGAAATCTGGTGACACAGGGTATTGGGGCTGGTTCTGGTAGCTGCTCCAAGAAGCACTTTAGGTGCTGGCTGAGTTCAGTGAAGGGATAATGGGTGTTGGGTTCTATCTGATGGGCAGATGAAAAAACAGCTTCATTCCGTGTGGGAGCTGCCCCTTAGTCCCCTGGGTTCACCTGGGATACTTGTGGACACCTGTGGGTGGGTAGGGGAGCTCTGGGAGGGAGTGAGGCACTTATACTACAGCAGTGGATGCCCAGAGCAGAAAAGGCAGCAGTCGTCCACCACCAAGGTGCGGAAAAAGGCATGTCCAGGCCAAAATCCTGTTGTCAGGGTGAGGTGCCTCCAATCAGCCTTCCTCTTGGTCTCTTTCTCCCCTCAGCACCCAGCAGTCAGGGCCTCAGCCTCCAGGGTGCTCCCCTAGCATGCAGCTCTCCTTCCTGTCCAACCTAGAAACCTTCACCTCAGTCTGTGATGTGTTGTCCGGGTCCATAGGCACTCAGCGATGAACAGTTAACAGGAGGCTCCATGGAGAACAAGTCAATTAACTGTTTGGGATTTTGCCGGGATGTGGTTGGGAGGGCATAGTGACAGGTCTCCTGGGGCAGAGAGTGCCTGTGGTGGGTGGGAGCTTAGGGTCCTAGGGTAACCACTTGCTGGCCAGGCAATGATCCTTCCATAGACCTAACCAGGACCAAACTCAGCCCTAGGTCTTTTTCTTTTAATAAACATTTATTTTCATTGGAAAGGCAGATATACAGTGAGAAGGAGAGACAGAGGAAGATCTTCCATCTGATGGTTCACTCCCCAAGCAGCCACAACGGCTGGAGCTGAGCCAATCCAAAGCCAGGAGCCAGGAGCTTCTTCCAGGTCTCCCACGCAAGTGCAGGGTCCCAAGGCTTTGGGCTGTCCTTGATTGCTTTCCCAGGCCACAGGCAGGGAACTGGATGGGAAGCAGGTTGCCAGGATTAGAACTGGTGCCTGTATGGGATCCTGGTGCTTTCAAGACGAGCACTTTAACTACTATGCTATTGCATGGAGCCCCCACCGTTAATCTTTACCTTCAAAATGCAGCTGCAAACAGACTGGCCAGCAATTGTCCCACCCCTTGCCTTGGAAGGCATCTCCTGGGAATGTGGACCCCAGAGTCAATCCACTTGCAGCACAGTCCCTCAGGTTTCCTTCTTCCTTCTATGAATGCCATGGCTGCTCACCGTACCTCCTGCTGGGCCTGCTCTTCATCTGCCTATTTTTGGGGTGGCTGCCATTGGCCTGGGCATGCAATATGAATATGGCTGACCTTGGCTCCCTACTTATACCATTCCAACTCATCTTGTACTCTTCCCACCCTCACCTACCTTTGCTAAGTGTAGCCCACAGGCATATCCCTCACATCCTATTATTTGGGGCTGCTTCCCTGTTGTGGGCTAAGGGGTTGATTAAGTGCTCGTTTGCTTGGGTGTGAACAGGAACTGGGCTTGTGGCTAAGAACACCTAGACTAATTGGACTCATCTGTATCCAATATCCTGCTAAAAGAGGATGTGGGGGAGAGGTGCAGGAGCAATAAGAGGAAACTGCTCAGAGACTTCCATCACTGGTCTCCTGTCAGTGCTTCATCCCCAGACCCTCCCTGTCCATGTTTACTGGGTCTGCTGGTCAGAGCAGTTCCCCATATTATGTGCTGCCATGCACCCTGTCTACCCTAATCACCAAGTTTTCGTTGGTCAGAGGTCATATTTAAGCCCTGTGGTGAGCATCAAAGCAAGATACAGGATAGGGATCCGACAGTGCAGTGTCAGGCCTCATGTGTGTGGCTGTAGCAGCCTTCCTAATGCCCTCCTTGTGGCTGCGCAGATCAGCAAATGTCTTAGCAGTCCTAGCAGCTGAGCAGGGTACTGGAAGCCACCTCCAGCAGCAGCCTCAGGAGCAGCTCCACCTCTGATCTGTCCAGTTGCGGCAGATGGAAAAGGACCTGCAGGCCTCTGAAGAGCAGCTGGCCCAGAGTCAGAGAGCACTGGAGAAGGAGTAGAGGGCACACCAGGCTGTGCTGGATCAGCTGTAGGACTGTCAGATGGACAAGGAGACATTCAAGTGACCGTGCAGCAGAAGCTGAGCCACTGCTGGACACACTGAGGCCCTTCTTCACCTGCCTCTCACAAGGTACCTGTTTCGGGGGATCGGAGAGCTGGAGGGGCTGACTGGGTAAGAGAGAGTCAAATGAGGGGGCACCAGGGGCAGGAATCTGGGAGTGTTCAGGAGTTAGCGAGTTTGCAGGAAAATGGGAGTGGAGTAGAGCTGGGGCTGAGAAGACCGGTAGCTGTCAGCCAACAGCTGACACACTGGATTTAGGAGCACTGCCTTCAGCTCCAAGGGAGGCAGCCTGCAGTGCAACTCAGATTCACACCACTGACATCAGCCCCTGGCACTTGTTCATGAAGTGGTGCACCAGGTTTCAACGACGTAGCCTCACTTAGTCCTTACTCCCACTGAGACAGCCTGTAGTTGAGAATCACCAGCTGTTCCAGGTGCAGGCTGGTAGATGGCAAGTTGGCTGATATCTGTGTGGACCTCACAGGCAGGGTGTGTGTAAGAGTTCAGGAGTTTAGTGAGATGCAAATCCTGACTCTACCTGGGTCTATTCATATTGAAATTAACGCTAAGTGCAGGGACACATGGAAGGGTGAGGCCAGGCTGAAGCAGTGCTAGGTAAGGTCCCATGGGTCAGGGGTCCTGGCGCGGGGAGGGCTTGGAATGTGGCCAGGCTTAGGCTCTGTCTGTCTGTCTGAGGGTGTAGGAAGAGTGCTTGCAGCCAACTACAACTATCATTTCCTGAATCTTTTTCTGCTCCGTTTTGTGATGTCCCATGCCAGAGCTGCCCTCCTCCATTCCCACAGCATCCCTGACTGCTCCTTTATTGAAAGAACAGCTGTGAATACCTGCTGTGATGACAGTTTCTGCTCCACACCTCTGCCTCATCTCAGAGACCTGCGACTTGTGGTGCCTGCCTTCCTCTCTGTCAGCTGCCTCCCATCGTCACTTCTCTCTGCCGACTCTGTGGTACAAGTCGATCACCCAGCTGCCCACTCCATTGTTGAGTATCTTTTGCGTGTGTTTGAATGGCAAGAGTTGAACTCAGCATGAACCCAGGTCACCACTGTGCCAGGGCAGCACCAAGGTGTGATGCATTGAGGAATTGCTCTCCCTGTGCCAACTAGATTGTTGGTGTCCTGGACAGCTTCCAGTGCAATTCCCTGGAGCATCACTCCTTCCCTCCTGTGTTTAGCAGATGCCCTCCTTTCATGCTCCATGGCCCACATTTGCAATGCCAAGTCTGCAGAACCATTTTAAATTCTGCCCATTACTGTCTTTGAATTTGTTTCCTAGCCATCTTTTTTACTGGCGATGAGGAATTCCTTCACCAACAACAATCTGCTCATGCCATCCCAGTTTAGATCATGTCATTTTAGGTGCTTGGTAACAGTTAAGGAAGACTATGTGTCACTAATTCGAATGTTTGGTGGGGACTATTTTAGGGAGTAAGAGATGAATGAACGTGTGAGAGGCCCAATGGATGGGGCCTATGTGAGACTGGGGCAAAATTCGGGATGTATTGCAAAGTGTTCAGCAATGAGGCAAGGATGGGGAGTAAGGGTAGAGACACTGGTCCTATGGAAACTTCTGGAATGGGAGCAAGACATGCCATTGGGTTGAAGGCCTTTTACTGAGTATGTATATATATATATGTATATGGGGCATTTTTTATGTTAGAGAGGGGAAAGTGGTGCTAAGAAGGATAGCAGGGGTCTTGGGCCAGAAGACCGCAGATTGATGGCCCGGCCCCGGGGGACGTGGTTAGTAGCCAGACCATGGGGCATCAATTTATTTCCCCTCTCAGGATTATAGCTGTTTTATTTGATTTTTGGTGATATTTACACAATTGAGCAGGGTGGGAAAGGTCGAGAATCAGGGGAAAGTGAGTGAGACCAATGTTTACACATTTTCTTTTTGTTCTTCCTGTATCTGGGGAAGGGAATCAAATAAGAGGAGAACCATGCCCAGCCTCCCAACTGCCTCAGTTGCTGTGGATGAGGAACGGTTACCCAATGTCATCCCAGGGTCCCCATTGTGAAGTGTGTTCTGTGGGTTCCTCTCAAGTGGTTTTGATAGTTCTGAGTTGCTGTAGACATCGCTGCTCAAAGAATGAGGAAGTCTTTCTAAGGTCCATTGGCCTACACAGGCCACCTCAGAGTCTCCATTTCCCAAAAACTTGTTTTCAAACTTTGCTGGGGTAGTTGATCAATTTGTTCTCCTTCCTCTGCTTAACTATGGCTGCTGTGGCCCAGCCCAGCCCTGTCCACCACACATTAGATCTTCACAAACACCAGGGGGAGCTACAGTCCAGTCAGAGCAATCTTCAATAAGCCCAACTGGACAGGCCCAGATTTGGTCCTGTGCCTGTCAGTGCAGTGGCCTGCAGATCTGGCCTGTCCCGCACCCATTCAGCTTTCACACACATTATTGGGCATTGAAGCCTAACTCAACCCAACTGACTTCAGCCTCCATCACACATGCCAGTGGGTGCTGCTGCCTCCAGTCAGGCATACCCCCATGCTAACCAGTAGGAGTTGCAGCCCATCACAGAAGTGCCCACAGTCTCCACACTGGATGCACTCCCTGCCCTGGACTTTGCACCATGCAGGTGGTTCTGCAGTCTAGCTCGACAGGACTTGAGGGTGTCACTTCCAACCCAGCTGTTGCTGCTGTCACTCTCTTCCTGCTTTCTAGACACCTGCTGTATGCTGGCTGGATACTGTGATCCAGGAAAGATGATTTTACATTTCATTCGCAAAGAGTGATTGTCAGGAGAGCCAGGAGTATTGCAAATCTCTGTCGTCAAAATTGACCACAGTCAGAGACACTTTTTGTGGTGTGATTCAGAAGTAAGTAATCCCGGAGGAAATGCCATTTGATGTCAATACATCATCAGGTCAGGATCAGAAGTGCATGTCAGTCCATGTGCCGTGGGCAACACAGATAGTCATGATCCTTAGCATTGAGTGGCCAGCAGCACTTCTATCCTTGCAGCACAGCACTGGCAGGAATTTTCAGCTGGCTGTGAAATGGCCTTTGAGGAGCACAGAGCCTGGTTACTCATGGGCCGTCAGGCACCACAGGCAAGGTACCACAGGCAAGGTTGGCCCTGTAGCTGGAGATGCTCATCCTAGCTTATGCAGTTTTGACCACACTCCTGCGCTCTCTGGCTCTCCTTCAGCGTTCTGGAAGAGCTTATTTACAGTTATCTGAGGACACTTCAAATCGAGTTGGCCACAGCTCCATCAAGGACTGGTGGAGTAAACTAGGGTGAGTTTGTCAGGAGTTTTGATGGAGGTTGAAGTTTTGACTCCAGCTCTATTTCATCTCCTCATAAAGACATACCAAAGTGACTTCTTCATGAGGTCCTGATTCCAGAATTGTCCCCATCAGTTACTATTACAATTGCCAATTTGTTTTCCTCTATTTAAGAACATAGCGTGATAGTGTAGTGGTTAAAGTCCTCGCCTTGCATGCACCGGAATCCCATATGGGCGCTAGTTCTAATCCTGGCAACCCACTTCCCATCCAGCTCCCTGCTTGTGGCCTGGGAAAGCAGTCGAGGACGGCCCAAAGCTTTGGGACCCTGCACCCGTGTGGGATACCCAGAAGAGACTCCTGGCTTCGGATTGACTCAGCTCTAGGTGTTGCGGCCGCTTGGGGAGTGAATCATCAGATGGAAGACCTTCCTCTGTCTCTTCTCCTCTTGGTATGTCTGCCTTTCCAATAAAAATAAACAAATCGTAAAAAAACATTTTGGGAGAGTCTTAGTCTTAATTGTATTCTGTATTATGTAGAACTTTCAGTAAAAAATAATTAAATAGAGGCAAAAGTTGAATTTCAGCCAGGGTTTTAGAGCTGATGGGAAACCTGGGCATTCTGACTTGCCATCCCTAGGTATACCTGCCCAACTGAGGCTTGCTGTACCAGTCAAGACCACTGGAGGCGCCATAGCAGTCCGAGGAATTAGAGCAGAGGGTTAGTCCTGAGACAAGGTGGCCCTTTGCTTGTCTTCCTGGGTAACTGGGGTGTTTCTGTCCTGCAGAACTTGAGTAACTGACCCTCCATCTTCACAGTTGTCTTCAGTTCTCTGTGGCATGTGCTAGTTAGGAAGAGTGGGCTAAGACCGGCAGCAGCTTTCTAGGTAGAACTAGGGCACGGAGGGGAGGATGAGCTGCTGGGAGAATTCAGTTGACTTGACTTCATCACCTGCAGGTGCTGCATGTTAGAGCACAGCCGGTCATGGGTGTTGAAGTTACAGGCTTGCAGTACTGCTTATCCCTGCATCTATGAGATGGCATCTTTCAGGTTTCCAGATGCAGACTGCTGTTTGGAGCATCCAGGTCAGAGTACAGCATTGGCTGTACCATGGCAGATATGTGGCAGAGGGGCATCACAGTTGGGGAAGCCCATAAATCAGAGGGAAGAATTTTTCCCAGAGGAGGGACAATGGCTTAGTTGCGTGTGGGCAGGGGCATGTGAGGTGTTCAATGGAATTGGTGAAGTGCAGACCAGGCAGCTGGAGGCAGGGTAGGCTGGGTGGGGGCTCAATGTCAGCCAACTGTGGAGCTCACTGATGCTTTACTGTTTCAGGTGTTCATGCTTAGAGCCTGCTGGTCCCTCCCCACTGACCTGGGGCCTGCATTGCATAGCATTTCCTCACTAGGCAGTGCCCAGCGGAGGTCTGACCCACACCTGACACTTGTCATCAGCATGCTGCCTGTTTCAAACCTTGTCCCAGAAACTGGTGCGTTCCTGAGAAAAAGGTGAAAAGTGATTCTGAATTGTGTGGCCAAGAACCTGTCCTGGTGGCATGGGAGTGGGATTGGGATGCATGAGATGAGTGGATGAGAGCAGCACACTTCCGGCCAGGCAGTTGGATAGAAACTGGTTTAGATAATTTGCACATGTTAGTCTCATGTGTCAGCAATGCTGTATGAGTTTGGGTGAGCACCCTGGGGTAGTGAGCCCAGGGTTTGGGTTGGCCAAGTGTTCTTTTCCTTGAGTCCATGCTGAGGCACTACTACATTGGGAGAGGATCCAGTCAGCCTGGCTGGGGCTGGCACTCTGTGCTCACAGGCATGTTTGAAGCCCAAATTTGGAGGCTTAAGAACCTCAAGGCCTCTCTGCTAGGAGCATGCCCCCGGCAGCTGCAGGCTGGACATGGGTGGCTTGGTGTGGTATTCTTTCTGGCAGAGGAGACTGCCCACTTCAGGGTTGAGGTTGTGGTGATTAGAAACAGCCAGCGTGGGGTATAGACAGAAAGTTGAAACTGAAGGGGCAAAGGCAGCATCAGGGACAGGGCAGTCCATCGTTGGGCTATGGTGAGCTCAGGTCGCAGTGAGGGTTCTGTCTGATGCAGGGCCACTTCCTCCTGGGGCAGGCTGTACTGAGTGCATTTTTGGAGCTCCCTGGCCCAGGCCTGTGGGGAATCCACCACCACAGCTGTGGGTTGATGTTCAGGAGCAGTCCTGACCTGGGGGCTCAGGGCTGGGAGGCAGAAGAGCAAGTGCTGATGAAGTTGTGTGTGTCACGGTCAGGGGCAGCCTTATGTCAGGCCTTCAGATTCTGTCTCAGTTCTGCTGCCATCAAACCCCATGCTCTACTCAGCTGAGGGCGTCATGCTGGTGTTGTGGGTCCCTGTAGGGTGCGATGACTGTGCTGAGCAGAATCAGAACACTTTATTGAGTTTTACTGGGCATCTTTATCCTAAGATTTTTTTCAGGGCAAGCAGGCAGGTAAAAGTTACTTGTTAACTAAACAGTAGCACACAAGCCACTCTGAAGAATTGAGTAAAAGGAATTTGGGAAACCATCATCAGGCTTCAGTCAACAATATAGCAAACATGAATTACAGGAACCAATACCAGTAAACAAACAGATTTAACAAGAAAAGGAACAAAACAAAACTTTGTACTCAGATAATTTTAGGCCACAAGCACTAAAAGAAGAGGGAAAGATAGTGAATGCCTGCCATACACACACCCGCTCACACTTTGCCAGCAAGACCGCCTGAAATTCCAGCAGGAAGTCTGCTTGCTGCAGGATTCTTGGTCTACTGAGAGACTCGGGTTCCTTGGGTATCTGGTCTGGTTCAGGGGGCAGATATTCCCACATGCAAAGATGGGCCTGACTTAGCAGTGCAGTTTCCATGTGCCGAGGGAGCTTGGGGAACTGGAGGAGGACATTGGGAATCCTTGCCAGGAGCCTCTTCCAGGTCTCTTACACAAGTGCAGGGTCCCAAGGCTTTCTTTTTTTGGGCCATCCTTGACTGCTTTCCTAGGCCACAAGCAGGAGACTGGATGGGAAGTGGGGCCACTGGGATTAGAACTGGCACCCATATGGGATCCCAGCGCATGCAAGGTGAGGACTTCAACTGCTAGACTACTGTGTCACGCCCTATTTTTATTATGTTGTAAAACACTATCAATGCCAAGTGATACAGAATTTTGCTATTTTAAAATGCTACTGCTATGGATGTTCAAAAAAATTACAGAAATCTAAATTTTTGTACTTTCAAGAGTTCTATAGCAAAGTGAGGCCTACCAGTAATGGAAAGTGGACAAAGAAGCAGTAAAAGGTGAGTGTTTGTGGTTTTGTTAATGTGTCCAGTTTGTTCACTGGATGTCTCTTAGGAATAATTTATATTGCTGTGGACAGTGGAATACAGGTGTTCAGTTTAACAGATAGGTTTCAGGGTAATGACCAATTTTTTCCTTTCAAGGCTTTGATTCAGACTGGATTATTGTCAGAGTCCAGCTCCAGCTGAGTTTGGGACTCGCGAAGGGTGCATGGATTAGGCATAAAGAGGAAAGAAACAGACCACTACAATTTCAGGATCATAATGGACAATACGAGAAAGCTGTCCTCTTCATTGATACAGAAGCAGTCGCAAACTCTGGCACAGGCTTCATGTCATGGTCAGGTGGGTGTTTCCAAGGATAATTCTGCCATTTTTTTCACCTTAAAGCTCTTAATAGAAGTTCTCAACAGACAGTGCATTGTCAATCAGTAACACATTCCTACTATAATCCTCATTCTACAACTTAATCTTGAATGCATCACAGAAGCCGGGAGCTAAAGATCGAGGATGGTCAATGGGGGCAGCAGAGACAGAGACATGGACAGCATGAATTGTAAAAGGCCCTTTTGCCAAGGCATTATCAGCAACATCAACTTCCAAGCTCACATTGATAGTAAAGACCAACTCCAGAGTGACAGACAATGGCAACATAGATTACAGAAATCTCAGTGGAATTGTCCAGTGTCCACGCAAAGGGAGGTGGAGCTGCAGTCAGGTGGTTGCAGAGACATCCACCAGGCCCTGCCATGCAGCAGGAAATTCCTTGTGGCCTTGCCTGCAATGGAATAATACTCTTCACGCATTCATGTCATCCACACCCACTGCACGGACCTTGGCAGATTATCATGGTGACTTTTCACTTGTTAACTTCTTGTAGACAATGCCATCACCAAATTTGGTTATTAAAGACTCCTTTAAGAAATCCTAGATTTGTCTGGCATGATCTCACTTGCACCCTGCAACATTTTGGAGGCCCCGGTCAGAGAGCAGTGGCCATGCTGAGCTTCAGAACCTGGCTTGGCAGTCTGGGGAGGCCACTGTGATGGTTATTACAGCTCCAGGAATTGAGGCAGGAAGCCCGGCTCACAGGATTTGCACTGGCCTTTACTCATAAGGTGCCATCTAATCTGTTTCTGTTCTGAGTATTAATTTGAGACTCAAGAAGTCTGGGTCCATACAAGGCATCATTATGGCCCCTCAGGGCAGGTTCCTGGATTGTGTGTAGTGGGTACTTGCCTGGATTGTGTGTAGCTGCCTATTATTTGTCTTGATGCTTGTTTTTTTGTTGAAATGGATTCCTCCTGTGTGGTGCCCAGATAGCAACTGCTAATCAGAATTCTATATTAATAGTTGCCTGGGGTGTTTATGTAATTTGCAAAAGTAAAGGTTCTCTTTTCTAGTAACACTGCTTGGCTTCAGTGCCCCTTGAGAATGAACAAGGAATGATGTCACCGTACATTTTAGCTTTATGCCACTCTTCCAGCTAGAGTTACTTTAGGAAAATCTCAAAATTGTTCCCATGCATCACTGTGTTTGCTGGTCAGGAAATGCTATACCTTTTACTTAGTGTGAACTAGCTTTTAGAGTTTTCTGTAAATGTGCTTGTTTATATGATCCATAAGTCAACTTGGTACAATTAACAAGTTTAGATTGGGCAAAAGTAAAAGACTCTTTGGGTCTGTTTCAAATACCATGTGGAGTAGCATGGTTGTTTTGTGGTTCTGTGGTAGAGTACAAAGCTAGTTCATGGTCTAGGCCACTCCCCCCACCACGTAGGTGTTTCCTCCTGCCCACCTGTGATGCTCACCTATCATTGCCTGGAACTTGAGGCAGGAAATTGTGAAGTGAAGTGTAATTTCCTTCTGGACACAGGAGAGTGGCTTTGTCTCATCCTTAGTTTTAGCTTTGGCTCCTTTCCTATCTTACAGTGACCATGAGGATCTCTCAGCAGCCCCAAAATTAGTTCAGAAAAAGGCACAGAGAGACTAACATGGAATGTTTGGAACAGCCAGTTGGACCAGCCCTGAGGACAGACACAGCCTGACTTTCAGAGTCCCTGAGACTGCTCAGGCTTCCGGATGCTGGCTGGCTTTTCCCCAGGCTACTGTGGATGAGCCCCTTCCATCCCACGCTGGGGGCTCTTCCCAGAGGTCCCCTCATTCAAGCCCTTTCTCCTGTGTAACTCACCAGCCCATTCCAGAGGTAAGCACTGGTGATGGCAGGAAGCAGGCTTGGGTGTTTGTCCTTAAAATCCCAGTAAGGATGCCATAGTCCCGAATATGCTGGAATGTATAAGATGTGCTTCTGAGGCCTAAAAGTGTTTCTGGGGTGCCGGTGGCATGGCATTTCAGACTAAGCCTCTGCCTGCACTGCTGGCACCCTATATGGGTGCTGGGATGTGTCTCAGCTGCTTTCTGTGTTATCTAGCCCCCTGCTAATGTGCCTGGGAAAGCAGTAGAAGACGGTTCAAGGTCTTGTATCCATGTGGTGACCTCAAAGATGCTCCCAATTCTTGGCTTCAGACTGGCCTAGTCCCATCCATTGCAAAGGTTTGTGGATTGAAGTAGCAGATAGAATATTCTCTATCTCCTTATTTCTTCTCTGGGTGCAACTGTGCTTTTCACATAAAGAAGTGAAAAAATAAAAACCTGACAACAATGTTGGTTTTAAAAAAAGGAGTAAGCTCTCTGTGTTAGGGCCATTATAGAAAATACAAATTTAAAAATATTTATTTATTTATTTACTTGAAAGGCAATGTTGCAGAAAAAGAGGGAGAGAGAGATGGATGAATAGAAAGAGAGAGAGAAAAATTAGAGAGAGAGATCTGTCCATTGGTTAACTCTCCAAATTGTCCACAACAGCAAGGGTTAGGGCAGGCTGAACCCAGAGGATTCTTCTAATCTCTCCCACATGGTTACTGGGTCTCATACACTGGCGCTGTTAGCCTGTGGTGTGGACGTTTTGCTTCAGAGCTCAGCATTTTGTGCGGGGATGGGCAGGTGTCACCTGCAAGGCTGTTGGTTTTTCCTTCCTCCGTTTTGGGGTCGGTTCCCGGTGTGGTCACTGGATATTAGTCCTCGGGGAGTTCCTCTGTAAGGGGTGGTGTCTTGGAAACCAAAAGTTCTGGAAACACTTTGGGTCACTGCCTTCCTCATCTCTTTCCTGCTCTCTTCTCCTCCACTGGGTCAGGCCCTCAACACTGACAAGGGCCTGTCAGGTCTTGTCACGCCCTCCATCCCCACAAAGGCTAGTTTCCTCTCAGGGTTGAGAAAGTACAGAGCAGGATGTGATGGGGGTTTTTAGAGGAAGAATGTTTCTAGGGAAGTGAGACTAAGGCAATATGAAAATCTTAATGGCTTTGGATTCTCACGCTCAACATCTGGATCTTCCTGAGTTCTCGGCCTCAGTGAACAAGGAGGCTGTGGTCCTTGGTAATCCCTGGGCACCTATTCTCTGCACCATCTGCTCAGGGTGATGTGCCCAGGTATTGCCAGAGCTGTGCAAAGATGGGATGGAAGAAGGGCTGAGGGCCACCGGCCTGATCAGTCACTTAGACTAGGGGCTAGTGTGAAGCTGTGAGGAGGGTGGAGGGAGGGCAAGCTGACCCAACGGTGTGGGTCCATGTGCCTCCTGCCGAAGCCATTTAATCTCCTGGAAGGGCCTCGGAGGAGGTGCCTGTGTTTGGCAGCCTTACTTGTTAGTTCTCAAATTCCCAATAGGTGGGGGCAGGTTAACATGTTAGTGAATCAGGATCCCTTTTAGGAAACTCACCTCTGCCTGAAATTCCAGAGAGCAGCAACTACTCATGTACACACACACACCCCCCATAGGGAGTAGGACTGGTCAGCAGTGAAGGAGGCCTGGAGCCCAGTACTGTCACAGCAGCAGTCAAAGCAATCTAATGAGCCAGTTCCCCTGCCGTAGGCTTTGGCCCCAGTGTCTCCCTGTCCCTGTGGTTGGTGCCCAATGATGCTTCTGCTTTACAGAGCCCATCTATCAGGGACACACTTCCAGCTTCCTCATTTGTGAAGGCAAGTTGCAGGTTCAACTGCAGAGCAGTGTGGCCACAGAGGGACCTTGGAGCTCTGGAGTGAGCAGGGTGGGAGAGGAGAGGGTCTTAGGTGAGCAGGCAGGGCTGGGGCAGGGTGCTGTGTGGGAACATGGCGGAGGCCAACAGGCATGCAGATCTGCGGTTTGTGAAGGCTCGTCTGAGGAAGAATGTCTCCGACTTGGGGCAGGGTAAGGATGCAGCAGCCCCTTCATCCCTTAAGGCCAAAACCCCAGGCCCCATTTTGACTGCCATGTGTCCTCCCCTCCCCTCCCCTCCCCTCCCCTCCCCTCCCCTCTGTCCCCTCCCCTCCCCTCCCCCTCCCCTCCCCTCCCCTCCCCTCCCCTCCCCTCCCCTCCCCTCCCCTCCCCTCCCCTCCCCTCCCCTCTCCTCTCCTCTCCTCTCCTCTCCTCTCCTCTCCTCTCCTCTCCTCTTCCTCTCAACTCCCAGATACTGATGAAAATGGGGAGCTCAGCTACAACGACATGCAGGTGCACTCATCCCCAGAGGCTCCCTCAGGCCTGGTGCAGTCCCCCATACCAGAAGTCCAAGCAGGTATGGCAAGCCCAGAGGACTTGTATGTGTTGTGGTGGAAAGGGGCTGCATGTGGAGTGGGTGAGTTCACAGTGGGCCCCAGAGGATGCTACTGAGAGGAGCAAGAGTTGGAGTCAGGTGTTTGCAGCATCCCAAAGCCAGGTGGGGTCATGGTGGGGCCTGGGGCAGCCATGGGGAGCTGAGCTCAGAAGAGGATAGAGGGGTTATTCTGGAAAAGGGGAAGGTAAATACTGCGTAAGGATCAATTGGGAGGAGTGGTGGGGATCAACCCCTGCCTACTCTGAGGAAACCAGAAAGGGAAACCCATGAGAGCCATAATGGTGTGTCTCATGGGAAATTGTGGGAGAGACATGGGCAGGAATCTTGAGATGACCAGGAATCCTGTGGGTGGCCAGGACATCCTAGAGCAGTTGCAGGTGGAGGGCAGCAGCAGGGAGTCCACAGGGTTGGGTTTTTAGTTGGTAGGAGTCTATGGGGCATGGTCTTCCATTGCGGCTACCATCACCATCACTCTGTCCCCAAGGATCAGGTGGGGCAGCCAGCTTCATCTGGAGTTGTGCTCTGTCCTCAGCTGCTGGGTAGATATTCCCCTATGAGTTCTTTCCCCTTGCCAGCCTTACCAGCAACGGAAAAGACTGGGAGGGAGGGAGAGAAGGGGTGGTGTGCAGGACCAGCCCATGTGCTCCACACTGTGCCTTGCCAGGAAACGAGCCTTCTGGCTGTGGTTCCAGAGGCACACCCACCCGTGGGATGTCATCACACCCGTCCCTTCCCACCCATTTCCTCTCTCCTCTGAGTGTTAGTTCCCCTTGATACCAGGTAATGACCCTCCATCTGCCTTACCAGGAACAACCCCCAGCCCTTATTCTGGAACATTCTCCTTATTCACCTCCAAATTGCCTCAGCACACAGGCGGGTTTGCCATTGCCCACCTCCTCCCCTCTGCAGTGGCTCCTCGGGATGTTGACCACAGAGTTCTCCCACTCTGGCTCTAGACTCTCAGTGTTCTCCCTCCCTCTGTGAAGGTCATGGCCACTCTGGCTGTTTAAAGTGCTTCCTGCTGGGCTTGCTCCTGACATGCCTTCTGGTGAGAGTGGCTGCAATCTGCTTGGGCATGCAATGTGAGTATGGCTGACCCTGATTCCCCAAGCCACCTCGTCTTGAGAATCCCCACCCTCAGCTGCCCATGGTCAGTGCACCCCACAGCCAAATCCCTCACACCCTCAGCACTGGGGCTGGTTTATAGCCCCATCTGCTCACAAGCACCTTGTCTTCCCTAAATAACAAGCTTCAGGGGTTTCATATGTTATGCTTCAGCCTTGTGATGGGCAATATTGCAAGACACAGAATAGGGGTCTGACCTCAGAGTGTGGGGCACAGGGCACAGCTGCAGCAGGTATTCTCATACCCTTTCCAAATTCCTCCCTGTAAACCTCCCTACCCTGCCCCCTCCCAGATCTGCAGTTGTTTCAGCTTTTTGGACAGCTGAACAGGATGCTGAAAGCCCCCAACAGCAGCCTTCAGGAGCAGCTCCACCTTAGAACTGTTCAGCTGGGGCAGATGGAAAAGGACCTGCAAGACTCCAAGAAAGAAATGGCCAGGAGACTGACAGCACTACAGGAAGAGCAGAAGGCACACCAAGCTGTGCTGAAGCAGCTGCAGGTCTGCCAGGCAGACAGGAAGACGATGCAAGAGGACTTGCACAGAGAGGTGGAACTGAATCAGACCATGCAGCAGAAGCTGAACCACCTGCATGGCACACTGAGGCCCTTCTTCACCTGTCCCTCACAAGGTACCTGCTCTGGGCATGAGGAAGCTGGAGGAGCTGACTGGTCGTGAGGGAGTCAGGTGAAGGGGCACCAGGGGCAGGGGTGAGAGAGCACTCAGGAGGTAGCGTGCTGATGAGGAAAAAAGGGCAGGGGAAAAGAGCTGTGGCCAACTAGATATGTGGTCATTGGCCAACGGCGGGATAAGGATGAAGCTGGTGGATGTAGGGGTACTCCCTTCAGCTCCTAGGGTGGCAGCCTGCAGTGCAGATCAGTTTCACCTCACTGACAGCGGCAGGTCAGCTCTGGACCCCCCTGCACTTGTTCACAAAGTTGGTTCACCTGGTTTCAAAGGACATAGCTTCACTTAGTGCTTGCTCCCTTGGAGAACCCCTGAAGGTGAACAATCACCGACTGCCCCAGCTGCTGGCCAGTAGGGGATAAGATGTCTGAAGTCCACATGTAGCCTTCGCAGGGAGGTGGGTGGGTGGGAGTGTTCAGGGACTTAGGGTGTGGCAGAACCCTGCTCCACATGGGTCTGTCTATTTTGAAAGGAGCAATGGGAGAAGGGAAATGTGGAAGGGAAATGCCAGGCTGAGGCAGGCTGGGATCCTAGGCAAGGTGCCAGGGCTGTGTGCACTGGCGTGTGGAGGACTTGGGAGTGTGATCAGGGTTGGGCTCTGTGTGTCTGAGAGGGCAGGAAGAGTGTGTGCAAACACCTCCAACTGTCATTTCCTGAATCTTCTTCTGTTGCATGCTGTGGGTTCCCATGCCAGGGCTGCCCCTCATTCCCAGCTCATCCCTGAGCGCTCCTCCATTGAGACAACGGCTGTGAATGCTGGGGTTCTGATGCCAGCTTCTTCCACCCCACACCTCTGCCACCTCACAGAGCTCTGTGACTCACTGGCGCCTCCCCTTGCTCTGCCTGTCAGCTGCCTCCTGTCTTCACTTCTCTCTGTGCCCATGCTGAGGTCCAACCATCACTCAACTGCTCATTCCTTTGTCTAGCGTGCTTCTTGTGCTTGACTGGCAAGATCTGAACTCTGCAGGAACCTGCTTGACCACTGTATCTTGTGCTGCACCAAGGTGTGCCACACTGGGGAACATTCTGTCTGGTGCCATGAGGCTGCATTGTCATGCACTGCCTGCGCCCTGGCCAGTGTTTAGTGCAGCTCCCACTCAGCCTTTCTCCTGCATTTAGCTAATGGCCTCAGCTATTGCTCCAAGGCTTGCATGATGCAATACCAGGCCTGTGGAATCATTTGACACTTGGCCCATCACTATGCTTGAATTTGTTCCCTAGTCAATCTTCATATTGGACTTAGGGAAGCCCTCCAGAAACAAAAATCTGCTCATGCCATCCCAGTCTAGACCTTTTTATTCTAGTTTCTTACTCAGAGTTGAAGAAATCCATGTGGAAATGATTTTAATGTGTGGTGGTGACTGCTGTAGGGAGCAAAAGAGAAGAATGAATGGGTGAGAGGCTGATGGGTGGTTGTGAAGCCATGGTGAGATTTGACAAAATTAGGGGTGTCCTGCAAAGTGTTCAGAACTGAGGAGGTGTGGGGTGTATAGAAACACGGGTGCTATGGAAACTCTCAGAGTGTGAGTAAGTCATGGTATTGAAGAGAAGGCTTTTTACTGAGTATATATAGTCAGGGTATTTTGTATGGTGGAGGAGGCAGAGTGGAGCTGAGGAGGAATGCAGAGGTCTGGGAGCAGAAGCCCATAGAGTGACAGCCTCGGACCCAGGGGCATGTGCCTGCAGTCCACCACAGGGAGATTGCTCTCAGGCCAGAAGGTGCTGGTGTCTCTTTCTCTTCCTGCTTTCTAGGCACCTGCTGTATGGTGGGCTGGATACTGATTCAAAGAAGATGTTTTCACATCTCACTCACTAAGAGAAATTGGCAGGAAAGCCAGAAGTATTGCAAATCTCTGTCTTCTGACCTCACCACATTCACAGACTCTCCTTCAAGGTATTATTCAGAAGTAAGTAAGCCCAGAGGGGATGCCACTTGATAGTGATGCATCATCAGATCAGGATGGGCAGTGCATGTTGGCCCACATGCCATGGCAGACATGGGCGGTCCTGACCCTTACACAGAGTGGCCAGTAGCCTCTACACCCTCGCAGCACAGCTCTGCGGGTGTACCCCTCCCCTCCTAGCAGCTGGCACTGGCAGGATCTCTTAGTTGGCTGGGCTCTGGCCCTTGAGTATCACAGGGCCCGGTCACCCGTGGTGGTGAGGGACCACAAGCAGGCTCGGCCCTCTGTTGGCATCCTTGGTCTGTGTTGTACGTTTTTGACCACACCTGTGCTTTCTGAATCTCCCTTTAGAGTTCTTCCTGGAGGAGCTTATTGTCGCAGTTATCTGTGGATACTGCATATTGGGTTGGGCACAACTCAAACAACTACAGGTGAGTTGTAGGTTTGAGTATTTCCAGCTCTATGTCTTCTCCTCATAAAGACGTACCAAGGCAATTTCCAGAAGGTTTTCATCAGTTTGTATGGCAATTGCTTATTTGTTTTCCATTTGTTTTCCTGCATTTAAGAATTTTTTGGGTGGAGGTTAGTCTTTATTCTATTCCTTGGTATCTAGAACCCCTGAAACAGTTAAAATAAGGAAATAGTTATTAGTTTGGGATCCACATTCTGAGGTTCAGCCAGGGTTTTACAGCTGGGCATTCTAACTTGCCATCCACTGAGGCTGCGCTGTACCAATCATGGCCACTGGGGGCGCGCTAGAGCAGTGCCAAGGAACTAAAGCAGAGGGTGAGTCCTGAGACAAGGTAGCACCTTGCTTGTGTTCCTGGTAATTGGTGAGTTTCTCTTCTGTGGATCTTGGGTAACTATCCCTCCAGCATCTTTGATTGGCATCCAGAGATCTGGAGAGTTAGGAATGGGTCAGGTTTCCTACAGGAGTGGGTATTGAAGGGAGGATCAGCTGGGAATGTTCAGTAATGTCTTGATTTGATTTCACCACCTCCAGGTGCTCCAGGTTATACCATTATGACCAATATTGGCACCTGGAGTCAGGGGTGTGCAGTACCGCTCTTCCCTGCATCTGCGAGATGACGTCTTTTAGGTTTCCTGATATGGGTTAGCACTTTGTAGAATTCAGGTAAGAGAGAAACCAAGGCTGTGGTGTGGTGTGTCTGGGACAGAGGGGGTACAGGGTAGGGGCCAGGAGTCAGAAGGAAAAATTCCTTCCAGATGAGGGAATGTGGCTTGGCTGGGCATGAGCTGGGGCAGGTAAAGACAGAGCATTGAAGGGATCTGGTGATGTGGCTGACCAGGCAACTGGGGTTGGTTTTGGTTGGGTGGGACTTGATGACAGCCAGGTGTGGAGCTCACTGCTGCTTTACTCTTGCAGGTGTTCCTGCCAGGTTCCAGCGGAGCCCTTGCCTCTCACCAAGGGCCTGCAGTGCCTAGCATTTCCTCAGTGGGCTGTGGCCAGATGAGGCCTGACCCACACCTGACGCTTCTAGAAGGGACTGTGGACACCTTGGCCAAGAAGCTGTCCTGGTGGCATGGAGTGTGGGTGGGAAGTATGTTCCACGAGCTGAGTGGATGAGGGCAGCCTGGAGCCAGCCAGATTATGTGAATGGAATTGTTTTAATGAATTTTGAAGTGTTAATGTTGTGTGTTTGTAATGCAGTGTGTGGTTGGATTAGCCCTGTGAGAAAGTGAGCCCAGGTGTTGTGTTGGCCAAGTGGTCTGACCCTTGAGGCCATTCTGAGGTCTCCTACTTAGGGAGAAGAACTGGTCAGCCCAGCCAGGGCTGTCACTCTGTGCTCACAGGCATGTCCTGAAATCAAAGATGGAATCCTAAGGGCTCTGAGGTCCTACTGCTAGAAGCGTGTCTCTGGCAGCCGCAGGTTGGATATGCATGGCTTGGCCTGGTACCCTCGGTGGCAGAAGAGACTGCTCTTCTCCCAGTTGAGGTTGTAGTGGTGTGTAACAGCTAGCATGGGTGTGGGCACATGGATAGGACTTTTGGCTGAAGGGGCCAAGGTGGCAACCAGGATAGTGCAGCCTGTCGTTTGGATCCTGGGGAGCTGCAGATGGCAGCGAGGGTTCTGTCATTCCAGGGCGACTGCCTGAACCAGGTTGTGCTGGGTATGGTGCCAGGGTCCCACAGCCAGGCCTGTGGGGATTTCATCTGCACAGCTGGGGGTTTGTTGTTCAGGGAATGAGCTGTGCTGGTGTTCTGGGGCTGGGAGGCAGAAGATCAAGAGCTGATGAAATTGTGTATGGCCTCAGCCAGGGGGAGCCTTGGAACTGCTTCCGTCACACTCCATGCTCTCGTCAACTGAGGGTGCCAAGGCAGAAGGTCTGGGACCTGGCAGTACAGTCTCCATGTTCCAAGGGAGCTTGGGGGGATGATGGCAGTGAGCGACAGCCGTGGTGGGAGGTGGTTTCAAGTAGTGTCCATTTCCCCATGGTGCTCACCAAGGGCAGCTGGGTGGAGGGCATTGGTGATGGAGGACTGAGCGGCATTGGAGCAACAGGCCTGCTGGGCATGTCCTGGTGCTTGATCTTGTCATTGCTGAGATCTTCCCGAGTCAGGAGGGGCTTGACTGGGTCAACATGGTCCCCACCCCCCCAGTTGAAGGGTGATTCTGGTGATCGGGGCAGGAAGACGTCTAACCTACTTTAGGAGAGCTGGGGGTCTTGTCTGGGAAGTGTGTTGGAGGAATCACCTTTTCAAAGTGCCTGCAGGTGGAAGAGTTCATGAGCTGTGTCTTTGTCCTGGTCAGGGTTCCTGGGCCCATTTTCCTTCAGGAGCTTTTTGGGGCTGGAGCTCAGAGAAGGGTTACCACCTCCAGTCCCCTAAGCCCTGCCCCCTTCTACTGCTCGATAAGACTCTAAATTTGGAAATCATCATTGTCTATGAGCACTTCTCCAAAGCTCTACCCCCTCACTGACTCCCACCTGCTCAACAGCTGAATACACTCAGCTATTTTCCCCCATTTTTCCTTGATTTTTATTTTTGATGTTATTAAATAGTTGAGAAGGATGTTTGTTCATGTGGACCACTGATTAGAGTGGGGAGGTCGAGAAATATTACAAAGTGGATGAGATAATTTTGTTTTCAATTTTCAAGGGAAGGTGAGAAGCCACACTCAGGAACCTAACAGAATCAGTACTTGTGTTTGAGTGATGGAAAATGCCCTGTCTATGTGTACTCAGTAAAAGGCCTTCACACTCAATTGCATGACTTCCTCACATTCTGAGAGTTTCCATAGGACCGGTGTTTTATACTCTGACACTCTACTTATGTGGGGAGTAGAGTTGGTCAGGCTGGCCAGGACTGGCACTCTGTCCTCTTAGCCATGTCCTGAAGGCCCAAGAACACTAGGAGCATGGCAGCTGCAGGCTGGGTGTGGGTGGCTTGGTGTGGTGCCTTTGGTGGCAGAGGAGAGTGCCTGCTTTGCAGTTGAGGTGGCAATAGCAGGTGACAACCAGCATGGGCGGTGGGTACATGAAAGGAAGCCAAAGCTGAAGGGCTCGAGGCAGCACTGGACAGGGCAGGCTGTGCTGGGCTCAGGTGTTCAAAAGGGTTCTGTCAGCTCCAGGGCTGCTTCCTGGTACAGGCTGTACTGAGCATGGCGTAAGGGCTCCCAATCCTGGCCTGCAAGGAGGTCACCATCACAGATGGGCGTTGTTGTTGAGGAGAGGTCTTGATCTGGGGGTCCAGGGCCTGGAGGCAGAAGAGCAAGTGCTGATGAAGTTGTGTGTGGCCATGGCAGGATTGACTGCAGGGCCGGGTCTCAGATTCTGGCTTGTGGCTGTTGCTGTCACACTCCATGCTCTTCTCAGCCAAGGGTACCATGGCCAGAGAACCAATGCCTGGCAGTACAATCTCCATATGTCAAGGAAGCTTGGATGTCAAGGGCAGTGAGTGGTTGGCAGGGGTGCCCAGCTGGGCCAGGTTCTTCAAGGTGGTTACCCAGAGCAGCTGGGCAGAGCGCGTTGTTGAGGGAGGTACAAGGAGCTGGGGTTTGACAGGCCAGCTGGGTGTGTCCGTGACTTTGATCTTGCCATCCCTGAGGTCTTCCCAGCTCAGGGGTGATTCTAGTGACCAGAGCAGGAGTAGGTCTGAGTGACTATTCTCAAGGGTCTGGCCTGAGAATCGTGGCGGAAAGACCCCTCTGGGCACAACTCCTGTAGATGGACTAATCTGTAAGGCTTATTCTCTACCCTGGCCAAAGTTCCCTTCTGGGTCCCTGTATCCTCTAGGAGCTGGTGGGGCTGAGCTCAGAGAAGGGATCCCACCTCCAGCCCCTTCCCCTCCTCCCCTCAGGTGTCTCTCAGATTCTAACTTTGGGAAGCATCATCTTGTTTGAGATCTTTGATATCACCATCCTTCACCAACTCTAACTGCACAAATACTTAAACACTCAGCTGCTTTTCCCACGTTGTATTCGCGAGTTCTTAATAGGGGAAAGGCAAATGGATTTTCAGGTGTCAAGGTGTCAACTGCCTAGCTTTATTGGATGTGAGGAGATTCCCGTTGTGTGAGGCTGGTTTAGGCAGATGCACCAGGTACTGCTCCGGGTGCTGGATGACTTGTATGAATTGAGCATGGGTGCTGGGTTCCATCTGACGTTGAGATGAAGGGACAGCCTGATTCATTCTGGTAGGCCCCCTTCCAAAGTCTGCCACTTCACCTTAGGGCACCTGTGGGGTAGTCAGGGCAGCTTAGGGAGGGGAGCAAGTTGCTTACGCTGCAGCTTTGGATGGACAGAAGCAGGAAGCAGTGGGCCGTTGTTCCCACCAAGGTGGAGAGCAGGCACATCCAGGCCACAGGGGAGGCGTCTCCAATCAGCCTTCCTCAGGGTCTCCTCCCCGCAGCAGTCAGTTTCCAGGGAGCTATCCTTGCATGCAGCTCACCTTCATTTCCAACCGAGAAACCTATTTTTCTTTTGGGGTACATAGTCAGGGTCGACAGGTACTTGGTTGATTGTTTTGATTCTGCTGGAATGTGTTGGGGAGGGCACTATGCCAGCATCTTTGGGGCAGAGTCCTGGGGATCCCGGGATTACCTTGGAGTATCCCAAGTCAGTCTACTCAGTCTAGTCAGTCCTCAGAAATAGGATTGCAGGCCAGTAAATCCCAAGAGACTTGATGTGCCACAAATTTTGCCTCATTCCTTGTTTATTTTAATCTCTTAGGCTCAGAGCAGGAGTAAGAAGATAAAGCACACCTAGGATCCAGGACTAGCTCAACAGCAAGGGGTTTTCCTTTCAAAAGAGTTTTGGGTGTGGACATATGTGGCTACAAATATTTAGTCCTATGAGCAGTATTTTGTTGCAAACCTCCCATTTATGTGAAAGGTTTGCAAAGACAATAGCCCACTGAGCTATAATTTGTGGAATAAGTACATTGCATTCCCCAGAATCGCCTCAATCATGTTGTCTCTGCTGGAAGTTCTGTCCATCAACTCTGCTTCAGCAAAGGCTCCCTGCTCTTGACACTAGAGAACAAGTTCCTCTTGGAGTTCAGTATTTCACTATTCAGTACCAGCAAGCCCTGATTATTTATCTCTGTAACGTTTCATTGCATGGCTGGGACTGCCGATGTCCCTGCTAATACCTCTTGCATCCTGAGTTGGCCCTTCCGTGCTTCCTTTCAGCCTAGGGCCATCAGCACTGATGACAGTGCTCTCTGTGTCACCATTCAACACAGGACTAAGAAATGATTCAGGGCAAGTTCCAGGGACCCTCGGCACTCCCTGGCTGCAGTGACCCCAGTGTGAAGGCTCCTACTGGCTGTGGGTTACCTGTGTCTTTCCCTCCACTCTGAGGGAAGGCAACTGACTTCACAGAGTCTTGTGATAAAGTATGTGTTCCCTGTATCTCCGGCATGCGTACCTTTAATTGAAATCATGATTGTCTTGCCTTTTGCAAGTGGGTAATGACGACTTGTCCAACCATCCAGAGTGGCAAGCCCGAGCTTCCTCTGTGAGATATTGTCTTCCCTTTACATCAAGTTTCCTTTGCAGTTGAGGAAACACAGCTATCACTGCTCTAACAAATGGCCACACACCCAGCACCCTCAAGGTTGGACATTTATTCTCTATTGACCTGGAGTTCAGAATTCCAACACAAGAGTCCCTGGACTAAAATCAAGCTGTGTCCAGGGCTGGTTCCTTCCTGGAGGCTCATGGCAAACCAACTCTCTGCCTTTTCCAGTGTCCAGAGGCTTCCTGCATCCCTTGGCTCTGGCCCCCTTTCTCCACCTTCAGAGCCAGCAAGTGCCATGGGAGTCTTCCTCACCTCATACCTCTTGGACTCTCTGTTTCTCATCCAGTCTGTTTATTCTGAAGGTTGGCAGGGGTGTGATTGTCAGGTTGATGAGGATGTAACAGAGCAATTTCCCTATCTAAGGGTCCTCCTGTTGGTCACATGTACATATATGCAGTAAGTAGCATGCTTACTGGTTCCAGGGCCAGTGATCTGAGTGTTTTGGGAAGGTCATCCTCCCATCTGCCACATCTAGATAATAGCTGAGGGAAGGTCCTTTGGAGGTTGGTGGACTATGGTTATGACACAGCCTGACTTTCAGAGTCCTCAGAGAACTTGTGGATTTCCTGATGCTGGCTGGCCTTTCCCCAGGCAGCTGCAGATGAACCTCTTCCATCCCACACTGGGAGCTCTTCCCAGAGGTTCCTACTCTTGAGCCCTTTCTCCTATGTAATTCACCAGCCCACTCCGGGGGCAATCATAGGTGGCAGCATGAAGCAGGCTTGAAGGTTTGTCTTTTATAACTTCAGGGAGGATACCATATTCCTGGATGAGCTGAAATATGCAGCATCTGACACTTAGCTCTTCAAACCTTTTCTAGGGGTCGGTGCTGTGCCATTGTAGGTTTAACCTTTAATTGCATGCTGGCACTGCAAATGGGCACAGGTTTGAGTTTTGGTTGCTGTACTTCTGATCTAGTTCCTTGTGAATGTTGCTGGGAAAGAAGTGGAAGATGGAATAAATGTGCAGTCCTATATCCAGTGTGACCTGGAAGATGCTCCCAAAACCAACAAATGGAATATTGTCTATCTCTGTCTTCTCTTCTCTCTGTAAATCTACCTTTCTTTTGTTATTTTTTTAAATTTAAGATTTATTTATCTTTATTGTAAAGGCAGATCAGATTTATGGAGAGGAGACAACAGAGAAAAGTCTTCCATCCACTGGTTTATGCCCCAGTGCTGCAACGGCCAAAGCTGACCCAATCTGAAATGAGGAGCTAGGTGGGCCACTACAAAGAGGACAGGCTGTCCCACATGGGTGCAAGGCCCAAGGCTTTGGGACATCCTTTACTGCTTTTCCAGGGCATAAGCAGGAAACTGAATGAGAAGTGTTGTCCATATGGGTTCTCAGTGCTTACAGTGTGAGGATTTAGTCATTGAGCCATCCCACACACCCTACAACTGCCTTTAAAACAAGTAAGTTCAAAACAATAAAAATAAATCCTGACAATGCTTTTAAAAATAGGAATAAGGTGGGCATGGCGCAATGGCTTAATGGCCTGGGAAAGCAGCAGAGAATGGCCCAAGGCTTTGGGATCTTGAACCCTGTGGGAGGTCCAGAAGGTGTTTCTGGCCCCTGGCTTCAGATTAGTTCAGTTGTTGCCACTATGGCCATTTGGGAAGTGTATCAGTGGATGAAAGATCTTTCTCTTTCTCTCCATAAATCTGTTTGCTTTCATTTTGAAAGATAATTATCTTTATTTTTGATGATTTCTTTTTTTAAAATTTTTATTGGAAAGGCGGATATACAGAGAGGAGAGACAGAGAGGAAGATCTTCCGCCCGATGATTCATTCCCCAAGTGAGCGCAATGGCCAATGCTATGCCAGTCCGAAGCCAGGAGCCTCTTCTGGGTCTCCCATTCTGGTACAGGGTCCCAAAGCCTTGGGTCGTCCTCAACTGCTTTCCCAGGCCATAAGCAGGGAGCTGGATGGGAAGTGGGGCCACTGGGATTAGAACCGGCGTCCATATGGGATCCCGGGCATGCAAGGCGCCATCGCGCCGGGCCCTGATGATTTTCACATAGTCGATTAAGGTGCAAAGGGTCAAGGACTATAGGAAGGTGGGTGAGACCATTGTTTCCACATTCTCTCTCTCTTTTTTTTTTCTTCCCTGCATCTGGGGGAAGGAGTGAGATGGGGAAAGCCACACCCAGCCTCCCAACTGCCTCGAGATGCTGGGATGGAGGACAGCCACCTGACGCCATCCCAGGGTTCCTGATGTGGGGCAGGCCACAAGGGTCCAGCTCAAGAGGTTTTGATAGTTTAACAGTTCTGAATTATTGTCAGTCTCGTAATTCCAAGCATGATGAAATCTCTCCAGAATCCATTAGTTGACACAGTCCACTTTATTATCCTTTCACCCAGATTTTCACTGCCAAAATGTGGCTGGGATAGTTGATCAATTTGTTCTGTCCTCCATCCTCTGTTGTGGTACCAGGTATTCTCTTCTGAAGATTCCAATGTAGTGCTGTATCCTCCATGTGCACCTGGATATGCTGTCCACTGCTCCATCTGAGCCACTGAGGAGGCTCAGCTCTGACACATGCACTCCACAGTCAGACCATGGAACCTGCAATTCTCTCCAAGGTTGGGGTTCTGAGTCCAGTGCTTAAGTTGGGGGAATTCCCAAAGAAATTTCATCTGAGGTGATTCTAGACCTGATTCTTGTGTGTGACTGTTCCAATTTGCATCCCTATCCCCTGTTTGCTTTCAATAGTAATAATAATAAAATCTTTAAAAAGTAAAGGAGGAATTTGTTTATGTTAGGAAGATTAGAGAAAAATACTATTTTGTTTGTGTTTATTAATTTGAAAGGCAGAGTTACAGAGAGAAATTGAGAGGGGAGGAGAAAGAGAAAGAGAGGGGGAGGGATACGCGGTTCATCGATTCACTCTCCAAATGGCCATGACATCAAAGGCTGGACCAGAGTGAAGCCTGGAGCTTCTTCCAGGCTTCCCACATCAGTCTGTAGGATCCCACACACTTGGGCTGCCTTTTGCCTCTTTCACTGGTCACTACAAGCAAGCTGGGATAAGTGAAGCAACTGGGACTTGAACAAATGTCCAGATGGAATGCTGGCATTGGTGGTGATGGCTTAACCTGCCAGGCTACAATGCTGGCTCCTGGAGAGAAATTATTAATAACCTTCAAGTCTGAATGGCTAACAATCTAATTGTTTGCCAGGTCGGATTAGAATGCAATTCCTTAATCAACTGTTAAACACTGTTACTGTTATTGTTGCTAGACAGTCTTCCTGCCATCAGATGTGCTCAGAGATCTGCCTTGTTCAAGCTTGACTCAGGACACACACCCACCTTGTAGGAGCACAGAGCCTGAACCCACATCGAGGTCTCAAAGCAACCACAGTTCACAGTCCATGGCCAGGTCTCAACCTCAGCCTGACAGAGCTGAATCAGCTTTGACGTTGATTCTCCAGTCAGATTCTCAGGAGTTCAGCAGACACATAGCTTCAAGACACACAGAATGGCAAGTGGACACAGGAGCCCAGCAGCAAAAGACATAAGGGAACAAGAATGCGGATCAAGCCTGTTAGCCAAGAGGGTGCCTGTGAGCCTGTAGCTTACCACAGTTCCATGGGGACACCCCTGCTGATGCCTTGGGAGAGAAGAGTGAGGCCACGTGCACTTACATATTTTTACTTTATTTGAAAGGCAGAAAGAGAAAGGTTGAGAAAGATGGAGAGAGGGAGAGAATAGTCCATCACCAAGCCAGGAGCCTGGATTTTAATACAGTTTTCTTAAGTGGGTAACAGGGACTCAGGTTCCTGTACCATCATCTGTCCTTGCCCATGGTGCACATTATAAAAAATCTGGAAAGGAATCAAAGTAGCTGAGACTCAAACAGGGCCCTGTGCTGGTAGGGGATGCAGGCAGCCCAGGCAGCCACTTAACCTGCTCTGTGACCCCTGCCCTCTTCTCCCCCAGCTGGTCTTGTATTGAGCACATGCACACCTGAAGCTTGGTTTTGGCGCTTGCCTGGGCAGCCAGATTATGAACACTAGTGCACTGACTGTGAACACTGGGACATTAGCTACAGTTTGTGGACTCCCTATCCAGGTTCCTGCAATGAATATCCACAACACGGCTGTGTACCACACAGACACACACACACAGTTTCTAACATACACGCATGCACACACAGTCTCTCACATATGCACATGCATGCACAGTCTCTCTCACATACAGAAACACACATGTCCTCTGTCCCCACCCACTGGGCCCCCACCTGCTTCCTTGGGCTCTGAGGTCCCCAGGGAGTCACCCACACATCTCACACTGTCTATATCTGGGGGAGGCCCTGTGGGTAGTGGGGTGATAGGAGGGCAGGGCTGTTGGAAACTTTAGTCAAGCAGAGCCGGTGAACAGCTGCAGAGATGCCTTAGGAAAGAGTGGGCCGGAGCAAGGAAACACTCGCAGTGCTGGCTGCCATGCCCTTTTGGTGGCTTTTCTGAAAATGGTCTGGTGAGTCCCAGCCTGATGAAAGTGACAGTGACATGACAGGCAGCCCCCAGACACAGAACCCTCCATCTGGGAGTGTCCTGACAGATGCTCCCCTCTAATGGACACACCCAAACAGGCTGTCCTGACACACATGTGCACATGCACATCCAGGCACTTCCTTTTCCCACACCCAGCCCTGAGCTGACAAGTGTGCCTTCTGCCACCGTGGCCACTTTCTATGTGGCCAGCTATGAAGGCCTAGCCCAGGGCCCGCCATACACCAGTAGTAGCTACATGGGCTGTTGGCCTGTGGTGTGGACTTTCTCCCCTCCTTCAGGAGGGGCTTTGGGGAGGAAGGTGTCAACCTCAAGGCCATGGGTTTTTCCCATCTCCCTATTGGGGTTGGTTCCTAGTGCCATTGCTGGATATAATACCTGGTGAGTCCCTCTGTGAGAGGCAGCTTCTTAGAAACCAAAAGTTGTAGAAACACTTTCAGGCACTGCTGCCCAGCAGGCCTTTTTCTGCCCTTTTTTGGTCTCTTCTGCTCCTCCACTTTGTCAGGTTCTTACCACTCACAAGGGCACCTCAGGCCTTGGCACTCCTTCCTTCCTCACAAAGGCCTGTTTCGTCTCAGGGCTGAGTAAGTACAGTGTGGGAAGAGCTGGGACTTTGTAGAGGAAGAGTATTTCTTGGGCAGTGAGACTAAGGAAATAAATTCTCAGTGGCCTTGGTGTCTGGTCACTCAGCATTTGGGTCTTCTCTGGGTTCTTGACTTCAGTTGACTAGGAGGTTATGGCCTTTGGTAATCCCTGGGCATCTGCTTCCTGGGCATTGTGCCCAGGTGTTGTCAGAGATATGCAAGAATGGGATGGAGGAAGGGGCTGAGGGCCACAGGTGTGATCATTCAGAGTGCAGAGGGGCCATTCGGAGTGAAAAGCTGTGAGGAGGAGAGGAAGGAGGCATGAGCATGGGGGGTGCTGACCCAACAGTGCGGGTCCATGTGCCTCCTCTCAAGACCTTTAATCCCCAGGAATGGCTTTGGACTGGATGCCTCTGAGGCATCCTCACTTGTTAGCTCCCAAAGTCCCTGAATGGATGGTTGTGGTGTGTGTGTGGGGGGTACCGTTGAGTTCCCATTGGATGAATCAGATGATCAAGATCCCCTATGGAACTCACATCTTCTAGAAACCCAGGATGCTGGGGAGCTGGAGTGCTATGCCAGGCCCCTCACATCAGATGGATGGAGAGGTGGATGTGCTTTACCCTGGATCAAAATTAGGGTTAAGTGTCTGGAATCAGTTGGTACCCAGAGAGTAGAAACTGCTTACACACACACACACACACACACACACACACACACACACACACACACACACAGACCACACACACAGGGATGGTCAGGAGTGAAGCCCCTGGGTCCAGCACTGCCACAGCAGCATTGGGAGGTGAGTCTTAGAGACCTGGTTCCCCTGCCCTGGGCTCTGGCCCCAGAGTCCTCCTATCCTGTGTGGCTGGGGTTCAACAACACTTCTGCTTCACTGAGCCCATCTGTTGGAGATGCACTCCCATCTTCCTCTTTTTTTTTTTTTGTAAAGATTTATTTTTATTGCAAAGTCAGATATATAGAGAGGGAAACAGAGAGAGAAAGATCTTCCGTCCAATGATTCACTCCCCAAGTGGCTGCAACAGCTGGAGCTAAGCTGATCCAGAGATGAGCTGATCCGAAGCCAGAAGCCTGGAACCTCTTCCAGGTCTCCCACGTGGGTGCAGGGTCCCAAAGCTTTGGGCCGTCCTCGACTGCTTTCCCAGGCCATAAGCAGGGAGCTGGATGGGAAGTGGAGCTGCCAGGGTTAGAACTAGTACCCATATGGGATCCTGGTGTGTTCAAGGCAAGGACGTTAGCCACTAGGACGCCAGGCCAGGCCCTCCCATCTTCCTCTTTTGTGACTCAAGTCACAGGATCAAGTGCTGAGCAGTGTGGCCACAGAGGGAACTAGGAAGCTCTTGAATGAGCAGGGTGGCAGAGGAGAGGGGCTTAGGTGAGCAAGCAGGGGGAGGTGAAGGTGTAGGCACTGCCAGGGACCATGGCAGAGGTCATCACCTATGCAGACCTGCGGTTCGTGAAGGCTCCTCTGAGGAAGAACATCTCCCACCCAGGGCATGGTAAGTGTAAGGGCCCCTTCCTCCCTGTTATCCTCCTGAATCTCAGTCTCCAACCCCACTGCCATGGGGCCTCTTCTCTCCTCTCCCTTCCCAGAATCTGATGAAGATGGGGATATCACCTATGAGAACGTGCAGGTGCCTTCAGCCCCTGAGGCTCCCACAGGCCTGATGCTACTCCCTGGACCAGAAAACCAAGCAGGTATGGTAAGCCCAGAGGACGTGTGTGTGTGTGTGTGTGTGTGTGTGTGTGTGTGTATGGTAGGGTCTGTGTGTGGCATAGGGGAGTCTACAGTATTTTTCAGAGGATGCTTCTCTATGGTAGGGAGTGTAGAAGGAGAGAAAAGCTGTATCCAGGTTCCAGTAACATCCACAAGCCAGGTGCACTCCCAATGGGGGTTGGGACAGCTTCAGGGAGCTGATCTCAAATGTGAAACGGGGACCTCATGATCAAAAAAGGGTAGATAGATACTGGATAAGAATCAATTGGGAGGAGAATTGGGGATCAACCTCTGCTTACACTGAGGAGACCATATAGGGGGCCCTGGGAGAACCCTGATGGAGTCCCCAGGGAAGATCAGCTGTGATACGCTGGCAGGAGCCTTGAGGCAACCAGGAGCCCTGTCAGGATATCCCAGGGCTCTGGTGGGTCAGGGGGAGTAACAACAGGGCCACATGCTTGGTTGTCTCTGGCAGGAGGCTGTGGGGCACTGCCCGGGCTTTGCCTGCAACCATCTCTGCTCCCTTCCCCAGAGTTCCACATGGAACAGCCAGCTGCAAGGAGCAGTGCCATATCCTCAGTTGCTGAGCAAATGCTCCTCTGTGAGTACTGTCCCCCGTGAGTACTGCCAGGTGCTACTGGCCATATAGGAGCCTGGTGGGAGAGAGAGAGGGTCACGAGTGGGGTGAGCCCCCGTGGGCCCTGAGTGTACCTTGGCCAGAAAAGAGCCTTCCTGCCAGGGCCCCAGAGGCACACTGCACCACGGGATGTCCCCATTCTGGTTCCACCCACCTGTTTCCTCTCTGCCCTGAGTGCTATTTCCCCTTGATACCAGGCATTGATCCCTCCAAACACCTAACCCCAGTCTTGATTCTGGAACATTCGCCCTCTTTGCCTCTAAATGCCCCAGCATTCAAAGCAGCCAGCTATGGCCCACCCCATCATCTCTGTAGGATCCTCCTAGGGATGCTTTCTCCAGGGACCCCCAAAAAGTCCAGCTACAGACCCTCAGTTTCCTCCCTTCCTCCCTCTGCGAAGGTCATGGCCATCCCTGCTGCTCACAGTACCTCCTGCTCGGCCTGCTCCTCACCTGCCTGCTGCTGGGGGTGGCTGCTATCTGCCTGGGCATGCAATGTGAGTATGGCTGACCCTGGCTCCCCAGTTACTCCAAGCCACCTCATCCCCTACTCTACCCAACTTCAACAATACTTGTTCAATAGACCCCACAGGCACATTGTTCACACCTCAGCTTTGGAGCTACTTCCCAGCCTTGTCTGTTCTTCCCTCATCACCAGTCTTTCAGGGTCAGAGGTCATATTTCAGCCCTGTAGCTGATTAGGTGTCCAACAGCACAGAGTCAGGGCTCCCGGGCATGGCTGCAGCAGGTGTTCACATACCCCTCACCTGTCCCCTCCATCTAGATCAGCAGGCATCTCAGCAGTTTGGGCAGCTGGGCAGGCTGCTGGAATCTACCAACAGCAGCCTTCAGGAGCAGCTCCACCTCAGAACTGTCCAGCTGGGGCAGATGGAAAAGGACCTACAGAACTCCAAGGAACAGCTGACCCAGAGCCAAAAAACACTAGAGGAGGAGCAGAGGGCACACCAGGCCACGCAAGTACAGCTGGAAATCCACCAAGCCGAAAAAGAGAAGACGCAAAAGTCCCTGCAAATGGAGGTGGCACAGAGGCAGGCTGTGCAGCAGAAGCTGAACCACCTGCAGGACACACTGAAGCCCTTCTTCACTTGTTCCTCACAAGGTACCTGCTCTGGTACTCGGGGAGCTGGAGGGCATGGTTAAATGTTAAGTAGTCAGATGAGGGGGCACCATGGGCAGGGGTCAGGGAGTGTTCAGGAGTTGTGCAGGGAAAGGACAGGGGAGCAGAGCTGGGCTTACAAGACCTGTGCTTGGCAGTAAACAGGTGGAAGGATGAAGTTTCACACTGCATCTAGTGGTACTCACTTCAGCTCCAAGGGCAGCAGTCCAGAGTACAAACTGGTTTCACCCCTTGACAGCAACTGCTGGAGTCTGGAATCCCCTGCACTTGTTCATGAAGTTGGTTCACCCAGCTCCAAAGGACTTAGCTTCACTGGGAATGTGCACCTGTAAAGACTGCCTGAAGGGGAAGAGTTACTGGCTGCTCTAGGTGCAGGCCGGTAGGGGGCAAGGTGGTGAAGTCCACGTGACGCTCTCACAGAGCAGTGGGTGAGTGGGAGCATTCGAGGACTTGAGTGCAGCAGCCCCTCTGCTCCACAAGGTCTATCCACTTTGAAAGTAGCAGTGGGAGAAGGGACACATGGATGGGAAAGTCCAGGCTGAGGCAGGAGTCCTAGGCAAGAGCCAGGGGCCACTAGGACTGGTGCAGAAAGGGCTTGGGAGTGTGGCCAGGGTTGGGCTCTGTCTGTCTGAGAGGGCAGGAAGAGTGTTTACAGACACCTCCAGCTGTCATTTCCTGAATCTTCTTCTGCTCTGTGCTGTGAGGTCACAACGTCAGGACTGCCCCTCCCTGTTCCCACAGCATCGCAACTGCACCTCCATTGAAGGAACAGCTGAGAGTGACAGCTTCTTCCACCCCACAGGCCTTTTACTGAGTACACATACACATGCATAGACATTTTCCATGGTGGAGGGGACAGAAAGGAGCTGAGAAGGATTGCAGAGGTCAGAAGTCCACAGAGGGATGGCCAGGACCCGGGGTTGTGGTTAGCAGCCGGACGGTGGGGGCATTGCTTTCATCCCAGGTGGTCCCGCCATCACTTTCTTCCTGCTTTCTAGACGTCTGCTGTGTGTTGGGCTGGATACCCACCCAGGGAAGATGCTTTCACGTCTCATTCACCAAGAGAAATTGGCAGAGTAGCCAGGAGTATTGCAAATCTCTGTTATCCAACATGGCCACACTCAAAGATTCTTCTAGGAGTCGTTTTTATCATGAAGTAAGTGACCTGGAGGGGAGGCATTTGATAGAGATGCAGCATCGGATTATGATCGGTAGTGCATGCCAGTCCCATGGCTTGGTGGACAAGAACAGTCACGATCCTTAGCACCGAGTAGCCAGCAGCCTTTCCACCCAGTGGCATGGCACAGCACTGTGGGTGGTTGCACCTCACGAACCCACATTGCAGGAACTGTTAGCTGGCTGACATGTGGCCTTGAGGTGTGCAGAACCCAGTAACCAAAGGTGGTCAGGTACCACAGGCAGGCACTGACCTGTATGTCACCAGTGACCCTTGTCCTTGGCATGTGTCTTTGTCCACCCACCTGTGCTCTCTGAATCTCCTCTCAGAGTTCTCCCTGGAAGAGCTTGTTGTCGCAGTTATCCAAGGACGCTTCCTTTTGGGTTGGCCTCAGCTATAACGAGGGCTGGTGGTGGTGGAGTGACGGCACGCCATATGGTGGGTGAGTATGTGGAGTTTTCAGTGTTTCCAGCTCTGTGTCATCTTCTCATGAAGGCATATCAAGGCAACTTCCTCCTTAGGTCGTGATTCCATAATATTTATTAGTTAGTATGACAATTGTGTATTTGTTTTCATCTATTTAATGATGTTGGGGCGGGGGGAGTCTTAGTCTTCATTCTATTCCCAGGTCTGTAGAACTCCCTGCCACTGTTAAAAATAATGAAATAATTTCTAGGCTGGTGTCTGCGGCCTCATTCAGAGGCAGAAGCTGATTTTCAGCCAGAGTTTTACAGCTGATGGGAAACCTGGGCATTCTAACTTGCCATCCCTAGACACACCTGCCCAACTGAAGCTGGGCTGTCCCAGTCAGGGCCACTGGGGGCGCTAGAGCAGTGCCAAGGAACTAGAGCAGAGGGTGAGTCCTGAGACAAGGTGGCCACTTGCTTGTGTTCCTGGTAACTGGGTTGTTTCTGTCCTGCAGACCTTGAGTAACTGGCTCTTCTCTGACCCTCCAGCCTTTACACTTGGCATCAGATGTCTATTCCTGAGCTGTGTGCTAGGCAAGCAGAGTTGATTGGGACTGGTACTAGATTTCTTGCAGGGCTGGGGGACACAGGGGAAGATTCAGTAATCTCCTGATTTGACCTTACCCTCTGCAGGTTTAGTCGTGGTAGCTCAAACTGTGCCATGTTAGGGTACAGCAGTTCATGGTCTCTGAAGACACAGGTTTGCAGTATGCCTCTTCTCTGCATCTGTGAGATGGCATCTTTCAGGTTTCCAGATGGGAATCACTCTTTACATAATCCAGGTAAGAATGGATCTAGGGCTGTGGTGTGGTTGGCCTGGGGCAGAGGGTTGCAGGGCAGGATCCCAGCGATCAGGGGAATAGTTCTTCCCTGAGGGAGGAGTAATTGTGGCCTGGTTGGACATGGACATGGGCAGCTGAAGATCTAGTGCTAGAAGGACTGATGAAGTGGCTGTCCAGGGGGCTGGGTGTGGGAGTAGACAGGACTGAGTGGGAGTTCAATGGCAGCCAACTGTGGAGCTCATTGATGCTTTACTCTTCCAGGTGTTTAAGTCAAGAGCTTGCTGGGCCATCTCCATCCCTCTGAACTGGGGCCTGCAGTGCCCAGCATTTCCTCACTGAGCAGTGCCTAGTCAAGTCCAGACCCCCATCTGACACTTGTCACCAACTGCCTGCTTAAACCTTGGCCCAGCAACTGATCTGTTCCTGGTAAAAAAGTGAAGAAATTTCTAGAAGGTGCTGTGAATACCATGACCAAGAACCTACTCTGATGCCATGGGAGTAGGGGCAGGAAGGAGGGCACTCTGGGCTGACTGGATGAGGGCTGTCCAGAGGCAGCCTGGCAGTTTGATTGAAATTGGTTTAAATAATTTGCATGTGTTAGTCTCATGAGTCAGTCAGCTGTGTCTGTTGGGAGAGCCCCCAAAGAGAGCAAGCCTAGGGGTTTGTTTGGGCAAGTGCTCTGTCCTCCGAGTCCATGCTACATGGGGAGTCGAGTTGGTCAGGCCCGCCAGGGCTGCCACTCTGTAATCACAGGCATGTCCTGATGGCCAAATGCAGAGGCCCAAGAACCCCAAGTCCCCACTGCTAGGAGTGTACACTTGGCACTGAAGGCTGGGCATAAACGGCTTGATGTGATGTTCTTGGTGGCATAGGAGACTGTCTGCTTCACAGCTGAGGTTATGGTAGCAGGCAAGATGCAGTGTGGGGCAGGGACACATGGATAATTAGCTCAAGCTGAAGAGGGGTGAGGCAGCAGCCAGGACAAGGGAGTCTGTCCTCGGGTTCCCGCTCAGCTACAGCTGGTTTTAAGGGTTTGGTCCATTCCAGGGCTGTCATTGGGGCAGGTTGTGCTGAGCATGGCACAAGTGCTCCCTGGCCTATGCCTTCAGCGATTTCACCACCACAGATGGGGGGTTATTGTTGAGGGCAAGTCCTGACCTCCCATGGCTGTGAGGCAGAAGAGCAAGTACTAATGAAAGGGCTGATTTAATAAGGGCAGCCTGGATTCAGTTAAGCAGTTTAACTGAAATCAATTTAAATAATTTTCTCGTGTTAGTCTCTTGTTTCAGCAATGCTGTGTGTAGTTGGTTGAGCCCTGTGGGAGAGGAAGTGTAGGGGTTGGGTTGGCCACATGCTCTGTTCCTTGAGTCCATGCGGAGGCTCCACTGCACGGGGAGAGGAGCCAGTCAGCCCAGCCGGGATGGCACTCTTTGCTCACAGGTGTGTCCTGAAGGCCGAAGGTGAAGACCTAAGAATCCTGAGGCCCTAAGGCTGGCATCGTGCCTCTGGCAACTGCAAGCTGGGAATGGGTGGCTTGGCATTTTGCCCTCAGTGGCAGAGAAGACTGCCTGCTTCCTAATTGAGGTTGTGGTGTTGGGCAACATCCTGCATGGAATATGGGCACATGGAAGGGAGGCTGAAGCTGAACAGCCGAGGCAGGATGCAGGACAGGGCAGCCTGTCCTTAGGCCCTGGGGGAGCAGCATGTGGCAGCAAAGGTTCTGTCCACTCCAGTGTCGCTCTCTGGGGCAGGCTGTGTTGATACCTGTACCCTGTACTGCTCATCCCAGGCCTGTGTGGAGTTTACCAACACAGCTGGAGGGTTTTCGTTCATGGGAGGTCCTGACCTGGGGCCCAGCGCTGGGAGGCAGAAGAGCAAGTGCAGATGAAGTTGTATGTGGCCGTGGCCAGGGGCATCCTGGGGGCCGGGCCTGAAGGTTCTGTTTTGAGGCTACTGCCCTCACACTTCATGTTCTCCTTGGCCAAGGAAGCTATGGTGGGAGAATTGGCTGGTGCCTGGCAGTGCACACATGCCAAGAGAGAGCAGAGGGCAAGGGCAGCAAGCTACAGCCATTTGCGGGGGTACCTGGCTGGACCAGGTTGTCTAGGGTGGTCACCCAGGACAGCTGGGCAGAGGGCACTGGCGATGGAGGTAAGAGGGTCAGGTTGGCCACAGACCTGCTGGATATGTCCAGGAGCTTGATCTTGCTACCCTTGAGGTCTTCCCATGGTGAGAAAGGGTTAACTAGTGTCAGATGGTCTCCCAGGGTTGGGGGTGATTCTGGTGACAGGGACAAGAAGAGCTCTGACCAGCTTTGGGAGAGCTGGGGGTCTGGCCTGGGAAGCATGGCAGAGTGACTCCATTTAGTACTACCTCTGTAGATGGAGGAGTTCATGAAACATGTTCTCAGCCCTGGTCAGGGTTCCCTGGGGAACCCCATTTCTTCCAGGAGGTTAGCAGGGCTGGAGCTCAGTGAAAGGGTCCTACCTCCAGTCCTCTAACCCCTCATGCCTTCTGCTCTCAGACTCTAACTTTAGAATGTATTGTTTGTATGAACCCTTCTCCTAGCTCTTCCCCCTCCCTGACTCCTGCCTGCTCAAGAACTAAATGCACTCAGCTGCTTTCTGTCAGGATTAATGAAACAGATGAGAAGATGCTTAATGGAGAAGTGATTTTTATTAATCTACATCCACATTTTCAGGCCATCATCCACACTTCCAGGATGACACATTCCATTTAAGAATACTCACTTAAACTCCCAAACCCAGTTGTCGCACAAAAGCTTTAACTAACCCTGCACTTACTGTGGCTCATGCATGCATGCACCAATGGATACAGTCAGTCCAGTCTGGCTCTCTCTCTAATGCAGTTCACATGAAGGCCAACGGGTATTGTGGCCCCACCTAGCCTGGACAGTGGCTCCTTGTCCCAATTCTCATGCTCACCAGCAGAAGCAGTGGTCCTGCACAGCAGTTCTTGCTGCCCTCCTAATGGATTTGCCCCTGATCTAGGTCTCATGTGTGCTTGTTTGTGCTACAGCCCAGTCTGGCATGGCATAGCCTACCTCAGCATCTGCTGGCAGGTGCTGTAACCTGGCTTGACCCAGCCTGGCCCTGGTTTCAGCTCATGCTGGTGGGTGTTGCAACTTAGCCCAACCCAGCCAGTCCCCAGTCTTGGTCTTAATATCAATTGGCTGGTATGGTGGGCCAATTCTGCTGCCCTGAACAGGGGTGAGCCCACATATCTCCCAAAAAATCTGCCCCAGACCTAGTTCTCTTGTGTGCTGGTTAGTGTCATGGCCAAGCTTAATGTCACCCATCCCCTGATCTGACACTCACTGGTGGGTACTGTGATCTAGCCCTGTCAGGTAGGCCTCAAGCCCTAAATTTAGTGTGTGCTAGTGGTAATACTAATTAGCCCAGCTGAGGTCTTCCACTTCGGTCAGTACATTGATCTGATCCTTAAAGATACTCCAGCTTCCCTCCAGCAAACTGCGTGGCCTCAGCTCCCTCACTTACCTGCAAGTACACTGGCCTAGTTGGCAGAAGTCACAAGAAGTCATTCTTCACCTGTAAGGTATTCCCTCAGTGGTTCCCCTCCCACACATCCCATCTTATCTCCCATCTCCCTGATCAGTCCACAGCCCCTGCATATGTGAGCACAGGATTCCATAGCCTGATCTCTCAGGGTGGTACGCTGGTCTGGAGCCCAGAGCTCGTCTTTCAGCACACATGCTGGCCTGGGACACTACCCCCTGCCCAGCTGGGACTCAAGCCCAGCGCTCCAGCACACCATGCCAGTATGGCAACCTAGGACCGAAGCACATGCAGGAATTCCCAGGCCAGCTCTGCTCCACAACCCTAGCCCAAGCCTCAGGCCCCTTGGGATGCCGAATCCTCTCTGGGGCAGAATCCTGCTTTATCCATGTTGTCACTACAGCAAAAGCCTACTGCCCCCATGTTGTGCTCGGGAGTTCCCAGGAAGGGAGAGGCAAAGGGATTCCCTGGGGTCAAGGTCCCTCCTGCTCACCCTAAGTGGACATCACTGGACTCCTTGGGGGAGGGGTGGTATTTTATACAATGGATCCAGGATCCACTCCAGGTGCTGGGTGATTTCAGTGAATTGAGCACAGGTGCTGAGTTCCATCTGCTGGGTAAAGGAAGGGGCAGCCCCATTTAGTTCTGGAGCTTGCCATCCCCACCTTGTGTCCTGGAGACACATACAAGCAGGTAGGCCAGCTTAGGGAGGGGACTGTGGTGCTTACTGTTGCAAATCAGAACACAAAGTCTTCAATCTTCCAAGAGAAATGGATTTATTATAAAGCAGGGTAGCAACTATCTCAAAGGATAGCACACCGAGGGGAAGGAAAACAGGGTCTTTATAGTAAAAATGAATATAAAAAATCATGCTACATGCATAAGAGCAGGATAAAAATCATGCTACATGCACAAGAGCAGGGTGGTCACTGGTAGCAATCTGTTAACTAAAAAGCAGTAACTTCTCAAGACAAAGCAAAAGTTACCAAGGTCAGCATGCCTTCAAACAGGCAATAACATTAAACAGGCCGGAGGTTCTCAGCTTTCCAAGAGCCTCACCTGAACTGGCAATTTTACAGAGTTTGTGGTTGGTCCTGTCACTGTCATAGCTGATCTATATCACTTAGGCTGCAGCAGTGCATGGCCGGAAGCAGGAAAGGCAGTGGGCAGTCTCCCCCACCAGGGTGTGGAAATCTGGCATATCCAGGACAAAGTTTTGCAGCAACAGGGGAGGCATCTCCAATCAGCCTTCCCCATGGTCTCCTCCCCCTGATCCCCACCACCCAGCAGTCAGGGCCTCAGCCTCCCGAGAGCTTCCCATAGCACGCAGCTCCCCTTCCTTAGCAACCTAGAAATCTTCTCCACTGTCAGAGCCAACAAATGTTGTGGGAGTCCTCCTCACCTTGCACCTCTCCTACCCTCTGTTCTCATCCAGTCTCTTCTCAAGACTGGCAGGGATGTGATTGGCTGGCAGGTTGACGAGGATCAAACAGCATGATTTCCCATCTACAGGGTCTCCACTTGGTCATATGTACATATGTGCAGTAAATAGCATGTTCACAGGCTCCAGGGCCTGGGAGACAAGTGTGTGAGGAAGGCCATCCTTCTGCCTGCCACATTCAGGCAGTAGCTGAGGGAGAGACTCCCAGAGGCCAGTGAGCTGCGTCAGTGAGGGCAGACACAGCCTGACTTTCAGAGTCCCTGAGACCCTGCAGCCTTCTTAATGTTGCTGGCCTTTCCTCAGGCTGCTGTGGACGAGCCCCTTCCATCCCATACTGGGAATGTTTCCCAGAGACCCTCACTCTCAGGCCCTTTATCCAGTGGAACTCACCAATCCACTCCTGGTGTAAACATGAGAGAGCAGGAAGCAGGCTTGGGTGTTTGTCCTTTATAATCCCAAGGAGGATACCATGGATATCCTGGATAGGCTGAATGTACAGTCAGTGCCTAAAACCCTTTCAGGAGACCGGCATGGCACAGCAGGCTCAGCCTCTGCCTGCAATGCCAGCATCCTGTGTGGGCACTGGTTTGTGTCTTGGCTGCTTCATTTCCAACCTAGTTCTCAGCAAATGTGTCTGGGAAAGCAGTGGAGGGTGGCTCAAGTGCTTGGTCCCTGTATATTTGTTGGTGACCTGGAAGATGCTCCCAGGTCCTGACTCAGCCTGGCCCAGTCTTAGCCATTGCTGACTTTTGGGGAGTGAACTAGCAGCTCAAGGATTCTTGATCCCTGTTTCTTCTCCTTCTCTATAACTCTGTGTTTATTTTCTTTTTTTTAAAGTTTCATTTATTTTTATTTAAAGGGCAGATAGATTTATGGAGAGAAGGTGACACAGAAGTTCTTCCATCCACTAGTTCACTCCACAAATGGCTGCAATGGCCAGATCATAGCCAATCTGGAGCCAGGACTAGGAGTTTTTTGTTTCACCCATGTGAGTGCAGGGCTCCAAGGCTTTGGGCCACCCTCTACTGCTTTCCCATGCCACAGGCAGGGAGGTGGAAGAGAAGTGGAGTAGCTGGGATACAAACTGGCACAGATATGGGTTCCTGGTGCATGCAAGGTGAGGACTGTAGTCACTAAGCTACTGCACCAGGTCCAAAAAAAAAAAAAAAAAAAGAATAAGATATGCCAGACACAGTGGGTCCGTATTTAAATCCTCACCTTGCAAGCACTGAGATCCCTAGTAGTTGCAGGTTCCACAGAAAAAGCTCCTAGCTCCTGACTTCAGATCAGCTCAACTTAGGCCTTTGCAGCTATCTGGGGAGTGAATGAGCAGATGGAAGATCTTTCTCTCTGTCTTTCCAATGAAAATTTTAAAAAAATATATTTAAAAATAAACATAAAATGTGAATGCAATTTAAAGCATTAAGAAGAATTAGTTTGAGCTCCCAGCAGCCTAGTGGTTGCTGGGAGTACTTAAGCCAGGTTGAACTCAATGCTTGGGGCCCTAGCCACAGCCACCACTGCCACGTGGTGAGTGAGTCCTGCACTTGCTTGGGCCTGAGGGGTTTTTCCCTTTGTGGTAAGTATGCTGTGAAGGGATCTCTTGGGAGCTAGGGCAGGCCCTGCCTCTACCCACCAGCACCATCTGCGGTTGGAGGGGCCTAGAAGAGTTCGATTTCAGGGCTTAGGTGGTGGGAGCTTCCAGCAGCCTAGTAGCTGCTGAGGGTATCTAAGCCAGGTTGGACTCAATGCTAAGCCACAGCCACCGCTGCTACTTAGTGAGCGAGTCCTGGGTGTGCCTGGGTGGCCAGTGTGCCAATTGGCACCAGACTCCATCCACGGGCTGCCAGGCAGTGAGTTCTGGGGTTTTGGGGGTTTGGAATTTCTGCCTAGGGACATCCACGGAGAAGGCCACTATGTGTATAGGTGAGGAATAAATCCCGAGGGACTCCAAACAACAGGGTCACTGTACTAACAGGTAAGCCAGGGTTCTGGGACCTGGTGGTTTAGAGGAAAGAGATTGGAAGATCTTTTATGGGTCAGATTGATAGACCAGTCTATGTGTGAGTCCTGAGTAGGACTTGTTATCATGGAATACTATTGACTACCACATGCCAGTCCATGTGAAAGCTAGGGCTGGGGACCTGTCAAGCAGTGCTAGGTTCTAGTACCTAACTGAATGTCGAAACAAGGGACAGGTCACATTAAACAGAGCCATGACACAAACCAGCACGCAAGAGAACTAGGTTCAGGGTAGATTCTGTGGGGAATGTGTGGGCCCAACCCTGTGGAAATAGAAGTCCTGCTAGTTAGTTCAAGTGTTGGGGTGGGATGGGCTGAGCTAGGAGTGATCATGGAACCTGCTATCACTCACAGGTACAGGGACTGAGAATAGTCTAGGTAGGTCCAGACTGCAGCACCCACATGTACATCCTAAAATAGGGTGTGGGGCAGGCGGGGCCACAAGGTTCAGTTGCCCATACAAGGCCAAGATGGAGGGGCAAGCTATGTGGGGCAAAGGCCTAACACCTGCTGGCATATGTGAGATCTGGGTCTGGGAGTAGGCCAAGTAGGGAAAATGTGGGAAACTCTGCTAGTGGTTCATAACTCCCGCTGATGAGCATGTGGTCTAGGCCTGGGTTTCGGGCAGGCTGCACAAGGTAGCTCCATCTGTCAGCAACTGTATGGGTTGGTTCAGGAAGGGGGCAGACCAGGCAGAGCCAAGCAAACCTTAGTTTACCAGCAAGAGCAAAAACCAGGCTGGAGCACAGTTCATACTAGGCTAGGCTGCTATACCTACTGGTTTTCATGAATCAGGGATGGGAACAGACTGAGCAGAGCCAGATTCAAGCACCCGCCAGGGAGAGTTGGAACTGGGGGCAGGCTGGGTCAGGCCAGGCTACAGCATCCAAAGGCAAAAGCCAAGACAGGTGAGGTACTATGCCAAGTTGGGTCAGAGCAACTACTGGCATGGAGAAGATCTGTGGCTGGGAACAGGCCTTGTTGGGGAACAACGAGGATGCCCTGGCTGAGTTGTGGTTCTCACTGGTGAGTGCAGAGGCCAAAGTGGGGGTTGTGTTCTGGTCTGAACATGGCTGCAGTGTCCCTTGGCAAAGTGTGAACTGGTTGTGAGGTGCACCAGACTGGGCTAGACTCCAGTACCAACTGGTGCTCATGAAGACCAGGGTGGATGTAGGATGGGCTAGGTTAGCTCACACACTGAGCCATGTGTGAGCTGTGTCTGGTTGTGGACTAGGCTTGCCTAGGCTGAAACATCTAACAATAAGAACCAGAATGTTTGAAGGTCAGTCAAGAAAGGCCTTTGTTCCTGCTAGTACAGGAGGTGGACTAAGTAGGGCCGGTCCATGGACCCACTGGTATGCATAACATCTGGCACTGGGAGAAATTCTGATGGGGAACTCCTCTGATGGGACACAGTCCCTGCAGGTGAGCATAAGAACCACAGTAGGGAGCAGCCCAAACCAGGCCAGGTAATGGTACCTACTGGCATAAATTTGGCACAAATCTGGGGGCAGATCTGGCTAGGCCAGTTCATATCACTTGCTAGTGTATCTGACCACCAGAACAGAGTATGGGTCGAGTCAGGTTTGGTCATAACACAGCCAGTATTAGGCCTTGGATGGAGTGCCAGCTGCACTGGGCTAGACTGCAGCCCCACCAGTGTGAGCTGGATATTGGGGGCGGGTTGGGCATGGCCAGGCTACAGCACCCATTGGCAAATGCCAAGGTGAGACAGGACATGCCACAGCACTCTTACCAGCACACATGACACCTGGGGGTTGGGGAGAGAGGGTGAATCCACTAGGGGGTGCTGCACTGGGCTCCATGACTGGACCACCATTCACACTGGAGAGCGTAAGAGTTTGGATGGGACAGTTCAGACTGGGCAGGGTTATGATACCTGTCTGCCTCATATGGGCTGGATCAGGGAAAGCCAGGCTGGGTTGACTGTTTCTACTGGTGCAAGCATAAGCCAGAGTGGGTGTGGGTTGGTTGGGCTTTGCTGCAAAATCAGCTGGCAGATGCTGGCATGGGGGGCGAATTCTGTCAAGTTAAACTCTAGAATCACATAGAGAGTGCAAGATCCAGGAATGGGAATGGACCCAGCAGGGAAACAGTGGGCACCTCCTTCTTGGATTGCTACTCCAACTGGTGAGCATGAGAATCAGGTTGTGGGCAAGCAAGGCTAGATGAGAGTGGCATCCACCAGCACATGTGTGGGCTGGATAGTGAGGCTGGTTGGGTTGAAGTAGGCTTCAATGACCATTGACATGTATGAGAGCTGAATGGGATGTGGCACAGACTCTATCATCTGCTGTACATATTGGCAGGTACAGGTAACATTGCAGGGAGTGGGTCTGATGGCAGATATTGTGGGTTGCTCTGATTAGGCTGCAGCTCCCACTAGTTTGCGTGAAGGCCAAGTGTGTGGTGGGCAGGATCAGGCTGGGGTTCAACACCCATTGGTTTGTGTAGAAGACATGATTGGAGACAGGACTGACTCAGTAATTGCAACCACCAGCATGTGCATAAGCTGATTAGAGTGACAGACTGTGCTGAACTCTGTATTGGCAAGCACACACAAGAATCAGGTCTAGAATCACATCAGAGGAAATTTCTTTGGGAATTCCCCCAACTTAAGCACTGGACTCAGAACCCCAACCTTGGAGAGAATTGCAGGTTCCATGGTCTGACTGTGGAGTGCATGTGTCAGAGCTGAGCCTCCTCAGTGGCTCAGATGGAGCAATGGACAGCATATCCAGGTACATATGAAGGATATGGCAGTCCATTGGAATCTTCAGAAGAGAATACCTGGTACCACAACAGAGGATGGAGGACAGAACAAATTAATCAACTACCCCAAGCATGTGTTGGCAGTGAAAATCATAGCAAATGGAGACTCTAAGGTGGACTATGACAGCCAGTGGATTCTGGAGAGATTTCATCATGCTTGGAATGGTAACATTGACAGCAATTCAAAACTATTGAACTACACATCAGGGACCTGGGATGGTTGGAAAGCTGGGTGTGGGTTTCTCCCTTTATCTCTCCCTTTCCCCCAGATACAGTAAGAAAAAAAAAAAAGAGAATATGGAAACAATGGTCTTACCCACCTTCCTGTAGCCTTTGGCCCTTTGTGCCCTAATCAACTATGTAAAGATCATCAAAATAAAATATTAATAATGATCATCATCATCATTATCATCATCATTATAATAAAAAGAAACTCCATCAGGTAGGTCCTGACAGATGTGCTTGCCTCTCCTAGACACACAGTACCTGTTCTCACACTCAGCCCTGGGCTGACAGGTGTAACCTCCCACCTTCACAGCCACTTTCTCTTGAGCCAGCTGTGAAAGCCTGGCCTAGGGTCTACCACACACCGGTAGCCACGTGGGCTGTTAGTCTGTGGTTTGAACTTCTTACTCCCTACCTGCAGGAGGGAATTTGGAGGTGAGGGAAGTAGGTGTCACCTGCAGGGCTATGGTTTATTCCCATATTCGTCTTTTGGTCTGTTCCTAGTGCTATCACCACATGTAAGGCCTGGAAAGTCCATGTCTGAGGGGTTGCGTCTTGGAAACAAAAATTTCTGGAAACACAATCGGTGCACCGCTACACAGAAAGCCTTCCTTAGCCCTTCCCTAGTCTTCTCTGTCACCTGGACAAGCCCTTGCCACTCACAAGGGCCTGTCAGGCCTTGGCACTCTTTTTATCTCCGCAAATGACTGTTTCTTCTGAGGGCTGAGAAGTACAGAGCGGAAAGGTCTGGGGCTTTTATTTGTTATGTGAATGATACTTTGATTTCTGCTGCCTCTTTTCATGTGCTACAACAAGCCTGTGCTAACATGCTCTGAGAAAATCTGCAGCAGCATGGGCTTGTTATTGCTCTTGAAAAAGTAAAAAAATCAGATGTGGTATATTATTTAGGATATGTGATGGAGAGAGAAACCAATGGATCCCAAAAAGTCACAATCAGGAAGTCTGTATTAAAAAGTTGAAATGAGCACCAAATGTTATTGGGAATTACTAATTGGCTCTGTCTTAGATTAGGAATTCCTACTTATCAACTGTAGAATTTGCTTGCTATATTAGTGAGTGCCCTTTAAGCTCCTTCACCTATAAAAAAATTATAATATTTTTTTGAATAATGATTAAAGGAAGCATTTACCCACAGAATAGATCTTAGCTTCCCACTCCTTACTTTGCTGCTTTCCACAAAATTATCTCCCAAAGGGGTATTGGCACAGAATAATTCCCCATTAGAATGGCAATATTTATGTCATAAAGGACTTAGGGTCTAACTTCTTGTCTTCATAATCTTGGTGAACCTGTTGGACAAGGCTGACTGCATGCCCAACATTTGTATGGTTTTGATTCTTATGCATTATCCAGCCCCTTTGGGTGAAAGACTTTGAGTGAGAATTAATATTAAATGAAAAGATGCAAGTAGTTTTTCCTGATTATTATGGATATATTAGACATCACTATCCTGCTGAAAGATTATGAAACTTTTTACAGAAAGCTGGATTCATTGTTAATTCCATTGTTTAGCTTCTCCTGCTTATTTCACAGACAGATCCAGTACTGGAAACGGCGAGATATGGCCCAGATATGCATCTCATGATTACCTCCCATATTCATCTGCCCAAAAAAGGTTGAGCTGTGCACACTCATAGCTCTACTAAAAAGTCTCATCAACTTTAAACATTTTATCTAATTCTATGTATGTAGTAAAGCTGTTCCTTGATATTTTTTCTGCAACAATAAAGACTAATGATACCGATCTTTGAACTATGTTCATTTCTCTGTAGCAATTGCTTTAACAGCTTGCCCTTCCCTTGTATGTTGGATATACTCATTCTCATTCCAGCCATTCTAGCCTTCCAAGAACCTTAACAGAAGGAAATCATCAAGTGGATCTCTTAACCTGCCCTATTTTTTCCTCAAAACAGGAGGAGCATTCTACCCTACATTCTAATGCTTGACATTTGTATATTCATTACAGGATACTCATTGGCTGTGCTCGGACTATTGTTCAACAATGCCCAGTTTGTCAACCTTTGTATTGTACTGAGCACCTTGCAGGCTGCAATCCTTGAGAATTACTAACTGGTCAGGTGTGGCAATGTGATTTTACTCATGTCCCTTTCTCCCAGACGTCTTTGAACTGTGTAATAATTGACACTTATTCCCAATTCATCTGGACTACTTTACATAAATCTGATTCCACACACACTCTTACTTCAGCTCTATTACAAGCTTCTGCCATCATGGGTGTTCCACAAAAAACTCAAAACTGGTAGTGGCCCTGCTTTTACAAGCAGCAACTTTTGACAATTTTGCATTGAATGGCAGATTGAATATATTACGGGAATACTTTATAATCCACAAGGACAGGGCATACTTGAGAGAGCTCATTGCACACTTAAACTCCAGATGTTAAAAATAGGAAAGGGAGAGCTAGCCCCAGTCCAAAAGATGTACTTTCTCTTACCCTGTTTATTCTGAATTTTTAAAATTTTCCACCAGGAGATGTTTCTAGGGCATTCTGTCACTTCTCTGATTCACAGGGCAACATGAGGAGCTTGATACCCCTATATGGTATAAGTAGCTGGGAACCTGGCAGGCAGGAAAGTTAATGTGAGTTGGGATGGGATATGCTCTTGTATTCCAGATGGTGCCTCCACAGAGGTATTGGTTCCTCTTGGGTGTGTTGCATCCACTCTACCATTAAAACAGAATGTTACATTTACCAATGACAGTCTCAACGACTTTTTATAACAGTGAGAGGTAAGGCAGCTGACCAACCGGCTGGGACCAACACCCCTTACCGGATGCGGCCCCAAACAGCACTTTTATAGGGTTTTCATAAGGGCAGTTTACAGTAGCGTGCTGTGGCTGGGTAGCCTGTGCCTGGCTCTTCTCTGGTCTAGCAGTTAAGATAACCAGACTCAGGCCTTAATTCCTGGGAACTGAGAACTCTCCTGCTGAAGGTTGTGTAGGTGGTTTGGCCTGGGAGATCACACAGTCTCACACAGTTTCATAGCCAAACAAACAAGGCAGAGGAGGTCACAGAGATGATGGCAGGGTCATGCTTCCCCAAGGAGGAATGGAAAAGATATTGGCCATATCAACATAAAGGACTAATTGGGTTTATTGCTATTATGGTGACAGCCGCAGTCTCTGGAATGAAACATCTGTCCTCTATTCAGAAACACCAGTTTGTGGAACAATAACATAAGGACTCTCATGTGCTATGGACTTGGCAGGCTTGTATTCATTAGCAAAAAAAGTCAAAGTTATAGGATGTTCAAACTGCTGTCTAGTGGTTGGGGAAGCAAATTTTAGATTTGCAAAAACAACTGTTGCTATGATGTGATTGGAATAAATATCTTAATGTGCTACCTCTGCTCACTATCATAGCCATTTTGCCTGGGAAATGTTAAGATATCATCTTCAGGACCTTCGAGGGAGCCTATCCATTGATGTCCACTACTTGCAAGAAGAGGTATTTCAAACATTTCCAAAATGGCTTCCTGCTATAACAGGCAGAGTTGGCTGAGAGCATTGTCGCTCCCCTTTAAAAGATGGACCTTAAAGCCTGGTGGCAAAGTATCACTCACAGTTCCCTTGCAGCTATCGTAGCTGTTCTTACTTTTCTGTTTTCTGTTCCTAGGATGCAGATGGTTCCAAGGATGGCTGAATGTTCAGAATAATAAGGGGATTGAACAACACACTGATGTTGCTGTCATTAAAAAATAAAGAGGAGGATATGTTGAAATACCTCTAACAAGACAGCTGAGGTAACAGAGGCTGAGGTAACAGAGGCCAGAGAAGAGGAAGCAAAGAGCCCCTCCCGGAGTGAACTCTGCCCCCAGTGACTCCTTGGATGTGCTTTCATGCTTTCCTGACAAATGACGAATGTCTGTGCTCTAGCTAGCCAATCACCCAAGAACAAAGCAGTACTCCTTATCAATGTGCCACATCAAAGTTACTTTATTCGCTTTCTTGGAGCCACCTGCTTACATGAGCTGTTAACTAAACCCAGCTATTGTGACCTAAGTTTGATCTGTTTGAACTAAGGTTGAACTGTTGCTCTGATGAGTGTCTAAAAAGTGGAATTGTGGCAATAAACCTTGTCAGTCGCCTCAAGAGCATTGTCTGATTCATCTCATGGGTGGTTCTCCTTCCAGGTTTCCCCAAGGCAATTTGTAAAGCCAACGGAGGTGGAAAGCGCCTGTGAAGTTGGAGCCTGGCATTCTGGGGTTCCCTTGGAGTATCCCAAGGGTATTTGATTGATCTTCAGAAACGTGATGGCAGGTCAGTGAGTCCCAGGAGGCCTGCTGTCCCACAACACCTGCCTCATCCCTTGTGTATTTCAATCCCTTAGGGTCAGAAGACAGTGAGGAAGATGTGTGACATAGAGCACACTTAGGGTGCAGGACTAGCTCAACAGCAAGGGGTTGCTCCTTGGAAAGGGATGTGGGTGTGGGCATATTTGGGAACAAAGCTGTAGTCCCACGGACAACATTTTGTTGCTAACCTCATAGTCACATGGTAGTTTATAATGAGCCAATAGCCCACTGAGCTATCATTTGTTGAAGTGGGTTGCATTCCCTAGAATGCCCTTGAGTGTAAAGGCCTGCCAACTGCCTCTCCCTCTGTCCACCACTTCTTAAGTGAGGACTCTCGCACTTGACACTGGGGCCATCTTCATCTCAGATTTCAATACTTCACTACTAGATACCTGAAAGCCCTGAAAATTATCTCTGTGATTTTCATTCTGTAACGGGAGCTGCTGATATCCCTGCTGGTGTCACCTGCATCCTGAGTTGGCCTTCTGTACTTTCTTTCATCCTGGTGCCACCAGCACCAATGAAGGTATTTTGTGTGTCACCATTTAACACAGGACTAAGGAAAGGCACTGGGGCAAGTCCCGGGGACCCTCAGAACAATCTGCAGTGACCCCATTGTGAAGGCTCCTACTGGATATGGGTGGCCCATGTATCTCCCTCCCACTCTGAGGGATGGCAACTGACTTCACAGAGTCCAGTGATAAAATCTGTGCTCCCTGTATCTCTAACACACATGCCTTTGATTGAGATCTAGATTATCCTACATTTGCACATGGGAAAGAGAGACTTTTTTGGTCATCTAGAGTGGCAAGGCCAGCCTTCATCTGCCAGATTGTTGTTTTCTTGTTGCACCATGGTTCCTCTGTGGCTCAGGAAACTCAGCCATCATTACTCCAACAAATGGCCACACATGCAGCATCCTCCACATTAAAGATTTATTCTCTTTAGTGACCTGGAGGTCAGAATTCCAATACAAACGTCTCCAGACTAAAATCAAACTGTGCCCAGGGCTGATTCCCTTCTTAAGGCTCATGGGAAACAAACTCCCTGCCTTTTCCAGCACCCAGGGGCTTCCTGCATCCTTTGGCTGTTGGTCCCTTTTCTCCCAATTCAGAGCCAACAAGTGCCATGAGAGTCCTCCTCATGTCACCCCTCTCCGACCCTCTGTTTCTTATCTAGTCACTTTCTTCTCAAGGCTGGCAGGGCAGTGATTGGCAGGTTAATGAGGATCAAACAGGGTGATTTCTCCACAAAAGGGGCCTCCAGTTGGATATATGTACACATGTGCCATAAGTAGCATGTTCAGTAGCTCCAGAGCCTGGGAGATGAGTGTGTTAGGAAGGCCATCCTTCTGTCTGCCATGTCCATGTAAATCTTGTGGGAGGGTCTCCCGGAGGCTGTGGGCTGTGGCCATAAGGATAGACACAACCTGACTTTCAGACTCCCTGAGACCTCTCGGCCTTCCTGATGCTGGCTGGCCTTTCCGTGGGAAGCTACGGATAAGTCCCCGCATCCCATGTTGGGAGCTCTTCCTAGAACCTCCAATCTCAGGCTCTTTCTTCTGTGTAACTCACCAACACACTCCCAGGGTAAGCACGGGAGATGGCAGGAAGCAGGCTTGGGTGTGTGTCCTTCGTAATGTCAGTGAGATGTCATGGTCCTGGTGAACTGCTATGTATACGCCCTGCCCATCAGCTCTTAAAAGCCCTTCTGGGGGCCTGGCAGCGTGATCTAGCGGCTAAGGTCCTCGCCTTGAACGCACTGTGATCCCATATGGGCACCGATTCTAATCCTGGCAGCTCCACTTCCCATCCAGCTCCCTGCTTGTGGCCTGGGAAAGCAGTCGAGGACGGCCCAAAGCTTTGGGACCTTGCACCAGTGTGGATACCCAGAAGAAGTTCTTGGCTCCTGGCTTAGGATCAGCATAGCATTGGCCATTGTGCTCACTTGGGGAGTGAATCATCGGATGGAAGATTTTCCTCTCTGTCTCTCCTCTCCTTTCTGAATATCTGACTTTCCAATAAATAAATAAATCTTAAAACAAAACCAAAAAAAACCCTTCTAGGGCCCAGTAAAATGGCAATAGCAAGCTAAGTCACAGATTGCAATGCCAGCAGTCCATGTTGACACTGGTTTGTGTTTTGGCTGCTCCATTTTCTAACTAGCTCTCTGCCAATGTGCCTGTGAAAGTAGTGGTGATAGGTCAGGTGCTTGGATATCTGTGTCCATGCAGATGACCTTGAAAATGCTCCCAGATCTTGACTCAACCTGGCACAGTCTTAGACATTGCAGACTTTTGGGTAGTCAACCAACAGATGGAGCATTATTATTATTATTTAATGATCTTTACATTGTTTACAAAGGGTCAAGGGTTACAGGAAAGTGGGTAAGATAATTGTTTTCATATTCCTTTTTTTCTCATTCTGTGTGGGAGAAGGGGAAGGATAAAGGGAGAAGCCCCACCAAGCCTCCTAACCATCCCAGGATCCCCGATGTGGGGCATGCTCTGAGGGCACTGCTCAAGTGGCTTTGATTGTTCAACAGCTCTGAATTGCTATCAATGTCACAATTCAAAGGATGATGAAATCTCTCCAGATTCCATTGGTTGACACAGTCCACCTTAGAGTCTCCATTTGCCCAGATTTTCACTGCCAAAATGTGGCTGGGGTAGTTGATCAATTTGTTCTGTCCTTGGTCATGGTACCAGGTATCTTCTGCAGCTTCCAAAGGACTGCCATATCCTCCATGTGCATCTGGATATGCTGCCCACTGCTCTGTCAGAGCCATTGAGAAGGCCCAGCTTTGACACATGCACTCCACAATCAGACCATGGGCCCTTCACTTCTTTTCGTGGTTGGGGTTCTAAGACCAGTAGTTCAATTGGGTGGATTCCCAAAGAAACTTCATCTGAGGCGATGATGGAGCATTATTTATTTTTGTTTCTTCTCCCTTTTCTGTGTTTTTTTTTGTCTGCATTTCTTTTCTAAGTTTTATTTATTTTTATTTGCAAGGGCAAATCAGATTTACAGAGAGAGGAAGAGAGAGAGAAAAATGTTCTGTTCATTGCTTTACTCTCTAAATGGCTGCAGCGACCAGAGCTGAGTCTATCTGAAGCCAGGAGCGGGCCTTCTTTAGGTTACCTACATGTGTGCAGGATCCCAAGGCTTTGGGACATCTTCTACTGCCTTTCCAGGCTATATGCAGAGAGCAGGCTGTAAAGTGCAGCAGCCAGAACATGAACCAGCAACCATATGGGATCCCAGGCTTGCAAGGGCAGGATTTAGCTACTGTAGCATTGCACTGTATGCTGTAACACTTCCTTTAAATATATATAAAACCAGGGCCCAGCATGGAAGCCTAGTGGCTAGGGCCCTTGCCTTGCATATGTCAGGATCCCATATTGGTGCTGGTTCTAATCCTGGCAGCCCTGCTTCCCATCCAGCTCACTGCTTGTGGTCTGGGAAAGCAGTTGAGGATGGTCCAAAGGCTTGGGACCCTGGACCTGCGTGGGAAACCTGGAAGAGGCTCTTGACTTCTGCCTTTGGATTGGTGCAGCTCTGACTGTTGCGGCAGCGTGGAGAGTGAATCATTGGATGGGAGATCTTCCTCTCTGTCCTCCTCTCTGTATATCTGACTTTCCAATTAAAAATAAAATAAATAGAATCAGATGATAATAATAAAAATCCGACAACAATGCTTTCACAAAAAAAAAAAAAAAAAGAGTAAGCAGCTCCTGGTGCAATGGCAACAGCACTTGGGATTTGAAGAGTTTGCAGGTTCCTGTCCTGGCTGCTCTGCTTCCCATCCAGCTCACTGTTTGTGGCCTGGGAAAGCAAAAGAGGATGGCCCAACATTTTGGGACTCTGACCTGGGAGGGAGACCCAGAAGAAACTCCTGCTCCTGTCATTGGGTTGTCTCAGCTCTGGCCACTGGGGCTTTTTGAGGGGTGAACCAGTGGATGGAAAATTTTTCTTCCAGTCTCTGCTTTTCTCCATAAATCTGTTCTGCTTTTCCAATAAACAAACAAAAAAGTAAACAAACAAATAAATCTATAAGGAAAGGGAGTAACCTGTGTTAGGGCTATTAGAGGAAAAAATTATTTTGTGAGTATTTATTTGAAAGGCAGATTTACAGAGAGAAGGAGGGATAGAGAGAGATCTCCTGTTCACTGGTTCCTTCTCCAAATAGCCCCAACAGCACAGGCTGGGCCAGAGTGAAATCAGGAGCTTCTTCCAGATCTGTCACATGGGCACAGGGTCCCAAAAACTTGGGCTACTTTTTGCCCCTTTTGCTGGCCATTAGCAGAGAGCTGGATTAGAAGTGGAGCAATTGGGACTTAAACAATTGTCCATATGGGATGCTGGCATTGCTGGTGATGGTTTAACTTGCAAAGCCACAATGCTGACTCCTGATGGAAAATCAATGACCTTCTAGTCAGAATGGCTAACAATGCAACTGTTTGTCTCTCTCTGCACAAGAGATCACAGCCAGGGTGGGACTAGGAAGTACTTCCTTAACTAATAGCCAACACTGCGACTGTTAGCAGGTAGACTTCCTGCTATTGAAGTTGTTCAGAGATCTGCTGTGTTCATGCCTGACTCAGGCCACACACCCACCCAGCAGAAGCACACAGCCTGGACCCACACGGAGGTCTGGAAGCAGCCACAGTTCACAGATCATGGCCATGTCTCAGCCTCAGAGCTGAATCAACTTCCACATTAGTCTCCAGACTCAACGAGTTCAGCAGACCCATGACCTCAAGACACAGAGGATGTCAAGTGGTCACAGGTGCCAATCAGCAGAAGGGATAAGGGGAGAGGAATCCAGACCGGGCCTGTTGGCCAAGGGTGTGCCTGTGGGCCTTGTAGGTCACCCCAGTTCCGTGGGGGCACCCCCTGCGGATGCCTCCAGAGAGAAGGGTGAGGCCACGTGCTCCCAGATTGCTTTAAAAAATGTTTGCTTTCTGTGAAAGGCAGAAAGGGGAAGAGAGAGAACGTGAGAGTGTGGCAGGGGTGGTGGTCGGGAAAGAGAGAGGGAGAGAGGTTGAGAGAGAGAGAGAATGATTCATCTTCAATTGCTGGTTCCCCTCCCAAATCCCAAATGCCTGGAAAGGCTGGGCTAGAAGCCAGAAGCCTGGATTTAATACACTTGAAGTGGGTGACAGGGAGCCAGGTACCTGCACCATCATGTGACCTTGCCCAGGGTATGCAGTAGCAAAAGCTAGAAAGGAAGCACAGTAGCTGGATTCAACAGAACCCTGTGCTGGTAGGGAATGCAGGGTGTGTGACCCCTGCCCTCCTAAGCTCACAACTGGTTTTGTGTTAGACACACACATTCTTGCAGCTTGGCTTTGGTGCCTTTTTGTGTAACCAGATCACGTTCACTGGCAGTTTACACTGACTGTGAACAATGGGACATTAGCTACAATTTGTGGATTCCCTATCCAGGTTCCTGCAATGGATGTTCATAGTCTCAGCTGTGTAACACACACACACACACATGCACACACACACACACACACGTTTGTACTCTGAATGTCTCCATCCCACTGTGCCCACCGCAGCTCCCTCTTCCCCTAAGGTCCCCAGGGATCACCCACACATCTCACACTGTATCTGTGGGAGGCCCTGTGGGGGAGTGGGGTGATGGGAAGGCAGGGCTGTTGGAAACTTTAGTCAAGCAAAGCTGGTGAACAGCTGCAGAGATGCAGAGACACACCACCAACAGACTGTTCTGACACACATCTACATATGCACACCCAGGCTCTTCCTTTTCCTACATCCAGCCCTGAGCTGTGCTGTCTGCCACCATGGCCACTTTCTCTGTGGCCAGCTGTGAAAACCTGGCCCAGGGCCTGCCTCACACCAGCGGCTACATGGGCTGTTAGCCTGTGGTGTGGACTTTCTCTTTGTCAGCTTCAGGAAGCTAAAGGCACTGGCAGTTGTCACACACAAGGCCATGGGTTTTTCCCACCTCCTTCTTGGTGTCAGTTCCCTGTTTCAATCCCGAGATGTAAGGCCTTGGGAGTCCCTCTGTAAGGACAGTATCTCAGAAACAGAAAGTTCTGGAAACATTTAAAGACACCGCTGCCCAGCAGGCCTTTCTCGGTCCTTCCCTGTTCTCCTCTCCTCTGTCAGTCATTCTGGCCCTCATCCTTCAAAGTCCTGTTAGGCCTTTGCACTCCTTTTATCTCCACAAAGGCTTATTTCCTCTCAGGGCTGAGTAAGTACAGTGTGGCAAGGGCTGGGGCTTTGTAGAGGAAGAACGTTTCTGGGAAAATGAAACTAAAGAAAGAAGAAAATCTTGGTGGCCTTAAAATATCACGTTCGGCATTCAGGATTCTCTGCCTCAGTGGGCTAGGAGGCAGTGGCACTTGTTAATCACTGGGCACCTGCTTCCTGACCCCATCTTGGTCATTGGGATGGAGGAAAGGGCTGAGGGCCACAAGGGTGATTAGTAGGATGGCAGAGGGGCCAGGGCGAAGTTGTGAGGAGGCAAGGAGGGAGGAGGCATGGGGGATGCTGGCCCAACAGTGTGGGTCCAGGTGCCTTTTCCCAAGGCCAGTTAATCCCCAGGAAGGGTTTTGGAGTGGGTGCTTGCATTTGGCATCCTCACGTCTTAGCTCTCAAAGTTCCTGAGCAGATGGTGGCGGTGGTGGGGGATCTGAGTTCCCATTGGAGGAGCCGGTTAGTCAAAATCCTTTACTAGAACACACATCTGCAGGAAACCCCAGAATGCTGGGGAGGCGGGGTTCCATGCTAGGACACCCACCATAGTTGGGTGGGGAGAAGGTTGGGGTTTTACTCTGGAGCAACAACTGAGTTGTGTTTGGATCAGTTGGTTCCCAGACAGCAGCAACTACTTAACACACACACACACACACACACACACACACACACACACACACACGCACACACACCCATAAAGGACAGGGTTGGTCAGGATCATAGTTGCCTCAGAGCCCAACACTGACACAGCAGCAGGTGGGGTGTGGGGGACGATGTTGTCCTAAGATACCTAGCCCCTGCCCTGGGCTCTGGTCCCAGTGTCTCCCTGCCCCTAAGGCTCAACGATGCCTCTGCTTCACTGAGCCCATCTGTTGGAGATGTACTCCCACCTTCCTCTTTTGTGACTGCAGGTGACAGGGTCAAGTGCTGTGTGGTGCAGCCACAGAGGGAATTTGAAGCCCTAGAATTAGCAGGGTGGGATAGGAGAGGGAACTGGGTGAGCAAGCAAGGAACTGATGGGGGTAGGGGTGCTGCAAGAGACCATGGTGGAGGCCATCACTTATGCAGACCTGTGGTTCATGAAGGTTCCTCTGAGAAAGAACCTCTCCGACCCATGGGATGGTAAGGGTAAGGAAATTATTCCCTCATTCAAATCATTCTTACATGGATTCCCTTAACTGTGATCAAGCTACTGGAATGACAGATCTAGGCTGGGATGACATGGACATAAATTTTCCTGAATCTTCTTCTGCTCCATGCCAGGACTTCCCTCCATTCCCAGAGCATCCCTGACTGCTCCTCCATTGGAAAAAACAGCTGTGCATGCCTACTCTGATGACAGCTTCTTCCACCCCACACCTCTGCCACCTTACAGAGGACCGTGACTCTGGTGCTCCCCTTCCTCTGTGTCTGTCAGCTGCCTCCTGTCTTCACTTCCCTCCCTATCCATGCTGTGGTACAAATACTTCACCCAACTGCTCACTCCTTTGTCCAGTGTCCTTCCTGTGTGGTGACTGGCAAGATCTGAACTCTGCATAACTTCAAACAAGATAGTCGACAGCCCTCCCACCATTGCAACACTGCTCTGCAGGCTGCCAATCATCATGCAGCACTTGCAGGAACTCTTAGCTGGCTGGGAGATTGCCCTTGAGGAGCACAGGGCTCATTCACTCATGGGCAGTCAGGTAGCACAGGCAGGCTTAGTCCTGTTGATGGAGGGCCTTGTCCTGTGGTTGTTTGTGCCCACACACCTGTGCTCTCTGAATCTCCCTTCAGCATTCTCCTTGGAAGAGCTTAATATCGCAGTTATCCAGGGACACTTCATATTGTGTTGGGCAGCTTTAATAATGACTGGTTGAACAACAGTACACAGAATTACTTGTAAGTTTGTCTGGAGTTTTAGTGTTTCTAGCTCTATGTCATCTCCTCAAGGAGCCATTCAAGAAACTTTCTCCTTAAGTCCTGATTCCAGATTGTTTCCATCAGTTAGTATTACAATCACCTTTTTATTTTCCTCTATTTATGAACGTAGTTAGTTTTGGGAGTAGTAAGGGAGTCTTAGTTTATTCTATTCCCTAGTATCCGGAAGTCCCTTGTATAGTTAAAATAATTAAGTATTTATTAGGTTGGGTTCTACGTCCTCATTCAGAGGCAGAAGCTGAGGTTCAGCCAGGGTTTTACAGCTGATGGGAAACCTGGGCATTCTAACTTGCCATTCCTAGACATACCTGCCCAACTGAGGCTGCACTGTACCAGTCAGGGCCACTGGGGGCGCTAGAGCAGTGGCAAGGAACTAGAGCAGAGGGAGTCCTGAGACAAGGTGGCCACTTGCTTGTGTTCTTGAGTAACTGGGTTGTTTCTGTCCTGCAGACCTCGGGTAACTGACCCTCCCCTGGCCCTCCAGACTCTTCGGTTGGCATCCAGATATCTGGAGAATTAGGACTGGGTCATGTTTCCCAAAAGTCTAGGTGACCAATGGGAGTATGAGCAAGGATGATTCAGTGATCTCTTGATTGACTTCACTAGCAGCACACATTACATGTTAGACTACAGTACTTAGTTTTGGGACCTGAGTTCATAGCTGCGCAATACCTCTCTTCCCTGCATCTATGAGATGCATCTCATAGATTTCCAGATAAAGACCACTCTTAGCAGAATCCAGGTAAGACTGGAGCAAGGACTATGTTGTGGCTGTTTGGGACAGAGTTGCAGGACATGGGCCAAGAGGTCAGCAGGAATAGTTATTTGTTGAGGGGGGACTTTGACTTGGATGGGCATGGACAGGGGCAGGTGAAGATCCACCACTGAAAGGAGATGGTGAAGTAGCTGTCCAGGGAGTTGGGAGTGGGGGTGGACTGGACTGGGTGGGGACTCAATGTCAGCCAACTGTGGGGCTCACTGATGTTTTAGTCTTGCAGGTGTTCATGCGAAGAGTTGCTTGGGCCCAACATGTCCCCACTTGGTAGTGCCTGGCTAAGACCTGAGCCACACATTACAGTTTTTACCAGCACGCTGCCTGCTTCAACCTTGGCCCAGTAACTGGTCTGTTCATGGGAAAACAGTGAAGAAATTTCTAGAAGGGATTCTGGACACCTAGGCAAAGAACCTGCCCTGGTGGCATGGGAATCGGGACAGGGAGAAGGGTGCGTGACTGAGTGGATGAGGACAACCCGGGGCCAGCCAGGCAATTTGATTGAAATCACTCTAAATAATCTGCATGTGTTAGTCCTATGTGTCAGCCCTATGTGTCAGCAATGATGTGTCTAGGCTTGATCTGAAGCCAGAAGTCAGGACCTTCTTCCGGGTCTCCCACACTGGTGCAGGGTCCCAAGGTTTTGAGCCATCCTCAATTGCTTTCCAAGGACACAAGCAGGGAGCTGAATGGGAAGTGGGGCTCCAGGATAAGAACCGGCACCCGTATGGTATCCAGGAGTGTGCAATGCAAGGACATTACACAATGGGCTACCACACTGGGCTGGCTTTTTAGCTCTCTAAACTGCTTCTGGTGCCAGCTGACATGGCATAGAGAGCCATGCATCTGGCTGCAATGCTGGCATCCCATCTGGACACTGGTTTCTGTCCTGGCTGCTCCATGTCCAATCTAGTTCCCTGTGAATGGACTTGGGAAAGCAGTGGAAGATGGCTCAAGTGCTTGGGTCCCTGTCTCCATGTGTGTGACCTGGAAGATGCTCACAGCTCCTGGCTTCAGCCTGGCTCAGCCTTAGGCATTGATGTTGGCATTCTTTTATCTCTGTTTTATCTCCTCTCTCTGTAACTCTGTATTTCACTTTCTTTTTAAGAAAGTTTTATTTGTTTTTGTTTTAATGGCAGATAATATTTACATAGAAAAAGGAGAGACAGAGAGAAAGATCTTCTATCTGCTGGTTCACTCCCCAAATGCTGCAATGTCCAGGGCTGAGCCAATCTGAGGCTATATGTCTACATGGGATGATGACATTGCTGGCAATGGCTAAACCTGCTAAGCAGCCAGGTATGAACCTGCACAAATATGAAATTCCAGGCTTGCAAAGTGAGGATTTATCCACTGTGCCATTGCACTACGGCCTATAACTCTGCCTTTAAAAGAAATATGTACCAAATAATAACAAAAACCTGACAACACTTTTTAAAAAAGAATAATTGTGCCCAGTGTAATAGCTTAGTTCAAAATCCTCACTTTGTTGGGATCCCAAGGGAGCTGAGGTTCATGTCCTGGCTGGTCTACTTAGCATCCTGGTCCTTACTTGTGGCCTGGGAAAACAAGTGAGGATGGCCCAAAGCATTTGGACCCTGACCTCAGATGGAGACCCAGAAGAAGGTCATGGACCCTGACTTCAGATTGGCTCAGCTCTGATCATTGTGGCCATTTGGGGAGTGAACCAATGTATAGAACACGTTTTCCCCTGTCTCTCCTTCTGTATGTAAATCTGTTCTGCCTTTCCAACAAACAAACAAACAAACAAACAAACAAACAAACAAATCCTTTAAAAAAAGTAGTATGCTGTGTAATGGCCATTAGAGGAAAAATAGTATCTTGTAAGTCTTTATTTATTTGAAAGGCAGAATTACAGAGAAAAGAAAGGACAGACAGAGAATCTTCTGTTCATTGTTTCATGTCCAAATGGTCAGGATAGCAAGGACTGAGTCAGGGTGCCAATGGGATGCTGATATTGCTGGTGATGGCTTAACATGTCAAGCCATGATGCTCACTCCTAGTAGAAAAATCTATTAATACCTTCTAGTCTGACAGCTAACAACCCAATACTTTGCCTTTCTCTTCATTAAGATGTATTTCTTTAATAGCTAACTTTGTGACTGTTAGCAGGTAGCCTTCCTGCTATTGAATGTACTTACAGATCTGCTGCTTTCAAGCCTGACGCAGGGCATGCACCCTCCCTGCAGGAGCACACAGTCTGGACCCACACGTGGTCTGGAAGCAACCACAGTTTGCAGTCCATGGCCAGGTCTCAACCTCAGTCTGACGGAGCTGAATCAACTTTGACGTTAATTCTCCAACCACGAGTTCAGCAGACGCATGGCTTCAAGAAACACCGGATGTGAAGAGGCCACTGGTGCCCGGTAGCAGAAGGGATAAGGGGTGAGGAATCCAGAACAGGCCTGTTATGTAGCCAAAGGGTTGGCCATGGGCCTTTTAGGTCACCCCAGTTCCATGGGGGCACCCCCTGATGCTGCCTCCGTAAAGAGGAGGAATTAGGCCATTTTTTCCCATAATTTTTTCAAAAAGTGTATACTTACATATTTTCACTTTACTTGAAAGGCAGAAAGAGGGAGAGAGAGAAAGGGAGGGAACAGTCCATCGACCATTACTGATTCCCTGTCCAAATTTTTCATGTGGCAGGGCAGGGCTTGAAGTCAGGAGCCTAGATTTTAATATAGTTTCCTCAAGTGGGTGGCAGGGACCCAGGTACCTGTGCCATCATCTGCCCTCTCCTAGGGCATGCAGTAGCAAAAAGCTGGAGAGGAAGTAGGGTAGCTGGGACTCAAACAGGGTCCATCTGCTCGTAGGAAATGCAGGCAGCCCAGACAGCCATTTAGCTACTGTGTGACCACTGTCCTCCTCTCCCCCAGCTGGTGTTGTGTTGGACACATGCATCCTGCATCTTGGTTTTGGTGCTTTCCTGGGCAGCCATGTCATGTTCACTTGTGTGCTGACTGTGAACACCAGGATATTAGCTATAGTTTGTGGACTTCCTGCAATGGATGTCTGTATCCATGCCTGTTTACTATACACACACACACACACACACACACACACACACACACACACACACGGGCTTGTACTCTGACTGTCCCCAACCCACTGTGCCCCCACCTGCTCTCTCCGCCCCTGAGATCCCCAGGGAGTCACCCACACATCTCACAATGTCTATATCTGGGGGAGGCCCTCTGGGGGAGTGGGGTGATGGGAGGGCAGGGCTGTTGGAAACTTTAGTCAAGCAGAGCTAGTGAACAGCTGCAGAGATGCCTTAGGAAAGAGTGGGCCGGAGCAAAGGAAACACTAGCATCACTGCCTGCCGTGCCCTTCTGTGGCTTTTCTGAAAATGGTCTGGTAAGTCCTGGCCCTGATCAAAGCAACAGTGACATGACAGGCAGCCCCCAGACACAGAACCCTCCATCTGGGAGGGTCCTGACAGATGCTTGCCTCTTGCAGACACACCCCATCAGACCAGCCTTGCACACATGTGCACATGCACAACAAGCATCTCTGCCTCTTTTTACACCAATATCTGAGCTGACAAGTGTGCCCTCTTGCCTCCACGACCACTCTCTCTGGAGCCAGCTATGAAAGCCTAGTCCAGGGCTCGCCGCACACACCAGCAGCCTCATGGGCTGTTAGCCTGTGGTTGGACATTTTCCTCCCTAGAGCAGCAGAAGCTTTTAGGAGGAAAGGGATGGTGTCAACCTCAAGGCCATGGGTTTTTCCTGCCTCTGTCTTGGGGTTGGTTTCTAGCGCCATCACCGGATGTAGTGTTGGGAAGTCCCTCTGTGAGGGGTGTCATCTTAGAAACCAAAATTCTAGAAACAAAACACTTTCAGGCACAGCTGCTCAGCAGGCAGTCCTTCCCTGATCTCCTCCATTAGTCATTTGGGCCCTCCTAATTCACAAGGACCTATCAGGCCTTGACACCCCACAAAAACCCGCTTCTTAGGATTGAATACGTACAGTGCAGGATGTGCTGGGGCTTTGAGGAGGAAGACCATTTCGAGCACAGTGAAACTAAAGAAATATGAAAATCTCTGTGGCTTGGACTCTGCTTACTCAGCATCCTGGCCTTCCCTGGTTTCTCGGCCTCAGTAGACTAGGCGGCTGCGGCCCTCAGTAATCCCTGGGCTACTGTTCCCTTTTCCAATCATCTGGGCATTGTGCCCAGATGTTTCCAGAGGTGCTTCAGTGTGATGGAGGAAGAGGCTGAGGGCGACTGGTGTGATCAATGGAGAGCAGAGGGGTCTATGGAGGAGTTGTGAGGAGGGGAGGAGTAAGGATGGAGGCAGGAGTGCTGACCCAGTAGTGCCAGCACCTGTGCCGCTCCCAAGGTCATTTAATCCTCACTTGTTAGTTCTCAAAATTCCCTAGTGGATAGTGGGGTAGGAGAGGATGTGAGCTCCCACTAGAGGAGCCAGCTAATTAAGATCCCCTCATGGAATTCACATCTGCTGGGAACCCCAGGATGCTGGGGAGCCAGGGTTCGACACTAGGACACCACCCCAGTTGGGTTGGGAGGTGGAGGAGGCTACCCTGGAACAACACCCGGGTTGAATGCCTGTCATCAATTCCCCACAGAACAGCAAACTACTTACCCACCCACCCACCCACACACACACACACACACACACACACACACCCCTAGGTGACAGGACTAGTCAGGAGCATAGTTGTCCCAGAGCCAGCACTGCCACAGCAGGTGGGGCAGGAGGGGTCCTAATATACCCAGTGTCCCTCTTCCACTGTGGTCTGTGTCCAGTGATGTCTCTGCTTCACTGAGCACATCTCTCAGAAACACTGTCACATCTTCCTCTTTTGTGACTGTAAGTCACAGGGTCAAGTGCGGAGCAGTGCAATCACAGAAGGAACTTGGAATCATAGAGGCAAGCTGCTCTAGAGTGAGCAGAGTGGGAGAAGAGAGGAGTTTAGGTGAGCAAGCAGGAACTGCTAGAGCGAGGGGTGCTGGGAGGAACAATGTCAGAAACCATCACCTATGCAGATGTGCAGTTCATGAAAGCTCTGAGGAAGAACACCTCCAACCCAAGGCAGGGTAAGTGCTTATGCAGTCCCTTCCTCCATGTGAGGCCACAAACCCAGGGCTCCAGCCCCACCATGACTGGACCCTTCTCTCTCCTCTCCTCTCCTCCCCTTTCCTCTTCCCTCCTTCCCTCCCCTCCCCCCCTCCTCTCCTTTCCCAGAGTTCGACGAGGATGGGGATCTCACCTATGAGAACGTACAGGTGCACTCAGCCCCAGAGGCGCCCACAGGCCTGACGCTGCCCCCTGAATCAGAAAACCAAGCAGGTATGGTAAGCCCAGAGGACATGTGCGTGTGTGTGTATGTATGTGTGTGTGTTCAGTGCATTCAAGTCCACAATGGTCTCCAGAGGATTCTATCCTAGTTTCATAGAGGAGAAGGGAAGCGAAACTGGGGTCAGGTGCCAGCAGCATCCCAAAGCAGGATACAATCCTTCTGAGAGCTGGGCAGGGTGCTAGGGCAGGGGATGAGACAGCCCAAGAACTGGTCAAATGAGGAATGGGGAACCACAGGGGGAAAGGGAAAGGTAGATACAACGACAGCTGTCATTCGGGAGGAGAGTTGGGGATAACCCCTCCCCACCAGAGGAAACCACAAAGGGAACCTCCAGAGAGACATGATGGGGTCCCTTCTGGGAAGACCAGGGGTGATACATTGGAGGAGCCTGTGGTGACCAGTAGCCACATGGATGGTGAGGGCATCTCAGAACAGTAAGAGCAGGGGGCAACAGCAGGGCCATGGGGTGGGGGTGGGTGGGAGCTCTGGCGGGAGGCTCTGAGGCTCCATCCAAACTTCTCTGCTGCCACTATCACTTTTTTTTCCCCCAGCAGCTGAGGCAGAGCAGCCAGCCGCATCCTGCAGCAAAACCATGCCCACAGCTGCCAGGCAGATGCTCCCCTGTGAGTACCAAACCCTGGCCAGCATGGTGCCTGGGAAGTGGGAGAGATAGTGTGGGTTGCATGCAAGGTGAGCTTACATGGCCCCTCAGTGTGCCTTGCCTGGAGATGAGCTTTCCCGTGTGGCCCCACAGGCACACAGCACCCCTGGGAATTTTACATTTTTTTTGCTCTTCATCCATTTCTCTTTTGAGGGTTGGTGCCCCTTGCTAACAGGCAATGACCCTACATCTGCCTTACCAGAAACAACCCCAGCCCTTATTAAGAAACATTCTCCCTCTTCACTTTCAAAATGCCAAGGCACCCAGGGGCTGCCCACCCTCCCCCCTCTGCAAGCGTCTCCTAGGGGTGCTTTCTCCAAGGTCCCACTTCTACCCCAGTCCCTCACTTCTCCTCCCTCCCTCTGTGAAGGTCATGGCCACCCTTGCTACTCACAATGCATCCTGCTCCTCACCTGCCTGCTGCTGGGAGTGGCTGCCATCTTCCTGGGCATGCGATGTGAGTATGGCTGACCCTGGCTCCCCACCTACCCCAAGCCATGTCATACCCTCAGCTAGCCTTGCTCAGTGCACCCCATAGCCACATTGCTTACATCCTCAGCTTGGGGACTGGTTTCCCGTGCCGTCTGCTCACAAGCACCCTGTCTTCCTTAATCTCCCAGATCCTGGGGTTCAGATGTCATATTTCATCCCTGTGCTGGGCAATGTTGAAAGATACAGAATAGGGTGCTGATGGCATAAATCAGGGCTCGAGGGCATGGGTGCAGCAGGTGTTCACACCCACCTCCCCAACCCTCCCTGTGGCTGCTCAGATCTGCAGACATTCCAGCAGCTTGGGCAACTGAGCAGAGTGCTGGAACATACCAACAGCAGCCTTCAGGAGCAGCTCCTCCTTGGAAAAGTCAACCTGGGACAGATAGAAAAGGACCTGCAGGACACCAAGGAACAGCTGGCCCAGAGCCAGAAAGCACTAGAAGAGGAGCAGAGGGCACACCAAGCTGCCAAGGAGCAGCTGCCGGTCTGCCAGGCAAACAAGGAGAAGACACAAGAGACCTTGCAGTCTGTGCAGCAGAAGCTGAGCCCCCTGCAGGACAAAATGAGGCCCTTCTTCACCTGCCCCTCACAAGGTACCTGCTCTGGGCATGGAGGAGCTGGCTGGGCATGATGGGTTCAGGCGAGGGGCACCACAGGCAGGGATCTGGGAGCACTCAGGAGGCAGTGAGTTGTCCGGGAAAATGGCGGTGGAGCAGAGCTGGGATGAAATGGCCCGTAGCTGCCAGCTAACAGAGAGAAGGTTGAAGTTGCACACTGGATCTAGGAGCACCTCCTTACCTCCAAGGGTAGCAGCCCACAGTTTCACTTCATGGACAGCAGTAGAGGGAGCCTGGAACTCATAGCATTTGAATGTTCAGTTGATTCATCTGGTTTCAAAGGACATAACTTCATTTAGTCTTTGCTCCTGAAAAGGCGGCCTGTAGTGAAGAATCACTGGCTGCTCAGGTGCAGGCTGGTAGGAGGCAAGGTGGCTGAAGTCCACATGGAGCCATGTCAATGAGGTGGGTGTGTGGAGGGTTAGTGGATTTAGGGGGAGGCAAATGTTATCCTCCATCTATCAATTTTGAAAGTAGTGTTGGGAGAAGAGACACATGGGTGGGAATGGCCAGGCTGCACTCAGGCTGGGATCCTAGGAAAGGAGCCAGAGGCTACTGGAGCTGGTGCATGCAGGCCTTGTGAGTGCGGTCTGGGTTAGGCTCTGTCTGTCTGCCAGAGCAGGAAGAGTGCGTGCAGACACCTCCATCTGTCATTTCCTCAATCTTCTGCTCTGTGCTATGAGGTCCCACACCCGGGTTGCCCCACTGTTCCCACATTATCCTGCACTGAAAGTTATTATCTTGCACTGAAAGAACAGCTGTGGATGCCTACTCTGTTTTCTTCCACCCCACACCTCTGCCACCTCACAGAGCCCTGCGACTTGCTGGCACCTCCTTTTCTTTCTGTCCGTTGCCGCCTGTCCTCACTTCTTTCCCTGCCCGTGCTGGGGTTGGGTTCTAAGTAAGCACCAAATTGCTCACTCCTTTGTCGAACATCCTTTGTGTGTGCTTACCTGGCAAGATCTGAGCTCTGTATGAACCCCGCTGACCACTGCACCTAGGGGTGCACCATGTTGTACCATTCTGTGACACTGTTCTGCCTGGTGCCACTGAGACTTTGATTGCCAAGCACTGCCTGTTGACCTTGGCTGCTTCCAGCATAGCTCCCTGCAGCACCCCTCTTTCCTCCTGTATTCTACAGATACCCTCATGTTGTGCCCCAAGACATGCATGTTGTGATGCTAAGTCTGCGGAATCATTTGAATTTTTGCTGATAAGTATCTTGAAATTGTTCCCTAACCATCTTTCTTATTGCAGCCAGTGAAGTCTTTCAAAAACAAAAATCTGCTCATGTCATCCTGGTCTAGACCTTGTCATTTTAGTTGCTTGATCACAGTTTAAAATGTGGCAATGATTTGAATGTGTGGTGGCAACTGTTTTAGGCAGCAAAGAGAAGAATAATTAGGTGAGAGCCAAATGGATGGCTGTGGGACAAAAGTGAGCCTGGGCATAAATTGGGATGTATTGTAAAGTGTTCAGAAATGAGGGGGTGGGTAAGAGTAGAAACATGGGTGTTACGGAAACTTTCTGAGTGTTAGGAAGTGATGCAACTGAGTGTGAAGGCCTTTTACTTAGTATATATAGACAGGGCATTTTCTGTGTTGGAGGAGGCAGAGCTGAGAAGGATTGTAGACATTTGTTACCAGACATCCACAGGGGTGATGGCCTTGGACCCAGAGGTTTGCAGGCAAACCTTTCATCCTAGGCGGTGTTCCTGTCACACTCTTCCTGCTTTTTAGACATCTGCTGTGCGGTCGGCTGGATACCCACCCAGGGAAGATGCTTTCACGTCTCATTCACTGAGAGAAATTGGCAGAGTAGCCAGGAGTACTGCAAATCTCTGTCATCCAACATGGCCACACTCAGAGATTCTTCTTGGGGTCGTTTTTATTATGAAGTAAGTGAACTGAAGGGGGGGCATTTGATAGAGACGCAGCATCAGATTAAGTCTGGTAGTGCATGCCAGTCCCATGGCTTGGTGGACAAGGACAGTCACGATCCTCAGCACCGAGTAGCCAGCAGCCTTTCCACCCAGTGGCATGGCACAGCACTGTGGGTGGTCGCTCCTCATGAACCCACATTGCAGGAACTGTTAGCTGGCTGACATGTGGTCTTGAGGTGCACAGGGCCCAGTAACCAAAGGTGGTCAGGGACCACAGGCAGGCATTGACCTGTCTGTCACCTGTCACCCTCATCCTTGTCCTTGGCATGCGTCTTTGTCCACCCACCTGTGCTCTCTGAATCTCCCCTCAGCATTCTCCCTGGAAGAGCTTGTTGTCGCAATTATCCAAGGACACTTCCTTTTGGGTTGGCCTCAGCTACAACAAGGGCTGGTGGTGGAGTGACGGCACGCCGTATAATGGGTGAGTTTGCGTAGAGTTTTCAGTGTTTCCAGCTCTGTGTCATCTTCTCATGAAGGCATATCAAGGCAACTTTCTCCTTAGGTCGTGATTCCAGAACGTTTCCATTAGTTAGTATGACAATCGCCTATTTGTTTTCCTCTATTTAATAATGTTTTGGTGGGGGGGGAGTCTTAGTCTTCATTCTATTCCCTAGTATCCAGAAGACCCTTGTTCTGTAAAATAATGAAATAATTATTAGGTTGGGCTCAATTCCTCACTGAGAGGGAGAAGCTGAGGTTCAGCCCGCGTTTTGCCCTTATGGGAAACCAGTGGGCATTCTAACTTGCCATCAACTGAGGCTGCGCTGTACCAGTTAGGGCCACTGGGGGCGCTAGAGCAGTGCCAAGGAACTAGAGCAGAGGGTGAGTCCTGAGACAAGGTGGCCACTTGCTTGTGTTCCTGGTAACTGGAGTGCATCTGTCCTTGAGACCTTGGATAACTGACTCTCCAGCCTTTACACTTGGCATCAGATGTCTATTCCTGAGCTGTGTGCTAGGCAGGCAGAGTTTATTGGGACTGGTACTAGATTCATTGCAGGGCTAGGGGTCACACGGTAAGATTCAGTAATCTCTCAGTTTGATCTTCCCCCTGCAGGTTTCATTATTATATTTCAAATTGTGCCATGTTACAGTACAATGAATTATGGTCTCTGCAGCAAAAAGCATGTAGTTCCCCTCTTCCCTGCATCTGTGAGATGGCATCTTTCAGGTTTCCAGATGGGAATCACTCTGCATAATCCAGGTAAGAGTAGAGCAATGTCTGTGGTGTGGTTGGTCTAGTGTGAGGGGTGCATGGCAGGATCCCAGCGATCAGGGGAAGAGTGCTTCCTGGGGGCGGGGGCCCGTGGTTGGTTATACATGGGCAGTAAAGATGAAGACCCTGCATTGAAGGCAGCTGGTGTAGTGGCTCCCCAGGGGGCTGGAGGTGGAGATTTAGTGGGCTAGGTGAGGGTTCCATGGCAGCCAACTGTGGAGCTAGCTCACTGATGTTTTACTCTGCAGATGTTCATGCCAAGAGATTTCTGGGTCATCCCCTCTGACCTGGAGGCCTTCAGTGCCCAGCATTTCCTCACTGGACAGTGCCCAGCCGAGGCCTGACCCACAACTGACACTTATAGGCAGCTTGCTGCATGCTTCAAACCACAGTCTGAAAATTGGTCTGTTCCTAGGAAGAGGGTGAAGAAGCTTCTGGAAGAGATTCTGCACACCATGGCCAAGAACCTGCTTGGATGGCATGGGAGTGGGGGCAAGGAGGAGGTCACAAGGGCTGAGTGGATGAGGGCAGCCCAGAGCCAGCCAGGCAGTTTCACTCAACTCGGTTTAAATAACTTTCAAGTGTTGGTCTCATGTGTCAACAATACTGTGTGTGGTTGCGTGAGCCTCAGAGAGCGAGTCCAACGGTTCAGTCAGCCAAGTGCTCTGTCCCATGAGTCCATGCCTAGGCTCACCAGTGTGTACTGAAGGCCCCACTGCTAAGATTATGGCCCTAGCAGAATTGCCTGGTCGTGTGTTGTTGGGCATATTGCCGTTGGTGTCAGAGGAGACTGGCTGCCTCCCTGTTGAGTTTGCAGTGTTGGGTGACAGCCAGCGTGAGGGGTAGGTACATGGAGGAAGCTAAAGCTGAAGGGGCCGAGGCAGCATCTGGGGATAGGGCAGCTTGTTCTTGGGCTCCCAAGGAGCTGTGGGTGATGGAGAGGGGTCTGTCTGCTCTCAGGGTTTAAACCTGCCAGCAGGCCCTGAGGTCACTGAGGGTGAGGCAACAGAGTTCTTTCACTACAAGAACCACTGTTGACAAGTTGGTGAGAAATGTCTGCTTTATTGTGTACAAGTTACAAGTTTCAAAGGTTAAGGAAGGGGGGAGGGCAGGAGGGCATCTTCTGGAAGTCTCTCTGCCCACCAACGATGCTGTAATTGGCTATAAGGCGCATCTATTCCCTTTGACCTTCTAGTCATGTCAGAGGTCATGTTCCACATGCAGAGTTGGGAGCTCATGGGCAGGTAAGCGGTGAGCCACCTCCACCAGGCAGCAAGGCAGGGGCCAGGTGCAATTGCCCATAGTCTGCTCCAAGGCCACAGTCTGAGGCAGGCTGTGCTGAGCATGGTGCTAGGGCTCCCTCTGCAGGGAATTCACCACAACAGCTGGGAGGTCCAGGCAAAGTCCTGATCTGGGGGCCCAGGGCTGGGAGGCAGAAGAGCAAGTGCTGATGAATTGGTGTGTGGCCATGGCCAGGGGACCGTGGTGGCCAGGACTAGAGGTTCTTCTTCTGGGCTGCTGCCCTCATATTCCATTCTCTCCTTGACAGCGGGCATCATGGTGGGAGCACCAGGGCTTGGCAGTGTAATCTCCGTGTACCCAGGGAGCTCAGGGAATGAGGGCAGCAAGCGGCAGCAGTGGGCGGGATGCCCAGCTGGATCAGGTTCTTTGCAGTTGTCATCATGGGCAGCTGGGCAGAGGGCATTGATGATGGAGTTTCAAGGGCAAGGGGATGAGAAGCCTCCTGGGTGTCTCCAAGAACTTGATCTTGCTGCCCCTGTGGTTTTTGGTAGCAAGAAGGGGTTAACTTGAGTCAGATGGTCACCCCAGCTGGGGGGGCGTTGATTCTGGTGAGGGCCAATCAGCTTCAGGAGTGCTGGGGGTCTGACCTAGGAAGCATGGCGGAGGAACCCCCTTTTGGCACAGCCCCTGCAGATGGAAAAGTCCATGAACTGTGTTCCCTTCCCTGGCAAAGTTTCCCTTGTGCCCCCTTTTCTTCTAGGAGCTTGGTGGAGCTGGAGCTAAGAAAAGCAGTCTCACATCCAGTCCCCTAACCCGCCCCCTCCCTTCTGCTGCTCCCTTAGACTCTTACTTTGGAAAGCATAATCTTGTTTGCAACTCTCTCCTACTCACACTCCCTCATTGATTTCTGGCCTGTTCAACTACTAAATACACTCAGCTGCTTTCCCCAGGTTGTGCTCAGGAGTTCTGAGGAGGAGAGAGGCAAAGGGATTCCTTGGGGCTCAATGTCCTTCTTACTCACCCAAAGAGGATGTGAGGACACTCCTGGTGAGGAGGTAGTTCAGGCAACTGCTCCAGGATCCACTCCAGGTGCTGGGTGATTTTGGTGAAGGGAGCACAGGTACTGGGCTCCATCTGATGTGAAGACAAAAGGCATACTTATTATTTCTGGGATCAGCCCATCCTTTCCCCATCACCTGGGGGCACCTGGACAACTTTGGGCAACCAGGAAAGCTCAGAGAGGACAGTGAGGTGGTTATGCTGCAGCAGTAAACAGCCACAAGCAAGAAAGCTACTTGGCAGTCATACCCCACCAGAGTGCGGAATGCAGGTAGGTCCAGACCAAAGTCCTGTATTGAGAGGGGAGGCACCTCCAATTAGCCTTCCTTGGGGTCTCTGCCTCCTCCAAGCACCCAGTAGTCATGGTGTTTGCCTCTAGGGGGCCCATCCAGCATGCAGATCTCATTCTTTACAACCTAGAACCTTGGTCTGGGATAAGTAGTCAGGATCCGCAGGTACTCGGGGGATGAGCTCATACAGGAGGATCAGGAGGGCAAAGATATCAGCCTGCTGGGAGGAGAGGGTTAGGCCAGTTTGCTTTTGACAAATGTCCTGTTACTCTGTAGTTAAGGCACCATGCCAGCTCTGCTGAGGCAGAGACTGCCTGTAAGAGGTGGAAACTCAGGATCCTAGGTCCCTTGGAAGTATCCCAGAGAAGTCTGATCTGTTCTCAGCAATAGGATGTCAGGCCAGTGAATCCCAAAAGGCCTGCCTCATATCTTCTGTAATTCAATCCATTAGGGTCAGAGGAGGGCGGGGAAGATGTGAGTCACAGAGCACACTTAGGGTCCAGAACTAGCTCAACAGCAAGGGGTTGCCTTTGGGAAAGGGGTGTAGTGTGGGTATGTTTGGGAATGAAGCTGTAGTCCCATGGGCAGTCTGTTGTCAAAAGCATCCCAGTCACCTGGTCTGTTAGATAATGAGCTGATAATCTAATGAGCTCAAATTTGTAGGACAAGTGAGTTGCACTTGCTAGAATCCCCTTGAGTGTAAAGGCCTGCTGACTGCCTCTCCCTTGAAAGTTCTGCCCATCAACTCTGCTTTAAGCAAGGACTCCTTCCACTTGACAATGAGGCCTTCTCCTTCTTGGAGCTAACACCTCACTACTCAATATTGTTGAACCCTGATCATTGATCCCTCTGACATTTCATTCCATGGGTAAAGTAATTGTTGTCCTTTCTGGTGTTACTTGCATCCTGAGTTGTACCTTCTGTGCTTCCTTTCAGCTGGTGCCACCCAGCACCCTCAACACAGGACCAAGGAAAGGCCCTGGGGCAAGTCTCAGGGACCCTTGGCACTCCCTGGATGCAGTGACCCCTGTGTGAAGGTTCCTACTGGGTATGGGTGGCCTGTGTCTCTTCTTCCCACCCTGAAGCATGGTGACGTACTTCACAGAATCCTGTGATAAAAATTTGTGCTCATTGTGTCTCCAGCATGCATGCCTTTGATTGAGATATAGACTATCTTGCATTTTGCACATAAGAAACGGAGACGTGTCCAGTCACCCAGATTGTGAAGGCAGGGCATCACTTGCCAGATCATTGTCTTGCCTTTATATCACACTTCCTATGTGGTTTAGGAAATGCAGCTATCACTGCTCTAACAAATGACTACAAACCCAGCACCCTCAATATTGGGAATTTATTTTCCTCTTAGGGAACTGGAGTTGAGAATACCAACACAGGTGTACCCAGACTAAAATTAAGCTGTGCCCAGGGCTGGTTCCCTTCCAGAGACACATGGGAAACCAACTCCCTGCCTTTTCCAGCTTCCAGAAGCTGCCTGCATCCCTTGGCTGCTGGCCCCCTTCACCTTCAAAGCCAGCAAGTGCCGTGGGAGTCCTCCTCATGTCATACATCTCTGACCTTCTGTTCCTCATCCAGTCAATATCTTTCTTTTCAAGGCTGGCTGGGGTGTGGTTGGCAGATTGATGAGAATCAAACAGGGCAATTTCCCTATGTAAGGAGCCTTCACTTGGTCCTGTGTATATACATGCAGTAAGTAGCATGAATATCTTGGTGGATCGAAGTTGGAATGCTCAGCATCTGGGCCTTCCCTTGGTTCTTGGCCTCAGCAGAATAGGAGGCTGCTCCCTGCCCAAACCACTTAGGCGTCCTGCCCAGGTGTTGCCAGAGGTGTGCCATGATTTGGTGGAGGAAAGGGCTGAGGGCCAGAGAGAAGCTGTGAGGAAGGGAGGAGGTAGAGAGGAGGCAGGAGGAGCCGACCCAACAGTGTTGGTCCATGTGCCTCCTCCCAAGGCCATTTAATCCTCATAAAGGACTTCGTAGTGGCTGCCTGTGTGAGGCATCCTAACTTGTTAGTTCTCAAATTACCTGATTGGAAGATTGTGGCAGGGGAAGGGATATGAGCTGCCATTGGAGGAACCAGCTAATCAAGACCCCTTTATGGAACTCACATCTGCTGGAAACCCCAGGATGCTGGGGAGCCAGGGTTCCACACCAGAACCCCACCCCAGTTGAGTGTGGAGGAGGATGGAGCTTCATCCTGGAGCAAGAACAGGTTTCAGTGTCTGGCATTAGTTCTCCACAAAGCAATAACTACTTACACACACACACACACACACACACACACACACACACACACACATCCTACGTGGCAGGGCTGAGCAAGATCAGAGTTCCCAGCCCAATCTGCTCACAAGCACCCTGTCTTCACTGATTGATTTTCAGGCTTTAAGGGATAAAATGACATTTTTCAGCCCTGTGAGGTGGCAGCATTGCAAGACACAGGATAGGGGTTGTGTGGTATACTGTCAGGGCTCAGAGCACAACTGCAAAAGGTATTCATGCTTGCCTCCCCACTTCTCCATGTGGGCACCCAGATCTGCAGGTGTCTCAGCATTTCTGGCAGCTGAGCATGCTCCTGGAAACCATGAACAGCAGCCTGCAGGAGCAACCCTACCTCAGAATTGTCCAACTGGGGCAGAGAGAAAAGAACCTGCAAGACTCCAAGGAACAGCTGGCCCAGAGCCAGACAGCACTAGAGGAGAAACAGATGGCACACCAAGCTGTGCTGGACCAGCTGCAGGTCTGCCAAACAGACAGGGAGAAGACGCAGGAGACCCTGCAGGAGGAGGAGGTGCAGAGGTAAGCTATGCAGCAGAAGCTGAGCCACATGCAGGACATACTGAGGCCCTTCTTCACCTGCCCCTTTACAAGGTATCTGCTCTGGGCACAGGGGAGCTGGAGAGGTTGGGCATGAGGGAGCCAGGCAAGTGGGTGATGGGGGCAGGGGTATGAGAGCACTCAGGAGACAGCGAGTTACCCAGGAAATAGGCAGTGGAACAGAATTGGGGCTCAAGAGCTTTAGCCACCAGGCAACAGGGAGAAGAGTCAAGTTGCACACTGAATCTAGGGTTCTCCCCTTACCTGCAAGGTGCAGCCTGCAGTTAAAATCAGTTTTACCCCATTGAAATCAACAGCAGAGAGTCCTTGGACTTGTGCGTGAAGTTGGTTCACCTACTTTCAAAGGGCATAGCTTCATTACTCCTTGCTCCCATAGAGACCTCCTGAGTGGGAAGAATCACTGGTTGCTTCAGGCACAGGCTGGTAGGGGGCAAAGTGGCTAAAGTCCACATGGGGTCTCACAGGGAGGGTACAATGGTTTAGTGGCTCAGTTTGTGAGGAACACCAGCTACACTTGGGTCTATCCATTTTGAAAGCAGCAATGGGAGAAGTGACATGTAGACCAGAAAGGCCAAACCGAAATGGGCTAGAGACCTAGGCAAGGTGCCAGGGGTGATGGGCACTGGTGTGTGGAGGCCTTGGTAGTGTGGTTAGGGTTAGACTGTATCTGCCTAAGGGGCAGGAAGAGTTGGTGCAGACACCTCCAACTGTCATTTCCTGAATCTTCTTCTGCTCTGTGCTGTGAAGTCCCATGCCAGGACTGCTCCTTGCCCCCAGTTCCCACAGTATCCCCGACTGCTCCTCCATTGAAAGAACAGCTGTGAAAGCCTACCCTGATGACAGCTTCTTCCATCCCTCACTTCTGTCACCTCACAGAGGACTGTCACTCACTGGCGCCTCCCCTTGCTCTCTGCCTTCTGTCTTCACTTCCCTCCTTCCCCGTGCTGAGGTCCAATCATCACTCAACTGCTCACTTCTTTGTCCAGCATCCTTTGTGTGTGCTTGACAGGTGAGATCTGACTCTGCATGAACCACGTTGACCCTTGTCCTTAGGGCTGCACCAAGGGCTTCACTGCTTGGCCACCTGGGCAGCTACTAATGCAGCTCCCCCAGCACACACCACTTTCCTCCTGGATTCATCAGATGCCCTCATCTTGTGCTCCAAGGCATCCTGGTTCCACCAGAAGGTCCTTGGAGGCATTTAAACTTTTGCCTATCCAAATCTATGAATTTGTTCTCTAGCCATCACACCACTCTTATTGGAATATCCTTATTGGAACCAGGGTAGTCCTTCACAAATAAAATTCTATTCAATCCACCCCAGTCCAGATCATCTCATACTAGTTGCTTGATCACATTTATGGGATTCCATGTGGGAATGATCTGTTTTTTTTTTTTGGCAGTAGGTGAATCTTTTTTTTAAAAATTTTATGGTACAATTAATTATGTAGGGTCTTGGACCCCCACATCCCAAACTCCCACCCCCTGACTGATTTTCCCCATATTATAGTATAGTCCTTCATAAGGAGTTGTAATTCCATCAGTCTGTTATTTAAGTGTGCCCCAACATTGCTGGTACAGACAATGCCAAACAGTCCAGCATCCCATTGTCTAGATATGTCCAACAGTTTTATTGGAGTGATTTGAATGTTTGGTGCCAACTGCTTTAGGAAGCAAAAGATGAATTAATGATTGAGACAACTTGGGTATAGTTATGGGGCCAGGTATGTCTGAGCAAATTTCAGGTGCACTGCAAAGTCTTCAGAATTGTGGTGGGGTTTGGGGGTAGATAACACTGGTGCTATGGAAACTTTTAGTGTGAGAAAGTCATGCTACTGAATATAACGAACTTTTACTGACTACACACAGACACTGCATTTTCCATGATGGAGGGAACAGAGCGAGGCTGAGAAGTGTTGCAGAGATCTGGGCCAGAAGTCCACAGAGTGGTGGCCTTGGACCAATGGGGTATGGTTAGCGATCTGACAACAGGGGTTCACATTCTTCCAAGGTGTTGCTGCCATGGTACCCTTCCTGCTTTCTAGACACCTATTGTTTGGTGGGCTGGACACTGATGCTTTCACATCTCACTCACTAAGAGAGATTGGCTTGAATTTCTGGAGTATTGCAAATCTTTATCATTCTACTTGATTAGAATAAGAGACATTCCTTGGAGTTACTATTCAACAGTAATTAATCCCAGAGGAGATGCCTCTTGATAGACACATCATCGGGTCAGGATTGGCAGTGCATGCTGGTCCACGTGCCATATGAGACATGGGCAGTCATGATCCTTAGCACCAAGTGCTCATCAACATTTCCACCTGAAGAACACAGCAGTGTGTGCAGCCCCTCCTCGCCAGCCAGTGCTGGCAGGAAGTCTTAGCTGTCTGGGATATGGCTAAGGATCATGACAGTCCATATCTGCCAGGGCACAAAGGTCAGCATGAACTGTTGAGAGATTTGCAATATACCTGACTTCCCTGCCAATCTCAGTGAGTGAGATTGCAAGCATCTTCTCTGGATCAGTATCCAGCCCACCATACAGCACAGTCTGGAATGAAAGTGATACCTCTGTTATCTGACTGGTAATTACAACCCCTTGAGTCTGAGACCATCACTCTGTGGGCTTCTGACCCCAGACCTCTGCAATTCTCTTCAGCTCCACTCTTCCCCCTCCTCCACCATAGAAAATACCCTGTCTATGTACATTCAGTAAAAGGCCTTCACACTCAATAGCATGACTTCCTTATACTGCAAGAGTTTCAATAGCACCCTTGTTTCTACCTCACCTCATTTCTGAATAGTTTGCAGTGCAGTCTCATCTGGGCCCCAGAACCATCCATTGGACTTCTTGTTCACTCATCTTTTTTGCACTAGGCATGTATAGTAGCTGAAGGTGGGGAGAGCAGAGACTGAGGTGGCTGGGGTAAGTGGGGAACCAAATTCAGCCATACATCATATGCCCAGGCAGATGGCAGCCACCCCCAGCAACAGGCAGGTGAGGAGCAGGTCCAGCAGGAGGAACTGTGAGCAGCAGGGGTGGCCATGGCCTTACAGAGGGAGGGAGGAGAAATGAGGAGCTCTAGTGGGAGTGGGAGAACCCTGGGGTCCACATTCCTAGATAACCCCTACAGATGTGAGTGGTGTGCAATACCCAGCACTGTGGTTGGCTGTCTCTGGTGACCCCATCTCCAGGAGGTCCCTGCAGATGTGAGGGTGTGGACAATGGCCAACTTCCTTGGGTGCGGAGTTGTTTCTAAGTTGTAGAGGGGAGAATGTTTCAGAATAAGGGCTGCAGGTTATTCTTGGGAAAGCCAATGGATGGAGTCTTCTCTGTAACAAGGGCAACTAACCCTTAGGGGAGAGAGGAAATGGGTGGGGAGGGATGTAATAGAGACATCCCAGGGTGAGGTGTGCCTCTGTGGCCACAGTGGGAGGCTCATCTCTAGGCAGGGTGAGCTATGGGTCCGGGTTCTGCCCATGACCTACACTCCTTCCACCCCTCACCTCCCTGGGCTGCCCAATGGCTGGCGGTTGGTCACACTAGGGAGGGGACAGTACTAACATAGGCACATCCGCCTGACAGTTGGAGATGTGGTGTTGCTTAAGATGTGGCTGGCTACTCCTCCCTACCATCTGGGGAAGGGAGTGGAGAAGGAAGCGTGGGAAGCCTTTGTGGTGCTCCACAGCCTCCTGCCAGAAACCCCCAATGCATGGTCCCACCGTTTTCCTACACCTACAAGTGGTCTACAATGCCCTTGCCATCAGTGAGTGGGGCTTGTGGTCACCTTGGGGTCCTGCCAGTGTGTCACCCCGATCTTCCCCAGGGTATCTCATCATGGTTCTTCTGGGGTTCCCTCTAGGGGTTCCTCAGGTGGGGAGGTATTGAATCACAACCCACCACCAGATTGATCGCTGTCCAGCATGTACCTCCCCCCCTTTTTCCTGTGTGACTCCCCATTCCACACGCAAGTTCAGCTCCCCTAGACTGCTCTTTCCCCTACCCAAGCTCCTATGAGGACCCCAAATGTTTTTAGGATGCTACTGGCACCTGGCCTCAGCAGCTATGTCTCTTCCCTTCTCCCAACCTAGGGTAGTATCCTCTGGAGACTACTTTGGACTCTCATTGTCCACATAGCACCCTCCTCCCCCCACCTAAACACACACACACACACACACACACACACACACGTCCTCTGGGCTGGCCATACCTGTTCGGTGTCCTAGTCCAGGTATCGGTGATTGTGGGCACCTCAGCTACTGCCTGGACGTGACAGACAGAGGACAGCCTTCTTTAAACACTCGGTTCCCAAACCCTGGAGCTGGTGAACATGCTACTTACTACAGATATGCACATGTGGCCAAGTGGAGGCTCCTTAGATGGGGAAATTGTCCTATTTGATCCTGATCAGTCTGCCAACCACATCCCTGCCAGCCTTGAGAAGAAAGAAACTGGATGAGGAATGGAGGATCAGAGAGGTGCGAGATGAGGAGGACTCCTGCAGCATTTGTTGGCTTTGAAGGTGGAGAAAGGGGGCCAGTAGCCAAGGGATGCAGGAAGCCCCTGAGTGCTGGAAAAGGCAGGGAGTTGGCTTCCTATGAGTCTCCAGAAGGGAACTAGCCCTAGGCACAGCTTGATTTTAGTCCAGGGACTCTTGTGTTGGAATTCTGAATTCCAGGTCTCTAAGAGAATAAATTCCCAACATTGAAGATGTTTGTGGCTTTTTGAAGGGCTTGTGGCTTTTTGTTAGAGCAGTGAATGCAGCCAGGGAGTGCCAGGGGTGTCTGGGACTTGCCCCAGGGCCTTTCCTTGGTCCTGTGTTGAATGGTGACACAGAAAACATCTACATTAATGCTGGTGGCACCAGGCTGAAAGGAAGCACAGGAGAGCCAACTCTGGATTCAAGTGATTCCAGCAGAGATGACAGTGGCTCCAGCCACAGAATGAAATATCACAGAGATAAATGATCAGGGCTCCACAGTACTCAGCAGTGAAATGTTGAGTTCTGAGAAGAAGATGGCCTCGCTGTCAAGCAAATGGCGTCCTCCCTTAAGCAAAGTGGATGGACACAACTTTCAGGGGAGAGGCGGTTAGCACGACTTTACACTCAAAGGGATTCTAGCGAATACAATCCATTTGTCCTACATTAGAGCTCAATGGGCTATTGGCTCATTACAAACTAACTATGTGATTTGAGAGTTGGGACAAAAGGCTGCCCATGTTATTACAGGTTTGTAGCCAAATATGTCCACACCCACAACCCCTTTTGAAGGGACAACCCCTTGTTGTTGAGCTAGTCCTGGATCTTAATTCTGTTTTGTGGCTCAATCTTCCCCACCCCTCCTCTGACCCTAAGGGATTGAAATAAACAAGGGATGAAGCAGATGTTGTGGCATAGCAGGCCTCATGGGATTCACTGGCCTGCCATCCCACTTCTGGGTACTGACCTGACACTCTTGGGATATACTCCCAGTGTGTACCAGGAGCACCATGCCCTGCCCCTCACAGGTGCTCTCTGCCCCAGAAGATCGACCACAGTTCCTTTACACCGCATTTCAGCAGAATACCAAAAGGAAACCAATTTTATCTTCTCAATCCTTGCCAATGGATCCTCCTTGCAAGCTCATTGCCAGAGTAACTACATAACCCGGGTAAGGTCTAGGTCGGAAAGGAAAGGGAGCTGCATGCTAGGAGGCTCCCTGGAGGCTGAGGCCCTGACTGCTTAGTGATAGGGGTAGAAGGAGATCCCAAGGAAGGCTAATTGAAGGCGCCTCCACTGTCATTGCATGATTTTGGCCTGAATGTGCCTTGCATTCTGCACTTTAGTGGATGACTGTCTGCTGCCTTTCCTGCTTCTGGCCACCTACTGCTGCAGCATAAGTCCCTCACTCCCCTCCCTGAACTGACCTGGCCACCCACATGCATCTTCTAATGACAGGGCAGAGATAGGCTCTCTGACTGAATAAGGCTGCCCCTTCATCTGCCCATCTGTTTGAACATATCACCCATGCTTCCTTCACTAAAACCATCCAGCACCTAGAGTGGACCTGGAGCACCTGCCTGAACAACCTCCCACACTCCTGCCATCCACTCAGCATGAGTAAGCAGGACCTTGACCACTGGGAAATCCCTTTCTCTCTCTCCCTGAGAACTCCCAAGCACCACTTGGAGGAAGCATCTGAATGTATTAAGATGTTGAGGAGGCAGGAGTTGGTGAGGGGTTGGGGGTGCTGACGATCTCAAGCTAGACACTTTCCAAAGTTAGAATCTGAGGAACAGCAGAAGGAGGAGGGGGTTAGTGGACTGGAAGTGGGTCTCATTCTCTGAGCTCCAGCCCTGCCAAGCTCCTAGAGGATAAGGAGACAAGGCAGAGAACATGGTTCAGGAACTGTGAAAAGAGGGAGTGTTTCCACCATGCTTCCCAGGGCAGACCCCTAGCTCTCCCAAAGCTGATTGGACCTCCTTCTGCCAAATCATCAGAATCACCCTCCAACTAGGTGGATCACATGACTTGATCAACCTCTTCTTGCTATGGGAAAACCTCAGGGGTAGCAGTCAAGCTCCTGGACATACACAGCAGGTCTGTCGTCCACCTGCCCCTCATACCTCTATTGCTGTTGCCCCCACCAGCTTCCCTGGATGACCATCCCAGAGAACCTAGTACAACTGGGCACACCTGGCCACCAATGAGTGGCATTGAGTGATACCCTCATCTCCCAAGCTCCCTTGGCCTGTGGAGACTGTACCACCAGGCACCAGCCCTCCAGCCATGGTGCCCTCAGCTGAGGAGAGCATGCAGTGTGAGGGCAACAGAAACAGAACCTGAGGGCCTGGCCACACAGCTGCCCTTGGCTGTGGCCACACACAACTTCACCAGCACTTGCTCTTCTGCCTCCCAACCCTGGACCCCCAAGTCAGGACCTCCCATTAACAACAACCCCCCAGCTGTGGTAATGAACTCACTGCCAAGCCTGGGACAGGGAGCCCGAACACACCTGTGAGCACAGAGTGTCAGTTCCTAAATGGCTGACTGACTCCTCTCCTCATGTAGAGGAGCCTCAGCATGGATAGGGTGACATAGCACCTAGCCGACCCAATCCTGGGCTCGCTTTCCCGTGGAACCCACCCAACCACACACAGCATTATTGACACACGAGACTAACAAGTGCAAATTATTTAAACCAATTTCATTTAGACTTCCCAGCTGGCTCTGGCTGCCCTTAACCATTCAGCTAATGTGCCCTCATGCCCACATACAATGTCTTGCCACCAGGGCAGGTTCTTGGCCATGGTGTCCACAGTTATTTCTAGAAGTCAGGTGTGGGTCAGGCTACAGCTAGATTCTGCTGGCAGAGGTCAGATGGGAAAGCTCTATAAACTCTTGGCATCAACACCTGCAAGAATAAAGTATCAATGAGCTCCACAGTTGATTGCCATGGTGTCCCCATCCAGCCTAACTGAAACTTACCCCCAGCTCCCTGGATAACCACTTTACCAGCTCCCTTTAATGCTACCTGCCACTGTACATACCAACCATGCCACAATTCCTCTTTTGGGAAGAACTTTTCCTTCTGAACTCTGGGCCCCTGCCCTGCATCCCTGACCCAGACCCACCATGCCACTTGTTCCACTCTTACCTGAATTCTACATAGAACGGTCCCCATCTGGAAACCTGAAAGACTCCATCTCACAGATGCAAGGAAGAGGGGTATTGCACACCTTTGGCTTCAGATACCATGACTGCCTATAGTCTAACATGGAGCACCTGCAGGTGGTAAAGTTGTATTGAATGGTAACTGAATTCTCCCCTCTGTCCCCTTGCCATCGGGAAAACCTGGTCCAACTCCTATCACTCTCAGACTGCCTAGCACATGTCCTAGGGACTGATTCAGGATGCCAGCAGAAGAGACTAGAAGGCCAGATACACTTCAGTTACACAGGAACACAAGCAAGTGGCCACCTTGTCTCAGGACTCACCCTCTGCTCTAGTTCCTTGGCACTGCTCTAGCGCCCCCAGTGGCCCTGACTGGGACAGCCCAGCTTCAGTTGTGCAAGTGTTTCTAAGGATGGCAAGTTAGAATGCCCACTGGTTTCCCATAGCTGTAAAACCCTAGCTGAAACTCTGCTTCTTCCTGTTAACTATTTCATTATTTTTAACTGTGCTATGGAGTTCTAAATACTAGAGAATAAAGTATGAGACATGCCTACAATGTTTTTAAATAGAGGAAAACAAATGGGCAATCGTAATACTAACTGATGGAAACATTCTGGACTCAGGACCTAAAGAGGAAGTTGCCACGGTATGTACGTTTTTACAAGGAGATAGAATGGAGTTGGAAACACTCCCAAAACTCTCAAAGAACTCACCCCCAATACATCCACCAGTCCTTGATTAAGCCGTGGCCAACCCAATACGAAGTGTCCTCAGATACTTCTGACAATAAACTCTTCCAGGGAGAACTCTGAGGGGAGATTCAGAGAGCACAGGTGTGTATCCAAAAATGGAACCTGCAGGATGAGGGTCTCAGAGGAGAGTGCAGAGCCTGTCTGTGATATTTGACCACCCATGGGAGACTGGGTCATTCGCTCCTCAAGGGCCATGTCCCAGCCAGCTAGGAGTTCCTGCCAACACTGTTTGGTGAACAGGGGCTGCCTGCATCGCTGTGTTGTGAGATCGGAAAAGTTGCTGGCCTCTCGGTGCTAAGGATTATGACCCTCCGTGTCTGCTAGGGCACGTAGGCGGGCATGCACTGCTGATCTGAGCAGATGAAGTGTCTCCATCAAATGGCACCTGCTGTGGGTTCACTTACCTCTGAATAATAATATTTCCAAGGATTGTCTCTGACAGTGGTCAGGTTAGATGACAGAGATTTGCAATACTCCTGGCTTTCCTGCCAATCTCTCTTAGTGAGTGAGATGTAAAAGCATCTTTCGTTGATTAGTTTCCAGCCCGCCACACAGCAGGTGTCTAGAAAACGAGAGAGTGACAGCAGCACCTGATTCCTTGGTGGTCTGCCTGCTAATCATAACCCACTGGATCTGAGGCCATCACTCTGTGGATTTCTAGCCCCAGATTGCTGCAATCCTTCTTGACCTCACTTTTCCACTCCAACATGGAAAATGCCCTGTCTATGTGCATTCAGTTAATGGCTTTCACACTCAACGGTATGACTTCCTCACACTTCAGGAATTCCCATACTACTAGTGTTTCTATACCCACCCCATCCTCGCCTCAATTCTGAAAAATTTTTCAGTACATCCAAATTCTGTCCAGTTTTGCCTGGGCCCCCGAACCATCCATGGGCCACTCATTCATTTGTTCATCCCTTTAGCTCCCTAAAGCAGCAGGTATCACACATTTAAGTAATTGCCATGTGGATTTCCTTAACTGTGATCAAGCAACTATGACACAGTCTAGATTGGGATGGCATGTTCAGATTTTTGTTTATGAAGTACTTCATCAGCTCTTACAATGTTGTAAGGGAACAAATTCAAAGATAGGAATGGGCAAAACTTCAAATGACTCCACAGAATTGGTAATGGAGCATGCAGAGCTTGGAGAATGAGATGAGGGCATCTCTCAAATACCGAAAGAAGGTATGGTACTGGTGGAAAGCTGTGCTAGGAAAATCCAATATTGCCAGGCAATTACTGGAGACCAGAGTCTTGATGGGGCCAGCAGAATGATCCCTTGACATGGCACACCTAGGTACAGCCCCAGGTACAGTGGTCAACCAGGTTCCTACAAAATTCAGATCTTGCCAGTGAAGCACACACAAAGGACAGTAGGACAAAGGAGTGAGCAGTTGGGTTGCAAACTTGTATCACATCATGGTGGCAAAGGGGAGAGGTGAAGACAGAAGCAGCAGACAGGCAGAGAGGAATGGGAGGTCCCAGTGAGTCACTGGTCTCTGTGAGGTGGCAGAGGTGTGGGGTGGAAGAAGTTGTCATCAGAGTAGGCTTTCACAGCTGTTCTTTCAATGGAGGAGCAGTCGGGGATGCTGTGGGAACAGGTTCAACCCTGAAACAGGACCTCACAGCATGCAGCAGAAGAAGATGCAGGAAATGATAGTTGGAGATGTCTGCACACTCTTCATGCCTCCTGAGATAGACAGAGCCCAACCCCTGAGCACGCTCCTAAACCCAATCCACCCTGCAGGCAGTGACCTCTGGCATCTTCCCTGGGAACCCAGCCTCCTTCAGTATAGCCTTTCCCATCCATGTGTCTCTTCTCCCATCGCTGCTTTCAAAATGGACAGATACAAGAGGAGCGAGAGTCCACTATACCCTAAGTCTACAAACCATCCCAACCATCCACCTCACTGTAAGAAACCCAAATAGATTCCAGCCAATTTGCCCCCTACTAGGCTATACCTGGAACAGACAGCAGTATTTTGCATTCAGTTGGTCTCCACAGGAGCTAAGACCAAGTGAAGGTATGTGCTTTGAAACCAGCTAAACCAATTTCATTTACAAGTTCCTGGGGTATTCCAGACCCCTATCCTTAGCCTGGCTTCCTCATACCCAGGCAGCTTTTCCAGTTCCCCAGTGCCCAGAGAAGGTACCTTGTGAGGAGCAGGTGAAGAAGGGGCTCAGCATCTCCTCAAGGTGGCTCAGCTTCTGTTGGGAAGCCTGCAGATCTGGGAAACCACATGGAGATGTTGGAAGAGGGGAATGTGGACACCTGCTGCAGCCATGCCCTGGAGCCCCACCTGGCAGTGTCCTTGACCCCGTTCTGTGTCTTGCAACTGTTCCCACCACAGAGCTGAACTATGACTTATGATGGCTGAGGAAACTTGGTGTTGAAGGAAGTTAAGGTGCATGTGAGCTGAGGGCACTGGGAACCAACCCTAAAGCTAACAATGTGAGGGATGTGGCTGTGGAGTCTGCTGGGCAAGCATAACTGAGGTTGGGAGAGCAGGGGACAAGGTGACTTAGGGTAAGTGGGGAGCCAGGGTCAGTCATACTCACATTGTACACTCAGGCAGATGATAGCCACTTTTAACAGCAGGCAGATGACAAGCAGACCCAGCAGGAAGTACTGAGAGCACCTGGGTTGGCCATGGCCTTCACAGAGCAAAAGAGGAAAACTGAGGGACTGGGGCAGAATTGGGGGAATACCCTGAGGACAACATACCTAGGAGGTCCCTTTGGAGATGAGTGGTTGGGCAGTGGCCAACCACCTCTGTGTCTGGGGTGATTTGAAGGTGAAAAGTGAGAGTGTTCCAGGATAAGGGCTGGGGGTGTTCACTGCAAGGCAGGTGGAGGGTCATTGCCTGGTCGCAAGGGGAATTAACAGTCATGGGAGAGAGGAAATGGGTACAGAGGGACAGGAATGGGGATGTCCCGGGGGTGGGGGATGTTGCGGGGTAGGGGACAGGCTCATCTCTGAGAAAGGGACGCTGAAAGGCCACATGGGCTCTTCCTGCTCCTGACTCTCCTTCCCTTTGTGAGGTTCCCACACATCTGATGACACAGCACAGCCCATGACTGCTGGGGACAGGAGCAGAGGTAGCAGCAGGCCAAGCCATGCAGTGCCCCAGAACCTTCCACTAATGAGAACCCTCAGCCCATGGCCCCACTGCTGCCCTCTGCCTGCAACTGTTCTTATGCCCTGAATACTGGCAGGGCTTCTGGGATTCCACCACTGGACTCCCTTGGCTCCTGACTGGCTTTCTCCCCTGATCTTCCTCCAGGGGACCCTATCATCACCCTCCTGGGGTTCCTTTTAGGGTTTCCTCAAGGTGGAGAGGCGTTGACCCCCCAGCCCTCCTCTTTATTGATCACTGTCTAATGTCTACCTTCTGATTTTCAATGCTGGACTCACCATTCCTCATCTTAGCTCAGCTCCCTGAGGCAGTCCTAGGCCCAGTGTCCACCAGGAAGCCCACCTGGCTTTGGGATGCTGCTGACGCCTGACTCCAATTGTTGCTCTTTTCCCTCCCAACCTAGCATAGCATCCTCTGAAGACTAACTCCACACGCAAGCTAGGGGCCAGCTTCTCCCTGGCCCCTCTTCGCGTATGCCGCAGCTGCTTGTTTCCCTGACTCGGAGGGGAAGCACCAAGCCTGTGGAATTCTCTGGGGCTGATGGCACCTACATGATTTCGTAGCTGAACTCCTCATCCTCATCAGTGCCTACAAGAATAGAACAGGGGGGAAGGGGAATAGGGAAGAAGAGAAAATAGAGGAGAAGAGAATTGAGTGTAATGGAGAGGAGAGGGGAGGGAATTGAAGGGAAGTAAAGAGAAGAGAATTCCCATGGTGGTGGGCCTTGAGGTTGGACGATTGAAGGCTCAAAGGAAGGTTGCGGGTGCACTTACCCTGGCCCGAGTGGGAGATATTCTTGCTCAGAGAGGCCTTCACCAACTGCCGGTCTGCATAGCTGATGTTCTCTGCCATGTTCCTTTGCAGCACCCCTGTCCCCAGCACACTTGCGTGCTCACATAAACCCTTCTCCACTCCCACTATGCTTACTAGAGAGCTCTGAGTTCCTTCTGTGACTGCACTGCTCAATAGTTGATCCTGTGACTTGCAGTTACAAAAGAGGAAGATGGAAGTGTGCCTGTTGTAGATGGGCTAAGTGAAGCAGTGATACCATTAGGGCCTGGCTTCAGAGGCACGGAGACATGGGACCAGAGACCAGGGGAGGCAGGCTGGGTATATTTAACATCCCTCAGCACAAACTGCCTATGTGTATGTGCCAGGCTCCAGGGCTGTTGCACTGCTGTTGACTTTCCTTGCTCCCTAGGGCATATGTGTGTCTGTGTTTGTGTGTGTGTGTGTGTGTGTGTGTGTATGTTACTAGTTAATGATCACTAGGGTTTCAGACAGTTGTGTGTTTCCTCAAGGGATCCTGATTTGCTGGCTTGTCCAGTGAGACATAGTCCCCATCCACTTGGGACTATGATAACTAGCAAGTAAGGATGCTACACAGGTGCCCAGGCCAAAGAACTTCCTGGGGATGAAATAACCTTGGGAGGAAGTACACAGACCAACAGTGTTGGGTCAGCACTTGCTGCCTTCCTCTCAATTGCTCCCTCCTTGCAGCTTCTCCCTGGCCCTTCTCCCCTCTCTGACTGATCAAGCCTGTGCCTTAACTCTTTCCTCCATGACATCTGGCACACCTCTGGCAACACTGGAGCACAACTCCAAGGATGGAGTCAGGTAGGAAGTGCCCAGGAATTACTAAGGGCCACAGCCTGCTAATGCACTGAGGTCGAGAACACAGGGAAGCCTGGGCGCTGAGCATGCAGACTCCAAAACACCGAGATTTTCTTATTTCCTTAATCTCACTGTCCTAGAAAGGTTCTTCCTCTACAAAGCCCCAGCTCTTCCCACTCTGTACTTACTCAGCCCTGACAGGAAACAAGCCTTACTGAGGATGGAGGGGGTGCCAAGGCCTGACAGACCCTTGGAAGTGGTGTGGGCCAAACCAACTCACAACTGACAGAGTGCCTTCAGAACTTTTGGTTTCAAAGACACAGCACCTTGCAGAGGGACTCCCAGGCCTTACATCTGGGCATCCCACTGGGAATGGATACCAAGAGGGAGATAGCTAAAACCAATGGCATGGTGAATTACACCTTCCTCCTACCTGAAGCAGCTTTTATAGCTGGGAGGAAGAGTCCAAACCACAGACTAACAGCCCATGCGGGATGGAAGGGACTCACCCTTACCAGTCTGGAGAAAGGCCAGCCAGCATCAGGAAGGCCAAGAGGTCACAGGGGGCTCTGAAAAACAGGCTGTGTTTGTACTCATTGCTGCAGCCCACCAGAATGCAGGAGACTCTCCATTGGCGATGCTCCTGGCACGGCAGACAGAGGTACAGCCTTCCTAAAGCACTCACCTTCTGTTTCCTGGAGCTGGTGAACATGCAACTTATTGCACATATGTACATATGACCAAGTGGAGGCCCCTTCGAGGGGGAAATTGGCCTGCTTGATTCTCATCGATCCACCAATCATACCTCTGCCAGCATTGAGAAGAAAGAAATGGGATGAGGAATGGAGGGTCGGAGAGGTGTGAGGTGAGGATGACTCCCACAGCACTTGCTGGGTCTGCAGGTGAAGAAAGGGGACCAGCAGTCAAGGGATGCAAGCAGCTTCTGGAAGCCGGAAAAGACAGAAGGATGGTTTCCCATGAGCCTGCAGAAGAAAACCAGCCCTGGTTCCTTCTGGAATTTAGTCTAAAGACACCTGTTTTGCAATTATGAGCTCCAGGTCCCTAAGAGAATAAATTTCCAATAATGACGGTAGACGATGCTGGGTTTATAGCCATTTATTATAGCAGCGATAGATGCATTTCCCAGGTTGCAGAGGAAGCATGGTATAATGGGAACACAACGATCTGACAGAATAATGCTTGTTTTGCAATTTCAGATACCCTAGAATTTGCTATGTCCCATACTAAAATGCATGATACTCTCGATTTCAATTAAAGGCATGTATGTTGGAGACACTGTGAGCACAAACCCTTATTACAGGACTCTGTGAAGTCAGTCACCATCCGTCAGAATGAAGGGAAAGACATGTCTCACCCATATTCCTAGGAGCTTTACACTGAGGTCACTGCAGTCAGGGATTGCCGAGGGTCCCTGGGACTTACCCCAGAGCCTTTCTCCGCTCTGCATTACTACACTTGATCTTAGCCAAAAGGCCGAGAAGCGATTGGCTCTGCATTAAATGGTGACATTGAAAATACCTTCATGAGTGCTGGTGTCTCCAGGCTGAAAGAAAGCACAGAGAGCCAACTCAGGATGCAGGTGGCATCAGCAGGGATGACAGTGGCTCCAGCCCCAGGATACAATATCACAGTCACAGAAGATCAGGGTTTGCATGTATTGTGTAGTGAAGATTTGAGCTCAGAGAAGACGTCCTTGGTGTCACATCGAGGGAGTCCTTCATTAAGCAAAGTTGATGGGCAGAACTTTCAGGACAGAGACAATCAGCAGGCCTTTAAACTCAAGGAGATTCTCGGGAGCACCCATCACTTGTCCTACAAATGATAGCTCATTGGGCTATTGACTCTTTACACACGATTCATTTGACTGGGAGGTGTGCACCCAAAGGCTGCCCATGGGACTACACATTTGTTACCAAGTATGTCCACACCCACACACCTTTCCTAGGAACCACTAGGGTTAGGACCTCTTGCTGTAGAGCTAGTCCTGGACACTAAGTGTGCTTTGTGACTCACACTGTCCCCACCCCCTCCTCTGACCCTAAGGGACTGAAATAAACAAGTGATGAAGCACGTGTTGTGGCACAGCATGCCTCTTGGGATCACTGGCCAGACATCCCATTTGTGACAGTGGCATTTATACCCTTGAGATACCCAAAGTGGATCCCTGGAACTCCAGGAACCTGGCCCTATCAGAAGTTCTCTACCCTAGCAGAGCCAGAACGGTGCCCTCCCTACTGCACTCTTGCAGAATTCCCAAAACTAAACTGACATGTTCTCTCAACCTGTGCCAATAGATCTTCCTGTGTGAGCTGGTGGCTCAGGTACCTGTGAACCCCGACTACCTACCTCAGACTGAGGTGAAGATTCCTAGGTTGAAAGGGAGGGGGAGCTGCATGGTAAGAGGGATTCCTGGAGGCTGAGGCCATGACCATTGGATGTTGAGGATGGAGGAGACCCCTGATGAAGGCTGATTGGTGGTGGGAGCATGTTGCCACAGGAGTTTGTCCTGGAAGTGCAAGCATTCCACACTCTGGTGGGGGACGACTGCCCACTGCCCACTGCCTCTCCTGCTTCTGGCCATCCACTGCTGCAGTGTAAGCACTTTGCTGTCCTCTCTGTGATGGCCTGGCTGACCTGCAGGTTCCCCAGGTGATGGGGAGGATGTGGGGTCTCCAGGATTGAAAGAGGCTGCCCCTTTGACTGCAGATCAATGAAACCCAACTCCAGTGCTCCTTTCGTCATAATCACCCAGCACCTGGAGTGGATCCTGGATCAGCTACCTGATCCATCACCCCACACCAGGAGTCCCTTGGTGTTCACTCAGGTTGAATGAGTAGGACCTTGATCCTAAGGGAATCCCATTGTATCTCCTCTTAAGAACTCCAGAGCACAACATGGGGGAAGTGGGCCTTAACTGTGGCAGGACCTCGTCAGCCTCCGGAGCAACTGGACTCAGACTGCAGGTTGGCAGGATGGAGCACACCTCAGAACTCACACTGAATTTTGGTTCCAGTAAGGTAGTATGGGCTATAATACCTATTGGCAGATGTGAGAACCAAGACAGTGTGCAGGACAACCTGGGTTGGGCACAACACCAGCCAATACAATAAGGGACATGACTGGTCACAGCCTGGGCTGGGTTAGGTGGCAGCACTCACTCACTCACTCACTCACCAACATGAGCAGCTGGGGCACACTGGGCCAGGCAAGGCTACATAACCTCGAGGTGCAGCCAAGGTGGGGCAGGCCATGCCAGATTGAACTGTAGCACCCACCAGCACATGTGAAGCGCTGCCAGGAGGAAGCAAACCTGAGGGGGCCAGCAAGAACACCCACTGTAGTGTTACTGATCCCGTGGTGAGCTGGTGGGAACTGGGACTGGGGACAGACAAGGTTAGGCAGAGTATAACACCCATTGGCCTGCATGTGAGCTAGATCATGGGGAGAGCAATGCTGGACTAACTGAATGTATCCATAGGTGCATGTATGTGCCAGGGCAAGTACCAGCTGGTCAGGTTTGGCCACATTATTAGCTGGCAAATACTTGGTAGTCCTTTCAAGCTAGACTGCAGGACTTTCTGTGAAGCACAAGATCTGGGACTGGTGGTGGGCCTAGCAGAGAAACAATGGGTACCTTTCTTTTGGGCTGAAGCTCCCATCAGTGAGCACGAGAACCAGGGCTGCGGGTGGACCTGGCTGGACTGGCGTTAGCACCAGCTAGCATAAATTTGGGCTGGATAGTGGAGTTGGCGTGCTGATCTAGGGAATAGCACTGACTGATGTGTACAAAGGCCAAATGGGATGTGGGACAGACAGAACCAATCTGCTGTACATACCAGCATATGCCGAAACCAAGGCAGGAGACCGGTTGGATGGGACTTATTGGGGTCATTCCAATCAAGCTGAATTCCCACTTGTGCATGAGGACCAAGTGTGTGGTGGGCAGCATCCACTTGTTTGCATAATGAATGGGACAGGAGACAGAACTGACCTAGCAACTACAACCACCTTTTGTAAGTGGAGGTTGATGTGGGTGATAGACTAAACTGGACATTGTACTGGCTAGCACACTCAGGAGTCAGGACTGGGGTCACTTCAGACTAGGTTTCTCTGGAGATACCCCAAACCGAACAACTGGACTCAGAACTCCAACCACGGAGACAATAGCAGGATCTGTGGGCTGAACATGGAATGCATGAATCAGAACTGGGCTTCTTCAGTTGCTGAAGACTGTGCCATGGGCAGCATGCTCAGATGCACAAGGGGCAGTGGCAGTCCATTGATGCCTACAGAGGATGTTTGGTATCATAGCAGAGGATGGAAGGCAGAACAAATTGGATAACTCTTGCAGGCAAGCATTGGCAGCAAGTATTTGGGTTTTTGGAGATTTTGTTAGCTGATGGACCTTGGAAGGATTTCTTCTTCCTTAGTTCAATGAAATGAACAACATTTCAGAACTATCCAAACCACTTCAGTAGTACAGCAAGAACATGCTCAATACCAGGCACCCTGGAATGGATATCATGTGTGTGTCCCCCATCCCCAAGTACTGATGTGGTTAGAGTTAGGGCGCAGTTTTCTCCCCTTCTCTTTTCCATTCAGCCAGATACAGGAGGAAAAAAAAGAAAATTGGGGAACAAATTATCTATTTTCCCAGTTCTTCACCCCTTCCCAAACTAATCAGGGTCCACAAAGCATGCATCCTTCTCAAGTATGTAAACATCATCCAATCAAAATAAAACAACGGAAAACAAAACATGGGGGAAGCAGCTGCGAGTATTTAGTAGTTTAACTGGGAGAAATTCTTAAGGGGTTGGGGGTTGGAGAAGAGCACAAACAAGAGGATTTCCAAAGTTAGCATCTGAGGGAGCAGCACAAGTAAATCGGGGTTAGGAGGTAGGGTCCCCTTCTCTGAGTTCCAGCCCACCAAGATTCTGGAGAAGGGAACACCCAAGCAACCATCTCCAGGGCCAAGAACATGACTCCTCTGACTACAGGGGCTCTCAGGAGGGGGTCCTTCTGCCACACATCCCAGGCCAACATCCCAGCTCTACTGAAGCAGGTCAGACCTCTTACTGCCCTTGTCACCAGAATCACCCCCCAACCTGAATGACCATCTGACTTGAGCCAACTGCTTTTCACTATGGAAAGACCCCAGGGGTGGCACGATCAAGGTCCTGGACACATCCAGCAGGCCTGATGCCTACCAGCCCCTCCTCCATCACCAATGCCCTGCTCCCAGCTGCCCATGATGACAACCCCAGAGAACCAGGTCCTACCCGCTGTTGCTCATTGCCCTCATCCCACAAGCTCCTCAGCATATGCAGACTACACTGCCAGAGCCAGGCCCTCCCACCATGCTGCCCTCAGTCAAGGAGAGCAGGAGTATCAAGGCAGCAGCCCCAAGCCAGAACCTGCGGGCCTGAATACAGGCTGCCCCTGCCATGACCACAGAAAATTTCATTAGTGCTTGTTTTTCTGCCTCACAGCCATGGGAGGTCAGGACTTGCCCTCAACAATAACCCCCCATCTGTGGTGGTGAACTCGCTGAAGGCATAGGGCCAGGGAGCACTTGTGCCATGCTCAGCACAACCTGCCCCAATGACAGCCCTGGAATGGACCAAAGCCTTAAAACCAGCTGTAGTTGCCTGGAAACCTGAGGACAGACTCCCTTGTCCTGGCTGCTGCCTCACCCCTCTTCAGCTTGAGCTAATTATCCATGTGTCCCTGCCCCACACTGCATCTTGCCTGCTACCATCACCTCAACTGTGAGGCAGACAGTCTCCTATGCCACCAAGAACATCACATCAAGCCGTTTATGCCCAGCCTTCAGTGCTGAGGGTACACTCCTAGCAGTGGGGACTGGGGGTTCTTGGGCCTCTGCATTTGGCCGTCAGGACATGCGTGTGAGTACAGAGTGGCAGCCCTGGCGGGCCTGACCAACTCCACTCCCCATGTAGCAGGGCCTTAGCGTGGACTCGGGACAGAGCACTTGGCTGAATAAACCCCTAGGCTTGCTCTCTTTGGGGGCTCTCCCAACAGACACAGCTGACTGACTCATGAGACGAACACATGCAAATTACTTAAGCCAATTTCAATCAAACTGCCAGGCTGCCTCTGGACAGCCCTCATCCAGTCAGCCCAGAGTGCCCTCCTTCCTGCCCCTACTCCCATGGCACCAGGCAGGTTCTTGGTCATGGTATCCACAGCACCTTCTAGAAATTTCTTCACTTTTTTACCAGGAACAGATCAGTTGCTGGGCCAAGGTTTAAGCAGGCAGTTGGTGACAAGTGTCAGATGTGGGTCTGGCCTTGACTAGACACTGCCCGGTGAGGAAATGCTGGGCACTGCAGGCCTCAGTTCAGAGGGATGGGGATGGCCCAGCAAGCTCTTGACTTAAACACCTGGAAGAGTAAAGCATCAGTGAGCTCCACAGTTGGCTGCCATTGAACTCCCACTCAGTCCTGTCTGTTCCCACACCCAGCCCCCTGGACAGCCACTTCATCAGTCCTTCTAGCACTAGATCTTCAGCTGCCCATGTCCATATCCAACCAGGCCACAATTACTCCTCCCTCAGGGAAGAACGGTTCCCCTGATTGCTGGGATCCTGCCCTGCACCCCTCTGCCCCAGGCCAACCACACCACAGCCCTAGATCCACTCTTACCTGGATTATGTAAAGAATGATTCCCATCTGGAAACCTGAAAGATGCCATCTCACAGATGCAGGGAAGAGGCGTATTGCACGCCTGTGTCTTCAGAGACCATAATCCATTGTACTCTAACATGGCACAGTTTGAGCTACCACGACCAAACCTGCAGGGGTAAGGTCAAATCAGGAGATTACTGAATCTTCCCCTGTGTCCCCCAGCCCTGCAAGAAATCTAGTATCAGTCCCAATCAACTCTGCTTGCCTAGCGCACAGCTCAGGAATAGACATCTGATGTCAAGTGTAAAGGCTGGAGGGTCAGAGAAGAGCCAGTTACTCAAGGTCTGCAGGACAGAAACACCCCAGTTACCAGGAACACAAGCAAGTGGCCACCTTGTCTCAGGACTCACCCTCTGCTCTAGTTCCTTGGCACTGCTCTAGCGCCCCCAGTGGCCCTGACTGGGACAGCCCAGCTTCAGTTGGGCAGGTGTGTCTAGGGATGGCAAGTTAGAATGCCCAGGTATTCCAGCAGCTGTAAAACCTTGGCTGAAAATCAGCTTCTGCCTCTGAATGAGGCTGCAGATACAAACCTAGAAATTATTTCATTATTTTTAACAGTGGCAGGGAGTTCTAGACACTTGGGAATAGAATGAAGACTAAGACTCCCCGCCCCAAAACATCATTAAATAGATGAAAACAAATACACAATTGTCATACTAACTAATGGAAACATTCTGGAATCACGACCTAAGGAGGAAGTCGCCTTGATATGCCTTCATGAGAAGATGACACAGAGCTGGAAACACTGAGAACTCTACACACACTCACCCACCATATGGCGTACCGTCACTCCACCTCCAGCCCTTGTTATAGCTGAGGCCAACCCAAAAGGAAGCGTCCTTGGATAACTGCGACAACAAGCTGTTCCAGGCATAACGCTGAGGGGAGATTCAGAGAGCACAGGTGGGTGGACAAAGACACATGCCAAGGATGAGGGTGACAGGTGACAGACAGGTCAGTGCCTGCCTGTGGTCCCTGACCACCTTTGGTTACTGGGCCCTGCACACCTCAAGGCCACATGTCAGCCAGCTAACAGTTCCTGCAATGTGGGTTCATGAGGAGCAACCACCCGCAGTGCCATGCCACTGGGTGGAAAGGCTGCTGGCTACTCGGTGCTGAGGATTGTGACTGTTCTTGTCCACCAAGCCATGGGACTGGCATGCACTACCGATCATAATCTGATGCTGTGTCTCTATCAAATGCCCCGCCCCCTCCAGTTCACTTACTTCATGATAAAAACGACCCCAAGAAGAACCTCTGAATTTGGCCAAGTTGGATGACAGAGATTTGCAGTACTCCCAGCTTTCCTGCCAATTTCTCTTGGTGATTGAGATGTGAAAGCACCTTCCCCAGGTGGGTATCCAGCCGACCGCACAGCAGGTGTCTAAAAAGTAGGAAGGGTGTGACAGGAACACCGCCTAGGATGAAAGTGACACCCCAGGATCTGCCTGCAAACCCCTGGGTCAAGGCCATCACCCCTGTGGATGTCTGGTAACAAATGTCTACAATTCTCAGCTCTGTCTCCTCCAACACAGAAAATGCCCTGTCTATATATACTCCGTAAAAGGCCTTCACACTCAATTGCCTCACTTCCTAACACTCAGAGTTCACAAAGCACTGATGTTTCTAATGTTACTGCTCCTCATTTATGCATACTTTATAATATACCCCGCATTTTGTTAAGTCTCACTTTTGCAATGCGACCGTCCTTTGGGCCTCTCACTCATTCATTCTTCTCTTTGCTGCCTAAAGCATTCCCCATTTCACATCCAAGTCATTTCCACATGCATTACTTTAAACTGTGATCAAGCAACTAGAACGACATGGTTAGATTGGGATTCCATGAGTAGCCTTTCACTTGTAAAAGCCTTCCCTGGCTCCATTGAGTGGGCTGGGGAGAGTAGGGTAATAAATACAGAAAAATTCAAAGATAGAGATGGGCAAAATGTCAAATGTCTCCTCAGACCTTCATGTGGAGCATGCAGGCCTTGGGGTACAAGATGGGGGTATTTGCCAATGGAAGAGGATGGTGGGGAGGTGGAAAGAAGCATAGTGGAGCTGTGCTGAAAGCTACTCAGGGCACCAAACATGGCCAAATACTGTGTCTTAGTAGCAGTACACAGAATATTCCCTTGATGCGACACACCCTGGTGCAGCCCCAGGTACAATGATCAACTGGATTCGTGCAGAGTTCAGCTCTTGGCAGTGAAGCACACATGAAGAACAGTGGGAAAATGGAGTGAGTGGTTGGGTGATGGATTGGTCCCTAGCACAAGCAGGGAGAGACGTGAAGACAGGAGGCACCACAAGCTGTGGACCTCTGTGAAGTGGCAGAGATGTGGAGTGGAAGAAGCTGTCGTGTGAACAGTCGTTCAGTGCTGTTCTTTCAATGGAAGAGCAGTTGGAGATGCTGTGGGGGAACGGGGGTCTTGGGGGGCAGCCCTGGTATGGGACCTCACAGCACAGAGCAGAAGAATCAGAAAATGACAGTTGGAGGTGTCTGCACACACTCTTCCTGCCCCCTCAGACAGCAAGAGTCTAACTGACCACACTTTCAAGATCTCCCTCTACAATTGTTTGTGACTTTAGGCACCTTGCCTAGAACCCCAACCTTCCTTGGCCTGGTCTTTCTCTTCCACGTGTCCCTTCTCCCATTGCTGCTTTCAAAGAGGATAGACCAGGTGGAGCAGGGTTCTGCCACACCCTTACTCCCCAAATCCATGCATCTCCTGGTGAGGGCCTGGTGGACTTCAGCCACATTACCCCCTGCCGGCCTGCACCTAGAGCAGCAGGTGATGCTTCACTTTGAGGTGGTCTCCATGGGAGCCAGGACTTAGTGAAGCTATGTCCTGTGAAACCAGGTAAAGCAACTTCACCAACAAGTGCCAGGGTTCCAGATGCCTCCTGCTCTCCATGGGCTGAAACTGACTTACACTGCGCTCTGCCAGCCTTGGAGGTAAGGGTGGTTCACAGATCCAGTGTGTAGCTTCATCCTTCTCCTTGCTGGCCAGCAGCGACAGTTCTGGTCAACACTAGCTCTGCTCCACTGCCTTTTTGTTTTGTTTTTTGCAAAACTCATTGCCTCCTGAGTGTTCCCAGACCCCTGCCTGTGGTGCTCCCTCGCCTGAACCCCTCATGTCCAGCAAGCCCTTCTACCTCCCCTGTGCACAGAGCAGGTACCTTGTGAGGGGCAGGTGAAGAAGGGCCTCAGTGTGTCCTGCAGGTGGCTCAGCTTCTGCTGCACTGCCAGCAAGTTCTCTTGCATCTTCGTCCTGTTTGCCTGGTAGAGCTGCAGCTGCTCCTCAGCAGCCTGGTGTGCCCTCTGCTCCTCTTCTAGTGCTCTCTGACTCTGGGCCAGCTGTTCCTTGGAGTCTTGCAGGTTCTTTTCCATCTGTCGCATTTGGGTGGTTCCAAGGTGGAGCTGTTCCTCAAGGCTGCTGTTCTTGGCTTCCAGCAGCATGCTTATCTGCCCAAACTGCTGAGACACCTGCAGGTCTGGGCGGCCACAGGGAGGGGATGCAGAGGCAGATGTGAACACCTGCTGCAGCCATGACCATGGAGCCCTGACACTGTGCCATCGGACCACTATTCTGTGTCTTGTGACTCTTCCCACCACAGTGTATGACATCTGACCCCCAGGAGTTTGGTGATTCGGGAAGACACGTCGCTTGTGAGCAATGGGGCTGGGAATTATCCCCAAAGCTGAGGGTGTGAGGGACATGGCTGTGAGGTCTGCTGAACAAGGGTAGCTGAGGCTGGGGAGAGCAGTAAATGAGGTAGTTTGGGAGGCAGGGCCAGCCATACTCACAGTGCATGCCCAGGCACATGGCAGCCACTTTTACCAGCAGACACATGAGGAGGAGGCCCAGCAGGAAGTATTTTAAACAGCTGGAATGGTCATGGCCTTCAAAGAGAGAGGGAGGAAAATTGAGGCTCTGGAGTGGGAGTAGGCAGGGTTTCTGACCTCCACAACTCTAGGAGCCACTGCAGAGGTGAGGGGGTGGATAATGGCCAACCCACCTGTGTGCTGGTGCGATTTGGAGCTAAGGAGGGAAAATGTTCAAGAATATGGGTTGAGGGTTGCTCCTGATAAGGCGGATGGAGGGTCATTACCTTGTATCAAGGGGAACTAACACTCAAGAAGAGAGGAAATGGGTGGGGAGAGACAGGGATGGGGACCTTCCAGGGGTATGGTGTGCCTCTGGGGCCACGGCCAGAAGGCTCATCTCCATCAAGGCACACCGTGGGACACATGAGCTGGTCCTACCCTATAGCCTCCCTCCCTCCCTCTCTGGACTCCTACACTGCTGGTGAAGCTAGTGAGCAGACAGAACTCATTGGAGGAGAATCTCCCTGGCAGCTGAGGAAAGGGCACAACTCCAGGACAAGGCTGGCTGCCCCCACTGCAAAGCAAGGCCATGTCCCAAACCCTCCTGCCAACTAAAGCACCAACTCTGTGGACCCCTGCTGCTGCCCTCCACCTGCAACTGCTCTAGGACATCCTTGCCACCTGGGGGACTTCTGGTCACCTCAAGGCTCCTGCCCAGGTATCTCCTCTGATCTTCCCTAGGGGATTCCATCATGGCTCTCACAGGGTTCCCTTTCTGGTTTCCTCAAAGTGCAAAGGGGTTGATCCCCAACCCTCCTCCCGATTCATTGCTCTCCAGTATTTGTCTTTCCCTTTTCTCTCACGCCTCCCTGTTCCTCATCAGAGCTCAGCCTCCCAGGGCTGCCCCATGCTGTGCCCCAAACCCCACCATGACCCTAACTGGCTTCGGGATGCTGTTGGCATCTGATTCAAATTCCTGTTCCTTTTACTCCTTCCCAACTTTGGGTATCATCTTTTGGAGATGATGGTGGTCTCCCCCACTCCGTATACAACCCATTTCCAACACCACCCACACAGATTCTGCAGGCTTGCAATACCTGCTTGGTCCCCTGGTGTGGGGGGCAGCACCAAGCCTGTGGGAGCCTCCAGGGACTCATGCACCTGCACATTGTAGCTGAGCTCTCCATCCTCATTGGTGTCTGGGGGAGATGAGGAGAGAAGAAGTAAGGAGAGGTGAGGAGGGGAGGTGAGGGGAGGGGAGGGGAGAGGAGTGGAGGGGAGGGGAGGGGAGGTAGAGGAGGGAAGGGAGAGAAAGGGAGGGGAGAGGAGGGGAGGGACCCCATGGCAATGCTGCTGGGGGATGGGGATGTGGGGACTCAGGGGAAGATCAGGCTGTGTCTGCTCTTACCCTGCCCCAGCTTGGAGATGTCCTTCCTCAGAGGAGCCTTCACAAACCGCAGGTCTGCATAGCTGATGGCTTCTGCCATGTTCCCACACAGCACCCCTAACCCAGCCCTGCCTGCTTGCTCACCTAAGCCCCCACCTCTCCTGCTTAACTCACTCCAGAGCTCCGAGTTGCCTCTGTGGCCACACAACTCAGCACTTGACCCTCTGCCTTGCAGTCACAAAAGAGGAAGCTGGGAGTGTGTCTCTGAGGGACGGGCTCAGTGAAGCAGAAGCATCATTGCGCGCTGGCCAAAGGGCAGGGGGACACTGGGACCAGAGCCCAGAACAGGGGAACTGGCTTATTAGATGTACCACATTTGCACTGTGACAATACTGGGTTCCAGGACTCCTCCATTGCTGATCAATCCTGCTCCCTGGGCCATGTGTGTGTGTGTGTGTGTGTTAGTAGTTGCTACTCTCTGGAATTTCAGGCAGATATGTGGATTTCCTCAAATGGATCCTGATTTACTCCAATGTTACCCTGCCTCCATCTGCTTGAGAATTCGAGAACTAACAAGTGAAGAGGGAAAACACAGGCACCCACTTCTAAGCCCTTCCTGGGGATTAAATGGCCTTGGGAGGAGGCACATGGATCCACAATGAAAACTCAGCTTCCATGCTGCCCTCCTCCCCTCCTCACAACATCTCCCTTTCCTCCATCCAGTCCTGGTACACCTCTGGCAATATCTGGGCACGACGCCAGGGTAGGGGTAGTCAGATCAGGTGCTCAGGAATCACCAGGAGCCACATCTTCCTAGTCCACTGAGGCCGAGAGCTTAGGAAGGCCCAGATGCTGAGTGTGAGACTCCAAGGCCACCGAGATTTTCTCATTTCCTTAGTTTCACTTCTCTAGAAACATCCTCCACACGGCCCCAGCACATCTTGCTCTGTACTTACTCAGCCCTGAGAGGAAATGGGGTGAGGAAGTTCCAAGGCCAGACAGGCCCATGTGAATGGTGAGGGCCCAACCAACTGCTGGGGAAGAGGAGACAAGGGAAGGGCTGAGGAAGGCCTGTGGGGCACCAGTGCTCCAAAGAGTTTTCTCAGACATTTTGGGTTCCAAGATGCCACCCCTCACAGAGGCACTTCCCCAGGCCTTATATCCAGGGATCACACCAGGATCTGACCCCAAGAGGGAGGCAGCAATGACCCGCTTTGCAGGTGACACCTGTCATCTCACCCCACATGCCTCCTGAGTTGTAGAGCAAAATGTCCAAACAATAGGCTAATGGTGCCAGTTCATGTCCCAGCTGCTCTACTTCCAATCTCACTTGCTGCTAAAGCCTGGGAAAGCAGCAAAAGCTGACAAATGTTTGGGGCCGCATAACCATGTGGGAGAGATTGGAAGAAGCTCCTGGGTTCAGCCTGCCCCAGCCCTTGCTGTTGTGGGCCATTTGGGGAGTTAACCAATGAACACACAATTCTCTCTTTATCTATCTATCTATCTATCTATCTATCTATCTATCTATCTATCTATCTATCTATCTCTTTCACTCCCTCTTTTTCTGTAATATTCCCATTCAAGTAAATAAATAAGCATATATTTACAAAATTGTTCCCTTGGCTACTGCCTAGGCATGACAAAAGGATGGCTTTCTTAAAACACGCAGATTGCAGGCCTGGAGCCTGTGAACATGCAACTTACTACAGATATGCACATATGACCAAGTGGAGGCCCCTTCGATGGGGAAATTAGCCTGTTTGATCCTCATCAATCCACCAATTATACCCCTGCCAGTCTTGAGAAGAAAGAAACTGGATGAGGAACGAAGAGTCGGAGAGGTGTGAGGTGAGGATGACTCCCACAGCACTTGCTGGGTCTGCAGGTGAAGAAAGGGGACCAGCAGCCAAGGGATGCAGGAAGCCCTTGGACACTGGGAAAAGCAGGGAGTTGGTTTTTTATGAGCCTGCAGAAAAGAACCAGCCCTGGTTCCTGCTTGAATTTAGTCTAAGGATGCCTGTTTTGCGATTGTGACCTCCAGGTCCCTCAGAGAATACATCTCCAACACTGTTGGGTGTGTCTGTTTGTTACAGCAGTGATAGCTGCACTTCCCGAGCATCAAAGAAACATGATGCAAAGGGAAGACAATGATCTGGCAGATTAAGGCTGGCCCTGCCACTCTGGGTGGCTGGACAAGTCGCTATTTCCCACGTGCACAATGCAAGACAGTCTAGATCTCAATTAAAGGCGTACATGCTGGAGACACGGTGAGCACAAACTTTATGACAGGACTCTGTGAAGTCAGTCACCATCCGTCAGAGTGGAGGGAGAGACACGGGTCACCCATGGCTCAGTAGGACCTTCACATTGGAGTCACTGCAGCCAGGGAGTGCCGAGGGTCCTTGGGACTTGCCCCGGGGCCTTTCCTTGGTCCAGTGTTGAATGGTGACAGAAAGCACCTTCATCATTGCTGGTGGCACCAGACTGAAAGCAAGCTCAGAAGAGCCACAGGATGCGAGTGACATCAGCAGGGAAGACACCAGCTCCAGCCACAAAATGAAATGTGGCAGAGATAATTGATTAGGGTTCACTTGTATTGACGAATGAAGTGTGAGCACCGTAATAAAATGGCCTCAGTGTCAAGTGGAGGGAGTGCTCACTTAAGTAGAATTAATGGTCAGAACTATCAGAGTGAGAGGTGGCTAACAGGCATTTACACTGCAGGGATTTTAGACAGCACAGCTTACTTGTCCTACAAAGTACAGTTCAGTGAGCTTTTGGCTCATTACAAAGTATCCATGTACCTCAGAGGTTTGTTTTGAAAGGCTGCCCATGGAACTACAGCTTTGTTCTCAAATATGTCCACACCCACACCCCTCTCCAAGGGGCAACCCCTTGCTGTTGAGCTAGTCCTGAACCCTAATTCTGCTTGGTGACTCACACCCAACACCATGACCTCAGGGGATTGAAATACACAGAGGTGAGACAGGTGTTATGGCAAGCAGGCTGCATGCCTCCAAGGATATACTGGGTTGACAATTTCCTTCAGATACTCTGAGGGGACCCCAAAATCCCATGTTCCAGCCCCCGAGAGGCACTCTCTAAGTAGCAGAGCTGACATGGTGCCCTCCCCACCACATCCCAGCAGAATTCCCAACTGGAAACTGACATGTTACTTCTCAATGCTTTCCGATGGACCCTCCTATAAGAGCTGATCACCTGAGTACCAGCAAATCAAAACTTCTCACCTCAGACTGAGGTGAAGGTTTCTAGGTTGAAAACAAACGGGGAACTGCATGCCTCGGGGCTCCGTGGAGGCTGAGGCCCTGACTGCTGGGTGCTGGTGGAAGGAAACCCCAAGCAAGGCTGTTTGGAGGTGCCTCCCCTGTCGCCACAGGGCTTTGGCCTGGATGTGCCTGCTTTCTGCACCCTTGTGGGGGAGTCACTGCAGCCAGGGAGTGCCGAGGGTCCTTGGGACTTGCCAGGGAGTCTTTCCTTGGTCCTGTGTTAAATGGTGACATAGAAAGCACCTTCATCATTGCCAGTGGCAGCAGGGAAGCACAGAAGCACAGAAAGACCAATTCAGGATACAAGCGATACCAGCAGGGACTTCAGCAGCTCCAGCCGTTGAATGAAATGTCACAGAGATAAATGACCAAGTCTGGCCAATATTCAGTATTGTAGTGCTGTGCTCCAAGAAAAACATGGCCTCAGTGTGAAATGGAGGGACGCTGCTTAAGCAGTTGTTGGGCAAAACTTTCAGGGGAAAGGCAATCAGCAGGCCTTACACTCAAGGAGATTCAATGAAGTCAATCCATTTGTCTTACAAATGAGAGCTCAGTGGACTATTATCCCATTGTAAACTATCCCTGTGATTGGAAGGTTAGCAGCAAAACGCTGCCCATCGGGCTACAGCTTAGTCCAACTATGTCCACAGCCACACCCTTTTCCAACCACACCCCTTGCTGCTGAGCTAATCCTGGACCCTAAGTAAACTCTATGACTCACATCTTTGCCACCCTTCCTCTATTCCTAAGGGATTGAAATAAACAAGGGATGAGGCAGGTGTTGTGGCCACATGGGATTCCAAACTCTCTGCCCCAGGAGAGCTCGCACAGTGCCTTCCCAACACACTTCGCAGAATACACAAAAAGAAACCAACATGATCTTTTCCTCAAACATCGCCAGTGGATCCTTCTGTGTGAGCTTATTGTCCAAGTACCTGCAGACATGGTGAAGGTTTCCAGGCTGGAAAAGAAGGAGTGCTGCACCCAAGGGGGCCCCTCTGGAAGCTAAGACCCTGGCTGTTGGGTGATGGGGGAGTAGGCCAAGAGGAAGGCTGGTTGGAGTGTGCCTTTGTCTCACCGCGGGACATCAGCCTTGCAGCACCCAGATGGAGGACGACTACCCACTGCCTTTCTTAGTTACAGCCATTCACCACTACACCACAAACACTTCACTCCCCTCCCAGAACTGGCCTGGTCACCCACAGTTGTCCACAGTGGTCCCCAAGTGGTGGAATGGAGATGGCATATTCACAGAGAGAATGAAACTTCCTCTTACTTATCCATCAGATGGAACACAGCACTTATGCTCCCATCACCAATTTCACCCAGCACCTGGAGTGGATCCTGTAACAGCTGTCTGAACCAGCCCCCCACACCAGGAGTACCCTGATGTTCAATCAGGGTAAGCAAGTGGGACCTTGACCCCCAGGAAATACCTTTGCCTCTCTCCTCCTCAGAACTCACCAGCACAACATGGGGGAAGTAGGTTTCCATCATGGCAGTGTGCCTAGACAGCATCAGGGGGCCTGGGCAATGGGGTGGGGGCCTGGCAGAAGGACCCAGGCAGGCAGAGGGGGTTGAGAGTGGTAGGATTCCAGGCTGGCATGCTGACGTGGTATGATGGTGGACTGAGCTTGTGGACTCATTAACCTGCATGTGTCCTGGCTGGGAAGAAAGATAGAATCCCTGGCCAGCACATGTGTTGGAGGACAAGCCCTGGAATCCCAGGTGGACAGGTAGGGTTCCAGGCCAGCAAGCCATCATGCCAGAGACCAGTTGGGGAACCCATGTCCTTGCCTGCCCAGGGGCTCTGGATTGATCAGGGAAATAAGAACAGGATGTGTTAGGAGCGGGGACTGCTGAGGGAGTAACTTACATGTGAGGAATGGCTTCTGGGAGACTTTTACCAATAAGGCCATTCTATTTACAGGTAAGTGAGGGGGCTGAGGCCACATGGTTTACTGGAGGGAAGCTGAAACATGTTTCAGGGTCACACTGATCTACTTGCCCATGTGGGAGACCTGAGTTAAGCTAATTAGCATCAACCACCATTGACCACCATCCATGAGTGCATTCTGAAGTTAGGGCTGAGGGCCTATCTGGCAGGGGCAGATCACAGTACCCACAGTGAGTGTTGAAACAAGGGACGGGTAATGTTAGGCTGGGGCATGAACCAACCATCACACAAGAACTAGGTCTAACCTGTGGGACTGTGGTATCCACTGGTTTGCTCAACAAGGGGGATAGGTGACAGCCTAAGCTACACATGAGTATGGAAACCCCTGATACCCATGGATACTGGGCTTCCCGACAGGCAGTGCTGGCCCAGGATGTAGTAGTATTCATAGGCACACCCAGGGGTAGGGTGTGGAATGGGCTGGGCTGTAACATCCACCAGCAGATGCATGGGCAGACAGGGTGACAGACTATGTGGATTAAGGACCTAGCACCCAGTGGCACATGTGAGATCTGGGTTGGGATGTATGCCTAGCAGGGAAAGTTGGGGACTCCCCTGATGGAGCTCTGGCTGGTGAGCACATGAGTCATGGTTGGATGATGGACAGGCAAGACTGCTCCACTTGTCAGCAAGTGTGTAGGCTAGTTCTGAGGGGAGGTGAAGCAAACAGTGCAGGACCAGGCAAAACCTTAGCAAACTGGCATGTGCAGGAGGCAGGATGTAGTGTGGACCATACTGGACTAGGCTATCATACCTACTAGTTTACATGAAAACGGGGATGAGGGCCAACTGGGCAAAGCTAGGCTGAAGCACCTACCAGCAAGTTATGGGGCTGGGTGTGGGCTGGGACAGGACAGGCTGCAGCATCTGATGGAAAAGGCCAAGATCGAAGATATGCTATGAAGGCTCTGTTAAAGCAGCCAGCAGCATGCATAAAATCTGTTGCTGGGAACGGTCGTGGTCTGGAAGTTAAGGGGACGTCCTGGCTGTGTTCTGGTTCCTGCTGAAGAACACCAAGACCCATAATAGGGCTGTGAACTGGGCTTAACATAGCTGAAATATACCTTGGTATGGGTGTGTGACTGAGTTTGGGGTGTACCAAACTGGGCTAGGCTCCAGGACCTGCTGGTGCTCACAAGAGCCAGTTGAGCATAGGATAAGATCGACTAGGTCTCAGCAACCATGCAAGAGCTGGGTTTGGTGGTTAATCAGGTGTGGCTGGACTATAGCACTCAACAGTAAGAGCCACAATATGGGTGGGCTGCTAGAACAATGCCGCTCTACCTGCCAGGATGGGAGGTGGGCCACATCAGGCTGGGTCAAGCAACAACCAGTGTCCAGGAGATCTGCCCCTGAGGGAGACATGATAGAGGAGCTTGAGAAACTCCTCTGTCAGGATGCAGTCCCTACAGGTGAGTGCAAGAATCAGGACTGGGTACAACACAGACCAGGTTACATTACCTGACAGTGTATGTAGGGGTCAGAACTGGAGGCTGTGTAACAGGCCAAGCCACCCACGCCCAGCCTGCAGCTGACAGGGGCAGTCTCCTAGCAGTGGGGCCTTGGGGTTTTAGGCCTCCTACTTTGGCCTTCAAGACACACCTGCAAGCACAGAGTGCCAGCCCCGGCTAGGCTGACTGGCTCTGCTCCCCTACAACGGAGCATGGACTTGAGGGACAGACCACTTGGCCAATCCCAACCCAAAGCTTCCTCTCCTATGTGGCTCATCCAACCAGACACAGCATTTCTGACACACAAAAATAACATGTGCAAATTGATTAAAGCGATTTCAATCAAACTGTTTAGCTGGCTCCAGGCTGGCCTCATCCACTCAGCCCATGCGCCCTCCTCACTGCCCCCACTCCCATGCCACTGAGACAGATTCTTGAACACGTGATCTAGAGTCCCTTCTAGAAGCTTCTTCACCCTTTTCCTAGGAACACACCAGTTTCTTGGACAAGGTTTGAAGCAGGCAGAGTGCTGGTGACAAGTGTCAGGAGTGGGTCAGGCTTTGGCTAGGCACTGTCCAGTTATGACATACTGGACATTTCAGGCCCCAGGTCAGAGGAGAAGGCCCTGCAGGCTCTAGGCATGAACACCTGTAAGAATAAAGCATCAGTGAGCTCCACAGCTGGCTGCCTTGATGGCCCCCACTCAGCCCACTCCACCTTGCACCCAGCTACCTGGACAGCTACTTCACCAGTTCCCTTCAATGTTGTCTTACATGTCCCTGCCCCTGCACATGCCCACCAAGGCACAATTCCTCCCCCAGGAAGAACTTTTCCCTCTTACCTCTGGGACCCCAACATATACCCTTCTGCCCCAGACCCTTGCTCCACTCTTACTTGAATTCTGCAAAGAGTAGCTCCCATATGGAAACCTGAACGACGCCATCTCACAGATGCAGGGGAGAGGGGTACTGCACGCCTTTGACTTCAGAGACCACGATGAGCTGTAGTCTATCATGGAGCACCGGCTGGTGGGGAAGTCAATCAAGTGATTACTGAATCTTCCCAGCCCAACCTTCCCTCAGTATCCTTGCCTGTTGGAAACCTGACCCATTCCTAACTGTCCAGATCTCTAGATGTCAACCAAAGATGTCTGTTATTCGAGGTCTGCAGGAAACACCCCAGTTACTCAGAAACACAAGCAAGTGGCCACCTTGTCTCAGGACTCACCCTCTGCTCTAGTTCCTTGACACTGCTCTAGCGCCCCCAGTGGCCCTGACTGGTACAGAGCAGCCTCAGTTGGGCAGGTGTGTCTAGGAATGCCCAGGTTGGAATGCCCAGGTTTCCCATCAGCTGTAAAACTTGGGTGAACTTGAGCTTCTCCCTCTAACTATTTCATTGTTTTTAACTGCACTAGGGAATTCTGGATACTAAGGAATAAAGACTAACACTCCCTAAGCATTTGTAAATAGAGGAAACAAATAGGCAATTGTAATATTAACTGATGCCAACTTTCAGGTTCAGGATCTGAGGAGGAAGTTACCTTGGTATGTTATTATTAGGAAGTAACATAGCGCTGGAAACACTCGAAACTCCTGATACACTCACCCTCGATACCACAACTGGTCCCAGGTGAAGCTGTGGCCAACCCAATATGGAGTTTTCTCAGATAACTGTGACAATAAGCTCTTCCAGGGAGAACTCTGAAGAAAGATTCGGAGAGCACAGGTGTTTGGACAAAAACACACAGAAAGGATGAGCTTCCGAAAGAAGGCTGAGCCTGCCTGTGGTACCAGAATGCCCACAGGTGACCAGGTTCTGTGGTCCTCAAGGGCCACATCTGAGCCAACAGACTTCCTACCAGCACTGCCTGGTGAAGACGGGCTGCCCGCAGCAATGTGCTGCAAGACAGGAAGGGTTACTGACCACTCGGTGCTAAGGGTCGAGACTGTCCATGTCTGCCAGGCCACAGGGTCAGCATGTACTACTGATCCTGACCTGATGGAAGACTCCCCGGACTTACTTCTGAATAATAATAATTCCAACGATTGTCTCTGATTGTGGTCAGATTGGACGACAGAGATTTGCAATACTTCTGGCTTTCCTGCCAATCCCTCTTAGTGAGTGAGATGTGAAAGCATCTTCTCTGGATCAGTACCCAGCCCACCACACAGCAGGTGTCTAGAAAGCAGGGAGAGTGTGAGGGCAAGATCACCTAGGATGAAAGTGACATCCCCATAATACAGCTGCTACACACATCCTCCTGCTTCAGGAGCCACCACCCTTCAGCCCCCAGACCTCTCTGCAATCCTCCTTAGCCCTGCTCTGCCCCCTCCACCACAAAATAAAAAATCCATGCCCTGTCTATGTGTACTCAGTAAAAGGCCATCACACTTAGTGGCATGACTTCCTCACACTATGAGAGTTTCCATAGCACCCGTGTCTACCCATCCCACCCCTCCTCAGTTCTGAACCTTTGCAGTACACCCCTAATTTTGTCCAGTTTCACCATGGCCCCACAATAATCCACTGGGCTCTCGCCCCTTCATTCTTCTCTTTTGCTACCTAAGCAGTTGCCACCACACATTCAAACCATTGCCACATGGATTTCCTTAACTGTGATCAAGCCACTAGAATGAAAAGGCCTGGATGGGATGTTATGAGCAGATTTTTATTTGTGAAGGACTTTCCTGCCTCCAAAAAAAAAAAAATGCTGACTAGGGAACAAATTCAAAGTTAGTGATAGGCAAGACATCAAGTGGTTCTGCAGACGTGGCATTGCAGCCTGCAGCTGGGATCACAAGATGAGGGCTTCTGCCAAGGCAGGAGGAAGGAGACATGCTGGGAGGGAGCTGCACTGGAAGCTGCCCAGGGCACCAGGCAGTGCTTGGTGACAGGAGTCTCACACCACGAGGCAGAATGACCCCCTGGCATGACGCACCTATGCTAGTCAAACACACGAAGGACACTGGACAAAGGAGTGAGCAGTTGGGTGATGGTTGGACTTCAGCACAGGCAGGGAGAGAAGTGAAGACAGGAAGCAGCTGACAGGCAGAGAGCAAGAGAAGGCACCAGCGATTTACAGGCCATGAGGTGGCAGAGGTGTGGGGTGAAGAAGCTGTCATCAGAGTAGGCAGTCACAACTGTTCTTTCAATGAAGGAGGAGTCAGGGATGCTGTGGCAATGGGGTACAGCCCTGGCAAGGGACTTTACAGCACAGAGAGGAGGATGACTCAGGAAATGACAGCTGGAGGTGTCTGCATGCGCTCTTCCTGCCCCTCAACAGCTACAGCCTAACCCTGACACACTCCCAAGCCCTCCCCAGGACAGTTCCAGTGACTCCTGGCACTTTGCCTGTAACCCCAGTCTGCCTTGGCCTAGCCTTTCCCGCCCACGTGTCCCTTCTCCCTTTGCTGCTTTCAAAGTTGATATTCCCAGGCAGGGAAGAGGGTCCACCGCACCATCAACTCCAAGCCTCCCAGCTTCCCACCTCCCTGTGAATGCCCAGGAGGACTTCAGCCGCCTTGCCCTCTAGTGCCCTGCCCTGAGCAGCCGAGCTGATTCTTCACCTTCAGTCAGACTCTAAGGGAATAAGGACTAAGTGAAGCTCTGTCCTTGAAACCATGGGAACCAACTTTATGAACAAGTGCCAGCCATTCTAGACCACTGCTATGGCATCAGTGGAGTGAAACTGATTTGCACTGCAGACTGCCCCCCTTGGAGATGACGGGAGTTCCCCTAGTTTCAGTGTAAAGCTTCATCCTTCTCTGTTTTCTGGTGGCAACAGCTCTTGCTAGCCCCAGCTCTCCTCCACTTCCCTTCGCTACTCCACTTCCCTTAGCTTGCAGCCTCATGAATACTCCCAGAACTCTATGTTGCCTCTCTCAGAGCCAATCACACCCAGCAAGCCATTTGAGCTTCCTCTTGCCCAGAGCAGATACCTTGTGAAGGGCACATGAAGAAGGGCCTCAGCATGTCCTCAAGGTGGCTCAGTTTCTGTTGGGAAGCCTGCAGATCTGGGAAACCACATAGAGACATTGGAAGAGGGGAATGTGGACACCTGCTGCAGCCATGCCCTGGAGCCCCACCTGGCAGTGCCCTTGACCCCGTTCTGTGTCTTGCAACTGTTCCCACCACAGAGCTGAACTATGACTTATGATGGCTGAGGAAGCTTGGTGTTGAAGGAAGTTAAGGTGCATGCGAGCTGAGGGCACTGGGAACCAACCCTAAAGCTAACAGTGTGAGGGATGTGGCTGTGGAGTCTGCTGGGCAAGCATAACTGAGGTTGGGAGAGCAGGGGACAAGGAAGGAGACTTAGGGTAAGTGGGGAGCCAGGGTCAGCCATACTCACATTGTACACTCAGGCAGGTGATAGCCACTTTTAACAGCAGGCAGATGACAAGCAGACCCAGCAGGAAGTACTGAGAGCACCTGGGTTGGCCATGGCCTTCACAGAGCAAAAGAGGAAAACTGAGGGACTGGGGCAGGATTGGGGGGAAACCCTGAGGACAACATACCTAGGAGGTCCCTTCGGAGGTGAGTGGTTGGGCAGTGGCCAGCACCCTATGTCTGGGGTGATTTGAAGGAGAAAAGTGAGAGTGTTTCAGGATAAGGGCTGGGGGTGTTCACTGCAAGGCAGGTGGAGGGTCATTGCCTGGTCGCAAGAGGAACTAACAGTCATGGGAGAGAGGAAATGGGTGCAGAGGGACAGGAATGGGGATGTCCCGGGGGTGGGGGATGTTGTGGGGTAGGGGACAGGCTCATCTCTGAGAAAGGGACGCTGAGAGGCCACATGGGCTCTTCCTGCTCCTGACTCTCCTTCCCTTTGTGAGGTTCCCACACATCTGATGACACAGCACAGCCCATGACTGCTGGGGACAGGAGCAGAGGTAGCAGCAGGCCAAGCCATGCAGTGCCCCAGAACCTTCCACCAATGAGAACCCTCAGCCCATGGCCCCACTGCTGCCCTCTGCCTGCAATTGTTCTCATGCCCTGAATACTGGCAGGGCTTCTGGGATTCCACCACTGGACTCCCTTGGCTCCTGACCGGCTTTCTCCCCTGATCTTCCTCCAGGGGACCCTATCATCAGCCTCCTGGGGTTCCCTTTAGGGTTTCCTCAAGGTGGAGAGGCATTGACCCCCCCCTCAGCCCTCCTCTTTATTGATCACTGTCCAATGTCTACCTTCTGATTTTCAATGCTGGACTCACCATTCCTCATCTTGGCTCAGCTCCCTGAGGCAGTCCTAGGTCCAGTGTCCACCAGGAAGCCCACTTGGCTTTGGGATGCTGCTGACGCCTGACTCCAATTGTTGTTCTTTTCCCTCCTAACCTAGCATAGCATCCTCTGAAGACTATTGTGTACTCTACCACTCCACACACAGCCGTCCCCACCTCCACACAAGTACTCTGGCATGCCTTACCTGCCTGATTCCCTGGTCCATGGGACAGCTCCAGGGCTGTGGGCACTTTTGTGTCTGATGGCACCTGCGGATTCTCATAGCTGAGCTCCCCATCCTCATCAGTATCTGCAAGAAGGGAACAGAGGACAGGGGAGTGGGGAGAGGAGAAGAGAGGAGAGGAGAGGAGAGGAGAGGAGAGGAGAGGAGAGGAGAGGAGAGGAGAGGAGAGGAGAGGAGAGGAGAGGAGAGGGGCAGCCTCACAGCAGTGGGGCTTAGGGCTGGGGTTTTGTGGGCTCAAAGGAAGGTGCTGTGGGTGTCCTTACCCTGCCCTGAATTGGACACGTCTTTCCTTAGAGAGGCCTTCAGCAATTGCTGGTCTGCATAGGTGATGGCCGCTGCCATGTTCCTTCACCCCTGCTCTCAGCCCTCTTTGCTTGCTTACCTAAGCCCCTCTACTCTCCCACCCTGCTCACTCAAGAGCTCTGAGCTCCTTCTGTGACTGCACTGCTCAATAGTTGATCCTGTGACTTGCAGTTACAAAAGAGGAAGATGGAAGTGTGCCTCTGGTAGATGGGTTCAGTGAAGCAGAGGCATCGTTGGGCCCTGGGCTCAGGGCAGGGGGGACACTGCAGCCAGAGTCCAAGGAGGGCAAGTTGGATATATTAGATACACATCCACTTCAACATGCTGCTCTGTCAGGACTGGGCTCCAAGGCTGCTTCACTGCTGCTGACCGCTAGGGTGTGTACTCCCACTTCAAAAACATTCTTGGGGATTGAATGGCCTTGGGAGGAGGCACAGGGACCCACACTTTTGGGTCAGCACCCCTTGTCTCTCTGCTCCTTCCTTCCTCTCAGCCACATCAGAGCTTCTGCCTGTCCTTTTTCTCTCTGACTGATCATTCCTGTAGCCCACAGCCCCTTCCTCCATCACATTCTGGCACACCTCTGGCAACACCAGAGGCAATATGCACAGGTGGTTGGAGCAGGAAACTGGGTCCAGGAATTACCAAGGGCCACAGCCTGCTAGTGCACTGAGGTCGAGAACACAGGGAAGCCTGGGCGCTGAGCATGCAGACTCCAAAACATCGAGATTTTCTTATTTCCTTAATTTCACTGTCCTAGAAAGATTCTTCCTCTACAAAGCCCCAGCTCTTCCCACTCTGTACTTACTCAGCCCTGACAGGAAACAAGCCTTACTGAGGATGGAGGGGGTGCCAAGGCCTGACAGACCCTTGGAAGTGGTGTGGGCCAAACCAACTCACAACTGACAGAGAACAGCAAAGGGCTGAGGAAGGTCCTGGGCAGCAGTGCCCCAAAGTGCTTCCAGAACTTTTGGTTTCAAAGACACATCACCTTGCAGAGGGACTCCCAGGCCTTACATCTGGGCATCCCACTGGGAATGGATACCAAGAGGGAGATAGCTAAAACCAATGGCATGGTGAATTACACCTTCCTGATGCCAGAAACAGCTTCTACATTTGGGAGAAAAAGTCCAAACCACAGACTAGCAGCCCGTGCGGGATGGAAGGGACTCACCCTTACCCCAGTCTGAAGAAAGGCCAGCCAGCATCAGGAAGGCCAAGAGGTCACAGGGGGCTCTGAAAAACAGGCTGTGTCTGTACTCATTGCTGCAGCCCACCAGAATGCAGGAGACTCTCCATTGGCGATGCTCCTGGCACGGCAGACAGAGGTACAGCCTTCCTAAAACACTCACCTTCTGTTTCCTGGAGCTGGTGAACATGCAACTTATTGCACATATGTACATATGATCAAGTGGAGGCCCCTTCGAGGGGGAAATTGGCCCGCTTGATCCTCATCGATCCACCAATCACACCTCTGCCAGCCTTGAGAAAAAAGAAATGGGATGAGGAATGGAGGGTTGGAGAGGTGTGAGGTGAGGATGACTCCCACAGCACTTGCTGGGTCTGCAGGTAAAGAAAAGGTGCCAGCAGTCAAGGGATGCAGGCAGCTTCTGGAAGCTGGAAAAGACAGAAGGCTGGTTTCCCATGAGCCTGCAGAAGAAAACCAGCCCTGGTTCCTTCTGGAATTTAGTCCAAAGATGCCTATTTTGCAATTGTGACCTCCAGGGTCCCTAAGAGAATAAATTCCCAGTATTGAGGATGCTGAGTTTATGGCTGTTAGAGCAGCAATAATTGTGTTTCCCAAGCTGCAGTGGAGGCATAATGTAAAGGAAAACAATGATCTGTCAGAAAAAGCCTGGTGTTGCCACTGTGGGTGGCGGGACAACTCGGCATTTCCCTCATGTAAAATACAGAACAGTCTAGATCTCAATTAAAGGCATGTATGTGTGCTAATGACACAGGGAGCGCAACCCTTTTGCAGGACTCTGTGAAGTCAGTCACCATCTATCAGAATGAAGGGAGAGACATGGCTCACCCATGTCCCTAGGAGCTTTACACTGAGGTCACTGCAGTCAGGGATTGCCGAGGGTCCCTGGGACTTACCCCAGAGCCTTTCTTGGCTCTGCATTAAATGGTGACATTGAAAATACCTTCATGAGTGCTGGTGTCTCCAGGCTGAAAGAAAGCACAGAGAGCCAACTCAGGATGCAGGTGGCATCAGCAGGGATGACAGTGGCTCCAGCCCCAGGATACAATATCACAGTCACAGAAGATCAGGGTTTGCATGTATTGTGTAGTGAAGATTTGAGCTCAGAGAAGACGTCCTTGGTGTCACATCGAGGGAGTCCTTCATTAAGCAAAGTTGATGGGCAGAACTTTCAGGACAGAGACAATCAGCAGGCCTTTAAACTCGAGGAGATTCTCGGGAGCACCATCACTTGTCCTACAAATGATAGCTCATTGGGCTATTGACTCTTTACACACGATTCATTTGACTGGGAGGTGTGCACCCAAAGGCTGCCCATGGGACTACACCTTTGTTACCAAGTATGTCCCCACCCACACACCTTTCCTAGGAACCACTAGGGTTAGGACCTCTTGCTGTAGAGCTAGTCCTGGACACTAAGTGTGCTTTGTGACTCACACTGTCCCCACCTCCTCCTCTGACCCTAAGGGATTGAAATAAACAAGTGATGAAGCACGTGTTGTGGCACAGCATGCCTCTTGGGATCACTGGCCAGACATCCCATTTGTGACAGTGGCATTTATACCCTTGAGATACCCAAAGTGGATCCCTGGAACTCCAGGAACCTGGCCCTCTCAGAAGTTCTCTACCCTAGCACAGCCAGAACGGTGCCCTCCCTACTGCACTCTTGCAGAATTCCCAAAACTAAACTGACATGTTCTCTCAACCTGTGCCAATAGATCTTCCTGTGTGAGCTGGTGGCTCAGGTACCTGTGGACCCCGACTACCTACCTCAGACTGAGGTGAAGATTCCTAGGTTGAAAGGGAGGGGGAGCTGCATGGTAGGAGGGTTTCCTGGAGGCTGAGGCCATGACCATTGGATGTTGAGGATGGAGGAGACCCCTGATGAAGGCTGATTGGTGGTGGGAGCATGTTGCCACAGGAGTTTGGCCTGGAAGTGCAAGCATTCCACACTCTGGTGGGGGACGACTGCCCACTGCCTCTCCTGCTTCTGGCCATCCACTGCTGCAGTGTAAGCACTTTGCTGTCCTCTCTGTGATGGCCTGGCTGACCTGCAGGTTCCCCAGGTGATGGGGAGGATGTGGGGTCTCCAGGATTGAAAGAGGCTGCCCCTTTGACTGCAGATCAATGAAACCCAACTCCAGTGCTCCTTTCGTCAAAATCACCCAGCACCTGGAGTGGATCCTGGAGCAGCTACCTGATCCAGCACCCCACACCAGGAGTCCCTTGGTGTTCACTCAGGGTGAATGAGTAGGACCTTGATCCTAAGGGAATCCCATTGTATCTCCTCTTAAGAACTCCAGAGCACAACATGGGGGAAGTGGGCTTTTATTGAGGCAGCACCTCCTCAGCCTCCGGAGCAACTGGACTCAGACTGCAGGTTGGCAGGATGGAGCACACCTCAGAACTCACACTCAATTTTGGTTCCAGTAAGGCAGTGGGGGCTGGTGCTAGGGCCCCAGTGTGCAATACTGGCATGGTATGCAGTTGAACTGGGCTGTGGACTCGTTAACATACATGAATCCAGGCTGGTCATGGTGGTAGTGTCACAAGCCAGTACGTGGGCTCCAGGACAGGCTCTGGGATCCCAGGTGAGCAGGTTGGGACCCAGGCCAGACTGCTCCTCTGCCAGAAGTCATGTATAGGTAACCCATTCTCTCAGATTCACTGATGGGGCTGTGTAGTGATCAGGTAAAGAGGTAAGGGATGTGTGGGAGGACAGACTGCTGAGGAAGTACATTGCAGATTCGGAATAAATTTGTGGTAAGTTCTGCCCAGAAGGCCATTGTACTTGCAGGTAAGCAAGGGGGCTGAGGATGAGTGGTTCGGAGGAGGGGAGCTGGAGCACCTTTCAGGGTCAGACAGATGCACCCTTCCACATGGGAGAACTGAGTTGAGCTTATTAGCATCAACTACCACTGACCACTACCCACTGGCACACACTACTGTAGGGCTGGGGGCCTACCTGTAAAGGTTAGATCACACTACCTCCAGTGACGATTGGAACAGGAGTTGGGCAATGTTAGGCTTGGCCATGGCATTAACCACCATGGGAGAGTATCTAGTCCTTGGGCAGACTCTGTGTGTGACAAATGGGCTCAGACCTGTGGAACTGCAATATCTGCTGGTTTGCTCAAGTGCTGGGCTGTGTGACTGGTTGAGCTAGGCATGACCATGGATGCCCCTGATATTCATGGATACTGGCTTGTGAATAGGACAAGGTGGTCCAGGCTGAAGCACCCATGGTTGCACTCAGGGATAGGGTGTATGGTGGGATATTCTGCAATATCCACTGGCACACAGAGGCCAAGACAAAGGGGACAGAGTGTGCCCAATAACAACTTAGCACCCAGTGTCACACATGAGGTCTGGGTGTGCAAGTGGGCCTGATGCAGGTACTTGGGGAATTCCCCTAGTGGACTATCCCACCTTTTGAGCATGTCAGTCATGGATGTTGGTCTGGCCAGGCAGGATTGCTCCATTACGAGCAAGTAATTGGCTTTCTCTGGGAGTTGGGAGGGAGGCAGGGGGTGAAGTCCTGGAAGTAGACCAGACAGGGCTGAGCAAACTTTGGCACACTGGCATTTTTAGGATCCAGAATGCAGTGCCAGCCATGCTGGACTAGGCTATCACACCTACCATTTTGCAAGAAAGCCAGAGATGAGGGTCAATTGGGGAAAGCTGGACTGAAGCACCCACCAGCAAGATCTGGGGCTGGTGTGGGCTGGAGCAGGCCAGGCTATAGCATCTGATGGCAAAGGGCATTATGGAAGATTGGCTTTGTCAGACAAAATCAGAGCAATCACCACCATGTACATGATCTGTGGATGTGCCTGGTTAGGGAGTTAAGAGGATGTCTCTGCTGTTTTGTGGTTTGTACTGGTGAACAATAAGTGCCAGAATGGGGACAGCCAACTAGGATGAATATCACTGTAGTGTGCCTTGCCATTGATTGTGAACTGGATCTGGGGAGTGCCTGACTGGGCTAGGCTCCAGGATCTGCCTGTGCTCATAAGAGCCAGGGTGGGTGAAGGACAGGGAGGTTTAGGTCTCTGCATTCACTGAACCATGCAAGAGCTGGGATTGGGGGTTGACCAAGAGTGACTCAGCTTCAGCACCAACAATAAGAACCAGAATGGGAGTGGGCTGGTTGGGCCAGGCTGCTCTACCTGTCAGGATAGGAGGTGGACCAAGTCTGGATGGACCAAGCACCTACTGATGTATGTGAGATCTGCCACTACATGGAGACCTGATAGGCAAGCTTGGGGAACTCCTCTGTCAGGATGCAGTCCCTGCAGGTGTGCATAAGCATCAAGACTTGGAGCAGCCCAGACCAGGCCAGGTTATAGTACCTGATAACATATGTATGGGTCAGGTCCTTGTTGAGTGGCAGATGTGAGAACCAAGACAGTGTGCAGGACAACCTGGGTTGGGCACAACACCAGCCAATACAATAAGGGACATGACTGGTCACAGCCTGGGCTGGGTTAGGTGGCAGCACTCACTCACTCACTCACTCACCAACATGAGCAGCTGGGGCACACTGGGCCAGGCAAGGCTACATAACCTCGAGGTGCAGCCAAGGTGGGGCAGGCCATGCCAGATTGAACTGTAGCACCCACCAGCACATGTGAAGCCCTGCCAGGAGGAAGCAAACCTGAAGGGGCCAGCAAGAACACCCCCTGTAGTGTCACTGATCCTGTGGTGAGCTGGTGGGAACTGGGACTGGGGACAGACAAGGCTAAGCAGTGGTACAACACCCATTGGCCTGCATGTGAGCTAGATCATGGGGAGAGCAATGCTGGACTAATTGAATGTATCCATAGGTGGTACTCGCATGAGCCAGAGTAAGTGCAGGCTGGTAGGGCTTTGCTATAGCATTAGCTAGCAAGTGCTGGGAAATCCTTTCAAGCTAGACTACAGGACTTTCTGTGAAGTGTAAGATCTGGGACTGGTGGTGGGCCTAGCAGAGAAACAATGGGTACCTTTCTTTTGGGCTGAAGCTCCCATCAGTGAGCATGAGAACCACGGCTGGGTGTGGACATGCTGGACAGATTCCAATAGAATCAGCCAGCATAAATATGGGCTGGATATTGGGGTTGGTTGGTCAGAGATAGGCCATAGCACTGACTGATGTGTACAAAAGCCAAATGGGATGTGGGACAAATCAAGCCCCTCTGTTGCACATACCAGAATATGCAAAATCAGGGCTGGGGTTGGCTTGGTTGGGGATTACTGTGGTCATTCTGACCAGGCTGCAGGTTCCACTGATATGTATGTGGGCTGAGCATGTGGTGAGCTTGGTTGTGCTGGGCGTTAGCATCCACTGGTTTGTGTAAGAAATGGGGCTGGAGACCGAACTGACCCAGCAACCACAACCACCAGTGTATGTGCAGGTTGATGTGAATGAAGGACTAAGCTGAACCCTGAATTGGCTAGCACACACAGGAACTGGTCTGCGGTCACCTCCGACTAGGTTTCTTTGGAAAATCCCCTAACTGAACCACTGGACTCAGAACTCTAACCACAGGAGAATCCCAGGATCTACGGGCTCACAGTGAAGTACATGTGTTGGAATAAGGCCTCCTTAGCTGCTGAAGACAATATAGTGAATGGCATGCCCAGATGCACATACGGGATTTAGCAGTTCATTGAGGTCTGCAGAGGAGGTCTAGTACCATAGCAGAGGATGGAGGACAGAACAAACTGGATAACTCTCCAAGCCAAGCATTGATGATAGTAAGTGTCTGGGTGATTACAGATTATGTCAACCAATGGAACTGGAAAGGATTTTCTATTCCTTAAATCAATGAAATCAACAGCATTACAGAACTATTAACCACTGGAGCAGAACACTGGCACCAAGCTCAATACCAGGGACCCTGGGATAACATTGGGTTGCTGTTCCCCATCCCCAGGTACTGATATGTTTGGGGTGCTGGGTGTGGCTTTTCCCCTTCTCTCCCCCTTTTCACCCAGACACAGGAAGAATAAAAAGAATTTAAACAAATCATTTCATCTACTTCCCCTATTCCTCAACCCTTCCCAAGCTAATCAGTGGTCCACAAGGGCATCATTCTTCTCAACTATGTAAATATCATTAAAAATAAAATAAAAAGCACCAGGGAACCAGTGGATTGTACTTAGTGGTAGAACAGGCAGGAGTTGTTAAGGGGGTGGGGGTTGGGGAAGAGTGCAAACAAGATGATGATTTCCAAAATTTAGTCTGAAGAAATAGCAGAAGGGAGGAGGGCTAGGGGACTAGCGGGGTTGGGGGTACTTCTCTGAGCTCCAGCCCACCAAGGTCCTGGAGGATAAGGGGACTCACAAGGGACTCTCATCAGGGCCGAGAACGGGGCTCACAAATTCCTCCCTCTACAGGGATGGGCAAGGGGCAAATTCCTCCACCATGCTTCCCAGGTCAGATTCTCAGCTTTCCTGAAGCAAGTAGAACTCTTCCTGCCACAATCACCAGAATCACCCCCCCGAGAGTGGGGGGCTATCTATCTGAATTGTCTCCTTCTCACTAAGGAAAGACCTAAGGGGTGGAAAGATCAAACTTCTGGACACACTCAACAGGCCTTTACCAACCTGTCCCACGTACCTCCATCACTGCTGCCCTGGGTGACCACCCTGGAAAACCTATAGCTGAGCATCCTTGACAACAGCTGCCACTCACTGCCCTCATCCCCTGAGCTCCCTGGGCACATGGAGATTGTACTTCCAGGCACCAGGCTTCCCAGTATGGCACACTCAGCCAGGGAGAGCACAGAGTGTGAGGGTAGCAGCCCGGAGAAAGAACCTCTGGTTCCAGTCCCACAGCTGCCCCTGGCCATGACCACAGAAAAGTTCATCAGCACTTGCTCTTCTGCCTCCCGCTCTGGGCGCCCAGGTAAGGACCTCCCTTGAACAATAAACCTCCACCTGTGGTATTGAACACACTGCAGGCCTGGGCTGGGGAGCCCTGGCATTGTGCTCAGCATAGCCTGCCCCAGGAGGTGGTAATGGAGTGGATAGAACATTTGCCGCAACCTGCAGCTCTTCATGAGCCCAAGGATGGGCTGCCCTGTCCCACACGCTGCCTTGGCCCCTTCAGCTTTGGCTTCCTGACCATTTGTCCACCCTCAGCGCAGACTGTTGCCCACTAATGCAACCACAACTTGAGGCAGGCAGTCTCCTCTGCCACCCAGGGCACCACGCCAAATAACACACGCGCAGCCTGCTTCTGCCGGGAGCACAATCTTGATGGTGAAGCCTCGGGGATCTTAGGCCTCCATCTTTAGCCTTCAGGACACACCTGTGAGCACAGAGTGCTGACCCTGGCCAGGCTGACTGGCTCTTCTCCCCATGTAGCAGAGCCTCAGCATGGACTCGAGGCACAGAGCACTTGGCTAATGCAAGCCTTGGACTTGCTCTCCTGCGGGGCTCACCCAAACACACACAACATTGCTGAACATGAGACTAACACATGCAAATTGTTTAAATTGATGTCACTCAAACTGCTTTGGCTCTGGTCTGCTTTCCATCCACTTGGCCCATTGGGCCTTATCTCCACTCCCATGCCACCAATGCAGGTTCTTGGCCAAAATGTCCAGAGTCCTTTCTAGAAGCTTCTTTATCCATTTTCCAGAAACACACAAGTGTTGGGCCAAGGTATGAAGCAGGCAGCATGCTGGTGACAAGTGCCAAGTGTGACAAGCCTCGGCTAGGCACTCCCCAGTAAGGAAATGGGCACTGTAGGCCCCAGATTAGAGGGGACGGCCCAGCAGGCTCTTGGCATGAACACCTGGAAGAGTAAAACACAAGTGAGCTCTACAGTTATTCCCATCTAGTCCCCTTCAACCAGCCTCACACCTGCTCCCAGCTCCCTGGTCAGCTACCTTCTGAACTCCCTTAGGTGCTCAGTTTTCTCATGACCCTCCCCATGCTCAAGCATTCCACAGTCCCTCTCTGGAAAGAACTTTACCCTCTGACCTCTGGGCCACTCCCCTCTGAACCCCTACGCCATGGACCTGCCACACCACAGCCCTTACTCCACTCATTTTGTTTAAAGATTTATTCATTTTTATTGGAAAGTCAGATTACAGAGAGGAGGAGAGACAGAGAAGACGATCCTTGCTCCACTCTTACCCAGATTCTGCAAAGAGCAGTCCTTGTCTGGAAACTTGAAAGACACCATCTCACACATGCAGGGAAGATGGTTACTGCACACCTGAGACTCCAAGGACCATGATCAGCTGTACTGTAGCATGGATCACCTGCTGATGGTGTATGAAATCAAGAAAATATTTAATCTTCCCAGCACTTCAGGCCTCTGGTCTTTTTGGAATGTTGACCCATTCCTAACTCTCCTGCTGTTTGGATGCCAAGTAGATATGTGGGAGGGTCAGTTACCCGAGGTCTGCAGGACAAAAACACCCCAGTTACCCAGGAAGACAAGCAAAAGGCCACCTTGTCTCAGGACTCACCCTCTGCTCTAGTTCCTTGGCACTGCTCTAGCGCCCCCAGTGGCCCTGGCTGGTACAGCGCAGCCTCAGTTGGGCAGGTGTGTCTAGGGATGGTGAGTTGGAATGCCCAGGTTTCCCATAGCTGTAAAACCCTGGCTGGATCTCAGCTTCTCCCTCTGAACTAGGACATAGAACACAATCTAATAACTGTTTAATTGTTTTAACTGTGTCAAGAACTTCTAGATACTAGGAAATAGAATAAAATTAAGACTCCCCCACAATGTTCTGAAATAGAGGAAAGCAAATAAGTGATTAGATTGCTAACTGATGGAAACATTCTGGAATCAGGAGCTAGGGAGGAAGTCACCTTGGATGTTTTTTTGAGGAGATAACTGGAAAAACTCAAAACTCCTGGCAAATTCACCTCTGTTTCCATCACTGATTCTTGATTAAGCTGTTACCAACCCAGTATGAAGTGTTCTCAGATAACTGCAACAATAACCTTTTCCATGGAGAGCTCTAAACGACACAGCACAGGTCTCTGGCCAAAACTGCATGACACAGGAGGAAGACTTCCAATGACAGAGCCGAGCCTGCCTGTGGTACCTAAATGCCCATGGGTGACCTGGTCCTGTCTCCTATGGGCCACATCCCAGTTGCTAAGAGTTCCTGCCAGCACTGGCTGGTGAGGAGTGGCCACCTGCAGCACTGTGCTGTGAGCATGGAAAGGCTACTGCCTACGCACTGCTAAGGATGGTCTACATCCGTATCTACCAGGGCACGCTGACCAGTGTGCACTTCTGTCCGGAACCAATGATGTGTCTCTATCAAATGGCATTCCCTTTGGGTTTACTTACTTCTGAATAACATCTCTGGATGGGTTGCTTCTTCTGAGTAACTCCAAGAAGTGTCTCTGACAGTGGTCAAGTCAGACGACAGAGATTTGCAATATTGCTGGCTTGTCTGTTAATCTCTCTTAGTGAGTGAGGGGTGAAAGCATCTTCCCTGGGTCAGTATCCAGCCCATCATACAGCAGGTGTCTAGAAAGCAGGAAGAGTGTGATGGTAGCACAGCCTGGAAAAAACTGATGCACCCTGCCAATCTGGCTGGTAACCACACCCCCTTGGATCTGAGGCCATACCCCTTGTGTACTTATGGTCCCAGACATTTGTAATTTTATTTGGCCCCTCTCTGCCCTTCCACCATGGAAATTTTTCTATGTATATTCAGTAAGAAAATATTTCACATTCAATAGCATTACATCCTTACATCCCAGTAATTTCCATAGGACCAATGTTTCTATGTTTGCCCCTCAACTCATTGCTGAACACTTTGCAGTGCACTCCAAATTTTGCCTGGTATCACCATGTCCCATGAACATCCATTGGGCCTCTCTTTGCTCCTTAAATCAGTCCTCACCACACATTTATGTCATTGCCACATGGATTCTTTAACTGTGACCAAACAGCTAGAATGACATACATCATCCAGACTGGGATGGCGTGAACAGATTTTTGTTTGTGATGGAACAATACCAGCTCCAATAAGAAGCATGGTTAGGGAACAAATTCAAACATAGGGATGGGAAAACTTCAGATGGCTCCACAAACTTGGCAGTGGAGCAACCAGTCCTTAGAGCAATAGATGAGACCATCTGCCAACATGGGAGGAAGATAGGGTGCTGTTTGGGAGCTGTTCAGGGCACCAGGCAGGGCTTGGTGACTAGAGCCTTGGTGGTGCCAGGAGAATGATCCCCCCAATGCGACACACCTTGGAGCAGCCCTAGGTATGTTGATGAACCAGATTCCTGCTGAATTCAGATCTTGCCAGTCAAGCACATGAAGGATAGCACAACAAAAAAGTGAGTGGTTGGGTGATGGACTTGGTCCCTAGCACAGGCAAGGAGAGAAGTGAAGACAGGAGGCAGCTGACAGGCAGAGAGCAAGGAGAGGCGCCACAAAGCATGGACCTCTGTGAGGTGGCAGAGGTGAGGGTGGAAGAAACTGTCATTAGAGTAGGCATACACAGCTGTTATTTCAATGGAAGAACAGTTGGGGATGCTGTGGGAACAGTGGGCAGCCCTGGCATGGAACCTCACAACATGGAGCAGATGATTCATGAAATGACATTTGGAGGTGTCTTCACACACTGTTTCTGCCCCCTCAGACAGACAGAGCCTAGCCCTGAGCACACTCCCAAGGACTCCTTGGGCCAATACTTGTATCCCCTGGTGCCTTGCCTAGAACCACAGCCTGCCTCAGTCTTGCTCATTCTTACACTTGTCCCTTCTCTCATCACTAGTTCAAAGTAGATAGACCAGGCAGAGCAGAGGGTCTGCCACACACAAAATTCCTCCCATCTCCCTGTGAGGTCCCACGTGGACCTCACCCACCTTGCCCTCTACTAGCCTTCACCTTCAGGCCATCTCTATGGGAGCAAGAAATACATGAAGCTATGTCCTTTGAAACCAGGTGGACCAATTTTATGAACAAGTGCCAGGAGCGGGGAGCTCCCAACCCCTGCTGCTGCTGTCAATGAGGTGAGACTGATTTGCACTGCAGGCACCCTTGGAGCTGAAAGGAGTGCCCCTAGATCCAGTGTGCAGCTTCATCCTTCTCTCTGATGGCTGGCAGCTTAGCTCTTATCACCCCAGCTCTCCTCCATTGCCCTTTTCCTGGACAACTCACTGCCTCCTGAATGCTCCCAGAGCCCTACCCTCTGGAGCCCCCTCCTCTGGCTCATCACACCAGACTAGCACTTCCAGCTCCCCCATGCCAAAAGCAGTTACCTTGTAAGGGACAGGTGAAGAAGGGCCACAATGTGTCCACAGGTGACTTAGCTTCTGCTGCACTGCCTGCCTCTGTGCTGCCTGCCTGTGCATGGTCTACTTCCTGTTGGCCTAGCAGACCTTCAACTTGCTCTGAAAGGCTGCGTTGGTAGCTTCTAGCTACCTGATCATCTAGATGGCAGAATACTTAGATGCCTGATGATCTGTTTGGCCAAAGGTGGTGGCAGTGGGCATGAACACCCTCATCATCCACATCCTGGAGTCCCAACACTGTACCGTCATTCCCCCATTCTGTCTTGCAACATTGCCTACCACATGGCTGAAATATGTCATCTGACCCCTAATAGCTTAATGATTGAGGTGCTTGTGAGCAGATAGCACGGGGAACCAACCCCAATGCTGAGGGCATGGGGGACGTATCTATGGGGTGCACTGAGCAAGAGTATCTGAGGGTGTTGAGAACAGGGGATGAGGTTGCTTGGAGTAAGTGGGGAGCCAGGGTCAGCCATACTCACATCGCACACCCAGGCGGATGGCAGCCACCTCCAGCAGCAGGCAGGTGAGGAGCAAACCAAGCAGGAGGAACTGAGAACAGTTGGAGTGGCTACAGCCTTCACAGAGGGAGGGAGGAGAAGTAAGGGACTGGTGCAGGATTGTGGGAACCCTGGGAACCCCATCCCTAGAAGTCACCTGCAGATGTGATGAGGGATAGGCAATGTCCAGCTTGCCTGGGTGTTGGGGAAATTTGGAGATGAAGAAGTAGAATGTTCCAGAACAAGGGCCATGGGTTGTTTCTGGTAAAGCCAATGGTGGAGTCTTGCCTGGTTGCCAGAACTAAACCTCAGGGGAGAGAGGGAACAGGTGTGGAGTGACAGCAATGGGGACATCCTAGGGTTGGGGTGCTCATATGGGGCCACAGCTGGAAGGTTCATCTCCAGGCAAGGCACACTGAGGAGCACCTGGGCTGGTCCCACCTATGACCCTCTCTCCCTCCTTTTCCTCCCACACTGCTGGTGAGGCTGGTGAGGGAACAAAACTCACAGGGGAAAACCTTTCCGGCAGCTGAGGACAGGGCACAACTCCAGGACAAGGCTGACTGCACCCACCAGATCACTGGGGTTGGAGTGGTGGTGGCAGCTGTGAATCCAGACCATGCCCCACAACCTCCCACCAACTAAACTCCCCAGCCCTATGTACGCCCTGCTGCCCTCCACCTGCAACTGCTCTAGGATGTCCTGGCACCCGTGGAACTCCTGCTGGAATTGAGGACTATTGCCAGTGTGTCATCCCTGATCTTCCACTAGGGCGTGGAGGGGGAGGGAAATCATTCCTCTCCTGGGGTTCCCTTTATGGCTTCCTCAAGATGGGGAGGAGCTGAATCCCTGATCTCCTCCCGATGATCCCTGTCCAGTATCTGTCTTTCCTTTCCTACCCATGGCTCCTGGTTCCTCATTGGAGCTCAGCTCCCCAGCCTCTTCCCCTGCCCCAGCCCCACCGACACTACTCCTGGATTAGGGATGCTACTAGCATCTGACTCCAACTCTCACTCCTCTTTCTCCTCCCAATCTAAGGTAATTCCTCTGGAGAGACTGTGGATTCCACCACTCCACACACAGCCCCTTCTCAGCCCCACACAAAACAAGTCCTGTGGACTCACAATATCTCCTTGGTCACCTGGTCTGCGGACCAGTGCCTGATCTGTGGGCACCTCCAGAACTGAGGGCACCTGCACATACTCATAGCCGACTTCCCATCTTCATAGAACTCATAGAGAAGTGGAGAGAAGATAAGAAGAGATGAGAGGAGAGGAGAGGAGAGGAGAGGAGAGGAGAGGAGAGGAGAGGAGAGGAGAGGAGAGGAGGGGAGAGAAGGGGAGGGGAGGAGAAGGGAGGAGAGGAGAAGGGAGGGGAGGGGATGGAAGGAGAAGGGAGGGGAGGGGACGGGAGGGGAGGGGAGGGGAGGGGAGGAGAGGGGAAGGGAGGGGAAGGGAGGAGAGGGGAAGGGAGGGGAGAGGAAGGGAGGAAAGGGAGGGGAGAGGAGGAAAGGGAGGGGAGGGGGGGAGGGGAAGGGAGGGGAGGAAAGGGAGGGGAGGGGAGGAGAAGGGAGGGGAGGGAAAGGGAGGGGAGGGGAAAGGGAGGGGAGGGGAGGAAAGGGAGGGGAGGGGAGGAGAAAGGAGGGGAGGGGAAGGGAGGGGAGGGGAGGAGAGGAGAAGGGAGGGGAGGAGAAGGGAGGGGAGGGGAGGGGAGGAGAAGGGAGAGGAGGGGAAGGGAGGGGAGCGGAGGAGAAGGGAGGGGAGAGGAAGGGAGGGGAGGGGAGGAGAGGAGAAGGGAGGGGAGGGGAGGAGAGGAGAAGGGAGGGGAGGGGAGGAGAAGGGAGGGGAGGGGAGGAGAGGAGAAGGGAGGGGAGGGGAGGGGAGGAGAAGGGAGGGGAGGGGAAGAGATGGGAGGGGAGGGAAGGGAGGGGAGGAGAGGAGAAGGGAGGGGAGGGGAGGAGAAGGGAGAGGAGGGGAAGGGAGGGGAGGAGTGGATCCTTGGCAGTGCTGCTGAGGGCAGGGAGAGGGGTGGGGATGATGGGGAGGAAGGGGTTCAGGTGCCTTTACCCTACCACGAGTGGAAGATGTTCTTCCTCAGAGGAGCCTTCACGAGCCACAAGTCTGCATATTTATGGCCTCCACCATGTTTCTGGCAGCGCCCAGAGCCCCATTACTTGCTCAGCTAAATCCCTCTCCTCTCCCACCCTGCTCACTCTAGAGCTCCAATTCTGTCTGTGCCTGCACCACTCAGCACTTGACCCTGTGTCACAGTCACAAAAGAGGAAGCTGGGAGTGCATCTCAGACAATTGGGCTCAGTGAAACAGAGGCATAATTGGTGTCACCCACAGGGTTCAGGGTCCCAGGGCAGGGAAACTGGCTTGTTAGACCCCCACACTTTCCACTGCGAGAGTACTAAGCTCCAGGAATCCTCTGCTGCTGCTCAGTACTGCTTCCTAGGGTGAGTGCGTGTGTGTGTGTGTGTGTGTGTGTGTGTGTGTGTGTGTGTGTGTGTGTGTGTATGTATGTTAGTAGTTGCTGCTCTCTGGGGTTTCAGGCAGATGTGGGTTTCCAGAAAGGGATCCTAATTTTCTGCCTTGCCCAATGGGGACTTTGTCCAATGTATCCACCCCCATATGCTTGCAAATTGAGAACTAACAAGCTGAGATGCCACACACAGGTCCCACTCCAAGGCCCTTCCTGGTGATAAAATGGCCTTGGGAGGAGGCACAGGACCCACACTATTGAGCCAGCACCTCCTGCATCCCTCCTTCCTCTCCATCCTGAAAGCTTCTCCCTGATTCCTCTGTTATTCCAGTGATCAAGCCTATTGCCATTATCTCCTACCTCCATGTCATCCTGGCACATCTCTGGCAACATCTGGACATGACACCTGGGTGAGAATTGGGAGGACTGCAGTGGAGAGCAGGTACATAGGGTACCAAGTGTCAAGCCTCCAAGTCCAGCAGAAGCCAAGAACACAGGGAAGGTCCAGATGCGGAGCGTGCAGATCCAAGGCCACTGCGATTTTCCTATTTCTCTCATCTCACTTTCCTGTCTCCTGTGCTTACCCTAAGGGTGAGTTGGTGAGTTACATAGAGGAAAGGGCCGAGATTGGGGGCCTCTGGGAAGAGCTCTTAGCGAAAGATGGAAGGACTCACCCACAGCAGCATGGAGGAAAGGCCAGCCAGTATTTGGGATCCACAAGTTTTCTGAGGACTCTGAAAGTCAGGCTGTATCTGTCATGGCCAAGCATGCCCTCCTCCTGGGGACCCTCTGTTAGCCTGCCTGGATGTTGCAGGCAGAAGAACGGATTTCCTAAACCACCCTCCTCCCAGGTCCTAGAGGTGGTGAACATGCTACCACTGTGCATATGTACATGTGACCAAGGTGAGGCTCCTTCGAAGGGGAAATCGTCCTGTCTTTTCCTAATCACTCTACAAATCACACTCTTCCCAGCCTTGAGAAGAAAGAAACTGGATGAGGAATGAAGGGTCAGAGAGGTGTGAGGTGAGGAGAACTCCCACAGCACTTGCTGGCTCTGAAGGTGAAGAAAGGGGGCCAGCAGCCAAGGGATGCAGAAAGCCCCTGGAAGCTGGAAAAGGCAGGGAGTTGGTTTCCTATGAGTCTCCAGAAGGGAACCAGCCCTGGGCACAGCTTGATTTTAGTCCAGGGATGCCTGTGTTGAAATTCTGAAATTCAGACCCTTAAGAGAATAAACTCCCAACAATGAGGATGCTGTGTTTGTGGCTGTTGGAGTAGCAATAACTGAATTTCATGAGCTGCACAGGAAGCATGATGTAAACGGAAGACAATGATCTAGCAGATGAAGCCTGGCCTTGCCAATCTGGGAGGTTGAATACAGTCACCATTTCCATTGATATCTAGACTATCATGCATGTGAAAAATGCATGATAGTCTAGATATCAATCAAACAAATGGTGCTAGAGATACGGGGAGCACACGCTTTGTCACAGGACTCTGTGAAGTCAGTTGCCATCCCTCAGAGTGGGAGGGAGAGACATGTGACACCATACCCAGTAGGAGCCTTCACACTGGGGTCACTGTGGCCAGGGAGAGCTGAGTGTCCCTGGGACTTGTCCTGGGGCCTTTCCTAGGTCCTGTGTTGAATGGTGACACAGAAGGCACCTTCATCGCTGCTGTGGCATCAGACTGAAAGGAAGCAGGGAAGGCCAAATCAGGATGCAAGTGGCATCAGAAGGGAGGATGGTGACTCCAGCCACGGAATGAAATGTCACAGAGATAAATGATCAGAGCTCGTCAGTATTGAGTAGTGAAGTATTGAGCAATGAGAAGAAGATGGCTTCAGTGTTAAGTGGAGGGAGTCCTCACTTAAGCAGAGTTTCAGGGAAGAGGCAGGCTACAGGCCTTTTCATTCAAGGGGATTTTAGAGAGTGCAATACCCTTATTCTACAAATTATAGTTCATGCAACTGTTGGCTCATTACAAACTATCCATGTGAGTGGAAGTTTTGTGACAACATCTGCCCTTGGGCTAAAGTTTTGTAGGGAAATAACTCTACAAGCTCACCCATTTCAAGAGGTAACCCTTGCTGTTGAGCTAGTCCTGGACTCTAAATCTCTTTTGTGACTCATACTCCGAAGCCCCATGGCTTCAAGGGATTAAAATAAACAAAGATGAGGTAGCTGTGTGGCACAGCAGTCCTCTTGGGATTCACTGGCCTAGCAGCCCATTTCTGAGGGATTACCAGACACCCTTGGAGTATTAACTCCAAGAACTTAAGGCACTGATCACCCTAACAGTCTCTCTTTGCCCCAGGAGAGCTGGCAAGGTCTCTTACCCCCCGTACTGCATTCTGGGAGAACACCTAAAAAGGAAAGTGACATGTTCTTCTCTTCAACACTTGCCACTGGATTCTCCTTGTGAACTCAACGACTGAGTACTTATGGACCCCGATTACTTCCTGTGGCTGAGGGGAAGGTTTCTAGAAAGAATGGGAGCTGCATGCAAGGAGAGCTCCCTGGAGCCTGAAGCCCTACTGTTGCCTGCTAGGAGAAGGAAACCCCAGGAAAGATTGACTGGGGCACTTCCATTCTCACCATTGGCAGGCAGAGGAGGGTGCTATTAGGTTCCAGGCTGCAATGCTGGTGTGCTGTGCAAGTGAACTGGGCTTATATACTCACTAACGTGCTTGAATCCTGACTGGGTGGAGGGATAGTTCCCAGGCCAACACGTGTGCTGGAGGATGGGCTCGGGGATCCCACATGGGCAGGCAGGGCTCCAGGCCACCATGCCGCCCCTCCAGAAGACCTGGCTGGGGAACCCATGCACTCTTACGTGCAGGGGCTGTGGATTGATCAGGGAAGGGGCTATTGGATGTGTGGAAGAGTGATCACTGAGGGAGTACCTTGCAGGTGAATAACATTAGGGACTTCTGCCAACAAGTCCATTGTACTTACAGATGCATGAGGGGGCTGAGGCCAAGCGGTTTGTAGGAGGGATGCTGGTAAACCTTCTTGATCAGTCTGAAGTACCCACACATGTGGGAGACCTGAACTGGGCTAGTTAGCATCAACCACCACTGACCACCACCCTCGGATGCACACTAAATCCAGGACTGGGAGCCTTCCTATTAGGGTTAGATCACAGTACCAACCAATGAGTGCCAGAAGATGGGATGGGGTCACGTTAGGCTGGGGCATGGCACTAAACATCACAGGAGAGACCTGAGTCTGGGGGGAAGATTCTATGATGGATATGTGGACTCACCCCTCTGGAACTCAATATCCTCTGATTTTCTCAAAGACCTGATTGGGATGACGGGCTGAGCTAGGCATGACCATGGAACTCCCCAACATTCATGGCTTCAGGGTTTGGGAACAGGTTGGGTTTTTCCAGGCTGTAGTGCCCGTAAGCCTACCCAGGAATAGGATGTGGGGAAGGTCAGCTGCAATCTGCACTAGCACACACAGAGCACACAGAGGCTGGGATAGAGAGAGGAGAATATGTCAGGTAACAGCCTGAATCCTGCTGGCACATGTGAGATTTAGGTCTGGGAGTAGGCCTGGTGGAGGAACTGGGGAACTCCTCTGGTGGGCTGAATGTAGATCCTGTTGGAGAGCACATGAGTCAGTGCTAGATGTTGGTTAAGGTGGGCAAAGTGCTCCACTTGTCAGCAAGTGTGTGGATTGGCTCTGGATGGAGCAGACCAGGTAGTGTTGTTCAACCTGTAGCACTCTGGCATTTGCAGGAGCCAGGATGGAGTAGGCTGTCACTCCTACTGGTGTAATAAAAGCCAGGGATGGGTAGAGCTGGGTTAAAGACCCACCAGCAGTAGTTGGAACTGGTTGTGAGCTGGGTTAGGCCAGGCTGCAGCATCTGATGGCAAAAGCTAAGATTGGAGGGCTAAGATTGACAGGCTAAGTCAGAGCAACCACTGGCTTACACAAAGTCTGTGGCTTGGAGCAGATCTGGTTGGGGAGCTAAAGGGACACCCCAGCTGCATTGTGGTTCCTTCTGTTGACTGTGACAGCCAGAATGGGGACAGCAACTGGGCTGAATATGGCTGCAGTATAAATTGGCATGGACAGGATGTGGGCCAAACCAGTCTGGGCCAAGCACCCACTGGTGTGTTTGAGATCTTACACTGTGTAGAGACCTGACAGAGGAGCTTGGGGAACTCCTCTGTCAGGAAACAGTCCCTGCAGGTGAGCACAAAAGTCAAGACTGGGAGCAGCTGAGACCAGGTCAGGTTACTGCCAGCATAGATGCGTGTCAACTTTTGGGAGCAGGCCAGGCTAGGCCAGTACATAGCTCCCACTGGCATATGTGAGAATGAGTGCAGGACAGGCCAGACTGGACCATAACACCATTCAGTTCATATTAGGGCTGGAGCTGGAGGATGACTGAGTTGATCAGGCTGTATCACCCACCAGCATGCTGTGGAACTGGGGGAAGCGTGCTCCAGGCCAGGATAGTCCTGCTGACAAATGTTGATATGAGGCAGCTCATTCCAGACTGACTGCAGCATCCACCAGTAAACATAAGACCCAGGTAGGAGGAGAGTCAAGTAAAGAGGCAGTAAGGATACCCCTGTTGGTGAGCATGAGAATTGGGACTGGAGGACAGATTAGGACAGGCAGGGCTTCAATACCAATTGGTCTGCATGTGAGCTAGGTTAGGGGAGAGCAAGTTTGGGAAAACCGACTGTATCCACTGGTGTATGCATGAGCCAGAATAAGTACAGGCTGGTTGGGCTGGCATGAGCAAGGAATGTGGGCAAGTCCTGTCAATCTAGACTGCAGAATCACTTGAAAAATGCAAGATTCAGGGCTGGGACTGAGTCTAGAAGGGAAACTGTGGGCACCTCTCTGACGGGCTGTAGCTCTCACTGGTGCATATGAGAGTCAGGGCTAGAGGTTGACCTGGATGGACGGACAGCCCTGCCAAGCTCCTGGAGGAAAATGGGGTAGCAAGGGAGTTCTGGCCAAGCCAAGAATACAGCTCATGGACTCCTCCATATACAGGGGCTGTGCCAAGTAGAGGTCCTTCCACCATGCTTCCCAGGCCAGATCCCCAGCTCTGCCAAAGCTGGTCAGAGCTCTTCTTGTTACAGTCACCAGAATCAGCCACTAACTTGAGGGACCATGAGTCAAGTCAATACCTTCTCACCATAGGAAGAGCTCACAGGTGGCAAGATCAAGTTCCTGGATATGCCCAGCAGGCCTTTCGTCCCCCCAAAGCCCACAACAGCAAGGACTGGGGCAGGCTGAAGCCAGGAGCTTCTTCTAGGTTTCCCACATGGATATAGGATCCCAAGCACTTGGGTCATCTTCTGCTGCTTTCACTGGCCAAAAGTAGAGCAGCTGGAACATGAACTGTAACTTGTCTTTTTCCTTCCTAGCTGCAGGAGGCTGTTCAAGAGGCAGGGAGAGCAGGTATCACCTGAAAGGGAGTGGGCTTTTTCTGCCTCCTTATGGGGTCGGTTCTGGGTGTGATCCCCAGATGTGAGTCCTGGAGGAGTCCCACTGTGAGGAAACCAAAATTTCTGGAAACTGTGTGACACTGCTGGGCACCTGCTTCTTGCCCCAATCCCACAGACCTTTGTCCAGGTGTTGCTAGAAGTGTGGCAAGATGGGATGAAGGGGGCCCGGCGCGGTGGCGCAAGTGGTTAAGTCCTCGCCTTGCAACCCCGGGATCCCATATGGGCGCCGGTTCTAATCCCGGCAGCCCCGCTTCCCTTCCAGCTCCCTGCTTGTGGCCTGGGAAAGCAGTGGAGGACGGCCCAAAGCTTTGGGAACCTGCACCCGTGCGGGAGACCCGGAAGAGGCTCCTGGCTTCGGATCGGCATAGTATCGGCCCGTTGCGCTCACTTGGGGAGTGAATCATCGGACGGAAGATCTTCCTCTCTCTCTCTCCTCTCTCTGTATATCCGCCTTTCCAACGAAAAAATAATAAAAATAAATCTTTAAAAAAAAAAAAAAGATGGGATGAAGGAAGGGGCTGAGCCACAGGCATGATCAGAGAGTGGAGGGGTAAGGGACAGGTTGTGCGTTGGGGGAGGGAGGGTAGAGATAAGGGGTGCTGATCCAAGAGTATGGGTCCATATGCCTCCTCCCAAGACCAGTTAATCTCCAGGAAGGACCTCGGGGTGGGCATCTGTGCGTGGCGTCCTCACTTGTTAATTCTGAAAGTCCCTAACTGGTGGAGCAGCGCAACATGAGTGCCACTGGACAAGGCAGAAAATCAAGATCTCTTTCTGGAAACCCACATCTGCCTGAAACCCCAGAGATCAACAACAAAGTCATATGCATGCATGTGCACACAGGCACACCCAACGCCCCCCCCCCCCGCAAAACACACACCCTTGTGGGTAGGGTTGGTTAGGAGAGGAGGAACCTGGGGCTCAGAGCTTTCACAGCAAGTCTGGGTGGTGTCTAAGATCTCCAGTTCCTGTGCCCTGGGCTCTGGCCCCAGTGTCCCTCCTGTCCCTGTGGCCAGCGCTCATTGATACCTCTGCTTCACTAAGCCCATCTATCCAAGACACAATTCCATTTTCCTGTTTTGTGACTGCAAGTCACAGGGTCAAATGCACCCAAAAGGAAATTTGGAGTTGTAGAGGAGCAGGGTGGGAGAGGAGAGGGGCTTAGGTGAGCAAACAAAGAGCTGCTGGGGACAGGGGTGCTGCCAGGGACCATGGAAGAGGCCATCACCTATGCAGAGCTGCACTTTGTGAAGTCTCCTCTCAAGAGGAATGTCTCCTACCCGGGGCAGGGTAAGGGCACCTGCAGCCTCTTCCTCCATGTAAGCCCACAAAACCCCAACCTCCGCCCCACTGCCATGAGGCCTGTCCTCTCCTCTGCACTCCCAGAGTCGGACAAGGATGAGGAGCTCAGCTATGAGAACGTGCAGGTGCCCTCAGCCCCGGAAGCACCCAGAGACCTGGCACCAGGGGACCAAGCAGGTATGGTGAGCCCAGAGGACGTGTGTGTGTGTGTGTGTGTGTGTGTGTGTGTGTGTGTGTGTGTGTATGAGAGAGAGAGACGCTGGAGAGAGCCAGAGCAGCTGGTGTGTGTATGTGTGTATATCTAGGTCTGTGTGTGTGTGTGTGTGTCTAGGTCTGTGTGTGTTTGTGTGTCTGAGTCTGTGTTTGTTTCTGTTTGTGTGTGTGTGTCTGTATGGGTCTGTGTATGTGTGTGTGTGTGTCTCTGTGTGTCTGAGTCTGTGTGTGTGATGCTGGAGAGAGCCAGGGCGGCTGATGTCTGTGTCTGAGTCTGTGTTTGTTTCTGTGTATGTGTGTGTGTGTGTGTGTGTGTGTGTGTGTGTGTGTGTGTGTGTGTGTCTGGGTCTGTGTGTGTTTGTGTGCAGAGAGGCTTCTGAGTGAAGTGAGGAGTCCACAGTGGTCTCCAGAAGATGCTACCCTAGGTTGGGAGGGGATAAGAACAGCAACAGCTATCAGCACCATCCCTAACCTATGTGGGGTCCTGATGGGTGTTGGGGCAGCCCTGGGGAGCTGAGCTCCGATGAAGAACTGTCAGCCATGTCGGCAGGCTGAGGATTGGGAAGGTAGATACTGACAGTGATCAATTGGGAGAAGAGCTAGGGACCAACCCTTTCCCACACCAAGGAAATCATAAAAGGGACCCCAGGAGAGACATGATATAGTTCACTGGGTGAAGATCGGGGGAGAAAACCTGGCAGGAGCCTACAGAGTCAAGTGGGAATGCCCTCTGTGAGAGCATTCCAGAGCAGTTGCAGGCAGAGGGAAGCAACTGGGTCCATGGGGTGGGAGGGCCTTGTTGCAGGAGGCTGCCAGGCACTGCCTGGATTTCATGTGCTGCCACCACTGCTCCCTTCGCCTGGACGGAGCAGCCGTATCTTGGAGCAGTGCTGAGTTCCCAGCTTCAGTGCAAATATACCTGTATGAGTTCTGTTTCATTGCCAGTTGTAAGGAAGCCTGGGGAAGGCAGGAGAGAGACAGTCACTGCCGGGATGAGCCCACGCGACCTGTCTGGAGATGAGCCCTCCCACTGTGGCCCCAGAGGCACACCCCACCCGTGGAACAACCCTATTCCTATTCTCTCCACCAGTTTCCTCTCTTCTCTGAGGTTTGTTCCAATGCTACCAGGTAATCACCTCTCCATCCACCTAACCAGGAACAATCCCCAGCCCTTCTTCTGGAACGTACTCCCGCTTCACCTTTGAAATGCTCCAGCGCCCAGGCAAGTTGGCCATTGCCCACCCCTCCACATTGCAAGCATCTCCTTGGGATGCTTTCTGCAGGGGCCCCCAATCCCACCCCAGCAACCCCTCAGTTTTCCTCCTTCCCTCCCTCTGTGAAGGCCATGTCCACTCCTGCTCCTCACAGTACCTCCTGCTGGGCCTGCTCCTCACCTGCCTGCTGCTGGGGGTGGCTGCCATCTACCTGGGTGTACACTGTGAGTATGGTTGACCCTGCCTCCCCATTTACCCCCAAAGACCTCGTCCCTGCTCTCAACACCCTCAGCTACTCTGGCGCAGTGCACTGCACAGGCACGGCCCTCACATTGTCAGCTTTGGGTCTACATCCCAGCCCTGTCTATTCACAAGCACCCTGTCTTTACTAATCATCAGTCTTTCAGTGGCCAAATGTCAGATGTTGCCTGTAAAGGGCAACACAGCAAGACACAGAAGAGGGGTCAATAATAGAGTGCTGTGGCTCCAGGGCGTGGCTGCAGGAGTTGTGTACAGCCTCCACCCACATCCTTCTGTGTGGCTGCCCAGATCTGCAGGTGTCTCATCAATTCGGGCAGCTTAGCAGGTTGCTGGAAGCCTCCAATGTCAGCCTGCAGGAGCAGCTCCACCTTGGAAATGTCCAACTGGAGCAGATGGAAAAGGACTTGCAGATCTCCACGGAGCAGCTGGCCCAGAGCCAGAGAGCACTGGAGGAGGAGCAAAAGGCACATCAGGTTGTACAGGAGGAGCTGCGGGACTGCCAGGCAAAGATGCAAGGGACCTTGCAGTCTACGCAGAAACTGAGGCACCTGCAAGTCATACTGAAGCCCTTCTTCACCTGCTCCTCACAAGGTACCTACTGTGGGCACAGGTGAGCTGGAGGGACTGGCTGGGTGTGAGAAAGTCAGGTGAAGGGGCACCAGGGGCAAGGGTCTGGGAGTGCTCAGGAGGCAGCGAGTTGTACAGGAAAAGGGCAGTGGAGCAGAGCTGGGTTTGATAAGAGTTGTAGCCACTGGCCAACAGAGAGAAGGGTAAAGTTGCACACTGGATCTAGGGCTTCTCCCTTCAGCACCAAGGGTGGCAGCCCACAGTGTAAATTAGTTTCACCACTCTGACAGCAGGAGGGGTCTGGAAAACCTCAGCACTTGTTCATAAAGTTGGATCACTAGTTTCAAAGGACATACCTCCACTTAGTCCTTGTTCCTGTACAGGTGGCTTAGGGCAGAATCACCACCTATTCCTGGTAAAGGCCGATAGGGGGAAAGGTGGTTGAAAGGTACAAGGAGCTCTCACAGAGAGGTGGGTGGGATGATTCACAATAAGAGTGAGGCAGAACACTTCTCCACCTGGTCTACCCTCTTTGAAAACAGTGATAGGAGAAGGGACGTGTGGAAGGGAAAGGCCAGGCTGAGGAAGGTTGGGGTCCTAGGCAAGGTGCTAGGAGGCACAGGGAGGGCTTGGGAGCATGGTCAGGGCGAGGCTCTGTCTGGCTGAGGGGGCAGGAACAACTTGTGAAGACACCTCCAACTATCATTTCCTGAATCTTTTTCTGTTCTGTGCTGTAAGATCCATGCTAGGGCTGCCCCCAGTTCCCACAGCAACCCTGACTGCTCCTCCATTGAAAGAACAGCTGTGAATGCCTACTCAGATGACAGCTCTTCCATCTCATACTTCTGCCACCTCACAGAGGCTCACAACTTCTGGCAACTCCCCTTCCTCTGTTCCTGCCAGCTACCTCCTGTCTTCACTTTCCTCCCTGCCCATCCTGAGGTCCAGTCATTACTCAACTGCTCACTCCTTTTTCCAGTGTCCTTCATGTGCTTGACTGGTAAGATCTGAACTCAGCATGAACCCGGTTGACCAGAGTTCCTGGTGCTGTATCAAGGAGTGTCTTGTCGGGGGATAGCCTCTTTCTGGCACTCCCGAGACTCCAGTTGCCAAACATTGCCTGACAACCTGGACTGCTTCCCCAGTACCCCATATTCCTTCCTCCCGTGCTCAATAGATGCCTTCATCTCATTCTCCAAGGGTTTCACGTAGAGTATTCACATCTGCAAAGACATCTGACATTTTTCCCTTTCCTATCTTTAAATTTGTTCCATAGCCATTACTCCTACTCTCTCCAGTGCCGCCTTCTGGTTGGAGCTAGGGAAGACCTTCACAAACAAAAATCTGCTCATGACATCCCATTTTAGACATTGTCATTCTAGTTTTTAGATCACAGTTAAGTGTACCCATGTTTCAGTGATTTCAGTGTTTCAGTGGTGACTATTTTGGGAAGGAGAAGATGTGAATGAATAAGAGGCCCAGTGGGTGCTGGTGAGGACAAATGAAACTGGACAAAACTCGGGGTATACTGTAAAGTTCAGAAATGAGTTTGAGGGGTGAAGGTAGAAAACTTTGTCCTGTGAGAACTCCTGGAGTGTGGGGAAGTCATGCTATTGAGTGTGAAGACTTTTTAATGAGCGTACATAGACAGGGCATTTGCCATGGCGGAGGTGGCAGGGCGAGGCTGAGGAGGATTGCAGAGATCTGGGGCCAGAAGTCCACAGTGTGATGGCCCCAACCCAGGAGGGTGTGGGTAGCAGACGAGCCACAGCAGTTTTATATTCATCCCATTGCATTCTTCCTGCTTTCTAGACACCTGCTGTATGGTAGGCTGGATACTGATTCAGGGAAGATGCTTTCACATCTCACTCACTAAGAGAGATTGGCAGAGAAGCCAGGAGTATTGCGAATCTCTGCCATCTGGCCTGACCACAGTCAGAGACAATCCTTGGAGTTACTATTATTCAGAAGTAAGTAAGCCCAGATGGGTTGCCAATTGTTACAGACACGTCATCAGGGCAGAATGAGCAATGCACACCAGTCCACGTGTGCTGGGCAACACAGATGGTCACGATCCTCAGCACCGAGTGGCCAACAGCTTCTCCACCCTCACAACACAGTGATGAGGGTGGCCCCTCCTCACCAGTCAGTGCTGGCGGGAACTCTTAGCTGGCTGGGATGTGGCCCTTGAGGAGTGCAGGGCCACCCATGAGCGGTCAGGTACCACAGGCAGGCTTGGCCCTGAGGTCCTCGTCCTGTGTAATGCATTTCGCCCACACACCTGTGCTCTTTGACTCTCACTTCAGAGTTCTCCATGGAAGAGATTACTCTCAAAATTATCCAGGGACACCTCTTATTGGGTTGGCCACAGTTTAATAACGGAGTACTGGAAGAGGAATACGGGGTGAGTTTGTCTGGAATTTGCATGCTTCCATCTATTTGTCATCTCATCAAAGACATATCAAGGCAATTTCCTCCTTAGTTACTGATTCCAGAATGTTTCCTTTAGTTAGTATTACAATTGCCTATTTATTTTTCTCCATTTAAGAACATTCTAGGGAAGTCTTAGAATTTATTCGATTCCCTAGTATCTAGAAGTCCCTGGCACAGTTAAAATGATGAAATAGTTATTAGGTTGGGATCTACATCCTTATTTCTAAGGAGAAGCTGAAGTTCAGCCAGGGTTTTACAGCTGATGGGAAACTTGGGCATTCTAACTTGCCATCCCTAGACACACCTGCCCAACTGGCTGCGCTGTCCCAGTCAGGGCCACTGGGGGCGCTAGAGCAGTGCCAAGAAAGTAGAGCAGAGTTTGAGTCCTGAGACAAGGTGGCCACTTGCTTATATTCCCTAGGGTAACTGACCATCTATCTTTACAATTGGCATCCAGACATCTAGATCTGTGCCACGTGCTAGGCAGGCAGAGAGGGGTTAGGACTGGCAGTAGGTTGTCATGGTGAGAGCACAGAGGGGAGGATAGGCTGGGGATTCAGCTGATTTGGTTTTAATATTTGCAGGTGCTCCATGTTAGAGCACAACTGGTCATGGGTCCTGAAACCAATGGAGTGCACTACCCTTTATGCCTGTATCTGTGAGATGGCGTCTTTCAGGTTTCCAGATGTGTACCTTTCTGTGTAGAATCCAGGTAAGAGTGGAGCAAGGGCTGTGATATGCCAAGTCTAGGTCAGAGAGGTGCAGGGAGGTGGTGAGAGGTCAGATAGAAAAGTTCTTCTTGGGGAGGGTCTATGGCTTGGTTGGGCATGACAGGGGCAGGTAAAGACCTAGCATTTCAGGGAACTGGTGAAGTGGCTGTCCAGGGAACTGGGGTAGAGGTGGATGGGCTGGTGGGAGCGTAATGGCAGCCAGTTGTGGAGCACATTGATGTTTTACTCTTCCAGGTGTTCATGCCAGGAGCATCTGGGCCATCCCCTCTAACGAGGGCTTGCAGTACCCAACATTTTCTCACTGGAAAGTGCCTGGTCAAGGCCTGACTCAGACCTGACCATTGTCACCAGTAACCTGCCTGCTTCATGCCTTGCCCTAGCAACTGATGTGTTCCTGGAAAAGGAGTAAAAAAGCTTCAAGAAGGGACTCTGGATCCCGTGGCCAAGAACCTGCTCCTGTGGCATAGGAGTGGGAACAGGAGGTGTGCACAGGGGCTGAATAAAAAGGCTAGCCTGGAGCCAGCCAGGAAGTTTTATTGAAATCACTTTAAATAATTTACACTTGTTAGTCTCTTGCTTAAGCAACACTGTGTGGTTGGATGAGCCCTGGGGAGTGAGTCCAGGGGTTGGGATGGCCTACTGCTCTGTCCCTTAAGTCTATACTGAGGCTCCCCTACGTGGTCAGCCTGGCCAGGGCTGGCACTCTGTGCTCACAGGTATATCTTGATGACCAAAGGTGGAGGCCTAAGAATCCAGAGTTACCATTGCTAGGAATGTGCCCTGTGAGAAGCAGGCTAGACATGGGTAGCTTGGCGTGGTGCCCTCAGTGAGAGAGGAGACAGCCTGCTTCCCAGTTAAGGTCGTGGTAGCCAGCATGGGGTGTGGGCTCATGGACAGGAAGCTGAAGCTAAAGAAGTTGAAGAGCATGCAGGACAGGGCAGTCCATCCTTGGGCTTCCAGGGAGCTGCAGGTGGCGGCAAGGGTTCTGTCAGCTCTAGGGTCACCGCCCACAGCAGGATGTGCTGAGCGCAGTGCCAGGCTCCACGGCCCAGGTCTCTGTGGAGTTCACTACCACATGTTGGGGTTGGGGTTGTGGTTGAGGGGAGATCCTGATCTGGGGGCCTATGGTTGGGAGGCAGAAGAGCAAGTGCTGACGAAGTTATGTGTAGTCATGGCCAGGGTTTGCTGGGGCTGCTGCCCTCACATTCTGTGCTCTTCTCGACCAAGGGTGCCATGGCAAGAGGGCCTGAGCCTGGCAGTGCAGTGTCTATGTTTGCAGGAGCTCAGGGGATGAGGGCAGAGAATGGCAGCAGCAGGAGGAGTGCCATGCTGGGTCAGGTTCTCTGAGTGATCACCAAGGGCAACTGGGTGGAGGACATTGGCAATGGAGGTACTACTGATGGGGAGCAACAGGCCTAATGGGTGTGTCCAGGAGATTGATCTTGCCACCCCTGAGGTTTTCTCAAAGTGAGAAAGGACTTACTGGAGTCAACGGTCCTCCCAGGTGGGGGTGATTTGGGTGACGGGGCAGGATGATGCCTACCAACTTTGGGAGAGCTGCGCATCTGATCTGGGAAGTGTGGCAGAAGGATCCCTTCTTGGCACATTCCCTGTAGATGGAGGAATCTGTCAGTCATGTTCTTGGCTCTGACCATGGTTCCCTTGGGACCCTACTTCCTTCCAGAAGCTTGGTGAGCTGGAGTTTAGAGAAGGGATCCCACCTCCAGTCTCCTAACCCCTCCTCCCTTCTACTGTTCCTTCAGGCTCTAAATTTGGAAATCACTGTCTTGTATGAGCCCTTTTCCAACTTCTACCCCTCACTGATTCCCACCTGCTCAACTTCTAAGTACACTTGGCTCCTTCCCCCATGATTTTATTTTTGATGATGTTTACATAGTTGAGAAGGACTCATGCCCTTTTGGACCACTGATTAGGGTGTGAAGGATCAAAGAATAGAAGAAAGTGGATGAGACGATTTGTTTCAAATTTTTTTTTCTTCATGTATCGAAGGAAGGTAAGAGAGAAGGGGAGGAGCCCCACCAAGCATCCTAATGGCATCAGTACTTGGCTATGGGGGATAGCCACCCAATGTTATCCCAGGGTCCCCATGTGGAGCATGTTCTAAGAGTACTAACGTGGTTTTGATAGTTCTGAATTTCTGTTGGTTTCATTGACCCAAGGATGAGGAAATTCTTCCAAGGCCTATCGGGTGAGATAGTCCACCCTATAGTCTCCAATTGCCCAGATACTTGCTGTCAACACATGCCTGGGAGAGTTGTCCAATTTATTTTGCCCTCCATCCTCTGCTATGATACTAGATGCCTTCTGCAAGCCCCCAATGGACTTCCATATCCTCCACGTGCATATAGGCATGCTGTCCACTACACTGTCTTCAGCAACCGAGGAGGCCCAGTTCTGACATATGCACTCTGTGGTCAGACCACGAATCTTATGATTCTCCCCATGCTTGGAGTTCTGAGTTGAGTGGTTCAGTTGGGGATCTCCAAAAAAAACGTCCTGTGAGGTGATTCCAGATTAACTTATGTGTGTGCTGAGCAGTACAGGGTCTGGCTCAATCCATGACCCATGCCAATCTACACACACACTAGTGGTTGCAGTTGCTGGGTCAGTTCTGTCTTCAGCCCTGTCTCCTATGCAAAGCAATGGATGCTGTGGCCCAGCCTAACCCAGCACACCTCACACTTTGCCCTCGTGTATTCCAGCAGTAACTTCAACCCAGACAGAGTAACCTCCAAAACCCCCCACCAAGCTCACCCACAGTCCTGGTTCCTGCACATGCCAATATGAACAGCGTAGTGTATTCTGTCCTGCATTCCACTTGGTTTTGTACACACCAATGGGCACCTCAGACTTACTCATCCCAAACCACTCTACTATCCAGTCCACATTTATGCTAGTGGGTGCTAACATCTGTCCAACCAGATCTACCCCTGGCCCTGGTTCTCAGTTCTCATGCTCACTGCAGTCTAGTTTGACAGGACTTGCTCCCTTTGCCAGCACTTGCCAGCCAATGGCTGTAGCAAAGCCCAGCCAGGCTGTACTTGTTCTAATCCATGCATACACATGTGGATATAGTCGGTTTTCCTAGCCTTGTTCTTTCCCTAACCCAGCTCACATGCAGGTCAACAGGTGTTGAAGACCTGCCTAGTCTGGTGTGTCCCCAATCCCAGTTTTCACGCTCACCACTGGAAGCAGTGGCCCAGCAGGGGAGTTCCTTTTACCCCCCCTACCAGGTTCACCTACCCAACATGGGTCTTACCTGTGTTGCTCTGTTCCATGGCCCAGTCTGGAATGGCATGCCCTACCTGGGCATTTGCTGGCAGGTGCTATAACCTTGCCCAATCCATTTACCCCCAGTTACTGATCATGTGAGTGGGTGCTGATTCCTAGCCCAGCCCAGCCCAGCCAGCCCCCATTCCTGGCCCTAATGTGAACTGGTTGGTGTTTTTGGCTCATTCTGGCCTGTCCTGCATCAGGTCCTGGTTCTCACATCTGCCAGTGAGCATTATGAACTATCCCAGCTGGCCCACTGAAACCTGACACACGTATGTTAGCCAGTACTGTAACCTGGCCAGATCTGGGCTCCTCCCAGTCTTGATTCTTGGGCCAGCAGGCACTGCTACCTGACATAGGAGTTCCCCAAGTTCCTCTATCAGATCACCTCCCAGGGGTAGATGTCACACACACCAGTAGATTGTTGGCACAGCCTGGCTTGGCCCACCTCCTGTTCTGGTTGGTGCAGAGGTCTTGCCTGACTGGCCCATCCCCCCATTCTGACTCTTCCTGTCAGGTGCTACAGTCCAGCCATGCCTGATCCACTCCCAGACCCAGGCCTCGCATGGTTCACTGGGTGCAGAGACATAGCCCAGCCCATCCTACACTCACCCTGGCCCTTACAAGCATCAAGGATGCTAGAGCTTAGCCAGCACCCTAGACATTGTCCACATATGCCAAGTTATACTGCAGCCATGTTCAGGACAGTCACCAACCATATTCTGGCTCATGTGTTCACCAGTAGGAACCACAACCCAGCTGGTGCAACCCCTTAGCTCCCCAACCAGGCCTGCTCCAGTCACAGATCTTGTGCAAACCAGTGGTTGCTTTGACCTAGCCTGGCATAGCCAATACCACATCTAAGCTTTTGCCAACTGATGCTGCAGCCTGGCCTGACCCAGTCCACACTCAGTCCCAAATCTCTGGTGGGTGCTTTAGCCTACCTCTGCCCCGTCTGCCCACATCCCTGGCTTTCATGTAAACCAGTAGGTGTGATAGCCTAGCCCAGCATGGCTTGCACTGCCTCTTGGCTCCTACACATGCCAGTGTGCTAATGTGTGGCCTGACCCTGCCTGGTGCACCCTTCCTCCACTTCCCAGAACCAGCCCACACACACTTGCTGATAAGTAGAACAGTCCTGCCCAACCTGATTAACACCCAGCACTGACTCACATGCTCACCAATGAGACCTATGTCCTATCAGGAGAGTTCCCCAAGTCCCTCCAACAAGCCCATTTCCAGACCCAGATATCACATGTTCCAGTGGGTGCCAGGCCCTTACCTGGCATGGTCTGTCCTCCAGCATCTGCCTTTTCATGTGTTGGTGAATGTTGTGGCTTGACCCTCCTTTTATCCTATTCCTGGGTATGTGTATGGATGAGGCAGCCTGGACCAGCATGGACTTTTGCCAACCCCAGTACCCATGAGTTCCATAGTCATACCTAGATCAGCTTGTCAACCCATTCAGTTCTTGAGAAAATCAGTAGATATTGCAGTTCCACAGCAGTGAGCCCATATATCCCACACACAATCTCTTCCCAGACCTGGTTCTCTCATGTGCTGGCCTAGCCTGACGTTATTCATCCACTGTTTCAACACTCACTGGCAGGTACTATGATCTAGCCCTGCCAGATAGGCTCCCAGCCCAAACTTTAGTGTGCACCAGTGGGTGGTGGTCAGTGGTGATCAGTGCTAATTAGCCCAGCCCAGGTCTTCTACCTTGGTGAGTGCTTTCTTCTAATCCTGAAACGTGTTCCAACTTCCCTCCTCCAAACTGCTTGGTCTCAGCCCACTCACTTACCTGCAAAGTACAGTGCTTTTGTTGCTGGAAGTGTCCCAGAAGTCATTTCTCACCTGCAAGTTACTCCCTAAGCAATCCCCACCTCCCATACATCCCCATATCCTCTTTTGTGACTAAACCATAGCCCCTGTGCATGCAAGCACATGGCTTTCACCAGTTCTGCTGGTGTGGTGTGCTGGCCTAAAGCCGTGCCTTCTCACACAGGATGCCACATCCAGCAGAAGTGCTGGCCTGGGACACTACCCATCTGGCCAGTTGGGACTCAAGCATGTTAATGAGTCCACAAGCCCAGTCCACCAGCACAAAACACCAGCATGACAGTCTGTGGCCCTAGCAGCACCAGCACCCCTGGAACCTAAACATGTGTGGGAGTTCTCAGGCCTGCTCAACAATGCCAGCGACTAGCCCCCAGCCCCAGGATCCTCAAGGCCACCTAGCTGCTGCCATGGTAGAAGCCCACTTCCTCATGTTGTGCTCAGGAGTTCTGCGGAGGAGAGAGGCAAATGAATTTCCTGGGGGTCAAGGTCCTGTTTGCTTACTCTGAGTGGATGTCAGGAGAATCCTGGTGTGTTGGTATTTCAGACAGCTGCTCTAGGATCTGCTCCAAGTGCTGGGTGAATTTGGTGAACAGAGCATGAGCACCGGGTTCCATCTAATAGGCAGATGAAGGGCAGCCTCATTCATTCTGGCAGCTCCTCACCATCTTGTCCCCTTGGGACACCTGTGGACAACTGTGGGCAGCCAGGCCAGCTCAGGGAGGGGAGAGAGGTGCTCATGCTGCAGCAATCAATGGCCAGGAGGAAAGGCAGTGGGCAGTCATTCCCCACCAGAATGATGAAAGTTGGCAGGCTGAAACCAGGCTGAAGCTCTGTGGCCACCAGGGAGGAGTGTCCAATCAGCTTTCCTCAAGGTCTCCTTCTCCACCATGCACCTAACAGTTAGGGTCTTTGCCTCCAGTGAACCAGCTAGTATGCAGCAACTTTTCCTTTGCAACCTAGAATCATCCATCACACTCTGGGGTAAGTGGTTGGGATCTGCAGGTACTAGGGCAACGAGCCCGCACAGCAGGATCCATTCACGGGGGTTAAGGAGAATATGTCAGTTTTCTTTTGGTAATCTGCCAGAATGCAAAGGGGAGGGCACTGGACCAGCTCTCCTGGAGCAGAGAAGGCTATGAAGGATGCAAGCTTGGGATTCTGGGATCCCATTGGAGTATCCCAGATATGTCTGCTCAGTCCTCAAAAATGGGATATCAGACCAGTGAATCCTGAAGCCTGCTGTGCCACAGCACCTGTCTCATTCCTCGTGTATTTCAATCCCTTAGGGTCAGAGGAGGGCGGGGAAGATGGGAGTCACAAAGCACAAATAGGGTCCAGGACTAACTCTACAGCAAGGGGTTGTTCCTTGAAAGAATTGTGGGTATGGGCATATTTGCGAGCAATGCTAGAGTTCCATGGTAACCTCTTGAGGCAAACCTCCCAGTCACATGTGTGCTTTATAATGAGCCAATAGCCCACTGAGCTAAAATTAGAAGTGGATTGGGCTCCCTAAGATCCCCATGAGTGTAAAATGCTACCAACCACCTCTCCCCTGAAAGTTCTGCCCATCAACTCTGCTTAAACAAGGACTCCCTCCACTTGACACTGAGCACTTCACTACTCAATACCAGGGAGCACTAATCATTGATCTCTGCAACATTTCATTCTGTGGCTGGAACCATCATCATATCTACTGATGTCACTTTCAATCTGAGTTGACCCTCAGGTGCTTCCTTTCAGCCCGGTGCCACCAGCACCAATGAAAGTGGTTTCTGTGGTTTCATCACAAAACCAAGAAAGGGCCTGGGGCTAGTTCCATGGACCCTCAGCACTTCTTGGCCGCTGCGACCCCAGTGTCAAGAGTCCTATGGGCTGTGGGTGGGCCCGTGTCTCTCCCTCTCACTCTGAGAGATGACAACTGAGTTCACAGAGTCCTGTGATGAAGTTTCTACTCACCATGTCTCCAGCACACATTCATTTGATTGAGATCTAGTCTATTTTGCATGTTGCAAATGGGAAATGGTGACTTGTCCAGCCACGTGCAATAGCAAGGCCAGCCTTCATCTGCTATTGCCCAGGGTGCACATTACCAAAAGCCTGGAAAGGAAGCAGAGCTGCTGGGACTCAACAGGCACTGCGCTGGTAGGGGATGCAGGTGTCCCAGGCAGCCACTTAAGTGCTGTGTGATCCCTGCCCTCCTCTCCCCCAGCTTGTGTTGGGCACAGCATGCCTGCAGCTTGGTTTTGGGGCTTTCCTGGGCAGCGAGGTCATGTTCACTTGTGCACTGACTGTGAACACTGGGACATTAGCTATGGTTGTGGACTTCCTGCCAAGGTTTCTGCAATGGATGTCCATATCCACGGCTGTGTACCACACATCCATGCATGTACTCTGACTGTCCCCACCCACTCTGCCTCCAGCTGCTCTCTCTACCCCTGAGGCCCACAGGGAGTCACCCACACATCTCACACTGTCTGTATCTGAGAGAGGTCCTGCCAGGGAATTGGTGGTAGTTGGGAGGAGGAGGGCGGGCCTTTTTGAAACTTCAGTCAAGCACAGCCAGTGAACAGCTGCAGAGATGCCTTAGGAAAGTGTGAGTTGTAGCAAGGAAACACTCACAAGTGCTGGCTGCCACGCCCTTTGGTGGCTTTTCTGAAAACAGCCTGGTAAGTCCTGGCCCTGATCAAAGTGACAGTGATGTAGTAGGCAGCTCACAGACACAGAACCCTCTACTGGGAGGGTCCTAAAAGATACTCACCTCTCACACATACTCCATCACAACACCCCAACACATTCATACATGCGCACACAGGCACTCCTGTGTATTCTCACACCAAGACCTGAGATGACAAGTGTGTCCTCCTGCCCCCACTATCTGAGGGATCAGCTGTGAAAGCTCGGGCCATGGCACACCACACACCAGTAGCCACATGGGCTGTTCATCTGTGGCTTGAATGTTTTCTTCCCCAGCTACAAGAGAGGATTTGAGAAGGGAGTGCAGGTGTCTCCTGCAATGCCATGGTAGTTCCTGCTTCCCTCTTGCAGGTAGGCTCCTAGTGTGATCCCTGGATACAAGGCCTGGGGAGTTGATCTGGGAGGGATGGCATCTTGGAAACCAAAAGTTCTGGAAACACTTTCAGGCACTGCTGCCCAGCAGGCCTTCTTCAGCTCTTCCCTGGGCTCTTCTTCTCCATCACTTGGTCAGGCCCTCACCAACCACGAGGGCCCGTCAGGCCTTGTCACCCACTCCATCCCCACAAAGGCCCATTTCTTCTTGGGGCTGAGAAGTAAAGAGCGGGAAGAGCTGGGTTATGCAGAGGAGGAACATTTCTGGGAAAGCAAGTCTAATGAAATATGAAAATTCTGGCGACTTGGAATCCTGCCCAGTCCGAGCATAGCCTAAGTTCTGAGCTTCAGTCGCCTGCAAGCTGTGGCTCTTGCTAATCCTTGCAGCCTGTTTCTCATCCCCTGCCAGTGCATTGTGCCCAGGTGTTGCATGGATAGGATGGAGGAAGGGGCTGAGGGCCACAGGTGTGATCAGCCAGAGAGCAGAGGGGCCAGAGAGAAGTTTTGAGAAGGAAAAGAGAGATGGAGGGAGGGCGTGCTGACCCAACAGGGTGGATCCTAGTGCCTTTTTCCAAGGCCATTTAATCCCCAGGAAGGGCTTTGGAGTGGGCACATGTGTGAGGCAATTTCATTTGTTCTCAAATTTCAAGCAGATGAGGGACAAGGCACTATGAGTTTCCATGGGACAATGCAGCAACGCGCGCGCGCACACACACACACACACACACACACACACACACACACACACACACACACACACACACCCTAGAGGGAAGAGCTGGTCAGGAGCAGAGGAGCCCCAGGAGCCCCAGGAGCCCAGCCCTGCCACAGCCATGGGCAGCCTATTGGGAGAGGGGTTTGGTCTAAGATGCCTCACTTCCTACCCTGGGCTCTGGTCCCAGCATCCCCCTGCCCCTTTGGCCTGGGCCAACGATGCCCCTGGTTCACTGATCACACACTGTGATCTTCCTCTTTTGTTCTGCAAGTAACAGGGTCAAGTGCTTTGCAGTGCAGCCACAGAGGGAACTTTGAGCTCTAGAGTGAGCAGGGTGGAAGAAGAGAGGGGCTTAGGTGAGCAAACAAGGGGGCTGAAGGTGCTGCCAGGGAACATGGCAGGCACCATCACCTATGCAGACCTGCGGTTTGTGAAGGCTCCTCTGAGGAAGAATGTCCCCCACCTGAGGCAGGGTAAGGGTACTCACAACCTCTTCCTCCCTGTGATCCCACCCAAACCAGCCCCCAGGCACTTTCCCCTCTTCTCCTCCCCTCTCTTCTTCTCCCTCCCTCTCCCCTCCCCCCTCCCCTCCCCCTTTCCCTCCCCTCTTCTCCCCTCCTCTTCCCTGCTGTCCTCTCCTCTCCTCTCCTCTCTCCTCTCCTCTCCTCCCTCTCCTCTCTTCTCTACTCTTCTCCTCTCTTTTCCTCTCCTATCCTCACTTTTCCTCTCCTGTTCTCTCTTAGAGTATGACGAGGATGGAGATATCACCTATGAAAATGTGCAGGTGTCCTCATATCCAGAGGCATCTACAGACCTGGCACTGCCCTCCAGACCAGGGAACCAAGCAGGTGTGGCGAGTGTGTGTGCCAGGGGAGTGGGGAGGGGCTGATGCTGTGTTGGAGATGAGAGAGTCACAGTGGTCTCCAGAGGATGCTACCCCAGGTTGGGAGGGGAGAAGGAAAGCTGTAGCTGGAGTTAGATGCCAGTAGCATCTCAATAACAGGTACAGTCCTGGTGGTGACTGGGGTTGGGGCAGGGCCTGGAGCTGAGCTCTGTTGAGGAATGGGAGCCATAGGGGTTACAAGGGGAAGAAGGCAGATATTGGACAGGGATCAATCAGGAGGAGAGTAGGGAGTCAAAATTTTCCCGCCCCAAGTAAACCATAAAGGGAGCCAGCCCTGGGAAAGCTAAGATGGGGTCCAATGGGGAAAGATCAGTGATGATACACTGGCAGGAGCCTTGGGGCAATGAGGAAACCTGTGGGTGGTGAAGGAATCCCAGAGTAATTGTAGGTGGATAGCGGCACTGGCAGGCGGGGCGGTGGGGAGGGCTGAGGGGTGGAAGCTGTGGGGAACACCGGGGCTAGCATGTTTTGTCCTCAGCAGTCAAGACAGAGCAACCAACCAAGTCCTGGAGCAGTGCCCTGTCCTCAGGTGCCAGGAGGATGCACCTGTGTGAGTTTTGTCCCCTCGCCAGCTCCACTGCCATCTATGGGGAAGCCTGGGGAAGGAGGGAGGGAGTGTGAAGCATGGGTCACTGGTGGGATAAACCCACATGGCCCCACCAGGCGCACCTTATCAGGAGAGGAGACTCCTGTGACCCAGAGGCACACCCAACCCTTAGATTACGCCATTTCTATCCCTGGTACTCATTTCCTCTCTGCCCTGGGTGTTAGTTCCCCTTGCTACCAGGCAATAACACTCCATGTGCCTCATGAAGAACAACCCCCAGACCTTATCTGGAACATACTCCCTCTTCACATACAAATTGCCCCAGCACACTGGGGAGCTGGCCATTGCCCATCCCCTCACCTCTGCAGGAGCCTCCAGGGAATGTGGACCGCAGGATCCCCCAACTCCATCCCCAGCCCCTCACTTTTCCTCCCTCCCTCTGTGAAGGTCATGGCCACCCCTGCTGCTCACAGTACCTCCTGCTTGGCCTGCTCCTCACCTGCCTGCTGCTGGCGGTGGCTGCTATCTGGCTGGGCATGCAATGTGAGTATGGCTGACCCTGGCTCCCCACTGCCCACAAGCCACCTCATCTCCTGCTCTCCCCAACTTCAGCTACTCTTGTTCAGTAGACCCCACATGCATGTTGCTCACACCCTCAGCTTTGGGCTGGTTTCCTGTGCTGTCTGCCAACAATTACCCCATCTTCCCTAATGACCAATATTATGGCTCTCAGATGTCATATTTCAGCCCTGTGGTGATAAATGTCGCAAGACACAGATTAGGGGCCCTATAACAGAGTGGCAGAGCTCCAGGATGTGGCTGCAGCAGGTATTCGCAAATGACCCCATCCCTTTCTGTGGCCACCCAGACCTGCAGGTGTCTCAGCATTATGGGCAACTGAACAGGCTGCTGGAGGTCACCAACAGCAGCCTTCAGGAGCAGCTCCACCTTGGAACTGTACAGCTGGGGCAGATGGAAAAGGACCTGCAGAACTCCAAGGAACAGCTGACCCAGAGCCAGAAAGCACTAGGGGAAGAGCAGAGGGTACACCAGGCTGCCCAGAAGCAGCTGCAGGTCTGCAAGGCGGACAGGGAGAAGATGCAAGAGGATTTGCACAGGAGGGTGGAACTTCAGCAGACTGTGCAGCAGAAGCTGAGCCACCTGCAGGACACAGTGAGGCCCTTCTTCACCTGCCCATCACAAGGTAGCTGTTCTGGGCATGGGGAGCTGAATGGGCTGGCTGGTCATGAGGGAGCCAGGCCAGGGGGCACCAGGGACAGGGGTCTGGGAACACTCAGAAGGCAGGAAGTTGTGTAGGAAAAGGGCTGGGGAACAGAGCTGGGTTGATGAGAGTTTTCACTGCCAGCCAGCAGGGAGAGGGATGAAGCTGCATACTGGATCTAGGGCACTCCTTTCAGTTCCAAGGGTGGAAGCTCACAGTACAAATCACCCCATGGACAGGAGCAGGGGGAATCTGGAACCCCCGGCACTTGTTCAGAGTGCAAGGTGGCTGAAGTCCACATGGAGCCATGACAGGGATGTGGGTGGGTTGAAGGGTTTGGGGAGAAATGTTGTGGCCGACCCCTGATCCTCCTGGATCTATCCACTTTGAATGCAGCAATGGGAGAAAGAACACATGGAAGGGAAAGTCCATGCCAAGGCAGGCTGGGGGTCTTAGGAAAGCTGCCAGAACCGTGGCACAGTTTTGAGGAGGGCTTTGGTGAGTGTCAGGGTTGGGCTCTGTCTGTCTGATGGGGCAGGAAGAGTGCTTACAGCCAACTACAACTGTCATTTCCTGAATCTTCTTCTGCTTCGTGCTGTGAGATCCCACAACGGGGCTGCCCCTTCCCCTGCCCGACCCAGGTTCCCACAGCATCCCCGATTGCACCTCCATTGAAAGAACAGCTGTGAATGCCTACTCTGATGACAGCTTCTTCCACCCCACACCTCTGCCACCTCTGCCTGTGATTTACTGACACTCCCCCTCTTCCTCTGCGTGTCAGCTGCCTCCTGTCTTCATTTCTCTCCCTGCCTGTCCTGAGATCCAACCATCACCCAATTGCTGACTCCTTTGTCCAGTGTCCTTTGTGTGTTTGATGACTAGATCTGAACTCAGCATAACCCAATTGACCAGTGTTCCTAGTCCTACACCACAGTGTGCAGTTTCGGAAGAACATTCTGCCTGCTGCCACTGAGACTCCAATCACCAAATCTTGGCTGGTGCCGTGGGCAGCTTCCAGTGCAGCTCCCACCCTGCTCCCCTCCTTTCTCCTACATTCAGCAGATGATCCCATGTTGTGCTCCAAGGCTTGCAGGTCCCAAGGCCTGAACCTTCCCTGCCCACGTCCCTTCCACTGGAAGCGCTGTGGAGCAACTTGAAGTTTTGTCCATCATTATCTTTGAATTTGTTTCCTAGGCATCCTTCTTTTTGGACCTGGGGAGGTCCTTAAAAAAAAAATATTCTGCTCATGCCATCCCAGTCTAGACTAAGTCCTTGTAGTTGCTTGATCACAGCTAAGGAAATCCCTGAAATAATGATGTGAAGTCTGGTGGGGTTGCTTTCAGGAGCAGAAGAGAAGAATGAATGTGTGAGAGGTCCATTGAATGGTTATGTGACCAAGATGAGACTGGACAAAATTCAGGGCACACTGCAAACTGTTCAGAAATGAAGCAGGGTGGGAGTAGAAACACTGTCCTATAGGGGAACTCCTGGGGTGTGAGGAAGTCATGCTATTTCTTGTGAAGTCCTTTCATTGAGTACACATAGACAGGGTATTTTCCATGATGGGGAGAGGAAGCAGAGTGGGACCTAGCAGGATTGCTGAAAAATTGGGCCATGATTCCACAAGTGTCATGGCCTCAGACCCAGAGGTTCTGGCTAGAACTAGACCGGGTGGGGAGTATCATTTCATACCAGCCTGTGCTGCCCTCACACTCTCTCCCTGCTTTCTAGACACCTGCTGTATGGTGGGCTGGATACTGATCCAGAGAAGATGCTTTCACATCTCACTCACTAAGAGAGATTGGCAGAGAAGCCGGGAGTATTGCGAATCTCTGTCGTCCGACCTCACCATTGTCGGAGGCAATCCTCGGAGTTCTCATTATTTAGATGTAAGTAAGATTGGAGAAGATGCCATTTGATAGAGACACATCATTGTGTCAGAATTGACAGTGCACTCTGGCCCGTATGCCCTGGCAAACACAGTCATGATCCTTAGCCCCGAGTGGCCAGCAGCTTTTCCACCCTCACAGCACAGCACAGTGCTGCAAGCAGCCGCTCCTCATCAGCCAGCACTGGCAGCCAGCACTTAGCTGGCTGGGACATTGCCCTCGAGGAGCACAGGGCCAGGGCACCAATGGGTGGTCACATACTGCAGGAAGGTTCAGCCCTCTGTTGGAGGTCCTCATCCTGTGGCATGTGTTTCTGACCACACACCTGTGCTCTCTGAATCTTCCTTTAGCATTCTCCCTGGAAGAGCTTATTGTTGAAGTTATCTGAAAACACTTCCTATTGGGTTGGCAACAGCTTCATGAGGGACCAGGGGATGTATACAAGGTGAGTTTGCTAGAAGTTTCAAGTATTTCCAACTCTGTTAACTTGTAAAAAAAAAGATATATCAAAGTAACTTCCTCCTGATTCTGGAATGCTTCCATTAGCAAATATTACAATTACACACACACACATATGTATATGTCATGTATATGTATGCATACATACATGCATATGTCCATATATGTATATATAGAATGCTTCCATTAGTAAGTATTGCAATTACATATATATGTATATATATATATATATATACCTCTATTTAGTTCATTGTAGAAGTCTCTTCATACTTTTTTATTCCCTAGCATCTAGACTCCTGGGACAGTTAAAATAATGAAATACTTATTATGTTGGCATCTACATTCTTGTTCAGAAGGAGAAACTGAGGTTCAGCCGGGACTTTAAAGATAGGGGAAACCTGGGCATTCTAACTTGCCATTCCTAGACACACCTGCCCAACTGAGGCTGAGTTGTACCAGTCATGGCCACTAGGGGCGCTAGGGTGGTGCCAAGGAACTAGAGCAAAGATTGTGTCCTTTGACAAAGGTGGCCACCTGCTTGTGTTCCTGGGTAGTGTGCCTGGAGTGTGTCTGTCCTCCAGACCTTGGGTAACTGGCCCTCCCCTGGCCCTCCCACCTCTGCAGTTGGCACCCAAATATCTGGAGAGCTGGGACTAGGTCAGGTTTCACACAGGCCAAGGTACTGAAGGGAGTATTGGCAGGGAAGGTTCAGTAATCTCTTGATTGATTTCACCACCAGCATGTGCTACACGATAGAGCACAGCCAGTCACGGTCCTTGGCGTCACAGGCGTGTGGTACCCCTCTTCCATGCATCTGTGAGATGGCATCTTTCAGGTTTCCAGACGAGGATCGCTCTTTGCAGAATTCAGGTAGGAGTGCAGCAAGGGCTGCGGTGTGGCTGTTCCAGGGACAGAGGGGTGCATATCAGGGATTGAGAGGTCAGAGGGAAAGTTTCCCCCTCAAAGGAGGGACTATGGCTTGGTTGGGCATGGACACGAACAGGTAAAAACCCAGTGTTGATGGATGCTGGTGAGATAGCTGACCAGGAAGCTGTGGATAGGTTGAGCTGGAATGGGAATTGGTAATTACCAACTGTGGAGCTCACTGATGCTTTACTTTTGCAGGTGTTCATGCCATGAGACTTCTGGGCCATCGCCCCTGACCTGGGCCTTCAGTGCCCAGCATTTCCTTACTGTGCAGTGCCCAGCGGAAGGCAGAGCCACATCTGACACTTTTCACCAGCATACTGCCTGTTTCAAACATTAGCCAGACATTGGTTTGTTTCTGGGGAAAAGTGTGAAGAAGCTTCCAGAAAAGTGTGAAGAAGCTTCCAAAGCTTCTGGACACTTTGGCCAAGAACCTGCTCTTGTAGCATGGGAGTGGGAGCAGGGATAAGGGCTCATGGGCTGAGTGGATTAGAACAGTCCAGAGCCAGCCAGGCAGTTTTATTGAAATTACTTTAAATAATTTGCATATGTCAGTCTCGTGTGTTAACAATGCTGTGTGATTGGATGATCTCTGCAGGAGAGCTAGCCCAGGTGTTAGGTCAGCCAAATGCTCTGTCCCTTAAGTCCATGCTGAGGCTCTCCTGTATGGGAAGAGGAGCTGGTCAGCATGGCTTGGGCTGGCACTCTGAGCTCACATGTGTGTCCTGAAGGACAAAGGCAGAGGACTAAGAACCCTAAGGTCCTATTGCCAGGGGTGTGCCCCCGGCAGAAGCAGGCTGGGCATGGCTGGCTTAGTGTGGTCCTCTTGATGGCAGAGGAGACTGCCTGCCTCCTGGTTGAGGTTGTGGTACACAGGTACCTGAACAGTAAGCTGAAACTGAAGGGTGGTTTAGAGCCTGCACACACCATATAGGCCTTTGCTGAATTGCCGGGCTCAGTCGACTAGGAGGCTGTGACCCCTGGTAATCTCTGGGCTCCTGCCTCTTGCCCCTCCTGCCAGTGCGTTGTGCCCGGGTGTTGCCAGAGGTGTGCCTGGATAAGACAGAGAAAGCGGCTGAAGGCCACAGGTGTGATCAAAGCAGAGGGGTCAGGGAGAAGCTGTGAGGAGCTATGAGGAGCAGGAAAGGAAGAGATGAAGAGGGTACTAATCCAATAGCGTGGATCCCTGTACCTCCTCACAAGGCCATTTAATTCCCAGGAAGGGCTTTGGAGTGCATGCCTATGTGTGGCATCCTTACTCTTAGTTCTCAAATTGTAAGCAGATGAGGGACAGGGCACCATGAGTTCCCATTGGACAAGGCAGCAAATCAGGATCCCTTTCTGGAAACCCACATCTGCCTAAAACTCCAGAGATCAGCAACTTCTAACACACACACACACACACACTCACTCACACACACGTGCCCTAAAACGCAGGTCTAGTGTGGAGCAGTGGAGCCTTGGGGTCCATCACTGCTACAGTGGCTGTGACGGAGAAGTGGTGGGGTGGGAGTGGTGAGAGTTGAGTCTAAGATATACAGCTCCCCTGCCCTGGCCTCTGGCCCCAGTGTCCTGCCTGTCCCTGCACCCAGCTCCCAACGATGCATCTACTTCCCTGAACCCATCTGTTGCAGACACACGCCCATCTTCCTTTTTTGTGGCTACAAGTACAGGTTCAAATGTTGAGGGATGTGGCCACAGAGGGAACTCAGCTCTCAAGTGAGCAGAGTAGGAGAGAAGAGGGGCTTAGGTGAGCAAGCAAGGGGGTTGGGGGCTTTGCCAGAGAACATGGCGGAGGCCAACACCTATGCAGACTTGCGGTTTGTGAAGGCTCCTCTGAGGAAGAATGTCTTGCACCTAGGGCAGAATAAAGGCACCCACAGCCCTGTACTCCCCCGAGCCAGCCCAACCCCCAATACTCAGCCATATTGTCACTAGGCCTCTGCTTCACTCTCCTCTGCTCTGCTCTCTTCTCTTAAATTCTCCTCTTCTCTTCTCTTCTCTTCTCTCCCAGAGCCAGATAAGGATGGGGAGCTCAGCCATCAGAATGTGCAGGTTTCTTTGGCCCCTGAGGCACCCACAAACCTGCCACAAACCCATGGACTAAGGGACCAAGCAGCTATGATGAGCCCAGAGGACTTAGTGTGTGTATGTGTGTGTGTGTGTGTGTGTGTGTGTGTGTGTGTGTGTGTGTGTGTGTGTATGCTGTGTTGAGAGCTGGAGGAGTCCTCAGTGGTCTCCAGAGGAGTTACCCTAGGTTGGGAACAGAAAAGGGGAGCACAGCTGTGGCCAGGTGCCAGCAGCATCCCTAAGCCAGGAGCAGTGCCATTGGAGGCTGAGCAAGGACTGGTACAGCCTGGGGGAGCTGAGCTCAGAGGAGGAATAGGGTGCCATGGGGAAAAGGGGAGAAAGCAGAAAATGGACAGGGATCAATTGGGAAGAAAGTTGGCGATCAAACCCTCCCTATCCGAGGAAACCATAAAGGGAAACCCGGGAGAGTGATGATGTGGTCCCTGGGGGAAGATCAGGGCTGATACAGTGGCAGTATCCCTGAGATGACCAAGAGCCCCGCAGGTGGCCCAGAGTTGTAGGCATAGGGCAGCAGTGTGGCCTCAGATGGGGGATCTCTGGTGGGAGGCTGTGGGGCACCACACGGGCTTCGTGTGCTGACACTGCCACTCCCTTCCCCAGTGGGTGGAGCAGCCAGCCGTGTCCTGGAGCAGCACCGCCTCCCCAGCTGCACCTCGGATCCACCCCTGTGAGTTCTGTCTCCTTGCCAGTCATGCAGGAGCAAGGGAGGGAGAGAGAGGAAAGAGTCGCTGGCAGCCCCACAGTGTGCCTTGTTCAGAGATGAGCCTTCTTTCTGGGGTAGATAGACACCCTGATGTCCCTAGTCTGTCCCTCCCCATCCATTCCCTCTCTCCCCTGAGGTTTAACTTCTCTTTGTGACCAGACAATGACCCTTGCATCTGCTTTACCAGGAAAAAACCCCAGCCCTTATTCTGAAACATTTTCTCTTTTGTTCCAAATTGCATCAGCACTCAGGAAAGCCAGCCTTTGCCAACACTCTCTTCTGCAGGCATCTCTACCATTGCTTTCTCCAGGGCCTCCTGCCTCAGATCCTCAGTTTTCCTCCCTCCCCCTGTGAAGGCCATAGCCACCCCTGCTGTTCACAGCACCTCCTGCTCGGCCTGCTCCTATCTGCCTCCTGCTGGCTGTGGCTGCATCTGCCTGGGTGTGAGATATAAGCTTGGCTGACCTTAGCTCCCCACTTACACCAAGCCACCTCATCCCCTGCTCTCCCTACCCTCAGCTACCCTTGCTCACTCAGCACACAGCCACATCCCTCCCACCCTCAATTTTGAGGGACTCATTCCCAGCCAGTCTGCTCACAAGCAGCCTGTCTAGATTAATCAGCAAACTTTCATGGGTCAGATGTCACATTTCCATCCTGTGATAGGAAAAGTTGTAATACACAGAATAAGGGACTTGACAACACAGAGTCAGGACTCCAGGACACAGCTGCTGCAGGTGTTCGTAACTCACTCCCCCATCCCTATCCTGCCACTTCCCAGATCTGCAGGTGTCTCAGCAGTTTGGGCAACTGAGCAGGCTGCTGGAAGCCACCAATAGCAGCCTTCAGGGACAGCTATGGGTTTGCCAGGCAGACAGAGAGAAGACACAAGGGACAGCTCAGACCATGCAACAGAAGCTGAGCCACCTGTAGGTCACACTGAGGCTCTTCACCTGCCCCTCCCAAGGTACCTGCTCTGAGCACTCAGAGGACTCTCAGAGCAGGTACCTGCACTGAGAGTTGGAAAGGCTGGCTAGGCATGGGAGCCAGAGGAGGGGACACCAGGGTAAGGGGTTAGGAGTGCTCAGACGGCAGCAAGTTACCCAGCTTGTCACCAGCATGCTCCCTGCTTCAACCCTTGCCTCCCAAACTGGTGTGCTCTTGGGAAAAGGGTGAAGATGCTGCTAGAAAGGACCTTGGACACCGTGGGCCAAGAACCTGCTCCAGTGGTATGGGAGTGGGGACAGGGAGGAAGATGCATAGGTTGAATGGATGAGGGCAACCGAAATCAGCTACGCAGTTTGAATGAAATCATTTTAAATAGTTTGCACATCTTAGTCTCATGTGTCAACAATGCTGTGTGTGTGTGTGAGTCCAGCGGGAAAGTGAGCCCAGGGGTTGTGTTGGCCAAGTGCTTTTCCCTCGAGTCCGTGCTGAGGCCCTACTACATGGGAGAGGAGCTGATCAGCCTGGCCAGGGTTGGCACTCTGTGCTCACAGGCATGTCCTGAAAGCCAAGACAGAGGCCTAAGAACCCCAAAGCCCCACTGCTAAGAGTGTACCCCCATCTGCTGCAGGCTGGGTGTGGGTGGCTTGTCAGGGTGCCATCAGTGGCAGAGGAGACTGCCCATCTCCTAGTTGAGCTTGTGGTAATAGGTAACAGCTGACATGGGACATGGGCACACGGATAGGAAGCCGAAGCTGAAGGGCCAAGGCAGTATCTGGGACAGGGCAGCCCGTCCTTGGGCTCCCAGAGAACTGAGGTGACAACAAGGGTTCTGTCTGCTCCAGGGCATTGCTGGGGCAGGTTGTACTGAGTGTGGTGCCAGCGCTCTCCAGCCCAAGCCTGTGGGGAGTTTCCCACTATAGTTGGAAGATTGTTGTTTAAGGAAAGTCCTGTCCAGCAGGACCAGGGCTGGGAAGCAGAATGAGTGCTTGATGAAGTTATGCGTGGCCATGACTAGGAGAAGCCATCGGTCTGAGCCCACAGGTTCTTGCTTGGGGTTCCTGCCCTCACACTTCATGTTCTCCTTGGAGGAAGGCACCCTGGTAGGAGGGCCAGGGCCTGGCAGTACATTCTCCACATGCTAGGGGAAATCAGAGGATAAGGGCCATAAGAGGCAGTGGTGGGCAGGGGTACCCTGCTGGACCAGGTTCTCCAGGGTGATTACCAAGGATAGCTGAATGGAAGGCATCAGCGATGGACATACCAGGGGCAGGAGGGAAACAGGCCTGCTGGGCATGCTCAGAAGTTTGATCTTGCCATCCCTGAGATCTTCCCATAGTGACTCGAATTGACTCGAATCAGATGATGCCCCCAGTTGGGGGTGATTCTGGTGACAGGTGCAGGAAGAGGTCTGACTGGCTTCTGGAGAGCTGAGGGTCTGGCCTGGGAAGTGTGCCAGAGGTACCCTTTGTTGGCACAGCCCCTATAGATGGAAGGGTCTGTGAACCATGTTTTCTGCCCTGGCCAGGGTTTCTTGCAAGCCCCCTTGTGCTCCAGGGGCTCTCAAGGCTAAGCTTAGAGAAGGGGGTTCCACCTCCAGACCCAACCCTTCCTGCCGTCTGCTGCCCCCTCATCTTGTTTGCACTTTTCTCCCAACCCACCTCCTCACCAATTCCCACCTGCTCAACTACTAGATACACTTAGGTGCTTCCCCGTGTTGTGCTCAGGTTATCTTGGGAGAAGAGACACAAAGGTATTTCCTGGGGGTCAAGGTCCCACTCGCTCATCCTGAGTGGATATCAGGGGACCGCTGATGTGGGGGACTGGTTCAGGCAGCTGCTCCAGGATCTACTCATCCACTCCAGATGCTGTGTGATTTTGGTGAAGGGAGCACAGGTTGGGTTCCATCTGATGGGCAAAGAAAAGGGGCAGCCTCATTCAGCCCAGGAGCCCCTCAAACCTACCCTGCAACCTGGGAACTCCTGACGGACAGGCAGGCTGGCTCAGGGAGGGGAGTGAGGCCCTTCCACTGCAGCAGTGGATGGCCAGAAGCAGGAAAGACAGTGCGCATCCCTACCAGGATGCAAAAAGCAAGCACATGCAGGCCAAAGTGATGATGCATCAGAGGAGGTGCCTCCCTCAGGGTCTCCTACTTCCCCCACCACCCAAAAGTCAGGGCTTCAGCCTCCAGGGGGCCCCCTTAACATACATCTCCCTTGCTTTACAACCTAAAAATCCAGCATAAGTAGTCCAGGTGACTGGTTCAGCAATCATCTCACACAAGAGGATCCATTGGTAAGTGTGGAGAAGACAATGTCAGTTAACTTCTAGGGATTCTCTGGAATGAGATGGGGAGGATATCATGCCAGCTGTCCTGAGGAAGAGAGTGTCTGTGTAGGACAGAAAGCTTGGGAATCCTGGGATTCCCTAAGAGGATCCTACTGTGTCTGGTCCGACTTCAGCAATGTGATGCCAGCCCAGTGAATCGCAAGGTGATTGCTGTGCCACAACACCTGCCCCATCCCATCTGTATTTCTATCCTTTGAGGTCATGGAGGTAGGAAAGAGATGTTTCACAAAACAGAAATAGAATCCAGGACTAACTCCATAGTAAGAGGCTGTCCCTCGTAACAGATATGGACAACAAGGCTGAAGTTTCATGAGCAGCTTTTTTGTCACAAACCACCAAGTCACGTGGATAGTCTGTAATGAGCAACAGGGGAGGCCCCTGAGCTCTAATTTGTAGCACAACTGAGTTACACTCCCTAGAATACCCTCCGGTGTAAAGTCCTGCTAACCTTCTTTCCCCTGAAAGTTCTGCCCATCAACTCTGCTTAAGCTAGACTTCTTCCACTTCATCCTGAAGCAATCTTCTCAGAGATCAGCAATTCACTAATCAATAAAGGCAAGCCCTGATCAATTATCTCTGTGACATTTCATTCGGTAATGGGAGCTCCTGATGTCCCTGCTGATATCACTTGCTGTTCAGATGGCTGTTCAGTGCTTCCTTTCTGCCTGATGCCACCAGCACCAGTGAAGGCGGTTTCTGTGTTACAATTCAACACAGAACAAAGAAAGAGCCTTGGAGCTGGTCCCACGGACCCTCGGTGCTCCCTGGCCACTGTGACCCCAGTGTGAAAGCTCGTATGGGCTGTGCGTGGCCCATGTCTTTCCCTCCCACTCTGAGGGGTGGTGATTAACTTTACATATCCCTGTGATAAAGTATATGCTCTGCGTATCTCCAGCACACATGACTTTGATAGAGATCTAAACCATCTTGCATCTTTCACGTAGGAAATGGTGACTTGTCCAGCCACTTGGAGCAGCGAGGCTGAGCTGCACCTGCCAGAACTTTGTCTTCCCTTTATATCACGTTCCCTAAACAGTTTGGGAAATGCAGCTCTCACTGCTCTAATGAATGGCCACAAACCAGGCAGGCACTCTTCACATTGAAAATTTATTATTTTTAGTGACATGAAGCTCATAATTTCAATGCAGAAGTCCCCAAACTAAAATCAAGCTGTACCCAGGAATAGTTCACTTCTGAAGGCTCTTGGACAATCAATTACCTGTCTTTTTCGGTGTCCAGTGGCTTCCTACATCCCTTTCCTGTTGGCCCCCTTTCTCCACCTTCAGAGCCAGCAAGTGCCATGGGAGTCTTCCTAACCTTGTACCTCTCCTACCCTCTGTTCTTCATCCAGTTTGTTGTTGTTGTTGTTGTTGTTCTCAGGGCTAGCAGGCATGTGATTGGTGGGTTGATGAGGATCAAAGAGGGTGATTGCCTCATCTAAGGAGCCTCCACTTGGTCATATGTACATATGTACAGGAAGTAGCATGTTCACCTGTACCAGAGAGGCAAGTGCTTTAGGAAGGCCATCCTTCTGTCTGTCACACCCATTCAGTAGCCGAGAGAGGGTTTCCTGGAGAACAGCGGGCTGTGGCAATGAGGATAGATGTAGCCTGACTTTCAGAGTCCCTGAGACCCAGTGTATTTCTTGATGCTGGCTGGCCTTTGCCCAGGCTGCTGTGGATGAGGCCCTTCCATCCCATGCTGAGAGCTCTATCCAGAGGACCCCACTCTCAGGTCCTTTCTCCTTTACCAATCCACTCCTGTTGTAAGCATGGGCGATGACAGGAAGCAGTCCTGGGTGTTTGTCCTTTATAGCCCCAGTGAAGATGCCATGGTCCTGGATGAACTGGAATGTACAGCATCTGCCCCTCAGCAGTTAAAACCCCTTCTGGAGGCCAGTACCATGGCAGGCTATGCCTCTGCCTGCAATGCTGGCATCCCATTGGGCACCAGTTCTAGGCCTGGCTGCTCCACTTCTGATCTAGCTCCCTGTTAATGCACATCGGAAAGTAGTAGAGCATGGTTTAAGTGCTCGAGTCCTTTAACAATGTGAGTGACCTGAAAGATTCTCCCAGCTTCTGGGTTCAGACTTGCCCAGCCCCAGCCGTTGTAGATTTTGGGGGAATAAACCAGCAGATGGAGTATTGTTTATATCTTTACCTCTTCTTCTCTCTCTGCAACTCTGCCTTTCTTTCTTTTTTAGAAAAAAAAATTATTGGAAAGGCAGATATAGAGAAAGGAGGAGACACAGAGAGGAAGATCGATTCACTCCCCAAGTGGCCACAATGGCCCCAAGTGGCCACAATCAGAGCTGAGCCTTTCTGAAACCAGGAACCAGGAGCCTCTTCCAGTTCTCCCATGTGGGTGCAGGGTCCCAAGGCTTTGGGCCATCTTAGACTACCTTCCCAGGCCACAAGCAGGGAGCTAAATGGGAAGCAAGGCCTCCAGTATTAGAACCAGTATTCACATGGGATCCCAGCGAGCAAAAGGCAAAGTCTTTAGCTATTAGGCTACCATGCTAGGCTGTCTCTTTGTCTCTCTCTTTTTTTAAGATTTATGTTTTTATCGGAAAGTCTTATCAGATTCACAGGGAGACAAACAGAGAATCATTTTCTATCTGCTGGTTCACTATCCAAAGCCCACAGTGGCCAGAGTGCATTCAGTCTGAGGTCAGGAACAGGGCGGGCTGTGGCAAGGAGAACAGGCTCTTGCACATGGGTGCTGGGTCATCCTCTATTGCTTTTCCAGGACACAAGCAGAGAGCTGAATGAGACCTGGAGCAGCTAGGATACTCTCAGGTGACAATATAGTATCCCTGCTCTTGCAAATGAGGATTTAGACATTAAACCATCCCACACACCCTGTATCTTTGTTTTGAAAAATAAACAAGTTCATCATCATCATCATCATCATCATCATAGTAATAATAATAAGCTGACAACAATGATTCTTTGAAAAAGGATGATGGCAGGCTGGGCTGGCACAGTGACTTGATGGCAAAATTCTCACCTTGCAAGTGCAGGGTGCCATATGTGTGTCAGATTGTGAACCAGCTACTCCAATTCTCTTTCAGCCCCCTACTTGTGGCCTGGAAAAGTGCTAGAGGAGACCTCAAAGCCTTGCAACCCTGCACCTGTCTGGGAGACCTGGAAAAAGATCCTGGCTCCATTTTTTAGATAGTCTCAACTCTGGTCATAGCGGTCATAGGAAGTGAGTCAGTGGATGGAAGAACTCTGTCGTTTCTTCCCTCCATAAATGTTTGATTTCAATAATAATAATAATAATAATAATAATAATAATAATAATAATAATTTTAAACTAAAAAGCAGTTTGCTGCTTTTGTTAGGACATTTAGAAAAATAAACATTACTGTATAAATAGTTATCTATCTAAGAGAAAGAGGGAGAAATCTTCTGCTCATCTATTTGCTCTTCAAAGGACCTCAACAGCAAGGACAGGGCCAGGGTGAAGCCAGGAGCTTCTTCCAGGCCTCTCACATGGGTACAGGGTCCCAAATACTTGGGATGATTTCTGCCTCATTCCCTGGCCATTAGCAGTGAACTGGATTACTAGCGGAGCAGCTGTCTTGAACTAACATACACATGGGATGCTGGCAGTGCTGGTTATGTTTGAACCCATTAAGCCACAATGCTGGCTCCTAGAAGAAAAAATATTAATGACCTTCTAGTCTGAATGGCTAACATCCCAGTTGTTTGCCGCTCCCTGCTGCAAGATCACAGCCAGGGTGGGACTAAGATGTACTTCCTCAATCAATTGTCAACACTGTGACTGTTCACAGATAGCCTTGCTGCTGTTGAATGGGCTTAGAGGTCTGCTGTGTTCAAGCCTGACTCAGGGCACACACGCATGCACACAGCAGAAGCACACAGTCTGGACCCACACAGAGGTATGGAGGAAGTTGCCAGTCTGTGGTCAGGTTTCAACCTAAGCCTGATGAAGCTGAATCAATTTTGCTACTGATTCTCCAACCAGACTCAATGAGTTCAGCAGACACATGGCTTCAAGACACACAGGACATCACGAGGACACAGGTACCCATCAGCAGAATGGCTAAGGGTAGATGAATGCAGACCAGGCCTGTTGGGTAGCCAAGGTGATAATAGAGTGCCTTGTAGCTCACCCCAGTTCCATGGGGGTACCCCCTGTAGACACCTCGGGAAAGAAGAAGCATGTGAGGACACATTCTCACTGATTGTATTTAAAAATTTTCCACTTACATATTTACACTTTGTATGAAAGGCAGAATGGTAGAAGGAGAGAAAGAATGGTTCATTGTTCTTAACTGATTCCACTCTCAAATGTTTGTAAGCACCATGGCTTGGCTTGAAGTCAGGAGCCTGGAATTTAATACAATTCTCCTAAGCAGGTGGCAGGGACCAGGTTCCTGCACCACTGTCTGCCCTAGCCCAGGATGAGCATCATCAAAAAGGCTAGAAAGGAATCAGAGTAGCTGGGACTCAAACAGGGCAATCTGCTGGTAAGGGCCACTTAGCTACTGTGTGACCCCTACCCTCCTCTCCCCACAACTGGTCCTGTGTTGGACACACACATGCTAGCAGCTTGATTTTGATGCTGTGGGGATAGCAAGGTCACTTTCACTAGTGCAGCAGAGCCTGTAAACAACTGCAGAGATGTCTAAGGAAAGAGTGGGCCAAAGCCAGGAAACACTCACAGTGCTGGCTGCCATGCCCTTCAGTGGCTTTTCTGAAAATGGCCTGGTGATAGTGATGCAACAGGCAGCCCAGACACAGAGAGGATCCTCCATGCTGGAAGGTGCTGACAGATGCTCTCCTCCAATGGACACACCCCAAACAGAACACTCTTGCACACTTGTACATATGCACACCCAGGCAGCCCTGCCTCTTCTCAAATATTACCCTGTGCTGACAAGTGTATCACCCACCACATTGGTCTCCTTCTCTGGGGCCAGCTGTGAAAGCCTTCCCAGGGCCTGCTACAGACCAGCAGCAACATGGGCTGTTACTCTGTGGTTTGGACTTTTTCTTCTCTAGCCGCCAGGAGGCTCTGGGGGAGGCAGGTGTTGCCCACAAAACCATCTTCTGTTTTTGCTTTTTATTTCACCTCCCTCTGGTGTCAGTTCCTACTGCAGTCCCTGGATAGAGGGCCTGGGTAAACACTTTGTGAGGGGTAGTATCTTGAAAATCAAAAGTCCTGGAAACACTTGGGGACCTGCTGCCCAAAAGGCCCTCCTTGGCCCTTTCCTGGTCTCTTCTGCGTCACTCAGTCAGGCCCTCACTACTCACATGGTCCTGTCAGGCCTTGGCATCCTCTCCATCCTCACAAAACTTGGCTTCCGCTCAGAGCTGAGTAAGTACAAAGCAGGAAGACCTGGGATTTGTAGCAGAAGAATGTTTCTAGAAACACAAGACTGAGGAAATAAGAAAATCTTGGGTGCCTTGGAGTCTGCATGCTTAGCACCCAGGCCTTCCCTTGGTTCAAGCTTCAGCAGATTAGGAGGCTGTGGCCCTTGGTAATTACTATGCACCTGCTCCCTGATCCAACCATCAGGGAATTGTGCCCAGTGATGCCAAGGGCGTGCCAGGATGTTATGGAGGAAGGGCTAGAGGACCCCAGGTGTGGTCATTGTACAGCTGAGGGGCAGGAAGACACTGTGAGGAGGAGAGGAGGGTGGCAGGCAGTGCTGTCCCACCATTGGGAATCCATGTAATTCCTTCCAACCCATTTAATTCCCCCTGGAAGGTCTTTGGAGTGGGCGCCTATGTATTGCACCTTACGTGTTCGTTTTCAAAGTCCCTGAGTGGTAATGTAGGTAGATGTGAGTCCCATCAGAGGAATCCCTTATAGAATCACATCTGCTTGGATTCCCAGGATGCTCGGGGGCTAGGCTTTCATGCCAGGACCCCACACCAGTTGGGTGGCAGGGAGGATAGGGCTTCACCCTGGATTAAAAACAGAGTTGAGTGTCTGGGGTCCTTTGGTCCCCAGAGAGCAGCAACTACTTGTACACACACACACACCCCCCACATGCCAAACAGTGCAGTGCTGGTCAGACACAGAGGAGCCCCTGGGCCCAGCCCTGCCACAGCGGCTTTGGGGAGGTCGAGCTTAGATATCCAGCTGTCCTGCCCTGGGATCTGGCTGTAGTGTTCCTCTGCCCTGTAGCTGGGGCAAGGATGCCTCTGCTTCATCAAGCCCCTCTGTTGGAGATGTGCTCCCATCTTCCGCTTTTGTGACTCAAGTCACAGGGTCAAGTGCTGAGGGGTGTGGCCACAGAGGGAACTCAGAGCTCTAGAGTGAGCAGGGTGGGAAAGGGAAGAGGCTTAGGTGAGTAAGCAGGGGGAGGTGAAGGTGTAGGCGCTGCCAAGGAACATGGCAGAGTCCATCATCTATGCAGACTTGTGGTTTGTGAAGACTCCTCTGAGAAAGAACAACTCCAACCCAGGAGAGGGTAAGGGTACCTGCAGCCACTTCATTCCCTGAGCCCACCGAACCTCAACCTACAACCCGACCACCATGGGGTCTCTCCTCTCCTCTCCGTCCCTCCTCTCCCCTCCCCTTTATTTCCACTCCACTCCCCTCTTCTCTACTCTCTTTTCTCCTCTCCTCTCCTCTCTTAGAGTCTGACAAGGATGGGAAGCTTACCTACGAGAACATGGAGGCACTTTCAGACCCAGAGGCACCCACCAGCCTGGCGCTGGCTATTGGACCAGAGGACGAAACAGGTATGATGAGCCCAGAGACTGTGTGCGTGTGTGTGTGTGTGTGTGTGTGTGTGTGTGTGTGTGTGTGTGTGTGTGTGTGCTGTGTGCTGTGTCTGCAGCAGTGGAGTCCCCAGTGGTCTCCAGAGAATGTTACTCTGGGGAGGGAGGGGAGAAGAGGAGCAACAGATGGAGCAGGTGCCAGCATGGCCCTAAGGCAAGTGCAGTCCCATTGGGGGCTTGGCAGGGGCTGGGACACCTCTAGGGGACTGAGTTGGAATGCGGAACAGGGAGCCACAGAGTGGGCAAGGAGATGAGATGAGGAAGGTAGATACTAGATAGTGTTCAGTAAGGAGAACTGGGGCTCAACCCCTTCCCACAACAAGGAAACCATAAAGGGAATCCAAAACAGCCATGATGGGATTCCCAGAAACGATCACAGATGGTACATGGCAAGAGCCCTGAGGCGACCAGGAGCCCCATGGGCGATGAGGGCATTTCATACTAGTTGCAGATGGAAGACAAGAGCAAGGCCACAGGGAAGGAGGCTCTGGAGGGAGGCACAGCCCAGGATTTGGCCATGACCACCTCCATTCCCTTTCCAGCATTCCACATGGAACAGCCAGCCAGGACTTGGAGCAGTGCCACAGCCCCAGATGCTGAGCAAATACTCCCCTGTGAGTATTTGTGAGTACTGTCCCCTTGTCAGTGCCATTACCAGCCATGTGGGACTCCAGGGAGAGAGAGAGGGTCATGGACACAACAAGTGGACATAACCCTGCAGTGTGCCTTGCTGGAGATGAACCTTCCTGCTATGACCTCAGGAGCAAACCACACCCCTAGCATTTCTCAATTCTTATCCCTCCGACCCATTTCCTCTCTCTGCTGAGCATTAGCTCTCTTTGATACGAGGCAGTGACCTTTTGATCTGGCTAACCATCAACAATCCCAAGTTCTTACTCTGGAACATTCTTTCTCTCTTTTCCTCCAAATTGTCCCACCACCCAGGAAAGCCAGCCACTGCCCACCCTCTTACCTGTGCAATCATCTCCTAGGGATGATTTCTCCAGGAAAGCCTTGTACCAGCCCCTCACTTTTCCTCCCTCCTTCTGTGAAGGTCATGGCCACCCCTACCGCTCACAGTACCTCCTCCTGGGATTGCTCCTCACCTGCCTGCTGCTGGCGGTGGCTGCCATCTGGTTGGGCATGCAATGTGAGTATGGCTGACCCTGGCTCTCTCATTGCCACAATCCGCCTCATCCTCTGGTCTCTCCACCATCAGGTACCCTTGCTCAGTGTACCCCACAGTGATGTCTCATCAACCCTCAGTTTTGGGGGACTACTTCCCAGCCCAGTCTACTCACAAGCACCTTGTCTTTCCCTAATAACCAAGTTATTAGGCATCAGATGTCATAAATCTGTCCAGTGGTTCAGAAATTTACAAGACAGAGAATAGGGGGTTGACTGCACTGTGTTGTGGCTCCAGGGTACCATTTCAGAGTGCTTCACACCCCCCCACCTCAACTGCTGTGTCTGCCCAGATCTGCAGGTAACTCAGCAGTTTGGGCAGATGAGCAGGCTACTGGAAACCTCCAACAGCAGCCTTCAGGAACAGCTCCACCTCGGAACTGCCCAAATGAGACAGAGGGAAAAGGACCTGCAAGACTCCAAGGAACAGCTGGCCCAGAACGAGAGAGCACTAGAGGAGGAACAGGGGGTACACCAGGCTGCTGAGGAGCAGCTACAGCTCTGCCAGGCAAACAGGACGAAGATGCAAGAGAACTTGCACACACTGCAGCGGAAGCTGAGCCACCTGCAGGACACAGTGAGGCCCTTCTTCACCTGCCCCTCACAAGGTACCTGCTGTGGACACTAGGGGGACTGAAAAGGCTAGTTAGCCATGAGGAAGCCAGATGAAGGAGCAACAGGAACAGGTGTCTGTCTAGGAGCATTCAGGAGGCAGCAAGCTGTCCAGGAAAAGGGCATTGAAGCAGACTGGGCTCAAGAGCCAAGCTGGCTGGCAGGGAGAAGGATGAAGTTTCACAATGCATCTAGGGGCACTCCCTTATGTCCAGGGCTGGCAGCCTGCAGTTCTAATCAATTTCACCCCATAGATAACAACAGTCATCTGGAACCCTAGACATTTGTATGTGGAGTTGGTTCACTTGGTTTCAAGAACACAGTTTACTTGGTCCTTGTTCCTGTGGGGACCACCTGAAGAGGAAGAATCACTGGCTGCTCCAGGTGCAGGCCAGTAGAGGGCAAGGTGGCTGAGGTCCACGTGCAGCCATGACAGGGAGGTGGGTGAGTTGGAGGGTTGTGGGCTTAGCGTATAGCAGACCCCTACTCCATTTATGTCTGTCTACTTTGAAAGCAGAGATGGAGAAGGGACCCATGGAAGGGAAAGGACAGGCCAAAGCAAGCTTGGGTGCTAGGGAAGATGGCTGCAAGCATGTCTTGAGAGTGTGGTCAGGGTTAGGTTCTGTCTGTATGAGGGTGAAGGAAGAGTGAGCACATACCCCCCAATTGTCATTTCCTGAATCTTCTACTGCTCTGTGCTGTGAGGTCCCACCCCAGGGCTGCCCCCACCCACCCTCCCAACACCCATTCCCAGAGCATCCTTGACTGCTTCTTCATTGAAAGAACAACTCTGAATGTCTACATTGATGACAGCTTCTTCCACCCTGCACCTCTGCCACCTTACAAAGGCCTGCTCATGCCATCCCAGTATATAACGCTTTGTTCTAATTGATTGCTCACAGTTAAGAAAATCCATATGACAATGATTTGGATGTGTGGTAGGGATGTTTTAGGGAGAAAAAGAGATGAATGAATGAATGAGATACCCAATGGATGGTTATGGGGCCAACTGAGATTGGGTAAAGTTCCGGGTATACTACAAGGTGTTCAGCTGTAGATACTGGTCCTGTGGGAACTCCTAGTGTGTGAGGAAGTCATGCTACTGCCTGGGAAGGCCTTTTGCTGAGTACAAATAGACATGGCATTTTCCATGGTGGAGGGGGCAGAGCAGGGCTGAGGAGGATTGCAGAGGTCAAAGGCCAGAAGTCCACAAGAGTAATGGTCTTGGACACAGGGCTTGGTTAGTAGTCAGCCTGTGAGGGCATCATTATTCCCAGGCTGTGCTACCATCACTCTCTCCCTCCTTTCTAGGCACCTGCTGTATGGTGGGCTGGATACTGATTCAAAGAAGATGCTTTCACATCTCACTCACTAAGAGAGATTGGCAGGAAAGCTGGGAGTATTGCAAATCTCTGTCATCTGACCTGACCACAGTCACAGACAATCCTTGGAGTTATTCCTATTCAGAAGTAAGTAAGCTGAAGTGGGTTAATTGGACTGAAACGCATCATTGTTTTGGTTTTGACAGCACATGCATGCCGGCCAGCATGCCCTGGCAGACACAGACAGTCATGATCCCTCACCCTGAGTAGCCTGCAGCACAGTGCTGTGGGTGGTGGCCCCTCCTTGCCAGCCAGTGCTGGCAGGAACTCTTAGCTGGCTGAGATGTGACCCTTGATACCACAGGGCCCATTCACCCATTGGTGGTCAGTACCAGAGGGAAGCTCATCCCTGTCGCCCAAAGTCCTCATGCTGTAGTGTGTTTTCATCCACACACCTGTGCTGTCTGAATCTCCCCTCAGATTTTTCCCTGGAAGAGCTTATTGTCGCAGTTTTCTGAGGACACTTCATATTGGGTTGGCCACGGCTTAAACAAGGACCGGTGGAGACTTCCAGGGTAAGTTTGTTGGGCATTATGACTGTTTCCAGCTCTTCTCATCTCCTCGTAAAGACATACCAAGGCAACTGGCTCCTTAGGTTCTGATTCCAGAATGTTTCCGTCAGTTAGTGTTATAATTACCTATTTGTTTTCTTTTTAAGAAAGTTCTATGGGAGTCGTAAGCTTTATTCTATTCCCTAGTATCTAAAACTACTTGGCTCAGTTAAAATAAGGAAAGAGTTGCTAGGTTGGGATGCACGTTCTTATTCAGAAAGCAAAACTGAGTTTCAGCCAGGGTTTTACAGCTGATGGGAAACATGGACATTCTAACTTGCCATCCCTAGACACACCTGCCCAACTGAGGCTGGGCTGTGCCAGTCAGGGCCACTGGGGGCGCTAGAGCAGTGCCAAGGAACTAGAGCATAGGGTGAGTCCTGAGACAAGGTGGCCACTTGCTTGTGTTCCTGGGAAGCTGGAGTGTTTCTATCCTATAGACCTCGGGTAACTGGTCCTTCCCTAACCCTCCTACTTCTGAAATTGGCAGATTATCTGGAGAGCTGGGACTAGCTCATGTTTCACACAGGCCAAGGTACTGAAGGGAGGATGGATAGGGAAGGTTCAATAATCTCTTGATTGATTTCTCCACCAGCCAATGCTCCATGATAGACAGCCATTCTGTTGTGGTCCATGCTTCGCTTCTGAGGTCACAGGTGTGCAGTAACCAACTTCCTTGCATTTGTGAGATGGCATCTTTCAGGATTTCAGGCTAGGACCATTCTATGTAGAATCCAGGTAAGGATGGAGCAAGGATTGTGGTGTGACAGGTCTGGGTCAGAGGGGTGCAAGGCATGGGCCCAGATATTACAGGAACAGGGACCGGCGTGATAGCATAGTGGTTAAAGTCCTTGCCTTGCATGCACTGGGATCCTATTGGCTCTGGTTCTAACCCCCCTCGGCCCCGCTTCCCATCCAGCTCCCTGCTTGTGGCCTGGGAAATCAGTCAAGTACAGCCCAAAACCTTGGTACCCTGCACCCATGTGGGAGTCCTGGAAGAGCTTCTGGCTCCTGGCTTCTGATTGGCTTAGCTCCAGCCGTTGCGGTCGCTTGGGGAGTGAATCATTGGATGGAAGATCTTCCTCTCTGTCTCTCCTCTCTGCATATCTCCCTTTGCAATAAAAAAATAAATATTTTTTTTCATTTTTATTATATTTTTGACAATCTTTACATAGTTAATTTAGGGTAAAAAGGTTCAAGGGCCATAGGAATGTGGGTAAGACTATTATTTCCATATTTTTTCCTTCATGTATCTGAGGTAAAGGGGAATATTGAAGGAGAATCCCCTCCCCCCAGTTTCCCACCCACCCCAAGTCCTGGATGTGGGGCATGCTCTGAGATACTTGCTCAAGTGGTTTCTATAGCTCACCAGTTATGAATTGCTGCCAATCTCGCCACTCCAAGCATGATGAGGTAGTTGAAGAACCCACTGATTGACATAGTCCATCATAGAGTCTCCATTTGCCCAGTATTTCGCTGCCAACATATAGCTGAGGTGGTTGATTGACTTGTTCTGTCTTCTGTCTTTTCTTGGTTAGGGTTCTGAGTCCGGCATTTTGATTGGGGAAATCTCCAAAGAAACTTTGAGGTATTCTCAGACCAGATTCTTATGTGTTCTAGCAATGACAGGGCCCGGCACAGTCATCGCCCCAATTAGCTGATGGTTGCAATTGCTGGGTTGGTTCTGTTTTCACTCCCAACTTCCACTGGAGCCAAAAAGTGTTGCAGTCCAGCCTGGTTCTGTCCTGGTTCTGCCCAGCACATATTAGGCCCTCACATAAACCAGTGGGAGCTGCAGCCTAGTCAGAGCGACCCACAATAACCCACACCAGCCCCACCCCTACCCTGGTTTGCCAGTATGTGTAGCAAACTAGTCCAGTCTGTCCCACACCCCATTTGGCTCTTGTACATGTCGATGGGTATTGAAGCTTAGCTCCATCTAACCAGCTCAACTATCCAGCCCTCACGGTTGATGTTGAGTGCCTCTCTGTCTAGCCACCCCAGCCCCCATCCTAGTTTTTGTGCCCTCTCATGGGAGTGGTAACCCAAGAGGCCCACTATTTCCCTCCCAGGCCTCTCCCACTCCCAGATTATGCACTCTTCAGGTGGTTATGTGGTTTGATTTGACAGAATTAGCCCCCAGTGCCAGCTTCTGCCAGTTGATGCTGCAGCTAAGCCCAAGCAACCCTCACCCACTCTAATTTATGCTTGCACCAGTAGGAATAATCAGCCCAGCCTGGCTTTTCCCTGATCAAGTCCACAGAGGCCCACAGATGCTGTAGCCCTGCTTAGTCTGGTCTGGCCCCTTCCCAGCCCACGTTCTCCAGTCATAGTAGCTGTCCGGTAAGGGGACCCCTGCTTATTCCCCCTGCCAGCTCTGCCCCCTCCCTTCCTGGTTCTCACGCATGTTGGTTGGGTGCTGCGGTCACATCCGGTACAGACAACCTCACCTTGGCATTCTGTATTGTGCACTGGTTTATGTCACGACCGAACCTGGCTCAACTCACACTCTGTTCTAGTGCATGGATTTGCCAGTGGATGACGTGAACTGATTCAGCCTGGTCTGCCCCCGACCCATGCCAAATGTGTGCCAGTCAGAAACTTTTCATGGCCTATTCTGGGCTGTTTCCTATCATGCTTCTTGCGCTTACCTTTAGGGTCTGTGTCCTGCCAGAGGAGTTGCCCAGGCTCCTCCATCAGAACCCCTCCCAGTGCCAACTTTCATGCATACCAGGGGTTCCATGAGCCAGCCCTACTCAGTTCACCTCCTGTCCTAGCTGGAGCAGTGGCTTTTCCTGACTGGCCTTCAACCCAATCTTGTTCTTGCTGTTGGATGTTTCAGCCAAGCCATGGCTCGTCCATACCCATATACGGCTCACCAATGGCTCTATAGGGGTTGAGACCTAGCCTAGTCTGTCCCACATCTACTCTGGTCCTCCAGGACACCAGACGGTGTTGGGGTCTGGCCCTGCCTGGTGCATCCAGTCCCAGTCCACATTGTGCCAAGGGAGACTACAACAGTTTCCTGATTAGAACACAGCCCCCATTCCAGCCCACGCACCCCTTGGTGGGAATATCAACCCAGTTAGGGTGTCCCCTTAGCTCCCCAACTGGGCCTGTTCCCAGTCATAGATCATACCACGCATGCCAGTGGTTGCTCTGATTCAGCTTAGCTCAGCCCCTCACCAGTCCTGGCCTCTGCCTTAGTCTCCGTGGCTTAGCGTCCCTGACTCACGCAGACCAGCAGGTGCAAAAAAAAAAAAAAATTACAGGGAATTATTCTTCCCAGAGGACAGCCCATGGCTTGGTTGGGCATAACAGAAGCAAATGAAAAATGATGAAGTGGCTGTCCAGGGAGCTTTGGCCAGAGTGGAGTGGGCTAAGAAGGGGCTGGAGTGCAGCCAACTGTGGAGCTCACCGATGCTTTACTCTTGCAGGTGTTAATGGCAGAATCCTGCTGGGCCATCCCCTCTGATTGTGTCCAGCAGTGCTCAGCACATCCTCACAGTACAGTTTCCAGTGGACATCTGTCTTTCTTATAGCCAGCACATTGCCTGATTCAAATCTTCCTCCAGAAATTGGTCTGTTCCAGGGGAAAGGGGAAAGAATCTCCTAGAACGAACTCTGGGCATGGTGGTCAAGAACCTTCCCCTGTGACATGGGATGGGGGCGGGGAGGAGGGCACATGGACTGAGTGGATAAGGGCAGCCCAGAGCCAGCCAGGCAGCTTTGTTGAAATCGGTTTAATTATTACACTTGTCAGTCTTGTGTGTCCGCAGTGCTGTCTGGTTGGGTGAGCCCAGCAGAAGACCGTGCCCAAGTGTTAGTTCAGCCAGGTGCTCTGTCCCTCACATCCATGCTGAAGCTCCCTTACACGGGGGAGGAGATGGTCAGCTTGGCCGGGGCTGGCAATCTGTTCACAGATTTGTCCTGAAAGCCAAAGGCAGAGGCCCAAGAACCCCAAGACCCCACTGCTAAGAGTGTAACCCCAGCAGTGTCAGGCTGGCTGTGGGTGGCTTGGCATGGTGCCCTTGGTGGCAGAAGAGACTGCCAGCTTCTCAGTTGAAGCTGTGGTAGCAGGTGATGATTTGTTTCCAATTTTCTTTTTCTTCGTGTTGTATTTGGAGTCCAGAGGAGAGAAGGGAAGGAACCGCACCCAGCATCCTAATGCCATCATCAGTACTCAGGGCTGGGGGATGGCCACCCAATGTCATCCAAGGGTCCCCAATGTGGAGCATGCTCAGAGGCATCTGCTCAAGTGGTCTCAATAGTTCTGAAATGCTGTTAATTTCATTGCTCCAAGGATGAGAAAATCCTTCCAAGTCCATCAACTCACATAGTCCACCCTAGAGTCTCTAATCTTCCAGATACTTGTTGTAAAACCTTAGCTACTAGAGTTCTCCAATTTGTGCTGCCCTCCATCCTCTGCTGTGATACTAGATGTCCTCTGCAGGGCCCGAGTGGACTGCCATATCCTCCATGTGTATCTGGGATACCATCCACTGCGCCATGTTTAGCCACTAAAGAGGCCCAGTTCTGACTCAGGCATTGGAACGTTAGGCCACAGATTCTGCGATTCTCCCTGTGGTTGGAGTTCTGAGTCAAGTGGTTCAGCTGAGGGTGTCCACAATAGAAACCTTGTCTGAGGTGACCCCAGACATGATTCCTGTGTGTGCCAGCCAGTGTGGGCTCCAGAGGCAAAGGGATTTCCTGGGGGTCAAGGTCCCGTTTGCTCACACTGGATGGATGCCAGGGAACTCCTGGTATTGGGGGGCTGGTTCAGGCAGTGGCTCCAGGATCCACTCCAGGTGCTAGCTGATTTCACTGAAGGGAGCATGAGTACTGGGTTCCACCTGATAGGCAGATGGAGGGGTCAAAATAAGATCCAGTGGCAAGGATTTAAGAGAGTATATCCATTACATTTTGGGGATTCTACTGAATGTGTTGGTGAGGGGACCATGGCAACTCTCACAGGACAGAGAGCGTCTGTGAAGGGTGGGGTCTGTGAACCCTGGGGTCCCCTAGGAGTATCCCAAGGTGTCTGGTCAGTCCTCAGAAATGGGATATCAGGCCAGTGAATCCTGAAGCCTGCTGTGCCACAGCACCTGCCTCATCCCTTGTTTATTTCAATCCCCGAGGGTCAGAAGAGGGTGGGGAAGATGCAAGTCACAGAGCACACTTAGGGTCCAGGACTAGCTCAGCAGCAAGGGGTTGCCCCTTGGAAAGGGGTGTGGGCATATTTGGGAACAAAGTTATAGTTCCATGTGGGGGAAGACCTCCCAGTCGCATGGATAGTTTGCAACGAGCCAAAACCCCACTACCCAATGAGTGATAATTTGTGGGACAAGTGAGCTGTGATCCCTAGAATCATACGGAGTATAAAGTCCTGCTAACCGCCTCTCCCCTGAAAGTTCTGCCCATCAACTCTGCTTAAACAAGGACTCCCTCCACTTGACACTGAGGCCGTCTTCTCCATGCTCACACTTCACTACTCAATACTGACGAGCCCTGATCTTTAATCTCTGTGACCTTTGATTCCATGGCTGGAGCTGCCATTGTCCCTGCTGGTGCCGCTTGCATCCTGAGTTGCCCTTCTGTACCTCCTTTCAGCCTGTGTGAAACCACTTAACCACTACGCTATTGCACTGGGCCCCATCCTGTTTCTTTCTTTAAAAATGACAGGGTGGGCCTGGTGTGGTAGCCTAGTGGCTAAAGTCCTCACCTTACATGTGCCAGGATCTTATATGGGTGCCAGTTCATATCCCAGCGGCCCTGCTTCCCATCCAGCTCCCTGCTTGTGGCCTGAGAAAGCAGTCAAGGACAGCCCAAAGCCTTGGACCCTGCACCCACGTGGGAGACCCAGAGGGGGTGTCAGGCTTCTGGCTTCGAATTGGCTCAGCTCTGGGCCACTTAAGGAGTAAATCATCAGGTGAAAGATTTTCCTCTCCATCTCTCCTCTTTGTATATCTCACTTCCCAATAAAAAATAAATAAATCTTTAAAAAAAAAAAAACTAGCCAGGGTATGATTGACAGGTTGATGAGAATTAAACACGGCGATTTCCCCACGTAAGGAGCCTCCACTTGCTCATATGTACACATGTACAGTAAGTGGCATGGTCAGCAGCTCCAGAGCCTGGGAGGCGAGCGTTTTAGGAAGGCCGTCCTGTCTGCCACTTCTGGGCAGTAGCTGAGGGAGACTCTCCTGGAGGCTGGCAGGGTGTGGCATGAGCACAGACACAGCCAGATTTTACAATTCTGTGGATACCTCTTGGCCTTCCTGATGCTGGCTGGCCTTTCCCCAGGCTGCTGTGGATGAGCCCCTTCCATCCCATGCTAGGAGCTCTTCCCAGAGGCGCCCACTCCCAGGCCCTTTCTCCTGTGTAACTCACCAGCCCACCCCTGCAGTAAGCATGGGCGATGGCAGGAAGCAGGCCTGGGTGTTTGTCCTTTATGATCCCAGTAAGGATGCACATTCCTGGATGAGCTGGAATGTACAGCCCCATTCAGCACCTAAACTGCTTCTCAGGGCTGGTGCCATGGCATAGCAAGCTAAGCCTCTGCCTGAAATGCTGACATCCTATTTGGGCAATGGTTTGTGTCTCCTTGGCTCCACTTCTGACCTAGCTCCCTGCTAATGTGCCTGGGAAAGCAGCAGAGGATGGCTAAACTGCTTGAGTCTCTTTATCCTTGTGGGTGACCTGAAGATGTTCCTAGCTTTGGACTTCAGCCTGGCATGGCCCCAGCCATTACAGATTTGGGGGATTGAATTAGCAAATACAAGATTCTCTGTCTCTTCCCTCTCTGTAACTCTGCCTTTCAAATAAATATTTTTTTAAAACATTAAAAATAAAAATGGCAACAATCTTGCTTTTAAATAAGAATTAGCTATCTATGATAGTGCCATCATAGAAAAATATTATTTTGTAAATATTTATCTGTTAATTATTTGAAAGGTAGAGTGACTGAGAACCAATGTTGGAATTAGGTAAGGACGTGTTTAAGCACAGAGAGAATCACTAGCCAACGTGAAGTAGAGTGGGCACATTCCAGAAAATAGGAGAGGACAGGACAATGTGAGAGGGACACCTGCAGACTGACGGGCACGGAGGGGCAACGGTGGTGCTGTGGTGTTGCAGTGACCGGATGCCTCAGTGGCAGTCAGCGAGCTGTGGTCTGAACTCCCCCGGAGGCTGGAGCGCCGCCAGCAGTGAGGTGGGAAGGGGAGCTCACTGGGAGCTCAGCAGAAGCTGAGGCACCTGCAGGACACACTGAGGCCCTTCTTCACCTGCCCCTCACCAGGTACCTGCTCTGGGCATGGGGGAGCCAAAGGGGCTGGCTTGGCATGAGGGAGTCAGGTGAGTGGGCACCAGGGGCAGGGGTCTGGGGGCACTCGGGATGGGGCAAGCTGTCCAGGAAAAGGACAGTGGAGCAGAGCTGGAATTGACAAGAGCTGTAGCTGCCAGCCAACAGGGAGAAGGATGAAGCCTCACACTGGATCTAGGATCCCTTCACCTCCAACACCGTCAGCCCGCAGTGCAAATCTGGTTTAACCATGAGCAGCAGCAGCATGGTTGGGAACCTTCCCCAAGCCCCCATTTATATGTGAATTGGTCGTGCCTAGTTTCAAAGGACATGGCTTCACTTAGTCCTTGCTCCCGTGGCCACTGCCTGAGGTGAAGGTCACCAGCTGCTCCAGGTGCAGGCCCTTAGAATGCAGCGTGGCTGAAGTCCATGGGGGGCCCACACAGAGAAGTGGGTGGGTGGGAGTGTTCAGCGACTTAGAATGCAGCAGACCCCTGCTCCGCCTGCTCTATTCACTTTGAAAGCAGTGATGGGAGAAGGAATTCATGGAAGGGAAAGGCCAGGCCAAAGCAAGCTGGAATACGAAGCAAGGTGCCAGGGGCCATGGGCACGGGCATGGGCAAGGCTTAGGAGAGTGGTTAGGGTTCATTTCTGTCTGAGGGGGGAGGAAGAGTACATGCAGACAACTTAAACTGTCATTTCCTAATCTTTTGCTCCATGCTGTGGGGGTCTCATACCAGGGCTGTCCTCCATTGCCACAGCACCCCCTGCTGGTCCTTCAGTGAAAGAACAGCTGTGAATGCCTACTCTAACGCTTGCTTTTTCCACCCCACACCTCTGCCACCTCACAGAGGCCAGTGGCTCACTGGCACCTCCCCTTCCTCTGCCTGTCAGCTGCCTCCTGTCTTCACTTTCCTCCCTGCCCGTCCTGAGGTCCAGCCATCACCCAACTGCTCACTCCTTTTCCCAGTGTCTTTACTGTGCTTGATTGGCAAGATCTGGACTTTGCAGGAACCTGGCTGACCACTATACCTAGTGCTGCACCAAAGTGTGTCACATCAGGGACTGTTCTGCCTGGTGCTAATGAGACTCTGGCCACCAAGCACTGCCTGGTGCCCTAGGCGGCTTCCAGGGCAGCTCCCCAGCCTCAAACCCCAGCCTTTCCTTTGTAATTCCAGGTGCCCCATCTGTCCCAGCCCTCCATGCTCCACTGCCAAGTCTGTGGAGGCATTTAAAAATTTGCCCATTCCTATTTTTGAATTTCTTCCCTAGTCATCCTTTGATTTGGAGCTGGCAAGGTCCTTCACAAACAAAAATATGTTCATGCCATCCCAGTCTAGATTGTATCATTCTAGTTACTTGATCACAGCTAAGGAAATTGGAATCTGTAGTGGGGACTGCAAAGAGATGAATGAATGAGTGAGAAGCCTAATGGATTGGTATGGCGCCCAGGTGAGACTGAACAAAGTATGGAGGGAGATTGAAGTGGGTGTTTGGGAAAGAACCACTGGTCCTAGAGTAACTCCCGTAGTGTGAGGAAGTCATGCTACTGAGTGTGAAGGCTTTCCACTGAACACACATAGTCAGGGCACTTGCCATGGTGGAGGGGGCAGAGGGAGACTGAGAAGTATTGCACAGGTCTGGGCCAGAAGTTCACGGAGTGATGGCCACGAGCCAGGGGAGGTGTGGTTAGCAGCCAGACCATGGGGATGTCACTTTCATCCCAGGCTATGCTACCATCACTGTCTCCCTGCTTTCTAGACACCTGCTGTATGCTGGGCTGGGTACTGACCCAGAGAAGATGCTTACACATCTCACTCACTAAGCAAGATTGGCAGGAAAGCAGGGGTAGTGCAATTCTCTGCTGTCAGTTCTGACAATAGCGGGAGACACATCTTGGTCAAACCATTCAGAAGTAAGTAAACCAGAAGGATTGAATTTCATAGAGAAACATCATTGAGTCAGGATTGGCAGGGCACACTGGACCCTGTGTCCTGGCAGACATGGAGAGTCACGATCTTTAACACTGAGTGGCCACACTCGCAGGCACAGTACTGCAGATAGCCCTTCCTAAACAAAAGTGCTGGCAGGAAGTCTCAGTCCGCTGGGACATGGCCCTTAAGGAGCACAGGGCCAGGGCACCCATCGGTGGTCAGGTCCCACAGGCAGGCTCAGCCCTGTCGCTGGACACGCTCATCCTGTGGGTGCATTTTTGGCCACACCTGTGTTCTCTGAATCTCCCTTCAGAGCTCCCTGGAAGAGCTTATTGTCGCAGTTATCTCTGGCTCCTTAGGTCCTGATTCCAGAATGTTTCCATCAGTTAGTATTACAATTATCTATTTGTTTTCCTCTATTTAATAACATTTTGGGAGCATCTTAGTTTTTGTTCTATTCCCTAGGATTAGAAGTCCCTGGTGCAGTTAAAACAATGAAATAGAAAAGCTTAGGTTCAGCCAGGGTTTTACACCTGATGGGAAATGTGGGCATTCTAACTCGCCATCCCTAGACACACTTGCCTAGCTGAGGCTGCGCTGTCCCAGTCAGGGCCACTGGGGGCGCTAGAGCAGTGCCAGGGGTGACAGCAGAGGGTGAGTCCTGAGACAAGGTGGCCACTTGCTGTGTTCCTGGGAAACTGGGGTGTTTCTGTCCTGTAGACCTCAGGTAATTGGTTCCCTTCCCCTCCAGCCTTTTCATTTGGCGTCCAGACATCTTTCCCTGAACGTGCACTAGGAAGGCAGAGGTGACTGGAACCTGAGCCAGTTTTCCAACCTGCCAAGGGGACAGAGAAAAGAACTGAGTTATCACTCAATATGATGTCGCCACCTGCAGGTGCTTCATGTTATACCACAGCCGGTCATGGTATCTGAAAGCACAGTCGTGCAGTACCAACTCCTAAGTCTGTGTGATGGCATCTTTCAGATTTCCAGACCGAATTTGGGTAAGAGTAGAGCAAGAGCTGTGGTGTAGCAGATCCAGGGCAGAGAGGTGCAGGGCCCAGAGAGGAAGGTTCTTCCAGGAGGAGGGACTGTAGTTTTTTGGACATGACAGGGTCTGGTGAAGGCCCGACATTGAAGGCAGCAGGTGACATCCCTGACCAGGGAGCTGAGGGCTGCTATGAGGTGGGCTGGGTGGGCTACATGGGCTGGGTGAGGGTGTGTTGACAACCAGCTGTGATGCTCTATGCTTCCAAAGAGCCTGCTAGGCTTTCCTGCCTGACCTGAGGCCTGCAGTGCCCAGCATCTCCTCACTGGGCAGTGCCCAGCACAAACCTAACCAACACCTGACACTTGTCACCAGCACGCTGCCTGCTTCAAACCTTGGCCCAGAAATTTATCTGTCCTGGGAAAAGGGTGAAGAGGCTTCTAGAAGAGATTCTGAACACGGTGGCCAAGAACCTGTCCTGGTGGCATGAAACTGGGGGTTAGAGAGGAAGATGTATTGCCTGAGTGGATAAGGGCAGCCCGGAGCCAGCCAAGCAGTTTTATTGAAATCACTTTAAATCATTTGCCTGCAGCCTAGTTGGAGGAACCCCCGGTCACCCTCATGAGTCCTGCTCCCTGCCCTGACTCCAGCTCATGCTGGTATGTGCAACAGACTGGTCCATTCTGTCCTGCTTCCCATTCAACTTTTGTATATACTGATAGATGCTGGAGCCTAACTCAGCCCAATCAACTCCACTGTCCAGTCCACTTTTATGCTGGTGGGTGCTACTCCCTGTCCATCCAGGTCCACTCCCAGCCCTGCTTCGCATGCTCACAGGTGGGAGCTGCAGCCCATCAGAGGTGCTCATAGTTTCCCTACTGGGCCCAATCCCAGCCCCAGATCTTGCATTTTCCAGGTGGTTCTGAGGACTACTTTGACAGGAATTGCCCTTATTTCTAGCACTTGCCAGCATATGTTGCATCAAAGTCGGGCCAGTCTGCACTGTTAGCCACATGCACGCACCAGTGGATACAGTCAGATAGCCCAGCCTGGCTCTCCCCATAACCCAGATCACTTTCAGGCCGAAGTTCTTTGCAGCCTTGCCTAGCCTGGTCTGTCCCCAGTCCCAGTTCTCAAGTTCTCCAAAGGAAACAGTGGCCTACAGGGTGGTTCTCACTTCCCAGCTACTGGACTTGCCCCCTCTCCACCCAAGTCTCATGTGCGATGGTGTGTGCTGTGGCCCAGTCTAGCATGACCACAGCACAATTTGGCATTTTCCAGTAGGGCTGTAGCCCAGCCTAGCCTGGAATCCCCCAGTTCCAGATCATACTGGTGGGTACTGAAGCCTAACCCAGCCCAGCCAGCTCCCAATCCCAGTTCTAATGTGAACCAGCTTGTTGCAGCCCAATCGGCCTGCCCTGTACACCATTCTGGTTCTCACAATGACCCAGCCAGCCCACTCCCAGTTCTGACTCACATGTATGCCAACAGGTACTATAACCTGGCCTGATCTGGGCTGCTCTCAGTCTTGATTCTTGAACTCACCTGCAAGGACTGCATCCTGACAGAAGAGTTCCCCAAATCACACATTGGTGGGTGCTTGGCCCAGCCTAACTTGGACCACCTCCTGTCCTGGGAGGTACAGTGTCCTTGCCTAACTTGCTCAGCCCTGTCCTGGCTCTTACTGTTGAGTGCTACAGCCCAGCTACATCTGATCTACCCCCAAGCCCAGCTCTCATATGGTTCAGTGGGTGCAGAGACCTAACCCAACCCGTCCTACCCATCCTCTTGCCAGCAGCAACAGGTACTGGAGCCTAGCCCAGTCTGGCACACCCCAGACCCAGTCCACACCCATGGAAAGTTAAACTGTTGCCATGTTCATCCCAGTTTGCCACCCATATTCTGGCTTTTGCGCTCACCAATAGGAACCACAACCCAGCAGGGGCATCCCCTTAGCTCCCTGACCATATCTGCTTCCAGCCACAGATCTGTGCAGTGAACCAATACTGCACTGAGTGATAACTTGCAGAACAAGTGAGCTGTGCTCCCTAGAATTTTGTCTAGTATATTGTCCTGCCAACCATCTCTCCCCTGAAAGTTTTGTCCATCAACTCTGCTTAAACGAGGACTCCCTCCACTTTACACTAAGGCCATCTTATTCTCCATGCTCACACTTCACTACTTAATACCAGCCAGCCCTTATCATTTATCTCTGACTGGAGCTGCCATTGTCCCTGCTGATGCCGCTTGCATCCTTGCATCCTGCACTGGCCCTTCTGTGCTTCCTTTCAGCCGGGTGCCACCAGCACTGATGAAGGTGCTTTCTGTATCACCATCCATTACAGGACAAAGGAAAGGCCCCAGGGCAAGTCCCAGAGATCCTCAGCACTCCCTGGCCACAGCAACCCCACAGTGTGAAGGCTCCTACTGGGTATGGGTGGCCCGTGTCTCTCCCTCCCACTCAGGAATGGCAACTGACTTCACAGAGTCCTGTGATAAAGTGTGTGCTCCCCATATCTCCAGCACACATGACTCTGGTTGAGATCTAGACTATCTTGCATCTTACACATGGGAAATGATGACTTGTCCAGCCACCCAGAGTGGCAAGCCCGGACTTCATCTTCAGATCTTTGTCATCTTATTACATCAGGCTTCCTTGGCAGCTCGAGAAACACAGCTATGGCTGCTCTAACAAATGTCCACAAACCCAGAACCCTCAATGTTAGGAATGTATTCTCTTTAGGGACCTGAAGGACATAATTTCAATGCAGGCATCCCTGGACTAAAATCAAGCTGTGCCCTGGGCTGGTTCCTTTCTGGAGGCTTATGGGAAACCAACTCCCTGCCTTTTCCAGTGTCAGGGCTTCTTGCATCCCTTCGCTGCTGGCCCCCTTTCTCCACGTTCAGAGCCAGCAAGAGCCATGGGAGTCCTCCTCACCTCGCATCTCTCTGACCCTCCATTCCTCATCCAGTCTCTTTCTTATCAAGGTTGGCAGGCATGTGATTCAAAGGTTGATGAGGATCAAACAAGACGATTTCCTCGTATAAGGCTTCTACATGGTCATATGCACATATGTGCAATAAGTTGCATGTTCACCAGCTCCAGGGCCTATGAGGCAAGTATTTAGGAGGGCTGTACTTCTGTCATGTCTAGGCAGTAGCCGAGGGAGGGACTCCCAGAGGCCAGCGGGCTGTGGCAATGAGGACAGACATAGCCTGACTTTCAGAGTCCCTGAGGCCTCTTGTACTTCCTGATGCTGGCTGGCCTTTACCTGGGCTGCTGTGGATGAGGCCCTTCCATTCCACACTGGGAGCTCTTCCCAGAGACCCCCACAGTCTTGTGCCCTTTCTCCTTTGTAACTCACCAACCCACCCCTAAGTTAAGCAAGAGAGAAGACAGGAAGCAGGCTTGGGTGTTTGTCCTTTATAACCCCAGTGAGAATGCCATGCTCCTGGATGAGCTGAGTGTACAGTACCTGCTGCTCACCTCTTTAAATCCCTTCTGGGGATCAATGCCATGGCAAACCTCTGCCTGCAATGCTGGCACCCTATTGGGCACTGATTCTTGTCCTGGCCACTCCGCTTCTGTTCTAGCTCCCTGCTAATGCACCTGGGAAAGAAGTGGAGAATGGCTCAAGTGCTTGGGTTCCTATATTCATGTGGGTAAACTGGAAGATGCTCCTAGCTCTGGGTATTAAGTTGACACAGCCCAGCCTTGCAGATTTGGAGGTGTTGAACCAGCAGATAAAACATCCTCTAGGCCCAGCACAATAGCATAGCTGCTAAAATCCTTGCCTTGAACGCGCCAGGATCCTATATGGATGCCAGTTCTAATCCTGGCAGCCCTGCTTTCCATACAGCTCCCTGCTTGCAGCCTGGGAAAGCAGTCAAGGATGGCCCAAAGCCTTGGGACTCTGCACCCACATGGGAGACCCAGAAGAAACCCCTGGCTCCTGGCTTTGGATTAGTTCAGCTCCAGCTGTTGCAGCCCCTTGGGGAGTGAACCATCAGATGCAAGATCTTTCTCTCTGTCACTCCTCCTCTCTGTATATCGGCCTTTCCAACAAAAATAAATAAATATTTTAAAATATATGTATTTTCTATCTCTGTCTCTTCTCTCTCTGTAACTCTTACTTTCAAACTGGTAAGCAAAATATAATAGTAAAAACCTAATTACAATGCTGTTTTCAAAAAAAGAGTAAGCTGTCTATGTTAAGGTCATTAGAGGAAAATATTATTTTGTAAATATTTATTTATTTACTTGAAGGGCAGTTACAGAAAAAAGAAGAGGGAAAGATAAAATTATAGAGAAAGACTGGGATAGAGAGAGAAGTAGGTCTTCTGATCATCAGTTAATTCCCCAGATGGCCCCTAATAGTGAGGGCTGGGACAGGCTGAAACCAGCAGCTCCTTCTAGGTCTTCCCACAAGAGTATAGGGTCCCAAGAGCTTGAGTCGCCTTCTGCTGCTTTCCTGGGCCATTACAGCAAGTGAGATTGGAAGTGGAGCAGCTGGAACATAAACTGGTGATATGAGCCTGTGGTTTCACTTTCTCCTCCCAGCTGCTCTTGGTGGGGAGGGTAGTAGGGATCACCTGCAAGGTTGTGGGTTTTTCTCACCTCCCTCTTGAGGCAGTTCCCAGTTCAATCCCTGGATGTGAGGCCTGGAGAGTCCCTCTGTGAGAGGTAGCATCTTGGAAATTGAAATGCCATTCCCTAGGTTCCTCCATCAATAGGTTGGGCCCTCACCACTCACAGTGATCTGTCAGGCCATGGCAGCCCACCATCCCCACAAAGACAGGCTTCCTTTCAGGGCTGAGTAAGTACAGAGCAGTAAGAGCTGGGCTTTGTAGAGGAAAAAATTATTTCCAGGACAATGAGACTAAGAAAGTAAGAAAATCTCGGGTGTCTTGGAGTCAGCATGTTCAGCATCAAGCCTTCCCCTGTTTTCTGGCCTCAGTGGACTAGAAGGCTGTGGCCCTTGATAATCCCTGGGCACCTGCTCCCTACTACCCACCAGGTGTTGTGCCTAAGTGTTGCAAGAGGTGGGAAGGAGGAAGAGGCTGAGGGTCTCAGGTGTGAGCAGTCAGAGTGGCATGGCCAGGGAGAAGCTGTGAGAAGGAAAGGAGGGAGGGAAGAGGCAGGGGGTGCTGACCCAACGGTGTGGGTACGTGTGCCTACTCTCAAAGTCATTTAATCTCCAGGAAGGGCTTTGGAGTGGGCACCTGTGTGTGGCATTCTCACTTGTTAGTTCTGAAAGTCCCAAGTAGATGGGGTGGGGGAGGGGCACAACATGAGTTCCCATTGGACAAGGCAGCAAATCAGAATCCTTTCTGGAAACCCACATCTGCCTGAAACGCCAGAGAGCATCACACACACACACACACACACACACACACACATGCCATAGGAGGCAGGGCTGATCAGGAGAGGAAGAGTCCCAGCACCCAGCACAGCACTACCACAGTGGTGTTGGGGACACAGGGCTAAGGTACCCATCTCCCCTGTCCTGGGCTCTGGACCAGTGTCTCCCCGGCCCCTGTGGCTGGCACCCAGTGAGGCCTCTGCTTCACTGAACACATCTGTCGGACATGCAATCCCATCTTCTTCTTGTGTGACCACAAGTCACAGGGTCAAGTGCTGAGCAGTGCACCCAAAGAGGGAACTCAGAGCTCTAAGGTGAGCAGTGTGGGAGAGGAGAGAGGCTTAAGTGAGCAAAAAAAAAGAAACTTAGGGCCAGCAGCTGGAGGTGGCGTGCTGCCAGGGAACATAGTAGAGGGCAACACTTGGGAAACCTACTGTTCGTGAAGGCTCCTCTGAGGAAGAACGTCTCCCACCTGGTTCAGCGTAAGAACACCTGCAGCCCCTTCCTCCCCTGAGCCTGCCCACCCCCACCCTCCTACCACATCATCACTGGGCCGCCCCTCCTTTCCCTCTCCTCCCCTTCTATCCTCTCGTCTCCTCTCCTATGTTCTCCCAGCATCTGATGAGGAATGGGAGCTCTTCTACCAAGGCATGCAGGTGCATTTGGCCCACAGGCCCCACACACCTGGCACTTACCCCCAGGCCAGGGAACCAAGCAGGTATGGTGAGGCCAAAGGACTTGTGGCAGAGGTGGGGACGGGGGCTGTATCATGAGTGGGGTGGTCCACAGTGGTTTCCAGAGGATGCTGCCCTAGGTTTGGAGAGTGGAAGAGGAGCAAAGCTGGAGTCAGGTGCCAACAGCATCCCAAAGCCAGGTGGGGTAGTGGTGGAGGCTGGGGCAAGCGCTAGGTCAGCCCCAGGGAAGCTCAGCTCGGATGAGGAATGAGGAACCATGGTGGGGAAAAGGGGAAGCTAGATACTGGACAATGATCAATCAGGAGGAGAGCTGGGGCCTACCCTTTCCCACCAAAGGAAACCATAAAGCAAGCCCCGGAAGAGTGATGATGGGGCCTCTGCAGGAAGCTCGGGGGATACCCTGGCAGGCATCCCAAAGCAGTTGCAGGCAGAGGGCAACAGGAGGTGGTGGAGTGGAGGGGCATCCTTGGTGGGAGGTTGCAGGGCACTGCCAGTGCTTGGAGCTCTGCCACACTGCTCCCCTCCCCAGTAGTCCTGGGCTGTACCCTGTTGATGCTGGAAATGAGGTTCACAGTCTGCTCGAGCCCTCATGGCCTCACAGCACACAAAACATAACAGACTTTTCAGGCCGTGCAGCAGAAGCTGAGCCACCTCAAAACACACTGAGGCCCTTCTTACCTGCCCCTCACAGGATACCTGCTCTGAGCACAGGGGGCTGGAGTGGCTGGCTGGATATGAAGGGAACTTAGTGCCTCGGGTGCTCCACCTGGTCTATCCATTTTGAAAGCAGCAATGGGAGAAAGAACTCATGGAAGGGAAAGGCCAAGCCAAGGCAAGCTGGGGTCCTAGGCAAGGTGCCAGGGGCCATGAGCACTGGGAATGGGAGGGTTGGGAGTGTGGTCAGCATTAGGCTCTGTCTGAGGACGCAGGAAGAGTGCATGCAGATAACTCCAACGGTCACTTAGCAAACCATGTGCTCCGTGCTGTGAAGTCCCATGACAGGGCTGCCTCACCCATCCTCCTCCTTACTCTACCCCCTTTTCCCACAGCATCACCACTGCTCCCCCATGGAAAGAACATCCTACTCTGATGGCAGCTTCTTCCACCCCACACTTCTGCCATCTCACAGAGGCCCGCGACTCATGGCACCTCCCCTTGCTCTCTGCCTGTCGGCTGCCTCCTCTCTTCACTTCTCTCCCTCCATGTGGTAGGGACCAAGTTCATCAACCAACCACTCATTCCTTTGTTCTACTGTTCATTGCATGTGCTTGACTGACAAGAACTGGACTCTACACGAATCCGGTTGACCACTGTACCTCGGGCTGCACCTAGGTGTGCCCCATCGAGGCAGCATTCTGCCTAGCGCTACTGAGACACATTGCTTGCTTGTGCTTGGCAACCTGGGCAGCTTCCAGCACAACCGCCCCACCCTCCCTTCTACCTTCCCGTCTTCCACATTAGCAAATACCTCATCTTGTTCTCCAAGTTCTGTATGCTCCATTGGAAGGTCTGCGGGGCCATTTGACATTTTGCCCACCTCTATCTTTGGGATTTTCCGAAGCAATTACCCCTACTCTCCCCAGCCCATCCTTCTCATTGGAGCCAGGGAAGTCCTTTACAAATGAAAATCTGCTCATGCCATCCCAGTCTAAACCATCTCATTCTATTTCCTTGCTCACAACTAAAGGAATCCATCTGGCAACAATTCGAAAGTGTGGTGGGGAGTGCTTTAGAGATCAAAAGAGAACAAATGGGTGAGAGGCCCAGTGGATGGTTGTGGGGCCCAGGTGAGACTGGACAAAGTCGAGGTGCACTGCAAAGTGTTCAGCAATGAGGTGGGAGTGGAGGGCAGAAACACTGGTCCACTGGAAATTCCTGCAGTGTGAGGAAGTCATGTGCTATTAAATGTGGAGATCTCTTACTGAGTGTACATAGAAAGGCCATATTCCATGGTGGAAGGGGCAGATTTCTAGGGCCAGAAGTCCACAGAATGATGGCCACAAACCAGAAGCAGGGGTGGCTAGTAACCAGACCGTGGGAGCATCACCTTCATCCCGGACGTTGCTGTTCTCACACTCTTCCTGCTTTCTCGACACCTGCTGTGTGGTGAGCTGGGTGTTGATGCATAGAAGATGCTTTCACATCGCCCTCTCTGAGATTGGCAGAGAAGCCAAGGAGTGTTGCAAATCTCTCTCCTCTGACCTGACTGCAATCAGAGACAATCCATGGAGTGATTATTATTCAGAAGTAAGCCTGGAGCAGGTGTCATTTGATAGATACATCATTGCATGCAGGCCTACGTGTCCTGGCAGACACAGTCACGATCCTTAGCGCCGGGTGGCCAGCAGCCTTTCCACTGTCACAGCACAATGCTGTGGGCAGGCCCTCCTTGCCAGCCAGCACTGGCAGGAAGTCTTAGCTGGCCAAGTCATGGCCCTTGAAGAGCGCAGAGTGCAGTCACCCATGGGCAGTCAGGTACCACAGGAAGGCTTGGCGCTGTCTCCGAGTCCCTCATCTATGTCCTGTTTCTGACCACACTCCTGTGCTCTCTGAACCTCCTTCAGAGTTCTCCCTGGAGAAGCTTATTGTCATAATTATCTGAGGACACTTCATACTGGGTTGGTGAGGGCTGAAATAAGCACTGGTGCAGGTATATGGGTGAATGCGTGTGGAGTTTTGAGTATTTCCAGCTCTATGTCATCTCATAAAAACATATCGAGGCGACTTCCTACTTAGGTCCTGATACCACAATGTTTTCACCAGTTAGCATTACAATTGCCTGTTTGTTTTCCACTATTTAGAACATTCTAGCGTGTCTTTATTCCGTTCCCTAGGATGTAGAAATCCCTAGAGAGTTAAAAGTAATTAAGTGGTTATCAGTTTAGGATCTACATCTTCGTTCGGAGGAAGAAGCCAAGGTTCAGCCAGGGTTTTGCAGCTGATGGGAAACCTGGCCATTCCAAGTTGCCATCCCTAGACACACCTGCCCAACTGAGGCTGCGCTGTCCCAGTCAGAGCCACCGGGGGCGCTAGAGCAGTGCCAAGGGTGACAGCAGAGGGTGAGTCCTGAGACAAGGTGGCCACTTGCCTGTGTTCCTGGTAACTGGAGTGTGTCCTGCAGACCTCGGGTAACTGGTCCTCCATCTTCACAGTATTTAGACATCTGTCCCTGTACCTTACACTAGGCAGGCAAAGGGGGTTAAGACTGAGGGCAGGTTACTAGGCAAGGCTAAAGAAGAGAGTGGAGGATGAGCTGGGATTATTCAGTTGATTTGTCTTCAATACCTGAAGATGCCCCATGTTAGAGCAAGGCTGGCCGTGGGCCCTGAAGTCATCAGAGTGCAGTACCTCTTTACCCTGCCTCTGTGAGATGGCATCTTTCAGGTTTCCAGATGGGGACCACTCTTTAGAATCCAGGCAAGAGTACAGCAAGACCTGTGACATGGTAGATCCACAGAAGAGGGGTACAGAGTGGGGTACCAGAGGTCAGAGGGAAAAGTGTTTCCCTAAGGAGGTACTGTGGATTCGTTGGGCACCACAGGGGCAGGAGAAAACCCAGTGACTAGTTAGGTGTCTGACCAGGGAGCTGGGGGTAGGTACAAGGTGGGCCAGGTAGGGCCTCAATGGCAGCCAACTGTGGATCTCATGGGTGCTTTAATCTTCCAGGTGTTCATGCCAAAAGCCTTCTGGGCCGTCCCTCTGACCTGGAACTTGCAGTGACCAACATCTCCTCACTGGGCAGTGCCCAGCCAAGACCTAACCAACACGTGACACTTGTTGCCAGCACGCTGCCTACTTCACACCATGCCACAGAAAATGGTGTGTTTACTGGAAAAGGTCAAGGAGCTTCTAGAAGGAACCCTGGACTGCTGACCAAGAACCTGCTCCAATGTTATGCAAGTGGGGGTGGGGAGGAGGGCGCACGGGCTGAGTGGATAAGGGCAGCCCGGAGCCAGCCAGGCAGTTTTATTGAAATCACTTTAAATAATTTGCACGTGTTAGTCTCGTGTGTCAGCAACGCTGTGTCTGGTTGGGTGAGCCCCGCAGGAGAGCGAGCCCAGGGGTTGCGTTGGCCAAGTGCTGTGTCCCTCGAGTCCATGCTGAGGCTCCCCTACATGGGGAGAGGAGTCCGTCAGCCCAGCCTGGACTTATAGGTGTGTCCTGAAGGCCAAAGGTGGAGGCCTAAGAAGTCCGAGGCCCCACTGCTAGGAGCGTGCCCCTGGCAGCTGCAGGCTGGGTGTGGGTGGCTTAGCGTGGTGCCCTCGGTGGCAGAGGAGACTGCCCGCCTCACAGTTGAGGTTGCGGTAGCGGGCAACGGCTGGTGTGGGGCGCGGGCACATGGACAGGAAGCCAAAGCTGAAGGGGCCGAGGCAGCATCCAGGACAAGGCAGCCCATCCTCAGGCTCCCGGGGAGCTGCAGGTGGCGGCGAGGGTTCTGTCCGCTCCAGCGCTGCTGCCCGGGGCAGGCTGTGCTGGGTGTGGTGCCAGGGCTCCCCAGCCCAGGCCTGTGGGGAATTCACCACAACTGGAGGGTTGTTGTTGAGGGGAGGTCCTGACCTGGGGTTCCAGGGCTGGGAGGCAGAAGAGCAAGTACTGATGAAGTTGTCTGTGGCCACGGCCAGGGGCAGCCGTGGGGCTGGGCCTGCAGGTTCTGGCTCAGGGCTACTGCCCTCACACTCCATGCTCTCCTCGGCTGAGGGCACAAAGGCAGGAGGGCCGGGGCCTGGCAGTGCAGTCTCCATGCGCCGAGGGAGCTCAGGGGATGAGGGCAGCGAACGGCAGCGGCGGGCAGGGGTGCCCGGCTGGACCAGGTTCTCCGGGGTGGTCACCAAGGGCAACTGGGTGGAGGGCATCAGCGATGGAGGTACGAGGGGGAGGGGGGCGACAGGCTTGCTGGGTGTGTTCAGGAGCTTGATCTTGCCACCCCTGAGGTCTTCCCTTAGCGAGAAGGGGTTCACTCGAGTCAGATGATCCCCCCAGTTGGGGGGTGATTCTGGTGACGGGGGCAGGAAGAGGTCCGACCGACTTCGGGAGAGGCGGGGATCTGACCTGGGAAGCGTGGCAGAGGGACCCCCTCTTGGCACAGCCTCTGTAGACAGAGGAGTCTGTTAGTAGTGTTTTCAGCACTGGCCAGTATTCCCTTGAGAACCCCTTATCCTTTAGGAGCTTATGGGGGGTCTGGGCTCAGAGAAGGGCGTTCCCACCTCTAGTCCCCAACCCCTCCTCCCTTCTGCTGCTCCCTCAGACTCCGATTTTGGAAATCATCATTATGTTTAACCACTTTTCCCACGCTCATCCCCTGACTAACTCTTGCTTGTTCAACTACTAAAACTCAGCTGCCTCTCCCCTGCTGTGCTGGTGAGTTCTGAGAAGAGGCAATGGGATTCCCTGGGGGTCAAGGTCCCACTCGCTCACCCTGAGTGGACGTCAGGAGACTCCTGGTATGGGGAGCTGGTTCAGGCAGCTGCTCCAGGATCCACTCCAGGTGCTGGGTGATTTCAGTGAAGGGAGCACGGGTGCTGGGTTCCATCTGATGGACAGCAAAGGGGCAACCTCATTCAGTCCAGGACATCCCCCACCCCCACCGTGTCACCTGTGGACATGTGTAGACAGGTTCAGCCAGCTCAGGGAGGAGAGGGAGGCACTTACGCTGCAGCAGTGGATAGCCAGAAGCAGGAAAGGCAGTGGGCAGTCGTCCCCCACCAGGGTGCGGAATGCAGGCACGTCCAGGCCGAAGTCCTGCAGCCAGAACAGTCAGCCCTCCTTAGGGTCTCTCTCCAGCACCCAGCAGTCAGAGCCTCAGCTTCCGGGGAGCGCCCCCCCAGCATGCAACTCTCCTTCCTTTGCAACCTAGAAACCCTCACCTCAGTCCGGGGTAAGTAATCAGGATCCGCGGGTACGCGGGCGATGAGCTCACACAGGACGATCCCGAAGGCGAAGACATCAGCCTGCGGGCAGCAGAGGCGCATGGCAGTTTCCTTTTGGGATTCTCCCAAAATGTGGTGGCAATGGATCATTCCCTTCATTCCCTCTCCTGGGGCAGAGCGCGCCTGCGACGGGTGAAGGCCTGGGAATGCTGGGGTCCCCTCAGAGTATCCTAAGGTCCTGGGCAGCCGCAGGGACCCGAAGGGCAATGCTCACCTTCTCGTCATACAGCTCGCCGCGCAGCACCTCCGGCGCCATCCAGTATGGGGAGCCCACCACAGCCAGGGGTTCCTTCCTTGCCCCTTCCCTGCAGGGCCAGGTGGTCAGAAACAGCCCACGCAGGCACCACGCCAAGCCCAAGGGGAGGAGCAAGCCCCCTCTCCCGAACAAGGGAAACGGGCCACGTTGGGGAGCTAGGGCCCTTTGGGCGGGTGGGAATAGCACAGGCAGGAAGCTCACCTGTACACAGGGATCTTCTCAGCCAGTCCGAAGTCACCCACCACGGCCGTTAAGCCTCGGTCTTCCCGTCGGACCAGACAGTTCTGACACACACATGGCATCCCACACACCCATCATCCTCTGCTCTCTGTGCTCCCACATACACCCCCAGAGCCCTGCCACTCCCCAGCAAGCCTCTGGGATCTCCCGGCTCCCCAGTGCACCCCAACATGTTGCTGGACTCTCAGAATCATGCCATGGCCTCAGCCCCACCCACCCTGGCATACTGTAAAGTTCCCTCTCCACATGCCAATGCTCATGTTCTGGTCACCGCCTAGCAGTCCCAACCACCTCCCCTCCCTGCTCATGTTTCCACCTGCTGGCCAGGCCAGCCTACCTTGGACGTGAGGTCTCGGTGGAATACACCCTTGGCATGCAGATACCGCAGGCCTCGAGCAATGTCCAAGGCCAGGTGGAGCCTGACCCGCCAAGACAGGGGTTCGGGGGAGCTGAGCAGCTGTTCCAGGGTCCCCCCATTCATGTACTGGGACATGGGAAAAGAAAGGGAACATCAAGGCTTTGGTCTGGACTCACAGTCTCTATCTGACAAGCCAGGACCCCCCACACCTCCAGGAAGCCCGAGGGTGAGCCTGTGGCTATTCTGTTCAGTAGCCACAAGCCACGGGTGATATCTAAATTCAGGCTATTCAGCTTAACACATAAGTCAGCATTCAATTCCTTGGTCACACTAGCCACATGTGCAGCACCGTGTGGCTGCTGGTGACTGAATCTGACATTTAGCTTAGACAATTAGGTAGTGAATGTTTCCATCACTGTAGAAAATTCTATCGCACAGCACTGTTCTAGACTTTGGGGAAGAGGCCAGCTGTGGCCTCTCACGTGTGGCTTGCCCGGAGGGAAGTTTGGGGAAGTCCCTCTGGGAGGAGTCCTGGTGCCTGTCAGGATTCCTAGGGAGACCACCAGGCCCGCCCTCTGCCTGCCCTCTGGGTGCCCGGGAGGCAGGGTCCCCCGTTTCCGGCCTAGTCTCACCTCTGTGAGAGCGTGCAGCTGTCCTTGGTGCACACAGACGCCCATGAACCTGAAAGAGGACCAGGGCGAAGGACAGCAGGGCAGGCGGTAAGGGCTCCGGCACCCCCGCGGTGGCCACGGGTCCCGCGCCCAACAGGGTGTCCCGGCGAGAGGCTGGGCGGCTCACCTTAGGATGTTCGGGTGCCGCAGCCGGTTCATGAGCTGCACCTCTCGCAGCGTGTTGCCCCGGTTACTGGGGAGCTTGTTCATCTTCAGCACCATGACTTGCCCAGACTGTCGGTGCCGAACCTGGGGGCAGCAGGGGGGGACGGCTGCAGTCCGCGCCCTGACTCTTCCCCCGACCCCCACACCGTGCTTTGGGGTCCCGCCCCCCTCTGCCCGCTCTCCGCGCTGGTCCTACCTTGTAGACCTCGGAGAAGAAGCCGGCCCCGATCTTCTCGGCGCAGTGGAAATCGTCCACCCGCGCCAGGCTGGACACCGCGCTGCGGAGAGCCCGGTAGGAGGAGGGGCGGCCCCGGCCCGGGCCTCCGCCTGCACCCCCGGGGCCCGGCAGCCCCTCCCCCGGCGCCTCTCCAGGCCCAGGGCCCCGCAGCGGGGGCCGTTCGCCGGCCATGGCCGGGCCCCCCAGCCCGCGCGCCGGCCTCACATGGCAGAGCCCTCCGGGCCCGGGCAGGCCGCGCTCGCCATGGGCGCGGGCCCGGCCCGATCCGGGGCGCCGCGGGGACTCCTCCCGCTCCCGCCTGGAGAATGGGTGGCCGGGTGGAGCGGGGAGCGGGGGCGCTCGGCCGACGAGCCCGGGCCCGCCGCCGCCGCCGCGCCGGGGTGGACGCCCCTCGGTCGGCCGCGCGCAGGCCCTGGGCCTCCCCGGGCGGCCGGGCTCCCCGCAGGCGCAGGCGGGCGGCGGCTGCTCGGCTCCGCGGCCGCCGGGGCTCGGGCTCCGCGGCCTGCCGAGGGCGGAGCTGGGCCGCGGGGCCCGGCTTAACTCCTTCCCGCCCGGCCCGCGCGCCGCGGCCACGCCCCCCCGCAGGTGCGCGCTGGCCGCCCGGGGAGGCCGGGGTCACGAGCTCGAGTCCCGGGCGGTGCGCTCGAGTCCCGGGCGGTGCGCTGGCCCGGCTCTAACGTCTCCTCGCCTTCCTCCTCTCGCCCGGGGCGTGTGTGTGTGTGTGTGTGTGTGTGTGTGCGCGCGCGTCTCGGGAGGCGGCTCGATCCCCAGACTGCACGGACCAGCAAAGGCAGAAAAGCAGACCCCCCCACCCCACGACCGCGACTCAGGCCCCGCCACAAACCGCGGCAAGCCCCGCGACCCACCCAGCTGCCCGGCCTGCCCGTCGCCCCTCCACCGCAGCCCCTGGATCTGCGGGACGCCCCGCGGCTCTGAGGGAGGCCCTCCTCACTCCATCCCGCCGCCCCCACCCAGGCCCCCCAAAAGCACTGGATCGAGGCTCCGCCCAGGGACCACCCTCTTACTTCTTTGTGCGAAGGACCCTCTCTCTCAAAAGAGGGCAGCCTTCACCTGAGAGGACAGCCCCTGCTTCCGCGGGACCCCACCCCTGCGCAGGATCCCGCCCCCTCGAAGAGACCCCCGTCTTCCTGCAGAAGACGCCTCCCCTTCAGGGGACCCTCTCCTCCGCGGGACACCATCGGTGTGGACCGAGCCCCCCTCGGTGTGTTCCTCCCTCGCCGGGAGACCCTCACCTCTCGGGGTGCCTCCCCCAGTCATTGTGACCCCTCCCCTCAGGAGGCCCCGCCCCTCCGGGCGGCCCGGCCCGGTGTCGGCGTGACCCCGCTCGCAGGTTCCGCCCTCTGTCACGTACGAGCCGGGCCTGCCCCCTCAGGCAGGAGGAGGAACTGCAGCCGCAAGGAGGGGCGAGTCCAGAGCGCACCACGCAGTGGCCGCACCCACCGCTTCCGGTTCTGGCCGTCAGCTCCGCCCCCGAATCATCGACAAGGAGCCAATCACGTGCGGAGAGGGGGGTGTGGCGTCGCTGGATCCGGGCGGTCGTCTCCGGGGCGGCCTGCCACCCAGCGGCGGCGTGGAGGGCGGCGGGAGCCCGGGTGCCCGGGGCGGCGTGGAGGGCGGCGGGAGCCCGCGGCCCGAGGCGGCCTGTCAAGAATTTTATCTGTGTTTGTGGCCAGCTAAGTAGCAGGCACATAGGCAGAGGCCGCGAGGGACTGCTCGCTCACGGAGTCCTGTCACACTGTGACCGTTAGAAGGGCTAGTACCCGCTGGCGTTAGGTCCCTGTTAAAGAGTGGGAGATGATTGCTGTGGCCCTGAAGGTTTGGCCCTGAAGGATGGTTTTAGCCATCCCCTATGTAAATAATCTTTTACATTTAAAAAGTGCCATCCCACCGTTTCTAGTTTTATTGTGAGAATGAGTTTTGTTTTATCCTAAGCGAACTAGACAAGGATTACAAGTCTGGCTTTCTGACGGACTTTTGTCCCAACCCACTTGCTGACTGTTAGCTGTTGTTCTTGACTTAATAAATCTCATTTTGCTCGTTGAATTGTCCGCATGAGAATTCTTACTGTGTGTGAGAGAACCGAGGTTGCCTGCCTCGCTTGCACCAGTTTCCCTGTAACACCTTCACCCAGTTACTTGTGCTGCAGGAAAGCTGGTTGAGAGAGCAGCCAGGGTTCAGGCTAGCTGCTGGGTTTGGGGTGATGATTTATGAGGCTGGACACAGCGGTGAGAGCAGAAAAAGTGATGTTTTACTAAGGAAGGAATGGAGAACCTAAAAAAAAAAAGCATGGGAGGGGCTGGCAGAGAGCGCTGAGGTTCAGGAAAATTGACGTGTTCACCTCGTTATCTCCAAGGGACAGAGGCAGTGCATCTGCATCAGTTCTTGGGAAGGCTGGGACAGTTTGTTTTGTTTTACTTTGTTTTGTTTCTGCTTTTTTTTTTTTTTAATTGGAAAGGCGTATTTACAAAGAGGAGAGACAGAAAAATTTTCCATCTGTTAGTTCCTTCCCCAAATGGCATCAACAGCCAGGACTGAACCTATCTGAATCCAGGACCTTCCTCCATGTCTCCCACGTGGGTGCAGGGTCCCAAGGCTTTGGGCCGTCCTCCACTGCTTTGCCAGGCCATGAACAGGGAGCTGGATGGGAAGTGGAGCGGCTGGGACATGCAGCAGTGCCCTTATGGGAGCCTGGTGCTTGGAGGTGGAAGATTGTCCTGTAGAGCCATTTCACCAGCTGCCCTGGGGGCAATCTTAAGGGAAGCCTTTCTAGTTTGCTTTTCTCAACACTCGGTGTCATCATTCATGAATGTGTGTCACAGGGGTGGGGTCGTCCATCTTTGTTTAGAGTGGCTGCACTGGAATCGTTATCAGGCTGTTGGTCCTGGACTCCATTGTTTGGAGTATGTTTTTGGCATTAGAAATTTACCAGTAAGTGTCTCAACATGTTCCTTCTAAAGAATAAAAAGTCTTTGCAAAAGCCACCATGTTTTCATACCTAAAGGAAACCTCATTGCTAATTCATGGAATACTCAATTGTCCACATTCTTCCCAAATTTTCCAAGAGTGTTTATTTCAATCAAGATCTAATTGAAATGCATCTCTGTTGCTCCTTTTTAATTTTTTAGATTTTATTCCCTTTTGTTAGAAGCGCAGATTTACAGACAGAAGAGACTGAAACATCTTCCACTGCTGGCTCACTCTCCAAATAGTCTCAGTGGCTGGAGCTGAGTTGATCTGAAGCCAGGAGCAAGGAGCTCCTCCAGGTCTCCCACAGAAGTGCAGGGTCCCAAGGTTTTGGGCCGTCCTCTACTGCTTTCCCAGGCCACAAGCAGGGAACTGGATGGGAAGTGGGGCCACCGGGATACAAACCACTGCCCGAATGGGATGTTGACTCTTAAAGTGCAGGATTAGCCAGTTGGGCCAGTGGAGCCATCATTCTGTCCTCCAACATCTTTTTAATTCTTTGAGTGTGTTTTGGGGGTGGGCATTTGGCACAGCACTTAGGATGCTGCTTTGGATGCCCACAATTTATTTTGTAGTGCCTGGGTTCAAGTCCTAGCTGTGCTTCCTAGGAACTCACACCCCTCTTGGAGGCAGTGGATAGTGACTCCAGTGGTTAGGTCCTTGCCATCCATAGGGGCAGATCCACATCAAATTCCAGATCTTGACCTTAGCCTGGCCTCTGCTATTGCAGACATTTGAGAGTAGGGGGAAAATCTTTGTCTATCTCTGATTCTCTGCTCTTCAAATAAAAATTAAAAAACAAGTGACATCCCTCCTTTAACTTTTTTCTCTCTTACTATTTCTCCCTCCTTCCCCTCCCTTCTTTCTAGAAACCTGGTTATTTGTCCCATAGAGTTTCCCAAAGTCAATTTTTTTTAAGATTTAGTTTTATTTATTTATTTATTTATACAGAGAGGAGGAGAGACAGAGAGGAAGATCTTCCTTCCGATGGTTCACTCCCCAAGTGAGTACAATGGCTGGAGCTGAGCCAATCCGGAGCCAGGAGCTCTTTCAGTTTCCCACACAGGTGCAGGGTCCCAAGGATTTGGGCCATCCTTGACTGCTTTCCCAGGCCACAAGCAGGGAGCTGGGTGGGAAGCAGGGACTGGAACCAGCACCCATATTGGATCCTGGCACGTGCAAGGTGAAGACTTTAACCACTACACTATCACACCAGGCTGAAGATTGATTTACTTATTTCGAAGAATTACACACAGAGAGGGGTGGACAGGGAGAATTAGAAAGATCCTCCTCTGTTGCTTCACTCCCCAAATAGCTGCAGCAGCCAAGCCTGGGCCAGCCCAGAGCCAGGAGGCAGGAATTTCATCCACGTCTCCCACGTGGGTACAGACACCCATGCACTTGGACCTTTTGCTGCTGCTTTCCAAGGTGCAGTAGCAGGGGCCTGGATCTGAAGTGGAGCAGCTGGCACTTGAACCAGCACCCGAATGGGATGCTGGCATCTTAGGTGGCATTTACCTGTTATGGTACAGCTAACTCTGTTAGAACACTGTACCACTGAATTCAAAATTGTTGTGGTTATCTTACAATTGTGCCTATGGAATCCATTTTCTTTATATTAATTATTTTCTTAAATTTCTGAGCTGCTTCTAATATAATTTTTAAAATATTTATTTCAGAGGCAGAAAGAGAAACAGAAAATACTACCGTCCACTGGTTTGCTTCCCAGACACCCATAGCAGTGGGGGCTGGGCCAGACTGAAGCAGGAACTCAGGTGCCCCATGTGAGCCTCAGGATCCCAGCAAGTTGAACCATCACTGTTACCTTCCCCAGTTCACACTAGCAGAAAGCTAGACCAAGTGCTGGAGCCGGGATAGGAGTAGGCATGGAAGGGAAACTGTGGCTAACTGCACACACCCTGGTGCAATCGGATGGGTCCCTCAATTTCCATTCTTGCATGTACATCAGTGGGTAGAGAATCAGATTTACTTATTTTAAAATATTTGTCTATTTAAAATACAGAATGTCACACACATAAATGAGAGAAAGAGAGAGACGAGAGGGGGAAAAGGAGGGAGGGAAGAGAGAGAAAGAGAGAACATCTTCCATCTGCTGGTTCATTTCCCAAAAGTTTGCAATAGTTGGGCTACCTCCACTTTCACAGGAAGCTGGATTTGACATTGACATGGGACCCAGTCTCAGGTAGTGGGATGTGGTTGTGCTGGTCACCTTTGCTGCAGCTTCCTCTTTCTGGCCTCTGAAGATTATCACATCCAAGACTCCATCATTGGACCCTTTCTCCGCATATACATTGTAAGTTGTCTTGTTCATTCTACAGCGTTAAACACTGTCTGTGTGCTAATGACTCCTATTTTCTTTTTTAAAAATGTATTTGTTTTTGTTTTGATGATGTTTACATAGTTGAGAAGGTTATATACCCATATGGACCAATCGTTAGGATGGGGAAGGTTGAGGAATGGGAGAAAGTGGATGAGACATTTTTTTCCATTTTTTTTTTCTTCCTGTATCTGGGGGTAGTATGGAGAGAAGGGGATAGGGAACTGACACTTTTTATCATCCTAGGATCCCTTGTGTGGAGGATGTTCTGAGGGTACTGCTGAAGTGGTTTCAATAGTTCTGAGATGCTGTTGATTTCATTGCTCCAAGGTTAAGGAAATCCTTCCCAGGTCCATTGGTTGACATGGTCCACCTTAGAGTCTCCACTCATCACGATACTTGTTGTCAAAACTTGACTGAGAAAGATGTCCAATTTGCTCTGCCCTCCGTGGTACCAGATGTCCTCTGAAGGCTTCAATGAACCGGTTGTCATGTTCCCAATGTGCATCTGGGCATGCTGTTAGCTTCACAGGCTTCAGCAAACAAAGAGACCCAGTTCCGACAGACTATAAGATCCCATGATCTTCCCCGTGGTTGGAGCTTTAAGTCCCATGGTCTAGTTGGTGGGGCAGTGGGATGGGGAGGAGGAGGGAGTGGTTCTCACCAGAAGTGGCCCCAGACCTGACTCCTGTGTGTGCCAGACAGTATGGGGTCCAGCTCAGTCCATCACCCACATCAGCCTACACACACAGCGGTGACTGTAGCCACCTGGTCTGTCTGTCCCCAGCACCATCTCGTAGGCAAAGCAATGGATGCTGCAGCTTAGCCTGATTCTGCCCATCACACACTCAGCCCTCACACACACACTAGTAGAAATAGCAGCCCAGAGAGTGACCTCCAGGAACCCTTACCAGGCCCACCCTCAGCCTTGCTCCTGGGCATGCCTGTATGTGCCACAGGCTGGTCCAGTCAGTCCTGTATCCCATTTGACTCTCCTGCACATCAATGGGTGCTGCACCCTAGCTCATCCCAACTGACCCCACTATCAAGCCCTTAGGCCAGCAGGTGTTACTTCTTGTCTAGCCACAGTTTCCCTACCATGCCTACTCCTATCCCTGGATATTGCACTTTCTAAGTGGAACTGCAGTCTGGCCTGATAGGACTTGCCCCCTGTCTCAGCACTTGCCAGCTGATGCTACAGATGCAGCAAGGCCCGACAAGCCTGCACTTAACTTTGGCTCATGTGTGTAATAGTGGATATGGTCACTTAGCACAGCCTGGCTTTCCCCTGGCACAGCTCACATGAAGGCCAACAGTTTTATAGCCATACCCAGCCTGTTCTGACCCCGGTTCCAGCTCTCACCCTTACCAGTGGGCACAGTGGCCCATCAGGGGAGCCTCTGCAGCCCCCTACTGGGCTTCCCTACCACTACCACCCCCGCCCCACCTGGGGTCTCATATGTACTGGTGGGTGCTGTGGCCACGTCTAGCATGGTTCACCTCACCTTTAGCATTCACCAACAGGTGCTGCAGCCTGGCTCAGCCCAGTTTGCCCCCAATTCTAGCTCATACGAGTGGGTGCTACAGCCTATCCCAGCCTAGCCACCCCCAGGTCCATGCCCTAATGTGAAATGCCTGGAGTGATGGCACGTTCTAGCTTATCCCACACCCTGTCCTGGTTCTCAGATCTGCCAGTGGGTACTGTGAACTGGCCTGGCCTGGCCTGGCCCATCCACAGAGCTGACCCGCATGTATGTTGGTGGGTATTATAACCTGGCCTGGTGTAGGCTGCCCCTAGTCATGGTTTGTGTGTGTGTGTGTGTGTGTGTGTGTGTGTGTGTGTGTGTGTGTGTGTGCTCCTCCTACAGAGGAGATGCCCAAGCTCCTCTATCAGGTCACCTCCCAGTGGCAGATCTCACATGTGCTGGTAGTTTTAGGCCCAACCTGACTTGGCCTACTTCCTGTCCTGGAAGGTAAAGAGGCTTTGCCCTACCAACCGATGCCCATTCCAATGTTGGGTGCTTCTGTTGGGTGCTACAGCCCAGCCATACATGACCCACCCCAGACCCAGCTCTCTCATCGTTCAATGGATGCAATGAATGACCTAGCACAATCTGTTCTACAGCCACCCTGGTTCTTGTGAACATCTGTGGGTACTAGACCCTAGCCCAGTTGGCAAACCCCAAACCCAGTCCATACTCATGCTGAAGGATACTGTGGCCATGGCAGCCCAGATGACTGCATCCTCACACACTCATACTCACCCATGGGAACTGCAGCCCAGCAGGGGCATCCCCTTAGTTCCCCAAGCAGGCCTGCTCCCAACCACAGATCTTGTGCATTTGTGTACAAGATGGTTCAGCCAGCGGTTGCTCCAAACCAGCCCAGCTTAACCCATTCCTTGGCTTGGCCTTTGCCATCAGATGCTGCAGCCTGGCCTAGCCTGGCCCACCCCCGTCTCAACTTTTGCTGGTGTGTGCTGTAGCCTAGCCCTGCCCAATCCACTTCCATCCTTGTTTTTTATGCAAACTAGTAGGTATGATAACCAAACCTAACTCAGCATGGCCTACACCCCATCCTTGTTCCTGTACATGCCAGTGTGCTCTGGTTGGGCCCAGATCTGATCCACACTCCCAGAGCCAACCCACATACCTGCTGACAAGTAAAGCATCCCTGCCTGGCAATGTGGTCTAGCCCTGCTAGGCAGGCTCCCCAGCCATGGCTTTCATGTGCACCGTAGGCAGTGGTTGATACTAATAAGCCCAGCTCAGGCCTCCCACATGGGCAGGAGTATTGTTTTGGCTCTGAAAAGTCCGCTAGTTCCCCTACTCTAAACCTGGTAATCACCATCCTGGGAGCTTGACTATTGGATTCTTCTTGTTTAAGTGGATTGTGTAATGTTTATTCTGTGGGTGTTTATATCACTTACCATGTGCTCTAAGCTCCTCCGTGCTAGTCCCTCTTAGAAAGCTCATGCTTTCCTTTGAAGCATTTTCTACAATAAAAGGTCTGGTAAATAATGTAATTATTCTCTAGACTATTTAACAAACTTGTTCCAGAATATTTTATCAGCAATTTCTGCTTTTGGTGAGAGTGTTAGTATGGCTAATGAGATTGCTGTAATGTGGGAAATAGACCTCACTATTGTGGCTTTGAAAAGCTTTTGCTGGTCATTAGTACTTTTCCATCTCACTGCAGTGTCTTCAGGTTCTAGCAAAGGACTAGCCTTTCTCACTTTCCGCATTGCCTTTCCCCAGTTCTGTTCTCTGGCTCTGGGCCTCCAGTTAGATACATGTCAGAAGTTTTTATTCTTCCCTTCCTGTTTGTTAACATTTTCATACGTCCTGTATCTACAATCTCCTTGCTACACTCTGCAGCATATATTTGATTTCTTTTTATACTATTATTTATCTATTTGAAAGGACAGAGTTATACAGAAAGAAGAGACAGAGAAATCTTCATCCACTGGTTCATTCCCTAAATGGCTGCAATAGCCAGGACTGGGCAAGGATGAAACCAGGAGTCTGGAACTCCAGCTGAGTTTCCCACAAGGGTGGCAGTGCCCCAACCACTTGGGCCATTGTTTGCTGCTTTCCTGGATACATTCATTAACAGGGAGCTCACTGAATGTGGTGCGGCTGGGACTCAAACCAGCACTTTCATAGAGGCGGTATTGCGTGAGATGCCTTGACCCTGGAGCACCAATAATCCGCCACCAATCCTCTTTATGGTTTAGCAGGGAGACATCAGCACCGGCTCCACCCGTGGCCCATGAGTCACTCTATTCTGATTGTTGCAACTCCTTGGAAAAGACCATCGTCAGATCCCAAACTGAAGGAGACAATAGCTTTGTTGTCCCCCTCACTGAAAAACAAAGAGTACTGTAGTGATGTGCATGCTTCAAAGTTCCCAGTGCACATGTGCTGCTAGCACAGCCTGTACACATCTCTCCTCCATGCTGCCAGCTCCTCCAGCCCAAATCACATCTTACTGTCTGCTTTGCACTGGGTTTCTAGGAGGTGAAATTATATTGTGCAGCCTTTTTTCAGGCCAGCAGTCTTTGAATGCTTTATATAATCCTCTGAATTTCTGCTATAAGGCTGAAAGTCCTCCAGTGTGTGTGTGTGTGTGTGTGTGTGTGTGTGTGTGTGTGTGTGTGTGTGTGTACTTTCTCTCAGAGAGAAGGAGATACATATATAGAGTCTCTATCCACTGTTTTACTCACCAAATGTCCACAATAGCCAGAGCTGGGCCAGTCTGAAACCAGGAGCCAAGAGTTTCTTTTGAATCTCCCATGAGGGTTCAGGGACCCAAGGACTTGTGCCATCCTCTACTGCTTTCCCAGGCCACAGGCAAGGAGCTGGATAGAAAACAACCAGGACACAAACTGGCACCTACATGGGATGCTGGCACCGCAGGGAGAGGATCAGTCTCCCACCCCAGCCTCAAAGCTACTGATATTTATAGCTTGCATGCCATAAGCCATTTTATAAGTTTTCATTTAGTTTTATTGGAAAGGCAGATTTACAGAGAGAAGGCGATACAAAAAGAAAGATTTTCCACCCACTGGTTCACTCTCCAAGCGGCCACATGGCCAGAGCTGAACTGTTCCGAAGCCATGAGTTTCTTCTAGGTCTCCCATGCAGGTGCAAAGTCCCAAGGCTTGCTTTCCAGGATTCCGCTGTTAGGCAGCTGATAATTCTTTTCTTCCTTTCCAGTATTTACAGCTCTTAGTATTGATCTTTGCCTCATGCATTGTCTAAACAATGTTCAACAATAAAGGTGGTAGTGATCATTGTTGGAAATGACAATTGTGGTGTAGTATTGCGATGTAGGGGCCTTGTGGCATAGCATCCTCTCTGGATACACATTTAAGTCCCAGCTGCTCCGCTTCTGACCCCCAGCCTCTGCTTTTCCAGCCATATTAGCAGGGAACTGGATCAGAAGTGAATCATCCAGGTCTCAAACTGGAACATATTTATCCCTGCCAGTGTTGTAGACAGTTGCCTAACCCACTGGGACACAGTACTAGCCCCTGGTTTCAACCGCTGTTACATGAGTCAGTTCAGTTGTCTTTCCGTCTTCTGATTTACGGGTTTCTGTCATCAACGTCACAGCTTTATCCTAGCTTTCCTCATCTTTACAGTGATCCTCTTTCTAACTGCTTGAGTTACCTGGTTAATTTATTCGAAAGGTTTTGTGTGTATGTGTGCTTGTGTGTGTGTGTGTGTGTGTGTGTGTGTGTGAGAGAGAGAGAGAGAGAGAGAGAGAAAGAGAGAGAAGAAACAGAAATATCTTCTAGTTGTTCTCTTAATGAGTGGCAACAGTCAGGCTAAAATCGGGAGGTGGCTGGAGACCCAGCAGGCTCTTGGGTCATCATCTGTTGCCACTCTGGATGTATTAGCAGAAAGCTGGGTCAGAAGAGGTGCTGGAACACAAACTGCCACCGCAGAGCTCCCCGAATGCTGCCCTAGCCAGTGGTGCTGCAGCACCTGCCCCTCTACTAGTGTTCATGTTCTTAATTCCTACTTCTGTGAGGGCTGGTCATGGAGCAGGTTGCACGGTCTTCCCCTGGGTGCTCATGCAATCTAGTTATCCTTGAGATCTCCCCTCACCACTCCCCAGCTCTCTTCTGCCACTTGGAGTCAGCAGCAGCATGCAATATAGCTCCCCAGAGCACTTGCTGAACAATATTAGCAGTTTAGTAGGGCTGGGAACTAATCCACTTTCTGTGTATCATTTAAGTAAAGCCTTATGCTATTAGTATTCTCATTTTATAGATTGTTGGGGTCCGTGCAGTGGATGTGGGGGACACGAAGGTGTGAAGAGTATCGTTCCATTGCAGGCAGGGCCGCAAGAAACTTCCCGCTGTTTGGCAGGGCCCTTGGACGTCTCTATAACCACCTGAATGCAGCTCCACCTTCCTTTGCATGGACACTGGACCACCCTGAGGAAGAATTCTAATCCATCCAGGCATTGTTTGCTACTGTGAGGCTGGCCTTTTACTCAATGTGAGTTGGAGGTTAATGTCAATAATAATGTCTTGCAAAAGGGCCTTCTATTATTCCTACTGTTTTGGCTGTCCACGTTGACCTTATGCTAATCAAGGGACCTATATTTAGGCTTTCATTCTTTCCTTGATCTTTAGGTTCCCCTTTTCTTTGTGATACAAGATTGAGTTGTAGGATAAGAATTGTAGCAGGAACTTCTATTGTTTTTAGGTAAAACAAATGGCAGAATTATCCTTGGAAACACCCACTTGACCATGATGTAAAAAGTCTGAGCCAGAGTTTGACTGATTTTGTATATATAAAGCGGACACCTTTTGTGCATTGTCCATTATGATCATGAAATCCTAGTGTTCCATCTTTCTTTCCTCTTTGCGCTTCATCCACGCACCCTTCGCAAGTTCCAAACTCAGCTGGAGCTGGACTCCGGCAAGAGATGAGCGCTTCGGAGTTTACTAATTTGCGCATGGTTATACAGGTAGTAAGTGGCGGAGCCAGACTCATGTCTATGCTTCTTTTAAAATATTTGTCTGTTTGTTTATTTAACTTAAAAGTCAGAGTTACATAAAGAGAGAGAGAAGGAGAGACAGACCTTTCAGCTGCTGTTTCACTCCCCAAATGATCGCAGTAGCCAGAGCCAGGCTGATCTGAACCTAGGAGCCAAGACCTTCCTCCAGGTCTCCCACGTGGGCGCAGGGTCCCAAGGCTTTGGGCCGTCCTCGACTGATTTCCCAGGCCACAAGCAGGGAGCTGGATGGAAAGTGAAGTAGCCAGGACACAAACTGACACCCATTTGGGATCCCAGTGCATGCAAAGTGAGGGTTTAGCCACTGAGCTATTGTGCCAGACCCCCAAACCTATACTCTTCATTATGGTGCCAATATGTAACTGAACTAAAAGTTGCCTTTGAATTCAGCTTTATTTGAATTCTTATTATTTCTAAGTGATAATGTATAATTGCAATGTTTTCTTTACTCTGAGAGTTTGGAAGGTATTTTTAAATGTCCAAGTTTTGCTTTGCTTACCCCAATTTTTAATACATAAATTTACTGCTTTTGCGAGAAAACATGATTTACTTAAACTACTGTAAGGTAAATTGTTTTTGTTTGTATTGTGACATTTGCTTTGGTTTGCCTTTATTTCCCTCTTTTATTTAAAAGGCTTATATATTTATTTGAAAGGCAGAGTTACAGAGAGAGAGATCTTTCCCAAATGGCTGCAACAGCCAGAACCGAGCTGAGCTGAAGCCAGGAGCCTCTCACAGGTCTGCTAAATGGGCCAGCCTGTCGAGGTGCATTGGCAGGGAGCTGGATGGGAAGTGGAGCAGCTAGGCCTCAAACTGGTGTCCAATAAGATACTGGCACCATACATGGTAGCTTCATCCACTATACCACAGCAATGCCCCCATTACCTCTCTTTTCTTTAAATTGGTAAAAATCATTGAATTCAGGGGGTTGGGGTCATGGCGTAGTTGGCTAAGCCTCTGTCTGCAATGTCAGCATCCCATATGGGCACTGGTTTGTGTCCTAGCTGCTGTATTTCCAATCCAGCTCCCTGTACCCATGTGGGGGACCCAGAGGAAACTCTTGGCTCCTGGCTTCAAATTGGCTCATCCATGGCTATTATGGCCACACAGAGAGTGAACCAGCAGATGGATGCCTTCTCTCTGTGTTTCTCTTTCTCTAACTCTGCCCTTCACATAAAAATAAATCTTAAAACAAAAATCATCAAGTGCACAAATGATGTCCCAAGACTTTGGGCCATCTTCAACTGCTTTCTCAGGCCACAAGCAAGGAAATGGATGGAAAGTGGAGCAGCTGTGATATGAACTGGTACCCATATGTGATCTCAGTACATGTAAGGTAAGGATTTAGTCACTGAACCATCGAGTTGTGTCCTGTTTTATTTCTTTATTCAAATGTCTAATAACAAGCATTTGTTAAAACACTATCCCAAATAAAAATGGAAATTTGGACAATAAGGCATATCTAACTGATTGTTCTTCCTTTTCCATCCATTTTGCCTCATACCAGTTGAGGAAGTAACCAAAAGCATGTTTAGCATTCCCTGGCTTTTCTTTTTACATAGTTTCTATACATCTCCAATTTTTTTTAAAAAAATATATTTTATGCTGCATGTGCTGTTTTATGGTCAGTTTTGGTCATCACCTGAGAAATTATTTCTCATAAAAAGAGTTTTATTTCTTACAGAGAGAAAGCTACCACCCACCACCTCACTCTAAATGTGTGTGACAGTCAGGGCTGAGCCAAGCTGAAGCCAGACACCAGAAACTCAGTCCAGGTTCACATGTGGGTGGCAGGGATCCGGTTACTTGAGCTGTCACATTCTGCTTCCCAGGGTGCACCTGAGCAGAAAGCTGAGATCTGGAGCAAAGCTCAGACTGGAACCCAGGTTCCCAGGTACAAGGGCAGGCAATCTGACCAGTAGGCCACATGCTCTGCTCAAGTTTTCCTTTCTTTACACTCCTTCTCCTGATAGAGGGAATTTCTGCTTGTCCAGGGTACCTTACAATAAAGTGATTGGACTGGAACTGATAGCAATTTATCCACCAGTGCATGTGAGATCTGTGATTGGGAGCTGGTCTGATAGGTGAACTTAGGGAACTCCCCTGTTAGCACACAGCTCCTGCTGATAAGTGTGAGAACCAAGGCTGGTGCAGCCCAGGCAAGACCAGACTACAGTTCCTGTGTGGGCTGTGTATGGCTGTGGGCTGGGCTGGGCCGGTGTACAGCACCCACCAGAACAGGTGTGGGAGCCAGAACAGGGTACAAGCTGGGTTAGGGTAGTGTGCAACACCCACCAGTATGTGTAGGACCTCAGACTGGGGGCAAGGGGAGCTTGGGGATTCTCCTGCTGGGCCACGGCTCCCACTGGTGAGTGTGAGAACTAGAACTGTGGGTGGCCCAGCCTTGGCAGACCTGTAGCACCCGTCAGCCTATGTGTGAGTTAGGCTAGACTAGGCCACTGCATCTGTTGACACATGCAAGAACCAGAATAAGTTTGGACCAGCAGGGCTTTGGTGCAGCATCTGTAGGCAAGTGCCAGGATTGGGTGCAAATTATGTCAGACTAGACTGCAGTGCCCCTGGTAGGCACAAGATCTGCAGCTGGTAGTGGGCCTAGTATGGAAACTGTGGGCACTCTTCTGCTGGTATGTGGCTCCCACTGGTAAGCATGAGAACCAGGGCTGGAGGTGGGTCAGACTGGTCAAGGCAGTAGCACCTATCAACACACATACAGTGGGCCAGGTCTGGGGATGGGTCTGGCTGAGCTAAACTGCAGCACCCATTGGTGTGTACAATAGTCAGACGGAATGTGGAAAAGGCCAGACTAGTCTCCCATACACGCCAGCACACACAGGAACCGGGGCTGGGAATGGACCTGGTTTGGGTTATTGGGAGTCTCTCTGACTAGGCTGCAATTCCTGCTGGTGTGCCCAGGGGCTGGGTTTGTGATAGGGTGGATTGGACTGGCCTGCTGCACCCATTGGTTTTTGTGGGAGATGGGGCTGGGGATGAAATTGACCTGGCAACTGGATTCACTGGTGTGGGTGTAGACTGATGCAGGTGACAAACTGAACCAGACCCCATACTGGCTGGTACACACAAGAGTCAGATCTGAGGTCAACCCAGGTGAGGTTTCTCAGGGAACTTCCCAACTAGATCACACTGGGCTCATACTCTGACCATGAGGAAAATCGCAAAATATGTGTGCCAGAGTCCAGCTCCAGCTGAGTTTGGAATTCGAGAAGACTGTGGATGAGGTGTAAAGAGGAAAGAAATGGACCACCATAACTTCATGTTCATGATGGACAATGCATGAAAGCTATCTGCTTTATTTATACGGAAGCAGTCAAACTCTGGCTTAGACTTTTTACGTCATGGTCAAGTGGGTGTTTCCAAGGATAATTCTGCCAATTTATTTCACCTTAAATCAGGATTTTATCCATCCTGACCCTGTTGTCAGGAAGTTCTCAATAGATGGTGCTTATCAATCAGTAACACATTCCCACTACAATCCTCATTCTACAACTTAATCTTGAATCAGTTAAGGGAGGAAATGCATCACAGAAGGAAGGACCTAAAGATCAAGGAAAGAGGGAAAGAATAGATTCCCACTACACCTGGGGACAGAACACCCTTGATTAGCATATGGTCAATGAGGGCAGCAATAATAAAAGGCCCTTTGGCTAAAACAGTGTCAGCATCATCAACTTCCAAGCTCACATTGGTAATAAACATTAACTTCGCAGAGGTAGACAATGCCTAAATAGATTACAGAATTCTCAGTGGGATTGTCCAGTGTCCATGCAAAAGGAGGTGGAACTGCATTCAGTTGGTTGTAGAGACATCCACCGCGCCCCGCCATACGGCGGGCAATTCCTTGCGGCCCTGCCTGCAATGGAACAATACTGTCCCATCTTCCTGTCTTCCACACCCATCACATGGACCCCAGCATATGTGGTTCAACCTTGGAGTGTATGCATCAAGACTGGGCCTCCTCAGTCTTGATGTAGTGGACAGCATGCCCAGAAGCACATGGGGGTCATGACGGCTAACTGATCTAGACCAACAGACGATGTCAAAGTGTGTCATCAGAGAATGGAAATTGGAAAAGGTTGGACAACTCTCCTGGACTAGCATGGGCAGCAGTTGTCTGGGTGTGTGTGCATGCACTAAGGCGGACTTCTTCAACCAGTGGACTTTGGAAGGATTTTCTCAACTCTGGAGCAATGAAATAAACGATGTCTCAGAACTATCAAAACCACTCAAGTAACATCACTAGAACGGTAGCCCTCACATCAGGGTCTCTGTAAGATAACACCAAGTGGTAATCCTCTATCCCTGGGTGCTGAAGAAAAGAAAAAACTGGGGACAGATTGAAGAGTAATTCCTGCTCAGGTTCCACAGCAGGATAGCATAGGTGAATCAGTCTAGAGACAGTGGGCAGGATGCTATGTGGCTTTCGTAGCCGGCCCTTTCTCTTGCAGTCAATTAAGCTTAGTTTTCTGTTTATGGCCGCATCCAGCCCTGGCCGCTGGGATTGGCACCTCCCACCAGCAGCCAGTTGTTGGATTGTCATGATGAGTAATCCCTGGAATGGGGCACAGAGGACAGCAGCAGTCCCACAGGACCCCTCACCTAGCACTAGTTCCAATCTGCTGTTTCACTCCACAGCAGCCAGGGATATGGTCGGGCAGGTCAGGATCTGAAGCTGGAAATTCAGTCCAAGTCCTCCACCTGGGTGGCAGGAACCCAGTTAGTTGAGCCATCAAGGCTGATTCCACAGTCAGGAACTAGAGCCTGGAGGTCATACGGGGGGGACTCCCTGGTCTCTTAACTGTCATCTCCCCTGCTGGGCTTACAAGCCTGCCTATAGGATTGTTCTTCCGACAGATGAGAACAGTGATAATTACAGGCCATTGTACCCCCTGCATAGGCTACTTCCTCGCCAACCATGCCTCCTAACTTGTACTGAGTTGCCACCCGGGTTCATGGTCTTTGCTCCAGTTCCTGGGTGCTAAACGATACACCAACTTCACATTCTTTTATTTTTTGAAGTTTTATTTTATTCCTATTGGGAAGGCAGATTTACAGAGAGAAGGAGAGACAGAAGATTTCCGTGTGCTGGTTCACTCCCCAAATGGTCACAATGGCTGCAGCCAAGTCAAAGCTAAGTGTCTCACATACAGGTGCAGGGTCCCAAGTCTCTGAGCCGTCCTCTCCTGCTTTCCCACGCCACAAGCAGGGACCTGGAAGGGAAATGGAGCACCTGGGACAGAAGCTGGCATCCATATAGGATTCCAGTGCATGCAAAGTGAGGCTTTAGCTGCTGAACCATTGTGCTAGTCCCCCAACTTCACATTCTGACATTGTGTCTTGATTTTGCACACGCTTCTCTAAACCCCATTCCTGCCCTCTTATGAAGTACCCTGGAGTTAGCTCTGGCCTAGACACTTAAACACACTATCTCTTGCTTAGCAGTAGTAACATTTACTTTCCCTTTTTACGGATGAGGAATCTGAAGCTTGATGAACTCAGTCGAGGTCCATCCACTTAGTGAAGTTAGAACTGGAGTCAAATTTTTTAAAGTCATCATGCCTTTAGCTGTAAGTACACTACTTAACATGACCTGAACAGTGATGACATTTGTTGTTCCACAGAACAACGCTGGCTCCTGCAGTGGCTGACATCGCTGGCAGAAATGCAGGCATTTCTCCCATACCATCCTTCCTTGGTGCAGTCAGGCTTTGTCCTAGCTGAGTGTTCCACAGGCTTCTGGATGCTCGCTGCCCCAAGGACACTCGGGGCAGGGTGGCCATCAGGTGTTCTCCTGTGTCTCTCTCATTTGGCTGGAATTGTAACATAGAATTCCAGAAGAGCACCTTAGCTTGTCCCCAGCCGACTTCTTTCAAAACCTTGCCAAATCCAGACGCACCTGACTAAGCATCCATTGGCCAGAGGAAGAAGAGCTGGGTGAGGGCCCCGGCTGATGCAGACTCATTCAGGGGAAGCACTTGTTCCCCAAACCCCTCTCAGTTCCCAGGTGGACTGCTTGGGAAGGACAGGCGGGCCAGCCAGGCTGGGCTCTCATCTTCCCTGCTTCTCTGAGATCTTGTCTTTCTCATCTGGCCATCTTCCCTTAGAATCTGAACTTCTATCTTTTTGTGTTTTTATCTGAAAGGCAGATTTACAAAGAGAGTTCTTGTATCTGCTGGTTCACTCCCCAGATGACTCTAACAGCCAAAGCTGAGCCAAAGCTCAACACCCCACGGGTGTTTCACCACTCCACTTCATCCTGGTGTCTGAACTCCCACACGCACATCCTATTCACTGTCTCTCACCAGTGTTAGAAATCTACAAGCAACTACCATGAGGCACAAACTGAGTTGGTGGATGTGGCACAAGCTTATGGAATCCTCACAGCCCCTTGGTCGCTTAGGCCAACTTAACCTTCATGTTATGCTTCAGGGTACTGTGCTCGAGAAGTTAAGGCACTGGCTCCAAAAAGTGGCCCTTGCAAAGCCCCCAGAGCCTCTGCAACCGTGGTTGTCCCGCGGCCTCCCGAGCTGCGTTCCCTGCAAGGCCAGCTGGCTTCAGCCTTCACATGGCTAGATGATCTGCATATGCTACTGTGAGGAGCAGGGTGAGTGTTGTCTTGCGTTTTATAAACGAAGGCAGGGACCAGGAAATGCAGCCTTCCCACTACGCACAGGGTGCCAGGCTGGAGGAAGAAGAGCTGATCCAGATTTATTCTGGGAGGTGCCCGCTCACAAAGCCCCGCCTTCATTCCTGGGCGGCAGGGTGACTTAGCCATTTCGGACGCAGTTCCCCACTTCTTGCGGCTGATTATGGCAAATGGGTTTAGTGTCGCCTTTTTCCCCTTGTTGCCAACCTGAAGAGCCCCTCTTTGCCGGGACTGCATCCCCCAGAAAGAATACTCTCTGGGCGCACCACGTCTGTCCCATCTTCTCAGGAGACTGCTGAGCTGGAAGAGGCTTGAGGAGCAAGTTGGGGGCCTGTGTCCCCTCCATGCCTTCTCGGCCTCAGGGATTTCCTCGGCCGGGAGGGTACAACCCTTTTCTGGAGTCTCAGCCAGGCCCCGCCTCCAGCCCCGCCTCCTCCCTCTGGCTGCGAGGGTGTGGGGCAGGACGCCCTTCATGGCCTGCCAAGAGCCTGGGCTCCAAGGGAAACAAACACTGCCTGGGTCCTTGCGGCTATGGCTGGTACCTTCTTACCAGGGCTCAACTCTCCAAATCCTCATTATATCCCAGGGTAAGACTCTACCCAGCGCCACCTCCTGCTGCTTGCCCCTAGGAAGGGGACCATGGGAATCTAGGGGGGTTTGCCACCTAGACCCCAGGGCCCCAGGTCCACAGCTTGACTGGTGGGGTCCTAGGCTGGGCTGCCTAGGCTGTCGGGTGGGGAAAGCACAGCAGGCTCATGGTGGTAGCTGGTGTGCCTCCCAGCTTCCTGTTGTCTTCTCCATGGGAACAGGGGAGGATGGAAAGCCCCAGCAGAGAGCTCAGGTGTGCCTGCTCCCCGTTATGCACCGGCCTTCAGAAAGTTCATGAAAGCATTGTATTGTGGCTTCCCATTGGAGGGGGTGGGGGGAATGGGTGGGCAGCAAAATAAACCTCAGGAGGCTTCCCTCTGTCCTTGGGGTTGGTGGGGTGGGGGTGGGAGGCAATTTCAGAAGTGAGAAGAGGGGCTGTGTGTTACAGGTACACTGGACATTGCCCCTTCCTGAGGTTCAGCATGGGCCAGACCTACGGGCAGGTGACTGGTCAGCTACTCCGAGGCCCTCCTGGTCTAGCCTGGCCACCTGCCCGACGCTCACTTCTGCCACCCATTCAGCCCCCAAGGTCTCCCACGGTCCTTGCAGGCAGCCTGCCTCTTGGGCATGGTCGCGGAAGGCTCAGCTCCAGTATGATCCCCGGGTACACAGGTTTGTATGCAGGTACGATCAGACACCCTCAGCCCAAAAACCTGTGTCTCCAAGTACCAACAAAGCTTTCCCACCCCCTGTACACCCAGGGTTTGTACCCCAGGCGCAATTCATCTTTGCCAAGAACTGCAGCCAGGTCTGGGCTGAGGCCCTGAACAGCTCAGCTCAGTGGAAGGGGAGTCCAGAGCTGCCCCAGCAGGTGGCCAAGGGAGAAACAGAAACAGAGAAAGACCAGGAGCCTGCACTGGAGCCAGGGGCAGAGAGGCCGCCGGAGCCCGAGCAGGCAGCAGAACAAGTATGGTGCCTCATGCTGGGCTGGGCACCTCATCCTGGGCTGGTCCTGGAGTTTCACTGGGGGATGCAGAAGGGGCAGTCAGAGGCTTGACTGCCAGCTCTGTGTCCCTTGGGGTTTGAGCATCGGAGCTGCTAACCCCATTTTCCTTTTGCTGACATCTCATAGGCTTCTCCCTACTCCATGGATGACACAGATCCTCAGAAGTTCTTCATGTCAGGTGAGAAGCAGGGCGACAACAGTGGGCCCGGGGGAGGCCCCTGGGATTCTGGGGTCCTTCAATTCTGTGTCCCCACCCCCCACCCCCCAGGATTCACTGGCTACGTGCCCGGGGCCCGCTTCCTCTTCGGCTCCAGCTTTCCTGTGCTCACCAAGCAGGCGCTGCAGGAATTTGGGCGGAAGCACTCTCGGGGCAGCGCCCTGAAGGGTCCTAACCCTCTCCCCCCACTGCCCAGGACCTACTCTCAGAACAAGGCTCTTCTGCCCCACTATGGGGGCTATGTGCCGGGTGAGCCTGGCTTGGAACAAGGCTTTGGGATGTGTGTATGGGGTTGGAGGGAGGGGCTCGGGGTGCTGGAAAGAAGGTACAGGGACCACAGATCACACAGTAAAGGACACTGAGGCGGCTTGCAGTAGTGGGGAGGCAGGGCCAGATTTTGGAGGGTCGGAGAACTGGGAAAGAATTCAACGGCTTCTACATGCCACTGGCCACACTTGACAGACTCTTTTGATCACACAGGGTATAAGTTCCAGTTTGGTCACACATTTGGGCATCTCACCCATGATGCTCTGGGCCTCAGCACTTTGCAGAAGCAGCTCCTGGCTTAGGTAGCTGGAGATCCAAGTTCTCTCTGCTCCTTCCAACCTTATACCCAGCCAGCTTTTCAGAGGGACCACAGAAAGAGAAAACGATCCAGAGGCTGAGCACCTTTTTTATTAATAGGTGTAATAAATAAATAAATAAATACATAAACAGAAGCCTGGGCTGCTCTTCCCTCTTCTGCCCATCAGGCGTGCCAGCTACAGACTATTTACAGCTGGGGGTGCCAAGGGTCTGGCCCCAATACTGTTCATCATCCACATCATTGCCTGGCCTGGAGAACCCTGCCAGTGGCCCTGCAGGCCACCTTCCCACAGAAGGACCTGCTTGTCTACGTAGAAGGAAGGCTGGGCCCAGCCGGGCCAGGTTCAGCCTGGCAGCCCAGGGTTGCGTCCCTTCCCGCCTCCTTTCCTGGAGGGAGGTCTGGAATGAGGTCACTGGGACAGTCACAGGGGAGTAAGTAATACTGAGCGTGGGGAGCAGGTGCCAGCACAGGGCGAGGTGGCCCCCAGCTCTCGGTCTGCTCTGCAGCCAAGCCCAAGGACTTGTGAGGGGCTCTGGGGCTCGGAGCCGGGGGGTGGTGAGGGTCCCTGAGGCCAGCAGCATGCACAGGGCCTCAGTTTTGGCTGTTTCCAGGGGTTGGACTTGGAGTTGGGGTCAACATCACGTAGGCCAGGGGAACTAGGCCAGTGTCAGGACCACGGCTGCAGCGCAGCCAGTCTCTGCCGGCTGGCCCCAGCACCCGTAGGATATCACCCTTGTGGAAGCTCAGCTGTCCAGGGCCTGTGGCCAGATGGTGGCACAGTGCCTGCACCTCGCTGGAGAAACAACACATGCTGGTCAGACAAACCCCATCAGAAGCCCTTCCTGGCTGCACCCCCTTGGCCCCTCCTGGCTCCCAGCTCACCATGGCGGCTTAGCAGGCAGTCCTGGAGAGCGTGGCTCCTGCGGGCTCTCCTTGGTTTCTGGCTCCCGTCGGACACCCACTGTCTGGGCCACCAGCTGGAACATGGACTTGTCCAGGCTCAGCCAGTCTGAAGGCAGCCTAGGGGAGAGTGGCTGGGCTCAGGCTCTGTTCACAGCTAGGCCAGACTCCATGCTCGGTCCCTCCACCTGTGCCCCACACATGGGCTCTCACCTGGCTGTGGGCCGGGCCTCTCGCTGGGCTTTTCGGGAACCAAACAGATGTCCCCACTTGATGCCGCCTGGGGAAGGCTCTGCGGCCGCTCCCTCACTTTCTGCTGGCGGGGCAGCAGGCCCCTCCCTCTCTCGACTGCGCCTCAGTTCAGCCAGCACAGAGTCAGGGGGGCTCCCCATCCAGAATGGCCAGCCCCTCTCCCGGCCAAGGGCTTCTTCGGGGGCAGGGCAGGCCTCGGCTCCCTCTACCACTCCCTCCCGGGGAGGTGGAACCTGGGGATGCCCCCCGGCTCCCCCTGCTTTCTTTTTGTCACTGCTACTACTGCTGCTACTACGAGGGAACCTAGAACCTTCCATGGAGCCATCAATGTAGACTTGGGAACTCTGCATGAGCTGGTACCACCAGCCAGCTTGCCCACTTCGGGCCCATTTGCTGTGCCCAGAGCCCCTGGCTGCCTCTGCCACCTCTTCTGCTTCCTCTTCCTCTTCTCCACCTTCTGGGGCCCCCACACCCTTCATTCGCTCCCCAGGCGCTGCTCGGTCCATGTCTCCAGAGCCCTCCTGGCCCCGCTCCCGGGCCAGCTGCAACGTTGAGTGGGCGGACAGCAGCAGGTCTTGGGACTCCCGCAGCAGCTCCTTGTGCTGCCGCTGCTGCTGCCCACTCTGCAGCAGCCGGTGCTGAAAGAGCAGGTCCAGGCTGAAGGGCAGCAGGGCCAAGGGTTGCAGCAGCAGCAGCAGCTCCTCGAACAGCCCAGGGCACACGGTGTGAGCTGCACTCAGGAAGCCCCAGGGCTGGTAGTGGGTCTGGATGATGTCTAGGAGGAAGAAGAAGGTTTGAGTCATTCAGAGAAGCACAGCCTGGCTCAAGGGGGTGGCTTTGTGAACTACACAATGACATGTGCTGTGCACACACACCCTATTTCCTTTGGTCATGCAGTGTGAAGACTTCCCCAACACTGAGCCCACAGGAGACAAGTACTGGGACTCCCCTATCCAGATTTCCCGATTTCCTGAGAGTCCTGCTCAACCCAGGGCTCTTACTTGAGTGGAATCTGGAACGGACTTGGGTGCATGTGTGCAGTTCCCTCCCCCATGTCCAGTGCCTAACGGCAGCCAGTCCTCCCTCTACCTGGCCTCTGAGGATTGGCCTCGTTTGAGAGACAAAGCCAGGTTCTGAGTGTTACCTTCGTGGTTATAGAGGTGATTAAACCAGAACTCCAGGGACCGAATGCTGCAGGGAGAGAAGGGAAGAGACTTGAGTTTCGTGTGGACACAGCCAGATACTGAGGTCCAAAGGAGACAGATACGAGGGCATCAGACCCCAAGAAGGAAATGTGCATAGGTATCACCCTACTACAGCAGGCTTGCTACCTGCTTCCCTTCACAGCTCTGGGGTGCTGGCAGGGGTATGCAGAAAGGGATTGACTGCATAAGACCTAAAATGTCAGGGCAGGTAATGAATGGAGGTGTAGGCAGCTCAGGGTCAAGGGTATCGGGCCATCAGGCTCATAGTTGACAAAGAAGCATACTAAAACTGGGTCCCAGAATGGACCAAAGATTCAAGCTGGATGTAAAAGTGGAACTGGAACGGAGAGCATCAGGGTTTCCTGGAAACGGAGTCACCTGATTAATTTCCAAACATGACAGGCTATGTGTTTGTAAAAGCAGCAGAAGACTATGGGAATGGTCAGTGCCATATGTTATTGGTGCAATGGGAAAGCCAGGACGGGGAGAGAGGGGAGGCCTACACCCTGGCCACAACCCCCATCCCTTCTGCTTAAGTCTAATGAGCTTGGGCACCAGAGCCTGGGGTGGGGGGGGGTGCAGGTCGAGAGTTGAGGGGAGACGTTACTACACCGCACACTCACTTGAGCAGGCCAAGGATGAAAGCGTCGAAGCGCATGGTGTGACTGGTGAGTTCTGGGAACTGGCTGACCTTGTTGTAGAGGCCGTGCAGAACCTTGGTGGATGGACCTGAGAGCAGAGGCCCGTGCTGTGTTTCTGCAACCCTTTGGTTGGTCCCAGGTCCCCATCTGGCTCCTCAGCACTCACCTAGCTGGGTGGAAGCCTCCACCACACTCCAGGGCATGTTCTTGCGCTGGCCAATGATGACGTCGAGCACAAAGGACTTGAGCCCGTCCTCCAGCACAGCCCGCACAGCGGGGCATAAGTACTTCAGCACCAGGTGGCCAACATTGGGGCTCACGGAACTGTTGCCCAGCTTTGCCTGCAGACACAGGAAGGAAGGGCAGGACACCCTCTGGAGACCGAGCCTGGCCCTTGTCCCTGTGGCCCTTTGTGTTTCTCCCTTGTCACCCCCATCCCTGAGCAGCCAGCTCCGGATAAGCAGAGGCAGGGTACAGTATGCGGGTCAGAGCTCGGTTCTTCACAGTTTCTTGCCTACCTTTACCCCAGGATCCCGGCTTGTGCCAAAATGGGCCACAATAAGGTCTACAGCCGTGTTCACAGCTTTTATCAGTCCTGCAAGAAAGAATGGATGTGATGGGTCCTTGAGAAAGCTCCTAGCGAAAGCACTAGGCTGACCCCCCCTGTGGGATGGGAAGGGCTCTCCACTCGCCTTACTATCCTTGCCTGTCCATGGGTCTCCCAAAGACACTTATGCCAGCGTGGTCCTGCTGTGCCCAGCTCTTAAGCCCTTCCTGTCCTCCTGGACCCATCTCCATAGAGTACCACCGACTCAACATTGCAGCTGGCGGGGGGGGGGGGGGGCAGGCAGGAGGGCCCTGGAGACATGGACCAAGCAGCGCCTGAGGAGTGAGTGAAGGATGTGCGGGCCCCAGAAGGTGAAGAGGAGGAAGCAGAAGAGGTGGCAGAGGCAGCCAAAGGCTCTGGGCACGGCAAGGAACTCAAAGATGGAACTCAAGACTTGCAGCTGCCTTCCTTCCACGCCCTCAGACTCCAATCTTGGATCAGCCCACCTCCCAGTCTTTTTGCCTGAGAAAGCAGGGCCCCTTCCTACTGTTGGAGACAATCCAGGTCCCTTGCCCAGTGCCTGGAAAGGACGACTCTGATCTGTGCCTACTCGGCATCCTCTGTTCCACTCTCTGGTCACTGTGCCAAATCTCTCTCCCCGTCCTCTCCAGGCCTTCTGACTTCCCTCTGCTGCAGGACCCTGACTGTGCTGTATCTACACCCTGCCCTCCCTCCCTCGTTTTCAAGAAAGTGGCCATTCCTCCTCTTGGCCAAGGCTCTTTCCTTTCCCTGCAAGGAACTTTGGCTTCATCTTTCTCCCTACAAGCTCTGTCCCTTCAGCCCACAATTAAACACTCCGTTCTTTCCTCACCATCTCACTGAAACAGCCTTGGTCTCAGTGCCATTGTCACTTGACTACATTTGTTCCTTGCCAGTCTCCATCTTCCTAAATGTCACCGACACACTTAGTGCTAGGCCATGGACCTGGAGCTCATCGCTCACACGGTAACCTCCCTCACCGTGCTTAGCTCACTCAGGGAAGGGCTGCTTTGGCCCTTGAGAACTGACCTTGGCCCCCTCCCCATCATTCACACAGGACCCAGACATCTACCTCTGGTCCCAGTGCTCTCCAACGCCTTCCTGGCACTGACTTTAATGCAGGGGTATATTCTGGAGGGTTCCATGGGAGAGACACACACATGGCCAGGAGGGGACAGCAGAAACCCTGACCCAAGTTGGCAGCGGAGGTGGGGGGGTGTTCTAGTCACCTTTTTTCTGAAGTAGGTCAATGGAAATGGCCTCTGAGTTGCCATCTGGTGACAGACAAAACTCTGCTGGGGGCTTCTCTGTCAAGGAAAAAGGGTCTTGGAAGTCAGGGCAGGTCAGTGGTAATGGCTTTAGTACCTGACCTAGAAAGAAGAGACAGAGAGAAATAAAAGCCAGTTCAGTGCTTGGAGAGTGCACCCTTGGGCCTGCTCCCAGAGGCCCTGGGTCCACACCCACACACCATTTAGCCGGCAGCCAAGATGGCCTGCAGCTGCCAAAGATCCAGGGAACTCAAAGATGGGGTTCCTGCGGGCCAGCCGAGCTTCCTGTGGCCTTCGGTCTAGGCTCCCTGATAGAGCAGGTGGCCCTAGCGGGTTCTTCCTCCTGTATTCCCGCCACTTGAGGGCTTGAGGGGAGAGGTGGTTGGCTGGAAGAAGATGGGATCAGCAGAAGAAAGAGGCAAGAGTTAGTAGGAGAAGGCTGTCGCATCTACCTGATAGACCCATGGGAAACACCAGAGTCAGGAATGTGTGCGCGTTATCCAGGGGTGCCAGGGAAAGCGGTGAAAACACTTTAGTCTCTGACTCTGGGCTATGGCATAAAGCGTTTGTGGTGGTGGTGATAAAGCTCATACCGTTACTGGGTCTGGAGGCCATGCCGCCCTCACCGCCTCCGCGGGCCAGGCTCTCTGCACGGCTAAAGCCAGATCTCCAGGAGCCCAGAGGTGGCAAGCTTCCCGTTCCATGGAGTCGGTACTCAGCCAAGGTCAGTGTCTTTGGATCCTCCTTCTGTGGCAGCTGGGAGGGGGCGGCATGGGCAGCAGGGCAGGGGTGGCTCCATGGGGCTAGGCTTTCTGGGGCTGTGGCCTGCTCTGGAGGCGGGGAGCACGAAGTGGAGGCAGAGGAGTCAGTGCTGGGCCCAAAGGGGCCAGCACTCCGGACAGGGGAGTAGCTGCCCAGGGGTGATGGCCGGGAGGTCTCTGGCTCAGGCCCAGCTTTCCTGGCACCTCGGCCACTGGTTCGGGGTGTAGATGCCTGGGGCTCCCTGAGGGGAGCGGGGGCTGGGCCCTGAGCAGCAGGGCCAGCTGGTGGGACAGGCTGCTGGGCACGGTTGCAGCCTGAGAGGCTGTAGAGCTGGGAGAGGCTGTGCAGGGCCCGGGTCTTGGCCAGCTGCTTGGGGAAGTGGTGCTGGAACACGAAGGGCTGGATGGGCAGTGTGGTTGGCCTCTGCTCCTTGCTGTAGCGAAGGACTGGTCGGCTCTCAGCACCACCCCCTGTAGCGATAGGGATGAAAAAGGAAATCAGACAAACAGACACAGAAGCCAAATGGGAAGAAGCAGAGGCAGAGAGGAGAGACGCTGCCCACTGGGAAAGGGACATGATGGGCCAGGCCTGGCTGGTAGCAACAGGGTGGGGCTACAGTGTGACACTGCTCCCCGCATCTTTTGTCAAACTCTCCCCTAGTGTTGTTATGACAGGCCTATACAACAGGCCTACACTTCTTTGTTGGTCTTTTTTATTTTCTCAAAAGAGCTCATTCATTGCCTTCACCACCCTCAAACTTTTCTCAACAACTTTTACTTCTGCCAGTGGCAACACCACCCATGTTGTCTCTATGGCTCAGAGACAGTCTCTATGGTCCCATAGATTTCCAATGTCCAGGTGATTTGGCATTTTCGCTCATCGTCCCTCTTCTCCACTCATTCCAGTGCATTTCCTTCTTGAGTAGATCTGACCACAATGGAAGATTTCTTTACTTGTAAGCAGAACCAGCTTTCTGTTGTCCCTGCCCACCCTCACGGCATTTCAGAGTTCACCTTCTACTCAGTGCTTGTCCTCTCCCCCCACCAGGGCTGGGCCCCTGTGCCCCCTCCAGCTAGCCTTCAGAACTAAACCCAGGACCCTGCGACGCTGAAGGACAGGGCTTGCGCTCTGTGGGTCCGAGACCCTGCACCCAACACTGGAATGAACACAAGGTGGTGCTATAAGCACCTTCATCAGCTACAATCCCGGGCGTGGCTCACAGATCCGCGAGCCAGGAATTAGTACTGGGCAGGTCAAGAAATGTGGAATTTATAAGAGATTGAGTCATTTCCTCGACATCACACGACTGGAAAGTGGCCAAGTTGTAATTCTGTATAATTTGGGGCCAGTGTTCTCACCACAGGACACTTCTTGGCTGGGTCTTCCTTTCCCTCGCATTATTTCATCCATGAGTCACAGTGGCTGAGACCACAGCCCATTAAGGGAAGAGTTTCAGAGTCACTCCCAGGGGACATTTTCAAAGTAGACCCTCCTGCCTCTTCTAGTCGATGCTGAAAGAGCAGACTTTGCCCTTCTCGTTAACTCTCTATGCTTCAGCTACATCTGCCTCTGTTCTTAAATACACCAAGCTCAGGAACTCAATCTTCCGCCTGTCCACCCTCCCAGCCCCTCTGGCAAATACCTTTCTACCCTGTTATTCCATTTCATTTTCTTTTTAGCTCTTTTCACTAACAGCAATGATCTTTTAAATGTGCTTATCACTCCTGATAAGAACTCCAAAAAAGTAGGGGCTTTGTATGCTAATTGCTGTGTCTTCTGGCAGGAATCAAAGGGCTGAATCCTCACAGTTCAGCTTGTTAGGGACCTGGCTGGCTTCAGGAGGCCTCACTTTCATGTGCCCTCCCTGGGTTCCCCCGCCCCCTCCCGATCAGCTGTTCAGGGAGGCACTGCTCTGCCCACGCTCAGCCCATGAAGCTCTACACCTGTCAGCCGGATTCTCTACCCATTTTGCTTTTCCCACCTGGATGCCTTCTCCCTCTCCACTAATTTAAACACCAATTTGTAGGACTGAGCTGACCCCTGGCTATTAAGCTAGGTCCTCCCATCCAGTTTTGTTATACCCCCTACGTAAGTATGTCTGAATTAGACTGTTTTATTCCTACCCTTAAAAATATACCCAGGACAGGGTCAACATGCTGGCGTGAACATGTTAATCCTCCATCTGTGGGGCCAGCATCCCCTGTGGGTGTGGGTTCAAGCCTTTCTCTATAATCCTAATTAAAGTTTGAAAAGAAATCCTCCCTACTAAATTCCCAGAACGTGGCTGGAAGCAGAGCAATGCAACCAGACCCCAAGGGGGACTGGGTGCTCTGGGGGGAGCAGAGGGACCAAGTTTTCTCGCTGTTCTAGGTGACAGCCTTTCAAAATTGGCCACAGAAGCCACATTCCCCAGTCAGCTCTTTGCTGGGACAAACAGCCCCTCTCCCAGTTCTTCCTTACACTACAGAACGTTGGGGTCCCCTCCCATCGAGTCCCTCTCCTAGCCCAGAGCTCAGCAGAATGCTGGGGTGCGCTTCCTGGCTCTGTAGTTTGTATGCGAATCCAATCACTTGTTTTTCAAAGTCCTTCTGTACTACAAACTCAAATTCAGCTTAAAATCAGTTCTATATTCCCAGTCAGCTCAGTACAGCTTACAAATGCAGCTTCACGTTGGTGTCCTTTTGAGTCCTGAGTTTGATGCTTTTTTAGCTTCTTAATGTCAATCACAGATTGGAACAATCTGTGGCTTCTTTTTCATTCAAAAATTCAATGACTTGTCTTTTTTTTAATTAAAAAAAAGAGCAAAATTAAGAAAAGAGCCCAGTAGTGGTTTACTGAAGAATTATGTAACATTGCAGCAACTTGGTATAGTGTTATAGCATTAAAAACTCCACTTCCATCTACCATCTTGTCTCTGTCTGACTGCGGAGTCCTGGCAGCCCAGCAGAGTTTCCCCATAGATCCTGCAGTGTAAGGGAGCGGGGGCTGACGGTGCGACTCCCCCAGAGACTTCCCCTACATTCTTCACCCCAAGGACATTACCTCTGTGTGTGGTTCAGGGAGTGACATCTTGCAATGGGTTGAAGCTTCTGAACTACATTTATGGTTTTTAAACCCCTTTCCCTTGAGAAACCAACAGACCCAAACTAAGGCTTTGGGCACAGCCATTTGGGACTTCACTGCCCCTGCCTTCCCAACTCCGCACATCCCACTCCTGAATTGCTTCCAGGATTCCTCAGCTTTGTCTTGGATTTATCTTTACAACTTGTTCGGCTGAATTTAATTCTTTTTTCAGACTTTCTCCTCTGATGGTTCCTATGACTCTGTCCAGTCTGGCTATTTTTTCTCAGTCTTTTTTTGAGGGTGGCCCAGCTCACCCCTGGCATCACAGTATTCTCATCTTTGTTCCCCTTGGGTGCCCTCACCCATCCAGATCAAGTCAGCTACCATTTGTATTCTCATGGCCTCCAATCTACATGGAAACAGCCCTTCCAGTCCATCTTCCAGCCAACCAATGATCTTTCTAAAATGCAAATCAAAACATGGTGGGAAGCAAACAAACAAACAAAAAAACAAATCCCCAACCAAATAAAACAGTGATTTCCCTGGTTAAATTCCCCCAGGGATCCCATCCCCATTCTCCCAGGACGGTGCCAAACTGCCACGCCTGCGGCCTCTGGAAAGCATCAACCCTTGCGTCCTTGGGGTCTCGTATGGACTATTCTTTCAGCCCAGAATATCCTTCTTACAAGTCTCCCCAAAGCTGAGATGTAATCATCTTCTGAGCCTGGGCTTCACTATGAACCCTGTGAGTGGTTCTCCCTCACGACATCCCAGCCTAAGGTAGCCCTTCTCATGGCCACAATGCCAACTCTGCATCACAATTCTGTTTCCAACCTTAGCGGCAACTCCTGGAGAGCAGCTACAGTCTATCTCATCTCTGTCACTGGCAACACATTAGTATAAGAGAGGGAAATAGCTGGCCCTGGGAGGCTACCAGGAACTTAGAGATCTCAGCTCCCAGGCTGCTCTGAGGGTGGTGAGCATCACTGAACAAGGACTCAATTTCACTGATACCCAATGAGGTTTCCAGGCAGACATATCCCCTTGGTTGTCTCTTAAACACTGAACATTCCAGATTTCCAAAGCTGAATTCAATCCTGCTCCTTTGCCAGTAAATCTACTTCTGTGTTTAGATGCTATCCAACAGGACAGATGCTGTGGGCTGGAGAGTGAAGTGCAGCCTGGGATGCCTGTATCTGTATAAGAGTGCCTGGACTCAGCACCGCCTCTGCCTGTGTGTACAATCCAGCTCCCTGCTCACGCGCATAGGAGGCAGCAGAAGGCGGCTAGGGGACGGAGCCTTGCCCTGCTGTTCCAGACCTGATGGAGTTCCTGGCTTCTGGCTTTTTAGCTCTGGTAACTGCAGCCCTTTGGGGAGTGAATCAATACATGGGAAATCTCTCTCCTTGTCATTGCCTTCCAAATAAGTAAAACAAAATAAATCAAAAGTTATGTAAAAAGAAATTTCTCTTAGGATTTTCCCATAAACAAAGACACGTCCCCCCTCCCCCCAAGGCCCTATCTGAGTTACCAGGGTTTTTCCAGTAGTCATTCAGGTTCAGAACTACCATCATGCGAGTACTTACTTTTTCAATACATCAGGATCTCTGAAGCCTGTTGATTTTTACACCCTCAGTGAATTTTTTTTCAATCCTTTGTCTTCTTCCCTTTGCCCCACCCTATTATAGGACATGACCCAGACTAAAAAGACAAGAGGTCTAGGCTGAGGAGTCTCTCAGCGGTGTAGATGGATGGCTGCTGGGGACCTGGCACCAAGGCGGCCATGCGAATCTCCTGGTACTCCCTAGCCTTTGGGCTTCTTACCATCGGCTCTAGCTCTTGCATCTCTCTGGCTGTGGCTGTTGGCTGTGTTCCCTGGCACGGCAGGCACTGGATCCATCGGTGGAGCCAGGGCACCTTGCTCAGCAGCTCTGAAGCCAACATGTGGCATCAGACTGGCTTGGGGGCCCTGGCAGATCTGGGTGGACCAGGGTTCTGGACCAAGTAGGTCTATCGCTGGTACCAGGGGCATAGGCGGTAGACTGTGGCTACAGTGAGGAGTGCCCTTTTCCAGTGGCACTGCCCTGTCTTGCTGGGCTTCCTGGATGGGTGAGAACTCCTGGGAGGAATCCCCAACACTCAGGCGAAGCGGGGGAGAGCCAGAGCAAGCAGCCTTCTTCCGGCCTTTGGCCAGTTCAGCGAAAGAAGTGACCCTCTTGGGTGGGGAGCTAGGCCCGGCCAGGGCTGCAGGGCCCTCACTCAAGCGGACTGGGCAGCTGAGCATGCGTTCTAGGGAGCCCAGGCGGACAGCAGGGCTGCGCTCCAGGCTGCGGTCATAGCTGCGGGAGCGCTGCCGTCCGGTGCTGAGGTTAGGGGGTGATGTGTTCGTGTACACTTGTCCCTCAAGCACAGTGGGACTCGTGGCAGCTGCTGTGTCTGCTGAGGAACCCACTGCCTCTGGTTCCTCTGGCTGCACTTCAGGTTTCTGGAACAGGTAGTACTCTGAAGGTTGGCCAGGGCCTGGCTCTGGCACAGGGCCTGGTGGGGGACTTATCTTGGTGTGTTCCTCGGAGCAGCTGGTGATGGAAGAGCCGGCTGGGCTTGGGGATGACTGGGAGGACAGGTCACAGGTGACAAGTTTGTAGTAATTCTGCGTGGCCACAACAAGACGGGCCTGACTCTGGAAGCAGGCAGTGAGGTCAGCCACAGCCGGGCAGGGCTCACAGTGCGGACGGTAGGAGTTGCAGTTGGCATCCAGCTCAGGAGATGAGGCATGAGGACAACCGTAGCCCCCTTCCCTTCCTCCGCTTTCAGGGTGGTGGGACTCGCAGGACATCTTGGACTCAGCAGGGGAGGGCTGCAGGTCCAGATAGAAAGCGCCAGGGTCGGAGTGGCTGCAGAAGGAGGAGTCGCTGCAGGACTGGGGAGCTGAGTTGAGGTTGGCGCGGGCACTGCCATGCATCTTATTATAGAGAGTGCTGAAGGTGACCAGCACACCATCCGAGCTGTTACAGGAGGAGTCGCTCACATAGCCCATGGACTGGTCGGCTGCCTCAGACTGACTGGACGTGCTACTGCAGCGGCAGTGCTGGGCTCCTGGGCCCGGGCAGCTGGGGTTCCTTGGAGACTCATCTGAGCTGAGCTTCCACTCCTGGTCAAAGGAGAAGCCCGAGGTGTCACTGGCTGCCCCTGCACTGCCACTGCCACCAGGTCCCCCACACTCATCCAGCTCCATGGTCTCTGCTTCCAGCTCTGGCCGGCAGCGGTGGCTGCTGCTGCACTGCTGGGTGCCCGAGGTCGCTGCTGGCTCCTGTTCCTGGCCCTCCACCACACCAGCCCGACTGCGCGCTGCCCCCCAGGACCTCCCCACTCTGGGGCCAGATGGTGGCAGCTGGAAAGAGGCTAGATGGAAGGTGGGCTGGCTAGTGCTGTGCAGGTGGAAGGACTGCTGGGTGGTGCTGTCACTGATGCTGTCATCATACAGGTCACCGAGTCCTGGCTCCCCCACACCTTCCTGCAGCAAGAAGGGATTGTGCCGTTTGGGGGCCCCAGAACCTCTTCCATCCCGACTCCGACTCTTGGTGCTGTCTGTAGACTGGGCGGATCCCCCTGGAGCAGAATGCAGACTGCTGTAGAGCAGGGAGTCAGCTTGTCCCAGGTCTTGGTCAGGCTGGGTGAGGCCCAGTTTGGGTGGGCAGAAAGGATTGGGTCTTGTGCTCCCACTGCTGCCACTTGCCCCTCCACAGCACTGTCTGTCTGGGACTTGACAGTGCACCAGGGGGATATGGTGGACGATGAGGGTCTCTCCCGTCAGCTTTGGGGGACTATCCATTCTGGAAAGTTCGAACAAGGGCATCAACGGCACCAGACACTGCCCCCAGAGCCCAGTGGGGCAGAACACATTGCATCAGGAGATCTTGGCACCTGGAGAGAGAGGGAAAAAAAGGGAACCTAATGTGACGTCCCTGTAGCCAGGGACACATCCTTTGTACCATTTTTAAGCCCAAGAAGAAGACTCCGAGTCAGGTGCGAGGTCCACCAGCCCAGCAGAGTGGCTGGAACCCTGCTCCACTTTCCGCACTGCACAGGCCCAGCTTCTGAGCCATTCCCCACTCCTTCCTTTCAAGGACCCCCATGTATCTCTGCCACATGTGACTAAAGGCCAGGCCTCTTTGAGTGCCACATAGGAAGACCTGGGGATCTCAAAGACAGAGCTTTCCCCCTTTTCTTTCAAGGACCCCGTCTGTGGCAGTGAACAATCTTAGTCCCAGGTACAGAAAAGAATGAATAGTGCATGCTACAATGCCTGGGAAGAGGACAGGATGTGAGGCACTGAGGAGACACACAGGTGCCTTAGACTTGGCCACAGCACGCAGGTGAACAGCCGGGGAGAATGAGGGCTCACAGAGCAGGCACGTCACAGCAACAAGTTCTGAGTTTGCAAGAGACTTTAAACACATTTCATCATTTGACCCCCTTTCTCCTCTGAGCCTGAGGGTATCTGTCCCTGTCCCAGGACTGTACGTGAAATGATTTCATTGCCCTTCCTACTATGTTAGTGCTTTTCTCATGCAGACTAAGTTGGGCCTGGGAGAGGGGATATTCTGTCTTTTGTGCCACGCTAGCACTTTATCACCAGGTGCAGACCTCTTGAAGTGTGGCAATTCTGCCCATGCTAGCCTAGAAGCTTCATTACCCAGAAGCCTTAGCAAGCCTTCCTTCAGGTTTATTCCTTATTCAGGATAGGCTATTCTAAACTTCTCTGTCCCTTGGCCACTGTTCCAACAGTCTTCACTTCTCATACATTTCTCTTTCTTCTTTTTCATTCCTACTATTTTCCTTTCATGTCCTCTGAATTTACATTTTTCATCTCTTTTTTCTTATTCATCATTGAAGTGAGCCCTTAATGCTACCAATTTCTTTAAATTTCATTCATTTAGACTGAGGAGTACCAGCTCTTCACATGCAGAACAGAAAGTCGCTGGACAAGTCATCAGTGCTCAAGGATGCAAACAGGCAGTTCATTAAGGAAAAAAAAATTAAAATGGTTAATAAACACATGTGTGAGGAACAAAGTACTAAAATGTAAGAATTTGCAGTTAATTAAATTATATTAAGGATAGAAGTCCTCTACAAATACTAAAATCCACAAATACTCAATGCCCTTTTATAAAGCAGCACAGCACTTCTGTATAATCCATGTATATTTTCTCATACAATTTAAGTTATCTCTACATTACTTAATACACTATAAATAAAATGTAAATGCTATGTGAACTGCTGTTGTACTGTATTGTTTAGAAAATAATGAAAAGAAAAAAATCTGTACTATTTGCATATTTTTGATGTATGAATGTGGAGGGGCCAACAGTATTAGCGATCTTTCTTCCTTTTTCCCCAGCCCCCGCCAGCTCTTTTGTTGAACATCCAAGCCTTTGTGTGCTGATTAGGGCAGTGACTAGAGAGGTAGGAGGGCTACCGTGAGCTGCAAGATGAAATGTAACAGTGGAAAATACAGAACATCTTTATTATTTTGGATTAGGTTAAGTTTCTAAGATATGACATGAAAAGCACAAGTGATCATGAAGAAAGAAAGAGAGGGAGATAGGAAGGAAGAAAGAGAAAAACTGGCTTATGCTGTACTTCAAAGAATGCTTAAGAACCTGTGAAGACAATCCACAGATTGAAGGAGAATATTTGCAAATCACACATTCAATGAGACAATACATCAAGTAAATTCGTGTAACTTGAGAATAAAAGAGATATAACCTAATTGAAAACTGGGCAAAGAATCTGAACAGTCCTTTCTCCTAGGAAAAACACAAGTGGCTACCAAACTCCTGAAAGGGTGCTTTTTAAAGATGCCTTAAAGCAGACAACAAGTGCAGATGATGATGCAGTGAAAAACTGGATTCCTCAAACACTGGAAGGGGCATCATAAGATAGTACAGTTACTTTGGGAAACAGTTGACAGCTCCTCAAAATGTTAAACAGTTGCCACATAGCCAACAATTCCACTGAGTCTAAACCCAAAAGAAATGAAAATATATGTTTACACAAAAGCTTGTATATAAATGTTTACAGCAACAGTGTTCACAGCAGCCAGAACTGATGACTAGATAAGCAAAACGTGGCATATACTTGAAATGGAATTTTATTTGGCAATAAAGAAAATGAAGTTATGATTCAAGGCACAACATGAACGAACCTGAAAAAGATTATGCTGAGTCAAACAAACAAAAAACCCCTGTGTTGTATGAAGCTGATTGGTTTCATTTCTATGATGTATCCAGCTCAGGCAGATCCACAGGAGAAGAAGCTAGAGCAGCAGGTGCCTATGACCACGGGGCTGAGGATTGGGGAGTGGCTACTTCACGCCTGTGGAGGCTCTCTTTTGGGTGATAATGTTCTAACATCAGACAACAGTCATGGTGACACACCTTTTGCTTCTTATTGTAACTACAGAATTTCACTGAGTTTGAATTATCTCAGTAAGACTAAAACATTTCAGCCAGGAAAAAATTAAGGTTTATGGAAACAGGCTCAGAGGGGTGAAGAAGAGGACTAGCGTTGAGCAGTGAGTGAGTCTGGCATCTGCAGAAGCAAGCAGAGAAACAGCTGTTCTTAAAGATGGCATTTTGAGAATCAGAGAGACAAAGACAATAATCAGGAGGTTTTGCCATGAATTACTTGAGATAATTTTCCCTTTACTCCTTCTCATCTATTTTTTTAACCAAGAAAAATTTGGATTCAAATGTATACTCACACACACACACATACATATTAGTATATATATCCTACTAAAATCCTAAATGTATACATGAGATGCTAACACATAGATACATATACGAGACACAACTTCATTTCCTCACCAACACGCACACACACCCCTATGAAACCATCACGGTTCAGTCAAGGCTCCAGCCTAGCAGCATAGCAACCGGATCACTTCCCACAGGCACGACCTTCACACGCCACAGGTGATTAAGTTTACACCGTAATGCATTGACCATCAGCCATCACAGACTCTGAGGACCAGGCTCCTAGCCCAGCTTACTGGGAGACATCCAAACTAACGTTTAGAGGCATTGCAGTTGAGAACATTCTACAATCCCAGTAATAATCAACCAATGAAAGCAATACACAGAACAGAATGTCATTAAAAATTATGTGTTCACATGACTACTGGCTTCAAAGATGGTCACAGAATAATAGTAAGTGAAGACAGCATGTTATAAGCAACATGGAGGGTATGACACCGTTGTGTAAATAAATATGTCTCAATGCACGGAAGAAAAATTGAAATACATGCAACAAAATGTTAATGCCTCTTTCTGCTTAGTGATTTTGAATTTTTTGAAACTTTTTTTGGAGGCATTCATACTCCTTTTCTTTATTTTCTTAGAAAATACTTATTTATTTGTGTGTGAGAGAAAGACATCTTCCATCACTGGTTTACCCCCACCCCCAGATGTCCATAATTGGCTGAAGATTGGAGCCTAGAACTCCATCCAGGTCTCCACTGTGGACGCAGGGGCCTAAAGAGTTGGGTCATCGTCCACTGCTTTCCCCAGTGCGTTAGCAGGGAGCTGGGTCAGAGGTGAGCAGCATGGATGTGAACCAGCTTCCATATGAGATGTTAGCACTGTAGACAGAGGCTTTACTCACAGTATCACAATGCAGGCCCCTCATATTTATTTTCTAGTTTGTGTATAATAAAATGCTTTATATGCATACTTCAAATTTTTTTCTTTCCATGGGGTGGGGGGTTCCCCCTTACATACAATACTAGATTTTCCTTAAAGTGCAGGCCATAATCCCAAGGCCTGGACTCAAGGAACACAGAGAATTTTTCTGTACATATAGTGGCTATTCTAGGAATACTATGGACTACAAGCATCACTGATAATGTGTCCTCTTTTCTCCCCCTTTTATCTACACTTTACTCAAGTATTTTCATTTATTTGGAGTCAGAGAGAGAGAGAGAGGAGAGAGAGACAATGATTTTCCAACTACTGGTTTGCTCCCCAAATGGCTGCAAGAGCCAAGCTAAAGCTAGGAGTCAGGAACTCTATTTGGATCACCCACATGGGTGACAGGGGCCCAAGCACTCACAGTTGGGGTGTGCCTTAGCAGGAAGCTGGATCAGAAGTGCAGATCGAACTTGAATCCGGGCATTCTGATAAAGGAAGCCAGCATCCCAAACAGCATCTTCAATCGCTGGCAAACACCCGGCCTCTCGTTCCCCTTCTAAAGGACCATTTTCAGGGAGTGTTCACCAGTGGATATCACACACACACAGTGGAAGTGACGATTCTGACCCAGTGAACTATCACAGAGATGAGCATTCAGACAAGAAACCATGGTGCTGCACAGACAGAACTTATACAGCCAGGGAGAAGTAAACAGACGCAGCCGGTGGCCCTCAATGAAAGGCTGGTGAACAGATGCAGCCGGTGGCCCTCAATGAAAGGCTGGTGAACAGACGCAGCCGGTGGCCCTCAATGAAAGGGTAGTAACAGACACAGCCTGCGGCCCTCAACAAAACGGTGGTGAACAGATGCAGCCTGCAGTCCTCAACGGAAGGGTCGGCAGCTGTGTTATAATGTCGGCTATACACACCTGGGTCCTAAACCAGAGAAGAGTTCCTGGAGATCAGAGATGGAGAGCTAGTCAATCCATGTCCCTACAAGTTACCACACAGTCCTTGGAACACGGTCAATGCTTGGTTATCTGTTTAGTATTTTACTCATTTCATAAAATTGGGTTGCTTTTTATCATGGAAGTTTTAAAAATTTATTCTGGATAAAATTCCTCCAGTTATATCCAGGTCTTACAAATATTTTCTCTCAGTTGGAGGCTTGCTTGTTAGTTTTCTTAACAGTGTTTTTTTTTTTTTTTAATTAATAGACATTTTTAATTTTATGAAATTTATCAGTTTTTTTCTTTTGTAATTAAGGCATTTGATACCTTAAGTAGTCCTTACCTATCTCAAAATCATAAAATAATTTTCCTTTAAAAACTGTAGTTTAAGCTTTATAAATTTGAGTTGCATTGAATCTTATTTTAAGTTCCAAGCTATTTCACTAATTTTTAATTTTAACTTAGATTTTTGTCCTAAGAGATTATTATTTCTTTCTGATCTGCACAGTTTCTGCGCAGTGAGGGAAATGTCTGTCACCAGTCTTGCAGATAATCCGGCCAGTTTAGACGTGGACGTCTGCAGGCCCGGGATGTTGTCATCATGCTTTGCCCCACACCCACTTTCCATCTTTCACAAAACATGTATCTACACGGGACTGATCTTCACAACAACTTCATAAAGGAGGCAGACTTGTCGGCGTGAAAACGGACAAGGCAATGGACGCCTAGGAAGACGAATGACTTGCCCAGGTCCCCTCGGTGAGTAAACCACAGCCAAGACGGGACTGTGGACGTGTGTTTTAGATCAGTTACAAATGCGATCAGACTGCACTAGACCTGGATGTCAAACGCCCCCAAGGACATTTCCTGAGCGCTCATCTCAGGCTGCATTCCTGAGTGTTTGGTTCTAAGGTCGGGACGAGTTTATTACAACGGGCTATGAGCTCTGGTGAAGGTGGAAAACAGAGAAAACAGGGCCACAGGCTCTTCCCGAAGGCCTTGTGCTTTCTCTGCTCCCGGAGTAGCCGCTTCCTGCTTCTCCTGGGCGCCCACACTCTAGCTTGAACAGGTTGTCTTTACAGGCCTCCCCATTTTCTGCCTCTAGTTCCTTTTAGATGACTGTCTCCTTGCGTGTAGACTACTCATCAATCCCCATCCCATTCCATCCCACTTCCCAGCCCTCTCCTCCCTGTCCCATGGACGGCCCCCAAATCTCTTTCCTCAAGACGCTTTGGGAAGTAACACACTCCTACAACTTCCCAGGGTATTTTTCAATCACCTATTTTATGTGGGCCAGTGGACTTCAGGAATTTAGATAGCGGAACCCTGGGCAGAAAACTGCCAGCAGGAAGGTTTCTCTTGTCTTGGGCATCTGTGTCTTTTCTGCCAGTCAGTTAACACCCTCCCTCCTTTCTGGCCTCCTGAAGAAAGACAGGGAGGACAAAGGTCCTCAGTTGCTATCCCCCGGCAGGCTGACCTTGACTCCAGGTTGAGGGGAAGCCTCAGGATCAGGTACTGTTGCAGGAGGGTCGATTTGGGAATGTGAGCTCCTGCTCATGTCTCCTCCTGCTAGGAATCTAGGTCTGCCTAAGAAAGCGGATTAGGACAGGTCCTATGCCCTGGGCACTGCACTCACTGTCCCCTGCTCCTATTGTTAACTGTGAGGTGTCTTGTCGACATTGCTTCTTACTCCATTCTTCCTAAGAGTCTGGTGGCTCCCACAGCATCAGAAGGTATGGCGTGTGTGTGTGTACGCTTGTGTGGGTATGTCAGGTGTGTGTGTGTGTGTGTGTGTGTGCATGTCTGTGTGCAGGTATGTCACAAGGTGTGTGTGCCTGTGTGGGTATGTTAGGGTGTGTGTGTGTGTGTAGGGCAAAGCTACCCAGCTCCTCCCGGAAGCTGCACCAATGCCCGCATCTCCTCCCAGAAACTCTTTGTTTCTAGATGTGACCCCCCTCTATGCTGACCACAGCAGCTAAGGCAGCAGCTTCATTAGAAAGGAAGGATGGAGTCTCTATGCTTCTTGAACCGACATAAATAGCATTGTAACGCTCAACCTCTATTACCCGTCTCTGCAGCACTGCCCAGATGCATGCATGGACCAGCCTGCCTAGTGCTCGCACACGCCACCCCTCCCTCTTATGGAAAGACAAAGCCGGTTCTCAAAAGCCAAGACACAGAGGTCCAAATGCCGAAGGCTGATGCAGTTGGCTCTGCACTGCCCCTCCCCCAGCTCTGCCAGCCATACCTCAGCAAGCGGCCTTCAGCTGGCCCCCGGAGGCCTCCGCTCCTCTTGCTGTTGGCCTTGACAGTTCCCGCTGAGGCACTGTTCCACGGCCCACACAGGTTGGGGGGCGGGGGGGGCCGGGGCCGATTTCCTAAGATCTGATTTCTGCTAATACAATGGCATTGCTGCTAATGCAGGGAGGCTGCGCAATCCCAGCCCCAGTCTCCAGGCGGCTGCCGCGGCCGCTGGTGCTGCGGTGACGTTGCTGCTAAGGGAAGGGGGAAGGGAGAGGAGCGGGCATGCCCACAGTGCAGCCGCTCAGCCTCCCTCCGCGGCAGTCCCCCTGGGCCTGCGAGTCCAGCGAAGGAGGAGGGGAGAGAAAGGCGGTGGCGGCAGAGGGCAGGCGCTGCTGCAAGGCGCACAAGTCCGGGAGCCCAGGGAGCTGGGGTGAGCGCAGCCTCGTGCTCCCTGCAGTCCCGAGGAAGTCTGGGCAGAGCCTCGTTGCTTCCTTCCTGCCTTCCTTCCTCAGGCCCCTCCTTTTGGAGCCCAGTGAGAAACTAGTCCCTCCTGTCCTCTCTCCCAATGACCCTCTGTTTCCAGCCTTTTCTCCAGGGCTCCGGACAGGCCTAGGGGTGGGGCTGGCGGCAGGGAGGGGATTCCTGAGGGTAGGAAGGGAGGCTGGTGGCTGCAGCCGTCCTCCCACCCAACCCGGTGGGCCTGCCCCTTTCCGCAGGCTTCGGCACACAGGGTGGGAGCAAGCCTTGGGGTCAACACACGTTCCATTCAATGCTGTGGATCTTTAAAGGGTCCACTAGTCGTGGCAGAAAGTATAACAGGCCCCTCTCACAGTGCAAGAAGAATCAAGAAAGACCTGTCCCTTGGGCATGAGAGTGGGTGCTGGGCAGACTGAACTCTTGGAAGAGAAGATCTCTGTTCTCCATGAGGAAAAGGGTCTGTTAAAGAGACGCCTGGGCAACAAAGGAGTAAATTCTCTTTGACCTTGGGTTAGTCAACGAATTCTTCAACACTGATACCAAAAGTTTAACAACAAAAGACTCCACAAAATTTTAAAACTTCTGTGCCTCAAAGGACACAATCCAGATCATGCAAAGGCCAGGTCCTGGGTTCTCAGTGCCCTGCTTGGGCTCTTTCTAATTCCGGGAAAGCCAAGTGAGGGTGCTTCTTGGAGATCCAGCCACACGGATGGGCTGTAGCTGGGCTACCCTGGCCTTCGGCATCTACAGGAATCTTTACATTCAAATGTAGTCTTGTGATTGTGTAACTTTTCTCAAAACACTGGAAGTCAAAAAGTAGCAGGAAGGATTGAAGCTGGGTAACCATTTTTGAGGTTTGCGAATTCAAAAAGTTGCAGGAATGGGAAGCTACTTGGCAGCAGAGAAAATGACATGAGGGGCTCAAGCAGCTCTGACACATACAGGCTAGAGGAAGTAGGAAAACTCTTTGAAAGAGAGGCCAGGAAGTCAGGAATGGAAGCCAGGTGGTTCAAAATGGGTGTCTCCACAACTCCACGACAAAAAGATTGATAATCCTGTTTAAAACAGGACAAGGGACTTAAACTGGCATTTCTCCAAAGAAAACACAAATGGCCAACAAGTCATGACAAGATGCTCAACATTAGTCATTAGGGTGATGAAAATCAAAACCCAGTCATTGAGATACAACTACACACCCACTAGGATGGCTAACATTAAAGCAAATCAGCAAAAATAGCTAATCCAAAGACAACCCACAAAACTGGTGAAAATCCACAAATCATATATATGTTAAGGAACTTCTGCCCAGAAGTATATAAAGAATTCAGCAATAAAAACAAAACACAGAGGGTGGCGTGGCATAGTGACTAAAGCCTCAGCCTGTGATGCCAGCATCCCATATGGGCACCAGTTCAAGTCCCAGCGGACTTCCAATCCAGCTCCCTGATAATGTGTCTGGGAAAGCAGTGGAAGATGGCCCAAGTACTCAGGCCCCTGCACCCCCAGGGGAGCCCCAGAAGACTCTCCTAGCTTTGGCTTGGCCCAGCCCAGGTGGGTTGTGGCCCTCTGGGATTGAACCAGTGAATAGAAAATCTCCTTCTGTTTCTCCTTCTCCTTGTCTCTAATTCTGCCTTGTGAGTGAATAAAAAAGTAAAAAGACAACCCAATTACACATGTGCAAAGGATTTGATCAGCCATTCTCCCAAAGAAGACACACAAATGTTCAAAAGACCACCTAACATGCTTAACATTATGTCATTAGGGAAGTACAAATTAAGACTAAAAGGACATATCACTTGACCCCTACTAGAGTGGTTACAACAACAACAACAAAAAGACAAAAGTAAGTATTGGCGATTGTGTGGGAGAAAGTGCTGGGGGCGTTGTACAGCAGTGCAAACACTGGTCCTTATAATCCAGCAATTCTGCTCCTCAGCACAGCATCCAGGAAAACAACAATGTGTCCACATAAAAGCTTATACATGAATGTTCATGGTGTCAGTATTCACAATAATCAAAGATGGGAACAATGAGAATGTTCATCAAAAAGGAAATGGGAAACATGGTAAATCTGTACAAAGGAAGAGTATTCGGCAATAAAAAGGCATGAAGGTAAATGCTACGTCAGAGATGAACCTTGAAAACATGCTAAGTGAAAGAAGACCGCGTAATGTTGACTCCACTTGAGTGAAATGTCTATCACAGACGACTCTATAAAGATTAAGTAAGAGTAGATCATGGTTGTCAGAAGCTAGAGGGAAGGAGAAATGGGGACTGATTGCTAATGCATGTGAGGTTTCTTTTCTTTTTAAGATTTATTTACTTTTTATTGGAAAGTCAGATATACAGAAAGGAGGAGAGACAGAGAGAAAGATCCTCCATACGGTGGTTTACTCCCCAAGCAGCCACATCAGCCAGAGCTAAGCCAATTCAAAGCCAGGAGCTTTCTCTGGGTCTCCCACATGGGTGCATGGTCCCAAGGCCTTAGACCGTCCTCGACTGCCTTCCCAGGCCACAGGCAGGATGCTGAATGGGAAGTGGGGCCCCAGGGATTAGAACTGACACCCATATGGGATTCGGCATGTGCAAGGCAAGGACTTTAGCCATTAGGTTACTGTGCCAGGTCCACATGTGAGGTTTCTTTTAGGGAGGATGAAAATGTGTTAAAATTATGGTCATAATTGCCCAACTCTGTAAATATATTAAAAACCTCAAAAAAAAAAAAAGAGAGAAACAGATGAATTGTACACTGTAAGTGACGAAACACAGGATATGTTGAGTGTATCTCCAGCAGGGGTGTAAGCATGTGGTATGATGTCTGGCATGTCCCACGGGACACCTGCATCCAGGCCCCACTTCCGATCCAGCCTCCTGTGACATCCTTGGAGGCCTCACGTGATGTCCTAAGAGGTTGAACAGCGGACTTAGATTGAGGTCCTGGCCCTTTGCTCTGACCCAGCCCAGCCCTGGCTGTTGCAGGCACCCCAGAACAAACCAGCAGGTGTGGCAGTTCTCCCTCTTTCAAAATTAAATTAATTAAATCTGATTAGATTGAGAGGGAAGGAAGGACGCAGGCAAGTAGCAGCAACAGCTTTAGTGGTTTTGCTCAGTTCCACAGAGGCAGGAGTTTTTGAAAGCCCCGGAGCTGGGGCAGGGCTGGGAAGGGAGACAGACATCGTTCATCTGCAACAGCCCAGGGCTAGGACGGGAGCCAAAGCCACCAGCCAGAAGCCAAAAGCTTTCACAGGGTCTCCCAGACCTATCATTGAGTCTCAGCAGGCACCCAAGCACTTGGGCCACCTTTCACAAGCACATTAGCAGGAAGCTGGATCAGAAAGTGGAGCAGCAAGGATTCAAACCAGTGCCCACAGGGCAATGCTGGCACTGCAGGCTGTGGTTTTACACACAACACCACAGCACTGAACTGTCAATCTATACATTCTTAAAGGAATGTACTGTATTAAAATCTCTCTACTTTCTACACAATTCTAAAAAATATTTTGTTTTTATTTGAAAGGCAGATTTTACAGAGAGAGAAGGAGAGACAGAGAGAAATCTTCCATCTGCAGGATCATCCCCAAAATGGCCACAATACCTGGAGCTGAGCTGATCCAAAGTTGAAAGCCAGGAGCTTCTTAAGGGTCTCCCACATGGGTACAAGGTTCCAGGGACTTGAGCCATCCTCTGCTGACTTCCCAGGTACCTCAGCAGGGAGCTGAATCACAAGTGGAGCACCTGGGACTCAAACCAGTGCTCATATGGGATGCCAATGCTGCAGGCAGTAGTTTAATGAGCTGTGCCAGAGTGTAAATCCTACTCTTTCTTCATGGTTTAATGAAACAATACCTGGCCTGTTTCTAAAGGTGGCTGTACAGCAAGGTTCAGATCTATAGCTCTCAGCTCAAGAAGCACTTGTTCCTTCCTCTCATGCATACTCTTGATTTCCAAAGCTTTTGGGGCTTTTAGAATCAAATCTCCAAAACCCTGTTTAGATACTCATTATTATTATTACCTCAACTCAAACATGTCTAGGCCAAATGGATTTTAACTTCACATTTCTTTAAGATCTTTTTTCTTTTTCCAAGTTGAAAAATAGAGTTACACAGAGAGGAGATACAGAGAAAAAGATAAAACCATCTGCTGGTTTATTCCTCAAACCACTGCAACAACTGGAGCTGAGCTGACCCAAAGCCAGGGAGCAGGAGCTTCCCACATAGGTGCAGGGGCCAAAGCACTTGAGCTATCCTCCACTGCTTTTCATAAATGATAAGCAGGGAGCCGGGACCATGAACTAACACCCATATGGGATGAGGCTTCGTCTACTATGCCATGGTGCTGGCCCCAGATTTTTTTTTTTTATTTCAAATCTGCTTTGTCTGGAATCCTGCAACTTATCACTGAAAATACATGAGTGATCTGAATTCTCCCTTTACACTCAACCTCCTCATCAAGCTGAGTCTTCATCCCAATATTGCAGGCATTGATCTAACAACATAATTAAGAACATAATTAATAATAATTATGAGTTTACTAAATTTCAACTATTATACTGGGCAGTTACTGCCATCATTTCATTTAGTCTACAGAACCACTCCCTGAGCCATGTGTCATTATCTCTAGCCTATGGATAAAAACCCTGAGGGCTATTAAATAATCTTCCTAACACAGCTTGATAAGTACATGAACTTGAAATCAGGTAAAAACTTGATCCAAACAGTATTATTTTTCCTTTTTTTAAGATTTACTTATTTTTACCATGGAAGGCATATTTATAGAGAGAAAAAGAGAGACAGATGGCTGCAAGTCAGTATTCTTAACTACCTGCTAAATTGCCTCTTTAACTCCTGTGGGAAGAGTGATGGTGGGAGAGAGATGGACACACACACACACAGGAAAAAGAGAAAGAGAGAAAGGGAAGACTACTGAGTCACTGCCCAAATGCTCCCAACAGCCAGGGCTAGATGAGGCAAGAGCCAGGACCTAGGAAATGCACAACAGGTGGCAGGGGCCTGAGCACTTGGGCCACTTCTGCCGTCTCTCCAGGAAGCTGGGTCAGAAGCACAGCAGCTGGGGCTTGAACCAGCACCCCAATATGGGACTCCTCCCTTTTTATAGCCAGTGGCATGGGCTGGCATGATGGCTCAATCAGTTAATCCTCTTCCATGATCCCATTTGGGCACCAGTTTGTGTCCTGGCTGCTCCATTTCCTATCCAGCTCCTTGCTTATGGCGTGGGAAAGCAGCAGAGGAGGGTCCAAAGCCCTGGGACCCTATACACTGTGTGAGAGACCTGAGAGAGGCTCCTGACTTCAGATCAGCTCAGCTCTGGCCGTTGGGGCCATTTAGGAAGAGAAGTGGCAGAGGGAGGATCTTTTTCTCCTTCTCTCTATACAGCTGCCATTCTAAATAAATAAATAAATAAACATATAAATAAAGCCAAAAATCGCAGTGGCTTAACCTCTTCCTGCTGCAACACAATGCAATCCCCTCTTATTTATTGCCTTTTGACAGAACACCCTGGAAGGTGCTATGTCTTACACTCTGATGGGTAATTCTGGGCAGCACAGTCTTGGCACACAATAAGGCACCATTTATGTTTGTTTGCTGAAGCCATTGCATGGCAAATGTAACAGGGTGGCTGCAGTCCAGCCAGCTTCCAAAGATCAGCCTGGGGCTGCCACATGTGACAAAGAAGAGGAAAGCAAAAAAGAAGAAGAAGAAAAAAAAACTAAGCCTCAGTAAAGTGTTTTGGAAAAAAATTTTTTTAATTTACTTATTTTTCTTGGAAAGCCAGATTTACAGAGAGAAGGACAGAGAGAAAGATCTTCCATCCACTGGGTCACTCCCCAAGTGGCTAAAATGGCCAGAGACGAGCCGATCCAAAGCCAAGAGCCTGGAGCTTCTTCTGGGTCTCCTACATGGGCATAGGGTCCCAAGGCATTGGGCTGTGCTCTACTGCTTTTCCAGGTCACAAGCAGGGAGCTGGATGGAACGTGGAGCGACCAGGACACGAACTGGCGCCCATATGGGATCCTGGTGCATGGAAGACAAGGACTTTAGCCACTAGGCTACTGCACTGGATCCGGGAAATGAATTTGTAATGCCAACATCTCAAATTCCTGACCCTATACCTGTCTGTTTCCATTCTCAAGATGGGATGGAAGACTGAGCAGCTCCAGCTTCGGTCAGTACATTTCCTGCCACCTATCACTCAGTCCTGACTATGGAGCTAAGGGTGTCAAGTGACAGCCTGAGGGTCACTTCCACTGTTACATGAGGGGTTATGTGGTTTGCACAGAAAAACGCTATAGTTAAAACTATTTTGACTCTTAGAAAAATCTACGTTTCCAGCTTCTCTCGTTTAAAGATCAGAAGCAGCAGCCACATGGGGCCTTCATTCTTGCGCAGGAATGGCCAGCTGGGGTTAAGAAGTGGCTGTCCTCATAAGCTGGGCATGGGCCCGTGAGTCTGATGGTCCTCAGCCAGCACCACTGGGTCACCATACTTGCTGGGTGCCTGCAAGGCATCCACATTTGCAACCCTTGCTCAGGAGTGCGAGATCACCATAATAAACTCAGGGACGTTTACTGCAGCATTACTCTAACATCGTAAACCGTCGGGGCAGGCTTGGTGCAGCAGTTAGGATCCTGCTTGGGATGCCCTTATTTCTTATAAGAGAACCTGGATTTGAGTCCCAGCTCTTCTCCTGATTCCAGCAGACCCAGACACTGTGGTCCCTGCCACTCACCTAGAAGACCCAGATTCTGTTCCTGGCTTCCAGTACCAGTTTGAACCAGCTCTGGAAGTTGTGGGTATTTGGGAAGTAAACCAGTGAGAGATTTTGCTCTTTGCTTTTCAAATAAATAAGATAAATTTTTATTTTTGATTTCTAAATATTCATTCATTCATTACAAAAATGTTTAGTGAGGGCCGATGTGACAGAGTAGGTAGAGCCGAGGTATGCATATGCTGCTGGCATCTCATAAAGGTGCTGGTTTGTGCTCTGGCTGCTCTGCTTCCGATTCAGCTCCCTACCAATGGTCTGAGGAAAGCAGCAGCAGATGGTCCGAGTGTCTGGGCTCCTGCACCATGTGGGTGACTCAGCTGAAGTTCCTGGCTCCTGGCTTTGGTCTGGCCCAATCCTGGGCAGTGAGGCCAATTCAGGGAGTGAAAAAGTAGATGGAAGATCTCTCCCTGTGTCTCTCTAACTCCTTCAAAAATACAAATAAATCCAAAAAAGAAAAGACAAGTGGTTAATTACATAGTGGACTTCTACACAATGGAATAAAATAGAACCATAAAAATTACATAGAAAAGGCCTTTAAGCTAATAAGGAAAAGTACAGTACCAAATCATAGACAGACTTCCACTTCCTGCAGGTATTTATGGGACCCCTTCCACCGCAGAAAACAAGAAACAAAAACCCAAACTGGCCCCTGTACAATATAAACATCTAAAGATTTTTTAAAACTTCATTTACTTATTTGAAGGGTGAGCTTCATCTAGATCTCCCACGTGGGTGTAACAGTCCAAGGACTTGGACCATTTTCTGCTGCTTTCTCAGGCACATTAGCTGGGAGCTGGATCAGAAGTGGAGTAGATAAGACCTGAACTGGCATCCATATCAGATGTTGGTGTCACAAACAGTGATTTAACACACTATAACACAATATGACCCTAGAATATATCCTTTCAAAAGCATATCAAGGGGTCCAGTGCTGTGGCCTAGTGGCTAAAGTCCTTGCCTTGAACACACCGGGATCCCATATGGGCACTGGCTCTAATCCCAGCAGCTCCATTTTCCATCTAGCTCCCTACTTGTGGCCTGGGAAAGCAATCAAGGATGGCCCAAAGCCTTGGGACTCTGCACCTGCGTGGGAGACCTGGAGAAAGTCCCTGGCTCCTGACTTTGGGTCAACTCAGCTCCAGCCGTTGTGCTCACTTGGAGGATAAATCATTGGATGGAAGATCTTCCTCTCTGTCTCTCCTCCTCTCTGTATATCAGACTTTGCAATAAAAACAAATAAATCTTTTTTTTTTTTTAAAAAGCATATCAGGACTCACAGTAAATGAGGAAATCTCCAAGGCTAATTACCTCTACCCCCAAAATGAGGAAAAAATTAGAACTGCGTAAGCAGGAGGAAACCCAGAGTTCGTTAGCCAACTCCAAAAGCATCAATGTAGTCTACAGGACAAGCCTTAGATTAATGGAAAAGCAAAAGAGCAACACCTTTGATTCCTGAATTAAGCTGGGATTGCTGAAGGAAGTTCAAGCAACCCAAGGTTAATGGTGTCTTACAGCTTTGACAGAGGTAAACACAAATCTTCTCTGGAGGAAACCATCTCCAAACCAAAGGCAAAAGGATTCTCAAAATTAGAGAACAAGCAACACTAATTAGTAATCAACCATCACAGAAACACACAGTGATGGCGGTGTTAAGGTTCCGGCTGGGACATCAGTGTCCCATGCCAGAATACTTGGGTGAGTTCTCTAGCTCTCCTTCCTTTAGCTTTCTGCTAATGCCAACCCTAGGAGGCAGTAGTGATGGCTTAAGTATCTGAGTTCCTGCTATTCATGTGGAAGGCTTGAACTGAGTTCTTAGCTTGCAGCTTTGGTCTAGTCCAGTCCAGTCTGTCTGTCAAATTAATTGAGAGAGAGAGAGAGAGAGAGAGAGAAAGGAAAATGGAGCAGCACTGTGGCACAGTACATTAAACCCCCTCCTGCAGTGCCAGCATCACATTTGACCACTGGTTGGAGTCCCGCTTGCTCCACTTCACACCCAGCTTTCTGCCGATGTGCTTGGGAAAGCAGCAAAAGATGGTCTAAGTCCTTGGGCTCTGTATCCACATGGGAGATCCAGAAGAGGCTCCACACTGCTGGCTTCAGACCAGCCCAGTTCCAGCTGCTGCGGCAATTTGGGAAGTAACCTAATGGATGGAAGAGCTTTCTCTCTCTCTGTAAATCTGCCTTTCAAATAAAAAAAATATTTTAAAAATGGAAGGAAAAATGAGTGAATAACAGAGAAAACAAAAATACATTCAGGCAACAAAGATTTTACATATCAAAATGTAAAATACAGAATATAAATCAGCTATGTGTGGAATGTTTTAAATAAAGGATAAAATTATATAGAGATGAAAGTTCCAAGAGATTATTAGAAGTGCAAGGCAGATCAGTAAAAAAATCAGATGGAACTTTACAAATCAGAAACAATCATTGAAATGAAAAGTAAATGGATGAATTTTAATAGTAGATTACACAAAGTTGAAGTGACAACGAACTGGGAAACAGACTCGAACGATTACATAGAACACAACATAGAAAAGACGAGGGGACAAAAAAGGAACGAGAAGTTAAGAAGCGGGATAGACTTCTGATGACTGTCCTCGGAAGAGATATGGCAGATAACATTCTAGAAGTGATAGGCAGAAAAGTAGATTAGTGAATAAACTTCAAACAGCCAAGAAGGGATTCATAATATTATCTTTCCAGAGAGATTTACCCAGGAAGTGTGACTTTGTTTTTCCGCAGAGGTGGCTGGCTCTCACTGGCAGGTGTCTCCGAAGCTGCTGGGGGTCTGGAGGGCAGATGGTTGGCTGGGTAGGTCAGGCACTAGGGTAACCTGATGTTCTAAATGTTCCCACTTGGGGAGGCCCTGACCTCCAAGATCATCAAAGCCTTTCTCCTAGCTGGGCCCAACATTTTTCCTTGATTATGTGGGCTGGGTTATTTGTCTGAAGGGGAACTGCATTAAACTGTAGGAAATAAGGCCCAAAAGAAAGCAGGATAGAGGCCAATCTAAAAACTGAGGTCATGGTGGAAAATCTCATTAAGAGAATTCCTAGTCTCTTTGCTCCTACTTTTGGAGAATACCAACAGCAATACTCACTTATCCTACCCTGACCTTTGGCAGATTCTTCCTCTGCAGAAGGAACTACCTCATCAAAAACAAACTCTAAAGAGAGTGAAATGAAATGAACAGAAAAGAAACAGAATTGCCCCTGAGAAAAGACAGGTGTGGGAGTTTTGGGATTCCCCTGGTGCTGCGACTGGCCGGCCGTTACGTTCTCCGGTAGCTACAGCCATTCACTCTCCACATTTTCAGGTTTTTAATGCTTCATTCTAAATGTGCACCAGCTGCCAAGACTGCCAGATGTTCGAGCACAGCCTCCAACACAAAGAATAGAGAGCTGAATAAAACAACAACAACAGATAATGGGGATCTGCGAGAAGCAGAAACAATGAAGAGAAGGAAAAGGCAGAACTATGCAAAACCAACACTGAGATAGGTCATTTTGTCACTTTACCATGTATCGTAACTTTGACCCTCATACCTGCCAGCTTTTGCCACTATCCAGTTACTATTTTCTCCTTTGCAAATAATAAGCAACCTAGGGGGAGATTACTTAAATACTGTGTAAGAGTCCTGTTCTCCATCAAACTTTCCCTCAATCTTCGTAGCAAACTGATTTTTTTTCTGCTGAATCAAGTTTTGTTAAAATGGCAATCTTCCATTATTCTTTCTACATATATTATAGCTAACATTCAAACATGAGAAAGGTCTTCCCCTTTCCTTCCTTTCTTTAGTTATCTATTTGGTGTAGGTGCACACTTCCAAAAGAAAATTACTGATATTGATGTTGAGATGGTCCCAGATTTGGTATTATTTGGCATTTCTTTCCAGTGTGAAGAATTTTATTTAGGAATAATTTTGATTTACAGAAAAGTTGCAAAGATAGTATACCCTTCAACTAGTTCCCCTACTGTTTCCATCTTACATAGTCAAGATATGTTCAAAATAAGAAATTAACTTTGAGTACCTTACTATTAGCTAAACTTCCAGACTGTGTTTGATTTTCGCCGATTATTCCACTAATCTCCTTTTTTCAATTATTTGGCTTTATATAAAATTAAATACATTATGACTTTTTAAAAGATGCTATTAAAAACAAAGTATAGTTAAACAAACAAACAAAGCACAGAATACGCAGACATGTGCATATTAGAGGTTGCAGATAAATGGCTTACCCAGTTTTACAAGTATAGCTTAGCAGAGGAAAAGATCTGCATTTCCTGTAGTCAAGATATTTGGTAGTTCTGGAAGCTTCCTGGGCAGGTAATTTTATAACGAATTAATTTGAGAGGCAGAGAGTGAGCACTCTCCACTGGTTCACTCCCTGGCTGCCTACTACGACTGGGACTGGGTCAGTGCCAAACGCGGGAGCCAGGAATGTAATCCAGGACTCCAACGGGTGACAGAAACTCAGCTGAGTCATCATGTTGCCTCCCAGGGTCTGTGCTGGTGGAAAGCTTGAGTCGCGCATCTAACACAAGTACTCCAACGTGGGGCGCAGCTCTCTTTCTATCAGAAAAAAAGGTTTATTTACTTGAAAGTCAGAGTTACAGAGAGAGAAAGATAGGTCTTCCATCTGCTACTTCACTCCTCAGATGGCCACAATGGCCAGGCCGAAACCAGGAGCCAAAAACTTCATCTGGGTCTCTTATGTGGGTGGCAGGAGCCCAATCACTTGGGCCATTTTTGGTTGCCTTTCAGGTTGTTGGTAGGGAGCTGGATTGGATGTGGAGCAGCTGGGACTCAAACTGGAACCCACATGGGATGCCAGCATGAGAGGCAGCAGATTTGCCCCCTATACCACAGCGCTGACCAGGGGTGCAGGTATCTTAATGGTGTCATTCCTGTTAGATTAAGTGCCTGTTCCTACTGAAAACGACAGGACTATATCAGTATACTTCTGTCTTTGATGTTTCTTCACAGTCATTCTGCTAACCTTCTGCCTCAGGATACTCTTTTTAGGGCAGGGAGTCCTTTCGTTTGAGTTGACCTTGTCAGGCATCCTCTGTACCGGCACTAACCTATGATAGGTAATCCCTTTTGGTCATATTTTCACCTTAGACCACATGATGGATTCCAGTAACATAGGTCAAGTAGCACTCAAATCATAACAAATCAAAATAAATTATGCTCCCGCTTGCCCCCAGATATAGAAGAAGACAAGGAAAGTGTGGAAACAGTGGTCTCACCTACTTTCCCCTAGTCCTTGACCCTCCCCACCCTAATCAACTGTGCAAACATCATCAAAAATAAAATTAAAACATAAAACAAATTATGATATACTGGACCCTCTAATCTAAGTAGCTGGAGGGGTATTAATTAATTCTATATTATTCCAATGAATCAAGCAAGCAAGGATGACTCAAGCCACAAGCAGTAAGTACTGGAAGATCAAAGCCCTAGCCCACTTACTTTAAAGGACTAATGATGGTGTTGGATCATTGCTGATATGCCTCTGCAGAGAGAGCAAAAAAAGGACATTTCAGGATGTGAGACAAAGGGTACAGCAGGGGTTTCCATTTTTCTCCGCCCTATCAGAACCAGCAGGGAAGGCAAATCTAGGGGGTCCCAGGGCTTAGAGGAAGAAACTGGAAACTGAGCATGGCCTGTTGGGGGCTGGGACATGGGGAGTGAAATAAATGATTAACTGATAAGAAACCATCTCCCCTTTCTTTTTTTTCATGGTTTCCAGAGCAAAGATATTTGTAAAATGATGTTGATTCACTTCACTATGAGTGATGTAACTTCCCTGAACAGGAAGAAAACTTTGTACCTGAATTCAGGCAAGTCAGCTCCTCTAACACATTCCCTTTCCTGCCAAGGGTCTGTCTCTTCAAGAGCCACCTGACTCAGATGGAGGCCTTGAGCTTCCCATGAGATGTACTTCCCAAAATGAGCGAGGAATGCTGAAAGAACTGGGAGGTCTAAGATTTGGCAGTAATAGTGACCCCTGAGAGTGTGTGAGGCTGAACTGCAGAGCAATAACAAACAAGTCCTTGGATGTCCGAGAGAACCTGACCATGGGAGTCTGATTCCACAAGTGGAATAGCAGCCAACGCCCAGGAGGCCATCTGTCTGAAGAGGCCACCGTCCTTAAGTATTAGGCTATTTTGGACTGCCGGTGAGGCCCGCCAGCATGCCAGGAGTGTGCTCATGAGGCCAGCCTACAGAACTGTCCCAGACATGCCAGCTGCTTCCCTATTGGGCCTTCCTAATATAGACTCCTCTTTCGAAGCACAGAACTTGCTTTGCTTCTGGCTTCTCACGCATGTAGTTCAGCTGCAAACCAACCCCCAAAAGTTGAATACAAACACTCCAGAAGGGGCGTGGCTCTGACTCTTTCTTATTTTCCTCAAGTCTGGCTCCTCTCTTACAAAACAGAAATAGCTAAGCACCTTCAAAAAGTATTTCTGACATGGAATATCTGGGGCCAGGATCCTCAACAGGCTCCAAAGCCTTGGACCTCTCACGAGCAGAGGTAAGAGGGAATAGAAACCACAGCACTGGAAAATTACACCCAGGGAAAGACTAAGCAAGAAGGCACTGGCTCTCATGGAGCTCAAAGAGCTGATAATAAAAAACCCATCTCTGTCCCAGGGTCTCTCTCTGCTTAAAAGGGATCATATCTAGGAAAAAAAACCCATTCACCTCTATGGTCCAATCAGCAGGTGCATGCCTTTTGCTGTTAGGCCGATCGCTTGATTCCTGCTTCAGATCAACTCACAACGCCTATTTGGAGGCAGAGGGATCAGTCGGTGACCGCTTAAGGTCCCTTTCAGTGTTAGTTAGAAACGAAGCCTCATTAAAACTCAAACCCCAGGAGAAGGCTCCAGAAGCTCCAATGTAAGAACATTCGGGCATTCCAACAGGAATCCAAAGACATACCCACAGCTATATTCCAAGGTGCTGGCTTCCCAGAGCTCCTGTTACAAATTCCTAGAGACTTGGAATTTGCCATAAACTTAAAATTTTACTTTGAGGACATGTATTATTGAGGGTGAATTAGAAAAGCCTTAGTTCTTACCTTAAGACACTGAGCTCTTCAGCTGAGGGGATGGATAATGCAGCGGGGAATGAGGCTGCCAGGACAAGCCTTCCAGTGGTAGGTGGGCATGAGCAGAAGGCAGCAGGAAACCCGTTAGACAATGTGCCGAGAATGGATGCCAAAAAGTCCCGGCAAGGGCTGCCCTACCTGGAGGATGACTCTCAAGTTTGTTTTGACTGGAGCAAATTAGTTGGAGGGGAAAAAAAAAAAAAAAGCCCCATGTGCTGCTGTTCCACTGTCCAGCCAGCCTCTTGTTTATCCCGTGCCTGTGCCCTTTGGCTCCTGGACTTCAGCAGGCAAGGCCAGAGGGCTCTCTGCTCCCTGGCCCCAGGGACTGAAGCATGCAAGCTGGTAAGCTGCCATCCAATCAGTTTGTCCAACGCTCTAACTCAAAGGGCATATATGCACCAGTGAAACAGGTTATAAGAAGAATTTAGATTGAATTACACAGTGCAGTTGCAGGGCAGAATAGAGAGGGAAGCCTAGCTCTTTCCATTTAAGTATACCCCTCCTGTGTGACTGTCAGAAGCCAGCACACAGCCTTGTTCCCCCGGGGAGCAAGGTCCCCAGGTGGCCAAGTTCTCACAGTCCCTGAAACTCTCGAGTGGAAGTCAAAGCCTTCTCTTCCAGCAGCCTTCAGAGACTGTCTCTGGAGCCTAGACCTGGTGCTTGGTAAGAGTACTGGGTTGGCTTCACTGGTAGGCGGCAGCATGACCATGTCTGTATGTCACTAACTGGGTTTGTTTTAAGATGTAACACTAGGGCCCGGTGTGGTGGCGCAAGTGGCTAAGGTCCTCGCCTTGCACACCCGGGATCCCATATGGGCGCCGGTTCTAATCCCAGCAGCCCCACTTCCCATCCAGCCCCCTGCATGTGGCCTGGGAAAGCAGTCGAGGACGGCCCAAAGCTTTGGGACCCTGCACCCGCGTGGGAGACCCGGAAGAGGCTCCTGGCTTCGGACTGGCATAGCATCAGCTGTTGCGCTCACTTGGGGAGTGAATCATAGGATGGAAGATCTTCCTCTCTGTCTCTCCTCTCTGTATATCCGCCTTTCCAATGAAATAATAATAAAAATAAATCTTTAATTAAAAAAAAAAAGATGTAACACTAAAATAAGAAAATGTAAAAATTGGTGGCAGCAGTATGGCCTGGGTCCTGAGCATCCAGGAGCCTGGGCCCTGTAAGGTTCAGAGTGTGGGTTTCAGTGTTATGATGAGCCTGGGTTCAATGCTGACACATTAACCTGCCAGCTTCAGAACTCTCAGATATCACGCCACCTCACTTGTAAAACTGTCATGACATTTCCCCTCAAAGACTTGAGGTAGGATTGAGTGAGGTGTTGTAGGTGAGTGAGGTACCTGGTGTGTGTAGTAAGTTGCTACTTTATTCCTCTCTCATCTGTCAGTTTCCCAGAAAATTAAAAGGCTCCAGGTTCAGGCAGCTGGCAATCACAAATCTCTTCTAAACAAAAGCCAAAGGAAATGAAAGAGTCATTCTCCTTTTCCTCCCCTGCGTGCAGACCAAGTCCATCACCTCATGTCCGTCACGCTCCAGACTGTCAGGCTGGCTGGGGAGACTTGAGGCTCTCTTATTCAGAGACACTAATCTGGCTCTGGTTTTACCTGTTGTGGGGCACATTCTCATACTGACAGTGCCTCTTCTGGGGCCCACACAAGATCTCAGTAGGTGAAGGCAAGAAACAGTGTGATCCCAAGATGGCAAGATGGGTCTGTCGGGGCTGCCGCCTGCCCATCACAGCTGCCTGCGAGGCCTATGGGTTAATAATAGCAACTCTGATGCCAACGGATTAAGACAGAACTGTAGGAGGTGTTTATTTTTACACCGAGGCGTCAGTATCAAGTTCTACTGGTTACTGCCCAAATGTAGGGCAGCTTCCTGCTATAGGAGTGGTCTTGGGCTTCTCCAGGTTGCTAACTTGGGTGCTGGAGGAAGCAAGCCTTGTAGAAAACAGCACAGCATCAACACGCACTGGGAAGGGGAAGGGGAACAGAGCTGTAACATGTCCACTTGTCTAGTCCCAAATCTCCTGAACCAGGTGGGCCTCAGACTGAAAGCTGTTGCTCACAGCACATTTTTCTTGAGTCAGGTAGACTTCTTTTTCTTTTCTTTCTTTTTTTTTAAATTACTTTTTTGGACCAGGTAGGCCTTGGACAAAACACCTAATATGATGTTTTGGACAGGACACACACAGAGACACATACACAAATGAGCTGCCCTGGAAATGATCAGAATAAAATTAAGCAATGACTGCCACTTAGCTAGCCAGCTCGACTTGTCAGTCACCAGGTCAAGATGAGAGCAGCAATATTGACATTGTGATGTTCTGGTATCCACTGACATAGAAAGTCTACTTGAGAAGGCTTGACAGAGTATTTAAGGCAAAGGAGAGGTTAGGCTGGTTGCCGAATGATTTCAGGTCTATTAGCAGGTAGATAGAATTCCTTGAAATTCCTGTCACCAGAGCTTCCTTCCAAGACACAATACTCCAAGAAACAAGCTGTGATCTGGCCAGCTGCCAGGGCCTAGATAATCTTTCCTGAAAGTCCCTTTAGTCCCCAAGGGATAAACTGAGGTTCCAGGGACCTGACCCTTGAGCCATAGTATCTGGAAGCTTGTGCACATCCACCCATCTTCCCTGCAGGGCAGCTCCTGACACTGTTTTTCTGCTCGCCCTGGCAGGTGGACAGGAGTTGAGAGCAGGCTGACAGCCAGACAGCTGATGTAAATAGATGTAGACGAGCCTACTGTGGTGCCACGTGCCCAGGCCCTGCAGACTACTGTGGAATGACAAACATGTTCCACACACCAGGTAGGAATGCTGAAAGGCCAGAAAGCAGCCAAGCTCACATAATAGTGACTCAACTCCATCACCTTCCTGCCTGTGGCTGACTCAGAGCCCCTGTCAGCCGCACAATATCCTGATGCTTAAAGGAGCTAGGCTGCTGCGAGAAGACAGCTGGTAAACCACTGGGCAGTTCCTTTTTCCCTGTCACCCAAGGTTTCTTCGCTCGGTCAAAGGAACAATGAATGCTCAGAAACAACTAAATTCGATCACTCACAATAAGTGGAGCTTCATCTCAGCTCTATCTAGAAGCTACCCTTGCCTGGAGTGGTGGCAGGATGCCCGAGGATAGGAACACTGCCTTCATTCTGGGCCTTTTCTCTAACTTGCTGGGTCATCCAGGGCACAAGTACCTGTCCTTTCAAAGATTGAAGCTTACCATCCAGAAAAGGGACTATCTGTATGAACTCCCTATAGTGTGGCAACCAAAAAAAATTGGTAATGTAGAGGAGGAGAGGAATAGGAAATTCAAATATAATCCAGTGTTTGGACTTCAGTATTTCAGAAATAGAACTACTGTTCACACCTGCAGGTAGAGGGCCAGCCTTCTCCTGGGTCTCCTAGGTGAGAGACGCCCTGTTGGGAAATGGGGCTGGTCTGTGCTCAGGGCTGCGCTGCCCTTCTTTCAGACCTCTAACGCACACCTTTGTTTGGAGTAACAGGTGACAGAAGTTAGGACTCTGCTTACCTATCCATAGTAGACAATGTATTAATAGAGAAGATAGAAACATGGAAGCCAGAGGAAACACCTCCACTCACCCCACCGCGACAGGGGAGCCACAAAGCTAATCTGCCCCATGTGAGGGTCCAGGACACTTATCGGAGGCCTGCATCCCAGATACCACATTCAGCGTTGGGGCTGACTGGACTTGGCCAGAAAGGCCTGAGAAAGCCATGTTAATGGAGGATGTATTTCACTGCTTGGTTAAACAAAGGCAATACTGTATTCCAGACTCAACACAAGCCTCCACTCTTTCCAGGCCAGCAGTCCTTCGAATGGGGTTGGTTCACTGGGTCTCCGGAACTCTCGGCGAGGAGAAACAGCGATCTGTTCTTGATGAGTCTGACATCCCAGTTCAGCCCATGGCTGCCCTGGAATTCGAGAGCTTTCTGAACCTCCTACAGACTCTGGCAAGCCCCATGTTCTTTCCAAGAAGGGGCCCAGCATCAGCAGTGTCCTTCCATAAAGGGCCAGATGGTAAATATCTTGGCTTCATGGGACACATAATTTTGAAACAGATCCTTTGTATTTTAAATTTTATTGAGAATTTATAACTGTATATATATAGAAAATAAAGTGATGGTTATAAGTAGTAATGTGGAATGATTAAGTTAATTGCATCATCATGGCAAATACTTTTTGTATGTAGCAAAAAGCATCTGAAACTTTTTCTCTTAGCAATTTAGAAATGTGCAGTATATTTTTTTCCCCAATCCTTTAAAAGTGCACAAACCACTTTCAGTTTTGTGGGCCAGCTTTTGCTGATCTCTATTCTAGATCTTTTAAAGGCCTCTTAAAGGGCCAGCACTGTGGTGTCATGGAAAAGGCTGTTTCTTGCCATGCTAGCATCCCACATGGGAACTGGTTCAAGTCCAGAGCTGCTCCACTTCTGATCCAGCTGCTAGTGTGCCTGGGAAAGCAGCAGAAAGATGGCTCAAGTCTTTGGACCCCGACCCCTGCATTCATGTGGGAAGACCTGGATGAAGTTCCCGGCTTTTGTCTGGCCTAGGCCTGGCTGTTGCAGCAATTTAGGTAATGAACCAATAGATGGAACAGCTCGCTCTCTGTCTCTCTCTTTGCTTCTGTCTCTTCCTTTGTGTAACTCTGCCTTTTAAATAAATAATAAAATCTTTTTTTTTTAAGTCTCTCTCTTCAAAGACCATATTTCAACATTCTGGCCTTATTGGGCCTACCAAGACAGGCGCGTTCCTCAGGCATGTCCAAGGTGGCCCGTCAGAGGAACCAGCAAGGAATGTGAAGGAGGAATCCTGGAGTTATTTGTCCTGAAGCTGACAGGCTGGCTAACTTCCCTCCCATAAGGCACGTCAGAAGCATCTGTGGAATTTAGCTTATTGCATTATCATTCTGGAGTGTAGACAGAACCCTAAACCATCTTTATCTTGCTATTTCTGCTCAACAATACTATTCCATGCCTTTACAAGGCGTCCTCCTCACCTCCCTGCTCCCGGGATCCAAGTCCACACTTGAGTTGTTGGCTCACGTCCTAATCCCTGCACTCTCCACTTCTATATGTGGATAACAAGAAAGCTATCCACAGACAGAGAGGTTTGGACACAGTAAGTGTGGAAGAAAAGCATGAGGATGGGGTGAATTCATTTTGATTAAAGCCTTAGGGCTTCATGGTGAATCTATACACTAATGGAGCTTTGTCAACAGAACTGAACTGCTAGAGACAGCCTGAGACATACAAATAGCGACTCTTGGGGTCATAAGTGGCCCATATAACACAAGCTAGAAGGAAGTGAATGACACAGCTGAAAACTAATGCTCATGAGTTACCATTTATTACCTACTATGCTGCCCACCATATTTGATAAGCCACAGGTGAATTTTTTACAAAGAAGGATTAATTTATTTGAAAGGCAGAATAACAGAGAGAGAAAGAGAGGGAGAGAATTCATCTTCCATCTGCTGGTTCCCTGCCCAAATGTCCCCAACAGCCAGGGTTGAACCTGGCCAAAGCCAGGAGCCAGGAATTCCAGCTGGGTCTCCGACATGGGTGCGTAGGGACCAACATACTTGGGTCACCATTTGTTGATTTCTTAGGCATATTATCAGGGAGCTGGATAGGAAGCAGAGCTGCCAGGATGTGAACTGCCACTCTGACATGGGATGCTGGCATGTAGGCAGATGTTTAACTCACCGGGCCACAACATTAGCCCCTCATAAATACATTTTGGACTTTCACAATTACCATGCAAAGTAAATATTTTAATATTTTAATTTTAAAATATACTTTAATAATTTCAGAAGGAGCAAGACAGGGACAAAGAAAGACACTACATGAAGAACTCTCATCTGCCAGCTCATTCCCCAAATGCCCACGATGGCTGAAGCCAGGTGAGGGTCCAAGAGGGGAATCAGGGGCCTAAGTCACCACCACTGTCTCCTAGGGTCGACACTGGCATGAAAGAGCAGTCAGGAAAGTGAACTGAACCCAAGCACCCTACTTGGCGTGTTGGGGGATTTAATTAGCATCTCAAGTCAATACTATTATTCCTGTTATGCAATTCAGGAAATTGAGGTTACTGTAGAACTTAACACTGTCCAAGATCACAGAGCTAGAAAGTAAGGGAATTGGACTTGGAATTTTTGTCTGACTCAAAACAAAACCCTTACTCTTTCCACTATAATACACTGCTAATATCCGTGGTGGAGAATAAACGCCTTAATATGGAATTAACAGATAGCAGCAGCAAGCTGTTGTTGTGCCCTTTTCAGAGCTTGAATATTAATGAATGACAAGACACCAAATATCACAAGCTTGGCAATTTTGTGTGGTAGTGATTCAAGTCAAATCAGCATAATTCCATTCACACTTCAGCTGGGAAGCTATCTAACACTTGTTCATTTTTCACAAAAATAAAACAGGGTTTTAATATGCTGAACCTTTGACTTATGAGCAAATAAATCTCTCTGAAACTTTAATATACGTACAACTTTGCACAACTATGTCATTTTATAAACAACTTGGATGAATGGTATTAGTTCCACACTTTCTCAGAGCCTAGCCTATTAGCTGCCCATCAAATACCCAATCTCCCAGAGTGGAGATTCGCTGTAGACGTTGAGAAGCCCCTCGGATGCCAATACCCCACATCAGAGTACCGCGGTTCGAGTCCAGTTTCCTGCTTGTGCCCACTCTAGGAGGCAGATGTGCTGGCTTGAATAGTCGGGTCCAGACTGGCTCTCCATCTCCTGACTTCAGCCTGGCCCAGCCCCAGCTCTCATTGCCATTTGGGAATGACTCAATGGATAGGACATTTGTCTGCCTCGCTGTCTTTCGCTGTCTCTGCTTTTCAAGTGGAAAAAAAAAAAATCATTCTCCTTTTGTCTTTCAAACTTCACAGAGCCCAAATATCCAGCTGATTACAATGTTGCCCAACCAGAATGCTACATTTCTACCTCCCCTGCAGGTAGCGGTGGTCATTTGACTAAGCTTTGGTAGAAGTGTTGTGAGACTTCGAGGTGATCTCTTTATGACCCAACAGGGTGCATCCTTCATGCTCCTTCCTGGGGCTGGGGTGACAGATGGGATAAACAGAACTACAGTTAGTCCTAAAGATGACCCAGGCACAGCAGAGCAAATAACAGGGAGGGGGCTGTCTGGGTCTTTTAATCGTGGCGCTGCCGCACCAGCCCAGGATTGTTTATTTCTGGATTTCTGCTTTCACTGTTGAGAAAGAAATGAACTTCTACCTTCTTTAAGTCACCCATTTGGTGTTTTCTGTTACCCATCAACTTTATGTATCCTACACATCCACCTATGCCACCTCTGACCTCATTTCCTGCTCAAGACTTCTTCAAAATTGAAACCTATTCACATCACCCTCTTACTTAAAAACCCTCCCGGCCATCCATAAAATCCCAACTCCTGAAAGGTGTACTCTCTGCCCTTCATTACTCTCCTCTCCAGTCTGAAATTAGCCCTGCAGTTATACCATCATCTGTATTGACGGGAACAATGCTTCTCCATTCTTGCGGCTAATTCCTAATTGCTTCAGGTGTTCAGCTAAAATACCACAAATTCATTGGCTCTTACTAGACTATATTATGTGCCCTGCCTGTCTGCTTTCTCTAATTGGTCCTTTGGCTTCCAACACCAGAAAGCAAGCTCCGGGAGAGGGACTCCATCTATCATCATCTGCTGTTGTCATAGATCTGGTGTGGTGCCATGTCATCCCTTATCTCTTCAACTCATAAAAGCCAACAACTGCTAACCTGCTGACTTTCCTGTGACCAGCCTTGTGACAACAGCTTGAATAAGAATTTCAGGACCCGCTGTCCTCCCCAACCTCCCCAACTACCCTTTCTCTCTGAGAAAAGCAAATTTGGAACCACAGAGCGTGCCTTCTTTCCGGTGGTCACTCGAAAGCACACACTGTCCCCTCCAGGAGATCTCCTCTCCGGTGTACTGGCTGTCCAGTGGAGAGCAGCTCACTCCAACTTTTTTTTTTCTGGCAACTTTATTATACCCTTGGAACCTAGCAGTGTCTGGCATACAGAACAGATGAATATTTTCAAAGGAATGAATGAAATGTTCAAGAGGGTAGATAAACAACATGCAGCAAAATTGGAAAGAAGCATACTCTTTAGCCTACTTCTATGAAATGTATTCAGAAATCATATTTAAAAACCACATAAAATCATACATATATATACATATATATGCACATGGATGGTTGTTGAAGTACTATTGAAAGCAAAAATGCAAAAAAAAAAAAAAAACCCTCTAGGGTCCAGCACTGTGACGTAGTAGTTAAAGTTACTGCATGTGGGCACTGGTTCACGCTCCAGTTGCTCTACTTCTGCACCAGCTCCCTGCTAATGACCTGGGAAAGCAGCAGAAGACGGCCCGAGTGCTTGGGCCCCTGCACGCACATGCAATACCCTGCTGTCTCCTGGCTTTGGATCAGGCCAGCTCTGAGTGTTATAGCCATCTGGGAAGTGAATCAGTGGATCAAAGATCTTTATATATCTGTTTCAAATAAAATAAATATTTCTTCAAAGGAAATATCCGAAATACTTCCTCATGAGAAAATTGGTTAAATTGTGACACAATCTATGTGATTAAATATTTTACAAAACAAAAAATATGTTGTATTATGATAGTTGTTAAGATATGTACTCAGGATACTGCTTTCTTTCTTTTTTCTTTTTAGAGATTTGTTTATTTTTATTTGAAAGGCAGATCTACAGAGAGAGGAGAGGCAAAGAGAAAGATATTCCATCTGCTGGTTCACTCCCAAGGGACCACAACAGCTAGAGCTGAGCTGATCTAAAGCCAGGAGCCAGAAGCCTCTTCCAGATCTCCCACTAGGGTCCAGGACCCCAAAGCTTTGGGCCGACCTCGACTGCTTTCCCAGGCCACAAGCAGGGAGCTGGATGGGAAGTAGAACAGCCATGACGCAAACTGAAATCCATATGGGATTTCCTGCATTTGGATGATTAGCCGCCTATCAAGCCAATGTGCCAGACCCTATTTGCTTTTTTTAAACTAAAGCAATGTATGAAGTCCAATTAATGGTTATGATATCACTTTTATTTGAAAATATGCACACCCATTTTTGATTATTTGTAATTGCTAACAATCTGGCAGTAAGCAGTTTGATGGCTTCTGAGCCCGCGGGATCCTCAGGAGCCTGAGAGCCTGACCTTCACAGATCATGGTGCATGGGAGACATGAGCCCCAGAGAGGACAGACACCTTTCCCAGGACCAGCCTCCAGCGAATGCCGATCCAGTGCCTCATTTCAGCGAAGAAGCAGAAGCTGCAGGCGTGTCCCAGGGCAAGTCCTACTTCCGTGAGAAGATTCCAGTGACAGTCAACATCCTGAAATATGCCTTATGCTAAGCTGGGAAAATTACAGAAATAAAATAATTGAGTGAGGATCTTCTTGAATCTTGTGCCTGTGCCTTTCACTGATAATTTAGTAGAATAACAGCTAGACCTGAAGAGAGGAGATTTTTATTTTTATTTATCTTGAATTAGCACCTTAGTTCACAGGTGGACATAAACTTTACGTCATCTTTATAGAGGAGAGTTGAAAAACAAGGATTATGTCAAGCACCAGAAACTAAAAGGCAAGAAGGTATAAGTGCTTTAGCATTTTTTCTTTCTCCTTGGCTGTATACACTGAGGATAGAGACCATCTCCTGCAGCGCTGAAGCCCGCTGACCCACCCCAAAGCCTAACACATGAGAGATGCCCAAGATGATTACTGAACTGAACTAAGGAGAAACCTAATCGCCTCTACACTGACTTGGGGGAACATGTCTTCCTCCAGAGCACAATTTGGCTTACTAAAGCTGTGAACATTTTTTGCTTTTATTTTTTAAAATATTTGCTTAATTTGAAAGAGTTGCAGAGAGAAAAGGAAACAGAGAGAGAGAGAGAGATCTTCCATCCAATAGTTCACTCTCCACACAGTTACAACAGTTAGGGCTGAACCAGGTCAAAGCCAGAAGACAAGGGCTTTATTCAGGTCTCTGATGTGTGGGGCAGGGGCGAGAACAGTTGGGCCATCTTCCACTGCTTTCCCAGGTGCATTAGCAGGGAGCTGGATCAGAAGTAGAGCCGCTGAGACATGAAATAGCACCCATGTGGGATGTCAGCACTGCAGATGGCAGCTTAACTCACTGTGCCACACGGTGAACATATTTACACATGTAGTACTAGTCCTCCTTGTTGGGCTGTGAGAAGCTGAAGAGAATGTAGGAAACACAGTGGTTGGCTTGCAGTACAACTAACTTCTCCCCCTTTCCCCCCGACCCACCCATACTGTAAGCAACAGTGGGGGTTAACGAGGATGAGAACTGAATAGCATGTTCCAGACAGACATACACCCTGTCCCCCACCTTTTTTTTTTTTCTCCTATTTCCTCCCTAAACTTGGCCAGTCTTCATTTCTGAATCCTTTAGCTGCTTCCAATAGGAGCTGCTAAGCAGCTAGGAAAGAATGCAGGATGTGTCTCCCAAAGTCCAGCCCCGGCTGGGGAACAGATTGTTTTTCCCCTCATACAGGCAGTCGACGAAGTTACATAATACTGGGTTGTCCTCATGGATTCCGACCCCATCCTTAAGCTGTTTAGAGTTTCAGGAAGAGGGTTTGGCATTTCCTGCCTGCCTGGTCTGCCTCTAGTAGGGTAGTCTCTGGGTCAGAGGTCGGCAGGTTCCAGCAGAGCGGGCATTAAGTCTGGGCTCACTTGGCCAGCTGCAGGCCCACTGAGTTCACCCGGGGACAGGAAGAGGACAGAATCCATTTATAGTTAAAACCTCAGAACAGGACAAGCCCCTCTGTCAGAAACACACCACCCGTCTGGCCTTGAGGCTTTTGGAGGCCCACTCAGAACAGGCCAAATCCAGGCAATCTGACAGCCCAGCCAGGAGCGGCCCAGCACCTGGAAGGGCTTCCTTCCCTGCATCAGACAGACACAAAAAAGGGATTTGTTTATGGTCCAGAGACCCTTAACAGGGCTCTCCATAGAGTTCATGGAAAATGCATGCTATATTTTTAATTCCATTTCCCCACGCTTTTAAAAAACATTATTATTCATTTATTTGAGGTAGGGGAGGAGGGAGTGCAAACGGGAAGGAGGAGGAACATGGCTTCCATCTATCACTCACTCCCGATGTACCCTCAATAGCCTGGGGCTGGACCAGCCCAAGCTGAGAGCTACAAACTTAATTCAGGTCTCATTTCGGGGTGGTAGGCACCAAAAACTTGAGCCATCATCTGTTGCCTCCCAAGGTATGTATTAGCAGGAAGTTAGAAATTAAAGAAGGGGGCTCAACAGGTGAAATCCTCTACCTGCAAGTACCAGCATTCCATATGTCTGTGTCCCGGCTCCTTCACTTCTCATCCAAGTCTCTGCTTGTGGCCTGGGAAAACAGCAGAGGATGACCCAAAGCCTTGGGACCCTGCAGCCCTCTGCGAGACCTGGAAGAAGCTCCTGGCTCTTGGCTTTGAATCGGCTCAGCTGCAAATGACTGCTGTGGCCACCTGGATAGTGAACCAACAGATGGAAGATCTCTCTCTCTCTGAATCTCCTTCTCTCTGTAAATCTGCCTTTCCAACTTAAAAAAAAAAACTATTTAAAAGAGAGAGAGACAAAGGGAAGGGGGAACTTGAACACCCCAATAACAGAATGTGGACATCCCCATCCTCATCTTTACTACTAAGACAAACACCTGCCTCTCCACACACTTTTTCTGAAGTTGCCTCATAGATCCCAGAGAGCTATCCGAGGACTAAATGAATCATTCATAGATATGAGCTGAGCCCCTATGAAGTATCAGGCACTGCCCCGTGTGAACACAACAGAGCTGGTGTTTGCCTTCCCAGAGCTTGTGGTTCATCCAGGGAGACCAAACACGTATGACAACACAAATGACTAAATCAGCCTTTGGAACGTGTTGCATTCAAGGGAAAGATGGTTATGTCACAATCACCAGCTGTGTCCTCTGAGGCCAATTAGCACATTTCCTAATTAGAGACCAGCTGATATGCTGTATTGGTGACTAAAATGACGTTTGAACTGAAAGCTCCAGCCCGTGAAGACTCACTGGAATTTATCAGTATCAACAACCTGCTCTCAGGTCAGCTTGACATTTTTTAGTAAGATTCATTCGTTTTTATTGAAAAGGCAGGACAGATTTTACAGAGAGAAATGGAGTCAAAGAGAAACATATTCTATCTGCAGGCTCACTCCCCAAGGAGCCGCAATGGCCTGAGCTGAACCGCCTAAAGCCAGGAGCTTCTTCCAGGACTCTCACATGGGTGCAGAGTCCTAAGGTTTTGGATCATCCTCTACTGCTTTTCTAGCCCACAAGCAGGGAGCTAGATGGGAAGTGGAGTAGCCAGGACACAAACCAGTGCCCACATGGGATCCCGGTGTTTGCAAGGTGAGGATTTAGCCATAAAGCCCTTAATCCAGGCTCTACGCATTTTTTACTTAAAGATTTCTTTCTTTTACTTGAAAGAGCTAGAGAGCGGTAAGAGAGAGAGAGAGAGAGATCTTTCTGCTGGTTCACTCTCCAAATGGCCCCAATAGCTGGAGCTGGGCCCGTCTGAAGCCAGGAGCAGGAACTTTTTCTGTGTTTCCCACGTGAGTGCAGAAGCCCAAGACCTGATACTCACTCAGGCCATTAGCAGAGAACAGCATTAGAAATGGAGCAGTGGGAACTTGAACCACTGCCCATATGGGATGCTGGCACAACAAGCAGAGGTTTAACCACTGCCCTGGCTCTCACACTGTGCATTTTTACATAAAGTAACTCGCTTCAGCTAGCAAATGACTATCATAGTGAAGAAACAGAATCCTGATTTGTTCTTTCCAGCTTCAAACAATCATACCTGTTTCTTTCCAGTCAATGTGGAGAGCTACAAAAAGGTAGGTATGCAACTCTGCCCCTGAAGATGAACTCTGTAGCTCCAAGTGTGTTATTTGGTCCCCTCAGACTCAGTTTCACTGTTTGTTTTATTTATTTTTTTTTTAAAAAGGTATGGCGAGTGAACTGGCAGACGAGAGATGTCTCTGTAACTTTGCCTTTTCACTAAAAGTTTTTAAATCTTAAAAAAAGAGGGTCCGGCACGATGGCGCAAGTGGTTAAGGTCCTCACCTTGCACACCCCGGGATCCCATACGGGTGCCGGTTCTGATCCCGGCAGCCCCGCTTCCCATCCAGCTCCCTGCCTGTGGCCTGGGAAAGCAGTCAAGGACGGCCCAAAGCTTTGGGACCCTGCACCTGCGTGGGAGACCCGGAAGAGGCTCCTGGCTCCAGATCAGCATAGTATCGGCCCGTTGAGCTCACTTGGGGAGTGAATCATCGGATGGAAGATCTTCCTCTCTGTCTCTCCTCTCTGTATATCCGCCTTTCCAATAAAAAAATAATAAAAATAAATCTTTAAAAAAAATCTTAAGAAAAGAGTACAGAAATGGGCAATACTGAGAAGCTGATGTGAATTCAAGGGATTCATCTTTAGTATTTATTTCACAAATTTATAGGCATGTTTATAAGAGATAGCAACTCCTAGACCTACCCTTTTCCACTTGTGTTATTCTCTAGTGACCACTACTTTTAAATCTTTTAGCTGTTATCAGTCCTATTTCTTTTTTGTATTATTATTATTATCATCATCATTTTATGATACAGTTCCATAGGTTCCTGGGATTTCCCTTATCCCCTCCCCAATCGCCCCTGACTTAGTTCCTATATATCATTACTAAAGTATAGTTCTTCATACACAGTCATATGTCCATTATTGCAGGAATGGACAATGCCAGAGAGTCCAGCATCCTATTGTCAAGATATAGTAAACAGTTTCATTGTAAGACCATCTTTGTCTGGCAGTAGATGCATACTACATTGTATCCTCACATCTGGATATGTTAGTCTCCATTTCACAGTTACTGTACATTCCCTTAAACGAAAAGTCACAACACAAAATCAACAACAGGAAGAAAAATAGAAATTTACAATGATGTGAAGTTAAATAACATGTTATTAGATATGACAGTCTCCATTACACAGCTATTCTACATCCCCATAAATCAAAAGCCACAAACAAAATCAACAACAGGAAGAAAAAGGAATTAACAACACCATGAAGTTAAATAACATGCTACTGAGTGATTAATGTGTCACTGAAGAAATGAAAAAGAAAACCAAGAACCTTCTTGAAGAAAATGATGCTACTGTATGATCTATGAGTCATTTGAAGAATTTAATCACAAGTAAGTGTTTTGAAGAGATGAAACTAACAAAAACATCAGAATCCATAAGATATAGCTTCCACTGATTTTTGTTGGTGAAACATGTCTCTTCTAGATAAGATGTTTTAAATTATTTCTTGATAATTGTAAATGTCATATGGTTTGCAAACATGACTTCTTACTTCAAAAGATAAAAACTTAGCATTTTTTTACATTCACCTTCTTCACAATTTCTGACCAAATAATTAGTGTTTGTGTAGCTTAGTACTCTGCAAATCCTTATTATTACTTGTAAAGATTTATTTATTTTCATTGGAAAGGCGGATTTATAGAGAGAAGAAGAGACAGAAATATAGTCCCTCTGCTGGATCATTCCCCAAAGGGCCACAGCACCGAAAGCTGAGTCAATCTGAAGCCAGGAGCTTCTTCTGGGTCTCTCACATGGGTGGGTACAGGAGCCTAAGGCTTTGAGCCATTCCCTGCAGCTTTCTCAGGACACAAGCAGGGAGCTGTATGAGCAATGGAGCAGCCAGTTCAAGAACTGGTCCCATACAGATGCTAATCTTTGTAGGCGGAAGATTAGCCAGTTGGGCCATTGCACTGGCCCCTATTATTACTTTTAATACTTGCTTCTTTTGGGATTTATGTATATGCCTCTCACTCTTCCCAACCTCTTTATCAGAACTCTTAAAAAACCTTTCCCAATTTAGTTGTTTAAATGTTCAAATGCAGTTCAAAAAGCCCACTCATCCCATTGTGAGATAATAATCAATTGTTGCTTTAGAGGTGGTTTGTGACAGACTGATATACAAGTGAGAGACAGCTGCTTAAATCATTATGCTTTGATTAAAATGAATAATGATTAAAAGGAAATCAATAGCAGCTTTCAGAAAAACTCCAGCCATCCAGATCTCGGGTGGAAAACCGGTCCTGGCTAATAAAACTTAGCTGTATCTTGATCAGAACACAGCTTTCAAAGGACAAGAAAGAACATTTTAAAAAGAGAACTCCTTGATGTTGGGATCAGCGGGAGCTCTCCGACTTTCTTCTCTTGGACTTCTTGCTTTTAACCATGGGGTCATCCAAATCCTATTGAGCAGAGTACTCTGCTGTCCTTTTTCCTTTTACCTGAGCAAGGACAAAAATAACTCTCCATTTTCCCCTTAGTACAATAGATGCAAGGCTGCATTCTCTTTTTAAAAAGAGTTACACAGGAAAAGAATGGAAGCATAAAAACAGATAAACAAGTTAAATATAGATTTTTGGATCCTAACATAAACAAGTTAAGTATAGACTCTGGAGCCTAAGATAACTAAATTCCAGTGAGAAGTTGGCTGGAGTTGTGCTTCCCTAAGCCCAGGAATCCTTGCTTTCAGTACCCTCTTTCGAACAAAACTCTAAGAACGCAACAGACATTTCAAAGCTCACTGCATTATCCTCTTGGAGAAGCTACGAGACTGACTGAATCAAGACTCAAATAAACAAGATGTTTTCCTTTAAGTACCAAATTACTTTTTTTTTTTTAAAAAAAAAGCAACTTTGTTTGGCAGAACTCTTTCTAAAATGTTTTCCTTGACAACTTACTTCAGTTTAACACGAATAAACAGACTAAAGTGGCAAGACAGATATTAAGATGTTCATGTGCCAAAAGTAATCTAGAAGTTCAATCGAAGGCCATCAAAATCCCAACAATGTCTTTTATAACAATAGAAAACCTTCCCTAAAATTCACATGGAATCTCAAGGGATCCTGAATAGACAAAGCAATCTTTAAAAAGTTGAAGGACTTTCAAATTCTCTAAACTTCCTACAAAGCTATGGTCATCAAATCAGTATGGTATTGACATTAACACAGATATACAGACCAGAGAAATAAAACAATGAAGCTACATGTAAGCCTTTACATATCTGTTTCCATTGATTTTCAACAAAGGTGCCAGTGCAGAAAGGACAGTCTTCAACAAATGATGCTGGGAAAGCTGGATATGCACGTGCAAAAGCAGGAATCTCCTCCTTTATCTTATATCACATACTAAGCTAACTCGAAATGGGCCAAAGACCTAAACACAGGGGCTAGAACTATTTAAAAACACTTAGAAGAAAGCAGGGAAAATTTCTCACATTACTGAATTTGACAGTGATTACCTATGGTTGAAAGGCAAAGGCAACAAAAGAAAAAAACTACTTAGACACAAAACATTTTTGTGTTATCCAAGGACCTTAGAGAATAAAATATTTACAAACCATATATATAATGATGGAATAATATACAAAATAAAAACTCTACAACTCAACAATAACAGCAAACAGCCTGATTCAAAATGAGGCAATGATTCGAAGAAATTGTTCTCTGAAGATATACACGTGTCCAAAAAAGCCACAGTGAGATGCCACATCACACCCATCAGAATGTTGTTGTTTTTAAAGCCCAGAAAATAATAAGTGTTGGTAAAGATGTAGAAAAATGGGAACTTCTGTGTGTTGTTGGTGAGCATGCAAATGGTGTACTCTGGGGAAAAAACATGGTGTTCCCCCCCAAAAAGGAAACCTAACATTACTTTCTAATCCAGCAATTCATCCTCTGGGCATACACCCAACACTGAAAGCAGGGACTCAAACGTGTGTGTACTTGTGTTTACAGCAGCATCATTCATAATTCCAAAAGGTGTTCATCAGCAGATAAATGGCTAGAACAGTAGTCAAAGCATACAACGGCCAAGAGTTCTGGTATATGCCATATTAGCCAGCTTTTGTGTGAGGGAAACTACTTGGAGGCTCCAGTTTTCGCAATGAGAGGTCAGGCAGCCCTACTGTCATGGTGCCTGAGGAAGGTGGTAGACTACAGGGCATCACCTGGCCAGCCAGAAGCAAAGAGCCAGACAGTGCACTGGACCTTCCTGTCCACATGACCCTCTGTACAAAGCCATCACAATTTGAAGATGGGGACCTCAACCCAGCAACCCAAACCACTCTAAACAATTTCTCCAACACCCCACCTGAAGACATCACAGTTGAATTAAGTCTACATCCTTAACCCTTTCACCCTTAATATTAACCCATTAACAATTAGCATAAGACTTTGAGTGCCAAGCCCCTAACACCTGGGCAAGTAGGGAACACCTAAGCTAGTTTCCAAGCTTTAACACCCAGTATAAAAAAAAAGTAGAAGTGAATGGTGGCTTCCAGGGTGCTGGAGATGGAGAAAAAAAAGGCACAATTAGGGGTCTGATTGGCAATTTCATTTGGGAAGATTGAAAAAAGAAAAGAAAAATTTCTGGAGATGGTTGGTGATTGTACAACATTGTGAACATTCCAATGCCCCCTGAGCATGGAGAGTTAACTAGGGTAAGTTTTGGTTGAATTCTGCCTTCTCTTCCTCCAACCCCTGCCACTTGGCTAACAGCAATCATGACATCTAGCCACTCAAAATAATGCTCTTGCTTTGAATGACGGACTCATCTGACAGAAACTACAATATTGTATGCCAATGCGTGAGTGGGTGTTTTTCTGGGTAACTTCGACACTGATCAATCACACCACTCAGATCCCACCTCACCCTCACAGGCAGAGAGCCGTCTCTTCAGTCAAGTGACTTTAAACGGTGCACAGTCATCGTGAGTAACAGGAAGAGTGAGTTGTTGTCCTCCATTCTCAGGCAAGCCTCCGAGAGAAAAATAGAAGACATAGCCTCGCCATGAACTAGGGTTACCAGATTTAGCAGGCAACACCACGGGACCTGCTGTTGATCTGTAATTCTAATTTAACTGGGCATCCCATGTTTTCCTCTAGCAATGCCCTGGAGTATTGGAAGAAAGGAGGAAATGAATAAAGCAATCCAGGGTGTTCTGGGGTTACCAAAATTTCATCAGGGAACCTACCCAGGAAAAGAGTAGAAAGTTGCATTTACAATGTGTTGATTACAAGGGGAAAAACGCATTGCTTAATTCAGCTCATGAGCCCCTCCCAACGTTGAGTTTCTAAGACATGCTCTGAACGAATAAATTAGAAAAAAAGCAGGGAATGAGAAATCAAAAACTGGATATGGGTGAGTGAAAACACATTTGGTCTCCAGTGAAGGCAGGCTTGGCTTCCAAAGGGATGTTAAATGTCAACACAAAACTTAGAGGAAATCAGCTTGTGACTTGGCGGGGGATGGTGGCAAGTGTTTCACTGCCCCGTGGCAGCATGAGGAGCACACTTCCAAAACACCAGAACACGGCCTGCTCCTGCCCTTCCTTCTACAATGTCTGCCCACTGCTTGGAATCCAAGGAGCCTCCTGAGACGCCCAGTTACTACTCCCATTTGTTAATATTTTGAGCTCTAGTTCCAGTAATGCCACTACCAGTTGGGCAACTACTTCCTAGCCTATAAACTCCCACAGCTTTCTAGAGACTGTTTCCTTGCTCAGCAATACCATCCTCTTCCCTCAACCAACCTGGGCCAAAACTGAAGTCTCCAAATCCCGCCTTTCCCTTGGGGAACTAAATCTGCTTAGCGCATCCTCCCAGGAATCCATAGAAACGGGGGCTGGGTGCCATGCTCTTTATAAGGCTCCTGTTGTTGTCCAGAATTGGACTGGCACAAACACAAATGCCCCCCCCCCCACCAGAGCGGTGTTTAGGACCCCAGGCAGGCATGGGGCAACTGTAACTCCACTGTCTTTACAAGAAGCAGGCACCCAGGACCTCAAGGCTAACATAACTGGATCCTTCATTCCTCCAGCCCGGCCCAATGAACCAGCTGACCCGCCACAGCAAGTCAGCCGTGAGGGCGGCGGCTGTCCTGTAGAATCCAGCCCCGGAGGGAGCACGCACCTAGTCTAAGATCCTCCTGGGAAGTTGCCAGGGCTCAGCCCCAGCCCGGCCTCCACTCCCTTTGGGGTAAACAAAACACAAACAGAAAACAGCGATGCAAAGACACGTCCCTGTCAATGAGAGGAATGCATCATGGAAAGGCAGGTTAGATCAAGTAATCCCCCAGATGCTCGTCCCTTTATGTAACCATGGACACCTTTCCCACTTAGGCGCACAACAGCCTCCCAGCCCCTGCATTGGGCTCATTCATTCATTCATCTTTTCACCCAGCCCCACCCAGCCATCACAGATTTCCCGCCTGTGCCAGGAAGAAGGATAGAGAGATGATCAATGTGGGGTCCTTCCTCCAGGGCGGCCTCCTAGGCCCACAGGGCGGGGTCAGGCGGTCAGTACCGCTGGCCTGGGTCCACAGGATCGCAGCTGCCCTTGGCGGCAGGCAAGCGCAGAGGTGGGGGCTGGGTAAACCGCCAAGCCAAGGTTCTCCCCAGATCAGACAGGGGAGACAGATCCCAGGCACGGCAAAGGCCGACTGGGAAAACAGGGGGCCCAAAGGGACGGACGGAGGGCGCGGATGGACAGGTCGCGGGCGCCAGGCAGCCAGCTGTGCTGCCTCCAGGGGTTATGGCCACGCTGACCACAGGGCACGAGTCGGTGGGTGGGGGAGGCGTCTGAGAAAGGGGTGGATTGGGGTAACGCCCCAAGGGATGGTTCCCTACAACAGAGCGTGGAAGGAAGGAGCCAGCAGAAGGACTGCGGCCAGGTCTGCCGGAGGGACCGACAGGACCGGGCGGGTGGGGCTGAGGGGCACGGCCGGCAGGACGGGCAGAAAGAGGGCCTCGCCAGGGCTCACCCGGCCCGCGGGGGCGGTGGGCCTCCGGGACGCCAGCGGCCGCCCCGGGAGAGGCGTTCCTACCTGGTTTCTCTCCTCAGGCTCGTCCCTCCCCGCGCGGGCGCGGCGGCGGCTCGCGCTCTCCAGCCGGTACACGCCGGGCCCTCCTCCTCTCAGCACCGGCGCCCCTCTGCCACAGCCCCGCGCCGAGGCGCCGACCTGGGCTGCTCCTCAGGACACCCCGCGCGTGGGCTCGGGCCGCTGGGCCTGCGGGGCTGGCCCGCCGTGCCCCTGCTCCTGTGGAGACGGGCGCAGCCGGAGTCACGCGCGGCGCTTCCCCGAGAGCCGCGGGGCGAGGCTGCGGCGGCGGCCCCGCCTCGTGTGGCTTGCGCCCCGCCCCTGCGGGTGGTGCCGGGGCGCCTTGCGGGGGCCCAGGGGCGTGGGCCCAAATTGCCCCCAGGGTCGCCCAAAAGCGGTGGTTCTTGGTCCTGGAGGCCCTGGTGGAACCTCGTGAAAACAAAACAGACAAAAACAGCAAGAAGGCCTCAGCCTTACCCGACACCTCGGGCTGCGGTTTGGATTGCTCCCCCGCCTCATTCAAGAGAGACATCTGGTATCTGGTGCACTCCATAAACGTCACTAATCAGATTCCCACATGAGGATGAGGGTCAGGACCCAAGTACTTAAACCATCATCTGCTGCCTCCCAAGGTGCGCAGTTAAGGAAGCTCGAATTGGAAGTGTAGCTGGAGGAACCCAGGGGATGCAGATTCTCCTGCTTCTGACACCATGTGCACAGGCTGTCAACAAACCTTGGTAAGACGGAGGACACTTTTCCCAGGCTTAAACGAGGTTGTGAAGAACCATGGAAGAGTCCTGTGTTTCCCCCCTGCTGCTTCTAGCCGAAGATAGGTGGGGGCAGCTGGTCACTTGGCTGAGGGTGATGGGGAACAGCTATGGGACTGAGGTGTGAGATGTGCTGAAGACAACCGAGGAAGATGGCCAAGCTTTGAGATGCAGAGCCTCCTGTAACATACTAAGGAGCAGGCACACCTCCTGTGAACACTGGAGCAAACAGAGAACGAGTTTTGGGAATTGGAATACACTTCCCTGTGTTTCTGCTGCAGATGAAATGGAGAAGGGTAGAGGCTCCTCCCCTCGAGGACACCCCAAGGTATCCATCCACTAGGTCCCCAGACATGTTAATCCTATTACTCTCTCCCAGTATTTTTCTTAGAACGTTCTTCAGACCCACTAATAATTCTCTCCAGAGATGCATCTGTAATGTGTGTCCCTTTGCTCAAGCTGAATGCAGCAAGAGAGTTAAGAAACTTGTTTTGATACCTCCCTCCCCCTTATTTTATTTATTTAGTTAGTTATTTAGTTATTTATTTATTTAGTTAGTTATTTTAGAGTGGGAGGGATGGACGGAAGGGAGAAAGTTTCAACTACTAGCCTCTTCCTCAAATGTCTGTAGGCCCGGGGGACTCATTCCGGGTCTCCCACATGGGTGGCAGAACTCAACCACTTTGCCACCACAGCTGTCATCCAGGGTCCACATTGGAAGGAAGCCTCTGCCTGTGGTGCCAGTATCTTAGATTGGTGCTGGTTCAAATCCTAACAGCCCTGCTTCTGATCTAGCTCCCTGCTTGTGGCCTGGGAAGGCAGAAGAAAAGGGCTGAAGTCCTTGGGCCTCTGTACTTGTGTGGGAAACCTAAAAGATGGTCCTGCCTTCTGGCATTGTGGTCATTTGGGAAGTGAACCAAAGGATGGAAGATCTCTCGCTCGCTCGCTCGCTCTCTCCTCCTTCTCTGTGACTGCCTTTCAATAAAAATAAATAAAAAAAGAGGGAGGCTCCGCCTTTCCAATAAAAAAATAATAAAAATAAATCTTTTAAAAAAAGAGGGAGGGGAAGAAGAAAAAAGAGAGAGAGAGAGAAGGAAAAGGATGAAAGAGAGAGAGAGAGGAAGGAAGGCAAAAATAAATAAATAATTAGATAAATAGATAAATAAATAAATAAATAAATACTGGATCCAGAAGCCACAGTAGGAATCAAACCTAGACATTTGGCAAGTTCTACCAGGTCATCTCACCTGTCCCTTGGCAATGAGGCATCTACTGTCTCGGCTGACTCAGATCTCCCTATGTACACAGCATAGTGCTTGCTCAGGGCTCTGGTGGGGATATGAGTCCAAACTGTAGTTTCACAGCCGCTTCAGATGCGAGGCTGTGAGTAGGTGTACTTCATAATAGAAAGGCCCTGAAGCACTCCTGGAAACAAGATGTAGGACAAGCTTTATTGGGAAAGAAAAGGGTAAGAGGCAAGTTTGGAAAAATAATGCATGGGATTCACTCACTGTCTTTGATCTGAATGGATGGGAGCTGCAGGGGTCACAGTTCGAGTCTACAAAGCCGTGCACACTGTATTATTGTCCCTTGGGGCCCCTGGCAGACCACACAAATCTTCTCCACTCCAAAATAAGAAATTCATTGTTCCATAAACTTCTTATAATTTTTCCAAGTACAGACAATTTTCTTCTCAAAAATAATTTTATGGGATAATGGCAAACACTCACCGATTATGGCTCACATCACCACAAGGAAAGACTTTCTTAAAAGTCCTCTGCATTGTACCCATCCCAGCCTCCTGATCTGAGGCCTGCACAGGTCAGAGGTCAAAGAAGGGAAAAGAAGGCCAGACCTAGAGCTGGCCTAGACAGGCAGGATCTGCTTTCATTTTTCTTTCTTTTTTGGTCCAGAAACTTTCTTCGGCTTAAGACCAAGTCTTCACAGCTGCCTCCTCCTCCTGGTCCCCAGTGCTGGCAAACAACTCACCCTTCATCTTCCAGATGAACCAAGAAGGGTGCCTGGGTGGGACTATGTCATGTGTGGGCACCAAGAGGGTCTAGGGAATGTTCCAGGTAGCATGGGGGGTGGGGGACAGGATGGGACGCAAAGTTACATCCTTAGGGCCTGTCTTCTGTTCCCTTCACAACCTCGTTCCGTGTCTACATTTCTGGATTAGAAGTTAACAGGTGTGAGGGAAGCGAGGCCAAAGGCTGCCTGTGCTTGAAAGGCTTTGACTTCAGGCAGAGCTCTTGGGGGAGCCCTTGCCTTACCTTCCTCTGCTTGTACCTGGGCACAGCCTTCCGGGGAATGGAGAGGCTGGGAGCAGAGGAGCAGGTCTCTGTGGGTTTCCCTGGAACACTAAGCCTTCCTTCTTAAACTGATGCAGACAAGAGAGGAAGAGCACCAGGTGACCACTTTGGGGCTTCCCTACTTTTTGGAAGGAAAGCTGCTTTTTCTAGATCCCTTGGACCTCATTGTCTTGCCAGAAGTGATGAGGGCTCCAAAGCCCTGTTGGTGGGAAAAGGCATAGGCAGAACGCCGGAGGCCTGGGTGTTTCCGTCTGGCCCGGCTTGGAAGCGGCGGAGGATGCCTCACGAGTTGAATTCTCCTTAGAACCTATATCCAGAGCACAGGGAGGGATGGGGGGGGGTGAGGATTTAATCCATGGAGACGAAGAGAACTGTGAATGGCATCTGGGAGAGATTCCTGGTACCACTCACCTTCTCCACACTCATGGGCCAGAACAGGGGCTTGAGAAATTGGTACCCAATCATGGGCAGCATGCAGAGGATCACGGTGAGGAAGACGCTCATCCACAACTGCGGCTGGATCAGAGTGTTCCGGGCCACACCTGTAAGCAAGGAGCCAGGGGGGCCAAGGCTGAGACAGAGTCCAGAGGAAGAGGCCACAAGCCGGAATTTAGATTCCTCTCCAGGCGGAGGAAGGGGACAGTCTAGTCTCCTGAGAGGAGGACTTGGTGAATTCACCTGCCTTTGTCTCCCTCTAGGGGCAGGGCTGGGCCAGGACAGGATGGGTGCGGAAGGTTAGGAGGAAATTCCAGAGCATAGGTCTGGCTACCAAAAAAAAAAAAAAGGAATGGATTTTGGAGGAGAAAAACCAGTTCATGGCCTGACAAAGGGTGGGCACCAACTGCACCTACATGTCTGTTCTCTCTGTGTTTAGAAAAATTAACGTAGGAGACAACGAGGAGGCAGGATACCCTGATGTAGAAAACTGGAGACCTGGATTTGAGTCCTTAAAAAGAAAATTCTAGTCTCCAAAATGGTGCCACAATTCTTGCCCTGCCTACCTCCTAGGTATGCTTGTTAGCAAAGTAGACGAGACACTGGAAGACAATATGGGAATTCTCATAATGCAGTTTTCCAGCTTAGATTCTGAGTCTTTTAATGGCAGATAATCATACTTGTAGCCACATACCCTGACACATAGTAAATATTTGTGAAATAAACATGCTTAGTGCAACTACTGCTCCACCTTACCCCCAGTTGCCCTCCCCTCCCCTGTCACCACCCTGCCAGGCAGGACTTTACCTAGGAACTGGAAGACGTTGGGGAACATTAGACACAATCCATCACTGTACAGGAGGAATAAGATGCAGAAGTAGATGCCCAGGCTACCCCAGATGAAGAAGTGGCTTATCACCGTCCAGTAGGTTATCTTCAGGGCGATCTGAAAAGCAGCCTTTTATGTGCAGCCTTCTGTGGCTTGGGACGTTTCCGCCACCGTGCTTCTCCAACTCTGTAGGCGAGATGCTCCCTTCCCACCTCCATCGCTCTCTCTTGACTCCCTCTCTCCCACTCACCGTCAGCGCCCCCTGCCAGTCCCGCCCCGCCGCACTGGCACCTGCGTTGTGACCACGCAGATCAAGGAGGTCTGCACCATCAGGGAGTAGGACTGGTAGTCGGAGATCTCCTTCCCGTCGCTGCGCACCGTGCTGTAAATGGTCCCCATGGGGATGAAGAACAGCACGAAGGAACTGAAGATCCCATGCATTAAACAGCCCGCAAATACTTTCTTGTTGAAGTAGAGGTTGTGCTGGCCCGGCTCATACAACTCTGGGAAGCGCAGGCTCCACACATCACTCACATCCTGGAAGCAGCACAAGGTAAGGGGGTTGGGTTGGGGTCTCCCCACAAGGTCTCCAGCAGGGAGGAGGTGTCTCCCTGTCCTGACGTTGTGGCCAGTATGCCTATGGGATTCCCCATAGGGTTACCTGAGAAGTGGAGCTGGAGAATAGGGCAGTGGCCACAGACTCCCCACTCCTCCCCACCTTCCCAAAGTCCTATCTGTAGACAAGGATCTAGGTGGTGGGAGAGAGCTAGGTCAAGTTGGTGCGAGGGGCTTGGCTGGAACCAGGGCTGGGGAGATGTGAAGGGAGGCAACTAGTCTTAGGGTTGGTTGGAACGGAGAATGAGTTTGGGGTGGGGAGGCAATGGGACGTTAGTCTTCAAGGTGTCAGTGTTTCCTATGCAAAACTGGCATCCCATTTGGGAGCCAGTTCCTGTCCCCATTGCTCCCCTTTTTGTCCCCATTGCTCCCTGATAATGTGTTTGGGAAAGTGGTAGCAAATGGCCCAAGTGCTTGGACCGCTGGCCACCCAGATGGGGGAATTAGATCACTTGAGAGACCCAATTGGAGTTCCAGGCTCCTGGCTTCCACCTGGTTCAGCCCCAGCCATTGGAGCTATCACGTGGAGTGAACCAGAAAGCAGACTGTCTCTCCCTCTCTCTGTCCATTTTTCTCTAACAAATCTTAAAAGAAAATGGGAGGAGAAATGGAAGCCAAGGAGGACCAATTAATCCTTCAGAAGTATTCACATTCTATAATGTGAATCCCATCCCCATACCTGGGGAACTCAGGGTGAGAGATCCTCTGAGTGTATGACAATGGATGGTCTTCATCTCCCGAATATGTACCTTTGGATAACCAGGTTGGGGCCTTGGCTTCAGGCTGCATCCCTAGGCCTGCTGAACAGCCCAGAGCATCCTTCTTCCCAGCATGAGGTTGTCAGCCACTTCATCCAGAGTTCCCTTTAGAGCTGTTATCCAGGGAGAAGGTGGGCACCATGAGCTCATGTCTGCCATCTCAGTGACTTGATTTTTCTTGGAGGCTCCTTTTTACTCTGTGTGCCAAGGCGTGAAGGCCAGGGTGGCAGAGGAGGGACTGCTGGGATGCCAAGGAGTTGCTGATAGTGAGATGGTGTCACCTGGGCTGACCTTCGTGACATCAGACCCACACCTCCAAGCTTGGCTTTCAGGATTCCTATCTAGGTCTTCCTGAGCTGGCCTGTCTCACACCCACTGGCTAGGAATGTGTCTTTCCTTTCTTCTTCATTTTTATAATATTTGGTTATTTGTTTGAAAGGCAGAATTACATGGGGGGGGGGAGGTGTTGCTGGAGAGAGAGAGAGAGAGAGAGAGAGAGAGGGAGGGAGAGAAAATCTTCTACCTGCTGGAATTCTAACAGTCTGGAATTTCAACCAGGTCTTCTCACATAGGTGGCATAGGAATAAGCACTTGGACCATCTTCTGCTGCTTTCCCAGGCCACAAGCATGGAGCTAGATGGGAAGTGGAGCAGCTGGGACTTGCCTTGGCACCTCTATGGCATGCTGGCATCACAAGCAGTGGCTTAACCCATTGTACCTCAGCACCACCCCCCAGGGTCTTTCTTTTTTTATTTTCCTGTCTTGAATCTCTATGCTTTGTCCAATTCTGTCCCAATAACTGTTTCCTCTCCTTACTTTCATATACGCTCACTGTGTGGTACAATTTCCATGTTTCCCTCCACTGAGGCAAAATTGGCACAGGAAAATATGGCTTGTTTCTACAGTGGATGGTTATTCCCTGGGGAAGAGGGCTCTTCATGCTCTCTCATGATATCTAGGCTATGAGCTCCCTTTCCCGTTCAAGAAATTATCCCCTTTCTGTTGGCTTCAATATAGCTTAGCTCATGCTGTTTTTCTGCCCTTTAGTAATATTCCTCAAGGGCTGGGGCAGGAAGTAGGGGGTTGGCTTGGGTCCCAGTGAGGAGGCCTAGGTCTTACCTGATCAAACAGACTCATGCCCAGAACAGGGAGGGAGGTGTAGATCAAATTGTAGCAGGTGATAAACCAGTTGTCATAAACTGTCTGGAAGAATGTCCAGGAGAGTTTCAAGGCTCTTCTCCAAAGTCTCAGCTCTATAACAGCACCCCATTCTCCTCCCCCAAAATCCCAACTCACTCACCCCACCGCTACATTAACCCAAAGCCTCAACTCACTTACTCTACCACTACATTAACCCAAAGCCTCAACTCACTCACCCCACCACTACATTAACTCAGGGCCAGAGCTGGATTTCCAAAATCTGACCGCAATGCTCCCCCACCTTCAGGCTCTGATATTAACTTATTTAGAAGCCAGAATCTCAGGCTGGGGCAGAGTCAACATCAAACTCTCAGGGCTGATCTGAACCAAGCCTGCTCTAACCTGTGCTGTTATCCAGAAGTGGCTGTTGGGGAAGGCAGCCTTACCTCCACACTCACAAACATGCACCTTTGGGTCGTTTTGTCAGTGACTTTTGGTGCGCTGGACAGTTCCTTGAATTGGCACCCACAGGGGATGCCAGTGCTGTGGGAGGCTTAACCTGCTTCACAAGGCATCACAAGGATATCTAACCTTGAGAATTTGCAATAGATCCAACCTCACAGGCACCCCTTTTCTAACCAGCCACAAGAGGTCAGGAGTGATACATACAGAACACACGCACTTCCCACAACCCCCAACTGGCTCCCCTAGGCCCCAGGTGGGGTACATAAAAATCTAGCTAACTGTTGAATTTTTCCCTGGTGCCTATGGAAACCAAGATAGTGGGCATCTTCTGACACAAACATTCCTGACATGGGTTCTCCTGGGGGCACTCAGAAAAAACTTCTCATAGGAAAAGCTACTCTTTTCAGAACAAATGTAGACATCACTCCCTCCCACCCCCGCCCCCTGCCATGCCGCTAGTGTAGCAGGAGAGTTCACAAAGTGGGAATTAATTCATTAGAATTGTGGTTGGAGCAAAAGCATGGCAGTGATGCTGGGGAGGAGGGAGAAAGGGAAAGCAATGTGTGCCAGGATGGCTACACCAGAATGCCTGTGGTCAGTCTGTCTGCTGTGACTTTCAGGCTCCTTGGCCTGCTCCATAAAGATGACTTTGGATAGTAAGACAATCTTCCAAGCCAGCAACTCCCCCCCATGGCAAGTTCGGAAATGCTAGGTGCCAACATCAGGGGGAGAGGTGAAAATGGCTCATAAGAGTCCTGAAGGAGGATGCCAAGGTCAAATGAGAGCCAGGCTGAGAACAGTGCTCACTGGGAAACCCAAGACTTGTTGGAGGGTGGGACAGTGAGGTCAGTACAGGAAGAAGGGCTTTGTGGCTAGTTGGCAGCATATCTTTGCCATACATTGGGTCTCCAGGGAAGGCAGACAGCGAGAAGCGACCGACTTGCTCACCAGAGTAGAGATTATCAGCTGGTCTCCTACCTGTGCAGAGAACCCGTTGAAGAAGGCATACCAGAAGTGCACCAGGGTAAATGCAAAGTTCTTGTAAAAGAAGTAGCTGAGGAACTTGCACATGCGATTGTAAGACCAGCGGCCGTGCACCAAGATTAGGCGCTGAAGGTAGTGGAACTGGGAAAAGGCGAAGTCACTGTTGAGCATGGCCTGCATCCCCTCTTGGCCGCTGATCCCTACGCCAATGTGTGCAGCTGCAAGGCAACCCAGACATTTCTCAGCCACAGAACTGACTTTCTGGGCTCCCCAGCCCAGCAGGTAGAAAGGCTGAGATGATGTACATTGAGAAGATACTGCTAGGCCTGGCAAGGAATCAGAACTGGATGTTCTTGGCCCCTGCTCCAGTCACCTGGCCTCTTTCTTACTGCCCAGATGCTCAGGTTTAAATTCTCTGTTATCTCTGGGAGTCATTTGGATCGATTAAAAATGCAGAATGACTGCCAGTCTAACCACAGTATATTGAATTCCCTAAGCTTATCTAAGAGGGTAGAATCCCAACTGCTGGGAGGAGTATGTGATGCACACACTTTGTGAGCAGTAAGTTCATGCTTCAGGAAATCTGGCCAAATTCACTGTTACAGTGTTGTATTGTATTGTGTAATTGCTATTGCTTTAATGGGATAACCAGAACCTCCAATACCACTGGGTCTAAGAAAGGTTCTAGAACCTGATGAGAGCTGGGCCACTGCTTTGTGTAGGGGTCTACTCTGCTTCCTGTGCCCTGGAGAGGCTGGCCCAGGGGACCTCCTGGTTGTCCCCCAGACTCACAGATCTATGAATTGCTGGAGAATGAAATCAAAGCTGGTAATTTTCAGCTATTTGCTTCTATTCACCCACCATATGATCTGTAAATCACCTGTTCTCCAGTGCGGGGAGCCAGGGCAAGTTCTTGAAAACAACAGCTCCCAGCAAGCTGCATGGGATTCATAGGCTACAGCCTCCAAACACGAGCAGGCCATGACTCGTGACCAAGAATTCTTTCTATGGGCTGGGATGCTGCTCCCCCAAATTATGGTGTCATAGTCATGCTGCCTTGTGCATATATGTGTGTGTCCTTGTGAGAGCTGTGTGCGTGCCTGGGGGCTGACGGCTGCATCAACAGACTAGGTTGACCCATGGATGAAGGAAGGGGCAAGCCCCTGGATGGGGGTCTGCTGTCCCACACCCCCTCCATTACATGCCTTTGATCATGCTGACGTCATTGGCCCCATCCCCGATGGCCAGTGTCACCACCTTCTTGTATTTCTTCACCAGTTCTACCACCTGGGCCTTCTGCAGGGGTGTCATCCGGCAGCAGATCACCGCTTTGCACATACATGCCACTCGCAGCAGTTCCAACTCCAGCTGCCCTTCTAGAGCGTGGGCCTGCAGCACCAGGACACACCCATCCTTCAGCTTGCCCACCAAGACTCTCAGGCTTTTCCCTGTCCTCTCTGCTGCTCCACCCCCAAGGAATGCCAAGCCCTTGAGCTTGTACTAGACATCCTCACACCTGACTCAGCCCCCGGGAAGGAAACCCATTAAAGCCTCTCCGTGGGTCAAGTCAGCTGACAGCACTGCGAGGCTAAGGTTCATCCAGGAGGATCTGGTTTTGCTTTGCTTTTCCCCCCTCCCTTGAGTGACTGTCCATCCCAGGTCATAAAGAATTTGGCTAGAGAAAGAATAGGCCTTTCCTTCTCTTTTTGCTTATTCTTGCTTAGAAGACCCTGAGAAGATTGTCTTCCAGGCAAGGGTGTCTCGGGGAGGAAGAAGGGATGACCTATAGACTAAAGGAGGCCTCTTGCAATTCCCCTGGTTGGACATGAGAAGAGAGAGTTCCTGGGAGGAGAAAGCAGAGTTGTAGCTCTGTGTTGCCCACCAGACTGTAGCCATTGATGATTAGGCCGTAGCTGCCATTGGGCACCTCTTCAGGCACTGCGAAGGGAATTTTGGGCTTCTGGGCAAGAAAGATGTTCACTGGGTCTGAGTCCAGTAGAGAGTCAGGTTTCATCTTGCTCCTTGCTTCCCTGGAAGCCAAGAGGGGCAGAGCTTAGGGAGGGAGGAAAGCAGGTCCCAGGGAGAAAGCAGGTGGGACCTCAGCCTCTACTGCCTCCTGGCACCTGCCACTGCCTTAGGTCCCGACCACCACCATGCCATACCACTCCATCATCTACTCTCCAGCTCCTCGAGCTGACTGCTTCTTTGTAACATTCTCTTCATATCTCAGCTCTCTGTCCTCTCCTTCTCTTTCTTCCCTATTCCTTCTGTTGGAGTTGGGGGGGGGGGTACACACTGGAAAGGAGAAGAGACGACTGGGAAGTTTTGGGTCTAAGGGTTGGCTGTGGTCATTCTCCCATCTGTACCTGAGCTCTTGCTGAACAGTCTCCCCATCGTTGCCTTTCACAATGAACACTGTTTCCATTTCATCTTCAAGTATATTACAGGAGTAAGCGATGTTTACTGCAGTTTCTATAGGGAAAGGGGACATGGTCTCGCGGTGGTGCTTAGACCCAGGGACAGATGTTCACAGTGTTCAGACCCTGGCAAGTGACAGGCAGGGTGTGTTTGCCCTTATTAGCCATGGAGGCACCCAAAGGCTGCTTTTCATCCTTTAGTGGTCACCATATTCACACACGCATAGGGATAGGCTTATCCTTTCTTTATCAATAACTGGGATCACTCTGGTTTAGCCCGCTCCAGAGAACTTCTTCCTGTTTCTTGAAGTAATACTACTCTGATTCTAATTTTCTAGACAATCAGGATCTATTTCTTTGAACAGCACTATGACTGTGCTAGATTTTTTTTGAAGGTTGAAACATGTTTCAACTGTATTGCTCCTTTATGTTAAGAGATCCAGAGTGTGGAATAAATTCATACTAAGAAAATAAAATTTAAATGAAGTCGTGACTCCCCAGATACGAGCAGTATCAGAAGTAGGAGGAGAAGTTGTAATTATTCCAAAAACTTCCTTGGAAAAGGGCCTGAAGATATGAATTGAATGTTAATGGGGAAGGAAAAGGCATCTGAAGTCCACATGCAGCCCTAACAGAAGCCCCTAAAGAGTTGGTTTGATGAGAAGATGAAGTTTACAGTCCCATCCAAGGTCTTTGCAGGGGAGTGACATCATAATATCAGTATGTTTGAGAAAGAGTGAGATTTTGGTTACATCTAGGTTATGATGAAGTTTAACATAGGAAGAGACAGAGAGGTGAGTTCATATTTTCCCTGATGTACAGCTGAAGTACGGCAGGAGGTTGTCAGATCCATTAGTGGAATTGGCGAGAAAGGGCGTTTTCTCGATGACAGGGGAGGTTGATGGCTCCTGTGCTGGTGGACAGCACAGGTCATGTCAGAGAGATTGGTCTCCATGTCTTCAGCCGACTGGGGCAGCATCTGGCATGAAGTGTACGCTCAGCACACTGTATTCCAGACCAGAAGTGAAGGTATTCTAGGTGGACTGCATTAGAGTTACAAGTTACGTATCATGAAAGTCACTTTATGAAAACAGGGAAATGGAGCAGGAAAGAGCCAGGGAACAGAGCAGGGAAAGGGTCAGGCAGGCTGGGCGCTCCCCTTTACCTTGCTTATCTCCAGTTAAAACCCATATCTTAATTCCAGCCTTGCTCAGGGTGAAGATTGTCTCAGGGACTCCGTCCTGCAGCTTGTCTTCAATGGCTGTGGCCCCTAACAACTTCAGACAGAGAGATCAGCAACAGGGCAGAGAAGCACAGCATTTATCGTTACCCAGTTGCTGAGCTGGGACCTCAGCCTGCTCCTGGGTAAGCCAGCCCTGTCCTGGACTGGAGAGCCCAGTGCCGTCATACTCCACACCCTGCCTCGGCATGCATGTGCACATGCACACACACACACACCACACCAGACACACACTATACACACACCACATTCACAACACACACACACACACAACAGACACATGAGACACATCCATACACACACATACACAACAGATACACACCACACACATACACACACAACACACACAACAGCACCACCACACACACTATACATGCACACATACCACATACACATACACAACAGACACACCACACACACACCGCACACACACACACACAGCTTTTCAACTACACATGGAAACCAAACATAGAAGTACAGTGTAGTAGGGACCAAAGGGACAAGATTCTGGCCCAAGTCATATACAAAGCTATGCGCTGCTTCTAAACCATCTGTTTTTTTTAATTTGTTTGCTTTCTTCTTCTTCTTCTTCTTTTTTTATTGGAAAGTCAGATATACAGCGAGGAAGAGAGACAGAGAGGAAGATCTTTCGTCTGCTGATTCACTCCCCAAGCAGCCCCAATGGCCAGAACCGAGTTGATCCAAAGTCAGGAGCCAGGAGCCTCCTCTGGGAGGCGCAAGGTCTCAAGGCTTTGGGCCATCCTCAACTGCTTTCCCAGGCCACAAGCAGGGAGCTGAATGGGAAGTGGAGCAGCTGGGATACGAACTGGCACCCATATGGGATCCTGGCACATGCAAGGTAAGGACTTTAGTCACTAGGCTATTGCGCCAGGCCCTGTTTGTTTGTTTGTTTGTTTCTTTCTTTCTTTCTTTCTTTTCTTCCTTCCTTTCTTTCTTCCTTCCTTCCTTTTCTTTCTTTTCTTTCTTTTTCTTCTTTCTTTTTAAAGATTTGCTTATTTTTATTGGAAAATCAGATACACAGAGAGGAAGAACTTCCATTGGATGATTCAGTACCCAAGTGACCACAACGGTTAGAGCTGAGCTGATCTGAAGCCAGCAGCCAGGAGCTTCTTCTGGATCTCCCACATGGGTGCAGGGTTCCAAGGCTTTGGGCTGTCCTCAACTGCTTTCCCAGGCCACAAGTAGGGAGCTGGATGGGAAGTGGGGCTGCTGGGATTAGAACCAGTGTCTATATAGGATCCCAGCACTTGCAAGGTGAGGACTTTTGCTGCTAGGCCCTACAGCTTTCCCAGGCCACAAGCAGGGAACTGGATCAGAAGCAGGACTGCTGGGACATGAATCCGCACCAATATGAGAAACTGGCACGCAAGGTGAGGACTTTAGCCACTAGGCTACTGCACTGGACCCTGCTTTCTTTTTAAACACACCTTGCTTCTCCTTTTCTGGCCCCCAAAATGGTGGATTCTAGACAAGGTACCCCTATATCCACTCTAGCTTGTCCTGCAACCCTACAAGGGCTTGTGGATTCCTCATTGTACCCTCTGAGCCCCTGCGAGGGATTAAAAGAATCCTGGTCTACCACCATGTCTTCTATCGGGAATAGGCCAGTAGACGTCTCTTTGTCTCATGTCCCCCTGTTCTTTCTTCCTCACTCACACTGCTCCAGCCACATTGGCTGCCTTGCTGTGCAGCTAACGAGTCAGGCCTGCTCCTTTTTCCCTTGCCTGTACTTCTGTCTGAAGAGCTAGTCCTTCAGTGGTCTGCATGACTTGCCACATTGTTCAAGCCTACTTTAATTGAAGACTTATTTAAAGGGAGCAGCAAGGAGCCCGTGTTGTGGTGCAGGAGGCTAAGCTACTGCCTGCTTTTCAATCTGAGAGCACCGGTTTAAGACCTGGCTTCTCTGCTTCTGATCCAGCTCCCTGCTAATAGACTGGAGGGGCCGTGGAAGACTGACTCGGATGGAGTTCCTGGCTCCTGGCTTCAGCCTGGCCTAGAGGCTGCTATGGGCATTCGGGGAATTAAATTAGCAGATAGATGCTTTCTCTCTCTCTCTCTCTCTCTCTCTCTCTTTCTCTCTCTCTCTCTCATTTTGCCTTATAAGTCAACAAAATAAGTCTCAAAAATAAATAGCAACAATGCTTCCTCTTCCATCCATCTCCAAAACACAGAGGATTGCAGACACTCCTTTTCTTCCTGACTTTATTTTTCCCCGTAACATTTTCACCATCTGATATAATGTATGTGTTATTTTTTGCCTGTCGCCTGCTATGTGCACAGTGCCTGGCACACAGGAGGCATTTCATAAATACATTGAAGGAATGAAGGAATGAGTGACTTTACTATTTTTTTTTTGTCTCAAATATTCCATTAGTTCATTCTGGATGGTCTAATCCAGGGATTATTCAGATCCTGATTTCTCTCCCACATGACCTAGCTTCTGAGAGCAGCTTAAGGATAAGCAACACTAACAGAAAAACTACAGCAGATTTCATTTCAGATTCAGAGGATCCAGGCTGTACAGAACCAGGACCTAACCTTCCTGGCTGCAAGCTCCAGAGCTTCCTGCCAGTCCTGTATATGCTGCGCCTCTGAATGCCACTCTTTTTTTTTTTTCCTTCTAAGATTTATTTTTATTGGAAAGTCAGATATACAGAGGAGAAGGGAAACAGACAGGAAGACCTTCCATTAGATGGCTCACTCCCCAAGTGGCCACAACGGCCAAAGCTGAGCCAACCCGAAGTCAGGAGCCAGGAGCTTCTTCTGGATCTCCCACATGGGCGCAGGGTCCCAAGGCTTTGGGTCGTCCTCAACTGCTTTCCCAGGTCAGAAGCAGGGAGATGCATAGGAAGCAGAGCTGCTGGGATTAGAACTGGTGCCCATATGGGATTCCAGTGCATGCCACTTTAACCATTAGGCTACCGAAGGCCCCGAAAGTTGCTCTTAACACTACCCTGTCCCTGTCTCCTGATACTCACCAATAAGTCTTTTTCAATCTCTTCATAGAGAATTGACAATTTTTTTTCTCGATTATTCAAAGACATAGAAGCTTCAGTATGCTTCATGCTCCAGGTCTGGAAGAACGTGTTGTCCAGTTCTCGGTAGGCCACCATTAGTGTGCGGAGGCCTTCACTGGCAAAATCCTGAAAGACAGAAATGTGTTCCAAGTGGGCCTGGGCAGCGAGAAGGCTGGGGTAAGGGAGCAGCCTGAGCGTGCAGGTGACCGTCTGCCTGAACGCAAGGGGGCGAGTTCCCAGAGGAAGAAGAGAACAGCCATAGAGCTTTCTCAGGGAAATAGTCCAAGGGTGGAACCGGCATAGATTAAAAGCTTAGGAATACTTCTGAGAGATGGAAGGCTTTATTTTTAGCTACAGCCTATAGTTAGTTATGGATAATTTGCTTTGGGAGAGTGAAAAACCAAACCCTTTAGGTTCTTTTCCTATAAAATTGGGATAATAATTCACCCTCTAAAGAGAGAACAGTGTGATACAGTGATACAGGGAAAACTAACAAAAATATTGCTGTACAAATAATCAAAAGTGTTAGTATTTTTTAAACCAGCATACATCAATTTTCTTCTACTCCCTTCTTCTCTCTTCCAAATACTCAATGGCCATTTCCAAATCACATCCTTGGGTGCCCACTTGACACTCGTCAGCTCAGTCGATTACCCAGAGCCATTTGTGTTACTGAGGCTGAGGCGCAACGGCTTTCTGGGAGACTTAGCATCTTTCTGCTCCTTGGCCACTAACCAAAGCCATGCTGCCAGAGTGTATGTTTGGCCCTACACAGAGCTGGGTGTCAGGATGGGTGGCCTAGGAGGTATTCCCAGCCACCTGAGGTGGGTTAGAGCAGAGAGGGATGGAATCCGCTCCTGGTTTTCCATGTGACTCCTGTGTGTTTGATGTAGCTGTCTGGTGCAATGATCCCAAGGCCTCTGTGTAAGAAAAGCCCTCTCTTATGCCTGTGTACTAGTGACAGCTCTGAAAGCCCTGGTGATCTCAGGAGACTTCTCAAGAATCAGTGGCAGCATGATGGACTTGTGAAAATTCACGAAAGATACCCATTGTGAGACTGGAGGGGAGGACAGAGGGGAAGGGAGGGGACTTAGAGAGGGGGAGGGGAAAACCTAGTGCCTATCAAACTGTTATAAAACAATAAAAAAAGAATTAATAGTGGCAGTAACTGTTTCTATTTTTAAAGTTTTTTTAAATTTTACTTCAAAGTAACAATGCTTACAGAAATATACTCGTATTCGCTTTGACACCTGAAATTTATCTTATAATTTTAACTGAAAACTTGGTTTATGGTTTCAGATATTTTTTAAAAAGGATTCACAGCTTGGTCTATTTTTATCTGCCACAAACACTTAAAAGTCCTTCCATCAAATGCTGCAGAAGAAGACAACAAAACCCTTGAGAAATCTACCTTTGGTTTGTCTCAGAAAAGTAACACATACTGCATTGTAAGTTTATTAGCTTGGTGCAGTGAGATGCTGCTGTCACATTCCAGTGTCAGTTTACACAGTCCCATTGGGAGCCAGAAGCTGCGATTATGCAGGGCCACAGGTACGCGGGCTTGAGATGCCCCACAACACAATGACAGATTCGTTAGCCCACTCAGCCAGTTAGTGGCATATTGTGTGTGTGTGTGTGTGTGTGTGTGTGTGTGTGTGTGTGTGTGTGTGTGTGTGTGTGTGTGTGTTTTCTCTTAGATCTGAGGATGGGCAAGCCAGGACCTGAGCCTGAATCCTACCTACCACCTGCTTCTGTGGGACCTGTTTGCCGAGGAGAGTCTTAAGGGGCTTGCAGCTGTGCTTCCGCGGGACTGAGTGGTTGGGTTGGACTCTTATGCTTGTCATTAATGGGTTACAGATTGCAGGACAGCGAGCCTCCACTGAAAGTGTTTACTAGCGCGAAGTATGTCATCAGACTCATCCTATCCCTCCCTTCCATCCAGTCTGTGGAAATGCTCTCTGAAAAGATACCCTAAGTCATCGGCTCTGGAAGATGGACAGATAAGATCCATAAGAAATTCTGTGACCTCTGGGAATCCATGTGAGATCTAACAGCTGTCTGATGTGGGGGCATTTCCTGCCTTTTTAACAAGACCTAACTCATATTCATTTAGTATGATGTCTCCAAGGCGGCACTTATTAGTATTTCTTTCCTCTTTTATTGACAAATAATATGGCATTATACAGACCTACAACATTTCATTTATCCATTCATTCAACAAGTGGGTTGTTTCAAATTTTGCAATCGTTATGATAAGGCTGCCAGGAACATTCCTGTACAAGTCTTTGTGTGGGTGTAGAGTATCATTTGTTTAGACACACACCTCAGGGTAGAAAGGAAAGTTTGTGTGATAACCTTATACTTGACCTTTTGGGGAAATGTCAGACCCTTTTCCAGAAGAGCCTGTACTGTCTTACCTTCCTAAAAACAGTGTATGAGGGTTATAATTTCTCTACATCCTTGTTGACACTCACTGCTGTCAGATCATCTTTTTTTACATTAGCCATTCTAGGTCAGTATAAAATGATATCCCAAAATTTTGATTTACATTTTTCTGATGATTAAAATGATGCTGAGCATCTTTTCATATGCATACTGGCTATTTGTTCTGTGACTTCTGGTTAGGTAGTAACATAGAGTCAAGCTAATCTATTTATTTAAACATAACAATGAATATAAAAATGTTCATCTAACCCTCTCCATCTTTTCATTTACTCCTTATTCCCACAACCCTTTCTATGTCCGGCTATAGGAGTAGAAGCCCCAGAGTGCAAATCTGCTTTTTTCCCTCCTTAGGTCAGTAGGCTTAGTCACTTTTTCTTTCTCAATGATCTGGAATCCAAGAGGGGGACAGTGGGGTGGCGTCTTTGGGGATTCCAATCCTGTGGACAATGGAGGGAGCTACCCAACAGCTCCCTAACTTGCTCAGACCTGGGGCTTGCTGCTCTCTACCCTAAAGGAAGTGCGTTCCCATGGAGGCCGCTGGGAGAGGGCCTCCCCGTGGCTGCAGACAACCCTGACCTCAGTACCCTCTGAGCCAGGAAGGATTCTGACTCTGCAGTTGCTCCCACAGACACAGTTGCTGATGCCTCTGGGTTCTGGCCCCATCCAGCTCACTGAGACAGAAGTTGGCAATACACTCCACAGATAAGAGACGCAGATACTAGTGTACTCCAATTCAAAATCACACAACCATAGGGACACAACTATGGACTTGTATCTGCAGACAGAGATCCCATTGAGAGCCTCCCTACCCCTGTGACCTACTCACGTCTAAATGCTCCATGGTCGTGTTACAAAGGGAAGCACAGGATGAGTGAAGCAGCTCACAGATGATGGTGTCAGCACCCTTGCAGAACAGCAGGACCCGATCGTCAGGTGTCCGCACTGAAACAAGTAGATTGGGCATCGTGACCGTGGGGACCTATGGTCTGGGTGGCCGAGGGACAGCAGCAGGCTGTGTTGCCTATGACATTTGTGATACCTTTGGAGGCTAAGCATGGAGATGATCGATAATGTGGTGATGGCTGGGGACAGTGAATGTGTTTGTTACTATCCGTGGAAGACTCTGAGACACAATCACACAGAAACTCTCAGTTCCGAGCCCAGACCAGCACCCTCATCTAATAAGGCCCAAGGCTGAAAGACATTCTCAGTCTGAGGCCCCAAACTACTAGCAAGAACAAGATGGGATGGTTTTCCCTTAGACAATTTCCCCTGGTATCTGTAGGGAAATTGGTTGATTCCAGGAATCCCACAGGTATGAAAACCTGCAGATACCCAAGTCCCTTAAACAACATGGTATCGTTTAAGGGACTTGAGCATCCTGAAGTGAAATCTGCATACAAGAAGCAACCTACAACCCTATATTTGTAGCAGAGCAACCCACAATAGCAAAGATGTGGAAACAATCTAGATGCCTATAAAAAAAATGGATAAAAAAATGGTCTCAACCAGAGACCATTATGTTCAGCGAAATATGCCAATCCCAAAAGGACAATTATCATTTTTTCTCTCTGATATAAGGCAACCTTTATGCAAAAGACAAAATCAATAGATATATAGGTAAATAAGTAGATATTTATAATCTCATTGATGAACCATATAATGGAGACTAGTATACCGGGAAGTGAAGATATGCTGCAGTATGCATCTCTACTCCCAAATAGAAGGAGGATCCCTAATGAAATAGTCGAATATACCTTTACAATATGATTCTAGATTTTCTACCTTTGCCTATACCTCCAATGCTGTGATACACAGAATGTTCAACTTGTTACTATTACTAAAGGACTAAACTTCTGTGATAATACAGGGGAAATTGTGTGAGGAAAAAATGGAGAGGGATGAAGAGGTGGGAAAATCTCTATATCTACAAAACTGTATCATAGAAAATAATAATGATAAATAAATAAAATATAAAACAACCCCCTCGAAAAAACCATGGCATTGTGTTTGTTGTATTCCCTGCTGTATACTTTGGATCTGTTCTATTTTACTGATGATACCTAACAGTGTAAGTGCTAGGTAGATAGCCACCAACTTGTATTATTTAGGGAGCAAGAAGGAAAATATGTTATGTTCACTACAGATGCAACTTTTCTTCCCAAATATTTTCAACCCACATTTGACTGACTCTCTTATGTGGAAGCTGCAGCAATGAGGGCCATTGATATGATCTGCTCCCCTCCCTCGATGTTCAGGCTTCATGAGTTTATTCTCTGTCCCCACCTTGGCTTTGAGAGCACTGCCAAAACATCACCCAGGAACACCAGAGAAGAGCCTCCGTGTTTGGCAGCCAGCCCCTTAAGTGTGTGTATAAGGGAAAGTGAGAGAAGGTGGAAATGACTCTGTGTGAATTTTTGAGGCACAGTATCTGTGGGGAGGAATGTTGTGAGAGAGAAAACCCATGTGTGAACACGTGTGAAGCTCAGCGAAGGAGTGTGGGTCAGGTAGGGGCTACCTACCAATGACAGACATCCTCTTGCGTACATTGTTGAAGTCCAAGATTGCCAGCAGCTGGTAGATTTGCGTCTTCCCCATTTCCACCACTGTAATCGTCTCTGATGTGCGGGAACGGAACACAAAGCCAAAGTTTCTGGCAGCCGTGACCAAGGCACCTTCGTCCGGGGACTGAGCCTGGTATACAAGCTCACCTGCCAGAGAGAAGAGAGCCATCAGAGCCCGCATGGGTGAGCTCTGCCATCCACTCAGAAGTGACACTGCCGACATAATGGAGCCCAGAAGAGGACCTCTGTCTTCAGAACTTGCCCACAAGTTTGCCACTAAAAATCTACATTGCATAGAACTTGCATGTCACTTTTCCTTTTGAATATTTTCAACTCATTCCACCGACCTGGGTTAGTATTGCAAAAACATAGGGTACAGGCAATGTATACAAACAAACAAGACAAGGGCAGCTACTCCACAATTTCAGTAGGTAGAGATGGTTCAGGGATCTGGCTAAAAATCCAGGCTTCTGGGCCCCAAACAAACTTGTTTGAATCCAGAACTACAAAATCTGGTAGGAAACTGAATTTCTAACATATCTCCTGGGTAATTCTCATGAACATAGAGTAAGATGCTCCTACATAGAGCTGGCCACATTTTGATAAACACTGCTTTAAGTTGATCAGCTTGATAGTTAAGCAAACTACTAAAAATATGTGTGTGAATTAATGTTATCACCCATGAGACTAAACAGGGAAGCTAAATGATTCACTCTGTGGAATTAACCTTTCTATTTGATATTACTCAAGATGTTTCCAGATCTCTTATGTTAGAATACTATCACATCCTGTGGTATATTTTTGACCTTCGGAAAGTCAAAATGATTTTTTTACAGTGCTCCAATAAGACTTTTTGGATGCTGAAATATGAATTTCATATAATTTTTATGTTACATAAAACTATTTAAACTTTTCCCCCCAAATGCTCAAAGAAAACAAAAACTATTTTTAGGTTTTATACAACCAGACAATGGGTCATAGATTGTTGACCCACCCCTAGCACAAGAAACAACTGGCTTCATTATCACATGAAAGAAATGTTATCATGTTGCTTAAAATCATACATGTCTGGACTACACAGTTTTGGCACAAACATGGTAAAGGCAAGAACATGTAACTACTTAGTGGTATTTTAATCAATGCCAGTCTGTGTGGCCTCATTTGGCATCTTATTTTTCCTTGAGTATTGGCAATGGATACATACATATTTGCAATTTGATTTTTAAGGGCCCGGCGCGGTGGCGCAAGTGGTTAAAGGTCCTCGCCTTGCACGCCCAGGATCCCATATGGGAGCCGGTTCTATCCCGGCAGCCCCGCTTCCCTTCCAGCTCCCTGCCTGTGGCCCGGGAAAGCAGTCGAGGACGGCCCAAAGCTTTGGGAACCTGCACCCACATGGGAGACCCGGAAGAGGCTCCTGGCTTCGGATCGGCATAGTATCGGCCCATTGCGCTCACTTGGGGAGTGAATCATAAAATAATAAAAATAAATCTTTTATTTTTATTTTATTTATAAAAATAAATCTTATTATTTTTTTATTGGAAAGGCGGATATACAGAGAGGAGAGACAGAGAGGAAGATCTTCCATCCAATGATTCACTCCCCAAGTGAGCGCAATGGGCCGATACTATGCCATTCCGAAGCCAGGAGCCTCTTCCGGGTCTCCCATGTGGGTGCAGGTTCCCAAAGCTTTGGGCCGTCCTTGACTGCTTTTCCGGGCCACAGGCAGGGAGCTGGAAGGGAAGCGGGGCTGCCGGGATAGAACCAGCGCCCATATGGGATCCTGGGCGTGCAAGGCGAGGACCTTTAACCACTTGCGCCACCGCGCCGGGCCCAAAATAAATCTTTTTAAAAAAAGATTTTTAAAATAGGTATCAATAAGATTCTTGTGAGTGAGGTAGGTGAGGAGTGTAACTTTAAGTTGGATATACTGTGTCTGCTGGGCAATTAAGGCCAATTTTTGTGTGTAAACACAGATGCCAATTATGCTTCCAATAATAACAGTTTGTTGGAATGGCTGGCCACTGGCTGGGCTGGATCTTATGGGAACTGGAGAAGGCAAAGTCAGAAGAAGCACTATTTCCCATGGCCTTCTTGATTATAGGATTTTTGGCAAAGAACTCACTCTCTTTTTTCTTTGGTTTCTTTCTCTATAAAATAGTGGTCATTTTTCTGGTTTCGCCTGACTGTTGTGTAGATTGGAGGAGATAAAATAAATGGGAGTAAAATGTATAAAACCATAAAGTGATATTTAAGTACACATAAAGTATGAACATTGGTGAAAATATATTGAAGAATACATTGACTTCAAAGGATTCACTTAGCTGCCTAAACTGCTTGTTAAGGAAAAAAAGAAACCTGTTAAGCTGATAACCAGCTGCTCCTCAGTCCTTATTTTTAAAAAAGATTTGGTGACTTGATGGATGGCACAACTTCTCTGCAGATTTTCACACTCTTAAATGCCACATTTTCTTAAGGTTACTAAAGAAACCAGGATGTGTGTGTGGAGGCACCTTTAAATAGTGAAGTGCCAAGAGGACTACTCAACGCTTCCTTCATGAAGTCTTGTCAGAGAGTGGGCCTGATCTCAGGGACAGTTTCAATGGACTCTGACAGCACATCACAGAATCTCAAGATCAGGAGCTTTTGCCGGAGCACCACATTGGACCAATGACTGGATCTGCATTTAAGGTGAGAGCTGTTTTCTGCTTGAGAGCATCTGCAGTGACTGCAATCTCACTGCTTATCCTCACCGTCCATCAGCTGTTGAATATTCGGCCATTACCAATCCTAACAAATACATCCATTCGCAACCCACCCAGACTCTGCCACACATTCCCAGTTCATGAGGCCTGAGCTCCCTCCTCACCTTCTACTTTCTCTTCGGACATCACCGTGTGACACAATGACAGTGACAGGAAAAACAAGCATACCCAGTGATCTCCCTTTTTCACAGCATCTACCAAAGTCTTGTCATAAAACGAAAACTTAGGATCAGCCAATTTATTGTAGGTGAAGTCAACCTTGTTTCTCTGTGAACAGAAAATTCAGAACACATGTCTCAGCAGCAGCTCGGCACTTTATAGGTGATCACTTTGAAGGACCATTTCTGGAATGTGATGGGAACACCGAACAGGATGAGAAGGGAGAAGCAAGCTAAGCTCGTTTCTAAAGCCATCGCAGCCCTGACTGGGATCGTCCATTCACTGGGGCCATGCTGATCCCAGGCCCTTCTTCAGCCCAACTATCCTGAATGATTAATGGTCATCTCCAAACTCTACCATTCCCAGTCCCAACACCATGGGCTTTGAGGGGACAACTGTTCCCTGTTAGGCAATAGTGTCTGGAAGGTCTTCCTTATGGTGGTCCTCTGATTTTTGGAGTGGACAAGGGAACAAGAGAACAGAGTCCCAGGAATGGTGGGACCACCGTGTTTCACTATTCCTGTTTAGCTGCATCAGTGTTCAAAGGGGAACTGGTGAGGAATACTGCAAAATAGGGGCAGGCCACATGACAAGAAAGCCTCAGTACATGCATGCTGTCCACAGAGTTAATTTTGCTTCATTTGCCTGCCTCTACTACTCATGAATATTTTCTGTAGGTGTTCCTACCTTAGTCCTCTCCTCCCTCTTTGGACCTGCTATCCACTAACAGTTTCCATGGCTGTGACTCTGGCTCCTTTCTAGACAGTGACTCTGAGGAACCCTTTCAGTGAGCCCTTTCAGTGGAGCTGTAGGTGGCCGCCTTGGGAAGACACAGGTTTTTCTGGTTGGTCCTGGAGTGTAATGTTATTAACATGTTTGTGCAACCTTTAGCAGTACTTGTAACCATCTTTCCCCACTGTTTTCTGTAGATGTTTCCTGGTCTGAGCCCCAGCCTGTGAAGTTCAGACATAACTTTCCTGCTTGGTTCTACCTCAGGGAAAGGGCAGTTTGTACTGAATTGCACCGGTCCTTTTCTGTATCTCACACAAAGGATATTTATCAAAGGAAGTGTGGTCAGACAAGTCCTTGACCTGGTAAAACATAGACTAACGAACACAGTTCATCATTTTAATAATGTATCATTATGCCTTATATAGTATTTCCTGAAGTTTTTCTAGAATTGGACTCATCCTAGCATGTTCTTTGAAACTAGAGGCTGGTGAGTCAGGGCTGGCACTGTGGTGTAGCAAGTTAAGCTCCTATCTGCAGTGCCAGTATCCTAAATAGGCACCTCTTTAAGACCTGGGTGCTGTACTTCCAATCCAACTCCCCACTAATACACCTGGGAAAGTGGAACATGGCCCAAAGCATATGGGCTCCGTACCCATGAGGGAGATCCAGAGAAAGCTCCTGGGTTTTTTCTTTGGTCTGACCTAGTTCTGGCTCTTTGCAGCCATTTGAACCAATGTATGCAATTAAATAGATATAGTTCCATCTCCTTTTCTGTCTTTATATAACTCTGCTTTTCAAATAACCTATAGATATATATGCAAATATATATATATATATAATTTTTTTTTACAAACTGAGGCTTGGGCCTGGCACAGTAGCCTAGTGGCTGAAGTTCTTGCCTTGCTCTCCCAGGATCCCATATAGGTACCAGTTCATATCCTGGCTGTTCCATTTCCCTTCCAGCTCTCTGTCTGTGGGCAGGGAAAACAATAGAGTACAGCCCAGAGTCTTGGAACCCTGCACCCATGTGGGAAACCCAGAGGAGGCTCCTGGCTCCTGGCTTCAGATCGGCTCAATTCCAGATGTTGCAGCTACTCGGGGAGTGAACCACTGGATGGGAGATCCTTCTCTGTTTCTCCTTCACTCTGTAAATCTGACTTTCCAATAAAAATAAATAAATATTTAAGAAAACAGAGGCTGGTGAGTGTGAGAGATAAGCTGAGAGAGGTAAGAGACCCTGCATTACCTTGCTGCTCACAGATGTTACTGTGGTTTTCTACTCGAGGAGAGACCAGCACCTTTGTGCCTGAGGATGTCTCCAGCAGCAGCATGGAGAACATGCTGAACTAGCAAGATGAGAAGCAGGAAGACCAGTTGGACCATCTGGGGATCCACAATTGAGAAATAGAAAACTATTCTGAATTCTTCCTCTCCTTCACTCTTCATACCCAAAATGCTCAAAATCATTTCCTTAATTTAGTAGTTTTGAAAATTAATTCATTTGTTTTATGATACAGTTCAATGGCTCTGGGACCTCCCCCTCCTCAACCCCACTGATTTCCCCCTTTCGTCGTCACTACAGTATAATGTCTGCTCTAGAGCCAGCTGTTGCTCTCTCCCTCCAGACAGGTAAGAGGCAGAACTGGCTTGGAGCTGCCATGCAGCATGATTGATCTGAGAGGCAGCATTCAGGAGTAACTCTAAAATTGAAAGCCAAATAACCCATTAAACAAAGCCAAATGACAAATCCAATACTAGATAAAATGATGAAAAACAGGGAATGTCAGATGAGAGGAAGTAGATTGAGAATGGAGGGAAACAGGCTGCACGTGAGGAAGCTCTGAGTTGCAGTGATAGCCATGCACAGAAGGAAGCTGGCAAGGATTCCTAGAATATTGGAGGTAATCAGCAGCTGACAGCATGCTAAACCATGATGGTGCGTGTGGAAACTATGCAGGTAGAGCAGAGGTTTGTGAACAGAGCCTGGAGAACATCCGTACCCAAGGCAAGGAGATCAGAAAAAGTGACTAGACAGGGAGGGCAATGTAAGAAGAGAGTCATGATGTAATAGAAGGCAAGGGACACAAGAACCTCAAGAAAGGTGAAGCCGAAGGGTGTTAAACTCTGCAGGCGTTGGGCCAAGGCTCAGCAAGGTAGTCACCAATGGTCTTGGTTAGGATAGTCACAGGGAACATGATAAAACATTTAGTCTGATTACATAGAGCAAAGAAAAAACTGAAGATAAGGTGAGGAATTCCAGGTTTCCGGAATCCCCTGTTTACTTCTTCGGCTCCTCATCAGTCTGCCAATGCAGGGACAAAGTAGTCTTGTTTTCCTTGAGCTTTTAGCACTTATTCACATTCTGACATATGCTAGACACTCCAGAAATATTTTGAATTCACTGATGAAGACAGATAATAGCTAGAGGAAATGGTAGGAGCAAGGAAGAGGTTCTGTGTTTTTCAAAAATATAAAGAAAAATTTTTTAAAAAATTTACCACTAGAGGTCACTTTTGGTTAATTGGCTACAGCTTTTAAATTGTTATTCAAAATGAATATTCTACTTCTTAAACAATTTACCTAAAAATTAAGCAGAAAGCACATGTAGGTCCACCTTACAGTTCCCTTAGAAACATTCATTTAAATTTTCTCCACGACTTTTTTTTTTTTTTTGCATATATGTGCCCTTATAGTTCACTTCTTATTGCTGGATAATATCCCAATTGCATGAACTACTAAGTGATTTTTATTGTTGATGGTTTTAAGATTTATTTATTTTTATTGGAAAGATGAACTTACAGAGAGAGAGGGAGACAGAGAGAGAGAGAGAGATATCGATCTTCTATCCACTGGTTCATTCCCTAAAAAGCCACAATGGCTGGAGCTGAGTTGATCCAAAACCAGGAGCCAGGAACTTCTTCCAGGACTCTGAAGTTGGTGCAAAGGGCCCAGAGGACTCAAGCCATCCTCTGCTGCTTTCCCAGTTCATAAGCAGGGAGCTGGATCAGAAGTGGAGTAGCTGGGACTCAAACCAGCCGTATGGGACACCAGCACAGCATGCAGAGGAATATCTGATACTCCATCATGATGGCCCCAACTAAGCAGTGTTTAAAGAAAGATTTGTTGCTGGGGAGAAAGAAACAGATCAAGGAATATATTTCAGATATTAGTAAGGAGACACTGCACGACTTTCTGAGGTTCCTGAAGAAGTAGGATGCAATAGATTCTAGAACATATAAAGCCATAGATATTAAAAGAAAAAAAGTGATATCTTCTTTGAGACTGAAGGAAAGGAAGCAAAAATAGGTTCCAATATGTGTGGAGATACACATATTTAGCTGCTAGCTTAGACATTTCTCAGTAAAATAAAGGGGTTTACCATCTGTTGCATCCCAGGGAGTCAGCAGAATGTGGTAGAAGGCTCCAAAGTGGTGGCTATTGGAAGAGCTAGTATGAAGGATAAACATGAAGCTGATTACCAACAGGTGAAAAGTTGGCCGAGTGGCAGTGAAGCCCAGGAGGGGAGGGAATCTGCCAACTTGCGGAGTTTTCCCAATTGCCAAGGTAGTGCTTGGTGCTCTGAGATTAGACATGAAGCAAGGTAGCTAGTTTGATTAATTAAAGGTTGAGATTTGTTGAGTGATTGAAGAATGGACAAAGGAGGACTGACAAGGTACTTAGGTAGCTCATGATCCTGGCACACAGCTGGGTAAGACAGAAAAAGAAGTCACAAGGGATGGATAGACCAGAGGAAAAAGAGCTGAGGGTTTGTAACTATTTTTTAAAATAAAGATTTCTTTGTTTTTATTGGAAAGTCAGATTCACAGAGAGAAGGAGAGACAGAAAGATCTTCTATCTGCTGATTCACTCCCCAGGTGGCCACAATGACCAGAGCTGAGCTGATCCGAAGCCAGGAGCCAGGAGCCTCCTCCAGGTCCCAAGACTTTGGGTTGTCCTCAACTTCTTTCCCAGACCACAAGGAGGGAGCTGGATGGGAAGCTGAACAGCCAGAATATGAACCAGCACTGATATGGGATTCCAGGCACATGCAAGGCAAGGATTTTAGCCACTGGACTATTGTGTCAGGTCCAGTTTATAACTATTGATGGGATTAAGAAAGCCATATGTATTTCAATTAAGGCAGGGAGAAGAGAGCTTTTTTTTTTTTTTCCCAAATGAAAGGATGGAGGCTATAGGTAGTTTGTTATTAGGAGAATGAGGATTCCAGTGATTTAATACAAACTGTTTTATGATCAGGCGATAGTGAGGATAACAAGATGGGGTAAGAAACTCGAGAGAGAGAGATCTTGCACCTACTGGTTCATTCCCCAAATGGCTGCAATGGATGGGTTTGGGCCAAGTGGAAGCCAGGACTCAGGTTCTTCATCTAGATCTCACACGTGGGCACAGGGCCCAGGCACTTGGGTCATCTCCTACTGTTTTCCCAGGCACATTAGCAGGGAGTTGGATCCAAAGTGGAGCAGTCTATAGTAGGATACTGGAGTCAAAGGTGCTGGCTTAGCCTGTTGTACCACAATGTCCGCTCCTGTGGCTACCCTGTGAATGACCTTTCTTGTTTGGGGGCTTTAAGGGAATAATGATCAGAAAAGCAGACAACAATCTATGTACCAGGATGTTGACTGAAATGGTATTTGTAATAACAAAAGAAAAGGAAAAGAACTTAAAGTAGGGGGTTGGTTATATACATGAAGGTATAGCACTGCAAGAAGAATTGGAAATGACACCCCCTTCAAATGATGCTGTAGACCTAGATCTACTGACATGGGAAGATGACCACGACGTGGAGCTAAGTGAACGAGGCAGGCATGGTTTGTGTTTCCGTGTCCCGCTCTTTCATCTGGATTGAGATGTGCACATTTAGCCCTGCATCCACACACTGAGACCCATCTGAAAGGATAAACTCCTACATTTGATGCTGCTTATCTAATGGGATGGAATAATTTTAACTTTATTCTTTACAATTTCTATGCTGAATTCTCTTTTGACAAGGAACATTTTTTAAAGAGGAACAAAAAGTGAATGAAAGATTTTCACCTAAAAAAAATTTGAAATCCTTCAAGTAGATATATGTCATTTCTGGTATTATGGGGGTTGTTCAAGCCTGAGTATTTCAGGGGCGAGGCTCCCCAGCAGCCCAGCCCCCTAGGCACCCACGTGTGCTTCCCTGACAGTTCCCATCACTCACCTCACAGGCTGGTACCTTCTCTCCGTTCTTGTCAGCAACATCACCTGTTGGTAAGTAAACAGGGCTGACTTACAAGGGCTTTAAAGGAGGAACTTTAAATACATTTTTATTGCGATTATCTACCAATGTCACAAACCTACCCTTCTAACCATTTTACATCCACCATGTTGCACAGCAGTCACCAGCAGTGGTTTTTCAGCACTCCAAATAGAAACAGCCCATTCTTCCCAAGCCCCTGGAAACCACAGTCTTTCTGCTTTATGAATCTGCACATTTGAGATATTTATTATAAACAGAACCAAACAATGTTTATTCTCTTTGGGTCTGCCTTATTTAATTTTAGCATAATATTTTCAAGGTCTATCCATACTATAGCATTAACAAACTGCATTACTTTTTCTGGCTGAATAACAATCCACGGTATGTACATACACATTTTGTATATCCACTCCCCGGGGTTATATCCATTTTGGGGTCTATCATCAATAATGCTGCAGTGAACAGTGGCACACATATATCTTTTTGGGTCTCTGCTTTTAGTTTTTGAGAGTTACTTAGGCTGGGTCATAGAGAAATTTAAAGAGTTTTTTGCTTTGTTTTTATAAAAGCTTCTTTCTTCTGATTCTTCATCCTAAACTTGTAGTCAAGCTGCCTCAAATCCCAGCAGGCCTCACAAGCCACAATACAGAGGGGTCTCCTTTCTCTAAGCTAACGTAAGGAGAGGTTGGACTCAAAAATGAGGGCAACTAGCTGCTGCGTCTGAGAGACTTCATCCCGTGGAAGCCCTGCAATCAGAAAAGTTACCTAGATGTGAAGTGATGTGAAGATACTTCTAGAATGCTTAGGATTCTTCACTGGCAGGTAATACAGCCAGGTAGGCAGAAGATAGCCCTGATGCCAAGCACACAAATACTTAGTCCTTCGCAGTCCTACCCAGTACACAATGAGGTCTTAGAGTCAGAGAATCTAGATCTCCACCTACTCAAAATGAATTTATCTAAAAATAAGCCTTTTGAATTTATGCATGTGAAAAGTTATTTGGCAAGGTTCATAGGAAATATTAAACTGTTTTATCTTATTTGAAATTTTTTGTTTTTTTTTAATGAAGGTTGAAATTCACAGGATAGACAATGCCAATTTAAAACTATACAGTTTAGAATCATTTGATACATTCGTAATAGTGTGCAACTACCACCTCTCTCTGGATCAAAGCCTTTTCCCTAGCCCAGACTATTCCATGTCTCTTAGCCTTTCAACCATGATCGACGTCCCCTGTTTGCCAGGGCACTGAGCAGTATGATCAAACCCACAGGAGAGCAGACAGGTGAGGGACTGGGCCTCATCAGCCCACCCTCCATGGGCTTCTCTCAAAGCTATGCATTCGTCTAGAGAGGGAGCAGATTAGCCATGTCAGTAACACACTGACTGCTCTGATTGACTTCTTAATTTACTTGCAACTGGCGGTTTTATAGACCTGCAAGTATATTGTGCTAATTTCACATTTGTATACATCATGGGGTGATTATCAAGCTAATTAACATATCTGTCACTTTGCATATTTGGTTTTGCTGTGAGGATGTTTCAAATCTACTCTTGGTAATTTTGAAATACATCATACATTTTTATTAAGAACTTATTTCTCCTGTTTAGCCAAAGCTGTGTACCCCATTACCAGCTCTTGTCTGATTCAATATAGGAGTGAGCTGAGTTACTGCTTTTCCTTAAGACATTGGGAACACTTGAGGAATGGAGCCTAGGACTTGCACATCGTGGTTTTCTCAAATGGATTGCATCTAGAAGGTGCCAAATAATTGCTTTCTGGTTAGAATTGAATGAGCTGGGTGTTCTTAGCTCGGTGAAAAGACAGGACAGGAGAACAGGAGGCAATTGCAGATTTTCAGAGGTGTTTAGATTTAGAGCTAGATTATCCTGGAGAAAAATCTACAAAAATGAAATTCCCCAGGACTCAGGGAAGGCGGGAAGCCATGCATACCATAGAGATTCCCATTAACAGAACACTTGAGGAAAATCATGATGTTCTGAGTCAAGGTCCCCGTTTTGTCGGAGAAAACATATTTAACCTGTCCAAGTTCCTCATTAAGGGTAGTGGTGCGAGCCTGTGCTGGTGTGTTCTTTGGTGCATAAAACATCTTCCGATCCCAGTTGATGTAGTAACTGTTGCCCAGTCTTATTAGTTCCACACTAAAGAGGAAGCAAGAAGAGAAGGGTCCTGGGTCAGGCTAAGACAAGTCAACGTATCATGCTGGTTGCCTCCTTCCCAATCTGCAGACCTCTCCTGCAAGCCCTTCCCACCACTCCACAGTCTTGCAGGACACTGAGCACAAGGCTTTACCTCCTAGATGCACATACACCTGAGCCACTCGTCGGAGTTGAATCTTTCTGTAATGCCTTTTTTTTCCAAAATGTGTCCAGGAAAAGTCACTATTTTGGAACTTGCATGATCCTGCAAGGTCTAATGGAACAACAGCTAACCCACACAAGCTGATGCTGGCCTAGCCAGAGGGTTATTACTGCTTGCCATGTGGGGAAGAGGGAGACACTTGGCATCCTTGGCGTGTCTGTTTTAGAACAAAGGTGCTAAAGCTTGCTTCTGCCAAGTGCCATTGGGGTATTTACAATACCATTTGCAGGTTATACAAAGTTATCAACTTCAAGATCAAACTTGCTGTAGAGTTACTGAATTTTGAGTCCTTACTGTGATTGATTGGTCGCCTTGGTAGAGCCAGACCAAATGATCCCACAGGCCGGCCTTACACAGGAAGCTGTGAAACTCAGAAACAGGTTAGGGGTCAATCCTTAATAAATTCCCCAAGGAGCCAGCCTCCCTCTGGGCACCTCCTTCTCCTCATTCTATGTGAATTCTCCCCAGTGCCTTGATCACAATCTTCTTTGCCTTTCAGTGACATCACTTTGTGCTGACTCTTCATGGTTAACAAGCAACTTCACATGAAAAGCAGCGAAGACTTCTAGGGACTCCCTTGCCCGTTGTCATGCATCCTGCACATGTGGTTGGCAGTTTTATTAGCAGTCCAGGGCTGGGAGAGAGTGGCCCAGAGCCTTAGGGACCTTGACCTGTGGGGTGAGGGAGGAGGTGTGTAGGCCCTCATCACCAGCCATCCCCAAGACCCTCCTGCTTGGAGTCACGCTCCCTTCCTGTCCACCACACTAGCCACCACAGTGCTGGTTCTAACCTGAATCCTCATCCCAAGATCTCCTGCCTCAGAGAGGCATTTGCTGCCTCTTCAGCACAAAATCGTACTATTTGGCCTAAAATTGGAAGATTGGATGGATGTGATCTTAAATTATCATCTAACACACCTTAGTCTATGTACTCGTTGCTATCTGAATAGCAACTTTGAAAAACTTTCATTCTCTTTGATTCATGGAGCTTCTTGCTTGTTTTATTTTTCCCCATACTTTGACAAATACCACTCCTTTTTCCCTCTTCAAATATCAAATTATTATTTTCTCCTCTAAGCCATCTGTCTCCAGCAAGAACTAATCCAGTTCTTCTTCTTCTTTTTTTTATTACATTGCATTATGTGACACAGTTGCAGGCACTGGGATTCCCCCCATAATCCAGTTCTTCTTAATGTTCCTACAACAGCTTTAAATATACATATACACAAGCATATACTTCTCTTATGCTATTTTTATATTGTAACATAACTATTTATGTATAAGTGTTTTTAGCTACACTGTATGCTTCTGTAGGGAAAGGGTATTCTTATTATACATGCTTCTTCAAAAACATTGTATTGATTGATTTATTTGAAAACAAGATTAAATAGAGAGGGAGGGACAGAGAATCTTCTGTCTGCTGGCTCACTCCCCAGATGGCCATAATAGCTGGGGCTGAGCCAGGCTGAAGCCAGCAGCCAGGAGTTTCTTCCTGATCTCCCATGTAGGTAGCACAGGTTCAAAAACTTAGGCCATCTTCTGTTGCTTACCCCAGGCCATTAGCACGGAGCTAAATCAGGAGTGGAGCAACTAGGACTCAAACTAGCATCCATTTGGGATGCCAGTGTCACGGGAGGCAGCTTTACCCACCATGCCACATGCCCAGCTCCTATTGTCCATTATTCTATCCGTAGCACTTTGTACTGTGGTTGGCACAAGGCAAGTGTTCAACACACACTTATTAAATAAGGTACTTTAGTTACAGGTTACTTTAGGGGCTGGAATTCCAAGTGCAGAGTCTAGGGAACCAGGAAAGGAGGACACCAAATTGTACATGGGATGTATGTGTACAAGGCAATGCTTGGACCAGAAAAAGCAGATTGAAACATGGTAAAAGATGACTTCATCTACTCCAAATGTTTGTCCAAGGCACTTGTGAAAGAGGGGAGAAAATAAAGTTAGGGTTAGGGTTCCATTTCATCTCCAACTGTTAAGGCTTGAACTCAGATCCCAATCACATCCTTGTACCATTTGTCACATTGTTTCTGTGGGACTGAGTGAGCCAGGAGTGAATACTTGCCCCTCATCTTACTGGTAAATGAGAGGCTTCTCCCAACTGGTGTGCATTTTCTCAAATTGGTTCGCATGTTTCTCTGCCTTCTTTCTCTACCAGCTGAAGGCAGGAAATGAATAAGCTAGCAGTCTGGACACAGAAGGTATTTAAACTACCTTATATGTATTTAAGAGTGTTCAGCACAATAGGCATTGTGGAATAGGCAATGTGCATTCTAAAATCTGACGCTCCAGCCAGGAAATTTAAGAAGAACGTATGAAGACAGCTTCTCTGTCCGCCCTCCCTCCTCCGGCACCCCCTTCCCCATTACCCAGTGGGTCACAGGAGCCTACCTGACATAGAGGGAGATGGGCACCATGGTGTTGAGAACAATGAAGTAGGACCAGAATGTAGCGAGAGAAGAGACGGCTGAGGAAGAGACATAGCTCTTCCATGGCAGAAAAACCTGGAAGTAGTAGCCAATGCTGCTCTCCCAAATGCCATGCCCAATTGCTAGCATAAGACACATGATGATTAAAAGCAGGAAGATCTATTTCAAAAAGAAAAAAAAAAGGAATTTAATGAACATTTCATTCAATGTATGTGCCATTTCAGGGCTGCTCTGGAGCCTCATCTCCACGAAGGCTCTCTCCTTGGAAGGCAAGTTCCAGGCTCTGGTATTGACAGTGGAAAGCATTTTGCCTGCAGTCTCTTACTACAATTATCCAATCAAGGTCAGCTGCACTTAATCTGTTGCCTTCCCTACTGTGTTAGGAAAACTTCTCATATTACTTAATTTTACCTCTAAGTAGCTTAGTGTAGCTCTAAGACAGAAAAATCTTCCAAAACATATTAATAATAGCTTCATCACTTAACAATGATCAATATATACTCAATATCTTTCAATACCAAAAATAGATTTGAGAGTAAGGTAAAGGCTTGGGAGGAAAGAAACCCTGAGAAAATATAGAATACAATATGCTCTTATTTTAAGCCTGGGGCAGGTTCACATTGAGTAGCTCAGCTCTTCGGGATAGGGGTGGTGACAGCAGGGGTCTCTCTGGGACATAAAACCCTCCTGTCTCAATCTCAATCCACATCCCCATTCTTCTCTCATGAGTCCCATGAACACCAGGCTCCAGGAGTCACAGTTCAAGGTTTTCTCATGGTTCAAACTAAGCCTCAAGGATTAGTTCTGCTGGTTTGGTTTACCTTTTTGGATAGTTTCTGTAGCCCATGTGAGACTCAAGTCCATATTTGCCCAGTTGTTACTGCCTTGTGTCCTAACTCATAAGCTCCAGTAGGAAAAACAGGGAAAGTAAAATGACTGGTGTAAATCCACGTGAACTCCCCCCTAAAGCACCCTGCTTCAGGATAACTGAGAACTACCTGTGATTTCTAGAGATGTGTCCTGCCACCACTGTCAGATTTTGAGTCCCAGATTCTAAGTCCCCCGGAACCAAACTGAACCAACAGAAACACCACCTATCACCAGAACATGCCCGCAGAGAGCAGGGCTACCCCTTAGCCTGAGCACAGCTGGGACAGGGCACAAGCAGTTCTTCCTCCATTCCTAGAGCTTTTCCTGCCATCTGGGGCCCTTTGCAGAAATTCCACATTTTGTCTTACTGTGGTGGTTGGTGCTTAGTCTTTAGAGCTTCATTTTGTGGGGTTAGTGAGTTGGCATAACAGGCTAATTCTCCACCTACAGCTGCTAGCATCCCAAATGGGCATTGACTCAAATCCTGGGTGCTGCATTTCCAGTCCAGCTCCCTGCTTGTGGCCTGGGGAAACAGTAGAAGATGGCCCAAGTCTTTGGGCCCCTGTACCCCCATGAGAGACCTGGAAGAAACTCCTGGCTCCTCAGCCCAGCTTCAGCTGTAGCTCTGGCTGTTGTGGCCATTTGGGGAGTGAACTGGTGGATGGAGGATCTCTCTGTTTTTCCTTCTCTCTGTAACTCTGCCTTTTCAATGAAAATACACAAGTCTTTAAAAAAAAAAAAAACCTTCACTTTGCTTCCTTTCAATAGGAAGAAAGAGACAAGAAATTGTCAGTTTGGTGATTGTGACAAATCCCAGAGATTACTTGCTCATTACCAGTCTGTCAGACCCAAAAGGAGCAGTTTTCCATTTAGCAAAACATGGCTCCCTTGAATCAAAGCTACTGAAGCTCTTTGGCCTGCTCATCCTTTGGCCTAGACTGGGAGGTCACAGTAACAAGAGATGCTGGGGCTTTTGACAGCACAGCCTGCTGTCCTACCCTACCTGCTACAGCCCTGCCTGGCAGCCCCAGCTCAACCCCGTGACTGTCTTGGCCCACCTGCGCAGCAGCTCCAACCAGCTTCTGCAGCAGCCCGGCTCACCATACAGCCAGTTCTGCACCATCCCACCTTCCCCACCTCTGCGCATGGCCCCAAACTCCCTTTCTGTGTCCCCCAACCCCGAATATCTCTTCTGTGCTGTAGAAACCCCCACATCCATGATGTTGCAACTTGGAATCAGCACTAGCTAGAAATTCCCATTACAGGGCGTAGCCTGTGTCTTTATAATGCCATGCTAGCATTAGGGTGGCAACACTCCATTCCTATCATGCACCTGAGGCCCTGATATTTCTGAAAGTTTTTAAAAAGGGCATAGAAACAGGTGGTACTTACCTCCAATCCAGAACCACTCCCTAATGCCTCCAGGCAGTCTAAAGACTTGGCCTGTGACTCTGTTGAGGCCCTCTTTCTTAAGCCGCCACCCTGCACTTATGCCTTGAGTGTGCACTTTGCAAGTAAATAAATCTGGCTTTTCTGTTGGCCTTCAACTATATCTCTTCCTTGAATTCCTTCTCCAGTGGAGACAAGCACCTGAACCTGTATAGGCACCCTCTTCCAATAGCCCTTTGCACCCAGGCTTCTCTCTGGCATCTTCCAACTCAAGCACACTGCTCCTGTGCCTCACAAATACAGTCCTAATTCACAAATGGAATTCAGACAGCCTTGTCGCATGCAGGTAAAGCTGTGGGCCAGGAAGAAGTAACTTTTCTTGAATATGCCTCCCATGCTTGCCAAATGTCCCCCAAAAGCATTTTCCAAAATTGGGGATGGGAGGTAGGAGGATGGAATGTTCAAACCAGAAAGATATCCACTTCAGCTTGCTTCAAGAAGCAAGAGTGTATTACAGCCAACTACACTGACAGTGTCCTGGCTCATTTACCAATAAAAAAAGCAAACAAACCCTAAGAGCTGGTAAGAATTCAACTATTTTAAAAACATTCCTTCATTTGATAACCATCCAACACGTATTTGCTATGCAAGGCATTTTCAACAGTAAAGAGATGAATAGGATATATTTTCTACCCTAGAGGCTCATAATTTTGCAGCTGAGTTCTTCATTAATTGTTTTGAACTGACTCAACAAATGAGATAAAACTCCCATTATGGGTGAGAATAGACAGCACACTAGACAAGTTAAAACATGAAGATAAAATTAAAAAAAAAAACCTAATGCTAAGGGTTGTGAGGAAAATAAACAAATTAATAAGATGAAGATCTTGGCAGGGTTGGCTACTTCAGAAAGAGTAGCAGAGGAGGCATCAGTGAACACTGGCAAGCATGGACATCACACACAAACTTGAGGACAGACACTGCAGCAAGGGGAAGGGCCCGGGCAGGAGTTCATCTGTTCCCTGACATGATGCGTAGTTCGCCTGAGTAGATCTTTCTAGCCTGAAATAACTTATACAAAGAAGTTTGAAAGCAGGACCCTGCTGGCTTCCTGGACTTAGTAGCACTAGTGATAAGTGTGATGCTAATGTAATTTCCATTTTTTAAGCCATAAAAGTGTTTTATTTTCTCCTAAAATCTACAATTCCAAGGAAAACTCTTTGTTTTTTTTTCTGTATCAAGGGTAAGGGCAGAGATAAAGAGAAAAGCCCACCCAGCCTCCTACCCATCCCAGGGTCCCCAACCTGGGGCATCCTTCTAGGCCACTGCTTAAGTGGTTTTGACATTTGAACAGTTCTGAATTGCTGCCAATCTCACGATTCCAAGCACAGTGAAATCTCTCCTGAATCCACTGGCTGACATAGTCCACCTTAGAGTCTGTTTGCCCAGATTTTCACCACCAACAGATGGCTGGGGTGATTCTGTCCTCCATCCTCTGTGGAGGTACCAAGTGTCCTCTGCTGGTTCTGATGAACTTACCACATCCTCCATGTGCACCTGGACATGTTGTCCATTGCTGAGTCTGAGCCTCCGACAAGGCTAATTTCCACTTTTTAAAGGACAGTTATTCTTATTCCCATGAGACTTGCTGGGGTCCATGCAGTGGGTGTGGAGCACATGAAGGTGTGAAGAGAACTGTTCCATTACAGGCAAGGCCTCTAGGAATTTCCTGCTGCATGGCAGGGCCCAATGGATATCTCTCCAACCACCTGAAGGCAGTTCCACCTCCCTTTGCATGGACACTGGACCACCCCGCTGATAATTCTGTAATCTACTGAGGCATTATTTGCTGCTGAGTTGGTTTTTACCATCAATGTGAGCTTGGATAGTTGATGTTCTGCACAGAAAAAGCTATCGACCTCTCAGGTCATTTGATGGATCTTTGTCCTATGACTGAAAAGTCAGGTGTTGCTTTGCTGCTTGTACTTTCATGCAGCCTAACCAGGAAGTCATGATGTTCATCTTTAAATGCCGTGGAGTGAACACAGTAGCCCAGACAGCACGCCATCCTTATTGAAGAGAAGTCTGCAGGAGTCACTTCACAGATGTGGGATTTGACAGCGGCTGCTCTGCCAGCAGGGCTTTTCCCAACAGGTTTAGCTGCTGCTACCTGCTGGCTGCTTTCTCTGCCTTATGAGGGCAGAGAGGAGAAGCAAGAGTTCGCTGAAGACACAGATCCCTCTACACTGCTCTACTTGGCAGCAGCAGTTCTCTGGGCCTGCTCATCCCAGACCTTCCTGCCACTCCTCTCATGTTTCCTGGCTCCCATAAAGGTTTCTTCCTTGTTTTGCTTGACTCTACATTCTAGAAACTTCCTAAGAAGGTATGCAAGGGTAAACTTTTTGTCCTTACACATATGGATATTCCTTTACACTTGCACTTCATCAATAGCTCCACTGGATTTCTGTTGTTGACTGAGAAGGTCAACAACAGAATCAATCAATCAATTAATTAATTAATTAATTAATTAATTTTGGATTGGCAGATCAGAGTATGGACAGAAACAGAGAGAAAAATCTTTCATCTACTGGTTAACCCCCCCAAGTGGTCACAATGGCCAGAACTGAGCTGATTCAAAGCCAGGAGCCAGGAGCTTCTTTTGGGCCTCTTCTGCAGGGTCCCAAGGCTTTGGGCCATCCTCAACTGCTTTCCCAGGCCACAATTAGGGAGCTGGAGGGGAAGTTGGACAGCCAGGAAACAAAATGACAGCCAAGTGGGATCCCAGAACTTGCACGACGAGGATTTAGCCATGGATCCAATGCTTGATTCCTGGTTCCTGCACCTGACCTTTTCTTCTCTGAAGAAGATATCAAGATCTGCCTTTTTTTTTAAAGTCACATTTTATATATCTGAGAAAGAGAGAGAGAGAGAGAGAGAGAGAGAGAGAGAGAGAGAGAGAGCGAGAGAGAGAGTACTTACTTGTTGGTTCATTTGTCAAATGCCTGTAATGGGGCTAGGGTTGGGCCAGGGCTGGAGCCAGGAGATTGATCTCAGATCTCCCACAGGGTTGGCCAGAACCCCAGTACTTAGCCATCACCACAGCTTCCAGGCTTGCATGGACAGGAAGTTGTAGTCAGCAGGCAGCATTTTTTCGTATGTTTGTTTGCCATTTGGGTTCATTCCTTTGTGAAATGTCTGCCCATTTCCCATGCCCATTTCTTGAGTGGTTTGTTTGTTTTGGTGTTTTAGTTGTTCTGGAGATCTTTGTATATTCTGGAGATTAGTCCTCTATCACCTATGTAGTGTGCAAAGACCTTCTCCCATTCTGTGGGTTGTTTTTTAACTTTGTTGATTGTTTCCCTTGCTGTACAGAAGCTTCTTAGTTTGATGTAGTCCCAGCTTCAGATGGACCCAGTTCTGGCCATTATGGCCATTTGGGGAGAAAGCCAGCAGATGGAAAAGCTGTGTGTGTGTGTGTGTGTGTGTGTGTGTGTGTGTGTGTGTTTCTCTCCTCTTGTAATTCTTCATTTTCAAGTAAAAATAGGTTCTTTTATGTACTGAATGTTTCATCTATTTGAGAGTGAGGAGAGAGACAGCTTCCATATCCTGGCTTACTTTCCAAATGCTAACAAAAGCCAAAAATCTAGAGCCAGAAACTTCATTCTGGTTGCTCATGGGGCTGGTAAGAACCCAGCTACTTGAGCCATCAGCACTGCTTCCAAAGTCGGTTTTCCCCAAAGGCTGCATCAGGAGCCAGAGCACTATAACATAGATCGTAGGTGTTTTAACTGCTAGGCCAAACATGAGCCCCTAAAAGTGCGGTGGCTGTTTAAGCAAGCACAACACTCCACTACACAGATGTAAACCTGACTCCTTCAAAATCAACTTAGTTCTTTTCTGCCTCAAACCCTGCAAGACTTTCCAATGACCAAATTCAGAGCTGCAGATAACAGCTGCAATGCTTATGGGAAGAAGAAGGAAATGTTAAGAATGTTAAGAATGTTTGTTAAGAAACAGAAAAAAAATCACCTCTAACTTACCCAGAGCACAAGTACATTCATTAAATGGTCGATGCGTGTCTGTTTAAAAGTAGACTTCCCGCTGTTCTGCATCAACTTGGTGTCTGGGCCTAGGTAAAAGGGGAGATGTGAGCTCTTGGGAATACTGAATACATTCAGAGAATTGGAACTGGGTTGGAATGTTCTTTTCTGATCACCTAATCTCATCTCCTGGCCCAGTTTCAGAAGCTACAGTGTTGCAGAAAAGCTCCCAGTGGGCGCCCATAACGACAAATGGAAGAACCTTCGGGAAAGAGTCCCAGAGGCTGCGAGCTGTGTCGGTGCTATCACTCTCTCTGTAGTGCCTCAGGCTGCCTGGACTTCCGTTAAGGCAGGCCAGGAGTCACAAAAATCTCCCTCCTCAGGAATTTACTAATAAAAAGACCTCTACCTTCTTCTGAGGAACCCCTCTACCTGGCTGGGCCCCACTGAACGTCTTGAACTAGAAGAGGGGAAAAGGAAAAGGCACTAGTAGTGATTCATTTTTATAATGACTTTTTTCACACTTTTTATTGGAAAGGCAGATTTACAGAAAGAAGCAGAGACAAACAGAAGGATCTTCCATCTGCTTGTTTACTCCCCTGGTGGCTGCAATGGCCAGAGCTGAGCTGATTTGAAGCCAAGAGCTATGAACCTCCTCTAAGTTTTTCACATAGCTGCAAGGTCCCAAGGTTTTGGGCCATCCTTGACTGCTTTCCCAGGCCACAAGCAGGGAGCTAGTTGGGAAGTGGAACAGCCGAGAAATGAACTGACACCTCTATGAGATCCTGACACTCGAAGGGGAGGATTAGCCAATTGAGTCATTGCACCAGGCCTGAATATTGATTTCATTGGAGAGGGAAGCTAAGTAGCAGAATGTTCTGGAGCGGAGAGCCCAAGACAGGCAAGACAGGCAAGACAGGCAGGACAGGAAGGAGAAGTAAGGAGCTCTCCATGTCCTGGAATTCAGTTACTAGAGACAAGGCTGTTGAGAAAACCTGGAAGTTCTTGGGAGAAGCTGTCAGATGTGATTTTCCTGGCATTTCGCCATCAGACTGCCATTCCTGCATGAGCTCCTCAGTGTTTACATGCCAGGGCTGCACCTCCTTGCTAGGTGGGCAAACCACTGACCAGGTGCAGCACATGCCATGCCATGAGTTTCTGGGAGGCTGGAAGTCAGAAGTTTGGCTGTGAGCCTGGGAAGGCTGGCCGAAGAAGGTCGAGATTACAGTAGGACATGTGCATTGCAGAACACAGGCAGTGGCTCAGTTCTGTACTGAATACATCTGGATGCCCTGTGGCAGCATCCCTGCTCCTGATTCAGAGCTGTCCAGAGTCACCCACTACACAGAGTCAGTCAAGAATCAGAGAGAAACCTTCACTATATTTGTGCTGGTTGACAATCTTACTGCTAGTGAAGTAGGGATGTCAGGGGAGACGTTGGGCTGAAAAATAAACTTTTAAGGGGAGCTGGCATGATGGCTCAACCAAGCTAATCCTCAGTTTGAAAGTGCCAGCTTTCAATATGTGGGTGCCAGTTCATGTCCCAGCTCTCCACTCCCCATAAGCTTCCTGCTTCCCATAAGCTCTCCACTTCCCATCCAGCTCCCTGCCTATGGCCTGGGAAGACAGTAGAGGATGGCCCAAAGCCTTGGGACTTGCATCTGCATGTGAGACTTTAAAGAAACTCCTGGCTTCAGATCAACTCAGCTGTAGTTGTTGTGGCCATTTGAGGAGTGAACTAGCACACAGAAGATCTTCCTGTCTCTCCTCTCTGTAAGTCTGCCTTTCCAGTAGAAAAATATGAATATTTAAAAAAGAATCTTTACAAAGTGGCAGTTGTGAGGGAGAATGTTTATACTTCAAATCTTCTGAATTTAGGAGCTAGTTAGCCTAAGATGTTGCCTGTCTAGGTCAAAGCCAATGAAGGAAGTTTTAGCTTGGACTCCTAAGCTTCTCCTAGGCTGTGGGTGCTGGTCTTTTCCATAGCACTCATAGTCAGGGTCAGGTTGACCAACAAGGGAGCTCTAGGAATGTGAGTTGTGTCCTATGCACTGTAGCAAATCCCTCTTAGTGCTTCCTACCATGGTGGTGGTTGTGGCTGCCCATTATTGCCAAGGGGATGGAGTAGCCTGGAGGCTCTTTCCACATCCCTGAAATACATCATAATCCAGTGTCTGAATGGGTTATGGTTATAAATGACTTCTCTAGAACAGTCACTGCTAATGAGCCATGCATGCCTCTTCTCCAGCATGAACCTTCCATATAGTATTTTATTGTCTCCATAATGACAACTGGATCTAGTCTCTCTTCATGAGAGTATTCTGCCTCCATACACATTATCTTCTTTCACATTTTAACTCTTCCTTCTTTCCTTCCCTCCTTCCTTTCTTTCTGCTCTGTCATTCTGTCTCTCCCTCTCCCTTTCTTTCCCCTCCCCATTTATTTTCTTCTAAGGCAGAACAGAAGAGAAAGAGAGAGAAAGAGAGAGGCCTTTTATCTGCTGGTTCACTTCCCAATTGACAATGGCCAAGACTGGGTCAGGCCAAAGCCAGGAGTCTGAAATGCCTTTTGGTTCCCCCACATAGGTGGCAGGAGCCCAGCCCTTAAGTTATCTTCCCAGGTGCGTTATCAGGGAGCTGGATGGGAAGTTCAGCAGCTAGGAAATGGAATGGTGCTCAGATGGGATGCCAGTATCATAGGCAGCAGTGGCTTAACCCACTGTGCCATAATCCCAGCCCCTCACATCATAAATCCATTGTGCTTCCACCACGTGTGTACAGCCTTATCCGTCCAGATATAGTTCGAGACTCTCATGGCTGTTCTATGGTCTTGGAACACAAAGCTTTCCTTTAACAAAGTCAGGATTGATGTGTTGCAGTTCATTACTTGGAAAACAGATTTTTTTCCCACTAAGAAATATGGTCTTGTTTCTCCTTATCTCTCTTATTTATCCCAAAGCCATAGCATTCTGGTATATTTCTTATTACCATCTCTATATTCTAGAAACAATATGCCCACAACTTAGCCATGAGTGGAATCTAGCGGTAGGCTAGGGCTCCAGGGAAACACACCTGTATAAATCACCAGGCCATAGCACCAATCTGTGTTCCTAATGACACAGCCTCGGAGTAGCAACTTGTCATGGTCCAGGAAGTAGTCCTTCTCCTTATAGGTCAATACTCCTGTGAATTTGTGCAACTTGTTGTTAGGAAGCTCGCACTTGACTTCTCCTGCAGAAAAATGGGGAGGCGTGTTGGCTCTGGGGTCTTGGGTCTTTCCTTGGAGGATGGAAAGAGCCCTAACACAGGCAGTTATTTCCTGTGCTCTCTCAGCTACTGCCCATTTCTCATCAGCTCCCCAGGAAAAGGCTTAGGGGTCATCGAACAAAAACAATTCTGTATGTGCCCCCAGGTCATCCAAGAGAGAGGAAAAGCAACCTGGAACTTATTACCCCAGCATGGCAAAGCCAGATGAGCTCCACATCCGAGGAAACACAAAACCACTCCAAGCAAACCTATCTTCCTCTAAAAAAGTAAAATAATTGGACTTCTTCCTGACTTGTAAAGTTTGCCCTTTGAAATATTTAAGTAATACTGAAAGAATAAAGCAAAGAGTAAAATCCACCTATTGTCTAGAGTGAAATGCTGATAACCTAGGCTATCTCTTTCTAAGGCTTTTTCTATACACGTATATGTGTACGCATCAACATGAGTATGTTTCCAAAACCAGGTTTAAATTATATATAGCAATCTGTCTTTTTCTGTTATTAATATGTCATGAGTGGTTTCCATACCAGGTGATATCAACGTGCAGATTATTTATAAATTGTATGGAATGTACAGCAGGGATGGCACCACACTTCATTTAACCCACCTCCTATCAAGGAAGATGCAGATGAGCAAACCTGTTTCCTAACTCACCATCAAAGGCAGACAGCAAGGCCAGGTTATCTTCCATGTCACAGGTGCAGGAGATGGCCTGCTTCACTTTCAGATTGGTTTCCCTACAGGGAAGGACACAGGTTCTGCAGAGCAGGACACACACAGTAGCAACACAGGTGTATTTTCTTCTCCTTCTTCATGGGCCTTAACACAACAGATGCTACTGCTGGGGCTGGGGCTAGAGCTTTGAGCCTTAAGCGTCACTCTCACTGTTCTCTTCTCTCATGCTGGTACTGAGGGGCTGACTGGAGAGCTGAAACATCTCCAGGTTAGAGATGGAGAACAGGGACCTCAAAGCACTCAATGTTAGACTCCAGGGTACGAAGCATTCAGCTGTAATTAATTCCCTGCATTGTGCTGTCCCTCAGTGAGAGACCCCTCTAGCTTGGCTGAACTGTCTTCATGGCCTCTCAGGAGGGGACACTCACCCGTCCAGGTCCGCTGTCTCCACATATGCCAGACTGTATGGCTCACTGCTGGAGAGTAACAGCATATCTGCCTGTGGGCAGAAAAGTCAGAGAAGCTAAGGGGCGCAGGAAGGCAGGCTCTTAACAGGGCAGTGTGAGCAAAGCAGCCCCTTGGAAACACAGGTTCATCCTAAGAATTTTTCAGGCACTTGGTTCACTTTTTTTTTTATGTTGGTTTAGACTCCATCACTGTAGCTGTGTGCCCTTCTAAACCATACACCACTTGCACTTTATGTGTAGCTATGGTAACAGATGGACAAGAACAAGCTTCTTACCAAGGGAGCTGTGGGTTGTCCCTGTTGCAAATTGAGGCAGACAAAGGTCCCCCAAGGCTGCGGCGCCCCAGGCGCTGTTAGAGTCCCGGTTTCCGCCTCCCGCCGCAGGCAAGAGCCAAGGCCAGGGGGAGGACTCACCGTAACAGGCTGGTTATTTTCTAGTTTGATGATATTTCCCACTTGGACATTCATCCATTTGTCTTCCTCCATCCTGTAAGAAAATAAACGACCTTCAGATGCCCTCTCTGAGAATTTACCCCAGGCTCTGTAACAACCAAGAAACAAGATGAGTGAGGAGACTGAGGAAAACCACCCCCTCCCCCACACACAACCCAGATGACCACACTTCTTTGGGATACATCCTTGGCAGAATCAGGAAGGGGCCTGCTCTGACTTCCCTTCTCAAGAGTTTTCTAAAACCCTGTGGAAGTTGTTGTCAACACACACTGCTTTTTAGTTAAAATAGTCAAGAAAAGGAGCATTAGCAAGGAAATGATTGCAAGTGGAGCAGCCATGAATCAAGTGATGCTCATATAGGACGCCAGCATTGTGGGTAGCAGCTTAACGTACTATGCTTCAATGCCAGCCCCAGCTTGAGTTACCTTAAAGTTTTCTTTTAAAGACTTATTTATTTTTATTGGAAAGGCAGTTAGTTATACAGAGAGAAGTCAAGACAGAGACAAAGATCTTCTGTCCACTGGTTCACTCCCCAAGAGGCTGCAATGGCCAGAGCTGAGTCTATCTGAAGCCAGGAATCAGGAGCTTCTTCCAGGTCACCCATGTGGGTGCAGGGTCCCAAGGCTTTGGGCCATCCTCTGCTGCTTTTTCTCATGTCATATGCAGGGAGCTGGATGGGAAGTGGAGCAGCCTGGATTAGAACCTGTGCCCATATGGGATTCTGGATGTGCATGACAAGGACTTCAGCCACTAGGTTACCATGCCAGGCCTAAGCTACTCCCCCACCACTTTTTTTTTTTTAAATACGCCTTTTAGGATGGTCAGTTGGTGCAGTAGTAGAGGTGTCCCTTGAGATGCCTGCAGCTCCCACATCAGAGTGCCCAGGCTAAAATCTCAGCTGCATTTTTGATTCCAGTTCCCTGTATGGTGCACTCTGAAAGCACTGAGTGATGATACAAGCCCTTGGGTTCCTGCTGCCCAAGTGGGGGACTCAGACTGAGCTTCTGTCTCCTGCTTTGGTCCTGGCTATTGAGGCCTTTTGGAGAATGAACCAGTAAATGGAAGATTTCTCCCTCCCTTTGTCTCTCCCTTTCAAATACATCATTTTTTAATAAATTATTTTGTGTTATTTTATTTTCTTTAGAGAATGCTCTGCTAATATTAAAAAGTAATGGTTACAAGCATCTGAGAAAGATCTCTTTTGTTTTGTTTTGATCCCACATTCATTTTTATGAGTCCTCTAATAGATCCCACATTCATTTTTATGAGTCCTCTAATAGTCTACCTAATATGATTTTCACCAGTAAAACCTGGAAAAACAAAGACTTTGAGATTTTGGCTTCTCCTAGAAATTTTAAAACTATTTCGCTATGTTAGGAGCTGTCAAACTATTCATAATTTGTTCCTGGACATGATTTAAGGGGAAAAAGATATGGTCCAGGTTTGGAAAAGGGAGAATTATTCCCTACTGATTTTTAAAGAACATTTATTTTGAAGGTCATTTTTGTTGTTCTTGTTGCTGTTGTTTTTCAGAGAGAAGAGCAGAGACAGAAGACAGGTCCTCCAGCCTCTGGTTCACCCCCCAAAAGGCCAGAGTTGAGTTGATCCAAAGCCAGGCTTCTTCTGGATTTCCCACTTAGATGCAGAGGTTCAAGGGCTTGTGTCATCTTCTGATGATTTCCCAGGTCACAGGCAGAGACCTGGGTCAGAAATGAAGTATCTGAGCCCAATGGTGTGGCCTGGCGGCTGGGGTCCTCGCCTTGAACACACCGGGATCCCATGCAGGCACTGGTTCTGGTCCTGGCAGCTCCACTTCCCATCCAGCTCCCTACTTGCAGGAAAGCAGTAGAAGACGGCCCGAGGCCTTGGGACTCTGTGCCCGTGTGGGAGACCTGGAAGAATTTCCTGGATCCTGGTTTCGGATCGGCATAGCATCGGCCATTGCGCTCGCTTGGGGAGTGAATCATCGGACGGAAGATCTTTCTCTCTGTCTCTCCTCCTCTCTGGATATCTGACTTTCCAATAAAAGTAAAATAAACCTTTTTTAAAAAAAGAACTAGAATAGCTGGGACTTGAACCAACACCCATATGGCATGCCAGTATTGCAGACTGAGGACTAGCCTGATAGGCCACCACACCCTACCAACTTAAAATGCTCAATTGTGCCATAAATACATTTTTTACTTCCAGTCATTGTATGATATGTTGTGGTTTAGAAAACATGGTCAGAGGCTAAAGAAAGCAGAGCTTGGCTTTGAATGGGCCCGTTCACATTATATTCACTATTGCATGTGAATGGTACCTCCTGGGGGCTCTAGAACGTACTGATGCTTCCTGTACTTAGACATACTGAATAAGATACAGCCCACATGCTTCACAAACAAGACTGTACCTAACGTCCAGTGAGGAGCCATGAGAGAGGAGAGCCGTGAAGCCCAGGACACCAGGCATGCTCTAAAGCTGTTCCTGCCCTGGATCAGGGAGGAGCCAGGGCTTCTATCATCACCTGACTCAGGTTTCAGCCTCTCCCATCACAGGGAGAGGTAAAGCGTTAATATCCCGAGAGGCAGTGGGGTTGCACCTAAGAGTCCCCTGCAAAGCCAGGACACTAGGCAGCATCATGAGTGAAAATAGGAGCTTAACAAATAAAAAAAAATTAAAAAACAAAAATTAAAAAATTAAAATTTAAAAAAAAAAACCTACTTAAGGGCCAGCACTGTTGTGTAGTGGGTAAAGCTGTTCCCTGTAGTGGCGGCATTCCCATAATGGCACCAGTTAAATCCTAGCTGCTCCATTTCTGATCCAGCTCCCTAGCTGCTCCATTTCTGATCCATTTCTGATCCATGGCCTGGGAAAACAGAGGAGGATGGCTCACATTCTTGGGCCCTTGCATCCATGTGGGAGACTTGAATGAAGTTCCTGGCTCATGGCTTCGGCCTTGCCCATCCCTGGCTGTTGCAGTCATTTGGAGAGTGAAACAGCAGATGAAAGCTCTCCCTCTCTGCCTCTCTGTCTCTGTAATCCTGCTTTCTAAAAAATAAATACATACATATTGGAAAAAAAAAAACTGCCAGGGCTGACATGGTGATTCTACAGGCTTTTTGGGTGGTATCTTAAGAGAATTTCAACAGTTCAAAACAATTGAGCAAACACCAACAAAATGTTGGAATCAGCAGAAACAACAGTATTGAATGCCCCAAATGTATGAGAACTACATGATAAACATCATAGCTACTGGAATTCTAAGGGGCCATCATGAAGACGGCTGGCCCTCCATCTTAAATTCCCTCAGGTTTGTACTTAAAATCATGCTTTTGTTCATGGTGTCACTTTCCCTTCCACACAATCTCTCCTTATTGAAAAATAAAAAGATTTGTTTATTTTTATTGGAAAGTCAGATTTACAGAAAGAAAGAGAAACAGAGGAAAGATCTTCCATCCACTGGTTGACTATCCAAGTGGCCACAATGGCTGGAGCTGAGCCGATATGAAGCTGGGAAAGCCAGGAGCATCTTCCAGGTGTCCCAGGTGGGTGCAGGATTCCAAGACTTTGGGTCATCCTCCACTACTTTCCCAGGCCACAAGCAGGGAGCTGGAAAGGAAATAGAGCAGTCAAGACACCAACTGGCACTTTTATGGGATCCCAGTGCATGCAAGGCAAAGATCCAGCAGCTAGGCTATCACGCTAGGCCCAATTTCTTCACATTTAATTCTTCCCCATAGCTCCTCCAGAAAGCTTTAGCTAGCTTTTTTTAAAATTAACTCTTATAGTAATTTACTGTACCTCATAGGATTGCTTTCCTATTCTACCCGATACAGGATGCATTCCTGCCAACCCTTTGGATAGTTATGACTAAACATCGCAGACATGGGGTCAACATCAACACTGTACAGATTGTTAACAGGAAAGAGGATCTGACAAAAGGCTGGTAGAGTTGCCTGTGGGTCATGTGAGAATCAATAATGACCAAATGGCAGAGGTCTTCATGCTTTCGGCTGTCCACACACTAGCAACAGTTGCTTGCAAAATAATATCATATTATCATATATTAAGTGCTTATATATGTGTGTGTATATATATATACACCTTCATGTTTTTATTTTGAAAGGTATATGGAGAATGTTTTTTCTGTTTGTTTTTGCTTTTTCAAAAAAGAGGAAGTTGACTCAGCAGCAACGTGCTAAGCCCAGGGTATCCTTAGATAAGATCTAGAAACACCATTTTTCTTTCTGCTGCCCACAGTTCTTTCACCTGTCCTGAATTACTTTCCCCAAAGGATGCAGCATGTCAAGCTTGAAGAAAGGCCACTGCCCCCCAGCCTGGTCCTGCCTACAGTGGCTTCCAAAGAGGAGCTTACCTGCCATCCACCAGCTTCAGAACAGAACGGTTGTTGACTTGGTTGTCGTTTTTGTGCCTTTTCTAAAAAAAAAAAAAAAGAAAGAAAGAAAAAAGAAAAGAAAAGGGGGCGGGTTTTGGGGAGTGGAGGGGGGATCACAGTGCCTATAAAACTGTGTCACATAATGCAATGTAATCAATTAAAAAAATTTTTTTAAAGAATACAAAAAAAGTCATGTAAGAAAATAAGAAAATGTTCAGGAAATAAACAGATTAGAAATAAGCAGCATTAGAATGTGAATACTGAAATTAGAAGGTTAAAAATATAGCTCCCCTTCTCTAATTTTTTTCCCTCTGCTACCCTGAAGTCCTTCTACCACTGAACCCAGGCCTGGAATTGACTGTCTCTGGGAAGCTGGGGAGGGAAAAAGAACCGGGGAGAAGGATGGGACAAACTCCCAGTTGTTCAGCAGCAGAAGGCCAGAGGGGTGAGAACTGTGTCCAAGGCTGCCGAGGACAGAACACAGAACAGAGGGCGGCACCTGGGCAGGTGCAGAGGACTCTCACCCCACCACTAACCGCTGGGCAACTTGCAAAGAGGTCAATACTCTAAGACCAAACAGAAAGGGAGCAAAGATGACCTATGTCCCGATGTCAGCATCCCTGTGCACTTCTTCCTGCTGAGATTTCCCCTGGGAAAATGGCAGATTTGAGAGCAGGCAAAGAGAACCCTGATTTGTTATGCTTTAAAAGTGTCTGAATATTTATCCTGAAGTGACTGTGCTCTAAACCAGTTGTTTTCACGGGAATGAATGAATTCCGACTCATGTCTAACACATAAACTTATTACTAGGAATAACCCAGATAGAAAGTGTTCAGAGAGTTAACTTTTAAAGGAACACATGCTGTTGAATTGCAGCCTGCAAATCCATCCTGGCAGAGTCAGCAGAGCTCTCTAAGGAAATCACAAGCAGGTTTCAGGACTGGTTTTCCCAAATCCCACCAGCAGGCAGGGTTCTGAGGCAGCACCCACGACACCTGTGCCAGCGTGTTGAAAGCAGCAGATGGAGGCTACACGGTCTCACTGTGATCTGCTTCCACTTCCCAAGGCCAGGTGCTGGCCTCTGCCTGCATTTCTATAAGCCTGCAGTTCCTAGCTGTGCATGCCTAACACAACTGAAAGTTGGAAAGGGAAATAGGGAGAGGGGAGAAGAAAGGATATAGAGAGGGAAGAAAGAAAAACAACAGGAGGAAGAGGGATCAGAGAACCAAGGGAAGAACAGTATACACACACAAACACACATGGGAACAGAAGAAAGATGAGGGCAAAACCCAGGAAAGCTCAGGGGAGAGAGAAGGAAGAAGGGGTATGGTAGAGAAGCGGGAAGGAGACCCAGGAGGCTGGAGGTGTAGACAGGCCTCTCAGGCTCTGTTTCTGGTTGTGCCCAAACCCACCAACGATGGCCCGGAGGCAATCACCCTGGATTAGGTAAGGAAACAAAGAGGAGACCATGCTTCCACTCAGCACTTCTGCTTAGCACTTAGAGTAGCTGCTGGAGGTCCTTTGGGCCAAGACCTAACTTAGGGGCAAGCAAAGGGACCAGGGAGTCACATCACCACGTCATCGATGGCATCTTTCACGCCTGTTATGGACAGCACCACCACCAGGGGTATCACAGTTGTGTACCACGCCAAGGAGGAGATCTGTGGAATCAGCTGTGAGAGGAGAAGGCAGAGAAGCCCATGTTAGAAGGTTTAAAGGATGGTGCATTCCCCATGCCCCCAGCCCTCCAGTCCTGCAGCTGTTTTCTCCTCCGAGGGTTCATGACAAAATCTTTGGTCCCAGTTGCTTGCTGTTACAGCATAGCTTTTATAATAATCCCTCAAATGTAAGTAAGCATATCCCAAGAGGAGAAAACAGAAGAAAAGGCTGTTGGCCCCAGACTGAGCCTTCTCTGGGTTGATGGTGGCAAAGGGCCACTTCTCCCCTTATGATGGCTAATGGGGTGGGATGCTGAGAGTAGAGACGGGAAAACCACACACTCTCCTGCACCCCTGCAGCACCTATTTGAGGACCCACCAGCCCCTGCTTCCTTTCCTGTGCCAGTGTGCTGAAGTCTAAAACATCCCTTCCTCCACACTTCTGCATGTCATGACTTGAGGAGCAAGTTTGCAGGTGGGGTCCAGATAAAGAAACCATGGCCTCCTACTGTGGTTAAGCTGAGCCGTGGCCATACTGTGGGAGTCAGTAAGCCTGTCTCTTTCCTCTGTCACATGGGCTGGATTCACATTGATTAGCCATGACCCAGTACCCTCAGATACTGGCCTGAGACACCAGCCATGCATCTCTCTGTTGCCTGAAGACAGAAGACAATTTGGGGAGGAAGGGACAGGCTGAGGACACCACCTGACCCTAGACCTAACACTCTGTGGAAAAGGCTCCATAAGGCAATACCTGTAGGAACAGCAAAACGAGGAAGTAAGCATTGGCCAATCTCTGAAACTGTTCAAATAGGTTCAAGGGCAGGAAGTTGAAAGCATTATATTTTGAGGTCTTGATGGTATTGTTCTGTGAGTAAACACAAACAAGCACAATTAAGGAAACAAATGACAGCTCAAGACTGAATTGAGGGCCAACTGCTCCTGCCTTTCCAGGCTTCATAAAGAAGACCTGGGCTCCTCAGGAAAGAGAAGAGGACCCCAAAGGCTCCCATCCAGAGGAGGGGAAGGAAGAAATGTCCTCTTGGGACCCAGAGGATTTGAAAGTGCCCATGTTGCTTGCTCCATACAGGACTGTATGAAGACACATGAATCAGGGCTGGGTGTTGGCCAGGCCAGGAAAGCTGCTTCATTTATCGGTGGGCATGCGGATTGGCTCTGTAGGGGGCAGACAAGGCAGGTATAAGACAGTGGGGAAATAAGAATATAAATCTATTTTACAAAGAAAAATATATTGCAATAGGCAGCAGATATGGACAAAGATGGCGTATTAGTTGGAGCATGGCTTTTAAATACATATGTTTTTATAAGTTACTTATTTTTTAAAAGATTTATTCTTTTTATTGGAATGGCAGATCAGGTTTATGGAGAGAAGGAAGACAGAGAGAAAAATCCTCCATCCGCTGGTACACTCCCTAAATGGCTACAACAGCTCAGCTGAGCTGATTCAAAGTCAGGAATCAGAAGGTTCCTCCAGGCCTTCCACGTGGGTGCAGGATCCCAAGAAACTGAGCCATCCTCCAGTGCTTTCCTAGGCCATAAGCAAGGAGCTGGATGGGAAGTGGAGCAGCCAGGACAAGAATTGGCATCCATATGAGATCCCTGCACTTGCAAGGTGAGGATTTAGCCGTTGAGCCATTACACCAGGCCTGATTTACTTATTCTTAAGTAAATAAGTAAAAATGAACAAACCAATAGGAACTGAGTAGAAGACATAGATAGAGAATTTTTGTTAAAAAAAAAACACAATGGCTAATTGGCATGAAAGATTGTCAATTTCATTCAAAAACAAGGAAATAGATAGCAAAATGCCATTTTTCATCTAAAAGCCTGGCAGAAACAAGACTGAGGTTGGCAACCCATTCAGCAGGAAATGTGGAGAAATGGATAATCTCTGCTCTAGGCAGAAGCATCAATGGATATCAGCCTTTCACAGAACAACCTGCCAATAGATATCAACCAGCTGACTCTTGTGAAGCTCTTGCAAGATATACTCATACAAATGGATCAAATTGTATGTAATATAATAGTGTTCATTCAGGATCACACTTCAAACAATCATCAAGAGGAAACTGGTTAATAATGGGAAACAACATTGCTATTAAATGCCCGAGACAGGGCTATACATATTGTCATAGATGGATGCCAAAATGCAACAAGGAAATTGTGGGAATATGCTTCCATTTTTCCCCCAAGAAGTGGCCATAGAAGCTCTTTTCCAGGAGGTTAAGTATAAACGCCACACCCCTGACCCAAGGTCCCCGGTTGGATATTGTTCTCAGACTGCTCCTGGCATTTCTCCTTGTGTTAGAGCTGGTCAGGAAGTAGGATCTCTGCTGGAGAACTCAGAAGGACCATAAATCTGTTGTTGCTTCAGCAAAGGCAAACAGTGATGTGGAACACTGAGTTCCACTGGAAATGGCCACAGGTGGGATACTCACCGGATACTCAAAAAATATACTGACTTCCATGTTGTTGGCTTTCAGATACCTCTTTTCCTCTGGGGAGAAAAAAAGAGAGAGAGAGAGAGAGAAAGTTTGGGAAGGATGAACCTCTGGAATTCACTGGGGATGTGGATTGCTCATACAGCTCCTTAATCCACACACTTTCTTGCCAAGGATACCAGTTTAAAAGGTGGGATTTTTGTTTCCACAAAATCCAGTCATGGAAACCCTTAAGCATTTGAGCTTAATGGAGGCAGTAGGACAAGTTACTCCTGAGTTGTCACCCACTAATGTTTCTAGTGTCTTCTAAATGATGTCCCCAAAGAGACAGGATGGCCCACCCCAACTGTATCACCAAATGCACCAAGCAGTCTTCTCTCACAAGAGATTTTAGTGTAGTGGCAGTGAACCTGATAACACACATGCATGACACAATTGTCACACCAGACATATTACAAACTATTACAGATAGCCAGCCTCTTCATCCTACAAAATATAATTCCTCCCCCCTCCCACCCTTGCCACACACACACTCAATATCCATGCAGGGTTGATTGAAGGACCCCTTTCAGATACCAAATCCATGGTGGTTCAAGTTTCCTATTTTCAAGAAAACCTCACAATCTTCCTGTATGCTTTAAATAGTCTCCAGACTACATATAATAATACCTAGTGCAGTTCCCATGCTGTAGAAATCATTGTTACACAATAATAATGGGGATAATGGGAATAAGGGAACAATGACAAGGAAAAAAGGGGGTCTGTGTACATTCAGTTCAGATTCATTTCTTTGTTCAAAGATTTTACATCTTACTTGGTTGACTCCACAGGTATGGAATTTACATCTCTGGAAGTCAACTGTGTGTACCAAGTAATTCTTGTTGGAGGAGAGCGAGGCTAATGCTGCTGCTAAATCTTCCACCCTCGGAGCTTCCAGCAATTTCTAGGTGGTACATTCACTTGCATCCTGTATCAGAGTGACCGGGGTCAAGTTCTGGCTCTATTCCTGCTTCCTGCTTTCTCCACTGTGCGTTCTGGGAGGCAGCAGGTAATGGCTCAAGTAGCTGAGTCCCTGCTGCTCATGTGGGAGAACTGGATCAAGTTTCTGGCTCCTGGCTTTGGTCAGAGCTGCTGGGATTTGAAGAATTAGCCAGTGAGTGGGAGTTCTCTCTGCATGTCTTTCTCTCTCTGCCTCTTAAGTAAACAAAAATTGAACATGGTGTACAGGTTTTCATGACCATGTTCATTTCTCTTGGGTATAAATTTAGGAGTAGAACCGATGGGTCAAGTTGGAACTATATGCTTAACTTGTGGAGTAACTGCCAAACGGTTTTACACAACAGCTGTTCTATTTTACACTGCCATTCACAATGTATGGGGCTACCAACCTTTTCATATCCTCTCCGACACCTTCTACTGTTTTTATTTTAGCACAGTAGGTTTGTGAAGTAGGATTTCATAGTCACTTTCATTTGCATTTCCCTAGTAACTAGTAATGACACTGAGTCTGCCTTTATGCATTTTTGTGTGTGTATGTGATTTCTCTTCTGTGAAGAAATGTCTATTTAAATTCTTTGCCCAGTTTTTGATTGTTTTCAAACTTTCTATTTCAAATAGTTTTAAATATTCAAAACAAAATTGTGAGATAAGGCATGGAGTTTCCATATTACCTCCACACAGCTCATCATCAGCATCTTATATTAGTGTATTTGTCAATTCTATAAACCACATCCAAATTCCCCTATATCTCATGTTGCTATATTTGTCACAGCTAGTGAACCATGTCCAGCTTTTCTTAAAATTTTTAAATACAAACTGTTCAGGCTGGTGCAGTGGTGTAGCATGCTAATCCTCCACCTGTAACATCAACATCTCATATGAGCACCAGTTTTAGCCCTGGCTAATCTACTTCCAATCCAGCTACCAGCTTATGGAATGGGAAAGCAGAAGAAGATGGCCCACATACTTGGGTGCCTACAGATGCAGAAGAGCTCCAGGCTCCCAGTTTAGATCCTCCCAGCTATGATCACTGTGACCATTTCAGGAACAAATCAGTGGATGGAAGATCTCTCTCTCTCTCCCTCTCTCTCTCTCTTTCTGTCACTCCCTCTGTTTCTCTAAACACTGACTTTCAAGTAAAATAAATCTTTAAAAATAATCTAGTCTTCTCTCCCCATTTTTAACTGGATTATTTGTCTTTTGAGTCTTTTATCACTGAAGTGTAAAGGTTCTCCTTTTTAAGATGAATGTTATTTACTTGAAAGGTAGAGTTATAGAAAAGGAAGGAGAAACAGAGAAAGATCTTCCATGTAATGGTTCACTTCCCAAATGGTCACAATGGCCAGCCCAGGACCAGGCCAAAGCCAGTAGCCAAGAACTTAATCTGGGTCTCCCACATGGGTACCAGGGACCTAACAACTTGGGTCATCTTCTGCTGAATTCCCAGATGCATAGCAGGGACCTGGATTTAGACTCCAGCCCCATTGCTGAGTCCAGGTCCCCATGAATGTACACCCCAAGAGACAGAAACGGTGACCCAATTTGTTTGGTTCCTGCCACCCATGTGGAAGGAGATTAGGACCGAGTTCCAGGTCCTTTCCTCACCCTGGCTCTGGGGACATTTGGTGAATGAACTAGTGGATAAAAGATCTCTACCTCTATCTCTGACTTTCAAATAAATAAGTACAACTTTTCAAAAGTTGCATTTGCTTTTATTTGAAAGTCAAAGTTACAGAAAGAGAGGGGGAGATACACATACATACACAGAGTTTCCATGTACTGGTTCACCCCTTGAATGGCCACAGCTAGGGCTGGGCCCAACCAAAGCCAGGTACTTAAAGTTCCACTTGAGTCTTCCATGTGTGTGGCAGAGGCTAAAGCATTTCGGCCATCCTCTGCTGTTTTTTCAGGAACATTAGCAAGGAGCTTAATCAGAAGTGGAGAAGCCAGGACTCAAAGCAGTGCTCATATGGAATGCTGGCATCATGGGGGTGGTTTAACGCACTGTTGTGATCCCACAACACCAGCCCTAGCTACCTAATTAAAGCAGTGCACTGGAAAAATATTAATATTTCTGTCAATGTTGTGATTATCCAACACCTAGACAGGGAAAATCAGCTTCTTTCATGACTTTTGTCATTTATTCCTCCAACCATACTCAACAAACCAGCTTAGATTCTCCATTTATTAAAATGGTTACATTTTATAACTTCTGATATATTTAATACATTCAGCTTAATTTTCTTTATGAAATCTAATCATAGATATATCATTGAGGCTTTCTTTTAACACAACAAAGGTTTAAAAGCTTCTCCAATAATCCATTTGGGTGTAAGAAATTCATTCTCTCTCCAGTCCCGAGACTATGTGGAGCCCAGGCTCTACTGAGCAACTGAAAACAAAGCCCCTCCTTGGGATGAGTCAAGCAACAGATAGCAAAGAACACTGGGAGCCTAAGCGTGGAACCTGAGTCCAGGGAGACAGACTAAGTCTGCTAGATGAGGGCGGAACTACCCTTGGCCCAGTCTGGCCAGGCGGCACATGAGGGAAACCTGAATGTCGTGTTGACGGTTTATCCAGAGCGGAAACGGAATCAAGAGTTAGAAAGCCGGAGGTCCCTCAAGAAAGAAAAGCAGAAATGACAAGGAAAAAATAAAGTGGCTAAGCCAGCAGTTTATGAAACCATCCAGAAGAAAGGACAAGGGTGGACTTCAGGAGCGGAGGCGCTCAGTTGTGCCAGAGATCACAAGGCAGAAGCAAGTTTTCAGACTAGAGGAGAGAAACTGAGTCAACATGCTCCAGGGCTTACGAATAGCATGAGCACAAACTGGAGTGCCAGAAAGCTTTCCTCTTCTGTTACAGAGGACAGTGATTCAGCAATTCTTCCTGTCCTCCTGACAGCAAGTGACAAAGGAGGCTTGTGGGAAAGGGCAAGTCACTTTCCTTTTCTGGGCTCTAGGGTTTTCCTGCACAAAATGGGGTGACAAAGCCAACCTTATATCCTCCTAAGAAGGCTAAATGGGATGGCAACTAGACAGCACCTGCATGATTTCTGAGATCAAAGGTACTCAGGAAACATTCTTTATTGTATGTTACATTAAGGAGCTTCTGTAAGGTTCATAGATGTGGGATTCTGTGCCCCAAACAGATTTTGAATTTTGAGCGACGTGCTAGGGTTGTACTACACTGGTCCTGTCAGAGGAGACGGAAGGCTACAAAAACCTCAGTCTGGGAAGGGAAGGTCCCAGACATTCCAAAGTAGCAGTGGCTTCTGGAAGGATGCCCTTACTATTCCCATTTAAATGCAAGGGTTTGAGACTCAGCTCTTTCCTAACGATGATGTCAGCTAACCTCAGGTCTCAGGGTGGAAAGATACAGAAGACTGGATGGAAGTTGGCCTAGAAAAGGAAAGGGCTGGGACTAAAAGACAAAATGGGCTGTGGGAGTTGGAACCATATAGTGCCACAGTGAAAAGAACTAACCAGGAAGAGGGCTGAGGGAGCAAGCACAGGAAAACCAGTTGGTCAGGGGACAACCCTGCTTAGGAGACTCCAAGCTGATTTTTTCCTTATTCACCAAGGGCATCAATTTCAAATGGGACAATACAGCTAACCAAAGAGGAGCAGGGAGAAGACCTTCTGGTGTGCAGTGCATCGGGTAGGGCCTTCTCTCCTTCATCTCCAAACTGACAAGCCCCTGAAGTCCCCAAGCCAGGAAGGGGCACTCAGTAGTGACTCCTTTTGCAGTTCCAGGCCAGGAGGCCAAGCCACTCCACGGCCGTGAGGAATGTTTGCTCTCCCCATCTCTATAGGAAAGTGAGGACAGCTGCAAAGGGAGAGGCAGTTGGCCAATGTTAGTTCCTGTTTGTTTGCATTAGGGACACTGAAATCTCTTAGATCCTAAATGACCACAATTTGTTACCCTACAGCAGTCAAATAACACAATCTGAAACATGATTGGTGGTGGCAGACTTCATTGACCATATGGCTTGGTTGCATAAGAAAATGCATATCTGAGACATCTGGAATCCAATCACCAGAGGACAGTTCCTCATAAAGAATAGCATGAAGCATGGCTAAAGCAAGGGGCCAGGAACCAACTTGCTTTTTTACAGCCACATTATATGGTTCTGATTCAGCTCGTCAACTACCATGTCCCACAGTTCACTTTCAATTCATTTATAAATATTTATCCATGATCCATGGGGGTCTTCAAAAAATCATGGAAAAATACATATAAAAATTAAGCATCAGTTTCAAATATTTTGCACCAAAATAATTTTCCACAGATTTTTTGAAAGTAAGCTCATAATTCCAACTTTCTCCTTTAAGGGAGAGATCATGATATTAAGTTTTTTAGATTTCACCTATGACAGAGATCACATGGTTTTTATCTTTCTGTGCTTGGCTTATGTCACTTCATATCATATCTTCTGGATTTACTCTCATTGTTAAGAATGACAGAATTTCCTTATCTTTTTCAGCTAAATACTATGGTGGAGGGCTTGGGGCTGGAGAGACAGCAGTCAAAAGTTACAGAACTTCAGGTCGATGGAGTACATTCAAGAGAACTATTGTACAGCATGATGGCTATAGCTACTATTAAAATTCATGAAAAATGCTGGAAGAGTACTTTTTGGGGATTCTAAACTGTGCTTGGTTACAATGACATTTTCTTTTTGATAACTAATCAGCTGCAGGCACGCAAGGAGTTCTGTGAGTAGAACCTCAGCCAGTGCTTCTTGCATGACAGTGGGTCCTCAGTTGCAAAGGCCCTCCAAGCTGAGTTCTCTCCTCTCTCCTAGCGCTTGCAGCCTTTCTATAGGGGCACTGAATCATCACATCACTCCGGGCAGCCAACCACCGCACTGAGAGCCTGGGCCTCACCTACTGGCCACTTTGTGCTCCTTTAGGCAGAGGGGTGGCACCTGTTATACTCCTCACAGCGGACCATGCAGCATTTAAGAAACATCATCTCCCTCACACCTAGGTTTGTTGTAGCTTGCCCTGGAGCTGCAGAGGGCGTGTGGGCCACTCCCTCTCTAATGCCCGACAGGAACACAAGGTCCACACAACCTCCACACTGTACAACGAGACATAAAGAATCTAAAAGAGGCAGCAAACAATTTAAAATCAGGCCTTTAAAGTTAGGTTAATGTCCTAGAGTTTTATCTAGTGGCTAACAGCAGATCCTTGAAACATTTGCAGTAGAGAAACAATATGATAAAACTGAAAGTTCAGAAAAATCATCATAGGCTTAGAGGGGAACAGGATGTAAAAATGACATAAATGACAGTGCAGCAGTCCACCCTGGAAATGATGGAAACCCGAATTAGGAAGATAGCAGAGGAAAGGAGAGGGTAGACAAGGAGGCTACTAGAACTAAGCAGTAAACACTTTAAGTTCCTAAACAGAATAGTTCAGATCATTCTGAAGAGTGGTACCCGCCAAAGTTTACTACCATCATTTGTCAACTTGGGTGAATGGGCCAAAATCAGTGGACCTGGGAGCAGTTACTCACTGGTTAAAAAAAAAAAAAAGATAGCATACCTGAAAGGATTTATGCCAGAAAGAAAAAAATTGGTTTCTGTACCTTTTATTTGGTAAAAACTTTATAAATAGCCTACATTTATAAACATGGAAGTTCTTAATTGCCTTCCCCAAAGACCATCAAGTTCTACCTAGATTATGTCTTAAATAGACATTTCCAGGTGTTCCCACCATGTGGCAGATGTTATCCCAAGTTTTCCTCATTCAGTGCTCCCAACAACCTGTGTTGCAGCATGATCATTACTTCCCATTAACAGGAAAGCAGCTATTGCCCAGAGGAGTTCAGAAGTTTTCCCAGGGGAAAATGGTTAGTGGGTAGAGCTAGGGTTCAGAGCCAGGCCAGATGGCTCCATAATCCACGCTCTCGACTGTCACGTCTCCTCTGTGAGCCTTCCTTCACCACTCTCGCTGTACACACAGTGTGTTGGACATTTCTCCGTGCCCTTACTTAATGCTGTCCCTCATTCAAACAGGCTATTAAAGTGGGAATTCTGCCTGGTTTTGTTGCCATTGTCTTTATCAGCACCTCCCAGAGAGGCTGGCACTCATTGGTTGCTTCCCAAATGCCTGCAATGACAAGGGCTGGACCAGACCAAGACCAGGAGCCTGGAATTCCATCCAGGCCTTTCCCATGGCTCAACTATTTGGGCCATCATGTGGTGTCTCCCCAGGGGCTTTGGCAGGAAGCTCGATTAGAAGTGGGGCAGCCAGGATCTGAATTGGCACTCCCATCTGAGATGAGGGCTTGCAAGCAGCAGTTTGACTTGCTGCACCACAGTTTCTGCTCTGAACAAATCATACTTCATAGATGATTTTCATTTTCACGGTTTTCATTTTTGTGGAACTTGCTACTTCCTAACATGTTCTGATCTCTGTACTTTGTGCTGATAAGAAAGCATAAGAGGATTTGTCAATTCTCCTGTTTTCCTAAGAGCTCTGTTGTTTAGCTCTCCTGAAAGGCGGCAAAGACTCCCCCTTCTCCCTTGGTTGGGGGTTCACTGAGTTCCTCTTTCTGATCAGTTGACTGCTCATTGACAAAAGAATAAAGAAGACTGAGTATGGTCTTTAATCAGTGAATTAATTTCATCTCTGCACTTCTAAATCTATGACTATACTCTGGTTTGTGGTTTCAAAATTTCATGACTAAAACTTTGTTTAACATGTCAAGCCACACCATGCTGAAAGATGGGTTGAATGTGATTACCCCAACTCCCTTTAATATCTTGAGCCTCAGAGTGAAAATCGTATGGCATTCATTCCTGTAACATACATAGATGCATTGATTCTGGCCACAGAAAGGCCACAAGGAATGACTCTGTTTCAGCATCTTCTTTCCACATGGATCACGTCTTGTTAGCAGGAGGCACTTGTGGAAGGTGGGGAGAAAGAGGAGAACACTGTCTTTCCTGGTGAACTTTCAAATATTGTAAAAGTACAAAAATGTGTGATGTTATAACCACTCAAGATTACAGTGATCAGATGACAAAACAGTGAAGCCTGCATTGCAAGTATAAAGTATTTACTTCTGTAAAATGTATTTCCTCTACTGGTTGATTATTTGATGGGTTGGCAGCTTAATTGGTCAATTGGTCAGTCTCTCTCTCTCTCTCTCTCACTCACACACACACACACACACACACACACACACACACACTTTCAGAGCCAGTGATAAGAACACACAGAATTGGGCCCCTTCTCCTGAGTTTATCTACCTTCTTCATTGTGTTTGCTTTCACTGTGGAGCTCAGACACAGACATTGCAGAGTAAGACCAACTATAATTCCATGGAATTTCTGTAATAGAAATAAAATAATCAGAATGAGAATTTTTCATGCTGACATTCCTTCATTCAGACATTTTTTTTTCAAAACTTAATTTTATTTTTTACTGGAAAGACATATATACAGAGAGAAAGATCTTCTGCCTGCTGGTTCACTCTCTAAGTGGTCCCAATTGCCAGAACTGAGCCAATCTGAAGCCTAGAGCCAGGAGCTTCCTCTGGGTCTCCCGCTGGGTACAGGATGCCAAAGTGTTGAGTCATCCTCCACTGCTTTCCCAGGCCACAAGCAGGGAGCTGGAAGGGAAGTGGAGCAGCTGGGACACAAACTGGCACCCATATGGGATCCTGGCAGATGCAAGATGAGGATTTAGCCATTAGGTAGCTATTATAGTGAGCCCCAAACATGTTCTTAAGAAATTTGGAGCTGGATCCCTGAAATCCAGAATAATCTATTTCCTAAGATGATATGCTAGATTTTAAAGATTTTATTTATTTATTTATTTTTATTTGAAAGATAGAGTGACTTCTGGGAGATTTCCACCAACCTGGCTATTGCACTCTTACGGGTAAATGAGGGGGCTGAGAACAAGTGGTTTGCTGGAGGGAAACCAGAAGACATTTTGGGGTTAACCAATACACCTGCCCACATGGAAGAACTGAGCTGGGTTCACTGGTATCAACCAACTCCTACAGATACATAAAACCTATAGATGGAGGCCTGCCTGGCAAGGCTCGACCACAGTACCCACCAATGAATGTTGGGGCAGGGGATGGGTCATGTTAGGCTGGGCCATGACACCAACACATGAGAGAACCGGGTATGGGAGAAGATTTTGTGGGGAATCATGGGCTCAGCCCTGTGGGAATGTCATTCCAGCTGGTTTGCTTGAGGGCTGGGGTAGTGACAGGCTGAGCTAGGCATGACCATGGAACTCACCAACACTCATGGGAACTGTGGTTGGGAATAGGTCAGGCTGGTCCAGGTTGCAACACCCACAGGCACACTCAAGAATTGTGTGTGGAGTAAGCCAGGCTGCAACATCCACCAGCACACACAAATGCAAAAAAAAAAAAAAAAAGAAAAGAAAAGAAAAAGGAGGGGTAGACTGTGCCAGGTAAGAGCCTTCACCTGCTGGCACATGTGAGATCTGGGTCTGGGAGTGGACCTGGTGGGGGAACTTGGGGAACTTCCCTATTGGGACATAGCTCCCACTGGTGAGCATGTGCTTCCAGACTGGCTATTCATCAGGTAGAACTGTTTCACTTGACAGTAGATGTGTGGGTTGGCTTTGTATGGGACGTACCAGGCTGGACCAGGCCAAACCATAGCACATTGGCATGTGTGAGAGCCATGATAGAGTCCCATGCCAAACTAGGCTAGGCTATTACACCTACCAATTTGTATGAAAGCCAGGGTTGGGGGCAGGCTTAGCAGGGCTAGGCTGCAGCATCTAACAGAGAGAGTTGGTACTGGGGTTGGCCAGGCCAGACTCCAGTATCTGATGGCAAAGCCAAGTAATAGTTTATTCAGGGCTGGGTTGGAAGAAGCACTGGCATGAGCAACACATGTGGCTGGGAGCAGATCTGGTCAGGGAGCTAAGTGGACACTGGCTGGGATGCAGTTCCCACTAGTGAGCACAAAGGGTAGAATGGGGGTGGCAAAGAGGGCTGAACATGGCTGCAGTGTCCTTTGAATGGGTGTGGACTCAGTCTGGGGTATTCCAGATTGGGCTAGGTTCCAGCACCTGTGGATGTACAAGAGACTTGGCTAGGTTTCTGCACCCACTGAACTGGGTCATGGGGTAGATCAGGCAGGGCTGGGCTGTAGCAACCAATGCTAAGAGCCAGAAAGGGTATCAGCCAGTCAGGCAAGGCTGTTGTTCCTACCAGAACAGGCAGTGGGCCAAATCAGGTTGGGCCAAGGTCCCATCTGAGTGCATGAGATCTGCCACTGGGAGGTGACCTGATAGAGGAGCTTGGGGAACTCCTCTGTCAGGATGCAATCTCTGCAGGAGAGTGAAAAACCAAGGCTGGAATTAGGCCAGACAAAGCCAGGTTACAGAACCAACCAGCACAAGTGTGGGTCAGGTTGGGGATGGGCCAGGCTGGGTCAGTTCATAACATCCAATGGCAGATTTGAAACCCAGGATAGGGTACAGGATGGGCTGGGTTGGACCACAACACGCACCAGTTCACATGGGGCTGGGGGCTTGCTGGGCTTGGCTGGACTGCATTACCCACCAACATGAGCTGGAACTGTAGGCGAGCCAGGTCAAGCTGGGCTGTAGCACCCACTGTGGGATGCTCAGGTGAGGCAAGCCATGTCAGTCTGGGCCATAGCTCCCACTAGCACACAAAGACTGGGATGTGAGATAAACCCAGCAGGGGAGCTGCAGGGGTTCCCCTGCCAGGCCACCGCACCCATTGGTGAGCATGAGAGCTGGAACAGGGGCCAGACCAAGCCTGGGCAAGGCTACAATACCCATTCTTTTGCATGTGAGCTGGGTTTGGTGAAGAGCCAGGCAACCATATCCACTGGTGTACGCATGAGCCAGAGTAAGTGCAGGCTGGTTGGGCTTTGCTGCATCATCAACTGGCAGGTGCTAGGACTAGGGGCAAATCCTGTCAGATTAGACCACAGAACCACCTGGAAAGTGCAAGATCCAGGGCTGAGAGTGAGCCTAGTAGGGAAATTGTGGAATCCTTTCTGATGGGCTGCTGCTCCCACCAGTGAGCATGAGAAGCAGGGGTAGGGATGGGCTAAACAGGGGATGGTTAAACAGGCAATTTCAAAATTGCCAGCATTTGTGTGGGCTGGATAGTGGGGGTCAGTTGGTTGAGCTAGGCTCCAATGCCCATTGACGGGTATGAGAACTGAATGAGGTGTGGGACAGACTGGACCAGTGTGTTCTCCCAGGCAAGTAGCTGGGCAAATTGAGACTCTAAGATGGACTATGTCAGTCAATGGACTTTGGAAGGAGTTCCTCAACCTTGGAGCAATGAAATCAACAACATCTCAGAACTATCAAAATCACGTAAGCAGTATTCTCATAACAGGTTCTACATTGGGAAACCTGGAATGAGATCAGGTGGCCTTCCCCAGTACTGGTTACTGATGTAGGGCTCTTGGGAGAGGCCTTCTCCCCTTCTCTCTCCACTTTCCCCAGATACAGGAAGAAAAATGGAGATCAGAGGTTCCCCACCCTAACTGGTGGTCCACATGGCCATGCATTCCTCTCAACTATATCTATCTATCTAGAGATTCCATCCACTGGTTCACTCCCCCAAATGGCTGTAATGGCCATACCTAGGTTGGTCCAAAGTCAGGAGCTCAGAACTTCTTCTGGGTCTTTCATGTGTGTGCAGGGCTACCTTCCCAGGCCACCAGCAGGGAGCTAGATCAGATTAAAGCCTGGGGTTTGAACTGATGACAATATGGGATGCTGGTACCACAGGCAGAGGTTTAGCCTGTATGCCACAGCATTGTCTCCTGGGTGATATTTGAATGCAGTTCAAGGCTTATACCTTTAATTAAAATCAGATTATATTTTATTTATATCTCCTCAGAAAAGAGATTAATCATATATTTTCTTTTCAACCAGAGATTCAAATATTTCACAGCTACTAGAAAAGATATCCCCAATGGGTATGATTTACTGCACTTTAGTATATTAACTATTGTTTATACAATCCAGAAACCTCACCTTAACGTTTCTTTATTAAATAATATACACATCTGAAGCTCCTAACTTTTTATGTGAACTGGCTTTAACACCTTATTGGTTCCTTTACCAATTAATGAATTAATTGTTTATACCTGTTAATTGTACATCTCTACTCACATTTTCTAAACCTTGAGAAAATTACGCTCTAGGGAGCTCCAGTGAGCTTGCTATACAAACAAGGTTTTATTCCTCCTTCTTTCTCTCCATCACACAACTTGGAAAGTATTACTTATTTTAAACAGTTTCTCATGGATCTCTTCAGTCACAAAGTATGAATAAACCAAGATTGTAAGTTTTTTTTTTTTTTTATTGGAAAGGCGGATATACAGAAAGGAGAGACAGAGAGGAAGATCTTCCATCCGATGATTCACTCCCCAAGTGAGCACAATGGGCCGATGCTATGCCAATCCGAAGCCAGGAGCCTCTTCCAGGTCTCCCACGCGGGTGCAGGTTCCCAAAGCTTTGGGCCATCCTCGACTGCTTTCCTGGGCCACAGGCAGGGGGCTGGAAGGGAAGTGGGGCTGCCGGGATTAGAACCGGTGCCCATATGAGTTCCCGGGCGTGCAAGGCGAGGACCTTAACCACTTGCATCACCGCACCGGGCCCAAGATTGTAAGTTTTATAGATATCTTTATAGGCACCTTAATCATCTCAGAAAAGATTACATGGGCAGAACATTAACAATCTTGAAAAACGTGTAAAGCCTAAGTACCCAGGTATTCCCAGGGGCCAGCATGTCAGTTCAAGTCCTGGCTGCTCCACTTCCAATCCAGCTCCCTGGTAATGTGTCTTGGAAAGCAGCAAAAGGTGACCCAAGTGCTTGGGCCTTTGCAGCCACATGGGAGACCAATAAGAAGCTCCTGGCTTCGGACTTGTCCAACTTCAGCCATTGCAGCGATTTGGGAAGTGAACCAACAAATGAAAGATCTCTGCCTTTCCCATAAATACATAAATCTTAAATTAAAAAAAAATTCCCAGTTAGGAGATACTCAAGTGCTAGAACATACCTTGTGTCACTGGTTACTTTGGGATGGTGATGTCTCTTCCAGCCCTGGTCTCACAGAATTTCCAGTGACCTCATTTGGATGAAGTACATTTTTCAGTTGTCTGTGCAGAGTTGTCTCAACTCTGGAGCCACAGAGTGAAGAGCAGTTAGACGTGAAACCACAGAAAATGAAGTTCTAAGGGTGACAAAGTGGTGAATGCAAGAGACCTGTAGAAGTATCCAGATCAAAAAAGAAGAAAAAAACAATTAGAGGCTGTGCAAACTTCACATGTGATCTGTGATGCTGCTGACAAAGACGGGTTGTTTCCGCCTATATGTCTGTGTCCTCCTGACCAATGCTAGCGATGCCGTGTTAACAAAGACTCCTTAATAAACCTTACACATGTCTGGAGTGATCTCGCTCACACCCGCAACTCTCACTATATTTTACTCCAGATGTTTAAGTCTCTCCATCAATCACCCTCCCAACTAACACTTATCCAAACTGTTATTTTTCCTCTTACCAAATAAATAATTAATATTAGGAGAAAGATTGTCCTCCTTGGTACATTTTTCTTACATTGCTTTGCCTATATGAAATACCTGCTCCACTGGTTTTTATACATACATTCGGTGAACATTTCTGCCTAATCAACTAGACCCTTTGACCTAGCTCCTGATCAATTGGCCTTTATGCCAACAAAGGAATGTATTAATATCATACAGATAGTCTATATGCATTATCTCATTTTTTCACACTTAAGATATCCTTGCAAACTCACTGAGATCGGGTAATTTGCCAAGACCAGGATGTGAAGTCCAGTCTTTTTTTTTTTTTTTGACTCTTTAGTTCCTGTGCTTCCCTCTGTACCAGTCACTCTGTCATTCTTCATATTCAGCAGGAAAAATCCGAGCAAGCCAGCCTTGTGGTGTAGCAAGGTAGCGTGCTACTTGTGACACTGTCATCTCACAGAATGCTAGTTCAAGCTGCAACTGCTTGGGTCCCAGTGCAGCTAATCAGCTAACGTGCCTACGAAGGAAGCAGAGGACAGCTCAAGTATGTAGGACCCTGCCACATGTGTAGGAGGTGAGGAAGGAGGGAAAGAGGGAGTTCCTGCCTTTACTCCGGCTCAGACACTGAGTTAGACATTTGAAAAGTGAACCAATAGATCTTCTTCTTTCTTTGATTCTCTCTCTTTCTATCTTATCACTGCTTTTCAAATAAGCAAATATTTTTTTTTAAAATGGCAAACTCCAGGCTAAAGAAATCCCTACCCTGGAGGAGCTCATGTATCTGGAGAAGACATTAAAAATGATCATTTAACATCAGTTGTGGGTGGCCATAGAAGGAAGATAAGTGAAGATTTTACAGAATTCTATTTTTTGTGACCTTCTGTGACTGTAAAGTTATTTCAAATAAGTTTTAAAAAACCAACTGAGGAAGATGGCTGTTGTGATGTGGTTTTTAAATATTCCTCAAATTACTCCATTAAAAGAAAGAACAACTAGGATCGAAACCCAAAACTTCACTGACAACATCTCTAATAGCCAGGTGGACGCCTATGTCCCCAAAGTGAGCAGATGGGTCTGACAGACAGTTTTTGGTTTATCAGTATCCATGTAAGAGGAAACAAGAGGAATGTTGTGGTGATCGAAGGATCCGAAAACAGGTGAACAATCAAGTAGCCAACAAGTTCCACCTGTTACGGAGCCAGTGGCGGAGCAGTAGTCAGAGCCTGGAGCATTCTAGACCTTATAAACTCCTTGAAAAGAAGTCATTGCAAACTCCCTTCTAGAAAGTGGAAAACAATTGAAACAAGATAATGGATATATAGGTGTTCATTACACTATTCTAATAATTCTGTTTAAGTTAGAGGAGGCCTTAATCAAAAAATTATTTTCTGAGAGGGAGGGGGAGAAATAGCAGAAATGAGAGTAGGGTTGGAAGAGAGAGAGAGAACTATCATCCAACCGATTTAGTCCCCAAGTCCTTGTGATGGCTGTCTGCTCCCTGTATTCTCTCCCAAGCTGGGAGCTCGAATGCAATCCAGATCTCCCACAACCTGGTCCTTGCAGCCATCACAGCTGCCTCCTAGAGCATGTGCTAGCAGGAAACAGCAATTGGGAGCCAAAGTTGAGTATCAGGCCTAGTAATTCCAATGTGGGATGCAAGCATCTTAACGGCATCTTTACTGTGGGCCAAATACCTGCCCCAATAACTTTCTAAAAAATAAAAAAAAAAATCAAACTTCAAAAGAGTATTTGGTTCAGTCGGGGTGAGATGGGGGTGGTATTCATGGGTAAACATCTTTATTTTTGTTGGTTTCAAAAATACTCGTTAGGGAGAGAGAGAAGAGAGAGAAACAGGGAAAGCCTGCTGTTTCAATGTCTCTGTTTAAGAATTCAGCCTTCAGACCTGACTGTTCTACACCATTGTTCCAAGATATAAGCACAAGAGTCCTTGGATATGCCAAGGAAGTCACAGAACTCAGAGAGAAGGACATGCTAGGTCTGCAGAAGGAAGTGAGGGGGATCGATTCTGCAAAGCCAGAAGTGGGCAGTCTCGGAGAGAGGAGGAGCAGGAGCTTGAGGGACTGGGCAACACGTACACCTAGCTCTCGGTTCTTGACTGCTTGCTGAGTATGACAGAAACATTATCTTTCCTACTTCAGATTTTTAAAGAGTTCTTTATTTTCATTTGAAAGGCAGATTTTATAGCAAGAACAAGAGACAAAGATCTTCCATCCACTGGTTCGCTCCCCAAATGACTGCAATGGCCAGAGCTGAGTCAATCCTAAGCTAGGAGTCAGAAGTCTCTTTTAGATCTCCTATGTGGGTGCAGGGTCCCAAGGCCTTTAGCCAGCCTCCATTGCTTTCTCAGGCAACAAGCAGAGAATTGGATGAGAAGTGGAACGGCCAGGAAATGAACTGGCGCCCATACGGGATGCTGGTACTTGGAGGTAGACAATTCATCAGTTGAACCAATGCACTGGCCCCTTGCTTCAGTTTTCAGCAGAGCCTGCAGCACAGGTAACAGCTGGTATGGGAACCTCTGAGCCAAATGTATCCTTTATACTAAAGAAAGCATCCAACTCCCATCTCCAGGAAGATTGGGAAGGATGCAGCTTCCCACAGCCCAAGAGTCAGGCTCTAAACCAATTGTGTTGTACTTAACAAAGCAACGCACTTGCACTGCCATCCATGCCCGCATGTATTCACTGTCTTTTGTACTGCTTAAGAACCTATTAGAAGATGAGGAAGAGAGAGGCAAAAGATAGCACAAGGAAGAAAAGAAAGGGAGGAAGATGAAAATTTAACTCCCCCTTAAAGGTGCATATCACGTAAGGACAAGGCTTGTATCATGATGATGATTGAAAGGCAATGACAGAGAGATACCTTCCTCAAGCTAGCTTATTCCTCAAATGCATACAGCATCCAGGCTTTGGCAGGCTGAAGCAAGGAGCCCATAACCCAATCAAGATCTTCCACATGGGTGGTGGGGACCCAAGCCAATACCTGATATCTCCTAGGGTGTAATTAGCAGGAACCTGAATTGGAAGAGGAGCCAGGAATTGAACCCCTGACCTTCAATACGATACATATCAAATGGCAACAAAACCCTTGTCTTATTTACTTTTTAAATTTAGCGTAAGACTATGCACAGTAGGCACTCCAAAAACTTACAAGACAGTGATTAAAAGAACAAAGCCTGAAAATGTTCAAAGCAATGGGTCAAATGTGATGGCTCAGTGGCTAAATCCTCACCTTGCATGTGCTGGGATCCCATATGGGTGCTGGTTCAAGTCCCAGGTGCTCTGCTTCTTTCCAGTTCCCTGTTGTGACCTGGGAAAGCAGTGGAGGATAGCCCAAAGTCTTGGGACCCTGCACCTGCATGGGAGACCTGGAAGAAGCTCCTGGCTTTAAATCATCAGTTCAGATCTGGCCATTGCAGCCACTTGGGGAGCGAATCAACAGATTCAAGATCTTTCTCTTTGCCTCTCCACTTCTCTGTAAATTTGCCTTTCAATAATGATAATAATAATCATAAATCTTTAAAAATAATAATAATTTTCAAAGTTTTAAGAGGAAAGAAGAGGAAGTAGAGTAGTTAAGAGGAATGCAGATAGCCTCCAAACACCACAAAAGCATTCCCATTTCTAAATTTGCTCTCTGGATTTTTAAAAAATACTTATTTCTTTATTTGGAAAGTCAGCATTATAGAAAGAAGGAAAGCAAGAGCTCTTCCACCTACTGGTACACTCCACAGCTGGCTGTAACAGGGAAGCCCGGAACTTCTGGGACTCCTCTGTGGGTTGCAGGCCATTCTCTGCTGCTTCCCCAGGCCATTAGCAGGGAGCTGGATGGAAAGTGGAGCAGCCAGGACATGAGATCATATGGGATGCTGGCATCACAGGCAGCAGTTTTACTCCTCATGCCAAAATCCCAGATCCTGGAATTGCTTTTTGTTTTAGAGACTGACAGTGTCCCAAACATAGAATATTAAAGTTTGAATGACAGCAGTTGGAGACAGTTTCCTCAAATACCTTGAGTGGGAATTCTGTGGTCATGAAGCTTTTTATTTATTTATTTATTTAAGAGATCTTCCAAAAATGCTGGCAATAGCCAGTGCAGGCCCAGAGCTAAGGAAGGAACCCAGAACTCAATCTGGATCCTCCAACCGTGTGGGTGGCAGAGACCCACACACTCAAGTCCTCATCTGGTGCTTCCCAGGGTGGGCATTGGCAGGAAGCTAGAAGGGGAAGCAGAGGTGGCATGTGGACCCAGACACTCTGAAACAGAGTGTGGCCTTCCCAAGCGGCGTTTTAATCACTATCCCAAAGGCCTGCCCCTAGAACTTTAAATAGAACAGAAACACTGGGCATTTAAAAGAAAATGTCATTCTCTTACCATATCCATTATATACCAGATTTTAATCTGTTAAATAAAGCCTGTTTCCATTAAACTCCTCTGTCTTATCTCCTTTGGATAATTTTAGCAGAATCTCTCAGCACAACCTTTTCTTCATTCTCTTTCCATATTCCTACTTAACCATAAAACTTCATTACTTGTCTTTAGAGAAAACCAACAGGAGAAACACACAATTCCTTTGAGGGAGGAGCCAGGATGAGAGGTGCTTTTCTTACCCTACTATTGTTCCCCCAGTACTGGGATGGACATCGCCAGTCAGCTGGCTCCAAGGCCAAGGGCCCCTCTTCTGTATCATTGTCTTCCCTCCTGAGAGCAGCCTTCCTGGGGTGATCAGTTCTTTCCCATTTGCCTGGGACTTTGCCCACATCCAGCACTGACCAGAGAGGCCCCTTGATCCTGGAGAGACAGTCACGTGGGCCAACCTACGTGCTCTGTTCAGCGTCTCTCGGCTCACCTGAAACCCCACACGTCTGGATTTTCGTCTGCCGTGCCTTCCCCACTGGGTGAGCTCCCCACGGGAGTCCTTGGCTCCTGGCTGATGAATCACCCCACCATCTGCCTCAGCCACCACAGCAGAGCACATCTCTGTCTCTGCAAGTCCCTTGGCAGAGCCCTAGGTCCTCCTTCCTCCTCTCCGCAGAGGGATTCTCAGTTCTAGGACACTTCTGACTCACACACACTCATGTTAGAGGTGAGAAAAAGAAACAGAACTGCACACACACACAAAAATGCCATTCACTTTTCTCATAACTTTTTAAAAAGATTTATTTCTTTTTATCTGAAAGGCAGATACACAGAGAGGAAGAGAGAGAGAGAAGATAGATGATCTTCCATCCAATGATTCACTCTCCAGGTGGCAGCAACAGCTGGAGCTGAGCTGATCTGAAGCCAGGAGCCAGGAGCTTTCTCCAGGATTCCCACATGGGTGCAGGGTCCCAAGGCTTTAGGGCCTCCTCAACTGCTTTCCCAGGCCACAAGCAGGGAGCTGGATGGGAAGCAGGGCCACCAGGATAAGAACTAGTGCCTATATGGGATCCCAGTGCATGTAAGGCAAGGATTTTAGCCACTAGGCTATTGTGCCAGGCCCCATTTTCATACCATTTCAATAAGCTGTAAATTTTTCCTGATTTCCCTTCTACCCATAAATTATTACATGCTCTAAGTAAGATTTTACTCAGTGAGCACTACAGGTCCTGAAGATGAGGAAAAAATGAAATGTATCATTTCCCTTCTCACACTGCAGTCTAACAAATGAACAAACAACGCCTATTAACTGCTTGGATGATAGCAACAGGCAATAAAGTGTGATTGTTGGGCAGAAGGACTAGTGCGAAAACTCAGAGGAAAATAAGCAGGGAGGGTCTATTGCTCAGGAGAGAGATTCCCAGAAATGATGAGAACTGAGCCGGATAACATTTTGATTTGTTGAGGAGAGTAGGCAGAATGTTGCAGACCAAAGTCCAAGGACAGAGGGATCCAATTAACCACAGCACTTGAAAGCAAGGAGGTGACACACTTAGCTGGAGGTGAGGATTCACATGTGGGAGGTAACAGAAAGACCAAGACTGTGGAAAAGCAGTAAGATTGAAGTATCTGAACCTTCTTCCAACGTGTAATGGGAAGTCCCTGAAGTTCTTTCAACAGGCAAATATTAACATCAAAGTAGTATCCAAGAACATTAACCAGTGATTTTCAGACTGGTATTGGCAAAGGTGATTAGATTTTCCAAGAAAAAGGAAGTGAGCCTCAGGTTACTACAACAAACCATGGCACAATGAGCTTGCCATGGTTATGCAATGCTGTGAGGGTATACGATGCATGCATTCATACAGCAATTTAAAAAATGAGTGAGCCAGGTTCTATGCTAGACATTAGTGATACAAAAAAAAAAAAAAAGTTTGCTGCCCACAATGGAACTTGTGTCTGACTGCAGGAGGTAGATAATAAAAATTGAAAAGTTGGTTGTATATAGTGCTAAGTGCTTCAAGAAAGCATGATACAGAACCTGGTGTGATGGCTCAACAGCTAAATCCTCATCTTGTAAGTGTCAGGATCCCATATAGGATCTGGTTCACATCCTAGCTGCTCCACTTTCCATCCAAGGACCTAGCATCTGTGTGGGAGACTCGGGGGCAGCTCCTGGCTCCTGGCTTTGGATGGATCCAGCTCTGGCAATTGTGGCCATTTGGGAAGTGAGCCAGGAGATGGAAGAGCTTTCTCTGTCTCTCCTCTGCTCCGCAAGTCTGATCTTTCTCATAAATAAATAAATAAATCTTAAAAAAAATCATGACATAGAGCTGTGATTCAGATGACAATTGATGGTGGAAATTGAGATGATCAGAGAAAGGCTTCTGATGAGACTAGAGTCAGCAAAACACTGACTTTTTGTTTGTTAGTTTGTTTGCAAAGACTCATTTATTTACTTTTATTGCAAAGGCAGATCTATAGAGAGGAGAGGCAGAAAGAAACCAGAGGATGAAAGACCTTTTTCATAATGCAATGTGATTAATAAAAATATATATACTAATTTTTTAAATGTAAAAATATATAGATAAAATACTAAAAAAAAAGAAAGACCTCTTTCTCTTTCTCTCTATCTCTCTGTAACTCTGACTTTAAAGTACAAAAAAAAATAATAAAAATTAAAAATTTTAATAAGCAATGTTGTCAGAGAAGGTGGGTAGAGGGCCATTTAGAAAATGCAGGTCTTTCAAAGTCATTGTGATGACAACTTTTATTCTGGGTTTGAGCAAAGGAGGAGTGATCTAACCCCTTCTCTGTGTTGCAATCTAATCTTCTGTGCTGAGAACAGGGTGAAGTGTAGAGACAAGAAGGGAGGCCAGGTGAGCGGCTGCAATAATCCCCGCAGCCAGTGCAGTGGTGTGGATGGGAGCAGCCGTAGGGGGAGTGGTCAGCTGCAGAGGACAGTCTGTAGTCAACAGTGTTTGCTCATGGATTGGACGGGATACAAGAGAAATGGAGCAGTGAGAAGTGGGACCACTTATAATTCTTTTTGGAGCAACTGGCAAATAGAGTTGTCATTTACTGAGATGGAGGAAATAAGTTTGGATCATGAAAACCAGGAATTAGATTGTTATGTTATTATATGTAAGCTGCCTTTAAAGGATGTAAGTAGAGGTTTTGAGTAGACAGTTGGCTGTACCAATTTAGAATTCTGGAGAGAGGATCAGTTTGAAAACGGGAAGTAGGAAGCTGTAAGTATACAGATGGTACTTAGAACTATGGAACTCAATGTGATCAACCAGGGAAAAAGAGAATAGATACAGAGTCATGAAGGGTCCCGGCTCAGAAGTCTAGAAAAAAAGGAGAAAGCTACTTAACAACCATTGAGAAAACTAATGCATCAAAGATACATAGATAGCTAACCTCTTTAAGGGATACCTGAGTACTAAGCTGATGAGATGTCCCCAAGGGCAACGGAAATATAGTAGGCCACAAGATGGCTATTTTTCAGAAGTTTTTATCTAAAATTATTTTGTTTGATTTAAAATGTACAATTGCATATAAGGAATCAACTTCCAGCTAGGCAAGTCTTAAACAACCTTTAAAAGTTTTTATTTTTTTTTACGTTTTTTTTTTTTATTGGAAAGTCAGATATACAGAGAGGAGGAGAGACAGAGAGAAAGAACTTCCATCCACTGAATCACTCCCCAAGTGGCCATAATCACCAGAACTGCACCGATCCAAAGCCTGGAGTCTCTTTCAAGTTTCCCACATGGGTGCAATGTCCCAAGGCTTTGGGCTGTCCTTGACTGCTTCCCAGGCCCAAGCAGAGAGTGGGATGGGTAGCAGGGCTGCTGAGATTAGAACCAGCATCCATATTGGATCCCGGTGCATTCAAGGTGAGGGCTTGAGCCACTAGGCTACTGCGCTGGGCCCAACAAAGTCTAAACAGCCTCTTTCACATTCCCAACTAAGTTAGATCCACGACTGAACTGTTTGAAGACATCGTATCTTCTCACTCCAGTCCATGCTATTCTCATGGTTACCCATGGTTCATTAAGATGCTTAGTTTTCTCTTCCCCTGTTTTCCTAATGATAAATCTTCCCTCTACAATGTAATAGAAATTAGACTGCTCTAAATTTACACCTTAAAGCCAACAATCTTAAGTGTGATGTGGGGCTACCATAAATAATTTGTGTTGGTTGCAAGGATCATACAAGATTAAAAACATATTTCCCTCTGGTGTACTGTCTATGAGAATGCTCTTACCCAAGTCTTGTTTTTTATTCCCATTCTCTTCCCTACGTACTTTCCCTGAGTAGTGACTTTACATGTTGCCTTCACCTCTCTACCCATGACTCCTAAGATTCCGTCTCCAGTTGTAGGCTCGCGCTGTTGGGCACCTTTTCCTGGGAGCTGCACCTTGAAGTAAGCACACTCCAAAATGCTCATCTTCCCCGATGCTTGAGCACACCCACTCCTTTGATTTACTGCTCTGGGACTTGTTCATGAAACCTTAAAGCTGCCTTTACTTTCTCCTCGAGTTGTCTGCCAAGGTTCTGAGTGGTCCAGAGGTGGGTTTCTTAAAGCTGTTACGTCCTTTCTATTCCCACAAATAGCAGTTCAGACTCTTCATGCTCCAGTTTTCATCATATATCTTATGCTTCCTTACAATAGAACAAGCATTGCATCTTCTTACTGACCATCTCAGAAACCTTCAACAACTTTCTGTGGATTGCTCAATGAAGCCTAGAGAGCATCCACATATTCAGGATACTCTACTTGAACCCAAATCACTTTTTTTCATTTTTCTCTCCCACTACTTATCTTCATTCAAAATGGCCAACATGATTTGCCCATATATAGCCCAAGTTTCCCCGCATTTATGCTCCTACTATTCCTTCCAATGGTAATGTCATTTTCTATCCCAGCCAAACCCCTCGAGGCTGTCTGACAAAAAGCCAGCTCAAGTTCTATGAAGTTTCTCTGCTCTCCTGATATGGGAGTTACCTTTCCCCACCCCCCACTTCCATATTACTTGGTTGATAATGTTCTTCCAAAAATTAATCATGTTTTCTTCCTCATGTCGTAGCTATTTTTCCAATTTTAAAAAAATACTTACTTTATTTATTTGAAAAGCAAAGTCTCAGACAGAGATGAAGAGAGAATTAGCTCTTACATCCACTGGTTCAGTCTACATGGTCTTAATGAATGGGGCTGGGCCAGGAAGAAGCCAGGAGCCTGGAAATCCATCTAGGTTTCCTGCTTAGGTGGCAGGGGCCCTAGGACTTCGGCCACCTGCTGCTGCTTTCCCAGGTGCCAACACAAATTTATTGGCCATCATAATTCCAAATTCTAAACTGTGCAGGAATTCCTAGGCCTAACACACGGTATTTCTCTCCTAGTGGACAATCCTTCTCTACCCTACTTCACAGCTGAAAACAGAGCATGTCTAGTGTGACCAATCTAAGTTTAAGGATCGCCTGGATTGGGCTCCCTGTCCCCAGAAAGCTCTGGGACCATCCCTGGATCAGTCAGCTCACTAGGGATTTATCACATGGCTCTCCCATTACCACGGGGAGCTTTAATGGTTCTAAGGAGAGCCCACAGAGGGGCAGACTGAGTGTGCCTTGATTAAATTATGTCCAAGGAAAAAATAGTCACTTTAAGGACTGTCTTCCAGTCCCACCACGAACCCCTGGGCTGAGAGCCCTCGTGGACGTTAAAGGGCTTCCTTGGGTCGCTCTGAGCCTAGGCATTGCAAAGTTTCAATACTGAGAGGGCACTGGGAGATATCTGGTCTACCCTTCCACCTGCAACAATCATTCCTCCTGCTTAGCAATCCTATAGGCCTTGACTAAGTAAGAATCACTATCTTTGGAGACAACTGTTCTGTGTACATCCAGCTCCATTTACAAGTCCACAGTTTTCCCTGACTTCCTAGAAACCCTAGAGATCAGCCAGAGCCAACAGTGAGGACTGCCTAACCTGCCTTTACCTTTTCCTATGCAGTCAGCACTGAAATGGAAAGCATACAGCCCTTGAGTATGATACTCTGGCTAATGGGATCCATCAGTCATCACTGGATTAGGTGTTACACTCCAGGATCCTAAAGTCATCCCTAAAATCTGGCTGATCTTCCTCCTGCCTTCTGTATCAACAGAGGACAAACAAAAACAAACAAAAGTAATTGTACAGGCACAAAAAAGACAAAGTCTTTTCTCACATGTAAAAGCTAACAAAACAGTTGATCTGAACTTTGAATAGTGATTAGTAATGGTTAGGGAGAATGGGAGTTAGGAGGGAAGAGGGAGACCCCATAGCAGGTGCCAATACACAAGCAGACAGCAGTAATCACAACTGATGTCCCATAGCAAAGTGGAAGAGCTGAAAGTCACATTAATGTGTATAAGGAGCCAGGACAGAGGACTGGTAACCTCTAATCACAAGGAAAAGGAACTAGAATACCAACTATATGGTTTGATTGATTTATGCTCTGTATATGCAAAGAAATATTGTATTCCACAAAAAAGTCGAAGATTACAAAAAACACCTGAATAAGTACTTTTTCTAATATTGACCCTCACTTTGTTTATTGCCCTAATTCTCAAATGCAGTCTTCTTCCATGCTATTCAACTTCAAATCCTTTTAGCAATTTCTGTTCTCAAGATTTTCTCTCAGGGATTTCCATGAACCTTTATGTCATTCTTCCTACTCATTTTAATTCTAGTCCAATGAATTCAAGTCACAATTCTAGCTAGCCCAATCAGCTGGCCTACCCAGACAAAGGCTCTCTGAAGCAAGAGTGATGGGGTGGACATTGGCCTAGTAGTTAGGATATCACTTAATAAAGAAATTCATAAAACAAATAAATGAGATAATTAAAAATAAATTTAGATCAAGAGTTTAAGGTTATGCTCATTGCAATTCTAACAGTAGATTGAACAGGTGGGCATAATTATTAATTTTTGCACACCTTCTTTGCAACTCCAGTTTACAGAAAATCCTGATACTCCCTGAATTCCAGGATCTCCCAATGGCTGCCTGAGTCATACTTAATATCCAACTGTATGGTGGTCTTAATATGGTACTTGAAGGACGGTTGCAGGATCCACTAAAGGCACAAAGAACATTTGGGAACCAGACACTAAACACATACAATTATCTCCTTGAGATGAAATCAGTAAGAAATCACCACTAAGAAATAATTTTAACCAAGGAAGGAAACGTTCTTGGAAAAATAATCTAAGAGATAGTAAGTATGCCGATGAGATCAAAGTTCAGCTTACAGAAATCTTCATATGTCCTTTCTAGAAAGGAATGAAAGACCTGAAAGTATAACTTACCTAAGAAAGGCCTTACACTTTAAAACTAGCCTGTTCATCAGCAGAAAATGCAACAGTTTTCACAGATTAGAAAATACTGAAAGTATTTATTGCTGTATCCATCACTGCTTTGGAGAGAAGTCTTCCTGTTTATAATGTCTATCCAAAATACACAGAGAGAAATAGGAACATAGAACAGCTTTTCAGATTATCATGCCATATCTTCATGTCAGTGCCTCAGAGGACATTGGGAGCTCTTTGCTCTAATCCTGGGATCTATGTGGGCCTCCTGAGCAGTGCTGGCCACTGAAAGGCAAGGCCCCCAGTGTGTTAGATGTCTCATGGTAAACTCCTCAATGAGCTGCCTCCTGTGTGACTGATTCTTCTCCACAGAAGAGTGAGTTGATCCCCTGGGAACAAGCCGTTAAGTTCTGAATTTGTGCGTCCTGAGTGGGCAGTGACCACATCAAGAAAAAAAGCTCAGGGTGCTTGTCTTAGTAGTCTTGTTCTCTTACACTTTCTACAACCATGTCCTATTTAGTAAAACTCAATGATGAGACATTTGTGAAATCTGAGATTTTAATTCAACCTTGCTAAGACCACTACTCACAATCTTGGTGCTTGAGATTAGTCAGGATAATTTGTTCTGCCCTTCCTAGTCTTAGACTTACTCCATGAGTCTAAAGATTATGAAAAATAAAGCTCAATAATGTGTCTGACTGCATAACACAGTTATAACTAAAAAACCTAAACATAATATTCAGGAGAAAATGGGAAAAGTTCTTTTTAATAGCAACAAATACCATGGTTTACATTTTAAAGAGGCTTGGAGTTTTGTTGTTGTTCAGTTGCTCTCATGCATGCAGTGATTTTCATTTAAAACCCTGGGGTTACTTAACCATTTCAATGATACTCCATGACATTGTATTGGAAGAATTAGAACCTACCGTGATATTCACAAACATGATCTTTGGAAATGCCACTCATCGATGACTTCACACACACACACACACACTGCCTTATTGGTCATGGAAATTCACAGTCTGGTAAGGGAGACTGGGGTCATAGTCACTATGCAGTGTGGTGGGTAAGGACAGGTGCAAGGGCAGGGTGATAGGGGAAGGCAAAAGAGCAACAGCTCAATCAAGCAAGGTTTCCTGGGACAGATCCTGAGCTGGGTCTTAAAGCATAAATAAATGTAAATCAGTACATATTTATACATCAGTTTACAGTGGGTATGGATTTCCATTTAAGGGCGAATAAACAGCATGTGAAAGGAAGTAGAGACCAATGCAGAATACCATGGAGCAATTCAAAAGTTAATATGCTCAGACTCATGATTTAGAAAGTTACAGAATTAACTGCTGTCAGGCTTGACTAATGGCCAGGAAATGAGCTGAGATGCTGCTATTGTCATTAGGATGAAAAGTAATGAATAATAAATAAATGAACGGAAGTACCAGCAATGGGGATGGGGAGAGAGGGTTACATCTGACAATGATATAAGAGGTAAAAGCAGAAAGATGGGATGTATCTTGCTGAATGCACTAAAGTCCTGAATCTAGACTCTAATTTTTAGGCTATGAAATTTGATTTCAGATGTGGATACTGAATCCATGATCCAAGTTAATGCTGATAAGGTTTCAGGGCAGGTGATGACTTGCAATAAAACAGATGAACTGTCCCAATGAACGTCATCTTTGTTTTGACATGTGCCAAATAATTTTTTCTTTACAGGAATATACACATGAGAAGCTATTCATAATCAGAAGGTTGCTTGATGAATATGGAATTAGAGATAGCAAAATTCAATCATGTGCTTAAAACATCTCATTGAGTCAGCCACAATGGGGGATGGAAATGTTCATGTGTGTGAGGTCCAATCTCTGCCTTGGACAACACTTGAATGCACACAACCAAAGAATTCTTCTCTCTCACATTTCTATATCTATTGCTAACAAAGAGTACTTCCAGGAATATTGTTTGTATAAATATATTCATTCCGATCTTAATTGGTCTATGTTGTCTTTTAGATAGCTTTGCCTTGATCTGCATAACATTACACTTTTTAAAAAAGATTTATTTATTTTTATTGGAAAGGCAGACATATAGAGAGAAGCAGAGACAGGAGAAGGATCTTCCATCCACTGGTCCACTCCCCAAATAGCCACAATAGCTGAAGCTAAGCCCATCTGGAGCCAGGAGTCAGGAGCTTCTTCTGGGTCTCCCATGTGGTTGCATGGCCTACTGCTTTTCCAGGCCATAAGCAGGAACCCAGATTGGAAGTGGAGTAGCCAAGATGTGAACCAATGTCCATATAGGATGCCAGCACCACCAGATGGACAGAAGCTTAGCCTATTTGCAAAGGCACCAGCCCCAGATGTTACAATTGAATACTCAATCACAAATCTCATTTCCTTTATATCCAAGGTTTTAGAGGTAGAGGAATAGGAATAAATCTTAGCATTATTTCCTATAATCTCCAGGTGAAAAATATAAAAAACAACAGGACAGAGAGGGAAAATGTGTAGATTTCTAATAAAATGTGGTTTACAAAGAGAAGGCTCTTAACAGTAACTGGTCATAGCACTAAAAGATCAGTATTTAAACAACTCACATTGGGACATATTGAACTAACCAAACTATCTGAACAGACTTTAAACAGTCATTAGGCTAGAACCATTTTCAACATACACCTTTCATTGTATCTACAGCCACCAATCATTGGGATGCAGTGCAATGGGAAAAGTGGACATTATCAGGGTGCACTCTCTACCCTTCGGAAGCTCCCTGTTTAAAAGCAGAAGGGCACATAAGCAAGTCATCACAAAGCAGGGTAAAGTAGAGTAACAATTCCAGACACAGCAAAGAGAAGCTGGGCCTGTCTGGAGGAGGGGAAAAAAGGGGAGGAGCGGGAAGCAGATGTGCTCTGCAAAAGCATAACTTCTCATGCGTCACATATCAGCCATGTAAAACATGGTAACCGGTGTGCAGGGAAGAACTCACTGAATGCATACCCACAAAGCAGCAGGAGCTTGTATGCTTCTGACATCGGTCACAGAATGTCACACAGGTTCGTGGTGACCTCTAAAACAATGAGGAAATCATGAATATCAAGTCCAAAGAGATGTACCTTTGAATTTAGGAAGGGAGGAAGGAAGGAGGGAGGGAGGAAAGAGGAGAAAGAGAGAGAGAGAGAGAGAGAGAAAGGAAGGAAGGAAGGAAGGAAGGAAGGAAGGAAGGAAGGAAGGAAGGAAGGAAGGAAGGAAGGAAGGAAGGAAGGAAGGAAGGAAGGAAGGAAGGAAGAGAGAGAGAGAGAGAGAAAGAAGGAAGGAAGGAAGGAAGGAAGGAAGGAAAGAAAGAAAGAAAGAAAGAAAATAAAGACAGACCAGAGCCCTCTTAGAGAATTCAGCAGGGGAACAAGATGTACTGTGAAATCAAAACCAAAGCAACCTAGTATTACAGCCACAGAAACACTGTGACTGATGCTCAATTACTAATCCTCTGCTAGCAAACATCAGATCCCATATTGGTGTCAGTTCATGACCCGGCTGCTCCACTTCCCATCCAGCTCTCTGCTTGTGACCTGGGAACACAGTGGAAGATGGCTCAAAGCCTTGGGACCCTGCAGCCATGTGGGAGATCAAGAAGAGGCTCCTGCCTTCTGCCCCCTGACTCTGGATCAGTTCAATTCTAGCTGTTGCAGCCATTTGGGAGAGTGAACCAGTGGATAAAAGATCTTTCTCTCCATTTCTCCTACTTTCTGTAAAATCTGCCATTCCAATCAAAATTAATAAATCTTGAAAAGAAGGATGAGTAGTAAAATACAGTATCAGGGTTTAGTAATTGTGTGTTGCTCTCTGGTGGCCCTAGGGGTTTGTTATTACCCAGGATTTTGCTGAACTCCCTTGAGGGCTGAGCAGTTTACTCAATAGTTAGCTCTCCCAAAGGGATGACCAAAAGATTGGAAAACAGAAAAACTTTGCAATTGTGAGACACCATATTTGGTCTTGTCAACCCACAGATTTAGAATTTTGTTATCACATAGTGCAGTAAACCTGATTTCATTGCTTTAAACTTGCAGGGTCTTGCATATCAGTAGGAAACTACTTAATGCCCTAAGCAATAAGTGAGCGAGCACTTTCCCCTCTGGTTCCATCTCCCTTCCCTCCACCCTCTCAGGAATCCTTTGTTCTTTGTGCAGAGCTCTAAGTGATGCCTTTCACGGCTGATCATTAGGGCCAAACTAATCAACACTTTGTAAAGAAAAGTTTTTTTTAAAAAAATCCTTTATGTCTCTGAATCATGAATAAATTACAGATTACTAACCATTTGGTGGTTTTGTTTTCCTTAAATTCCTCTGTGTCTTAAAAAGACAAGAATTCATCATTTGCATTTTTTTTAGCTCTTACAGATGATAAAGATCATCTCATTAGCTTGACATTTGGGAAGGAGGACTCTGCCTTTTAGAGGGGGACAAATGAGACTTAGAGATGTAGTACGTGGGGGAAAAAAAGTCAGAGCTGGACATACTGTCTTGAGACTAAGACCTAAGACCTGAGATCAGAAAGCCCATCTCCATCTCCTCCCTTTTGAGTGATCATCTCTCAACTTTAAGCCATACTGACCCTTTTTTGGTTTTTGTTTTTGTTTTTAATTTTTGCTCTGTAGAGTGTCTCTAATTAAACTTGTTCAAGACAAACATCTAATCTCCTTGGCTCTCTTCTTGCCAGAGCATTCTGCACAAGCATTCTGGCCATGTATTGAATTTGTTGATGCGTAACATTTACACAGACCAGAACCAGTACGGCAGCAAGGCCACTGAGCTACATCAATACCTACTTCCAAGGGCTTTCCTCAATACCTACTTCCAAGACCTGGGCCAGAACCTGTATACTGTCACATGGATACAGCAAGACAAATATTCAATTAGTCATGCTAACAGACAGGAAATGAATAGCATGGGAAATGGAAGCTAATGCATAACTCATGTTGGATTTGTGGTATTTTTTAGAAGCGTATTTAGTTTCACAAGCATGTTGAGTTTAGCTCATACTCACAGGGCTTGAATTTGAAACCACCTAGGAACTTGAGAATGAGCAGAAATAGATTATGGGTATGTGGACCCTGGGCAGCTTCAACTAATTACATGTGTCTGTGAACTCACAACTTACATTTTTCTTACTTAAGGAACTGGAGAGATTGATTATATGACTTAATAAGAGAAAACATGAATTCTAAAATGACTGTGCTTCCAGCACTTATGTATATTTTTCATTTAACTCTTAAAATCACCGTGTGAGTTAGATACCACCATATTATTGTCTCTGTGTAACAAATGATGGAACTGAGGGGCCCGGTGTGATGACTCAGTGGCTAAATCTTCACCTTGCATGCACCAGGATCCCATATGGGTGTCCATTCATGTCCCAGCTGTTCTACTTCCCTTTCAGCTCCCTACTTGTGGCCTGGAAAGTCAATAGAGGATGGACCTAAGGCCTTGAGATGCTGAACTCACGTGGAAGACCCAGAAAAAGTTCCTGGCTCCTGGTTTCAGATCAGCTCAGCTATGACCATTACGGCCACTTAGGGAGTGAACCAGCAGATAGAAGAGCTTTCTCTCTGTCTCTTCTCTCTGTAAATATGCCTTTCCAATAAAATAAACAAATCTTTTTTTAAAAAAATGATACAGCTGAGTCCCAGAGAGGGTAAGTAACTGCCCAAGATCACTTAGTAACAAACCCAGGACTGGTGCCCAGACCACCTGATTCCAGAGTCTTTGCTTTGAGCCATTGTATTATATGATTCCTATGAAAATATATCCCAACAACAAGTGAGAACAGTGAGAAAGTGGATGTGGTGAGGAAGCCTTCTTTAACTCTGTGTTTCCTACAATGTAGTCACTTTTTCCTTAACAACCTCCCTCCTGGAAGGTTTGTGCCTGGCAACAACAACTGACAACATCAGACAACATGGGATCTTGACACGAAACTTATGTGCTTGACTTATAAAGGGTTTTCCAGAATATCTTTCCTATTCGTATTTTACCTACCATTCTAATTGGCAAGCTAACTGGTTTATAATCCTAAAGACCAGAGGTAATAAATCAGGATTCAAGGAGTGAAAACAGGCACATCTAACAAGAGCAGAGAGGAGACCACAAAGAGAAAATGACAACATAAAATACAAGAACTCATTTCACACTGGAGTGGTGTCAAACACAACCACGAAGTCTTCTGTCCTCCCTTCAGGGACTGGTTTCTAACAGAGAGAAGAGGCTGGAATGTGACTGAAGCTGGGTCACACAAAGCACTGCAGACTCCTTGTTCCCACTCTCTGCTTCATTACTTGCTCTGGGAGAGGACAGCCTTCACATCAAGAGGCTAAGTAATGTTCCAGCATCCCAGGCTGTCATGTGTGCCAGAGGACTGATTCAGGTTCCAGGTGGGCAGGCAGGGCTCCAGGCCAGCGTGCCACCCTGCCAGAAGACCAGGCTGGGAAACCCATACCCTCGTGGGCACAGGAGCTGTGAATTGGTTGGAGAAGGGCATATTGGAAGTGTGGAGGGAGGACTGCTGAGAGAGTATGTTGCAGCTGAGGAATGACTTCTGGGGGGACTTCTGATAACAAGGCCACTGAACTTGCAGGTAAGTGAGGGGGTTGAGGTCAAACAGTTTGGAGGAGGGAAGCTACAGGACATTTTTGGATCAGACCAATGCACCCACCCACATGGGAGACTTGAGCTGGGCTAGTTAGTATCAACCCCCCACTGAAGACCACCCATTGGCACACACTAAAGTTAGGGCTAGGGGCCTATCTGGTGAGGCTAAATCACAGTGCCTGCCACTGAGTGTTGGAATAGGGCACAGATAACATTGGGGCTGGGCCATGATACTAACCAGCAAACAAGAGAACCAGGTCTAGGAGCAGATTCTGTCAGCAATATGTGGGTTCACCCCTGTGGGACTACAATATCCACTGGTTTGCTCAAGAGCTAAGATGGGTTAGGCATGACCATAGAAACCCCATGACACTCATGGAAACTAGGATTTAGAATAGGCTGGACTGCTCCAGGCTGTAGCACCCACAGGCACACCCAGGAATAGGGTGCGGGGCAGGCCAGGCAAGACTGCTCTACTTGTCAGCAAGCGTGTGGCAAAGCCACTGCTCATGCCAGGACAGGAGGTAGACTAAGTCAGTCTGGGCCAAGGATTCACCAGTATGCATGAGATCTGCCACTAGGAGGTGACCTGATAGAGAAGCTTTGGGAACTCCTCTGTCAGGATGCATTCCCTGCAGGTTAGTGTAAGAATCAAGACTAAGAGCAGCCCAGACCAAGCCAGGTTACAGTACCTGCCAGCATATGTGTGGGTCAGCTCTGGAGACGAGCCAGGTTGGCCCAATTCATAACACCCACAGGCAGAGGTGAGAACCAGGATGGAGTGCAGGTTAGGCTCGGTTGTGCCACAACACCAGGTAGTTCACATTAGAGCCAGGACTAGGAGCTGGTTGGGCTGGGTTAGCCTGTAGCACCCACCAACATGGGCTGAAACTGAGGACAGGCCAGGCTGAGTAGGGCAACAGCCCCTGGCAGCAAATGCCAAGGTGGGGTGGGTCATGTCAGTCTGGGCCATAGCACCCAAGAACACACATGATACCTGGGTTGGGGGGCAAGTCCAGTTGGGGAACAGCAGGGGTTCTCCTGCTGGGCCATTGCTCCTACTGGTGAGTGTGAGAACTGGCCCCAGGGGTGAATTAAGTTAGACAGAGATACAACACACATTGGCTTGCATGTAAGTTGGGTTAGGGAGATAGCCAGGCTGGGCTAAGTGACCATTTCCACAGGTGCATGCTTGAGTCAGAGTATGTGCACGTTGGTCAGCCTTTGCCACAGCATCAGCTGGCAAATGCTGAGAATAGGGGTAAATCCTGTTGAGCCAGACTGCAGTACCACCTGGAGAGTGCAAGATCCAAGGCTGGGAGTGGACCTAGTAGGGAAACTGTAGGCACCTTTCTGATGGGCTGAAATTCCCACTGGTGAGCATGAGAACAAGGGCAGAGGGTGGACATGGCTAGGTAAGTGGTAGAACCCTCCAACATAAGTATGGGCTGGATAGTGGGCTCCGTTGGGCTGAGCTAGGCTCCAGCACCCATTGGTGCATACAAAAAGCAAATGGGATGTGGGACAGACTGGACAAGTCTGATGCACATACCAAGGAAGGCACAGGAACCAGGGTTGGGGGTAGGCCTAGTGGGGGCTCTTGGGAGTCATTCCAACTAGGCTGCAGTTCCTACTGGTGTACATGAGGAACAATTGTGTAGTGAACAGGATTGGACTGGTCCTCAGCATCCATTGGTTTGTGTAAGAGATGGGACTAAAGACAGAACTGACCCAGCAACTGCAACCACCAGTGTGTGTGTAGGTTGATCTGGATGAAAGATTAAGCTAGACACTATACTGGCTAGCACACACGGGAGTCAGGTCTGGGGTCACCTCAGACTAGGTTTCTTTGGAGAATAACCCAACTGAAACGCTGGACTCAGAACTCCAATCACAGGATCTGTAGGCTTACCATGAAGTGCATGTGTCTGAACAGGACCTTCTCATTTGCTGAGGACAGCATGTCCAGATGCACATGGGTGGATATAGCAATTCATTGATCCCTGCAGAGGATATTCAGTACCATAGCATAGGATGGAGGACAGAATAAATTAGACAACACTTCCAAGCAAGCCTTGACAACAAGTATCTGGGCGATTGGAGACTCTAGAGTGGACTATGTCAGCAAATGGACCTCGGAAAGATTCCCTCATCCTTGGAGCAATGAAATCAACAGTATTTCAGAACTACAAAAACTATCTGAGCAGAAGAACCCTTGGAGCATACTCCACACTAGGATCCCTCGGATGACAGTGGGTGACTATTGCCCATCCCCAGGTTGTGATGTGGTGAGGATGTTGGGTGTAGCTTCTCCCCTTCCCTCCCCGCTTCCCACAGATACAAGAAGAAAAGGAAATTTTGGAAACAAATCATCTCATCCACTTTCCCATATTCCTTGACCCTTCCCACCCTAATCAGTGGGACCACACGGGCATGCATCATTCTCAACAACATAAACATAATCAAAAAATAAAATTTAAAAAAATCTTCATGACTAAATGGCAACTTTCATTACTTAAGAAAATTATCTTCTAGATTTTCCCACAGTGTTTATATGGCCTTGCTATGCCACTCCTTAGGATTCTTAACTCTTTGCTAGCCAATAAACTGGAAACATACAATTATCTTTCCCTTTATATTCTACCCCAAAAAACCTAGAGACTGGGTTCTGTACACTACAAGAATTCAGCTACCCCATGTGGATACAGAAGGAAGATGTATCCTATTAAAGTTCATACCATCATAAGTTTTCTCAAGAAACTTTGGTATTTTTAAAACTATTTTCACACAAATAGCATGTAAGTATATTCTTATTTTCAAAATGCACACAAACCAAAAGTCTATACCAGTCTCCCTCATCTGTGACTTCACTTTCAGAGGCTTCAGTTTACCAGAAGCCAGTTGTAGACCAGAAATGTTACACGGAAAATTCTAGAAACAAACAGGTGGACAGTTGTAAATTTTGTACTGTTACCATGTGCCACCTGGGCTGTGCATCATCCCAGTGTCCACACCGCCGCTCAGTCACCCTAGAAGCCTTTGCACTCTCAGTGTCCCTGTCACAGAGCCGCAGTACTTCTGATCAAGACAGCCTCATCTGACTTAATGAGGCCCCTAAAATGCTGATATTTTATTACAGCCTATCGGCAAAGTGGTTCTATTTGATAATTAGTCATTGTTGTTAAGTTCTTACTCCACCTACTTGACTAAACTTGATCATAGGAATTTATGTATAAGAAAAAATATAGAATATAGAATGTAAGTTCTCTACTAGCCATGATTTTTAGTCTCCTGGAGAGCTAGGGACATATTGTTGTGGATTAGGGAGGGCTACTAGGTAAAGTAAAATAGTCAAATTCTTTCATTTATGTTAATTTTTTTATTTATTTGAAAATCAGTGACAGAGTCAGCCCAGGCATCTTCCATCTCCTGGTTTATTTTCCAAGTGCCTGCAACAGCTGGAAACGAGGCCAGGCTGAAGTCGGGTGCTGGGAACTTAATCCTGGTTTCCCACATTAGTAGCAGGGATCCAAGTAGTTGAACCACATCCCCACTGCTTTCTAGGAAGTGCATTTGCAGGAAACTGGAATCTGAAGTGGAGCTGGGACTCAAACCAGGCACTCTGATAGGAGATGCAGGCATTTCAAGCAGCGTCTTAACTACTATGCCCAACGTCTGCTTCAATATGGTTATTAGAACAACTACCAAGGGCAGGCGTTGAAGTGCAGAAGATTAGGCCACTGCTTGGGATATTCACATGCCATGTCAGAGTAATGGTTCAAGTCCCAGCTATTCTGCTTCCGATCAGCTCCCTACTAACACGCCTTGGAAGAAGTGAATACAGCTCAAGTCTCTGAGACCCTGATATACTTCCTGGCTCCTGACTTCAGCATAGGCCACCCACAGCTGTGAATCAGGGAATAAAAGCTTATTTCTATCTCTCTGTCTCTTTGTATCTATCTCCATCCCCCCGCCTCTCTCTGTCACTATGCCTTTCAAATGAATAAACAAATCTTTAAAATAACAACAAAATCCAGAATGCAACAGGTGTTGATGAGGATGTGGAGAACTGAGCTCTTACACACCTTCAGTGGAAATGTTAAATGATGCAGCTACTATGGAAAACAATATAGTACTCCTACAGTAATTAAAAATAGAATTACCCAATGTTCCAGCATTCTACTTCTGGGTATACACCCAAAAGAATGGGAAGCAAGGACATGGAGAGACTCCAGTTCACAGCAGCATTCACAAAATTCATTCATTCATTCATTCAACATTCATTCACAACAGCCAAAAGGTGGAAGCAACGAAGGTGTCCACCAACAGATGGAGGGAGAAACAAAAAAGTGCTATATTCATACAGTGGAATATTAGCCTTAAAAAGGGAGAAATATTTTTTCACAGATACTATAACATGTCTGTACCTTGAGAACTCACTATTAAGTGAAATAAGCCTATCATAGAAGGATCCAGCGTGGCTTTCCTTTTCCAGGAACGAATGAACTAACTAACTTTCTTTCTTTCTTTCCCTCTCTTTCTTTTCTTTCCTCCCTTCCTCCCTTCCTCCCTTCCTTCCTGAAACTTTGTAAATCCACTCACTCTTTTATCTAGTCCTGCTCCCGAGATCCCTAGTCTATTCCAAGGTCAACTTCTGAAGAAATATTTAATACTCAAGGCTCGCAATTCTAGAATACAGACTATTTGCATTCCAGGTATAATTTTGGACTTAACTGTTATCCATCAGACATCAATACTTGAGAAAAACATTTGTGGAGAATTGCTTGAAGGAAGCACAGTATAGCTACTTGGCATTAGCTCCTTCTCCATTAGCTTGCTTTTGTTTTGCAAAGCAAAGCTCAACAGATGAGTTCTAGAAACTTGTGAACCATCCTGAAATTGTCTATTTAAAACTTTGTACGTTCTGGGGAGAGGTCCTAAGCTTTTTAAAGATTCTCAGTTTGCTGTAATAAAAGAGTTAAGAGTAGTTATCTATCCATTTACCTGTCATCTGGAAGTTGTTCTTGCATTGAGATACATCATCCAAGACTTACCTCAACTAGATTGCTCAGCTGCAAGCTCAACATAGCTTTTACTGAGCAATGATTAAACATTATAACAGTCTGCATTAAAACAAAAAAAAACAGGCTTGGTCTTAAAAATGTGGTTCATTAACTATAAGATTTCTCCAAGACTTTAGCCAGAGAATAAGCACCATAAAGGCATAAATGTGCTAATGCCACCTTGCGATGAGGATAGTTCATGAATGAGGTCAAGGGTGAAATTGGAAGAGCTGGAATCAAGCCAAAATCTAACAGTAAAACCCCTTCTATAACCTCACACATGGGATTTGGATGGCCACAAATGCAACCATCAATGAGAGTTTGGATAAACAGATAGTTGATCTTACATATACATAGAATGTTATATGAGTTCAAAAACAAAGGCCCAAACTACATTAAGTATCACCACATTTTTAACAACTCTCCCTCCCAAATATCAGGATGATTTTCATTTATGTAACCCTTACATTCATTTTTACTTAAAACATTAATCTTAAAAAAAACCCATTTATTTCTAACTTAGAGAAAAACAGTTCTTCCATCTAGCAGTTGATTTCCCAAGTGACCATAATGTCCAGGCCTATGCCAGGCTGAAGCCAGGAGCTAGGCATTTCATCTGGCTCTCCCATGTGGGTGGCAGGAGCACAAGAATTTGGTTAATCTTGCACTGGTTATGTCAGGCAATTAACAGGGAGCTGGATTGGAAGTGGAGCAAGAGGGATATGAACTAGCACCCATAAGAACACCGACTTTGCAGGAAGCAAATTTACCTGCTGTGCCACAATGTTGACCCTCATCCATCCTCTAAAGTTCAGCTTTTAATATGTTGACAAATACAATTCAAGTGAAACAGATTTTGTTTCACTAAAGCCAAAATCAATATCTTCTCCCTGAACACACTTTGAAATCCTATAGCTCACTCTTTTTTGCTTTTCAAATTCTTAAAAACTATATTCATGGGCCCAATGCCATGGTGCAGTAGGCTAAGCTTCTATCTGCAGTGCTATCATCCCATATGGATGCTGGTTCTTGTCCTGACTGCTCCACTCCTGACCCAGCTCCCTGCTTAAGGCCTGGAAAGGCAGCAGAGGATGGCTCAAGTTCTTGGGATCCTGCACCCACGAGAACACTCAGAAGAAGCTCCTGGCTCTAGGCTTTAGATCAGCTTAGCTCTAGATTTGTGGCCATTTGGGGAGTGGACCAGTGGATGGAAAACCTCTTTTTCATTCTATGTAACTCCGCCCTTCAAACAAAAACAAATCTTTCAAAAACTATATTCACAAATAGCAGCTTTTCCCTTTGTTAGAGAGCTTTCCCATTTGATCATCATTGGGTTGGAATGGTATGAAAGGTTTATTTAGCTACAGGTGTTCACAGAAACCCTAAGGTTTCTCCAAAGTAATCATAGCAGAAACTATTAAGGTAAATCGTGATGCTATGGATGCAAATTGTAGAACCCCAGATTGTAAAAAGGGGTTATGTTAGGTCTCTATGGAAAAGAAAACAAATTCAACAAGATTCTTCAAGTTGGCCTATTCTAAGGGGGAAAAGGCAGAGAGGTGTCAAGAGGAAAGCAGTGGTCAGAGCAGAATTCTCCTCACTCCAACATCAATAATTCAAACGAGATCAATAACCCAGTGAAAAGTCTTTGTTGAACTATTCTTCTCTCCTTGAAAGCTTATGGGTCAGAAACACTCTCATCTTTAGTTTTGTCAGACACTTTCAGCTTGAAACACCTTTCTCAAGTAGAACATTCTTCCCATTGCCTTCCAACAGAACCACGCAAGTGCTCTTCCCAAGTGTGAATTAGTGTTACCCAGAGGGTTATTATCAAAGATTTCACACGATAGCCTCAAGTTCAACTTCGCAGTTTAGTTTTCCTTCCACTTTTGCAGAGAAAGGGAAAAAAAGGCTCAGGACAGGTAAGGTCGGCAGAGACTGAACCCTGCTTTGTCTCTCGGAGAGCCAAACTAAGCTCCTTGCAGGGCTTCAGTCCAGCACTTCACCAGGGAGCTCTGAGCACACAGACTGTGGGTAGGTAAGGAGGATGGTGCAGGGCTGTCCTAAGCAAATCCCACTGAGGACTGTGTATCTCAGCACATAGGAGCTGGGGCCGAGCACTTACCTGAAATAAAAGGCTTTATGTATTTCATCTCAGAGAAACGCCACCTAAAAATGAAAAAGAAACTGCTTGTCAGCCACGTTCCTGCTGATACAGTAACATCACTTATCCACATTGAGTGTGTCCTGGACACGACACGTGACTAAGCCTTTCCATAGATGTTAATTTCTACCACAACCAGGGATTAGTAGGAGCTTATTATTTTTTCACTCACAAAAAAAATCCTGAGGTTTAGTCGAAGGAAGTGGCTTGCTTAGTATCATGTGATCACAAAGTGGTGGGCAGGATTTGGATCCCGGTTTGGCCGACTGCTCTTGACCCAATCACATTCACACTTGGAATATGTGGGTTTCTAGGGCAATGAACTGAAGAGTGTGACTGAGCCCCGTGATCCAGAGTATAATTTGTAGCTCTAAATACCCAGGCGCTTTTCTTTGAAGGGCTTGGCACTGAGTACAGGTAGAAATTCATTACTTTACTGTAGCCCCATATTCTAGCAGATCCCCTTTCATTACCTTTTTGCCCCTAAGCCTCTGAGAGCCAAAATGTGACATCCTTGTGAAAAACAAAGAAATCCATTCCCACTCAGGTATGCTGTGTCCGAATCCAGGAGAAAGGTAACATCCAGAGCCCAGGAAGCTCTTTTGCTTCCTACATTTTAAAACGACTTTGCCCCCAGCAGTAGAGCTAGGTTAATCAAGGGGAAGTCCATGGAAAGCTAAGATCCTAAGAATCGGATTGACATTGGGGCAGATTGCTGGACACTGGACAGAGGTCTCCTGCAGAGGAGTGCAGCATTGCTTTGCAGATGAAGAAGCTCGTAGAAACAGTTCAAGATGTTTTAGGAATTCTGAAGTGTGATATGAGGAAAAGGGATGGGCAATCAGAGCTTGTCATTCCTGAAAAAGCTGCCACGGGAAGTCCCAACAGTCTTCTATTTTAAAACCTGAACTTTTGCGTAAGATTTTATCTGAACAAATGGTTTTGTGTATCTAAAAAAAAAAATCCTTGGCTGCACAGGGAGAGTTAAAAAAAAAATCTTGAGGCCTCACATACATCCTACACTTACTAAATTAGACTTCTGAGAGTAGGTTCCAGGCATCATTTTTTTTTTTAATCAGGTGATTCCAACATGTAGCCAGATCTGCATCAATAAAACCCATGCCTCCTCACCTGAAAAGAGAATGGCCAGCCAGGGAATCTAAGTCATCACCAGCACTGGCATCTCTTGACTTCCAGCCTACTGTACCGTGCTGCTGTCTCTGCAATCCTTGGACAGAGGAGCATTTGGATCAAAACACGTTACCTCATGTTTAGAGTTCTTAGATTTTTGAGGATGATTTCATATTTGTTTACAACAGTGTTTCACAACGTTCACAGAGAAGGGAAAAGATGTTACGTTTGGTGCAAAAAGAATTGAAGCTCCATGTAGCACATTCATAATATGCCAATTTCCATGATTTTTTTTGGCATGCATGGATTTTTTTTTTTACTTTTAAAGATTTATTTATTTTTATTGGAAAGAAAGCTTTACAGGAAGGAGAAACAGAAAGGAAGATCTTTCATCTTTCACTTCCCAAGTGGCTGCAATGGCCAGAGCTGAGCTGATCCAAAGCGAGAGGCTTCTTACAGGATTCCCATGTGGGTGCAGGGTTCTAAGGCTTTGGGCCACACTCTACTACTTTCCCAGGCCACAAATAGGGAGCTGGATAGGAAGTGGAGCATCCAGGACATGAACCAGCACCCATACAGGATACGGGGGCATGTGAGGATTTAGCCACTAGGTCATTAAACCAAACCCACATGTGTGGATTTAAAAACAACTTTTGTACATAAAATAAATGTCTTTCATCTCCCATAAATTTTGAAGTAACTCTATAGACTTTAAAAAAAGATTTATTTATTTTTATTGGAAACTCACGATTTACAGAGAGGAGAGACAGAAAGATCTTCAGCCCACTAGTTCACTTCCCAAGTGGCTGCAATTTCTGGAGCTGAGCCAATCCAAAGCCAGGAGCTTCTTCCGGGTCCCCCACATGGATGCAGAGTCCCAAGGCTTTGGGCTGTCCTCTACTGCTTTCCCAGGCCACAAGCTGAGAGCTGGATGGGAAGTGGAGCATCCGGGACATGAACCAGCGCCCATATGGGATCCTGGCACATGCAAGGTAAGGATTTAACCACTAGGCTGTTGCATGGGGCCCTCTCTCTAGATTCTTGCAAAACACTGTACAAGCACACTTTGTTAGATCTATTTTAAGAGAATGAGAAATTCAGAGGTCCATTATTTAACTCATCACTGTAGCATAGAGGCAGGGGCAAAATGAAAATCTTTATCTTCAGCTTCAGAACTAAATAAACATAATTTGGCAAGTGTTTGTTGAAGGTTTAAATGTATTCCATGTGAAGGCCTGGTTGAAGACATAAAGGTAAGCAAAACATCTATTCTCTCAACTAGTGTACACTCTCCTTGGAAACACAGAAACTAGAACATTGTACTGCCTGCCCCACCCCTTGAACTAAAAGCTGAGAATCTTCCTTGACAGACATGAATAACCACTGTGAAGCTTCTTCTGACTACAGTTACTAACTCTTGGGGAGCCAAAGCACTTGTGTACAAGTGGAGCTACTGTTTCTTCTAAGCAAAGCCATGAAACTGAAAAGTCCTTGGTGGAGGAGGAGGGAGGGACGGAGAAGGGTACAATTTCACTGAGGTTCTTTTTCACACTCTCAAAACCAAGGATAAGACACAGCAGGACCCTGGGTGACTCCCATGCCAAGGACTCCGGGTTTGTAATACAGGGTGCTCACAGAAATAATTTACTCACAAAATGTCTTACTAGCTGGCTAAATCACAATCTACTTTGGTGAAGATGGCAACTGCACCATGAAAGCTGAAACTAATATGCAGGAAACAACATTTGTATCTATAATTCAAGGCGATGGAGAAGATCAGATGAAGAATATTCAAAGACAACTTTTCATGGAAGAGTTCATGAATGCTGTCATCCCGATTCTTTATAGAAAATAAATGAATCAGGAACCTATGTTGTATCCATGCAGAGAAAAACTGGCCAGTAGTTCTATCAGTTGTTTTCAAACATTCATTTCATTGGAATCACCTAGAAGGCTGGGTCCCACCCCTGAGTTTTGATTTAGCAGGTCTGTGGTGGGGTCCAAAATTGGCATTTATTATCTTTTCCCTAAATTTTACCTTTATTGAGAGGCAGATTTACAGAGAGGAGAGACAACGAGCTTCCGTGTGCTGGTTCATTCTTTGAGTGGTCATAGCAGCCAGAGCTGAGACAATCCGAAGCAAGGAGCCAGCAGCCTCCTCCAGGTCTCCTATGCAGCCGCAGGGACTTAAGGCTTTGGGCTGTCCTCTACTGCTTTTCCAGGCCACAAGCAGGGAGATGGATGGGAAGTAGAGCAGCTGAGACATGAACCAGTGCCTACATGGGATCTTGGCACTTGCAAGGTGAGGATTTAACCACTGAGCCATCGCACCGGGCTCAGGAATTTGTATTTCTTATAAATTCAGATGATGCTGTTGGTGCAGAGCCCATACATCTCAGAGGATCGATGCTTCTCCAAGACTAATAAGGTGTACATCCATGTGCAAGTGTGCAGCCACATACATACACTGTAAATTATAACTTGCTTAATTCTATTACTAGCTCCATAAATGACATCCTTGCCACCAAATGGCCAAAAGAAGACTAAATCAGGGAGAAATGTGAAGGGTGGTAACCTAAAGAGACACTCTGACAATATGAGTCAGTCTGAGAAACATGTTTGGCTGTTTAGCGGAGGCAACAGAAAGAGGTACATAGAAAGAAAGGAAACAATGTTGCACTTTGAGAGTCTATTTTGAGACAGAACTTTTGTTTCTGAAAGTAGATACTCTCTACACCTTAATGTCGTGCAAAATTCCAGCCTCATTCTGCTTCCAACTGCACATTTCCCCAGAGTTTTCTTAACTACGTCTATGGCTTCATTTAGTATTTATATCACAGGTTGTCAGCTTTTTCAGATAAAGAAATGTCTTTGATGAGTTGATTATTTATACCGATCCTATATATATATACATATATTATATCCAATTCAGGCCAGATACTATAAGCTCATGGACAGATAAGGACTATGTTAGCTAGGCATCCAGCCTCAGCCTGCATTTCATCCTGAGCACCTGTCCTGCATATCCAGGAGTCTACTTAATGTGTTTATTTCAGTGTCACACAGCTGCTTCCAAATCCACACATACTGCATAGTGACTGCTTAATGAGTATGAGCTTTCCCTTTGGCATGGTGAAAAGGTTCCGGAAGTAGGTAAGTGATGTTTGCACAGCATCGTGAATGTGCTGAATTGTATGTAACTTATGAATTTAGGAGAATTTTATGTAATGTATATTCTACCATCATTGCAATTAAAAAAAAAAAAACTACCCATGCAAAGCATACTCTTTTGCCTCTATTGCCCAAGTCCTGTCTGGGAACATCAGTTGTTCACATTGCCATTTGCCTACCTGCCCACGCCAGAAACCTGAGTCATCCCTGACAATGCTCTCTCTCTGCCTCTGTTGTCATTAATCAGGAAGTTTTGAATATTCTCCACATTAACAATGAATTAACTTGGAATAATGCCCTAATCAAGAAGATAGCAGTTTTGAGAAACTGCTTTCCACAGAGACCAGAACCAGACCCTTTAAAAACAAAGTGTTAAGGAAAGAAAAACTGATCTTGGCCACACCCCACTAGAGGGTCGGGACTCTGGCGGTACAGGTGTTCGGCTTGAATCCTCTTCCCAGGATCCCTTTGGCACAGAGTTCATCCTGGGGTCCAGCTGTTTGAACGACCTCCAGTCCCCATCAGAGCATTACAGCAGCCAAAACCAACCCAAACACTTTTCTTTCTTTAGATTTCCATTCTCCCCGAGAGGTTCAAAATATTGGCTAAGAAAATACCCCAAACTCAGCATCAGGATTGCAAACTCGAACAGCTATCATATGCCAGGCACATCACATGAGGCCTCATGTAAAGTAACAAAGGTGGGTCTGTGATTAACTGTAGTCAAGTCATTTAACAGTCGTGTCTCACTCCCATCACCAGATGTTTCAGGGAGATACCAGCTAAGAGATCTCCTAATCTGTCAGTTCTCCAGTCTGAAACTGGACAGCTACTAGGGAAAACAGAGGGCAAGGACTTCGGCAACTGCGGGCTTAGCAAGTGGTGTGAGGGTCCAGGCTCCCAAGAAAGCAAGGCGGAATGCGATAACCTTTCGGTGGGCGCCCCCTTTGGGCTCCTCTTGCTCACCATCGCCGTATGTCCGTCGACTCCCGTGGCCTCCATCTTAACGCATCTTTCTGCGCAAGTGCAGGGCAGGCTCAGGTCCAGCCTAGAGCGGCACCCCGCCCCCACCCCGTGCGCGAGCCCTTCTCACCCGGCACCCGCAGGGAGGGGTGGGCTGCATGCTGAAGCGCCTGGAACTTGGGACAATGGAAAGACCCCACTTTTGGGCAGAAAAACAGGCTGATGCAGAGTGCAGTGGTGGCAGCCAGGACTGGCAGGGTATCTCAGCTAGCGGCCCAGAGCCTGCGAGTGCAGAGCCGCGTGCCTGGCAGTCTTGAAGTTTCCTTTTGGAAGCTAGGAGTAGTATGGCAATCTGTGGGGCAGGTAAGGAGAGGCAGAGCACTGGGGACGGAGGTGGGAGGGAGGGGAAGATGAGGAAGAGGAAGAGGAGAGGATTCCGGAGGCAATTTTGAGGCAAGAATGAAATAAGCTTTTTGGGGGGGGGGGGTACGGGGAGGGAGGACGGGACAGCAAGAGGAGGGAGTCTTAGATTGACTTGGCAACTGAATGCAGAGATTTGTTAAGTAAGCAATGGAAGTGGCCTCAGTGTGAGGTCCTGTCCTCCACTGTCTCCCCTGAGTAAGGCCAGCACTGCTGCTTCCCACAGGAAGCAGGAAAAGACTCATTTATTCCCCAGTTGGGAGCAGTTGTCCTGCAGCTCTTCTTCTTTGGACAGACCCTGAAGGACAGGCCAGGTGCCCTCAAGGAGGTGCCCCTGCTGCCCTGCCCCATGGCAGCCTCAGCCCCCTGCAAGGTAGATCATCCCTCAGGAAGCTCCAGCCCTGTTCGTCCTCATCGCCCAGGCTGTGTTCTGCCCAACCGAGTGTGCACAAAGGGGCCAGCGTGGACTAGAACTGACCAGCATACGGCAGCTCATCTGCTCCTCAGTTCTCACGAGGCATTGATGCCCTAGGTCCTGCGGCACTTACTGCCGGCCCCGTGGCAGCTGCACCGCTCTGCCACCAGCCTGGTGAGGACTGGGGTAGGGATGCAAGTGTGAAGCAGCAGAAATCTGCCAATAACCCGGACAGCATTTCTGCGCTCTTCACACTTCAGCAGAATTACTAGATGCCAGAGACTGCTAAGATAATTTATTACAGACTAGCCTACAATCTCCTCTAACAATGGCACGTACAGTAACTAACAACAGCAGAGAAGTTCGGTTCCTTTTTTCATGTCATGGCCAGTACTGCGGGTGGACAATGCCAAGTCCTCAGGAAGTCTGGCAGGCTGCTGCCCAGGAAATCCGAGGGCCACATCACACCGCTGAGCAAGGGTCCAAGAAGTCCATAGACCACTTGAAGAGTCTATCTCTGAGCTCACAGGGAGCAGTGACGCTGCCCTCCATCCAGTCTGTCCAGGAGATCAGAGTCCAAGTGCCATCGTAGAACTGGACAGCTGTGACGCAGATGAAAGGGGAAGAGGCTCCAAAGGCGAGATTTCTTTTTTCCTGCAAGGTGGAGGACAGCCCAAAAAGACAGTAGCCCCGCCCCAGGTGACAAGGACTCTCTTGAGCTAGGTTTCCTGAATTTTGGCTTTGTCCAGGGCCTCTCCAAGAAGAAAATGCTCATGGACCCTTCAGTTAAGCCCTCAGGTACAAACTCATGCATCTTGATCAACAAGCCTCTTGCTTACAGAAGCACGGTATGGGGACTCTTGGTTGGGCGGCCATACTGTCTAAGTTCCACAGAAGCATTCTGCTCAGGGCTCCATAGCACCATGTGGACCTGGTCCTAATTCTCAACAGGCTGAGGGAAGGGATCCATCTCTTGTTTAGCCTCAAATCCTTGCTCTCCTTTGAGTGACATGAAATCAGTGAATTCTGCTCAAGGGACAGTCTGAACTTTATTCTGTGTCTTCTTGCCCTGACCATGCTCTAGCTCACCTCACAAGGCCCAGCAGGACCTGTAGGCTCAACTGGCTACCTAGCCAGCCAGGCACCAGTGTAGGTGTGCTGTAAACCTGTTCTACAGATTGGCCTGTACGTGTCTGACTGGAGACGGATAGAGGGAGGTTATGTAGAGTGGACAGGTGTCTGCCAAGAATGGCCGACACTCAGTGATGTCCCTCTCTGGAGAATCTTTCTACCTGGTAATCCCACAGACTAGCTCTTGGCACCACACATCTGCTCCTAAGCTATGTTCTCACCACCCTGAAATTTCCCTTAAGTATCCTTCAGTGAAGGGGTCAGCCTTGACTACAAGGACCCTAAGCTGGCTACATAGCTAACTCCCTCTGGCCCTCATTGGGGAATCAGTGCCACCTGGTTGGCACATAAGCCGAAGATGTTCAGCTCCCCTCCTCCGTGGACCGAGACTCCGATTTGAGTTTCACGAATTCTCGAGCTACTTCGTCATTGCTCCTCTGAGACAGAATCCGGAGAATGGTCATGCCTGTCTCATCCATGTGGATCTTCCGGCCCAAGGGGCACCAGCAGGCACAGCTGCCTTTGGCTGCCACATCCCTCAGAGGCATCACAGCCAGCCCTAGCACACGATCCTCCCGGGCAAAGCAGTAATCCTTCACGCATATCTGCAACTCATAGGCCTCTGGCCCCTCTTCGTTTCCCAGGAGGCTGTGAGCACAGGGGCAGAAGGTAAAAGGCCAAAGCTGAGAGTCTTCAGTATACTTCACCCCAGCCTACCCTCCAGCCCATCCTTCCTCTCCCCTTTTTAAGCCTTAGCATCCAAAGCACCCCCATCCCAGAGTCCTGCAGGTCCACCACCCTGTTACTTACAAGTGGAACGTCTCATTGTACTTGGGGGCCCAGTTGTTGCTTTTGGACTTGGTTGTGAACTTCCTCTTCTTGTCGCTTTGGTGTGGGCCCACCATGGTCACTTCCACGAAAGGCCGGAACATACCTGCTGTCTGCCACTTGAGGTCATTGGCAGCCACCACTGTGCAAACAAAGGAAACCTGTGAGGGACCCCACCAAGCACTCCTGGCTCTTGAGCCCCTGAGGACATTCCCCTCTGAGGGCAACTGGGATGAGCAGCCCATGCCCTGGACTGACAAGTGAGGCCACTGAGCAGAAACTGTGAACCATCCCACTCACCTTTCACTGTGACCTTGTGCTCCCCAGTCCCAGGATGGGTAAACAGGTCCACCTGAATAGAGACTTCCCCCACAGGATCATCCACACCAGACCCTGAGGAACAGATAAATACATGACATCCCACCACTGAAGGACTTGAGGATAAATTATTCCATTCCATACTGGAGCTTTCTAGGCTCTACCCTAAAGCAAAAATCAATGATCCACCATAGCCATGGGGAAGTTAGGGAATGACATAAAGGAAAGAAGGGGTAAAGAATGAGGCTGAGTATTATTATAACACAAGTTAAACAGCAGCATCTTAGGGGAAACTTCTTTCAGAAATGTCCTAGGAATCTTTGAGGACCCCCAAAGATCTCCTAAGCCCAACAATTTTTCATGGAACCTTTGGGAGAGGACAGTTCTGTCACTTTATGTCTGTGTCCCTTAACAGAACAAAGTAGTTCCTTCCGACCAAGAGCAGCACCCTTGGCCTATTTCCAGAATCCCTGGAGGGCCCTGCTTGGGAGGCTGCCCTGCTCAGAGAGACTTTATCTGGCTCAAATCTGAGCCCTTGCACAGGATCACAGTCCAGTCCCAACTAGGGAAAAGAGCCAATACAGGCTCTCCTTAGCAAAACCTCACCTGGTTCTGAGAAAACACTGCTATCCTGTACCCAGATTTTAAAAAATCCTTTATTATGGTGAGGTGGAGGGATTGCGGGGGGGGTTTCTGAGGCCAGGACAAGGATCAACAACAGAACCCATTTCCGGGCCTTAGGAGTACATCGCTGCAGGACTTGGGATAATAGCATCCAATCCTTGACATCTGGCTCTACCTCCCCCAGCATAGGCAGCTCATTCTAACTCACAAGGGTCTGTGTGAGCCCATGTTAGAGTCACACCTGCCTGGTGTAGCACATACCCTTTTCCGGTCGAATGTCCTCATTAGCAGTAAACCTAATACCTTTCCCGTCATGCACTGAATGAGAAGCAAGTCAAGAGGTAGTAGCGGCAGCAGGACAGAGAAAGAAGAATTCGTTAGAGGTTTAAAGAATAGAAATTCAAAGCATCCCCTGCACATATTATGAGGGAGCCCAGAAAAGGGACAGAGTGGATAAAAAGTCTAAGGGCTGGGAGCAGTGCCTGATGTTCCACAGGAGACTTCACTGGGTTGGAGAGCACACTAACCATTGGCAACAGCAGCACAGAAGGGTATCAGAGCAGCATAGCAAAAGACAGGCTGTAGGCTTTTAGCTCCTAGGCCCTTAAATGATAAAGCAACAGGCAGAGAATGCATGCATGCGCATACACACATGCCCCATACCCTGTCTGTGTTTTTCCACCTCTGTTCTTATCTCATGACAAGCCCCTGTCAGAATCCCCTTGGCTCTTATCTCATAAAGCTCAATGCCTCTATAAAGCTTTTCTGGCTTAATTCAGATCTCCCCCAATGTTATGAGTGTTTATCTGTATGTATTCCATGTCCTTGAACAAAGCTCATAGCTGCTGCTTTTGCTCTCCTTTCAACCCACTCTGAACTGGAAATAAGAACCAATGGGTGTGATGGGGTGGCCTTGAAACTCCTCTCTGTGTTGTCACCTCTAGTCATTTCTTGTCCAACTGTCCCTCTGAGATAAGCTCTTTACCCTGGATCCACCGTTCAGTGAGACCTAAGTCTGTCTTTCTTTCTACCAGGCCCCATCCTCTGGCCACCCAGTCAAGCAGTAAAAAATGGTTTGCAGGAGCTCCAGGCTCAGGTCAGAGTTTCAGTCTGAACCATATCTGTGCACAGACAGATCTCACTACAGACAAGGAGGGGGTTGTAAGGACAGGCAGTCACTGGGAGAGAAACAGCTGCCTGGGGTCAAATGCCTAAGCATCCTCTAGGAGGGTGTGGCTCAGCTGTGCAGTGCCCCACAAGACACCTCGCACCTTCAGCAGCTCCCTTCATTTGACTCATCCACATCAGAGTCTACATGATCTCCTGGCTTTCTCTCCTGAGGAGAATTGCCAGGAAGGTGCCCAAAGCTTGGAACCCTCCTGAGTGTTGGAATCACTCATTCTCATAGCTTTCTCACAGTTTTCCTCCTTTTCCTTCACTTACCAGAAAAGGCATACTCCATGAACTCAATAAACATGCAATGGCCAAGCGATGTCTGGGAGAAGGGAGCTCTGACCCATCACCCAGGTCTTGATAATGGGGTAGGGGTAAGTATTAGGGACCCTCAAGAAATCCAAGACTTGGGCCCAGCATGGCACTCTAGCAGCTAAAGTCCTCACCTCACAAGTGGTGGGATCCCATATGGATGCCGGTTCTAATCTTAGCAGCCCCACTTCCCATCCAGCTCCCTGCTTTTGGCCTGGGAAAGCAGTAGAGGATGGCCCAAAGCCTTGGGACCTTGCACCCACGTGGGAGACCTGAAAGAGGCTCCGGACTCATAGCTTTGGATTGGCTCAGCTCCAGCCATTGTGGCCACTTGGGAAGTGAGTCAATGGACAGATCTTCCTCTCTGTCTTTCCTTCTCTCTGTATATTTGACTCTCCATTAAAAATAAATCTTAAAAAAAAAGAAATCCCAAGATTTAAGTTTTAAAGGTTCTCTGAAGAACTTAACTAGATCCTCCTCAAGGACTAGAGGACATTGACTCCAGGGGCAGATGTATGGCAGGGAGGGGGGTGACAGTCCTTAGGCCTTACCCTGGGCAAGCTGTGAACGGACGAAGGTCTTGATGAGTGTGTCCGTGGTCTGTGTGTACAGAGACAGAGCGTAGCGGAGGGACTGCAGATCTGGGCTCTTCTCCAGGAATGTTTTCTTCAACCCGTTGCCTCCCGCATGGAAGTATTGCTGTAAGATAAAAGTGCAACTGCTACTGCTTTGTCCCCTTAAGAGGCGGCTCCCCCAGCAACCATCTTCAGAGAATTGGGGAGAGGACAAGATCGTGAAGAGCCCAAAGCCAGTCACAGTCTCTGAGGGGCAGAGTACTACATGAGTACTTGGCAGGAGTGGTGGGGGAAGGCCCCCACTCACGGAGGTGGCATTTGAAGGTCTATTCCGACAGGTATAGCCTGGGAATGAGAGAAGCTGAGGCAGGGAGAACTGCAGTTTTTGGAACCTGACAGAACCCGATGATCACAATGTACCTGTCCCATATGTCTTCACTGATGGTTTGTATGTTTTTGCCTTCTTGTCTTAACCAATCCTGAGCACCCTCAATGTAGGGGCCATATCCAAGTATGTGTCCTTGCTGGGACACAGGGCATCTCCTTGGGATGTGGCATGCAAAGAGCCTATGACACACCTAATCTGGCAAGCAGGTGGTGCCAAGATGGTCTGGGAAAGGGGGTAGGTGAAAGTCTTCACCTTGATGGTGTCCAGGGCGAGGTCGAGGACGGCGCACTGCTTTGGGGTGAGATTCCGGGTTTCCTCTCGCACCATGTGGTCCTGGAGCCCGCAAAGAGAGCAGAGACATCAGGACAGCCCAGCCAATGGGGAAACTCTTGCTTCCACCTGCAAGCCTGCAGGAGCATGCTCCTCCCCATCCTCTCCACTTCAACCTCCCAAAACTCAAACTGTCTTTCGCAGGCACCCTTGTCCCTCCAGCCTCAGGAGGACCGCCCCTCCCCCCCAGGCCAGGTACCTTGAGCTTGGAAAGCTGGCTCAACTCTTTGGCAGCAGTGAAGATGAGCTGGGTGCCCTGGCAGAGAAGAGGGAGCAGTCAAAAGCAGAGGACTCCAAAGTACTCCCAGAGGAGGGGAGTGAGGGGAAGGGACACACAACAGGGAGCAAAAAGGAAGTGCCCTTACCGTCTGGTCAGTTAGTGGGGGCAGGACAATCATCCTCTCCATTGTGTTCATTACCACCCGCCAGAGCTCCTTCAGGACCCGCTTCAAAACTGTCTTCTCACACACAGTGGCAAACAGTGTGAGGCTGTGGGCCCAGGCAACAGGTGAGGATGGGGGCAGAATCTGAGGGCCCCTTCGCAAGAGCCTCCTCTGATGGCCTCTCCCCGTGGGAGGGTCCCGAGTGCTGCACTCACTTGGCATCCAGGAAGTCCATGAGAGGCCGGAGCACACCGTCTGCTTCCTGAGCCACAGAGGCCCTGGCATTGGGGGATGCATTCCCCGTGCCTCGAACCTGGCTCAGGATGTCTGCCATTTGTCGGACACACTCGTCGATCCGCACCTGGAAGCTACACATGTGCCCATAGTGCAGCTCAGCCCTCCCCAAGCACATGCCAACCCCCAAGCAGCGTCAGTTGTTTGGTCTCACTTACATGCTCATGGTGAGGCCCCAATAGGGACATTTAGATATGGAAGGAGTTGCTGGGTGGTGGAGTGATGGAGGGAAGTAGGAAGAACCATGCACCTGCAGCTAATGAGGGGTGCAGCAGGGCTCTGGGACTGGGTGGGACCACACCCAGCTCTGAGGGTCTTATGTTTGGGGCCACTGACCTGTTTCCAAACACCGTGCTGAGTTCATCCAGAACTGTGTTGAGTTTCACCTGTAGTTCCTTCAGACTGTCTGCAGCTTCAGGATCCAGCTGTAGCCACAGGAGGTGGAGCTGGCTAGGCTACTTCTCTGATCCCTCTCTCTCCTCCCTGACCCCACTCTTCCTTCCAAGAGCCTTGCTTCAATGTGTGTCTCAGGTTGAGCCAGCCCACAACCCAAGCTGAACTTCTGGACTACTCAGCCATGACAGAGTGGGATTCTGCAGCCACAAGCTTGAGAATAAAGGACAAGTACAGTGAGTGACCCCAAGCCCTCAGACCTACCTCCTTTCCTCCCATGGCCTCAAACATCTTCTCCAGCTGCACTCTCAGTTGTTGCATGTTGTTCATCAGAATGCAGGGCTTGAAGGACAAGATGGAGCTACTGAGTCTTGAGCCCTCCAGCATAGGGCCCATTAGCCTCTGGTCCCTCCCTTCACACTATTTCAAAAGCCACAAGGCCTTCCCGTATCACACAGGTCACTCCTTAGAGTCTAAGATCTGGAGTCAGCTCTCACAATTCTCTTTGAAGGAAGATGATAAGCAAATGCTTGACAGTTGGGTGTTGCATACTCAGGTAACTCAAGGTATTCTAACATTCTATTTTAATTTGTTCACTAAACACAAAGAAAAAAAGGCTTAGCAAAGGTACAGCTTAGTAGACAATGAAGAATCACATGGAGGCTCAGGGGAATTCAGTCAGCTATTTTGTGGCTTAGATTGTAAGTAAAGCCTTCGCAGGAATTAGGGATTGGGTGCATCTTCTTGACCCTCAGCTCCAAGAATATCTTATAAATGCAGGAAAGACTCAAAAGTTCTCCACTTCATTTTTCTAAGGGGTGCAGGACCTGAACCTACCAATTTCTCCTTTGTGCAGTAAGCCGGGAAGTCCTTTGATAGGATGTCTGCATACTGCATCAGCACCTTCCCAATGGTCTGGGAAAAGAGGAGGAAGGTAAAGGAGAGGAACCCTTAGCTCTTCCTATAGGATCTTGCCTGAGGCCACAGTCTCATCTCAGAATCATAACAAGAGGAGGAACACAGAGCAGCATCACTCAGCCTCAGACACACATGAAGGTGAATGGGGATTACCCGAAGGCCACCGCAGAGGAGGGCTGAGCTCAGGCTTGGAGCTTGGCTGTGAGTGTGGTGGTACTATAAGGGAGGGGTCAGGGACGATCATGGTCACCTTTGCAAATCTCCTCATGTAGTGGGCCAGGATGCTGGGGTCTGGGCATTCCAGCTTGCGGATAATCTCAAAGCTCTGGTTGAGCTGTGTGAAGACATCCACCACAGAGCAGGAAAACAGCGCGTGCTCTGATGTCTGCTGAAACTGGGAAGGGTCACAGAGCATCACCATCCACAGCTGGTACCCTTTCTTAAGCTTGTTCAGGCTCTAAAGTGCTCGAGCCAGCAGAGATGACTCAGTGGTCATCAACAGTCTTCCTGACTTGCTCCCATACAGCCCAGGTCCCGGCTTACCCCATCCTTCTTATCTCGTTCCAGGGCCCCATGCAGGAACTCCAGTGACACGTCCTCATTCTCATCCAGCCACTGCAGCACAAATTGCTCAAACCACCTGTAGCCACAGCAGGAGAATTAAGGCTGGAGCTAGTGGAGGGGGCATATACCATGTGCTTCTACCAGACTGGGGTTTTCCTCTTCCTACAGCAGTGCCTGGAATGGACAGTCTCAAGACTGGCTTGCTGAACTGAATTGAAGAAACTAACCCTGCCCACCCTGGAGGACCCTTTTTCCTTCCCTCTGTGGTGCCCACAGAATGACTCACGCTGGATATTCAGGCACCTGCCCCTGGAGGGCAGGCAGATCCCGCACATACTCATTGTGCAGCCATTTCACCTTGAAGTGCAGGTTCATGTAGTCAGCACTCTTACACAGCCGATCTTTTTCATGCTCTGGGGGAAAGGGAGGAAGGCTGGGTCAGGTCTCAGCAGTGGAGGCCACAGTCCCTGAGCTTTCCCTACAGCAGCAGATCTGGTCAGATGGCTCTAGTGGGTGTCTTAGAATAATGGTGATGTTCATGGTCATTTTCCCATTCTGTTTCACAATCCTCCAGAGGCCCAATCCAGATCTTTCTCCTAAGGGATTGAGCCAGCCTTGCTGAGCAAGCCTACAGTTCTTCTGGCTCTACTTTTGGCAAGTGTAAAGTGAGGTTAGCGGCCTCTGGTGAAGAAGAGACAGTGCTGTGGAGCCAACACTGTTTAGTGGGAAGAGATGATGGCTTATCCAGGGCCTTTTAAATCCTACTAGCGGGGCCTGGCGCGGTGGCGCAAGTGGTTAAAGGTCCTCGCCTTGCACGCCCGGGATCCCATATGGGTGCCGGTTCTAATCCCGGCAGCCCCGCTTCCCTTCCAGCTCCCTGCCTGTGGCCTGGGAAAGCAGTCAAGGACGGCCCAAAGCTTTGGGAACCTGCACCCGCGTGGGAGACCCGGAAGAGGCTCCTGGCTTCGGAATGGCATAGTATTGGCCCGTTGCGCTCACTTGGGGAGTGAATCATGGGACGGAAGATCTTCCTCTCTGTCTCTCCTCTCTGTATATCCGCCTTTCCAATGAAAAAATAATAAAAATAAATCTTAAAAAAAAATACTAAATCCTACTAGCGGAGCCATTCTCTTACGCTTAAATGGCAGAGATCAGCAGGTGGACACAGCATGAATGGGTCAATGACAACTATATAAGGGTAGGAGACACTAAAGTGGGTCCAAGATAACAAAGAGGAGTTGAGTAGGCAGATGTTAAGGCAATCTTCAGGTGAACTAGAGGGCTTCAGAACAGAGAGAACATGTAGGCAAAATGGAGCTCTTGGGGAAGTACGCAAATAGAGTCAGTGTATAAACTGTGGAGACGCCATCAGAAGAACTGCCCAGGGTTTGTCATGCTGCAAAAAACAGGATGTTTATTATTCTTACAAAAGGTGATCTAGCAGTCTCCAGAACCTTCTGGGGAATTAATGACAAAGGTCACACTGAAATGACTGACGTGGAGCTGTACACTGATTCTCTTCCTCTGCCCTTTACAGTTGGAGCATTCATTTAAGTGGGTTTTGTGCTGACTTACAGCATAGTGGTAAAGGCAAGGAAATGAGTGGGAGTTCTAAGCAACTGAGAAGGAAAAGGTTCATGGCCCTGGGACCTCTATGGGTGATGCTCCTCCAGGAAAAGGCTCAGCATCACTGAATGAATACAGCAGATACTCAAAGGAGGAAATGAAAACCTGGGGATCAACCTCAATAGGCTTTGGGTGTCCCAAGAATTTCCTCTCATTGGTACTGCAGGAAGCATCATCCCAATTTGAGGTTGCTTTGTCAGTCTCTCCTAGAAAGCAGTGAGCCAGAGAAAAGGGAACAGAAAGGAGTAAGACTACAGGCGAAGGGACAAAACCAAAAGTTCTTACCACCTGGAAAGCGAACTTTTCGAATACGAATGACAGTGGTAGCTTGTGATGGAGCAGAGATACCAATGAGTCAGAGACAGGGGAGAAGTCAAGAACATCAGAGACACAACCCTCTTGCTCTGCTGTCCTTCAACTAGTCTGATAACCTCAAACGTGAAAATACTCTAAGTGTAGGCAGGGTTGAGCCCTCACTGTATGGCTTCCTAACTCTTTCTTCTAAGGGGCTTCAAGTTACCACGTTTACATATAATCCTTGCTTTCTCTGTCAACCCACTGTCTGGTCCTAAACCCCATTTTCTGCACTAGCTTCTTGTGGTCTAAAAACACATGGATGTCCAAACACAGGTCTCACTTTGATCTGCTCTAACAGATTCCACAGAGTCCTTCAGTAATACTGCTTGTTCATTGATTAGGCTGTTGGTCTTTCAAGTTGAATAAGCACATATCCAGTCTCCAGCTGCTGACTTCCTCTTCCTCTCTCCATTCATCTTTAGCTAAAGAGCATTCTTTCAAATTCATGATTTTAACTACCTGGTTTGCTTGTATCTCCCCCCAGATTCCTGTTTGGGGTTGATAAGGTTCAGACAGGTTTTGATGGAACATCTCTCTTTGGCCTGAGTTTAAGTAGGATCCCCATCTCTCACCATTGTTAACATCTCCAGCTGAGATGTTAACAGAGAATACCAACATATCGTACCCTCTTTTCTGGGGCTCAGCTTCATGCTCACATTTTCCTTCTCCCTCTTCATTCTTGTCCAGTTAAATCACCAACCTCTACTGATTTCGCCTCTAAAATGTCCCTGCAGTCTATCCACATCCTGCTAGCCACACTATCGCCTGCCTGCATCTTATTACCATAACTCTAACCACAGCCTCCATTCCAGTCTCCCAGAGGCCAGTCTACAGGATAAATCTGCTCAAGTTAATCCCTTGCTTGACATACATCAGTGGTTGCCAACACGGTTTGAGCCCAAAAGCCTATAGTTTACAACCACCATGTCCTACCCCTTCAGCCTTCTCTCTCTCACCTCTTTCTGTGTCTGAAATCCTGGTCGTGCTGCTGCATGTAGTTCTCCTCCCATTCCAGCTCTCCTTAGATTCCCAAATCTTACAAATACTGTCCTCTATGTGGAATGTTCTATGTCTCCTTTCTTGTCATAATCACCTTCCTTCCCCGTCAGCTTAGTCCTATCATTCTTCAAGAGTTTACAATCATAGGCCCGGTGCGGTGGCGCAAGTGGTTAAAGGTCCTCGCCTTGCACGCCCGGGATCCCATATGGGCGCCGGTTCTAATCCCGGCAGCCCCGCTTCCCTTCCAGCTCCCTGCCTGTGGCCTGGGAAAGCAGTCGAGGACAGCCCAAAGCTTTGGGAACCTGCACCCGCGTGGGCGACCCAGAAGAGGCTCCTGGCTTCGGATCGGCATAGTATCGGCCCGTTGCGCTCACTTGGGGAGTGAATCATCGGACGGAAGATCTTCCTCTCTGTCTCTCCTCTCTGTATATCCGCCTTTCCAATGAAAAAATAATAAAAATAAATCTTTAAAAAAAAAAAAAAAAGAGTTTACAATCATACCACTTCCTCCAGGAGGCCATCCCAGGTACTCTGAGTCTAGGTTACATGGTTCTCCTGTGCCATGCTGTGCTGACTCTTTCTGTGATACAACTTTCCAATGTAATTACTCACAAATATGCCTGTTTTCCAGACTGGTCTGTGACCTGCTCAAGGACTAGTGCCCTACCTTATTCATCTTGAAAGGGCTCTATCTATCAGAGTCTCCAGCATTTAGAAAATAGCAAAAAAAAAAAAAAAAAAATCTTGGAAAATGGAGTGCAGGATCAATTTCAAAGGAGCACATATTTTAATGTGCTTGTCAATGTTTATCACACTGAGATGGACATCTGGCATAACAGTTAATATGACATCTGGGATGTGCACCTCCTTCGCTGGAGTGCCTGGCTCTTCTGCTTCTGATCCAGCTGCCTGCTAATGTGCACTTGCTGAGGCACCAACAATGGCTTCAGTATCTGTGTCTCTGACATCCCTGTGGGAAATGTAGGTTGAGCCTTGGGTTCCTGGCTTTGGCCTGGCTCAGTCTTGATCGCTGTAGACATTTGAAGAGAATGAATCAGAGGATGGAAGCTCTGTGTCAGAGCTGGGCCTCCTCAGTGGCTCAGATGGAGCAGAGGACAGCATATCCAAATGTACATGGAGAATATGACAGTACATGGGAGCCTCCAGAGGACACCTGGTACCATGGCAGAGGATGGAGGACAGAACAAATTGATCAACTATGTCAGCCAATCACTGGCAGTGAAGATCTGGGCAGATGGAGATACTAAGGTGGACTATAGCAGCCAGTTGATTCGGGAGAGATTTCATTGTGATTGGAGTGGCAGGATAGCCAGCAATTCAGGACTGTTAAACTATCAAAACCTCTTGAGAAATGTACGGTGTTGTAAATTTCTATTTTTCTTCCTGTTGTTGATTTTGTATTGTGGCTTTTCCTTAAGAGGGATGTGTGGTGACTATGTAATAGAGACTATCATGTCCAGATGTGATGATGCAGTGCAGTGTGCATCTCTACTTCCAGGCCAAAGATGGACCACTAATGAATCTATTAGCTGTATCTTGACAATGGGAGGCTGGACTCTCTGCCATTGTCCATGCCTGCAATGATGAACATGTGATTGTTTATTAAGAGCCATGCAATAGTAATAATATAGGGGAATTTGGTGAGGGGAGGAGTTTTGGGGAAGGGATGGGGAAGGGGAAATAGAAAAGAGAGAAAAAGAAAAGAAGGAAGGAAGGAAGGAAGGAAGGAAGGAAGGAAGGAAGGAAGGAAAAAGGAAGGAAGGAAGGAAGGAAGGAAGGAAGGAAGGAAGGAAGGAAGGAAGGAGAGAGACAGACCATCTGGGACTCTAACTGGTGCTCCGACTTGGTTTGTTTGTTTGTTTTAATTTTCTCTCCAAACCCTCTGGAACTATATTCTACTCATTCTCAGTGTTGTCTGGGGGGATGGGCAGGTGACCTCCAGACAGGCCTGACAGGCTAAGCTCTGGGCTACACAGCTCTAGAGCTGACCCAGTATGGGCAGGAGAGAGCCAGTGCTCTGAGGCTGAATCACAGAATGCACAGGTGCAGCCTATAGCTACCTCAACAGGAATGCACATCTCTTAAATAGCTGCTTCAAACCTCAAGATTCACTGATTAGAAATGTCAGACATCTAAGGGTATGAGGGCTACACAATTTGTCTGCCACTCCACCCAGCTGACAGACACTGCTTAGCCCTTGTCCCACACAATTTCCCTTCCAGACCGGGTTTCACAGGCTAACATATGTAAACAGACAGAAAGGACACAATGATACTGATGGGATGGTCTGATACACACAGTGAATGTATCTTTGCAGACCAAGGAGAGCAATGAAAACAGCATGCTGAATCAGCATGATGCATACTGTGTCTGCGGCCTACTCTAGTAGTAGAAGTGAGAGATGAAGTATTTTACTGGCTCTGCCACACTAATCCAGAGCAATGTTCAAGGAAAGCCAGATTAGGAATTTCCCTAAAGTCAAAATAACTTTCTCTGTATATGTAAGGTTCTCTGGTTCTTTAAAACTATAGAGAAAGTGTTTCACAAAATCATTCTCCAGGATATGAGCCACCTAAGGACACCCATCATGGGAAGAGTGGATCTTGGGCTGAGGAAATCCCCAACAGGCATTGGCTATAAAGCTGGAAAGACTAACCAAGGTGCATGCAGCCATTTCCATTATTTCCTTGGGTTGCAAAATTGCCCACCCCAGGCCTCCTGTGGGCTGCTTCCTGCCAGAGCTCTACAATCTTTGGTGACTCAGTACAACCATCTGCCTAGAACTTGCAGTTGTCTGGGAGAGGAAAGAGAGAGCAAACAAAGTGCTGGGGCTAGAAGCCCACTGTCTTGGGGGAGAACCTTACCCTCCAATGCATATTTCATGTCTTGGGCAAAAAGATGCCACATCACTTCTGCGCTGACTTTCCCCACATTCAACTCCTGAGGAAACCTGGATGAAAGGAGAAGTCACAGTCAGAGAACACCACAAGAGCCATTTGGTTTGCTTCATTCCAAGACAAAGGTGCTTAGGTTTTGAAAAATCATACTGAACAGGTCTAGGTTCAATCTGGAGAAAAGGGGCCCAGGGGACAATGGCAGGATAATGGGAGGACCTCCCCCGGCAAAGAAAAGTGGGCCCCCCCAAAAAAAAAAGTGGGAGAGGAAGCCCATGAGCCAGAAAACTGAGGCCCAAAGGAAAAGGGGTGAAGCTGGAACACAAGCCCAAGCTGTATACGCTAGATGAGAAAGGACAGGGCTGTGGTCTGTTGAAAAGGCAATTTCAGCGGATGGATGACACACAGACACGTGGTCTCTGGCCTGGAGCTCCCGTGATAGCCACAGGCCCCAAAGCCTCTCAGGGAGGCTGGTTCAGCTGGGCAAGCCCCTACTCCCCAGTATGTTTCCACACCTGTCTCCAGAAACAGTTTACCCCGACAGATACAAGGGAGAGAAGGACAGACGGACGGACAGGAGGAAGAGGTGGCACTGCAAACATACAGAGATAGGAAAGAGACTGTTAGATGGACGGACCAATTACCGACAAGACGGGGCTAGGCAGCATAATACTTACTGGTTAAGAACAGGTGTGTAGGAGTTCTTATCTTCCTCTATGATGGACACAATGAGTGTGATCAGTTTGGGCCAGAAATCCAGGTTCCGGATGCTGGGGCCTTGTTCCTCTGGAGGGAGCTCCTGCTTCTTGTTGCAAGGGAGACAGTGGAAGAGAAGGAGAGTCACGGTAGAACCAGGTGTGTCTCAAATCTTTCTCCTCTAGGCTCTAAAGGACCCTTCGACTCCTAGTCTCTACAAGACTGGTCCTGTTCTGTGACAGGAGATTCTTGGACATGAAGAACCCAGCCCTCGAGAATTTCCCTTCCCAGCTCCCAGGCACTGTTCTGACAAGCTCAGTCAGCCCAGGAGAACTTCAGGTGGCCACTGTCATTTCTCCGTTGTTATGATTAGGTGACTACAGACAACTTTGAAAGTTACATGAAGGAATTTCAAAAAGTTTGTGGAAAACAGAATTAAAAGATGAACTTATTTTGGCAAAAAAGAATTTGGAAATCCATACATAGATTTTCCATAACATACATTTCTTTGAACTTTTTGAAGGACGCTTGTATATTTGCTCACAAAACTAGGAAGTCAATGAGGAAAGAGCACTCTGCTGCTTCTTAGGTATAGCCTAGAACGAACACTCAACACATATTTGTTGGACTGACAGAAATCTACTTTGCAAGTGGATTTTCTTGCAAATATATGGTCAATAAGACAGTACTAAGGCAGACATTATATATCAGAAACTGGGCTGAAAAGGGAAGCCCTGTCTTTGAAATAAGGAGTAAGCGGTGGTGGTAAAAAAAAAAAAAAAAAAAAAAAGTATCCTATTGAAAGATTCTGGAAAAGTGTACTAAACTTCTGGGTACTGAGTTGGAATGCCAAAAACAGCAGAAGCATCTTAACCTCACAGCAGGACAGGGTAAGCATTCCTAGTCCCCCGATGAATATACCTAAGACAACCATGCAAACAGAATGGATCAGAGTGAAGAGTTGCCTGTCCAAGAGCCAGTGGCTCAGAAAGACAGTTACAGATTTCAGAAAAAGGCAATCCAGAACATACAGGGGTCAGAACAACTTGAGAGGGGTAAGAAATTAAAACTGAGATGGGTGAAGAACTCACCTATTCAACCTGTGAACTGTGTTAAAATTTGGTTTACTTTTTTCAGCACCAAAGTCAAGTGTACTATTGCATTTCTGTTCAGCTCTGATGTCACATTTTATCTAAGGGCTCCTCTCTAGCAATAAATGACTGCTCCACCACTTACCCTCAAGAATATCAAAGACTCTTCCTGAGTTCCTTTCCACTGCTAGACAAGAGCAAAGGAAAGCCGAGGCTCCAGAGAGTCACTGACAACTAGTCTATCTGATCCAAACCTCTTACCAGCTGGTACTGGTGGCTGTATAGGTCATGACAGTTGTTGAAGATATATTCGTATGTAGAGTTCAAGCAGGCCTTCACACAATCCCTTACCACCTGGCTGGCTCTTGGAGGGCTCTGCAATTCTTGTACCTGAAAATTAGAGCAAAAATATGAGCTGAGGGTTCTGCTAAATTAGGTGGGCTAGCCTCTTAGCAATCCAGGAAACCTTATTCTAGACTTCTCTGGAAGTCCTGGGATCTGGCCCTAGCATGAAATCAGCAAGGTCACTGATGAGCCTATCCTCCCTGATCTGTGGCCTATGTACCCTCTTTCCTAAGTAACCCAAGGAACAGCTGAACTGAAACGCAAGCTTGAGGTCATGAATCCTGTAGCATCATATTCTGCTCAGTGACCCTCATCCTCCAGGTCCTGTGGTCAAGGCCCAGCCCAGCACAATGCAACCCAGTCTACCCTTTACCTTCATTCTGAAGAAAGTAATGCTGGTCAGCAAATCCACTGTGGACTTTAAGTCCTGAAGTCGCTCGGGGCTCCCAGCCGGGAAATTGTTCTATTGTAGATCAAGCACATGTAAGAAAGGAACAGAAGAATATGAAAAAAATTCCTGGCTCAAAGTAATGAAATCAAGCTCCCCTGTTGCTGGGATTTTTGCTACTTGCTGAGCTGGGAAAAAAAAAAAAAAGAGGCAGTGTTACAGGTCTCCCTCTTGTTTACTGACAAAAGGGGGTTACTATTCCACTGCCCATGGAGCAACATATCCTCCCTCCAACCATATTTCTCATGCACTGTGTAAGCATTGGTACAAATGAATAAACAGACACACAAACTTTTCTTGGATAAGGATTCTTATACCCAAACAGTGAGTTTTCAAAGATTAAAATCTACCTGTATATCCTGGAACATAAGTGGAGCCATACTACAGACAAACTGAGGCCTAAACACTCAGCGTCCGGCTCTTCTGCTCTGGAGCCAGTAGATGGCAGAGCTCTGAGCAGAACTGCTTTCGGAAGTTCCTTAGGAATGTTCCATGTACCTAATTGGACTCTCTGTGGAATGAGCTTCCAGAGGAAACAACCATGGAGAGCTGAAAGGAGATGCTCCCCACACTCCAATTTCAAGGTCAGTGGTTTGCATCTGTCAATGACTACTTATATGCCAAATAGAAGATATACAGTAAACTATCCATTATTCATGCAAATGGAGGGCACTGGAGGTATGGTTCATTAAAATCTTACTTCTTTTCAACTCTGAGGCTGCTTTTGTACTCACTTGTAAGTATGTGCCTGCTGTCGGTTCTGGAAATTTACAACATTTTAAGGAAGTAAAAAAGGCATTTTACAAAGATCTAACTCAGGAGAAACTGAGAAACTGCCCTTTTCCTTGTCTTGTCTCATCCCAGGTACCCTTCCCTCTCACCCCCTTCCACACCTACTCCATTAATTTCCTTCCTCCAAAGGACTGAATGCAATCTCTGATACAAACAACCTGCCCAAGTCAAATTACTCTCTTCCTCTACCCAGATTTTCATACTTCCCCAGAAAATGAGGAAATTATGGAAAAATACATAAAGGAAATGTAATTGTGTATCTCATTTTAAAAAGGGCATTTCTGGAAGAAATTTTCTCAGGAATTCTCAGGAAATGCCTAATGAGAATGTCATCCAAGTTCGGTGGAATGGTGAGTGGGATGGAAAGCCAACTGTGTATTCAAATTGAGCTATACTGGCTATTCACATACTGGAGCTGCAAGAATCAGACATTAGTGGCATTATCAACTTGGATGAATGGGATGGCACAGACCAGTCGTCCCCATCTCGGATCTTCATGGTCACTGCTGTTCTGAGCTCGGTATCACCTATCATCCCGCTCACAGCCATGGCCTCACCTACCCTGTATGTAGAGAGGTCAATCCTCAGTGAGTTGTGGAGCTGGTCCAGAAGTTTCACAAATCTCTCTTTCTGAGGGGGAGAAATGAATAATGGAAATAAGCTGCTCTGAATCATCCTGGAGTACAGCAGAGAGAGTAGTGAATGTAGGAAGGAGAAAACTGATTGGTGACACAACCTACCCTGTCCCTGTCCATGGGGAGAACAACAATGCAAAGCAAACACGGACACATGGTGCAGTGCCCTGGCTTAGCACCTCTGTCCCACAGGAGGAAGCCTCATCCTAACCAGGGGAAAGCCAGGGCCCTGAGAAGGGAAATCTCTCTTTCAACACACAGAACCATAGGTCATGACAAGTGCATTTTGATCTCTTTGGGACTGTAACTCATCTCAGATAAAAGGAAACCCTAACATGTTCTCCAGTTTGTTCCTGGATCGGAGGTCTTTTGATTTATGTTGGTGTAGCTCATAACAGTAACATAACTATGATGAAAAGAAGAATCTGGACAACGACTAGGAAGGCATGAAGGGGTCTCTCTTTAAACCATATCCTACCTAATTTCCCTTCATGTATGATTTTAATCTATACTTTTAAAAATACATGTAATACACTTTCCATGAAGAAGTATGATTAGCTCTGGAGTCAGGTATCAGTATGTTGTTGGCACTGATTATATAGTTGGATATTAAGTTAATACTTAACGGGATAAGATGATTTAACTGGTTTAATCAATTACACTCATTCAGTTACAGAAACACTCTACAACAAAAAAAAAGTAATTGGTCACAGAAGACAGGGATCAAAGGCTCAGTGGATTACGGGGTTGTTGATAATTTTATCACTAGAAAGGTAACCTTTGTGGTGGGTCAAAAATAGTTCATCCAGTTTGCATTGAATTTATATCAGATGAAATTCTGAGTGATGATTGGACTCTCAGGTACTTAACACCAAAAGAGCATACTCTGGATAGAAGAAAGACGGGTTCAGGTACCCCTGGCATCCTCACTTAGACATAGGTCCCACATGAACTTACACAACAAATCTGCCACAGAAAGACTGTATGGTTTTAAGAAAGATTGTTTATGGATCTGAAGAACTGAGCACGATGACTCGATCAAGTTGCTGACCCACAGAGGTTATGCCCTTAACCCAGCTGGCACTTCCCTCTCTAAACATGAGTTTACAAATTCTCCAGCTCTCTAATTCCAGTGGCCCCGCTTCCCATCCAGCTCCCTGCCTGTAAAGATCACAAATTCTCCAGCTCACTTATGTCAAATTAGTCTTGCAGCCTGTCAATCCATTTACAAGGAAAAAGATAAAGGTCCATCTAGCAAGGTGGCAACTACCTGAATTTCTACCATAACAATAAACTCCATATAAAGAAAAATCAAACTACTGATAACAAATACATATGCTCTTACGTCACACTCACCCCAAAATTAGAGGCTGCAAAGCGGTCAGACGCGGAGACATTGGTCGAAGCGGTTGTGTGGGCATAGTAGGCATTTATGTTGGCCAGTAAGGTGCTCATCACTGCCGGCACACCAGGACACATGTACTTAGATGACAAACACGCAAAGTGCCTAAAAAACACAGCATCTTCAGCATCTAAGACCCTCAGGGCAGGAAGCAAAGGTCAAACAGAAACTCAAAAAGAGGTGGGATGGACATTGTGGTATAGTGCAGTAATGCCACCATCTAAGATGCCCACATTCCATACTGCAAGTGCCTAACTGGAGTCCTGGCTATTCTGAACTTCCAATCCAGCTTCCTGCTAGTGTGCCTAGGATGATGACCAAAGTATGTGAATTCTTGTCACCCACCCAGGAGACCTGGTGGGTTCTAGGCCTGATCTAGCTCAGCTCTGGCTACTGCAGAGTGAGTCCGTGTTTGAAAGTTCTTTCTTCATTTCTGTCTCTGTCTCTGATGGTCTTCCTTACATATAAGAAATCTCTGAGAAAAATAAAAATGAAAAAAAGCAGTTTGTAGACTAACTGAAGCACAACCAGGGTAACCTCTACCATCTGCTTACCCAGGGCTGCTTCCCATAAACAGCTCTAGGGGAGGGCTCATCCAAGATAAGCCACTCCACTTCTCAAAGAAGTCAGAATTCCTGGTATACAAATATCATCAATTCCTTACAGTTTAGTGTCCTCTCTGATCATAGACCAGTCTGAGTTAGCTTGTCTGGTCACACACATGCATGTGAGCACATATGCCCTGCGTACTCAGGCCTGAGCAGTTTGTCCTTACATTCCCTCCATGTCCACCTCCTCCCCTACTCCTGAACTCTGGGATAGACAGATAGCCTTCTTCCTGAGTTACTAACACAGTCCCTTGCTACATGTATCTTCTTTGTCTTGGGGGAATAGATCTACACCCAGTACAAAGAAGAAAGTAAGGAAGCATGGCTTACGACTCCACAAAGACCTGCCCATCACATCAATGTGCCCCAAAGACAAGTAGCCCCTCCCCAGAGTCCCAAGGGAGCCTCACGTCATGGCCTGATATATGGATTCGATGCCATAGCGCATCGCAAATTCATCCACAATTTCCTGGGCTGTCTCATCGAAGTACACCTTCCAGGCATCATCCCCTCGAGCCTCCGGGATCCGGACTCCTCCACTGCCCTGGATATCTGTGAGGTGATGGAAAAGGTTCTGCAAGGAGACAGGGCAGAGGGAGGAAAAGGTTAAACACACCATCACACTAAAACAAAACCTGGTGGGAAAGTTGAGGAGGCAAAGCAGGATTCGGGAGAAACTGTGTCCTTCCAGTCGCTGCTCAGCTCCTCCTGTGGCCTCAGTGAAAGAGAATGGAGTCTGGGCTCAGTCACTTGGGTGGTCCAGGGTAGCACAATGAGCCCAGCATCAAAAACTAACAGATCTTGGAACCATCTGCTAAACCTCCTGATGGTCAAGGGCCCATTTTCTGGTTTCAAGCCCCCTGCCTACCAAACGCCGGCTCACCTCATGGAGACATGTGTACTGCACGTGGTACGGGGCCACCTTCTCCTCCCCTTTGATCTCCACACTGATCTGTAGTCGGATAGCCCCTGAGACAGCTGACTTGTCTGTTCTCTTCTCTAGGAAGGAAAGAAAACGATGAATGACACCAATGCAATTACAGAGGGCAGAGACAGCCCCATCCTCACTAGACCCAAGATGGCACTGACCCAAGGGTAGACTTAACAAAGTGCAGTCACTCCAGAGACCACACACACCCCCGAACTGACTGGGTGAGGCACAGGAGCAGCTGGGGGGCAAAAAGCATGAGGAGGAGTATGAAGATTAAAGGGGCTGGAGTTAGTGCCAGAGACTGTCAGTCCTCCATCCTTCACCCTACCAATGGTTACTTCTGTAGGCAGGACGGGTAATCAGATACATGCTTCAGGGATTGGCAGTTCTGCTAAATGGGCATCTTCCCAGACGTCTCTTTATGCTCTCCCTTCCCAGCAACTTTGGCTGGTTGTTTTCTCACCCAAGTTGTACCAGACATCCATCTCGCCACTCAGGGTCCGAACTTCAATGATGGTTTGGCCAAGGAAATCATCGGACTCTCGCTTGAGCCTCTGCTTTACTCTGGACTTGATGTCATCATCCTCATCCCACACACGCACCTTAATGCGGTCAGAGGAATTGTGGCACTCACTGCAAGAGAAGTTGGTGAGCTGTTAGGGACAGAATGAGCAGAGCCCACTCTTATGACATCCAGTCCCCTCCCTCAGAGTTCCATCCACTATCCTTGAGGCTGTGGAAGAGGAGCAAGGGTCAGAGCGCAGTGACACTAAAGGCCTGAGTGAGCCAGGCTATCTTACCAATCCTCACCCTAGGAGATCTATATAGCATTATCTAGTCATTTGACCACGACTAGGGAAAGGAGGAGAAAGAGTAATTAGGGTCAATTTTCACTTCTTGGCTATTACTTATTTCTTTTTTAAAGATTCATTTGTCTTTATTTGAAAAGCAGAGTCACACAGAGAGAAAGAGAGACACAGAGAAATCTTTCATCTGTTGGTTCACTCTCCAAATGGCTACATACACTGGAGCTGAGCTGGTCCAAAGTCAAGAGCCAGGCGCTTTCTTCAAGTCTCCCACGCAGGTGCAGGGACCCAAGGACTCCAGACTTACTCTACTGCCTTCCCAGGCCATTAGCTGGGAGCTGGATCAGAAGCAGAGCTGTGGTGACTTGAACCAATGTCGATAAGGAATGTTGATGCTGCCAGCTGAGGCTCAGCCCCCTACGTTACAGCACCAACCCCTCAATTTTGATTTTTCTTTTTTTTAAAAGATCTTTTATTTGAAAGACAAAGGCGGGGGGAGGGAGGAAAGGAGAGAGAGAGAGAGTGAGAAAAATAAAGAGAAGTCTTCCATCTGCTGGTTCATTCCCCAAGTGGCTGCAATGGCAAGAGCCAAGGTGATCTGAAGCTGGGATCAGAAGAAGCCAGGAGCCGTCTACGGCCATACCATCCTGAATGCACCCGATCTCATCTGATCTCAGACGCTAAGCAGGGTCGGACCTGGTTAGTACTTGGATGGGAAAAGAAGCCAGAAGCTTCCTCCGGGTCTCCCTCATGCATGCTGGGGCCCAAGCACTCGGCCATCTCTGCTGTCTTCCTAGGCCATTAACAAGAAGTTTGGTTGGAAACAGAGCTACCAGGACTTAAACCAGTGTCCCTATGGGATACCAGCCTCACAGAGTGAGGATTACCTTATTACACCACTACATTGGCCTCCAATTTTGACTTTTTATACAGCTAGCAATACCAACAGGAAAAAGCTAGATATGCCACAAGCTCTAAAAAGTAGAGTCTGAGATATGAAATCAGTAAAGGAGTTTACTACCATGGTAGGCATGTCTTGCCACCTCTGCTTAGCTTTCTAACTTCTTCATCATCAGGTGGTGGTGGTGGTGGCAGCGGCCGAGGTGCCCATAGAGGGCTTGAGGGCCAGAGCAGCCCCTGTGGAGACCGGGGCAGGCAGGAAGTGGGATGGCACCAGGGCTGTAAGCCAAGGTGCCATGGCTGTGGGCAGGGCTCAGATGCGGGCCCTGGAGAATCGCTGAGATGTTGGGTCCCCAACCTCGTCCTTCCTGCTGCACCCAGTGCCCTCCAGTGGCGATGCCACAAGCCACTGCGGGCATGGCTCCAGCAGAATGAAGGGTTTAGGTGTAAAGTACTTGGCAAACCGAAAAGGAGTCCAGCTCCTTGGACCGTTGAACCTAACTTCTCCATCAGCTATCTGTGCTTGGTGAACTTCTATCAACCCCGCCGTCCCCCTGGATTGCTACCCCTCTTTCAATATTTTTTTTGGAGAAGGGAGTATTCCCAGGCATTTCTTTCATCCCATCCTCCCTAAAAGTTCTTCTCTGGGCCCTATGATCTTACCCTCAAGTTACACTCACCAGAATCTGCTGCTCCTTTTCCTATATCCTCATAATACTGCTCTACAGAAAGATAATATACAATAAGGTTCCTGAAGTGAAGGGACAATCTTATGGCTGTGTCTTGTATGGAAATAGAAAGTTAATAAATTATTTACTAAAACTGGCAGGGGGTGGGAGGAGAGGAAATGAAAACACAGCCAGCTCACTTGAATTTAACCATAAGGAACCTTTCAGATTTTCACAGAAATAAGCACTTCTGCAGTAACTGCTGTCCCAGGACTGCAGATTTGTTTACTATACTCCAATCTTTTTCTACATGAGTTCTCCAAAGCGCCAACAGAAGACCTGGAAGCAGTGAACCTAGTTAGCTGCTTCAGGTCCAAGGTCCTGATCCCCAGCCTTGGGAGAGCAGAAAGCCACCCGGGTTCTCTATCAGTCCATGTCTTTAGATCAAAGTTTGCCTTTAAAAAAAATAAAATGTATTTGTTTTATTGCAAAGGTAGATTTTCAGAGAAAAGGAGAGACAGAGGAAGATCTTTCATCTGCTGGCTCACTTCCCAAATGGCCACAACAGCTGCCCTTGAGTCCCTCCAAAACCAGGAACTTCTTCTGGGTCTTCAATGCAGGTGCTGCGTCCCAAGGTTTTGGGCCATCCTCCACTGCCTTCCTAGGCCACAAGCAGAGGACTTGACCAGAAGTAGAGCAGTAAGGCCTAGAATCCAGCACCCATATGAGATGTTGGATCTTGCAGGTAGAGGATTAACCAGTTAAACCATTGCACTGGCCCTGAGTTTGCCTGTTTTCAATAACCACCCTTTACTATCTCATGATATATTCTAAGAAAGTGAGATAGTAGAAACAGTAATAGTAAACTGAGGCAAGCATAAAGAAAATCTTCACTAGAAAAACAGAAATTTTTCCAGAGCCTGGATTTTCATCTCCACGCCAGAATTACCAAGGTGTAAAATAAGGGCATTCTTCCCTCACTCTACTCAAACAGTCTCAACTTTTCTGAACAAAGTAGAAAGGATGGGAGGTACAACAGGGCAGTCAGCCCCTGGTTTTGACAGTGACAAAATCTTCCTAGTGTTAGGAAAAGAAGTATGAGGTACATTAGGACCAGTTTACCAATCCTGTTAAGGATGAACATGGGTAAAGAACCCAGAAACAGAACAGCTGCTACCCCAAGTGCAACATGTGAGAAACAGGACTTCTCCACTCTCCTTGCCCAACCTCAGGACTCACATCCAGAACAGTAGGAAGTGATGCTGTTCCCCTCAAACACATAGAACTCTGCAACTTACAAATGGAACTTCTCCTCCCAAACAGGATTCAAGTTTCCAAAAATAGTCTTGGTACGCTTCTTGGTTTTTCCAACTTGCACAGTCACATAAGGGTCACTGGATCCTGTTTTATCCTTTGCTTGTAGGCCCTGGGCACACACCACTGCAAGCCAAGCACACATAGGAAGCTTCAGAGTACACACTGGAGCAAGCCAGAAACCCACAGCACTATGCACATGCTGTTCGTCTTAAAGCAGTCTCTCTCTGCTCCCCTATAGCTACATTTAGTCCCAGGTCCATAGGCTTTTCCTTAAAGTGTAACCCAAGAGTCCCACTTCCCCACTGGAGCCCTAACATTTATGCCTGTATCAGCCCTTTTCATCTCTGATATACACATATTTTAGTCACACCTATCTAGTTTGTAAACCACTGGTTAACTATTCCCTGTCACCTGTCTGCCCCTCTTTCCAAATTCAACCTCTTATAATATCCAACTGTTGGCCTAAAGTGTTGGGTTGCTGTCGGTTTCTTGAATTAGGGTTTCTATTGTTGCTATTGTTGGCAGCTGTCAGTCTTGCCTCACCCAGCACCTGGACTTAACGAAGGGAACGAAAGTGGGTCTCTTTTTTCCCCTAGATCTATCTTCTTTCTCTCCAGTTCCTTTCTCCTTTGCATTCAGAATGTCTCTTCCCCCAGTAGTTCCCCAGAATCCAGACCTTTGTGCCCCTCGGACTTCAGCCCACTTACCAGTGATGGTAATCTTGGCTGACCATTTGGAGGTGCCATCTAACACACTCTGCTTGACTGCTTTCATTTGCTGCACATGGGCAACTTTGCTCACTGAGAAGACGTCCCGGATAACTTCAAAAATCTCTGGCTTGTTCCGCTCTCGGATCTTCATGCGGTCTTTCATGGCCATGATAATATTCTGGGTCCGGTCCTCGGCTCCATGTTTGCAGCTCTTTTCTGCAGCCCCTAAAGGATGAGCCAAAGCAGAAATGTAGAGCTAACCCACAGGCCACCTTCCAGATCACAGAGAGACTAAGAAACAAGACCTGCAGAGGCTACAGGACAGTTGAACTTTCATGTGGCTGGAGTTGTTCTGGAAAGAATGTAATCACTAAGTGACATACTCTCCAGGCAGTGGAGTCTAAAATACAATTCAAGAGTAGCAAAATCTTGATCATTGCTCTGGAGCTTTTTTACACTCTTCTACTTGAATATATGCTGAGACTTTTCATCAACTTTGCAAGTCTAGGATCAAACTATCACCAACAGGTGTCCCGGTTGACTAGGAGTGGAGGGAGTGACCACTGCAATGCCACCAATGTCACTCAGCTGCAAAGCATGATACCAATCCAAGAAGTTGTCATGAGACCTGGTTTAGCTTCTTCTATGGCTCCAATACCTTTACACTCAGAAAATAGCCTGATGTTCAATGAGAAAAGAATGCCCTTTGATGTCAGGCTTGGGTTCAAGTTCTGGCTCTACCATTCCTGGTTTGATAAGGCAGTTTCTTCTATGAGGAGTTAATGGTGCCTAGCTCTCAGGGTTACAATATGCATCACTTCAGACAGTATAATTGAAGCACCTGGCCCAGTGCCTGGAACTTAGCAAGTACTCAGTAACTGGTCAATACTGTTGTTACAATCATCTTCACTATGGTATGACCAAAAGCCATCTTCCACAGCCATGGTTTCATCCAGCTCAACAACAAGGTTTCTTAGAGGAGCAGCTGGAGCCCATTGTTTTTTCCTACAGGCTGAATCTGATTTATTTCTGTACAGGTTTAGACCGTCAGGCTGAAAACTTAAAGGCCAATCTCTGCATCCTAAGCCTAGAGGCAGGGAAAGCACATTCCTGACCATGGAGGCTCACAGAAGGGCACTGCATTCTACTCTGTACTCTGCAGAAGCCCTTAGACAGATAATATGCTCTGACAAGAGAAAACAAGCCTAGGCTGCATTGCCACTTAGCAAATCCCATGCAAGATGCTATTTCCATGGGCTGGGGCCTCTGGAAGGTTCTGGAGAAGAGCTTAGACATCCCAGCCACAGAGCAGCATCTTTTTAGAGGGTTCCCAACAAGCAGCTATATAGCTAGCCTGTTGCTAGTTCTCAAGGCCATCTGGCACACAAGCTTGCCACTCCCTAATGCAGGGTTTGGGCAATGTCAACAAAGACATTTGTCTCCAGACTATCTTCTCAGAGCCCATTTCTTTGGTTGACTTTATCCTGTCTTCATTTTTACTGTAGCCATGCAATTGGCACCAATCTAGGGCTTCCCATAGAAAAGTTTAAGTGAAGAATTCCTCAAGGCCTCTCCTGGGGCCACAGTATCTTTTTGGGATAATGAAGTGCAATGGGTCTGAAGGTGATCTCTCCTTCTCCTACAGCAATCCTTAAAGCTTTCACAGCTATGGTTTGGCCTGGAGTGACACTGGGAACATCTGGGAGCAGAATACTTGCCTCCTGCCCTTACCTACCTCCCTTGCTCTTCCCGGGGTCCAACCATTGTGAAGGTAAGACCAGCAGAAGGGAGCCAAACAGACAGAAACCTTGAGTACTACCACCTCTTCCAACAGTAACTTATTTTCCTGTTCCCATTCTCCCTACTGCATCTTGGTGGCCAAAGTCCCATGTTTAGCCAGGGCCTTGAGAATCGGACACACTTTCCTAACAGACCTCTGTCCAATCCATATGAAACTTCTATTCTGGGCACTGTTGATCTCAGCAGACTCTTCTGCGAGGCCTAGAACCTCACAGAACTCATTTTCTTCTCATGAAAGTCTTTGATTAAGCATGCTCTCATCATTTGGACAGTTAGGTCACTATGCATATATAATATTGAATCTTGGTCTCCAGAATCAGTGAATTCTAGAAGAAATGTTAGCTCTACCAGAAGGCCATGAAGAACTCAAAAAATTTTCTAAAGGTGCTTAAGAGAGAATACTAGAAGATCTGTTATGTAGGAAGGTGGTGCCTCCTGATTCAGAACTCTACCATCTCTGAAAATGAAAAGCTTTCTGATATTAAGAATGATGGCTCAGCTATCCTGGCCCACTGCTGCTCCTGCTCCCCCCATCCCCATCCCACAGGGGCACTCACGTTGCAGGCAGTCAGCGTTGAGTAAGTCCTGGCACTTCTCATGGCACTTGACTCCACACTCGCTGCAGCGCATGCCCTGCCGGGCAATGCCCCAGAGCAGGCCTTCACATTCATAGCAGTAGGTTGGGGTACTAGCCGACCAGACTTCAAAGTTGTGGGGTGTGGTGCAGGAGATGGGGTAGATTAAGGCTTGCAGTGTTTTCTTATACACATGGGATTTCTGAAACACACATACCCATTTCCCAACTGAGACTTCATAGTTCTGCTGGGAGATGCATAAGCTGAAACTCTGTGGGTCCTCAAATTCTCCTCTGGCAATGGAGGAACTGCTCTAGCCTGGTCCAATCTGTAGCTTGGATTTGCAAAGAAGTCCCTAACATAGTGTGCCCCTGATCATCCAACTCAGGTTTGGCTGGACCCTGAGACTGAGGCTGTCCCAGCATCTATCTGCACAGTCTAGGAAAATCCTGAGTTCAGTGGCCACACCCTACAACATGAGACCCGGGTTAACTTCCTGGTCTGGATTCTTGTCTCTCCTCGTATGAGGAGGAAACTGAGATAAGACGTTACTGATCTGTCTCATCAATAATGTGTCCCACAGTGCTCTTGAATTCTCAGGCAGAAGGGATATAGAGATGGTCACCAAGGAACTTAAGAAAGCCCTTGGATCACTTACCAGCTCTTCATCCTTGAGAGAAGTACGTGTAGCCATTGCAGAAGTAATCCCTGCCTTCCGGGACTGGACCAGTGACTGTGAGACAAGACTTGTTATTAGCCCTAGTCACCAAGAGTTGGCAACGACCTGGAGAAGGAGCCTCAGTGACTAAGCACATTTGGTCATAACTCACTACTTTCTCTTTTTACTATCACTCACAGGGAAAGGCACTGGAACAAAAGTACCAGGTTAATATGTAAAATTTCAGGCTCTCAGAGGACTGTTCTCACAATGTCAGATGGTACTTCCTTCAGGGTATCCAGCACCCAAGGAGCTTCCCTTTCCCTCACCAAGTTTAGACATTTCATCATATAGAACTTCCTTATTTATAAAAAGACACAGAAAAAAATAAAAAGTTTGGGAAGCAGTAGGAAGCAGATGATTTAGAATGAGAAACATAGCCCTGTCAATGTCATGTTCAAAAACCATCACACAGAACTATTCCCCACTAAACTCTATTCTATTCCTTGACACTTCCTATGTCTAAACAACTCCCGGGGGCTGCAGAAGCCAACAGGGTATATGGCAAGTGGAAAGGACAACACAGCCTCAGTCAAAACAAGCAAGGCAGGGAGTTAAGTCTGACAGCTGAGGCTGCCCTGCTAGCTGGGTTCTTGTGTAAAGGGGTCTCACACACCCTGACAATCCCAAATTTTAAGGGCAGTTCCTCGAGAGGCATATGGTTTCCCAAAGTTAGTGCACATTGAACACAGAGGAGTAGTTGGGTTTGGGGGATGGGGAGTGAACCAAAATGATTTGGGATGAGGACTCTTAGAAAGGATGCGGAGGGACTTTGGAGACACTCACCATAGCCTGTGCAGAGGAAAGCAGAGAAAGGAACAACAAGATGTTAGAGCTCCCTCCCAAGGGCATGAAAACTTGTAAGGAAAGTGAGAAATTCTTTCCTATACTCCAATGTAAGTGATATATCCCAAACCATACTCCCCACCCCGACCATCTCTATCTATTAAAAACTATCTTTCACTCAAAGAGCTGGCCAAGGGCCAGAACTCAGAGTTCCTACTCTAAGGAGAATTACATACAGTGCACAGCAACACAGATTCAGGAAAACAAAAATTAATGCTTGCTGATAAGGAGAGAATGGAGGATGGGAAAAAATTCAGAAGAAAAAGACAAGATGGGAGATGATATAGGAAGGAAAGAAAATAATAATATAGAGATGACACTGAAATGTATCTTTAGCTACATGAAGAGCTAAGGAAAGAAGAGGCATGTTGGAAAGGAAGAAAAAAAGAGAAGATACACAAATAGCAGGAAATTTTAAAAGGAAAGAAAAAAAGAGATGAAGAGAAAACAGCATGTGATATTTCCATCCAACCAACTAAGAAAACAGAAACTGGTAGGGGAAAAAAGAACAGTACTGGAGAAGAAGCAATTGGAGTAACTAGTAAAGCCAGAATAGGAAAAAACAAAATAGGAGCAGAGTCGAGTCTTACAGAACCTTTCTACCTTCTTATATATGATCCTACAACTCGGAAATTCTTGGAGAGCCTGGATCCCTCATGTCCCCCCATGAGCCACAGGGCTGCAGAAAATTCTTTGAGCTGATCCTGTCTCGGAAGTTATGACTGTGAATGGAGCTTTGGATTGTCCTGAAGCCCCTGAGGTCAGTTTTCATTTCCAAGCCTGCCTGAATTCATGTCCACACAGTTTTATAGTTGCCGCCAGTGCTGGACACTAAGGTATATGAAGAGTTGAGAACAGGGTTGGGGAACCTTTTACCATCAACAGCCCTTTGGGCATTGATAACATACAGAATTATCAGCTTAAAAATTGGCTTGCTATAGATTTACTGCTTGAGTCTAGCCTACAGGTGCCTTGGTAGGACCAAACAAAATGATTCTGCGGGCCTCATCCATCCCTTGGGCCAGACATTTCCTGCCCCTGGTCTAAAGACTCCAAGTTTTGAAAAGAGACTTTATCCCTGAGCTCCAGGAGGATCTCAAGCTTCAGTCATGGTCATATGACACCATGCCCAACAGTCCAGGTCAAAGGTTAGTGGCTGCTTCCATTCCAGGCCATCAAATACTTTAAAGCTATCTAGAAAGTGCTATGTGCTTGGAGAAAGACAATGGAGCCCAGCTCTGAGGGACCAAATCATAAATGTTACAGGTAGGAGCTTGATCTAATGAGGAACCCAGTGCTTGGCCTAGAGAGTAAGGTAGAACAAGGTCCCACTGGAGCCACCCCTGTATATCAGTCAGGCTTCAGACTGACAATCAGACCAATGTGAGTCCCATAGGGACCAATGGCAGACAGCCTAAGACTGTTGCCTAAGCCTTCAGAAGAGTCCTCACTCACCAGATCACTGACAAGTGGCAGTGGCTTCTTTCTGCGTAGATCTGGCATGCTGTCAATGCCATACAGCCCTCCCGCTGGCCTGAGGAGAGAACACAATATATCAGGACCTTCAGCTTTGCCTTGAGTAAGTGGTACATTCCTTGTCCCTGCGGGAAGTCAAACTGACCTCCACCTTGTGCCTCTGAGAAGGGTAAGAAAATTAAAACGAGGGAAATAAAGCCATGGGATAGTAAGCCATGGAGTCTATTCTCATAATGGTCCTTAGTCTCGTAAGGTTTTATGCCAAAGACTGAGAGTTCTTTCACCCCATAGTCACAGTGTGAGGCCCATCTCCCTCTCCCTGCACCTGCATGGGAGACCTGGAAAAAGCTCCGGGCTCCTGGCTTTGGATAGTTCCTAAGCCTACCACTGGGACTATTTGGGGAGCGAACCAGAAAATGGAAGATTTAGTTCTGTGTCTTTCTCACATTGTATAATTCTGCCTTTCCAATACATAAACCCTTAAAAAAGGAAAGAACAATGGAGCACAAAGAGTCTGGCCTAGTTCTACGCATACATCAACAGGGACCAGAAGGAAAATTGCAGATTGGACAACTGGATGATTCTTATATTTCTTTTTGTATAACTATTATTTTTGTTGTTCTTTGCCTGTTCTTCCATAACAATCTACAATAAAATACAAGATGAACAAAAGAGAATGTCTTGTAGATTAGGTTCGATTTACTGTCTTATATTCAGATGACTTGCATTTTAGCTCCAATTCTACTAACTCATTACAGGTCCTTGTCCAAAATTCCTTCATTTTTGGGGCTTGATGCTTTAACATGAGGTGGATGAACTACAACATCTTTCTGGCCCTTAAAGGATGAAAGCTTGAGCCTTGATTAAAAGAACTCATGTATTTGATTGATTTATTGATTATTTAGTTATATATTTTATGCTTCAATTTCACAGGCTCTGGGACTTAACCTCCCTCCTTCCAAATCACTGATTTGTCCTCTATTATTACAATATTATAGTCCTTCATTCTGCTATTTAAGTGTATTCTGATACTGTAGGTATGGACAATGACAAACTTGAGCATAATATTGTCAAGATACATTTAACAGTTTCATTGAAAGTTCATCTTGATTTGGAAGTAGAGATGCATACTACACTGTATCTTCACATCTGAATATGACAGTCTCTATTGCACAGTGACTATACATCCCCTTAAATGAAAAGCCATAAAACAAAATCAACAGAAAGAAAAATAAAAAATGTACAACTTAAGTTAAATAACATGATACTTATGACCAAAGTGTCGCTGAAGAAATGAAAATCAAAAACCTTCTTGAAGAAAATAATGCTATTGTATAACCTATGTGTCACTGAAGAAATAAGGAAAAAAAAACCTTTTTTTTCAAGAAATGGAAATTAAAACAAAAATATCAAAACCAATGAAATGCAACAAAAAGGGTATTGAAAGGGACATTTATCTATAACATCAGGTGCTTACCTAAAATAAAAATATCTCAAATAAATTATCTAATAATGTATCCCAAGGACTTATTAAAATAGAAAAAAATGAATCAGGAGCAAGAAATTATAAAAACCACAGCAAAAATAAATGGAATGGAAGCTTAAAAACTACAAATTGCAACCAAAAAAGCCATTTTTTGAGAAGATGAGCAAAACAAACTTTTAGCTAGACTAGCAAAGAAAAGCAAAAGAGAAAAACCAAGTAAAATTAGAGATGAAAAATAAAACATAATAAAATAAACTAGTAAGACTGGGGTCTGGCATGAAACCCACCCTGTGTGCAGAGAGAAATAAAGAGGAAAGCATTAAAAAAAAAAAAAGAATAGCTATACCAACTCATTTTTCTTTTTCATTTGCCTGGAATATCTTATTCCCATCCTTTCATTTTCCACTAATCTTTGCTACTGAGATCTGCCCCCTATAGGCAACAGATAGATGGGCCTTGTTTTTTGATCCAGTCTGCTAATCCATGACACTTGATTGATGAGTTTAACTCCTTAACATTCAGAGTTAATATCAAAAGGTAGTAATTTGGCCTGTCATTTTAGCAAAGGGTTGTTCATTGTTTGATTTAGTATTCTGTTATTTTATTGGGACGCTCTCCACGTTTGCCTTTTGTTTTGGTAGGTGCTATTCCTTTTCTCGGTCGAGAGGACATCTTTAAGTATCATTTGTAGGGCAGGTCTGGAATAGTCAAGTTCCTTGAGCTTTTCTTTATTGTGGAAGAATTTTATTTCATTTTCAAAGATAAAGGAAAGCTTTGCAGGGTAAGTTATCCTGGGCTGATAATTTTTTTCCTTTTAGAATTTGGACTATGTCACTACATTCTCTTCTGGCCTGAGAGTTTCCTCAGAGAAGTCAGTAGTGAGTCTGATTGGGATTCCTCTAGATGTTAATTGACTTTTTTTCACATGCATATGTAAGGATTTTTGCCCTGTGTTCAACTGAAGAGTTTGATATTCAAGTGTCCTGGCAAGATCACTTCTGGTCAACCCTACTCGGAGTTTTGTGCCTCTCCTGTATTTTGTTTCCCAATTCTTTCTCCAAATCAGGGAAGCTATCCTGAATTATTTCATTGAATACATTTTTATTTTTATTTAAGATTTATTTAAATTTTTATTGGAAAGTCAGATATACAGAGAGGAGGAGAGACAGAGATCAAGATCTTCCGTCCGATGATTCACTCCCCAAGTGAGCACAATCGCTGGTGCTGTGCCAAGGAACTTCCTCCAGGTCTCCCACACAGGTGCAGGTTCCCAAGGTTTTGGGCCATCCTCGACTGCTTTTCCAGGCCACAAGCAGGGAGCTGGATGGGAAGTGGGGCTGCCAGGATTAGAACTGGCACCCATATGGGAACCTAGCACATACAATGCAAGGACTTTAACCGCTAGGCTACAGTGCCGATCCCTGAATATATATACATATATATTTTAAAGATTTATTTATTTTTATTGGAAAGGCAAATATACAAAGAGGAGAGAGAAAGATCTTCCATCCGATGGTTCACTCCCCAAGTGGCCTCAATGGCTGGAGCTGAGCCAATCCAAAGCCAGCAGCCAGGAACTTCCTCTAGGTCTCCAACACAGGTGCAGGGTCCTAAGGGTTTGAGCCATCCTCCACTGCTTTCCAAGACCACAAGCAGGGAGCTGGATGGGAAGCAGGGCCGCCAGGATTAGAACCGGTGTCCATATGGGATCCCAGCGCGTTCAAGGTGAGGACTTTAACCACTATGCTATCGCGCCAGGCCCCCCCCCAATATATTTTTAAACCCCACTTCTCTTTTTGTGCCTTAACTCCTGTAACTCTTATACTTGATCTTTTAATAGTGTCCCTTAATTCTTGAATATTTTTCTTAGCTTGACTCAGTTCCTCTTCCAGCTTTTTGATTTCTCCACCATTGCTGAAGGAAACGCCTTCCAATTCTGAGGTTCTCTCTTCTGCCTCTCATTCAATTATTGAGGTTTCCACTGAATTTCTAATTTGTTCCATTGTGTCTTTCATTTTCAATAATTCAGCCTGATTTTGTTTCAGTGTTATTTCCTATGTGACATACTCCTTAAACTCCTTGAACTCCTATATGTGCTTCTCATTGTCATTAAAAAGCTTTAAAAACAAGTTTTTAAAATTCTTTTTTTTTAAATATTTATTTTATTTTTTTTATTGGAAAGGCTGATATACAGAGAAGAGAGACAGAGAGGAAGATCTTCCATCCCATGATTCACTCCCCAAGTGAGCGCAATAGCCAATGCTATGCCGATCAGAAACCAGGAGCCTCTTCCGGGTCTCCCACATGGGTGCAGGGTCCTAAAGCTTTGGGCCGTCCTCGACTGCTTTCCCAGGACACAGGCAGGGAGCTGGATGGGAAGCGGGGATGCCGGGATTAGAACCAGCACCCATATGGGATCCCGGGTGTACAAGGCGAGGACCTTAACCACTGCGCTATCACGCCGGGCCCTAAAATTCTTTATTTCCCATTTCCTCAATGTTTTCCTCAGATAACTCTGATGTTGACGAAGTCTTTTGTTCCTTCACAGGGGAGGCATCAGCAATATTCATTGTCTCTGCTTTTGCTTTTGGTCATTGCTCTTCTGTTTAGCAGATTCCTCTCATTAGGGCTGGCTTTAAGCTGTGTTGCCCACAGCGTAGGTGGATTTTACTGATTGCATTCAGTACCTGGTTCTTTGTAGTCATTTGTGCTACTCCCTCCAGTGAGTGTCAGTCCTGGGCTCTTGTACTAAGCTTCCACCATGGTCTCGATAGCTCCAGCACCTTGCTCACCACTTTCCACCCACTGTGATCCTGTGGCCACACTGTTGCCTGCACAGCCTTTCTCCCACTTACGGTTCAAGCAGTGCCATACACCAGCTGTACTAAATCACCAGGTTGTCGGCATTGCTGGTCTTGCCGGAACCTGTTGGCTGTTAGGTCTGACAACCACCCGAACCTATTTTTAGTGGAACCTGTAGGATACTGAGTCAGTACTATTTTCCCTGTGAGACCAGTCAATGCATTGAGCTGGAAGTGAGGTCTGTCCTGGCTCAGCACCTGTGCAGCTTACTATTCTTCCTTCAGCCCCACAGCTTTTTCCTCAGTACACAAAATTGTTCCTGATGTGGCACTGGTGGAGATTTGGGGCAACTTCCCTTTAGGTGTGAAGGTCACCTGGACCTATTTTGAGTGGAACCTGTAGGATGCCAGGTTGGTACTGTTTTCCCTGGCCTCTGGTGGAGTTGGAATCACCAAATATCAACCGCCATTGGAGTATCTGGTTATTCACTACAACACTGCTCCGCTGTCTCTAGTGCTTCCCCATGTCCACAGGTCGCCAGGTGTCCCTCTGCCTGTCCTCTCCTATATCCTAGGATCACGACATCTCTGCTTCCCCCTGGTTAGTGATTTTCTGTCTGTTTAAACATGTTCTTACCATATTCTGCCATCTTGTTTCTCTACCATACTTGATTTTCATGACAGTATGAAGTGAAGGAGGCAGAGTAGCTGGGCTGTATACCACAGCTGGTCTAGAGATGTCCAGAATAAGCAGGTACTTGCAGCTATATGGCGAAGAGTGGAGTCATAAACTGGGTTAAGGCCAGCAGTTGGAAAAGGTAACTTGTAATGCTGTTTTCTGGTAAACTAGCTCTCTAAACAGAGGACAGCTTTATTATTAACGACTCTACCAGGCCTAGGAAGGTGGTATACTTGTGATATATTTCCGAATTCTAAGCTGAAAGAAAGGACAGAAGATAACAGTGAACTATATAGAATACTTCTGCCTGGTTTCACCTGAACAGAGTTCTGATATGTCAGGGCTGGTATGGTGGCATATCAGGATAGTTCTTCACCTGCAAGCGTAGGCATCTCATATGGGTGCCAGTTTGTGTCACAGCTACTCCACTTCCAATCCAGTTATCTGTTTTTGGCTTGGGAAAGCAGAAGGCGACCCAAGTTCTTGGACCCTGCACCCATGTTGGAGACCAGGAGAAGCTCCTGGTTTCCAGTGTTGGAATGGCTGTGGCCATTGCAGCCATTTGAGGAGTGAACCAGCAGATGGAAGACTTTTCTATCCTCCTCTTTCTGCAAAATTGCCTTTCAAATGAAAATTTAAAAATTTAAAAAATAGTTCTGATATGTCACAGTCATGTTTTTATTTTATACTTAGAAGAGAAAAAAAAACCTAAAGCCCATTGAAGATGAAACTAGTGCCACAAATCTGTAGCTAATTCTAAAAATTACACTATGCATTTCTCTTAAACCAAGACATTATCTGCAACATAAACGATCATTTCTAAAAGAAGAACACTTAACTCTTTCTCTCTTAAGAACAGGCAACAGCTGAGCAGCTTCAAGTGACTCTCAATACAATCACATGGGTCTGAAACTCCCAGACAAGAAGCACAAGCACACCCCACTCTATCTTGAGGAGAGCAGAAGGAATACACAGGTGACTCACAATGCCTGAAGTAGGACTAAGCCCAGGAGTCATCTAATCAGCTACACCACCAAAGGCATGGAAAGAAAATGCTTCCAAATGTAGGTATTGTTTTAATGTGCTCATTGTCTGATCTAATGACCATATCAACACTATCAGGCAATGGCTCAAAAATCAGAAGAGGATGGTGCAGCCTCAGAATTTCCTCCCCTGCTATGCGGGAACTGTTCAGCAAAACTCTCTTTTTCTCTGGCAAATCAGTCAGCAGAGCTCTCCCCTTCTCTGGGCTCTGGCATACAGAGCTGTTTTCCAGAGGGAAAGCTAAAAACAGTGAGAGAGATTGAATACAATCCACAGGAACCCTATAGAGAGTCACTTACCCTTCTGGGAGCCACTGAGGCACAGAAGTGTCACCATCGTCAGGAATCTTTAAAAAGAGAGAAAAGAAAAGTTAGATCTTGGGAAACGTGGGATTTTGTCTGGAGGTTGGGCAGTGAGTAGTAAAGGAAGAACACATAGCAGTGGATGTCACATTCACTGGTGACACAGCCAGCTTCATGTCTAAGCCATTGCTCTGATCAGCCAGAGCAACAATGGGGTTATTGAGATGAACAGTGCTGTCTCCCTTCTTCCCAGTCCACAGAAAGGACAGAAGATTAAGCTCAGAGAGTTCCCAGTGTGAAGGTCCACTGGGAATGAAACAGCTGTCAGGACTCATATCTCCCTTGTAAGAACCCTGGGCACAGAGAGCAATAAGTCAAGTCCAAGAAAAGGTCCTTCACCAAAGCAAAAAGACAACTTCACATAGAGTCTGGTTTTCTTCCAGCAATATTCCTAACACTCCTGGCTACCTTGGAGTTGGACTTGACATTCCTGGATTCCAATTTCATCCCATCTCATTTTGTTCTCCTTCCTTATCAATGCTGAGCACACATGTACAAATACACTGATACTGAGTCCTCTTTCTACAGCTGATAAATTTGATGAAACTATAGAGTCCAGGGTAGATCAGATTTCTAGATTATAATCCTGGTGAATTTTATGGGCTCTATCAAGTAATCTAAGGAAGAAACAATTTTTAATAATGTTTTTGAAGGCTTATACATGAAAATAAACTAAACTAAAATGAAATCAAAATCAAAAAACAAATCCTTCAAGCAGTGCACAGCCAAAAGAGCTCCACTGTTTCTAGAACTCTCCAGGGAATAAGCAAATGATAACATGCTTTTCTAGCACAGGAAATTCAGCAGGAAGAGCTCTGGAGCTTCCTGTCCCTCCTTGTTTCCCTTAGACCCCAATAACTTTCCTGCCTCCTGTTTTGGGAGAAAAATGAGTTTTTGGTTGGAATGGGGTGGGCAGTACACTGCTTAGATTTGAACAACTAGAAATGTTGTGGGCAAGTTAAAGTGGGGAGAAATTACAGAAAGAATTGGGCAAAATGGAGTAGAATGAGAGGAGATAGGACAGGAAAATAAGCAAAGATTGTCCTGTGACAGCAACAAACTCGGATGGCCTTTGCATTTAAGCCCCTTCCAAGGTTGTCTGTGCTGTAATCAAGCCTTTCTGCCTACTGCCCACAGTCCTTATTCCAACTCGTCTGCCTCCTCCCCTGCTTTTATGCATGGGAAGGACAGGTCATGGAGGCTGATGAAGCAAAAGTCAACAAATACAATAGAAGAAAACAACGTAGGTAAGAAATTGTGGGAAAACAGCAGTCTCCCAAGGCAGTCTTTGTGCCAGGACCGGAATGGGCAGTCTACCAGCCCAAACTTATCTTCTTCCCTTTGGCTGCCACTGTACTAAGCAGATTCCTATTTTCTGGCCAGAATTAGATATTTTCCAGAATTCACGAGATTTCAGGAAGCAAAGTCACTCCCCCCAAATTCTCTGGGAACTAGGCTCAGATCATGCGCATTTCCTATGTTCAGAGGATGCAAGATGTCTATAGAAGCACAGAGCATGCACACACACAGCACACAGAGAAGGGGCAGAGGAGTGGAAAGAGGTGTAAACCAACTACCCAGAGGTGGAACATTCATAGAAGCAACTTGTGCCTGAAGGAAAAAAAGGTGAGCACAAATCCTGGGCCTGTGGCTTCACAACACGTGCACTAACTCATTAGGGCAAAATTCACCAGGACCTGAATCATGGGCAAAACAAGCACCCTGAATTCAAGAGCCAGTACTTACAGGCATAGAGCATTGGTACACTGTACATTCACGTGGCTTGAGAGAACCACACAATAGCTCAAGGGAAGCCTGTGCTTACAGAGAGGCCCAGGGAGTTGCACAAAAGTATAAAGCATATTCACACTTAGGGCCTCAGGCAAGAGGCACAAAACGCCTGTGGCCAGGCCTGCTCTCCAACACAAAGTACTGCTTACATGCTGGGCTGAGCTTGGGGTTTATAGCATAAGCCAGAGTTAGCAGCAATAGGTAGACAATGGCCACTCAACTGTACAAAGAATAGAAGAGAAAAGCAATCAGTGCCTGGGGCATCACTGGAGCCAAAGTTGAAGCACACACATGCTACATGGAATGTGCCGGCACACACATTCTCACATGGTGCTCCAGGAATATCTTCAGCAGTACACGCAAGAACAGAACATGCACACAAACTGCTTTCCAGAAAAACAGACTATCTGCGTGAGCCAAAGCTCGGAGGCACAGATCATGCACGCACACACACACACACACACACACACACACACACACACACACACGGTCAGAGTGCCATATGCACACACAGAAGGGTAGAAAAAAGACAACACAAAGGGCCCAAAGGGCCAGAGGCACAACCTGAAGGGCTCCTCGCTTTCCTTCTGCAAGGAGAGAAAGAGCAGAGAAAAAGGGCAGTAAGGTTAGTAGATTCAGTCCTACAGTAGGGAAGGAACCCAAAGGGAATGCTGGCTAAACCCCCAGGCACAGGGAGAGGAAGGATGTCTAGACACTTACACACTCACAGGATATGGTCTGCCTTGAGAGGGGCTCCTGGTTCTGCTTTCCCCCTGTCCAAAGTGGCCTGCGTGCAGGGCCAGCACTTGTCGGGCTCCCAACACCAGACTTGTTAGCAAGGACTGCTCCAACTCACTCAGCAGAGCAAATTCCTTTCACAGAAGCTGTGTCACCAAGGACCTAGAACTAAGTTCTAAAATGCCAAAGGCCATGTGGCTGAACCTTATCCACTCTGCTAGCAGATACAGCCATGAATTTGCCCTTTGAGCTCTGACTCACTTTCCAAATCCCTAAATTAATTTAGGTGGGTGAAGGGCTGGAGGTAAAACCTAACCCAGGATGTGAATGGTTACAGATCTTGAGGAGTCAACTGTCACTCTAATAGCAATCACAATGATCTAGGTGACAAAACCATTACTGCCATCCCACACTTGATTACTGATTAATCCCACAACAATATTTCAGAGGAAAATGATACTTCCCGAAGTAACCAAGCAAGCCACAACAGAAAAATATAGTCTTGATTACCATACCTTTCCTATTTGCTGGAGACTGCATTGCCGCCTAGTAATGCATGGATAGGCCCATAGGCTTTCTTTTCTAAGCAAAGGACTTCTACCTGGACCTGCTAATCCCTCCACTTCTCTTTTCTCTCCCTTTTGGAGAACTACTGATACCACATTATAAGCAAAGGGGAGAATACAAGAAACTAATTTGCAGGTTCCCAACTTCTCAAGATATTTCTGACTACCCAGTGGATCACCTGTTCTGACAAAAGAATGACCTGAGGATTAGCAATCTTGCTGCTACTCCAGGTGGGTGGCTGAGATGAGAAAAGCACTTCTGGAACAGAGTCATAGCTCATCCACATCCTATCTCCTCCAGAACACACTGTTCCCTTGAAATAAGAAAATTAGACAAGGGACACTTTAACTGACCCTATGACTCAAACTGCACATGTTTGTCTCCTTCTCTGCTATCTTAAATATCTCAACATATCTTGTCAAAGTTATTTTGATCCTATTCCTTTTGTTCTCCCTAGAATTTCCCAGCATGCCTAAAGAACAAATCCCCAAATCAGCCAAAAGGCCATAAATCCATATTTCTCCTCCCCCACCCCCCTTTTCTGACCCCATACACAATTCTCACCATCTAAATGCCTTGTTCCTTAAAGAACTTTACATACTCAAAATTTCACAGATGCACTTGACTCATTCTTTCCATCAACCTGAAACTAAACCTTGCTATCTCCTTTTCCATAGGGTAAAATCCAACTCCTTCTCTGAAGTATAGTTCTGGGAAGTCTTCCCTGATGCCCATTCAAGCAATGATTAAGCCCTCTTCGTGATCTTATTTCTGTCCCTTCCTATTAATAGTGTTTCCTAGATTATCCCTTGACAAATCCTACCACTGTAGTTTTTAGTTTCAGTTATAAATGTCAACAGAACAACTGTTTTGTAGGGTCCCTAAGAAGGTGCCCTCTCTTCCAATGGTCCATTTTATGAGAATGCGATATACTTCCTTGCCACCATACCCACAGTATATCCAATAAAACAGAGTGAACTCTAGTATTATTTGATTTAAAGCATTCAGCTTATTTGAGCCTGCATTTCCCTTTCTGTAAAAAGTCTGTGAGAACAGCTATCTTCCAAGGTTATTGTGAGAATTCAACTGTTCAAACAAATATTTGGTAAGAACTTGTTGCACTTGAGTAATTTCTCATTAAATACTTAGGTATTACTCTTGGTACTGTGGATGTGTCAGCAAATGAAGCAAAATCCCTGATCTTGAGCAACTACAACTAGTAGACAAAAAACAACAGTAATGAAGAGGATAATAGTTGCTAGCACAAACTGAATATTTGCTATATACCTGGTAATTTATTTGAATTAGCTCATTTATTTTGCACAACAACTCTCCTGGGTCAATGTTATTAGATCCATGTTTTTGTTAAGCTGAAGAGCAGAGACATTAAGAACCTCACTAAAAGTTACAGCAAATCAAAACAGTGATTCTGCTCCCAGGGTCTTCTCTCCAAAGGAAATACAGATTGCATGGCAGGCGCTCTGTTGAAGAACTCAGTTAAAGAAAAACAACAAAGTCCAGGTGATGGTGTTACAAGTTGCTACTGAAACTTAATATAAGGGCGTCAGGGAGACTTACTGATGAGATACCATCTAAACAGAGTCCTGAAGAAAATGGGTCAAGAAGTCATTGAGAGTCATAGGGAAAAAATGTATTTCCAGCAGATCACACAAGCACCAGGTCTGAGGTGACAGCATCACATATGAGAGGAACAGCAAGTCAGCCACAAAATCCCAGCACAAATGGGACTCAATAAGGCCCTCAACAGAATTCTGGTTTTCATCCAGAGTGATGTAAAAGCTAACTAGAAGGTTCTGAGCAGATGAGGGGTATGATCTGATTCAGCTTTAGGAGGATTGCCCTAGTTGCTGGGAAGAAGAGACTGATGTGGATCAAAGGTAAAGGCAGCCAGAGTGGACCAGACTGGTAGTGGTGGAACTTGAGATGATGGTAAGATTCAGGACAATTTTCTTTTTTTCAATAGAGGAGGCAGAATTTACTAAAGGGTTGAACTGAGTTGTGAGGCAAAAGAGGGAACTCAGGAAGGACTCCAAAGATTTAGGACCAAACAGCTGCAAGAATGGAGCTTCCTGGTAAGGACCACTACAGGAAAAGCAAGATTGGTAGGGACTAGAGGAGAAATATCAGTAGTTTGGTTTTGGATATGTAAAACGTGTAATGCCTATATACAACCACATGAGGGTGTCCGTGAAAGATGTCTAGGATGGAAATATAAGTCTGGGATGCTCATGAAATCAGGGGGTTGGCATCTAGCAAGAGACTAAGAGCAAAAGGAAAGATGGAATCTTGGGATGCTGCAAGGCAGGGGTGGGGGTGAGAAGGCACTAATGAAGATGAATGGGGACTAATCAGTAATCCTAGAGAAGAAACAAGACAGAGAGGTGTTCTGGAAGCTCTAGTAAAGAAAATGCTTCAAAATAAAGAACTGAGGTATAATGACAGTTAAAGATCGATGGAATAGGATTGATAGTCTAGAAATAAACCCTTACACTTAAGGTCAGTTGATTGTTGACAAGGGTATTAAGAACATTTAGTAGGAAGAGTCTCTTCAACAAACTGTTGTAAAATGGTCCCAACTAGAGACCATTATGCTAAGTGAAATAAGCCAAAGGACAAATATCATACAGTCTCTCTGATATAAGGTAACCTTCATGAATACCTATATATCTGTTGATCATGTCTTAACATGTAAATACATATATTCACCTAGAGGAACTGTATAACAGAGGCAAATATACCATGAAGATACATCACAGTATGCATCTCTACTCCGGAATAAAAGACAGATTTTCCCAATGAAACTGTCAAATATAACTTGACAATAGGATGCTGGACTTTCTACCACTGTCTATACCTACAATGTAATGATATACTTAAGCAGCAGAATGATGGACTTGTGATTGTTGCTGAGGATCCACACTAGTGCTATAACATAGGAAAAACAGTTGGGGGTTTGAGGGATGTGGAGGGTAAAAGGGGAAATCCCTGAGCCGAAGGAACTATATCACAAAAAATTTAAAAATTAGGGCCTGTTGCAGTGGTCTAGTAGCTAAAGTCCTTGCCTTGAACATACTGGGATCCTATAGGGACACCAGTTCTAATCCCAGCAGCCCCACTTCCCATCCAGCTCCCTGCTTGTGGCCTGGGAAAGCAGGCAAGGATGGCACAGAGCCTTGGAACCCTGCACCTGCATGGGAGACCTGGAAGAAGCTCCTGGCTCCTGGCTTCAGATTGGCTCAGCTCCAGCCATTGTTGTCACTTGGGGAGTGGATCATCGGATGGAAGATCTTGATCTCTGTCTCTCCTCCTCTCTGTATATCTTACTTTGCACTAAAAATAAATAAAGCTTTTTTAAAATTTTTAAATTAGAGTTAAAATTAAAAAAAGAACGCCAAATTGTGTTGTGACTAAGTAGTCTCCTGGGAAAAAAGGATGAGGTTTAGAGCCTATTGTGGGCTACATACAAAATTTAACTCAAAATGGATCACAGATCTCAATGTAAGAGCTAAAACTACAACAAAAATGGGAGTAAATCTTTGTGACCTTACAGTAGACAAGGTTCTTAACTATGACATCAAAAGCACAATCAACACAGGAAAACAGTGTATAAATGCAATTTCACAAAAATTTAAAACTGTTTTTTGCTCTACATCATATTCATTATAAATAGAATTTAAAAACCAGAAAATAATAAGTTTTGAGAGGATGTAGAGAAACTGGAACATTTGCGTACTATTGGTGGGAATGTAAAATAAGAAAATATGATAATCCTTAAAAAAAACAGTGATTACTTCCCAGAATATATTCCTAAAAGAAATGAAATCAGGGACTCAAAACAAATATTTGTATATTCATGTTAACAGTATTATTCACAACAGCCAAAAGACAGAAACAACCCAACAACCCAAGGATGCACTGACACATGTATGGAACTATAACACATGATAAATGCATACAACGGAATATTGTTCAGCCTTAAAAAAAAAAAGGACATTCTGAAATATGCTACGCCATGAATGAGCCATGGGACTTTATATGAAATGCAGTAAACCAATTGCAAAAAGGCAAACATGCTTTAACTTACATGAATTATTTTAGGATAATCAAACTCAGAAATATATAAAGAATGGAGGGTACCAGGGAGTTGGAGGAAAGAAGAATAGATTATATTTGATGAAATCACAGAGTTTCAGCCACAGAACATCAAGTCTTAGACATACACTGTGATGATGGCTGCATAGAACTGTACACTTTGAAATCACTAAAATAAATCTTAATGATACATATGCTTTGCCACAATAACCAAACTGCAAATAAGACTTTTGGGTTTTCAAGGGATACCAATAATAAAGTGAAAACATAAATCTCAGAATGGTAGGAAACATTTACAAATAACATTTGATAAAGGTCTTTTATCCAAATATGTAAATAATCCTTACAGCTTAAGGAAACAAATAATACACCTTGAAGGTGGGAAGTGGGGGAGCACAGGGCACAGTGGTTAGCTCACTACTTCGCACATTTGCTTCCCATATCAGAATGCCTGGGTTCATGTCCAGTTCCACTTATGATTCCACTTTTCCATTAGTGCATTGCCTTGGAGGCAGCAGGTAATGGCTCAATTACTAGGGTCCCTACCATTCAAGTGGAAGGCTCAAACTGAGTTCCAGGCTCCTGGTTTTGACATGGCTCAGCCACAGCTGTTGCATGAATTTGGGAATGAAACAGTAGATGGAAGATCTCTCTCTCTCTCTCTTCAGACTTATTTTATAATCGAAAGGTAGAATGATGGAGAGTGAGAGAAAGAGATGTTCCATCCACTGTTTCACTCCCAAAATAGCCACAATGGCTGGAGTTAGGCCTGGGCCAGACTGAAGCCAGAACTAGGGCTCCATCTTTCCACGCAGGTATGCCAAGTTGAGTGTTAGGAACCCAAATACTTGGAAAATCTGAATGATCTCTCTTTCTTGGTCTCTGTTGTTCTCTCTCTGTCTTTCAAACCAAATGCAAATAATTTTTAAGAACATATATAAAATAAAAATGAGCAAAATATGTGAATAGATATCACCCCAAAGAAGCTCTACAAATGACCAGTAAGCACAGGAAAATATATTTGACATCATTAGTCACTATAGAAATGTAAATCAAGACCACAGTGAGATATCCTTCACATTCTCTGGGAAGTCTATAATAAACAGACATGTTAATAAGTGTTGACAAGGCCATAGAGAGAATAGAACTTCATACACTGTGGGTGGGCATATAGTAATACAACCACTTTGGGAAACGATCTGATATTCCTAACAAAGTGAAACACAAACTGATCATATGTCCCAGAAACTCTAGGTAAATGCCCAAGAGAACTGAAAATTTATGTCCACACACAGCCTTACACACAAATGTTCATAACAGTATTGTTAATAATGGCCCCAAACTAGAAACAACTCCCAAATGTCTATCAACTGATGAAATGTCTGTCTAATGAATATTATTCAGCCAGAAAAAGGAAAGAAATATATACATATGCTACAATATCTGTGAATCTTTTTTTTTTTAAAGATTTATTTTTATTATTTTTTATTGGAAAGGCGGATATACAGAGAGGAGAGACAGAGAGGAAGATCTTCCGTCCGATGATTCACTCCCCAAGTGAGCGCAACGGGCCGATACTATGCCGATCCGAAGCCAGGAGCCTCTTCCGGGTCTCCCACGTGGGTGCAGGGTCCCAAAGCTTTGAGCCGTCCTCGACTGCTTTCCCAGGCCACAGGCAGGGAGCTGGAAGGGAAGCAGGGCTGCCGGGATTAGAACCGGCGCCCATATGGGATCCCGGGCGTGCAAGGCGAGGACCTTTAACCACTTGCGCCACTGCGCCGGGCCCAATATCTGTGAATCTTAAAAACATTATGCTATGCTAAGTTATTATTAAAATAAATCTTAATGGTACATCCGCTTTGTTGGATACAAGCAGCCACATTTTGCAAAAATCCTTTTATATAAAATATTCAAAATAGGCAAATCTATAAAAATACACAGATTTTCCGGCCATGGACAAAGGAAAGTGAGAGTGACTATTAATGGGGTGACATAAGTGTCCTGAAATTAGCTATTAGTGATGGCTGTGTAACTGAGTATACTATCACTTGGTTATATACTTGCTAAGGAATTTTATGACATCTGAATACAATGAAGAAAGTGATGATCAACTGTGCAGTTTCTGACTTAAAAGGAAGTTTGTCAATGGATAACTAGTCTGGCATTATAGTCAGATGACTGCCATAACCAAAAACTATTTTGGCAGCATGATATCAATGAAAGAATTTAGTTTTCTATAATGTACATGAGAGCACTTAAAACAGCATGTAGCATATGCCAAAAAAAAGGATGAAAAATAAGAACTCAAACTAACAATAAGCTCTAACTAGTAAGCTCAGGTCCCAAAAGGTCTCAGGCAGAGCACTGAAGAAAGCCGGTTTCTCGAATGCTTTGATGGGGTAGCAGCTGTTCTGACACTGAACCAGCCCACCAGGACACAGTAACTGATGTAGTGAAGTCTATAAAAGGAGTGTGCTGGGGAGAGGCTGACCAGTCTGCTCACCCTCCTCTAACCCTTCTGCTCTGTGCAGGAATGTAGGAGTTAAGCCTGGACCCATCACTGAAGCACCAAGGGGAAGCTGCCCAAGTCCTGCCCTTGCAACACCCAGTACTGCCTAGCACTCCTCCAACCAAGGTTTAAGGAGTATGTAAGCACATGCTGCTGTGATAGCGGTGGTTTCTATTGCTAGAGTAATAAATTAGGTCCTGCACACCGTGGTGGGGAGGGGACAGGCTGCACTGTTAACACAAGAGAGAAGTCTCTTACAGCAGAGAGTAACAAGGAGATTCCCAGAAGAGGTGATGTTTGTATGTTGAAGAACAAGATTTTGCTGGGCTCAAATGAATACAGCACCTTAGTTAGTAGTGATAAAATATACACGGGTATGCTAAGAACAGAATGACCAAATCAAATATCTAAGGTAAAGTTTCCTTGTAGAGGCACAGAATAGGACAAGGGGAGAAAACCCTGGGAGTGTAAACTAGAGACCAATTGGAGTGATCGTGAATAGCAAGTGAAGAAATTCAGACATCTTATAGTAAATAAGCTAGAAGAAGCAATTTGAAGGTTATTTGAAAGAATAATATGATTTATTTATTTGCTTTTAAAACCTTAGGACTCAGTATAGCATTCAGATGAGTCAAATTCTAAGCGTATAAAGACATAGTATGGAAATACCTACTTCCTATTCCATTAGTACTTTACCTAACATTCTTCCCCGGGAGCAGTCTTCTGTAGCCACAGGCCTCATAATCATGTTTCAGTCACCAGCAACTGTGTATGCAACTGTATGCACCACACAGCTTAGGTGAGTGGAAGATTTGTACACACAGAGTGCTCTTACACGTAGGTTTGTGTAAGATCACTCTAGAGTGCTTGTACAACGCTGAAATCACTTAATGCATTTCCCAGAACACAGCCCCACCAGTAAGTGACACAAGGCTGTTTCAGATTCCTACCTAACTTGCCTTACATAACCTACATATCCTACAAGCAGGCATCGTGTCATGTGGTATTCCTTTCCTCCCCTTTTTATGCAAATCAAAACATCTTATGCATACTGTTATACCTCTTAGCTTTTTTTTCCCCACATATCAATATATCTTGGGTATCTTTTCATTTCAATACAAAATTGTTTGATTCTCTTTATAGCTACATGGCACTGTATTCCACTGTTTGGATGGACCAGTAACTGACTTAACTTTAATGACCATCTAGGTTGTTTTCCATCCTTGCTATTAAAAACAATGTTTCAGGGTCCCAAGGCTTTGGGGCTCATCCTCAACTGCTTTCCCAGGCCACCTGGGGAGTGAATCAGCAGATGAAGATCTTCGTCTGTCTCTCCTCCTCTCTGTATATCTGACTTTCCAATAAAAATAAATAAATCTTTTTAAGTTTCAAAAATAGCCTCATACATATGTCACTTCCACATGTGAAAATCTGCAGTAAACATTCCTGGGAGTGGTGCTGAGGGCTCAAGGGGCAAATATTTGAGTAATTTTGATAAATTTCTCAGTTGGTTTCCTTAGAGATTATACCAACTTACATTCCTCTGCTACGAGGAATGTATGAATGCCTGCTCCCTGACACCTTTGCCAACACAATATGCTTCGTGATTTTAATTTTGCCTTAGGAAGATTAATCAGGTTATATGCATAAGAGGACAACCCCATTTACATTTAAAACTGGATGAACACAACATATGCTCTTTGGATAAATTTAATTTTGTTTGGGAGACATAATTTTAAAGTTACATAGCTTCCTACTGCCTAGAAAAAAAAGTTTTTTCCACTTGTAGTAAAAAAAAAAAATCCATTCTCCATTTCTTAGGTAACCATCCTTTTGTTGGAGGAGGAAGGCAGATCTGTGGAGGGTCAGACACGCGCAGAGTCAAGAACACAGATAAGCAGCTCCTGGATACTCTACATCAGAAACAAGTCCAGGAGAAGGGAGATGACAGAGGTCAGTGTGGAGCAGCTTATGAAGTAGAGAAGCCCCATCAGTTGCTAGGGAAATGGCACTTTCATCTCAAGAAACTCACGGTGAAACATTTTTAAATGCCACACAGAATTCTTTCCCAGCCCTTTTTGTGCCTGCAAGCAAACATGCCTCTCTCCCACGCCTGCCTCCTACTCTTCCACTTTATACCCAAAAGTCCTGCAGCTGCCAACTACTTCTACCTAAATATCCCTTCCCTCTTTTAAAAGGTACTTTCTACAGTTCCCCCCAGGTAGATGGGACACTCTCCTAGGGACAGGAATGTCTCCAGCTCCCAAAGTTAAGCCTCATGCTTGAAGAACTTAAGACTGATTCAGGCAGTGCACCTCCCCCATCACCTGGAGTGACTGCCACCACACCAGGTCTCATGGTGGCCAGAAGGAAGCCATGGGTAGCTAGCCAGGACCCCAACACATGCAGAATACCTGAGGGTACATCTTCAACAGAGAGAAGGTTCGCCTTCTGTACTAGCTCATGCAAAAGCTTTTTCTGCCTTAGCCGTTTCTCTCTTAGAACATTTTTGAAATTGCTGATGCACTTGTTGAGGTAAATAGTCTCAGTACACACTTGCTCTAGGCTTGGTCGGCCTTGCTTGGGAGATTCCGGCGTGGAGCAAGTCTCACTTCCCAAACATGGAGTCAGAGCAAAGCTTTGTGATGAAATTGCAAGAGGGGAGTTATTAGAAGCAAGAGAGAAGCTGCTAGGATCCTTCGGAGTTTGGTCTTCTTGTGTGGAGGTGCCCAGCCCACCAGAGACCACACTGAGCAAGCTCTCACTCCTTTGACTAACTGGGCTCTCCACAGGGCATCCCTGGGCACCCCCTGAGCTCACTGCCCCAGCAAATCGATCACTATTTTCTGACTGGGAGCCACTCTCATTGCTTTCCAGGTCCTCAGGACTGTTCTCCAGCTTCTGAAACACCCCCTGCAGGGCCGAACGAAAGTGGTGAATGGCACGTCCCAATTTGCTTGTGTAAAACTTGATTTCTTCATCCTCCTGCAAGCCACCCATAACACAGGAGGACTTGTCAAAGACATCCGTGAGGACCTGAGCAGAACATTCCTCATCTTCATTCAGGTCAATATGTACCATGTCACCAAAAGTTGTGGGTCCCATGACAATTTCCTCCATCAGGTTGCTGCAGCTCAGAGCTGTGCGCTTTCTGGAATTGTCTGCCATAAGGTCCTCCAGCTGTTTTGGGCTCAAAATATCAAGCCCCGTGTCACAGCTCAGGAGCTTGTCCCCCACACTGGTTCTTTCTGTCTTCAGCAAACCAGACAGTGACAGGCAGCTGCTGGCCTCATCTTTAGTGTTGCTGTCATTTTTTGTTTTTGCTACTTTACATGTTTCAAGTTCTTGGCTGCACTGTTCGAGAAGCCGGGATTTCCCAGAATCTTCTATTTGATGGCAGGTGGTGACAGAAGCCTCTCTCCCTCCCAATTCACCACAGTTGCCCCTGAGAATTTCTGATTGTCCCCATGCTCCTTTTATTGCATATCCTGGCTTAGGCACCTCACTCTGCTTTGCTGGATTGTTCTTAAGGAGTAAGGAAGCACCTTGCCGTTCAACCAACCGATGTTCTTGATATTGACTCTGAGCTTTCATTTGAAATGACCCCATTATGGACCCGCTGTTGCCTGTTTCCACTTGAAGAGCTGGTTTATCCTGGCTTAAGGAATTCCAACAATCTGGAAACTGCTGTTGCAAAAATGACATAGACTTCTTTTGGGAATTCTGAGGGCTCTGCAAGCAACTTGGTTTTTCTCTGGTAGTAATCCGGACCCCCACATTCTGCAAGAGGATCGACTGCTGCAAGATGAAGTCCCTGTGCTCTAGACGGGCAAGCTTCACAACAGCAGGCCTGGGGCCAGGGGCTGTGCCTGCCCTGTAAGCCTCTCGGATGTACCTGTTGCACTGCATGCCATTAACACAGAGATGTTTCGCTAGGAAGCTGTCCACCAGTTCCATGGTATTTTCCCCATCTTCCTCAGGCAGTCCATAGAGATACAGGACGGCTTCCTCACTGGGTCGGTCTACGTCCTGAACCTTTTCCCCCTCACACATCTTAGCCAGGGAGCTACTGCCCATGTGCAAGCCTCCTATTTCACTCAGCACTGAGTCGACACAGGTTGAGACTTCGTCCACCGAGCCCCGGACTTGACTCAGGTGTTGCTGCAGCTCAGCAATCTCAGTCTGGAGACGGCTGATGCCTTGCAGCTCTCGGATGATGTATTCCACTACATCCCCCAGAGGCTCTCGCTGTTGATGGCCATAGCCTTCATCGAGGCCCCTGGACAACAGGGGCTTGGCCTGGTTCCTCTCTAGGGGCTCTTCACAGCTTGTGGCAAGGCTAGCAGGGGAGAGGTCCCGAGAAGCAGGCCCTGAAGCAGAGGCAGTGGAGCCCAGAGGAAGCTGGTTGCTGGTCTGTTGCCCAAAGCTGCCAGGTTGGGCCAGGTCCCTACCTCGATCTCCACCAATGGCTGAGGCTGCTGACCCACAGCAAGGGGGCAGAGAGTTGTCCTCTAGTAGGGATCCAGTTGAGTCTGAGGACTTGTTCTTGTTGCCACACACAGTCTCTGCCTTAGCCTTGTCCGGGGAAACCCTGGATGAGGGCCCCAAAGTGACCATGATTTCTTCTTCTGACTCCTGCAATAATCGTTTCATTTTCTTCCTCACAGTTTGAGGAATTCTCTGCCTCTTCCTCTTGTTCCTGATCAGGATGCTCAATGCAATTTGCCTTGAAAGGCAACAGCCTATCCTTCTCTTCTCAGTCTATTTCTAGCAATTATTGTTGACTGATGCCTTGGGTTTAGCCCACAGTGCTGTCTGGAATGGCCTTGTGTGTAGTGTCCAAACCTGGCACATTCCCCTTGGATCCTGGTTTGATCCTTATCCTGTAACTAATGGAAAAGGAAAACAGCACACTCTGGTCAGAGAGCGGAAGAATCTTAATCCAAATCACCTATCTAGCTGGGATAAAATTGCAGAAATCAACCCTGGCCTGCCGTCTAACTGTTGCCATGAAAGAGTAGGCAGTCAGTACTCTCATCTTGGCTTCCCAGCAGAGGACTAATGATCAAGTCTTTTGTGTTTTGGGAAAGCTACTGGGAGGTAGACAGGGTAAGGACAATGAGTGACTCTTTGCTTCATTCTACAAAATTCAGCACTAGGGTCTGGCTTGGGAATGAACAAATAGACACTCGACCACCAAAGATGAAACCCAGACACAGGGAAAGACAAGACATGGAATGTTTCTTCCATTTTGTTGCTCTCATGAAGGCTGAGCTACTCAAACTTGCACAACTGTCTGTGCTTATAACAATGCTTTCCCTTGGTTTAGTGACAGCAATCTTTCACTTTGAAGAAATGGTCATGGCAAGTACTTTAAATTTGGAGGAGAAAAGAACTTTGACACCCGATTCCAGAATCAGCGGGTGTAATATGACACAGACTCTATCCATAATTCAGGTGGCATTTAGATTGTTTGGATCTAGAGAGGCAGGCAGGCTAAGGCATACATATGATGAGCCTGTTAACTGTGGGTGTTGAGCTTGCAGATGCTATGCACCACTTATTCCCTGGGGATTTTGTGCAGCCTAATCAGTACCCACATTCAGCTTTCCCGGCCCATAGCGGATCCTTTAGAGCACCACATTAGGTTATGGCCCAGCACATCGTCCATTGTTTCAAAAACAGACGGTTATTCTGATTGGCCTGCAGAAAACAATGCATGGTTCATCCAGGTAGTTAAAAAGTGTTCCCAGGTGCTCTGCTATTGTCCAACACAGTGAAGACAGGCATACTAGTAGTCTGACTCCCATATCCTAAGCTATTGGTAACTACGCCACAGAGAGAGAAATGATTCATCATCATCATTATATACAGTGTTCTTTTTTTTTTAACTAAGAATGTACCAAGTATAAGGAAAGAGCAGAGTTGCAAGGACAAAAAGGAAAGCAGAGAGCCAGCAGTCAACACTACTTCTAGTAAATCAGAACTTCTGTTGGGAGGGGTAAGATGGTTTAATGGAAGACATATAATGCTTTCAAGCTCTTTTACCAGACACAGGTTCCCCATTTTTTATATTTGCTCTAAATTTCAAAGTCTTCTAAACTCTTGCTTCTTTTTATTTTCCCAGTATTCAAGTTGATCCTTAAAGAATGCAAGCTGAGGGCCCGGCGCTATGGCCTAGCAGCTAAAGTCCTCGCCTTGAACGCACCCGGGATCCCATATGGGCGCTGGTTCTAATCCCGGCGGCCCGACTTCCCATCCAGCTCCCTGCTTATGGCCTGGGAAAGCAGTCGAGGATGGCCCAAGGCTTTGGGACCCTGCACCTGTGTGGGAGACCCGGAAGAGGTTCCTGGTTCCCAGCTTTGGAATGGCGCAAGCACCGGCTGTTGTGCTCACTTGGGGAGTGAATCATCGGATGGAAGATCTTCCTCTCTGTCTCTCCTCCTCTCTGTATATCTGACTTTGTAATAAAAATAAATAAATCTTTAAAAAAAAAAAAAGAATGCAAGCTGAATGCTGTCACGGCAATTCATTTTCGGGAAGAGTCTCATCCACAATCCATGAGTCAAAAATATAAAAGCACTGCACTTCCATTCTAACAGACATGAAAAAGACAAGCTACAGGACTTGGTTAAAGATGAATCTGACTCCTATAGCAAGAAGAACTAGGCCAAGAACCAAGAGTCAAAAACTAAGTGACTCCCCACTGCATAACTGCCCCCTCCTCTTTCCAGCTCATCTTTCTCTACTTACCCTATATGGAAGTACAGAGACCAAGTCACTCATTACTGCTTTATCCATCTCAAATTCTCAAGGGACCAAGTCTCAGTCCAGCTCTTGTGATGCTTTATGCTTACAACTTGAATTCCTTGTGCTTAGTACCCAACTGCCTGGGCAGACCAACCCTCTATTTAGGATTAACTCTTTCTTATTTCCTCCCACAAGTACAAAATATCTATTTTCCAAGGCACTCCTTTCTTTTCTCCCCAGCTAGGCAGGGAGTATGTGTCTCTGATTTGGTCTTAACACCTAGTGTTAGTCCTAAACAATGTCTCTGGTTCTCCAAGGGCTGGAGCTATCAATTAGCCTTTTAAGTTTGTCTCAAAGGAGAAAGACTGCTACCAAACCAAGACTAAAGCTCTGCATAAGCACTTAAGGCGCCAAACAAATGCTATGAGAATGAGAATCGGGAGACTCAAGCGTGGGCTCTGCTTCACTGGTAACTTTGGTTTAAATACTTGACTCTCTGTGCATTTATTTCCTCATCTGTAAAGTGGGTGAACAAGTATAGGGATGTTATACAGCTAAAATGAGAGACTGGTACTTTGTAAACTATAAGACCCTGCAATGTCATTATTAAACAGACACAGTAAATCCTTGAGTCAACAAAGCAAGGAGACCAAGACTTAAGCCATACAACCAATCACCTAAATGATATCATTTGAGTGAACTATGACTTCTACTCCACCTGACTACCATTCCCAGTCCCTTCTAAGGGGCTGCAGCAGTACCTGAAATCCCACCAGGCAGAACCACCTTTGAGTTGATCCAACTATCTCTTTCCTTCCTAATTCTTATGTGTGTGTATGTACAGAAGCAGAGAAGACAGAGAGAAATATCTTCCAAATGCCCACAACCACCAGGTCAAAGCTGGGAGCAAGGAACTCAGTCTGGGTCTCTTCTCCAAGTGACAGGAAACAAAGCACGTAAGCCACCATCTGCTGCCTCCCAGGGTGTACAGTAGCAGGAGGCTGGATCAGTGGATCAACAGTGAAGCCAGAACTTGAATCCAGATACAGTTTTCTTTTTAAGGTAAGAAAAGGGAGGAGCAAATAATTTAGCTCCCAACACTTCTCTCAGGCAGCAAATGTCTATAGAAGGCAAGTTTTCTTTTCCTCTAATACTCATGAGACGCAGAATTCATTGTCAGGTCCTCCAAGGCTAACTGCACCTTGGTCCAAATGAGGCAGTGTGTTAGGAACAAAGATGAAGCTGCTTCAGTCTGTGTTTGTCACTCAGATCAACATTCCAGATACATTAGGCCTAACCTCTGAACAGCTTTGCTATGTTCCCTCTCAGATGACCATTTCCACCACAATGGCTGGCTACCCATAGGGAAGGTAAACAGGTTCAGAGATTTTTTTCCCCCTATGGTTCCCTGAAGACTGAAGCAGAGATGCCTGTTTCCCTTTGTTACTGGCAAATGGGAAATTTCCAGTTAAAGCTGCCATAGCAACTTCTCCCAGCACCAAACAAAGACACTTGCTTCCATATTAAACAGACAATAATAACAAAACCCCTATAAGCCTTCCTCTGAGTTGGCAGTCACTCCCCTTGGATGAACTCTGAATTTAAGGATCACCTCCTGGATAAACAGCTTCTCTAAAGGCAACAAACACCCACAGTCACCCAGGTCTTCAACTTTGAAACAGGGGACAGGATTCAACGCAATGCTTAAAGGACCAAGCAATCACTTTGCTCAGAGTTCAATAGGATATCAGCAGCTAGAAAAGGCTACTTTTCTGGGCCAGGAGGTTCAACTCACCACCTTCCCCAACCTCTCTTTGCTACTACTGTCCATGGGAATGTGATAACAGGTGCTAAACTGTGAGAAGGACAATTTGTTCTCCACGTCAATTTAAATGAATGAGTGGGCGGTATCACCAAACACTGGATGTGCCAGGCATTAAACTATATGTGGGGAAATATATGCATAAGACACAGTCCTTCCTCTCCTTTGGAGAGGGATATAGACATATGCAGATACAATATAAAGTGACCACAGAGGTTGTAATAAAAAGTCAAGAAGGGAAAAACCTCTTTTTAATGGTTTGTGGTTATTTTTCTTTTAGCCAGCTCTCTGACTTGCTAAATAAATGTGATTAGGAATGTGTTGAGTTCTTGTAAAAATTGCTTCTGACCCAAATCTTGGCTTAGAGGAAATAGCCAGGGGACCTCTGGCACCAGGCTTGGTATACACATAGAACAAGCAGCCTCCCAATTAGTGTGAAGCAATCCCAGCCGGCAGCACGCCAAACACTCCCCTGCCTCCACAGCAGACACATCACTGCTGGCCCACTGACCAGACAGGATGGCTACCATGGTGATATGAGGGAACTTTCTGAGCCATAGTAGGAGGGGCACTCTAAAGATGTTAATCTTCAGGAAAGAATCAATGTCTACGGAGTAACTGAAGACTTTAAGACACAGTATCACAAGAAAATGACCAGAACATAAGCTGTGAAAGGTGAAAGTGACCAAAGAATAGGGAGTGCCTTGGTCCCAGTGCTTATTAGTGAAGTCTTGTTACTGCAGCAACAAGACTTGCCATCCCTCCTCTTTGTATCCTTCAATCCAGCCTAAGCAGTACTTTTGATTGGCTGTCACAAAGAACTCTAGTTTCTCAATAGCTCAATTACCCAAGATTATAACTCTCTCAACCTGGAACGACACACGGATGCCTGGGTGGGAGGCTGTGCTTGAGGGCCCACGGTAGGTATGAGATCTCACACTGGAAGATGCACCTTACTTGTTTTTAAACAGGGGGCATTATGACGATAAGCATGGGACCTGGAACAGAGTGAGAAATCAGTGTCATGAAGAAAACACAAGTGTATTTCAAGCAGTTCATGGAAAGCAGTAATACAAGATAACATGCATTTTCCTATGAACTTCTTAAAGTATATTGGTAAGTGAGTTGATGGCAGACTTCAGTTAAAATCCAGGTTTCCTCATTTCAAGTTCACTTCAGTTTCCATGACAACACGCTGCCTTCAAATTCTACTTTTCCTTCTAGATTAATGGCTTATAATCCCCATTCACTGTAAAACTAAGTTAAAAATCTCTTCCCAATTTCACTTACAATTTTCTGGGTCCTTATTCAAGATATTTTTTTAAAATGCCATTACTGATCTCTTTCACATGGTCCGTTTAGTTGGTATCTTTCCAGCTTGTACCCGACTGGTAGGGAAAGACCCCGCCACAACTCTTCATAGCCCCATGTCATCTGCCATGATGGGGCTCCTACATGCTCTTCTAGCAGGAAAAGCTGCCTGGGCCTTCAACGCTAGTGATGGGCCCAGAGCAACTCAGTCCAACAGAAACACATGTGAGCCACGTGGGTGAATGAAGTTTTCTCTAGTAGCCACATCAAAAAAAAAAAAAAAAAGAGTAAACAGCAAACAGGGGAAATTGATTTTAACATATTTTATTTAACTTAATATCTAAAATAGTTCCTCAACATGTAATCAATATAAAAATTAATTACCTAGTTGCATTCTTCTTTTCCTAGTAAGTCCCTGAAATCTCACCTGTATCTTATGTTCACAGCAAATCTCCAATTAGCCTAGCCATACTTGTGGGACTCAATAGTCACATGTGGCAAGTGGCTACCATAGTGGACAGCGCAGGTCTAGAGGTCTGGCCGTGGGTGTGCTGGAGAGCCTTCAAAACCTGTCACTAGAAGTTTGCTACAGAGAGCAGGCTGTCATCTCAGGGGCAGCAAATCCTCTGTTCTTTCACTCATCATTTCACCTTTGATCCTAGCTAGATGCAGCACAATTCTGCTGTATGAGCAATTCAATCCTCCTCCAGACTACAAAGAAGAAAATATCAAGGTCCCAGTCTGCAGAGAATGAGACCGTTTCTCACTCTCAACTTGACCATTTCTTGATACCCTTTAGTTCTCTATAGCTTCTCTCTAATACTCTGGACAAGGCCACAGAATAACCTTGGTTACCGTAGCAGAAAACATGAAAGGCTTAGAGACTGAGCATAACCTCAATGCAGCTAGGTAAGACATGCTATCTTACCCCACCTACTCTGGAGGATTACATGATACTACTGAGGTACCAGATTTGTTTAGACTTTTCAGTTGACAGGACTCTCATTTTATCATCATAACAAGCCTTGGGGGGCAGGAAGGAAAGCTTTTTATTCATCTTTCACAGGAATGAAAGCGGAAGCACAGAGAGGCTCAATTAGACTTCACCTAGGTCATGAAGTAGGACTAGCATTTACCAGTGGGTCTTACATCTACAGAGTTCGTGCTCTGCCCCACAAGACCCATGACAAACTGCACAGTGATCTGTATGCATGTGTGCACACTCAAGGCTGAGAAAACTCCAGATCATTTTTCTGATTTAAACAGCATATGCACATGACAGAGATTAACTAATACATTAGACAGAAAGAGACACAGAGAATGGAAACATTTCTGAATTTATGCAGACTACATACGAGAACATGAAGGTTACCTGAGTACACACATAAATGTATGAGATGAAGTAACATTATTATTTCTGTATATATACAAACATGGAGAGCTTATGAGTATTCACACAAGATAAATGAATCAGTTGTCTATATGTATATAGCATGAGAGAGGAACAGACAGACGATTTATAAACATATTTGGACACACGAAGAGGGAAAAACAGATGCTGTGTATACACGCAGCAGAACACCAGGGAAGAATGAATGAATGGTCAGATTAGCGACATACAGACACGTGCACGGGAAGCTGCAAGCCAGCTCCTTCTAACCCATGCTGATGATGACCCCCCCATCAGCAGGTTGCCTCAAGCAGTTATGTAATTAAAGTAGCTGCTCCACATTCCATCCACGAACCCTTGGCTTCTGTCCTTGCATGTCGTTCAGAGTCAGTCATCCACTCAATGCCACTTACCTTGCTGCTGTCACCAAAACAAGGGTTAAAAAAATGAAAAAACAAACCAAAACACACGAAACCCAGGATTCTCAAGTTTTAGAATGCAACTGCTGTCTTTCTTGAAAAGGAAATCCATTAAGAAGCACTCCGTGGTCTGACAGAGAAGCCACAGGATGAACTTTCTAAGCCCCAGCACTGCTGCTCGCTCAACCGACACACAGAGCCCAGGAGCTATTATGCTTGGTGGCACCCAGCTGGCTGGCTCCCGATGCCAAGTTGAGGATCGGAACAATGCCCAGCAGAGAAATCCCTTCAGTGAACGCTGGGCAGGAGTTTCGCTGGCTGCAAATCTAGGAATCCAATCTGGCCCACACCTCCCTGCTGATGGGGGGTTCCTGACGCCCAGCCTGCTGAAGGTAACAGCCGCCAAACTTCAACTGGAGGTGGAATTCTAACTCAATCAATTCCGAGCTTGGAGACTGAGACGGAAAGCAGGGCAGCTCCTGCTCCTGCTGCTGCTGCCGCTCCTCCTCCTCTCCAGCTGCTTCCTGACTGCAACCTCCCATAGGGCACCAGCCCTCCTCACACATTGCTGGCGCACACACCCCTTTCCCAGCACACTCATGCACACACGAGCATCGCCAGCAAGCTCACTCACACACCCTTGGTGAGCGTCTCTCCCTCCTGCTAAATATAGGTCTTACTCTCTCCCTCTGCCCCCTCCTTCCTTCATTCTCCCCGCTCCCTTTTTCTCTCCTGTCTATCCATCTCTCTTGCATCTGGGCTATAGAATATAAAGAGAAATAAGACACAGAACCCCACACTTTGAGGAGCTCCCAAGCTCAGAGGGAAGTCAGCACAGAGCAAGAAAATTGCTGGAGCGCAGTCTACAGGGAGTCTTTGCTTTTCCTGAGGCAAGATCTAGGTTGGTTGGTTGGTCGGTTTTGTAGATTCTACAATCTGCTTTTAGGCATTTGGAGAAGCTAAAGGACAGGGAAAATGTTCAAGTGCAATTTACATCAAATAGTGCCTTGAGCTCAGAGTTCCCATCTAGTCCAGTTCTCCCTGAGCAGCCACTCTAAGAGGGCCAACTGGAGAACAAGAACTTCTTTAAGCTCTGCCAAGGCAATGGCCAGAGAAATATCAGGGAAACTGAGGTGGACCCCAGTCCATAGAGTTCTGGATCAAAGATTGCTTTTGAAATAGAAACTAAGTAACCCAAAGTTTTGTCATGTTGCCCATAAAGGTGTCTAAGTTTCTGGGCCCTGTTTTCATGGCCCCAAATTTCCCAGCCCTTCTCTAGCAATGGTAGCCCCAATTCTACTGCAGATTTTATCAGCTGGGTAGTCACAATTCCTGGTCATTCAACAATTTTAGAAAGGACTCATCAGGGAATTAAATATCCAACATAAAATTAAAGCATTACCCAGGGCCCCTTGAAGCCCTGTTGCATAAAATGCTAATGAAGCACAAATAACACTTTCCACTCTGCAAACACTCCCCAATAAATTTCAGAGACCTTCACTAGTATGCAACCCTGATCAGTTAGGAACAATCCTGTGAAGACAGGCCCTCTTTCTTCCCCAGGCCTTAGGCCAGCTGTAGATGTGCAATTTTGATTCACCAATCAGGCACAAACCAGGCTCCAAACCTTGCCACTTCTACAGCCCTGCAATGTTTCTCAAAAAAAAAAAAAAACAAAAACAAAAACAAAAACCCATAATGGAATCCGGTCCCTTGGCCCAGAAATCAGGCAAGGTTAGAACCAGTCACTACAGAGTAGGCAGTCTTGTATGGTAGATCAAACAGGTTTTTAACTTAGAATAATTTCCCTAGCTCATCCAAAATCCTGAGGAAAAGCAGTTGATTCCAGAGCCAACATTTGCTTCCCTACTGCCTTCTTCCCTTAACATTGCTTCCCCCTCAACCAAAGAAGACTATTTCAATTCCGAGAGATGCTAAACAACCCATTCCTTAACAATCCACCTCATTATGCAGCCCATGCTAACAGCAGAGCAAATACCTCCTCTAACACAGTTGGGAGCTGGCTGGATGACAGAAGAGATAAGGGCTGACAGCACAACTACAACCACATCTAAATACAGAGTGGAAAAAATAACTTGAAAACTGTCGCATTCCTGTGGAAGTCATAGGCAATTTACTGTGGAGTTTCCCACACTCCAACCAGGAGAAACAAGCACAAAGTTTAAAATGAGAAATAGAGGCAAGATTAAATCAGAACTTCCTCCCTAAGTGCAGCACTCTACAAGAGCCCTGAGCAGCAATGTCACAGTAAGGTTTAAGACAGGGACCTCCTAAGGAGAAGAACCTCACTCTTCCCCCAGAGTCAGGATTTTATCTGAACAGCCTGATTTTTCCTGCTTTGAGCCAGTGGCTCCAGGGCCTGACCTATGCCTCAGATAGCGTTCCTACGGATAATGGACTCTAGTCCTGTCCATCTGCCTCTCCCAAAGACATTCAGCCCATCTTCTAAGGAGGTCAGGCCTTCCAGAAAAATAAAAGTTCAGACATCAGAAGATATGTTTAGGATGTGAGGCTCGACAAATTTGTTATCCCTAGTTCTAGTCTCCAGACTTTGTAGGACAGCTCACATTTTTTCTAATCACAAATTACTTTTGAGTCTTTCCATCTCCCATGTTTTATCCAAAATAGGCAAAGTGGCAAAGCAGTACACAGCAGTCAATGTGAACTCTGGTAAAAAGCAGGGCTACTGCCACTGCACAGTGGGGCTCACAAAGTGCCAGACTTCACATGATCAAACACCCATCAGACCTCAGGGAACTCAGCTATGTGGAGAGGCAGGCAATTTCCATCATCTAAGCCACGCCCCTTGAGAATCCTGAGCAGCCTAAAGGGATGAGGTACTTCTTAGAGGTAAAGGAACCACAAGCACCCATCTCAGCTGGGAAGCTTCCTCAAAGCAAGCCTGCTGGAGAGCTAATTGGGGATTACAGGAAAAACCAACAACAACAAAAACCAGATGGGGTTAAGAAGGTAAAGGCATTCATCCAGAACTGTGAAATGCTCTGAACAGACATTCTCAAGGTCTGGTTCCCAATTTAAATCCTTGCAGGAATCTTCGCCTAGAGACAGATGAGTCAAGATGGAAATTCGACATGCAACACTGACACTCACGCAGCACTGTGGGAGGGTTCAGAGCTGCAAGGGCTCTAAAGAGGACCCAAATGGTGGGTTAGTCACAGGGACCACCTGGCACACCCAATTCCTTTGCACCACCCAAGGCAACCAAGTGCTGTCAGAGGGATAATGCAGGAGGGCCTCACCAGCCACTAGACCACACCTACACCCTCAGATGAACTAGTCTAAGTCTCTCTGAGACCAGATACACACCTGGTCTGGAAAGCTAAGGGTATGCCTGCTCCAAACCCAACCTGCCCAACTAGCTATCACCATCAGAGACTGGCTAGGTCAGAAGCAGTAGGGACCCACCTGATTTTCAAATGTGTGTCATCACACAGAGAGGACAGGGCACAGGGGGCTGCAAATCTATCTCATGCAGGAGTCAGCTTGATATTCTCTTTCTCTGTGCTTTCCTTCTCTACCACTAATCAAAGTCCAAGCTACACGAAATGCCCGACGTGTGGTCACACAGATGGGATGTGCTTGATGAGGAAAGTGGCTTGCTCTGGTGACTGAGAAAAGCCTCTCCTGTCCCCTACCCCCTCTGCAGTTATTATGCCCTCCCAAACTGCTCAGCAACTACACAGAGCAGAGAGAAGCAGGCTATGGGAGGGGCTCATCCTCCTCCTTCCCTCAGGAGCATGCCACCCTCAGGGAGTGATGAGCCTGCCAGAGATGTGCTGACTTTACCGATGTGCTAAGACAGAGCTGCTACACAGCCTAAATTGGACCCGACAGGCTGCAAGGCAGGCTAAGGAGTCACAAACTGCTGACAAGTCCAAGCCCACAATCAGGCCAAACACCATCCATGATTAGCTAAAACTCCAATGTAACAAGTTGATAAGTAAACTCCACAGGACTGCCCAGCTAATCGGGTATTCAGCCAAAGGCTGTGGCCCCATATCTGTGTAAAGACCAAATGATTAAAAATGCAGTAAGAGTCATCTGCATGCCTGCCATGCTCTGACATCAACCTGGTGAATTCACAGCTTCCCTGGTTTAGGACTCACGAAGGTCCGCAACTGGAAACTGGTAATGTCACAAACCAATCCAGAAGACTCCAGCCCTGTCTCAATCTCTAGGCCTAAAGAAAGCAGGGGACCACATGTTGAGGATTCTCTAAGGGAAACTAAAAATGGGAAATTTCGTAAAAATGAAACCTCTGTACTGAAACGAGACCACTAAAATACTCAACATTGATCCCCCTCAGTTCTTTGTAATGGTGATGTATGTTAAAGCAAAACTTAAAGTAGAGAATTATTTTAGTTTAGGTCCATTTCTCTCTTCCTTCCCTTCCTTCTTCTCCCTTTCCCTCTTTCACTTCCTCTCTCCTTTTTTTTTTTAAGATTCATATATTTATTTGAAAGGCAGAGTGGCAGAGAAATAGGGAGACGGAAAAGGAAAAGGAAGAAGAAAGGGAGTAGGGAAGAGGGAGAGAAAAAGAGATTCTACTGGTTCACTCCTAAGTAGTTGCAACAACCTTGGCTAACACAGGCTGAAGCCAGGAGCTCCAGCCAGATTTCCCATTTTGAGGATAGGGGCCCAAATCCTTGGCTTATCTTCCACTGCTTTTTCCAGAGAAATTATAAGAGTTGGATCAGATGAGAAGTACCTAGAGCTTGAACTGGCACATCAATATGGGATGCTGGCATTACAGGCAGCAGCTTAGCTCATTGTACCACAATGCCAGATCCGAGGACCTTATTTCTATAAACTTCTGAAAATACATTCTGAGCCTGGATGTGAATTTCAAGTGGTTTTATTATTCAATAAAAGGACCCCACCAAAAACAGGAGAGTGTTTCCTAGATCATTCTCTGTATATTAAAAAATATTAGGTATGAGGCACTACATTGTAAGAAGCTAATCAACCTATAAACTAGAGAATTCTTAAGAAAGATTCAAACATAGCTGGAGAATCTTTGACAGTTTAAAAAAAAAAAAGCATGGGAGAGACAAGGGGAAGCACTAGATGAGTCAGAAGATTTAGACATGGCCTGGAAAGCAAGGAATGTTGACAGCAGCCCACTGTTAGTTTTGGCATTGATGCTCAGAGCCCTAAGCTGCCAGCTCACCCGTATCAGTCTCCTACAAAGATGATTTCCTTGCTCAAACACAAGATCTTTGGTATACATAAATTCTAATTCACCATTTGATAACAAAATCCCCTACAAAAACCTTGGTCCCTCTACCACACAGTCACCAAGATCGATCTGTTTTACCTTCTTACCTATGAAATCTATCTCCGTCTCTACAACCCCTAGTCTAGTCTTCAAAAATTCTCCCCTAGCTCACTGGCCTTTTTTCTTGGGTCCACCTGCGAGATCTGGTCCTCCGAGGTAGAAAAGATGGAGCACTGGATGGCACTGATGCACATGGAGGATATAGCAGTCCATTGAGGCCATAGCAAAGGAAGGAGAACAGAACAAATTGGACAACTACTCTGGCCAAATGATGACAGCAAAATCTGGTCAAATGGAGATATACTCTAAGGCAGACTATGTCAGTCAATGGACAGTAGAGAAGATTCCTCATCCTTGGATCAGCAAGATCAACAGCATTTCAGAAATAGTGCATATACCTGGACAGAACTCTCAAAGCTTGTGCCACATCAGGACCCTGGTTTGATAGGGTGGCCATTCCGCATTCCTGGGTATTAGGGCAGTTGGAAGGCTGGGAATGCCTCCTCCACTTATCTCCTGCCTTCCCCCAGAAACAGGAAGAAGAAATTTAAAAATTGGAAACAATGATCACACCCACTTTTCCCTAACCCTAGATCCTTCCCACCTTGGTCAACTATATAAAAATCATCAAAAAATAAAATTTTAAAAGGTTAGTAAATAAGAATCTAGTGAAGTCATTAAGTTTTATCAGGCAAGCAGAGGAAGAAAAGTACTGTGTAGGAAACAAAGATGGACTTGTCAGAAACAGGAAGAGGACCTGGAAAGATATCACATAAGCCAACAAAGAAGAATATTTTTGGAAGAAATCAGTCAACAGTTTTTATCTTACCTGTCAGAAAAGAAACGCTTCAGTTGATTTTCATCTGCAATGCTCTTCCCAACTTGTCATCTTTGGTTATTTATATATGAATGTCCTCAAGTATGGACTGAATAAACACATTTCTTTAGCATGGCTAAAGATGACAACCAAAGGCAGTAGAAGTCTTAGGACTTGTTCTGTAACTCAGCCCTTCCTTGGAGTTGTTTCTACACTAGGTATGCACTTCAGGATATGAGTGGAAATCTCAGCTGCAGAGTTCCCAAAGGCAACACAACCTGCTGCTACTTGTAGGGAGTGGGGGTCTCCTTAAGACCAACTTCTTACAAACACAGGAAGCACACTCTGCCTTCATTTCTTTTATATTAAGTTAATGTTACTTTGTTCCTTGAACAACTGCTGGGCTTGGTGCAGTAGTCTAGCAGCTAAAGTCCTTGCCTTATACACACTGGGATCCATATGGGCACTGGTTCTTATCTTGGAGGCCCCGCTCCCTGCCTGTGGCCTGGGAAAGCAGTCGAGGATAGTCCAAAGCCTTGGGATCCTGCACCTGTGTGGGAGATGAGGAAGAGTCTTCTGTCTCCTGGCTTCGGATCAACTCAACATTGGCAGTTGTGGCCACTTGGGGAGTGAATCATCAGATAGAAGATCTTCCTCACTCTCTCTCCTATCTGTATATCTGACTTTCTAATAAGAATAAATAAATCTTAAAAAAAAAAAACCTGCTACCTTAGCAGCCTCTAGGGATTCTTTTGACAAAACTTCTCTGACCACCCTATCCCCAAATCCCAAGGCCAACTGTTTGTTGTTGTTGTTATTATTAAAAGTGTTAATCATTCCTTTTGTAATCAATTACTAATGGCCTTATTAGTACCATTTCACATTTGTATGTATTCATTCCAGAAATCTTTGCTTACTGTTTACAAAGTATTAACAGTTGTGTGAGGAACTAGCAATTAGTACATCGCGTGCAATCACTCCAGTTGTGAAAGTTGTCAGATTCAAAATGGAGTCACCCAGATTAAGTATGAGACACAGACGTACAGAAGGCCATAATCTTCCTGATGATAGAACAGACACAGGGATAGTTAGCAGACAAGGACAGCTGGTCACTTACACAAGAACACTTGCCTGATATATTGTTTTGAAAAGCCAATCCAATGAACCAGACTTTGACTGTGATTAGTTCTACTTGTAACTGAAACTGCTTACCAATCAAAGCCAGCCAGCTCTTGACTAACAACAAAAATGCCAATGAAACTTCTTTCAAGACACCTCACAGTTTTCCTCTTCACCCAATAAAACCCCAATCTTCCCTTTGTTCCTCGGACAAACCAGAAGCCTCAATGGCACACATGTGTGTCCTAGACTACAATCCTAACCTTAAAATCTCCAGGTGAAAAGCTTTTTGCATGAAGTTCATCTCTGTATGTTATTCTTGACTTTCGGCAGAGGAATTAAAGCTTGTACACATACAAGGTAAATGCCAGGAGAAAACAAAAACAAAGAAACATGCAGCCAGCAATGCAATCACTGAATCCTTGAACCACATTTTTCATTCTGCACGTCTGAGGCTGCCAAGGCTTACTGACCGAGAAGACACTATGGGTGAGGATTGCCTTTTAATCCCTAAGACCACAGATTTAGATTTCTGCAGGCCCTTCATCAGCCAGGCAGCAGCAAAAAGACTTCTTTACAGCTACCAAACAAAAGTAAATGAATAAGAGTACTGTAAATGAAAAAACTTTCTGTATAACAAAGGAAACAATCAACAAAATGAAAAGGAAATCTATGCATTAAGATATGCAAACCATGTTAGATTTAATATGTAAAACTTATAAAGAACTCTTATAATTCACCAGTAAAAAAACAAGGGACTGGCACTGTGGCATATCAGGTAAAGCCACCAGCTGTGACGACTGTATTACGTATAGGTGCCGGTTCCATTCCCAGCTGATTCATTTCCCATCCAGCTCCCTGCTAATGTGAATGGAAAAGTAGTGGAGAATGATTCAAGAGCCTGGCCCCTATACCCATGTGGGAACTCCAGAAGAAGCTCTTGGCTCCTGGTTTCAGAATGGCTCAGCTTTAGCCATTATGGGCATTTGGGGAGCAAATCAGTGAACAGAAGATATCTCTCTCCCTCTCCACGTAGCTTCACCTTCCAAATAAATTAATTTTTTTAAAAAGCAAACCAGTAACTTGACTATAACATGGGCATAGGGCTTGAAGAGACATTTCTCCAAAGACATAAAAATGGACAAAATGGGTTGGCAAAACAATCAAGATGCTACTCGGGACTTCTGCACCTCTTACTGGAATGCCTGGGTTTGAATCCCAGCTCTGCTTCCGATGCCAGCTTCCTGCTCATGAGTAGGAAGCACCAGGAAGCACCAGATGATGGGTCAAGCACCTGGCTCCTGCCACCCTAGTTGTAGACATGAACTTGGTGAAGCAGCCGGGATACAAATCGGCACCCATATAGGATCCTGGCACATGCAAGATGAGGACTTTAGCCACTAGGCTGCTGCACCAGGCCCAGCTGCTCCATTTCTAATCCAGCTTCCTGCTCATGCCCTGGGAAAGAAGGGAAGGATGGGCAAGTCCTTGTGCCCCCGCACCCATATAGGAGACCTGGAGGAAGCTTCTGGCTTCTGAATACAAATTCTCTGTACCTGACAGTGTAGCCATTTAGCGAGTGAAACAGTGGGTAGACCTCTCTCTTTCTGTCTTCCAAACAAAAATAAAAGCAAATCTTTTGAAAAATTAAAGGAAGGCTATCTTATCATTTGCCACAACATGGATGAACTGTAGTATACAAAGCTAAGTGAAATAAATCAGACACACAAATAAAAAAGTACTGTATGGACCTAGCTGTAGGTAACCTCCCAGGCTGCCTTGTACCTAAACATAAGTTACACTGCTAGAAGAAAAGCAACCAGTGGCAGGCAGGTATTCTCGGCCTGATTAACACCAAATTATTATTAACATTATTAACATTATTAACATTATTATTAACAATTATTATTATTATTAACACCAAATTACTGGTTTAATTATACCAGTGTGGTAGCATAATTGCTTATTGTACTTTTTTTTCCTAAGATATGTAGGAAAGGCAGGGAACACGGGGCAACAAAACTCACCAGTGAGACCTGAAACTGCTTGTAGGCCATGCCAGCTAGGTTGAAGCATCACTAGCATGTGCAGGATCCAGGGCTGGGACTAGGTCTAGCAGGAGAACTCTGGGGACTCCCCTGCTAGCTACAGCTCACACTGGTGAGTGTGAGAGCTAGGGCTAGAGGTGAATCAGGCTGAGCAAAGCTGCAGCACTTATTGGCACGCAAGTGGACTGCATTTTGGGGCAGGCCAGACTGGGCTAGGTTCTAGCACCCACTAGTGCTTGAGAGAGCTAGAATGAGTGTGAGACAGGCCACGCCATGTGGCACATCCACCAGTTCACATAACAGCAAGGTTGAGGGGGTGGGCCAAGCTGGGCTACACTGTAGCACCCACTGGTGAGAGCTGGAATAGCTGTGGGACAATTGGACTAGGTGGTGACACACCCAGCGAAGAGTACAAGGAATGGGAGCTGGCCATGTCAAGCAAGGTCACAGCACCCACCAGCACACGTGAGATCTGTGAGATCTAGGGCTGGGAGGGAAAGTTGGGGCATTCCCTTGTTTAGCTGCAGCTTCTGCTGGTAAGCACAGGAGCTGGGTCTAGGGGCAGGCCTGGCTAGGCCAATCCACAGCACACACTGAAATAAGCAAGGGGTACAGGCCAGGCCAAGTTGGAACACAATATCTGACAGTTCATATGAGGGTTAGGAGTGCGCCAGGCTAGGCTAGGGTGTTGCATCTACTGGCGAGAGCTGACTAGGGGTGGGTTGGGCTGGACTACGTCAGGTTGTTATACCTGCTGGCAAATGGTGAGACTGGAAGCAGGCACCTGCTGGTATGCACGAGAACCAGAATTAATGTGGGTCAACTAGGCTAGGTCACAGCACCTGCTGACAACTGCTGGGACTAGGTGTTATTCCCATGTCAGCCTGGACCACAGTACCCACTAGCTGGTGTGGGATCCAGGTCTGGGAGTGAGCATAGTGGGGAAACTGTGGGTATTCTTCTGTCTGGCTTCAGCTCCTGCTAAGGAGCATGAGAGCCAGAGCTGGGGATAGGCAAAGCTGATCTAGGCAACAGCACCCATTAGCCTATGTATGGGCTAGATCTGTGAAAGGGGGATTGGGGATCAGCACTAAGTTAAGCTGCAGCACTCATGGATACGTACAAGAGCCAGATAGGATGGGGAACAGACTGGGCTAGGCTACAGCATATGCTAGCACATGCAAAAATCAGGGCTGGGAGAAGACCTGGTGGGAATTATTGGGGGTTGCCTCAACTAAGAGGTAGTACCCACTGGTATATGTGAAGATCAAACCTTTTGTAGACTGGACTGGGGCAGGCCACAGAACCCATCAGTTTGCATGAGAGATGGGGCGGAGGGCAAAACCAACTAGGCAGCTGCAACACCTGTGTATGCATTTGCTGGTGTAGGTGACACCAAACCTGACCCTACACTGGATGATGTACACAACAGTCAAGTCTGAGGTCATACCAGGTGAGGTTTCTTGGGGGACTCCACAACTAGATGGCTGGTCTCAAGACGCCGGCAACAGGGAAAATCACAATATATGTGGTCCAGCCTCAAAATGTGCGTTTCAGATTGGGCCTCCTCAGTTGCAGACATCTATGCAGTGGATAACATATCAAGTTAGAGAGCCTTGTCAAGTGCCTCGTCAGAAGATGGAAAGCAGAACACACTGAACCACTTGAACCACTCTACTGGCTAAGCTTTAAAACATGTTCCTGCGCTTATGGATATACTAAGACAGGATGCACTAGGGTAGACTTGGTCAGCCAATACACACTGGAATCTCAACACTGGTACATCTAAAGCCAATGACATCTCCAAACTATCAAAACCCTTGGAACACCCCTCCCCACTTTGGAGTCTCTAAGGCATAATCAAATGACCATTATCCTATCCCTGAGTGCTGATGTAGTTTGACAGCAAGAAGTGGCACTTCCCCTTCCCCCTACTGTGGACACAGGAGAAAAAAAATTGAAACTTTCATTCCACCACATTTCTATATACAGGGACCCTCCCTGTCCTAATCAGAAACCCATATGGGCATACAACCCCCTCAACTATGTAAACAATGTTAAAAATCAACTACATTTATGGCCCCGCACAGTAGCCTAGTGGCTAATGTCTTTGCCTTGTATGTGCCGGGATTCCATTTGGGCACCAGTTGGTGTCCCAGGGGTCCCACTTCACATCCAGCACCCTGCTTGTAGCCTGGGAAAAGCAGTAGAGGACAGTTCAAAACCTTTGGGAGGGGCCCAGCCCGGTGGCGCAAGTGGTTAAAGGTCCTCGCCTTGCACACCCGGGATCCCATATGGGCGCCGGTTCTAATCCCGGCAGCCCCCGCTTCCCTTCCAGCTCCCTGCCTGTGGCCTGGGAAAGCAGCCCAAAGCTTTGGGAACCTGCACCCGCGTGGGAGACCCAGAAGAGGCTCCTGATTTCTGATCGGCATAGTATCGGCCCATTGCGCTCACTTGGGGAGTGAATCATGGGACGGAAGATCTTCCTCTCTGTCTCTCCTCTCTGTATATCCGCCTTTCCAATGAAAAAATAATAAAAATAAATCTTTAAGAAAAAAAAAAACCTTTGGGAGCCTGCATGCACATAGGAGACCTGGAAGAAACTCCTAGATCCTGGCTCCTAGATTCAGCTCAGCTCAGCTCCGGCTATCACAGCCACTTGGAGAGTGAACCAGCAGATCATTCTCTGTCTTTCCTCCTCTCTGTATATCTTTCCAATAAAAAAAAATATTAAATAAAAAATAAATCTTAAAAAATTCACATTTAAATTTTTAAAATACCACAAAATCTATTGTATGACCTCACTTATATGTGGAATCTTTTTTTAAAAAGGCAAATATACAGGGGCTGGCATGATGGCTGAATTGGTTAATCCTCTTGCTGCTAGCACTGGTATCTCATATGGGCATCTGTTTGAGTCCTTACTGTTCCATTTGCTATTCAGCTTCCTGCTTGTGACCTAGGAAAGCAACAAAGGACAGCCTGTCACCTTGGTATCTGCACCCAGGTGGGAGACCCAAAAAAGGGACCAGCCCAGCTTTGGCCATTACAACTATTTGGGGAGTGATCTTTTTGTCTCTCCTTCTCCCTGCAAATCTACCTTTTCAGTAAAAATAAATCTTTTTTTTTTTTAAGATGAATGAGTGCAGAGGAAATTGGAACTTGCAGATCAAAAGATATTTAAAATACACAAAGTATACAAAAATATAAAGGAGTAGAGCCCAGTGTGATGGCTCAGTGGCTAAATCCTCACCTGTTAAGTGCCAGGATCCCATATGCGCTGTTCTACTTCCCATCCAGCTCCCTGCTTGTGGTCTAGAAAAGCAATAAAGGATGGCCCAAAGCCTTGGGACCCTGCACTCCCGTGGGAGACCTGGAAGAAGCTTTTGTCTTCTAATCAGCAAAGCTCCAGCCATTATAGCCATTTGTGGAATGAACCAGTAGATGAAAGGTCTTTCTCTCTCTCCTTCTTTCCATAAATCTGATCTGCCTTTCCACTTGGGATGCCTGAATACTACATAAGAGTGTCTGGGCTCAGTTCTCAGCTCTGTTCCTATAATTATTAAGGATATATTTATTTATATATGTGATTTTAAGATGGGGGGGGGATTGGATGTTTGGAATTTGGAGATAATATATGATGGAGTTAGGGGATTATGGTTTATGAATGAAAAGTTAAATATTTGGGAGATATGTTGGGGATTGATTAAGATAATGGGAATTGTATGTGTATGTATATGGAAGGGAAAATTTATGGGAAATAAAAAAAATGGAAATTTGTTTATATATATTTTTTTTAATAGGTATGGGAAGGTTTTAATGATAATTGTAGTTAGTTAAATGGGTAATAAGGAGTGAATTGAAATATGATTTTGTAAATGGGAGTATTGTATGATTTTTAAGTGTTGATAGGGGAAATTTGAAGTTTTATATAAATTGAATGTGGAATGTAAAAATGGTTTTTTTAAAAATGTAATGATAATGACGGATGGTTTATGAAAAATGTGTGTTCATGTTATGTGTTGAATAGGGTGGGTTTGAATGAATTAGGTAAAATTATGAGTGGGTTTTGTATTTAAAAAGAAGAATAGATTATAAATATTTTTATTATGATATTGAGTTGTGGTTGTTTGTGAATAGTTTATAAGGGGGTAATATAGTTGGGGGGGGTTATGGATTGGATAAATATTTGGTGGGGTATTATGGGAGTTGTAAAAGTTAATGTAATAAGACGTGAGGGGTTTAAATGAAGAATTAAAGGAAATATGGTTGTTTGGTAAGTGGTGATATGTGTTGATTTGGTTTTTTGATTTGTATGTGATTGTATGGTAAGTAAGATATGAATTGAAATTAGGATTAATAAATAATTTGAAAGTGTTTTGTATACTAAAATTGATTATATAAATTTCCGCTAAGGTAGTCAACTAATCAATTCAAAAATGAAAAAACTAAATTCTTAAAAGGCTATTTGACTTGGGTGGGTGCCAGGCCCATGAGCCCCAGAGGCTCAAGGGTCAGTGGCAGGGATACTGCAGGGTCTGGGTCACCTTGCCTGGATCCTAGGGCCCGTCTGCAAAAATTTGTCCTCAGTGGAAAAGACAATAACTGGACAGCAAGTTCTGATGCACATGGAGGATATGGCAGCCCACTGGAACCTGAAAAAGTACAACTGGTACCACAGCAGAGGAAGGAAAGCAGCACAAGCTGGAAAACTACCCCAGCCAAATGATGACAGCAAAAATCGGGCAAGTGGAGACGCCAAAATTAACTTTGTCAGTCAAGGAAATTGGAATGGTTTCCTCATCCTTCAATCAGTGAGAATGACAACATTTCAGAACAACTGAAACCACCTGGGCAGAACCCTCGCAGCATGTGCCACATTGAAACCCTGGGTCAATATCAGGTGCCCGTTCCCCACCCCTGAGTACTGGAGGCAATTGGAAGGCTGGGAATACCTCCTACCCTTATCTCCTCCCTTCCACCAGATACAGGAAGAAGAAATAGAAAGTTTGGAAACAATGATCACATCCACTTTTCCCTAAAACCTTGATCCTTCCAACCCTGACCAACAATGTAAACATCAAAAATAAAATTAAAAATTTTCAAAAAGGAATTACATGAAAAAATGACCGAGAAAAGAACTCCAAGAAGACCAATGTTTAAGTATGAGGATGAAAGAAATCAACAGAGACTGGTAATCATTTCTCAGACATTTGAAGAGAAGGGAGTGTTTAGGACAGGCATATAATTCAATAGTCAAATAAGATAAAGCTGAAAAGCAACCATTAGATTAGGTACTAGGAACTCATTGCTGAATTTTAAAGAAATGGCAACAGACATCTTTCATGACAGACATTCCTCAAATGTGTTCCTTGGAAAACTAATCCAGTTGTCATTTATCCAAAAAGGAATTTCATGGTCAGGTAAGTTTGCAATAATACTGTGCATATTATACACCCCTCACAACAGGCCTAAACATATTCCAATCAGAGAAGTCCTTTGATTGAGCAATTTGGTGGTGTTCCTCTCTATTAAACTTGAAGTTTTCCAATTTTCTTTGATTACAGAACTGTCTGTGACTTCTATTAACTCTCAGCTGGGGTTCTGTGCTGCAGAACCTGGTTTGAAACCGAGAACAGCCTTCAAAGATGACAGTGGGAGATAAACAGGCCCTGCAATGAAATACACCCTCATCTGCGTCTCTCATCCTCATCAGGTCCCACGCCTACTAGTAGGGTGGTCCTACACAAGTTTCTACCTTTTTTTAAAAAATATATATATTTATTTATTTTTATTGGAAAGATTTAGAGAGGAGAGAGAAAGACTGATCTTCCGTCTGCTGGTTCACTCCCCAAATGGCTGCAAAGGCTGGAGCTGAGTCAATCTGAAGCCAGGAGCCAGGGGCCTCTTCTGTATCTCCCATATGGGTGCAGGGTCCCAAAGCTTTGGGCCGTCTTCAACTGCTTTCCCAGGGCACAGGCAGGAAACTAGATGGGAAGCAGGGCTGCTGGGATTAGAACTGGCAGCCATAGAGTATCCCAGCACTTGCAAGGTGAGGACTTTTGCCGCTAGGCCCACTTCACCAGGCCCAGTTTCTACCTTTCTAAATACCTAGCTCCTTATCTATAAGGTAGTCCTTGTAAATATACCTAAATTATGGAATCAATGTGAGGAATTCATTGACTGATGCACAGAGACCTGATATTGTAATTGAGCTTTAGCAGCTTTCAATAAATGTGATTATTGTGACAATCATCATTATGACAAATTTAAAGAAAACTATAGGGGGCGGGCATCACTGAGTAATTAAGATGCTAATTAAGACACCCATGTTCTCCACCTCAGTGCTTTGAGTTCAGTTCCTGGCTCCAGCTCCTGATTTCAGCTTCGTGCTAGAGCAGACCCTCAGAAGGAATGGTGATGGTTTACTAGTTGGGATCCTGTCACCCATATGGGAAACCTGGATTGAGTTCCTAGATTCCAAATTCAGCCCAAATACAGTTCCGGGCATTGTGGGCCTTTAGGGAATGAATCAGTGGATGCGAGCTCTCTCATTCACTGGCTCTGTTAGTCTCTCTCTTTGACTCTCAAAAAAGTAAAACAAAAAGCAACAATAACAAAAGACAAAACTAGAAAGGCAAGGATGCTAGTTCTAGGGCTTTCAGTGAGTGAAAGGGGAGCTATGTAATGTTGCTGCAATAAGGCAAAGAGGAGGGTATAGGAATGGGGGTGAGGATCTATTCATGGCTCAGAAATGGCAGAGGTAATACTTCTGATCCAGTTCAAACATGGAGCTCTCAAAATGACACAGTCTCCACTGAGCGCCAGAGAACAGCTGGTTTTCAGATACTTAGAAAGTTGTGGTCAACTATCATATAAGAAGGCCACTGGGGCAAAGGCCCTTGTTTGGCATTCTGAACAGCCACCACTGCCCTCTGTCACAGGGAGGACTCTCTGATTGGTGAAACAGTAGTAGAACTTCTTCCTGGGAAGGACTTGCCAACTTGAAAAACCATGGTTAACAGATGTTAGAAATATTCAGACTTATGTGCAGGATTTGCATTAAGCAATATCACAAATAAAGCTCCTTCAACAGAGGACAGAATAAATCACAATACAGTCACAGAAATACTATGTAGCTAATTTTAAAAGTGGTGGCAATATTTGCACTAATAAAAAAAAAGTATGTAACTGTTAATAAAGCTGTAGCTACATTTGTACTAACAAGGAAAAATCTCCAAGATATAACAGCAAGTGAGAAACAAAGGACAATGTGAAAATACATAATGTACTCATGCATACGCACACTTGTAAATTCATGAAACATATGGATTGATTCCTAAGACACATGTAAACAATGAATGGGGAAACAGGGACTGGGAGTTTGGGAATGTAAATCAGAAGAGAACCATATATACATAACATGTATAATATATACATATATACATGCACATTCTTTGTTTAATTTTACATTAACACATTCATTATTCAAAATATTTTTCAATAAGGATTTATTTACTTTATTTGAAGGGAGTTACAGAGAATAAAGAGGGAGAGGCTGAGAGGGATCTTTCAACTGTAGGCTTATTCCCAAATGCTACAAGAGCCCGGGCTGGTCAAGGGCAAAGCCAGGAGCTTCATCTGGGTCTCCCATGTGAATGCATAGGAGGCAAACATTTGGGCCATCCTCTGCTGCTTTCCCAGGCCATTAGCAGGTAGTACATGAACCAGTGCCCATACAGGATGCTGGCAACACAGGCACTTTATCTGTTATGCCACAGTATCATCCTCCCTTTTTTTTCTTAAAGTATTAGAAGAATAGCAATGGTAGGGAAAGCACACAACAGCTGCGAGGGAAAAGGAGGGCTCAGAAACTAATGGGCTTCAAGAAGGCAAAGTTAAGGGGACAGTCACAAGTAAAGATGATAGGGTAAAAGATTATGGCAAAGAGTGCTCCTGGCACAATAAATCTTATCAACAACACCAACAAAGTTTCTCCTTGGGATGGAGTCCCAGATAAGAACACAAGTTTGTAGGACAGAAGCTAATTCTTTAGTTTAGTGAGCGGCCTAGTGAGCCGCCTTGAGGAAACGCTGACTCAGCTCAGGCTGAGCAGCTGCTATGCTTGATCTCCTGGGACTACTTCACTCAAACACAAGTCTTCTGATCTGTTTAATTGGTTCTACCCTGACTTATCAAGGCTCTCCTTCCTCCGCTGCCTTCAACAACCTGAAGGCTCCTGTCAGGCCTTCCTTATGGCCTCTCTCCAAGCTTTCTCCTTCACTGTCCCTTCCACCTGAACACCCACCCACCTGCTGCCACAACAGTCTCTGTTTCTAGAGCTGAAAGTCTCACCTCCTCCCCCAGATTTTTCTGCAGCTAAACCAAATAAGGTACAGATTTATATCCATTCCCACCCACACTGCCAACATCACTGCCTCATCAGCATCAGCAATGTCATCGAACACTTATTAAGTGCATATGGCCAGATGCTCAACCAGCCACTAATGACCCCACATGATCCCTTCTCTCAACTTGTCAGAAATTGCACAAAAATGACAAGCACAGCAAGTTTTCCAAGACAGTTTCTCAAAGTCTATTTAACACAATGTCAGCTAAATACTCATAAATGACCTGCAAACTCAAATCACAAATAAGCAGAGAAATAAAAACTGAAACAATAGGATACCATTTTTCATTAAAATGCCAAACATTTCCTAACATAGAAATATTCAGCATTGGTATAGCACATTCAAATAGCCAAAGTACAAGTTGGAAAAAACTTTTCTGGAAACAAATTTAGAAGTTTATCAGAAATCTTTTTAAAAGAACACAGTCTAACTCAGTATTTAATGCTATTGTGAGAAATATAAGTCAATAATTTAAAATGAAAACAGATTTGTTCATAACAATGCTCATCACAGCATGGGTGTAAGAGCAAAAAAATAAAAGGATTCATTAAAGAACATTTACATGACTATTTTAATCTATTTAAAAATGTTAACTCATATTTTCAAAAATATTTAGTATTAAAGAATAAGGTTCACAAAGTGAGAACTTTTAAAATAAATGTATTATGATCCAAATGAATTGGATCCTAATGAATATGAATATATGCTCAAATATATAACATTTATATATTATTCATGTTCATTATATGTAAATTTTGTGTGCACACATATATAACATGTACATATTAAACATGCATGTACATTATATGTATACTGTACATATATTACTTATAAGACACAGCAAACGCTAATAGTTAATATTTTGTCATTATTGGCTTTAAGCGCTGAGCCTTAAGAAGATGTAAAATGGCATTAGAAGATGAAGAAGCCTCTGGATGGAGCTGGCCCTGTGATACCAGCATCCCACATGTGCACAAATTCGAGTCCACTCGAGCTGTTCCACTTGAGATCCAGCTCCCTACGAATGTGCCTGGGAAAGCAGTGGGGAATTAGCCAAGTACTGGGGCCCCCACACCCACATGGGAGACCTGCAAGAAGCTCCTGGCTTTGACCACCCCAACTCTGGCTTTTGCAAACATCTGGGGATTGGATTTTGAACTAGCTGAATTAAACATAACAGTATTCCAGGCAATGCATAGACGTTCATGATAAAAAAAATTATGTATATTTTCAATGTCATGTAAACAGGGTAGTACAAAGAATTAAAGCTAGAAAGCTAGAAAAGCTGAAGCCAGCACTGTGGTATCATCATCCCATATTGACATGCATTCTAGGCTTCGTTGCTTCAGTTCTGATCCAGCTCCCTGCTACAGTGTGTGGAAAAGCAGTAGAGGGTACCCAGGCACTTGGGCCTCAATACCCAAGTGAGAGATCCAGGAGGAACCTATAACAGGGGTTTTCCAAACGACTTTTTTTTTAAAGATTTATTTTTATTATTTTTTAATTGGAAAGGCAGATATACAGAGAGGAGAGACAGAGAGGAAGATCTTCCGTCCCATTATTCACTCCCCAAGTGAGAGCAACAGCCAATGCTATGCCGATCCGAAACCAGGAGCCAGGAGCCTCTTCCAGGTCTCTCACGCGGGTGCAGGGTCCCAAAGCTTTGGGCCATCCTCGACTGCTTTCCCGGGCCACAGGCAGGGAGCTGGATGGGAAGAGGGGCCGCCGGGATTAGAACCGGCGCCCATATAAGATTCCGGGCGTGCAAGGCGAGGACCTTAACCACTGCGCCACCACGCCGGGCCCTCCAAACGACTTTTTAAGGGTATGTTTTTTGTGTTTGTTTTAGTTCCCTATATACCATGGACTATTTTTGCCCTATACCATTTAATGAGACAAAACCACTGATGTGCTTGATGTCATGGCCCATCTAAAGGCTCCCTTTCAATTTTGGTATGTAATTCATCAAAGACTAGAAACAGTTCCTGGACTGGAGTGGTCTATGAAGCATACTTGAGTCACACTGAGCTAGATCAGATAGGATTTTATTCCTTCATGAAGGCCAGGGAGGGTCCTGGAAGTAAACTAGAAAAAATTTATAATCTTAAGATAAAGATGCTGTTATTCTTCACATTTGCCAATTAGAAAAATGTGACCTATTCAACTTAAGTCATTTTCCTCACAATGATACACAGAAAACACTGACAACTCATGTCAAAGTAAATTTCTCAAAAACAAAAACGTTCTTCAGAGTTCATAAGAAAACCACCAACAGCTTAATAGAAAAACGGGCAAAAAGTATGAGTCTATGTACAGACAGGCAAATGTTAATAATCATTAGTATTTTACAAACAACGACAACAACCAAAAAAAAAAAATTTAAACCGCCAAGACACACTCAGCAGGCAGACTAGCAATACACAAGTCTGACATGTCACTCACTTGGTGGACTAGGAAGGATAAAAGCACCCTTGTGACAGTACTAATAGAGGTATTATCAGTACTCTCTTTAGGGAAAGCACAGATGCCTTGAGGTAATTAGTAAAGTTACTCTTTTAAGGTATATCTTAACACTCACTTGAGGTTAAGTGTGAGTATGTATTGCTACAGCCAGAGAAAGGTTGGCAAAAGTGACAGATGCCACTACTGGACAGAACTGCAAAGAGTCAAAGTGCAATGAATGTGCTATGCTCTCTTCCACTTGCATCTTCCTATCCCTCTACTCCTGTGGTATTCTAGATGCTGTTCTGCTCCGTCAGCCTGGATGACAAGTAAGACATATTAAAATAGAATTCCATGGTAGCATGGACAAGAAACACATTTTGTTGCTTTAAGCTATTGACAAATGGAGGCTAACTGGGCAATATGTATCCAACATATATATTCCCTCAGGCATACCAGGCATGCACACAGAGGAACCTAACTAAAAGTGTACTTATTTGTAACATTATTTGTTATAGCAAACTACTAGAAATAACCAAATGAACAATTAAAATTAAGTCCTTGGAGTACATTTATATAACAGACTACGAAAAATCCTCTTAAGGATTTTTAGTAAGGAAAGGTCTCTACGTAAAAAATCAAGATGTTCTCAGTGTAAATTGTACAGTTTAAAGAAAATATTTATCACTCTTTTAAAAAAGATAAAGAAGCATCTAGATCTGGTCCAGCCAGATGTCTGTTTTATTTTTATTGTAAAGTCAGAGACACAGAAAATGAGACTTATTTCCCACCTGCTGATTCACTCCCTGAATGCCTCTAACACCCAGGGCTAGGTCAAGCCAAAGCCAGGATTCCAGAACTCACTCCAAAGCAATCCCAAAACTTGAGCACTCACCTTCTATTGTGTCCAATTAGGAGGCAGGAATTGGGAAAGGAGCCAGAACTCAGGCCCATAACTCCAAGATCGGATACAGGCGTCCCAAGTGGTATCTTAGCTACTGTGCCAAATGCCTACCTCCCCCATTTTGCTTATTCTTACATAATGACATTCAAGATGGTAAATAAAAAAAAAAAAACAAAAATTATCTTGGGCAGAGAGTAAAAGAGCAACAAATGAAGGTTCTGGTTACTTGAGAGGGGAAAAAAATCTCTATGCTGTATTTAATGTTTCTCTCTTCTGCATCAATCTGCATATTTCATCCTACATAGTAACCTAATGGCTAAAGTCCTCGCCTTGCATGTGCTGGGATCCCATATAGGCACTGGTTCTAATCCTAGCAGCCCTGATACACACCCAGCTTCCTGCTTGTGGCTTAGGAAAGCAGTCAAGGATGGCCCAAGGCCTTGGGACCCTACACCAGCGTGGGAAATCAGGAAGAGGATCTAGGCTTCGGATTGGCTTAACTCTGGTCCTTGTGTCTACTTAGGCAGTGAACCAGAGGATGGAAGTTCTTTCTGTCTCTCCACTCCGTAAATCTGACTTTTCAATTAAAAAAAAAATCCTTAAAAAAATATGAATGGGGGCCCAGCCCGGTGGCGCAAGTGGTTAAGGTCCTCGCCTTGCACACCCGGGATCCCATATGGGCGCCGGTTCTAATCCTGGCAGCCCCGCTTCCCTTCCAGCTCCCTGCCTGTGGCCCGGGAAAGCAGTCAAGGACAGCCCAAAGCTTTGGGAACCTGCACCCGTGTGGGAGACCTGGAAGAGGCTCCTGGTTTCGGATCAGCATAGCATCGGCTGTTGCTCTCACTTGGGGAGTGAATCACGGGACAGAAGATCTTCCTCTCTGTCTCTCCTCTCTGTATATCTGCCTTTCCAATTAAAAAATAATAAAAATAAATCTTTAAAAAAATATGAATGGCATCTTTTGCCTCGATTTTAAACTAATATCAGATCCTTCTTCAAACTCTGGCTTTGTTCCCTCTCTTGGTCACCTCTGATCAACTATCAGGTACTTTACCTGTGTTAAGAATACTTTTGTTCTCCTAGTCAATTAAGCAGCAGTGGGTCTTAATTACTCTTCAATATACCAAACCTTTCTCTAGATGATTCAAAAAACGTTGGCAATTGCTTCAGATATGCTTGCTAAAAAAAACTCTGAATTACTCCTTAAAACTAAAAAGTTGTAATTATGTCTGATCCAGTATTTTCTTACTGTCATCAATCATAATTGCTTCTTTTACAGAGTGATTTTACTTTCCTCTATAATAAATAAGGTTCTTTCCTCTAGAGTTATTTTACTTTCCTCTACAATAATAAATATAAAACTCTTACTCTGAAAATCTTAAATATATACGTTAACTTCATAATGTTTGTTTACCCTATGTTAATCTACAATAGCAGTCCTTTAGTGTTTGTAACCAGGCAGCTCTATGCATAGAAATGTTTTAATATATATTTCTCAATATATGTGGATTTATTGATTTAAAATCATATGCATTCAAAAAACATTAATATTTGATTGTATCAAGCAATTAAAATGTGAAAAGCATAAAAGGAACATTTTACATACTCTTTAATTATAAAAAATATTTTCACTTTTTGTAACAATATTAGTAGTACTATGTTCTTAGTGGAAGCAATATGATAATAGTATGCCTTGTCATTTTTTTAGATTTTGCTTTAATACCTTGCTATAGAATGACTTATGGGCCCGATTCCACATTCAATCATTTCAAAGCTCTCACAGCAGAAAAACATACTGATACATCAGTTGGCTCCTAGAGGCTAACTACCCAAAGAATTTGTTCAAATCTACCTAGTTATCTTATCTGACGTTAGTCCGTTATCTTTGCAAGAAAGAAATATTTTCAGATTTTTTTTACCTTTTTTTATTATTATTATTATTTTATGACACAGTTCCATAGGTTCTGGGATTTCCCTTACCCCTCCCAAAACCCTCTCCTCTCCACACTGAGTTCTCCTATATTATTACTATAGTATAGCTCATCACAAACAGTCATATGTCCATCACTGCAGGCATTGACAATGGCAGAGAGTCCAACATCCTATTGTCAAAATATAACTAACAATTTCATTGGGAGTTCATCTTTGACCTGGAAGTAAAGATGCATATTGCATTGTATCCTCACATCTGGATGCAATAGTCTCCATTACACAGTTACTATCCTTAAATGAAAAGTCACAATACAAACTCAACAATAGGAAGAAAAATAGAAATTTACAATGCCATGAAGTTAAATAAATGCTACTGAATGATTAATGTGTCACTGAAGAAATGAAGAAGCAAATCAAGAACCTGCTTAAAGAAATGATGCTACTGTATGATCTATGAGTCAGTAAAGATTTAGTAAGAGTTTTGAAGAGATAAAACTAAAATAATATAAAGAAATATTTTTACATTTTTAACAAATAAGTTCAAATGTCACTGAAAATTTCAGTGGAAGAATTTTTAATATATCAATAGTGTCTTTTCAACATTTTTAGGGTTATGAGCTATGAGTTTTTTTAGAGTTATGAGTTTTTATTAGCAACATTCACTGTTTCTGATAAGAAAAGGACACATAAGTATGGAAGATAAAAGATAAAAGATCAGTATGCAAGATTTTTAAATCACACATATTCAAAATGCTTTCTCCAAACTAGTTAGCATTTCAGTAATTACCAAGCATTATCTTCTCTCTGAATGATCAAATTAAAGAGTGCTTGCATGAAGTCAGGGCAATCTAAAAAATGATAATGATGTATTACAATTCATGTTATAAATTAGGAATTTGAGTCCAGACTGACATAAATTAATGAAACAAGAAGGAATCTCTTTCTTGCAGAATGTCAACTAATTAATGTAGAAAACATACTGGAATCAGAGCTACATTTGACAACCACAATTAGTGGAGGTGGGTTTACACAGAAATCATCAATGAATTAATGAGCTGGCAGGTGGAGATTGGCAGAGGAACAGGATACCACACAGTCTCAGAGTATCTCATCTGAAAAGCACTTGCAATTAAGAAGGCCAATAAAATCTTAATCAAATCAGTAAGGAAAACCTAAGAAGCTGCGTCAACACATCATGTCTGGTGTGATGCCTTGGATTACTTTTGTGTTATTCCTGCCAAGAAAGTATAGCCTGACTTCAGACATGAGGAGACACCAAATGGACTCAAAACAAAGAATACATCATAAACATGACAAATCTGTAACACTTACAATTGTTGAGGAAAGAAAAGCCCAAGGAACATCCCCCAGGGAAGGAGACAAAAGAGGCATGTCATCCTGGGATTGGATCCTGGGTCAGACAGGAAAAAGACAACAACTGACAGGTTCGGGATAGAGTCCTGCTGACAGAGTCATCCTCATTTTACAGATTTGGATGTGGACATTGTGGTTATGCAGAAAAGCAGCCATTATTTTTGAGCAATACAAACAGGACGGTTTAGGAACGATAGATCACCATGTCTGCAACCTTCCCTCCAATGGATCAGACACAGATTGCTCACAGTGGAAAGAAGGTGAGGAAGCAAATGCAAAATATCATTAACGGGAGCATCAGGTGAGGGGACACAGTTCTTCACACTATTGTCTCTGCAACTTTTCCCTAAGTTTGAAATGTACACTTACACATGTGAACATGCTTGCATTTTTAATATCTGCCTGGTTCTGTACTGAGGATTACCTATCTACTGACAAACAGGCAAGGACACATCAAACTCGTTTACACAGAAAATGAAAAATATCTTTTTTACTTTGCTTCAGATTTTCCTAATGTATTCACACCATGGGTCTTAAACTAAGTAATCCCATAAGTTTTCTGTATACTGTTTTTGGCCCCACACCATAGTCAGTGGTACTTGAACTGGTTGGCTGGTAGGCACAACCGACCTAGGAAGCTTGAAATACTTCCCTTGCCTAAGCTCAAACCAAATGGCTTTAGGAGAAAGAATGCACTTAAACTATGCTTGTAAATTTAAATCTTCAGGCTCTCAACCAGCCAAGGTCTAGGTGATTTCGGTTAATACGTACACAGGAGAGTCAGGGCCATCTCCTGGCTCTCAAGGCTCTGGCTTCTCATGCATTCTCAGAAGCATACACACAATAAGATGACTCACAACTGGCTGTTTCTCCCACTTTGAAAAAGAAAAAATGCTCCAACCAGTATTGGAGCAGACTTCCTACCTCTTGCAGCTGGAGTCGGACTTTGGTGACGGCTCGGATCCAGTGCACTCTGGCTTGGGTGGATGGTGAAAATGCCTTCTCTTCAGGAAAACTTGTAACAAAGAAAAGAAAGCTCTAAAACTACCCAAGGCCATAAAGCGACAGTGCTCAAAACAAGGTTGCTAAATGTCTAAAACAGAATGCTTTGCTACTCAAAGGCCTGCAGAAAAATGGCATAGTCCTGACATATGAAACAATTCCTTTCTAAATGACAACCCTAAAAGGAGATTTTTCCACCTTTTCCCTCATTTCTCGGCATTTTTCATTTTGTCCAATGAGAAGCTTATTGGGACAGTCAGGAGTGAGGTCACTAGGAGCAATGGCAAATTAATGTCCCAAGTTAATGTCCAAGGCAAACACTACAAGGAGAGTAGGGCCTCTCAAACTCCACCAAACTGCTTTGAGAACTCCCATGGCAGCCCTGGTGCAGAATTCTGTTCCGGTAAACCCTGCCTGCTCTACTAAGTGTTTTGGAAGATTTATCATTCCCTAAACCACATCAGAATAATAAAGTCACGGCCCTTTGTCTTCCAATGATCCTGTTCCTTGAGGGGGCCTCAGAAAAACCCTCATCAAATTGCTCAATAAGTAAGACATCTTTGAGACAGAAGTATTACTCTATGAGAGCACTAGAGCAAGTCATGATCCAAGTTTTTAATTGGAATGGCGATTAATTCTTGGTGATCATGCTGCTTCTTCCTCCCTTTGGGACTCAAAACAAAGACAGTAGCCAAATGTCCACTATGTCCACAGGTACAATGCATGTTACAAAGATGGGTTGCCTGTTTGAAAGTATCTGTGGGCATTTATGGCCAAGAGAGAACTGAGCTTCGCTTGCACAGTTAAGACAGGAGAGGACACATGTGGTAGAGGTCAAGTCCTCAGGTTAAGCACTTCCATCTCCCCGCCGAGAGCTCTGCTCTGACAGTAAGTGCAGGACTTAAGGCCCATCAATGGCCATCCACTCACTGAGAATGCTGACCCACCAGAGGAGCCACCAGAGAGGACTAAAAACCAAGGAAGGGAAAGAAGAAAAGAGGTATACCTTCACAGAGATATGTCACTTATGCATTAACCCAGTGATGGTATAGAAGCCCCAGGAATTCTCCAAGTTTTATCATTATTAAGCACTCAATGAGCTGATATTTCCGGTTTTAACGTTACATACTGAAATTTGAGCATCTAAGCACTGGCCAGCCCTTATCACTCTATCCCGTGGTTTTCAACTGGGGGCAATTTTGTTCCCCGGAAAGAATGACCTGGCCAAAATGTCAATAGTGCCAAGATTAAGAGATCTGCTTTTGGGCCTGGCACGGTGGCACAAGTGGTTAAGGTCCTCGTCTTGCACACCCGGGATCCCATATGGGCGCCGGTTCTATCCTGGCAGCCCCCGCTTCCCTTCCAGCTCCCTGCCTGTGGCCTGGGAAAGCAGTCGAGGACGACCCAAAGCTTTGGGACCCTGCACCTGCGTGGGAGACCCGGAGGCTCCTGGTTTCGGATCGGCATAGCACCGGCCGTTGCGCTCACTTGGGGAGTGAATCATTGGACAGAAGATCTTCCTCTCTGTCTCTCCTCTCTGTATATCCGCCTTTCCAATAAAAAAAAAAAAAAGCGAGAGATCTGCTTTTCCCTATCCTATCAACTACCCTAACCAATTTAAGTCAAAACATACAAACTCTACATGAAATATTATAAGACTATTAAAAGGATAAACATAAATTTGTGTTCACAAGGATACCAATTGTCAGATACATTGCTGGGCCTAAAGAGGCAGAGGGACAGCTTAAGTCTTATTCCCAAGTCAACTCTTTTTAAACTCTATCTTCATTTTCTCAACCAGAGTACAACAAAAGAAACAATACCCACAAAAGAAGGTAAAATATTAACATGCTGGGACATCAGGAAAAGCAACCCTGCCCCCTCCCCAGTGAATGAAATAACCTGCAAAGCTCAGAACAGTTCCTGACCCAGAGGGCTGCCTTTTGTGGCTCAACCAGTAAGCCTAAGGCTCAAGAAATCCCAGATCATTGCAGTTTGGCAATGACAAAGAACCCCAGAGTTCTCTAGAGATCCAAAAGCATCTAAGGAATTATACCAGTAAGCAAAGAAATTGCTGGAGATTTAAACCTGGCTTTCTTGACTATCACTATACCCGTCTATAGGGAAACCAATGAAGAGCACTCATATTCAGTGTCTCCACAGGACTGGTTTGAAGAAGCAACATGAGCTCTTCGAGACAGCCATCACCTACCTCTCCTGGGGGCCTGCGGTGTGGTCTTTGTGTAGCACCAGATCTGGGGGAGGATGGGCTGTGGCCTCTTCTTTTATCTCCTGGGGTTCACACACTTTCCCTTTCTCAACTTCACATGTCAATTCCAAGGCTTTCTCTTGTTCTCCAAAACCTGTTTGGCCATCTCTGCTGAGGCTGCAAGAACTGTGGCAGGAATGAATGGAGTCCCTCTCCCGACGGTCATCGTCTTGGTCATGGTACTGGTCTAGTTCACTCAGCTGAGAGCTTCCTTGACTCACGTTACAGGAGGAGCCATACCTACTACTGCTGGTAGGGCTGTGAAAAGGGGACAAAGACAGATGAATAAGTAAATGCAAACCAGGCACCACCACAAAATGATGTTAATGGCAAAATTCACAAGCAGGAAGTTTCTGGAGAGAAAGGACCAAACTTCACAATCTAGAAAAAGTTGCGTCTGTGCAACAGAACTACAACAGGAAAAAAACACAGCACAACATATTGTCTTCCAACAACACTTATCCTCAGCCCTGTGCTCATTTCTGAAGATTTGTCCTTAATGTGCAATTTATGAGTAGAATTAAGAATTATTTCAATAGCCAGTTGCTTATCTAAAATTCTTTACTCAGTCTTCTACAAAGATTTGTCCAGTGGCTATGACTAACACTTTCTAATTTCCACACAGCAAATTGCAGTAATGAATTTGACTTTTTTTTATATTATTTATTGAACTGAGGTTCCCATTTCTTCCTCTGTAATTATAAATGTGTATACATATATGCTAGGATAAGCAAAAGGAGAGTGGATATTTTCCTTCAGTTAGTTCATCCTTCTACAAGATGAGATAACGAAAGATCAAGGTCCAAGAAATTGCGCAGGGTTACTGCCTCACCAACATGAATGATACAATGATATCCTTAATAATACTGCAGACTAAGAGACTGATATCTGCTCAATCGTTTTGGGCAAAGTCTCATAGGCACTCAGAGCTATCCTCCATAGCTTTTCAATCTGAAACACTGCTATTCCCGGTATTCTTGAAGGATCTAAGCAAATCCATATGGAATCTACACCATCCCAAGTTATCTTGTATTTTACTTAGTAGCCTCATTGCCACTGGAGGAAGCACCTTAGAAGACCTGAAAATGCAAACATGGGCCTCTCCCAATCTACTACAAAATACAAGCGCCTAAGTTCTATGGAAGCTGTAGGATGTAGCTGTAATTAACATACGTCATTCATCTACCTGCTGCCTCTTTGTGCTCTCCTTTCTCCCTTTTACATTACATATAAGGCAGAATAAACCGCAGCAGGTAAATCTTGAAGTGCAGCCTTTCCTTTAAGAGGTAAATTCCTTGTCTTTCCCACACCCCCCAAAAATGAGTTACATTTGGTACTAAAGAAAGGAGAGGAAAAATAATGTCCACATATTAGTTTTTGCGACTTAACCCCTAACTAACATGAAGCTCAGAAGCTAGAAGACAAAGGAAGGACAGAAAACAAGCTATGATTAATCTACCACTAAGTCACTGGCATCATAAATGGTCAATTCCTTAAAACCATTTATGATACATGAACTGAAAACAAGCCTTTTGTCGGTCATCGGTTCCTTGATGCCATTCAGAGTGGCTGGCTGGTGTGCTCCTGAAACAGAGTCAGCACATGCGGGCACTGCCTCCTCCTCTTGTTTTCCTGGTTGGTGAAGTAACTCAGAAACAGTGCAATGCTCTTTCTCATTTTTCCTTGAAGGGCAGGTGGAGCCAGTGAAGCTATCTCCAGTATCCAGGTGTTCTCCAGTCGCTGGGACTTCCTGAGGCTTTTCCATTTCTTCAGGCCCTGAAACTCCATTAGCATAGACATTTGGCCTAGCTTCCAGCTGCTCAGCAGTCCCAGAAGCCTGGGTATGGACCCTCACTGGCTCAGCACTATCCCCAGATACTTGTGAAGACCCTAAAGTTTTCTCAGTCTCTCTGGTATGAAGGTCCTGATCACTACTGCTCAGCAAGACTGGAGGCATGGTCTCTGCAGGCATTTGTGCAGAGGCTTCTTTGTTCTCTTTTGGCCATTGAAATGAGAGATCCTGCTTCCTTCCAAACCCTAGTTTGGAATCACTTGTTAGCATACTTCCTTTCCCCTCACTACCTCCCTCAAACAGAGCTGACAATTTCTTAAAACTGGACATTAAACCAGTCTCTGCTGTTCTACCACCAGAGGCTGAAGACCGGGAAAAGAAAGAGCTCAATGGTTTGCCATGGTCAGCAACGGAGGATGAGAAGCTGAGCTTTGGCCAATTGTTCATTTTGGGGATCTCAAACTGAGATTTTGGAGGTTCTGTTTCTTGGAGGACTGCAGGGGGATCTTTTTGGGCATGAAGTATCCCACAACTTTCTTTGGCACAAAGCACAGGTTCCCCTGGCAGAGGGTGACAAGCATGTTCTTGGATTTCCAGTGCTGTGTCCTGGCTGACACTTGCCTCACCAGATAATGTAGTGCTGGTTTCTGGTGTTTTGGTTGCCTGTAGCTCTAAGACATCTTGGTTTATGGGGGTAGTCTGAAAAGCTGGCTCTGGTTCAGGAGGAACAGACAGCTCTATTGAAGGAGGAGACCCTTTGGGAACCGAGATAGGATCTGGAGGCAACTGTGTGGGCAATAAAATATGCTCTGCTTCCAGGGAGGCCTCTGTGTCTGTGCCCTGCAACATCCCCATGTCTCCTTCATCACTCAGAGACAACGCTCCTTGTCCAGGATCCTCCTCAGAGACTGAGGATGTAGTAACTGTTTCAGGACCTTGGGTTTCTGGCATGTTTTCAGCCACATTATTGTCCTCCATTTTGGTTGTTAGTTTATAGTCATCTGTCAAGTTATCTGAGTTTGACATTGCACAAAACACAGCCATTCTGCAGTCACTGAAAGTAGATTCTGAATGAGATGCTTCAGAGGCAACTTCTCTCCACAAGTGTTCCGGGGGCAGCGGTCCTACAGCATCTCTGGAATAACCATGCTGAAGCCGGGAAGTAGCCACAGGTGATTCCTGTCTACATGTCCCTGACTTGGGACTTTTGAAAAGTCCAAAGAACTCCCCTTTAGGCGGTGGTGATGTCGTATTAGGAGAAACAGAGAAAAGAGGGTTTTTCTTTGGAGATTTAGGAGAGGTAAAGAGTCCAGAGAAAGATTTGGGAGGTTCAATCAAACACTCAGAGAAAGATTTTACTTTAGTAACAAATCCTGAAAGCATTTCAACGGGAGAGCCTAACACTGATCGGTCTTCCTCTTTATCTGCATCTTGGCACCGCAGAGGCCCTGCATCTCCTGGGTCTGAAGATGAAGAGGCTGCCTTCTGAGACTGCAGTAAAACCTCCTCAGAGGCCTTTTCCAAGGGCAGGTTCAATGGGTCACAAGTAAACTGTTCATTTCGGTGACGGCTGGTATGACTGTCTAAATCATTGAGGTTTTCAATCAGTTGGTTATCGTATGAAGAAGATGTGGCCAGGAAGTCCCTAGGGAAGCTGAAAGACTCCTTTTCATGAAAAGCTACCCCAAGAGTCTCTGGGTCAGTGCAGAATGTTCCAGTCTTTGCCTGGAATTCTGGTGAAGGAGGAACACCATCTTGTTGCAATTGATGCACTTGGAAATCTGAAGATGTCCCTGGCTCATTACAGAAAGCCAGTTTTTCCTGAGTTTCCTCTACACTGAGCTCATCTGCAAGGGAGGTATCCTCAACAGTGCTGCTGTTGGAAACACAAGGGGCCATTTGCTGTTCGTGAAGTACTACTTCCTGGACTGGGCTATCTCTGCGACCCCTGGAACTTTCACTAGCCATACTACTGCTCCAGTCTACCACAACAGCTGGTTTTTTATGGGGCTGTGAAGTCACTACTGGAGCAGCGGTCATAAGGTTTGGTTTTTCCTCAGGAGCCTGTTTCTTTTCATCCAAAAACGACAAGCCAAAGAAACTAAATGTAGAGCTACTAGAAGAGACATCTTTCTTAATGCTTGTACTATTACTGGAAAAAAGAGAGGGAAGTATGAATAGCCCTTCTGCTTGAGATCTGGCTCTTGGTAACGTATTAGAGGCTCCTTTTTCAGATTTTTCAGACCTGGTCAAGAAAGAAAACATACTCTTTCTGGTTGGCAATTCTGATTTGGATGGAAATGTTGTGGCAGTTGAAAAACCACAATCTTTGTCAAGAAAATGACCCTGCTCGTTTGAATTTCTTTTGTTTAGAGTGTCTTCTGTTTTATTACTCCTTGAAACTTCTGTCCCTGTGGTTACTGCACTAGCTTCTATGGAAGACTCTCTGGAAGACTCTCTGAGGTTACCTGTTGACAAAGATGGATTTGCTGGCTGCTGGATTAGGTGATTTCTGAAGGCTATCTCTTTCTCAATCAAATTACTACCTGGGATTTCCACAGTTGATGTTTCCTTGAGCCCACTTTCATCAATAGTAGTTTGCTTGCTCAAACCTCTCCCTCTGGCCTTTCTTTTAGAGGAAACTGGTGTAGCAGCAATGTTCCCAACATCCTGATTAGCTAGCAGGACAGAATTAGGAGTTGACTTGATATCATCTCTGCTAGTCACTGAAGAAACAGACTTACTGTCAGTTGTCTGTGAAGGAGACACACTGGTTTTAAAAAGATCTCCAAGGGTACCAAAAAAATTGGAAACACTGGAAGTTTCTTTCTTATCCTGAGATAACATCTGTCCCTTTTTAGCAGCATCCTTTTCTAAGTCTGATGATCCTTCTTTATTCACATGGGTTTTAAAGAGGTTCAAAAATCCACTTGCCTGTTTTTCATTTGCTATTGCACTTACTGAAGATTCTTCTCCGCGACCAAAGAGTTTCAACGCACTTTTAAACAATGTTTTCTCGGGTTCTTTGGTAGGCTGGTCCTGAGAAAGCTCATAGTCCTTGTGCACATTCCTCTTAAATGGTGGTGCAAGAAGACCTACAGAATCAACTGTAATGACTTCATCTTCAGATTTCACTTGAGGAATTGTATCACTAAACAGGACATCTGATTTTGGCAAATTTTGTTCTTTCACATGACTACTTTTACTTAAAGGGGATTCTTGTCTTTTCTTCTCAGTCAATTCATCTTGTTGAATGCTGGATATAATCTGTCTCTCTGAACCCTTAAGAGGACTTGCTTCTTCCTTCTGGGATTTATCCTCCAATGGCTTACTCAAGATTAATGACTGACAGTCGTCATTTCTGAGCTGTGTTAATACTGACTGTGGATTCATGTCTTGTATGATCAAAGAGTCTACAGATTCATCTTTACCAAAAGTCAAAGTGTTTTTAACTAAGGCACCCAAAACAGAGAACGCTGGAGTTACTTTGTTCACTAACGATGTCTTTTCTGCTTGCTGGAAACCTTTGTTCATAATTTCAGGGTGAACCAAAGAGGAGGCTTCTTTACAAGATGACTGAAGCTGATGGAAACTGGGAAAATGAACTGATGAGTCTTCAAATGGAGACTGGTTCTTATCTTTCTCTGTTATTTGATCTCTCTTTGAGACATGATTACTCATAATTTTGGACTGATTTCTGAAATCTAAAGCATATTCAAGGTTTTCAGAACCACATGGCCTTTCTTTGAAAGATCTAAAATTTTCTTTAAACTTTTGAGGATTATAGCCTGAAAAATCTAATGGTTGATCCCTTTGGTCATAACTTGACTTTTCAAGTACTTGTGAAAAAGTTTCTAAATTTAGATACGATGATTCCTCACTTCTTCGAAAAGATATAGATAAATCAAGAGGATCATCAAGTGCTTCCTCTTCAACATACAGTATTTCATCTTTCTTGTCAAATACATTAAATCTACAGGCCGAAAAATTACTGTCATCCAACGTAACATCTGATAGATCATTTGTCTGTAAGTCGCAACTCAAATATTCTTGATAAGGATAATCAGGTATAAATAAATATGCATACTGACCAGTAGGATCTGTGAGGACAGAATAGATATACTGACCATCATGGAACATATAATATCCATAATTTCCATCCTCTGATGGCCACCAGATTCCATTTTCAAGACATGACAACCATTCCTGGTACTCATAGTCAAAGCTTGAAAGAACAAAGTATTCATCCATTCTTAACAACTGCTGATCAACTGTGGGATAAGTAACTTTATCATAATCTGAAGTACAACTTAAGTCAATAGGCAACTCATTTAGTGAGTTCTTACTTTCATTAACTGGAATATGATCAGAATTTCCATATAGTGAGCTAGCTGCCCACATATCACCTCTTAATAAGTAATCTTCATTAAATGCTAACTGGTTGGATGATTCATATGGTAAGTCACACCAAATGACACCATTTGGATTTGTTCTCCATTCCAAGATATTTGCATTTTTATCTTTTTGGCAAAAATTTATTACTGAGTTTTCTGAATCAGGCCATAAGAAAGCATCCGTGGATGGAAATGCATTGTGATTCAACATATAACAAACTGGCTGAAGTTTTCTGGAATTTTTAGAGAACTCCCTTACATTAGAGTCCCATTCAAAACACAAAGGATTGTTCATCCCTTCAAAGGACTGTGAATTGTCGAGTTTATTTAAAATGTTAGTATTTATTATGGGTAAATTTAAATTCTTTGCGTTTTCATATACTTCTGCTTCAAAAACATGACTTGGTGCTGGGCTCATAGCCATTGACTTCTCTGAAATGCCCTGTTCAACCACAGGAACATACAGAGGTCTTATGTTCTCAGAAGAAGAGCATTTCTTTTCATCTTGCTGGCTTTTCCACATAAGAGGGCAATAACGATCATCAATCCAAGCCTCTGATGATGCTGTGCTTTCTTTAGGTAACACTGAGAATTTTTTTATCAAATCAGAAGTTTCCTGTTTTTCACCATAGTTTCTCTGGTTCTTGGCAGTCACACATGAAGTAGCAGGGGCTTTATCCAAAGATAAATGCTTATTTCCATTCAAACTTTTTGTCTCATCTAAAGACACCAACTTTGTTTCATCTGGTTTACAATCACTCCTACTGCTATTTGAGATAAAGTTAAATATTCCAGAGATGAATAAGCTGGGAGTATTATTCTTCGGATAGGAATCATCCTTTTTCAAATTTAATTCTTGTTGACTAGACAGGTTTTCAGAGGAAGAAAACCTGTTAAAAAGGCCAGAAAGGAGCCCTCCTTGGGTTCTTTTTTGGGAAGTTTTATCTATAACTTCAACTTCACTCATTTCATCAACCAAAGTAGATTTTGAAACAGTAGAAATAGACTCTAATGAAGAGCTTGACACTGTTGAAGATGTCACTTGGATAAGGTTATTAACTTCTGAAGGATTTGGAGTTATATGTTCTTTGGGTACAACTTCAGGGATGGTTAAGGTATCTCTTTCATAATTCTCCATTACCAGATGATCACCTGGATTTAATTCTTCTATATTCCCAAGCTCCCTAAGATTATTAATATTAGGGGCTGAATTAGACATATTAAATTTGAGATCTTTGGGACAGTTTATTTGGCCACTGTTATTAAATTCCTTCATACTGTCAAATTTCCCTAGATCATTATAAATATTGGGAACTGAACTAGATTTTATTGAGCTAAATTTGGTACCTACAGGACAATTTATTTGGTCATTCTGATTAAATTTATCTGTACTACCAAGATTCCCTAGATCATTATGAATATCTGGAACTGAATTTGATTTTGCTGAAGTATATTTGGCATCTTCATGGCAATTTGTCTGCAGCTCTTTACCAGTGATTGCTGCCGAGCCATGAAAACTCTGGTCTTTATCAGTGTTATGTCTGTCAGTGAAAGGAAATTTAAACAAAGGAAAAACACTTCCTTTCTCTTTTGAATCCTGCTGTTTTTCAGAATGACTAGGGACTCGGAAAAATGGAATATGCAGTTTTCCACTAAAGGAAAAAGATTGGTCATTTTTCTTTGTGCTCTTTTCCTGCCCATCATCCTTTGGCTGGTGATTTTTCACAGATTCTGGCAAAGTTTCCTTCGAACAGGTCTCAGGGGAAGTGAACAAAAACTGGCTGAAGGATTTTCTGAGCGGCTCAAGGAAATCATGATCTCCAGCAACTCTGTTCTCCTCAGATGGCTGTGAAAAGGCCTGTTGATTAGCAGTTCTGCTGCCAGTTGCCCAAAGCTGTCCTGAAGTTTTTTTGGGACACATTTCTGGCTGATCTGGTAACAAGGAGAGATCCACACAGAGCTTTCCTTCATACAGATTCTCAGTATCACCTTTCTGACCTGTATAACTAGTTAAATCTGCAGGTTCACTGGCCTCTTGGATATGCAGCAAATCCTTACTGGTGGGCATCTCGGAACAATCTGTAGTTTCTCCATCATTCCTATTTATAGCAACTATACTACTACTACTGTGACTGTGAAGGGTTTCTTCCCTTTCATTTGACTCTAGACCACACCCAACGAGGCTTTCCCTTTCCAAAGATTTGCTTGGGTCAGCCTTTTTTGGTTCCTCCTTTTCTGAAAAGATTTTCAATGGATTTAGCAGGGTAAAAACAGACTTCATAACTGAACTTGGATTCTGGGGAGTTGAGGCCCTTCCAAGAGTTTCTGTTGTATCCTGAAAGAATAAATCACCACTTTTATTGCCCTCACTGTTAGAGGTTTTGCCACATTTGCTGATATCCTTGTCATCAACAATTTGAGGAGATAATGAAAATTGTCCAAAAAGATCCTGCTCCAATACTGACCTGTCACTGGGCCTACATTCTGAATTAACTGTCTCTATTTGATTAAGAGCTCCCGTTTTCTCTGGAACGGAATGTACCAGCTTTTCCACAGAGGTTGTTAGATGCTTTGTGCCTGAACTCACCTTTTCTGTGAGTGAAGTGAACAAAGAACCAACAGTACTCTTTACCCCACCCAGTTCAGGGAAAGAGACGGACTTGTCCTTGTTGTCCTTGTTATTCATGTCAACAGCTGAAGAGGGTACATGACCCCCAGGCATATTTTGTTCTACATTATCAACAGTATTATTCTGTTTCGGTGTATTTTTAGCTTTTGAAAGGGAACCAAATCTATTAATCTCCTCTTCTTTCTCTGCTAAATACTCTGACACCGTTTCTACCAAACACTGAAGCTCATCCATTGTATCAATGTAGTCTTCTTTGGGATCCCCAATACAGGAAGGAGTCATCTCTTTCACGGAGCATTCAGGCACATCTCCTACTGTGTGTGCATCACTATTTATCCTTTCTAAAGGCAAGGCTGAATTTGCTACACAATATTTCTCAGAAACATCACCAATATGATGGACACTGGACGGATGCCATGTGGGTGACAGCAGATCTTCTGGCTTATCCGAAGTGGAGGAAGCTAGAAGTTCATCAGAACTACTACCAGTAGAATCTTCAAGACAGTCTACTGCAATGAAGTCAGTGGCATGACAGTTTGTGCCTGATGACTTTTCACAGTAACTTAAATAACCAGGCCTAACATAATCATGACGTTCTAACGGATTAGTTCGCATGTCACTCTTAACCCTAAATCCATTGTGATGTGGGAGCAAAACTGGATAATGCTTCTTTTCAGTGTGGCAAAAGTTATCATTTTCAGTATCAATAGTACTTTTGGAGCTGGTCTTAGTGCCATATCTATCAACATACTGCTTTCTTTTACTGTCTTCAATATAATTATATGAGGGCTTCTTTTTTCGTCTCCTGTCTATCGTATCATATTTCTGAGGATATCTGCAAGGAACTGGTGGTTTAAACTCATAATCAAAATAAAGGGCAGCCGAGAATTCTGTTTGTTGGCTCTGGGATGATATCATTTCCAAATCCTCATATTTCGGTTGCTTGTGCTGACTGTAGTATCTGTCAGTTTTTGAAAACTTTCTGGTTTCCTTTACCTCTGTTTCCTTTGAGTTTAGGTTACCATTTTCTCCCTGCTCTTCAGAGTCAACATCAGAGAAAGCTGAAATGATCCTAATTTTGCCATTTTTAGCCTGTGTGCTTTGTCTGATGCAAGGGGATGAAATTGGAGGAACAGTAAGGTGAAGGGGAAAAAAAGCAGACAGGAAAAAGGAAGAAAAAAGTTATAAGAATTAGTACACATTCAACAAGGAAACATGAGTAGTAAAATTGCCAGTTTGATAAAATTCATTCAGGTTAAAAATATGAATAAGAAATCCACATGTTCTTAATACTATATTAGGGCAAACAGATTTTTTCTATACCAGGAAATGAGTAGCTGTAATAACAATTCTTATTTACTTGATACCATTTGTCATGTCTGATCCAGCTCCCTGCTAAAGCACCTGGGAAAGCAGTGGAGGATTGTCCAAGTGCTTAAGTCCCTGCACCCAGAAAATCCTGGTTCCTGGCTTCAGCCTGGCCCAGTCCTGGCTACTGGAGTCACTTGGAAATTTAACCAGAGGATGGAAAATCAGTTTCTTGCTCGTTCTTTTTAACTCTGCCTTTCAAATAAATAATTATCTTTTAAAAAGAAGCTAAGCTGATAATATGCTGAAAGTCATATTTGAGACACACGGTCAAGAATATAGTCAAACATTTCTCCTAACAAGTAAATATACATATATTACAAAAATTTTAAAGTCTAATCTGATCACATTAACAAAAGTGACAAATTATTTAAAATACTGCAATTTGTTGTTTGTGAGATCTAAAGACTATACACTCTAAGGATCATAATGAAATGAAAATATATACAGATTGTAGTAGCAGAAGCTACATGCCCAAAACAGCTGACCTTTCTTTCAGTTAGGTTAGACCGCCTCTTCACGGGTACTGAAGTGGCAGTGCGGAGAGGCCCACAGACTAGGAGCTTGTCAGTCCACGGTGTGCTCTCATAGTTCTAATATCCAATAGCATTTATTTAGGAAACAGAAACAAAAATAAAGTGAATCATTAAAAGCTTTCTAGGGTAAGACTGATAATTTTTGTGACCCCTCTCTACACTAGAAGAGGCTATATAGTATTTAATGAAGTCTAATTCTGTTGTCAAACCCCAAATCCTATTAAAAAAAACTGCTATTTTGGACTCCATGAAGTCAAAGCACATTTGGTTGAGTGAATAAATCTCACTTAGCATACTGTTTTATATGCAGTTTCATTACTCCCCAGTATTCTCCAAAAATCCAAACTAAACTTAACTCTAGCCAGGAAGAAGTCTTTATAGTTCCAATTTAAATCAACAAATATCCATGACTACAGGAAACGTAATGATCTATTTTTAAATTTTTATAATTGGGACCAGCCTTGTGATGTGGCAGGTAAAGCCGCCACCTGTGATTGCTGGCACCCCATATGGGCACCAGTTCATGTCCCACCTGCTCTATTTATGATCCAGCTCCCCGCAAATGGCCTGGGAAAAGCAGTAGAGGCTGGTCCAAATGGTTGGGCCCTACACCCATATGGGTGAGCTGGACCAGAACTGGCCACTGAGGCCATCTGCACAGGGAACCAGCAAGGAAAAACATTCTCTCTCTCTCACTTTGAGTTCTAAAATAAGTAATTCTTTTTTTAAAAATTCTGTAATTACTGGAGAGTACATAATAACACACATGGAAGCTCTAGAGGTTCTTGCTAAAACAACTGTATAACTTAAGGACCTAGACTGTTTCCATGAACTTTGTTTACAGAAGCACAAAAGTGCAGAAATGAATGCTCTTTTAAAAGAGGTATCAATTCAAATACCAAGCCAAAATAGCTGTAATATAGTCTACTTAAAAACCATTTTAGGGCCTAGCAAGGTAGCACAGAGAGCTAAGCTGCTTCCACTACCTGCATCTAAATCAGAGTGCCGGTTTGAGTCCAGGCTACTCTACTTCCAGTCTATCTTCCTGTCAACATACCTGGGAAGACAGAGAAAGGCAGCCCAAGCACATGGGCCCCTGCTACCTGTGTAAGAGACCCATTTGGAGCTGCTGGCTCCTGACTCCATCACTCTATGTAGTGTGTTTGCCGAAAATGTTTATCTTGATTTTAAAAGTGAATAAACAATCAAGAAGATATAAAGATAGATAGACAGACAGACAGACATTCCCAATACAGAATGGACTGGTACTGTGGTGTCATTCAGTGAAACACCTCCTGTAATATTGGCCTATGGATGTTGGTTCACATCCTGGCTGCTCCCCTTCTGACCCAACTTCCTGCTAATGTCCTGGGAAGAGCAGTGAAAGATGGCTCAAGTATTTGGCCCTCTGTCATCCACACGGGAGAGCACGATGAAGCTTCTGGCTTCTACCTGGCCCAGTACTGACTGTTGCAGTCATCTAGGGCATGAACTAGATAATGGTAAACTTTTCTATTTCTTTCTCTCTCTCTCTTTTTCTTTTACCACTTAAAAAAAATTGTGAAAGAAAATGGTTGCTTAAAAATTGACTTAAAAGACCAGAAAAAAAGTAACTTTGCCAAATTAAAGGGGACTAAAGAAACAAGAAAATCAAATGCCAAGGCTCTGAATCAAAAATGGAAAAAAAATTTTACAGAAACTGGATAAATTTAAATATGGCCCATATACTAGACATATACTGTATAATCATAGCACTAAGGTCACAAAAGAGAAAGATCTTCTCTGAGTGTTTACATACTAAAGTAACAACATGATTGTGACTCACTTTTAAATGGTTCTCCCAAAAAAACTGTGTATGTGAATAAATACTAGGGTAAATGAGGTAAAACAAACATGGCAAAATGTTAACACAACTGGCAGATCTAGGCAACACAGAGGTGAATGTTCACTGTCTTCTTTAACTTTTAAGCTTGAAACTTTCCCACAAAAAAATTGAAGGATGAAGGGAGCATGTATCTATGCATTTGCTTTTTTTTTTTATGATGATGCTTACATAGTTGACCAGGATGAAAAGGATTAAGGGTTAGGGAAAAAGTGGATGAAATCAGTTTCCAAACTCTCTATTTCTTCTTGTCTCTAGGGGAAGGGAAGAGTTATTGGGGGAAGCCACACCCAGCCTCCCAAATGTTCCAGTACCCAGGGATGGGTGACTGCCATCTAATATAAACCCAGGGTCCCGCTGTAGTATGCACTTGCTTTTATATTCATAAATATATAACAGTAGTCTACAGAAGGACACATGAGAAATAAACAAGGGGAAGAGAACTGTAAGACAGGCAAGGAACCACAGTTACATGTGGTAGACTTTTGATTGTGTGTGGTATTGTACATTACCACTGTTTTAAAATGTTTTATGTATTTAAGTAACTAATAAAATTAAAGCAGAGTTCCAGCAAAGTTACCAAATATGCCATGGTTAAATCATACTGATTTTCAGGTTTCTCAGCAAATATTTAGGTGACAAGATTATCCAAACATTACACATATATCTGTATTTTTTTGTTTTAAATCTTGGAGAAGGGTGTATCAAAGTTTCTGTACCAGGCAGAGAGGCAACCATCCACCCAAGGTAGGCATGACCTTATCAGCTTAGAATCACTGAGTACACAGCAAAGTATTCCTGGTGGAAATGCACAATAGTGAGTGTGTAGAAGAAAAACAGGCTGAGAATTGGCATAAATTAACAGTAGCTTGGCTCATCATAATACTGCTATACTTCCATTGTCACCTCAGGCTAAAGCACCCAAATCCTTCTTATTAGCTGCAACAGGGGACTGGGCTAGGAGACAGAAAAACTCCTTTCTTCCCAATACTTACCTGAGGGCCCGCCGCTCAGGATAATCGAGGTCATAGCTTTGCATAGAGTCATTACAGGAGTCTCGGGAACCACCCTGAAGCAGCAGCTGCTGTGGCAATCGCATTGGCACAGAGAACTGGTGCACAGACGCATTGGGCTGGCAAGTTGTATGGTATGGAGGTGGGAAGCTATTGCTGGTCTCACTTCGATAGTCACTGTCTCGGTCATCGACGGCACTATCAGCATCTTCAAAAGCTGTGAAATAAACACAATCAAATCACTCTGGCTTTTCTAACATCTTGCAAGCACTCAGAACCTGGGTTCAGAATTCCCATGGGGAACCTGGCTGAGAAAACAGGAAAACCCAGGCACTTGCTGAGGAGACCCTGCTGACAATACAGCCAAGCTGATTTAACAGCAGTGACAATTTCATATATTTCTGCTTTTCTGACTAGCACCTGATTGGCTACACTTTTTCTTAATGTTAGCTAAAATGATGATAGTTACAGATCACCACTGGGCTTTTGCAGACTATTTTACAGAAGAACCTCTCTGACATTTTACCTGTAATGTGTTTGACCAACCAGGTCCCATGTGTCCTTTCTTGTAAAGCTCTACATGGCTCACAATGAGGAAAAGACACATTATCCATCCAGAAAGATAGATACTTCCAGCAGATAATGGACTCCTCATAGTAGTAGTGTTAAAAATCATTGTGTTAGCAGTGAAGGCCTCCTGAAGACCTTTAAAGGTTAGGTTTGACAACTGCTTGGACATAAGGAACTGTATTAACCCAGTTAAAAATGGAAAAGGAGTTAATAAACTAGTGGGGGAAAAAAATCCAAACTCTGAAAAAAATAGAAAGTGGTTAGGGAAATGTTGAACAACTTGGTAGATAATAATTTCACCAAGAGATACAGGAACCCAAACTAGGGGTTTTGCAAACTAGGAAGAACAAGCTTTTAATTCCAGGCAAGATTTGAGGGTACAGTTTAGCAGCATTTGAATTTTCAGCATATGAAGGCTCAGGATAGGGGAAAGCAGAAGTGCTTCTGAGATTTTTATCATTTGAGTTTAAGGTTGCATGGAGAAGAGGCTAATCATTAAGTGGTCAGTAACCATTACTAGCAACACCTGCTAGTTAAATGAAGCACTAGGGTCCTTTGACCAGGGGAGGAGCAATAAAGACAGAACCAAAAACAAACAGTAAGAATGCAAAACATTCTGGTTACAAATCATTCTGGTGATGGGTTACAAAACAGGAAAAGGATTTTGGAAGCACTGTTTTGACCCCTTGATGCATTTGTTGTTCTGAAAACAAGAAAAAAAAATGGGGGGGGGGTTGCAAGAGGGAGGTAATCAAAGGATCAAGAGCCAAGCAATATGCCACTCAGGCTTTATTCTTCCTGAATTCACGGAAGTTTGCAGAAGTCAGTGCTGGAATCTCCACATTCATGCATACAGATTAGGGGGCAGAAGCAACAAAGGCAACAGATGGGAGGCTACTTTTCATGGGAATACCTCTGGCAGCCTAAGTATTAGCAACGACCCAGAGAGCCAGCCCTGTCTCCTGTGGATTATGAGGTCAGCGGGGGCAGCTCAGCCAAGCTTAGTTAGAAACCCATGACCCAAAGCCAGGAAGTACCTCACATAGACCCTTTCTCACTGCATCTGATCGATTACTCCAAAATAATGCTGTGTTTTATGGTTTCAGTTTCAGTTTTGCTACTTAAGGGTATAACTTATGGATAACTCCAGAACTTTGCTAAAGGCTAACCAATGTTCACCTTTCTGAAAAGCAGAGATAAAGAAAAGGAGGGAGGGAGGGAGAAGCAGGAAAGAGGGGAAGGGTAAAAAGTGAGGGGAGGGGAAGGGGGGGAGGAAAGATTGACTTTTTGTTCACTGATTCACTCCCTAAGTACCCACAAACACCAGGGCTAGGCCAGGCTGACTCTAAGAATGCAACCCAGGGATTGCACATGAGTGGCAAAGACCCAAGCACTTGCACTTGCACTTGCTACTTGCTGGTGTGCACACCAACAGAAAGCTGGGATAAGAGGCAGAGCTGTGAATTGATCCGGGACACTCTGGCAACAGACACATGTGTCCTAAGCAGCTGTATCAACAGCTAAGGCAAATGCTCAAACCAATATTTTTATGTTGAAGAAATAAAAAGCAAATGGTAATAGACCATGTGGGATGGGCAATCTGGTGCTACAGGTTAACTACTCGATGCCTGCATCCCATATCAGAGTCCTGGTTTGGTTCCCAGCCGCTGTGCTTCCAAAACAGCTTTCTGCTAATGCAACCTGGGAAACAGCAGTGACGGCTTGAGCCCCTGTCATTCATATGAGAAGCAGAGAGAGTTCTCAGCTCTAGCTTTGGCCAGGTGCCATCTGGCTAATACAGGTATTTAGAGGGTAACAAGGGATAGAGGATATTTCTTTCTGCTTTTTCAAGTAGATGAAAAATAAACTTTTTTAAAAAGAAAAGAAACAAAGTATCCCTTCAATCAGAGTTTGCCTGAACAGCTTTTCTCTATACTGGATCCCTCCAAATTATTCCATAAGACCTTTCTCCAGATATCTGATCAGGAAGTCACATTCGAACATTACTTAGCCACTTGTGAAAACTTTCTCAAGGATGGCGCTGTGCCACAATGGGTAAAGCCACTGCGTACAACACCAGCATTCCATATGGGAGCTACTTCGAGTCCTGGCTGCAACTCTTCCATTCAGCTCCCTGACAATGGCCTGGGAAAGCAGTGGAAAATGACCCATATATTTGGGCCCCTGCACGCTTATGAGATATCTAGAAGTTCCTGACTCCTGGCCTAGGCCTAGACATGCAACCACCTGGGAAATGAACCAGCAGTTACAAAGTCTCTCTCTTTCTCTCTTTCAAATAAGTAACTACATCTTACACACACACACACACCCTCTCCACAGAAGACTTCAGCCTCACTCGTGGCACTGTGCCATGTAGGCGCAGTGGATTCATCTTAGCTAGATTACAATATGAAGAGCAGGAGGGCAGAAAAAAGAAAACACAAGGGAGCTGAAACCAAGCAAAGAGACAAGCAAAATAAATAAACAAATAGGGCGAGACAAATGCCAGTTTTCTCCCCTACTGCACCCCCAACTCCCCCAGAAAATAAACCTCCTGACCCTACCACAGCTGATGAGAAAACAACACAGGGACATCAAGGAAAACATGTGGCACTTCCGCTTGAGATTAAAAACTGTGTCTTCCTGTGTTAGTCATCCTTTCTTACTGGTTCTACAATCTGTGCCACAGCACATGGCCAGTTACAGGCAGAAGCACGTGGCTCTGCAGAGAAAGAGGAGCTGGCTGAGTGCAGAGTTGGGTCATGCAGTCCAAGACAGGAGCTGGGCACCAACTCTGAGGGTAACAGGTCAAAAGCCTCAGTGGGAAGGCTGGGAGATAAAAAGGTTAATCACATTATTCAGTGAAACACTAGAGCACTTCAAAAGGCTCATGGAAGATGCACTGAAAAAAATTAATTTTAATATAATGCTTTACAGCCATGCCTAATATGCATTTTCCATGAACTTTTTGGAACATGGATTTCAAAATTTTCTGTACCTAAATAAATGTCTATTTTCTTTTCACTTTCTAAGAATCCTTTAAAGTCCTCTTATACTTACTGAAGGTCCATATGTACAGAATACATATAGTCAATTTCATAGGAGAGAGAAAATAGGAACACAGATACTGAACTGTTAAACAAGGAAGCTACTGCAATGAAAATAGCACAAACCAAGTCCTAAACAACAATGAGTTGAAAAAAAGGTAAGACTATTTCCTGATAACGTAAGTTTGCAAAGCTTTATGGAACAGATGGCTTTGAAGAACATGTGAGTTTTCAGTAGATAAAAATTACAAAGATGGGGGTGGGGGAGAACCTGGCACGATGGCCTAGTGGCAAAATACATATCTTACATGCGCTGGGAACCCATATGGGCGCTGGTCCTAAGCCTGGCTGCTCTACTTCCCATCCAGCTCCCTGCTTATGGCCTGGAAGAGTAGTGGAGGAGGAAGCCTTGGGACCCTGCACCCACATGGGAGACCCAGAAGAAGCACTTGGCTCCTTGATTCAAATCAGCTCAGCTCCAGCTGTTGTGGTCACTTGGGGAGTGAACCAATGGATGGGAAGTGTTTCCCTCTGTCTCTCTTTCTCTGCATATCTGCCTTTCCAATTAAAATAAATAATTCTTTTTTTATTGTTTATTTTTGTTTTTATTGGAAAGGCAGATATACAGAGAGGAGAGACAGAGAGGAAGATCTTCCATCCAATGATTCCTCCCCAAGCGGCCGCAAAGGCTGGAGCTGAGCCAATCCAAAGCCAGGAGCCTCTTCCGGGTCTCCCACGCAGGTGCAGGGTCCCAAAGCTTTGGGCCGTCCTCGACTGCTTTCCCAGGCCACAGGCAGGGAGCTGGACGGGAAGCAGGGCCACTGGGATTAGAACCGGCGCACATATGGGATCTCGTGGCGTGCAAGCCGAGGACCTTAACCACTACACCATCGCGCCGGGCCCAAAATAAATAATTTTTAAAAAAAAATGTTCAGGGGGAGAGGAAATACCTTCTAGAATCTGAATAAAAATAATGATTAAAGGCCCAGTGGTTGGGACAGATGCTATGGCATAGCACCTGCAATGCTGACATCCCATTTGGACACAGCTGTGTACTAGCTGCTCTGCTTTCAGTCCAGCTTCTTGCTGATAGCCTAGGAAAACAGCAGCATCAGATGGCCAAGTGCTTGGGCCTCGCACCCACCTGTAAACCTGAAAAAGCCCCACACTCCTGGCTTGGTCCCAATCACTGGAACTAATTAGTTGGGGACTGAGCCAGTGGATGGACGATCTCTCCCCCTCAGACTCCGCCCCTTTCTCTGTAACTCTGCGTTTCAAATGAATAAATAAATCTTTGGGTTTTTTTTTTTCCTTTTTTTTTAAGGGAGTGAGGAGCAGTGGTTGGAAAAACCACATATACAGCCAGCACTGTGGCGAAGTCACCTGCAGTGCCAACATACTTAAATGTGTTCTGGTCCAAGTCCCAGCTGCTCAAGTTCCCATACAGCACCCTGCTAATGTGCCTAGAAAATCAGTAGAGGACGGGCCAAGTGCTGCCATGTGGGAGACCCAGGAGAAGTTCCTGGCTTCTAGTGTGGACAAGCCTCACTCCAGCTTTTTTGGCTGTTTGGGGACCATATTAACAAGAAAGATACCTCTGTGTCTCCCCTCACCTTTCTCTCTGTAACTTGCAACTCTGCCTTTCAAAAAAAATTTAAAATAACTTTTAAAAAGCTATATTTTTGCAAAATATTCTGTAGTTTTAAGTGGCAGGTACATGAGTATAGGAGAAAATGACAAAAAATAAACCTGGAAAATTAGAGTGGGGAAAATAATCTATCTTAAGAGAAAAACAGACCTGCAAGCATGCAGTAGTCAGTGGAATGAAACTAAATGACACAAGGCTCTTGGGTTCATAGAACTCCTGGGTTAAGTCCATGTCTTTAAATGCAGACTACAACTTGAACCTTATTAACCATACAAGTGTGTGTGTTTTTATTCATGAATTTAACTTATCTGAGTTCTCTCAGGCTGCTTTTGATCAATTTCCTAACAGCAGAAATATTCAGGACAGCAATAATGGATTGTATAAATTTCATGAAGAAGTCTAACAATGGGGCAAAATTTGACCTCTCAGCATCTGCTGAACACCTAATCATTCAGTCAACCAGATCAACTGTCCGATGTGCCACACAGCTAATTACATCTGCTTGGGACTATATATTTTGCTAGAAAGAACTGGCTGCTTACTCTCTAAGCTGAGCTAAGGTAGTCTCTGGTCAAATTGGGCTGCTTCAAATATAGTCAAACCAGTGTCCCCAGCCTTTATGAAATCAGGTTTATGGCTGGAATTCTGCTGGACTCATAAAGCCAGGAAAGCAGTCAGCTCTACCTATCTCCTCAGTCTTAGTGTTACAAAGAATGACACCCAGGAGATCCTGAGGCAGGGATCTGGCTTAGTGGTTAAAACACTGGATAGCATGCCCACATCCCATATCGGGGAGCCTTGCTTCAAGTCCCAGGTCCACTCTTAACTCCAGTTTCCCGCTAATACACACTCACTCTGGGAGATGACAGATGACTTCTTACGTAGTTGGGTCCTTGTCACCCATATGCTAGATCTAGATTGAACTCTTTATGCCTGGCTTCAGCCTGGCCCCACTCCATTGGTTAATTGGGTAATCAAGAGATGGGAACTATCTCTCAACTAAAGATCTTCAAAAACCCCAAATCAGGAGATTCTGTTAGGTTTATACCCGGGACTTTGGTCTGAAATTTGTCAGACACACACACACACACACACACACACACACACACACACAACAAGTCCTCAAGAAACCAGACTGGAAGGATTTAACATTCTACTACAAGTGACTCCTGAACTTTAAGCAGGAGAGAGGAAAACAGGGTTATATATGCTCGTATGCATGAATATCCAGCTTCACAGTTCAGCAGAAGTATAGTAATGGGTTAGATCAAGAAAATTATAAGAAATTTAAATTCTTACGTACTCTGCTGCTCTCCCCAGCCCAAATAGGTCCAGTGACCTAAGAAAACCATAAAGAAGCAAAAGAGAAGTGACAGAGAGTTTTAGAAGAAATTCAAAAGTCATTTCCCCAGCCCATCCATTATCATATGCCTTACTTAAACCTATAATATCCTTAACTCTATTAACTTTACAAAACATATAGGCTACCTGGCTTCTATCTAACATGAGACAAACCTACAAAGTGTTCTTGCTCTTTGCTATTTGTTGTGAACAACAAAAATGAAACAAAATACAATTGCTTTCTCAGTGTTTCATACCTCTTGGCCCAGGTCTTTCTGATCATCGTTTTGGACCTCATCTGGCCTTTCCTTAGTCAATGTGAATACAATGCCATCTCGGGTCTCTAAGCAACCTTTCTCTCTGTGTTCACCACCTCTGCACCTGCCACAGCCCATCCCCAAGAAGCTCAGCCTGACACTGTGTATAAGGGAGCGAGTCCCTCACCTGGCAGAGATGACGCCCGTTGAGCTGTTCTGTGCCGAAAGGGAAGATGATGAGGAACGGCAATGTCCGCCTCACTAGAACTTAATTTCTCATTTTCCAGTATGCAATAAAACACTGCTACCTATTCAATCCTTGGAAACTCATTTTTCCTGCCTTGCTCATAATTTAATAAAATTCATTTTAACACAGAAGCCTTGAATGACAAAAAAAAAACCTGAAAATTTTTCTATTCATTGTTCAAAATTGGTCTGAATTAAGTTGAAAATTACCTCATACCCACACTGAATACGAGGTAACTAACTGTGATGAGGAAGTCTCTAACAATAGATTTCCACCCCTAAGGAGGACTGAGCTTCCTTCTTCACAGGGGTTTTCATAACCAGTGCTCAGCTCTTCCAACTGTGCCACTCACTAGCTAGCAGCTCTTGGAAAAGTTATAGTTATCTCCTCATCTATAATACAGGAATAATAGCACATAAGACTTGAATTATTATAAAGATGATACAAGAAAAAAGTATGCAAAGTGTTTATCCCAATCCCATGTACAAGACAAGGAAGCAGCACTTGTTCTCATTTTGTCATTTGTCAAGTTCCTGCTTCCCTTATAGGTTCCTAATAAAACAGGTAACAGAGAGAAAACAGTCACCGATCTGCATACGCTGACAGGTCTGAGATCTACTAAGGAATCTTCAACACCTGACTCAGGAGGCCCTGGTGGTTTTAGAGGTACAGTACCCTTGAAAGTTTGCAGAAGATTCAAAATGCTGGGAGCAGCAGATAATGCCAACCCAGGCTGGATTCCACTGCCCAAGCCAACCCCAATCTTGGGCAAGTGAGCTATAAATCAGTCACAGGCTGTTTAATTCAGTTATACACTGTCCGCCTTTTTTTGGCCCCCTAGGTACTTACCTTCTTCCAATCACTTACATTACTTCATCTCCTCTTTCAGAAAGAATGTTCATTTAGTGTGCCATCTAAAAATTTTAATAATTTAGTTAACTTTCTAACCATGATGGAGAGGAGAGGGCAAAGGAAAACTCCCCTGGGCTACAGCACTGTTGCCATAGCAACTGCTAGAGGACTGTAACCTTCTTCAATGAAAATGAAAACATCTATTAGCTTAGCTGGCTCCAGGCAGGTGATAATGCTGTTCCTCACCATAACTGTTCATTCCCAAGAAGCCTCTGCCTGGGAGATCACACAGCTCAACCTTGGCTAATCCACAGCAGCCCCACGCAGCAGTCTCTTCTACATGATAACACTCAACAACCATCTATTATATTAGAAAATCACATGAAAAATCTGATCTCACCTACTGGGTCTTCCAACCCCATGACAAACCAATGATCTAGACTCACTGCTCCAGGGCAGTATCATTGTAAGTTCATTAAGCAAGTGTCCTTTCTCAACCCCAAAACACATTCAAATATCTCACCAGCTAGTAGAACAGTTACTGAGGAGAGCAAGGCTTTCTCAGCTAAAAGCACTGAGAAGAAGTGGGACTGTTCCACATAAAGGAAATCACCCATACAAGGGCATGCTCCATGAAAATACAGTTCTAGCATGCCCAGAGTCACCAAAGAGACTGGTGAAGGGCCTTTGGTAATGTTTAGAAATTAATACCAGAAATCAGGAACTATCTGAAAGATAACATAGAGCACACCTTCAGAAAGGAAGACAAAGAGTCAGACCTGCCATTTTAAAAAAGAGAATGGTGCTCAGAGTGGTAGTCTAGTGGCTAAATCGTCACCTTGCATGTGTGGGGATCCCATATGGGCACTGGTTCGTGTCCCGGCTGTTCTGCTTCTCATCCAGTTCCCTGTTTGTGGTCTGGCAAGGCAGTCAAGCATAACCCGGAGCCTTGGGACCCTGCACCCATGTAGGAGACTCAGAAGAAGCTCCTAGCTCCTTGCTTCTGATCAGCTCAGCTCCAGTTGTTGTAGCCACTTGGGGAATGAATCAGCAGATAAAAGATCTTTCTGTTTCTCCTTTCCTCTGTAAATCTGACTTTCTAATAAAAATACATAAATCTTTTTGTAAAAAGAGAGTGAGTGGAGGTAGTGTGGCCAATGGTTGTTGGTACAATATAATACACTGATAAGGAGGCTAATGCACACATGTTAATACCTTGAACTAGGGACATCACAAATGGAATGAGGGAGATAATATTCATGAGGTATTTTGGTGGTAGAATAAACATGAATTTAATCATGACTAAATAAGATTGCTTAGGTTTTCTAATTGAGCTACTGGATAGATGTAACATCAGGTCTGAGGGTGGCAGGCGGAGGGAGATGTTAGCTTTGGGGTTAGGTATATTGACTTTGAGGTATCTACGGGACATCTGAAACTAGTATGTCCAGTAGACAACTCGACACGTGACTGTGGATCTCGGGAAAGAGATGTGGGGCAAAAGACCAGGCAGTCTTCACAGTATGATCTCCTGTGAGGGCAGGGCTTACTTGCCTGTATCTCCTTGCTGTGTTCTCACAGGTCTCCCACATGGGTACAGAGTCTCAAGGCTCTGGCTGATCCTCTACTGCTTTCCCAGGCCACAAGCAAGGAGCTAGGTGAAAAGTGGAGTAGCCAGGACCCAGCACTTGCAAAACGAGGATTTAGTCACTGAACCATTGTGCTAGCCCATTTTTTAATTTTAATTTGCCTATTTATTATAAAGGATGTCCCAGAAGAATACAGATGAAGAGATACAAGGGCGTCTCAGAAAGTTTATGAGAATTGGCAACCAATGTAAAACAGCATTGGCACGAGGGAGTGCGGTGGGAGGTTGGGTGAAGAATGGAGAAGCAAGGGGAAATGGAGGAGGAAATCCCTACAATTACAAATCATGGAAAATTATGTTTTAAATTTTGGATAAATAATAAACAAACAAAATGTATATCCATTATCCAACCCATGCAGGATAAGAAAACAAATTACTGATGGACACAAAAGCACAGAGTACACACAAAGAAGTGATTTTTTATGACTTCATTTATATAAAACTCAAAGAAACCTAACAATCTAGGTGACAGAAAGCCCTGGAGCCCTAGGTACCTGGAGCTGGAGGTGGGGAGAATGAACTGTAAAGACGGTGAGAAAATGCATAAAGGTAATAGAGGTGTTTTGCACCTTTTTTTGTGTTAGGTAATTTCACTGGCACACGCTTCTAAAACTAAGTCTACCTTAGTCAAGACTAAATCAATCAAACCACATGCTTCAAATCGTTTTTATTTAAGATTTATTGTTTTTTTTATTGGAAAATCAGATTTACAGAGAGAAGAGACAGAGAGGAAGATCTTCCGTCCAATGATTCACTCCCCAAGTGACTGCAACAGCCAGAGCTAAGCTGACCCAAAGCCAGGAGCCTGGAAGTTCTTCCAGATCTCCCAAGCAGGTGCAGGGTCTCAAGGCTTTGGGCCGTCCTCAACTGCTTTCCCAGGCCCAAACAGGAAGCTGAATGGGAAGCAGGGTCGCCTGGATATGAACTGGCACCCATATGTGATCCCAATGTGTGCAAGGTGAAGACTTCAGCCATTAGGCTACTGCGCTAGGCCCTCAAATAGTTTTATTGTGTGTAAATCATATCTTAATAGACTTCACTTTAAAAATAAATGCCTGGTTTATGTGAGGGCCAAGTATATGCTGGGCAGAATCAGGCTGGACTGCAACACCCATTGGTTCCAGTGGAACTTGGGGTGGAAAACAGAACCAACCCAGCAATTGCAACCACCAGCTGATTGGAGCGATGGACGGTGCCAGGCCCTGTACTTGTTAGCACATACAAGAAGTTTCTTTGGAGATCTTCCTAATCTAAATGCTGGACTCAGAACCCTAACAAAGAAAAGAGAGAAGACAGAACATGTCAACCAACCATCTCAGCTACGATGGACTATGTCAATCAGTGGATTTTTCAAAGACCTCATAGTGCTTGGAGTGGCAAGATTGACAGCGATTTATAACTGTGGCAATATCAAAACCACTCGAGCAAGAACCTCAGAGCATGCCCTACACCCCGGACTTGGGGAGGGTGGGAAATTGGGTGGGCCTTCTCCCTTAATACTCCCCTTTAAACATGAAGGTAACAATATGGAAAACATACTAGTATTATCCACTTTCCTGTAGCCCTTGAACCTTCTTACCCTAATTAACTACGTAAAGATTGTCAAAATAAAAATAAAATTTTACATAAAAAAAATAAATGCCTGTCTTGGAATCTGATTATTTCATAACCTGCCTTTGTGTAAATCATTTCATCTCTAACCTCCTAGGTTGTGAGTTTCTTAAAGCGTAAGACTTTAAATCTTATACAGATGCTTCTCAAATTACATCCTGGTTGGGCCCGGCGCGGTGGCGCAAGTGGTTAAGGTCCTCGCCTTGCACGCCCGGGATCCCATATGGGCGCCGGTTCTGATCCCGGCAGCTCCGCTTCCCTTCCAGCTCCCTGCCTGTGGCCTGGGAAGGCAGTTGAGGACGGCCCAAGGCCTTGGGACCCTGCACCCGCGTGGGAGACCCGGAGGAGGCTCCTGGCTTCGGATCGGCATAGAATCGGCCCGTTGCGCTCGCTTGGGGAGTGAATCATCGGACGGAGGATCTTCCTCTCTGTTTCTCCTCTCTGTATATCTGCCTTTCCAATGAAAAAAATAATAAAAATAAATCTTTTAAAAAAAAAAATACAAAAAAAAAGTAATATAAAAAAAAAATTACATCCTGGTTGAACCCTTAGGTTGGAAAGCATCTTAGTTTCAAAATGCATCTAGTACGTGCACAGCCTGTGGAACATCCCAGCTAGCAGCACAGTGCACTGCTGAATTGAATGTGACTGCTGACCCTCCTGACCGCGCGGCTGAGGAGAGTCTGAGGCCCTGTCACTGGCCACATCTTGCGATCGTGTTATATTACAGCTCAGAAAACACCAAAACTGCCAACTGGGAAGTAACATTTCTACTGAATGCGGATCACTTTCATATCATGATAAAATTGGTAAAACCATAAGGTACATTTATCAGAACCTGGGGAACATCTCTGCTTCCTTTAGAACCCTCCCCACGCTAGACACAGAGGTGCCAGACTGAGGGAAATCACATCTCAACAAAGCAGGTTCTTACTCTTTAAGAGAAGTGACATTTGAATAAATCATAGCTTAATAAAATTCACTTTAAAAATAAATGCCTGTCTTGGAGTTAGACAAGAAGTAGCGGAGCCTCTTTTTAAAGTGCAAATTCAAGGCCGGGCACTGAGGCCTAGCAGCTAAAGAGGCAAAGTCCTCGCCTTGAATGTGCCAAGATCCCATATGGGCGCCGGTTCTAATCCTGGCTGCTACACTTTCCATGCAACTCCCTGCTTGTGACCTAGGAAACTAGTAGAGGACAACACAAAGCCTTGAGGCCCTGCACCCACATGGGTGACCTGGAAGAGCGCCTGGCTCCTGGCTTTGGATCAGCGAAGCTCCAGCCATTGTGGTCTCTTGGGAAGTGAATCATCGGACAGGAGATCTTCCTCTTACTCCTCTCTCTAGATAATTGACATTGCAATAAAAATTTAAAATAAAATCTTAAAAAATTTTTTTAAAAAGTGCAAATTCCTGGAGCCAGCATTGTGGCACAGCAAGTAATGCATACACCTATGATGCAGCATCCCATATGAGTGCCATTTACGTCCCAACTGCTCCACTTCCAATACAACTCACTGTTAAAAGGCCTGGAAAATCAGCAGAACATGACCCAGGTGCCAGGGACCCTGCCACCTATGCAGAAAACCTACATGGAGTTCCAGGCAAAAGCATGATCTAACCCTTCTCATTGTAGCCATTTGATCAGAAGACCAGCAGATGAAAGATTCTGGGTCTCAACCTCTCTCTCTCTCTCTGCAATTCTACCTTTCAAGTAGGTAAATAAATTTTAATTTTTTAAAAAATAAATAAAATGCAAATCCCTAGACCTTATTCTTTTTTTAAAATATTTTTTATTTTTATTGGAAAGGCAGATATAGAGAGGAGGAGAGACAGAGAGGAAGATCCTCCGTCTGATGATTCACTCCCCACGTGACTACAATGGCAAGTGCTGTGCCAATCTGAAGCCAGGAGCTTATTCCAGGTCTCCCAAGTGGGTGAACGGTTCCAAGGCGTTGGGTCATCCTCAACTGCTTTCCCAGGCCAGAAGCAGGGAGCTGCATGGGAAATGGAGCTGCTAGAATTAGAACCGACGCCCATATGGGATTCTGACACATTCAAGGCGAGGACTTTGCTGCTAGGCCACTGTGCTGAGCCCAGACCTGACTCTTTGAAATTTCTAATTCTAAAGGCCTGAAGTAGCTTAACGATCTACATTTACTATTTTCTCTTTCAGAATCAATCTTTTCGACCCTCAAGTCATTTTATTGATTTTTTAAAACATTTACTTAAGAAGCAGAGAAACAGGATGAATGAAAAGCAGACAGTGAATCAGTTCCCATCTACTGACTCACTCCAAAAGGCCTGCACTAATCAAGACTGGGCCAGGCAAAAGCCAGACGCCACAGAGTGGAAGTGGCCCTGTGACCTGAACCTCTGCTGTCTTACAAGGTGCACTTCAAGAAGAAGTAGGAACCAATGGAGACTACAGGTGTGACTCAAACCCATGCAATCTGTCATGCGACACAGGCATTAGGCTACGAAGCCACAAGCATTTGTCTTTATAATAAACATCTCAATGACTCTTATGCCAATGACTCTTGAGCTGCACTGTGAAAACAGTTACAGAATTTTCTATATGGGCCTGGTGAGGTAGCCAAGCAGTTAAAGTCTTCACCTTGAATGCAGTGGGATCCCAAATGGGCATCGGTTCTAACCCCAGCGGCCCTACTTCCTATCCAGTTCCCTGCTTGTGGCCTGGGAAAGCAGTCGAGGATGGCCCAAAGCCTTGGGACCCTGCACCTACATGGGAAAGCTGGAAGAAATTCTCCTGGCTCCTGGCTTTGGAATGGATCGGCAAAGCTCCAGCCGTTGTAGTCACTTGGGGAGTGAATCATTGGACAGAAGATATTCCTCATATTCCTCTCTGTGTCTCCTCCTTTCTGCATATCTGACTTTCCAATAAAAAATAAATAAATCTTTAAAAAAAAGTTTTCTATGTGACAAAAAGCCAGTTTCAGTCAGACACAGCACTCCTCTCATGATGGAGAAGTAAGCCATTTCATTACTCTACTAAGTTTGAAGGCTGGCTCAAAGTGATAATACAGGTAAATGAGAAACAAACAAACAAACAAGATAGGTCCCAAAAGAAAAGGAATCCTCTTTCCTAGAAGGTAAACTTTCTGCACTGACCCCTATCCCCACATGGACTAGGCTACGGCAAAATCCAGTCACTGCCTTCCGCATGGACTATCCTGTTTTCACTGGAAAATATAAGAAATCAAAAACAGCCACATCAAAAAACAAAGTCTATCATTATCAAAAAAGATGCACTCAGGCAACTGTTATTTCATCACCAACTAATAATCCAATATTGTTAATTTTCCCATGATACCAAAGTGACAGAAACTTGAGCCCAGACTCCAAATGAACAGTTATCTGCCCAATGACAAAGCTCACCTATGAATTACTAAATTTGCTTTAATTACTAGGTTGCTCCTAAAGGACAATAAAGTCAAACATCAGAAATTACTCCCTTCCCTTTTTCTAGAAAGAATAGATAAGTACCACAGAAATGTTCCTTTCTTTGACAATGATAATAAAGAACCATTAATTAAGAAAAAGCATCTCCCCCAGCTGTAGGCAATGGCCTCACTTACATTTTACTTAGGCAAGTGTTAACTGCTGGGAGAAAAGCAGCTAATAGCTGGCACACATCCTAGGCCCAGCTACTGCCAAATTTGTATTTGTATTAACTATATCAGTGTGCCAGCATAGTTGCCTACTATATATTTATTTATTTATATATATATATTAGCTTATAGCTGGGGTGCAGTTCCCACTAGTGAGTTAAAAAACTGGAATAGGGCCCGGCGTGGTGGCGCAAGTGGTTAAGGTCCTCGCCTTGCACACCCGGGATCCCATATGGGCGCCGGTTCTAATCCCGGCAGCCCCGCTTCCCTTCCAGCTCCCTGCCTGTGGCCTGGGAAAGCAGTCGAGGACGGCCCAAAGCTTTGGGACCCTGCACCCGTGTGGGAGACCCAGAAGAGGCTCCTGGCTTCGGATCGGCATAGCATCGGCTGTTGCGCTCACTTGGGGAGTGAATCATCGGACGGAGGATCTTCCTCTCTGTCTCTCCTCTCTGTATATCTGCCTTTCCAATAAAAAAAAATAATAAAAACAAATCTTTAAAAAAAAAAAACTGGAATAGAGGTGGCAAACTGGGCTGGATATGGCTGCAGTATTCCTCAGCATGGGTGTGGACTGGGTCTGGGATGCCAGAGCCTGGAACCACTAGTGTTCAAAAGAGCCAGGGTAGGTGTAGGACAGGCTGGGACAGGTCTCTACACCCACTGAACCATGCGAGAGCTGGGTCTGGGGGTGGACCAGGTATGGCTGGGCTTTAGCACCCAACAGTAAGAGCCAGAATGGGTATAGGCAGGTCAGGCAAGACTGCTGTTCCTGCCAGAAAAGTGGGCCAAATCAATCTGGGCCAAGGAACCACCTGTGTGCACAAGATCTGCTATTGGGTAGAGACCTGAAAGAGATTAGGGAACTCCCGTCAGGACGCAGTCCCTGCAGATCAGTCCAAGAATCAAAGCAAGGAGTAACACAGATCATGGCATGTTGCAATGCCCACCGGCATATGTGTGTGTCAGGTCTGGGGGCGGGCCAGGCCGAGCCAGTTCTAATACCCACTGTCAGATTTGCAAACCAGGACACGTAGCAAAATGGGCCAGGTTGGGACCCAACACCAGTTGGGACTGGGGACTAGCTGGGATGGGCTATGATGCAGCACCCATGAACACGAGCTGGAACTAGGCGAAGGCTGGGCCACTTGTGGATGCCAAGGCTGGGCAAGGCTACAATGCCAGTTGGCCTGCATATAAGCTGGGTTAGGGAAAAACCCAGGCTGGCTAAGCAATCATATCCACTGGTACATGCATGAGCCCAGAGTAAGGGCAGGCTGGTTGGGCTTTGCCACAGCATCAGCTGGGAAATACTAGGAAGGGGACAGGTCCTGTCAAACTAGACTGTAGAACAACCTGGAAAGTACAAGATTCAGGGATGGGAGCGGGCCAAGTACAGAAACTATGAGCACCTCTCTGATGGGCTGCAATTTCCACTGCTGAGCATGAGAACCAGGACTGGGTGTGGGCCTGGCTGTATAGTCAATGGCACCTATACAGCTGAGTGCGGACTCGATAGTGGGACTGGTGAAGTTAGGCTAGGCTCCAATGTCTGTTGATGTGTATGAGAGCTGAATGGGATGTAGGACAGACTGGACAAGTCTGCAGTATATACCAGCATGCACAGGAACCAGGGATGAGCACAGGCCTAGTGGGGGTTACTGTGGGTCGCTCTGACTAGGCTGCAGCTTCTGCTGGTGTACATAAGGGCCAGTGTGTGGTGGACAGGATTAAGCTGGGCCGCAGCATTCACTGGTTTGCATAAGAGATGGGGCTGGAGATAGAAGTGACCAATTAACTGCAACCACCAGTGTGTAGGTTGATGTGGGTGATGGACTGAGCTGGACCCCACACTGGATGGCACACAGAGGAGTCACATTGAGGATCACCTCTAATGAGGTTTCTTTGCAAACCCCCACAACTAGATCACTGGACTCAGAACTCCAACCACTGTGAAAATCACAGGATCTGTGTCTGAACCATAGAGTGCATGTGTGAGAACTGCGTCTCCACCTTTGTTGAGGCCTGAGCGGTGGACAGCACGCCCAAATGCACATAGGGGATATGACAACAAGTCATATTATTGAGGCCTGCACAGGACATCTAGTACCATGGAGGGAAAAACAAATCAGATAACTCTCCCTAACTAGTATCTGGGCAAATGGAGACTCTAAGGAGGACTGTGTCACCCAATAGACCTTAGATGGATTTCCTTAGCCTTGGAGAAATGAAATCAACAGTATTTCAGAACTATCAAAACCGCTTAAGTAATATCATCAGAACATGCTCCTCAGGGATCCTGTGATGACATCAGATGGCCTTCTCCAATTCCTGAATACTAGCGTGGTTGAGTTGCTGGGAGAGGCCCTCACCCCTTGTCTCTCCACTTTCCTAGATACCAGAAGAATAAAGGAGATTGGAGGCAGTTGTCTCATCTATTTTCCCCCATTCCTCAACCCTCCCCACCCTAATTGGTAGTCCATATAGGCATGCATCCTTCTCAACAATGTAAAAATCATTAAAAATAAAATGAATTCATGAAATTAAAAAAAAAGAAAAGCATCTTGAATCTAACAGATGGGACTAACAAAAACTATTGATCAACTTTACTTGTGAATATAGACATGAAGCACAAGCAAATAAAACAGTACAGAAACTTACCATAAGAATGTAGGGTTTTTAAGGAAATAATACAGAACTAATTGTCTTACCCACCTTCCTGTACCGCTTGAATCTTTTTACCCTAATTATGTCAAGATTGTCAAAAAAATAAATTTAAAAAACAGAATGTAGGGTTTATTATAGATGATTTAGTAGCAGAAATTGATGCCTTCATCATATTAACAAATATGAGGAAATACCAAGGAATAACTAAGTACTACTAAGCCATTTTGAAATGTTCAACATGTACTTTTTATTTTTAACATAAAAGCTCTGCTCAAGTGTAAAATCCAGAAAAGTTCACAAATCATGAGTGTTACTGTTCAATCAGTACTATGAACACACTCAGAAAACCCACACCCTGATGAAGACATCATTAGCAGCATTTGGCTGACTCCTTTCTGTCCCTTTTCCATCACTATAATCTTGAAAAACAGCCATTTCTTCCACTATCACACACCCTCCACAGAAAACCAGTGCTACCTCCCTCAGAAGAGTGTGTAAATTATACCATTAGAATACTTGGGAATATTCAAACTCATAAATCAAACAAAACCATGTAATCACCTGGCTTAATTTCTTCAAAAAAAAAAAGGTCTAATGGAAAAAAAAAAGATGAAGAACTAAGTTCTAAATCAAAATTTTAAGATATATTGAGAAAAGATTAAACTGCTTACAGATGCACTCCTGGTGTTAACATGAAAAACCAAGGAAGCTATTATCCTAAATCATAGTGGTAGCTTTAGGTTAGAAAGAACAGTGGCTGGAAAGGAGCACCCAGGGGGGTCTCTGGCATGGCTGACAAAGGTCTGGTTTTCACTTATCTTAAACTATTCCATTAAATCAAACACCACTTTATTATCTAGGTATCTGTGCTACAGTCTACAACCACTGTCATCTGGTCACTTCATTCCTTTTCATGAAGTCTCCAGAGGCTCCCTCCAGAGGGCTTCCAGACCACATGATTCGCTACAGCATTCCAATGCCTCAAGGAACAAGCTCTCTGCTCCTAGGACATTACCTCTGAACATTCCCCACTCTTCTTATTCCCTACCTTCGACTTTAACTTTCTCTGACATGCCTGACTCTACATGCCTGAAGTGAATGCTTTCTCATCTTAGTGTCCTTGTCCATCGACTCTTTTCCATCTCTTCACTGGACTGCCTTCTACTCATCCCTCAAGATTCAATTCATACCAACAATCTGGGGAACTAAGAGATGAATGGTAGACCACAGGGGAATGTTGAGCACTAAGACTATTTTATGTGTTAGTATAAGAACACGTATCACTTGACATTGGTTCAAATTCATAGAATATACAACATCAGGAGTGAATCACATGCAAACCAGGAACTTTGAGTGAAATACAATTCCCTCTGGAAAGTCTTTCCTGATGATCCCAATTTTAATTAAGTTTCTTCCTTTCACACCTTAATTCACAAATATTTACCTTTACCATTCACTCTTCATAACCCAATTACATGCTCCTTCCTCTGCGGACTTCAGCTCCACCAAGGCAGGAAATTCCATCTCTTTATCCCCATGGTCTAGCATACTTCATGGCATGAGGAAGAAATGCCCAACAACTGAGTAATGAACAATTCTTGTAATCATGTTTTATCAATCAAATTGATTTCTTACCATCATACCAATGGAACCTATAAGCATTAGCCACCAGATGACCATGGGATCACCTTTATGGGAACAACTGACCTTATACATAACACTGTCTCCAGCACAGGTACTTAAGCATTGTAATCAAAGGAAATTAATGCATTAATGATACGTTATTCAACAAAGAATTTGAGAGACAGAAGTGAACAGAACCCCTATCTACTACTTCACTCCCCAACATCCACAAACAGCCAGTGTCAGATGAGGGCCAGATCCAGGAGCCAGGAACACCTCCTGGTGTCCCATCTCGTGATCCATCATCACTGCCTCCTAGACACTGCACTGATGGGAGGGTGAAGTCAGGAGCCTGTGCCAGGATTCAAACCCACACAACCCAAGCAGTAGGTGGGCATCTTACCCCACAGGTTAAATGCCTACTCCCTAATCTGACATTTTTAAACATGCATAATTGTGCAGCAATGTAATTAATAAAGGACAATAAGTTGATACAATGACTGCAATTAGCCACCTCAAATTTCTTTGTGAAACAAGGAAAGATAGAAATAAACATGTGAGTCAGAAGACTGCAATTAACATTATTTTTATCATCCCAACTATATTGTTAGTTTCTTCTCTTTGTAAGTTTGCCAGTGCTATAATCAGCATCAATATTAACTGATGCCACTGATGCCATTTGTACAACATAATACTCATCACCCACTCTTAACTGACAGAAGTTTTGAATCCATTGTGCTTCCCTACCAATAAAATAAACATTTTGAATTCTAAACAGTCCACAACTAATATATTTTGCTCTCTTTAAGAATCCAACTCCTGAACTAAAGGTAGTAGAAGCTATGGATTGGCTGGTCCTTAGCTCCTTACTATCCAATTGGATGAAGTTGAAAGGAAGAAAAAAGACCCAGCCAGGGAGATTTCTCAGTCAGGGCTGCAGAAGTTTGGCTTACGTTTTCAATATTTCCTTCATACATTTATTTCACTCATCCTCCTATGAATATATTCTTTTTGAAATTTATTGTTAAACGTAGAGAGATGAAGATCCTCTACCTGCTGGTTCACAACAGCCAGTGCTGGGTCAGACCAAAGAGAGGAGCCCAGAACTCAATCAAGGACCCCCACATTGGTGTCAGATAAATAAGCACTTGGTCCATCATCTGCTGCTTCTCAGAGTACAGCAGGAAACAGAGTCTGGGCCTGAACCTAATAACCTAAATAATAAATAAGTGGATATCCTAAACAAGAATTAACCACTGTGCCAAACATCCACTCCACTCTCCCTTTCAATCAAAACATTCCAGTTAGGTTCTTCAACTGATATTTCTAGACTCATTTTTTCTAGAAAAGTTCACTGCTGACTGGCACCATGGCATGGTAGGTTAAGCTGCAGTTGTGGCAGCTTAACCACATGGCACCAGTTCGAATCCTAGCTGCTCTACTTCCAATCCAGCTCCCTGTTGATGGCCTGGGAAAGCAGCAAGGAATGGCCCTCATCCTTGCATCCCTTTATCCACGCAGGAGACCTAGATAAAGATCCTAGATCCTAGCTTAGACCAGCCCAGCTCGGGCCATAGCAGCCATGTTGAGGCTGGACCAACAGCTGCTAAGATCTCTGCCTCTCATCTCTCTATATATTTGCCTTTCAAATAAAAATAAATGAACCTTCGAAATTTTTTGTAAAGAAAAAGCTATTAAAAAGAAAGTTAGGGCCCGGCGCGGTGGCGCAAGTGGTTAAGTCCTCGCCTTGCACACCAGGGATCCCATATGGGCGCCGGTTCTAATCCCGGCAGCCCCGCTTCCCTTCCAGCTCCCTGCCTGTGGCCCGGGAAAGCAGTCGAGGACGGCCAGAGCTTTGGGACCCTGCACACCCGCGTGGGAGACCCGGAAGAGGCTCCTGGCTTCGGATCGGCATAGTATCGGCTCGTTGCGCTCACTTGGGGAGTGAATCATTGGACGGAAGATCTTCCTCTCTGTATATCCGCCTTTCCAATAAAAAAAATAATAAAAATAAATCTTTAAAAAAAAAAGAAAGTTAATTGAACAGGTCTAATGCAATTCTTTTTAATATTTACTTAATTACTTAGAAAGGTGGAAAGATAAAGACAGACAGGGACCTCCTATCCACTGGTTTGCTCCTGAAATTGCAGCTGGGCGCCTGGAATTCAATCCAGGTCTCCCACATGGGTGACAAGGTACTTGAGCCATTCCCTGTTGCCTCCCAGGGTGCACATCATAGGAAGCTGGACTCAGAAGCAGAGCCAGGACTCAAACTCAGACACACTAATACGGCATGCAGGTGTTTCAAGTAGCCATTTCTGCTGTGAAAAACACCTCCCCCTTATGCCACTCTTAACTATTTTCTCCTTTTTTCTGGCACCTTGGCATTTTCCTTTCCTCTTTCCATGATTTTGTTATTAAAAATCAAAGAATCGCCCAAAAGTAAGATATAAGCAGAAAGCCAAAAGTTGATAAACCAGAGTAGGTACTTTGAACTGTACATCAAAGAGGACCCAGTTATCAAGACTCAAAATAGAAAGTCAGGAAATCAGAGGAGCAGGCTTGTAAAAGAGGAAAAGACAAGGCCAGCAGAAAGGAAGGCGAGGCAGAGGGAATCTCAGCATAGAAATGGCCTGCATATGACTGTCTTCACTGCGCTTCCGTAATAGGATTTGTAGGAAGGATAGCTATTTCTTAAAGCCAAAGGAAAATAAGAGCGCTCTCGCCTTTTGTTAATGACAGTGTCAACAGTACAGCTACTATCATGGGTAATCTTCCAAAATGTTAAATGTCACTGTTAAATGTACAATGTTTTGACTGAATTCCACCTCATCCAACAGAGATATTCACATGGAAAGACTATATGTGGTAAAATTACATCAGCTTCCATTCTGTAATTGCAAATATTGGATGCAACTTAAAGGTCCATTAATAGCAATTCCAAGTCTGGTCAATCCCTAAAGAGAATTGAAAACAGCTATCCAAATACGTGGTTTTGGTTTTTGTTTTTCTAAATACAATTCCTGGATTCTATTTTATTATTTTTTTATTTTACAGTGACCCAGCACCATTCTGAACTTTTCTTTCTTTTGATGATGATTACATGGTTGATCAGGTTGGGAAGGATTGACGGTTAGGGTAAGGTGGGTGAAATCACTGTTTCAAAATTTTCTGTTTCTTCTTCTTGACTCAGAGGATGGGAGAGATAAAGGGGGAAGTCACACCCAGTCTCCCAAATGACCCAGAGATGGGGAATATCCACCCTATATCAACCCTGGGTCCTGATGTGGTACATGTTCCAAAGGTTCTACCAAAGTGGTTTGGACAGTTGTAAAATGCTGTCAATTTCACCAATCCAAGGGTAAGGAAGTCCTCCCAATGTCCACTGTCAACATAGTTGACCTCAAGTCTCCATTCACCCAGATTTTTGTTGTCATTGTTTGGCTGGGGTAGTTGTCCAATTGAGTTTTCCTTCCTCTGCTATGGTATCCAATGAACTGCCATACTCTCCATGTGCATCAGTGCCTGCATCCATTGCTCCACCTTTTTCATTCGAGCCCAAGGACCTGAGCCAGGCGAATCAAGCCTCACTGGATCCCTGCCCCTAGTGCTCACAAACCGGGCACCTACTTCATGGGCAGGCCCAAGAACCTGGACCAGGCGAATCAAGCCCCACTGGAACCCCTCCCCTAGGGCTCATGAACCTGGCACCGACCTCGCAGGTGGGCCCGAGGACCCAAGCCAGTCAACCTGAGCCCTGCTGAAACCCCTACCCCTGGGGCTCATGATTCCAGTACCCACTGACCCCAGGCTGACAATGGCTCACCTCACCTAAGCATCCTCTATCGTATTGTGTAGCCTGGCTCAGTCCAGCCTGCCCCCAGTTCCAGTTCCTCCAAGTGGGTGCTACAGACTAGCCTAGCCCAGCCAGATCCCTGTCTTGGCCCTAATGTGAACTGGCTGGTGTTGAGGCCCAACATAGCCTCCCTGAATTTTGTTCTAGTTCTCAGATCTGCTAGTGGATGTTATGAACTGGCCCAGTCTGGTCTGTCCCCAGACCTGACCCACATGTATGCTGGTGGAATCTGTAACCTGGCATGGTCTGGGCTGCTCCTTGCCTTGCTTCTGGCACTCACCTGCAGTAACTGCATCCCGATGAAGGAGTTCCCTAACCTCCTCTATCATGTCTGCACTCAGCGGCAGATCTTGCTCGTGCACTACAGTGAATTCTTGGCTCAGGCTGACTTTGTCCACCTCTTTTCTAGCAGGAAGAGTGGCCTTGCTCAACTGGCCCACACCCATTCTGGCAGCCATACCTGGCCCACGCCCAGACACAGCTTTCATGTGGTTCAGCAGGAGTTAAGACCTAGCCCAGCCTGTGTTGTACCCACCCTGGCTCCCACTGGAGTGCTGCCAGTCTGCCACCCTGCAGACCCCATCCTAACCTGTACCAAGGGAGACTGTAGACATGTATAGTCCAGACAGCTGGAGCATCCCCTTAGCTCCCCAGCCAGGCCTGTGCCCATCCACAGTTTTTGGGCAAGACAGCGGAGACTTCAGTTCCACAGAGAGTCCATATCTCGCCCACAGATTCTGCCACCAGACCTGATTCTTTTGCATGCTAGATATTGTCATGGCCCATCCTAACATCACCCATGCCCTATTCCAATTCTCACTGGCGGGTACTGTGATCTTGCCCTGCCAGGTAGGCCCCAGCATTAGCTTTAGTGTGTGCCAGTGATTGGTAGTGATGGTCGATGCTAACTACCCCTACTCAGGTCTCACTTATCTTCTGGTACTTTGGCTTGACCTAAAGGTCATCCTGTTCCCCGCTCCAAACCATTTAGTCTCAGCCCATTACTTACCTACATGTACAGTGGCCTTATCCATGGAAGTACCTCAGCAGTAATTCCTCACCTGGACATGAACCCATAGGTCATGGCTCACCCCACCTGTGCGATCCTCCAGTTCCCCTGAAAATTTACACCCCTATGCCTTCAGAACGTGCTGCTGGATGGCCCTGGCGCCAATAGCGCTGGGCAAAGCCCTCAGCCACCCGAGCAGCTGCCTGACCCAAGCCAAATACTTGTATGCTACTGTTAAAACAACATATTCACAAAAGCCAAAAATTGCTTAAAAAAAAAAACAACTATCAACAGTGAGTAGATAAATAGAACATGATATACCAAACAGTGGAATATTATTCAGGTATTAAAGTACACTTTGCATGAGCTTCACAAAGATCATGCAGAGTGAAGGAATCAGTCATCACCCCCCACATGATCTATGTGACGTGTCCAAAATAGGTAAATTTACAGAGATTAAAAAAAATAGGTAAATGGTCACTAGAGTCTGGAGGTGATGAGAATGGAGAATGTACAATTTGTACAATTTGTCCTTTGGAGATAATGAACATATTTTAAAACTAAAGGGAGGTAACTGTTCCACAGCTCTGTGGATGTACTACATTCCACACAAGTATTGCTGCAAAATGCTTATGTTATATAAATTTCACCTCAATTTTAAGATATGTTAACAGGAACTGATTTCCTACTTGAAGTCATATGTGTTATTAAGTAAAGAAAATCAAGGAATAGATTATTGTGCATGGCATACATCCATTTTTAACAGGCGAAAATACATATACTTGTGTGTATGTTTGTAAATACATAAGCACTTTCTAATGAAATCTACAGTTAACAGCAATAATGGTTTCCTCTGGAATGAAAGCTAAAGAATATGCTAGAGATTTTTAACAGTTGATTTCCATGCCACACGTTTTCATGTCTTTTGAATTTTATATGTTATGCACATGTTTCATTTCAAAAATGTGATAAAAAGAAAGCTTTTATATGAGATGAACAAGAATCAGCAACCCACAGAGCACCATGATTGCAAAGCAAGAGTGCCAAAACAGAATAAATGTGGGAAAGGAAGACTATAAGCTCTAGAACTCTCTGCCTTCTGGGATTTTAGTTTAAAAAAAAAAAAAAGAAGAAAATTCAGGCCATGGATGAAATGGAGAAGCTGAGGGCTTGAGACCTGAGGCCTGCAATCTTAGTTCCCTACAAGGCATGTGGTCCTAGATAATCAAGTAAAAGCATCAGCATCATAAAATTTGCTCTTCTTCCAGTGCATACAAACAGCAACCAAATTTTGACCAACATTTTAAGTAACACAAAAATTCCAGTCCTATAACAGGTTTAAGTGTGCAGAGGGTAACAAGTGACAAGGAGGACCTAGATATCTGAAATAAAAGGAACAAAGGGCTCCCAAAGGAGTGAACCTGCCAAACTGGGCCAACCCTTCATATCCCAGCCCTTTGAAGAGGCACAGCAGAGGGACTCATTTCCTGCAGATTAGCCAAGCACAATCACAACTCCCTCCAGACCAGCACATTTGGCATCTTTTGAGTCCTCCCTACCCTCACATTATGTTTATCCTGCTATAACCTAACCTCTTTTCAATCAACAAATTTCAATTGGCTCCTTCATAAATCATTTCTAGACTCAGGTTCCTGGGAAGCCTTCTTAAATAAGCCTTATCCCATTCTAAAACATTTATTCCTTTGCCACCACACAATTTCTTCTCTTTTCCCAGACTATTACTAATGCACTTGTTGAGAATAACTGTATTCAAGTTGCTGTCGTTGTACTTTTCTTCTCTTCTGATTTGAGTCCAGATTATGATTCAGGCTTCCTGATTCTTTCTGCATCTTCTCAATAGTTTCTCCCTGGCTTCAGCCAATATCGGTTATTGTATCCACCCTTAAAAATATCTGTATGTATCCATCCTTAAAGCATAAGCATCAGAGCTGGCACTGCAGCATAGCAGGTAAAGCTGATGCCCATGATGCCAGCATTCCATATGGATAGAGACTTGTGCCCTAGCTGCTCCACTTCCAGTCCAGCTTCCTGTTAATGGCCAGGGAAAGCAGTGGAAGATGACCCAAGTGTCTGGGTCTCTCCCATGTGGAAGACCCAGAAGAAGCTCCTGGTTCTTAACTTTAACCTGGCCCTGCACTGGCCATTGTGGCCATCTGGGGAGTGAACCAGCACATGGAAGATCTCTGTTTCTCTTTTTCTGTAATTCTCACTTTCAAAAATAAATAAATGAATCTTTAAAAAGAACATGAACAACAGCAGGAAAATTCAGAAACATTGAGAAAGGAACAAAAAGCTAAGCTCCTCTGTGCTTAGAGACTTTGGATTCCCTCTCTGCATTGCAGATTTGCAGCCTAGAAGCTTCCAAGACAAATTAAAAAAAAGTAGGACAGTTCTCTTTCTGTCCAGCATCTGTGGAAAACTCCCCAAGTCTAAGGATAACCATGAGCACCTTAACACTAATAAATTACCTCATGCTAGAGCTGACAATGCTTTATTTACTGCCAACCTCCTATTCTATTAGTGCACTAGTCTTAAGGACAAAAGCATCATAGTAATCTATAAGCTCTGGATAAAGTAAATTTCCAACTCAAAGTTTAAAAAGGATGCCATCTTCCAGTAAATACTGCAAATTACACTTTCAAAGATAATTCTTTTTCTCTAGAAAGATCAAATTTCTTTTTCCTAAGATCCAAATGGGAAAATGGTCCCTCGGGTGCAAACAACCAATCACCAATCTCTGAATACCTAACACGTTAGGGAATGAGACTCAGAAACTGAAGACTGGAGCAGACATTTGGTGTAACAACCAAGAAGCTATTTGGGACTGCTGAATACCTTATTGAAGAACCTGAACATGAGTCCCAACTCCACTCCCAAATCCAGCTCCCTGCTAATGTGCATCCTGGAAGGCAGCCAGATGACAGCTCACGTGTTGGAGTCCCTGATACCAACCTAAGAAGCTTGGACTGGATTCTGGGCTCCCAGCTTTGGCCTGACCCAGCCTAGGCATTTGAAGAATGAGTCATTCCATAGAGAGGCGCATACTCAGTCTCTTTGTCTCCTCCCTCTCATACAAATAAAGTACTAGAGAAAGAAAATTAAGATGTGAAAGTATACACCAAACTGAAAAGAGCAGTTATCTCAGAGAGGGAGAAATTATACAGTACTTCATTTCCTATAGTCCACATTTTTAATCAACTGAAGATTTTTATTATGGTAATATGTGTTTGTAATTTCTTAAAAATTTTAAAGTTAAAAAAGGAGAGATTGAAAGCCAAAAAAAAAAAAAAATCTCAACACTACAACTGCAGAATGATCACCAAGAATTCAAAGTTGGTAAAGAAATTAAAACAGTCCATGGACATAAACTGCCAGACACTCTTTACCCAGGGGGTAACAAACATGTAAAAATCATTCCAGAAGGGTAAATGAGAATGGAGGGAACATTACTACTGCCATCAGTGCCAGAAGATTGTGAAGCAGACTTCGCTATGGAAAGAAATCCAGAAAATAAACAATCCATCCCTTGCAATTTCTATAAAGGGACATTGATCAGTAAATATTCAAATTTCAAATTCAAGTTAGCTGTGTAATTTTTCTGTAGCACATAGTACTCTAAAACCAATTCAAAGGAACAATAATCAAGAAACACTACGGATATGCATGTGTATGCTTAGACAAGTGTAAAACTATTCAGCTGAGTCAGAAGAAATTGGTAGTGACAACTGCCTCTGGGGAGATGATTGAGTGGCTAAGGAACAGGAATCAGAGGAAAACGTCACTGTATTCTCTTTAACATTCAAAATTACAGATATTTAATACTGAAATTACAGATGTTACATTTTCAGCAAATGAATATATTTAAGATTAATTTATTTAGTTGAAATGCAGAGTTACAGAGAGAAGGATACAAAGAGAAAGTTCTTCTATTCATTAGTTCAATCCCCAAATGGCCACAATGACCAAACCTGGGCTGGTCAAAAGCCAGGAGCAAGAAGCTTCTTCTGGGTCTCTCATGTGGGTGTTAGGATCCAATGACTTGGGCCATCTTCTGAGGTTTTTCCAGGCACAACAACAGGGAGCTGGATCACAAGTGGAGAAGTCAGATCTCAAATCGACCCTCATGTGTGATGTAAGCATAGCAGGTGGTGGCTTTACTCACTATGCATTGTGCCAAGTCCAATGAATTATTTTTGAAACAAGGCATAGAGCCTGGTGTGATGGCTCAATGGCTGAATCCTCACGTTGAACAAACCAGGATCCCAAATGGGCACTGGTTCATGTTCTAGCTGCTCCACCTCCCATCCAGCTCCCTACTTGTGGCCTAGGAGAGCAAAGCAGGATGGCCCAGGACCTTGAGACCCTGCACCCACGTGGTAGACCCAGAAGCAACTCCTGGCTCCTGGCTTTGGATCAGCTCAGCTCAGGCCATTACAGTCACTGGGACAATGAACCAGCAGACAGATCTTTCTGCATCTCCTTCTCTCTGTACATCTGCTTTTCCAATAAAAACAAAATAAGGTTTTTTTTTAATTACAAAATAACTAAAACAAGGCACAAAGACAGTGGTCAAATACAATAAGTGCTTGTTTTTGTATGGTAAGTTACATGAGAGTATTATCAGAGGGTTTGTCCTCTGGTATAAATCCCTGGAGTGATAGTTCTATGGTCTCCATGCACATTCCTGACAATAACTGTCAAATGGGCCTACTACTCTGGCATGGGGTGTGTCCAGTATAAAACAAAAGTATTCTGAACCAGAAACAGGCTGATAAAAAACATTTTTTTTATCCACAGGGAACAAAAAGATAAAATTTTCTATTCTACTGGAATCTACCCTACAAGCCCTATCCCCCACTGAGAGGCAGCCAGAAGAGCTTACAAGCTTAAAGTTAGTCTTGTTTGTTGCAAGAAGAGAATAGTAATAAGAACACTATTGGCTGTACCTGTGCAAGGTTTTGTGCCTGGTTTTAGAGGATGGAATATGCCCTTAATCCATCTTCTATGAAACAGACAAGAGCATAATTTTCCAGAGAAGAATATCTGGTTATAAAATAGAGCTGGGCCATTTCTCCACCTCCAAGTCAGAAAATTACAAATTAAAGATCATAAAATGGCAGTGAACAATGTTAGAACTAGACCAAGAACAGATAGGAGGATACAGAGGAGTAGTTAAATAGGGATGTGGCATATCAGGCCTGATGATTCAACAGTAGTGGCAAGCACTGAAAACCCCTGCTTCCTGCTTAAGAATCAAATAAGTGGGCCTAGCGGCTAAAGTCCTCATGTTGAACACACCATATGGGAACCCATTCTAATCCCGGCAGCTCCACTTCCCATCCAGCTCCCTGCTTGTGGCCTAGGAAAGCAGTGGAGGAGGACAGCCCAATGCTTTAGGATCCTGCACCCGTTGGGAGACCTGGAGGAAGTTCCTAGCTCCTGGCTTCGGATCAGCACAGCACCGGACATGGCACTCAGTTGGGGAGTAAATCATCAGACGGAAGATCTTCCCCTCTGTATATCTGACTTTGTAATAAAAATACATCTTTAGAAAAAAGAAGAATCAAATAAGCAACAGTACTGCAGTGAAGTGGGTTAAGCTACCACCTGCAGTGTGTGCATCCCATATGGTTACCACTACTCCACTGCCAATGTAGCTTCCTGCTAATGCACTGGGAAAGCAGCATGGGATGGCCCAAGAGCATAGGCCTATATACCAATATTGGAGCTTCAGTTGGAGTTTCCAGTTCCTGCTCCAGCTTGGCCCAGTTCTGCTTGCTATAGCATTCTGGGGTGGGGGTGAACTAGCAGATGTTAAGATCTCACCCTACCATCCCCTCTATAACTTTGTTTTTCAAATAAATAAAAGAATCTTTTAAACAAATTCAACAAGTAACAATATAATGGTTCACATGTAATGTAACAATAAGAATTGAAAAGAAAGAAGGGCAAATTATTTTTTACAAATCCATCTCCTCTGCATATGTCAGCAAAATTAATTCTTTTGAAGTTCATGGGAAATTAAGATATCACAACCCGGCAAGCAAGCACTGTAGAACTGACAGTAGCTTCTGAACATTTGGTCACTGTTGTCCATGATGTGACTCATACCCAACTGTTCTGAGTTAATTCATTCTTCAAGGAAAACCTTAAACAATATGTGGAGTCATGTCCTATTTTGCTAATTTAAAAGACTGACTCATATCAAGGACATATTGTGTGTGTGTGTGTGTGTGTGTGTGTGTGTGTGTATATATATATATATATCACTGCTTATAGGGAATGTTGTTATAAAACCCTTGTAGACACCTGAAACAGAAATGGGATGCTGTATCGCGTACAAAAATTCGATAGGTTGCCTGCAGCTAGGCAAGTGTTATACCGCTGGAAGAACAGCTGGTGGGCATTCTGGGTCTGGTTAATGCCAAATTTGTGTTAACTATACCAGTGTGCGAGAATAGTTGCCTATTCTATTTTTTTGTCTGTTGGAGATACATAGGGAAGGCAAGGATCGGCAGGCTGGGAATGCCATTCCAGCTCCCAGGCAGAGGGGCTGCAGATATCCCAAGCTGGGAGGTCTGGGGACATACTAAAGTGGTAACAGCTGAGGGCATTTTTGACAAGCAAAGAATGACTTCTGGGGTCTTCCACAGACTATGCCACTGCACTCTTAAGTAGGCAATAGAGCTGAGATGGAGTGGTTTAGAGGCAGAAAACTGGAGGGCAAGTCTGGATCAAGCCAAGGTACCTGCCCATGTGGGAAACTTAGGCTGTGCAAAACAGCATCACCTGCCATCCACTGGTGCGTGCAAAAGCTAGGGTTGGGGACAATGTCTGGTTGAGCTAGCCTCAGTACTGGCCTACAAGTGTTGGAGCAGGGGGTGGGTGACATTAGGCTGGGACACAAAACCCCCCAAAATGAAACAACTAGATCTGCAGGCAGATTCTGTAGGAGACTTATATGTTCACCTCTGTGGGACTGCAGCATCTGCCGGTTTGCGCAGAGATGGAAGCGGTGAGGGGTCAAGCCAGGCTGGACCACAAAACTCACCTGACAGGAACCCACCTGTCACAGGAGCTGAGGCTGGGAGCAGGCTAGGTCAGGCTGCAGCACCACATTGGTATACAAGCCCCAGAACTGAGAGCAGGCCATGCAAAGCACTTATGGCACCCACTGGCATATGTGAGATCCAGAGCTGGGAGCAGGCCTGGTAGGGAAACATGGGAAACTCCCTTGCTAAGCTGCAGCTCCTGCTGGACAGCATAACAGCTGAGACTGAAGGCGGGCCAAGTCAGGCAGGACTGCAGCACTCCTCAGCATGTCTGGGGACAGGCTAGGTTGGGGGCAGGCTGTAGCACCCAGTGACACACACAAGAGCCAAGACAAGGTATTGGCCCTGCCTAGCTGGGAGGTGGTGCACCAAGTCACATGACAGCTAGGTCAGGGAGTAAGCTAGACTATGCTAAGCTTTAGTACCCACTGTCAAGAGCCAGAATGGGTATGGGAAGTTGGGCTAGACAGGAGTAACCACTGGTGAGTGCCAGGACTGAAAGCCAGCCAGATCAGACTGGGTAGCAGCACCCATCCAGCACATGTGAAATCTGGGTCTGTGAGTGGACCTGGTAGGGGAATTGGGGGAACTGTGTTGCTAGCCTGCAGCTCCTGTTGCTGAGCGTGAGAGCCTGGGTTAGGAGCAGGCTAGGCTGGGCTATAGCACTCACCAACATACGTATGAGCTTGGTATGGGGGTAGGCTGGGCTGCAGGACACACTGGCTTAAGTGAGAGCCAGGACAGGATGCAGGCCAGGGCAGCTAGACTGCAACACCCACCAGTTCACATGAGGGCTGGGGGAGATCCAGGATGCACTAAGCTGTTCCACCTATCAGTGAACGCTGGGACTGGGAGTGGGTAAGGCTGAGCCAGGCTGTAGCATCTGCTGGCAAATTCTAACACTGGGAGCAGGCCATCACACACTGGGTCACATCACCCACCAGCACATACAGGACCCCAAAGCTGGAAGCAGGTCTGGAAGGGAACTTTGGGGACTTCCTTACTGGGATGCTGTTTCCACTGGTAAGTGTAAGAGCTGAGATTGGGAGTAGATCTGACTGGGAGCAGGCCAGGCTGGGATAGGCCACAGCACCCACTGGCAAGTGTCAGGACTCAATGCAATGCATGTCAGGCTGAAGTGCAGTATTCCCTGGCAGATGCAGTGTCCAGAACTGGTCCCAGTAGGGAAACTGTGAGCATTCCCCTGCTGGGCTGTAGCTCCTACTGGTGAGCATGAGAACCAGGGCTGGGGAAGAATAAGGCTGGACAAGGAAATAGCACCCATTGGCATACGTATGGGCTAAGTCTAGGGGTGGGATGGGCTGAGTCTCCCCAGTTGGATGGCTGGACTCAAACCCAGGTCTCAGAGAAAATCACAATATACATGATCTGACCCTGAGTACATGAATCTGGGCTGGGCTTCCTCAGTTGCTGAACCCTGTGCAGTGGAAAGCATCCCTAGATGCGCATGAGGAACATGACAGCCAGATGGTCTAGGCCAGCAGAGGACACTGAGTGCCTTGTCAGAGGATGGAAAGCAGAAAAGGTTGGACCACTCTCCTAGCCAAGCTTTGCACCAAGTGTCTAGGTCTGTGGATGCGCTGAGGTGGACATGGTCAGTCAATAAACTGTGGAAAGATTTTTTTCAACCCTGGTACAACAACACCAACAATGTCTCAGAACCATCAAAACCATCAAAACCACTCAAGTTAACACCCTGAAAATATTTTTTTCACACATCAGGGTCTCCTGCCGGGTCTGGTCTGCCCCCATCCCAACTCACACTCTCCAGTTGGAGTGGCTATCCAACAGGGGAGCCCTCCAAATTCCCCCTACCAGGTTTGCCCTCTCCCTTCCTGATTCTATGCGAAGATTGCAAAATAAAAGAATTTTTAAAATAATAAATAAATCTTTAAAAAAAAAACAATAGGGCTCAGCACAATAGCGTAGTGGTTAAAATCCTCACCTTGAACACGCCAGGATCCCATATGGGCGCCAGTTCTAATCCTGGCAGCCCCCGCTTCCCATCTAGCTCCCTGTTTATGGCCTGGGAAACTAGTTGAGGATGGTCCAAAGCTTTGGGACCCTGCACCAGCGTGGGAGACCCAGAAGAAGCTCCTGGCTTCAGATTGGCTCAGGTCCAGCCATTGCAGCCACTTGGGGAGTGAATCATTGAATGGAAGATCTTCCTCTCTGTCTCTCTTCCTCTCTGTATATCTGCCTTTCCAATACAAAAAAGAAAAAATAGAATCTTTACAAAAGAAAAAAACAAGTATGCATTTCTTGGGGCCAGCATTGTAGCACAGCAGGTAAAATGACATAGCATCAGCATCCCATGTGGATACCAGTTCAAGTCTTGCCTGTTCCATTTCTGATACAGATGCCTAGTAAAGTGCATGGAAAGCATTATAATATGGCCCCTGTGCTTGGGTCCCTCCACCCCCATAAAAGGTCCAGAAGAAGTTCCTAGCTCCTGCCTTCAGCCTGACCTAGCCACAGCTGTTGAGGCCATTTGGAGAGTAAATCAGCAGATGAAAGAATTCTTTTTCTCCCTCTCTTACTGTATCTCTATCTTGCAGGAACCTCTCCCCCCTTTTTCCTTCTATGACTCTTCTCCCCAAATAAAAAAAACCTTTAAATAACTAAAATTATCTGTTTCTTTCATTTTTCTATATACATGTGTATACGTAATTTATTTTTAATAACAGATCATCTTAATTAGCTTAGGCTCCTACTTTTGAAAACTTACACACATAAATACTTCTTATATCTTGAAAAATAATTTTAAAACACATTAATTTCATTAATGAAAATGTCACAATTGGGCCTGGCCCAGTAGCCTGTTGTTAAAGTCCTTGCCTTGCATGTGCCAGAATCCCATGAGTGCTGGTTCATACCCTGGCTGCTCCACTTCCCTTCGAGCTCCCTGCTTGTGGCCTGGGAAAGCAGTAGAGAATGGCCCACAATCTTGGGACTGTGCACCTGCATGGGAGACCTGGAAAAGGCTCTTGGCTCTTGGCTTTGGATCAGCTCAGCTCTAGCCATTGTGGCCACTTGGGGAGTGAACCAGCAGACGGAAGATCTCTCTCTCTGTCTCTCCTCCCCTCTGTAAATCTGACTATCCAATAAAAACAAAATAAATCTTAAAAAAAAAAAAAAACAGAAACATATCACAATTATCCACTCTTCTTTTTGGGCAATTTGCTACCATTATAAACAACACACATAAACCCTTCTTTACATTTGCAGTTATTTTTCTTGAACAGTTCCTAGAAGTGAAGTCACAGAGTTAGAAAGGTTGTACTCATTTACACATCCTGGCAGAATATGTGCCTACTCATCTCACCCAATCCTTGCCAGGTGCTGAATCACTTTTGATTCATTTCTCAATGGCAGCCAGTGACACTGTCATCAATATAGTGGGTGGACAGAGAACACAGATAAGAATTGGCAACAGTCCTGAAAATACAAATCTGAGAATGTTTCCTAAGAGATGCACTGTGGGGGCAGGCTCCGTGGTGCAGCAGGTTAAGTCGCCACTTGGCACACATGCACCCCCACCACAGTGCCTGGGTTGAGGCTCAGCTACTCTGTTTCAGGATGGAGTTCCTAGCTCTAGCAGGGCCTACCAAGTGAACCAGTGAATGGAAAATCACTCTTTCTCGGTCTTTTCAAATGGGGGTGACAGATGTGGGGGACTTGAAAAAAAGTAAGAATAAAAGCAGCATACATATCTTGTTCTGCTACCAACCCCAGTTCAGGCTAAACATGAGAAACAAAACCTGGAAGTATATTCAGTGTCTAATTTGAAGATAAAAAGTCTAATCTACTAAAAAAAAAAAAAAACTGAAAGGAAAGAACAAGATAATGCAGTGGAACTGAGGATGATTTTAACAATGATGCAAAGGCAATTTAACAGGAAAAAGGAACCTTTTAAGCTACAAACACTGGGACAACTACCTATTCACAGACAAAAAGAAAATCTTTAACTCATAGCACATACAAATGCAACATAGGAACCTTAATTGGATCCTACTGAAGGATCAAAAGGACCGCCCCCCCCCAAAAAAATGATGGGCCCAATGGTAAATGGCCTAGTGACTAAATCCTTGCGTTGCATGTACCAGGATCTCATAGGAGCACAAGTTTATGTCCCAGCTGCACCACTTTCCTTCCAGCTCCCTGTTTGTGGCCTGGGAAAGCAGTGCAGGATGGGCCAAAGCCTTGGGATCAGGAGATACTCCCACCTCCTGGTTTTAGATTCAGTCAGGTCCAGCCCAATGCAGCCATTTGCAGAGTGAACCAGCTTTCTCTCTCTCTCTCTCTCTCTCTCTCTCTCTCTCTCTCTCTCTCCTCTTTTCTATAGGCTAAAAAAATTACAGACTGAAAAATGAAGAACTGGCTCTGTGTTGATCCTTCACTGTCTCAAGCTGTCATGAAGGGAACTGACAAGGTATCAAGACACCAACAATACATAACTTAAATCAAGAAGAAACCTGTGTGACCTAAGCAAATTAATATTAGGAAAAATGACTAGTATTCTCTGTCAGTTAATCACTTATCAAACTTCATTGGGGGGTTACTAATGCAGGTGTTTAGCCAAATGTGAGGGGTATAAAAAGAGTGGGGGGAGTCTATGCCTTTTAAAACCTTGTATCCTTGTTAAATGAATATATGCAGATTATAGCATAAAAATTATATGATGAGTTGGATGTATGGAACATGGTAACATCACACAAAAGTACCTATGTTATTCATAGGGAAGCAGGGAAGAACAGGAGAATGTCTCAGGAAACGTGAGTATCAAACTAAATCAGAAAGAACAGTAAGCAACAGCTAATAGTGGCTAAAGGCAAGCAACTAGAGAAAGCATATGGGTATGTCGGCCTAACTACAGCACACAACAGCAAAAAATATTTGCCTGAAGCCAAGAGGCAAACAGCCACTAGAGGGACATGCCAGGACAGCAGTGCTTGGGGGAGACCTTCCATCACCCCACTCTACAGCTCTACCCACCCCATGAAGAAGCCACATTTGGAGGAGGACAGAAAGCTGTAATCACGACAGACTCATGGACAAATTTCTCACTTACAGCACTGGGCAGCAGCAGTAGGCAATGGCTTCCTCTGGTTTTCTTCTTGACTAGAATACTAGAAGCAGAAAGGGGGGAAAAAAAACACATGTATAATAAGAGAACAAGTAGAGAAGGGGGTAACACAGTTATACATAAAAAGGTTTAATGTTCACAGTCCCTTTTTTTTTTTGACTTTACAGAAGAACACCCTGTTGCTGCTCTCCCTGCGTGTCCCTGACAAACAGGCCAGATTACCCATTATGCACTAGCCTAATGCAGGACAGGAGTAAGGCTTCTCTGCCCAAGGGCACCCAGGCATTGGTCCAGCTCTGCCAGGCAAATGCTGAAGGCTGGGCTTCACAAAATTTTATGGCGCCCTGAATTTTCCTGCGGTAATGTATAGTTGTCCCCGTTTAGGTGATAGAATTGGAAACCTCGCTGAGCCTTCAGTTTTGTCATCTTTAAGTTCATCCTTCACAAGGTCGAGGGAGAAGTAAGTCAATCTGTTTATTATCCAAGTGTGAATAAGCACTAAGCAAATCGGGTCTCCTCTGGAGCTTCCTCCCCTGTGAACCAGCCGCCCTAATCCCACCACAGGCACAATTATGGATACTGGAGGCATAAGAAAATATTCTATAAAAAGGAGAATTAAGTATAAGTCTTGGGGATGTGCACAATTAAGAAAAGTGTGAGAGAGACAGAGAGAGAGAGAGAGAATGGCATACAAAGGAAACAAAGCTGGAAGACGGTGAGAAGAGCTTGGTTCAGAGCAGAACTGGAAAGATGAAACATTGGCCAGCTAAGTTCTCACCCCGACTCTGCCACTGGATGGCTAAGCTGTCAGATTCAAGACAAACCAAAACTTCTCTAAAATGCTAATGAATGAGTCATGAGTCATGAATGACACATGAGCACCCACTGAGTTCAAGAGCAGGTTTTAAGTACTGTGAGAATGAAGTTTATAAATCATGGGAAGGAATTTCCAAACAGGACAGGGATATGACTGGATTACAGTTTTTAAATGGTCACTCTAGCTGCTGAGTGAGATGAACCTTAAAGCAACAATTTCCAATAAAGTCAATGATGATATACCCAAGACAGCTCATGGGAAAGGGCTTTTCAAGCAGCTAAATCCAAAATACACATTTTTGGCATAAATACATTGTTTAAAGATTTATTTTCTTGGAAAGGCAAACATACAGAGAGGAGAAGAGACAGAAGATCTTCTCTCCAATGGTTCACTCCCCTAGTGGCCGCAACGACTAGAGCAGGGTCCCAATGCTTTGAGTCAGCCTCGACTGCTTTTCTCAGGCCACAAGCAGGGAGCTGGATGGGAAGTGGGGCCACCGGGATTAGAACCAGTGCCCATATGGGATCCCAGTGCATGCAAGGTGAGGACTTTAACCACTATGCTATCGCGTTGGGCCCATAAATACATTTTCATGTGTAACCCAGTTTACACCAATCCTCTCTACAAGGTATTCAAAACAACAGAAAAGAAAGGACTCCTTCCAAATTCTTTCTAAGAAACCAACATCATCCTAATACCAAGGCTAGATAAAGACACAACAGAGAAAAGAGAACTACAGACCAATATTCCTGATGAACACAGACACAAAAATCTTCACAAATTATTAGCCAATAGATTGCATCAGTACAACAGACATATCATTCATCCAAGCCACACAAGATTTATACCAGGCACGCAGGGATAATTCAACACACACAAATCAATGTGATGTGCCGCATCAACAAACTGAAAAATAAATACCATATGATCATCTCAACAGATACACAGAAAGCAGTTATAATCCAACACCACTTCATGCTAAAAACCCTGAGCAAGATAGGCAAGGAAGGAACATTCTACAACACAATCAAAACAATATATGAAAAACCCAATGTCACTCTCATACTAAACAAATTAAGACTAGATGCTTTTCCACTAAGATCTAGAACTAAACAAGAATATCCACTCTCACCACTGCTATTCAACACAGCACTGGAACTCATCTCCAGAGCTACTAGGCAAGAGAAAGACACTGAAGGAATTCAAATCAGAAACAAGGAATTAAAATTATCCCTGTTTGCAGATGACATGATTGCATAAAAGTTGCTTTATTTTAGAGAGAGTACATGATATCTCTCCTTTTGGGACTGGAAAGCCAAAAGACTCAATGAACAGACTACCGCAGCTCATAAGAGATTGGCAGAGTAGCAGGCTACAAAATAAATGAACATAAGTCAATGGCCCTAGTATACACAAATAGCTCTGTGACTGAGAAAGAACTTGTAAGTACAGTCCCTTTAAAATAGCAAAGAATATTAAATCCCTTGGAGTAAAACTAATCAAAGACATGGAAGACCTCTATGATAAAAATTATAAAACATTAAAAGACAGAAGATGACCTCAAAAATGGAGAAATTTACCATGCTCCTAAATATCCATATTACTAAAAGTAATATACAGAGTCAATGTGATCCCAAACAAAATTCCAACAACATTCTTCTCAGAAATAGAAAAGATAATAGGAAAATTCATCTGGAAACACAAGAGATCATCAATAACCAAAGCTATCCTGAGGAATAAAAATCAAGTTGCAGGAATAACAATTCCAGACATCAAGATACACCACAGGGTACTGTCATCAAAATAATCTGGTACTGGTACAGAAACAAAGAGCAGTGGAACAGAACAGAAGCCCCAGAAGTAAGTCTACACATGTTCAGCCTACTAATCTTTGACAAGAGAATTGAAAATAATCCAGGGAAAAAGGTTGGTCTCCTCAACAAATGCTGTTGGGACAAGCAGATAGCAGCCTGCAGAAGGAAGAAGCAAGAGCCCTACTTCTCATTAGCTCTAAATGGAACTGGACCTAAATCTACACCCATAAACCTGCAAACTATTAGAGGAAAATGTAGGAAGCACTCTACAAGATACAGGCATTGGTAAAGACTTCTTGAAAAAGCCGCAATAAAGCAGAGTTAAAGCCAAAATAAGCAAATGGGACTATATTAAACTAAAAAGTTCTGAATAGCAAAGAAAACTATCAACAAAGCAAAGAAACAACAGAATAGGAGAAAATCTTTGCACACTACACAACAAATAGCAAGCTAATACCCAGCATTTATAAAGAGCTTCAGAAACTCAGCAATAGCAAAACAAACAGCCCTGTGAAGAAATGAGCAAGCATTTTTCAAAAGAACAAATTAAAATGGCAAATAAATATATAAAAATTGCTAAGGCTCACTAGCTATTACGGAAATACAAATAAAAACCAAATTGAGGTTCCACCAAATTCCAATAAGACTGGCCTACATCCAAAAACTCACTAACAACACCTGTTGGCACAGATGTTGGGAGAAAGGAACCCTCCTTCCCTGTTGGTGGGAATGTCAGCTAGTGCAGCCCTATGGAAGTCAGTAGGGAGAGTGCTCAGACAACTAAAAATAGATCTACCATTTGACCCAGCTATCCTACTTCTGGGAATACATCCACAGGAAGTAAAATTGCATGAGAAAATGACCAGTAACCCTAATTTAATAGCAGCACAATCTACAATACTGAAGACATGGAAACAACCCAGACCCATCAAAACAGGAATGAATAAAGAAACTGTGGTATATCTACTCCATACAACACTACACAGCAATTAAAAAGAATGAAATTCTAGCATTTGCGGGCCCGGCAGCATGGCCTAGCAGCTAAAGTCCTCCCCTTGAAAGCACCGGGATCCCATATGGGCGCTGGTTCTGACCCCAGCAGCCCCACTTCCCATCCAGCTCCCTGCTTGTGGCCTGGGAAAGCAGTCAAGGATGGCCCAATGCTTTGGGACCCTGCACCCGCGTGGAAGACCCGGAAGAAGTTTCTGGATCCTGGCTTCAGATCCGCATAGCATCAGCCGTTGCACTCACTTGGGGAGTGAATCATGGGACGGAAGATCTTCCTCTCTGTCTCTCCTCCTCTCTGTATATCTGACTTTCCAATAAATAAATAAATCTTAAAAAAAAAAAACAGAGAGATTCTACTATTTGCAACAAAAGGTCCCAAATAGAGACTATTATGCTCAGTGAAATAAACCAATCTCAAAAAGACAATTATCTTACATTCTCTCTGATATAAAGCAACTTACATTAAAATACAAGATCAACAGATGTATAGGCAAACACATTATGTATATATATTCATCTAGAGGAACTATATAGTGGAAGCCGGCACACAGGGAAGTGAAGATACGTTGCAGTATGCATCTCTACTCCCAAATAAAAAGAGGACTTTCAATGAAGCTGTTAAATATATCTTGACAATAGGGTACTAGATTTCCTACCATTGCCTAAACCTACAATGCCATTACACACTTAAATAGCAGAATGTTGGACTAGTGACTGTTGCTGAAAGACCATACTATTGTAATGATATGGGGAAATACAGTGAGGTAGGGAGTGGCGTGGTCAAAGGGGGAGTCCCTGTGCCTATGGAACTATATCATGAAAATTAAAAAGAAAAAGAACGGATGTCATGAATTTCAGATACAATTCCAATAGAAAAGAAGAAATAAAGTTCTTACTAACCACAGGTGAGTTCATTTTAGCATCAATGACTGCAACTTGTGAAAAGTACATCAAATATATCAAAATCCACACATTCGCAAGAACAGCCTGGTTTTTTTAAAAAAAAAAAGATTTATTTATTTTTATTGGAAAGGCTGATATATAGTGAGGAGGAGAGATAGACAGGAAGATCTTCTGTCCAGTGGTTCACTCCCCTAGCGGCCGCCACAGCTGGAGCTGTGCCAATCCAAAGCCAGGGGCTTTTCTGGGTCTCCCACCCAGGTGCAGGGTCCCAAGGCTTTGGGCCATCCTCGACTGCTTTCCCAGGCCACAAGCAGGGAGCTGGATGGGAAGTGGGGCTGGCTGGATTAGAATCAGCGCTCATATGGGATCCTGGCATGTGCAAGGCGAGGACTTTAACCACTATGCTATTGCGCCAGGCCCAATAGCCTGTTTCAAAAATAACTCTTTGGTCACCTTGAGAAGTTGCTGAGGCCACAGCTCATTATTCTGAAAACTGATAAAAAGAATGTTTTTCTTATACAGACTATATGCCAAGTGAAAAAAAAAGGCTGGCAAACAAAAAGTTCTTTTCATAGACAAATTACAGCTAATAAATTCTGAAGGCCTGATACCATTAGAAAATCATCACTGTGCTTGTCCTGATAAAATAATGATCATTATTTACTGCTGAAAACATTGGATAAAAAGTGGACAGGAAAGCATACTTGAAAAAAAGGTGATAACACTTGAATCCACTATTGAATACAAACAGGAGTGAAAAGTGCGATAAAATACCAATTGTCCACTCAAGGAGGGGAAATTCAATTTAAATCTCAAACTACCAGCTGCTATTATCAGTCTAAAGGAAGTAAGAGAGATAAAGGAACATGGTGAGTAAAAATTTGGAGATATAATCAAACAAATCCAGATCTGCAGAATTCTACAGAACAAAAAAAGGAAAGGGAACAGTTATACAACAAAAATGACTTAAGAGTCATAATCACCAAGCACACTCATCCTGTTAGCATCTTAAACGACTCAACTGGGGAAAGACGCCTTTCAGACAGTAAAGGAAATCTGAGTACTGTGGCTCTTCTCAAAAGGCACTTAAAGGCATTTTCTCAACCCTGGCGCAACTAAGCCGACAATGTTTCAGCTACTGACACCACTCATCAAGCAGCACCTTCAGAACATTCTTCCCCACACTGGAGGTCTCCACTGCCAAGGGCTGATGTGGTTTGATAGCAAGGGAAGGGGGCCTTCCATCTCTCCTGAGAACACAGGAGGAAAAAAAACCATTTGTCTCATCTGTCTTCCTCCATACCTCGACCTTCCCCAACCTGATCAGTGGTCCACATGGTTACACATCAGTAAAAATTTTTTTTTAAAAATCTGTTAAGCAATGTATACTGGTAATAGTTATGGGTGAGACACAGAAGTCTGAGATTGCCTCTAAAATATTTCAGCAAAAATAAAGATGAAAAAGAAACTCTTTTTCTTTCATGTTTGAAAATTCCCATAGTAAAAAAAGAAGTCTTTCAGTGCAATGGTGATGATAATGAGATATGATTTAATGATTGCTAGGAAAGTAAAATAATAAAGGCAGATAATGGGCCCGGCACAGTGGCGCAAGTGGTTAAGGTCCTCGCCTTGCACGCCCGGGATCCCATATGGGCGCCGGTTCTAATCCCGGCGGCCCCGCTTCCGATCCAGTTCCCTGCCTGTGGCCCGGGAAAGCAGTCGAGGATGGCCCAAAGCTTTGGGACCCTGCACCTGGGTGGGAGACCCGGAAGAGGCTCCTGGCCTCGGATCGGCATAGCATCGGCTGTTGCGGCTCACTTGGGGAGTGAATCATGGGACGGAAGATCTTCCTCTCTGTCTCTCCTCTGTGTATATCTGCCTTTCCAATGAAAAAATAATAAAAAAAAAAAATCTAAATAAAAGTTCTTAAGAAAAATAAATTTAAAAAATAAAGGCAGATAATAACAAGAACTAATAAGGACATGAAGAAACTGGAACCCCTGTAATTTTGTTGGAAAAAAAGTCTAGTAGTCTCTGGAACAGTTAAGCATGGGTGATCATCTGACCCAGCAATTCCAAGAGAACAGAAAGCATACATCCACACAAAACTGTATCTATCAAGGTAGCTATTTTAATACAGTAAAAGGAGAACTCCATTTTCATCAACTAATGAGCAAATAACAAAGTGTGTATCCTGTATATGTCCATACAATGGAACATGACTCAGCAGTAAAAAGGAACAAAGTGCTGACACATGCAACAACATTGGGGAAACCCTGAAAACATGATGCAAACTGAAAGACAGTTGTTATGATTACAAATAATTCTATTTATGTAAAATGTCCAAGACAGGTCCAAGCATAGACAGAAGATAGATCAGCGGTAGCCTAGTGGTGAGGATGATGAAAAGAGTTGAAGGGTGCTGGCTAAGTACACAGAGCTTCTTCATGAAAATATTCATGAAATACTTCAGAGAAATACTCTAAATTGACTGGGGTGATACAAGCACAACTCTGAAAATACTAAATCCATTCAACATCATACCTCAAGTAGATGAACTATATAGTATGTATAAAGTACATTTCAATAAAGTTGCTAAAAATAAGTTGGTAAAGAGGGGCGGGGGTAAGAGATATAAATTCCATATCCTAGAACATAAGCAGCTGGGAGCCACAGATCAAGAACCTCTATCAGGGCCAGTGCTGTGGCATAGCAGACTAAGCCAGCATCCTGTATGGTACCAGCTCTAGTCCAACTACTCCAATTCTGATCCACCTCCCTGATAATGAGCCTGGGTAAGCAGTAGAAGATGGCCCAAGCCCCTTGGCCCTTACACCCAAAAGGGAAACAAAGAGGAAACCCCTGGCTTCCTTCTGGCCCAGCCTGGCCTTTGCAGTCATTTGGGGAGTGAATCACTAGATAGAAGAACTCTTGTTTCTCTATCTCACCCTTCTCTCTATAACTCTACATTTCAAAAAAATAAATCTTTAGTTTTTAAAAGAATTACTATTATTAGAACCTATAAAGTTACATTTGGCTTTTAGATGTGTTAACCCCTTCATCTGATTCTGCACAGTGACACACAATAAAGTCTATAAAATCCAAAGATGATGAGAAGTTGAAAGGCTGTACCCACTCCACCATTAGGCTGGAGATGAACAGTAACATAAAGGGTAAAGCAGACATAAGAATCGAGCGAAAGTTGGCAGCTATCAAAAAGGTCAGACAGACCAGAAATTTCAATAAAGCAAAGCAGAGTGTTGGCTTGCGCATAAGAAGAATTAGTGAAGCTCAACAAAAGTCCACAAAGAATTAGGCTAAGGTAAGGGAAAACTGAAGAGGGTGATCCAGAATTCCATCTCTTCACCCTGCATTTAACTCTCTGTGGGCTGAACTTGACCTCCCAAAAAGACATACTGAAATTCATGCACTAAGTACCTATGAATGTGATGTCCATTTAGAGGCAAATTCACTGCAGATGCAGCCAAATTAATCTAACGACTGGTGCATTTGTAAGAATGGGAATTTGAATCCAGCTCCCTGCTTATGGCCTGGGAAAGCAGTAGAGGACTGTCCAAAATCGTGGGTCCCTGCACCCACGTGGGAAACACAGAGGAGGTTCCTGACTCATGTCTTTGGATTGGCTCAGCTCCAGTCTTTGCAGCCACTTAGGGAGTGAATCAGCAGAGGGAAGATTTTTCTGTCTGTCCTCCTCTCTATATATCTGACTTTTCAATAAAAATAAATAAATCTTTAAAGATATATATATATATATCTTTATAAATATAAATATGAATTTGAAAGGAGGCATATGACAACAATGGCAGAGGTTACAACAGTTTATCTACAGGCCAAGGACTGCCAGCAACCATGAGAGCCAGGAGATAGAGGATGTGTTGTTCAGCACTCCTGGAAGGACTGAGGAGACCCTACTGACACCTTGGTCTCAGACTCCTAGCATGCAGAACTGTGATAGAAAACATCTCATCTGTTGGAACTCATCAGATTCTGGTCCTTTGTTCTGAGAGGGCTTGAAAGCTAGTACACGCAGAAACCCCACTCCACAGGGCTTCTTGTACTGGTCTAGTTCATCATTGATCAAGTCCAATGGCTGCACTTCAGAGATGAAGTGAGATATGTGAGATGATGGAGAATATCCATGCAGAATCTCTTTTTCCTCTGTTCCGTGAACTTTCTCTTGGCTCTCCCACTCTCTTTCAAAAAGTTCTTTCTCAGTCTCTCATTTTCACAGGAGTCTTGGATGTTTTTCCTCGTTCTTCAACCTCCTCTACATGCTCTACCTCAGCACACTTAACCTCTGACTTCACTTGCTACCATCATGCTAAAGAATCCAAACTCTGCCTACAGCTCCCTACCCCATTCAACCTTGAACTTCAGATTCTCTTGAGAAGTTCCTTGCCAGATGTTTCCATCAAAAGATCCTTTACACACAAACTCTACCTTAAATTCAGGCGCAAATTTTCATAACTCAGCATGTCCAAAAGGAAACAAATTGATCACCTTTTCCCACCAATACCAATAACAAAAACATTTCTAATTTCTGATTTTCCTGAGGCTTGGAGTTGACTGTTATCTTCTGTGCACTAAAATCATTCCTGAAGGTGACAACAAGACCAAGCATGCAAATAAAGATAATACTAAAATCTACAGTAGGCAAATAAAGATAATCTCAGAAGAAGCAGAATAAATGCCTTCTGCTCAGTTATATAACAAAGGACAGATTCCCTGCTACCAGCCACCTCCTCAACAATCTAGAGCCAGCCAAGCACCACCGGGCCAGTAAGGGAAACAGGAAAAGTGGGAGATGAAGCCCTCTAGTGGAATTTCAGGCAGATGTACAGCTGTTTTTATCTCATGCAATTTAAATTGTTTCCATTCTTCAGGACATCATGCCTTTGGGAACCTCCTAGACAATCTCCAATATGTACCAGAGATTTTCCACATCTTTCCATATGGGAAATAGAAACCATTCCTACCTCATCGTCATTTCCTAAGGCATTGATTTGTTCCAATTTGTAGGTCCAATATCTGGCTTCCTCCTCTGGGATATCTAACAGGAAAAAAAAAATCTGTATCAGTAGGCAACATGTCAATCTCAGCAAATACCATTTTATTCAGTCAAATGACCAGTCAGAAGAGTAATAGAGATGCCCAACTTTTATTGGTAATCTGGTTCTTACCATTAACGTTTTATTCAATTTTCAGAAAACCAACACACTATTACTATTCCTACTGTTGAGGAAAAAGAAGCTCAGAGAAGCCAAATCATCTGCTGTGGTCACTCAGTTCATAAATTAATGAGCCATAATTTAGAGTGCTCAGTGTGATTTCAAAAACTGCATTCATTCTATGTAACCTTGCTACCATATAGTTAGGGTCAGTACAATGGCTCCACTGGCTATTTCTCTACCTTGTAGCCCTAGCCTCACATATGCGCACTGCAATCAGTTCCTGGCCTACAGCCTGGGAAAACAGCAGAGGATGGCTCAAGCCCTTGGAACCCTGTCCCCATGCGGGAGACCCAGAAAGAAACTTAAGGCTCCTGCCTTCAGATCAGCTCAACTCTGGCCACTGAGGTCATCTGAGGAGTGAACCAGTAGAAGGAAGAGATTTCTCTGTAAGTCTGTCTTTTCAATAAAAATGAATAAATCTTGGGGTCTTTCCTCTCTTGGAGCCCCACTCCTACTGCAGCAGGAGGTTTTCATTTTTAATAAACAAATGAATAGGACCATAAAAGCCTAAAAGAAAAAAAAATACTGAAATATGCAAAACTAGCAACGTTTTTTGTCTTCAAAAAATTTATGAATAAAATTACCACTTGATCCAGACAGCCCACTTCTGGTTAGGCCAGAGGTATTCAGAAAGTTTGTAGGAAAAGAACTATTTTGAAAAACAATGCATGAGCTTTAAAAATTTTTACACCAAAATAAGCTTATCAATACTTTCATTTTCTGTTAACTTTTTGAAGTTTCCCAGTATATCCTAAAGAACTGAAAACATGATCAGACATATTTAGACACCCAGCTGATAACTAGTAACACAATATCCAAAAACAGATGAATGGATAAAGTGGTTACACAAAGGTATTTCAAAAAGTTCCAAAACCAGGAATTAAAATGAGTTGTATTTTTCATAAACTTGTATATGCAAAAATAACATTAATTTGTTTTTAGAAGGAGGGAAATTCTGTCGCAAGTGGCAATACAGATGAATGTCAAAGACATTATGCTAAGTGAAATAATCACAAAAAGACAAATATCATATGCTTCTGCTTATATAAGGTATGTAAAATACAGAAATTCACAGAAACAAGGTGGAGTGGTGGTGACTGGCATGGCTGGAGAAAGAGCTACTGGAGAGTTTTGTTACGTTTTGTTTTATTCTGTTTTGTTTCAATAAGAGTTCTAGTTTTACAACAGGAAAAGCTGTGGGAAAGGTATTGCACAACAGTGTGAAAACATTTAATACAACTGGATTGTATCTTTAAAATGGTTAAAATACTAGAATTTTTTTTAAGATTTTTTCAATTGTTAGGGCAGATTTACAGACAGGAGAAGCAGAGAGATCTCCCATCCACTGATTCACTCTCCAAAATGAATGCAATGGCCAGAACTGAGCCAATCCAAAGCCAAGACCAGGAGCTTCTTCTGTGTCTGCTACATGGGTGCAGATGCCCAGAGCTTGAGTCATCTCCACTGCTTTCACAGCCCACAGGAAAGAAGCTAGGTTGGAAGTGTACCAGCTGGGACACGAACTGGTGCCCATATGGGATGCCAGCGCTTGTGGGTAGAGGATTAACCTGTTGAGAAACCATGCAGGCCCCAAGAGGCTACATTATAAGCTATATATTTTTGATGACCACTAGAAATTTTTTTAAAAAGCTGTAAAAATCTAGGAGGATGTTTGGCATAAGACACCACTGGGATACCCATATCAGTGTTTCCACTTTCAATTCCAGCTTCCAATTACTATGCAACCTGGAGGCAGTAGATGATGGCTCAAGTATTTAGGTCCCTGCTACCTGTACAACAGACCTGAATCGACTTCCAGGCTCCTGGTTTCAGCCCAGCCAAGCCCCAGCTGCTGTGGGCATTTGGGGAATAAGCTTGCGGATAAAAATAATCTGTCCTCTTCCTTCCTCCACATAGCCATGCCCTCTCCCCACACCACCCTTCTTAGGCTCTCTACTTTTCAAATAAATGTTTTTAACATTTTTCAAACCCTATGCCCTTAAACTTAATCAGTATGAAATGACCAAATACTGATTTAGTGACTCAATAAATGAAAAAACATTAGACTTAAGGGGCCAGCACCATGGCGTAGAAGTCTAAGCAGAGGATGGCCCAAGTCCTTGGACCTTGGGCCCCATTGACATGGGAGATCCAGAAGAAACTCCTGGCTCCTGGCTTTGGATCAGCTCAGCGCAGGCCACTGTAGCCATTTGGGGAGTGAATCAGCACATGGGAGAACTTTCTGCTGCTTTTGCTACAGGTCTATATGCTCTGGTGTAGAATAATTCACCAACCCTGGCTCCTGGCTTCAGCCCTGCCCAGTCTTACCCATAAGGGGCATTTAGGAAATAAGCCAGGAGGTGGAAGAGCTCGCTGTATACTCTCTTTCTCTCTCTGTCATCTCCTCTTCCTCCTAAATCCCTCTCAAATAAATAAAAAGCTAAAGAAGAAAAAATTTGGGTGCATTTCCATTAAAAATAAACAAATCTTAAAAAAAAAGCACCATTCTAGAATATACTTTGTGTTATGTCCTGCATCGGGTGAAACACAAACACAGGGAGTGAAGCCAAAATGCCTTCAAAAGAGACGGCCAAGAGACAGAAGACACATTAACGAGACATCCAGTAAACAAGTTCGAACAATACGCTAACAAATGTCAACAAGTTTTAAAACCTGCTCAAATGGACTCACCGAAAGGCAACTCAAATCTCGTATCAAGCAAAATTTTGTGAGGAGTTGGGTTTTTTGTTCCACAGATCTCATCATCTTTCATTAACGTTTCTGCCTCCAAAGTAGACCACTCCCCAGGCCCTTCCTAGGAAACAAAGATCAAAGGTTCAACTTGAGTCTGTGCTGCCTCTGCTCTTGTTGAGCACTAAGAGTTTCTCTCTGAAGCTGCTGAGGCCCATGCAGATCGTGAGGAGGCAAGCACATCGCTGCGACCCCAGGCCTCTGCTGCATGTGGCCCCTGTCCTCTTCCTCAAGGGGAGGACAGCTTGCACTGTGCCCAGCCTCCTGCAAGCCCCAGGACGAGCAGCAACCTCCAAGAGCAGACACCTCCATACCATCAATACTTAATTTGCACAATTCCTAATGACTGTGTTAGCTAAAGACACATGTTACTGCTTCTAACTGGTAAAGTGTTACTAACATTACAGTTAAATATAACTGAACCAAGGTTGCAGTGAAAATTAACTCCTCGCCTGCTATGGGGAGTAAAGACTCAGAACAATAGAGAAGCACAAAAATGTAGAGAAAAGATTTTTAACTCACCCACTCCCAGAGAAAACCCATGGCCTAGGTTAACCCAATAAGAATATACTAGATTCTGTCCATATCCAAAGTGACTGAGCGGAAAACGATGCTATCTGACATATGGTTTAATTTAGGAAATGGGATGGCATTTCAGAACTCAAAATAACGTACAGCAACACTGTGAATACCAACTGGGTCAAACTGGGTAGTTTCTGAAACTCATTAGGGTTACCTGTTCCCAAGCAATTGGTACTTGAAAGAAACAAAACAAAAAACAGCATTCAGATAATTGATTACAGAAGTCTACTAAGATTCGTCCCTGGGTAGCAACAGGTAACCTAGGTAAACCCACACACTCACATAGAGAGACCTATCTGCAGGTACACTCACACACTGACATGCAGCAACCTAACTGCAAGCAAATACACACACACTCACATGCACATGGAGAGACCTACCTGCAGGTACACTCACACACTGACATGCAGCAACCTACGTGCAGGTAAACAAACACACACCGACATGCAGCAACCTACCTGCAGGTAAACACACACACACTCATATGCACTGACCTATCTCAGTTTTGTCATAGGACATAGGGAAGATCAGACTTAAAATCCCCTTGTCCTCTGGCTAAGGTTAGGTAGGAATGGACAGGTTTCATGTACTCTAACTAGAAAGTTCTCTTTCTAGTAATCTAAGATGCATGGATGAACAGCAGTTGAAATGGAGCTAAGATGGTGGAAATGGGGCTAAAACCATACAATCTAACTGGTAGCAAACATACCTCATCCGACTGGCGAATAGTCTTGAGTGCAATCCACACAGTGCCCACCATGGTGTCCCAGATCAGACCTTTGTTCCATACCTCCACACTCAGACCCAGGTCCAGACGATTAATCTCACTAAGGAAAAAGAAAATCATTTTGAGGAAAGGGCAGATATATAAAAGAAACTTCTAAATATCCTGTTCTACTAAACCTTGAATATGTTCTAAACATGATCTTTAGGAAAAACCAAATGACCTATAATGATGCAATCATTTCTTAGGTTTCTAGAAACTTACGTAAAGTATTCATAGAAAAATTCCTTCGTTAGTTATATAAGATGAATAGGTTCTAGAAATCTACCATGCAACAATGCCTAGCGGTCACAGTAAAGCATTGTGCAGTTAAACATTTATTCACAGGGGACTAGTGTTGTATTAATCCACTCCTTGCAAAACTGGCATTCCAGATCATAATGCCAGTATCATCCTAGCTGACCCACTTCTGATCCAACCCCATGCTAATGTACCTGAGAAGGCAGTAGTAGATGTCCCAAGTACTCAGGCATCTACCACCTACATTAAAAAACCAGTACAAAGTTCCTGGTCCCTGGCTTCTGCCAGCACACCACTAGCTGTTGTAATCATTTGTGGAGGGAAGCAACCAAAACATCTCTCCGCCTCTGTCTCATCCTCTCTCTATGTTGCACTGCCTTTCAAACAAAGTTAAGAGGGTAGATTTTATGCTGAGTTTTCACACACACACACACACACACACACACACACACACACACACACTCACACACACGCTTCCCCCCGGAGGGGGCAGGAGAACACAAGCAAACTATTGGAAGTGGAAGTTTCTATTGTTAATCAACTCAATCAAGCATAAACATGTACATGTATACACAAGACTACAAGCCGAACAAACTCACATCAGGATGTACAAATGACCTCTTTAAGAAATGAACAATCAGGGGGGCCGACAGCGTGGCCTAGCGGCTAAAGGCCTCACCTTAAACACACCAGGATCCCATATGGGCGCCGGTTCTAATCCCGGCAGCCCCACTTCCCATCCAGCTCCCTGCTTGTGGCCTGGGAAAGCAGTTGAGGACGGTCCAAGGCTTTGGGCCCCTACACACGAGTGCGAGACCTGGAAGAAGTTCTTGGCTCCTGGCTTCAGATCGGCATAGCATCGGCCGTAGCGCTCACTTGGGAAGTGAATCATCGGACGGAAGATCTTCCTCTCTGTCTCTCTTCTTCTCTGTATATCTGACTTTCCAATAAATAAATAAATCTTTTTAAAAAAAAAAAAAGAAAATAAACAATCTAGTCCTGAAAATATACAGAAACGCATAATGAAGGCAAGTATACTATGAAAGTGGAAATACACTACAGTATGCATCTCTACTTCTGAATAAAAGACGGACTCCCAATTAAACTGTTAAATATATCTTGAGAATAGAATGCTGGATTTTCTACCGTGATATACTAAATAGAAGAATGATGGACTTGTGACTGCTGTTGCAGGTCTTAACTATTGCTGTAACATAGGGGAAAACAAGGGTTGTGGGGAGGCTGGGAGTGGAAGGGGAAATCTCATAGCCTAAGGAACTATATCATAAAAAAGTTTTTTTAAAAAAGAAATATTAAAAGTAAATAGTATGAGAAATGCCAAAATGAATGAAACTGCCACCTAACACAAAAGAGAAAGAGGCAATTAGTAATGAATTTACCAATGAAAAAAGGAAAGGATAGAAGAAGGAAGAACAGACAGCTAGCTAAAACAGCTAATAAAACTCATGTGAAAATGGGGAGAGGGTAAAATTCACACAGCTCAATGTGAAAGACAGGGAAGAAAATTCATGCAGACAGCAGAAGGGCTGGAAAGGAAGTGTTATGGGAAAATAAACACCTAAGAACAAAGCTAGCTATAGGAGTGGGGGCTGCAGATCACCGTGTTCCACATGGGGGAGTTAGACAGTAAGTGGCTGGGACAGCCAATCAGAAATCAGAAAAAAGCAGGATCACAAGGTTTACACACCATAGATGGAACTGTATGGTAATGTGGCCAGGCTACTCACCTACTTTGTAGCTTTGAGTAGCTTTCCATCTAGCTTACAAGCTTTCAGAGACAAGAACTGAGTTCTGTACTATGTATCTACCGCAAAGTACCAGGTACACAGTAAAGCTAAACCCAAAGTATAGGAAGAGACCTTCTGTGTACTCAAATGTGTGCAACCGCCATGACTGAGTCAGACAAAAACAGGAGCTTGGAATTCCATTTGGTCTCCATGTGCATGGCAGAGACCCACACGTTTGAGTTCTCGATACATTACCAGGAAGCAGAATCATGAACAGGAGAAAGGATGGCAATATGAGTGCTGCCTGAATCACTGTGCCAAATGCCCATCCCCACTATGTTTCTTCTTGAAGCTTCAGTTCTCCCTTGGTTTCCATGACACCAACTGGCTCTCCTCTTCATCCCTTTTTAGTTTCTTTTGTCCCCTTTATAAATGCTGGGCTCCACCCCATGAACTTTTCTAACCATATACAATCTCAATTTCTCTGTCATCCTCTCTCTCTGCTTCCTCATCTCCACCTATAGCTTGAATTGATGGAAATATTTATCCAAACCAGAATTCTTCCCTGTGAGCCAGTTTTGAATGTCAAACTGCTTTTTGAACCTCTCTTCCTTCCAGCCCTGTAAATATCCCAAAAACATGCTTGTCCATCATTGAGCTTACATTAATACTCTATCCTACCTACCCAAGCATCCAAGCAGATCTTCGGGTTCAACCTCAATATCATATATATATATATATCCTTTGCTCTCCATTCATTGTGTTAACGTATTTCCTTTTTTTTTTTTCTTTTTTTTTTTCTGAAAGGTACACTTTTACACTGCTCATACATCCAAAGCACTTAATAATCTTTTTTCACTTTCTTTTTTATTTCATTTTTAATATTGTTTACATAGTTAGAGGAATATATGCCCATGTGGACCTCCGAATGGGGCAGGGAGGGTCTGGTATGGAGGAAGGGGAGTGAGACATGTGTTTCATTTTCCCCTGTGTCCAGAAAAAAGCAGGGAGAGATGGCCACTCCTTGCTGACAAACTACATCAGCACCCAGGGATAGGAAAAGGTCCTTTGTTGATGCCCTGGAGACCTCAATGTGGGGAAGAGTGTTCTAAGGGTGTCACTTTAAGTGGTTTTGATAGCTTTGAGTTGCTGTCAGTTTCATTGCTCCAAGGTTGAAAAAATCTTTTTAAGGCCTAACAAAAATCCTCCTGATTGAATCCACAGACCCAAAAAAATATTGCATAGCTTGGCCAAGAAAGTGGTCAAATCTCTTCTGCTTTCCATCCCCTAATGAGATGGCTGTCATCCCCTGTTGGCCCAAATAACCTGGCCACCATGTCCCCCATGTGCATCTGGTTATACTCTCCACTGAACAGGCATCAGTAACTGTGAGGGCTCAGTTTCAACACGTGTACTCCAAGGTTAGACAACACATTCTGTGATTTCTCCCTGTGGCCAGGATCAGAGTCCAGTGGTCCAGCGGCGGACCTCACAAAGAAACCTCACCAAGGATGACCCCAGACTTGACTCTTACATGTGCCAGTCTGTGAAGGGTCATATTTATTCTGTTACCTGTGCCAGCCAACACACATATCAGTGGATGCAACCGCCTGTTCAGTTCTGCCCGTTCAGTTCTGCCCCAGCTCCATTTCTCTCGCAAACTGATACGTCCTGTGGCCAACCCAACCAGTCTGCCACAGACCCAATCCTCATGCATACCAGCAGGTGCTCTGGACTAGTTGAACCCCAATAATCCACCAGGGACACCGAAAACCCCGGATTTTGCACATGCCAGTCTCAGTTGTGGCCTAGCCATGCCCAGTTGGTATTCCATCCTGCTCTGTACACACCCATGATTGCTGAGGATTAGCTCAGCCCAACTAGCCCCAAATGCAACCCTCATATATGCCAATTGGTGACAACACCTTGCCCTGGTTCACTCCTAGTCCTGGTTCTTGTGCTCCCCAGCAATAATTACAATCTAACAGGGGAATGCTTTGCTCCCACCCCTCGAGCATGCACCTGCCAGAGGGTACTGTGGTCCAGCCTAACATGATTTGCACCCAGCCCTAGCACTTGTCAGCTGGTACTGTGACCTAGCTCAGGTGGGGCACACCCATTCTGACTCTCAGGCAAACCAGAGGTTGCAGTAGTGTAGTCAGGCCTGACTGGCCCACAGAACAGCCCACTCCAGCCCCAGTTCTCATGCTCATTAGTGGAATCAACAGCCCAGCAAGGGAGTTCCCAAGTTCTTCTATCAGGCCTGCTCCCAGACCTAGATCTTGGGAGTGCTGCAGCAAAGTCTGAGATGGTCCACTCCCGTCCCAGAATTCACCAGCAGGTGCCACAGCCTGACTTAGCCTGGCCCATCTCCAGCCCTCATGTGAACTGGCAGGTGTTTTAGTCCAATCTGCCCGGGCTTGCACCTTGTTTCTGATTCTTTCTCATACCAGTGTTCAATGTGGACTCACCCTGCCTGGCCTGCCCCTAGACCAAGCTCACTTAAATGCCAACGGGTGCTGAAGTTCAGCCTGGTCTAACCTGTTCCAGCCCTATTTCTCGTGCTCACTAGCAGGAGGTGTACCCGGCAGGGAGAAACATAACCTTTACAAAAAAGTAGATCTTTTTAAAAAAATGTTTAAAAAGAATGGGCCCAGTGCAATAGTCCAGTGGTTAAGGTCCTCACCTTGCATGCACCGGGATCCCATATAGGCATCTATTCTAATCCCGCCAGCCCCACTTCCCATCCAGCTCCCTGCTTGTGGCCCAGGAAAGCAGTCGAGGATGACCCAAAGCCGTGGGACCCTGAACCCATTTGGAAGAGCTCCTGGCTCCTGGCTTCAGATTGGCTCAGCTCCAGCCATTGAGGTCACTTGGGGAGTGAACCATCAGACTGAAGATCTTCCTCTCTGTCTCTCCTACTCTGTTTATCTGCCTTTCCAATTTAAAAAAGGAAAGGGAAAGGGAAAGGAAAGGACGAACCAGGCAATGGTAGCCTAGTGGCTACAGTCCTTGCCTTGCATGTGCCAGGATCCCATACAGGCGCCGGTTCATATCCCAGCAGCCCCACTTCCCATCCAGCCCCCTGCTTCTGGCCTGGGAAAGCAGTCGAGGACGGCCCAAAGCGTTGGAACCCTACACCTGTGTGGGAGACCTGGAAGAGGCTCCAGTATTCAGATTGGCTTAGCTCAGATCACTGCAACCACTTGGGGAGTGAATCATCGGACGGAAGATCTTCCTCTCCTTCTCTCCTCCTCTCTGTATATTTGACTTTGCAATAAAAATAAACAAATCCTTTAAAAAAAAATGAAGCCCTTTCTCTTTCCCATTTTCTAACTCTAACTTTCATATAAATTAATTACAAAAAAAAAAAATTGGGGCCAGGAGCAATGGGAAGTGAACCAGTGAAAGGAAAATCTTTCTCTCTATAAATCTGCCTTTCCAATACAAAACAAAAATACAAACACACACACACACTGTGAATGTACTTTACCTACCACATCTCTCTCTTGTTCCTTGAACAGCAGTGCTCAAAAGAATACTTAACAATGTTAGTACATCTTACAAACCCTAGACATCCACACAGTCTTCGCTGTATCCAAGCAATCACCTTGGCAAGATTACAGCACATGCAGGCATACGGCCGCTGCCGAGTACTTACAACATGAAATCTTGTTCCCAGCAAGGCTGATCACCACGGACTGCTACAGTTGTGCTCTTCACATTCTGCACTTTCAGGGTCACGTATGTGTTGAATTTCTCTGAGAAAATGCAAAATTAATATTAACAGTGCTCAGAGCATTACCCAATCTCACAAGACCCTTGGAATAAAGTCACACCCTAATCAAAATATTGCATACGAAAGAAAAAAATGACACTTTACGTTGTATAATACAGTCTCATTCAAGGTACCAGAGTTGCACCAAAAAAAAAAGAAAGAAAAAAAAAAAACTACCCTATCTTCAAGAGAATAAGCTAAAAAGCAGCATTTCTTTCAAATTTTAAGAAATACATATTATATATGACCTACTGGAATAAACGCAGAGACACACAAAAACAAAGGCTTCAGAAACACAAGTCGCTGGCTACAGTGTGGCTGCCCTTGTGGCACAGCATGTTAAGCAGCCAGCTTGCCACGTGGGCATGCTATATGTGAGCGCTAATTTGAGTCCCAGTTGCTCTTTCTTTTTTTTTTTTTTCTTTTTTTTTTTTTCTCTGCTTTCAATTCAGCCTCCTGTTGACACACCTGGGAAAGCAACAAATGATGGCCCACAGAGGAGGACAGGATAGAGTGAGCAGCTCCTTGCTCAGGCCTGGCCCAGCCCTGGGTGTCTCAGTCATTGGAGGAGTAAGCCAGCAGGTGTAAGGTATCTTTTCTCTCTCTCTCTCCTCCTCTCCCTTCCCCATTACTCTGCCACTCAAATAAACAATCTAAAAACAGAGGGATACACTACTGTTTCCTAGTCTAAGCTATTAAAATGTTAATTGCAATATGCTAAATTGATTTTATAGTCCATCAAGCAGCTTGGAAAAATAGAACTGATGAAGGAAGAAAGACACGTAAATTTATTAAGCTGTGGAAAGAGATAAATGCAGAGCTATTGACAGAGAAATGAACTGAGGAAAACAGATTTTTATTTTTATCTAGGTGGATTTCAGATTTTATCTAGTTGATCTGACTCAAGGTGCAAGTTACACACTATCAAACAATGAGAAAGAGACGTTTTCAAACCTCAGACTACAACAGGAGAATTAAACAAAGGTGATAACCTGAAATTTAAAGTTCACAAGTCTGATCTATAACTTCAACAGCATATTTTGCACTAACCCTTGTTTTTGGAGGGGAAAAATGTATTTGAAAGGCATAGTAAGAGAGGAAAAAGAAGCAGAGATGTTCCACCTGCTGCTTCACTCCCCAAATGGCCACAACAGGCACAGCTGGGCCAATCTGAAGCCAGGAGCATCTTTCAGTTCCTCCATGTGAGTGCAGGGGCCTAAGGACTTGGGCCATCTTCCACTGCTTTCTCAGGTCATTATCAGGGAGACCTCGAAGAAGATCCTGGCCCCTGGTTTCAGTTCAGCTCGGCTCTGGCCACTGCAGTCGTCTGAGGAGTGAACCAGCAGCAGATAAAGACAGAAGACCTTTCTCTGTATCACCTTCTGTCCATAAATCTGCCTTCCCAATAAAAATAAATAACACTTAAAAAAAAAAACTGTGGAGGGCAGTACACCTTTACCTAAGTCTTAATGGTTCTACTACTTTTTTAAAAATTACACTAACTACCTATGAGGTTAAAAGCCCATTCATACCCATCCCTCTCAACTTGTAGTAATGCAGACCACTGAGCTAGTTAGTCTAACGCATGATCTCAGCCTCCATCACCTCGCCCCCAACCAGCCACACTCAGCTGACAGGGCCGACTGTAGACAGCCACTCCCAGGACTGGTCCAAAGCGGAGATCAACGTGACTCCCTCTCAAAAGATTTTAAAAGGGTGGGAAAAGAGAGACACTGACTGCAGGTGGGGCAAACCAATTTCCTGGAGTAGCTATGAGATGGGGTCAAGATGGAAAACAGCAGACTTTGAGCAAAAAGCCATAGCTCAGAACCAGGAGTTGGAGCAGTAGGCTCAGAAACTATTTCAGTTCCTGTTGCACCAAGTCCAGTTTTTCAGGTTATCCTGGGCCCAAAGCATGTTCACGTTTTCTCAGTAACTCCACCAGCTACCTCCTCCTTTGCTCAGCAGTAACCAGAATCTTTGTAACTTGACATTCACCACTGAGGAAGTACTAATTAAGAGGATACCATTTTCATTTGCAAATGGGAAAAAATGTTTTAAATATATATAAAGTTGATAAGGATTTGAAAAAACAAATACTCATACACTTGGTATCAGTATAATCTAGTAAAAACTTTGAGAAGAGGGGCCCATGCAGTAGTATAGCACACTAATCCTCCACCTGCAACGTAGGCATCCCAATGGGCACCAGTTTAAGTCCTGGCTAATGCCACTTCTATTGCTTATAGCCCGTGAAGGCAGCAGAGGATGGCCCAAAAACCCCTGCACCCACATAGGAGATGCAGAAGTGGTTCCTGGTTCCTGGCTTTGGACCAGCCAAGATCTAATTGTTGCAGCCATTTGGGGAGCAAGCCAGCAGACAGATTTTCTCTCTCTCTCTCTCTCTCTGCCCCTGTAACTTTAAGTTCCAAGTAAAAATAAATAATCCTCAAAAAAGATTTTTGGCAGAAGAGTAATTTGGCAGTAACTAGCAAGTGTTTTACATATATACCCTTGACCCTGCAAGTGTGTCCTGGACTCTAGCACACAGACACGCCTGTAACATCGGGCAATGATAAAAGCATAACAACATTCATCACTTATAACAGCAAAAACATGGAAACCTGAGCATTCATTCAACAGGGACCTACAGTACAAATCTGGAACAAAAGTGTACACAGTATCTTAAAAGAAAGAATTAGATACACACAGATCTTCATGTTTTGGAAAAACAAGTTGCACATATATGTATGCAGTATACATATACACATATATACAAAAAAGTCTGAGAAGATTTATTAAAAGCTCTAAACAGTAACTACTGAGAAATAGAACTGGATTAGCCATAAGGAAAGAAAATTAACTTTTCACTAGAGATAAAAGACACAAATTTAATATTTTATAATAACATTGACTTTAATTAGTAACTTCATAATTTAGTAGCTAAGGGGCTGCTGAAGGAAATCACTAATTAGATAAAATATTTAATTCAATTTAAATTAAGTGAATTTGATGTAATTAAAAATTTTTTAATCACAAGAGGAAAGGGAGAAAGGACATCATAACAGAAGGCGGGGCTTACCTGGAGAACCCTGGAATTTGGCTCTTTTAACTGTAAGAGAGAAAAAGATATCATAAATTTTTGCAAATCTGTTTTGCTTAACCAGTGGCAGAACTGTTCTGTAACCACACTGGTATTTATAGGACTACATTTATTTGTGAAAACTCTAACAGTACACTTAACATTGACAAATGTAAGTGCATATAAATTATATCTCAATAAAGATTACCAAAACTGAAAAACAAATTCCCCCCAGCAATCACACATGGAAACCTATTCCATAATTCCACAGATGCACAAGGCAGGTATCAAGTAATTCTCTGAAGCAATGTCTAGCAGAATAAAATATCAGGCAGTGGGTTAAACATTAAATTATTTTAACATTTCATAACGAAATGACATGTACCTATGTTAGCAATTTATTAATATGGAATTGTACTCAGAAATATACTGTTAGGGGCCCGGCGGCATGGCCTAGTGGCTGAAGTCCTCACCTTGCACGCCCGGGATCCCATATGGGTGCCTGTTCTAATCCTGGCAGCCCCGCTTCCCATCCAGCTCCCTGCCTGTGGCCCGGGAAAGCAGTGGAGGACGGCCCAAAGCTTTGGGACTCTGCACCTGTGTGGGATACCCGGAAGAAGTTCCTGGATCCTGGCTTCTGATCGGCATAGCATCGGCCGTTGCGGCTCACTTGGGGAGTGAATCATGGGACGGAAGATCTTCCTCTCTGTATATCCTTCCTCTCTCCTCTCTGTATATCCGCCTTTCCAATAAAAATAAAATAAATCTTTTTTAAAAAAAAAAAAAATATATATATATACTGTTAGAGAAAAATAAGGTATAGACTAACCTTCATAATACCTATTTTTTTAAAAGATTTATTTTTATTATTTTTTTATTGGAAAGGCGGATATACAGAGGTCCCTAATCAGTTTTTGATCTCTGTGCCTTTCACAGAGAATCTTCCTATGTTAGTTTCATATATAAAGTGCAAAGGATTTAGCTATTTTTAGCAGAAGGAACAGAGAATAATCCATCTTGATCCAGAAACAAGCAGTTTTTATCAGGTTAATAAAGCTCCCTTTTGGTTTACTCTGAGCTTTTATCATAAATGCTCACTGAATCTTATCAAGTGTTTGCTCTACATCTATTGACATTATCTAGGATGCTTCCTCTTTAGTCTGTTAATTCATTAACAGGTTTTCAGGTCATGAACTCTTTTGTTTCTTCTTCTTCTTTTTTTTTAATATTTTATTGGAACATCAGACATACAGAGGAGAGACAGAGAGGAAGATCTTTCATCCGTTGATTCACTCCCCCAAGGGCTGCAACAGCCAAAGCTGGGCCAATCTGAAGCCAGGAGCCTCTTCCAGGTCTCCCACATGGGTGCAGGGTCCCAAAGCTTTGGGCCGTCCTCAACTGCTTCCCTAGGTCACAGACAGGGAGCTGGATGGGAAGCGGGACCACCGGGATTAGAATCAGCGCCCATATGGGATCCTGGCACATGCAAGGCCACTAAGCCACTGTGCCGGACCCAACTCTTTAGTTTCTGAAATAAACTTTAATAACATAGTGTTTGTTTATGCAAAGAATAATTTTGATGATACTTTAGGACTTCAGCTCCTCTGTTTAAACTTGAACACTTCTTTCACAAAATGTTCTTTCCAGGTTATACCAATATTGAATTAGCAACATCAGAAATTACACAAATAAGGGACTTTTTTTTTTTTTTACTCCCAAGGAAGGCCCACAGGAAGCAAGGGACTGTTTCTTTTATTACTAGTAAAACCCAAGCTCTAGGGGCTGACACAATAACTTAACTGACTAACCTTCAATCTATAAGTGCTGGTCCCAGGTGAGCCCCACGTCATGTTCCGGGTACTCCACTTCCTATCCAGCTTCCTGCTGTGGCCTGGGAAGGCAACAGGGAATGTCTAAAGCCTTGGGACCCTGCACCTCATGGGAGACACAGAAGGGGCCCCAGGCTCCTGGTTCCTGCTTGAGTCCAGCTCAGCTCCAGTCATTGCAGGCATTTGAACAGTGAACCAGGAGATAGAAGATCTTTCTCTTTGTGTCTCCTTTTTCTGTAAATCCCTCTTTCCCATAAAAATAAACAAATCTTAAAAAAAAAAAAAGTTGGCAGCAGGCCTGTGTTCTAAATTGTATAATGCCTGAGTTCAATTCCCAGCTGCAGCTCCTGAGTCCAGCTTGCCACTAACTCAGACCCTAGAAGTATCAAGGGCTCAAGTAACGGAGTTCTGGCCACCCATATTGCAATCTTGCATTGCATTCTCAGATCCTGCCTCTGGTACCTGCCACTGCAGGCATTTGGGGAGGGGGGCCAGAGGACAAGAACTTTTTGTCGGAAAAGAGAGAAAGAGACAGAGAAACTCAGTATCACCAGAAATCAATAGACACTAACAAGTAAGTTAAGTCTTGAATTCCTTATATACCTTTATATTAACCATTCATTAAAATAAATGATTCGGACCAGAGAGGGTTTCCTCAAAAGGCTGTTGAACTTGTCTGGATGATAGGATGTTGGACTCTGTGCTTGGTATATGCTTGCAATGAAGGAATCTCAACTGAACTTGAACTGTGATTATGCAGCGGGGTGGGGGAGCCCACCATGGGGGAAGATTATAGGAGGGGTGGGAGGAATCCCAGTACCTATGGAACTGTGTCACATAATACAATGTTATTAATTTTAAAAAAATAAATAAATAAAAAATGATTACTATGTTTAAATTTTTAAAAACAATATATATATAATTTAAACAAAAAATATCTTAATCACTATCAATAATTTCCTCCAGGTTGTTAAAAAATATCAGATTAAATAACAAATTTGATACTTAATTTTGAAGCTAATCAGTATTTTCAAAGTTAAAGCAGGGAAGGGTGGGTATATAATCCTTCCTCATGTACGTTACGATTAGATGTAAAAAACAGAGAAGATAGGCAGTGTGTAAAACGTCACTGCACAACACTTGAGCTCTTATAGGACTATAGCCACAATGAAAACTCTGGAACTAAAAAAATGCCCAGGAGAACATTTCCCTTATAAATAAAGGCAGAAATAAGAAATCATTACAGGAACTGACCCCCACCCATCAAAACACTGGCACTCCAGTACCTGAGTTTATCTGACCTTGCTGCAGAATCAAATCTGCAAGTGGCACCTGGAGATTACAGGAAATAATCCTCTGCAAGCAAAGACCTGGTTCCTTAGCACAGGAAGGGGCTGTCCTGCCTTGCCTGTTCCACACATGATTCGATATCCAAAGTCAACATTACTCATTCCCTTGCACTTCTTGTTTAAAACTCAGAAAATAAAATAACCAACATTTCTTTCATATTTAAAAGCTAACACCTGCCCTAGCTGTAGGCAACTGCGTAGGTTACAGTGCTGGAAGAAAAGCAGCTAATAGCTGGAGGGCATTCTGGGCCTGGTTAATGTCAAATTTGTGTTAACTAGATCAGTGTGCCAGCACTGTTGCCTTAAAAAAAAAAAAAAAGATAAGTGGAGGGTACACACAAGCACGTCAGCAGACAGCATCTGGACCACTGGAGTCAAGACTCCACCTACAGGAAAAGCTGCAAGATCTGTGGTCTGACCACGGAGTGCATGTGTTAGAACCAGGTCTCCCTGGTTGTTCAAGCCTGTGCAGTGGACAGAATGCCCAGATGCACATGGAGGGCAGAACAAACTGGACAGTTCCCCCAACCAAGCCTTGACAGCGAGTATCTGGGAAAGTGGAGACTTCTAACATGGACTGTGCCAGCCAATGGACCTTGGAAGGATTTCCTCATCCTTGAAGCAACAAAATCAACAGCATCTCAAAATTATGAAAACCACTTGAGTGGTACCCTCAAAACATGCTCCACATCAGGGACCCTGGGATAATATTGGCTAGCTGTCCTCCATCCCAGGGTACTGATGCAGCTTGGTTGCTGGAAGTGGCCCTCTCCTCTTCTCTCCTCACTTTCCCCAGATATATGAAGAAAAAAAAAAAGGGGGGGGGTGGATTAAAAACAGTTCTCAATGACTTGACCCCATTCCTTCACCCTCCTCACCCTAATCTGTGGTCCACATAGTTATGCATCCTTAACTATGTAAATATCATCAAAAATAAATATATTATAAAAATTATAAACATTTTTGGGCCTGGCGCGATGGCACAAGTGGTTAAGGTCCTCGCCTTGCACGCCCAGGATCCCATGTGGGCGCCAGTTCTAGTCCCGGCAGCCCCGCATCCCTTCCAGCTCTCTGCCTGTGGCCCAGGAAAGCAGTCGAGGACAGCCCAAAGCTTTGGGACCCTGCACCCGCGTGGGAGACCCGGAAGAGGCTCCTGGCTTCGGCTCGGCATAGTATCGGCCGTTGCGGCTCACTTGGGGAGTGAATCATGGGACGGAAGATCTTCCTCTCTGTCTCTCCTCTCTGTATATCCGCCTTTCCAATAAAAAAATTAAAAAAAAAAAAGAATGTTTAAAAAAAAATTAGAAACATTTTTAAAAAGCTAGTATGTTCAGGACAAAGCATTGTGACACTGTACATTAAGCCACCACCTATAATGCTATAATGTTGGTATCCCATGAGTGCTGGTTGAGTTTGTATCCTAGCTGATGTACTTCCAATCCAGCTCACTGCTAATGCGCCTGGAAAAGCAGCAGCAGATGGCCCATGTGCTTGGGCTCCTGTAGCGCACAGGAAGACCTGGATGAAGCTCCTGGCTTCTGACTTGCTTGGCCCAGCGCTGCACATTGAGGCCATTTGGAGAGCAAATCAGCAAATGAAAGAGCTATCATATCTCTATCTCTGTGTGTGTGTGTCTCTCTCTCACCATTTGCAGAGTAAACCAGCAGATGGAAGATCTCTCTCTTGTCCTCTATTTGTCTTTCACTATCTTTAACAAAGCCATTCAAATAAATTTTTTAAATAAAAAGTTAACATTTTTACACATAGAAATCACATATAATCCAACTGCCCTATGTTAAATCTAGCATAATACATATTTTAAACATATTCACAATCAGATCTCCTCATATTCTGCTACATATACTATTTTAAAACTTAGTTTAAAGGCAGAGTGATAGGAAGGGAGTGAGGTAGTAAGAAAAGAGACCTTCTATTCACTGCTTCACCCCCATGTCTGCAACAACTGAGGCTGGACTAAGTCAAAACTAGAAGCCAGGAGCATTCAAGTTGAGCAGGCAGCAGGGACCCACATCCTTGAGCCACCATTCACCGCTTCCCAGGTACATACACAGGAAGCTGGCTCAGAAGGGCAGAACAGCCAAGACCCAAAGCAGGTACTCTGACATGCATGTGGGCATCCCAAGAGGTGGGTTAACTGACTGCATCATAATGACTACCTTTTTAATATTTGGAGAAAAAGAGGCTTTAGCTGAGGATGCCAGCCCTTCCAGCCCAAACCATACCCCAGTTCCGTGCAGTAGAAAAACCTCAGCTTCCAGAGTTTCATCACTTAGAATCAGTATGGGCTATAACAGTCAACATGGTTGCCAGCTGCATCCTGCAGCAACCTTTAACTCATCACAATGTCATTATAAACAAAGTATCCTGACCAGCACACCTACTCTCACTCATAAAGGGATGGGGCTCAACCCTACTGAGCACACATACACTTCTCCCTGAGCATGCACTTTTCCCTTGCTGCATCTACCTGCACCGTGTCCTCAGACTCTTCCAACAGAGACAAGAATCGGAACCCAGTAACCCAAAACATTGTCACATCTGTCAGCCAACTGCCCATGAGGCTAAGAAGAAAAATTTGGAATTTAAAAATCATTCTTCTCAGGCCCAGTGCAGTAGCCAAGTGACTAAAATCCTCACCTTATGCACCTGGGATCTCATATGGGCACCGGTTCTAATCCCGGCGCCCCGCTTCCTATCCAGCTCCCAGCTTGTAGCCTGTGAAAGCAGTTGAGGATGGACCAAAGCCTTAGGACGCTGCACCCATGTGAGAGACCAGGAAGAAGCTTCTGACTCCTGGTTTGGGATTGGCTCAGCTCAAGCCATTGTGGAGGATCTTTGCCTCTCTTCTCTGTAAACCTGTCTTTCCAATAAAAATAGGTGAGTCTTAAAAGAGAAAAAAGGAATAGGCTTTGTCCAAGAAATATCATAAAACTTCTTGGAACCACACAGACTCCAAGCTTTACTCCCACTTGGCTTGAACAAATTATTTTTTAAGACATATATGCACCTTTTTTTTAATTGGAAAATCACATTATAGACAGGAGGAGAGACAGAAAGATCCATCCGCTGGTTCACTCCAAGTGGCCACAACTGGAGCTGAGGCAATCCAGAGTCAGGAGCGAGGAGCCTTTTCCAGTTCCCGCATGTACATGCAGGGTCTCAAGGCTTTGGGCCACCCTCTGCTGCTTTCACAAGCAGGGAGCTGGATGGGAAGTGGAGCAACCGGGACATGAACACAAGCCAGCACTCCATGGAATGCCAGCACATGCAACACTAGGATTTTAGCCACTGGGCTACCACACCAGGCCCGGGATAGAATTTCTTAAAACAGAACATTCAAGACTGACTTAAGAATTATTTTTTGGAGGACCCGGGACAATAGCCTTGCAGCTAAATCCTCGCCTTGCATCTGCCAGGATCCCATATGGGCACCAGTTCATATCCTGGATACTCCACTTACCTTCCAGATCCCAGCTTGTGGCCTGGGAAAGCAGAAGTCCTTGGGCCCCTGCACCTGTGAGAGACCCAGAAGAAACTCCTGGCTCCTGGCTTGGAAAAGCTCAGCTCTGGCCATTGGGGAGTGAACCAGCGGATGGAAGATCTTTCCTTCTCTGGCTCACCTTCTTCCTGTAAATCCACCTTTACAGTAAAAATAAATCAAACTTTAAAAACAAAACTAAAATACTAAAAAGTCTCGCAAGAAGGAGGTGAGAGGCTGTTATTTGTCCTGACAAAACTTAGGACTTCCTGATGGGCTTTTCCAACTATACACTCATATAAGTTTGATAAAAATATAAAAGGAAAAGTATGCAGTGTCTGGGAAAGAATAAAGCAAATACAAAACTATTCAGGGAAAACATTTAGCTTATAGCCAGTAGTGACTGGTCCTCAAATCTGGCCACAAAGGTTGAAAATCAAGCTGTTCCATTTATTAGTTGTGTGACCTTAGGCAAGTTAATTAATATGTTTGGGGCTCATGTTTCATTTCCTTTGAAACACAGATATCATATATATGAAGATTAAGTGAGCTATATAAAGCACTTAGGGCAAAATTCATATAAAAGGAAGTCAATAAACAATGGGTGGAATGACAAAGATTATCAAGTGTTATCAAAAAAGCAAACTATTCAAGACAAAACACTTAATAAGGAGACTCCTGTCCTTAATAAGCACGTACACATCATTTCTAAATGTTCAAAATATTCCTTTTTAAAGTTAGTTTTTTTTTTTCATTTTCATTGGGAAGTCAGATATACTAAGAGGAGGAGAGACAAAGAAATATCTTCCGTCCACTGGTTCACTCCTCATGCGGCCACAATGGCTGCAGCTGAGCTGAGCCAATCCGAAGCCAGGAGCCAGGTCTCCCAAGCAGATGCCAGGTCCCAAGACTTTGGACCATCCTTTATTACTTTTCCAGGGCAAAAGCAGGGAGCAGGAAGGGAAGTAGAGCATCTGAGACATGAACTGGCGTCCATATGGGATCCTGGCAGATGCAAGGCAAGGACTTTAGCAACTAGACTACCATACTGGGCCCAAAATAAATGTTTAAACAAACAATAAAAAAGTCTGCGCCCAACCAGCACGCGTGAGAACCAGGAAGGGAGAGGGAAGAGCTGGCAGGGGGAATATGGGAGGTTCCCTTGCTAGACAGCCACTCCCACTGGAGAGCGTGAGCTGGGATGGGGGCAGACCAGACTAAGCAGAGCTACAACAGGTTTGATTTCTAAATACCAATGGTACATCTAGGATATAAATTGTGGTGCCTTTTTAGGTTCCATATTGATCAGTGTATAATCTGTTCTGGAATGCCTAAACATACTCAAGACTTCAGGTTGCATTTAAACCCCATAAAACAAAAGGACCAATAGTCATTTTCTGAGACAGCTTGATACTGGTAACTAAAGGACTTGGGTTGTGTAAAGACCCACTGTCTGCAGGACAGGGATTGTGGCACCCACCCCCCATACCAGTCCGAGTCCTGTTTCCTCCACTTTCCAACCATCTTCCTGCTAACATGCACTCTGGGAGCAATGGACCGTGGCTCAAGTACTTGGATTCCTGTCACTCATGTGGGAGAACAGAGTGGAATTCCAGACTGCTGGCTTCAACCTGGCCCAGCCTTGGCTGTTGTGGACATTCGAAATGAACCAACAGATGGACAGTGGACCTCTTTTTACTTCTGTCATTCTACTTCTCAAAATAAAAGTATCTTCTTTCTTATCTTTTTTAATTATTATTTTAGATGATGTTTACATAGTTGATCAGAGTGGGAAGGCTCTAGGGTTAGGGAGAAGTGGATGTGATCGTTGTTTCCAAACTTTGTTTCTTCTTCCCATTTCTGGGATAGGCCACACCCAGCCTCCTAACAAACCCAGTACCCAAGGATGGGGAAAGGCCACCCAATCAACACAGGGTCACGATGTGGCACATGCTCCATGGGTTCTGCTCAGGTGGATGCGATAACTAAAATCTGTGCTTCTCGCCAATCTATGGATGAGGAATCCCTTCCAATGTCCATTGGCTGACTCTGTCGACCTTAGTCTCCATTCGCCCAGATATCTGCTGTTATCATTTGGCTGGGGTAGTTGTCCATGTGTTCTGTACCAGATGTCCTCTGCAGGCCCCGGTGGGACATCATGTCCTCTGTGTACACCATGATCTGCCGTTCAGCACTCCACCCTTTACAATGAGAACCAGTTCTCCTAGGCGGGCTCATGGACCTGGGCCAGGCTACAAGGGCCAACCAGGATCGCAACCCTTTTGTTCACAGACATGGCACATACCCTGCAGACGGGCTCAAGAACCCGGACCAGGCGACCCAAGCTCCACCGGATGTCTCACTCCTGAGGCTCTTGACCAAGCAACCACCATACAGTTCGGCCAAAATATATACAACCTTCAGCTTTCATAGTTACAAGAAAGCATCCCTTTCTTCCTCACTAGATCTTGGGAGACATCATTGTCTGCTTACATATTATCCACATTTTGTAAGTTCTGTATCCCCCGTACAAAATCATCTTCATTTGAAGAAATGCAAATATTACTATTTATTTAGATAGACCCAAATGTATATTATGTGCTAGGCATACTGGCCAATAGTAGAATACTAATCTTTTTTAGTTTTTTATATATTTTTAAAGATTTATTTTATTTTTACTGCAAAATCAGATATACAGAAATAAGGAGAGGAAGATCTTCTGTCCGATGATTCACTCCCCAAGTGACTGCAACAGCCGGTGCTGCACCATTCCGAAGCCAGGAGCCAGGAACCTCCTCCAGGCCTCCCACGCGGGTAGAGGGTCCCAAGGCTTTGGGACTTCCTCAGCTGCTTTCCCAGGCCACAAGCAGGGAGCTGGATGGGAAGTGGGGCTACTGGGATTAGAACCGGTGCCCATAAGGGATCCTGGTGCGTTCAAGGCAAGGATGTTAGCCACTAGGCCACCGCACCAGACCCGAAATACTAATCTTTTTTTTTTTAAAGATTTATTTTATTTTTATTGGAAAGGCAGATACACAGAGAGGAGAGACAGAGAGGAAGATCTTCCGTCCCATGATTCACTCCCCAAGTGAGCACAATAGCCGATGCTATGCTGATCTGAAGCCAGGCGCCTCTTCTGGATCTCCCACGTGGGTGCAGGGTCCCAAAGCTTTGGGCCGTCCTCCACTGCTTTCCCGGGCCACAGCAAGCTGGATGGGAAGTGGGGACGCCAGGATTAGAATCGGTGCCCATATGGGATCCCGGGCATGCAAGGCGAGGACCTTAACCACTGGGCCACCGCGCCAGGCCTGGAATACTGATCTTAAAATGGGTCTCAAAGTCTGTGAGAAAACAGCTGGAGAAATGGGAAGTTACAATAGAAGCGCTACAGCTGGGATATACAGGACAATCCTTTGAGTGGTGGTGAAAATGAAAGCTGCAAGAATGATGACAGCTAACGCTTTTGAAAAACACACCAACTTCCACACAACAACTTAAATGCTCACTTGGTGCCCAAGGAACTTTGAGACAACAGTATGATTTCTGTGTTACAGACAATGAGATTGGGTCTTAGATCTAAACAATTTACTGGAAACTAAAGAGGCAGTAAGTGAGCAGGGATTCAGATTCAGGCAGTCTGACCTCAAAACCCATCTATACCATTCCCTTGGCCTGGGCAACATGGATGTCTTTCCTCTAGGTTTTGGTGTGTGAGCGTCCACTTCATTTCCTCCCTCAGGCTCACTACGTTTTCTCCGCCCTGTGCTATGCAAGCACATTCACCTGGCCTTCCTGAGGACCTGAGTGACATCTGGAAAGGAACAGAACCTGTATGTTAAGGTTCTACTACATGTGAATTCCTTAAAAATATTTGGTTCTTGGGCCCGGCGCAGTGGCGCAAGAGGTTAAGGTCCTTGCCTTGCACGCCCGGGATCCCATATGGGCGCCGGTTCTAATCCCGGCAGCCCCGCTTCCCATCCAGCTCCCTGCCTGTGGCCTGGGAAAGCAGTCGAGGACGGCCCAAAGCTTTGGGAACCTGCACCCATGTGGGAGACCCGGAAGAGTCTCCTGGCTTCGGCTCGGCCGTTGCACTCACTTGGGGAGTGAATCATCGGATGGAAGATCTTCCTCTCTGTCTCTCCTCTCTGTATATCCGCCTTTCCAATGAAAAAATAATAAAAAATAAATCTTTAAAAAAAAATATTTGGTTCTCTTTCCTCCCTGCTGCTAGTGATATATTTTAGGCTTATCTTCTTCCTCTGAACGATATTTTGTTTTGCGGGGGAAGTGAGGGGATAACAGAAAAACTTTTAAAATTTCTTCAATGGGACTGGCCTAGTAGCACAGCAAATGGGGCCTAGCGTGATAGCCTAGCAGCTAAACTCCTTGCCTTAAACACACATAGGCACCGGTTCTAATCCCAGCAGCCCCACTTCCCATCCAGATCCCTGTCTGTGGCCTGGGAAAGCAGTCGAGGACAGCCTGAGGCCTTGGGACCCTGCATCCCCGCATCCCCATGGCAGACCCAGAGGAAGCTCCTAGCTTTGAATTGGCTCAGCTCCAGCCACTGCAGCCGGTTGGGGAGTGAACCATCGGACGAAGGATCTTCCTTTCGGTATATCTGCCTTTCCAGTAGCACAGCAATGCCTCAGTGTGGCTGAGTCAGAACTGAGGCAGACCCAGTAGGTACGTTGCCTGATGCAGGTAACAGACTGCACCTGACTCTGTACTGGCTAGCACACATTAGAGTCTCCAGTCTGAAGACACTGGAGACAAGGTTTCTTGGGGGACTTCCAGCCCAGATTGCTGGACTCAAACCTTGGCCACAGGAGAAACCAACCATGCAGTGCATATATCGGGCCTGGGCCTCATCCGTTGTTGATCCTGTGCACTGGAGAGCATAACCAAGTACACATGGGGGACATGACAGCCAACTCATCTAAGCCAACAGGGGATGCCAACTGCCTCTTCAGGGGATGGAAAACTAAACCGGTCACACAATTCTCCTGGCCAAGCTATGCAGCATGTTCCTAGGTCTTTGGACGCACTAAGATGGACTTTGTCAACCAGTAAAATGAGAAGGATTTCTCAACCCTGAAGCAACAAAACTGACAATGACTCGGAACTATCAAAACCACTCAAGGAACATCCTCAGAACCACTTCACCACATCAAGGTCTCTAGGGTGTCAACAAAAGATCGCCTCCCACCACAAGGTGCTGATGCAGTTTAACAGCAAGGAGTGGGGAGTGACCCTCTCTCCTTGCTACCTTCTGGACAAAGGAGAAAAAAAAAAAAAAAGACTGAAACGTGACGTGTCCCACCCACCTTCCTCCCCCTCCCTCCACATCTGACCCTGCCCACCCTAATTAGAGGCCTACATGGGCATGCATTCCTTTCAACTAAATAAACAAAATTAAAAATAAAACAAATATTCTTGCAATGATGCATGCGTCATATTCATATCCTCACTTTAAATATCACAGAAAGTGACCTTATGTAGACTATACTGCGATCACAGATATAACTAGTTAAGACAAGCTCATTAGGGTGGGCTCTAAGGTAACTAATGTTCTTTTAAGGAAAGTTGAAAATCAGGAGCAGGTATTTGGCTTAGTGGTTAAGATGTTCACCTCCCGATCCTGGCACAGTGGCCTAGTGGCTAAAGCCTTACCCTGAATGCGCCGGGATCCCTATGGACACTCATTCTAATGCTGGTAGCCCCGCTTCCCATCCAGCTCCCTGCTTGTGGCCTGGGAAAGCAGTCAAAAGCCTTGGAATCTTGTACCCACATGAGAGACCTGGAAGAGCTCCTGGTTCCTGGCTTCAGATTGGCACAGCTCTGGCTGTTGCGGTCACTTGGGGAGTGAATCATCAGACGGAAGATCTTCCTCTGTCTCTTCTCTCTCTCTCTCTCTCTCTCTCTCTCTCTCTCTATATATATATATATATATATATATATATATACATATCTGACTTTGTCATAATAATAAAGATGTTCATCTCCCATAACAAAGTGCCTAGATTTGATTCCTAGCTCCAGACTCCAGCACTTTTTTATTTATTTATTAACTTTTACTGGAAAGGCAGATTTACAGAGAGAAGAGACAGAAATATCTTCCATCTACTGGCTTCTTACCCCACAATGGCCAGAGCTGAGCTGATCTGAAGCCAGGAGTCAGGAGCCTCTTCCTGTTCTCCCACAAAAGGTCCCAGGGCTTTGGGTCATCCTCGCTGCTCTCCCAGGGCACCTGCAGGGAGCTGGATGGGAAGTGGAGCACTGGGACAGGAACTGGCATCCATATAGGATTCTGGTGCCAACAGGTAGAGGATTAGTCAATTGAGCTATCATACCAGCACCAAGGCTCCAGCATTCTTTAAAATGTGAGTCTTGGGGGGCAGTAGTGTTGGCCCAAGCGACTGAATTCCTGCCAACTTTGTGAGATTCCTAGGCTGTGTCTGGGGTCCCAGCTTCAGTTTCAATCATTGTGAGCCTTTGGAAAGTGAACCAGGGGATAGGAGTTCTGTTGTGGATCTCTCTCTCTTCCATTGCTTCCTCCTTCCTCCCAACCTCTCATGTAAATAAATAAATTTTTACACAAATAAGGGTGAAAGTTAGCCACAGACATAGCCTGCAAGGAGATAACCATATAAAGATGAAGACAGGAACCAGGGCAGTGCCTCTACAAACACAAGACTGCCAGGAAGCTAGCAGAAGCTCGTGTCCTGAGAAGGAACTAACCCCACAGGGACATCTTGGTCCTGGACTTCGACCCTCCGCAACAGTGAGACAATAAATTTTGTTTGCAGTTCTGCATCCAGTTTGAAGTTCTTCATTATGGTAGCTCAGGTGAACTAATAAAATGATAACTTTTGATGACTATCTTTATAGATCATCAGGTGTGCATAAAAACTTTACTTTCTTAGATCCATTCCTGGAGGCGGAAGTGCAGTGTTGAGGGGCCGGTGTTGTGGCCTAGGGATGAGGCCACCAGAGATGCTTGCATTGCATGAGGGCACTGGTTTCTGACCTAGCGCTCAGCTTCCAATCCAGTTCTCTGCTGATGGTCTGAGAAAAGCAGTGGAAGATAAACCAAGTGAAGATAGGCCCCTGCCACACACACACACACACACATACACAAGACCAGATGCAGCTCCTGGCTCTGGCCCGGCCCAGTGCCAGCCACTGTGGCCAGCTGGGGAGTAAGACAGCAGGTGCAGGATCTCTCTCTTGCCCTCTCCCTCTCTCCCTGTAACTCTGATGAAAGGAAGAAAGTAAGAAAAGGAGGAGGAAGAGAAGGAAAAAATACGCAGAATCTGTTGAAAAATGCAGGGACCTTTCACAGAAAAATCACCAATGCAGAAATCACTCTGAAAGACAGGAGAAAATTACAAGTAAAAGGCTATATGGAGGCAAAGTAAAAAAAAGTCTAGCTTAACGCTTCACTTCCATACTACACAAACACTCAATAATTCTACTTCATGAGTTTTAACCTATATCTATGCTGACTTAAATTTCATCATTCGGGAAAGCCTGGAACAACACTTAAATAATTGAAACCCTAGTTTTTCTTTAAACCCAAGAACAATGTTCTAGTCATGGCTATCCCGTGCCATGAATTGTACAATAAACTCTCTTAAAATGCCTATTATTTAAATATTTAACACATACTAAAAAGAAGTATGATAACCTGTGTATCTAAGACTCTGACCAGATCTCAACATTTTGCCATTTTTGCCTCAGATGCTTTTTTTTTCCAAAATTCAATAATACTCATGCTTGTTACAGATATAACTGAAATCCCTACTTAATGCCATTCCCTCTCTCCTCTCCCCCAAGTCCCATTATTTTTAATCAGGCATGCATCACTCCTGCCCAAGTTCTTGTTTTTACAACAATACACAGTCCTATTTGGATCCATATACAATACACAATACTATGTATACTATGTATACTTTCCATGTTTCATATCCTGAAAAACAGTAGGTCACAATCACTCAAGTATTTTGGTCTCTCCCTTCTACATGGGAGGCCTGGATCGGGTTCCAGGCTCCTAGCTCTGTCCTGGCCCAACCACAACATTGCAGGCATTTGAACAGTGTACCAATAGATGAAAGATGCGTGTGTTTGTGTGAGTCTCCCCTTCAAATAATAACATTAAAACAAAAAAGTACCCAGTAAAACTTCCCCCAAGGCCAAGTATTTCTCAGTGCCTATATGAAACAAACACCATACTAGGCATTTAATACTAATAACACTCAAAAATATTTTTCAAACTTTTTTTGAACTCTGCCCATAATAAGATATGTATCTTACATAGCAAGAAAGTTCCCACCTGCTTACATTAAGTATGTGTACTATGAAACAAGAGTTTCAGAAAATAATGCCTTCCTTTACTAGTCAGAATTCCTTTTTTTTTTCTCTCCCTCTAATGATGATCTCCACTGAACTGACTTCAGAACTAATGAACAATGTGAAGAAAAAAAAGCTGCTGTGGAGTGTACAATTTTACAGGAAATTGACTATAAGTAACTTGTGCAAGGTCTCAGCCTTTTTGCAGTCCTCAGCTTTGTCCCTGTAGTACTAATACCAAATCCACATCAACTGAAAGAGCTAATGACTCAACTTAAGCCCACACAAACCAAGCCAAAAGGAAATAAATTCTGTAAAATCACAATGGTGTGAACAGAGTAATAAACAAAACTAAATTCGCAAAGCAGCAGCGTATCTATGATTCCATTCATTCATATATATTCCCAAAAGTCTCCAATATCACTGCTAAGCTTCCACTTATTTCATACCTATTCATCATTGCTTAAAAAGAATGCAAATGATTATATATAAATATGCTCCTCTGTCCTTAAAGGAAAAACAACTTATCCAGTAATAAATAAATTGTGCTACCTATAAGGTTCTTCTCAAAGTAAAAGACAAACAAGTACTTACGTCAAACTTCAACTAACAAAGTCAATGACTAATTCTAAAGTAAACACAGTCCAGGTTATAATCGAGCACATGTAAGCATATCGGTGTGTGTGTGTGTGTGTGTGTGTGTGTGTGTGTGTGTGTGCTGAAAGAGAAGAGGAGAGAGAGAGAGAGAGAGAGAGAGAGAGAGAGAGAGAGAAGGGGTGGAGGGGGCTGAAAAACAGAGGACTAACAAAATAGATTCCCATCTGCAGATTCACATTCAAAATGCCTGCAGTGACTCATCCAGGAAACAAGCACAGGGTCTCACACATGGCTGTCAGGTAGCCAGCTGTGTTATCTGAGCCATCACCACTGCCTTCCAGGGTCTGCTGCAGCAGAAACCTAGAGTCGGCCACCAGGGCCAGGAATCAAAACTGGGCACTATGGTATAAGAGCCAGGCAACTTAACTGCCAGGCCAAGCACCCACTCCTCAATCTTTTTTGTTTGCTGTTTGTTTGTTGTTTTGAAAGTTATAGAGCAAGAAGGAAAGACAGATCTTCCACCTGCTGGATCACTCTCCAGTCCCCAGATGGCCACTAACAGCCAGCCCTAGGCCAGGACAAGCCAGGTGCTCCATCCCTGTCTCCTGCATAGGTGGCAAGGGCCCACACCCTTCAGCCATCTTCCACTGCTTCTCCCAGGTCATTAACAGAGAACAGGATCAGAAGCGGAGCAGCCAGCACATGAAGCAGCACCCACACGGATGCTGGCAATGCAGGCAGAAGGTTCACCTACCACACCACAACACTGGCCCCTGAAAATACATCTTTTGGAATGTTTAGATTTTATATCAGTGCACAATCAGGTTTCAATGGTTACTACTGATCAGAAAATTTTCATTTTGCTTTTGGTTTTAAAAATTTATTTATTTTTATCAGAGAGGCAGCTAAGATTTATGGAGAGAAGGAGAGACAGAGAAAGACCTTCCATCCCTGGTTCACTCTCAAATGGCTACAACAGTGAGAACTGAGCTTAGATGAAGTCAGAAACAGAAGCTTCTTCATGGTCTTCCACACGGGTGCAGAGTCCCAAAATATTAGGCCATTCTCTATTGCATTTTCAAGCCATAAGCAGGAAACTGGCTGGGAAATGGAGCAGCAAGAACACGAATTGGCACTCATATGCCAGGGCTTGCAAGGTAAGGATTTAGCCATTTAGCCATAATGCCAGGCTCATAAAAATTTAACTTTCATAATACATAGACAATATGAAATCTAGTTAATGCCTACATTAGGCAACTGACTCTTACAGGTTAGAATGGGGCTTAAAAAGAATTATGATATCATCTAATTCACTCAACTTAATATTGGATGGAGTCTGGGTTCCTGGCTCTAGCTTGGCCTCGCCCCAGCCACTGCAGCCTTTCAGGGGGTGAAAGAGTCAAGGAGGGAAGATTTCTTTCTCCTTTTCTGTCATTTGCCTTTAAAAGTAGATGAAGATAAATAATGAAAAATTAAACTTCATTTCTAAAAAATCCATCTGATATGTATCTTCTTCATAACAATACAACTATGAGGCATTTTATAATCTATGGCTCTCATTGTTGAGATGAAGTACTCTGTGACGATGGTAAATGTTCATGCTGACACATCCCTCTGCACAACTGATTGACAACAAATAAACCAAGTCCGCATTTCAAGTTTACTAAGTGCAAAATCAGACATCAGGGCCCAGCAGCGTGGCCTAGCAGCTAAAGTCCTCGCCTTGAACGCCACGAGATCCCATATGGGCGCCAGTTCTAATCCCGGCAGCTCCACTTCCCATCCAGCTCCCTGCTTGTGGCCTGGGAAAGCAGTCGAGGATGGCCCAAAGCTTTGGGACCCTGCACCCATGTGGGATACCCAGAAGAAGTTCCTGGTTCCTGGCTTCAGAACGGCATAGCATCAGCCTGTTGCGCACACTTGGGGAGTGAATCATCAGATGGAAGATCTTCCTCTCTGTCTCTCCTCCTCTCTGTATATCTGACTTTCCAATAAATAAATAAATCTTTAAAAAAAAAAATCAGACATCAGTGTTACAGTACAGCAGGTTAAGCCATTGCTGCAATGCCAGCATTTCATACAGATGCTGGCTCAACTCCCAGCTGCTCCACTTCCAATCCAACTCCATCCTTATGGCCTGGGAGAGCAACAGAGGACAGCTCAAGTCCCTGGGCCCCTTGCAACCACATGGGAGACCCAGGAGACGCTTCTGGCTCTCAGCTTCGGATCAGCTCAGCTCTCGCTGCTGCTGCCATTTAGGGAGTAAACCAGCAGATAGAAGATAGTTCTGCCTCTCTTTCTCTTTGTAAAAACTGTCTTTCCAATAAAAACAATATTTTTAAAAAATGCTCCTAGAACTGATCACATGTCTTTTTTAAATTTTAAAATGTTTAAGTCCTTACAAAGATAAAAGGGACTACACAAGAATGAAAGTTGCTGGCGCCTACAAAGGAATAGCAGCACACAATTTTACTTAAAGTTTCATTCTCATCAATTCTATGATGTACACTGAGCATGCATATAATAATTGCATTTTTTAAAATATTTATTTATTTCTATTCAAAAGTCAGATATACAGAGGGGAGGAGGGACAGAGAGGAAGATCTTCCATCCATTGATTCACTCCCCAAGTGACCACAACAGCCAGTGCTGTGTTAATCCAAAGCCTGGAGCCTGGAGCCTCTTCCAGGTCTCCCACACAGGTACAAGGTCCCAAGGCTTTGGCCCATCCTCAACTGCTTTCCCAGGCCACAAGTAGGGAGCTGGATGGGAAGCAGGGCCACTGGGATTAGTATCACCACCCACGTAGGATCCTGGCACTTGCAAAGTGAGGAGTTTAGCCACTAGGCTACTGCAGCAGGCCTGATAATTGCATTTTATAAATATTGTCATCTAGCATAGTAGTTGTGACGCTGCATGAAACACCTACATCCCACACCAAAGTGCCCGCACTCAAGTTCCAATTCCATTTCTGATTCCAGCTTCCTGCTAACGCGCACCCTGGGAGGCAGCAGGTGACGGTCCAAGTACTTGGGTCCCTGCTACCCATGCTGGTAGACATAGAAGGAGTTCCCAACTCCTGGTTTCCGTATGGCCCAGCCCTGGCTGCTCTAACCATTTGAGAGTCGGAACCAGTGAAAGAAAAATCTGTCTCTCTCTCTGTCTCCTTGCCTTTAAAACAAATTAAAATAAGTATTAAGAACATGTGAAAAATATCAATGAATTGTGGCGTAGTCATCAAGAGGCTTGCTGAAAGTTTTCAGTAACAGAAAAAGAATTTGAACAACGCTAATTTCAGATCCAGTGTTTCCAGTTTAAAAACTTTTAAGATATACTTATTTGACAGAGCTACTACAGAGAGACCTTCCACCCACTGGTTCACTCCCCAGACTAGCACACTCCGCTGCTGTCCCAAGCACATTAGCGGGAAGTTGGATAGGATGTGGAGAGGCTGGGATACAAACCTGCTCCCATATGGAATGCAGGCACTGCAGGAGCCACAACACCAGCCCCAACTCCCCCTTCTTACAGACAAGGTTCCACTGACATTTCTTCTTAAGGACACGCTCAACTCTTAACTTGACTGCAAAACTTCCGAATGTATACCTTACAGCTGTTCGTTCCACCGCTTCACTTCCCAAACATGAATTACCTTCTGTAATGATCTCACCATCTCTATTAAACTGCTCTAGTTTCCAAACCCAATGACCTCTTTTCCTTAATCCTCAGCCAGTATCTTCACTTTTATCTAATTACTTGTTATGTATTTGTATGATTATTATTATTTAAAACTGAAAACGCCAGAGAAATCTTCCATCTACTGCTTCATTCCTGAAACGGCCACAAGAGGCAGGGCTGGGCCAGGCAGCAGCCAGGCACGAGGAACCGCACCCAGCCCTCACAGGTGTGGCGGAGCCCAGCACTGGGCTGTCCTCTGCTGCCTTCCCACACAATAGCAGGGAGCTTGAGCTGAAGCAGAGCAGCAGAGCCTAGAAGTGACAATATGGGACACCAGCATCACACGCAGCAGCTTAGCCCACGTGCCGCAACAGGGGTCTAATCACTCCTTAACTCCCTCTGCTCAGTAACAGCCTCCATCTCCCTGCAGTTCTGAGCACACCTACCAACCCCTTGTCTACCTTCTCCTATAGAGTTCCCCGGCTCCAACACTGGCCTCTTTTCCTTCCTAGCCTCTAGGCATTTTCATTCAAGCTAATGTTTCTATTATCAAATATCTACAACTCCCAGATATTTACTTCTAACACAGATGTCTGTTCTAAGCTACACACACACATACACACACCATTTTCAGGTACAATGTTCAACAGTCAACAGATCTTATAATCAACTTACTGATACCACTAACTCAGCCAAAGCTAATAACTCTCCTTCCTCTCTCTGCATTTTATTTCCCCACAACTGAGATATCTAAAATGACTTCCAGCTTCTGGCTTAGATGATTAGATGTCACAACCCTGAGTGAGGGATATTAATTAAAATAAGTGCTCATTTGGGGCTAGCACTGTGGCACAGTGTGTTAAGCCACACATTGCATTGCTAGCATTCCACTTGGGTGCCAGTTTGAACCCAGCTTCTCCACGTATGATCCAGCCATCTGCTATTGTGCCTAGGAAAGCAGTAGCATATGTCCCAAGTGTCTGGGCCCCTGTACCCACTCCAGAGACCAGGAAACACTCCAGGCTCCCGGCTTCAGTCTGGCCCATCCCTGACCACTGCAGCCATCTGGGTCATGCACCAATAGATGAAAGATTTCTCTCTTCCTCTCCCTCTGCTTCTCCCTCCCTGTAACTCCTTCTTTCAACTAACCAAAAATAGATAAATAGGGCCTGGCGCAGTACCCTAGCAGCTAAAGTCCTTGTCTTGCACGTGCCAGGATCCCATATGGGTGCTGGTTCATGTCCTGGCAGCCCTGCTTCCCATCCAGCTCTCTACTTGTGGCCTGGGAAAGCAGTCGAGGACGGCCCAAAGCCTTAGGATCCTGCACCCGCGTGGGAGACCTGGAAAAGGCTCCAGGCTCCTGGCTTCAGATTGGCTCAGTTCCAGCCGTTGGAGCCACTTGGGGAGTGGATCAAAGGACGGAAGATCTTCCTCTCTGTCTCTCCTCCTCTCTGTATGTATCTGACTTTTCAATAAAAACAAATAAATCTTTTAAAAATTAATACATTTTTAAATAACTCATTTTATTCCCAGGACAGCACTAATCACTTGCACAACCATTATCTCAGTGCTACTTTGCTACAGTTCCAACATGAGGTCTAGCACCTGTGTCCAAGCCCTCCTCTCACCCCGAGGACTCCAGTGCCCTGTATGCTTACTGTGTTGCCAGCCATGGCGTCCACCTGTCTACCCACTGTCCCTTCACTGCAACCACACACTGGCCACTTGTAACACATAAATAACATAGCACTGTTGTTGAGAACCACGCCAGAGCCTCGAGTGCTCCTTAGCGACACCCCGGCTCTCCAACGTGTTTTGCAGGACCTTAACTGACCCCTTATCCTTGCTTCCAATCACCTGCACTCTGTATTTTTCTTTCTTCCCCTCAAAACACCTGCTATTTGCTTTGCCCAAAATATTTCCCTTAGATCTCTGACTGATTTCTTCCTTATTGAGGCTCAGCTCAGATGCCAATGAGGCATTTTAGGGAGTTCCTATTTCAAATAGCTCTCCCTCACAGGTCACTCTCAATTCCTTTATCCGACTTGGACTGCACTGTATACCTGAATATTAAATCTTTGTTATCTTCCTCTAGCAGAGAGAAACACTATACATTTTTTTAACAGATGCAAGAACTTCAAACGTTAATGTTCAATGAAGTTAAATAACATAGCTAAGAGTGTGTAACTCAAATGGTGAAGCTGATCTACTCATCAAATCGCATCAGTTTAAAACAAAAGTTGTAAACACTAGAAGAATGAAGAGCAGGCAAGCGGCATTGCACTCGTGGCGTGACCAAGGATACTGATGTCTGTGGTCCATGACGTGGACTTTGAGGGACATGCACATTCCTTTACCTGTTATAGATGAAGTCTCTAGCAATATGGCTCACTTCTAAGCGAGCTGGCCCTCTGAATCAGCTATGTCCCACTCTGAATCACAGAAAACCAATTACTTTCCCACAAACATCAGCTCCCCCTTGGTTGCTAGGCAGATATTCCTCATTCACTGCCCTCTAGCCCTTTTTCTCCTCAACCTTATTCACGATGAAACTACAGCAATCAATGAAGCAATCAACTGCAACAGGAAATGAACAGCCCAACACAGCGCCTTGGTCTGTCCATCCTCCACTGTCCTGAACAAGCACTTGTGATGCACAGAAACAACGCAGCAGTAGAAAGAAAAAGCAGTCTTCTTTCTGCAAATCTCTTTTCCCTAATAACTAAGAATTGTTTCTCCCCACTCATATGGTTCTTTAGAAGAGTCTGCAGACACACACCCTAGCCCCAAACTTTCTCCTGTTATATTTTTATCTCATATTTTACCAGTGTGGGGTTCATTAGCCCACAAAAGGGAAGCCCTACGACCTTTTCCTTTGATTCCGTGGACATCTGTCCTAGGGTCCCGATGGCTGCTCTTGGACATGACATGTGAAAAAGACCATTTTTACTTAGGATGACAAATAGGAGAGTGAAGTACAATTTCCTTTACAAAGAACACAAAGCTTTACTATATGCCTACGTTTTCATTCCCCTTCCCAGTCATCACAGAGAGGATCGCAACCAAGCAGGAAACGCAAAGCTGATTATCTAACCTTCCTCATCCAAAGCAGCTACAACGGAAGGCTGGAACGCAGAAGGAAACAGAGCTCATTCTGTAAAAGACCTACAAGAATGGATTTCACAATTCTCTGACTGAATTAAAAAATTCTAATCTGTTATCTAAGTCACTTTTCTATCTTTTAGCGTTTTTTCATTGTTGTTATTTTGTAGGCATAGGGACGCCCCCTCCGCCTCTCCCTCCTTGCTCCCCTTCTCCCTTGCCCACCATTTTCCCACATATTAGTCAGTGGCCTAGATGAAGATGGTCATTTCATGTTGCCTTAGAGGCCTTAATGTGGGAAAGAATGTTCCAAGGCCCCGCTTCATTGCACCAGGGTTGAGAAAGGTCCATTGGCTGACAAGGTCCACTTCTGTGTACAGACAGATCCAGGCATTCGCTACAAGGCCTGGCCAGGAGAGCTGTCCAGCCTATTCTGCCTTCCATCCTTTGATGAGGCACTCATATTTAAATCACTTCTGTAACTTAAGTCCCTCCAATTTTCCTCCTACCCAGCCCAACACTGCCACTTAGATTAATAAGTGCATTAAATAAGCCACAGTATATTCACACAATGAAATACTACATACCAAAGGAAAATTAATGAACTACTGCTGTATGCACCAACTGGAGGCATCTGGCAAACATAATGCTGTTAACCAAAAAAAAAAAGTACTCAAAGGAATAAGTACCTACTTCCACTTTAAAAAAAATGTTCAGTGGGGACCAGCAGTGGGACACAGTGGGTAAAAGCCATTGCCTGATATCAGCATTCCACATGAGCACCAGTTTGAGACCCACCTGCTCCAACTCTGATCCAGCTCCCTGCTAGTGCGCTTAGCAGGGCAGTAAAGGATCATCCAAGTGCTGAGTCCCTGCTCCCACATGGGAGACATGCAGGATGCTCCAGGCTCCTGGCACTGGCCTGGCCTCATCATGGCTGTTGCAGCCATTTGGGGAGTGAACGAGACCTCTCTCTTCATCTATCTTTTTCTCTCTGACTTTGTGAAATAAATCTTTTTTAAAAAATCTTTAAAAAAAAAAGTTCAAGGGGCTAGTGCTAGAGCAGTGGGTCAGCAACCTAATCCTCTACCTGCAGTGGCAACTGGCACTATATGGGTGCCAATTTGTGTCCTGGGTCCCTGCTCATGGCCTGGAAAAGCAGTGGGTGGTGGATCACATCCTTGAGCCCCTGTGCCCACAGGGGAGATCTGAAAGAAGTTTCTGGCTGTGGATCATGTTAGCTTTAGCCATTGCAACCATTTGAGGAATAAAACAGCAGACAGAAGATCTCTCAATTTCTCCTCTTTCTATAAACCCAACTCTTAAAAAAAAAGTTCAAACAGTTTCGTTAAGATATTGCTTTGGATATCCACATCTCAACCACATCTCAAGTTAGTTTCTGGGTTCAAGTCCCAGCTCTGCTTCTGCTTCTGGTATATAGCCTGGGAGGCAACAGGTGTCGGCAGGGTCCCTGCCATCCTCCTGGGAGCCCCGAAAGGGAGGCAACGGGGTGCCATCTCCAGGGAGCCCAGGACTGGGTACTCGGCTTTCGGCTTCAGTCTGGCTCAGCATAGACTTCCTTCTGTCTCTTTCAAAATAAAAATTTCTTAAAAAGAAAGTACGTTGTTTTTTTTAAGTAAAATTAATATATAGTATTGGAGTTAGAATTATGGCTATCTTTGGAAAGCAAGGAGAGGGTAGGGACTGGAAAGAAGTAAAGGTAGGCTTCTAGGGTCCCAGTAGCATTTTTCCCGCTCAGCCTGGGTGGTAGTCAAGATAAGTGTCCACTTTGTGATAATTCAGTGAGATCTACTTGTAAGATCTTTATATTATTCTATATGTTGTGTTTACGCATTAAGCATTAATAAATGTTTATCAGAAAATGTATTGGGGCCAGTGCTGTAACATAACAGGTAAAACTGCCATCTGTATTCCATATGGGCACCAGTTTTGAGTCCCAGCTGCTCCATTACTGATCCAGTTCCCTGCTAAGGTGCCTGGGGAAGCAACGGAAGACAGCCCTTCCTGCATCCATGTGGCAGACCAAGAGAAAACTCCTGACTCCTGGCTTCAGGTTGGCCCAACCCTGGCTATTGCAGCCACCTGGGCAGTCACCCAATTGACTGAAGATCTCTCTGTGTCTCCCTTTAACTCTGCCTTTCAAATAAATAATTTTTTTAGTAACAGTTTTTCTTAAATGCAGGAACAGAAAAAATTTTGTGACCTATGAAGACAACCCGTTAGATTCATGTTTATTAAAAGTGCTTTTTCACATGGAAAGGTATTTATGAAATATCTCCCAAATTATTCTTCAAAATCATGTATTTGAAAGTCAGAGAGGCAAAGAGAGATCCTCCAGCCATTGAAGGTTCCCTCCCCGACAGCTGGGGCTCGGCCAGGGAGGAGCCTACAGCTGCGCCTAGGTCTCCTGTGGGTGGCAGGGATCCACATCCCTGGACAAGTACATGGCAGGGAGAAGAGCAGAAAACACAACTGAGAGAACTTGAATCAATCCTCCAATATGGGATGTGCGTGCCCCAACCCGCCACACATGACACTTGCACAGAGACAGCTCAGCTATTTCTCCTGTTCCAGCAGAAATCATATTATCCTGCTTACCCAAAATCAGAATTGATAGTCCCAATGGATTACAGAAAAAAAAGGAGACAGATGAAAACCTATCTAGAGTTCATGGCCTCTTAATCTACTATGTATTTGCATCATAGACAAGCACCTAGGAGGTATTCAATAAACTCAATAAAATTACTATTTACTAATGATAAACAGATCAATTTTTAATTACATCTCTTTTTAAGGTTTATTTTATTTCTTATATCGGGAAGGCATATATACAGAGAGAAGGAGATACAGAGAGAAAGATCTTCCGTCCGCTGGTTCACTCCCCAAGTGGCTGCAACAGCCGGAGCCGAGCTGATCCAAAATCAGGAGCTAGGAGCCAGGAGCCTCTTCAAGTCTCCCACACAGGTACAGAGTTTCAAGGCTTTGGGCCATCTTCTGTTGCTTTGCCTGGTCACAAGAAAGGAGCTAGATGGGAAATGGGGGAGCTGGAACATGAACCGGCACCAACATGGGATCCTGGAGGGTATAAGGTGAGAATTTAGCCACTAGGCTATCACACCAGACCCAAGACCAAACTTTTAACAAACTCATATAGCAACATCTGAAATACACTAGGTAAACAGGATAAAGACCTAAGTATATTGTTCTAAAAATTCCAACTTCCAGAGATTCACTTTTTGGAGCTAAGTGGTTACATAACGGGTTGCTGCTAAGGAAGAGAACAATTTATGACAAAGCCAGAGCAGAGGAAACTGGTCCTTTCCCCTGCACTGCTGCCTGACTGCGGCAAGGCACAATCAACTTCCTGTTGCCCTAAGTGAAAGGAACCCAGCAGCAACTCTGCTTCTAAAGGCAGCGACTACTAGAACGTGATGTAATGGAAACCCAACAGCATGAAGCTAGCTGAGGCAAAGAACAATGTCAGGGGGAAGACAGATCGGAAGTGTTGGATCAAACTATGCTTATCCCTGGAAACTCAAATCTAACATCATTCTTACTTGCTACAGGAGTCTTGGGACTCTCCCTAGAATAGAACTGACATTCTGTGTCTCATAAATTCTTGAACCATCAAAAGTTTACCTTCAAGAGCCCGGTGTGATAGCGTAGTGGCTAAAGTCCTCGCCTTGAACACACTGGGATCCCATATGGGCGCTGGTTCTAATCCCGGTAGCTCCACTTCCCATCCAGCTCCCTGCTTGTGGCCTGGGAAAGCAGGACGACCCAAAGCATTGGGACCCTGCACCCATGTGGGAGACCTAGAAGAGGCTCCTGGCTTCGGATTGGCACAGCTCCAGCTGTTGCAGTCACTTGGGGAGTGAACCATCGGATGGAAGATCTTCCTCTCTGTCTCTCCTCTTCTCTGTATATTTGCCTTTCCAATAAAAAATAAATAAATAAACCTTTTAAAAAAAAGTTTACCTTCTAAGGGTTTTTCAGCTGTGCCCTTTCATTTCATTAATGACTGATAGGTGAAGAGAAATCACAATAAGATTTTTATTATTTGCGGCTTATTTGAAAGGCTGGTTGACAGAGAGAGAGGAGAGCGATCTTCTGTGTGCAGGGTCACTCCCTAAATGGCTGCAACAGTGAGGGGCTAACATGGATGGAAGCCGGGAGTCCAGAACTGCATCTGGGTCACCCACCTGGGTTGGAACCTGCTGACTTCCCAGACATCTTAGGAGGCAGAGCGGCGGGACTGTAACACAGGATGCCAGCGTAACAAGCAGCTACTTAACCATGCTAAAACACTGGCTGCCCCCACCCCCACCCCTGTTTTCTTTAAAACCACCAGTTGGGAGCACTTCCAGCCCACCTTGGGGATAACGCACACTCTGGAGAGCAGAGGCGAAGGCTCAAGCAGCTAGCACCCAAACCGAGTTCTGGGATCCTGCCTCAGTTGCTCAGACATCTACAGGTAACCCAACAGATGGAACGTCTCTATTTACACCTTTGTCTTTCAAATAAATAATGCCAAAAAAATTTTTTTAAGAAAAACCAAAAATACAAAGTACATGGAAAACACAGCTTAAACTTACAAAAGCAGTGTTGGATCTTTTCAATTGGCACAAAATAGTATTTCCCAGTGAAGCGCATGCCTCTAATAGAGGATGCTGATTTGAAAAACACTGAAGCACCTGGGCTTACTATCATGTCAACTGAGGGTAATGATTATGCAAAAAAGGTAAAAATAAAAAACAGTGGCCATTAACCAAAAAGTATCAGCAAACCAAGAAGGAAATCCAGGTGGAAAGCTGACGGATGCACTCCAAACACACAGACCAAAACAACCTACATGAATGTTCACAGTAAGACCATGATAGCAAAATTGGAAACAAAGTCCAGAGTATCTTGATATGAAACTTCAAAACTACGTATGTTTGCATCATTAAATGCCTTACAGCCATGGAAAAGCTTGGTATGAACTCTCATAAGTGAATATGGGAAAGTATCATTAAATCACAAAAGCTGAAGATTGCTGTGTGCATTCATGCAAAACCTGTATCTTTATATATAAAGAAAATTTTCAGAATACACAAGAAAGCAAAGACAGTAGTTATCTCCATAATGTTGAAAAAGGTAACAAGGGGCCTGGCATGGTAGTTAACAGCTAGTATCCTGGCCTTGAACTCACCAGGATCCCATATGGATCCCGCCAGCTCCACTTCCCATCCAGCTCCCTGTTTGTGGCCTCAGAACGCAGTCAAGGACGGCCCAAAGCCTCAGGACCCTGCACCTGCGTGGGAGACCTGGGGTGTGTGGCGTCAGGGGTGTGTTCCTGACTCCTGGCTTCGAGTCAGCTTGGCTCGGCTCTGGCCACTTGGGGAGTGAATCATTGGATGGAGGATCTTCTCTCTGTCTCTCCTTTCTGTATATCTGACTTTCCAATAAAAAAAAAGTCACCCAGTAGATGGAAGATCTGTTTTCCAAATGAAATGAAAAATAAAACTCAAGTTTAATCACCTATCCAACGCTCAATATCCCTCTCAGAACATCTTTACAACTCAATCTCTGCTTATGGTTAAAAAAAATTCATCATGTTTATTAAATCTAACTATCACAATTATTCCTCAGTTAAGCTAAAATTCAATTTTCTGTAATTCAACCATTGGTCTAATTGGCTCAGTTCTGTACTTTTGAGAAAGTAGAAAAGATTCTCTATCTTCAACACAACAGAACTTTGAACAATTTTCAGCCACTGTTACAATCCTCTCCCTTTTTTAAAGAGCTATTTATTTTTATTGGAAAATCAGATTTACAGAAAGCATAGACAAAGATCTTCCATCCACTGGTTCACTCCCCAAGTGACCATAACAGTCAGAGCTGAGTCATTCCAAAATCAAGCGCTTGTTTCAGATCTCCCCTCACTGCTGCAGGGTCCCAAGATCTGCTGCTTTCCCGGGCCACAACAAGGAGTTGGATGGGAAGTGGAGCAGCCAGGACTTGAACTGGTGGCCCATACGGGATTTGAGGGGGGGAGGGGATGCAAGGCGAGGACTTTAGCCACTAGGTATAGTATAGCCGAACCTTCTCTCCCTCTTAAATCTCAGAACAAAACCTCCTGTTCTGGAAATTATTTCTACACCCCTTCTCATTCTAGTCAACCTCCTGTTAACTTAATCTAGCTCCTCGGGTGCCTCTTAGAAGGAAACACCCCTACTCAACAAAAAATTCCAGATCTGATCTGACCAGAGCTGTGGCCTCCTTTGTCTGGGTCACTATGAGCTTAACAATACAAGAGCAGTTGCCAGGTGGTGAACAGTTCACACCACTAATGCCTTAAAAGAAAGACAGCACTGTGGACTGAAAAAAAGAAAGAAAGAAAAAATAAAAAGTAGACTACAAGCTAGAAAAGGAAGAACACACCTCAGATAAGTGAAAAGACATAAAAAGTCCTTCCAATGGGTTCTAAGAGCAGAGGAAGGAATTTGCAAAACACCAGAGCAATGAATCTGTGCAAGGACATGCAAAAACATATAGACAGGGCCCGGCACGATGGCGCAGTGGTTAAGGTCCTCGCCTTGCACGCCCCGCTTCCCTTCCAGCTCCCTGCCTGTGGCCCGGGAAAGCAGTGGAGGACGGCCTGGGAAAGCAGTGGAGGACGGCCCGGGAAAGCAGTGGAGGACGGCCCAAAGCATTGGAACCCTGCACCTGCGTGGGAGACCCGGAAGAGGCTCCTGGCTTCGGACCGGCATAGCATTGGCCGTTGGGGCCACTTGGGGAGTGAATCATCGGACGGAAGATCTTCTTTCTGTCTCTCCTCCTCCTCTCTGTATATCCGCCTTTCCAATAAAAATAAAATAAAATAAATCTTAAAAAAAAAAAAAACATATAGACATAGTCAAAAAGGAGAGCTGGGCCAGAACAGTGAGAGGCTTTGGCATGCAGGCAGTAAGCCATGATTAAGGGGTGAAACCAAACAACGGGCTTCTCCGATGAGATGGTGGGGTGATTAAATCAATGCCAGCTTGCCAATTCCTACACCAAGTTAACTCCACATGACTGCGGGGGTTGGGGGGGAGTTTCTAATTCAATTCTATTCCAAGATGAACTGAAATTGAGTTGTTATACATGATGACCAAGGCATTGCTTTCAGAATATACTATTCCAAAACACAAAGCAAGGAATGCCGTTGGGGATGTATTTCTATCCTTTCCTGCAGGGTTTCTCAGGATGAATACTTTGCCATTTAATATGACACATACATACAAGGTAGCTGTGTAGTAATTAAATGTTCAGGATCTCTAATGGAGACCATGACCTTCTGGTCTCTTTCTGTGGGTTCAGAAGTGGGGAAATTCAACCACTGGGACATTAGAGGGGAAAGAGGTTAGTGAAACCACAGAATGTCAACAATGAAAGCAGCAGCAGCAGCAGCAGCGCTTCTGAAATTAAATTGTTAAATAAGAATTTGAGGGGCCCGGCGCGGTGGCGCAAGTGGTTAAGTCCTCGCCTTGCAACCCCGGGATCCCATATGGGCGCCGGTTCTAATCCCGGCAGCCCCGCTTCCCTTCCAGCTCCCTGCTTGTGGCCTGGGAAAGCAGTGGAGGACGGCCCAAAGCTTTGGGAACCTGCACCCGTGCGGGAGACCCGGAAGAGGCTCCTGGCTTCGGATCGGCATAGTATCGGCCCGTTGCGCTCACTTGGGGAGTGAATCATCGGACGGAAGATCTTCCTCTCTCTCTCTCTCCTCTCTCTGTATATCCGCCTTTCCAATGAAAAAATAATAAAAATAAATCTTTAAAAAAAAAAAAAAAAAAAGAATTTGACTTAAACCATCTCCTGCCTAAAGAGTCTTCCAGGAGCACTAGTTCTACAATGTGCTGTGCCAGTGGAGAATTTACAGAGTGTCCAAGAGATGCTAGCAAAACTCAGCCTCTCCCAAATCCTGCCATGGAGCAGCAGGGATATAAAGGAATAAATAAATTACCCAACCACTGAGAGCAAAAGTGAAATTCTCATTAATGAAAAAAAAAAATGAAAGAAGAAACACTGAGTCTCCTAATCCCCAGAAACAGCAATTTCATTTTGGGTTAATGCAGATTTAAACAGCAGAAGAGAGCACCACACAGCCGGTCGGTGTGGCCAGCAGCTGGGGGAAAAGCTGTTATCAGATCACAAACAATAACAATGCTCCCAACCTGAGCAGCCAAAAGAAACAGGAACTGCTAACGCCCTAGGACCAGGTGCCAGAGGTCCCGGGGACGGCTGCAGGGCATACTCTCCCTTAGCCCCTCTCGTTCAATACAGATGGGACACACTGTAACTTGAATTTCGCACCATCAAATTCAGTGAGTAATCCAAACCCTGCCTTTTCTGATCAGATAATCTCTCTAAAGCCACAGTCCTTGCATTCATTCAGAACCAACCCCGAGTTCCTACTATGTCAGACTGTGAACACTACAAAAAAAAAAAAAAATCTCCGTGGCGTGGAGTCCGTACACCACCCCTCTTGTTAAACCCCAGAGCTCTCCAAGCTATCTCTTTAAATGGCTTAAGTGTCCTTGGGGGGAGACTGGGGGAGGGTTGTAGGGAATCAATAAAAGGCCCTCTGCCTGGAAGCACTGTGATAGAAGTGAAAATAAATCACAGCGCTTGTGGTCAGCTGCTCAAAGATTCCCAGTGAAATACGAGAATCATCTTAGCCTAGACCCCAGGGAAGGAAAGGGATCAAGACAATGGAGAGGTGCAAACCCAGAAAGTACACTGAATACGGTCTGTGACAGCTGTAGTCCGAGCGCGTTCCAATTTTAAAAACTCCTTCTAAGCTGACTGCAGGGAGAATAAAGCAGAGGGGACACAGCCCATCAGTGACTGGCATCGCGGTCTGACTGGAGGATCCCCGCCACCGCTGCCACCGGGGTGACCCAAGCCCGGAGCCCACGGCCGTCACCGGAACCAGAGGCAAGAGTGCCTCACAAGCTGCGCGGGGAAAGCTCTCCCAACGTTTCTAAGGGATTAACTGACGTAAACAGGACTGCCCCGAAGGCACCGACGGGGGGTGAAGTCTGGCTAGGTTGGCAGCAGAAACCCCACTGCGGAGCGCTAGCAGAGTGCCCGGGCCACTCACCGCGCACGCAGAGCAGCGACATGGCCGAGGGCGGGCGAGCCTCCGCCGGGCCGCTCCCTCCGCTCCCCTCAGCAGGTGCCGCTGCCGCTCCCGCGCTCGGTCCCGCGGCTTCGGCCGCTCCGCATGGTCCCCAGTCGCAGCAGCGTCCCTCGGCTCCCTCCCACGTGCCGCGAGGCTCACGGTCGGAGCACACTCGGCCCGGCGGGGCGTCCCGGCCGGTGCGCCGGGCACTGGGCGCGGCGCCGCGGCGCCATCGCCGGGAGGCAGGAGCCGCAGGGACGCCCGCCCGTCCCTCCAGCCGGGAGCCGGGCAAGCTCCTGGGCGGGGCCGAGCCGCGGGGCCCCGCCCCCTGGCCAATCAATTCACGCCCAGTCCACCGACCCCGCCCCTCACGGGCATGTAGGAGGCGGGGCCGCCTTCCGCCCTCCTGACGTGCGGGACTCTGGGCAGCCACGCCCACGAGCGAGGCTTCCAGCCGGGAGGCGCCTCAGCTCACCTGTGAAGGCGGGAAAGGAAACGCCCAGTGCCTCCCGCGTGGGTGAGGCGTCCACCCAGCAGGAGATACTTTACATTGAAGAATTCCTTAAGCATCCAGTCCTGACAGCCGAGGACCTGACTGTGATTATTAACAAGATCGGACCACACAGCAGACCAGAGAAGTTTGAATTAGCAACTAGTACAAGCTGAACAAAGTCTGGAGGCCACATCCTATTTAGCCATTTTATTTTCATGCTTGTCATTGCGGCTCCCATGTCTAGAATAGCACCTTGCATGTAGAAATGAATGCATAAATATTTACTGCATGGAGAAAGGTATTTTAAGCAGAGGATTTCTGGCAAGATAATGCTTGGACATGTGAGGAATGCAGAATGGAAAAAAAAAAGCAGAAAACAGGAAGACAGACTCCTCCTATAGCATGCTCTATAGATCTACCACCATACCCCCAAAATATGATTTAATTAGTTTGGAGAACAGCTCAGTTACCTTATATTTTATTTTATTTTTTATTTTATTTTATCTTGTTTTATTTTACTTATGGCCCAGCCCAAATGCTCAAGTGTCAGCATCCCATATGAGACCTGGTTTGTGTCCTGGCTGTTCCACTTTCCTTCCAGGTCTCTGCTTGTAGTCTGAGAAAACAATGTAGGACGGCCCAAAGCCTTGGAAACCTATAGCTGCGTGGGAGATTGCAGAAGCACCTGGCTTCAGATTAGCTTGACTCCAGCTGATGCGGCTATTTGGGGAATGAACCAACAGATGGTGGGTCTTTCTGTCACTACTTCTTTCCATAAATTAAATCTGACTTGCCTATCCAACAAAAATCGATCATTCTGTTAAAAATATATAATGTACTTTTGTATTAGAGAAGCAGATTTACAGACAGAATGGGGGACAGAAAGATCTCCCATCCACTGGTTCACTCTCCAAATTGCTTTAACAGCTAGAGCTGAGTTGATCCAAAATAAGGAGCCAGGAGCTTCTTCCAGATCTTCCAGGTGGGAGCAGGAGCCCACGGACTTGGGCCGTCCTGGACTGCTTTCCCAGGCCACAGGCAAGGAGCTGGATAGGAAGTGGAACAACCAGGACAGGAACTGGTGTCCAAATGCAATGCCAGCACATCAGGCCACTGCACTTGCTCCACAAAGTGCCTATATGGGATGCTGACACTTGCAGGCTGATTAGCCTGTTCAGCCATGGCGTGGCTTCAGATATCTCATTTTTTAGAGGTTCTTCAGCTGATTCTATTTGCTCTTCCACAGTTGAACACTACTATTCTAGGGCCTCATTAGCCCAGCTCAGATTTGCCAGCCCTTGGCGCCTTAGGATTCTACCTGCCTGACGGGGGAGAGTGAAACAAGCTACCCTACTTACTGTATGATTGCTGTCCCTGGAATAAGTGCTATGTGAGAGTGGCCTTCCCAGTGTTATAGCTATGAGCCTAAAGAAGCAAAGGAGAATTTATCTCACTATTGTGTATCCAAATTGGCAGGGACATTGCAAGAATTTACAGTACACCTCAATCAGATAACAGCATGCCTCATCCCAAAGACAAGGGGCTTTCCCCAGAAACAGCTGTTTAAGCAGCTATTTAGCCCAGCTGTCCTGAATCACAAGAGCAAGGGATTAAAAATGGGTTGAACTTGTGGGTTCTGGGAATGAGTTTAGAGTCAACAACAAACAGACCTCCTGTAAAGCCAGAGATTTGCACGGGGATGCAGAAGCTCCCTAATAATAGGTAGTCACTTGCACTTGGAATCAGTAGAGAGCACATGAAACATCCTCATAAAATCATGAAGAGCATGATGAACTTTGGAGTCAATCAACATCTGGCTGATGTATTACCTATTGCATGTAACAAATTACCCCAAAACTCAGTCGTTGATTATCTCACAGGTTCTGTGAGTTAGAATGTGGCCATGGCTTACCTGATCCAGGATTCTCACAAACTTCAAAGTGCCAGGTGGATTGGGGAAGGACCCACATCCAAGCTCACTCATGCAATTCAATTCCTCTTGGACTTTGGGAGTAAGAGCCTCAGTGAGATAATCAACGACTGAGCATGTACAGGATCAAGGATGGAGTGTAGACAATGCTGGGCTAGGCTATCACACAAACTGGTGTGCGTAAAAGCCAGGGATGGGGCAAGTCTGGACAGAGCTAGGCTGCAGCACCCACCAGCAAAAATTAGGATTGGGGTGGATAAAGCCAGGCAGGCCAGACTGCAGTATCTGATATCAAAAGCCAAAGGGGTGATGGGCTATCCCGAGCTAGGTTGGAGCAACCACTGGCATGTGCAATATCGGTGGCTGGGAGCAGGCCTGGTTGGGGGCTAAGGGAAAGGCCTGGCTCGGTTCTGATTTCCACTGGTGAGCACAAGAGCTGAGTGGGGCAGCAAACTGGGCTGAACATGACTGCAGTATACCTTGCAGTAGGTGTGGACTGGGTCTGGGCTGTGCCAGACTGGGCTAGGCTCAAACACCCACGGGTACTCACAAGAGCAAGGGTGGGTAAAGGACAGGCTGGGCTAGGTCTCTGCACCTGCTGAACCATACAAGAGGAGGTACAGGCATTCCAGGAGGATGGAACAGGCATTGCTGAGCTGTATCAACCAACAAGAGTTGGAATGGTGTGGGCCTGTGAAACAAGGCCACTCACTGTTCCTGCCAGGACAAGAAGCAGGCCAAGTCAGGATGAACCAAGGACCCATTGATATGCACAAGATCTGCCACTAGGAGGTGACCTGATGGAGGAATTTGGGGAACTCTTCTGTCAGGATTCAGTCCCTAAAGATGCGAGCAAGAATCAAGACTGGGAGCTGCCTAGACCAGGCCAGGCTAGATAACCACCAGCATATGTGTGGGTCATGTTTGGGGGCAAGCCAGGTTGGGGAAATTCTTGTTTTTAAAGATTTATCTTTTTATTTTTATTGGAAAGGCGGATATACAGAGAGGAGGAAGAGAGACAGAGAAAAAGATCTTCCGTCCCATGATTCACTCCCCAAGTGAGCGCAACGGCCCGATGCTATGCCTATCCGAAGGTCTCCCGGATCTCCCATGCGAGTGCAGGGTCCCAAAGCTTTGGGCCGACCTCGACTGCTTTCCCGGGCCACAGGCAGGGAGCTGGATGGGAAGTGGGGCCACCGGGATTAGAACCTGCGCCCATATGGGATCCTGGCGTTCAAGGAAAGGACCTTAACCACTGCGCCATCACGCCAGGCCCAGTTGGGGAAATTCTTAACACCCACTGGCAGATCTGAGAACTAGCATGGGGTACAGAACAGGCCAGGTCAGGCCACAACACCAGTCAGTTCACATTAGGGCCAGGACAGGGGGCTAGCTAGGCTGGATGAGGCTAGGTTAAGCAGCTGTATCCTCTGGCCTATGTATGAGCCAGTGTAAGTGCAGGCTGGTCAGGCTTTGCCGCAGCAACAGCTGGCAAATGCTGAGACTGAGGGTAAGTCCTGTCAGTCTAGACTGCAGAACTAACTGAAAAGTGCAAGATCTGGGGCTGGGAGTGGTCCTAGTAGAGTAATTACGGGCACCCCTCTGATGGACTACAGCTCCCACAGGTGAACATGAGAACCGGGGATGGAGCAGACCTGGCTAGACAGGCAGTATAACCCCCGGCATGTATGCTGGATAGTAGGGTTGGTTGCACTGAGCTAAGCTGTAGCACACACTGGTGTGTATAAAAGCTGAATGGAATGTGGGACAAACCGGACCAGTCTGCTGCACATGCCAGTATGCACAGGAACCAAAGCTGGGGGCTGGCCCGTGAGGGTTCACTCCGGAGTCACTCCGACCAGGTTGCAGTTCCCACTGGTGTACATAAGGACCGAGAGTGTGGTGAGTAGGGTTGGGCTGGGCCACAGCATCCATTGGTTTGATATGGGGCAAGAGACAGAATTGACCCCGAAACTACTACAACCACCAGTGTGTGTGGAGGCTGATATGGGTGACAGACTGAGCCAAACTCTGCAGTTGCTAGCATACACACAGGAGTCAGGTCTGAGGTCACCTCATATGAGGTTTCTTTGGAGACTCCCCTAGCTGAACCACTGGACTCAGAATTTCAACCACAGGGACAATTGCAGGATCGATGATCTGACCAAGGAATGCATGCATCAAAACTGGACCTCCGGGCCTGGCGCGATGGCACAGTGGTTAAAGTCCTCTCCTTGCATGCCTGGGATCCCATATAGGTGCCAGTTCTAATCCCGGTGGCCCCGCTTCCCATCCAGCTCCCTGCCTGTAGCCTGGGAAAGCAGTTGAGGATGGCCCAAAGCTTTGGGACCCTGCACTCGCGTGGGAGGCCCGGAAGAGGCTCCTGGCTTCGGATCAGCATAGCATTGGCCATTGCGCTCACTTGGGGAGTGAATCATGGGACGGAAGATCTTTCTCTCTGTCTCTCTTCCTCCTCTCTGTATATCCGCCTTTCCAATAAAAATAAAATAAATCTTTAAAAAAAAAAAAAAACTGGACTTCCTCAGTTGCTTAAGCCAGTGCAGTGGACAGAATGCCCAGATACACATGGGGGATATAGAAGTCCACTGGGGCCTACAGAAGACATCTAGTGCCATAGCAGAGGATGGAGGGCAGAACAAATTTGACAGCTCTTCCAGCCAAGTATTGACAGCAAGTATCTGGGTGAATGGAAACTCTAAGTTGGACTATGTCAGCCAATGGATCTTAGAAGAATTTCCTGAACCATGAAGCAATAATATCAACAGCATTTCAGAACTCTTGAAGCCACCTGCGCAGTACCCAAAGTGCATGCTCCACATCGGGGACCCTTGGATGACATTGGTGGCTGTTCCCCATCCCCGGATGATGAGTTGGTTGGAGGCTGAGTGTGCCTTCTCGCTTTCTCTCTCTATTTCCCAGAAACAGAAAAAAGAAAAAGAAAATTTGAAATAATGATCTCATCTACTTCCTCCTAATTTTTGACCCTTCCCACCATAATCAGTAGTCCACAAGGGTATGCATCTTTCTCAACTATGTAAACATAATAAAAAAATAAAACAAAATAAAAAATTTGGGACCCAACACGGTACCCTAGTGGCTAAAGTCCTCACCTTGTATATGCCTGGAATCCCATATGGGTACCAGTTCATGTCCTGGCAGCCTCACTTCCCATGCAGCTCCCTGCTTGTGGCCTGGGAAAGCAGTTGAGGATGGCCCAAAGCCTTGGGACGCTGCACCCATGTGGGAGACCTGGAAGGATGCTCCTGGCTTCGGATTGGCTCACTTTCAACCATTGTGGCCACTTGGGCAGTGAATCAGCAGATGGAAGATCTTCCTCTCTGTATATCTGACTTTCCAATAAAAATGAATAATATCTTTTGAAAATTTTAAAAATATAAAATCTGTCTCTACATTTCTTTCTATAATTATGACTCTAAACTAAGCAAAAATAAATTTAAAAATAAATAAGTGAAATATTGTACAAACAAGTAGCTAAGAGGCAAGACTCTTTCTGAGACTCAAAAAACCAGAAGGCGAAGAGGGATCATGGAAGCTGGAGAATGAAAGTGATCTGAACTTCTCAAGAAGAAAAAGTCAAACACTCAGAGTGGATCCAGTTTGGGGGAAGCTCCCAGAGAGGAGGAAGGAACTGGGGTTATGAACTCTCTTGCAGGGCCCAGCGCAATGGTTCAGTGGCTAAATCCTTGCCTTGCCTGCGCTGAGAGAGCATATGGGCACTGGTTTGCATCCCATGCTGCTCCACTTCCCATCCAGCTCCCTCCTTATGGCCTGGAAAAGCAGTAGATTATGGCCCAAAGTTTTAGGACCCTGCACCATTTGGGAGACGCAGAGGAGGCTTCAGATCATCTCAGCTCTGGCTGCGGCAGCTGCTGCGGAAGTGAAACAGCAAATAAAAGACAACTCTCTCTCTCCCTCTCTTTCTCCCTCTCTCTCTCTCTCTCTCTCTCTCTCTCTCTCTCTCTCTCTGTGTGTGTGTGTGTGTGTCTCCTTCTTTCCTCTCTGTAAATATCTGCATTTCAAATAAAAATAAACACTTTTTATTCTTGCAGGGGAACAAAAATCCTCCCAACAACATTACAGCTCTTTAAAAAAAAAAATTTTATTTGGGGTTGCCAACATGGTACATTGAGCTAATCTGCTGTCTACAATGCCAGTATCCTATATCATGACATCAGTTCAAGTACTAGTTATTCTGCTTTTGGTTCTGCTCTTGATTCTGTTCTCTGCTAATGTACCAGTGAAGGAAATGGAAGACAGGCAAGTACTTGGGCCCATCACCCATATGGGACACCTGAATGGAATTCCTGCCTCCTGTTGCAGCCATTTGGAGAGTGAACCAGTGGATGAAAACACAACCTCTTTCTCTCTCTAACTATGCCTTTCAACTGCACAAACACATTAAAAAAAAAAAAAAGATTTATTTGAAAGGCAAACAACAGAGAAGAGAGGTTGAGACAGAAAAACAGAGATCTTGAATCGTTTGTTTAACTCCACAAATGGCCCCATTGGCAGGGGCTGTGCAAGGACAAAGACATGAGTTCCATCCAGGGTTCTCTAGATGGAATGTAGGATGGACTGTGCCGGCAGTAGAACATGCTGGCACAAGCAGAAACAAGGGTTGGGGGCAGGCCTGATGGGGGTTGTTTGGAGTCACTCCAACAAGGCCACAGCACCCCTGATGTATGGGATATCCCTGTGGGATAGGACACAACACCCACTAGTTCATGGGAGATGGGACTAGGGGTAGTTCTGACCAGACAGCTGCATCCCTTAGTATCAGCATCGGTTGGTGCAAGTGATGGACCAAACCTGACCCTGCACAGGCTGGCACATGCAAGAGAAAGTTTGAGGTCACCCCAGGCAAAGTTTCTTGGAGAATTCCCCAACTAGACTCAAGCCCTGGCCACAGGAAAAATCACAATATATGTAGTACAATCTTGGAGTGCATGTGTTGGGACTAGGCCTCCTCAGTTGTTGATTCCTATGCAGTGGACAGCGTGCTCAGATGCACACAAGGGATATGACAGCCAGATCATCTAGGCCAACACTGGATATTTGTGCCTCATCAAGTGGATGGAAGGCAAAACGGGTTGGCCCACTCTCCTAGCCAAGGGTTGCAGCCAGTGTATGCAGATGCACCGAGGAGGACCCTGCCAGTCAACAGACCTTAAAAGATTTTCTCAACCCTGGAGCAACAAAGCCAACAATGTCTCAGAACTATCAAAATCACTGAAGTAATATCCTCAGAACGTTTTTCTTCATATCAGGATCTCCAAGGCATAATTAAATGACCATTCCACACTCCTAGTGCTGACGTAGTTTTACAACTAGGAGCAGCTCCTTTCTCTTCCCTACCAGTGGACATAGGAAACAGAACTGACCTAGCAATTGCAACCACCAGCATACGCATAAGCTGATAGGTGTGACAGACTGCGCCAGACCCTGTACAGGCAAACACATACAAGAATCAGGTTGGGCCTGGCATTGTGGCCTAGCGGCTAAAGTCCTTACCTTGAACACACAAGTATACCATATGGGTGCTGGTTCTAATCCCGGCAGCTCCGCTTCCCGTTCAGCTCCCTGCTTGTGGCCTGGGAAAGCAGTTGAGGACAGCCCAAAGCTTTGGGACCCTGTACCCACATGGGAGACCCAAAAGAGCTCCTGGCTCTAATCCTGGCTTCAAATCAGCTCAGCTCCAGCCATTGCGCTCACTTGGGGAGTGAATCATGGGACAGAAGATCTTTTTCTCTGTCTCTCTGTGTGTCTGACTTTGTAATGAAAATAAAATAAAATAAATAAATAAATAAAAGAATCAGGTCTGGGATCACCCCAGACCTTTGGGGATTCCTCCAACTGAACTGCTGATCTCAGAATCCCAACCATGAAGAGAAGTGCAGAGAGAAAATCTTCTTCTCTGTCTCTTTCTCTCTGTATATCTCTGACTTTGCAATAAAAATAAATAAATCTTAAAAAAAAAAAAAAAAAAAACACTTGAGCAGTGCCCTTGGAGCATGCCCCACCTCGGGGACCCTGGGATGGTTGTGAGGCTGGGTGGAGCTTCTCCCTTTATCTCCTCTTTACATCAGATACAGAAAAAAAAAAAAAAAAAAAGAGAGAGAGAGAGAGAGAAAATGTTGAAACAATGATTTTATCCACTTTCCTGTAGCCCTTGACCCTTTGTGCCCTAATCAGCTATATAAAGATCATCAAAGTAAAATGATATTTTTAAAAGGAAAAAAAAACTGAAACATTTGTCCTACTTACCTTCCTCCAGACTTGACCCTTCCCTGCTCTAATCAGAGGCCCATATAGGTTAATCCCTCACAAAAATAAAACAATATTTAAAATAAGACTTTTTTTTTTTTCAAAATTATCAATGTTTGGGGCCAGCACTATGGCACAGAAAGCTTTCTCCACCCTGTGGCACCAGCACTCCATATAGGTTCCAGCTGACACAGCTGCTTTACTTCCCACCCAGCTCTCTGTTTATGGCCTAGCAAAGCAGCAGAGAATGGCCCAAGTACCTGGGCACTTGCTCCCAAATTCGGATCAGCTCAGCTCTAGCTGTTGCGGCCATCTGGGGAGTATACCAACAGATCAAAGACCTTCTCTCACTATCTTTCTTTCTCTGAAATAAAAAATGCCTTTTAAATAAAAAAAAAAAAAGTTAAAAAAAATATATAAATGTGGGTCTGGTGAGATGACTCAGTGGCTAACTCCTCACCTTGCATGCACTGGGATCCCATAGAGATGCTGGTTTGCGTCCCAGCTGCTCCACTTGTTATTCAGCCCCCTGCTTGTGGCCTGGGAAAGCAGTCAAGGACGGCCCAAAGCTTTGGGTTCCTGCACCCATATGTGAAATCTGGAGAAAGCTCCTGGCACCTGGCTTCAGATTGGCTCAGCTTCGCCCTCTGCAGCCATTTGGGGAGTGAACCAGTGGATGGAAGATCTGTCTCTTCTCTGTAAAAATCTGCCTTTTCAATAATGAATAAATTTTTAAAAACTCACCATGTAGGCATTTGGTATAGCAGTGAAGACTTCATTCAGCTGAAGACTTCTCTCATTCCACATGACATGATGGTCTAACCACTTTTTTTTTTCATTTTGTATTATGTTTCTGACAATCTTTACATAGTTAATTAGGGTAAAAATGTTCAAAGGCTATAGGAAAGTGGGTTAGACTATTATTTCCATATTGTTTCCTTCATGTATCTGAGATAAAGGGGGATATTGAGGGAGAAGCCCCATCCAGTTTCCCACCCACCCCAGCTCCTGGATGTCGGGCATGCTATGAGATACCTGCTCAAGTGGTTTCAATAGCTCACTAGTTATGAATTGCTGCCAATCTCGCCACTCCAAGCATGATGAGGTAGTTGAAGAATCCACTGATTGACATAGTCCATCATGAAGTCTCCATTTGCCCAGTATTTTGCTGCCAACATATAGCTGAGGTGGTTGATTGACTTGTTCTGTCTTCTGTCTTTTCTTGGTTTAGGGTTCTTAGTCCAGGGCATTTTGATTGGGAAGATCCCCAAAGAAACTTTGTCTGAGGTGTTCCCAGACCAGATTCTTGTATGTACTAGCAAGTACAGGGCCTGGCACAGTCCATCGCCCCAATCAGCTGGTGGTTGCAATTGCTGGGTTGGTTCTGTTTTCAGCCCCGACTTCCACTGGAACCAATGGGTGTTGCAGTCCAGCCTGGTTCTGTCCAGCACATACTCAGCATCACTTAAACAAGTGGGAGCTGCAGCCTAGTCAGAGCGACCCACAATAACCCCCACCAGGCCTGCCCCTACCCTGGTTTGCCAGTATGTGTAGCAGACTAGTCCAGTCTGTCCCACATCCCATTTGGCTCTCGTACATGTCAATGGGTGTTAAAGCTTAGTTCCATCTAACCAGCTCAACTATCCAGACCTCACGGATGTTGAGTGCCTCTCTGTCTAGTCACTCCAGCCCCTGTCCTAATTTTCGTGTCCTCCCATGGGATTGGTAACCCAAGAGGAAAGAGCCCACTATGTCCCTCCCAGGCCTCTCCCACTCCCAGATTATGCACTCTCCAGGTGGTTCTGTGGTTTAGCTTGACAGAATTAGCCCCCAGTGCCAGCTTCTGCCAGCTGATGCTGTGGCTAAACCAAAACAACCCTCACCCACTCTAATTTTGTTTGCACCAGTAGGAATAATCAGCCCAGCCTGGCTTTTCCCTGATCTAGTCCACATGAGGTGCACAGGTGTTGTAGCCCTGCTTAGTCTGGTCTGCCCCATCCCAGCTCACGCTCTCCAGTGGGAGTAGCTGTCCAGCAAAGGAACCACCCCCAACGCATTTCTCCTGCTGGCTCTTCCCCCTCCTTTCCTGGTTCTCACGCGTGCTGGTTGGGTGCTATGGTCTCATCCAGTACAGGCAAACTCACCTTGGCATTCTGTATTGTGCACTGGTTTTTGTCGCAACAGAACCTGGCTTGACCCACACTCTGTTCTAGTGCTCAGATTTGCCAGTGGATGACATGAACTGATTCAGCCTGGTCTGCCCCCAACCCATGCCAAATGTATGCCAGTGAGAAACTTTCCATGGCCTATTCTGGGCTGTTTCCTATCTTGCTTTTTGTGCTTACCTGCCGGGTCTGTGTCCTGCCAGAGGAGTTGCCCAGGCTCCTCCATCAGAACCCCTCCAAGTGCCAGCTTTCGTGCATACCAGTGGGTCCATCAGCCAGTACTACTCAGTTCACCTCCTGTCCTAGCAGTTACAGTGGCTTTTCCTGACTGGCCTTCAACCCAAGCTGGTTCTTGCTGTTGGATGTTTCAGCCCAGCCATGGTTCGTCCATACCCACATATGGCTCACACGTGGCTCAGAAGCAGTTGAGACCTAGCCTAGTCCGTCCTACATCTACCCTGGTCCTCCAAGTCACCAGACAGTGTTGGAGTCTGGCCCGACTTGGTGCATCTAGTTCCAGTCCACACTTGTGCCAAGGAAGACTACAACTGTATCCTGATTAGAACGCAGCCCCCATTCCAGCCCACGCGCCCCTTGGTGGGAACCTCAACCCAGTTATGGTGTCCCCTTAGCTCCCCAACTGGGCCTGTTCCCAGGCATAGATCACATGCATGCCGGTGGTTGTTCTGACTCAGCTTGGCTCAGCCCCTCACCTGTCCCAGCCTCTGCCTTAGACACTGTGGATTAGCGTCCCTGACTTACGCAGACCAGTAGGTGCAACAGCCTCCCTCAGCATGACCTGTGCTCTATCCTGGTTTCTAGTTTCGCTTGTAGGCTAAGGTTTGCTCAGTCCTGCCCAGTACATTCCCTTTCATTACCAATTCACACATTAGCCAGCTGTTGAGGCTACTTTGCCCAGCTTGGAGCATATGTTCACCAGTGGGAGCTATGACTCGCCAGGGGAGTTTCCCAAGTTCTTCCACTTGATCCACTCCCAGACCAGTTCTCATACATGCCATCGGGTTTTAGGCCAGTGCCCAGCGCAGTTTAGCCTTCCATTTGGCCTTGTATAAACTGGTGAATGTTGCAGCCCAGCCCACCCCACACACTATTCAGGATGCACATTTGGGTGCTGCTGCCTTGACCAGCCCAGACTGTTGCGGGTTCCTTTACCTATGATTGATGGCAAGATCCTTGGTTACACCTAGCTTAGTCCATCACCACCCAGACTCTTGAGTTAACCAGTGGGGCTAGAATTTCGCAGGGTTTGGCCCATACTTCCCCCACAGAATCTATCCCTGGATATGGTTCTCGAGTGCTAGTTAATGTCATGGCCATGCCTAATGTGACCTGTCTGCTCATCCACCATCATATCAGGTAATATGATATCCTGATAGACAAGCCCCAAGCCTTAGCTTTTGCATGAACTGGTGTTTGGTGCTCAGCAATGTTAGGTGCTTACAAGTTCTACAAAGGAAGAGTTACGGTCATGGGAATCTTAAGGATTGGCTCAGAACCCAGAAGCACAGTGGGTTCAACCTGGAGCTACCTAAGCAGCGATTCAAAAAACCAAAGCCCCAGAGTTCCCGGCTGGGTGGCCAGCAGGCAGAGCCTGGTGCCAAATGGCGCTCTGGCCACCTGGAGACAGCTCACCACATGCATGCGGTGGCTGGCGTCTGGGGTCCAGGCATGAAACGCCCTGTCCTGAGACCCTCCTGCAGCCAAGAGGTTGCAGGAAGTTTAAACCCCCAGACCCAAAGTCACACCCCTCCCCAATTTCATCCACTGCTCAATGACAGTGGTGGGTGTGTCCCGGGCCTGTGCAGCCACTGAGACCTCCCTCCTCAGTCGGTGTACTCACCCCAAAGTGAAAATGGTGGATGGCCCAAAGCCTTCAGTCCCTGCACCCTCATGGGAGACCCGGAAGAAACTTCTGGCTCTTCATTTCAGATCGGCTCAGCTCCAGCCACTATGGCCAATTGGGGATGGAGAATCTTCTTCTCTCTCTCCTCCCTGTATACCTTGTATATCTGACTTTCCAATAAAAAATAAATTTAAAAAAAAAAAAAAACCTGACCAACACTGCTCAAACCTGTCAAGGTCATGACAAACACAAAAGTGTGAGAAACTGTCACAGCCAAAAAAACAAGATGACTGAATGTGATGTATTAGCCTGGGTGGGTTTCTTGGAACAGAAAAGAAACTAAAGTCCAAACTAAAGAGTCTCCATAAAGTGTGATCTTTAATCAATGATAATGTATCAACATCAGCTCACTAATTGTAGCAGATGAGCCATATAACGTAAGATATTAACACTAGAGAAATTGGGTCTTGGTTATATGAGTGAAAACAATATTACCTTTATAAGTTTTATGCAAATCTAAACTTATTCTAAATATAATTAATACTTAAAAGGGTGGATGCTCTGGTACAGCAGTAGCAAAGGAAACTGTAACAAAGGAATCCTGTATGGGTCCCCGTTCATGTCCCAGCTGTTCCCACTTCCCATCCAGCTCCCTGCCTATGGCTTAGGAAAGCAGTTAAAAGATGGCCCAAGTTCTTGGGTGTCTGCAGCCACATTGGAGCCCCAGAGGAAACTCCTGGCCCTGGCTCCTGTTTTGCTTAGCTGCAGCTGGTTTCCAGCCATTTGGGAAGTGATCCAGTGAATGGAAGACCTTTCTCTGCCTTTCAAATAAAAATAAGTCTTTAAAAACAAAAAATAGGGCCCAGCGCGGTGGCGCAAGTGGTTAAAGGTCCTCGCCTTGCACGCCTGGGATCCCATATGGGCGCCGGTTCTAATCCCGGCAGCCCCGCTTCCCTTCCAGCTCCCTGCCTGTGGCCTGGGAGAGCAGTTGAGGACGGCCCAAAGCTTTGGGAACCTGCACCTGCGTGGGAGACCCGGAAGAGTCTCCTGGCTTCGGATTGGCATAGTATCGGCCCATTGCGCTCACTTGGGGAGTGAATCATCGGACGGAAGATCTTCCTCTCTGTATATCTGCCTTTCCAATAAAAAAATAATAAAAATAAATCTTTTTAAAAAAATCAAATAAAAAAAACAAAAAATAAAATTATTTTAAAATTAAAAGTTTTTCTTTAAAAGATTTATTCATTTATTTTTTATTGGAAAAGCAGATTTGCAGAGACCGGATATAGGAGGATGTTGTGACCCTAGAAGATCAGCGAGCACAGGATTACAGTTGATTGGATAATATTTGCATGAGAACAACTGAATGGCTACCTTTTGTATACCTGACTGGATGTCATTTGTATGAGAACAGTTGAGTGGACCACATGTGAATGAGAACACTTGGTAGAATATACAAAACAAAAGGAGTTCCAAACAAGAGTATGGAGAGTTGATGGGTTTTGTTGATGAGTTCAATAATTCCTCCCTTACTCCATATGACCCTCAGTGTATAAAGTCTGATGCCACTAATAAACTTCGGCTTTGACCTTCAGTCAGGGTCCACGTGTGTTATTATCCGCTCCGTGCACCAAGTGTATCGCTGCGGGACAATAACAACCCGAGACAAGATTTTTTTTTTAAAAAAGATTTATTTATTTTTATTGAAAAGTTAGATATACAGAGAGGAGAGACAGAGGAAGATCTTCCGTCTGATGATTCACTCCCAAAGTGACTGCAACGGCCAGTACTCGCCGATCTGAAGTCAGGAGCCAGGAGCTCTTCCAGGTCTCCCACACGGGTGCAGGGTCTCAAGGCTTTGGGCCGTCCTCAACTGCTTTCCCAGGCTACAAGCAGGGAGCTGGATGGGAAGTGGAGCTGCCGGGATTAGAACTGGAGACCACATGGCATCCCAGCGCGTGCAAAGCGAGGACTTTAACCACTATGCAATCGTGCCGGACCCGGAGGTCCAGATTTTTTTATCCCCTGGTTCACCACACAAATGCAATGGGTGAAGCTAAACTGATCCAAAGCCAGGAGCCAGGAGCATCTTTCAGGTTTCCCGGGTCGGTGCAGAATACTTTGGGTCAGTCTCTGCTGCTTCCCCAGGCCACAAGCAGGGAGTTGGGTGTGAAGTGGAGCAGCTAAGGCACAAACCAATGCCCATATGGGATGCTGGAACTTGCAGGCAGAGGATTAGCCAGTTGAGCCATCGCATCAACCTCAAATTATTTTTAAAATAATTTATCCAAAAATAAATAAATAAAAATTTAAAAAATAATTATACAAATCTATTCATTTTTAAAATAATTTACCCAAATCCGTACAGCTTATAAAACTCATCAAGGATTACATAAGTATTTTACACTATCTAAACAAATTCCTTAAGGTCAGGAAAACGCTGCGTGTTTTTTTGTGCGTGCCTAGCACACCCAGGACCCTGAGTAAACCTGCTGAAGGGTCTCACCGCGCCAGCTCCTCAGCGACCCCGGCTCGGGTCAGGTCTGCACGTGTCCTGTGTGCCATCTAGCGGTGCGTGCGAAGCAGCGCCCTGTTCTCCCTCTCGGGGAGGGAGGGCTCAGGCCAGCGCCAACTCCCCGACACCGGACAAAGCAAGGGCCTTCCCGGTGCCGCTGACTCCACAAGGTACAGCCCCGAGTCCTCCTGCCCAGCCCGGAATACAGACCTCCTCCCGATACACAGGCCTCCAAACCGCCCTAGCCCACCGCCCTAGCCCCGAGGCTGCGAGCACCCCCTTGCTGCCCTGCCCCATCCGGGCCTGTGCACCTGCTGACCTAAGACGTCCCGAGCACAGAGGGACGCGGCTGCGCTCCTCGGGCGGCTGGCTCGCGGCGGCGCCGAGGCTTCGGGAAGGCACGGCCGGCTCGGGCCCGCCCCGCCCCTCAGACCTGTCATCACAGAGGCCGCACGTGGCCGGGGCGGGACCTCGGGCGACCTGCTGCCCTCACTTTGTCTGCACCGTCATCCGTTGGGGCCGCCGCCGCCAATCAGAGCCGGCGGATCGGGGCTGGAGCGCGGGCGCCCGGGTGAAGCGAACGGGGGAAGGGGAGAGGCTGGGGGCGGCGGGCGTGCTGCGGGAAGGGACGGGGCGCGCCCTGGACTCGGGGGTCTCGGCCAGGGGGCGGGGCCAGGGGCGGGGAGACCCGAGGGGCGGAGCCCGGGAAAAGCGGAGGATCTTGGGGAACGCGGGCGCCGAGCCGAGGGGGCGGGGCCGGGGCGGGACCTGGGCTCCGGAAGGCGGAGCCTGAGGAATCACAGAAACGAGGAAAGGGGACCGGCCGGGGGGAGGTGGGAGGTGGGACGAGGCGGGGGTGGGCCGGGGCGCCGTGGGGGCGGGGCTCGGGCCGGAGGGGCGAGGTCTGCAGGCCGAGGCTGCAGCCGGGACTGGTCTAATTGCCCCAGTCCTCCAGTGCAACGGGACCCTCGGAAGTGCAGGTGTGGGGCGGGGTGCGCGTGGAAGGGCCGCGGTGCGCTTGGGCAGACCGAGGCGGAGGAGGAGGAGGGGACGCCTTGAGGGATGAGCGATTCTGGAGACTTGTAGGGGGAGGGGGAAGCCGGAGTTGAGGGGGCACTTGAGGGCTCCTGGTGTCTGGGCTGGGAGTTGCGTTCTCCGTGGGCCCTTGTGGGGACAGGGCGGGTGTGCTTTGTGGGGACGCGAGGCACAATGTTAGGGGGCGGGGTTGCTGTCTGCTGTGGAGGGGGGAGGCGATCTGTGAGGGGGAGGGGATTTAGAGCTGGGGGTGGGGGGAGCTGTGTGACGGAGATGGGCTGGTGGTCCTGAGGGTGGGAGGGTCGGAGGCCCGTGGGAAGGAGGAGGGCAGCGGAAGGAGAAGGCCGCTACTTTGAGAAAGTAGCAGTCCAGGGCAGTGTGGGGACTCCAGGAAGACATTTGTGTTTTGTGTACCAGGAGCGAGGGTGATGCAATTAATGGGGTGAAGAAGCTGGCCTGTAGTGCTCCTGTCTGCTCGGCTGCTACCTCCAACTTTTGACCTGGGCACTCAGAGAGGGAGCCAAGCCCCACCGGCCTTGCCTCCTTAGTGGAGATGGAGATTTCTGCCCCTGGCTGATGTCCCCGAGGACCATTCACCCACTGGGTGCCTGTCAACTCCCCACCCTAGTTCCTGTTCCTCCCAGAAGCCTTGTCTTGGCCTCGGTCTCCCCCTCCCCCTCTTTGCCCTGCCCTATGTTCTGGGTGTGCTCATTTCCCACTTCCTTCCTTGCCTGGGGCCTGGCCTGGTCCCTGCCCCGTGAGGAGCTGTGCCCTGCCTGAGACTTTGTACTCCGGGACCACAGGGACCCTGGTAACCAGCAGCAGGGCTCAGACCCCACCCCCAAGGCTCCAATAGGGTGTCTCCCAGTGGACCCTCTAGTGACCGGTGGCCACATGGTAACACCTGCCACAAACATGTTCCCTCCCCTGGGCTGAGGAATCCTAGGACAGTACAGGAGAGGGGAAAGCGGTGGGGCACGTGAGGGCTCAGGTTGGGAGAGGTGAGCCCCAGGGTAAGCTGAACCCCACGGGGGCGGGAGGGGTTGGGAGGAGCAAGTGTCTCCCCTCCTCGGGCTGGAACTAACCCTCTTGGGCGCACCTCTGGTTCCAGAGGGGACTTGATATTGTGCCAAGGTTTTTCTTGACTAGGAGAGGGTGGGAAAGGCCCGCTTTCCACACAGCAGTTTGAATGAGTGTGACAGCGTTGCTGAAAGGGGCCCCAAGCCAGCCTCCTGACACAGTCATCCTGGTAGCTGAGACTGGCTTTGGAGTGGGGGTGGGGGGGAGGTTGCTGAAGCCAGACAAAGCCCTGGGGTAGGGTGGGGTAGAGGAGAGCCGCTGAAGCCTTTTGAGGAGGAGCTGATTGCTATGGCAACACTGCTTCCCAGACAGTTTCTGAGAGAGGGCGAGCTTAGGGCAGCCTCCCTCCAGCTTCCCCAGGACCTGGGCGGCTTTCTGTGAGTGGGTGGGGCGTGGAGAGAAAGGCATCGACTTTGCTGAGGCCCCAGTGCCCTGCCTTTGGGCTTCCCAAGGCGCCCCGGGAGTGTTGTTTATACAGACCCCTTGTTTTATAGAAACTGAAGACTGTGAGTTCCTCCTACTCTGCCAAAGAGCAGGAGTTAGGAACATTCCAGATCGCCATTTACTGCCCCAGGCCCACTGCTTTCTCCACCTGAGTTTACTGAGCAGCTATCACGTGCCGGGCCGGATGGCACCTGCCATCATAGGACCATGAGCAAAGTGGATGCTGTCATCCGAACTGGTGATCTAAATCAGGGGAGAAAATTGTGTGTACTTGTCCCAGAGAGATAGACAGACCTTGATCAAAACACACAGAGCAAAGCCAGCTGATCGCAGAGGACAGTTAGGTCTCTGACTAGCACTGGGCTGCTTCCCCTTCTGCGGACCCTTTACCTTTGTAAGGGACAGAGATCTGGGCCTCCAAGGTGGCAGGAAGATGGAAAAGCATGGCGTTGCTGGGGGATTACCACCGACTTCCATTGTTCTCTACCTCGGCCTGTCTTCCCAGCTAGCTCTTACAAAGGTGCGTAGGCTCTCACCAGGACTGCTCTGCAGTTTGGATCAGGGTATCTCTCCTATTCCCTCACATTCGGAGAACCATCAAGGACCTCAGTCCAAGGGAAGCCAGCTCAGCTTTTAAAACATCTTCTTGGTAACAGATTCCCCCACCCCGCTGAACTGACTGGAGGAAAAGCACGCTTGGAAGAACTGTGACTTGTTTGCTGCGCCACTTCAGCCCCGGGCATCACAAGGAGGAAGTAAAAGGAAAGCCTCTTTTTAGTTTCCAGTAACAGCCTCAGGGCCTTGGAGCCCCCTGCTTCCCTCCCCCAACCTGTACACAGGCTTGGGGAAAAATACCTGGGGCTTTAGGTGGCCTCGGAGCTCCAGAAGGATTGGTGGACTTTCCCTCTGTGACTCAGCTGTTTGCCTTTTGCTTCCTGGGCAGCTCTCTGTAGAACTCTATTTTCTCAGATTCCTCTGGAGCAGCCCCTCTGAGAAGTATCTTTTCCTTCCCGCCCAAGGGGGGGTGTTAGGAAGCTGGTGCTGCCTGCCCTTGGTTTGCTAGGGGTTGGGCCGGACCTGGGGAGTGTGGAGGGAACCTGGAATCAAGGGGTGAGTTCCTTCCCAACAGCTGGGCTCCTTCTCACCAGTTGCCTTCTTAGCGCACTTCGTGGGCGCTCTGCCCCTCTGTGCTCTGAGTAGAAAGAGGGCTGGCTGGAGGAATAGGGACGCCTCATCTTATTTGGGAGTTCAGAGATAACAATGTCACCCCTTCAGGAGCGCTTGGGTCCCTTTCATCTATTGATCTATTTGGTGTATTTTATTTACTTAATTGAAAGAGCTACAGAGTCAGAGAAAGAGAGCGGTCTTCCATATGCTGGTCCACTCCCTAAACGGCTGCTACAGTCAGGTCTGGGTCACGCTTTAGGCCAGACTCAAATGGGCACCCACATTGGCCAGAGTCCCAAGTGGCCGCTTCATTCACTGTGCCACAGTGTGGCCCAGAACATCCATATGGAGGAAGCAAAAGATCATTGGTCAGCCTGGAAGAGGACAGGATCTCAGCCTGGAAGAGGACAGGATCTCATCGCATCGCAGGGTTTTTTTTTTTTGTTTCTTTTTTCTTCTGCCTGGCATGCAGGAAGCTTCCTAGCTGTCCTCTTGGCTGGGAAGTTCCCGTACAGAAGGTGGGCAGGCAGGAGTGGAGTTGGGCAGATGGGCAGATTTGGAGTCTGGGATCCGGAACGATAAAGGCAATATGACTTTGGGAGTTTTCGAACTGTGCCTATGAAAACCCTATGAACAAGCCTCAGAAAAGAGTGGAGGAGAGAGTGTTGAGAAGTGCTTGTATGTGGAGGGGGAGTGTTACAAGGCAGAGCCCGGAATTGCTTTGGCCTCGGGCAGATGAAGGGTTAAGGATGTGGGAGGAGCGACGCAGAGAAGGCCTGCCCCCCTGTGGACCAATAGGCGTCCGCCTCTTGGAGGGGGCGTGCCTCACTCCCGCGGTCGCGGGGAGGCTGGCCTCCTACGGGCCAATGAGCACGGCCGCTGGCCCCGGGGGCGTGGCCTGGGAGGGGGCGTGGCGCCGCCGGGGGTGGCGGGGCGCTGGGCGGGGCGGGCGGCCCCATCAGCTGGTAGGAAATGGCCTGTGAGTCAGAGGGGCCGTGGAGTCGGCGGCGCGGAGCCGGGCCGGCCCCGGGGAGGGACCGTCGCGGGGAGGGGCGCGGCAGCGGCTGAGGGCCTGCTGGTGTTGCCCACGAAGCCGATCCTGGAAGAGCCTAGCGGAGCAGGACTCAGCCTGAGCCACCCTTTGTCTGTGGGGCCCGTGGCAGGGGAGGACCCGGGATCCAAGGGGAGGGGACCGGGACGGAAGGGTCTGGAGCAGCGGCCGCCTCAGTGGAACCAGTTTGGGAGCCGGGTGAGTTGTATGTTAGGAGGGAAAGAGCATATGTCTGACGGCCCCAGTTGGCTGTCCCAGGCTGTGCGGGAAGGAAAAGAACCTGGGAGATTAAGCCAGGGGTGGGAGAAGGGCCAGAACAAGGAGTCCGGGAGTAGAGATGAGTCTGGGGGTTCTGGAGGTCTGTTGCCTGTTAGATGAGGACCTAGAGGCTGACTTTCCTACCCGCGGTGGTGGTCCCTTAATTTAGTGTAGATATCTGTAGGGACAAAATGTGTAGCAACTAGCAATAGTTCTGGTTGCACTGAATGGGGGTGGAAAACAGGCATAGGGAAAGGAATTTCCCTTTACGGGGAAATTTCCTTCCTTTACAGGGTAGAAATGGTAGCACTCAGGGGAAGGGAAGAATGAACCTGAGGCTCTTCCCTCTACCCGCACCCACCTTCCTGGCCTAGCAGGTGCCTGAGGATACAGACCTCATGGTATTCTGGGACTTGTTGTTTTTGCTGGCCTTCTTCCCTGGGCATGTTGGGAGCTGTAGTCCTTGCCAGCCACCTCCTGGCACAGCTGCTTGATGCCAGCTGCTGCCCATCCCCTGCACTGAGTGAGGTTTGGCCTACCTCGCCCTAAACCCCCTACCCCTCTGCAGTCCTGCCCCGTGAGTCAGCTTGAAGCCAGAGTCTAGAGCCACACTGGCTGGGTGGCAGAGGAATGAGTCTTAACAGCGAATTGATGGGGCGGGAATGAGAGGATGCTTGGGTAATGAGCAGATGTTAGGCACGCCGGGGTCAAGTAGGGCATCCTGTCATCAACCGGCTCCCCCACACCCCAGGCGACTGGGATGACCCGGAAGTGCAGGTGCTAGGGAAAAGGATCTGTATGGCTTACCAGGCAGAGGGGAGGGGTGGAGATGAGTGAGCTGCCATCTGCATTCTGTACTTTCCAGCCAACCCACCCACGACTAGCAAGCCAGGATTTTCTTAGGGAATCTTAGTTCTCATGAGAGCCTAGAGAATGGAAAAGTGTGGGGTGTGATGTTGGGATCTGGATGTGGGTGAGCTTTTCCGTCCTTGGGCACAGATGTCCCTTTACCTCTGCCTCCATGTCTGTGGCGGAATCTCCCATCTCACCCTGGGGGCATTTTCCCCTATGCTTTCAGGACAGCTGCCAGACCTCTGGGGTTGGAGTGCCACTCTCCCATGCCTTGCTGTGTGCATTGCCCCAGGCTTGGAGCTGTGCACATACCTCCTAAGGAACCCTATGGTTAATCTAGGATGCCATGCCCCCCCAGGAGAGAGCAGAACTGGCACTGGTTACAGGAGGTAGACCCACTGCTGTAAGGGAAGTCTCAGGAGGGAGGGATCATTTTGATTAGAGGTTGGAGGTGGGGGTGGACAGAACGAACTTTCTGGAGGGGTTGGCATTTGGCCAGGGAGGAAGCATAGGTCTAGGATAGGTATATCAATTTAATAGTCTTCCCACCATAGGAAGGCCTCTTAAGGGTAGACTCATTGTCGGTGGAGCCCACTTTGTACCCTGACAGAAGAGCAGTGGTTGTAGTGTACTGGGTGTGTGAGAGCTGGGGGAGGGGCCTGGCATGCCTGGTTGTTTCCAGCTGACTGACTGGTGTGGCCTTATCTCTGGCTTGCAGGGCCTGGGGGAAGGGTAGGCCTTGGAAAGTGCTCTCTGGCATTCCTCCATCCCTCCCCCACCTGCTTGTTTTTGGTAAGATTTGTTGCCTCTTATTAAAGAGACAGATTACCCGAGGCAAGTAGGCACTGCATGCCCAAGAGCCAGCCAGAAGTGCCTGAGGTCTGTTAGGTGTGACTGTAACACCTCTGCCTTTGCAGTTACCCCTCTAGGGAGAGACATACGTGAAGTTGTACAACCCGAGTGGCTTTGAGTAAGAGAGCAGAATCTGTGCCCTCATAGCTGGGATGATCTCTTGCATTTTGGAGTTATTTCATCCCTCTTCCAAAATGGTGGCCCTGACAAGTAGGAACCCTCCTTCCACTCTTTGTATTTAGTTAGACATTTTAAAAACTTTATCTCCATTTACTTGAAAAACAAAGTGACAGAGGGATTGCTTCCTGGTTTACTCCTTCAGATGCCTACAATAGGCAGGATTGGGCCAGACCAAAGCCAGGATCCCAGAACTCTATCTGGGTCTCCCATGTGGGTAACAGGAGTCCAAGCACTTGAGCTAACATCTGCTTCCTCCCAAGATGCATAAACAGGAAGCAGGATTGGAAGTAGAGTTGCTGGGACTTGATCAGGCATCTTGATCTGGGATGCAGACATCACAGATGACAGTTTAATTAGCTGTGCAATTAAATGCCTGCCCGACTCCTTTTTTAAACTAATTTTATTTATTTGAAAGGCTGAGAGACAGAGGTCTCCCATCTACTGATTTGCTCCCCAAATGCCCTGCACAATAGCTGGGACTTAGGGCTGGCATTGTGGCATAGCAAGTAAAGCCACTGCCTGTTTTGAGTCCCAGCTACTTTCAATGCAGCTCCCTGTGAATGGCCTGGGAAAGCAGCAGAAGATGGCTCAAATCCTTGGGCCCCTGCATCCTCATAGGCAACCTAGAAGAAGCTCCTGGCTTTGACCTGGCTCAGTCCTAGCCATTGCGGCCACTTGGGAAGTGAACTAGAAAATGGAAGGTGTCTGTCTTTTCTTCTCTATCAGTAACTCTGCCCTTCAAATAAGTACATTTTTTTTTTTAAACAGCTAGACAGGGTCAGGTGGAAACTGGGAGCGAGGAATTTGATCCAGATCTCCCATGTGAACAGCGAGGATCCAAGTATTTCAGCCATCATGGCTATGTCCCAGGGCATGTATTAGCAGGAAGCTGAACTCAAACTTGGAGCTGGGATTTGAATTCAAGCACTCAACTATGCAGGTACCAAGCAGCTTGTTAACCACTGTGCCACTGCCCACCACATGTGGGCCCTTCTGTTTCTGCAGAGAGTTCCGAGGCAGGAGGAGGACATACTGGAGTGAACTCTGTTAGCTCACGACCAGGCTGAGGCCTTACCAAAGGTTCCAGGAACCCTGACCTATATCTGCTTTTTTCTCTTCAGGGTCCAGCTGAGCCCAGGAGCTGCACGGAATGGTGGCAGTCACCTTGCCAGTGCAGCGGGCATGGACCAGACTGCAAGTTAGGGGAGCAAGGTATCCATCAGAAAAAAGGGACGCACAGCTAGGCCTGAAGCCTCTTCATCGGGGTAAGAACTGAAGAGAGGGAGAGGGTGGTATCAATTGAATAAGAAATCCCAGGGAAACATGCCACACTCCCAGGGATTCCTAGGGACCCTTCCTGGGCTTTGTACATTGTCATATCACCCCTGCACCCATTCCCCAGGAGCCCCTTGAGGTCAACTTCTTCAGGCCGGGGAGGCTCTGAAATTCAGCTGGAAGGAAAAAGACTCTTGGATTTCCTCTGACCATCTATTCTTTTCTCTTGCACAGATGTCCCCAGGCCCCCCAGCCCAGGCCCAGTGTAAAGGCCGTGGAGGGGGGCCCCCCTGACCCAAGGCGGGGCTTCATGCGCCACGTGCAGGCGGAGCCGTCTTCATCTTCAGAGCCAGAGGCAGGCCCTTCGCAGCCTCCAGTCAGACAGGGGGCCCTCCAGGGTGGCCTGCTCATGGGCTACAGCCCGGCAGGGGGGGCAGCATCCCCCGGGGTCTACCAGGTATCCATCTTTGCCCCTCCAGCTGGTGCCTCTGAGACACACAGGGCCCTGAAGCGAGCAGCCCCACCCACTGAGGGTCCACGGGAGCTGAAGAGAGGCCCTGGGCTGGGGACTAGAGAGGGACGACCCCCTGAAGAACCGTCTACTGTGAGGCTCTTGGGCCCAGAGGGCCTTGGCCTGGGACTGGGTTTGGCCAGCCAGCATTTTTCCCATCATGGCCTCTGTGTTGTGGAGCAGGGAGGTAGTGCCACCTCACCTCCCCCCTGGTCCTTGTCAAATGCTTCTTGCAATACTTTGCACACCAGAGACTGGGCTTCCCCCGACCCAGGGGCACAGCGCTCCCCAGGGGAGTCCCCAGGGCCAGCCCCTTCGGGCCAGCTGCACACACTTGACACTGATTTGCACAGTCTTGCACAAACAGGGGGTAAGAGCCCCGTGGCTGGGGTGGGCAATGGGGGCAGCCCCTGGCCTAGGGAGTCCCCTGGCCCTGCCAATGGGCACAGTCCCGAGCACACCCCCCCTGGCCCTGGCCCTCCAGGCCCTTGCCCCACCAAGCGAAGGCTGCTTCCTGCTGGAGAAGCCCTGGATGTCAGCTCTGAGGATGAGGGCCCCGCACCTCGGAGGCGCCGGGGAACCCTGGGCCACCCTCCTGCTGCCAACAGTTCTGATGCCAAAGTCACACCCTTCTGGAACCACCTGCTGCCCGGACCCAAGGAGCCCGTTTTGGTAGTAAGTCAATGTCCCTGCCAAAGGGGTACTTGGGTGGGGGAGGGTGGAGGACTGGGGTGATACCTCTTTGAAAGCTTTTGATGAGGCCCCTGGTCTCCACGATTCCTCTTGCTAATCCTTCATCTCCACAGGACTCAACAGACTGCAGTCCTGTAGGGCGGAGGCTGAGAGGTGCCCGTCGTCTGAAGCTGTAAGTAACCAGCTTTTCCCTCTCTCCCGTTCCTGAGAATGGGGGTGACAACCTGTTATCCTTTTCCTAACATCAGGGAAACCAGGGGACCCCAGAGCAGGAGCTCTAAGGCCATGGCAAAGAGTGGGAGCCAAGGACAGGGGGCAGAAATCCCAGAATGTCTCCTGTTACGAATGTATCCCCCCTCTACCAGGAGCTCCCTTCGAAGCCTCCGGAAGAGCCCAAGCCTGCTGAGCCCTCCCAGTGCCTCCCCTGTTCCTACCCCTGCTGTCAGCCGTGCCCTGCTGGGCAACTTTGAGGTAGCTCCCTCCTCCCCAGGCCTGGCAGCTAGGGTGGAGGGAGGGAGGGCTCGTGGGAGAAGTGGGCCAGTGGGATGAGCTGTGAGTGGGTAAGAACTGGTGTTTCTCTCACCCCAACCCCAGGAATCCTTGCTGCGAGGACGCTTGGCACCCTCTGGCCACATCGAGGGCTACACAGCGGAGATTGGAGCTAGTGGGTCCTACTGCCCCCAGCATGTCACGCTGCCTGTCACTGTCACCTTCTTCAATATTTCTGAGCAAAATGCCCCGGCCCCCTTCCTGGTAGGCCCTAACCCCAACCCGAAGTGAGCTAGAAGAGGATAGAAGTAGTGGGGGAAGAAGAAGGGGCAAGAATAACTCCTCACCTAGAAGTGAGGCACAGTCCATTGGGGAATGCAGCTGGCAGCAGTGGAGATGGAGAGATGGTGGGGGGGGACGGGCATTCAGAGCTCAGGCTTCTCCCTAGTCCCCCACATTGGCTGATGGCTCCATGACCTTCCCAGGGCATCGTGGATCTGAACTCCCTGGGGAGGAAGGGTTACAGCGTGCCCAAGGTGGGCACCATCCAAGTGGTGAGTCTGCCCTAAGGGGGTGACGGATGGGGTGACAGATGGGGAGACGGTAACAGCCTGTGGGCCTCACCAACCAGTACTGTCCTGTCCCCAGACCTTATTTAACCCCAACCAGACTGTGGTGAAGATGTTCCTCGTGACCTTCGACTTCTCGGACATGCCTGCTGCCCACGTGACCTTCTTGCGCCATCGCCTCTTCTTGGTGCCTGTGGGTGAGGAGGGAGATGCTAGCCCCGCCCACCGCCTCCTCTGCTACTTGCTGCACCTCAGGTGAGACCCCGAGCTGGGAGCAGAGAGGGAGCCCCCAGGAGGCCCAGCCAGCCCTACCCTGATTAGGATCTCCCCTTGCCGCTCCACCTTTGGGATTCTTCCTTTGATCACACTGCTCTCCCTCAGGTTCCGGAGTTCCCGCTCAGGCCGTGTAAGCCTACATGGAGATATCCGCCTGCTTTTCTCCCGCCGGAGCCTGGAGCTGGACACGGGGCTCCCGTATGAGCTGCAGGCTGTGACCGAGGCCCCCCACAATCCACGTTATTCACCTCTGCCCTGAGGGCAGGCGCTCCAAGCCCAAGCAAGCCCACAGGCTGCCCTTCCTGTTCCACCCGGGACCTAGTAAACACACGGAGACATGGCGAGAGACCCTTCAGGCTTGTGTGACAGCTCTCACCATGCCCGTGCCCCCGCGAGGTCAGCTCTTTGGGGGTTTCAAAGCTTCTGATCCATCCACACCCTGCCCTACTCCGGGGACTTGGTGTGCCTGCCCCTCTCTTGGGTTTCCCAGGCCGTCTTAGGCAGTAGTAGGGAGAAACCGGAGCTACCCTGAGGTTGTCCCAAGTTCCCAGGCAAGTCAATGCCAGCGTTGCCTCCCTGTCCTGGGCAGGGGCCACTTATTATTTTATTTATTTTTTTAACTTATAATTTATTCAAATTGGATTGCCTTGGTAACCTCCCACACCTGATCATTGTCATCACCACACATACCCCACCTCCTCCTTTCCCACTCCCAGGACCACTCCAATCTCAGGAGTAGAAGAGGCTGATGGGAGGGCAGGAGGAGACATGCTTGCCCTCTGCAGCAGGCAGAGGGGTTATTCCAGAGAGACTGAGTCATTAGCCAGAGACTCAGCGTCCCCTGACCTCACCCACTCCCTTCACTTTCCCTCACCTCTGACCCATCTCTGAAAGCCAACTCACACATGTGCGCGCATGTGCACAAGTTTGTGTTTGTGGTTGTGTGTCTGGCAGACAGAGGGAGAGCACACGCACGCAGACACACACGGGTTAGCCACCCGCGGGCTAGGACCCCTGACCCCAGGTCCTTCTCCTTCTGCCTGTGTCTCCTTGCTTTGGGGTCCTGACTGAGGAAGGTGTCCAGGGGCAGAGTCAGGGCAAAAGACTGGGGTGCCTCTCTCACCTGACCAGACTCTGACCCACCTACCTCAGCTGGGGTGAGCGAGCCCCCCTCAGACTCAGTCACATGGTCCCCAACTCCCCCAGACCCCCCACTCCACACTCAGACCCAGCCTCAGCTCAGACTTGGTGGGGCTGGGCTAAGAGGAACAAATGTTTTGCTGAAACTTGAAAACAAAACAAAACAAAACAAAAACAGGAAAAAAATTATACCTGGTACTTTTTTTAAGAGAAAAAAATTTAAGAGAAAGAATAAATTCTTGTTTGGAAACTTGAACTCCTCTTCCTTCTCTTTGGGGGATGTGAGAAGGAAGGCGGGCTGTGGGAGGGGGACTCAGCACTGTGTCCCAGAGGCTAGAGCGCAGGCGCTGCCGCTCCAGGCCTGGTCTCCCTCTGAACCAGGGGGTGGGTGTGGGGGAAGCTCAACTCTCTGGGGCTGGCCTGGTGGTGCTGAGGGTTTTGTCCTGGCCCAGCCCCGGCTGTTGCAGCCATTTAGGAAATGAACCAGCAAACACATCTCTCTGTCACTCTTTCAAATTAAAAAAAAAAAATTTTTTTTTAAGGCTTTGCTTGTGGATCCGAATTCTCACGCTGGTTCTGCCCCTGTTCACTTGCTCAGAATTCCAGTGCCATAGTGTACAGTGAGGCTGACGAGCAGGTCAGAGCCTCGGGGCTGTCTGCTAGGTGACAAGCTGCAGGACAGGTTGTCTGGACCCTGAAGCGTGGACACCCGGCCCGACTGGCCCCCGACTGGCCCCCGACTGGGAAACAGGCAGAAAGAACTGTGTGGTGCCTTGGGGAGGGGAGGGGAAGACCTGAGCCCCATCGCCGGGCTGAGGGAGGCTCAGTCACCACGGCAACGAGGATGGGGGGGGGGTCAGTCCCCAGCGGGAGATCTGGGAGCCGCACCGCAGGACTACCAGAGAACGTCGCTATGGCAACCGCAGGGCAGCGAGTCTAGACGCTCCAGCGGGCACGCCGAGGAAAGAACGCGCTAGGGGCCAGCTGCGGGCGCGCTCCGCCGAGTCACGCTGATTGGGCGAGCGTGGCAAGGGGACAGGGAGGGCGGAAGGACGTCCGGGGGGGAGTGGTCCTGCCTCAGGAAAGGCTCCGGCTCGGCCTTCGGGAACGGCCGCTCTGCTCCCTCGTCTCGTTGGTTCCGGAGGTCGTCGCTGTGGTGGGAAATGCTGGCGCGCGCGGCGCGGGGCACCGGAGCCCTTTTGCTGAGGGTGAGAGCGAGGCATCCTTCTCTAGAGTCGTCACAGAACTTAGAGAGTCCGAGCTGGGTTCCCCCAGCTGGGAAGGAGCGGGATTCCAACTTTGGTAGAGACCTGGGGTCGGAGGTCATGGTCCCCACGTGAGTCTCTCCCCCAGGATCCTTCGCTGAGGGTCGTGGTTTAGGGCAAGGCGCTGGGGACTCGCGGGGCGTGGGGCCCGCCTGGCGGGGGCTTTGCTGACTGCTGTCTGTCTTTCAGGGCTCTGTGCAGGCGTCTGTGCGCGCTCCGCACCGCGCCTCCTCCGGATTGCCCCGAAACACCGTGGTCCTCTTTGTGCCTCAGCAGGAGGCCTGGGTGGTGGAGCGAATGGGCCGATTCCACCGGATCCTGGAGCCTGTGAGAACCCCTTGTGGCCCGCCGGGTGCCTGGTCCCCTCGCTTGTGGGAGTGGGTCTTTCTGGGGCCAGTGTCAGCAGGAGCGGGCTGCCCATCCCTAGGTGACCGCCCTTGCTCCTAAAGCCCCCCGATCTTGGTGCCGGCCTACTTTCCTACCCCCATCTGTCTGCGGCTCCTGTTTCCTAGACTGTCCTGCGCTATGAGACCTCATCTTACCTTCCAGTGTGCTTGGTTTTTCCCCCAGCAGCCCTCCTGTAGCTTCTTGATGACACATGGCTTGGCTAGGGCTTCTTCCCCCAGCATGTGTCATCCGGGGACCCCCCCCCCCCCCGACTCCCTTCTGAGGACCCCTGACCACTCTTCCCAGGGCTTGAACATCCTCATCCCGGTGTTAGATCGAATCCGCTACGTGCAGAGTCTCAAGGAAATCGTCATCAATGTACCGGAGCAGTCAGCTGTGACTCTGGGTGAGGGGTGCAGGGAGCAAGGGGTGTTGTGATGTCTGCAGACTCCTGCTGCTTGGCTGAGGGCCTGACCTTTTTGCTTTTCTCTCCCCTCTCACTCTTGAAGACAATGTAACTTTGCAAATCGATGGAGTCCTTTACCTGCGCATCATGGACCCTTACAAGGTATCGGCCTCCTTTCTGCTTAGTTACCTTTCTCACCAAAATCTGTGCACCCAGACTAACTACACACCTTCCATGTCCCCTCCCAGGCAAGCTACGGCGTGGAGGATCCTGAATATGCTGTCACCCAACTAGCTCAGACGACCATGAGGTCCGAGCTCGGCAAACTCTCCTTGGACAAAGTCTTCCGGGTAAGTGACCTGAGCCAGAGTTAGGGCTTGAAGGCCCAAAGTCCGGTGCAGTCTGTGTTTACTAGGCCTTTCGCAGCTCGGTCTCGCTCTGACAGGTAGATTGAGGCTTCTAGTGCTTATACTGTTTCCTCGTTCAGGAGCGGGAGTCCCTGAATGCCAGCATTGTGGATGCCATCAACCAGGCCGCGGACTGCTGGGGCATCCGCTGCCTCCGCTATGAGATCAAGGACATCCATGTGCCTCCTCGGGTGAAGGAGTCCATGCAGATGCAGGTGGGGCCAGAGAAGAGGGAGGAGGAGGTCCTGGGCTCCCTGCCCTGTTGGGGGTGCATAAGAATATCCCTGCGGCTCTAACTGGAAGCTGCTGGGGGCTTGCAGGTGGAGGCAGAGCGGCGGAAGCGGGCCACCGTCCTTGAGTCGGAAGGGACCCGGGAGTCGGCCATCAATGTGGCAGAAGGGAAGAAACAGGCCCAGATCTTGGCCTCGGAGGCAGAGAAGGCTGAACAGATCAATCAGGCAGCAGGTTAGATGCAGGTAGAGGCAGAGGGAGGAGCAGGATCCGGGCTTTGAAGGGTGTGGGACTGGGCCTGGGAACCTTAGGATGTTGTGGTTTTGTGGGTCAGCCTTCGTCTCTTCTCTTCCAGGAGAAGCCAGTGCTGTTCTAGCCAAGGCTAAGGCTAAGGCTGAAGCTATTCGTATCTTGGCTGAGGCTCTGACACAACACGTGAGAGGCCCCTGGGTGGCAGTGCGGGACAAGAGTGGATCACGAAAGCATTTTCTCGTCTTCCCCCCCCGGGGGGGGGTGCGTTCTTTCCTTGGTGGCCTCTGTGAAGCCAGATTCCCTGGTGTCGCGCAGAATGACTTGCATGCCCTCTCTAGCGTGTTTGTGTAGGCATCCTGCCTCTCTTCTGCGCCACCCCTTCTCCAAAGCCGTGCTGTTTTTCTCTCCCCTGTGTCACCAGAATGGAAATGCAGCAGCTTCGCTGACCGTGGCTGAGCAGTACGTCAACGCCTTCTCCAAACTGGCCAAGGACTCCAATACCATCCTGCTGCCTTCCAATCCTGGCGATGTCACCAGCATGGTAGCTCAGGTTAGAGCACCAGTGCCAGGGACTGAGGCGTTCGGGGGACTGGGGCCCTGGGCTGGCCTTTATTTCCTGTGCATAGGATAAACTATACTAGTGCTCCCAGAGCCCCATGCCCTGATGGCTTACAGGTTCCTGGAACCAGCTCCACAAAGCTGTTGTCTGGGACTGGAAAAAGGAAAAAGACAAAGCAAGCTCACTAGTCCTAGTCGTCACCCCTCTGCCTTTATGGGCCTTGCTAGGCTGGGCTGTGCCTTGTGCAGTCTGAAATCGCCGTGTTCTCTCTGTCTCTCTGTCCCTCTCAGGCCATGGGTGTGTATGGGGCCCTCACCAAAGCCCCAGGACCTGCGGCCCAGGACTCCATCTCCCGTGGAAACAGCAGAGACGCCCAAGGCACAGACGCGGGTCTAGATGTGGAACTGGATCGAGTCAAGCTGAGTTAGTGGAGGCCGTGCGGGCTCTGGTAGCCAGGGAAGCAACACTTGTGGATTCTGCATGTGGCTTCTCTGTGAAGATTTCAGTTTTTATTTTTTTATTTGAACTTTAATCATGTAATAAACTCACCAGTAGCAAACCAGAAACTGTCCTCTTTGGGGAGTGAAGTTAGGAAAGTCACTGCCATTTTCCTTGGATGTCGCTCCCGCTCTGCAGTCTTGGCAGATGCTGGGATGGTTCCAGGAGCTTCTAGAGTGAATGCATCTTTGCTGTCTTCAAGAGAAATTGTGAGATGTGATGGAGCATACAAACCACGCATCTACTGCATTGCCCACGTGTAGTCCGCTTCCTGCCAGGTTAAGACTAAGTGTTAGAGGCAGGTGTGGGAGGTTGTTCATGGGAACAAGGGCTTCCCTGGCAGGGTAGTACTGCTGGATGCTTAGTCTTCAAAGACTGAGGGCATTTCATGGACATCCATTCAAAAACATATCTTGTGTCTGCCATGTGACAACCTTCACCCTAGACGCCAGAGTTAGGAAAGTGCCACACCCAGACATCGTGCCGTCCCAGAGTCAGGTAAGAAGCAGTGGTGGAAGATGACCCAGGCTGTGGTGGATGCGCTGTGATACCAGCAAGAGTGTTCCGGGAGGCCTCACCAATTGGTTAGAGCACAGATAGGAAGGAGGTAAAGGCAAGATAGACCGGGGGTATCTGGGGAGAGGCTGACAGGTTGTAAATGCAGAGGTCGTGGGAGTGTATGTGAGCGCAGAGGAGCTGCTGGGGATACACCAGTTAAAGAAGCCAAGCGGCACCTGGAGGTGGGTTATGGGGGAAGAGGGGCTTGTGGAAAGACTCGGCCACTGCAAAAATTTAGGCTGGGTTTTTAAAGACTGTGCTGGCTTAATTTTTGTTTGTTATTTCATAGGCAGAGGTAAAGACCTCTCACCCACTGGCTCACTTCAATGCATGCGACAGTGGGAGGCCAGGTCAGGGCAAAGGTGGAAGCCCAGAACTACCTCTGGGCCTCCTTTAGGTGGCAAGGACCTAAGGAGCTGAGCTGCCACCTGCTGCCTTCCAGGGGCACATGGCGGGAAGCCCGCTGGGAGTGCAGCTGAGATTGAACCCAAGCTTTCTAAGCAGCATCTTACCTTCTGAGCCTGTGCCCGGGCTTTTATCATGAGAAATTGAAAAGTTTGATTTTTAATAGCCTAAGATTCACATACCACCACCACCACAGAATTCCTCCATTAAAAAATGTAAATTAAGGGCCTGGCAGCATGGTCTAGTGGCTAAAGTCTTCACCTTGAACGCACCCAGGATCCCATATGGGCACCAGTTCTAATCCCAGCAGCTCTACTTCCCATCCAGCTCCCTGCCTGTGGCCTGGGAAAGCAGTCGAGAACGGCCCAAAGCCTTGGGATCCTGCACCCGTGTGGGAGACCTGCAGGAAGTTCCTTGTTCCCGGTTTCGGATTGGCTCAGCACCAGCCATTGCGGTCACTTGGGGACTGAATCGTTGGATGGAAGATCTTCCTCTCTGTATATCTGCCTTTCCAATACAAATAAATAAGTCTTTTTAAAAAATGTGAATTCAGCACTTTTTTAACATGTTCAGAGCTGTACACCCATCCAATTTAGAATGATTCTGTCACACATTTCCTCAACCCTACCTGCCACATACAAATTTTCCAGGGTACTGGTAAACCATGTTTTGTTTATTCATCAGTGTTGGACACTTGAGTTTCCACTTGTGGCTACCATGGAGAATGCTAACGCATGTTCATGGATACAGCCTTGTTTGGCTACCATGCAAGATAGTGTTTTTTTTTTTTTTTTAAAGATTTACTTATTTTTATTGGAACATCAGATTTACGGTGGGAAGAAGAAACGGATATTCCATCCAGTGGTTCATTCCTTCAAGCTGCCACAAAGGCTGGAGCTGAGCTGATCTGAAGCCAGGAGCCAGGAGCTTCTTCTGGGTCTCCCATGTGGGTGCAGTGACCCAAGGCTCTGGACTGTCCTCAACTGCTTTCCCAGGCAACAAGCAGGGAGCCTGATGGAAGCAGAGCAGCCAGGACACGGACTAGTGTCCATATGGGATCCTGGACATGCAAGACGAGGACTTTAGCCACCAGGCTACTGTGCGGGGGGCCCCACCATGGAGAATACAAACGTGAACATTCATGGATACAGCCTTGTTTGGTTACAGGTGTTTGCACCCAGGAGTGCTGCTGTTGAGTTACTAGTGTTTATTTAGCCTTTTGAGAATCTGTTGGTGTGGTTCCCAAAGCCACTGCCCCGTTTTTACCATCCCAGCCGCAGTGAATGAAGGCTTCAATTTGGTTGTCTTTAATGATTAGCCATCCTGGTGGACTTCAGTGTTCTTCCCAGCACCTGCCTCATGGCTAATGGACTCAGCATCTCTGTGTGTCACCTATTGATAGAAATCCAATCAATCAGAGTTAGCAAAGCAGAGGGCAGCATTATTTTCATTTTACTAGGCAAAGCCAAATCATGATAATGAGGGACAGAGCTAGGACTGGAGCCATGTTTGACTCCACACCCTGTACGCTTCACCACGAATGGGCCCTGAAGCCCGCTGGCTAAGTTCCTGGGCCCTTCATCCCTTCTACCTTAACAAGTGTGGTCAAGCTGGCCAATCCCTTAACGCTCCTCGCTGGATTTCCACCGAGGTGCCGGCAGAGGGCGACGGAGGCCCCTGCGGGCCGCTCTGTCCGCCACGCGCACCTTGATGGTGCCAGGCCCCCGGCGCCGCTGCCGCACTTCCGGGCGCCGCTGCAGGTGAGCCAGGGTCTCCCCCGAACTCCTCACGCTCCTCTATCCCCAAGGAAGGGCGCAGCGGCCCTGGCCCCGACGCGCTGCCGAGGGTACCGAGGCCGGGGCCCTGCGTGTCCAGGCGGAGGCGGGCCCGGCGCCCTGCCATTCCTAGCTGGCCGCTCCACCTGTCGGTCCTGCCCCCGGGCACAAGAGAGGTCGCACCTCGTCCCCCCCGGCGGACCGGGCCGCCCGGAAGCGGAGCGCGACTCTTGCCCGCCGTCCCCTCGGTGCCCGCCAGGCGGCGCGGACGGCCTGGCCACCCAGCCCTGCACCTGGCACAAGTTAGCTTGGCAGGCTGTGAGCTGCCAGCTTTCGGTCGTCCTGAATGTACTCTTAGATTCCTCTGCCCCTGGCTGAGTGCATCGCAGGTGGCTCTGCAGCTCCCGATGGACGCGCCCCTGGGCTGGGGACCTCGAGGGCCCGATGGAACGAGGCGATGGGCTAGCCACAGGACTGCTTCTGCCCAGACAGGCTTCCGAGCACAAGTGGTTCTAGCTGAGCGTGATAGTGAGCGATTGTCCTTCAATGACCGGTTCCCTCCTCTGCCCTTCCCAGGATGCGGAAGGTCTCGGTGCTACTTTTCCTGGCCTGGGTCAGCTTCCTCTTCTATGCTGGCATTGCCCTCTTCACCAGTGGCTTCCTGCTCACCCGCCTGGAGCTCACTAATCGCAGCAGCTGCCAAGAGCCCCCAGGCCCTGGGCCCCTGTCGGGGGAGCATCTAGGAAAGCCGGGGACCTGCTGGATAGCTCCCCGCTTCTCCCGAGTGGTGTTGGTGCTGATAGACGCTCTGCGGTTTGACTTTGCCCAGCCCCAGCGTCTGCCTACGTCTGTGGAGCCACCTGTGCCCTTTCTGGGTAAACTAGGTTCTTTGCAAAGGCTGTTAGAGACCCAGCCCCACCATGCCCGGCTCTACCGATCCCTGGTTGATCCCCCCACCACCACTATGCAGCGCCTGAAGGCCCTCACCACTGGCTCCCTGCCCACTTTTATCGACGCTGGCAGTAACTTTGCCAGTCACGCCATAGTAGAAGACAATCTCATTAAGCAGCTCAACGATGCAGGTCAGTCTGTGCCCCGTGGGAGGTCTTGGCAAATTGCTTGAGAAGTCAGGGAGCCAGGAATTGGGCTACAGGCTTGGCTACGGAGTGGAGGGTTGGGGAGGAGAAAGAGATGTGGGTCTGGCCTTTGTGTTCTTGGTGAAGCCTGAAGTCTGCAGCAGGGAGCTCTGGGTAAAGGGACAGGAGTGAGGGAAGATGGGGCCTCAGTTCACAGGGTGGGGAAAGGCCTTGACAAAATGCTCAGGCCCTGAGAGCTGACAGGTGATTAGGAAGCAGGAGGGAGGAGCCTCGATGGAGCATGGGTATCTTGGGAAACTCCCTGCAGACATTAGGCTCAGGAGAGTGTGAGCTGGTGGGTGAGCTGCAGGTGTGAGGTCTTTGTGGGTCTTCCTCTCTGGCCCCCCGCTCGTGTCCCCTCAGGAAAGCGTGTCGTCTTCATGGGAGATGACACCTGGAAAGACCTTTTCCCTGGAGCTTTCTCCCAAGCCTTCTTCTTCTCGTCCTTCAACGTCAGAGATCTTCATACCGTGGACCACGGCATCCTGGAGCACCTCTATTCAACCAGTGAGTGTGGGGCCGGCAGCCTCTGTCTGTGACCAAGACTGCAAGGCGAGGAGGGCCACTGTGGGACAGACGGGAACACACACGCACATACACGGGTGCGCAGAGCCTTCTGTGGGAGCAGCACCTGGGGAATGTCACAGGCTGGCTGGGGCTGAGGTGTGGGCCTTGGGCACCCTGTACTCAGCCTTCTCCCCTTCACAGTGGACAGCAGTGAATGGGACGTGCTGATCGCCCACTTCCTGGGTGTGGATCACTGTGGCCACAAGCATGGCCCTCAGCACCCTGAAATGGCCAAGAAACTGAGCCAGATGGACCAGGTGATCCAGTGAGTGTGGGGTACTGGTTGAGGGAGTGGGTGGGTGTGTGTCTGAGAAGCTTGGGATCCAAGGTTCCAGAAGAAGTAAGTCCTCGTCATAGTCTCTTTGTCCTGGCTGAATGCTATCCTCTCGGCTGTTTGTGACTCCAGGGGTCTAGGCCGTCTTGAGTAACAGTGTATAGTTTTGGGTGTCAGGATTATGGTATAGAGGGTTCCTGGAGGTCAGTGGACCCCTGAGCAAAGTCTTTACCCATCCCTTATCTGTAACACCTCACTTGGCTCACAGGGGACTTGTGGAGCGTCTGGAAAATGACACACTGCTGGTGGTGGCTGGGGACCACGGGATGACCATGACTGGTGACCACGGCGGGGACAGTGAGCTGGAGGTCTCAGCTGCACTCTTTGTATACAGCCCCACGGCCCTTTTCGCTAGCGTTCCACCAGAGGTGAGATTTGTGCTGCTCCTCATGCCGTCTGCCAGTGTTCAGCGCACACTGCGATGACAACATCCCTGATGTAGCCCCAGATCCCTGCTCCTGGTAGATCCTGTTCCCGTTTCCTACCCACACCACTAACTTTTCCATCCCAAATACCAACTTCAGCATTGTGATGAGCCCATTGGGCTCTGTACTTTTCCTTCCTCCTAGGAACCAGAGGTGATTCCTCAAATCAGCCTTGTGCCCACACTGGCCCTGCTGCTGGGATTGCCCATCCCATTCGGGAACATTGGAGAAGTGATGGCCGAGCTGTTCTCAGGGGGCAAGGATGCCCAGCCCCTCTCCTCTGCTCTAGCCCAAGCCTCAGCCCTCCATATCAATGCCCAGCAGGTAGGGAAGGAAGGGGACTGGCTTTCATGTGACAAAGTTGGGGTGGCCAGGAGAGAAGCTCAGTGACCCACTGTGTTGTCCATTATCCACTGCTAATTCCACCTGCCATCTGCCATCCCCTTGTTCCTGTTTTGTTAACCTACCCTTCCCCCATCATGGACAGTTTGAGCTGATTCCCAGGTAGACCTTCTTAAGATCCCTGTCTTTGCCTCTGTTTACTGTGGCTTCTGATTTTGCTTTCTGCCAGGTGTCCCGCTTTCTTCACACCTATTCAGCAGCCACACAGGACCTCCACATGAAGGAGCTCCATCAGCTGCAGCACCTGTTCTCCAAGGCCTCTGCTGACTACCAGCGGCTTCTCAAGGACCCGCTGGGGACCGAGGCGGCACTGAAGACTGTGACTGCAGAGCTGCAGCAGTTCCTGCGGGGAGCCCGGGCCCTGTGCCTCGAGTCTTGGGCACGTTTCTCTCTGGTCCGCATGGCGGGGGGTGCCATCCTCCTGGCTGCTGCCTGCTTTCTCTGCATGCTGGCATCTCAGTGGGCAACATCCCCAGCCTTCCCCTTCCGTTCCCTACTTCTGGTCCCTGTGGCCTGGGGCTTGACTGGGGCCATTGTGTCTGCTGGGTTGCTGGTGGCCTCTGGGCTAAAGTTGGACCTGGTGGTTCTAATGGCAGTGGCTGCAATGGGCTCCCTCCTGCCTTCTCTGTGGAAAGCCTGGGCCAGCTGGGGGACCAGGAAGCCGCTCACAACCCTGTTTCCCATCCCAGTGCCCATCCTGTTGCTTCTGCTCATTCGCTTGGCTGCATTCTTCTCTGATAGCTTTGTTGTAGCTGAAGCCAGGGCCACCCCCTTCCTTCTGGGCTCGCTCATCTTGCTGCTCGTGGTGCAGCTTCACTGGGAGGGCCCGATGCTACCACCCAAGCAGCTCACAGTACCCCGCCTTGGCTCTTCTGCTCCAACAGGCCCCCCACGGCACAGTGGCACATATGCCCTGGGGCTCGGAGTTGGCTTGCTTTTGTGTACAAGGCTAGCTGGGCTTTTCCATCGCTGCCCTGAAGAGACACCAGCTTGCCACTCCTCTCCGTGGTTGAGTCCGCTGGCATCCATGGTGGGTGGTCGAGCCAAGAATCTGTGGTACGGAGCTTGTGTCGGGGCTCTGGTGGCCCTGTTAGCCTCTGTGCGCCTCTGGCTTCGCCACTATGGGAACCTCAAGAGCCCTGAGCCCCCCGTTCTTTTTGTGCGTTGGGGGCTGCCCCTGATGGCACTGGGCACTGCTGCCTACTGGGCGCTGGCTTCAGGAGCAGATGAAGCGCCGCCACGGCTCAGGGCCCTGGTTTCGGGGGCATCGGCTGTGCTGCCTCGGGCAGTGGTGGGGCTGGCCGCTTCTGGGCTCCTGCTGCTGCTCTGGAGGCCCGTGACGGTGCTGGTGAAGGCTGGAGCCAGTGCCCCAGGGACCAGGACTGTCCTCACTCCCTTCTCAGGCCCCCCTACTTCTCAGGCCGACCTGGATTATGTGGTCCCTCAAATCTACCGGCACATGCAGGAGGAGTTCCGGGGCCGGCTCGAGAGGGCCAGGTCTCAGGGCCCGCTGACAGTGGCAGCCTATCATTTGGGGAGCGTCTACTCGGCTGCCATGGTCACAGCCCTTACTCTGTTGGCCTTCCCACTCCTGCTGCTGCATGCAGAGCGCATCAGTCTTGTGTTCCTGCTTCTGTTCCTGCAGAGTTTCCTCCTCCTGCACCTGCTTGCTGCCGGGAGCCCTGTCACAACCCCTGGTGAGTGCACATCCCAGTTCTGGACCAGCCCAGAACCGGGGTGACGCGAGCCCGGTGCCTGATGTTCCAACAGTTCATCCTCACTTTCACTCCACACCCCGGAGTGAGAAGGCATTCCTGATTTTTTCTCTGCCCTGTGATACTAGTTGATTCTTCCTGCTGGCTGACAGAGCTCATGGGGGGGATGAGGCAAGGAGTCCTCCAAGATTTCCTTGTGTGTTGAAATGTTGCTTCTTCCTGAGCACACTTTGATTTTTCCATGGGAGCAGTGAACATGTAATTGAGAGAGTGAGAGAATCGGCACTGATGTGCAACAGTGGGCTCCAGAGAGGGGATGAGGCATTTGTCAAGCACTGGATCTTTCCTTTCAGGCCCATTCACTGTGCCCTGGCGGGCAGTCTCAGCCTGGGCCCTCATGGCCACACAGACCTTTTACTCCACGGGCCACCAGCCTGTCTTCCCTGCCATCCACTGGCATGCAGCCTTTGTGGGATTCCCAGAAGGCCATGGGTCCTCTACTTGGCTTCCTGCTCTGCTAGTGGGAGCCAACACCTTCGCCTCCCACCTTCTCTTTGCAGGTACCTCCTTAGCCCTCCTCAGCTTCCATTGTTTACTTTGAACGTGTGAAAAGAAAGGGAGGCCCCCTGCCTCCAGATTTTAGTGGGGAGATGTGTTTTTGTTAGATCATTGGTACCCCTAGGTCTAGGCTCAGTGAACACTGAGCCACTGAGGCAGGTTGGGGACGGGGTGAGCTGGTCCACCAAGGTCCTCTGTTGATAGCAGCTCTACTCCCCCGGGCAGTAGGTTGTCCACTGCTCCTGCTCTGGCCCTTCCTGTGTGAGCGTCAGGGACCAAAGAAGAGACGTCACCTCCCAGGGCAGGAGACTGAAACCAAAGTCAGGCCTGAGGAGGAGGAGGAGGATGGGGAGGAGCCACTGATGGAGATGAGGCTCCGGGATGCCCCTCAGCACTTCAACGCAGCGCTGCTGCAGCTGGGCCTCAAATACCTCTTTGTCCTTGGCATCCAGGTGAGTGTAAGGGACAGACCAGGGAGTTGGCCACCTTTCCCCATGTGTGTCCTTAGAGAATTTTGAAACCTTGGGAGTCTTCCCCGAGGGGCAGATAAGCTCAGTGACCTCAGATAGTAGTGTGGAAACTTACTGAGTCTCCCTAATCCCAGTCCTGGGCCAGTTCCCTCTCGCAGCCTAATCTGGACCCTGTTTGTTGCATGAGAGGATTTTCACTAGTGGGCAGGCTGGCAGCATGAGCTGATGGCCAGAATTCCTTCCTCCACGCTGCAGTGAGGTCTCTGCCCTTCTCTGGGGCAAGGAATATACGCCAACATCTTCCACCTCGGGAAGCAGGGCCCGACTGTCACATCACAGATGAATGGAGACTGCCCAGGTTATGTGCCAAATCAGTGTTAACCAGGAGAAAAAAAAAAGAATTGAGTCTCAACCCATAGTCCACGGTTTTGGTTGTCATTGTTTTTAGTGACACACACACAACTTCCCACCCCCTTGCATTTTATGCAGGTGACTATAGTAACTCTCCCTGTTCCCTCCCCATTCTCCTGAGTAACCTGGCCCCGGCTTTCCTCCCTCAGATTCTGGCCTGTGCCTTGGCAGCCTCCATCCTCCGCAGGCATCTCATGGTCTGGAAGGTGTTTGCTCCCAAGTGAGTGGGTGTGCTTGAGGAGGAACCGTGGTGGGGTGGGGACCTTTGGAGTGGAGTGTGAACGTGCAGGCTGAGCCGCTTTGGCCTCCGCAAGGAGGAGGGACGAGGCCGCTGACCGTCCCCTGAGAGTCTGCACTTTTCATTGCAGGTTCATTTTTGAAGCCTTGGGCTTCATTGTGAGCAGCGTGGGACTTCTCCTGGGCATAGCTCTGGTGATGCGAGTGGATGGTGCTGTGAGCTCCTGGTTCAGGCAGCTAGTTCTGTCCCAGCAGAGGTAGCCTAGGCCATCGTGGCTGCTGGCTCTGTGGGAGCTGGAGGACAAATCAGCCTGGCCCATCCAGGCACTGGATGATCTGCTGCAGACGCCTGGCCACACCATCTCTTACCGCCATGCAGCCAGGGGCTGCTGGCTTCTGGGACTTCACTATAATTCAGAGTTACAGTGGATCGCTTTCTCGGCCTTTTGGCTAAGATCAGGTGGAGAGTTACAGTGGAGAATGATCCATGACCTTGGGCTTGGATGCATCTGAGGGACTAAGAATTTGGTTTCCCAAGAAGAATAAAATGTTGATGTAAAATGTGTGTGAGAGATGTAGGGGAAACCTCCGTGTCCTGTAAGAGTCTCTCCCTTTGCCATGCAACACATTGCTGAGAATGAGAAGCAGCTCAGGCGTCATGGAACACAAGCTCTACTGTCTGGAACAGCACTGAGTAACCTCCTCTGCTGGGTCTTTGCTGCCCAACAGCCTTTGCCCTTCACTGGTGTGGGAACCTTGCTGGCTTCCTGGCTGTGCTGTGCTGCCTTCTGTCAGACCTCCCTAACCTTACAGAGCATTCTGTAACATGGCCCATCGATTATTCCTAATTGAACCAAACGGAGTGACTCTAATGCCCTTCCCAAGTGTGGGAGCAGGTGCTGTTTGTCCACCCCGGCACTGTCATGGCATACTTGAAACTGTCAGCATGGGGTCCTCCCAGAGATGTGTAACAAAGGAGTTGGGAAGTAGCAGGCACTTGGCGCATCAGTTAAGTCACCATTTGGGACACTTAGAACCTGTACCAGAGTGCCTGGGTTCCAGCCCCACGTCCTCTTCAAGGCCCTGTCAGTGAACTCTAAGAAGCAGATGATGGCTTAAGCACCTGGGTCCCGGCCAAGCTTGGAACCTGGAGAGAGTCCTGGCTCCTGGCTTCAGCCTGGCCTAGCCTTGCCTGTTGCAGATGTTTTGGGAGTAAATCAGTGGGTTGAAGATCTGTTCTCCCTCTGTCACTCTGGCTCTTTAAGTAAATAAATCCTCCACAATAGCTAGAGCTGAGCTGATCCAAAGCCAGGAGCCTGGAGCTTTCTTGGTCTCCCACATGGGTGCAGGGGCCATGGATTTGGGCCATCCTTTGCTGCTTTCCCAGACCACAAGCAAGGGCCTGGATAGAAAATGGAGTAGCCAGGACATAAACTATGACAGTAGGGGATGCTGGCGCTTGAGGATGGAGGATTAGCGTGTGAATTGTGGTAAAGGCACCTAAAATTGTTATTGTGTGTAAGTAGATAACATTCTGAAGAGAAGGAATAGTACTGGAGTTTGAAGTTTAAGTCTTGCCAGGTCATGAGGAAATGGGACTACTGAAACAGCCCTGGAATGGGCTCAGCATTTTGGTGCAGCAGGTAAAACTGCAGGACACCAGTTCCAGTCTTAGCTGCTCCACTTCCAATCCAATCCAATCCAGCTCCCTGCTAGTGCTCCTGGAAAAATAGCAGAGGATCAGAGGCCATCATACTCAAGGAGACCAGGAAGAAGGTCCTGGCTTGATCCTGGCCCAGCCCTGTCCATTGCAACCATTGTGGGAGTGAACCAGCAAATGGAAGACCTCCATTTCTCTTTCTGTCCCTGTGTACTTCTGCCTTTGAGGTAAAGTAAATGTTTAGAAGTGATGATGACCATGGGATAGCACTTACCTTAAGTCAGCAAGCAGTGGTCATGAGGTGAAAAGCCTTTACTGCAATGGTAGGTTTCTTAGGGAAGAACTCACATTGTTAACAGCCAATAATGCCTACTGTTACAGCACTCAAATAAATTGAAGCAAAATATATACTGCTTAGGGCAGCCGGAAGATGGCTCAGTGGTCGCCCTGGTGGAAGCCAGGAGGCGGTCCTGGGTTCTGGCTTTGGCTTGGCTCGATCCTGACCTTTTCAGGGATTTGGGAAGTGAATCAGCAGTTGAGAGAACTTTCTCTCTCCCTGCCTTAAATGATTTTTGAATCAGAATATATAATTTACCATAAAATTAATTCACTTAAAATATATCAAATGATTTTTATATATTCAGAGTTGTATAATCAACACAGATTTTTTCTTTAAAGATTCATTTTTATTATTATTATTATTTTTTTTTATTGGAAAGGCAGATATCCAGAGAGGAGAGACAGAGAGGAAGATCTTCCGTCCGATGATTCACTCCCCAAGTGAGCGCAACAGGCCGATACTATGCCGATCCGAAGCCAGGAGCCTCTTCCGGGTCTCCCACGTGGGTGCAGGTTCCCAAAGCTTTGGGCCGTCCTTGACTGCTTTCCCAGGCCACAGGCAGGGAGCTGGAAGGGAAGCGGGGCTGCCAGGATTAGAACCGGCGCCCATATGGGATCCTGGGCGTGCAAGGGGAGGACCTTTAACCACTTGCGCCACCGCGCCGGGCCCTCAACACAGATTTTAAAACTTTTTTCTTAAAAATATTATTTAAAAGGCAGAATTAGAGATTTTCCATTCCCTAATTCATTCTGGAGGTAAGGCCAGGTCAAAGCCAGGAGTTTCCTCTGGGTTTCCCATATCGGTGGCAGCACCCAGGTGCTTAAGCAATCTGTTGCTGTTTTTCCAGATGCCTAAACAGGGAGCTGGATTAGAAGTGAAGAAGTTTGAGCCTAGCACGGTAGCCTTGCAGGTGCTGGGATCCCATATAGGTTCAGGTTGGTGTCCCGGCAGCCCTGCTTCCCATCCAGCTCCCTGCTTGCGGCCTGGGAAAGCAGTCAAAGACAGCCCAAAGCTTTGGGACCCTGCACCCATGTGGGACACCTGGAAGAAGCTCCTGGCTCCTGGTTTCTGATTGGCTCAACTCTAGACATTGCCACCACTTGGGGAGTGAGTCAGTGGACAGAAGATCTGACTTTTCAATAAAAATAGATAAAAGTGAAGGAGTTGGAACATGAAGCAATACCCATATAGGATGTTGGTGGTAAGGCAGAAAATTAGCCTCATTTGCCACCACATTGGCCCCTTTCCTGTTTTTAATTTTTTTTTAAGATTTATTCATTTTTATTGCAAAGTCAGATATACAGAGAGGAGGCGGGACAGAGAGGAAGATCTTCATCTGATGATTCCCTCCTCAAGAAACCGCAACAGCCGGTGCTGCACTGATCCAGAGCCAGGATCCCAGATCCTCTTCCGGGTCTCCCACACAGGTGCAGGGTCCCAGTCTTTGGGCCGTCCTCAGCTGCTTTCCCAGGCCACAAGCAGGGAGCTGGATGGGAAGTGGAGCTGCCAGGATTAGAACTGGCGCCCATATGGAATCCCTGGGCATTTGAGGCAAGGACTTTAACTACTAGGCCACCGCACTGGGCCCAGTGTTTTTTTTTTTTTAAGTTTACTTAGTTTTCATTTTTATTTGCAAAGCAGAGTTATAGAGGAGAGGCAGAAAGATCTTCTGTCTGCTGGTTCACTTCTCAAATGGCGCAATAGAGAGTGGGGCCAATCTGGAGCCAGGAGCCCGGGGCTTATTCTGGGTCTCCCACACGGGAGCAGAACTTGGACCATCCTCTGCTGACATAGCAGGGAGCTGGACTCGAAGTGGAGCTGCCATGGCAGGAACCAACATCCCTATGGGATGATTAGCTTGCTGTGCGATGGCACTGCCCGCTTTATTTTTAAGATTGATTTATTTGACAGGCAGAATTACACAGAAAGATATTCCACTTGCTTGTTTACTTGCCAAATGTCTGCAACCGATGGGGCTGTGCCAGGTTAATGATGCTGAAACACCTCTGTGTGTGCTTTCAAGATTTATTTATTTGAAAATAGAGAGATGAAGAGACACAGATCTATCTTCCATCCACCGGTTCACTCCCCGGATACCTGCCAGGGCCAGGGCTGGGCAAGGCAGACCCTCGGAGCCAAGACCTCCACTCTGTTCTGTGCTGCCTCACAAGTGGCAGGACCCCAAGCACTGGGCCGTCTTCCGCTGCTTTGCCAGGCACATTAACGGGGTCTGGACGGGAAGTGACGCAGCTGGGACTTGAACTGCCTTTGCAGGCATTGACTTTACCTGTCAGGCCCCGATGTGGTCCCTGTGTTCTTACCTTTTGTGTATGAAATGATTGTTTTATTACAGAAATATTCATTAATTGCGAAATGCCAGCATTTCATGCAAAACTTAATCTATGTGCCACAATTTTGGCCTGTTCATCTTTTAAACAAAGTTTATATACTTGAAAGAATGAGAGAGTGAGTGCGAGATCTTCTGTCCTCTGATTCGTTCCCCAAACTCACAAGAGCTAGAGCCGAGCCAGGCCAGTCTAGGAGTCTCCTGACAATAACATCCCGGCTTCCCGCATAGGTCAGGTTTTTGTACATTTATTCTCCTTCACAAGGTGTATGATGTACAAATCCTCCCGCTTTCTGACTTTCCTTTTTGAATTTCCTTGATGTCTTTGTAGCAGAATTTTAATGTTTAATAAATCCAATTTTTTCTTTTCTGTTAATGTTTTCACTGTGTTTGATTACTTGAAGCCCAGCCCAAGGTCAGGAAGATGTTCCCTTACGTTTTCTTCCAGAAGGACCACCCCTATTTTAGCTCATATTTAGCTTGAGATTCATCCTGAGTTGATTTCGTATTGGTAAGGTCAAGGCTGTTTTGGGGGGTGGTGTGCGAGGAGGTTGGTGTCCAGGTGGGTGAGCCCAAGGGAGAGCGAGCGTGACGACGAGGAAAGACCCAGCTGGTGGAGGCCAGTCCTGGTTGGGACCCTTCTCGGCCGCGCTGGGAGAACCCTGACAACTCGGGGATGGAGGCGGACGGCGCCACGACCGCGGACCCGGACCGGCTCACTGCCGAAGCCTGCCCCAAAGCAGGAGCCGCGCGACCCCCGGCCTCGGGCCGCCCGCGGCTCCTTCCGCCCGCCCTTCCGCCCGCCTGTCCCTTTCCTAGTTTCCCGCGGGAGTCGGCTCTTGAAGAGGACCAATCGCAGCCGAGAGGTTTGCAGATCCGACCAATCAGAGGCGAGGGTGGAGCCAGGGAGGGCCGCGCGTAGAAGGTGTTCCTCTGGGTGAGGCTGAGTGGGCCTGGTGGGGACCCCCGGGCGAGCAGGAGCCGGGACCCCCTGGCGAGCAGGAGCCGGGACCCCCGGGCGAGCAGGAGCCGGGACCCCCAGGCGGGTAGGCGGGGACCCCCGGGCGAGCAGGAACCGGGACCTTCGGGCAGGTAGGCTGTGGGACCCCCGGGCAGGTAGGCCGGGACCCCCGGGCGAGCAGGAGCCGGGACCCCCGGGCAGGTAGGCTATGGGACCCCCGGGCTAGCAGGCTGTGGGACCCCCAGGCGTGCTGGCGACCCAGCTGGGTCTGGAAGCGCCCGGGGCCATGGCCGCCCCTGCCTCTCCTTGCGGGAGTCCAGCCTCGGACGCTGAGTCTCCGTCGACCGGTCTGGACTCCTCAGAGCCGCGCACCAGCTGTCTGGATCTATGGAAGGAGAAGAACAACCGACTGGTTCGGCAGGTCAAGGTAACAGTTGCCAGAAGCCTCGTTTTGCGACCCCAAGACCATACAAAACGGGTTTGCAGCCATTGGGAATGTACTGTAGCCGGTGGGGCAGTGGCTGAGCCCGAAAACGAACGCATCCCTTGCTCCTGCAAGGAGAGAGAAAAAGACTGCCCCGCCGTGACATGCATTGCACCTTTGGCAGGTGGCTCAGGGCTCTGGGTCATCTCTGAAGCGGCTGCGGTTGGCTCAGGACACAGTGGAAGGATTCCGAGAGCTCCTCCACAGCCTGCAAGGTAGGTAAGGTCCTTCCCTCTGGGATGCTGAGATCCTCCTTGGCTCCTATGATTGGCAGGGGGTGCGGAGTGGGAGTCCAATAAGCCTCAGGCTCTCGGGTGGAATAGTCTTTGGACCAGTGACTCCTACATGCACATACTTAGGCATCTGAATAAACGGTTTCTAGAACTTTCCAGAAGAAAGTGAGGAAAGTTCCAGACACTTTGTCCAAAGCTTGGATACTTTATTGAGACCATTTTAGTGAGGCATCTGTAGGTTGAGATCTTCTCTGGGGAATCTCGAAGGACAAGGGTCTGTGACACCAGCATTTGTTTCCCAGGACTCCCAGCGACTGTCCTTGTTCTCCGCCTGGAGCTGACTGTCATCTGCAATTTCCTTATCCTGAAGGTGAACCTGGCCAAGAGTTTCTCCCAAGACCAGGCCCAGGATATCCAGCAGGGCCTAGAGAGAGGTGAGGGCTGAGGTTGTCTCCCTTGCTTCAACTTCAGGGCAGTGGGGATGGGAAGAGCAACACAGGCTGTCACCTCAGTGGGGAGAGAGGCCCTTCTCTGATCTGTGTGCTCCTCAGACCAGACCAAGATGTTTTCGTGGTAACCCTTGGGCTTCTACAGAAGAGCAAGGTGGAAAGCAGGGGAACGGGAGATGGAGCATGCAGTCTCCCCTCAGCCGCCTGCGTATTTGTCCTCCGTAGTGCTGGAGACACAGGAGCAGCCTGGGCTCAGGTTGGAGAGGGAACTCCTGGAACTGTGGCATGCTGTACTCCACACTTCTTCCCTCGTGCCGGAGCTGCTCCCTGCTCTGCACCGACTGCTCGGCCTGCAGGCTGCACTCTGGCTGAGGACGGACCGCCTTGGGGATCTAGCCCTGCTGCTCCAGACTCTGAATGGCAGCCAGGTAATGGGGAAGGGACCTGGAGCATCCTCCACTGCTTTCCCAGGTCATAGGCAGGGAGCTGGATGGGAAAGGGAGCAACCAGGACTTGAGCCTGCTTCCATATGGGATGCTGGTACCACAAGCTATTGAGGCACTGCCAGCCACCCCACCACCAGAGCATTTTTTATGTGGTTTACTTTTTTTTTTTTAAGACTTATTTATTTTTATTGGAAAATCAGATATAAAGAGAAGAAGAGAGACAGAGAGGAAGATCTTCCGTCCGATGGTTCACTCCCCAAGTGGCCGTAACAGCCGGAGCTGAGCCAATCCGAAGCCAGGAGCCACGAGCTCTTCCGGGTCTCCCTTGTGGGTGTAGGGTCCCAAATCTCTGGGCCGTCCTCAACTGCTTTCCCAGGCCATAAGCAAGGAGCTGGAAGGGAAGTGGAGCCGCTGAAATTAGAACCAGTGCCCATATGGGATCCCGGCGTTCAAGGCGAGGACCTTAACCACTGCTATTGCGCAGGGCCCCAGAGCATTTTTTTTAAAAAATAGCTTAATGAATCTGGGTAGGATCTGGGCTCTTGTGACCTTGCTGTAATCCTCCTGCAGCTTAGGTCTTTCACATGGCATTGCTCCTTTCCTCTTAGGATCAGAGGAACCTTGGAGCTCCAGGCTCGACCACGGGAAACTCCCTTCCCAGGAGTGAGGGACCCCAGAGTGGGTCCCATGAGGATCTGCTGCTACTTCTAAAATCTTGGACCCCCCCGGTTGAGGAATCCAACGGCCCACTGATCCTGCAGGATGCACGGAGCTTAAGGGATGCCGTGCTGACAGCGTTTGCCTACAGCCAAGGTCAGCGAGCAGCCTGACTCATGCATTCCTCCCTTCCAGGGCTTTCTGGGCTCCTGTGCTCCCTGGCACAGCCCCTTCAGGATTCTGGGCTCTTGTTCCTCATCATGCCCCCTGCCCAAGGGCCTGTCCTGACTCACAACTTGATGGCTGTTAGGCCTGCAGGAGCTGACCTCAGGGAGCCTGCCCAGGGCGCTGAGCAGCCTGCACGAAGCTGCTTCTGGTCTGTGTTCCCGGGCTCTCTTGGTCCAGGTGTACACGGCAGTGGGGACCTGTCTGCGAAAGATGGTAAAAAAAGGTCTTAGGGTGGCCCCGGGGGACCATGGGGACAGCCTTCTGTGTGGTAAGAGTCACTGAGGCCTGCGTCCCCTTACTCCTCCAGGGACACCCTCAAAGCGCGCTGCTCTACTTGATCACAGCCTTGAAAGAGGGCTCGGCCTTGGGTCCTCCGCTCCTGGAGGCCTCCAGGTTGTATCGGCAGCTAGGAGACACAGCAGCAGAGCTCGAGAGCCTGGAACTCCTGGTGGAGGTGAGGAACTGCCCAGTGCAGGATGACTGAGGTGCTCATGCGGCCATGACGGACTCAGGCACATGGGGAAGTGTGGCTCTCGGCGGTGATGGATCGCTTTCTTTCTGTCCCCTTTAGGCATTGAGTGTTGTACCTCCTTCTGAAGCCCCTCTGTTTCTCATTGAGGCAGAATTATTACTTCCACCACCTGACCCAGCCTCGCCCCTTTATTGTGGCTCGCAGGGCCAAGCCAAGCACCTGCTAGCAAGCCGATGCCTGCAGACAGGGAGGTGAGATTCCTCCTTGCCCACCTGAGCTTGTCTTCCTCTACCTGCAGTGTGACACTGCTTTTCCTTTTGTGAGTTGAGTGAATAACCAAGGTAGCTGTAGGGGCCTTACTGCTAGATTCATTCTGAGGACTCTAGACTGGGAACAGGGAACTTTTGTGGGGTAACTGGTGCCATCTGGATATGTATAATAACATTTGTAGCCCATGTAACGCTATCAACTTAAGGCTAGAGTTGTGGTGTAGTGAGCCAAGCTGATACCTGCACATGGCATCCCATATGAGTACCAGTTCAAGTCCTAGCTGCTCTGTTTCCAATCCAATGTCCTGCTGATGTGCCTGGTGCATTCACTGGCTCACTTCCCAAATTGCTGCAATAGCCAGGACTGGGCCAGGCCAAAGCCAGGAGTCAGGAGTTCTATGCTGGTCTCCATACTAGTGGCAAGGGCCCAAATACTTGGGTGATAGCTTCTGCTGTTTTCCTAGGTGTGCCGGCAGGGAGCTTGATTGGAGTATAGCTAGTAGATTTCAAACTGATGCTCACGTGAGATGCTGGCCTTGCAGCAGCTGCTTAACTCACTGTACCACAACACTAGCCCTCCCAGATCATCAAAAGCAGTATAGATCCCATGTAGATAATATATTTTAAAGACTTACTTATTTTTATTGAAAGACAGACTTACAGAAAGAGAGAAATCTTTGCTTATTGTTTCACTCCCCAAGTGGCCACAATGGTCAGAGCTGAGCCAATCTGAAGCCAGGAGTGTCCCCCAGGTCTCCCATGCAGATCCAGGGTCCCTAAGCTTTGGGCCATCCTCCACTGCTTTCCCAGGCCACAAGCAGGGAGCTGGATGGGAAGTGGAGCATCTGGAACATGAACCAGTGCCCATATGGGATCCCGGTGCTTTGCAAGGGTAGGATTAGCCCATTAGCCTGGTTCAGAGCCCCATGGCCCCAGCTCCCACTATTGTTAAGGGGTACTGAGCATCTCTCTGTTAGCTGAGAGAGAACATTCTCAATGCAGTGAGATGCTGGGGCCTAAGATGAGGCTCGTGGCTTGTGACTCCTCAGGGCAGACGATGCAGCAGAGCACTACTTGGACTTGCTGGCCTTGTTGCTGGATGGTCTGGAGTCGAGGGTAGGTGTGTGGTTAAGGTTCCCTGCAGGGAGACGGAGGGGTCGGGAGCCCCTCTGAGGTACAGCTAGGCTGGTAGTGTCTGTGCTTCTCTCTATGGAGCTGTTGTTCTGGGAGCAAGGGTGCTGTGTGGTACCAGAGCCTGGTGAAGGGTGTCAGGGGCTGGTGGCTCCTCAAGCCTCTGGAAGACACCGCATCCTCCTTCCACCCCAGTTCTCTCCACCCCCTTGTCCCCCAGGGCCCTGCGTGCCCGAGCTGTTCCTGGAGGCAGCAGCAACGCTGATCCAGGCAGGCCGAGCCCAGGATGCCTTGACAGTCTGCGAGGAGCTGCTCAGACGCACATCTTGTCTGCGTCCCAAGATGCCTCGGCTGTCTGAAAATGTCAGAAAAGGAACCAAGGGACAGCCGTACTGTCCACTCTGGGTCTCTGCCACTCACCTGCTTGAGGGCCAAGCCTGGGCAAAGCTGGAGGCCTCAAAAGAAGCAATTAGTGACTTTAGCCGGTGAGCCCTCAGCTGGGAAAGCCAGGGGGGAAGGGAAGGTGGGGAGGATTGATGTTCTGGATGGGGGTTTGGGGAGCTCTGTTCTCACCTACCCACCGCCTGGGTCCCTGAGGTTGATTCCTTTTCAACCCTACTCCATGTCCTACGCCAGGTGCCTTGAGCTGCTCTTCCGGACTGTGCCTGAGGATAAAGGACAAGGTGATTTCAACTCTCAGTTTTCTTCTGAACTTTCTGGAAGTGGTGGTATTGGAGTGGGTTCCTTTCTATGCGTCTTAGGCTAACAGACTAGGAGTCTTAAGAAAATGGGACTCCAAACACATGAAAAGATAGAGGGGACTTGGAGTTTGGTGACTATGGAGCTGGGAAGGCCCCCTTTAAAAAAAAAGAATACATATGTATATATATATATTTTTTTTTTTTTCTTTGAAAGAGTTACAGAGAGAGTGAGAGAGAGATGGAGAGAGAAAGATCTTACATCTGCAGGTTCACTGTCCAGTGGTCACAATGGGCAGAGCTGGGCTGGTCTGAAGCCAGGAGTCAGGAGCTTCTTCTGGGTTTCCCATGTGAATTCAGGGTCCCACGGCCTTGGGCCATCCTCCACTGCTTTCCCAAGCCACAGACAGGGAACTGGATGGGAAGTAGAACAGCCAGGAACTTGAACTAATGACCATATGGGATGCTGGTGTCACAGGCAGATTAGCTTGCTATACCATTTTGCTTGCCCTGAAGACACTTCTTGACTTTGGGGTTGATCCCCAGGGACAGCTTCCAACTGTGAGCAGGGGTGTATGTCAGATGTGACACTACAGCAGCTTCGGACGGCTGCCCTGATCAGCCGGGGATTGGAATGGATAGCCAGTGGCCAGGATGCCAAAGCCCTACAGGACTTTCTCCTCAGTGTACAGATGTGCCCAGGTATGTATACCTGCGTGACATGAGCTAGGCAGAGAAGCCCACGGGGGAGGTGCCTGGGCATAGGATAGTGTTCCCAGACCAAGGCGAGTGGGCTCGTGCTGTGTATATAGGGGGTTTACTCACGTGCAGATGCACAGGCATACACAAGTCTGTGCGCAGCTCGCCCTGCCCCCCCCCCCTCCCCCCAAGAGTTCCCTGTTTTCCTTGTATGCTGGCACACAGATCATGACTGCCCCAAGAGAGGTGAGTGGTGCAGGAAAAGGGCCAGCCGATCCAAGACCACAGAGCTTGGGCTAGGAATGGTGATCTACCCCTGGTGCCCTGTGGGAGTGTGGGCAGCACACTTCCCCCTTTAGACCTGCTTCCCTGTAATAAAATAGTACTGAGTGCTGCTTCCCTGTAATAAAATAGTACTGAGTGCTGCGTCAAGTTCTAAGGCCCTGTGTTCTGGGGGCTTGGCTACAGGTCATCCAGACGCTTCCTTTCACTTGCTTCAGACGCTGTGGAGGCTGGACCGGAGAGATGAAGCCACTGCCCTCTGGCGGCAGCTGGAGGCCCAGCCAGAGTTGCCCCAGGAAGATGCGAGCCAGTGAGGCCTGTTGGCTTGGGGCTGAGGGGCAGCTGGAACCCTGGTGTCCTCAGGCTTACTGAGGGTGATGGGGCATGAGAGGGAGGGAGGCTGCCCAATCTCTTGTCCTACATTTCACACCCCTCTTCCTGCTCTCTAGGTCTCTCCCACTGTACCTAGAAATCTGTTTGAGCTGGATCCGCCCCCCTGACCGGAAAACCTTCCTGGAAAAGTTTCAGACGTCATCTCTGGAATCTTGTGACCTGTAGCTGCAATGTTTCCAGGGACCTGAGCAGGGCCCCCCGTGGACCGCCTCCTTGTGGGGAGGGCTTGCTATCCGCCCCCCCAGGAGATGATGTGGCTGGCGCTGGCAGTGCCGGGCAACTTCTGTACCAGCCAGGTCGGTGGTGGTGCTCTGGAACCTGGCCTGCTTACTGCCATTGTGTTTCTAAACGAGGCATGCCCTGCTGCCATGCACGCATGGACTTTGCTCTGGTTTCCCCTCCCTTGTGTGGAGTAAAAGTGCATATTGATCTCTTGTTTTGTCTTCAATGGTTTACTGGCATGGGGTGGCTCTTGGCTGCCAAGTGCACAAGGTGCTCTCTCACCATCGGGGCATGAGGAAAAGGCTGGCGAAACACAAATGCAGCAAGCAGCGGCTTTATTTCTTCCAAATGGTGAGAGAGGCTGTGTGTAGCGATGGGACCTCTCTAGATGAGGGCAGCTACTTCATAGTTACAACGGACAGGCAGAGCTTCTGCCTAATCCTAAATTCTGGAAACGACCTGAGGTCAGTCCAGGGCGAAGGTGCATGAGTCGACAAGACACTAACAGCTTACCTGTTAGCTAGGGTCATGAATGACTGCAGTGCTTGGGGCCCGGGACTTCAAGTCCCAGCATGCAGTTTCCTTGCTGCCCTTGGCTCTATTGAACCTGCTGCGTTACGTGGTTGCCCTGCCCTTTGATCCCTAAAAGCCTTGCATGCCCTCGCTTCCGGGCACGTCATACTGTATGGTAAGGGGCGCGTGCACCGCCAAACACGGAGAACACTGTCAAGCCTGTGGCATTAGTGTTACCCGAGGGTGTCACGAACGGGGCAGGGGGTGCCAGTGAGTGGAGCAGAGGTGCCGGACCTGTGCTTTCGGGGAGCAAGATGAAGGGTGTGGGGGAGGAGAGCTGGGAATCGGAGGCGCCCCAGGCTGGAAGAGAAACTACGTCTAGGTTATCGCCGCCACAGGACGAGACCAACACAAGGTTCAAGCCATTGTGCGAGGTTCTTCCTGGGCACAAGCTCAGGAGCCAATGAACTGCAGCCAGGTGGGAGAGTCCGCCCCCGAGAGATTAAAGGCTCCCTTCTCTCCAACCGATTGGGCCCCTATTCTTTCCTCTGATTGGCCGGGAGTCCCAGTCCGTCGGGGAAGCGTAGCCTTGCGGCCAATTGACGTGGCGTTACTAGGCGTGTTGTCGTCTTGAGGCGGGAGCCCGGCCCTCAACGGCTCTTCTGATTGGCTCCGACCGCCGGGTTGCTGGGGAAGAGGCGCGGAGGGGCGGGCGGAAGGCCTCAGGGCCAGCGTCGATTGGCTGAGGCGAGGGCAGCTTTCCTTCCGATGATTCGGCTCTTCTCAGCTCAGTCTCGGCGAAGCGTCTGCGGCCGTCGTCGTCCTCGTCGCTGCCTCTGCCCCCTCGCGGACCAGGAGCCAGCGTCTCCCGCCCGCCGCCGGGAGGAAGCGTGAGGCGAAGGAGGCCGCCCGCCAGCTTGCCGCCCGTTCTCTCGTCTCTCGCCTGGGAGAGCCGAAGCTCCGGCCGAGTCCTCGAAGCCGTTACCCGTGGGCCGCCACAGCCGCCGACCGGGAGAGGCGCGCGCCATGGCCTCCGGAGCCGAGTAAGTGCGGGCGGGCGCGCGCTCGCTGCGGGGGCGCGCACCGCGGGGCTCCGCCGCGCCGAGTAGGCCCGGCCCGGCCTGAGGAGAGAGAGAGAGACGCGAGAGAGCGAGGGCGGGAAAACAGGAGAGGGTGAGGGGCGGCGGGGGGCTGCCGAGGCGGCGGGGCCGGGCTGCGGGCCCGCGCGCCCCCTAGGCCGGAGCCCGGGCCGGATCGTGCTGTGTCATGCAGGCCCCGGCCGGCCCGATGGGGCCCGCCCTCGGGGCGGCCGAGGCCTGCTAGCCCGGGTCCGGACTTCGGGCCTGCCCACCGCCGGCGCGGGGCCTCGAGGCTTTGGGCCCGGGCTGCCGACCCCGACGCTCCGCCGCCCGGGCAGAGCAGGCCCGGCGCGCCTCAGGCCTCCTTCCCGGCCCGGTGGGCGTGGACTCGGGGCCACGTGAAGGCGGCGGGAGCCCCGGGACGGCGGAGGCCCCGGGGTGGGGACGGGACCTTCACGGCCTTTTTGGGTTTTTCTCCGGGAGGCGCGATGTTGTGCAGGCAGCTTCCCTGGATGGATGTGAGGGCCTCGAGGTGGAGTGTGTCTGCACCCTTGTAGCTCCCCGCTCAAGTTCGGATCCCCGTTCTTACACTTCAGAAGCCTACCTGAGTTTCAGCTTTCTCACACACAGAGGCAGGTTGCCCAGTGCACTCAAAGACACACATACGTACAGCCCTTTCCCCAGGCAGCCAGATTGAGAAATTGTCTCGTCCCTAGGACTTTGGGCCCCTTAGGAAAACGTAAGGTAAAACCTGGCCACCTCAGCTCACTCCGGTTTAGATGGCTGGGAGGGGGAAAACCCACATGTCACAGGCAGCCTACCGAAACTGCTTCTAAGAGTCCAGCATTTAGAGGTGTGTTCCTTTTTCTCACAGTTTTGAGTCAGGATAAAGTTGCTTCCTCATAAAAGAACCACGAATGAGTTCTTAAAATAGGCTCTTTTGTTTTCAAAAATAAGAACCTGAAATTCTTGGCAACTGGCATCATAGGCAGTTTGCAAAGCACGAGGTCATGTTGCTGACTCTTACCTGAAACCCCTCCAAGTCCTCTGTGGGCTGATGCTGTTCTGAGGAGGGCCTGACTCTGCAGATGGTGAGTGATGGCCAGCGTGATGGCTGGCCCCTGGGAGACTGCATTTGCTCCTTTAGGGCTCTTGATGGGTCAGGGATTATTGATCTTGGGATTAAGTGAGGACATTGCACTGACAACTCAGAGCCAGGATAGGTAGTAGTAGGCAGGTTGCAAGTTTGCTTGGAATGTAGCTTTGAAGCTAGAGTACAGATCATATTGCCCAGACATTGGTGTTTTTGTGGTGTTTTTGTCTGCCCCTGCCCTCTGCCTCAGGGAGGCAGCAGAGAAGTTCCTGGCAGGGTATTTGGATGGGTCAGGGAGCAGGAGCACCTAGGACTCTGTTGATGGTTGATTGCTGGGCTGGTGTCCTTGGCCACTAGTGCCATCTCTGAGGAAGCAGGCCAGTTTGAATTGAGGAGACTTTACCCCTAGAATCTAGCTAAAGGCAGTGGGGTAAGGGGACGGCGCCTGGCCAGAGCATCTGCTGAACCTTCACAGTTCGGTTGGATGAGTGGGGTTTGGTGAGAAGTAATTCTTAAATTGGACCCATCTTTTATTTCCTTGGTAATTTGGAGTTTTTTCTGATTGGCTGTGTCAGGAATAGAAGATATTAAATCTTGGGTAGCTCCCCAGCATTGTAGAACATAGGCATCTTCCCCCTTTCTTGCTGCAATTTGCGAGAATAGTTCTAGTGGAAATGCCATTCTGTCCTGTTTCCCCAGCTCCTAGAGCAGTGCCTATCATGACACATGACACCCGCTCAGTTTGTTGAATGAGAAGTGCTTTTTCCTGTTGCCTTCTGTACTGTCAGGCCTGTTTTGGCTAATGCTCAGGCTGGCGGGAGCCTTACTGGGGAGCAAGTGCTTCCCAAGGAGGGCCCACTGAGAGTGGAGGCTGGAGGTGAGCTAGCCAGGAGGTATCTTCTGGAAAGTGATGGAAATAGTATATAGTCATGCGACCTTGTTTTGGATAGGAGGGATTTGGATTTACCCCATGCTTTAGTGTTTTCCAGTTTTTGGAGTTTTGTGCCTTTGCAATTCCACTCTGGAGTACATTTTGAATTGGAACATCTTTCTGAGGGTTCCAGCACTGTTGGTGGTTTTCCTGGCTATGCTGGGTTTGTGCTTGGTGTTCAAAGGCTTTATTCTGAGTAGGGTAATGCCAATGATTTGGCCCCATTGTGACCCCAGACTACCTCCCTGGGCTTTGAGGGAAGTTGCTGACTCATTTCATTGGAAGAAAAGTTCAGTGCTTTTGCTAATCATAGTGATTATTAATAAATAATGTGTCATGCATTGTATTGAACATTCTACACTTTTTTTAATCCTTTTATTTTTTTATTATATTTTTGTGACAATCTTTACATAGTTAATTAGGGTAAAAAGATTCAAGGGCTATAGGAAAGTGGGTAAGACTATTGTTTCCATATTGTTTCCTTCATGTGTAAAGGGGGATATTAAGGGAGAAGGCCCACCCAGTTTCCCACCTACCCCAGGTCCCGAACGTAGGCCGTGCTCTGAGGTTCTTGCGTGGTTTTGATAGTTCACCACTTGCCACTCCGAGCATGATGAGGTCTTTGAAGAATCCACTAATTGACATAGTCCATCATAGAGTCTCCTTTTGCCCCATATTTCACTGCCAACATATAGCTGAGGTGGTTGATTGACCTGTTCTGCCTTTTCTTGGTTAGGCTTCTGAGTCCAGCATTTTGATTGGGGATCCAAGCAAGATGCCTGGTCCTGAGACCCTCCCGAGACCCTCCCGCAGCCGAGAGGCTGCTGGAAGTTTAAACCCCCCAGGCCCAAGGTCGTGCCCCTCCCCAATCCCATTCACCACCCAATGAGGGCGGCGGGTGGGCCCGGGACCTGCCCAGTCATGGAGACTCCGGCCCCCTCATCCCAAAGGGAGCAGCCCCCGGAGCCCAGGCAGGCCCGGGGACAGCTCACCATGTGCACATGGTGGCTGGTGTCTGAGATCCAGGCATGAGATGCCCAGTCCTGAGGCCCCCGTTCTATACTTTTTAAAATAATTTTTTAAAAAAAGATTCACTTATTTATTTGAAAGGCAGAGTGAGATGGGGGAGAGACAAGTCTTCTGTTTGGCTTTTTTCCCAGATGGCCTAAACAGCAAGGGCAGGGCCAGATCAAAGCCAGTTGCCTGGGATTCAGTACTGGCATCGTCCATTGTTTTCCCAGATGCAGCAACAGGGAGCTAGATTGGAAGCAGAGAAGGTTGAACTAGGACTGGCAGTCACATAGGATACTGGTATCATAGGTGGTGGCTTAACCTATTGTGCTACAATGCTGGCCCCTCATTGTTTTATTACAAAGTCATATAGAGAGAGGAGAGACAGAGAGGAAGATCTTCTGTCCAATGATTCACTCCCCAAGTGAGCACAACGGCAGGAGCTGTGCCAATCCGAAGCCAGGATCCAGGAACCTCTTCTAGGCTTTTCATGTGGGTGCTTTGGGCCGTCCTCGACTGCTTTCCCAGGCCACAAGCAGGGAGCTGGATAGGAAGCAGGGCCACCAGGATTAGAACCAGCTACCATATGGGATCCTGGTGCGTTCAAGGCGAGGACTTTAACCACTACATTATCACGCCAGGCCCAGAAGGTTAATTCTTAAGTTGATGTTCTTGTATGGACTGTGAATGATATCATAAATGTCTGAAAGGCCATTGGTTGGGGAAAAATGTTTCCCACCTTTTAAAAATTGCTGTGCAACCTTTATTTCTGTTATGCCTCCAGTTATTCTTGGGCCCTCGCTCCTTGAACCTGGGGCAGGAGTACTTTGGACCTTGCAGCTGGGCCACTAGTACTGAAAACACCAGGAGCTGCTGGAACGAGGACTGTGATCTGTACTAGATACTGCTCCTTGTAACCTTAGCAGAATGCCCTTTCTGGTGCAGGGATGGCTTTACCCATCCACTCTTAACTGGTGTTTGGAGACTAGTGGGTCCTTTTCAGGCTGGGCTGTCTGTTAGCACTGACTTCATTTTCTCTTCTAGTTCAAAGGGTGATGACTTATCAACAGCCATTCTCAAGCAGAAGAACCGTCCTAATCGGTTAATTGTTGATGAAGCCATTAATGAGGACAACAGCGTGGTGTCCTTATCCCAGGTAAGTTGGGTTCACAGGCCTGCTTCCTTATCACACTTACTTGAGGAACTTCCTGGTTTCCTCTCCTGTTTTTCTTGCAGTGACTGCAGATAGAGTGGGGCTTACTGGGAATCCCAGCCTCCAGGGCTGCTGCTTACCCCCTTCTGTCCAGTGACCCACAGGCCTTAACCTTCTTTCCTCAGCCCAAGATGGATGAACTGCAGTTGTTCCGAGGTGACACAGTGTTGCTGAAAGGAAAGAAGAGGCGGGAAGCTGTGTGCATTGTGCTTTCTGATGACACATGTTCTGATGAGAAGATTCGAATGAATAGAGTGGTTCGGAATAACCTGCGCGTACGCCTAGGGGATGTCATCAGGTGTGTGTGTGGGTTACTTGGCCCCTCCGGGATGGGAGGCCAGAGACAGCCTGCATTCTAACGAGAGTAACCCTGTAGGAAACCTACTGGCCCTGGGAAGACTCCTATTTCATTGTTGTCTTTAGGTCTCTATTCTGCCTTCCTGGGACTTCAAAATCACAGCTGCATGACCCCTTAGGACAAGTTGACATTTCTGTGACTTTCTTGACGGCTTTATTTTTTTGTACTAGAAGTGTTAACTCGCTTTTAGACAGTGGTTTTGAATGCCATTTGAGAGTATCTGCCAAATCTCCTTATTGCTGTGTTCGATTAATAGTTTGTGTTAGTGTTTGGAATGGAATGGGGATGTGGTACAGGGAGGATGGGTGGGTGCCTAGCAGATCTTTTGTTGTTGTTAAGATTTATTTGAAAGAGTGACAGGGACAGAGCCTGAGCTGGGCTGGGCCAACACTGGGAGCCAGGTACCTGTCCCATCATCCACTGCTTTTCCAGGCACACATAAAGGGCCCTGGTTCTGAAGTGGAGCAGTTGATGTTTCAACCTGCACTTGTTTCTTCTTAATACTAGCTCTAACTTCTGAGAAACAGGTTCCCCCCCACCCCCCTTCAATATTTATTTTACTTATTTGAATGGCAGGATTAGGAAGATGGATAGGGAGAAATAGAGAGAGGTGTTAAGTTTGTTGACTCATTCTACAGAAAGCCACAGTGACTAGGAGTGTGCCCTGCTGAATCGGTAGCTTCTTCCAGGTTTTTTCACATGGGTTCAGGGGCTCAAGTTCTTAGGCTGTCCTCTGTTGCTTTCCCAGGCACCTTAACAGCAGGCTAGATGGGAAATGAAGTAGCCAGAACTCGAACTGGCTTCTGTATGGGATGCCAGCAGCTTAAGCTGGTGTGCCATAATGCTGGCCCCATATCAGGTCTTTAGGAATCCAGGTTTTCCTAGGGTAGAGGTATATCTCAAGCGCGAATTCCCTGCCCCTCCCCGTTTTTGTGTAACTGTAGGCAAGAGGCCCTCGCATCTTTGAATCCTCTCTTGCCTCCTTATTTTCCCTAACCACTCACCTCTTGACTGGTATTATCTAAAGTGTTTGTTTTTCGTGGAGTTTCTTCCGGGGGCGGGAAGGATGGGGATCTAGGCACTCTATCAAGGTGTTCTGATTTTCTGGCTTACATTCCTTTTTTTTTTTTTTTTTTTTTTTTTTGCTTTATTTTCTTGACTCTTGAGACTAGATTGAAGTCTGTGTATAATACTGGGTTACCAGTATTAGCTAGGAGGACTGTCTGGATTTCCTTCATTGTAAGCCCCACATGTCTTTTTTTATGAATATTCTAAAATGTTCTTGATTTTGGCTCACTGATTGGGAGTTGGCTGCGCTTGAGGCTTCTCCTGCTGAATGTGAGTTGTCTTAGCTCTGCTTTGCTGTTTATTTGCCTTTATTCCTGCCTGTTTTCCTTCCTCTGTTCACTTCAGTCCATCTCTGCATTTCTCTTTGAATTGCCATCAGCTGTCTCTGCCAGGCCCTTTTGGAGTTGCAGTACTTGGGGCTGCAGTGTGGTTGGTAATGTGGAGTCTGCTTGTCATCCTCAGCATCCAGCCATGCCCTGATGTGAAATATGGCAAACGCATCCATGTGCTGCCCATTGATGACACAGTGGAAGGCATCACTGGCAATCTGTTTGAGGTATACCTTAAACCATACTTCCTGGAAGCTTATCGACCCATCCGGAAAGGTAAGAGATAATTTGGGGGGATTGAGTGTAAGGATGGTTATAGGGAAACTTAGAAAGTAAACACTGGGATGTTTTCATAGAGTTGGGCACACATACGCATCTTTGCAATGTTTCTGTCTTTTCCTGTGTTTGTAAAAGCTATTCCTTTAAGAAAATCTTGCATTTTGGCTGTGTCACACAGACCAAAGTGTGTATCTGTAGTTAGTGATTGTAGTAAGAACATGAGTTATCTGTACTTCAGAAGCCAAAACTGACTCATGGCACATTAGATTTTGTTCATTCTTAAGTATCACCAGGACTTTTCAGCTTTTTAATTCTTGCTGTGTGTTTATACTGAGACTGTAGGGAGAGGGTAAGGAGATAAGAATGATAGGTTATGAACTTTATATTTTAGATCCCAGAGTTTCTTGAGAAATTTTCACCTATCCTCGTAATTGATACCTCTAGCTGTGCTTGTATTGCTTGTTTTCATATAGGAGATATTTTCCTTGTCCGTGGTGGGATGCGTGCTGTGGAGTTCAAAGTAGTAGAGACGGATCCCAGCCCTTACTGCATTGTTGCTCCAGACACAGTGATCCACTGTGAAGGGGAGCCTATCAAACGAGAGGTGGGTTTCTCCCTGATTCCATCACTAATTCTGTTATTACTCAGTGGGTACTTTCTGGAACTAAGTGTTTTTCTAGTGGTAGGGAAATTTCCCATTTGTTTATCTGCTTAAATCTGATTTATTTCTTTATTCTGAGACTCAGAGTTGAGTGTTTTACCAGGTATTTAATACCAGGAATTATATTTATTTATTTATTTATATTGGAAAGGCAGATTTACAGAGAGAAAGATCTTATATCCGTTGGTTCAGTCCCCAAATAGCCACAGCGGTGATCTGAAACCAGGGACCAGGAACTTGTTTGGGTCTCCCACGTGGGTGCAGGATCCCAAGGCTTTGAGCTGTCGTCTGTGCTTTCCCAGGCCACAAGCAGGGAGCAAGAAGAGAAGTGGTGTAGCCGTGGTACGAACTGGCACCTATGGCATCCTGGAGCATGCAAAGCAAGGACTTTAGCGATTAGACTACCACGTCAGGCCTAATACCAGGAATTTTTAAAATCTAAATGAGCCCTAAAGATATATGTCACTAGGATCATTGTTGAAATAGAGAGCTATGATGCTGTGGAGCTCTCCTTATTCCTAAGGTTTATAGCTTCAGGCTTCAAGGAACCATTCCCAGTAGGACTAAAGGCAATGTGAAAGGGGAAGGTTGTGTTAGAAATCTTTGGATGTTTTAGCTGTTCTTTGAAGTGTAATACGTTTAGAGAAGACTATTTATTTGAAAGGCAGGTTTATAGAGCATGAGTGAGAGCTTCCATTTGCTGGCTTACTCCCCAATGGCTGCAGTGACTAGAACTGGGACAATGTGAGGCCAGGAAACTGGAGCTTTTTGGTCTTCCATATGGGTTTAGGGGCCCAGGGAATTGCACCATTCTTTGCTGCTTTCCTAGCAGCCTTAGCATGGAGCTGGATCAGAAACAGCAGCCATGCCGATAATGAAATATGACGACAGGCAGAGGCTTAAGGCACTATGCCACAAAGAAATCTTCATCTAGTGGAATAATTTGGAGGTACTCAACTTCTAATAATACAGTGTTCCTGCCTGCCTTCTTTGTCTCTTCCATGTTCAGGATGAGGAGGAATCCTTGAATGAAGTGGGCTATGATGACATTGGTGGCTGCAGGAAGCAGCTAGCTCAGATAAAGGAGATGGTGGAGCTGCCCTTGAGACATCCTGCCCTCTTCAAGGCAATTGGTGTGAAGGTGAGCGTTCTGGGCTCTGGATCCTGTCTCAGGTGGTGATTAATGACTTCTGTGTCTCATCCTGGGAAGTTTTCATACATGCCTTTCATTATTTGTCTCGATTAGAGGCAATAATATGGTCTGGGCTTATTGAAGGCTCTAAATTCATTAAAGGTACTGATGGTCTAGAACAGAGCAGATTGAGTTCTCTGTTGCATAAATTGTCTTTTGTATCTTTAAAAAAATGTAGCAATTATTGTTATGGATCCTACTAAAACTCAGAGTTTATACCTGTTTTTATAGTATGGCCACCAATAGAAGTGTGCGATGTAAAGGGATTTGAGTCTAAGATATTTGAAAACTACTTTGTCTGCACTGTAGCTTCCTGATTCTCTGTCATAGCACACATTGAGGCTGAAATTACTGCTTTGCCTAGTAAGTATCACACAAGTGATGTCATAATCTGGAACCCCGCAGTTGACTCTGCGGAGTGGTGTTCCAGCATGATAGTAATTAGAAGGCTATGATTACGGCAGTGAGGAAGCTTTAGGCAGTGAAGAGAGCCTGCTTGCCTGCTTTTTAAAAAATATTTTACCTATTTTTTGTTTGAAAGTCAGAGTGAGGAGGAAAAATCCTGCATCTGCTATTTCACATTCCGAATGGCCAGAGCTGAGCTGATCTGAAGGGACCCAGGAACTTCCTCCAGGTTTCCCACGTGGGTGTAGGGGCCCAAGTACCTGGACTGTCCTCCACTGCCTGCCTTAAATGGCTTCAATCTTTTGTCTGTTCATCTTTCTAAGATGGAATCCTTGGCATAAAAGACCTCTTGATTTTCTCTAGACCCAAGCTTTTCAGGTTCTCAGAGAAAAGTCTCTTAAGGTGATTCTCTGTATTTTGGGCAAGTTACAAACTTAGTCAATAAATGTTAACAACTTCCTGGTAGTGAGTAACCTGCTGGTAATAGGAGAAAGTATGGCCTAAGGCAAAAGGTCTGCCTGTCCTTTGTTACTAAGGGCTTATTCTTGTTTTTAAATTGAGTTGAGTAAATCAGTTTAAATATTTGTTTCCATTTTATTTAAAAGGCAAAGAGATATTTCCCATCTTCTGATTTATTGCCTAAATGCCTGCTTCAGCTGGGCCAGCCTGAAGCAAGGAATCTAGAACTCAGGAATTTGGTGGCTCTGCCACATGGATAGCAGGAACCCAAGTACTTGAGCCGTCATCTGCTGTCTAAGGGTGCAGATTAATAGGAAGCTACAAGTGGAGCTGGGATTCTAACCCAGGCACTATGATATAGGATGCAGGCATCCAAAAGGGTGTCTTATTGCTGTATTCAGTTTTATTCTTAATGATGTCAAGATTGAACACTGATTCCTAGAGACGTAGTTAATCCATTTTAGGGTGAATGGAGTTGAGATATCAGGAGACAGTAAATCTAATTATTCTTTTGGTCCTTAGCCACCGCGGGGAATCCTGCTGTATGGACCTCCTGGAACAGGGAAGACCCTGATTGCCCGAGCTGTGGCAAATGAGACTGGGGCCTTCTTTTTCTTGATCAATGGTAAGAGATTTTGATTTGTATCTGTCTAGACCCAGCTCTAATCTGCACAGTTCCATGACACATCCATTTGTAGCCACCCCTCATGCATGCTTTAATATCTTTGTTCTATGGGCTACATTGTAGAGCAGTCAGTAGCAAGTGGAAGATTTTTTCTTTTTAAGAGTTTATTTATTTGAAAGGCAAGATTAGAGAGAGGGAACGAGATCTTTCATCCTCTGGCTCTCTCTCCAAATGATAACAAGAGACAGGGCTAGGCAAGGCAGAATCCAGAAGCTTGGGCCCAGCACTGTGACCTAGCAGCTAAAGTCCTCACCTTGAACATGCTGGGATCCCACCAGTTCTAATCCCGGCAGCTCCACTTCCCATTTAGCTCCCTGCTTGTAGCCTGGGAAAGCAGTTGAGGGCAGTCCAAAACCTTGGGACCCTGCACCCGTATGGGAGACTTGAAGGAGGTTCCTGGCTCTAGGCTTTGGATTGGCGCAGCACTGGCTGTTACAGTCCCTTGGGGAGTGAAGCATCAGAACGAAGATCTTCCTCTCTATTTCTCCTCCTCTCTGTGTATCTGATTTTGTAATAAAATAAATATTAAAAAAAAAATCCAGATGCTTTATTTGTGTCTCCTATATAGGCATAAGGGCCCAAGCACTTGAGCCATCCTTTGTCATTCTCCTGGGTTCATTAGTAGGGAGTGGACTCAGAAACAGAGCAGCTGGAATGTGATTCGGTGCCCATGTGGAATATTGGCTTTGTGTATCTTATTTTTTAATTATTCATTTATTTGAGTTTCAGAGAATGATCTTGCATTTTTGATTTACTCCTCAAATATCCCAGTGACCCAAGTTGATCAGGCTGAAGCTGGGAACCTCTTCTGGGTTCCCACTGTTGGTGACAGGGACACAAATGCTTGGGTCATCTTATGCTGCTTTACCAGGCCATTAGTAGGGTGCTGAATCAGAAGGAGCAGCCAGGGTATGAATTAGTGCTCATATGGGATGTTGGCCTTGCAGGTAGTGCCACAGTGCACCACATTTATATACAAATGGTACATGCCTATTTGAAAGCTTTAGGGAAGTTGATCTGAGAGCACATGTCTTTTAAAATATTAAGCTTCTGGAGATCCAGCTTGTATGTTTTCTCCCACTGCAGCTAGATGTTTCAGAGCATCTTCTGTGATCTGTATACTTTTTTTTTCTTAAAGATTTATTTATTTTTATTACTAAGTCAGATATACAGAGAGGAAGAGACAGAGAGGAAGATCTTTGTTCTGATGCTTCACTCCCCAAGGGACTCTAACAGCTAGTGCTGCACCAATCCAAAGCCTAGAGCCAGGAACCTCCTTCAAGTCTCCCATACCGGTGCAGGGTCCCAAGGTTTTGGGCCATCCTCAACTGCTTTCCCAGGCTACAAGCAGGGAGCTAGATGGTAAGTGGAGCTGCTAGGATTACAAGTGGCGGCCATATGGGATCCCAGCATGTTCAAGGTGAGGACTTTAGCCGCTAGGTCACAGTGCTGGGCCCAATCTGTATACTTTGTAATAGTGTATTTGATCTCTCCAGCCTGGGTGTATCAACATAATACCTGGCAGAGATTGTGGGAGAGCAGACAGGAGCTAATATCTTCTCACCCAAAATTTGTCTAATCTGGGGGCAGATGAAACGACTGATTGGTTTTTTGGATTGGAAAATGTAATTTTGTGCTTGTCTTCATTTTGTATTCTTTCAGGTCCTGAGATCATGAGCAAGTTGGCTGGCGAGTCAGAGAGCAACCTTCGTAAAGCCTTTGAGGAAGCTGAGAAGAATGCTCCTGCCATTATTTTCATTGATGAACTGGATGCCATTGCTCCCAAAAGAGAGAAAGTAGGAGGAGTTGACCTGAGGGAATGGTGGGGGGATAAGAGATCCTGACATTGCTTCTGACCAGACGTCTGTCCTGACAGACTCATGGGGAGGTAGAGCGGCGTATTGTGTCACAGTTGTTGACCCTTATGGATGGCCTGAAGCAGAGAGCACATGTAATAGTTATGGCAGCAACTAACAGACCCAACAGCATTGATCCGGCCCTGCGGCGATTTGGTAAGGACCCCTGGTATTTCTCAACCCTGTCTTTGCTCCTGTGGAGATGGTAGTACTGAGTTTAGTCTATCCTTCAAATGAGTCCCCTCATTCTAAGGATTTCTTGTTCTTTGCAATGAGTGGGTCTGTGCTGTGTCCTGTGTAGAGTGACTGCCTGTCTTGGTTGGCCTGAGACTCGGGGACTTTCAGTGCTACTGCCAATGTGGGTCTGGGTTAACTGATGATCAATCACTTTAGTGTCTCCTTTTTCGCTCTGGTCCAGAAATGAGTCCTGTGTGTGTTTACACACTGTTCCACAGGTCGCTTTGACAGGGAGGTAGATATTGGAATCCCTGATGCTACAGGACGCTTGGAAATTCTTCAGATCCATACCAAGAACATGAAGCTCGCAGACGATGTGGACCTGGAACAGGTGGAGTGCTGATGAGAGCTGACCAAGAGTTAGGATATCTTTTCCTGGGCATTTTGTAGGGAAGTGGCTGGGGACATGAAGTTAAGATATGATTAGATTCTTTTTTGAGTTACGGGCAGGAGAAAGGAGATTGAATTCAGGGAATTGAAGTTAGCTTGTATGTTGAAAGTAAACTTGAATTGTTGGGGCAGTTTTATTTCCATGCCTCAAGTCCCAGACTTTTTGAGTTTTTAAACTTTAGCTAGCATAGGATCTGCTAGTTACGGATGTGGGATGACCCAGGGGAAGTGGCCAGGATTCTGTTGTTTTCAAGCCTACTAAGGCAGCTCATTCTCTGAGACAGCATTAGTTGAGTGGATCTTCTTTCTGCAGGTAGCCAATGAGACTCATGGGCACGTGGGTGCTGACTTAGCAGCCCTGTGTTCCGAGGCTGCTCTGCAGGCCATCCGCAAGAAGATGGATCTCATTGACCTGGAGGATGAGACCATCGACGCTGAGGTCATGAACTCCCTGGCAGTTACTATGGATGATTTCCGGGTAAGGGTCATGCCCCTGCCTCAGGGACACTCATACATACTTTGATCCGTCTGCTCATTGGTCTCATTTCCATTTTCCTCCCTCTTTAGTGGGCCTTAAGTCAGAGCAACCCATCAGCACTGCGGGAAACTGTGGTAGAAGTACCACAAGTAACCTGGGAAGACATCGGGGGCCTGGAAGATGTCAAACGTGAACTTCAGGAGTTGGTCCAGGTAGAGTGACTTGGTCCAGAGTGAATCACTGCCCATTCATTGAAATTTACCTGAGTGGTTTCAGAGTGTCAGCATGTTGCGGAGTTGTCACAGCTGTGAAGCTTCCCCTCTTAGAATTTCAGGCTGTAAAAAGTTTAGCTATTGCTAGAGAACCTATATTTTATATCACAGAGAAATATTTGAAAATTGCTTCTGTTTTCTTACAGACTATGGAGTTAGCACTTGAATCATTTGTTTTATTTTCTTCTAGTATCCTGTGGAGCATCCTGACAAATTCCTCAAGTTTGGCATGACACCCTCCAAGGGAGTCCTCTTCTATGGGCCTCCTGGATGTGGTAAAACCTTGCTGGCCAAGGCCATTGCAAATGAATGTCAGGCCAACTTCATCTCCATCAAGGGTCCTGAGCTGCTCACCATGTGGTTTGGGGAATCTGAAGCCAACGTTAGGGAAATCTTTGACAAGGTAAGCTATAAGAGGGTGGATTATCCTTTCTCTTGCTTGGGGCAGCATAGGGATAGAGGCAGTTTCTTTTAGAGTCAAAACCATCTTACTCCTGGTAACTGAGCAGGGGCAATGAAGGGTATTTTGTTTTTCATCTAAGATCTGCACTTTGGTAATTGAGTCTGTTCACCCCACAGGCCCGCCAAGCTGCTCCCTGTGTACTGTTCTTTGATGAGCTTGATTCAATTGCCAAGGCTCGTGGTGGTAACATTGGAGATGGTGGTGGGGCTGCTGACCGAGTCATCAACCAGATCCTGACAGAGATGGATGGCATGTCCACGAAAAAGAATGTGTTCATCATTGGCGCTACCAACAGGCCTGATATCATTGATCCTGCCATCTTGAGACCTGGCCGCCTTGATCAGCTTATCTACATCCCACTTCCTGATGAGAAGTCCCGTGTTGCTATCCTCAAGGCCAACCTGCGCAAGTCTCCTGTTGCCAAGGCACGTGTGGGACCCCAGACCATTGAGCTTCTAACGGGGTTTCTGAGGTTGGAGTTGGTGTCAGCGAAAAGTGAAATATCTGAAGGAATACAGTTATCTAAAGGAATAAAATGGATTGGCAAAACATGGGCGAACTGGAGTTGAGTGCTTGGGTACCCCCAAAGATCCTGTGTTCCTTGGAAGGAAAGGCTAAATGTTAAGTTAGCTGTTGTTTTGCTTGTTACTAGGATGTGGATTTGGAATTCCTGGCTAAGATGACTAATGGCTTCTCTGGAGCTGATTTAACAGAGATTTGCCAACGTGCTTGTAAACTGGCCATCCGTGAATCCATCGAGAGTGAAATTAGGCGAGAACGGGAGAGGCAGACAAACCCATCAGCCATGGTAAGTTTGCATCTTTTTCCCAGTTTTCTCAGACCTGGGGAGTCAGGCAACAGTTGCCACCATGCCCTGGAATTGAGAGAGCATGGTATTGGGAAGCGCCTCTGATAAGATGTTTATTGGAGCACCAAAGAAAGCACTAAGCTGAACCTGTTTAATCTGGAAAAAGGCTGAGATGGGTAGGCCGCTGTGTATGCTCAGTTCAAATTAGGTCCTGGAGGGATCAGAATGTGATAGTGCAAGCAGAAAAGCAGTGGGGCGGAGGGTGGGGGAGCACAGAGCTTCAGGCCTGGGATCTGTAGATCCATCTTTGGGTGGTGGGGATGGGATCCACGCACCTCCTGAATGATGAGAGAGAGGGAGAGAAGGAAAGGACTTGCATCATTTCACTAGTTTCTAATTGTATGCTGACATTATCTTTAGGACCTAGTGAGTAAATGGCTTTCTTTACCTTTTGGAAGGCACCTATGATGTGTGTCCTGCCTCCCACCTCCTGCAGGGAGCTTAGAAATAGAAGCTCTAATCCTAGGGAGCCATTTCATAATTGCAAGCATTTTGAGGGGGCCTCAGTGCAAGAGATAATGTTTGAGCCTGTCTTTGAAGAAAATATTGGGACATGGATAAAGGGAAATGCAGTTGCATGGCTTGCTCAAGTCCTAGACTTAAGTTTCAGATTTATTGACATATCAGTAAAATACACTCTGTCATGTAACAATTTTCATGCTTTAAGCTTTTATATAGATTTGTTTTTTATTTCAAAGGCAGATTTTACAGAGGAGAGACAGAAAGAGATCTTCCATCCACTGGTTCACTTCTCAAATGGCTGCAACAGCTGAAGCTGGGCCAATTGGAAGCCAGCATCCTGGAGCTTCTTCGGGGTCTCCCACATGAATATAGGGACCAAGGACTTGGGCCATCTCAAGCTACTTTCCTAGGTGCATTAGCAGGGAACTGGATCCAAACTGGAGTAAATGGGGCTTGAATCGGCCCTCAATGGGTGCTGGCATGATAGCTTAGCCCTCTAGGGAACAATGCTGATCCCCAATTTCCATGCTTCTTAGAGTCTATTATCACAGTTGAAGCACAGAAATTTCTTTTCTAGAAAGTTCCTTTAAGCCATTTCAGTCAACATCTTCCCCTTCTAAGCCCCTCGGAAACCACTGATAACGATCTTCATATCTCTGGTTTGCTTTTTTCCAGAATGCATTGATGCATTAAGGAGAGCAGTGATTCAGTCTTAGGAGGAAGTGTGGGTTGGGTTTGGAGGGACAGGCAAATTGATAAACTCAAGCCACCTTAGGGATGTCAGGAATTGAGTTTAGACTGAGCCTTAAAACTAGCCCTGATGGTCTTGTTACTGACACTGCAGGAAGTAGAAGAGGATGATCCAGTGCCAGAGATTCGCCGTGACCACTTTGAGGAAGCCATGCGTTTTGCCCGCCGTTCCGTCAGTGACAATGACATTCGGAAATACGAGATGTTTGCCCAGACCCTGCAGCAGAGTCGAGGCTTTGGCAGCTTCAGGTAACTGAGGGTAGTTGGTGGTGCCTAAGGTGTCTTGGGTACCTTTTCAAACTAGCTGTTGGAGTTTTAAGGCTTCTGGAGGGATAGTTCTGAAAATCCTACACAGATTTTATTTTCTTTTTCCTATCCTTTCCTAATTTTGTTTTTTGCTTCTGCTCTTGTACACAGATTCCCTTCAGGGAACCAGGGTGGAGCTGGCCCCAGTCAGGGCAGTGGAGGCGGCACAGGCGGCAGTGTGTATACAGAAGACAATGATGATGACCTGTATGGTTAAGTGACACTAGCCAGCATGCAACAAGCTGGCCTGGCTGGACCTTGTTCCCAGGGGTGGGGGCGCTTGCCCAGAAGGGACCAGGGGTGCGCCCACGGCCTGCTTCATTCTTCAGTCTGAGCAGTTCGGCTACAGTCAGACTCTGGACATGGGGTTTCTGTTGCAAAAAAAATACAAAAACGATAAAAATAAAAGTAATTTTCATTTGGGAGGTGGAGAGTGAGTTACCAACAGGGATTGGGCCTTGGGCCTAGGCCATTTCTTTCATAGTTTGAAGCAGTGCGGGGTACCTGTGTGGGATGCAAACCCAGGCACTAGTGCTGCCCCCACAGTAGGCATCTTCCCTTCACTCGAGGCTGCCCAAGCTCTCCCTTCCCCTTATCCAATTTGGGTAGGTGTGTGAGGGGCCACAGTTGCTGAGTGTTTATATAGAGAGTAGGTTTTTATTTTACATGCTTTTGAGTTACTGTTGGAAAACTAATCACAAGCAGTTTCTAAACCAAAAATATGACATGTTATAAAAGGACAATAAATGTTGGGTCAAAATGATGCCTGAGTGGTGGCCCCTGTGCCTGCTTCTTTGCCTGGGAAGGGCCTTGGGCTGCCTCTCGCCACCACAGCATAGTTCCAGTGTGCAGTCCTGGAAGTAAGGTTATACCCTCTTGCCTTTTGGTTACCATCATCTCCTGCTGCCCCAGCTTGCATCTGTGCCATCAGTGAACAGGACAGCAGTGGAGGGGCTATCCTGATGGAGCTCATACGAAGAATGTGGGATCACTCCACCTGAAGGGCTCGTTAATCCTGACTGAGGACCTGACTGGGGTGTCCTCTGAAGATCATGGGCCTAGCTCAATGGCTTAGCTAAATCCTCCCCCTTCAAGCGCTGGGATCCTGTAGGTGCGAGTTTATGTTCCATTGCTTCACTTCCCTCCTAGTTCCCACTTGTGCCTGGGAAAGGAGAGGAGTATGGCTGAAAGCCTTGGGACCCTGCATCCATGTGGGAGATAAGGAAGAGGCTTCTGGCTTCTGGCTTCAGATTAGCTCAGCTCTGGCCATTTCGGCCAATTTTGGACTGGACCAGCGGTTGGAAGATCTTTGTATCTCTCCTCTATAAATCTTATCTGCCTTTCCAGTAAAAATAAATAAATATTAAGAAAAAGATGCGGTTTGCTGCAGGTGGATATATCTGAGAACCCCAAGCATCCTGACTGAGGATCACATATAGTATATTCCACTTCATGTAAATAGTAGTGGTTGTATTAAAAGGGACAGCTTTTGCTGTTACATAATTCTAGAATTGGAGTGTTTTTTTCTGAGGTACATACCCTTCTCTGCTCACAGATTGTTCAGATGGTTTGTTAAATGTTTTGTCCAAACAGTGGCTTTAGAGCATCTTCTGTATTGAACCAGAACCAAAATAATCCCTCAGTATTTCTGGAGTTTTGGTTGTGATACTTACACTAGGCAAAAAAAAAAAGAGACCAGGCTGTGGTCTGGTGTATATGATTTGCTAATGTACAAGGGAAAAAACTACGTTGCTTGATTAAACAAGCTTCTCTTGAGTTCATATGCTGTGAGAAGAGCACTTACGGGATTCAGATGTTTCCTACCAGGTTGTGTCTTGGTATGCTGTCTTAGCTAGAAGATTCGACGGCTTAGCCTTGGGTCTTTTCATTCTCATTTTGTCAGCGTCATTTCTGTGGGGTGACAACCTAAGAAGTGATGATTAAAACCAAGATTACTGGGGAAAGCCCTTTGTATCCTTTTCATCGAGTCTGGGAATTACCAGAAGACAAATATCCCGGAAATGTGGACATAGTAAGTTGATAGGTAATAGAAATTTTTTCACAATGATTGTGTGGCTAGTTAAAGCCAACCAGTCTTTTCGGAAGTTCCTCTTCCAAGAGAGACCTTAGTCGGGAGGTCCACTCCTGGTACTTGTGGTTTGTAATAGTGTAATTGTGCATGAAGTGCTTGGTTGTTCGGTAGCCAGTTTCTTCATCAGATAAAAATGTGTTTTTAAACTCCAGAAAGCAGTGTCTGGCACTGTAAGTGTTAGTGTAACACTTCAGAAACCTGTGTGTTTAACCCCAAGAGGCAAATGATAAGGCTGGATCACCTTTCTCCCTCCAGAAGAATTCGAGATACAATTTTACTACAGTAAGCTGAAGGTTTGTGTATGTATGATAAGTGCTCTGAATGCAAGGTGGGTTTTGGCCAGTATGGTAACATCAAGCTATGTCATAAAAGGAAAAGCAACGATGGAAATAAGAGCTCACATCGTATGTATATATTATACACACATGTATATAGTCCCAGATAACTATCTAATAAATTGCATAGAAAGTTTGTAGGGTACGAAGTGCATGTCCAATCATTAATTCAACTCAACAGTGGCAAATGTTGAGTGGTATGTTACCCTTTCCCGTATTTGCAGCCTGTTGAAGGCTTTCAACCATTTGAGACCATAGGATTTTTTATTTTTTTCTTTTGAGAAACTGTCAATGCAAGGACAAATTACTAACTTCCCTTGTCAAATGGGAATTCAAGTTGCATAGGCGCTGGCGAGACCATTCAGTTCCAGTTTTGACCAGCAGGTGGCGTTTTGTACTCAGCCTCTGTGGGTAAATTTGAGTTGAAGCTTAAGTGTGACTAAAAAGGAAGCATGGGTTCTGACCTGTTCTTTTCTTCCAGTTGTATAGGTAAGAGGTGGAAAGAGCATTAGATTGGTTAGTGTGGACTTCACCTTACAGCACCTCACTATCTAACACCTTACTTTCAGGAAACGGGGACCAGGGCATGTGTGGCTATAAGCAAGGGGAAACCATGCTAAGATTAGGGTTCTCTAGGAAGCCTTGAAGTAGTGTAAGCTGTGCCTTGAAGGTGGGAAAGTGTGGTTTGAACAAGATGGGTTTCTCTTTTTTTTTTTAAAGATTTGATTTTTTTTTTTTTATTGGAAAGTAAGGTTTACAGAGAAGATCTATTTGCTGGTTCACTCCTCAAGTAGCCACAACAGCCTGTGCTGAACCGATCCAAAGCCAGGAGCATCTTCCAGGTCTCCCCCACGGGTGTGGGGTCATCCTCCACTGCTTTCCCAGGCCATAAGCAGGGAGCTGAAAGTGAAAAAGCAGGTGGAATACAAACCAGCGTCCATATGGGTATCCTGGCGCATGCAAGGCAAGGGCTGTAGCCACTAGGCTACTGTGCCGGACTCTGAACAAGACAGGTTTAACCAATGTAAAGTTAGGCTAGTGGGAGAGTATAGGAAGGACTGGAACAGTCAGGGACCATTTGTAGAGAACCTCAAATGCCAAGTATGAATTCTGTCAAAGGTGAGGGGAATTTTTGCCGGGCAATGTTACACAGCTTGCTTTTTAAGTTTATTTAGTGGAAAGGCAGATTGGATTAATGGAGAGAAAGGCACAGAAAGATGTTCATCCACTGGTTCATTCCCCAAATGGCCACAACAGGAAGAGCTGAGCTGATCAGGAGCCAGGAGCCTCTTCCAGGTCTCAGGTAGGTGCAGGGTCCCAAGGCTTTGGGCTGTCTTCTGTTTTTCCAGGCCATAAGCAGGGAGCTGGAGAAGTGAAGCAGCGGGACACAAACCAGTACAGTTATGGGCTCCTGGCACCTGCAAGTTGAGGATTTAGTTGTTAAGCCATTCCACCAGACCATTGCTTTTTTTTAAGAGTGGCAGAAAATTTTACACAAGAATTTTTAAGTGTGTAGTATAGTATTGCCTCTCGCAAATTGTTATGCATAGACAACTGATTCTTAATGTTTTTATAAAAGCATTAATCTGTATTATGAAGAAATATAAGCAAAATTTTAAAGTTATTTCCAATACCGGAGATCACCGTCTTGATAATTTTAGTGTATATTTTTCTGGGTCTCTTCTGTGTATGTTAATGTTTGTAGATGTGGTATTCCTTTCTAAATTGAGATCATATTGCTCTGTTTTTTTTTAAAGATTTATTTTTATTATTTTTTCATTGGAAAGGCGGATATACAGAGGAGAGACAGAGAGGAAGATCTTCCGTCCGATGATTCACTCCCCAAGTGAGCGCAACGGGCCGATACTATGCCGATCTGAAGCCAGGAGCCTCTTCCGGGTCTCCCACTCGGGTGCAGGGTCCCAAAGCTTTGGGCCGTCCTCGACTGCTTTCCCAGGCCACAGGCAGGGAGCTGGAAGGGAAGCGGGGCTGCCGGGATTAGAACCGGCGCCCATATGGGATCCCGGGCGTGCAAGGTGAAGACCTTAACCACTTGCACCAACGCGCCGGGCCGGGCTCTGTATTTTTAAAAGGCTGTTAATCTCTCCTTTTCGACAAGCTTGAAAGCATGATGAATTTATATCCATAGCATATTCAGAGTCCCTGAGTAGCAGAGATTATGTTCATAACTGTTTTAAGCAAACCAGTATCATACCAAACTTATTTGAAAAAGTTACAGAGGGAGTGGCAGAGTGAAGTGCAAGTTTCCATCTGTTGGCTCGTTCACAAATGGCTGCCTGGGCTTGACCAGGCTGCTTTCTCAGGTGCGTTAGCTAAGGAGCTGGCTAAGGTAGAGCAGGGAGAAGTCAAACTGGTGCTCATGTGGGACCTGGCACTGCAGGCAGTGGCTCTATGTCCTGAGCACGGCGCCAGTTCTATCCTGCCAAACTTAGAACCCTGAATCTGTTGAAGCAATCCTCCAGATTGCTGTAGCCATGCAAAAGGTGATCGAGTAAGAAGTGATGGCACTAAGACAGTGATGGTGGACACTGAGAGGTAAAGATGGTTTTAAAATATGTTGCATAGCTACAATTGACATGGTGGATCAGGGAGGAGGGCAAAGAAAAAGTCAAAGATGGCAGATTTTACCTAAGTATTAGATGAATGTATAACCTTCTGTAGAAACATGCATATTGGAGGAAAAGGTTATTAAGAAAATGAGTAATGAGTAAGGTTTTGGACTAGTTGAGAATGCCCATGGACTATTGATAATGTTGCATTGATGTCTAGAGGTTTTTAAATGTTTGGCAATAGACCACTTTTTTTGGGGGGGGGGGGAGATTTATTTTTATTGGGAGGCATTTTTATAGAGAGAAAGATTTTCCATCTGCTGGTGTACTCCCCTGGTGGTTGCCACAGCCAAAGCTGAACCAATCTACAGCCAGAAGCTTTTGGGTCTCCCATATGGTTACAGGGTCCCAAGGCTTTGGCCCATTGTGCTCTGGTTTGCTAGGCCATGAGTAGGGAGCTGGATTGGAAGTGAAGCACCTAGGACATGAACTAGAGCCCATAAGTGATGTCAGCACTTGAATGTAAAGGATTAGCCAGTTGAGCCACTGAACTGGCCGTGGTCCGACTTATGAAATGTGCTCAGTATACTAAAACGTGTTACAGTGAAAATTGGATATCATTGGGAATAGGAGTTCAGAATATTGTCTCACAGTGTGAAACTAGTAGCAAGCATCTGGCTCAGCTGTTTCCCTCCCTAGGTGGTCACAGTGCTCCAAGGCCTAGGCCAGGTCAAAAGCAGGAGTTTCATCAGCTCTCCCACATGGATGGCAGGGTCCCAAACACTTGGGCTATCTTCCATGGTTTTTCCAGGGACATTAGTAGGGAGCTGGATCAGAAGCGGAAGAGTTGGGACTCAGCAACCAGAGCTGAACTAATCTGAAGCCAGGTTCACGTGGGTGCAGGGGCCCAAAGACTCGGGCCATCTTTTATTTCCCAGGCCATAAGCAGGGAGCTGGAGGGGAAGTGGAGCAGCTGGAACAGGAACTAGCACCTATATAGGATGCTGATGCTGCTGGTGCAGAATTAACCTATTGAGCCGCAACACCAACTGTGTAAATATACCTGTCAAGAGGACTTGGGTTGGTCATCAACCAACTTCAGAGTCCCTGGATTGTCTGAATGATTCCATTGTACTCAGCAGTGTCCTTGAAAGTGGAAGGAGCAAAAAGAGACCAGATGAGATGTGAAGACTTGCCCTGACATCTTTGAGGGTGATAAAAGGGGCCTGTAACCAAGGAATACAGCCTCCAGAAGCCAGGAATGGCCAAAGGGTGAACCTAACCAAAGCCTACAGATGGAACAATCCTGCTCAACACTTTGGCTTAGTCAGTTTTGTGGTGATTTGTTAAAATTCCTAATGCTTCCTTTACATGACAAGGAACTGTGTTTCCAGATCTTGAGTACGGCGGATAAAGAAGGGGGCCCTACTTGGGACCAAGGACCACTATCTTGATCCACACTAGTTACGTTTATGAAAGTGGATGTATTTTTTCTGTTTGCTTGCCATGACAGGGGACCACCACCTCAAATGTGCTCCCCTGACTCTACAGCCTCACCCTGTACAGTAGGGATCTGTGAATTTGAGAGGTGGTCACCGGTGTAGTCTGGAGCAGGAAGGGAAGCTTGAAAAATGTTGAGCTTTGCTTGAGAGGGTGTGGTTGCTACAGCAGCTGAGAGGAACCTGACATTCCCAGGACCTTGAACTCCAAAGACAACGTATGATTCATCTCGGTGTAGCTAGTTTATTTAGAATTTCTTGCTTTCTGCCTGATTTGGCTTCAGGCCTTGGGGAACTGGGTGCCAGCACTACCACCAGCCTTTATTGGATTGGATTTAGTGGGCAGGGGTTCCTTGGGAACCTAGGACCATGGCTAATGCCTTTTGAAGATCCTAGGTGAGGGGAGCCTGGGGTGCGGGAGGGCAGAGATGTGATGTGTGTCCTTGGGAGGGCCCAGGGACAATGCCTACTTTGGTGAAGGTTGTGCATATCCCTTCTCAGGCACTGGATGCTCACAGCCTTGGTGGGGAGCTGCTGGGGAAGGGTTGGGGGTTGTGGTCTCTGGCTTTGGTGCTGAGAGTTCCCAGAGGCTTCCAGTACACATGGGGCCTGGACAGGGTGGCTCTTTGCTGTGACTGTGGATGATCCCATCCTTCCTCTTCCATGCGCTCCTGCTTGACATTTTTTAGGGCCTTCTCTCTTTCTGGCTGGAGTTAGGGTTGAGGCTTGGTCCTGTCTTTTGCCTGAAGCCAGAACTGGGTTTGAGAGTTTTCCCAGACCTGGCCAGTCCCATCCAGCTTCCCTCTGAACACATGGGCCCTGGGACAAGACCTGGGCCACCATCTTCCTCTTTATTTTCTCCTCTCTGTGGGGCCCTTGCTCTGCCTTGTCAGACCCTTGTGACTGAGTCTGGGAGGAGAAGCTGGGGGAAGCCTGGACAGGTTGAAGTGCTGTGCTCTTAGCTTCTGTTAGAGAATGATGACTTGAAGAGTTGGGGCACAGCCCAGGGAGACGAGTCTGCCTTGGGGGGTAGGAGAAGAATCCTTGAGAGTCTGGAGTTGTGGCGCTCGGGACAGGAGAGCTGCACCCTGGTTCGCTTGGACCAGGAGATCTGGAAGCAGGGCTCTGCTGCAGTTTCTTTAGGGTGAGTTCTAACTCTCGACTCCATTGCCAGGCTTGGGTGTTGCTCTGAGTGAGCACCTGTGGGACCACCATTCCCTGGGAGGTTGGGGCTTCCACCTGGGTCCCTGGAACCTGGCTGGAAAAGCCAGGCTCAGGAGGCTCAATCCTCAGCACTTCAGCTGTGGAGGGAGACCAGACTGTGGACTGCAAGGCATCCACTGTCTGAGGGCTGGGGTCCTGGGGGACCTCTCTTGGTTGCACTTTTTCACATACAGGTTCAAGGTCAGTGTGTGACAGTGGCAGAGGGACAGAGTGGGAGCTGGGAGCTGGGAGCTGGATGGCACAGCTGTTTTCATTCTGTTCCACTACCTCACCCTCAGGTTTACAGTTACTTTGATCTTCAAAAGATGCACTGCTTATCTGGTACTTTGAAACAGACTTTGGGAGTAGTTTGGGATCCCAAACGGGGGCCACAGGAACATGGTTTTGTTTCTGCCCCCTGTCCCCTGCACCAGGCTTGTAGTCAAACAGGACTCCTGGTAGACCTTGGGGTAAGCCGCAAGCAGGGAACATGGAATCCCAGGGGTTCTTTTTCGCTCCCATATCCCCATGTCCAGCCTCGCAGTTCAATAATCCCCCACTGGGACCAACCCCAGGGGGCTCTAGTATAATATCTGGGGGTGTCCTGAGGGCCAGAAATGGGGTTTCAGAAACCCATGAATTCCTGGAACATCCAGCAACCTTCTGTGTGGCTTCTGATCCAGGGAGGCCTTCCACAGTACTGAGTACATGCTCTGTAAAGGGGGCTAATGGTGCACTGGGCCCGGGGCATGGGGCGTCAGAGGCCCAGAGAGTCTCTGTCTGCACACTGATCTCCCCAAAAGCTGTGGGCTCGGATAGGGCTCCCTTGGGAGCTGTCACCAGAGACTCTAGTGTTGAGGAGGAGGGCAGGCCGGGAGAAGAAGCTGCTTCTACAGAAACTGGGAAATTTTGTCTACTCTGCATGTCTGCCCTGTGAGTCTCAGATGCTGGGCTGGATCCCTGAAGTGCTGGGTTGAGGGCCAAGCCTGAGGGCTCTGCCCTGTTTCCTGAATTTTCTCTCCTTCCCATCTGAGCCTCAAATGCTAGGGGATGCTGACTGTGGCGTTCCGGCAGGGATTTTAGGAGAGGGCAAGAGGGTGGCATTGGAGCCTCAAAGGTCTGCGGGGCCTCTCGATAGCCTCTAGGTCCCAAGAAAGGTGCACAGTGTCCTCTGTCGGGACTCACTGAGGATTCTGACAGAGAAGCTACATGTTGATAGTTGCTTGTCATTAGGGACTGAAGGGTCATGGGACTCAGTTTTTGTTGTGCGATTCCCCAGTGAGTCTCATAGCCAGGTGGAATTCTCAAGGGGTTGGTTCGCTGTACTTCTGTCGCAGGAGCTGGGGATTGGCAAGGTGCCAGGGTTGGGAACTTGGAGACCTGAGTGTTCTCTTTTTGCCCTTTAGTATCCCGGAGGACTTTGGAAGCAGACAGGCCCCCTGTGGGGTTCATTCCCTGGAGCCCTGGCAGTGAGGCTGGGGCTGAGCCAGGAGCTGGCATTGCCAACTCTAAGGGTTTCGGGTCGTCATTTTGCCCCGTGGTGCTCCACTGGGCCTCACACCTAACTGGGACTCCCAAAGAGCTGGAAGGACACAACACAGTGGCAAGGAGTGAATCTGGCTTGGGCTGGTGGAAGCTGGGGTCCCCTGACACCGCTCCCCGCACCTCAGATGAGAACTTGGTGGGTTTGGTTATCTGGGATTCAGGCCGAGGGAGGACTTGGTCTCCCCAGTGAACCTCTCCCTGCTGTGTAGGCCACTGCCCTTCAGCACTGGATAGGATTCCCTTGTGGTCCACAGCCAAGGGCATAAGGCAGAGGGGTGCTGAGGGGCCAGGAAGGGAGGATGGACATGGAAGCAGGGGAGGATCAGGGCCTGTTCCTTCCACATCTAAAGTACATGCTTCATCAGTGGGAAACGGAGTTGGGGAGTGATGCTGAGGAAGGAGCAAGTTATACCTCGGCAGGAAGGCAAGCCTGTTGAAGAAGACAGAAGGACAAACATAAAACTTAAGAGGAGAGGAGCCATTTCTGTCCAGGAAAATGGCCTCCAAAGACTCGCTGTGCAGAGAGGGCAGACCCCAGAAGAGCTGGCTTTTCCTCTGTGGCAAGTGGCTTCCTGCTGTGGTCTTGTGCTCTGGGGGTAGGTTGGTTAGGATCTGGAAGGTGGGGAAGGATCCTGAAGCACTTACGGGGTGGGTGAATGTTTTTTCTGATGTCCCTGTGGCCTTGGGAAGGCCCACTGAGCGACAGGATAGCTGAGGAGGGGCAGTAGTGACTTGCTCTTCTATGGAAGCTCCTTGGGCAGAAGAACGTGGTTCCACAGGGTCTAGAGACACTTCCTCCTCCTCCTCCTCCTCCTTCTCCTCCATCCCCTCCTCCTCCTCTTCCTCCTCCTCCTCCTCCTCCTCTTCCTCTTCTGATTTATGCTTCCACAGGCAATCCAGGAAAGCCACATGGTGCAGAAGCGATAGGCCCTAGGAGAAGAGAAAACTGTGATCAGGCATTGGAAGGAAGCCTTTGGGGAGATGCAGTGTCACGAAGCCCTCAGTCTCTGATCTCCTTGCTGAGTAGACGCTCAACCCGAGCCATGTGGAGAGCACCATTTCCTCACATAACCCTATGTGTCTCATCGACTACAAAGCTCGGGCCAGTGGTCACTCAGCCACCCCTTTGGACTGTGGTGCTCCACTGGGCCTCACACCTAACTGGGACTCCCAAAGAGCTGGAAGGACACAACACAGTGGCAAGGAGTGAATCTGGCTTGGGCTGGTGGAAGCTGGGGTCCCCTGACACCGCTCCCTGCACCTCAGATGAGAACTTGGTGGGTTTGGTTATCTGGGATTCAGGCCGAGGGAGGACTTGGTCTCCCAGTGAACCTCCCTCAAGGGGAGGGATGGGACCTTCAACTGGGTCCATCTCTGCTCCAGCAACCCCTCATCTGATCTCACACATTACCAGCAGTCATTGACATGGCTGCACATCTGAGATCACTCACCTTGCCTTGCACCTTGTCCCCAGACCACCAGGGCTGAAGCTGTTGCCACTTCCCAAGATGGTGCCACCTCCGGATCTGCCAGACCATGAACAAGAATAGTGTCACCAGGCTTCCCGGGCTGTGGAGGCAGCTGCTGCCACAGTGTCTGCAGGCCAGGGCGTGTGTTAGCTGGTCCCAGAGAGGCCCCATGTCTCCTCCAGCCCCAAACAAGTCCTCCAGCAGCCATTGCATTATTTCTCAGCCAAGTGGCAGTTAACCCTGAGGTCTTCGCTACATCATAGAATATAGAACCCCCATCCCCTTGGGGGAGGGGGGTAGGAGGATGGCAGGCCTAACAGCCTTCTCCCTGAGTTTAGAGATTGCTTCCTTCACATGATTCATATTTTACATGGTGGCATCTGAGTGGTCCCTTTTGGGTTCATTACCACAGTCATGATCGTACTTTAGGCATTGTGACAGGAACATATGTTCTAACACTGAAGTGCCTCATTCAAACTCCAATGCTGCTATTTTCTACCCGTGGAACCCTACACATCCCCCTTAAACCTGTAAGGGTCTCAGTTTCCATTATTGCCACATGGGATTGTTTCGAAGATTATGTGACAAAATTGGTGTGTCTTCAATCAACATGTGGTACATAGTGAACCCTATATGGTAATTTGTTTCTTTTAAAGTTTCCTGATTACAGACCTCCTCCCCTCATAGAGTTTGTCCCATCTTTTTTTATACTTGTGTCAGCTGTGAACTGTCTTATTCAACTTTGATATCTTAAGGAAGTACTTATGCTAAAAATGACAAGTCCAACGCGAGCCTTTCTCATTTCTCCCCTCTTTGCTCTAAAATCATCACCCTGTGTTGTCTTGCTTCCTTTCAGGCCACGTGATGGTTGTTACCTCCTTTATAAAATGCACTGGTCTCGTCCTTACCAAAGGCTGGCGGTGTCAGAGAGCTGAACTGAAAGTGAAGCAGCTTAGGTTCTCTAGCTCCAGCACTGATTAACCAAGTGATCTTGACAAGCCGTGAGCTGACTCTGGGAGTTGAAGCTGGCTTACAGTACACATAGAGATCAGATGGATGCTCCCTCTTGAGGTGGCAGAAAATTATCAGTCTGAAAGCTGAGTGCATCGCATTTCAGCTGGAGGAAAGAGAAATATGCACAGAGCCGTGGAGGTGGAGGACAGAGCGGAGCTTCTACCAGCCTGGGGAACTGGTTACTTGTTGGGGGCTGTTTTCCCAGAAGAAAGGATTAATGCTGTTTGAGGAATCAAGAAAATTAGGTTACAGTGCAGAGAGCAAGAAAAGGACAGTTAAGCAGAAAGATCAGCAGGTGCAAAGGTGTTAGGACAGAGAAAGTGTGGTATTGCAGGCACTGAAGGTATATAGTCTGTCAGCAGGATTGAGTCTGGGGGAGGCCGAAGGAGATGCAGTTAAAAAGATTTCAAAGCTAAGGGACCCTGCACCCGCGTGGGAGACCCGGAAGAGGTTCCTGGCTCCTGCCTTCGGATCGGCGCAGCACCAGCCATTGCGGTCACTTGGGGAGTGAGTCATCAGATGGAAGATCTTCCTCTCTGTCTCTCCTCCTTTCTGTATATCTGACTTTGTTATAAAGAATAAATAAATCTTAAAAAAAAAAAAATTTCTGGGCCCGGCAGCATGGCCTAGTGGCTAAAGTTCTCGCCTTGAACGCACCGGGATCCCATATGGGCGCTGGTTCTAATCCTGGCCGCTCCACTTGCCATACAGCTCCCTGCTTATGGCCTGGGAAAGCAATCGAGGATGGCCCAGCCTTGGGATCCTGCACCCGTGTGGGATACCTGGAAGAAGTTCCTGGATCCTGGCTTCAGACCAGCATAGCATCGGCGTTGTGCTCACTTGGGGAATGAATCATCGGATGGAAGATCTTCCTCTCTGTCTCTCCTCTTCTCTGTATATCTGACTTTCCAATAAATAAATAAATCTTTTAAAAAAAATTTCATTGGGCCCTGGATACTAGGCTAAAAAGGTGGAAATATGGGCCTGGCGCGATAGCATAGTGGCTAAAGTCCTTGCCTTGAACGCGCCTGGTATCCCATATGGACGCTGGTTCTAATCCCAGCAGCTCCACTTCCCATCCAGCGCCCTGCTTGTGGCCTGGGAAAGCAGTCGAGGACAGCCCAAAGCCTTGGGACCCTGCACCCACGTGGGAGACCCAGAAGAAACTCCTGGCTTCTGGCTTAGGATCGGCTCAGCTCCAGCCATGCGGCCACTTGGGAAGTGAACCTCAGACAGAAGATCTTCCTCTCTGTCTCTCCTCCTTTCTGTATATCTGACTTTGTAATAAAAATAAATATTAAAAAAAAGAGGTTTGAAATTTATCTTTAATGTAATGAGGAACCTTTGAAAAAGTTTGTGTCTTGGAAAGAAGGGCAGAGAGATAGAAGATAAGAGATGTCAGGAACTCTCACTTTCGTTATATCAAAAGATGAGGCCTGGGGTGCCAGGGGATGGGTGGCTAATCTTGACGCCTCCAAGCACTGGCATCCTGTATGGGCATCAGTTCATGTCCTGGCTGCTCTGCTTCCCATCCAGCTCCCTGCTTGTGGCCTGAGGAAGCAGAGGAGGACGGCTCTAAACTTGGAACCCTGTACCCACATGGCAAACTTGGAAGAAGCTCCTGTCTCCTGGTCCCAAGGCTTAGGGCCATCCTCTACTGCTTTTGAAGGCCACAGGCAGGGAGCTGGAAGGAAAATGGAGCAGCCAGGACATGAACTGGCACCCATTTGGGATTTCAGCACCTGTAAGGTGAGGAGTTAGCCATTGAACCAGCGTACCAGGCCCTTTTGTACCTATTTTTTTTTTTTTTTTTGAGAAAAGGCAGAATGACAGAGAGGTTCAAACAGAGAAAGGAAAGGAGAAGAGAATATTTTCCATTCACTGATTCCCCCAAATGGTCCCAACAGCCAAGTCTTGGCCTACCCGAAACTGATAGTCCAGGAGCTCTGTGCTGGTATCCCACAGGGATGATGGTGGCCAAGCTTGGGCCATCTTCTGCTTTCCTAACATTGATAGGAAGCTGAATTGGAAGAACAGCCAGAACTCAAATTAGCATTCTGATATGGGATGCCAGCATTGCAATTGACAGTTTAACCTGCTTTGCATGACACTAACCCTTAATTCTCGATTGTTCTTGTGGTCTTCCACACACGTGCAGGGTCTGAGCTGTCCTTGACTGCTTTCCCAGGCCACAAGCAGAGCCTGAATGGGAAACAGGGCCGCTGGGATTAGAACCGGTGAACATATGGGATCCCGGCGCGTTCAAGGCGAGGACTTTAGCCGCTAGGCCACGCCACCGGGCCCAGTGTCATTGCTTTCTGCTGTAAGTGGCATTTATCTTGCTTTTCAATTGAAACACCTTAAGTGTGCTTAAACTTCATAGCCTGGTAACAATTTCAATGTCTGTGGCCTTTATATGTCTTATTTTTTTTAGTTTGTATTTCCTCATCTATCACATGGTATGCTTGATACATATATTTTTAAAGATTTATTTTTATTGGAAAGGCAAACTTACACAGAGTGCTAGCACTAGACAAAGAGGGAACTGAGCTGTCTGCTAATTCATTCCCTCCGATGGTTGCAAAAGTCAGGGCAGGGCTGGGGCAAAGCTGGGAAAGCAATGCAGGTCTCCTGCAAGGACAGCAAGATCCCAGGTTCCAGCGCTGTTGCTGCTGTGTCAGCAGGAACCTGAGACAGAGAGCCAGAGCTGGGCCTTGAGACTGCGTACTCCCATGTCCACATCTTAACTCAGGCTGGACACCTCCCTCTCTGCTTGTCGGTGTTTGTTGCCAGCATGTTGATTTTCCCTTCACAGGTCAGACAAAAAATGTGCCCTTTTTTTGGTGCCTGGCTTTATTTGCAGTTCTCAGATTCCCCAGTGGTGCTGGTGAACAGCAGCGCTGCTGAGTGGAGCGTGTTTCTCAGGTATCGCTGATGTCTGCTTTCAGCTCTAGGCTTTCCTGATTTCTCAGTCCCTCACGCCCTGCTCGCCTTCCTCAGGCTCTTCCTCTCTTCTCCATCCTTCGATTTCTTTCCCCCTGCCTCTTTTCTTTTCTTTTCTTTTCTTTTTTTTTTCTTTCTTTCTTTTTTCATCTTTGAGAGCTTTCTTTGTTTTTGTGAGTGCAGCAATGCATTTAGAATTAATTAATTCTGCAATTGGATGTTTTCCAGTGATGGGCATGTCAGTGATGGGCATATAGCTTAGTTAGATCACAAGAAATGCAATTTCATTTTTTAAAAAAGATTTTTTTTTAAAGTTTCTATTGGAAAGGTAGATTTACGAAAAAAAGGAAATACAGAAAGATCTTCCATCCACTGGTTTACTCCTCAAGTGGCCACAACAGCTGGAGCTAAGCCAAGCTGAAGCCAGGAGCCAGAAGCAAGAGTTTCTTCCGGGTCTTCCAAGAGTTTCTTCTGGGTCTTCCAAGTGTGTGCAGTGTCCCGAAGCTTTGGACCATCCTCTACTGCTTTCCCAGGCTACAAGCAGGGAGCTGGATGGAAAGTGGAGCAGCTGGGACACGAACCCACACCCATATGGAATCCTTGCTATTGCAAGGCAAGGATTTAACCACTGGGCCACTGCACTGGGCCCTGTATAATTATAATTCTTTTTTCTTTTTAAGATTTACTTTAACTGGAAAGTCAGATATATACAGAGAGCAGGAGAGACAGGAAGATACTCTATCCGCTGATTTACTCCCCAAGTGGCTGCAATGGCCAGAATTGAGCCAATCGGAAGCCAGGGATCAGGAGCTTCTTCGGGGTCTCTTATGCAGCCACAGGATCCCAAAGCTTTGGGCAGTCCTTGACTGTTTTCCTAGGCCATAAGCAGGGAGCTGGATGGGAAGTGTGACTGCAGGGATTAGAACCAACACCCATGTAGGATCCCGGCGCCTGCAAGGTGAAGACCTTAGCCGCTAGGCTACCATGCTGGGCCCTATAATAACATTTTAAATATTTACTCATTTCATTTGAAAGAGAAAAAGAAACAGCTTTCACTTGCCACCTGTTCACCCTCCAACAGTTTACAACAGGTAGGGCAGGGCTAGGCTGGAATCAGGAGCCAGAAACTCACATGATGGAAGACGCAAGTGGTTAGGCCCTCATCTGCTGTCTGTCAGGAGCCAGGGCTGGAACCAGGCACTCTGATGTGGCAGGGGCGTTCCAAGGGCATCGTAACTGCTGTGCCCGATGCCCGCCCCTAGGTTGACTTCTGACTGTAGAATGTGAAGATTGAGTTTTGGACCACTAGCTCCATTTTCATTTCATACTTACAGTTTTGTGGTTAAATCATGTTCAACTTTTAAAGAGACAATGCAATAACGATGACTGGTTTACACAATGTATGCTGGTTATATCTCCTCTTGTATGTAGCTTTTCTTGCCATACTAAATGATTCTCTTATTATGTATTTTTTATAAAAGATTTATTTTTTATTGCAAAGTCAGATGTATATACAGAGAGGAGGAGAGACAGAGAGGAAGATCTTCTGTCTGCTGATTCTCCATGTGGCCGCAGTGGCCGGAACTGAGCTGATCCGAAGGCAGGAGCCAGGAGCTTCTTCCGGGTCTCCCATGTGGATGCAGGGTCCCAAGGTTTTGGGCCATCCACGACTGCTTTCCCAGGCCACAAGCAGGGAGCTGGATGGGAAGCAGGACCGCTGGGATTAGAACCAGTGCCCATATGGGATCCTGGCGCATTCAAGGCAAGGACTTTAGCCTCTAGGCTACCATGCTTGACCCTATTATCTAGTTTTTATAAATATGTATGATTTCCAAAGAAATCTGTGGGGTCTGTTGAGACTCATGTCCTCTTCTGCAGGGGCTTAGAGGTTTCTGCCCTGCCACACTTTCCTCTCCTGCAACTTGAGAGAAGAGTGAGAACCAGGTCCCAGCCCCTGCCTCCTTCATGCACCCTCTGGTGTGTGCAGTAAGGAGAGGAGAGAGGAGAGGCAGCATTTGTGGGTGAGGCTTTGCCTTCTCGCGCCTGAGCTCCAAAGCTTGAACCTTTATCTCCCCGTCCCATTAGGACCCTGGGCCACAGTTTCCGAGGCTTCAGCTGCTGCAGTCTCAGAAATCTGGCTCCCAGCAGAGAACTTTGGAGGAAACTGCCCTCCGTGGGAGGCGCAGGAGCCTGCAGCCGGTCGGTGAGCATTGCCCACCAGGTGGCGCTGCAAGATGCCGTGGACAGGTCTACGGATTTAACTTCTGCTGGCTCATATTCCTTAAGATACTCTTGACCTGTGTTCCTCACGAGACGGTTATGAGACGCAGATGTTCTTGTGTGAGAAAGCCCATATGAAGATAAACCGTCGGTACACACTTGAGCCTGCCAAGTGCGGCTGACCAGTTGACCGTGTATGTGTCCCCAGGCGTGGACTTTGAGCCGGGTTTTCGGGGTCTGCCACACAGGACTTTTTACTCAGCCCCCCTCCTCCACGATCCCTTTGCTTCTACTTTTGTCACTGGTGACTAAGTCTCCTGTGTCCTAGTGTGGAGAACTTGCCAGGAAGGATCTCATGTAACACTGCACCAACTTGCTGTTTGGAAAAATAGGGATTGATTCAGCTTACATTCTTCCAAGCGTGACTTGCATGAATCCAGAGACCAAGCCAAGAGGGACACGGAAGGGGAAACTCCTGGGGGAGGAAATGTGAAAGAAAGCCTGGGCAAGAGGGATCGAAGTATCAAAGGGCCTGTGAGGAAACAGCAGCTGAGCTTCTCAAGCCTGTTCTCTGGCTGCAGCTTGTACCCTGTCTTTGGGGCACACTACTGCTTCTTTTATAGGATTTTTTTTTTAAATTTGAAAGATACAGTTACAACAGATAGAGAGGGGAAAGACCAAGATCTCCCATCTACTAGTTCACTGCCTAAATGGCCGCAGTGGTACAGAGCTGAGCTGATCTGAAGCCAGGAGCCAGAGACGCTTCTCTTCTGAGTCTGCCATATGGGTGCAGGGTCCCAAGGCTTTGGGCCATCCTCTACTGCTATCTCAGACCACAGGCATGAGCTGGATGGGAAGTGGAGCAGCTGGGACTCGAGCCAGTGCCCAAATGGGATGCTGGAACTGTAGTTGGAGGCTTAGCGCACAGTGCTAGTCCAGAGCAGACTTGTTGATGAGGACAGCCTGCTACCAGTTCCTGCTGTGGAGAATGTGACTGATTGCAGGGCTGACCTGCTCTTTGGAGAAGCTGGGGAAGGTTCAGCTTCTCCCACCTGCCCCATGTCCCTTCGGTTTCCATGGCTCCTGTGCCTAGGTCCCCTGCCTCCCTTTGGCATCCTTCTTACTAGCAGACCATCTGTGGAGTCAACTGACAGCGTCTGTGTCCAGCTTTTCTACACTGGCCTGCTTGTCTCCTTAACCAGCAGACGCTTCAGAGGCCCACGGTCGCACGCCTTGCTGCACCCAAGTCTTGTTGTCTCCCTTCCTGTAATTGCAGCCCAGCTTTCTCACGTTGCTCTTTTTCTTATTTTTTTTATTTTCATATAACTTTTATATACTTAAAAATTTTTATTTATTTTGAAAGAGTGATAGTGTGAGAAAGAGACAGAGACAACCCTGTCATCCACTGGTTCACTCCCAGAGTAGCTGCAACATCTTGGACTGGTTCGGGCCAAACCCAGGATCCAGGAACTTCATTTGGGTCACCCATGTGAATGGCATCGGCCCAGGCACTTGGGCCGTCTTTCTGTGCATTCCCAGGCACATTGGCAGGGAGCTGGATCAGGATGGGAGAAGCCAGGCCTCTAACCACCAGTCAATTCAGGATGCCGGTGTCTCAACCTGCTAGTAATTTGCTGTGCTACAAAGCCAGATCCTATCTATTCATTTTTTAAAAAGATTTATTTCTTTATTTATTTTAAAGATTTATTTATTTTTATTGCAAAATCAGATATACAAAGAGGAAGATCCTCCGTCCGATAATTCACTCCCCAGTGACCGCAACAAATGGTGCTGCACCATCTGAAGCTAGGAGTCAGAAACTTCCTCCAGGTCTCCCACGTGGGTGCAGGGTCCCAAGGCTTTGGGCTGTCCTCGACTACTTCCCCAGGCCACAAGCAGGGAGCTGGATGGGAAGTGGAGCTGCCAGGATTACAACTGGCTCCTATATGGGATACCAGGCGTGCAAGGCGAGGACTTCAACCACTATGCCATCACGCCGGGTCCCACTTTTTTTTTTTAAAGGTTTGTTTTATTTTTATTGGAAAGTCAGATATACAGAGAGGAGGAGAGACAAAGAGGAAGATCTTCCATCCAATGATTCACTCTCCAAGCAGCCACAATGGCTGGTGCTGAGCCAATCCGAAGCCAAGAGTCTTCAAGATCTCCCACACGGGTGCAGGGTCTCGAGGTTTTTGGCCGTCCTCGAGGTCACAAGCAGGGAACTGGATGGGAAGTGGAGCTGCTGGGATTCGAACCAGTGCCCATATGGGAACCCGGCACGTTCAAGGAGAGGACTTTAAAGGCTAGGCTACCACACCAGGCCCTGAATCAACTTTAAAAATGTTGTGAAGTTCAATTTATCTATTTATTTTTAACTTTCTATTTAAAAATGCATTTTTATTGGAAAGTCAGATATACAGAGAGGAGGAGAGGCAGAGAAGAAGATCTCAAGTGGCCGCAATGGCCAGAACTGAGCTAATCCGAAGCCAGGAACCTCTTCTGGGTCTCCCACGTGAGTCCTCAACTGTTTTCTCAGGCTGCAAGCAGGGAACTGGATAGGAAGTGGGGCCACCAGGATTAGAACCGGAGCCAACATGGGATCCTGGAGTGTGCAATTGGAGGACTTTAGCCAATAGGCTACTGTGCCAGGCCCTATCTTTCTTTAGATCTAATAATACATTGCCAAGGTCATGAAAACTTTCGTGTATGTGTGTTTTGAGGGACTAAGCATTTAACCACAGTGAACCCTGGGGAGACACTCAGACCACACTTAAACCATAGCAGAAACCTTTGATTTCTTTTCTGTTTCTATGAATTAGCCTATTCTAAGTATCTAATATCAGTGGAATCATAACAATATTTGTCCTGTGCCAGGTTGATTTCACATAGCCTATTCTCAGAGTCCATCAGTGTATCAAACATTTCATCTTGGGGTTAGCACTGATTGCTTATGATGCTGGAATCCCATATTCCAGTGCTACTTTACCTCCTGGCCTCTCTGCTTCTGCTCCAGCTCCTTGCTAATGCGCCTGAGAAGACAGCAGGAAATGGACCACACACTTGGGCTCCGACCACCCATGTGAGAGACGCGGGTGGGGTTTCTCACTCCTGCCTTTAACCTAGCTAAGCCCTGGCTGTTGCATGCATTTGGGGAGAGGACCAGCAGATGGAAGTTTCTCTCCCTCTCTGATGTTTTGCCTTTCAAGTAAATGAATAAATGAACCTGCTTGGAGACACACAGTTGCCTTAGCAGTCAAGCTGCCAGTTAAGATGCCTGCATTTCATATCAGTGTGCCTAGGTTTCAGTCCAAGTTTGATTTCTGATTTCAGCTTCCTGCTAATGTGTGCCCTGGGAGATGGATGGCTATGATTCAAGTAGTTGGATTCCCTAACACTCCTATGGGAGACTTAAGTTAAGCTCCAAGCTCCTGGCTTCCATTGGTGGATGTTTAGGAGAGTTCTGTGGATGTTTAGGGAGTAGACTAACGTATGGAAGCTCTGCCTTTCTCTGTCTACTGCTCAGATAAGTTAAATATGTAAACATTAGAAATGATATTCTGTATGTGTATGCTGTATTTTGTTTATTCATTCATCTGTTGATATCCATTGGGATGTTTGTAGCTGTTGACAATTGTGAACAATGCTGTTATGAGCATTGACATGTAAATATCTGTTCAAGTGTGTTTTCAGGTCTTCGAGTATAGCTAGCAGAACAATTTCTGGATTGTATCACCCTTCTATGCTTGCTTTTACTTATTTATTCGTATATTTCTTTGTCTATTTTTATTTGAGAGATTTAAAGAGATAAGGAGAGACAGAAAGATCTTTGATCTACTGGTTTACTTCTCAAGTGGCCAGACAGCCAGAGTTGAACCAGTTTGAAGCCAGGAGCTTTTTCCAGTTCTCCCATGTGGGTTCAGGGGCCCAAGGCCTTGGACTATTCTTTACTGCTTTCCCAGGCCACAAGCTGGGAGCTGGATGGGAAGTGGAGCAGCCTGGACTTGAACCAATCCATTTGGGATGCTGGCAGTGCAAGGCTGAAGATTAACCTATTGAACCACTGTGCTGGTCATTGATTTGTAATTATTCCTAACATTCTGTAGGTTGTCTTTTCAAGGTTCCTTAAAAAAATAAAATAAATAAAGATCCTGCCTTTGAAAAGCAGAGAGAAAGAGAAATAAGTCATCCACTGGTTAACTTCCCAAAATGGTCAAGTGACTGGGAATGGCCTTGGTTGAAGCCACAGGCCTCATTGTCCATCCAGGAGCCCAGGTCTTTGGTTCCTTCTCTGTTGCCTTCCAGGATCATTAGCAGGGAGCTGAAGCAGAAGCGGAGCAGCCCAGATTAGGACTGGAGCCTCAATGTGAGATGCTACCATTGTAGGTGGCAACTTAGCTCACTGCACCATGATGCCAGCCCCTCAAGGATTATTTCTTCTCTTTTAGATTTATTTTTTATTGCAAAGTCAGATATATATACAGAGAGGAGGAGAGATAGAGAGGAAGATCTTCCATCCGATGATTCACTCCCCAAGTGACCGCAACGGCCAGTGCTGAGTCGATCAAAAGCCAGGAGGCAGGAGCTTCCTCCAGATCTCCCACATGGGTGCAGGATCAGTGGACTTTGTTGATACTCATTGGCTCCTCGACTGCTTTCCCAGGCCACAAGCAGGGAGCTGGATGGGAAGTGGGGCTGCCAGGATTAAAACTGGTGCCCATATAGGATCCTGGCGCATTCAAAGTGAGGACTTTAGCCGCTAGGCCACAACGCTGGACCCTATTTCTTTTCTTAAAAAAAAAAAAAGAGAGTCATAGAAACAGGCAAGTATTCCTATCGGCTGCCCCTGTCCCCAGATGCTTACAACACTTCCTTGCTAAGACTGGAGATGGGAGGTGGGACCCCAATCCTAGTCTCACACATGAGAGGCAAAAAAGGAAGGGGGAATTGCCTGTACACTTGTCTGAAGGCAGACCAACCATGTGTGCTTCAGCCTTCACCTCCCAAGGTCTGTGTTGGCGGGATGTGGAACCAGGAACAAGAGGCAAGCACTGAGCCCAGGCACACAGACCTAGGATGAGGACACCCCAACTGCTGTCTTCACTGTAAGGAAGCACAAAGGCTGTTACTTCTGATCAATTCCACTTTGTCTTTCTTTTCCTCCTATGCCTATGCTCTTAGTATCATATCTGTGAAATTATTTTTAAAATAAAATAAAAAGAGATCTTCCAAGCCCAGTGCAATGGCTCAATGGCTATTACCTTGTGAGCTCCAAGATCTCACATGGGCACTGGTTCAAGTTTCACCTGCTCTACTTTCCATCCAACTCTGTGCTATGGCCTGGGAAACAACTGAGAATGATCCAAAGCCTTGGGCCCCTGCACCGACGTGGAAGACCTGGAGGAAGCTTCTGGCTTCAGATCTGCTCAGCTCCGGCCATTGTGAAGCAGTGGATGGAAGATCTTTCTGTCTGTCTCTCCTCTCTATACATCTGATTTGCCTTTCCAATAAATAAATAAGTAAATAAATATAGTTTTTTTTTAAGAGATCTTTGATTTGCTGGTTCACTCCTCAAATGGCTACAACAGCTAGAGCTGAGTAGATCTGAAGCCAGGAACCAGGAGCTTCCACCAGTTCTCCCATGCGGGTGCAGGGTCCCAAGACTTTGGGCCATCTTCCACTGTTTTTCCAGATGTATCAGCAGGGAACTGGATTGAAAGAACAGTCAGGACTCAAACTGGAATCCATATAGGACGCAGCGCCATCTACATCATGCTTAGCCTACTATATCATGGTGCCAGTTCCTATCTCTTATCTAGTCTTTATTTTCTTCCTTGTGCTTTTTGTGAGTTTATTTTGCCTTTAAAAATTTTAAGATTTATTTTTTACTTGAGTTACAGAAAGAGGGAGATATCTTCCTTTTTGCCAGTCCACTCCACCAGTGGTTGCAATGGCTGGAGCTGAGCTGATTCTAAGCCATGAGTCAGGAGTCTCTTACATGGTGTAGGAGCCCAAGGACTTGGGCCATTTCCACTGCTTTCCCAGAGGATAAGCAGGGAGCTGAATGGAAATGGAGCAGCTGGGACTCAAACTGGCATTCATATGTGATGCTGGCACTGAAGATGGCAGCTTAATGTGCTGGACCACAGCGCCAGCCCTCTGTAGTTGCCTTTACCAGTGCTCTTTGTCACATGAATTTGGATTACTGCCTAGTTTCCTTTACTTCAGCTAGAAGGACACTTTTCGAAGTATTTTTGGTAGGGCATGTTTGCCAGCAATAGATTCTTCCAATATTGTTCCTCTAGAATATCTAGATTTCTCCTTAAAATTTTAAAAACGATTGATGTATTGGAAAGGCAGTGTTACACAGAGAGACAGAGATCTTCCATCCACTGTTCATTCCCTGGATGGCTACAATGACCGGGGCTGAGTTAGGAGCTTCATCTGAGTCTCCTGTGTGGATTGCAAGGGCCCCAGTACTTGGGCCATCTTCCACTGCTTTCCTAGGTACATTACAAGGCATTGGATCACAAGTGGAGCAGTTGGGGCATGAGCTGGTACCATTTGGGATGCTGGCATGGCAGGCAGCAGCTTTACCCACTACCTCACATTGCTAATCTTTCATTTTTGATATAGTGATGCTAGGTATAGAATTTTGTCCCAATTCTCTGTGTGTAAGGCTACATGGCATTAAATGACCATCTAAAAAGGGTACAGTTCAGATGTCAGGGTAACCACAGTGCCATCTTTGAGGCTTTGCCCGTAAAGTGCCTGTGCTTGTGCCAGGCTTGGCTTTTAGGATCTTACCATCCTAGCCCCAGAGTGTGCCAGGGAAAATGTGGCAAGCTCATTATGGATAGCCCAGGACCATCACCTCAGCTTTCTAAAGGTGACGAGGGCCATGGAGGGAGTTGGACAAAGGCACTGCACACGGCCTCCTCCCTCTACCCCCTGCCCCCCCCCAGGGTTCGTGGCTCTTTATCAGAGGCCATATTTTTAAAATACTTTATTTTTTCCATAATACTGTCATTACAAAAAATACAAAAAAAAAAAAAAAAACTACTATAAAAACCTTCAGGGCTTGTCAAGGTGAGAAGACCTAAAGCCCCCACCCCAGGACCTGGCCGAAGCAGGCCTCCCTCAGCTCCTTCCCTCTTTGACCCTTTGTACAACAGTGGGAGTTGGGCGGGGTCGCCTATGCACCCAAGGGCTGGAAGTCCCCCCACACGGCCTCCAAGGAGGGTGAGAAAGAAGTAGCTTCACATATCACAAAAGTGGGAAGTTGGAAGTTTGGGGTAGCTAGACCCTGAGTTCAGAGGTGTGGGGAGAAACCTGTGACCCTGAATCTCCTGTGGTGGGGGTGGGGAAGAGCTACCACCTGACCCCTGGCCCTGTTTCCTCCTGATGAAGGCTGGGAAATGAGTCAAGTCCCCAACCTCCTTGACTTCCATCAAGCATTCCCAAGAGCAGCAAGGAGGACAGGCTTCCCAGCTCTGTCAGGTAAGGGCAGGGCAGCCCTCTGGGAGGCAGCCTAGGGTCGGTTCATCTCCCTGTGACAAATGCAAAGTGTCTTGTGCTCGGGGCCCTGACCACAGGTGGTGGGCCTGGCTGATCTATCTCTTGTTCCCTCCCTCCCCATCCCGCACCTCCTGGAGAGGCACCCACAGCTCTAGGTGAGTCCTTCCTGTGCGTGAATGTGTGCAATAACCTCAGACGTGGTGAACCCGGGGGTCAGGGCGGGAGAGCAGCGTCTTTTCTGGCTTCTTCCTCCTTCAACCAGAGGAAGCCAGAGGGGCAGTTGGGGTAAGGTGAGAGGGGAAGGACATGCTATTTACAGGCGTGGACAGGGAACTTATCTCTGCAAGGAGCACTCTGCTCACTTTGCAGCCACTAGCGTGGGAGCTGGATTCAAAGCTTGTGACATAAATGCTGACCCCCGGTCTGGGCTGGCTTCCACTTCCTCAAGGCAGCCCAGCTCCCAGAGGGGTCAGGGACAGGAGCATCTTCCTGGAGATCAGTGGCTGGTTTGTTTTTGTTTTTGTTTGTAGTTGGGTTTTTTTTTTTTTTTTTGCATGTTAGAAAAATGTTGCCAGTGTCCAGTGACCAGGAAACTGGGTGCACACTGGGTGGGTGAGTGGGGGGAGGGTATTGCTGTGGTAGACTCTGGATGGGTAGGGGACTAAGCCTAGGAACAGGGCAGGTGCTGCTTAAGGATCTGTCGGGTCTGTGGTGTCAATCTGTCCGGGAAGCGAACTTTGAACTCAACGATGAGGTCTCCCCGCTGGGTGGGCACCTTGGGGAAGGGAAGGCCTTCCCCACGGAGTCTCTTCACGGTGCCAGGCTTGATGACATCATTGCAGGGCAGAGGGATCACTCGGCCATCGATGGTGGGAATGTTCACGGTGCAGCCACACAGCGCCTGCCGAGAACAAGGAAGAGGGTGAGGAGGTGACAGGGAGTGGGAAGGAAGGAAAAAGATGGAAATGGGGAGAGACTGAGTTAGTTGGTGGGAGGGGAGGGAATGGCCCCTGTCATCCCCTCCCCTTCCCCACACACGCATGTGCACATACATACACATAGACACACACGATCTACCCAGACCCCACCTCCTTGAGGCTGATTAGGGCACTGTAGAGCACGTTGGTGCCGTCTCGGCGGAAGTGAGCATGGGGCTTGTCTTTGAGCACAAAGACGATGTCAGCAGGGATGTTGTCGGGCGTCGCGTCCCCCTCTTTGGGGAAGGTGATCTTGGTGCCTTCCTTCCAGCCGCGCTTGATGACAATGTGCAGGATCTTGTCCTCCGTGCGCACAGTTCGCCCATCGGGGTTGAGGCGCCGCCGCGTGATCTTCATGCGCTTCGTGGAGCCATGGTAGATCTCCTCCAGGGACACGCGCAGCTCGTGCACCACAGGGGGGTCTTGCACTTTGCGCCGAGGGTACAGAGGCTCTGGGGCTCGCCTTGGACCCCTGCTCAGCCCATTGAAGCCAAAGCGGCCAAACGCACCAAATGGGTCCTCATCTTCGTCCACATCCATGTCGTCTGGGTCGAAGCCACTGAAGGGCCGAGTGGAGCGGCTGCTGGCAAAGAAGATATCGAAGGGGTTGGAGCCACCAAAAAAGGAGGCAAAGGTGGCGTGGGGGTCCCCGTGGAAGGTGTAGTGAAAGGAACCGCTGGAGCCACCTGATGTGCCACCGCCAGTCTTCAGGCCTGCAGGGGAGGAAAAGTGAGGACATGTGGCTCCTCCTAGCTCCGCTTGGTGCTCCCCCACCCAACTCCCCTTCCTGGGACTGGGAACTCCCATAGGGAGGGCTTGGCTGACAGAATAAGAGGCTTTCCACAGGATCTCCACTGTCAGCCTCACAGCAAGCATCTTGAAACTCAAAGAAGGGAGTTAGCAAACAGGTGGGAAAGAGACAGACAGGAAGAGATCTCCACTCCTCTCATCTTTTCCACAGAACCCTGGCCCGGAGATGTGCCCCAAGGCCTCGAGGGGCTGGCCTAGTGTCCTAGTACAGGGCAGACCTGAGGCAGTTGGACCACGCGGCGTGCTGGGAAGTGACCTGCCTCCACTGAGGAGGGGGCACAGCCAGAAAGCTTGCTGCCCCTCTGCTTTCCTTGGTTCCTGCCTAAATGGGAAACCAGGAACGCTCAGAAGAGTGGGACAGCGCATGAACTTGGAGGAGCTCCTTTTCTAGTAAAAAGCCTTTAAATCCTTTGTTCCCACACTCTGCCCACAGAGTCGCACAATGCTGGGGAGTGTCATTCACACATTGTGCAGCCACGGAACACAACAGGAACACAGGAGCAGCTGCCTGCAGTCACTGCCCGCCTAGCGCTCAGCAGCCACGGAGATGAATGGGCTGGCGCTGTGTGGGTGGTGACCCCAGCTGCCCGTGGAGCTCAAATTCCAGGGGGCAGCCTGGGGGTGGAGGGGAGGTGGAAGGGGTAGGGAAAGGACTCCTGCTGGGAACTGACCCACAATTTGCCTGCTGATGGGTGGGGCCTTGCCCAAGGACAGGGTTCCTTCTCTTTGAGGCCCTCCTCCTTTTCCCCCCTAGAATTTCAATTGGCAGCCTGAGCCTAAATTAACCTTTCATTTCCTGGGACCACAGGGAAGATTTGGATTTCATTAGAGGGGCCAAGTGGCAAGGAGTCCAGGGACTTAGGGCAGCTGTTTCTTCACCCCCTCCCTACCAAGACTTGGGGTTCATTCTTTCTTCCTGGTAAGGGCTGCTTATCAAGCAAGTTCAAGAAGCATGGCAGAGCCCAGAGAAAGAAGGCAGGCAGGCTGGGAAATGGATGATGCCAGGAGGGGTAATTCTCACTGCAGGGATTCCTGCTCTGCCACCACCACCCTCTTTTTCCAAGCTGGGAACAGCTTGTCCCCAGACACTAGAGTCTGTGCATGCAACTGCCTGGGCTGGCACTGGGAGGGAGCAGCGAGGACGGACGCATAACCGCCATCTTCAAGCTGTCTTCCCTAGCGCAGGGCTGGGGATCAGTGGCTGGTCCTCGTGTCTGCATCTAGGAAGTTCCCTTTGCTTAGGTATGGTCATGCCAGAGAGCTGGTGCTTTGGAAGTAGCTCTCTTGAGCACCTAAATGCTGGTAAGGCCTTGGAGATGAGTGCATGCGACTCAGAAATGGGTCATATGGCTCTGGTGTCTGCACTGCCCCTACTCCCAACTTTCTCCTGCCCCAAACAAAAAAAAAAGTCTTAGCTGGTGCTGCCAGCAGGGCCTGGTGAGTCTGGGAATTGGCCAGTCTAGGAGGTGAGCAGGAAAGCCATGAAGGAACTCATTGTACAGAGACTGAGAGGGGTTTGGGAGGTTGGGGTGCCAAGAGAGTAGGGGTCAGAAAAGTCTGGGCCACAGATCAGGAGGAGAGGAGGGGGAATCTGCCCTGTGCCCCACTTGGGGTCAGGCTTGGTGCATAGCATTAGCCCTTTTACTCGGTGAAATCGAGGTGGATGCCTCTGGGGAGGAAGGGCAGTTCTCCTAGGAAGGAGAGTCCGCAGCTGTGACAATGTCTCTTAATATAGCCTAACAGGTGCCTGTGGCTGGCGGTGGCAGGCGGCCCTGAGGGGCAGACCCAGAATTAGCAGCTACATCATGCCCGTGGGATGTGCTGGGAGGGGCCATCGCTCTGAAGCTTTATTTGGGCCTTTCCTGCCACCGGCCTGGTGCCCAGGCACCCCAGGGGAAGAAGGGGGGGATGCTAGGAACAGTTCCCCTTCCACCCTGGGAGTCTTGCCACTTCCTCTGGGTGGCTGGGTCCCTCACCGAAAGTGAGCAGGGAGACATGGAGTGAAAAGGAAGGGGCCATGCATTTCTGCTCAGAGCTGGGGGCAGGTGTGGCGGGGGGAGGGGGGGGAACTGGTGTTCTGCTCCCTGAGCTGCCTAAGGGCCAGGCTTCTAAGCTGCTGAATGTAAATGCTCACACACTCCACCTCCCCAGCCTCCTCCCTCAGCCAATGAAGCAGCAGGGACCTCAGGCAGGACTAATAAGGCTGGGAAGGGAAGCAGGGAGGGGGAGACCTCTGGCTGCAGCTCCCCACTTGGCCTGGGTCTGAGGAGGGAGAGGGGCAGAGAGAATAGGGAGCATCATGGTAAGCTGTGGCTGGGGGCTGGGCAGTGGGCTGTGACCCCTCACCTTCCTCAGCCCCTCCTCCACTGCAGGTCCCGCTTCTGAGAACAGGTTTGCCTGTTCTAGAACGGGCTGGGCTGCGTGCTGCCCACTTACCTTCCTCCCCATACTGGTCATACAGACTCCGCTTCTTGGGATCACTTAGAACATCATAGGCCTCGGCGATCTCCTTAAACTTCTCCTCAGCATTGGGTTCTTTGTTCTTGTCCGGGTGGTACTTCAGAGCCATCTTTCGATAGGCTTTCTTGATCTCATCCTCGTTGGCCCCCGACGGGATCCCCAAAATCTTGTAATAATCCTTCCCCATCACGGCCACTGGGCCTGCACTGGTCTCCTTGTTCCTGAAAGAGACCCAGGCCCGGCCTTGGAGGCGCCTCTCTGTGGAGCCTGTGGGTCCTGGACTCCCAGGGTGACCTTGAGTAGGTCAGGCCTGTCCCCAGCCCTCCAGGCTCCCCATCTGTGAAATGCAAGGTGCTGCCCAGGCAATCTCTTCCCTCTCTGGCATGCTAGCATTCCCCTCCTCCCCTCCTTGGCTTGCTACAGGCTCTTCCCAGCGTGTAGCTGAGGGTTGTGGCCTGCCTCATGGGGCTGAGGCCCCAGACCTGAGGCTGGACCGAGGACCCCTGAGCAGTCCTGCTGGGCGAGGTGGCAGCCTAGACTGGCAGGCCCACACTCAGGGGCTGGCGAAGGTCGGCACCCTGGGTGAGGTCACCTGGGCGGTGTGGCCTCTTACGCCACACCTCAGGCGTGGTGCCCACGCTGAGCACAGCTGGGGCAGTGGCCCAGGACTAGTGACAGGCCTGGGTCCAGGCAGCCAGGCTGAGTCAGGGACGGGAATCTAGAGTCCTCTCTGCCACTGGAGACCCTACACCTCTCTGCTCCCGCCCCCCAGATGAGGCCAAGCTTCACGTGTGACTCAGATTAAGGGTGACTCATGACATTTCCAACACCCTCATTAGCTGGGGGTGACACTGTCCTTCCCCCAGCCTGAGCAGCAGCTGCCTTTACTCATTTCCCAGTGTCTACACACAAGACTGTTCCATAAAGACCTGCTGGGGGCCCCCAAGCATGGGGGGAGTGAACAAAAGCCCGCAAGGAGTGGCCTTCTTTACTTCAGCTGCCAGAGTACATGAACACTACCTGCTGTCTCCCTTTCACCTGCCCCTCCGGTTTAGGATCTGGCTCAGTGCCAGTCCCCCATCCCCTGAAAGCTCCCTGCTAAGCTTTGTAACAGGGCCACTTGTTATGAGGGATTTAGTCCTTCCACTTTTGTCTGCCTCCTTCAGGACCTGTGGTTGATTAGAAGGGAAGGGGGCTTTCCTGTGGCCAGAAAAATCAGGGGTGAGGGGTGCTAGGAGAAAGGATCCACTCCACAGCCCCTCTGACACGCACTCCAGTTGGGCTGGGGGAAGCCGTCTCTAGCAATGACCTGGGTTGCCAGTCACAACTGAGATTCCTCACTCCTGTCTCTGGACTGCTTCACAGCATCATGGGGTGCAGGAGGTCCTGACAGCAATGAGGGTGGCAACAGGGGGTGGTGTGGGGTAAGGGGATGTCAAACCCCAGGTGGGCAGGAACAGTAGTCCTGACTCCCACCCTCCTGCTCTCCCCTGGGGGCCTGCCGCAGGTGGCTGAGTTGACTCACGCCTCTAGGAGTCACCTCTGACGAAGACAAGCCTCTACCAGGGCGGGTACTCCCTCGACGGCCCCCCCCCACCAGCATGTCATGCCTGTGGGGGAGAGTGGGGCTGGGGGAGGCAGAGAAGAAAGAGCATGTGGGGGAAGGCAGCCATTTTCGGAAGCGGCAGCGAAAGCTGTCTGTGAGGGAGCCGGGGGTGGTGGCCCATCACTGCTGCTTCCGCCCACGCTTTCTTTCACCCCTGAGATTGGGAAGGAACCCTATCACCCCAAGAAGGTGTCCCCAGGGACTGGCCACAGCTGCTAGGCAAAAGAAAAGGCGAGTGGCCAGCTGGTACCCTTGAGCCCGGAGCTGTCCCTGTGTTACCCCTTCACCCGACGGCTTCCCTTCCTGGCCCCCTCACCTGCTAGCTCTTCCAGAACAGAATTCCTTGGCCTTGGCAGGCACAGGGCATGGTTCAGGATCTGTCCTTGCCCTCTCCTCTCTCTCTTCTCCTCCCGCCTGCCCTCTCCCCACACGCACGTGTTGCAATGACAAAGGAGCCCCATGGCATGGCCCTGCCTGAGATGGAGAAGCATATCGGACAGGAGGGCAAGCTGGGGAGAGATGGCTGTGGAGGTGCGGGGAGCAGAGAGGGGATGGCCGTCAAGGAAGATGAGGCTCTGCTGAGACAAGAGGGGACAGATGGCCAGAGGTGAGGTCCAGGAGGAGATGGAAACACGGGAGAGAGGACAGGTGCCTGGAAGGTCTGGGATAGGAGATGACAAAGTGGCCACCACTCACCCAGAGGGGCTTCTTGGCATATGGGTCATGAGGATGCCATGCAGATGAAATGGAGGTGGCAAGGAGGCGATGGAGAGGGCGAGCCGTCGTGGAGAACCGGACTTGGCATGGGTGTGAGCGCCCTTCTCCAGAGGGACTTACCGAAACTTCACAAACCCATTCAGCGTCCACGCTCGCAGTTTTAAGGGCTCCAGCTGAATTTTAAACATCAAGCTGGCTAAGAAGTCTTCTCCCCAGAAGTGTGGGAAGCTCCGGGAAGTTCCTCGGGCCTGCAGTGGGGGTGCTGCTGGGGGTGGGCAGGAGAGCACGGTGCGCTTAAACATGCCCAGCCCAAGCCCCTCACCTCGGGTCGCTCCGCGGGAGCCCGCTAGCCGTGCGGCCGCTCTGGAAGCCGCCTCCTCCGGCCCAGCAAGACCCGTCTGCTGCAGCAGGAGCCGGGCCAGATCCCCCACCCCGAGGTGCGGAGGAGAGGGAAGGCAGAGAGGGTCCCGGGCGCGGGCACCGGGAGCCGGGTGACTGGGAGTGGCGGTGCGGCGAAGGGAGGGCGCGCCTGGCAGGGCCAGCGTGTGCTTGCAGAGTGGCGGCGTGGGTACCTGTGACAGGTGCAGTGGCCTGTGAGGGGCCTCGAGAGGCAGGGAACTCCTCCGGGGAGGACCTACTCAATGAAGTCACTGATGGGGAGTGTCCTCCCTCGCCGAGGGGCGGAGCCGGGCTCGGCCGGGACAAAAGGCGCGGCGGGAGGGGAGGGGGCGGTGATGTCACCGGCGCTGGCTGGCGGGCCGCTCGGAACCGCCTCCCCGCCTCCGAACCCAGTGCCTGCCAACCCCGGGCTCCTCCGAGCCCGTCCCGGGTCTCCTCGGTGGGCGCCAAGGCCAGGGCGCGGACACCGGGCGCCTTGCACACCCCCCGCACCCCCCGGGGCAGAAGGACTGGCGGGCCTTCGCTGTCCCAACCCTATGGCCCCTGTGCCCCCCGTTACCCGGCCCCGGCTTCGCGACGCCCGTCCCCGGGACTCCCGAGTCGGGACGCGGCGCCCTCACCAATGAGGAGCTGCGGACGCTGCCGCGATCCGTCAGACACAGCCGCTGTTCCCCTCCCCCGGCTCCGGCTCCGCCGCCTCCACTAGGGACAGGAGTCGCCTGCCCGCCGGCCGCCGACAGCCGGACCGGGAGCCCGCCCCCGGGGCTCCGCCTCCGCGTCGCCCATTGCGCCGTCGGCCCGTCACTCAGCTCCACCTCTGCTGTGATTGGTCTACTTTCAACGAGCGACTCGGCGAAGGCCCACCCCTTCTCCGCCCCTGTCACTCGGCTACACGCGCACACATTCGGGGCAGTGATTGGTGTGGCTGCGATTGGTGCCCTCTGGAATCAATCAACCACACCTCTTCGCCGTCTCGTCGCGTCATTGGCGGAAGGGACAGTGGGCGGTAACCGTGTCTGCCCTTTGATTTTATTGGTTGTGGCCTGAGATTCAGACTCGAGCTGGGGACAAATATATGAGTCCAATCTGCAGTTTGAGAAGGTGGGACGTACTGGCCACCGCTTGAATCCCGGGAGAACCTTCTGGAACCCGTGCAACGTCAAAGTCAGCCTTAAAGGAAAACTGCACCCACCAGTGGGCCCTAACCCCGGGCGTCCTTTCTCTTTCTGTGTTCCTGGCAGGAGGCTGGCCTGAGTGCGAGCTCAGTGCCCTCTAAGTGGTATAGTTCCTGAGCCAGGCCAAAAAGTCACCCCTTCTTTACCTGTGTGGGGTCGAACCTCGAGCCGGCTTGACCTGGCTCAGCTCTCCCTGCCCGTGGCTTTGACCTGAGGTGACCCTAACTGAATCTGCCGACGGAGCTCGAGCTGGCTGTCCCCAGATGCAGTCCCTCCGGGAATCCTCGAGTGCCCTTCCCTCCCCGGGGCGCGCGTGGGCGCGCGGTGGACCTGTGCTTCCTCTGCCTCCCGGCCCCAGGCCCCGCGCCTTCTCGCCCTTTCCAGGACTTTCTTCGGGCCCTGGCGACTCTGCCTGTCCCCGCACGCCGGCCCTCCAGGGTTGTCTGGTCACCCCCACCCCACACCTGTGGGCGCCCCTGCCCCTGGCTCCCCTTCCTCAGCACCCGCAGAGCCCCGCGTCTCTGCTCAGACACCCCCGCCCCCCAAACTCTGAGGCCTCAGCCACAGTGTCCCCGCCGCTCGCTCGGGGCGGGCGGGGCTGCGGAGGCGGTCGCCGGCGGAAGCCGCCGCTCCGGCAGACGCGGAGCCTGGCGCCCACGTTACCGTCTCCCAGGCCCATCTGTGCTCCGGGGAGCGGGGGTGGAGAGGGGGTAATCTGGGGGTGAAGGGGAGGAGGAGGGAGTTCTAGGTGGCGGTGCAGAGCTTGGTGACAGAGGAAGGGCCTGGGCAAAGCTCGGAGTCTGGACACACAGGGTCCTGCCGAATGGACAGAGCCCCAGGGGGAGTAGGAGAGGGGTCCTCGGGATGCTGGCGTCTCCATGGCGACCCGCTTCCTTCCAGGACTCACAGGGCAGCTGGTGCAAAGGAGGGATGTGTGTGAGAGGGGAGACTGTGAAGAGATTGGGGAAGGGGTAGATGGGGCCATGGGATTGGAGGAGGGGAAGTGGGGTAGAGACAGAGTAGGGGACAGAGGAAATGAGAGGATGAGGAAGGAAGGGGATGGAGTGGCCCAACAGCAGAAGGAGGATAGATGAGGTGAGGAAGGGAGGGGAGATGAAGTTAGGAAGGGAGGGGAGATGAAGTTAGGGAGGGAGGGGAGATGGAAGGAATGAAGGAGGGGAGATGGAGTGAGGACACAGGGTGGGAAGGGACAGGGTGAAGGGGATTGAGGAAGGGAATGGTGTGATGTGGAGTTGGAATGTTGGGGAGGGACCCCCAGGCTCCCTGGAGGCCAGGTGGTAGCTGGCTCAGCATCTCTCCCTGGCTGTTGGTCTCTTTTGTCTCCTCTTCCAGCCTGGCCTTTGCCTAGCCTGGGACAGAGTTTAGGCACCAGCTCTTAGCTGGTCCTGCTGAGGCAAAATGTAGGCCTGAACCTTGGCAGGTACAGGGTTATGCCTCCCAAGGCCTTGGTGGCACAGCCTCTGCCTGCCATCTGGTCCACTGTTGCCACCTCTTATCCCTTGCCTCCGGGCACCAGGTATGTGTATGTGTGAGGAACCCAGGGACACTGCCCAGTGAAGCCTGGAAGGATGTGGACCTGGACTCAGACTGTCCACAGTGGAGGCTGCCTGCCATCCTTGCCACCTCTGCTTCACTGTACATGGGGACAGGTCACAACCCTGCCTCTGGAGCTGCTGAGAGAATGAGTGGTCACACGGGTCACCATGCAGCGTGGTATGTGGTTACCACTCAGCTACAGTAACCAGCACCCTGGCTGTTGGCCGGTATTCAGGATTGCCAGCGCCTCTGTAGATGTGTAAGTCGGGGAATCACTTGCACCATTGTATTGGTACTATGGTTGTGAGTGGGAGCCTGTCTGCATAATTCTTTTTGTGGGCTTCATTCTGTGTTGTTTGCTATAGGAATGTGATCTTGTGCGTCGGTATGTGTGATTAAGTGTCAGGGCTGGTGGGGTGGAGGGGTGGTGGTGGTGGTAGCAGGTGTCTACAGGACAAAGTTAATGGCATGGCCCTGTGGACACCATGTCTGCCACATGTCCGTGCACATCTGTGATCCTGTCAGCTGGAAACTCCCTCCCTCCCTCCCATGGAGACGTCATCACCCTAGGTGTCCCTCTTTTCCTCACCCTGAGGGAACCGGAACCTGTGGGCAGCGGCAGGAGTGGGAGCCAGAGAGGAGGTGTTTATAGACAGGGGTGCACATTCCCTCCCAGACTGTGCAGGGGAGGGGGAGCCAGCATCTTGCACACAGCCCAAGGCTGGGGAGGAAGTGCCCCCAGCCTCTTCTCAGTGCGCTGTCTTGTCACCATGGCAGCAGTTGCTAGGGTCTCCACGGTTGCCAAGAGCTGGGTGTGGGAAGCTGCCAGGCCCTGTTGCCAATAGAAACAGAGAATCCTTGGGTGGGTGGAGGGATGATTGCCCTCACAGCTGCCAGCCCCCTCCAGGGCTATGGCTGGCCCTTGGGCACTCCTTTCAGTGTACTGATGCTGTGTGTGTGGTGGCTCTGGGGTAGGTTGGGGTTGGCAGGAAGCTAGATTGGAATACTGGGTTCTGCCTGCAAAGAAAAGGGCTCCTCTTCTTCATTTTTTACATTTGGAGGGCCAAGACGGTCAGTGACATGCTCTTGCTGTCCTTTGTCCCTCGGGCCCCTCTCCGGGGGAGATGTCCCCTGCTGAAGTCCTCCAGGGACCCAGTGCTTTCCCAGAAGGCCACCTTGACTTGATGTCTGGGACTTGCTTCTTCTTGTGGTCAGGCCCACAGCAGGTCACCACACACACTATGGGCTGACTCCTGAGCCAGGCTCTGGTCCTGTCCCGAATGAATCCCAGCCTTGGCCTCAATCTGAAACATTGCGGTTCCCCTGCCTTGTTTAAACTGGCCATCTGATTCATCCCAGCTCAGTCAATCATGAACAGGACTCAAAATTCAATAAATGCATGTAGCAAGGCAATTTTTCATAAAAAGATTCATTTATTTAACTTGAAAGAGTTAGAGGGAGAAGCAGAGAGACCCCTGCTGTAGGCAACTGCCTGGGTTGCCTTGTACCTAAGCAAATGTGGCACTGTTGGGAGAAAAGCAGCCTGATAGGTATTCTGGGCCTGGTTAATGCCAGTTCTGTATTAACTATACCAGTGTGCCAGCATAGATGAAGGGAACTCTGCAATGGGGATTGGGGGAAGCTGGGTCAGGATATATCACCCCTGAACCCAGGCGTGCCGTGTGCCGTGTGCCGTGCAGCACCAACAGGGTGAGATGTGCTACAGGCTGTCCTGAGAAGGGGGTCTGGGGATTCGCTGCAGTGGGGGCTGCTAAAGACATGTTTGGTAGGTGAGGACTGACTTTGGGGCCTTTCACGGACTGGGCCACTGCATTGACAGGTAGTGAGGGAACAGAGACAGGGTGGTTTAGAGGGGGGAGCCACACGGCTTGTCTGGGTCAGGCCAAGCATCTGCCCACATAGGAGACCTGAGCTGGGCTAAGTAGCACTGCCCTCTGTCCACTGGCACACAGGAAAGCTAGGGCTGGGAAGTATGCCTGGCTGGGCTAGGCCAAAGTATCTGCTGAGTATCGAAGCAGGGGATGGATGGACCACATCAGACTGCGCAGCAGGACCCACTGGAACATGAGAGAATCAGATGTGTGGGCAGAGAATCAGATATGTAGGAATTTGTGGGATTGTAGCATCCACCTGTTTGCATAGAGAGCTGGGGGTGGTGAGGGGCTGAGTCAGGCAGAACTGCAGAACTTACTTGGCACGTGTGGGAGCTGGGGCTGAGCCAAGCTGCAGTGCTCCCAGCACATTCAAAGGCCTGGATTGAGGGCAGACCATGCCAAGGAGAGCTATGGCATCTGCTGACATGTATGAAAACCGGAATTCAGAGTAGGCCTGTTGGAGGAACCTGGAGAACTTCTCTGCTAAGCTACAGTTCATGCTGAGAGCCAGGTCTGAGGGCAGGCTGCGTTGGGCCAGGCTGCAGTACATACTGGTACATGTGAGAGACATGTCAGGGTGTTGGCCAGGCTGGGCTAGGCTGCAACACCCACTGGTGAAAGCTGACATGTCAGGCTGGGTCAAGGAACCTGCCAGAAGAGGCCAGATATGGGGCTGATAGTGGATCTGTGGGCACGCCCTTGCTAGATTGCAGCTCCCACTGGTGAGCACAAGAGCCAGGGTTTTGGGTGGACCAGGCTGGACAAGGCAGTGGCACCCAATGGCATAAATGTGGGCCGGATCTGAGGGTGGTTTGAGCTGAGCTAAGCTGCAGCACCCATGGGTATGTATGAGAGCTGGATAGGATGCAGGAAGGGCTGGGATAGGCAGCACATGCCAGCATGCACAAAAACCAGGGCTCGGGGTGAGTGGTGGGGGTTACTGGGGGTCACCCCACTAGGCCACTGCAGCTGCTGGTGTCTGTGAGGACTGGGTCTATGTCAGGCTAGGCCACAGCACTAGCTGGCTCACATGAGATGAGACTAGGGGTAGAACTAACCAGACAGCTACATCCAAGGGTATGTGTGTTGGCTGGTGCAGATGACAGACAGCACCTGACCGTGCACTAGTAAGAACACACAAGAGTCAGGCGAGGTTTCTTGGGAGACTCTGTTGCTGGATGGCTGGACTTAATCCCTGGCCACAGGGAAAATTGCAGTATATGTGGTCCACATGTAAGGATTGGGCCTCCTCAGTGGCCCTTGCCTGTTCAGTGCATAGCATACCCAGATGCTCATGGGGGACATGACAGCCAGGTCATCGAGGCCAGCAGAGGATGTCAAATGGCTTGTCAGAAGAATGAAGAGCAGAACAGGTTGGACAGTTCTGGCCAAGCTAGCAGCAAGTTTGTGGGTCTGTGGATTCATTAAGGTGAACTTGGCCAGCCAATAGACATGGGAAACATTTTCTCAATCCTGATGCAGTGAAGCTGACAATGTCTCAAATGTCAAAGCCACTCAGGTGACACCCTTGGAACGTTCTTTACCGCATCGGGGTCTCTAAGGTATTATCAAATAACTGTCCCCAATCCCTGGGTGCTGATGTAGTTTGGCAGTAAGGAGTGGCCCTCTCCTGTATCCCATCAGTGGACACAGGAGAAATAAAAAGAAGAATTGAAACATGTGTCCCATTCAACTTTCTCCATACCCACCCTACTTGGAAGCCTACAACCCTCTCAATTATGTAAACAATATTAAAAATGAGATAAAAATAAAAAACAGAGAGATCTTCTATCCACTGATTCACTCCCCAATGTGATTTACTACCATAATGATAGGAGCTGGGCCAAACTGAAGCCACGAGTCAGGAGCTTCTTCGAGGTCTCCCATGTGTGTGCAGGGGCCCAAGGACTTGATCCGTCCTCAGTTGCTTTCCCATGTGCATTAGCAGGGAAGTGAACCAGAATAGGAACAGTTAGGATTTGACCTGGTGCCCATATGGGATGCTGGCTCTAAAGGCTGTGGCTTTAGCCTGCTATGTCAGTGTAAGATTTTTAGTTGATAATTTTTAAAGGACTTTTTAAAAATTGTAAATACAGGGCCCGGCGTGGTGGCGCAAGTGGTTAAGGTCCTTGCCTTGCACGCCTGGGATCTCATATGGGCTCTGGTTCTAATCCTGGCAGCTCCACTTCCCATCCAGCTCCCTGCTTGTGGCCTGGGAAAGCAGTCCAGGACGGCCCAAAGCTTTGGGACCCTGCACCCGCGTGGGAAACCCAGAAGAGACTCCTGGCTCTGGATCGGCATAGCATCGGCCGTTGCGCTCACTTGGGGAGTGAATCATCGGACGGAAGATCTTCCTCTCTGTCTCTCCTCTGTGTATACCAGCCTTTCCAATAAAAAGAAAATAAATCTTTGAAAAAAATTGTAAATACAGATATACAGAGAGAAGGAGATACAGAAATATCTTCCATCTGCTGGTTCACTCCCTAAGTGGCCGCAGTGGCCGGAGCTAAGCTGATCTGAAGACAGGAGCCAGAAACATCTTCCAGGTCTCTCACATGGGTACAGGGTCAAAAGGTTTTGGGCCATCCTCGACTGCTTTCCTAGGCCACAAGTAGGGAGCTGGACGGGAAGCAGAGCAGCCAATATACAAACTGGCACCCATCCAGTGGATGCAAGGCGGGGATTTAGGCTATTGTGTTGGGCCCTTTAGTTGATAATTTTGAATGATTCTTGAATGATTTCACAAATGTCCAAATGTTTTCTAGACAGAAAACAGGTTCCCCACCCCTGTGTACACTGTTCTGAACCTACACTTCTCAGCAGCACCATGAGGGTTTAAAGCTGATCTCTTACTTAGGGGTCAGAGGACTGTGTTGGAAACGGCCAGCAGAGGGTGCACAACATCAAGGTCTGGATGCAGGCTTCCAGATCCCAAAGAGATTAAAAAGTTCTCTGGCCTTTGATGACAAAACATTGCTCATAATGCAGATTTGTTCCCCCTGGCTCATCTGGGATCGGGGTGGACGGTTCACCTGAAGGGGCTTAACTGGCCGCTGTATCTCAAGTGTCCAGGAGACTGGAGAACTAGGGAGGCATCCCACCCCCAAATCAGTGTTGCCGTCAGGACGCTTCTGCAGCTTCTTTCCCTGGTAGCCAGCTCTCTGTGGTCTTACCGAGTGGAAATCTGCCGCCCGAGCCTCACTGGCCCCATGTGCTCCATGTCTGTATCCCTCAAGGTTGTGCTTCTCCAGGTCTGCTGCCTTCAGGGCACCTCCTCTGCCTTGGAAAAGTCCACACACCAAGACAATGTTCTCTGGATGGGTTCAGATTTGTGGTGCCTAGCTCTCATGAACTTTCTCCAGGTGTGCACATAGGGACCAGCGTTGTGGCATAGCAGGTGAAGTCATCCACCCTCTGTGATGCTGGCATCCCATATGGGCACCAGTTTGAGATCCACCTGTTCCACTTTACTGCTAATATACCCGGGAAAGTAGTGGAGGATGGCTCAAGTCCTTGGACCCCTGCACTCACATGTGGTAGATCTGGAGGAAGTTCTTGGCTCCTGACTTCAGCCCAGCCCAGTCCAGTCCTGGCTGTTGCAGCCATTTGGACAGTGAATCAGTGGATGGAAGATCTCTTTCTGTAACTCTGGTTTTCAAACAAATAAATAAATCATAAAAAACAAAGGAGCCAGCATGCCTCATTTCTCCATTTTTCTACATAGCCTGAGATCATACCGATTTGGTTTTGGTACCTGCTTCATACCAAGGTGAGACTACAGGCTGTTCCCCGCCCCTCCCTGTGTTATGAAGTCATTCCTTGCTTGCCTGCCTCTCTGTGTCTGCTATGGTTTTGAAAGGAGTGAGATATATATATATATATGTCAGATATATATATATATATATTCTTCCATATATATATATGGAAGAGATACTTGAAACAAAAGAACAGTTTGACAATACTTTCTGGATTTTAAGCTTGGAAATCTCTGCACTTGATGTTTCCTTAAAGGTGGGACAAAGAACGAGTCTCAGCTGGTTTGGTTGTGGTTTCAGCACTGTGGACAGAGGCCACAAGCAGCACCGCAGCCATGGGAGGGTGGAAAATGATACATTTTTGCAGCCTTCAAACGGAGTGGAGATTCTGTTGCCTTATGGTTTTGTAAGTTCTCTTCTCCTATGAAAGTAATTCTGTCCCCATTCAATTACCACCACACAAGGTAAACAGGACAGGGACTCCCCCTTGTAATTTTTACAAATTGAGAAACAAGTTCAAGCAAGGTCAGACTCCAAGCAACCCTTGGAAAGGCTCAGGTGAGAGAGAAACCTAATTAGCCCATGTTCAGCACATTTAGCAGCCTCTGACTGTCTTTGGGAAATGACTTTGCCCAGGGATAAGGCAGAAGCACATTTGAGACAGAGCAGGACAGAGTGGCCAGAGGGTTTTATCTACATATAAAGATTTACAGAGAGAAGGGGAGACAGAGAAAGATCTTCCATCCACTAAGTCACGCCAGATTGCTGCAATGGCTGGAGCTGAGCTGATCCAAAGCAAGACACCAGGAGCTTCTTCCAGGTCTCCCATGCAGGTACAGGGGTTCCCAAAGCTTTGGGCCAGTCTCTGCTGCTTTCCTAGGTCACAAGCAGGGAACTGAGTGGGAAGTGGGGCAGCTGGGATACGAACCAGTGCCCACATAGGATGCTGGCACCTGGAAGTGGAGAGTTAGCCAGCTGATCCATTGCAATGGCCCCTGTGGGAGGAGATTTTTGTAGAGCTGAGGTTCCAGGCAGCTCTAGCAGTAACTGGCAGCTTGTGGGAAGAGAAGTACTGGGAGGGCCTGAAGGTCCAATGGGCTCAATGGGAAACCTTGTTCATCACAGGACACACAGAGACTCACCTTTGTTCGCCTTTGATGAATGTGGAGACAAGAAAGGGCTGGTGGGATACCATCAAGCTCTTGGATAGATCCCCATGGGAAAACTTTAGGGCACCTGGAGAGTGAGTAGTTTGGCTTTCTGCAGCTGTTAAAAATCTGTGACATAACTACAGGTCTGGTTGTCTGCGTCTATTCCTAGAGGTGGAAAGGGGAGGTGTCAGACCGTACAGCAGAGGCTCCCTTGAGACGTAATTTTGGCAGGCAACAGTCACGTGCCTAGAACATCGGCACTGAAGGTGAACTTCCTGGTCTTCCCACTTGTGTGCTGTGTGACTGTGTACCCTTGAGAAACAGCCTTCCTCCTTTTTCTCATCTGCAATACAAATCTCATGGGGTTCAAGATTAATTACTCTGCGCTAAGGGCTCAGAACTGCTCAGCACACGTCGAGTGCCTAAATCATTAATCATTTGTACTTGGGACCTTCTGAGGTTTGGGAGGTAGAGCATCTGCAGCTTCGAGGTCCCTTCCCGGCTGCAGGTTCTGACTCTGTTCTGACCAGATAGAAGGGATGAAGATTCCACAGTTCTTCAAAAGCTTCCCCAGACCCCAGCTTTCCCAATCTTATCCTAGTATGCTAAAACAACATTAAATATTTTGGTGGAGTGGGCTCAGCGCTCAGATCTGGGAGGACCCAAAAGACCAGGATAACTAGCTTCTAGTCAACTAGCTTCCCTATTTTGTAGCTCATCAAGGACTAGGAAGTGTCTAATACTGGGCCTTGGGGAGGGGTGGAGACAGCATATGGCGGGCTCCAAGACCTTATGACATCCTCCTTAATCTCTCTATGCTCCCTCCTCCCCTGCCACTTCCCTTCTATATCCCTGTGGTGTACACAGGGACAGCTGCAGCTTGAACCTGTGCTACCCATGACTTGATTGTTGGAGTGCAGAGTCAGGAGAGCTCTAGAAAGCCACATGTGTTGTGCTATGTTCTTGGAGGCCAGATCTGTCCCTTACACTTAGTCAGGAACTAGTTGATGATGGGAAACCACAAAGAAAGGGGAAGACCCCCAAACAACAGGAAACAGGCCAGTGACACAGCATGACAATTTCTTTATTATGATTTCCACTGTGCCCAGCCTCTAGGAGTGCCAGCTCTTACTGGAGAGCCCGTGGAGGCTGAGCCACATGGTGTAAGCATGCAGCTGCAGGGATGGGAAGACAGGGCCTGGGGATGTTCCCCTCAGCTTCCTGTCAAGTTACCTTCCGCAAGGGCTCATAGGATGAGCGTGGGGGGGGGGGGTGGCGGGACAGAGGGCCTTGAGTCTTCCACTGTTACTCAGATGGTTTTAGGGTGCAGCCAGTGTTTGGCTGGGACATGGATCATGAGCCATCCTCTAAGGCCTTGGTATCTGTGCCTTGTTCTGGCTAGGGGTTATATCAGCCCCAGGGCTTCACCAACTGGCATCAGTCTGGGTTTCTTAGTCCCTGGTCCTGATTAGAGATGACTCCATACTCCACCTCACTGGTGGACAAACTCAAAACCAAGTGGCATGAAGAGCACAGCAACTCGATTCCATAGAAATGTAGAATGGGATGACGGTTACAGGTTCCACCAGGCTGTCCTGTTTACGCCAAGTGTGTATCTGCTGTTCTTCTGCTGGTTTGAAGGGGTTGTGGCTGCAGGATGGCTAGATCCTGTGTCAGTTCTTAGTCCTGCCCAGTGGTAACTCTTGGCTCTGAGGTGGACATGGTTGACTTGGAACCCTGCCAACAGCTTCTGCTGAGCTGCCTGTCATCATTTCTACAGACGCCGATACCTGAAGTGGCCGGAGTTGTGCTTTGGGCTAAGAGGCCTGGGCAGAGCCCTGGGGACTCACTTCTTAGTGTGATACCTTCTTCCCAGGCAGTTTGAGTCTGTGCTTTTCATATTGGTGATAGGAATGGGAGAACCCCAAGAGCTGAACATTTAAACAAGGCCAGGGTGACACCTCCTAGGGTACCTGCAGGCCTGGAAGGACAGTGTCCACCTTGCAAGCCTCAGTCTTTTGCGCTAAGGGCAGAAAGAGGCGATGTACTCATGGCTTCTGCTGCAGCTGTCCTCGAAGGAAGAGCACTTGAGAGTTGGATTAGTACCTGGGAATGTAACCACTCCATCCCTGGGATTGGGCAGGGGCAGCTCAAATGTTTTGTGGGGGAAGGCTGGCATACCTGGAGAGCTTACCTGCCACAATCGCTCCCTTAGTGAGCCCTCTGCTCCTGCAGCTCTCTGTGCCCTCCACCTGGTGCTTTGTTTGCATCTGAACAGGGGAAAGAGGACTGCCAAGTGACAACCACATGTAGAGCTAGTGCACTTCAAGGGAGCACACATATAACCCGAGGATCCCCCTTGGGGGAGCGGGGTACTTGACAAAAGTGCTGATCGCAGTTTTGGGCAGCCAAGACAATAGTGAACGTTCTCCCAGAGCCACTAGGCTTAGTCCTTGGCAGAAGTTCAGACATTCACAGTGATGAAGGGGCTCGGGAATCAGTAGAGATGGGCATTCCTGGGTTCACAGACATCTAGGCGTCCCCACACTTGCTGCAGGGGGATCCTGGGGGCTAGGACACTGAAAGGGAGACCCTAGATAGGAAGGCCAGGGTGAGCAATGGGAACCCCCTTTGGTAAATAGCAGGCTTCTCTCTGGCTGCTGTGCTGTTCTTGCATTCTCACAGACTGGGAACTCCATCTCTGCAGCCTGGTGTCCCCTGGGTGTTCTGCAATAACTCCTGTCCTCCAAGGGTCTGCTGTCTTGCGATAGGAAGGGGTGATCCCAAATGGGCCTGCCCCTATCACGGAGCCTCAGGGTCGGTCTGTTTCATCAGGCCCTGGGCTCCTCTGGCCCCACCTACCCATGGCCTCTCACTATAGAGGTCCAGAGGCAGCCACTATGGAGCAAAAGGCCTTGCCTTGATTTGTGACGGGTTATGGACAGAGACGGAGAGAGACTAACTTCATGTCCCTGGGACTGAGGGGGAGGCAAAAAAGAGAAGAGCTGTTCAGGGCTTATCTCTATTCAGAATGCTCTGTCCGTGAAGGCAAGCTGTGCAAGGCCCCTGGCGGGCAGGGTCCTTCACTGGGACAGTAAGCAAAGTCAGTGTGTGCCCATGCGCATTTCTATTCTCCATGCAAAATCAAGGCCTGGCTGAGTTGGACGCAGTCCATAGGCCCATGCTTCCTTCTAGACTGAATCACTGCCCCTCACTGGTAATTTTTGGAAGTATAGCTGAGTATTTACAAAAAGCCATGGGTTATGCGTTGCTCAGGGCCATAGGCAAGGACCTAGATTTGTTGACTGTCTGCTTCCTTCCAGTCTGGAGTAATCCAAGCCCGGCAGCTTCTGCTGTTCTTCGAGGTCAGGCATTCTGATGGGAGGAGCCGCCACCAACTCTAACCAAGCCCCTGCCTGCAGTGCTTCCCTTTGCTCTGAGCCTCCTAGCACGGGAAGCTCCCAATTTAGCACAAGTGCCTGGAGCCCTGGAGTTGGATGCAGCAGCTTCTGTGTGACTGAGCTCAGCTTCCTCTTGGAGAGCTGTGGGTCATCAGACTGGAAACCAAAATCTAGAACCTGCAGCCCAGGGCCAGCCCTGACCCACAACACACAATGATGTGACAGCCTGAGGACTGAGGAAGCAAGGCCACCACTGGCCACCTCTGCTTGCCACCTAAACCTTCCCAAGCTGTGGCCCAGGCGCCGGCCTGCTGGAGGAGGACATGGAGCACAGGAAGAGGCAGAAACTCAGGGGTCTCCGTGATGGGGAAGGGGGACCCTTCCTCTCCTGTGAGACTCTGCAGGATCTTTTCTGCTTGTGGAAGCTGAGTGGCACACCTTCCTTTTGGGCTCCAGCAGCTCACCTTGCACCTCAGAGGGCAGAATGGAGGCCATGCCCAGGGCTCCTTCAGAACTGCTTTCATGGACCATGCAAGAGGCTGGCCCTGTTCTCTGCACATTTTTTCTGGGACTGTAACTGAGCTGAGCTGGAGCGATGGCCACGAAGGAGCTCCCGCCCTTCCTCTTCCATCTAGATCTTGTCCTCATTGGTCTCCATGGGTAAAGCGTCTAACGTCGAGGACCATGACTCCTGCCAGGGCATCTGGTCTCTCGGGCCCCAGGAGCTCCAGGCCACGAGCTGCCACTTGGGACAGAACACCAGGAAGGCTCACGCTGAATGTCCTGCCAAGGACTACAAGATGGCGGATGGCCTGGCTGAAAGGTTACTAGACATCTGGGGCTCTGGGAAGGGATGCCAACACACTGACAGTCTTCTCTTTCAGAAGTCCCAAGAATCGGAGTTTAGTCACGGGTTGAAGTGCAGCAGTGGTCTTCAGATCCTTCCTCCCCACAGTACCCCTCCCCAGTGGGTGAAGCCGTCCCTGGGGGCAGAGCCTGTGAGCATCTCCAGGAGGGCATGTGGATCTGGCCTGCCCCTTGTTCAGATACCTCTCTACTGGGAATCAGGACTGGTCAATAGAAGGGGTGAGTAGAGAGCCCCTAATCTGACAGGGGCTTCACAAAGGGACTTTGATCCTTACTAAACCCAGAATAGCCAGGCTTTCTGGAGTCGTAGACAGCTGGGTATGTGTGTGTGTGTGAATGTATGTGTGTGTGCACATGTGTGTATATGCATGTGGCAGCAGGTTCAGTCTGTGATGTGAGGGCAGAGGGGTTGCTGGAGAGCTGGTGCCACACAGCTCCCGGGGCTTCTCCTGTGGCAATGCACTTCCTGCCTCTGTTGTGAGGGGCAGGTTATGTTATGTGTTGTGCTGCAAAGCTTCGTGACAAATTTAGAGGCTGGCAGTACCCCTTCACTGTGGGTGTCAGCGCCAGAGGTTGGTGGGGGGCAGGGAGAGAGGAAAGGCGGGAAAGGACGCCGTTGTCCACTCCATGCTATCCCGGGGGTTTCAGGTGAATGGCAGCACTGTTGGGGCGGGCGGCCAAGATGTATATGACATTCTCTCGCAGGAAGGTGGGCCAGTCCACGTATCTGGGGTGGAAGGAAAGGGCAGGAAGGCTCACAAGACAGGATTCTGTTGGCAGCATGGCTCAGCTACTCAGGGCTTGGGGAAGTTCTGGGTGCTGTGTGACATGGTTACTGTGGGCTGTGCAGCAGGCCGGCAGATCAGCTGGCTGGCCTGAGACTTAGGGGGCCGACCGTGGGCTTTCAGAACCTGGATTCTGAGATGGATGTTGGCAGTTCTGGGGTTGGGGTGCACTATGTCTCCTTTTCCCTAGATTTGTGCACATTTGGGGGCCAGGGGTAAAGCCTGCTGGGTTAGGGGACCACTCACCTGGCCTCCTGTTCTGTGGGCAGCAGGGCTTTGTCCTGACTCTTGCTGCTGCTGCTGGCAGGGCTGCTGTCTGCAATGGGACCCACATGGCTGACACTGCTGGGCACAAGGACAATTGGTTAGAAGCCCAGAAGGGAAAGGTCTGATTCCTCTGAATGCTGGTGAACCAGTGACTCTTCTGCCACAGATCAGCAAAGATGTTACCATCTGCTCTGTGCCCTGGCTGGGACCACTCACTGTTCTTCATACATACAAAGGATCTTTTTGTGGCTGTTATGGGAGAGACCACTGTGGCATGCACAGAGGAGGGTTTGGGAGAGGCTGGGGTGGGGCAGGCAGGGGAATGGAGCAGAGCAGACCTGACACTGCCGGAAGCAGGTTGAGTGAGGCGTTTGCAGAACCAAGAGTGCTGGGCGTGGCGGCACTCAGCCTCGCTGATGGTGTTCCCACTACCCCTTGCCAGGAAGGCAGCCCGGGCTCGTTCCCGTTCCTTGCTGGTCAGAAGCCTCAGCAGAGAGTTCTGGGCGGCAAAAAGAGATGAGTTAAGACCTTCGAGGTGAGACTGCAGCCTCCCTTAGAAGTTGCCCAGGGTCTTTCTGGCAGCGCCTGGCCCAGTGCTGATCTTTCCTCCTAGGGTGGCTTCCCCAGCTGAGGCCCTGGGTCCCGTAGCATAGACTGAAGGTAGATCCCATTCTTGGTATTGGCCCCAGCTCAGGTAACACTCAATGCTCCCCCACCTGCCCTGCACATCCCCAGGCCTCTGTCACCCAGTGTTTCATGGGCTCTCAGTCTAGCTGGGGCTCACCTGAGGACGCAAGTGCTGCAGAAGCAGGAGGGACTCGTGGGACAAGAAGTCAGGCCACTCTATGTGGCCTCGATGTTCAGGGTCCAGGGCTGCAAACTGGCGGGCCGCCTGCTCTTCCTGCTCCTCACTCAGGGCCCTGTCACTTTCTCCGTGCTTCGCTGCTTGGTGACGGAAGCGCAGGAAGTCCTCCAGCGTCAGGGAGCAATCTGTGGGAAGTGCCTCTTGCTGGTCATGCCCACCCTTGCTCAGCTTTGGGCATTTCTGCTTACCTCTGGGACACGCTCAGTGGCCAATAACCATAGCTCTGTTCAAGTCCCTGTCTCTCATAGCCAGGGTGACTCAGGCTGTGCAGGTTGAGGGGTTGGGGTAGGATGGGGTGAGGGACTCCTCTGGCCAGCAACTTGGGAACAAGGAGCCTTTCTTCTCCTCCCCTGAACTCTTTCCTGGTCCCTCCAGACACCAGGAGAACCATCCCAGGTCTGCTCCATCCTGGATGCACCATCTGCCTTACCAGGGATGACTTTACACCGCTGAAATGTTTCTGTGAGGCTGTACATTTCTTCCTCAGTCAGCAGCAAATTGAGGTTGTCCTGAAAACAGGGAGAGCTGAGTCAGTGGCCACGCAGACCAGGAAGAAAGGCAAAGTGCCAGGATGGATGGGAACACGTAATACTTCCATGGGAAGGCAGTTCTAATCTGGGGGAATTCGTGTCCCCTGCTCATGTTCAGAAGACAGAGGCCCCAGGAGGGGGACATGCCTTGCTCAGGTAATTCTAGGATAGAATGTCCCCCAGAACCTACCTAGTTACCCTGACTCCAGCTGACACAGGCCCCAAGCCAGTCTAGGGGCTTCCTGGAAGGGCCGTGGGAAGCTGCTTTACGGGATGAGGGGTGGGCAAGCTTGTGGCTCTCCCGCTCCGTCCACCAGAGCAGCTCCATCTCTGTCCACATTATGTATCTGGCTTTGATAATAGGTTGTGTTCAAAGTTAGAACCCAAAATTTTACCTTGCTTCTGGTGGACTGGATCGCTTCAAATAACCCCAGAATGGTTTGAAAGAGATGTCATCATGACAAGCTTCCAAATCCCAAGTGAGATATTTTGCAAAAATTGTGTTTACTTGACATGGGGGATGGGGAGGAGAGGGAGGGAGAGAGAGATCTTCATTCACTGGTTCATTCACCAAATACTTGCAGTGACCAGGGCCAGGCCAGGGAGAACGTGGGAGATAGACATTCAATTCAAGTCTCCTATAGGAGTGGATCGAGCTTCAGGAGCCATTACCCCCCATCTCCCAGGGTGTGCCGGCAGGAAGCTGGACTCAGGCATGGAGGGTGAACTGAAAACCAGTTACTACGATATGGAATGCAGGTGTCCCAACCAACAACTTAATTTATTAAACAAATTTTTTTGTTTGGGGGTCTGGCGTGGTGGCCTAGTGGCTAAAGTCCTTGCCTTGCATGCACCAGGATCCCATATGGGCACTGCTTCTAATCCCGGTGGCTCTACTTCCCATCCAGCTCCCTGCTTGTGGCCCGGGAAAGCAGTCAAGGATGGCCCAAAGCCTTGGGACCCTGCACCCGCGTGGGGACCCAAAAGAGGCTCCTGTCCTGGCTCCTGGCTTCTGATTGGCTCAACTCTAGATTTTGTGGCTGCTTGGGGAATGAATCAATGGAGGGAAGATCTTCCTTTCTGTTTCTTCTCCCTCTATATATTTGACTTTCCAGTAAGAATAAAAATAAATCTTTTTAAAAAATCTGTTTCAAGAGAGCATCCATCTGCTGGTTCAGTAGCCCCAAGAGCCCATAATGATCAGAGGGAACTGAAGCCAGGAAGGAGCTATGTGGAGAGGTGAGTGGTGTGGGTCATTTCATGCCACATCCAGGAGGGGGCGGCACTGGCAGGAGGCTGTAACAGGAGTGTGCCAGACTCCATCCTAGGCACTTAGGAGGTGGCTCAGCCACTGCTCCCTCTGCCCACCTGGGGGTACTTTCCAGCTAATTTACTCAGTTTAGAGATTTAGCTAACTGCTGGTTCTCTGACAGACTCTTGTGGATCTTAACATTCCTAGTCCTCTCTCATTACAGCCCTAGGCCTATGATATTCTCTTTGCCAGGCCCCAGGCCACCCTCAGCCGTCAGTCCCTGTGTCCACGACGGCTCCAAGTTGGGCCCATTTAGAGATGACCTGACTCCATTAAGGGAGTTCCAGCGGGAGGGTGACTGCTTCAAGTCCTACTTCCAGGCTTCAGGATTCTGCGCCAGAACCACTGGGATGAGGCTGTGGGCAGGCCTGGGGCTTGACAGCAATTTTCCTATGTGTCCAAGGCAGGGTATGACTAAGCCACCCCCAAAGCAGGGCAGGCCTACTGGCTACTCTACCCAGCCCAACCCAGCCTTGACACGTCAGCTCCAGTAAGGGCTCACACAACACCTCCCCTGTCACACACAGGACCAGGAATCTGCCGTCTCCCTCCCTCAACCCTTATTCCAACACATGTTCCTAATCTGTGAAACTCTAGCAGCTGAGCGGCTGACAGCTTGAAGGGGCTATAGGGTTAGCAGGGGAGGACGCTGAGGTGTCAGAGGCTTAACTCTGTAGAAGGCTGTGAGTGCATGGCATCAGGTAATCCCAGCAAGCCTCCCTCTGCAGTGCCAACTGATGTCTTAACTGCTAGGCCAAATGCCTTCCCTGCCAAGTGAGGGTTTTTTTTTATGGTACCACAGAAGATTTAATTCCAAGTGAGCACTGATAATTTGTTAAAATTACTATGCAGTCCTCAAGGCACACATCTCTCTAGCAGATTTCCGCCCCCCTCCTTCCTCCTTTACAGCATCAGTAAAAAACAGGAACTGACACTTCATGAGTATTCACTTGTGAATATCATAAGGAATACAAACTATTCTTTTGTATTCTTTTAGTATATACTGGGCAGCACAAGGGCATGCATGAAGAACTGTGACAAGTTCAGTGTGGTGGAGGGCACGGTATGAGTGAGTGTGTGTGCGGAGCAGAGGTAGGCGTGATAAAGGACAGGAGGAAGCCTGACTTCGAAGCACTTTAAATGCCCATCATTGAGCCCTGCCAATTAGGCTTTCATTATGAAGGCAAAGGAGGTTACTGAAGGACTTTTAAGTGTGTGTGTAGGGAGGGGTGCCATGTCAGGCCTCTGCTTGTTGGAAAATGGGCCAGAAGGCATGGTCTGTGGGCAGGGCCAGTCAGGAGACAGACATCATGTAGCTAAGATATGATGTGCTTGTAAGGCATAAGAAGAAATAAGGGGAAAATGTGAGAGCCATTAGAGGTAGGACCGGTAGACATGTTGACTTGCTAGATTTGAGAGATGGGAAGGGGGAAATGCTGTTACTATTAACAGTTACAGAACAGAGGAAGGACAGGTTTTAAGAGAAGGAGGAGGGGCAGGCACGATAGCTGAATTGGCTAATCCCCGGTCTTACATCGTCAGCACCCCATATGGGGGCTGATTCATGTCCTGGATGTTCCACTTCCCATCCTGCTCCCTGCTTATGGCCTGGGAAAGCAGCAAAGATGACCCAAAGTCTTGGGCCCCTGTACTTGCATGGGAGACCTGGTTCCTGACTTCAAACCTGCTCAGCTCCAGACATTGCAGCCATCTGGGGAGTGAACCAGCAGATGGAAGATCTGTTTCTCCTTTTCTCTGTAAAATCTGCCATTCAAAAAAAAAAAAAAAACCCTAATAAATCTCAAAACAAAAGAAAACAAAACACCAAAACAATGACAAAAATAAACCAAACCTGGAAGGCAGGGGCAAGTGCTGTAGCATCATAGTTAAAGCTGCTGCATGAAGTGCTAAATCCTGTATGTACCAGTTTAAGTCCTGGCTGCTCCACTTCTGATCTAGCTTCTTGTTAATGTATCTGGGAAAAGCAGCAGAGAACATGACTCAGGTGCTCAGGTCCCTAACTCATGTGGGAGACCCAGACAGAGCTCCTGTCTCCTGGCTTTGGCCTGGCCTAGCCCTGGCCATTGCGGTCATTTGGGGAGTAAACTAGCAAATGGAAGATCTTTCTTGCTCTATAATTCCAGTATCCCATATCAGAGTGGTGGATCAAGTCCTGGCCAATTTACTTCTGATCCAGCTTCCTGCCAATGTGCCTGGGAAAGTAACAGATGGTGGCCCAAGTGCCTGGGCCTCTGCCACCCATGTAGGCTCGTGGCTTTGACCTGATCCAGCCCTGTGGCCATCTGGAGTGTAAGCCAGCAGAAGAGTTCTCTGTCTCCTCCTCTCTCTGTAACACTACCTTTCAAACACAGACATATTTAAAAGTCAGAACTTTGCTATTTATATGATGATCCCTAAGAAATGAAGAACAGATGCTTCTACAAGGAGGTGAGTCAAGTGAGGATGTCAGGACTGAGACATTTCCCTGGGACAGCCTGTGTCCCTGTGGGAAGCAACCTGGTTAGGGTCTCAGGTTGCTTGTTCACGAGTGTGTCCAATAAGCCCCACTTTGTCCCCTCGACACTCTAACCCAGTGGTTCTCTGCCCTCTGCCTCACTCCCTGCTATTGCCCTGGAGCACATTTGGTATTCTGTACAGATATTTTTGATTGTCACAAATAGGGGCAGTGTGTTACTGGCACCTTGTGGAAGAAAGGCCAGGAACACTACAGAAACACTTTACAGTGTTGTGGGAGACAACAAAGAATCATCCAGCCTCAAACGTCAGCGACAGTAAGGCTGAGAAACCCCACCCTGCCTCCAGGGTACTTGTAGTATCAGGAAGTTCTTGCGATCACTTCCTAGAAGCAAGCGTTCCTGGGCCTGTAGGCCAAGTGCCAAGGCCTCAGCTGTGCAGCAGCCCGCGGACCCTGCAGGGCAGGCTCACACAGTAGTGGCAGCTCCAGCCTGTTTCCGTGTGGGCCATCTGGGTCACCTCCGCTGCACCATCTCCCTGGATGTAGCCCATGCGGCGCAGGCAGCCGTCATGGAAAACTCTGGTGCAGACCCTGCATGGGAAGAGACTCTCAGCCGTCCAGACCTCGCAGATGTCGCACATCTCGTCGTTGACAACCTGGGAAGAGAGTAAATGGCGATGAGATTGAAGGGCTGGCAGCCAGAAACTAGGGCCACTAAGCACAGAGCTACGTGCATGGGGCTGAGTGTCCCTGGGGTAGCCTGGAGGGACAGCTGAAGCTGAAGGCAGGGTTAGCACGACAGAGCCTTCTTTCCACAGGACAAGAACCAGGGGGCTCTCCCAGTTACTAAAGGTTTTGGGGTCATGTTCCTGAATAGGGACACTGTTGGCATTTGGGGGGCAGGGGTGGAGGGAGGAAGAATCTCTTACGAGAGATGGTCCCAGGCATTGCAAGATATGTAGCATTCCTGATTTTCTTGGCAATAAATGCCAATGGTGAAATCCAGGCATTTGACCTCCCTGTATTTTCCCCTCCTCAATTTCCAGATGCCTCCTACAGGGACTGGTACTGTAGCTGAGAACCTGTGGTTGACAGAAGACCTGCCATAGTGTCTCTCCTTATCACTTAGTGCCCCACAATTTTTACCAAGGCTTCCCCCAGGATGTAATTAGGACTTTTATTCTTGTGGAAGTGATTTCAAAAATTGTTCTAGACTCAGCTCCACATCTCTGGTTTTGAGTCTCACCTCATCCACACACTCAGGTCTCCCTGATTCTCAGGAGGGCTGCTCAAGGCTCCTTCCCCCACCCCGCCCCCCGGAACACTCACGGGCTCTCTGGGCTCTAAGGAGATGTCTGGAGGCTTGTCATCGTCCAGTTTCCTGGTGGGGCGGGTGAAGGCGGGGGGTGTGAAATGTCGACTTTTGACCAACTCCTCGGGTTCTATCCCACGGCCATGTCGGAGCCTCTCCCAGGCTGCACGGTTGACGCTGCTTTCTTCTTGGATCACCATGGTGCCGACTTCTGCATCTTTCTCTTCTTGTACCTCCTGAACAGAACCCTCTACGGTCCCACGGCGGGATCCCGGCAGGTCACCTGAACGTCGGATGGAAGGCCTGTCCCGCAGCCCATCCTTGAAGGCAGACACAGCCAGGCTCACCTTCTGTACCTGCTCTACTGTCTGCCGCTTGGACATCAACACCCCCATGGCTCTGTACATGAAAAGAAGAGGAGCTCAGATTCAGCCAATGGCTAAACATGTTGGGTCAATCAGTTTCAACTATTTTCCAAAGTGGCAGATATGATTGAATAGTTTCTTCCTCCCTTAGAACTCAATAGCATGGTGGAGTAGAAACAGTATATACTGAAGAGTCATAAGACCATGAATTGATTATCTATCTACCTAAGAGGGAGAGAGACAGAAAAGACAAAGCACCCATTTGCGCTTCCCCAGTAGCCAGGTTAGGTAGAGGCCAGAGCCAGGGACCAGGCAGGAATCCTTGCCTTGTGTGTGCTGGGATCCCATATGGGCGCCAGTTCATATCTCAGCTGCTCCACTTCCCATCCAGCTCCCTGTTTGTGGCCTGGGAAAGCAGTCAAGGACGGCCCAAAGCCTTAGGACCCTGTATCCGTGTGGGAGACCCAGAAGAAATTCCTGGCTCCTGACTTCGAATTGGCTCAACTCTGGCTGTTAAAGTCACTTGGGGAGTAAACCAGTGAGTAGAAGATCTTTCTCTCTGTCTCTACCTTCTGTCTGTAAATCTGCCTTTGCAATAATAATAATAAACCAATGCCTACCCTTGTTCGACTTTTGACTTGGTCTCATGATTGTGTTTTCCCATCTACAGAATGAGGCCTATTGCTCATGGTACTTCATAGGATTGTCATGAGGAAAACATAAAAAAACTGGGATTAATGGTGCTGAATGATCTGGAAAACACAACATGAGTAAAAAGGCATCCTGTCTTCCTTTCTGTCCTGAAGACAACCTGGCCCGGGAGTCCCACATCTCTGCTATTTTGAGATAACTGGAGATCTCAGGTCCACAGTTTCTTTTCTTCCCCACAGGAAAACTCAAAGCTTAGGCCAAAGCACTGTTAGTAAGTTCCTTGTGCAACCCACCCATGGATAATCCTCACTCAGTATCTACTTTTAAAGTTAGAATGAACTCTGGTTTTTAGAGGACTCCTCCATTAGGTAGTCAGGAAACTCCACACCCCAATCTATGCAGTCAAGATCACAACTACTCTTTTGCTCTCCTGGATTACTAGGGATGTTGCCTCTCTGCATGCGTATCATAAACGCATTGCCTATTAACAGTCCTCTAAGGTACTTGCCAATGTCACTCACATCTTCTGCTTTGATTTTCCAAATCGTTCAGAAAGGTCCATGTCTTTTTTTTTTAAAGATTTATTTTTATCATTTTTCATTGGAAAGGCGGATATACAGAGAGGAGAGACAGAGAGGAAGATCTTCCGTCCGATGATTCACTCCCCAAGTGAGCACAACGGCCGATGCTATGCTGATCCAGAGCCAGGAGCCTCTTCCGGGTCTCCCACGCGGGTGCAGGGTCCCAAAGCTTTGGGCCGTCCTCCACTGCTTTCCTGGGCCACAGGCAGGGAGCTGGAAGGGAAGTGGGGCTGCCGGGATAGAACCGGCGCCCATATTGGATCCCGGGCGTGCAAGGCAAGGACCTTAACCACTGCGCCACCACGCCAGGCCCGAAAGGTCCATGTCTTTAACAGGCTAAACAATAAAGTTCTCCCTGCCCTTCTCTACTGGACCGTTGCACCCCGGAAGTGAGGGCCTAACACTGTGCAAATCTGTTCTGCTGCTTCCTCACTTGGGGGCCTCAGGGGAGTCAGCTCGAAGTGGATCCATGAGTCCATGTTAGCCTTGCTCTCAATCCATCATAATCAAGGCTTTCCTGAGCAGGACCATGTGCCAGTCACTGTCTATCACAGGAAATGAAAAACAGGAGATCAAAAGCTCACCATTCAGGCTACCTAAGATCAGAATTCAAAGAAATCAAAGTGCTGGAGTATTAGAGGAAGGTGAGGTGACACTGCCAGGTGTCACAGTGGACCCTGAAGGGTGGGTAGGGACATATCCTCAGTGTCTCTGGGGGGCAATGTGACAGTGCACGGGAGACAATGCAGTGCCAGTGAGTGTAAGACTGTAAGTGTCCAGGCCAGGGGAAGGGTTTGAGCTGATAGACAAGAGGGACAACACTGAATGTATTTACTGCCATGGAGATAGAACAAGGTAAATTCAGGAATAAACTGACAACTGATTGGACTCATACAGGGAGAGAGGGCAGTTTTAAGTGGAATAACTAGGGAAACAGTTGTGCCAGTAACAAAAACCGGAAGAAGAGAAACAGGGAGAGAGGCCGGTGTTTACTTCAGTGGTTGTGGTACCATGGGAGCCATCTGCATATCCTACCAGAGGGCCTGGGTTAAGGCACTGACTGCTTCCAACTCCTCATTTCTGTTGATATGCACCAAGGGAGACAAGTTCTTGTGTCCCCACCATCCATGTGGGAGATGCAGATTGAGTTCTGGGCTCTCAGCTTCCAATTAGCTCAGCCCCAGCTGTTGTGGGCATTGGGGGAGTGAAGCAGTGGGTAACTGTCATTCTACCTTTCAAATGAAAAGGAAGCAAGAAAGCAAAAAGGCAAGAAAGAAAGAAAAAGAAAAAGATATTGAAGTTGGGTTTCATGTATGTTGAATGAAGACGTCCCTGACACATGAAAGCACCATGTGATCCCCTGCTTAACTTTTCAGTGGCTTCTACCACCCCTAAAATCACCTCCCAAACCAGTTCTTTTTGCATAGCTTGCATGGAACCTGTTTGGTCTGTCCTCCCTTCTCTCTGTTCTAACGTTACTGGCATTCTTTCAGGCTTTATTTGTCACGCTTCTTCTATTTTTGGGACCTCTAAATGTCCCTTTCCACTCCTTTAGTGCCTATTCACCTTTGAGCTCAGCTAAGTATCACTTCCTTGGGGAAGCTGCTGCCGACTCCACTCTAGGTTGCTCACAGAGCCCACAGGACCACGCTCTTCTGATCTGGAGAGCTTCTCCCTGTCCTTACATATTAATAGGATGATTATCCGATTGATGTCAGTTTTCTCTATTAGATTGTTTCACTCTGCACAATGCCTATTGCCATTGCCTTATCCATGTGTCTGGAACAGAATAGATGCTTAATACACATTTCCTAACTAATTAGTTGTAAAGTCTTTTTGACTTTTAAATTATACCTTAATACATACGCTATCTGATGACAGTCTTGCCTGCTTTCCAGAAATACTCCAAATACACACCACAAATTCTTCCCTGTCATTTTGCTGTTACCAAGGAAACCCAAATCCTACAATTGAGACCCTGACCAGCAAGATCCACCACCCTATATTTGTCAATTTGTGAAACTGAAATTTATTGCCTAGAAATATTTACTTTCAATAAGTAGTAAGTGCCTGTCTTACAAGGAGATGGCAAAGGAGATGCACTGAGGAAGAATTTATTGAGCAAATTCAAGAAATCATCTAAAGCATACTTCAGTGGATAACTGACAGCTTATAATTAGAAGTAAAATCTTTTAATCCAGAAATAAAAGCTATATTCATAAAAATTATGATTATTATTTTTTTCATACAGAAGCAAATAAAATATTGGACAGTAAGGAATGGATACATTATGGTGCTGGGGATAACCGTATATGAAAGATACTGAAGCAGAATCATATTTATTGATGGGGAAAGATGCTTAAAATATGTGAATATATTAATAAAAAAGGTTTAAAATGCTTATTTGGTAATCAATTTGTTATAAGGCTTACTTGTTTCTATTGGAAATGTTGATCTATAGAGAGGATAGACAGAAAGATCTTCCACCTGCTGATTCACTCCTCAAGTGGCCACAATGGCCAAAACTATTGATCCAAAGCCAAGACCCAGGAGTTTCTCTGGCTCTCCCACATGGGTGCAGGGTCCCAAGGCTTTGGGCCGTCCTCGACTGCTTTCCCAGGCCACAAGCAGGGAGCTGGATGGGAAGTGGAGCTGCTGGGACAGGAACCAGCACCAGATCCCAGCTCTTACAAATGGAGAATTAGCCAATTGAGTCATCATGCTGGGCCCAAAATTTGTATAAAAAACAATGCATGTATAGTTTTCACTTTTATTATTATGTACTTTAAAATTTCCCTAAAGTTTTGTAATTAAAAAACCCCTGATTTGGTAACCTAGTGACTTACTTCAATTTTGAATTTGCTATTCTGCGACTTAGAACATGGCCATTTTATTGCTTTGGGCTTCAGATCTTTATCAGTTAATGAATGTAGTTGGAACATATGGTCTTTCTTTCTTTTTAAAATGCATTTATTTGGGCCTGGCGGCGTGGCCTAGCAGCTAAAGTCCTCGCCTTGAACGCATTGGGATACCATATGGACGCTGGTTCTAATCCTGGCAGCTCTACTTCCCATCCAGCTCCCTGCTTGTGGCCTGGGAAAGCAGTCGAGGACGGCCCAAAGCTTTGGGACCCTGTACCTGTGTGGGATACCCAGAAGAAGTTCCTGGATCCTGGCTTTGGATCAGCATAGCATCGGCCGTTGTGCTCACTTGGGGAGTGAATCATCGGACGGAAGATCTTTCTCACTGTCTCTTCTCCTCTCTGAATATCTGACTTTCCAATAAAAATAAATAAATCTTTAAAAAAGATTTTAAAAATGCATTTATTTATTTAGAAGAGCATAGCAACAGAGAGAGAGATCTGTTCCATCTACTGGTTCACTCCCCATATGGGAGTGAAACTCCATGCAGATGTCCCATGTGGATGGCAGGGGCCCAAGTACTTGGGCCACCCTCTGCTATTTTCCCAGGAGCATCAACAGAGACAGGTTTGGAAGTTGGCATTTGTGACTTTGGCACTCATATAGAAGGAATGCTGGCATCACAGGGGGGCAGCTTAATTGGCTGTGCTACAGTGCTGGCCCCAGGGGTTTCTCGAAGAGGTGGGCCTATACTCTCAGCCATTACCCAGATGCCTCATGAGCAACAAGAGAGCGCTATGAATAAGCTGTGAGGTGAGATCTCTGTTCCAGTGGAGAGGTACATCAAGAGGAAGAATGTAAAACTGATACACAATGTCACTGTATTCTTTTTTTATTATTATTATGAGAAATTACATATTCCAGAATCAATAGGTTTTCCTCAGAAACCTTAAGTCAGAAGCTTTTCAGTTTTTCTGTTGGAGACCGGCTGTGGCACAGATGGTTAAGCCACCACTTGTGACATTGGCATCCTACACTGGAGTTGGGGTACACAGTACGTTTGAGTCCAGGCTGTTCCACTTCTGATCCAGCTTTCTGCTTATGTGCCTGAGAAGGTAGTGGAGGATGGCAGACCTGGGTCCCTGCCACTCAGGTGCAGTCCTGGATGGAATTTCTGATTCCTGGCTTTGGCTTGGCTCAGATATGTGGCCATTTGGAGAGTGAACCAATGGATAGAAGGTCTCCTCTCTATCTCTCTCTCTCTTTCTCCTCTCTCAATTAAGTGAATCTTTAAAATAAAATTTTGACTGTGATCTAGAGAATAAACATTTTATGTGGTGACCTTGTATATACACGTTTACTGATCTTCAATTGTACCAAAGATTCACAGAGCATTCCCTTACCAATACTCCATGAGAGTCTCCCTGATATTTTCTTTTCCTTTTAAAAAATTTAATTTAATTTAATGGCAAAGTCAGATATACAAAGAGGAGGAAAGACAGAGAGGAGGATCTTCTGTCCGATGATTCACTCCCCAAGTCACCGCAACAGCCAGTGCTGCGCTGATCTGAAGCCAGGAGCCTGGAACCTCCTCCAGGTCTCCCATGTAGATGCAGGGTCCCAAGGCTTCGGGCCATCCTTGACTGCTCTACCAGACCACAAGCAGGGAGCTGGATGGGAAGTGGGGGTGCCAGGATTAGAACTGGCGCTCATAAGGGATCCAGGCACGTTCAAGGCAAGCACTTTAGCTGCTAGGTTACCACGCCGGGCCCTCTCCTTGATATTTCTTATCTTATTTCATTAAAACAACCCTGATAGTGACTCTTCAAAATGATTTCATGAATTTGAAATTTGAAAAAAATCCAGACTTGTAATCATATTAACTTTTTAATTAAATAACTATATTTATTTTCTTTTAACCTTTAAAAATGATGACCTTTAAAAGATGAGTTTAAGGAAGGATTCGCGTATGGTGCAGTGCAAGATGAGCAGTTTATTCATGTGGCTGGAGGGTAGTAGTGATGGACAGCCACCTAAACATCATTGACTAGAGAAAACCCACTCCACACAACCAGCAGATCTTCTCTGAGCTAGGTGTGCTCAAAACATAATTAACTAGTTTTATTTATTTGAGAGACACAGCAGAAGACAGGGAGAGAAAAGGAATAAAAAAGAGGGAAGGAGAGAGAGGGAGGAAGGGAGAGAGAGGGAGGAAGAGAGAGAGAGAAAAACCTTGTAGCTTTTGGTTCATATCCTGTCAGTCACAGCTGGGACTGGGCCTGAGCTGAAACTGGGAGCCAGGAACTCGATCTGGGTCTCCCACTTGGGTAGCAAGGACTCCAGTACTTGAGCTGACACCTGTTGCCTCCCAGGGTGTGCGTTAGCAGGGAGTAGAACCAGGAGCAGAGCTGAGACCCAAATCAAGGCTCTCTGCTAGGAAATTTGGGCATCCCAAGCAGTGCCTTAACCACATTAAGCTTAAGGTCTGCCCTGATAATGGGGGACTTTCTCACTGATGAAACAATCTCAACAGGGAAATGGCTAAATAATGACTTGTGATATAGTCATGTTATTTTAAAAAATAATAAAATGGATTCCATTTTTTAAAACACAAAGACTGGAGCAAGGATACTCAAATGGTGAACTGGCTGAATCCTGGGGCAGGTTGGGGTATGTGCTAGAAACTCCAGGAGGAGCGGAGAAATGAGTGGGTTAAAATGACATATCAATAACACTATAGTTATATTTATAAATCAAATGTTAAAAGCTGTGAATTTTGTGTGTGTGTATGACATAGACCACAAGACAGCACAGCTCCTCAGCATTCTCTTGGATTCTAGAGATACAAAGTACTAGCTGTCAATCCCCTCCGAAGTTATAGCCAAAATCTTAGAGAACAACAATAATACTTATGTTTATCAGAAAGAAGGTATGGATCAAAAAAAGTTTAGAAATACTTATTTGGAGATCTTCAGATTCACATTTGAAGAATAATTCATTAGAGGAAAATCAATAGTGTGCATTGGCTTTTTCAGAGGATGTACCGGGAGTTATTGAACAAAGACCAGCCAATAAGGAGGGTTACACTGCAAATGACTGAGTCATTGATAATGCATCAGCCAACCAACCACAGACACTGCTCAACATACTGTAGTTTTGCTACATTCCATTATTCAGCCTAAGCATACAATTATTCTCTGTAAAGATCCCAAGAGCTGCTATTATGGTATCTCAAACGTTAATGATGTCATTGCAATAGGATTGAGTTTATCCTTACAGGGATTTCAACGAAGACTGAATTCAAACAAATGTAAATGCAACTGAACAAAAAAACACTTTTCAGTCCAGATGACTTGAAGAACTGATACTCCTTTCACTGAAGATGGTTCGATTTTCTAGACCACTTTACGCCTGTAAGGGCAGAAAATGTAGAACAAGATCATTAAAAGAAAATGATCAAAATCCAAGTAAGACTCAAACAATTTTGAACTGACCTGGCTTTGATTTTGACAGTAAAATTGAGCCTTAAGAGTGAGGCTAAAACTCCTAATGCTTAATGAACAGGATTAAATCTGTATAGAAAAGATGCCTTGATTAAAAGTGAGTGTGCTGGAATATCAAAGATGTGCACCTGGGGTGTTTGAAAAATTAACACAATCAGCTCTAATTTCTAGAGAAACAAGTGGTAGTGATTACTGAAGGATAAAAACAAATGCCTGGCGAGAAAAGCCTGGCCTCTCCTGTGCTGGAAGAAGTCCTAGGAAGAAGAGTGAGTTAAAAGGAAATCAGCTGCCAAGAGACCACAAATTAAACCTAATGATTCCTTCTCTGGCTGATGGGTGGGACTGGGATTTTCTGCCTGCCTAACAAGGGCGAAAACAAGATTTTAAAAAAATATTGTCCCATGGATCATGTGATTGTCAGGGAATCTGGTACCAAGGGAAGGGTTGTGAAAACCCTTAGGGGAAAGGAGTAAATGTCCTTACAAAACACTGAGACAAGAAAGCAGAAGGCGGCCATTTGATTCTATGAACAGCAAGCACTGAAAACAGGGGCAGCCAGAGTTTTTCTCCAGGTAAAGAGAAGGCTGTCTTGAGGCTATCTGTCAGGCACTAAGACACATGTAGGCAGCCTAGAATGTGTGTGGGCAGAACACACATACTCTCAGCGCAGTACCTGCCAGCCACGCGGAGGGATTGTTTATAAAGGCAAGTGGGGGGGAGCAGGAGGAGGGTTGCTCAGTAGTAAAAGCTCGTGGAGAAATAAGGCAGGGGAGGGCAGCAGGGGACCTCTCTTCCCAAGCACTGTATGAAGATGCATGGCTGTGTGAGCCTGAGGAACAGTCCTCCTCATACAGTGTGTTAAATCCTAGGTGCTTGCTTTAATCTGATTCTTGACACGGGCGGGAATGGCAGTGACAAAGAGCCTGGAGGTTATGAAGCTTTCCCCAGCAGGAACTAGGCCAGTGAAGCCTTGGCAGGGACAGGGGGACCTGACCAGAGTGGGTGGAATAGGAAGGAAAAAGAATCTCACTTTTTCACTGAGATGAAGAGGGAAAAGTCTAGGGGATTCTCACTATGTCTAATGAACACTGCAAACGTTTGACGTGGCAATGGGAAGATTTTTTTTTTAAGATTTATTTGTTTTTATTGGAAAGGCAGATTTACAGAGAGAAAGAGAGACAGAGAAAGGTCTTTGATCTGGTGGTTCATTCCCCAGGTATCCGTGACAACTGGAGCTGGGCTGAGCTGTTCTGAAGCCAGGAGCCAGGAGCTTCTTCTGGGTATCCCTGTGGGTGCAGGGTCCCAAGGCTTTGAACTGTGCTTGACTGCTTTCCCAGGCCACAAGCAGGGAGCTGGATGGGAAGTGGAGCAGCTGGGATTAGAGCTAGCACCCATATGGATCCTGGTGTATGCAAGGTAAGGACTTTAGCCACTAGGCTCTTGTGCCAGGCCCAATGTAAAGTATTCATCTGAGATGCCAGCATGGTAGTGTAGAGTGCAGGTCGTTCACTTGTGATGTCGGTATCTGTATATGCACTGTGTGGAGGCCCGGCTGTTCCACTTATGATCCAACTTGCTATTTACGGCCTGGGAAACTAGTGGAATATGGCCCAAGTGCTTGGGCCCCTGCACCCACTTGGGAGACTTGGAGAAAACTCCTGACTCCCAGCTTTGGACTGGCTCAGCTCTAGTAATTGTAACCATTTGGGGAGCAATTCAGTAGATGGAAGATCTGTTCACCAATCCCTGTAACTCTTCAAGTAAAATAAATATACCTTTAATAAGAATATAATAACTTGAGATCACAATGTCTATACCCTTTCTCTTTATCAAAGTTAGCCAGAAACTCTTCAGACTGTTTGCAAAATGCAATTCTAGAAACTCCACAGTCATCATCACCTCAGCTACTATGTTTTCATCTCATTTCCTATGGATAAAAACAGATAGCCATACCATAAATATGGGTGATTTCTCAATCTGCTGGGGAGTTGTGAAATGAAACTTCAAACTCAATCAGTGTCCTCAATCACAATGATAAGAGGGACCAATATTACTCGAATCAAGAGTCCCCTACATTTACACTGGGCTGTGGAATGTGTCCTGGCTCTACAGTAGGGTGGCTCCCTCAAGGGCACAAATAGGAAACTTGAAAATTCATCTGCTCTGTGTTGGGTTTGAACTGGAGAAACTTAGAATGAGCAGCACCAGTACATGCAGGTGAAAATGTTCAATATGGTCACTAACTGGCTCCTGAAAATATGTGTCTAAAGGATTATCTCAAGGCATTAGGGAACGCCCCTAAAAGAGACAGTGACCAGCCAAAGGCCATGGAAAGTCAGCAGAACCAGGGTTCTGTGAAACAGGCAGACTCCGTAGCACAGGCTTTGAGTCCACTGTGCACATCACTATTAATCCTGGGACTGTAAAGTCAAGAAGAACCCTCTCATCCTCTACCGTCCTTTGAGTAAGCCCAAGCCTCCAGCAGTCCTACTGTTTTCCAGCAGTTGGCTGTTGGCAGTGTCTCACTACAGAGTTCTTGGGTGCTTGTTCCTATGCAGCCATTTTGTCACCCAGCAGTAGCTTATGGACTACTTTTAGTTTTCAAGTCTAAACCTCTTCAGGGGTTCTACTTGGTACCTCCCCATGCCCCTTCACCTCTGTTTATATGGGAAGACACAGTCACATCAACCGCACATGGCTTTCCTGGGTTTTTCCAAGGAGCAGCAGGACTAAGGATGGAATAAAACTGTCTTCCTGGCTTCAGCTCAAGACTCCTGAGGCATGAGGAAGGTCCTGCTGCTGTTTCATATTTACAGAATGCTCAAAAGATTCTAATATACATGAGAACAAAATTATGGCATCATCTTTGGCCTCAGGGGGGCCCAGGCTGAGTCTTCATTAAGAGCTACAGTGCTGAGCTCCCACAGAAGCAGAGCGACAGCGAAGGCACATCAATGCCAGCCGTGACTGGCTGTTGTGATTGCACTGAGTAAACAGAGCTCTTCAGCAAGATGGAAGGGCACTCCTCTTTTCTGCTCTGGCACCCTGAAGCACAGATGCAGCCCCATTTAAGGCAGCTATTATATTTTAATCACCTCCATTTACTTGCTGGTTGAGTCTACAAACATTTGCTGAATTCACCCTACTGTGTGTTGGGCACAATCAGGTGCTTAATATCTGTTGGCAGAATGAACAAATGGAACCCCACCCAGCCTGTGAGAAAGCAGTGAGTATGTTCATGTGTAGGGGGCATAAGTGTAGGATTGAAAAAAAAATGTGTTGCTTGAGCTAAATTTTGAATGTGAGTGGGAGTTACCCCAGTAGATAAGGGGAAAAAAGGCATTCCAGGAAGAGGTAAAAGCACATGCCAAGGCAGAGAGCTATATGGAGACTTCGTCATAATTTAGATGGTATGAAGCCAGCCTGGATGCTGGATAGAAATAGGTGAGGAAATCTGAGTTAGCATCAGCCCAAAGAACTGGTTTGAGATAGTACACTTAAACCTGTGTTTAAAAGGGAATTTGTATTTGAATTTCAGGGAAGAAAAAAAAATCCAGAAAATTGTGTTCTGAAGCCAAGATGAGGGGAAGCCCTGACAAGTCCTGGGATGATGACTGCATTGCTTGGCCTTATGACCCAGGAGAAGACTCTACTCCACAGCCCAGGCATTGGTAGGTGTGCCTGCAGTGAATCACTGGGGTTTTCCCTATGGGAGATTCACAAACCTCAAAAATCAGAGAGAGAGAGAGAGAGAGAGAAGAGGGAGAGAGAGAGAGAGGGGGGAGGGAGGGAGAGAGAGAGAGAGAGAAGAGGGAGAGAGAGAGAACGCCAGGGGCCATGTGTAATGCCATTTCAGTGAAACCTTAGCAAGACGAAACATTCTCAAATCAAACATATCATGGATGTAAAAGGCTTCACAAACTATAATATTCCATAAAGAGATAGAAGAACACAAATTCTATTACTATCACAGGAAGGCAAGTGTGTGGCTTGTTCACCCAAAAGATATGAGCACAAACAATGTTGGCAGGGCAATGGCATGGGGGCTACCTACATACGACTGCCAAAGGTGGCACAGGCCAGCAGTTGAGTTCCAATGATGCTTGGGAAAAAGCAGATCCTACACTGATTTTGCTGTAGCGCTGTACATTTCCTATTACTTTTCCTAAGCTTTACAATAAATGTCTAAAGAAATGCAGACTGATTCCATATGAATGCCTCAAGGGCAAGAAACTCTCATATTTAGCCAGCATAGTGTCTGCCAAGTAAGCACACTTAGTAAATGTATGTGGGTCTCTGAGGAGATTGCTGGAAGGGAGGGGGGAGTGGAGCAGGATGCTCTAATGGGGGAAATAAACATGTCTCCAGCTGGACTCTGATGGTCTCGGTTTCTTGGTCCAAAGCTGCTAAGCAATTCCCGGTTATTAAGATAATGACATTCCCATCAGAAATGAACACATCCTTTTGGGGAATGAAGATAGCAGCAACTGAGCAGCGCTACTGGAGAGAAGCATGTGGGATTGAAAGATAATCTATTCTGTAGCTAAAAAGAAGGCAACTATTTGCATAAATATGATCCACTTATGAACAGGTGCACTGGAAAAAAATGAGCTTGGGAGGGTCTTACAATTCCTGTTCTAGGAAAAGGAAGCACTGGAAAAAACATGGCAAATATTGGAAGATGAAAAATCACAGGAATGTAATCAGAGAATAAGTGCAAGATCAAAGGCTGGAAAATCCAGACAGTAAAATCTAGACACATTCACACATTCCAGTCAAACAGGGCAAGCCATCCTCTCCTTTCACTTGGGAGAGCATTTTTTAGATTAAAGCCACCTGGTAAAATGCCTTTATGCACATTCGGGAATAATTTGATTTTCAGGCTCATATTGTGATAAGGGACAAGACAAGCAGTATTCTTATGATTTCTGAAACCTTAATGTTTTCATCTAGTGCTGGACATCAAATAAATGATATTCAGGGTCCAAGAAATGGAGAGCATCTAGATACACATAGCATGACCTTCCAGCGTGATGAGAGTGTGATGCCAAGAGCCCTCAATGAAAAGGAATAAAACTTCAACAGCCAACCTCTGAATTGGAGCAGAGATTCTATTCGCAGGCTTGATTCTTCTGACTTCTTTAAGACTCATCTAGACCCCGGTTGGATTTAGTCTGTTATGGAGGTGGACAAGGGCTTGAGTTGAGAGAGGATTATCAACACCTTTGCAACGGATGTGTTAACCAATACAAGCCTTCCTCACAGTTTACTCCGCTGAGCTTGAAGTACCACACCCATCCTTCAGCCAGCCATCACCGAATTAAAAATATTTAGCCAATTGTCAACTAGCTTTGTTTCTCTCATCACAATGCAGCTCTGGGATCCCAAGGAGGGTACTTCTATTAAACGAAGGTTCCGTTAGGTTTGGCTGTGTCAATGAAGGGAGGAAGGGGACAAGGAAAACCCTTCCAGGATGGTTCTATGGTGGCTTCCATTGCTTGGCCTTCTCACGGCTGTATTTTTGGACAGGAAGTCAGCACTTGGGCCACAAGCTGAACTCCCGGGATTCATCTGTAAAGAAAACGTGGGGCTAGGCCAGAGGGCCTCACCGTGTTAGGCACAGACCTACTGCACTCCTGGGAAGGCTGCTCTGGCCCTGCACCTTTCCTGTCCTCTTCCTCCTTGGGCCAAGGCAGGCCAGAGTGTCCTCAGTGTCATCACCATGGCCATTACTGGGGTCGCCTGGTGCACAGAGTCAGTGGGCTATAAAGACAGCTGGCATCACGCTTCCTACCAGCGGTTCTGGTTCTCTCTCAACATCTCTGGTGGGAATGTGGGCTCCAGACACTCTGCTCCCTGACATGTCCCTCAGATTCACCAGGGTAAGTCCTGTCCAACACCACTCCTCTGGCCTCAGGTAGGTCCAGAGCCACCACCCTAAGGCATCATTGTACTGGGGCTTCCAGGGCAAGCAGCGACACTCTGCAACCGGTGCGGTGCTCTCCTCTCCAGTTAAGCTGTTCCCATTGCCCTGTTTAATCAGCACATTCATTGAGCATATCCTGAATCAAAGTCCTAGGCCTGGCACCTCAATGCCATCCATCAACAGACATCCACTCTATCAGCTGCCTCGCCTGGATACTCTATTTTCCCAGATGAAATAAGGAGAACAAATTCCATCGTTCTAATCTTTGTGATCTTGAACAAATCACTGAACCTCCCTGAATCTGAAGAACTTCGTTGTGTGAAAGAGGGATCATTTCACAAGGCAGTTTTAAGGGCTGCACAGAGGACTCCAGCAAACCCAGTGCCTGGCACACTGCTGCTCAGGAATCCCACACATGCATTCCTTCCTTCAAAGGAGTTCCCTTCCAGTCAGTCATTTCACTTCATCTTACTGCTTCCTTGTGTGTTATGAAACATGAGGGTTCAAATCTCCTCTGTGCTTCAGAGGCCTTGCCATTCTAGCCCTCCCCTGAACCCTGTACATCCACTGCACTTCCCAGACTGGAGAAGGGAAGCCCTAACAGGGAGGGAGGGGGAAAGGGAGCCACAAGGCACCCACTCTTGACTCTTCTGAGGAGACACAAGCCAGGGCACAGGAAACCCTCCCAGGAGGTCAAGTCCAACGAACTTGGATTTGGCAACCTGCAGCCCGCAGCAGGATCCCCTGTCCCCAGGCAGAGGTGCTGGAGCACAAGCCAAGGTCCTCTGTTATCTAGCGGGTCTCCCTGAGTGGGAGGTGTGCATCATCACCACACAGGCTCCTGCGTCTCCCACAGGTTCTGGGATGGTCCTTCTACTGAGCCAACTCCAGCGACCACCTCCGCGCTGGCTCCGGGAGCCGCGCAGAACGTCTCCCTGGGGACGGCGCCCTAAACACTGCAGGCAGCGCCCCGGGCGTCTCCATCCACACCCGGGGTCTCCCAACGCGGCGGCTCCCCGCACCGCCTCAGTGGGCGCCCGGGGCGGGGAGACGGAGGAAGCTGTCATTCGGGATTCATCCACACATACAGGGATCCCTTTGGGGGGAGTATTCCCCACACATCAACACCCCGGAGTCCCCAAAGGGACTGTCTGCAGCCCCTGACCTTAGGGCGCCGGCCCGCTTCCCGCCCTCCGCGGCCCCGCTTACCCGGACAGTCTGCGTGCGGGACGCGGGTCTGGGGCTAGCGGACTCTACGCCGCCGGCCCCGCGCTGCCCACGGCGGCTCTGGAGCCGAGGTGCAGGGCCGAGCGCCGGCAGCGGGCGGCGCGGGCGGCTGAGGCGGCGGCGCGCGCGCCCGGAGCACACCCACCGCCCCGCCCCCAGCGCGCGGCGGCCGCGCGTGCGCCCGCACCCCGCGCCCTCACGGCGCCCGGCCGCGGCAGCCCCGGGTCGGCTTCCCCTCGCCCGGGGGGCGGCAGCCGGCTCGGAGGAGCCGCGGTCTGAGGCGCCGAGGCACTGCGGCGCGGGGACTGCGCCATTGCTGGCCTCCTGCGAGAAGGTCAGTGCTGGCCTCGCGGAGGCGCCCCGGGGATGCTGCGGCCGCCCGGTGCTGGGGCTAGAGCCGCGGCGCAGGCAGGGTCCAGGTGGATTCGGTCACTAGCTGCGCATTCCCCGGGTAGAGAGAATGAGTCATCCGGCCGGCCCTAGCAGCTGCCCAAGCCGGTCTGCAGGCTCCCGACCCTGGTGTTGGGGCGCTCACCTTGGTCGCACCTCACTGGCCTCCGGAATGCCTAGATGAGCCTGCAGCAAGTGCTAGGCTGCCCCATACGCTGTGCGGTTCTCTGAAACTATTAGCCTTCCCACGCCAGCCGCAAGTCGCCTAACCCGCTTCTTGCTGCAGCAACTTCAACTCCCCCAGCCTCCAGACAGCTAGTTTGTCAGGAGACTAGCTTGTAGCTTGTCAGGGCTGTACCGCGTGTTACAGCAAACTACAGAACATGTTTTGAAGAGAGCAAGAAAACAGAGATCAAATCATAAGGCACCTAGCAACTGATTCGAAGAAAATAACTGAGGATAGGTGCAGGACCAGAGGGCCTTTTCGTTTAAATGCATCGCATTTACTTTTTAACTATGTTCATTTTCTTGTGCTGGCTCGGTTTCTATAGCGCAAGCATCATTGCTCTTGTCAGAACAGCTAGCATTTGCCATCCACTGTGCTAGATGCTATCAGGGATTTGGAAGGAATGTCTTTTGCGCTTGTCCTGGCATGTGCAGTGGTGCGTGTACGGTAAATGCACTATGGATTGCCGTCACGTCCCAATACCAAGTGCTAGACGCCATTTCCCCAGGCCTTAATTGTGTTTGTTGTCACTGTTTCACGCCATTCTTGCAAAAGTCCTGCACTGTTGGCAACTCCATTTTGCTGCTACTGGTACAGAGAGCCTCCCTAACTTCCCTGAGGTCCTGAAACTAACGTGTGATGGAAGATACATGAAAGCTGGTGCTTTGTCCTCAAACCCAAGATCCTATTTATTATACTGGCCCTGCAGAGGGAGAGGATGTTAATCAATATATGGTGTTCCAAAGATGTGTGCGTATTTCTTGGGAGCCGATGTCCTTTACTTGTCTTGTGTGACGTTAACAGTAAAGAGAAGGCCGATTTCCTTATAATCTGAGGGCCCTCTAATCTCTAATATGACTTCACACCGACAGTTTCATGGAGTTCTCTGGGGTGTGAGAAGTGTTTGTTTCTAGGCTGTTTGACAGGCTTCTGCTGCAAGAGGAGGCTGTAATATAACACAATGGGAATCTGATGGCTAATACCGTCTTTCATTAAAAAAAGGGGGGGGGGTTATTGTGCATTTATAGTATGCCAAACATGGCTGTAAGAACAAGGAGGGGTGAGTATGCGTGGGCCTTGGTCCTTTTTGCTCCTGGAGCTATAATCTCAGAGAGGAGGCAGGCACTGACAGAGAACCGTAATTATAATACAAAGCGGAAAATGAGTTGTTCTCAGTAGAGGAATGAAAACATGGAAGTTCTTAAAAGGGAGAGAAATTACTTCATGGAGGGGGGTACCTGGTTAAGGAAAATGCATAGTGACTGTTTAACTTATCATAGCTATTTACATTTTATAAACTATCAAAATTAATCAAATTCTTTTTTTTAATGCAGTAAGTTCTCAGGTTCAGAAGAGACTCTGAACAATGGCTCAATTGGCTAATCCTCCACTTTCAAGGACTGAGATCCCGTATAGGCACTGGTTCATGTCCCAGCTGCTCAATTTCTCATCCAGTTTCCTGATTGTGGCCTGAGAAAGCAGTAGAGGATGGCCCAGAGCCTTGGGACCCTACACTCATGTGGGAGACTTAGAAGAAGCTCTTGGCTCCTGGCTCCTGGCTTCGGATTGGCTCAGCTCCATTGTGAGCACTGGGAGAATGAACCAGCAGATGGAAGATTTTTCTGTCTCTCCTCTCTCTGTAAATCTGCCTTTCAAATGAATATACCCTCAGAAGCAATTCATCTGTCAAACATCCCCTCAATGGCCCTTATTGCAATATGTTTCCAGACCCTCTTCTCCAGACCTGGTAGCCGCCTCGTATCACATGCCATGGTGAGATCCAGGGTGAAGGCAGCTTGTTCTGGCCTGGTACCCCTCCCTGCCACACTCTCCAGTGAGAGCTGCTGCCCAGTAGGGCCATCCCTAGAGTTGCCATGCCAGGCTCATCCCCAACCCTGGGTCTTGTGTGTGCTGATGGGTGCTTTGACTCAGCCTGGTATGGCATACCTGCAGTCTCAGCTCTCAGTGGTGGGTGTTGCAGCCCAGCCCAGCCCAGCCGGGCATGACCCACACCCTGTCCTGGCTCTTGTACTTACCATCAGGTACTAAGGTCAGGGCCCTCCACCCCCAACCCACCCAGTCCTGGCTCCCGTGTTCCTCAGAGGGAAGTGTGGTCTAGCAGAGGAATTCCCCAAATTCTCCTACCAGGCCTCTCCCAGCCACAGATCTTATGTGTGCTAGCGGAGGCAGCAGCCCTGCTTGACACAGTCTACCCTCAGCCTTTTCCCTGTCAGATGCTGCAGCCTGGCCCTACCCAGCCTTCTCCCAGCCACAGCCCCTCCGAGTGTCAAGTGGGCTCCTGTTACATGAGTTTCGTGGTCCAGCCTGTCTTGGCCCTTCACTGTCCTCAGCTCTCTGTGCCAACCAGTGGAAAGAGACTGAGAGAGAGAGAAATCGATCTTCCATCTGCTGGTTCAATCCCCAAATGCCCTTAACAGCCAGGCTGAAGGCAGGAGCCAGGAACTCCATCTGTATTTCTCATGTGAGTGAACATTTGTTTGAAATGCAGAGGGAGTCTCAAATCTCTCATTCACTGGCTCACTTCTCAGATATCCACAACAGGTGGGGTTGGGCCAGGATGATGCTGGGAGCCAGGGTGAGTGGAAGGCACCAAATTCCCTGTTACCTCTCAGGATGCACATCAGCAGGAAGCTGGAGTTGGGTGGAGCTGGGTGTTGAACCCAGGCACTCTGACATGGGATAGAGGAAGCCCAAGTGATGTATTATGCACTGTCATACCAGTGTACAATTCAAAATTTAAATACTTCTGAAATTTTTAATTTTATATTTTTAAAATCAAGGTTGACTGTGGGTAAATTGATAGTGAAACAGAGGGGCCAACACCATGGCATAGCACAAAAAGCCTCAGTCTGCAGCAGCTAGCATCCCATATCGGCACCAGTTTTAAGTCCTGGCTGCTCCATTTTCTATCCAACTCCCTGGTAATGTGCCTGGGAAGCAGCAGAGTATGGCTCAAGTCCTTGGGACCCTGTACGCACTTGGGAGACTCAGAAGAAGCTCCTGGCCTGGCTCAGTTTCAGCTGCTGCAGCCATTTGGGGAGTGAACCAGCAGATGGAAGATCTGTCTGTCTCTGAAACTGCCTTTGAAATAAATCTTTAAAAAATGATGAAACAGCATAAGCAGGGGACTGCTGTTAGTCACATTGGCCAACAGGTTCAGGTTTTCCATATTTTTACTGATATTCTGTTTTTTCTACTGATTACCGAGAGAGGAGTATTTAGTCTCCGAGCACACTTGTGAACTTTGAAAATACTGCCCTTTTTTTCTTTTTGAAGATTTATTTATTGATTTGAAAGGCGGAGCCACTGAGAGAAGAGAGAGGCAGATCTTCTATCTGCGAGTTCACTCCCCAACTGGCTTCAATGACCAGGGCTGAGCCAGGTAGAAGCCAGGAGCCAGGAACTACCTTTGGGTCTGCCGAGTGGATTCAGAGACCCAAGCACTTGGGCCAACCTTTACTGACTTCCCAGGAGCATTAGCAGGGCACTGGATCAAAAGTATAGTGTCCAGGACTTGAATCGGTGTCCATATAGCATGCTGGCACCATGAGTGGCAGGGGCTTAACTGACCACACTACAGCACTGATTCCAGTAACACTATTTTTTAAATCTGTTTTTTACTTATGACTTTCAAGCATCTGTATAGTCAGATGTATATGGAGTGTGTTGCTAGTTACTTATTATTTTATAATGTAGTGATAGGCTTTGTTCTGCAGTCTACTTTGATATTAATATAATCATTATGGCTTACTTTGTCAGTTTTTGTTTGAAGGAGAGAAAGGGATGGGAGCAGAGAGGGTTGGAGGAGGGAGGTGGGGGGAGGGAGAGAGAGAGAGAAGGGGAGAAGGGAGGGGTGGGGAGGGGAGGTGGGAGAGGAGAGGAGAAGAGAGGAGAGGAATGGAATGTTTCCATGTACTGATGCATATGCCTGCAATGGCTGAAGCTCATGAGTCAGGAATGCAACCTGGGTTTCCCATGAGGTGTCAGGAATACAGTTACCTGAGCCATCTTCCTCTCTGCCAGGATCTGCACCGACAGCAAGTTGGAGTCAGGAGCTGGGGTTTAGGAATGGACCTGAGGCACCTCAGTGTGAGGTGCAGATATCCCACTGCCAGGCTGAGGGCCCTCTCCTCCAGCTTTCTTTAGACTAGAGTTTCAGTGGTATTTATTTTCCCATATTTTAACTGTAATTGATCTGTATTTTGTTGAAGTAGTTTTCTTATATGTATATCATATAGTTATTTTTAAACCCAATATGACAATGTCTGCTTCAGTCGATGCGGTTATACTATTGATATGTAGATTTAGGACTCTTCCTCTATTTCCTGTCCCTTATTCAGTTATCCAGCAATTATTTTTAGCACCTTTATTGATAATTCTATACCCCCTTGAAGTATACAGTTTAAAACAAAGATTTTAGTAAGTTTGTAGAGTTGTTCAACCATCACTACAATTCGGTTTCTGAATAGCTTTATCGCTGAAGAAGTTTTCTTTTTCTGCCCACTTAGTTACTTCCCGTGTCAGTTCCGAGGCAGCTACAGATGTACTCGCTATCTGTACAGCCTGTCCTTTCCGAGCAGTTCATAGAGATGAAATCAAGCCATATATTCACCTTATATCTTGCCTTTTCATCATTGTATTATGGCTCATCCTTGTTGTAGTATGCATCAATGCTTTCCTTTTTCTTGCTTAATAAAAGTCCATTGTATTAGCCACAAAAGCCCAAGAAAAGCTACTTGTAAAGGGAAAAGGTCTATTCTGGGCTCCTAGTTTTGAGGGTTCACTGTATGAGACCAGGAGGGTCCTGTGATATTGCTATGTAGTGAGGCTGGAGGATGATAGTGGTAGGACAAGTTAGGAGGAAGGATCTAATGACAAATAGGATGCTGATGGAGCAACAGGGCCTAGCTCGGGGTTTTTTTGTTTGTTTGTTTGTTTGTTAAAGATTTATTTATTTTTATTGGAAAGGCAGATATACAGAGAGAAGGAGAAACAGGGAGAAAGATCATTACTCTGCTGGTTCACTCCCCAAATGGCCAGAGCTAAGCCAATCTGAAGCTAAGAGCCAGGAGCTTCTTCCAGGTCTCCCATGTGGATGCAGGGTCTGAAGATTTTGGGCCATACTCAACTGCTTTCTTAGGCCACAAGCAGGGAGCTGAAAGGGAAGTGGAGCAGCTGGGACATGAACCAGTGCCCATATGGGATCCCAGTGCATGGAAAGGCAAGGATCTAGCCACTAGGCTATTACACCAGGCCCCCACTAGCTCAGGTGTTATAGCCAATTCTCTACCAGTCATAGAGAACTAAGACCATGTCCCCAATAACATTAGAAATTTCCACTGTGCTCTCTCTTCATCACCATAACTAGATCAAATTTCTACCCCCTTAATACCATCAATCTGTAACTGAGGGTTGGCCACCTGCATGACTAAAAAAAAATAGCATCCACTATATGGATGTACATTTTGTTTGTCCATTTACTAACAAGAGGACACCTGACTTGTTTTCAGGGCTTAGTTATTAACTGCATTGAACATTTACATACAGTGTTTGTGGGGATATGTTTTCATTCCTCCTGGATAGATACTAAGGACTAGTATTTCCGGGCCATGTGATGAAACTGTTTTTTAAGTGGGAATGTGTGAGAGGGTTCCAGGTTTTCCACATACTCTCCAACACTTTGTATTTTTAATTATAGACATCTTAATGAATAGTGAGTGTCTTATATTGTAAACTTTGAAGGTAAATTTCCATTTTCCTAATGTCCAAAGATGCTGAGAATCTTTTTATGTGGTAATTGGTTATATGTACATATCTTTGAAAAAATAACCAATTTTTTCTATTTTAAATTGTGCTGCTTATTTTTTTTAAGATTCATTTATTATTATTATTATTATTATTATTTTTGGAAAGGCAAATCTACAGAGAGAAAGAGACACAGAGAGAAATCACTTCTTGGCCTTTTGGCTAAGATCAAGTGAGACACAGACAGAAAAATCTTCCACTCACTGGTTCATTCCCTAAATGGCTACAATGGCCAGAGCTGAGCTGATCTGGAGCCAGGAACTAGAAGCTTCTTCTGGATCTCCCATGTAAGTGCATGGTCCCAAAGCTTTAGGTCATCATTTACTGCTTTCTGAGGCCATAACCAGGGAGCTGGTTGGGAACAGGAGCAATCAGATGCAAACCATCACCCATGTGGGATTCTGCCACTTGGAGGTGGAGGATTAGCCAGTTGAGCCATTGTGCCGGGTCCAAATTCTGATGTTTTTATTGTTAAACTATTAGTTTTTTTTTTTTAAAGATAAATTCTGGCCATGTTTGTGGATGAAGTCCAGGTAAGTCTGCTCAGAGGTGAGGGCATCTGAATTTCTCAGCCATGTGGCTGTGGCTGGCAGAACCCATGCCGGGCAAGGCTTCCTGCTGGGGATCCTAGCTCCCCATCCGCCACTGCCAAACAGTGGATGAATCCTGGGCTTGTGGGCTGCCAGAGCAACAACAGTCCAGTGGCGAGCTCTGGGGTCTTGGGGGCTCTGAAATGACTGCCTAGGGACATTCATGGGTAAGCCCACAGTATGTGTAGGTGAGAAATGAATCCTGAGGGACACTCAGCAACAGGGCCACTGTAATTGCAAACAGGGCTGGAGAAAGAACTGACCCAGGAATTGCAACCACCAGCATATGCATGAACTGATTGGGGCAATGGACTGTGCTGGACCCTAAATTGGCAAGCACACACAAAAATCAATTCTGGGATCACCTCAGATGGAGTTTCAGTGGGGATCCTCCCAACTGAATTGCTGGACTCAGAACCCCAACCATGGAGAGAATTGTAGATTCCGTGGTCTGACCATGGAGTGCATGTGTCAGAGCTGGGCTTCCTTGGTGGCTCAGATGGAGCAGTGGACAGCATATCCAGGTGCACATGGAGGATATGGCAGTACATTGGAGTCTGCAGAGGGCACCTGGTACCTGGTACCACAACAGAGGACGGAGGACAAAACAAATCATTCAACAACCCCAGCCATGTGTTGGCAGTGAATATGTGGGCAAATGGAGACTGTAAGGTGCACTATGTCAGTCAGTGGATTTTGGAGAGATTTCTTCATGCTTTGGAGTGGCAGTACTTTGGAACTGTTGAGCTATCGAAACCTCCTCATGAGCAGGACCCTCAGAGCATGCCCTACATTGGGGATCCTGGGATGGTGTTGGGTGGCTGTCCTCCATTCCAGGTTGCAGAGGTGTTTGGGAGGCTGGGTTTGGCTTCTCTCCTTGTCTCCCTGTTTCCCACAGATACAGGAAGGAAAAAAAGAGAATATGGAAATTGTGATCTCACCCATCTTCCTGTAGCCCTTGACCCTAATCACCCTAATCAACTATGTTAAAAAATAATTAATAATTTAAAAATTCTGGACATTAGTCTTTTATTAGGTACATGATCTGCCAGTGTTTTCTCTATCTTGTGGCTTATAATATCATTATTTTTTAGTGTCATACTTTTTAAACATGGCTGTGGGGCAGAGGCCTGAGCAGCTGGGCCATCTTGCACTGCTTTCCCAGGTGCAACAGCGGAGAGCTGAGCAGCAAGGCACCTGGGATATGAACCAGTGCTCTGATGTGGGTTGCCAGCATTGAAAGTGGTGAATTAATGTGCTGTGCCACAGCAGTGATCCCATACATTATATTTTTGATGATGTTATATTATTATGATTGCATTTTTAAAAACATTTGCCTGATTTATGAAGATTTTCTTCTGTAAGTTTCAAAAATTGGTTTATTTGAGAGGTGGTCTGGGTAGGAGTGAATAGAAAGAGATGGAGAATTGCTATCTGCTGGTTTACCCTCCCTGTGCCGGCAGTGGTTAGGGCTGGGCCAGGCCAAAGTTGGTCTCCTGCGTGAGTGACTGGGACTCAATCATTGCCACCTCTGAAGGTCTGCATTAGCAGGAAGCTAGAATTAAGATCCATAGGGTCTGGCATTGTGGCGTGGTGGGTAGAGCCACTGCCTGTGATGTCACCATCCCATATGGCTGCCAGTTGCTCCACTTTTAACACAGCTGCCTATTAATGTACCTGGGAAAGCAGTGGAACTTGGCCCAATTGCTTGGGGCCCTGCACCTGTATGGAAGACTTTGAAGAAGCTCCAGGCTTCTGGCTTTAATCTGGCCCAGTTCTGACCATTGCAGCTATTTGAGAAGTGAACTAGCAGAGGAAGATTCTCTCTCTTTTTCTCTTTTTCTAACTGTACCTTTCAAATAAATAAATAAACCTTAAAAAATAATTAGGAGCCAGAGACAGGCACTCCAATATAGTCTCCCAATGCCGGCTTAGCTGCCAGTCCACATGCCTGTCTCATTCTCTGTAAGCTTGATAGCTTTAACTTGCACAGTTAGGTCTATGATTCATATTGAATTAATTTTTGAGTCTTGAATGAGATGAGGATATTAATTCATCTTTTGCATGTGTATATCCCATTGTCCTGGCTCCATTGTTGATAGGACGATCCATTCCACATCGAATCACCTTAATGCCTTTTTCAGAAATCAGGATTTACTTTTAGCCTCTCCATTTGCTCATTCTGTGTGACCGTCCTTATTACATTGTCATGTCATGTTGGCCACTATAGCTTTGTGTTAACTTTTACAACCAGGAAGGGGAGTTAGCTAGTCCAATTCAAGCTTTTTTTTTTTTAAACCTATTTTGGACCCTATGCATTTTCATATAAAATTTAATATAAATCTCTCATGAAAAGCTGTAGGCAGCTTACATGTTAACAGGGGTTACTTTTGCTGTATTGGTGGAGCTGAAGAAAATGGCTATTTAAGTAATCTTTGTTCTTCTGATCTGTCTCTCCATGCATTTATGTTTTTCTCTTAGCAATATTTTATGTAAAGCTCTCATATTTATTTTGGTCAGTTCCTTGGAATTGTTTTCTTAATTTCATTTTTAGATTGTCTGCTACTGGAATTTAGAAATTAAATTCATTCTCATGTATTTGAGTCTGGTGATCTTACTAAACTCATTTGTTCTGTGAGGGTGAGCTGAGATAGAGACAGCTTCACTTCTTCCTTTCCAGTACGGAGACCATTTCTTCCATTTTTTTTGCTTAGCTAGATTTCCTTGAATTTCCAGGGCAACATTAAATTGAGGTGATGAGAACAGAAACCATTGTCTCTTTGCTGATTTTAGAGAGAATTCGTTCAGTCATTCCTGGTCTCTATAATTATGTCAACTGTGGATTTCATAGATATCTTCACCTTTAACTAGTTTGTTCAAATCTTTTTTTAAGAACAGCTGTTGGAGTTTGTTGACTTTTTTTTCTGCATCTATTAAGATGGTAGTATTTTTGCTTATTTTTTTAATTTTTAATTTTTTAAAGGGAACAAGTGAGCACTGGAACCTGACCGCAGTTACAATCACTTTTATTTATCTACGTATTTATTTTTTAAAGATTTATTTTCATTTTTATTGGGAAGTCAGATATACCAAGAAGAGGAGAGACAAAGATCTGCCATCCGATGGTTCACTCCCCAAGTGGCCGCAATGGCCAGTGCTGCGCCAGTCCAAAGCCAGGAGGCCAGAGCCTCCTTCGAGTCTCCCATGCGGGTGCAGGGTCCCAAAGCTTTGGGCCATCTTCCACTGCTTTCCCAGGCCACAAGGAGAGAGCTAGATGGGAAGCAGGACTGCTGGGATTAGAACTGGCATCCATATGGGATTCAGGCACGTGCAAGGTGAGGACTTTAGCCGCTAGGCTACCATGCCAGGCCCAATCATTTTGCTTTTAAAAAACATTTATTGAAAAAGCAGATTTTCAGAGAGCAAAGACTCAAAGAGAAAGATCTTCCATCCACTGGTTAATTCCCCAGATGGCCGCATTGACTGGAGCTGAGCTGATCTGAAGCCAGGAAACAAAAGCTTCTTCCAGGACTCCTATGTGGGTGGGTGCAGGGTCCCAAGCCTTGGGCCATCCTGTACTGCTTTTTCAACTGCTTTCCCAGGCCATAAGCAGAGAGGTGGAAGGGAAGTGGAGCAGCTAGGACATGAACTGGCACCCACAGTGATGCTGGCACTGCAGGCAGAAGCCTAACCTATTATGCCAGGGTTCCTCTCTCCCACCCTCCCCTTCTTTCTCTTTCTTTCTTTCTTTCTTTTTTTTTTTAAAGATTTATTTTTATTATTTTTTCATTGGAAAGGCGGATATACAGAGAGAGGAGAGACAGAGAGGAAGATCTTCCGTCCGATGATTCACTCCCCAAGTGAGCCGCAACGGGCCGATACTATGCCGATCTGAAGCCAGGAGCCTCTTCCAGGTCTCCCACGCGGGTGCAGGTTCCCAAAGCTTTGGGCTGTCCTTGACTGCTTTCCCAGGCCACAGGCAGGGAGCTGGATGGGAAGCGGGGCTGCCGGGATTAGAACCGGCGCCCATATTGGATCCCGGGCGTGCAAGGCGAGGACCTTTAACCACTTGTGCCACCGCGCCAGTCCCCTTTCTTTCTTTCTTTCTTTCTTTCTTTCTTTCTTTCTTTCTTTCTTTCTTTCTTTCTTTCTTTCTTTCTTTCTTTCTTTCTTTCTTTCTTTCTTTCTTTCCTTCCTTCCTTCCTTCCTTCCTTCCTTCCTTCCTTCCTTTCTTTCCTTCTTTCTTTCTTTCTTTCTTTCTTTCTTTCTTTCTTTCTTTCTTTCTTTCTTTCTTTCTTTCTTTCTTTCTTTCTTTCTTTCTTTCTTTCTTTCTTTCTTTCTTTCTTTCTTTCTTTCTTTCTTTCTTTCTTTCTTGATTTATTTATCTGAAAATCAGTTATAGAGAGAGAGAGAATTATCCTGGTTCACTTCCCACAAAACAGCAATGGGCGGAGCCCGTGGGCCTGAAGCCAGGAGCAGGAGTTTCATCCAGGGTTCCCATGTGGCTACAGGAGCACAAACATTTGAGTTGTTCTCCACTGCTTTCCCAGATGGATCAGCAGGAGCTAGATCAGAAGTGAGGCAGCTGGGGCTTGAACAACTTTCCCTCCTATGCGTTTGTGAACACAGTATCTTCAGCCTTCCCAAGGAGTTTCTGGGCTGTATAGCATCATCTCAGAAAGAGGAGCCAGGAGCTTCCGTTTGAAAGTTTTTCTTTTTCCTGAGTGGCACACGCATCCTTACAGTTTTCAGGTCAGAGAGTATTGCCTCCATATCAACTAGGTAATATCCTTCTTAATTTATGCAGTGTCTAGTGATTGTTCCTGTCTTCACGGCTCTGTAGTGTCATTTTCTGTGTGCTTTTGTGTCTCATTAGATTACAAATGTTTTGAGAGCAAGGACTATGTTTTATTCCCAAGGCCTAAGATTTAGTGTGTACTCAAAGGCCCAAGCATTACGGTTTATGTCTCTAAATTCCTTATTTGCCTCAAAACCGAATTATTTGCAGTGTGGGGTTTGCCAGTTATGCAGATCTAATTAAGCCATGGAAGTCCGTGGAAGCCCTGGATCATTCCTTAGGGCTTAATTGCTTCATTTTTAGCTAATGAAATTTAGCTAATTTCTAAGATATATTGCCTACTTTTAAGATATTAAAAAGGCTGTTTTCTCCGAGTTTGTTTACCATTTCCAGGAGAATAGCTGCTAGGAATGTTATTTTGCCTGCAGTTATTTATAATTTGTGCCAGAAGTATGTAACTTTTTTAATAGTGCTGAATCAAAAGTCCAGTTAAATCCAAGGGAGATCACATATTCAGAGCTGGAGAAGGTGGGTGTATATATATAAGTAAGAAAAATTGTCCATGGGAAGACTTGCTTTATATTTTCTTTGAGAGGCATGATTATGTGTTCCTTTTATTTGTATTCCTCACAAGAATGTATGTGTAACAGACATGCTAGCTTATTAATTCTTTAAGTTTCCTGTCACTCCAAAATTTTTTGATTCTATGATATTGGGCAGCTTAGGAGATATTCGGGTAAGTGGGACAGATGCTTCCAGAGGAATTGGACAAAGTGACTTTGGACAAAGAGGATTGTAGGCTTGGGTAGGGTAAAAGCCTTATATGGACTGAATAATGAAGGCATAAAGAACTTTCATAAAGAACTCTGTGACTGCTCTTTGTGCATGTGGCAGCCAAAGATACAAACAATTTTGAAGTTTTTTGTGATTGTTGGGAGCACTTTTTTTTTTTAACTTTTTGATGAGCATGAAATGATTTTTTAAAGATGTATTTATTTTTATTGGGAAGAGAGATTTACAGAGAGAATGAGATACAGAGAGAAAGATCTTCTGTTTACTGATATGCTCCCCAAGTGTCTGCAATGGCCAGAGCAGAGCCAATCTAAAGCCAGGAGCCAGGAGCTTCTGGGTCTCCTATATGGGTGCAGGGTCCCAAGGCTTTGGGCAGTCCTTGACTGCTTTCCCAGGATACAACCATTTCCTGCTTTCCCAGGATACATATGGGAAATGGGGCTGCTAGGATAAGAACCGGCACCCATGTGGGATCTTGGCGCATGCAAGGTGAGGACTTAAGCCACTAGGTTATTGCGCAGGGCCTTGGAGCACTCCTGCACACATACTTAACCTGCTTTAAAAACTCCTGTGCCTCATGAGAATAGATCAGGAACTAATTAAAGTGTCCGAAAGCCCCTGGAGTGGGCTTTTCACAGTAAAAGTTCCAAGAATTCGAATGAATTGCTTGAGTTACTGATCCACCAGTTCGAGAGCAACCCTGGGGTATTGTTACTCCTAATAGAAGACAGATAGGTCAAGTTACTAGGCAGGTTTCTGCTCTGTGGTGATCTTTGTGGGTATGTTTACCATTGTGTAATACCCGAGGCAGAGTAAATACAGAAAAGGTGTTATTTTGGCTTAGAGTTTTACTGGCTTAGCTTGTAAAGGGTGGCATTCCTGCTTGTTAAGTCCCGGGGTGGCAAGACATGCAGTACATGGACTTCCTTTACCCTTAATCTTTTTTTTTTTTTTAAGATTTATTTTTATTTTATTGGAAAGTTAAATATACGGAGAGGAGGAGAGACAGAGGAAGATCTTCTGTCCGATGATTCACTCCCCAAGTGACCGTAATGACTGATGCTATGCCGATCCGAAGCCAGGATCCAGGAACTTCTTCCGGGTCTCCTGCATGGGTGCAGGGTCCCAAAGCTTTGGGCCGTCCTCAACTGCTTTCCCAGGCCACAAGCAGGGAGCTGGATGGGAAGTGGAGCTGCCGGGATTAGCACCGGCGCCCATATGGGATCCCTGTTCGTTCAAGGCAAGGACTTTAGCCACTAGGCCATGCGGCCGGGCCCTGCTCTTAATCTTATCAAGCCACCAGGATGCAATTGCAGGGTTTCTCCATCCTTCCAGTTCACTCCAATCTAATTACTTCTCGAAGGTCCTACCGCAAAGATCATACAATTCTATCAAGTTTCCACCTTCCTGTATTATTGGCATAAGATTTTGAGGGTGAAAGTACATCAGTTTGGAGGCCAAATGATATATACAAACCATGGAGATGGGAAAGCAGTAAACAGAGATTACAGAAGACCTGGGAGAAATGACCCTTGTCTCGGAAGGGATGATGCCCAGAGTTGGGATATTGAAAAGTTTGTGGTCTAATGGGAAATACAGATGAATATGAGTGGATTCACTTTGAAGAGATTTGCACAGACTCCTTCCAAGGCCAGGAAGAAGGGCTTAGCACTATTATCTTCATTTCCCTTGAGTAACAGAGGGCCCTGCACGATGGCTCAGTGGCTGGGTCCTCGCCTTGCAAGCACCAGGATCCCTTGTGGGCATTGGTTTGTGTCCTGGCTGCTCCACTTCCCATCCACTTCTCTTCCTATAGCCTAAGAAAGCTGTGGAGGATGGCCTGGGGCCTTGGGACCCTGCACCCATTTGGGAGATCTGGAGGAGGCTCTTGGTTCCTGGCTTTGGATTAACTCAGTGCAAGCAATTGTGGTCATTTGGGAAATGGACCAGCGGGTGGAAGATCTTTCTCTCTGTCTCTCCTCTCTGTAATCGGAACTGCCTTTCCTAGAAAAATAAATAAATCTTCTAAAAAGAGTGCTAACAGACACACATGTACATACACACACAAATAAGATACTGAAGTTTCAGCAATGATGAAACCCACATCTACTTCTGCATCAACTGCATCAGCAATTGCAGCGTATAACAGGTAACATGTAAATATAATAGCATAAAGACATTCTCATAATTCTTAGAAGCATGAAAAAGGGCAAGCTACTCAAGGCAGCACACTCATGCTCTAGGAGGGCAGGATTTCTGTCTTTTTACTCATCTAGATCTTAGAATGTTGTCTGGCCTTTATCAAGTGGAGAATACCCATTTTGTTGCATGAATAGGAGTGAGCTGGAGCAGGCAGTTGAGGAGGGCATGTGTGCCAAGCGTAGCAACCTGGAGGGGGCGGTGCTGATGGGGGCAGTGTTAGATACTCAGGTTTTGGACTGTCCCACAGTCTCTAGTGAAACTGCCAAAGTCTTCAAGTTTAAAAGGGACATAATCTAATTTGAGTTTAGAAATATCATTTTGGGAGCCATATACAAAATAGAGCAGAGTGGTATTTGATTCATGTTAGGAAACTATTGCACTAGCACAGTCAAGGAGTGATTTAGAATATGAATCAAGGAATGTCATTGTAGATAAGATATAGGAAATATGAGAAAATATTCAATAAACAATGTAGGAAGTAAAATGGCACATAATGGGCACAGTATTATTGAACTGTGAAGTCTAGAATATTGGATCCAGCTGGAGGCAGACATTCATTTATTCGCTCCTTCAACAAATACTTATTTAAAGACTCACTTTTATTAAAGATTTATTTTTATTTGAAAGGAAGATTTTATATATAGAGAAGGAGAGACAGAGCAAAATGGCTACAATGTTCAGAGCTGAGCTGATCTGAAATCAGGATCCAGGATCTTCCTCCTGGTAACCCACAGGGGTTCGGGGCCCAAGGGCTTGGATCATCCTCTGTAGCCATCCTCTGCTGCTTTCCCAGACCGTAAGCAGAGAGCTGGATCAGAAGTGGAACAGCTATGAACAAACTGGTGCCACTATGGGATGCAGGCACTGCAGGCAGAAAATTAACATACTATACCACTGTGTTGGCTTCAACAAATGTTTTTAAACTTTATTTTAAATATTGTTTGCATAGCTGAGAGGATGCATACGCATGTAAGACTCCGATTAGGGTGCGGAGGGTCAGGTATAGAAGAAGATGAGTGGAACATATGTTTCAGTCTTTTTTGTTCCTCTTGTGTCTGAAGGAAGGAAGAGGAGAGGGCTGCTTCTTGCTGTCAAACTACATCAGCACCTGGGAACGAGGAATGGTCCTTTGATGATGCCTTAGAGACCCCAATGTGGGGAAGAATGTTTTGGGTGTATTTCTTGAGTGGTCTTGATAGTTCTGAGCCGTTGTTGGTTTTGTTCATCCAGGGCTGAGAAAAAAAAAATTTTTTTTAGAGGTCAGATGTATAGAGAGGAGGGGAGACAGAGAGGAAGATCTTCCGTCCATTGATTTACTTATCAAGCAGCTGCAACAGCCAGAGTTGTGCTTATCCAAAGCCAGGAGCCTGGAGTCCTTCCAAGTCTCTCACCTGGGTGCAGGATTCCAAGGCTTTGGCCCATCTTCCAGTGCCTTCCCAGGCCACAAACAGAGAGCTGAATGGGAAGTGGGGCCACCAGGATTAGAACTGGTGCCCATAGGGGATCCCAGTGCATGCAAGGTAAGGGCTGTAGCCACTAGGCTACTACACCAGGCCCAACAGTCTTTCCAAGGTCTTTTGGTTGACAAAGTCCACCTTGTCCAGCCTCACTTGTCCACAACCATGGTGCTTGTGCTCATCAGCAATAGGTAGAGCCTAACAGGGAAGAGGCCATAGATCCTCTGTCAGGTATGTTCCCAGCCCTAGATCTTGTACCTGCCAGGGGATACTGTGGTCCAACTTGACATGACTTACATCCAGTTCTAGCACTTGCCATCTGGTGCTGCAACCTACCTTGGCTGGCCTGCATCCATTCTGTATCGCTGTACAGCAGCCTAGCCCAGCTGCTGCCCTAGCCCCCTGACAAGCCCACCCCCAGTCCAAGCTCTCATGCTAACCAATGGAAGCAGCATGCTTGCAGGGAGTCCTCAAAGTACCCCTGCCAGGCTTAATCCCAGCTCCAGGTCTTGTGTGTGCCAGCAGTTATTGTGGTCCAACCCAGCCTGGCCTGTACCCTGTCCTAGCTTTCACTAATGCCAGGGTGTGGTATGGACTGACCTTGCCTGGCCTGGCTCCCAGAACCAGCTCACACATATACCTGTGGTTGCTGCAACCCAGTCTGGTGTAGCCTGCTCCTAGCCCTGGCTCTTGTTCTCACCAGCAGGAGCTGTGCTTAGCAGGGGAGTTCCCCATGTCTTCCTATCAGACCCATCCCCATCCCATGGTGTGTGCTGGCTGGTGCTGCTACCCAAATTAACGTGGCTGGCCCCCAGTTGTAGCACTCACTGCATCCTAGCCTAACAGGCCCACATCCATTCCAGCTCTCACCAATGAATGTTACAACCTAAACCAACTTGGTCTGTCCATAGCCCTGGCTCTTGCATTTACCAATGGGAGCTGCAACTCAGCAGGATAATCCCCAGAGTTTCTTCACCAGGCCCATCCAACAGCTATGGGTCTTGCTTATGCTGGTGGGTGTTTCAACCCAGCTTGGCATGGCCCACCTGTAGTCTCACTTCTCACTGGCCGGTGGTATAGTTTAGTCCACAGCCTGACTGACTCTTGTGCATGCCAGTAGATGCTGAGACCTGCCCCAGACTCATCTCACACAAATGCTGATGAGCTGCTGCAGCCTTTCTTGGCCCAGCCTATCCCTAATTTTGGCTCTTGTGCTCCTCAGTGGGAGCTGCAGACTAGCAGGGGATTTTCCTAAGTCCCCCCACCAGGCCTTCTTCCAGCCTCATATTTCACATGTGCCAGCAAAGGTATCAGCCCTGTTTGGCATGGTCTACTCTTAGTCCTGACCCTTGCGTGTGCTGGTGGGTGGTGTAGTCTTGCCCTTCCTGGCCTCCTTGCAGCCCCAGCTCCTGTGAGTGTCAGGCGGGTTCTTGTCAGGTGAGTTCTGTGGTCCAGCCTAGTTAGGCCCAACACCACCCCCAGCTGTCCATGCAAACTGGTGGGTGCTGCAGTTCCGGGGTGAACCCACAATTCCCCTACAGAATCTGCCCATAGATCTAGTTATCTCCCATTCTGGTGGGTGCTGTGGTTTAGTCTGATGTAGCCTACCTCCTGCAGTGTTACTCAGGAGCAGGTAGTGCAGCCTAGCCTTACCAGGTTTGCCTCCACCCCTGGCTTTTGCAAGTGCCAGTGGGTGGTGAGTGATGTTATTTAGCTCAGCCCAAGTCACCCATGTGGGCAGGTGCTGCTTTGGCATGACCCCCCACCCCCAAAATCACTCTGTCTCAGCTCCCTTGACCACATACAAGTGTAGTGGCCCAGTATTCCTCCTTTGTCATCCCTCCTCTGTCAAGCATGCCTTCAGCCATTCTAGCTCTAATACATCTTCAGATTCCCTTCTCCAGGGAATCTGCAGCCCCCAAACCTGCAGGCCAAGGTGGCATGTCCTGGTGTCCAGACCCGGAGTTCCTCTCCTTCCCCACTTATCTTTTTCTTTTAATTATTTATTTTTATTGCGAAGTCAGATATGCAGAGAGGAGGAGAGACAGAGAGGAAGATCTTCGTTCCGATGATTCACTCCCCAAATGACCACAATGGCCAGAGCTGAGCCAATCAGAAACCAGGAGCCAGAGCTTCTTCCAGGTTTTCCACGCGGGTGTGGGGTCCCAAGGTTTTGGGCCGTCTTGGCCCGCTTTCCCAGGTCACAAGCAGGGAACTGGATGGAAAGCGGGACTGTCAGGATTAGAACCGGTACCCATATGGGATCCTGGTGCGTTCAAAGCGAGGACTTTATCCACTAGGCCACCGCTGCAGGTCCCCACTTACCTTAAAAAACAAAAACAAAACAAACAAATAAAAAAACCCAAGCAACTACGCTGGCACAGTGGTGTAGTTTACATAGTTTTGGCATTAACCAGGCCCAGGATGCCCACCAGCTATTTGCTGTTTTTTCCCAGCAGTGTAACACTTGCCTAGGTATAAGGCATGCTAGTAGTTGTTGACAACTGGGGACAAATGTTCACTTTAAAATTGGAGACATAAATGCTTCTTTCTTGCTTGCACTGATTTTTATCTTTTTTTTTTTTTTTTTGAGCTGAAGGTAGGGAGGTGAGAGAGAGAATGACAACGACAGTGCTCCCACTGCTGATTCACTCTCCAAAGGCCAGAAACAGCCAGGGCTTGTAGGGCTGTAGCCAGGAGCAGGCCTCCCACATGGGTGACAGGAACCCAGTCACCTGAGTCATCACTGGCCACCTCCCAAGGTCTCTGTTAGCTGCAAATTGGAGTCAGGAGCCAGTGGTGGATATTGAACCCCAGGTACTCTAATGAAGATGTAGGCATCTCAACTGGCATTTTATCTGTGGTGCCAAATGCTCACCCAATATATATACTTATTACATTTCTACTATATGTCCAGACGCAAATTGTTAGGATAAAACAATGAAAATTTTAAGTAAATAAGACCTTTGGTTGGTGTCTGTGAAAGATGCAAACACTAACTGGGCAGTTACATGCTATGTTGTGACAAATGCTATGAGAGGTGTTTAATATGTTATAGGAACACACAGAAGTACTTACACAGGCTTGTGTGGTTAGCAAAAGGTTGAAACAAGTGGAAGTTATGTAAATGAAGCACCACTGATGTGCCAGGGGAGAGAAAAGACAAATGTTGAAGTCACGGCACAGTCAAGGGTTGGCAGACATGTGTGGACCGTGGAGGCATTCATATAGATATGGATGGGAAGGGCTGATTCTGGCACTCAGAGTTCTCCTATGTTCAGTTAGGTCGTGTTTTGAGCTGCTTTTGTGACTTCCAGAGGGAGAGGTGCTGGAGGCCAGCTCTAGCTGAGTTCAGAGCTCGAGAAGGAATGTGGCAATGGTGAAAAGAAAAGTCATTTGGTGCCCCCTTTGTAACAGCTCAAGAACAAGCTGTCACTTTTATTTACTTGGACACATCATAAACCTCTGCACAAACGTTTGATTTTACTATCTTTGACTTTAGAACTACGCTGGCATGCACATATGCTCAATTAATTAATTTTTACTACATGGTCAATCAGGTGCTCTTAAAGATAATTCTGTAAGTTACTATAATGAGTTTCTTCAAAGCAAGCCATTATTCATTCTTCAGTAGTATCCATTGGGTGACAGCCAGGACTCCAAGTCACATGTGGTTACCTACTTAGTAATTCATTCCCACTACATTTTATTTTCACAACTTATCTATCACTTAATGGGAGAAATACATCAAAAGGAAAAAAACAATGATCCAAGACAAAAACTTTCAAACATTAAATCCCCCTTCAACTGCAGGCTCTATAACCTCGTAAACAGTCAAACAATAATCAAAAGCATATTTCTGTATCAAATCACCTTATAATTTCTCTAGTTAAAAAAATCATAAAAGCAGCTAAAACGGTTACATTTTCTATGCTCCAAAGAGTTGCAAGGACAGGCTAACCTTTAGGGTCACAGTAACTGTGTTTTTTGCCATAGCAGTTTCAGCTCACACTCCCATCACTTTCATTAGTTTCTAAGATTCTTATCAAGCCATTTCTGAGAAGGCATGCTACATGCCTGGGCTAGATTCCAGGGCAATGAGTAGACACACAATAAGGTGTCCAGAAGCAGCATGGGTTTAATTGTACTGTGTGTAGTTAAAGGCCTACTCACCAAGACATTATCAATAACATTAACTATCTTTGGCCTCCTATCACCTTGTGGGAGACCCAGAAGAAGCTTCTGGCTCCTGGTTTTAGCCTGGCCCAGCACTGGTTGTTGCAGCCCTAGTGGAATTGTGTGAGCAGATAGAATATTCTCTTTCTGTCTGTTTCTATAACTAACTAAAATAAAAATCTTTTAAAAATTAATGGCTTCCTCTAAAACATGATTTATTTATTTGAAAGAGTTACAGACATGGAGACAGAAGGAGAGCTTCCACTGTTTGTTCCCTTCAGATATAGCTGAAACTGGAGCTGGGCTGGTTCAAAGCCACGAACCAGGAGTTTCTTCCAAGTCACCCATGTGGATACAGGGGTATGAGCACTTGGACTATCATACCCTGCTCTCCTAGGCAATTAGCCAGAAGCTAGTGTGGAAGTCAGAACAGCTGGAATTTGAACCAGCACCCATATGAGATGCCAGCATTGCAAGCAGTGGCTTCCCCATGGCACTGGTCCCTAAAATAAAAATCTTTATGAAAAAAATAAGTGAACATGGAATCTTCCTGGAGGATTAGTGTTAAGCACATAGATCAAGACCTGTCTTACAGGCCAGATGTTGACACTCTTGGTGAATATCGTAGGAGGAATCTGTTTCTACTGGTTTTGTCCATGAAGCACCAAGATATTAAGGAGGTAGCTTCTAAGTGGCAGGATGATGAAGTTATGAATGAATACACACGTATTATTTTACTTGATACTCAAAGTCATCCTGCAAGCTGCCATGGTGGGTGTGAAATGCACCTCTTATGTCTCTTATTATAGAACATAACTGATTGGCAATCCAAACTGCTACACTTTGAACCTGTAGCATTTGTATCAAAGCCATACTTCCCATGGACTGTTCTCAGCCAGCAAATGATTGTAGCTTGGATACCAAGAAAACCCTACTCCTGCAAGATACAGGAGTCTTCTGATAGTAAATTTGATTTCAGGACTTCTCATGGCCTTGTTGAATTTTGTACTCTAAATTCTGCATTTATTTATTTGAAAGCTAGAGAGAAGTACACACACACACACACACACACACACACACACACACACACACACTCTGAATCTTCCATTCATTGGCTCATTCCCCAAGGATCCGAAGTCCAGGATTCAATCTGGATCTCCCATGTGGGTGGCAGGAACCCAAGTACCTGAGCCATTACCTGCTACCTTCCAGGATTCTCACAAGCAGGGAGCTGGAATAGAGAGTGAAGGAGCCAGGCCATGAATTACAAGCACTTTGACATAGATGCAGGTTCCTGGTGGAAAGGTGGCTTTGCTGGTGCCGTGAGAAGTTATTTGGAAGCTCTGAGGCAACAATATGCACAGAGTGGAGTAGGCTGGCTACCGCTAAGCTAGACTGCTGCTCTACAGAGGAATAACGAAAATCAAAGGGCCATTAACAAAGTCTGAATGCCTGCAATCAACAACAGACACAGATATGCACAGATATTCTAGCAGTTAAAGTGGCAAAGCTCCAGAGACACTGAAATCATTAGCCAAGATGTCTGCTTGTCTTAGGTCAGGGCCCTGGTTGGGAAAATTCTAGGACCATGACATGTGGAATAGAGATATCTGGATGGATGCCTGCAGGGATGTTGGCCCTGAGAATCCTTTGAACTCTAAGCATTTGTAGAAGTGACCTACTCTTCTCTTTCAGTGTTGATAGACATTGCAGATTATCTAAGGCGTCAGGTGCTCCCCTCAGAAGCTCTACCACCTGCCCCAACTGCCTAGATATTTACTGGGTCAGCACCTTAGGGTTAAATACCAGTATGACCTGGCTGGGAAATGTTGAACCTGGCAAGGGGAGAAAGATGTTATATTCTGAAGAAAGTAAAGGAGTTAAGACATTGCTAGAAGCAAGGTGACATAACTGGTTGGGTTTAAGGGTACTTTATTAAAGGGGCTGGAATATGAGACAGGAGAAGCAAAAATCCATTGGCTTATGGGCAGCTGTTTTGGGGACACAGGATTTAACACTTTGGCAGGAATCCTAGAGAATGAGGTCAGTCTTGGAAGCTGGCAGGTTGAGTGAGGAGAAATACTTGAATTTTCCTGACAAAGGACAGAAGGAATAAAGAGGCCGAGGAAAGCTGCCAAAAGGAATGGCTATGTTATATGAGGACACAAAACACACCACTAATTGTGATCCATGGGAGAACCCAGAACACAGACTACACACCTAACGGGAGAGCACTGGCGAGAAGGGTACCAGAAGGTCAGCCAGCACTGTGGCGCAGTGAGTTCAGCCACTGCTTGCTATACAATATGGATACCAGTTCAAGTCTCAGATTCTAGTTTCTGATCCAGCTCCCTGCTAATGCTTCTGGAAAAGCAGCAGCAGATGGCCCAAGTGCTTGGGCCCCTGCACTTACATGGGACACCCAGAAGCAGCACTTGGCTTCATCTTGGTCATGCTCTGGCTGTTGTGGCTGTTTCAGAAGTCAATCAATTGGTGCATCTCTCTCTCTCTCTCTCTCTCTCTCCCTCTCCCCTCCACCTCCTCCCACATCTGTCTCTCTTTGTGTAATGTTGCCTTTCAAATAAATTCTTTGTTTTTCAAGAAGAGCACCAGAATCACAGCAGTGACATCCTATGCCATTTAAGCTGATAGCCAGAGAGGCAGTTGCAGAGCTGGGTTCCTTGCTACTCACGGAGATGTGTGTCAGTGTAATAGGAACCTTGCTAATAGTTAACCATCTGAAGGGGTCCAAGGGACAACCAAGGGGCTGGAGTTGCAGAGGTCTAACACAGTGTGACAGTTCCAGGAGAAAATTAGGAGGATATACCATGGCAAGTATGTAGGTACTTCAAAAGAGTTTGAGGAAAGTTGAATTGAAACGTATTTTTTAAAAGATCCCGTATGGGCACCAATTCTTATCCCTGCAGCCCCCACTTCCCATCCAGTTCCATGCTGTGGCCTGGGAAAGCAGTTGAGGATGGCCCAATGCTTTGGGACCCTGCACTCACACGGGAGACCCGGAGGGCGCTCCTTGTTTCGGATCAGCTCAGCTCTAGCTGTTGCAGCTGCTTGGGGGAGTGAATCATCAGACAGGTACATATTTGTTATTTGTATTAGAAAGTCAGATCTACAGAGAGGAGGAGAGACAGAGAAAAAAAAATAATCAATTTGCTGGTTCACTCCCCAAGCAGCCACAACAGCTTACTGGAGTTGAGCTGAGCTGAGGCCAGGAGCCACAAGCTTATTCTGGGTCTCCCACATGCGTGCAGGGTCCCAATGCTTTCGGCTATTTTCCATTGCTTTCCCAGGCCACAAGCAGGAAACTGGAAGGGGAATGTAGCAGCTAGCTTACGAACCTGTGCCCATATGGGATCCCGGCACATGCAAGGAGAGAACTTTAGCCACTAGGCTATCATGCTGGGCCCAGAAACATTTTTAAAAATTATATATTCTTTATTCAAAAGGCAAATGTACAGAGAAAAGCAGAGACAGAGAGAAAGATCTTACATCTGCTGATTTACTTCCCAACTGACTGCAGTGGCAGGAGCTGAGCTGATCTGAAGTCAGGAGCCAGGAGTTTCTTCCAGGTCTGTCATGTGGATACAGGGACCCAAGCATGCTGCTTTCCCAGGCTACCAACAGGGAGCTTGATGCGAAGTGGTGCTGCCAGGGACACAAACTAATGTCCTTATGGGATGCTGGCACTTGCAACTACAGGATTAGTCTATTGAGTCGCTGCACCGGTCCTAGGTAGAAACATTTTCAAACTGTTTTCTCTCCTTTCCCTTTCTCCTAGCCAAGAAAGCAAATCATAATACATCCTGAGTGGATCCCGTAGAATGACTGAAAGCTCCTGCAGGCTTAAGCAAGCAGTAACTGCCACTGCAGTTTCTGTGCCTACCATGTTCTAATTACTGAAGCAGATGGGTAGGTCTTCAGGTCTGTGGGATGTTTGCCAGCAGATGACAAAAGGATTCTTTTCCATTCGAATCAGGAAAAAGTATCAGTAAGAGTCTATATGCATGTGGGAGGGCCAACAGTTGAGTTAACAAGCTTCCCTCGGGGCCATGATAACATTTTTGTTTTGTCATAATGTAATTTGGTGGGATCTGGACCACCCAACATCCCAGAGACCCACCACACTGACTCATTTAATTGATTATGCAAATATGTTCCGTAAAGCGCAGAAAGCCCCACAAAGACTGAGAGAGCTGCCATTGCAGTGACATTTTGAGCGATCCAGTGGTCAGGGGCATGTTGGGATAGCTCTGCAAGGTACAACGAAAGTTACACATCTTGTATCTTTTGTCCTAAAGGTGGAAGCACAGTGCCCAAGGGCCTCTTTGGTGTAAGGAAGCAACAAGATCCACACCTCGGAATATCGCTCTGATCCATATACTAGGAAACACAGTGGAACCCGGAAAAGAAAAGAGCTCTACATTAGGCTTGGGGGTTGGAGCTGGCAGCTCGGCCAATAAGCTCTGGATGGGGGAGGGGGCCAAAGGTGTTGGGAATGTTAATGGTGAGAAAACATGTAGCATGGCACTTACTTTGACCTCGGGGGTGGGAATCACACAGCAGACTCCTGGGACTGCAGCCACCACTGCATCTGAATACACTAGCACTTTTGCTCTGAGGCCACACCTGTCACAGTCGGTGGCAGCTCATGGTGCAGGTACCATGGTAGGGCCATTCTTCAGCAATTCCTCAACAGAATCCAATGCTGACTCCTTGACATGGCACTGTTTCTTCCTTTAGTCATTCTGATGTCCATTTCTCTCTCTTTTTTTCTTTGAGGACCCTTCTTGACACTAGCTGTTTGACAGGGGAACTGAAAATCACTTTTATCCTATTGCTGAATTTCATTCCCTTACAAGTAGGAAGGGCAGCTTCCATGATGCATTTGTATCATAATTTCGCCCTTTCTATTCTTATTGTCACCCAAAAAGATTTATTTATTTAAAAGGCAGAATTACAGGGAGAGACAAGAGGGAGGTAGAGGGGGAGAAAGAAGGAGGGAGAGGGGAGAAGGGCGGAGGGAGAGATCTTGCATCTGCTGGCAGTAGCTTAACACCCTGTGCCACAATGCCAGCCCCATCTCCACCATCTTTATATTCGTCATCATCCTCCTTATCTCTATTGCATAATTTTCATGTTCTGCCCAGTGCACAAATAGGTCATGATATGCCATCTTTTTTTAAAAGATTTATTTATTTTTATTGCAAAGTCAGATATATAGAGAGGAGGAAAGACAAAGAGGAAGATCTTTTGTCCTTTGATTCACTCCCCAAATGGCCACAATGGCCAGAGTTTCTCCGATTTGAAGCCAGGATCTCTTCCTAGTTTTCCCACATGGCTGCAGGGTTCCAAAGCTTTGAGCCATGCTCCACTGCTTTCCCAAGCCACAAGCACAGAGCTGGATGGGTAGGGCTGCCAGGATTAGAACCACCACCCATATGGGATCCCTGTGCATTCAAGGTGAGGACTTTAGCTGCTTGGCCACTGTGCTGGGCCCCACGATACACCATCTTAACGAAAGGAGTGGGCAGGGAACGCATTTGGCTTTGCAGCTAAGACACTTCCAGACTATCCTGGACTGCTTGGCTGTGAGTCCTGGCTCTGGCTCTGACTAAAACACACCCTGGGATGTTAAATCATTGAATAAGGTGGGCATTGTGGTATACCAGGTTAAGTTGCCACTTATGATGTCTACCTCCCAAACCCCAGTGCTGCTGTGAGTCCCCATCACTCTGCCTCTGATCCTGTTTCCTAATGAGGCACCTGGAAAGCAGCAATGATGGCTCAGTTGCTTGAGTCTCTGGCACTCTTGTCAGAGCTCTGGATGGAGTTTACAGCTTTTCCTTTTTTTCAGTTTATGGCTCTTTTCTTTCTTTCTTTCTTTTTTATTTTTTTAGATTTGTAAAATAAAAATTTTACCTGTTTTTACTTGAAAGTCAGATTTAGAGAGGGAGGGAGAGAAAGAGATAAGATAGAGATCCTCCATCTGCTTGTTCATTTACCAAATAGCCATAACAACTGGAGCTGGTCTGGTTTGAAGCCAGGAGCCTCCTTTGAGTCTCCCATGTGGTTGCAGTAGCCTGATGACTTGATACATCCTCTGCTGCTTTCCCAGGTCATCAGTAGGGAGCTGAATTGCCAGTGGTGCAGCCAAGACTTGAACCAGTGTCCATATGGAATGCTGGCAGCGTAAGTGTCAGAAAAGCCCACTATGCCACTACACTGGCCCCATTTTGGACTCTTTCCTCTTTTTTCTAGTGCTGGTTGTCCCCACTGCCTCTCTTTACGTTCCCTCTGAAGCCACTGCATCAATGAACTCTTGCTTCCCACCACTCCTCTCCCAGGTCTCTCACGAAGGGCCCCAGTGGCCTGCAGGCGCTGACCTCCAGCACTCAATTCTCCATCTACCAGCTTAGTGTCTTCTAGGCTGTTTAACATGGGTGGCCTAAAAAGGGATCTACATTAGGTTTGGCGATCGAGTGTTCCCCTAGTTTTCTGCTTGTATCACAAGCAGCTGCAACTCGGATTTCCTATGATCAGTATAGACTCAGGGCTCAAACCCACTCTCATCAACCTAATATTTCACGATGGTTACCTGAGTGTTGTTTGCAGTCCCGAGGGTGGAACATTTCCAGTGCGACAGAAGAGAGGGCAGGGAGTTGCATTTTGAAGGGTCCAGGGAAGTGTCTGGTTACATTTCTGAGTCAGGGGTTGTGGTCGGCTCAGACAAATCTTATTGTTCACTTTTCAAGGCAGCATTCATCCTTTGCCCGCCTCCTGGGAGGAAGAGGCGCAGGGAGTAGGGGTGGGGTGGAGGTGAGGTGCTGTCAGCAGCTGAGGGGAATGAAGGATGGCTGCTTAGTGGAGGTGGAGGAAGAAGGAGGCTACTTTATTGATGTGAGATTTGATGATTAAACTCCCCGAAGTGGATTTTGAAAGACAGCTGCACACAGAACAGAAATAGTGATTAGAACTAATTACTGTTGTTGTAGATGTTTTGCGTTTCTGTATTTACAAAGGATTTTGTAATCACTGATTAACTCTCCCCTGCTGCAGCCTTGTGACACAAGCAATATTATTACATGGATTTGCATTCGCCTTCTGGGCTGCTGTGGCCACACACTGGTTTTTTTGGAAACAAAATCCTCATGGCAGATGTTGTACTCACTCACTGTGTGCTTTGAGAACCCAAATAATGAACATGAACGCTGTCCTCCTCAATTATTTTGCTATGAAGAATAACTTGGGGAAATAGTTCAGTGCTTTGGTAAATGAAAAAGATACATTATTGGGTGGGCAACACCAGGCTTCCTGAATTTCAGCTTTTCTCCAGGTTCTTAGAAATAAAATTAATAGGACCCAGCGCAATAGCCTAGTGGCTAACGTCCTCACTGCACATGCTGGGGTCCTATGCGGGCACTGGTTCTAATCCTGACAATTCTGTCTCCCATCCAGCTCCCTGCTTGTGGCCTGGGAAAGCAGTGGAGGATGGCCCAAAGCCTTAGGACCCTGCACCCGCGTGGGAGACCTAGAAGAAGCTCCTGGTTCCTGGCTTCAGGTTGGTGCAGCTCTGGCTATTGTGGTCACTTGGGGAGTGAATTAGCAGAAGGAAGAACTTCCTCTGTCTCTCCTCCTGTCTGTATATCTGACTTTGCAATAAAAATAAAATAAATCTCAAAAAAAAAAGAAATAAAAGTAATAGATTCAGCACAGAATTTCAACATTGAGCACTCAGCTAGTGCTGAAAGGAAGCCCCTGTCCCTGTTGCCTTTGAGGTAGACTATCAGGCTCTTCTCTCCTTCCCTTACTAAAGATTAAATCACTAAATACAGGGGAAGGTGCATGAGTCAGCCTGATCCCACACGACCCCAGATCACAGGAGTCAGAATGCAATTATCACACCTCTATAGTTAACCTCCAAATGCAGTCTCCACTTTTAGATTCTTCACAGAAATTCTAGGCGCTGACCAAATAAGGTAATAACCAATCTATTTAAAAACCCAAAGCAGACTGCAGCCCGCTTTGCCATCTCAGCATCTTAAGAACATCAGGCTGGCCTCTTGTGGCTGACCAATCAATCACAGGAAGGCCATGAGCACTGTGGGCCAATGGAGACCACCATTACTCACTCCAACTTTAATCTGCAGGATTCATCACTCTTAATCCGTTGAGGAGTCCTGGAGTATTTGAGAGTTGGCTGTCCAATTCCTTGTTGTGCACATGGCACAACAAACACCCTGCTGCTTTCAGTGATTGGATTGCTGTGCACTGGGCAAGCTGACACAGGATCTGGGGTTCTGCAACAGCGCCTACCAAATTAATAGGTGACTAATGAATGTTAGCCATTATAAATATATGTGGATCTGTGAGTTGTGTTTATTCTCAACTTTCACTTTACTGCTCAGTGTTCTTGACTTTGGATAAAAATGTACACAGATGTGTGTCTACATGTTTGCAGTATTTGCTGAGTGTCCACCATTTACCAGGCATGTTTCTAGTTAGTGTCTCCTGAGAGAAAAGTGAACAAAACAGAAGCTGCTGCCCTTAGGAAGCACACATCCTGGAGTGATGTGTGGAACTCATGTTATAATGGTGGTGAGGCTCACATCATAACCAGAGTTAGGTTCAGAGAGAAGCAGTGATTATGGTATATTGAAAAAACAATAGAGAGACAGCACAATGGCTCAACTGGTAAATCCTCTACCAGCAAGTGCCAGCACCTCTTATGGGTGATGGTTAATGCCCCAGCTGCTCCACTTCCCATCCAGCACCTTGCTTGTGGCCTGGGAAAGCAGTGGAGGATGGCCCAAAGTCTTAGGACTCTGCACTCTTGTGGGAGACCCAGAAAAAATTCCTGGCTTCAGATCAGCTCAACTCTGGATGTTGACGCCATTTGTGGAGTGAACCAGTGGATGGAAGATCCTTCTCCATCTCTCCTTCTCTCTGTAAAATCTGTTTTTCCAATAAAAATAAATGTATCTTTTGTTAAAAAGTATGGAAAAGAGAAAAGATGGCCAATCAGGACAGGAAGATGTAATCAGAGTGGAGAGAAGGTGGCAGGAGAAAGGAGGTGCTGAGCAGAGCAGGATAAGGATCAGCACTGCATTGGATGAGTGGAGCTTGCAGGTGACCTGTGGAAAGAAGGTAGAACAATGTGGATGCAGAAAAGCTGCAGAAAATGCCCAAAGTTTTCACCTGCAATCTGAGAGGAGGGCAAACGAAAGGGTGTTAACGGATGTGGAAAATCAACCAAGCCCCAACGACAGTGGACTTGTAGACTTAGGGTGGACACAAAGGGAAACTGACTAGTTGGGGGCCCTGTGGAAATCCCCCCACAGAGTGTGTGGCTAGAAGCCACAGGCACAAACCATGGTCCCCAACACCTGTAAAGGGAGGTGAAGCTGAATAAAATTCTACAGCTGCCAAGTGCTGCCAAGTCAGTGCAGTCATGCCATTGTGGTGTGAGTATGCCTTGAGAGGGATCCCACAGAAGAAAGTGGTGAGCGGGGTCCTCGCCAGAGCCAGGAGGTACCCACCCAAAATCCCCTGAAAGACACCAGGAACACCTGAGAAGAGGATGTGGGAACTGTGGGAGGCAGGGACTGAGTCTGGAACAAACCCGTGGGCATAAGCTGGTAAACAGGAGGTGGACACAAAATACAAGCAGGTAAGTGGGCATTAGGACCATGCTGCATGGATTCCAGCACCTGTGAATATGCACGGTGGGAGGGGAATGTGTAAGCTGCCCAGACAAGCTCTGTGAGGAGCATTCCGGACATAGTAGGAGAGAACCAGTGATGGACTGTGGGCTTACAAGTGGACATATACAAATGGCGAGCTGCTGGCAAGAGTAATGCCGTGGCCATCTGGCACACGGCTCCGCAGTGCCACAACTGCCTCGGCTTCTGCCTCAGCCTCCACCCCAATGTCCGCAGTTCCAGGGACCCAGCAACACTGCATTGTGCCAGGTGCTACAGTAATGTCCCAGATGCAAGGCATGGGCCCTGCCACTGGGCACTTTTTAAGTTCAAGGAACCCTTCAAAAAGGGACCTTCCCTTGTTCCTGTTTTTAGGAAGCTTCTCTACCCATTCACAGAAGACCCAAGGTAGATCAGTTATAGCACATTTGTCTTCAAGAGTAATAGCTACCCAATCATCAGTTAATGCAGGGGAAAGATCAGAGAGCAACACAGTTTAAAGTCACAGCAGTAGCCTCCCTGGCCCTAGGCATCCCTGGAACCACAAGGAAGAGAAGCTAAGCAGGCCAAAGTGCAGCCACAACCCGGGAGCACCGGGGTCAGAGAGAGAGGCAGCAGGGGCGGTGCTGGCTGTCGAGGCCAAGGTGGGAGAGCAGCATGGGAGCCTGAGTCTGAAGAACAAATGCCTAGGCTGCCATCTTGATTGAGAATAAAAAGGAACCTGGGCACTGAATGGGAACAGTAAAGTCTGCCCACAAAGGTGTGGACAGCACAATGTAAAGACAGAACCTGTCTGAAGAGAAAACCTGAAGATCTGAAAGGCAGTGGTCAAGGAAAAGAGAAGAACTCTAAGCATCAGGAACAAGGAAACCAAAAAGGAGCAAAAGACCATCTCAGTGTTAGTGTTATTAGATGAAGACACTGAGAGTCTCCTGGACAAGGAATTTAGAAAGTCGTGATAAAACTCCTTAGTAACAAGAAGAAAATGCAAGAATTTAGGGAACACATTACAAAGGAGATACATGTTTTAAAATAGAATCAAACTGAAATATTTGAAATGAAGCATTCAATAGAGTAAATTAAAATACAATGGAAAGCCTCAGCAATAGAATGAATAAAGCATAAAGAAGAATTTCAAAACCAGAAGACAGTTCATGTCAAAATGTCCAGATTATCAACAATCTAGAAGAGGAATTGAGTAAAGCTTTAAAAAAAAATTAAATGATTCAATGACATGACCAAACAAATGTGTCTTAGGAATCCCTGAAGGCGTGGAAAGGGAAGCTGGGTTGAAAGGTGTATTCACTGAAATAATACCATCTTAAACAATAAATATAAAGCTGGAGGAATCACAATTCCAGATTTCAAGGTGTATTATAGGACAATGGTAATTCAGAAAATCTGGTACTGATACAAAAACAGGGAAGAAGATGGATGAAAAAGAATAGAACCCTTAGAATTCAGCCAGTGCATCCACAGCCAACTAGTCTTCGATAGGAGAACTGAAAACAACCCATAGTGAAAAGAAGGTTTCTTCAGCAAATGCTCCTGGGAAAATTGGATATCCATTTGCAGAAGTAAGAAGCAAGACCCCTACCTTTCACCTTATAAAAAAATCAGCTCTAAATTAATGAAGGATCTAAACCTAGGCCCAGATATTATCAAATTACTAAAGGAAAACATGGGGAACACTCTATAAGCAATATAGAAGTAGGCAAAGACTTCTTAGAAAAGATATCAATAGGGCCCGATGTGGTCGCCTAATAAAGTTCTCACCTTGCATGCACTGGGATCTCATATGGGTGCTGGTTCATGTCCCAGCTGCTCTATTTCTCATCTAGCTCCCTGCTTGGGAAAACAGCAGAGGATGCCCACAGCCTTGGGACCCTACATGCACGTGGGAGACCTGGAAGAAGCACCTGCTTCAGATCAGATTAGCTCTGGTCTTGTGGCCACCTGGGGAGTGAACCAGCAGATACTTCTCTGTCTCTTCTCTCTGTAAATATGCCTTTCCAATAAAATTTAAAATCTTTAAAAAAGAAAAGCTATCAAAAGCACAGGCAGTTAAAACCAAAATAAACAAATGAGACTACTTTAGACCACGAAGCTTCTGTACAACAAAGGATCTAGTCAATAAAATAGGGAAGCAATCAATAGAATGGGAGAAAATCTTTGTATTTAACACAATAGATAGGGGTCTAATATCCAAGAACTCCAGATACTTAACAATAGAAAAGCAAAGAACTCTGTTAAGAAATGGGCAAAGGACATGAACAGAAATTTCTCAAAAGATAAAATTCAAAAGGCTAACAGTCACATGAAAAAAATGTTTCCCTAGCTATCAGAGAAATGCAAATAAAAATCACAATGAGGTTCTACCCAACTCCAGTGAGAATGGCCCATAAACAGAAATCAGCAGGCAGCAATTGTTGGTGAAGATGTGAGGAGAAAGGTATCCTAATCCACCGTTGACTGGAGTGTCAACTAGTACAACCACTTTGGAAGTCAGTATGGAGAGTGTTCAAACAATTGAGAGTTGGTCTACCTTATGACCCACCCATTCCACTCCTGGGAATATGGCCAAAGAAATTGAAATCTGCATTCACGAGAGCAACCAGGAACTCTGCATTTTTGGTAGCACAATTCACAATTGTAAAGACGTAGAATCAACCCAGATGCCCTTTAACACAGGAATGGATAAAGAAACTGGTTGGTGTGTTTACTCAGTGGAATTCTACTAAGCCACAAAGTCCATGAGAAGCCTGAAACTCAATCTGGGTTTTTCACATGGCTGTGGGGACCCAGCTACTTACATCATTACCACTGCCTTCCAGGATCTGCAAAGGCAGGAAGCTGGAATCAGACACTGACATGGGATGTGAACGTCCCAACCTGCATCTTTTTAATTGTTGTTGTTAAGGTTTATTTATTTGAAAGGTAGAGAGAGAAAGCTTTTCCATTTGTTATTTCACAAATGCCCACAGCAGTTAGGGTTGGACAGGCCAAAGGGTTGGATCAGGAATCTGCAGCAGCAAGGACTTGAACCAGGCACTCCTATGTGGGATGTGAGCATGCCTAATGCACCACAAAGCCCACCTTCCAACAAGTGTCAAGTGTTATGTCGCATCACCCACCCCAGCTATTCGTTATACTTATAATTCTTACATGTATACTTCTGGGTTTTATTTTGATATATAAGTCTTTGAAAATACTCATATATTTGAAGAAAATATTATTATATAAGTAATACTGTCACTATACTATTATTCTTCCTTTTAGTAAAGAAACACAAAATAAACACGTTTCTTAGCGTATATGTGTACACAGTTCATTCAGCACATATCAACGAAGTGTGGTTTTCAGCCAGGCACCTAGTCTGTGAGAAATTAAACAGTGTTTAAATTAGGCTACTTGGAGTAACATTAACTAAAAATGAACCGTGCCACCCTCTCTCCTGGCATTCTATACAATGGGAGTCTGGAAAGGTGCAGCTGCCAGAGTCTGACCAGTAGTACCCCGTGGAACCTCGTGGCACAAGGACATCAAAGGCCAATACCTCTCTCTGTGCTTGAATCATATAACCTTCACAAGCTCTTTCTGTTTTAGGTATGAAAGTGGACTTAGCTACGTGACACTGGGCATGACCCAGAGCAGCAGACAGCGGAGAGGGATGGTGGCAATGGGGTAGACTCTCACATAAATACCTTCTGAACTTCCTCAGCCCAGGGCTTGTTTTAGAGGGATGAGATTAAGAGTAAGGTGAGGGAGGGCATAATTGGATATTCTGAAAAAAAGGAAAAAAAAAGAAAGAAAGAAAGAAAGAAAATCCAGACAAGTAGATGAGCACACTGAAGCTGGGTTCAATCCTGAGGGCCTGCCTGGTGCCTGGGACCAGAGGGAAGGGTCTACAGGTTCAGAGGAGTTACATGCTCTTACTGTTCCATTCCTCTGTTGACTTGGGGGCGGGAAATAAGTGCTCCTGGCCACAGCATATCCACACCTTTCTTTCTGGACATTAGCTTATGTGTGGGTTGAGCTGTAAGCCCAAATTCCTGCCCAGACAACCTTCAAACAAGCTCATCTTGAATTCCGTAGCCTGAAGACCTGGCCTTTTTGCACACTTCCAGCTTTCCTCCATGTTTTCCCAGGATGAGTTCTTGTCTAGATACATCTCAGCAGTTTCCTAATTGACTCCGCACCCAACAGTGAAATGAGTTTATGAACCATTTTTAGACTTACATGGCAAGCATTAGAGTTATAACATTCCAAAAGATGTCAGAAAATCATGTCAACCAGTTTCTCTCCACATCCCTTGCCCTGTCTGAAAAGCTCATTGATTTCTTATCTTGCTAAAAATTTCAGTTCCTCCTCATGGCAAGATTCCATAAAGCAACAGTCCCATAATTGCAAGGAATCACCATACATATCAGGAGTGAAATGTCCTTGATGTTTAAGAAAATACATTCCAGTGCCTTTCTGACCTGTCCCATGACTCTGTTCTGGAGGAGAGCCTTGGCCACCGAGACCCCAGCCATCTTTATTTTGCCTGCCAGCCTCCACTTTCCTGCAGGCTCAACACATTCAGTACCTGCGCTCAGCCCTTCTGTGGTGAGCCCTGGAAGGGTAAGGACTGAATTAAGAGATGGGAACTCACTGCTTTACCAAAGGAAAATTACCCTCAGTCACAGAAAGAGCCAAATCTACGGCAGCCGTGAGGGGCCCTGAGAAACCTGCAGGCGCAAGGCTCTCCCAGCAGATGAGAAGTTAAGTCCCAATCTTGGGGGAGGCTACTCTTGACATTCTAGGGAGATGACCAACAGTTTTTTTTTCTCCTCTCTTTTACGTAAAAATCCTAATTTCACTTGCTAAAGTGAAGTACCAAAATAGTATTCTTTATCATGATGACAGCAGAAATGTAGGAGCATGAGATTTATGATGTTATAGACAAATTATGCATGAAATGCAAATGTGACAGCACAGTGGGCTGAGTATCTAGATCTCAGCTGAGGTATTTCTGGAAGGGTTACAGTGGCTAACTATTTTAACTGACTTAAGGGCTTCGGTGTTAGGGAGAATGAGGAGGGGCTGGGGTACCGCGCGGATGGAATGGGAAGCGGAGGCAGTCCTAGGCTTGTGATGTCTCCTCAGATCTCTGCAAGAGGCTGTCTGTGGATTTGAATATTTCCAGCAGTAAGTATTTCAGCAGCATGTGTACTTGAGCGCTAATTTAATCGTTGTGCCTGGAGGAGAGGGGATAGTATAAGCTGCTGCCTGTGATAACCGTGACAGCTTGAAGACAGCCGGCAGTTGCAAATCTGATCTCTTCCCCCCTCTGCTCCTAGTCCTCCAACGGATGCTAGGGCCAATAGAAGGAATCACACATCGTTCAGTGGTTTGTTCGTTTTATTCCTCCATCATTGCTAAAATATTGGATGACAGATCCTGTACTAGGTGCTGGGGATAGAACAGTAAAGAAAACAGAGAAGGGAATCCCTCCCATCTTAAAAATTTGTGTGTTGTGGATGAAGGCAGAAAATAAACAACTGATTTAAGTGGGAATGCTGTTTGACAATGAATCAGTGTAGATTTTTTTTTCCTCACGGACCTCTTAGCCCAAATCATATTTCCTAAACCCAATTAGATCGCCATTGCAATGGTCACTACTTAAAAAAACAATCATCTGAGAGAGGAGAACTCCCTCTGGAGAAGAAGGGGAAAGGAAATGGGGTATTTGGGTGGAAGGATGCAATAGACAAGAAGACAGGTGAGCTGAGATCCTGTGAGTCTGGTGGGAGACAGAAGCCTGGGAGAAGATCTGTGTTTGATATGAAAGTGGGGAAAAGAGAATGAGTGATAATGCAGCATCTGTGAAGGCAAGGGTCCAGCTGGAGCCCTTCCACTCCCCCAAAGGATGCTGGGCTTCCAGTGGTCTGTATTGAGGATGCAAAGATTCAAAAGTTGTTTTGTATCCCAAGAGTGATCAGAGAACAGTGAGACTAACAGACTCCTGGCGCACCGAGATGGTAGCTGCTTGAATGTTGGTGCTGCCAGAGTAGAACCCAGGGGGCCCTGGGACAGAAGTTCCTGGCCAGGGATGGATTGGAGATGAGAAGGATGAGGCAGCTCAGTGGAGTCTGGTAGGAATAGACAGCCTGCAGAGCAGCTGCACCCAGGCAAGAGTAGTAAACGTTCCCATACACCAGACATTGTGCTTGCCTAGAAAGAGCAGGGGAGAAAAACTTCCATGAGGGCTGAACTTAGAAACTGACTTGATTCTAACCAGAAAGAAATTATTGCACATGAGGTAAAGGAGAGCATAAAATAGGGCTGGCCTATGAGGTAGGTATGCTTAACAGAGGAACCAAGGTCCAGAGAGGTCTTGGAACTTTCCAAGGTTGCACAGCAAGTTGAGGGACAGAGTTGATGCTCAAACACAAGGTGTTTGACCTTGAAACCTAGGCTCTTCACCACCCATCTCTGCTGTCTGTTTCGATTTCTCATAGTGCAAGCCCTTTCCCACTTCAGCAACTTTAGGCTCCTTATTCCCCCAGCTGGAATGCTTTCCCTCTAATTAACCACCATGTACATCTCAGCCTAAATGTCATTTTCTTTTTTTTTTATATAAAAACATTTATTTCTTTTATTGGAAAGTCAGATTTACAGAGAGAAGCAGAGACAGAGAGATCTTCCATCCACTGATTTACTCTTCAAGTGGTCGCAATGGCTAGAGCTGATCTGAAGCCAGGAGCCAGGAGCTGGGAGTTTCCTCCAGTTCTTCCACGTGGGTGCAGGATTCCACGGTTTTGGGCCATCCTCTACTGCTTTCCCAGGCCACAAGCAGGGAGCTGGCTGGGAAGTGGAACAGCCAGGCCACAAACCAGGACCAAAATGGGATCCCAGCGCATGCAAGGCAAAGACTTTAGCCACTGGGCTATGGCTCCAGATCCCTAAATGTCATTTTTTAAAAAAATCACGTGTTTGTTTTCTCATTGTCATATCCCTAAGGGTAGGCTGTATCTCATTGTTATGTACTGGCAGAGTACCCCACCTGTCCTAAGAGCCACATATTCCTAATTTGATATTTATTTGGGCAATAGTGCTGGTGAGAGGCATGGTCAAAATGTTTTTATTTGAAAGCATATACCACCCCACTTCCCCAAACAGTGAGGGAACTTCAAAAAATGGAAATAAAATATGAATTAATTGTTACAAAAAAATTAAAAATGCATGCACATGAGTATTCAGGAAGTTCATGAAAAGTGCTTTTATGAACAAACTGCATTTTTGGGGCCAAAACAGACATATCTTGTTAGAGAACAGATTTATTTATTTACTTGAAAAGCAAAGTTCAAAGAGAGAGGAGAGACAAAGAGAGATCTTCCATCTGCTGACTCACTTCCCCCATGGCCACAATGTCTAGGGTTAGGCCCAGCCAGGCCAAAGCTGGCAACCAGATGCTTCATCTGGGTCACCCAAGATGTTTTAGATTGATTTATTCTTAGTTGAAAGGCAGATTTTATAGAGAAGGAGAGATAGAGAGAAAAGGTCTTCCATCCACTGGTTCACTCCTGAATGGTTGCAATGTCCAGAGCTGAAATCAGGAGCTTCTTCTGGATCTTCTACATGGGTGCAGAGGCCCAAGGACCTGAGCCATCCTTGACTGCTCTCCAAGGCCATACTCAGGAAGCTGAATTGGAAGTGGCGCAGCTGAGACATGAACTGGCATGCATATGGTAAGCTGGTGTCACACAGAGCAGCTTTATCCACTCTTACTCCAAGAGTATGTAATTATAAAACTAACAAAAATCTTCCCATCTGTAGGCAATGGTCTATGTTGCCTTGTACCTAGGCAAGTGTCACACTGCTGGATAAAAGCAGCCGATAGTGGTGGCATTCTGGGCCTGGTTAATGTCACTGTGTCAACACTACCAGTGTGTCAGCATAGCTGCCTATTTCTCTCTCTCTCTCTTTCTCTCTCATCTATCTATAAAGATCTGAGAGGAAGGGTACCACAGTGGCTGCACACCAGCCAGGGCCAACCCCTGCCATCACTGCCACCAAGAGTGTATGTGTGAGGCATGTGTTGCTAGGGGCTGGTGGACAGGGGATGAATCAGAATGGAGGCCATTGAGGACTTGACATATGTAAAATGATTTCTTGGGGTTTCCAGGAACTGGGCTACTGCACCCACAGGTAATTGAGGGAGCTGAGATGTGGTGGGTCAGAAAGAGGAATCTGAAATGCCTCCCTCAGTCAGGCTCAAGCACATGCCTGTTTGTATAAGAGCTGGGGACCAACCAGGCCAGAAGTTGCTGCACTCACCAGGGCTTGAAATAGCTGTGTTTTGGGGACAGATCTGATAGCCATCCCTTGCATTGCCCTAACTAGGCCATATCACCCACTGGTGAATGTCAGGGTTGATTGTGGGCCATGCTTGGCTGGGCTAGCCCAGGGCTGGCCATATGCCACAGCACCTATGAGCATGTGTAAGAACCGAGACTGGAAGTGGGTCTGGTCAGGGATCTCTGGGACACCCTGCTAGGCTGCAGTACCTGCTTCAGTGTGTGAGAACTGGAGCTGGGGGAAGGCAGACTGGGCTAGGCTGTAGCATCTGCTAATACATATCAGGGCTGGCACCAGGACTGGGTTGCACTGTCAGTAAATGTGAGAGCCAGGTCTGGGGATGAGCTAGGAAGGGGGCTCAGGGATCTCTCAAATAGGCTGCAGTTCTTGCCAGTATCAGTAAGAATTGGGTCTGAGGGAAAGTTGGAATGAGTCGCAGCGCCTGTTGGCAGATGCAGAGGCTCGGTCAGGGTGTGGGCCTAGTTGGGATTCTTGGGGGTTACCCTGACCAGTACCTGCCAGCCCATACAAGGCTGGGCCTGGGGGGACGGGCCTGGCTGGCCTGGCTGGCCTGGCAGGTGTAGCAACTCTCTCCTGCTGGCACACATGAGAGCCAGAGCTGGGGATTAATTCAGCAGGGGCTCTTATGAGTCAGCCCAATGGACCCACTCCATTTGATCCACAACCTCAGGGAATACCACATGGATACCTGATCTGGCCTCAGAGCACATGTTGTGGGACTGGGCTGCCCCCATTACAGACTTTGAGTAAGGAAAGACAGCATATCTCAATGCACACAGAAGACAGGACAGTTGAACGCTGATTCACAGAGGATCTTGAGTGCCTCACCAAAAGATGGAAAGAAGAGCAGGTTGAATAATGGGACAGGACATTTTTTTTTTCTCCACCAAGCGTTTAAGGCTATGGACATGCTGAAACATAGATAGCTGGCAAGTATGGGAATTGGTTTTACATACCTGACACAACAACATTCAGAGACCAACATTCAGAGCAATTGCGACTACTCAAGTACATTCCTCCTCAGGACATTCTTCCCATAAGCGTCCTCAGGACAAAATCAGGGGACAATCACTGTCCCTTCACACTGACGAATGTCAGGGCTGGCAGCAGTGAATGGCCCAACATCTCCTCCCCACTATGCCACTATGCCACTATCGGTCACAAGAGGGAGGGTGGGGTCTTTCCCTTCACTCAACTGCCCCCCATCCTTTCCCTCCCACTCAGAGACCTGCATGTATCTGCAATCCCTCATTTATGTAACATCTAAAGAATAAATAAATTAAACATAAAGAGCCTCAACTCCATTCATGAGAGACAGAGAGAGAGGGACTCTCAGAGCCTCATCACTTGTAAAGGCAGTACCTGCTAATACTATCACACTGGTGATCCCTGCATCTTGGAGAGGGCACCTCCAAAGCATGGTTGTCACCAAAATGAAGGAAAAGTTTGAGAAGCTGTCACAATGAAGAGAAGCTCAAGAGGTGACAACTAAAGGGAAGGTGGTATCCAGGAAGCGACTGATGGCCAGAACAGGAGCACCAGAAAAGCACTGTGGACTCCATAAGAATGTATTGATACAGATCTGTCAATCCAAACACATGTGCCGTTAATATCAGATTAATAACAAGGGAAACTGTAGGAGAGAAATTAGAACTTTTGCCACAAATCGCTTAACTTTTCTATACATTCAATTAAAAAAAAAATAGTCCATGAGTTTGAAAAAAGTTAAATGACATTTAAAAGTTAAAATGTAACATTTGTGGAATGTTTGTAAGCTCTAAAACATTTTGCTGGCAGCTAGGATTCTGTAGAATGCTACATGGAAACAATTGGCTTGATGAGTCTAAATGACTGTTTCATTCTTTTAAAAATATGAAGCAGTTGAGGAAGGCCCAAAGCCTTGGGGACCACGTACTCATGTGGGAGACCTGGAAGAAGCTCCTGGTTCCTGGCTTCAGAATGATGCAGCTCTGGCTTTTGTGGCTACTTTGGGGAGTGAACCAACGGTCGGAAGATCTTCCTCTCTGTCTCGCCTCTACTCTATATATCTGACTTTACAATAAAAATAAATAAATCTTTAAAAAAAGAGAGAGATGGAGATATGTCTTAAAAAAAAAAAAGAGAAAAGAAAACTACCTCTAAAATCTTCCTTTAAAAAAAAATCTTTTATTTATGTACTTGATAGTTTATTTCCTGGGCAGACAGAGATGGGGAAGGCATTGTGGCACAGTGGGCTAAATTGCTCAGTGTGCCTGCATCTCATACTAGGGTACCCGTTTGAGTTCTGCTCCTCCGCTTCTCATCCCCTTTCCTGCTAATGCTTGTTGAGAGGAAGCAGATGATGGTTCAAGTGCTGGGGTACTGCCGCCTACAAGGGAGACCCAGGTGGAGTTCCAGGTTCCTGGCACTGGCCCAGCCCAGCTCTGGTTGTCGTGGCCATACAGGGAGTGAACCAGTGAATGGAAGATCTTTCTGTCTCTCTGTGTTCTCTCTGCACGTTGCCTTTCATGCCTTTCAAGTGGGTGAGAATGAAGTCACTTTCCTTAAAAAAAAAAAAAAGTTAGCACTGATTAATCAATGAAGTACAGAAAGGAGGGGCAAAGTGTGGGCCTGCATTAAATAATCTCTCTACCTTAATCAGGCGAGCTGCACATCCTCAAGAGGCCCCCTTCGCTGTTTTGTACTGAAGCATCTCTCAAGTGAACAATTCTGTTTATCCAAAAAGTTCACCAGTGTCATTACTGCAGTTGCAAACTGTCCCTGTTTCATTGTGCCACTTGGGGTTGCAGGGAGAGGCCACAGCGGAAGTGGACATCTGGCCTGGAGGAGGCTCCGTTCGGGATGATCACTGAGAAGGCAGCTGGTCCATATGGGGAGTGTTTGCTCACAGCTTGGCTGGGGGCCAGCCTGGCGACAGCCTGGCAACCCCTCCTAACTCCAGGCAGTCAAGACTAAAAATATTGGTTTCTGAAGACACAAAAATGAGGAAAGATAAAATAAGGTTGAAGAAGAAGGCCGTTGAGTTTTGAAATGGTGGCCTGAGACAAGATTGGGCAGAGGACTTTGGCTGGAGGAGACTCGGGACTCCTCAGGCTGCTGGGCACTGGCCGTGGACTGACTGGCTGGGCACTGGCCTGGCATGGCACTGGCATGGCTTGGCACTGGCCTGGCTTCTTCCTAAAGAAGTTTGCTGTACCCTCGTCCTAGAGCTCTGTGCTTTCCTTTTCTCCACTCCATCACCATCTCACGTTCTTGAGAATATCCTGATTTGTTTCCTTTTTCTCTTCTTTCACCAATGTGGACAACCCCCAAGGGCAGGATTATTTGCTGGTGTGATGAGGCCTTTCTGTAAAGGTGCCCAGCTCATGTGCCCATCCATGGGTTCCACGGTCACATGACAGCAGTCACAGTGAAGACAGAGGTTCCAGATGGAGCCTAAACTTATCTTTATCAAAAGAAGTGCCTCTTCTCCAGCTCTAGAGCAGCTGCTTCCAGTGTCTGGGCAGCTCTGGGCATATTCTAGTTCCATAAGTGATAAGACAAAGAGAAAACTTACAGGAGGGGAAAATTCCAATGAAGAAAGTAAAAGAACTGGAAGGATAAGAAAATGGAAGGATAAGAAAAAAAAGACATCTAAAAAAAGGAAATCCCAAAAGAGGATTAAATTGGAGGAAAGCTAGAGCATGAAAGATTTTTTGAAAATGACATTCTGAGACACTAGGCTCTTACTGATAAACACCATATTATTAAATAGGAACCATCCAAGATTTATAGAACGATCAATGACCAATTACTTAGAAGTCTGGCCGCGTGAAGCTCAGAGCAGAGGTGTCCCTCAACAGCCTCTCCCGTTTGCCCTCCCTTCTCTCTCTCTCTAATCCTTCCTCTCTTTCCTTATCCCCTGAGGACTGCATGTGCATACACCCACAAACATCAGAAAAATCTGTGGAGAGAAATGTGCCCACACAGAGGTTTATACCTAGAAACACATATGGTCAGGTTCGGAGGACCCATCTCCATAGCTATGGCCATGTGACTGTGGAAAATGTGACTGGTGTGCAAAGAGATGCCCGCAGCCTCAGTTTCCACAATGAAATCTAAAACAAATGTAATTTAAATCAAATGCATACACAATAATATGCACTCAGAGCAAGAAATATTTCAGGACTCCTTTTGTTATATTGCCTTTCCTCACATGTAATTGTCATTACACAGAGCCATTGTGCTGGTTCTTGCATTTGGCTCACTCCTTCTTCCAGTTCCAGCCATTAAAATCTTCTTTCTGTTTCAGGCACCAGCTTACATACCATTGTCTACTTAAGCACCCTCAAGTCACTTCAGCCAAAAATGGTCTTTCATAGGAGAGTATGTAGACATTCTTTTACCGGGCACTCTCAGATACTTTAAGTATTTTGTTCAACCATGATCACCAGTGCATCATTCTGCTGTTTAAGTGTGTCACGACATTGTAGGAATAGACAATGTTGTTGAAAGACTATACTATTGCAATAATATTGGGGAAAACAATAAGGGGGAACAAAAGGGGGAGGGTGGAGGGGGAAATCCCTCAACCTATAGAACTGTACCAAAAAATAAAAGTAACAAAATTATTAGTTTCCAACTATGTTAAAAACATGTAACATTCCAATATAGCTCCCTGCAATGCTTTATTCCGGAAGCAGCTTTTAATGACTATCACCTTTAACCTATAGGAAATGGAGCAGACATGAGGGAAACAACTGAGATGAAAAGTGGTGGCACTCACTTTTCCCTGTCAGCAGGCTGGGAATTGTGGTCTTTGTAGTAAGCTGGTGTTCAGGATTGCTCTCCTTGTCTGTACCAACTAGATGAACATGCATGGACTGTGAGTTAGAATTTCTCAGCTTTAGCATTCTTCAGCTTTGGTGGAAGGTTCCATTTTGTCCAGGTTTTCTGAATCAAAAGACTTACCAGGGATGGACCTACTGCAATTCAACTGGAAAGAGGTTGAGGCATAATTCAGAATGCCAATTTACTAATCTACATTGGGAAATAGAACACCAAGGGACCAGGTGTACTCCCACCTGCTACTCAAGGCTTTTTCTTCTTGTGGATCTATTTGCATTGACAGTTCCATCCTACTCACACAGTGTTTGATGGACTTGCCAACCAGCTGGAGTGGGGGTTGTGTATGAGACAATCTCAGGAGCTATGAGAGCCTACTGCCTGTGCTGCGACTAGAAGACCTGGCCGATGGGAGGAACGTGGAGTACACCTGAAGGACGTGGGAGAACTTTGGCTCCAGCCTTGCACGTTGGCTTTCATTTTTCAGGTTCCTCTGTCACTTTCATTCTTTTCAAAGCTCCTAGCCATGTGAGTACTCTGCAGGTTCAGACTCCTCGTTTTTAATCATCTTCATCCTTCCAACTGCAACTAAATGGGAGGTGGCAAGGCTTAGTGGAGTTTACAGTCAATGTCTTCATCTCTAAATAGCTGTGTGGCCTTGGCTGGTTACTGGGATTGTCAGGTGATTGATTCTGTGTGCCCCTGTGTGATGTGTGCTAACAGTAGCTAAGGATGGTTGGTGTAAAGGACTGCATGAAGTCGTGTGGGTCATGAGGATGGCACCCAGTTGTGTCCAGGTCAATCCTCCCTTTTATCCTGATGTCCCTGAATTCTTCAGTTTCCATGTGTGGTTTGCTATGCTAAGTCATTGCCAGAGATGATCTAACTCACTACAACACAAGATGTCTCCTAATGTTGCTGACAGACAGTTTCTTATGGGGCTCTTATACATGAGTTCTCCTATTTATGACCCCCACTACTGAAAGCTCTTTTCCTTCCTAACTGAAATTTATCATAGATAGGAATTAAATTTTAGAACATTTATAATTTTTAAAAGATGTATCTTTTTGTTTTGGGAATAGCAGAGTCGGAGAGAGACAAGGAAAGAGAGACAAAGAGAGCTTCATCCTCTGATTTACTCCTTGAATGACCGTAATGGCCAGAGCCGGGCCCATCTGAAGTCAGAACCAGGAGCTTCTAGGTTTCCTATGAAGGTGCAGGGGCCCAAGCACTTAGGCCATCTTTTTGTTGGTGGTGTTTTGTTTTCATTGGTTTTTTTTTGTTTGTTTCGTTTTTTGATACAGTTTAGTTGGTGCTGGGGGTCTCCCTTCCCCGTCCCCCAAGTTCCCTCCCCTCCCATCTCTTCTCCCCTCAGTCTCACAATGAATGTCTTTCATGAATTTCCCCAAGTCCATCATGCTGTTAGGCCATCTTCTGCTGCTTTCCTAGGTGTATTAGCATGGAGCTGGATCAGAAGTGGAGCATTTGTGATACTGGAATTCCACCATACCACAAGGGCCCCTAGAACAATTTCTTTAAATACAGGGAAAAAGGTATAGATTCTAAAAACATTTTTGAAATAATGATCTTATAAATTTCCTTTTTATGGGAAGATCTGTATCGCTCGAGAAAGACAGAAATGCAATTTTTTTCTTTGGTTGAGTGGGTAACATTCAGTGATATTTGAGAAAATATGTGTCTTATATAAAATCAGATGAATATTTTTATAGTCATGACAATACACATTATTTCTTAGACATGAAAATTGTAATCATTTTGGTTATAAACTGCTTAATGGGTGTATTAGTTAAAAACATTCTATGTATTGGGCCCGGACCTCTCTTTGTGACGAGGTTCTGTTTTATGATAAGATCTTAAATACAAATGTAACATATTTAGATAGATGTGAGGCTCTTGGCTCTCTGTTTTTGTTAAGTGAGCTCAGGCAGCTTGTGCCTTGCAAGAATTTGTTCACTTCTTAGTCCATTCCATGCTACTGTAGCAAATACCAAAGATGGGAGACTTGTTAAGAACAAACACTGATTTTTTCAATTCCGGAGGCATCAGTAGCCTCACATCGTGGAAGAAGAATAAGGCAATGGACACTGTTTTGCTCCGTGGGAGAAGAGAGCTTACTCTTGCAGGTCTTTTTGGTGGTGGCATGAATCCATCGATGAGGATGCAATACTCCAGACCTAAATATCTCCCCAAATGTTCTGCTCCCAACACAGTTGCACTTGGTCATAAAGTTTCCAACTCATGAATTTTGGAGGGGAAACATTCAAGCCAAAGCAGTCCATTTACTTTATAGTCATGCCAATTCATACACGTGAAAAATTTCACATTACCCATTTATCATTCTTCTAATATGGGGGAGTCACCTCTCTCATTCTCACTCTTGGTTATTTGTATCATCCACTTTTCCCTTTATTTTCCTATAATTCCTTAGACTGAAGGATTCGGGCCTTGCTGAGATGCTCTTCTTTGAGCAGTGGTCTTTGATTTCGGATAAAGCATACTCAGATTTCCTAACCAGGCTCCTTGGGTTGTCCTGGGTGTCTGCTGGTGAAAGCCCAGGCCCCTGAAAAGGAATCAGAGTTTGAGTCTGTAGAAAGGGGTGCAGTTTCATGAGAGTCTCCCTGAGGCCTGATGACACTGAGAATTGTTCTGTGGCAGTCAGTTGTTCCCTGACACATTCATAGCCCAACGCCCTGTGACTTAAGGATTGATTCGAATTGTTCGTTATTTCATACATAGGTTGCTGGACTCTATCCCTGGATGCTCTGAGTCACTGGGTCTGGGGCGAGGCCAGGATATGCACGCTGCTGCAGGCGGTCCAGCGATTCTGCAGCAAAGCTAGGATTGCAGGCTGTTGGAGCGCCTGTCCATTCCGAGGCTTTGCGGGACTCTGAGCATTGGGCAGGCCGGTGCTGCCCTCTAGTGCCTCTGGCTGTCAGCTAGCCGCACTCTGCTCCACTCTACACTGTTAGTGTGTTCTGGTGCTTCCCATCGCTCCCCCGCTCCCCGGGAAACCTTAGCTCTAAGGGCATCGACAGAGATGCCGGTGTGAAAGGCGTTGCTGCTGGATGGCAGGACCCACCTATCTCTGCCCACACCTTGGTGCCTCTAAGAGGTCCACTGGTATTGTTTGAGTCTGAGATACAGCGGAAACTCCTTCTTAAATAAAGCTTGTATGAGGGACTGAACTCATACTAGGCGCAGGTCCGGCGGAGATTTCCTTTACAAAGCAGTAGACTGGCTGAATCAGTAGCTATGAGCAGCCTCCTGAGGTGATTACTGTCATGATTGTGGCAGTCTAGTGTTAAAACCAAAGCAAGGTCTTGCTTAAGACAGTTTTCCAGAAAGAAATGAAGAATCCTTCATGGATGTGTGGCCTTCAATGTCCACAGAGATTTTTCCTGTACTGTGTTTCCTTTGTCTTCTGCCCACTCTACACCATAAAGCAGGAGGAGCAAATGTGATGATGCATGTTCACATCATTAAAAACGACAGTTAGCGCCTTCATCATGTGGCAGGTGCCCTTGTTTGGGAAGATGGTGACTCCACTGCCCTATCCGTGCCAGTGCCTTCCACCAACACATGCCGGATCAGTAAGAACTCCCACTACAGGCTTATTCTGCAAAGGGGCGAAAGACCATTTCAGCTCAGCCCTTGCCCCTCAGCTCTGAGCAGAGCAGGGGGCAAGTGCTGGACAAACTGCTGCAGAATTTTATTGGTGTAGTGGATGACAAGGATTGAGGGTCATCTGCAAGGTAAATAGGTCGCTGGTTGGAGCAGGTGCTTTCACAAAATGTGGTGATTTTTGCCCGAGGCAAGAGGTCAGGCTAATGGGAGCTAGACCTGCTGCAACACGCACAGAGGGCAGGAGCAGCCGGGAGAGCTAGTGGAATAGGAGTAACAAAAGCAATGCAGGTTGAATGTCCCTTTAATAAAATAATTGTAACCAAAAGTGTTTTGGTTTTCAGATTTCCTGAAAAAAATTCATAATAGTTGAATACACATACTGGGATATTTTGGGAAAACTCAAGCATAAATATGAAACTTGTATATGTATAGCTTAAATGCTTAGGTTGAAGGTAATTTAATGCAATGTGCTTTTTAAAGATTTTTTTTTTAATTAGAAAGGCAGATATACAGAGAGAAGGAGAGACAGAAAGATCCTGCATCTCCTGGCTCACTCTCCAAGTAGCCACAATGGCTGGAGCTGAGCCAATCTGAAGCCAGGAGCCAGGAGCTTCCTCTGGGTCTCCAATGCAGGTGCAGTGTTTGGCCAGCGGTGCTGCTTTCCCAGGCCACAAGCAGGGAGCTGGAAGGGAAGTGGAGCAGCCAGCACATGAACCAGTGCCCATACTGGATCCTGTGGATGCAAGGTGAGGATTTAGCCACTAGGCTATCGTGCCAGGCCCCACAGTGTACTTTCTAAAATTAAAAATCCCTTTAAACGTTACTTATTTATTTGAGAAAGGGTGCTTGCATGAGAGAGCGCACTGCTGTTGGTTGGTTTACTTTCCAGATGCCCATAATGGCCCAAAGACTGGGCCAGTCTAGGTGCCATGTGGGCAGCCGAGAGCCATATCATGCTGCCTCCAGCGGTGTGCATTAGCAGGAAGTGGAACTTGTAGTTAGTTAAACTGGTACTCAAACTGATACTCCAACATGATACCCAGACATACCATCCTGTATCTTAAACACTGTGCCAAACCTGCCCTGTCAATAGATTTAATGTACTTATTTTATTTTTTATTTGAAAGGCAGTTACAGAGGGCTCTTCTATCTGCTGGTTCACTCCCCAAATAGCCACAATGGGCCAGTTTGAAGCTGGGAGTCAGGGGCTTATTCTGGGTGTCCCACATGGGTACAAGGGCCCAAGGACCTGAACCATCCTTTGCTGCTTTCCCAGGCCATAAGCAGGGAGCTGGATTGGAAATGGAGCAGCTGGGACTCAAACAGGGATGCTGGTGTTATGGCGGCTGGGGGAGGGGGCAGGGGGCTGCTTAGCTAACTATGCTACGGTGGCAGCTCCTGGTTAATGTATTTTGACTGTGACCTATCACATATGGTCAGGTGTCATGCTGCTGTTTAAAAGTTTTAGATTTTGGAGCATTTTGGATCACTCTATAAAAGATGAAAACTACTTTGTAGCTATGCTGACTTGCTACTTTAAAAAATGCTTTTTATATTTAAAGATTTATTCACCTTTTCTCTGCAAACATAGTGAATGTTCCTAAAATGCACTGGACCTTCTGCAAGAAATGTGGCAAGCACAAGCCCCACAAAGTAACACAGTATAAGGGTGCAGACTCCCTCGATGCCCGGGGGAAGCAGTATTACGATAGGAAACAGTGACTATGGTGGGCAGACTAAGCTGATTTTTGGGAAAGGATTGAAACTACAAAGATTGGGGCCCACTACAGTGACCTAGCAGCTAAAGTCCTCACCTTGCACATGCCAGGATCCCATGAGGGCACCGGTTCTAATCTTGGCAGTCCTGCTTCCCATCCAGCTCCCTGCTTGTGGCCTGGGAAAGCAGTCAAAAACGGCCCAAAGCCTTGGGATCCTGCAACTGCATGGGAGACCCGGAAGAAGTTCCTGGCTCCTGGCCTTGGATCTGCGCAGCTCTGGCCAGTGCGGTCACTTGGGGAGTAAATCAATGGATGGAAGATCTTCCTCTCTGTCTCGTTTCCTCTCTGTATATCTACCTTCCAAACAAACAACAAACAAATCTACGAAGATTGTGCTGAGGCTTGAGTGTGTATGTAGAGCCCAGTGCAGATCCAAGAGAAAGCTGGCTAGTAAAACATGTCAACATTTTGACCTGGGACGAGTTGAGAAAGGGCCAATGATCCAGTCCTGCATCCTCTGCTTTGATATGAGGACAATAAAATCTTAAGGTTATTGTTCACTTATTTTAGGGGAGGAAGGGGGGAGGAGGAAATAAACTGGAGTCATTGATAAATTTCCTCTGGTGGGGAAATGTGTAAGCTTTGTGGTTCTGCTGGGCACTGATATTGAATCTGCTTGATCTCACATCAAATGTTGGGTTAAATGTGACAATTGAATTTTTAAAAATTATTCATTTTTACGCACTAAATGGTCACAACAAGCCTGGAGCCTGGAGTTCCATCCAGGTTTCCCATGCGAGTGGCAGGAGCCCAGGTACCTGGACCATCTTCTACTGCTTTCCCAGGCACGTTAGCAAGAACTTTCATCTTTAATGTAAGAATCTATTTTGTTTTAGTAAATATAAGCACGATTTTTAAAGAGAACCATTCACTAACCTATTTCTTTGTCAAATCGTTCAGAATATTCTTTTATATTATAGCTTATAATACAAAAATTCTCTCTGATAGTGACTGTATTTGGTTGATTTTTGTTTTTCATACATTTTTAATTTTAATTTTTTCAATGTTGTTCTCATAATTGACAAGGATGCACACCCATGAAGGTCACTGGTTAGGGTAGGGAGGGTCGAAGTATCGGGGAAGGTGGGTGGGACAAATGCTTCCAATTTTCCTTTTTCCCTTTTTTCCTGCATCTGGAAGAAGGGGAGTTGGAGGGGAAGGGGGCTGCTCCTAGCGGCCAAGCTAGATGTCGTCTTAGAAACCCTGATGTGAGAAGAATGTTCCAAGGAGATTGCTTGTTATTTTTTCCCCCAGTGTTTTTGATAGTTCTGAGACATTGTTGGTTTTGCTGCTCCAAGGTTGAGAAAATCCTTCTAAGGTCCATTGGTTGACAAAGTCCACCCTAGTGCAGCCGCTCACCCAGACACTCCCTATCAAAGCTGGGCCAGGAGATTTGTCCTATCTGTTCTGCTCTCTATCCTCTAATATGGTGCTCGATGCCCTCTGCAGGCCTAAATGAGCTGGCTCTCATATCCCCCATGTGCACCTGGGCATGCTGTCCAGTACACAGGCATCAGAAATTGAGGAGGCCCAGTCCCGACACATGTACTCCAAGGTTGGACCACAAATCCTATGATTCTCTCTGTAGCCAAAGTTTTGAGTTTAGCAATGCAGTTGGGGGATCCCCCAAGAAACTTCACCAGGAATGATCCCAGACCTAATTCCTTTGTGTACCAGCCAGTGTGGGGTCCAGTTCAGTCTGCTTCCCACATCAAGCTATGCACATACTGGTGTTTGCAGCTGCCTGGTCAGTTCTGCACCGAGTCTCATCTCCTGCACAAACTAATGGGTTCTGTAGCTCAGCCCAACCTAGCCCACCACAAATCCAGCCCTTGTGCACATCAGTAGGAACTACAGCCTATGGGGCAATCCCCAACAATCCTCACCAGTCCCTAGCTGTGGTTCCTGCATGTGCCAGTATGCGCAGCAGACTACTCCAGTAAATTCTGCAGCCCATCCTGCTCTTATAGATATGCCTAAAGGTCCTGCAACTTAGCTCAGCCCACCTTACCCTATGATCTAGACCACATTATGCTGATGGGGGATGCTGCCTTGTCTAGCATCCAGCATACCCCTAGCCCTGGCTCTTATGGTGACCACTGGGAGTAGTGGCCTAACAGGACCCTGCATACCCCCAACCAGGCTGGCCCCCCACCTAGGGTCTTGAATGTGCCAGCAGGCGTTGTAGCCTGCTCTGCCTAGTCTGTTCCCAGTCCTGGCCCTAATGTGAACTAGTGGGTGTTGTGGCCCAACCCAGCCTGGCCTGCACCCCTGTCCTGGCTGTTACACTGACCAATGGGTGTGTAGACTGGTACAACCTGACCTGCCTCAGACCTGACTCATAATACTCATAATACTCATAATACATATGCCAATGGACACTGTAACCTGGCCTGACCTGGTTCTCACACTGAGTAGTGGGGGCTGTGTCCCAATAGAGGAGTTCCACTAGCTCCCCTCTCAGATCAGCTCCCAGTTGTGGATCTTGCAAGCCTTGGTGGGCACTTGGCTCAGTCTTACTTGGTCTGCCTTTGGTCCCAGCATTCACCAGCAGGTACTATGGTCTTGTACAACTTGTCCACATCCATTCTGGCTCTCATCAGTTGCTTCAGATGCTCATCAGATGCTTCAGTTCAACTCCATCTGGCACACACTTAGACCTGGCTCTCATGTGGATTATTGTGTACCTCGACCTAGCCTATACCACATCCCCTCTGGCTCTCGTGAGAGCCAGTGGGAACTAGAGTCCAGCCAAGTCTAGCATACCCCCAAATCTAACCCACACATGTTGAGGGATGCTACAGCCATGCCCAGCATGGTTTGTTCCTAATCCTGGGCCCTCATGCTCACCAGTGGAAATTACAGTCCAGCAGGGAATCCCCTTAGCTCCCCTACCAGGTCCACTCCTTGTCACAGATCTTGTACATGCCAGTGGTTGCTCCAATCCAGCTTTGCATGGCCTGTCCCCTCCCCACCCTGTCTTGGCCCTTGTTACCCTGGCTTGGCCTGGTCCTCTGCCAGTTCCAGCTCTTGCCAGTGTATGCTTCAGTCTAGCCTTTCCCAGTCTGCTTCCATCCCTGGCTCTCATGTGATCCAGTATATGAGGTAGCCTAACCTGGCATGGCCCACACCCCATCCTGGCTCCTGCATGTGTCAGTGTATTCTACATCTCGGCCCAGCTCTGCCCGATCTGTTGTCTGAGCCAGACTACACTTTTGCCAGCAAGCAGGGCAGCCTGGCCTGGTTTGATCAACACCCAGACCCGACTCTCATGCTCATTAGTAGGCGTTACAGCCTAATGGGGGAGTTCCCCAAGTTTCCCCTCCAGACCCACTCCTAGTCCCAGATCTCATGTTTACCAGTGGGTGCTAGACCCCTACCCAGCATAGTCTGCCCCCTAGTCACAGGCTTTATGTGTAGTGGTGGATGCTGTGGTCCGGCCCCATATTCAATTCTTGCACGTGCCTGTGGGCGCTGAAGCCTCGGTTAGCCCATCCTCCTCCCAACCCCAGTTCCCTTTGGGTGTTGGTGAGTTCCATTGTCAGTCCAGCTGGACCTGTCACCACCCGCAGCTCTCATGAAAACAAGTGGGTTTTTCATTCCCACAGGGATGAGCGCACAAATATCCCACAGAATCTGCTCCAGACCTGCTTTTTTTGTGTGCCAGTTAGTGTCATGGCCAGACTAACATGATCCATTCCCTGCCCAACACTCAGTGGTGGGTACTGTGGTCTAGTCCTGCCAGGCAGGCCCCTCAGCCTTAGATTTCCTGTGTGCCAGTAGGTGGTGGAGGATGCTAACTAGCCCAGCTTAGGTTTCCCAGGTGTTCTGGTCTGACCTAGACAGTTGCTCTAATTTCTTCCCAACAAACTACCCAGTCTCAGCCCCCTTGTTTACCTGTGAATGCAGTGACCTGGTCTTAGAAAGTCTCCCCAAAATCATTCCTCAACTATGCTAGCCCTGCAGTGGTCTCCACTCCAACACATCCTGCAATCCCCTTCCCTGAACAATCCACAGCCCCACATTTGCGTTGGTTCTGATCTTCCAGTCTGCCTTTGGTTGTTTTTTATTTGTGGTAGGATGTACTTAATATAAAATTTACTCTGTTAATAATTTCAAGTATGCAATTTAGGGCACTAAGTATATTTGCAATGTTGTGCAATCATCCCACTATTCACTTTTAGAATTTACTCATCATGCTAGACAGAAACTTTGTACCCATTAAAGAATAACTCCCCATTTTCCTGTCTTCTCTTTGAATCTAGATTTAAAAGCTTTAAAAACTTACTTTCTGGGAGTAGAGTCAGGACTTGGTCCTAGGCTCCCTGACAAGGGAGGTAGGGATTCCAAAGTGGTGACTGCCGAGCACATGCTGAGTAACTGCAACTCCTATTTGTTGGAGGACTAAAGCTACAGGAAGAATCAACGGACTCTTCCAGAGATTTTACACCTGAGACTATTCATCTGTTCATCAGGACAAGAACTTCTCAAGGACATTCAGAAATCCTGGGCTGTTGGATGCGTACTATAATGCCACCATGGACCATGAAGTGAATAATGTGTGTGGACATAGGAATGGTAGTTTTTAGGGTGGTAGAGTGGGGTGGAGGAAATCCTGCCGTGCCTGCAGAAACCCAAATTCAGATTTTCATATAACACTCTTTCAAGTCAAACATTCACCCAAACAGCCTGTAATAGAAATTCTTGCCAATAACTGGTTTCCATGGACAGCTCAGATGCTAGTAAGATCTGAAACATCTAGCTTTGGATAAAGTTCCAGAAGTGAGCCTTATTCACGTGCCCTCATGGAGGGTAGTTTTACAATCTCTTCCTACCCTCTTCAGGCTGTTATTTAACATGGCAGGGGCTTTGTCCTTCCCTTGACATGTCTTACATGAGCCTCTTCCATCACTGCCTGTGACATCAAAGATGAGTCTCCAAGACGACCATGTGAAGCCTGCCCTCTTCCCCTGTGCTTTCAGTTATCTTCCCAGTAGAGATGATGTAGTTTATGCAGTTCCTCTAACAGAGCACTCTTCAAGTGCTTTCAGTATGTGTAAATACTTAGTGATCTGAGAATAGGCCTCACTCTACTGTAGCAATGGAGAGAATGGAGCCATCCGGGTGGAAGAAGTCAAGAGAAGATGAAAAGGTATACAACGCCTATGACGCAGGCACTTTCTCTCTAAGACTCCACAGCCCACACGAGCAGTCTGATATCCCTAACTATGTGAACGCTGAGTCGCCACGGGCACTTCTGTAAGATATATAAGGATTTGCAAACAGAAGGGTTTTAGAACAGAAGGGTTTTAGAACAGAAGGGTTTTGTGATGCAGTCTGGTGGTCTGGATCTATCTTCTGTGATGCAGAGGAGACGGGGTCTAGAATCTGGATGCTTCAGGTTCTAAGACCCTGGAAGCACTGAGCGAGGGATGGCCAGCAAGGTTTAGACCATGATGAGTCCTACTTTAATTTTGTGGGATATTAGATATCCCTTCTATGCTTGTGGATCCATCTTCATTATTGGATTAATCATTTGGCGAGTGAAAAAGAAACGCCAAAAATTAAGGTTGGGACCTCACAGGAGCTGTTGCCTGGTAGGGATACACTATGACATGATTGAATTGATACGCCTCAAACAAGATTTTTATCAAGCCCTTTTTCTCTGTACTTGTATCCCTTACATTTTTGTTTGTTTTTGCTTCTGTTTTGTAGTGGAGGTTTCCTCATTGGGTTTTAAGATATTTCTGAATTTGGCTTATTATTCTTGTCGGTAGCCATTTAGGGCCTTTAATGCTTGAAGTCTTGACAGCTACTAGAATCACAAACCGTTCAAACAGTTCCAATTTCATTCCTGTATTACTCTAAACTCCCTATGAACTTGTCCATGGAAGAGTCTCAATGTGAATCAGAAATGAGAAAGGAAATGTTGGAAGTAAAAAAAAGATAAAGGAAAAGTAGAAGAGTATAGAAGCTGGAATACAAAACAAAAAAAAAAATTGGAAGATGATCTATGAGTGTTGTTTTTAAACATGAAAATGGTGTCCTATCTTTACTTTCTGATGTTTTTGTCTTTAAGAATCACCAAAGAATCAAGCAAAGGCCTAAAGATAAAGCAAAAGGTAAAGTCCTTGTCTTTTCTCCAGCTCCCTTCTGCTGTGGTTGAGGTTGCCCTGGATCTTGACCCTCTAGAACCTCTGGTAGCCAGGTGCTTCTACTCATGGAAGCCCCAGTACCCTCAAGTGACAACTTCTTACAGAAATTGGGTAGGAAGTCAGAGCATTCCAAAATTCCATTTTCTACTTCTGAGATTAAAGAATGAGGAAGTAGGATGGAAGTCCTTTCTTGAGTCATTTACCAGTTTTACAATCCCGTGGAAGTCACTTTATCTCTTATTTTCCATGACAGAAATAACACCAATAACCGATCCTTCCTCATTCATAGTGCAGTTGTGATAGTCAAATGAGATTAGGTAAAAGATAACAAATTGTAAATGGCAAAACACACACAGATGCCACTTACAGATTTTTTTCCAGTCCCCTTGTGTTAACAGCTTTCAGTTTCCTTTAGGATGTCTCTGAATCCTCTCCTATTCTACCTAACACTGTCTGCTGGTTCCTCAGCTAAGAAAACTTCCCAGGAAGAAGCTGAGAAGCTACAGAAGTTGATCTCTGTCATGAAAAGGTGATCTCTGGGAACTCACAGCTGGGCCTATAATGAGAGCTTGGCCAAGGGCAGGGAGGCGGGACGGGCAGGAGGCTGGGAGGGACATGTACACAGTGAAGGCTGGCTCCCTGGTGGAGAAGCATAACAGGACAGAGTGGAGTTGACATGGCTCAGGAGGGATGGGCCACCCAAGTGGAATCCTGGAATTCAGGATTTGACTAGTGCATCATTCATAAAAGATACTTTTTGGGGCTCTGCTCAGATATGAGAAAAGTCCACCAATCAAGAGAATGGATCTTCACTGTCATATTCTCTTTTCAGGAAACACACTTGAACCTGCTGACATTACCTCTTGTGGTTCTGTCTTCAGAAAGCCAGGCTCTGGGACAACTCTCAGATAGGAGACCATCATCTCACCCTGTCTTTAAGATCTCTGTAGAACAGGACTATTCCTAAGAGATTTAACAAGAACACTAAATAATGCCCAGAATGCAGAGTTCCCACAGGTCCTCTTTCTCTAGTTTGAATGTGCTGGACACCAGGCTAGACTGAAACAGATCCAGCTTCCACCTTGCCGTATTCCTGGTGTTGGCCCGCCAGCTTATCTACACATGGCTCCTCCGTCCTGCCTGATTACTTCTTTCTAGAGTAGCTTCTTGACAAGTTCAGCACAAAAGTGACTCCCAAACTGCCAGTTGTCTTTGAGGATCATACCAACCCCTTTTCCCAACAAGCCCCAAATGCCCAATCTAATGCATCATACCTTGCCATACAAGCAAAGAAGGGTAGGCACCGCAGGACTTGCAGAAGTACAGGAGGGCAATGTCATTCCCCAGATGCACACTTCTAAGGAGGCAGATGTCACTCCATTACTAACAATTGCTATGTTTCCATTCTCAGTCAAGGCTGGAATCCCAAGGAGCAAAGTGTGCGGCGGCTGCTGTGTGCTGATCCCTGCTGCCCAGTCTGCAATTCTGTGGCTCTGGAGATTCACCATTTGTTGGAGTGTGGGAACAAACAGGTCCCCCCAACTCATTCAGTGCCATCACAGGGCTCTTCTCACCTGGAGATGGTCTCTACCTCCAGTGTGTCTTTTGATCAGAGTCGGGATCTATATTCTGAACACTCTGGACAGAGTTCAATGCCACCTGACCCCACACGGTCACGGATAGTGGATCAGAAGTGTTTAACCAAGTCAGTTTCCAGGTTAACTAGGACAGTTAGCAAGCAAGATCACTGTGTTGAACACTGCAAGCATGGGAAGGGATTTCAAGTTCCAGATGTGTCCCGGGATGCAGGGCCACTGTCTTCTTCAAGTCTGGATGAACCAGGAGTCTCTGCAAAGAAGCAGGAGAGGAAGAACAAAGTCACCACTGTTCAGGAGAAAAAAGGTCAGCAGCACTTAAATACTAGCTAGATTCTCTTTCTGTCCTTGAACCTGTCATGACTAAACCTAGACAGAGTCCCTATGACCTTGCATTCCTTTCACATGCAGAGCCTATGTCTAAAAGGCCTTGATATCCATTAAGCGCAAGGGTATAAAGGCATTTCCATACTTGAGGGCTTCCAAGAGCCATGAGGGAGGCCCGTGGCAGCTCATATCGTACCACTCTCAATGTTATTAACAGCTAGAGAACCAGGCAACCATTTATTTTGTCCTGAATGCCAGCTCTCAGGACCCTGTTGAAAAGATGGGCTTCTATCCCCTTGTTTATGGGCTTCATGGGAGGCCAGCCAGCCCACTCAGTCTGTCTCTATTTCCCAGAGTGAGTCCCTTGGTCTGTCTTTAAAGATCTCTCCATGACAAGGAGCCCTAGGCTCTTTTATGTCAATGATTTCTTCGTCATCTCTGTACTACCTAAGATTCCTCCCCCACTGAGTCTCAACCATCCTCCCTACATTCCATAATTAAGTTTCCTTCCTCAGTCATTGAGAAGGCCAGTTTGTGATGCTGGCCACGTGTGAGGCTTTGGTGTAGCACCTGCTGTAGTGGCAGCTCTTAGCTTTAGTGTGGCTTATCAACTGTTGACCACTGATGTTGGTAGTTGTAAAGAATAATTCAGATGTATGCCCGGAGCCATGTTGCAGCCATCCCACTAGACCAGGGAACCTCTGTGATTGGGGAAGCCCACTCTGATCCACAAAACAGAGGCTGAACTCTCAGGAAGTTTGTCCAGGAACTGTCGAGGTTCCACTTCCAGAAGTGGTTGGAATGGCAGGGTGATTTACCATTGTTGGGGCCTACCTCCCAGAGATCTAATGGTCTGTTATTTGGCTTCCTCTGCCCTAGGGCAGCAAAGCCTGGCTGAGTCAATCGTCCTCACTCTCACAGCCTAGAGGTCCGTGTTGATAGAGACCTGATTAACTCATTGGGACAGCAGGGCCAGCTCACAGTTGTTTGCTCAGGCCAGGGTCACAGAGGCTACAAATGGAAGAGTATATTCCTGAGCAATGTTCCTGCCCACACCTATAATTGCCAGGATTGCAAATCATTGAGCTGGCAGCATTCCATGGGCCCTAGCAGTGACTTGGTTACTTTGTTCTCTGGGAACCTGGAGACAGCCTTTAGCTCTTGCACACATTAGAAGTGAAATCCTAAATACTGATGTTCCTTGATTAGCAGTGGCAGGCCTTATCATATGCTATTACTGGTAACCCTGAGATGCCTGGGCCTTGCCCCAGGAACCCTTGAGAAATTAGATACATGTTTGACTCTTCCAGTCAGTGCTGCTTGCTCTCTGTTATGTGGCTGTCCCAAGAACCATGGACCTGGAAACCACTAAGCAATATGTAAGCACAGAGATGACATGGGCACATCACAACCTTTGACTCAATTGCATGTGAACCACCATGACAAAGCCCGGGGTTATGCACTCAAGAGACTCATGAGAGATTTGCTACAGGATACAAAGGATCCAGACTGGGGTGAATGGAGACAGCCTGTGGAGAATCAGATCCTGACAGTCCCTAACCATACAACGCACCCCTCTTGGCCGGACTGAATTTCTTGCAGAAAAATAAGTTCCTAGAGATCTATTTTGGAAGTATTTATAAAGACAGAGGCATCCAGAGCACAAACTCTGCCCACTCGAAATAATACCCGTCTAGGGGTCATTTAGGAGTCCAAACAGCTGAGGGTAAACTTTGCTGGAGGAACTTCCCATCCCACCAGCCATCTCCTGTGCCCCAGGTTCAGAATTGGTCCACTTAGGTAGCTTGCAAAGAACTGAAGATGGTGCAGGAGCACCCGGGGTGCTCTGTTCCTACTCTCCTGAGATTTCGCAACTAAGTGGGGACACGGCAGAGGCCCTGGTACTTTGTGTTCAGCTGAAGGCTGAGCAGAATCCCCAAACCTCTTGGCTTAGGCCTTTGCCAAGGTGAGGATAAGTCCCTCCCCCCAGCACAGAAAAAAGAGAACTTGGTGACATTCAAAGCAGCAGGGACTCATAGGATGGGGAAAGGGGTACAGCCTGGTAGCCTACTCACTGGACAGAACAGCCACTCTGTTGAAGCTCAGAGGCAATAGGAACACTTCGAAGTAGAACCTCAGAACTTCTGGCTTGCCAAAGGTACAGCTCTGGGAACTTTCTCAGGTAGCTCTTTAGTTTGGCCAAGATGGTGTTGAATGAATAGGCAGTAACTGTTAGCTTGCTCTTCTTCCTCTCAGCTTGCTCTTCCATGCTAACACCTTCACCAGTTTTTCCCTCACCTCGAGTCCTCAGCATCCTGGTGGATTCCTTGGGATAAAAACGATCAGTTAAAAATGATCTGCAAGTCCCTTTGACGAGGCCAAACACTATCAACCAAAAGATTCCCAAGAATACCAGACCCAAGGCACCTAGGTTTTAAGGAGCCAAACCTCACAAGGCCAGTATCATGAACCAACTATTCCCAGTCTAGTCCTTGAAGGGGCCACATTTTTAGATGCAAGAGTACATGTAACAGAGCTAAGTCTTACAAGGTGGGGCTTGGTGGGGTCAAAATTGGCAGCAAGGCCATGCTTCCCAGGGCTTAGAGAGGTGCAGAGTGTGGTCATTTTAGGCAGTCCTTACTCACCAGAGCTCCAACCCTTCCAGAAGCTCCAGAAGTTGACTTGGAAAACAGGATGACTCTGTTTTCACACTGGATTAACCCTGAAGTCAAAGGACACAAGCACGAGGAACCCACTTTCCCTTTTAAGATCGAGACAACCAAAACCAAGACCAAAAAGATGGAGAAGAGTCCAGTCTTCACCAAAAAGCTTCTGAAGGGACCCAATTTGGAGAAGACAGCAGTGTGCCGTGAGAGCCAGCATCCCCATGCTAAGAAGGAGGGGCTGAGACCTGATGCCCCGGCTGCCCACAAAATCAGCTTCAGTAACTTTCCTTTGAAATCTGTCCATCCTGTCACCTGTGTCATTCCCAATGATGCTCCAAAATCTGTCCCCAACTGATGTGTGCCACCCTGTCAGGAAATCTTTCCCAGGCCTCCCCTCTCATCTCAGCGCAAGACCCTGGTTTACATAAGGAGACTTCTCGTTCTAAGTAGAATGAGCTTATAGGTTCACACGCCTCTGTATCCCCCAGCAAAAGGCTGTCATCCCCATTTCTGCTCACATGCAGGTGAGGCGGGGCATTCTCCAAATATACTCTCTACTGTAAGCAGGCAGCAGCTGTGTGTGTGTCCTTTTCTTAACAGTCTATATGGTACAGGATGGAAGAGGAGTTTCAGCATGCTTTTCCTTTCTGGTGGGTCAGCAACCTCACCCTGGACTGCAGACTAAAGGCTTGAGCGAAGAAGAAAGGCTGTTTAAAAGTGTGTTGAAGGTCCAGGTCAGACTTGAATGCTATCATGGTTTTCTGTGATGTGCTTGGGTGCGCAAGAGCAATGTGGCTATGATGATGATCATTAAGAAACAGTGAGGAGGAATTTGGTGTATTTTTTCCTACACACAAAAATTCATTGAAGACCTCTATATAGGCCCATTACATGGAGGAAAAGTTTTAGAATACCACAAGGCTCCCAATTTGAGGAGATACTTTTCTGTTTATCAAAAACATGGTTGATGATAGACTCTCCCCCGCCTTTTCCTTGATGCTGTTCAGATTTTGATGGGAAGCCCAGCTGGAAACCTGCTGTGGCTTCCTTGTCAGTTCCAACCCTCTGCTCCCCTCCATAGCCTCCCAGCTGTGTGGAATGAAGATCTCCTAGACTGAAAGTCAGCTGAAAAGGAAATCAAAAGGATCACAATAGAAAGGATTTTGAGCCAAGTGTTGCATTCAACAAATCACATCCTTGAGTACTTACTGTGCTAGGCACTAAACCAGACAAGGAGACAGCAGTGAGCAACACACAGGCCTCCTTCTCAGGGAGCTCTCTCTCTGGAGTAGACACCGGGAGTAAGAAGTCTCTAGAAGCAGTAGTGATGGAGCTGAGCAGGGGAAATAGGTGACACTATACAAGAGGGCACTTTGTGTCATTGCAGGAGGTGTTCATGGAATGTTTCCTGAGGAGATGATGTGCAGGCTGAGTTTCAGAGCATGAGTAGGAGTGAGGCAGGCAGGCAGTGGGATGGAAGGAGGCGTCCCCAGGCCGGTAGTACAACACATGCAAAGGCAGAGTGTCAACCCAATAGCGGGGCACACCAGGGAACAAGGACTCCCTGGAGAAGCTTCTGTATAATTAAACAAGTGTAATCAAATGTTCGAGGGATCAGAGTGAGAGTTTCAAACTGGAAAGTGGATGATACTCACTTCCTGTTCTTGCATCCGATGCTGGGGGCCTGTTAATGTACCAGCCACTGGAAATGCAGCAGTGAACAAAATGGGAGGAAAATGTTCCCAAGGAGCTCACGTTAGAAACGTGCGATGGAAGGAGACAATCACGAAGTATAGCCTATATTTATATTAAAAACCAAAAGGCTGAGAGGATTAGGAAAGACCTCAGTGGAGTCCAGTTTTAAATAGGGAGTTTTGCATACTTTTAAGAAATTAATACATGTGCAAGGACTGAAGGGAGATGAGAGAGTAAAGGGGGAGCGATTAGACTCTGTGTGGATCTGACAGATCACTTTGGCTGCAGTGCTAGTGAGGGAGTTACAAGTTTGGACGTGGGTAAAATCAGATTAATGACAAGGTTACTCGTAAAGGCAGTAACAGATAAGGTCAAAAGTGTGTAAATGCTGTATTTGTTTTGAAGGCAAAGACAACAAGATTTATAGATAGATTAGATGTGAGTAATTGGAAAAATAATCAAGCATAACACCAATGATTTTGGCCTGAACAACTGGCAAGATGAAGTTGTCATTATTAGAGAAAATATCAACACTAATGTAGCTTTGATGGGTGATATTGTGTGGTGGTAGAGGGTACGGAATCAGGAAAATTTTTGTGTAATCTGAAATGAATATCGTACATTTAAACATGTATCATTAAAATAAAAAAAGATTTACAGAGGAGAGACAGAAATATCTTCCATCTGTTGGTTCACTCTGTAAATGGCCACAATGACCACAGCTGAGCCAATCTGAAGCCAAGAACTTCTTCTGTGTCTCACATGTAGGTGCAGGGTCCCCAAACTTGGGCCGTCCTCTGTTGCTTTCCCAGGCCACAAGCAGGGAGTCGGATGAGAGTGGAGTAGCCAGAACACAATATTGCCCATATGGAATGGAGAATCTAGAGGATTAACCAACTGAACCATTGCACTGCCCCCTAAACGTGTATCTTGAAAGAATTTGGGCATGTGAGCCTGGAGTTCAATGTAGGATTTTGGTTGCAGGCAGGCAGAAGCTAGATAAAGACAGCTTTTTACAAAATTATACATACATGTATACAGCTTGACATAAAATTATGAGATTAGGGTCTGTCGTGATAACATAGTGGTTAAAGTCCTCGCCTTCAACGCACCAGGATCCCATATAGGCGCTGGTTCCAATCCTGGCAGCCCCGCTTCCCATCCAGCTCCCTGCTTGTGTCTTGGGAAAGCAGTCGAGGATGGTTGCAGCTGAGGGCATGTTTGACAGGGAAAAGAAGATTTCCGGGGTCTTCCATGGACAGGGCCATTGGACTCACAGGTAGGCAAGGGAACTGAGATGCAGTGGTTCAAAGGGGGGGGAAATCAGTGGGCATGAATCAGGACAAGAAACCAACCCATATGGGAGATGTGGGTTAGGCCCAGTGTCATTCAAAAAAGATGGGACTTGGGGGCATGCTTGGCTGGGCTAGGCTGCAGTACCTACCTGTGAGTGTCAGAGCAGGGTGAGGCCACATCAGGCTGAGCCATACCACCTACCAGAATGCAAGAGAACTGGACCTGGGGGACAGATTTTGTAGAGAAAATTTAGGCCTGCCTCTGTGGAACTATAGCACTCACTGGTTTGCGTGGAGAGCTGCAGCCAGTTATGGACTGAGCCAGGCTGGACCACGCAACTTTTCTGACAAGAATCCACCTGGCACTCATGGGGCTTGGGGCTGGGAAATAACTGGATGGGGCCAGAATGCAGCACCTACAGGCAAATGCAAAGGCTGGGACCAAGAGCAGACCATGCCAAGCAGGGTTGCTGCTCCCACTGGCACACATGACATCCGGTGCTGGGAGTAGTCCTGGTAGGGAATTAGGGAACTCCCCTATTAGTCTGCAGCTTCCTCTGGAGTGCATGGGAGCCAGGACAAGGCGGTGGGCAAGGTCAGGCAAGGCTTCAGCACTCATCAGTATTTGTGTGTGTGGGGTCTGGGGACAGGCCTGGCTGGGCTAGGCCTTGGCACTCATTGACACGGACAAAGCCAGAACAGGGTGTAGGCCATGTCTGGCTGGCTGGGCTGCAACACCCACCAATGAGAGTTGAGACTGTGCATGGGCCTTGTGAGACTGGGTTGAAGCATCTGCCAGCATATGCAAGACCCATGGCTGGGGATGGACCTGGTTAGGGAACTCTGGGAACTTCAGTGGGCTGAATTTTCCACCGTGAAGTACGAAAACTGGGGCTGTGGGCAGACCAGGATGGGCATGGCTCCAGCACCTATCAGCGTATATGAGGGCCAGGTTTTGGGTGGCCCAAGCTGGGCTGGGCTCCAGCACTCACTGGTGCTCACAAGAGTCAGAATGAGTGTGAGAGAGGCCTTGCTAGGCCATGCACCCACCACGTCACACAAAAGCTGGGTCTGGAGTTGGGCCAGGTAGAGCTAGGCTGTATCACCCATTGGTGAGAGCCAGAATGGGTGAGCCACTTGGATTAGGCCATAATACCCACTGATGAGTGCTATGCCATGTCAGTCTGGGCATCAATATCCAGTGGCACACGTGAGTTCTGGGCTGGGGATGGGCCTGAAAAGTTCCTTGGGGAACTCTCCTGCTAGGCACAGTTCCTACTGGTGAGCAGGAGAGCTGTGGCTGGGAGCAGGTTAGGCTAGGTTGGGTTCTGGGACCCATTGAAATGTGTCAGCTGGGGGTGCGCTGGGGGAGGGTCAGTCTACAGCACACACTGGCATGAGAGCCATGACATGGTACAGGCTAGGCCTTGTGAACTGTAACACCTGCCAGTTCACGAGAGGGCCGTGGATAGGCCAGGCTGGACTAGGCTGTAGCACCTACTGGTGAGAACCAGAATGGGTGCAGGCTAACTGAGCTAGGCTGTAGCATCAACTGGCAAGTGCCAGAACTAGCTGCAAGTTATGTCAGGCTGGGCCACAATATCCCCTGGTAGGCACAATATCCAGGGCTGGGAACATGCCTGGCAGGAGAACTGTGGGCACTCCCTTGCTAGGCTGTACCTATCACTGGTGAGCACAAGAATAGGGATGGGGGGGGTGGGTCAGGCTGAACAAGGTGGCAACACCTGTTGGCATATGTGAGGACTGGGTCTGGGGACAGGTCTGACTGAGCTAAGGTGCAGGACCCATGGGTGTGCACTAGAGCTGGATGGGATGTAGGCTGGACTAAGCTAGGCAGTTAACAGAGACTGACATGTGCAAAACTCAGGGCTGGGTGTAAGCCTGAAGCAGATTATTGGGGCTACCCTGACTAGGTTGCAGCATCCACTGGTGTGTGTGAGGACAGGGTATGTGACAGCTGGCTAGGCTGAGCAGTTCACGTGAGATATGGGGCTGAGGCAGAACTGACCAAACGGCATCCACCAATGTGTGTGCTGGCTTCTGCAGGTGACAGGTTGAAAGCTGACTCTGCAGTGGCTGCGGAGTCTGGTCACCGCAGGTGAGGTTTCTTGGGGGACTCCCCAACTGGACCACTGGACTCAGATCTGGGCCACAGGAGAAAAAAAAATCAAAGCATGTGCGGTTTGATTGTGTTGTGCATGTGTCAGGACTGTTCCTTTCAGCATGTTCCCGTGTCTGTGGATGCAGTGGACTTGGTCAATCAGTCGACATTGGGAAGATTTTCTCAGTCCTGGAGCTATGAAACTGACAATGGAACCATTCAAATGACTCCACTCTTCCCCATGTCTAGGACTTTAGGGCATTAACAAAGGACCAGTCCTCATTTCCTGGTGCTTATGTAGTTTGACAACAAGGAATGGCCCTCTCCCCCTCCTCCCCTGCAGACACAGGAAGAGAAAAAAAAATCTGAAACATGTGTCCCACCCACCTTCCTCCATGTTTGACCCTTCCTACCCTAACCGGAGGCCCAAATGGACATATATCCCCTTCAACTATATAAACAACATTTAAAATTTTTTCAAGTAGACAAATTGACAACATAAGACATCAGGGGGAGAACTTCTGGAACAATGTTGTGCAGTGTGTGAGGAGCTAGGAGAGTGACCAGAGCTTCAGGCAGGGAAAAAGTGACTAGAGAGTGAACAATGGAAAGCTGGAGGTGAAGAGCCATTCTGAGAGCTTTCACGAGACCTTCTATCATGCCTAAGGAACTGTGCTCAAATACAAGCTCAGGTGGGCATGGCAAGGCTGTTGAAGTGGTTGAGTGTGTGTGTGTGTGTGTAACAGGTGCTCTTGGAACACAGAAGCAGCTGGAGAGGATGATCTTTAGATCATGTTGCCATATGGTCATAGGCCATATGCTGCTTAGGATGCCCGCATCCTATATCAGAATACCTGAGTTGGAGTCTTGATTCTATCTTCCCTCTAAAGGCGAGTCCTGAAAGGCAGTAGCTGATGGCTCAAGTAGCCCTGCCACACACCTAGGAGACAGAGATGAAGTTTCTGGCTCTTGGCGTTGGCCTGGTTTAACCTCGGTGCCGCAGGCATTTGGAGGGTAAATCCATGGATGGAAGATTCCCTGTACCCTATTTTGTCTTGCCTTTACCTTTTATACAAAATGCAAATACAATGCATGGGACTAAAGCATGACTACAGAGCTGGGGAGAGAGAAACAGGGCAGGAATGATGTCCCAGTATTCAGCCAGGGACCAGGGTGTCTTTAGGGGTGGGAGGAGAAAACTGGGAAACAGAAACAGAGGCTTTCCTGGACACAGAGGATGGAGCTCTGTTTTAGCCACACAATCCCTTACAGAGTGGCACCTCTGACCTACCACAAGCGTTCAGGAGCTGGAGTAGGGAAGGAAGTGTTGTGGTGTCTACATGATGTGTTAGGAGAATTGTGAGTTGCCTCTAGTTCCTAAGGCAATCCAGGATCACTAACCTATCAGACCAGGAAGACATGGCAAGACTCACTTGCCCCAGTAGGATCCTGGCATTTAGTACAATGTGTCCACCGCTATTATACAGAACCAGGATGGAAAGAGGCATGGCTGTGTCTCTCCTCTGAAGGCTCATTCTGTGTCTAACAGATGGGGGCCTAGCCCCTAATGGGGCCTTGAGGACAGGGAGGCACAAAGACCTGGCTTGCTGAGCCAAGACTCCCCAGGTGTTTTCCTAAAGCACCCCAAAGCCAGGTCTTGTGACAAACACATCCTCTCTGCCTGCTGGGAGCTGGGCAGAGAGCCACAGAGCCAGGGACCTAGAGAGGGACCCAGAATGAAAAGAGGAACTGACTCATATGTGTGAGAGTGGCATCAGGTGGGAAGCCAGGGTTAGTGTGCACACATCCTGGTTAGGGTGGAGTGGGTCCTTCTCATGGCCCCACAGGCTCCTGTCTACCCCAGAGGTGATTTCAGGCAATTGACCTTCGTGATTGTTTACCTCTGTCCCTGCTTACTGCACCCTGGCCAGGACGTCGTTCTACATGCTGAGATGAGTGAACAAGCCAGACCTAATCATGGTTTGGTCTGCCGTGCCATGCCAGCCTCATGCCAGCAGGGGGCTGCTACTCACTGAACAAAAGCAGAAACTCCTCAGGTCTAAATGGCAGCCTGCTGAAGAGCAGTTCAGACCACCTGGTTCCACACATAGCTGCTTCTGGTCCCCCTCCTCTGCCGGTCTGGGAGTACAACACCCCTGGCCCTGAAATTTCCCTTTGGCTTTCACCATCTGTCCATAGTCTCATGTCTACTTTTTAAAAAAATGTTTTTTTTTAATTTTAAATTTGGGGTGCAGATTTACAGAGAGAAGGAGAGAAAGAAGAAGAAGAAGAAAAGGAGGAGAGAGGGAGATGAGAGAATCTTCCATCTACTTCACTCCTCAAACAGCCACAATGGCCAGAGCTGAGCTGATCTGAAGCCAGAAGCCAGAAGCTTTCTCTGTGTCTCCCACATGATACGGGGGTCCAAGGACTTGAGCCATCCTCTGCTGCTTTTCCAAGTCATAAGCAGAGAGCTGAATCAGAAGTGAAGCAGCCAGTACACAAACCGGCACCCATATGGGATGCCAACACTGCAGGTGGAGGATTAGCCTGATAACCCATCACACAGGCCTCCCTACCATCACCTGGTGTCTGTCTACCTTTGCCTATTCAGCCAGAAGTCCTGGAAAGAAGTTAAAGGATGAACAAGTGACAAGAATGTAAATTTTTAAAACATCCATATTATAATGTTTAAATTTTGCTTTTCAGAGCGTTTTATGTTTGCAGAAAAATGTGGTGAACCATAGAGTTCCCATATACCCTCTTCCTGTGCCTGGGTGACACACTCACATAGTTTCTCTTAATAATGTCTTGCATTGGTGTGCCACCTGTGCCACACTTGAGGGGCGAATACTGACCCATTATTATTAGCCAAGGCACACTGTTTCTATCGGGGTCCTCTTTTTGTGGATTATATGAGTTTTTTTTTTTTTTTTTAAGATTTATTTATCTCCACTGAAAAGGCAGATACACAGAAAGGAGGAGAGACAGAGAGGAAGATCCTCCATCCGATGGTTCACTCCCTAAGCACTACAACAGCTGGAGCTGAGCCAATCTGAAGCCAGGAGCCAGGAGTTCCTCCAGGTCTCCCACATGGGTGCAGGGTCCCAAGGCTTTGGGCCATCATTGACTGCTTTCCCAGGCCACAAGCAGGGAGCTGGATGGGAAGGGGGACCACCGGGATCAGAACCAGTGCCCATATGGGATCCTGGCACGTTCAAGGTAAGTACTTTAACCACTACGCTACCGCGCCAGGCCCAGATTGTATGAGTTTTGACCAATGTATGTTATACATCTACTATTACAGAATAGCACAGAATAATTTTATTGTCCTAAAACAAAATTTCATTGCACATGTTCTACCTATTCTCCCTTTCTCCCTCTCTGTAAACCTGATTGTTTTGGAAAAATTGGAGTAAAAATGTGTACAACACATTAAAATGTATTATAACTATGTACAATGTAGAATTCAGTGGCACTAACTGTATTTACAGTGCTTGTGGCCACCTTCATTATTCCCCAAATGCTTTCAGCAGACCAGAGAGAAACAGCACTTACTAAACAACACTCCCCAAATGGTAGCCGGGACCCAGGGCCTTCTTCCAGGTCTTCCTTTCATGTACAGGGTGCCAGGGTTTTGGATCATCGTCTGATGCTTTCCCAGGCCACAAGCAGGGAACTGAACGGGAGGTGGAGCAGCTGGGATACAAACTGGCATCCATATATTATTCCAGTGCTTATATGTGGAGGATTAACCAACTGAGTTATAATGAAGGCCCCCCCAAGTAATTTTTTATATTTGTTTATTGTTTACTTGAAAGGCAGAGTTTATGAGAGAAAGAGAGAGAGAGAGAGAGAGAGAACTTCTAATCACTGATTCACTCCCCAATGTCTGCAGTGGCTGGGGCTGGGTCAGACTGAAGGCAGACTGGAACTCTCTGAGTGGCAGGGACTTGGGTCATCCTCGGCTGCTCTCCTAGGCTCATTAGCAGGGAGCTGGATGGGAAGTGGAGCAGCTGGGATTACAATCATTGTCCGTAAGGGATGCCTGTGTCTCAGGCAGTGTCTTAACCTACTGCACCACAGTGCTGACCCCATAATCTTCATTTTTGAAAGAAGAACTATGTTTCATATTTTGTTCATCTGTACTTTCTAATTTTTCTGCATTACAAATTAGTGTTACACTTTAAGTAATTTTATTCATCTTGTTTCTAGAATGTTTTATCTATTAAAAAGGCAGAGAGACAAATGCAGAGAGAGAGATTCTTGCATCCACTAGCTCACTCTTCAAATGGCAGCAACAGCTGGGACTGTGCCAGGAGCCTGGAGTTTCTTCCAGGTCTTCCATGTGGACATAAGGGTCCAAGCACTTGGGCCATCATCCACTGCTTTTCCAGGTGCATTAGCAGGAAGCTGAATCAGAAGTGGAGGAGCCAGGACTCGAACCAGCCCACATGTTGGATGTTGCCTTTGCAGGTGGCAGCTTAACTTGCTATGCCACATTGCTGGTTCCCATATTTGTCTTTTGATTAAAAGATATCTCTAAAGCTGAATGCAATATCATGAGATGTAAAGTGAGTTTTTCTTTGACTAGATTGATATAAGAACAGAATTCTCAAGCTTAGAGTCTGTGTGAATGGGGGAAGGAGGGAAGGAGAGGGGGAGGACGCTCAGTATAGTGGTGAGGCTGATGCATGCGATGATGCCCACATCCTATACTGGAGTCCTGGGTTCAAATTCTGGTGCCACTCCCAATTGGAGAATCCTGTCGATGCGCCTCTTAGATGCTGTCATGATGGCGCAAACACTGGTGGTCGCAGCCTCTTGCCCAGAAGCCCTGAATAGAGTTCTAGACTCTTGGCTTTGACTTGGTCAGCTCTGGCCATTGCAGCCATTTGGGAAGTGATTCAGGCTCTTTCTTGGTCTTTCTTTTCTGTCATTCTGCCTTAAGAAACATCAAACCAGGAATTTGTGTGGTTGGAAGGTCACTGGAGATGGACAGGCACTAATGTGCCTTTGACTCTCCAAAACCCTACTTGGTATGAAAGACTGACCCTCTTTGACCTGCACACTTGTCTAAAAGAATGCTAATTGAGCATTATTATAGTGCTTTAAAAGTGGAAATGGGGAAATTACTACTTGTGATTTATTCATACTATTAAAAAGTGGGAGGGAAAAAAAAACCCAGACTGAAGCCAACAGGAACACAAAGACTAAAGCAAAAGTTTTCAAAGGGTAAATTGGCTAGAAGGAGGGAGTGCATATAAGAACTTGATGGAGGGGCCAGCATTGTAGCACCTGCTAGGCCAGCATCTCATACGGGGTCTGGTTCATACCCCAGCTGCTCTACTTCTGATCCAGCTCCCTGCTACTAGTCTGGAAAAAGCAGCAGAAGATGGCTTAAGTGTCTGGGCTCCTGCACCTAAGGATGAGATCCAGACGTGGTTCTTGGCTCCCAACTTGGCCATGGCTGTTACAACCATAATTGGAGTAAACCAGCAGAGGGAAGATCTCTCTCTCTCTCTTTCAAGTGAAAAAATCTAAAAGGAAAAAACAAAACAAAAAAAAAAACAAGACAAAACAAAAAACTCCACGGAGGAAGTGAGAAATGAGTGAATTGAAAAGGTTTTATGTTTGAAAAATCATTGTTAAGAGCTGTTACTTTTTTTTTTTTTTGCAACAGATTCTTTGCAATAGATTACAAAACAGCAGAGTTCACATCTTTTTGGTGTTGGGGATATACAGAAGATAATAGTTCCTAAAATAGTTAAGGACAGTTCCCTCTCAGAAGCTATTACCAGCTTTAGGAAGCAGTTGTAAGATTTTTGTGTTCCAAAAAAGCCAAGACCTGAAAAAAAAGTTTGAAGACCTGAAGTGAACACATCAAATACACTTTTTCAGTAATTACTTCTTAGAGGACAATCAACGGCATGCAAATAATTATTGTTGACTTTTTTCACATGACAGAACAATTACTTGAACAAAGGACAGGCAATTAGGAGGGTTAAGCCATAAGTAAACTGACTCTAATATGACATATATAATAATAAGCAAAAGTACCTCCCAAAACCTTAGCTACTACAAGTCAATGTTCTCCATAAGAATAGTACTTGCAATTAATTAACAAATAGCAAATTAATTAATTTGCTCAATTAATAATAAACAAAATTATCCATTTCAGAGTCCATCTTTCAAGGAATTCCAGTGAAGTTTGAAGTTGATATCTTCCAGTAAAACAAAACCAAACAAAACCCAACAAAACCCTTCCTGCCCTTCACAACGCAAGCCTAAATCCTTGCCGACCCTAGCCACAAGTTCTAAGAGCACCTCTGTTCCTTTTATCTAAGGTTTGTCTTTTTTAGCTTTTACTACTCCTGTAAAGGCAGAAAATGTATAATGGAATTTTTGAAAAGAAAATGACAAAATCCAGACAAGATTCTAAGTCACTCTGAATTAACTTAAGAGATCAACAGATTTAGGTAAGCCCTTAATGCTTAACAGAGAAAAAGAACAAACTCAGATACAAAAGATACTTACATTAAAACTGAATTTGGGGAGGAGGCCAGCATTGTGGTGCAGTGGGCTAAAGCCACTGCCTGCAGTGCTGCTTCTCATATAGATGCCTCTCTGTGCACCAGCTGCTCCACTTCTCATCTAGCTCCGTGACCCTGTGCTTTGGAAAGCAGAGGAATGCGGTTCAACTAGTCGAGTCACAGCCACTCATGTGAGAGAGCTTCTGCTCCTGGTTGTGGCCATTTGGGAAATGAGCCAATGGATGTAAAGGATGCAAGATCTCTCTCTCTCTGACTCCATCTTTCAAACATATAAATACACCTTTAAAAAAACACTGAATTTTTAAAAGTTTATTTATATTGGAAAGGCATATTTATAAAGAAAAGAGATACAGCAAGAAAGATCTTCCGTCCCCTGGTTCACTTCCCTAGCAGTCACAATGGCTATAGCTAAGCCCATCCAAAGCCAGGAGCCAGAAACTTCTTCTGTGGCTGCCACAAAAGTGCAAAGTCCCAGGGCTTTGGGACAACCTCTACTGCTTTCCCAGGTCACAAGCAGAGAGCTCAAAGGGAAGTGGAGCAACTGGCACCCCTAAGGAATTTTGGTGCTTGCTTACAAATTGAGGGTTTAGTCACTGAGGCATTATGCCAGACCCAAAACACTGAATTTTGTAAAATATACAGTATCTTTAAAAAATATTTTATTTTTATTTTTCTTATTGCAAAGTCAGAAGAGGAGAGACAGAGAAGAAGCTCTGTCCGATGATTCACTCCCCAAGTGACCACAATAGCCGATCCAAAGCCAGGAGTCAGGAGTTTCCTCCAGGTCTCCACACAGGTGTAGGGTCCCACGGCTTTGGGCCACCCTAGACTGCTTTCCCAGACCACAAGCAGGGAGCTGAATGGGAAGCAGGGATGCCGGGATTAGAACCAGCGTCCATATGGGATTCCAGTGGGTGCAAGGTGAAGACTTTAGCTGCTAGGCCACTGCGCTGGGCCCAAAATATCCAATATTAACAAATGAAGTGATTAAAACAGTAACAAATTCATAGAAAAACAAGTGTAATGGTCAGTAATGAAAAAGAAAACAAAACAAAACCAATTTGCCTGGGTAGTTTTAACTAAGACAATAATTACAGAAAAAATAAAATAGAAGAAATTAAACTGTTTTTGCTTGCATAAAATCTGAGTATTTGTGTAGAATATTAAAAAGAATAAATAGAAATTAACAAAACTCCTGGAGTTATAAAGCAATTGTGGCAAAGTTATAGGATACAAGGTTAATATAAGAATGTCAATCATTTTCCTATATACCAGAAATAAAGAAGTGGAATTTAAAGTTAAAAATATTTTATTACTTACATTATCAACCTCCTAAAAGAAACACATAGGTATATATTTAATATGAAGATTTAGATGAGATTTATGAACACAAATCTATATATACACTCTAATTAAAGATATTAAAAAAGAACAAAATAAATATGGATAAGAAGATAATATTGTCAAGATCTCAGTTCTTTACAATTTGGTCTGCAGATTCAATGAAATCTCAATAAAATTCCCCCAAGTTATTTTATGGATATTGATAGATTGTTTCTGAAGGTTATATGAAGAAGTAAAGGCCCCAAAGTAGACAATTTAGCATTGAAGAAAAAGACCCCATTGGGAGACTGACACTACTCAACTTCAACTGGAAAGATACAGTAATCAAGACACCGTGGTATCAGTAACAGAATAAACAGTAGGTCAGTGGAACAGAATAGAGAGGCCAAATAATGGACCATTAAATAAAGTCAAATGATCTTTGACAAAGGCAATGCAATAAAGCAAGGATATTCTTTTCAACAAATAGTACTGGAACAACGAAATTAAACGAATCCCAGAGATAGATCTTACATCTTAAAAAGAATGGTTCAGGGGCTGGTGTGGTGGTATAGCACATAGCGACACAGACAGCCAGTAATGATGCCAGTTATGTTTCAGCTGTTACACATCTGATCCAGATTCCTTCTAACAGCCTCGGAAAAGCAGCAGAAGATGGTCAAAGTCGCTACCCACGCGGGAGACCTGGAGGAAGCTCCTGGGTGGGCCTGGCCCAGGGTTAGCTACGGTGGCCACTTGAGGAGTAAGCCAATGCACGGAGTATCTCTCTTTTTCTCTCTCCGTCTTTCTCTCTGTAACTCTGACTTTCAAAATAAACACATACATACATACATATATACATATATATTAAAAAACACGTCAAAGTGGATAATAAAGCTAAATTCAAACCACAAAACTTTAAAGCCTCAAAAACACCAGAAGAGAAAATCTATTGACCTTGAGTACAATAGTATCTTTCTTCAGATGCATCAACAAACACATGATCTATGAAACAAATGACTGAAAAACCAGATTTCACTAAAATTAAAAATTTCTGCATTCCAAAAGACAGTATAAGGAGAATGAGAAGACAAGCCATAGATAGAAAATATTTGCAAAGACATATTTGATGAAAGATTTTTGTCTAATACACACACAAAAAAACCTCCCCAAACTCAACAATTTTAAAACATCAATGAATTTAAAAATGGACCAAAGATATAAGCAGATACCTCACTAAAGAATGTATACAGATGGCTGGTGAGCAAGCATATGAAAGTAAAAACATTATATATTATTAGGATATTGCAAATTAAAAACACATGCAACCATCAGAAGAGCCAAAGTCCAAAATACTGGCAAGAAATGCTAGCAAGGCTGTAGAGGTGACAAAATCGCTTACCCATTGCAGATGAGAAGCGAAACGGTACAGCTGCTTTGGAGGACATTTGACACAACAGTGCTCCTAAGCATTTACCAGACGAAAGGAAAGCTTACGTCCACACAGAAATCTACAACAACTTCATTTACAACCGCCAAGGCTTAGCAGCATTTAAGATGTCCTTCATAGGAGAGAGGTAGGCTGTGAACTATCCATACAGTAGAGTATTATTCAGCATCAAAAATAAATGGGATACAAAATCATGAAAGAAAACACGAGGAAACAAGTGCAAACTACTAAATGAAAGAACCAGTCTCAAAAGGTTATATGCTGGATATTCTGGAAAAGGCAAAAGATGGAAATAGTAAAAAGATGAATGTTCTCGGGCTTTGAGGAAGGCTGAGGTGAATACATAGAGCATAGAGGATTTTTTTTTTTGAACAGTGAAACTGTTCTACATGACACTACAACAATGATTATGCATTTATCAAAAATATTTATACCTTAACACTTACGTAAGTATAAGTATATGATGCACTCATGAGTGTATAAATATGTAAACCCAATGTAAATGCTGGACTTTGGGTGATGGTGACATGTGAGTGCAGGTACATGGAGTGTGACAAGTAAACCACTGTATTGTGGGATGTTTCTAGTAGGGGCATTACAGTCGTGGTGTTGGGGGTTTTATGGGGCTCTATTTTCTATTCAGTATTACTGTGAACCTAACACTGTTATTAAAAAAAAGTTTATTAATTGAAAAAACACAATATAAACAAATACTTTGTGAGGAAAACCAGCCTTTCTTGTATTGAAGGAAGTCCTAGAAAGAAGAAGGAATTATAAAGAAATAAAGTCACAAAGGTGTCACAAATTATGCCTAACGGGGGCCAGTGTTGTGGCACGGTGAGTTAAGATGCCATCTGCAACATCAACATCTGATATTGGGGTTCCAGTTCAAGACAGCAGAGGATGGACAAAGTACTTTGGGTCTCTGCCACCCACCTGGCAGATTCAAGTAGAATTCAGGTTCCTGGCTTCAGGCCGGCCCAGCCCTCGCCCTAGACATTGCAGATATTTGGAGAGTGAACCAGTGGATGAAAGACCATTTTATGTTTCCGTCTATCCCTCTCTCTCAGTCACTCTGCCTTTCAAATGAATAAAATATGATTTTAAAAATATGCTTAATGATTATTTGTTTGATTGGAAAATGAACATTTTTGCCTCTGTAACAAGGATGTAGAGAGGGATAAAAAACTATATCAAAGGACAGTGTGAACAACAAGGAAGTTGTGTAAGGAGTCCTGAAAAAGAGAACAAGAAGGCAGCATAGCAGCCAAGGTTGTTGCACAGTGGGCTAAGCTTTGACTTGTGAGGCTGACATACAAGATCAGAGTACCAGTTTGAGTCCTAGCACCTCTGCTCTGATTCAGCTTCTGGCTAATATACCTGAGAAGGCAGGAAAAGATGACCTAAGTGCTTGGGTTTCTGCTGCCTATGTGGGAGACTAGGAGAGAGTCCTTGGCTCCTGGCTTTGAGTTGGCCCCAGATCTGGTGGTTGTGACCATCTGAAGAGTGAGGCAGCAGATGAAAGGTGTGTGTGTGTGTGTGTGTGTGTGTGTGTGTGTGTGTGGTCATCTGGCTGCATGAACTGTGGCAAAGGAAAGCAGATCATAGCTTGCAACTTTCCTAAAGCTCCCTGCACATATGTGCAAGGCAGTGGATGTGGACTGTGCGCAGGTAAAAGACCTATGTTCCCTGTGGGTTCCTTGTTTAATTGTAAGTGGGGACGGGGGAGGGACCGGCAGAGTGCTCTGCAGAAGGAAAATAGGACAGCACTTGGCAAACCTCTCTCCCTGTACCTCTGTTATAAATCAGTAGCTTGGAAAGCCTGAGAAGCAGCCTCCTGATTGGCTGTAACTAGTTGAGTACACAAGTGAAACACGAGCCTTGTTTTCATCTGATTCTTGATAGGCCAGTGACACCTGTTCGGGAAAGATTCAAAAGAGAGTGATAGTCATCTCCTGAAAACTGAGAGGGATTCATTAGGCAAAAATAAAGTAAAGCCCTGGAAGGAAAGATGATTGAAGGGAACCAAAAAGGTTCTCAAGGTAGAGAAAGAAACCTCCATTTTTTCCATTGAGACCGTAAGAGAGGAAAGTGGACTGACTGTAACTCCATTTGTTTATTTTGGCTTTGACTGCCTGTGCTTTTGGTGACTTTTCTAGGAAGTCTTTTCCAATTCCTGTAGCTTGGAGAGTACCTCCTATGCTTCCTTCTACTAGTTTGATGGTTTCTGGGTACAGATATAGGTCCTTGATCCATTTAGAGCTGATTTTTGTATAAGATGACAGGTGGGGGTCTTGCTTCTTACCTCTGCAGGCTGCTACCCAATTGTCCCAACAGCATTTGTTGAAGAGACCAGGCTTCCCCCCTGAATTATTTCCATTATCTTGTCAAAGATTAATTGACTCTACATGTGTGAGCTCCGTTTTGGGGTTTCTATTCTGATGCATTGATCTTGTCTGTTTCTGTACCAGTGCTAGACTATTTTGATTACTACTGCTCTGTAGTATGTCATGAGGTCTGAAATTGTGATTCCTCCAGCTTGATTTTTTATTCTTCAAGATAGCTTTGGCTATTTGTAGTCTCTTGTGTTTCCAGATGAATTTTTGTGTTATCTTTTCTATTTCTGAGAAGAATGTTGTTGGGATTTTGTTAGGGATTGCATTGACTCTGTATATTACTTTGGTAATATGGACATTTTGATGATGCTGATCCTGTTGATTCAAGAACATCATAAGTTTCTCCACCTGTTAAGGTACTCCTCTATTTCTTTTTTTAATGTTTTATAATTTCATTATAGAGCTCTTCCACACCTTTGGTTAGGTTAATTCCAAGATATTTTAGATTCCTCTCCACTATTTTGAAGGGGACTGTACTTACAGTTTATTTCTCAGCCATGGAATTATTTGGGGTTATATCAACCTGAGAAGTTCTGTACAGCAAAAAAGATGATAAACAAAGTGAAGAAGCAACAATTGGAACTGGAGAAAATTTTTGCACACTACACAACTGATACGGGACTAATATCCAGGATTTATTTACACATGGGACACCTGAGCTGGTCTAATTAGCATGGATTATCACTGACTACCACCACCACTGCACTCTAAAGCTTGGGCTGTGGGGTCTAACTGGCAGGTCTAGATTATAATACCCACCAGTGAGAGCTGGAACAGGGGATGGATCACGTTAGGCTAGGCCATGACACTAACCACCACAGGAGAGAACCAAGTCTGGAGGCAGAATCTGTGGAGGATATGTGGGCCCATTGCTGTGGAACTGCAGTGTCCATTGGTTTGCTTAAGAGCTGGGAGTGGTGACAGGCTGAGTTAGATAACCACGGAACACTTTAACACTCATGGATACTGGGGTTGGGAATAGGTCAGGCAGGTCCAGGATACAGCACCCACAGGTACACCCCAAAAATAGGGTGTGAGCTGGGTCAGGCGACAACATCCACCAGCTCATGCAAAGGCCAGGACAGAGCAGGCAGACTATGCTGATTAAGAGTCTAGCACCTGCCAGCACATGTGCGACCTGGGTCCAGGAGTGAACTTGATGGGGGAACTTGGGAAACTCCCTTGGTAGGCCCTAGCTCCTGTTGGTGAACATGTGATTTAAGCCTTGGTGTTGGTCAGGAAATCCACCCATCAGCACATGTGTGGATTGGTTCTGGAGGGGGATGGACTGGCACAGCTTAGCCAGTCTTAGCCCATTGGCATGTGCAGGAGACAGGCTGGAGTGTGGGTCAAGCCAGGCTAGGCTGTTACACCAACCAACATGCATGGGAGCATACTGGGGAGGGCTAGGCTGCAGCACCTGCCAACGAGAGTTGGGACTGGGGGTGGGTTGTACCAGGACAGTCTGTACCATCCAATGACAAAGGCCAAGATGGGGGATAGGCTATGCCAAGCTGGGTCAGAGCAACCACTGGCACATGCAAAATCTGTGGCAGAGAACAGGCCTGGTTGGGGAGCTAAGGGAATGCCCCAGTTGGGTTGTAGTTCCCACAGGTGAGCATGAAGTCAGAATGGGTGGCAATCTGAGCTGGACATGACTGCAGTTTCCCTTGGCATTGGTGTGGATTGGGACTGGGATTTGTCAGACCAGGCTAGACTCCAGCACCCATTGGTGCTCTTGAGAGTCAGGGTTGTGTAGGAAGGGCTAGGCTAGATCTCTGCAGAGGCTGAACCACACAAGAACAGTCTGGATATGGACCACATGTGGCTGAGCTATGTCTGGGCTGTAGGACCAGGTGTGGGCCAGTTGGGTAAGGCCACTCTTCCTGCCAGGACAGGAGATGGGCTAAGTCAGGCTGGGCCAAGGACCTATTATTTTGTGTTGAATCTATGACTGGGAGGAGACCTGATAGAGTAGCTTGGGAAACTCCTCTGTCAGGACACAGTCCTTGCAGGTGAGTACATTAGCCAAGGCTTGGAGCAGTCCAGACCAGGCCACATTACAGTACTCACTAACACCAGTGGGGGGTCAGTTATGGGGGCAGGCTGGGTGGGACCAGTTTATAACACCCATGGACAGATCTGAGAATCAAGACGGAGCGCAGGACAGGCCAAGTTGGACTACAACACCTGCCAGTTCACATTAGGGCCAGAACTGGGGACTGTCCAGGATGGGCTAGTCTGTAGCACCTACCACCATGAGGTGGAACAGGAGGCAGACCGGGCGGGGTCAGACTACAGCACCCAACAGTAGTTGCCCAGATGAGTTTGGCCATGCCAGGCTGGGCCACAGCACCCATCAGCACATGTGAGATCTGGGTGGAGGGGTACAAGCCTGGTAGTGAGTAGGAGGCTCCCCTGCTGGGTCACTACTTCCAATGGTGAGCATGAGAACTGGGACTGGGGTTAAGTCTACAGCACTTGTTGATCTACATGTGAATTGGGTTACAGGGAGAGCCAGTCTAATTGACTATATCCACTGGTGCATGCATGAGCTAGAGTAAGTGCAGGCTGGTTGGGCTTTGCTGCAGCATCAGCTGGAAAGTGTTGAGATTGGGGACATATCCTGTCAGGCTAGACTGCAGACCCACCTGGAGAGTGCAAGATCCGGGACTGGGAGTGGGCCAGGTGGGCACCTCTCTGATGAGTTGTAACTCTCACTGGTGAACATGAGAACCAAGGCTGGGGGCAGACCCAGATAGGCCAGGAGGTGGCACCCACTGGCATAAGTTTGGGCTGGAAAGTGGGGTTGGTTGAGTTGAGCCAGGCTTCAATGCCCACTGACATGCGAGAGCTGAATGGGATGTGGTACAGACAGGACAAATCTGCTGCACATACTGACAATGAACCAGGGTTGGAGACAGGCCTAGTGGGGCTACTGGGGGTCACTCTGATTAAGCTGCAGTTCCCACGGCACATGTGAGGGCTGAGTGTGTGGTTGGCAGGGTTGGGCTTGGCTGCATTATCCTTTGATTTGCGTCAGAGATGGTGCTGGCAACTCTCAGTGTGTGTGTAGGCTGAAGCAGGTGGCAGAGCTGGACTCTGTAGTGGCAAGTACACATAAGAGTCAGGTCTGGGATCACTTCAGATGAGATTTCTTTCAGGTTTCCCCCTTGTCCCCGCCCCCACCTGCCCACTAAACGGCTGGACTCAGAGCTCCAATCATTGGGAGAATCACAGGACCCATGGTCTGACCATGGAATGCATGTGTCAGAAGTGGGCCTCCTCAGTGTCTCAGATGGAGCAGTGGATGGCGTACTCAGATGCACATGGAGGATATGGCAGTACATTGGAATCTGTAGAGGCAAAGGCAAATGGTCCTCCTCCTGCTCCTTAACAAGATCATTAATACCTCATGGCACACTCACCGTCTCCAAAGCCTTGCTAACATCACCTTGGCAATTGAGTTTCTTAAAAAAAAAAAAAGCTATTTTGTTTTATTGGGAAGTCAGATATACAAAGAAGAGGAGAGACAGAAATACTTCTATCTGCTGCTGACTCATTCCCCAAGTAGTTGCAAGAGCCAGAGCTGACCGATCTGAACCCAGGAGCCAGGGCTTCTTCTGGGTCTCCCACATGGGTGCAGGGTCCCAAAGCAGACCTCTACTGCTTTTCCAGGCCACAAACAGGAGCCGAAAGGAAAGTGAAAAGCCAGGACACAAACCAGCTCCCATATGGGATCCTGGCATGAGCAACGGGAGGACTTTAGCCACTAGGCTACCATGCCAGGCCCAGCAATTGAGTTTCAATCTAAGAATTTTGGAGGGACATACACATTATCCTCCCCAGACTTTTGGTTTGACTTACCATGATTTTAATCAACTGTAGTCCCAAAATATTAATTAAAACTTCCAGAAATAAGCTGAATTCAAGTGTTTTAAATTGCTATCCTGCGTGACGTATTGAAATCTCACTCCATCATGCTCTGTCTCACTTGAGACATGAATCATTGTTTGTTTAATGTATCTATACTATATTTATTATCTGCTGCATGACAACAGAGACTATATTCATATATTTGTTATGGTTTATGCAATTCTAACTAAACATATAGTGAGTTTGATTTTTTTCTTTAAAAGCTAAGGTTACAGACAGAAAGAGAAGGAAAAAGAAAGAGAGAGAAAAACAGAATTTTCCATCTGCTGGATTACTTCCTAAGTGGTTGCAGTGTAGGAGCTAGGTCTGGTCAAAGCCAGGACCCTGGGACTCCATCTCTGTTTCTCACATGAGCAGCAGGAGCCCACACACCTGGACTATCTTTCCTCGCTTTTGCGGGTACATCACCAGGGAGCTGGATCAGAAATGTAGCAGCTGAGACTCAAACTGGTGTTCGCATGCTGGCATCACAGGTGGCAGCTCAGCCCTATGCAGCACAATGCTGATGCCAATGTATTATTAGTTCTATTTTAGTGTTAGTTACTGCTGATAATTTCTTGCAGTGTCTAATTTATAAATTAAAATTTTGTCATTGGTATAGCTGTATGAGGGAAACAGTAAATACAGGGTTTAGCATTACCTACTGTTTCCAGCACGCACTGAGGGTCTTAGAACAAACCTCCCACAGATAAAGAGATACTCATGAATATTTAAACTGTAACACATACTTTATATTTGCAAGCATTTCAAGACAAACGGAATTAAAATTTACTTTGAATCAAAAAACTTTTTTAAATTCATGCTCAGGTTCTCACAATAAGAATTTTTCATTAACTTTTACAACTCTTATATGATCCAATCATTCCATTCCTGGATATTTTTCCAAGACAGAAGAAAATACATGTTCATGTAAAAATGGTACATGAATGTACATGGAAACAATATTTCTAACAGTCAAAAACAGATAATAACCCAAACGTCAATCAATTAGTAAATACTAAACAAACTGAAAGTATGCATACAATGGAATATTACTGTTCAATAAAAAGGAGTGAACCAGTAACCCTAGAATTGCAACTAAAGATAACTTAAGATGGGTCTATGAAAGTTACATATTTTATCTTTACTATGTAGGCTTAGAGAAAACAGCAGAGGAAAAAGTTAGTCATTCACAGTATTTGGTAAAATATATAATGAACCATTTATCTAGATAAGACTGTCCTAAAGTACAAATCTTTGTACATATATTGTAAAGAATTAGCAATCTTGCCAGTGCTTATTCTTATTATTGATGAGACAGCAGCTGAAGCTTGAAGGAACATCAGAAGGCATAGTGATTACTTGGTAAATCAAGAGTAGAAATGCAAGCTCTGACTTTTCAATTCTGTGCCCTTTCTGCCATGCCACCCACACACACTTCACAGATGTATTCAAATAACTGTGTTGAGGGAGGGAAGTCAGACATAAATGTGTATGAATTGTATGATTTCAAGATAAAAATATCTATAAAACGCAACCTAAGCTACAGTGAAATAAAATAGATCAGCTGTTGCTTGGAAGAGAGGATGGATGAACAGGGCAGGAGGGAAGGCTAATCAAGGGACATAAGGAATAATTTTGGAGTGATGGATTGCTCACTGTGACTGTAACAACGTGTTCACAGATGTAAAGACGTATGAAAAATTATCAAATTGTCCACTTAAATGTGTTATTTATTTTCTGACAATTGTATCTCACGTAAGTCATTATTTTGAAAATATTTTGTCAAGAGACGACAGAGGGAGAAGCAGACGAATAGAGAGAACTCCCGTATGCTGTTTCATTCCCAAAACACCCACAATGGCCAGGTCTGGGTCAGTCCAAACCAAAAGCCAGGAACCCAATCAAGGCTCCTCACATGGGTGGCGAGAATCCAATTACTCGATGTCTCTGTTGCTTCCCAAGCTTCTCATTAGCAGGAAGTTGGAATCAGCAGCCAATATCCAACCCATGTGCTCCAATATGGATCACAGGCATCCTTAAAGGCATCTTCATTGCTAGACTAAATGTCTGCCCCTGAAAGTTATTATTTTTTTTAATTACTAAATTCTAGACAACTCAAATATTTAATCATAAAAAGTGAAGTCATGTGGCCTCGCATTGTGGTATAGCGACGTAATCCTCTGCTTGCAATATTGGCCATTCTGGATCAGAGTGCTGATTCAAGACCTGGCTGCTCTGCTTCTGACCAAGCTTCCTGGTCAAAGCCTGGGCAGGCAGGAGTTAATAGCCCAAGTGCTTGCAACCCTTTCGCTCGTGTGGGAAACCCAGATGTAGTTCCTGGCGTTGAGCCAGCCCAATCCCTGCTATTGTGAGACGGGGAAAGGAACTCTTTCTCTCTTCCTTGCTTTCTCTTTCTGTCTCTCCCTCTCTGTTGCTCTATCTAATAAATCTTAAAAAAAAAAAAAAGTGAAGTCATGGTATATACTAAAAAGAATTGAAAACAAAGATTTGGACAGACACTTTAATACCAACAATAATGGAATCATTATTCATTCTAGCCAAAAGGTGAAAACAATCCATCTGTTTACCAACATGGAAGACAGACAACCTTAAAACATTTTTTGGAGAGTAGGAACTTAAATAATTGGGCATCAATTAGGCTTTATTAAGCATGAAAACTCATTTACCCTTTGAGCCAATACTTTTTCTCATAGGAATTTTTCCCACATACATACTCTTACATGAGAATTTTATGCATGAGTTTTATTTCACATTACTAGAACAAAAAATAATTAAATATTCATGAAAAGGGCATTGAGAATTAATTATTTTGTACATTTCAAGGAAGGAATCACAGTCATTGAAGAAAATTAAATACTCAAAATATGCTTATTTTACTATAAGAAACAAGAAGAAAATTGCCACATATGTAGAAGAAAATTTACATATGTAGAACAAATAAATTAGATCCATAACTCTCTCCACACATGAAAATCAACTTCAGGTGAATCAAAGACCTAAATTTAAGACCAAAGACTAGGAATTCACTGTAAGAGAATGTAGGGCAACATGCCAAGACATTGGTATATTGGACAACTTCTTGCACAAGACTCCCAAAGCATAGTTAATACAAACAAAACTAAACAAATGGGATTATATCAAACTCAGAAGATTCTGCACAACCAAGGAGTAGAGTGAAGAGGCATTCAATAGAATGGGGAAAAAAATTTTTGCAAGCTAGTTAACAAAGGATTAATATCAGGCCCAGTGAGGTAGCCTAGTGGGTTAAATACTCTCCTTGCATGTGCCAGGATCCCATATGGGTGCCGGTTCTAATCCCGGCAACCCCACTTCCCACCCAGCTCTCTGCTTGTGGCCTGGGAAAGCAGTTGAGGACAGCCCAAATCCTTAGGACCCTGCAACTGTGTGGGAGACTCGGAAGAGTTCCTGGCTCCCGGTTTTGGATCGGCTCAGCACCGGTCATTGCGATCTCTTGGGGAGTGAATCATTGGACAGAAGATCTTTCTTTCTCTCCTCTTCTCTGTGCATTTGACTTTTTAGTAAAAATAGAACAAATCTTAAAAAAAGGATTAATATCTCATACATATCAGCAACATATAAAAATTCAACAACAACAACAAAATCTAGTTAAGAAATGAACAAAAGGGCTAAATAAACAGTTCTTAAAAACACGAATGCAAATGATCAACAAATATATGAAAAAAATGGTCACTATCAGTAGCTATCAGGGGAATGTAAATCAAAACCACAATGAGATATCACCTCATCCCTGTCAAATAGCTACAATCTAGAGGACAGAGAGCAACAAATGCTGGTGAGGATGTGGAGAAAGGAGAACATTTGTACACCGTCAGTAGGAATGGAGATTAGTGCAGCCACTGTGGAAAATGGTGTGGAGGTTTCTTAGAAAACAGATTTGTCATCTTATCCAGCAATACTTCTGGGAGGATGCCCAAAAGACATGAACACATCGTATCAAAGAGATACCTACACCACTACATTTACAACAGCACTGTTCAACATAGCCAAATATAGAATTAAACAAGGCATCCATCATCAGAACAATGAATACAGGAAATAGGGCAGATATGTAATGAAATAGTATTTGACTAAAAAATCAAATTCTTTTTTGTTTTAAAGATTTATTCATTTTTATTGGAAAGTCAGATACACAGAGAGGAAGAGAGACAGAGAGGAAGATCTTCCGTCAATGATTCACTCCCCAAGTGACCACAATAGCCGGTGCTGCACTGATCCGAAGCCAGGATCCAGGAACGTCCTTCAGGTCTCCTACACCGGTGCAGGGTTCCAAAGCTTCGGACCATCCTTGATTGCTTTCTTAGGCCACAAGCAGGGAGCTGGATGGGAAGTGGAGCTGCCGGGATTAGAACTGGTACCCATATGGGATCTCAGCACATGCAAGGCAAGGATTTTAGCTTCTAGACTACCGTGCTGGGCTCAAAAAATCATTCTATCATTTACATCAAATTGAATGCTGCTGGAGAACATCTTGTTGAGTGAAACAATCCAGACACAGAAAGACAATTATCACATGCTCTCCGTTATCCATGGGAGCTGAAATTAAAACAAACACTTCCATGTGTCAGTGTTGTGGCAAATACAGCTTTGTACAACTCCTCTTTATACTGTTGTCAAACGAATGGTTAAGAATGCTACACTATTATAGCTTTAATGACTTATGATTACTATAAAATTTACTTTATATGAGTGAAATCATCTTTCTACTCAGTTATTTTTGTTGCTTTTGTTTATATTCTCACTAAACTAGAAGCTTTTTTGTTTTTACCTGTTAAATTCCTTATTTGGTGAGGGTTGAAGAAGAAAATTATCTGTACTATACTTCCATTTGTTCTGAAAAATAAACATTCATCTATTTTTGCTTACGTTGCACTAGTTTGGAAAAATTAACAAGAATCTTATTAATCTTAATTAATAGAATTAAGGAAAAAATGAGAGATGTGAGACAAGAATGAGGAGACTTTCTTAATAACATTGCATCTTCTGTTGTTTGAATTTTGTATCAAAAATGTACACCTACATTTTTATTTTAACATTTATTACAAAGGTGAGGGGATTGAAGACCCATGTGGGCCTCCCATTAAGATGGATAGGGTTGGGGGAAGTTTGATAGGTGAGATAAATGTTTCCATTTTCCCTCCTGTGTCCATGGGAAGTAGGGGGAGAAAATGCACCAGTCGTTGTTGTCACAATGTATCACCATCTGGGGATGGAGATGGCCGCTTCTGAGTGTTGCTTGAACAGTCTTGATTATTCTGAGAAATTGTTGGTTTCCTTACACCATGGGTGAGAAATTCTAATACCTGCTGGCTGTCTATCTATCTCAGTGTGTCCACAGGCCTAGGTGCTTGCTGCAGAGCCTCACCTGGAGTATTGTTCAGTTTGTCTTTTTTGATGATTTTTCCCTGAGGTCAGGTATCAAGTGCAGGGATCTAGTTGGGGAGCCACTTAAGAAATCTATCTTGGGAGGTCCTTAGACTTTGTTCTCATGTGTGTCAGTTACTGTAGGGCTGGGCTCAGTCTACTCCCTGCCCCAGCCAACACACGTACCAGTGGATGCAGCTGAATGGTCAGTCCCACCGCCCAGTCCTGGCTTTCACTTGACCTGGTGGGTGCTTCAGTCTAGCACAGCCCAGCCTGCCCCCAGGCCCAGCTCTTTCTATGGCCTATTTGGGACAATCCAGAAGAATGCCTACCTGCCCCTGCCAGCCTGTTTTTGTGTATGCCATCAGGTGTTGTGGCTCAGCCCAGCCCAGTCAACACCCAGCCCCAGTTCTCATGGGCACCAATGGGTGCTGCAGCCTAATCAGGACAACCCCTATAAATCCCTACTATGCCCACCCCCAGCCCTGTGATTGTGCTGACAGGTGCTACAGTCTAGTCCACCCTGGCCTGCTCCTAGTCCCAGCGTTTGAATGTACCTGCAGGTCCTGCAGCCTAGCACACAGCTATGTTCTTAAAAATCACATACTCATGGAAGTGACACAGATAATGCGGATATGAGCAGCTCGGGAAAGCCAAGCCTTGGATAACACACCGGAAGTGAGCCACAGGAATACTTCTACATGGAAGGCAGTTCACAATCTCTTCCTACTGGTAATGTCACATAGTATGGTAGATAGACTGGCCTTGGCCTTTCCCTGCCACATTATACATGTTCCTTTGAATGAATGAATGATTTATGGTCACTTGTTACCAGAAACATCAGAACTCTCATTTCCAAGCCACAGCCACATTTAGGCCTCCCTAACTCCGGTGTGCTACTCTAATAAAGGTGTCTGGCCTGAAAAGGCACTCAGTTTTCTGAGGATAGGTCATCAGACAGTTGCTATGAAGGCAAGAACTGAGCCCTCAGCCTGGTATAGGGACAGAGTGAAGACATGGTGGGAAACAGGCAATGCTGGTGAGTGTGGCACCTTGACTTCAGGCTCTATAATCATTACAGATAACTAGACACTCTCATCTGCAGACCGAATCACCACATGAGCTTCCCTATGGCACAGCCTAATGAGACAAGAGGGCTTTATGATGCAATCCGGGAGTCTGGTTCTGTCTTCTGTGAGGCGCACACGACAAGGCCCAGCACTGGGACTCACCAAGCACTAGGCCCCCGAATGCCTAGAGAGAGGGATGGCTGGTCTCTTGCTAATGAGGTTTAGACCATGTTGAGCTCTACTTTTATTCCGGAGGACATTGAATACTGGTTATATACCTATGGGTTCATCTTGTTCATTTTCCTAATGCTCTGGCAACTGAGAAGAAGTTACTGTGGATTGAAATTGGAACCCAAAAGGAGCTGCTGCCGGGTAGGAAATCAATGTGTTCACAGCTGAACTAAATTAAGCCCTAGATAAGAAGTTTTTTTTTTTTTTTAAGCTCCAGGGTCTATGTAGAATCTCACTACCTCTTCTTGCTAACTTTTACACAACATATGCAGTTACTTCAACAGTCTTTCTTCGAAGAGCCTAGGAGTTGATTCATTACAGGCCTTTCCTGCAGTACACTCTAATGGAAAAGCCAAGACTATCTCTGTTTGGGTTGAATAGAGCCTTAGACACAGGATCTATCACACTGGACATCAGGAGACTTAACCATTTGGGAGATATTTCTAACTGGTGATTATTTCAGACATTTATAAGATGAAGTCCTTTGACTATTAGAACTATATATTTAATATTGTTTTCTATTAATCCCTTTTTTTGATACTTAGTCTCCATAAGAACTTGTCTTGGGAATTGGATAGCAGTATGAACTTTAAAGACCCTCAAGGTGAAAAAAAAGAAGATAAAAGTTGGGGTAAATAAGATGGAAAGTAGGTAAAAGAAATGTGGGACAAGGTACAAAATGCAAATAGAGGGGCTGGCATTGTTGAGATGGGACTGTGAGCTGGATGTTCTATGTCTGACCCATGTCCCTACTAATGAATTGGAAAAAGCAGTCCAAGATGGACTTGGACCAAGATGGTCCAAGTGCCTGGGTTCTGGCTACCTATGTGGGAGACCTGTGAGAAGCTCCTGAATCCTGGCTTTGATCTTAACCAGCCCTGGCTTGGGAGTAAAAGAGCTAATGGAAAATTCTCCCCTGTGTGTCTCTCTCTTTCTCAGCTTTCAAATACATAAGTGCTTTTTTTTTTTTTAAATGTAGAAGATAAAATAGAAAGACAGAGGGAAGTTGTATATGAGCTGTATCCCATTTTGGACATGAAAACAAAAAAAGTGTCTCAGTTTCACGTTTTATGCTTTTGTCTTTAAGCGTCACCGGAAAGTCAGGCAAAGGGCTAGAGATGCAGCATCAAGAGGTAAAGTCCTGCTCTCTCCCCGGACTCCCTTCCGCTGTGGGTGAGGTTCCCGTGGTTCCTGTCCCTCATGAATCCTGATGCCAGGTGCCTGGTACTTTAGCCAAGAAGGCTCTAATCTAATTCAAAGGCACAGGAGAGTAAACTGTATGTGATTACATTGTACATAGGCCTAAGAGCATATTTAAGTCTCCTCTGGCTGAGGGTCAAAGGTCTCCAGAGACCTCTAGGATGACTCTAAAACTCTCCTATGATTATAAAACTCTTTCCTGGTTTCTCAGCCAGGAGACTTTCCCAGGAAGAAGCTGAGAAGCCACGGGAGCTGATCTCAGTCATGAAAAGGTAATCTCTGGCTCTTTTTGGTCTCCCAAGTTTGAGTCTTGTCTGTAATGGTATCTGGGTATCTGTAATGGGTCTGTAATGGGTATCTGGTCTGGGGCAAATGAGGAGAGGAATAATGGCTGGGTGGGAGACACACATAGTGCAGGCTGCTTCACTAGCTGAGAAGGTTGTCAGGGCAGAGGAGAGTGAGCACATCTTAGGAGGGACGGGTCACCCAGTCCTACTCAGTGCTATGCTGAAAACAGTTCCAGAACTCAGCATTTGCCTAGTGCCTAATTCATACAGGATGCTTCATGGGGCTGCACTCAAGACTTGAGACAAGCTATTCAGTCAAGAGAATGCATTTTGCATCAAGAAATCATCACTGCCATGTTCTCTTTACAACCACACCCTTCTGAAGGAGGACCCCTGAGCTGGCTGGACATGGGTCTGGCTGAGGTTACTTCTTCTGCTTCTGTCATTAGGGAACCAGTTCCTAGAGTAGACCTCACATGGTAATCTATCATCTTATCCCGTCTAAGATCTCTAGAGAACAGGATTGGTTCCTAAGAAATGCTGGGTGTAGCAGCAAGAATACCAAGTACTCCCAGAATGCATAGTTCCCACAAAGAGCTAATTACTCAGTTTAGTTGAATCAAATACTTGGCTTTGACTCTTCACCTGCAATAAGACAGATTTAGGTTTTACATGGTAATATTTTTAGTGATGACCATCTACAAATTACTGTTATTTTTTGCCTGCCTGATTCATTTTCTGCCAACAAGGTCAGCAGAAAAGTAAACACACCTGATAGTTCGCTCTGGGACTTTGAACAAATGGCTCTCTGAGACCTTGCCTAGCAACCCTTGGACTCATAATCTAGACCATCATACTTTGCCAAGTGGCATTTTCTTAGGAAGAAAAGTAAAATGGTAGACACCAAGAAGGTAGAGGCCCCAGGGACTTTCTGGGCTAGCAAAAAGCAACGTTTATTGCCGGAGTCCAGCTCCAGCTGAGTTCGGAGCTCGGGAAGGGTGCGTGGAGTCGGCGATAAAGAAAGACACAGACACTTGTTGCATTTTTGCTGCTTCCCCGCTCAAGAAGAAGCTATCCTTATTACTTATTTACTTAGACACATCACAAGTCTCTGCATAAACATTTGATTTTTTATCTTTAACTTTAGAACTAAGACAGCATGCACAGATGTTCAATTAATTTTTACTTCATGGTCAACCAGGTGCTCTTAAAGATAATTCTGTAAGTTACTATAATCAGTTTCTTTAAAGCAAGCCATTGTTCTTTCTTCAGAAGTGGCCACTAGGTGACAGCCAGAACTCCGAGGCCAAGGCACAGATGGTTACCTACTAATTAGTAAACATTTCTACTACATTTTATTTTCACAACTTTATCTATCACATAATGGGAGAAATACCTCAAAAGAGAAAAAAATATAAAGATCTAAGACAAAAAGTTTCAAACATTAAATCCCCCTGAAACTGCAGGCTCTACAGCCTCATAAGCAGTTAAACAATAATCAAAAGTATATCTCTGTGATGTTAATAGAATCACCCTATATTTCCTCTAGTTAAAAGATTATGAAAGCGGCTAAAGCAGCTACATTTTCTATGCTCTAAAGAGTTGCAAGGACAGACTAACCTTTAAGGTCACAGCAACTATATTTTTGCCATAGCAGTTTCAGCTCTTACTCCCATCACTTCCATTAGTTTGTAAGATTCTTGTTAAGCCGTTTCCCAGAAGGCATGCTATATGTCTGGGCCCGATTTCAGGGCAATGGGTAGGCACACAATAAGGTGTCCAGAAATGGCATGGGTTTAATTGTACTCCTGTGTGCAGTTAAAGGCCCACTCACCAAGACATCAATAACATTAACTCTTAAGCTCACAGTAGTTGCCAAAGCCATCTCACAGGGGCAAACAATGCCTCAATAGATTATAGAATTCTTAGTGGGATACTTGAGTGTCCATGCAGCCAGGGGGTGAGACTGCGTCAAGGTGGTCAGAGAGAAATCCGCCGGGCCCTGCCAAACAGCTGGAGGCTCCCCAGGCCCTGCAAGGCAGGGAACTGTTCTCTTCACACCTTCATGTCATCCACACCTACTGCACGGACCCCAGCAGTTTATCCAAAGCCACACTCTGTTCCAAGAAAGCAGAGGTGTCTCCATAATCAATAATTGTCGTTATTTCCCTTTTCAGTCAAGGCTGGCTTCCTGCAGACCAAAATGTGCGGCGGCTCCTGTGTGAAGATCCTTGCTGCCAAATCTGCAACGCCGTGGCTCTGGAAGTTCACCAGTTACTGGTGGATGAGAGCATCATGCTTTCCCCCAGTTTATCAGGGACATCCCAGGGCTCGTCTTGTGTAAATGTTCTGTCCATGTCTAGTGTATCTTTTGAGCAGAATCTGGAGATTCATTCTGATCACTCTGAGGAGCTCTTGCAAGTACCACCTGTATCCCCCAAACTGGCCAAAGTAATGGAGGCTAAATGCTTCACTCAGCCAGCTGTCAAATCAAGCAGTGCTGTTGGCATCCAAAAATACTGGGCTGATTACCTCCAGCTAGAGCAAGAATTTCAAGTGCAAGATATAATCTTAGACCCAGAGACGATGGCTTCTTCAGTGCTAGAGGAGGCTACAGTTCCAGAGAACCAGCAGGAGATGTTACAGATTATTTCTACCGAAGCTCATGAGTGTCAAACACTGCAGCCTTTCAATTCCCAGGGCCCTTTAATGACTTTAAATCCAGATATTACGACTCTGGTACATCCCGTGGCTTTACAAATGGTACCCCATGGCCACTTGCCATTCCTTAGTCCTGAATCTCTGAGGCTTCTTGAGATACATGTGAAAAAATGGATGCATTTCCAGAGATGGGGGCTCCCTAGACGTGTGGAGGAGTCTCTGAGGCAACTGATGCCAAACCCCCCAATGAACTGCCAGCCTGAAAATAATGAAGTAGTTCCCTTACTCTTGAATAATACATCTCAAATCAGTGTTCATAGCTTAGGCACAATTTGCCACCAGGCTTGGTGCTCTTGTATAACAGGCCAGGCCAGCCAAATATTCTGGGTTTCTGAATGGTCCATAACAGACCCAGAACAAATATACCACTGCCGTCATATTCCAAACACCATGACCCTAACATTAGCGTCTCCAGCCACTAAAGACCCAAATGATTTCCAGCAATTTCTTGGTGCACAGGATGGTGACCCAGGGATTCAACTGCAAAAGACAAGCAGCCAGCTATTCTGTGGCCTCCCCTCCCTGCACAGTGAGTCACTGGTTTCCACTCTCCTGGGCTCTCCAGGAATCTCTAAGAATGAGAATCAGTCCAAGCCTTCCTTGAAGGATCCTTCTGTCTTCAAGGAGCTTTCTCTCCTCCCTCTGATGCCAAAAACTCCAACCCAGCCTGATGAATCTACTTCCCCACCTTCCTCAAATTGGGTGTCTCCATCTGACCATCAACAAGCTCAGATCCACGTCCCATTTCTGACTCTGGCTGAATACGAAACCTTGGAATGGCACCTGCTGCAGAGGCAGCTCCAGCTTCAGTGGGGCTTACCAGCTGCCTTCCGGAAATCTCAGCATCCCCACAGCACCATGCAGCAGGATCCCTATGGCAAAGCCCGGTCTCTCGAGGCTGTAAAAACTTCCTGGTCAGGAAAGCCTGTCTCAGTCCTCACCAGGGAATTGCTTTTCTTCCCGGAGCATGCCCGGAGGATGCTGGAATTCCACCTCCAGAAGCAGGTGATCCATCACCGTTGGGGTCTGCCCCAGAAGATCCAGCAATCCATCCTGCAACTTCTCTCCTCCACTAACCAGCAGGCTTTGGGGTGGAGCCGTGAAGAATTACCCAATGAAAGTAGACCCCAGGCTACAGCCCTAGAAACCAACAGGGACAGTGATCTGCTCTCACCCACTGTGACTCCAATACTGACCCCTAAGCCACACTTGTTCACCGAGGCCAAGGCACTGTTGCAGAACCACATCACTTCTAAATGTATACAGATCCAACAAGGCAAGGTCCCTGCACGTGTGTACAGCTCCTGGAGCTGCAGAATTCCTGGGGGCCTAGCAGTGGTTCCCTTTTCCCGCATTCCAGAGGTCCAGACCCTGGAGCTGCAGGAAGCAACTGACCCTGACCCACATTATGAAATTGTGTCCTGGATGCCAACAGTTCTTGATCAGCAAGAACAGGCCTTACCACATGCTGTCCCTAAACGCCATAAGATGCCCCAAGCTCTGTCTGAGGAAGCCATTGAGAAACTGGAGACTACTTTACGACACAAGTACCTAGCCTTCCTGTCGGGGCTGCCTGCTCTTTATTATGTGGCTCTCTGCAGAGCCATTACCCCACTGATCAATAACCAACCCATAATCACAGAGGCGGTATCTGGGTCTACTAAGAGCCTAACAGAGGCCCCAACTCAAATGATATCATTTCAAGAACAACATTTGAGTATTGAGTCAGGCTTTCAAGATGACAATAAGATGCCTATAGACAATGCAGAGGAGTTGCAGACTGAACAACAGACAGAAGGGACAATGGAAACGGTGCTTCCAGAAAATCAGACACAGCCTGATAATCCGGACCCACCCAAGACACACATCTTGACCAAACTCAATTTCCACCTGAGGAAAAAGGTCTTAGAGATACAATTGGGAATTCCCATCAGGGCAAGGGTGTCCAGGGAAGAAAACATTGCAAATGTAGAGAACATGTCTTCACAGGAGTCTCCTGAGAATGTCAACAACCAAGAAGAAGCACTACCCCAGAAACCAGCCACCCAACCAAGTCGTCCTCTTGCCTTACCACCTGAGTGGGGGGTCCTCTTCAAGGAGCAGCTGGCAACTGAGCTGAAGGCAATCCAGCAGAGCCAAAAGCAACCTACCTCCAAAGAAGTGCCCCATGGGGCTGCCAACTGGGCTTCCACGATCTCTCAGCCCAGTGGGGACACAACACAGGCCCAGGTGCTTCATGTCCAGGTGGAGACCAGTGAAAACAACCCCAGCCTGGAAGAAGCCTGGAGCCCCGAGCCCCAAAGCCCTGGCAAGAGCAAGGACTCAGCACCACTCCTCACACTGGCTAAGAAGAAAGAGGACCCAGGGCAACTCAGAGGAGCAGGAGACCAAGGGGAAGGGGATGCAGGTCTTGGGCCCTCCTTAGCCCAAGAAGAAAGACTCCCTGTTGAAGAGCAAAGGCCAGCAGGGATGCCTCTGAAGAGGACACTGCGAGGCTCCAGGAGACACAGCCAGAGCTTTCATCTTGCCGATCTTTGCCAACACAAACCCCAGAATCACCCTCAGCTTAAGCCCCCAGAGCCACCTCCAGGAAGCCCTGGGAGGAAAGCTTCAGGAAATGGCTTGCAAAGTAGCCGAGTCAAACTAAATGTCCCTCTCCAACCACCAAAGATTCTTGAGAATGCCCAGCCTATGGTGGCCTGGGCTTCCCACGGCCAGCCTTCCCAGGGCCAACTCATTCAGGCTAAGTTTTCTCAGGGCCATGCTTGGCCAAGTCAGCTTTTTCACGACCAAGTGAGGCCAGCCCACCCTCACAAGAGGCCCAGCCCTCCAGACTCAAACCTGATAAATAAGATGAAATCCTTCCTTCACTCCTTTAACCCCAAGACCAAAGGCAGTGTGTGCTTGGAATCCACATTCTGTGCAGCTGAGAAAGCAGCCAAAAGCAGAAAAGAGAATGCTGAAAAGAGACAGGCTCCAGCCAAAAGGCCCACAAAGAGAAGTAAAACCGAGAAGCCAGCTGCACACCCCAAGGTCCAGTCTTCTCCCACTGAGAAACTGCTGGGCCCGGCTCTCCTGAGGATCCCTCACTCCCCAGACAATAAGCTCCGGTTCCGCTCCCAACAGCAAAGCTCTGCCCCAGTCTCGGCCTTCCCCCGCCACTGCCCTCGGCACTGTCCTCGAATGGTTCGTGCCACCCAACCAGGGAACGCTTCTTAGCCTCCAGCCCTCACTTCAGAGAGAGACACTGGTATGCTCATGAAGACACCAGGGCAAGGAGAAAGAGTCTGTGGGTTCCCCCAATCCTCTTGAAGCCTGCCTTGAAGAGGACTGCATTTGTCATTTCCCTTAATGCACAGGTGAGCAGAGTCCCACCCCAAATATACTCTATATCTCTAAGCCAAGAGTTGTCTGTCTCCTCCTTGTCTGCACTGTACTTTGTTAAAGGAGCACACAAGAAAGGATGTGAAGTCCTTCCTACCTAGGAAGGAACATCAACCCAACTCAGGAAGTTGTTCTTTGAGAATTTTCTAGTGATTTCTAGCGGGTTCTCCACCCCCCTGCCCCATGGCTTGCAACTGATTTCACTGATGTCAAAGCAAAATGATAGGCTCTGACTCTTATGTTTCCTGGTAGTATTAAAAAGAACATTCTGGAGAATCCATTTAGGGGCCTACTGTCACCTTATTATTTGTTTTGTAGCTCCCTTGCTCTCCTGTGCACGGAATTAATGCCTCTCAGAAGGAAGACCACAGTAGGAAATTTTGGGAACTATCTTCCACCTCCAGGGAGAGAATGAATATGTATTTGAATGTTTATCACCTGTGATAAAAACTGGCAGCCTGTGACCAGGACATAGTAAGGGAGGAAATTCACTTTTCTTGGCATAAATAAACGTATAGGCTGAAAATATACCCCAAATCCAGGTACTTTAAATTGAAAAAAAAAAACTCCAAAATTGTCTCTTTATCATTAGTGTGCTAAAGTGCAGGAAGTCAAATGACGAACTTTCTAACAGCCAGTAACATAAGGAGTTTTCTAAATACAGTTGATCCCGTTGCTATTTTCAGGAATTGTTTAAAAAAAAAAAAAGATTTATTTTTATTGCAAAGTCAGATATACAGAGTGGAGAAGAGAAAGAAAGAAAGATCTTCCATCTGACGATTCACTCTCCAAGTGACCGTAATGGCTGGTGCTGAGCCAATCCGAAGCCAGGAGCCATGAGCTCTTCCCGGTCTCTCACATGGGTGCAGTGTCCTAAGGCTTTGAGCCATCCTCAACTGCTTTCCCTGGCCACAAGCAGGGTTCTGGATTGGAAGCGGGCCTGCCGGTATTAGAACCGGTGCACATATGGGATCCCAGCGAATTCAAGGCGAGAAGTTTAGCCACTAGGACAACACGCTGGGCCCTATTTTCTGGAATTTTTATACAATTACTGCTGAATCCTGGTTCTACACAAAGTCCTCACCACCTTACCTACAGCATATCACTCCATGAATATACATTTATGATTAGCAGTGGTGCTGAGCTCAATGAGCTCAATCCCTTGCAAGGACTCTCTCGGTAGTTTTCCCTCTGAGAGTAACTGTATCCCCAAAAGTCGTGTCACATAAGCCTAACAACCCCTACATTCCATCTCTTCATCTGTTCCATCCACTCCCGATTATGTCCCACTGCATTTTGAGACACTCAAACATTCACCTTGACTTTCAAAAGAAGCGTTTAAATGTTTTAACTTTCCTATTAACCAGCCACAGAAAACGATTAAAAAAATCTGAAACTTATGAGTGTGTCTAACTGCCAAATGACAATATGACTTGGGTGCATGCTCTCTCTGTCCCTCTATTACTCTCTCCCTCTCTGAATCCCAACATTGTTCCATTTCAGGAAAATATCTGTTTATCTTTGATGAAAATATCATGTGCAATTCCCTGAAACTATTGCAATAAAATGAAAATAGCCTAGAAGGAGGCTGAGAGGCAAGCTGAGAATTCTAAGCTGCCGCCAAACATGTAAGCCCCTCCAAGTTGGTTCCTGCCCACATTCCCCCTTCACACAGGCTATATGAAGTTCCTCATATATTTAGAGTGCCTCTTGCATAATAACTTTAGGAGGATTCTTGTGTAACTTATTAAGACATTTCTAGAATTCCTTTTTTTTTTTTTTTTTTTGCCATCTGTTCAATACAGCAATACAGCCTGGATTCCCACCTGCAACATCAGGTGAGTGATTTACTATCAAAGGCAGCCTCAGTAATTCTGGGCACACCAGTCAGACCCCTTCATAGTGTCCATCATACCCACATTCCTTTTAACCTCTGAGGAAGCCCAAGTGGATCCTGTCCTTCCTTCTCCATTCACTTGGGTAGGACAGCATTGGTCTCCTTGGAAGGAAGGCTAAAACCCTTGACTCTTAAGGAGATCATGATGGAAGAGCTGAAACCAAGGATGTGCTTGCCCCACTCAGCAGAAGATTTAGTAAGAACCAAACAATCTGATTCACCCTTTTCCCTTTGGAAGGAACTTCTGGTTGAACAGGGTACAGAATAATTTCAGAGGAAGGTGATCAACAAAAGGCATAAAAAAAACTACAACATAAGGATTTTTAAAAAATCCACAAACAAGTGTTTACACTGATCTCTTAGGAGGATGAAAGCTTTAAGGCCAAAGTCGAAGTCATAAGAATGGAATGCAGGGGAAATGATGAAGGTTAAAATACAAACTCTAGAGAGGAGCTTTCTCTGGTCCTTACTTAGTTCCAACTTTGGATTCCCATCCTCTCTTGCAATGACCATTAGGGTCGCTCTGGAGCGCACCCCCCCAAACAAACAAAATTAGAATAGATAGACAGAGAACAACAAGGAAAGCTTAGAACCAGACAGGAAACAGTCAGCATGGATTCACATATATCTTACTAAGTAGGATACAAAGATTAGTTACTCCTCACTAGGGTATGGAAGATTTCTCTGCACATTCCTTCTAAAACAGTTCTACACTTCAACTGTTGACATAGGCCTTGCTAGAGTTATAAGCCAGTTTAGACTATCCTAAAATCTGCCAAGTTCAGTAGAATTATGCTTCAACACTATAGACTGCTAAATACTAAAATGAGGGTAGACACGAGACAGCTGAATAGTACCCTATAGCCATTTTAAGGTGTATAGAAGCCAGTTGTATATAAACTAAAATTGAAATGTCAATGAAGTAGTCACAGGATGTGGTTAAGAACTTGTATTTATTAACATATTGGTTACTCAATACCATGTCAATTAATTCCATAATGTTGTAAGTTGTTGTTGATGTTACGTTGGGGCTTTTAATTGATCGGGATGATATTCTGCCAGCTCTACCTTCAGATCAGAGATGGTCTCCCCAAGAAACCGTTGAATTTATCTGGACAATTAGATGCTGGACTCTTTGCTTGGTATATGCTAGCAATGAAAGAATCTCAACTAAATTTGATCTGTAATATTGCAACAAGGTGGAGGATTCCACCATGGGTGGAGGGTATGGGGAAGGATTGGGGGAATCCCAGTGCCTATGAAACTGTGCTACATAATGCAATGTAATTAAAAAAAAAAGAAAGTAAATAACAATAAAACGAATAGGCTACTCACACACACACACACACACACACACACACACACACACACACACACAAAATACAAGCTTTGATATCTGATAAATTACTTAACATCTCTTAGCCTCGTACTTAAAACCTCAATTGCTATTGGTAGACCAGCGATTACCAGCATCATTTCTCTGACCCAGTCTTTTTTCACACTCCAAACTGCATATTCAGCAACTGAAAGAAAACTTCATCTTGCCCTGAAAACAATGCAAATTCATTCAAAATTTGAAAACACCCTTTACTCTATCAAACTGTTTTCCAGTATCAGAGAATGGTCATACTCTACACTCACTTTTTTGCTCAGAGAGGAGAGAATTCTCTATCTGGTGATTCAGTCCTCAAATGGCTGCCATTGTCAAGACTGGACCAAGCCAAAATCAGGAACCTGGGTCTCCCACATGGGTGGTAATGGCTCAAGCATTTGTGCCATTCTCCACTGCCTTCTCCATTACATTACTAGGTTGCTAGATTGGAAGTGGAGTCGCTGGGACTCAAACCAGTAATTATGTGGGAGGCTGTCATCAGAGATAGCAACTTAACTTCCTGTACCACACTGCCAAGCACCAGTTTTTATGATAAAGGCAGACATATTTATTTTTTACCTGATGTTTATTCCTCCCTCCTTTTTTTCTTTCTTTTTTTGGTAGATTCAATGTAGTTAAACAGACAATTCTAAGAACATGATACTTCCCTCCATCTCCCTCTTTTTATGGAGATAATATTTTTAATTTATATTATAGTCAAAGGTTTAATGCTCCACTAAAAGAAGAATTCAAAAGTAAACAGTAAAAACACTATAGTCCAGTAGAAATACATGCAAGGATTACAAACAATAATCAAATGAGAAGGATTTAATAGGATTTGAGTCTAAAGACTGGTCAAGAGAGGCAGAAAAAGTATCCCATCAATGTAACAAGCGTTATGAGTTGGGGTGTAGGATCATGGAACAGGAAGAACTTGGGTGATGAGGAAAACTCAAGAAGGGATATAGTAAAAACGACACTGAGGCGGCAGGCATTTGTAGTAGTGAGTGAGCCATAGAATGGGATGCCCATATCCCATATCAGAGAACCAGGGTTTGAATCTTGGCTGCATTTCAGATTCCAACTTCCTGCTAATATCTTTCCTGAGAGGCAGAAGGTGATGGTTCAAATAATTGGGCCCTTCCCACTCACAGGGAAGACTCAAACTCAGTTCCTGACTCCTAGCTTGAGCTTGGCCCAAACCTAGGAGTCAACCAGCAGTTGAAATTAATTCTTCCTGCTTCCCTTTTTCTTTACCTTTCAACCAAAATAAATACCGACTGCCAAAAAAGAGTGAGAGAGTTTTACCTTGGCGGCTCAGATGACAGCAGCCCTCCGCAGCGGTGGAGGCCTGCTTGCAGACAGTACCCAAGCCAGGTCGAACCCAATGCCTGAGAGTCGGTCCATGGGCACTGTCACCACGTGGTGAGAGAGTCCTGACTGCTGGGAGGCTGGAGAGAGAGATTTCTCCCCCTATGGTGAGTAGGTCATGAGGGAATCCTGGGATAGGATTAGGCCTCCAGCCCTGCCCTGCAGCCACCAGCCTGTGGCAGCAGGAAACTAGGGGGTGGGAGTTCGACTTTGGCGGCTCTGGTGACAGCAGCCCTCCGTAGCAGTGGCGGCCTGCTTGCAGAGAGTACCCAAGCCAGGTTGGACCTATGCCTGGGACTCGGCCCATGGGCAACTTTGCCATGTGGTGAGAGAGTCCTAGGCTTTGGGCAACCTCTAGGGTTTTTGGAGTATGTAATTGCTGCCTAGGGGTACCCATGAATAAGGCCAATGTGAGTGTAGGTTTGGGATAAACCCTGTGTGACTTCCAACAATGGGGTTACAGAACTTGCTGGCAAGTGTGGGGACTTTGACTTGGTGGCTTGGAGATGAGAATCCATAAGATCTGTTTGGGCCAGACTGATTTACCAGTCCATGTGTAAGTACTGAGATGGGCTGTTAGCATAGAGCATCACTGACTGCCACACACCAGTCCACACGAAAGCTCTGGCTGGGGGTCTGTCTGGCAGGGCTGGGTATCAGTACCTGATTAAGTGGTAGAACAGGGGACAGGTCACACTTTGCAGGGTCAGGACATTAACCAGCACATGAAAGAATCAGGTCTGGAGGTAAATTCTGTGGGGGATGTATGGACCCAACCCTGTGAAAATATAAGTCCTGCTGGTTAGCTCAAGTTGGGGTGGTGATGGGCTGAGCTAGGTGTGACCATGGAATCAGCCATCACTCATGGGTAAAGGAACCGACAACAGTCTGGGCAGGTCAAGGCAACAGAACCCAAATGTGCATCCTAAAACAGGATGTGGAGTGGGCTGAGCTGCAACTGGAAGGACCAGGCAGGACCAAGTGAACCTTAACTCATAAGAACAGAAATCAGACCGGAACACAGCTGAGCTAGGCTCTTACACTGACTGGTCTGCATGAGCCAGGGATACTAGGCCATGGCATCAAAGGGAAAGGCTGCGACAGGTGAGGGGCTAAGCCATCTGGGTCAGAGCAACCACTGGCATGTACATAATCTAAGGCTGGGAATAGGCCTGGTTGGCAAGCTATGAGAGTACACTCTTGCTGAGTTGGGATTCCCACTGGTGAGTGCAGGGGCCAGAGTGGGAGCTGCATTCTGGTCTGGATATGGCTGCAGTCTCCACTGGCACAAGTGTGAACTGGGGCTGGGCGCACGTAGCTGGGTAAGATTCCAGCACCATCTGGTGCTCTGGAGAACCAGGGTAGGTGTAGGACAAAGCTAGGTCTCTGCCCCTACTGAGCCACATGTGAGCAATGTCTGGGTATGGACGAGCCTTGGCTGGGCTGAAACATCCAACAGTAAGAACTGGAATGGGTTGAAGACCAGTCAGGAAAGGCCACTGTTCCTGCTAGAACAGGAGGTGGACTGAGTAAGGCTGGCCCATGGACTCACCAGTGCGTGCAAGATCTGTCATTGGGAGAGATTCTGATGGAGAGGCCTGGGTAACTCCTCTGGCAGGACACAGACCCAGCAGGTGAACACAAGAACTACGATAGGGAACAACCCAGACCAGGCCAGAAAAAGATACCCACCTGCATACATTTGGCATAGGTCAGGGGCAGAACAGGCTGAATCAGTTCACATCACCCACTGGAGAATCCAAGCATCAGAACAGAGTGGGGTCGGGCCAGGTTAGATCGCAACACATACCAATGCACATTATGGCTGGGATTGGATGCCTGGTGGGCTAGGCTAGCTGTAACCCTAACCAGCGTCAGCTGGAATTGGGGATGGGCCAGGCCAAGCCAGGCTACAACACCTGGCAAATGCCAATGTGAGGTGGGCCATACCAGACTGGGCCACAGACCCCAACCAGCACATGTGAGAACCAGGGAGGAAGGGGGCAAACCCAATAGGGAGAATGTGGAGGGCTCCCCTGCTGGATACCCACTCCCACTGGAGAGTGCGAGTTGGGATGGGGGCAGACCAGACCAGGCAGGGCTACAACACCTGTGGGCCTCATGTGAGCTAGAACAGGGAAAAGCCAGGCTGGACTGACTGTTCCCACTGGTATAGCGTAAATTAGAGTGGGTGAGGGTTTGTTGGGCTTTGCTGCAACATCAGCTGGCAGAGGCTGGCACTGGGGGCTAGTTCTGTCAAGTTAAACTACAGAACCACCTGGAGAGTGCCTAATCTGGAAGTGGGAGTGGCCGAGGAGGGAAATAGTGGGCTCCTCCCTCTTGGGTTACCACTCCCACTGGAGAGCATTAAAACCAGGACTGGGGCAAGGTGGCTAGACAGAATGGTACTCGCCAGTATGTGTGTAGGCTGGATAGTAGGGTTGGCTGGGTTGAACTAGGATTCAATGCCCATTGACATGTATGAGAGCTAAATGGGATGCAGAACAGACTGAACAAGTTGGCAGTACATACTGGCAAGCATGGGAACTAGGGTAGGGAGCACACCTGGTGGGGGTTATGGGGAGTTGCCCCAACTAGGCTGCAGCTCCCACTGGTTTGCATGAGAGCCAAGTGTGTGCTAAGCAAAATCAGGCTTGACTGCAACACCCATTGGTTCATGTGGAAGACAGGTCTGGAAACAGGAATGACCCAGCAATTACAACCACCAACATATGCATAAACTGATTGGGACGACAAACTCTGCCGGACCTCGTATTGGCAAGCACAACAAGAATCAGGTCTGGGATCACCTCAGACGAAGTTTCTTTGGGAATCCCACCTCAGACAAAGTTTCTTTGGAGATTCCTCCAACTGAACTGCTGATCTCAGAACTCCAACCATGAAGAGACTATGTCAGCCATTGGATTCTGAAGAGATTTCATTGTGCTTGGAACAGCAAGACTGGCAGCAATTCAGTACTGATGGACTATCAAAACTGCATGAGCAGGATCCTCGGAGCATGCCCCATGTCAGGGACTTGGGTTGGGTGGGGTTCTCCCTTTATCTTTCCCCTTACCCCAATACAGAAAAAATAATAATAATATTAATGTGGAAACAATGATCTTACTCACTTTCCTGTAGCCCTTGACCCTTTGTGCCCTAATAAACTATGTAAAGATTATCAAAATAAAAGAATTGAAAAAAAGACAGTGACTTTTTTTTTTTCAAAAACAGTCTTCAGAAGCATCTTGCATTTAACAACTGAGTACTCACTTTAGTTTCAAGTAAACATAACAATGAACAAGACAGAGGTTTCAGGCCTTTCCATAGTGGAGCTCATGGTCTTGTAGGCTAGGAAAGTGTCATATACTCAAATGTATAATCAATACGTACATGTCCAAGTCCAATACTCATCTTCAACCATTCAATAATGAACTCTTGAATTTCTGCCCCTCCCACCGCTGAATCACACACCAACCAAACCTGCTCCAATTACAGTATTTCTCAATTCAGTTAGTGTGCTTCATCTTTCCAGTTACTCAGGACAAAAACCACTCTTGGGTTTTTGTCTAAAAGTCCACATCAAATCTGTCTATAAAGCCTGCAATCTCCACCTTCAAAAAATTCATCGAATACCTGACTGCTTCTCACCACTTCTACTTTACTATTACTGTATTAGCATCATAACCAATCTCTACATTTCATTCTGTGATTATGCTTTCAACAATCTATTATTAAATAAAGTTATGGCCAGACATGATGGCTCAGCGGCTAAATCCTCGCCTTCACGTGCCAGGATCCCATATGGGCACTGGGTAACATTCCAGCTGCTCCACTTCGCATTCAGCTCCCTGCTTTTGGCCTAGGAAGGCAGTCAAGGATGGCCAAAAGCCTTGGGACCCTGCACCAGCATGGGAGACCCAGAAGAAGCTCCTGGCTCCTGGCTTCAGATAGGTTCACCTCTGGCCATTGCAGCTATTCAGGGAGTAAACCAGTGGGCAGAAAATCTTTCTCTCTGTCTCTCCTTCTCTCTCAAATCTGCCTTTCTAATAAAAAATAAATCTTTTAAAAAGAAAGGGTCATGATTATCTTCAGGAAAGATTCTGGAAGGTGATATATAGATGGATAGGTAAATAGATGGAAGCCATGTGACAAGTTAAGTGCAAATGGAGAGACCTAAGGACTATGCTCTGCATGGGGAAACTGAGGAACAATATTCAGTGAGGGAAAACAAAACAGTGTGATATGCTAGAACCCAAGAAAATATTCCAAATAGAAAATGGTCAACCAGCTATGTAAAATGAGGACCAACAGACATACATAAGCCTCATCATGAGAAGAATATGGGTATAGGAGTAGAGGTGATGCCATGACTAGGATACAATGAAGAGAGCTTGGAGAGCAATTGGTGATTGTGTGATAATTGCTTCAAGGAGTTCTCTTCCTGCGGAAATAAATACAAATGATGAAATAGCTGGAAGTGGTTTTAGGATCCAAAGAAGGGTCTTTATTAAAGATGAGACAGTATGTTGGGTGTTGAGGTAAAAGGTCCAAATAACAGAAACAAGTTAATACTACAAAAAAGTGGAAGAACTGCTAGAGCAATCAGTATGCACGTATGGAGATGAGAGAATATGAAAAATTAAATATATGGGTTCATAGGTGGGTGATAGGAATTGCATCGTTAGGGGAAGGTTTTAGGGAATAAAGGGAAAGTTTCTTCTACAGATACAATGTGGACAAAATCTGGATGGATGAATAAAGACCTGGGAAGGGATCCTGACTGCAGATGGGGTTTATGGGTACAGAGAATCAAAACCAGAAAGCTGGGGGTCACCATGCAAAAGTTCTATTAGAGTAGAAAGAGTTTATGGCTGTGTAATGGCCCAGATGGACACGAAAAGGTGATGGAAATGGCCGCACATGTGTGAAACAGGTGTTCTTGGAACACTGATTCATGTTGTAAGCATATTAAAGATGGAGTCTTGCTCATGCAAGGAGAGATCACAGATAAAACTTGAAACGTGAGATCTGAGCAAGAACATGGTGCTGGAAACAAATAATGCAGGGACCATATGCTAAAGTTCTGTGAGGAGTTTTTGAGGGTGGTAGGGGAAAAAGGAGAGCAGGAAGACAGAGGTCTCATGTGCACATGGAATGGACCTCTATGTTGGCCACCTAATACCTCTAAGAAGGTAGCAACTTTCATTGCTATCTTCCTTATAAGAAGTAAAAGCCGGGGCCCGGTGCGGTGGCGCAGTGGTTAAGGTCCTCGCCTTGCACGCCCAAGATCCCATATGGGCGCTGGTTCTAATCCCGGCAGCCCCGCTTCCCTTCCAGCTCCCTGCATGTGGCCTGGGAAAGCAGTCGAGGACAGCCCAAAGCTTTGGGAACCTGCACCCGCGTGGGAGACCCGGAAGAGGCTCCTGGCTTCGGATCGGCATAGCATCGACCGTTGCGCTCACTTGGGGAGTGAATCATCGGACGGAAGATCTTCCTCTCTGTCTCTCCTCTTTGTATATCCGCCTTTCCAATGAAAAAAATAATAAAAATAAATCTTTAAAAAAAAAAAGAAGTAAAAGCCAGAAATGCTTAGTTTCCTTGTGATGTGTTGTGACAGACATGGGGATGATGATTGGGTTTACACACGTTTGTGTGACATGTGCCTTCCTCCATCCTTGTTAGGACATCGGCACACTACCCATCTGATACAAAAAACAAAACAAAAAAAAACAAACAGGGTCGGTCACCATGTCATCAAATCAAGAGTTAGTAGCAGACTTGGTATCTCTGAGTAGGATCCCCGTATTTAATATGTCTACTTCCAGTACACGGAAGAGTCGTGGATATATCCCTTCTCCAAATGGTAATTCTGTGCCTAACAGATGGGGCCCAGCCCTTAACAGAGCCCCGAGGACACCAAGGCAGTTCAGGCCTGCTGAGCCAAAACTCCCCAGGTGTTTTTCTAAAGCACCCCAAAGATCAAGCAAGGTCTTGTGACAAACACATCCTCTCTGCCTGCTGGGAGCTGGGCAGAGAGCCACAGAGCCAGGGACCTAGAGAGGGACCCAGAATGAAAAGAGGAACTGACTCATATGTGTGAGAGTGGCATCAGGTGGGAAGCCAGGGTTAGTGTGCACACATCCTGGTTAGGGTGGAGTAGATCCATTTATGGTCTACCATGGGTTTCTATATCCCATCGTCCAGCCTAGACTCATGCCGCTGACCAAATTCCCATAACAGAGGACTACAGGCATAGAGAGAACCGGAATGAAGACCAGCAAAATTTTAAGTTACCAGCACAGTTGGGTAGTAGGAGAAGATGGGAACAGAACCTATGACTCACACAGGAAGCACATGGAGGATGTAGCCTAGCTCATCCCACAACTCTAACATGCACACAACCCACCCTCCCAATTGCCTTAGGCACAAGTGAGGCAAAAGGGAAGAAACGAGAAACGAACACCTAATGAAAGGCACAGATTCAAGAACAGACTATTCTAGAAGTGGAGGTAAATTCTAGAATACATCATTGTTTATTTGGGACTTAGATTATATCTTGGTCAAACTTGTTCTCTCCAAAACGATGTATCATAATTATCTGGGTTTGCGGGTTGGGGGGATTTCAGTCAACTAATTGTCAACAGGGGAGGGAGAGTGGCTTCTCCAATACAACGTTCCTGCGCTTGTGTGCTTGCTCACTTCCATTCTGACAGGGAAGGCAGACATTACAGGATAAGCATCCCCACAGAGCTGCTGCTTCTGGCACCTGTGTGAGGCGGCTGGGCAGCTGCTGCTACTTTACCATAAGAGCCAAAAGCCTAGACCAGGCCTGTCAAAGAAAAAAGGATAAGAATGGTTCTAGTATACACTACAGAGAAAGAAAATAGAGTTACTTTGAGTTCAGGTAAGGTATAAGAAATAAGAAAAAAAGCAGACATATAAAGTGCTGAGATTTGGATCTAACCAGGTGGAACTTGGATTATAGAGAATCAACAGATGCATATCCAGACAGGGTAAGCTCAGGACAGGGACAGTTGGACTGGATGAGGATATAGAGAAGAGATAGCAAGCCTGGGAAGGGGCCAGAGAGATATCTTGTTTCCAGAAGGACGGGCAGGTGCTGCCAACTGGCCCCTTTCCCACCATGTCCCTCATAACTTCTCTCCATCCAAGATCAGGCAAGGAGCATTCTAGGGGATTTCCAAATGTATCATTCCCAAGGTCAGGTCAGGTACAGAGGCCATAGGGGCAGGGTCCTGGGCAGGCAGTCTGACATGAGAACCCAAACAGCGGGAAGGGAAGCCACTGCTTGCAGTAAATAGTATTGGCAGCTGGAATATCTCAGAGAAGATGAAGACTACAATGTGAGAGGCCCAAGCAGAACCACACACAAAGACAGATGAACACAAGCACTCAGCCACCCACACAGTGCAGAGAAAGACACAAAGCCAACCATGCCACTCAGAAACTAAGAGTGTTCATAAACAGGCCCAGGTAACGCAGTTACACAGACTCATGAACAATCTGAGACATGCTCAAGCAGACACACACACACACACACACACACACACACACACACACACACACACACAGACGCATCTCATCTCATGGAACCCACAGTCACAAATACAGTCCAAATCCAGGCTTCCTTCCAAACCCCTCTCCTCCATAAAGCCCCTAACCCACCCCAGCTCAGGCCACTTTCTCATCTCTAAACTCTTGTTTGTGACTCTATCTTGTGACTTGTCCTTTAATAGCACAGTCTTGGATTCTATTGCAGGTCCTTGGAAACCACAACTTGGCTTTGTGCCTTTAAGGAACTGTCAAGATAAAAATGTGAGTCCACTGTACACTTCACCTCCATACCCATCATCATGACAGCCCTAGTGTATTGGGGCTGACCCCTAGAATCTGACACAGAAGACACAAGAGAAGAATGGGATAGACACACCTAGGCTGGGTTACCCTCAGGAACCATGAAAACCCAGGCTCTCCTTTACTGGCAGGGAGCGCCTGACACAGGCCATCTGTAACTTTTGATCTACCACAAACTTTCATTTGAACCTGTATGCCTCCCTTAGCAACCCATGACAAATTCAGTTCTGGTAGCACATCCAAAGACAAATCCAAGTCCCAGTTCCTTCAAGTGGAACTAGAAAAACTGTAGCAAGGAAAGGTAATGTTGACAGGTGTTAACCAAAAATGACACATGGCTCTCTACTTGCCTTAGCTGAATCACAGTTGCAAGAGTAAATTCCATAGGCATGGAGGGTCCAGAAGATAGCCAATACCAGACAAATGCATTATGCCCAAGCCTAAGTCCATGTACATATATCATAGAAAGATAAAATCTGTCTAACTCAAATTCAACACTTTGGTCAACCTTAATCCCAGTTCCAAAATTTATCAATGTCCTACTCCACCCTAACACCATCCTAAACCAACAAACACTAGCCAATCCCAAGATCACTTTAACATCATCATGACTCCACACCAATGCTTTATTACTGCCAAAATCCAATCTCTAATGGCAATACCAATGCTGCTCTAGGCCTAATTCTCATCCTAGTCACTGCGCGTTAACGTGTGCCACTACACCAGGTACACAGAATGATACATTTCTCAAACTGTGTGTACCCAAAGAACCTCACTAGTTCCTTCAGAACAACTGCATGGGTCACAGAACGTCTAATTACAGGGACTCAGTGCTCAGCTGGGAATCCAAGAGCGCCAAAGCGCCCAGGCCCTTTGACCCCCGTTGGACACACAGGCTATGGGACCCAGCCCACCCCAAACTCTATTCCAGGACTAGCCCAACCCCTAAGCCAAAATTCCCGCTATACCCCTCCCCATCCCTTGCCTTGTGCCAAGCTTGAAGCATCTGCTGCCCTGAAACCCCCCCACCAGGCTGGCAGACAAGCCCAAGGCCGAGGGAATGTGGCCCTTTCCAATGTGGGGATTTCCAGACTCTTGCAACACCCATACCTAGCGTGTCCATCCCACAACAGGCCCAGGTGCTTGTCCTGAAGAAGCAAACGATCTGTTAATGAAGGACAAAAAATAAAAACATTTACAAAGTCTAACTGTAATAGTGTGCATTCCGCACGTACCGTGGGAGAGCTCAAGTCAGCCTCATCCATAAATGCCAGTGCAGCGCCACTCCACTGTCTGCCTCGCCCCCCGAGAGGTTGTCACACAGTACCTAAGCTCCACTGGGTCATCACCAAGTCAAAACCTTCACTCCCAGGACTCCCTATGTCTATATTCAGCCTAGCCTGAGGGCGAAAAGGGGCTTTGGTTTAGGCCTACAAACTCTAGAATCCTCTACTGAGGATAAGGTTCAGACTGGGAGGAATTAGACCAGCAGAGCAGCAGTTAAGCTCCACAGACAGTCTGTGTAGTCCCTCGGAGGTTGCTCTATCACCGCAATGTCAAGTTCAAGCACAGTCTCCTTTCCTGAAGCAGGAAATCCAAGTTTGAGATCCAACAGAACCGCAGCCACCATCTCATGCGGGTCAGAGGAGCCTGGAGACACAAAGAGGATCGGAGTACTTGGAGTAGAGACATCCCTCTATGATCTCTGAGTAGCAAAAAAGCACAGAGAAGCCCCAAGGGAACAGACAGGTGTCTTGGACTGGAAGGGAGCCTGGGATTTTAGAAGGAGCAGCATGGTCTCCTCCTTTTGCCTGCCACCTTCCCATTTCTCAACAAGAAGCACCATACCATAAAATCACTTCTCTTCAGGATTTAGGGAACCATCATGTGGGCTTCCTTTCCCTGGACCACCTTTGTTCTTTCTCTTGGTTCTAGGTCTATCTGTTGTGTGGCATGGGAGCCAAACAGGTCCTCATGGCTGGCTTAGTCCTAAGTCATCAAGGGCTTGTAATTACTGGGCAGCTTCTAGGTACAAAGTACAGATTCTAAGGCTCCTTCCTGATGTTCTGTGTCAATGGTCCAAAATTGCGCCTCTAATTTCATATTCTTAACTGGGTTCCCAGGTGATTCTGAAATGTAGCTGAATTTTGAAACAATCTAATGCATTGTGATTCTGGAATCATCTACATCACTCCTCTCAAAGCCCTTGGTATTCCACCTTTCCACAGAGACAAGCGTGCAAGAAATGGGACTCTCCCATCAAACTAGGTATAGCAACCAGAAATATTACCTTCCTGCTGTGCCTGGTCCTACACCAGCAGTGCTAGCCTCTTACCAGTAAGGGACTCTCTATGCCCTGCTTAAGACTTAGGCTGCTGGAAAACCTCACACGCAAAGGCTTGGTCATCTGTCTTATGGCCACCCAAATCCTGTCCCCATCCTCCTTGGACCTGGAGGAAAACACTGTACCTCTTCTTCCTCCACAGCCTGTCTCCAGTCCCTGCCCTCCCCGTGCAATGCCCCTCTGACAGGCCTGATATTTTTGTCATTACAGCATTCCCAGTCATGCTGTCCTGACTATGTAGCTCTCAATCCTGGGCCCTTCTTCATCTCCTTAAGGCTTCTCTAGCCCCTTAAGCTCCATCCTTCAGAAAATAAGTAAGCCTGCAGGTGAATGACTTCTTGCTTTGTTCAGCACTCTGGAAACCAGATGGATTTTCCAATTTGAACTTAAGGATTCACACCTCTGAGGTCCCCATTCAGTTTCAAACATAGATTCTAAGTTACGATCCGCTTGTTCTTATATAGCACACATAGGATAAAGTGCCAGTGGTAAAGGAACAGAGTCACATCATTCAAGATGGCAGAGTAAGAAGCTTCTACAGATCTGTTCCTCCAACCAATGAAATCTTTGAAATGGAAAGAGTATTTAAAGCCAACAATTTCTGCATTCCAAACTGTGAGATCATTACCAGCAAGAGTATAGTGTTAGCAGCCCACATTCTCTTGATTCTCTTCCCTTAATGTCCTCATTCATCCAATCTAACCTATGGATCAAAAGACAACTTTTCAGGGCTGCCAGATTCAGACCCCCCACACTAAGCTTCGGAGAGGAGCGAGTGTCTGCAGAGACTAAACTCGAAGTAAGGGCTAGGTAAGCAGTCTTGTGATCCTAGAGAAGGGTAAGGACTATTGTCCTCATCTCAATCTCTTTCCTATGGTGAATATACCTATGCTTGGTCCTTTGCAGGCTGCTTGAATACCTTTGTCTTATATCTCCAGATCTAGCCATAGAACAGGATACAGGCATAAACCCACACACCAGAGTGGCTGGAACTTGTTATCCCCTTCCTTTTTAGAGGAAACTATTTGTCTATCCAGCAAAGGGTTCCGGCTCCTTCTTTTCCTTTAAGGATTGTAACTTAGCTTCTAAGCTCTAGGAGTAAAGCAAAAAGGCCTCAGTACCTCCCGGATGGGACATCTCCCTGAGCATCTTCCAACACTGTGAGTTCAAAGTTCAGAGACAGAAGCGTAGCTGCTAGGAGACTCCTGGATCTAGGAAAATGGGGAAGTATAAAATCTGATGCCACTGTAGATACAACCTTACACAAATAAGAAGTCCCTCATAATTGTGTAAATAAGGGCAAAGAGAAAACATAACATTATTTTGTGAAAAAAAAATTATGGGATTTTAGAAGAGAAGACGGTTCACTATCTTTCTCTCCCCTGCTATGCCCTCTCCTAGCTGCTGGCAAAGGTTGGGTCACACTGGAAAACATTTTGCCTAGCTGAACACTGTCCTAGCAATATCTTCAGACCAACCTTTCTCCCTCTTTATTGACCCTGTGCTCATCTGGAAAAGAACAAGGAGCAAAACAGACCCACTTTGTTTTCCCCGCCGTACCCTCCCCTAACAGCTAAGTTTGACAAAGTGTGGTCCATGGTGGTAATACTGCTCTGAGTCATGCACACGCCCATGTGTCTCCTCCTCCCTATCCCTGTGCGTGGACACACACACACACACACACACACACACACACCAAGATCCTGGCTCTCTGAAGACTGTGTGATAATTAATAAGAGTGGAGGATCTTTACAACTAAAAAGATGTTCTGGAGGTAAGTGGTGCTAATAGTTGTCTAATTGTAAATATTCTAAGGACCACTGAATTTAAAGGAGGAATTTTATGGTATGTGGTTTCCATCTCAATTGAAAAGCAACAAAGATGAAATACTTTTACAACGGAACAGATAAAATAATTATAAACAGTTAAAATAATTTGTAATCAAACAGTACTATATTATAGAAAGTCTTTCGGACAGAAGGCAAATGTCAGCAAAAACTAGTCTGGATCCACACAGTTGAAAACTACGTGGGTAAAGCTGTGTGCTCTCTGCAGAGGTCAATGCTCATTTTTGTTCTTAATTTTCAGTCAATCCCAGACACAAGTTATTTTTAAATTGACATATTTGAGAGGAAATTGTAAGCATGCAATCAGGCTGAAGCTTTTATAATTAACTGAGATGTGCCTGAAACATTGCAAATGACACTTTGATTTAATGATTGTTATCCAGAGGAACATTTTGTCTAACAAATAAGATGCCTGTGTCCCACACTGAATTCCTTGACTTGATTTCCAGCTCTGGCTCCTAAGTGTAGCTCCCTGCTCTGCAGTTGCTGGGAGACAGTAGTGATAACTTAAGATTTGAGTTATGGGGGCTGGTATTGGGTTTAGCAAGCAGAGCCACCACCTATGATGTCAGCATCTCATATTCGTGCCAGCTTGAGTCCCAGTTGCTTTGACTCAGCTCCCTGCCGATGGTCTTGGACGGCAGTGAAAGGTGGTTCAAGTGCTTGGCCCCCTGCAAGCTCATATGGAAGATCCAGATAGAGATTCTAGTTCCTGCCTTCTACCTGATCCAGCCCTGGCTATTGCAGCCATGTGAGAAGAGAACCAGCAAATGGAAGATCTATCTCCTCCTGTCTCTGTAACTTCAACTTTCAAATAATTAAATAAATCCTTTTCATTTTTATTTTTTGCAAATGATTTTTACTTTGTTTTAAAAATCTTATTTATTTAAATTTTATTTAATTTATTTATTTTATGATACAGTGCCATAGACTCCGGAATTTCCCCTCCTTCCTTCCTTAAGTCTCCTCCCCCCACTAATTTTCTCTGTATTATTATTATTGTATAGTCCTTAAAAAACAGAAGTCCATCATTCTGCTTTTAAACTACTTAAGTTTATTAATGTTAATTTTATTTAAAAAGTTAATTTCAAGTTTATTAAGTTAATTTAAATTACTATTTAAATATTTAAATGTATCTTTAAAAAAATAATGGAGTTTCTGCCATCTGTGTGGGAGAAGAATTTTGTTCCCACTTCTCAACTTCAACCTGGCCCAGTCTAAGCCACTGCTGGCTTTTAGGGGAGTAAACCAGCAGATGGGAACTCTGCCTCTCTCCTTAGCTCTGTGTGTGTATGAGAGAGAGAGAGAGACAGAGAGAGACAGAGAGACAGAGAGACAGAGAGAGAAATAAATGTCACTCAGGTATCCAAGACACGCACCAGAGATGCTTGAAAAATTAGCAATGTCATATTTTCTTTTAGAAAAATAAGTACTAGTAACTCAACAACTATACAGAGTCTGAGATTTTATTTGAAACTTGGAAACTATTCTGTTCCTGATTTGTGAATGCTAGTGGTAGAGTCCCAAGTCATAAAGGACTTTCATCACTCACAGCACAGCATTATTTTTTGCGTCCGTTTGTCATGTCTACCAAGACTCATGGGTTAGCACAGGATGTATGACAGAGGCCCACACGAGTATGACAGAGGAACACTGAGCCTTGGAAATTTATTATTTTGACAATAAGCCAAACCTGAGCTATTTTTAGAAGTAGATATCACCCATTACCTCATCCCTCAAGGTTGCTCGTTGTGAACCTAATCCTGAAAATTGCCAGGAAAAAAAAAGTTAAAATCTAACATCCTTAGCACATCCAGTAAGAACATTTAGGGATGTTAAGGACTGATGGAAGGTTGTCTTCCGCAAAAGCTATTATACTTTACAAAGTGCTTTTGTTAGGAAAAAAGCTTATATGGTCTCTAGGGTACTAGTGATGGCCTCCAGTTGACACCTAGCAAGAAGCCAGTGGCTCTCCATTCTACAAAAGAGAGAGGGGGAGGGGGGAGAGGGAGAGAATCTGCCGACAATGTAAATGAACTTGAAAGATTCTTCTCCATTTAATTTCCTCTAATTGGAAACCCAGCCTCATATACCTAGGCAAGTGTTACGTCGATGAGAGAAAAGCAGCCGAGGCTGGTGGGCATTCCGGGCCTGGCTAATGCTAAATCCATGTTAACTACACAGTGTGCCAGCATCGTTACCTATTCTGTTTTTCTTGCTTTAAAGATAGTTGTGGGAAACAAATGGGTAAAAGTTTATTTTGAGGCTTCATATCTCTTCCTATAATAATTGGGGGTTTTTTTATTGTTAATAACATTGTATTATGTGATACAGTTTTATAGGCACTGGGATTCCCCCCACTCCTCCCACAACCCTCCACCCATGGTGGATTCCTCCACCTTGCTGCATAACCACAGTTCAAGTTCAGTTGAGATTCCTTTGTTGCAAGCATATACCTGGCATAGAGTCCAGCATCTTATTGTCCAGATAAGTTCAGCAGCTTCTTGGGGAGACCCTCTCTGGTCTGAAGGTAGAGCTAACAGAGTAAAGTTCCGGTCAGTTGAAAGCCCCAACAAAACATCAGCATCAATATACAACATTATGGAATTAATTGGCATAGTATTGAGTAAACAATATGTTAAAAATAATGCAATTTCAATTCTTCAAAACACATGGGTTTTTATTTTTGAATTGTCAATATTGCTAACATAATCATGTCATTGCTGAGTTCTTCAGATTTTTAACAAATTACATGTAAAAGCTGGAATACTTAATTTTGAAAAAATATACAAAAAAAAAGAAAACATATACATACAGTCTCTGTCATCCACATTTCTCCCTGATGATTAAAAAAGTGATGAAACATGTAAGAAAATGCAAAATGAATCGATCGTTTTTCAGTATTTTGAATTAAAATTATAACGTCAAATAAGGATGTTATAACCTGTGTAAATTTTTATCTAATAATTTTAGGGAAGAAATGCTTCCAAAAGCTGTTGCATTTGCAAGCGTTACAAGTATAGCTTTTGCTTTTTGGAAATGTTAGAGAAATGTCTTTAAAAGTATGATTGTGGGGCCCGGCGCGGTGGCGCAAGTGGTTAAGGTCCTCGCCTTGCACGCCCGGGATCCCATATGGGTGCCGGTTCTAACCCAGCGGCCCCGCTTCCCATGCAGCTCTCCCTGCCTGTGGCCCAGGAAAGCAGTCGAGGACGGCCCAAAGCTTTGGGACCCTGCACCCGCGTGGGAGACCCGGAAGAGGCTCCTGGCTTCAGCTCGGCATAGCATTGGCCGTTGCGCTCACTTGGGGAGTGAATCATCGGACGGAAGATCTTCCTCTCTGTATATCTGCCTTTCCAATAAAAATAAAATAAATCTTTTTTAAAAAAAAGTATGATTATGTGTGATAGGCAGAAGGATGCTTATCTCTTGAGTCATGATTCACATTCCAAGTTTTTGCTCCTTGTATGCATTATTTTTTATTGAAAAGTCAGATACACAGAGAGGAGGAGAGACAGAGAGAAAGATCTTCCGTCCGATGATTCACTCCCCAAATGTTCACAGCAGCCAGAACTGAGCTGATCCGAAGCCTCCGGATCTCCCACATGGATGTAGGGTCCTAAGGTGTTTGGCCATCCTCAACTGCTTTCCCAGGCCACAAGCAGGGAGCTGAATGGGAAGCGGAGCTGCCAAGATTAGAACTGGTGCCCATATGGGATCTCGGCGCATTCAAGGCAAGGACCTTAGCCACTAAGCTACTGCACCAGGCCCCCTTGTACATATTTATTTGTATACTTATCTTACTCCCATGTAGGAGCAGCTGACAGGGGAAGAATGACTTCTGGATGCTTCCATGGACCTGGCCACTGTACTTGCAGGTAGAGAAGGAGTAGAGACAAAGTGGTTAAGAAGGAGGAAACTGGAGGACACATCTGGGTCAGAACAAGGCATTCACCCACATGGGAGACCTGGGCTGGGCTAAACAGCACACATAAGATGGAGCTTGTGGGCATGCCTGACTGGGCTAGGTTGCAGTACCAACCCAGAGAGTCAGAGCACAGGGTGGGCCACATCAGGCTGGGCCGCAGCACCCACCAGAACACAAGAGAACTGGATCTGGGGACAGGTTCTGTGAGCTCACCTCTGCTGATTTGCACAGAGCTGAGGGCAATGACAGGCCAAGCCAGGCTGGAGCACAGAAATCACCTGACAGGAACCCACCTGACATTCTCGGCAGCCAGGGATGGAAGAAAGCCAGGCTGAGCCAGGTTGCAGCACTCGTTAGCACATACAAAAGCCATGACTGAGAGTAGACCATGCCAACCAGGGCTGCAGCACCCTTTAACACATGTGATATCCTGGTCCTGGTAGAAGAACTTGCAGAAAATTCCTCTGCTAAGCCACAGCTCCTGCTGGGAAGCACAAGTGCCTGAGCTGGAGGTAGAAGACCAGACAAGTCTGCAGCACTAGTCTGTATTTGTATAGACTGGGTCTGGGAGCAAGGTAGGCCTGGCTAGGCTGTAGCACCCCCTGGCACAGGTGAGAGCCAGGATGGGATGGGGCATAGGCCAGGCCAGTTTGGACCTCAATATCTGTCAGTTCACATGAGGGCTTGCAGTGGGACAGGCTGAGCTATACTGCTGGGACTGGGGGTGGGGTCAGGGGTAGGAACTGGGGATGGCTCAGGCTCAGCAAGGTTGTAGAACCTTTTGGGGACTATCAAGACTTGGGGTAGGTCATCTCAGACTGGGTCATAGCACATGCAAGACCTAGAGCTAGGAGCAGGCCTGGTAGGGGAACTGTGGGGACTTTCCTTTTTGGCTGCAGATCCCACTGGGGAATACAAGAGTCAGGGCTGGGGGGGCAGACCAAGCTGGGCAAAGCTACAGCATCCATCAGCACGAATGTGGGCTGGATTAAGGGGCATGCCAGACTGGGCTAGTCTCCAGCAAATGCTGGCACTCCTGAAAGCCAGAATGGGTGAGGGTTGGCTAGGCTAGGCCACAGCACTCACTGACAAGTGCCAGGACTGGGTTCAATTCATGTCAGACTAGACCACAGTACTTACTGACAAGCAAGTGCAAGATCTGGGACTGGAAGTGGGCCTGATAGGGAAACTGTGGGTACTCCTCTGCTAGGCTACAGTGTCCACTAGTGAGCACAAAAACCAGAGCTAGTGGCATACTGGGTTGGACAAGGCAACCACACCTCAAAGGTAGGCATAAGTGGGCTGGGTTTGGGTGCAGGATAGGCTAAGCTGCAGCACCCATGAATGTGCAAAAGAGCTAGATGGGATATGGGATGGACCGAGCTAGGCTGCAGCACAAGCAGCACATGCAAAAACCAGGGCTAGAAGTGGGCCTAGTGAAGGTTATTGGGGGTCACCTAGACAAGGCACCTGCTGGTTTGCATGAAGACAGGACCTGGGACAGGCTAGGCTGGGCTAGGCTGGACTAGGCTACAGTACCATCACTTCACCTGAGAGATGTGACTGGAGACAGAACGGAGCAGGCAGCTGCACTGACTGGAATGTACATTGACTGGTGCAGGTGACAGACCACACCTGACCCTGTACCAGCTGATACACACAAGAGTCAAATTTGAGGTTCCCTTGGTTTCTTTGGGAGACTAGTCAAGTAAGTCGCTGGACTCAAACCCTGGCAACAGGAGAAATCACAAAGTATGTGGTTCAAGTGTCGAGACTGGAACTTCTCAGTGGCTGATGCCTATGCAGTGCACAGCCCAGATACACATGGCAGACATGGCACATGGCAGCCAGCTCATCTAGACCAGTCAGCAGTTGACGCAGAGTGCCTCATCAGAAGACGGAAAGCAGGACATGTTGGACCAAGCTTGGACATCCTGGCCAAACTTCACAGCATGCTTCTAGGTTCATGAATGCACTAATATGGACTTGGTCAGCCAACAGACCTTGGAAATATTTTCTCAGTCCTGTGCAATGAAGCTGCAGGACAATGACCCCTCAGGACAATGACCTGGTCCTCTCTACCCCGGACCGCACTTACTGGGACCATCTGGATGCGGTACACCGATGTGGAACTCTAAACCGCAGCCCCTGTGTTGGGCTCTGGGGCCCGAGGTGATGGCTGGAGCGACCTGCTGAGGCCCGGAGGTCGCTTTGGGCGAGCCAGCAGCAAGCCCACCCTCGCTTGTGCCCACGTCCGGTGCCCACACTGCCCGCAGCCACGCATTGGGATCCTACAGGGCGACGGCTGCCTCGAAAGAGCCATCGTGTGAGGTGCCCGTGGGCACCCGCGGTGTGGGTACTGTGCCAGTCGGGCCGGTGCTCGCCCAGGGGAGGCCTGAACACCAGCCTAGGGAGTTGAGAATGACTCTTTCAAAGACCTCGCCCTGGGCTCTCCCACTAAGCCAAGCCTGTCCAGTCAGTGCTCCCCACGCTGGCTTCCAGGGACCCTGAAGAATTGTGTTCAGGGGGCCCAACTTCTGGTGCTCTGTTTTCTGAGGTTATAGGTCTCCCTAAAACTGGAAAATCAGTAAGCCCGTAGGAGCTAATGCTAAACAAAAGCTGAAGAAAGACAAGCGATCTGCCAATCTTTTAATTTAAATTATTACAATATTTTATATACATTTTAAAATACAGCTCATGTTTTCAGATGAAGTCACTTTTTGTCACAAAAACCAATCCACGTCATCATATGAGCATACAAAAAGGTCCTCATGTTGTCCTCTTTGTAATGGAAGATGCCAGTAGGGATTGTAAGTGAATATAGTACTTGCCATATTTAAAAGTGCCTTCTAAAACTCGTGTTGAAATGTAATTACCTTTGTAAGACTATTAAAGGGTATGGTATTTAAAGATCATGTATGGAGGCCTGTGCCCCCTGAGGCATAAGTCAACGTCTTTTTTAAGGGCTTTGAGGAGTGGGTTAACTCCATGTCTTCTGCCATCAGTTTCCTCCCCTCCAGAAGATGGCACCATCTTGGAAGCAGGAACCTCACCCTAACACCAAACTTGCCTTGGGTTTCTCACCCTCCACAACTGAAGAGAAATAAATGTATGTCCTTTTCAAAATTATCCGTTTTAAATTATACTGAATTGGGTATTTTGTTGTAGTAGCATAAAACAGACTAACATAATATTGTTATCACTTTTACATACAAAATGCCAGATATTAAGCCCTATACATGTATTTACTCATTTATACTTCATAACAATGCTATGATATGTCACATTTTCATTGATTGTATTAAATATTCATGCAAAGATTGGTTTCAGGACTCCCTCATAGATACTAAAATTCAAGGATGCTCAAATCCCTTATTTAAAATAATGTACTATCTTTGCATAATTTTTATATATTCTCTTTTTCTCATCTTCAGATTACTTATAATATCTAATGCAATGAAATGCTGCAAAAATCATTATACTGTGTGTGTGGTTTAGGACATAATGACCAAAAAAAATGTCTGTACAAGCATAATTTTTTCCCTAAATACTTCCACAGTTTGTTTTAGCCTAGTATGTGCAACCTATATATAGAGGACTAACTGTACAATTATAGGAACTGAAGCATAGAAAGCTTAAGCAACTTGCTTAAGTTCATACAGCTAATATATAAAATCTAAGTAATCTGACTCCAGAGTGCAGACTCTAATACTGTATTGCTTCCAAAATCACCTTTAGGATGTACAGGATATGGCATAAATGTGGGACCCTGATTATGTAAACAATCTGATGAAAATATACACTACAGAATTTATGTCCAATGATATAATATCATTTAAGTTTGAAATTATGGTTAGAGAAGTGTGCCATTGGCTGAGCAGGCCGTGGCCCTCCATAATATGTAGATGGCTGAACCCCCAAACCTTATGTAAATGTTATTGGATTGCCAATGGTTGGTGGGTTAGGGTAGAACCTGATCTAATTGTGGCTGGGAAGTGGGGCCATTGGGAGATCTTTAAGTTACTGGGGTTTTCTTGAAGGGGTGGTTCTCATTAGAAGGGTTGATTTTGTAAACCAGCATTCTTCCTATCTCTGCTTCCTGGTTCACCATAAGAACAGTCTTTTGCACCTATGCGCCCTTGCCAACCTCTACCAGACACCACAAAAATGAGGTCACCAGATCTTGAACTGTGAACTCCAAATATAGACCAAATAATTAACTTTTCCTTCCTAAGAAACTTAAGTATTTTAAAGTAGTACTAAGCTGGATAACATAGAAGCAAAGCTTACACGTTTGTTCTCTGCTACGTAAGGACACATAAAGAGTCTTGGCAGTGTCTAGGCATTGTCCCTTCCTATTTAGGTCTTTAGTCTTTACAATCAGATGCACCATCCCTCACATTCTCATATGAGAAAATGTAATGATGCTATTGTTACAAGCGGTGGCTCCTCAGAACTAGTGTAGAAACACACAGATCATTTTGCTTATGAAGTTTCCTAATTCATTGATACAATGCTAATAGCAATGATTTATGCAATTATATCATCACTTACTACATATGACTTCTAAAGACTCTGAGCGTTCTTATGTTTCATTAATGATCACCACAAACATAAGCCTTATGTAGATGTTATGACCAATTGTAAATGATAATTTGTTTTCTGGACTTTTAACTTGATTTTTTGAAAAATTTTATTGCAATCATAGAACATGTTCTTAAGCATGTATTGTCTTGAATTCTAGGCCACTAAAGCTACATATCTAAATTGATCATTTTCAGTGTTCACTGTATATCGACTTAACACTTTGTCCAAGCAAGGAGAATTGATGGCAGTTGGCTGAGTGAGATGATCAATTCCACTGGAACAGGACATTCAGCCTTTATCTAACATTGGCAAAATCAATGCCTTCATTTAAAACATACTCAACGAACTAGAAATAGAAGGCAGTCCCTCAATGTGACAAGAGGTATATACAGAAACCCAACACATGCACCACACTCAATGGTAAAAGATAAAAGACTGGACATTTTCCCCTTAAGATTAGCAGCATGCCCTGGTTCAATAGCCTAGCAGCTAAAGCCCTCTCTTTGAATTGCCAGGATCCCATATCAGCACTGCTTCCAATCCCAGCAGCCTGGATGCTTCCCATCCAGCTCCCTGCTTGTAGCCTGGGAAAGCAGATGAGGACGACCCAAAGCCTTGGGACCCTGCACTCATGTGGGAGACCCAGAAGAAGCTCCTGGCCCCTGGCTTCAGATTGGCTCAGCTCCAGCCATTGTGGTCACTTGAGGAATGAATCAATGAATGGAAGATCTTTCTGTCTCTCCTCTCTGTATATCCGACTTTCCAATAAAAAATATAACTTTAAAAAAAGATTAGTAAGAAAGTAAAGATGTCCACTGTCCCTACTTCTACTCATCATTGTAGAAGTTCTAGCTGGGGCTATTAAGCAAGGTGGGGGGAAATGCATCTAGGGATAGGTATTTGACCTAGTGGCCAATGACAAAGAAATGTAATTTTACACAATTGAGAAGCTCTTTGAATTCAAAGTAGTATAAATACAAAAAGTTTCATAGTCAGGCACATCATAGTCAAAATACTGAAAGACAAAAGACAACATTTTGAAAGCAAGGAGAGAGAAAACTTTGTCAGATACAAGGGAATACATTGAAGAGATTACTTATCAGAAACAATGGAACCCAGTAGGCAATGGGACAATACATTGAAAATGCAATTTTTGTCCTTTATGAGGAGGTGATATATGTTCCAAGATACTCTGTAGATACCTGAAAGCGCACATAATTATGAACCTACGTATACAAGGCTTTTTTCTTTAATAAATGCTCATTATAAAGTTTAATTTATAAATTAGGAACAATAAATGATTAACAATAGTAATAACACTTTCATGGCATATTAGAATAAATTTACATGAATATGTTCTCTCTTAAAATATCTTACTGTACTGTACTCCCCATTCTTGTGATGGTGTAAGATCATACATGCCTATGTGATGAGATGAAGTAGGGTGAATAATATAAGCATCATGACATAGCATTATAGCTACTATGTTAGGGTTATCATAATAGTTTGACAATCAACACAGCTGTTAAGTTATTGATGGACAAGTAGCATATATAGTGTGAATATGCTGGACAAAGGGATGATTCATGTTCTGAGCAGGATGGATTGGAATGGCCCCAGAGTTAATCACAATGTTTAGAATGACATTCAGTTTAATATTTGTGAATTGTTTATATTTAATTTTGAGATAGCTGACTATAGGTAACTAAAATCTCAGAAAGTGAAACCATTGATGGAGGGAAAGATAGGAAAGAAAGAAAGAATTCTATAAAGGCCAGCAATGGTAAGAGCTTGGCTTGACCAAAACTGGGAGTTTAGAATGAAATTTTGACATGTGAACCCTTGTGGAAACATACTAAAACCATATACAGGGCCGGCGAGGTGGCGCAAGTGGTTAAAGGTCCTCGCCTTGCACGCCCGGGATCCCATATGGGCGCTGGTTCTAATCCCGGCAGCTCCGCTTCCCTTCCAGCTCCCTGCCTGTGGCCTGGGAAAGCAGTCGAGGACGGCCCAAGGGCTTTGGGACCCTGCACCCGCGTGGGAGACCTGGAAGAGGCTCCTGGCTTCGGATTGGCATAGTATCGGCCCGTTGCGCTCACTTGGGGAGTGAATCATCGGATGGAAGATCTTCCTCTCTGTCTCTCCTCTCTGTATATCCGCCTTTCCAATGAAAAAATAATAAAAATAAATCTAAAAAAAAATATACAAAATCAGCAATTTGGTTATGAAGATGTGAACAAATTAGAACCTATATACATTGCTGGCAATAATGCAAAATGGTATATATGCTGTAGAGAACAACTGGTAATTCTTCTAAAAATTAAACATGAGGTTATCATATGCCATACAAAATAATGAAAAACAGGACCCAATGCATATTTGTGCATTGTAACATGCACATTTATAAATCTGTAACATGTTTCACAATATCCAAAAGGTAGAAACAGACCAAATATCCATCAGCAGATGAATATGTGAACAAAATATACCATATGCACATCTGAACCTTGAAAACATTAAGCTAACTAAAACAATACAAACCAAATCAAGGGCAAATGAAATATGAAGGGCACTTAATCTGAGGTTCCTAGCACAGACAAATTCGCAGATAGAAAGTAGCATATAGTTGCTGGGGAGGAGAGGAATTAAGGAGTTACTGTTTAACATACACAAAATTTTTGTTTGATATGATGAAAAATTTGGAAATAGATAATGGTGTGAGATGATGCACAATGTTGTGAATATAAATACTGTTACTGAATGGTGCAGATTAAGCATCCCTAATCTGAAACCCCCAAATTGAAATACTCCAAAAATATGCCAGATCACTTGATATGATTTCATAAGACAACTTACATTCTAAATGTGGGCTCACTAAAAATAGTGCAGGTGTTTGCTGTAGCAACTGAGATGCCACTTGTGGTGATCGCGTCTCATATCTGAGAGCCCGGGTTTGCATCCTGACTGAGCTTCTGATTCCTGGTTCCTGTTAATGCAGCAGGAGGCAGCATGTGATGACTCAAGTATTTGGGTTCCCCTATTCGTATGTGATACCCACCCAGATTGAATTCCTAGTTCCTGGCTTTGACATGTTCCAATGTAGTTGCTGTAGGCATTTGAAGAGTCAACCTTCAGATGGAAGATCTTTCTGGTTTTCTTTTTCTCTTTCCTTTTCAAATAAAATGAGAAATAAATTTACATTTAAAAAAAGCAGCTATTCCTGAGGCCAGTGACTAAATCCTCACCTTGCATGTGCCAGGATCCCACATGGACACCTGTTTGAGTCCCAACTGCTCCAATTCCCACCCAGTTCCTTGTTTGTGGCCTGGGAAAGCAGTCAAGGACAGCCCAAAGCCTCGGGAGACCTGCATCTGCATGGGAGACCAGGAAGAAACTGCTTGCTTTTGGCTTCGGATTGGCTCCACACTGGCCATTGAGGCCACTTGGGGAGTGAACCAGCAAATGGACGACCTTTGTCTCTCCTTCTCTCTGAAATCTATCTTTACAATAAAAATAGATCAATCTTTTAAAAAACAAATAGCTATTTGTTTATAAAAGTATAAAATAATCTTCAGGCTATGTGTGTAAGATGTGTATGAAACATAAATGAGATTCAAAGCAGCAATCTGATATGAGTACAGGCATCCTGAGCAGCAGCTTAACGTGCTATGCCACATAACCCACCCACAATTACATTATTCTCCACTAATTCTACCCACTCCTTCTTTTGACCTTCTTATGAAATGTTAGGAATTATTTCTTTTTAAAGATTTGTTTATTTTCAGCCTTTAAAAAAAAAGATTTGTTTTATTTATTCAAAAGGTAGAGTTAAAGAGAGAGCTTTCTTCCATCTGCTGATCTGCTGGCTCATTCCCCAATTGGCTACAACGCCTGGAGTTGAGGTATGTCTCCTATATGAGTTCAGGGGCCCACGCAGTTGAGTTGTCATGTGCTGCCTTCCAGGCACATGAGCAGGAAGCTGGAAGAGGGTACTTGGACTTGAACCAGCTTAACTCACTACTCCACATCACCAGTTCCAAAGGTTATGTCCTGGACTGATTCAAAGTTACAGAAACTTTTGAATGACAAATATTTGTGTTGTGTGAGAACATGTCTACTCTAGATTTTCATAGCTGTCTCAGATTCTAATGACTTGTCCTATCAGCCAGAGCTAGGGAGAAGTGTTGGGGTTAGTGGGCAGACTAATCCTCTCCAGCATCCTATATGGGCACTGGTTTGAGTCCTGACTGCTCCAATTTCAATCCAGCTCCTTGGTAATGGTCTGGGAAACACTGGGATGGTTCAAGTCCTTGGACCCCTGCACCGACATGGGAGACCCAGAAACACCTGGCCCCTGGCTTCCGATTGAGTCAGCTCTGGACATTGTAGTCATCTGTGAAGTGAACCAGAGATGGGACATCTCTGTCCGTCTGTCCTCTCTGCAAATCTGCCTTTCAAATAGAAATAGCACGAAGCGGAAGCATGAACTTCCAACAGCAACATCTAGGGAAAAGATGAAGATATAGTTTAAAGAAGCAAACTTGAGAAAGCTCATTCCCAACCTTCTGTTTCATTTGGAAAGGCCTATATAGCAGTATTAGGATTTGGGGTGGAGTGGATGAACTGATATGAATTATCTAAGGCCAAGCATCTGATTTATGTCTAGCTCCTCACCTGTTTCTTTTTCTTTCTTTTCTTTCTTTCTTTTTTTTTTTTTGTTTTACTTTATCCTATCTTCATCTCAAATTTCAAGCTTATCTTCACTTTTCAGTTTGACTCTCACCCTTGTTAAAGAATTTCTTTAAATTTTCATTGGCTCTTCCTGCCCCTTGCTGTCTCATCCCAGCTCAATCCTTGGAACTTAAATCCTAACAGTGGTACACTTGATTGATGCCTTGACCAGAACTACTAAGTTCAGTTAGAAGCATGAAAGCAAATAAGCTACCTTGCTCCACTTTCTCCAAAATGATTCCACAAGAGTGCCTAATAACTTGTTGACTCCACATTCCATTTTCTGGAATCTTTTTTTTTTTTTTTCATTTTCTGGAATCTTAAGAACGGAAACCATCTGCAACTACACTCTTTACTGTCTACACCAAGATGAACTTAATATTTAATTGTCTTCACAACTTTATAATTTTATTATTCTAGGAGACTCTTGCCTGAGAAATTAAAACTGTATTGTTCATTTCAGGAAATAGCTTTATTGTTCTTTTCAAGAACTTCTCAAAAGATTCATGAACTCTTCAACAGAAAGCACCAACAGTCCAAATCCAAAACCCTTTAAACTCCTAGTTTCAAAATCCTTTTCCTTTTTCACAAAATACAATATTCTCACAATCCTTACTCAATCCTAATTTAGTGTTTCTCATTGGTCCCTCCCTTGCATGATCGACCTGTCTTAAAGTAGACTTCTAAATCTGACTGAATCAAATTCTGTCTTGTCCAAGAAATTTACATATTCCTGTTTTATAAATTCATTTTATTTTTGTTGATGTTTAGGGTGGGAAGGGTCAAGGAATAGGGGAAAGTGGATGAGACAACTGCCTCCAATCTTCTTTCTTCCTGTATCTGGGGAAAGTGGGGAGAGGACTGCTGCTAGCAGCCAACCTCATCAGCATGGGAATGGAGGACGGTCACCTGATGTCATCCCAGAGTCCCCAAGGTGGAGCATGTTCTGAGGCACTGCCAGAGTGGTTCCAATAGTTCTGAGTTGCTGTTGATCTCACTGCTCCAAGGTTGAGGAAATCCTTTTAAGATCCCTTGGCTGACAGAATCCATCTTAGAGTCTCCATTCATCCAGAAATTCACTGTCAAAGCTTGGTTGGGTGAGCTGTCCAATATGTTTTGCCTTCCATGGTACTACAGGCCCTCTGTAGACCTCAATGAACTGGTTGTCATGTATCCCATGAGCATCTGGGCATGCCATCTACTGAATAGGACTCAGCAATCAAGGAAACCCAGTTCTGACACATGCACTCCATGGTCAGACCACAGAACCTGCAATTTTCACTGTGGTTAGAGTTCTGAGCCCAGTGATCCAGTTGGGAAGATCCCAAAAGAAACCTCACTAGAAGTGACTACAACCTAACTCCTGTGTGTGCCAGGCAGCATGGGTCCGGCTCAGTCCATCACCCACTTCAGCCTACACACACTGGTGATTGCAGTTAATTGGTCAGTTCTGTCCTTAGCCCCAACTCTTACACAAACCAATGGATGCTGCAGTCCAGCCTAAACCTACCCACCACACACTCAGTCCTCACACACATCAGTGGTAACTAAAGCCCAGTCAGAGCAACCCCCAAAAACCCCTTCCAGGCCCAACCGCACCCCACCCTGCCCTTGTTCCTGTGCATGCCAATGTGTACAGCAGACGGATCCAGTTCCTCCTGCATCCCATTCAGCTCTCATACACATCAATGGGCTTGAAGCCTAGCTCAATTCAACCAACCCTACTATCCAGCCCACATTCATGCTGGCAGATACCGCCACCTGTCCAGCCAGGCCTGCCCCCAGTCCTGGTTCTCATGCTTACCGGTGGAAGTGGCAACATATCAGATGGGTAACCACAATTTCCCTGCCAGGCCCACTCCCAGCCCTGGATGCATTTTCCAGGTGGTTCTGCAGTCTAGCCTGAGAGGACTTGTCCCCAGTTGCAGCACTTGCCAGCTCATGCTGCAGCAAAGCCCAACTAGCCTGCAACTACTCTGGCTCATGGATGCCACCAGTGAATATGGTTTCTTAGCATAGCCTGGCTCTCTCCCTAACCTAATTCACATGCAGACCAACAGGTGTTGTAGCCCTGCCCAGCCTGGTCTACTCTCAGTCACAGTTCTCACACTCAGCAGCAGAAACACTAGCCCCGCAGGGGAGCCACTGCAGCTCCCCATACTGGATTTGCCGCACTCCCCTCCCATCCCTGCTGCCTTGAGTCTTACATGTGCTGGAGGGTATTGCTGCCCAGTCTGATATGGCCCACCTCATCTCAGCATTCACCAGCAGGTGCTGTAGCCTGGCTTGTCCCAGACTACTCCCAGTTCCAGCTCATGCTGGTGAGTGCTACAGCATAGCCCAGCCCAGTCAGCCTAGTCCTGGCCCTAATGTGAATTGGCTGGTGTTGTGGTGTCTGGTTCTCACATCTGCCAATGGGTATAATGAATTGGTTCACCCTGGTACACCCCCAGTGAGTACTGTAACCTGGCCTGGTCTAGGCTGCTGCCAGCCTCAGTTCTTGCGTTCACCTGCAGGGACTGTGTCCTAACAGAGGAGTTTCTTAAGCTATCAGGTCACCTCCCAGTCACAGATCTCCTACATACCGGTGAGTTTCTTGGCCCAGCCTGACTTAGCCCACCTCCTGTCCTGGTAGGTACAGCCACCTTACCCAACCACCCCATACCCATTCTAGCTCTCACTGTTGGGTGTTACAGCCCAGCCCTGCCTGGTCTACTCCAAGAAGTAGTTTTCGCATGGTTCAGCAGGTATGGAGACCTAGCCCAGCCTGTCCTACCCCTACTGTGGTTCTTGTGAACACCAGCAGGTACTGGAGCCTAACCCAGTCTAGACTACCCCAGACTCAGTCCATACTGAGGGATACTGTAACCATGTCCAGCCCAGTTCACCACCCCTATTTTGGCTCTTGCACTGACCAGGGGAAACCACTACGCAGCAGGGGCATCCCCTTAACTCCCCACCATAATCTTACATGTGCTGGTAGTTGTTCTGACCCAGCCCAGCATAACCCATTATTCAGCTTGGCCTTTATCATCAGGTGCTGCATGCAAACTGGTAAGTGTGACAGCATAGCCTAGCATGGTCCACACTCTATTCTGGATCCTGCACATGCCAGTGTGCTATGATTTAGCCTGGCCCTACCTGGTCTGCAGCAGTGTCCTCCCTCCCCCCACTTACTCCCTGAGCCAACCGACACACCTGCCGACAAGTAAAGCAGCGCTGTTTGGCCTGATCAACACCCAACCCTGACTCACCAGCAGGAGTTCTCCAAGTTCTCAGGAGGAACCACTCCCAGACCCAGATCTCATGTGCACCAGTGAGTGCTAGGCCCTTACCCAGCACAGTCTGACCTCCAGTGTCAGCCCTTGTGAGTACTGGTGGATGTTGCAGCCTGGCCTACCTCACACCTCATACTTGGGTGCACCTGTGGGTGCTGCAGCCTGGACTAGCTCAGTCTGTTCCCAATCCCAGTACCCATGAGTGTTGGAGGGTTCCATGGCCATGCCTAGCTCGGCCCACCACCACTCCCAGCCCTTGAGCAAACCAACTGGTATGGCAGTCCCACAGGGGTGAGCTCACAATCTCTCACAGAATCTGTTCCCAGACCCAGTTTTCTCACACGCTGGTTAGTGTTATGGCCCAGCCTAACATGGTCCACAGCCTGCCCCGACACTCATTGGCAGGTATTGTGGTCCTGCCATGCCAGGCAGGCCCCCCAACCATGGCTTTTGTGTGTGCCACTAGTTGATGGTTGATACAAACAAGCCCAGCTCAGGTCTCCCAAGTGGGTGGGTGTATTGGTTTGACCCTGAAAGATCCTCTGGTTTCCCTCCTTTAAATCACCCAATCTCAGCTCCTTCAATCACCTGTAACTGCAGCAACCTGGTTGGTGAAAGTCCCTGAGAAGTCACTTTTCTCCTGTCATGTTCTCTTTCAGCAGTCTTCCCTCCCACACATCTCCAGACCTGCTTCCCTGAGCAATCTACAACTGCCCATGCCCACAATAACACAGATCTCCTATCCTGGTCTTCTGGCAGTGTGCCATATCAGCCTGGGGGCCCTGCATGCCCACCTGGGGTACAAACACACTTGTGTGCGGGTCCCCAGACCCTGTCTTCTGGCATGCCAATGTCTCCCCCCTCCACCACATATCTTTAAAAATAAAATAGAATAGGCAGCTATGCTGGCACATTGGTATAGTTAACACAATTTTGTCATTAATCTGGCCCAAAATGTCCTCCAGCTATTAGCTGCTTTTCTTCCAGCAGTGTAACACTTGCCTAGGTACAATGCAACCTAGACAGTTGTTGCCTACAGCTGGGAGAACATATTCTTTTCTTAAAAATATAAATATTTATTTAATTTGTTTTAAAGACAGAATTACAGAGAAAAGAAGGAGGGAAAGGGAGGGAAATGAAGAGGAGGAGGAAGTATAGGAGAAGGGAGGAGATAAAGTCAGCCTTCTGTCCAGTGGGTCCACTCTTGAAATGGCTGTAACGGCTGTGGCCAGGCCAGACCAAAGCCAGTAGCTTCATTGGACTCTCCCACATGGATGCAAGGACCATGAACTTGGGTCATTTTTCTCTACTTTCCCAGGCAAATTAGCAGGGAGCTGAATCAGAAGAATAGTCAGGACTCAAATGGGCACACATCAGGATGTCAGTATTTTAGGAAGCAGCTTAACCCATTATACCACAATGCTGCCCCTGAAAGTATCAGATTCTATTGTGGTAGGATTCTCCGTTACAACTGTAAGCAATAAAATTATCTTTGTTGTATTAACAACTTGTTTGGAGATACTTAGGGACTTAGGATTTTATTTTTTAAATCAGTACCCCTAACATTATCTCATACAAATTCCAGAAAATAAAATGTTAATTTTGGAAAATATTGGATTTGATGACCTGTAGGTTCTACTATTTCCTCTATACAGAATACTGAGTTAAAATAAATAGTTTCTGGGATGTAACCCAAACTCCAGTATAATTTCTTAACAATGGACGTTGCTATTGCCTTTATTATTCTAACCTATTTGAAATTTTCAGGCATTATTAAAACTCTCTTTGAGACCAGTAAAACCCTTCATCTGCTCATCAAATGGTCTAGTTTATTTGTATAGCCTTTAAGATGATTTTTGAGCGCTACCTCCAGAAGGCAGCAGCTAGTGGGTTTGATAAGTGTTTCTTTTTTTTTTTTTTTTTTTTTTTAGTTTTCATATCTTCCTCTATGCTCAAGTCAGAGCCAGAACAGTTTCCATGGGTAATTTTCTTGCATAGCTGGCAACCTCATTTTGCTATAATCTCTAAGGAAGAGTGTCCATAAATAGACTTGCTGCTACAGCTGGTGGAAGCATCTTGCCTTGTAATTAGGTTTTCTTATACAAGGAGTTACATGATTTTGTGTGTGCACAAGTGAAAATGCACATGATGTGCGTAGGCAGGTGTGTGCCAAACTTGTCAGCGATGTTCGCAACTAGTAACTCTTGCTTCAGAAAGAAGGAAATGGCTGCTTATTCAGCTAGCTCAAAATTCACAGAATATGTCTGGGAGAAATATTTTCAAATATCCTATGACCTTATTGTCTCATAAGGAATTAGAACCCTGGAGGAAATCTCAAGAGGTTTGAACAAGAAACAGCGGCCTTCACTGCAACCATAAAATGTGTGCTTGGTATCTCCTGTTTAACACACAGTTCAAACTGATAGGCTGAACATTTCCATTTCCTGACTTTTGATTTTCTGTATCCAAGGTAGTGCTACACACATTATTCCTTGAAATAAGTTTATTTAATAACTCCCACTGCCCTGCGTTTATCTCCAGCTCCTTAATGGGTGACAAAGGAGGCAGGACCATTCTTGGCTAAGAAGATAGAAGACATGATGAGACCAAAATGTACTTTCTCCAGTTTATCAAAATTAGTAAATGAATATATCATCCCTGACAGCTACAGTATTTTTTTAGTTATTTAAAGAGTCTAATATAGAGGACTGAGACCAATTTTGTAGACATAGAAAGTACTAGAAATTGAATTGCTCAGAAGCTTTAATAATGAGCAGAGAAATTTTTTGCATGAGGTATTCTGAAAATTTCAGTGAAAATGTTTCAGGTGTTTTACAGTTGTTTGGTTTTAATGTCTCTCTTTTTAAAAAATGTCTGTTCACTTTTTTACAACGTGACTATACTCAAAGTCTTCACTGTGGTTCAGTGGATAAAGCTCCTGCCTTCAGTGCCTGCATCCCATATAGCATTGCTGGCTGCTCCTATCCACTTTCTATCCAGCTCCCTGCTAATATGCCTGGGAAAGTCATGGAGGATGGCCCAAATATGTGGCTCCTGCACCCACATGGGAGATCTGGAAGAAGCTCATGGCTCCTGGCTTCAGACTGGGTCAGCTCGGATCATTAGGACCATTTGAGTAATGAAGCAGTGGACAGGAAAGTTCTCTCTCTCTCTCTCTCTCTCTCTCTCTCTCTCTCTCTCTCTCTTTCTCTCTGGAGGGAGAGAGGGAGTCATATATTACAGAAGCTGAAAAAAATAAGCAGATAACTGTGAAAGTGCAGGACCCGGCAGCGTGGCCTAGCGGCTAAAATCCTTGCCTTGAACGTGCCAGGATCCCATATGGGCCACCAGTTCTAATCCTAGTGGCTCCATTTCCCATTCAGCTCCCTTTTTGTGGCCTGGGAAAGCAATCAAGAACGGCCCAAAGCCTTGGGACCCTGCACCTGTGTGGCAGACCTGGAGGAAGTTCCTGGCTCCTGGCTTCAGATCGGCACAGCCGTTGCGCTCACTTTGGGAGTGAATCATCGGATGGAAGATCTTCCTCTGTATTTCTTCTCCTCTCTATATATCTGACTTTGTAATAAAAAATAAATAGATCTTTAAAAAAAACTGTGAAAGTGCTAAACGTGAGGACTATGTTTGCATTATGACAGTTTGCCCTTGTGACAACTAATCCAGTCCCACAAGAAAGAAACAACTCTATGTTTCAAATAAAATTTTTTCGAAAATGTGAATATACGACAGCATGCAAACTTGAATAGGCCTCTTACTATCTTTATCTGTTTGTGTAACAATAACAGAATACTTGGTGTTTCTCCATTCTCTGTTCTTCAAACTGAATACCTGAGTCTGAGTAACTTCTAATTTTTGCTCCCAGACCTGGAGGCTGAGAGGTCCAAGGGCATAGTAGTGTCATCTGGGAGGGAGGGGGTGATAACATGGCAGAAACTGAACAGGCAAGCAGACAAGGATGAGAGAGCAGAACATGAAGGGTGGACTTGCTTTATGATGACTGCCCCTGTGGCAATTCATCCAATCCCATGAAGAAGGCATGAATCCCTTTTTATAACCTAATCACTGTTTAAAGGCCGCCGAGTATTGCTATATAGCAATCAAATTTCAACAAGAGTTTCAGAGGGGAAAAATGCATATTCAAAGCAGAACAACCATAGACTGCAGATTTGGTCATTTATAAACAACAGAAACCTACTTCTCATGGTACTGAAGACTGCCAAGTCCAGGCATTTTTACAGGGAATGCGAGCATCCCAAGAGATGTTTTAGCTCAGCCCAAGAGTGTCCTCCAAGGTTCTACCTCTTGATACAACTACAATAGGGATTAACTTTCATCTATTTCATGTGCCAGCTTTTAAAACAGATTCAAATTCTAAAGTATTGACTTATGTAAAACTTGGGGAAAGGCTTCTCCTCTGACAGTCTCTGTATAAATAAGAATGTCTCTAAGAATGTAAGGGTAAAAGAGAATATATATACCAGGAATAGGAACTAATATATAACCCCATATCAAATATGGAGCTTCTAGGCTTACAGCTTGCCACCATCCTGCCTATCTGAAGATTTCTATTAAATCTTTCCATTTCTATTTTTTCTACTTCCTTTTGCTTCATCTTCCTGTCTAAAAGTGTATGCGTGCACACGTATGTGTGTGTGTGTTAGAGAGAGACAGAGAGACAGAGAGAGAGAGACAGAAAGATTGAGAGAGAGAGAAATCAGCCTTTATTGTAAGGACTGAATTCACTGAGAGGGGAGACTTGTATGTGGAGACGCTTAAATGTTGAATTGGAGGGAAAGTTGACTGACAGGAGTGGGCTGAGAGGAATAGGGAGTATTGGCAGTAAAATATTTGTGTGCAAGGAGAATGACTGAGGGGAGCAAGAACCTCAGTGAAGGGGGTGGGAGAAAGAGGTGACAGCATGGAAGAGAAGGAGGCTTCTAACTGAGACTGGGAGCACACAGACTGGGGAAGGGGTGGGGCCTGGGCTTCCTGGAGGAGTCCATAGCCCTGGACAGGCTTTTGTGCTTGCAGATGCCCAGTGCCAGGGCAATATCAAAGCCCCAAACAAGCAGGAGCATGGCAACAGAGAGCAACACAGTGATGATCACCATGCCTCCTGTGTGAGTCATTCCTAACCCAATGGACCCAATGGTCCATTGAAGAAGTGTAGACTTGGGACCTCTCTTCTGGACTCAGTGATGTCCCTTTCTTTATCAGGTGTGAAATGTAGTATTGACATGTGTTGAGTGGCAGGGACTCAGCTACTTGAGCCATCACCCTCTGCCTCTTACCATTTGCTTTAAGAGTGAGGCTGGGGCCCGGCGCGGTGGCGCAAGTGGTTAAAGGTCCTCGCCTTGCACGCCCGGGATCCCATATGGGCGCCGGTTCTAATCCCGGCAGCCCCGCTTCCCTTCCAGCTCCCTGCCTGTGGCCTGGGAGAGCAGTTGAGGACAGCCCAAAGCTTTGGGACCCTGCACCCGCGTGGGAGACCCGGAGGAGGCTCCTGGCTTCGGATCGGCATAGTATCGGCCCGTTGCGCTCACTTGGGGAGTGAATCATCGGACGGAAGATCTTCCTCTCTGTCTCTTCTCTCTCTGTATATCCGCCTTTCCAATGAAAAAATAATAAAAATAAATCTTTAAAAAAAAAAAAAAGAGTGAGGCTGAAAGTCAAATCCTGCACTTGGATATGGCATGAAAAAACAGAAGGAATGGGATATTTTGTCTCTTGGTATTCACTGAACCAAATGATTGTGAAGCCAACTCCATGGTCCACCACAGTCACCAGTATCTTGAGCTCACTGCAAAGGCACCATAAAGTTGGACTTTGCTGTCACTGGCTTTCCTGACAGTGTGTCATTGCCTCCTGTGGAGTGACAGGGGAGCAAAGAAAGTAGCTTCCCCTTTATCGTGCTCATTCCTTAAGAAATATTTATCATTTCCCTTTCCTGGGACTGTATTTGTGGAATGGCTGTAAAGAGCTTGACCAGATATTGAGAACATGACTATGGATGAGATGGACAGAATGTCAAAGAAAAACATAGATTATATTTTCTCAGAATATTAAAACTGCTAGCTTAATTTCTACCATAGGACACAAACTCTAAGAATTCTAGGACCACTCTTTTGTATGTTTTCTTTTTTATCTTTTCATTTGTTTTTTAATAGATTTTTATTTTGAATTTTGAATTGTGTGGTACAATTTTGTACATTTTCATTTATTTTTTTTCCTTTGTATATTTTCTTTACTGTTATGTCTCCAACATTTAGCAGAGTGCTTACTGTACAATAAATAAGCATGAAGAAAAATAAAAGAACAGGATGAGGAAACCAATGAATCCTAAATGACTTATGTTCTTGGCATAAGAGGCCTTTGAGCAGAGGATTCAATCAGATTTGTGGGTTATCAAACATCTTCAAGCTATCATGGTCACTATACACAATAGTTTCTGTTATTCCAATTAACATTTACTAAATTAGTTATCAGTGACACATACCACAGTGGGGAGATTCAGTGCCATTGATCCCCACATCCATGAATAGCCTTCTGAGAAGAGCTGAGGAACTTTTACACGACTTAAATTGCCCTACCCACAAATTTATCCCCCCATTTGCAATCTGCTCCCTAATACTAAGGCCCTTAATCTGGCAGAGTAGCAAGACATGGGGACTCTTTCTGAGCATTTCAGAGATGTAGATTGCCAGCCTACTCTGCTGTGATATTTGCATTTCATACTAAATCTGTCTATAACATTACAAATTTCACACGCCTACATTTCTGTTATAACATCATAATAACCAAAAGTGACATTTTGCTCTTCTCCTTTGCAAGTAAAATGAACATTTCCACATATAAAGAGAAGACTTGTTGGTCATCTTCTTAAATGGCTTGGGGTCTTGACTCAAGGTTGAAATTTAAATTCTCAGAAATTGGAAAGCGGGCAGGGCAGAACTGAGGCTCATCAGGCTAACCCACTGCTTGCTAGTACTGACATTCCATATAAGCACCAGTACCTGCCCTGGCTGCTCCATTCCCAATCTAGCTCCCTGATTATGGCCTGGAAAAATAGAAGAGAATGACCCAAAGCCTTGGGACCCTGCACCCACATGGGAGACCCAGAGGAAGCTCCTGGCTTCAGATTGGCTCGGCGGCAATTATTGCAGAAACTGGAAGGGGCCACTTGTTTGTGAAAGTTTCTCATTAAGTATAGCTCTAGACTCATACCTTGGGTCTCTTCAAGTCAGAGGATGATCGATTCATTCATTAACTTGAGAGACAGAGAAGGGGAGATATCCCATCTTCTGGGCAGTCGAGGATTAAGGTACCAGCAGACTTGGTGTCCGGCATGGGCTCATTCTCTGCTTGTTAAAGGACAACTTGCTGCAGTGTCCTCCCAAGGAGAAAGGGGCAAGCAAACACCCTTGGGATTCTTGTCAAAGGGCAATAATTGACAAGGATTGAGCCTTTACCATCTAATCTTCCTCACAAAGGCCCCACCTCTCAATACCACCACAAAACGGACTGGGTTTCAAGATAAAAATGTTGGAGGGACTCATCTAGGCCATAGCATGCCCTTCCCCTTATCTCAATTCAAGCAAACCCTAAGCTAAGGAAGAGCAAATGTCCTATGTGATGCTCTCCCCTGTCCCTGCTCTTTTACTGAATGTCAGCAACACTGTGCTATGGCCAAATGTCAAGAGACGGAGCCTATTTTTAAAATTCTGGAGCAGCAGGGACATTGTAAGAGCTCCAGAGATGGAAAAAGGAGCTGGATGTGGTGAGTTTGTTTACTCACATCACACTTTGTTTACTGGAGGAGTCAGCTGGGAAGACTTCCAATAGTTTTTCTCTAGGATCCCACTGTATGGAAATCTAGGGAAAGGGTTACTTCGCTTTTGCTGAATTACACTCAGAATCTCAGTAGCTTAAGTTAACCATTGTTGCATTTCATATGGACTAGACCCCTGACACAAATATATGCTCAATAAATATGTGCTAAATAACTACATACAAATATATATTTAAAAGATTTCAGGTCCAGTGTAAGAGCATAATGGCTAAAGTCCTCACCTTGCACACACCACGATGTTATATGGGCACAGGTTTGTGTTCCAACAGGCCCGTTATCCATCCAGCTCCCCACTTGTGGCTTGGGAAGGCAGTAAAGGACAGCCCATATGGAAACCCAGAGGTTCCTGGCTTTGGATCAACGCAGTGCCAGCCATTGCAACCACTTGGGGAGTGAACCAGCAGATGGAAGATCTTCCTCTCTGTCTCTCCTCCTCTCCATATATCTGACTATTCAATAAGAATAAATAAATCTTTTTTTAAAAAAAAGGTTTTCTATACAGTGGGGATGCTACAGATTGTCTGTGGAAGGGGGTCTGAAAGTTTTGAAGTGGGGGATGCTGGAGGCATGTTTGACAGGTGACTTCTAGGGGGCTTCCATGGAACTCACAGCACCCACTGGTTTGATGAGAGTTGGGTGTGCTGTCAGGTGGAACCAGGCTGGACTGCAGAACTCACCAACACTTGCTGGAGCCTGGGGCTGGTAGCAAGCCCCAGCAAGCTGGGCCAGGCTGTGGCACACACCAGCACATACAAAGGCCAGGACTAAGGGCAGACCATGACAAGCAGGGTCACGACACCTATCAGCTCACATGAAATCTGGGGATGGGAGGGCACCTAGTAGGAAGACTTGAAGAACTCCCCTTCTAGGCTACATCTCTTGCTGAGAGCCAGGATTTGGACGTGGGCCAGGCAGGCAAGGCTGCAACTCCCTCTGGTACTAGCAAGAGCCAGAATGGGTGCGGGACAAGCTGAGTGAGGCCACAACACATGCTAGCATGCACAATAGCCAGGAAGGGCTACACCACCATCTAGCAAGAGCTAAGATTGGGAACAGGCCATGTCAGGTTGGGCTGAAGCACCCACCAGCACACACAAGATCTGGAGGTTATCTTTGTTCATTTTCTATCATCTTAACAAGATAGTTGGAACTGTTAATGTATAAAGAAGAGAAATTTAGCTGCCAGAATGGCAAAGCAGTCTAAAGCGCTGTGTTCAGAATAGAAGTTTATTTTGCTCACATTTCTAGAAGCTCTTTTGAGACGGTAGCAACATCTCCTTGATATCTGATGAGAGCATCTTGCTGCAGCCGTGTTGCCACAGAGAGAACTTACTTTTATAACAAAATTACTCCCATCACTCCATTAATCCAAGAAAGGATTGATACATTCATAAAGGTAAAACCCTTTTTACCCAGTCACTCTCCAAAGAGCCTACCTCTTTGGAAGACATATTTAAACTATTGCATTAATATTATTATTAAATGCTTATGTTGTTATCTTTTAATTTGGTGAAGCACTGACTCTTCCTCATAATTTATTCTTCAAATTTATTCTTAGTCCTCATAATTTATTCAAATGTATTCTTCAAATAATTTATTCATTTTTTTCTCAAAATTTAGTCTTCATAATCTTATTTTTCAAATTTATTCCTAAAGTTACAGAGTAAGACAAGGTTTAATATCTCATTATTTGGATCTCAAAGCACACAGTGAATGAGGAAAAGAGTTGCAATTAGGACACTGGGGTCAACCTAGGTTGTGGCCACAGCAGCTCAAATTCTTCCTTGAAGATAACTGCAAACATGTCAGTAATGTGCCCATATCACAAGACTGTGGTGGGGAGAGTTAATAAGTGATTAAAGTGATTACAAAAGTCTTCATGAATACAGAAAGCTGTAGAAATGCAAAGCGGCTACAACAACTGTAATTAGGTTTTCTAATGACTGTCTGTGTTCTGTGTGCAGCTGTCTCTCAAAATTCACTTTGACAATTTAATCACCCCATTTCAATGAATGAAGTGACGACCCTCTTTCTCAGACTCTTAAGAAGCTGTCCCTCATCCTCCCCAGCTGCCAAAGCACCTTCCCCTCTCAATTCCCCAGTAATCAGCAAAGGCTGGATACTGGTATTAGTAGAAAACAATGGGGTCTTCTTGAGCCTTGAAGCTTTCAAACTCTTGGTTTACAAACAAAATTAGGCACAAGAGCCTGAGAAGTACAAAGATCGTAGAAAACAGAACTTGCTCTCCCCTACATAAGAAGGAACTTTTCCTTCTTCTAAGTTACAGTCAATGCTCAGGTAACCATGGTGATGTACAATTTTATGAATCATTGTTTCTTTTATAGGGGAACTAGGATATAAATAAATAAAAGGTAAGATACCAAATACCAAATCAAAGTAAGTACCAAATGTACTCACTAATAACTAAAAAATACTAATCTCAAAGCACCCAAACTTTGCCTATCACCATTTCAATTAGCATGGTTCAGCAGTGTGCTACATAACAGAAACATGGAGCCCATGACCCATCTCTTTAGCATAGCCTACAGAGTGAGGAGCTGCAGAAACTCAGCATGAATTATTTATTTATTTGCTTGTTTGAAAGGCAAAATTTCAGAAAGAAGGATTGACAAAGAGAGAAAGTTAATCTATCTGCTGATTCGCTCCCCTAATGGCTACAATGGCCTTGGCTGAGCTGATCCAAAGCCAGCATCAGGAGCCTCTTCTGTGTCTCCTACATGGGTGCAGAGGCCCAAATACTTGAACCATCCTCTGCTGCTTTCCCAGACCATAAATACGGAGCTGGATCAGAAGTGGGCCGGTTGGGACTTGAACTAGTGTCCATATGGATACCAGTGCATCAGGTAGAGGCCCAGCATGCCATGAGATCAACCCCTCCATGGATGGTTTTTGGCTTTTAATATTTAGAATCTCCTTTTAATGTTCAGAAACAGGAGTGGGCCAAATGCAGGGGTTTGATTTTCACACTGGAGAACCTTATAGGAAACTGACTGTTATTGTATGGTAGCTTTCTAGCCTATCAAGTAACACAATTAAATGCAACCGCTTATATGAAATATTTCCCAATGAAATATACACAATAAGAGCTGAGTAAAATGTGGCAAATATGACAATAAATTCAACATGTTTGTTGACTACTTCCTACCAGATGTTTCTATTAGTATAAGGGCCATAGCAATCATCAAATCAGAATCATGGTCCTCACTGATCTTCAAGTTTCAATGGTGAAAGGTGGGTACTTAACATTCAAGTAAAACTGTATTATATATCAGAATGAAAAAAAATCATAAAAGAAAGAATGATGAGATGATCATTTGAGGTAGAGTAGTCCAAAAAGATCCTTCAGGGAGGTGATATCTGAATAGAGTAGTGAATAAAGTGAGGGAGAAAGCAATGCTAGGATCACCGGCAGCAGAAAGTCAATGGCCACAGCAATTGCAAAAGCCTTAAGTTAGGGGCAGGAACAACAAGGCCAGTATCAGTTGATGAGTGCCCCGAAGAAAACAGTAGGGGCAGATTTTGGAGTATTCCAAGCATTAGGCAATGTGGGAAACACTAGGCCAAGGTTAAGCTTTGAACTGATTTGAATTTTATTCTACATGGATTGTAAAACCACTAAATGATTGAGCAAGGATATAATAAGATTATATTCATGTTTTATTCAGAGCACTCTGGTTCTAAATACCCCTTGATAACTGACTATGGGAGTAAGAATGAAAGTAGGACAGAGGTTCATGCAATCAATCACAGATGGCTTAGGCTGTCTGCAGGGGTATTGGCAAGAAATGGCAGGCTGATAGAACCTGCTAGTGGGTTACATGTGGTGTTTAAGAGAAAAGAGGCATCAGCAATGGCATCAAAGGTTTTGGGCTGAGCAGTTGAGAGAAGGGAGCTACCATCTACTGAGATGGGGATATTAAATTGGGGATATTTAGTTGACATTTGAGTAGAACAACTGATTAGGTGTAGTTGCAAATATTCATGTTAAACTGAAAGGAGAAGTTGGTAGTAAAAATGTTAAGTTCAAGTCATCAGCATATGGGTAGTATTCAAAGTTATAGGAGTAGATGAAGTCATGTATGGTGTAAATACAGATTAAGAAGACAAGAGGACTGAAGCCTAAGCCATGGAAAATGCCAGGTTTAGAGACTAAAAAATATGACAGGAACAGATAATGATAAAGAAACAAAACTAGGAAAATATGATATCTCTGGGCTTTGTTAAGTATATCGTAAAGATAAAAGGAAGTAGCCAGCCAAGTTAATGTGACTCAGCATGTAAGATGGAAACTGAATTGAATGCTGGATTTTATAACCTGAAGACCATCACCTGTCCAAGAGCATTCTAATCACAATGGTTGGAGTTGATAAGTTTAGATTCATGGGAGATAAGGAGGAGAGGCAATGAAGATATTATCAAGAAAAGAATCATGAACTGAGAGGCATTATAGAATAAAGTATTTTTGTTTTGGGTTGTTTACTTAGGAAGATATTTTACAGTATGTTCGTGTGCTGATGGAATATCAGAATGATTCAATAGAGATGAGTATGAGGAGAGTATTTTTAGTCAGTAAGGATACGGACACATCAGTGGCTCCTCCCTGTTGGTAGGCAGATAAAGTCTAGGCAATACAATGCTACGAATTCCCTGATCAAACATGTAGGGAATATAGTGGTCCCTAAAATGGAAAACTAAAACAGAATCAATAAAGTAAACTTTCTGGCCTTATTTGGTGAGCAGTGTAGCTCCACTCAAGGGAAGCTCCACTCAACGCAATGTTGCCTAGGGATGAAAAAATCCTTCTGGCTCTCAAAAACCATCTCTTCCTTGAATGTTATATTTTTCATATTAATTTTACTCTGTATTTACTTTTGATTGTTATCTTGAAGTATTTACTAAACTCTCACCCAGATCATCCTATCTCAGCTGTGCTACAGAGAAATTAACAAGAGCCCTGTGTCCAGGTGAGCATCAGAATGTTAAGAGGCAGCAATTTCTCCAAGAGGAGAAAACTGTGGCCAGAAAAGTAGGGACTGGGCCACAAATTCCAAGCAGTCTTTACTCCTCATCCCAATGCTGATCTAAGAGAATCTGCATTTTATGTAATGAAGAAGAGTGTAACATCCTTTTAAGATCATAAACTATTTTATAATCCTAATCATTCTATTTTTTTAAATAGTACACAATTTTTATTATAATTCTGAGAAGATAATGGGTATATTAATACACTGTTTCTGTTATTAAATAAAATTCAAACATTCAATCTGGAAAAAGACTTTCCAGGCAGGAAGGGGAATCTTGCTCAAGCAGTTCTGACACTCTTCCTCATATTCTTCTGTTCCTTTGGGACTCTGTTGGCCCAAGAAATCCTAGGATGTGCTATTCTTTCACCTGTGTCAAGCAGTACAGTGTAAACAACAGGCATTATTTGAAAGCCTTTCCAAGAAAATATTCAGTTCTGGGGCCAATAAATTAGCACATCCCACCCAATCTCTTCTATCAAGTGAAGCCAAGACTTGATAGAAAATTTAGGGCACTCTGAAAAATAAGTGGCAGCAAGTGAACTGAGATAGACTAAAATCAAAAGTATCATAGGATCACTGGTGATTTTATTATTTTTTCCCCCTGTAATATTCTCTAATGGCTGCCATTTGCGCCAAGTCTGCACAGCAGGCCGAAAACTCATAGGGGCCTAGAGGATGTTACTGGTTGGGGTGTGCAGGGATATGGGGGCTCATATCTAGGCAGGCAGAATGGGCCTGGGGATTTTCCTGCATGCTTGGTCCCAAGCAGGGGGAAGGGACACTGAGAGAAGGGAGGGAAGAACCCTGGGTTGGCTTGCTGGCCTGGTGTGCTGGTGCACCATCCGTGGGGAACTTTGGGTGGGCCTGGATCTTGGATGTGTAGAGGAGTGAGGTCCTGGACCAGCACACGTGTCAGGAGTTTAGGACCCTAGTGGACAGGTAGTGCTACTGACCAGCACAACACCCCACCAAAAGACTGGACTTCAGAAGGCTAAGCTAAAGAACCCATGAGCTCCCAGGCACAGGGACTGTGGATTGATCAGGGAAAGGGGAAATGGGATGTGTGGGCGGGAGGACCAATAAGGGAATATGTTGCAGGAGAGTAATGACTTCTGAGGGACTTCCATTGATAAGACCACTGTACTTGCAGATAAGCAAGGAGGCTGAGACTGAGTGGTTTGGAGAGGAGAAGTAGCAGAATCTTCTTGGGTCAGACCAATATACCAGCCCATGTGGAAGACCTAAGCTGGGCATGTTAACATGAATCACCACTAACCACCATGCATTGATCCACACTAAAGCTACGGCTAGGAGCCTACCTGGCAGGGTAGGATCACAATACCCACCAGTGAGAGTCAGTATAGTGGATAGGTAATATTAGGCTGGGCCATGACACAAAGCAGCACGAAAAAGAACCAGTTCTGCTGACAGATTCTGTGGGGGATATGTGGGCTCACTCCTGTGGAACTGCTTTTTCCACTGGTTGATTTATGAGTTTGGGGTAGTAATGGGCTGAGCTAGGTATGATCATGGAATTCTTCAACATTCATGGGTACAGGGGTTGGGAATAGGTCAGGATGGTCCAGGCTGTAACACCCACAGGCACACCCCAAAAATAGGGTGTGGGACAGGCCTGGGTACAACATCCACTAGCTCATACAAAGGTCAGGAAAGGGGGGGCAGATTATGCTGGGTAAAGGCCTAGCACCTGCTGGCATGCATGAGATCTAGGCTTGGGAGTGAGTCTGGTGGGGGAGCTTGGTAAACACCCCTGGTGAGTCCTAGCTCCCACTAGTAAACATGTTATTTAAGCCTCGGTGTTGATCAGGCATGGCAAAGTAGCTCCAACCATCAGCAAGTGTATGCATTGGTTCTAGAGGGGGGTAGACTGGTATGGCTTAGTCAGCCTTAGCCCATGGGCATGTGCAGGAGACAAGCTGGAATGCAGGCCATAATTGACTAGACTATCACACCAACCAACATGCATGAGCCAGGGATGAGAGTCGATTGGGTAAGGCTAGGCTGCAACATCTGCCAGCAAGAATTGGGACTGGGGGCAAGTTAGGACAGCCAGGCTGTAGCATCCAATGTAGTATCTGACCAAGGTAGTGGAAGGGCTATGCTGAACTGGATCGGAGCAACTACTGGCACATGCAAGATCTGTGGCAGAGAACAGGCCTGGTTGGGGAGCTAAGGGGATGCCTCTGCTGGGTTGTGGTTCCCACAGCTGAGTGTAAGAGCCAGAATGGGGGCAGCGATCTGGGTTGCACAAGACTGTAGTGTCCCTTGGCAAGAGTGTGGACTGGGTCTAGGGTACACCAGACTGAGCTGAACTCTAGCACCCACTGGTGTTTGTGAGAGCCAGGGTGGCTGCAGAATGGACTGGGTTAGGTCTCTGCACCCACTGAACCAAGAGCTGAGTCTGTGTGTAGAACAAGTGTGGCTGAGCTGTAGAGCCTAACAGCAAAACTGGAATAGGGTGGACCAGTTGCGCAAAGCCACTGTTCTTGCCAAGACATGAGCTGGGCCAAGTCAGTCTGGACCAAGGACCCATTGGGAGGAGACCTGATAGAGGAGCTTGTGGAACTCCTCTGTCAGGATGCAGTCCATGCAGGTGAGCACAAGAAGCAAAGCTGGGAGCAGCCCTGACCAGGCCAAGTTATGGTACCTGCCAGCACATGTGGAGGCCAGGTTTGGGGGGTGGGCCAGGACGGGCTATTTCATAACACCCATTGGTGGATCTGAGAACCAGGACAGGGTGCACGACAGGCTAAGCTGGGCTACAACACTAGCCAGTTCACATTAGCGTCAGGACTGGGGGGCTGGCTGGGCTGGGCTAGGCTGTGGCTCCAACCAGCATGAGCTGGAACTAGGAGCAGACCAGATTGGGCCAAGCTACAGCACCCGCTGGCAAAGACAAGGTGAGTCTGTTAGTGGGACAGCAGAGACTTCCCTACTGGGTCACTGTTGAGCGTGAAAACTGGGACCAGATGCAGACAGTGCTGGATAGAGATACAATGCCTGTTGGACTGCATGTCAACACAGCTGGGGGAGAGCCAGGCTGGACTAACTGATTGTATTCACTAGTGCATTCATTAGCCAGAGTAAGTGCTGGTTAATTGGGCTTTGCTGCAATATCAGCTGGGAATCAGGGCAAATCCATTCAAGCTACCTGAAGAGTGCAAGATCCAGGACTGGGAGTGGGCCAGGAGGGAAATGGTGGGCACTTCTCTGATGGGTTGCAACTCCCACTGATGAGCTTGAGAACCAGGGCTGGCAGGGGCAGGCATGGCTAGACCAGAAGGTGGCACCCACCAGCATGAGTGTGAGCTGGACAGTGAGACTGACTGAGTTGAGCTAGGCTTCAATGCCCATTGATGTATACAAGAACTAAATGCGATGTGGGAGAGACATGTGCATATACTGCCAGATGTGAGTACATATTGGCAAGCACAGGAACCAGGGTTAGGGGAGGACCAAGTGAAGGTTATTGGGGATTGCTCCAACTAAGCTACAGTTTCCACTGGTGTATGTGAGTGCCAAGTGTGTGGTGGGTAGGATTGGGTTGGGTTGTAGCATCCATTGGTTTGTGTAAGAGACAGGACTGGAGACAGAACAGACCTAACAACTGCAATTATCAGTGTGTGTGTAGGTTGATGTGGGTAACAAACTGAGCTGCACCCTGTACTGGCAAGCACTCACATGAGTCAGGTCTGGGATCATTGTAGATCAGATTTCTTTTGGGATGCCCCTAACTAAATCACTGGACTCAGAACCCCAACCATGGGGAGAATCAGAGGTATGTGGTCTGGTCATGGAGTCCATTTATCAGAACTGGACCTCCTCAGTGGCTTAGATGGAGCAGTGGGTGGCATGCACAAATGAATAAGGAGGATATGGCAGTCAATTGGGGCCCATAAAGGACATCTGGAAGGAGGGCAGAACAAATTGGACAACTACCCCAGCCAAATATTGACAGCAAATATCCTGGAGAATGGAGACTGTAAGTCGGACCATGCAGCCAAGGAAGGATTTCCTCATCCTTGAGTTGGTGAGAATGACAGCATATCAGAACTATCAAAACCACTTTAGCAGAACCTTCAGAGCATGCTCCACATCGGGGATCTTGGGATGACATTTGGCAGCTGTTCCCCATGTCCAGGTACTGAGGCAGTTGGGAAGCTAGGTGTGCCTTCTCCCATTATTTCCCACCTTCTCCCAGATACAGGAAGAAGAAAAAGAAGATTTGGAAACAATGGTTTCACCCACTTTCCCCTAATCCTCAATTCTTCACACCCTAATCAATTATCTAAATATAATCAAAAATAAAATAAAATAAACCAAACCTCTCTAACCTGAATTCAACCCAGCCCGAAATCTAGAAGTATATAAAGAGAGTGCAACAAAAGCCTTGATTCCAGCTCAAGAGATAGAGAAATGGGTTTCTAAAACTCCAAGCATAAAAATTGACATTTCTTTTCTTCTTTCAGTTTTCTCTTTTCTCAAAGCCTCTAGTCAATGATCTTGACAATAACAGCACTGAGAAGCTTTACCCTATGATCAAAAGAGCTGAAGTCCCAAGAGGGTGGGATGAACCTCCATTGTGAGTTTCTTTCTTCCTTCTGCCTGGTCTTGGTACAATCATGGGAAGTGGTTCATAGCTTGGGTTAAGTAACACCCTGGATTGTCCTATCCTAGAACAAGAAAATAGGAGTCCCAAGAAAATATTTATTGGGAAGATTGTGGAGGGAAAGGAACTTGGCAAAGAAACCCTTGAAAGTTATTTATGTACCCCTGAGTTCACCTCCAAAGTACACACACACATACTGATCTATCCCTAAACTGCAAACGCAGTCTTTGAAAGCTAAGTTATGAGATTAACTGATGCCCAGGTCCCATAGTGGGGAATCAATGGGGCACATGTGAAGAAAGCATTGCAAAGACTCTGAGAACTGAACTGATGTTTAATCAGATAACATAAGATTAGTTGAAACCCATCATCTGAACTTAATTGGATAGATCATCTGCTCAAATTCAGACATCAACATTATCTATATGATTTAAACAGCATTCAAATTTCTATGAGATGGCAGTCAAAATGTCTGCAATATGATGCAAAGTTATTCAGCTAATGAAGAGGCAGGAAAATCCCAACTGCACAGAAAAATACAGTAAGTACATGATAATGCTAAAATGAGGCATATGTTGAAATGATCTTACAGAGAGGTGAAGCAGCTAGTATAGAAGAACTCCAACAAGTACAAGTGAATACTCTGAGAATAAATAAACAATTTTTAAAAATTCTGCAAAGAGATAGAATACAGACTAACCAAATGAAAAATGTGAGATCAAAATATGTGATAACAACAACAAACTTCACTGTATTTTGAATTAAAGAAGGCAGTGGGAAATGTCAAATTACATCAAAATGTATTAGTACTGAATTTGGACAGCTTTGAGAATAAGTATGTATTTCTTACTTTCTTTTCATTTCTTATTTGTATGAAGGATAACACAGAAAAAGAGATAGAAATATAGAGATCTTACATCTGTTGGCTCACTACCCAAACTGCCCTCAACAGCTGGGACTGGACCAGGCTGAAACCAGGAGCCTAAAGCTCAATCTGGATCTCCAGTGTTGGATAAAATCACTAGCAGCTGACTTGGAAACAGAAGAGCCAGTACTTGAATCAGCATTCCAAAAGGAACACAGGAATCCCAAGTGGCAGCACCACAGTGTCTGCTCTGGCAGCTTCTTATTAACCCATACATCCCAATCAGGCTCCACCTAAGTATTTGTCTCAAAGAAATAAAGACCATTGCTCACTTAAAAACTTGCACACCAATCTTTAGAGTGTCTTCATTCATGCTTGTCAAAAATGGAAATGATTCAAATGTCATTCAGTGAATGAATAAATTGTAGTATGCTGTGCAACAGAATACTGCTCAGCAATGAAAAGAATGAACCATTGACACACAAAATAATTCGAATAAATCTCAAAGGCATTATGCTAAGTGGAATGAGTCAGTATGAAAGAATATAATACCATATGATTTCATTTACATAATAATTTTGAAACAACAAAGATGTCTCTATCAACAATCATTGCCAATATTAATGGGAATGCAGTAGGAGTGTGACCACAAAGGGATAGCATGAGAGAGATCTGGGGAGTAACAGAACCTAACCTGCATCCCAATTTTGGGAGTAGTTATAAGAATCTATACTCATGGGGTCCCGGCTGGCAGGGTTCGCAGTGCGCACGCGCTGGGCCGAGGCTGGCCGGGGCTCGCAGTGCGCACGCGCTGTCTGGGTTTCTGACTCCTTCTCGGCTGCGGGTCGGTGAGATGCCGGGCCGTGGGGTGCTCCCCGAGGACCAGGCCGCGCCGGGCCCCGCCGACAGCTCGACCCTACACAAGGAGGATCTGTGCAGTAAGATTAAAGAACAAAAAGTTGTTGTGGATGAACTTTCTAACCTGAAGAAGAATAGGAAGGTGTATAGACAGCAGCAGAACAGCAACTTATTCTTCCTCGCAGACCGAGCAGAGATGCTTTCTGAAAGCAAAAATATGTTAGATGAATTGAAGAAAGAATATCAAGAAATAGAAAATTCAGAGAAGACCAATATGAAGAAATAGTCAACCAGATTTCCCACAATAATGTGTGGCATTTGTTGTTCTGTAAGCTTTTCTGTGGACCATTTCCATAAAGATTTGGAAGAGGATTTACTGTGCAGTCTTAAACGACGGGGCCCCGACTGCAGCAAGCAGTTGTTAAAATGCGATGCTAACTACCGGTGTTTATTTTCTGGCCATGTCCTTCACTTGAGAGGTGCTCTGACTGCCCAGCCTGTGGAAGATGGGAGAGGCAACGTGTTCCTATGGAATGGAGAGGTCTTTGATGGAATAAAGGTTGAAGCTCTAGAGAATGATACTCAAGTCATGTTCAGTTGCCTTTCCTCCTGCAAGAGTGAATCTGATATAGTGTCACTCTTCTCACAAGTCCAAGGCCCCTGGTCCTTCATATATTATCAAGCATCTAGCCATGATTTATGGTTTGGTAAGGATTTTTTTGGTCGTCGTAGTCTGCTTTGGCGGTTTAATAATTTGGACATGAGTTTCTGCCTCTCTTCAGTTGGCACCCAAACTACTGGGGTAGCAAGTCAATGGCAAGAGGTCCCAGCATCTGGAATTTTCCGAATTAATCTGGAGTCTGTTGCCATTTCCAAACATGTCATGTTGCAGCTGTATCCTTGGAAATGTACTTCTAGGGATGGTGTTCCCGAAGAATGTGATAGTAGCTTGCCTCAGGTCTCAGCAGACTGGCCAACATTTGTATCTGTGGTAGGAAATGAAGCCAAATTGTACCTTGAAAATCCCATTTCTCCTTTAAATATGATGTTGCCACGGACTCCAATGGAGACTCTGTGCAGTCCCCTTCCCAGCAGGCCACCCTCAAGAGAGACACTTCAGGTCTGTCTCACTGACGGACACATGAAGGAAGTAGTGGAGCGGTTCATTGATGTCCTTAGTGTTGCAGTCAAGAGACGGGTCTTGTGTTTGTGTAGGGGCAAAAGCCCAGCACCAGATGAAGTTTTAAAACCAGGTGAGAAGAAAGCAAATATTGCGATCCTGTTTTCTGGGGGCGTTGATTCCATGGTTATTGCTGCCCTTGCTGACCGTCATATTCCTTTAGATGAGCCAGTTGATCTTCTAAATGTAGCCTTCATGACTAAAGAAAAGGCTGTTCCAAGTAGCGGTAAGCAGAGAAGGAGTAAACGGACAGAGTGTGAGCTGCCTTCTGAAGAGGTCACTAAACACGCTGCCATCATCACTGATGACAATCCTCATGACAAGTACTGCGTACCAGACAGAATCACAGGGAGGGCAGGCCTGAAGGAACTGCAAGCTCTTAACCCTTCTCGGATGTGGAATTTTGTTGAAATTAATGTTTCTCTGGAAGAACTGCAAAAGTTCAGAAGAGCCCAAATACGTCACTTAGTTCATCCCCTGGACACAGTTTTGGATGACAGCATTGGCTGTGCGGTCTGGTTTGCTTCCAGAGGCGCTGGCTGGCTGGTGACCCGGGAGTCAGTGAAGTCCTACGAGAGCAGTGCAAAGGTAATTCTCACTGGAATTGGTGCCGATGAGCAGCTTGCAGGTTATTCTCGTCATCGCATTCGCTTTCAGACACATGGATTGGAAGGACTGAATAAGGAAATAGCCATGGAACTGGGTCGAATTTCTTCTAGAAATCTTGGTCGTGATGACAGAGTTATCGGTGATCATGGAAAAGAAGCAAGATTTCCCTTCCTGAATGAAGATGTTGTCTCTTTCCTAAACTCCCTTCCAGTCTGGGAAAAGGCAAACCTGACTTTGCCCCGTGGAATTGGTGAGAAACTAATTTTACGTCTGGCAGCTGTGGAACTTGGCCTTACAGCCTCTGCTCTCCTGCCAAAACGAGCCATGCAATTTGGATCCAGAATTGCAAAAATGGAGAACAATAATGAAAAGGCATCTGACAAATGTGGAAGACTCCAAGTTGTTTCCTTAGAAAAGCTTTTTTGTGAAAAGGATGTCCAATCATGATATGTCAGAATGTAACAATATTCACTGAATGATGATTTACATAAAAATAAAATATTTTGCTATTTATTGTAAAAAAAAAAAAAAAGAATCTATACTCATGTTAAAGTTCACATGAATTTGCATCCTAACCGAACTTGAAAAGAATGGAGTAATATTTATAGATCTTCAAGCCCTCGCCAAATGAAACTTATTTCCAGGTTAATATGTCTGACTTCTTCTGAGGTCCCATGATTGAGTAAATCTAATCTACAGTAGCTTCTTACGGAAGTCAGTCAACAACTTCATTCCAGGGGTAGGTACAAAGGCCTAACAACTAAGACATCCACATCTCACAGAGGATGAAGTGTTTCATTTTGAATCTGGGCTTCACTTCTGATTCAAGCTCTGTCCTGGTGCACATCCTGGGAGACAGCAGATGATGGCTCAAGCAGTGGGAAACTTGGATTGAGTTCCAGGTGCTGGATTCAGCTTGGCCCAGCCCTGGCTGTCGCAGGCCTTTGAAAAAAAAAAAATGAGTCAGCAGATAGCAATTCTATTTCTGCCTTTCAAAACGAAAAGGAAAAAAAAGAAGAAGAAGAAAGAAAAGAAACAGGCGGCGGGTGGGGGGCGGATGCTGAGTTGGGAGGAGGGAGAAGGAAGGAGGGAGGTGGAAGAAGGAAGGTTCTTTAAAAAAAAATGTATTCCAGGAGGTGGCCAGAATTAGCATCAATTTGGGCATCTACGTAAATGCCTTTAAAGACTTTCTGCCAAAAATATCCCAGGGAAAACTGGAGCAAAGAGCCAACATTTCAGGACATTTGGTATGTTCCAGGTGAACAGCTTTTGGGTATAGCTAGAAGTATTGGGTCAAAGCCTAATTTATTTGGTGCAAAAACCAATAATTTGCTAAATTCTAAAAGAAAAGAAGTTTATTGCTTGGACTCCATTTCTTTCTCTTTTTTTAAGATTTATTATTTATTTTTATTGCAAAGTCAGATACACAGAGAGGAGGACAGACAGAGAGGAAGATCTTCCATCCGATGATTCACTCCCCAAGTGACCACAACGGTCGGTACTTGCCAATCCGGAGCCAGGAACTTCCTCCAGGTCTCCCACACAGGTGCAGTGTCCCAAGGCTTTGGGCCGTCTTTGACTGCTTTTCCAGGCCACAAGCAGGGAGCTGGATGGGAAGTGGAGCCACTGGATTAGAACCAGCTCCCATATGGGATCCTGGGCGCGCACCAAGTAAGAACTCTAACCACTCCACTACCGCACCAGGTCCTGGACTCCATTTCTGATTCTGTTACAAGGTCTGAATGAGAGCAAAGAAAAGCAAACAGGAGAGGCTGAGAGTGTGGTAGTGAAGAAGAAAGTGGGGATATTTTCTTGGAAACTCAGTTAGTTGGTGCTGTAAAGTATGACTGCTTCTCCTCTTCTACAGGGTGTGTGGATCAGAGCTTACCACTTCATCACACTGTCCAGCATTTTAAGAACCTTCCTCAAAGACAATCCTTTCAAATAGGAGAGATGGCCGGAATGCCACCTTCAACAGGAAAAGCCATGAAGCCCAGATTCATTCTTGCCAGCTCCCTGAGGACCAACTCTTTACAGTAGACTCTTAAGTACTGAAGCAAAGCATGCCTTTCTGGGCTGTGGAAGCACATTACACATAGTCTAAGGCAATAATGCACAGCATTTGTATGCACTCTGTTGGAACGTACATTAATCTTATAGCTGCTGGAAGAAATCGCTGAAACAGAAAGAGAGAGAGAAAGAGATTGCTAAACTGAGATGATACAATGTTGAAACTATGGCCAGCCATAATTTTGCTCTCATTTTTTTAAAAACTCAAGTGGAGTGAAATGTGCCACTAGGAGATACAAAATTGGAGAACACTATTTTTAAACTACTTTAATTCGGCTTTGTCTCTGAACTTCCTAATTTCTGCTACACAAGGATCAGTAATTTGTACCAATCCTATACTGACTTAATTGCTGTTGTTTCACAGGAACTTTTGAAATTAGAAAGTTGAGTCTTACTTTATACTTTTGCAGGACTGTTTTAGCAACCTATGTAAATATCTAGGATTTCTTGCAGTTCCATATGAGTTTTGGAAACAGTTTGCCCATTTCTACAAAGAAGTCAGCTCAACCAATACAGAAGTAAACGTGCAGAGGAACTGTATAACAGAGACTATCATATGAAGAAGTGAAGATACATTGCAGTATACATCTCTACTCCCAAGTAAAAGATGGATTCCCAACGAAACTGTTGGATACATTTTGACAATAGGATGCTGCACTTTGTGTCGTTTTCTCTTCCTACAGTGTCAGGACAGACTTAAATACCAGAATGATGGACTTATGACTATTTTGAAGGACTGTTGTAATAAAATCGGGCGGGAGTGGAGTCGGGGGGGGGGGGAGAAGGAAAATTCCTGAGCCTATGGAGCTGTATCATAAAATAAATACATTTTTTTAAAAAAGCACAGATTCTGGCGGGGATTGCACTGAAAGTGCTGATCAGTTTGGGGACCACTGACATCTTAATAATTTGAAGCTTTCCGTTTCCCCCATCAGCTTTTTAAAAAATTTTTTTCATTAGGTCTTCTTTCATTGCTTCCAACAATGATATTTTACAAAGAATAAACTTTGCATTTCTTTTGCAAAAGTTGACTCATAAATATCCTATTCTTTTTGGTAGTATCAAAGATGGAATTTTTTAAAAATGCATTTGTTTTTGGATTGTTTATTGCAAGAATAAAAAAATAAAAATATATTAATCAGTATACTGATCTTATAGCTTGCAACTTTGCTAAACTCATCTATTAGTGCTAATATTTAATTGGATCCCTTAGTCTTTTCTATGTACAAGACCAGGTCATCTGCAAAGATAACTTAGTTATTCTTTTATAATCTAGATGCCATTTTTTTTTAATTTGGGAGGCAGAAAGGCAGAAAGAGTACATATGCAGAGAGAAAGACAGAGAGAGATTGAGAGGAGAGCCCAACTGTTAGTTCACTTTCCAAATGCCCACAATTGATGAGGTTGGATGGGGACCCAACCACTTGAGCCATTTCTTGCCACCTCTGAGGATCTGAATTTTTAGGAAGCTGGAATCAATCAGAAGATGGAGCCAGGAATCAAATCCTCACACCGAGATACATATATTTTACTGTGAGAAACTACACAACACATAAAATTTACCATTTTAGTCATAGTTAAATTTAATTAAAGTATGTATAGCTCCGTAGCATTACATATACTTACTTGCTGTACAACCTCTGCTACCACCATCTGCATGTAAAACTTTATCATCATCCCAAACTGCAACCCTGTGTCAGTTAGACAATAACGCTCCGTTACCCTTTTTTCCTTCATCTTGGTAAAAACTATTTTACTTTCTATTTCTCTGGATTTGACTATTCCAAGTAATTTCTGTAAGTGGAATCATACAATATTTCCCTTTGTGTCTGATTGATTCTATTTAGCATCATGTTTTCAAGGTTCATTCAGGTACATGTATTAGAATCTTATTTCTTTCTAAGACTGAATAATATTATATTGTATATACACATCACATGCTCTTTATCTCTTCACCTTTCACCATGAACATTTAGGTTTCTCTCTGTCTCTTTTGCTATTGTAAATCATGCTGCCGGAATGTGCATATATAAGTATTTTTTAAATTCTCTACTTTTAATTGCTTTGGGCATATAATATCAGAATATAATTCTACCCAGATATTGAACTGCCAGATCAAATGGTGACTGTATTTAATTTTTTTGAGTAACTGTCATATTGTTTTCCACAACAAATATAGCCAACATGCGGGCCTGGCGTGGTGGCGCAGTGGTTAAGGTCCTTGCCTTGCACACCCGGGATCCCATATGGGCGCCGGTTCTAATCCCGGCAGCCCCGCTTCCCTTCCAGCTCCCTGCCTGTGGCCTGGGAAAGCAGTGAGGACAGCCCAAAGCTTTGGGACCCTGCGCCCGCGTGGGAGACCCGAAAGGCTCCTGGCTTCAGATCGGCATAGCATCGGCTGTTGCGCTCACTTGGGGAGTGAATCATCGGATGGAAGATCTTCCTCTCTGTCTCTCCTCTCTGTATATCCACCTTTCCAATAAAAAAAATAATAAAAATAAATCTTAAAAAAAAAACAAATATAGCCAACATGCACCAGAATTTCAATTTCTACACATTCTCACTAGCAATTATTTTCTCAAAATTTTCTTGTCTTAAATGACCTTGACAGTTTGGAGGAGATGCCCCTCTATTAGATGTATCTGTTTTTCTCATCAATTAGAATTAGGTATAGGTATATGCTTTTTCAAAACAATCATTTCCACCATCTCATTTTGAGTGCTTCCCCTAACTTCTCTTTTTCTATATCCTTCCAGTGTCTTTTAAAAACTTATTTGTTTGAAAGACAGACATACAAAAAGATAAAGAAGCAGAGCTTCCATCCACTGGTTTACTCCCCAAATGCCTACAACAGCCAGTGCGCCAAAACCTAGAGCCAGGAACACAATCCAGGTCTCCCCTATGTGTAGCAGGAACCAACTATTTGAACTGCACAGCAGCATGGGATGCAGACTTCCTAACCAGCCTGCTAACCACCAGATCAAACACTCACCCATCCTCAAAGTTGTTATGTAAATGGAAGCAAATATGCATATATATTTTTCCACCTCTCCCACATACAGGATATGTGCTAGCTTGGGTCTTCTGAAAAACTCTGGCCAAACAGACTTAAAGTGTAAGAATAATTTCTACAGTCTGAACTGTTGGGTTGAAAGGAAAATATATTTGCAATTTATAATAAATATTTCTAAAATTGTCCTCCAAAAGGATTGTCCCATTTGCACTCCACCAGCTGACTATGAGATTACCAATTTCTCTTCATCTTGCCAAGAGTGTGCTGTCAGACTTCAGAATTTTGTCAATCTGCTATGGTGAGAAGTGGTGTGATTTTAATTTGCATTTTCTTGTGAGTAGGTTTGATCATCTTTTTTTGTATTTAAAGTCATTGGTATTTCTATTTCTGTGAACTATTTGCTTATGTCTTTAACCAATTTTTTTTTACTGTATTATTAGATGTTTTTAATATGAAAGAGAAATTAGCTCTTGGTCTAAGAAGATTCACATTTTTCAGTTGTAGTTTGTCTTTTTGCTTTGTTAATAATGTGTTGTGCCATGAAAACATTATTTTACATAATAGAATTACTATTTTCACAGTCTTAATTAGAGAGGCTTTCCTTTCAATAAGGTCCTAAAAACAACTTTTTCGTGTATTCTTCAAGTACTTTCATGTATGCACTTCTTGTTTTGAAAGATAGATACACATAGACAGAATGAGACAGAGAAAGAGACAAACACAGAGAACTTCTATCTGCTTCTTCATTCCCCTCTCTGTGTTTGTCTCTTTCTCTGCCTCATTCTGTGTGTATCTGTCTTTCAAAAGTCATGTTTCCATGGCACAACACATTATTAACAAAGCAAAAAGACAAACTGCAACTGAAAAATGCTCAGACTCATTGGCTGGTGTAGGTGGCCCTGCACTGGCTGGTGCACACAAGAGTCAAGTCTGAGGTCATCCCAGACAAGGTTTCTTGGAGAACTTCCCAACTAGACCACTGCACTCAGACCTCAGTCAAAGGGAAAATCAGTATGTATGGTCAGACCTTGGAGTGCATGTATCAGGACTTTGCCTCTTCAGGTTGCTGATGCTTGTGCAGTGGAAAACATGCCCAGATGTACAAGGGAAATATGATGGCCAGCTGATCTAGGCCAGCAAGGGATCCCAAATGCCTTGTCAGAAGATGGAAAGCAGAACAGGTTGAACCACTCTTCTGACCAAGACTTGCAGCACGTTCCTGTGTCTATGGATGCACTAAGGTGGACTTTGTCAACCAGAAGAATTTGGAATGATTTTCTCAACCCTGGTCCAGTAAGCTGACAACATCTCAGAACTATCAAAACCACTCCAGTAACACCCTCAGAACACATGAGAGTCTCTAAGGCATTATCAAATTATTGTCCCCCATCCCTGGTACTGACGTTTGACAGCAAGGAGTGGCCTCCTCCCTCTTCTCCCCTGTGGACAAAGGAGAAAAAGAATGAAGCATTTGTCTCATCCACCTTCTTCCATACCTGACCCTCCCCATCCTAATCAGAGGTCCACATGAGCATGCATCCCTCTCAGCTGTGTAATATTAATTTATACGTATATTAATATATAATATTAATATTTTTTAAAATTTGAAGTTTTTAAAATTCAGGCTGGGCCAGGCTGAAGCCAAGTCCAGAACTCAATCCAGGTCCCACATGAATGGCCGGGGCCCAATTACCTGAGCCATCACCAACACCTCCTAGAGTGTACAGTGGCAGGAAACTGGAATTGGAGAAATCAGGATTTGAACTAACACACTCTGATGTGGGATATGGATGTCTAGGGCAGTGTCTTAATCACTGCACTAGAAGCCCACAGTATTTAAGTTACATGTGTGTTATGCATAATGTTTTAAATGAAATCTTTTATGATTTTAAGTCTACCCAAGTATATTGTATAAAGCCTAAATTTGAGATGTCATCTCTGTCATAGAGTAGCATAAAAATGTGCTCTATTTCTGGGTATCTTATTCTGTTCCTTATGTTTGCCAATCTTTTCATACATAAGATTTTTTAACTATTAAAGCCATACTATATGGTCTGTCTGGGTGTTTGCTACCTCGTGGCACTAATCTCAGATCTTCTATCACAATTTTTCCTTTGGAAAGTTTTTCTAACTATTTTTGCTTACATTACACCATCAATTTATATGCATCTTGTCTAATTGTCTTCTGTCCAAAAAAATCTATTGATATTTTTAACATCACATTATAAATTAACTAAGGAGGAATTGTTGAGTCTTATGATCCCTTAGAATATAGTACATTTGTTTGTTTAAGATTGCATTGATGAGGGCAGATGTTTGGCACAGTGGTGAAGATGCCATTATAGACTATCACATCCCATGTCAGAGTACCTGGATTCAAGTCCCAGCTTTGCTTCCAGTTTCAAATTCTCTTCCCCACTCTCCTCTCTTTCTCCTTTCCTTACAAATAACTAAATACCAACGTAAAATATTTTTAAAGTGTGTTAATGCTTTTGAAAGTATTTTGGCATTTTTCTAGAAAAGATTTTGCAAGGGCTGACATTGTGGTAGAGCAAGTAAGGTGCCACTTGCAATGCCAGCATCCCACTTGGAGTCCCAGCTGCTCCACTTCCAACCTAGCTGCCTGCTAACACATCTGAAAAAGCAGCATAAGATTGCCTGGGCATTTTGACCTCTGTCATCCATGCTGGAGACCAGCATGGAATTCCAAGTTCCTGCTTTTGGCCTGGCTACTGCAGCCATTTAGGGAACAGAAGGACAATCTTGCTTCTTTCTCTTTCTCTTTCTCTCTGCCTTTCAAATATATATATATATATTATTATATATCATATATATATTTTATTATATATTATATATATATATATATAATATTTTGGAAATGGCATTGTGGTGCAGTGAGTTCAGCTACCACTAGGGGTGCCTGAGATCACATCCCACCTCCACCTCTGATCCAGCTTTCTGCCAATATGCACTCCAGAAGAAAGCAGATGATGGCTTAAGTAACTGAGTTCCAGTCACTCACTTGGGAGACTGTCATGGAGTTTCCTCTCTCCTAGCTTGGCCTGACCCAGTTTTGGCTGTTGCAGGAACTTATGGAGTGAACTACTCAATTAAAAAAAATCTCCTCTTTCTCTATTGCCTTTCAAAATAATAAGAATAAACGTAAGAAAATATTTTGCGTATTTTATTTCTAGACATTTATTTCTTTGTGTTGTAAAAAGGCAGTGAGAAGTGCCTCAACTCCAGGCCCATCTAATGATAAGGAAACAATTCTTATCCACCGTGTTATCAGGAGCAGCCAAGGGTAGCATCAAGCAGTCTTTGCTATAACACTTTAGAATATGAAGAACTCCGGCCCCGCTGAGGAGGCCATCACTGAACTGTAGTCTTGGTTTGTCAAGATCCAGGTTCAGGTTTTCCAGTTGCCCAAAAACCTCTGAAACAAGATGAAGTTTTCAAATAGTGTAATTTTATCCTCATAGTCATTATGTAATTAATGTCTGATGCCCTTCTGGATTACTCGACAAACACAGGAGCTGCATACAGTATGTGTACCCACCATTTACATGCAGCATTTACAACACCCCTTAAACAAAGAGTCAAAGGAAACACGAGTGAGTCTGTTGTGGAAGGAACCGGCTTCCACAGCACATGTACATGGACACAGAAGTTTAGGGGGAAAAAAAAAAAGACCTTGCTTTATTCAGTGTTTCCACTTTTCTGCCAAAAATAAAGTACACATACTAAAACTACTAATTGTGTGTTGGTGGTGATTTTGCATAAAAGTTAAATGCTGTGATATTTGCATTTTAAAACTGGCACTGAACAAAAATAAAAGATAAACAGGAAAATGCTGATTATCTAGTTCTAGTTTTTCTTCATATAGAACATACAGCAAATTTTTAAAATTCAGAAAAAAAGACTATAGTTTAAAAGGGGGACTGTGTTTTAGAACCTTTAAATTCTTTTCCAACTTTTTGAACAAGGGGCCTATGTTTTTGCTTTGCACTGGACCCTGCAAATTATGTTGCCTGTCCTATTTTTAACAAGCTAAAAATAAGTTAGGCCAGGCTCAAGAGCCACCGGGGCTGTCCTTTGAGTGGACAGGTGCTGCCCTCTAGTGCCTCTGTCTGCCATCTAGCCACATTCAGTGCCCTTGGCACTGTGCTCACCTGCTGTGTGGTCTTGGTGCCAGACAGTGCTATGGGGCTTCCCATGGCACCCCTGGAAACCTTAGCTCTATGGGCATGGACAGAGATGCTGCTGTACGGCAGGAGCTACCCTTGGAGAGATCCACCAGTACTGTCTGAACCTGAGGGACAAATCTTGCATCTGGAAGGGTCTTCTGTTATTTTGAAGATTTCTTTCCATTTGCCTGAGAAAAGATCTATAGCTACTTCTTAACACTGCAATGAACCAGCTACTCTGTGTACACTGAAGCTGGATGAGGGATGGAAAATGCAGGAGCCCACTCAGTTGGTCCTTTAACCATTGTTCACAAAACTTGGCCAGGGCTGCTGAGGAAGGCTTGGCCAGGATCTTGGGGGAGGGCATCTGGAATGGGAGGTCCTGGCAAATTCCCACCACCTCAGCTGTGAAACCCTGAAGTCCAGGCTGCTTCAGGTCCTTCTTGACACCTGTTCTGAGTCATGCAGGAGAGTCTGCTCCGCCTCTGCACACTCAGCATCTCCACGGGCCTCCTTTAGCATCCAGCCCAGCCTACTGGTTAGAATGGATCTTCTTCCCCTGTGCCAACACATTCCTGTCAAGTTCTGACTCCTGGCTGTCTGTTGAACACCTGTCTGGCTGGCAGAGCAGTTGATTAATGAGTATGTCATGGACCTGTATTTTTAAAAAAGAAGAAAAAAAAAAAAAGCTCTCCAAGATTGTGACAGATGATATCGCCTCCTCTGCCCACTAGGAATGTTCCTGTGCTGAACAGCACCTCGTCTGGACCTATGTAGCTGTCAGCCTTTTTTTCTGCCCTGATGAACTTGACAAATGATGTTAAAATGCTCAGTGTACTTCAGTGCACCATTTCCAGCATGTGTGCTGTAACTCTACTCCTTTCACGCCCGTATAGCGAAGTATGTGTGAAACAGAAGTGAGTAAAAGAGGCATATTATAGAGATAGCCTATATTTTTCATCAGGTAACACATTCAAAGATTAGGGCATAACTGTTTAGTAACAGATCACCCATGTTGAAAACTACTGCTTGGAAAAAGTGGTAGTTCTCTTAAGAAAGTAGTTACTAAGTACCTTCTGAATGCATAGCACTGATCCAGTTTGCAACCCAGTGTGTGGGCTATCTTTTAAAAATATTTTTATTTACTTAGTTGGAAGACATAGACAGACAGCTCCTGTTTTACTGATTCACTCCCCATATATCCACAATGGCTAGAGCTGAGCCCTGCTGAAACCAGGAACCTGGAGCTATATCCAGGTCTCCCACATGAGTGACCAGACCCATGCCCAGTGTGCACATTGACATTGAGCCAGGCATTGAGAGGAAAGCTGGAACCCGAAACAAGGTACTCTGATAAGGGATGTGGCATCCCAACCAGCATCCTAACTGTTGGACCAGATGCCCACCTTGAATGTTGACTGAATTTACAGCTCCGTGCTTATGAGCATGAACAGCTTTTGCATTCGTACTGAGTGGCGGTTAACTAGGTCTGTGTATTCTTCAGTGAAGTTCTTGGCTAGCTAACCGAGCCTTGCTTCCTACTGACTATTCCCATGGGCCATCCTTCTCCAGCCCTGAATGTAGGTGGGTTTTTTTTCCCATTTTAGAATTAACACTGCTTGCAAGAAATCAGAAGTGAATAGAGAGAAGACCAGCCGTCTCCATAATGAGAGAAAGGTAACTTCTCATTAGACACTAAGATAGACCCCCACAATAAAGTAACTTCTTTACACAAACTCAAGAAAGGTTGTGGATGCTTTTAAAAAAAAAAAGACACTTCTGGGATATTTGAGGAGTGCTTCCCGGCAAGTGCGTGATGACTAATGTCACAGGTCTTTCCCCAAAGCCTAGCGAGTTACAATAATCGACCTGTGTAACTTGAAGAGATGTATACAAATGAAGAAAAACTCTTCAAAGCCTGAAGTTCCTTCTGCACTGATCTGAAAAAGTGAGAGCAAGGAGCTAATGTGAACTTTAGAGTGTAGTGGCTGGAAATAAGATTCGCAAAAGGCTCTCTAGAAAAATTCCACTCCATTATGTGTACAAAGCCCAACTTCTGTATTCGATTCTGTCCCTTTTCAATGTAAAATCTGGTGTTAGCCTCAAGGTTGCTTTGTAGAATTGCACTGCCTTAGGTAAGGTAGAATCAAAATATCTCTGAAAGGTTTCCTAATCACTTATATTTCAAGATATAAAGTCTGGACATATGGTACACACTTTCACAGGGCTTGGGAAAAGTGTGTGATATAGTGTGTGACAAATTTTATTGGTAGTGAAACTATTTCTTCTTCCCTTTTTTTAAGATTTATTTTTATTATTTTTTTATTGGAAAGGCAGATACACAGAGAGGAGAGACAGAGAGGAAGATCTTCTGTCCGATGATTCACTCCCTAAGTGAGCTATGCCGATGCTATGCCGATCCGAAGCCAGGAGCCTCTTCCGGGTCTCCCATGCGGGTGCAGGGTCCCAAAGCTTTGGGCTGTCCTCGACTGCTTTCCTGGGCCACAGGCAGGGAGCTGGAAGGGAAGCTGGGCTGCCGGGATAGAACCAGCACCCATATGGGATCTCAGGCGTGCAAGGCGAGGACCTTAACCATTTGCGCCACCGCGCCGGGCCCTCTTCTTCCCTTTTTTTAGATTTATTTTTATTTGAAAGAGTTACAGAGAGGTAGAGGCTCAGAGAGAGATCTTCCATCAACTATTTCACTCCCCAGTAGCCGTTAACAGCCAGGGCAGGGCCAGACTGAGGGCAGAAACCAAGAGCTTCATTCAGATCTCCCATGTGGGTTCAGGGACCCAAGTACTTGGGCCAGTCTACTGCTTTCCCAGGTGCCTTAGCAGGAAGCTGAATCAGAAGTTGAGCCGCCAGCAATTGAACTGACCCCCCTATTGGATGCTGGCATTGCAAGCAAGCCACGGTTTAACCTGCAGCATTAAAATGCTGGACCCTATTTCTTTCTAAAGAAAGAATTGCTTGTATATTTAAAAGGCAGAGTTACAGAAAGAGGGAGAGATCTTTCATCAACTGGTTGATTCTCCAAATGAGGTTAGAAGTGGAGTAGCCCAAACTAGCACCAGTGTTTATGTGGGATGTCTATGTCACAGGTGGTGGTTTAACTTGCTGGCCACTAAAACTGTTCCTTCCAGACCACTCCAATGTCAGTGCTGTTGCTACCATATTTTCCAAAAACCGTGGATGACAATGATTGCAGCTACTACACTTTTACCATTGTAGTGAATGGGAAGGCAGCCACAAACAACACATTAACTAACAGGCATGACTTTGTTGATCAGGAAAAAGTTGATCAGGAAGCTGTATTATATTACATTTTTATGAAGTGTGTATTAAGTATAGACGATTTTTGTGCTAAAGTATGACTTATCTAACTTCATGTTTGAGGTGGAGATGGAGAGAGAGTGGTCTTACTTGGTGATTCATTTCCCAAATGTGCTCATCAGCCGGAACTGGCCAAACCAGTGCCAGGAGCCAGGAACTCAGTTCAGGATTCCTGCACAGGCGGAAGAGACTCACTTACTTGAGGTGTCATCTGCTGCCCCTCAGGATGCACACTAGTGGAAACTGTAATTGGGAGCAGATTTGGGACTCCAATCTAGGCACTCCAAAATGGAATGCAAGAATACCAAGCAGCATCCTATTACTAAGCCAAATGCATGCTCCAACATGACTACTTTTTAAATAATAGTGTTTAATGTAAGTTTGTATAAGTAAACTGTACCATGTTTCACCCATAAGACATGGTGAAAGGCCAATGGGTGGGATTGCCATCTACAGCACTGGCATCGCACATGGGCTCCGGTTTAAGTACTGGCAGCTACACTTTTAATCTAGCTCCCTGTTGGTACCCTGCTGCCCATGGGGGAGACCTGGAGGAACCTCCTGGCTCCTGGCTTCAGAATGGCCGAGCTCCCACCAGACACCATTTGGTGAATGAATGTATGGATGGAAGTTCTTGTCTTGTCCTCTCCCTGTAACTTTGACTTTTAAGCAATTAAGTCCTATTTTTAAAAAAAGAAAGAAGGGGGCCTGGCACAGTAGCCTAAAGGCTAAAGTCATACCTTGCATGTGCCGGCATCCCATATGGGTGCAAGTTCATGCCCCAGTGACCCCACTTCCCATCCAGCTCCCTGCTTGTGGCCTAGGAAAGCAATAGAGGATGGCCCAAAGCCTTGAGATGCTGAACCCGTGCAAGAGACACGGAAAGAAACTCCTAGCTACTGGCTTCAGATTGGCTCACCTCTGGCCATTGCGGCCATTTAAGGAGTAAACCATCAGGCGCAAAATATTCCTGTCTCTTCTCCTCTGTGTATATCTCACTTTCCAATAAAAATAAGTAAATCATTAAAAAAAAAGGACATGGTGGGCCCACTGCTTTCACTGATGTAGTTAGTGGCTTCTTTGTGATAGTTGTAGCAATCAAAAGTTAACTAAAGGAGCTGGGGCTAAGGCATTGTTGATAAAGCTACCAACTGTGATGGTGGTATCCTATATGGGTGCTGGTTCACATCCTGGCTGCTCCACTTCTAATCTAGTTCCCTGCTAATAACCCAGGAAAAGCAACAGAGAATGGTTCAAGTGTTTGGGCCCCTACCACAAAAATGAATCTCCTGGCTCCAGGACTCAGCCTGGCTTAGCCCTGGCTGTTCTGTTATCCTGGGAGTAAGCTACCAGATGGAAACTTCCTCTCTCTCTCTCTCTCACTGTCTCTTTTGCTGTCTCTGCTCTTTCTGTAACTCTGCCTTTCAAGTAAATAAATAAATATCTTTAAATATGTTTTTATTTGAAAGGAAGTTACAGAGAAGAGAAACAGAGGGAGAGGCCTTCCATTCACTGGTTCATTCCACAAGTGACCACAATGGCCAGCACTGAGCCCATCTGAAGCCAGGAGCCAGGAGCTTTCTCTGAGTCTCCCACACGGGTGCAGGGTCTCTAAGCTTTAGGTCATCCTTTGCTGCTTTCCCAGGTCATAAGCAGGGAGCTAGATCAGAAGTGGAACAGCTAGGACATGAATCAGCACCCATATGGGATGCCAGTGTCACAAGGAAAAGCTTATCCTACTATACCATAATGTCAACCCTCCAAATAAATAAATCTTAAAAAAAAAAAAAAAAAAAAAAGGTTAACTGAGGCACAGGTCTTTTCTGGTCAAAGCCTGCAGCAAAATTCCTACTTACCCCAGAGGTGTCTGCCATACAGAAATGCTGAGGGCCAGCAAGGGCAGGGCCATGGGTCAGGGCCTATGCCAGTTGGTCTCTTCACTGTACTGTCCCTGAGCCCTCTCTCCAGCTCTGTTCCGAGCTTTAGTTTGTGAAAGGAGTTCTTTGGAAAAATTTAATCTACTTATTTTCCAGGTGAGTTTTGCTTCTATACTTACGACATTAAAAGTCAGTGAATATTCTCTTCAGTTGAGACATATTTGCTGTGTCTTCATGAAATTTCATAGAATGTAAGTGCTTCTCCTGCATAGACAGAGATTTTAACTTTGTTATTTATTTGAAAAGGCAACATAACAAAGAATTCTCAAAAGGGAAGAAGAAGGAGAGAGAGATCTTTTGTCGACTGGTTCATTCCCCAAATGATGGCAACTATAGTGGGACCAGACTGAAACCAGAAGCCGGGAACACCATCAGTTCTCCAATGCGGGAGATCCATCATGTGATCTCCCTCTTGAAGGCAGGAGCCCAAATCCACTTGGGCCACCATCTGCTATCTTCCAGGCCTATTTGGAGGGAGCCACAACAGAAGCAGAGCGATCAGGACTTGAACGAGCATGTGCTGTGGGATGCTAATGCCATAAGCAGTGGCTTTTCTTGCTGTGCCATAACTTTGGACCTGATTTTTCATTTGTGAATGTTCGTTTGAACAGGTCAAAAGTGATTGAGGAAAAGGGCAGGTTCCTGGCCTCGCAGTTAAAGTTCTGGCTAATCATATTTACCAGAAGCTGGGATGGGCATTAAGGAGAGAAGAATGGAGAAAGATTGACTAATAGGTGCTAGCGCATTAATTAGGAAGGGGTAAGAAATGCCGGGGTTCCATTGAGAAGGAGGATGATCATTACTGTTAATATACTGTATATTTCTCTAATTAAAAACCAGAGTGGCATTTTGAATGCTTTCAGTATAAAGGAATATTAAATGGTGGAAATGATAACTATTTTTACCCTGATTGGCTATTACACAATGTATAAACGTAGCAAAACATCACATAACACTCCATAAATGGGACCAGCATTGTAGCATCATGAGTTCAGCTTTACCTGTAATGCCCAAATTTCATATGGGGACTGGTTTGAGTCCCAGTTGCTCCACTTCAGATCCAGTTCCTTAATAACGGCCTGAAGAAAAGCAGTGGAAGACAGTCCAAGTGCAGGCCCCTGCCAACCACATGGGAAACCCAGATGAAGCTCCTGTTTCCTGGCTCATCCCTGGCCATTGTGGCCATCTGCAGATTGAAGCAACAGATGAATTCAGATGAATAAACATTAATAAAAGATTCCAGTTAAGAACCTGAACCCTGAACCCCCTATTGAATTACCCGAGTTCGACAGTCTGTTCCAGCTCCTGACTCCAGCATCCTGCTAATGCAGACCCTGAGAAGTGGTGATGACTGAGTCACTCCCATGCACCTGAGAGGCCTAGATTGTGTTCTGGCTCCTGACTTCCACCCTAGCCAGGCCTATCTCAGGTATCTAAAGAGTGAAGCAGTGAATGTGAGTGTTCACTCCCTCCCTCCTGCCTCTTTCTTTATCTCTCTCCCTCTTTCACACATATATATGAATAAATATGAAATCATTTCAAACATGATTTAGAAGAGAAATGATAGGAAAGGGAAGACTTTAGTGGAACTTTTAAATGTATGTTTGTTTAATTTTCATCTCCTTCAAAGGCCTCTGAGCATTTGAGTCATCTGCTGCCATGCAGGATGCCGAGGAGCTGAGACTGACACAGGCACTCACATGTGGTCCAAGTGCTCCCATGTGCTCAGGTGTTCCCAGCTGAGGCTTAACCTGCAGTGCAAAACCACCAGCACACAACTTCTGTGCTCCCAGTATTTTCAGAATTTTCTTAAGATGTATACAGACATAACATACTGAGCCTTTACATGACTTTAAAACCCTTAATCTCTCTCCCCTCTTTGAAAACTCTATCACAAAATATCTAAACAATACTATTTGTCTCAATTCCAGTTCCATAGCAAACAGGACCCAGGCAAAGCTTAAAAACTAATTTTTCATAAGGAGATTGAAATGAAGGAAAGAAAAGGTTAGAAAACAATTAGAAGGTGGTACATTACAGAGCCAGCCCACCTCTCAGTCATATGTGGAACATCTCTAGACCAGCCCCATAGAAACACCATACTTTATGCAATCTGTTGAAGAGGTAACAAAGAAAAAATGGCCTATCTGATAGCCAGCTTCCAAAGTACCTGTTACCAACTCTCTTATAGCTATATTTATCTATATTGTAGTACTTGTGTTTGTGTGTCCCCTGTACTTTTTTCTCATGAAAATGGGAGCACACCATTGACACTTGCTTCACTCATCTACAAAGGCATATTTGCCCCCCTCATCCGTTGTTATTGGCTGTGTAGTATTCCATTTTGTGGAGAGACCATAACTTATTTGACAAACCTTGTGTTTTAGTTGTCTCCACCCCTTCACTAATGGCAATAATGATAACACACATGTCTATTAGTCTGTGTGCGTACACATGAATTTGCTTACAAAGTTTCTTGAAGGCAAAATTCTGGGACTACATTTCTGTGCATCTTACCTTTCTACAGGTACCCCTCAGGTTTTCAATTCTGAAACTGTGTTCCTGGTTATGTTGCAGTCAGCAGCAAAGTCTTACCTAGAAGTCCCCTGGGCAGATGTCCCCCTACACGTTCTTAGAAATAGGTCCACATGTCCTAAATGTGAGTGAGTCTAGGCTTGGGAGCCTGGCAAAGGGGACTAATTAGTTTCATATCTATTGTTGATTAACAAAGCACACCCCCCCCCCGCCAAAATAAATGGCTTTTAAACAAAATGAAAATTACTACAGTAACTTGTTATTGCCTGTCATTGTTTGGGAGATTGACTGGGGTCAGCCTGGCAGCTTTCAGTTTTCACAGCTGCAGTCAAGTCAGTGTTGGTGTCAGTTCATCTGAAGCCCCCCACATTCACATCTCTGGTGCCTGAGTGGATAAGATAAATGGCTGGCGTTGCACCCTCAACACCTTTGCCATCTCCCTGTTTTTCTGTGCAGTCGCTCCTCATGACCTTCTGGGTTTCCTGCCTGGCTACTGAGGAATTCAAGGGCACATGTCCTGAGAAGAAGAGCCAAGTAATAGTTATATTGCTTTTTATGACCTAATGCAGGAAGTTGTGTACGATGCTTGCCCATCTTCTATTTGTTGAGTGAGTCCCCAAAGGTCTGTTCATGTTACCGAGAGAGGAAACAGATGCCACCTCCTGATGATGAAATGACAAGTTTCAGGAAAATCAGGTCAGAGTGCTGTGGCCGCTTATGGAAAATGGAATATGCCTCGATTGTCTTTTCTCGATTCTGGTTCATCCTGAGGAACTGGGTTCATTACAATTCCTGAGTAAAAATTAGGATTCATCATATATTGCAGGTCAGAAAGTGAAATGGTACGGCTACAATGGAAAACAACTTTTGGTTCGTCAAAAAGTTAAACATAACATCACAATACAACCAAGCCACTGCATTCTCATGTCTATTTTCAAGAGAATCAAAAACAGGTGCCCAAGCAAAACTTTTTATATGAACTTTCTTAATAGATCAAAGATAGTAATAGCTCCAGTTTCTACCAAATTTGAATGGGTAGACAAATCCAATATTTCCATGTTATCAATTTCATGTTAGAATATCATTTAGCTGTGACATTATGGGGGGCAGAAATGGGAGGGAAATCCCAGACTATACAGAATTGTATGATAAATTTCAAGAATTAAATATATATATGATAAAAAAGAATTGTTTATCCACAGAAACAAAGTACTAATGAACCTTGAATACATTAAGTTAAATGGAAGTTAAATGAAAGAAGCCAGATACCAAAAGTCATATTTTTATATGATTCAATTTGTATAAAGTGTCCAAAACAGAATAATCAGAATAGGAAAATTCCTAGAAAAAAAAAAAACAGATTGATGATTTCCAGGGACTGGAAGGAAAAACAGAATGGAATTTGCGTGCCTCATGAGTCCAGTGTTTCTTGCAAATGGCATGAAAACATTCTGAACTTATTTGTGATAGTTGCATAGTAATGTGAATATACTAAATCCACTGATTTGCATACTTTATAATGGCTAAATAGTGAATTTTACCTCAACACTTTCTTTTAAGGGTTCAGTTGATAGAATTTTTAAAATTTATTTTAAAAGCACTTTTTTCTGGGCCCAGTGTGGTAGCCTAGTGGCTTAAGTCCTCCCCTTGCATACGCTAGGATCCCATATGGGTGCCGGTTCTAGTCCCGGGAGCCCCGCCTCCCATCCAGCTCCCTGCTTGTGGCCTGGGAAAGCAGTCAAGGATGGCTCAAAGCCTTGGGACCCACACCCACGTGGGAGAACCAAAGGAGGCTCCTGGCTCCTGACTTCTGATTGGCTTAGCACCGGTCGTTGTGGTCACTTAGGGAATGAATCAATGGATGGTCAATTTCCCTGTCTATCTCTCCTCCTCTGTGTATATCTGACGTTCCAATTAAAAGAAAAACACTTTTTTTCTCATTAAATTCCTCACTGACTCACAGATCATACAGTAGCATCATATTCTTCAAGAAGGTTCTTAATTTTCTTTTTCATTTCTTCAGTGACACATTAGACATTCAAAAGCACGTTATTTAACTTCATTGCATTGTAAATTTCTTTTTTTCTTCCTGCTGTTAATTTTGTTTTGTGGCTTTTCATGTAAGGACTGTATAATGACTGTGTAAGGGAGACTATCATATCCAGCGGCATGTTGTTCAATTTCATGGCATTGTTCTGGCTTTGGATCAGTTCAGCTCTGGCTGTTGCAGCTATTGGGGAGTGAACCAGTGGATGAAAGATTTTTCTCTCTCCTCTCTGTAAGTCTGCTTTTACAATAAAAACAAATAAATCTTACCAAAAAAATCAGCAGCACCAGGGATGGGGATGGTCATTTGATGACACTTTAGAGACCCTGATACAGGGGACAATGTTCCAAGGGTGTCACTTGAATGGTTTTGATAGTTCTGAGATTGTCAGCTTCATTGGACAAGGGTTAAGAAAACCATTTCAATGTCTATTGGCTGACCAGGTCCGTCTCAGTGCATCCACAGGCTCAGACAGAGGCTGAAAAGCCTGGCCAGGCTGCAGCCATCTGCGGAGTGAAATAGACGGAAGGTCTACCTCTCCCCTCAGCCTTTCAAATTAATAAATTAATTTCTGTCTCTGATTTTTGCCTTTCAAATCAATAAACAAATCTTTAAAAAATTTAAAAAGACCACTGATGAGCCTGGCAGAAACAACCTTTATCTCTGTTACCATGTCTTCTATCTCCAGAATTTCCATTTGATTGCCTCAGTTTCTCTCTACTTCAATTGTCCAGTTGATCAGGACTGGCCACCTTTTCTACCAGATCCTTCAACTTATTAATCATTGTTCCTTTTCTTTCCCTGTATTATGGTTCCAATATATGTAGCACACCTGAGTCTAATTCTGTTCATTACTTTTTCTCTCTGTATGTCTACTTCTTTTTTAAAGATATATTTATTTTTATTGCAAAGGCGGATATACAGAGAGGAGAGGCAGAGAGGAAGATTTTCTGTCCAATGATTCACTTCCCAAGTGACCGCAACGGCTGGAGGTGAGCCAATCTGAAGCTAGGAGCCAGGAGCTCTTCTGGGTCTCCCACATGGGTGCAGGGTCCCAAGGCTTTGGCTGTCCTCAGCTGCTTTCCCAGGCCACATGCAGGGAGCTGGAAGGGAGGCAGGGCTGCCAGGACTAGAACCAGCGCACATATGGGATCCTGGGCGCGTTCAAGATGAGGACTTTAGCCACTATGCTATCACGCCAGGCCCGTGTCTACTTTATTGAAAGATTAGACACCATTATAAGTTAGATAATATTTATCTAAATATTCTTACTTTTATACTTTTTGCTTAATTTTATCTATTTTTAAGATTTATTTGAAACAGAGAGAGTGGGATCTCCCTCCCCTGGTTCACTACCCAAATGACTACAACAAGACAGGCCTGGAGCCATGCCCAGACCAGGAGCCGGGAGCTCTGCCCAGGTCTCCCACCAAGGGTAACAGGAGCCCAAATCTTCTACTGCTTTCCCATGGCCAATGGCAGGGCACTGGCTCAGAAGTAGAGCTACAGTGTCGCAGCAGGTGGCCTTACTGACTATGCTACACCACCAACTCCTGAGTTAAAATGCTTAATACCTGGAAATGAACACCTCTTTTTCTTCTCCTAGGCCTTTAGCCTGGGAGACTGAATGATCTTAGTCCGAAGGGCCAGGCGTTGGGCACAGCAGCAAAGATGCCCACCTGGGATGCCAGCACCCAATACCAGAGGACCTGGATGGGAACTCCAGCTCCATTTCTGTTTCCAGCTTTCCGAGAAGGCAGAATATGATGCCTCAAGTATTTGGGTTCCTGCCACCAACTTGGGGGACCTGGATTGAGATTTGAACTCTTGGATTCAGACCTGATTGTTGTAGGCATCTGGAGAGTAAAACTAGTGGTTAGGTGTGGCTCTGTCTACCTTTCAGACAAACACACAAAAAAGCTGATGCTGAATCAGAAAAACTGAGAACACTCTCCACACACATTCACATACACATATACACCATCACCGCAACGGAGACCAGGGTAATAAGCATTAAGCAGAACAAGAGTCTCCTGCTGAAACAGCACTGAGAGTATGGAGAAAGGTCAGACACAAGGCAAATATGTTGAGGGTAGAGCAGATATTGACGAAACTTCTGGAAAGCTACTCACAACCATCGACACAAGGCACTGTTACAGGACTCAGAACCTGCTGTGCACTAAATGCAATTCTTAACTAATACAAGCATCGATTTTTTTTTTAAAGATTTATTTTTATTATTTTTTATTGGAAAGGCGGATATACAGAGAGGAGAGACAGAGAGGAAGATCTTCCGTCCGATGATTCACTCCCCAAGTGAGCCGCAACGGGTCGATACTATGCCGATCCGAAGCCAGGAGCCTCTTCCGGGTCTCCCACGCGGGTGCAGGGTCCCAAAGCTTTGGGCCGTCCTCGACTGCTTTTCCAGGCCACAGGCAGGGAGCTGGAAGGGAAGCGGGGCTGCCGGGATTAGAACCGGCGCCCATATGGGATCCCGGGCGTACAACGAGGACTTAACCACTTGCGCCACCGCGCCGGGCCCCAAGCATCGATTTTACTTAGTACTTAAAAATAAATCTTAGGGCCCGGCAGCGTGACCTAGCGGCTGAAGTCCTGCACGCACTGGGATCCCATATGGACACGGGTTCTAATCCTGACAGTCCCACTTCCCATCCAGCTTCCTGCCTGTGGCCTGGGAAAGCAGTAGAGAATGGCCCAAAGCTTTGGGACCCTGCACCCGCCTGGAGGACCCTGGGGAGGCTCCTGGCTCCTGGCTTTAGATTGGCTCAGCTCCGGCCATTGTGGCTTCTTGGGAAGTGAATCAACAGATAGAAGATCTACCTCTCTGTATATCCAACTTTCCAATAAAAATAAATAATTAAAAAAATAATAAATACATGGATTATGGGTAGCAGTTAAAGTCCTCGCCTTGAAAGTACCAGGATCCCATATGGTCACTGGTTCGAATCCCAGCTGCTCCACTTCCCATCCAGCTCTCTTCTTATGGCGTGGGAAAGCAGTCGAGGACGGTCCAAAGCTTTGGGACCCTGCACCCACATAGGAGACCTGGAAGAAGTTCCTGGCTCCTGGCTTTGGATCAGCACAGTACTGGCCATTGCGGGTCACTTGGGGAGTGAATCATCAGATGCAAGATCTTCCTCTATGTCCCTCCTCTTCTCTGTATATCTGACTTTGCAATAAAAAAAATAAAATAAATCTTTTTTAAAATGTGTAAATAAATAGATTTTAAATGGGCAAAGTATAAACATAAAGGACGAAATCATGAGCACCTGAAGAATTAGGGACTTTTTTTATAACTTTAGAGAGAAAAAAACAGATTGTGTCATTTAAAACACAGAAATCATAAGACTAAATAAAATGCAAAAACTTTTGCATGACAGAAACTCATCATAAGCATCAAATGACAACAGAGAAAAATTTTTTTAAGATTCATTTATTTTATTGTCAAATTTACAGAGAGAGAAAGATCTCCCATCCACTAGTTCACTCCCCAGGGGCTGCAACAGCCGGAGCTGAGCAGATCCAAAGCCAGGAGCCAGGAACTTCTTCCAGGTCTTCCACACAGGTGCATGGTCCCAGGGCTTTGGGCTGTCCTCTACTGCTTTCCCAGGCCACAAGCAGGGTAGAGCAGCTGGGACATGAACCAATGCCCATATGGGATCCCAGTGCATGCAAGGCAAGGACTTTAACCAATAGGCTACAGTACCAGGCCCCCCAAAACATTTTCAATACATAAAAAATTAATGTCTCTTAATACTGAAAAGCACTTATAAATTAATCAGTGAAGTTTTCCCAACAGTTGATCTTTCACCCAATAATCTGTGAATAAGGGATAGGAACAGGAATTTCACTGAAAAGTAAACAAACATTCCAAGATATAACCAGATATGTTAGCCTACCATAAAGCAAATTTATGAATATATGATACAGTTTTTATTTATCAGATTGACAAAGATCAGAAGTTTGATACTGTTGAAATTTAACAAGTATGAGAAGAGAGGTTCTCTTTCCCAGTTTTGGTGAGTGTGAAAATGCATATTTGGTGAGCAATGGAGAAACATTAATCTGTAAGACACACATAGTTTTATCTATCAAGTCAGCTCTTAGGATATCTAATGCCTGTGTCCTTATCCCTGTGCACAAGGACTTATGCCTTGGAAACCCACGCAAGCCTTATTTGGTAAAGCAAAAGACTCTAAGCGATGAAATATCCATCCCCAGCTGTAAGCAGCTGCCTAGGTAGTTTTGTACCTAGGCAAGTGTTATACCATTGCAAGAAAAGCAACCAATAGCTGGCGGGCATTCTGAGCCTGGTTAATGCCAATTCTGTGTTAACTACACCGGTGTACCAGCATAGTTCCCTATTTTATTCTGTTTTTCTTTTTTTATTTTTTTTATTGTTGTTAACATTGTATTATGTGATACAGTTTTATAGGCACTGGGGATTCCCCCCACCCCTCCCATACCCCTCCCCCCATGGTGGATTCCTCCACCTTGCTGCATAACCACAGTTCAAGTTCAGTTGAGATTCCTTCCTTGCAAGCACATACCTAGCATAAAGTCCAGCGTCTTATTGTCCAGATAAGTTCAGTGGCCTCTTGGAGAGACCTTCTCTGGTCTGAAGATAGGGCTAACAGAGTAAAGATCCGGTCAGTTAAAAGCCCCAACAAAACCTCAGTATCAATATACAACATTATGGAATTAATTGACATAGTATTGGGTAAACAATATGTTAAAAATAACGCAAGTTCCATTCTTCGAAACATCTGGGTTGAGACAGTATCAATGACAGGTTCAAAAAATAACCAACAACCAAACAAAAATTACAAGTTAAATCAAGGCAAATTTGATTGGAATTGCGTTGAAAATGTATATTGCTTGTGGTAGTATAGACATTTTAATGATATTGATTTTGCCTATCCAGGAGCATGGGATGTTATTCCATCTTTTGAGGTCTTGTTCAATTTCCTTTTTGAATAGTTTGTAGTTTTCTTTGAATAGGTCTCCTACACTTTTGGTTAGATTTATTACCAGATACTTCATACTTCTCTCTGCTGTTTTGAATGGTATCCTGTTGGTTAGATCTTCTTCCATCTTGGTGTTATTTGCGTACACTATGGCTGTTGATTTTCGTTCATTAATTTTGTACCCTGCCACTCTGCCAAACTCTCGTATAAGTTCTAGTAGTTTCTGTATTGAGTCTCCTGGTTTTTCTATGTACAGAATTATGTCATCTGCATATAGTGAAAGCTTGACTTCTTCGTTTCCTATACGTATGCCTTTGATTTCTTTTTCTTGTCTTATGGCCTCTGCAAGTACCTCTAGGACTATGTTGAATAGCAGTGGTGATAGCGGGCATCCTTGTCTTGTTCCAGATCTCAGTGGGAAGGGTTCTAGCTTTTCTCCATTCAGTATGATACTGGCGTTGGGTTTTTCATAAATTGCTTTGATTATGTTGTGGATTTTCCCATCTATGCCTACTTTGGCTAGAGTTTTTAGCATGAAGAGCTGTTGGATTTTGTCGAAAGCTTTTTCTGCATCTATTGAAACTATTATGTGGTTCTTGTTTTGCAGTTTTTTAAGTGTCTTGAGAGCAAGAACACAACACAACTCGAGTGTCTTTGTACCATAGACACTACTGACTCATACTGAGTACTTGCCACGTCTCTTGGTGGGCAAACTGGGTACTAGAAAAAAGACAAAACAGGCCCCAGGACTTTCTTGGATGGAAATCACTATCACAAGGTAAAACCCTCTCAAGAATATTGGTAAATTCTGGGGTTATTGGAGTCATGTCACAATATCCATAGAGGCCAGTAACCAGCACAATAAAGTGACAGTCTTGGGGCTGAATTAATAGACACCTTTCCTACCTAAAAGCTTCCAAAATTCAGATTTGAGGGCAAAAAAAAGCAAACAAACAAAATGTTCATGTAAACAACACACATCCAGTCAAAATCAGCAACTCGTTTTTGAGAAGTGATTGGAAGTAGCTACTAATCCATCTCTGCAAGCACCCATCTCCCTGGACAGACAGAATGCTATAACCCAAGTAGAATCAGTTCTGCAAAACCAAGCCCTGAGCAGAGTACAGTCGTGGGTCACATGAATATTTCTCCATGGAAAGCAGCGTATACCTGCTCTCCCTATCCATAAATTCACACCAACAGGATAGGTATAGTGGCCTTGGCTTCTCTCCCTGCCACATCAGTCATGTCTCCACTTCTTGAATGAATGTTTTCTGATCACTTATTGCCAGAAACATCGAAGCTTCCCAAATACAAGTCACTACGAGACCCACCACCATCACCACCACCCCCACCTAAACTCCTGCATCCTACTCAGGAATTGTTCCTGGGCATGTGGGAAAGTTGATGGAAGTCCCTGTGTCACAGTCACTCATTCTCATAAAAGTGCTAAGGCACTCAGTTTTCTGAGGATAGGTCATCAGACAGTTGCTATGAAGGCAAGAACTGAGCCCTCAGCCTGGTATAGGGACAGAGTTAAGACATGGTGGGAAACAGGCAATGCTGGTGAGTGTGGCACCTTAACTTCAGGCTCTATAATCATTACAGATAACTAGACACTCTCATCTGCAGACCGAATCATCACATGAGCTTCCCTATGGCACAGCCTAATGAGACAAGAGGGCTTTATGATGCAATCCGGGAGTCTGGTTCTGTCTTCTGTGAGGCGCACACGACAAGGCCCGGCACTGGGAGTCACCAAGCACTAGCCCCCGAATGCCTAGAGAGAGGGATGGCTGGTCTGGTGCTCCTGAAGCTGAGACTATGTTGAACCCTACTTTTAGTCTGTGGGATGTGGGGTATCCCTTGTATTCCTATGGCTCCATCTTCATCCTTATCCTACTTATCTGGCAAGTGAAAAGAAATCAACGTGGTTTGTCACTGGAATCTAAAAGGAGCTGCTGCCAGGTAGGCAAACACTGATCATAATGGAATTGATGCAAGCTTGAAGTGCTTGGTGTGTGTCCTTGTTAATCCCATCCTCATTCCCCTTTTACTGTACTATATGTTCAGTTAACTTTGTAATTTTTTTCTCAGGGTTCACAATTCCTGGCTAGGCTCTCTCTGCAACATATTCTAATTGAAAAGTGGGAGAACTATTGCACTTAACAGTTTAGACACTACAAGGACTAGTGCATTGCATCTTAACAGGCCTCCCACTCGCTGCTTTCTCTGCCTGGTGGACTCTGGTGGAAGTTCTATGGTTAGAATCATTCACCCACTATCTGTTCCACTATTCCTATTGAGTCATCCTAAGCTCTCTTCAGAAATTGTCATGGGAATGGGACAGGAAGCATGCAGAATAGAGAGCCACGACAAAAATAAGCAGAGAAGGGAACATTTAGGATTAAAAAAAAATGTGAGGTGTATCTAAAAGATATCTTAGGGCAGGGCACAGAGTGTCAATATTAGACAGAGTTATAGAAAGGCAGGGGAAGTTTATTTACAAGCTGTGTCTCATTTTGGACATGAAAACAAAAAAAAGTGTCTCAGTTTCACGTTTTATGCTTTTGTCTTTAAGCGTCACCGGAAAGTCAGGCAAAGGGCTAGAGATGCGGCATCAAGAGGTAAAGTCCTGCTCTCTCCCCGGACTCCCTTCCACTGTGGGTGAGGTTCCCGTGGTTCCTGTCCCTCATGATTCCTGATGCCAGGTGCCTGGTACTCTAGCCAAGAATGCTCTAATCTAATTCAAAGGCACAGGAGAGTAAACTGTATGTGATTACATTGTACACAGGCCTAAGAGCATTACTAGTTGCATATTTAAGTCTCCTCTAGCTGAGGGTCAAAGGTCTCCAGAGACCTCTAGGATGACTCTCTCCTATGATTATAAAACTCTTTCCTGGTTTCTCAGCCAGGAGACTTTCCCAGGAAGAAGCTGAGAAGCCACGGGAGCTGATCTCAGTCATGAAAAGGTAATCTCTGGCTCTTTTTGGTCTCCCAAGTTTGAGTCTTGTCTGTAATGGTATCTGGGTATCTGTAATGGGTCTGTAATGGGTATCTGGTCTGGGGCAAATGAGGAGAGGAATAATGGCTGGGTGGGAGACACACATAGTGCAGGCTGCTTCACTAGCTGAGAAGGTTGTAAGGGCAGAGGAGAGTGAGCACATCTTAGGAGGGACGGGTCACCCAGTCCTACTCAGTGCTATGCTGAAAACAGTTCCAGAACTCAGCATTTGCCTAGTGCCTAATTCATACAGGATGCTCCATGGGGCTGCACTCAAGACTTGAGACAAGCTATTCAGTCAAGAGAATGCATTTTGCATCAAGAAATCATCACTGCCATGTTCTCTTTACAACCACACCCTTCTGAAGGAGGACCCCTGAGCTGGCTGGACATGGGTCTGGCTGAGATTACCTTTTCTGCTTCTGTCTTTAGGGAGCCAGTTCCTAAGGCAGACCTCACGTGGTAATCTATCATCTTATCCAGTCTGTAAGATCTCTAGAGAATAGGATTGGTTCCTAAGAAATGCTAGGTGTAGCAGCAAGAACACCAAATACACACAGAATGCAGAGTTTCTATGGGTCCCTCAATTCCCACACTTTAGATGTGTTGAATATAAACTAGGCTTTCTTTACCTAAACTAAGACTGATCAGGTTCTACCTGGTACCATGCCTAGGCCCACCAGCTGGAAGGAATTAGGCTGATTCTTTTCTCCTGATTTAGCTTTCCAATAAATAAGGTCATAGAAATTTAGTCAAGATTCAATCCTCTCTGAGGACTCAGCCCTCCCACAGCTTATCTGAGACCTCACCCAAAAAAACCCAGGCCCTCGACCCAACCCATCATACCCTGCCAAAAAGGTGTGTACCTTAGGAAGACACACAAAGAGGTAGACACCCAGAGGCGACAGGCCTCCTCTAAGACCTGGGGAGGACAGTGCCAGTCTCCAGGCCACAATCACTCAAGAAGATGGATGTCCCTCCATATAACAATTTGTGCATTTCCCTCCCCAGCCAGGGATGGCTTCCTGAGGAGGAAAATGTGCGGCGGCTTCTGTGTGCAGACCGCAGCTGCCACATCTGCAACTCTGTGGCCCTGGAGATTCACCAGTTGCTGGAGGGTGAGAACATCCAGGCTTCCCCCACAACACTAGGGCCACCTCAAGTCTCTCCTTGTCTAGAGATTCAGTCCACATCCAATGTGTCCCTTGAGCTTCATCAAGAGCTACATTCTGAGCACTCCGAAGAGCTGTCACTGGTATCTATAATCCCAACAGTGATACAAGTAACAGATCCTGAATACTTACCCCAGTCAGCTGCTAGGTCACCAAGTACAGTTGACATCCAAGAACACTGGGCTGATTTTGATTTCCTCCAGCTTGAGGAGGAATTTGAAATGCCAGATATGATCCTGGACCCAGAGACTATGGCTTCTTCAGTGCTCGAGGAGCCTGGCTTTCCAGAGAAGCAGGAGGAGATCATCGAGAACACCTCCAGTCTTGTCACTGAGGAAGAAGAATTCCAACATTTGAAGTCCCAGGCTTCTTTGCTGTCCCTAAATACAGAGGCCACTCATTTGACACATCCGATGGCCTTTCATATAGATGCAGTCCTCACTGATGACTTGCCATTTCTTAATCCTAATATCCTGAGGCTTCTTGAAGTCCATGTGAAAAAATGGGTGCACTTCCAGAGGTGGGGGCTCCCTAGACGTGTGGAGGAGTCCCTGAGGCAGCTCATGCCAAACACAACATTATTTTGGCAACCTGGAAAAAATGAATCATTTTCCTATGTCCTGGATAATGCTTCTAAGATCTCTATTGAAAAAAAAAGTACTGTTTACCATCAGACCTGGGGTTCATATATGACTGGCCAGCCCATACAGAAATTTTGGGTTTCTGAATGGTCCATAATGGACTTAAAACAAAATCACCACTGCCAGAAAAATCAAACCCATGTAGCCCTAGCTTCATACACTGCAGCTACTACAGACCCAAGTGGCCAATGTTCACTCTCTAAAGGTCAAACCTGTGACTCAGAAAGCTACCAGCAACAGAAATACAGCCAGCTATTCTGTGGCCTCCCCTCCCTGCACAGTGAGTCACTGGTTTCCACTCTCCTGGGCTCTCCAGGAATCTCTAAGAATGAGAATCAGTCCAAGCCTTCCTTGAAGGATCCTTCTGTCTTCAAGGAGCTTTCTCTCCTCCCTCTGATGCCAAAAACTCCAACCCAGCCTGATGAATCTACTTCCCCACCTTCCTCAAATTGGGTGTCTCCATCTGACCATCAACAAGCTCAGATCCACGTCCCATTTCTGACTCTGGCTGAATATGAAACCTTGGAATGGCACCTGCTGCAGAGGCAGCTCCAGCTTCAGTGGGGCTTACCAGCTGCCTTCCGGAAATCTCAGCATCCCCACAGCACCATGCAGCAGGATCCCTATGGCAAAGCCCGGTCTCTCGAGGCTGTAAAAACTTCCTGGTCGGGAAAGCCTGTCTCAGTCCTCACCAGGGAATTGCTTTTCTTCCCAGAGCATGCCCGGAGGATGCTGGAATTCCACCTCCAGAAGCAGGTGATCCATCACCGTTGGGGTCCACCCCAAAAAATCCAGCAATCCATCCAACTGCTTCTTTCTTCCATTGAGCAGCCAGTCCTTGCCTGGAGCAGTGAAGAATTGCCCAATGAAAGTAGACCCCAGGCTACAGCCCTAGAAACCAACAGGGACAGTGATCTGCTCTCACCCACTGTGACTCCAATACTGACCCCTAAGCCACACTTGTTCACCGAGGCCAAGGCACTGTTGCAGAACCACATCACTTCTAAATGTATACAGATCCAACAAGGCAAGGTCCCTGCACGTGTGTACAGCTCCTGGAGCTGCAGAATTCCTGGGGGCCTAGCAGTGGTTCCCTTTTCCTGCATTCCAGAGGTCCAGACCCTGGAGCTGCAGGAAGCAACTGACCCTGACCCACATTATGAAGTTGTGTCCTGGATGCCAACAGTTCTTGATCAGCAAGAACAGGCCTTACCACATGCTGTCCCTAAACGTCATAAGATGCCCCAAGCTCTGTCTGAGGAAGCCATTGAGAAACTGGAGACTACTTTACGACACAAGTACCTAGCCTTCCTGTCGGGGCTGCCTGCTCTTTATTATGTGGCTCTCTGCAGAGCCATTACCCCACTGATCAATAACCAACCCATAATCACAGAGGCGGTATCTGGGTCTACTAAGAGCCTAACAGAGGCCCCAACTCAAATGATATCATTTCAAGAACAACATTTGAGTATTGAGTCAGGCTTTCAAGATGACAATAAGATGCCTATAGACAATGCAGAGGAGTTGCAGACTGAACAACAGACAGAAGGGACAATGGAGATGGTGCTTCCAGAAAATCAGACACAGCCTGATAATCCAGACCCACCCAAGACACACATCTTGACCAAACTCAATTTCCACCTGAGGAAAAAGGTCTTAGAGATACAATTGGGAATTCCCATCAGGGCAAGGGTGTCCAGGGAAGAAAACATTGCAAATGTAGAGAACATGTCTTCACAGGAGTCTCCTGAGAATGTCAACAACCAAGAAGAAGCACTACCCCAGAAACCAGCCACCCGACCAAGTTGTCCTCTTGCCTTACAACCTGAATGGGTCCTCTTCAAGGAGCAGCTGGCAACTGAGCTGAAGGCAATCCAGCAGAGCCAAAAGCAACCTACCTCCAAAGAAGTGCCCCATGGGGCTGCCAACTGGGCTTCCACGATCTCTCAGCCCAGTGGGGACACAACACAGGCCCAGGTGCTTCATGTCCAGGTGGAGACCAGTGAGAACAACCCCAGCCTGGAAGAAGCCTGGAGCCCTGAGCCCCAAAGCCCTGGCAAGAGCAAGGACTCAGCACCACTCCTCACACTGGCTAAGAAGAAAGAGGACCCAGGGCAACTCAGAGGAGCAGGAGACCAAGGGGAAGGGGATGCAGGTCTTGGGCCCTCCGTAGCCCAAGAAGAAAGACTCCCTGTTGAAGAGCAAAGGCCAGCAGGGATGCCTCTGAAGAGGACACTGCGAGGCTCCAGGAGACACAGCCAGAGCTTTCATCTTGCCGATCTCTGCCAACACAAACCCCAGAATCACCCTCAGCTTAAGCCCCCAGAGCCACCTCCAGGAAGCCCTGGGAGGAAAGCTTCAGGAAATGGCTTGCAAGATAGCCGAGTCAAACTAAATGTCCCTCTCCAACCACCAAAGATTCTTGAGAATGTCCAACCTATGGTGGCCTGGGCTTCCCACGGCCAGCCTTCCCAGGGCCAACTCCTACAAGCTAAGTTTTCTCAGGGCCATGCTTGGCCAAGTCAGCTTTTTCACGACCAAGTGAGGCCAGCCCACCCTCACAAGAGGCCCAGCCCTCCAGACTCAAACCTGATAAATAAGATGAAATCCTTCCTTCACTCCTTTAACCCCAAGACCAAAGGCAGTGTGTGCTTGGAATCCACATTCTGTGCAGCTGAGAAAGCAGCCAAAAGCAGAAAAGAGAATGCTGAAAAGAGACAGGCTCCAGCCAAAAGGCCCACAAAGAGAAGTAAAACCGAGAAGCCAGCTGCACACCCCAAGGTCCAGTCTTCTCCCACTGAGAAACTGCTGGGCCCGGCTCTCCTGAGGATCCCTCACTCCCCAGACAATAAGCTCCGGTTCCGCTCCCAACAGCAAGGCTCTGCCCCAGTCTCGGCCTTCCCCCGCCACTGCCCTCGGCACTGTCCTCGAATGGTTCGTGCCACCCAACCAGGGAACGCTTCTTAGCCTCCAGCCCTCACTTCAGAGAGAGACACTGGTATGCTCATGAAGACACCAGGGCAAGGAGAAAGAGTCTGTGGGTTCCCCCAATCCTCTTGAAGCCTGCCTTGAAGAGGACTGCATTTGTCATTTCCCTTAATGCACAGGTGAGCAGAGTCCCACCCCAAATATACTCTATATCTCTAAGCCAAGAGTTGTCTGTCTCCTCCTTGTCTGCACTGTACTTTATTAAGGGAGCACACGAGAAAGGATGTGAAGTCCTTCCTACCTAGGAAGGAACATCAACCCACAACTCAGACAGCTTTTGCCACCCACAGACCTAATCTGTAGATAAAATGACTTGAGAAGGAAGGACATATTTATAGTGTCTTGACATTAGAGGTCAAGGTTGAACTCTGAACATTCACTCCCCAACCCCAGCCTAACTCTTTTCTTGTCTCATGTCTCTCCCCAAGGATAAGGACTATGGTTCCTGCATGAGAATAAGTTAATATTAATTGCATCCAAAGTCAGCTGGGGAGGCTGCCAAAATATTATGCCAGTGCGGTGTTATGATGAAATAGTCAGAAGAGGAAGAGTCACAATGGAAATGACCTTGTTAAGCACTTGCATTCAACAATCCAAGTATCTGAGTACTTACTCTTGTCGGTCACTGTGCCAAACAGAACAGCGTGCAAAACACAGGCCTTGACACAGTGGATCTCATGGTCTCCTAAGGTAAACAGTCACATATTCCCTAACACTCAGCTCCAACTATACAGATATAAACTCCTGATTCCCTCCCATCACCACCCTGTAATCACATACAGCAAATATGCTCCAACAGATGAAATACATCTGTTCAGGCCAGAAGCATGGACACAGTTCTCTATGTTCTCTAATGTTCCACATCTATTCCAGTAATAAACATTAATGTTTTTACCTTCAAAAAATACAGCCAGAATATGAGCCATTCTCACCCTCATACTTCTACCATCACTGTAGTAGCATCACTTAAGCCCATGCCTCCAAAAGTCTTACGCTCAACACAGAAGCATGGTCGTCCTAGGGAGGGTCCTGGCTGCAGAGAATACTAGATACAAACACATAGATAAATGGGTGGGTATGTAGGTAGGTAGATAAGTAGGACAGCCACCTAAACAAGATCACTGCAGTGAAGGAACAAACTAAAAACTGGGCTCTGGGACATTCCTACTTTAAGAAACACAAAAGTAAAAGAAGAACCAGCCAGCAGAGAAGCTGAAAAAGCAGTAGCTAGGGAATCAAGAGGAAAACTAGGAGAGAGTGATGTATTAGCAACTTTTTCAAGGCAAAGCTAACATCTGCATGAAAAATGTCAAGGTGAGGACTGACAGACTTAGCAACACAAATATCATGCATGACATTGAGAGACGTACACATTCAGTCTGGTGATGCCAGGTAGATATGACCAGAGAGGATTCACAAGATGATAGAAGAACCATCAGGCATAGCAAGTGCAATCAGCTCCTTCAAGGTCTTTTTTTTTAAAAAAAAAATCACATTAAAAAGTTGAGGCAGGGCCCGGCGCGGTGGCGCAAGTGGTTAAGGTCCTCGCCTTACACACCCGGGATCCCATATGGGCACCGGTTCTAATCCCGGCAGCCCCGCTTCCCTTCCAGCTTCCTGCTTGTGGCCTGGGAAAGCAGTCGAGGACGGCCCAAAGCTTTGGGAACCTGCACCCCCGTGGGAGACCCGGAAGAGGCTCCTGGCTCTGGCTCGGTATAGCATCGGCTGTTGCGCTCACTTGGGGAGTGAATCATCGGATGGAAGATCTTCCTCTCTGTCTCTCCTCTCTGTATATCCACCTTTCCAATAAAAAAAATAATAAAAATAAATCTTTTTTAAAAAAAAAAGTTGAGGCAATAGCACCAAAGGGATTTTTTTTTTAGGATTCATTTTTTATTTATTTGAAATTCAGAATGAGAGCAAGAGAAGGATAGACAGAAAGCTTCCATCTGCTGATTTACTTCCCAAATGATCATAATAGCTGGGGCAGAACCAGGCCAAAGCTAGGAGATAGAAGTTTCTTCCTGCTCTCCCACATGGGTATAGAGGCCCAAGCACTTGTTGGGCCACAGAAGCTGGATCACTGGAGCAGCTAGAATTCAAACCAGCACCCACATGAGATGCTGGCACTACAGGCAGACAGCAGCTGAACTTTCCCCATAGCGCTGGCCCTAAAGGCTTTTTAAAATACTGAAACACAGCACGTTGAAAGTTTTTATGGAAAGGACTCTATTGAGAGGAATAAATGATTCAGAAGAATAAGGACAGAACTTCTGGAACAAGTTGTTCCAGAAGAAAGAAAGAAAAATGGGAACTAGTCCCCAAAGAGAGGGGTTGGCTTTGGCTAAATACACAGACACTTTGCCAGTATAAGTAGGGAATCCAGGATTAATGAGAGAACTTTGTGCAGGAGGAGAGTAATTTTCCTCCAGCAACTACATGGCACTATTTCTGATTCCAGTCTCACATTCTCTCTCAGCTTCCACAGAGTTTATGCGCAGTGACCCAGAGGAATTTATGAAAATCTAGGACTTTAAAGGGAAAGGGCTCTACAGAGACCAAAGACCAAAAAAAAAAAAAAAAAAAAAAAAAGAGGTAAGTAGGAATCGTAGGAGCTACTGTGGAAACTTTCTACTGGGGCCTAATGAGTTGGAACTACATAGTCTTGAAGCCAGGGGAGCTGGAAAAGTAGCTGAAACTTCTAATCACGGATATGAAGCATGAGCTCTTGGATATTGGAGTGGCAGGAAAAGATCACAGAGAAAACTCTGTGGAGCCTGAGTGAGAATGTGAGACTGGAATCACAGAAATAGTGTCAAGACTGAACCATGGATGGACTTGTGCTGAATAAATGGTCATTCCTTTAAAAAAAACGGAACCTGGGGGGTTAAAGAAGGACCAAGGAGGTTTAGGGATGCGGGGAGAGCAGCAGGAAGGCAGAGAAGATGCTCTGAGCATAAGGGACCAACTTCTGTGTTGGCTACCTCAAAACCCTCAAAAGACAGCACCTCTGTGTCCTCTTTCCAGTAGCTGGAGAAATGCTATGTTATGATGAACATGGGGACATTTGGTTCCTAAGAGTTCAAGATCACTATCTCATCAAATCAGGAAGCTGTGGTAAACACACTTCCACTGATAAAACCCTTGCATGTAGTACTATGTGTGGCCTCTGCAAGAATACTGAAGAGTTACGGCTGTGTCCCTTCTCTGAATGCTGACTTTGTGTCCAAGGGATGGGAGCCCAGTCCCTAAAGGGGCCCTGAGGGCAGGGGGCACAGGATCCAGGCCTGATGAGTCAAGACTCTCCAGGTGTCTTCCTAAAGCATGCCAAAGATCAAAGAGAGGTCTTGTGACAGAAACATCCTTTCTGCCTGGTGGGAATTGGGCAGAGAGCCATGGGGCAGGGGGAAGGGAGGCCCCAGAATGAAGGGAACGGGCTCAAATGTGTGCCAGTGACATCAGATAGGAAGACAGGGTCAGTGTGCAGACATCCTGGTGAAGGTGGAATAGATCCCTCCATTGGTCTCCCACAACTTCTAGCTCCCATAGACCACCGAGGGCTCACGCTACTGACAACATGCTGCAGGCAGACAGATGAACTGAAGATGGATTTCAAGTTGCCAGCAAAGTCAAGAGTAGAAGACGACAGGATCAGAGCCTATGATTCGTGGAGGAAGCACCTGGAAGATGAAGCCTCGCTCAATCCATCCCCCATCATTTGTATAATCTTACCGTTCCCTCACCCCTCCCAAGGCCCTCAAGAGAGGTAAAATCAGAAGAAGCAAAACCTACGGAAAGGCAAAAGGCCTCAAGCATTGGATACTTGAGAAGTAGAGGGAGACAGATGCTAGGATACATCGCTGTTTGCCGGGGATGACATCGTGTCTGGGCTAATAGGCTTGATGTCTTCTAGAGTCCTTCCCTAATCTCTCCAAAAACATTGTCAGCCTTGCATGGGATTTCAGTCAGCTGATTACCAGCGGTGGGAGGAGAGTAGTTTCCTATAAGATACAACTCTCCTGTAAGACACTGGGTCATAGAGTTAGAGTTAGGGTTAGGATCACCTCACTTGTGTGCCTACTCACTTCAGTCCAGACAGGGAAGATAAGGAACCCAGTATAAGCAGTGCCATGGGAATGCCACTTCCTGTGCCTTGTGGGAGGTAGATGGGCCACTGTTACTTTACCACTGGAGTTGAATACCCAGGCCAGATATGATGTAGAAGGAAGGATACAAATGGTTCTTGTGCCCAGTGCACGAGAAACAAAACAGGGGCCCAGCAGCGTGACCTAGTGGCTAAAGTCCTCGCCTTGAACGCGCCTAGGATCCCATATGGTCACCAGTTCTAATCCCGGCAACCCCATTTCCCATCCAGCTCCCTGCTTGTGGCCTGGGAAACAGTTGAGGACAGCCCAATGCTTTGGGACCCTGTACCCGCATGGGAGACCCAGAAGAAGCTCCTGGCTCCTGGCTCCAGATTGGTACAGCACTGGCCATTGCGCTCACTTGGGGAGTGAATCATCGGATGAAAGATCCTCCGCGCTCGCTCTCCTCCTTTCTGTATCTCTAACTTTGTAATAAAAAGAAATAAATCTTTTTAAAAAGAGAGAAACTAAACAAAGAAGACCCACTTTGAGTTCAGGTGGAAAAGAAGAAATAAGCACAGAGTTGGCACTGTGGTACAATGGGCTGTGCCACTACTTGTGACACCAACATTCCATATTAGCACTGATTTGAACCCAAGTGGTGCTGGTTTGATCTAGATCCTTGTTAATGTTCCTGGGATTGCAGCAGCAGATGGCTCAAGTGCTTGGTTCCCTGCCACTCACATGAAGGACACGGTCAGAGTTCCAGGCTTCTGGCTGTGGCCTGGTCAAGCCTAGTTATTGTGGTCATTGGGGAATGAACCAACATATCAGCAGATGGGTCTCTCTCTCTCTCTCTCTCTCTCTCTCTCTCTCTCTCCGCCCACCCCAAATAAAAAATAAAATTCTAAAAACACAAATCAGCACAATAGAGGCATTTAAAGTTCAGGGGGAGGAGGGGTACAAAGGACCAGATTCCTACCAGGTCAAACTTGGCCTGCAGGGAATTGTCCATTCCCATGATAGTAACACTTGGTCTGGATAAGGGTATAGAGAGCGGAGAGAGAGAGCTTGGGAAGGGGCCAGAGAGATATCCTGTTTCCAGAAGGACGGGCAGGTGCTGCCAAATCATCCCCCTTCCCGCCATGTAGCTCTCAATCATAACTTCTCTCCATCCAAGATCAGGCAAGGAGCATTCTAGGGGATTTCCAAATGTATCATTCCCAAGGTCAGGTCAGGTACAGAGGCCATAGGGGCAGGGTCCTGGGCAGGCAGTCTGACATGAGAACCCAAACAGCGGGAAGGGAAGCCACTGCTTGCAGTAAATAGTATTGGCAGCTGGAATATCTCAGAGAAGATGAAGACTACAATGTGAGAGGCCCAAGCAGAACCACACACAAAGACAGATGAACACAAGCACTCAGCCACCCACACAGTGCAGAGAAAGACACAAAGCCAACCATGCCACTCAGAAACTAAGTCAGAGTGTTCACAAACAGGCCCAGGTAACGCAGTTACACAGACTCATGAACAATCTGAGACATGCTCAAGCAGACACACACACACACACACACACACACACACACACACACATCTCATCTCATCTCATGGAACCCACAGTCACAAATACAGTCCAAATCCAGGCTTCCTTCCAAACCCCTCTCCTCCATAAAGCCCCTAACCCACCCCAGCTCAGGCCACTTTCTCATCTCTAAACTCTTGTTTGTGACTCTATCTTGTGACTTGTCCTTTAATAGCACAGTCTTGGATTCTATTGCAGGTCCTTGGAAACCACAACTTGGCTTTGTGCCTTTAAGGAACTGTCAAGATAAAAATGTGAGTCCACTGTACACTTCACCTCCATACCCATCATCATGACAGCCCTAGTGTATTGGGGCTGACCCTTAGAATCTGACACAGAAGACACAAGAGAAGAATGGGATAGACACACCTAGGCTGGGTTACCCTCAGGAACCATGAAAACCCAGGAAGGAATACCTCACACAAGCGATGACCACATATGCAGCTTTAGCTTCACAACATAAACCTCAATTCCAATACCGAATTCCAAGAACAACTCCAAGTCCCAGCTGCTTCAGTGAGACTAGGCCAACTTTACCTCAGAAATGTGACATTGGAGCTGGTGTAGTGGTATACCAAGGGTCACCACCTGGTATACTGTTATCACACTGGAGTGCTGATTCAAGTTCTGAATGCTCTATTTTGATCTAGCTCTCTACCTATGTGCCTTGGGAATTAGCTAAGATGAGGCAAGCACTTGGATCTCTGTCATCCATTTGGAAGACTGACAGAGTTAGGGGCTACTGGCTTTGTCCTAGCTTAGTCATTTGTAACCATTTGAGGAGTGAACTAGAATGGAAGATCTCAATCTCTCCATGTCTATAGCTCTGATTTCAAATAAATAAATCTTAACGACATATCTCTAAGCAACAATCCACTAATACAATGGGTCATAATTCTGTATATTGTTTTTTAAAGCCATTTTATTTTTATTTGAAAGGCAAAGGAGAGAGAGAGAAAGATCTTCCATCTTCTGGGTTGTTCCCCAAATGGCTGCAATGACTAGGGTTGAGCCAATGCGAAGACACAGGAGCTTCTGGGTGGGTCTCCCATGTAGATGCAGAGGCCCAAGTGCTTCAATCATCCTCTAGTGTTTTTTTTTTTTCAGGTGCATTAGCAGAGAGCTGGTTGGGTAGTGGAACAGCTGGGACAGGAACCAAAGCCCAATTGGGATGCCGGAACCACAAACAGAGGCTTAGCCTGTTATGCCATGGCACTAGACTCTTGTATACTGTTTACAAAGTATTTTAAAAAGCAATATTGATGGGTATTAACTAAAAATGTTTACAGGACCCAAAAGAGTGTTGACATAGAACGTGATATTTCACTCTCCAAGACCTAGCTCTCTATTTTCCTTACTGAATCATAGCTGCAAGAGTCAAACTCCACAGGCATGGAGGGTCCAGAAGATAGCCAATACCAGACAAATACCATGCATTACACCCAAGCGTAAACCCATATACATTTATCTTTGGCACTCAGCTGGGAATCCAAGAGCGCCAAAGTGCCCAGTCCCTTTGACCCCTGTTGGACACATAGGCTATGGGACCCAGCCCACCCCCAAACTCCATTCCAGGACTAGCCCAACCCCTAAGCCAAAATTCCCGCTATACCCCTCCCCATCCCTTGCCTTGTGCCAAGCTTGAAGCATCTGCTGCCCTGAAACACCCCCCCCCCCAGGCAGGCAGGCAAGCCCAGGGCCGAGGGAATGTGGCCCTTTCCAATGTGGGGATTTCCAGACTCTTGCAACACCCATACCTAGGGTGTCCACCCCACAACAGGCCCAGGTGCTTGTCCTGAAGAAGCAAACAGTCTGCTGAGAGAAAAAAAAGTTCCAACGTCTAAATCATGATAGCGCACATTCCGCACGTACCGTGGGAGAGCTCAAGTCAGCCTCATCCATAAATTCCAATGCAGTGCCTCTCTACTGGCCCGACCCCAAGGTTGTCACACAGCATCTAAGCTCCACTGGGTCATCACCAAGTCAAAACCTTCACTCCCAGGACTCAAACTCTTTGGTAGACACTCAATCACAGATGTATACCCACCCGAGTTGTGGTTCCCCTTTCCCTATGTCTATATTCAGCCTAGCCTGAGGGCCAAAAGGGGCTTTGGTTTAGGCCTACAAACTCTAGAATCCTCTACTGAGGATAAGGTTCAGAGTGGGAAGAATTAGACCAGCAGAGCAGCAGTTAAGCTCCACAGGCAGTCTGTGTAGTCCCTCGGAGGTGGCTCTATCACCGCAATGTCAAGTTCAAGCACAGTCTCCTTTCCTGAAGCAGGAAATCCAAGTTTGAGATCCAACAGAACCGCAGCCACCATCTCATGCGGGTCAGAGGAGCCTGGGGACACAAAGAGGATCGGAGTACTTGGAGTAGAGACATCCCTCCATGATCTCTGAGTAGCAAAAAAGCACAGAGAAGCCCCAAGGGAACAGACAGGTGTCTTGGACTGGAAGGGAGCCTGGGATTTTAGAAGGAGCAGCATGGTCTCCTCCTTTTGCCTGCCACCTTCCCATTTCTCAACAAGAAGCACCATACCATAAAATCACTTCTCTTCAGGATTTAGGGAACCATCATGTGGGCTTCCTTTCCCTGGACCACCTTTGTTCTTTCTCTTGGTTCTGGGTCTATCTGTTGTGTGGCATGGGAGCCAAACAGGTCCTCATGGCTGGCTTAGTCCTAACTCATCAAGGGCTTGTAATTACTGGGCAGCTTCTAGGTACAAAGTACAGATTCTAAGGCTCCTTCCTGATGTTCTGTGTCAATGGTCCAAAATTGCGCCTCTAATTTCATATTCTTAACTGGGTTCCCAGGTGATTCTGAAATGTAGCTGAATTTTGAAACAATCTAATGCATTGTGATTCTGGAATCATCTACATCACTCCTCTCAAAGCCCTTGGTATTCCACCTTTCCACAGAGATAAGTGTGCAAGAAATGGGACTCTCCCGTCAAACTAGGTATAGCAACCAGAAATATTACCTTCCTGCTGTGTCTGGTCCTACACCAGCAGTGCTAGCCTCTTACCAGTAAGGGACTCTCTATGCCCTGCTTAAGACTTAGGCTGCTGGAAAACCTCACACACAAAGGCTTGGTCATCTGTTTTATGGCCACCCAAATCCTGTCCCCATCCTCCTTGGACCTGGAGGAAAACACTGTACCTCTTCTTCCTCCACAGCCTGTCTCCAGTCCCTGCCCTCCCCATGCAATGCCCCTCTGACAGGCCTGATATTTTTGTCATTACAGCATTCCCAGTCATGCTGTCCTGACTATGTAGCTCTCAATCCTGGGCCCTTCTTCATCTCCTTAAGGCTTCTCTAGCCCCTCATGTTCCATTCTTCAGAAAACCTGGGTAAGCCTGCAGGTGAGTGACCTCTTGCTTTGTTCAGTACTCTGGAAACCAGATGGATTTTCCAGTTTGAACCTAAGGGTTCACACCTATGACGTGCCTATTCAGTTTCCTTTTTACATTTTATTTATTTTGAATCACAGAGTCCTTCCATCTTCTGGTTTTATCTTTAAAAGATCTGGAGTGGCTGGAGCTGGGCCAGCCCCTGGAGCCAGGAGCTTCTTTTGGGTCTCTGAGACCCAAAGACTTCATCCTCCACTGCTTTCCCAGGCCCATTAGTAGGGAGCTGGATAGGAAGTGGGGCAGCCAAGTTCAAACCATCACCCACATGGGATGCCAGCATCACAGGTGGCGGCTATACCTTATACATCACTGCCAGCTCCCCAATCCACCTGAATCAGTTTTAAACAGAAATTCAAAGTCATGATTCAATCACCCTTACACAGAACACATTAAAACACAGATAAAGACTTTAAGATATTAAAAATTAAATTACAAGGATAACAGCATACAAGATGGCAGAATAAGAAGCTATGAATAGAAGAAGCAACATGTAGTCAAGAAGACTAAGTCTGCTTGTGATGCCGGGTCCCAGCTCTGAGCACTGGATCCTCTGATTCCAATCCAGCTCCCCGATAATGTACCTGGAAAGGCAGCAGAAGATATTGTGGGTACTTGGGTCCCTGCACCCATGTGGGAGATCCAAATGGAGTTCCAAACTCCTAGTTCCACCTGGCTCAGTTCCAGCTGTCACAGTCATTTGGGGAGTGAGCCAATGCCTAGAAATTTCATTCTCTGTCCATTTCTCCATCATGCTACCTTTCAAATAAATAAGCTTAAAAAGTAGTAGTAGTAGTGATGGCAATACTAGTAATGATAGAAATGTGGTAGTAAAGGGACAGACTTGTTGATGGGGGAGGAGAGAAGGCTTTCTCAGATCATAAAGTAGCCGCAAAAGGAACAGAACAGAAACCTCACTGATCTCACACAAGAAAGAATAGGTATTTGTAAAGATAGCTTGGAGAAACGCACAAATGGATGACACAATCCTTCAGTCAACATCAGCAGCCTCTAAAGAACACAAAAATTAGATTTCCAGAGATACCACATATGGTATCTCTGCATATCATCCAGATACTATCCAGTTATCAATAAGAAATGACTGTAGGGCCCGGTGCGGTGGCGCAAGTGGTTAAGGTCCTCGCCTTGCACACCCGGGATCCCATATGGGCCCGGTTCTATCCCGGCAGCCCCGCTTCCCTTCCAGCTCCCTGCCTGTGGCCCGGGAAAGCAGTCGAAGACGGCCCAAAGCTTTGGGACCCTGCGCCGGCATGGGAGACCTGGAAGAGGCTCCTGGCTTCGGATCGGCATAGTATCGGCCCGTTGCGCTCACTTGGGGAGTGAATCATGGGATGGAAGATCTTCCTCTCTGTCTCTCCTCTCTGTATATCCACCTTTCCAATAAAAAAGAAAAAAAGAAAGAAAGAAATGACTGTAGAAAGAACCAGAAAGAAGAGACCAGTCACAGCCAAAAAAAGACTCCGTCAGAGGCCCTCCCTAACAAGGTCCAGACATCAGATACACCAGATAAAGATTAATGTTTTTCGAAATTTATTTGAAAGGCAGAGCAACAGAGAGAAAGATAGGCACGCAGAGACAGAGCAAAGGAACAGTTTACTGGTTCACTCCCCTAATACCTGCAACAACCAGAATTCAGTCAGGCCAAAGTCAAGAGCCCAGTCATCCAGATTACCCCCATGGGTGGCAGGGGCCCAACCACTTAATGATACCCTCTTCTGCTTCCCAGGGTGCACATGAGCACAAAACTGAATTGAAACTGAGGCAGAACTCAAATCCAGACAGGTGTCCCAAGCAGTAACTTAACCCACTGCCCCACAATGCCCACCCCCAGATGAAGACTTAACCTTAATGATGTTAAATTTGCTCCAAGAATGGAAGGAAACCATGGGCAAAGAACCAAAAGATGGCTGGAAAAGGTACAGGAACAAAATGAGCATCAATGGTACAGAAATGATTCTTTAAAACAGAAAAAGAACAAAAGAACATTCTGGACTCACAAATGCCATAACTGAAACCAGACATTCATTTGAGGAGTTCAGCAGCAGATTTAGCAGCACGAGAAACGATCAAGACACCTGAAGGTAAGACCATAAGCATCATTGACCCTGAGAAGAAGATAGGAAACAGAAGAAAAATAAGCATCTGAAAGATACCACCAAAGTAGCCCCATTGTAAGAGTTTTCAAAAGAGGAGAGAAAAATGAGGAGAAAAAAATTTTAGCAAATTTTGAACATCCAAGTACTAACCAGGTGTGACCCTGCTTAGCTTCCGAGATCAGACAAGATCAGGCACACTCAGGGTGGTATAGCTGTAGACATGTTATGAAGACACAATGCAACATGTACCCCTACTTCCAAATCACAGATGGACTCCCAATGAAACTGATGGAAATATTTAGACAATGGGATGATGGACTGTCTGACATTGTCTGTATCTTGTCTGATCTCAAAAGCTAAGCAGGATCAGACCTGATTAGTACTTGAATGGGAGGTCAAAATTTGGGGCATGCTTAAATAACAGACTGATGGAATTATAACTCCTTATGAAGGACTGTACTATTGTAACAATATGGTGAAATCAGTCGGGGGGTTGGAATTTGCGGGTTGGGTTTAATCCCAGACTCTACAGAGTTGTATCATAACATTAAAAACTAAAAATTTTAATTTTAAAAAGTGAATGAAAATTTAAATATATATATATATTTGTTTTATATATATTTATATTTATATTTATTCCAAATCTGATGAACAGCATGAGCTCAACAACTACAAACAGGATAAACTTGAAATGATGTGCACTGAAAACCCCTTATTGTCAAATTGCCAAAACCCAAAAATCAAACAGAAAATTTTGAAAACAGTAAGAGAAGTGATTCAGGGCTGACGTCATGGCATAGCATGATAAGCCTCCTCTTGTGGTACCAGTATCCCATATGGACACTGCTTCCTGTCGTAGCTGTTCCACTTTTAATCCAGTTCCTTGCTTATAGCGAAAGCAGTAAGGTATGGTTCAGGTCCTTAGGCCCTTATACCCATGTGGGAGACCTGGAGGAAGCTCCTGGCTCCTGGCTTCCAACCAGCCCAGCTCTGGGCATGAGGCCATTTGGGGGAAAAAATCTTTCTCTCTCTCTCTCATTTTCCTTCTCTCTTTGTAACTCAGAAAAAAAAAAAATCAGAGAGAAGAAAAAGTACCTCATTATATTCAAGAGATTCTCAAAAAGGTTAGCAGCTGGAGTGAGCACTATGGCACAGTGTGTTAAGCCACTTGGACATCCATTATCCCATATTGGAGTGTCAGTTTGAGTTCAAGCTGCTCTATTTCATTCCTGTCTCTTGATGATGTGTCTAGGGAGAAGTGAGTAATGGCAAGCATTTGAGTTGCTGTCACCCATGCTGGAGACCAGGGTGGATTTCCCAGCTCCTGGCTTTAGCCTGGTCCAGCCCTGGCTGCTACATGCATTTGAAGAGTAAATCAGCAAATGGGGAGGCAGGGGGCTGGCACGGCAGCTCAATACGCTAATTATCTACCTGCTAGTCCCTGCATCCCATAAGGGTGCCAGTTCTGGCTTCAGACCAGCTCAGCCATGGCCACTGCAGCCATTTGGGAAGTGAAACAGTGGATTGAAAACCTCTCTTTGTGTCTCTCCTGTGTCTCCTTCTCTCTCTATAAAATTTGCCTTTCAAATAAAAATAAATACATCTTTTTTAAAAATCAGAATAGATGGAAGATCTTTTTTTATTTTTCTTTTAGCCTTTTAATTAAAATTAAAATAAGTTTAAAAATTTAAAAAATTAGTTATTACTATTATTGAAAAGGCAGATTTACAGAGAGAAGGAGAGACAGAGAGGCAGATGTTCCATCAACTGATTCACTCCCCAAATGGCTGCAATGGTCGGAGCTGAGTTGATCCAAAGCCAGGTCCAGGAGCTTTGAGCCATCATCCACTGCTCTCCCCCAAGCCATAAGCAGGGGGATTTGTCATTAAGTGGAGTAGCTGGGACACAAAAGGGCATTCATACAGGATGCTGGCATGGCAAGATGAAGGATTAGCTAGTTGAGCTATCATGCCAGCCAGCCCCATAAGTGAAAAATGTTTAAAAGGGTTTATAAGCATAAATAAAATGACAACTCACAGCTACACAAACTAGATGTTGTCCAGTAATTCCAAATCTTAAAGAGGAGGAAACAAGTGATGAAGAAAGAGGAAGAGGAGGAAAAGGAGGAGAATAAGATTAAGAAAAAGAAGAAGGAAGAGATGGAGAAGAAGAGGAAATCACAAGAGAAATCAACAAACTCCTTCAGAGGTGGGTATTTGGCTGAGTGATTTAAGTCACAGCCACCTCAGACAACCTGAGTCAAGCCATGATCCATCTGCTTCTGATCTAGGTCCCTTGGAGATGGCAGGGGATGGCTGAAATACTTGGGTTCCTGCCACCCATGTGGGAGACCTGCCTGGAATTCTGGGATCCAGTCCTGGCTATTGTGGGCATTTGCGACACAGACAGAATCAAAATCTCTCTCTTGTTTGCTCTCTCCCTGTCTCTCATTCTCCTGCCTCTGTCTTTCAAGTAAAATTTATTTTGAAAACATTTTTAAGAGAAACAAATTACCTCCAGGCAAGTGAAAACAAAAGCATAGTTATAACAAAATGTACAAGATTCAGCAAAAGCAGTACTAAAGGGAAAGGTTGTGGTTGGAAATCTCTACAGTGAAGAAGACCTCAACTCAATACCCTGTATGTACAGTGTAAAGAACTAGAAAAGTCCAAGAGAGTAGAAAGAAAGAAATAAAAACTAAAGCACAGGTATGTGAAATCAAAAATAGGAAAACAGAAGAGAAAAATCAACATAATCAGAATGTGGCTCTTTAAAAACACTGATAAACCTTTAGCCTTCCCTGCTTGTGGCCTGGGAAAGCAGTTGAGCACAGCCTAAAGCCTTGGGATCCTGCACTTGTGTGGGAGACCCAGAGGAGGCTCTGAGCTTCTGGCTTCAGATTGGCACAGCTCCAGCCGTTGTGGCCGCTTGGGTAATAAATCATTGGACAGAAGATCTTCCTCTCTGTCTCTTCTTCTCTCTGTATATCTCACTTTGCAATAAAAATAAACAAATCTCTTAAAATCATGAAATAGTACTATAAATAACTGTACACCAAATTAAATAACCAATATGAAATGAATACATTTCAAATATTTAACTATCAGAACTTACTGAAGACAACAGAGAAAATCTGAACAAATCCATATGTAAGGGGACTAAATCAGTGATATCACTGCAACAGAGAAAGGCTCAGGATCAGATGGCTTCACTGGTGAATTCTGCCCTACATCTAAAGGAGAATTTACACATATCCTTCTCAAACTTTTTCAAAACTGAAGTGGAGCTAACACTCCCTGACCCATCCCAAAACTCTCCTGATCACAAAGACAAACACACCACAGGAAGACATCATAGCCCACTATCCCTTACAAATAGATACAAAAATCTTCAACAAAATATTAGAAAATGAATGCAGTACCATACTAAAATAACTGCATATCATGACCACACAGGATGTATTCCCGGAATGCGACAGCAAGTCTAACATGCCGAAATCAGTGTGATACAGGGTAACAGAATGAAGGGGAAATATCATACAACTATCTCAATCAGTGCAGAAAAAAACACCTGACAAAATCCAGTCCCTTTTCACTCAGGAACAGAAGGGAGCTTTCCCAACATAAAATGGGCCACATATGAAAACCTTACTGCTAACCTCATACTCGACTGGGGAAGAGTGATGCTTCTGCAACATCAGAAACCAAAGATGCAGATCCTTGCACATCACGTTGCTAATAAATGTCTACTACCCTGAAATGTCTACTACTACTACCTCCTATAATCCAAGCATCAGATTTTTCTGGAAGGAAAGAAAAAGTATGACACCTGAAATATAAGGAAGGCACAATCACAGGGCTCCAGGGGAGAGGCCAGGAAGCCTGCCCCTCAAGGCAGGGTCTGCAGGATAGGACCCGGCAGTGGAGAAAAGAATGGGTCTTGACTTCAGGAAGGCGGGGGGGGGGGGGGGGGGGGGGGGCAGAGGAAGAAAGTGAAAGCGTTGGAACGCATAAATAGGCAGCAGGCCAGACCCAGCCCTCACACAACCCCCCAGCGTGCAGCTGTGCACCTCAGCCACAGTTCAAACTCACATCCAGCTGCTGTCTCAGCCATGGCACAGCCGCTGGCTCTGGGTCTCCTTTTTCTGGTGCTAGCACTCTGCATCCCCCAGATCCAAGGTACCCAGGATGGAGGAACAGCTTTGGGGTGGGGCGAGGGGCTGGAGCGCCCAGACAGGCACCTACAGACAGCCCCTGTATCCCTGTGAATCCCACCCCACAGGCAGTGACGGAGGGGCCCAGGACTGCTGCCTCAAATACAGCCAAAGGAAGATTCCCCACAAGATGGTCCGCGGCTATCGGAAGCAGGAGCCAAGCATAGGCTGCGCCATCTCAGCGATCTTGTGAGTGGGCACAAGGCGGAGGGTGCAGGCTGGCAGCTGGGCAGAGGGTGTGGGGTGGGGGTGAGACTTAGTGGGCAAGAAAAGAGTCTCCTAATCCCATCTCCCAGGTTCTTACCGCGGAAGCGTTCTCAGCCGGAGCTCTGTGCAGACCCTAAGGATCCCTGGGTGCAGCAGCTGATGAAGCGTCTGGATAACCCGACAGCCCCACAAAAGCGAGCCCAAGCCTGCAACAAGGATGGGGGCGCCTCCAAGCTTGGCAAGAAGGGGAAAGGCTCCAAAGGCTGCAAGAAGTGAGGAGATGGCAGGAATTGGGGGGAAATAGGGGGGAGTGCCTTCATGAGTGATTCACACCCTTCCTCTACCTCCCCAGGACCCAGCAGCTGCAGACCCCAAAAGGGCCATAGCCCCGTGTCCAGCCTGGAGCCTGGGAGGCCCCATCAGCCCCACTGCAGCTAGAAATCCCAAAGCAACTGGCAAGAAGTGGGCTAGCAGAGGGATTGGTCTGGGGGAAGGGGGGGGGGTACCCAGAGGAGCCAGCCCACACCAGCTTTGCAACTCCCCTTCTGCCTCCACGGTTCCTTCTGCCTGCTCAGCCCTGTCGTGCCCGGCCCAGGCCCAGACCCCCGACAGACAGAGGAGAGACCATCTCCTAGGGAAGTGTGTGAGGAGGCAGCAGGACTGTCACCTCTGAAAGGTCACCCTGGTCTGATGCTGCTCCCCACTTGCTGTACCCCACTTCTTCCATGTAAATGTGACATATGCCTAACGGAATAAAGAGCTGTGCTGGTCTCCCCACCAGAGCACCTATTCTGGTGTGTTTGTGTCTGTATGAAAACTAAAGTCACCCACTTCACAGTAGGCTCACCCCCCACGGCAGCAGGATGGAGCAGTCCCAGCCCAGGAGGCTCCTGGCAAAGTCTGCGTTTCTACCTACACCAAAAGTCCCCCTGCCTCTGTGTACCAAGACTCCTGGGAAGTGGAGGAGGGACTGACAGCCCTGTGGACACCATCCTGTGAAGGGACAGAGCCTGAAGAGACCCCAACCCTGGTTCTGCCCACCCCCCTCACTGCAGAAGTGAACCCTTCAGCTTGGCCCACATCTACCAAGTGGCAGCCTCCTCCTTGCCTTGGGCTCCTATGCCCTGGTCCCCAGGAGGGAAGCTGTGGCATCGGCCCATGAGGGACATGGGCAAACTCAGGGCCATTGAAATCCATGCTGGACACATTCGTGACCCTGGAGAGCCATCCCTCAGACCTAAGAGGACTCCCACCTGCCCTGCTCAGTGAACCTGGGGCCCCAACCCCTCCCCTTCATCTCACAGGACCATGGCAGTCTCCTTCTGCTCCAATCTGGGCCCCTTCTCTCCCTCAGCTCCTGTCCAATTGGAAAAACCAAACCTTTATTTTAGCCTTTTGTGTTCTTCTTCCTCCCCTAGTTGAGGCTAGTCTGGCTTCTGTACACCCATCACCTCCCAAGCAGGAAAACAGAGAGCCATATGGGGCAGGGGTCAGACAACAGGTTCTGGAGGCGGAGGGAAGGCAGGGACCTAAAAAGCCAGATGTGGCCATCCCACCACCTCTTACCATTTACATAAAACCATTAAAAAGTTTGTGCTTTTTGCTCCTCTTGAAGCTGGTAATGACAGGGTCTCCTCCCCACCTGCCCTTGTGCAACAGCTGTGAGCTTAGCCTACACCCTCACATATGCTACGAGTTACCTTTTGCAAGGTGCTTTACATGAACTGAATTCCAGTTCCAAGCCCTTGCATCTGCCAAGAGTTGTGCAAAATGTCACAGAAGACCCATGGTGGGCCTCCCACCTGCGCTACACACCAGCCCTTCATTGAACTCTCTCACAGGTTCATGCTCTGATCCTTGTGGTCACATCTGTCTCCTCAGCTAGCCCACCTTCAAACCCCTCAGCCCTGTACCACACTCAAGACATGGGAATTCAGTCATGAGGCCCTCTGGCATGGACCTGGCTTCTCAAGACATCCCCCTCTGTGTCCTGTGGCTGGCTCTTTCACAGCCCACAGCCCTCGCTGGCTGGACCCACACCCACACACACACCACAAAGAGTCCCCTGCACATTCGCCTCGTATCCACAGCCCCTCCAGGACGGACATCATACTGACTCCACACTTTTATAAAACAGCCTGTCAAGTGAAATAAGCCAGGCACAGAGAGATAAATCCCAAATGTTCTCACTGCTATGTGGATGCTAAAAATAAATAAATAAATAAGAAGGATCACATGGAACTGAAGGCCAGGAAGGAGTGAGGGAGTGGAAATGGAGAGAAGGGAGACAGGGAGACAATGCTACAAGTTCCAGAGAGTTCTAACATGTTGGTAAGATCACAGTTTCCAACAACTTTTTAGTATACATTTCAAAATAACCACAGGAGAGTTGCTCAAAGTTCCCCAGCATAAGAAATGATTTGAGGAGCTGGAAATGCTGAGTACCCTGATTTATCAAGTTTGAATCATAAATATGGACAATCATTACATCAATTTCATTTTTTTAACTTTAAAAATAAAAAAAGGTTTATGAAGGACTATACTATTGTTATCATATGGGGGAAACCAGCTGGGGAGAGGGAACTTGGAGAGGAGGTAAGGGAAATCCCAGAGCCTATGACATTGTATCATAAAATTAAAAATAAAATTGAGGGGGAGAAAAAGCAATCTCAAAGTTGAACAAACAGAAACAAAAACCTTTCCCTGTGAAAAGCCAGCAGAGAGGGCAAAAGCTCCTGTTCTACCAGGTCTTGCAGCCACTGCTGCCCGCCAGGTGCACCGCTGCCCACCAGGCGCACCGCTGCCCGCCAGGCGTTTGGCCCAGCCCTGCTGAGTGGACCTGCGGGGGGCTGTCCCCATCCTTCAGAGAAGGAGCAGACACTCCATCACGGCCTTCAGCCCCAACAGAAAGCTCACGCTCTTTGTTCTTTCTGTGAGAGCACACTTCAAAAGGAAGAGAACAATTACACAATTTTTTTAAGGATCAAAAAAAAAACCAGGAGGCTTCTTCTGAGCAATGCCATGTCCAACGGCTTTTACTTTTGAAACTATTGCTTCTAGGAGATAGTATGTCAGACATGTAAATATTTGGTTTATGTCTCTGTTTCTTTATGTATCTAGTTTAAACACTGCCAATTTACTTCCTACAGTAAAAAGTAAAGATCTAGCTTTCTTTTTTTTAAGACTGATTTATTTTTATCTGATAGGTAGCATTACAGAGAGAGAAGGAGACACAGAGAGAGAGATCTTCCATCTGCTGGTTCACTCCCCAAATGGTTGCAACAACCAGAACAGAGCCAATCTGAGGCTAGGAGTAAAAAGCTTCCTCATGGTCTCCCACTTGGGTGCAGAGGCCCAAGGACCATCCTCTATTGCTTTCTTTGGCCATAGGCAGGAAGCTGTATCGAAAGTGGAGCAACCAGGACTAGAACTGGAATTCATATGGAATGTCAACAATGCAAGCAAAGGGTTAGCCTGATAAGCCACCATGTCAGCCCCAAGACTCATCTTTCTTGCTAAACCTCTTTTCCTATCAATCCATCCTATAAATACCAGCATAACACTACATTTAGATCATGAGCACCTGGCACAGTTAGGATTCTGTAAACATTCATTGCAGAGCAAAGTACTGTTAATACCATACTTGCTTTTCCTATATCATTCTGCCTTTTTTTTTTTTTTTAAGATTCTAGGGGCAGACATCAGTCCAGTGGTTAAGACAACCAAGTCCAAGTATCAGGGTACTTAATACCTGGCTCTTCTGACTTGAGCGTCCTAATCATTGAAACCTAATCATTGAGCCAGCAGTGGTGCTGGCTCAAGTGACTGAATTCCTGCCACCCATGGAAGATCTGGGCTGAGTTCCAAGCTCTCAACTTAAGTTTGCTCCAATCCTGGTTATGAATCTCTCTCTCTCTCTCTCTCTCTCTCTCTCTCACAAACACACACACACACACACACACAAACAAACACCTTCCCACCTGTGTATGGAGAGGGGGGAGTGCATCTCCTTCCTTATCTCTCAAATAAATTTTATAAAAATTCTTGGAGAATCAAGATGCCACAATAGGGTAAGGACACATTTAAACAAACAGAGAAATATTAGTGTGAAGCAGAGAGGGCACATTCCAGAAAATAGGAGAGAGGACAGAACAACAGCAGAGGGGGACCTGGAGACTGAACAGACACAGGAAAGCAGCAAACACAACAATGTGGTATTGCAGTGACTGATACCCCAGACGCATTCAGCAAGCGACGATTCAAATTGCAGTGGCAGCCGGAACTCCACCAGCAACCAGGTGGGAGGAACTTTCACTGGGAGCTCAGGAGGTGAACCCAGACAAAGAACTGCCCACCCTGCTGGTCTGTTTGATTTGAACAGGAGCAGAGACAGAGCAGCAGATCCCAGACTGGTAGCACAGGAACAGGGTTGATTTCACAACCCAGTCCACCCCCTAGAGCCATGTCAGGCACCATTTTGTTTAAGGAGGCAAAGGCTATGGACAGGACTGCGCATGCACTGAGCTGGGAGTGAACTCATTTCTGGCTCAGTGAACTACAACGATGTGGCATCCTACAGGTTCCACCCAAGACAAGTCTGGGTAGCCCTCAGACCTGATGGCCAGCAGATCAAGAACTGTAGCAATGGCACATCAGGCACCTTTTGTACACTGTGGCAAAGACTTTAACACTGCAAAGACAACAGGGAGCTGTGCAAGTGCTGAGCTCGGCAAGAACTTACTGAACTCAGCGCATTGCACTTGTCTCACAATAAAACAATACCGACTATGGCATCATACGAGTCAAAATAGGTCCCTACGGCCCTCAGACCTAATGGCCAATAGGTTCCAGCAAGGTCAGCACCACCAACCAACAACCTAGCTATATAGGACACCTGGTCCTGGGACCTGCTCCAACCAGAAGTGGGAGAAAGGTTGTACAGACAATGGTGCAGCCTCTGCAAGGTATCACAGGAGGTGGAGACTGGTGAGCCAGGAGCTGGAGCTATGGAGACCATGGTGGAAACTTATCATAAGAACCCAGACCTGGAACTCGCTGGAGGTTGTGGCACAACTGACTGCAAACAAAGAGCCGTGTACCAACTGCAATAAGTAAAATTGAACTGTAGACCTTTGGGTGACACAGTTTAGAAACCTGCCCTAAGGAGAAGAAAATGATAACCAGAAGTACAATGACAAAGAGCAAAAGAAGAGACAAAGGCACAATGAATATTACTGAAAACTCCCCTGCAAAGGAGCAAAACTCTATGCCAACCTCAGAGTTAACTGAGGAAGACATCGAGAAAATGGGGGATACAGAATTCAGAAAACTCGTTATAAAGCTTCTTATCAACAATGAGAAGCATGTAAAGCAGACATTCAAGGAACATGTCACAATGGAAATGAATCAAATGAAAGCTGATATATCAGAAGTGAAGAATACAGTGGAGCAAACTAAAAGTACAGGGGAGAGTCTCCAAAATAGAATGAAGCAAACAGAAGAAAGATCTCAGAATTGGAAGATACTTCCTGTCACCAGAGGGAAACAAACAAAAAGCTGGAAGCAGAGCTGGATCAGGCTAAAAAAGTATTCAATAATTGAAAGACACTACTAAAAGGCCAAATATAAGAGTTATGGGAGTCCCAGAAGGTGCAGAAAGAGAAGCTGGGTTTCCAAATATATTTCATGAAATAACAAGGGAAAATTGCCTTAATCTAGAGAAAGAATTGGTAAACAACATCCACGAGGGCCACTGAACTCCCAACAGGCATGATAAAAAGCAATCTTCACAATGACACATGATCATCAAACTCTCTTCAATTGAATATAAGGAAACGATCCTTAAATGTGCACTTGAAAAAAATCAACTGACATATAAAAGAATGCCAATTAAACTCACAGGAGATCTCTCACAGGAAACTCTACAGGCCAGAAGAGAATGAAGTGGCATATTCCAGAATCTAAAAGCAATTAGATTGTCAGCCCAGGATAACGTACCCAGAAAAACTTTCTTTTGCCTTTCAAAATGAAATAAAATTCTCCCACAGTAAAGAAAAGTTAAAGAATATGCCTCTTTCAAACCTGCCCTACAAATGATAATTAAAGATGTTTTCTTGACTAAGAAAAGGAACAGCATCCACCCAAACCAAAGGCAAATGTGAAGAACATCCCAGTAAAATAACAACAGAATTACCAAATTACCACCCATTCATATTAACCCTGATTGTAAATGGATTAAACTTATCAATCAAACATCATAGATTAGTAGACTGGGTTAAAAAGCAAAACCCATCTATTTGTTGCCTACAGGAGACACATTTCCCGAACAAAAATCAGCGGAAACTATATCTCATGGATTTTGTTTTTTTTTGTCATCTCTTCAAAGCACTTTCTTCTCATTAAATTCTTCACTGACTCATAGATCATATAGAAGCATCACTTTCTTCAAGAAGATTCTTGATTTTCTTTTTCATTTCTTCAGCGACACATTAGTCATTCAGTAGCATGCTATTTAACCTCATGGTATTGTTGATATCTCTTTTTTCTTCCTGTTGTTGATTTCGTATTGTGGCTTTTCACTTAAGGAGATGTATAGTAACTGTGTAATGGAGACTGTCATATCCAGATATGAGAATACAATGCAGTATGCATCTCTACTTCCAGACAAAGATGGACTCCGAATGAAACTGTTTACATATCTTGACAATCGGATGCTGGACTCTGCCATTGTCCATGCCTGCAATGATGGACATATGACTGTGTATTACACTGTACTACAGTAATGATATAGGGGAACTCAGTGAGTGGGAAGGGAATTGGGAGAGGATAAGGGAAATCCCAGGGCCTATCGAACTGTATCATAGATTGATAATAATAAAAAGAAGTTAAAATGATAATAACAAAAAGAAGTAAAATTACAAAAAAAAATTCTTAAAGGGGCCTACATTACGGTGCAGCAGTTTAAGCCACCACTTGCAATGCCAGCACCCCACATGAGGTGCTGCTTCAAGTCTCTGCTTCCTTACTTCTGCCCCAGCTCTCTGCTAATGTACCTGGGAAGACAGCAGTGGATGGCCCAAGTACTTGGGTCCCTGTCACCCATGCGGGAGATCTAGATGGAACTCCTGGCTCCTGGCTTCAGGCTGGACCAGCCCTGGATGTTGCTGGCATTTGAGCAGTGAACCAGTAGATGGAAGATCTCGCCTCTAACTCTCTCATCGTCTTTCCCTCTTTTTCTGTCATCCTTTCTTTTTTTTTTTTTTTTTTTTTTTTTTTTTTTGTTTAGGGTTAACTTGCCAATTGAATCCTTTTTTTTTTTCTTTAAGATTTATTTATTTACTGGAAAGTCAGATATACAAAGAGAGGAGAGACAGAGAAATATCTTCCATCCGATGATTTACTCCCCAAGTGAGCGCAATGGCCGATGCTATGCCGAGCTGAAGCCAGGATCCAGGAACTTCTTCTGGGTATCCCATATGGGTGCAGGGTCCCAAAGCTTTGGGCCATCCTCAACTGCTTTCCCAGGCCACAAGCAGGGAGCTGGATGGGAAGTGGAGCTGCCAGGATTAGAACCAATGCCCATATGGGATCCTGGCACGTTCAAGGTGAGGACTTTAGCCACTAGGCCACACCACCGGGCCCTCTGTCATCCTTTCAAAGAAATAAATACATAAACCTCTTTTTAAAGATTTATTTTATTTTTATTGGAAAGTCAAATACACAGATAAGAGAGACAGACAGGAAGATTGCCCATCCGTTGATTCGCTCCCCAAGCAGCCACAATTGCTGGAGCTGCATTAATCTGTAGCCAGGAACCCAGAGTCTCTTCTGGATCTCCCATGCAGGTGCAGAGTCCCAAAGCTTTGTGCCGTCCTCGACTGATTTCCAAAGCCACAAGCTGGATGGGAAAGAGGGCTGCCTGGATTAGAACTGGCACCCATATAGGATCCCAGTGCATGCAAGGTGAGGACTTTAGCCACTAGGCTACTGTGCCAGGCCCTATAAGCCTTTAAGATTCTAATTGTTCCTCTGTTTTTGTTTTTGTTTTTTTTTTTAATTTTGACATAGTTGATTAGAGCACAAAGGGTCAAGGGCTACAGGAAATTGAGTAAGACCATTGTTTCCACACTAATATCATTTTTTTTTTCCTGTATCTGGGATAAGGGGATAGACAAAGGGAGAAGCCCTACCCAGCCTCCTACCCATGTTCCTCTGTTTTTACAAAGACCTCTAGACATTAGCACAGTCTCTCAAATGTTTCATGATAGGAAGCAGATTAAAGACTGAACATTTAAAATGGAGGTAATAGGAAAAGAAATAGGTGAACACATTCATAATCATGAGGGAAGAAAGAATTTTGTAAATAAGGCATAAGACCGTAAAAGAGAAGTCATGAAGCGAAAAAAAATCAACACCATTAAATTCAATGACACGGGGAAATCCAAAGTAAAAACTGCAAATTAAACACAGGTCCTTCTCGCTCTTTCCCAAGCACTACTTCGCTAAGGCATAAACCCACAAGGACCCAAAGGGGAAAAGAGGTGCAGGCAACCTTCCACAAGACTGATGCAGCTAAAACAGGTACAAAGTTTAAAAAACAAAAGTGAAAATGTCAAGTCAGTGCATAGAGCAAAGGTACGTATTTTGCTGCATATTGTTAGTATACTGCTTGCTGCTCAACAGGAAAACACTGTCTTCTATTAGACACATAAAAGGAAAAAAGAAAAAGGAAACTGTGAAAGAACAATTATCTTCAACGTGACAAATGCATCATGCCCTAAACAGGAACACTCACTGAGGTCGCAGGGACCCTGAGTTTTCCTTTAGCACCGGAGAAGACAGCCATCTCTTTGCATTAGAACTGAGTTAGCACCACCTCCTAACAAAAAGGCATCCCCAGCGCCATCCAGAAAATACTACTAACCCGGGGTTTTAAGTCACACCAGCACCTCTTCTACGCAGTGGTTTCACACACACACACATAATTGCAATTGCACAGTGCTCCTTCCTGGTGTCAGTGTGGCCTCAGAATGTGATGCATCCTGCTTGCCCAGGTTCACTCCTCCCCTGTCTTAGGGCCTGTGGTACACGATCAGCTTTCCTGTACCTAGGGCTAATAGAAAGTTCTTAACAGCCTGAGCCATGTGAACTTGACCCCAAATGCAAAGGAAGCAACCAGGCTTCTGAACCACACAGCTCCATCTGCCATGTTACCCGGCCATGCTTTGCCTAGCCACAGCTACATTCTTGACTCATCAGTCAGCTCCTTTAGAGGGACATGATCACCAAAGACAGCTAGGTTCATTCTTCAGATATTTTCATACAAAAAAAAATTGCAAATGGCGTAGCTGGAGCTATAACCAGGACACATGACATGCAACATCGCCTGCTGTGGCTCAGTGAAGACGAGAGGAATGGTGCCTATCACTTGCTTCTTGTGAAGACTCTAGCAGAAATTTGCTTCCTGGCTTTCATCATTTTCCTGTGAAACACATCTTCCGCTGAAGCTGTCCTCTTTGTGAAGTTCTTTTCCTTTCCCCTACTCAGGTGTCCCTTCCCCTGTGTCTAGGGACAGAGCGATGCTCTTTTGTTAAAATTGCCCACACGCCTATCCCTGACCATCAGCCTTTATTAGAAAGGCAGATTTACAGAGAGAAGGAGAGACAGAGAGAAAGATCCTCTGTCCACTGCGCACTCCCCAAATGGCCACAACAGCCAAAGCTAGGCCTTTCTGAAGTCAGAAGCCCGGATCTTCCTCGGGGTCTGTCTTGCAAGCACTTCGACCATCCTCTTCTGTTTTCCCAATCACATCAGCAGGGAGCTAGATCCCAAGTGGAGCAGCTGGGATTCCAGCCAAGACACGAAACTGGAACCTATATGGGATGCTGGCAACACAATCGGAGGCTTAACGTACTATACGCCATGGTGCCAGGCCCCCAATTTATTGTTGTTTTAAAAGACAACAACAGCGTAAGCAAAGCCCACCTTGCACCTGCACCCATGGAGCCAAGGCGGGAAGGGCCGCATTGCCCAGATCCGCCGCCAGGTGGCAGCAACCACCACACGGGCCTCTGTCCCTGAAGAACTGAAGGCTTTTAGGAAATGAATTTTCTGTTCCCATTTACTTCATTTTTCTGAAACCAGCTGTTCGGGGCGTGTTTGTTGTTTGTCCTACCAGGTACCTGTGTCCTGCCTGTGACAGGCTAAAGTCCTTCCTTCATCCCTCATCCCTGACACCGCGCCCCGCACCACGCCAGACTCTGACATCCCTTCTCCGCGGGAAATGGAACCTTCTCTCAGAGTCGGCTCCGCGACCCACGGGCTTCCGGAATCGGTCGCGGTTGGGTGATTCAGGACGCGGACTAGGAACTGCTTCCAGCCTCCACACCGTCCACACCGGGCCCCCAGACCCAGCGTCAATCGGCCGCACTGAGCGAACGCGGCTCCCTCCCGCCCGCCCCGCCGAGCGCCCACCGAGGCCGGGGTCACCGCCGCCGCGGGTCGTCGGGAGCCAGGCCAGCCCAGGTCCAGAGCCTGCGGGCACCGTCCGCCCCGGGGCCGGCCGGGAGCGGGACAGCGCCCAGGGCTGGGCGAGGGCCAGAGACTGCGGACGCCGAGCCCGTTCCCAGCGCGTCGGCAGCGTCCGCCCACCGCTCCGCGGGAGCCTCTCCTTGGCTCGGGGCGCCCCCTGCAGGCCCGGGAGGAGAGGCACAAAGTCACACCGCGACACACACTAACACACTGTGACACAGACACTACACAGTCACACACTGTCACACACACTAACACACATGCACCACACACACTGTGACATGCAGACACTACACAGTCACATACTATACACACACTAACACACATGCTCTACACACACTGTGACACGCAGACACTACACAGTCACACACTGTCACACACACTAACACACATGCTCTACACACACTGTGACAGACACTACAGAGTCACACACTGTGACACACAGACACTACACAGTCACACACTGTCACACACACTAACACACATGCTCTACACACACTGTGACAGACACTACAGAGTCACACACTGTGACACAGACACTACACAGTCACACACTGTCACACACACTAACACACATGCTCTACACACACTGTGACACACAGACACTACACAGTCACACACTGTGACATACACTATACTGCACTGTCACAATCACAGTTACACACACTACACACAGGCACACACTACAGCCACACATACCACACACACTGTGGCACACACTAACACACTTGCACTACACACACAGTCACATATAGACATGCACAGTCACACCCACTACATGTGCATAGTCACAATCACAGTCACACATACATTGACACACACGGTCATAGATTCTCACACACAGTCACACACACAGAGTTGTACAAACACACATACACACAAACACTCACACAGTCACTCACACATACACAATCATTCTCACACATACAAAGGCACACACACAGACCCAGTTCAGGATATGCATTCATATCCATTCAGCAAACACTGAGCATCTAGGGTGGGTCCTTTCCCTGGAGACCCCTGCATCCTTCCCTGCCCCCACAACAGGGCTTGGTAGACTTCCCAGCCCCAAGGACTAGGGCGCCCTCCTTTCTGGACCTCCATTCTCTTAGCCAAGGACTATGGTAGACCAGAGAGTGAGAAGATTGGGCAGGCGCCATAGAAGAGGTGCGGCAAGCGAAGGGCTGCACTGGACTGAGCTGCCCTGAGATGGAACAGGACTTTACCAGGGCTCACACATTAACCAAAAGAAAGCTGACTGGGCTGGGAGAGGATGATGGCGGGAGCTTGCAGCACCAGGGTGGGTGTGACCAGGCGCTGTTTCAAACCTGCCTCCAGAGCCCTACCCAGCCCCTCCAGCCTCACCCCTGGGGGAGGCTTTGACTTCAATGTCACACCTCAACCCTGGAGAGCATACTTCCCCTTTACACTCTGTGTGTAGGTAACGCCATCGCGGCACCCCCCTTTGCTATGGCCCCTTCAACTCCCTGATCCATTCCCATGAGGGTGAAATTCATACCTCCTCTACCTCCACTCACGTATCAATCTCCCAGCTTTATAGCCTTAAATGTGAGCACCATCCATGCACTCTCAGATGTACATATTCTACTAGGATCTCTCCACTGAACTCCAGGTCCATGCCAACCACCCCCAACGTCTCTTAACATGTCTAACGTGCAGCTCCAACTGGAAACCTGTCTCTTGATGTCCCCACAAACTGATTATTCTGCCATCACCCAACCATCAGTAAATTCCATCTGTCAAGTGGTTCAACCCAAAACCTTGCCATTTCTGTCTCTGTTATTTCCTGTGATGACCCCATTGGCAAAGCCTGTTGGTTCCAACTTGTTTCCCCGAACCTGACTTCTCACCAAGTCCAAACACCACTATCTCCTCTCCAGATCCTAATGTAGCTTTCAATTTGATCTCCCTTGTTCCAAAAGAAGGAGAAGGAGAAGAAAATACCTACTGACCTATTGTCAGTTCAACAGCTAGAGGGAGCCTGGTAAAACAATGATATCCCAGTGTCCTGAAGGTCAGCTCATACCTCCCATGGATCTCAGGTCTGAAGGAAGTCTAAATCCTACAATGCTTTACACAATCCTGCACCATCTCACCCCTGCTAGCAAATGTCCATGTCTGTCCACTCTCCCTTGTGGGTTTCTTAGGTGCTATTCCCCAAGTGCACCCCACCTCCAGACTCCACACTTGCTGTCACATCTGCCACATCTTCCTGACTTTCAGCACAGCCTGCCCCCTCACCAGCTTCACCTCAGTTTCTGCTCAAGTGCCATCTGAAGGCCTCCCTGATCTCATTACTTAAAAGGACAGACTCCCTTCCTCCCTGTCCCTCTTGCTGACCTCTGTGTCAGCTTGGCACTTCGCTGTTGTGTCATTTAGGATCTTGGCAGGAAGCAAAAGCAGGCTCCATGGGAGAGGCCTTAATGAAGGAACCAATCACAGAGCTGAGGGCAGAGTGGTGGTGAGCTGCTACAGTCAGATGGGTGGACTAGACATGAGGGATCAGGGAAGGACTACAGAACCCTCCTCCAGGGGCGAATCCGTGGACCCACCTGAGACTGTCCCCTTCACGGTTTAACTTGTGGAAGCCAAACCCAGAAAAGTCTCATGTGTAGCCTCATGCAGAGAGAGTTCAAAGCTATGTAACTCACAGATGTCAATCACAAATGCCTCTCATGAGCATCACAGCCACATCCCTAGTCATAGCTCCTTATCCATTAGGAATGAAAATCCCTAAACTAGGAAGAAAAGTTGCTTTGTCTTCCTTTCACTGGCCCCTGAACAGCAAGCTTTCCAAAAGACTTTTGCTGTACTATCCCCACTTTTATCCCTCTGAGCTAAACTTTGTTACTCCCTCAGTGAAAGGAATTATGGCAAGTGGGCTGCTGCCAGTGACCCTATCCCATTGAATAAATACAGCTCCAAGCTTTGCCCAACCGCTTCTAGACAATACGCACACTAAATGCACTTCCTGCAAATCTGCCCACCCGGAGGACTTGGCTTCATCCCTCTCCTGGAGGGCCATTCCTGGACCGATCAGGCTGTCCACTCCTGGAAGAAGCCAACATACCTTAGAGAACCATCTGAAAAGCCAGATTGTCTTTTGTGCCTCCTCTGGTGACTGTGGGGAACTTCTCCATAAAGCCATGAATGTGCTCCAAGGAGAAAACAACACAAGTAAACGTCAGAATCACCTGCCTGATGCCTTCCAGCATGCCTGCAATTTGAGTTCATTTGCACAATGTCCATTTCATAATGAAGGCTGCTCTGCACATTCAAATGGGTGGCATGCTATAAACAGCTCTCTTAGGTGGCACTGTCATTGGGAGAACTGCCATATTGAGTTCTAGTCCAGGGCACAGTGTAATTCAGAAGCTGCTCCTCTTCCTTCTTTCCTCTCTTCCTTCCTTCCTCCCTCCCCTTCTCATTCCCTCCCTACTTTCCTTCCTTTCTTCCTCCCTTCCTTCCATTTGAAAGGCAGAGAGACAAAGATCTTCAATCTTCTGGTTTACTCCCCAAATGCTTACAACAGTCAGCACTAGGCCCATCCAAAGCTAGGAGTCTTTCCCACATGCATGCAGGCACTCAAGTCCTTGAGCCATCATCTGCTGCCTCCTGTAGTGTGCCTTAAAGGGAAACTGGAATCCAAAGTAAGGCCAGAACTCCTTCATGGGATGCAGGCTTCCCAGGCAGCATCCTAACTCAGTGCCCACCTCCTCTCCCTGTCCTTCTACTCTTGCCATTGGCCGTCCACCCTCCTGGACCTCAGGCCTTTGGGTTTGGACAACAGCAACACTACCAGCTCTCCTACACCTGCAATTTGCACATGTCACACTTTGTTGTGTCTCATTCTTCACAGTGGAAGTGTGACAAGCCCAGAGCACTGCATTGCAGCTCATCCCTACCTACTGAAAGCCTCGAAAAGTCACCACCTTTTGAGAAACACTGAGTGAGAGAAGAAGGAAAAGGCATAGAGTCACCTGTGAAAGAGACCAAGCATCCTGCCCAGTCCCCACACAGTCAAGGGCTTCAATCTGGGAAAAATGACTTTCAGTTCAGAAACTGGTGCTTTTTGGGAGTCTTGGGGGGGTGGGGGGAGGCATTGCGTATTGCCAGGGAGTTTTTAAAACAAGCCTGGGTCCCTCAGGGCTTGCTGGATAAGAAGGAATGTTCTGCCAACAAGGGAGGTTTGGTGGGGGTATTTTGAGATCCAAATCCTCTGCTTTGTTTGTCTTTTGCTCAAATGTTCCCATCCCAAGTCTTGCTTTAATCCCAGGATTAGGAGCATGGCAGGGCTGTGTGTCTCTCTGGTGTAGCAATGCTACCGTCCATGTGATCAGGTCTGGGGTTTAATCATTCTTTTTAAAGATTTATTTATTTTTATTGGAAAGACAGATATATAGAGAGGAAGAGAGACAGAGAGGAATATCTTCCGTCCAATGTTTCGCTCCAAAAGTGGCTGCATTGGCTGGAGCTGAGCCAATCTGAAGCCAGAAACCAGGGGCTTCTTCCAGATCTCCTATGCGGGTGCAGGGTCCCAAGGCTTTGGGCCATCCTCAACTGCTTTCCCAGACCATAAACAGGGAGCTTGAAGGGAAGCAGAGCTGCCGGGATTAGAAGTGGCACCCACATGGGATCCTGGCACATTCAGGGCAAGGACTTCAGCTTTGATGCCATCGTGCCAGGCTGGGTTTAATCTTAAAACCATACCTACCTGGCCGGGCAGTGTGGCCTAGTGGCTAAAGTCCTCACCTTGAATGCACAGGATCCCATATGGGCGCCAGTTCTAATCCTGGCAACCCCGCCACTTCCCATCCAGCTCCCTGCTTGTGGCCTGGGAAAGCAGTTGAGGACGGCCCAAAGCCTTGAGACCCTGCACTCACATGGGAGACACGGAAGAGTATCTGGCTCCTGGCTTCGAGTCAGCGCAGCACCAGCCATTGCAGTCACTTGGGGAGTGAATCATCAGACAGAAGATCTTCCCCTCTGTCTATCCTCCTCTCTATATCTGACTTTACAATAAAAATAAATAAATCTTAAAAAAAAAAAAACATTCCTGCCACATGGTTGCATAAAGTCCTCATAACATCCTTAGAGATTATCTGGATCTCCATGCATGCCTTGAGTTAGAGGTTCAAGATCTTAATCTTGTCTTTTTTTTTCATGTCATGTGGCTAGCATAATCAGGAACAGGCAGCCTACCCCAACGCCTGGTCACTGCAACTACTTCTGATTGTAAGGATGAAGTGCCTTGGGCACTTGAGCTTTGATTGCTTCATTCTCCAGCATCCCATCCTGGGCCTCACAGGTCACAGGTTTTACATTCTCCCGGCTACTTGTGTCCTCTCTCCATGTACTCAACAAGAGTTTGAAGGACACAATCCCAGGATTCCATTTTGGGAATCCCTTTCCCGGAATCTCCTCTGGTACTGTGTACTGTACCAATGAGGATCCTGACAGAGAACAGATGATGTACTGTAAAGCTATAGGAAAAAGTTTTGTTTCTACTCATCACTTGGTACATCGTGCATGGGGATTTCTGTCCACTCACAAATTTTCTAACAGATGAGTCTTCACCAGACACTAGCAGAGTCCTCTAATTCAATTTCATTCCAACATTATCAACCTGGAGACAGCATCCAGCCCTGCAGGTTAAGGGCTCCATCCTGCAAGACTGCCTCCTGGCCCCCTATTCAGATGCCAGTTAACAGCGCAGGCTATGACTTGTGCTGCCAACTATAAATAGGATTTGCCCACCCACTACCTCAGGTTCAATTAATTCGCTAGGGTAGCTCCTTCAACTCCCAGAATGCTTTACTTACAATCACAAAGGAATCAGATAAACAGCCGGGTGGGAACATGGCATAGGATCAGACATGGGAGATGCCTATAGCTCCCAAGCCATTTCCAGACACTTCCACTACCAGCATCTTAAACTTACAAAAGTTACTCTTATCATCCTAGAGCATAGGAGGATTTTATGAGCTATATATCAGGAAATAAGGACAGAGAAAAAAAAATACACCTATTGCACAATATCATACTCACTCAAAATATTGAACCAAAAAGATTTTCATAAACAGACAGTACGGGAGAGGTGTGGTCAGGATTAAGGAACTATCACCAGATGATGAGACCCCTAAATTCAGCAGTCACAGAGACACCAGAATCACTCCAAGGCCTTAAGGGGCAAGAGAAGCTTAGCTCAAATACCCATTTAGAGGAGGAAGCCCCCAAAGACCTGAAAACAACAAACATGAGTCTCAAACTTTAGCTTACATCAGAGTCACCTGGAAGATGTGTTAAAATTGAGGATGTTGGGGCCAGTACTGTGACATAACAGATTAGGCCTCTCCCTTGCAGTGTCAGAATCCCATACCATCAATGTTCATGTTTGGCTGCTCCACTTCCAATCCAGCACCCTGTTTATGACTTAGGAAAACAACAGAGGATGGCTCAAGTCCGTGGGGCACTATACTCACGTAGGAGACCTAGAAGAAGAACCTGGTTGCTGGTTTACACAACCAGTCCAGCTCACAGTCATTGCAGCCATTTGGGTAGTGAGCCAGCCGTGAGAAGATATCTCTCTCTCTCTCTCTCTTCCTCTCTGTCTCTCTTTTTCTTGCTGTAACTCTTGCCTTCCAAATAAAAATAAATAAGTCTTTTAAAACGAAATGAGTTTTGGGACCCAGCGCTGTGGCCTTGCAGCTAAAGTCCTCACCTTGAACATGTCAGGATCCCATATGGGCACCGGTTTTAATCCTGGCAGCTCCGCTTCCTATCCAACTCCTTGCTTGTGGCCTGGGAAAGCAGTTGTGAATGACCCAAAGCCTTGGGATCCTGTACTCATGTGGGAGACCCGGAAGAAGGTCCTGGCTCCTGGCTTCAGATTGGCTCAGCTCTGGCCATTGCAGTCACTGGGAGAGTGAATCATCAGAAGATCTTTCTTCTGTTTCTCCTCCTCTCTGCATATCTGACTTTCCAACTAAAATTTAAAAAAAAAAAAATGAATTTGGGGCCCAGCACGATGGCTCAATTGGCTAATCCTCCACCTTGCAATATCTGCATCCCATGTGAGCACCAATTCATGTCCTAGCTGTTTCACTCCCCATCCAGTTCCCTACATGTGGCCTGAGAAAGCAGTGGTGGATGGTCCAAAGCCTTGGGACCCCGCACTCTTGTGGGAGACCAAGAAGAGACTCTTGGCTCCTGGGTTCAGATGGGCTCAGCTCCAGCTGATGGAGTCCTGGTCAATATGACCATCTAGCGAGTAAACCAGAAGTTGGAAGATTTTCTCTCTCTCTCTCTCTCTCTCTCTCTCTCTCTCTCTCCCTGTCTATCCTTCTCTCTGTCAGCTTACCTTCCCAATAAAAACAAGTAAGTCTTTAAAAAAAAAAAAAACCTGAGTTTGCCGGCCCTCATCCCCAAGGTCTGAGTCTAGAGTCTGTCTGAGAATACGCATTTCTAATAAGTGCCCAGAGCATTCTGATGCTGCTGTCTAATGGCTGCAGTTAAAGAACAGCTGATAGTGTTACTCACTATCAGAGTGCAGCAAGACCAAGGAGTCGGGCCGTAAACACCCCAGCATCTCTCTCCTCCCATTATGGATCTCTAGCTGCTACATCCCAGGGGCAAGGGATCCTGGGTAATGCAATCTGTAGGAATTGATCATCCAGCCTTCCAGGTCAGAGAATGGTGTTAGTAAATCAGTGTGGGGTTAGTACAGAGAATAATCACAACAACCAGAAAGAGAAAAACGGCTAGATCGATGCAAAGATGACTGCACATGTGATTTAATGGACGGATATCTGAACGAAAGTGTTGGTTAATAATAACAGTTAACTTTAAATTTTTTTGTATTGGGGAGACACAGTTCCCACCTGCTGGCTCAACCCACAGATGCTGACAACTATATGTAGGAAAGGAGCTCCTGAAGCCAGGAACCTGGAACTCAATCCTGGTCTCACAACTTGCTGAGCCTTCATCACTGACTCCTAGAGTCCAAATTAGCAAGAAGCTAGAATCAGGTGCCAGAACTGGGAGTTGAACCCAGGCACTCCAATGTAGAACACAGGCACTTTCCCTGGTGTCTTAACCCCTAGGCCAAACACTCACTCCTGGTTAATATGAATGAGTGCTTATATATGCAAGTCTCTAAGGCAACCATATTCCTTAGAGAATCTCACTGAATCCCAAGAAGTAGCTCTACTACCATTCCTGGTTTACAGAGACTGGCTAACATTCACCTGATCACACAAGCTAGTAAGTGGTGCGCTCTGAACCCCAACCAAGGACCCATTATCTGTACATTTTCGTCCTCTGGGCCGGGTGCTGTGCTCTCAGCTATGGTCAACAGACTGGTGGCAGACAAACATGTGGACCATTGCAAAGAGTGCAAATCTCAAAGCAAAAGGCACCAGGTTCAGATCACGCAATAGCCCTGATGAGGCAGACAGCCTTGTGCCTATGTGCAAGGCTGAGATCATATGATGAAAATAATAATAAAAGGACTTCACAACATTGTTGGCAAAGTTAAGGCAGGTTATGATGGCAAAGTCTTTGATACAGAGTGTAGCACAGAGTAATCAGAGTTATCATTAACAGAGAATAAAAGGGAGTTGCAAACTGGTAAGTGTCCAAACACTTTTCTCCCACCCCAAAGAGAGTCCAGGGCCTGAGGGGGGAAGTTAAAATGTCCCATTTATTAACTTCTCATTTGAGTTTTTCTCTTCCGATCTTTCTCGTAAGGGTGGGAAATTGCTCGTCCCCTCCCCCCATCTGTCAATTCCTTGAAATTTGGAGATTTGTCTGAATCTGAGCTGGCTAGCCTGTCTCCTTAGAAATCCCCTCTTGGTTCCCAGGGTTGGGAGACGGGGAGATGAAATGGACTGGCAGGCTCCAGACAGCTAATCCTGTAGCCCAGGTGTGGGAAGAGGAGAGCTACCTACAGTGGTAGGTAGCTTCTTGCTGAGGCCAGGTGAAACCCTGGGGCCTCAGATGTGGGAACATCCTGGGGTCTGGAAACTTTCCCTTTCAGCTCTCTTCATCCCCATGGAGCAACTGGCTGCCTAATGGTGGATGGGCAGGGGATGTGACAATCTGGAGAGACCACACTGGCTCTCATGGTTGTCAAAGAAAATTTTTGTATTTGTCCTGGGGCAAATTCCTGGGGCACAGAGGAAATGCCTTCATCCCAAGCCTCCAAAGAAGAGAAGCACCAGTGAGTGGGGAGGAAATTGAACCTAGGGATCAGTGTGCAGTTCCATTCTACCTCCTCCAGTGTGCCCAGCACTTATGGTGGGTGAGGCCATTGTCACCAGTGGGGACACAGTCCACACTTCTTGGTCAGACAGCAGTCGGCTTAGGCTGTCAGAACTGAAGCCAATGAAAACAGAAGAGGGGAGAAGAGGGCAAGTGGAATGCAAGTCTGCCAAAAAAAAAAGAGGGGGCATAGGGAGAATCCATGGATGAGAAGGGGATTTCAGACAGAGAAAGTGAAAGCTCATGGCATAAATAGCAGGCAGATACAGCCTTGCACAAGCACTCACACCAACTGCTGGCTCTCTCCGGATCCCTACCCTTGCTATCGGCTTCCCCTGCTCCCTACTGCTCTGCCAGCCTGAACCTCCTCTGCCTCCCAGGCTCCTGCAAACGCACACCTGCTCCATCACACGGTTTACCCTCCATGGCCTCTGGCACAGCCCCCCAACTCCTGGCCCTCAGCCTGCTGGTTCTCTGGACTTCCCCAGGTAAGATGGAAAGGAGTAGGAGGGTAGGGGGAGCAGTGGCAGTGCCCAAGTCAGACTGGTTGGCATTTGGGTGTAAGGCAGGAACTTACGTAGGCATGCATCAGTGGACCTGTGGCTTCCCTGTGCCTTGTATGTGTACCTGGAAGTGTGGGTTACCTGCACCAAGTTCCAGTGTGGTCCCATCTCTTGGTGTACCCCAGGAGCCTGTGGCTGCTCTCCCTCTGCCTGTTCTGTAGCCTGTTGCCTCAGTTTCCTAGGTAGAAGAGAACAAAGTAATGTTTGCTGAAGGTCAGAGAGACTGGGAGACGGCCAATAGTTGCAACATCAGGCCTCTAAAACAGCTCATTATCCAGCACTGCAACCACCATTAACTTGCTCTTTGTCGGGCTATGGGGAGAGAGGTTTGGGTGATGTAGGCAGCAGGAAAGCATTGTGGACCCAGGTGGCAGTTACTGGTCAAATAGTATAGACGGTTCACAGTCTATTTTGCCACACAGTATGATGATAATGGTGTACTCTGGCTGAATATCAGGCCAACCTCCAATCCCCCCAATGCATGCACATGTGCATGGGTGTGCGCATACACGTGCACACACACACGTGTCCTTAATCCCAGTCAGTCATGCCCTCTCCACACACCCATTACCATGGCCCCTGTGTCCTAACATCCTCTCTTTTGCATCCCAGCACCAGCTCTGGGTGGTGCTAACGATGCCGAAGACTGCTGCCTGTCTGTGACCCAGCGCCCCATCCCCTCGAACATCGTGAGATCCTTCCGCTACCTCCTCATCACCGATGGTTGCCAAGTGCCTGCCGTGGTGTGAGTCCAGCCTCACCTTCCCCTACGGCCCCTGGTGAACCCCTTCACCCCATTCTCTGATCCCTCTTCTCCTTGCCAAGAGCAACCCCTTCAAGGAAGTCCCTGCAACACCTATCAGGGTGGGGTCCCCAACCGCTGCCCCTCCAGGTAGAGCCTTCCAGGAAGTTGGTTCCACGGCTCCCTTCTCTGCCTCCAGGTTCACCACCCTGAGGGGGTTCCAGCTCTGTGCACCCCCAAACAAGCCCTGGGTGAGCCGCATCATTCGGAGACTGGAGAGGATCTCCACCAAGGCAAGCCTGGCCCTCCCCAGACCTGCCTTTTGCCTCATGCCTCCTAGCCTCAGCCTTGGCTTCCAGCCCCTGACCCTGCCTCTTTCTCCTCTCCCAGGGCAAGTAGCAGAGCAGTTAGCCCCTAACAGCGCCAGAGAGAGCCCTGCGTCTGAGTGAGGGGTGTGAATCACCACAGCCCATGGCACCAAGGACCAGGAAGGAAAAGCAGGCCAGCAGCTCCCCTGCACAGGGCCCTGAGCTGGCTGGGGCCAGCCCTGGAGTGCCAATGTGAGTGTGAGCGTGAACAGAAATGTGAATATGAGCGAGAGTGAGGGCACAGCTTCTTCTCACCCAGAATGCAATGCTCCTAATAAAGCCACCACCTGGCACTGCCTCATCTGTCTGTCTGTTGTCTGTCCAGGAGGGTAGGACTAGAAAGGGGGCAGGTGGAGTGGCAAGACCCGTTTCCCACACCACAGTCTGAGCCTCTTCCAAGCCAGCCTCCACCTAACACCCTCAGGTTCTCTCCACCAGACCCCCCACTTACAGCCCTACCTCATATCCCCTCATAGCCACCTTACTCCACAATTCTGCAACACTAACCTGTGGGCAGTTCTCTGTCACTGAAGGCGGTCATGCCTCCCAGTCTGTGGCTCCCCACAGCAGGTGCTCAACACTTCCTGGTACCTCAGGGATCAGGTTGTCCCAAAGGGTTGGGGGACAGTTGTCACCTACCAGATCCTATGAACTGGGGACCGTGAGGGGGCAGAGATCTCGGCAGGGGTTGAGGGACTTTTAAGGTCTGCAAGCCATGAAAGACCCATGAAATCACTGGATCTGCCCCTGCCAAGAAACTGCAGGCATGACTTGAGACTCAATAAATCTGCAGCAGAGTGTTTTTATTTTTTGAAAGTTGGCATTTTTATGGCCTTGCAAATGATGGTACAAATATCCAAATGACCCTTAGAAGAAAAATCAAGAACAGCTGCTACGGCTGGCAAGTTTGGCTCTGCTGCCTAGGAAAATGACCCATCCATTCATGTGTCCATGCCACCTTCCATGTGGCTTCCCTGGCATCCGTTGAATCCCCCTCTACCCACCTACTCATTCTCCACCCACCCTGCCATCAAATTACCATCAAGTCAGTCAACCCTGCAGTTCCAGCCTGCTGAGCCTGCTGAGCTGTGGATTCTGGACCATGAGCCCAGCGGGCAGGAGTCAGACATATATGATGGGGTGGGGGTGAGGGTGGGAGCAATTAATCTTGAATCCTTCTCAGTTCTCAGTCAAACCAAGGGGAAGTCAGCTTGTCAGACAAGCAAGCCCAAAGCCTCCTTCCGGGCCTGCAGGCAGGTATACAGTAGAAGCCCAACAGGCGGAGGGAGAGGCTGGGAGGAGCTGAGAAAAGCACCATCAGAACAGAGGCCCCTGCACACTGGCTCCATGGCACTGCTCTGGAAGGGCAAGTCAGGAACTCAACCACCTGGGCCTGAGAGTCACAATTCTACCTCTGCCCCCACCACCACATGAGTTGGAGCCAGTTCCTTCCTTATTCCCCACCCAGAGGCCTCCATTCCCCCATCTGTCAGCTGGCAGGCAGGAACTTGAGTCTTCAAAGTCCATCCCTGCAAATCATGGCTCCTGAACATCTACATCTCCTGATGAACCCCCAGCATTTGCACAGACTCAACACAGTGCAAACCCAGAGGTTTCATACTTCCTGGGGCACCAGGAACCACCTCTGGAGACAGAGGGGACAAGGAAGAGAGCGAAAAAAAATCTAGGAGCTAATGAACTGCCTTAGAGCAGCAGTTGTCTGCTCGTCCCTAGGGAAAGGAGAATCTGGAGGAATTTTAAGAGGTTGAGCACTGCTGCCTCAAAAGGAAAAAGCCTGCCACCCTCCCTGTCCTTACCTTCCACTACAGCTTTTCCCCATCCTTTTTTTTTTTTTTTTTTTTGGCCACCCAACCCTAGCCAATTGGGCACTTATTTACACGCCCCCCCTAATCTCACTGCCAGGTGCTTCAAAAAGCACAGCAGTTGGAGGCTTGTCTAATCCCACTTAAGTTCTCAATATCGTGACTCCATCTGGCTAACTTTGTGCTTCCTGGTGATTCACTGCCAGGGATCGTGTCTTCATTTACCCCGAATACTACCTGGACAGGAATACACCTGCCTACCTCGGACAACTGACGAAGCTGGCAACACTGTGAGGTGGTGGCATGAATTCCTTAGTTCCCCAATTGGGGTATCAGAGTCTTGTTGCCAGACTTAGGATATACACTCTCCTATCGAGGACACATGGTACGTGTGCTTCAGGCCCAGCACAGTAGCCTAACAGCTAAAGTCCTTGCCTTGCATGCGCTGGATTCCATATGGGCGTTGATTCTAATCCAGGCAGCGCCACTTCCCATCCAGCTCCCTGCTTGTGGCCTGGGAAAGCAGTTGAGGATGGCCCAAAGCCTTAGGACCCTGCACTTGCGTGGGAGATCCAAAAGAGCTCCTGGTTCCTGGCTTCATATCAGTACAGCTCTGGCCATTATGGTCACTCGGGGAGTGAATCATTGGACGGAAGATCTTTCTCTCTGTCTCTCCTCCTCTCTCTCTCTCTCTCTCTCTCTCTCTCTCTCTCTATATATATATATATATATATATATATATCTGACTTTGCAATAAAAATAAGTAAATCTTTAAAAGAAGAAGAAGTTCAAAGCTTTGGGTAAGTGATGCCTTCTATCCTGCAGGCCTGTGAAAGTAACTGACACATTTGTGCTCAGAGAGCATTCCTGCTCCCAACTGCCTGTTTGAGAGAACTCCAGGGAAGGGATTGAGTCTGTCTGTTTCCATTGCCAGAGCTGCTCAGCATGGGGAATTGGCATAATGTGCAATACTTATTTGATTAAGAAAAGATGGACTTGAACATGACCCTTTCATACTGTGCACCCACCACCCACTCACCCCCTCAGTCTGGAGCACAGCCAGTTCTCAAGACGATTGAGGCTGTCCCTGCTTTGTGGTTGGGTTTGTCAGAGCCAGCTCCATGCGGTTTTGATCATGTTTTGATCTTCTCATGTTCAACTTCTCGGCAAGTACCCCCCCCCGCCCCCGCTATGGCATCCCCTTCTCCTAGGCTCCGGGAAACTCAGAAAAAAAAAGCCAAAAAAGAAAAGTAAAAAAAAAAAAGGTTGTACTCCCTTGTATTCCCTTGGTCCAATCCACCGCATGATGTTGGCAGCAGGTGGAACCTGGGCCCACCTTGTTCCCAAGAGAGCCACACCCAGCATACTCACCAGAAAGGGAGAAGCCTCTTGAGTCCAGGCAGACCCAGGGCCCAGCTCACCACGTGGCAGCAGTGGCTGGAGCCAGGGCCCAAAGCATGCAGTCCGACCCAAACCTGGTGCTCCCAGCAGCCAACAGGCTGCTGAAAGTTCTCTCCACCCAGACACCAAGGTCACACTCCCCTGGTCCTACCCACCGCACGACATTGGCAGCAGGATGAGGCTGGGCACGCCTTACTCCCAAGAGATCCCTTTCCGGCATACTCAGCACGAAGGACGAAGCCTCTTGAACCCAGGCTTTGTGCCCTAATCAACTATGTAAAGATTATTTAAAAAAAAAAAAGAAGAAGAAGAAAGAGAGAGAGAAAGAAAGAAAGAAAGAAGAAAAAGAAAAACGAGCTATGCTCTAGAAACTACATCCACCCCCATTCAGATGCTGAAATTATAGAATCGGATCCTATTTGTGTTTGGGTAACAGGATGATTTTTGCTGGATAATCCATGCCCTGAGAGTAGACTAAAACTGGCAGACTATAGGTTGCTGTAATCTTCTGATTTTTCTGTCATTGACAAGTGGCATCTCTGTCTATTCCTCTTAGGTCAGGGTGGGTTCTAGCAGCGTTTTGACTAATTAAATGCTACAGAAATGAAAAAAAAATTTTTGTTGTTTGATTAAAGGCCTGCTTTTGAGGGCCTCTTTCATCTCCTGAGGGACCTGTGCAGGCACGCAAGAGACAAGGGTAGGAGTAGATGGGGGAATGAAGAGGTCAGACCTCCCAACCCCATCACTTAGGACCTCTGGGTCTTCTCTGTCCCCATCCATAGGTAGACATCCGAATCCCGATTACATCCCCAGTGCAGACAGGACCCCTCCCCCCACCCATGGCTTCAAGGTCCACCCATAACTATCAGGAACACTGCCACTTTCAGGAATACCGCATCCCGCCAGGTAAGGCAGCAGCACAACACAGCTTGTATCTGTGACCTGTGACAGAACCTTCTGGAATGGCAGCCCTGAACATCACAGTGTTTGTCTGAGACCCATGTGGGATCAAGCAGTTTCGTGGCTACCATCATGGAGGACCCCAGTCCTGACAAAATCCCTTGCAACTGAAGCAATGCTTTATCAAGGTCTGACACCAAAATGCCTATGCAGGCCAGTTACTGCTCTACGGGCAGGTAAACAAGTAAATTTGGTCTCCAGCTTCATGAAATTATTCCCTGCCCCCACCCCTGGGGAGAAAGAGGGAAAAAAATGTATCAATCAGAATTCTTATTTGCATATCCTTGAAATTCACTGGCTGATCTAGGCAAGGAAAAAAAAAATTTATTCAGAAGACCCTGACAGATGCAGAAAGGGAGCAAGAAGAAGCAAGCGGAGCTAGCCAAGGCCATTTCCAGAGCATACAGACAGCCCTCCCAGATAGCATGTTGGCACCACCAGAGGAGAACGCCAAATGCCAGTACCACCCTGTGTCTAGATAAGTGGGGGCCCTGCTCTTGAGACCCAATACAGGATCCATAAGACCCAGTTCAAGAACTGGTTGCCCCACTTCCAATTTGAGCTTCCTGCTAATATATCTGGGAAACAGTAGAGTGTGGTCCTAGTGCTTGGGACCCTCTAGCCGCTTGGAAGAAGTTCTGAGCTCCTGACTTTGGATTGACTCAAGCCCAGCCATTGTAGCTATTTGGGGAGTGAAGCAGCAAATGGAAGATCCAGCTCTCCCTCTCACCCTCTCTGTAATGCTGGCTTTCAAATAAATAAATCTTTTTAAAAATAAGTAAATATGTTTGAAGAACTGGCATAGTGGCAGAGCACACTAAGATTTTTTTTTTAATTGAAAAGGTGGATATATAGAGAGGAGAGACAGAGAGGAAGATCTTCCGTCCCATGATTCACTCCCCAAGTGAGCGCAACGGCCGATGCTATCCGGTCCGAAGCCAGGAGCCTCTTCCGGGTCTCCTACGGGTGCAGGGTCCCAAAGCTTTGGGCCGTCCTCGACTGCTTTCCCGGGCCACAGGCAGGGAGCTGGAAGGGAAGCGGGGCTGCCAGGATAGAACCGGCGCCCATATGGGATCCCGGGCGTGCAAGGCGAGGCCCTTAACCACTTGCGCCACTGCGCCGGGCCCTAAGATTTTTTTTATTGGAAAGACAGAATTACAGAGAGAAGAAGATACAAGAAGATCTCCATCTGTTAGTTCACTCCCCAAGTGGTCACAACAGCCAGAGCTGAACCCATCCAAAGCCAGGAACCAGGAGCTTCCTCTGGGTCTCCCACATGAGTGCAGGATCCCAAGGCTTTGGGCCATCCTCTGCTGCTTTCCCAGGCCATAAGGAGCTAGAAAGGAAATGGAGCGGCCAGGATATGAAGCAGCACCAATATAGGGTGCTGACATTGCAAGATGGAGAATTAGCCAGTTGAGTTACCATACTGGCCCCTGGTAGAGCACACTAATCCTCTGCCTGCAGTGTCAGCATCCTCTATGGACCCTGGTTCGACTCCCAGCTGCTCCACTTCCAATCCAGCTCCCTGATAATGACCTAAAAAGCAGCAGCGAATGGCAAACTATCTGGAGCTCCTGCACCCAAGTGGCACACACAGGAAAAGCTCCAGGCTCCCAGTTTCAGACTGGCCCAGTTCTGGCCACTGCAGTCATTTGGGGGAGTGAACCAGTGAATAAAAGATATCTCTTGATCTCTCTATCTGTGTCTTTCCCTCTCTGTCTCTGTAACTCCTTCAAATAAAAAAAAATTAATAAATAAGTAGTTAACTAAATACATACGAAACTGGCCTTCCAGTTATTTAAAAGCATATTTTTCAAGTAGGAAGATAGTTGTTTTTGTAGCTAACAATCTTTTAGCTTAATTTTTCATTTTCTTTTTTTTTTAAAGATTTATTTTTATTATTTTTTTTATTGGAAAGGCAGATATACAGAGAGGAGAGACAGAGAGGAAGATCTTCCAGCCGATGATTCACTCCCCAAGTGAGCGCAACGGGCCGATACTATGCCGATCCGAAGCCAGGAGCCTCTTCCGGGTCTCCCACGCGGGTGCAGGGTCCCAAAGCTTTGGGCCGTCCTCTGCTGCTTTCCCAGGCCACAAGCAGGGAACTGGAAGGGAAGCGGGGCTGCCGGGATTAGAACCGGCGCCCATATGGGATCCCGGGCGTGCAAGGCGAGGACCTTTAACCACTTGCGCCACCGCGCTGGGCCCTAATTTTTCATTTTCAAACATCTGCAGGGGGACAAGTGTCATGGTGCAAGGGGTTAAGCCACCACTTGTAACACCTTCACACTCTATCAAGTGTGGCAGTTTGTGTCCTGGCTCGTGGCTTCAGCCTGGCCCAGCCCTGGTTGTTGCAGGCATTTAACAGTGCCCCAGCCAATGGAAAAGTCTCTGGTTTTCTCTGTCTCCCTGCTCTACAAATAAAATACAAATAAATAAACTAATTTAATTAAACTTTCAAATATGTAGATGGTGGGACTCCATCTGTATTGCCGTCCCAAGCACCACAGGTATTAGGTGGTCAGCCTACTAGACGTACCCTGTGGAGGTAGAGCCACCATTGCCCCTGAAGAATGGACACACTCCTACCACCACCAAGACGCATTCTCTACTAACACTGCTCCTTTACTTCACTTCTGGATTTCTATTCTCAGCCATGGCATAGTGTTTATCACTAACAAGGCCATCCACCCAAATCCCAGCTACAAAAGGGGCTGAGGCGATCAGTATGCAAACTCCAGGTATCCTAGGATGGAAATTCAATTTTAACAATAACCAACACTAATATAATAAGGAGTTTCTTAAACACAGACAGGGGTTAAGTTTGTGTTCAGAAAAAAAAAGATAAATATCTCTATAGACCAGTCTATGACTCTCCAACATCAGCATACACATTTCTCCCCAAGCCCTAGACTTCTTTAAAAGGATATCCTCTAACATGCTATCACCTTTGTTTACACAGCAACAACAAAATTCAGGGACAGGCAATGTGGTGCAGTGGGCAAAGCCACAAAGTCAGCATCCCATATGGATGCCAGTTCGAGTCCCCCTTCCTTCCCCAGCTAACCTCAACCATTACATAATGAGAATGCAACCAACAGAGACCTCATCAGACACTCACCTTGTTGGCACCTTAATTTTGCTACTGTGAGAACAAAAGTTTATGTTGTTTAAGTTACCCAGTCTATGATATTTTGCTGAGACAGATATGATGACTGCAGAGGCTCTGAATTGTCCCTCATTGAAGGTGGAGGAATGTGTGAGCTTTTTTTGTTTTTTGAAGACCTGTTTATTTTTATTGGAAAGGCAGATTAACAGAAAGAAGGAGAAATGGTGAGAAAGATCTTTCATTCACTGCTTCACTCCCCACATGGCTTCAACAGCCGGAACTGAGCCCATCCAAAGCCAGGAGCCAGCAGCTTCCTCCAGGTCTCATGTGGGTGCAGGCTTCCAAGGCCTTGGGCCATCCTCTACTGCTTTTCCTGGCCACATGCAGGGGACTGGATGGGAAGTAAAGCAGATGGGACATGAACTAGTGTCCAAATGAGATGCTGGCTCCTGCAGGTGGAGTTAGCCAATTGAGCCATCACACTAGCTCTTAGTGAACTTTTAAAAAAAAAATTTTTTTCTAATTGGAAAGGCAGATCTATAAGAGAGAACGAGAGACAGAGAGAAAGATCTTCCAAGGGGGTGCAAGACAGTCAGTTCTTTTTTAAAAAGATTCATTTTATTTTTAAATATTTTTTTAATTTTTTAAATTATTATTATTACAATTTTGTATAGACTGGAATTCCCCCACACACACTCCCACCCCCCCATCAGAGTCTTGCCATATTGTTACAACAGTGTAGTCCTTCATAAGGAATCATAATTCCATCAGTCTCTTATTTAAGTGTACCCCGACATTGTTGGTACAGTGTCAGACAGTCCAGCATCCCATTGTCTACACATTCCCAACAGTTTCACTGGGAATCCATCTTTCATCTGGATGCAGGGATGCATGTTCCATTATATCCCCACATCTGTATATTATTGAAAAGACACACTTAAAGATAGAAAGAGACACAGAGAAAAATCTTGCATCCACTGGTTCACTCTCCAAGTGGTCACAATAGCCGGAGCTGAGCCAATCCGAAGCCAGGATCCAGCAGCCTCCTCAGGGTCTCCCATACAAATACAGGGTCCCAAAGCTTTGGGCCATCCTCTACTGCTTTCCCAGGCCATAAGCAGCGAACTGGATAGAAAGTAGAACAGCTGGGACACAAACTGGCACCCATATGGAATCCTGGCACATGCAAGAAAAGGATTTAGACACTGTGCCATCACATTGAGCCCCTCCAGCAGTTCTGTCTGATTTAGGTTATAGTGGTCTTCCATTGCCTCTAACTGGGCATGGTGTCACTAGCAGGTGTCCCTTGAATGACCTGGGTGTTTTGACATCCCTCCATCATGTAACTATAGTTAACTTTTTCTTTTCCTTTTTTTTAAATATTTATTTGAGAGGCAAAGTTACAGAAACATGAAGAGAGACAGAAAGAAGAGATCTTCCATAGTTGGTTCACTCTCCAAATGGCTGCAATGACCAGGGAAGGGCCAGGCTGAAACCAGGAGCCTGAAATTCCCAGGGCTCTCCCACAAAGGCCCAAATGCTTGGGCTATCTGTGCTGCTTTCCCAGACATATCAGCAAGAAGCTGGAAAGAAAGTGGAGTAGCCAGGATTCAAACTGAAGCTGATACAGGATGCCAGTGCTACAAGTGGAGGCTTAAGCTGATGTGCCACAACAGGTCCCTTTGTTTCCCTTTGAGAGTCAGCCTTAATTATTCTTGCCGCTGTAATAACTCCCCCATTCAGCCTGGAGCATGAGAAGCCTAAGCTGGATGGTGACCTCAACAGTCAGTTCAAGGAACAGTTCCAGGAGAAAATAAGGTGTTCTCACTGGAATTCTTCAGGATTATCCTGAATGGAACTTTCATGCTATATTGGTCTGGCCCAAGCTAGTTCCTGTAAACTCTGCCGAACCCTGGAAGCCTGGCTCTGGAACTGACTTAATGAGTCAAGGGTACGTGGAATTCTCCATGACGCAACAGGTGTAGACTGAGGGAAAGCATGACCTAGGTACAAGCAGGTAGGGAATGTAAGCAATCTGCCTCCAGGCTCCCATAAGCAATTGACTAGGGACACTTCAGACACCACTGGATCTGCTGAGTCAAAGGGCCAAGTGGCAGGCAGCTGGACCAATCCCACTGCCACTGACAGAAGAGACTTCCCATGGTCCCTGCTGTTTTACATCACCAGGTCGAATTCACAATTCTGAGAAGAGACATTCAGATTTGCGGAAGCTCCCCGGACACCCTGGAGGCTGAGAAGGTGAGTACCTGGCCTATTGGTCTTTTATCTAGAAAGGAGGTTCAAATGCTGGATGGTCAAAAATAATAACCAAAGTCTGCTGCAACAAATAGACAAAACAATTTCAGAGGCAGGTGCTGTGGTGTTGCGGGTTAAGCCACTTCTTGCAATGCCAGCATCCTACATTGGAGTGCTGGGTTGGATCCTGGTTGTGCCACTCGTGATTCAGTTTCCTGCTAATGCACCTAATGAGTCAGCAGATGATAGCCTAAGTCCTGAGCTCCAGCCATGGACATGGGAGACCTGCATGGAGCTCCGGGCTCACGGCCTTGTTTCAGCCCAGCCCCAAGCATTGTGGCCATTTGGGGAGTAAACGAGAGAATAAAGGATCTCTGCCTTTTAAATAAATCTTTTTTTTTTTAATTCAAACTAAGTATGTTGAGAAAGCTGTAATTTTTTTTTTAATGAGAGAGTTTTAAATGGAGTGATTGGGATGATCTCTTCCAGGAGATGATATTTAAACTAACACCAAAAAGAGGAGCCAACCAGTTCAAGAGAAATGACCAGTGAGGCTGGAGTAGGATGAACAAGAAATGCAGAAAATACACCCTGCAATAGACAGGGAACCGCAAGTCACTTGATCCTAGCCTATGCAACCATAGGAGGAAATGAAAACTTTACTCTAAATGCTACAGCGGATTAAGTAGATGGGGTAACATAATCTTGTTTACGGTTTAAAAACACCCTCTGAGCAGTCTGGAAAATAGACAGTTCCAGTAAAGTCAGAAAGAGAATACACTTACCCAACCCAGACGGCAAGTGGGATAGAGGAGAATGGGGATTCTAAACCTTCTTTTAAAAAAAAAAAAAAAGGATTTATCTGGGATATGGTATTTTTTAAAGGTTTATGTTATTTTTATTTTTATCACAAAGTCAAATATACAGAGAGGAGGAGAGATAGAGAGGAAGATCTTCCATCCAATAATTCATTGACCGGTGCTGGGCCGATTCGAAGCCAGGAGCCAGGAACTTCCTCCAGATCTCCCACATGGGTGCAGGATCCCAAAGCATCCTCAACTGCTTTCCCAGGCCACAAGCAGGGAGCTGGATGGGAAGTGGAGCTGCCGGGATTAGAACTGGCGCCTATATGGTATTCCAGTGTATTCAAGGGGAGGACTTTAGCCACTAGGCCATGCCACTGGGCCCAATTCTGGACCTTCTTATGAATCAGAATAGCAGCCCAAGCTGACAGATGACATTTGAGGCAGAAGGCAAACATCAGAAAAACCAGAAATAATGCCAGGCTTTAGGCCTGGGCAACCAGGGGGAATGACATTCCCTCTGCTGGATGACTGGGGTGGAGATGAGCTGGAAGGGAGGAGGTATTGGGAATCCAGGGTTTGATTTGGTGATAATGTGCCTGGGAAAGCCAAAAGGAAATCCACAAAAAGCAGTTGGTACTGCAGCTGGCAACCCAAAAGTATATCCGTCCATCATGCCTGGCACTTCCCTCTGCTCCGTCGTCTCCAGCTGGCTGCCCTGTAACGGGATTTCTACCCCTTTAATGTCTCTATTTCTTGTGCCGCTCTTGACTGCACTGCTGCTGCCGGCCCTGGCTGCAGCTGCCTGCCCTGCTCAGGGCCAAGGCCAGTGTAGCAGCTGAGCTAGCCATCCCTACAGCTCCATTCTTGGAATCTTTCTCCAGGTAGATCAGAACAGAAATTACTTCCCTGGCCTGTCACCCCCAAACCCCCTACATACACACAGTCTTCCTTCATCACTACCCCTGTCCCCTGGGCTCACCTACATTGGAAGTCATCACAGACCCTTTGGGCTGGGACACGGAGTAGCATCCCATTATCAGAACGCTGGTTCAAGATGAAGCTCCTGGCTTCAGCCTGGCCCAAGGCTGAATGCGGTGGCCATATGGAGAGCGAACCATGGCTAGAAGATCTCTGTCTCTCTCTCTTCCTCATCCTGTCACTTCACCTTTGAAATAAATAAATCTTGTAAAAAAAAAAAAATCACAAACCTTTGCATTTCTCCTAAACCTTTATGCTCATTGCTCATTCTCCCTTCTTTCCCACTGTCGCAATTGTCTACAAAAGTCCCCCTTCATGCAGCCACTCTTGCCTCCCTCTGTCAGCCCAGAACACCCTTTCTCCAGCCTCACAGGTCATCTATTGCTTTGGACCAAGGCACTGCTGATCCCTGAGCTTCTTCCAGTCAAGCTTAGCCCGGGCCCAGGAATCCTGGGGCCCTAACTACAGGAAGCAAAGGAGAGAGATTCAAGCCCCTGTGGGTGGGAGGCCAGGAAGTGGGGGCACACTGTTGCTCAACATACTGCTCCCTCCTGAAGTCCGAAAGTTCTGTGTGAATACCTCAGGAAGTTCTGTGTGACGTTCCACCCACGCTCAGAAACTGCGGAACCAAGCTCTGCCCCTCTGGCTGGGAAGGGACCCTCTGGACGTGGACAGAGTTTAGGGAAGGACACAAAGTGAAACAGACCCCTTCCCAGGATCAGGGACTTTTAGAGGCTGAGTCATTTGGTTTCTTGCTCATTTCCAGCCCGTTTCTGGAACAAGTCAATCCTGTCTCTCATGCCAGAGCTCCCTCGGCCCCCACCCTCATCCTTCTGCAGGCCGGGAGTCCCACATCAATTTTGCCTGGATGCCAGATGCCCTCTGCAGGCCCCAGGAAATGGAGAACCCGGACCAAGAGGCCCAGGTCCTCTTTTCCTCGGGCACTGGACGCCCCCTGCAGGTTCTGCGAGGTTAAGAGCCACAGAAGATGGCTCCAAAAAGCTGCCAGATAATCAAAGCCATGCGCAATTTCCAATACTTCCACTCAAATATATGTGTCCCAGTCCACACACACACATAATCAATCACACCGTCCATCAGTCACATACAGCAAGAACACAACACAGACCTTTAAGCATATAATCACAATACAGATACAGACTCATGTAACATGTAGCATCACATGCAGTTATAAACATCCACACATGCCAAGAACAAATCGCTTCTCCTAGAGAGGGTTTTTAGAAAAAATAGGTTAAGGGCCCGGCGGCGTGGTCTAACAGCTAAAGTCCTCGCTTGAACACGCCAGGATCTCATATGGGTGCCGGTTCTAATCCTGGCAGCTCTACTTCCCAACTAGCTCCCTGCTTGCGGCCTGGGAAAGCAATTGAGGACGGCCCAAAGCTTTGGGACCCTGCACCTATGTGGGAGACCCGGAAGAAGTTCCTGGATCCTGGCTTTGGATCGGCATAGCATCGGCCATTGCGCTCACTTGGGGAATGAATCATCAGACAGAAGATCTTCCTCTCTGTCTCTCCTCCTCTCTGTATATCTGACTTTCCAACAAATAAATAAATCTTAAAAAAAAAAGAAAGAAAAGAAATGGGGCACCCCCACCACAGAATAAACGTTAAAGCCATTGGGAGGTTTAAAGAAAAAAAAGAAAAAGAAAAAATAGGTTAAGAAGGCACTTGTGTATCAGGGTACATACTGAGTTCATCAGAGAGGGTGGCTTGGGAAGGGGTTAAAATGCTGGTTTAGAGGTCCATGTCCAGAGCTGACACTGTGGAGCATAAGATTAAGCTGCCCCGTGCAACATCAGCATCTTATATGAGCACTGGTTCAAGACCCAGCTGCTCTACTTCCAATCCAGCTCTGTGAATGCACCTGGGGAAACAGCAGAAGATCCAAGTATCGGGCCTCTGCTATACACGAAGAGATTTGGATGGAGGTCTAGGCTCCTAGCTTCTGCCCAATCCAGATATATCACTTGTGGCGCTTGGGGAGTAAATAAACAAATAAAAATGCCTTCTCTCTCTCTCTCTCTCTCTCTCTCTCTTTCCTCTCTCTCACTCTCTGATTTTGAAATAAATAAAATAGACACTTGGGCCTGGCACGATGTCGTAGCAGTTAAGGTCCTTGTCTTGAACGCACCAGGATCCCATATGGCCGCCAGTTCTAATCCCGGCAGTTCCACTTCCCATCCAGCTCCCTGCCTGTGGCCTGGGAAAGCAGTCGAGGATGGCCCAGAGCACTGGGACACTGCACCCGTGTGGGAGACCCGGAAAGAAGTTCCTGGATCCTGGATGCTGGCTCCTGGCTTCGGATTGGCACAGCACCAGCCGTTGTGGTCACTTGGGTAGTGAATCATCAGACTGAAGATCTTCTTCTCTGTCTTTCCTCCTCTCTGTACATCTGCCTGTCCAATGAAAATAAATAAATCTTTTTTTAAAAAATGAAATAGATACTAAAAAAATACTCAGGTCCCATAATGGTGTACTTGGGTTTGATGTCTTCCTCCAATTCATGCAGATCGTGGAAGACATGGTTCAAATGACTGAGTTCCTATTACCCATATAGGAGGGTTGGGATTCAGATCAAATTCTCAGTTCCTGGCTTTGGCTTTGGCTTTGGCCCAGTCCTGGCTATCATAGGCACTTGGGGAATGATCTAGTGGATAAGAACTCGCTTTCAAATTGATTAATTAATTTAAAAATGAGGATGGCCATGAGCAGGCATTTAGTGGTTAAAACATCCACATCTCGTATCAGAGTACCTGGGTTTAATATCCGTGGAAGGCTCCTAATTCCAGCTTTCTGACAAAGCAGATTCTAGGAGGCAGCAATGATGGCTCAAGTAGTCAGTCCCTGCCACCACTGGAGACCCAGATTGAGTTCCAGGCTTCTGACTTCATCAGGCATTTAGGAGTTATCGCATTGAGGAGTGAATCAGCGAACAGAAGATCTTTCTGTATCTCCTTCTCTGTGTGTATCTGCCTGTCCAATAAAAATAAATAAATCTTTACAAAGAAAAAGAAATCTTCTCCTATTGTCTCTTAGGTCAAGTCTCTGGAAATTCTTCAGCTAGCTTTTGGGCAACCTAGTATTTCCCCTCTCAAAAGTTAACTGGAATATGTTTGGAATGTGACATCTGGAGATAAGGGAGAACTGGCTGGAGAGACCAGTTCTCTCCCAATATTCCCCTAGAAACAGGATGTCTTTGGATGACATCACATCACCCTGGAGCATAAAGCCAGAACACACTACCTTCGGGAGTGCGTCAGCTGCTGTATAAGCAGAGAGGGACAGACAAGATTTTATCTGTCCTTGGCAAACTTCCTGAGCTGGGGAAACCGTTCTCACTGAATCCTAGGCATCTGCTGCCCTGACGTGTGGCCCTGCTTTGTAACAGTTCTGCTTCCTGTAACTTGGGGCTTGGGGCGGGGAGATGTACTGTCCCTCTGGACTTAGGACAAATTGGTAACCCATGTGCGGCACACACATGACACTCCAAAGGTGTCCTTCCTCGCTAGTTTCCCTGTCTGAGAGCTGACTAATCCTCTCCTCAGAAATCCCACTCAGGTTCCAGAAGGGATGTTCTAAGCCAGGGGTTCCCCTCCAGCTACTCTTCGGATCCAGTCTTGGGCAACAGCAAACAGAAAATGGATCCAAGCAGTAAGACGGACAATACTGGCTGGGCCAGGAGTACAAGGTTCCAGAGTCCAGGGGTGTGATAGAGGGGTAGATCTTCCCTTTGTGGGTTTGATTGTTGTTTTTCTTTTTAAGATAATCTTACATTTTTATTTTGTTATATTAATTTTTATTTGAAAAGCATAATTTTTACAGAGAGAGGAAAGAGCAAAGTGGGTCTTCCATCTACCGGTTCACTCCCCCAAATGGTGGCAATGGCCAGAATTAAGCTGATCCAAAGCTGGGAGCCCAGACCTCTGGTTTCCCACTTGGGTTCAGGGTCCATAGTCTTGAGCCATCCTCTGTTGATTTCCTAAGACTTCAGCAAAGAGTTGGATCAGAAGTGGAGTGGCTAAGATACAAACCAGCACCCACAAGAGATGTTGGCACTAGCGAGTAGAGGATTAGCCTATATGCCACCATGCCAACACCTTCCCTCTAGCTTTGTCCAGGAAAAAAGTAGGTCTCAAGTGGTGGATGTGTAGACACTGTGATAGGCCTAAGGATATCTAGATAATCTGGGAGGAGACCATCTCCAGCCTTACCCTGCTCCTGTGATTGTCTGCAGAGAATCTGGGGTGTTGATGTTGTTTCACCTTTCCCACTGCTACCCTATCCCTAGTGTCTTAAGACCACAGAGATTTGGGGATGGAGAGAAACCTAGAAGGAGGAGACGACTCCTTACTGTGATCTCCAATCCGGCGTCCAATCCAAACTCTGCTCTTCAGCCTTGAGATCAATGGCTCACAAGGCTCACAAGGGTGGTTGCCTTGTGAACCATCCCCATGAATACACTGCAGTCCCCTCTCCTTAGCCCCACTGCTGGTGGCTGAGATTCTCACAGGTGAGGTTCAACAGTGAGAAGTGGGTGCAGGCAGTCTGCTGAGGAGAGTTACTAAGTGTAAAAAAAAAGATGGCATTGTGTAAGCGGTAGGTTACTATGAAGTACCAGCTGGGAATCCCAAGTGCTCCACCTCTGATCCAGTTCCCTGCTAATACACCTAGGAAAAAAGTGAGAACATGGACCCAAGTACTTGGACCCCTGCCATCCATATTGCAATAGCCAGACAGAACCCCTGACTTGGCTTCAGCCTGACCCAGCCCTGGCCATTGCAGCCATTTGGGGAGTGAGCCAATAAATGCAAGGTCTCTGTCTCTGTCTTACAAACAAATAAATAAACCATACACACACACATAAACTGCATTCATTAAGAAACTGAAGAATACATATAGAGAGGGAGGCAGAAGGAATATCTTTCTGTCTCTTTTCTCCATAAATCTGATCTGCCTTTCCAATTAAAAAAAAAAAATTTAAAGGTATAGCCCCCAGAACAACTAACTATAAGTTGAGAAAGTTTGGATAACGTGAAGTGAATCATAAACTTCAGTAAAATGCCATGCTTACATTCTTAAAAAATTTTTATTTATTTATTTGACAGAGTTACAGAGACAGAGACCTTCTGTTTGCCGGTTTGCTCAGTTGGACCAGGCAAACCAGCAAACAGAAGGTCTCCCACATGGGTAGCAAGGGCCCAAATACTTGGACCATCTTTTGTTGCCTTCCCAGCCCCATTAGCAGGAAACTGGATTTGAAATGGAGCATCCTGGACTCAAACTGGTGCTCTCACACATGATACCGGTGTCTCAGGTGATACTTAATCTGCTAAACAACAATGCTGCCACTCTTAACAATTTTTAATAAACACTATGTCTCATAAACAGCCAAATGAAGAGACCTGTAATAAGTTTGGAAAAGTCTCAAATTCAGAACTTCTGTTCTCTCTCCCTCGCTGGGGAGCCAGATTATGTCACCTTCTCAGCTCATCAATGTGTTTATCAACCAGGAGTTTCTATGAGCTTTGATCTCTAAGGTTTTTATTGAAATTTCATTATCTAGCCATGACTAAATTGTTGACCACATTTGAATATAATCTCCAGCCCCTCTAAGTCCTAACCTTCTAAATACATGGGTGGCATTTAGGTAACCAGCTCCCATCCTGAGTCATATCTCTCAGACTAAACCAAGATTAGATCCAAGGAACTCGACAACATTCCCATTAGTGATGCTCCATGACCTATAATGGTGCTGTATTTGGATAAATCCATCGTAAACTGAAAATACTTAACCTATCAAACATTATGGCTTATCTGCAAGTACACTGTAGAGCATCAATTGTTCATCCTCATGAGACTACCAGACTGATAGCTGGGAAAACATACTTCTAACTTGAAGTATGGTTTCCACTGAACCTGTGATTTTTTTTAAAGATTGTTTGATTGACTGGCTTGAAAGGCAAGTTACAGAGAGACCTTCCATCTGCTGGTTCACTCCCTAAATGGCCACAAAAGCCAGGGCTAAACAAGGTTGAAGCCAGGAGCCTGAACTTCATCTAGGTCTCCCACATGGGTGGCAAAAACACATTTAAGTCATCTTCCACTTCCTGCCCAGGTGTATTAACAGGGAACTGGATTGGAAGTAGAATAGCAAAGGCTTAAATCAGTGCTCATATGGAATGTTACAACTTAGGTGGTAGCTTAACCTACTGTGCCACATGTATTGCTTTCACATCATCATAAAGTCAACTTTGAGTCATTGTGAATGAGATGCCCTCAAAGGTCAGGAACCACCTATACTTGGAAATTTCCAAACATTTAAAAAGGCTTTTTCAGAAACCAACAACAACAAAAAGTTGAATTCTTTATTATACACCAGAAGGGATGGAAAATACCCAAATGTCTATTATATATCAGAAGGGAGGAAATTGTTAACACACAGAAAATGGGAGACAGGCACAGAGTCATACACACACATTCACAGGACTCCCACCACCACTGCCAAATTTTACAAGGACCACCACCCCCACAGAAAAGCTCCAACTCACTCTTCCCCATTCACCTCACACAGGCTCCCTCTTTCACACACACATCTCATGCAGGTCTCCTGAACACCCACATACACCTGCTGTTCCCAGGAATTCTGCCCCTTTGTTCATCTCTGTCTGACCTCTGTGCTACCCCTTTCCCCACCTGTCCCCTTTTTAGTGCACTGATTCAGTTGCTGAGAGAGGTAGATAAAAGCAGTTTAATGGTAAGGAAACCAGCACATAGGTCTCAGGAAGTAACTGGGAAGTGAACACTCGAGTGTGAATGTGTACCTGACACTGTCCATGTGCCCAGCGGCTGTGCCCCTGTAGAGACTGTAAGCCCCTGTGTGCTGTCAGTGCACCTGCAGATTGTGTGCATCCCCAGGCAGTCTGTGCACGTGTGCCTGGGTACCGTTCACAGCCCCAAGTCCTGTGTGAATGTCCTGAGTATCTGGGTGTGCAGATGAGCCTGGGCCCCAGGTATTCCTCTAGGACAGTGCTTGACTGGGCCAGAGCCTTTGGCTGCTCTAATTTTTTCTTTCCTTTTTTTTTTTTTTTAAGATTTATTTATTTTTATTGGGAAGTCAGGTTTATAGAGAGGAGAGACAGAGAAAGATATTCCATCCACTGCTTCACTCCTCAAGTGGCTGCAATGGCTGGAGCTGAGACCATCTGAAGCTAGGAGCCAGAAACTTCTTCAGGTCTCTGATGCAGGTGCAGGATCCCAAGACTTTGGCCCATCCTTGACTGCTTTCCTAGGCCAGAAGCAGGCAGCTGGAAGGGAAATAGAGCATCTAGGACATGAACCAGCACCCATATGGATTTCAGCACATGCAAGGTGAGGGTTTAGCCATTAGGCTATTGCACTGGGCCCCTGGTTGCTCTGTCTACAGTCTGGCCTGGCTTTCCAGGGGAAGACGGTGTGTGTGTGTGACAGAACAACACTACAGCTAAGGCCTTGGACACAAACAGCCTGAATCCCACTCAAGGCTGTGGCCTTTCCTCCCATCCCCATCATCTGGTCCCCCAGCTCTGAGAGACGTCAACTACTCTGAGGATTATTGCTTTCCTGAGGAAATGTCTGGTGCCTTTTGCTATCTCCTCCTCAGACAGTTGCAGGGCTTTTTTTTTTTTTTAAGATTTATTTATTGGAAAGTCAGAAATACAGAGAGGAGGAGAGACAGAGAGGAAGATCTTCTGTCCAATGATTCACTCCCCAAGTAAGCGCAATGGCCGATGCTATGCCGATCCGAAGCCAGGATCCAGGAACTTCTTCCAGATCTCCCACATGGGTGCAGGGTCCCAAAGCTTTGGGCCGTCCTCAACTGCTTTCCCAGGCCACAAGCAGGGAGCTGAATGGGAAGTGGAGCTGCCAGGATTAGAACCGGCACCCATATGGGATCCTGGCGCGTTCAAGCGAGGACTTTAGCTGTTAGGCCATGCTATCGGGCCCAGTTGCAGGGCTCTTAATCCTCCAGGTGGGCGGTGGGGAATGTCTAGGTTCCTCCCTTCCCCAATCACTTCCCCCGCCATCCAGGCTTATAACCCTCATGCTTGCCCAGCCATAACAAGTTACCACACATTACCTTTTTTTTTTTTTTTTTACGATCTATTTTATTCTTATTAGAAAGAGAGATTCACAGAGAGAAGGAGAGACAAGGATCTCTCATCTATTGGTTCACTCCCCAAGTGGCCACAACGGCCAGAGCTTAGCCAAACCACAGCCAGGAGCCAGGACCTTCTTCCAGGTCTCCCACGTGGATGCAGAATCCCAAGGCTTTGGATCATCCTCAACTGTTTTCCCAGGCCACAAAGTAGGGAGCTAGATAGGAAGTGTAGCAGCCAGTACACAAACTAGCACCCATATGGGATGCTGGTGCTTGTGAGGGGATTAGCCAATTGAGCCATCGCACTGTCTTCCGCCACACACACACATATAACTTCCCACTTGGCCTGCGAGGGAGTTGGGTTCTAGAGCTCCCTTCTCTCCAACTCCAGATTCACCCCCACAAAAGCCTAAAGACCCTGTGCGCCCCCTAGACTAGCCCTTAAAAAAACTGCAAAAATCCAAAGTCTGAAGAGGATCTCCACCAAGGCAGGCCTGCCTGGGCCTTTCCAACCCTGCTTCTAACCCTCAGTTCAGACCAATAATCCAATCCAGGGTCCGGCCTTTCTGTCCTCCCCCAGGGCAAGCACCAGAGCTGAGCCAGAGGGAGCCATGTGTGAGTGAAGGATGTGAATCACCCAGCCCTCAGGCACTGAGGACCAGCAGGGAGGAGCAGGTTCCCAGTTCCTCTGTGCCTAGAGCCATCCAGGACAGTTCCTGAAGTGTCCACGTGAGTGTGAGCCAGAGAATGAGTGTGGTGATGGCACGGCTGGTCCTTACCAAGAATGCAATGCTTCCAACACCACCACTTGGCACTTACAGATCTGTCAGCTGCCTGTCGGTGGCTCAAGCAGAGGAAGACTGACAAGAGAGGGAGAAAGAGTGGGCTGGGGGAGAAGGGAGGGACAGCTATCCCTCACATTCCAACATGAGGAAACTCAGCTCATTCATTTCTGGTTACTCCTCAGCAGTCAGCCCAGCTACATGGGTTTTTTCCTCCCATCCCAGACCAACTCGGGCTCAGCACTGAGCCTTGCCTGGGATGGCAGATCTGGGCAGCCATTTCCCACCTCCCACCCCAGTCCATGTCTCCTTGTTAACACTCCTGCAGCTCCTTCCTCTACCCCAAGCAGCCTGCAGACATTCGACTATGCGGTGGTTCTCTGCTGACAAACACCATCTCTGACCCACATACTGAGTTCTCCAGGGGTGGGCACTATGCCTGCCTGTTGCTACACACTCATGCCCAGCTCAGTACCCTGGCTAGCAGACACGTAAACACTTGTTGACTACACGTAGAAAATTACAGAAAGACGGAGGTCAGCTCCAAACTGGAATGGTTATGGCCCTCTGGCCACTCAGTGACTTGGCCAAGGTCTCTCGGCCAACTTCCACAGCCTGGCCTGCTCCATGACTGGGTTCTCTCTGGAATTCTGTGCCGCCTCAGGCCAAGCCTCTGCAAGGGGAGTGAGGCAGGCAAGAACAGCAGCTGGCAGGGCACAGAAGGCAGGAAGGGGCAGGCAAGGATGGGGACTGGGAAAACGCCCCTGGACAAGCCGCCAGGGCTGCAGCCGCGGCCTCGCGCCGGGGAGCTCCAAGGCTGACCCCAGGCCAATGCCCCACGCTGGACCGAGCCCGCCGCTGCCCCTTGGGCGCCGACAGGACAGGTTTGCTCCGCCCCTTCCGGTGATAAGCACATCCCATCCCTAGTGCGCGCCGGGGTCCCTGTGACGCACTGGTAACGGTCCGTTTCCGGGGTGGAGCCAGGGAGGGTGGGAGTTTAGGCTACTCCGACCCCCTCAGCCCCCCTCCAGGTGACCCCAGCCCCTGAAAATCCTCACCCGGGGCCCCAGATTTCCCAGACCCATGACTGCCAAACTTGTCGCCCGGACCTACTAAAATCCCTCAGGGCCCGGAGACGAACAACCTCCTAACTCCTTAACTTCCAATGCTTCCCCCTTATACCCCGTCGAATGTTCCATCTTCCCCTTGTCCGACTGTGGTAACTGAGCAGGCTTCCCGGGGTGGGGCTCCTGCCTCAGGTTACCTGAGAGCTAGTCAGAACTCGTCCTGAAAATGACGGAAAAGGGGGCCTGGGGTTGTGGGGGTGCTCCTTGATCCAATGATGCCGCTCCCCAGGAGACGTTCGGAGCCCAGGACATGTCGGGATTGAGGAGATACGAGGTGGCGCTGGAGGCGGAAGAGGAGTGAGTGGAGGCGGGGCTCTGCGGAGGAGGCAGCAAGAGGCTGCGGGGGAGGGGGCGGGGCGGGGAGAGGGGCGGGGCCTAGCTACCAGGGGCGGGACCTTGCCTGAGGGGTGGGACCGAGCCGCCGGGGGAGGGGCCTTGCCCGAGGGGCGTGACCGAGCCGCTGGGGGCGGGGCCGAGCCGCCGGGGGAGGGACCTTGCCTGAGGGGCGTGATCAAGCCGCCGAGGGCGGGGCCGAGCCTTGCCCGAGGGGCGGGGCCTTCGGGGTCAGCCCCGCCCGTCCGGCCCTGCTTGGTCCTTTCTCTGCAGGATCTACTGGGGCTGTTTCTACTTTTTCCCTTGGCTGCGAATGTGGCGGAGAGAACGAAGGTGAGAGGAGTCCGGGGGGCTGCGGACCCCTCCGCAGGTGTGGCCCAGGCTCAAGTCTCAAAGGAAGGATCGTTGGGGTTGGAGAGGGGGAGGGCGGGAGGCTGGAATCTGGGAGCCCTCGCCTGCCTCATGCCCGCTGTCGGGGTCGCCTCCACAGCTCTGCTCACCCCCGGGAACAGAAACTGGAGCCTCTACGGGGCCTGATGAGTTGTCTGTCGAGTGGCCTGGGTCCTGCTCCCTCGCGTTCCGGTCGTGGCCTCCATTGCCGCACCCCTGCCGCCGCTCCCCAACCAGCAGGTGCATTAAAGATTTAAAGCGAAGCCCACCGTGCTGCCCTCCTGACTCTGCCGTTGGGGCTGTCCGTGTTCCTTATTCCCGAGGCCTCCCTCGCCGATAGGTCTCCTTCCATGGCAGAGCTCAGGGCCCCTGGTGAGGGTCAGGCCTGTTGTTACTGTCAGCTCCTCCTCACCAAAAAAAAACCAACCAACCAACCAAACAAGTGAAACAAAACAACCACCGTCTGTTGCTGCGACATGCCCGTGTGGAAAGAGCCAAGGCAGCCCTAGTCCAGTCTTCCTCTCAGCCTTATCCCCCCCAACGACTGTAACCACTCAGGTGTCTTCCTGGCCAGGACTTGGCCATGTGTCTGAAGAAGCTATTGAGAAATGGACCTAAAACATTTCAAACCAGAACTGTAGGAAAGTAGGTTTGGGGATGGGGAGGAGCTGGAGATTCCTAGAAGCTGCCTCCCTCAGCCAGCCACCAGGGGAGATCGCTGCTTCAGTTAATTCTCCAACTCCTGTCTCCTCCTGTTTGATCTTCAGTTTAGAGATCCTTGGCATACATCCACTTGGAGGTTCTTCCTGCTTCTAGTTCCCAGTCTGTCCTCTGCGGTTAATTAGGAACTAACCCTGCCACCAGAGGACTAAGAGAGAAAATGCCCAGTTTCTGACCAGGCCCAGTCCTAACTTTTTTGCTGTCCCCTGCATGCCTCTACCCCACCCCCAACCCCACGCCTTCCTGCAGCAGGCTGGTCTGGGAAGAGACTCAGCCCTTATTTTTTGGAGAAGCCAAAGGAAAGAGACACACACGTGGAAGAATTGATTTCTCACCAAGTGTGTGGGAGGCACCTGGCTTGGCCTGATGGAAGTCTACGGGGACAACCTGGGGGATTGCCTCCAGATTTCCTTGCTTCTCTACCCAGGCTATGGGGCATAAGTCAATATTTGAGAGTGAGAGAAGGAGGCCCAAAGGCCTCTGGTAATAGAAGTTCAATATGAATGACCTCAAGCAAAGCTGCTAGTGGAGTTCTGTATCCCGTGACATCTTTTATTATAATTTATTGTAATTTTTCTGAATAAATATGTATTGCGTGGGAAAAAAAATAAGATGAGTGACTTTCCTGGTTGTGATCACCTTCAAAAATGTGCCTCAACTCTTGAGCCATTATCTAAAAATCCTTCCATTGGGAAGCTCCAGTCCAGCCCCCAGGGCCCCTGACCTCACCAGATCATTGTCAGGGGACAGATTCCAAAAGGAGAGGCCATCAGGCCAGGAACAAGAAGTCCAGGTCTTGAGCCCAGAGGGGGACTAGTCCTTCTCCTGGGAGCCCAAGTCCCATGTGATTTTTTAAATCAACCCCATAATAGGAAGGACTACCCAGAGAAGGGGTGAGTCCTATCCCAAAAGAAGACCTGCCCCCTCAAAGGCAGAAGGCACCCTACAACAGCCACAGGAGGGCTGCATCACTAGGTGATGGCTCAGTTAATGTCTCAGGGCACAGCAGGCCATAAGGGTTGAAATCCCCAGGCCAAGAGTAGAACATTCTTCAAGGATCCAGGGGTAGTAAACTCAATTTTAAGCCCCCACCCTAAGCATGTCCCAGCTTCCTAGCAAGGACTAGATTCTGGAGGGTAGTATTTTTACATGGGCCGGGAGGGGAGTGGGAAGAAGGGAGTGGGGCTGTGAAAGATAACATGCAAAAGGCATAGGAGATTGGAGACTTGAGTGTTACTCAACTCTGGTGGAGAGCAGGGATGTTCCTCCAGGCCCACCATGGAGAACAGGCTGGAATTGGAGAACAAAATAGAGGTCACTGAATTCTGCAGTCTGAAACTTCAACAAGCCAGGAGCTGAGTCTAGAAACTCCAGGTAGCTGCTGACAAAAACCCCATTCACAGAACAGGACTAGGCAACAATAGATATCTTGGACTTTTTACCTGTTTTATTCTTTTCTTTTTTGGAAAGGCATAATGAACAAGAAGGAAGATCCTCCATGGACTGGTTCACTCCCCAAAGTGAAACCAGGAGCCAAAACTCCACCCAGGTCTCGCAGGTGTAATCACTTGGGCCATTCTCTACTACCCTCCCAGGCACATATCAGCAGGAAGGTAGATTGGAAATGGTGCAGCCAGGACTCAAGCTGGTGCTCCAATATGGGATGCTAGGGACACAAATGGCAGCTCAACCCTCTGCACACAGCAGCGGCCTCATTCACCAGTTTGGACAGCAACAACCTGACACCTAAGAACTTTGATCTTCCCATCCACCTCACCTTCGCACCTCCACCCCAGCCCAGTCTCATCTTCCTTGGGAAAGAAGCCCCCTCAGCATCCCCAAAGCTTCCTCAACATTCCCAAAAAGGGATTCCTTACGATGGTACCGTGGGTTAAGTCATGACTTGGAATGTCCACATTCCCATATCAGAGCGCCTGTTTGAGTCCTGACCACTCCTCGCTTCCAATTCAGTTGCTTGTTAGTGCAGCCTGGGAAGCAGCAGGTGATTAGCCCAAGCACCTGGGTCCATGCCACCCATGCGGGAGACAAATGAAAATCGCAGGCTCCTGGGATCAACTTGGCAAGCCTGCAGCTGCTGTGGGTATTTGTAGAGTGAATAGAGGCTTAAAATAGCTTTAATTTATATCTTTATATATATATTTGAAAGGCACAGTGATATTTTGTATATTATATGCAGTATATTGTATAGCAGGGAAGTGACTTCTGGGAAGTGTATGGTTTCCCAGAATATGACTACCATTAGCTAAAACCTTTCCTGAGCCAGAAAGTCCTGCCTTAGGAACCAATTTCCACTGGTGCTTCTGATAAGGCAGGCCAGGACAGGAAATGGGGAGGGGAAAACGAAGGCAAGTTGGTACTGGCCTGCTCCCTTGTCCCACCCCACTCACAGCTGCCCCCTCAGTCTGTACACTGGTAGGGTTGTGTGTTTGGATGACGATGAAAACACAGCTGGATGGGAGTGAGACTTTGTAATCAGAGTAGTAGGATTTTGTCTGGTCCTCTGATTATGGGCGTGCCTTGGTGAGGCTGAGTGATCAAGGTGTGACTGTGATTGTTTGGCTGTAGACACAAGTGTGAATGTCTATGGCTGGGTGCCACAGTGGCTCCTGGGCTGCCCTTAGTCCCCGCACCATCGGTGCCCCGTACCCTGTACCACCTTGTTCCCCAGCTTCTCTGTTCAGGGATTTGGCACCCATGAGCAATGGCAGTCATGGAAGAGGAAGGGGGTCTGTCACAACAGGCTAAGAATGAGGAGCCAGGAGTGTCACAGGATAAGCAGTACATCTCCACCTGCGTGTGACTCACCTGGCGCCTCAGGTAAAAGACACCTATATAAAAAGTGCGGGAGCAGGAGGGAGTGTGAAGTATCAAGGCTGAGCAGCATGAAGGGGTGTCCACCTAACAGCAGGCTCCTCCTGCTGCTCCTGCTCCTGAGCCTGGACCCTGGAGCAGGTGAGTGCTTGGGGTATGGGAAGTCTGGGGATATGGGTGAACACCATGAGGGGAAAGGGGCACAGGAAGACCAGCTCCTGTTGGGTGACAGCAAAGTTATAGGCCTAGCTTTTTCTGAACGTGTGCTCTGGTGTGCCCCAGCACTAATACTGCCGCCCAGCTCTACCTGCTGTACTCAGCTCTACCGACAGCCACTCTCAAACAAGCTACTGAGGAAGGTCATCCGGGTGGAACTGCAAGAGGTCGATGGGGACTGTCACCTGCAGGCATTCGTGTGAGCTCTAACCCCACCCAGATACTTCTGACCTCATCGCAATCCCAACCCCAGACCCTAATACTTACCCTGACACTGACTCAGGTTTTCACCTGACCCTTGCTCCTAAATCAGTACCTAACCACATCCCTAGGCTGTGATCTCAGCTTTGGAACTTTCCCTTCCCAGGCTTCATTTGGCTCGACGCAGCGTCTGCATTCATCCCCAGAACCGCAGCCTGGCTAGGTGGTTTGAGCGCCAAGGGAAGAGGTTCCAGGGGACTCTGCCTAACACAATTTTGGGGCCTCTACGGAAGATGAATAAAAGCCCTCAATAGCCCCAATAAAGCAACATTAAACAAGAATCTGTGTGATTTCCAAGAACTTGTTTACCCTTTATTTACACCTTCACAACCCTTGTAAGACGCACAGCCAAGAGGGAAGGAGCTGCACACATTCCCCAAGTACCTACACACATACATCCATGCATACATAGAGAGGACATATGTTCCCTGCCTCACACATGCTTAGTCACACATGAACACACACATCCACACCTATACATGTCGCTCAGGTGGACCTTCAACCCTGGAATGCAGTCCATGGTCCAGGCACTTTTAGCTAGCAAGTTTGGAATATAGGATCTCTCAGAAATGGGTCCCCAAGCTCAGCTTTCAGCAAAGACCTCCATCCACAGAGGCCCACTGTCCTGCTTTGGTTTTTGTCCACACCAGCAAGACAGTCATAGGTGGAATCAGCTAAAGCTCTCCTGGGTCCTCTACAGGTTTGGAGCTCCTAGAAGAAGCAGAGGCAAATCATGAGACAGCAGGAGACTTAGATCTGGGCCTAGATAGGCTAAAAACTAAGGCAAAGACCCAGCTTTGACCCAAAATACACCAAGAAAAAGGATGGATATCCAGTTCTGATACTAACAAAATGATGAGGGGGGTTCCTAGGTAGGTATCGTTGGAAAAAGGGTACTTTCATTGCTGAGCCTAGGCACTCAGAATGAAAGTGGGTGCTGGCACTTTGAACTATCTGGTTAGGCCACCACCTCCTACACCAGCATAGTTCCCAGCTGCTCCAGTTCCCTGCTAAGGTCCCTGGGAGATCAGCAGGAGAAGATCCAAATGCTTGGGCCTCAGCCACTCAATTTGGGCCATTATGGTCAACTGGGGAGTGAACCAGCAAATGGAAGATCTATCTCTTTCTCTCCCTCTCCATCCCTCCTTCTCACTCTTTATGTCTGCCTTTGAAATAAATCTTGGAAGAATAAAATGAAAGGCCCAGGCCCGGCACAGTGGCCTAACAGCTGAAGTTCTCGCCTTGTATGTGCCCCAGGATCCCATATGGGCATCGGTTCTAATCCCGGCAGCTCCACTTCCCATTCAGCTCCCTGCTTGTGGCCTGAGAAAGCAGTCGAGGATGGCCCAAAGTCTTGGGACCTGGAGGAAGCTCCTGGCTCTGGATCAGCACAGCACCAGCCACTGCACTCACTTGGGAAATGAGTCATCAGATGGAAGATCTTCCTCTCTAGCTTTCCTCCTCTCTGTATATCTGACTTTGTAATAAAAATAAATCTAAAAAAAAAATGAAAGGCCCAAGCTCCAACCTAAACATAACAATGAAGGCAACAAACTCAGATTCCTAACACCCTTAAATGACTAAGGTACACGGCTCTTATCCCAGACCCTCTGAAAACAGGGGACTTATCTCCAAGTCCAAACCTCCTAACCTGGAAGCTTGTCCACTGGAATCATCGGGGCCAAGAAGCCAGGCTTTGGGGGTCCATCCTTCCCGCTCCGTCTTGGCCTCAGCCTGGAGTGTGAAGGACAGCTGTCTCAATGTAGGACATCCCAGTCACCTCCCACAGGGTTTTTTAGTAAAGATTCAAAGGGAATAGTGAGAATGATGAAGTGGAATGAGGAGGGGTCAGCTGAGGGGAGGTAGCTCCAGAATCTAATAGTTTCAGATGCATGAGGGATGGTTCATGAGGGGTGAGGATGGATGTGGCCCGAGCCCGAGGGACCAGCAGAAGTCACTTACCACAAAGCTAGGGCCAGAGCCCCTACTGCCAGGCCCAGCAGGGAGAAGATTCCCAAAGACACCAGCACAGCCACACGTTCCAGAGGGTCCCTGTGATCTGAAGAGGACCATGGGCCACTAATGAGCCCAATCGAGCTGGGTGCCCCTTCTCCCTTGGGGTTTCCCATCCTGTACGACCTTTGCCCACCCACACAAGCTCACCAAGTGGCCGAGGATCTTGCTTCAGGGGGGACCTCGAGGGAGCTGGGCTGTCCACCTGAGGCTCCCCCTCTGCCTTCGTGTGCAGCTGAGTTCCAGATGGTATCTCTTTTGTCAAGGGCCCTAAAGGAAGGAAAGACCTGCGATGGGGCCATACTAGTGGTAGGTCAGAAGCCAGGGGTGGAGCAAGGAACCTGGCTGGACACAGGGGTGCCAAGGAGGTGGAGTCTGAAAGGCTGCTGTGGCCAATTTTAGGGGTCTTTGCTTGGAGTGGAGGCTTCAGTTGCAGGAGTGGGGGCCAGGAGCAGGGCTTAAATTGGGGGTGAAGCCTAAGATGGCAACTGAAGTGCCTTTGTGGGTACAGCATGTAACAAAGCCACCTTCCTTCTGAGAACTCTACTAGCTCACGAATGCTTTGGGGCAGTGCTTCTGCCCTTTCCTCCTAACTCTCACTTCTCACCAGTGCTCGGAGTTCCCCAGACCTCAGGGCTCCAGGCGCTCCAGGTGCCAGCATCCAGAAAGTCCCTGGCACTGACACGCACAGCGTGGGGCAGCCCAGCTACAGCATCAGTGATCACCTCTTCCAATCCGGTCGGCTCCACCTGTGGGTAAAGAGAGCTCTTCTGAATGCTCCCTGGGCCCTGAGTGCAGAGCCCACCTGCTCAGGTCTCAGCTGCAAAGAGCTCCCATGCTTCCCAGTCCTGTGTCTCCAGCCTGGTGGAGCCACCTTGGGAGCTGGTGGGTTCAGGTCTCCTCTTGGTGCTTGACCTCAGAGCTCCTGCTAAACCAACTTCCTGGTGACCTCTGGGCCTCCCGGTGTCCCACTTTTCTTCATTTGTAAAATACATAAATACCTAAGGAATAATCCTAAACCAGACAAAGTATGTAAAATATGTACTAAGGCACCTGGCAGGCAGACAGTGCTAAGTAAATATTGCTTATCATCTGATGCTGCTGCTCCCCAAATCCCCAGACCTGATGCCAACCAATCTTATCTCCAGAGGGAGGAATTTGCTATCAGCTGAGTTAATGACTGTTTATGTAAAGATGTGCCTCTGGGTAGAAGGCACGCCCTTTCTTCTAGAAGTTGTTTTTCAAAAGGCGCTGCCCATAATGGGTTCACTTCATAGTAATAGCCGCCAGGGCAGAGGCACTAGGTGTCTGTCCCCCTTGCAACACCAGCATCCTGCACAAAGCCTGGTCCATAGGAGCACTGTGGGGGGGGGGGAGGCAGGGTGAGTGTGAGTGAGTGTGTGTGTGTTTGGGGGCATGGGCCATATAACAGGACTTCAATGACCTGCTCACAAGGGAAGCTACCCAAGACACCTGGGATGATGCTGTCACAGAACCCAGAGGGCCTAAGTTGTAACATGTGGCAGGCCTCACCGTGGACCAGGTTGCATGCTGTACTGGACGGTACTGCAGCCGGAACTTGAGCAGGAAATGGGGCTGGCGGGGCCAGGAGGCAGGGTATGTCCAGCTGGCATGCAGGCGTCTGGGGTAGCCTGGTACTGACTCCACTCGCAGCCCCTGGGGTGGGTCAGGGCGCACTGTGGGTGGCAAAGCATAGTCAGGGAAGGTGGGGTGATGGGTGCCAATCATTCCCCCACCATTTCCCAAGGTGTGTGCTTGGCCAGGTGTTTCCAAGAGATCTCAAACTTAATCATTCATTAGGCTCAGGATCTGTCACACTTTCAAAACAAGCAGAGATCTGCAGGTGGGGTTTTGTAATCTTGGAGTGAATAGTAAAGCAACTCTTCGTGTCCTCCAAGGAAGATGGATTGGCCCAGACTGGCCAGGCAGTGAGGCCCCTCTTCCCACACACAGATCAAAAGGCAGGGGGCCAACAGGGGCCCTGAGAGTTCAGGTGTGCTAGCAAGGCCCCACCCCAACTCTGAGGAGGGCACTTCCTCACCTCCAGGGGCCACCTGGGTTGAAATGGAGGCTGTGAGTAGAGGGATCTCTTTGGAAGCTAGGGGTTGGATGGTGGTGCATGTCTAAATCTGAGATGGGGCTCTAGGGAGTTCCTGAGGGGAGTGGGTACTCACAGATGGTCTGCAGGCTCACATCCAGCAGGCGTGTGCTGGCCCCCAGAGGGTTCACCTCAGTCACATTAATCCGGTACTGGCTCCAGAACTCGGCCCCGTGAACCACACAGCGGGCAGCCCCCAGGGGATCCTGTGGGCATGGCCAGGGCCCTGAGGATGAACTCATCCTAAGAGCAAGGATGGTGGTTTTAGCCTTTGAAAAAACCCATTGTGGGACTCAGCTGCAGCCCCTAGTCTCCACCATGTGTCCTACCTCTGGTCATCCACTCCTGATATGGTCTTCTTCCTGGTGGGAAGTTGGGGGAGGGCATTTAAGGACAGGAAGGACACCAGGGTCCCCTGCCCTGTCGGAGGCTCTCCCCGGACCACCCCTCCCCCACCTTTTGTACCCACATGATGCCAGCATACCCCAGCATGGGCCTGGTCCTGCACACACCTGTATGAAGTGAGGTAGCGGGTGGGCAAACCGCTGACCTGGCTGGGACTCCAAGTGCAGGAGAAGTTTTCGTAGTCAGTTGCTTGGCAGGAAACAACAGGACGGGCTGGGGGATCTAGAGGCAGAGGGTACGGCTGGAAACTAGGGTTCACTCAGGTCCTGGCTTCCCTCAGGAGCCCTATGTCCTGTCACTGCCATCCTCCCTCTCCAACTTACAGCCCAGCTGCAGGGTCACCATGCCCCCAAGTGCCCCAGCGGGGGTCCGGCAGATGTAGGTGCCCTCATCGGCGCTGTCTACCTGGGTTAGGAGCAATTCATGCCCCAAGCCAGAATCAGGTCCCTGGAGCAGCCTTGGCTCCCCGTCCCGAAACCAGGACACAGGGGTTCTAGAGGAGAGACAAGGCAAAGACAGAGGGGTTAAAGCTTAAATTAGAGGAGGTCATAGATCCACGAGCCTCTAACTACATTTGCAATAAAACCCAACAGCTGTCACAGGCTATCTCCTTTCCTCGTACCTTGCTCTATGCCTTCCTGCCTCCCCTGACCTTCACAAATCCATTTCAATATCACATCCTCAGAACCTTCCTTGGTGACCAATAAAAAGTAACCACTCGGGCCAGTGTGATAGTGTAGTGATTAAAGTTCTTGCCTTGCACACCCGGGATCCCATATGGGCGCTGGTTCTAATCCTGGCAGCCCTGCTTCCCATGCAGCTCCCTGCTTGTGGTCTGGGAAAGCAGTCAAGGATGGCTCAAAGCCTTGGGCCTCTGCACCTGTGTAGGAGACCTAGAGGAGGCTCCAGCCTCCTGTCTTCACATAGGTGCAGCTCCAGCCATTGTGGCCGCTTGGGGAGTGAGTCATCAGACAGAAGATATTTCTCTTTGTCTCTCCTCCTCTCTATATATATCTGACTTTGCAATAAAATTAAATAAATCTTAAAAAAAAAAAAGTAATCGCTCAAGGGAGGATGTCAGGCCTAACAAAGACAGATATCACATTCCGGGCAACATGACAGTGCAGCAGGTTAAGCTATTCTGCCAGCATCCCACTGGAGCTCCAGTTTGAGTCCCTGCTGCTTCTCTTGCCCAACCCAGCTCCCCGCTAGTACACCAGGGGAAACAGTAGAAGATGGTCCCTTCCATTTACAAGGTAGACCTGGAGAGAGTTCTGACATTCCTAGTTCTTCTTTAAAAAAAAAAAAAAAAGAAATTTTTATTGGAAAGGCAGATTTACAGAATGAAAGAGAGACAGAAGATCTTCCATCTGCTGATTCACTCCCCAAGTATCCGCAATGGTTAGAGCTGAGCCGAACCAAAGCCAGGAGCCAGGAGCTTCTTCTGGGTCTTTTAAGAAGACGCAGGATCCCAAAGCTTTTGGGTCATCCTTTACTGCTCTCCCAGACCAAGCTAGAAGGGAAATGGAGAGGCCAGGATACGAACTGGCACCCATATGGCATCCCATTCATGCAAGGCAAGGACTTTATCCCCTAGGCTACCACGCTGGGCTGGTTCCTGGTTCTTGGCTTCAACCTGGCCTAGTCCAAACTGTTGCAACCACTTAGGAAGTGAAACAGAGAATGAAAGATCTCTCTTTCTCTCTCTCTGCCTTGTCAGTAAATAAACATATATTTTTAAATACCATATCCCAGGGCCTGGCATGATGGCCTAGCAGCTAAAATCCTCACCTTGAACATCCCGGGATCCCATATGGGCGCCAGTTCTAATCCCAGCAGCTCCACTTCCCATCCAGCTCCCTGCTTGTGGCCTGAGAAAGCAGTTGAGGACAGCCCAAAGCTTTGGGACCCTGCACCCGTGTGGGAGACCTGGAGGAAGTTCCTGGCTCTGGATCGGCACAGCACCGGCTGTTGCAGTCACTTGGAGAGTGAATCATCGGACAGAAGATCTTCCTCTCTATCTTTCCTCCTCTCTGTATATCTGACTTTGTGATAAAAATAAAATAAACCTTTTTAAAAAAAATACCATATCCCAAATAAGAGTGACTGTGTTTGATACCTGCTTCTAGCTCCTGACTCCAGCTACCAGCTAATGGAAGGCAGTGGTGAGGTCCAAGTGGGAGATCTGGATTGATCTGCGTTGACCTCCCACCATCAGCCCAGTTGTGGGCATTTGGGGAATGAACCAACAAACAGAAGCAATCTCTTTCTCTCTACAAATTTTCTTTTTACAATTTAATTATTTATTTATTTATTGCAAAGGCAGGTATACCAAGAGGAGGAGAGACAGAGAAGAAAATTTTCTGTCCACTGATTCACTCCCCAAGTGACTGCAATGGCTGGAACTAAGCCTGGAGCCTGTTCTGGTTCTCCCACGCAGGTGCAGGGTCCAAAGGTTTTGCGCTGTCCTCCACTGCTTTCCCAGGCCACAAGCAGGGAGCTAGATAGGAAGTGGGGTGGTTGAGGTTAGAATCAGCACCTATTTGGGATCCCAGCACGTTGAAGGTGAGGACTTTAGCTGCTAGGCTACTGTGCCGGACCCTAAATATTAATTTTCAGTCAATCGTCTTGGGTTTTACTAGGCAGGATCCTGGTTTGTTTACTGCTTGCTCTCCCCCATAAAAAGTGGGCTCACTGAGGGCTAGCAACTTGCTTGGACTGTTCACTGCTATATCCCAGATCCAGGAATAGAACATGCACTTAGCATTTACTGGGTATACAATACAGATTGCTTCAATTCTCTACTGAATAGAGACAGCTCGAGGCTTAGGACAAAGCGGTGAGGCTTACAGACAGGAGACAAGGATGGAAGGGGATATGAGGACTAGGCAGGGTCAAGAAAGGTTCATGAGTGTCAGACAGGTGGGGCACTTACCCAGCAGTCACTCCAGGGCAACACAGTGTCACAGGCTTGCCGGGCTGCCCATACTGGACCCCTGTGGAGGACACTTCTGAGGTGAGGCTCTACAAGCCCAAGCCCGCCCCCCACAACCACCCTACCAACACCTTGTGCGAATCATAGAATAAAGAATAGACTGTCAAATTCTGAGCGGATCACTGGGTCCAAGCATCCTGGAATAATCTAGAGACAGAGCTCAGAGAATAGGTTATGCGGGAGACCCAGGTTCATGGTTAGAGTTGGGAGTCATGGGACTTGGGAAGTGGCCACAGCAAGGACAGTGAGTGATTCAGGAGTCAAAGCTGGTAGGAAGAGGTGTCACAGAACAGGGCTCTCCTCACCTGGGGGGCCCCAGGCCTGGGGGCAGGGTGAAGAAGCAGACAACAGGGTTGTAACCACAGCCACCAAGACCCTGCTCAGCCCTGAGCAGCTGCTGCTCATCTGGAGAGAAGAGGGAGAGGTAGAATCAGGGACCCCCAGCCCCACAAGGAGAAGCAACACCCTCGTTTTTCCTCCCCCAAAACAAAGGGAGGGTGTCAGAAATCAAGAGGGGATCTGACTTGAGGTCCCCCTTCCCACCACACACACAGAGCTGTGCATGTGCCTGCATGCGTGCTCTCTCTCTCTCTCTCTCTCTCTCTCTCTCTCTCTCTCTCTCTCTCTCACCCCCTCCATCTCAGTCCTGGGCTTAGGGCCCAGAACAAAAGCCGGAGGCGACAGACTGTGCCAGCAACCACCCCCCACACCTCCCTTGGCGCCCACTCCTGGCACCAAGCACTGGCCCAGACTCAGCCACTCCCATTAACCCCTCCAAGGCAGCTGTCAGGAACCACTACATTACCTGCCCTGGGGCTAACAAAACCTCTAACCTACTCAGGAGCAGCTTTCATCCCCGGTATAAACCCACCCTGTAGGCCACATCAAGCTTAGCCCTGCTCCAGCTGCCAAGTCTCTGGCCTGGGTCTGGCTCCTTACTCTGGCTCCTTGGGCCACTTGAACGGGCCTGGCTTGAAACCCGGGCTCAAGCCTGCGCAGCTGGATGGGGCTAGGGCGCGGGCTGGGACTGCCGAGTTAAGCGGATCCAGATGCCCTAGCTGCTGCCAGAGGCTGGGAGCAGGCACGGAGCCAGCAGATGGAGATGGAGACGGAGTGGCGGGAAGAGGAGAGAGGAAGGCGGAGAGGAAGACAGAGAGTCTGCAGGGGACAGGGGGCCTGGCGTCGGGGCCACAGCGCTCAGAGATCCTCAGCTCCAGGACAGGAGCACCACAAGTCCCTAAGGAAGTGATAAGGGAAGCGGTGCAGGGTTGGAGGGGGCCTAGAAGGCTGGGATCCTGGAGCTTGGGGAGAGGACAGGAGAAGTAACAGGGTAGGCAGGGAAGGGGCCCAGCACCAGCAAGCAGAGGAAGAGCAGGAGCCTCCCTGTGTCTGTGTGTGAGAGAGAGTGTGCCTGGGTGGCTCACCCCTTGTGTCCCAGGCACAAGGACCTGCCCCAGCCCCGCCCTACCTTGGTGACTGCAGTGGCTGAATATTCATGGCCTCCAGGACCTCCTCCCACCAGCCAGAGCTCGGGGTTTGTGCGTTATAGCATTCTGGAGACCCCAGAACCTCGCCTGCCTTCCCCTTCTGTGCCCCGCCCCCTCTGGGTCCCAGAGCTCAGCCGCCCCTAGCCAGGCCCCCGCCCCCTCCCCTTTTCCTGCTGCGCTCCTACCCCAAGCCCTGGGAAGGGAAAGGGGCCTCCCTCCTGCCCCCCAACCGAATCTAGAGAGAAAGCACAGCGGCCAAGGTCAGCAAGAGGGAGGGGAGGGCTACTCGATGACCCTGTCAAGGGAGAAACTGCCAGGGTTTTCACATAGCCAAGGTCCTGCATGGACTCACCAGGCCCACGCAGAGAAAATCAAACAAACAAAACAATCCATCACAAACCCGGGCTCCTTTCTTTGGGGCACAGCTGGCCGTGTTTTGAAGGGAAGGGAGGCCCAGGTTGGAGGGGGGAGATACAAGGAGAGGCCTAAGAATGTACTTCTCCCTCCCTCCCCTGGAAGTTCTAGCCATTTCTTCCCCACCTCCTTTCCTGCCACTCTTTGGGCCTCAGCACCAGGAAATGCCTTTGGTCCCCTGGTGCCAGATACACAAGACCCATACTTACCCTCAGACTCTCAGAAAGTCCCAGTCACAGGAACCCTGAGACAGGCTCACACACACACACACACACACACACACACACACACACACACTCATTCCATTCCCAAACAGGGGCCCACACCACCACCTAGGAGCAGCTCCTGGCAATGGCAGATGGGCATCTAAGCACTATTATGGGTGCCCCAGTGGTCAAAGAGACAAAGGTAAAAAGTGCAGGAGCAAGAGGGGCAGAATTAGAGACCAAGAGAGACATATCTGGGGAGACAAAACTGTGAAGGGACACACAGAGAAATCTCCAGGAAGACAGTCAATGGGAGAGAAAAAGAGCCAGGTGAGCCAGGCAGGGACCCTAGGACTACTAGGAGGGGAGCACGGGACAGCTTGGAGCTGGGAGTTCCTAAGGCGAACCGACACGGCAGGTCGGTCTGATAAGAGTTCCAGCAGGTTCCCCAGGTGGGAACACTGTTAGACTCACCCATTCCACCTCGGGACACAAACACACACAGTCCCAAGTCTCCTTGTTGCTCCGCTACTGCTGAAGTCACACATTAGCACACAGGGACCCCGCCACCCACTCGAGGCTGGCACACAGCCTTAAATTACCACGGAGCCCTTTCCCAAACACAAACCCCGATGTGGTCTGCCCTCTCACACACAAACACCACACCAAACACTGCGCACCCGCGCAGCCACAGCGATGCACACGCCGACACACGCAGTCACATTAGCTGACAGCTGCGTGCGCCAAGTGCCACCCGGGCCAGAGTCCCCCCACACTGACCCCGGCACACGCAGACAGTCCATCGGTCACTCGCGGCCCCTTCAGTTCCTATAGCGCCCTGCCCCGCCCCCTCCGGGCCAGACCTCCCGTCTACACTCTCCCGCCCCAGCAGGCCTCACCTTCCGCGGCCGCCGCCGCCAGCGCCCTCCGCCCCGGCCCCGACTCCCTCCCACCCAGGGCCCCCGCAGGGGGGTGCGGCTCCGCCCAGGCGCCAATGGAAGGAGAGGGGTGAAATGGGGAGGGGGGGATCCCGGCCCATTGGAGCCTCCGACTGCCAATCACCTCCACCCCCACCTCTGCCGGACACTTCCTGTCCCGTCCCAGACTGCCGAGGACCGAGTCTGGAGCTGGATTCCTGGGTTCTGGCCCAAGACTGCACCACTGAAAAAGTGTCCCCTCCCTCTCCCTGCTGAGCACAAAGCCTCAGGTTAAACAACAGTACAGGGAACTGGAGAAGCTGAAGGTGCCCCCGGGCGCCGGATAAGATAAGGAGTAGTGCAAGCTGTGGGTCTCTAACTTGCTGGATACTGTGCTTCCCAACCTGCCCTGCCACACCCTTTTCCAGTTCAATTAGAAGCTCTGGAGGTTGGACCTGGGCATCTGAAGTGTGTAAAACGCCAGGACACAGCCAAGCAGAGGTAGAAGGTTAGAATGTGTGTGTGTGTGTCTGAAACCAGCACTGTACTCAGCCACACCCCACAGCCACTGAAGCTGCAAGGCAATCCTCTCTGGTCCCAAGGTAAGAAACACTCTGGACTGAAGGGCAAGCAGCCAAGGTCCTGGGCCAGGCTCACCTCCTGGTCCAGCCTTGGTGCGATTTCCCCACTCAGCGGCCTCAAGAACAAGAATGGAGACTAGGAGCTGGTACTGTGGCATAGCTCATAAAGCCACCATCTGTGGTACTGGCATCCCATATGGGGCACAGGTTCGAGTCCTGGCTAATCCATGTCTGACCCAAATCCAGCTCCCTGCTAATGCACCTGGGAAAACAGCAGAGGATGGCCCTCGTGCTTGAGCCTCTGTACCCACATGGGAGACACTGAAGAAGCTTCTGACTGGCTCTTTGTAGTCATTTGGAGAGTGAATCTGCAGATGAAAGATTCTCTCTTGTCTCTGTAACTCTACCTTTCAAAAAACTGAAATCTTACTAAGTGGAGAGAAAAAAGCATTCTGGCCACCTCTACCTTGCCCAAAGCCCCTTATGGGTGGGACAATGTGGTAGATACCAGGTGGTACTCAGGTCCCCATTGGTGGGACAACCTGTTGTCTCCAGGCTGTTACTCAGCCTCGCAGAGGGTATCACTGAGCGCCTCCTCCCACACCCTGGTTCCCCTAACATGGGCAGCTGTTTCCCTAGCCCTAGCTGTTTTCTGTCCAGTGCAATGACAGGGCCACCAGGGAGCAGAGAGAGCATGTCCAGGCTCTGGACAGACTGTGTAGGGTGGTCTGGAGAAGCCAAGGACACAAAACCATGTGCACGCTCCCCACCCACGCCTTTAGCCCCTGTGGGCTGGAGGAGAGCCAAGCTATAGCCACTCACAAAGCCAGGGCTCTGACCACTGACACTGGCAGCAGGTTCCTGTTCAACCATTCTCCACCAAAACCCACAGGCCCTGGCTTGGTGAGCTGACCCCTTAAGGTGGTGGGGTGGTGGTGGTGATGAGGGGTGCTTAGGCCTCCCCCAAAGCTCAACCACAGCTCAGAACACAAGATTTTTAAAATGTGCTAAATTGGAATACCATTTACACCAAAGACAGAGAATCTATCTGCTAGATGTACTACTGAATAGCAATTTTGTTCAGAGCTTTGGGGTGGTGGATGTTTGCATTCAGTTTTTGTATACCAGTAGGCAGAGAGACGTGTGGCTGGAGCTGTGCCTTTAGCCTCCAACCCCCAGATCCCTAGAGGTTAGATTTCATACCCGTTTGGTGTTAACAATATGTGATTAAAGTTGGAAAGGCCCAATTTTATTGATGTTACATGCATCCAAACCCCAGGCTCCAGATTCCCCAGGCAGAAGGACTCAAGGCCCTGTGGTCAGTGTGGTCAGGCGGTCTCCCCATCCTTTTGCCTCAGGCGGTAATGAACTTCAGGAAGTGCCCTTAGTCTCTCTGCAGCCTGGGAGGAGGACAAAAAGCAATCAGGGAGGGCTAAGGGGTGCAGTGTTCCGGTGTGGTGGTAGGGAGTTCTGGAGATGGGGAGACACAGAGGGAAGGGCTACAGGATTGGGAGAGACGGGGTAAGGGCAGCTTGGAGCCATCACAGCATGGAGGGATTCAGGAGTCCTGAATCTTCAGGAATGCCTCCCTGTGTAAGTGTGAGGAAAAAGGGGGATGTGGAGAACTCAGAGTGCTCCAAGCCCTGACCTGCTCAGGGGTGAGGTCCCTCTGAGCCTGTGCAAGCATTTCGTAGCCAACCATGAATTTCCGGACAGTGGCAGAACGGAGCAGTGGAGGGTAGTAATGAGCGTGCAGCTGCCAGTGGTCCCAGCCGGCTCCAGCCTCAGATCCTGTGGGAGCCCCTGACAGGAAGAAAAAGGAAAGATGATGCAAAGGACTCCCCGGTTCCTCAGCCTAGTACTTACTCCCCACATCCTCTAGGTCAGGAACCTAAAACTTCATCTCCCAGCATTCCCTGCCAGACATTAGAAAGCACACCAGTGACATGGCTGCACCAAATTTGGTACTCCTCTGACCCTCCTAGCATCCCTGAACTGGACACCTCCCCCAGCAGGTGTCTCAAGGCCCATGAGGGATTACAGCACATGGGCTGGACCCTAGGAACCTAGCAATGGAATTCTGGGGTTAGTAATAAATACTCAAAGAGCCTCACCATGCCAGCCCATGGAGTAGGGAAAGGATGTCTCAAATAGGTTGTCATACTTGATTAAGAGTTTCTTCATGATGGAGGCCAGATCTGGAATCAGAGGCAGACCCTCAGTGTGAGGTCCAGCTGCTGGCCTGAGCAGAGCCACCTGAGCCACCACCTGGCCCCAGGGTCCTCATGAGGAGACTCACCATCACGCTCAGCAGGCGTCAGCTCAGGTAGCCGTCGCACATGGCGCCGGGGCAGCAGCAGCGTCTGGAAGGGCCACACTGCCCAGAAGGGGACCAGCACCAGCCAATGTTCACTGGTCAGGACCAGACGTTCCTGGACAGACAATATAGTCATTACAAAGTGTGTGCATGTGTTGCGTGTGTATGTGTGTTATGTGTTGGGGGTAGACAGGGACCAGCAAATAGGCAGAGAAAGCAGACAGAGAGGAGGTACCCACATGTGATGGACTCTCACCACCTCCACCATTAACCACTCTCGCTTCAGCTGTCAGCATCTCCCTGAGATGGTTGCTGCAGCCTCCTAGCAAGTCTCTCTCATGTGGGGTTAAAAGGCTAGGGGCCATTTGGGGAACAGGGCCTGGCCACCCCCTCCCATCCCACCTTCCGTAGTAATTCTTGGCGGCCGTACTCCAGCAGCAGAGGCTGTCCATGCTGACTCTGATAGGCCTTCTGAGATCGCTCCTCGCGCTGCGCCATGTCTGGTAGGAAGCTGCTGGCCCACACCTGTCAGCGGGCAAGGGCAGGGAAGAACAGATGGGTCCTTTGCCTCCAAATCTTTGTACAATGTCTTAATCCTGCTCCTCTGCCCACTATGCTGGTTTGAATCCAGCGCCCCCCCCCCCCCAAAAAAAAGCCAAGTCATGGGAGCCAGCTGAAACCACTCACCTGGCAGTGGGGATGGGGATTAGAACAGCCCATCATGGCTCCTTTGTTTTCGAAGATCTATAAGATAGGGAGAGGGAGCTTTAAGAGCAAAAAAGAGAGTAAGTGTACTTGTCCCTCCTTACAACACCTGGTGAAATAGAAAAGCTCCTCCCCAGGACCAAAGCTGCACCACCCCACAGGGGTGCCCTCACAGACCTGCACCCAAGGGTACTGAGCACCCAGCTCCTCTGTGACTGAGGCCCATGCATCGATGACAGCCCGGATCTCAGGGACCGACATGAGTGGCAGCGTCACATCCGACCAGGGGTGGAAGCACATGACCTTACTAGGTGGTGAGGGGAGGGATGACAGAGGGACAGGGCTTGGCTGTCTCAAGACCAACCCTGGTGCTCAACCCCAGGCAGAGGGTGGTGAGAAGGGAAAGTCATCATTACCAAACTCCTCGAGCAGCCTGTGCTTGGAAAAGGGGATGATCGCTGGGTCCTGAAATAAAGGGGTACCGCTCTTTGCAGCACACGTTTCCCTGGAAAGGGTTCAGCACCCACTCCCCAACAGTGGCTGGAGCCAGTTACCTGGACTAGGCGCATCAGGCTGCAGAGCTGGGAAGTCGTTGTCAAACAGGAAGGTGCTGTCATAGTCAGGATTCACCTACTGACAGGATGGGCTCCAGACATTCACGGTCCCTTACCACAAGTCATGTGGTGGGGCTGGAGGACTGGACAGGCTGGGGTGGGGTGAGGGAAAGGTCCACAGAAGGGAACAGAAAGGCTTGGTGGGATATGACCCAGGAGGCCCACTGCGCCTGTGAGTGAAGGGCAGCTCTGGGGGGATTGGGGACCAATGTCCCCAGCCCAGCCTGCGAATCCAGGCATCACAGGCTTACCTCTCCGTTGGCCCGGGTGGCCCCAGGACACAGAGGGTTGAGGGGGTCATGGCGTGGCACCGTCTGCAGAGGCTCGGGCTCCACCTGGCCCTGCCAGGGCCGCTTCATGCGGTGAGCAGACACTAGCACCCACTCATCCTGCAGCGGGTTGTAGCGGATATGCTGATGTTCTGAGGACAGGGCAGTCAGGGTCAATGAGCGAGGATGCCCTCTTGCAGTCACTCCCCAGCAAGGCCGAGCCCGGGGCGTGGGCACCCCGTTCCCCCCCGGAAGGAACTCAGGTCCGGCATCAGCCCTCCGCAGGGGGAGCTGGGCCACAGCGCCTACACCGGGCGTCTCTCTCGGCCCCGCCGGCCCAGCACAGGGTGTGCGCCCCGGTCTTGAAGTGGGGACGAGTACTTCCTAGGGAAAGGAAGGGATCGCCTCGGCGTCCCCGAGAGGCCCCGCCGCCCTGCAGTTACCGCTTGCCCGGAAGGCTGTGACCGCGGCGGCGTCTGCCTCTGCCGCCTGCTGGCGCTGATCGGGGTCGGTCTCGCGGCGCGACATAAGTCTCCCCTCAAGATCTTCTGGAATGGGAGAAGGGCTGCGTCTTGACCTTCTATCTCTTGGCCGGCCCTGCCCAGCCCCCCGGTGATTGGCCAGTCGCCAGCACGTGACTGCCAGAGGGCCACATAGGGGCGGGGTTCAGGAGCGCTGCACTGCACCAGGAGGTCTTCAGGATCCCCATTTTATTCCGGGCAGGAGCCTTTACTGTCAAAGAATCTTCTACCCCGGGACACTTACAAGACTTCCTTTCCACATCCATCATCTCGTCGATTCTTTATTCAGCAAACACTGACCGAGTACCTACCATGTGCCAAGCACAGGGACTCTAGATGGGACGTGATGATGGCCCCTTGTGCACAAACTCAGGCGTGGCTTCTGCCTTCCCTGAACTAACATTCCACGTCATCGACTAAGAGGATGACCTTGGAGCCCCGGTCACCTTGGGTCCCCGCTGTGTGGCTGCAATCTTGGGATGAACCCTGATCTGCTGTTGCTGAACTCTGACCACAGTCATCATAGTCATACCTCGGCCACCAGCAGAGATTTAGGGGGAAAGGACCAGTAACCAGCCCCTCACACACCCCAACATACACAGTGCACAGTGTGGGTAAGGGGAGGGCTGTAAGATATCTAAAAATATGGGGAAAACAAGACTATCAGTAACTTCCACCCATTATGCAGGTGTAGTTGTTATTTGAATGTTTATCTCTTTGGAAGACACAGCAATAAACAGAGAAAGGGACAAAGATCTTTCATCCACTGGCTTGCCACTCAAATTCCCAAAACAGCCAGTGCTGGGCTAGGCTGAAGCTAGGAGTCTAGCGTCTCCTGTGGGGGTCCCTCACATGGGTGCAAGGGCCCAACTGCTTGATCCATACTTGCTGTTGTTCAGGGTAGCCACAGGCAGGAAGTGTATCAAAGGTGAAGCAGAGACTCAAACCCAGACACCCAGATAAGGGAGGTGGTATCTTAAAGGTTGGAGCCAAACACTTGCCCCAGGTGTGTTATCTTTATACAACCAATCTTTCCTCCTCTCCAAACTGGCCTTGAATCAGATAAATAACAGTAGACTAGAATTCAATTAGTTTCACCACTAGCACTTTTATTTTTACTTTTTTGTTTTGTTTTTATGATTTATGTACCCAGGACAGGCACTGTGGCATAGTGGGTAAAGCTGCTAACTGCAGTACTGGCATCCATATGGATACTGGTTTAAGTCCTGGCTGCTCCACTTCTAATCCAGCTCCCTGCTTATGGGCCTAGGAAAAGTAATGGATGATGGTCCAAGTGTTTGAGCCCCTGCCACCCAACTGGGAGACCTGGATGAGGCTCCTTGATCCTGGCTTTGGTCTAGTCCAGCACTGGCCATTGCAGCTATCTGGGGAATGATCCAGCTGATGGAAGATCTCTCTCTCCCCCCTCTCTCTCCTCAGTCTCTCGCTATATATATAACTCTGCCATTCAAACATTAATAAATCTCTTTTCTTTATCATTGAAAGGTAGAATTACACAGAGAGAGAAGCAGGGATCTTCCATCCACTGCTTCACTCCCCAAATGGTTATGAAGCTGGAGCTGGGCCAGTCTAAATATAGGAGCCAAGAGCTTCATCTGGGTCTCCTACATGGGTGCAGGGGCCCAAAGACTCGAGACATTCTTTGCTGCTTTCCTGGGCCATAAGCAAAGAGCTGGATCAGAAATGGATCAGCTGAGACATGAAATGGCATACATATGGTATATCCATGTCACAGGCAGCAGCCTTATCCACTCTGCCACAATGTTGGTCTATCCCCTTACCCTCTCCCCCTTTTAAAGTTTTATTTGAAACTTAGAGCTACAGAGAGAGAAAGAGAGAGAAATACAGAAAGATCTGTTGATTCACTCCCTAGATGGCCACAATGGCCAGGGCTAAGCCAGGTCAAGGATAGGAGCCAGCAGCTACTTCTGAGTCTCCCATATGGCTGGCATGAACCCGAATACTCGGGCCATCTTCTGCTGCTTTTTTTAGGCAATCAGCAGGGAGCTGGATCACAAGCGGAGGTGTTGGGGCATGGGATGTGACAACACATATGGGATTCCAACATCATAGGCAGCAGATCTCTTGATATATTTGAAAGGCATAGTCAAAGAGAGAGAGAGAGACATACACAGAGATTTTCTATCTACTGCAACAGTCAGAGCCGAGGCCATTTAAAATCAGGAGCTAGGAGGGTTTTTTGGGGGGGATGGGGGGTTCCACATGACTGGCAAGAGCACAAACACTTGGGCCATATTCTGGTGCTTTCCCAGACCATTAGCAGGGAGCTAGATTGGAGTGGAACAGCCAGGACTTGAACTGGTACTCTTATGGGATGCAGGCAGTGGTTTTACATACTACACATAATACAGATCTCTTGGCACTTTTCAAGAGTCATCTAAGGATTGTCTAAACCTCTTCCCCATTTCATAATGGGGACAGAGGCCTCGGGGTCACCCCAGAATGGATTAGCTTAGATCTGAATGCAAGTGTCCACAGCTATCCCCAATGCTGTGAAATGTCTCTCAAACATTAGTAGGCTTCAGAATCTGGGGAGCTAAGAGCTCCCACATACCAGGCCAATACAAACCTAGTATTTTGCAAGAAAAGAACTGGGTCACTGGTCATTTACCTGATCTCTGGCCCAGGGTTGTCAGGCTGGAATCTAAAGAGGCCACCAGGTAGGGGGCAAAGATCAGGGGACTGAGAAGTGGAGACTGTCTGTCCCGCCACTACCTCTGGAACAGAAGGGAGAGAGGGCAGAGACAGCAAACATGCCTTTCTGCTGTCTCAGCTACTTTTGTTGGAGAACCTGGATTTTAGAGGCTTATGGCTTCCATGCTGCTTCTTGGATCATGCCAACTGACTCAAGAGCCCCTTCCAGAACCTCTCTTCTCTCCCCGGGGTCACTTTTTGGATGATGAGGAGAATGGCTAAGATGGGACCTACTCAATCCTGTTCCTCCCAGATTACAGAGGTGTAATCTCTGCTACGACCTCCCAAACGCTCAGTCTCCACTGAGATCACTCAAGGCCATGGACACTCCCTTGTTGTGCTTGTCAATGTGTGCTGGAGATGCTCCGGAAAGACCAGGTGGGGGCGCCATGAGACTGTGCCTGCTGCTCACACTCAGAAAATGGTCAACACTCAAAGCCTTAACCAACACTAAATAACTTATTCCCTCAATACTGCTTCCTTTTTTTAAAAAAGTTTATTTTGGGGCCCAGCGCGGTGGCGCAAGTGGTTAAAGGTCCTCGCCTTGCACGCCCGGGATCCCATATGGGCGCCGGTTCTAATCCCGGCAGCCCCGCTTCCCTTCCAGCTCCCTGCCTGTGGCCTGGGAAAGCAGTCGAGGACAGCCCAAACCTGCACCCGCGTGGGAGACCCGGAAGAGGCTCCTGGCTTTGGATCGGCATAGTATCGGCCCGTTGCGCTCACTTGGGGAGTGAATCATCGGACGGAAGATTTTCCTCTCTGTCTCTCCTCTCTGTATATCCGCCTTTCCAATGAAAAATAATAAAAATAAATCTTTAAAAAAAAAGTTTATTTATTTGAAACACAGAGAATGAGAGACAGAAAGATTATCCACTCACTGGTTTACTCCCCAAATGGGCCAGGCTGAAGGCATCTGCTGCCTCCTGGGCACTGGGACAGAAACAGAGTAGCTGGTATTCAACCAGCACTAGGATGTGGGGTGCAGGTGGTTTAACAAATGATGGTTTAGCCTGCTGGGACACAGTACCGCTCATCTTCATTGCTTTAATGAACAACCTCTCGCAGGCCAGTGGTTCCATACCAGAATCCACTTTGCAGAGAAGGGACTCTGTTCCATCTAACAAGGACCAGGCTTCATCCATCTAGTGGCTCTGTCATTCCCTAGGGCTTCAGAATGCTCCACTAGATCCTCTGGAACAATAGTAGATAACAGATGAAGGAAGAAAAAGAATGCAAAGAATTTCATAAGAGATTTTAGAAGTCAGAGACCTAGAAGTGACAGCCATTTCTGCTTACATTTCATTAGCCAGAACGCAATCACATGGCTGAATTTAAATACACGGTAGACTGTGAAACTTTTAAAAAGATTATTAATTTTTATTAGAAAGGAAATTTTACAGAAAGAGAGAGAAAAACAGAAAGAGAAGTTTTCCATGCACTGGTTCACTCCCCCAAATGGCCACAATAGCCAGAGCTAAGCTGATGTAAAGCCAGGAGCCAGGAGCTTCCTCCTGATCTTACATGCAGGGGCTCAAGGATTTGGGCCATTCTCTACTGCCTTCCCAGGCCATAAGCAGGGAGCTGGATCAGAAGTGGAGCAGCTGGCACATGAACTGGAGCCGATAAAGGACACTGGAGCCCACGGGCTAAGGATTGGCTTGCCATACCACTGCTACAGCAGAGACCCCAAGACTGTGGAATGTTAATGTGGCTGCCCAAGAGCAAAAGGAAACAGATTATGAATGGGGCATTGTCTCTGTCACATGTCCCTAAAGAGAACTCCGGCCATTTCCCATCAGCTTACTGAGTCTCTCAATTATATTCAATTGTGACCCTACAGTCCATCATCCCTATGTGTTAGGCTACTCACTTTGTTTTCATATTTTATTTATATTATAATATATATAATGGTCATCACGCACCAGGCACCAATTTCTTTATAAATAATACATAAATCTCAACTCAATGAAAGTATTTACTAGGAGGTAGTTACTTTTATTTAATCCACTGTATCATTTTACAGATAAGAAAAACTGATACAGTTTAAGTAACTTTCCCAAGATCATACAAAACAGGAACCAGGTTATGAACCAGCTTAGTTCCTTTCTTTTCAAAGATTTTTAAAATTTATTTAAAAGGCAGAGTTACAGAAGCAGAGACAACTAGAACTTCTGTCCGTGATTTATTCCTCAAATAACCATAAAAGCTAGGGCTGGGGCAGGCTGAAACCGGGTGTCAGAAGTTTCATCTGCGTCTCCCACGTGGATGCAGGAGCCCAAACTCTTGGGTTGCTGGGGCCCGTGCAGTGGGTGTGCGGGACACGAAGGCTACAAAGAATTTCCCGCAGTATGGCAGGGCCCAGCGGATCTCTACAGCCACCTGAATGCAGCTCCACCTTCCTTTGCATGGACACCGGACTGCCCTACAGAAGAATTCTAATCCATTCAGGCATTGTTTGCTACTGTGGAGTTGGCTTTTTTAAAAAATATTTATACATTTTCATCAGAAGGACAAATATACAAACAGGAGGAGAGACAGAGAGGAAGATCTTCCGTCCGATGATTCACTCCCCAAGCCAGGACTCAGGAACCTCTTTCTGGGTCTCCCATGTGGGTGTAGGATCCCAAAGCTTTGGGCTGTCCTCGACTGCTTTCCTAGGGCACAAACAGGGAGCTGAATGGGAAAAGGGCTGCCGGGATTAGAACTGGTGCCCACATAGGATCCCAGTGCATACAAGGCAACGACTTTAACCATCACGCTATCGCGCCAGGCCCAACTTGCTTTTTTTGAGACTTAACACTTAAAACTAACCAATCATGACAGTATAATTGCATGGAATTCCTGAAATGTATAAGAACCCTGTGCTGTTTAACCTCATCCCTTTTTTTGCTCTCTTTTCCACCCTGCGGTTCCTGCTGCAGCAGAGGCTGCAGCTGCCCTCCCTCCCCCCACCAACCCCCCCAGTCCTCACCTGCTCTGCCCAGCGGGGGTGGCTGGGAGACCTAAGTCAACCTGAATAAACTACTTTATGCCTTAGCACCTACTTCAGCCTTTCTGGGGATTTTCAGATTTTCTGGGGATCTCAAAAATGCAGCACAACAGCCTGCTGACTGCATCTGAGCTCAAGACCTGGACGCTCTGCTGCCACGAGCTAAGAACAGGATGTCCGCCAAAGGAGAAGGGGTGAGGGAGCAGGAGGTGGGAAGGAGCCCAGGAAGCAGCGTTCAAGCCCCACCAGCTCTCTTCCAAGTCCTCCGGTGCTCACAGCGCCTCTTACCTGGACCACAGTCCTAGTCCCCCTGGCTCTCATCTCGCTCCCGCTGGTTGCCCTGTGCCACTCTTGCCACTCTTGCCAAATCGACCTACCATAGCTTTCCAGCTGATTATCCTCCTTCCTGTGCCAATCAGATGCCCTACTCTCACTGACCTTCATGGCTTAGCAGCTGGAGCGAGTCCAGCTGAAAAGGCATGTCCTACAACTCTTTAAAAAGGGGGGGGGGGGGGAGGGGCGGTGCCATGTCCTAGCGGGTAAAGCCCTCACCTTAAACGCGCTGGGGTCCCATATGGGCGCCGGGTCTAATCCGGGCAGCCCCGCTTCCCATCCAGCTCCCTGCTTGTGGCCTGAGAAAGCAGTCCAAAGGACAGCCCAAAGCCTTGGGACCCTGCACCCACATGGGAGACCCGGCTTTGGATCGGCGCAGCACCGGCCATTGCGGTCACTTGGGAAGTAAATCATCAGACGGAAGATTTTTCTGTCTCTCCTCCTCTCTCTATATATCTGACTTTGCAATAAAAATAAATAAATCTTAAAAAAAAAAAAAAAGGCAGGGGACACAGGCCTTTGGCAAAAAGGTTACAATGCTGCTGGAAGCACCGCATCCCTTATCAGAGTTCCTTGTACCAGATTTCAACTTCCAGCTAGTGAGTACCCTGGGAGGCAGTGGATGCTGGCTTACGTCCTTGGGTCCCTGCCGTGCACGTGAGAGCCCCCCACGGAGCACCCGGGTGCTGTCTCTGACTTGGCTCCAGCCCTGGTCGTTGTGGGCATTGAGGGAGTGAATCAGTGGATGGAAGATCTCTCTCCTCTCGCCTCTTTTCCCCCGTTTCAGGCGGTAGCACCTCTCTGGCAACCCTTCTCCCACATTTCCCGACAGAACTGCCCCTTACCGACCTCAACAACCTGGGCTCTCATAATGGCCTACTTCCGGGCTCGTCCACTGCAACAGCCCGCGAGCCCAGGCCGGCCTGTCCACTGCGGGTGTCACCTGCCGGCTGAGATCAGGCCAGCGAGGACCCTGCTGCCGCTTCCGGAGTCCCCGCCCCTCCGCCCCGGCGCGCACCCCACGCGGAAATGGTTCCGCCGAAGGGGCGGAGCTGGGACGGCCCGGCCCTTGCGATTGGCCAGGGCGAGCAGGACCACTCGGTGGCGGCGGGGCGGCCGGCGGACGGCTGGAAGCGGTGTCCGGGTCTCGGGCTCCAGGCTCGGTGCTGTGCTGCCGCTGTGCCAGGCTGCCCGGCGGGATGCGGTGGGCCGCGGGCCGGCGGTGGGCGTGGGCCGCGCTGCTTCTGGGCGCCGCGGCGGTGCTGACCCAGGTGCTCTGGCTGGGGACGCAGAACTTCGTCTTCGAGCGCGAAGAGATCGCGCTGCTGGCGCGGAAGTACGCGGGTAAGAGGGCACTGGGCGGGAGACGGGGGCAGGCGGCCCAGGATCGGAGCCAGGGATTCCCAAGGACGCTGTCTCCCAAACCCGGGACCCTAACTGCCCCTGACTCGGCCGCCGCTCCTCTGCTTTCCTCCAGGGCTGGATCATGAGCTGGCCTTCTCTCGGCTGATTGTGGAGCTGCGGCGGCTGCACCCAGGCCACGTGCTGCCCGACGAGGAGCTGCAGTGGGTGTTCGTGAACGCGGGCGGCTGGATGGGTGCCATGTGCCTTCTGCACGCCTCGCTGTCCGAGTACGTGCTGCTGTTCGGCACCGCCCTGGGCTCCCGCGGCCACTCGGGTCAGTGCTGGCGGCGGGCCGGACTGGGAGGCTGGGGCAGGGTGGGGGTGTGCTGTGTTCCCCAGGCCAGTGTCCTCGTTCCTGCTGTTGTTTGGCTGAGCAACGCCTGCGTGTGATGGTGGGGAAACTCTGATCCTCCGTGTCCACTTGCTTGTCCCTCAGGGCGCTATTGGGCTGAAATTTCTGATACCATCATCTCTGGCACCTTCCACCAGTGGAGAGAGGGCACCACCAAAAGTGAGGTCTTCTACCCAGGTAAGGAGGAGAGGCAGGTCCCTTCACAAGGAGGGAGCCCTACCCAAGATCCCCTTCCTTCCAGCCCACACAACTACAGGTGGGTGATTGACCAGAGCTAAGGAGCCCTGTTGCTTTCTTGTGTTAGAGGGAAACAAGATGTAACTACTTCCTGTCTGATGTATCTGGTTCAAGTTTGTCTGCCCTGGACACTATTGGATCCAGCCAGTCTTTCAGCCAACCTTGGGGGGACAGCTGAATAATTAGAAAAGCACACATACTCCAAAATACAAAACAGACCACCATGTCCCTCTACTATTTTTTTTTAAGATTGTAACAATTGACATTAACAAAGCTTTGAATTTCCAAGCTGACTTGAAGTTGAGTGTGCGCATGGCAGGTGCTCTGACTACACAGCTCAGAAAGCCTTCCAAGTCATGCAGGAACCCTCTCCCTGTCTAACAAGTCCCACGCAGAGTTAGCTACATTTCTGCTTGAATTGAGTGTGACTTGGAATTGTAGAATTGTGTGACTGGTGCTCTGTGGCCCATGGCCAGGTGAGCTAGCAATAGGCGACTTCTCCGAGGAGAGCCCTTGGGCCAGATAATGCCACAGAACATTTAGGAATGGCCATCTGGGTCCCTTGTCCCTCTGCATGGGAGGCCAGGTCAGTGAGGTAGAGCTTTTCCTCTTTTCCTTTTCCTCCTTTTTAAAATTTTACATTTTTAAAAGACTTATCTTTATTTGAAAGGCAGGTTTACAGAGAGAAGGAGAGATAGATCTTCCATCCACTGGTTCACTCCCCAAATGGGTGCAGGGGCCAGAGCTGATCAGTAGCTGGGAGCCAGGAGCTTCTTCCTGACCTCCCATGTGGGTCGGGGGCCCAAGGACTTGGGTCATCCTCGCATTTCCCCGAGGCCATTCGCAGGGAACTGGATTGAAAGTAGAGCAGCTAGAACACAAAGAAGCACACATATGGGATCCTGGCGTTTGCAGGTAGAGGATTAGTGTGCTGTGACACTGCCAGCCCTTCTTTTTAAAGATTGATTGATGTATTTAAAATCCGAGTTACACAGCAAGAGGAAGACACATATGCACAGAAACAGAAATCTTCTACCAGCTGGTTCACTTCTCAGATGGCTGCAGTGGTCAGGGCTAGGCCAGCCTCAGAGCTTTATCCAAGTCTCCCACATGGGTACAGAGGTCCTAGGACTTAGACCATCTTCCATTGCTTTCCCAGACCATTAGCAGGGAGCTGGGTCAGAAGTGGAGCAGCTGGGACTCAAACAGGCACCCAGCTGGCATTGCACGTGGTGGCTTTTGTGCTATACTACAGCATTGGCCCCTCTTTTCCCCTTCTTGAAACAGTCTCCATTTACACCTCTAGCTGGCCTATGGGCCAGGGAAAGTACAGCCAAGGAAGGGCAGGGCAGAGCTGTGTTCCTCACGTGGGTGCTCTTTGTCTTCTAGGAGAGACGGTGGTGCATGGGCCTGGAGAAGCGACAGCTGTGGAGTGGGGACCCAACACGTGGATGGTGGAGTATGGCCGGGGTGTCATCCCGTCTACCCTGGCATTCGCACTGGCCGACACCGTTTTCAGCACCCAGGACTTCCTCACTCTCTTCTACACCCTTCGTGCATATGCCCGGGGCCTCCGACTTGAACTTACCACCTACCTCTTTGGCCAGGACCCTTGAGCAGTCGTGCCAGAAGGAAGACCTGTGGATGGACAGGAACAGGCTGGCCCTACATGCATTCACTAACTGGAGCCCACGTGCAGATAGGGACGTGTTGACACCATGCAGCACTGTGTTCCTGCTGTTCAGATAGGGCCCTCCATGCTTCTATAGCCAAATGCCCATGGGAACAAATGGAACCTCCATAGAGAGACCAAGTCCTGTGTGTGCTACAGGATCATGCACTCACCCACATTCGGAGAGGAAGCCCCACCTGTACCCCGTGGGCTGGTCATGTTCAGACACACATGTTACAAGCTTGACTCATGAACTCAGGCCTTCACCCCAGGCTCCCATCACCAGACAGGGATGTGGGGTTGAGGATGGGGTGGATATTAACACTCTGCCTCAGTCTGACTCCTCAACCCAGCAGCAGCTTGGGGAGAAGAGGAGCTGCCCTTTCGAGGCCCCCTTCACCTGCAGTGATGATGCCCTTCACTCCTCACCATATGCCTTATCCGTGTTCCACTTCCCTGCTATGCAAAAAGCCCTGAGGCTCAGCCTCTCCCCCTCAGTGAACAAGTCAGCAGATTGCTGAGGACAGGGTCCTCCATCCCAGAGAGACACTGCCCACCCTGCCTGTCCTTCCCTTGTAGGTGTAAAGGATCCTCGGTGGAGGGCCCCTTCAGCCCCAGGGAGAGGACCTGGAGGGCTGGGCCTGGTGCAAGCAGCCAGCCCGGGCCAGGAGAAGGCCTTTCCTGCACATGCATACACATACCCCCTCATGCCAGCGTGCAGACACTGTCCCTGCTGTGTCCTCTGTTCATCTGTCAATAAAGACTTGTCGGAGAGCTGCGTGTCTTTCTGTGTCTAAACAGATGGAAAAGCCACTAGCTGCTGGGATGCAGTAGGGGAGGAGTTGTGGAACTGAGTAACTTCTCACTTGCTGTGCCATGCTGTTGGTGAACTGAAGTGGGCTGTGTATGTGCTTGTGTGTGATAAGAATCACCCTTAGGTGGTTGGTCTATAAATGACTGTATTCCATTCCCAGACATCAGGGTTTTGTTTTTTTTTTTTTTTTGTGGAGTAGCGGGGATGAGACATTGAGTTCAGCATCCCTTCCAACAGAGGTGGGAATGCCATGACTTGGGAAATCCAGGACTGGATGACTGTGTGACCCATACATCTGCTTGCGGGGAAAGTGGGCACAGTCCTGAGAAGCCACCCTTCGATGGTCCCGGCTGGCCACAGGGTGGCAGTGTGTACCCACTTTGCAGCTCAAATAGGGCCTCTTCCCCCCTGCTTTTTTTTTCTGAGTTCCCCAGGGCATTGTTGCCTACCATCCATAGCACTTCCTCCACCTTATATTCTGCCTTCTCCAGGATGGACCACTTCTACTGGGGGATCCTAGGATGGGAAATAGGCTCACTAGTTGGTAGTAGGTGAGGTAAGGAGGACCAAGACTAGGGGGAGGCAGGAAGGGTCTAAGTTGTATTCACTCCCCAAAATCCTGCTCTTGCCAGCTGAATTTCTTAGTCCAACATAGCAGGTTTTCCTCATCTCATCTCCCCACCCCCACCCACATTTTTTAATGTACTTACTTTTTTTAAAAGATTTATTTTTATTGCAAAGTCAGATATACAGAGAGGAGGAGAGACAGAGAGGAAGATCTTCTGTACAATGATTCACTCCCCAAGTGAGCACAACAGCTGATGCTGTGCCAATCCGAAGCCAGGAGCCAGGAGTTTTTCCGGGACTCCCACATGGGTACAGGGTCCCACGGCTTTTGGCCGTCCTCGACTGCTTTCCCAGGCCACAAGCAGGGAGGTGGATGGGAAGCAGAGCTGCCAGGATTAGAGCCGGCACCCATATGGAATCCCAGCATGTTCAAGGCGAGGACTTTAGCCACTAGGCCACTGCACCGGGCCCAAATGTTTATTTTTTTTAAGGTTTTTTTTTTTTTTTATTGGAAAGTCAGATATACAGAGAGGAGGAGAAACAGAGAGGAAGATCTTCGGTCTGATTATTTACTCCCCAAGTGGCCACAATGGCCAGAGCTGCACTGATCTGAAGCCAGGAGCCTGGAGCCTCCTCCAGGTCTCCCACACAGGTGCAGCATCCCATGGCTTTGGGCTGTCCTTGACTGCTTTCCAAAGCCACAAGCAGGGAGCTGGATGGGAAGCAGGGCTGCTGGGATTAGAACCAGAACCCATATGGGATCCCGGCACATGCAAAGTGAGGGCTTTAGCCACTAAGCTATTGCACTGGGCCCCAGGTTTTGCTTTTAATTAATTAATTTGTATGTGTGTGTGTGTGTGAGAGAGAGAGATCTTCTATTTACTGGTCCACAACCACGTTTGAACCAGGTTGAAGCCAGGATGCAAGAACTCCCTCTGGGCTTCCCACACAAGTGACAGGGCCCCAGATAGTTGGGCCATTGTCTGCTACACACGCATATTAGCAGGAAGCTGGATCAGAAGTGAAGTAGCTGGAATCTGGGACATTAGTATGGGAAATGGCAGCTTGACTGGCTGTTCCACAATGCTATTCCTAGCCAGGTTTTGGGTTTTCTAAAAACCGTTATTTGAGAGACAGAGAGGGACGCAGAAAGAGATCCCCCCCCACCACCACTGCTTTACTCTCCAAATGTCCTCAATACTTGGGGCTGGACTAGATAGAAACTGAGAACCCAAATACTTGAGTAGTGCTTTCCAAGGGTGTCCGTGAGGAGGAAGCTGGAATTGGCAATGGGGCCAGGACTTAAAACCCAGGTCGTCCAACATAAGATGTGGGTGCCCCCAGCAGGATTTTAACCTCTGCACCAAATGTCCTCTTGGGCACGGAAAGAACTGGGGAAGTACAAGGTAAGTACTTGGTCACTAGCAGTATAAACTCTAACTCATCACTCAAGATTCCCAAATAAAGAACCGCATCTAATAGCGGGGGAGGGCAGGGCTCAGGGTAGACCCAAAGCAATTGGCTGAGGACATCTGGAAATACAGATGTGGCCATCAAGAGTGGAGAGTGTGGGGCCCGGCGCGGTGGCGCAAGTGGTTAAGTCCTCGCCTTGCACGCCCGGGATCCCATATGGGCGCCGGTTCTAATCCCGGCAGCCCCGCTTCCCTTCCAGCTCCCTGCCTGTGGCCTGGGAAAGCAGTTGAGGACGGCCCAAAGCTTTGGGACCCTGCACCCACGTGGGAGACCCAGAAGAGGCTCCTGGCTTCGGATCGGCATAGTATCGGCCCGTTGCGGCTCACTTGGGGAGTGAATCATCGGATGGAAGATCTTCCTCTCTGTCTCTCCTCTCTGTATATCCGCCTTTCCAATAAAAAATAATAAAAATAAATCTTAAAAAAAAAAAAAAGAGTGGAGAGTGTGTATGAAGAGGGACCAAAACAGATCCCTGTTGGGGGCAGTGATGATGAGTATCAGACAAGTCAAATTTCTTGAGTATATGTTTAAAAATTTCCAGAAAGGGCGTTACCCAGACGGAAAAAAAAAATTGTGTGTGGTTGTTTAGCCACACAAGGTGTCTGCGTGCCCTGTTGTGGATGTGCAGTCAACCGAGGTCTCTAACAGTGTGAAAAGGTGGATGTGAGCCCATGGCCGTGAGCATACATGTGTGTAAACAGTCGAGGACAGCACGTGGGCTGTGTGTGTGTGTGACACGCGGCAGTTGTGCACCTGCTCTCGTGCAGGTGTGCCTGTGTGTAACAGTGGCTGCTGGTGTGAGAGCGCCTGGTACTGAGTATGAGTGTAAAGGCACACGACTTGGGAGGTGGGGCGGTGTCCAGCCGCCTAGGACGCGGTTTCCCTAAGCCCTCCAGCGCCCGGCCCCCGGACCGGGCTGCAGGGGAGGTGGGAGACACCTGTTGGGGTTGCTGAGAGTGACGGAGCCTGCAGGGACCTCTCCAGGTTCCCCTCCCTACCTCCACCAGGCGCCCCGCCCGTCCTGCCGTGTCGTGGGTCCCGCCCCCGCGGCCGCAGCCAGCAGAGCGGCCAGTGAGCGCACAGCGGTCAGAGAAGCGCCAGGCGGCGGGAGCGCACGGTGGGGACCCCCCGCTCTGGGAATCGAGCCGAGGGCTGCAGCCGCCGGGGAGGCGGACGAAGAGGAGCGCCGTGGAGACGCCGGGGGCAGCGGGCCGCGCCAGGCAGGTGAGCGCTGCTTCGAATCCCGCCACTCCCTGCCCGTCCGGTGCCGTCCGTCCGTGTCCCAGGCTGTCTTCGTCGTCCTGCGTCTCTGCGTCTCCCTGGTTCTTGGCCTCTTTCTGTTCTGATCTTCTGCGTCCTTGTCTGTCTGTCCCCCAACACTGTCTCTTTCTGTCTCTGACTCCAGCTGCCTCAGTCTCTCCGTCTCTCTCGACCGGAGGCTCTTTATTTGTCTCTCAGTCCCTGTCTCCGTGACTTCTCTAGGCGGCCTGTCACTTAGGTTTTGATCCTTTGCTCCCCTCTCCTCCCCTTCTTGTCTGTCAACCTCATCTGCCCCATCGCTGTCCCTCCATCCTTGCCTCTTGCTGGTGCTGCTCACTCTCTCCATCTTGGTTCTTGGTCTCTGTCTGTCTCTCCATGTCACTCTGCCTCTGATCTATCATTGTCTATCATGTACCTTGTCTCTCACTGTTTCTCTCCCTGCCCTTCCCTCCCCTACCCCATCTCCCTCTGTCTCTTGGTCCCTGTCACCCTCTCTGATCTGCTCAGTCTCTTCCTGTCTTTCAGCAGTAGCCTTCCCTTCTCTCGTACTCTTACCTCTGTGTGTGTGTGTCTCTCTGCCCAGCTCTGGAAAAAGCTATCTTTCTGTCTGTTTTCCTCCTTGGGTTGGGGATTGTGGAGGCAGCCATGGGACCATGGCACCCATGGTTCCCTCCCCGACAGGTGGCCCTCTCCTTGGGGCCCCGTCTGGTACCAGGACCTCCCCAGGCAGGGGGACTGCGCCTGGAAGCTGTCATGGAGACCCTGCAGAGACAGCAGGCAGCTCGTCTAGCCCAGGGGGTGGGGCTGCCGACCCCTCCACGCCTGCCCCTGCTACCACAGCCTCCCCTGCCTGGCCCCCGCACCCTGCAGGCTCCTGAGGGGGCCTTAGGGGAGGTTGGGGCTGAGGAAGAGGATGACGAAGAGGGAGAGGAAGCTGGGGCAGAAGAGGAGGCAGCTGAGGAGAACCGTCCAGGAAGCCGGGGTCCTGGTTCACCTTGCAGCCAACCACCTGCACCCCATGCCCATGAATGGACCTATGAGGAACAGTTCAAGCAGGTAGGACCCCCTTGACATTAGAGTCTCCTCCCTCCATCCTCAGGAAACAGGCAGAGCTGGGTGATGGGCAGGCCACCCACCCAGACCACCTGCTACAGGCTGGCATGACAGGGCAGCACCGAGACCTGCAGAAGATAGTGGGAAGATTGGAGGCTACGTAGTGACAGGAAGAGAGATAGGGAGGTAGCACACGCCCAGAAATATGGAGACAGACAGACGAGAGGCCATTTGTGAGAGGGGCACCAGGACCTTGAGGGAAGAGAGACCTGGTGGGATTCCAGAATGATCCCCTACAGAGGCTGCCACTCCCTGGGTAGGCTGGTATCCTCCTCTTCCCAGCTGCATGGCTCCTCCCTGGCCCAGTGGGTTGAGCCTGGCCTGGGATGGGCACTGCGGCCCCATTGTGACTATAGGATCCATGTGTAACTGGGTGCGATGGTCCCTCATTTGCAGGGCCTTTGTTGGAAGCCCTCGCTGGGGAGCCCTTTGCAGTGTTACACTGAGGACCTAAGTCGAGGCTGTCACTATGAAGGTGTCACTTTGGGCTGTGGCTCTGCCATCTGCAATTCTGGGGATTGCTGCCTAGTGAATGGGTGTGGCTCTCGCAGGTCTAGGGTGCAGCTCATAGTGTTTTATACTCTGACACTGAAGGATGGAGTGTTACCTGTGGGCATTTTCCTGGACCAATAGCTCCATTCCTCCAGGATTGCTCCTCTTGGGTTAGCTGTTTGGGAGGGGGCATTGGAGATGAAATTGCAGGTGATTAGAAAGGCTTAGATGGGTGACCTGCAGGTCCTTCAAGCCCCAACCCTACATTCAAATCCTGCATGACAGGGCCAGTGCCTTTGCGGCAGTTTCTACCTCTGGGAGGGGATTAGACTAGAAGGTTGGGCTCAGTCCAGGAGCCTCTGCACATCTTCCCCTGCCCAAGGGATGGGCTCAAGGCACCTTTGCCCCTCACCCGCCAGGCCTGGAACACAGCAAGAAGCTTTTATGTGAATCAGTGAGAGTGAGTGAAACAAGTGCTTAGGGAATCCACCAGTCTCCTCCTCATGGCTTCCTTCCTGGGGTTCTGAATATTCCCCTCCCCCCAATATCATGGAGCGAGGAAAAACTGGCTGAGCCTCCCCAGCTTCTTCCCACCTCTTCTTCCCCTGCTCCCCAGATGGGTGGCTTGAGCTGCCCAGTGCCTAGCCAGAACAGGTCTCTGTGTCTATCAGAAAAAGGCACTCGTGCCTGCCTCCAGAGGGAGCGAGCCTGATGTCAGGAGTCCAGGTGCAGAGCCTACTGACCCCTTCAGCCAGGCACGCTTGTTCAGGCTGCAGCCTCAACGGGGGTCCCAGGGTGAGGGAATGCAGACTGACCCCCAGGCCTTCCACAGCTGTATGAGCTCGATGCAGACCCCAAAAGAAAAGAGTTTCTGGATGACCTGTTCACCTTCATGCAGAAGAGAGGTGAGTTGATGTCGGGAAAGGTCCCTGGCATCACCCCTGATGGGCCAGATCTAAGGAGGGGGATACCCCAAGTTTAATTCCCAGGGCAGATCCTTCTTGTGCAGGCCTGCGCTTGGTGGCACCTGTCCTTTGGACCTTCAATAGCATCTTTAACCTCTAACCTTGCCCCCCCCCCTTCTGCCCGGGGATTAATTAGTGGCCAGCCCATTTGGTAAGTTAATGTGTGTGGGATCAATTGGGAGGAAGGGAGGGAGAACTGGGTGGGGAGCTGGCCTGGGGTGGGCGGGTCTCAGGGCAAGCGGGCTGGGTATTCCTTGGTTCCCTTATTGTAAGGCCGTTTCTCCAACCTTGTCTCTCCCTATTTCCTTTTGATTCAAGGAGGGAGGGGCCTTCCCTGGTACTCAGCAGCTGGAAGGATGGGGATTAGGCTGAAGGGAGGACTTCCCAAGGAGTAGGCCGGGGCAATGTCTGACTGGGAGAAAGCGAGAAGGACTTCCTCTCCAGCAGTTTCAGAGATTGCAAGGGTCCAGGAGGGGGTTGGAGTGGGCGGCATTCCATCACTTCAGCTCCTCCCCAGATTCATGGGACTGAACACTGACTCATTATCTCTCTCTACAAAGCTAATTAACTCACTCAGAGTGCAGCCTGATAAGCTGCTAATTAACTAGCTGCACTGCTGTGCCCACCCCCACCCCCACTTTAGTGCAGTCACTGGCCCAAGTATCCTGGTCCCCACACCAGACCTGACGTTTCTTCTTGGTCTCCTCCCCAAGGACCCTTAGTGGGATCCTGGATCCTCTTGCTCCCCAGGGAGGGTCCAGTCATTTGAGTCCCAGTATCCCCTCTTTGCCTCATCTTCCAGGCATCCCTTCTACTGGGAGAGGTGTGGGGTGGCATGAACACATCCAGGCACTGCCCACACCCCCAGCTCAGCCTCTCTCCACTCCTGCTGCAGGGGGAGGGGGTCCCGCGAGGCCGATAATTTCCCCCCATTAATCAGGCCACAGCTAATTGTTCGGGTCCAAAGGCGGTGGCGGAAGGGGACAGGATCGGTAAGGAATTAACTGGGTCCCATCGCTCAGCGCAGACAGGCCCCTTTGTCAGGACTGGTCGGCGGGGGTGGTGCGGGTTAGCGAGCTGCAGACCTTGGGCTGATTCTTCCTGCCCGCGATCCCCAGGATCTGGGCGGCCATCCAGGGTTTGCTGCTAGGAGAGTTCTGGCTCACCAGCACCCTCTGACAGTCTTTCCTGCAGTCTAACCCCAGCAAACTAAAGTGGGCTGAATCCAGATACTCGAGGCAGGAAAAATGACCTCCATATTTTTAAATAGTAGTGTGAGACAGATTTCAGACCTGTGACGTTAGCATGTCAGAAAGTGTGGATAAAGTTTGATTGAAATACAGTCATGCTGTTCCTTTATGCTCTAGCTGATTTGAGGCTACAGTGGCAGGAATGAAGAGTTTTGACAGAGGTCCTTTGGCCCTGTAAACCCTAAAATATTTACCCTCAGGCTCTTCAGGATAATTTGCTGATCCTGGGTCTAGTTCCCTGGCTTTTCCGGAAACCAGGAATGCCTGGACCCAGGTCCAGGGGCAAGTGTCCAGCTCCTTCAGTTGGTTGCTAGAGATGTCTGCAGACAGAATTTCTCTCATCTTAGTGTTCTGACCCTACCCACTTCCCACCAGGGACACCGGTGAACCGAGTGCCCATCATGGCCAAGCAGGTGCTGGATCTGTATGCGCTGTTTCGTCTGGTGACAGCCAAGGGTGGACTGGTGGAGGTCATCAACCGAAAGGTGTGGCGTGAGGTCACGCGTGGCCTCAGTCTACCCACTACCATCACCTCGGCCGCCTTCACTCTGCGCACTCAGTGAGGCCAGGGGCGTGAGAGGAAGGGAAGGGGCATGTGGGGAGAGGAGGGTGGGTGGGACTGCGTGGGGGAGCCAACAGCCCAGTTGGTGTCTTGGTGTGGGACTGGATCAGCTGGGCCCAACCTCCCACTCAATCCCACATCAACTTCCACCCCTTAGATACATGAAGTACCTGTACCCGTATGAATGTGAGACGCGGGCACTCAGTTCTCCCGGTGAGCTCCAGGCTGCCATAGACAGCAACCGGCGCGAGGGCCGTCGTCAGGCATACCCCACTACCCAACTCTTCAGCCTGGCAGGTCCACCTGCCCGCGGTGTTCCGGGTTCAGTACCAGGTCCTGGCCCTGCTGCTCCAGTGCCCCCACCAGGCTCAGCCCCCATCCAGGGCTCCGCCTCCGGTCTGCCTGCGCACGCATGTGCTCACCTGAGCCCCAGCCCTATTAAAAAAGGTGTGAGGGGAGAGGGGGCAAAGGTTTTGGGTTTCTGACACCTATTGAAGCAATGAGATATAGGAAACGTTAATCTCAGAGGGACTCTGAGATTGGAGAGGCATTGAGATATGGGAGCGGTAGGGCCTGGGGCTGCTGTAAGGCTTGGGGGTCACTAAGACCTGGGAACCCTGGGGTTTGAGATTAAGACATCCTTAAGAACTTGGGAGAAGGGTTACTTGTGATGCAAGCTGAAGCTCTGGAAAAGGACTTTTATCAATGGCTGCTCCACTCAATACCTTTCTGCCCAGGGTATCTGTACTTCCCACCACCTGTACTGTGCAGCAACCAAGAACTTACAAATTCTCTAAGACCAACCTTGGCACAGGTTTCTGCAGCTTCAGAGCTTGCGGACTGAGGCTCTGCAAGGGGAGAGAGACAGAACTTGTGTGAGCTTGGGTGGCAGCTCTTGAACCCTGAGCCTGAGGGAGAACCCAGGCTGATCGGGTCAGGGCAGTTAAATCACCTATGCTTCCAGAGGAGAGCGGAATTCCCACCCCTCAACTGGCACTTCCTGGGGGCCTGGCGTTGGGACCTATACGGGAGAAGTTGGCACCAGAGGAGCCTCCAGAGAAGAGGGCTGTGCTGATGGGACCTGCAGACCCACCTCTGCCTGGAGCAACCCCCAATTTTCTGCCCCGGGGCAAGGTTCCACTGAGGGGTGAGGAGAGGCTTGTTGGTGAAGGGGCTTGGGACCTGTGCAGTAGGAAGCATCACCCGATCATTGCTGGAGATGAGGCAGACATCTGTGGACAGCTGTAATTAGGGGTGGGGCTGAAATGGAATGGGGGTTCTCTACAGGGAGGGAGGGGGTTTTCTAAGTCTGATTTCCTCCCCACAAATGACACCCCTACCCCTTCCTGGACAGAAGAGCGGCTGGATGGGCCTCTCAACCTGGCAGGCAGTGGCATCAGCAGTATCAACATGGCCCTAGAGATCAACGGGGTGGTCTACACTGGTATGGGTACTACATGCTATCTACACTAGCATGGAGTCAGTGGTACTTAGACTGGCATGGGGACTTTAGACTTTCCCAGTTAGCATGAGGGTCAGGGAACTTGCATGGATGATTGCATGGATGATTTGGGACTCATCTACGTGGCATGGGTCCCAGGCATGCCCTCTCTGGCATGGGGACCATGGGATGTGTGCCTTGTCAGGGGCCTGTGAGCCTTGTCAGGGGCCTGTGAAATGGTATAAAAATTTCTTGGTCACCTGTTTGAAGGTGGCTACTTTGGCATGGAGTCTTGTGCAAAGGGGCTTGTCCTCACTGGTGTGTAGAAGGGGCACATGTGTGGGGTTCTAACCATCAGGCACTTACTTCTGTTCCTCTCTTCTGTTTCTGTGCTCCATCCCCTCCTGCTTGCCTTTCCCTGGTAACATTGTCTTACTCCTTTGCCAGGGGTCCTCTTTGCCCGGCGCCAGTCTGTGCCAGCTCCCCAAGGCCCAGCCAACTCTGCATCCCCATCCTCTGCAGGGCCTCCTTCAGGATCCTTGCCCTGAACACTTCTCACACCTAACAGTCCTAGCCCTAGGGCTGAAAGGGGATGACGCCCCCCTCTCCTTTTTGGATTCCTCCATTTGGATGCCTGCTCTGGAACCCAGCTCTGGGAGGTGATCATACCCGCCTCCATGCCAAAAAGGGTTTTCTTTTGATGTTGTATCTACCTCATTGTAAAAGGAAGGTGCCTCCTCCTTGACCACTTCCGGCAGCACGTACCAAAGAAGTTTTCCCCCAGTGTACCCTCTATCATCTCCTCGTGTGCCCCCTGTACCTGTGTCATCTCTAGCACATCACTCCCCTGTGACTCAGTCCTGCTTCTGTTCAGGAAGCAGATGAAAGACTGCATTAGGATGTTATGAAGAAGACATCCCTTCGGAAAATAAAGCCGTGGTCCATCCCTCTGTGGTGCCTGGTCTTGTTTACGTCTGGGAGGTGGAGAGGAATGATGTATGTGGACAGCATTAAGTGGAGGGATGCTCCAAGGAAAGGCAGAAGATAGAGGAGCTTGGTTTCTTGAATCAATTATTTATTTTTTGAATTGGAAAGTCAGATATACAAAGAGGAGGAGAGATAGAGAGGAAGATCTTCCATCTATTGATTCATTCTCCAAGTGGCCCCAAAGGCCGGAGCTGAGCTGATCTGAAGCCAGGAGCCTGGAGCTTCTTCTGGGTTTCCCATGGTGGAGCAGGAACCCAAGGCGTTGGCTCATCCTCGACTGCTTTCTCAGGCCACAAGCAGGGAGCTGGATGGGAAGTGAGGCTGCCAGGATTTGAACTAGTGCCCAGAGGAGATCTCAATGCTTACAAGGAGAACACTTTAGCCACTAGGCTATCACACCAGACCCTACTTTTTTTTAAAGATTTATTTATTTTGGGCATGGCGGTATGGCCTAGCGGCTAAAGTCCTCTCCTTTAACGTGCCTAGGATCCCATATGGGTGCCGGTTCTAATCCTGGCAGCTCTGCTTCCCATCCAGCTCCTTGCTTGTGGCCTGGGAAAGCAGTCGATGACGGCCCAAAGCTTTGGGACCCTGTATCTGTGTGGGAGACTCGGAGGAGGTTCCTCGTTCCCGGCTTCGGATCAGTGCAGTACCAGCCATTGTGCTCACTTGGGGAGTGAGTCATCGGATGGAAGATCCTCCTCTCTATCTCTCCTCCTCTCTATATATCTGACTTTGTAATAAAAATAAATAAATCTTTAAAAAAATGTATTTATTTTGGGACCTGGCATGATAGCTCAATGGCTAAATCCTCACCTTGCAAGCACTGAGATCCCTTATGGGCATCAATTTGTATCTTGGTTTCTCCACTTCGCATCCAACTCCCTTCTTGTGGCCTGGGAAAGCAGTGGAAGATGGTCCAATGCCTTGGGACCCTTCGCCCACATGGGAGACCAGGAAGAAGCCCCTGGTTCCTGACTTTGGATCAGCTCAGCTCCCGCCATGTGGCCACTTAGGGATTGAACCAGTGGATGGGAGATCTTTCTGTCTCTCTCTGTAAATCTGTTTGAGAGGGAGAGACACAGAGAGAAAAATCTCTTTTTGAAAGTGGAGGATTAGTTGTTGAGCCACAGTACCAGCCCCTCAAATTCCAAATCTTTCACTATAGTGCTGGGTGGCCTCAGGCCCATTACTTAGTCTCAACTTTAGTGGGCTTCAGAAGTTCATAGTGAGATGAATGTTGCAGTACAGAATAGGGGGGGACCTATGCCTCCCATTTGGGAGGCCTGTGTCCCATATCAGGGTGCCTGAGATGGAGACCTACCTCTACTTCTGGTCCAGGTTTTTGCTAATGCATCTAGGAGCGGTGTGTGTGTGTGTGTGTGTGTGTGTATGTGTGTGTGTGTGTGTGTGTGTGTGTGTGTGTAGAGGACTGCTCAAGTATTTGGGTCCCTGCCATTCACATGGAAGACCCTGATGAAGTTCCTGGCTCCTGGTTTTGACCTGGCCTCATCCCTGCTGTTGTGGACAATTAGGGGAGTGAACCAGGGGATGAAAAATCTCTCACTCTGAGTTTTTTAAAAAGTTTATAGTCTCGTGGAGAGCTTCCTTCAGATCTATCAGAATGGACCTATGCTGGCACATCGGGGGCATTTACACGTGTAACCTCCGGGTAATGGGCTGGGGAAACCTTTTTAGTATCTTGGAACTAGAAGAATGGCAAGTCGTCTTGACAACAGGACGCCAGAAGCCGGGGGGGGGGGGGGGGGGGGGACAGGTTGCCGTTGCCTAGGTAACCCCGCAGCGTTTGACAACTCTTACCCGGTCTAGTCATTTCCTCGTCGTAGAGCTCGAATCGTGATGTCATTTCCGATCTCGGAGCGACGCCCGTGCACTCGGATTGGCCGAACTCCCTGTTAGGACGGACGTCCCACCCTCTGGCTGTGGCTCAGGTGAGGCGCGGCCCCGGCGGAGATGGCGGCTCTGACGGATGTTCAGCGGCTGCAGGCCCGAGTGGAGGAGCTGGAGCGCTGGGTGTACGGGCCAGGCGGGGCGCGCGGCTCGCGGAAGGTGAGGGATGCGGTCCGTTTCTGGGAAGGAGCAAGGCAGTCGGTCCATCGCTGCCCCCGTTGCAACCCCGTGGTCCACAGCCCAGCTTTGAAGTAACACCGGAGCCCGAGGGACCCTCAGAGGCCTTCTTTTACGGTGGTCTTTGCGGATGCTGAGCGCTGAGACCAAGCTCCTCTCCTGCCCGCACGGGCTCGTTGGGGAGAATCCACCTCCTTGGAGAAGCCGACTAATGGGTGCTTTAGAAAGAGCTGAAGCCCAGCAAGTGGCGGTGTGGAGCCTCGAGTAATTCGTTGTCCAGGGAGAGGGCCACGAGGCCCTAGAGAGGGCAGAGCAGGGTGGACAAGAAGACTGCAAGGCAGGGGAGAGGAGGTCAGCGCGAGCGGCAGAAACAGGAGAGAGTGTTGAGGTGTGGGATTTTTGCCCCTGTGAGGCTCTGTGCCCCTTGGTCCCTTCCCTGCCACCAGCTGAGCTCTGACAGAAGAGCTTCTGGTGGAGCTAAGTTCACCAGAGGTAATGGTGGCTGTTGTTATGCTTCCATAGGATGAGTTGTCCCCTAGCAGGTTGCTTCCCCATTTGAAAATCAATCTGTCAGAATACTCTTTCCCCTTCGATATCCATGACACTAACTCCCAGCCATCTCTCTGCCCCTCTGGCTGCCTGCTTCGCTGTCTTATCTGCCTCCAGAGTATTCGATCCTGGAACATTGGCATTCCTCATCCTTAGCCTGAAACTTGGGTGAGCTCATTCACTTCCATATTTGACCTGTATTTGGCCCTTTAATATTGAAATTACTCATCATCTACACCTCAATCTTATATAGGCTTACTGCTTATTTAAATTTCATTCATTCATTCATTCATTTTAAAAGCAGAGAGAGAGATCTCCCATCTAATGGGAAACTCCCTAGATACCGGCAGGAGTTGGTACTGAGCCAGGCTGAAATAGGATCTAGAGATTCCAGCCCAGGCAGCAGGGATACACATGTGGGGAGCCATCACTGTTGCCTCCTGGGTCCACGTTGGCAGGAAGCTGGGATAAGGACCAGAACCTGGACATACAGCCTAGTGTTCCAGTGACCACCAAAGCACCAAGCTGAAGGCCACCCTCAGCCTCATCCATTTCTTAGTGTCAGTTGCAGTTCTTTGCATCTTGAATGTGTGTCTCTGATCCAGATTTCTATTCTGAGGCAGATTTGTACATCCGGTTGTATTCTGGACTTTTCTGCTTGGATATTCAGCAGGCATTTCAAGCTCAATCTATATACTCTTTACTTTTTTTTCTCCCCCAACCTGATTCTTATTGTGTAATACAGGGATTGCACTGTCATTAGGAGCCTAGAGGTCGGCTTGTTCTCTTCACCTCCCACACTGGAGTTGATGTGGATGGGTTGGGGCTTTAGGCAGGCCAGCCAACCTGGCAGCTGGAACAGTCATTAGGTCATGAGGGCCTGGATAAATGTGCCTGCATTTCTCATGCTCAAACCAAGAAGCATGTTATATATGCTAGTGTTCCATACACTGCAAAAATAGTTTATTATCTCCTTAATCAGACTTGAAATTCCAAGGAGGACATGATTTTCTCTTCACATTAATGATCCCCTGAAGGTGGACTGCATCTTTCTCATGACAAGAGAATAGGACCAACCTAGATGACAGGAACTCAGGGCTTGGAGGGTCTGGGGGAATGAGGGTTCTTCACTTCTCCCAAGCCTTGAGCCAGGTGGTTTATCTCAGAGTTAAACTGTACTCCTCTTACAGGTGGCTGATGGCCTTGTCAAGGTGCAAGTGGCCTTAGGGAACATCGCCAGTAAACGGGAGAGGGTGAAGATCCTGTACAAAAAGAGTAAGTGCTTCAAGGGATCTGACCCTGGACTGTCAGTCCAGGAGGTCAGTGGAGTAAGCCCTCTGACAATACAAGATATTTCCCTTTTCAAAGTGGTGAATTGGGATGTGCTTTTCAGCCTTGTAGCTAAGCCCCAAGCCAAAGTTACAGGATAAGAGCTTGGTCTGGAGGCTGCCCTTGGGAAAGGATATGGGATTTCTGGAGGCAAGATTAGAGGAGGGAAAGAAGTTAGACACTGAGAATGTCTACCTTGGCTCAGCCAAACCTCCTTGCTTATTTGAGAGCCAGTAACACGTACCATAACTAGAAGCTAGATAAAGCTCTGCCTTTTCTGGGTAGCATTGAAGAGGGAATGAGGCCTTCTGTGGGGGAGCTTCTGTCACCTTCCGCAGTGAGGATGGATCATTGGGAATGCTGAGGATTCCAGAGGGGTGGTGGCGATGATATGCTTACCACCAACGTTGGAGACTTGCTAGCAAGTTGTGAGATTAGAGAGAAAGGGAAGAATGGGTAGCGAGGGAGGGCTGAGGTGCAGCTGATAATGTCAGCTCCTCATTCAAACCTCTCTCTAAGATGGACTGCTTCCCAAACAGCCTTCATGAAACAGAGCTGCACTCTTCAATCCTAGCAGTTCCATTTTCCCTCTTGCTACTTTTCTAGTTGAAGACCTGATCAAATACCTGGACCCTGAGTACATTGACCGCATTGCCGTACCCGATGCCTCCAAGCTGCAGTTCATCTTAGCAGGTAATGTGGGACTGCGTGCACACCTACAGATGAGGATCTGGGCTGTGGAAGACGAGGAGCACAGAGCTGGCCTCCACAGGTGGTTTGTTCATCATGGACAAGCCAATGCCTAGTTCGGGCCTGATTCTAGGCTGAGGGCTGAGTTGATCCTCTAGGTCCTCCAGTAGGCTTTGAGTGCAGGATGCCTTTCAGTGAGCTGCAGTTCCAGCTGCCAGCCACAAGGGGAACGACTGTAATGTTCTTATCTATGGCCTGTCCTAGGATTGTCCTTTAGAGCCTTGTTTATGTTGCTCACTGGACAGAGGGGCTTCCAGCAAAGAGGAGGCAGAGAGCGTTATCATTTGGGAGGATGGAGAGTATTGGCATGAGTTTCTAGATCTTTCATGTGAGAAATCTCTGGGCTTTCAGAGTTCTCAGTAGGAAATGTTACTGCCTTGGAATGCAGGAATGTTACTGCCAGTGCTAAACCACTGGTCAGCCACACCACAGGCTAGGATTTTCTCAGCACTTTGTAATTTGTTCATCTATCCAAAAGATACTCAGAGATTAGCTACCAGGTTGTAGACTCTGTCCTAGGTGTGAACCAGAAAGCCCTTGCCCCACTGGGCACAACAGGAACTGGAGGAATCAGAATCCCTGCCTCCAGGCCGGGATTCTAACCTGGCTGAAAGGTCAGTCCCCTGGGAGACTGGTCAATACAGTGTGACACTGAGGTACGGGTTAGGATGAACAGTGCCTGCTGAAAGGGGCTGTCAGCTCCCAAAGGGGTCCTAACTAAGTGATGTGGTTTCCAGGCCAGCATGACAGTATAGTGGACTGCGGCACCGCTTGTGACATGGCATCCCATATCGGAGTGCAAGTTTAAGTCAATGTACCTTAGAAGGTAGTTCATGATGGCCCAGCTGGTTAGGGCCCTGCCACCCGGATGGAGTTCTCAGCTCCTGATTTTGCTTTGGGCCAGCCCTGGCTTTTAAGTGCATTTGGGAAGTGAACTAACAGATGAAATCTCTCTCTTTCTCTCTGTCTCTCCCTCTATTATTCTGCCTTTCAAATAAATAAATACATCTTAAAAGAAAAAAAGGCAGAGTAACAAGGAAATAGAGTAACGTCTTCCACCTGCTGGTTCACTCCCCAAATAAATAACTGCAACAGCCAGGACTGGACCAGGCTAAATCCAGGAGCTTCATCCAGGTCTCACAGGAGTGTAGGGGTCCAAGGATTTGGGTCATCTGCTGCTGCTTTCTCAGGCACATTAATAGGGAGCTGGATGGGAAGTGGAAAGACTCAAATAGGTGTCTATAAAGGATGCTTACATTACAACACCAGTCCCAAATAATTAAATCCTTAAAACAAAATTGACAGGCCCAGCGCGGTGGCCTAGTAGCTAAAGTCCTCGCCTTGAACTCGCTGGGATCCCATATGGGCGTTGGTTCTAATTGTAGCAGCTCCACTTCCCATCCAGCTCCTTGCTTAAGGCCTGGGAAAGCAGTTGAGGACGGCCCAAAGCCTTGGGACCCTGCACCCATGTGGGAGTCCCGGAAAAAGCTCCTGGCTCCTGGCTTCGGATTGGCACAGCATCAGCTGTTGTGCTCACTTGGGGAGTGAATCATCGGACAGAAGATCTTCCTCTCTGTCTCTCCTCCTCTCTGTATATATCTGACTTTGCAATAAAAATAAATAAATCTTAAAAAAAAAAAGGAAAGAAATTGTCACAGCTTCCCCAGCAGGTACGGGAAACCTTGCCCTGTCCTGACGCTGCAGTCTTGCCATGTCTCCCAGTGCACAGCCTTATTGCCTGTACTCCCAAATGACCAGTTTCATCACTGCTTAAGTCGTCTTCTTAACCTTAGCCTTTTCCTTTCTGCTTGTGGTCCAGTCTCATCTTCACAAAACATTTCTAACTTACCATTTTGCCTACATTGGAATCCCAGTGTCTCCTTTCCTTGCTAGAAGAAAATCCTAATTATTTAAAAATATATATTTATATTTGTATTATATATATATAATATGTGTATATGTATAAATTTGAAAGGCAAATTTTACAGAGAGGAGAGACAGAGAAAGATCTTCTATCTGCTTGTTCACTCCCCAAATGGCTGCAGTGACTGTAGCTGGGCCAGTCTGAAGTCAGGAGCCTGGAGCTTTTAGATCTCCCACTTGGGTACAAGGACTCAAAAGGACTTTGGCTATTCTCTGCTGTTTTCCCAGGTGCCTTAGCATGGAGCTGGATGGGAAGTGGAGCAGTTGAGGCTTAAACTGGTGCCCACATGGGATGCTGGTACTGCAGGTAGAGGCTTAACCTACTAAGCCATGGTACCAGACCCATGATGGTGATGATTATTATTTCCATTATTATTATTTAAGACTTATTTATTTTTATTTGAAAGGCAGATTCACAGAGAGAGAAGGGGAGACAGAGCTGTTCCATCTGGTGGTTCACTCCCCAAATGGCTACAACAGTTGAAACTAGGCAAGTCTGAAACCAAGAGCCTAGAGCTGCTTCCAGGTCTCCCACATGGGTGTAAAGGCCCAAGGACTTGGGCCATCTTTTGCTGCTTTATCAGGCACATTAACAGGGAAACTAAGATTTGGGGTGTGCTTAGTCTCCTGGTTCACAAATGCAGCATCCAGGTCTCAAACTGGTATCCATAAGTGGATACCACAGGTAGAGGCTTCAGGTACTATGCCATGGCACCAGCTCCCTAATTCTTTAACCAGCCATTCAGAGCTTTCCAGTCTGCTGGGCCTACCCTATCCTGTACTCTCCTGCTAAAATTCAGCCAGTTGATTTTTTTCTCTGTTGACAGACATTCCTGCCTTCAAACATTTGCACACAACAGTCCTCACTTGAAATGCATTTCTCTTTATGGATTCCCGTGCATTAAAGCACACCCCAAATCTTAGTCTCCTCTTGGGAGTCTCGCATCACTGTCCCAACTCTCCTCCAGCTGGCAGGTGTCTACGCCTCAGAGAGCCACTGAACAGAACCTGCCTGGGACAGTCTGCAGCATCTCCCCTCTCAGACCTTCCTGGTGACCCATGGTTAGGGGAACCCAAGTCTGAAGAACAGTGTACCTTGTCACCTCAGAGGCACTCATTGTGTTTGTTGATAAGAAGTTAGAAGAGACCTTGTTGTTCAAACTTAGGGAAAAGGTAGTACTTGAAGAAGTGAAGAGGCTCTTTGGACTCAGGATGGTTCAGACTAGAGATAGCCAGAAGTTGGGGCAGGATGGGGATTGTGCACTTAGGGAAGGGGGCATGGCCACTGGCCATGCTGGGTCCTCAGCCCCTCGCGTGGGAGGCAGAATGTCCACACAGGCTCACTTCACCATCACTGTCTTGTCTCTTCATGCCGCAGAGGAGCAGTTTATTCTCTCCCAGGTGGCGCTCCTGGAGCAGGTGGACGCCTTGGTTCCCATGCTGGACAGTGCGCACATCAAAGGTACCGTATGCCACTGCAGCCCTACCACACCACTGGGGACACGCGCACACAGGCAGGATGCCCCCAGGCCTCTGGTTCCCAGAGTTGCTTCTTGTCTTTCTCTCGCCGTGGGTGGGGGATAACCTGCTCCTTTCCTGGGATTAAAATCACTAGGTGGAGAGACCAGATTCAGGACTAAGCAAACCTGGGGGGGGGGGGGGAACTCCTGAAAGTGCTAGCCACAACCCAACTGTTGGGGTTCCTTCTGTCTTCACCCCAACCCCTCAGCATCTCCCCTTCAGGGTGTCGCTGAGCCTGGGGCTTGCTGTCGGAGTTCCTGCCAGGTACATTAATGTGTGTGAATTCTGCTGCACTGCTGAGAGCAGGCCCCAGGCCTGGACTTGACAAGCAGACACTGACTTTAATTGAATCCAGATATCCATCTTGTCTGTCTGGAGCTATTTTGTCCAGCTCCCCCTCCTTGCCCCAATCTGATACTCGCTGAATATCTGGAGCTTTAAGCTGCCGCCACCATGGGCCGAGATGCTGGGTGTTGGTTTCCAGGTGGTTAGCTTAAGGACTCAGCGTTCCTCCTCAGCCCACCTGCAGGCTTCCTGTTCCTTAGGCCTGGCAGATCTTGCCCCTTAGGGCTAAGAGCAAAGGGAGAGGTCCCATGGGAAGCAGAGCTGTATATGTGGCGTTGTGTACAGCACTGGGGTCAGGTAGGCGCAAAACTGGAGATTCACAGGTTTTGTCTTCTCTGGAGATCGCGTCACCCTCTCTCCCTTCTTCCCCTCCCACGTGTCCTAGAGTAAGACTGGGGTGGGCAGAGAGCCCCACCACCACCACCACCTCCTGCTGCAGTGGTCGATGAAGGCTGGCGTTTGTTTAGCTTCTCCACTCAATACTCTAATCCTGCCGAAGACCTAATAGACTATTGAGCAGTCCCGGGGGAGGGCCCAGGCATCATCGGGCCGTGTGCGTTGTGTTTTACAGCCGTTCCCGAGCACGCCGCCCGCCTGCAGCGCCTGGCCCAGATCCACATCCAGCAGCAGGTACGAGAAAAGAGAGGAACGGAAGGGAAGGCAGAGGTGGTGAGACACCACCTCTGTCTGAGGAGGCAGCCTTGGGCTTTTCTGACGCCAGCCTGGAGGAAATGTGAGGGTTGATGCTTTGCCTTCCATGTATGTGCCCTGGAGAGGGGAAGGGACTTGCTAGGACCACTCCTCCCCGAGGTGAGCCAGGGAGACACCAGGAGGTGCCCAAGAGCTGGGCACGGTACGTCCTGATCCAGGCTGTGGCCTGAAGTTCAAGAAGGATTCAGAATTGGGGACAGAGGAAGAGGAGGTGTGCACAAGGGGGGATGATGCACTCAGTGGGGGCCCGCTGCCACTCCCATCAATCTTGATTTACGTCAGGCAGCCATTCTGGAGTCTGAATGCATCCCCTTAGCAATCTGTCCCTTTGGCTTTGGGATTAAGTGTCACCTTTTAGGGTTCTGTGTGGAAAGAGTGTTTCTGATGAGACAGAATGTTCAGTGGAAGGTGGGGGCTTCACCCGGCTGACTTTCCTGCCATCCGATTGGTTCTCTAGGACCAGTGCATGGAGATCACTGAGGAGTCCAAAGCTCTCCTCGAAGAATACAACAAGACTGTATCCTTTCTGCTTGCTTAGGACGCTCATGGCTGCTCTCCCCAAGCCCTATCTGTTTCCCTCCTTCCTCGGTCTCACCCCTTGTAGCAGATGTAAGAGCGGTCTGCTCCCTCTTTCAGACTCTAGTTCTTTACCTTGACCAGTGACCAGACAATGCTTCTCTCCAAGCAGTTCGTGCAATGGGATGAGCTGCTCTGCCAGCTGGAGGCTGCCAAGCAGGTGAAGCCAGCGGAGGACTGACTGTGGCCTCACATCCCCTCCCTGGTGGCCTGAGGAACCCAGGCTCCCGGCCCGAGCTGACCCGTCTTTGTAACAAGACAGAGGCAGCTGTGTATTTATTGGCGCCTAAGGCCATTTGTCTAGAGTTGGAGGTCAAGTTCCCTGAGATCAGTTCTCTGTACAGTTAACAATAAAGTGTAAAGATCAGTGGGGGAGTGGATGCTGGTCTAGGATGGGGCGCTAGAGGGAAGAGCTGCCACGCTGCCGAGCAGGTGGACTGGGAACTAGCCGCCTCGCAGGTTGGCCTGCTGGGAGGAGTAGAGTGCTTCCTGCGATGCCCCTCAGTTGATTGGTGTGAATGAGACATTTGTTCATGCTTTTCTGTGCCCCATGCTTACGAAGCACCCTGGTGGGCCCCACAAAACCCCTGCACTGCAGACCACCGTGGGGGTGAAGGGGGAGTCAGAGCAAGGGGAAGTCTCACCAGGTGAGCATGTGGTCCTTTCTCAGGCACAGAAGCCTAAGGCAACAAAGGCAACCCTTGTTGGACGTGACAGGGCAGGGATTTTCAGAACCAGGGGAGGCACCTGTCTCGTGCCGCTGGTTGAGAAAGGGAATCCAAGCGGTTTGGACGTTCTGGGTCCTGGGAGGGGAAGTTGGCAAGGACGGGTAGGGCGAACCAGATGAGAACCGGAGGCAGAAACTGGCACCTTGCTCCACCAAGTGTTTGCTGCCCCCTTGTGGCCCCACGGAGTGCGCGGGCTCCTGACCCCTTCCAGCTGCCCGCTGGTCAGCCCGTCCAGTACCATGTCATTCCAAGTTAGGCACGTTCCAGCCGACATGCAAAGCTGAGAGTCCTCCCACTCCTCTGTCCAAACAGCCGCCAGGTCCTCCCTGAAGCTATCTACTAAGAGCTCCCAATTTCACCTCCTCTCCTATGGTCCCACTGCCCTTTCTCTGGTCCATCAATCCAAACAACGTCACACATACTTGAGCACCTGTCACACGCCGGGCACAGCCACCAGGCACCGAGACTGGGACTCTGCGGCGACTGAGGCTCCATGCCTTCCCCCGCGGCCCGAGCTGCTGCTTCACCTCTCCTCGCCCCTCTCATGCCCTGGGCTCCTCCTGCCACACCAGGGACGCCCAGCAGCTGAGGCAGGCGCGTTTGTCGCCCCGAAGTCCGCTCACTCCAGCACCGACTCAGCCCGCCGGGGTAACACCGCGGGGGCGGGGCACGTCCATCAGGCTCCGCCCCGCCCGGCGTGCGCGGCCCCGGCACCGCACGCACGCGCGCGCGCCATCTTGGCTTCCGACCCTGAGCGAGGCGGCTACGGCGGGGGTCGGTGAGAGCCGGAGCCTGGCGGGAGCGGGGCGCTGGGAGGTCGGGGAGGCAGGACGGACCCTGGAAGCCGCCGGTGGGGATGGACACGGCCGAGGCCGGCCAGGAGGCCCCCAGGCAGCCGTCTGCGTGGGGCTCTGCCGGTTGACTTTAACTTGGTGGATGCTAGTCCGATCCTGGAAGTGTCGGCGCGAGGAGCGCTCGGCCTTGTCTTCTGGATCCCGGCGCGCGAGAGCCGGAGGCGGTGGGGTGGTTCTGTCTTCCCGGAGCACCGAGTCCGGGTTCTTGGCAGGGTCCCCAGGGGCCTAGGGCGTGCGGCTCGTCCCTGGCCACAGGGAGCACGGAGCAAGGGGCCTTGGGGGAGAGGGGTGCAGGATGCGCGGGGCTCCCCAGGCGTGTGCAGGTTCTGATCCATGGACACCTGGGCTGAGGGTGGAGGAAGGCCTGGGTCGCCCTGCCTCTCAGTCACCTGGTACTTCCCTGCAGCAGCAAGATGGAGCACTACCGGAAGGCCGGCTCTGTGGAGCTTCCCGCCCCTTCTCCGATACCTCAACTACCTCCGGATACCCTGGAAATGCGGGTCCGAGATGGCAGCAAAATCCGCAACCTGCTGGGGTTGGCGCTTGGGCGCTTGGAGGGCGGCGGCGCCAGGCACGTGGTGTTCTCCGGCTCCGGCCGGGCAGCCGGCAAGGCGGTCAGCTGTGCTGAGATTGTGAAGCGCCGGGTCCCAGGCCTGCACCAGCTCACCAAGCTGCGTTTCCTGCTGACTGAGGACAGCTGGGTCCCCACCTCCCCTGACACAGGCCTCGACCCACTCACCGTGCGCCGCCACGTGCCTGCAGTGTGGGTGCTACTCAGCCGGGATCCCCTGGACCCTAATGAGTGTGGCTACCAGCCTCCAGGGGCACCTCCTGGTCTGGGCTCCTTACCCAGCTCCAACTGTGGCCCTCGACCCCGAAGAAGAGCTCGGGACATGCGGCCCTGAACGTCTCCTGAGAGGGATTGTTCTCTAGCCCCGGAAAGGCTGGGATGGGATGGCCGTGCCTTCTCTGAGAAGCCCCTGGGACTGCCCAGCGTTCCCGCCAAGGCTGTGGTGGCTGCCAATTCTGCTGACATGCAGGAAGGGACTACTAGAAAAGGGACACCTTGGCTTCAGGATTGTTCTGCTGCTAGCTTTGTAACAGAGGTCCAAGGAGGAAGTTAGGAAATAAAGGTTCTGCCCAGTTGCCTAATGAGCCTCTGTGAGAAGGATTAGGACAGTGGGACTTGCAGAACTTACCCCCTGGGAGCTCATGGGTTGGAGGCAAGCAGGATAGGCTCGAGCTGGCACGGAGCCCATCTATGTCAAGAATCCTCAAGCAGGAAGCTAAATGCTTCGGCTCCTGGGTGGCCCCTTGCTTTGCTTGTGTTATGGGCTCAGCCAGGTCACTCATCTTCTCCACTTGTGGCAAGTGTTCTAGTGGTCATGGTCACAGACTACCAGCCTGCCTGGGTCCGGATCCTGCCTCTACAGCTTGCTAGCAAGCTACTGCTCTGTGCTTAGTGCCTGTACTCTTTTTTTTTTTTTTTAAGATTTATTTATGTGTTGGAAAGTCAGATATACAGAGAGGAAGATCTTCCATCCGATGATTCATTCCCCAAGTGAGTGCAACAGCCAATGCTATGCCAATCCGAAACCAGGATCCAGGAACTTCTTCCAGGTATCCCACATGGGTGCAGGGTCCCAAGGCTTTGGGCTGTCCTCTACTGCTTTCCCAGGCCACAAGCAGGGAGCTGGATGGGAAGTGGAGCTGCCAGGATTAGAACCGGCACCCATATGGGATCCTGGCGCGTTCAAGGCGTGGACTTTAGCCGCTAGGCCATGCCGCCCTGCACTCTGAAGACAGGGATATCGTGGAACTCACTTCATGGCACTGTTAGGAAGTTTAAAGAAGCATGTTTAGATGCTACTTGGGCACATAATGCTATATAAATGCTAATTGCTATTGTTAGTGTCTCAGTTTATAAACATGCCATTTTTGATCTTAAAAATACCTCAGGGGCCTGCAACACTGGCATCCCATATAGGCACCAGTTTTTGTCGTGGCTGCCCCACTTCCAATCCAGCTCCTCCGGTAATGGTCTGGAAAAGCAGCAGAAAATGACCAAGTGTTCAGACCCCTGCCACCCACATGGGAGATGCAGAAGAAGCTCCTGGCTTTGGCTTGACCTAGTCCTGGCCATTGAAGCTATCTTCTTGGGGAAGTGAACCAATGAACGAAAGATGGCTCTTTTCTGTCTATAATTCTGACTTTCAAGTAAAAAAAAAAAGCCTAAAAAAACTCAAAGGGCATAATAGATTAAGCTACCACTTATGATGCTTGTATTTAGTCTCAGTGTCTGGTTCAAGTCTTGGTTACTTGCCTCCTATCCAGCTTCCTGCTAACACACTTGGGAATCAGTACATGGTAGCCCAGGTACTGGGTGACAGGAACCCATGTGGGAGACCTGGCTGGGGTTCCTGGTTCCTGGCTTTAGTCTTGCCTGCATCACTGTTGAGGACTTTGGGGAGTGAGCCAGTACATGGAAGATCTTTGTCTTTCCCTTTCTTGACATTTGTTTGCCTTTCAAATAAATAACATATTCAAATAAACGTTTAAAAATATTGTTTATTTGAAAAGCAAAGTGACAGATACTTTGTTGATTCACTCCTGAAATGGCCACAATGAAGCCAGGAGCTAATGTTGGATATAGGGGCCCAAAGGTCACTTCTCCATTGCTTTTCTCAGGCCATTAACAGGCAGCTGAATAGAAGTGGAGCAGTTGGGACGTGAACCAATCACCATACAGGGTTCTGGCACCACAACACTAGTCAGGTACCTACTGTGCCAGCAGCAGCCCTGGATAATTTTTTTTTTTTTTTTTTTTTTTCCTTTCTTTTTATTTTATTTTTTTTATTTTATTTTTTTTTTATTAATAAAATTTATTTTGACATTCTTTACATAGTTAGAGTAAGAAGGTTCAAGGGCCACAGGAAAGTGGATAATACTAGTATGTTTTCCATATTGTTACCTTCATGTTTATTTTTATTTTTATTTTTATTTTATTTTATTTTTTTTTAATAATCTTAGTTTATTAGGGTACAAAGGGTCACGGGCTACAGGGTGAAAGTGGGTAATATCATTGTTTCCACACTAATATAATCATTTTGCCATGTATCTAGGGTTAGGGGAGTAACAAAGGGGAAAGCCCCACCCTACCTCCCACCCATCCCCGATCCCCAACATGAGGCGCGCTCCAAGGGTCCTGCTCATACAGTTTTGATAGTTCATCAGTTCTGGATTGCTGCCAATCTCTCCGTCCCAACCGTAATGAAACCTATTCAGAGTCTACTGGCTGACAGTCTCTTGATGGTTGGGGTTCCAAGATCAGCAGTTCAGTTCGAGAAATATCCAAAGAAACTTCATCTGAGTTGATCCCAGATCTGATTCTTGAGTGAGTTTGCTAGTACAGACTCCAACACTGTTGTCACACCAATCAGCTTATGCATATGCTGGTCGTTGCGATTGCTGGGTCCGTTCGGCTTCCAGCCCTGTCTTCCTTGTGAACCAATGGGTGTTGTAGTCCAGCTCGATTCTACCCACTTCATACTCGGTCTTCATGCAAACCAGTTGGAGCTACAGCCTAGTTGGGGCGACTCCCCAAAACCCCTACCAGTTCTGCCCCCTACCCTGGTTCCCATGCTTGCCAGTATGCACTGCAGGCTTGTCCAGTCTGTCCCACATCCCAATTAGCTCTCGCACACGTCAATGGACATTGAAGCCTGGTTCAACCCAACCAACCTATTATCCAGCCCATACACCCACTGGCAGGTGCCTTTCTGTCAAGCCACCCCTGCTCCTAGCCTGGGTTTCATGCTGTCCAGTGAGGGTGGTAACCCTGAGGGAGGTGCCCACTATTTCCCTACTAGGCCACACCCACTCCCAGAGTATGCAGTCTCCAGGTAGTTTTGGCATTTGACTTGTCAGAATTGGCTCCTAGTACCAGCCTCTGCCAGTTAACGCTGTGGCTAAGCCCAAACACCCCTCAACCCACTCTAATTTTAACTTGCACCAGTCAGAACAGTCAGCTCACCGTGAGGCCCACAGGTGCTATAGCCCTGCCTAGTCTGAACTGCCCCCATCCGCATTCACACTTTCCAATGGAAGTAGTTATCCAGCAGGGGTGCCCACGTTCCCCTGTTGGCTTTGCCTCCTCCCTGATTGTCACATGTGCTGTTTGTGTGCTGCAGCCACATCTGGTACGGCTCATCTCACCTTGGCATTACTTGTTGTGTACTGGTATGTGTTGCAACCGAACCTGGCTCGGCCCACACTCTGTTCTGGTGCTCGGATTCACCAGAAGGTAATGTGAACAGATTCAGGCTGGTCTGCCCCCAACCCATGCCATGTGTATGCCAGTGGGATAATTTTCATTGCCTGTTCTGGGTTGTTCCCTATTGTGCTTCTTGCGCTTACCTGCATGGGACTGTGTCCTGCCAGAGAAGTTGCCCAGGCTCCTCCACCAGAACCTCTCCCAATGCCAGTTTTCGCGCATACCAGTGGGTCCATGAGCCGGCACTACTCAGTTCGCCTGCTATCCTAGGAGGAACAGTGGCTTTTCCTGCCTGGCCTCCGACCCAAGCTGGTTCTTGTTGTTGGATATTTCAACCCATCCATGGCTCTTCCATACCCCTACCCAGCTCACACATGGTTCAGTAAGGGCTGAGACCTAACCTAGTCTGTCACACAACCCTCCCTGGTCCTCCAGAGCACCAGATGGTGTTGGAATTTGGCCTGGCTTGGTGCTTCCCATCCCAGTCCACAATTGTGCCAAGTGAGATTACGATCGTATCCTGATCAGAATGTAGCCTCAGTTCCAGCCCATGCGCTCCTTGGTGGGAAACTCAACCCAGCTAGGGTGTCCCGTTATTTCCCCAACCGGGCCTCTGCCCTGCCATAGAGCAGGTGTAGGCCGGTGGTTGTTCTGTCTCCGCTTGGCAGAGCCCCTCACTTGTCCTGGCCCCTTGGATGCTGTGGCTTAGTGCCTCTGCCTCACACAGATCAGTATGTGCAAGGACCTACCTGGCATGAGCTGTGCTCCAACCTGATTTCTGTTGTTACTTGTGAGTTAAGGTTTGTTCAGCCCTGCCCATTCTGCCCCCTTCCAGTGGCAGCCCGGCCCACCCCACATCTTGTTTAAAGATGCACATTTGGGTGCTGCTGCCTTGACCTACCCTGACTGTTGTGGATTCCTTTACCCATGAGTGATGGCAGATGGCGTGGTCACACCTAGCTTAGACCATTGCAACCCCAGCTTGGGAACTAACCCGGGGGACTTGTATTCCAAAGGGTTGGGCCCACACAACCCCACAGAGCCTACCCCCAGCCCAAGTTCTCTTGTGTGCTGGAGAGTGTCTTGATCCTGCCAAATGTGACCACTCCACAACTCCAACACTCAGTCGGGCAATGGTACCCAACACTGCCAAAGAGGCCCCCATCCATAGCTTCGGTGTGGGCTAGTATGTGGTGATCAGTGATGTTCTATACTAATATCCCATCTCTGTATTCATAATTGAGCTGTTGCATCTGTCTTACTAAAATTATCTTCTGGACACTTCCCCCAAACCATTAGGTCTTGGTCCCCTTGCCTGCTTAAATCTTTCATGACCCTGTCACTGAGAATACCCGAAAATTCACTTTGCACCTACACTCAACCTAGTCTTAGTCATGAGTGACCCCAGGCAGCAACTACATATCTTGAAAACCCCAGAGTTTGCCCTTCCGGGCGGCCAGCAGGCAATGCCTGGCACCATGTGGTGCACTGGCCGCCCTGGGGGAGGCCGAGGACTCGTTCACTGCCTTGTGGCAGTGTCTTTGGCGTGAGTCCCCCGCATTGGGTCCGACCCGGCAGGGGCACCCCCCACAGTAGCCACACTGCAAGGAGCGTCAGTTGCCCCAGAGCCCAAGGACCGAACTCCTCCCAAACTCCCCCAGCCGCATGGTCTTAGCAGCTGGGCGGAGCTAGGAATTTCCACCCAGTTCCCAAGTTCCCTCATGGCGGACTTACCCTGAGGGAAGAGCTCTCTTGGGTCCTGGGGGAGGCCGAGGACTCGTTCACTGCCTTGTGGCAGTGTCTTTGGCGTGAGTCCCCCGCATTGGGTCCGACCCGGCAGGGGCACCCCCCACAGTAGCCACACTGCAAGGAGCGTCAGTTGCCCCAGAGCCCAAGGACCGAACTCCTCCCAAACTCCCCCAGCCGCATGGTCTTAGCAGCTGGGCGGAGCTAGGAATTTCCACCCAGTTCCCAAGTTCCCTCATGGCGGACTTACCCTGAGGGAAGAGCTCTCTTGGGTCCTGGGGGAGGCCGAGGACTCGTTCACTGCCTTGTGGCAGTGTCTTTGGCGTGAGTCCCCCGCATTGGGTCCGACCCGGCAGGGGCACCCCCCACAGTAGCCACACTGCAAGGAGCGTCAGTTGCCCCAGAGCCCAAGGACCGAACTCCTCCCAAACTCCCCCAGCCGCATGGTCTTAGCAGCTGGGCGGAGCTAGGAATTTCCACCCAGTTCCCAAGTTCCCTCATGGCGGACTTACCCTGAGGGAAGAGCTCTCTTGGGTCCTGGGGGAGGCCGAGGACTCGTTCACTGCCTTGTGGCAGTGTCTTTGGCGTGAGTCCCCCGCATTGGGTCCGACCCGGCAGGGGCACCCCCCACAGTAGCCACACTGCAAGGAGCGTCAGTTGCCCCAGAGCCCAAGGACCGAACTCCTCCCAAACTCCCCCAGCCGCATGGTCTTAGCAGCTGGGCGGAGCTAGGAATTTCCACCCAGTTCCCAAGTTCCCTCATGGCGGACTTACCCTGAGGGAAGAGCTCTCTTGGGTCCTGGGGGAGGCCGAGGACTCGTTCACTGCCTTGTGGCAGTGTCTTTGGCGTGAGTCCCCCGCATTGGGTCCGACCCGGCAGGGGCACCCCCCACAGTAGCCACACTGCAAGGAGCGTCAGTTGCCCCAGAGCCCAAGGACCGAACTCCGATAATTTTTTTTTTTTTTTTTTTTTTTTTTAAAGATTTTATTTTTATTGGAAAGGTGGATATACAGAGAGGAGAGACCGAGAGGAAGATCCTCTGTCCTATGATTCATTCCCCAAGCGGCCGCAATGGCTGGAGCTGAGCCAATCCGAAGCCAGGAGCCTCCTCTTGGTCTCCCACGCGGGTGCAGGGTCCCAAAATCTTGGGCCATCCTTGACTTCCCAGACCACAGGCAGGGAGCTGGATGGGAAGCGGATCCGCTGGGATTAGAACTGGTGCCGATATGGGATTCTGGCACGTTCCATGCGAGAACCTTAACCGCAGTACTATCATGCTGGGCCCGATAATTTTTTTTTTAATCCTCAATCCAGCATCTCCAGGTCTCATCCTTGTTGTATGCCCCTTGATAACTCCTTCCCTGCCTTACGTTGGCCTTAAATTCTAGTTCACCATGGTGAGGATTCTAGGCACTAGAGTAGAAGTGTGGGCAATGGTGGACTATGAAGATGTATATCAGTTAAGTCTCCAATATATCCAGCAGCCTGGGTGTCCAGTCTTGAGGAAAGCAAGGTGGACCCAACACTTAAAGTATTGAAATGATGTCTGAGACCAGGCAGGAGGGGTGAGACGGTGAGAGGAATAGTATTGAGCTGGACGCCTTGATAAAGTCTTAGAAGAGGCTGGGGTAGCTGCAAAGACAGTAGCCCGTGGTCAAATACTGCATCCTTTCCTTTCCAAGATAGGTCATCCCTAAGTGATGTGGAGAAGGGACAGGTGATGAGGATTTGGGAGAAAGAACGAGAGATGACATCTCAGGCTGCCCCGCCAGTCCCCTCAACACAGAGGGTCCTGAAGCATCTAACAGCCTTGGAGGGGATGAAGGCTGCTGTGGTGGTAACCCAGGTCATCTTACTGCCCACTCTTCCCCAAATTGACCTTTGGCTCTACATCTCCTAATCTGGTCCATCATGGCCAGGGCCGAGAGCATGTAAGAGACACTGTGGTGGTGGCCAGTACTGAAAGAGTGGTGCGGAATGGTGGCACTGTAAGCTCTGGGATACCATGAGGGCTTTCCAGTTGGACTGCTAGTTGTTGAGGTGCGACCTGCTGTCTCCAGGATGATGGATGGAGTGAAAGTGAGCAGCCACATCCTTCCCAAAGATCTGTATCTGCTGCCTGGGGAAATGGGGAAGGATGGTCTGCGGGCTAAGGGAGAATGGCTGAGGATCCCAGTATGTCTTTCCTCCTTTCTGGCCTCTGAAGTGTTTTGTTGGGGTTTGCAGTAGGAAAGCATTGAGGGGAGAGTTGGAGAGGGGAGGTCTTTGGAATTAGGCCCAAACCAATTTAGGGAGATCAGGAATTATGTGTAATTCTCTACTTCCTGCGTGCTCCTCAAGCCAATGCAGTGTGGCTGTGGCTTCTCCCCCCATAACCATTCAGAAAAGGTTATGCCTTGGACAGCAGGACGTGGAGACAGCTCTTTGAGCTAGTTGGATTGTGAATAGGTGGAGAGCAGAGTGAGAGTGTGAGAGGGCTTTCTGCCTTGTTTGGATTTTTAAATATACTGGCAGCGACTTGAGCATGTTTGTAGGCTGTTGGAGGAAGCCAAAAGGGAAAGATGAAAGCAGCAGAGTGGTTAATGTATTGCAGGAGGTGGAAGCAGTGGGGTCCCGGAATGCAGAGGAGAACTAATTTCTACAGCAGGAGGGAAGGAGTTGAGCATGGGTGAAAGGGCAGAGAGGGTTGGAGTTAAAGACAGGACATGAGGGAGTTCAGAAGGCCAGTGTTTGGGTGTAGTGGGTTAAGCCATTGCCTGCGACTCTAGCATCCCATGCAGTACTGGCTCACAAACAGGGTAGTTAGAATAGTAGACTCTAGACTAGAGTCTAAAATCAAGATGTTGGCAGGGCCGCTTGAAACGTGTGGGACTCCTTCCTTGCCTCTTTCCAGCTTCTAGTGATTTGCCAATTGTTCTTGGTTTGTCAGGGAATTTGCACTGTCTTGATGTGGCATTTTTCCTACCTGTCCTCAAAAGCCTTTGTGTGTGTCTGCCTCTATCCAACTTTTGCCTTTTGAAAGGACACCAGGGCCTAGTGAGGTGGCTCAATAGCTAAATCCTCTCCTTGTATGCACCAGGATCCCATATGGACTCTAGTTTTTGTCCCAGCTGCTCCACTTCCCATCCAGCTCCCTGCTTGTGGCCTGGGAAAGCAGTAGAGGACAGGCCAAAGTCTTGGGACCCTGCACCAGCATGGGAGATACAGAAGAAGCTCCTGGCTTCTGGCTTCAGATCACTTCTGCTCCAGCTAGTGTGGCCACTTGGAGAGTGAACAAGCAGAGGAAAGATCCTTCTGTCTATCTCTCCTCTCTGTAAATCTGACTTTCCAATTGTATGTAAAGAAGAGACATCAGTCATGACATCCTGTCCTAATGGCCTCCTTTTGATTGGATTGCTTAGGCAAAAACCCTATTTCCAAATAAAGCCACACTCTTGGTGTGGGATTAGGGTGTCCGCATGTCTTTCTGGGCAGCAGAGAGACGATTTGATCCATGAGAGTAGCTAAAAGATGGGATGGAGGAGTCAGCAGGATTAAGAGGAGCATAAGATAGCTGGAAGAAAAGTCATTGAAAAGGAAGATGAGTTACAGGCAATACAGGTGGCATACAGCCACTTCCTGCTTGTTACATGTGGGTCAGGTCTGGGGGCCAGGCTGGACCAGTTCCTAACATCCACTGGCAGATAGATGTGAGAATGAGGATGGGGTGCAGGATGGGCTGGGTTGGGCTGCAACACGAGCCATTTCACATTAGGGCCAGAACTGGGGGCAGTTCAGCCTGGGGTAGGCTGCAGCACCCACCAGCATGAGCTGGAATTGGGAACAGGCTACAGCACCCACTGGTAAATGCTGAGGTGAGGCGAACCATGCCAGACTGCCATAGCACCCACCAGCACATGTAAGACCTTGGGGGTGGGAGCCGTGAGCCTGGTAAGGTGTTAGTGAGGACTCATCTGCTAGGCCATTGCTCCTGCTGGTGAGGTGAGAACTGGGACCTGGGGCAGGCTGGGTTAGGCAGGGCTACAACACCTGTTGGCCTGCATATGAACTAGGTTGGGGGAGAGCCAGGCTGGGCTAAGCAACTGTATTCACTGGTGCATGCATGACCCAGAGTGTATACAGTTTGGTTGGGATTTGCCACAGCAGAAGCTGGAAAGCGCTGGGCATTGAGGCAAATCCTATCAGACTAGACCTCAGAACACCTGGGAAGTGCAAAATCCAGGGCTAGTAGGGAAATTGTGGGCACCTCTCTGATGGGCTGCAGCTCCCACAAGAGAACCAGGGCTGGAGGTGGCCTTGGCTGAACAGGCAACAACACCCGCCAGCTAGGTGTAGGCTGGACAGTGGAGTTGGTTGAGCTGAGCTAGACTGCAACACCCATTGGTATGTACAAAAGCCAAATGGGATGTGGGACAGACTAGATTAGTCTGCTGTACATACCAGCATGTGCAGGAACCAGGGCTGGGGAGGCCCAGTGGGACTATTAAGAGTTGCTCCAACTAGGCTGCAGTTCCTGCTGGTATACATGAGGGCTGAGTGTGGTGGGCATGGTTGGGCTGAGCCGCAGCCTCCACTGGTTTAAGAGATGGGGCTGGACCAGCACAGTAGCCTAGTGGCTAAAGTCCTTGCCTTGCATGTGCCAGAATTCCATTCAGGCACTGGTTCGTGTCCTGGTGGCCCTACTTTCCATCCAGCTCCCTGCCTGTGGCCTGGGAAAGCAGTCAAGGACGGCTCAAAGCCTTGGGATCTTGCACCTGCAAGGGAGACCCAGAGGAAGCTTCTGGCTCCTGACTTTGGATTGGCTTAGCTCCAGCGGCCACTTGGGGATTAAGTCAGCAGGTGGAAGATCTTTGTCTCTCCTCTTTGCATACCTGACTTTGCAATAAAAAATTAATAAAAAAGAGATGGGGCTGGAGACAGAACTGACTGGGTGACCACAACCACTAATGTGTATAGCTGATGTGGGTGGTGGATTGACTAGGAGTCAGGTCTGGGGTTGCCCCTGACGAGGTTTCTTTGGGGACCTCCCCCCAACTGGACCTCTGGACTCCAACCATAGGGAGACTCGCAGGATCTGTGGTCTGACCATGGAGTACATGTGTCAGAACTGGGCCTCCTCAGTTGCTGAAGACAATGCAGTGGTCAGCATGCCAAGATGCACTTGGAGGACATGGCAGTCTATTGGGGCCTGCAGAGGACATCTAGTATCATAGCAGAGGATGGAGGGCAGGATAACTCTCCCAGCCAAGTGTTGACAGCAAGTATCTGGGTGAATGGAGATTCTAAGGTGGATTGTGTCAGCCAATGGACCTTGAAAGGAATTCCTCATCCTTGGAGCAAGAAATCAACAGCATTTCAGAACAATCAAAACCATTTGAGCAGTCGGGATACGGTTCTCGGTGTCCATACTGACCATCCTTGACGAAGTATCCATTGTTTCTGTGGCAAAAGCACTTGGGAGGCCTCTGGGAGTCTCCGGGACTAGGATACAGTCCTCCTTTCATCCTCCTGTTCCACCCCGAGATCCCCTCCTGCTCTGTGCACACAACCTCCTTTTAAGAGGGCATCAGGGTTGTACTTGGGTCCCACCACAAATTTCTATGGTCTTTCTAATGGCCAATGCCGTTAAGAATTTGTTACCTATAAATAACAAGTTACACTTAAAGTCTTCCTCAAACATTCGAAGAAGGTGGAGAATTTCTACGCGCCATGTCCCGACTGCCAGGAGATCACAGGGAATGTGAATGCCCTCGCAGCTGAGAACTCCGGTTCATTCATTTCCTATTGGATTTCCCACACAGGATGGTAGCAGCTCAAAACCCTCTCATAGGGTCTGGTGACATCAGAGCTATAGCCAGGAACCCCGGGTGGCACTCAAAGATAAAAGGATTGTAAATTTCCTTCTGGAGAGGAGAGGAGCTTTCTCTGGTCCTTATCTAGTTCCAGCCTTGGCTCCCAGGCCTCTCTTACACCGACCATCAGGGTTGCTTGTGAGCCCCAAAATTAGTTCAGATAGACAGAGACTAATAAAGTCAGCTAGTTGATAATCACTCAGTTTGTACCTTACTGATCAGGCTTCCCATTTGGCTTTTCAGATAGACACAGAGAGACACTGATACAGCAAGTCTGGAACAGCCAGGGAAAAGGCCAACTAGCCTATAATCGCTCAGCCTGTGCTTACTGGTTAGGCTCCCTATTTGCTTCTCCTGGACTTTACTAGGTAGGATGTAGAGTTAAACTCTTCCTTATGCACCAGGTTGTTAGGGATTTCGCTGCCTACCTGCCTAAAACTTTTCTATTCATCAATTGTTAAAATGTGAAGTTCTGTAAAACCGTGCTTAATCACTTTATACTGCAAAGTTTAAATTGTGGCTTAATTTTCTTCCCAAAAAACTATTAATAAAAAACAAACAAAAACCCCTTGAGCAGTACTCTCAGAGCATGCCTCCATATCAGGGACCCTGGGATGGCACTGGTGGCCGTCCTCCATTCCCAGGTGCTGATAAGGTTAGAAAGCTGGGTACAGCTTCTCCCCGTCTCTTCCCCTTCCCCCAGATACAGAAAGAAGAAAAAGAAAATTTGGAAGCAATGGTCTCATCTACTTTCCCCTATTCTTCAACCCTTTCCACCCCAATCAGTGGTCCACATGGGCATACACCCTTCTCAACAATGTAAACAACAAAAATAAATTTTTTAAAAAAATAAAAGAGAAATGGGATATAGGTGTCTCAGGCTGAGGTTTAACTGCTGCACCAAATGCTGGCCGCCCACAGGATAACCTTAAAGTACCCTCTGGCTTGGCTTGGCGAGGTGGCCTAGTGGCTAAAATCCTTGCCTTGAATGCACCGGATCCTATATGGACACTGGTTCTAATCCCAGGAGCTCTGCTTCCCATCCAGCTCCCTGCCTGTAGCCTGGGAAAGCAATGGAGAATGGCCCAGAGCCTTGGGATCCTGCCCTTGCGTGGGAGACCCAGAGGAGGCTTCTGGCTCCTGGCCATTGTGTTCATTTAGGGAGTGAATAATCGGACAGAAAATCTTCCTCTCTGTCTCTCTGACTTTCCAGTGGAAATGAATAGATACTAAAAAAAAAAAAAGTACCCTCTTAGCAAGTGTCTATATCTTAGTACACCTTTGGCCTGTCTCAAACTTAGATCCTATGCTTTAGCTAATTTTTTAAAAAAGATATATTTATTTTTATTGGAAAGTCAGATATACAGAGAGGAAGATCTTCCGTCTGATGATTCATTCCCCAAGTGACCGCAACGGCCAGTGCCATGCCAATCCGAAACCAGGATCCAGGAACTTCTGGGTCTCCCACGCAGGTGCAGGGTCCCAAGGCTTTGGGCCATCCTTGGCTGCTTTCCCAGGCCACAAGCAGGGAGCTGGATGGGAAGTGGAGCTGCCGGGATTAGAACTGGCGCCTATATGGGATCCCAGCACATTGAAGGCAAGGACTTTAGCCACTAGGCCATGCTGCCAGGCCCACTTTAGCTAATTTTATTGACCAAATTGTTTCTCCACCCTCCACAAAGACTTATCTGACTACACTAAAGGTCTCACACTTCCCAAGTATTGCTACATTTTCTGTCTCTAAGTTTTTACTCTTGCCATTATGTCTGGTTGGAAATCATCAGTAATGTTCAAAGAATAGCTATGCTGGTCTCTGAGCACAGGCCTGCCTCTAGGACATCTACTAGTTGCCTGGATCACCAGCAGGCCTTATTTTCTTCCCATGCTGATAGCAAGTTTCTGGTACTATTCTGGATCTGGCCACAAGGTGGCAGAGTTTACAAAGAGATTGCTCATCCTTCCCATTTTCTGGATCTGGGCACCTGCCCATGATACCCAAGCTAGGGAAGTGCATTCTAGACTTGAAATTTGGCCCTCAGAGGTCTCTGTGACCTCTGTGTTATTCAACAGACAGCCACTGCTCATCCACGGTGTAGCAAATGCAGTCGCTGGCCTCGGAGCCTCCAACCCCATGAGTACTGTAACCTCATATACGAATGGGCAATTTCACTGTGGTGTGATAAGCACATAGCATATGCACATTCATGCCTGCAGCAGTTCAGAGTGCCCAGTGCAGCCTTCAGGGGAAAGCAAGACTTCCAAGAGCAGCAGGGAGGGGGTGACTATTTAGCACAGCAGTTGAAATGCTGCTTGGAACACCTATCTCCCATACCTGGGTTAAGTCCTGACTCCCTTGCTTCTGCTCCAGCTTTCTGCTGATGCACACCTTGGGAGGCAGCAGGTGACAGCCTCAGTGCTTGAGCCCCTGCCATCCACAATGAGACCCCAGGATAGTGTTCTGGGTGTCTGGCTTTGCCCTCGTCCAGTCCTAGCTCTTGGAGGCATTTGTGCAATGATCCAGTAGAGGGAAGATGTGTGTGTGTGTGTGTGTGTGTGTGTGTAACAAAACAAAAGTGATCAAATAAAAGAGGAAGAGAATCCTGAAGAACAGTTAGCTAGGAGAGCAGTGAAGGGAAGGCATGAGCCAAGGCATGGATATGAGAAGCAGCATGAAGCTTTGGGCAGAAAGTTTGAGGAATGGGACTCAGGTGTGAGTGGGGGTTGGGCTGGAAGGCCTGGGTAGCTGGACAGAGAGCTTGGGCTTGATCTGGAGGGTGATGGAGAATCATGAAGGCTCTAAGGAGAGAGTGATGTAGAACATTATTGTGTTTTATGGAAAGAACTTTGGCAGCTTTGGTGGGGAGAGTGCGTTGGGAGCACAAGGTGCAAAGGACAGAGAAGCGGCTACTTTAGGGTTGCAGTGGGGAGACGGTGAGGCCGATAAATAGCACAGCCCTGGACGGCACCTCCCAACCCCCAGCACATGTGGACATGCAACGCCTAGCACTCCCAAAAGGATCCTTGGCTGCATGAACCACCCCTGCCTCCTCTGGTCTGGGGGTTCCTTTTGGCTCTATTCTGGCTCCTCTGATGATCTTGGCTGGAACCTGGCTCGTTAATTAGTTTTCCATATGGAGGTCACCACGTTTGAGGCTCCTCTCTGTGGGCCTATACCCCAGCCTGTCTCAGGGTGAACCTTTTATAACACCAAAGAGAAGAGTGTGACTAAGAGGCCTCCTCCACCAGGATGACCAACATTGCCTGTTATTTCTGGCCGCCTCTGGCAGAGTCTGCGTGTGTGTGTGTACCATTGGCAGGACCACATCCCTGGAAGATAGAAGGGTATAACCAGAAGAAAGGTCTGGAGGTAAGAAACACGCAGTAGTCTTGGGGGCAAGGGAGAGGATGTTGTCAGCAGGTTCAGGTCATGGCTTTGCAAGGCCACACCTGTAGCCATGTCATTTACAGAAGGCAGAAGCACCCTACCCAGGCTTTATGCAAGGATTGGGAGAGTCACCTTCATTCGATTCTCATGAATATGCACAGAAACCTGTTGAATTATGCAGCTAGAAAGGATGTAAATGTGTATGCAAATGTGGTGCTGCCCTCTTTGTTGCTATGGAAACCAGATACTAGTAAGGGGAGGGCCACAGCCTGGGGAGACCTGGAGCCTCCGGTCTGTTGCCTGCTTGCCTGCATTTCCCACTCCTGATGTTTTGATCTCTTCCTTTGCTTCACTCTGTCTTTGTCTTCCTCTCTGTCCCCACGGCTGGCCTCGCTCTAGCCTCACCTCTGGCTCTCTTGATCTTGCTGTCATTGTCTTCCTATGTGTCTTCTCCATCTCAGTCTCCAGCTGTGTGTGGGTTTTTTTTCCATCTTTGGCTCCTGTCCCTGAATTTCTGTGCCCATTCCTATCTGTCTGAGTGCCTGAGATGCTGCATTTCTCAGACTTCACATCGTCCCTATCTCTAAGTCTGCATCTCTGGCAGTTCTTCTCTCTTGGTTTCTCTCCTGGTTCTTTTCTCTGCTGCTCTGCTCTGCCCCCAAACTAGCCTCAGTCTGACAGGAGGGACAGGAAGCTGCACATTTGTCCCTGCCCAATGGGATGCCCCACCCCTGAGTCCAGCTGCCCACATAAAACCCTGCTTTGGGTCTGACCCCTGTAATGATATTGGCACAGGATCCCCCTGACAGGTCCAGGCTGGAGGCCAGGCCACGAGGACTCCCAGCCGAGGCCCTGTGTGCGGTTTGATTGGCCCGGCGGTTTTGCTTTCTCTGGGTCTATAGTCCCAGGCCCTCTCTTCCTTGGAGCTAGTGGGTACTTTGGGGCGCTGATGCTGGGAAGAGAGAAATGAGGGGGCAGTCTCAGTTGCTCACCCATTTGGTCCTCTGCCCAAGAACTGACATGAAGATCTGGCTGGGGCCCAGCTGTGGGGGCGTTCAGGGCTAGTTGAGACTGATCCTGGCCTCCTGAGAAGACTTCACAGACTCAAACCGACCGCAGCTTCTGTAGAGTCTCTCCACATTGCTGCCTGCTAGGCCTCGGCCTTTCATTCTTTGCTTAGGGCCTCTGTTTACCCCTCCTTCATTTGATTCATTTCATTTATATATATATATATATATATATACACATATGTGTGTGTGTATATATATATATATATATAATTGTTAAATTTGAAAGGCAGAGTTAGAAAGAGAAGCTTTCATCCGCTGGTTCACCCCCTAAATGGCTACAGTGGCCAAAGCTAGACCAGGCCAAAATCAGGAGCCAAGAGCTTCATCTAGTGCAAGGGTTGAAGCGCTTGGAGCGTATTCCGTTGCTTTTCCAGGTGTATTAGCAAGGAGCTGGATCAGAAATGGAGCACCCAGGTCTCAGACCAGCAACCATATGGGATGTCAGCTTTGTAGAATGCAGCTTAACACTTTTGTCACAACACCAGTCTCCCAGCCCCCATTTGTTTCACCTTTTAAATGTTAATTTATCTTCTTCTTCTTGAAAATAGAACCAGAGAATCAGAGATTGATCTTCCATTTGCTGATTTCCAACCATGTCTCCCATTTGGGTAACAGGGTCTCAAGCACTCAAGCCATCGTTCACAGACTCCTGGGATGCATCAGGTGGGAGCTGGACTGGAAGTGGAGCAGCTGGAAGCGTGCATGGATAACCCACTGCACCACAACGCTGGCCTCTTACACCGCATGAACACTTATTCTATGCCATGCTCCATGGGTCCACTATGACATAGAAATGCCATCGGAGCTTCTTGTGTCCTTTCCCTATCACCCTAAAAAGGAGCCATTTAGCTCTTTAACTATTCCCCACCCCTGCCATACACACACACACACACCTTTGCTTTGGGGTGCAGACTTATACATCTACCAAGGTTGCAGATCAAAATTGAGGGAGAGGGCCCGGCACAGTGGCCTAGCAGCTAAGGTCCTCACCTTGAACACGTCGGGATCCCATATGGGCACCGGTTCTAATCCCGGCAGCTCCACTTCCCATCCAGCTCCCTGCTTGTGGCCTGAGAAAGCAGTCGAGGACGGCCCAAAGGTTTGGGACCCTGCACCCGTGTGGGAGACCCAGAAGAAGTTCCTGGATCCTGGCTTTGGATCGGCATAGCATCGGCTGTTGCGGTCACTTGGGGAATGAATCATCGAACGGAAGATCTTCCTCTCTGTATATCTGACTTTGTAATAAAAATAAATAAATCTTAAAAAAAAAAAAAATGAGGGAGATACCCATGAAGATGGACACAAGGGAACCAGGCCTGTGGAGGCAATGTATCCGCAGCCAAGGCTTGGGACAGAGCATGGGAAGCTGAGCAGGCCTTGAGGGGAAGCTGAGCCCCGAGGAAGCCACGCTATGGGGAGGTCCTGGGTTTTGGGCAGGATGCCCTACCTCCAGGCAGGCATAGTCATGGGGGATCTGGCCTGGGCCCAGGTGTGGAGGCGGCTGAAACCGTCAAGACAAGTCCCCCTCCCCTCAACACAGCAGCAGACCAAGCCCCCAGCTCTCCCACCCTCCTCCCTGACACCCAGGAAGAGCCAGAGACACAGCAGTCTCCCCCACTGACTGTGATTCACTCTGTGTTCAGGCCCAAGGGGGAGCTTGCTGCCTGCCAGGAACTTTATTTTGGAAGTAAAAATCCCCAGACACCCTCATCTTCTCGTCATGGTGCCAGGGGATGGAAGCAGGGGCAGCAAGGCTGGCTGGAGGGCTGGGAGACAGGTGATGGGAATAGAAACATGGGGAGAAAGACAGTGACAGAGAGGACCTGGAGACACGGACTGGGGCTAAGCCAACAGAGCACGTGAGGGGAACTTCGGTGCCTACCAGACCTAGTGCTAAGCGCTTGACTGAATTATCTCATTTAATTTAATCTTCACAACACTCTTAAGAAACAGGCATGATTATGATCCCATTTCACTCCTGAGGTAATTAAGGCCCCATTTGATTTCTGAGGTAACTGAGACATTAGGTCACTTGCCTGAGGCCACAAAGCCAGTAAAGTGTGGGGCAGGGGGTTAGGTAGTTGCACCCCTCAGTTGGCAGAGCCAGACCCAGGCCGAGGGACAGATTCTCACACCAGCAATCTTGGGGAATTTGGAAATCCTGGGATTCGTGGGCCTTCCCCTCAGGCTGATGGAAGTATGGCTTCTGGTTCTTTCCATCAGAGACTTGGAGTTGGAGGAGACTTGATTATTAGAGTAAGAAGAGACATGGAAGGGATGAAAGGGGAACCAGGCCATGGAAGTCCTCTCTCTCTCTCTCTCTCTGTCTCTTAAGATTTATTATTATTATTATTATTTGGAAAGAAAGATATAGAGTGAGAAGGAGAGACAGAGAAATCTTCCATCCTGCTGGTTCACGCCCAAATGGCTGCGATGGCAAGAGATGAGCCAATCTGAAGCCACAAACTTTTTCCTGGTCTCCTATGTGGGTACAGGCCATCCTCCATTGCTGTCCCAGGCAATAAAAAGTGAACTGGATGGGAAGTGGGGCAACCAGGACACGAACAAGTATCTACGTTGGATGCTGGCACTTGGAGGCGGAGGATTAGCCAGTTGAGTCAAAGCACCGGTCCTCATGGGATTCCTGTGTGACCTTTCTCTTCATACCACTCCGGCGTGCAGCTATTCTATTCCTACTTCTGATCTTGCCAGTCAAACTCTCTCTCTTCTTCCCAAATCCCTTGTACACACCCCAGCTTTATTTATTGGTTTGTTAATTTGAAAGACAAAAAAAGCTGCCCCCACCATTAGCTCACTCCCTAAATGGACACACCTAATGGTGCTGGGCCAGGTCAAAACCAGGAACACAGAGCACTATCTGGGTGTCCCAGGCGGGCATCAGTGGCTCAAGTACCTGAGTACCTTCTGCTGCTTTTCTGGTTGTATTATCAGGGAGCTGGATGGGAAGCAGAGCAGCTGCGACTTGAACTCATGCTGTGCCACAACACTGGCTGTGGGACCCAGGCTTTCAGACAGTCTTCCATTGAGTACCTGCTGGTTGGCAGACACACCTGAATCATACTTTACTTTCCCTTTTTCTCTTTCACTCTCAAAATCTCCTTTCCAGGGGCCAGCAGAGTGGCCTAGTGGCTAAAGTCCTCATGTTGAACACGCCAGGATCCCATCTGGGCGCCGGTTCTAATCCCGGCAGCTCCACTTCCCATCCAGCTCCCTGCTTGTGGCCTGAGAAAGCAGTCCAAAGGACAGCCCAAAGCTTTGGGACCCTGCACCCGTGTGGGATACCCGGAGGAAGTTCCTGGATCCTGGCTTCGGATTGGCATAGCATTGGCCATTGCGCTCACTTGGGGAGTGAATCATTGGACAGAAGATCTTCCTCTCTGTCTTTCCTCCTCTCTGTATATCTGACTTTGCAATAAATTAATAAAATCTTAAAAAAAAAAAAAAGATTTGCTTTCCAGACTTGCACATTAAGTCACCCCTCAAGACACCACATCCCATACTGGAGTGCCTATTTCAACTCCTGGTTCCTTTGCTTCTGATCCAGCTTCCTACTGATACACCCTTGGAGGCAGTAGGCAACACTCAAGTCCTTGGGGCCCTGCCACCCACACAGGAGACTTAAATGGAGTTGCAGTCTGGCTCAACCCTTGGCTGTTGCAAGTATTTGGGAGAGTCAGCTGAAAGATGGGAGAAATATTTCTATGACTATCTTTACAATCAAATGAAACAATTTTTTTAAGAGAGCAATTCTTCCTATTGTCTAAACAATTTCACTCCTCCTAGGCTAGGTTCAGCCAAAAGGGGACTGAGACTAAAAGTTGGGATGCTTCAGTATCCACTGAGTTTTGTCTGAGCTCAGAGAAGTGGTCCCTGAAGGCTGGCGCTGGGTGCCTTCTGCTTGGAGGCCCCTTTTAATTGGTGTGTGTGTGTGGGTGGGGAAAGTCGGTGGCCCAGCGGGTGGGGGCCTGGGAGAACTAAGCTGTCAGCAGCAGGGAGGATGGGGTGAGAAGGAAAGCAGGAGCCCTCCTGGGGGAGCTGGGGAGTCAGCGTTATGGTTTCTAATGTCTTAGTCCTGGTTTTAATTACCCCCAGTGTCCCTAGAGTTCCTGACCACCACATGCTCCCCAGCTTGAGGAAGAGTCAAGGGGTCTCCCGGGAAGATCAGAAACCAGGAGATGAGGGATGCAAGCCTAGGGGCCTTGGCAGGAGCTTTCTCATTCTCTTCTGCCCCTGCACTTGTCTAACAGCCTCCCCTTTCTTCCCCTCCCAGAGACCAAGCAGGGCTGAAGGAGGGGGACCATGGAGAGGCTGAGAAAGGAAGGGTCCATACTCTGTTCACAGATCCCCAAGGAGGAGTCTCCAGCTGTCAGCTTTCCAGGCCCAGGCTTGTCCTACTGTGGCCTCCCCTGTCGCCCCAACTCCTGGCTGCTAAAAAACCCAGGAATTTTTCCTGGCCCACCAGCATCTCTTTGGCCTCATGACAAACCTGTCTTCTGGCTCTCCTGCCTCTGGGACCACCAAACAGTCACTGTTTCTTCTGGGAACCCCGCATCCTCCCTGTCTTTTCATCCTCGTTCCCAGCATTGCAGCCTCAGTACCCACCCCTCACTCCCTGCTTATCACATCCTCTCCTGGAGATCTCTGACCTGTCTCAGGGCTGCCCAGGGCTGACCGGGGCTCTGATGCATGCCCACACTGCCAGAGAGAGCCAGGCACAGTTAGAAAGCCCCGAGCACTTTGGGAAGGAGTCTGCAACCCACCACACTCTCCATCCCTGACAACCAGCCAACCAGGCAAACCTGTTGTTTGCAGATTTCTCTAGCTGCCTACCTTGCCTTCCCTCCCAGCCGTCAGCTCACAGATCCTTCAACTGCACGTGTCAAACTCCTCCCCAGTCCCCCACTTGGTGAATGACACCATTATCTCCCAGCATCCCATGCCAAGAACCTGGGAGTCGCCTGTGCTTTTGTACATAATGTTCTCTTTGGGTCTGGCACACAGTAGGTGCTAATACATGGCTGTTGAGCTGAGTGTTGGTTAATGCTGTCTCTTGAACTCCCCTTCTGTTTCTCTGTAAGTCATTGCCTTTGATATTCAATCTCCAAATATTTGATTTTTCTCTGTCTTCCCAATCACCACAGTTGAGTTTCGAGGGTGGGAGGGAACTGGGGCCTGTTTTCCTTTCCCTGTAACTCAGTGAATCACAGACTAACCAGAAATGGAGCCTGGGACATGAAGCAACAGAAAGAATCCTGGGCATGGCCCTCGGCCCTTCTTGGAAATCCCAACCCTGTTATCAGGAAGGCAGTTCCACAACAGCAGAGGCCAAGGTGAGATTGTGAGCTGGCACTAGAAGGGGACAAGCTTCCCAGGACAGACTCCTCCTCCAGGAAGAATGGGGAGCGGGATCGGCGCCTGCTGGAGTGGGGAGGCAGGGAGGGACTTGGTGCTTCTGAGCAGGAATGAGTTTCACGCAAATTTTTGTAAAATGAAAAATCACATCTGTGATTTTGCAAGTCTGTGCCTTTGCTCTCTCCCTCAAACACACACAGTCCCCTTTCCCACCCTCCCTGCCCTTTTCTACCCTTCCCTGCCTGGATCTCCCATCCCCCTCTCTGCCCACTTGCTTCTCCTTTCAAATTTGCCCCAGACCCTGTGTGTGTGAGGTCACATGAGGCTCTCCATTCTGTCTTCTCTCCAACTGCCTCCCCTTGTCCCAGGTCAGGCTGAGGGTCCCTCTGTGAGTCTCTGTAGTACCTCCTGTCTGGCTTCCCCACCTCCAGCCAGCCTTCCTCTCTGATCTCTACCCAGCAGTCCAGTAAACCCAGTCACACTCACAGGGCTGAAGCCCTTCCAAGCCTCCACATCGTGGGCACCAAAGGCATTTAGAACACTGTCTCTGAGAGGTGTGGGCCACCTCAGTCTGCCTTCTCGGTCTCTGCTTAGCCCCTTCTTGGTCCCATTTAACTGTGCTCCTCCTTACCCCTATGGTCTGGAGCTCCGGTTTACTCCCCACGTCAAACTTGCCCTATTTCCTTGCTTGCATCATTCACTGTCTTTAGCATTTATTTAAATATATTTAAAGTGTACAGAACACCTGATCTTTTTTTTCTCCCATAAAAATTTTATTTATTTATTTATTTATTGTAAAAACATTAAGAAAGAGACAGAAATCTCTTTGCTAGTTCAGTCCCCAGATGACTGCAGTGGCCAGGGCTGGGCCAGGTCAAACCTGGGAGCCAGGACTTCATCTGCATCTCCCATGTGGGTGATGGGGGCCAGCTACTTGGACCATCAGCCACTGCTTTTATTAGACCATCAGCAGGGAGCCAGATGGGAAGTGAAACAGCCAGGACATGAACCAGCACCCGTATGATGGTATGGCAGCCGGCCCTCAGAGCACCAGCTCTATGCCAGGCCTGGCTTTGAGTGCATGGAGCTGGAGGCCCCGGGGCTGCCCTCCCCAAGCTTCCAGGCACTACAGCAGTGGTGAAGTGAGCAAGCGTTATGCTGACCGTTGTGAGTAACAAGATGCTGGCACTCTGTTGGGGACCCAGAGGCTCAGGGCAGGCACCCTCCCCACCCCCCAGGAGATGTCTAAGTTGTTGTCTCTGGCCTGAAGGGACTGGGACTGTCACATCGACAAACTGTATAATCACCTGCTTTGTTCAGTATCCATCATCCCTGACTAGAGAGCAGGGGAGTCTTAAACACTTTTTTTTTGAAAGCAAAAAGTCAACAATAAAGTATTACAAGCTTGAATTTTAGTTTTGCCTGTTCTTGAGCTTTATATACATGAAATCATACAGTATGTCTGCTTTTTTTTTTCCGTTTGCTCATTTTATCAGTGACTTCCCCATGTTGCTGTGTGCAGCTGCTGTTGGTTCTTTTTTATCACATTTGATTTGTTTCTATTCGTCATTTCCAGTTTGAGGATATTATGAACAAAGCTGCTGCAAGCACTCTTGGTGGGCATATCGGATCCTTTCTTTGGGGTGTGTAATGAATGGCATCGACGGGTCCTGGGACCCGTACTTGATACTGCCTGATGGTGTTCCACAGAGACGGCACCAACCCATGCAGTAGCAGCAGTGTCTGCAGGTTCAGCTGCTTAACAGCTTAGAAGGGCAAGACCCCACCTGGGTCACCGACGTGCGTGCACCAACAGCAGGCATGGAGCAGGCACTCGGTGTATACTGACTGACAGGAAGTCCTGCTCTGGTCCTGTCACTCACTTGCTGTGTGACTCTGGGCAGGTGGCTTCCCTTCTCTGGGCTGTTTCTCTGCTCATAGCACAAAGGAAGCAACACTAAGGGGTTGGCCTTCTGGTGCCAGCTGTGTTCTGTGAAAGCTGGACACCTGTTTACTAATTTATTCTGCTTCTATTGATTGAGGATGGCATTTATTAGGTGACAGGGTGGTGAGGGTAGGATTTTGTAACATACCGCTAACAACCTCTCTCAGGTCATCCAGGGCCAGAGGTCACTGCCCATCTTGGTCCCCAAGGCGTCCTACTGCAACCCGCTGCTCCTCCTCCATCTGTCCAGCCCTGACCCTAGGGGGAGGGGGTCTGGACTGAGCCTGTGGATGGAAAATATGATTAATAATCAAAAAAACATCCAAGAGGAAGAGACCAGGAAAACAACTTGGGGAAGGCTCCTTGCCCAGGGGAGGGGGGCCATGTCCTGGGCCTCGGGACAGCTCCGGCCGCCCTCCCGCCGCCCTTTCTGGGAAGCTGCCACAGGAGTGGGTAATTTTAGCCAAAAGTGGAAAAAAAAGAAGAAGAAGAAGAAGCCATCCTAATTATTTGTGAGAAAAGATGCCCCTTCCTAGTGTAGGTTGTGCTTTACCTTAGGGCTTCCCTTCAGTGTTACCCCCTCTTCCTAGGGGTCTCCCTGCTTGGTGAGCCTGGGCAGGGGGCGGCTGGAGACACTGCACTGGGGGCAGAGGAGGAATTTCAACATGAAATGTTTTGTTCATTAACAGAGAACACAAGGGGGAAATTCCCTCTCTGCTTGAGCCTGGGCAGCCCGAGCGGACACTCAATAGCTATTGTGAAAAATCCAGCCTGGGCTGCAGAATGGAGTGGGGGGTTTATTGGGGGAGTGTGTGTGGGGAGGGGAGAATGCTCTTCCTGCCCCCCTCAGACTTCTGACTTCCAGGGGGCTTCCTGAACCTTAATCCTTTCCTTCTTTCAGGGATTTGGTTCTTAATGCCTCCAGTTGCCCTCAGACTTCCTTCTTAGCAAAACTGGAGAAACTGGGATTACACTGGAGTTGGAACTTCCCCCCTGAGGAGGAAGAAATTATATCAAAAGGAAGGAGGGGGAGGTATCTTGGCCCCACTGAGTAATCCTGAATGCTGATAGAACCTGCTGGCAATGATGGGCAGGTAGGCAGCAGATCCGAGGGGGGCTTGAAGCAGGGTTGAAAGCCCCTGGGGGGGGGGGTTAAAGGGCCTGTTGAGGGGGAAGCAGCACCAAAGAATTGGGGAGGTTGAATTCCTCAGTTTTGACCTTAGCTCTCCCCATTCTCCTCCACCTTTAGGGAATCTTTGCCCTTTTCTGGCGCCAGAGGTTGGAAGGGTCAGGGTCCAGGCGTAGATCCAGTTGATGGAATTCCAGAAGGTCTGCAGAAGGAGGGTGTCGCCCTGGGTCCCAGGAGCCATCCCAGGACTCTGCTGGGAGCAAGCTCAGACTTGGGGGGAGGGGCGCACGGTGAGTGCTCCCTGGGAAGCGGGGCTGGACCTTGAGTGTGGGATCCAGAGGGGGTGTGTGAGCTCGGGCTCCCCCTCCCTGCTCGGCCCGGGGCTGTGTCGGGATCGGGTTTCTCGGCGCCTGGAGCCTCTGCGAGGCCGAGGCCGAGCTGTTCCCGGGCCCCGGCCAAGCCGCCCCGGGCGCTGGCACTGCGCAAGGAAGCAGGGGGGTGAGGGGGAGCGAGGGAGGTTGTGAGGGCGTTTACGTAACCGCCTCCCGGAGCCCGCCCCGACCCGCCAAACCCCACGGTGATTGAGAGCGTGTGCGACTGCCGGCGTGTGCCGGGGTGACACGCGTCGTGTATATGTGACTGTGGAAGTGTGATTATACGACTCAGTCCCGCTCCCTGGGGACGTCTAGCTCCTGACCCAGCCGGTGACCCTGAGCGTGGTAGGGTCGCATATACCTGTTTCACTCTCTGAGAGACTGGCTGTGGGATTTTTCTCTGCCCTTCTGGCTGGTCCTTGTAAGTCAGACATGGAGCTTGCCAGCCTGCTTGTATCTTAAACTTTTTGATAGCAAGGCAGGTTAGATGGCACTCAGCGCCATTCCCGGTGGGTAGAGGGTCTCTCCTTCCTTGAAGGGGAAATCAGGGAGAATGAGGGAGAAGGCTCTTATTATTGGCTCTTATTATTATTGACACCTGTGTGTGGGGCAGGAGGGACTTGGGGAGCAGGTGGTCTAGGTTTAGGACACCTGCTAGGGCGGAGGGTGGAACCTCAAGTCTCGGCCAGATGCCCCTTTCACGGTGGGTATAAACTTCCCAAAACTCAAAGTCAAAGAGAACGTTTCCCCAGTTTCTCCCCCAAGGGTTTTAAGGCTTTCCAAAAGAAATCCCCATCACTGACAGGACGCAGGCCCTGACCTAGGGGTGCTACTTCCTGCTGCTCCCTCATGGGAGACCAGTACAGTGCGCTGAGGCGATTTGCTGAGGAGAGGGGACTTGCGCCATGGAAAAGAGGGGATCGGACAGGTCAGGTATTGGGGCACCCACTAAAGACGAAGAGGAGAGTCAGATCCTGCAGGATTTGAAGCAGCTGCTAAGAAAGCCCAAGCTTTGCATCTCAGGCGGTGGGGAGCAGCAGGAAGTGTTCCCACCGCACTCGGACTCTCACGAGCTAGCGGAGCCCAGATGGCAGGAAAGTCGTGGCTGAGCCGGGTGGGGTGGAGCATTGGTGTGGAGAGGACAGCATCCTGGGTTCGGGGGCGTCTGGCGAAGGGCGGGAGCGGGAGCGGCGGCCGGCGCCTGTAGGAAACGCACGTCCCTCAGCCCCCGCCAGGTGTCGCTGCGGCCTCGGGGAAGCGCGAGAGGCGGCCGCGTCCCCGCGCCAGGAGGCGCTCCCGACGGACAGACCCTGGCCCGGTGCGACGTGCGCCTGCAGCCTGCAGCCTGCAGCCCGTGGCCGCCCTTATCGCACACACGCACACACACCGTCTCCCGGGCTTCCCCGGCTGTGGCCCCCTGCCCCCGCTGCGGACCGTGACACTGCCGACGGCAGCCTCCGCGTCCCCTGGGAATGAGAGGATGTTGGTCTCGGGTGGGACGCCCCACTGCTCTCAACATGCGAGAAAGAGACTGAGCCTGGGACACTGGGGCAGGCGGCGGTCAAGTCAGAAGCTCCGCCGACCTCGACGCCAGTCTCTCCCTGGGCGGTCAGGTGCGCGCTGCCCGGGGGGGACGGTCCCTTGAGCACCTTGTCCACCTCGCTCCGGCGCGAGAAGAGGGGCAACCCCTGTCCCCGCCCTCCCTCATCTCCACCACCCCAGATTCTGTCGTCGCGCCAGTCGGAGCTTTCCTCCGCGCTACTCTGAGCCGGGTCCTCGGCCTGCGGAGAGGCCAAGAAGCGGACATCTCCCGAGCTGGGCCGTGCACGGGACCGCAGCTGGGCACAACTGTCCCTGTGTGTGCGTCCCAAAGCCCCAGTCCATCCTCCTCCTAGCTTCAGCCCTCGCTGACCCCTCCCGGTTACACGGAGGGCATTTCTTGGCCACGGAAGTGAAAGTGAAAAGCCGGGGCAGGGGCGGGAGGAGGTTTTCTCCTGCACCAGGGGAGTCCCCGAGGCATTTGTTGGGAAAGGGCCCGGGCGCTCTAGGAGACCTGCTCTGGAAGGGTGTGAGGAAACGCTGACAAACGTCTTTCCCCTCCCCTTCCCTCGCCTTCAGCCCTAGAGCGGTTCCCTGCAGGGCCAAGGCCCGGGGATTATGGGTCAAAGGTCAGGTGAAAAATTCGAGGGGTGGACCTCTGGTTCCCCGCTTTTGGCATTCCTCCTTTGGGCTGCGCTCTCTCCAGGTCGCAGAAATTGGTCAGGTTTCCTGACTTTCGTCTCCCATCTTGTAGCCAGACGGAGACCCCCGGGGTGTGAAGTGACCCCCGTCTCCCGCGCAGGGCTCTCAGAGGCCCGGGCTGCGGAAGGAAAGACAGAGCGGTGAAGCTCCAGCGTCCAGTTCGCCAACGGGGTTGCCCCGTGCGCCCGAGCTGCTGTCCGGGCAGGGAGGGCTCTCCGTCATCCCTGTGGCCGTTTCTCCCCAGGCCGTGGGTCCCCAGGGGCTGAGAAAGGAGATCGTAGTGGCGGTGGTGTCATCACAGACATGGTGGGAATGGAGAGCCTGAGCTCCCAGCCTGGTCCATCCCGACCCTGGAAGCGCGAAGTCCCCTTTCCCCCTGCGCAAGGGGTTTATCTATTGGTGACTGGAAAGGTTGAGATTGGCTGGGGAGGAGGGGGTTGGGGTCGTCGCTGGGGGGGGAGGGGCGGTAGGAATAGGGGCGGAGCCCGCTAGCGCCTTCTCCCCAAAGTGGGGACCGAGGGGTCTTGGCTCGCGCTTCTCTCCCGGTGATAACCGAGGGAAGGTTCCCGAGAGTTGGCCCCCCGGGTGTGTCGGGCAGTCAGTGTGAAACAGCGAGGGCCTAAGCGTGCAGCAGTGTGCGCAGCGGGGACCTGGCCGAGGCGGAGTGAGAGAGTGTGAAGGAGAGAGATCCCCGAGGGTGGGTGCGCCCAGCCGCCCTGGAGGACGGGGTGGAGTGGGTGTGTGTGTTGGGTGTGTGTGTGCGCGCGCGTTTGTGGGACCCGCCACCAGGACTAAGCTTGAAGTACCAGGGTCACAGCCGTCCGCAGGACGCGCTCGAGAAAGGGCGAACGCGCGGTGGCCACGCGTGCCAGTGCGGGCGAGTGTGCCAGCGGGGAGTGAAGGGGGGGAGAGCGCGTGCCTGCGTGGTGTGAGTGTGACTGGGGACTCAAGGCCTGCGCAGGGCAAGCGTGTCCCCGAGAGCGGGTGGCGCGTGCCAGGCTCGCGGGCCTGCCAAGGCGGGGGCGCGCGGGGGCCGTGGCGGGGAGGGGTCGTGGCGCGCGGCCGCGAAGGCGCGGGGAGACAAGGCAAGAGGGGGAGGGGAACGAGGGCGCGCGCGGCCGAGCGGGCGCCCGCGGTCACATGGGCGAGGGAAGGAGGGAGGGAGCGCGCGAGGGAGGGAGGAGGATGGGGGGGTTAAAGCCGCCGAGCGCCGAGGAGCCGGTGCAGAGCGGGCGGCGGCAGCGGCAGCGGAGGCGGCGGCTCCAGCCGGCGCGGCGCGGGGCTCGGCTGTGGGATCCGCCAGCGGTGCGAGCTCCGCGCTCCCTGCCTCGTTCCCTGCCTGGGGCGGTCGATCGAAGGGCGCGGCGCGGAGCCCGGGTGGCCCGAGGGCGCGGTGAGTACCCCCGTGGCGGACCGCGCGCGGCCGGACTCCCGAACCCTGGTGGACCGACAGACCCGCGGCCCTCGTGCACACGGGAAGAGTGAGGGGACACGCGTGGGCCTGCAGCCGGGGGAGACAGGAAAGTTCACGAGAAACTTTGCCAGCAAACTCGGGGGGCTGGGGCGCAGGAGAAGCGACCCCCCACGTCTGGGCGCGCCAGAGGTTGGGCGTGGTGGTGGTGGTGGTGGGGCCGGACAATCGGTTGGAGGGAGGTGGCCGGTAGGCTAGTCCTAGTGTTCCTGTTCTCTTCACCCCTTAACCGCACCGCGCAGGGTCTGGGAAAATTCCTGGGCTCGGGGCGGGAAGAGGGGGTGGTCGCAGTGGGGGTCCCCCTATACGCCCAACGGTGGCTCTTTCCTGAGCAGAAATCTGGACTTCAAAGCGCTCCAGGGTGTGCACGGACCGTTGCGTCTGCCAGTGCATGTGTGTCCGTGTGAATACGCGTGTGTGTGTGTCGGCATGAGCCTGCCTGGGTTTTTCTCGTGGGTCCACCTGGATGTATCTCCACGCCACGACTCTCCTCCAGAGAGTGTGACTCTTAAGTCCTGGTTTGTGTAAGTCCGCCTGTGATACCTTCCCAAGTGTCTCTTTGTGAGTGTGCCCGTGGCTTTCTCCTCTAGTGCGGCTCTCGGGGAGCCTAGCCAGCCTGGGTGTCTCTATGTCCCTACAAGTAGTGTGTCTCCCCGCGCCCGGAGGCTGGGCCCCAGGGAGGTCACCAGACGGACACTTCTCCAGCTCGGCTCCTCTCGCCTCTCCTCTTCTGAGCCTCTCTCCTCCAGCGTCTTGCTTGCTTGCCTGTTCGCTCCCCGTGGCCCCCTCCCCCCCTCAGTAGCTTCAGGCGAGCAGGACTATTTCACGCCTTGTTGAAAATTCAGGATTTTCTTTCTCTTTCCATCTCGTCTCTCTCTTTGAGGAGCATCTGTGTGTGTCTGTGTGACTGGCAGCTTGTCTGCAACCCTGTGTGTGTCTGCATGCCGTTGTGGGAGTGTGTCTGGAGCGTAAGTTCTTTTGCCTGTGATGTTGGCGCATTTGTTGGGTCTGTGTCACTCGAGTGACACTCAGTTGGTAAGCATCCGAAATGCTAGGTGTGCTTGTGCCTTTGCAATTGTGTGTCCCAGACACTGGATGTGTTCTTGTGTGTCTAACATTGAGTGTGATGGTGTGCCATTGCATGGTGGGTGGGGGTGGGGTTTCTCCAACTAGATACTCCTAGGGATGGCAGATTTGGGGAGTCGTGGAGGGTCTGTGTCTGCAGCTCTGTACTGTCACAATCCACACAAACCCTCTCAGCTGGCTCCTGGGGCTCCTGATCAGGATTGGTTGGGTGGAGCTCTCACTCTGGCTGAATCCCTGAGCCTGCAGAAAAGTGGGAGCTTAAAGTTCACTCGAAGCGGGCTCCGGAAGTCACACTCAGATTCACACTGGGACACTTCAACTCATTCTGGGGGCTCAGGATGCACACTCCCGTGGGCTCACACTCAGGGTGATAGAAGAGCGGGACTGCCACTCAGTCACGCTTAGACACTGGGGTTCCTGCAGTCCTGAGGTTTGTACAGGCTCACCCTGGAAGCAGGCAGGCTCACATTTCTACCCCGTTAGCTCATCAATTTAGACTGAGGCTTAGAGTTCATGCGCAGAATCTCCCTGTGGTCCTAGGACTCACACTTGGGTCACAGAAAGACTAGGTACTCACACCCAGACCTCCATGGGAGCCTTTAGGATTCACAAGGCACATGGGGGCTCTTGTCAGACTCACACTTCTGTTACAGAACGGGCACTCCCAGTTAGATTCCTTGCTGGAGTTCATGTACAGATTCAACAGGGACCCTGTAACTCACTCAGATTCATACCAGGATCTTAGGGCTCATACTTAGATTCATGTGGCAATATTGGGGGTCAGGTTCCCCTGGGGAACCTAGAGCTCTCACTTAGACCACCTCAGACTCATGCAAGACACTGCAGCTCCCACTCTGATTCACACTGGATCCCAGAACTAATTCCCTGGCTCACATGAAGACTCGGGCTCATCTCCATCCTGGGATCATTGAAGGGGTGCCTGGGAGCCCACAGACAGAAAAGGCCCCGGGAGTCACACCTCAGCTTACACTCAAAATGTCCTAAGGCCAGGCCTACACTGGAGCTTTAAAGGGGTACAGGGACTCAGAGGGGCTCCTGCTCTTCCCCCCTCAGCCCTGGTACTCACATTTACATCAGATGACACTGCCGCTTGGCACTTGAGGTAAACTCACACTTTCATCCCCAGGCTTGGGTTAAGACCCACACTCAGGATATCAGATAAGGAATAGAGACCTACCTCCTCCAAAGTTGGGGGCGGGGATACACACCGGTCACGCCCCTCACTCAGGCTCTCCCTGACTTGCCTTGCACAAGGAGGCTGGGCTGCTGGTGGAAAGATCTAGGTAGGTTGTTGATGACATGAGCCCTTAGAGTCTTCCATGTGCTACAGACATGCACATCCCCCCCCTACAGATTTGTGGACACTTTCTGTAGCATGGAGGGCCAGGTGTAGGGAAAGAAGATTCATGTCCTCCTAGAGCATCTCCTCCCAGCAGGAGGCCATCCTTAGGGTGAGGGAAGCTATGAAGGCTGCCCTGGCTCCAGTGATCACTCCAGAGTACTGAATCTGGGGCTGTAAGAGAGATGGAAGCCCCAGATCTGTGGAGAGAAGGTAGACTGGAGTGGACCCCCTGTCTCTTCTCTGCCTAGTCTGGAGAGGGCTAAGGGACCTGTTAAGTTCTCGCCCACAGTGTTTCCTTATTCTGTCTCATGTGCATGCTCAAGGTTCCCCGTTCTGCTCCCTTCAAGCAGTAGCCCATGGGTGGGGATGGGGGTTAGGCTGCAGTCAGCCCTGGGCCTCCACCTGTCATGGAGACAAAGCCATCCTTTAGGGGAGACCAGTGGGTGGGGCCGTGGCAGGTACACACTGTCCCCTTACCATGGTCCTCCCAGTGCTGAGTTGCCTGGGCTGGAGCTGTTCTCAGTCCCTGAAGGGGACACATGCTCTGCAGTCCCCCTATGGGGGTAGGGGGCTTGGGGAGGCAAGGCGCCCTGCTCTCTGCCCCCCCATGGCGAGTTGAAGTGTAAATGAATCGGAAACATATGGAGTGGATTTTCTTTGAAATGCAGATGGGTTGGTGGGGGGACCATGTGTGCCTGGTTTGGGGGGTCCTGGAGAGCAAGGAAGCTGAGAAGAGAGAGCTGACCCCTCCTACAGACCCACCATGGGGTGAGGGAGTGAGGAAGACCTCAGCTGTGTAAACTCCTGTGGCCCTGGGTGACCACACCCGCAACCGGCTCCCAGCTTCCTGTGGGGAGGGCTGGGGAGGCAAGTGGTCCCTGTGGGTGGAGAGTGCTGAGGTCATCCTCCTGCTGTACCTCTGCAGAGGGCAAAGAGAGCCCAGGAGCACAGGGCTGTGCTGGGTTGGAGTTCACCAGAGCCCAGAGCCCTGACAACAGCAGTGGAAAGAAAAGCTAAAGCAGAGGTGGGGGAGCAAGTCAGACCCTGCTGCTACCAGGGGCCAGTTCCCAGAGGCTGGGGCTCCGGAGCTGCAGGAGGAGGGATTGAAGTTAGACTGGTGGTGAGTTATAGGCAGAGCAGGGGTCTGTCTGGGGTTCAGGGATGGGCCAAAGAGTCCCCACTTTTGTGAGGGGATGGGTTTTTTAGACCCAGGGCAGTCAGAACGCTACAGCATGTCCTGCCTATTAGAATAGGCCCTGTGTGACAGACAATAGTATTGCAGAGTAATTTCTTCCAAGCCCTGTGGCAACCAGGGCCTGGGTCTGCCTTGGTTACCCCTGTGCCCCTGTCTCTGGCACATGCTTGGTATACAGCAAGAGGGGAATGTTGAGGGAATTACACTTCTTTTTCTCTCCTGTCTCCTTTTGGGCATGCCTGTGTCCCTGTCTGCCTGCCCTGAGCAGGGTAGTCAGGAGATTCTGAGCATTACACACAGGACAAGGAAACACTTCTGGGTTTGTGGCTTGAGACCCACCATGCCCTGGTTATACACCCCTGAGTGGTATGCAGATCAGACTACAGGAATCACTTCCCTCCACTAAGGTGCAGGGGTAAGAGTCTTCCTTGGAGAAGGTTTAGATGAGAGCAGACTGGGACAGGGCTATCATCTAGAATCTCTGACAGAGGTCAGAGGTCACTGGCATCTCGCAGCTGCAGGCTTTTGCAGCAGGTGGCGTGAGCCTTTATTCCCCAGGTAGCTGTGCGTGGGACCCTTGCTGTCCCTTGGCTTGGTCCCTTGGTCTGTAGCCGAGGGAATGCTGCCCATCTCCGAGGCTCTGTAGCTGCTGCGGTTATTAATGACTGGCTGAGAACGTGGGGTTCAGATCCTAAAAATACTCTGTCCTGCCCAGTAGTAAATGTGGGTAAATGCAGCAGTGGCTGCATCTTGGAGGGACAGAGGCTAAGAGACACATAGATGCACCAGGAGCTGGAAGAGACTGGGAGCGCATGTGAGCCTGGGGAAACTGAGGAAGCAGGGCTGAGAGAAGAGTCACTTCCGTGGTGTCAGTCATATTACAGCAACATTTGTGGTAACGTTACTCCATGCTGCAGAACATTTCCTTCTTCCGGTTTGGCAAGATGTCCCCATATCAATCCTACAAGTCAAGCCCTTCAGTAGGAGCCCTTTCAGTCCAGCTTCAGGATGTCCCTGAGAAGTGTGTGGCAAAGAGAACAAAACCTCCCCTAAGTCCCCTTTTCTACACTGCAGGCCCAGCCCTGTCTCCTCAGAGCCCTTCCTTGCAGCCGGAATTCCAAGCCCCTTTTGTAGTGGCCCCCATCTCACTCCTGATTCTCAGGCCTTTGTGTAAGACCCCCTGCCCCAAAGGAAGGGAGCTGCACGGTGGTCCCAAAAAGGCCAGAGAGACCAAGACTCAGAGGGCAGATGCCACATGACCTTGGCCTGCAAGCTGACCTTTGTGGGCCCCTCCATGAAATCGTGGGATGCGGGTGGGGGGCTGGCTGGGCCCCGGCCCAGGCCTGGAGAGAAGGCGGTTTTGGCACCCATCCAGGCCCCTGACGTCAATGACTCTCCAAATAATGGAATCAATATTGGGGGTGGGGGGGGTGCAAGCGTGAACCAGGCCCCAGCGATTAGAAACAGATCAGCGCAAACCCGCAGCTGATTCTGATAGAGCTGCCTTGGAGTGCTAGGGTGGGAGGGCTGGACGGAGCTGAACCTGGGGGGTGGCTCAGGAATGAAAAGGCGGGGCCATCCAGTGTCCAGGGCTCGAGAGTGTAAAAGTAGGAAGGACCACAAGCTTCCTGGGATCAGAAGGATGAAGTGGAGACCCTTCCCCCCTTTGAGTCTCTGGGGTTCCAAGGCTAGGTGACATTTATGGCTGGAGATTTCTTGCAGCAGCCAGTGAGAGGAGAAGAGTGAGCAAGGCAGGTTCATCTCCCTGCATCTGGACCTAGGCCCCTGGGCCATGTCAGGAGTCACAGTTACAGCTGGTTAACAGGGGAGAGAACTCTGGGTTGAGATCTAAGTGAGCTGACCTTGGCTTGGGCAGGGTTAATCCAAAATAGAGACACGGGGTATCCCGGCTCAGACTGGGATTTTGGCCTCCTCCATTGGCTCACAATCTGTCAACCTCCTAGAAGGCAGCAGGTGAGGATGGAAGGGGCCGTAAGGTCCATGGGGGGCTAGTCTGGCGGCAGCTGACACAAAACAGGAAGAAGGACTCGGGGAGCGGCTGTAATTACGGGACATTTATTATTAATCAGATGAAATTGCTGGAAGCAGCTGGTGTAATGTACGTAGCGATACAGACTCTGCATGCTTCCCCCAACACACATGCACACATACACATGCCACAGCCCGAGCCTTGCTTGCCAAGGTCAGATGGGACTACCTGTGTCTGTGCATCTTGGGGTAGATCTGTTCTTATAGACCAGCTGCCCACCCCTGCCTTTATGGTTTCCCTTCCTGATGATTTCTGTCATCCTGTGCCTTGATGTGTATCTCTCCATCTCTCTCTATCCTTCTGTCTTCCTCTTTTCGGGCCCGTCTGGATGTGTCAGCCAGCTTGGTTCTAACAGGTTAATTCTGGATCTTGCCACCTGGGCAGGACTGGGTGATGCGGAGTCCGTGTCTCCTGTGTACACATGTAAGCGCCTACTCACACATTTGCCAGATGCCCTTGGGACCTGCTTTGGGGGAGGGCCCCTGGAGCCGGAGGATGTCCTGGAGACTTGCAGGAGGTGAGGAGTCTGATGAGTGTTATTTTTCAGGACAGCCCTTGTTTCAGTGCTAACCCCCTTCCTAACTATAACTTGTGTAGCTTTGGACAAGCTGTTTTGGTTTCCTCATCCATAAAACAGATGAACACTGGATTACCTCCAGAGGTGGTTGTGAAGATGCCATAGCAAACTGTAAGGTAAATGGTTATGAGAGCTGATCAAGGGCCTGGAACGAGTGCTAGCAGTCTACTATTTCAGTTGGCAAAGGCCCTGTGCAGGTGGGTGAGACATCTGCCAAGGCAGGCTGTTGTAGCTGGAGAATTTGGGAGCTAGATATGGACTTCCATCTAGGCTCTGTACTTGATCAGCTCTAGGGTCTTGGACAAATGACTTATCCTCTTTGAATCTTTGTTTTCTTAACTGTCAAATGGGAAGACTATTGGGTACCTATTTCGTGGAGAAGTCATGAAGATTACATGAAGTAATGCATGTGAAGTGCCCAGCACATTTCCTGGCACCTGGCAGATGCTCAGGATAATAATGTCAAGGGAGAGCATGCTATGATGCTGAATGTGGATGTCATGCTGTGACATTTTTCTCTGTGTGTATACAAAATGTGTATGCCGTGGGGGCACCGCGTCTGACAACTGGTTGTGTGAGGGTTTGGAGTTGTCTTTGGGTGGTGTCAAGCCTCGGTCTCCTGGCTTCCCCTTTGTTCCAGTGGTTCCACAGATGAGGTTCGTGGCGAGATGCTGCAGGAAGTCTGTGTTGCTCTAACATTCATGTACTGCCTGCTTCGGTATCCTCTTCTCACAGTGTGGTTGTGAGTCTGAAACGAGCTTTGACTTGGACTGAGGATCGTGGCTCCTCTGTGACCTCTGATTTGTACCCTTTGCCCTTCTAGAATCCAGCCTTGGCACATCCTCCTGTCCCCTTGGTTTTGGAAGTCCCAGGAAGAGTTTGGCCTGGAGGAGGAGGAAGAGGAGGAGGAGGGCATTGATGCACTTGGTGCAGCCAGTGGTGAAGAGGTAGGTAAAAGACAGCTACCCTGGGGCTGTAGGTGTGGGGGTGTGATTGAAGAGGACCCAAGAGCATGCCGTACTTTCAAAAACAATTATATTTATTTATTTATTTTTCTTGAAAGACATGGAGAAAGAGCTATACAAAGAAACAGACGGAAAAGGATCTTCCCTTCACTGGTTCCCTTCCCAGATGCCTGCAACAGCCTAGGCTGAACCAGACCAAAACCAGGAGCCAAGAAATTAATCCTGGTCTCCCACAGGGGTGGCAGGGATCCAAGTACTTGAGCCTAGCAAGTGCCGTCTCCCAGGGTGTGCTTTCAGAAGTAGAGTAGCTGGGATTTGAACCAGGCACTGTTGTCCAGGATGTGGGCATGCTAAGTGGCAACTAAATGTTTGCCCCAAATGCCTGTCCTGAGGTCCCGTCCTTCTGTCCAGTTGTTCCTTCTCCTGAGGTTTTAGTGTCAGCCTGGCTGGGTCTTTTTTTAATGTCCCTATGACAGGTCCAGAGAAGGGAAGAGACTTACCCATGGTCACACAGACAAGGGCAGAACTGAGACAGGAATCAGAGTTGTAGGATGAACAGGGCTGAATCCCAGATGTTACGAATATGTTTCCATTTTAGTGTCCTCAGCTTCCCTCTCTGTCCCCAAAACAGTTCTCTGGCTTGATTGGGGGAGCAGCTGGGCTTGGAGGAGATGGGATAGGGGGTCAGAAGGTCCAGAATCTTCTGGGGCCAGCTGCAGGGCTGAGCCTGACTCTCCCAGTCTCTCATTCAGGCCAGGCAAGGCCCCTGGATTGGCAGCCCGGGGGTGGGGGCATCCAAGGAATCGAGGCACTGGAGCGGAACGGAAGGGTCTATTGTCCAAAACCCGCCAGAGGCCCACAAAGGCCGCAGGGCTTTTCATCTCTGCTCCCAAACAGACTGGCCATTTTCCTGGCCTGGGGGCCCTGTGGTGGGGGGGCACTAACCCTTCGGAACTAGGACTGGGGTGTTACAGAGACTGCAGTAGTATACCCCTGGCTAGCACTTGGCCATCAAAAGGGCTTAAGATGGAGTTGGGGCCCAGGAGAGGAGAAAGAAAGGTGTGAGGTGGAGGGTTGAGCTTTCCACCTCATGGTCGCCTGAGGATCCAAGGGCACAGAGTGGGCTGTCTGCCAGAGGTTCGGGTTAGTGTGAGGGCTAGGGGATGCACAAGAGGCACACCTCAGGGGAGTCTGATGGCTTGTGAGGAAAGTGGGTTGCTGAGCTGTGAGGTCACCTAATCCTCCCCTTTAATTGGGAATTCTGTAGGGAGCTGGGACAGAGGGCTGGAGAAGTGAGGCCAGGACAAGGAAAGAGAATGATTCTGCAGCAAGAGGGATGGGGACCAGACAGCAGGAAGGACTTCCTGCCAGTGAACAGTAGCTCAGATGCCCTGACCCTGTCCCTGGGGAGCTCAGAGGAACGCAGAGAGCAGGGCAGCTGGAGAACACCTCAGGGGCTTGGGACTGAGATGGCTTCTGTGGGGGGCCCTCGGAAGAGGAGGCTCGGGAGGGAGGACTTGGCTGTTTTATCCATCCTCCCCTGGCAGCACCTCCAGCCCCACTATATTAAAACAAAACAAAACAACAACAGAAAAAAACCCAGCTTTTTAATTTAACAAAGTGGATGAAAAAACTGTTTTTAGAAATAAAAGATACCTGCTGTCTCCCAAGCTAGTGCTCGGCCCTTGCTGAGAAGCTCTGGGCATATCCCGCTGCTTGCCTGGCCTCCGCCTCTCCTTCTGATGGCTTCAGCTCCTCGCCCCCTCAGCCTCCGTCCCTCTGTCTCTGCCTCCTCCTGGGTCTCTCTCTTCCGGTTCGTCTCTGTCTCCCAGCCTGTCTCAGTCTCTGTTGTCTCCCTCCAACCCCCCTCTCTCCCCCAACCCTAGCTCTAAATGGGTCTATTTAAAACGCCCGATGCTGCCAAGTCAGAAAAGCGTCTCCTGATAAAGCGCATTAGGCGGAGGGAGGGAGGGAGGAGGAGGGAGGAGGGAGCGGCGGGCGGATTGATCCATGCCGTAACCCCATTAATCAGGCAGCATGGATCCCCCTCCCTCCCCCAACTTCAGCCCCTCTGAGCTAAAAGCCCCTGAAATATTTATCACCCCTCCCCCATGGGGGCAAGGGGAGGGGTGTGTGGTCCTTGGTGTGAGCATCCCTTGCTGCCTCATGCCCCCTTCCCACTGCTGGGGCAGAGGTCGGTTGGGGGTACCTGGGCATGCGGGAGCACACCTGTCAGGCCCAGGGCCCGTCAGGGCAGCCTGGTCACTTGGGCAGTCCCCAGGGACTCCAGGAGTCTGGCCTGGCGCGTGTTGGTCTTGAAGAGGAAGCTTGGCCATGCAGAATGAGAGGAGACCTCCAGCTTGCCTGGAGGTCCTCATTCCTTCACCCCCACACCCCTTACCCCGGAGGGCATTACTCTATCATTCTTTGAGGGCAGGTCTAAATCCCCAGTACAGGAAGCAACTGAGACTTGGTGGGGGGTGGGAAAAGGGGTAGCCCTCGCTTATCCCGTGCTTGGGGGGGGGGGGGGGCGGACCTGGAAGGCCACTTGAAGCTCTCCCTTTATTCTCAGAGGGGGGTTGGAGGCCTGGGTATCCCAAAACTTCAGGAAGGCAACCAGGCCTAGGGGGGGAGAGGAGAGTCCCCATTGCCCCAGGGTGCAGAGACAGGGTCGCACCGCTGGCTGATACCCCCAGGCGGCCGGGGTCAGCCCCTGAGACTGGCAGTCATCTGCGGGGGGGCGGGGGGAGGTGGAGTTTGAGGTGTTGACTCTGTGCAACTTCACCTTGGGCGGGGGAGGGAAGCCCTGGCCACCCGTGGGTGTGAGACTGGGCTCGAACCGGGAGCCGGAGGGTCCCTTCCCTCGCCCCTCCCCCAACATCAAGTGCCACATCTCCTCCTGACTCAGACAATTAGATTCAAAGGATGACCTCACTGCATGCCGTCCCTCACTCGCTCCCTCGGCTCACTAGCTCCGCTCGCTCTGCTCGCTCGTTCGCTCGCTCGCGGCGCGCTCCTTCCTCCCCTCCTCCCGGCCCACTCGCCGCTTCGCCCGAGGCTCGGCCCGCGTCGCTCACGGTCGGGCCCGGCCCCTTGCCTGCCCACCCGGGACTCTCTCGGTGGGGGTGGGGGTAGGGGCTGCTCCGGCCCCAGCCCCCCGCCCCCGAGCCCCCGGGCATCCGATGCCTGCGGACGGCCAGGCGGATCCACGGAGCGCCGGAGGCACCGACGGGGCGCCTGTGCGGGGACCCAGGTCAGTGGCCGCGTGGTCGCAGGGCCAGGAGACTTGTCACCCCCGCCGCCACCGCCCACAGACGCCCCGCTCACCCGCCTCGGCGCTTCCCGCTCCTTCCTCGGCCCCCGCCCCCCGCGGCTGCTCGGCTTGCTCCCTCTGCCAAGCTCGCGCGCTCTCTCTCTCTCTCTTTTTCTCTCTCTCTCTCTCTCCAGCCCCTCTGCCTCTGCAGCCGGTGGGAGGGACTGGGACTTCCTGAGGTCCCTGGGCCCCTTGGCAGCGGTGGAACCAGGCCTCTGACATGGGAGGGGTCTGTGGGGAATGGGAGACCCCTCCCTGGGTGGGTGTAGGAGGGACATCTAGACAGGGGGCTGAAGGGATGAGCTCTGCTATCTTTCCCTTTTCACATCCAGTGGGCCTCTTGCTAGCCTCATCAGTCCACACCTTGTAGCTAACTGAGTTCCCACTGCCTGCCCAGGTGCAGTGGGCTCCACAGCCTACCTCCACTGGGGTCCTGTCACCTGGCTTCTTTTAACTTCCTATTCTGTTTTGTCTCCTTGCATGCCTGCTTTCTGTAAGTCACTGTCCCCTGGTATGGTGGGGCTGTCCCTGCCTGACTTCCTTAGATCCGCTGCCTGGTGTTTGTTCACATGTTTGGCTTCCACCCAGCCACACACATCAGGGCTTCTCTTAGGATGCGGGGTGCTGGGGCGGGAGGGCTCCACCTGGAATGGCAAGTGTTGTTCCCATGTCAGCCCAGCTTGGATTCCAGTCTCCCTGGAAAGGCCCACTCAGCCTGGGAGCCTGGAAGGAGCAGGGCAGGGCTCAAGGGCTCCGGGACACTTTGGGACCCTTGGCCTCTGTGCTCAATTTAGGGGAGCCTCCTCTCCACCTGCTCTTCTCCTGTCTGCCGGCCTGTTGTTGGGCATCTATCGCTACCTCTCTTTGGGCCTGACAGTGATGACAGGGCTTTGGCAGGGGCTGGAGGGGATATTGGAGTCAAAGCTCCACCTCTTTCTTCTCCCCTGCCTGTTCAGAGCCAGTGTTGACATCTGGACATCCTATGGATGGTGGTGGACACAGAGAGGCTTCTGAGAGGCCTGGGGTCACACAGCACAGGGTTGTTTGAGGGGATCTGTTGCCTGTCCTCCTCATACTGGAGAAGGGTCCTTGGAAGTGGGCTGATTTCAAGGCTCTCTGGCTCCTGCTGCTACTAGAGCCATCATCTCTCACCCAGGGGCTTCCTCACCCCTGCTGCCTGGCCTGGATTTGCCTTCATACCTTAATGCTGTTGAAAGCAGTGTTAGGGGAAGAAGGAGCCGCCTGGGGAATTAGCCTCTGGTTTTTTACTTTCTAGGCACTGGCAAAGTTCCTCTTTTCCTTCCTGTCTAAGGCCACCTTGGACTTTCCCCCCCTCCCTCTAAGCCCAGCTAGGCCACCTGAGGTCTGAGGATGGATCTGGGGTCTTTCCCATTGCTGGGTATGGGGGTGTGGGGTGTGACAGGCCAAGGGTGACTGGGGGATTCTGTTTCTGGAGGGGTACAGTGGCGTCTGTGGAAGGCAGACTAGTCAGAGTGTGAAATGGTATCCATATGTGAGGCCGTGACTATTCTGTGTGTGTGTGTCATTGAAACTGTAATGTGTGTGTGTGTGTGTGTGTGTGTGTGTGTGTGTGTGTGTGCACTCCAATGTACAGGAGCCTGTAGTAGTGGATGTCTATATGCAAGGCTGTTGAAGCTGCCTGGGTGGTGTATGTTGGGACAGGGGACTTAGGAACGAGATTTGCTGGGTGCTAGTGAAAGCTCAAGTGTGTGCATCCTCAGAGCACTGGGTCCCGGGTGTATGTGTGAGTGTGTGTGTGTGTGTGAGTGTGAGCACACACTCATGCCTGTGTTTTCCCATCAGGAACAGATTGCTCAGCTTCCCCCTGTGAAGAGGGGAGGAAGCCGGAGGAAAGATGGCTTGCTCTTGCCCAGCAGACCAGACGGTTCCTTAGAAGTAGTGTGTGCAGCGTGTGCACGTGTTAGGAGGCAGAGAGAACAGAGCACTGTGGTTCATGAAACCGTGCAAGCTCTGCTCCCCATACTCAGCTCTGTCAGAAAGACCATCTTTAGTTCTTTTCTTTTTTTCACAAACCAATGCCTCACATGCATGGCTGCCCGCCCCCCACAAAGTGCACTTGTGCACGTTCTCATGTGTGTGTGTGAGAGAGAGAGAGCAAGAGAGAGTGAGAGAGAGCCTGCATGTGTGGGTCTCTGTGTGTCTGCACCAGAGTGGTGATGGGGCCAGGGCTGGAGTGGTGGGAGATGCCTAGAGACACAGACCTTTGTCCCAGCTGCCAAATCTGATGAGCTATTGGGCCCATCCTTCTGGTCCTGTTGTGGGCTCTGCCTTGCAAGCTCCTCCATCTGCTGTTGGCCTTTCCATGGCTCCCACCCCCGCTGCTGCCCCAGGAGAGGGAAGTCATTTAGCACTGTTGCTCTGCTCACCCCCAGCTTTCCTGAGGTTTTTCTGGCAGTCTGACCTCCTCCTGTTGCAGCATTTGGTCCTTCCAAAGAGGGGCAGCACCTGTTTGCCCAAAGACTTAATCTGACTGGTGGGTGGAGGGGTCTTTCTTGCTCTATAGGGAGTCCTGATTCTTCTGGAACCTGGAGGAGCTTCTGGACTGGTGTTGGCGGAGTGGGGGGAAGGTGAGAGATTTGGCATTCATGCCTCAGATTCTGAGGCTATCCAGAGCCCAAGCATCCGAAGGGAGAATGTAAACTTACATATGCCCTTTCTTGCTCTCTATTCAGGGGGCAGGAGCAGATGAGTTAGGTAGGAGGAACCTTAGGTCCTCTGCATCTAGAGGGCTGCCTGAGCACGGCACACCTGATGTGCATCCACAAGCCCAGGCCCTTGGTGAAGGTCTCTGTGGAGCAGGCCAGGCCTCCAGCGGGCTGGTGGGATGGATTCCCAGCTTCACAGGATACCTCTGCAGGTAGGAGGGCCTGAGGCTCCCCTCCAGCAACATGCCTGCACACATGTGCAGTAGGGCACACATATGCTGATCTTAAGGTCCCTGTAGTACAAGAGGCTGGGGGTGGGGGTTTTTGAACACTCCAAGTCCAGGCTGCTGCCAAATTCCATCAGAATCTCATCTCCCCCCCCCTCCACCAGGCCCCTGCAGCACATGCAGGCTGCGGAGGTCACAACAGCAGGTGCGGATACCCCGCTTCCACCTCACACACATTGGGCCGCCTCCTTTTCCATAGCCTCAGCCAGCAGCTCAGAGCTGGGGGACCATTCCCATTGGCTCCTCCCAGCCTGTCTCTCCCACTGGAGCTCAGCTTGTGCTGCCCCCTTCTTGGCTGGGGGGAGGACCTATGCTGGGGTGAGATCCTTCTGCCCTGAGCATTGAGACTTGCCTCTGGGGAGGGTGGCAATTAGAGACCCAGCAGGAGGAAAGTCTTGAATCTTATACTCAGACACAGTGTCTGAGTACTGTGCCACTTGAGGGGCTAGAGAACAAGAAGGTCTGGCCTTGGGGGTGGGATGAGACAGGAAGGACAAGAGACTGAGAAATGAGGCAGGGAGACATCAGGGGGAGTGGGAGTCTGCCCTTGTGACTAGTCTCAGCCCCTGACCCGGCCTACTGTCTTCCTGGGTTGGGGGTGGTCTGCTGGCCCAGTTGCCAGGGGCCAGCCTCCCACTCTTCAGCTGGATCCCCCCAATCCACAGCCTTTGGACTCAAGCCTCTGTCCCCATCCCCCTCGCTGTCCGGGCTGTCTAGGCCTGCAGGGATCTAAGGACCTCCTCAGCCTCAGCTCCTCCCCGCTGCCTGGAGCTTCCAGCCAGGCCCTGATTGCCTACGGCAGGCTGACCTCAGTCAGTACTGTCCTTTCCTTGTGCCTGTGTCTACCCTGTTGTGTGTCATTGACTTTCTCAATCTCCAAGTGTGTGTGTTTCTTCTTGACTCCAACTTGGCACCTCTGCAGGTTGAAGGCCTCTCTGTTCCTACTGCTCGGTCCTGAGCTCTTGCTTCACTCCCAGGGATGGGCCCTTTCTGGGTGCTATTGTGGGGGAGAGGAAAGGCAGGAAGCCCCAAGATACAGGGCATCTTTCCTCCCCACCCTTCATTGTTAGATTCTGCAGCCTGGAATTGCCAAGAGAACCTGTTAGCAATGGGGAATTGTGGACCCCACATTGGACAAGATGCCCTCTAGTATCCAGCCCCACCCCCAGTCCCAATGATGGGGCCTTAGAACCCAACCTTGGAGATGGAGTAGCCTTGCTTGAGGTCATTGTACCGAACCTCCCACTCATTGGTTGTCCAGGCCAGATTGAGACTTCCCCACCGTCTGCTCACTTTGGCAACCTCAGAACGTAGTATTGCAGGTCAGTGCTCACAGTTACAGCTGAGACCCAGCTGGGGTGCTCAAAGCCCCCACCCTTCATCTGGCTGGTCATCCCTGCACAGCATAAGCTGCTGCCTCTGATTCTGCAGGAAATCAGTAGAGGCTGTCCAACAATCACATTTCCTCTCAGGTTCTTCCCTAGAGGGATGGGGGATGAGGAAGCAGGACAATGGGACATGGCTATGGCAGAGAGAGGTCTTGGGTGCTGGGTTCCACAGTGGGCTGTGGATGGAGCCTGCCATTGTGTTTGTCGCTGTTACTGATGGAGAGGACTGGCCTCTCTGGGTATATGACTCTACAGAGGTGTTATTTCCGTGTGACTGTTACTAAGTCTCAATATCCCTTTGTCACTGTGCTGATGTCACCATCAATGTTACTCTTTGTAACCATTGGTCTCATTGCATCTTTGAGGTCTTGGTCACAGGTCAACAGGTGTCACTGCCCTGATGGTAGACATCATTATATTTGACTGCCACCCACTGCATCATTCTTTGTGGTGACTGTCAAGATCCCTCCGTGTAACTCTTAATGGTGTCACTGTGTCATTTTTACTGGGGGTTCTTATTGTGTGGTGGTGTCTGTGCCACTTTGAGGCAAGATGTTGGGGCCCTAGATTTGTGTGGCCAAGTCACACGTGTGTGTAACAGTTGATACTAATGTTTCATGTCAGGAGAGGTGCCAGGCCCTGGTGCTGAAGGGCTGTCTTGGCTCCTTTCTTGCTTGTGAGGCCCCCCCTCTATTCCCATCTCACTCTGCAACTGACCAGGCCCATTTGCATAGCCCTCATCTGGGCTTCTTTGGCAATTATCCTCTAAATCTAACCCACAGCCATGGGGTGTGGACTTGGAAAATTCCTGGGAAAGATGCTCTTTGCCCTGTGATGGGAGGTGTGAGGTAAACTAGGGCCTGCAGAGCTAGGGGAGTGGGTCCAGCTGGAACTTGGAGGAAGTGGGGGCAGTAGAGCTGTTCTGGGGATTTCTGGCTCTGCAGAGTACTCAGGTAGGGGTGGGGTTCTAGTGCGCCCTTGTCCCCTTGTCCCCTTGGAGCCAGGCTCCTGGATGGCTGGGAGAGTACTTCTGCCCCAGGAACGCCCTGCTGTGGTCTCTGCCTGGGTCAGTGCTGCTACATCAGCCACCATCCTCTCTCCCGTCCACCCTGTGGTGCTCCGCAATCATGGAGCTGCTGCCATGGTCTGTCATTCTCTCTGGGGCTGTCCCTTCTCCTGCCCTTGAGTGTCTCCTATAAGCCTCATCTTTCTCCTTTATCTCTGACTCTCCTTGTCCCTCTGGGTGTCCCCCCTCCCCTTGTCTTTCCGTTTTCTGGGTGCCCCTGACCCTGTAGTGTCTGTCTTGCCACCCCACCCCCACTCTCTGCAGCACTTGCTAGTGCTCAGCAGCGCCCGTCTCCCATGGCTGCAGCCCCGTTGGCCCAGGGCCCGGCCCTTACAGTAACTCATCGGGCTGATGGAGACGACTTTGATGAAGAAGCCTCCCCTCCCCCTATGGGGGCCTAAGAGCACATGCGCATGCATGCATGCGAGTGTGTGTGTGTGTGTGTGTGTGTGTGTGTGTGTGTGTGTGCATGTGTGTGTGTGTGCACGTCTGTGTGCACCTGAGTCACCCTGTGAAGGGTGCCTGGCCATCTTCTCCACCCTCGCCTGACTGAGACCAGAAAGGAGCTGGGAGCAAGGGGCCATCCTGTTTGTGATCTAACCGCCATCTACTCTGCTCGTGCCTGGTTTCCGTTGCTGCTCCCATGTAGTGGGCAGTGGACCTGGCATGGAGACTCTCCCTGGCTGAGAGGAGAAAGGCACTGACAGAAGGCACAGATGGTAAGGGAGGATCTAAGGGCCACCAACAGGGCTGGGGTGGGGGAGCAGGTTTGCCTGCCGTGGCCTCTTGTCTCACTTTTCCTGAACTGAGCAGCAGCTCTGAATTCGTACAATTTTGTGTTCACTTCCTGGCTTGCTGGCTGACTTAGGACTAAGGACGTTGTCTTAGCCCCTTAGACCTGGAGAAGGGGGGCGTTAGCTGAAGATGAGTAAATAGCCATGCTCCCTCCGTATGAGCCAGGCCAAGTAGTAGCTCCAACTTGAGAAGGGTGGTAAAGGTCACACGGGATAGAAACAGCAGAGCTGTGCCAGGGAGGTGCACCCAGAGCACTTGTGGCTGTGGCTGTAGCTGTGATGGGGGTGGGAGGGGAGGAGGAGGAGGAAAGAAGATACGGGTGAGGGGCTTTCCTGGAGAGGTCAAGTGTAGCGACTGGTAGGCAAGAGCTCTCCCGCAGAGGAGGCCCACCCCCAACCCCAGCCACCCCCAGCTGCTACAGGCTGACACCCACCTCCAGGTTCCCCCACCGTTGCTGCTGCTTGCTGCTGCGTCTGCACTCTCTCTGGCACTTTCTCCGGGTGTATCTGGCAGCGTTTCTCGGCCGGTGTCTCTGGCTGTGTGTCTGGCAGGGTGTGTGACTGCGTCTGACGGTGCCTCTGGCAGCGTGCTCTGTGCTGTGGATACTTCCTGACTGCGCATCTGGCTGTGGCTCTGGCTGTTTGTCTGGGTGGGTGCCTGTTTGTGTCGATCCGTTTCTCTGCAGCTCCTCTGCTCGTGTGTCAGACAGTGTCTCGGGCTCTGTCGCCAGTGGGTCCGCTGCCTGCGCTGCCTGTTCCTCCTCCAGCAGAAAATCTGCCTGCCTCTGGCCGAGCCTTCTGTGGGGTTTCTGGCAGGTCCCCCGGTTGTGTCAGCTGTGCTCTTAACCATTTCTCTGGCTGGTTATCTGGTTCTGTCTGCCTGTTCCCTTGGCTTTGTTCCATGGTTCCTGTAGCACTCACTAGGGAAACTGTTTTTTTGGGGTTCTTTCTTGTTGTTTAGGGCTGTCTGTTTATGATGGTGGTCCCGAGTGGGTGTATGGTGGTGTCCTCCTTGTCTCTCTGTGAATCTCTTCTTCAGCGGGACAGTTTTGTCTCCCCCATCAGACGGAGAGATCATTACATTGGGTGTCTGTTCTCCAGGTCACAGTTGCTCGCCTGCCTACAGGTGTGTGTGTGTGTGCTGGGGCACAGGGTTAGAGCAGTCAGACCCACCCTAGGAAGCTGGGCACTGGGCAGGTACCCCCAGGTGTACCCCAGTTTCTGGTGAATGTGTGTGCTTACCTGGGGACTCTGGTGCACACTTGCTGGCCTTGGGATCCAAAGCCCTTGTAGGCATTTGGCTGGGATTCCAACAAGGACATACATGTGAAAATCTCAATGTTTCCTTGGTCACTAGTGCACAGTGCAGCAAAAGCCAGCTCTAACCTTGCAGCCCTTCTGCTCTTAGTTCCCCAGAGTCTGTGGCCAAGCTCATGGCATGGTTGGTGAGGGACAGATGACCATCCAAGGGACTCCTGGGGTCCAGGTTTCAGGCTCTGCCCTCAGGAGCATGGCAGGGGGCCTTTATTCAAGGTAATTTGGGAAAGTACAGACCTCCAATTACCCTTTCAGTTTGTGATGTTTATAGCTAATTAGCCAACCTCACCAGGAAAGTTGTTGTTTTAGAAAAATGACCCTGGCATTGCCAACGTTCTATAACTCATCTGTGCCTGACTGCACTGCAGCCAGCAGTGTTATCGAACAGAAAACCACTGTAGGTTGCCTTCTACCGTCATAGCAACCCTTTACCTACAATACCAATAATGTTACTTTCTGTTGCTTCAAGGAGGATCCTGAGCACCATTAAGAAGGGCGTTTGGGGTCAAGGTGCAATGACCTTAGGAATGGGATTTCCCAGTCTTGCCTGAGAATGGGGTAGGGTGGGGAGTGTCCTCCCCAGGAGATCTCTGCCTAGGCCGATGCCACTCCTCCCCCATTTCTACCATTTCTTCCAACAGATGGCTGCTCCTGTCCCGTGGGCCTGCTGTGCTGTGCTTGCTGCCGCCGCTGCTGTGGTCTACACCCAAAGACATAGTCCGCAGGGTGAGTGCTGGGGCAGATGCCCGCCAACCCCCTTCCCAGAGCCTGCCACGAATCCGCGACTTTGCACAGCTGCACACTGACACGGACACACAGGAACACCCGGAGGGACGTGGGGTCTTGTGCTGCTGATTTGCAGGGTGACCCCCTGGTGTCCCAGACAGTGTCCTCCAGAATCACATTCCTGGGTGGTTACACACGACTGTCATGTCTCCAGTTTGGATGATCTGTCTCCCTTCTCACTGGGCTGCTGGGACATGAGTTGGAGAGGGACTCATGTCCAATATCTGGGTGAAAGGGGATCTTCTTCTGCGGGGTTGATAGGAAAGTGGCTGGAGGCACAGCAGGTAGGATTGCTGGTCACCTTCTACTTTCAGCCTTCTCCTGGAGGGAGAGAGGAACAGAGATAGTGCACAGAGAACAGGTTAGGAGATAGGCAGAGGCATGAGTTGGAGGCAGGGATGGTGCCCTAAGGAAGGGGACATGTCAGTTAGCACTCAGGGGCCAGCAAGTCCTTCCCAGGACCCACAGGACAAGCAGCAGTGCCCCTGCTGGGGAAACAGGTGCCCTCTCAGCTTGGCCATCAGCACAACTCAAATAGCCACATCAGTGGAAACTCTGAACTTGAACTTGCCTCAAATGAGTCTACCTAAACTCACCCACTTGGACAAAGCCTGCACATGGGGCTGGGCAGAGGCAGAGAGGGTGGGGGCATCTTTGGAGCCCAGGCACAGAGCAGACCCTGATGGCTCTGCCACCCTCAAGAGCTGTGGGTTCCAAGAGGGCAGTAAGCCTGTACTTCTCAGCCTTGTCTGTACGAGACCAATAGCCCCAGAGAGAGCCTGACTGGCCCCAGGGCTGCCAGGGTGGGCTCTGCCGATGTGTGCAGAGGTATCTGTCTTGTCCCTACAGACAGGGCCACGTGTGACCAGGGTCCTGGGCGGACACACGGCTACATATCCGAAAGAGTCTGGAACTGTGTCCCATGCTGGTGAGCATGGGCTGTTTGGTTGTCTTTCTCTGTGGAGCTGGACTCCTGTGCTTCAGGCTTTCCCTCATTTGTGTTAGTATCTCTGTCCAATCTGTGCATCTGTGTCCCTGTTGAAACTGTTCCTGTGTGAGAGACGTGTCCCCACATGTAGCCATGCCTCTGGATGACAATGCTCCTGTGTCTGCTTGTCTTTTTTGTTTTGTTTTGTCTTGTTTAAATAAAGACCTATTTATTTGAAATGCAGAGTGACATAGATAAGGAGAGACCCTCCGTTGGCTGGTTCACTCCCCAGATGACCGCCATAACTGGCGCTGGGCCAGTCTTAAGACAGGAGGCTGGAGCTTCTTGCAGGTCTCCCACATAGGTGGTGGGGTCCCAAGCATTTCAGCCATCTCCTGCTGCTTTCCCAGGTGCATTCGCAGGGAACTGGTTCGGAAGTGGAACAGCCGGGACTTGAACCTGTGTTGCAATATGGAATGCTGGTGTTACAAGTGCTGGCTTCACTTGCTGCACCACAGTGTTGGCCCCATGCCTATGTTGTTGCGTCAGATATTACCATCCCTGAAATGGGGCAGTGTCCCTGGGTGACTGGAAACTCATATGTAACTATAACCTTGTGGATTATATCGTGTGTGTGCATCTTCATCCGCATCCTCGTGTGTGCGTTTGTGTGTGTGTGACAGTGTGAAATTGCTTAGGATGGAGGGGGGGTTGGTTTCCGGCATGTGGTCCCCATGTGAGTCTGTGTGTGCAGGTGTGAGGGAGCTGTCAGCTCTGTCCCTCTGTGTTCTCCATGTCCATGACCTCATCCTGTCTCTGTCTCTCATCCTGGCTTCTAACAACCTTTTCACAGCTGATTCCTTTGGAGCATTTGTCACCGCGTCAGGGCCAAGAACCCCATCCTCCCCCTGCTGCTTGATTTAATTTTTGAAATGGACAGCACATCAGTAGGGGCACCCACGGGGTGGGAGGAGAGCTGTCCGAGACAAAGGATTAAATCATCGCCATCTTTGGCACAGTTGCATGCACGGCTCTGTGCGTGTGTGTTGCGTAGCTGTTGTGGTGCTGTGTGATTGTCATGCTGTGCTGCCCCCCCTCCTGCCTTTGCATGTGGCCTCTCGTTGTCTTCTGTCATTGCGTGGTCATTTCTGTCTTCCTGGCCTGCCCTCAAATCCTTGGTTTGTCACTGTCTCAGGTTGTGTTTCCGTTTCCTCGGTGAGGCAGACAAGGTGAAGTGGGGGAAGTGTGAGCCCATGGCCACCTTGTTTGTGGTGTGGCTGGCTGACCGTTGCCTCATCCTGTGGCTGTACCTGTCCCCAGTACTGAGGGCCATGCTGGGCCCATGTTCCTGCTGAGCTGCTATTGGTCAGCACTGATGCGTTGCCTCCGGGACCACGATGGCCACGCCCCCTCCCCAACGGTCAGTTTTCAGCCTCTTCCTCAGGCAGCTGGATGCATTCTCTGCTGGGGTGGGGGCGGGGGGTGTGCAGGGAGAGAAAGGGGGGCTTGGCATGGTTCCTGGAAGCTCCAGGTTTTTGGAAGGAGGTTGGAGGGGGGCTCCATGGCTGGAGCTGGTGGACTGGGACAGCAGCGAGAGTGGGGGGGCTCAATGGCCTGAGCCTTGGACACTGGGGCCTCTTGGTCAGGGGGAGGCCCCCATTCAGTCTCTAGTCCAGCCTCACAGCTGTGGCCTCCAAGGCCCCCAGCCACCGCCCTTCCGCCCGTTCATCCTCTGTTCGGCTGGTCCCAGGCCCCACAGCCGAGTGGTCAGGGCTGGCCGGGTTTCCTGCCTCCTCTCCGCCAACAGGACTGAGAGGCGCAGAGAGGGGCAGGACAAGCGGAGGCGCCAAGAGCGACCCTGGCACAGGACGGCCACATGTTGCAGCGCCGGGGAGGGGCTGCACCTGGGGGAATCAGTGGCCTGTGTTGGGGCGGGTCCCTACCTTCCCACCCCCTCCCCACAAGTCTAGTGGTGTTAACAAGTCTAATTAAGAGGCCACTGGCCCAACTTAATTGGCTCGTTAACAGGAATTGCTTCTGAAAATCCCCCACCTCAGCGGGGTGGCTCTATGGAGGGGACGTGAGCAAGTGTTAACGAGGAATCCTGCAGCCACCGCTCCCCCCTCCCCAACCACCACTATTGCCCCTCCCCCGCTGCTCGTCCCCTCCCGCCAGCCCGCCCTCGCTCCACTGATCTGGCTGGGACAGGGGAAGCATCTGTCCACAGGCTCAGGGGGCAGGACAAAACGGGGAAGGGGGGCTGTCCTGAGATTCCGATCTCTCTGGCTTTGTCAGCCTGCTGCTCTGTGACCCCACCGCTGCCGTTCTCTCACCGCGCCTCCTCCCCCACCTAGCGCTGCCTCCCGACAGGTGCTCCTTCCGCCCCTCCATCCCCAGTCTCCTGGGCTCCGTCCATCACGCCTGGGTTGCTGAGGCCAAGGCTGGCCTTTGCTTTTGGCTCTGACAGGCTCCTCCTGGGGGCAGGAGAGGAATGGTTAGAAGTGCTCACTCAGTCCCAGCGCCAAGCCCCCCAGGCCCTAAGCAGTTCCTGTCACAGAGTTGACAGCTGCCAGGAGCTCCCTAGGTGTCCTGACCTGCCTGTTCCCCCTCCCTCTGCTGCTGCTCAAACCTGGATAGCTTCGAGATGGGACTCTGGGCGCTGGAGAGGGGAGGAGAATGGGCAGATTTGGGGCGAGGAGGGGGGTCAGGAAGAGAGAGATGGGGAGATAGAGACACAGCAAGCAGAAGAGGTTGTAGGGGAGAGAGAAGGAGGACCTTTCCACCGACTTGCCTGGGTAACAGATGTCAGGGACTGGGGTTGGGACTGTTGGTGGCAAGAGGTTAGGGTCATGGGGGTCAGGCAAACTTTTTAAAGGACCAAGGGACTGGAAGTGAGCTGGGTTTTCACAAAAAAACTGACTCTTCCCAGCATTACACAAACTACCTCCCCCTGCCCCTCACCAACCTCCTGTGCAGTTGCCCACTGATATGGATATACACAGGCGTACACAGATGTAGAGATGTACCCACGCACTTGCACAGTCATAGAGAGGTTTTTGCACACACACTATGTCACACAGCCTCACACCAAATCTCTCACCTGCATTCCTCACCCATGCACCCTCACAGGCTATCATCCACTCATACACTCAGTTTGGGGTGCTGGACAGAGCAATAACCTATTACTTTTTTCCCTGTATGCTTTCTGCCCACCTCTCCTCCAGAGGCACCCCATGTGCAGTACGAGCGCCTGGGCTCAGACGTGACTCTGCCGTGCGGGACAGCCAACTGGGATGCAGCTGTGACTTGGCGAGTGAATGGCACAGACCTGGCTCCTGACCTGCTCAACGGCTCCCAGCTCATGCTCCGTGGCCTGGAACTGGGCCACAGTGGCCTGTATGCCTGCTTCCACCGTGACTCCTGGCATCTCCGCCACCAAGTCCTGCTGCACGTAGGCTGTGAGTGTTGTCCTCACTCCTCTTCCCACCTCGCTCCTCCCTGAGGCCAGAACCCCAGCTCACATCGTGTCTTTCTGTTGGGGGACAGGGAGTGGGGAGGACAGCCTGACACTTTGCCTTCATCCTATCGTGGGCTTGTTCTTCTGATATCCCCAAGAGCAATCTTGCTCGCTTGAGTCCAGACTCTTGGACATTTGGCCGATGCATTTGGGATCCTGAAATCTCATCTCCTGTGACAAAATGGGCAGAGGAGGGTGGCAAGTTGTGAACCACTTGGGGCCGGCGTGGGGAGGAATCCTAGGATCATGGCTTTGGAGTGAACTCACTGTGCCTGCCTCCCCCAGGGGCTGGCCAGAGGGAAATGAGGGGATAGCAGATATGGTTATGCAGGTAAGGAAATGGGCATGAGAGAGTGGGGAGGAAGAAGGGCCAGGAATAGGAAACACAAGGGGACTTGGAGAACTCAGAATGTGCACTGGAGCAACTCCACTAAAGCTGAGTGTGGCTCTTGACTTCAGAGGTTGGGGCTGGTGACAAAGGTGCAAGGAGGGGTTGAGGGAAGTGGGGCCAGGGTTGGGAGGAAGATTGGGATCCCAGTGTGCAGAGGGGGATAAGGCTGGACCTGCAGTACTGATGGTGGATTAGGGAGTGGGGGTGCAGAAAGTGGAGCGGTAGAGATTAAGATATCTGGAGGTTTCCCTGGCTGCAGCCCCAGGAGAAAAGGGAAGAAAAGGAAACTGTTTGGGTAGTATCTTCCTTTGAGTCCGATCCCAAGACGAAAACTCACATGCAAGTGGTCTTTGACCAGCGGTGGAGACACCACAGGGACTAGGAAAGTGACACAGGAAATGTAGAAGAGTAAGCTATCCAGACGGTACCTCTGGGCGGCCGGGGTCACCACCCAAGGAACTCTGGGTGCACATGCAGAACGCACACCTCACAGTTCCCCAGCCTAAGCATGAGGGATCTGGATGTTTATACACAAACCATTGCCCCTCATTGGCTGAGGGATTCTCCTGGGATGGGGGTGGAGGAACTTTAATTCCCCAGCAGTTTTGGCCTGATGCCTTAGCAAGCACAGCAGGCTTGGTGGCCAAAGAAAGCTCTTAGGCAAATAACTGCAGAAGTTGGCAGTGAGCAGAGAGAGAGAGAGGTGTGGGTGAGGGAGCTGCAGCTTCATGGACATCTGCTGCTACAGACAGGGGAGATTGGGGTCCTCAGGGGACAACTGGGGGTTGAAGCCTGGCAGCCAGCGGACCGAGGGGCCAAGCAGCAGGGAGGCCTGTGCAAGGGATGGGAATCTCAGCAGGTGTGTGTGGGGGGATGTCAGCATGAAAGCTATGAAAAGTGGGGACATGGGCAAGGGAGAGAAAGGTGGACCCAGGTTAAGCATGCAAGGGGTGGAAGGAGAGCCATGAGCTACAAAAAAATGAGAAAGTGGAAAGAGCAGGGAAGGAACAGGGAAGAGCAGGTGAGGTCTGGAAAAGTCAGGATGATGAGGTCTTTGTCAGATTCACCCACCAACACATGAATACAGTTGAGTTTTCTTCTCTCCTGAGCCAGATTCAAGCATCTTAGGCCTCTTCCCAAATGGCTGATTCACCCCATTGCTTAAGAATGGTCAGTGGGGCTGACGGAGGTTGTAACAATGTATTTTGGATGGGTTGGGACCTTTCCTCCCATTGTATTCAAAACAGGAGAGATGGCTTTCAAAACGGGACATTTTAGCTGCAAGGGTGGAGTGACCCCTTTTGGCCATCTTGAGAAATGCAGGACCAGCCTGACAGAATCCTCCCTGGTCGCCTCAGAGTCAGTCTGAAGGGCAGCCCCTCAGCCTAGCCCTGGGAAAAGGTCCATTCCCGGAATGTTGCCAAGAAAGGACGAGGCCATCCCATCAGCAGTCACACATACCCCTGCCTCAGGATGGGAAAAGCTGGCACAGATGGTTTTGCCTTGGTGAACCCAGCCGCCCCCACTGCCTTCCTCAGACACTATGGTTCTTTGAGAGGTCACAGCAGAGGAACTGGGTTTTGAAGAACCATCTAGTTTGTGGCCTCCGAACATGGCCGCAGCTGATCAGGGCCCAGCTCTTTCATCTCCGGTGCTCACCGCTCCCCAGGCCCTGCCTATCAGAGAAGAGCTGGCCCTGAACTGGCTACAGTGTTAGTATCAGGTACTTATCTCTCATTGCCTTATTTCCTTCTAAGGACCTGGTCAAGGAACAGGGGATGTTCATCTTGATTGGCTCCGTCACTTTCTATTAGTCACAGGAGGCTGGGTTTGGCAACACTCAATATCATATTATCCTTCCTACCAGCTCTCAGAGAGCAGCACAACGTTATCCCTGACGTGTGGGTCGTTCAAACAAAATGATTTACTGTTTACCCTAAGCATGTCAAAGTGTTAGGCCTCTATTCCCAGGGAAGCCTGATCCTAACAGCATGCTGCCCAAAGTCTCGTTAACCAGGCCAGGCCGCCTTCCTCCGGCTCCACCTTCCTGCCCCCAGGTGGACGCTCACAGGCAGAGCACTGGGGACCCTCACCTAAGATGATGTAGGGAAATGGGGTTGCAGGGTCCCCTTTAAGTAACACTCTTTTGCATCATTCTGAGTTTCAGCTAAAACAGAAACTTAATTTTAACAGTTTCTTGTCCAGCTTTAATTTTTCTTTTCAAATTTGATTCATCAGGATGCCAGACCCTGTGGTTCAGCACTGCTTTCTACTCCTCAGCCCTGTTTGGCTAGGAAGGTAGGAATGATGCGAGCCAGAGAGAGAGAAAGCATGAGCAGTGATAAAAGATGTCTGGGGTGGGGGGATCATGAGTGGGAGGCCAGAGGGGAGTCTTGAATTGGGGCAACTCCAAGGATGCCACAAGGTAAGGTAGAGACCAACCCTGGGCCTCAAGTGCCTGGCAGGAGGAGGAGCGTGGGTGGGGCATGGGCAGGGCTGCCGCGGAAGGGTCACCCCGCCCTGTCCTGGCCTGATCTGGCCTGGCCCAGGGTGTGGGCAGCCTGCCCCCCCCTCCCTGGACCGACGGGCAGGCCTCGTGCGTGCCGGGGGCTCTGGCCCAGGCGGGCTGGCGAGATGAGAGGAAAAACATGCGGTTTGGTGGGCTGGACATGGAAAAACAAGCCAATTAGGAAGAAAACAAACAAATCCCGGGCCAGCGGGGGCACACGCACTCACGCACATGCACACACAGCGCCGCGTGGGACCTGGCGCCACCCTGCTGAGGGCCTGTCCCCATGAAGGGGCACCTAGGAGCGTAGCACGCGCCCCCAGGAGTGAGGGCAGGATGTGCATGCCTACCAGCATTAGCTCGCATGTCTCCACAAGCCGGCCTCACGCGCACGGTGTCGGCCTTGTGCCGGGAGCACCTTTCCACGCTCACGGTTTGGAATGGTCTCTCTGGCTGAAGCCCTGTGACACACCCTGTGTGTTATGTGCGTGTTCGCCGTGGGCCTTCTGCACACAAGGGTGCGTTTGCACGCACGCTCTTGGAACCCAGGCCACACACCTCACATGTAGAGACGATGTGGAGATAGAAAGCCTCACCCTGAGTTCCATGCAGTGTCCAGCTCCATGGCCGCCTGGGGGCCACAGCTGCACGGGAGACCTCTCAGTCACATATACACACAGCCTCACAATCGCAGTATCTTCAAAACTCTTGTTCCTTCTGGCTCACAGCCCGCCTCCCAACCCCACACTGTCCCGCAATCTCACACTCGGCCTCTCCCAGCACCCCCACCTCCAACCACCCGGCCCCTCAGCTGGGCTCCAGCTGCAGCAAGTCACTCCTTTTCTTCCTTGTCTTTGTTTTTCTTTCCTCCTTTTCCCTCTGAGAAACCTGGTCCCTGTCAGGAAACCCAAGCCTTCCCTGCTCAGGGCCCAGGGCCAGGCAGGAGTAGCCAGATGATAGACAAAACCCTCGCCCAGCCTCCTGGCTGCCCGTGACCTGCCCAGAGAGGGGAACGGCTTTGAGCTGGGGGAAGACTTGCCCAGAGGCTAGTCTGGGGGTGGGGTGGGCAGTGGACAGAGGAGATTGGCTAGTAGGTGTAAAGGCCAGCCTGGGGAGGGGGCCGGGCAGCCAGTGCCATGGCCCACACTGCCCTCCCAAGTGTCCTGGGCAGCAGGGAGCTGACTTGGCAGACTTCAGTGCCCCCTCCACCCGCCTAGCGCCCTTCTCCTTTGAAGCTGGGGCGGCGGGGCAGGAGGGGGGTAGCGACAGGAGCGGGAGGGGGGGGGGCGGAGTGGAGGCTTCTCAGCCGACCTTGGAATGTCCTTTCCTCCCAGAGTGCCTGCCAACTCTGGCCTGGCCCACAGGCCCCCAGAAGGCACTTCCTGTGTCCTTGGCCGCCCCCCACCCTGCCCCCCACGCAGAGCTGCACACCCATGGGCCATCAGGGAAGGGATACTAAAGGCACACGAGACGAACGTGGAAGAGACGCAAGATGAACAACGGGGCCTGGAAGGCTGCCCAGAGCAGACCAGCGATGATGGTGGGCAGAATGCAGGCTTGCCTCTGTGTGATCACAGCTGGACGCTGGCTATCCCCTGCAGGCATAGGGCATGTAGCCGCCACTGCCCCCAACATCGCCCACTCTTCCAACAAACTCATCTCTTCTACTGCAGAGCAGATCTGGGTACTGGGCGTTTTGCCCTGGGCTCCTCTACAGCTTCACCCTAACCACACAGACACAGGCTGAGCACACACGGTCACACAGAGCCACTCACGGTCACGTGCACACTGTGGCCAGCAGCCCGCGGTCCCCTGTGTGTCACCATGGCCACTGTACAAGCATAGACATGCACTCCATTACGCTGTCCCTGGCTTGCTGAGCTGCCCCCTCCCACTTCCTGTCCACCTGTCAGGCAGAGGGTGGGGGCCAGAAGGGAGAAGGGGGGAGGGAGGCACAGGAGGGAGGTGTCAGTGTCCCTGGAGCCCTGGACGAACATTCCTTGCTTGGGTCAGATCACAGAAACTGCCTCCTTCCAGGAACCTGAGCCGCCTGTCCTCACGCCTTACCCAATGCCTGGGGGGTGAGACAGCTGGGCTAAGTGCTCACAGCAGCAAAAAAGAATGCGGTTAGACAGCAGAGAGGACCATGTGCACATGTGGTGATGGTGGTGGGTAACCCTCTCCCAGGGTTTGGCTTTAACTGCCTGGTTGTATGACCTCAGGCAGCCCCCTTCCCCCATCCCTCTTGGGACCTTCTTATTTCAGAGTTAAGGCAGCTGCTGAGCAGGTAAAGAAGGGCTTCTTCAAGGGTCTGTGGTGGAAGCTGAGGGCTGGAACAGTGCGGAGAGCTGTCCCAAGGGAGCAGGTGCTTCCTCCCCACAGGCACTTGGATACACAGAGTTGCACACCGTGTGGCACCGAGAGCCTAACACAGACCTACAGACCCCACATCCTCATGGAAGTGTCCATGTATCCCCAGCCACTCGACCCAGGTGGCCTGCTGACAGGCATGTAACCTACATCCTCGTGCACGCAGGCACCTGTGCGTGTGCACATATGCTTAAGAGGCTGCCTGGTATTGCTGTGCTGCGTAGCCACCTGGCCCACCCTGCGGAAAGAAGGCAGGGTGCCTCTGCTCCAGGAAGTGCACCCTGATCACCTCCAGCAACCAGAGGACTGGTTCAAGATGGGTCTCTTCGCTCAGCCTTCCGCTGGGGGCGGACACAACGTGGCAGGAGATGCAGAGCTGGGGCCGATCCCCCAGACATTGCCTCCATCCCGTGATTGATGAGCTGAGGCCCGCAGCCCCCTGCTCCCCACAGTTCCTGCCTCCACCAAGCAGGTGGGGGGGGCTCCCTCCCCACACAGCCCTTGTTTTCCTTTAATTAAACATCTGGCTCTCTGTGGCCTGGGAAGCCTCAGACCCTCGCTGACAGCACCCCCCCCCAACCTTTGGCATCCATGATGGGTTGAGGAGGGAGAGCCAGGGTTTGGGGGCCCACCTGTCCCCACACTAGTACAGGCAGCCGGGGGCGCCAATACCACTCTGACCATGCTCTCCTCATCCCCAGTGCCTCCGCGAGAGCCCGTGCTCAGCTGTCGCTCCAACACCTACCCCAAAGGCTTCTACTGCAGCTGGCATCTGCCCACCCCCACCTACATCCCCAACACCTTCAACGTGACTGTGTTGTGAGTAGCTGCATCTGTGACCCAGGTCTGACCCCCCCCAACCCTTCCTCCCACCCACCACATACCTTGAGTCTACACCCCAGTCTAGCCTTGGGCTTGACCTTCCCGCCACCTCTGTCCTGCCTGACCCTTGTTGGTAATGGTACCTGGGTCTCACCTCTCCACAGGCATGGCTCCAAAATCATGGTGTGTGAGAAGGACCCGACCCTCAAGAACCGTTGCCACATCCGCTACATGCACCTGTTCTCCACTATCAAGTACAAGGTCTCGATAAGTGTCAGCAATGCCCTGGGCCACAATGCCACAGCGATCACATTCGATGAGTTCACTATTGGTGCGTATGGTAGGGGGAGCCCTGCTGTGTCCTCTAGTAGAGATGTGTCTCAGAGGAGAATGTGTGCATTGGCAAGGATGTTCCCATGTGTGCATATGTATCCCAGCACATATGTACATTGGCATGTATATAATATAATATGCACCCCTCCAGACCTGGCATATGTGCACCTGTGACTATCAAAGTGAATGTCCTCTATCTACAGGTCTGAGGGGCCTCTCCAGCAGCTCTGGCTATCATGTCTCTGGCTCCTAAAGCACGCAGCAGAGGAAGGGGGGGCAGGTTGGGCCAGACCCTTACGCAGCTGCAGCCTCCAACCTCCAACCCCCTCCCCTCCGCCACTAATGGCTTCCTTACGGCCTGTGATGAATGAGGTGTCAGAACAGGAGACAGGACTGGGACAGATACCTCCCTCACCCTGACTCCCCATCCCAGCCAGACCCTCTGCCTGCTCCTATTCAAGGCAGAGCCTCTGCCTGCTCCTGTCCCATGCCAGCCAGACCTGCCTGCTCTTGCTCCACCCAGCCAAACCCTCTGCTGCTCTCTACCCCACTGCAGGCAGACTGCCTGCCTTCCTTGACTCCAATCCTTCAACTGGACCTTCCACCTGCCCTTGTCCCCTCCTCAGCCTCCCAACCCCCAGCTAGATCCCCAGGCAGACTTTTGTACATCAATTGCACCCTTAGGTGCTCCTGCCATATTCCCAGCCTGCCCCTCACCCAGCCCTGTGACATCTGTGGAATTTTAACCTTAGCCCATAGAGTAGCTTCAAACCCAGGCTCTTCCAGAGGAGGCTGTATCCCGGTTTGGAAATGGAAAAATTGAGGTGAAAAAAACCAGGCTTGTGTGTGTGTGTGTGTGTATGTGTGTGTCTGTGTGATGCTGACACAGAGAGGAGTGTCCGGGTGATGCTGGTGCTGACAGTGGAGGCATTGCAGGGGCTTAGCTATTGGATGCTGCTCATCGTGAAGAGGGGATGGGGGTGGTAGGGTGACATTTGAGATGTCAAAAGCCGCAATGATTTAGTGACAGCCTTCATGATGTTGGAGGTGTCATGGGCAGGCAGATGTAACGAGGTGGTTGTTAAAATAGCGGCTGCCCGAACTGACAATAGAGAAGAGGAACAGCAACCACCTTGATAACAGCGGTTGGGTAATCTGAAGAGGTCAGCATGGGTGGGCAGGGTTGGCTGAGTGGGGTTGTTCCCGGAGACGGGTAGTGACAAAGCTCTGTGTCCCAAACAGTGAAGCCTGACCCTCCGGAGAATGTGGTGGCCCGACCGGTGCCCAGCAACCCCCGGCGGCTGGAGGTGACCTGGCAGACCCCCTCCACATGGCCTGACCCCGAGTCCTTCCCTCTCAAGTTCTTTCTGCGCTACCGGCCCCTCATCCTGGACCAGTGGCAGCATGTGAGTGTCCTGCCCTGCCCAGACCACGAGGGCCCGCAGCAGAGTCACTATGTTCCTGGTGGGCCTGGTAGCTGTTGGAGAGGCACTGCGGAGGGAGAAGGGACCAGGGTCCCTGGGAGAATGGGTGATACTGAGTGAGGTGTTCCGAGATGGGTTGGGGGGCAGGTCCCAGTGACTCACTAATGCAGTGAGAATGCATGTGTCTTAGTGACTATCCGGGGAGGCAGAGAACAACGCTAGGAGATGGGAGAAGGCAGACAGCATTTGCCTTCCCTGAACTCTGCTCTCAGCATCTCCCTCCTGATATCAGCCTGCACTATACCCAGCAGGCAGCACAGTCCTGACCTCAAGGACTCACAGATAAATAAGGCTTGGGGGTGGGGTGGGGGGTCAGGAGCAGAAGGCAAGCTCAAGCCAGGCCAGGGAAGTGAGTCTGGGCCATGACTAACATCAGGGCTCAGCTTAAGGCTCATTTTAAAGTGGTGCATCCAGCAGTAGCCAGGGCTGAAAACTGAGTGGTGGTTGAAGCTAGGCGTGGGATTGGGCCATGTCTGGATGATGATCAAGCCACCGCAGAGGACTCTGGGGAGCACCTAGGAGCTTGGAACCCACTTTGGGGTTCTTCTATATCCAGAGCACCGTGCCCCTGGGGCTGGAGGAACTCTGAGGTGGCCATGAGGCCTGCGGGTAAGGGTGGGGCTGTGAGGCTGTTCCCAGGGGTCAGCCAGTGTCCCAGCTCCAGCTCTGTCTGCACCCCCTGCCTCAGCCCAGCCTGCCCTTTAATGTGCATAATTCGATTCCTGGGTGCCTGTCTAGGTTGCAGGCCTGGCCCCCGCCAAGGCCACTCACTCACATGCTCACATGTTCCCTGACAGAGTCCGGAGTCCCTCCCGCCTGGCTAGCTGCCCGCGCCTAATGCATTGCTAATAACCAGGGTCTCATTTCACAAGTCCCCCTCCCCCGCTAACGAGCTACAGGCAGCAGCCCTGCGCGTTGCGGCGCACACGCCTTGCAGTGGACCTGGCACACTGCCCACCACACACACACACACACGCACACACGAACATGTATGCACACAAGTGGCTTCCAGCAGGAACTCTGTTCCATGCTGGCACATGACAAACATGCCAAGACCACGCACCGACCCCATGCCAACGTGAGCGGTGCAAAGTGTGTGTGGCCCTGTGGCACGGCCATGTATGGCCTGTGGTACATGCTAGTCCGCTCCCTGTCTTGCCCATGTCAGGGATGGCTGGATTTACGTCTCTTTTCAACTGGAGCTATGCTCTGAATGGAATTGATGCTCCCCTATCCTTGGCCTCTCAGAGAGAGGCAGGTGTACAACTGGGAGGGGGTGGCGTGTGGAAGGCAGAGCAGAGAGAAACATCACTTAGATTTTCAGGAGGAAAATGCACACATCAGGAACTGCAAAGAAGCAAGGGCTCGAGAAGGGCTAGCAGGGGCTGACTCAGCATGTGTGGACAAAGGGGAGGTGAGGACTGGGGCTCAGCCTGGGTTGCCTGAGGCCTGGAGGATGTGTGTGACACCTGCTGCAGCTGACTGTGTAGGGGCCTGCAGGGCGAGATGGCTGTCTGCACCTAGGGAGTCCCTGCCCGTCAAGGAGCCCTTCTCTTAAGGGCGGATTAAGGGATCAGTGGTAACCCTGCATGAATGGTCCCAGCGGGCTGGTGCGGAGCCTGGTGGCTAAGCCGCCACACTCTACATCCGAGTACCTGGCTGCTCTGGCACTTGACTTTAGCTTCCTGATAATGCAGATCCTTGAAGGCAGCAGTGATGGCTCCAGAAACCAGGTTCCTGCCACCCACACAGGAGGTTCAGAATGTGTTCCTGACTTCTAGCTTTGGCTCTAGCCCAGCCCCAGCCATGGTGGGCATTTGAGGAGTGAACCAGGCAATGGGAGCTATTACTATCTCCCATCTGCATTTCCATGTTTGTTTCACTTTTTATCTCTCTGCTTGTCCAATAAACAACTGAAACATTTCAAAGAGAAGAAAAAAAATGGTTCAGGTCTAGTCTAGATGATTGAGCTCTCGGGCCATATTCCCAGAAGGACAGGACCAGCTGTGAGCCCCCCAGTGAGGTGGCAAATTGATCTGCTGCCTGTGGCCCTGTGTTCCTTCAAGGCCTGCAAGCTGCAGTCCAATGGGAAGTAGGAGCTGGGGGCTTCTCGGCCTAGGGGATCTGAGCAGAACAGAACGTCCCTCACCACCATCCCACCTTGATCAGTGTCCCCTCACCACCATCCTTGGTCATTGTCTCCTGCATCTGAGCCACAGTCTCAGCAGGAACTATAGGAGCTGCCTGATCCACTTGGACGCAGCCAAGTGTGTACAAGTGCACGCACAGGCACGCGCACACACACGGCCCATCAGGTCAGGTAGCCCAGATCCGTTTTCTTGGCAAGCGGTAGGGAGAATCAGAAAAAGGACCCAAAAAGATCCTGAGGCCAGACGCAGACCAGAGCGGCCCCCTCCTCCGCCTCTGCAGGCTGCCCCTGTTTACGAGGCGGCTTAATGAGGCAGCGGGTGCCGCTGAGATGAACCAGAGCCCAGCCTGGGCCTGGGAGGGGCGCCGGACAGGCAGGCTGGCCTGGAGGTTCTGGGATGGGTGTGTGTTGGGGGGGTGCGGAGCGGAACGGCAAGATGAGGCCAGCTCAGCAGGGGTGGGGTAGCGATGCCTCCAGGAGGAAATGGAGCAGCTGTCCACTGTCTTGCCATTCAAGAGGCGGCCCTCACCAGCTTCAGCCTCAGGCAGACTAGGCACCATGGGGTGGGGAGCAGCTGGCATGAGCTGGTGGCTCTACAGGGTTTCTGGATACCTGAGCCCAGGGCTGGAACTCAAGAAAGTGATGGTGCTGGCTGAAGCCATTCAGGTGCTCTCCCTATGCAGTAATCGTGGTGACACTAAGACATGACTACTGCTGTTGAGGCCTTTTCACAGATGAACTCGGCAGGGCTGCAGGAGGTCCAGTCACTTGGTCATGGCGCTAGAAGGGCGGAGTGAGCATTTGAATTTGGGCTGTCACCCAGCTCCAGTGTCCTGGTTGGTCGCAGTAGAGGAGGGATGGTCCTGCCTGCCTCATCCTGTGACCGGTCACCTTCCAGCTGGGCCTGTGGGAGTTGAGAGAGCTAGGGCCACAATGGAGGCATAGGCATGGAGTCAATTCAACTCTGTCCCCTGTAGCACTGCCACTGTTTTTAAAGATTTATTTTTTGTTTGAAAGGCAGAGCTAGAGAGAGGAAAGACACAGAGAGATTTTCCGTCCTCTGGTTCACTCCTCTAATGACCATAGCAGCTGGAGCTGCTGAGTCAATCCAGAATCAGGAGCCAGGAGCTTCCTCTGGGTCTCCTATGTAGGCAGAGGATCCCAAATACTTGGGCCGTCCTCTGCTGCTTTCCCAGGTGCGTTAGCAGGGATTTGGACTGGCTCTGCCAGCAAAGGCTTAAGTTACTACATGGCACCTGCCCTGCCACTCTTCTTTTATATATATAATTTTGAACTTTTGAATTTTATGGTACAATTTCTTTTTTCTTTTTGAAAAAGATTTATTTATTTTTATTGGAAAGGCAGATATACACAGAGGAGGAGAGACAGAGAGGAAGATCTTCCGTCCGATGGTTCACTCCCCAAGTTACCGCAACGGCCGGTGCTGTGCCAATTCGAAGCCAGAAGCTCTTCCGGGTCTCCCACACGGGTGCAGGGTCCCAAGGCTTTGGGCTGTCCTCCACTGCTTTCCCAGGCCACAAGCAGGGAGCTGGATGGGAAGCAGGGCTACTGGGATTAGAACCGGCGCTCATATGGGATCCCAGCACGTGCAAAGACTTTAACCACCACGCTATCGCACCAGGCCCTTGTGGTACAATTTCATATAGATTGGGAACCCCCCCCAAACTCCCACCCCCTGACAAATTTTCCCTACAATACTCTATAATAGTATAGTCCTTCACAAGGAATCATAATTCCATCAGTCTCTTACTTAAGTGTGCCCTGACATTGCTGCTACAGACAATGTCAGACAGTCCAGCATCCCATTGTCTACACATGTCCAACAGTTTCACTGGGAATCCATCTTTTGTTTGGAACCTGCCACTCTTCTTAAAGACTATTACTCTTCAGCTGGGGCAGGGTCTCCCAGAGATGTCCACCCCGCAACACCAGGGAAGCTGTTGCTCCCTACAGGCTGTCTTCACTCCCCTCTCCCTGATGGAATCCCTGCCCCTCCCATGGTCTGGCTGCAGGTGGAGCTGTCAGATGGCACCACGCACACCATCACAGATGCCTATGCCGGCAAGGAGTACATCATCCAGGTGGCGGCCAAGGACAATGAGATCGGGACGTGGAGTGACTGGAGTGTGGCTGCCCATGCCACTCCTTGGACCGAGGAACCGCGCCACCTCACCACTGAGGCTCAGGCTCCGGGTGAGCCTTTGCCCCTTGCACTCTGGCCTGCTCCCTGCACCTCCTCTAGGGAGGCTGCACTGCCTCTGTTTGTATGGACCCTGCTATTTTCGAACCCTTGCTAACTGGATGCCCTTGGCAGGGGTCACTGGGTGTGGAGGGATTATCCATGAGCCTTGGGAAGCAGGATCCACTTGCTGGGGGTAGGAGCGGGGAGCAAGGCGCATTTGAGAGAGAAGTTGTGTATGCTGGGGGTGGTGGGACCTTGTGAAGGCTCCTCTGAGTCAGGCCTCACCCCTGGTCCTGCCCTGAGTTTCCCCCATGCTCCCCAGAGACCACGACCAGCACGACCAGCTCATTGGTGCCCCTGCCCACCACGAAGATCTGTGACCCCGGGGATCCGGGCAGCGGCGGAGGACCTTCAGCACCCCTCCTGGTCAGCGTCCCTGTCACTCTGGCCCTGGCTGCCGCTGCTGCCACTGCCAACAGTCTCCTGATTTGGTGGGTGACGTGGGCAGGGCTGGAGGACAGGGGTGGGCCCAGGGCAGCCCTCCTCTGCACCTCTGGGCCCCATCCCTCACAGCCCTGTCCTGTTTCCTTGCAGAGCCGGCATCTGTCTGTCTGTCCATCCGTCCGTCCCATGAGGGCCTGCCAGAGCACCCGCCAAGGAGCAGGAGGCCAGAGCTGAGCCCGCACACCCGGCTCCTGTTTTGCACATGGGCAGGAGGACCTCTGGCATTCTCTTCAGACACAATTTGTAGAGACCCCAGCAGGCCCAGGCCTGCCACCCCTCCTTGTCCCCCAACTTCAGCCTCACCCCTACTACGCCAGCCCATCTCCCTCCCTGGCAGGAGCAGGGCTATGCAGCTAACCCACCCACCAAAGACCCCCTTCAACCCTGCCCCCTTGGGCTGGAACCCTCCAATGCCAGCGACTCCCAGGAACCCTCTGGGGGGCCTGAGGGGAGCCCCTCACACCCACAGTTCCTCTCCTGTCCCCACATCTCCTGTCTGTCCCCAGGGTCTCTGTGGCCACCATCAGATGATAAGCTCCTGACGCTGGGGGAGGGGGGCAGCCACCCCTCTCCATCCCCTCCCCCGCGCCCACACTTTTCAGGCCCCCTCCCACTTCTGTCCCGTTTTGTACGTCCCCTCTCTGACCCTGCTCTGCCCTACAGTATTTAATGCCCCGGTCGGTCCCTTCTAGTCTGACTCAGTGGTAACTTGCTGTATTTGAATTTTTTATAGATGTATATATGGGGGGGGAGGGGGGTTCTCATTAAACGTCACCATTTCATGAGTCCTTGGAGCAGACCCTCCTTCTCCTCTCAGGACCCCTCCCTGCATGGGGCCTGGAGGAGCGAAGGCACTAGGCTTGGGCTGGGAAACATTGTCACGTTCCTAAAGGTTCATCTGGGAGTTTTCTACCTGGGGGGTGAGGGGTGCAAGGCTTCCCTGGGGCATGGGGTTGCGGCCAGGGTACAGATACGTGACATGAGGGGCAGAGACCTTTCAAAGGTTATTTCCAGAGCCGCCTCCCTGGAGTACTGGGACCTGAGCTCCACCCCAGGAGCAGAGATGGGAGAAGATGTGGCCAGACCTTATCCTTGGAATAGAGGGGTGTTCTGGCCTGCATGCAAGTGTGCCTGTGTGCCTGTGTGAGCCCCCTCATGGCCAGGACGCACAGTCCAGCTGTGCTAGCAGCTCAGGCCAAGGGCTCAGCCAGGCCACAGGGCTCAGGGCACAGAGTATGCGGTCCTGGGCAAGCAGAGGGGCTGCCTAGAGGAGGACAAGGGATGAAGCACTGGAATTATGGAGTGCAGTGTGATGTGGAGCCAGAGAGGGGCGGGGCTGTGGTTGTCCAAGGTGCTTAGTCCCGTCTTCAGTTCCTCACCCAGCTGGGAGTTCCATCCTCCCACTAGAGCACCAGGGACCCTCTGACCTCTCAGAGTTTGTCTGGGGGCCTCCCTGGGCCCCAGCCCTACCTCACCACCTCCTAGGTGTCACCTGACTGAGGTTCCTTATCGGAAAATGCCTGGGGCTGGGGCCAAGCTGGCAGACTCCCTGCCTGAGAATGTGGGTGAGAGGGTAGGGCAGAGTCCCAACTGGGGAGCCAGGCCTGGCCTCACTCCGAGTGCCTGGAGCCAGATGCAAAAGAGCAGTGCAAAGAGAGCCGTGTGCAGCCCAACTGCACATGGACACATTCACATACCTGTGGCAGGTGCTGTGCTGACCCAACAGCCACCAGCCACCCATCACACCCACTCCTGACTCAGACCCTCTGGCCTGGCTCAGAGGATACATGCCTTCCGTGTGGCATCATGCCCTGGAAGGGGTTCACAGGCCTCAAGTACTGATGGGTCAAGCCCAGGTGAGGGGTTCCAGAAGGAGGTGGCTAACTCTCTTTTAGGCCACAGGGACAGGGGGCTGCTAGGTGGGAAACAGGTGGCAGGTCTGTGGCATTGGGAGCTAAAGAGCCTCGGTGTGCAGGTTCAGGCTGCCTGTACCTGCCCTGTCCCCCGAGCCCCCGGGCCTGCCTCTGTTTATTCCCCAGGTTCAGCAGGGGTAGAGGGAGTAGGGTTTGCCAGGGTTGTGGGAGCAGGGAGTCAGTGCTGCCGACCCCTACCAAGGCTAGAATTCTTGGGTTGTGTCAAGTCCTCCACCCTTCCCCATCCTTACAGAGGGTGTGCTGAAGTTAGGGGGTCTCTGTGCTAACTTCCTTCCCTGAGAGCCTTGGTCAGTTCTGACCCACCCACCGCCCACCCAGGGTTTGGGCATCAGCAATCTGGCCTCCATTAGCAACATGGGAAAGCAATTATGTGGGGCCTGGGGAGGAGGGAGCTGCTGGAGCCGCAAGAGGCTGATGGAGGAGGCAGGGGATGAGGGCATCTCCCTGCACCCCATCCCAAGCCCAAGGCAGCTGCCAAGGTGGGGCCACCACTTCTCACTGGGCTGGGCGAGTCCTGGTCCCCTCTCAGGGTTGTGGCTGTTGCCTGACATTGCCTCCCTCCAGTCCCGTCCTTCCTTAGCTGCTTCCCGTGTTGGTGTTGGGAAAGCCCACAATGGTGTTGGGAAGACCCCAGTTCTGGAGTCACAGCAGACCTTGAAGAAAAACTGTGCAGGGGCAGTTTGGATCCCAGCCTTGAGGTGCACATGTGGCCCAGCCTTGTAAGCCACTGGCTGTTTGCTCCCCCAAGGGTGCTCTAGGAATGGTTCCTGCATCTCCCATCGCTCCCTCCATGGAGGCATGGCTCCATGCAATCCTGGACTCTTCTCTTCTAGTCTTGTTCGTCCTGTATCTCCATCTCCAGCTCTGCTTCTCTTATCTGTCTCTCCCGGCTCTGCCAAATCCTTCTTTTCCGTTGCTTCTCTCTGTGTGTACCCAGAGGCCAGACCTTGGCCTGTGACCGCTGCTCGGCTCTGGCCTGAGCCTGAGGCTGTCCTGGTTTCTGCTGCCCCCTCTCGGCCACCCGCCTGCCCGTCATTCTTGCTCCCAGGCTGGTGGACAAGCAGGGTAAGGACACAATAAATCCCTGCAGGTGGGCAGAACCAGAGATCCTGGTTGGGGTGGCAGCAGGAGGACGGTGGGCGCAGGGAGATGGGTGTTGAAGGGAGGGCGGCTTCAGGCCCTTAGGGGCATCTGGGCCACGGGTTCACTCCCTCTAGGAGTGGGACTCAGGGTTCATTTCCACACTGAATACTTGGCTTCTACCCCCCGGCTCTGTTCCCTGTGCCTGTGCCTCTTTATTGCCTGAAGTACCCCTGCGCACCAGATCTGCAGCCTGGAGCCACTGGACCCTGGCAGGCTGGCAGACTGAGAGGACCTACATGACAGGACTGGTCTCAGGACACTCTTCTGTCCCACAAAGCCTTACCCAACAGCACCGGTCTGAAGGGAGAGGCCAGTGGGGGGACATCTGAGGGATGGCTGCTCTGATGTGGGCTGGTTGGAGGCTGTCCTCAGCTAGAAGCTGTGTGTGTGTGTGTGTGTGTGTGTGTGTGTGTGTGTGTGTGTGTGTAGGGGTGGGCAGGGACAGGCCAAGAAGGGACAAGGTCGGATCGGGTCCTTCCCAGGACAGTGGCCTGGGGAGTGACCGCCAGGGGGCAGGGCAGGTTCTCAGGAGTCAGAGGCAACGGCCCCAGGAAGGGAATGAGCAGCCAGGCTTCCCAGTTTGCACCTGCTGCTGCCCACCATGAAATTCCCTGGGAGTCCAGATGTGGGACCAAAGTGCTTGGGTGACTTCCAAGGGCAGCCCCTGTGCCAGGCTTCGTGCCTGAGCCCCACCCACAACCTCTCCAGGTGCTCACCTGTTTCTCCAGCTGGCACTGCTCCCCTCCCACACCCCACCTGCTGGTGTTGGGTACGTGTGCCTGAGCCTTCCCACTTTGACGCCCTGGCTCACACTGAGCTTCGTCTAGCCGTGAAGCATGCTGGAAATGTGAATTACTCACTGCTCACTCCTGCTTTACTGAAGCCTGGTTCTATGGGCCCTTGTGACATCCCACAGACTTGAAGGTGGGGGGCCCGGGGCCACCCAGGGCAGGAAGGAGGGTGATCTGAGGGCAGGGGTGGAGGGTGGCAAGACAAGGCACAGGTGGATTCTGGGTTAGAATGACAAAGTGAAGCCATCACAGAATTACACCATCCCCTGCTCCATGCTGTCCCCCCCCACCCACTATCAAAGGCAACAGAAGCCAAAACAAGCCAAAATAAAAAACGTTGCCACAAGTGCTCCCAGACCAACCAGACAAGGAAATCTTGTTCGTAAATGAAATAAGACAGCCAAAGGAAGCGGATCTTTACAGTGAAGGTCTGGGTGCAAGGAGCAAGCAGTTCACCTCCTACCCTGTCCTAAAAGTAGCTCTGAGAAAAAGGGTGCCCCCAAATGCAAAGATATCTTGAACAGTATCTTATACAATATCCCAAATATCTTGCACAGGGGGAGAAGTACACCCCTGGGGTGTTTGGGCTTAAGCCCTCAGCAGAAGCAAGAAGAGCTGGGCATGTTCTGGGGTGTGGGTCATGAAGCTACCAGGAATGAGCTGCATTCACTGTTCCTCAGCCCCCGAAATTGGAGCAAAATGTCGGCAGGCTCTGGGAGGAGGGCACACATTTAGACTCCTGCAGGCAGCCCCAGTCAAGCTGTTCTCAGGTCACCATGTGGGAGTAGCAGGGCTTGAAAACAAGAGCCACAGCTTCTAGGGGAGACAGTGGTCCAGATCAGTGGGAAGTACCCACACAGGTGAGACAGGGAGGGCCGGCAGGTTCCACGTGAGCCATAGAGGACAGAAGTGGGAGGAAAGGAAGTGGCCCTGGCCTCTGGGCACACAAACCACAGCCAAAATACAGGCAGGAAGCAAAGAAGGAGGAAAAGCAGGTAGAGAGGTACAGAAAGAAAGATGAGCACCTCAATGTGGAAGACACACACGCCAAGGACTCTGTGAGACCTTATAGCGTGAGAGCAACAGGACATAGAATTGAGATCAGAAAGACAAAACAGCAGAAGAGCAAGGGAGAGATGGGAGAACACAGGGAAACAAACTGAGGACCAGACTAATACCTAACAGGTGCTCAGCAGTGCCCAGCACAGACAGAGCAGCACAGGCCGCGGCGTCATGCAGGAGATGCTAGAGAGGCTGAGAGTGCATGTGGCAGGGAAAGATAAAGTTGTTAAAGCAATTAGGGAGCTCATGGCGAGTGAGGACAAAGACCGGCTGTGTTAGCATAGCTCTTAGCAGCCCTGAAGTAGAAACTCAAATTAAGAAGCTACTAAAGCATGAAATTAAAAATAAATAAATAAGAAAAGAAAAAGAAACACCTTTCTTGGGAATAAGGAAAGAAATGAATATTCACATCATATACCAGAAAAATGACATTGAGCCACCAGCACTAACCCATACTGAAGGATCCAGCACCGTGGTATATCAGCTTAAGTCTCTCTCTGCCTGAGGTGCTGGCATCACATATGGGTAACAGTTTGAGTCTGGGCTGCTCCATTTTCGATCCAGCCCCCTACTATGCACCTAGGAAAGCAGTGGAGGATCGGCCCCTGCACCCATACAGGAGAGCCAGGAGAAGCTCCTGGCTTACAGCTTCAGACTGGTCCAGCCCTGGTCATTGAGGCCATTTAGGGAAGGAATCAGTGGCTGAAAGTTCTCTCTGTGTCTGTCTCTCTTTCTCACTTTGCTAGTCTTCCTTTCAAATAAATATGAACTTTTTTTTTTTCCAGTAAAAGGACATACGACAGTGTGGGTGCTGTGCCACAGTGGGTTAAGCCACAACTTGGGACTCCTGCATCCATATCAGAGCACTCCTGGCTCCTCTGCTTCCAATGCAGCTTCCCACTGCTGCACCCAGGGAAGCAGCACCTGATGATTCTGGTGCCTGGGCCCCTGCCACCAGCGTAAGGGACCCCAGTGGATTTCCCAGCCCCTACTCCAGTCTGGCCTAGTTCTGGCTGTTGTGGATGGTTAGGGAGTGAACCTGTGCATGGAAGATTTCTTTTTATTTCTCTCTTTCTCGTGGGTGCAGTCAGTCTCTCTGTCACTCTGCCTTTCAATGAGATGGAAATAAACATTAAACAAGACATTGATTTAGTTACCAAACTCTGATGATAAAGGCAACATATTTCAGGCGTTTCAGCAGCAAGCATTTCACGGGGGGGCCATAGAGTCAATCTGGTCTTCACCCCCTCCAGGGTGACATCTGATGAGGCTAACACAGCTAACAGCGTCAAGCATGTCACCCCAATCACAGCCAACAGGGTGGCTGATCTCAGTCGCAGATTTGGGGAGATAGAAAACTCATGAACCTTTCTAGAGAGAACGACTCGGGGACAAAATCCAGCCAGCCTGGAGATTAATCAAAACCAGGAGTCGTGGTAAAAGGACCAGTGGTGACATTAATTCCATTTAGGTTAAGATCCAACTGTGGGAATTTCAGTTGCTGAACAGAATGTAAATATTATAAAACCTGATAAAACAACATTGGCTGCAGATTCCAGGGTGGAGAAGACAGCAGAAGCACTGATCACATTTGCTTTCATCGTTCAGCCTCAAATAACAGCACAGAAACCCAAAACAGGATGGTGGAGATCCTACTCCAACCTCTTAATCGAAACCATTTTTCTAGACTTCAGAGAGGTCTTCCAGAACTACCTATTTGTTGAGATGAAGAAATATCTAGCTACATGTCAACTATTTCTTCATTTCTTCACTTCAATGTCTCTTCTCTCTATTAAATGCAAGCAAAAGTACATTTTCTACTTGTGGTTAAAAAAATTGTTCCTATATTATGTCCTATTAGGATGATAAAAATAGTCCCACTCTTATATATTCTTTCTACCTGACTGGGGAAGCTTTCTCTCTCTCAGGATTTATTTATTTTTATTGGAAAGGCAGCTCTTTACAAAGAGAAAGAGAGACAGAAAAAAACATCTTCCATCCACTGGTTCACTCCCCAGATGACCCCAACGGCCAGAGCTGAGTTGATCCAGAGCCAGGAGCTTCTTCTGGGCCTTTCATGCAGGTGCAGGGTCCCAAGGCTTTGGGACATCCTTTACTACTTTCCCAGGGCACAAGCAGGGAGCTGGATGGAAGTGGAGCAGCCTGAACATTAGCCAGTGTCCACATGGGTTCTCAGTGCTTGCAAGAAGATGTAACCAATTAAGCCATCGTGCTGGGCCCTGGCGCTCTCTTTACATCTCTTTCAATACTTCCTTCTCTATCTTTGTATATATTTAACAAGTGTGATTTAGGCATTTCTGGGTGGTGATACTTTGAATGATTTCTTTTATTTCTCTTTGTATACTGTTACATGGCTTATAATTTTTAAAATTAAGCGTATATTTCTGGTTCTGTTATTTATTTTTACTTAAAAGGCAGCAAGACACCAAAAGAGATAGAGACATAGAGAGAACTTTCCATCTGCTAGTCATGTCCCAAATGCCTGCAATAGCTGGGGCTGAGCCAGGCCACACTCAGAATCCCAAAGTGTAACCTGAGTCTCCCACATGGGTGTCAGGGACCTAAATGCTTGGACCATCACCTGCTGCCCCTCAGGGTGTACATTAATAGGATGCTGGAATCCGAAGCGGAGTGGAGATGTGAACCAGGCACTCTAGTATGAATGCCTCCTAGGCTCTCGCCTTAACTGCTGTGCAGAACGCTCATCTTCAATCTGCTGTGAAACACCTGTCTGTCACACAGGTCTAAGGCAAAGAATTCAGTCTCTGCGCACCGCAGAGTCCTCAGCTTCAACCTAGGGATGATCAAACTCAAGATGATAGGCCCCCTCCCTTGGGGTGGCCTGAGGAACAATCACATCTTCATATCCCGGTCCCCAGAACCAGTGGATGTCACTTTCCACAGTCAAAGAAACCCAAAGGCACCAGGCAATGTCATTAAATCAAGGCTCTTGAATAGGAGCAGACCAGCCTAAGCAGGGCTACAATGCCTGTGGGCCTCATGTGGACTAGATCAGGGAAAAGCCAGACTGGGCTGATTGTTCCTACTGGGGCAAACTAAAATTAGAGTGGGTGAGGGTTGGTTGGGCTTAGCCACAGCATCAGCTGGCAGAAGCTGGCACTGGGAGTTAATTCTGTCAGGTTAAACCACAGAACCACCTGGAGAGTGCATAACCTGGGAGTGGGAGAGGCCTGGGAGGGACATAGTGGGCTTCTCCCTCTTGGGTTACCACTCCCACAGGAGGGCACGAAAACTAGGACAGGAGCTGGGGTGGCTAGACAGAGAGGCACCAAACAACATCCGTGAGGGCTGGATAGTTGAGCTGTTTAGATGGAACTAGGCTTTAATACCCATTGACATGTATGAGAGCCAGATGGGATGTGGGACAGACTGAACTAGTCTGCTGCACATACTGGCAAACCAGGGTAGGGGGCAGGCCTGGTGGGGGTTATTGTGGGTCACTTCGACTAGGCTGCAGCTCCCACTGGTTTGTGTGAGGGCTGAGGGTATGCTGGGCAGAGCCAGGCTGGACTGCAACACCCATTGGTTCCAGTGGTAGGAAACAGGGCTGGAAACAGAACTGACCCAGCAATTGCAACCACCAGCTGATTGGGGCGATGGACTGTGCCTGGCCCTGTACTTGCTAGTACATACAAAAATCTGGTCTGGAAACACCTCAGACAAAGTTTCTTTTGGGATCTCCCCAATCAAACTGTCAGACTCAGAACCCTAACCATGAAAAGACAGAGGACAGAACAAGTCAATCAACCACCTCAGCTATATGTTGGCAGTGAAAAACTGGACAAATGGAGACTCTAAGATGGACTATGTCAACCAGTAGATTCTTCAACAACCTCATCGTGCTTGAAGTGGCAAGATTGGCAGCAATTCATAACTGTTGAACTATCAAAACCACTTGAGCAAGACCCTCGAAGCATGCCCACATCAGGGACCTGGGGTGGGTGGGAGACTAAGTGGGGCTTCTCCCTTTAATATCCCCCTTTACCTCAGATACATGAAGGAAACAATATGGAAATAATAGTCTTACCCACTTTCATGTAGCCCTTGAAACTTTTTACTCTAATTAGCTATGTAAAGATTGTCAAAAACAATAAAAAAATGGAAAAAGTTAAACCAAGGCTCTTGAGATGGGGAGATTATCCTGGATTATCTGGGTGAGCCTGATGCAATCTCCATGCATATGATAGGAATAAGGGAGATGACCGGGATTAGGGAGACACACACACATAGGGAGAGAGAAGGCAGTAGGATGATGGCAGCAAAGATGGGGGTGAGGCACCTGGAGGATGGAGTGATGGTCACAGATTTCCGTCTCAGGACTTGTGGTGAACCCAGCCCTGCTGACACCTCAACCTTGACACAGCGAAGCTGACTGCAAACCTCTGACCTGCAGACAGCCCACATCTGTGTGGTTCAACACCACTAAATTCATGGCCACGTGTTCCAGTAGCTATGGGACACTAATGCTAGCTCTGCCTAAGTTCCAGCTATTCTCCTCACCCATGTCTTCCAGTCAATCAACTCCTACTTGTTTGACTTAAATTTTTCTTAAATATATATATATATTTTTATTGGAAAGGCAGATTTACAGAAAGAAGGAGATCTTCTATCTGTTGGTTCACTACTCAAGTGGCTGCAACAGTTGGAGCTGAGCCAATGTGAAGCCAGGAGCCAGAAGCTTCTTCCAGGTCTCCCATGTGAGTGCAGGGTCCCAAGGCTTTGGGCCATCCTCTACAGCTTTCCCAGGTCACAAGTAGGGAGCTGGATGTGAAGTGGAGCAGCCAGGATTAGAGCTGGTGCCCATATGGGATTCTGGCACATGTAAGGTGAGTACTTTAACTGCTAGGCCATTGCACCTGGCGCTGACTTAATTTTTTTTTTTAATTTATCTGAAAGGCAGAGACAAAGCCAGCCAGCCAACTAGAGGAGCCCTGCAAGTTCACTGCTCAAATGCCTGCAATAGTTAGGGCTGGACCAGGCAGAAGCTGGGAGCCTGGGATTCAATCCAGATCTCCAATGAAGGTAGCAGGGACTTAAGGGCTTGGACCATCACCTGCTGTCTCCTAAGTATACATTAGCAGGAAGCTGGAATTGGAAGTAGAGCTGAGACTCAAACATAGGCCCTGCCATAGGAGCTGTAGGCATCCCAAGTGAGATGGTGAGATCCTTTTTTTTTTTTTAAATTGATTTACTTTATTGGAAAGGAAGCTTTATTGAGAGGAGAGACAGAGAAAGATCTTCCATCCACTGGTTCACTCCCCAAATGACCACAATGGCCAGAGGTGAACCAATTCAAAGACAGAAGATAGGAGCTTCTTCCAGGTGTCCCACGTGGGTGCAGGGTCCCAAGCACTTGGGCCATCCTCACTGCTTTCCCAGGGTATAAGCAGGGAGATGAATTGGGTGTGGAACAGCCAGGACATGAACCAGTGCCCCCATATGGGATGCGAATGTTTGCAGGAGGTGGTGGATTAGCCTGTGCTGGCCCCTTAAGTGAAATCATAACCAACTGTCTACCCCGGGGGCCAGGATCGTGGCTTAGCCTGTAGTGCCAGCATCCCATAGAAGTGCCTGGGAGAGTCCCAAATAGTGTGCTTCCAATCCAGTTCATTCTTAAGTCCTTGGGCCCCTGATGTTTACGTGAGAGATCTGGATAGAGCTGCTGTGCATTCCTACAAGACTTGCTGCTCAAAGAGAGGGCCTTTGTGAGGCCTGTGAGGGCAGGGCAGGGCCCAGCACAGGCCCGTCTTCATCTCTGACTTCCTCCAGTCATTGGACCCAAAACAAATTTAAACTTTTTTTTTTCTTTAATGTGCTTATTTTCATTTTATTTACAAGTTCAAGGGAAATAGACTAGAAAGAGACCTTGCATCAGCTGGCTCACTCCCTCAATGCCTGCGACAGCCAGGGCTAGGCCAGGCAGAAGCTTGAAAGCCTGAAAGCCCATCAGGTCTCCCACATGCATGGCAAGGACCCACGTCCTTGAGCCTTCACCCACGGCCTCACCAGGTGCACATTGGCAGAAAGCTTGTTCAGAAGCAGAGTATGGGATGGTGGCGTCACAGCTGGAGGCTTAGCCTACTAGGCCAGGCACTGGCTCTGTCATCGGATTTCTGCCCTCAAAGGTGTTGGCGCACCAGGATAATTTCCTGATGGATCTTAAAGTGCCAGCGCAACTGCTTCCCATTCTATTCCATGTAGAAGGCTTGGCCTTTGTTCTCTATCTCCTGTCGGGAGGATCTCAGGCTCAAGGCTGTGGTCAACCAGCTGCAGACATGTCCCTGACCTTGGTCTATGGGAAGCCTGTGCTTCCCTTGAGGGGATGATGCTACAGTGAGGAGTGAGGTGGCAAAATAAACAGCAGAGCTGCCCCAGCAGAGGGGCTCAGAGCTTGCAGGGCTAACAAGGATCCACAGTGCCCTCTTAAGTTCCAGCAGTGGATGCCAGCCACTGAACCTGCAGGTTAGGACTACATGAACCAGTGTCAAACCCCTAGTTACTGGTGCTCACACTGTGGCCTAGTGGGTAAAGCTCCTTACAGTACCAGCATCTCATAGAGGTGCTGGTTTGAGTCCCGGCTGCTCCACTTCCGATTCAATTCCCTGCTAATGGTCTGGGAAAAGAGCAGAGGATGGTCCATAGTGCTTGGGCTCCTGCACTCACATGGGAGACCCAGAAGCTCCTGGCTTCTGGCTTTGGATTGGCCTGGCTCTGGCCATTTAGGGAGTGAGCTGGTGGAAGGAAGAGCTCCCTGTCTTTCCCTCTTTCTTTCTATAACTCTGTTTTTCAAAAAAATTTCCCAAGGCCCCATGCATAATTGAGGAGAGTGAGGTGAGGTGGGGGGTGGGGGCAGTGACCTTCCTACCTTCTGCCTGCTCCAGGGACTGCCTTAAGGGAAAAGAGCCATCTTCAGCTGAGCTTGGATTTGTTATTATTTTTACCATGGGAAGTGTACGGGTCTGCGGCTTCAGTACACTCCTATTGCTGCCCAGTCACTCACACAGTTTCTATAAGCTGGAAAACACGGCACACCAACACTGCTCGGGATCCCTGGAGACATGCGTCAGCTACAGCAGTGGCGCTGGGGCCGTGGGGAGGACGGGGCTGGGGGGTGAGGAGGGAGGGGACAGCTGTAGCCCAAGGAGGAGGGCTGGGGAGGGGGGGAGGGGGAAGGTACCAGGACTGCAGCAGTCTTCTGTGTTCTGGAAGCTGGGGCCCCCGGGGAGCTGCGGGGGGTCCTCGTGAACCTCCTGTTTGGAAAGGCTGCTCCGGGAGTCACACACGTGAGGATCATGAGGGAAGAGAATGCAGAAAGCCTGTGGTGGCTGACAGTATGAGCAGGCCAGAGGGAGGCTGGGGAGGAAGGTCTGAGAGCAGGCTCAGGCTGCAGCCAGGCCCAGGAGGATCTGCCCTCCCCACCCTTGCATACAGAGTAGTCAGCTGCAGACACATCAGGTGTGAGGTGTTAGGGGCATGCCTGCTAGAGGGTATCTGGTCATTAGTTAAGAGAATGACCCTGGGAGGATAGTGCTGTGGCTTAGTGGCTAAAGCTATCACCGGCAGTGCCAGCATTCCATAGCGGCATTGGTTCAGGTCCCTGCTGTGCCACTTCTGATTCAGCTCCTTGCTAACATTCCTGGGAGAGCAGCAGAAGATGACCTTGGGCTCCTGCACCTATGTGGGAGAGCAGGCAGATGCTCCTGGCTCCTAACTTTAGACCAGCTCAGCTCTAGTTGTTGCGGCCATTTGGGGAATAAACCAGTGAATGGACATTCTCTCTTTAAGCCTGTCTTTAAAATAAAAGAATAAATATTGGTGTGTGTGTGTGTGTGTGTGTGTTTTAAGAGAAAGAACAGGGCCCAGTGCAATAGCATAGTGGTTAAAGTCCTCGCCTTGCACGTGCTGGGATCCTATATGGTCGCCAGTTCTAATCCCAGCAGCCCTGCTTCCCATCCAGCTCCCTGCTTGTGGCCTGGGAAAGCAGTCAAAGACGGCCCAAAGCCTTGGGACCCTGCACCCATGTGGGAGACCTGAAAGAGCTCCTGGCTCCTGGCTTCAGATTGGCACAGCACCAACTGTTGTGGTCACTTGGGGAGTGAACCATTGGATGGAGGATCTTGCTCTCTGTCTCTCCTCCTCTCTGTATATCTGCTTTTCCAATAAAAATAAATAAATCTGTAAAAAAAAAAAAAAAAAGAGAGAGAGAGAGAATGGCTGATATCAAAAATCTTGGGCTTTTGTTGATCTTGGGCCAAGTCAATGAATCTCTCTGCTGCCTTGATTCTTTCCGTGGGAAGAGGATGCTGGTCCATACCCCACAGGGTTGTGGGGACGGATTTACCAAGCTGATGTATGTGAGGAAATCAGCACAGGCCTGGCGTGTTGTAAACACCCATCAATCTTAGCTTTTTATAACAGCAGGAGCAACAGCAACAACTGCCCGTCTGGAGCCTGGGAGGGAGGTCTGTCTGGCTTAGAGTCAAAACACCGTCCACAGCAGAAAGGGCACTGAGGCCCCAAGTGAGGAGAGAGTGGGGACAGAGAACACAGCCTGTCCGGAACACCATGGAAGCACAGGAGCGCTGAGCGAGCAACAGCATGAACTTGGTTCAGCCCCAGACCCTCCCACTTGTGGTGAGGGAGCCTTCGGCAAAGCCCTGGGGTGGCCCTGAGCTTCGGTTTCCTGTCTGCGTCTGGAGCTGTCTAGCAGCCAGGTGAGGGCTCTCTATAACGAGCTTGAAATCCTGACCCAGGCTGGGCGCAGAATAAACAAGTGCAGTTGTCTCCGGAGGAAGAATAGATGCTTCCAGCAAGGAGCTTCCTCCAGGCTGCCAACCACTCCACAAAGATCAGGACTGGTAAGTCTTCATTGGATGTGACAAAGAGGTGAGTGTGACCTTGGTGAGCCAGCTCCGGCACTGGTGGTGCGGGCAGGAGGAGTGGCAGCAGCTGAGGAGGCTGGGGGTGGGGGTGCAGGAATGGCACTGAGAACTAAGGTGCCGGCTTGGCGGAGTTGAGGACAGAGCAGGTGAGTGAGGGACAGAGACAGGCGGTGTTCTGAGTTGGGGAAATCAGAGCCCTGACTGTGTAGGTGATGGTGGTGCACTGTCCCTGCTGCTGCCCAGCCAGGACCAGCTCAAGCCCTGGAACTCTTTGTTCCCTACACACAAGGCCTTTCTGTCCCAGCCCTGTCCCAGGTCCCTCAGCGCTCCCTAGGCTGCGACCTGGGTCACCCAACACCGAGGTCAGCGACCTCCTCTCTCTGCCCTATTTTCCAGTGTGGCCTGGGAAAAGTGGAAATGGTTCACACCTTGTTCCGAGGCTTTCCCTTCTGTCTCTGTCTCCCAGGGGAGATGGGCAAGGACAATAATCTGAGCTATCAGTTATGTCCTTTCTGCTGATGTCTTACATGTTAACCAGGTCCACGTGAGAAAACAAACAAAAAAGCTTCCTCTGACTGCTCACCATTTTGTGTCTATTCCCCTTCCTACTAATTTGTACAGTCATTTCTGGGAAAATTTCCCTTATAGACCACTAAAATCTGGTATACAGCCCAAGTCCATTTCCTCTTCTCCACTTAATTCTTCTGGTGTCCAGGCCACACTGGAACTTCTTGCTACAGTGAGGCAGTCCCTAGGCGTGGCTTTGCGATGGGATGGGAGTAGGGGCTGAAGGAAGAAGGGCTAAAGGATATGTTGATCACCACAGGCCAGTGGCTTAGTCAATCATGCCTGTGTGACGGAGCCTCCATCAAAACGCCGAAGGACAGCGTCTGGAGAGCTTCCAGACGGCTGGACACGTGGCCTGAGCTCCCTGGAGGCTGGCACTCCTGGAGAAATGGCCCTGCCGCCTGCCTCGCCCTCTTCCGCTCTTCATCTGGTGTTCGTCGTTGTACTTTGCACTCTTTGTCATGGGTCAGAAAATGGGAGAGTCCGTGTTCTCAGAACCCTGTAGGATGCACTAGCAAATTCATCAGTCAGACCTAAGGAGGGGATGTAGGAGGCCCTGTCTACAGCCAGCTGGCCTGAAGCACAGGTGGGACCATCTGGACCCACCATCGGGGGAAGGGCAGGCTTGGAGACCGGTGGAATCTGACCCTGCAGGCGGATGGTGTTAGCCCTGAATCAGACTGGAGGACACCAGAAGAATTAAGTTGCTCGCTTGCTACTAGGGAGATGTCCCACACCTTTTGGGTTGACTGTTTTGCTGAGAGTGAAAAAAAGAGAGATTTTATGTCCCTACACACCAAAATAACCAACAACTTCCCTGCTCTTAAATCCAGTGGTTCAGTTTCAGTAAGCTAGTGGACTTATTATGTTAAAGGTTTTTGATTGGAGTCCACATCATGGTGTGTCATGTAAAGCTGTCACTTGCAGCACCAACATACCACATGGGCACCAGTTTGATACCAGGCTTTTTCACTTCCCATCCAGCTCCCTGCTTGTGGCCTGGGAAAGCAGCAGGTGATGGCCCAAGTCCTTGGGCCCCTACACCCACATGGGAGACCCAGAAGAAGTTCCTGGCTTTGGCTTGAAAGAGATGGGAAGAATCTTCCATTTATTGGTTTACTCCCCAAAGGGCCTTGAGAGCTGGGCTGGCTGAGGCTGAAGTCAGGAGTCCAGAACTTCTTCTGGGTCTCCCATGTGGGCACAGAGGTCTAAACACTTGGTCGTCTTCTCCCAGGTACATAGCCGGGAGCTGGGTCAGAAATGGAGCAGCCAAGACTTGAACCAGTGCCCATATGAATGCCAGTATTGCAGGTGGTAGCTTTACCTGCTGCGTCACAAGGCCAGCCCCTCAACCTCTGTCCTTACTGAACTTCCCTAAATAGCCCCCTTTGGTTTTCCCTCCACCTGTGACAGACCCTTCTTTTATACTTTGTAGACTTATGTTTCCCCTCTGAATTCCTACAAGTCCTTTGTTAAGTGTAAGGAAAGAGGAGACGGATGCTCTGTTACCATGGGCACTGGAAGCCCTTGGAGCAAGCAAAAGGAGGGAGAGAGGAGCAGGAGAGAAAGACTTGCAGAAAGAAAGGATGGAGTGAGAGAAAAAGAGAAAGATAAATGGTGAAGAATCTTGATGAGTTTCTCCCCCATTGGACAGGAAGATTTACAGTGAGAAGGAGAGACAAAAAGATCTTTCAAAGCTGGCTCACTCCCCAAATGGCTGCAAAGGCTGGAGCTGAGCTACTCCGAAGCCAGGAGTTTCATAGGAGTCTCCCACATGTGTGCAGGGTCCCAAGGCTTTGGGCCGTCCTTGACTTCTTTCCCAGGCCGCAAGCAGAGAGCTGGATGGGAAGTAAAACAGCCAGGATAGGAACTGGTGCCCATATTTCAGTTTTCTTAAAACCAATCTCCATTTTGCATACTAGTTTGTTAGGTTTTTGTGACTTGTGACAGGCGGTGACCTAGCGCAGTAGCCTAGTAGCTAAGGTCCTTGCCTTGCACGCACAGGGATCCCATATGGGCACCGGTTCCATCCAGCTCCCTGCTTATGGCCTGGGAAAGCAGTAGAGAATGGCCCAAGGCTTTGGGACCCTGCACCTATGTGGGAAAACCAGAAGAAACTCCTGGCTTTGGATTGGCTCAGCTCTGGCCATTGCAGCCACATGGGGAGTGAATCATCAGACGGAAGATCTTCCTCTCTGTCTCTCCTCCTCTTTGTATATCTGCCTTTTCAATAAAAATAAAATCATAAAAGACAGAACCTAGGGCGTGGTGCAATAGTGTAGTGGTTAAAGTCCTCGCCTTGCATGTGCTGGGATCCCATATGGGCACCGGTTCTAATCCTGGTGGCCCTGCTTCCCATCCAGCTCTCTGCTTGTGGCCTGGGAAAGCAGTCGAAGATGGCCCAAAACCTCGGGCCCCTGCACCTGTGTGGGAGACCCAGAAGAGCTCTTGGGTCCTGGCTTGGATCGGTGTAGCACCGGCTGTTGTAGTCACTTGGGGAGTGAATCATCGGACGGAAGATCTTGCTCTCTGTCTCTCCTCCTCTGTGTATATCCATTTTTCCAATAAAAATAAATAAATCTTAAAAAAAACAAAGACAGAACCTAGTCACTGGTACTGAATGATTCCGAATGGCAGCACTTAGAACTAGAGAATGGGGCCTGGCACTGTGGCCTAGCGGCTAAGGTCCTCGCCTTGAACGTGCTGGGATCCCATATGGGCGCTGGTTCTAATCCCTGCAGCTCCACTTCCCATCCAGCTCCCTGCATGTGGTACGGGAAAGCAGTCGAGGACAGCCCGAAGCCTTGGGACCCTGTACCCGTGTGGGAGACCTGGAAGAGCTCCTGGCTCCAGGCTTTGAATCAACACAGAAATGGCCCTAGCGCTCACTTGGGGAGTGAATCATCAGATGGAAGATCTTCCTCTCTGTCTCTCCTCCTCTCTGTATATCTGACTTTGTAATAAAAATTAATCTTAAAAAAAAAAAAGAACTAGAGAATGACTGAATGAGGATCTTCAGACTCCAGCCTGAGAATCTGGAAATCTTCTTATGTGGCAGCAAAGCAATTACACGCCTCCTACCTGTTGTCTTGGGCATCTTAGATTTCGTGCCAAAGCATGTGAGCTGCAACAGAAGTCAAGATAACCAAATGAGTTATCTATATTGGTATGTATGCATGTGTTGTGCATGTGTGTATGGGGGGAGATCATCTGAAGAGAGGACAGTTCGGCTTGGGCGAGGACGTCTGCTTGCATTTTGACTTCAGACTGCAAGGACTTGGAGAACGAGTCCAGCCGCTGTTCAGAAGCAGTTACTCGCTGCTGTAGGAGGTGGCTCACTAACACAGACATTGAGCTCCCCGCAATTGAGACAGAGAAGTGCCTGTAGGCTCCGAGGAACTGGGGAGGCCCTCCTGCTGCTCCCACCCCTCCAGGTACGCAGGGTGACACCGCCCATTGTGAGGGATCCTGGGGTGAAATGGAGTGAGCGAGGTGAGGGCCCTGCAGGACAGAGGTTCTTAGCCCCAGCAGAAGAGCCTGTAGTTCCTATGAAGCCACAAGGCAACCTCAGAGGGACAGGGAGACCCTGGTCCTGGTGTGGCAGGGCAAAGCCATTCAAAGGCATGCTCAGGTGCCAGATCTTCATGCCGAACCCGGAGATCCAGAGCATGGTTCAGGGCCAGAGCTGTGGCAGAGTGGATTGGGCCGCTTGTATGGGATGCCCTGCTTCTAGTCTCAGCTGCTCCAGCTCCCCACTAATGCACCTGAGAAAGCAGAGGAAGATGGACCAAGTGCTTGGGCCCCTGCACCCACGTGGGAGACCGGGAAGAAGCTCCTGGTTCCTGGCTTTGGCCTGGTCCAGCCCTGGCTATTGCAGCCATTGGGGGACTGAATAAGCAGATGATTCTCCCTCTCTTTGGAAATCTTTCAAATAAGCGAATAAATCTTGAAAAAAACACCATGCTCCCAAATCCTGGGATTCATTATGATAGAACAAACCTGCTGTGTTCGTGGAGGCCCTGAAGCTCTAAAGTGGGTTTTTTTTCATATTGAAAAATACCTATTTTAAAATCTAGCCTGCCCAGTTTAGAAGTCAGAATGAAAATTCCTAGCATCCCTTGTAGCTTGTTCTTCACCCTTGTGAGACCTCCACTGGGAAGAGAGCACCATGGTGAGGTTGACATCTCCACAATTCACCCAGGTTTCTGGTTCTGCTCGCCTCTTGTGTCCTCAGGTGATCGCGCTGGCCTTGATGCTAGCTGGAACCACAACTCTTTTGTGGTCAGTGCAGCGTGAGCTCAGGCCAGTGGATGCTGCTTCCCACTGTCTTCACCAGCTACGGCCTACCCTGGTAGGATGCTGTCAGGAGTGACCCTAGCCAGCCAGGCTCCTCGTTGCTCACCTGCTCTTCACATGGGAACTCTGTTATGAGCAAGAGACACATGTTTATTTTAAGCCTGGATGATCTGGAGGTGGGTTGCTAGTTGACCCAGATAGGTAGAAGACAGATTGGGGGGGCTGTTAAGCATGACCGCTCAATTAGCAATCTTCCCCCTTCAAGCACCGTCATCCCATATAGAAGCCAGTTCATGTCCTAGCTGCTCCACTTTGCATCCAGCTCTCTGCTTGTAACCTGGGAAAGCAGTCTAGGAAGGTCCAGAGCCTTGGGACGCTGCATGCACATCGGAAACCCCGAAGCTTCCTGCTCCTGGCTTCCTGCTCCTGGCTTCCTGCTCCTGGCTTCCAATTGGCTCCTGGCTTCCAATTGGCTCAGTTCCAGTATTGCAGCTACTGGGGGAGTGAACTGGCAGATGCAAGATCTTTTTCTCTTTATCTCCTTCTCTGTCAATCTGCCTTTCCAGTAAGAATAAGTAAATCTTAAAAAAAAAAAAAAATGAAAGCAGGTTGAACACAGGGCTTCTCTTTATACTGTTGCTGGTGGCACCACAAGGGCCCAACTTTTGGGGGTAGAGGCGGCAGAGTGTTGGCTGCCATTCCATAGAAGTAGCACCGAGCTTGTCAAGCTGGCAGCCAGACTGAACCCTTGGTTCTCCCTGTGAAGCTGGCCTCCTTCACCAGGTTGCCGATGTGGTCTGAGCATTGTTTCTAGAAGCTTTGAGTTCATTGCTTCTGCTTTCCTGACAACTTTAAGCTAAACAGTCTCCTTTAGCAAATTCCCTACCCACTTCAACGATCCAGAGTTTGGATTCTATTATTTATCAAATAGAACCCTGACTGATAACATTACTACTGGAGGTATGTCAGTTTATGTGCAGGGGTGGGGATGGGAAACAGGCTAAAAACGATCACGTGCCATTCCTCTTATAAGATACATCCTGATTTCAGAGTTTAAACTGGGGAAAAAATATACTTGGAATCAATGAAAGATGGTATTGGCACAAGGAAGCCCTCAAATGAAACTGATAGGCAGCTGATCATGGTTTTACTACACATGATCTTAGCCAAAAGGCCGAGAAGCTGATCATGGTTTTAAAAGAATTATCTCATCTGTATATTCCGTGTGTGTGTGTGTGTGTGTGTGTGTGTGTGTGCGTGTGTATGGAGGGGCAGAGTCCCAGCTCCAGTCCTCATAACACAGAGAACCTTGCTCAGGCCCAGGATAACACTAAGCACCAGGAAGTGTGGCACCCATCAGGATTGTGTCACACAGACAAATCCTCCACAAGAGCCATCTCAGAATCCAGGGCAGGAGACTCCATATCAATGGCAAAGCCAGATTGGCTGACCCAGCCAAACAAGTCAGTCAACAGAGGCCATGAGATTTTTTTAGTTCCATTGTGTTGTTATTTGTTATCTGAGCAAACTCAGATAGTACTGTGAATTAGTGACCAATTTTCTGTATTTCCTTTTCACTCCATTTTGTTTTCCATTTCTTTCCTCTGTAAATATCAAGATTTTTTGGGGGGGTGGTGCTGTGGCATGGCGCATTGGGCCTCTGTGATGCTGGCATCCCATTTGAGTACCAGTTCAGGTCCCAGCAGCTCTGCTTCTGATCCAGCTCCCTGCTAATAATGTGCAGCAAAACATGGCCCAAGTCCTCAGGCCCCTACACTCACATGGGAGACCCAGAAGCACATGGCTTCGGACCAGCCCAGTTCCAACCTTTGTGGCCATATGGGGAGTGATCCAACAGATAGATCTCTCTGACTCTTCTCTCTCTGTAAATCTGCCTTTTGAAATAAAAATAAAAATTATGTATATATATATATATATTTTAAGAAACAAGACTCTTCTTTTTGGAGGGGGTCCCCTTGAAAAGGTGGTACAAATGCAACTGAAAGGTAATGAAGAGTTCTAACATTGGGGCGCAGTGGGTTAAGCTACCACTTGCAACACAGCATCCCACATGGGCATCTGTCCAGGTCCTGTTGTGGCCATTGCAGAGCGAACCATCAACGAGATCTGTCTCTCCTTGTAACTCTGCCTTCAAAATAAATATTTTTAAAAGAAAATGGATTTTTTTGGAAAACATGCCCACATTTCCTGGAGCCTTAAGAGCATGAAGGAATATTACCCAGAGAATGACTGCCTGAAGAACAGAAGGCCTGCTTGAGGAAGAGAAGTCACCTGTAACAGAAGTTCCAGAAGCAGCAGCTGCATGTGTCGCTGGGTGGCCCTGTGTTAGAGGTGACTTCACCAACATGTGCATCATGTGCTGGCTGGGTGCTGTAGCTGATGGCATTGTTCTGAGCTACACAGACAGGAAATGACGTGCATGGGTTGGGCAAACAAAGGGTAGACTGTGCTGAACTGTGGCCATGTGGTTTGTTCATCGTCCCTCTCTCTCTTGGAAGCCCTCTGCCATACTTTCTATGAGGGTTAACCACAAAGGCTAGGTTCACTGGCTTGATTCTCACCCCTTGACCATTGCTGACTGGTCCGAAGTTCAGCATCTAACTGAGGTTGGCTCAGTGTGGCCCATTGGAGTCCCTCCCCAGAAATCTGCAAAGTACCTTCCAAGTAGCAGCAGCAATAGGTATCATAAACGTCCATCTCTCTTTGACTGCTGAGCTTTGGGATTGTCTGAAGGGCACTGGAAGCCATTCTGGGGTGGGAATGACATGGAGTAGAGGGTAAACGCAGCAGAACTGCAAGAAGACAGCAGAGCGAGAGGTGGAAAGAGAACCCTGGAGGCCTTTCAGTCTCTCAGTCGCAGCCATTTTAGGTCCCAATGTTCCATTATCAAGGTCTCTTTGTTTAACCCAGTTCCCACTGTCCTTGGCTGCGTGCATCTCCTTTTCTGGCTTAACTATAACTCTTGCTGATTACTCTCAGAAGTTATTTTTAGGACCTTTTACCTGAAGCTCACACCTAAACAGCCAGCTACCCATTGAACATTCTCACCTGGGTGTTCTCAAATTCAGTGCAGCCCAAACTGAATGCATCAGGCCCTTGCCTTGGTGCCCTGCTCAAACCAACTCCTTCCGGGAATTCCAGCCAAGGGCATCACAATCTTCCTAGGTGCCAGCCTAAGCCACTGCTCAGACTTGCCCCACCCCTCCTGCTCTCCAGATCACTCCCATGCAATTCCCATCATTCCAGTCCCTCACCATCACTCTTTGTCTTCAATCCCCACTGCCACTCCGCAGCCCAAACCACCTGATTTGGGGATAGCAACACATTACTCTTCTGCTTGAGATTTGTCAGTGTTCTCAGGATAGACTACAGATTCCACAGCTGGGTCACAAAATCCACCCACATGACACTCCAGTGTGCCGTAACTCCAGTCTCTCTGCCCATCGCCTCTTTCTCACCATACTCTCACCTGCGTCATGACTGGGTGGACAGCAGGGATGTGCTGTCTCAGAAACTCTGTGGGCTCTGGTCACTTATTTCAGATGGTCTCTAAGCATGTCAGTAGCTGTGGAAGAAGTAGCTTTGTAATATTTTATTCTTCCCTTTTCCCTTTTTTTTCATATTATCATTTGAATCTTTGAGGGGGAGGGTCTTATGTGAATTTCATGGCACTGAAATTCCCCTTAGCCATGTGGTCCTTGGGCTTGTGTGTCCACATTTGTGGCATTTGCTAAACATGGACAGTGAACCCATGTTTAGCAATCCCGAAAGGTAGGTCCCTATTACAATAACCATCCTAGGGATGTAGAAGAGGTTAAGGAACCTGCGCAATGTCACGCATGCCAACCCTATGCTACCTCCAGGTCAACTCCAGTAAGTATCTGACAGTATGGAGTCTGGATTTCCAGACAGATGCCAAGGCTGGATTTGGAATCTCTGGGATCCTTCAAGTTCTCCTGTCAGGGGTGTGACTGACCACAGGGCAGATGTTGAGTGAGATGAGAAGATGGGCCCAGATCAGGACTTAGGAATCAGCAGCTGCTGAGGGTGAGGGAGAGGAAGGCCGTCCTTACTGCTGGCCCCTTGCTGTCCATGGCAGTGACCAGGCTGGATGGAGCCCAGCCCTCACCATGGACCGGGGCTCCAGCGGGGGCTCCCCACTTCCTTCCTCTTTAGGTTTCCCCAGGGCACAGCAAGCCTGCTACCTGCACCCGCTGGGAACTGCATACTTCATGATCAGGGAACTTGGTGTGGACAAGTGAATTTTCCCACCTCCCAAGGTGGGGGTGTGGATGTGGGCTCAATGCAAACTCTTTCTAGCGGGTTTGCAGAGCACCACGCCTACGTGGGAAGATGGATGGGCCGGGCTACAGGAGGCTTCTCCTCTCAAGGGTGCGGACCCACACACAGCCACTCCTTGAGAAGATGGACCCACATACGGCAGGGTGGTCCCCTCCAACATGCGGGGTGGGGGAGAGACCTCGGGCCTCCCTCAAGTGTTGGGTGCGCAGCTTTTCCAGATACTCCTGCAGGAAGATAGGCTTCGCCCCAACCCTCTCCCGAGATGGATCTGGACAAAGTAGCCCCTTCAGCATCCCTCCCTCCCCGCCCCGCCCTAGCACAAGGGGGTGGACCCGTCCCACCCCCAGCGCAGGGCCAATGGCGCTACAGCCCAGCGCGCCCAGCCAATCGCACGGCGGCAGCAGCGCGGGGTGGCGGTGGAGGGGACAGTCCCGCCCCGCACGGGGCCGCAGGCGGCCGGCCACCCGGGAGGCGGGGCTCGCCGCTCTTTTCCGCCGCTGGCCGAGCTCAGCCGAGCTCTGCCGAGCGCCGCCGACCGGCCGCCGAGCTCGCCCGAGCGCAGCCGAACCCCGCGCCCGCTCCCGCCGCTCCCGCCGCCGCCGTCCGAGCCAGCGGCCGCGCGGCCGCGGAGGGGGAGGAGGAGGCGCCCGCCCCAGGAGGAGGAGGTGCCGGCTCGCCGCAGACCGCCCGCGGCAGAGGCCGCCCCGGTCGCGGCGCGGCGGGAGCGGCCGGCGGAGGCTGCGCGGCCGAGGGGGAGGGCCGGCGAGGCTTGGGGGGGTTGGCGGTGGTGGAGGAGCGGACGTCGCCTCTGCCCGCCTGCTGCCTCGCGCTGCCCCCCTGGCCGCAGGTGCCGGAGCATCCCGCTGCCCCGGAGCTTCCCGCGGGCGTGCTCCGGGCTCAACCCAGGTAAGGGGAGGAGAGATGGTGGTGGTGATGGGGCTGGCGGGGTGGGATCTCCCACCGCGGGCGCGGGGAACCGAGACCCAGAGACGGAGATCAGAGAGGTGCACACCCACACGGAGGCAGAGATGGGCTGGGGAGGCGCGCGCGCGCGCACACACACACACACACACACACACTCAGGAGCCCACAGACCCAGACCCACAGCGGAGGGGGAGGTACGTCCATTGGTGTGCACACCACCCGGGGATTGAGAAAGACACTCAGGAGGTGGAGACACACGGAGACACATCCAGAGGTGGGTATGCAGAGGCAGAAGCCGGCAGAGTAGGACACACACACCTGACCCAGCCTGTCCAAGTCCCTCAGGGAGATGCACCGGGGTAGACAGCCTTGGCGCCACAGACTCCACACATGCCTGCTGGGGCCTCCACAAAGTTGCCTCTGTGTGATCCGCCTGGGGACGTTTCTTGGCTGGAGTTGAGAGAGAGAAAGGTGCCCAGGCCACACAGGAGCTGGACACACTCCTTCCTCCTCCTGAGGCTTTGGGCTGCCTCAGTGCCACCCACCAACAGAGTGCTTTGGAGGGCGCTGCCAACCCTGGATGGGCAGGTGTCTGGAGCCATGCCTGGGGCTGTGGGTGCAGGTTCTGCTGGGACCCAAGAGATACCAGGGGTCTGGGAGCTGTTGGTGGGAGGAATCTGCTCCCTACCTGTCTTCCAGGCCTTGCCGCACCCTACCCACATACTTACCATGCTGTCCTTTGGTCTGACTGCTTCCACACACAGGCTTGGGATCACAGGGAGACATCTCCAGGGCGCAGGAACCCCCGAGGGTGCTCGACAGGACAGCCTCCTTGGAAGGCCGGCCACCCTGCGGTCCCACCTCAGCATGGGCCTTGCCATCGAGGCAGCTCAGCTGTCTGTGCTGGTCTGAGAGGGGGGCGGGGCGCTGCCCGTCATGGGGGCAGCCATCTCTCAGGGGGCCCTCATCGCCATCGTCTGCAACGGCCTCGTTGGCTTCCTGCTGCTGCTGCTCTGGGTCATCCTCTGCTGGGCCTGCCACTCTCGCTCCGTCGACGTCGACTCCCTCTCGGAGTCCAGTCCCAACTCCAGCCCGGGCCCCTGCCCTGAGAAGGCACCTCCGCCCCAGAAGCTGAGCCATGAAGGCAGCTACCTGCTGCAGCCCTAAAGGTCCCCAACCTGGCCTGGAACCTAAGCCTGCCCACCCGAGAGCCTGGAAACCAGGATCCCAGAGGCCAGCCTGTTCCGAGCTGAACCCAATAGTCTAGCCAAGCCCTGGCTACAAGACTGGCTCAGGAGGTCCTAGGGAGATGGGCCTGGGCTGGGGGTTCCTGAGTTGGTGCTAGGACCAGGGCCATCTGGACTCTGCTCCATCCCCAGGGCTGGTGGCTGGGTTGGTCCTTGCCCCGGGGGCATGAGCACCTCTAGCCTTCTGGGTTGGGGAAGCAAACTGGAGCCTGTGGCAATAATAGGAGGGTGTCTAGGCTGGGCCCCTCTCCTGGTCCTCCCGCTGTTTGCTGGATAATAAATGGAACTATGGCTCTACACTGAGACTTTCTCCTCTTCCTCAGGGCCCTGTGGTAGCAAAATTAAAGGGGTGGGTGGGCTTCCAGATACAGGTTTATTTGTGCAGAGTAAGGCAGTGGTGTTGGTGGTGAAGGTCCGGGGTCAGGGGCTGGGACCTTAAGGAACAGAACGAGAAGGGCAGATTCTAGGACTGGGATAGAGGGTAGGGGCACATGGTGCCAAGGCCCAGCTGAGGGGCAGCCCAGGGTCAGGTACCAGGAGGATCGAGTTCAACAACTGGGCCTGGGACACGGCCACGCCCTCAGCTCTTAGTTTTGACTTCCCTCACCAGGTTCAGCAGTTTGTCCAGTTTTGCAATCTCCACAGCTGGACCCTTCTGCACCTCCTGCCCTTTCTTTTCCTGAGGACAGGAAACAAATGTAGAAGAGATGGTGTAGGTCAGACAGCCACTTCCTCTGCCCAGCCTGCCCCTACTGTGTCACTTCCTCCCTCTGCCCTAACCCAGGTAACACAGAGACCGACCCAGATGAGGGCCTGTGAGAAGGCGTCCAGCTCTGCCTCCGCACCTTGTGTGGACATGGTCTTGATACCAACACAAGTGAGACAAGGCATCCATCCCCTGACCTGCACCGACACTGGCCTTGCAGGCCAGGGGGAGCTGCAGCTCTGGGGAGGGGAGGACCTAACTTGGTCCCGAACTGACTCTTACCACCAAGCAGGTAATAGGTGTGCGCTTGGGAGCAGGTGTACATGAAGCCACAGGTTCCCTCACTTAGTATTTGACTTAGTATGTTCTTGTTGGGCTGGGAACGGGATGCTATTCAGGGGCAGGCCTGCTGTGTCATGGAGGCGGAAGGCATAAGGGCTCCTGGGCATGCAGGTGGGCTGACATCCCCTGGGTCTTCAGATGCCCCTGTCTGGGACTGTCTCAGAGGAGCAAACTCCTTACTGTTCCTTGAAGAAGCACTCAAAGGCTTCCCTGGTTGAATTGGGCCCTGAGTGAGGCCACTGGGAGGCCTGGGCTGCACAGGGGCTTGCAGGCTTGGAGGACCCCTTGGCTGATCAGCCCCAGCCAGTCCTTCATGCCGTTCTGGCAGTGAGGGTGTGGTCGGTGCTAGGACAGTCTGGGCAGCTGTTATTTTCTGTCTTCCCTCCACTCATAGGCCTCCAGCTTCGCAGCCACCTGTGCCCACTGCTCACTGGCACTGCTCCAGCCTGGCCTGCTGAGGAGCCCAGCCTGGCCTGTGCAATGGGAGAAAGAGTCCAGAACCATCAAGCACCTTCCTGGCCCCATCCTGGCTACTGATGCCGGGCAGAACTGAGACTTTCTTTTGAGAACAGGATTTGAGCACACCTGTTCCTGAATTTCTCTTCCTAGTCCCCCACAGCAGATGCACAGAATGGCATCTTTTTCTCTCCACTCCCCATCCCCCCATTAAATTCCAATTAAATTCCATTTCTCTTCTTGGCTTCTTCTTGTCCCCAGGGAGTTGAAGCGGCGGGAGGTCGGGAGGGGGGTCCTGGTTTTTAGTTCAGCTGCAATGTCAGTTTCCCTCCATGGCTTTGGGTGAGTCCCTTGTTTTTCTCAGTATTGGGTCTCCATCCAGCTGGTAGTTAGGGAAAGTCAGTTCTTGATCTGTGATTTGTTGGGCTTTGACACCAATCATTGGATACTCCTTGGGCAGGGAGTCCAGTCCCTGTAGGTAGGCCCTCTTGAGAAAGGCTGCAGGGACTTCTTTTTGCATGAGTCAACCTGGCTACCGCGAGGGTCAGGTTAGCAGTCTCCCAGGAAACTCTAGTTCACCCACATACCAGCCCACTGCTGTTTTCTGCTCAGGATTCCCAGAGCCCCAGGTGCCCACGCTGACAGGGGCTGGTGGCTGAGGGTCCATAGATGCATGGAACTCAACTCTCTTAGCCACAATGGGCCCTTGTGTGGAGAGAGTTGGAGAACCCGGGTCAGGGTGAGTATGCCAAGGCAGGCTCCCACTCATGCCTACCACACTCCTGGTGTCACTTTTCCCCAAAGAGTGACCGTCATTCTCCCCAGAGAGTTGTCCAGCTTTGCCAGCTTCAGCCTGCTGGTCTCTCTCCTTTATTAAATGGAGACCAGATCCCATCTGTTTCACAAATTGTGCTGCCTCCTTCCCTCTTCTTGAGGCCAAACGAGCTGGGCTCAGCAAAGAGATTCAGACCACGCCCGGCACCGCCACCCGCCAAGCCCCGCCACAGCCTCTGGGCCACAGCTGCAGGCGCTTAGCAGCCTTCCGAATATTTATAGCCAAGTCCACCCCCTCCCCCCAGCTGGCTACAATTAGAGGCCCGGCCAAACTCCCAGTCCTTGTCTCCCTGGCCCATGGTGGGAAATCAACCAAACCCCACCAGGAGGATGGTGCAGCAGTCCATCTTGGTAGGGACACAGTAGGAAGAAGTCAGTAGTTGATAGAAACAGGCCCTTGCCCTTGTCTTAAACTGTAGCAAGTGCCTCAAATTGCAACCAGGAGGATCAGTCATCGGGGCAACTTGGCCTGGCTCTGATCCTGGCCCAGAACCTAATAGAAAACAAAGTGCCATTTCCACTCAGCTCCACAACTGAGCTCTGGGTTCCAAGGCCTAAGCTGTGAGGTGTGGGTTCTGTAGCCAGGTCTAGTCTTGGAAGGCATGGCTCTGGATGCCAGGGCCTATGTTTGGAGTCCTTGAGCTCTGAGCAGGTTCTGCTGAATACCCCCTGCCAACCCTGGAAACAGGAGCCAGAGCTCAGAAGGAGAACAGCTGATCTAGTTCTCACCATCCTCATGGCTCATTTCTTTCTCTCCTATGTGGCTACATAGCTCCCAGCTTGGGGACTACTGGGGCTAAAACCCTGTGTGAGCCTGCAACAAAACATTAGCTCAGCTCGCTGCCTGGGGGTGCACGGTTGTAGTGCCCATAACATCCTCCACTCCCAGTAAGCCCATATTACTTCTATATGCACCTGCTTTAGTGCACCTGCTCCCTGGTTATCTCCATCAGCTCCACCTCTAGGTGACACAGGTACACTCCGAGACATGAAACAACTGATTGCTGTTTCTTCACAAGCCTGCTCTCCTCCCAAGTCCCTCGTTTGCCCAGTGACACCATCTTCACCCTTGAGTCTGGGTCTTCCACGCCAAACTCCCAATGCCCATACCTTTGGCATCTTGCGCAAGTTAGGTGAGAGCTTGAGGCAGGTGACATGGCCACGGTCATCGCCCACGATGATGATGGGGTGGATGGGGTTGAACTGCACGTGGGTGATCTTGTTTTTCTTTTTGGCGACCACGGGTTGGTTGCATATGGCCTCATATTTGTTGATGGCCAGGTCAAACACGTGGGCCTACAGCAAGACCACTGTTAGCGTGCTCAAGACCCCTGTTCCCAGCTGAACCAGCCCCTGTACATTCTGGAAACACTACAGGAGGCTGTTAGATGGCATACTGCAGCTGGAGGCATCGGCAAGGGGAATTTCATGTTTGTTTCTACTGTGGTTGAGGGAGTTACAATAAATAAAAGTCTGGGGGGAAATTCTTAAGCCTATACTGAATTAACAACAATTAGCAGCTTCTGCTTATTGTGGACTTACTGTATTCCACACTCTTGAGAAGGCATGTTGCATGGTTGTATCCCTTTGGTGGTTCTATTACTATCCCCATGCTTTAAGTTTAAGTTAGAGGCTCAGTTAGTGAGTGGCAAAGCTGGGGAAAGCAGCAAGCCACTTACTATATACCACGGGCCCAGATGCTGCTTGCTCTGGAGGTGCTCAATGGACAGGGATCTTGTCTTTAGTGCCCCTGATCCAGGCTCTGACCTAGACAATTTGGTCAGCCCACTAACCAGTTGGCTACAATCCATCCCTCATTGTCTCTTGGTGCCATAAATACAATCCAACCCACCTGTTGCTCTCCTAGTCTGCCTTCAATCCTGACCCCAATCTTCACATGGCTGGCCTCTTCTCATCTTACCTCTCATCCTGAATGTCTTCTTCCAGAAAGCCTTCCCTGACCATTCAACCCACAGAACATGCAGTCCTTTTCTTTCCCTCTCTTTCCTGTGAAAGCTTTACTGAGATAGAACTTACCTACTAGAAAATTCACCTATTTAGAACACACACATCTTGGCTTTTGGTATAATCACATATATGCAACCACCTCCATAACTGATTTTAGAACATTTTCGTTACCCCAAGGAAAATCCTCGTGTCCAGCCATCCCCGTTTCCCCTCAACCTCCTTAAGGCTTAGGTAAGAACCACATGTCTACCTTCTGTCTGGATCAGTGGCCTATTTTGGACCCATCAAGCAGATGGAAATCTTTCAGTGTGTGAGGTTTGTAACTGACTTCTGCTGAGCTGTGTGCCCTTCCAGGTAGTAGCACAGGACGGTGCTTCATGCCTCACTGTTGCTAAGTAGCCATCCTTTTGGCTGTGCTACACTTTCTTCAGCCATATATCACATGACGGACCCTGCATCTTTTTTTTTTCCCCACCTCTTGGTTATCAGGATAAGGTTGTTATGAATACACGTGTCATACTTCACCTTTGGTTCATCCTCTTCCTAGCATTTAAAATGATGGGAATTTTGTTTGCTGCCTTTTTTCCTCCTGGCCTTCACTCTCATTCCCTAAGATGGATATCTGCCTTCCCTCCTCAGGGTTTCATGGGGTGACTCATTGTTCTGCAGAATGGGGTCTTGGGTAGCCTGGCCTTGATGCTCCCACCTTCTTCCCTGCCTGCCCTGGATGCCATGGGTGCATACTGCAGACACCCCACCCTGTCTCCAGCAGAGCCTCAGCTGGTGTCAAGAAGGGGTTCTTACCTTCCCATCTGTGGTGACTGCCGCAAACACAGTGGAAGAATATGGTGCCCAGGCTACATCGCCTACGGCAGAGTTGAGGTCATAGATGAACATTGGGGTTCTGTAGTGGTAGAGGGGTGGGTGGGAAGTGCCTGACTTAGGGCTCTCTGTGCCAAGGTCCCAGGGCAAGCCCTTGGGCAGGGTGGGCTCCTCACTTGATTGTGTGGTCCCAGATCTTCACCGTCCAGTCAGAGCTGCAGGACATGAAGACCTTGGTGTGGTAGGGGTTCCAAGTCACAGCATCCACTGCCATGTTGTGGGCATCATAGGTGTCAAGGAACTGGCTGGAGTAGGATTTAGAACACTGGTGCCAGGAGAGCGCGGGGTGGGGTGAGGGGTAGAAAAGTCAACAGGGAGAAGGCAGTTGGCTGCCAGCACCTCCCCAAGAGCTCTGTGGCATGAGAACCTGCCTGTCCCACAGCACTGTCACAGCTGGGCTGGCCTCCCTGCTGGCTGCTTTTCCTAATTAGCACTAAATAGAGAGATATGGAGGGCTTAGGGGGCTGCTAAGGTTAAGGTTGGACAGGGCGCCTTCCAGGAGGGTAGCATCCCAGGCCAGGGTCCTATCATGGCCCAGACATCATCCTGGCGACTGTGATACACATCCCAGCTGGTCCAGGGAAGAGCAGGTACAGAGCTAGGGGAAGACACTGAGCTCCATGTGTCCCCTGTTCAGTCTCCTGTCAGGACCAGCCGGCTCTATTCTCCCTCCCTCCAGAGAGGGACTGCCTAGTCTCTCCTTCCCTCTGGCCTCTTCTCTGGGCTGCCTGCGGCTGGGAGGGCCGAAATGGGGGGTGGGGACCTCTTTTGCATTCAGCCCAGCTCTGTCTGGGCCTCTGGGGCTCCCAAGAGGCTGCCTGTAATTAACATTCTGAGTCTCTGAGCCTAAGAAAAGCCTGCAGCAGGGCTATTTCTGGATGGATGGCTTTTGGAAGGATGTTCACCTACTAACACTGAGACCTTGCAGAAGGTAGCCACGAGGCTCCATCCTGCCCGCTGGGATACACCCGCTCGTCACATATAAACATGCTTGTTACTGGCCTTCAAAGCTCAGCTTCACTTTCAAGTCTCCTCTGGGAAACCTTCCAGGACTGTCCCAGCATCCCCAACCCGACTCCCACCTCTACCTTCACTCCTAGGAAAGGACAGTCCAGAGGGAAAAAGGCCGGCTGGGCGGGTCACCCTCTGGATGCTCCATCCCCTTTCCTGCCTGTGGCCCCTCAGGTCAAGAAATGCATTCTTTTCTCCTGTGCAGCCTTCCAGAAGGGATGGACCCTGAGATCAGTGGCCAACAAGAAGCTCCCAGGATGCTCGAGTTGAGCTGGCCCCAAGGAGCTGGCAGAGGGCAGACCTGCCTCACCTTGTAGATCTTCCCTTCCTCCGTGCCCACTAGGAACATGTAGTCAATCTCTTTATGAAAGTCAAAGGCGGTGCCACAGCCTAGAGAGAGAGAGAGAAAGAGAGAGAGAAGAGAAGAGATGGCTTTGGCCTAGCTCTGAGAGGGAGGCTCCTAGTACCTCCCCCTACCCTCTTGGCGGCAGCAGGGCTGGACCAGACCCGCTCCTTGGGCCTGGGTGCAGGACAGACAGAACCTGGGCCCCTGGAAGGACTGGAGCTGGGCCAGACACTTGGGACTCTGCAAATGGCTAGGGTTTCTGCAGATGGGAATGGGGGAGTTGGGGGAGGCTGGGTAAACATGGAAGGGATTGAGTTAAACAGGGTCAGGGTCAGGGTAAACAGGGACGGGGGTCTGCAAACAGGGATATGGGCTGTGCAAACAGGGAGAGTGTCTGCATAAACAGGGTAGGAATAGAGTAAACAGGGACCCGATCTGCATAAACAGGGCTGGATCTGCAGAGCAGCACCTGACCTGCATACACAGGAACAAGGGCTGCAGACTGGGACGGCAGGGCCCGACTTTCTCATCACCACCTGTCCAGGTTCTGGCAGTGGTGCAAGTAGGGATGAGGGCCACCTGTGCTGTGAGATTCCCCCATCTTGGCACGGAGGGCCTGAATGACCTGCCAGTCACGGGGCTGAGTGGGCTGAGGCTCCTACCCACTGTGTACAGCGGCAACCCTTCAGGCAGTTCCGAAGTGCTGCCTTCCACCTTCAGCTTGATGACATCCGTGTGGACCAGCTCACTCTGCAGTCACAGAGGGTGGGGTGGAGGTGGGAAGGGTGCCGGGGATGTACTGGATCAGCTGGGCTGAAGAGTGCCTTCTGCCACTCCTCACCCACCCATCTGGGTCCCTCTTTGGCAGCCAGCTACCTTTACGAGCGTCCAAGACACGATTCTGCCATCAGAAGACACTGAGAAGAAGTTGAGGTTGTGGTCCATGTCGTCCTTCTGCCATTTGACCTGGAATGTCCCAGACTGTGAAGTCTGGGCTGGGAGCTTGCCGGGACTTCCCCAAGTTCCCCCTATGAGGCTTGGAAGCAAATTCCGTGAGCCCATTCTCCTGAAGCATAGGATTTGTGCTCTCCACCCCTCTTGCATCTCTGAACCCCTCAGGCAAGGCAGGGTCTCACCCAAATCCACAGCCTTTGGCCATAGGAGTAAGCAGGTGGATGTGGGCTTAACCTTACACCAAGATACCCAGTAAGGACAGGACCCCTCAGCCAGCTTCCCCATTTACAAAACAGGAGGAGTAACCGCACGGGTGTATTGATGAGCCAATGAGATAATCTATGTGATATCTCCAACACTGCCACAACATTGCCTGTACTGAGTGTGCAGTAAGTGTTAGCTGAATTCCTCATTATTCTCATCGTCCTGGGACTCTAGGAGCCAAGGTTCTATGAGGCCTTTTCCTGGTTACTAGGGGCGGGGGAATGGGGAGGGAAGGGAATCAGGAGCACCCATCCCCTTCCCTTGTTCCCTGGGCTTGGCCCTTCTCCAGGGAGTGCCTTGTCTGTTCCCACCTTCGCTTTGTTGCCCCTGGCCCCTACTCCCAGGATCTTGCTCCCCCAACTCCAGATTTGAGTAGCATTTCCCCATCTGCAGATCAGGGTTAATTAGCCTGCCCCGCCCGTCTTCTCAGGGCTGGAAGCAAACATATGGGAAAGTGTTTTGGAGACAGAGCTGTTGTCTTACGAAGATGACACGCTTGAGGCTCAAGTTTCTATTGCCAGATGTGGAGGCCTGGCCAAGCCATGTCCCAAAGAGCTGGGGAGGGGCCGGGTGCCCAGAGCTTTCCATCCTCTAGCTCCCTCCAGACCGCCCGTGCAGGGACCACTGTCCTGGCCCCTCCCCTTGTCACAAACAGAGGCTTCCACTCAATCCCCCTGCAAGGGATGCCAGGAACCCAGTGCTATTGCTTGTAACCGCAGCTGTCACCATGGCTGCTGGGGGGGGGGAGCGCAAAAGAGGGGAGTACCTCTCCCCAGACCCATGGCCAGGCCCCCAGAAATAAGGGCCGCCCACAGCTTGCCTGGATGGCCTCCTCTGTTGTCCCTTTCACTGGGGGCAGGAAGGGGAGGGGAAGGACCCCCACGTAACAGGCAGGCCCAAGTCAGAGCAGGTCCTGATTCTGGGACTACACCCGCTTCTGCAGGAAGGTGGTCCTTTTAAAGTGAGGGGGGGACAAAGGCTGTCAAAGGGCAGGCTGGAAGAGGCACTGGGGAGCTGCAAAGGGAAGTGTTTAATGAGCAGATGCCGGCACTCATGGAAATTGTATTTCACACCACGCTTAACAGCCTGATGTCCAGCAGGGAGTGGTGTGTGACTGTGTGCATGTGTAAGTGTGTGAGTCACATGGGCGCTCCTGCAGTGGGTGGCTAGGAAGCAAACGGGAGAGGATGCTAAGTGGGTTCCAGCAAATGCATGAATGCCCACGGTCTAAGTGGTAGGGGAGGAGGTGGAGCCCACTTAACTGATTCCTTCTCTTCTGTCTTACGTGATTAAGGCAGTCTGCCTAACCCCAGTCTCTGTCCATACGTCCTTTCAGCTGCCTTCTCGGGATTGGATGTGTATATACACACAACCTTCACAGGCTGTTGCCGGTTGAGGTTTCACAGTCAGGCCTGAACAGGCCAGCTCCCTGGAAAAGTGGCCTGTGATGTGGGACAGGAGCCCAGTGTTCTTAGAACAGAAAGTTCTCTCCTTGGCTCCAAAACCTTCCATGGCTCCCGACTGCCAACAAACTCCTTCTGCCCTGGCTGGCCATGTGAGATCCAGAAGATCCCTTAAAAGAAGGACCTCTCAGGGCCGCTGTAACAGCTCAACTGGCTAATCCTCCACTTGCAAGCACCAGCGGCCATGTGGATGCTGTTTCATGTCCCAGCTGCTCCATTTCCCATCTGGCTCCCTGCCTGTGGCCTGGAAATGCAGTGGAGGATGGTCCAAAGCCTTGGGATCCTGCACCCATGTGGGAGACCTGGAAGAAGCTCCTGGCTTCAGATCAGCTTAGCTTCAGCTGATGAGGCAATTTTGGGAGGGAACCAGCAGATGGAAGATCTTTGTCTCTGCTTCTCTCTGGAAAAAAAAATCTGCCTTTCCAATAAAAATAAATAGATCAAAAAAAAAAAAAAAAAAGAAGGACCTTGATTCTGACCTTCCCTGTCACCTCAGTGGTTCTCCTTCCAACAGGTGCATCTGCCTGGAGAACACCTGTCTCCGGCAGCTGTCCTTCAGATTTCTCCCCTTGACTTCTGAGCCAGACATGTTTGTCTTCTGCCATTTCCAGTGACTTGTGCAAGGCCACCTGGGCACCCTGGAGTGAGGCAGCATGGCCACTTCCTTTTCCCTGTGTCCAATCAACCATTTCCTTCTATTGATTCCACTGTCACAACAGCTCTTGGCCCTGTCTTCTCAGTTCTCTTCCACTGCCCCCACACAAGCTCAGACCTCAGCATTTCTCCTGCTGCAAGCAGAGGATTCCTCCAAGACACAATAGACCTACATCATGCTCCTGCCTCAGACCCTCTGGTGGCTGGGCAGAGATTCTCACACCATGTTTAGAGGATATCTTAAGAGCTTTGAAGAGGTGCTGGAGGTGAGGGAGGGTACAGCAGGAGGAGTGCTGGGGGAGCCTTAAGCAAGCACAGTGGCTCCACACTTCACTTGAAACCACTGACCTACAAAGTGATGGACAAGCACACTCGTCAAGGGGCGCCTGTTCTTTCACAGTCTCTGCTCCCCTCCGCTTGTCTCTCCCATGATTCACCAGGGCATGACTTCCCACTGGCACTCTGCTTGATGACCCGGGTCACTGCACACTTCTGGCTACTCAGCACTTCCGCATCCCTTGCAATGCAGCACAGGCCGTTTCCCCTAGAAAGCTCCCTCCTGCCCCAGCACCAGGGCCTGAGTGCGTTTCCCTTTTTTCTTGTAGCACTTAGGATCTCCTGGCCTTGTCCTGGTCAGCAGTCCCAGAGATGAGCCAACAGCAAGGCTCGAGCAGGGCGGAATCACTGACCACATGCATACGGGCATGAATGAACCAACAAAGAGTTGAAGGCGGTGAGATGGGGACAGAGAGACAGAAGCAGCTCTCCCTGGGGGCTGACAGTCAGTGCCTGGGGTGGATGTCCAGGTGGCTTAGGATACTTAGGGCAGGAGCAGGCAGGGATACTGGGCTTGCCCACAGATCCTGTCAGCACAGCAGGACAGAGAAAGAACAGAAGCCACCCCCAGTGCTGCCTGATAAGCCCAGAGACCTGGGCAACTGGAGGCCAAAATGTGTCCTTAAATCCTCCCAGTTCTTCCCAGAATGGGCAGATGCACAGCCTTGGGAGGAAGGGGAGAAGGAGGAGGAGGAGCTGCAGAGGCCTGCAGAGCCAGAGCCAGAGCTAAGAAACCCTTTGAGAGTGCAGCTGTGAAATCTACTCCCCTGAAGAGAGGAGATCCAGAGTCAGGTTCAGTTTAGCCTCAAAGTCAAGGTAGTGGTTCCAGGTTGGTTTGCCTTGGGCACGGGCCCTGACATCACTCTGGGCTCAGTTGGAGCAGCTACAGAGAGGCTAAGGACAGATCTCACCAGATAGCAGGCAACTGGCTGGGAGTTCTCCCCTGATTCAGCACAGATGGCAGGGAAGAGCCTCTTCAGCGAGTTGAGGAAACTTGCAGACCAGGCTCTGGAGTTTCTAACACATTCAGGTGCAGCCTGAAGGCCTGGAGGTATCCAGCTGGAGCTGGTGAGTTACTGATGGTCGCCCCCATGAGATCCCTGGGGGCAGCAGGAATCTCTCCCCACCTCCTGGTTCTTACCTTCTATTCTTATCTGCCTCTTCTCACACCCAACTCCCTTGGTTACTAAGCTGGCACCTTGCCCAGCCCCGGCCCCTTGCCTCCCAGACTGGCATCTCCCATCGTGGGTCCGGGCCTGACCTGCCATACGGGGTCCGTGTGCTTGCCAGACTTGGCCGAGCTGCGGAAGCAGGGCTGGGAGTGGGGCTTCTTGAGGTTGTAAATGGCCACGTTGCCGTCATAGTGACCCACCACTACAAGGTAGGGGTGGTCCATGTGCATGTCGAGACACATGATGCCGCTTTCGCTGCTGAAGATGTATTCGGGGAAGCTGGGGTTCTTCATGCTGTAGAGCAGCAGCATGCCCCGGCTCTGCTTCATGAAGTCATCTGTTGGGGAGAAGATGGGGGCAGGGTGGCTCTGGGCTGAAGACTCTTGGGCCGGAGAAGCCCTCTACCCTGCCCCAATCCCAGCCGATGAATAAGCCCAGCCCTTCTCTGACATCACAGGGGTTTCTGCTTTCTGCGACTCCATCTGTGAAATGGGATTGAGAGAGTCGGCCTCCCCATTCTCAGGGCCCATGGGAGGTTCCATCAACCCATGAGGGGGTGAGCAGGTGCACCCAAAGGGCAGATAGACTTTCTCCCTCTTTCCTTCTTGAAATGCAGGTTCCAAGAGCTGCTGACTGCAGCCTGGGTGTGGTGCTGTGGGAAGGAACAGTTCCCTCAGCTGGGGGCTCACATGCCCCACCCCAGAAGCCGATGGGCACCCTGGGAGACACCTGCAGAGTGTCCATCAAGTGCTCTGACCGCCTTCCAGCCCCTCCCTCCCCAACCTGGCAAAGGACAGGCGGTCAACTTGAACCGACACAGAGTTTTAAACCAGCCTCCAGTGAGCATCCTCCCATACCTCCTGTCTCCACAGACTCCAGTCACAGTCGATGCCCTAGCTCTGGGCCAGCCAGCGGCTGAGTGAGGATGCCCACAGTCCTCCTTGGCCTGGGCACAGCTTTTGATGATTGTCAACAGACCCCTTAGCAGAGATTTGAGGTCCCTTGGGACAGCATGTCCCTCCCACCCCCCACCGACTCCTACCCCAACCGCCACCCAAGATAGAGCCTCTTGTTCTAACTTTACACACACTTGACAGACAGGTGGTCACCAGATAAAACATAGCCCTGGCCCACAAGTCCAACTCCTTCCTTCCCTCTGTTCCAGTCCTTCCTTCCCCTTCTTCCGATCTACAAGAGCCAGTGCTGGAGAGGAGGAAGGTTCGGACAGCCCAGGAGTTTTTGGCCCTTTAACATGAGGGTCCTCTTCCTGGACCTCCCTGCTCCAAGGACAGCTCCTCTGTCGCTGGCATCTGCAAGGTGTGGGACCTCGTGATAAAGTGGCCTCCCTGGGACCCCCATCGGAGGCAGCCTAATGTGACTAATTTTTTAAAGTCTTTATCTTATTCTAAGGCTTTGTCTTCAGGAGAATTACGTGACTGAGTAGGGGTTGGGAACCATATGGGTTTTCTGCATGAGTTCTATTATCATTATATCCCAGGCACCCCCATCCTAGATGCTTGGCAAAGACCATGTTGTGTCCTGACCAGGAGCAGGTTTCCACCAGGAGCCAGGCTGGCCTTAGAAGGCTGGGTGCCAGTGCCATGGTATAGTGGGCTGGGCCTCCACCTGTGGCACTGGCATCCCAGAGGGGTGCAGCTCCAGGGAGAGAGCTTACTGAACAGAGCAAGCAGAGAACAGCACACTTGGCTCTTGGCTGTGGCACAGGATCCAGCCCTCTGATGCCCAGCAGCTGTGATCCACTGTGATCCACTTTCTCTAGACAAACCCTGTGCACAAGCACCCTGTGCCCCCGTATGCCTCGCCAGGCATTATCAGGGACATCAGGAAACCAGTGGCTGGCTTGGCACTGAGGCTCACGGCCTCCTGATTTTACGGCTGGGACTGCCAGGCCCAGAGAAGAGCCACGGTGTGCACCGAGGTGCACTAGGCTCATTACGAGGTGCTGGACACATCCAGTGGAAATTGTCCTACTCTGGTCATGACACGAATCCCATCCTATGTTGAGGTGTGAAAGAGAAAGGGAGGAGGTATTATACTTAGTGTGATGGTCGGGACTAGCAAAACCTCTAGTCTCCAGGCTGTGGACTAGAGAGCAGGTACGAGACTGGCCAGTCAAGCATGAGAAAAGAGGACGTGCAGAGCAAAGCACAGATTTCACAAGAGTGCAGAGTGACCAGTCAAGCTCCAGACCCGAGACACCTTCTTCCCTGGCTGTGCAAATGTGGGCAATAAGCCCACTTCCCTAAGCCTGAGTTATCACTCTTTATTGTTTGCAGCCAAAAGAACCCTCCTGAATACCAAAATCATAGTTGCTAATTGTGACTAGAAACTATGTGTTTCCTGACTTCTAATTCAGGGCTCATTTTTTTTTTTTCAAACCAGGGAAATAGAAAAAACAAACCAAACCAAACAACAACAACAAAAAAAACTCTCCTTTAATTGCATCTTACTCTATGAACTTCTCTTCCCTGACTCCAGTGACCCCCAGAAGACCTTAGTATCCTGGTCTCCGAGTACACCCAGTGTGACATTACACTGCAGTCCCAGTGTGACAGCATCACCTTATTTTCCGGGGTCCTAAAAAGACTCCCCTGTTTGAGACCCACGGACTAGTATCACCCAGGCACATCTCGGGTGACATCACTGCCTAGGCCTCCAGCTTTCCTGGGATGATGTCACCAAGCAGGTGAGAAGCAACCTGATGATATCACTGCTTAAGCCCTCCAGCGGGGTGACATCACCAGCAAGTCATCGGCAGGCCCTGGAAGCACAATGGCTGGAGGCCACCCCAGCTTCCCAGTGTCAGCCGTTCCCAGGGAGGGAGTGCTGGAATCCCATCAGGCTCAAAACTGCCAGAGCTTTGCATTCCCAGCTCTGTGTGTGGTTTGGATTGAATTCCCCTAACTCCATCCTCCTCTGTATGAAAGAGCCTAAGCTGGGGACTAGTGAAGGAATTTGAGGGTTCTCTGGGCTGCAGGTTTCTGTAAGTGGCTGTAATAGCGGGAAGAAAAAATATGGAGGGAGAGACATTCGAGGGAGAGGGTTGCTGGCTGGGACTAGTGCCCCTGTCCTACTTGGTGCTTTTGCGAGCTATCTCCTTCAGCTGTACTGAATTCCCTTTCACTGTGTGGACTACTAGCCTGTGGGAGCCTTTTCCAGGAGGCCTGCTCAGCCATTCAGCCACCTGGACTGTCTCCAGTGCGAGCCTCCTTGCAGGGCAGGAGTTCTTTCCCTCAGTCTCCCACAAACGATGTTGGGAGCCTGGCCTGGTGTGGCGCCCCGCTGGCTTCCCTCTCTGTGGATGGGCTTGCCTGCTGCTGCCCCTGGTCTGCAGGGTGATCTCTAAGCCCTCCCTTACGCTCACCTTCAGTGATCCACCAGAATCTGGGGGAGGAGAATTGACTCCACCCATGCAACAAGTGGGGTCTGAACTGGCACTTCTAAGAAAGCCTTACAAGGGCTGTGGGGGGGGGGGGCGGGCATGTCACAGAGGTGGCAAAGGCTTCACTCTACCATGGACTGAAGCAGGCCTGTGGCTTCCGCTTCCAGAGCCCTGAAGGAACAGTGCCCAGGAAGGGACAAAGATTGATGTCTTCTGGAATTGGCAATAGTCAGCAAGGGGGCCTAAGCTCCACAACCTTCACCCCTACAAGGTCATGACAGGACTGGATCACAGTAGGAGCATGGGGGTGTCACTCTGGAGCATTCTGCATGTTAGGAGAACCCTGGGCTCCTGGCTCAGCAGTTCAGGGAATGCCAGGCAGGGAGAGGGCATGATGGGGCATGAGACTGAAGCCAGGTCGGCAGTCAGGAGGAAGTAGGTGCCAGGCTGCCGTGACAAGGGTAGCAAGCCAGCCTTGAACAGCAGGCTTCCTCTCTTGCTGTGGCATCCTAAATGAGTCCAGCCCAGGACCCGCTCCAAGGCAGCAGCTGTTTAATCACTTCCTTATTCAGTCATACAAGAGGAGCTTGGTGGGGGCATGTGGTAGGCAGAATAACGCCCCCCCTCACCAAAACATCCACAGCCTAATCCCCAGAACCTATAAATATGTCACTTTGCATGGCCAAGGGACTTTGTAGAGGCGATTAAGTTAAAGACCTTGAGATGGGGGGGATTATGTTGGATTATCCGAGTGGACTCCACGTAAGCACAAGGGTTCTTATAAGGAAAAAGAGGGAGGCAGAGGAGTCGGAGAAGGAGATGTGACGACAGGAGCAGATGTCAGCATGATGCGATTGCTGGCTGGAAGGGGGCCACAAGCCATGGAATGTGGGCAGCTTCTCCAAGCTGGAACAGGATAGGAAAACAGATGCCCTCCCTTCCTCCTCTCCTTCCCCTGAGCAACCGGAAGGATCGAGGCCCCTGCTGACACCAGACTGCAGTTCAGTGAAACCCATGCTGGACTTTTAAACCTCCGGAACTCTAAGGGGTTTGGGCATATTGTTTGTGGTAATTTTTGACAGCCGCGATCACACACTAATATGGTAGGCACGCCAAGAGGATTGACCCACACTCCACTTTTCCCAATCAGAGAGAGAGAGAGAGAGAGAGAGGGAGTGGTTCCCTTGGATGTTCTTCTTCTTTCTTCCCCTGGGATGGTGTGGAAGCAGGCCCCTCTAGTAGTCAGGGAGATGGACTGTTGGATGCTATGACCCTCAGCTCCTCTGATGACCACAAGGAAATTTTCCTTTAGTTTCCCATATCCAACTTTGCCATGGATTCTGCCTGCCTTCAAGGCCAGGGAAGCAGCCCAGGGCTGCCCTTGCCATGGACTTTGGTTGCTAGAGGACTCCAACTTCATGTACCGTCTCGGGGCCACGGTGCCCAGTCGGGCTCAGTCCCCCAGGCTGATGGATTTATCCAGGCGCTCTCATTCAATTAGAGCTCATATTTAAACAGTGTGGGAAATAAGAGCAAGGCCTGGGAGACAGAATACATCAAGCAGGACATTTAATTTGATTTAGGGAAAATGAGGCAAACATTTGAGAACCTAAATAACTAACCAGTAATTAAACTAACAACGGGAATGCTCTCGCACTCCAACCCAGCAAGCACAGTGGCCTTTATGGACTGTATTTACAAAGAGACCTGACAACATAATTAGTCCTGTAAATTTTACACAGCCTGCAGCCGACGGGTGATGGATTTTGTGTGTGGAGGATGAACGGGAAGAAATGAGGTGGATGAATTTCCATTTTCAGCAAATGAAATTAACACTGCTTAATTAGTGAAGCTGACAAACAAATGATCAGGAGAGATTTAAACCCCCTAAAAATGTCACCTCTGGCCTACGAAAGTGGCTCGGGGACGAGGCAGGGTGTGGTGGGAGACTGCGGAATGGGTTCAGAGCTGGGAATTCAGGTCCTACCCTTGGACCCTTCTGAGGGAAGCTGGGACATGGTTTGACAGTGGGACGACACGGCACCTGGCTCCCTGCCCCTCCAGGCCATGGCCCATTAGGCAGCTTCCTGTCCCCTTGCCTGCGGTGCCCTCCCTGATGGGTGGCAGAAGGCTCTACTTCTCTGTAGTGAACCGACCAATGGGCTGCTGACACCAGTGTGCCCTAGAAGTCCCAAGGCCACCTCTTGAGTGGACTAAGCCTCCCCACCCCCATGTTTCTCCACCTGCTTTCACTTGCTGACAGTCTCTTTTCCCACTCTGCTTGGAACAGGGAGCCTGGCTGTGGGGCTCATCCAGATCTGTGCCCTTTAAGTAGCCTGACATGCCCACCACCTGATACCCAGCAGCCACGGAGGAGAGGAAGTGTGAATGCTTTGCGCACCGCGGCAGGCAACTGCCTAGACTCACTTTTCCCCACCTGCTTGCCACTGGCCTGGCTCCAGAAAACAGGGGTTGGCCCCAGGCCTGCCTGAGGTACATGCCTACCCCTGCCAAAGCTTTATGGGACCAGGTCACAGAATAGACAACCTGGGAATTGCAGGTAAAAGGTTCACGAGGTTTGGACTGAGCTCACCAGTGCCAAACCCAGCAACAAATCCCAGTTCTCACGGCCGTGTTTGCTCTTGTGAAGCAAATTCCTGACTATGAGAAGTCAGGATATGGGAGCGTCTGTGGCCGATTCTGGCGAGGACAGGCTGCTTCTCACAGCGACCCTTTCTGGCAACTAGGGTGCCCTCTACCTACCTCTTTCTTTACTACAGAGGCACTGGGTACCCACAAGCACGGGACTTTCAGAGGTGACCTTGTGAGGCCTTTCTGAGTCTCAGACTGGCTTGGCTCTGCTCAGGCCTCTGCAGGTGGCCCTAGAGAATAGATGTTTGCCGGAAAGCAGGCCAACCAGTCCCATGCCAGGGACAGCAGCAGCAGTAGCAAATATCGCTGCTATTGGCACGAGGCCCTGCTCACCCAGAGACATTTCTCTCCGTCTTTTTGCAAAAGCAGGGAGAGGGGGCTGCTGGGGCACCTGGGAGAGCTGTAGGGCCACCAGGGAGGACACGATGGGATAGCCAGCAGGTGTTCCTGCGGCTCACCTACATAGCTGCTTCCTCTGTCCCAGGGTGCCTTGCAATCCCCCTGTAGCCTTGCGGGATGTCAGCCTCTTTACATCCAAGTTTGGAGATGCTCCTGGCCCCAGGTACACATATAGGGAGTGACCCTCGAGGAGTAGCTAATTGTGGGCACTACTCGGGCAGAAGGACAAAGAGACTCTTCCTGGGTATGGAGGCTGTGGGGCTTGGGCAACCTGAGATCGTGTCTTTGTGGACCATGTCCTGACACGTGACTCTGGCCAGCTGACCCCACTTCTGCTGCTGGGTAGGAGGCTGATGGAGCTAGAACCCGTAGTCATTTCCTTCTCCTCTCACTTTCTAGGGGAGCCCCATGCCCCCACCTCTGTCCAGGGCAATGAGCCCAGGCTGTCAACAGTCTCGTGAGGGTCCCCGCCTGCTCCTGGGAGGGCCTGCCCGCTGCCCGCTGCCCCCAGGCCCCGGTCCAGGCCCAGTAGCTGCAGCCGAGGGAGGAATGTGCTTGGTCCCTGCCAGAGAGGGCGGTGTTTGCCACTTGGCAGCTGCCCACTCTCACGAGTGGGGACACAAAGCAGGCATTTAGGGCATCCTCAAAGGCCGCCCAGAACCACAAGACCGGGAGCAGCTCCAAGGCCTCCTTCCTGAGAGGAATGACAAGCACAGGCTCCTCCTGGCCTGCCCCTATCTCCCTCCCCGCAGCCAAAAAACGGGGTGAGACAGGCGTGCTCCGAGGGGGCAGGGCCTGGGAGCTCCTGTGCTTGCCAGCCCGCAGCAGCTTGAGAATGGAAAGGTTTTACTGTCGGAGAAGCCGAGCCTCCCCGCGGCAGAAGTTGGTAGCTGGGTGGGCAGCGGCGGCTCCCGTGAGGTGCAGGGCCCTCTCCAGTCAGCCAGCGGAGCCAGAGCGCCCAGTCCAGCACAGCGGGATGGGCTTCTTCTGGGCTGAGGGGCGAGAAGGGGAAGGCAAATGGCCTGACAGACTCACTGCCGCAGCTGCAGGTGCACAGTGGTCCCCAGGGTAGCAGGGGGGCCCAGAAACGAAATTTGAAGCCCTTTCCACCCCACCCAGCTCCAAGGCTCAATCTAGAAGCCCTGATGAAGAGGCAGGGAGAGGCCACCAGGTCCTCTGCACAGCTGTGAGTGACATCCTGCCATCTGTCCTATGGGAGACCTATACCAGGCTCCCGCCAGCATCCCGGCCTCTAGCCCCAGGCACCCCATTCCTGTATGGGTCTGCTGTCTGCCCTTCTTCTGTTCTTTCAGGGGCTGCCCCCTTGGAGGAGATACCAGGATTCTTGGGAACAGCTTACTCAGCCTTCTGAGGGTCTTCCCCGGCCCCCTAGCCAGCGTCACTGCTGTCACATTTTTCCTACCCAGGCCACCCCCTCTACCATCAGTGTTCTGCAACTTCCCCCACACCCCCTCCCTTCTCCACTGCATAACACATTAAGGCCCAGTTGGCACATTCAGCTTGGTGCATTCGTTTGCCCAGCCATAACTGTCGGTCTGACTGTGGATCTTCCCCCACTGGACTGGGAGGCCCCTGAGGGCCATCCGTGACTGTGCCCTTCTCTGTGTGTTTCTCATGTCTTGGCATAGGTTTCTGCCAAGGAAGGAGGAGCCAGGTCACTTACAGGAGCCATGTCCCACTGCAAACAGATCCTTGTACTTTGGATTCCTGCAAAAAGAAATATGAACACCTTGGCACAGGCAGTGGTAGTCTGTAGTCTGCTCACGGGCCTGGGTCTTCCCATGGGCACAGTGCCTAATTATGTAGAAAATGAAAACATTCATGGTTCACAAACTGGTAGACTTAGGCTGATCTTGAAACCCTCTAGGAATTCTCCCCACACTCCCGGTTCTCCCCCATACCTCCATGTTGTCACCCTCAAAGTGGTTCAGTGCAGTATAAGGGTCTAACTATTTCAGAGTCTGGGATGCACCCAGCACTCGTGGGACTCAGCCTCTGTTGTAATGCCTATACTCACCAGCAGAGGGCGGTGACGGCCAGGTGCTTGGCTTTGTCGTTCTGGAACTTCCAAAGCGGCAGCAGGGTGCCTTCCTGGTCCCGGTATTCATCAGCTGCGTCCTCATAGTACTTAAAATCTTAAACAAACAGAATCAGGTCACCTCACTGGGGGTGAGGGTAGGTGGGTGGTGAGGGGGCTGTGTGCCACATAATGACAAACCCAAGTTCACAAACCACAGTACTGTCTTGGCCTCATCCAGCAAAACAACAGACCTCTTGTGTTTGAATGGAAACAATGTAGTGCCTGCCTGGAAGCAAGGTTGCCAATGTGTACTACTTAATACACGCAGAGCAGAGCGCATGGGGAAACATCTCGTGCTTAGTAGGCTGTCCGCTGTGGTCACTGTCGTCGTTGGAGGTGAACAACTATGGAGTGGCCTTGTCTGCATGTCTGGCAGTATTGAACTCCCAGATTTGCATTCCTTGTGCCCAGGAACCCCCCCACCCCCAGCACTCCAGAAGCTCAGATTTCAGGGGGTGCAGCTGCCAGGTGCCCATTATTAGTTCCATTTCTTGTGCTCCTGAGTCCCAAAAATGCAGCCCAGCTTCCTACCTACTGCTGAGCCTCACTGAAACAACGCTGCGTGGGTTCTCCGTGGGTTCCCTGAACCCAACCTCATGCATGCCTCCCTGCCTCCCGCTTTCTCCAAACTGGGGGAAAGCCTCATCCATCTATTTGTCTGCAGCTGACATCTGGGTAATCCTTGACTGATTTCCCTTCCCCATCCGTCATTTCTCTTACTTTCCTTCTGGTTGTCTTTCTAATCCACTGACTTCTCTCAAAACCCACAGCTACTGCCTAGGCTCATGCCCCAATATCCCTCAGCTGGGCTGTCATTCCTCTAACTGCTCTCCCCGCCTCGAGCCACTCCTCCTTCAGCCCACGTTTTGCAGAGCTACCAGAGTGAGGACATAGGATCTTACCGAGCCCCCTTCCCCAGCCCCCTGAAGCTCCCTGAAGTGGTTTTCTCCAGGTCAAACCAAGGCTCAGGGTCACTGCTGCGACATCATTTCTAACTGTCCATGCACCTTCCATATCACATTGCACCAGTGAGTCCAGCTGGTGTGTGTGTGTGTTTGTCAGCTTTTCCATGCCTACAATGTCCTGTGCTTCCTGAAAAATTGCTGCTTATTCCAGCTTGAAATCAGACTCCTCCCCGTTCTGTAAGGTCTTGGTTTTTCTTTGGAAGAGAGTACCTTTCTTCCTTCATCCCAGCCCTGGTTCTCCTCTACCAAGACATCTTTCACACTGTATAGCCTCTGTTTCTCTCTGTCCCATCTCTCTCGCCAGACGGCTAACTCTCACAGGACAAGCTCTCTGTTGTATTCATTTTCTGGATCCTCCACGTCTGGCACAGGGCCAGCTCCAATGCAGACACTCAATGGCTGCAATGAAATTGATCAGCAGAAGTGAAACAGTTCTTTGGTGGCCTTTCCAACCAAGGGTATCCAATTAGAAAATGAATCTTCCCATTCAACATGGTCAAGGACAGGCCCAGGCAGTTCCTCAGCCTCTCTCACAACACCCCATACCTTGAGGTTGCCAGGCTACATTCAAACCTCAAAAAAAAAAAAAGAAGTCTCAGAATAAAATAAATAAACAAAGGATCTAAACCATCAGAGAAGACATAAGCCATGGTCACTTCAGAGTTTCCCAAGCTCTTTGAACATACCTCATTTCAGAGAGGAGGTTAATTGGTAACGCTTCTCTATTTTCCCTTCTCCTCCATGACTACACTCTCCCAAAGGGAAAAGAGTAAGCAATTAAACAAATCAAAGTTCAATGCATTTTTATGTGACTGCGTTCTTATAAATGAAAGTGGTTCACTAAGGCCAGCTTCTCTATGGATATTAATCAGGTTTGCAGCCCTTCGGTGGGCCACTTGCAGAAGCTGGGTTTCAGGAAGCCAAGCTGTGTGAGTGACAAATTCATTCAGAGCTGCTGTGTACTTTGACAGCTTTGAAAAGGACTCAAGGTCGTTTTCTGGGCTGAATGATAACGAGGGGGCTTGTTGAGGCTGCTGGTCTTGGCAGCCCTGGTTTTTATGTCCCATGGGTGAGCAATGAGCATCAAGTAACCAAGAAGGGCCCTACGCTGTCAGCAAAGGAGACCAGCCAGCAGCCAGGAGCTGCCAACTCCAGGGAGGCAGCTGCTCCAAATAAATACACAACCTCTTAGGGAAATACAAGCCACTTGGGAATGTGCTGCTCATGCCATGGGAAGGATTGCATTTCCCTGGCACCGTCAAAGACATGAGAATTTCCCAGGCCCCCCAGATTGAAGCATCTCTGAATCAATCTCTTTCTTCACCTCATCACTAATTAATCAGCAGGATAGATGTATTATTGAGTGTGTTCATTGGAACAACGTTTAAAAGGTCTCTTCCAGCTTGGTGCCTTTGCAGCCAGTCTGCTAGTGAAGTGCTCAGGTCACGGAGCCAAGGGGCCCCGCGTTCGAGTCTGGTCCCACCACTCACAACCCCTGCTGGCTGTGGCTCTGAATGAGCAGCGGCATCTCTGCCTGAAGTTTCTCATCTATGAAATAAGGATCATAATGATATTCACCTCACAGCGTGGCTGTCGAGAAGAAATAAAACGCCCGGCACACAGGCCATTCCCAGTGAAGGCTGGTGCTTGTTTTTCATTAACATAACTGCTCCCCCCCCCCCGCCCGCCCTTTTTTTCAGTCCTCTATGACGCAAGCAGGGGCAGGTGTGGCAAGGCCCATTGCACCACACAGCCAAACCTTGCCTTCTCTTCTGTCCTTTACTCTGCCCGATTGCATCCTCCTCCAACCTGACTCTCCTGGAGCTGTGTCCCTGCTCTGGAAGGTTTACTATTCTTGACCCATCTACAGAGAAAACTCATGATCCCCTGCCTGCCTTTCAAGGCCCTTTTATTAGCTGGCCCCCACTGCTTCTCTAGCTAAACTCTCAGAACTTTCCGACAAGGCCCTAGTCTGCGTCAAGGAGCTTGCTGTTCCTTGTCCACAGAAGCCATTCCTATTGGTTTTCACCACAGGGTCAAGGATGGTGTTGTCTTGTGACCAGAATGCTGTTCTTTGCTCTCCTGTTGCTGAAACCCTTCCGATCCTGTGGGAGCCAGTTTCTGGAACCCTTTCTTTAGTGTGTGCCTTCATCTCTCCTTTTCCTTCTTCCCTTCTTAAAGATCCTTGGGGAAGTTTCTATCCATCCTGCACATTCTTGCATTGACAGTATCCTCCCCAACTCAAAGCCAGACAGAGCAGTGGACAGAAGAAAGATGCTCAGATCCTGGCTTCAGGTTACCTCTGCCACTCATTAGCCAGCCAGCCAGGTGGTCGGTGGCCTTGGCCTCAGCCAAGTGTAAAACAGAGGGAACCATTTCTACACCATTTCCCAGGATTGCTGGGAAGATGCCTTTGGGCCGTTAAGGCACGGGTATTTTTTGCCACCCCATTATCAGCTCTCATCACTAATGCCAGTACTGCTTCTGCCATCGTTCACAGCTGACCTGTGTAACTCCTGTCCTCCCAGTAACTCAGTGATTTTTTTTTCCTTTCATTCCACTTACAGGATGTAACTTGAGATCTTCAAGCACCAATCTTTCCTGAGGAATTTTTTTTTTGGTAATACGGGGAATAATAGTGGTTGCCAGTACCTCAAATCTCACCTTGAGCGATGTCATCATATGTATTCTGATTGACCATGCGCTCCACAATTTTAGCAGCTTGAGTCACCTTGGTGATGTCGTCTGTCTGTAGGGGGGAGGGGAGTCAGAAGTCACAGGTCCTCAAAGGGCTGTATGCCTTCTAGCCACCGTTCAGACTTGTAGGTCATTTAGCAATGTGTTCCTGACACTGTCTACTCCAGAGAATTCTGCATATCTCAAGGCTTAGCTCCCCGCCACCCACTGCTTGCCAGGAACCCCACCTCACAAGTGACACAGGAGCCCTGAGCTGACACACCCAGAGCTGGGGCAGAGCTTACTTCTTGCTCTTTCATCCTGAGCTTATCTAGGAGGAGGTGTGTTTCTGAGCACAAATGGGCACTGAAGAGGACTGGAGGGGAGAGCATTTGAGGACAGACCGCAGGTTTCACTGGTTGAAGACAGAGAGCCTCTACCAGCTTAAAGATTAAGGCCTGACAGATATCATGACACAACTCCCCAGCCACCAGCCCCCAACCCCTCTTCTCTAGTTAAAGATAGAGGAAAACACAGAGGTCGAGGGAGGGAGACAGATGTTCATACACACGGAGTATGAGGCAGAACTGTGATTCCCAACCCCACAACCCTACCTTGCCCACTTCTCAGACCAAAGAGCATGCAAGAAGTTTCACATCAGGGAAAAAGAACTGACTTTGCACCCCCAAAAGCAGTATTTTATTCTGTGAAATGCCACAAATCCACAGGAGAAACCACATGGCTGGTAAGTCAGGGAACAGAGAATTAGAGGCTAGCAAGAAAAACCCTTAGAGTTCAGGGCAGGTGGTAGGAATAAACTGGTTGAGTGAGAAGAACCCTCTCCTCTCTGCTCCCTCCCCATCCCCCTGCCAAAGGGGTCCAAGCCAGAAGTGGCACTGACAGAAAGTGCTGAAAACGATGGGTTCTAGAAGCATACACACATGCATTCCTGTTATATCTCACTGACTAGGAGCCAGGTGGCAGCCTTGAGCAAGGGACTTGACGAGTCCTCATGAACATGGCAAGACAGTTAATGGCATCCAACTCACAGGATCACTGTGAGGATTAAATGATTTGCACATCCTAAACTACTTAACCCAGTTCTCTGTGGTGTCAGAGGAAACACACAGACCAATGAGGAGGGAGTGGTTCGTAAAGCCACATCTGGGGAACGACCCTGTGAGGGTCTTTCCCAGACCTCAAACTCACTCTGAGGGTATCTCAGAAACCTGACCAGGGAGCATGTTCATTGGACAAGTACAACCACAGTCCCCAGGACTCCTTGCCTAGTCCAGAGTCCATGCCTCACTTTAGGGTTCCAGTGCCCAGGTTGGCCAGTGATCATGCTCAGTGAGTGAGAGAAACAGGGTTAGTGCAGTTTATTCTAACCCAGAGCAGAGGATCCTCACACTTCTAACATTTTCGGGTCTTGGAACAGAGAAGTGAGCAGAAGCGGACACAGTTCAGAAAGAAAGCAGAAGGGTGGGTACCTATTGGTTTACACACATCCCCTATCAGAGTGTCTGGTTTCAGATCTCAGGTTCGTTTCCTACTCCAGCTTCCTGCTAATGCACACTTTGGGAGGCAGGTGATGGCTCCAGTGACTGGGTCTCCCAAGCAGGAGACCTGAATTGAGTTACTGGCTTTCTGTTTCAGCCTTACCTCAGCTGGCCATTGTGGGAGTGAGACAGCAGATGAGAATTCTTTCTAGTCTTAGTATTCCTTTCACTCTCCTACCCTATTCCTCAAATAAACATTCAAAAAATAAAGCATAACTCCCTTTTAATTGTATCTGGCTTCTATCCTGGAATGGATCAGAATCATTTTCCTGTGAGCAGTCCTGGGAGCTCTCCAAGGTGCTGAAAACCAGCCCCCAGCTTCCCGTGGACCTTGTCACTCCCACCCCATTCCCAGTCTCACTCTGATTTCCACACTGCAAGTCTGGATCCTGACCCAAACTTTTTTTTTTAAAGATTTATTTTATTATTTTTTCATTGGAAAGGCGGATATACAGAGAGGAGAGACAGGAAGATCTTCCGTCCGATGATTCACTCCCCAAGTGAGTGCAACGGGCTGATACTATGCTGGTCCGAAGCCAGGAGCCTCTTCAGGGTCTCCCACGCGGGTGCAGGTTCCCAAAGCTTTGGGCCGTCCTCGTCTGCTTTCCCGGGCCACAGGCAGGGAGCTGGAAGGGAAGCGGGGCTGCCGGGATTAGAACCGGCGCCCATATGGGATCCCGGGCGTGCAAGGCGAGGACCTTTAACCACTTGCGCCACCGCGCCGGGCCCGACCCAAACTTTTCAAATGTCCTTCATCGTCTCCCTGTGATGGCCCACCCTCCCTACGGTGACTCCTTGCAATTGCATCACTCTAACTCTCGTGCTGAATATCTAACCTGAGCTATCAATACTTTCAGGAAACCCTCTAATCGTAACCTTTACAGTGATTCCTACACAATCCTTCATGGAAAACCCATTCCAGCATGGCCACATCTAAGTGTCTAGTATTTATGGTACCTGTGGTCATCTCTGGCCTGCCTCTTGGCCCTGAAAATTCAGGCACAGATAAATCCAAGGACTGAAAAGACAGAAAAGCCTGTCGCTCTCAAGAGAACCATGAGCCCTTGCCCAGGGAAGTGGGGCCTTATCTTCACATCCCATTATCACCCTAGGTAAACTCCCCAGCCAGCTCTCCTACATGCCCCACTAGAAAGAACAAATAGGATGCATGTCTCTGCTATTCCCTGGACCAGCACTGCTGAATCCCTGCTAGCCCCCAGCATGATCACTGGCCAACCTGGGCACTGGAACCCTAAAGTGAGGCATGGACTCTGGACTAGGCAAGGAGTCCTGGGGACTGTGGTTGTACTTGTCCAATGAACATGCTCCCTGGTCAGGTTTCTGAGATACCCTCAGAGTGAGTTTGAGGTCTGGGAAAGACCCTCACAGGGTCGTTCCCCAGATGTGGCTTTACGAACCACTCCCTCCTCATTGGTCTGTGTGTTTCCTCTGACACCACAGAGAACTGGGTTAAGTAGTTTAGGATGTGCAAATCATTTAATCCTCACAGTGATCCTGTGAGTTGGATGCCATTAACTGTCTTGCCATGTTCATGAGGACTCGTCAAGTCCCTTGCTCAAGGCTGCCACCTGGCTCCTAGTCAGTGAGATATAACAGGAATGCATGTGTGTGTGCTTCTAGAACCCATCGTTTTCAGCACTTTCTGTCAGTGCCACTTCTGGCTTGGACCCCTTTGGCAGGGGGATGGGGAGGGAGCAGAGAGGAGAGGGTTCTTCTCACTCAACCAGTTTATTCCTACCACCTGCCCTGAACTCTAAGGGTTTTTCTTGCTAGCCTCTAATTCTCTGTTCCCTGACTTACCAGCCATGTGGTTTCTCCTGTGGATTTGTGGCATTTCACAGAATAAAATACTGCTTTTGGGGGTGCAAAGTCAGTTCTTTTTCCCTGATGTGAAACTTCTTGCATGCTCTTTGGTCTGAGAAGTGGGCAAGGTAGGGTTGTGGGGTTGGGAATCACAGTTCTGCCTCATACTCCGTGTGTATGAACATCTGTCTCCCTCTCTGGGCCTCTATGTGCAATGGCAGAGGCAGTTGTGAAGATGTTACAGCTCTCCTCGCATTTACACTCACCCCGAGGAAATAACTTTCTACCTCAACATTAGCCTCCCTTTTAAGCACCTGCGACACCCTCCCCAAGAGTCAGGTTTCTGTTTTGTTGGACATTCTGGGACAGAGTTGTACCGACTGCACCAGACCTGGGACTCCAAGGATGTCAGCTTCCTCATGGCCATCTTCTCTGTTTTTTTAGCCACTGGGGTTTTTGCTTTCTCCTTCTCTTTGGTCTTCTCCTGTTTCTCAAGTTCCTCCATGTAGGCATCATAGATCTCCCACTAAATAAGAATGGATGAGAGGGGTCATTACAGGGCATATGCCTCACTCAGCCTGATACTCTTCTGCCTTTTGGGGCTTGAGAAGTTGGCCATGTTAACCCCTGGCACAAGCCTCCATGATACCCTCTGCCTGCCCATTGTAACCATACGCTCAGGGTCCATTTTCCTTGTTAACTCTCAGATCTGCAGCAGGAAAAAAGAAGGGCAGTGGATATCTCTGGAATGGATATATTTACCCTGAGGCTCAGGCTGTGGGTCATTGGATAGAGACAACATGGTGCTAGCTTGAGACCCCAACCAGACAGAACAAATGGGCAAGCATCAGTCTAGCTCACATTTTTGTTGATGATATATAGAATCCTGAATTGGGAACTTTTAAAATGTTTTTTTTTTTTCCCAATGGAGAGAGAGTAATATATAATGGATCAGACTACCTATCTACAACATAGACCACACCCTGGCACTAGAGGGAGATAAACAAAATGTGAAGGAAGGGCCCGGCATGGTAGCATAGTGGCTAAAATTTTGCCTTGCACGCACCAGGATCTCATATGGGCACCAGTTCTAATCTCGGCAACCCCGCTTCCCATTCAGCTCCCTGCTTGTAGCCTGGGAAAGCAGTCTAAGATGGCCCAAAGCCTTGGGACCCTGCACCCATGTAGGAGACCCAGAAGAAGCTCCTGGCTCCTGGTTTTGGATCGGCTCAGCTCTGGCCATTGTGGCCACTTGGGGAGTGAATCATTAGATGGAAAATCTTCCTCTCTGTCTTTCCTCTCTGTATATCTGACTTTGTAATAAAAATAAATAAATCCTTTTTAAAAATATAAAGGAAGCCCCAGGATGGCCCCAAAGGAAGTGGCAGGGCTCTAAGACCTAGTAAATGTCCCTGTTATCACTGTTCCCCAGAGCTGAGCAGTCACTGCCACCTGGAGGCCAGATACGCATACCTTTCATTTAACAATCTGCCCACAGGCCAGAGCTCCCCACTGAAAAATATTACCATTACCTCATTTGGAGCCCTTCAACAACCCTATGAAATAGCTTGCCATCTTCCTGAGTCAAGAAAAGAAACAGGAGCATTAAAGGCGACATGGCTTTCCCAAGATCCTATAACAAGAACAGCACAGTTGGACCTGTGCTAAAGTCTCCTGATACCATAATCTGCCCAAGTCAGCATGGCCATCCAGGAAGAATTCATGGGGAGAAAGGAGGATCGACAGGAACATGGCAGGCTTCTGGGAGGGCAGGGTCAGAGTGCAAGTCCATCAGAGTCAACCACAGGCTCCAAAGAGTCCATGAACTGATGCTCTCCCTGGGTCCTGGAAGAAGCTTCAGAAACCATTCCTGCTTCTAGCTAGGACAGCCTTGCTATAGGGATGGGGTGCATGTAGCTGGGCCAGGGCTCACTTGGTATAGCCCCACATCTCATGGATCTGGTGTTCAAAGGTTGGCTTGCACAGGACCATGAGCAAGGGAGGGCAGACTACCAGAGGAATTCTCAACCAAGCCCTTTTCTTTTGCTATTGAATGAGACAAGGCTGCATTGGGGAGATGAGGCAGGAATAGGGTGGGGAGATGCATTGATAGGCTTCAGGCTGGCCCAGTGTCTTACCTGATTGGCTGTAGCTGAAAAGTTTGTCCTGGGAGGAGGCTCCATCTGGCATTCTCGATTCTAGAGGGCAATGGCAACAGGAAATTCCACAGAAAGCCCTCAATTCCTTCTCACTTAACTCAACAGTACATCTTCAGAAGTATTTTGGTGTAGCTGAGGGAGGCACCAGACATAGAGCTGGGGAAAGTAAAGAGGGGCCTGGGCAGAGGACCAAAGATGCATTCAAAGCTCACAATAGGGGCAGCGAGCCCGACTGTGCCAGTCTTAGCCAAGATAAGTTGAGAGGTAAGCAGATCTGTAAGAAGGTAGACTCAGACAACTTCCAGAGGCAAGACATAGAGGTAAGCCTCTGATAGGTCATTGAGCTCATGTCCATCACCCTGAGAAGGCTTCTCCCTAATGCTAAGGTATCTGGCACCACCACGGGAGTATACCTCTTCCCTATTGCATGTAGCCCAGATAACAATCTAGGGATCACAAGGATGATATACTGCCAGAAGCTCACTCTGGCAACCCGCCCCCCATCATCAGTAGATTCATTTCTGTAGAACATTGTCCTCAGGTGGGCTATTCTCGCATCTGAAACCCCGAGAGTCTCTCTTGGCCTCGTTCTTGGGATCTTCCATACATATGTGCCAGAGAATCCTTACAGTTCTTTTCCAGCGGGACTACCAGAGACCACCTGATTCCACCCAGGTCTACCTGGGTCCTAGGCTCCCTCAAACTTGTGGTTCACTGTGACTCCCTCTCATCTTTCTGGGACTTGATTTCTATCGCACCTTCAAAGCTTAGGTCAAGTTCCAGCCTCCTGCTGAAGTTTTGGGGACTCTAGCCTCCTGGTCACTACCTCTGAATTCTTGCCTTGTTGGCTTACAGGGACCTGAATGTATGCTCCTAGATGTCCTTCAACAGCTGTGACATCTTCCCTGACACTCCTGCCAGAAAGAGGGCTGAGAAGTGAGGTGATTGGGGAGAGGAGGTGCAAGCAGCTGCCCTACCCGGAGAGGGTTGTTGAAGGTCTGTGAGGCCCTCTCACTGAAGTTGAATTGGTTAGTGAGTTTTCGCTCCTTGGGCTGCTTAGTAGTCACCAATTCTTCAGTAACATTTTCAACTGCCTGTGAATAATAATAATAATAATAATAATAATAATAATAATAATAATAAAATAGAGAATGAGGACTCAGCTGTGAGAAGGGGGTGGTGGGGAATTGGGACTGACCAGGGGTAGACAGGGAGTCAAATCCTGGGACAAGGTAGAGGGGAAGACAGTGATGCTGCCAGATGTCTTGGCACCAGCGGCCTCTAACCTCTTGCCATGAGCCTCCTCCATCTCACCTTGAGTCACTCTGAAGCCTCCACCCATGGCTAGAGCCAGAAGAGGGAAGGATGGGGAATAAAGGCATCCTGTACCTCAGTTGCAGCCACATCTGTTTGGCTTCCAGCTTCAGCCTCGGCCTCTTTGGGTTCTTCATCTTCTTCGAGGTTTTCCGTCTCAGAAAGTGTCACTCTGGCAGATTCCACAGACCCTTGGTAGGATATTGCCAATGAGTTCAAGGTCCAGGCTGTCTTTCCCAAGCCACAGCAGCAAGGGCCCTTTTGGTTCCTGCTTTTCGGACCCTGCTTGTCCCGGGATGTGTATGTATGTGTGTGTCTGCTGCTGGTGGGGTTCTTCTTAGGCAGAGCATTTCGGGTTGGCTCCCAGATAAGCCAATGAACTTTGAACAAGTGGAGACTCTGAAGAGTCCTCGTTTAGGGGGCTACTGCTTCTGGTGAACAGAGAAAAAAAAAACCCCAGGCTTTGGGCTGCTGCCACAGGCTGACCCACATCCTACCTGCTGCCCGCTCAGCACGGAAGTTCTGTCGCCTTCCTTCATCTGAGTCTTTGGGAATCAGGTTCCCAACCTGGCTGAAGTGGATCGCCAGTTGATTTACAAAGCCAATAAGTTTATACGTGCCTTCCTAAGAAAAGAGGGGCAGGGGAAGACTTGGAGTCAGACCATACTCTCGAATCTGAATGCAGTTTGCCTTTCTTCTGCCAAGGACTGACTGTTCATCCCAGTGTACAAAAGGAAAGGTAGGGCCTACTGCATCAGCCCAGCAGCTTAATCCTTGCCGAGATCCCATATGGTGCCAGTCTGTGTTCTAGCTGCTCCACTTCCCATCCAGCTCCCTGCTTGTGGCCTGGGAAAGCAGTAGAAGATGACCCAAAGCCTTGGGGCCTTGTACCCGTGTGGGAGACCCAGAAGAGGCTCCAGGCTCCTGGCTTCAGATCGGCACTCGCTGTTGAGGCCACCTGGGGAGTGAACCAGTGGATGTAAATCTCTGTCTTTCCTTCTCTCTGTAAATCTGCCTTTCCAAGAAAAAGAAATAAATCTTTAACAAAATTATAATGGGCCAAATCCTCAGCTGAACTGAAATTTTCACTCCTTTTCAGTTTGTCTTACATTTGTTTTAAAGATTATTTTATTTGAAAGACAGATACAGAGAGAGAGAGAGAAAGAAACATTCCGTTCATTGGTTTACTCTTCAAAGGGGCAAAACATGCAGGTCCAGGCCAGGCTGAAGCCTGGAGTCAGGAACCCCACCTTGGTCTCCCACAGATGGCAGGGACCCAGGTACTTGAGCCATTATCTGTGGCCATTCTAACCTCATCAACAGCAAAGTAGACAGAAAAGCTGGGACTCAAACCAGCGCTTGGATATGGGACACTGACTAAGCAGTGGTTTTATCCATGGTGATATGACCCTGGTCCCTCATAGCATTTCAGCTTAAAGAGAATCAAAGAATCCAAATATTTTTAAAAGTTCCTATGAAAGATTTAGTTCTCAGTTCCTCCCCCTTCCAACCTGGAGCAGTTCCAGATGTATTGATTATCTCGTCGCCTATATCCGTGCCAAGGGACACCATTTACCCCCCTTGGCACAGACGTTAGGCTAGGCAGACACACTCATCCAACACACCTCGGGTGGGGCTGGCCTTCTCTCCACCGTACTCAGTAGAAGCCAGAGCTGCCTAGACTCTTAGAGACAACCAATCCCCAGGCCTCCTGTCCCAGAAAAGAAACCACAGAGATTCTGCTAAGTTTCTAAGTTGGCACTAGGCCAGGTCATGAAGCAAATGAGAAGCCAGACTGGATTCAACACCCAGGTAGCTTTGGTCATTCATTCTTCAATGAACAATATCTGACCAATGGGACAAGTATCATTCAGGCACTGAGCAAAAAGCTGATACTACCCTGGCTTTCATGGCACCATCATCAGGATCCTCTAGGCTGCTTCCTTGTTGATCAGCATCCTGGCAACCACTAGAACTGACTTTGAAATCAGTGGTTTCTTCCTGGTTTTCAAACAGTTCTACCTAAACCTTTTCAAGTGATTTAGAGAGCAGTTAAACTTGGATAGCACACTGGAGTGAGCTTCCAGCAGAGGTGGGCTGGAGGGATCACTCTCACATAGCCCACATCACCACAAAATCCTTCCTCTTGTCACCTCCGCTGGATGAGGACGAGGGACACTGCAGGGGACAGCAGCATGACCTTTGATGGAGGCACACAGAATTGGGGGGGTGAATGATTATTTTTCTCCTCATTCTCGCCACTCTAAACTCTAATTTCTCCATCAACTAAGGAAAGATAATCACATTTAGCTTTCCAGATAGTTGTAAATATTGAGCATAATGAAAAACAACCCAATAGCATGGTGTTTGATGCACACAGGTGTTCAGTATCAGGACCTGATAAAAATTGCAACTGTTAGAATGATGATAGTTCCACAGAATGAGTTCTCTGGAGTTGTCATTTGAGATTTTGCTTCATCCTCTCCCAGGCAGTTCACTAGAACCTTAATTTTGAGTTTGGGAATGGAATTCAGACCCCATGGCTTTGGTGAAAGGAGGGGAGGCATGTTCAGATCAGAACCAGCTGCTTCCCCACTCAAGCACATCAAAGCCAAGTGGCTGGGGTTTTTTTTTTAAAGGTTCATTTATTTATTATTTGAAAGGTAGAGTTATATAGAGAGAAGGAGAAACAGATAGAGAGAGATCTTCCATCTTCTGGTTCATTCCCCAAATAGCTGCAATGGCAGGAGCTGAACCGATTAGAAGGTGAGAACCAAGAGCTTCTTCAGGATATCGTACGTGGGTGCAGGGGTCCAAGGATTGTACTATCATAAGCTGCTTTTCCAGGCAATAAGTAGGGAGCTGAATGAGAAGTGGAGCAGCTGGGACAGAAAATGGTGCCCATGTATGATGTTAGTAATTCAGGTGGAGGCTTAGCCTTCTATGCCATGGCACTGCCTGCAAAGTGGCACTTTTGAGGATCTCTCAGGACCAATGAGATGGTAATAAGCTCTAGCAGGGAATGCCAGATGGGCCTGGGAGGCCCTTGGAAGCTTGAGGAAGGTAAGTATTCCTGGGTGCTTGTGGCTATACAGCCAAGGCCATTTGACTCAGAGGATGGGCAAGAAGATTGTGCTAAAATGCACATCAGCACCAAGCCTGGGCCAATGGTATGCCTCTGGGACAGGCACTCTGTCTGAGAGATTCTCAGGTTTCAGAAGGACAGAAGCTACACTCCAGCATCATCAGAGAGGGTCAAAGAACAACTTCAGGGGCCCGGCACAATGGCTCAGTGACTAAATCCTTGTCTTGCAGGCACCAGGATCCCATATGGGAGCTGGCTTGTTTCCAGCCTGCTTCACTTCTCATCAGTTCCCTGCTTGTGGCCTAGAAAAGCAGTGGAGGATGGCGCAAAGCCTTGGAACTCTGCACTCACACTGGAGACCCGGAAGCTCCTGGCTTTGGATTGGCTCAGCTCTGGGCATTGTGGGCATTTGGGGAATGAACCAGTGGATGTAAGAACTTTCTCTCTGTCTCCTCTTTATAAATCTGCCTTTCAAATAAAAATAAATAAATCTTCAAAAAGAAAAAAGGGCAACTTCCTTGTGACTTTTTTAAAAAAAAGATTTCTTTCTTTCATTTTTTTTTTGAAAGTCAAATTTACAGACAGAAGAGAAACAGAGAGAAAGATTTTCTATCTGCTGCTTCATTCCTTAAGTGGTTGCAATAGCTGGAGCTGAGCTGATCTGAAGCCAGGAGCCAGGAGTTTCTTTGGGTCTCCCACGTGAGTGCAGGGTCCCAAGGCATTGGGCCATCCTCCACTGCTTTCCCAGGCCACAAGCAGGGAGCTGGATGGGATGTAGGACTTCCGGGATTAGAACCGGCACCCATATGGCACCCTGGCACTTTAAAGGCAAGGACTTAAACTACTATGCTATCGCGCCAGGCCCGTTTTCCAGGTGTTTTAAAATTTGTGCTGTGGGCTTCCATAACACATGTATTCAAACATTTTAAAGTAAATGGTATAATGTTGAAATATCAAATTACTTAAAATCTTGCTTTGAATTCAGGCTCTGTGACTTTTCAGTTTGTTTTTAATTTAACCTTTCCATCAAATGAAGATAAATTTCAGTATAGAAGTTTCAGTATAGAAGAAAGATGAGTATTAATGGTGAAGTCCTGAGTAAAAGATCTCACATAGTGTCTGACTCCGGTACACAGTAAACATAAAACAATTGGGTCTCAAACTAATGAAATTAAAGCACACAGATAACCCCTACTTTAAGTCAAAATGTGCTCAGAAGCTCCTACTCTCAGGAATTGACCTTGCTATGACTTAACAGTATTGCCCCACATAAAGATATGTCACATACATGTTTACCAAGTGGGACTTCACATGTGTCCAAAAGAAAAGCCCTGTGGGTTACCTACCTGCCTGGCTGTATTATCAAAAGACACTGAAAAAGGCCGGTGTTGTAGTGCATCAGGTTAGGCTACTGCATGTGACACTGGCACCCCAACATACTGGAGCACTGATTTGAGTCCTGGCTGATCTGCTTCTGATCTAGCTTCCTACCAAAGCGCAACCTTGTAGGGAGCAGGTGATGTTTCATGGACTTGGGTCTTTGTCAGCCACATGGGAGACCCAGATTCCTGGTTTCCAGCTCCGATCTGGTCCAGCGCTGGCTGCTACAGCCATGTGAAGAGTGAACAAGTAGATGGAAGATTCTGTGTGTGTGTGTGTGTGTGTGTGTGTGTGTGTGTGTGTGTGTCTCCCTCTCTCAGTCATCTCCTTAATAAATAGATAAATAAAGCCTTAAAATAAAAGAGACATTGACATAAGAACTTTTTCCCAGTCAGGAATGCCACGCAGCAGACCAACTCTTCTTGCCTAAAGAAGGTTTTGTATTCTTCCTAAGTATCTTGTGAGAGGCAAAGACTCAATAGTTTGTGTTTGTTTATGTTCTATGAGAGTGTGGCCAAAAGTTTACGGAATATGGAACTGAGGGGTATTACACTTAAAAATTCTCTATGGGAGCTAGTGCAATGGCTCACTTGGCTGATCCTTTTCTTCTAGCTCTAATTTCCATATGAGCACCAGTTTGATCCCGGCTGCTCCACTTCCCTTACAGCTTCCTGCTTGTGGCCTGAGAAAGCAGTGGAGGATGGTCCAAAGCCTTGGGACCCTGCACTCACATGGGAGACCCAGAAGAAACTCCTGGCTTCCTGGCTCTTGGCTTCAGATCAGCTCAGCTCCGGCCACTGTGGCCACTTAGGGAGTGAACCAGCACTTGGATGATTTTTCTCTGTATCTCCTTCTGTCTGTAAATCTGTCTTTCCAATATAAATAAATAAATAGTTTTAAAGTTCTCTGTGAACTTTCTGAAGCTTTTTTTTTTTTCACACAATTCATTCCAAGATTCTTCGAAAGAGTGGCTTTTCAAGCCCCCTAAGACACTGTAATTAATAAAGCTTCAATAGAGGCAAGGAAGTTTCAAAAATCTTTGGAAAAAAAAAAAAAGAACTGGATTTTGGCCAAGGACATCAGTTCAAAAGTAATCTCTAGAGTAGCTGAGAGGTTTTCCCAATGTAGCAAGTCACTGGTGCTCCAAGAGATAGTCAGGGCTCTGCCCAGGAACACTTACTTTGAAGTTGTACCTGACAATGTTCTGGGGTGCATGTGGGTTATTGGCTGTCAAGATCCGGGTGAACTCCTCCTTTAACTCCTGAGGGACATAGGTAACAAGAGGGTCATACATGAATCCCCATGAAGTATAGGCAGACAACCCCTCTCCACTCCCTCTGCACCAAGGCCCACCACACCCAGTTCCCGGGCAGCTCTTAATACGTGTTATGTAAGAGCGCATCAGTGAAGCCACAGGCTCTAGAAGGAACAAGGATGGAGCTGCTTGCTCACCGCATCAGTCAACTCCAGCTGGTCAGGGGGCCTAACTGTGGCCTTGGACTGGTTCCAGTCATCTTGTCCTTCTGCTACTTCAGTTCCTGAATCTTCATCCTGGACAAGAAACTCACATGAGGGACAGGGTGCCTGATCTACTTGTAAAAGTAAGCAGTGCTAACAGAAATTCCCTCCATCAGGATCCTCCCCCAAGCCAGGCTCCACCTCCACGTGGATACAGAAAGTATAACAGACTGCAAGTGCAGGAGTCCGAAGCAGCTGCTCAGGCCGTAGCTCTCACGGCTGGAAGCCTGTAGCCATCTCGGGACTTCTGGGGGCCCAGACCTAGCTGGAACAGTGTGAAGCACAGAAGTCAAGGTCCAGGACCAGCTAGCTGCCAAAGGCAGGTCTCAACGCCAAGTTGCATAGACATCAGGAAATGATGCCAAGCTGTTCTTTAAACTATGTCAACACTATTTCATCTTTTAACTTGCAAAATTTATATTTTATCTATCATTTTAAGGTTATTCTCCGTACTTGGCTATTTTAAGCTTCATGTTCTATGGAGCAAAAAAAAAAAAAAAAAAAGTGAGGATACAAGTTACAAGTTTTATCTTTTCCTGATATATGTAACTACCTTGCCAAAGTGGCCTATGGCATTTAAAAAATGTTCATTGTCATTAGCAATCAAAACTATGCAAAATTAAAAGTATTTTTTTTCAGTGCAAAACTAGAAAACAACCAAGTCAAAGAGTTAGCACATAGTACTGGTGAGGCTTTGGAAAGACTCATTAACGAGTATAACTTGCCAAACAGCAACTTGGAAATATTTGTCAGAGCCTAGTAATTGTTTATAGTGTCTAGTTCAAGTTTCTATGCACAGGAATTTATATTAAAGCAATAACCAAAATGTGCCCAAAGATTGAAGCGTATGGAAGCTTGTTAGAGGATTGACCATAATAATGAAAAAGAGGAAATATCTAAATATTCAACAGAGTCATATGTGTGAACAAATTATGGTATGGCCTTAAAAAACATATGGTAATATATTAGGTCGTAATTTCAAATGATGCTATAAAAGCATATGAATTAGCAATGAAAGATACTCTAATATTTTATGTGAAAAACAGGCTATAAAATAGCATATAACTATTTGATTCCATTTAAAAATAAATACATGCAATTTTTATATAGAATATATAACATCTTAATTAAGAGGCAGTAGGTTTAAGGGTAATTTTAATGTTTTTCTTTGCACTTGCTTGAATTTTCTAAAAATATGTAGGTCACATTTTCAACAGTAAAGAAAAAAGGTCTATTCATGTCTTGCTAAGAGAATGTGGTAGTCTTGGTACTTACTCTCTTCCTGGCTCCTCTGCCCACGGTGATGCTCTGAAAGAGAAAAATACACAAAGTGAGGCCTATGCAAACTGATGTGAGAATCGGCATATACAGCATTATAGGGGGTGGGAGTGGTATCCACCCAGGGACCTTGCAGACGAGAAGATGGCTTTTTCCCAAGTCTCAGAAACACTCTCAGTGATAATATGGGCTTTTTAGCATGGTCCAGGTGTTCCTGTGTCTGAGGTAACCCCCTTTCTGCATCAGAGGGACTAACCTATGAGGAGCATCCAGGTAACTGAGCACTGGGAGTGTCTCATTTGCAATCAGATCTGTAAATATTTTGAGAGCATTTCCTAACTCCACAGCATGCACAGGTGTTTGGGATTAATATAAGCTTCTTAGGAGCAGGTACTTCATTTTCTATGTACATTATTGCATCCTTAGGTGTGAGGAACCTCTTTCTCTGCCAAGGGTCATTTGGATATTTATAACATCATTCACGGGCCATACACAAATATCAATTTAAAAATCAGCCTGTTGGGGCCCGGCGCGGTGGCGCAAGTGGTTAAATCCTCGCCTTGCACGCCCGGGATCCCATATGGGCGCCGGTTCTAATCCCGGCAGCCCCGCTTCCCTTCCAGCTCCCTGCCTGTGGCCTGGGAAAGCAGTCGAGGACAGCCCAAAGCTTTGGGACCCTGCACCCGCGTGGGAGGCCCGGAGGAGGCTCCTGGCTTCGGATCGGCATAGCATCGGCCGTTGCGGCTCACTTGGGGAGTGAATCATCGGACGGAGGATCTTCCTCTCTGTCTCTCCTCTCTGTATATCCGCCTTTCCAATGAAAAATAATAAAAATAAATCTTTAAAAAAAAAATCAGCCTGTTGTAGATGTGTTGAATTTTGAGTCCCATCTGTAGTTGCCTTGGCAAAGCCAAATCAAATGATTCCAAGGGTTTTTTTACAGTCTGAGGTCAGACATTCTCCACACTTGAATTCCAGAACATAGTAGGTGTTCAAAGACACTTACTGAATAAATGAGTGAATACTATCAAGGCCCTTTATTCCTCATAGCCCTAGGAAAAGTGTTTTGTAGTCTCTGGGCATCAATTTCCATCTCAGTAAAAAGCACAGAATTGGTTATGTTGACCTGACCATTCTGACATGCTCAAATTTTGTATTCCCAAGAGCAGCATGCTCAAGTCAATTTGACAGGCATTTGTGGAGCATCCATGCATCAGTGGGGCAGAGACAAAGAGAGGTGCAGTCCTCCCCAGCTTGCTTAGAGTCTGCGGAGGACAGATGTGTGACCAGTACTCATCTCTCACTCAGCATATATTCCTTCCAAAGTCAACTGTGCAAGTAAAGAGATATGTGTGCAGGGTGCTCAGGGGTACATGGGGACATTTATTCAGCTTGTGGGCACTTGAGAAAGGCAGCCAAAAGCAGCCGGGTGTCAAAGAACAAAAGGCATGCTTTGTTAGCATGAAGAAAATATTTTCTGAAGGAGAAAAAAGCATGAACCTTGACCAAAGGAAAATGGTCACTAAGACTGCAGAATCATCAAACACACAAAATTCCCACTGTGGATGTACAGAACAAGAGGTGTTGCTGATGGAGCTAGGAAGATCAGCCTGGGCTGATGGTGTGAGAGAGGGCCTCTTGGAAGAAGCAGGCCGAGACCCCCAAGGGAGGAGCTGAGGCAGCCGAGGAGCCAAAGGGATCGTAGAGGCCACATGGTGCATTAGAAAGAAACTTCTGCTTGTTGGTCTCTCACTGACCACCTGTGTCATCCTGGGATAAGACATAGTCTCCCAAAAGCAAAATGGAGGGGTTAGACGAGACGAGCTCTTAGATGACAGGAGAGATTGGAAATGGCAGAAGGGAAGAAGGGGATTCCAGGGGAAAAGAGAAAAGAAAAGTCTTGTGGGTTGGGATTGTTGCAGGCAGGCCAGGCAGCAGGAGTCAGGTTTCTGCCAGGTTGCCAAGGTTTCCGTTGATGGGAGCCCTTCTCTGAGGCTGAGCCACGGGAGCCCAGAAAGCACTTTCCTTTGAAGAGCCTCAGCTCCCTAAGGTAACGGGTTGGAAGCATCACAAAGTCCAACAGCTTTCCGGGCCACAACAGAGCCCTGGGAGAGCCAATCACAACCCAAACCACCAGCCTTAAATAGAAAATGAGATCCAGTTACTCCTGCCCCCTGTAAATATGTCTGTAAAACATTTATCTGGCAATAAAAGAACTGACAAGGCAATTTGAGTGTAATTGTTTTTGGCAGTTGGAAATATTTCAATTAACACACTATAAAAGCCACACTATAATAAATGCAAAACAGGCCAATGAAATCAGCCACAGACCTGACTTCCCAACCATGGCAAAGGAGATTGAATGTCAGGCTGCCACTTTGGGCCCTTGGTCTTGCAGAAGGAGAAGCCTGAGACAGACAAGCCTGAATTCCTGAAAAGCTTTAGATTGTTCCTCTCAGAAGCCACCAAACCACAGAAGAAGAAAGCCTAACCTCACATCCCTGGCCCTCCATTACTTGGCTGTAAGTTTTCATCCCTGCTTGTGCTCCTATCTCTCATGTGTTAGGACTCTGAGCTGTGATGCACTGGACTACTAGTCCCTGAGCCCAGGCTGTGCCTTGTTGTCTTTCCAACTTTGCTTTTCCAATTCCTCCTTCCAAGAATGCCTTCTTCCCCTTACCTCTTCCTTGTCACAGGTACCTCCGCCCAACAGAATTCTACCAAGCCAGCCTCTGCTAGTCCTTTAGCTCCTCCTGTCATATTACCACCTTTCACCTAGAACCCTCTGTGATCGAGGTTCCCTTTTTCCCTTCCATCATCAGCATGTGCACTGGCTGTTGTGGCCTGAATGAATAACTATATCTGCAAATGCTATGCTGTATCTGGGTTTTGGCCTACAGGAGGGGATGGTATTATCAAGGCAGCACAGAACTGCAGTGCACATGGGAGGTGCTAGGCAATGCCAGCAAGGGAGACTCACCATTGTTATGCTGTTGACCAAAGATTCTCTTTTCTTGGATAGGTCACACCATTTAGCCAAGGGAAAATGCCTATGAAGGCGTGAGGCAGCAAGGGAATACCAACAAGGGCTGCCATGGTGATTAGTGGGGTAACTGATTTTCCAGTATGAACTCCTATACAACACAATATTTTCCTGTTTTCATTGTCAAAGATTTTTGTGTTTGCATCCCAAGAAAGGGAGTTGCTTTATTCATTCTCAGTGCATCATCTGCTTCTTTCCCAAGTGTATCAGCAGGGAGCAGGACTGGAAGCAGAGCAGCCAGGATTTGAACCAGCATTAATGCCAGCTCCCTGGATAATTTTTATAAGGGATGATCCTCCCTTCTGGCTTAGCCCCACCTTCAGAACTCTCCCTTTGCATAAGGGCAACCATTCTCAAGCTGTCCTGGACACTTGAAGAAGTCAAAGGGCGGTGAGTAGATTCCAAAGAAATCTGGAAAGCTGTAGGGAGGATTGAACAGAGAGTGAGCTGGCTGACAAGAAACTTTTTTTCTGTATAACAGTGGTATCCAAAGAGCAGATGCTTAAAGTCTGTTAGTCTGGCACTGTTTACAGAGGAGACAGGGAATAGGTAGAGAACAGTTGACCACCATCACCATCCCTTGTGGTTAGTGAGCACTCACTAGTGGCTGAGCACTACACAGTCATTACATAGTCAATATCCCTACTCCACACAGTCTTCCTGCAAAGCAGGTGCAACTGATCATATTACAGAGAGAAAGATACCGAGATTTGTTCAGATCAAATAATACGATCAATAGCAAGTTGCTCTAAAGCAAAAATTCCTTGGTCAGTGTTAAGAGATGATGATTGCCTTGTACTGGGCAATGTGGCAACACTTAGATTTATTTTGACTTATAATCCACTAAACTATGAAAGGGATATATTTGTCCATGGAGCATATTTTAGGAATAAATATTTAGGAAGATGAGATATTCCTAAGTTGTTCCCTATCCTGAAGATGCAATACTTTTTCTTTTTAAAGATTTATTTATTTTTATTGGAAAGTCAGATAGACAGAGAGGAAGATCTTCCATCTGATGATTCACTCCCCAAGTGACAGCAATGGCTGGTGCAGCGCTGATCCGAAGTCAGAAGCCAGGAGCTCTTCCAGGTCTCCCACGTGGGTACAGGGTCCTAAGGACTTGGGCCATCCTTGACTGCTTTCCCAGGCCACAAGAAGGGAGCTGGATGGGAAGTGGGGCCGCCGGGATTAGAACTGGAGCCCATATGGGATCCTAGTGCGTTCAAGGCTAGGACTTTAGCCGCTAGGCCACAGTGCCAGGCCCAGATGCAATACTTTTGAAAAGTATTTGTTTGTGGGGGGCCAGCATTTTGACTTAACAAGTAGAGCTGCCACCTACAATGTTGGATCCCACATGGGTGGCCAGGGTCCAAGTGCTTGAGCCATCTCCTGCTGTTTTCCCAGGTGCATTGGCAGAGAGCTGAGTCAGAAGCCGAGCAGCCAGGACTCAAAACAAGCACTTCTATACATGATGCCAGTGTCCCAAGTGGTGAGTTCACTTACTGTGCTACAACATGGGCCCAGTGTTCTTATCTTTAAAAGATAGCAGCTGAAGTACTCCTCACATGTGTCAGGATCCCATATGGGCACCAGTTCTAATCCCGGCAGCCCCACTTCCCATCCAGCTCCCTGCTTGTGGCCTGGGAAAGCGGTAGATGATGGCCCAAAGCCTTGGGGCCTTGTACCCGTGTGGGAGACCCAGAAGAGGCTTCAGACTGGCTCAGCTCCAGCCATTGCGGTCGCTTGGGGAGAGAATCAACAGAAGAAGGATCTTACTCTATGTCTCTCCCCCTCTCTGTGTATCTGAGTTTCCAATAAAAGTTAAAAAAAAATCTTAAAAAAAATTCTCAGGCCCAGTGCAATGGGTCAGTAGCTAAATCCTTGCCTTGCACACGCCAAGATCCCATATGGGTGCCAGGGCTTTGGGCCAGAATTCATGCCCAGTGATTGATGGTTGGCAGCACTGCATTGCCTTTGATATACCCTGTTGTGCCTTCAGCCACACAGAGACTATGTGACCCTTTGCTGTCAAGAAACACCTGCCCTAGAGATGACCTGCTTCCCTAAAGCATTCAATATAGAAATGTGACTTCCTAGAAAGGGGGGGTTCTTCAAAGCACAAAATCTACAAACATTTCATCCTCCTTTCTGAGGCCCAAGAGACTTTGTTTACCAACTCAGTAGTCTTGGTCCTTATTTTAAAACTCACTAACAGGTTTCCATTAAGCCAAACTGAAACACAATCCCTCTCCAGCTTGCATTTTCTGTTTCTCAAAGAGGAGCTCTAGGTCCCATAGGACCCGCAATTCACCCACACATCTTCCTCTGGCTCCACTGAATGCACTAAATCCATGAACCTAAACAGCGTGTAAAGCACACAGAAGGAACATAATATGTGTGCATGGTTGGAAGTCATCTCAAAATCCTGAGGGTAATAGCCACTCTCATGCACTGCTGTGGGAGTGCCAAGGGATGCAACGTTTTTTTGCAGAGTATTTTGACAATGTTCACTGAGATGTACGTCGTATATACTCCTCAGTGTGGCATCTCTTTGTTCTTGAGTTTTTCTTACAGAAACACATTTGCCCAAGATATATATACGAAACTGCAGCATTACTTATAACATTTTAAAAATTTTTTATTGGAAAGTCACATATATGGAGAGAATGAGAGACAGAAAAGAAGATCTTCCATCTGCTGATTCACTCCCTAAGTGGTTCCAATTGTTGGGAGCTGCACTGATCTGAAGCCAGGAGCCAAGAACCTCCTCTGGGTCTCCCACGCAGATGCAGGATCCCAAGGCTTTGGGCTATCCTTAGGTGGTTTCCCAGGCCACAAGCAAGGAGCTGGTTGGGAAGTGGGGCTGCTAGGATTAGAATTGGCACCCATGTGGGATCTGGCACATTCAAGGCAAGGACTTTAACCACTAGGCTATTGCACTGGGCCCTACTTACAGCTTTTTTTTTTTTTTTTAAGATTTATTTATTGGCCCGTCATGACAGCATAATGGTTAAGGTTCCCACCTTGCACGCGCCGGGATCCCATATGGTGCTGGTTCTAGTCCTAGCAGCCCCGATTCCCTTCCAGCTCCCTGCTTGTGGCCTGGGAAAGCAGTCGAGGAAAGCCGACCCGGAAGAAGCTCTGGGCTCCTGTCTTTGGATTGGCTCAGCTCCAGTCATTGCAGTCACTTGGGGAGTGAATCATCAGATGGAAGATCTTCCTCTCTGTCTCTCCTCCTCTGTAAATCCGCCTTTCCAATAAAAATAAACAAATCTTAAAACAAACAAACAAAAAACAGCTACAACGACTAGGGCCGATCCAGGCCAAAGCCAGGAGCATGGGACTCAATTTGCATCTCCCACCTGGGTGGAGGAGCCTCAGGTACTTGGGCCATTTTCCTCTGCCTTCCTGTGTTAGCATTAAGCTGGATCAGAAATAGAGCAATTAAGACTCAGACTGCTTTTCTGATATGGTATATGGTCACTTAACCCACTATGCCACAATGCTGACCGTGGGGAAAATGTCTTAATAATAATAATAAAAAAAGATTTGTTTTTAGAAAGGCAGAGTAACAGAAAGGAAGAGAGAGAGAAGAGAGAGATTTTCCATCGGTTGGTTCTCTTCCCAAATGCCCATGAAGTCAGGGTTGGGTGAGACAGATGCCAGAAGCCTAGAAATCCACGAAGGTCACCCTCATGGTACTCATAAGGACCTCAGTACTAGGGCCTTTTGCTGCCTTCCCAGATGCATTAGCACGAAGCCAGATTGGAAGCAGAATACTGGGACTCTGACTGGACACTCTGGTGTAGGATGTGTAATGTCCCAAACAGTGGCTAAACCTGCTTGTACCACAATGCCTGCTTCCCTAATACCTTTTTTCCCTTTTTTAGAATGCATTTTTTTTAATTGGAAAGTCAGATTTACAGAGAGAAGGAGATACAGAGAGAAAGATCTATACACTGGTTCACTTCCCAAGTGGCTGCAACGGCCAGAGCTGAGCCAATCTGAAATCAGGAGCCAAGAGCCAGGAGCTTCTTCCAGGTCTCCCATGCAGGTGCAGGGTCTCAAGGCTTTGAGCTGTCCCCTACGCTTTCCAGGCCATAAGCAGGGAGCTGGAAAGGAAGTAGAGCAGCTGGGATACGAATCAGTGCCCATGTAGGATCCTGGCGCACACAAAGCAAGGATTTTAGACATTAGGCTATCATGTTGGGCCTTGTAGTAGTTTTTAAATGTAAAAAAATTAAACATTCATCAATAGAAGCCTAGTTACACAAGTAAAATATTATAGTAATTCAGTAGGATATTATGTATGCATTAAAAACAATGTCTTGTGTAATGCAGCGACAATGGTTAATTACAATGTATTGCTTTTTCAAAAAATTGCTCAGAGTAGATTTTAAGCATTCTCATCTCAAAAAATGATAAATATGTGAAGTAATATATGTGTTAAATTCCACAATGTACACATATTTCAACATGTTGCACATTTTAAATATATACAATTATTGTCAAAAAGTCAATTCATAAAATGGTATAGTATTGAAAAAAAACAACAAAAATAAAAAGAATGAAGTAAACCTTTTGTACATGTTATTGAAAGCTCTCCAAGCTATATTGTTAAGTAAAAAAGGCAATTTATAGGAGTAGATGATCCATTGCCTAGTTTAAGAAAATGCATGTAAGTGTATTTGCATGGACCTAAACTATTTCTTGAAGAATACATAGAATCTGTTAATGGTGGTTTTATACAAGCAATGTACCAGGGAATTGTGGAGATAGGGAGTTATGCTCATTGTAATATTTTAAGTATGTTTAACGTGGATGCACATTACTTTTACAATTTAGAGTACTCATCAAGAACTTAAAAATCAACAAATAGAGGCCAACACTATGTTATAGCTGGCAAAGCTGCCACTTGAGATTCTACCAGTTCAAAACCCGCTGCTCCCTGCGAATATGCCTGGAAAAGCAGCAGAAGGTGACCCAAGTACTTGGGCCCCTAGATCCATGTGGGAGATCTGGAAAAACTCCTGACTCTTTGCTTTGGCCTGGCTCAGCTCTGGCCCTGGCAACCATTTGGAGAGTGAGTCAACAGATGAAAGATCTCTCTCTGTAACTCTGCTTTTCCAATAAGCACTCTTTTTAAAAATCAAAAATTGAGGGTTTCCCTTGTTATTGCAATGTTAGCACAATACTCATAATGTAGGAAAAGGAGATATAAGATCAGCCCCATGCCTGCCTGGAAATCCAAGAGGGCAGAGCCAACTTTAGGGAGCCCTTCCCAGATAAGGCTGTGGGAAGCAAGACAGCATAGGGTTTGAGAACTGGAGTCCCCTAGAGTAAGCCCTGGCTAAGCTATGGGCTCTGTTATAAAGTTTTTGTGAGCACTTGGCCAAGGTATCTGGTCTCAAACCCTCACTCTCTTATCTGTAAAGTAGAATTACTTTGAGGATAAAACAAGCAATGCATGAAGAGCACTAGTTCAGAACCCAGTACACAATCAGCCTGAAGTACCAAGGCAATGTAGAAGTTGTGGCAGCCACTATTTCATTACTCCACATGGTCTGTCATGCAAAACAAGTGCATTCTATTCTGAGGTAATATAAGGAATAATTGAAAGTGTGTTGCCCAAGTCCAAGGAATTCCCTATCAGAAAATAGCCGACAGCTCTTCAGGGTGTCACAGCAGAGGGTGACAACAAAGTGTTTTCTAGTTGTATAGCATCTTTCAGGTTACATTTTTTTCTTTTTTGAGTACATTATCTCATTTGACCCTTGTAACAATGTTTTTGAGCGATGTTGAACTTCAAGTCATTTCTTAATGTTGAGCTACCTATGTGTTCTTGAGATAAACCCCCTTGTTCTGATACATTATTCTTTTTTATATGTTGCTGGAACAGATTTTATATTTTATTTAATGATGTTTCACATTTGTTTCTATGAGGGATATCAACCTATCATTTTCTTTATGTATACTAGCTTTGGTTTTTGCATCAGGGTTATGCTAACATGAGTTGAAAATCATTCTATTATCTCTATTTCCTGAAAATTGCAATATTGGTATCATTTAGTCCTTGCACATCTGATACAACTCATCAGTAAAATGATTTCTTCTGGGGTTGCTTTGCAGAAAATATTTAAGATTTATTGTTGTGTGTGTTATATGTTGTGTGGGTGTGCAATTTTTTTAAAAATTTACTTATTTTTATTGGAAAGTCAGAATTACAGAGAGAAGGAGAGACAAAGATCTTCTGTCATCATTCATTTCCCAAATAGCTGTAATGGCTGGAGCTGAGCCGATCCAAAGCCAGGAGCCAGGAGCTTCCTCCAGGTCTCCCACATGGATGCAGGGTCCCAAGGCCTTGGGCAATCCTCTACTGCCCTCCCAGGCTACAAGCAGGCATCTTGTGAAGTCTCTCAGTTGAATTGACTGTGGCTCCAGTCTAAGTCTTTTCACGCACTGCCCCATGTTCCACGTTGGGCTCTAGGGAAACTATGTTGCCAGAAAAGCTCGGTGGGTTCTTTCCTCAGCTTAACATAATAATAAAAAGAAACCCATTGAAGACAGAGAAGTTTTATTTACAAAGTGATCAGATGAACCTAGAAAGAAGAGGCAAAGGGAAAGCACCTCACAAGAGAAAGCTGGAAGTGGGGTGCCTCTTCAAAGGATACAGGGAGAGACACCCTTAAGATTTATTATTATTATTATTATTTATTTTTTGGAAAGGCAAATTTATATAGAGGAGATTCTAGAGAGAAAGACCTCCTGTCTGCTGGTTCATTTCTCAAATGGCCACAATGGCTAGAGCTGAGCTGATCGGAAATCAGGAGCCAGGAGCTTCTTCTGGATCTCCCAGGCAGATGCAGGGTCCAAAGGCTTTGGGCCATCCTCTATGGCTTTCCCAGGCCACCAGCAGGAAGCTAGATGGGAAGTGGAACAGCCAGGACACAAATCAGTGCCCACATTGGATGCTTGCATATGCAAGGTGAGTATTTAACCACTAATTCAAGTCCTGGCTGCTCCACTTCTAATCCAGCCTCTGCAAATGCGCCTTGGAGAGCAGCAGAAAATGATCCAAGAGTTTTGGGCCCCTGCTACTTACATGGGGGACCTGGATGAAGCTCCTGGCTCTCACTATGCCATAATGGGAGCTGTCCCACCACAAATTTTCTTCATTTCTAACAAGCATCTAAAGCCAATGCTTAAGCATATCATTGGCAGCACCTTTATAATTTCTGATGCACATACTTTCATTACAATTCAATTTAAAATATTTTCTAATTTCCTCTGTGATATTTTTAACCAATGATGTTAGAAGTATGCTCTTTAATTAAAAATAGGATTTATTTTTATTAGAAAGTTAGAGTTATGGAGAGAAGCAGAGACAGAGAGAAAGACCCTCCATCTGTTAGTTTATCATGCAAATGGTCACAGCAGCTGGAGGCAAGTCAATCTGAACCCAGAAGTCAGGAGTCTCCTATGGGTTGCCATGTGGGTGCAGGGTCCTAAGGCTTTGGGACATCTTACACTGCTTTTCCAAGCCACAAGCAGGGAGCTGCATGGGAAGTGGAGCAGCTGGGACATGAACAGGCGCCCATATGGGATCCTGGCACTTGGAGATGGAAGATTAGTCAGCTGAGTGAATCAGCAGATGGAGGATCTTCCTCTGTGTCTCTCCTCCTCTGTATATCTGACTTTCCAATAAAAATAAAGTAAATCTTTAAAAAAAAATCCCTGTCACTGTAGAACCTCTATTTCCCTTTAAGTTCTGCCAGTTGATTCAGAGACCTTAGAGTTTATTAATAGATCCATAGATTTTGTAACCTTGTGTTTCCCTCTTGAATTTACTTTTTATCATTATGAATGGCCCCTGTTTTTCTATGAAATAATAAGGCCTTAAAGATTACTTTGTCTAGGGCCCGGCGCGGTGGCGCAAGTGGTTAGGGTCTTCGCCTTGCACGCCCGGGATCCCATATGGGCGCCACTTCCCTTCCAGCTCCCTGCCTGTGGCCCGGGAAAGCAGTCGAGGATGACCCAAAGCTTTGGGACCCTGTACCCACGTGGGAGACCCGGAAGAGGCTCCTGGCTTCAGATCGGCATAGTATCGGCCGTTGGGCTCACTTGGGGAGTGAATCATCGGATAGAAGATCTTCCTCTCTGTCTCTCCTCTCTGTATATCCGCCTTTCCAATAAAAAAAATAATTAAAAAAATTAAAAAAAAAAGATTACTTTGTCTAACAACAACAGCCACCTAGATTTCACATGCTTATTTTTTACATGGTACACTTTTTCCATTCTCTCATTTTAAATGTTTCCGCATCTCTAAACTGTATCTAATATAGGCAACATCTAGTTGGAGCTTGCTTCAGCCTGATAAGCTCTGCCTCTTAATTGGAGATATTGATATTGTTGTATTTATCATATTGCTCTTTGTTTTCTATTTTTCTCCCCTTCTGCTTTTGTTCCTCTGTTCTGGGTAAAGTGATTTTTTTTTTTTGTATTTCATTTTATTTTCCCTATTTGTTCACTGTGCTTTTTTGTAGCACGTGTAGTACATGAGTGTGTGTTTGATCTCTTGTTTACCATATGTATCCACTGTTATACCACTTCATATTTTACAACATAATAACTTTCTGTTTTGCTTTGGCTGTAATAACTTTATGGCATCATAATTTCACTTGCCAACACTATCTCGTCCTTTGTTTTATTGTTGTCACATATTTTATTTCTATATTCATTGTAATCTCCACTTGATGACGATACTATTTTAGAAGAAAAAAAATTAGTCTTTTGTCTTTGCCCAGTTATTGCAGTACTAATATTTTTTGGTCTTTCCCATAGATAAAATTTCCACCAGATGTAATTTTCTCTGAAACTGAAGAACTTCCCTCAGTACTCCCTACAGTGAAGATATGACCATGATTGTCTGCACTCTAGTTTTCTGAAAACATATTTCACTCCCTTTTAAAAAAAGATTTATGTGTTTTTTGACAGAGTTTAGAGATAGAGAGAGTGCTTCCATCTGCTGGTTTACTCCTTAAATAGCTATAACACCCAGGGCCGGGCTCTGCTGAAGCCAGGAGCCAGGACCTTCTTCCAGATCTCCCACATAGGTGGTAAGGGCCTATGTACTTAGGCAATCATCCACTGCCTTTCTTACACAACAAGCAAGGAGCTGGATCAGAACTGGAGCAGCCAGGACTCAACCTGGTACCTCTATGGGATGCTAGCATTATAGGTAGCAGTTTAACATGCTATACCATGTGATTTTTTTGGTGATTTAAATATGCCAGTTAATTTTCTTTTGGTCTATTGTCATTTATGGTAAGTCAATCATAATTCAAACCACTGTTCCCCTATATTCAAGGTGTTACTTTTCTCTATTTATAAGATCTTTTTCTCTCATGTTTTTTGCCTTTTATAGTTTGATTATTAGGGGACCAGATTTTATTTTATTTGTATTTATCGTGTTTGAAAATCACTGATCTTCTAATTATCCCACATGCTTTCCATCAAGTTTGGGAAAATTGGGGTCATTATTTCTTCAAACATTTTTCTTCTCTCTTTTTCCTTCTGATATTCCAACTATATATATCTTCCAAACATATGGATGATATATTTCAACAGATAACTGCTTCTCTTATAAAAAAACAAACTTGTTTCTCTTACTCAGATTGAATCATTTCTACAAATCCATCTTTACATTCAGCAGTTAGATCCATCCAATGACCTCTTCATTTCTGATGTTCTATTTTTCTATTGTTTCCACTTTTTGCTTAGACTCCCCCTCTGTCAATCAAAACATGTTCTTTAAATTAATAAATATATTTATAACAGCTGATAAATCTAATATCTAGGTTATCCTACTGTTACTATTATCCTTTCCTATTTTCCCAAGCCATACTGAAGTAATTATCCTGGAAGATAGACATTTGGCACAGCAGTTAAGATGCCACTTGGAAATGTCTGCATCCCATCCTGGAGGTCTCCTGCTCACACAAATATGAGAGGTGGAAGGTGCAGGCACAAATGGAGCCACATTATTCAGGTGGGACACTTGGATTGGGTCCTGTTTCCTGTCTTTGGCTTGGCCCAGGCTGAGCTACTGCAGGCATTTAAGGAATGGACCAGTAGATGAAAGATCTTTCTGTATGTCTCTACTTTTCAAATAAAGAAAAATGAAATCTCCCCCAAGCAGATGGAGAGGGTAAATACACGGCTTATGTTGGGTGTTTTCCTTCCTGCAGGTGTTTCCTTCCTGTGCTGTCTACTGACTGATACCTAAACCAATTAGCCCATCTATTTTATCCGGGTTTGCAGTTTTTCACAATCAGAGGGCAAGTCCAAATTTAACTATCCCTTCATGGCCAGAATGTATGGCCCCTACATCAATGTCTTTAAGACTTGTATGCAAAGTATACTGTATTTTAAAATTCATTGCAGAAACATGCTATTTTTAAAATCATACAATAAAGGTTTTTGTAAAAAAAAAAAGACAGAAACTTTTGTAATGTAAATATTAGTCCTGAATGAAAGCGTTGGACTGGAAGAAATCTGAGGCCCCTTTTCTGTACAATCAGGAGAAAGAGATTTACCAGAAAGAATACCAGAAAGATTTACCAGGAAGTTACTTCAGAGTAAAGCAAATAAATATCATGCACTGGAGGAGACAAGGAAAAAGAGTATCTCCTCTTTGGAGATATTGCTCTGCTCACTTTTGGCTGCTGGGAAAGCCATAGGATTTTGTCTCTCACTGACCTAGCCTACCACAAACATATGTGCTACTGGCAATCAGACTCCCTCTATAAAAGATTGGACTAGGGCAACAAAGAACAGCTGCAGCTGAAGCAAACACTGATGGAAATGCTTGTGGGGGGATGAGAGGCCAGAGTAGCTATGGTGTGCTAGAAACACACTACAGTCATTAGGAAAACTGGTTGGCAAGGAAATGAGAATAGCGGGTGAAACATAATTGCTAAGGGAGGTGCAGAATTCATGAGAAATAAAGGAGAAATTAGCCTGATCCCAACATCAGCATCAGAACCAATAGCTTTACAATTTCAATTCTAGGCTACCTCAATAGTTCCAACACCACCTACAACTCTCCCCGCGACCCCCCTGCCTTCACTGACATATACACCTTTCTCCTTCTCCCAATCTCATTTATTTGAGGCAGTTTAAGTGAACCTCTGTTTTTTGTTGTTGTTTTTGTTTTGTTTTGGTTTTTTTTTTTTTTTGGCAGCTTAAAGTCTACATGTTCTAGGAGTGGGTACTGTGGTGCAGCAAGTTAAGCTGCCACTTGCAATGCTGGCATTTCATACTGAAGTGCCGGTTCAGTTCTGACTACTCCGTATCTGATCTAGATCCCTGTTAATGAACCTGAAAAGTAGAGGCTAATGGCTCAAGTACCTGAGCTCCTATCATCTGTGTGAAAGACCTGGATGGAGACTCTGGCTCCTGACTTCAGCCTGGTCCAGCCCTGGCTGTTGTGACCATCTGGGGAGTGAAAGTGGGTAGTTGGATCTCTCTCTCTCCATTTTAAATAAATAAATAAATTTGTACAAAAGGTTACATATATGTGTCTCATATAGACTAGTCCCATAAGGGGCAGAAAGACAAGACTTGGGTATTCCAGGCAGAAGGAATAAAACCATTAACAAAAGACAGAAGACAGGTGTCCATCTAAGGACCGGCAAGCTGTTTTATCCAGTTTGTCCCCAAACAAGCTTTGAAGCGGAATACATAACACATTGAAAAATTAAGTGAAAATGGGTTTGTGAAGAAAAAAAATAAAATTAGAAAGCAAGGTTAACACCAAGGATAGGGCCCCTACCTTATTAACAGAGAGAGCCTGCTTGGACTAGAGTGGGAGCACAAGTTGGTTTTCTGCTGGCCCAGAGGTCAGTGCTAAAGCACATACCTTCCAGCATTCAATTATTCACTCATCAACCAATTCGTTTAGTCACTGTTCACCTACCCAGTATTGATTTAGCAACTATTATGTGCCAGTCTCTAGGAAGACTGCTAAATAAAAAGCAACATTGAGTTGATTCCCACAGGCAGGATTCTCAAATACAGGGGGTGAGATCGAAGGAGGACATAGCCCACAGTACAACCCAGAATCCAGACACTCTGTGAGTAGGACAAAGTGCTGTGGCACTCACAGCGGGAAACACTAAAGCTGGATCAACAGCTGTGTCCTCTGCTTGCTTCTTAACACGCAGCTCTGTCAGTGCTCGCTGGCTGGGAAGACTGAACACTCTACAGAAATTCCTAACTGGCAGGAAACAATTTCATGTGGCTTGCTCACAGCTGGAGCCAGAGAATCAACATCACTCTTCAGCATCAGCTTGCAGGCTGCAAAGCCCAGTGATAAGCACAAGAGCCCTGTGCCATGATTTTTCAAGTACCTGGCATGTACCATGGTCTAATAACGTGCGGGGCTCCATAGTACACAAGGGAGGAGAGCAAATTCTGGCTTCAAATGCTCACAGCTGTTTCATAATCTGATAATTGTGCATGACAAACCTCAGACCATAACTCTGAAAATAGCATGACTGTAATCATAACAAAATGGAACAGCCATTGGCAAAATTTGTTTTCTAGTTATCACTTCCAGAAGGAATTCCATAACACTATTAGGAGAAGAGAAGAGAAAAACGCTCTCAACTTCCAGCCACTAAACCTCACAGTTATCATCATCTGCATCTATACTTTTCCTTCTGTTACAAAGTATTTCTCCTTCTGTCCACAGCTTATCCAATCCACCTCCTCAGAGACTTGACTGTAATCACTATTGAATCTTTCCTTAATCTTCATCTTCTCTCTCCATTCAGAGTTCTTTCCCTTTGGCATTTAATAATACAGTCAAGTGCTCCTTTCACTTAAAGAAAAAAAATCCTTGCCAATATAGTCTTTACTGCTCTCTTAGCTCAATTCAGTCTAGTTTTTTTTTTTAATCCCTGAAACATATCTTTCTAAGTTCCCTAATGACATCTTATTGTTTCTTATTCTCCATTTTGGATTCTTCCTTTGTCCAAACCTCAAATGCTTATGTTCCTCCCAGAAATCGTCCCTGATTCTCCTGAAATAAAGCACTAGCATCCCCTTCCCTGATCCCACATGCTTCCATGGGATTAACTTCTGCTAGTTTCCCTACCACATTCTATCATTTATTCAACAATCATTCATTGACTGCTTCTAACATTGTAGTTACCATGTTTGAAGTTAAGAATATGGGGCTCATAAACGAATACGATAAATTAATATGATTAATAATAAGCATCAAATATTTACATGTGATCAATTTTGGCACTGAAGTGTGATGGGTTAAGTTGGGACCAGCCACGCAGGCATCCCACATGAATGCCAGTTCAAGACCAGGCTGCTTCACTTCCAATCCGGTTCCCTGCTAATGGCCTGGGAAAAGCAGCCGGAGATGGCTCAAGTGTTTGGGCGCTATGGGTGACTCAGATGAAGCTCCTGGCTCCTGGCTTTACCTTGGCTCAGCATTGGCTGTTGTCGTCATCTGTAGAGTAAACCAGTAAATGGAAGCTTCTCTCTCTCTCTCTCTCTCTCTGTCTCTCTCTCCCTACCCCCACCCTTTCTCTCTGGAACTTTGACCTTCAAAAACAAATAAACAAACCTTTAAAAAATATGTATCATGAAAAATGTGACATCTACTTCCATGTAAACTAAAATTGAGAATAACTCTCCATAGCAGAGCAGGATATTAAGAAAAAGAAAAGAACTGAAACATTTGTCCCACCCATGTGCCTCCATATTTTTACCCTCCCCACTCTAATCAGAGGCCCACATGCACACGCATCCCTCCCAACTATGTAAATAATATTAAAAATTAAATTCTTAAAGGTAAGAATAACAAATTTAAAATATTCACACACATAAATGAATAATCACAAATGAGACTGATGCTTGCTATGGAAGAAAGGAACACAGAGCAATGAGACTGTATAACAGAGGAACTTTAACACTAATCTCAGTAACAGGAGAGGAGGCATTGGAACAGGTTGTGGGGACTGATGTTGTGGCTGAAATGTTAGCAGCGAGAGTATGTATGAAAGAGAATGCAGAGGGTATCCCAGAAAGAAGAAACAGCACACAGAAGAAAACCACAGCAAGAGGGGGACAGTAATGCAAGTTTTTGAGACCAAGGCAGATCTTAGCCCACAACCTGCAGTTATCAAAACAAATCTAGTTTCTATCCTAAGAACAATGAAGCCATAGAAAGGCTCTGAATGGAAGATGGCCTAATCGGATCAAGAGTTTAAAAAGATCAATGATGCTGCACTGTAGAGAATGGATTGGAAAAGGCAAGAATAGGTGAAGGGAATTCCTGTTACAGGACTTCCACGGCAATCTAGGTGAGAGATAGTTGTGTTAGGGAGGCAGCAGTGAATAAGAAAAAAAAATTAATTTCAGAGATATTTAAGAGGTAAAGGGATGAAAGATCATACAGATGACACTGAGGTAAAAGGTCACAAAAGCAAGGTTCTCTTATTTGGGAATATAAAAGCATGTCAACTGGCCAGTCCATGGCTGAACAGGCTTATCCTCGACCCTGTGGTGCTGGCATGCCATATGAGCACTGGTTCATGTCCTGGCTATTCCGCTTCTGTTCCAACTCCATGCTTATTGGCCTAGGAAAACAGCAGAGGATGGCTTAAGTCCTTGGGACCCTGAACCCACATGGAAGGCCCAGAAGAAGCTCTTGGCTCCTAGTTTCAGACCAGCTCAGCTCTGGCCATTGCAGCTATTTTTTGAGTGAATCGAAGGATTGAAGATCTTATCTTTCTATTTCACCTTCTCTGTGTAATTTTGCTTCTCAAATAAAAATAAATAACTCTTTGAAATAACTCTTTAAAAACAAAACAAGTCAGCTTCCCCACATTCTGCTCATGTTTTATGCTATCTTCTGTGTCTTCCAGGCCCCATGCCACATTCAGAATCTCTAAATTACATTGAACTTTCCTTTCACCTTGCACCCAAGCGTGTCCCCTGCCCTGAATATAAGTCACCCTTCACTTAGAACAATATTTAGATTATACCAGAAGGGCCTCTTGAGAGACCATAAAATGATCCAAAATGTGAATCTTTGCTTTGTTGTTATTGTTGTTGTTGTTATAGGCAACTGACGCAAAATTCCTGACTTTGATTTTTCTTTCATGTTAACCAACTGAGTTATAAAAGGGTACTAAAATTTGTTAGTCATAAACTAAAATTAGCTTTTAACTGGAATTCACAGAAGACTCTAATTCGGTTTTCTACTAAGAAGTCTGGCTGCCAGGCAATGTTTGGCAATGCTGCAAAGTCCCTCCTGCATATGCACACATGCAGCCAACTGGCATTCTCACAGTTTTCAGAAAGGGAAGGACACTTCGCTATTGGGGTATGACCAGCAAGGTTTGGAGCTTGTCATGCTTTATGGTGCCTGACATTCATGCACTTTAATTCTAAATTATGATTCACGGCGTTCCATCATGACCAATGTAACATGCCATGGATTATTTGATTAACCCTATATGGTAAAGGGATACCCCTCTCTGACCTTATCTCCTGCCTCTTTCCTCTCCCTTCCTTGCTAGTCTACAGGATGTGTAGCAGGCTTCCATCTCAGGCACTTTAGGTATGCTCTACCATCTGTCTGAAATGTGCCTGCCGCCAACCTGTCCCCTTCCTCCCCCACTCTAGATCTTGAATAGCTCTCACTTCTTTTTAAGGTTTATTTATTTACTTGAAAGGCAGAGTTACAGAGAGACAAAGAAAGACTCCTTCCAAGAGGCAACAATGGCCGGGATTCAGCCAAGAGTGGAAGCCAAGAGGCTAGAACCCCATGAGGTCTCCTACATGGGTAGCAGGAGTCCAAACTGCCTTCCTGGGTGCATTGACATGGAGCTGGAGCAAAACCAGTCAGGACTCAAACTGGTGCTCATATGGGATGCTGGCTTCACAGGTTGCAGCTTACCTTGCTATGCCACAAAACTGGTTCCTAACTCCCACATTTCTTTCAAATCTTTGCTCAAATTCACTTACGTGATACCTCCCCTCAACCTCTGTTGGAGTCATAACTTTCTGCTTCCCTAAAGTTTCTAGTCCACTTCCCTGATTTATTTTTCTCCTTGGCATCTACTACCATCTGATAAACTCGGTTTTGAATTGTTTACTGACAGTTTAACTCTGAGTAAAAGATAAGCTTAAGGAAAGCAAGCATTTTAATTTTATCTCTTACCACCAGTATCTAGAATGATAACTGGCACAGAGTAGGTACTTGCATATAATTAGTAAGTTAGAAGCAGCCATCTGGCCTGGAGGTTAAGAAGTATTGAAGCACTGCTTGAGTCCGTTTCATTACCAATTTCAGCTTCCTGCTAGTCCAGATTCTGGGAGGAGGCAGGTAATAGCTCAAGGAATCGGCTCCCTGTTACCCGTGTGGGAGATCTGGATTGTATTCCCAGTTCCTGGTGTCCGCCTGTCCAGCCCCAGCCACTGCAGGCATTTGAAGAAGGAGCCAACAAGTATGAGTTCTTTGTCTGCTAGTCTCTGTCTCTCTGCAACTCAAATAAACATTTTCTAAAACTATCAAATTAGAATAAAAATTTACAACATCCATATTTTGTGTCTTACAGTCTCTAACACTTAGCTCTTTATGCATGGACATATGTGGCTAACTTGAGTCATTCATAGCCCTATTAGCTGTGATATAAGCACAAACTAAGGAAAACATATTTATACGGTGACATTTCCTCAAGCATCACTCTCCACTAGGAGCCTCATCCCAGGCTTACTGCTTTCTATCCTTTGAACTCACTCAGATGAAAATTTGCAAAGAAAAGCGCATTGCATTCAGAATTCAAATTTAATTCATTTTCTTAGAATTTAATATAACTCAAGCATCGTGCTAGGCTTGAGAGAACCAATGATGAACAAGCAGGCATGATCCCTGCCATAACAGAGTTTATAGTCTAGAGGGATATCATCCTTTCTTGCTCCAGAAGAGGGCCTGAATCCCTTGGAGGAGAATATAAAAGCCAGCTGAGACCTGAAGTCTAAATAGGAGATGAAGGGGGCAGTTGCAGCAGAGGGGAATACAGCAGGAGGCAGTGAACAGAAAAGACGGTACCAGGTAGCTTCAGAGGCCCAGAGGAGAAGACGAATGTGGCCATCACTTTCCAGAAAGTGTGTTGCAGTGGTGGAAGCCTCATAGGTAAGATCAGAGGACCTACATTCAAATAGGAAAGAGGAAAAGGCTGGACAACAGGACCATGTAGGCCATTCCAAGAAAGCTGGATTTGGGGGATTTTATTCTGAGAACAACAGGGTGCTACCATGATGCCCAATCAATGAGTTACAAAAACAAATGGAGTTTAAGCTCCCATCTGTTCCCTAAGAAACCTAATCCTGGTCTTCCCTCACCACTGCAGCCCTCCTTCCTGAAGCTTTTCTATTGGTCCAACCTTCAGTCCTCCCTCCCTTTCAGCCCTAGGATCCCTTTTCTTTGTTCTGTCTTCATCATTAAGCAAAATTCCCAGAGGACAGGGACAGTGTCTCAAACATCTCTAGGACATCACATACTTGCTTAGCAATGACCCAACCTGGACTTTACGGGGACAACAGGGTGATGCATACAGCAACCTCACACAACCCAGCCTTTTCGCACACCCCCACGTACCAACACTTATTTTGATAAATATTTTGTGATAAAACAACTGCTGCCTCCTGGGGATAGTGCTGATGTATGTAGCAGACCCCCCAGTTTCTCTGCTTCCTGCCTGCTATCTGTCTCAGTGCCACCAGTCTCTGATGTTTTCCCCTCCAAGTATAGGGAAACTCATCCCCAGGCTTGTTCAAGCTGCAAGCTGACAGAAAAGACAAATGTGATCTGGTGACAGAAAGCAGATCAGTGGTTCCCAGAGCCGGTGGGACAGGAGGTAGGGAGAAATGACCATGACAAGGCATAAGGAATTTCTTGAGCTAGAGGAAGTACCCTGCATCTTGATCGTGCTGGTGGCTCACAGGTATGTATACATTCGTTAAAAATTCTCAACCCATACAATTAAAATGGCCCATTTTATTGTATGTAAACCAAATCTGAATGATACTGATCCAAAAACAGGCTGCCAGAGTGGGGGTGTAGCCCAGCATTTAGGACCTTGCATCTCAGAGTGGGAATTGTGGTACAATCTATTAAGCCATGGCTTGAGAAACCCACATCTCCTCTTGGAAAGCCAGTTCAAATCTAGGCTACTCTGCTTCCATCTGGTTTCCTGTTAATGCATCCTGGGAGGTAGGTGATGATAGTTCAAGTACTTGGGATACTGCCACCCATATGGGAGACCTGGATGGAGTTCCTAGCTGCTGGCCAAAGTCTGACCCAGCCCTGGCTATTGTGAATATCTGAGGAGTAAACCAGTGATGGAAGCCCTCTCTCGCTCTTTCTCTTTCTTTCTGCCTTTCAAATAAACATTTTAAAAAAGAAAATTCTAGCTGTTATTAAAAAATGAAAAACAAAACCCTTGCTTCTCACATCAGAACACTTGGATTCAATACCAGTTCTAGCTCATGACTCCAGCTTCCCACTAATGTGCATGTCCCCTGGCAGAAAGCAGATGATGCTCAAGTGGTTGGGTCCCTGACACCCTCAAGGGAGACCTGGATTGAATTTCTGCCTCCCATCTTCCAACTGGCTCAGTCCAAGCTGTTTCAAGGCACTTGGGGAATAAACCAGTGGATGACAGTTTCTTTCTCTTCTCTGTCTCTCTCCTCCTTCTCTCTCTCTCTCTCTGTCTAATAAATAAATAAATAAATAAATAAATAAATAAATATCTTTAAAACTGCTTGCCAGTTAAAATTCAATATGCAGGACCACCGCACATGAGTTTCAAACCACAGTTCAACCCCAGCCTGAAACTAGGGCACAGCCATGAAGGAACAGCCAGCTGCCTCCCTGTGACTGCCTGCAGAGATCCAAAAATCAGGTCTGTCTGCTACACAAGGTAAAGTGCAAGAAGCAGAGATGCCAAGGCTGGTATGAAGGAGGTCAGATCAAAACATGGGAACCTCAAAACAATTAAAAACAAAGTTTACCTTGGTGCAAAATTTTGAAATCCCTACACAGCTTTTTTTTTTTGATAATATACATTTTCCATGAACTTTTTGAAGAACCCCCTCACAAACCGAGTCCTAAATAGAATGGGCACAAATTTACTCTCCAAACTTCAATATAGCTAGCCTTGAGTGAGACAAACATAAAATAACAGAAGCCTTACTTTATAGAATGTGAAATTGCACCTTAGCCCTAGAGTACTCATTCATAAATGGTTTGGGAAAACTGGTTCCTGAGGACCCAATGGATTCATCATAGAGAGCTTCGCAAGCAGCCGTTACCTGCCCTTCCACAGTGATGCTGGGGAGGAAAGTGGAACTCTGGGCTTGGGGACTCTTGGGCTTCCTGTGAGAAGAGACACTGCCTGGCCACAGCACTGAATGAATCACAAGAGTAGACTTCCCTGGGCCAGAAAAGACATACAAGACAAACTGTCGAAACAGTTGGGGGTCTGCCTGTGTTTGCATGGTGCTGTTTGTGAGGGAGGGTCTCTCTCCTTTCTCGGCTTATGTCTCTCTTCACAGCTCTTCTAGCACTGAAAAGCCAAACCCAGCCCCTGCACAGGACCTGTTCGGTGTTCCTCGCACAGTTTCCTTGCGTTTCCTTTTTAGACTCCCAAATGGGCAAGACCTGGATCCCCACTTAGCCCAGCGCTGGATACACAGATACCTCCTCTGAAACAGGAAACTGAGGGCAATGAGGAATAGACCGGTGGAAAGGAGGGGTGGGGGCTGAGAATGGGCGGGTCGGGTGGTTTTGTGGACTGAATAATAGGAATAGTAAAAGATGAGAGGGAGGCTGAAAACCATGGGTTGAGGCAGTACGGGAGAGGAGGCCAGGATTCGTGGCAGAGAGCAAGACAGGGTCAGAGGTCAGTGAGAGCTTGGGCTGGGGTTCATGGGGGAAAGAAAATTGGGGTTCTACAGAGGAAGTAAGAGCAGATCTGTTGCAGCAAAGGTCAGTGGTCACAGGAGGTCACAGAAGGCAAAGGTTAAAGTTCATCAGGAGAGGGCAAGTGAGGATGTGAGTTACCTGCCTACGAGGCTGTTTTGGGGGCATCTTGACAGAAGCCAGGACTGCCGCAACCCTTGGAGAACCTACAAAACACTCCCTCGCCTGACCACACGCAGGAAATCCGGACTCTTGCAGTTCAATTCCCAGTCGCAAGGGTTCTTTGGGGACAGTGGCTGTCGTTTGGGGCCCGGTGTCCTTGTAGGACAGAATCAGCTCCTCCCTGACGCGGTTACCCAGCAACCGACCGGCAGTCAAGGCGCAGGCGCCTGCGGCGCCCCCTTTCGGTGCGTGAAGGAGGCGGGGCTGGGCGCGCGGGGACCCGCCTGCCCCGCTAGGACCCGCCCCTTCAGGAATAATGCGTCCGGTGGCTGCGCGCCTTTAGCACAGCGTGTAGGCAGGACCAAGGCGCTCAGACACCGCCTCCTCATGAATAATGCAGGATCCGGGCGGTGTCCCGGACCCGGAAGTGGAGTTGCCGAGTCACCGCAGTGGCTGAGTTGCTGACAGGAGGCGGCGGCGAAGGAGGAGGCGAGGCTGGACCTGCGGCTCGGCCTGGCCACGGCCGCGCCAGAGCTCGGCAAGCCCACCGAGCCACGCCGGCCTCACAGCCTCCTGCCCCCCGCTCCCCTCTCCATCTGCCTGGTCGCCTGTCCGCCCGACTCGTCCGGGGCGGCCTAACCTGCAGTCTCTGCCGGGCTCCTGGGGCCGCCGCCCCGTGCGGTCCCCTCGGCGTCCCCGGCCGCGCCCGGCCCCCCGGCCCGCTCTCCCGCCGGCACCATGATGGAGGAAATCGACCGGTTCCAGGTGCCCACCGCGCACTCGGAGATGCAGCCGCTGGTGAGGGGTCGGGCGGCGGGCAGGCCCGCGCCGGGAGGGGATGCCTCCGGGGGGAGGAAGGAAATGAGGCCGTGGGGGAGGATTGTGTGGAGCGGGCGTCGTCAGATGGGGCAGAGAGAACCCCGAAAACGCCTGGCCGGGGGAAGGGAACTTGCAAGACAAGAAAATCGTGGGAGAATCAACCGAGTGGGAGCCGAGGGACCTGGAAGGGTGGAGCGCGTCGTGGCGGAGGCAGAACACTTCTGTCGGGTGGTTGGAGGGGGGACACAATGGTGCCCGCCGGTAGCGGAGGTCCACCGCGGGCATGGCAGGGGTGCTGTCAGAGGGCACCACGGGCTGCAAAGCCCAGGGGTTGGGATGAGAGATGAGAAGGCCTTTAGCTCTAGAGGCCTGCCTGTGATGCTCTGGGCGGAGGAGGAGGAGCCATCAGGTTTTTAGGAGAAGGGCCTGCCCAGCGGCCGGCTGTGTAAGGACAGGAACGCGCAGCCGAGGCCCGAGCCCGGTTGATGCAGGGGGTCAGTGCAGGGCGTTGGGAGCCTCTTCTTTTCCGGAGAGGAGCCCAGGTAGACTGGGTTGAGGGAGTGAGTGGCTGTGCCGTGGAGAATCAGAGGCGTGCATGAGAGCGCTCTGGAACCGCCAGGAGAGGAGGTGGGGCCAGGCAGGAGCCGCCGGTGCCCACCGACTCAGAAGAGCCCCCATCCTTTCTAGGCCTACGTGCTTGCCCTAGTCGGCCAGGACGCGGATCCTGCCGCTTGTCCGTGGTCCCCGAGGCAAGGGAGGAATGATGTCATCGCTGCCGGCGCGGAGGGGATGGAAGGGGGAGGACTACGCGGGTGCAAGGGAGGCCAGGCCTAAGGGAGACCATACCTGCAGGCCCGGAGCTACTTGATTGATGGGTTTGCCCAGCCGCAAGGTGGGCGATGGCTAAGGCCCAACCATGTGATACCCAGATGGGAGAAAGAAAGCAGGAGGGCCCAGGTTGTTTAGACTCTTTCCCCAGTCGGAGCAGGCCTGGAACCTGAAGGTGTGGATGTCCGGTTCTCTGAGCGCTGCTCTAGTGGAGTTCAGCTCTGAAAGTACTGAAGCTCCAGTGCTCCCTAGGTGTCCTTCTTCTGTCCATGTTAGGTGGTAGGGCCAGGAGCAGCTTCTAAAATCATGAGGCCTGCAGCCTCCTGGCTGGCATTTGTACTTTGTGGCTTCTTGGGCAAATTAGCTAAGCAATACAGTAGCCAGCATGGGTTGTGTCAGGGACCAGTGAGTATCTCTTTACCAGGTTTTTGGGGATGGAAGGGCGAATCACTAATGCTCACCTAGCCAAAGGTAAATGACTCTTCTCCCCTTTTTATGATTACCTAGAGAGCTCTAGAAATCAAAATACAGACATTTTATGGAAGTGCACATTATTAAAAAAAAGGAGCGCACTACTGTAGGACTTTTTTTCTAGCAGGATGCTGTTGTTGGATTACTTGAGAGTCATAAAATTCTGTAGACAAATCTGTCTTGTGAGCTTGAAGAAGGGCTTTGGGCTGGGTTCAGAGAACTGTCCTGTCTGGTTTCTCCATCCAGCCAACCGGACTTGTCACACTAGATAACCCTTTCAGTTCCAAACAGTTCATCAAGAACCTAAAGAGAGGGTGAGTGTGAGTCAGGAGAAGAAGGCATAGGAGTTGGTTTTTGTCTCCGCTGTGGGATTCCTGCAAAAGGGGGCAACAACTGGCCAAGGAAGAGGGAGAAGGATCAGGGCCCTCAGGGCTCTCACTTGTCCTCTGTGCCTTTGTTATTACCTTAAGTTCTTTCTAGTGACTTGGCTGGGTAGAGGACTTCTGAGCTGCTCCTGGTCTGTGTACCCCTGAAGTAGAGATGCTTGTGGTGAGAAGACTCTTATCAGAACAGCCGTGGCTGCCATCAGCCCTTTCCCCAAGGGCTAAAGTAGCCCTGGTCTGCTGGTCTGCAAGGCTATCTTTGTTAAAGTTGAGGGAAAAGGGTTTTTTTGTTTTTGTTTTTTTTTTTTTATTGTTGCTTACATTGTATTATGTAGTACAGTTTTATAGGCGCTGGGGATTCCCCCCACCCCTCCCACACCCCTCCCTCCATAGTGGATTCCTCCACCTTGCCTACCTTTTTTTTTTTAAGATTAATTTATTTTTATTAGAAAGTCAGGTTTACAGACAGAAGGAGAGACAGAAAGATCTTCCATATGCTGGTTCACTCCCTAAGTGGCCACAATGGCTGGAGTTGAGCTGTTCCAAAGCCAGGAGCCTCTTTTGGGTCTCCCACGTGGGTGCAGGGTCCCAAGGCTCTGGGCCATCCTCTGCTGCTTTCCCAGGCCACCAACAGGGAGCTGGAGGGGAAGTGGAGCAGCCAGGATACAAAGTGGCACCCAAATGGGATCCCAGTGCTTGGAGGTGGAAGTTTAGCCAATTGTGCCATCATGCTGGGCCCTATCCTGCTTCTTGTCCTCTGTCCCTAGGTTGCAGTCTAGATACACCCCCCAAAACTGCTTAAACGTCTTGCATATTGTTAAGATCAGGGACTTAAGAGATGAAGAAGGCATATCATAGAGGAGAAGGACAGGAAAAAAGAGCAAGATAGCTCTTTATCTCCCTCACTTTCCTTTCCAAAGAATGTCAGCAGAGACCTGATACTTTCAGTTCAGGGAAATGATTCACCAAATGATTTTTGAGCATCTGTTCTGTGCAGACTTTCTACCCTTGTCCTTAGAAGCGCACTGGTTAGCACCACAGGCACAGATATGGTCCTGCCCTAGAGCACAGAGTCCAGCAAAAATTGTTTCTCTTGCTCTTTGCCTCAGTGGGGGCAGAGGGAGGGCTGCCTCCTTCAGCCTCTAAGGAAGCAGACATGCTAGCATCAGCACTATTGCCCACTTTAGGACCAAGGTTTCATTTTGTTTTTTAGATTTATTTATTTGTTATTTTTATTTGAGAGGCAGATTTTACAGAGAGAAGGGTCTTTTCATCTGATGGTTCATTCCCCAAATGGCTAGGACTTGAGCCGTTCACTGCTGCCTTCCCAGATCATAAGTAGGGAGCTGGATGGGAAGTGGAGCTGCTAGGATATGAACCAGTTCCGGCACCACAGCAGAGGCTCAGCCCACTATGGATCAAGTTGTATGGATAGATAGAGGCCTGTCATTTGGGCCTCATCATCAAATAACCCTCTCCTATACCTGATGGTGGGAAGAACCCAAAGGACAGTCCACACTTGAAAATATAAGCTCTAAGAGAGCATTCTTCTTCTTATTATTATTATTATTAATCTTTACTTGAAACAAAACTTAAAAGAGGTCCAAGGGAGTGGCAGGAGCTGAGTGAGGAGGCGCAGCCAGGAGAAATGGGTGTTTCCAAGGTGCTAATTTAAGCCCTGCTTCTCAGCCAGTGGGAGGAAGAGGAAGAGATCCCTGCCTTGTTGCTGCTGCTGATGCTGTCACAGCTGCATGGAGCCTCCGCTCTGGAGTGGGAGTTTGCCTGAGGAGAGTGGCTATCCTGCTTTCCCCCATCATACCAATTATTTAATTGGCCTGGCTGCATCTCAGCAGCTGAACCAAACCTGAACGTGTCCCTGAGAGCTCCCCAGGGTCTCTTTCCTGTCTCCTTATCAAAGGAAGGAGAACTCCTCTGGAAGAGTTATTCCCAGCGCTCCATTCTTGCCTGTTGGGTCTAGGCAATCCTGAATGTTTCTGAGCTCAAATTCTCCTAAAGAAACTATCAGCAAAGGGTGCACTTTATGTGTTGACTCTGTGTATGATCCATACATTTCACTGCTCTAGGGAAGCTCATAGCTGCCGAAGGCTCTGGTAGCAGTTGGGATGTGTTTAGACTATTGCATGTATGAGTAACAGGGATAGGCTCTCTACCACTATTGTCTGTCTGCTTGGCTGGTGGGTATAGACACACAGTCTGTCTTTTCTTCAGCTGCAATCGGAGAGCAAAAGGTTTGCTGCAAGAAAAACAAATGAAGCTTTTAAGCACTTAATTGGCAACACTCTGCCTCTTGTGCTGTTAGAGGCCAAAGAGAGTTAAAAATGGCATATGGCAACAGATGGGGTCTCAGCACACTTGAGAGAAGTGCTAGTCTGGCCTTACTGATCACAGATTATCCATTAACTGATTTTGTTTACTTCGTAATCATTTGCTGTGCATCTACTCACGTCCAGGTACTGTAAGTATATAGAAACAAAAGGAACTCTCTTCCAGTAGATAGCCAGGAGAAGGATGGGATCAAATAATTACTAGAATGGTTTTAGATGTGTCAGAAAAGTGTATACATCAGTGGAGGGTGTTACTGAGAAAAAGTGATATCTTCCTTGGGAGAAATTGAGGCATGCCAAGGTTTGGCTGCTTGTACTACGCAAGATTGGAAAGAAGTTTTACTCCTAGATTCTGACATAGGGCTGATATAGGACTGGTCAATGAGTGGGCCAAAGCAGCTTCTGAAAGTGGCAGAGAGCAATAAAGATACGGAGTAACTACCATAGAAATTGGCCTACATGGACTCTGTGGTCTGAGTACCTTTAGGGTGCTCCTTGTAGTCAAATGACTTCAATATAGTGTGGATTCTCCCATGGGTCCATGCGGCTTGTAAGCCAGTGGTATTTCTCAGGCTCCTGGAGAGAGGATGCCATTCTCTCACTTTCTGTTTTACAAATGGAAGATCAGGTTTGCTCAGGCCTTCAGCTCTTCACTACTCACTCACCTGCTCATCTAGCAGATACGGTGTAAGAAATCACTCTATGCTAAATATTGTACTGGTCTTGGTAATGTGAAACCTTACTCCAGAGCTACAGAAATCTGGAATAAGCTGAGTTACTGCAGGGTAAGAGAAGCAAGAACTAGGTCCTGTATGGCCAGAAGGAGACAAGAGGATGACTAATCAAGTGGTCAGGGAAGGCTTCACAGAAGAGACATTGCTGCACTGGCTCTCAGAGGAAGATTGAAAATTTATAGACTGGTCAAAATGAGGCAAAGGAGATAATTCCAGACAAAGAGCATGGGAGAAGAAACAAAAGGATTCAGTTGGGATGGCTGGAAATTAAGGAAATAGTACGGGGCCCTGGAGCGGTGGCGCAAATGGTTAAAGGTCCTCGCCTTGCACGCCCGGGATCCCATATGGGCACCGGTTCTAATCCCGGCAGCCCCGCTTCCCTTCCAGCTCCCTGCCTGTGGCCTGGGAAAGCAGTCGAGGACAGCCCAAAGCCTTGGGACCCTGCACCCGCGTGGGAGACCCGGAAGAGGCTCCTGGCTTCGGATCGGCATAGTATCGGCCTGTTGCGCTCACTTGGGGAGTGAATCATCGGACGGAAGATCTTCCTCTCTGTCTCTCCTCTCTGTATATCCGCCTTTCCAATGAAAAAATAATAAAAATAAATCTTTAAAAAAAAAAGGAAATAGTACGATCATATTTGACTTTGGTTGTCACGTTATGGTGACTAGGGGATTGGGGAAAGTGAGATTAGACATTGGAAGATTAACACAGAAGTGGATACAGTAATCTAGGCAAGGATAATGAAGGCCTCCACTAAAGCAGAAGTGGAGGAGGGGAAGCTAGAAACAGATACTAGTAAAGTGGAACAGGCAGGAAATGGTATAATGTCTGCTTGATTAAGAGATGGAGAATCAAGGATGTCATCCAGCAACATCTGGATGGAAGAGGGGAACATCATAAGACTTTAGAAACACATGTACCTGTTAGTCTCAAAGTCTGCTGCTTATGACAGAGGAGATGCTTTTCTTTTGCCCTACTACTGAACCTGTATTCTTACAGTATTAGGGAACCCAGGAGTCCTAGAAAGTCAAAAGTCAGAATGGCATTAGCCATACACTTTCAAAAGGGCTGCTGAGAAATGCGCCACTTCTCAGCGAATGCCTTCTACCTGCTTCCTGCTTTGATGAATATACCAGAATTTGAGGCAACAAGGAGCCATAGTAAGTTTTTATTGTTGTTTCCTGCAGCACTTGGATGAAAGAAAAATAAAATTTCTTGTTGTCTGAGTGTTTTATGTTGTAGTTTCTGATCTGGTCTTTGCCAGCTGATCAAGCTATGGATTTTATTTCTGACTGACTGACTAGCTAGGTCCTTTCACTGATTTTTTTCTCTAGAAGGGATATGTGTGTTACTACATCATCTCCAAGTTAGAATGCAGAAAGAACATGCACCTTCCTTTACTTTTATCAACTCTAAATGCTGCACTTGGGGTAAAAGCCTGGGCACTGCTTCCTTCCAGAAAGGTGTTCCAAAGGAGCAGGCTTTTGGGGTGAAATCACTCGGAAATGCCTTTGTTTTACAGAGGCCCCTAATACACTCTCTGCAAATGCTTCATGGTAAGCTGGGGTTCAGGCTGACTCCCTCCCAGGCATCGGCTATCCGTTGCCCTGGACTTCCTAATAGTCCAGAATGAAAAAAAAAAAAGAGCATCAGCTTTCTTCTCTTGAACCTGATTAGCCTCAGGGACCGCGCCCCCCCTTCCCTTCTTACAAGGGCAGGCAGAGACATGGATCTGGAAAAGGATCATGGGAAGCAGTTTCTTGGGCTTAGCTGCTTGTGTTTTCCAACAGGCCTTGGGAGAAAAGGCACAGGGAGCCCAAGAGGAGGTGGGGGGAAAAGGAGAATCAGATTAGTACCTAGAGGTGCACCAGTTGATACCTAGATACCCAAAGGCGCTAGTTGAAGGAAGTAAGAGGTGTGGCTAGGCAGGGTCTCAAGTCATTGTTCCCTAAGGAAGGAGATTGGTGGGAAATCTGATTTTCTGTATCAGAGAAAGGAAGGAAGGAAGGCGACAGAGCTGAGAGCTGTTCTGGATCTGGCTGTGCTCTGGAGTTTACAAGCTACTGCATGACCCCAAGGCCTCTTTGGGACAGCTGAATGAACTCCTGGGCTGCAGGGGAGACTCTGCAGTGGAGAAAGTCAAATAGGGAGGCCTGGAGGGTCTGGCTCGGGGGAGAGGTGGACTCTAGCCATTTCTCTCAGGGTTTGACATTCTTAGGAACCAGTTGAAGCACTATGTACTTGTGTTTGTTGTTATTCAAAGATGTTAAATTCAGGATCAGACTGTTGTGATGATTGAGGATCCATTTCTTATTTCTGTGATAAAAGTGACTATAAGAGTGTGTGCATACTTAAGAAGGGATTTACAGCCCTAAGGAGTGTTTTGGTGACTATTCCAACCCAAGGCCACATGCAGGCATAAACAAGTCCAGCTACTTTTTCATTTTCACTTAATGTTTTACTACCTGCCTGGTTATGCCTGTTTTGGATACCAGATGCTTGGCTGTCATAAACAAAGTCCTCTCCATCTATTCAGAGCAATAATAGCTCAAGGGGTACTTTTGCTAAAGTTTATTAGCTATACACAAACTATGGAGTAAGAACCATATATAGTCTATAATATGCCTAAATATAATTATGTAAATCTATAAATTATTTATAGTTTCCATATTAATTCCCAATTTTATCCTTTTAAAGGAGTTATAGGATGTAAGTTATAAGGATATAACTCCTTTATAACTTATAATGGTGAAGCCATTAGCCAAGCATGGTTTAGGTCAGGATTTCTTATATATATTATTGGAAACATTGATCCTTTGGGATATTTCATGGAGGGGAGGCTCCACAGATAAATTCCTTTGGGAAACACCATATACTGTATCCCATCATAGTGTCCAACAGCATGTTAAAAGACTGAGCAATCCTACTATAAAGAAACCTTTTCAATTAAGTTCAACTCAGTATTTCCCAAGCTTGTCTAGTTATAAAAATTTCTTTCATGTTACATATATCTCTTGACATCCAAAAAAACCATTGTATTTTGTGGAATACTCTTTGGGAGACTGTCTTACAAATTAGTCTTTGTTCTGATCCAGACTAAATTATATTTTTTCCAGTTCTTTTGAACCTCTTTTATAATCCCCTTCATTTTGTCCCATGCTAATCTCTAATGAGATGTTGCTGATTTGTTTCAGAGTCTGAACTTGTCATGAGGAGCAAGTTCTTAATGAACTTTGGCCAGATGCAGAAGCAAATATTAAATGCCTTATTTTTCTCATGGTATTTTATAAGTTTTACTTTTCTCATGAGCTTCTACCAAATATTGGGTTGGTACTTCTCTTTGATTTGACAGCTCTATGGAAGTATAATTCATATGTTGTATATTTTATTTAGTATTTTACCTTGAGTCTTGGAGTAGTTACCCCATAACCTAGTTCTATTTCTCTTTTTTAACTGCTCTTTGCATTTTGCCAAGCAGTAGAGAGAATACAAAATGTTGTAATCCACATATATTGTTATAAAGAAATCTAATCACAACTGGGAATTATTAATTTTTTTTACTTATTTATTTGAGAGACAGAGATATTTCATCTGTTGTTTTACTCCCCAAATGTCTGTAATGACTGTGGCTGAGCCAGGTCTGAGCCAGGTCAAAGCCAGGAGCTGGAACTCCATCTGGGTCTCTCATTTGAGTAACAGGAACCCAAACAATTGAGCTTTTACCTGCTACCTCCCAGGATATGCATTAATGGAAGCTAGAATCTTAAGTAGAGTTAGGACTCTAAGAAGTGATGTAGGCAACCAAACTGTTGCGGTAAACACCTACTCCTCAACTGGGATTTAAGATGAAAGATAGATTTAAAGCTTATAGAATGTCTCAATACTTTGTCTGCAGTATCATTGAATACCCTAACTATTCACAAAAGTCCAAGAGGCATTCTTGCAAAATCATTTTACACCTTCCTACTCCATAAGGCTACATAAAGCCTAGATGATAAGCAGGCTTCATCCCGTATACTAGTGTCCATTGGTCAGTAGCATCTGCCTGGAGCATCGGGTTAAAAAGAGTAATATAGTTGAATTTCTGTGTCTGACATGGTCCGTCTGTGTCTTCCATATTGAACTCAGGACATCTTGGCAGCCCTAAATCATCATGGTTATCTGGGTAAAGAAATTAGGAAAAGTACATTCTTGGGGATTTAGCCAGCTCAGCAATTTATTTCACAGAACAGCTGGAGTATTTTGTGTTGTTTTAAATGTTTATTTATTCTTATAAAATAAAGGCAGGGAGACACACATAGAGAGACAGAGACAAGGATATTCCATTTGCTGGTTCATACCCCATTTATCTACAACAGCCGGGGTTGGGCCAAGCTAAAGCCAGGAGCTTAGAATTCAATCTGCCTTTCTCACATGAGTGGCAGGAACCCAAGTGCTTGAACCATCACCTGTTGCCTTCCAAGATGCATTAGCAGGAAGCTAAGTCAGAAGCAAAGCAGCCAGGACTTGAGCCAGATACTCTAGTGTGAGATGCAGGCATTCCAAGTGGCAACTTACCTGTTGTGCCAAATGCCTGCCTCTGAGCTGAAAACTCATGATATGGCTCCTTAAAAAAATTAATGTAGAAAATTGATCTTTCCTACCCTGGTATTCATTTTTTGCATTATGAATTAATATAAAGCTAATAGTCCTTTGAAAATAAATGCGTTAGGTGAGATAGGGTAGCCATGATTCTGCTAAGTAGGTAAGAGAGAAGAGTCAGATTCAGAAAGAGATCTCATGAATATCATATGAGCAGTTGGCCATGCTTAAAATGAAACTGTAAGCCCTTGACCAAAGGAGCAAGAAGGACTATGCTGAGAAAAGGCTCTTGAGCCAGTAGTTACTGGAGATACTTTGCCCATCCAGGCTGAATTGACTATGTTGTCTTCCTTTTACTGTTTTCTTGAAGACTGGTTTCCAAATCTCTTGCTATGCTGGCAGATACTTTCAAGTTTCTCACACCTGTCCGTGTGATGTCACTAGCACAGATTACTGTGGGACTGCCACTGCCCATAATATTCCTAGTATATAGTTTTATTGTCACTTGAGATTTTATGATTCTATTTAATAGCTATGCCAGAGGTTAGATTGAGTTCAGAATGTTTATGAAATAGGGTGGCCCCTTGCTTTATCACTGTAAAATCAAGGCAAGAATCTGAAATCAGAGCTTGATCTAGGTTGGTGTCAGCATGGGTAAAGATCCACTGGGACTAATAAGATGATAATTTCATAGTTATTATCAACGGTATCCCATGTGTGTAACCTAACTCTAATTCTCAGGAAAGTAGCCGGCTGGGGAAGGTGGTGCATCAGGTTAACCTGTCACTTGGGATGCCTTCATCCCACATCTAAGTGCCTGAAATCAACTACCTATGTTTCTGATCTTTCTTCCTGCTCCTACACACCCTGAGAGGCTTCAGATGATGGCTCAAGTACTTGGGTCTCCGCCACCTACGTGAGAAATCGGAGCTAAATTTCAGATTCCTGCCTTCGTCCTGGCCCAGCCCCAACAGTTGTAGGCATTTGGAGAATGAATCTATGAATTGAAGATATCTCTGTCTTTCTATCTCTGTTATTCTACCTTTCAAATAATAAACTTTAAAAGAGAAAAATAGCTGGCTGACTTTAGCAGGAAAGAATTAAAATAGAAATCTAGGTTAGGCTGTGATTGGGTAGGCTAGAGTAGACCTTCAAAGACAGCTATTCTTTGTGTGGACAATAAATTTAATGTAAGCCCACACTGTATAACAATAGTATCCAGAAACGCTAATGTCCTGCTGGGCTGCATTCACAGAGGTATTGAGTTCAGATTCTAGGAGATCATAACTCAACTCTCCCCTGTTCTGTATCATTTAGACTATCTGAAGTCCTGCTTTCTATGATGATATCATAATTCGAGAGAGGGAGTGACTGGAATTATCAAAGGAGTCCAACTGTGAGAAAAGTTGGAAGATCCAAGGCTTTCAGCCAGAGAATAGACCCTCTCAGAGGAAAGATTTTACAGTTTTCACATGCCCAGAGGACTGAGGTTAGGAAAGGAAATAAAGTTCAACTTTGTGTTGCTAGTGGTTCCACGGGGAAGAGCCAGGACCAGTGTGTGGGAGTGTGTACATACTCTTGCCTCCCATTCTCTGTGATGGCATTCTTAGACTAGGCCATCAGCCAGGGCCCCTGGAACACACATCACTGTTTGCAAAATGTCTCCTTTAAAAAAAACAAACAAACAAAATAGGAGCTAAGAACAATATTGTAGTAATAAACACAACTCTAGTATGTATGTGTAAGATAAGTATGTTCAAAAAAATTCCATTGTGAAACTTAGTATGGACAGTTGTTTCCTAGTTTTCGATTAGTGTGTTTTTTAATTTTTCCACTATTTCAAGGGCTGTCAAAAAAATGCCATTTTCTTCATGCAACCCATTCTTTTTTTCAGTGAGACTTAAACTCTCTGCTTCTCTTCCCTGTGGCCCAAATCTGTTGTTTTTGTGTAAAGTTTATGGGTTCAGTTGTATTATTCTTAAATTCCCTTTTAAGGGGCACCAAGCCACCTTCAGACGTGGATTAGGAAAAATCTCTTCCCATTTGATAGATGTGCAGGCAGAACCCCAGAAAAGTAGACTACTTGTTCATTACTCTGCTGGAGGTTGGCACAGCCAAGACTGCAACCCAGGGATCCCGTGAAGTCTCTTTCACAACTTGGGTCCTAATTCTTTTGCACTGAGCTTGAACTGCTCCACTGGTTTTGAGGCGTCTGCACTCATCTTTTGCCCCTAACAGCTGATCATATTTTCTGCTATTCACGCCAACTTTCTTTTTAGTGGGTATAGCTACCTTCACCTCTTCTCATACCTTGAGGCCTCCTCTCTTATAAACACCCCTTCTTCAAGAAGGCCTCCCCGAATTCTCAGCCAATCTCAAAGCCTCTATTGCTTCCACAGTCTAACCTGATACTATAGTATTGTGATATAAAGTATTCATTTTAATGTGTTGTGAGTCTTGTCACCCAGCTCTCCTTTCATCTCTTTGGCAGATAACTTGTGCCTCCAGAACTTTTATTCTGGTGAAGAATAGACTTGGTTCTTGTGCAAGAGAGCTAAAGCAGAATATGGCTGGCCTCTTTAAGTATGAGTAAGAGTGGAGATAAAGTGATTCTTTGTGATTTATTTATGTATTTATTTAAAGATGTATTTATTTGTATTGGAAAGTCAGATTTACAGATAGGAGAGACAGAAAGAAAGATCCTCCATCCACTGGTTCACTCCCTAAGTAGCCATAATGGCTGGAGCTGAGCCAATCTGAAGCCAGGAGCCAGGAGCTTCTTCTGATCTCCCACACTAATGTAGAGTCCCAAGGCTCTGGGCCATCCTCTACTGCTTTTCCAGGCTACAAGTAGGGAGCTGGATGGAAAGTGGAACAGCTGGGACACACACTGGTGCTTAGCAAATGCAAGGCAAGGTCTTTAGTCACCAGGCTACTGTGCCAAGCCCTGTGTCTTATTTTCCTTTTTCTTTTTAAAATTTATTTTAAGGGCAGAGTTACAGTGAGAGGAGGAGAGCCACGTGGAAGAGGTGAGGGTTAGAGAGAGAAGGGAAGAACAACAGAGGGAAGAGAGATAGATCTTCTACCTATTAGTGCACTCCCCAAATGGCCACAACAGCCAGAGGTGGGCCAGGCCAAAACCAGGAGCTTGGAGGTTCTTCCAGGTGTCCCATGTGGATGTAAAGCCCCAGGCATTTGAGGCATCTTCTGCCTTCTTAGGCACATTAGCAGGGAGCTGAATGGGAAGTGAAGCAGCCTGGTGTTGAACTGGTGCCTGTATGGAATGCTGGAATTGCAGAAAGAGGCTTAACTTCCTATGCCACAATACCAGCCCTGAAGAGATGACTCTGAAGAGGAAAGTTGAGCAGGTGGGATTTGGCGGGTGGACAGCAAGAACGGGGGAGTTGTGAGAACTTAATGGAATACAGAGATTGGGGCATACTATGTTCATTATTTCGTAGACATATTTGAAGCATCTGCTGTATACCAGGCACTGTGCTAGACACAAGACTACAATGATGAATAAGGCAGACATAATTCCTTACATGTATAAGCTGAGAGTCTAGTGGGAGAGACAGATACTAACCAAATAAAGCACACAACAAAATTATGATTAAAAATCATTAACAAGTGATAGAAAAGACAAGAACAAGGTGGCATGAGAGGGAGTCATAAATTGTGCTTTCATATTTAATTAAAGATGTCAGGTAAGCTTTCTGTGAGTAATTCATGCTTGAGCTCAGACCACAGAATGAGAAGGGCCTTTTGTGCTCTGACAAAGAGTGGCTTGCTTCGTGCTCCCCAGGGTGCAGGAGCTGCTAGCTGAATCAGTGGTCTGATTCCCTCACTGTTTGACCTTTCTGCATCCTCTTCATTAGCAGCATTAGGTAGATTTTCAGCACGGAAGGCCAATCCAATCCCTCTCCTGTTGGTAACAGAGTTGATAACTGTGCTGCCAGCTTTGTTGTTGGGCTGGAGAAGCTATTAATAGAGTTCTGATCTTTAATATTTAATGAGAACAAAACTTAGCTCTGCTGATGAAAAGCTCCTACCTGAGTCTTTTAACACTGTATGCTCACACTCATCCTCCTGGAGATTAAAAAAATATATATGTCTGGAAATCTTAGAGGGAGAGAAGAGGGCTAGTCTGGATGTCCTATTCTTGGTATATCAGGTGTGGAATTCACATTCCACTTACCATGAAAAACAAGTGCTACCAGTCATTCTGTCAGCTGGCAGACCCGCCCATGGCAGTAAGGCCAGTAGCCACAATGGCATGTAGGCTGCAACAGCTGGTAAGACAGGCCTCCACTGAGACACCTGTGAATCCTGAAGCTGTTCCTTAAGGATTTTCAGCTCTCCGAAAGTCCACTCTGCTCTCAGCTGGCATGCTGCTGCCAGCCTTGGCTTGGAGAAGATCAGAAACTCAGAGAAAGGCCAGGTGAGGGTAATTTTGTAGGGAAGCTGTGGTGGCTAGGGATTTGGGGGAGCAGAGGGAGAATAATGTGAAGTCAGGGAGGGAACTCAAACCAGGAGAGTGATGTTTAAGGTAACAAACTCTGTTACCAAAGGAAACCAGTCAGAAACCAAGATTAGACCACCTGTCAGCCTCCCTGACAACTTGCCAATATAACCTCATTTTTCACCTCCTTCACTTTCCAGCAGAGAGGCATTCTCTGGAAACTCCCACAAGAAGAATTGATTTGAGTGTCCTTGTGGTGGAGACATCAGGATGAGCTGGTGAAGGGTACAGGCCTCATGGCTTTCTGTGTGTAGTGCTGGTAGGAAATCAGCTGAATACATTCAACTATCATATTTGCCATGATATCTTGCCAACCTCCTACCCTCTTTCACACTATTTGTAAAATCAATAAGATGTATGTGTGAAAATGATCTTAAATTACTGTATCATTTCTTGCCTGAAGGTTGATCATGATAAAAGAGTTGATGAAAGAGTCCTTGGCCTCCTTGACAGGGCTTGGTAGAATGGAACTTTCCTGAAGAGCCTCCCATCCCCTAATGATGATGGTGGAGGGTGTCCTACTGCTATTTCAGTTTCTGAAAGTCAACTTTAAGGCTCAAGAAACATTTAGAAAGGTCTCTTCTCATCAATTGGCTGAAACAAGAGGCATTTCTGCTAAAACAAGAGGCATTTCTACTCTGCTGATTTCATATTTTTAAAGTATCTTGTCACAAAAAACTTCAGATACGTACAAAGAAAAAGGTAAAATTGATCCCCTGATACTCATCACCCAGCAACAATCCTAACATAAGGCTCATCTTGTTTCACTGAGTTATTTTGAATAATTATTTCATCAGTAACATCCTATGTGGTCCTAGTGAAAGGTTATCATGTTGGCTTGGGGCCAGCATGGTAGCTCAACTAGTGAATCTTCCACCTTACATTGCCAACATCCCATATGAGTGCCAGTTCATGTCCCAGCTGCTCAACTTCCCAAGCAGCTCCATGCTTATTACCTAGGGAGGCAGTGGAGGATGGCCCAAAACCTTGGGACCCTATACCCATGTGAAAGACTTCTCTCTGTAGATCTACTTTAGGTAAGCTCAATACCATTATCATACCTAAAGATAATTCCATAACATCCTGAAAATTTTAGTTGGTCTGTTTGCTTCTGATTTATATAATACATCTAGTTGCCATATCTCTTTTTATTGGTAGTCCTTCCTACTACATTTTCTTTTCTTACAATGTATGTATGTGTGTATACTATCTTTTTGTCCAGTAAATGGTATTTTATTGTAGCTTGAAAAACTGAGTATACAGAGAGATTGAGAGAGACAGAGAGAAAGATCTATCTGTTGGCTCACTCCCCAGAAGGCCACAACAGCTAGGGCTGAGCCAGGCTGAAACCAGGAGCCTAGAATTCCATCCAGGTCTCTCTTGGATGACAGGGACCAAGTACATGGACCTCATACACTACCTTTCTGGGTACCTTAGCAAACCAATGCCTAGATATGGTATGCTACTGTCACAGAACATATCTCCCTGAGCCACAGCATTGACCCCTGGATTTTGTTGAGTATGTGTGTATTTGAATTCTATTCTGTCTTATGTATTGCCTCAAATTAGTAATTCAGTCTCAAAGTTTGATTGGAATTGACTCAACTTTTTGTGAAGAATACTTCTAAGATTGTTTGTGCTTCCTAGCTTACTTCCTGGGGTGTGATGTATGTTTGATCTGGAAGAACTTTGATGCGTTTGTTCTACTTGTGTGATGTCTAGATTGATTGGTGAGTGGGATAGTCAGCCTCATCTTTCCATTACAAAGGTTCCCCTTCAGCCTTTGACCTATGTTCTTAGTGGCTCTTGACGTTCGTTGCTTCAGATGATGATTTCATCTGGAATTTCCTTCACATTTGTGCAGCATAAGAACCCCTGTCAGGGTCCGGTGCAGTAGTCTAGCAGCTAAAGTTCTTGCCTTGTTCACACTAGGATCCCATATGATTGTATCCTATATGATTTGTATCCCAGTGCCCTGCTTCCCATCCACTACCTGCTTGTGGCCTGGGAAAGCAGTCAAAGATGGTCCAAAGCCTTGGGAAACTGCACCCATGTGAGAGACCCAGAAGTTCTTAGCTCCTGGCTTTGGATTGTCTCAGCTCCAGCCATTGTGGCTGCTTGGGGAATGAATTATCAGACCTAAGATATTACTCTCTGTCTCTCCTCCACTCTGTGCATCAGACTTTCCATGAAAATAAATCAGTCTTTCAGTAAAAAAAGAAAGGGAGGGAGGGAGAGAGAGAGAGAGAGAAATAAAGAGAGAGAGAGAAAGAGAGAAAGAGAGAAAGGAAAGAAAGGAAAGAAAGGAAAGAAAGGAAAGAAAGGAAAGAAAGGAAAGAAAGAAAGAAAGAAAGAAAGAAAGAAAGAAAGAAAGAAAAAATAGAGAAAAGAACCCCTGTTAATTCTCTGCCTTCATTCCCCTCAGGTATAACCTGATTCCTGGCCCTCTTCTTTAGGCCTACTTTTCCAGCTACTGCCCTTATCCCACACCATCATTTCCTCATCAACCCAAGATGCCCTAGAGTGTCTTTAGACCACATTCTGTCTATGATTGGCTGAGGCTATATGATCTCTGAGGGGATTGTGCTCACGTAGATTGTCTTCCTGCTGACAACACGACCTTCCTCCATGAAGGTCCTGGGTCTTGACCCATCCTCAGGAATGAAGTAGCTCTAGTTTTTCCTTCCTCTGGGATAGCTCAGCAGGGTCTGAGTTTATTTTTCCTTTCCAGCCTTTTCTGACAGCCTCCTTCCATGCTGAGCAGGGTCATTCTCACTCATTTCCTGAAACTTACTGCCCCAGCCAGGGTCTTGGCAGAGGCCCAAGCCTGGTTTCCTGTTTAGCTGTGAATTAGGCTGGGAGGGATTAGCAGGATAGCATGGGCAGTTCTAGAACTCTTAGGTCCTTTTTTTCCCAGCAAAGTTGAAAAACCTTTGAGGGAGACATTTTGGCACAGTGAGTTAAGTAATTTTTTTGTGATACTAGTATCCTGAATTAAAGAGCTAGTTCAAGTCCCAGCCACTCCACTTCCAGCTTCCTGCTAATGCCTCTGGGAAGGCAGGAGCAGAGAGCCTGAGTTTTTGGGCCCCTGCCATCCATGTGGCATACCAGGAAGGTGTTTCTGGCTCCAAACTTCATCCTGGTCCAGACCTGGTCCAGACCTGGCTATTGTGGCCATTTAGGGAGTGAACCAGTAGATGGAAGCACTCTCTCCCTATCTCTGCCACTCTGCTTTTCAAACAAATAAATCTTTAAAATAGAAAACATCTCTATGAGGGCTGGAACATAGTTCTCACTTCTGGTACTGTGGCATTTCTGTGCTGCCTCAGGATTTCCACCTCTAGTTTTTCTTCTCACAGAAGAGAGCCTGTAGAGACAGAATAAGTATGGCCTATACAAACAATGCTGTGTGTGCCATGAGCACTGTGAGCCAGCGACCCAAGAAGTAAACAGAAGTTGCAAACCTGCACTCACCCCAGAGCCTTCCTCTGCCCACAGGAGTCCTGCACCTCTAAGAGCTGTCAGTCAGTTGGTCATCGTCTCATATCCAGTGCAAATGGAGCATCTGATGGCGCAGAAAGTCTGAAAGTGGAAGCTGGCTCTGAAACTGGCTGTGCAACAGCCAGAAAACATTAGGGGTGGTGTAGAAATAACTGATTATCCCAGGTTGGATTTCTGATTAGGGTCTCATAGTCTTGGTGCCCTGTGCACGTTCCTCTTTATGTCTAGTGCTTTCTTGAGCTTCATTTTGTTGTGAATAGGAACCTGTTGCAGATTACTTCTTTGTATCCATTTCATGGATGCTCACAGCAGGAATTGCATGAAGCCCTATTGCTTTCACAGGCACAAAGGGAATTAGGAGGAAGGGTTGCCAAATAGCAGAGACCCTGGTGTAGGCCCTTACAATAACAGCCTCCACTTACTCTTAATACTAAAATCCTTAGGATGACCTACAAAGCTATGTGGTCTGGCTCCTGTCTTCCACTCCCCTCCCCATCACTACATCTGGCCTCATTGCCTTTTCCTCTATTTTTCTAATTTTCCAGACTCCCTTTTTCAGGACTTTTGCACTTAATATTCTTGTTGCCTGGAATACTTATTCTGTACTTCCAGTCTTTTGTTGTTGTTGTTGCTGTTGTTGGTGATGGTGGTGGTGGTGGTTGACACTGACTCTTAGTTCAGCTATAATTTTGCCACAGAGGACCTCCCCCTCCCTATACTTGGTTGCAGCCCTCTCCTTACTGTATCTTTAACATTTATAGTTTTCGGACCTGGCACTACATCTTAGCGGTTAAAGTTCATTCCTTGAACGCGCCGGGATCCCATCTGGTCCCCAGTTCTAATCCTGGAGGTCCTGCTTCTCATCCAGCTCCATGCTCGTGGCCTGGGAAAGCAGTCGAGGAAGGCCCAAAGCCTTGGGACCTTGTACCCACATGGGAGACCCAGAGGAAGCTCCTGGCTTCGGATTGGCTCAGCTCCAGCCATTGTGGTCATTTGGGGAGTGAACCATCGGACGGAAGATCTTCCTTTCTGTCTCTCCTCCTCTTGGTATATGTGACTTTCCAATAAAAATAAATAAATAAATTTTTAAAACACATAATTTTACATTTATATGTATAGTTATTCCATTGCTTAGTATAGATCCTGCTGAAGGCTGTGTCAAGAAAGCAAGACCATATTTGTTTTTACTTCCCACTAGTTCTCCTGTGCCTTGTAAGGTACTTTTCACATAGTAGTAACTCACTACAATATGGTGAATGAATGCATACATGAATGGATTTAATTAATTCGGACCTATCTTTTACTTGGTGACCCTATAGAACACCTATCATAGGCAAACAAGCACCCTGCAAATAGATGTTAAATTCTGCTATTCATGAGTACTTATTACCTTTCTGCCATACAGCCTTTCATTTAATCCTCTCACTACAGAGAGGAAAAGTGAGACCCAGGTCAGACAACTAATAAATGGCTAATAGGTGTGTAGTTCAAGTCCATACTTTTAACCATGACACTATACTGCCCCCTTTTGGTTTTTCAGAGAGTTGTCACAGTGCCCTGGTTAATTTCAACTGTAAATCAGAACTGAAAGCCCCAAGAAGCCATGATTCAGTTTCTGCCTCTGATTCTAGACCTAGATGTGGAAAAAATACTGGGAATGAAATTCAGTTGGGACTCTGCAGTGTCCTAAGGTGCATTTTTTTCCAGGACTGCCTCCCCATCCGTTTTCTGTGGGCCCTTCATAGCCTTCAGGTCATCATGTAGTATACTGTTTTCAGGGAAGAAAGGCTGCTGCTCAAAGTGGCCTGATCAGCAGAGTCCTGGTGAGTAAGCGTGGCCTGATTCAGATCCTAGTGATGATAATTGAGAGGGAAAGAGCACTTTGTGTTTCCTAGTGATTTAGTCACTAAAGATGGAATCTGGAAATTAGGAAGTTCAGACCCAGGAGGAGGGCAACATCTCTTGGTATTGATTGGCAAAGCTCAAGTTTGTCAACATCCCAAGGTGTGTGTGTGTGTGTGTGTGTGTGAGAGAGAGAGAGAGACAGAGAGACAGAGACAGAGAGAGAGAGAGAAAGTAGGACTAATGAATGTCTTAGGCTAAATCCAACCTAAGCAAATGAAGAGAGAGCAGCAAAAAACCAGAAACAGCTACCATTTGCTGTATGTACCAGGTATGCTGTAAAGCATTTGGAATACATATTTTTATTTTATTCTAACATTTTCCTTGCAAATTGATATTATGTCCATAAAAGGAAAAAGAACATTTTGAGAGTTTTTAGCATAGTAACCAATTAACTTGTTTTTTTAAAAAAGGGGGACAAACATTTGTTGCAGTGACTAAGTGAAACACCTGCATCCTGTGTCAGAGTGCCTGGCTTGAGCCCCAGCTGTTCCACTTCCTATCTACTTTCTGGCTAGTGTGTACCTTAGGAGGCAGCAGGTGGTGACTCAAGTCCTTGGTTTCCTGTCACTCACATGGAAGACACAGATTAAGTTCCAGATTCCTGGCTTTGGCCTTCCAGGGCCTTGACTGTTGCCAGCATTTGAGAGAACTAAACCGGCAACTGGCAAGTCTCTGTCTAAAAATAAATAGTACTACAGAGATCAGACACACAAAGTATACTCAAGAGGGGCCAAAACTGTGGTGGAGTAGATAAAACCACCAGCTATGACACCAGCATCCCATATATAGGTGCTAGTTCAAATCCCAGCTGTTCCATTTCCAAACCCAGCTCCCTGCTAATGTGCCTAGAAAAGCAATGCAGAATAGCCCAAGTCCTTGAGCCCCAGCAGCCATGTCTCTCCTTCCCTTTCTTTCTGTAGTTCTGTTTCAAATAAGTAAAACAAATCTTTTTTTTTTTTTAAGTATACTCAAGGTACAATCTAAGGATGCCTTTTTTTCCCACACAGGGGGAGACAGAGGGAGAAAGAGACAGACCTTTCATCCACTGGCTCACTCCCCAAATGGTCACAACTGGTGGGGATGGGCCAGGCCAAAGCCAGGAACCTAGAATTCCAAACTGGTCTCCCTCATGGGTGATAGGGGCCCAAGTAGTTAAGCCATCTTCCATTACTTTCCTAGTCACATTAGTAGGGAACTGGATTGGAAATGCAACGGTTGAGGCTCAAACTGATGCTCATGTGGCTTGTTGGCATCACAGGCAATAGCTTAGCCTGCTGCACCATGATGCTGGCCCCAAGGGACACCAATCTTTAAAACAAAACAAAACAAAAAAAGTGGAAGAAAGGTAACTTTCCAAAGGCCGAACAACCAGCTGGGTTTAGGAGGAATAAGAGTAAGCCCATGCCTAGTTGGTGAGACTATACATGGTCATACCTCTCAACATGTCTCAAAACATTGTGTGTGCATGCCCATGGACTCCCGCCTCAGCAGTTCCACTTCAAGAGATTTGTTCAAGAAATAGACAAATATTTGAAGACTTTATTTTACTCAATATTATAGTATTTATATGTGGAGAGCGGAGCCGCGCCTCAAAGATGGCGCTTGTTGACCATTGCTTCGTGGCACAAAGGTGGTAAACAGGTCTTGGGAAGTTACTAAGGATTGGGCCGAGCACGCAGGGAAGCTACGTGACCTAAGTCATGATTGGTGTGTTTACCACATGATGTGAGGAACTGTGTATGGATTGGTTTGTGTAATGTAAAAAGGTCTGGGTGAAAAATAGTTAATGAGGAGATTCCACCAGGTGCACTGCTAGAGCTAGAGCTAGAGCTATCGCTATCACTTCAAGGCTATTGCTAGTTAGCACTAGGCTGCTTTTGCTTTACTGTAATAAATCTTACAAGTGCTGTAACTGCTTTCACTTTGACACAACGCTTGAAGTCTTATCCAATAAACTTTTTTAAGAATCTTTACCGTATCGGGGTCTTGCTCACGGGACGAGGGACCCCGATATTTATAGGCAAATGCATAGATAAAGTTCCCTGCTTCGATCAGCTCAGCTCTGGCCATTGCAGTCACTTGGGAAGTGAATCAGCACACGGAAGATCTGTCTCTCCTTTTCTCTGTATATCTGGTTTTCCAATAAAAATAAATAAATCCTTTTTAAAAATGTACAACCTAAACCTCCCTCTGTGGGGATTGACTACATAAAACGTGGTTCGTCCATCCCGTAGTGTACCCATAATCAGGGTCTTAAAAGAAGGCGGTAAAATGTAACAAAGTGACATGAAAAGATATTCATGATGTGTCATTTATTGTGGCAAAATACATATAGCATAAAAGTTACCATGTAAAATACACATGAAATATAGATAATCTGGTTCCATCTACATGTGTTTAACTTTAAATGTACGATTATTCATTTTAAAAGTCAGAGAAACTATGAAATAAAGTGGAAACACCTTGAGTTGCAAGATAACTTCCGCAGTCTTTTATTCACCTCTATGTCTTTGAATTTGTTATTGCAAACTACTACTTTTTTCTTTTTCTTTTTTTTTTTTTCCCCATTTTGGACTACATACCATCCAAAATCATACTCTTTCCACTGAATCACACCTTCCTTTTTTTTTTTTTAAGATTTATTTTTATTATTTTTTTCATTGGAAAGGCGGATATACAGAGAGGAGAGACAGAGAGGAAGATCTTCTGTCCGATGATTCACTCCCCAAGTGAGCGCAACGGCCGATACTATGCTGGTCCGAAGCCAGGAGCCTCTCCGGGTCTCCCACGCAGGTGCAGGGTCCCAAAGCCTTGGGCCGTCCTCGACTGCTTTCCCGGGCCACGGGCAGGGAGCTGGAAGGGAAGCGGGGCTGCCAGGATTAGAACCGGTGCCTATATGGGATCCCGGGTGTGCAAGGTGAGGACCTTTAACCACTTGCGCCACCGCTCCAGGGCCCTGAATCACAGCTTCCAAGGTAACAGAGCACTGACCTCCCAGTTCCTGTATTTTTTCAGGCAGATATGCATACCAACAAATTTGTAAGACAAACCAAGCATGGAAATGCTACCAGATGCCTGTGAGTTGCATGTCTGGTCAATCTTGTTCCTGCTGAGCACTCCCAGCTTGTACCTACTACCACTTTACTCACGTCTTCTCGCTTCCTCCTCCCATTTGGCAGAGCCCTGTTGCTTTCAGGAGGCAGGGCGTTTCTTTGGAAGCAGAAAGCCATCAGCATCAAGTAGGTAACCTGACTGTTTCTCACGGTCTGTTGAGGGATCACCTGTGGTTGTACCATCATAAAGAGAAGGTGGATTTATTCTCACTTCCCTCAAGGTGAAGCCAGGCTGTGTTCTGAATGGTTCTCTTTGGCCTGTGACCTCCTTCCTATGAGGGTTGCCACTTGTCACACTGCAGTTTCAGGACATTTTTATGTGAGAAAATAGCAAAGGGGCCAAGAAGCCTGTAGCCTAGACCAGGCTAGGGAACATCAGAGAAATGGCTTAGCTTTACAGGGTTTCAGGTTTTTCTTCTATGAAGTTTGGATAAATAATACTGTTTCTCAGGATTGTCATGTTAAATAAAATTATGAGAAAAGAACTTTAAAAGTCTAAGTTACAATACCAATATAAAGATTTACATTTTTTAATTTGACCTCTTCTAATGCATATAAGTAATTTATATTAGAAGTGGGAAATGGAGGTCTGGAGTTTAAGACATGTCAGAGCTGCAGATACAGGTCTGTGAGTAAAACTCAAAGCGATGTTACTTAACATCTATGTATAGATCACAAAAGGATAAAGTATGCAGGGGAGGAGGTGATCAAAATAGTTAAGGAAAAAAATGGTTTCATAAAGGGCAAGGGAAACGTTTCCAGAAAGAGTTGGTGAGCATTATCCAATGATACCAAAAGCTAATGCAAGATCACCTAAGGAAAAAAAAAATTGGATCTTCACCAAGAGTTCAGTGCTGACCTCAGAGAGAACAGTATTAGTAGAGCAGGTTAAGAAGTGGGCATGGTAAACATAGGAATCAAAGTTCTAGGACTTGGGCCAGCATCATGGCACAGCAGGTTAATCCATTGCCTGCAATTATCAGCATCTCATATCTGAGCACCGATTCAAGACCCAGCTGCTCTACTTCCCATCCAGCTCCCTGCTGATGCACCTGTGAAAGCAGCCGAGGATGACCCACGTAACTGGTTTCCCACCCCCCTCCCCGCCCCTGTGGGAGACCTGGATTAAGTTCCAGGTTCCTGGCTTCAGCCTCACCCAACCCTAGGTATTCTGACAATTTAAGGAATCAACTAGCAGATGGAAGAGCTCTTTTTTTCCCCTTCTGTCTCTCCTTTTCCCTGTTGCTGTGCGTTCAAATAAAAAGGACTCAGTGTATGCCAGCTTGTGAAAATCAGACAAATGGATTTATATAAAGAGCCCTTGGAGGGCACTGGGACACTCCTAGTTACAGAGGCACAAGTGAAAGCCAACATGAGTGGGCCCAAGGCCTCAGGCCCAAACCTCAAAAAGAAAGAATTTTGACCAGAGAGAAGCCCCTTCCATGTCCTGGCTGTGGCTGCAGATTTCACACTGAAAATGAGCAGCCCTACATCAAGAAGTGTGTTTTTCCTTCCATAGTAACAAGACCAGTTTATTACCCCAATTCCCAGCTTGTCCCCACTGTGCACTAGAAAGGCTAAACAGTAAATGAAATCAACTAAAGTTACTCAGTTCTTTTTATCTGAGGTGAAAAATAAAATGTGCTTTTGAAAAATTAGTGATTTACTTGAAAAGGCATAGTTGCAGGGAGTGGCAGAAGAGAAAAAAAATCTTTTATCCATTGTTCTGCTCACAATGGATAAGGCAGGACCAGGATAAACCCAGGAGCAAGGAGCTTCATTCAGATCTCCCTGTGGATGCTAGGGCCCAAGCACTTGGGCCAACTGCTGTTAGTGTCCCAGGTATATGAGCTGGGAGCTAATTCATCAGTAGTTCCAACTGCTACCCTTACGGGATGCCATTGTTGTAGATGGCAGGTGGCAGCTTAATCCACTGCATCACAATGCCTGGACCCTAAAGTGTGTTTTCTAAAATAGACATCAAATAGTATTACCATGGTTTCTATGTGGATGTGTGTAGGTGTAATAAAACATATGCTTACCATATGTGTATGCTTTCCTCACTCTTAATCATGGCAGGGATTGTGGTAAACACAATATGTGTATTATCTCATTTAATCTTCCCAATGGGTCCCTCTGGGGCAGATTATTATTTTCCTCATGTTTAAAATGAAAATGCCAGAATTGGTGAGAACTGTGTCATAGTAATTATGCATTTGCTGTGACTCTAATAAGAAGCTAAATTTTCAATAAATTCTTTTTATTTATTTATTCATTTATTTTTGTTACAAAGTCAGATATACAGAGAGGAGGAGAGACAGAGAGGAAGATCTTCTGTCCATTGATTCACTCCCCAAGTGACTGCAATGGCTGGTGCTGCGCCGATCCAAAGCCAGGAATCAGGAACCTCTCCCATGCGGGTGCAGGGTCCCAAAGCTCTGGGCCATCCTCAGCTGCTTTCCCAGGCCACAAGCAGGGAGCTGGATGGGAAGTGGAGCTGCTAGGATAGAACCGGCGCCCATATGGGATCCTGGCGCATTGAAGGCGAGGGCTTTAGCCACTAGGCCATGCCACCGGGCCCCAATAAATTCTCTTTTAAGGAGATGAAAAGCTGGCACCCAGTGAGATTATGAACTTGATTGACATTATACAAATAAGTTAATGGCAGAAATATAACTTAATTCCAAAACCAGCAACTTTTTTTTGTTTTATTTTTGATGATGTTTACATAGTTGATCAGGGTGGGACGGATCAAGGGTTAAGGGAGGGTAGATGAGACCATTGCTTCCAAAGTTGCTTTTTCTTCCTCTTGTATCTGAGGGAAGTGGGGGGAGACAAGTGGAGAAGCTGAATCCAGCCTCTCAGTCCTGGCTGGGGTAGTTGTCCCATTTGTTCTGCTCTCCTTCCTCTGCTAAGGTACCAGATGTCCTCTGCAGACCCCAATGGACCGCCCTATCTTCCAAGTACATCTGGGCATGCTGTCCATTGCTGCATCTTTTCCACTGAGGAGGTCCAGTTCTGATACACATACTCTACAGTCAATCCTGCAATTTTCCCCATGGTTCAGATGGGGGGAATCCCCATAGAGACCTCGTCTGAGGTGATTCCAGACCTGACTCGTGTATGTGCTCACCAGCACAGGATCTGGCTCAGTCTATCACCCACATCAGCCTACACATACACTGGTAATTGTAATTACTTAATCAGTTCTGTTTCCAGCCCTATCTCTTATGCAAGCCAATGGATGCTATGGCCCAGACCAACCCAGCCCACCACACATTTAGCCCTCACACCAGTAGGAACTGCAGCCTAGTCAGAGTTACCCCCATACCCTCCACCAGGCCTACCCCCAGCTCTGGTTGCTGCACATGCCAGAATGTGCAACAGACTGGTGCAGTTTGTCTCACATTCCATTCAACACTCGTATGCATCAGTGGGTGCAACAGGTGTTGCAGCCTTGCCCAGCCTGGCCTGCCCCTAGTCCCAGTGCTCATACTTACCAGTGGGATCAGTGGCCCAGGAGGGGAGCCTATGTCACCCCACTACCAGGCTTGCACCACTCCCATCAGGTTTCATATGTACTGACCCGGCCCGGTCAGCTCCAAATCCCAGCTCTAATGTGGACTGGCTGGTGCTGTGGGCCAAACCATCCTGTCCTGCACCCCATCCTGTTTCTCACATCTGCCAGTCAGTGTTATAAACTGGCATATACATATGCCACAGGTACTGTAACCTGGCCTGGTCTGGGCTGCTCCCTGCCTTAGTTCTTGCACTCATCTGCAGGGACTGTGTCATGACAGAGGAGTTCCCCAAGCTCCTCTATCAGATTTCTTCCCAGTGGTAGATCTCACGCACACTGATGGGTTCTTGGCCCAGCCTGACTAGACCACCTTCTGTCCTGGCAGGAACAGTGGCCTTGCCCAACCATCCCACACCCATTCCAGTTCTTACTACTGAGTGTTACAGCCCAGCCACACCTGGTCCACACCCAGACCCAGTTCTTACTTCGTTCAGTGGGAGCTGAGACCTAACCCAGCCCATCCTATAACCATCCTGGTTCTCATGAGCACTGGTGGGTTTATTTATTTTTATTGGAAAGTCAGATCTACAGAGAGAAGAGACACTCCCCAGGTAGCCACAGTGGTTGGAGCTGAGCCAGCCTGAAGCCAGGCACCAGAAGCCTCTTTCAGGTTTCTCATGCGGGTACAGGTTTCTAAGGCTTTGGGCTATCCTTCACTGCTTTCCCAGGCCATATGCAGGGAGCTGGATGGGAAGTGGAGCAGCCCAGACGCAAACCAGTGCCCATGTGGGTTGCTGGTACTGAAAGGCAGAGGATCAGCCAGTTGAACTATCATGCTTGGCCCACCTGCAGTTGTCATGAATGGGCCAGGCAAAATGATTTTGCAGGCCTTACGCATCCAACAGGCCATATGTTCCCCACCCCTGTTCTCTAGATGGCATAATTAAAGCTGGTTTTTTTTTTTCTTATTTTGTGTTTGTCTGGACTTTTTATAGTGATTTAGTATTCCTCTTGACTGTAGACAAATAATTATTTTACTTCGTTATTATGTTTGGTGTTCTTTGACAGATTTCTGTAATATCTGTAGTGGGAATAAAGCAGGCACATTCTGCTCAAGTGTAGACAAAAGAGACACTATCTTCACTGTAGCAGTACAGATTCTGCAGTGACGGGATGCGAAGCTGGAATGTGTGAATGTGTGTAAGTGCATGCGAGTGAGTGTTCCTGTATGTTCAGTGGCCACTGAAAGACAAGAGCTGGTGAGCTGAGGATGCACCATATGGAAAACTCTCTTCCTCCCCTGTGCCCACTTTGTCCCTAAGCGAGACACATTTTGTCCTGAGGTTGGCCTGTTTTGTCCTTTGCTTCTGGAGGGGACCAGGATATATTTTTTTCACATTCTTGTAAAAATCTGATCAGGGAGCCAGGCTACCGGCACAAAGGTGCAGGTGTAGGGAGAGATTGGAGTCATGTTGGAGCTACTTCAGTCTATGAGGCCACGGGTTCAAGCAAATAGTTGGTATCAGCATTGGGCAGAAGTGAGCAAGTGGCATTTAAGGTCAACTTTAGTCAGCAAGTGGATTTCTTTTCCTGAGCCTCCATTTCAGAACCCTGGATAGCTCTCAGAAATCCTTCCCTGCCAGATCTTTTTTTTTTTTTTTAATTGTTAACATTGTATTATGTGATACAGTTTTATAGGCACTGGGGATTCCCCCCACCCCTCCCTTACCCCTCCCCCCATGGTGGATTCCTCCACCTTGTTGCATAACCACATTTCAAGTTCAGTTGAGATTCCTTCCTTGCAAACACATACCTAGCATAAAGTCCAGCGTCTTATTGTCCAGATAAGTTCAGTGGCCTCTTGGGGAGACCTTCTCTAGTCTGAAGATAGGGCTAACAGAGTAAAGATCTGGTCAGTTAAAAGCCCCAACAAAACCTCAGTATCAATATACAACATTATGGAATTAATTGACATAGTATTGGGTAAACAATATGTTAAAAATAATGCAAGTTCCATTCTTCGAAACATCTGGGTTGAGACAGTATCAATGACAGGTTCAAGAAATAACCAACAACCAAACAAAAATTACAAGTTAAATCAAGGCAAACATGTGGTATCTAACCTTTTGGGATTCGCTCATTTCCCTTAGCATTATAGTTTCCAGTTGGGCCCATTTAGCCACAAAGAACTGCATTTTGTTTTTTTTAATAGCTGAGTAGTATTCCATGGAGTAGATGAACCAAAACTTTCTTATCCAATCTTCTGTTGATGGGCATTTCGGTTGCTTCCATGTTTTTGCAATTACTGATTGTGCTGCTATGAACATAGGGATGCATGTTGGTTTGTCGTAAAACAGGTGTTTTGGATATATTCCTAGGAGTGCTATTGCTGGGTCATATGGTATGCAGATTTTGAGTTGTTTGAGTATTCTCCAGACTGATTTCCATAAAGGCTGTACCAATTTGCAGCTCCACCAGCAGTGGAGTAGGGTTCCCTTTTCCCCGCATCCTCGCCAGCAAGCGTCGTTGGTGTTCTTGTTTATGTGGGCCAATCTTACTGGTGTTAGGTGGTACCTCATCGATGTTTTAATTTGGCCCTGCCAGATCTTAAAGGCCTGGATGCCAGGGTCTTACAGCCCTGTGCTTATTTCATTTTGAATAGCTTTTCTACACATGTCTCTAGCCTCTTCTCTTTGTAAGACTATCCTTGTGGGTACAGGGATTGTACTCTTTATTCCCCTCCTTTCCCTTCCCTGCTTCCCCCAGCACATGTTTAGGCTGACTGATTTCTCCATTGAGGTTTCTCTCTACCTTTCTGAAAGTAAAATAAGCTCGCAAGACAATCATATAATATTCTAAGCCTTGATCAGAGCCCAACATTCTAACACCTCAGGGTTACAGAACTCTTGGTAGGAGGGTAAAATGGGAAGTATTAAAGGGCTTTTGTCTAACACACCTACACCTTCCTGTTCACTGGGGAGTGGAGAATGTGAGAGAAAGAAAACTAAGGAACCAAATGGAACAGTTTTCAACATTTCAAGAAGGAGTCTTTCAGGGCCTTCGATCTGGCAGAGGGAACACACTTGATTTAAATACACGTTTCTTAGGAGGAGAGTAATGACCTGGAGTGGGGGGTGTATAGAAGTAGAAGCATGAATGAAATTAGTGAGTAGGGACTCATAGGCTGCTAACCTTCCATAGCCACGCCCATATACCTAGAGCACACGAGCAGAAGAAAGTTAAGTAAACACTGTAGAGGGATTTCCTCTCCAGTTCCCCCAGGCAGATAGAGGGAGAGGTTGTGTAAGGACTCCAGAAGGATAGAAAAATCACAGTGGTCTACCAGGGATGAGATTTTCTGGTTTAAAGTGCCTCCTTCACCTCCGGGTCTCTTCCATGGCTAAGTGAATCAGAGCCAGCATGTGTTCTCACTTAGTGAAGAAGGAAATTAAGTAAATTGTCCTGGAAGAGACTGGATAAAAGTACTCAGGATCCTGTACCTCCCAACCAGCCCTACTCCGAATCTTGTGCGAGGTCCTCTTCTTTTAAGACCTTGTTTAGATCACTATTAGATTCCTGGGTCCCTTATTAGATGAAGGAACTGTCTCACCCAACGTTGATTTCAAACATTATACTGTCAAGAACTTCTGGGTCAAAGAGACTGCTACTAAATAGTGAAGTCCCTGGAGAATAGGTACAGCTCCCATTCTTGGAATCACCAGTCACCATGGGAAAGAGAAGGGCATCAAGCAAAACAAAATGGTGTTTACTGAGTCATGAGTCAACCTGGCAGAGTTTGGGCTGGAAGAACTAGGGATGCTCCCATCCCATCTGAAGAGATGTTGCTGAACAGCACATCCAGAGGTGGGACCATCGAGGATGCACTAATTAATATTTGGATTAAGATGCTCAGCGCCAGCATTGGGATGTAACAGGTTAAACTACTGCTTGAGATGCCAGCATTTTACATTAGAGTGCTGGTTCAAATCCTTGCCACTCTACTTCCAGTTTAGCTGCCTGTTAATGTGCCTCAGAAGCAACTCCGTGTATCTAGGAGTTCCTGGATCTTGACTTTGGCCTGGCCTAGCCCCGGGTCTTATGGTCATTTGGAAAGTGAACCAGCATTTGAAAGATTCTCTCTCTCTTTTCCAACCCCCTCTCTGTCTCTCAGCTTTTCAAGTAAATAGATAAATATTTTTTAAAAAGAAAAGAATGCTTTGAGAATTCAGACTGTCTCTCAGGCAGACTGTACTATTGTTTCTGGAAACTGCATACTCCAGCTTGCAGCAGAGGTGCTTACAGTGATTAAGTACAGGCTCTCTCAACACACAAGAATGCCTGAAGAAGAAACAGAAATGGATGAGGGTTTTGCCAGATCCCAAGAGGTTTGTTTGTGTTGATTTTTGTTTCAGTAGAACAGACCTAACCTCAGCCAGAGCGTGCTCAGTGTGTTTTCGGGGGCAAAGGCATTGCTGCGATTGCCTTCTTCCCACAGATGCCCTGTAGTCACTGTTTTCTTTACGAGTCATGATTATGTGACCACAAACCTAACTAAATTGAATACAATCCTGAGCATTCAGAAGAAACAATACAGGACTCAGGGGGAGGGTGCAGCTGGCTGGAAAGAAGGGCCTGTGAATTCTAACCCCAGGGCTGCCATCTGGCATTGACCTGGGACACCTCATTTACTCTCACCCAAAGAGGCTGTTTTGGGGATCTCAGGACCTGAATAAAAACAGACCAGGATCTCAAAGAGAGTGAAATAACCTGTCTAGACTCTGAAAATCAGACGGCTCACAGGCAAACTGGAATGCATTCACAGGCCGTGCTCTCTGGCCAGAATTAGTGGTTACTGTTCCAGGAGATTTGTGTTTTCCTTTACTACCTCCTTATGCAGCTCCTTGGCACTCCCATTTGTTGGGTTAGTTCTCTGCTTGTTGCAAGCCCCAGGTTATCAAAAAGTAGTTTGAACAGAGAGTTTGATCAGCCCCATTCCTCACTGAATTCCAAGCTGGTTGCCAATTCCTGTAAAACTCCATAATAAAAATTGGGCCATAATCCCTTGGTTGTGGGAGTATAAATCTGTGCAAGCAAGTAACTGACACCAGCTCTAAAATGACAGAGAAGCCTAGATCTTTGCAGCTTGTGGTCATTCCCCAGGAGAAGTAGGCCTGGGGCTCAGTTGCTGCTTTGGCCATGGACTTTAAGTTGGACTTAACTAGGCCAAGGCCTCAAATGAGCGAGTAAGTGAGGGTTTTGAGGGACTTCTGCTTTGGTTCTTCTCCATAGTAAATCTTTGAAAGGTAACCTTTGACCTCCTGGCCAGAGAGTTACATAGAAGTATTCCAAAAAAGATGCATCTGTCTCGGACATCAGTTGACACAGCCTCCCCTAGGCCACCAGCCTTTTTCCACCTCTCTGTTACAGATCCTTTAGTAGCCTACAAACCAGGAAAGGTTTGGCTGCTGTTGAATTACAGCCCTTCATTTTCTGTGCTAGGTACTAGGATAAGACAGTGACAATATTCCTGGTTCCTACCTACATGTTCATTCGTTTTTAAAATTAGTCAAGTTATTAGTTAAATAAATTTTGGTTAGTATATGAATAAATGTTTGGGGTGGGACATAAACAGGGACTGTGTGATTATAGAGGAATCTAACCTAGTCTAGTGTTTCTGGAAGCTTCTTTTAACAGATGACGAGTAAGAGCCAAGACCTTGAAGGATGATCTAACCAGAAATGAAACAGAGGTAGGAAGGATTTTCACACTCCATTGGGAACAAAAAAGACCAGTGATACAAACTAATAACTGGGGTAGAGTGGCACAAGATGAGCTTGAGGAGATAGAAAGAGTGGCATACAGCTGCTCTTTTGACCCATTCTTAGTGTGATCTAAATAATTCTTTTATTTATTTTTTTAAAGTACTGATTGAGATCCATCCAAACTGCTGTGGCTTGCCCTGGGTAAATTGATTCCTATTTTATACTCAGACTCTCACAGGAGTTCTTAGATGTAGGCACTTCCAGTTACAGTTTGGGAATCACACCAGCAGCACAGCTAAGAGGAGGGAGGTGAGAGGAAGCCAGAAAGACTGGCATTTTATCTACATAGCCTTTCTGTATGTTTTTCCGTTGCTTTGAACTGCTTATTAATATAAGGCAGAAGCCACTTTCATATTTATATGATTCCATAGGGAATTCCATACGACCCCCAGCCTCCTGAGGTAGATTTAAACAAACAAACAAAAAAGTCAGATTTTAAGATTTTATACTTGGATTTCAGACACTAAATTACATTACTACCTCCGGTGAGACGGCGCCATTGCCTGTTCCTATCTACACGCTCCAGGCACCATGGGGCTGATAACATCAGCATGTCGAAGCAGCTCGATCCAGACCATTTGCAGCTGGCTGGAGTTGGGCCAGACATGGTGGTGGGAGTGAGGATGTAGAATTCTCTCAGAATCCAGAGCAGCTGGATTCTGGCATCTGGGATTTTGGGGGCTCCTTCCCTAGACCACCATTTCTCGTATGTAAAAAGGGAAAACTCACCTCTGTACCATCTAAACAACAAGCTGAATTACTACCCTAAACATCAGAATAGGATAAAATGACCAATAATCCAGCATTTAGGAGGTTCTCATTGGCGTGGAAAACAGAGGGAGTGGGAGAATACGTCATAATATGAAAAGGAAGGTTCCTATCGCCTATAAAATTAGGTATACATTTAAAAGCCAAAGAACCTCTAAAAATGGCTACTGTGTGCTTCCCTGAGACCCAGATGTGAAGGCCCTGTTACTAACTCTGACAGCCCTAGCTGTGGAGTGAGTGAAGTAATACTATTGTTCTCCTACAAGGGAACACAGGAACTTTGGAGTTTTCTTTCTAATCGTAACCAAGATTTAACTCTATAGAACAAGCATTCCTTTCATAGCAAAAAAGTTTCAGCTTATTGGGTTATTTCAAATGTACAAAATAGCACAAAGCATTCATTCAACTCTAGCAACATTCACAGACCTAGTTTTGTAAATAGTGAAACACAGGCTGTTCATGCCCAAAACACGTCTTTCCCAAAAATGCAGTAGGTCCCCAAAATCTGTGTTTTGGGAGAAGTCAGTATGACCTCATTGAAGTTAGCAGTCCTGTGTCCTGTACCCTGTGTAAACCTGGATTTCCTATACCTCGCTGCCCTGCCTGCACACCGATAGGGTTCAATCTGAGAAGTAGGGGACAGAGTAAAGATCTACCCCCCAACTTTAATTGCATTTTTTAAAAATACCCTGGGTAAATAAATTTGAAATTGTAAAAACGAAAACAAACAACATTCGAATCCACCATTGGCCAAATAAAGTTTAAATTGTTTTAATAAAGGGGGGAGGGGGCACCAGCACGGTGGCCTAGCAGCCAAAGTCCTCACCTTGCACATGCTGGGATCCTGTATGGGCACCAGTTTGAATCCTGGCAGCTCCGCTTCCCACCCAGCTCCCTGCTTGTGGCATGGAAAAGCAGTCGAGGATGGCCCAAAGCCTTGGGACCCTGCACTTGCATGAGAGACCTGGAAGAAGTTCTAGGCTACAGGCTTTGGATCAGCTCAGCTCCAGCCATTGCGGCCACTTCCTCTTTGTCTCTCCTCTTCTCTGTATATCTGACTTTCCAATTAAAAAATTATAAATATATACCCTGGGTAGAGTGGAGGCATGCAGCTTAGTAACAATATGGCTAGACAAATTGAGTAAAGTGATTATTTTTATATTTGTTTTATTGAAAGTCATTATTGAAGGTTTTAAAATTGAAAAAGTTCTGATTGCCACACATCAGATACAGGTTCCAAAGCTGAGTCATCATCTGGATGATGTCCCAGATTCAGAAAGAATCTCAGTACAGTACAGGCGCACACACACACACACACACACTCACTGAAGCCTAGTCTTAATTCCGTTCTCAGTCTTGTTTGATAGCATCACAGTTTACCTACTCATATATGTCAGGAGGAAACCCAGGAATCATCCTTGCCTAAGTCTCTTCCCTCCAACCAAAACTGAATTACATTTGTACATGTTCCTTTTCTGCTTTGTTCCAGTGCCACAAACACTGCTATATTCAAGCTTGGATCATCTCTTGGGATGAGACTGATTCTCATCTGGTCTCTCTGTCTCCATTTTCATCATTCCTGCCCATTCTCTTGATACAACTCCCAGAGTGATCTGTCTTTATAAATGTGACAATGGGCTCCTGATTATTTTCAGTTAGAGTGCAAAATCTTCAAAGTAAAAATATCCTTCATAATTTTTAGAATTTCTCCAATTCTAGTGTCAATACCTGTCCCCATTATCCCCTAATTGAGCTGTTCTTTTTGCCTGCTACCTAATCATGTGCATCTGCCTCCCCATTTCTTTTTCTGTCTAGTTCACTTCTATTTCTTATTCATGCTCCATGCTTCATTTCTTCGGAGTAGTCTTCCCTAACTCATTAGGGTAGAGTAGGTGCTTCTAGCCTGTACACTTAGCCACAGTTATACAAATCTGTCACAACGCTTAGCCTATTGTTAAAATGATCTGCTTATCCATTTGCCTCACTCACTGACCCATTATGCACTAGTGCTTCTTGGGCAGGGACCATATCCATGTTATCTTTAACTGAATTTGGTGAATTGAGTTTTCCTGCACTGCTCTCTGCTCTTCTCTCTTGGACATCTCAGTGTCAATTCCCAGTGCTTTTGTTTTCTTGCTGCCTGCCCTACCCCCATCCCACCCCCACTTGGTCTTGAGTTTCTGACTGCTTCAGCAGCTCCATTATGCACCATGTCATTTTCTAAAGATGGGCTTCAAGTATGTGCTGAGCAAGCACTGGAGATATGACTGGACTGGATACCAGCCTTCCAAGTGACCACATTGTAAAACCACAGTCCCTTGTAAGTTCCGGTGTGTTGGTCATCATAAGCTGTTATCTGATGTCTCTGAAAAGAGACTGGAGTATCAGATATGAGTCAATTAGGTTCAATTCGCCTTCAAGGTATGATTTCAAAAGTATTATCTTAGAGGCTGGCATGGTAGTATAAGCCTCTATCTGCAACACTGGTATTCCCATGTGACTACCAGTTTGACTTCCAGTCTAGCTCCCTGCTTACAGCCTGGGAAGGCAGCAGAGCCTGATCCCAAGTCCTTGGGCCCTGCACCCATGTGGAAGAAAAAAAAAACTCCTGATTCCTGGCTTTAGAACACTCCAGCTCAGACCATTGTGGCCATTTGGGGAATGAACCAGCAGATGGAAGATATCTCTCTCTCCCTTCCTCCCTCTCTCCTTTTCTCTCTCTGGAACTCTGCCTTTCCAGTAAAAATAAATAAATATTTAAAAAATATATTGCCTTTAACAATCTACTTTCCAGTTTGGGGGGGGGGTGTACAGAGAGATGGATTAAATGAGATGAAATAAGATGAAAGTGCCCAGCACCATGGATGAATATATGAACAGCAAGTTAGCAAGTCTTCAAGAAATATTAACTAAACAATTGGATTAATTGCAGAAGAACCACATCCTGAGATTTGAGCAACCCTTCTCTTCTTCTTCCAAATGATTGTCCCCTCCTGGCACCGAGACTAACCGGGTTCGAGCCAGTGTACAAGGCTCTTTAGGGATGGCATAGGCTTGACCTAGAGTCTTGTTATTCCAAGTGTGGTCCAAGTTAACAGCACTGGTATCAAGGACACTCAGACCTCACTCTAACCTGCACTCAAAATCCTCATGTGATTTGTATGCACACTAATGCTTTAGACGCTCTAGACTCAGCAGGAGTCAGCTATGCTCGTGTGTCTGAGCTGTCTAGAAGAGGGAAAACCTGTCCAGGTGGGGAAGGACCATGGCAGAGGCATGAGGTCAGTGTTCCCCAGAGGTGTGGGTTGCAGGGATACAGCGAGGCTTTTTGGGAGGATGTTTGGTTATTTGTTTTAGGCCCCTTCCTGTAGAGTCATTAAGCTTGAGATTGAATCTCTCTGAGTTAGTCGGTGTTACTGCACCAGCGAGGAAGAGATGGTAGACAGCGAAAGGATCTCTGCTGTCTTGAACAAACTTTCCAGAAGGGACCCAAGAAAATCTAACTTAGTAATTGAGTATCATTTTCATTGAAATGTGCATGACAAGGAACTGTCTAGCTTTAAAATTTGAGCTTGTACCAGGCTGAAATCTCTCTTCTCCTTCCTCTATCCCCAACTGCTGCGCACTTGAACTTCAGAGACTTGGAAAGAGAGCTCCCGTAGCCTTTGTGGAATTAACCCTCTTCTTTCTCTTCTCTGACTTCCTTCACTCCAGACGAAGCTCAGTCATGGTGACTACAGGCCATGGGCTTGGTTGGATGCAGCAAAATTTTATTTTAGCAAAGTTCTCTAAAGAATTGTGTATTTGAAAAGCACAGTGACAGAGAGAGGGAGAGATTGGTCTTCCATCTGCTGGTTTACTCCTCAAATGGCTGCAGTGGCTGGGGCTAAGCCAGGCAGAAGCTATGGTCCTGAAACTTCGTCCAGATCTCCCACATTGGTTTAGGAGCCAAGCATTCTTACTGACTTCTGTTTTCCCAGGCATGTTAGCAGGAAGTTTAATCAAAAACAGAGTAACTGGGAGTTGAACTGGTGCTCAGATATGAAATGCTGGCCTTGTAAGCAGCAGCTTAATGCACTGTGCCACCACACCAGCCCTATCTGTCCCTCTTTAGCAGTGTTAAGACTGTAAATCCCGGTTTGTCATCTCAATAAAAACCCCTTCACAGCCACCCACGTAAGGCCCTTGACACTTTTCTATGGGAAAAGAAGAGACCTCATTATATCTGATCCTCTAGAAATGGGATGAACTGAGTACCTTATTAGGAGTTACAGCCTCAGCAACTAAAAGTAGACTAGAGTCCCAGCCCTGTGGCCAAGCTGCATGAGTATTTGCTTTAAATCCTTTACCGAAGTACCCAGGAACCTAACAGCTGGGCCTCTGGTTGTAACCAGCCCCCTGCCTAGGCCTAACCCTTTGTGTCAAGGAGGCTAACAAGCCTCCACCACCATCACTCACTTTTCTGTGCTACCACCAGCCTTCATGCATTTCCACCTTGCAGCTTCTGTTTTCTGGTTTAAATGCTGATTTGTGTATTCTTCAGCTTTAAACTCTAAGCCAGAGTGAGGAAGGCCTATTGGTGTTCAGTGAATATCAAAGAGTTTAACAAGTGGCAAACTCACCAATGTTTAATTACTGAGATGTCAAAAAAAAAAATAGAAAAAAAGAAAAGCATGGGAGTCTTGATGGTCTGAGCTGATCTTTTAGAGTTTTAAGTTGTCTTTTTGAGTAAAAATTAATGCCTCCTGGGCATAATGGAAGTTAGAGAGAATAGGCAGAAAAGAAGAGGAAAGGCAGGGGCAGGAAATTCCAGAAAGGAGAGAAACTGGTTGATGTCTTCCAAGTCCAAAGACCATTGCAGACAAGAAAATCCTTAATTTACCAAGGCCACAGGGAAGGAATTCCACAGATTGTCAGAATATTTCGTAACTTTTCTAGAAAACCAACCCCCCCAGTGCTGTGCTGATCTGAAACCAGGAACTTTCCTCCAGGTTTCCCACTCAGGTGCAGGGTCCCAAAGCTTTGGGCCATCCTCGACTGCTTTCCCAGGCTATAAGCAGGGAGCTGGATAGGAAGTGGAGCTGCCGGGATTAGAACTGGCGCCCATATGGGATCCCGGCACATTGAAGACAAGGACTTTAGCCACTAGGCCACCTCACCAGGCCCTGTTGATCTATTTTTAAAGAACTTCACAGGTTTACTCCTTTCCCTATTAAATGAAGTAGCCTTTCTCTAAAAGAGTCTTGAAATGGGGGAAAATGTGTAGTAATCTGAAGCTCAAAGATCTTATAGGTCGCAAATTTATGTAGGCCAAGATATGTGTCTTTAGCTGGCCCAAGGAGCTTCCTCAACATCTGGCTCAGGGCATGGGGGTCTGGAGTTAGGCCAAGTTTTTCAGGATGAACCAAAGCAACTCACTTTCCGACTTTGCCTCATACCTTCTGACTCATGATGCTTGTCTTCTCAACCTTTATATACAAGCTACTCCAGTCGGTGGTAAGATATTTATCCATTATCCCAAATAAAGTCTTTTGGTCCCAGAGCTCCCAGGTGAATGGAACTGGGGATGAAGAGCAGAGCATAAACTTAGGACAAGAATCAGAGATAAGGATAAGAATTAGGGAAGGGAAACAGAGAATCTTAAATCTTTAACTCTGGCTCTCTATTTAGAAAAAACAAATCCAGCTCTTCACCATTTCACTACTTGCTTCATATCTTTTATCATGCTTTTCCCTCCCTGTTTCTGAAAACCAAATAACAGGTAAGGGAGTAGGGCCTGCCACCCCAGTTGGAATAATGCTATTTTGGCTCATCCTTCCAGCCAAAGAGCAGGAAAGACATTTTGTGAGGTTTGTTTCCTAACTGCAATTATAGTCACAGTCCCTATAGCTGACGTGCTGGCACAGGTGAGGACTGGTTAAAGTAGGGTGGCCAGTTGCAAGACTGTAAATTCCTCCTTTTGTTCTTCACCGGTGTCCTCAAGTCAGGAGTATTTTGTCTGGCAGGTGATTCCCAGAGGAAATCCTGTTCTTTGAGAGAAGCTTCCCCAGAGGGAATCAGGTAAATGAGGAATGGAGCAGAACTGTCTTGGGAGATAATGGATATCCATGATGACCCCGAAATACCCTGGCACACAGTGAAAAATAAAATATTAAAACCTAGTTCATGGCTGGAGGTATTGTAAATTGGAACAATCCTTTGGGATGCTTTTTGGGAAAGCAGTTTGACAAAACATATCAAGATTCTTAAAAGCATTCATGGTTTTTGACCCAATAATTCCAGTTTGTTTAGAAAGTGATCCTAAATGTGAATTTATATGAATTTCAATGTAGCATTATCATAATAGTGAAAAAATGCAAACCTGAATGCCAAAAATAAGTGAATAGCCACAGAGTTACTGTATATTATGGGTATTACACAACTGTTAAACTGATAACTACGAAAACCATGTAGGAATATAGAGAACTAATAATGTCCTGATGCTAACTTTTAAAATACAAAATAACTGTGGTTTCTTTAAAGATTTATTTTTTCTGTTGGAAAGTCAGATGTATGAAGAGGAAGAGAGACAGAGAAGAAGAAAATCTTCTGTTCACTGATTCCTTCCCCAAGTGGCTGCGACAGCCAAAGCTGAGCCAGTAGCTTCTTCCGGGTATCCCATGCAGGTGCAGAGTCCCAAGGCTTTGGGCCGTCCTCAACTGCTTTCCCAGGCCACAAGCAGGGCACTGGATGGGAAGCAAGCCTCCAGGATGAGCCAGCACCCATAAGGGACCCCGGGATGTGCAAGGCAAGGACTTGAGCCACTAGGCTACTATATCAGGCCTGATAACTGTGTTCTGTGGCCAAATCCAGAATCCAAGACCTCCAGCTAAACTATGTGGGTGGTATCGACACAAGTACTTGAGCTATCACCTGCTTATGCATTCCAGGTTATGTGTTAACAGGGAGTGAGAGTGGGACTAAAACCCAGGCACTCTGAAATGGTTGCTGTTGAAATCCCAAGCAGCAACTTAACCCACTGCACCACAGCATCTGTACTATGAACTTTGCTTCTCTTGTGCTTGCTTGTTTCTAAACAATAGCTTTATTCTTATTTCATTGCCCTGTGGCTTTCTCTGCTGCCTCTATCCTTGAACTTTACTTTTCTTGGTCCCATTTCCCAGTTTGAGGGAGACTCTGACTGGCTTATATTCAAAGATCACAGAAAACCAGGATGGTTCCAATGAGGATGGAAGCCACACTAGCTCCCTGCGCAAATAATTACTGCTACAGTATGTTCAAATGACTCAGATATACCAGAACATCAACAGAGCTTACCTCAAGATGATGAACCTGAAGATTAATTTTAATATGCTATTCTATAATAGAAAAATCTATTAAACTTACTATGGCTACAGTTGTTACTAGGCTTGGGGTCAGCAACATTCTATTTGATTTGGTTTGCCCCAGTACAGACACCATCAAGAGACTAAGGCTTGGTAGTGCTTGTTTTTTAATTCTGTCCTCACAGCTATTTAAGATAAACAGGAAATCCTCAGCTTCTCTCAGGACCAGCATCAATTCCCAAGCTGTAGCTTTAGCATGAGAACCTCACTTCTTTCTTTTAAACCTCACTTTCTTCAAGATATATAAAGAGTGCTCTCCTCGTCTGCATTCTACAACCAGCTTGTAGTCAGAGCTGGAAAGACAGTGGACATTTGATGGATTTGTATTTGAATGGAGCTGTTTAGTTAAAAAAAAAAAAAAAACAAGATTTGGATGATTTAGATTAAAAGAGGCTTCCCTGGGCTAATCAGAACCCTCTGTTCGTTCTAATTTCATTTCACTTTCCTGCTCTTCTGCTATTCTTTCCTTCCTTGTAAATGTCACTTGGAGACATTTGGAGAAATTATTTCCCTCGTGTTTCCCTCTTTCTCCTGCAGGTTTCTCCCAGTACCTTACCTCTATGATAAATCTTTGTCTTCCCCTTTAAGTGGGACCCCTAAGCATCTTAACATCCCAAAAGGATAGACGTCCTAGTCAATTACTTGGGACTATAGGCAACTCCTGGAGAAGGGGGAGGGGAGTAAAAGGAAATGACCGAATAATGTATTGAGGTATAACTTCAGATCATGCCACAAAGTAAGACCTGGTATTGGCCAGATAGTTCTGATATTGAAGTGTAGAGCAAAAAGAAATTTTCCAAACCATGAGAACTCAATGACGTTGGATTGCATTTGTTGACTCTCCCTCTAAAATGTGATATCTAAACATACTTATTTCTACCCACTGCCAATAGCTATTTTGAGGAAGTGACTTAGAGAACCACAGCTTCGGGGAGTCTCTGAGGTGATCTCTGGACAAATTCTGGCAAGAAACAGCTGGTCTTAAATGCCCCATCTTGCTAGGTTCACTTATCAGAAATTTGGCTAAGCTCTTAGATCACCTGGTTTCCTGTTTCTTTTTAAGCAATATCCTTTTGGGCCCTGCTTTTGTCTGTTTCTCCTGCTTCCTAATTTCATCCAAATGCAGATATGACTCTGTTCTAAAGGTAGCAAAGGCACTCCCCAACTCATCACTGCTTCCCCAATTCCCCCTAACACTAGAAGAAAATCCATGTGTGCTGTGTGAAGAAAAGTAGGATGATGTCAGTATGAGCACTTTACCTCTTCCTACCTCTCTCTAAATCCATCCCTATGATCAAATTTCTGTTATATAGTACCTGGAGAGGGGAAAAAGATTGTCTTCCCCTATGGGAAAGCTAAAATCGAATCAGGTTAGTACCCTGAACCATCCATGCTCAGTATGCAAGAAAAAAAGCAGGATTATTCAGCACCACGGAGAGCACCTCTCATCCTTGTTACTAGATCATAAGCAGGTGAAAATTAAGCATACAACACATAGTCCAGGCTGCCTAATCTCCTTCCACTCTGCCAGCCACCAAATATCCCCTTTGCTAATGAACTTCCTTACTTTCTGCCCATCTTTCCATTTCTACATGATCTGTTTTTGCCATGTACTCATCTCCTTTCCATTTTACTAAAACTATCCACTAGATAAAGGTTCTGGATCTACCTTTGATTTTTCAAAAGCTATGTTTCATCAAACATTTTCTATCCGTATCCATTCCCCTTAGTCTAGCAGAGTGATCATATAATCCCTGCTCAAAATAAATCCTACAACTGTAAAGTTCCCTCTGGTTGTTATCCATTTTTTTTTTTCCTTTCTCAGTCTAGCTCCTCAAAAGCATAGTCTATATTATAACATCTCTTTCTTTTATTTCCCATAACTCTATTGAAAGCTTGTCACTGTTGCTACCCTCCAACTAAAACTGTTCACTGAAGCCACTTATGACTTCCTTATGTCTAGGTTTTACCTCTAACTTATAAAGTGATCTGCTTATTTAATTAACATTGGTGATTTTTTACACCTTGAAACTCTATTTGAAAAGCGTATCAGTTTTGTTCTTATCCTCTCATCCCCTAAGGTTGAATGTTCCCCAAGGTTCCATTGTTGATTCCTGTCTTTCTTCACCTCATTCTCTTTGAGAAGGCTTATTTTCCTGTGTGATGTCCCTTAATACAAACCCACACCTCTTTCCAGAACACACAAAACACAAATCCTACTGACTGGTGATACCATTTGGATGTCCAAAAGACACCTAAACACTCAACATTCCCAAAATGAACTGTGTAGCTGTGACTTTTATTGCATTTTTAAAGAAAGTAATTAGCACTCCTTTCCCGAACACTCCAGACAGAAAATTTGGGAAGTCTGGACTCTTCCATTTATATTTTGTCTCTTAAGTCTGACAAGTATATCCTCTTTAGCAGCCTCCTTTCTGTCCTTTTTTCTTTTGCTTCTGCGTGGTTTAGGTCCCTGATATCTTTTACTAAAATTGTTAGTAGTTCCTAGGTGTCTTCATCTCCAGCCCCATTCATTTCCTACACACCTTCCAAATGGCTACCAAAGAGTCTTTCTCCATTTCCAATCTGATCATGCTACTTTGTTGGTTCCCCCAACACCTTTTGAGTAAAAAAATTATAAAAATAAATTTAAAAATCAAAGCTCACCTCCTACCATGATCTCAACCCCCATGAAGCTACCAACTTGATTTCCTGACATTTTCATCATATCTTTTAGTCTTCAATGATGCTAAAATTCTGGTTGTTCCTTGAAGGTTGTGTGCTAATTTCATACTTCTGAGCATTTGTACATGTTCCCTGACTAGCTTTAAATCTTCCTCTTAAACTAGCTGATGTTTGAGATCTTTTCAAGTGTGTTTTCTGACCAACTTCATTTTGTCCCTCTACCTCTACTTTTTATGGCTCCTGTTACCTTTATTGGCAATTATTAAGGGTTCCTTCAAAATAGGCTGTTTCCTGTTCATCTTTGTAAGCTCCAGGCCTACCATTTTTTAAATATGTGAGAGAAATGTAGCATTACAGAGTAAGGAAAGAAAGGATGAAGGATGCCCCAGCCAGGCCTCTCCCCAGCCTGTGGAGGGAACATGTATTTATTTATTTAAAAGGCAGGATTATAGAGAGAAAAGAGAGAGACATGGGAGGGAGGAAGGGGTAGGAAAAGAAGGGAGAGAGAGCCTTCATCTGCTGGTTTACTTCCCAAATGTCTACAATGGCTAAGGCTACACCAAACTGAAGCTAAGAGCCTGTAACTCCATCCAGATCTCCCACAAGGGTACTGAAGCACTGGCTGGCTTTTTTCATTTTGAAAAAGAATGGGTTAGGGCTGGCATTATTATATAGTGGGTTAAGCTGGCTCCCACAACACCAGCATCCCATATTACAGTGCTGTTTCAAGTCCTGGCTGCTTTACTTCTGATCCTTCTTAACGTGTGCCTGGGAAAATAGTGGAAGGTGGCCCCTGTTACCTGTATGGAATCCTTGGATGGAGTTATGGGCTTTTGGCTTTGATCTGGCCCTACCCCAGCCATTGTGGCTGTTTGATGATGAACCAGTGATTAGATCTCTATGTGTTTCCTTCTCTATCTGTTACTCTGCCTTTTAAATAAATAATAAAATATATATTTTTTAAAAGACTGGATTAATAAATTGGTATTGGTTGAAATTAGTGATGAGTACTAAAATCTCACATTGTTTTCTGTGTTTTCCATAACAAAGAAAAATTAAAGACCAAAATCTTATGGAAAGGCTGATAATCTTATGGAAGTAAAATAATGGTAGATTATCTACCGACTGAAAGGAAGCCAATCCCACATATTGTTGCTCCCACTTGCACTAAACCTTGCCAAAGGCACAGGATTCAGAAAGCACAATTAACATAATTTAATGAAAATCACTGGATCAGACTAACTCTAAAGAATCTCAGCTTTGGCCCTCCTATAGCCTTACTGGCTTCACACTGTCCATTAACTTACATATACTCTACAGCAGGAACAGTGAGCCTAGGCTATTCTTCACCTCCACAGTCTTTGGAGAATGTGTGTAAATGGTTGCAGAGGTAAGGGTTACTATTGGAGTTGCATTTCAATGTCTTTGCTGAGTGTTTATTAATAATCTTGTTAAACTCCACTCTACTTCCCAAATCTGGCTAATGCCTGTGTGATGTGCTTGGGGAACATTTTAAATTCTCCTTAATTTCTTGATCCAGGCGTTTCTGCCTAGATTCCTCTCTGGTACTTTTCTGCATGAATATTTTATATTTAATTTCCCTGGCTACATCTCCATGTTATAGTCATGGTACATTGGCTGTTTCTCAGGGAAGACATACAGGAAGCCCAAAGTTAAAGATTTGCATTTGTAGACACAGGGACAGATTTCTGGGAGACAGTTAGCAAGATAGTAAAGTTTAGTGAAAGAGAAGGCATCCCAGCCAAGAATTGAGAGCCAGTGTGAGACATCTTTGTGCTTTACCATTGAGGTGACCTTCTATGGTGAACACAATGATGAACGGAGGTACTGAATGGTGGTCCTTACATGAGACCTCTCAGTCTAGGGCTTTGCACCTTCAGATTTTCTCAAAAAATCTGATACTTTGACTCAACGGCAAACATCATCAGGAACTGCCCAGCAGGCCCTAAGGACCATGTAGGTACTGGTGACGGGTGTTGGTCAGCAGCTTCCCAGGCCCTGTGCCTTCCTGTTCAGTCTACACTGTTAAGAGTGACAGACACCCAGCCTGAGAAAAGAAACTCTGATGAACTCATTTATACTGAGGAGTGAAAAATTAGCCCAAAATGTCTCAGGACTCATGTTTTCAAAAATTAGCCAGTGAGGTTTAACATTCCATGTAATGCATGGGGTAGAGGGAGGACAGAGGAGATACATAATTGGAAGTCAGTGTAAAAATGTCACTCCAAGCTATAAGAGACATCAGGGTCCCCCAAGGAGAGAGGTGGGCTGAGGGCAGAGCCCTGCAGAGGAGAGAAACAGATGTGGAAAGACACAGCAACGAAGGTCAAACAAGCCAGAGATGAACCAAGTGAGCACAGTGTCCTGCAAACCAGGAGAGGGAACCAATCCCAAATGGGCATGGCATGTATGACTTTTGACAAACACCACAGAAAGAGTGAAGAGATGTGACTGAGGGAGCTGAAATGTGCCAATGCTTACCTGGCAGGATCCCCCTGCCCCTGCATATTTATGGGTTTTGCCCTTAGAAAAACCTTCTGACTGCTCAAGGAATGAATCCTTGTAGCCAGAAGCGGAACCCAGAGCTCTGGTGTCAGGTATCCACTTCCCATGCACAAAGAAGCTCCCAAGGGCCCATACTTACAAGGCTGCAGGGGAGAGGTGCTGTCTGTAAGGGATCTTCCCAGGGAGCTGCTGTGCCAGGGATAAGGAAGGATTAGAAAGCCTATGGCATGGCAAGTTGCCCGAGATGCAGACCATGTGGTGTCTGACCTTTCTGAGCACAGCCACCAGGCTCCATCCACCTCCACCATAGCTAGGGATTGGATCAAGGCAGGGAGGGATACTGGTTTGGCCACAAAGATCCTGCAAACCCTTGTGGCCAGGTACACGGACAACCTGGAAGAATACAGACAAGGCCAGGATCTCTCTCCCCAATATTCTAGACTTTGTCCTTTCCCCTTAGTGACAAAAACATGTTTTCATCCCCTCTGTCTCATTTTAAAGGATAAATAGAAGACACCCTAAGGATTAAATGAGGATACTCCAAAGATATATGGAAAATGAAATTAAAAGATATCTTTATTTGTGACAGATACGCAGCACAGCAGTTAAGTCATCACTTATGATGCCCACATCCCATATCAGAGTGTCTGGCTTCCTGCTGCTATGTACCCTGGGAGGCAATAATGTATGACCCAAGTACTCTGCCACCCAAATGGGACTCCTGGACGGAGTTCCAGCCTTCTGGCTATGTCCTGGTGCAGGCCTGGCTGCTGCAGGCATTGAGGAGTAACTCAGTTGATGACAGATCTCTTTCTATCTGCCTTTAAGTACAAATCAAAAAAGCTTAAATATGTGTTTATTATAGTAAAAATGAAATCTATGCATAATTGTTTCACAATACACATTTTTTTCATTAGTTTTTTAAAGACCCTTTCTACACCCTTCTCTTGTTCTGTCACCAGCATTACTCAAATCCCTGGGCCTGACATTGTGAGGCAAGCCCTGGAATATTTTACCTGTTGATCTGTCTAGTCTCTGCACCCCTAGAGGGAGTGCAGTCAGCAGCTTGGAATGCCCTTTGTAGTATCTGTCCCTTAGGCTTAGCCCACTGCAGGCCCAGGTCAAAATCCAAAGATGGCAGCACCCATGTCAACTCATGTCTCAGTTTCTCAGCAGAATGCGGGTCACTCAGCCCCTTCCAACTGACAGAGGCAAGGTGAGCCAGGGCTCTAGATGTTTTAGCAGAAGAGAGCATTCCAGATCCCATGGCAAGGCCAGTAAGTAGCACAGGGCCAGGTTAATTAGGAAGATGATGAGGGAGATGACAAAAGCTGAAAAACACACAGGATGTTTTTCTACTTTTCTGGTCATCTGTAGCACCAAGTATTTTCCACTCTGGGCAACATAGGACAGAACTGTCTGTCAACTGATTTGTCCTTTCACCTACCATACCCAACTAACCCCTCAAGTATTCCCAATGGCTGCATCCTTAAAGTCTGGCCTGGGTTGACTGGTTAGTTCTCTAGATCCTAGAAAGGGACCTGTCCAGAACTAGATGGACTTGGGGGTGGCGGGGGGAAGAAGGGAGACATACAGACAGACAGTGCAGGGAGAACTTAGTCTGATCTTAATCCACACTTATACTCAGGGATTTAGAAAGACTTTTCCAACAAAATGCCTGAGGAGTAGGACTACAAGTGTGGATTTTTGAGAAAGAAACCATTGTAGGCTTTCTGGAGGAGGCTGGATCACACAGGACTTCTGTGACAGACACTCAGTTGTAAATGACACCAAGATCCTTGTCTCTGCCACCAAACTCAGCATCTCTGTCCGATGATGGACAGGGCTGGCCTCTCCCCTCCCCGGATGTCTGGCCTGCTGCCAGGGAAAGTGCTTCCGGAAGCCCTTGAGGGGTAAGAGTAGCCCTCCATGCACTCACTTCCCAACAGCTCCCCGTCTGTCTGCTTTCTCCCCACAGGACCCAACCGCCACCTCCATCTCAGACGGAGACTGTGACGCCCGCGAGGGTGAGTCAGTAGCCCTGAATTACAAATCATTCCCGCTTCAAATAAAGCTGGGTGAGTGTGTCCCAGGGGTGACAGAGACTGTGGGGAGCGGACAAACAAGGTGCTCTGGGCTGGCTCTGCCATGAGGTGCCACAGATAAACCAACTCATGCTATATGATTCCAAGACTGAAGCCACCAGGACCTTAGCACTGTCAGACACCTTGTCTCCTGCGAGGCAAAGAGGGCAGAACTCTGGGAGACATCTCTGAAGCCAAGAAGGCTCCAGGTATTCCTGGGGATAGCTGCAGGGGTAAAAGCATGGAACCCACAACAGAGGACTGTGAATCATGCCAAGAGAAGGCTGCGTAAAGGTGGAGTGTCAGTTGCTGTGTCAGGGAGACAGAAAGATTTCTAAAGCCTAGATCTGGGAACTTGATTGGCTCCTGTTTGAAGGCAGAGGTTGGGGGGAAAGTGGCAGGCGGGGGGCGGTCTTTCCCTTGTTTTCTTAAGAAACCCAATGTTTCCCTGTCTTCCCAGGTCATCTTAATCTTACAAACATTATCTCACACCCACTGCAAAGCCAGTTTACTGTGGCTCCCAACCACTGCCCGCCCTCAGAGCTGTTCTGCTCACCTCCCCCTGCCCTCCACACTGCCCCTTCCCCTTCAGGGAAGAAGTTTCAGGGCTTCAAGACTGCCATATAAAACAGACTTTGACCAAGAAAATACTAGTTTCATGAAGAAAAATTATAGCAGAGCATACACAAGGAAGAGTTTGCCCCCAAAACAGGTCATCACTATCTTGCACAACTGCTCCACTTTCCCACCCACCTTGAACTCCAGCTGTCCACCCCACTGCCCCTCGCCTCAGTCCCAAGGGCTTTGCCCTGTTGCCGTAAAGCCTTCTGCCTGTGAGGCTGCCAGGTCTCCTTTTCCAAGTCCTGTTCTTTTGTTGAATTTTTTTTTTTAACCTTGCTTCTTTCCTGGCAGACCACATCCAGAGAGCCCCTCAAGCTGTCTTGCCAAACAAAAGAACAATTCTGTCAGTGGAATTGTTTCATTCTCCTAGGATATCAGGCTAACACTAAAACCAATTTCATTTGTTTTGTGTAAGAATGCAAGTATTTTAACAAAAATGAGCTCTCTTCTACTCTTCCCCATCACATTCTCCCCCCGCCCCGAGATGATCATTCTAAGCTTTTGTAGTGTTATTTTGTGCTTTAACATAAGTGGTACCATATTGCACATGTTTCCTGAAACTTGTCCTTCCCACTTTAATGTCTTGCTACTGCTTCCAATGTTATTATATAGAGAATGACTTCATTCTTTTAAATGGTTGTATAATAGTCCATAGTCTTGGTTTTGCCAGTTTATTGTTTGCATCTCTTTACCATTTCAAACAATTCCAGCATGCTTTTAAAATAATTTTTCCTACCTCATTATATTACCACAAAGTTCATGAAAATTCACAAAGTTCATGAAAATTTGTCCCAGTTGCATGAGAGGAAAAAAATCACCACTAGGAACTTAAAGGCAAATTGCACCCCCTAGAGGCTAGAAGTGGTCATGACAGCGGCTTCCTGCTAGGAAGAGCTTGGGAAACAGCTGAAGGTATCAAATGCCGAGAGGGAAAGAAATATGGTGAGAGAGTTGGCGATGAGCAATCCAGATACATGGAGCTCAGAAGGAGTTCCAAAGTGAGTCACAATGACTGTTAAGATTCTTCTCATCCTGTACTGTGAGCCACGTGTTTATTCTATGAAACAGCTTTCGTCCTGCTGTGCCTCTCAGCCCACCAACCCCTTCCCTTAAATCTAGGCTTTACTTGAGATGAGTGGGAAGGGGCAGATGGGCCTCCTCTCGAACCCAGCTATTGCTTTTAAGAGTGGCATACTCCAGGAAGCATGTCACCTGGGGGTCATCCCTGTCAGATGGCAGGCTATGCAGGCTAGGAGGAATTTGAAAGCATCACTTGGGCCATGCCAGCTAAATAGGCTCTCAGCCTCCTACCCACTTCCCTGCCAGCCCTCTGACCTCTCCCGCTCTGCAGCCTTCAGTGGCCCCACCTTTCTCCTGCTGTCTGCATTAATCCCAAATGTCTGGCTTGCAGGGCCTTCCTGCTCTGGGCTGGTAGCCAAAGGGAGTCTCTGGCCCCAGAACACAGTCCCAACATGTGATTTATGACACAAGCATTTGCTAAATCAGGAATGGAATAGATGGCTCTTACTTTGTCCCACCTGCCCTCTTTATTCACCACTGCATTCCGTGTCAGCGCATACTTTGGCTCACTCTCACTCCATCGCTCCTCTCCTAGCTCACGGTGTCACCAAAAGGAGGCCCTCCTTGATTACTCAGTTATTCTGTGAGCTCCCTTTCCAGCCTTTCCTTGGTGTCAAGCACAGGTTAGTCGTCCCACATGGGAGGTGTGACTTCTGGAAGAAGACAGTGGTCGGCTTCCTGCTTTTACTTCCCCACCATATCCCTCAGGCTGCTCAGGGCCAGTACTGTCTCCCTCAGCAGCAGGAGCCCAGAGTTGCGATCCCTGCTACAGACTCTAGAGGAGCATGGGGTTTCCCAGTGGAGGCCCAACCCAGGCTGCCCTGAACGGTAAGGCAGGGTGGCCCTGGGAACAGGACATAACTTCCTTCCCCTGTTCCCCTACAGAGAAGCAGCGGGAACTGGCCCGGAAGGGCTCCCTGAAGAACGGCAGCATGGGCAGCCCTGTCAACCAGCAACCCAAGAAAAACAATGTCATGGCCCGAACAAGGTAGAGGCCCTCTAAACCCCAGGGACCTGCCAACCCACACTCTCTGATGACACCCCACCCTTTCCAACCTGCCCCCTTTTCCCTCCCTCCACATGCCCAGTTTCTCCCTGAGAGGAAAGACTCTCCCCAGGATCTAGGGTACAGAGGGAGGGAGAGAAAGAGAAAAGGAGAGAAGAGAAGCAGTGGGCCAGGTCCTAGCCTGATCCCCTGCCAGGTTTGTATGCTCCGGTCACCATGCCAACTCCCAGAATTCCTCACCCAGGCTGGTCGTCCCCAATAAAGGCTACTCCTCACTTGACCAGAGCCCAGATGAGAAGCCACTGGTAGCCCTTGACACAGACAGGTGAGTATGGAGACTGGGGATGCGGTGGGGGTGGGAGATGGTGTAGCAAGCTCTAGGAGCCCATGGAAGCACAAGGGGCTCTAACCGGCTGTAACAGGTCAGAATCATAGGATCCCTCAACCAGGAACTCTCCAAGGATGAGTTCTCCAGGGAGTGGAATTTGAAAAAAAAAAAAAAATGATAGGCAATGGGGTCAGAGGGAGGAAAGGGGAACCTGGGCAGTCCGCTGCCCTCCTTGAACAGCTGATCCTAAATGAGTTGTGATGTTGCCTCTGGACAGCAGAGGCAGCGGTGAGTGCTCAGTCCCCTCTAAGGGATGAGTGAGTCCAGAATTCAGGGGAAAAACGAAAACAGTCAGAGTGACGTGAGCCTAGAAAAAAGGAAAGGAGTAAAGACAAAAACAGCCTTTACAAAGAAAATTTAGGGCGGCAATTTATTTAGAAAGGTCGGGCTGGAGAATCTCATTTTAAAAAGAAAAACTGCATTTGCATGGCAAGCACAGCCTTTATTTGAGGGATGGTGGGGGTGGGCAGACAGAGTTTTCTAACTTGGCTGAATTACTTCCTCTCTACCCTCTTTCTTCCATGGCCAGCGATGATGACTTTGACATGTCCAGATACTCCTCCTCTGGCTACTCCTCTGCTGAGGTGAGGCCCCACTCCCTCCCACCCCACACACCACCTCCATCAAGGAGCCCAATGCCAAATCACATCCAAGGAGGGCTCCCAGGGGCGGGGTCACTGGGTTAGGGGAAGCGGCTGCTGGGATCCTGACAGAAGCTGACCTGAAGTAGGGCCTCCCACCCCCAACAGAATCAGACAGAGAGACGGACTAGAATGGGAAGGGACCCTGTATGCAGTGGGGCGGGGCCTCGCGAGGAGAGACCGTTAAGCAGCAAGGCCTGTACAAGGGAGCCGCCCCCAGATGGCAGAGCGACCTTGGCTGGGCTAGGGCTGCCTCGGGCCGGCTCTGGGGGCTGTCTCCTGGCTGCCCCGAGCCTGACCTCCCTCCCCTTTGTCTACAGCAGATCAACCAAGATTTGAACATCCAGCTGCTGAAGGACGGCTATCGGTTAGACGAGATCCCTGACGACGAGGACCTGGACCTCATCCCCCCCAAGTCCGTGAACCCCACCTGCATGTGCTGCCAGGCCACGTCCTCCACCGCCTGCCACATTCAGTAGCGGGGCGGGTCGCCGCGGCCGCCGGGGCGGGGGCCGACGCGGGTCAGGCTCGGACGCGGCAGGGGCCGACCCCTCCCTGCCGGTCCGTCCTGCCCCCCGCCCCGCGCCCCAACAGCCGCCAGCCTCGTAACAGTCATTGCTTCCTCCTATGGTAGGACGTGTACCTCTGTGTGTTCATGGAGCCGGAGAAACCAAAACCGGGTCTCTCTCCACCCGGGGGGGCTGAGGAGGGGTGGGGGCTGTTTGTTCAGTAACTTGGGGATCTTCACTCAGCCAGCTGCCTCCCTTCCCAAGGCTGCAGGCTGGTGGCGAGGGATGGGGGGGACCATGGACGGCAGGGAGGCCAACAGTACTGAGCAGGAGAAGGAGTCACCAGGCCAGGGGCTTGTCCCCACCTCTGCGAAGCCTTGAGTCTCCCAGCCCGGCTCTGAGGGAGAACGGCCACGGCTGGAGGCAGCGGGGGACAGCACCTCAGTGCCCCTCCACAGCCTCCTGCGGCCTGCGTACCTGTATGGACTTTCCCCTCCTCTGCAGATGGAAAGTCAGGCAAAGCTGCCCCAATGGGATACTGCCCCACTCATCAGATCACTGCCTCCCTCCTCTTTCTCTTTGCTCCATTCCCCCCTCCCTGCCTTCCTTGCTGTCTTGGGGGGGCTGGGTGGGTAAGTCAGCCTTGGAAGCTGGAGTGTCCAGTTCTCTGACCTGTCCTCACTGGCCCCTGCCCCTTCATCTCTTATCTTTTCTCAATACTGTCCCCTTTCTGCGCTCCCAGCCCCATTCTTCTGTTTATTTTCTCTGTCCCAGGCAGGAGTCAGGGAGTAAGGCCAGCTTCCAGTGTTCCCTTCTCTCCCCAGACCTCCGAGGTTCCCAGGGAAGAGTCTTCAAGGAACAAGCTTAGAATGTAATGGGCTGAGTGGCTGAATGCCTATGGGAGGGAGCACTTGGCAGTGTGTGGGTGGCTGGCTGGCGGGGGCTGGCAGAGTGTGTGTCTGCCTTGGACTTCGCTCTCCAGGTGTCGATTCCTGTTATAGCTGTGGGAGACTGGCCTGGGGAAGTAACGGTGCAGCCTCTCTACCGTGAGGCAAGCTGCTGGCGGAGCCCTGAAAGGCCTGGCTGGGCAGTCAGAAGCCTGGGTTCTGACCCTAGCACTGGCACCTCCCTGTGATCTTCAACAGCCCCCTTGCTTTCTTTGGGGCTTAAGTCTCCTCCACTCTAAAATGAGCAGCCTGGAAATTGTTTTAAGGTCTTTTATAACCTGAAGGAATGTCTACAAAGGGATCCCTGTGAAGTTCAGGGAGTTCTGTGACTTTGGGTACACCTAGGGGACACTCCCCCGCCCCTGTATGGAGTCTGTATGGAAAAGGGAAGCGACAGTTCCTGTCAAGATTGTATCTAGGTTCATGTGGCTGTTTGAAAATACGTATGTGTGTGTGAGGGTGTGAGTCTTATCTTGTGTGGAGTGGCATGACGGGATGTCTGGGTTGGAATGTGCGCATCACTGCTTCTGTTGCTGTTCCGACTGACGGGAAAGCTGACAAGGATGAGACAAAGAGGTGAGCAGAGCCTGGCCTTGGGACTGGACGATGCAGACCTGCCCCCATGCCAGGAAAAGCAAAAATACAGACAGCCTAAGCTGACTCAAGTTGGTGACCCCACATGCCAAGGTCTGAAAACTCCCTCCCATAGACACCACTCGCATGCTGTGGGCTGCAGTGCACGCATCCGAAGGCCATTTTCTAGACACGCCTGGGAGGAGGGAGTGAGAGGAGGGAGTGAGGATGCTAGCTTAGGAAGGGTAGCATCTCTCCCCATGGCACCCAGGAACTGTTAGCTAACTCCTCCAACCCAGCCCTACCTCCTGTGGTCTAGGGACCCTGGATGATGAAATGCCAAAGGAAAGCAAGGACAGAGAAGGTAAATACAGAACCACAAGACCCATATCTGCCCACATCTGACCCCTTCTCTCCCACCCTGGTAACATCTCTACTGTTCAAGCTCCCCAGCCCTGGGAAAGCAGGAAAAGCTCCCTCCCCAAACAACATACAGACCCCGGCAGGCAAGGTCTTCTGGTGGAGGCTGTAATCGTGAGGCCAAGAGGGTAGGGACCTAGCAGCAGCAGCAGCTTCTGGGTGGAAGGAAAGCCCATGGCTCCCTCCTTCTCTGTCTGGGAGGCTGAAGAGGAACCAAGGCCTTAGCTTGCCCCCTGCCACCCTTCCCTGTTGTAGATACTGCCTTAACACTCCCTCTACCCTCAGCTGTGGCTACCACCCAGCCAGGTTTCTCTGTGCTCACTAATTTATTTCCAGGAAGGTGTGTGGAAGACATGAGCCGTGTATAATATTTTTTTTAACATTTCCATTGCAGTATTGACCATCATCCTTGGTTGTGTATTGTGTAACACAAATAACGATATTAAAAGCATCAAACAAGCTAGCCTCAGCTCCCTACCTGGGGTATGGGCAAAGGGCAGGGGAGCTGGGAAGGGGAGCAAACCAATTCTCTGGATGTACACATCACATCACCTCCAACCCACTGGTTCCCAGAGGTGCCACTAAACCTGTGTGACTCAGGTTAAGTCACAACCTCTTAGAACCTCCTCCTCTTTAGAGAAATCTACAAGGTTTCCAGAGGCCTGCTGGACTCTTGGAAATTGAGCTCTTTTGAGAGACTTGAGGCAAGAAGGGGTCAGGAGGAGGGGGGAAATTGGACCTCCTCCCCAGGGATGGAGCTAGGCCGGGTGATATCATAATGGGCAGTGCCCAGCTAGGAGAGGGAAGCAGGGCGGGGTGTGAGAAGGAAGGCTGTGGGGGAGGAAAGCTGAAGAATCCTCCACAGGAGGGGGTCACAGAAGCTAGGACCTGCCAGGCTGGAGGTGTGGGGGAAGAGGTGGTCACTGATGCCCAGCAAGGGCCCTTGGTAGGTAGAACCCACCACAGAATCTCCAAGACACCACCATGTACCTCTTCTCCCGGAAGACCAAGACCCCCATCAGCACCTACACTGACTCCTACAGGGCCCCTACATCCATCAAGGAGGTCTATAAGGACCCACCTCTGTGGGCCTGGGAGGCCAACAAATTTGTGACCAGGGTAAGTGGAGATTTGGGGAGGGGCAGGCCAGAATCTATGGCCACTTGTAATTGCGTGACCAGCAATATGAGGTTGTTGTATGTTAATATTTGTAGCTTTGTGTTTTTACTTCATTCACCTAGGCATGGACTTCACAATGATATATAAAATAATACAAGATCTTGACCTCATAGAATGACATCAGGGTAAGAGGGAGAGATAAACAAGAAATATGAATTTTTTAATCAAATGCTACAAAGAAAATAGAGTAATAGAGCTACTTTGAGAGTCCATGTAAGGCCTCTTCTCAAGATGACATTGACTTGCGGCTAGAAAGATGAGAGAGAACTAATCACTTGAAGAGCTGCAAGTTCCCTGGTGATTAGAAAGGCTAGAAAATATCCTACAGGAATGCCTTTATGCATGCATATCACAATATCTAGGGATCTGCGTGTCTGTGTCTGAAGATGGATGACTAGGAGGGTCTGTGCAGCTTTCACAAAAAGAGGACATTTGGGATGCCTGTGACTGCCTAAGAAAGTCCATCCGGGTATACCAGTAACAACACTCTGCTGAGTATCTTCTTGCATAAGGATGCCAAAAGGAAGGACCACAGCCTGCTTCTATGGAGGATGCAGCGAACAAGTGAACAAAGAAAGGCCCCCAGTATGGAACGGACCCCAACAGTGGCAAGTGCTACGAGGCTAGCCAGAAGGGGGAGCGCTCTGCAGAGCTGAAATGCAGGCCTACAGAGTGACCCAGCAGAGGAGGCTTCTCACAAAACCAAGTTGGCAGAGAAGACAGGCTGGAGGGAGGAGGGGGCAGGGCAAGGTGAGGATTTAGCCACAGAACTATCGCTCCAGGCCCAGGAAAGAATTTTTTCTTTAAATATTTATTTATTCAAGCACCAGGATCCCATATGGGCACTGGCTTGTGTCTCAGCTGTTCCACTTCCCATCCAGCTCCCTGCTTGTGGCCTGGGAAAGCAGCAGAGGGTGGTCCAAAGTCTTGGGACCCTGCTCCCACATGGGAAACCTGGAAGAAATTCCTGGCTCCCAGCTTCACATTGGCTTAGCACCAGTTGTTGTGGCTACTTGGAGAGTGAACCAGCAGATGGAAATTTTTTTCTCTGTCTTTCTGTAGATCTGCTTTTCCAATAAAAATGGTCTTTGGAAAGTCAGATTTACAGAGAGAAAGAGACAGAGAAAGACCTTCCATCCGCTGGCTCACTTTTTAAATAGCCAATCCAAAGCCAGGTACCAGGAGCCTCCTCCAAGTCTCCATGCAGGTGCAGGTCCCAAGGACTTGGGCCATCCTCCACTGCCTTCTCAGACCCCAAGCAAGGAGCTGGATGGGAGGTAGAGCTACCAGGACATGAACCAGCGCCCATATTGGATGTTGGCACTTGTAGGTAGAGGATTAGCGCGCAGAGTCACAGTGCTGACCCCCCATAAAAGGAAAGAATTAAAGATCACAAATCTTGCTTTCCAACTGGAGATAAGAAGAGGGAAGGATTACTCCTGGGTTCTGGCCACTGGAGGTATGACACTGATACCTACTGAGATTTGGCATACAAGATTAGAAATTTGGGGTTCATTTAAGGAGAAAAGCATTTGAGGCTCTTAAGGAAAATACGTGGGTGGTTAAGTCCACTTACCTGAGGCAAAGGAAAGCAGTCTGGACTACAGATACGAAGTGGTTGTTGAAGCACTAGGACTGACTGAGATTGTCAAAAAAGAATGAGAAAATGACCAAAGACAGAACTTTGGACAATATAATTTTTAAGAAAGGCCACTTTTAATGAAAGGAACCAGAGAATTATGTTCAAAGATATAAAAAGACAATAAAAGAAGCAGCTAGTAAAGACATTATTATTATGAAGATTTATTTATTTTTATTGGAAAATTAGATTTACGGAGGAGAAACAGAAAGATCCTTCCACTGATTCACTGCCCAAGTGACCACCATGGCCAGAGCTGAGCTGATCCAAAACCAGGAGCCAAGAGCTTCTTCTCCATCACATGTGCAGGTCCCAAGGCTCTGGGCCATCCTATGCTGCTTTCCCAGGCCACAAGCAGGAAGCTGGATGGGAAGTGGAGCTGCCATGACATGAACCAATGCCAACAAGGGATCCCAGCACATGCAAGACAGGTAGTTAGCCACTAGGGCCATCATGCCAGGCCCAGCATTGTTATTTTTAAAGATTTATTTTTTGAGAGGCGGGGTGAAAGGGCTGGGGTAGAGGAGAATGCAAGAAGAGAATATTTTGTACACTAGTTCACCTCTGCTAACTTCTGCAGCAACCAGGGCTGGGCCAGGCCAAAGCCAGCATCCCAGAACTTGGTCCAGGTCTCCCACAAGCAGCAGCAGCCCAAGTGCTTGAAGCATCTCTGCTTTCCCAGGCACATTAGCAAGGAGCTGCATCAGAAACGGAGCAACCAGGACTTAAACTGGCTCAGCTATGGGATACCAGTATAACACACAGTAGCTTAAGCCTATGCACCACAGCACCAGTCCTAAGCATCGATAGATGGAGGTTGGTGTCAAGTGTTGCCGACACAAAAAGGGACTTCTTGGATGGTGTAACTCTTGGTAACCTGACCAGACAACTTCAATGCCTGGAGAGCAGTGAAAGGTAGGTAGCAGAGAGATTACGAATGAAGGAAAGATTTCTGCTCAGGTTGAGAAATGCTGCAGGGCACTTCTACTCCAAAACAACTAAATACTACATAAAAATTAAATTGTATTTTGTTTTGGACTTTCATGGTGGTGAGTGGTAAGTATAATTACAAGACCAGTTTGCTTCAAGGTCAGTGCCCAAATCAGCACTACAAGCAGAAGTGGTTGTCTTCAACTGGCTGAAGTGTGGAGGAACTAAATCTGGAAATTCTAAACTGATTCAGAAAGTTCAATATCTCTGGCTGTTTCTCTTTCACACACACAGATTAAATGTGGTGATGGCAGATTGCCTCGGTGAAGGTTCCAAGGCAACCTTCAGAGTAAGATCAAGCAAACGTGAGCTTGAAATAAATTGAAGAAATAAATTGAAGAAAACAAAACACCATATTAGGGAATTAATGGAACCAACAAACTTAAAAAACCCAAGGACTTCAGACATCAATAGTATCAGTTAACAGAAAATATGATTTTTTTAAAAAAAATGTGAAATTGATTTTAAGCAAAAAATAAATTTTAAATGAGCAAATTTTTTAAAAGAACAAAATTTTGAAATGAAAAATATGTCTGTTAAAACCAAAACTTCAATAAATGAGTTAAAAAGCAGTTCAAACATGGCTGGAAAATATTAATGAAATGAAACATAGATTGAGATAACTTCCTCAGATGCAGCAGAGACAAACTGGAAAATATATATTTTAAGAAACCACTATGAAAGAATGAAAGGTTCTCCACATATGTAATTGGAGTCCTGGAAGGAAAAAAGTTAGAGAAAGGCATTCTCTAAGGATAAAAGGGCTCAAAACTTTCCAGAACCAATGAAATACATGAATCCACGGATACGGAAAAAAGAAAAGAAATTCCCCGTTAAGTATCTCACAGTGAAACTGCAGAACACTCATTAAGAAATTACCTTGAAAGCAGAAAAAGAGAAAATATTTTCAAGGTGTCATCCTTTCAAGAAAAAGAAAAAAATGCAAACACATTTTCAGGCAAACAAAAACTGAAATGTTGACGCCATTAGCTCTAAAGGGACTTTGAAGGATATACTTAAGGGAGAAGAAAAATAGCCATGTAAGGAAGGCCTGGGCTGCAAGAAGGAATGGGGAGAAACTAACGACAGACTCAGGTAAATTTCAGAAAATCTTATTAAAAATCTGTTTTAATTTTAAAGGAAAGAACTAAAATGATAGAAAACAATATGGTTGAAAGAGGAAACAGTTAACATGTCCCAAGATCCTTCCATTGTTCTAAAAAGGGTATCAGATAATATAGATTGTAATTTCAACTAGCTAAAAACTAGATTTCTCCTCCGGAATTCCCTTCCCTCTGTGGCTCCCAATTGACAGCAAAAGTTCTAACAGATTTGGAACATGAATGAACAAACATACATTGTTACCTGCTATAAAGGTTGGCACAGGGTACTAGGCACAGGGGAGCTTATGTGTAGCCTTGTTGATTCTGCAGTTTCCCTTATTGACATAGGGCAGCATCCAACTACAGCTCCTTCAGTCCCAGCTGGGCTTCCTCCTTCCGCTCCTCTGGGGCCTGGGCTAGATATGTGTGCATCCCATGGCAAAGGGCACCAGCTTCTCCCAAGGAAAGCACATTGTGAGAACTGGAGGCAATGAGACAGATGCAGGTTCCAGCTTGTCCTTGCTCTTTCCCAAGAGGCATGCAGAAATACTAACTGGTTCCTGCAATGATATAAAGTCTAACCCCTAAAATGAGTGTCTTAGATTGTATGACTCATAAAGGTTTTGCTTTCTAATACTTTACTTTGATCCAGAGACTGATAACAGACACAATAACAAAAAGCTGAGTGAGTGAATAAAGAACAAAAAGGACTTTCAAGATAAATGCAAGCAAAGATTCTTTAGGTGGAGAACTACATAAATGATGCAAAGTTTTAACCCTGTAAGAAGATATTACACTTCTAAATTTGTATTGACCAGGTCTGGTGTTCAACTTGCTAATCTTCCACCTCCATGCCCTGGGATCCCATATGGGCACCAGTTCATGTCCCAGCTGTTCCACTCCTGTTGCAGCTTCCTGCTTGTGGCCTGGAAAAGCAGTTGAGGATGGCCCAAAGCCTTGGGACCCTGCTCATCTGAGAGACCCAGAGGAGGCTCGTGGCTTCAGATTGGCTCAGCTCCAGCCATTATGGCCACTTGCAGAGTGAACCGGTAATGGAAGATCCTTTCTCTCTGTCTCTCCTTCTCTCTGCAAAAGCTACCTTTCCAATAAAAATAAATCTTTTTTTTTTTAATTACAAAAGCATATATACAGAGAGGAGGAGAGACAGAGAAAGATCTTCCCTCCGATGATTCACTCCCCAAGTGAGCGCAACGGCCGATGCTATGCCAATCCGAAGCCAAGATTCAGGAACTTCTTCCGGGTATCCCACACGGGTGCAGGGTCCCAAAGCTTTGGGCCGTCCTCAATTGCTTTCCCAGGCCACAAGCAGTGAGCTGGATGGGAAGTGGAGCTGCAGGGATTAGAACCGGCATCCATATGGGATCCCGGCACGTTCAAGGCAAGGTCTTTTTTTTTTTAAAAGATTTATTTTTATTATTTTTTTTTATTGGAAAGGCGGATATACAGAGAGGAGAGACAGAGAGGAAGATCTTCCGTCCGATGATTCACTCCCCAAGTGAGCGCAACAGCCGATGCTATGCCGATCCGAAGCCAGGAGCCTCTTCCAGGTCTCCCACGCGGGTGCAGGTTCCCAAAGCTTTGGGCCGTCCTCGACTGCTTTCCCAGGCCACAAGCAGGGAGCTGGAAGGGAAGCGGGGCTGCCGGGATTAGAACTGGCGCCCATATGGGATCCCGGGCGTGCAAGGCGAGGACCTTAACCACTGCGCCACCGCTCCAGGGCCCCAAGGCAAGGTCTTTAGCCGCTATGCCACGCCACCAGGCCCAAAAATAAATCTTTAAAATAAATAAATAAATTTGTATTGACCTAATAGAACTACTAAGAAAAACTGAAAAAATCCAAAACAAGCTACATTTTTGCAGGTTAAACAAATCCTGCATAAATACATACACACATATATACATAGTAAAATCCTAAAAAACTTGAAAACATCATAAATACACTTGATTTACTAAACATCAATACAATTCTGAACCCAACAAATGCAGATTCAAGCACACAGGAATTGCTATAAAAACTAAACAGTGGGTCTTGAAACAAATCTTAGCAGAATTCAGACTGACATTCTATAAAGCAACTGTTGTTAGTGTCAATGTGCTCACTGTATCATATACTTCAATGCACTTGTACACTTTAAAGCAAAATACATCAAAAGTACCATAATAAGTAATAAATCAAAACAGAAATGTTAAAAATGCTCAGAACTGGGGCTGGTGCAGTAGCACAGCCAGTTAATCCTCTGATTGCCAGCACTGGAATTCTATATGAGCACTAGTTCACAGCCTGGCTGCTCCATTTCCAGTCCAACTGCCTGCTTCTGGCCTGGGAAAGCAGTAGAGGATGGCTCAAGCCCTTTGGCTCCTGCAGCCACTTGGGAGACCTGGAAGCTCCTGACGCCCAGCTTTGGTTTAGCTCTCCTGTAGCTGTTACTTCCATTTAAGGAATGAACCAGTGGATGAAAAACTTCTCTGTCTTTCCTTCTCTCAGAGAAACCTGCCTTTCAAATACAAGTAAATCTTTTTTATTTTTTTAAAGATTTATTTTTATTATTTTTTATTGGAAAAGCGGATATACAGAGAGGAGAGACAGAGAGGAAGATCTTCCGTCCGATGATTCACTCCCCAAGTGAGCGCAACAGCCGATGCTATGCCGATCCGAAGCCAGGAGCCTCTTCCTGGTCTCCCACGCGGGTGCAGGTTCCCAAAGCTTTGGGCCGTCCTCGACTGCTTTCCCGGGCCACAGGCAGGGAGCTGGATGGGAAGAGGGGCTGCCGGGATTAGAACCGGCGCCCATATGGGATCCCGGGCGTGCAAGGCAAGGACCTTAACCACTGGAGCCACTGCGCCGGGCCCAATCTTTTTTTTTTTTTTAATATGTTCAGAAATGAAAAAGACCACATATCAAAACTGACAAAGCATAACAAAGGTCAGGGAGGAAAACCTAAGTATGTATTCTGAGCAAATAGAAAGCTGAAACATGAATGAGGAAAGACATCCAACAAATTAGGGGAGGAAAAAAAGCAGAATAAATGAAAAAAAAAATAGTAATAGAGGTTATTATAGCAAGATGAAAAGCTAACCTAGAAACCAAAGATTCAACAAGGCCAACAGTCAAGGTGTTTCTTTGATAAGGCTTACAAGACACAAATCTCTTCAGATTAACCAAGAAAATATGAATGAAAGAAGGGTCTAACCATGGGTCTAAAAGAAAAAGAAGATAGAGCCCGGCGCTGTGGCCTAGCAGCTAAAGTCCTCGCCTTGAACGCGCCAGGATCCCATATGGATACCAGTTCTAATCCCTGCAGCTCCACTTCCCATCCAGCTCCCTGCTTGTGGCCTGGGAAAGCAATTGAGGACGGCCCAAAGCTCTGGGACCCTACACCCACATGGGAAACCTGGAAGAGGTTCCTGGATCCTGGCTTTGGATCGGCATAGCATCAGCCATTGCGCTCACTTGGGGAAAGAATCATCAGAGGGAAGATCTTCCTCTCTGTCTCTCCTCCTCTCTGTATATCTGACTTTCCAATAAAATAAATCTTTAAAAAAAAAGTATAAAAAAAAAGAAAAAGAAGATAGCACAATAATTTTCTCAACAAATGTATACTAACAAAATTGAAAGCCAACTAATATTAGAAAAGGTAAAATTACCAGTTCTAGAAGAATTAGAAAAAGCTGAATGCTCCAATTACAATGACAGTAAACCAATAATTTTTAATTTCCCAAAGAAAATATATAGTATGAAAAATTAAGGCTTCCTCAGTTCTTTACTGAAATGCCTGCCTGGTCAGGGAGCCACATGGGAAGTGAAACAGCTGAGACACAAACCGGCGCCTATACGGGATCCCAGTGCGCGCAAGGTGAGGAGCCACTGAGCCATCACGCCAGGCCCATGAACTCTTCATTATTTCTCTTCATTAAACTTTGCTAGCATGCTTACTGTTAAAAATGAGAAACTAAGAGAAAGGAGGAAAGGAGAGAAATAAAATAACTAGACAATCATGTCTCTATAATGTTCAAGAAACAGTACTTCAATCTTCTAGATAAAAGGAGAAAAGAGGATGCTTCCCAGCTCATTCTGTGAAGCCAGGTCACCCTTGATGAAAAATTGGGCAAGAATAGGGCCCGGCTCTGAAGCCTAGTGCCTATAGCACTTGCCTTGCACACAGCAGGATCCCAAATGGGCGCTGGTGTGTATCTCGGCTACTCCACTTCCCATCCAGTTCCCTGCTTGTGGCCTGGGAAAGTGATAAAGGATGGCCCAAAGCCTTGGAACCCTGCACCCATCTGGGAGACCCAGAAGAAGCTCCTGGCTCCTAGCTTCAGATGGGCTCAACTCTGGCGATTGTGACCACTTGGGGAGTGAACAAACAGATGGAAGATCTTTTTTCTCTTTCTCTCTGCAAACTCTGCCTGTCCAATAAAAATAAATAAATCTTTTAAAAGGTTATAAAAAAAAAACCCTAAGCAATAACAGCATAAGAAAATTATACATAAGTATAAAAGCCAAAATTCTAAGTGAATATTATTAGCAAACTATATCCAGCACTGTGTAAAAATGATTCATGATGGTTAAGTTGTATTTATTTCATAAATGCAAAGCAGGCTTAACATTAGAAAAATATAATTTATCATGTTAACATATCTAAAGAGAGAGCTACAAGATAATTTTAATTATTCAGAAATAAAATAGGCATGAGAAATCTTTTTGGGGTGATGGCACTATTATAGGGATTGTGAAACAATTGTAGAATTCTTTTTTTAAAAGATTTATTTATTTTTATTACAAAGTCAAACATATGAGAGAGGAGGAGAGACAGAGAGGAAGATCTTCCATCAGATGATTCAGTCCCCAAGTGCGCATAACAGCCAAAGCTGAGCTGATCCAAAGTAGCAGCCAGGAGCTCTTCCAGGTCTCCCACACAAATGTAGGGTCCCAAGACTTTGGGCCATCCTCTACTACTTTCCCAGGCTATAAGCAGGAAGCTGGGTGGGAAGCAGAACTGCCAGGATTAGAACCGGCATCCATGTGGGATCCAAGATGTTCAAGGTGAGGACTTTAGCCGCTAGGTCACGCCAGGCCCTGTAGAATTCTACAATTGTAGAATTGTACAATTGTAAATTGTAGAACAATTCTATAAACTTACTAAGAATCCTTGAATTATATGCAATAGTGAACTTTAAGGAATGTAAACTATACTTCAATAAAGGTATTTTAAAAAACACAGAAATAGAAGGCTTCCCTAACTTGTTTGAAGATATATGCACCAAATGTATAAAACCAGCATCATTGTGATTGGTTATACGGTAAAAGCATTCTGTTTAAAATGGATAACAAGGCAGCAATGTTCACTATCATGACTTCTATTCACCATTGCACTGGAAGTTCCAGGCAGGGAAAAGAAGAAATATGGGCTGGCATTTAGGCCACTGCCTGGGATGACTGCATTCCTTAGGGGCTCTGAATAGAGTCCCTGCTGCTGGCTTCTATCACAGCTCCCTGCTATTGCTTCAGAATCCTGGCTTAGCCTCGCTAAGCCTCAGCCATTTCAGTCCTTTGGGGAGTGAAACAGCAGATGGAAGAGCCCTCCCTCCCTTCCCCTTTGTAGCTCCATCTTTCAAATATATGAAACAAATCTCTAAAAACGAACAAACAAAACTCATTATCTATAAACTATTAAATTGGAGAATTTAGAAAGTTGGGCAAATGTCTAAAGAGTTATCTATTTTGTTTTGATAGGCAGAGAGGCAGAGAAGGAAAGATAGGAAGAGGGAGAGGGTAGCTCTGCCATCTGCTGGTTCACCACCCAAATGGCTGCCATATCAGGAACTCGGACCAAGCCAAAGCCAAGAGCTAAGAACTCCATTTGGGCGGAAGCCCAAGCACTTGGGTAGCATCTTCCACTGCTTTTCCAGGTGCATTACCAGGGAGCTGGACTGGAAGGGAGCAACTGAGAATCAAATGAGTGCTCCAGTATGTGGTGCCATTGTTGCCAGTGCCATAAGCAGCAGTTGAGCCTGCTACACCACAATGCTGATCCCTTAGGAGGCATCATTTTTTAAAAATATACATCATTTTAGTAATTTTAAAGGATGTTAAATGGGAATAAGTTAACAATGTATATAAAATAATGTAGATATCGAAATTTTTATTGAATGTTTTCAAAAAGTACCTATATCAAATGGAGAGATTTACTACACTCATGGATAGAAGGAATTAGTATCATAAAGAGAGAAGGAGAAATAAAAAGGTCTTACATCTGGTGGTTCACTCCCCAGATGGCCGCCAGAGCTAAGGTGATCTGATGCCAGTAGCCAGGAATTTCTTTCTGTTCTTCCATGCAGGTACAGGATTCCAAGACTTTGGGCCATGCTCTACTGCTTTCCCAAGCTACAGGCAGAGAGCTGGGTGGGAAGTGGGGCAGCCAGAACATGGCCTATATGCAATGTCAATACTTAAAGACAGAGGATTAGCCATTGCACTGGCCCCAAAATAAATCTTAAAATAAATAAAGGTAGCACAAACAAAGATTTGCAACATGTAGTATTTTTCATTGAGGATTATGGTATACAATAAAACACAATAATTCTCTGAGTTAACATCAAACACAAATGTTTTGGCTCCCTCCTGGAATCTCTCTAAAACTACAGCAAGAGGATATTTAAGACATAAACTTACAATGAGAAGGAAGGGACAATGGCAAAAAAATTTCAAACACTGGAACTATGACAAGTAGGTAGTAACTGACAACAGATTTGAGAAAGCCGAACCAAAGCCAGCAGCAAGAAATTCAATACATAATTCACCTCCAAACTGTACAGTTTCCAAAACGTTCAGGAATTGGTAATCCCAGTCTTCTGCAGAACTGAAAACCAGCCAGGACCAAGGCTAAAAGAAGGATTATTGGAAAGCTTATTTAAGAAGGCACTAAACCCACGAATCTCCCTTCTAGTCCATGCCAGAGGGTGAGTGCCTGTGTCCATTAGAGGTTAGTGTTTGGAAAGAAGCTAGGGGCCAAGGCTGCAAGATGAGGGCTGCTGTCAAACTGAAAACAAGTGAACCACCGTCCCGCGGGATTGTGAGAGCCCCTCGCTCTTTCCCTGCACTTGATTCTCAGACTACTGGCAGCTAATCATCACCCTTGGGCCAAAGACCGAGAGTATCTTTTACAGAATCTGATGAGCACAAGAGGAAAAGACCTGCAGATAATAATGTCAGCGTTTGTAGGAGAGAAAAACACATAGTGCAATGACATCATCCTACAGGGACACTTGGGTTGACAAAGGCCACCTGCAGCTCAAAGCCTCCACTATACTTCCACCCCATGAGCAGACAGCTGCAGTCAGCTGAGCAAAGCCTCCAACAGAAAAGCTGATGCTTCCACAAGACTGCATTTGCACTGGGAGTCCACATGTGCATTTCACTGTTTAGTGTATGACCAGGTTATATTTGTGTACATACATATGGATATCTGTGTGTGTGTGCATGTGTGTGGCAGCTCAGGGAAGTGCTTCTGTACTCACTCTCACATGTTCTGCCCTTTACCAAAATGGGAGTATGACTGACTGCACAGGATCAGCTGGGCACAGGGGATCCCAGAAACCCCTGAGCTGAATGGTTTCAGGGTAGATAGGGCATCAAGAGGTATCAAGGTCTCAGCCCTGGACCAAAGAAACTTTTTAAAATCATGGAAGCAAGTGTTGGGGGGCATCCCCAAGCCAGCACCTCACCGCCCATTATGAGGGAAACCTTTCTGGTGTACCTGACTTGGCTGACTGTTTACAGAGACCTATGGGCCCACAACTGCCCTTGGTTGAAGACAAGGGAATCTAGAAAGGTGAAGACTTGAACTGGGCCACATCAGATCTAGCCAAACAAGGAGTAAAAGGATTGGATTAGGTAAACTTCTAGAAGAAAGACCCAGGACCTAGACCAAGAACAAGACAAAGGTCAAGATAAGGACGAAGAGCAGGGGGTTGGGTGAAGGTCAAGGGTCATAGTCAGAGCCACAGCAGAATCAGGATCAGAGTTTAGGGACTTCGGTTTTAAAATAAGAGCCTTATTCTTCAGCCCCTTCAAGGTGCCAGATTCCAAGACAGGCCTCCCTCCTGCAAGAGGTAGCCTTTCCTGTGACAGCATGAGGCTGGCTACCACTCCTGGCTTTGGATGGAAAGGAATAAGAGAGAAAGAGAGAGAGAGAAAGAATCCAACTGTGCAAGGAACTGTGCAAGGGAAAGGCTGACCTGAGAGTCCATCTTGCACAGCCAAGGGGGTTTGGGGAGCCACCTGGGCTGTTAAGAAGAACTGGATCCAGGTCCAGTGAGGCTCCAGGGATGAGATCTCTCCACATCTACTTCCTCTTATTCTCTCCCCTGCCCAGGGTTTGACTCACACCACTGAGCGTGACATGGATCCTGATGCCCTGCACAAGATGGCCAAATGTAATAACCAGGACTACACTTACAAGAGTTCCATACTGGGACACCCCTATTTGCCTGAGAAGTACTGGCTATCTCAATATGATGGTAAGACCCTCATCCCTCCCCCATCTCTGACCCCAACAAAAGCCTCAACGATGAGCTCCAGCCTGAATCAGACTTGGACCATGACCTCCATTCTGATCCTATAATAACTCCTAACTTCACCCATGACACTAAACATCTGCCCTTACCACTCTAGCCTAGCCACCCACCTACTGACCCAACCCTGCCCCGGAAGAAACAACCTGGGTCCTGATTTTGGGGGAGCTTCTTGTCTAGGGGTGGGGGGGGTGGGTCAGAAGAAACCAGAATCTCAGCCTTAAAGAGATGGAGAGACTGTCTTCCGTCCCAGACAAATCCCTCCAGGTGTCATCCCCACCCCATTCCATCAACTTTCCCTCTTTTGCATCTCTCTGCCCCACCAAACATCTTTCCTGTCAGTCAATCCCTTTCTCCGATTTCTTCATGCCTAAAAATCCCTTCCTTACTCCTCTCCTTCACCACCAAGATTTTCCAAAAATGGTCTGCCCTCCTGACACCCCATCAGGAATCAGCTTTCTCATTTGGCTAGCTGTTCGCGCTATCTCCTTGGACATTCCCAAGGAACAGAGGCTTGTAATAGTCAAAAAGTGTCCCCTCCATCTTACACAACAACCAACATGACAAGTACTTATTGAATGAACTGATCATTCCCAATTGAAGTTGGGAGGACGTCTGCATATCCTACACTCAAACCCTCCAAGTGACCTTGTGTAGTTCTGCATCTGCATATCCTACACTCAGTCTCTCCAGGTGACCGTGTGTAGGTCTGACCACCCAATCCACGGGACCTTCAGTTTTTTCCCTAGCAGACCTGTCCTGTACATTTCATTCAGCCCCAAATTCTCCACATCTGGAAACTGCTTCCTTCTCTCATCTCTCACTTTCTTGGGTCTTGTGCATCACCTATGGATACATGGTTTCATCTAAGTATCATCTTTTTTCCCCTTCTATTTTATTTTTAATTTTATGTTACAATTCCATAGGCTCTGGGATTTCCCTCATTCCTTCTCCAAATTCCCTCCCCCTTGGGTGTCATCTTGAACCCTCTTTTCTCCTTGCTCATCTCTCCAGGCCATTTTACCTAGCCCTCTCCTGGCTGCAGTTACTGACAGCTCCATGTCTTTATGGCCAGCATTGACTCCATACCAGAAGTCCACGCTCTCTCATCTGATTATGGTCACATTTACCTGGATATCTCCCAACACCTCAAATTTAATCTGTCTGACCCACCAGATCCCAAGATCCCACCTCCTCCCCCACCACACCTGCTCATCCTCCAGGGTATCTTTCATGCTGTCTCTCACACGTTCTCTCAGACTTTGGGAGAGTAGAAGGTGGGAAACCTTGTAAGACTGGCTTCAGTGACCGTGGAAGTTTTCTTTTTAAAGATTTATTATTTGGACTATATTCTGCCAGCTCTGCTTTTAAACCAGATAAATTCAACCCCAAGAAACGGTTGAATTTATCTGGCCAGTAAGATGCTGGACTGTATGCATGATGCATGCTTGCAATGAAAGACGCATGACTGGATTTGAACTGTAATACTGCAATAAGGTGAAGTAATCCACCATGGGGGGAGGGTACAGGGAAGGGTTGGGGGAACCTCAGAGCCTATGAAACGATGTCATAAAATGAAATAAATAAAAAAGATTTATCATTTATTTCTTATTTAAAGGTAGAATTACAGAGACATAGCAGGAGAGAAGTCTTTCAATCTACTGGTTCACCCCCTAAATATCCACTACGGCTGGGGCTAGACCAGGCTGAAGCCAGGAGCCAAATGCTTCTTCCAGGTCTCCCATGTGGGGACAGGGGCCCAAGCAGCTGGCTCATCCTCTGCTGCTTCTCCCAGAAGCAGAAGGGGAACAGTCAGGATTGGAACCAGAACCCATATGGGATGTCAGTGCTGGAGGCTGAGGCTTATTGCACTAATCCACAGCACCAGCCCTGACTGTGGAGGTTTTAAGTAGGAAATTTGTTTTGGACAAATTTTCAATCTTGAAAAAGTACTGCAGCTTCTGTGTTGAAGTTGGATTATAGGAATTCAACAAAGCAAAGGGCCTGGTATGCTAATTGCAGCAACTTTTTACATACCAAGCACTGTTCTAAATTTTATATATATATATAAATATATGTATATATATATATACACACATCTTCATATAAACTGCATAACAACCTTATTGCCCCACATTTTAATGCTGAGGGAAATTAAGTTGGTCAAGGTGAAACCAACTTAACAGTTAACAAGTTACAGAACTGAAGTTTAAACCCAGGCTATTTACAGAGCCTCTGTTAACAATGACACTGTGTTGTCTCCTGGTTAAGGCACTGCTGAGATTTGGGATACAGGAAGAGGAGACAGTCACAAAGAGCCTGGGTGTGGAAGGTGATTCACAAAAGGTGGAGCCAAGCTAAAAAGTGACCCGTGCAAGAGAAGGGACATGGCTGAAGTGGGACATGAGCTGCACCCTAGAGTCAAAAACAGACGGGGGCTTGGGAATTGGCCTGAAGGAGGCCAGGGCCAGGATTCCTCTGTGCCAGGGCCCAAAGGAAAAACACTTAAGACGTCCCAGATTCCTGAGGTGAAGTCCCAAATAACACCGAGTATGTGACATCTCCATCTCTGTGATCAAGCAGATAGATGCAGCCCATGCTACCTGAGCAGTGACCGTTACAACACGTGGAGAACGCCACCTTACCACAGCAGCTACTGGAACAAGTACACCAGCTGCCTTCCCCGGCTGCCCAAGGTATGCACTGCACACAACAGACACTTACACCCCGCCTCTCCCAAACCACAGAAGCTGCTGTTCCACCATTAGCCCCTAATTCCTTTTCCAATGACACAGGCCTTCTCCCCATCTGTGAAATAACAGTTGGTGTTGTCTAGCTAAAAAGGGAGCCCAGACTTGGGGCTTTGTTGGGTACCCTGTATCCCAATGTCTGCCTGGCCCTATGGAATTTTAACAAAGCTTGCCAAGCAACCCATCACATGGACTCCCCCCACCTCACTAGGTCTGCTGCTCTTCCCTGCCCTCCTTTGTGAGGTAGACAAGGACAGAGAGCAGGAGAGCAGAGCTATTCAGCACCAATACAGAACCAGGAGCATCTTCCACGGAGATCAGAGGGCCCCAGGCCCAGGCCCGAGGAGTCATGGCCGGAGCCAAAGCCAGAGCAGAGGTTCTTTTACAAGCTTATTTATTTGAAAGGCAGAGTTACAGAGAGGGAAGAGAGAGGGAATGGCGGGAAGGGGAGAGAGAGTGAGAGACAGAAGAGAGAAAGAGCTTCCATCTGCTAGTTCACTTCCCAAATGGCTGCAACAGCCAGGAGCTAGGCCAGGTGGAATTCAGGATCCCAGAGGACTCCATCAGCCCTCCCTCCCATGAGGGTAGCAGGGAACTCAGGCATTTGAACCAACTTCCACCATTTGGGTCTTCCAGAATCAACAGCAGGGAGCTGGATAGGAAGCTGTAGCAGCCAAGACTCGAACCAGCTATAGGATGCCAGGCCTTGCAAGGAGGGTTTAACACCACTGGTCCCAGAGACTAACTGTAAGGCAGATGGTTGGCCTCTGATAGGATTCCTTTATTATTGTTGTTGTTAGAACTTTCCCCAAGAATCCCACCCCCAGTTCCCTAGGGTAAACAATATGGAAAAGCCCCTGCTAGAGAGACACCACTACACAGCCATATAAACCCGGGAAAACGGGACAACTCAAGGAACAGACCAAAGCAGGACTGTCAGAGGACCAGGGCCAAGCCCTCTCCACCACTCCCGCCCCCAGAGGCGGAGTAAAAGTGTTGCCAGGCAACAACCCCTAACATTGGCGGCTAGAGGAGCTGCTGAGGGCCAAGGAAGGAGGCCGCCCTGAGGGCCTGTCTGGATGTTCTGGGAGGACCCCCAAAAAGGTGCAAGTCTTCCAGGTCAGAATATGATGTAGCTGATGTGCTGCACTTCCAGGAGGCCGGGACCGAGACGGCAGTTCGAGGAATGCCCTTGGAGTACCCTCCTAAACCTGAGCGGCTCAACGCCTACGGTAAAGGATGATGGGGCCAGGAGAGGAACCGGCAGTGAGAAGGGTGGGGAAGACCAAAAGACGGGCAGGACGAGGGCCTAGTACAGAGGGAGTCCTGGTGAGGGTGTAACCCTGTCTTTGTGTGTCTCCCCCCTTCCTTCCCCATCTCTGTGATGCACACACGCACACCCCGGGTTCGGGACCCGCCGCTGCACAGAGCGCGAAGTGGTGGTGAACATGCTGAACTCGCTGTCCCGGAACCAGCAAACGCCGCAGATCATGTCCCGATGCGGGTGTGTGGACCCGCTGCCTGGCCGCCTGCCCTACGTAGGTTACGAAAGCCCTTGCTCGGGCCGCCACTACTGTCTGCGCGGGATGGACTACTGCGCCGGCGGGGCGCCGTCCACGGAGCGCCGCCTGCGGCCCCTGTGTGCCGCCGAGCAGCCGACTGTAAGGTTCGCAGGGCTCGGCCCGCCTCGGCCGGCTCTCACCCCACGGCTGAGGCGGAGAGAGACCCCCAAGTCCCCCACCCTGCCCCTCGAGAACGGGGCTCGCGGTCTGCCTCGGGATCCGCAAGTCCTGAAGGAGGACACTTCCTACCTTAGTTACCCGATGCTCCAAGGATACAAGGCCTCACTGAGGAGGGTCGCGTGTTTTCTCAAAGATCCTCTCTTCCCTGGGCTTCTGGAACTCAAGGGGGGATCGCTGCCAGGGGCTAAGGACTAGGGAATGTTGAATCAGATTAGAGCTTCCTCGAAGCCCCGCGTGACCTTTAGGGGAGGGAGCCCATGCCCTCGGGGTTCTTGCTAACAGCAACAGGCTAACAGCTAACAGGTGTGCGCCACAGGAGGGCATCCCGTGGGCTCCTAGGTCCTCCTCAACTGATGAGGAGGACTTGTGGGAGGAGCGACGCTTCAACTGCAGTCTCGCCTCGCAAGGAGATCTCTGACACCCCAAGCGCCACTTGGGTGCTGGGGCAGGTATCCCAAGGTCTGACCACGCCCTGTCCACTGCTTGCTTCTTCCAGGGCTGTGTCACCCTACGACCACCGGCCCGGAATGGAATGTGCTGTTACAACTCTCCCGCCATCATATTACCCATGTCCGAACCTTAGGTAGGTCTGGCACTCACATGCCAGAGGCTAAACGAACTCTTGCCTGAGCAGAAGGCTGCTGTGGGTGGGTGAGGGGACAGTTGGGGTGGGTGCCAACCCCTGCAGCGCACTGACAAAAAGTGCCACCAGGGGGAGCCGGTGCCATGCCCAAGTCAAAGCTGGCAAGGAGCAGGAGGATCCCCAAAGAGGGCAAAGTGGCCGGTAGGGAGGGGTCATCATTGGTAGTGGACATACTGTGGTCCACAGCCAAGGGCATTGGGCTCAGGGCTTAGGAAAGGGGGAAGAAGTCCGTGTTAGGGAGCTGGTGCTGGGTATCAGAAACTAACAGGAGGGGCTGGGGGCTGGGGAAGGGGGGAGGAGTGGTTTTAGTCAATGTTAGAGCCCAGGGTCAGTGTTAGTAAGTAGCAAAACATCAAGATGAGAATAACATGGAGAAGTGCAGTCAGCTGTTGGCCCTGAGGATGAGAATCTGAAAGGGCTGATCCCGTGTCTCCTCACAGATGGGATACAAGTCACTTCAAGAAGACCGGTGGTGCCCAGAGAAACAACTTTGTTGTCCACCCTGAGTTTGTGTCTGAGAGCTATCCCAACTACCATTGCTGGTAAAGCCTGGGCTGGCCAGGTTAGGGGGGCAGAGCAAGAAATAAACTCTTGACTCCCCAAAAGGCTGCCTCCAGTGTCCTTAACCTGACCCAGTGCGGAAGTGGAGGGCTAGTCCCTCAGGCCCTTGGCAAAGCTGCCTTGACCAAGGGGCAGATTGCCAACATCACGCTGCCCACCAGCTCAGTGCTTGCCGAGTGCCCTCCTGGCACAGCAGCTTGGGCCCACCTCCCTTCCACCCACCCAGCGCCCCCTCCCATGAAGACCTCTCCAGCCAACATTTCCCCAAACTTAAATGCCCTCCTGCATCTCAGGGGACCCAGAGTCCTTCTTCCCACAGTCAAAGCCAACTCCCTACACCCAAGTCTCTTGACATCTACTCTCAACACCTATATCTCAGCCAATTCGACCCATCCCCCCAACACAGGACCCTTGCCACTGAAGGAGACCCCAGACATCATTGTGGAAAGTCTTATGACCCAAGAAATTTAAAAATGGCAAAAACAAAGCCTTGTTTCTTTGCCTTTCAAGGAGCAAAGCGGTGGGATATTCAGTATCTTTCTTCCTTCATTTAATATGTGCACCACCCTGAACTCCTGCCAGGGAAGCCATGCAGAGGAGCACAGGTACCCCTGGACGACGTCACGTGTCTCCAGCCTATGGCTCCAGGAGGGCAGGACCCTATAAATAACCAGGGAGCTGCAGGGGTGCAAAATTCTGAACAGAAACCCATCTTTTTGGGTCCTATTCCCAGACAACGCCAGTCTAGTGGAGGCAAGGAGTGGGGTGGGGTAAACAGCTTAAACCCCGGGACTGGTTGGGTTTCCAAGCGCTAGTTTCTGGGCTGGAAGAACTGCACCTGCCTTGGTCGCTGAGATCTCCCCTGAATGCAGCATACAGGGTCATTACACAGAAGGCCTCAGCTTGACCAAAGGAAGCCGTCCCAAAGACCAGAGTTGCGGCTCTCTACCTCTCGTACGCACCCTAAACCTGGCTTGGATTTGCAAGAAACCTGACTTTCTGCAGCTGCTGTTTCCTCCAGAACTACATTTCCCAGCTAGGAGGCCACGCAGGGGGAGGCGGGCCAGAGAAGCCAGGGGCAGAGCACAGAGCAGCGGGAGAGCGGCCAGGGCTAAGGGCGGGGCCTCGGGTCGGCGTGATGACATAGGAGGGGTCGCCTGCCAAGGGGCGGGCTGGACCCCCGAGAGGCCGGAGGAGAGACTGGACGGCTGGGGCGTGGCCAAGTATCCAGAGGCGGGGCCCGAAGAAGGGCTCCGCTCTGTGCAGAGCCTGGCAGCTGCGCCTACCCAGGCGCGGTGCAGCCCAAGTCCCGCTCTCATCAAAGGGGATCTGCGGGAAGCTCCCTTCACCCGCACTTCTGACGGGGCGTCCTTGCTGTCCGTGAGTGAGCCCAACGGGAGGACTTGGGGAGGGACAGAAGAGCTGCTGAAGAAGCACGCTCTCTGAACTTTGGCTCCTCCGGATTAGTGAGTAGAGCGAGCTTGGCCACCTGGGCCGCGGTTCCCAGCGGGTGACAGGTCCCTTGACCTCAATCTGTCCCTTCTTTCCGCTGTAGCTGTCGGGCGCGGTGCGGAGGGCGGAGTATTCCCGGCTGTGTAGACGCAGTCACTCGATCCCCACGGATCCTGTCGCCTGGAGGAGAGGGGAATGGACCAGATCGGGTTCCCTTTGACATTTCCACCCTACCCTCACCCACCCCCACGAACTGTGTCCCACAAACAACCATGCTGGGAATGGCCTCCCCTCACCCTCAGACCAGGCTAGGGGCTGGCAGCCAACAGGGAGGTCGGGTGTCCAGCGGGAAGAGGCTCCGCGAGGGCGGAGCACAGGATGTTGCGTCCTTGCAGACCCCACCTGCTCCCACAGTCCTGTGGTTGGTCATATGGTGGAGGTGGCAGATAACAGGGTTCTCTAAGCCCCATGGCCAACCAGAGCCTTGGACACTGCCCCGATACTAGATGGCATTAAATTTGCCTCTTTCTCACCCCACGAGGCCTTTCTGGTCTGTCCAGAGCCAGCCAGCAGCACCGGCCCTTCCAAAGACAGGCCTCACTCGCCTCCTGCCCATCTGATGGAAACCTCTCCGCCACACAGAACTTTCTATCCCTGCATTCAGACAGCCAGGCAGACAATAACACTCATCTCCCAAAACGTAACTTGCTTAGCGCAGAGGTAGGATTTTGGATCCAAGCAACGTTGCTATCCCGGGTAACTTTAGATGAGTTTTAGGTTTGGTGCCCCTGATTCCTCTTCAGTAAAAGCAGAATTGTGCCACTGCCCCACAAGGTTGATAGGGTTGGCATTCGGGAAACTTAACCTCTGGTCCCCATAGACTGGATGCTCGGGCCCGAGTCCTCTGGTCACCAAAGAACCTTGGAATCCTGGAGAGTTCAGATGCTCAGAATCAAAGTGTTGGAGAGGCCTCCAGTAGTGGTGGGACAGAATGATAACACAGAAGCTTTGTGAATGAGGGCTCTGTGTCCTACTTAGATATGGTCAGTCTCTCTCTTTCTCCCTGTATCCCTCCTTGATGGCATAAGGCAGAGCATGAGAACTACTGCCTTACATTTTCCAAAAGGACTTTTCTAACCTGTACTTTCAGGAAGTGGGAGGAAAGTGAAGTGGTATAGTTTGAGAGAAAGTGGGTATGAGATTGTCTCAGATAAATGGGGACTTAAGAAACACTGAGATAGTTGGAGGGAAGGAGCTCCAAGAATAAGGCTCTGGGGGCTGGCATTGTGGCCCAATGGGTAAGTCACCACCTGCCCATTTAGGTCTTAGATGCTTCGTGTATTACCCAGCTCCTTATCAGTGCACCTGGGAAAGCAGCAGAAGATGGTTCAAACACTTGGGCCCTGCCATCCAAGTGAGAGAGACCTGGATGGAGTTCCTGGCTCCTGACTTCAGCCTGACCCAGCCTTAGCAGTTGAGGTCATGTGAGGGAGTGAACCAGCAGATGGAAGGTCTCTGTTTCTCTTTCAAATAAATAAGCCTTAAATAATAATAAGGCCCTGGGGCAGTAGTATCTTGGATTGGGGTATACAGTGTGTGGGGGGGCAGTCTATTAATATCAAGAGTCAGCATTCTGATCTGCACATGGCATTCTTTGTAATCTCTGCGTAGGAGGTGAAGACCCCCAGACAGTCCCATTCAGTAACTCCTTGGAAGTTGCTAAGGATTTACAGACATTGGCACCTGGGAGGAAGCTAATTACTGCTTGTCAGTCTCCCTCTGTTCTTCTTCCCAGCTGGAGCAGTTAGGCAGCTGGTTGGCTGGCAGTGTATGTGCCTGTGTGTGCACCTGGCTGGTGCTGCTGCTTTGTTGGACTCTGCCCTGAAGGCTGTGACAGGAGGGTTCGGTGGCCTTGAGCGGCAGGCTAGGATGTGTACCCTCCCCCAAGCCTGTGTTTCCCTAAGTCATACCTGCATGTTTAGCAAACAGTATGAGAGTTTGTGTGTATAGTGGTGGCTATCTGATCCATGGAGAGAATTGGAAGGCGGAAAAGAGACACTGGCCCAGATTGGGTGGATGAAATCTCATGCAGAAGGTGTCTTGAAGGATTTTCTCTGGGGGAGGACTGATAAGATAGGTCTGACTGGAAAAGCAATCAGAATGAAGCTGAGACCACATCGTGCCTGCAGCTTCCACCACCAAGCTTGCCCTTCTGAATTGCATCATGGAGCTCATGAGTAGCTCAAGAAGCTCCAGACAGGAGTGGCTGATAAGGGTTTTCCCAAAATCACTATGGTTGCTCCCAGCAGAACACACTGAAGAGAATGAGGTTGGGTACAGGGAAGCCTATTGGAAGTGCTCCAGGAAGACAAGGGAGAAGTGACAGTAGATGAGGGACAGAGACCGGGGAGGAGATAGCTGACCCCGGATGTGGTGCTGGGAGCAGAGCAGGAAGGTGGCCAGGGAACGGAGCTTTTCATGGTAGATGCCCAGTGCTTGGTCAAGTTTGAGAGCAAAGGGAGACAGATGGAAGAAGCTACCCACACCAGCCAGGATCCTGACCCAGTGCAATGTTTGAACTTACCTGCTCTCTCCAATACGGGGCCCTGAGATCAAGTCTGGTTATGGTGTCTTTTTTTTTTTTCTTTTAAGATTTATTTATTTGTTTTTATTGCAAAGTCAGATATATACAGAGAGGAGGAGAGACAGAGAGAAATATCTTCTGTCTGATGATTCACTCCCCAAGTTACCGCAACAACTGGTGCTGTGCCGATCCAAAGCCTGGAGCCTGGAGCCGCTTTTGGGTCTCGCACGCAGGTACAGGGTCCCAAGGCTTTATTTACCCTGTCCTCCACTGCTTTCCCAGGCCACAAGCAGGGAGCTGGATGGGAAGTGGAGCTGCTGGGATTAGAACTGGCAGCCATATGGGATCCCAGCAAGTTCAAGGCGAGGACTTCAGCTGCTAGGCCACGGCGCCAAGCCCTGGGTGTCTTTAATCTCCAGATTCCATCTGCTTTCTGACTTTCTGATTCCAAGTCATATTTCATGTGAGCTGAAATATCCCTGAGCTATCCCCACTTCCCCTCTGCCTGGACCCCTCCCAGCCTACCGCCCTATTCAAAGTTCCCAGTTGCTGGAAGGACCATTCTCCTGATGACCTTACCTCTAGGATACCCTCTCTAGTCCCTTCCTCTTCAGTCTCAACCACACCCACATCAGGAGGGTCTGCCTTTGTGATCCTGGGTTTGTTTCTCCAGCAGGGAAAACAAGGAGGAGGAGAGAGTAAACGCCATCTCCTGGTTGCATGCGACTCTCCATTCACATGACTCACATGGGACCATGAGAAAGAATGTATAAGAGACTCTCCTGGTAAGAGTCTCCCCTTTGCTGCCTCTCAAGGCCTTAGACCCCAGACAACCTTCCCAAAGTACCCAGTCTCCTATCGTGTGACAGCAAACTGTATATATGATTAAATGAGGAAGCTCAGTTCAATCTCTTTTTCCCCTTTCCAGACTACGCAGGCCAGGTTCAGAGGGGCGTGGTTGAGTGGTGCCCACTGCCCTCTGGTTCCTTAACCGCTGGGGACGGATGCCCCATAACCCCCAGGAGAAAAGCCAGGCTTATCCCCGCCGCCGCCCTGGTTCCCACGCAGACCCTCAGCACACTGACGTGGCAGCCATGTACACCTTCCTACCGGATAACTTCACCCCTGCCAAACCCAAGCCGTCCAAAGAGCTGCGACCACTGCTGTGCTCCGCGGCCCTGGGTTTGCTGCTGGTGCTGGCCGCCATCGTGGCCTGGTGCTACTACACCGCTTCCCTACGCAAGGCAGAACGCCTGCGCGCAGAGCTCCTGGACCTCAACCTCGGCGGCTTCTCCATCCGCAACCAGAAGGGCGAGCAGGTGTTCCGCCTGGCCTTCCGATCCGGGGAGCTGGACCTGGACTCGTGCGGCCGCATCGGCGCTGTGCTTAGCTGCTCGCGCACGGCTGACGGGCGCCCTCTGCACTTCTTCATCCAGACCGTGCGGCCCAAGGACACTGTCATGTGCTACCGCGTGCGCTGGGAAGAAGAGGCAGCGACACCAGGGCGGGCGGTGGAGCACGCCATGTTCCTTGGCGATGCACCAGCGTACTGGTATGGCGGCGCCGAGATGAGGACACAACACTGGCCCATTCGCCTGGAGGGCCAGCTGGAACCACAGCCCTTTGTCACCAGCGATGTCTATTCCTCCGACGCCGCGTTCGGTGGCATCCTTGAGCGCTACTGGTTATCGTCTCGCGCGGCTGCTATCAAAGTCAACGACTCAGTGCCTTTCCACCTGGGATGGAACAGCACTGAGCGGTCGCTGCGGCTGCAGGCTCGCTACCACGACACACCCTACAAACCACCCATCGGCGGCCCCCAGGGGCCAGAGCTAAGCTACCGCGTGTGCGTGGGCTCAGACGTGACCTCCATCCACAAGTACATGGTACGGCGCTACTTCAACAAACCTTCCAGGGTGCCCGCACCCCAAGCCTTCCGAGACCCCATTTGGTCCACGTGGGCGCTGTATGGGCGCGCGGTGAACCAGGACAAGGTGCTGCATTTTGCCCAGCAGATCCGCCAGCACCGTTTCAACAGCAGCCATCTGGAAATCGACGACATGTACACTCCAGCCTATGGCGACTTCGACTTCGACGAGGCCAAGTTCCCCAACGCCAGCGATATGTTCCACCAGCTGCGTGAAGCTGGCTTCCGCGTCACGCTCTGGGTGCACCCATTCGTCAACTATAACTCGTCCCGCTTCGGCGAGGGCGTGGAACGCGAGCTGTTCGTGCGCGAGCCCACGGGCCGGCTGCCCGCGCTGGTGCGTTGGTGGAATGGCATTGGCGCTGTGTTAGACTTCACGCGCCCGGAGGCCCGGGACTGGTTCCAGGGACACCTGCGGCGACTGCGTTCGCGCTACTCAGTGGCCTCCTTCAAGTTCGACGCGGGGGAGGTCAGCTACCTGCCACGGGACTTCAGCACCTACAGGCCACTATCGGACCCCAGTGTGTGGAGCCGGCGCTATACCGAGATGGCGCTGCCCTTCTACTCGCTGGCCGAGGTCCGCGTGGGCTACCAGTCACAGAACATCTCCTGCTTCTTCCGCCTCGTGGACCGCGACTCGGTGTGGGGTTATGACTTGGGGCTACGCTCACTCATCCCCGCCGTGCTCACTGTCAGCATGCTGGGCTACCCGTTCATCCTGCCGGACATGGTGGGCGGCAACGCGGTGCCTGAGCGCACGGCGGGCGGCGGCACCGTGCCAGAGCGAGAGCTCTATGTGCGCTGGCTGGAGGTGGCCGCCTTCATGCCGGCCATGCAGCTCTCCATCCCACCCTGGCACTACGACGCCGAAGTGGTAGCCATCGCACACAAGTTTGCCGCACTGCGGGCCTCGCTTGTGGCGCCGCTGCTGCTGGAGCTGGCGGGCGAGATCACGGACACCGGCGACCCCATCGTGCGCCCTCTTTGGTGGATTGCTCCTGGTGACGAGACGGCTCACCGCATCGACTCACAGTTTCTCATTGGAGACACGCTGCTGGTGGCGCCGGTGCTGGAGCCCGGCAAGCAGGAACGCGATGTCTACCTGCCCGCTGGCAAGTGGCGCAGTTACAAGGGCGAGCTTTTCGACAAGACCCCAGTGCTGCTCACCGATTACCCGGTCGACCTGGACGAGATCGCCTACTTCACCTGGGCGTCTTGACCCAGCCCAGATCCCCAGAACCAACCCCCTCACACACACACCACCAGCCCTAACTCCAGTTTCCTGCAGACCTTGGTCCCCTCCACACCCTTGCGGGGTTACTCTGGGGCGTCCCCACCCACTAAGGGGATGCTTACTTGCATCCGCGCCGCTGTAGGTGGGCCTAGAGAGAGAGGGTGCTGGCCCAATGTACAAGCCAAACAGCCCCCTACCCTGCACACTCACTCCGGTTTGCAGGAACATCCTCCCTTGGGCTGGACATTAAGGAACTGACTAGAAGAAGGTCAGATACGGTCACATTTGAGCCAGTTTTTCCAGCGCGAAGAGAAACCTCTCTCCACTATGACCTTTGTAGCCACCTTAGTCCTTCTGAGGCAGGGACTTGATCCTCTTGAAGGTTCCTTCCAAAAGTCAAGGCCATGCTTAGAAAGTGTACGTTACAGGAAGCCAGCCTCTGAGTTTCCAGCACTGGCCTGGAGCATGGCTGACCATGTCTTCTCTCCAGCTGGGGACGAAGGCTTAGAAGGATTTGGGCAACTGACAAGGAGGTAGGAGGTTCCTTCCCAAAGAGTGGGAAGGCTAAGCTCAGTGCACTGTGTCTGAAGAAGCCCCTAAGTACTGCACTAACCCATCCGTGTGTACACAGGGGAGCCAAGCCTGAGGCCACATGTGCCTGAGCAAGACCGGAAGGTCCACCATGCAGCTAGGGCTCCTTGCTTCATTAAGGAACGTGTGTGTTAGGGAGGCGAGGATCACACCATGGGTTCCTGAATCTATTACAGAACGACTACATTCTCCTCAGGCTGCATGGGCCTGGAGGCAGAGCTCTGGTAGCCAATTTGAGAGAGAAGTGTTGAGCACACCCCCTCCCAAGGGGGTCTTCCAGGGAGGCGCTGGAAGGAAATAAACAGTCCTTTCAAGATGCCTCAGCTGCTTGGCTCCCGAGTGTGGTGGGGGCGTGGCCTAGAAGGGAGCAGTGTTCTTGTGGTGCGTGCTACACACACCCATTGCACCTGCAAACACACACACGCCCCGTAAGGTTTTTCATCCCAGTCGTTTTTCCCTTTCTGAGAATAACCTCGGTCTCAGTGAGTCTTGCCTGACTTTGCAGCTGAGTATTGGGAAAGAGTGGCTTGTGAGGGGCGAGCGGGTGGGAAATGGAGTGGAGTCTGGACAACATGGACAACAGAACCAGTTCCTCACTCCTAGGAAATGCAGCCCCTTGTCCACCCTTCTACCCTTTATATATATATTTTTTTCCTCAGCAAAAGCTTTCCGGTCTTCACAGATGCAAATCCTGAGTGCTGAATCCCTCCCTCATCCATGGACTCTGTGACCTTGAATAAGCTGCTTGTCCTCCGCTGAGCCTCAGTTTCCTGGTCCCTAAACTGATGTTACTGATGCCTACCTCCAAGACGATTGTGACAATTGTAAGCACATGCCTATGTGAAGTGCCTGGCACAGTAGGTGCTCAATAAAAGATAACTCTGATTTCCTTGCTTGAAAACCAAGCTCCTTTCAGATCCCAGCTTCCAACAAAACAGGCTTCCCCTGGACTTGCTTGTGAAATCAGCTCTTTGCATGCAGCACCCAGTTGAACTGAGTTTTGTCTAAAGGACACTGTGGCTCAGGAGCAAGGGAAGCAGAGAGGTACCTGAAGAGAGCACGTCAGGAACCAGGATGCCATGTCCCTGGGAGGTGGAGAGTGTACAGAATAAGTTTGTCTCTCCTTTTTACAAGAGTGTTTCCCCTCTGCCAATCATTACTGACCCTTGAGGGTTACCAGGTGTGGGAAAGTTAACTGGAAAGTTCTCTAACTGGCTAAGGACATGACTTACACTTGAGTGGCCCTCTGGCTTTTTATGCAACTCAAAGTTAGTTTACCTAACCTTGATTTCTTCATCTTTTAAAGATTTAAAAATTTCTATTGGAAACTCAGATATACAGAAAGGAGGAGAGATGGAGAGAAAGATCTTTTGACTGCTGGTTCACTCCCCAAGTGGCTGCAACGACTGGAGCTGAGCCAATCCGAAGCTAGCAGACAGGAGCTTCTTCCGGGTCTCCCATGTGGGTGCGGAGTCCCAAGGTTTGGGCCATCCTCGGCTGCTTTCCCAGGCCACAAGCAGGGAGCTGGATGGGAAGCAGGGTCACCAGGACACGAACTGGCGCCTATATGGGATCCCAGTGCATGCAAGGCAAGTACTTTAGCAACTAGGCTATCACAATGGGCCCAGTTTCTTCATCTTTAAAAATGGAATTCCTTGTAACTGATTTAGCTGCCTCCCAGGAAGCCAAACATCACATTTGAGCACAAGTTAAAGTCCTAGCTATTCACCTTCTTCAGCCCTGTGCTAAGGCAAATGGGAATGCAGTGGAAGATGGCTCAAGTGCGTGAGCTACCCCCATAAACTGGGTGACCCAAATGGCATTCTAAGATCCTGTCTTCAGCCTGGCCTAAAGTTATGGCTATGTAGGGAGTATGCCAGCAAATGGAAGCTCTCTCTCTCTCTCTCTCTCTTTCCCTGTCATTCTGCCTTTCAAGTAAATAAATACATCCTTAGTAAAATAAAATGAAATTCCTGATTCATTGAGATGTGTTTGTAAAGCACTTAGGCAAGAGTTGGCAAAGAAAGAATGTTCAGTTAGTGGTCATTCCTAGTAATTCTTATGATAAAAGGAAAATAAAAAGAGAACAGCTTTGGTGAGAACCTGAATTATTCAGTGTGGTAGCCACTAGACACATACAAATTCTTTCTTTCTTTAACTTATCTGAAAGACACATGCTCAAAGATACCTTCCATCTGCTGGTTTACTCCCTAGATGCTCACAAAAGTTTGGATAGAGTCAAGCCAAAAACAGGAGCCTGAAATTAAATCCAGGTGTCCTGGGCAGGTGGCAGGGACTCCTGCGAGACATCACCTGCTGCCTCTCAGGGTCTTCAGTGGCAGGAAGCTGAATAGCGGAGTAGAACCGGGACTCGAACCCGGACTTGAACTCAGGCACTTCAATATGGGATGCAGGTGTCCCAGGAAGGAGCTTATTCCACTGTGCCACATGATGGAAGAGCTCTCTCTGTCTCTCCTTCTCTCCCTCTTTCTCTCTGCTTTTCAAAAAATTTTTAAAATGAGTTAACACTTAAAATCCAGTTCTCTAGGCGTGCTGGCCAAATGTCCAATGCTCTAATGTTGTATGTGATTGATGACTAAGATATTGGACAGTGCCGTTTACAGAATGTTTCCACAATTGCAAAGAAGTTCTGTTGGACAGCTCTGGGTCAAACAGTGTGTACTGCCAGAGAAGAAAGTAGGAAGAAAGTAATCTATAGAGGCACCCGGGGGAAGGGGTATCCTTTAGAAAGGCAATGCAGGCAGACAGAGCTGTCTTTCAGTCTGCATGGAGAGGGGACACGTGGTGTACCATGCTTAACGAATAGCCTCTGTACCCTGGGACAGGGACAAAGGCTAGGGTGTCCCTGTCTGCCAAATTCCAGAAAATCAGCCCTTGTCTTGGTATCAGATCTCTAACTGGGCCTTTGCCATTGATCCCATTCATCACAAATGCACAAAGGAACAAACTGAAGTTTGAAGAGAGAAAAAGGCTTTGGCCTGCAGACACAAGAAATATTAGTAAACAAGGTTGAGCTAGACCCTTAGAGCCCTACTTCCAGCGGCCTGGATTCTCAGACCCAGCATTGCAATGACATGGTGCAGCTGCAGCCTGTGCACTTCCAAGAAAGGGAGCCAGCTGAAATGCATATCACCGAAGCTGCCACCCAATTATACCAACTCCAGGCCAAGCATAAGAAGTTGAGAGGGGAGGGCTAAAATGTTAGAATCCTTAACAAAGAGCCAAGACTTGGAAGAAAGGAGAAGGATGTGGGCTGGAAGTTACCTTTGTCCTTGCTCTCCAGGTCACAAACTCTGGCCCCCTTGACTTGCCCCCAGCCCTGCCAGCACCTCTTGAACATTCCAAGTTTCTCTCTCTTGACCTGTATAATTTGATCTGGAGAGCCTTATCCTGTTCCACAGAGCTTCCAGAAACATTGTCAAGAATTGGTGGCCCTTGGTGCTCTATGGCATAGCAGGTAAAGCCTCTACCTGTGGTGCTGTGCCATCCCGTATGGTCCCCATTTCAAGGCCTGGCTGCTCCACTTCTAATCCAGCTCCCTGCTAATAAACCTGGGCTGCTAAGACAGCCCAAGGACTTGGGTTCCTGCACCCATGTGGGAGATCTGGAAGATGCTCCTGGCTCCTGGCTTTCTGGCCAGTCCTGCTCCAGCCAGTACAGTCATTTGGGGAGTAAACCAGCAGATAAAAGATCTCTGTTGCTCGCTCTCATTTCCGTGCTGTCTCACTCTGTCTCTCCTCTTAGGAATCATTCTTAGGAAAAAAATGATGTCCCCTACTCCCAAGATTGGGGGAAATTGATATGCAGCAATGGGAAACTCATTTCACCCAAGGTTATGGGGAGGGATGGAGTGGACACTGCGGGAAACCTGGGGCAGTGACCTCGGCTCCTGTTCTGTGATCTGTGTTCCAGAGAACTTGCCCCCAACACCAGAGCAGTGGGCTGAGCCTCAGCTAGGCCTCTCCGAGTATAGCATGTGGGTTTTCTAGAAGAGTTGTTGCCCTTGTTTCCCAGGATCTAGGTAAAGCATCCCTGACCTCAGCTGACTGTCCTCACCAAGCTGCAAGTCCAAGGCAAATGGCGATCTCCCTACTCTGCATGCAGACCGATCGATTCCAGGCTGAATGACTGCAGTGGCCTCCTCCATCTTTTCCTTCTTGGACCCTTCAATCGACAAGGCAGCCAAGATATCTTTCTGAAATTCAATCATGTCACTTGGAAGAAAAAAAATCCAAGCTCTGGCATTTAAGGCTGCTAAAAATCTGGATCCTTCTCACACCTCTGTCTGTTTCATATACACACAAGCATATTTTGCAAAGCATCTGAAGAAATATTACCTTCTGTTCTGGGAACAGCTGCACAGCCATCCCTGCCAGAAGTCTGCTTAGACTCAGCCTTGAAGAAAAACACAGTGGCAACTGTGTGCTTTTCCTTTCCTGCCATTGTTGGACCCAGTGGGGTTTCTGCTGACACCCTACCCTAGCCTGTACACACCCTGGCTCCCAAGGAACAGGCTGTTTTTATTTTAAGACTAGTCACTGACTTCATCCTGCCCACAGATCTTGCCAGCAGTTTGAGGGGAGGGGAGAATATTTGGCTTCAGGTGACAAGTCCCAAGTTTGGCTCTGGATAGGGTCAGGGGAGCTTGGGGAGAAGACAGAAGAGGAGGCCCTGTCTCTGGGAGTCTCTCGTAGGGAACAGAACAAGTGTGTGCCCTGTGTCCTTGGGCTGAGCTTCCTTCCTAGGCCCTTTTCCCCTCCCCAGGGAGTCCAGCTGAGCACTTCCTATGACACAATCAACATAATTGCAAGTAGGAAAAGGGGTGAAGGTGGGGGATGGGAAGCAGAGTAGGAGGGTTGATGGAAAGGCCAGAGAGTGGGTCTCTCTGGGCACCTACCCCCTAGCCTTGAGGGGCAGGAATGGGGTAGCATGGTTTTCATGCCTTCTTCTAGAAAAGAAAGAGCAGGTTGGGTCAGAGGCTAGACAGCTGGAGAGGGCAGCCTCTACTCACCTGGGCCCCACCTCTGCACAGGAGTTCCAGATAAAGCTCTCCCTCGGTAACTACATTATAACTTCAATCCTAGAGGTCTTTGGCAGAGGTGTAATTGTTTTCAGGAGGGCATTTTGGCTTATCCAGAGCCTCCATTATATGCCCTGAGGAGCTGGGAACTTAATACTACTGTTCGGGATAAATCTTCCATGTGCTGCTTCATGCTGGGCGTTTGAGGTGGTAGTGAGGACAACTGGTACTCAGGAGGAGCCTGTTTGGGAGTGGGCGGGGCTGCCATCTGAATTTCTTCTTTGATCTAGGACCCCACATGTTCCAAGCATGGCACAGAATCCAGACAAGAATTTTGTGCCTCCTGTTCAAGGACAGAAAAACTTCCAGTTTGTATAAAACATGATTTTATTAAATTGTGATTTTGCTATATGTTGGCTGCTGAGAAAAAAAAATCCGAAGAGCAAAATATATTTTTCTATTAAAAAGTGATACTCAACAATAAGCAATGGTTAAACACATTTGATGTATTTAATGAGATGTATCTGTTATTTGAAAATAAATGCGAGGAAAAAGGTTGCAACTGTGGAAGATCATCCAGCTGCTGGTTTACTCCTCACATGACTGTGAAAGCTGGGTCTGGATCAGGCTGCAGCAAAAAGCCAGGATTCCCATCTCTCTCATGGAAATGGTCTCTCACGTGGGTGACAGGAGTTCAGACACTCAGGCTGTCTTCTGCTGCTTTCCCAGGCACGTTATCAGGGAACTGGATCACAAGAGGAGCATCGGGACTAAAATCAGAAGTCCCGTATGAGATGCCCGAATCATCAGCAGAGCCTTCACCTGCTGCACAACACCAGCCCCTGCACTTGATACACTTGAAAGGAACTTCAATTATTATTATGATTTAGCTTAACTTTAAATTTGGCATAAAACAAACAAAAAGCTAAAAAACACATGGAGTGTAAACTGTCAAGATTGGAGAACTAGACAATTCCACAACATTTGGAGACTTCAATACACACTTTCTTTTTAAATATTTATTTATTTTTATTTGAAAGGCAGATTTTACGGAGGAGAGGCAGATAGGGAACATTTTTCATCCATTGGTTTATTCTTCACATGGCTGCAATGAGAGCTGTTGATCCAAAATTAGGAGCCAGGAGTCTCTTCCGGGTCTCTCTGGTGGATACAGGGTCCCAAGGACTTGGAAAAATCCTCTATTGCTTTCCCAGGCCATTGACGCAAAGCTGGCTCATATATGGAATAGCCAGGACATAAATCAGCATCCATATTGATGGAAGGTTAATCTGTTGAGCCATCGTGCTGGCTCCAATACCCACTAATGCATAGAACAAGTAGACAGAAGATGAGCAAGATCTGAATAGCACAAAACAACTAGTCCTCACAAACAGCCACAGTATATTTGATGAATAACAGCAGAATATCCATTCTTCTCAAGAGCACGTGGAACATTTTCTAGGATAAACTATCCATTATTCCATAAAACAAGTCTCAACACATTTAAAAGAATTGAAATCATACAAAGTATATTCCCTGGTCACGATGGAATGAAATTAGAAATCAATAACAGAAGGAAATTGGGGACATCAACAAATGTGTGGAATTTAAACAATACATTCCTGAGTAACCAACGGTCGAAGAAGAATTCACAAGGGAAATTAGGAAATGCTTTGAGATGAATGGAAATGAAAATATACTAAAACTTATATGAGGTAGTGAAAGCATTAGTTGGAGGAAGATTTACTGCTGTAAACACCTATACTTAAAAGAAGACATTACATAAAACAGAATGAAGGGTCCTCAAAACATGAAAAATAAAACCCAAATAGTCAGCAACCACTCTTCCAAGTTTATAGCCAAAGGACTGAAGTATGTCAAAGAGATCTCTTCATTCCAGTATCATTCACAACAGCCAAGATATGAAATTAACCTAAGAGCCCAGGGACAAATGAATGCATAAAGAAAATGTGGAATACATATTCAATGGAATACAAGTCAATCTTTTACATAAAGGAATGAGTGGGCATTTGGCCAAACAGTTAAGATGCCCACATCCCACACTGAGTTGTATCGGTTCCTGAGCCAGCTTTGATTTCAGCTTTCTGCTCATGTGCATCATGGAAGGGAGCACTTAATGCGTTAAATATTAAACTCATAGAGGGCGAGTTTCCGGCACCTGGCTTTGGCCTTGCCCAGCTCTGGCTCTTGTGGGTATTTGAGGACTGAACCAGCAGATGAGAGTATTTTTCTCTCTCCCCTCCTCTCAAATTTAATAAATACAAATTTTTAAGAAGGATGACAACTCATTACATATGGCAAATGCTGGAGGCCATTAACCTAAGCTATAAGCCTAACACAAGAAGACAAATGCTGTATAATCTCATGTTTATGTGAAACTTGAAAAAGTAGAAACTGCATCAGCAGAGAAGAGAAAGATGTTTACAAGGACTCTGTGGGGGGCGGGGATGGAGAGGAGTTAGTTAATGGTGAGAAGTTTCAGTTAGACTTAATGAGTGAATTCTAGGAATCTATGATTGTAAGGCACGGTGATTACAGCTAATAATGTCTCATAGTTGTACAGAAAGCTAAAACTCTAGGGGTGTGTGTTAGGCATAGCCGTTAAGTCATTGCCTAGGATGCTCACATCCACATCAGATTGCCTGGGCTTGAATTTTGCTGTTTCTGATACCAGATTCCTACTAATGCCTGCCCTAGGAGGCAGTAAGGAATGGCTCAAGTGTTTGGGTCCCTGCTACCCATGCAGGAGATCCTGGATTGAGTTCCAAATTCTTGGCTTTGGTCTGTTCCAGTGCTGGAGTTGTTCACATTTGGGAATGGAAGATCTCTGTCTCTTATCTTTCTACTTTTAAATAGAATTTAAAAATAAAAAATTAATTAATTCAAAGTTATATAAAAAAAGGAGAGTAAAAGACAGAAAAGGCAGACTCTTTGCTGATGCATCAGCTGGTTCTTTCAAACACCCGTAAAAAAAAAAAAAAAAAAAAGGAATCCAGACCAAATAAATAACTAAATAAAATTTAAAATATAAACAAATAAGGAATCCAGGGCCTGGTGCAATGGCTCAGTGGCTAGATCCTCACCTTGCAAGTGCCAGGATCCCATATGGATGCTAGTTCGTGTCCTGATTATTTTTCTTCCCTTCCACCCCGCTACTTGTGGCCTGGGAAAGTAGTAAAGAGTGGCCTAAAGTCTTGGGACCCTGTGCCTGTGTGGGAGACCTGGAAGAAGCTCCTGACTCCTGGCTTTAGAAAAGCTCAACTCCAGTCATTGCAGCCACTTAGGGAGTGAATCAGCAGACGGAGGGTCTTTCTTTCTGTCTGCAAATCTGCCTTTCTAATAAAAGTAAAACTTAAGACAAAAAATCCTAATCAAAAAAAGAAAAATGAAACTTAAAAATAATTTATTTATTTAAAAGAGTTACAAAAAGTGGGTGACAGAAAGAGATCTCTATTTACTGGCTCACTCCCTAGATGATCACAACAATTAGAGCTAGACCAGGCCAAAGCCAGAAGCCAGAAGACTTTTTTATGTCTCCCATGTAGATGCAGGCTCTTAAGCATATATGCCATCTTCCACCATGGTGCTAGGACCATTAGCAAGGAGCTGGATCAGAGGTGGGATAGCTGACATATAGAATGATGACCTAGCATGGGTGACTTTACCCACTGTGCCACAATGCTGAGCTGGAAAAAGAAGAAAAAAAAGTGAAGTAATAGCCTAAATATTTTCCTTAAGAAATTATAAGGATTGGCATTGTGGCCTAACAGGTAAGGCTACTGCATGCAGATATCAGCATCTCATAGGTTTGCCGGATTGTGTCCTGGCTGCTCCATTTCTAAGACTTTTAAAATTTATTTTTTATTGGAAAGTCAGATATACAGAGAGCAGGAGAGACAAGAGGAAGATCTTCTGTTCATTGATTCACTCCCCAAATGGCCTCAATGGCTGGAGCTGAGCTGATCCAAAACCAGGAGTCAAGAACTTCTTCCGGGTCTCCCACGCGGATGCAACGTCCCAAGGCTTTGGGCCATCCTTGACTGTTTTCCCAGGCCACAGGCAGGGAGCTGGATGGAAGTGGGGCTTCTGGGGTAAGAACTGGTATCTATATGGGATCCCGGTGCGTGCAAGCAAGGACTTTAGCCACTAGGCTACCGCGCCATGCCTGGCTGCTCCATTTCTATTCCAACTCTCTCATAATGGCCTGAGAAAAACAGAAGAAATAAATCTAGTATTTGGGACCCTGCCAGCATGTGGGAGACCCTGATGGAGCTCTAGGATACTGGCCTTATCCTGGTTCAGTTCTGGTTACTGTGCCATCTAGGAAGTGAACCAGCAAATGGAAGATCTCTCTCTTGCTCTACCTCTTTCTCTTCCTCTCTCTTTATAACTGATAATACCAGTCCCTCAATTATATTTTTTTGTATATTGTTAATGAAGAGATAAAAAATGAAGTAAAGAAAACAATCCCACCCCCAAATGCCAACAACTGGTGCAATAGTTCAACTTGCTAATCCCCCACCTCCAAGCCGTGGTATCCCACAGGGGCACCGCTTTTTGTCCCAGGTGCTGCACTTCCCATCCAACTCTTTGTGGCCTAGAAAAACAGCAGAGGATGGTCCAAGGCCTTGAGACTCTGCACCTGTGACAGACTAGAAGCTCCAGGCTCCTGGTTTCGGATCAGCTCAGCTCCGGTTGTTGCCACCACTTGGGGAGTGAACCAACAGATACCACAAACTTTTAGCAATTAAGATAATGTGGTCCCAGAGTAATAGCCTAGTGGCTAAATCCTCACTTTGCATCCACTAGGATCCCATATAGGCACTGATTCGTGTCCTGGCTGATCCACTTCCCATCTAGCTCACTGTTTGTGACCTGGAAAAGCAGTGTAGGACAGCCCAAAACCTTTGGACCCTGCACCCACATGGGAGACCCAGAAGAAGCTCCTGGCTCTTGGCTTTGGATCAGCTCAGCTCCAGCTGTTGTGACCCACTTGGAGAATGAACCAGTGGATGGAAGTTCTTTCTGTCTGTATCTCCTTCTCTCTTTATCTGCCTTTCCAATAAAATAAATCCTTTCAATATAAAAAAAGATAATGTGATGCTGGCATAATAAGAGAGATATTATTCAAAGGAACAGAATTGGGCGTCCTGAAATAAACTCTCACACTTAAGGTCAAATCAATTTTTGATAAGAGTGCCAAGAGCAGTCACCCTGATGTGCCTCGTGAGAGGCAGGTGGGTCTGTTACACCTACATGAGACTTAGTTTAAGCTCCTGTCAAGCCTAATCCCTCATCACAGACATTCAAGGAGTGAATCCGTACATGGGAATCTTTCTGTCTCTGTCAAATAAACTCGCAAGTCACACAAGGAAAAAGTAAATCAACTTAAATTACTAAAATTGAAAACTTCATGACTTTAAAATGTACCCTTGCGAAAGAGAAAAGAAGGACTGGCATGTGGCAGAGCAGAGTAAGCCAATCGTGTGATGTTCAGCTTTGGATGTGGCGGCCTGCTCCTCACACGCAAGACCTGGTTTCAGCCTGGGCCAGATGTGTCCAGTGCAGTCATTCGGATAGTGAAGCCGTCAATAAATTTATCCTTTCCTTCCTCTCTCTATCACTATTGTTTGCTTGCTTTTTTCTTTTTCTTTTTTTTTAAGATTTGTTTCTATTGGAAAGTCAGATTTACAGAGAAGAGGAGAGACAGAAACATCTTCCTTCCGCTGGTTCACTCCCCAAGTGACCACAACAACTGGAGCTGAGCTGATTCAAAGCCAGGAGCCAGGAGCTTTATCCAGGTCTCCCAGGTGAGGGCAGGGTAGTGGATGGGAAGCAGGACCACCAGTACACAACTGGTGCCCCTATGGGATCCTGGTGCACATAAAGTGAGGACTTTAGCCACTATGCTACCATGTCAGGCCACACTATTGGTTTCAATAAATAAATACAACTTTTTTGAAAAAGTGAAAAGAGTCCAAAGAATGGAAGAAAATTATTGCACATTATATATATCTGATAAGGGACTTGTACCTGGAATGTACTAAGAACTCTTATAAGCCATAATAAAAGGACAAAAAATTTTTTTAAAATTTTTTTTTCAAAAAATTTAAGAAAGGACCTGGATAGATATTTCTCCAAAGAAGATAAACAAGTGATTGAGTGACCGAAACACACATTAAAACATGTTCCAAATCATTAGTTATCTGGGCAATGTGAATCAAAAACACGATGAGGAGGTATCACTTCCCACTTTATTTTAGGATGGCTTAAAATAAAGATGTAAGAACAAGTGATATTGGAACCCTCATGCATTGTTGGCAGAAATGTAAAAGGTGCAGCCACTTTGGAGAACAACTTGGCAGTTCCTCCCAAGGCTAAACATAGAGTTGTCCTACACCACTGCCATTCTACTCCTAGCACTGCATCCAAGGGCACGAAAACGTAGCCACACGAAAACTTGTACACAACATTCACCGCTGCATTGTTCATTATAAGGAAAACATGAGAACAACCCAAATGCCCATTTTTTAGGCAGCAAAGAAGACATCAGCCTATATTTAACAGAAGAGCTGTAAAATAAAAACGGGAATGTTTGTGTGTGTGTGTGTGTGTGTGTGTGTGTGTGTGTGTGTGTGTGTCTGAATGAGGGAAGTGTGGAAACTTGTCTTGGAAGCCGAACAGCAAAAGCCTTGCCCTTATTCCACTTTCTTTGGTGGGTCCCAGTGCTCCCCCAGGGGCAGTTTAGGGGCATCTTGCCTGTGTATCTAGCAATCTGATAGGCTCAATAGCACTGTGCTGATAAAGTCCTGATGGAGGGATTTCATGAATTGCAGGCCCAGAAAGTCCTCTACCCAGCAATATCCCAGAAGAAGGATGAGGAGGAAAATGAGTGGGTCACCACCCACATCTGTGAAAATCCTGATGTGAAGCTGACTAAGCTCTCAGTTCCTTCCCGAGATGCCCACCTGCTTCTGCCATGTGCGGTACTTTCATTACACTTTGCTGCTTTGCTTACTGCCACTTACACATCTGAAATTATTGTGCTGTGCAAAGACAAGAACTTCTGTTACAGCCAACTCTGGCTAACACATCAGCTGATGACTGTGTAGGAGGAAGGGGATGATGTTGGGTCTTGTCCCATGCCAGAGTATTTCCACACAGACAACGATAGTGAGCAAACCAGAAGTTCTATTGAAAACGGGGAACCTCCTGACACAGCTTTTGGTTGGTGGGGGCAGTAAGATCCTCTGAAGGAGGCCAAAGCAGCTCGCAAGTGAGGACTCTTCTGTCACACAAAGTAGAACCAAAAAGAGCAGTTGGTTCTGTGTTAGGTTTAAAGGATTGACATTGTGTCCAATTGCAGGTGCTGAAAGCGTCATGGAAGTTCACACTTTTGTTTGGTCTATGAAGATAAAGGAAGGCGGAAATAGAAATGATCATCCAATCGGTGAGCAATAAGTCTCGTTGCTTATAAGCCGGGGTCAGGGGAAGCATGTCTGGGCTGATCTCTGCTTGACAGCCTGGTCTGCACTCATCCTTCTTGATGTACTCAAGTTTTGCCAAAAGCAGTTCCCCAAAGAAGCCAGTGATGTCTTCGCTAACCTTGCTCCTTTTTCACTTCCACATGGACCTTACCTAACTGCGTACTAACCCATGCCATGCCTCACAACTGGCTAAAGATGCAGTATATCCATACAATGGAATAATTCGAAATACTAATTCACACTACAACGTGAATGAATCTTGAAAATCTACCAGGTGAGGGGCACTGGTCACTGAAGACCACACAATACATGATTCTGTCTGGGTGAAATGTTCAGAAAAGGCAAAATCATAGACAGAGTAGGCTGGTGGCTGCCTAGGGCTGGGGGGGGATTGGGGGAAATAGACACTGATTGCTCACGGGTATGATTTTCTTTTGGGGGTAATGAATATGTCCTAAACCTGATTGTGATGGTTGTACAACTCTGTAATTATATTAAAACCCTTGAATCATACTCTTTAAATTAAATAGGGGTTTTGGATGTTCTAGTAATTATATCTCAGCAAAGTTGTTATAATAACAAAAATGGAAAGAGGTAATAATACAGACAACGACATGGATGAACCTTCAAAACATGATCCTTAGTAAAAGAAAATGTAAACATTTAAAAATTTCTCTAAATCAAGAAAAACAGACACAAAAATGCATATATATATATATATATAGAGAGAGAGAGAGAGAGAGAGAGAGAGAGATTTTTTTTTTTTTTATTGTTGCTTACATTGTATTATGTAGTACAGTTTTATAGGCGCTGGGGATTCCCCCCACCCCTCCCATACCCCTCCCCCCATGGTGGATTCCTCCACCTTGTTGCATAACCATAGTTCAAGTTCAGTTGAGAGAGAGAATTTTTTAAAGATTTATTTTTTTATTGGAAAGGCAGAGCTACAGAAAGAAAAAGACACACACTAGAAGTGCTCCATCTACTGGTTCACTCTCCAAGTGGCCACAATGGCCAGAGCTGAGCCGATCTGAAGCCGGGAGCCAGCAGCTTCTTCGGGATCTCCCTTTTGGGGTGTCCTCCACTGCCTTCCCAGGCCACAAGCAGGGAGCTGGATGGGAAGTGGAGCAGCCAGGATTAGAACTGGATTAGAACTGGCACCCATATGGGAGGTGAGGATTTAGCCACCATATATGGTTTATATGATTCCATTCACATAAAATACAGAGAATAGGAAAATCCACAGACAGAAACGAAAACTAGTGGTAGCCAGGGACTAGAGGGTAGCGAGGAGACTGAGGCTCATTGCTAAGGAGTACAGGGACTCTCAAGGGGGTGATGGGAATCTTCTAGAATAATAGTGGCAGTTATGATTGCACAACCTTATGAGGAAGCTAAAAAGCACTGACTTGTACTATTTGCAGGGGTGACTTTTTTGATATATACATTATATCTCAATTATTGTAAAAATAGCCTTCCAGAATAAACAGAAGCAAGGTCTCCTGATTTGAGCTGTAGAATTTGCAGAGTAACCTTTGTCACCCCTTGATTATTTCACCCTTATAATCAACAGACTTGATCCATTGTTTGTTTCTGCCTGGGCCTTGGTGCAACCAGGGGAAGGAATAGCTGTGACCTGAATGTCCTTTCCAACTGGAATAGATTTTACTTCGTCTTTGGCCCCTCCTTTCCTATCTCCCTGTCCTTTGAAACTTAAGCTCTGTTAAAAATTACATCTGCTCTCAAAGAACTTTGTTAGCTTTGAACCTTTTCTAGTTTTTACTCCCTTTGGAAGGATGAAAGTCTGTTTTCAAAACTAGCCCTTTTAATCACATGGTACAGTAAATAGAAACGAAAATGTTTTAAAAGTCATCTTTGTACAAAGGCAATCCATCATCATTCTAGAACATTTGGAAAATTCATAAAGTACAGTAAGGGGGAAAATAGCAACCCTGGCCTCAACACCCAGAAAAAAGCACTCTTTAAAAAAAGATTATTTGGGGCCCGGCGCGGTGGCGCAAGTGGTTAAGTCCTCGCCTTGCAACCCCGGGATCCCATATGGGCGCCGGTTCTAATCCCGGCAGCCCCGCTTCCCTTCCAGCTCCCTGCTTGTGGCCTGGGAAAGCAGTGGAGGACAGCCCAAAGCTTTGGGAACCTGCACCCGTGCGGGAGACCCGGAAGAGGCTCCTGGCTTCGGATCGGCATAGTATCGGCCCGTTGCGCTCACTTGGGGAGTGAATCATCGGACGGAAGATCTTCCTCTCTCTCTCTCCTCTCTCTGTACATCCGCCTTTCCAATGAAAAAATCAATAAAAATAAATCTTTAAAAAAAAAAAAAAAAAAAGATTATTTGGTTATTTGAACTGACATAGAATGGTGTGCATCTACTGGGTACAACACGTTGTTAAATATACACATGTCTACAATGTGGGATGGTTTTAAATTTGGCCAATTAATAGGTACCTATAAATAGTTGTTATTTTGGGGGTGATAACACCCAACTTCTACTCTTCACATTTTTTTAAAACACCATATATCCTCATTAGACATAGTCACCACATTTTACAACAGATCTAGAAAGAACTGTTCTTATTTTTTTTAAAGATTTATTTGTTTTTATTACAAAGTCAGATATACAGAGAGGAGAGAGACAGAGAGGAAGGTCTTTTGTCTGATGATTCACTCCCCAAGTGAGCGCAACGGCCGGTACTGCGCTGATCCGAAGCCAGGAGCCAGGAAACCCCTCCGGGTCTCCCAAGCGGGTGCAGGGTCCCAAAGCCTTGGGCCGTCCTCAACTGCTTTCCCAGGCCACAAGCAGGGAGCTGGTTGGGAAGTAGAGCCGCTGGGATTAGAACCGGCGCCCATATAGGATCCTGGCGCGTTCAAGGTGAGGACTTTAGCCGCTAGGCCATGCCGCCGGGCCCCAAGAACCATTCTTATTAACACCCTTCTTAGTTTTCTTAGTTTAATTGCCTAATTGAGATCATACTCATATTCATTATTTCCAATTTTTTTTTCCCAGCAAAATTTTAAACATGGAGAAAAGTTGCAAGTCTAGCATAATGAACCTCCATATTATCATCATCTTAAGTCAGCAGTTGTCAATTTTTTTTAAGATTTATTTATTCTTATTGTAAAGTCAGATATACAGAGAGAAGGAGATACAAAGATTTTTGTCCGATGATTCACTCCCCAAGTGACCTCTCCAAGGGCCCCCCCCCCAAGTGACCGCAACAGCTGGTGCTACACCAATCCAAAGCCAGGAGAAGCCAGGAGCTCTTCCTGGTCTCCCATGCAGGTGCAGGGTCCAAGGCTTTGAACCGTCCTCGACTGCTTTCCCAGGCCACAAGCAGGGAGCTGGATGGGAAGTGGAGCCACCAGGATTAGAACCTGCAACTATATGTGATCCTGGCAAATTCAAGGCGAGGACTTTAGCCCCTAGGCCACAGCGCCGGGCCCAAGTTGTTAAACTCTTGGTTAATATATATATATATATATATATATATATATATATATATATATAAATATATATAAAAGATTTTTAAATTTATTTTTATTGGAAAGGCAGATATACAGAGAGAAGGAGAGACAGATAGGAAGATCTTCCATCCAATGATTCACTCCCCAAGTGACCACAGTGATTGGAGCTGAGCCAATCTGAAGCCAGGAGCCAAGAGATTCTTCCTTGTCTCCCATGCGGATGCAGGGTCCCAAGGCTTTGGGCCGTCCTCGACTGCTTTCTCAGGCCACAAGCAGGGAGCTGGATGGGAAGCAGGGCTGCCAGGATTAGAACCAGCACCCATATGGGATCCTGGCACGTGTAAGGCGAGGACTTTAACCACTACGCTATCACGCAGGGCCCTAAGTTTTGGTAAATATTTTTTAGCTATGTGTGTACATGTGTTCCTTTTCATTTTTTAAGATTTATTTTATTTTATTTTTATTGGAAAGTCAGATATAAACAGAGGAAGATCTTCCAGCCGATGATTCACTCCCCAAGCGACCACCATAGCTAGAGCTGAGCCGATCTGAAGGCAGGAGCCAGGAGCATCTTTTTGGTCTCCCACATGGGTGCAGGGTCCCAACGCTTTGGGCCATTCTGGATTTCCCAGGCCACAATCAGAGAGCTGGATGGGCAGCTGGGCTGTTGGGATTAGAATAGCTGCCCATATGGGATCCCAGCACATGCAAGGCGAGGACTTTAGCCACTAGGATATTGCCCTGGGCCCCATGTGTTCTTTTTCTAAATAATTTCTGAGTAAATTGCAGACAATTATGACACTTAAATCTAAATTTCCTAGCATGCAACTTGTATTTTAAAAGGAGATTTTTCTACACTATTTTTCATAATTAAGGAAATAAATAATTCCCTGGTATTATCCACTATTCAATCCTTATGAAAATTATCCTAATTCTCACACCCTTGGGATAGAACTGTATAATAGTTCTTCACATTGTAACTCTCCCACCAAAAAAGCAAGGTCGTTTGAAAGGCATTCAACAAAGTAGATAAGGACATACTCCCATCTGTCCTTGGAAATAAATACCTTGAGATATCTGAGTACAGCCGGTGGGAGAAATGTGAAGGTCCCAGTTTTTGGGAGGTGCTCGTTTTTTTGTTTGTTTTAAAGAGTTTATTTTTATTGGAAAGTCAGATTTACAGAGGAGAAACAGAAAGCTATCGCATCTGCTGCTTCACTCCCCAAGTGGTCACAATGGCCAGAGCTGAGCCGATCTGAAGATAGGAGCCAGGAATTTCTTACGGGTCTCCCACACGGGTGCAGGGTCCCAAGACTCTGGGCTGTCCTGGATTGCTTTCCCAAACCACAAAAGCAGGGAGCTGGAAGGGAAGTGGAACAGCCAGGGTATGAACCAGCACCTGTATGGGATTCTGGTGCATGCAAGATGAGGATTTTAGCCGCTAGGCTACCAATACTGGATCCCTCTCCCCGCTCCCCACCTTTTTAAAAATAATTTTTATTTTTATTTGAAAAGAGAGAGAGAGAGGAGGGGAAGAGAATGAGGAGCAGGGGATACACAGAGACAATCAGAGACCTTCTGTCTACCAGTTCACTCCTCCGAATGACTAGCACAGCTGGGCTGGGCCAGGTCAGAGCCAGGAGGCTGAGACTAAATCCAGGACTCGCACACCGGTGGCAGAGACCCAACTACTGGGGTCATCACTTGCAGCCTCCCAGGGTTCCTATTAGCAGGAAGCTGGAATGAGATGGGGGCCAGAACTTGAACCCAGACACTCTGAGAAGCAGATGCCCAAGCAGCCTGTAACCACGGTGCCCAATGGCTGCCCCAAGGACAGTGCTCACGCTCTTCCTGCCTTCCCACCAGCCTGCATGGCTTCCTGGGAAGGCAGCAGGAGGTACAAGAGGAAGCACAACTTCATTTCTTCCTTCCTGGCACCGAATTTCAGCGACAGTCATGGCGACCTTGTCCTCCTGGCTTGGGGTGTGCCCTTGGAGTCACCATGCTCACCTCATCCTCTATTCAAACAAGCCCAGAGGACCAGCACAGCTGGCTGCCCCATCCTCTGCTCACTCTGTGGGCCACTACTCTGACCCCACTTGTGCTCAAACAGCCCCTCACATAGCATTTTGGTTTTGTTCTCATTTATATTTAAATATTTTAAAAGAATTTATGTATTTATTTGAAAGGTAGAGCAAGAGAGAGAGATGGGATAGGAGACAGGGAGAGCAGGAGGGGGGGTGAGAAGAAATTAATTTTCCATCTGCTGATTCATGCCTCAAATCCCAGCCAGGTCTGGGCCAAGAGCCAGGACCTCTTTAATCTGATTTCCCACATGGGTGACGGGCCCAAGCACTCAGGCCACTTTATGCTGCCTTCCCAGGTGCATTAGCAGGGAGTTGCATCAGAAGCAGAGTATCAGGTACTTGAACCTGCACTCTGATAAGGGATGCTGGCGCTCCTAGTGGTGGGTTAACTTGCTGCACCATGACACTAGTGTCCATAAACCCAGTGGTCATCTTGAGGTGGAGGCTAGTAGAGGTCCCTAAGCCAAAAATGGCACAGCAAGACAAGACTCTGAAGAGTTAAAGAAAAAAAAAAAAAAAAAAAGGAAGCATCAGCCACCTAAGTAAGGTGTAAGAAAAATTTTAAAGAAGGGAAAATAGCCATATGTAAGCCAGACATTTTTTGAGTATCCTGGGAATTTTATTTAAAGGAAGTGGGATTTTAGGAGCTATAGAAATGATAACAAATAAACAAATATTTAACCAGAGGCCCTCAAGCCAGAGGCTGCTCCTCTCCAAATTGTGGTCCTGATCTGGCTGCTCCCTCAAGCCAGCCTTTGCAGAGACCTGAAGAAGGCTTTGCCATATTTCTGTCTGTGCAAACAGACCAGAAGTCCCACTCCTTATTCTCTGGAACCAACCCCAGGACAGAGCAAGACCTCCTTCCAGTGGCTCCCCGCTTGTTCCTGGGGAGATTCCTATGGATAACAAAGACGGCCACATCAGCAATGTCTTTGGTCCTGGTCACATCATCCCTTGTCACTCTGCACACAGAACCTGGGGGGGCGGGGGTTGGACTTCAGAATCCTGAGACTTAGAAGCCAAAGAGCCTGCTGGCTGCAATCCCAGAACAGCTCTGCTCAGAGGGCTGGGCCTGCGCATCTCCTCATTTTAGATCAATCCTGCCAACCCCTCCTTCTGGAAGAAAACCTTGAACACCGAGACATTTCCTAAGCTGGCACAAGCCTGTTGAGGGGTCTCTGGTGAGCCCAGTCCAAGCCAAAGAAGAAAGAGAGCATTTCTCTCCGTCGATTCACTTCTCAAATGTCTGGGGCTTGCCTGGAACTTCATCCCGATCTCCCACATATGTAGTACTTGGACCATTTTCTGTTACCTTCCCAGGAGCGATAGCAGGGAGCTGATTCAGAAATAGAGCAGTTGGGACTCAAACAGACACTGACATGGGATATCAGTATTGCAACCTGTAGCTTAACTCATTGCACTACCATGGCAGGGCCTGGCAGGTGGACTCTGTAATACTCTGGAATCTTTTTGAGTTCAGCTAGAATAAGCCCATTTAGCCCAAAGCAAAGTAGTAATGATAGTCTTTCTTACATCCCAATTCTCAGTACCACTCTGCCAACCTCATCCACCTCCCGTAACACACAGGGGTCCCACCCACTGCCACTTATTTTCACAAAGCCCATAATTTATGAGACACTCCTTTGCCAAAGTACCTCTATTTTAATGTAACACCCCAATGACACCAAAGCTAAGTAAGACATTGTAAAGCCAAGTCTTCCCTCTGGCACCTCACCTTCAAAGCACCCCATATATAGACAGCTCCCAGGGCCATCTTCCTTTTTAGGCCTCCATTTTCCCCGGTCATTAAAAAAAAAAAAAATGAGCAGCAAAATCAGGTCATTTTTCCAGAGCTCTTCCAACTTTGATCTACGAGGCTTTTGTCTTGACATTCCACCGCCTCCTGTTCTGAGAGCACAGGGCCGGCCAGCCCTTGTTAGGAGGCAGCCTGTCTGTGGTTTGGCACCACTGCCCAGCAGGCATTTATTAAATCAGTGGGATGTGGTCCCTGCTGGCCTGGAAAGGGAACATTAAGCTCCAAAAACTTCCTGCAGCAGGCCTCCTTCGGAGAGTACTGCTCTGAAGGGTGAGGAAAAAAAACACATTCAGGTCTCTGGCTGCGCTCCATGATCCTGTTCACTAGTGTTTTTTTTTTTTTTTTTTAACCCTGTTTGCACAGAGCACCAGGGACAGCAAACATCTGGAGATTCGTTTAAGACCTGGGTGACTTCTCTTTCCTGTGGGGGTGGCAGTTCTTGACCCTGGTAAGCCAGGCTGACCTTTGCTCATGCCCCTTCCCTTGCCGTCTTCAGCATTTCCCTGGGCAACAACCCTCTAATACAATCCACATGAACGCAGCTGCTAACAGCTCCTGGAAGGAGTGTCAGATCTAACACCTGCCTCTGCCTTTCTTGAGCCCTAGCAGCAAGGGGAAAAAAGAGTGCTGAGACCCCACTTTCGTACCTCCGGGTCTTGCAGAGTAAACTGCGGAGAAAGAAAAAGGAGGTGGGAAGACAGCAACATCCAGGAGGATGGTGTGTTGATGGTAGGAAAGGCAATGGTAGGAAAGGCAAGCAGTGCACAGGTGTAGCGATGTGGCTGCTGGTGGCCTGTGCGTCAGGGCTTGCCTCCTTTTCCAGGGACCTAAGTCATGTTGACAAGATCCATCACCCCAAGAAATAGGCTTGGGTTGAGAGGTTAGAGTGCATATATCACAGATGATCTTGTGATCCAGGGTTGCCCATCCCTACCCTCTCTGTTGTTGACTTGTGGAGTACCAAATTCCCTGGATTTCTGATTAAGGAAATATTTGGTGAGCCCTTATAAGACTGTGTGCCTGGCGCTGGGGAACAAACACATCAGTGAGTACAAAGGAGCCAGTTCTTGTGCTCCAGGTCCACATGCTTGGGAATCCCAACCGTGGATCACAAAGTTTCAGGGACACCACTTGGTGGGACAGGAGGGAGAGGTGATGGTCTCCAGGGACAGGAGGATCCCATTGGCAGGCCTGGGTCTCTCCCACTGTGACTTTCTGGCTTCCACTCCTCTGGGGTTTAGGGTCTGGACACAGGATTCCCTCTGGGTAAGGTCAGAGCTAGGATTCACTTTGGCCTTTTATCTTCCCACCCATGATGGCAACAGACCAAGAAATAAAAAGCATTGGCAAGAGGGACTGTGAAGCTGCTTGAAGTTTACTGACACACTCACTGAGGTGAGATTTTCTTTTGTTTTATTTACTTCCGTCGAAGAGGCCTCAGCTGATTTCACCACAGCATCTGTTCTTTGCTGTGATGAGCTTGACAGCAGCATACTCTTCAGGGGGTCTGAGATGGAAGACCCTGGCAAAGCAAAGCACTTCAGCTCTGGTGGCTTCAGGTCGCTGTGGAGCAGAGGAACTGGTGTCCTTCCCGGAGGGCCGCCTTCATCTCCTGGAACTCGGCCAAGTGGCAGGCCGCGTCCAGCCCCAGCCAGCGGTAGGCTTGGTGCTCGTGGGAGAGGCGGATCTCCGCATTGTAGTCCTTCACTTCCGCCAGCCAGTAAATGACTGTTTTGGGCTTCCCCCTGGCCACATAATTGAGCTCCTTTCTGAAGCCCTCAATGATGGTCAGCTGGCTTGCTTCTAGGCCTGCCTCCTCTTGAGTCTCCCTTAGGGCTGTTTCCAGGTCATTCTCTCCTGGATCCACATGGCCTGGTTAGAAGAAAAAGAGGGAGAAAAATCAATCTTCAGGAGTCTCCCACTCCCCGCAAGACTGAACTTTTCCAGACCAGAGAGGATTTAAAGACGGGCTCTTTGGGGACTTTTCTAAGGTGTTCCTAGGTTAAAGGAAGCCTGGAGACTGGCAACACCCTCCCATGTCTGGGGAGGGATGCAGAGCAGGCAGTGTCTGGGGCCTCCACAATCTCTTCTTCCCGCTCCCTGCAGAGTGAAACATACCATGTGTCTGGCATGTCAGCTTCTTTGATGGTGAGAGGAATGGCCCCCTCAGCCCTCCGCATTCTCGGTTGGAGCTTTCCTCGTGCTGTGTTCTCAGGGACCATGTTCCCCTAGGAGATCTGAGTGGTTTTCCTTAGGAGGGGCAGGCTCCTTTGTTGGCAGGCTGGGAGCTAGCTGAGGAGGGAGTACTTTGCCTGCGATCTGGTGAGGACTTAACACTGTCTACGGTTTGGCCCCTGGTGTCCCAGGGCCAGCAGACAGGCTCAAAACCGTGCACTGCCGCACCAGCAGCTGTTTCCAAGTAGCTATCAAGGCGTGTTTTCAAATTGTTTTCATCTTTCTGGCTGAGCAAGGCCAGATTTCAATTTCATAGGGAAACTGATGGGAACTTAGACGAAGGACGAGCTGAGAGCCAGTTCTAAGAAAATTTATTGGCAAGACCCAAAACCCAGGCAGACAGCTGCCAAAAAGCTGTTGTAGCAGAACTTGAAGCTCTGCAGACCGCAACAGTCCTCGGCTTTACCCCGAGACCTTTCCCACAAATTCTCAGCTTGCCCGGAGGGAAGGCCCGGGGAGGGCTTGGCAGCCTCCGTCTACTTGTGGATCCAACAGATTTCTGGGGAGCCTTCTGATGTGGGAGCTCCTGGGGAGCAGGAACTCGTAGCTGTTCCCTTCTTGGCTTGGAGATGGAGTTATAGACCCTCGCCCTCCTGCTTCCCTGGGGTCCTCGCTCCTCCTGCCTAACAGTGCCTTGAGTCAGTTGGAACTGCACAGAAAGCTACTTAGCGCTTAGAAACTCATTCTAGCCGCTGGCTTCTGGAAATTTTTCTCTGCACAGCACCTCCTACAGCAATGCAAAAACAGAGAGGTAGGGCCTGGCACAGTAGCCTGGTGGCTGAAGTCCTCGCTTTGATGTACTGGGATCCCACATGGGTGCCCGTTCGTGTCTCAGCTGCATGACTCCCTTGCAGCTCCCTCCTTGTGGCCTGAGAAAGCAGTAGAGGACGGCCAAGGCTTTGGGACCCTGCAACAGTGTGGGAGACCCAGAGGAAGCTCCTGGTTCCTGGCTTCAGATTGATTCAGCACTGGCCATTACAGCCATTTGGGGGGTGGACAAGTGGATGGAAGATCTTTCTGTATTTCCTTCTCTCTGTAGACCTGCCTTCCCAATAAAAATAAATAAATCCTAAAAAAAAAATAGTAAAAGAGATGGGTAAAGTAGGAGAGAAAGGTGGGAGGGATGCTGGTGGTGACGAACAACACTGATTCAGGATGCCCCTCCCCGCCATTCCCTGCAAGTATGGGGGAGTCTCTGCAGCAAGCCCCTCCAATAGCATCTATTTCAGTGTTCTACTCATCAATGTCAACAAGGTAACATTTCCCTCAAACCCAAGCAAGAAATGATGAGGGCAGACTTCCGACATCTTTCCGAGAGGGACCAAGCCGTGTGACTGAGATGATGAGGAGACAAGTGTGAAGGTGCCTATTTATGGTACATATTTGTGACACTTTTTTTTCTCCAACCTCGTGTAATCCCTCGTGTTAATCAAATCTGTAAAACTTATTTCCCGTTCCCACTTCCTAGTTTTCCACCAGCCATAGATCATGGTCCTCCACTCCTTTTAAAACTACTCTCTCTTGAAGTTCCTGTTCCGTTTTCTCTGGGGGCTGTGGACTCTGGGCTCCATACTCCGACAGATGCCAGAGCACAGTGTCCCTCCCCGCAGGGTTCAGCTAGGGATGACTCCTCTTCCCCATTTCTCTCTACATGGTCTCTTCTTTTTCAGGAGCTTGCAAACTCCATCTTTCACACTGTTGGAGTTGGGATCAGAAAAGCTGGTAGATGGAAACCAGCCAGCATACAAACAGATCTGAGTTTGGATTCAATGTTCAGGGTCCTGTTGTACCCTCTGGAGACTTGGCCAACTCCACAATCCCCAGATCTCTGTAATCCCCACAGCCTCCTGGTCTGAGAAGAATGCTGCTGGAGCTGACTGATAAATGCCCCCAGGATCAAGGACCTCACCTTTTCTGTGTTCTGAAATCAAAACACAGCTAGGTTCAGAAACACTTCAGAAGTCATCCTCTGTGTGTATGGTTAAAAAATAAAACAAACTGGGGCCCAGCGCTGTGGCCTAGCAGCTAAACTCCTCGCCTTGAATGCACCAGGATCCCATATGGGCACCGGTTCTAGTCCCGGCGGCTCCACTTCTCATCTAGCTCCCTGCTTGTGGTCTGGGAAAGCAGTCAAGGATGGCCAAAGCTTTGGGACCCTGAACCCATGTGGGAGGCCCAGAAGAGGCTCCTGGATCCTGGCTTTAGATCAGCATAGCATCGGCCGTTGCGCTCACTTGGGGAGTGAACCGTCGGATGGAAGATCTTCCTCTCTGTCTCTCCTCCTCTCTGTATATCTGACTTTCCAATAAATAAATAAATCTTAAAAAAAAAATAAAACAAACCAAAACCTAGTGGCAGCGACACTGAACGAAGGTCAGTGGGACAGAGACAGGGCCAGATGCAAGCTTGGGCTTTTCTAGTCAATCCCTTATTTGAAAGGAGAAACCAGTGATGTGGACACACTGCCCCGTCATGATCTGACCCCAGCATCCTCAATCCCCAGCCCAGTGGCTTTTCTCCTACCTAGTCATTTACTACAGAAGCTGGAGAGTTCTGGAAAGCTGGTAAATGACACAAAAACACTAGGTGTTGCTTCTGCCCTGTGATTCAGATGCACAATTCTATTTCCAGCTCAGCTTTGGCCTCAGAACCCTTTGTGCAAGGGCCTTATTCCCCTGTCCCCTCTTTCTGCACAGTCCCTGGGAAACAATCCTTGTGGTAGGGGCCAGCAGCAGCGGGTGGGGGAGGGAGGTGGATTTTTGAATGATATTTGGCATTTCCCCAAAACCCAGTCCCTCCAGCCTCGCACCTTTGGGAGGAGTCCAGTGATGAATGCCATCCGATGCCTGCAGCAGAAGAAACTCGATCGCACCGTTATCCACCTTTGGAGTGAGGCATCTTCGGAAGATGATCAAGCCGCATGCTCTCAGGGCCATGGTCTGTCTAAAGGACTCGGCAAAGAAAATGTGGGCCATGGGCAAGTCATGCACAAAGCAGGAAAATGCATCCTGGGGGTGGGGGAACTCTGATGCTGGAGGGAGACACAGACTAGTCCACAGGGATCTCCCAGCACACAGGAAAGGGCAGCCTGCCAAGGACCAGTGGAGGGAGTCCAGGAATCCAAGGCAGACCTTTGTGTGTAACTACAGGACTCTGGCAACTACCCTTGGTCAGTGTAGCCTCTATTCAAACCCTGCCAGATTTCCCTGCAAAATGTGGGGCTCAGATGTATTTGTTAGGTGACTAGACGGTCTCAGCAGCAAATCCCCTCTGTGACAGGAGGGATGCTGCTGGCAACGGCAGCCTTGCCACGCAAGTCTTCTCATCAGCTCCTTCATTCCATTCCTCTCAACCTGAATCTTAACAGTGTAGCTCCCTGGTGATTCACAGGGGTCACCCAGGGAGGGTAGCCAGATGTCCTAAAAATGCTTTTGCCGTTGATTTTAGTCTTATTTTATCCATGTTGTAAAATATTTATTATACACTCACAAGGTCCAAATTCAAAGCACAGGAGCTTATACACAGTGGAAAGTCTCTTTTTCAGTGCCTTAATGGCAAATTAGTATAGTCGTCAAGGGAGGCCAGTATTGTAGCACAGTGGTGGCTAAGCCATCAGTTTTTGTCTTGTTTTGTTTTGTTTTCTAAGACTTACTTACTTTCATTGGAAAGATAGATTTTGACAAAAGGAGAGACCAAAAGAATTTCCATCTGCTGGTTCACTCCCCAGCAAGTGGCTGCAATGACTGGAGCTGAGTTGGTCTGAAGCCAGGAGCTAGAGGCTTCTTCCAGTCTCCCATGTAGGTGCAGGGTCCTAAGACTTTAGGCCATTCTCCACTGCCTTCCCAGGCCATAAGCAGGGAGCTGGATGGGAAGTGGAACAAGCCAGGATACAAACCAGTGCCCACATTGGTTCTTGGCACTTGACAGGGGAAGGATTAATCAACTGAGCCGTCACACTAGGCCCAAGCCACCACTTGGGAGTGCCTGTTCAAGTCCCAGCTGCTCTGCTTCTGACCCAGCTCCCCGCTTACAGCTTGGAAAAGCAGCGGAGGGTGGCCCCAGTGCTTGGGCCCCAGCACCTGTGTGAGAGATGTGGAAGAAGCTCCTGGCTCCTGGCAGAGTGGCACAGGCAGGGCAAGGCCTGAGTTGTGACAGTAGGGCTAAAGAGGAGCTGGGCATGGATGGCTGCCAGAATGGGAGATACTGTCCTCTGCTGCCCTCCCTGGGGGCTCAGTCACATCAAGCTTGGGCCTGCCAAAGTCCCTGGCTGAAACCAGATCCAGGGAAACTGTCAGGGCTGCAGACAGATGGCCACGGCACTTTAGGGGATAACAGCTTTTCAACAAAATAAAAGCAAACACCCCACACAGAGACCTTGCCCCTACCTTCTAAACCTGTCACGAGAGGTTTGTAAGGATTGGAAATAATCTCTAAGGGGGCTTTTGAAGTGACCTGTCGAAGAGGAACTCAGCCTGTCCCCTTTGGGAGGACATTTGGTAATAATTACCAAGATGTAAAGTGCACATTCTCTTGGACTCAGCAGTACTACTTCCAGCCCTCCCATATGAAGAAATACAGGTTTAAGATTTACACACAGGATGTTCACCACAACCTTGTCTGCAATCTTAAAAAAAAGAGAGAGAGAGAGAGAGAGAAAGGTAGGAAGAAAGAAAGGAACGAAGGAAGGAAGAAAAGGAAGAAAAGAGAGAGAGAAGAAAGAGAAGAAAGAGAAGAAAGAAAGAAAGAAAGAAAAAAGAAAGAAAGAAAGGAAGGAAGAAAGAAAGAAAGAAATTCAATAACATCGGAACAGAGGAATGAAGTAAAATGTAATCTATCCACATGATGGCATAATATGAAGCCCTGTATCAAAATAAGGTAGAGCCAAATGTGCTGCTTCTAAGAAAAGATTTTCAGATACACTGAGTAGGAAAAATACAGTTCAGAATATGTATGTATAATGTGATCTTGTTTGCGTTTAAAAATTCATATGTAAAGCAGTAGCAGGCTTTCACTAAACTCTGTGTTCTATTTTCCTGCACTCTTTGTTTTCGCAGAGAACTTTCCTCATTCCGGAAAGGAAGTTCTGCATCATTCAAGAACTAGTGAAAAGAGATTGGAAATTTTTATTCAAGGTTCAAGCAGAAACAGGGAGCTGGAATGCTGGTCTCCCTACCAAGCTGCTCAAAACCTACGAGCAAGTTACAGGTATAGCGTACCTTGCTCTTGCCCATGGAATACACATTGGAATGCCTAGATAAACTTAGGGATTCAAGAGCTTCCCAGGACAGGAAATCCCAGAGTGTTTCTCAATACCATTATCACCACCAAACACAGCATGAGAATACAAAGATACCTGCATGGGGAGCCAAGAAAGACAAGCCAGGAGTGGCCATGCAGAAGAACTAGGGAGCGGACAGCAGGCCAAGATTTCTGTATATGTTCTATCCAGCTCCCTGTTAGAGCAAATGGAAAGAGTGGATGCTGTCTGACTCATGGCACCCTGTCACCCACTCAGGAGACCTGGGACAGAGCTCTAGGTTCCTGGCTTCAGCCTGGCTCAGCCCCAGTTGTTGCAGCCACTTAGAGAGTGAACCAGCAGATGGAAGATCTCTGTCTCTCCCTCTCTCTTGGTAACTCTGTCTTTCAAAACCAAAAAGTCATCCTTAAGAGGAGTGATCCTTGCCCTACATGCACCGGAATCCCATGTGGGTGCCTGTTTGTCTCCTGGCAGCTCTACTTCCCATCCAGCTCGCTGCTTGTAGCCTGGGAAAGTAGTCGAGGATGGCCTAAAGCCTTGGGATCCTTGCACCCATGTGGGAGACCCAGAAGAAGCTCCTGGCTCCTAGCTTTGGATCGCCTCAGCTCCAGCCATTGCAGCCACTGGGGAGTAGAGCAGCAGACAGAGGATCTTTCTGTCTGACTCTTCTCTCTCTGCAAATTTGACTTTCCAATCAAAATAAATAAATCTTTTTAAAAAAAGTTAGCGTAAGGATCACCTGATCACTCCCCATCTCTGCTGTGGACAGGACTGCTTTTCGAGGAAGACAGAACTTCTTGAGCCACCTGTTCTCTAAAATTCTGCTCTTCTCCAGCCCCACTTCATACACACAACTTCCCACTTTCCCTTTCTGAAGCAGCTCATCCTTCTGGCTTCTAATCACTCCATCGTCTGGGAACCTAACACAGTTAAATTGAAGCTTCTATGATGAGCTTCAATCTGAAAAGTACCACAGTATGACATAGAAGATTAAGGATTTTCAAAAAATTTAACAGATTTGTTTCTTTATTTTATTTGAAAGGCAGAGTTAAGAGAGAATCTTTCATATGCTGGCTCACTCCCCAAATGGCCTCAATTACCGGGGCTGGGCCAGGCTGAAGTCAGAAGCTAGAAACTTCATCTGGCTCTGCCACATGGGGACAGAAGCCCAGGCATTTAGACCATCCTCCACCGCTTTCCCAGGCACATCAGCAGGAAGCTGGATCAGAAATGAAGCAGCCAGGACTTGAATTTGCACCCCATATGGGATCCTGGTACTGCAGGTGGCAGTTTTTCCCACTAGGCCCCAGCATCAGCCCCCTAAAATGAAGGATTCATTTTGGGGATCATTCCTTCAGCTATGATGGAAACTGGTGGAGATCCACACTGCTCCAATACGCTTGCATCTGATGTTGAGTCAGAAGCTCATATAGCTCACTGAAGCCAGGAGTGAGAAAGAAGGCTGAACATGGAGTGAGGGAGTGAAAGGGCCAACTAGGCCCTCTGAAGACAACTGGAACTCAGGAGAACACACCAAAGCCTGACACGTCCTTTCACCGTCTCCAAGCTCAGTGTTCTAGGTGACCTTCAGGAGAAGGTACCCTCTCCCATACAGCTGAATGCGCACCTGACCCAGGATGAGAGTCAGCAGGAGCTGGGAGAACTGACCCTCAGCAGCAAGGCTAGGCAGCAGGTCAGGGGCAACACGCATGAGTTGCCGCCATGCCTATAGCCAGCTCTGCCTTTCACAGGGTACCCGGCTCTACCACCTCACTTTAGCTTTCCCGGTCTCGTACTGTTTTCCTAACCTGAAACAATACAGGAAGGGGATCCTGTGTGGTGCAATCCCAGCTCAGTTCAACTGACACAGTACCTCGGCACCACAAGCACCCACAGTCACTATGGCAAATCTCGGCCGGACAGTACGCCAGGTAGGGAACAGCCCAACCCAGGGCTCTATTTCCTTGGGACCCCACACGGTAGCTCTCAACAGATGTTCTCTGCCTGAACAGAACGCTCTCCCCACCTCCTGCGCAAACAAATGTTTGAGTACCTTCTGGGGCCCTGGGAAATAGCCCAGTGTTTTCCTGAAAAGTGCCATTTACATAAAAGTCAATGCAGCTATTGTTGGGAGAAAGGGGGTTGGTTTCTGTGTTTCTGGAGACCAAGGAGCTGAAACCGTCCAGGGGTTTAAAGTAGCCAGCTTTCACACTGCAGAATCCAAGTGGATGCAAACCCCAGGGGGTTAAAGAACACAGCATCCAGTATGCAAATGTGCCTGCAGCCTGGATTGCAGAGGTGAGAACTCCAGGCTGACAGCAGGCAATTCGCACTTCAGAAAAATGGCAGAGTGCCTGAGGTGGTTAGAAAAAAGTCTGAATTAAAAAAAAAAAAACCCTCAATGTCATCGGAAGGACCCGGAAGCTAAGGAAAAGTGCTCTTGGCTTTCTCTGTATATACATAATTTCCTTATAGCCAGGGAAGTTCAGGACCTAGGTGCCAAAATAGAATTTATAGATAAAGGGTTATGTTGTTCTCTCCCAATGTTTCCATCAAATTAATCGCAGCACTATTGCATGCATAGTTCAACCTCAAATGCCCTCACAATTACACCTTTAGATACAGAAGGAGCTCCCCAAAGCCTGCCCTTGATGTGTTCCCTATAATCTAAAAACTCCTCCGGCTGAAATAGTGCTTTATGCCACTATATCATCAAGCATCAATAATGGACCAGCTACATTGTGCAAGGTTTCCAAAAACCATCATCTCTGATACTCAAGATAACCCTCAAGAGAAACATTATTATCTCTAGTTTATGAGGAAATTAAGACATTAAGACAGTTAAAAAAATACTTGCCCACAGGCATAGCTAGCTCGTAAATAGTAGGATTTTAATCCAAAGCAGTCTAAATCCACAGTTTCTATTTTATTTTTCTCTTAGAACTCTGCTCACTATGAAAGAATGGGACTCAGGACACAAACAGCTCTAGGAACACACACAGGTGGTTTATAAAAACCACTTCCAGTTTCAAAACTCCTCATCTTTAATCTACACTCATATGGAGACTGAAGGTGTCCAACCAAAACACTTTCATTGCCTAGGTTTTAGCTGGGCATGAGAACGGAGCAGTAGATACTTGTCCTGGTGCCCGTGGAAGATGCTGGAAGGATAACATAAGGCAAAAGACTCTAAAAGTACCTATCCAGTAAAAGGTTTCAATGCCTTTGATGATTTGCCCTTTTCTGCAAAGTAGGAATCAAAAGTAACTCATTAAAAGCCCAACATAAATGAAATAAAACGAAAAAAGACCCCCCCCCTCCAGAAAAAGAAAAAAAATAGAAAAAAACAAACAAAAAGCAAAAAAAGCTCAACCTAGAATCTGGACAACTGAGAAACAGGTGATGGGAATGCACCTGACTTAGGGGCCCCGGTGTCCTGAGAATTTGCCCAGAACTCCCCACTGTGAGCAGCGGGGACAAGTCTGCTGACCCAGTGGACTCTGCTCAGCTTTCCCCCGCCTCCCACAGTCTGACTTGTCTTCATTTTGCTAGTTTCCTTCCTCCCATTCCCAGTGGTCAAGTAGGAAGCACCCATCTGTGAATAAAGCTCTCTGTTGTAACAACAACAATCATAAAGGGAGGAAAATTTTTAAAAAATGAAAGAAAAAGGAAAAATAAAAAAGCCCCTATTTACAGGAATAAACTATAACAGACAATATTCCCTTTCTATCCCCTTCCCCTGGACGTGTGACATTCCTTGTCAGCGAGACCAAGCTGCTAAGTCATTTTGCTCTTTGCTGTTCGGTCGAGGGAGGAAATGGCAGATGTCACCTGTAGTGGCATGGATATTGGCTTCTAGGATGACACCAAAATCAGATAAGGTTGGGACAAAATCATGCTTAGTGAAATTCGTTCAGTGGCCTCTTAGTGCCATCTGCTGTACAGTTCTGGAAAGGAATTCATGCACTGGAGCCTGAAGGTGTCCTGTGCAAGAGGCTGTATTTTACAGGATTGAAAGGGAGAGGTGAAGCTGAAGCAAGCCCCAGCTTCCTTGGGGCTCACAGTTCAGTCAAAGCTGCAGATACTCAGACAAGTTACGGTGCATTTTGGCATCCTAAGGCCTATGTACAGTGGTAAGGTAGCAAAGCAGGCTGTATAGGTCAAACAGGTATGTCACAGGATTCTGAAGTTATGAAGGGTGGTTGGGGTTACCATATAAAAATAAGGTAGGGGCCCAGGGCGGTAGCCTAGTGACTAAATCATTGCCTTGCACGTGCCAGGATCCCATATGGATACCAGTTCTCATCCTAGTGGCCCCGCTTCCCATCCAGCTCCCTGCCTGTGGCCTGGAAAAGCATTCGAGGATGGCCCCAATGCCTTGGGACCCTGTACCTGTGTAGGAGACTTGGAAGAGGCTCTGGGCTCCTGGCTTTGGATTGGCTCAGCTCCGGCTGTTGCAGTCACTTGGGGAGTGAATCATTCCTGGCTCTCTTCTCTGTATATGTGACTTTCCAATAAAAATAAATAAATCTTTAAAAAAAATAATAAAATAGAGACCAGAAGTCCTCCAAGTGGAAGGCAGAGACACTCAAGCAAGAACAAGACAATATTCCCTTAGTAAACAGCTTTGTTTTGATTCCACCACGAGGCCTTTTGACTGGCTTTAGGCCAGGCTGGGAAATTTGGTCATCTTGACGCTTCCCAATATGAAAAATGAATTAGACAAAGTGGAAGTTCATTGCCAAAACACTTCAGGTGACAAATGCCATGGGATCAGACTAAGGCAGAGCTCTGAAAAGGGAAAGGAGACGACTGAAAAAGAAATGTCAAGATAAAACTGACAATCCTGATGTTTCCTTGTCTAAAGGTCAGAGAGCAGTCCAAGGGAGAGGGAGGGAGATGGTTGGTTTAAGTCACTGGCTGGAGGAACAAGTAGAATGGAATGACTTCTATTTGAAACAGAACAGGTTTATCCAGAGTTCCCTGATGGTCCTATCCCATCTCTTCATCTCTCCAAGCGGAAATTTTGCATTAGAGGAACAGTCTGTTCCCACAGTAGGGACCTGTGCAGCTCATTTTGCTCCAGTGGGGGTGAGGGGAGTAACCTGTCAAACCCACCTCACACTTGCTATGCCTAAGTATCTCTGTGCTCCTTCTGTGCGACATAGTACACGGCACAACACAGAAAGCCTGGCTGACTTTGCAGGGCGGAAGATGCAAGACACTAAATTTCCTCACAAGTAAATTAAAGATAACATCTACTTTTCTTGGTTGTTGTAGAATTTAAAATAAATAATGTATATGTAGAGTGTGATGTAGCGAGCCACTCTTCTTGTATTATAGAAGGTTACTGGAAAGCTTTTCTATTTTTTTAAGTGTCTCTGCTTAAAGAGGTTATTTTTGTTTGTTAAAGAGAGAATCTTCCATCTGCTGGTTCACTCTGCAAATGCCCACACAGGTTAGGCCAAAGCTTGGAATCCAATCCACTTCCTGACACGGCTTGCAGCGACCCATATACCTGAGCCAGCCCCTGCTGCCTCCTGAGGAGCACATTAGCGGGGAGCTGCAGCCCAAACGAGGGGGCGGGCCCTCCAATGTGGACGGTGAGGCTTCCAAGCAGTGTCCTCACTGCGCGGCCAAACACCCACTCCACCTTGGGTTTTCATGGATATCTGAATCAAGACAGCTTTTCATATTTTCTGTAAAACTGCCGATGAATTCCCGTTCACCGCATCATGGATACACCACATGTGTAAGAACCAAGACAAAGTCCTTCTACTACTGAAACTTTTCTCCTGGAGAATGACCTTTTCTCCTTCACTGACACATTTCCAACTAATGTGAGTGCTCAACGGCAGCGACTACACTGTGAGCAATATGCAAAGCTGGCCAGGAGATTGGCTTGTTTTTATTATGGTAATAGCTACTTTTTTTTTTTTTGGTGTAGTAATTACCTGCCAGGCATCCTGCCAAAAGCTTTCCCTTCATATAATCTGCTGAGGCAAGCATGCAAGTCTTTTCAGTAGAGGAAAAAGGAAATGAAGACTTGGGAATGTGTCTAGCTTGTGACTGAAACACAGATCTACCAGCTTCCCAACAGGACTGTGCTTAACCCCTGACCCTGGAGTAGTGTGTGACATTTGACTATTTGTATTCAGTTTAAGTTCTTTCTTTTAAAGGTGGTGATATTCTCCTGTTTTTCTTCTGCTATAGCTGCCACATAACTTCCTCTGGGTCCTTTTTCATCCCACCCCCCTTTACTTCAGCCACTATTTGTAATTTGGGGTTTGTTTTTTTTTTTTTTGTATTCAACTAAAGGAAGTAATCAGAAAATACACAATCTGTTTTGGCAAGCAAGCATGATTTCATGGGTATTAACAAGGTTAAATGGGGCTCGGCACTTTGGCTCAACTAGCTAATCCTCCCCTTGCAAGTGCCAGGATCCCAGTTCGGGCACCAGTTCGTGATCCAGCTGCTCCACTTCCCATCTGGCGCCCTGCTATTGGCCTGGGAAAACAGCCGAAAGCCTCGGGCCCCTGAACCCACATGGGAGACCCGGAAGAGGCTCCTGGCTCCTGGCTTCGGGTCGGCTCAGCTCCGGCTGTTGTGGCCACCTGGGGAGTGAACCAGAGTGATGGAAGATCTTTTCTCTTTGTAGATCTGACTTTGCAATACAAGCAGATCTTTAAAACAACACAATCAAAAAACAAGGTTAAGCTGAGGGTCTGAAAAAGGAAGGTCCGGCACCCGGCCTCTGGGTCCTAAATCCGGACCGCGCTCGCCTCGGGGATTCTCCTGACCCCTTCCAGCTTCAATGGCAGGTGGCATGCAAGATGCAAACCCTCTCCGGGTCCAGGAAGGAGAAATCAAACCCAGCTGAGCCCTAAGGACACTCACCTGCAGCACACAGACAGAAGGCGGGCCTTGAGCGGAGACGGAAGTGCGCCGGCCAATCAGAAGAGCTCGGTTGGTCTTCAGGAGACCAACAGAATTGGCAGAAGGATCCTGGACCCGCCTCAAAGGGACCCTTGCCTCGCGAGATCTTCATTCGAGGAGAACGGTTGGTTGAAGGACTTTAGACCGTCTGTTTCTGATTGGTGCTCAGCGTGGGGCGTCAATGGGTTCTTCGGATGCCCATTGGTGGGTGCTTTGGGGCTGCCGGCGCGCGGACGCCGGCGCGGGCGTTCGAACTGGCGCTTGGTGCCGTTGCCATAGGGATGCGGCCTGGCCGCAGCCCGGAACGCTCCGGTTGGCCCGGGACACGCCGGTTGACTGGACGCAGAGCTCTCTCGGGTCTTGAGGCTCTCTCCAGGCCACGCCGTCTCCCTCCGTGCTCAGAGCTGACCGAGGAGGCGTTTGGAGGCGCCCAAGGTGAGAAAGCGGGAGGGGCCCTCGGCGGGACGGGCAGGCCTGGCCGGGAGCTGTGCCCGCCCGGCGGCAGAGGGTGACGCGGGCCGCCGCCGGGAGCGCCGGGAGCCGGGCGTCCTAGGGAAGCGAGCTTTGGCTCTCCCAGCTCCTCTGAGTCTTCTTGTGTTTAACTTAAGCTATTATTCGTAATTGTGGGTGTTGTCTTTTCACGTCACTTCTTTGAGTCCCAAACGTGCTTTGGTGAGCCCCATTCTTCTCCCACAGTCTGAAATCGTTGACGAAAGGCAAACATCTTTCACGATTCCCTCCGCGTGGTAAAACTTTATGGAAATAATTGATTTGAATGTAATTCGCAAATACAAGAGCACATTCAAACCTAAATGGAAAACGAAATTACTGAGTGTATTAAAAAAAAATGTGTAGTTCTAATTAATAGTGTGCACTTTCAGTATTTTATGAAAAGATTGTATCAAAATTAACTCATGCTTCTAATGCCATTTTCCCAAGAACTTTTTTGAAATACCGTTGTCAGAGTCTCTCATGCCCTCCCCGATTCTCTCTCCTTTTCACAGATGAATTTTTTTGGAGCAGGATCAGAAGTACTGTAATTTCATAGATAAAAGGAAAGGAGAAGTTCGGGACTTAGATAGTCTCATTGTTGATTCTTTTGGCAAATATCATGCCTCAGTGGTGACGTTAATAAAAGGATTTCAGGAGTCAGATACTACAGTGGCTTTGTATTATCCTTGCATAGAAGTTTGAAACACTGCATATCTACAACAGAGAGTGGAAACTGGGCTGGGGATTTGGAGTTCAGTCTTGGCTGTGTCTCTGACTCCTTCGCTGTAGATGGCTTTCAAATGGCTTAGACCTCAGTGTTTCCATGTGGGAAACTACAGGTTGAATAGGACTGGAATCCAGTGGCTCTCTTCAAGCAATTGATGGCAGGTGGACCTCTCACCCGCTAAAGACATGAAGTATTTTCTAGCAGCTGAGAGCAATAGAAACCATTTATTGAACATGAACTCTATGCAAAGCATTTCAAGAGTGACTGAAAGACATGTATTAGATCATATCCTTTCCTCACTTAAAAATCCTCCAATAACTTTCTCTTTCACTTAAAAATAATCTCAGACACCTTTCTGTTTCTCAGTAGACTGTGTAATCTGGCCGCTACCACTCTTTCGTCCTCTTTCCCTCACAGTATTTCAGGTTTTACCTCAGTGTTCCCTTCCGACTGAGGCTTTCTGTGATCATTTAAGAGTAAAGTAGGCCCCTTCACCCTGCATTTTTTTGTTGCATTTATCACTGTCTGAAATTAGCCTGCTTATTTGCTTATTATCTTCTTCCACTAGAATAAGTAGTGTTATGAAAGCCATGATTTTTGTTTTGTTCACTGCTATATCTTCAGTGCGTACAACAGGGCCAAGCTTATAACAGGCTTTCAAAAAGTATTTTTTAAAAGGATTTATTTATTTTTATTGGAAAGGCAGATTTACAGAGAGAAGGAAAAACAAAGATCTTCTGTCTGTTGGTTTACTCCAGAAGTGACCACAACAGCCAGAGCTGAGTCAATCTGAAGCCAGGAGTTTCTAAGTTCCCATGCAGGTGCAGGATCCCAAGGCTTTGGGCCATTCTCTACTGCTTTCCCAGGACACAGGCGGGAGCTGGGTAGGAAATGGATCAGCTGGTACAGGAACCAGTTCCCATATGGGATCCCAGCATGTGCAAATTGAGGATTTGGCCATTGAGCCATTGCGTTGGGTCCTCAGAAAATATTACTTGAATGGATGAAGGTGTTTTGTGGAAGTGACCATCACTATATCCACAGCAGTTAACACAAATTTGCTTCATTTTGTTGTCCAGGAACAGTGAGTTAGGGCAGTACCAATCCTGCCAGAATTTTCCCAAATAATAAAATTACCCTGGTGAAAATATTTCTACAACCCATGGTTAAAAATGAATTTTATACTGTAGGCATATTTGTTCATTATATGACTATTGATATGTATTGTTTCTGGACACTCATAGGTATTGAGTATAAAAAGGACAATGCATACTTCTTGAGCGTGAGGAGTTCATACTCTATTGGGGACATAGGCATAGCCATAGATAATTATTAGAGAATGTGGTAACTAGTGGTAAATATATGCAGAGCTTATGACGTGAACACAGCAGAGGCATCTGAGTATATCTGGGGAGTTCAGAAAAGGCCTTTTTTATGTTATAATCAGTGAGTAAAAGGTAAGTAGGTAAATTGAGGAACATGGGAGGAGTCCATTTAAACACACAGTGTGGAGGTGGGTGTTTGGCCTAAAGACAAGACACCCATGTCTTATAAATGTGAGTGCCTGAGTTTGATACCCACCTCCGATGCCTGACTGCTTCCTGCTAGTGCACATCCTGGGAGGCAGCAGTGATGGTTCAGGAAATGGGTTTATTCTGCTCAGTGTGAGAAACCTGGATTAAGATCCAAGCCCTGGATGTTGAAGGCATTTGAGGAGTGAACCAGTAACAGGAGCTTGTTTTCTGTCTTTTTGCCTCACAGATAATAAAAATAAATAAATAAAAATACAGTGTTGGAGTTTAACACAGCAGTGAGGTTGCCTAGTAGAATGCCTGCATCTCCTAATGGAGTGCCTGATTGGAGTCCCAGCTCTGCTTCCCGTTTAACTTAACTGTTACGTACCCGGGAAGCTGTAGATGGCAACTGAGGTGCTTAGGCCCTTGCCATTCATGTAGGAGACCAGGACAGAATTCCAGGCCTTTGACTTCGCACCAAAGCCAGGCACTGCAGGCCTTAGAGGAGTAAGTCAGTGGATGGAAAATCTGTCTGTGTCTGTCTTCCCAATATAAACTGACAAAAAGAACACCGTATGAATACATGGTCAGAAAAGACAAATATGGGGCCTGGCGTGATGGCCTAGTGACTAAAGTCCTCACCTTGAACACGCCAGGATCCCATATGGGTGCTGGTTCTGGTCCCAGCTCCACTTCCCATCCAGCTCCTTGCTTGTGGCCTGGGAAAGCAGTCGAAGACGGCCCAAAGCCTTGGGTGCCTGCAACCGTGTGGGAGATCCGGAGAAAGTTCCAGGCTCCTGGCTTCGGATTGGCACAGCACCAGTTGTTGCAGTCATTTGAGGAGTGAATCATCTCCTCCTTTCTGTATATCTGACTTTCCAATAAAAATAAATAAATCTTAAAAAAGAGAGAAATATGATCACTTAATTGGAGAGAGTAAGGAAGGTGTTAGATTATAGAAGGCTTGGGAGGAATGTGCCAAGGAGCTTGGACTTCTCTATGTATGTAGATAAGGTACCACTGATGGGTTTTAAAAAGGGAGGAGCTTGGTCATAACTTCTAATGTTGAGCTATCGTTTTTTAAATTTTTTTAAACACTGTTTATTTTTGAAAGGCAGAGTTAGAAGGTAAAACGGGTCTTCCTTCCACTGTCTCACTCCCCAAGTGGCTGCGATAGCTGAGAGTGGGCCAGGACAAAGCCAGTCGCTTCATTCTGGCTTCATCCTCCCATGTGGGTTCAAGAGTCCAGTTACTTGAATCGTCTTCCCTACTTTTCCAGGCACATTAGTAGGGAGCTAGATTGGAAGTAAAGCAGCTAGCACTCAAACCAGCACCCATATAAAATGACAACAATGCAAGGCAGAGCCTTAACATAACTGTGCCACAGCTCTGGCCCAGCAGCTTGATTTCTTTCTTTCCGTCCTCTTTCCTTCTTTCTTTCTATCTTTCCTTCCTGCCTGCCTGCCTGCCTTCCCTCCTTCCACTACATACTGAAGGAGTCCTGGAAAAAGATCTATCAGCTGGTTCAAACTCCAAAAAGTTGGGACAGGGCCAGGCTGAAGCCAGATCACCATACAGGTTCTTACATGGTGGCAGGGACTCAAGTACTTAGGATCATCCACTGCCTTCCAGGTGTGTTAGAGAGCTGGATTGGAAGTGAAGCAGCTGGGACTCAGACTGGCACGCTAACATGGGATGCAAGCATCCTTAGTGGTGGCTCAACTCATTATGCCAAAGCATTTGCCCCAGTGACTGTGCTTTGTAAAGAATGATCTGGTTCTATAGTCTGGAGGACAGTTGGTGGGGGTGCAGGGAAGGAAACCAGAGGCAAGAAGATGAGTTACGAGACAAACGGGAGTTCAGGCCAAATCATCATGGCAGTAGTGATCAGAATGAAGAGAGAAGAAATCTGACAATATTTAGATTAAATTGGCTGACTCTGTTTGTTAGATTTGGAATTAAGGGAGAGGAAGGTGTTTAAAAAATGTTTTGTGGTTTAACCCTGAGTGACCACGGATGGTGTTGTCAACCTCCTACCCACCTCCAAACTCAAAAACAAAGGTGGAGGGGCAGATTTTGTTAGTAGGTAATGAATACTTTAGGTACTCAGTTGTGGGGACGTTTGGATAGTGATCCCTGCATATTTTGATGCATGCCATATCCTTGAGATTCTCTGTTTTACTACAAGATAAATCAAGATTACACTGGGATTCTGGTAGGATCTCTAATATTTCATGATATCCAGACCAAAAAGCCTTTAGTTGAGATTTCACCCCTCCCCTACCCTCTGCACTTGAATCAGGCCCACATGGGTCTGTAAATCCTTCATCTTTGTAATAAATATTAAAATTTTATAAGTAAATAAAATATTTAAATGTCCGTCTGGATGCTTTAAATTCAGTTATGCTTCAGTTTCTTCATTTGTAAGAGACAATTGCTCTTTATCACAGAAGTCTTAATTAGGTAGCACAATTAATATTAATCATTTAGGTCACAGTGAATAGAATGATTGTTTTAATTGTCCTTTGCTTTCTCAAAGTCACTCCTTTTGAAATAATTCCTGGTTCCATGGTGGCAACAGTTCCCAAAAGGATGACTGAAAAGGGTTTTTTTGCTTTTTAATTATTATCTTTTATTATTATCTTAGCAGCTTATAAAAATTGATTGTAATATTTTTCTGATTAAATATGTGAGATATGTTTTGTTGAAAATATTTTATGGCTGTAAAATGACAAAAAATGCAAATGACGGCTTTTTACAGTTGGGTTAGACAAAAATTTTAAAAATAAAGGTGAATTTACCAGCATCAGCTATCACCTGCTCTGGGGATTCTAAATTAACCCTCTATATTTAGAGAGTAAAACTTGTACTGTTCCAAGATGACTGAGTTCAATAGTCTTGTTATGTTTATTTTTAGGTCATTGCTCCCTGTGCTTTTAGCCACACTTAATAAACTCATTGTGGGGATTTTAAAGAAAATTGCATTTGCCAAGTATTAGCCACCATAAACTGACCTGAGACTTTTTAGGGCTTATTTTGATAGAAGCTGTCTTATAGGCATTTCCAAAATTCATGTCTTCCTTTAAGAATTCCACTATGTATCATGTATTCTAATTCCATTGCAGCTGTTGTTTCAAGCAGTTGTCTAGTATCATTTGTCTTATGTCCAGAGCAATAGACTATAGATAGAATAATCCTTAGAGTTTGAAATAACTGATTTCCTCTTAGAGGGGAGAGAATTTATTGTTCACCTTTTATGTCTAATACAAGGTATGGACACATGAAAAATGATTGAGAATGTTGGATTATAGTCTGTCAGTTGCTAGTGGTATGGTGGGTACCAAAATTTTGTTAGTAATGCCTTTTTAAAAATGTTTATTTTGTTTGAAAGGCAGAGTTACGGAAAGAACGCAAGACAGAGGGGGCGATCTCCTGTCTGCTGATTCACTCCACGTAGCTATAATGATAGGAGCTGAGCTGATCTGAAGCCAGGCTCTTGGAGTTCGTCCAGGTCTCCCATGTGGTACAGGGACCCAAAGACTGGAGGTTTCTGATCTTTTTTCATGCACATTATAAGGAGTTGGTTTGGAAATGGAGCAGCTAGGACATGAACCAGAGTCCATATGAGACGCTGGCACCACAGATGGAAGCTTGAGTTGTTATGCTATTGCACTGGTCCCTGGTCCCTGTTAGTATTACCTTTTTTTTTTTTAAGATTTATTTATTTGTATTGCAAAGTCAGATATACAGAGAGGAGGAGAGACAGAGAGGAAGGTTTTCCATCCAATGATTCACTCCCCAAGTGACCACAACAGCCGGTGCTGCACCAGTCCGAAGCCAGGAGCCAAGAGCTTCTTCCGGGTCTCCCTCACGGATGCAGGATCCCAATGCTTTGGGCCATCCTCGACTGCTTTCCCAGGGCACAAACAGGGAGATGGATGGGAAGCAGGACTGCCAGGACCAGAACCAGCACCCATATGGGATCTCGGAGCATGCAAGGCAAGGATTCAGCCACTAGGTTACCATGCCAGTCCCAATTACTGCATACTTTTAATTGCTTCTGATTTTTAAGTTTTGCAACTAGTTTAAATGCACAAGAAAAATAATCCTTTGTTGTAGACTCTGAAAACCTGAGTCAGTCTTTTGGGTGCTGGATTGGCTAGCATGCCAATCCCTAACATGGGGTGGAGGAAGAAAGGTATTTATTTGCAAAGTGCTGAACAGGAAATCATCCAGCTATTATTTAATTCCCAGTTTTCTCAAGGGATTAAGGGTAAGGAATTTTGTAGATTGAAGTTGAAGTCCACAGTGTATTTAGCTCCTTGGCAAATCTGGTTGGTCTGTGCTGTGTGGGGCTCTCCTTTGATTAGTCAGTGATACTGTGTTGGGGCTGTTTTGGGAGAGGAGTGCTGGACATGAATTTTAGATTACAGCAAAGTGGGCTTCAGTCATTTCAGAGGCTTTGTGCAAATAGTAGTTAACTCAGGGCAGGGTTACCTGGACGACTAGACAAGTTACCTGTGGAAGAGGTAAATAACCTTAGGAGTTGTATAATCTGGGATCCTGTTTAGCAGGCTCCACTACTTCCTTTGCTTAGTGAGTTGATTTTAGTTAAGCGGTTGATTTGTAGTCATAATACAAAGTTACTTTATGCTATGGGAGAGAGACTGAGACTGGAAGCCTAAGGCTTGACAGTGTTTAGTATCTGGATTAGAGGCACAACCTAGGGGTTCCATTACCCCTTTCAGGGCTGAGTATTATAAAGTAGATCCCTGTAGATTAGCTTATTTCTATTTTCCTGGCTGGTTGTAGGATTTTTTTTTTTAATTTTATTATGAAAAATACAATGTGATACATACCAAAGATAGTGGTAAAACATGTAAGTTGAAAAGTCAAGTGTTAAATACCCAGAAATAGCACAGGATCTTCCTATGGTTTCTTGTTCTTTCTCAGCTAACTACTGTTCTCAATTATGTGTTTAGATGCCTGTGTTTGGATTTTTTCACTTTTGAGCTTTCTAAAAAAGAATAGAGGCAGCAGGCATTTGATGCACTGTTTAAAACACTGCTTAGGACACCTGCCTCTCGTATTGGATGTGCCTGATCTAAGTCCTGGCTCCCGGCTTCCTGCTAATGTGTAACCAGGGAAGACATAGCTGATGCCTCAAGTACTTGGATCCCTGCCGTTCAGTGAGAAAGATGTAGATGAAATTCCAGCCTCCTGATCTTCAGCCAGGCCCGCTGCTTCTTGCATTTGAGGAGTGAACCAGAAGGAAGAACTCTCTTTTGTTATGCCTTTCAAGTAGATGAAAGCATTTACGAGTTTAATGTTTTAAGCACTGAATAATTTTTAAAGGATATAATTTTTGCAATTTTTGTTATTTTGAAAAATTTGTAATTTCCATTTTAATATTGTTTACATAGTTGAGAGGGATGCATGCCCATGTGGGCTTCTAGTTAGGATGGGGAGGGTGATGTATGGAGAAAGGGAGGTGCAACAAATGTAATTTTTTCTCCTGTGTCTGCAGAGGAGGATAGAGAGGGGGCTGCTCCTTGCTATCAAATTATATTAGCCCCCTGGAATGGGGGACTGTCATTTGGTTTTGGAGACCTCAATGTGGGGAGGAGTGTTCTGAAGGTGTTGCTTAAGTGATTTGGATGGTTCTGAGCAGTTTCATTGCTCCAGGATTGAGAAAATCTTTCCAAGATCTATTGGTTGACAAAGTCCACCTTAGTGAGTCACACTCCCCAGAAGAACTATTCTGCTTTCCATCCTCTGATGAGGCAGTTGATGTCACCTACTGGCCTACATGACCTAGCTGGCTGTCGTGTCCCCGATGTGCATCTGGGCATGCTGTGTACTCCACAGACATCAGCAACTGAGGCCCAGTCTTGATACATGCACTGCAAGGTTGGGCAGCACATTTGTGATTTTTTTTTTGCTCTATGGCTGGGGGTCTGAGTCCAGCAGTCTAGTGGGGGAATTCCCCAAGAAACCTTGCCTGGGGTGACCTCAGACTTGACTCTTAGATTTTATTTTTATTGGAAAGTCAGATATACAGGAAGGAGGAGAAACAGAGGCGATCTTCTGTCTGTTGATTTACTCCCCAAGTGATACTATGGCTGGAGCTGTACCAACCTGAAGAGCCCAGAGCCTTTTCTGGGTCTCCCATGAGGAAGGAAGGTCCCAAGGCTTTGGGGCATCCTTGACTGCTTTCCCAGGCTACAAGGATGGGAAGCAGGACTGCTGAGATCAGAACTGGCACCCATGTGGGATCCCAGCCCTTGTAAGGCAGGGAGTTTAGCCACTAGGCTACCACACTGATCCCCAGTCTTGATTCTTTTTTTATTTTTTAAAAATTTATTTTATTTTTATTGGAAAGGCGGATATACAGAGAGGAGAGACAGAGAGGAAGATCTTCCGTCCCATGGTTCACTCCCCAAGTGAGTACAACGGCCGATGCTATGCCGATCCGAAGCCAGGAGCCTCTTCCGGGTCTCCCACGCGGGTGCAGGGTCCCAAAGCTTTGGGCTGTCCTCGACTGCCTTCCCGGGCCACAGGCAGGGAGCTGGAAGGGAAGCAGAGCTGCCGGGATTAGAACCGGCGCCCATATGGGATTCCGGGCATGCAAGGTGAGGACCTTAACCACTGCGCCACTGTGCCGGGCCCGCCAGTCTTGATTCTTAATGTGCACCAGCCAGTGCTGGGTTAGGTGCCATCTGTTACCTGCACCAGCAAATGCATATAGAAATGGATGCAGCTGCCTGGTCAGTTCTGTGCCAGTCCCATAGCTCACATGAACCGATTGGATACTGTGGCCAGTCCAGCCATCCTGCCTCAGACCAGGTCTTTATGCATATCAGTGGGCGCTGAGACTAAGTTGGGTTGACCCCCCAATAACCCCTACCAGGTTCGACCCAAGCCCTGGTTTTTGTGTATGCCAGCCTCTGCTGAGCCTAACCTGGCACAGTCCGTATCCCATCTACTTCTCGTGCATACCTGTGGGTGCTGTGGCTTAGCTCAGCCCACCCCACACCCAGACCTGTCCCTCATGTATGCTAACAGGTGGCTGTTGCCTTGTCCAGCCTAGCCAGTTCCAAGCCCTAGTTCTTGTGATCACTAGCAGTAAGTACAGGCTAGCAGAAGAGTGCCCAAAGTTCCCCTGCCAGGCATGCTCCCCAGCCTCAAATGTGGCAGACTAGCCCAAATTAGCCTGGCCTAGCCTAGCCTAGCTCATCCCTAGTCCCAGCTGTCACACTCACCTGTGGAAGCAGCAGCCTAATAGGGAAATACTTGGTCTGCTGCCAGCCCTGTGTCTTGTGCGTGCCAGCAGGTGCTGCTGCCCAGTCTGAGATGGCCTGTCCCAAGTCCCGGCATTTGCCAGCAGATGTTGCAGCCTGGCTCAGCCCAGTTCTTTGGTTGCTCCAAGTCCAACTCTTACTAGCAGGTGTAGCATCCTAGCTCAACCTGACTCGCTCCCGGCACCACCCCTAATGTGAACTGACATGTGTTGCACTCCATCTCAGCCCAGGCTAGTTCTTGATTTTATCAGTATGCTGTGGACTGGGCCCCCAGACCCGGCCCACATATATGCTGACAAGTTGTTGCAGCACAGCCTGGTCTGGCTTGCCGCACACCGCTGGGAGCTGTGGTCTATCAGAGTTCACCAGTGGGAGCTGTGGCCTAGCAGAGGAGTTCCTCAAGTTCCCTACCAGGCATGCTTCCAGCCTCTGGATCTTGTGCATGCTGGTGGGTGCTGCTGCCTAGCCTAACCTGGTTAGCCTACAGTCCTGGCGCTCACTGGTGGGTACTGTGGCCTAGTCCAACTGACCGGCACCCATTCTGGCTCTCACTGATGGGTGCTACAGCCTTGCCCAGCCTAGTCTACTTGCAGTCTTAGCTCTCACATTCACCAGTGTGAGTCTCTAGAGTTCCCCTACCGGCTCGTTCCTAGCCGTGAGCCTTGTGTGTGCTGGCAGGTGCTTCAGCCCAGAATGGCATGACCTGTCCATAGTCCTGGCTCTTGCTGTTGCAGCCTAGCTTCACTGGGCATGACCCACATCCTGTCCTGGCGATTGTCCATGCCAACCAGTGCTGCAGCCTGGCAAGCCTAGCCTATCCCCAGACCTGGCCTACAAAAATGCTGAGGAGTGCTGCAGCTTTGCCTGACCTGTTCCACTCCCAGCCCCAGCTCTAGTGCTTCACAGCAGGAGTTTTAGGGGAGTTCCCCATGTTCCCCTACCAGGTCCCTTCCCAGCCCTGGATCCCACATGTGCCAGTGGTACAGTGGTCCTGCTTGGCATGTTCTGCCATCAGTCCTGGCCTTTGCATGTACCAGTGGCTGCTGCTGCCTGGTCCACCTTGGCTCAACCCATCACCGCTCCCACCTCTCCTTGCAAAGTGGTGGGTGTTACAGTCGTACAGAGATGAGCCTACAAAGCCCCTACAGAATCTGCCTAAAGATCTGATTTTCTTGTGTTCCAGTGTATGCTCCAGCCTAATGTGGCTGCTCGACACTCATGGTTACATGCACTCTAGCCCCAGCTTTTGAATGTGCCACTGGACAGTGCTAAAATATTTAGCCCCGCCCAGGTTACCCACATGGGAGGGTGCCTTTATCTAACCCAGACATGCCCTTCAATTTCCCTCATCTCAATTGTTCCCATCCCCGCTCCTTCACCTACCTGCAAGTGCAGTGGCCCAGCCTGGAAGACCCCATTAAGTCATTCCTCCTCTATTAAACATGCACTCAGCTTCTCCCACTTCAGTCTGTCCCCAGTCCCTTTCCCTGAGTGATCTGCAGCCCCCGCCCTTACCCTGGTCTGGGGGCTGTCCCAGTCCAGTGTTCCTTGCCTTTCCCATATAAAACAAACAGAAAAAAAACCTATGCTGGTATACTAGTATAATTCACACAAATTTGGTGTTAAGCTGGTCCAGAATGCCTGCCAGCCTCTGGATGCTTTTCTCCTGGCAGTGTAACACTTGCTTAGGTACAAGGTATTTTTTAAGCTTATATGAGTAGATTTGACACTTTTCACAGTACAGGTTAGGATGCATAGAGCTTCCTCCCTCCTCCCTTCCCATTCTCCCAGTCTCTTCCCCACTAAGTTTTCCTTTCACAATCTTGAATTTTCCAATATATAAAGGTAAGGACTTATTTTTCTTATGATGGTTCTGATAGTTGATAGTCTGTTGAGTAGAGCTCTATTTTATATTTTAGATAATTATTTTTATTGGAAAGTCAGATATTCAGAGAGGAGAGACAAAGAGGAAGATTTTCCATCCTCCAACCAACTCCCCAACTGTCCCCAGTGGCCAGTGTTGAGCTGAACCGAAGCCAGGAGCCCAGATCCTCTTCCGGGTCTTCCACACGGGTGCAGGGTCCCAAGGCTTTGAGCTGTCCTGATTGCTTTCCCAGGCAACAAGCATGGAAAGCGGGGCTGCCAGGATTAGAACTAGCACCCAAACGGGACCCCAGCACATGCAAGGCGAGGACTTTAGCCACTAGGCTACCACACCAAGCCCTAGCCCTCAAACTTCTTTGGACAGTTTTTTTATACAGTGTAATTTTTCTGGCTAAATGACTCTGTATATTTGTTTCACATTTTTTTTCTTAGAATCACTTAAAATTATTTTGACCAATTTAAAATTTTAGAAATTTATTTCTTTTCACTAGCAGATGTCATTTAGATCAATGAAGGAAAGATCTGTAAGAAACAATAGAAACACTTAAATGTGTTTCCAAACTCCTAAGAAAGAAAAATTTCACAAAGTATAATTTGAACTAAATGGAAAAAACTATTTATTTATATTGAAAATGATGACATGCCATTTTATTTTTAAGTGAAATTCTAGAAAATACAAACCATCTATGGTAACAGAAAGCAGATCTAAATGATTCCTTGGGTCAGCATGGAGGAGAAAATTGACTGTCAAGAAGTGTTAAGAACTTTTTAGAATGATTGGTAGACCTGTCATGATTGTATTTTGTTTTTGTCAAAAATAATGGAACTATACACTTCAGAATCATTTATTGTGCATAAAATACTCAGTGAAGCTGATTAAAAGGAAACCAATTAAGGCTTCACACACATAGACTTGTGTTTGTCTTTGATACATAGCATTATCTAATATATCCATATTATAAGTGCTAATAAGGTATTTGAATTAAGCGTTTATCCAGTGAGGGAAAGAAGTACATATAAAACTGTCATTGATGAAAGAATTTTAATTTAGTAAAAGCCTACACACAAAATTAATATTTAAAAGCAGTGTATTTTGCAAGTATAATTTATCTATTTCGGTCTTTGTAATCTCTTCCTTTTTGTGTATGTGGTACAATCACACTTCTTCATTATCCCTTATATTAGAATATGTCTTAGGAAGCTGTTGTAATCTTTTTGCTATGACTACCACTATAGGAAGTTTGAAGACTGAAACTAGCCTAGGAAACAGAATAATTTTTTTTTTTTAAAGATTTATTTATTTATTGGAAAGTCAGATATACAGAGCGGAGGAGAGACAGAGAGGAAGATCTTCCGTCTGATGCTTCATTCCCCAAGTGAGCGCAATGGCCGATGCTATGCCGATCCAAAGCCAGGATCCAGGAACTTCTTCCAGGTCTCCCACATGGGTGCAGGGTCCCAAACTTTGGGCCGTCCTCGACTGCTTTCCCAGGCCACAAGCAGGGAGCTGGATGGGAAGTGGGGCTGCCGGGATTAGAACCGGCACCCATATGAGATTCCGGGGCGTTCAAGGTGAGGACTTTAGCTGCTAGGCCACGCCGCTGGACCCAGAATAATCTTTTATTTTGATGAAAAATATTTTGGTGCTAATACGAAGGTAAAAATTCAGGCTAAAATTTTTTTTTAAATTTTTATTGGAAAGTCAGACTTACAGAGAGGAGGAGAGACAAGTATCTTAGTTGATTGACTCACTCCCCAAGTGTCCTCAATGACTGTAGCTGAGCTTGTCCGAAGCCAGGAGCTAGGAGATTCTTTGGGGTCTACCATGTGGATGCAGAGTCCCAAGGCTTTGGGCTATCCTGGACTGTTTTCCCAGGCCACAAGCAGGGAACTGGATGGGAAGTGTGGCTGCCGGGATACAAACTGGCACCCATGTGGGATCCCGGCATATGCAAGGTGAGGACCTTAGCTGCTAGGCTACTGTGCTGGGTCCCAGGCTAAAAATTTTTATGGTTGTCTCATTTGGTATTAGCCTCTTGGGTTTCATCTTATTTTATATATGGTACCATTGGTAGGATTATATAATAATAAAATAGTAGACAAACTCCTAAAGTATCCATTCAGATAGTGGGTTACCTATTAGGTAATTAGTGAAATGTGTTAAAATGCACTGTGGGAAAAATCAGTATATGAAGAATAATTAGTGTTCTTGCTTGTTAGGCCCCTCAATGACATTTTTAATTCTCTTTTATATAATATATATTTTCTTCAAAATAGGACATGGTCTCAAGCCCTTATGCCAACATGTTTCTTAATTTATAACCACCATTATGTCACAAGTTTTTTAAGAGACTCAGAACAGATTAAAATACTGTATTCAATCCAAAAAAAAAAAAAAGAAAAAAGTTAAAGCTGTAAGTAGAACTCTTGCTGAGTCATTATTCAGTTCACATCCATTTGGTTGCTACGTAAATGTTTTCAAGCAAACTATTTAATTACAGAACAAATTTATATAAATGGATTTTAAATTTATTATGCAGCAACACTTAAAGATCTACTTTAACAAGGTTTACAACAAGGATTCTAGGTTTAATAAGATTCTATTGTCTTCTCACTATCTGATAACTTGCATAAATAATAACTTCTGATAAAGAATGATTCAACAATACATTAATACTTGTTAGTGCTTTTTTCTTTAAAGAAAAGATGTAGGGGCTGGCACCATGGTTCAACAGACTAATCCTCTGCAATATGATGCTGGCATCCCATGTGGGCACCAGTTCATGTCCCAGCTGCTCCACTTCCCACCCCAGCTCCTTATTTGTGGTCTGGGAACAGAGCAGAGAATACCCAAAGCCTTAGAACCCTGTACTCATGTGGAATGCTGAGAGGAAGTTCTTGGCTCATGGCTTTGGATAGGCTCAGCTCTGACCATGTGGCCATTTAGGGAGTGTGCCAGTGGATGGTAGAACTGTCTCTCCTCTGTGTAACCCTGCCTTTCAAATAAAATATATAATGATTGTTCATGCTGCAAAATCTTAATCTTACAATTGTGATAACATCCATTTAACAGTAGCATCCAGGTTTTCCAAATAGCCAGTCACAATTTTCTCTTATCTACATAGACTTCTCATTATTTGAAAATTCCTGTTTTCTCTGAGAAGTAGTCAAGCTCTCCTCTTTTTTTCTTTGCAAATATCCTTTTTTTTTTTTTTTTTAAGATTTATCTTTATTGGAAAGGCAGATTTACAAAGAGAAGAAAAAACAAAAAGGCCTTCCATCCACTGACTTAGTCCCCAAATGACTGCAATGGCTGGAACCGAGCCAATCTGAAGCCAGGAGCTTCTTCTAGGTCTCCCACAGGAGTGCAGGGTCTCGAGGCTTTGGGCCGTCCTTGACTGCTTTCCCAGGCCACAAGCAGGGAACTGGATGGGAAGTGGAGCAGCTGGGACACAAATTGGTGCCTATATGGAGTCCCTGCACTTGGAGGTGAAGGACTAGCTAATTGATCCAGCTGTTTTCTTCATGTTTCTCTGGTAAGCAAGTTCTCATTGATTTGCATGGACCATGCCAAGAATCAGTTGAAGCCTGGGAAAGCAGTGAGTCTCTCCTGTCTCAGCTGCTGCCACCAAGAAGGAGCTTTTGATTGTTTACATTCACCTTTGCTCAATTTCATGATAAAAAATGTCTTTTAATAGTGTTACAAGTCTTTCATACAGTACATCATTTGTTTTTAATAAATTAGACAGTATGCCCCCATTCTTGAGTGTATTGCAGTTTCAGAGTCATTGTATGTATCTTATTTTATCCTCACAATATACTCTAAGAGAAGTGGAACTCAGCAAAACTAAGTGACTTTGCCTAAGGTAACACAGCTGAGAGATTAAAAGCTTCTGGATGTCAAGCAGCCGGTTCAAGCAGGTAGAGTTCAAGTTTAGGTAGAGGAATGTAGAATTTGAGGGAGCATGTATAGTTGGGTCTAATCTACATCCCAGCTACATTTTGTTGTGTACTCTCTTTCTGCTTGATTTCCTTTGCCATCAGGACAAAAAGTTGGAATTTCTGTCTGCTAGATTTCTTCCAAGACTTTCTCTTGGTTACTTCAGCAGTTGACACCTAGCAGTCACAGAGGAGACTGCTGTATAGTTGAGACACTGAATTCCAGTGGGTTCCACATGTGAAAACTTATCCTTTCTTCTCTGGATTTCCCTGATTTTTAGGATGTTTTCCTGGTAGTGACAAGCTGTGAGATTATGCAACATACAGTGTGCCTAGCAGGGTGGTCGCTGAATCTGTTCGGGGATTGGCACACTGGGGCTGCTTTTGGCACACTGCTTGAAGGAGATGACATAGCGTGGAGATGTGGAAAGGACATGGGGAGAACATGAGAAGGCCTAAGGTCTCATCTTTAGGACTCACCTAAGGACTGTCACTTGGCAGATGAGATCTTGGTGAACTGCTAATACATTGTGGATCTTTCTCCTCGGTAAAACAGTGACACATGCATCACATTTAAATTCAAAATCACTATGCTAAGTAAAGAAAGCCGGATACAAAGTTGATATATAATTCCATTTACTTGAGGTTTACTTATACTTACTTGAGAGCGAGGCCCCTCTAGCTAGTTCACTTTCCAAATGCTTGGAACTGGGGCTGGGTCCAAGCCAAAGCTGGAGCCAGGAATGCAATGCAGGTCTCTGAATGTAGCCTAATTAAGCCATTACCGCTGCCTCCCAGGGTCTGCATTAGCAGGAAATAAGGAACCAAACCCAGGCACTCTAGTAATGGGATGCAGGCATATTAGTTGCTAGGGCAGAATGCCCATCACCTGTTTATATAAAATTCAATAAATGCAAATAACATGCAATGACAAATAATAAATTAGGAGTTGCTTAGGGCAGAGGGAAGGATGAAATGTAACAACGTATGAAGAATCTTTTGAGGCTAATGGTAATATTCCATATTTTAGTTGTGTTGGTTTCACAGGTGAACACAGATCTCACAACTCAGGGAACTGTATACAATCATGCACATACACCAAAAGAAGGGGTGTTCTGAGGCTGGTTCAGGCTTAATTTAAAAATATCTGGGGTTGACACTGGGATGTTAGACTAAGACTCCATATGAGGCACTGGCATCCCATGTGGGCACCAGTTTCTGTTCTGGCTGCTCTACTTACAATCTGTTTCCCTGTTGATGCCCTGGAAACGCAGCAGAGGATAGCCCAAGTCCTTGGGACTGTGAACCCACGTGGGACACCAGGAGGAAGCTCCTGGGTTTGGATCGGCTCAGCTCTGGCTATTGATAGCCTTTTGGGGAGTTAACCAGCAGATGGAAGATCTCTCCATCTCTCCTCTCTGTAACTCTGCCTTTCACATAAAAATAAAATAATCTTTAAAATGGAAATATCAAAATAGGGATCCTTTGTGGCACAGTGGGTTAAGCTGTCACTTGAGATGTCTGCAACCCATATCAGAATGCCTGGAATCAAGCCCCTCCTCTACTTCTGTTCCAGCTTGCTGCTAATGTGCCTGGGAAGCAACAAACGATGCTTGAGGACTGGGTGTCTGTCACATGAAGGGGGCTATGAAGGAGCTCCTAGATCCTGGCTTTGGCCTGGTCCAGTCTTGGCTGTTGGCGTCATTTGTGGAGTAAATCATTGGCTGGAATATCTATCCTCTCATTAGTCTTTTCTTCTGTCACTCTGCTTTGCAAATAAATTACATTAGTAAAGAAGTAAATGAAACATCATAATTGAAATTATTTACCATGGGTACAGAAGAGAAGAACAGCATGAATATTTCTCATTTATGATGTGTATTTTTTATGATGTGTATTATTATACTACAGATTTGCTACCTTTCCTCTAGTATACTCATAGTCACTATATTAGAAATACTCTAAAAAGTCAGCAATCATCAACCTTGATTTCTAGAGAGACAGAGCTTCCATCTGCTGGTTCACTCCACCAATTGACTGCAAATGGATGCAGCTGAGCCAATCTGATACCAGGAGGCAGGAACTTCCTTTGGTCTCCCACAGGGCTGCAAGGGCACGAGGACTTGAGCTATCCTCCACTGATTTCCCGGGGCATAACCAGGGAGCTGGGTGAGAGGTGGAACAAACAGGACACGAACTGGTGCCCATGTGGGATACCAGCACTGTACACGGAGGCTTGACAGCACTGACCCCAGTAAAAATATTTTTTAAAGGACAATTTATTATTATCTACTGCTGTGTAGCAGTCTACTCCCAAATCTAGTAGCCTCAGTTAACTGGGGCCGTCATTGTGATTCAGCAGGTTAAGTTGTCACAACTTTGGCATTCTATATTGCAATGCCTAAAGTCCCAGCTGCCGTGCTTTCAGTCCAGCTCTCTGGAATGGTGCCTGTGAAAGCAGCAGATGGCCATGTACTTCTGCCCCTACCACCCACCCACATAGGAGGCTCAGCTGGAGTTTCAGCTCTATGGCCCAGTTCCAGCTATTGTGGCTGTTTGGGTAGTGAATCAGTGGACAGAAGATATTCTCTCTGTCTCTCTCTTATAAATAAATAAGTAAGCAAATAAATCTTTTTAAGACATTGTTCAAAGTTCTGTGAGTCAGGTATTTGGGCTAGGCATAGGTAGTTTTTCTGTTTACTCTTGGGATCTTTCATGTGACTACAGTCATCTAGTAGTGCCAAGAGGGGCTGGATGTGTGGCTTTGGAGATGACTGTTGGCTGAACTTCTTCACATGACAGATTTTTTAAAAGATATATTTATTTTTATTCAGGAAGACAGATTCACAAAGAGACAAAGATCTTCTATCCACTAATTCACTCTTTCAAAATCGATCTTAAGAAAAATGAAAAACAGCGAGGTTTTACCAGCAGTTAACTAACTGAATCTTAAGAACAATTCTAAAACATTTTTTTTTATTTAAAGATTTTATTTTTATTGGAAAGGTGGATATACAGAGAGGAGAGACAGAGAGGAAGATCTTCCGTCCCATGGTTCACTCCCCAGGCGACCACACAGCAAGAGCTGAGCCAATCCGAAGCCAGGAGCCTCTTCCGGGTCTCCCACGCAGGTGCAGGGTCCCAAAGCTTTGGGCCGTCCTCGACTGCTTTCCCAGGCCACAGGCAGGGAGCTGGATGGGAAGCAGGGCTGCTGGGATTAGAACCGGTGCCCATATGGGATCCCAGGTGTGCAAGGCGAGGACCTTAACCACTGCGCCATCGCACCGGGCCCAATTATAAAACAATTTTTAAAAACAAAATAAAATTTACTTAAGTATTGGGAACTTGAATTTTATTAATAATGTTTTAGAGAATTCAAGCTCCTGACTTTAATCAGCAGACTAAGATTATATTATGACCATATCATTTATTAAGTATTTAAAATTTTTAAATGATTGAACATTTTAATGTGTACCCATTTAAAATACAGACTATACTTACTCCCTGGATAAATTATTTGGTTCATGTTCTGTATGTGTAGGCATTAGTGGCAATGTTTTAAAATAGTCTGAAATCCTGAATTAATTGGTTCTGAATTGATGTTTCTATTTCTGCTTAACTGATTTTTGCCAGTATTCAGCACATATACGTCCAGTTTCGTTTGGGCTGTGTTAGTTTATAATTCCGTGTGGTCTTCTATTTGATTCTACTTTCTATTCTGAAAGAGTTCTTAGCCTTTGTTCATTAATCACAGGAAACAGTTGTGCGACATGCCTTGACATTAAGTTGAATATCTAAAATTAGTCCCTGTATAATCAGTAGCTGAGAACAAGGTTTCAGTAGTTTGTGGCATGTGTCAAAACGACATTGCAAGATTGGAAGGAACTCTGCCTAGAAATAAGTAAGTATTATGTGTATTTCTGCTTATCTTTGTATCTAATTAAAAGGCTACTTTTGTTAAGTAGATGAATCAAGTAGATGTTACTATAAAGCTTCATATGCTGTACAAAGTGCTTATTTGCTATGGTGTTATTCAGTCATTTCAAAAGAAAATACATTTATTGACAACTTAATATAAGGATGTCTTTCAACATGTTTTTTGGTTTTCTTTACTTCAAATGAACTACTCTTTTTTTTCTCTCTCAGAGTTTATAAAAACCAATTCACAAAAATGGCATCCTGGTTATATGAATGTCTTTGTGAAGCTGAACTTTCACAGTATTATCCTCATTTTACTGCTCTTGGCCTTCAGAAAGTAGATGAATTAGCCAAGATTACAATGAAGGACTACACCAAATTGGGAGTTCGTGACATGAATGACCGCAAACGTCTCTTCCAACTTATCAAAATCATTAAGATTATGCAGGAAAAAGATAAAGCAGCCATTAGCCCAAAGAATTCCCTTCAGACAAACAGCCTGTATACCAAACCCTATGAATTCAAATCTGGCCCTCGCAGACAATTAAATTTTGATTCTCCTACTAACAAGGAAAGCAGAACTCCCAGCAGTATTGGTTTTGAAACGTGCAGTTTGTCAAATTTCCCTACAACTGAACAGAAGTATACTCATCTAAAAGTTCTGGAACACATGTTGCCAGGTGATTCGCAGTACCATACAAAAACAAGAACTCTGAACGCCACAACTGCTGATTCCTATGTGCAAACAAAAATCAACTCTTCATTCTCCTCATCAAATCCCTTTTCTCCAATATTGGGAGATTGTGACATTCCTGTTATTCAAAGAGTCTGTCGTGAATCAGGATATAACTATGGAATTCCTCATTCCTGTGTCAGGTAAGAATTTTCTATGCTTTATTTCTGTTTTAGAGAAACAGCAACCTTGGGCAGGGATAGATCTGCCCTTCATGACCAGAAGAGAGCAATTCCTTATTTACAGTAAATGAATATAACAAAAATGATAGTGAACAGCTTTGGAATTAATAGTAGGAATGCCTGGATGGGAGACAGTGAGGTATTATACGAAGCTTTCCAGATGGGAGAAAGATGATATTGTTCGTGGGCATCAAACAGCTGCTCTTTGCCAGATCGGTTACTCCTATAGCAGATCTATTTCTATTATTTATTGTAGTGTAACATGATATATCTGGTGCATCTGTGAAAGTGAAATGTTGACTGATTTTCTATAATGGAAACAGAAAGAGATTACAAAATCTTCAGGATTTATTTATTTAATTATTTAGTAAGGCCATCAAATTCACTCAAACCAACCAGGAGGCTTACAGCTTAGTTAAAAACCAAAGAGATGTAGTTGAATGAAGTCAGTCTTTGGAGCAACTTATTTGCATGCATTGTCAGATGATCCTGATTTTTGGGTGCTTTCTGTAATTCTAGCCAAGGAAAACATGATGCTTGTGATTACAAAGAATCAGAACATTTGGTGAAGATCTGAATTTGAGAGAGTGATGCTCAGTTATTTTCACCTAGTGCTTTGGGTTACATTTTGAAATAAGATTCCTAGAAAGGTGAAATATCAATCTGCTAGTAACTGGTATAACAGGAAATGCGTTCTTAAAGAAAAAGCTGTTGCTGGATTTATGTTATAAGTTATCTGTATAAGTTGTGGGGAAATAAAATTGTTAAGCTCTATTTTCTTTTTAAAATATCATTTGTAATAAGATATGAAAGGTTTCATAGCATTTCATAACCAATTCTTTTACTCAAAAAAAAAAACTTGGTTTTAAAGCTAAAAGATAGCACCCTTAGTAATCTGAAAACTTTGTTTCTTCTAGTTAAACACAGAATATGTAATACTATTTGCTTCTGATGATTCTTCGAGAACTAGATTGCCACATGACTGTGAAAATGATTATTGCTATCCTGTTGATTAGTTCATTGTGAAAGAACACTTTGACTACTACCATCTTTTATTGAGCAACACAAAAAATTAAATTAAAATGACTTACTAAGATATTACTTTGAGCCTGGCATGGTAACCTAATGGCTAAAGTCCTCACCTTGCACACCCAGGATCCCTACAGACACCGATTGGTGTCCAGGCTGCTCCACTTCTCTTCCAGCTCCCTACTTGTGCCCTGGGAAGGCAGAGGGGCCCAGCCCAAGGCCTTGAGACCCTGCACCCATGTGAGAGACCCAGAGGAGGCTCCAGGCTCCTGGCTACTGGCTTCGGATTGACTCCGCTCTGGCCACTGTAGCCGCTTGGAGAGTGAACCAACGGATGGAGGATCTTTCCCTCTGTCTCTCCTTCAGTCTGTAGATCTGACTTTCCAATTAACCCCCATCAAGATTAAATGGATACTTTAGTTTAGAAATTGTCATTTTGTTTATTTGACAAAAATTAAGTACCCTCTCTGCTAGGCTCAGTTCTTTTTTTTTTTTTCTTTTCTTTTTTTTTTTTTTTTTAAAGATTTATTTTTATTATTTTTTATTGGAAAGGCGGATATACAGAGAGGAGAGACAGAGAGGAAGATCTTCCATCCGATGATTCACTCCCCAAGTGAGCCGCAACGGGCCGATACTATGCCGATCCGAAGCCAGGAGCCTCTTCCGGGTCTCCCACGCGGGTGCAGGGTCCCAAAGCTTTGGGCCGTCCTCAACTGCTTTCCCAGGCCACAGGCAGGGAGCTGGAAGGGAAGCGGGGCTGCCGGGATTAGAACCGGCGCCCATATGGGATCCCGGGCGTGCAAGGCGAGGACTTAACCACTTGCGCCACCGCGCCGGGCCCTAGGCTCAGTTCTATATAAGAATATTTTAAGTACCCTATAGATGTTTGGAAATGACAGAGCCAGAGTAGAGTCTGTTGGACTGTGCTTTCTTACATTATTTTTCCTGTTTAAAAGATTATGTTATGGGACCCGGCACAATACAATAGCGGCTAAAGTCCTCACCTTGAATGAGCCGGAATCCCATATGGCTGCCGGTTCTAATCCCAGCAGCCCCGCTTCCCATCCAGCTCCCTGCCTATGGCCTGGAAGAGCAGTTGAGGATGGCCCAGAGGTTTGGGTTCTTACACCTGCGTGGGAGACCCGGAGGAAGCTCTTGTCTCCTGGCTTTGGATTGTCTCAGCTCCAACCGTTGTAGCCGCTTGGGGAGGGAACCATCTGATGAAAGATCTTCCTCTCTGCTTATCTGCCTTTCCAATAAAAATAAATTAAAAAAAAGTTATGTTAGGGAGGTGAAGATAAGAAGGGACATTTTCTCCAATGATCTTCAATATTGTCTTCTCACCCTGACCCCAAGTAGTAGTCAGGGTTTTGGAACCATGCAAAATCCTCTTACCAGCTTAAGAATTACTGTTAGGGAATCAGCCAAAGAAATTCTCTGGTTACCTCAAAGCAGATTTTTACTTATTAGATACTCAAAAAGTTGAAAATAAATGGCTTGCCTCAGGACTTTAATAAAAATGTAACACATTTATATTCTAGAAAAGAGTAAGCATTAAAGCTGGCTTTTTTTTTTAAAAGGTTTTATATTTTTATTGCAAAGTCAGACATACAGAGAGAAATATCTTCCATCCTTTGATCCACTCCCCAAGTGGCCACAACCGCTGGTGCTGCACCGATCCAAAGCCAGGAGCCTGGATCCTCTTCCGGGTCTCACATGCGGGTGCAAGGTCCAAGGCTTTGGGCGGTCCTCAACTGCTTTCCCAGGCCACAAAGAGGGAGCTGGATGGGAAGTGGAACCACCGGGATTAGAACCGGCGCCCATATAAGATCCCGGCAGGTTCAAGGTGAGGACTTTAGCCGCTAGGGCACGGCACTGGGCCCGAAGCTGGCTTCTTTAAAAAGATGAACAGGCATTCCTTCTTTCCCTTTGAATTTAAGAACTACAGGTCTTTTTTTCATTGACTACTCATCTTGAGTTCTCTTTACATTTTCAGAAGATTTAGGGACAGGTATTTGGTTTTACAGTTAAGATGAAACCTAGGAGTTCAGGCACAGTAGTCCAGTGGCCAAAGTTCTCACGTTGCACATACCTGGAGTCTGTATGGGTATCAGTTTGTGTCCCAACTGCTCTACTTCCCATCTGGCTCCCTGCGTGTGGGCTGGGAAAGCAGTGAAAAATGGCCCAGAGCTTTGGGATCCTGCACCTGTGTGTGAGACCCGGAAGAATCTCCTGACTTCTGGCTTCTAATCAGCTCAGCGCCGACCTTTGTAGCCACTGGGGAGTGAACCAGCAGTCGGAAGATCTTTCTGTCTTTTCTTTTTATATCTACCTTTCCAATGAAAAGCAATGAATCTTTAAAAAAAAATAAGATAAATTAACAAGAAAATAAAACAAAAAATAATAAATAAGACGAAGATGAAAGCTAGGATACCTGGGTATACGGGAGTTTTTTTTTGTTGTGGTTCTGGCTTTGTCTTCCAGTACCAGCCCTGGGAGGCAGCAGGTGATGGCATGAGTAGTTGGATTTCTGCTAGCCGTGTGGGAGGGCTGGGCTATGAGCATCTGGGAAATAAGCCAGTGGATCTCACACTTGTGCTCTGTTTTTCTGCCTCCTATTGAAAAAAGTTCTAGGGTGAATAAAGGTCAATATTTTTCCTGTGCTCTTGGATTAGTTGCATATGATTAGATTATTAATGAGAGGCTTTGACACAAGAACCACTTTTTAAGTGATGCAGTAGGGGCTGGAGTCTAAATAGGTTAGGCTGTGGCCTGCTTCACTGACATCCTGCATTGGAATGCTCGTTAGTCCTGGCTACTGTTTCCAACCTGATTCCTGCTAATGTAGAAAACATGGCATGAATATTTGTGTCTCTACCACCCATGTGAGAGATCAGGGTGGAGTTCCTGACTCATAGTATTGGCCTGGACCTTTCTGTTACAGTGAGTAGAAGACCTCTCTCTGTCTTTCCCTCTGTATCATTTGACCTTTCAAATAAATGGATCTTTTCTAAAAAGCTTATTTTTAAATGATACATTATAATTTCCTTTCTTGTGAAATTCAAATATATAAAAATTTTTTTTAAATACTTTATTTTAGACATTTTCTTTGTAGGGCCTGGTGCGGTAGCCCAGCAGCTGAATTCCTCACCTTGCGTGTGCCAGGATCTCATATGGGCACTGGTTCTAATCCCCGCCGCCCTGCTTCCCATCAAGCTCCCTGCTTGTGGCCTGGGAAAGGCAGTCGAGGATGGCCCAAAGCATTGGGACCCGGCACCAATGCAGGTGACCCAGAGGAAGCCCCTGGCTCCTGGGTTTGAACTGGCTCAGCCTCTGGCCATTGTGTCTACTTAGGGAGTGAATCAGTGGACGGAAGATCTTTCTCTCTGTCTCTCATTCTCTCTGTATATATGACTTTGCAATAAAAATTAAAAAAAATCTAAAAATAATTATTTCTAGGGTTTTGTTTTTTGCTAATTTACATTCTGGCAAAAAATAATATTCCAGTCACTTGGAAGGTTCAGAAAATCAAAATTGACATGAAGCAATTATATAGAACAGGAGCTTATATTAGCCCTATTATGAAAGGATTTTTAAGGACTGTTAATAAAATTTTATCATGTGAAAGAGGGAGTAGTTTGTTTTGCTAAAGCATTCTTAGTACATGAGCCAAAGGCGTTGATCCTGATAAAACACCTGTGTTCAAGAACCCTGTTTTCTTGCTTCCTAGTTTTAGAGGAGTTTCTAATAAATGGTCAATTCTTAGATGAGACTGTCATTAGGTTCAGCGAGTAAACTTGGTGAACTTTGCATCCCTAAGCAAAGGAATATCACTCTAAATGTTAAGGTTGAGTAGTTCACTGAAACCAATGAAAGAACGCATCTGAATAGAAGGTTGAATTGAAGGTGAATAGCCATAAAATTTTTCTGGAAAGACTTGATTGTGTTTTAATACACAAACACACACACGTGTCAGGAGTGCATAAAAAGAGGAAGTAGGAAACATTGAGAGCAAAAGAATATATCTGAGAGGAACAGTAGAAATATTGATACTTAGCACCTACTTTATGGAATTTACAGGCAGGATAAAAATTGTACTAATGATTAAGAAAGTGGTAAATATGAAAAAATAACTGGATTGAAAGGTAATAAGAGGCATGGGATTGGGTTGTGTAAAGGTCTTAGAGAGATGGTAACAACATATTGCGTTAGATTGGGGGAATTAACCAACCTGAGTTTTGGGAATGTAAGGAGCGTTCACCATTAGCAAATCATGTATAGAAGCCGAATATGTCTCAGAGCTAGAACAGTTCCTGAAGGGATTTTTCTTTTGTGTTGTTTTGTTCTATATAAAAATTGATGAAGTAGGGATGGATATAGAAGTAATTGGGATTTAGCTAATGAAAGAATCTTCTAGAGAGAGAATCTGACCTAGTGATTAAGAGTCCCGTCTCATATTTGTAGTCTCTGGGTTTCAGCCTTTGTTTGAGTCCACTGCTGGTTCCTGATTCCAGCTTCATGCTAATGAATGATCTGGGAAGCCACAGGGGGAACTTAAGTAACAGGATCCCTACTATCCCTGTAGGAAACTTGAATTGGGTTCCCAACTCACAGCTTCAGCTGGGCCCAGCCTCAGCTACTGCAGACATTGGGGAAGTGAACCAACAACTAGGATTTCCTCCATCATACTGCCTGTTTCTTTCTCTTGTTTCTACCTCTTAAATAAATGAACAAATATACTTTAAATTATTTTTAAAATAGCTTTCACAGTGGTTCATTTTAAATATATACTTTCACTTTTTTTTTTCCACTTGAAAGGCAGAGAGATTTTTTTCATCTATTGGTTCACACCACAAACACCTGTAGCAGCCAAGACTGGGACAGGCTGAAGCCAGGAGCACTGAACGCAATCCGAGTGAGGAATCCAAGTATTTGAGCCTTTGCTTGCCACCTCCCCACATGCCCATCAGTAGGGAACTTGGATTGGCGGTAGAGCCCAGAGTGGAATCCGACACTCCAGTCAGAAATGTGGACATCCCAAGCAGCATCTTAACTGCTAAGCCAACTAATCACCCCAATATGTAACATGTGAAACTCTATCATGCTCAGGGGTGAGTATTGGCACAGTGGGTAAAGCCACCATTGAGGATGTCCATGGCTGGTTACTCTGCTTCAGATTCCACTTCTTGCTAATGTATGCTGGTAGTCAGTGAATGGTGGATCAGATACCTGAGCCCCAGCTACCCTTGTGGAATACCCAAATAGAGTTCTGGAGTCTTGGCTTCACCCTGGCATGACCTTGGAAAATCTTTTCTTTCTCTGTCACTTCGCCTTTCAAATAAATGAAAATAAGTAAATAGATGTTAATATTATTCCTAATACTACAACAAAATATACTGTTATTAATTAAAGCCTGTTTACCAACATACCAGACAGAACACCTCAGAGAAAGAGAAAACTTGGACTGAGATGGAGAAAATCAGAGTTTGTGTTCGCAAGCGCCCTCTGGCCCTAAGGGAAGTACGTCGTGGAGAAATTAATATCATTACTGTAGAAGACAAAGAAACTCTACTTGTACATGAGAAAAAAGAAGCAGTCAATCTCACACAATATATCCTGCAGGTGAGATATTTTGGTGTTTGTGTTAGAAATTAATATCAGATTTGCCAGTTTTTTGCTTTTTTGTTTGAATAATAGCATATAAATTCTCAAATTTAGTTTCTGGTTTGAGTGTTGACATTCCTGTTATGAAATCATTGGTATCTGGGGTCTTCATTCTTTAATGATATGGTGCAGTAAGAAATACAGAAACATAATTCCTCTACTTGCGTCAGTTATGTATACATTTACTTGCATACTGTATGTGAATTTATTATATATATTAAGCAAAAAGAAAAATGAGAGCATAAGAAGAATTTAAGTGAAGTAGTTGTCATAGGACCAGTCACTGAGTAGACACCCAAGAGTGACTACCAAGTGATCCCTCTTGCCTGCATCTCGCAATGTGGATTTCTTACTCTGCTGAGTACAGCAACAAGCTCCGAATTGCCAGCCAACTGCTTATTTTGAGTCTCAGCTGTTTGGGTTTAGGCTTAATTGGTAGAAATTTGGCTCTGATTAGGTTACCGTGCACAAGGCCAACTTGAGGTAATATAATCAAAGGATATGATTCCTTAGCACAGAGTTTAAATAAAACAGACATACGGTGTTCATTACCTGATAGAACGATTAAAGAATCCAGTGAAGGAGCTTACACCTTGCTCCAACTGGTAAGTACCTTGCAGTAACTCTTCAATCTCCTAAAGGAACAGGAAACTCCACAGATCATAATTTAGGTACTCCAAAATTGTTATTAATCTAGGAGGCTAGATAACCCACCTGATGTTAGATTCAGAAATTTCTGTTACTCAGAATTTGCCTCCCTCAACATTGATACTGTATTCTCTCCACTCCTAATAGTCGCCTGCCTGGAAATGCAGTGTCTGGTAGGAAAAAAAAAAAAATATATATATATGGTATTCTAGAAATTCACCTTAGTCAGCTGAAATCTTACTCTACTGGAATAAATCTATTAACACTGAAGTCAATTTGTTAACACTTGCCCCTTGTTTCAAACTTGGCATTGTTCTTTTTTTCCTTGGTTACCAAAATACTGTTTCACTGAGACAGTCCAAATAATCCACTGATTCTTTCTATGGCACTAAATTACTAGACTGGTGTAAAACCAATCCAGTCACTTTAACAGCTTTATTGATTGTTGATCAATGCAGAGCCTGTTAGGTCTCAGTGGGAGATATTTATTTTCAAGATGGTCTAAATGACCAATTAGTTGTAATGCTGTTTAGTTCTATGGCTACTTATACCCATAAGATTAGCTATATCCAATCACTGGCTATCCAAGACTTCTTAATGATGCTGTGTCACAGTAATTCCCTCAAGGAGACGCCGTCTTATCTCTTGTATTTTCCCATTATTTCTAAACACAATATCCGTACTACTTTGTCATTACCGCTGCTCAATACTTATTGAATACCTATAGTTACCATGGCACTTTCTCTGCTGTTTGAACTTTGGACCTTTGCTCTCATAGGTCAAAGTCCTTACCTGTCAATGCTATAATAAAAAAACTCGTGGGAAGACTAATTTTCTCATTTTCCTTCCTCAAAGAGAAAAAAGAAAAGGTTCATAGCAAGTGGATGCTAAATAAGTATTGATTCTATATTCTTTGGGTTTTATTTCTAAACTTATTTAGGAATTACAACAGTAGGTCTGTGTGCCTAATTAAATATTATATCTTTTTATAAAAGGCTTATTTTTTTTATTTGAAAGGAATAGTTAAAGAGGAGAGAGAGAGAGATATCTTCCAACCACTGGTTTGTTTTCCCCATGGCCTCAAAGGTTGGAACTGTACAAGTCCACAGCCTAGGTCTCCCACATTGGTATAAGGACCCCAGTACTTGGGCCATCTTCTGCTCATTCTCTGGCCATTAGCAAGGAGCAGGATCAGAAGCAGAGCAGATAAGACTTGAACTGCACCCATATGGGATGCTGGCACTGCAGTAAGAAGCTTACCTTGCTATACCGTAATATTGGCCACAATATTATGTCTTTTCAAGTTTTTTTACTTAGTAACATGTAATGTGCTATCCTATATAATGTTAACAGGAGTAAAAAATAACAATTATGTGTTTCAAGTTCTTAAAAATACATGTAGAAAGGCCCAGTGGCCTAGTGACTAAATCCTAGTTTTGCAACCACTGGGATTCCATGTGGGCACCAGTTTGTGTCCCAGCTGCTCCCTAGTTGTGGCCTGGGAAAGCAGTCGAGGATGGCCTAAAGCCTTGGGACCCTGTATCCATGTGGGAGACTTGGAAGAAACTCCCAGCTCCTGGATTCAGATCAGCTTAGCCACAGCCATTGTGGCTACTTGGAAAGTGAACCAACAGATGGAAGATCTTTATCTCTTTATCTCTGTGTTTCCTTATCTCTCCAAATCTGCCTTTCTGGGGACCGGCGCCACGACCTAGTGGCTAAAGTCCTCACCTAGAATGCGCCAGGAGCCCATATGAGCACTGGGTCTACTCCCGGTGGCTCCACTTCCCATCAAGCTCCCAGCTTGTGGCTTGGGAAAGCAGTCTAGGACGGCCCAAAGCCTTGGACCCTGCATCTACATGGGAGACCTGGAGGAAGTTCCTGGATCCTGGCTTTGGATCAGCTCAGCTCCAGCTGTTGTGATCACTTGGGGAGTGAATCATCTGACGGAAGATCTTTCTGTCTCTCCTCCTCTCTGTGTCTGACTTTGCAATAAAAATAAATTTTTTTAAAAAAATCTGCCTTTCCAATAAATAAAAAAGCTTTAAAGATATATACACACACATATATTATATTTGTAATATATATTATATAACATGAAAATGTTATATACTATTTATATATTTATATGTGTGTGTAGATGTAGGAAAAAGACTGAGTTGAAGGATATAAAAATTTGCAAGGCAAAGAGATGGGACTGGTATTATTGGCACAGTGGGTTAGGCTGCTACCAAAGTCCTATAAGGGCACCAATTTGAGTCTCAGTCACTCTGTTTCTACTCCAGCTCCCTGCTACGGTGCCTGGAAAAGCAGTGGAAGACAGCCTAAGTGCTTGAGGACCCAGATGGAATTTCTGGCTCCTGGCTTTGGCCTGTCCTTACCCTGGCCATTGCAACCATTTGGGGAATGGAATAGCAGATGGAAGATTTCTGTGTCTCCCCTTCTCTCTCTCTCTAACTTTGCCTTCTGGATAGTTAATCTTCAAAAACGAAAAAGTTTACAGGTAATTTCAGTTTCATCTTTATTTTAGTCCATATTTTTGATATTTTCTACTGTTAATTGAGTTTAAAAAAATTTTAGTGTTGAGTTGGCACAGCAGGACAAACCGCTGTTTGCAGTGCCAGCATCCCTCTTTGGAGCTCTGGTTTGAGTTCCCGCTGTGCTGCTTCTGATCCAGCTATCTGCTAGTGTACCCATATTGGCAGCAGATGGTTGGGCTCCTGCCACTCACGTGGGAGATCCCAATAGAGTTTCTGCCTCCTACCTTCATCCTGCCCCGTGCCCATCATTGGAGCTGCTTGGGGAGCGAGCTAGCAGAGGATGTGTCTCTTTCTCTTCCTCTCTTTCACTCTGTCTCTTGCTCTGCCTTTCAAACAAACAAACAAACAGAAAACACTAAAAATTTTTGAATAGGATAGATTCACCTATTTTAAAATTTAAAAAAATAAAATAGGTTTATATACACACACACACACACACACAAATCAAAAGGTACAGAAAGATAACAGTAAAAAATGTACTTCTAATCCCATTTTCTTCTTTGAAAGCAATCAGTATTATCTATTCTAAGTATATTTTTCCAGAGGTATTCTATAAATTCATAAGGCAATTTATGAAACAAACTTTAAAAGCTGTTAAATTTTGACCATATCAAAACTAAAATGAGGATTGAAATTGGTTCAACCTCATTGATAAAATGTAACCAAATGAAAGTATATGATGCAGAGGAAATTATGAATTATATGCATGTTAATTACATTAAAATCTTTCAAGTTCCTACATCTCATGAAGGGTGTTTGAAGCACTGGAAAAAACAATGTCTAAATCCTGTTGAAAGATACCAGTTTTGTTGATTAGTAAATGTTAAAGTTATTTATGAGCATCTATGGGAGAAGAAGAAATGCCATATACTCAGTGAAATAGTAATAAAAATAAAACAAAATATTCCTTCTGACACGTATTTTTTGAAACATGTTAAATATTTGTATGTCTGTAGATATCTGTAGATAACTTTGTTTTGATATCATATTTAAGAATAAAAACCTATTATAATGTTTGAACAATAATTTGTCTACTTGCTTAGAGACCAGATATGAATTCTACATAAATCATGTTTATTAAAGCTAGATTTAACAAATACATTTACCTTATTTATTTTTTGAAAGCTTAGTCACAAGTGTAATGAACTCATCCATCTCTCAGCTTCAACACTTAACATTTTAGTGTTCTTAAAATATTACATTTTTAGAACACTTAAAGTTCATAAGATTTATTTTTTTTTTTATCGGAAAGTCAGATATACAGAGAGGAGGAAAGACAAAGTGGAAGATCTTCCATCCATTGATTCATTCCCCAAGCGGCCGCAATGGTGAGAACTGAGCTAATCTGAAGTCAGGAGCCAAGAACATCCTCCTGGCCTCCCACACGGGTGCAGGGTCCCAAGTCCTTGGGTTGTCCTCGACTGCTTTCCCAGGCCACAAGCAGGGAGCTGGATGGGAAACAGGACTGGCAGGATCAAAACCAGCATCCATATGGGATCCCAGCACATTCAAGGCAAGGACTTTAGCTGCTAGACTACCACGCAGGACCCTGTTTTCTCACTTTAACTTGGACTCTATAATTGGTGAACTTGATTTTGTGCTCCCAGTTCCTTCTCAGATGCCCCATTAGATTTACTTTCTATTGTAAAGGCACACAAGACAGAATGAACTTAGTGTACAGTGAACCACAGTAAATTGATACAAGTTCAGTTTTCTGAATCTTTGCATATAATTCAGTAAAGAATTCATTCTTAGGCCGACACTGTGGCGTAGTAGCTTAAGCCTCTGTCTGCAGTGTCTGTATTCCATGTGGATACCGGTTCAAGTCCTGACTGCTCCACTTCCAATCCAGCTCCCTGCTAAAAGGCCTAGGAAAGCAGCAGAGGATGGGCCCAAGTGCTTGGGACCCTGCACCTACATGTGAGACCTGGAAGAAGCTGCTGGCTCCTGGCTCTTGGCCTGGTCCAGGCCTGGCAGTTGCGGTCATTTTGAGGAGTGGACCTGTAGTTTCTTCCTTCTCTCTATATAAATTTGCCTTGCAAATAAGAATTTTTAAAAAATCATTTTTTATTTAATTTGTTTCAAAAGCAGAGATATAGAAAAAAAGAGACGGTCATGGATGGAGATAGAGACACACAGAGTTGCCATCTACTAGCCACTCTCCAAAAGAATTCTTTTAATATTTAGAGAGGGCCAAAAGATGACAAGGGTCTAACCTCCAATTCATAGTGCCTGGACTGTCATCATGTCTCAGTCAAACTTGAAATTATTATTATTTCCTAATCAGATACAGTTGGGCTGTCAACACAGTAAGCCTCTAAATTATGTGACTAATTATGGCTGCTGAATTCATGCTTTCCAGACCAATCAGTGGAGGTCTCCTATGTTTTTTTCTGGATTATCATGATTTTCAATGTGGAAGGCATCTTCAACCCCTTTCTCTCTCTAGTTCCCCATTTTCAGTTGGTTGTCAAATTTCTCATGTGTCCATCTCCTCATTTCTGTTATTTTTATCCAATTTAGACTTTGCATACCTCATTACTTTTGCTTGAGTCCCTGTTCTTACTTCATTCACTGTGAAGCCAAATCAATGCAGTAGAATGGCTCAGGGTATCCTTCCCCTTGCAAAGCCCTTCACTGTTTCCCCACTATCTACTTAATTAAATGTGCACATTATATACACTCCCTTGAGCTTGGTGATGAAGAATCTGTGACACGTCCTAGCTCATTAGTCTAGCCTTTCTACCTCACTCTTCTTCTTTCTTACCTCCTCTATTTTAGCCGCATTAATCTTTACTTTCCCTAAACATTAATAGTTAACTCTTTCTCCTTAAATTCCTTGATCATGCTTCTGTCGCAAGAACAGCTTCCCTCCATCTGTCTCCTTCCCTACTCTTCTGCTTCCTGGCCCATTCTCGTTACAGTCTTTCTCCTGGTGTCTGCCAGTCTGAGGGAATATGTTTTCCGTTTGAATTCCACCCGTACTTTACCTGGTCTGCTTGTAGTGATTTGTATGCTTATAGATTAACATCCTTAGAATCATATCCTGGGCTCCCAGTGCCTATTGTTAACATTCTAGCAGTTAGGCAATAAATGTTCATAGGATTAAAAGCCATGTAATTTATTTTTTCAAAGATTTATTTATTTTTATTAAAAAGTCAGAGAGGAGGAGAAACAGAGAGGAAGGAGAAGATCTTCTGTCCGATGATTCATCCCCCAAGTGAGCACAACAGTCGGTACTATGCCAATCTGGAGCCAGGAGCCAGGAACTTCCTCCAGGTCTCCCATGAGGGTACAGGATCCCAAAGCATTGTGCCGTCCTTGACTGCTTTCCCAGGGCACAAGCAGGGAGCTGGTTGGGAAGTGGAGCTGCCAGGATTAGAACCAACGCCCATATGGGCTCCTGGCATGTCCAAGGTGAGGACTTTAGCCGCTAGGCCACGCCACCGGGCCCAAAAGCTATGTAATTTATATAGAATGGCAATCTTCCCCTAAGACTCCCCCAGATTTTCAGATATGCTGGCATGAACTGCGCCATGTGAATAATACTCATAGCATATCCTTTCCTGTATCTAAGGGGACTCAATTTAATACTCACCAATTTGCATCCCTTAGGAATGAACAAATATTCTGTTTTTATATTCTAAAACATGTCTGTAGATAGTTAAGCAAAAGAAAATCCTGTCATTGAACAGTTATTGAATGCCTGTTTATCTTGAAGTTTGTCATACCTTCAATTTTGTTTTTAACATTTATTTTTATTGGAGAGGCAGATTTACAGAGAGAAGGAGAGAAAAAGGGAAAGATCTTCTGTCCACTAGTTCACTCTCCAAGTGGCTGCAATGGCTGGAGCTGAGCCAATCTGAAGCCAGGAACCAGGAATTTTCTCTGGGTCTCCCATGTGGGTGTAGGATCCTAAGGCTTTAGGCCATCCTCCACTGCTTTCCCAGGCCACAAAAACAGGGAGCAGAAATGGAAGTGGAGCATCTGGGATACAAACCAGTACCCATATGGCATTGTGGTGCTTGCAAGGGGAGGATTAGCCAATTGAGCCATTGTGCCGGGTCTAGTCAGTTATTATTAGTTAAAAATGTGTTTAAGCTTTTATCACATATTAACTAGAATAGTGGCAAAGAAAATCCATAATGTGTTTCTTTCTATAAAAATAAATTTTTTTTCAGCATGTTTTTTATTTTGATGAAGTCTTTGGGGAGGCGTGTACCAACCGGGATGTCTACATGAAGACTACTCATCCACTCATTCAACACATCTTTAATGGGTACGAAAATCATTGTGTGCTTCTCTTGCTTTTAATTTTCTGTATTTTGTAAATATTGCTTTGTAAATATTTTCAGTTTGAAATTAAACATGAATTTATGTTTTGAGCTAAATTTAAATTAGACTTCTAAAAAATGCAATGTCTACTTAAATGATTTACCGAGTGTAAATTTGCACAGAATTTTTTTTACATCAATATTATTCCTAAGAATTCTGTATGCTAACTAACTCAGTTGATTTTTTTTTCATTGGCATAGGATAGATAATTAAATATTGCTTACCAAATTCTTAAAGATACCTTTTATTTGAAGTTTTTTTTTTTACTTTTTCCATTTTTTAAATTATATTTTTGACAATATTTACATAGTTAATTCGGGTAAAAAATGTTCAAGGGCTACAGGAAAGTGGGTAAGACTATTATTTCCATGTTGTTTCCTTCATGTATCTGAGGTAAAGGGGGATATTAAGGGAGAAGTCCCACCCAGTCTCCCAACCACCCCAGGTTCCTGATATGGGGCATGCTTCAAGGGTCTTGTTCAAGTGGTTTTGATAGTTCAGCAGTTATGAATTGCTGCCAGTCTTGCCACTTCAAGCACGATGAGGTTGTTGAAGAATCCACTGGTTGACATAGTCCATCTTAGAGTCTCCGTTTGCCCAGTTTTTCACTGCCAACATATAGCTGAGGTGTTGATTGACTTGTTCTGTCCTCTGTCTTTTCATGATTAGGGTTCTGAGTCTGGCAGTTCGATTGGGTAGATTTCCCAAAGAAACTTTGTCTGAGGTGTTCCCAGACCAGATTCTTGTATGTACTAGGAAGTACAGGGCCCAGCACAGTCCATCGCCCTAATTAGCTGGTGATTGCAACTGCTGGGTTGGTTCTGTTTCCAGCCCTGTTTCCTTCCACTGGAACCAATGGATGCTGCAGTCCAGCCTGGTTCTGCCCAGCACATGCTTGGCCCCCACATAAACCAGTGGGAGCTACAGCCTAGTCGAAGTGACCCACAATAACCCCCACCAGGCCCACCCCTACCCTGGTTTGCCAGTAAGTGTAGCAGACTAGTCCAGTCTGTCCCACATCCCATTTGGCTCTCATACATGTCAATGGGTATTAAAGCCTAGTTCCATCTAAACAGCTCAACTATCCAGCCCTCACAGGTGTTGTTGGGTGCCTCTCTGTCTAGCCACCCCAGCCCCTATCCTAGTTTTCATTCTCTTCAGTGGGAGTGGTAACCCAAGAGGGAGGAGCCCACTATTTCGCTCCCAGGCCACTCCCACTCCCGGATTATGCACTCTTCAGGTTGGTTCTGTGGTTTAACTTGACAGAAAGTGAAAATAGACCATAGAGTGATGTGACTTGTCTAAAATCATTTAATGGCAGGTCAGAGACCAGAACCCAGGCCTTTTTCCTCTCAGTATTTGGTTTCCCTGGCAGCCCCTCTGTGGCTGTGGCCCCTGCTCACACTGTTCCTGCACTACAGTGGAGACTGTCTATACTTTCAGCTTTTGTCTTCAGAGCCTAACACAGTTCTTTAGTCTTTAGAACTCTTAAAGTATATTATTTATACTAATCTCACCTTTTTCTGTTTTCATATGAATGATCACTACCATCCTGTTTGTTACAGCATGATATCATTTATGTTCATTCTATTTTACTTCTAGTATTTATTTATTTTTATTGGAAAAGCACATTTTATGAAGAGGAGAGACAAAGACCTGCCATCCACTGGATCACTTTCCAAATGGCTACAACAGCAGGAGCTGAACTGATCTGAACCCAGGAGCCAGGAGACTTTGGGGCTTCCTATGTGGGTTCCAAGGACTTAGGCCATCCTCCTCTGTTCTCCCAGGCTACAAGCACAGAGCTTAATGGGAAGTGGAGCAGCCAGGACATGAACCGGCACCCATATGGTATGCCAGCACTTGCAAGTAGATCAAGCTGTTGAGCCACCATACTGGCCCCAATTCTTTTTAATTTATTCACCAAACTTTTCCATTTCCTAAAAATAAGACAAAATATTTTCTAGGACCTGTTAAGGCACTTACTATGGAATTCAGGAATTCAGTAAATGCCTGTTGGTCAAGCTGTTTCTTAAAAAAATCCTTGTTTACGGGAGCCAACATTATGACATAGTGGGTTAAGCTGCTGCCTACAATGCCGTGCCATCCCATAAAAGCACGTGTTCAAGTCTTGGCTGTCCCATTTCCCATTCATTTTCCTGCAGATGCACCTGGGAAAGCGGCAGAAGATGGTCCAAGTGCTTGGGGGGCCTCTGTACCCACGTGGAATACCAGGAAGAATCTGAGTTCCTGGTTGCCACCATTTAGAGTGAAACAGTGGGATGGAAGATTTATTTCTTTTTGTCTCTCTGTACTCTGTAACTCTGCTTTTTCAATTTGTGTGTGTGTGTTAAATTCTTGTTTACAGAGCAGGTATTGATAGTGGTTAAGATGTTATTTAGGACACTTGAGTCCCTTATTAGAGTACTTGGGATTGAATCCCAACTCTGCTTCCAATCCAGATTCCTGTTGATGTGTATCTGGAAGCAACAGAGGTGGCTCCTGTATGCTACCCAGAATGGAGACCCATAGAGTTTCTAGCTCTTGGCACTGGCCTGAATCCCCAGCTGTTGCAGGTGTTTCAGGAGTGAAGTAGCAGATCTGTCTCTCTCTCTCAGCCTTGCAAAGAAATAAAAATAAGTAAAATAAAATGAGAACTAAATATAATGTATAATCTTGCACTGACTTTATTTTGTTTCCTTATTTTCCAATATTGTCTTATGTAGTGTTATCACTTCTGTAAAGAAAAAATTCATGAAGGAAGATACTGCTTTGAGAATGTTTTTTTTTTCTTTTATGTTTTTGTCTTATAAAGCTCTCCCTCTCCTTAAAGAGTTGTATATTTGTACTTGAGTTTTGTCACGTATTCTGTATTTCCACTTGACTGTATTTCCACTTGACTTTGTTCATTAAAAACCTGTGTGTAGGTTAGTAGTTTTTTATTACACATGAATGATGTGAATTGTTCTTTCCCTAGAGGCAATGCCACTTGCTTTGCATATGGACAGACAGGTGCTGGAAAGACCTACACCATGATAGGAACTCATGAGAACCCGGGACTTTACGCTCTGGCTGCCAAAGATATCTTCAGGCAACTAGAAGTTTCTCAGCCAAGAAGGCACCTCTTTGTGTGGATCAGTTTCTATGAAATCTACTGTGGACAGCTTTATGATCTCCTAAATAAGAGGAAAAGGTACTGGGATTTGCCTGGGCAGCTGTACTTCTGTTCATTATGGTTAAAAGTCAGAGCCTCACAGAATCACTGACCCTTAGGCCTTACTGACAGACTTTGATACGTTAGTTTCATTTTGTGCATGAAGGCTTCCTGTGTTTGATGTTTTTTAAATCGGCTAAATAAGTTTCTAAAGTTTTTCTTTTTATTTGGAAGGTGGAGCTAGACAGAGAAATCTCCCATCTACTTACTGCTTCATTCCCCAAAACGCCTGTGGTTGGGGGAGCCAGGCCAGTGCTAGCTCAGAACCCCATTCAGATTTTCCATAAGGTCATAGAGACCCAAGTCCTTCAGCCATGACCTGCTATTTTCCAGAGAGAGTACATCACAGGAAGCTGGATAGGAAGCAGAGATGGGACCTGAATCCAAAACTCCAGCAGGAGATGCAGCATCTAGAATACTGTGCCAAATGCTTGCCACTGAATTTTATTTTTAATTTTTCAGTTCAGCTAGAGAAAAACATAAGCTAGCCTTCTAATGTTTTAAATGATCAATATCTTTATTGTGTTAAAAGACTTTCTGTTCTAGTCTGTGAAAACATTATTTCAGGAAGTCAAAAAGCAGTATCCATCATGTACTTATTATATCCTGTGCTATTCTTTTCAGCCATTTTTTTTTAATTTAAAGATTTACTGAATTGAAAATCAGAGTTGGAGAAGTAGTAGGGAAGAAACAGAGCAAGAGAGACCTACCATCCACTGGTTCATTCCCTACATGACCACAGCAGCTGGAGCTGGGCCAGTCCAAAGCTAGGAGCTTCTTGTGGGTCTCCCACATGTGTGCAGGGTCCCAAACACTTGGCGCATCCACTGCCGCTTTCCCAGGCATGTTAGCAAGAAGCTGAACTGAAAATGGAATAGTTGAGACTCAAACCAGCATCTAACAGGTGCCTCTTTATTACGCCTGCTGTGCCACATGCTGGCCTCAACAGTGGCTTTTATTCTCATGCAAAATGTCCTTTTGCCAGAGTCCAGCTCCAGCTGAGTTCGGAACTCGAAAAGGGTGTGTGGATGAGGCATAGAGAAAATACACCACTAGGATTCCATGATCATAATGAACAGTGTGGGAAAGCTGTCCGCTTTATTTATACAGAAACAGTCAAACTCTGGCTCAGGCTTTTTACAGCATGGTCAAGTGTTTCTAAGGATAATTCTGCCATTTGTTTTACCTAAAAACAATAGAAGTTCCTGCTACAATTCTTATTCTACAACCTAATCTTGTATCACAAAGAAAAGGAGACCTGGAAGAAGCTCCTGACTCCTGGCTTTGGATCAGTGCAGCACTGGCCATTGCAATCACTTGGGGAGTGAATCATCAGACGAAAGATCCTCCTCTCTGTCTCTCCTCTTTGTATATCTGACTTTGCAATTAAAAAAAAAATCTTTTAAAAATATATATACATATATATATATACACACGTGCATACATATATATGTACATAAAACATTTTCTGTATTTGGCAATGAAGTGGAGTTCCATTGCTAACCTTCATATTGTACTAAAGGAGAAGCAATCTTAGTGCTTTGATAGATCCAGCACATAGCTCTGAGTGCATCTGGCTTAATGATGATGGTAGACCTTAACCATTCACTTGTAGCCTGAGGCATCCAGATGCAGCCCATTCCTTGCTCTGTTGGAAGATGTGTGAGGACTCCTTACACTGAGAAAAAAATAAATGTTATCACCGTTTAGGAAAATCATTGGCTCAAATAACCAAAAATCCCGAAGGACAGTCTATCTTCAGGGATGGTTTGTTTCAACAGCTCACGGATGTTTTTATTCTGCCTCTACCTCCCCCCAAGATTTATTTATTTGAAAGCCAGGGTTAGGGAGGGAGGGAGAGACTCAGAGCAGCTAGGACCCAAAGCTGTGCTCGTGGGCCCAGCGCAATAGCGTAGTGATTAAGGTCCTCGCCTTGAATGTGTCGGGATCCCATATGGGCGCTGCTTCTAGTCCTGGCGGCCCCTCTTCCCATCCAACTCCCTGTTTGTGGCCTGAGAAAGCAGTCGGGGATGGTCCAAGGATTTGAGACCCTGCACCCATGTGGGAGACCCGGAAAGAGATTTCTGGCTCCTGGCTTCAGATCAGCGCAGCACCAGCCATTGTGATCACTCGGGGAGTGAGTCATCGGACGGAGGATCTTCCTCTCTGTCTCTCTTCCTCTGTGTATATCTGACGTTCCAATAAAAATAAATAAATCGTGTGGGATGACAGTGTTGCAGGTAACAGCTTTACTCACTGCATCTCAACACTAGCTTCAACAGCTAAAGGATGTCCTAAGGATCCACTTTTTTTTTTATCTTAGGAGGTTTATTCATGTGGGGCAGGAACAGGGTGGAGGTGGTGGGAGGCAAGGAGGAAGGGGAGGAAGAATGGGGGCGGGAAGCCAGAAGGAGAGGAGAGAAAGGATCTACTTTTAATGCTTTTTTTCCCCCTGAAGATTGATCTGTTTTTATTTGAAATGTGGAGTCATAAGTCGCAGAGAGAAAATTAAAGAGATGTTACATCCGCTGGCTCATGCCTTGAATGGCTGCAACAGCCAGAGCAGATCCAGCCACGAGCTCCCCCTGGATCTCCCACATGAGTGCAAGGCCCCAAGGACTTGACCATCTTCCACTGCTTTCTCCGGTTGTTAGGAGGGAGCTGGATTGGAAGTGGAGTAGCTGGGACTCGAACCAGCACACATACAACACCTTGGCACTGCCCCTCTGCCCCATCCCCACACTTTTACTGTCTGAGAATGGAGGGAAGCTATCTTGCCACCAGGCACCTGACAACCACGCCAGGTCTTTGTTTTGACTGGACTGGCATAGATCCCATATCCATTACTGAATCAATCACTCTAGCCAGGAAAATGCCATGTGTTGATTGGCATGTTTTGCTTATGTGTTCATTTTAAAATTGTAGCCAAAGATGCTGATTTGTTTTAAGCAATCCAGGGCTGTCCCTTTACCCTGAGTCTGAGACCAGGAGGGGGAGAAGGGGAGGTGAACACTCTGCTGACCTTGCTTTTGCCCCTGCAGGCTCTTCGCAAGAGAAGATAGCAAACATACCGTGCAGATAGTGGGACTTCGAGAGCTTCAGGTGGAGAGTGTGGGGCTCCTCTTGGAGGTAACTCTTCCTCTCTCTTGCTCCCCGCCCCCCCCGTCACCCCCCCAGCAGTCTAAGGACAGAGAAGGAATTCATTTTGTCTTCTAGCCAATGCAGTGGACTCACAGTTAAGCCAAGGTCAGTAGCAAGCACGCCACTTTGCAGTTGTAAAATTTGACCTGCTTCTGAGAGGCTAACTTGTTTCCCTGTAGGTTAAGGAGCAGTAGGACATGGTAGGATTTCAGCACATTGGCAGACACTCCATGGCAAGTTTTAAATGCTGTTAATGTATTTTTCTATGGTAGTGGACTCTGGGAAAAGCTGCTAGAGACAAATATTTAAAATGAAATGTTACATAAGCATGTATTTCACTGGGGTTCAAGTCAATGACTATGGTGAAAATGTCATTTTCCTGAGTCAACCATTTTTTTAAAGATTTATTTTATTTCAGAGTGACAGAAATCATTCATTACCTGGTTTAGTCCCCATGTGGCCACAACAGCCAGGTCTGGTCCAGGCCAAAGCCAGAGCCGGCAGTTCTATCTTGGTCTCCCACACGAATGATGGGGGCCCAAGCACTTGAATAGTCGGCTGTTTTCTCAGGCGCGTTAGCAGGGAGCAAGATAGAAAATGGAACAACCAGGATTCCAGCTGCCATCCCAACATGGAACGCCTGTGGCACGCACCCAACTCCTGAGACAATGGGTTGTTTGTTTGTTTTTGTTTTTTGAAAGAAATTTTGAGATCTTTTATTAAAGGATGTTAGTATAAAAAAAGCAGTACTTGATCACTGTTATACCTAAACATTACAGAAATATGCAAGAAGAGAGAAAATAAAGGTACCCTAATATATATAAAACCCCAGTGCCTCTGAAGTTAACATAACTTAACATGAGATTTAGGGGTTTTTTTCCCCCTGATTTGGACCTTTAATAACTTCTGTATAAATATGTTTCTAATGAGCCATCCTTTAATGCAGTGTTTCTTAACCTTGGCTTTATATTAGATATTGGGAGATTTTCCCCCCTCACTTAAAAAATGTTGTAACCTGTTTTATTATGAAAACATGGCACTATACAGAGATGTGCATGCAGCAGGAATGTGTAATAATAAGGAAATAAGCGCCACCTATCTGGATCAGGAAATAGAGCATTGCAGCGCACCACAAGCCTGGCTGTGCGACTTGCTATTGTACTGACTTTATGCTAATCACCTTCTTTGTTAACAGTTTCAGCACCTGTGCATTCATCCTGAAATCATGTGAATAGAGCCACACTGGCTATACACTCTTTTGTGTCTTACTTTTTTGTTCATCATTGTGCTTTTGAGTTCTATTTTGTATTTTTGCATATTGCTGTTATTCTGTTCATTATTATTTGCTGTGGAGTGTTCTGTCATAGGAACATTACCGCAGTTTATCATTCTCTCACTGATGGACAGTTGGAGTTGTTTCTGTTCTGGGAATGTTCTGAACAATGCAGCCGTGAGTGGCCTCATCTCGCTCGTGTGTTTCAGTAACAGCGCCTGGCTTCTCTGGGCCCTGCAGTAGTTGGGAATGGTTGGGGAGCACGGCATGCTGATCTTCCACTTCACTGAAGGTCACCTGTTTTCCAAGGTGGAATCCTTCCCCACTAGTACTAGATGGCCAATCCCGTTGTTCTTCATCTCACCAGTTGTTTTTATTAATAGATTTTTGAATTTTTACCAAACTAGAAGTTTTTAAATTATACTTCATTGTGGTTTAAATTTGCATTTTCCTGAGTGAGGATAAACTTAAACATCTTATCTTTAGTATGTCATTTGGATTTCCTCTTTTAGGAATCCCAGTTTAAGTCCTTTGCTTATTTGGGGGTTTCTATCTTTTCCTTAACAATTTGTGTAGCCTGGATATGAGTTGTTGTCTTTTTTTTTTTTTAATTGTGTATTTGAAAAGCAGAGTTGCGGAAAGAGAGGGAAAGACTGGTTCACTTCAGAAATGGCCTCCATGGCTGGGGTTAGGCTGGACTGAACCAGGAGCTTGCAGCTCCATCTAGGTTTCCTATGTGGATGTAAACCTCAAGTACTCGGGCCATTTTCTGCTGCTCTCCCAGGTACATTAGCAGGGAGCTGGATTGAAAATGGAGTGGGGGCTGGTGCCATGGCATAATAGGTTAAGCCTCCACCTGTGTTGCCAGCATCCCATATGCTTTTCCACTTCTTATCCAGTTCCCTACTAATAGCCTGGGAAAGCAGTGCAGGATGGCCCCATGTGCTTAGGCCCCTGCATCCCTGGTTAGGAGACCCAAAAGAAGCTTCTGGATTAGATCCAGGCTTTGCACAGGCCCAGTTCCAGTTGTTGTGGTCACTTGGGGAGTGAACCAGCAGATGGAAGACTTCTGCCTTTTTTGTAACTCTGCCTTTCAAATAAATAATAATAAATCTTTTTTAAAAACAAAAGTGGAACAGCCAGGACTTGAACTGACCAACATTGCAGGAAGCAGCTTAACCCACTGTACCCGAACACTTATCCAGATATGAATGTTTTGTTAGGTGTTTGTGTCAAAAGAGAATTGTCTCATTCTGTGTCCATCTTCCCAGTTTTATGTCTTAATGCCTGAGTCCTCATGTTGTTTAGATCAGGCTTTCTTAGGGATGGGGGCCCCAGGCATGGGTTATATTATTATTTTAAGTGGAAATATAGTTCATAGACTATAAAATTTACTTTGTTCAAGAGTACAGTTCAGTGATTTCTATAGTATATTCATAAAATTGTGAAACCCTTGTCATTAATTCCAGAATGAGTCCCTGTAGCTTTTATTAGTCACTCCCTATTTCTCCCATCCACAGTGCAACAATTAATTTCCATTTCTATAGATTTGCCTATTCCAGTCATATAAATAGACTTATACAGTAGGCTGCTTTTGTCTCTGGCTTCTTTTTTTATTCACGTAATATTTTCAGGTTTACTGTGTACCAGCGTTTCATTCCTTTTTTATGGATGAATATATACTGGTGTATGAATAGACCCTAAATTTTATGTATCCATTCATCAGTCAATGAATTGTTTTCATTTTTGGTTATTATGAATAATCTTGCTATGAACATTCATGTAGAAGTTTTTATGTGGATTTAGCTATTTCAGGTTTTGGGGGGTATATGCCCAGGAGGAGAATCACTGGGTCATACTGTGAGTTCTTTGAGGAACTGCCACACTGTTTTCCAAAATGACTGTATGATTTTTACTGTCATCAAAAAAAATATGAGAGTGAGCGTTATTTTATAAGTTAGGGGATAAGGGAAATCCCATGGAACTGTATCATAAAATGATAATGATAATAAAAGATTAAAAATGAAGAAAAAATACACCTGTTTCTGACCTGAAACCATCATAGTCATTCAGATGTAGTGTAGATGGCTGGCTTAGTGAGACAGAATAAACAAATAATTGGCCTAGGCCAGAAACCTGCTATGTGGCATTAACAACATCAAACCATCTCTTGAAAAGAAACAGGCCCTTACCATCAGTAATTAAGTAGCCAGATGCAACCATCTCCTTGCACTGAGCAGATAAACAAAAACTGGTTTTTACCGGTTTGAACAGCTGTCTTGACTGCTGATCAACTTTTGATTCCTTATAATAGTTAAAATATATATATATAACTCTTGTGATCTGAGATGCTGATAAAACATAGTATATTTAAGAGCATGTTATGCCAGTTGTGCTCAGAGACACCACACCCGCACCTCCCCCCCGCCCCCCGGCCTCCGAACATGGTACATGTCTCTGCCCTGAGTTCAGAATCTACTTCAGGTCCTGGGCACTCAATGCAACTCATCCTTCCAATCCTGCTCATACTCTGACTATAGAGTGGGTACTTTCACTGTCAATAAATCTCACCTTCCTACTGGCCTTTGTGTCCTGTCCTTGGACATCTTTCCTGTGTCAGTGACAAGAACATGGTTCCCTTAAGCCCCTCAACAATTCCAATATATCCAGCAAGGCCAGCTAGAGTAAAGATGAAAAGAGCACAAGGACAGGCCAGGCACTTGACAGTTTACTTTTAGTATTGCTTCATATTGCTCTCCTCAATGGCAGTATTTTTAAAATGCTTGCAATGGGTGCCAAAATTAAAATCTAGCTAACTCTACCCTGCATCCTTCCTGCTTTCCTTCTCACCAAGTGGTAATAATAAAATCTATGTGTTTACCAGATACTTAACTCTTTATCAAATGCGATGTTAGAGATTTAATTATCCCATTTAGTCATCATAAAAGCATGATAAAGTAAACATAACAAACTTTATCTTACAGATGAGAAAACATGCTGAAAACTTAAGTTACGACCCAAGGACACATAGCTTTTAACTGAAAAATCTGATTCTAGTTTGGATTTTTTTTTAAGATTTATTTATTTTTATTGCAAAGTCAGATATACAGAGAGGAGAGACAAAGAAGCTCTTCTCTCCGATGATTCACTCCCCAAGTGATCGCAACAGCCGGTTCTGAGCCAATCCAAAACTAGGAGCCAGAATCTCTTCCAGGTCTCCCACACAGGTGCAGGGTCCCAAGGTGTTGGGTCATCCTCAACTGCTTTCCCAGGCGACAAGCAGGGAGCTGGAAGGGAAGAGGGGCTGCTGGGATAGAACCAGTGCCCATGTGGGATCCCAGTGTGTTCAAGGCAAGGACTTTAGCTCCTAGGCCACCGCGCCGGGCCCTGGATTAATTTTTGAAGTGTATATCCATTTCGCTAGCCATAGTGAAACTACCCACAGTGCCTAACTAGGAATCACCTTTTCTTTTTAAGGAAAAAAACACTCGGTGAATTAGTATATTTATAACAGTTATCTTTCATAATTGTTTGATTAAAAATGGGTATTTAAAGAGGGTATATTTAAATTTCAGATAACAGTGCTAATAGGAAATTCTTGTGTTGCTTTTTCAAACCTGAGAGTTAAACTAAGGTGTGTAAAGTGGCAGGGTGTAAATATGGACATATTTTGTAATAGCTTCTTTTTCCTAAAACAAATAGGAAATTTTTCTTAAAGTTTGGGGTCTTGTGTCTAGGTGTTTCTTTCTTTCTTTCGTTTTTTTAAATGTGGAATGCTTCACAGGTTTTCATGTCATCCTCACACAGGGGCCATGCAATCTTCTCTGTATCATTCCAGTTTTAATGTATGTGCTGCCAAACCGAGCACATGTCTGTGTGTTTCTGACTCCTGCATTCTGAGATCCAAAACCCGACGACAGCACTTGAGTGTGTCTGATTTTTGTTTTGATTTGATGATTTATTTATTTATTTTATTGCAAAGTCAGATTTACAGAGAGGAGGAGGATCTTCCGTCCGATGACTCACTCCCCAAGTGAGCACAATGGCCAGTGCTGTGCCGATCCGAAGCCAGGAACCAGGAACTTTCCTCCAGGTCTCCCACACAGGTGCAGGGTCCCAAAGCTTTGGGCCATCCTCGACTGCTTCCCCAGGCCACAAACAGGGAGCTGGATGGGAAGTAGAGTTGCTAGGATTAGAACCAGAGCCCATATGGGATTCCGGCGCATGCAAGGTGAGGACTTTATCCACTAAACTATCGCGCTGGGCCCTATTGTGTCTGTTTTATAGGGTCACTTTCTAGTGCTTGTAAAGTCAAGTGGGGGACAGGACATGTTAAAAGAGCTCCCCTGAATCCCTGAACTTTTTAAGATTTATTTTTTATTGGAAAGTCGTATTTACAGAGAGGAGATACAAAGAGAAAGATCTTCTATCTGCTGGTTCACTTTCCAAGTGCCCACAGTGGCCAGGGCTGAGCTGATCCAAAGCCAGGAAACTGGAACTTCTTTCTGGTCTCCCACATGGGTGCAGGGTCCCAAGGCTTTGGGCCACCCTTAACTGCTCTCTCAGACCACAGACAGGGAGCTGGAAAAGAAGTGGAGCCGCCAGGATACAGACCAGTGTTCATATGGAATCCCATCTCATGCAAGGGGAGGACTTTAGCTGCTTGGCTGCTGCATTGGGCCTGCCGTAAGCATCTTAAACTGTCCAGAGCTTCCTCCATTAGGAGTTGCAAGGAAATTGTTTCTCAGAAGCTTATTTTCTGTGGTCTTTTTATTCATGCCTCAAGTCTCAGGCAAGTTTGGTCCTCATGATTTCTTTGTTCCTGGAAATTTGGCCAACTAAATGAGGAAGAAACGAACACTGGAAGGAAATTCCTTTACCTTGGCCATGTGCCTGAGCTGTGCTAATACAGTTAGGTGTCTAGTGAGCCCCTCTGTTTTGGAAGACCTTATGGTACTATGTTATCCTAAAATATGGTTCCAAAGAAGAACAGACGTTTCTTGTTACTCAAGAACACCTTGTTGAATTGCCATTGATACCCTCAGTCTACAACATAAGCAGTGTTCAACAAGCGGGAAGCCACCTGAGATGGAGGTGGAAAGCTGGTTTAAATTATGTATGTCTGACACAATTGCCCTCAGTGGCTTAAAACAGCAGCACTTGCTGACTTAGGTGTCGCACGTTCTCTCTCTCAGGTGTCACTGTGGGTATCACCTGTGTGTTGGCTCTGGTGTCATCTTCCAGTGCCTCCCACCCCCTGATCACCTGCAGCATTGCTCAGACGTGGCCACTTGTCGCCTGCCTGCACGACTGGCAGCTTCATTGTTCACACGTAATTGTTGTGTATTTCCTTCAGGATTTTTTTTTTCTTCTGATATTTGTTTCCCTATTCTTTCCCATGAAGTAGCAGGACTATTCCTTTGCAGAGGACTCACCACCTCATCACATTCGGAATCCAGATTTTGTCAGGCAATTAAATGGGCTCTTTCTTATTTTCAGTAATAGATATTTACAAGATTCTAAACCATTCTTTTAGACATTTTACATAATCTTAGGTATGCTTTCCTAGGACTTTAGACAAACCTTCCTGGATGTTGCCCACCCAAGAACTTCTTCTTTTGCGCTCCTCAGGTGTTTACAGATAATAGTGATGTTATACACGATGCCAGACTGATGCATTGCTCTGGGTCCTCCTTTGATATTCATGCAGGAAGCTTGAGATGGCTCAAGCCTTACAACCAGAGGATGCTTGCTGCCAGTACTGCCTGTCTTTAAGCATAGCCTCTATCTGAGACACATAAATGAGAATAGATGATCGAGTTGGATGATAGAAGGACATGAGATCTCATACTAAAAGGCTTAGTGTGATGCTAGCCCAGTTTGTCACATGGGCTAGTAAGTCTCTGAATGTTTCCTAGAACCATGGAATTTGGAAGTTGTGTCTGTCTCCTGTTTTACCCAGATCCCTGCTTCACCACTCACATAGCATGTTCTCTAAAGGACCTAGACTTAGCGCTGATATTCTAGTTAGGGAAAGAGAAGTTTGGGAAACAGAGGAAAAGGATCCCTAATGATTTTTAAGATTATTGCACTCGTTTTTATCAGATCCTAAACTTGCATTTCTCCAAATAGATTGTCCTTCCTTGCTTTCTCTTTCTTTCCTCCCTCCCTCCTTTGTTTCCTCCCTCCGTACCTTCCTCCATGGAAGATCTGTCACTCTGCAGGTCACTCCAACTAGGCTGCAGCTCCCACTGGCTTACATGAAGGTCGAGTGTGTAGTGGGCAGGACTGGGCTCAGCTCCAACATTCACTGGTTGGAGACAGGGCTGGAGACAGAACTGACCCAGCAATTACAACCACCAGTGTGCGCATAAGCTGATTGGGGTGATGGACTATGCTGAACTCAATATTGGCAAGCACACACAAAAATCAGGTCTAGAATCACCTCAGATGAGGTTTCTTTGAAGATTCCCCCAACTGAATCACTGGACTCGGAACTCCAACCATGGAGAGAATTGAATTGCAGGTTCCATGGTCTGACCATAGAGTGCATGTATCTGAGCTGGGCCTCCTCAGTGGCTCAGATGGAGCAGCAGTGGACAGCATATCCAGATGCACATGTAGGATATGGCAGTGCATTGGAACCTGCAGAGGATACCTGGTACCATGACAGAAGACAGAACAAATTGATCATCTACCCCAGCCAAGTGTTGACAATGAAAATCTGGCTAAACAGAGACTCCAAGTTGGGCTATGTCAGCCAGTGGATTCTGGAGACTTTTCATCATGCTTGGAGTGGCAAGATTGGTAGCAATACATAACTGTTGAACTATCAAACCACTTGAGCAGGACCCTCGGAGCATGCCCCCACATCGGGGACCCTGGGATGGTTAGGAGGGTGGGTATGGCTTCTCCCGTTAGCTCTCCCCTTCCCCTAGATACAGGAAGAAAAAAAGAGAGAATGTGGAAACAGTGTTCTTTCCCACCTTCTGTAGCCCTTATCAACTATGTAGAAATCATCAAAAATAAAATTTTTAAAAATTAAGAAAAAAAATAAAAAATAAATGGTTCAGTGAGAGCTTTGCCTTAAGTATCCTGCCCAACATCTGAACTTAGATAAAGTGCTTATATGCAACCCTGGTTTCTGATTTCTAGATAACAGCAACATGCTGCTCATGTATCTGATGGTCTGGTTTTATAAACTAGCAGGTTCTCTTTACAAACAGTTATCAATTTAATCTTTACGTTGTTAGCAAACTGTTCACATTTAAATATTCTAAACCTTTAAGTCTCACATAATCTTTAGAAACTTAACTGTTAGACTATGAAGAAACTTATTTTTAATTTTTCCAGTTTTTTTTAAAGATTTATTTGGGGCCCAGCATGGTAGCCTAGTGGCTAAAGTCCTCACGTTGCACACCAGGGATCCCATATGGGTGCCCATTTGTGTCCTCGCTGTTACACTTCCCATTCAGCTCCTCACTTGTAGCCCAGGAAAGCATTCAAAGATGGCCCAAAACTTTGGGACTCTGAACCCATGTGGGACACCAGTGGAAGGCTCCTGGCTCCTGGCTTCAGATTGACTCAACTCTGGCCATTGCAGAGTGAGCCAAGGGATGAACTCAAGATCTTTTCTCTCTGTGTTTCTGCCTTCCTAAGAAAAAGAAAGGCAGATTTATGGAGAGAAGAGAAAGAGACATTTTCTACCAGCTGGTTCACTCCCCAAATGGCCACAATTGCTGGAGCTGAGTCAATCCAAACCCAGGTGCCAGGAGCTTTTTCTATGTCCCCAGCCTTTTTCAAGGTCCCAGCCTCCACTGGTTTCTCAGGACATAAGCAGTGTGCTGGATGGGAAGTGGAGCAGCCAGGACATGAGCCAGCACACATTGGGAATCCTGGCACTTGCAAGGGAAGATTAGCCAATTGAGCCATTGCCCCAGGCCCTAATTTATTTTTAGCAATCTACCTATTCCTACTTGTAATATTTTATGTCCTCTTACGAAGTTTGATCCTTAATTTTTAAATGTTTATCCTGAAAACTGGCTATGTTCAGTATGGTATAAATTAAAATTCTGGGAGACTGAGGAAAAAAGGGCAACATTCCTTTACTTAATTCCACTCCCAAATCAATGAATTTATCATATCTGTCCCACGGTGTGGTAGAAACAGCATGGAGTCAGGCATACCAGATGTGGAATTTGGCTCTGGTGCTCAGCAGGCTAAGAGCAAATCAGCCTCTGAAGTTGCTCCTGAGCTGTAACTGGGACGGCAGGCATGCTTAGTACTCACCTTAGGCTGATGTGGGGATTATATCAGATCATGTTTCTAAAGTTCTTTACCTTTTTAATTCCTAGTAATCAGGATGTTTTCCCCCATCCAGAATCTGCACAGTGTGTTCCAATACGGCTGTGTTTTCAATGGCCAGAGTCCTGTTGTGGGGTCTCGCCTCCCACCCCCCACCCCCCACCCCCGTTCCCTTATTCTTTTGTGTCCAGAGGAACTTGTTAGTCTCGACTCCCAGTTAGGGTAGGAGGAGGACTTCTCTCCAGGGAAATCATGGGCTCGGGGTAATTACAATAACTCATCCCTTTCGTGTTCCTGTACACATCGGGCCTGGCCCCCTTTATGATTCCATCCTGGGTGAACAGGTGGATGCGATCAGTCATTCCATAATACACGTTTCTTTCCTTTGCTTCAGTTACTAAGATAGATAGGTATTAAGAGATCTTGCTTGAAGCCAAGTTATGCCCTGGGGGTTTTAGTTGGTCTAAATCCATCAAAGATATTAAGAAGAGTGTATGAGATCAAGAAGTAAATTAGCTCTTGAGCTTTTGAATGTTCTCTGACAAGATTAGTATTCCATATTGTTTTCGTTGCCTTTGGGTACTTACTTTGTATGATTTAGAGCTTGGGCAGCTTTCCACCTGGACAGAAAAAAACTGCAGTGACTGACCAAATTGTGTGTTTGATCCTTATGGCTCCCAGCCAACTCTTAGGAGCTAGAGGGTTTAGTTTAGTCCTTGGGGAAGTCACCCTGTGGATTTTGTTTTCAGGTCATCTTAAAGGGCAGCAAGGAGCGCAGCACTGGGGCCACTGGGGTAAATGCCGACTCCTCTCGTTCCCATGCTATCATCCAAATTCAGATCAAAGATTCAGCCAAGAGGACATTTGGCAGGTGAGCTGGAACTCTGCAGGGAATTGCATCGTCTGCCTTTCCTTACTATGACTTTGAAATATGTGTTATCAACAACAGAACACCCTCCCTCCTCAGAGTTTTTCATTACAGGGATACAAAGTTGAGTTGTTAGCCATGAAATAAATCATTGTACTAAAGTGCCATCAGTTGATTAACCATGAAGTAATGACCTATTGTTGGTCAACCCTAAGTTATTAAAAGGGACATTGATTGCTTCTAACATAAAACACAGTATCAGCAGAGAAACAGCAGAAAATGCATCTTTGTGAGCTCACAGACCATAAAGAAGAGGGGTGGGCGGTTATTAATTCATTCTTCTTGAAAGAAACCGTGAGACAATTGGATATGTCCATGGCTTCACTTGTGCTATCTTAGCAAACTCTCTGCCGTGCTGATGGATGAGCCTGTCTCGCCTTTGAATAATGAGTCCTTTTTCTTTCTTTCTCTCTGTTTTTTTTCCCTCTAAGCTGGAAAGTAGCCCAAAAAAGTTTTTATTTCATTATCTAAGTGGTCACAAAAGTGATTTGCATTGTGATGATTTAGCCTTATGGAAAAAATATTTTGTTAATTTTACTTCTTTTGTTCTCAAAAAAATAATTAAAGCCAACAGAAGTGTCTGAGTGAAGGGTGCCAGCAGCAGCTGACAGGTCAGAATCTTGTGCTCCTTCTGGAATGCTGACAGTAATGTTTTTTTTCTTTCCCAAGGATGAGCCAGAATTAATCTCTTCCTGAGGTCGCAGAATGTCAACAAACCCCCAAGAAATCATTCCTGCTGTTTCTCTTCTCCAGGATCTCGTTTATTGACTTGGCTGGCAGTGAAAGAGCAGCAGATGCCAGGGACTCAGACAGGCAGACCAAGATGGAAGGTGCAGAGATAAACCAGAGTCTTTTGGCTGTAAGTTGTTCACAATATTTACTCTAAAATTCCTTCTTGAGAGACTTTTGCCCTTTACCGGAAGCCAGAGGAGATAAGGGTGATGAGGGTGAAAGGGGCTGGGGAATCCAAGCAGCAGGCAAGCTCTTACCTGCTCATGGAACTCTGGGCTTGGCCGTGGAAGCCATCCAGTCAGACTTTTGACAGTTCTAAGCAATTTGTTCCCCCTCCCTGCCTTCTCTGGTCAATCCCCATCAGGGACAGAAGTATTTCTGCAGTCACTGAATGGTTAATTTAGTAAACTTCCCTCCCCCCAAAAAGTTTTAAAATTGTGTTAGTTTTTCAAACAGTAAAACAAATAGTGTAACGATTTCAGTGTCTAAAAAAATACGAGGTCTCTTATTTTTTTTAATAAAGATTTATTTATTTTTATTACAAAATAAAATATACAGAGAGGAGGAGAGACAGAGAGGAAGATCTGTCCGATGACTCATCCCCAAGTGACTACAATGGCCGGTGCTGTGCTGATCTGATACCAGGAACTTTCCTCCAGGTCTCCCACTCAGGTGCAGGGTCCCAAAGCTTTGGGCCATCCTTGACTGTTTTCCCAGGTCCCAAGCAGGGAGCTGGATGGGAAGTGAAGCTTCCAGGATTAGAACCGGAGCCCATATGGGATCCTGGCGCGTTCAAGGTGAGGACTTTAGCCGCTAGGCCACGGCGCCGGGCCTGAGGTCTCTTATTTTTAATATAATCATAATACTGTTTTCTGGAACTGGCATTGTGATGGAACAGATTAAGCTGCTCCCTGCAGTGCCAGTCTCCCATTTGGGTGCTAGGTCACATGCTGCTGCGCCACTTCCGAGCCAGCTCCCTGCTAACATGTCTGCACCAGTCCATCAGCCCTGCACTCATGATGGAAGCCCGATGAAGCTCCTGGCTTTGCTTGCCCCAGCCCCAGCCCTTGCAGCCATTTTGGAGAGTGAACTAACAGATGGAAGATTCCTCAGTCTTTCCATGTCTCTCTCTTTCTCTCTGTAATTCTGCCTTTAAAATAAATACATCTTTTTAAAAAATTCTTTAATGTTACCTATTTTCTAGTAAATATTATAATTTCTCTTATTATCTCATAAATATCTTTTCTATTTCCCATAAATATCTGTTTACAGTTGACTTGTTCAAATTAAGATATGAACAAGGGCCCGGAGCGATAGAGTAGTGGTTAAAGTACTCGCCTAGCACGCACCACTAGGATCTCCTATGGGCGCCAGTTCTAATCCTGGCTGCCCCACTTCCCATCCAGCTCCCTGTTTGTAGCCTGGGAAAGCAGTTGAGGATGGCCCAAAGCCTTGGGACCCTGCACTACTTGGGAAACCCGGAAGAGGCTCCTGGCTTCAGATTGGCTCAGCTCTAGCCGTTTCGGCCACTTGGGGAGTGAACCATCAGACCTTCCTATCTGTCTTTTCTCCTCTCTGTATATCTGACTTTGTAATAAAAATAAATAAATCTTTTAAAAAATTAAAAAAAAAAGATTTGGAAGGCTTATTACCTACCAAAAAAAAAAAAATGCCACTAATGGTTTTTTCATATGTATTACATGTTGAAGTAATTTGTTAGATAAGGTAGGTTATATAAAATATAAATTAACAATAATTTGCTTTTTAGTTTAAAAATAGGGCTATTAGAAAATTGGGGTTTTAACTTTTTATTTATTTATGTGAGAGACAGAGAGCACTCATTTGCTGCTTTATACCCCAGATGCCCACAACAGTCAGAACACAGTCCAGGTCTTCCATGTGCGTGTCAGAAACTCAGTCACTTGGACAATCACTTTTCTCTCCACAAGGTCTGCCATAGCAGGAAACTGGGGTCAGGAGCAAACGTGGATAGTGAACCCAGATACGCTGATACCAGACACAAGTGTCTGACTCTTGGCCACATGCCTAGTCCTGCTACAGAAACGTTAAATTATGCATATGATCTGCATCTGTGGCTCACGTGTCTATTGGGCAGTATTAACTAGAGGCTAGGTCGGGTTTGAGCTCTTTTTTTTGACAAGAATAATCATGACTTCCTACAGTAATACATCCGAAGATATAGAATCTCTGAGTGTCCCTTTTGTAATTTTAAGACTAGAGAAATTTAAATATTATCAGACTAATTCCTCTATTAGAAAGTTTACCATCAACCTTTTTTGTATACATAATTTTTTGAAAGATTAGTTTTATTTATTTGAAAGGCAATTATATATAGAATGCACATGCCTCCATCCTCTGTTTCACTCCCCAGTTGGATGCAGCAAGCCGGGGGTAGGCCGGCTAAAGCTTGGAGCCAAGAACTTTAACTGGGTCTTTAATGAGGGGAGCAGGGGCCCAGGCATTTGAGCCATCTCCTATTGCCTTCCCAGGGACATTAAACAGGAACCTATATGGGAAGCAGATTAGCCAGGACTTGAACCAGCACTCTGATATGCTGTGACAGCATTTCAAATGGTGGCTTAGCCCATTATGCCACAAACCATGCACCCTGCCCAGTGAACTTTAAGATTTCTTTTTTTTTATTAGAGACAGACCAGCTCCCCATCTGCTGGCCCCCTCGCTCTAGATGCCCGCAATAGCTGACAGCATCTGAGGTCAGCTACATGAGCATTACAGCTGCTTCTCAGAGACCTCACCTGAACAGCAGTCAGGAGCCAGAGCCAGGAACCAGATCCAGGCGTGCCGACACGGAACACCAGCACCCCAACTGGCATCTCAACCAGTGGGCCAGATGTCTACACCTCCCCTGCCCACCTGCTGCCGTGAAGTTTTTGAAGATTGCTCATATCAATAGATAGATATTTGCTTTATTCATTGGATTATAATCTATTTCAACCACATGGTACCAGATTCGGCTATTTGGAGCTCTTTCACATTTCTTTTTAATTTAAAAAAGTATAAAAAGACACCTCATCTACTGGTCCAGTCCCTAAATGTCCTCAGCAGCTAGGGCTAGATCAGTTTGAAGGAGTTGGGAACTCACACTTCTCCCATGTGGGTGTCAGGGACCCAACTACTCAAGTTGTCCCCTGATGCCACGCAGGGTACACATCACCAGGCAGCTGGAATCAGAAGCAAAGCCAGAGCTTGACCCTAGGAGCACTAGTGTGGAACGTGAATGTCCCAAAAAACATCCTAAATGCCGCACCAAATTCTTGCCACCACCCTCCCTTGCTTAAGAAAAAATAGCTTGCTGTGGATGGAGCACCTGATCTCCTAGTCTCTGTGCATGTCATATTTGATTTGCTTATTGCAGCTGAAGGAATGTATCCGCGCCCTGGATCAGGAACATACCCATACTCCCTTCAGGCAGAGCAAGTTAACTCAGGTAAGCTAAATGTGAGCCTTAAGCTTATTCTGGTGGATTCATTTATTTGTTCCATTTTCCACTCCAAGAAACGCTTCATTCAGACAGTATTCATCACCAACAAGGCAAGATGCTAGACAAGAGAAGGGGAGGAACCAGGAGCTATTAGTCTGCGAGGGCTTCTATGAGGGACTTGCTCCGGTAGAGCTGTCCGCTGTACCTGGTAGCTGGGGCCCCACTGGAATGGCAGCAGTGCTGTTGCTGACGTGGTAGGGTCTCTGAGGAGGGGGTATGATTGTAATGGGTGCTTTCTTGGCTGTGTTTCAGTACAATTGGCTGCAGTTCAAAAGAATGAGTTAGGTTTTCTCCATGTGCTGAAAGAAAACCAAGCTCTATTATGTTATAAACAACAAGCCGCGGAACAGTGTCCCAATGTGATTACCTACATAATTTTAAAGCATTTGCTTGATTGTATATGTAGCTGCCCTAAACGATAGTTTCAAAAAGATGAAGAAGAAATGGTTAGCATCAGATATATCCAGTAGAGTAGCAGAGAGGGTAAAAGTGGAACTAACTTTTCATGTTATAAAATTAGGACTATAAAACTAGCTTTTTTATAATCTGAAAAAGATGCAATAAGAGAAACTACACCAAAATTATGCACATTATGACTATTCTTGAACTACAGGTAATTACTTTTTGTTTTGTTTTGTTTTCATCATGAAAATGTGCCTGTTTATCATCACAGCATCCATTTACACTAAAGCAGCAACTGTGATGGCTGCAGGAGAGTGGCCCAGTGAGCCGTGGGTCTAGGCTCACCCCACTGCGAGGATGGTTACGGGAGCCCAGGGCTCCTCTCAGCACTCTGTGTGGTGCACGGGACGGGGCATGTGGAAGATCTTCCTGTGCTGCAGAGAGAAGGCAGCCTGGCCTGTGGGAGGCATTCGACTCTGTGTCGCCTGACTGGTGGCCTCCTAGGACCTAGAATAGCAATGTGGCACAGTGAACTAAGCTGCTGCTTACAACGCCGGCATCCTCACTAAGCACTAGTTTGAGTCCTGCCTCTCCACTTCTGATCCAGCTTCCTGCTAAGGTCCCTTCCAGCCCTGTGGGAGACCCAGATAGAGTTCCAGGTTCCTGGCTTCAACCTTTGGAGAGTGAATCAACAAATCTGCCCCCTCTGTGTTTGTCTCTTGCTAATTCTGCCTTTTAATAAAATAGAACTTTAAAACAAAACTAACTCAGCTACATTAGGTTTTGTCTTTTTCAACATGATTTCAGAACTTACATGGCTAGTCCCAAGCCTGCCTTGACTCTATTTTTGTTTGTTTATTTATTTTTATTTAAAAGATAGATTTTACAAAGAAACAATTTATATCCACTGGTTCACCCCTCAAATGACCACAACAGCCAGAGCTGTGTTAATTTTGAGCCAGGAGTCAGGAGCTTCTTTTGAGTCTCCTACGATGGGCGTAGAGACCCAAGATGTAGGTCATCCTCCACTGCTTTCCCAAGCCATAAGCAGGGAGCTGCATCAGAAGCGGAGCATCCGGGATGTGAACTGGCACTCAGATGGGATGCTAGAGCCTCAGATGGAGGATTAGCCTACTTTGCTACCCTTGCTCTATGATTTTTAAAATAGGTTTCTCATCTCTAGAAAATGTACTTCTATCTAATTTAAAAATAATTCCAACAGTATATACAAAGACAAAGGTACCTTAAAATCCTTCCTGCCACCCAGTAATAGCTGCTGCCACACTGCAGTGAGCATCCGTTAGATATCTCTGCCCTGTAGCCACAGGATTGTGGAGTCATATGTCTTTTTCACTCAAATATTTCTTTTTAGGATTTATTCATTTGAAAGACAAAGTTACAGAAAGAGGAAGAGATGGAGAGATATATATTCCATCCACTGACTCTGGGCCCAGCTCACAGTGTTGAGGGCTAGGCCTGGCCAAGACCAAGGGCCTGGAACTCTACCCAGGTCTCCCGCATGGGTGACAGGGGCCCAGGCACTCGGGCCATCTTCCTTCCCAGGTGCTTTCTCAGGAAACTGGATCAGAAGTGGAATGGTTAGAATTCTATCCTGACTCAGGAGTTGTCATGCCAGCACTGCAGGCAGTGGCTTAACACACTGTGCTGTCAAAGCTTTAAGTTTCAGATTTCTTTACATATTCTTATAAACACAATCAGTTTTAAATTTTTTTGTTTGTTTTAGTTTTGATGATGTTTACATAGCTGATTAGGGTGGGAAGGACCGAGGTTTAGGGGAAAGTTCGTAAGACCATTGTTTCCAAATTTTCTTTTTTTCCTCCTATTTTGGGAGAAGTTTTAATTGTTTTATAGTTGTCTGTTATATGTGTATGGACTCCTAAATTATATATAATTTTGTAATGAATATCCTGTGTATGCCTTTTTTTAAAGCAATTATCTGCTTAGGATAAAGTCCTAGTAGTGTAATTGCCAAATCAATAATGTGTATATTTTTTATATTTGAATACATATCACTTATTCCAGTAAGCTTTTCCCAGTACATGGGCCATGGTTCACAGCCATGTATTTCTCTGGGCCCTCACAGTATACAGGATCATCAGTCTTTTTTTAATCCTACTGGCAAAAAATGCTAGCTTTTTAAAATGCTGTTTTTGTAATTCTTTGGTAAAGGGTGAGTTGAGTGCTGGTTGATCCTTGATGTTTCCGCTTGTGAATGGCCTCCTGTGGACAGGGGAAATGCAGCCCAGGGGTTCTGCTCCTGAGCAGCAGGCACCGTCTGTTGTTGACTTTGTGCCCTGCCTTCTGTGTCATACAGGTACTGAAGGACTCTTTCATTGGTAATGCCAAAACCTGCATGATCGCCAACATTTCACCAAGCCATGTAGCCACTGAACACACCCTGAACACCTTGCGTTACGCCGACCGGTAAGTCGGCTCCCGTGCCATAGGCTTTGGGTGTGTGTGTTTGTGTGTGCATGTATCTCACACATGCATAAGGTTCTGGCCCTGAGCTCTGTAACCCTGTCCTTGGAGCAGGTATGCCTATTCAGACTGACGCCATCAGTGGCTTCTCGGTGGCTAGTGGAAACTGAAGTGTTAGAGAAGGGGTGAGAGACTTCCACAGACTCGTCAGGAATTGATGACAGAGCTGCCACATCTGACTCACTGGTCAGGGTTTTTCTGGGTTGACTCAGGTGTCCGCCATCGTCTGCTTTCTCACACTATGGTTCCATGTGTTTTGTACAGCAGGGTGGGTAAGAAATGGTTCTTGGTAGAGATGGAAGGGAAGTGCTGCTGGCATCTGGTGGGTGGTGGCCAAGGTCGCTGCTAACCACCCTGCTGTACCCAGGGCAGCCCGGACAGCAAACACTGTTCAGTGCAAAATATCAGTGGTGCTGCAAAACCTTGTGTACAGACAAATCATTCTTCCCTTAACAGAACTTGCACAAGCCAGCTTATTATTTCTGGAGATTTTGCTTCCTGAAGGATCGAGCAGATTGGAAGAGCTCATTTTTCCAAAAATGACTGAAAGAGGTTTTGGTTTGTAGAAAAAGAAGGTTCTCACTGTTGAACATGAATTCCTGAGTTGGTCCATCTGCAGGAAGCAGTCTGGGCCCTGCATGAATATGAAGGGACTTCAAGGTCAGAGATGCGGTACAGCAAGATGAAGATGCTGCTTGCAACATCAGCATCCCATATAAGTCCTGGCTGCTCCGGTTCCAATCTCATGCAGATGTGCTAGGAAAGCAGTGGAAGATGGCACAAGCGCTTGGGCCCTTGCTACCCATGTGAGATATCCAGATGGAGTTCCAGGCTCCTGGCTTCAGCCTGGATCAGGCCCAGCAATTGTGGCCATTTGGGGCATAACCAGCTGGTGGAAGATAGGTCTGCTCCTCCTTCCTGTTCTAACCTGTTTCAAACAAGTAAATTGAATTTCAAGTAAATTCTTTAAAAAATTTTATCAGTTACAGGAGTCTGGGAGAGAAAAAGAAAGGAAGAGAGAAATGAAAGAAGACATGGATTTTCCATCAGCTGGCTTACTTTCCAAATGGCCACAGTGGCCAGGACGGGGCCATGATGACTCCAGGAGCCTAGAACTTCGTCTGAGTCTCTCATGTGGGTGGCAGGGGCCCAATCCCCAGGTCATCCTTTCCAAGCATACCAGCAGGCAACAGAATTGGAAGGGGTGTGGCCAGAACCCAAACTGGTGCCCATATAGGATGTTGGCACCACAGATGGTGTGCCACAGCACTGACCCCATAAGTAAATCTCATTTTTTAAAGATTTATTTTATTTTTATTACAAAGTCAGATATACAGAGAGGAGAAGAGACAGAGAGGAAGATCTTCCATCCAATAATTCACTCCCCAAGTGACCACAATAGCCGGTGCTGTGCCGATCCAAAGCCAGGAACCAGGAACTTTACTGCAGGTTTCCCATGCGGGTACAGGGTCCCAAAGCTTTGGCCTGTCCTCGACTGCCTTCCCAGGCCACAAGCAGGGAGCTGGATGGGAAGTAGAGTTGCCAGGATTAGAACCGGCGCCCATATGGGATCCCGGCGTGTTCAAGGTGAGGACTTTAAACCACTACACTATCACGCCACTCCCTGGTTTTTAAGAATTACTTATTTAAAGGTAGAATGACAAAGAGGGAGACACACACACACACACACACGCCCACAGATCTTCCATCACGTGGGTCACTCCCCAAATGGCTGTACTTCCCAAGCGGAGCTGTGCCATGCTGAAGTCAGGGACCTGGACCTCCATTCAGGTCTCCTGTGTAGGTGAAAAGGGGCCAAATCTTTGGACTGTCATTTGCTTTCTCAGGTGTATTTGCAGGGAGCTGGATCAGAAGCAGAGTCACTGGGATGTGTGCCAGCACTCCATTTTAAGATGCTATCTCTGTAAGTGGTGGCTTTATTAGCTGTGTTGGAACACTGCCCTGACCCTGTTTAACTCAGGAGCCAAGCACATATCTCATGCTGAAGTAGAATATACCTTTTCTCTTACTCTCTCCCCCGCATTAAAAAAAAAAAAAAAATCTGCCTGTGCTTGTAATACACATTTATCATGAAATGGTTTATTTGCAGTGTCAAAGAACTAAAGAAAGGCATTAAGTGCTACGCTGCAACCCCCAGTCGAAATCATTCACCAGGAAACTCCTCTCCAAAAAGAATTCAGAGCCCCCCTGCAGCCCTGCCAGGGGACAAATGTTCTCCAAAAAAAGTCAAGCTGGGCCTTCTGCAGTCACTCCCGGTGGCCCCTGGCTCCACAAGAGGGAAGGTCCACCCTCTAGCCAGCCACCCACCCAACATCCCCTTGGCTTCTGGGCCAAAAGTTCCTGGTAAAAGAGGTGGCTCCAGAGGAAGTCCTCCCCAGGAGTGGGGCATACAGACTGGCCCTATGAAAGGAGCCTCTCGGCTTGGACATCTGGCTAAGAAGAGGGAGGAAGAGTCTGTACCACTGTACTCTGAGAGAAGTCAAATGGGCAACAAAACTAGCCTGGCGTGGGAAGGCAGGACGCTTTGCCCAGAAGGCCTCGCACAGGTAAAGCTGCCCACCAAGTGCAAGAAGGTGCAGACCGTGCAGCCAGTGCAGAAGCAGCTTATGTCCCGAGTCGAGCTCTGCTTTGGAAGCACCTACCACTTAGCAGAGGACAGTCAGTGCAGCCAGGAGGCTGTGCCAGCCTGGCCTGCTTCCGGAGCCTGGACAAACATTCCCCCACACCAGAAGGAAAGAGAGGAACATTTGCGCTTTTATCACCAGCAGTTCCAGCAGCCACCTCTCCTCCAGCAGAAGCTCAATTATCAGCCACTGGAAAGGTTTCTGTGCCAGTACAGGCCCCCAGGGAATCAGCTCCCTAAGGAGGGCCCGCTTCCGCTGCAGTGTCACTCCGAGAGCTCAGAGGGAGCCCAGGCAGAGGAGCCGGATGACAGCGACTTCAGTGAAGATTCTTTCTCCCATGTGTCCAGCCAGAGGAGCACAAAGCAGGAGCACGCTGCGGAGAGCAGTGAGGGCTCGTTCTTCCTCCATCAGAGTCGGAGCCCGGGGCCGGAGGAACTCGTGACTGAGAGACAGCAAGGACTCCTTTTTGGCCCCAAGCCAGATGCTGAGGAGAAGGCTGGAAGCTGGGTGTGCTCGAGAGGATCCCAAAGCCACAGAGGAGCAGCACTCAGCCCCAGCCCAGGGAAGGTGTCCGCGGACTGGAGCAGAGAGCACTCCTCCTGCTCGGGGCCTTCTGCAGAGGACAGCCTGGCTGAGAGAACCTCCTGCTCCCAGGCCGATTTTGTGGTCAGACAAAATAGAGGAAGTCCACCCTTCGCTTGCAGACAGGATGCATTCAGGTGCGGAATTGCTGGGCAGGCAGTGGACAGCTCACCACCCCCTGGGGAAGATGCTTTTGCTTTTTCTGTATCCCCAGACCAAAGAGCCTCAGTCACTTCCCCTCCAAGTGCTGGCAGTGACTACCCAGCTCGCCTAGATCGGACCGTGAGAAGCAGCAGCCCTTTCCAGGAGTGTTCTGGAGGGCAGTCAGAGACGGGCTCTGAATACGCTTCTGGCCTAATGGCTCCACTCACCGTGTCCCTCCTGGAGACCCCAGAAGACAAGACCACCTTTCCCTTGGAGCAGCTGGCCCGGGGTGGGGTCGAGAACACAGGGGTACCAGCTGTGGGCTGCACAGCGTCATCTGGTGAACAGGAGGCAGCCCTGCCCGTGTCTTCAGCAACCGCCCGCCTGTGGCTGTCCTCGTCTCCTCCTGATGACAAGCCCAGTGGCAGTCTGCCAGCTCTATCCCCATCACCCATTCGTCAGCACCCACCTGACAGGCTGCCCATCACAGAGGGCAGCCTGGGAGTGGCCAGCCAGAGCAGAGAGACCGCATGCTTCTCCCCCCGGGACCACACAGGTAGTGAGTGCTATGATGCAGATGCTGAGAGAGAGTTGGATGCCTCCTGGCATCTCCTGGGAAAGCCCTTTTCTACCTTACATATTGGGGTGCCCTGTTCTGAACCTGCACAGAAAGGAAGAAATGAAGCAGCTGAGCAGTACTGGGCCCAGGAGAGAAAGCCACCTGCTGGGCTTGGCTGGCAGGAGCGGGTTCCGTCTGCAGACTCCATCAACGAGCCTGGCTGCGACAAGGACATCATGTGGCTCAAGCGGAGGCCCATCTCGAGGCACTTCCTGACGCCTGACTCTCCCCTGGTCACCAGCTGCTCTCCCGTGACGGCAGGGACACTCCACCAGTCCACTGTGGAGCAAGCACAGTAAGCTGGACTCTCTCCCCAAAACTGGAGCCCTGCTGGCACTCTCCCCCTACCCCAGATCAGTGCTGAAGGCCACCAAAGTGGAGCCTTGCTGCCCCATAGTTTCTGTTCATACTTAGAGTCTGGAAAAAGGCAGCTCCTTCCATTGTTAGTCCAAATTTGTCCCTGTATCCCCCACAGGAAGTAGAAATGTTAGCAGACTAGGCAACAGGCCCCCAGCTGGTGCCACACATGCCAGCAGCGCTGAGTACAGCCATGAAAGCCTTTCTCAGCGCAGCCATGAGGCGTGAATAGCACCTCTGGAGAAGCAGCACCCAGCCCCATCCCTCGGGCTGGGGACAACTGAGGAGCCTCTGGCGTTTCTCTCTCTCTTTAATTAGAAAGGCAGGTCAGATTTACAGAGAAAGAGATAAGAGAAGGATCTTCCATCCACTGGTTCGCTCCCCAAGTGGCCATAATAGCTAGAGCTGAGCTGATCCAAAGCCAGGAGCCAGGAACTTCTTCCGGGTCTCCCACGTGGTACAGGGTCCCAACCATCCTCTACTACTGTCTCAGTCCACACAGGGAGCTGAATGGGAAGTAAAGCAGCCAGGATGGGAACCAGCTACCAGATGGGTAGGATTTAGCATTGAGCCATAGCACTGGGTTTGCTTCTCCTTATCTTGCTTGGTACTCCTTGATCCCTTGACTAGTCCTGAGAAGAGTAAATGAGTAAGGAAGTAAAGTGATAAGCTGGGTTTGCTCAAATCCTTGACCCCCCTCATGGCTGGACAGCTGTCCAGAAGAGGATGGGAGGCCCAGAGCAAGATGGTGTCCCCCTCTGGTGTTCCCAGGCAGGTGGTCATTCAGGCACACCAGGAACAGCTGGATGAAATGGCCGAGCTGGGACTCAAGGAGGAGACCCTGATGAGCCAGCTAGCAACTAATGTAAGTGGCCTTGGCCGGACACTTGATCTGTTAAGAATCGATTTGTAACTCATTTGGATGGTCATCCTTGTTTACCATGGTCATGTGTATGTAAGGGTCACCGTCATACACAGCACTGTTGGGGCTTTGTGCTTCTCTTGCCACTCCGACGGGACAGGTACTGCCGGAACATGCTACTGCGCTCCCCACTCCCAAGCTAGAATGGTTTCAACCTATATCCTCAACGACTCTGCCTTCCTAGTGGTTTGTTGGGGCCCCTGCACGTAACTCTTAACAGTGACCACATGTGGACTAGAGGCAATGCTCTCTGTCTCAGACCAGAAGTGGGCCCATCCTGCACTGTTGCCACATAGTTTTTCAGGGGAGGAGTAGGGGGGCAAGGAGCATAGGTTCTGAAACCTTGAGGGAAGCAAAGAGAGATCTGGCAGAGGGCCAAAAAGAGCAAAAAAATTTGTCCTGTTTCCTTTCTCAGGATTTTGAAGATTTTGTGACCCGGTTGGATGAAATCATGGCCCTGAAGTCCAAGTGCATCCAGAGTCTGAGGAGCCAGCTGCAGCTGTACCTTGCCTGCCACAGGCCAGCTGCAGCACCAGAGAGGACAGTGGCGTCTTAAAGCAAGGTTCTGGTGGCCCGCAGGGGCAGTGCAGGTCACTGTACTGGACTCTTAGTGGCTGGAGGCGGCCTGTGTCAGGCCCACCCTGCACATAGCAGCATCCGCTGTCTGTGCTAACCTCATCTGAATACACTGGCCTCGAATGGACCCCGCCCCCACTCCTGTCAGGGCCAGACTGCCATCCTTCCCCAGTTCCAGGTACAGGAGTGAGAGGAAAAACCAGATGGAAGACTTGGTTCTTCCTGTCAGAGCTAGAAGAGCATTGCTCTACTGACCCTTTGGAGGAACATACTTGGAGGTCACAGTCCCGGGAAGGGCAGCACACTGACCCAGGAGCTTTATCAGCTCCATTCTGCACCTGTCTTTGAAGACTAAAACAATGGCTGCAGGCTAAAACGGCATTGCTAGTGAGATTTTTCAAATTCAAAATAAACTTTGTTGTGTCTTCAGTAGCAGATGTGACAGGTTTTTTGCTTTACAGGTCCCTTCCTGCAGTCTAGCTTTGAGACACAAGAGGGTGCTTATGACACTGCATTCTTTTCCCATTGCTGGCTTTTGCAGGGGTGACAAGCTATGTAATACCCTCACTTTGCCGATTCCACAGTCTCCATGGAGCACCTGAAGAGCTGGAGGGCCCCAAGTCTCCTCCCCGGGGCACCCCAGCCACCTGCCTCTCACAGGCCTGTATTCTGTACTCCTGTCAACAGTCTGAGGCTTCCGACTCAACTTCCTCCCAGCTCTGGGTTCTACTTGTACATTTTTTCAGCAGGAAGAAGCTCAAGACGAGGAGAGGCCTCCAGGTGCCCATCAGTTTCCCAGGCTGCAGAGGGACAAACTAGTATTTGTACAGCCTGGACCCTGATGCCCATTACCATGTGACCTCTCATTTCCTTCAGGTAAACAATAACTTTTTTAAGGTTTTAAAAGGCAGAGTGGCTTTCTCCAGCCTGCAGCAATCAGGCCTGATCCACCCTTTGACCACCAGAGGGCATCCTGCCTCCAGTTGGTGCCTCTCAGCCCTAAGTCTACAGCCTCTTCAAGGAGATCCACGCCCAGTCAGGAGTATAAGAACAAAAAACTGTAGGGATGCATCTAGGTTTGACAGATGTTGAAGTCCAGCACACCTGGGACACAGAGTTCACAGGGACCTCTTCCTCATTTCTTGGGTGATTCCTCTGAAGGTCCAGTCCATCCCACTTCCAGTCAGTCTTACAGGAAATCCTGTCTCTTGCCCAGACTGAGTTAGGTCAGACCTAAACAGACGCTTATCTGGGCCTCCTTGGCAAACCACAAACCAGGGCTGCAGGCCTGCAGTGGGGAGAAAGGACTGAGGTGACAGCCCCGCTCCAGCAAATCTCAGCCCGCAGTCCCTGCACCACCCACTCACCCTCAGTGAAACAGCCCCCGGCAATAAGGAGATCAGCACAGCAAGATAAACCTTTTAGATTTTTATTAGTAGTACTCTTCTGAAGAATCAAAATAGTTAGCAAATTATTTTAGATTCAAGACTGTATATTCTTTGTATTTAGGTTTTTAATGATGTTCAACATAATACAAAACAAACCAAAGAGACTGATTTTTATGACTAGGTGTTACTAATTGTGTCATTCTAAAGCAGTGGGCCGCAGGGAGATGCTGTCCAGGGAGAACGGAAGTGCAGTTAGTATTGGGCAATCCCACCATGGCCTGCTGTCCCACCCACCGAATGTGCAGGAAAGGGGCCAAGGATCAAACTGATGGCTGCTTCCCACAATGGGGGCTCTACAGCCTTGGGCAGCAGAGACTGGCCCAACCACACCAGCATGGTACCCATCCAGCAACTGCCGGCTGGGGATGCTTTCAACTCGGGGCCCCTGGAGAAAAGCGCATCCTTCACACCTCAGACATCGCAGAACCAGTGTAACACTAAGAGACCTCGGTGAGGGGGAAAGGAAACTCCAGAGGAACATTTCACTTGCACTCAACACGGATTAGAGTTCAGTCCACCACTGTGGGGACAGGGCAGATCTAATCCCAGAGCAGCACTGAGTTTGGCCCTCTCACCCCTTCTCCTGGACGCCTCTTGGCAGCCAGGCCAGGGCTAACCACAGAAAACCCCAGAAAAGACAAAGGTAGACTTTCTGGAGGGCCAAGGGGGGAAGGACACTTCTCAAAATATAAATACATGTAAGATAGAAGGAGCCAGGCCAGTTCTAGGAGCGCTCACACACCCATTCCTGCCCTTTCTCTCCAGCTCAGGCCCTACTCGGACACTGTCAAGCACAGTCTCCACACCTGACGCGCTAAGCCCAAAGGAAAATTCAGCAGTTTGTGCCCCTTCGCCTTCCCACAGGTGGGCTCTGCAGGGTTTCCTGGGGGTGCTGGTTCCGTGGCAGGGCCAAGTCTCAGCTGGCTCCTGCCCGGGCCATGAGGTCTTCCAAAGCATTGTCCTGGTCATTGTTGTGTAATACCAACGCTTCCTTAATGTCCTTCAGTTCAAAGCCCATTTCCTTAAATTTGCTCATTAACTGAAGAAACTCCATCATCTAAGGGAGATGAGAAGAGAGATTAAAGAAAAAGGTCCAGCCGTCCAACAGAGCAGAGCAAACAGGCATTTCTCTCTGCAAAGGGATCCCACGTCCTCTAGCCAGAGCCACCTGTCTCCATGAGGTCCCTTTGGGAGCGGCAGTCACAAGTTTGACACCTCAGCCTGTCTGCTCACCTGCTGAGCTCTGGGTCCCTCCACCCATGCCCACCATGCAGGCTCCCAAACAGCTGTTCCCTGGGACAACAATGAGACCAGCAAGCTTCCCAGTCATCCAAAAGTTTGGCTAAACTTTTAGCCCAGGGTCAATTTTCCCCTTTCCCTCAGTGGGATTCAAGATAAGGCTGGGAGACTTGGCAGTTCCTTAGCCTTAGGGTTCTCACCTTTTCTTCTGAACACTGGTGCATTTCCAAAGCCTCTTCCACCAACAGAGGGTCGAAGCCCTTCTCACAAAGTTGTCCATGTGCAAAGAGATAGTCGAGAATCTAGGAAAACAAAGAAGTTTCAACATCCACTGCTGCTGCTTTCCAAGTCTTACACAAACTAAAGTCTGCTCCCCACTTGACCCATGCTACCAGGTTCTGGAAGGGACCTGACTTTGTGTCCTGAACTGGATCTGCTGTTATTATTTGTTGAATGGAGAAGCATCTTCACTCTTTCAAATACAAGCAGCCACTGTTCAAAGGCGTGTAGTCACAGCTGATTCACATTTCTTAGGATGTCACTTGCACAGCACCTCCCTATCACTGTGTCACTCAGCTGGGTAGGGTTTCTGTTGGATGCCCACCTGGGCGAACCTACAAAAGGCACACTGGCGGCCTCTAATCAATTAATAGCTGGGCAATTCCTGTGCTGCCCACACAGAGGTGTTATTTTCCTGGCCACCTGGTGAAATGACTGGACAAATGGTGCGTTTTCCAACAAACACTTCCATTCTCACAGAGGTGTCAGGCTTCTCAAGAGTTAAATAATATCCTGTTTGCCAATATTTGTGTTACATGCAAAAATGGGGCAACGAGAGGGCAGCCCAGGAAGAATGGCCTCAAAAGGCTTGCCCTAGACCTGACAATTTTAGCGAGCATGGACAGTCTCACTATTGGGGACAGAGGGGGAGAACTGGGTAACTGAGTTTCCAGGCACCCCAGGCTCTCCCTAAACCTGAGCTCCAGAGAAGCCTGCTGGGCAGAGTGCTTGTTTCCCTAACACAGCCCCATCAGTCCCAGCAGAGTCACACAAGAGGAGGTTAGGGTGAGGAGTCCAAGGGCTTTCCAGCTGAGGCCCCAGTCACCCCTGGCCTAGCACCCCTTTCACTGGCCAGCCACTCACCTGCTCAATATTCTCTCCTTTCTTCTTCATAGCTCTCAGGACACACTCGTAGGAATAACCCATGTTGACCACTGTCTCCACACATTGCCGCTCACTGGGGGACAATGTCTGCAGCTCAGAGTAGGCCTGGGGGCAGCTGGGCACTTGTGACATTGAGAAATTAGGAGGGGCGACCTGGAGTTGGAGAAATCAGAGATGAAGGCATGAGGAAAAAAGACTTGGCACTGTGGTGGTCATGAGGCTGGCCATTCCTAACACAAGTCAAACCCCCCCCAGTCAAGCAGTCTGCTGGCTAGATCCGAAGAGGGGCAGGAAGTACCCGCCAAGGGACACAAACACTGGAGGCACCTGCAGGTCCCACTTGGTTTACATCTTGCCTTGCAGAATGAGAAGACACAACAGCCATCCAGGTCCAAATGCCCTGGGCTTGAGCTGGAGAAGATTCTGAGACTGTCTACTGACAAGACACAATGGTTTCTCCTCAGGCTCCATTATATGTCCCCTAAGCCACTGTCCTGAAGGGCTTGTTCACTTGCAACACTCCCATTGGAGCTGATCTGTTTCTATCTAACTCCTTCCTTGTCTCTGGGCTGGGTAGAGGCAGCCAGTGCTGCTCCCACGTGTGGCCAATTCACTAGGATGCCAGCGTTCTGAGGAAGCTCCCCTGTGCACCACCCCACGTACTCACAAAACTGAGGTAAGACTAGCAACACCAAGCTGAGTCCCAAGGACTACAATGGAGACTCAAGGGCCCTGTCAAAGTATACTACATGGGCCAGGTAGCCTTTCAGCCCCTGGGCCTCACCCTGATCTGATGAATATACAAGTTCTTGGGACTAACTACTCCCAAACATTTCTGAGAATCAATAACCAGGCCTGAGCCACAGAGGCAGCTCTCCCAGGCCAAAAGCCCATCTACCATGGGAATAAGGTCAGGCAGTTCTACAGCTTGGCCCACAGCCCAGAAGTTTTATTTGGAGTTTTATTTCTTTTTTTATAACAAGTGAGATGGAAGGAGGTTATGCAGTAGGGAGCTCTCTGTACTAAAAATTCCAAAAATGATCTAGCTATAACCAGATGTTCTCAAAGCAGCCAGCTGAGGAAAGGCAGGAATACAGGCCTTGAAGCACTCATTCTGGGAACCAGTTCATGTTCTGGCTGTTCTGCATCAACCCAGCTCTCTGCTAATGGCCTGGGAAAGCAACAGAAGACAGCCCGAGTGCTTAGGCCCCTGCACCCACCGGGAGAGCCAGGAAACTAGCTCTGGCCTTGTCTAGTCTTAGCAGCTGTGGCCATCTGGGGAGTAAAAATGTGGATGGAACATCTCTAACTGTGACTTTAAAATAATGTTACTTAAAACAACAACAAAAACTATTTCCATTTAATCACCTTACACAAGCACCCCAGTCACAGAGTTACAGAGTCGGGATCGGGCCTAAGAAATTAGTCGTATCAGTCTTGCCCCACTGAGCAGACCCAGACATTCTCTTCGGAGATGGGCCCCAACAGGGCTCAAGAACATCAACAGGAAACAGCAACGTCAGCTCTCCTGTGACCTGCCCCAAGCAAGAAGTCACAACAATCCACAGGCTTGCTCTTAAGTCTCCTAAAGGCCTGGTGGGATATGGGCATGCACTTCTAAAAAATCACGTTACAAACAGTAAGACTGTTAGCGATTTTCAAAACAAGTACTGAAGTCTTTTTTTTTTTTAAAGATTTATTTATTTTTATTGGAAAGTCAGATATATAGAGAGGAGGAGAGACAGATCTTCCGTCCAATGATTCACTCCCCAAGTGAGCGCAACGGCCGATGCTATGCCGATCCAAAGCCAGGAGCTTCTTCCAGGTCTCCCACGTGGGTGCAGGGTCCCAAGGCTTTGGACTGTCCTCGACTGCTTTCCCAGGCCACAAGCAGGGAGCTGGATGGGAAGTGGAGCTACCGGGACTAGAACCGGCGCCCATATGGGATCCCGGCACATTCAAGGCAAGGACTTTAGCTGCTAGGCCACATCGCTGGGCCCCAAGTACTGAACTCTTGACACATCCTGCTAGTGGAAGCTATTCTAGAGAAATCTAGCATATGTAAAGCTTGAAAAATGTTCATATTTTATCTACTTTTAATGATAAAAATATTAAGATGTCAACTAATATTAATTTCATCATCATTTGTACGAAATGTCAGAAGCAACCTAAATACCCAAGATGGGCTAGCAGGTAAGGGAACAATACAGTATGACAATTCTGAAGTGACGCTTAGAATCACTTACTGTAGGGGCTAGCACCATGGCAAAGTATGCTAAGCTTCCACCTGTGGTGCCAGCATCCCCCATGGGCAATGTTCATGTCCCTGCTGCTCCACTTCCCATCCAGCTCCCTGCTTATGCTCTGGGAAAGCAACAGAGGATGACTCAAGTACTTGGGTCCCTGCACCATGTGTGAGACCCAGAGAAAACTCCTAGCTCCTGGCTCCGAATCGACCTAGCTCCAGCCATTGGGGCCATTTGGGGAGTGAACCAGCAGATGTAAGATCTCGCATTCTCTGTCTCCTCTGATTGTCAGTCTTTCAAATAAAGCATATCCTTTAAAAAATAAACAACATTGAGTGGAAAAAATAAATCTAAAATGACCTCAAAGAGTTTATAGGAATATTAGAATTAAAAGGTAAAAATGTATAAACTATTTCTCAATGTAAGCTCCATCAAATTCAACATATAATGTAAGCAGTTTAGTCCATGCCAGTGTTTGTTACATTACAATCTGAAGAAAACTGAGTGGCCTTTAACGATCTTTTGGAAGCATATGCAATAGTCAGTGCAGGACCATAAGTGAGATGACTAATATTTCCCACTAAAACTTCCAAAATCACATTTGTTTTGATGACAGGAATGTCCCCATAATTTCTTTTTTGTAGACTATCTGTGGCTTTATTCCCACAAGGTCCATTATAAAACTGCTGCTTATTCTTGCATCAGTGCTGGTAGAATCCATGTTGCTCTGACAGGGGCTCTTTTCAAACTGATGTCTTATGCTTCATAATGCCTTTAACCAGATGTGGTGCAGACATGCTGGAACTAGCGTAAGTTTATTTTGTGGCAAATAAATTTGGAAATCCATGCAGTTTTCTCATTACAAAAAATTCTACAAATCTTTTTTTAAGACCTCAAAATATGAAGATTTAAAAAAGAACAAAACTGCCTGGATTTCAAATAACAATCTTTTAATTCCATTTTTACAGAAACATTTTACAGTATATTTTTTTTTCCTGGAAAGGCTCATTTATTTACTTGAAAGAATTTACGAAAGCAGGTCCAGTGCGGTAGCCTAACAGCTAAAGTCCTCACCTTGCATGTGCCAGGATCACTCAGGGGTGCCAGTTCTAATCCCAGCAGTCCAACTTTGCATGCAGCAGGAATTTACAAAAACAGAGAGGTCTTCCATCCCCTGGTTCACTCCCCAGATGGCCACATCAGCTGAAGCTGGGCCAGTCTGAAGTCAGGAACAACTTCTGGGTCTTCCACTGGGAGGCAGAGGGGCAGGGACCCAATCACCTTGGCCATCTTTTACTCACCTTGGCAGGAAACTAGACTGAAAGCAGAGCAGCAGGACTCAATGGTACCAATGTGGGATGCCAGTGCCTCAGGCAGTGGCTTCACCCACTACGCCACAGTGCCCCCCAGCCATATTTTTCTAAAGCTGCGTGAGACATATAACTGTTAAGATAATGGCATTTTCCATGACTGGGGACAAAATAAGGTATAGCCTTCAAATAAGTGTGTGTTGTTTGTTTTTGGCAAAGCAGATCAGATTTAGAGAGAGAAGAAAGACAAATATCTTCCATCCATTAGTTCACTCCCCAAGTGGCCACAATGGTTGGGTACAGCGTCCCAGGGCTGTGGGCCATCCTCGACGGCTTTCCCAGGCCCCAAGCAGGGAGCTGGATGGGAAGTGCAGCAGCTGGGACATGAGCTGGCACCCATATGGGATCCTGGCACTTGCAAGATGAAGATTTAGCCACTGAGCCATCACGCTGGGCAACACATGAGTGTTTTATGATTCAAACAGGCACTAGACTAACCCAGCAGAACCCAAATGGACAGCGTTTAAAAGGATATCACATCAAAATCACAATAAACAAAAAAATAACAAAATAAAATAAAAATAATAAAAGAAAAAATCACAATACTAGTGTTAGGGTTCTTGGATCATTTATCACGCTATTTAATCCAGAGTACTACTCTCAAATACATACCATGCCCATGGTTAATATTGACAGAACCTTTTCATGCCATTACCGCATTCACAGTCGCCCTTTGCCACTATTTCAACAAAAGGAGGCTAAAGGTACTTCCCAAGAATAGGCTGACTCCAGCACAGAATTGTGATTTGCATATTCAAACATTAAAAATACTACATACTTAAAATGAACAAAAAAAGGAGAAAAGTGAGAAAGGTTAAAGTATCTTTCCAAATTCAGTACTGGAATCCGTGGAAAAATAAGCTTGTGAAAGGACACAAGGACACAAGCATGACTTTTTTTCCTTTTCTTTATCTGGGGACCAGTGCTATAGTACAACAGATAAAAGCCACTGCCTACCATGCAGCCTGCATCCCACAGGGGCACCAGTTTGCATCCCAGCTGTTCTTCTGATCCATGTCCCTTTCTCAAGGGCCTGGGAGAAACAGCAGTAGATGGCCTAGGTTTTTGGACCCCTGCATTCACGTGTGAGACCACACGGCCCGTGGCTCCTGACCATGGCCTGGGCCATCAGCTGGTCACTGCAGTCATCTAGAAGTCAACCAGCAGATGAACAATATCTCTGAGAATGTCAATATCTCTCACCCTCTCTGGGACTCTTTCAAATTAAAATTTTTTTAATTTATTGCTTTTTATAGAGAAGTCAGATCCACAGAAAGAGAGACAGAGAGAAAGATCTTCCACCCACTGGTTCACTCCCTAAGTGCCCACAACAGCCAGGGCTGATCCAAAACTAGGGACCAGGAGCCTCTCCCTGGTCTCCCACGTGTGCAGGGTCCCAAGGCTTTGAGTCATCCTCTGCTGCTTTCCCAGGCCGCAAGCGGGAAGCTGGAAGGGAAGTAAGTGTGGCAGCTGGACCTGAACTAGTACCCACATGGGATGCCGACGCAGGTACAAAATGAGGACTCTAGCCACTAGGTTATTATGCCAGGCCTGAAATAAAAAGTTTTTCTTTCTTCTTTAAGATTTAATTTGGACCTAATCAACAGCTATAGAATAAATGAAACTTTATTAAGATTTTCAAAGAAGATGTTTCATTTAATACAACAAATTTACCAAATTTCTCAACCTTCCAAAATTCCACTGTTACGACTTGGCTATCAGTTTTGGTATGTCCCAAAGGCCATGTAGTACGGACTTGATCCCCAAAATCTTATTTTAATGGTTCCTGGATTAGTGTCAATGGTTAACAGATTAAGGATAGAAGGTGGCGGTGGAGGGTCTCTCGGTGTGGTCAGGTTAAACTGGGTTGCTGGGTTGCAGGACAGATTCGTGGAGGCTTTCTGCTTCCCAGCACATGATCCTTCTGCCCCCTTCCACCATCAGTGCCCTCATCAGACACCATATCAGTGAGGCTGCGTCAGCTCAGGCTGAGCCGTTGAAACCACAAGCGGGAAATAAACCTTCCATCAGTAACTTCTCCCTATTTACAGCTACAAAAGACTGACTACTACACCACTACAATGTCTGACTAACCTTCTCAACTTCTCAGTGTTCAGGCAACATTTCTCTGGAGAAGGCCTAACACAATGGCTAAATGGCTACATCCTGGCTGCTCTACTCTCCATCCCGCTCCCTGCTTATGGCAGGACAAAGCAGAGGATGGCTCAAAGCACTAGACCGTGCACCCGCACAAGAGACCCAGGGAAAGCTCCTGGCTCCTGGCTTCAGATCAGCTCTACCCAGCCGCTGCAGCCATTTGGGGAGTGAAATGGTGGACAGAAGATGTTTCTCTGTAAATCTGATCTGCCTTTCCAATAAAAAGACATTTAAAAAAAATTTCTCTGGAGAAAAATCAACTCCCAACACCCTTGTATGTTGACAATGTAAGGAGTTCTCAATGCCAACTTTCAGCCTATAGCAAAGCTTAATGGTCACCAAGGATGCCAAAACATATGCCCTTAAAAAAACAAAGATTTATTTATTTATTTTACTTAGAAGTCACAATTAGAGAAGGAGAGAAAGAGAAGAGAGACCTTCCCTCTGCTGGCACACTACCGATTTGGCCATTACGGCCAGAGCTGGGCCTGTGCAAGCTGGAAGCGGGGTCAGAAGTGGAGCAGCCAGGAAATGAACCAGCACCATAAGGGACGCCAGTGCCACAGGTGGAGAATTAGCTTATGAGGCCACTGCAGCCAACCCCCACCCCACCTTAAACCTGAATAGAAAACACAGAAACTCAAGGCCTCCACTATAAAAGACAAAGCCAGAAGAGGAAATAAACAAAGTAAAATGTAGTAAAAGCTGAAGGAGTCACTACAGGAGGTAGACCATCCACTATTATGACAACAGGAAATATAAACCACCCAAAACTGACATATGTAGAGTAGGAACCAGCATTGTGGCACAGCGGGTGAAGCTACCACTGGTGACACGGGCATCCTATATGGACACAAGTTCGAGTCTTGGCTACTGTACTGATGTAGCTCCCTGCTAATGACCTGGGAAAGCAGCAAACAGTGACCTAAGTGATTAGGTCCCTGCAACCCATGCAGAAGACCTAGATGAAGTTCCTGGCTCCTGGTTTCAACCGAGCCCAATGCAGACCGTTGTGGTCTGAGGACTAAGCCAGCAAACGGCAGCTATCTCTCTCCCCCGCTCCTTCTCTATAAATATAATATGACTTTGAAACACATAATCAACCTTTGGGGGAGAAAAAGCAATATAATCATTTTAAAAATACAGGAAAATGCTAATAGAGATAGCTTAAGGAGTTGATGTGTCTGACTGGAAAGCAAAGCTGAGTAACTGGTGGAGGTGAGACAGGGACTACTACTCCTCAGTGTAAGCCTCTTCCAGTTGTCATTTAAGGCCAGCCTTTGCCCCTGCCAGCCAGGAGGCTCACATCGTTTCAATTCTAGCTCCATTCTCCATGCCAACTTCCTGCTAATGCAGACCCAGGCAGGCAGCAGTAACTGGGTCCCTGCCACCAGATGGGAGACCAGAGTCTCAGGCCCTGTCTTCTGCCTGGCTCAGCCCTGGTTATTCCATTCATTTGGGGAATAAACCAAAAGATAAGATACTTCTGTCTCCCTCTTTGTCTTTAAAATAAGTAAAATGAACTAATTTTTTAATGTTTTATAACTATTTGGTTTTATAGACGTGCATTTTTTAAAATACAGAGCTGAAGAACTCTGTTAAAGAAATTATAAAAAAAGATAACAAAAAATTAATAAAGTAAGAAATTATCAAGGGATGTACTTAACACCTAAAGATTTTGAAATATCAAAATTAAAGGGGCTGGTGTTGTGGCACAGTAAGTATAAGCTGCCACCTGCAACACCAGCATTCCACATGGGCACTAATTTGTGTTTACTAATTTGTGTTCAGCTATTCCACTTCTGATGAAGCTCCCTACTAATGGCTTAGGAAAAGATGGCCCAGGTGTTAAGCCCTTGCCACCATGTGGGAAATCCAGAGGAAGCTCCGCATCCTGGCTACCGCCTGGCCCAGCAAAACGCCACAGTAGCCATTTGGAAATGAACCAACAGATGGTTCATCTTTGCCTCTCTAACTTTCAAAAATAAATGAATCTTAATATGTGTGTATATGTGTGTGTGTGCACATAATCTGCATACATACATAATTTAAAGGCCAGCTAGTGCTACTCTACACCGTGCTGAGTGAACCCGAGGAGTTAAGTAATGCGGAGAGGAATCCGCAGCAGACAGCCCGAGCGCGAAAGGAGCTCCAAGGGACCCTGAACAAGGGCCCATTACAAGATGTTCTCAAGATGACGCCCCTCACAAACACACAGCCTTCCCATTACTCACAGTGAAAGATGAAACTGAAAAAAACCAGATCCAGGCCACACGAGGCCAAGAATCTGATTGTTTTCAGAGTGTTAGGAACTTGGAAGAGGAGGGCACACGCAGGACAATGTTTAGCATAACCAGCTAAGGCAAGAGCCGTCAGAGCGGCTGCAGCTGCTGCCTGAGACAGCAGCATCCTCAGTCACAATGGCTGATTCAGGTCCACGCGTCTCTGCTTCCAACCCAGCTCCGCTAACGTGCACCCAGGCAGGCAGCAGGCAAAGGCTCAAGTTCTCGGTCCTTGTCACACACGAGATCTCAACTGACTTTCAGGCTCCTGACTTTGGCTTGGCCCAGCCTGGGCTGTTTGAGGAGTTGATGGAGGATCAGTCTTTCTTTTTCTCCACTGCCTCACCTTCCCTCCAATAAAATGAAAATAAATAAAAGTACTGATATTTGTTATAAGATATCCATATCCCATATCAGAGAATCTGAGATGAATTTCCAGCTCCAGCTTCTGACTTCTGCCTCCTGTTGATGTGCAGCATGGGAAGCAGCACTGTCTGATAATGTAAGTGCTGGGACCCCTGTCACCACGTGGGGCACCCAGATGGAGTTTCAGGCTCCTGGCTCTGGTCTGACCCAACCGTGGCAGCTGCAGCCATCATATTGAGAGGAACCAATAGACGGAAGATCTCTGTCTCTAACTCTGATTTTCAAATCAAGCGCTGCGCTATTTGCCATGGTAACTCATATGGACACCGGTTCAAGTCCCAGTTGTTCCACTTCAATCTAGCTCCCTCATAACGTTCCCAGAAAAAAGCAGCAGAAGATGGTCCAAGAGCTTGGGTCCCCACAACCATGTGGGAAACTCACAAGAAGCTCCTGGGGCTTCCAGCTTCAGACTAGTCCAGCTCTGGTCATTGCAGCCACTTGAGGAATGAACTAGCAGATGGAAGATCCCTCTCCTTCTCTCTGTGTCTCTCCTCTAAGATCCAGCCTTTCAAATTTAAATAAATAAATCAAAAAAAAAAAAAAACCAGCAACACCACCTCCCACTTACTAAGGCATCACCCAATCTGAAGAAATTAACTCCAAGTTACAAAACTATGGTTAAAAAAATATATACATGTGCCAGCATTGTGGCACAGTGAGTAATGCCACTGCCTGCAACACCAGCCTCCCATATTGGTGCTGGTTTAAGTCCAGACCCTGCCTTGCAGCACTGGCATCCCATGTGGACATCAGTTCTAGTCCCAACTGCTCTACCTCCCTTCCAGCTCCCTGCTTGTGGCCTGGGAGAGCAGTCAAGGATGACTCAAAGCTTTGGGACCCTGCACCCACATGGGACCCAGAAGAAACTCCTGGCATCAGATCGGCTCAGTTCCTGCCATTGTGGCCACCTGGGGAGTGAACCAGCAGATGGAAGATCTTTCTTTTTCTCTGTAAATCTGCCTTTCAGTCAAAAAGCAAATATATATTGGGCCAGGCGCCATGACCTAGCAGCTAAAGTCCTCGCCTTGCACACACCAGGATCCCATATAGGCACTGGTTCTAATCCCAGCAGCCCTGCTTTCCATCCAGCTTCCTGCCTGTGGTCTGGGAAAGCAGCTGAGGATGATCCAAAGCCTTGGGACTCTGCACCCACGTGGGAGACCCGGAAGAGGCTCCTGACTTCGGATCGGCACAGCTTTGGCCATTGCGGCCGCTTGGGGAGTGAATCAACAGACAAATGATATTCCTCTCTGTATAACTGACTTTGCAATAAAAAATAAAAAATCATAAAAATTAAAATAAATCTTAAAACATACATATATATAAAGGAGGCAGCAGCTAGGAATTTACAAATCTCTGGGACTCTGGCAGGATGGGGAGGGGTTGGATTTAAAACTCACCGCGGAGCCTGCCTGTGGAGGTGATGACTCTTCTGTGCACACAGACAAGACTGAGTGGGAAGGCGTCTGGGAGGGTGCAAGGGTGGGCACCTCGGTGCCACTGTCCAAGTTCAAAGCTGAAAGCCCAAGGGTATGATGCCCATTGAGCTCACTGGCACTGCTTTGGGTGGAAGGCTTGAAGGAGTTGAGGAGCGTGCCACTGCGGAGGCAGGATGTGCTGTGGAAAGTGCTTGCCAGTTTGGCTGTCTTCTGATTGCTGTCATCAGAGTCAAGTTTGGGGAAGGATAGGGATTTGATATTGCTTACTGCAGGAATCGGGGGGAGGGACACTTTGGAAGACAGCGACATCTTTTCACAGTTGCCCAACTGTGGTAAGGTTATAAAGCCATTGGGTTTGTGAAGAGGCTTGAAATCTAGGGTTGCCCGCTCCAAGGATGCCAGGACCTCCTCATCCTGTAACACGGACCCGGAGCCACCTCTGGGCAAGTTACTGTCCAATAACTGAGCCATAATGGGTCCCGTGGCTCCTACTAGAATGTTTCTCAGCTCTTCTTTCTCATCAATGGTTTTTAACTCCAGATTATCAAATGGGTCCTCTTCACACTCAAAGTCGGCAGGATTGAAATCTGCCTTTGTGTGTGGGGGGCTGAGGGCTTTTTGCTTCGTGGCACTACTGCTGACCCGGGTTGGAGTGAGGATGCTGTTGTGCTGCAGGCTGGCAAGGATGGGGTTAATAGGAGGTGGCATTGTGGCTATACTTTGAGTCTTGGAGAAGCTCATTTTGTTATCGCCCTCTGGGCCACTCTTGGAATTGACTTTAGCTTCCGCCTCCTCAGCCTTGCGTTCTGCTTCCCGCTGGGCGTCCTGGATCTTCCTAACGTCCTCGGCCCACTCGATGGTCTTCTTTTCCAAGGAGAAGTCATACTGCAAAGATGTGGCAGAGAAAGGAGGTGTGAATGCAGGTGGCCACCCTCTCCCCACCCAGGTCGCTCAGGCCTGCACAGGGAAGACCCTGGGCAGGCAGAGTTCAGGACGTGCGAGACGATCCCCATTCAGCAGGCTGAGGTATCCAACGTCCTTACGGTCTGACCTCACTGGGTTCCCAGGTGACTTGTCAGAGAAGCAGAAAGCACTCCCACCACCTGCAGCCTGACACCCCAGGCCACACAGACTCTGCACGGCCTTTGCTGCTCTCCCTCAGGTCATCTCCAGGCCCAGAACTTTCCATCTGTGGCTCCAGCACAGCACAGCCCCCTCCCTCCTCTACCAAGTCTCCCAGATGATCAGGTGTTTCTTCTGAATTTGGTCAGCCACCTGGTACCACACCCCGTGCCAGGGACATCACAAACCTCTTGTGGCCAGCACCTCTGTTACAGCCTCGCTTGGTTTCTACTACCTAGCCCAGTGTTCTAAACAGCCACATGCTCAGCAATGACGCCTCCAACATCTGAGAAACACAAGACGTCATGCATCCCCAAGCACCTTTTGTGTATTACCTCGGGGGTTTCCTTGACAACCCTTTAAAGTCATTACTGAGACTCAACTGTCTTCAGCAGTCTCCATTTGCACAGGCAACCCCCAAGATCACAATACTAGTAAGCGCGCTGGTGCGGCCTGAATCTGATTCCAGGCCAAACAAGTATAGCTCCTGTGCATTAAACCACTGTCGGATGAGAGTGAGCAGGCAGCATGGTGCTGCAAGTGAAGCTACTGCTTCAAAAACCTGTACCCCACAGCAAAGTGCCTGCTTCAAGCCCCAGAGTGTGCACTTTCAACAAAACACCCTGAAGCACCTCAAAGGCAGAAGGAATGGCCCAAATATCCAGGTTCCTGCCACCCTCTAGGGAGCCTGGAATGGGGTTTCAGGCTTCTGGCTTATGCCAGACTCAGCACTGTCTGCTATAGGCACTGAAGGAGTGAACCAGCAGACAGAAGATTTCTAGCTGTTTCTCTTTTATAACATTTAGAAAAAATACAACGTTAAACCAACACTTGAGATTTTAGGACAAAAAAGTAATTTAAAATGGAAAAGAGAGGGCCTAGTACCGTGGCCTAGTGGCTAAAGTCCTCGCCTTGAACGAGCCAGGATCCTATATGGACACCAGTTCTAATCCTAGCAGCTCCACTTGCCATCCTGCTCCCTCCTTTGTGCTCTGGGAAGGCGGTCGAAGACGGTCCAACGCCTTTGGACCCTGCGCCTTTGTGGGAGACCTGGAAGAGGTTCCTGGCTCCTGGCTCCGGATCGGCACAGCACCAGCCGTTGCACTCACTTGGGGAGTTAATCATTGGACAGAAGATATTCCTCTCTGTCTCTGTATATCCAATTTTGTAAAAATATATGTATATATATATATTTTTAAATGGAAAAGAGAACCACTGCCCAACTATTTTAAAAAAAGCCACCTTGGGAGCAGAGTCAGTATTTAGCCCAGCTGTTGCAGCACCCTCATCCCTCTTCAAAGTGCCTGGCTGTGGTTCCTGACTCCAACTTCCCACAAAACAAGGGAGGATGAAGTGACAGTTCAAGCTAGGAGATCTGCACTTGTGAGCATCTAGAGGGTGAACCAGCAGCCCTGGCATCGGGAGCTTTTCCTCCCTCCCTCCATGTCTCAGATAAAAAAAAAAAGAAAAAAACCCAAAACTGTGTTTAAGATTTCATACAGCAAACTGTATTCACCTCATGATTCCTTTACAATCTCTTAAAGTATAGCTCAATTTACAACATTTTCATCTGCATGCTTAGAAAACATTAAAGCAAAATTTACACTGGACGGGGAAAACACATTTTAGAATTCACTCTAAAGCAATCGATACAAACAATGCTGGTACATCAAGATTGGAGCCACATCAATGGTTAAAAAAAGGATGGGAGGAGAACAGAGGAAATAATTATGCCTCAGTAAGATAAGCATTTCAAAGCAGAAGAAACATAAAGGTCTCTGGCCATCCCAAGCCCCTCGGCTTCTAACAAGAAGCCTACAACTGATGCGTGTCAAGAAGTTCACTGGCCACTGAGCCATCTGGGGTGCCCAGAAAGGCCCCAGGGGTATCCTCTTGCCTGCTTTCTGCCACTACAGATGTAAAAAAGCAGCACTGGGCAAAGACTTCACTGCTTCTATTTGTGGGGGGCGGGGAAGGGGATGCAATACAATTTGGCAACCGGCTAACAGCAATTAAAAATAGAAACTGTGAGGCCAGTGTGGTGATGTAACGGGCTGTCTCCATCTGCAGCACCAGTATCCCATATGGGCACCAGCATGAGTCCAGGCTGCTCCATTTCCGATCTAGTTCCAGGCTTATGGCCAGGAAAAGCAGAAAAGGCTGGCTTAGGTCCTTGTGTCCCTGTACCCACGTGAGACCCAGAAATTCCTGGCTCCTTGACTAGTCCAACTCTGGCCATTCCAGCCATTTGGGTAGTGAACCAGCAGATGGAAAATCTCTGTCTCCTCTCTCTGTTAACTCTGCCTTCCCAATAAACATAAATAACTCATAAAATAAATAAATAAATAAAAGTTGTAACCAACTTCCCATGCTATCAACACAGACCTCTAAAGTTTTGTTCAAAGAACAACTATAATTACAAATTTCTTTCCTTTCCTAGCAAATTTTATGAAGCTTTTAAGAAAATTAAAGTAATGCAGAATACTTGGAACATGCAAGCATCTTAGCCAACAATTCCTTGTGGTTTAGCTTTCCATAACTTCACTTACCTGTAGTCATTTACAGTCCTTAAATACTGACTGGAAAATTCCAGAAATGGGGTCTGGACTGTGGCATACTGGGTAAAAGCTGCCACCTATGGCACTGGCATCATTAACAATACTTCAGTTCAAGTCCTGGCTGCTCCACATCTGATCCTACTCCCTGCTAATGGGTCTGGGAAAGAGCAGAAGAGGGCCCAGGTGTCTCCTATATGGAGACTCAGAAAAAGTTCCTGGCTCCTGGCTTCAGACCAGCTAAGCTCCAGCCACTGCAGCCATTTGAGGACTGAGCCAGCAGATAGATGGTTGTTTTTCTCTTTCTCCCTCTCTTTCCATAACTGTACCTTTCAAATAAATAAATATTTTTTTAATTCCAGAAATTTTAATTTTGGAGTTCTGTGCCATTCTGAGCAATATGATTAAATCTGGCACCTTCCTGCTCCATCTCACTCAGAATGTAAATCACCCCATTATCCAGGATAGCCAAACGTAAACGCTACTCTCTCATCATGGTTATCAAATCAATTGCTTGGGCAGTAATTGCTTACATACGGAATTTAGCACCACTTGGGGTCTCAGGCACCCACAGCAGGATTGGGAACCTAAGTGTGCAGGACAAGGAGATTGCTATGATTTGGATGGCATCTGTCCCTAGAAAACTCATGGTGGCAGAGGTGGTGGAGCTTCGGACAGGTGGGACCAAATACAGGTGACTAGGAGATACAACTGTTTTTCTTGAAGGAGTGCTTTCTTGCTCTTCAAAACATCTTTTTTTTTCCCCCACATTATTATTTCTTCCTTCTCTAAACCCCTAAACTGAGAAAAAGCCCACAAAACCACTGGTCACAATCTGGAAGCTCCCAGGAGTTTCCTCTTGGTTCCTATTTCACTCCATGGTCTTCCCCTGCTGGAAGCCTTCCGCATGTGGCCAGCGGCCTCACATTCTGATGCACTTACAAGGCAACAGCAGCAGAGACTAAAAGGAACAGTGTAGCCCCAGACTTACAGCCTTCAAAAGTGTGTATGAAGTCTGTATGAAACATGTATCCTCAGGTGCTTTGTTAATAGCCACACCATACAGACTAACACAGGATTATTTTACCATTTTAATCTTTATGGACAACTATACAAGCTCATTATTGCCATTTTAAATAAGGAAATGGAGGCCTGGAGAGTTTAATAAATCTTTATAAGATTACATAACTATTTCATAGCCACTGCATCTACTGTACATATGTAACCCGACTCGGTTCTAAACCATGACACAAAGTGCTTCCATTCAAATGGAAGCTTTCTAGACAGACACCAAGATACAAAACACCAAGTATGTTGTAACAGCTTCTCTTGATGGAATTTTAACCGACAAGTTTTTACTACTGGGGCCAGCACCATGGTGTAGCAGGTTAAGCCTATGCCTACAGTATCTGCACCCCATGTGGACTCCGGTTCTAGCCTTAGCTATTCCACTTTCGATCCAGCTCCTTGCTGAATGACCTGAAAAAGCAGCAGAAGATGGTATAAGTACTTGGACTCCTATACCCATGTGGGATACCCACAAGAACCTTCTGGCTCCTGGCTTTGCACTGGCACAGCTCCAACCATGACAGCCATTTGGGGAGTCAACAAGCAGCAGATGAAAACTTTGTCATTCTAGCTCTCTCTGCCTCTCAAATAAAAATAAAAATTACAGAAAGCTTCAAGCCAGTCGTCTAGGGCTCTCATTCTGATGAGGACCACAGCCAAATCCCTTAGAAAGTCAAGTTTAAAGGTGCTATGTGAGTGACTGGCACAGTGGTACAGAAGGCTAATCCTCCATCTGCCGCACTAGCATCCTATATAGGCACCATTTCATGTCTCTATTCCTCCACTTGCAATCCAGCTCTCTGCTGATGTGCCCAGGAGACAGCAGAAGATGCCCCAAAGCCCTGGGCTCCTGTACCCCATAGGAGAAACAAAGGGAGCTCCTGACTCCTGGCTTCAGATCAACCCAGCTCTGGGTCATTGCTGCCATTTGAGAAATCAATCAGTAAACTGGAAGATTCTCTCCCTCCCTTCCTCCGTCCTGCCCACCCTTTTTCTGTATCTCTGACTTTGAAGCAAAATAAAACAAATAAATCTTAAAATTAAAAAAAAAAAAGTACTATGTGAGAGACTGTCATTGTGGTACAAATGGTTAAGCCTCCACTTGCAATGGAGCAAGCAACGCTTGCAATGACCAGCAATCCACATTGCAGTGCCAGTTCAAGTCCCCTGAGAAAAAAAATTTTTAAAGTAACTAAAGTTCTATTACGATTCATCAAAGCATATGAACTCTAGAAAGGGAAGACCAAGAATACTTCCTAAAGTAACAAGGGGATAGCTTAGTAAATCCCCAGAAATAAAACTCCTTTTAAGAGACAGTGATCCAGGCAAGCAGCTCTGTGTTCTGGGCCAGCAGAACTCCCCTCCAAAGCAGGCCACCGACAAGTGCACACTACAGGAAGCAAATGACACAGCACTGCTTGCTGCTTTCCAGCACTAATTCAGTACATTTATCATACAACTGAATTTAAAGATGAGAGGGTTAAGAAAGAAGTCCTGCAGAAATGATATTTAAGCACAAGTCTAGAAGAATAAGTAGGTAATGATAGCTTTTAATAAGGCAAAAAGAGAGGAATATGCCAGGTGGAGAGAGTAGCTCATGAGAAAAGGCAGGGCACAGGGAGGTAAGGTACAAGATTTGTGCAACAAAGTAATGTAACCTGGTTTGGAGAAAATGTGGAGAGGATGAGCTAAGGTGCTCTGCCACAGTCTACACTAAATTCAATAAGGACTGGTGATTCACTAAGCAGTTTAACAGGGGTGTAACAATTTAAAATGCTAAGGATAGTATTCTAGAAACAACATGGAAAATACTACTAGCAAAGGGGCTAATTAAAGAGGCCAATGCATTAACATATGTGTAAAGTAAGGCAGGGGTGGAACATACAACACAGCAAAAGATTATTACCTAAACTGAGTGAGAAGATAAGAAGGACATGGGCAGAGAAGGGAGTAGGGGCAAAAATGACAGTTACATGGGCAACGGGAGTTTGTTCTGTGCAAGGCAGAGACCCAGGAATACACGACCCACCATATTACACAAAGTACACAAAATACATGTGCCTGAGTGTATAAAACAGATTTATGTACATATGCGTGCAATCATGTGAGCCAGGAACTATCAGGAATATAAATAAGAGATAATAAAGGTTGTTCTATTTCACTAAACATAAAATGCTTACTTTTTAAAATCTTAAATGTACTAAACTTAAACTAAAAATCACCACTTACCTGTACTTCTCTGACAACCTGCAAACAATCAGGCAAGGAGAAGCCAATAGGTAGACCAACTTTAGCTGGTGTTTTGAATTTGTCTCCTATCTTAAATGGGACATCATCAAGGTAACTGAAAGTCCCTATAATCAAAAATAAAGTAGAAAATATCAGCAAAGAACTTTATAATATCTTTCTATAATCTCTATATCTACTGGATATGCATTAGTTATGGTCTCCAAAGACTCGACTTTACAGACAGAGCCTTCCTCTGACTGCTTACCTTCTCCTGACCTGGATCTCTGAGAAACCCTGCAGTATTGCTCTTACCGTTTACTTGCAGTTACACCCAAGTACTCACAGCCCATGACCTCTGCCTTCATCTCCTAGAAATCACTTGGCTGCCCCAAGCTACGGTGACCATGTTCCTAACAACAACAGACTGAAAGCTTCTGTACTGGCTGTTCCCTCCATGTGAACACTCCTCCCCAGATACTCAGGTGACCTGTCACTCCTCCCAGGCCTGGTAAGCAGGTTACCTCTCGAGCAGCCTCAGCCTGACCCACCCTCACTGTAGCACCTTGGGGCCAGTATTTGTCCTTACCCCACAGCAGCTCCCATCACCCAACAGCCATGACTTATTTCTTAAATTACACAAGGGTATTTCAAAAAGTTCATGAAATGGAATTAAAAGTTAAGGTTATTTTTGGTACAGTGATTTTTTAAAATCCATGCATATATTGAGTCTTTAAAAAGTTCACAAAAATGAGTACTCTGAAAAAAACTATGCATGGATTTCAAAATTTTACCTTTGTATTTTCCTATAAATTTTGAAGTACCATCAGGTTTATTATTTTCTTTTCCCAATGGAATTTAAGTTCTTTTCAGGCAAGCATTTACCTTGAATATACCTCACTCAATGGTATATTTCTTTAAACCTGTAATATTGCCTAGCACATATAGGACATTTAATAAACATTACTAAATTGGTAGACTTCCAACAAAAGAATTTCCCTGATTAGTATTCCTCTATTTCATAAAGAATCATTCTTTATTTAAACAAGCACTCTAGATCTAAAAACACTACTACTACCACATTCTGGAACAGCATGGAAATAGGTGAACATGAGTACTTGCTGACAAAGGAAAACCAGGTAAACCATGAGAACTGGCATAGGGTAACCAGGAAACAGAAGCTAGACACAACTGAACTGCTTTAACTCCCAAAGGACTCTTTGCTTATCATACATAACAAAACAACACAGAAGGTCCATGAAAGACACAATCTTTATCAACTCAGAGTCAGAAAAGCAGAGTGCCTCGTGTGACACTCTCATAGGTGCCACAGTTTCTCCTCGGGACAAGTTCTGGAGGGCCAGCTTTCCTGACAGAGACATTATGGACCATGAAACATGGCTGATAAAAATAAATTTTACATTTTCACTTTTAGTAGTCAGTAAATTAAGGCTTATTTATGGGCCCACACACAAGTGTATTTTCATGGGCACTTATGGACATGGAAGAGTCCAATTATAATTCTTCACAGAGACTGCTTTTCCTTCTAAAATCTATTCAGAAATCCAGCCTTATCAAGGTCAAAAGTACACCTGTAATTTTGCCATCAGTACAATTTCCTGAAGTTGGTATTCATTCAATACACCTGAAATATGTCATCTGGAAGAAAGTCCCCATGCTCATCCTTGGGAGGGAGAAGGGGGAAGGGGTCAGACTTAAAACATATCTGCAATTTGCTCAGCCAAAAACTAAATCCATTAACCATAATCATTAACACTCTAGAAAATTTTTCAAGTGTAGTTATACTTTCACATGTGCTGTTTTCTCAGCTGACAAGGCCTATCATAATCTTACCCACACTACTTGAGCATCTATAGTCATTAAGAATAAACTCAAGGGAACCACTTTGGTACAGTGGATTAAGCTGCCTCCTGCAACAATGGCACACCATGCAGGTGTGGGTTCAAGCCCAGGTTGTTCCATTTCCATTCCAACGTCCTGCTAATATAGCTGGGACACAGCAGAAATGACTCAAGTACTTAGACCCTTGCCACTTGTGTGGGAGACCTAGAAGGATCTCCTGGTTTCAGCTTTGCCCACTATCGGTAGTTGTAGCCATTTGGGGAGTGAACCAGCAGGTGAAATCGCTCTCTCGCTCTTTTTCTCTGTAACTCTGCTTCTTAAAAAAATACATAAATCTTTAAAAAAAAAAAAAAAGAAAGAAAGAAAAGAAAAGAGAAAGAAATAAACTCAGGCCCAGCACAGTAGCCTGGTGACTAAATTTTTTGCCTTGCACACATCTGGATCTCATATGAGCATCCATTCATGTCCCTGCTGCTCCACCTCCATCCAGCTCCCTGAATGTGGCATGTGAAAGCAGTCGTGGACAGCCCAAAGCCTTGGGACACTGCATCCATGTTCAAGACTCAGAAGAAGCTCCTGGCTCCTGCCCTCGGATCAGCTCAGCCCTGGCTGTTACAGCCACATGGGGAATAAATCAGCAGATCTTCCTCTCTGTTATCTCCCTCTCTGTATATCAGATTTTCAATAAAAATAAATAAATCTTTAAAAAAAGATCTTGTGCCCTCTGGCACTTGGAAAATATTAAAAGGTTTCAAAAAAAGCTCTTTTTAAAGAATTTTTACATGTTTTCTATGAAAATAGGTTCTCTGGGTGCAACACAATGGCTCAATTAGCTAATCCTCCCCTTCAAATGCTGGGATCCCATAGGGGCTCCAGTTCATGTCCCAGCTGCTCCACTTCCCATCCAACTCCCTGATTGTGGCCTGGGAAAGCAGTCAAGAATGACCCAAAGGCTTGGGGCTCTGCAACCTCAAGGAAGACGCAGAAGAGGCTCCTTGTTTCAGATCAGCAGCTCCAGTTGTCGCAGCTACTTGGGGAGTGAACCTGTAAATGGAAGATCTTTCTCTCTCTCTCCTCTCTTACAGATCTGCCTTTCCAATAAAAACAAATCTTTAAAAACAAAGAAGGAAAAAGAAAAGAAAGTGCTCCAATATTCCTGAAAGAATTCTATTTTGTGTAGTGCCCTGACAAATTGAGAAATTGGAACTTGAGCTTTACTTAAGATTCATTGGCAAGGTATAGTTAACTCACAAAATTAAGTCTTTTGCTTAATAAAACACTCCTTAAACAGAACTGTGTAATGTAGTTAATTACAAAGCAACATTAGAAAAATCCTTTCCATAACACTAATAAGTGCATTTGATAGATACAAAGATACAAGAAAATCTATCCACATTAACACTACTTAAATTGTCTTAAATCAACAGTTCTGTTGTAGGTACCCCATATTATGATAAAGCTACCTAAGCCAAAAAAACAAAGTTGCTTGGTTCTCTTGTCTACGTTTCAGTTAGGAAAGACGACAGTGTAATATATACTCAAGGGTTCTGGCATGGGGACAATTTGAAGTAGAACACCTTGAAAAAACTGCTTTCTTCCCTTGCTGAGCACCAATCAGATACCTGCTTGAAAAGGCAGTGTCTTTTCACTGATAAAATAAATGCCATCCCTAAACTTCCACAGTCCTTGACCTTTGCTAACAGGGAATGAGCACCCAACTGAGGAGATGGAAAAAACAGGACAAAAAGGTCCTCAAGATTCTCCCAGGCACGCTTCAAGGCGATCTCTAGAGCTAGGCTGTAACTGCTTTCGCTTTGCTGCTTGAAGTCTTGCTGCAATAAATCTTACAACTGTTGTAAAAAAAAAAAAAGGTCCTCAAGGAGATGAGAACAAAAACCAGCAACCTTCTGAGTAACAGCACCCACCGTATTATTTAATGATGATGTGGTAAGGATTACAAAAATGTTTCTTAAATATACTCTGTCTTATCTAACATATCAGAATACCTACTTAAAAATACCAACTTTTCTTGCTACTTAATACGTTCTACTTTTTTAAACAAATTAAATAAAAATTCAACTCACCACATGACCCAGAGCATTAAGTATTGTAGCTACTGATTTTATGGCTCACCCCAAATACTTTTTCAGTCCCTGTAACTGAAAAATCTCCATAAAATTAGGCCATTTTCCCAAAATCCATTTAGAAAAAAGACACCATGTGCAGCTCCGATGACTGCAGCTCCAGCAGCTCCTTGACCCGAGGGTCACCTGAGGCCACAGTGGAAGAAAATGGCTCAATGTGTAATGAATGACTCAGGATAAATTCTGGGAAGATGTCATTCTTTCTAAATGGCTGGGGGGGAGGAGCAAGGGAAGGTACAATTAATCCCAGGTAGAGAGGGAAACTCCTAATGAGGAAAGCAACTGGATTATGCGTAATTCAGGTTTGAAGTAATTCAAAATACAAGATTATTGAAAAATCAAGATCGCACTTAAAATAAGCAAATTAACTACAATTCTATGATAGGTAATCACTGTCTTAAAGCCATATGCCAAGTAACACTTGAAAAATTGTTATAAACAGCTTCATATGACATGAAGTCAAAAGGAAATGTTAATCAGGTTAACAACTACCCCACAAAACCAGCCTTTTATAGGTAATACATGATATTCGAGTTTAAAAAAAAAAGTGTGATACACAAACAAGAAAATTCAATCCATCATCAAGAGAAAAACAGACCAAACCCAAGGATAGCCAAGATACTGGAGTTGCCAGACAAGGGAACTTTCAAATAACTATTACAAATTAGTTAAAAGAGCTCATGGAAAAGATTAAACATGTGTGGGCAGATGGGGAATTTCAGCACAGACAGAAATACAAAAAGGCAAACAGTGAAAAGAGCATTATCATAGAAAATATTGTTGACTCATAAGCCAGCATATGCTAACCAGAAAACAAGACTGAACAAAGATTCAAAAAACATGAAATTAAATAAAAAGCAATAAACAAATAAATAAAACAGAGGAAAAAGTTTTTTAAAAACTGGATCCAAATTAAGAAATGTCTGGACAGTATTGGCCTCCTATATGTCACTAGAATCTCAAAAGTAGTAAAGATGAAGAATGGAGAAAACAACAACAAAAAATAATGGCTGAGAATATCAACCAACCTACAGAAGTTCACTAAACCCAAGCAGGATAAATATATAGATAATCACACCAAGGAATGTTGAAAACAAAAGATAAAGAAAAAATCTTAAAACCAGCTGAGCAAGTGTGGTGGAATGGCAATTGCCAGTTCCAGAGCTGCCTACTCTGGGAGCGCAAGTTCTCCAATTCCAGCCACACACCTGGGAAACTGCAGCCTGGTCCAACTCCAATTGTTGTAGCCACATAAGGAAGCAAACCAGCATATGAAGATGTCTCATCTCTCTGTCATTCAAACAAAACAAATTCTTCAAAAAAACAAAGACATGATGCCCCCTTGGGAGTGGGCTAGCACAGAGGCTCAAGCTGCCACCTGGGAAACCCACATTCCACATCAGAGCTCCAACTACTCCGTGATTAAATCCAGTTTTCTAGAGATAAAGCTTCTGGCACCAGACCTTCAAAGCCTGGCCTGCCTGGGACACCTGCATCCCATTATGCCTTGTCTGGTTCCAGCCCTGCTTCGACATCCCAGCCCAATTTCCAGCTAATGCAAACCCTGGGAAGTTCGATAGGGTACATTCCTGTCACCCACAGGGAGTCACGAATTGCATTTCAGGATCCTGGCTTTGGACTGGCTGGCCCCGGCCATGGCAAGCATTTGAGGAGTGAACCAGCAGATGAAAGATCCTCTGTCTCTCCCTTTCATATTGAAGGAACGCCCTGGGGTGGAATGGAGATGTCAGGTCCTGTGGCTCAGAAGGTTAACCAACTACTTCCAACACCAGCATCCCATACTGGAGTGACAATGTGCAGTCTAGCTACTTTGCTTGTAATGGAACTTTCAGCTACTTCAGCCTGGGAGGTAGCAGACGATATAGTTCAAGTGCCTGGACCCCTGCTACACAGATGGTAGACCAGAAGGAGCTGAGTTCTTGGCCCCTAATCTGGCCTTTGCCAATTGTAGTTGTTGTACATCTTTGGGAAATGAACCAATTGATAGGGAAAAACCAATCAATCAGGATCAGGATCAGTCTCAATCTCAATCTCAATCTCAATCTCTCTCTGCCGTTCAATTAGATGAAAATAAACAAGCAAAAAAATATTGGGTGGGGTGATAAATTACATAGAGAATAATTAAAATTACGTTGACTTCTCTCCAAAGCAAATTGCAGATCAACTTTAATAACATTCTAGAATAAAATGTTTATTCTATCAATCCACAGGAACATCATAAAGAGTAAAACGAACCCCTCTAGAAATTAGTCAACTGGTCATAAACTGAACAGTTTAGTTTGAAAAGGAGCAGCTGTGAGGAAGTGATAAAGCTTCAGTTACACAAAGTTCTGGGATCTATTTCACAGTATAGTACCTACAGCTAATAATACCATCCCATACACTGAAAACTGCTAAAAGTGTAGATTTTAGTTAAGTGTTTCTAGCACCCTCCCCATCCCAAAAGCAACACAGTTAAACGGTGTGTAAAAATAACTTAAGCAGGGCCCGGCATGGTAGCCTAGTGCCTAAAGTCCTCGCTTTGTATGCACCAGGATCCTATATGAGCACCAGTTCGTATCCTAGCTGCTCCATTTCCCTTCCAGCTCCTTGCTTGTGGCCTGTGAAAGTAGTAAAGGATGATCCAAAGCCTTGGGACCTGGCACCCACATGCCAGAGCCAGAAGCTCCAGGTTCCTAGCTTTGGATCAGCTCAACTCCGGCCATTGTGGCCACTCGAGAAGTGAACCAGCAGATGGAAAACCTTTCTCTCTCTCCTTCTCTCTGTAAATCTGACTTCACAATAAAAATAAATAAAATCTTAAAAATATACATATACATTGAGCAGCCACTTGCAAAGCCAGCATCCCAAATCAGAATGTGGATATGAGCCCTGGCTATTCTACTGCCGATAGTTTCCTGCTAATGTACCCAGGAAAGCAGTGGAAGAAGCTTTGTACAGGTATGCCTCCCACACACTAGGAGACTTCCATGCTCCTGACTTCCGCCTGCCAGGGCCCTGGCCCCAGACACTGCGGCCATCTGGAAAGGGAACCAGCAGATGAAGATCTGTACCTCTCACCCTCTCTGTTGCTCTGCCTGTCAAATAAATAAATCTTCAAAGGAAAAAACTCACATATAGTTGGTTCTCCAGATTCATGAATAGCACATTAGTGGATTCAACCAAAAGATTAAAAATCTTTTGGGAAAGCAATGGTGTCGCTACTAAATAACTATGCCTTTCTTGTTATTCCCTAAACAGTGTAATACTGCAGCACAGCATTTATGGTCTACTGGGCATTGTAAGAAATCCTAAGAGCATTTAAAATATGGGAGGATATGCTTGGGCTACATGCAAATATTACGCCGTTTCACAGAAGATACCTAATCATCCTAAAAATCCAGATTTCCACATTGGATCAATGAACCAGGCCTCTTAACAGGCACCAATACAGGAAAATGGAGACGGGATAGGAAGTTTTATGCTTTGATGAAGATACTTTCATGGGTATACATTTATCTCCAACTTATCAAGATGCAAACTTTAAACCTACACAGCTATTTAAGCTATCAGTCATATCTCGGTGAGGTGACCATAACAAGGGAAGGGAGGGCCACAGCAGGTTGGGGCACAGCACATTAAGCCATCACTTGAAATAGTGCCAAATGCTCCGCTTCCAAACCAGCAGCCCTGCTAATGCACCTGGGAAGCAGTGGACAATGCATCAAATATTTTATGCATCTGCCACCCATGTGGGAGACCCAGATGGAGCTCCTGACTCCTGGCTTTGATCTGGTCTGGCCTCAGCTATTATGGCCATTTGTTGAGTGAACCAAAAAAACAGCTCGATCAACCTCTCCCTCTAAGTGAATTGGCACACACACACAGATCTCTCTCGCTGTCACACTGCCTTTCAAATAACTAAATATCTAAAAATAATACTATAAAGAAGTGGGTAGTTTACTTTTATTAAGTTTTATTAAAAAGCCCTATTTTTTCTAAAACAAAATCTCAAAGCATTTTGACCAAAAGAATAATTTTTTGGGGGGAAGAAACAAGTTAAAATTCAAACACAATCAAGGTTTAAGTTGTGGCACAGTGTGCTGAGCAGCTGTTTGAAATGTCCATATCATTTATCAGAGTGCCAGTTCAAGTCTTGACTGTTTATTTCCTAACTCCCTTCCTGCTAACACATCCTGGGAGGAAGAGGATGATGCCCCACTTAGGAGACCCAGATCTCCTGTCTCCAATTGGTCCAGCCTTGGCTGCTATTAGCATTTGGACAGTGATCCAGTAGGTGGAAGGTGCACTCTCTCTCTATTTGACTTTTGAGATAGGGATTTAAAAAAAAAAAAAAAAAAAAAAGGAAAAGGGGTTACAGAGAAAAGAAGTGGTATGATGGCTCAGTGGCTAAATCCTTGCTTTCTAAGTCCCAGAATACCATATGGTTGCTGGTTCCTGTCCCAGCGGCCCCACTTCCCATCAAGCTCCCTGCCTGTGGTCTGGGAAAGCATTGGAGGATGACCCAAGGCTTGGGACCCTGTACCCACATGGAAGACCAGGAAGAAGCTCCTGGCTCCTGGTTTTAGATCAGCTCAGATCTCGCTGTTGCAGCCACTTGGGGAGTGAATCAAAGGACACAAGATTTTTGTTTCCTGGGCCCAGCACGATAGCATAGCAGCTAAAGTCCTCGCCTTGAATGCAAGGATCCCAGATGGGCTCCAGTTCTAATCCCGGCAGCTCCGCTTGCCATCCTGTTCCCTGCTTGTGGCCTGGGAAAGCAGTCTAGGACAGCCCAAAGCCTTGGGAGATCTGGAGGAAGTTCCTGGCTCCTGACTCAGGATCAACATAGCACCGGCTGTTGTGGTCACTTGGAATCATCGGACAGAAGATCTTCCTCTTGTCTTTCCTCCTCTCTGTTTATAGGACTTTGCAATAAGAATAAATAAATATTTTAAAAAATAAAAGTGCAAGGCTCCTAAGTTTTGTATCTAACCAGAGCCAAAGGTTTCCATTTCATACAATATATGCACTATAGCCTCAAAAATCTTTGAAAAGAAACTCTTTGAATTCTTTACTGTCATTCAGGAATATAAGACTATGAATAACAGTGGGAAAAGTTCAAATACAGTTGAAAAGAATGAACTTGAAAGTAAATGCTGGTCAATAAGCAAAGCACAACACATAATCAGCTCCAAATATTCAGAAACAGAGGCATCTTAATATTTCAGTCACAAAGAATAGAAAAAAAGTTTTCAGTCACAGCAGTTATTACTTCATTGTTGACATGCTACATACCCTAAAAATTACAGCCACACCCATTAATCCCACAATGGACTAGTCAGACAATACTTAGCTTGGGGGGAACCAATTATCCACATGCTCGTTAAACTATGCCATCAGATTCCTTTGATCAAAGAAACCAAAACTCCATCTGCATGAGGCTAACCATTTAAACTTGCAAGTAACAAGATAACCAACACAGCCATTTGGAGATTGGTATATTCTGTACTAATAGGCCAAGAAAGCAAACTAGGGAATGATCAAATAAACATGGGAGCACAGGAAAGTGGTGAGGAAATGCAAAGAAGATTCCTGACAAATGGAACAAAAAACAGCCATAGGTTCCCGGCTCTCTAATTTCAACGCTGTAAGATGCCAGTGAACTTAGGTTTACTGTGCTCAGGTGCCTACAAGATTGCCCATTAAATATTTTCCACCTGAGACAGGCATATGCCCTACCAGCTATAACATATATCCATCTAGGAAACAGCACCAGGGCATACAAAAGTAAGCCTCTGCCTACAGAGAATCCACACAACAGACCTGGAAGAAGCTCCAGGCTCCTGGCTCAGTTCTAGATGTTGCAGCCATCTAGGGAGTGAAGAGCAGACAGAAAATCTTGTTCTATCTATCCTCTGTATGTAACTGCCTTTCAAATAAATATTTTAAAAAATATTTCCAGGCCCAGCGCAGTGGCCTAGCAGCTAAAGTCCTTGCTTTGAACATGCTGGGATTCCACATGGGCTCCAGTTCTAATCCCAGCAGCTCCACTTCCCATCCAGCTGACTGCTTGTGGCCTGGGAAAACAGTCAAGGATGGGCCAACACCTTGGAACCCTGCCCCCACATGGGAGACCTGGAGGAGGTTCCTGGCTCCTGGCTTCAGATCAGCGCAGCACCGGCTGTTGCAGTCACTTGGGAATTGAATCATCGGACAGAAGATCTTCATCCCTGTATCTCCTCCTCTCTGTATATATGACTTTGCAATAAAAAATAAATCTTGGGCCCGGCAGCGTGGCCTAGCAGCTAAAGTCCTCACCTTGAACGTGCCGGGATCCTATATGGGCACCAGTTCTAATCCCAGCAGCCCCACTTCCCATCCAGCTCCCTACTTGTGGCCTGGGAAAGCAGTCGAGGACGGCCCAAAGCCATGGGACCCTGCACCCGTGTGGGAGACCAGGAAGAAGTTCCTGGATCCTGGCTTCAGATCAGCACAGCACCGGCCATTGTGCTTACTTGGGGAGTGAGTCATTGGACAGAAGATCTTCTTCTCTGTCTCTCCTCCTCTCTGTATATTTGACTTTGTAATAAAAACAAATGAATCTTTTAAAAAAAATATTTCCATCCCACATCAGAGAACATGGTTTCAACATGCAATTCTAGCTCCTGACTAGCTTCCTGATAATGCAGACCAGGAAGTGATAATGGCTCAAGAAATCAGGTTCCTGACACCGCTGTGGGGACCTGGACTGCATGCCCAGCTCCTGGCTCAGCACAGCCTCTTCCTTGCCATTGTGGACATTTGGAGAGTGAGCCAGCAAATGGTAGTTCTCTCAATACATATACATTTAATTCCCCACATATTCACTTAGGTTTATTCCTCAAACTACTTGATATTTAAAAAGCAGAATTCTCCCCCTCTAAAAATCAAAGTAAAGCCACTGAAATTCAACCAGGAACTCTACAGTTAGAACCCTACTAAACCAGAAGCAACATGAAGATCAGAAAATTTTCTCCCAAATTTTCCTCAGCTAGAAATTTTTATTTAAATACATTTTGTTAGGAATGTAAAGAGATGGAGGAAGTTCTTTAAAAGAAAAAAAAAGACCTCCGGAACTGGAATCTTCTCTTTAGCCTGTTCAGCTGAACACCCATCCTAGGGCACAAACTTTTTTCAAATCAAGGACTAAGATAACACTGTGAGTTTAACTTATCATTTTTGCTGGTTTCTCTGCAGACGCCTTTCCTGTGTTCTTGGCTCTGTGCTTTCTCTTCCCTTAAAAAAATGATCCAGAGACAACTTCAGATCTGCCTCTCTCACTGAGAAATCCTCCGGGATCCCTTAATAATCCTTACTCTGGAGCTAGCTCACCTGGAAGGCCTACCGCCTGAGCTGCCAGGGAGTGCCGACTCCAGAGCTGGAATGATTTAATTCTAAAAGGTTTAAATAAAATATTGGCAGGTTATGTATGTCAGTATACGAACAATGGTATCAAAAACAAAAATACACAGACGTTGATACCACAGTGCCTGAAGTTGTACCACCCCAACTGGATCAAGTGACACTGTCAAGGAACAATTATAGCCAAGAAGAGCTCAGAACACATGAACTCCTGGAAAGTTCATTTATTTATTTGAGAAGCAGAGCTACAGAAAGAAAAGATCGAAATCAAGATCTATCCACTGGTTAACTCCCAAAATGGCAGCAACAGCCAGGGCTGGGTCAGACCGAAGCCAGAGCCTGGTCCCACCTGAGTTCAGCGTCCCAAGTATGTTGGCATCTTCTGTTTCCTTCCCTAATCCCTGAACTGCTACACCAACTTGAGAAGCCAGATGAAGCTCCTGGCTCCTGCCTTCAGCCTGCTCAGCCCCAGCCGTCACAACTATTTGGGGGAATTAATCAGTACATGGAAGATTTCTCTCTCTCCCTCTATTTCTCTACAATTCTGCCTTTCAAATAAATAAAATAAATCTAAAGAAAGAAAGAAAACAATTACTTCCTTTTTAGAGTGAGGACTAAACCAGAACATCTTAAAGCATTTTCTACAGGGTGATAATTTTAAGAGTTATAATATTACAAAGAATTATCTCAAAGGTTATAATTTTTTCACACCACCAGGGACACCAAGGAACACGTCAGGAAATAACAGACTTTCTTCAAAACCCTGCTGAAGATGGACAAACCTGGGCAGGCTCTTTAGCCTACCCTTAGTAATTTCAGCTACAATATCCAGGAAGATTCTACCACTTAGCCTAAAATACTTGAAAATTAAAGATCTCTGAATATATATGCTACATTGCTACACAATTTCATTTTTCTGAAACCATTCATTTAAAAAGACAAAAAGGAGCACTTAAAACTGTACTAAGTGGTTTAAAACTGATAAAATCATAACTTAACTCATGATACTGAGCAGTTCACTTACCATGACTATCTGCACCCAACTTCTTAGAAGCCATTTATAACCTGGAAAAAAAAAAGGAAATTTACTTAGGTGCATGATGTCATAGGTATAAATGAGTAATTCAAGAAAATTCAGACTACAAAAAAAAAAAAAAAAACAACCAAAAAGTCAAAAGTTTAATGACTGACATAGCCTCACCTTTTTCGTTTAAGATTTAATTTTTTTTTTTTTTTTAATTTAAAAGACAGATCTACACAGAAAAGAAGTGACAGAAATAGAGCTCATCCATCCATGGGCTAACTCCATGCCACAACAGCCAGAGCTGAGCTGATCCAGAGCCAGGGACCTCCTCCAGGACTCCCAAGTAGGAGCAGCATTCAAGGCTTTGGACCATCCCCTGGGCTGCTTTCCTAGGCTACAAGCAGGAAGTTTGATGATAAGTGAAGCAGCTGGGACAGGAACCCGTGTTCACCTGGGAAGCACTGGCAGATTAGCCCATTATACCACTGCATCAGTACCTCACTTCTGTAATTTTTTTTTAAGGTTTACTTATTTTCATCTACTTGAAAAGAACGACAGGGGTCTGACACAGCAGCCTAGTGGTTGAGGTCCTTGCCTTGCAAGCACCAGGTCCCATGTGGGCACCGGTTTGTATCCTGGCTGCTTCACTACTGATCCAGCTCCCTGCTGTGGCCTGGGAGAGCAATTGAGAACAGTCCACAGCCTTGGGACCCTGCACCCGCATGGAAGACTTAGACAAGTTCCTCAAGTTCCTATACCTCCTGGCTTCAGATAGGCTGAGCTCCAGCTGTTGTGACCACTTTCATCTCCTCCTCTCTGAATATATGTCTTCCATTAAAAATAACTAAATCGTAAAAAAAAAAAAAAAGAAGAAGAAAGGAGAGTGACACAAAGAGAGATAAAAAAGACAGACCTTCTACCCATTGGTTCACTCAGCAAATGGCAACAACAACCAGGATTGGGCCCAGCCAAAGCCAGGAGCCAGCACCTCCATCGTGGTCTAGGGGGTAAAGTAACCCAAACTATTTGCATCATTTTCTGCCTTCCCAGGTGGAATCGGCAAAAAGCTAAATCCAAAAGCCAGTTTCTGGGTCTTGAACCAGCAATTGCTGCCATCAAAAGAAGCAGTTCAACCACCTACACCACAGTGTTGGTCCCACCCTCCAAAAGACATTTGGGCAGAGACATTATTTTATTAAACAAAACATGTCTTTCTTAAGTCTCCATGCTTACAAAGTGTACTAGTGAATAAACAATTTATATGCTACCAAAATAATTTGAGTGTGTGTATTCCTGACATAAACCAAAAGTATGTCAACAGCAGATCCGGAGACTTGACTTTACTCATGGAAGTAAATATTGCTTAGATAATGATGACTGTTAACATTTAAATTTCTGGGCCCAGTGTGGTGGCCTAGAGGCTAAAGTCCTTGCCTTGAACATGCCAGGATCCCATATGGGTTTTGGGTCTAGCTCCAGTGGACCCACTTTCTATCCAGCTCCCTGCCTGTGGCCTGGGAAAGCAGTCAAGGACGGCCTAAGCCTTGGGTTCCTGCACCTGCATGGGAAACCTGAAAGAAGCTCCTGGCTCCTTGCTCTTGGCTTCGGATCAGCGTAGCATCAGCCGAAGCAGTTACTTGGGGAGTAAATCATCGGACAGAAGATCTTCCTCTCTGTCTCTCCTCCTCTCTGTATATCTGATAAAAATAATAAAAATAAATAAAATTTATTTTTCTAATAAAAATAAATAATTCTTTAAAAAAATTTAAATTTCTGGGGCAATAAGTTAGGCCACCATCTGCCAAGTCAGCACCCCAACAGGTGACAGTGCTGGCTATTCCACTTCTGATGCAGGTCCCTGTTTACGCACCTGGGAAAGTTGGGAAAGTAGGGAAAGATGGCCTAAGTACTTGGGCCTCTGTGTCGACACAGGAAACTGGATGGAGTTTTAGGCTCCTGACGTCAGCCAGGCCCAGCATAAGATGCTGCAGCTATCTGGGGAGTGAACCAGTGGATGAAGCTTTCCCAGCCCAAAGCCTTGGGACCCTGCACCCGCGTGGGAGACCTGGAACAAGTTCCTGGATCCTGGCTTTGGATTGGCACAGCATCAGCCGTTGCAATCACTTGGGAAGTGAACCACTGGACGGAAGATCTTCCTCTCTGTCTCTCCTCTCTGTATATCTGCCTTTCCAATAAAAATAAATAAATCTTTAAAAAAAAAAAAAACAAGTAAACCAGTGAGTAAAAAAAATTAACCATTAACCATGTTTAGCTTTTTGATCTAATGACTTATGACAAATATAATTATGTAACATGGCACAAATATAAAACTGTCCATGTTCCCTTCAAAAAGGAGATACAAAGACTTTCCAACTGCCTACAATGGCCAGAACTAACCCAGTACGAAATCAGAAGTCAGGTGCTTCCTCCAAGTCTCTAACATGGGTGCAGGGGCCTAAGCAGCTGGGTCATCCGCCACTGCTTTCCCGGGCTGTTTACGGGACTAAATCAGAAGTAGAGCAGCAGGGATTCAAACTGGAGTCTATAGGGGATGCTGGCAAGGTAGGATGGAGGCTTAGTCTACTATGCCATGGCGCCAACACCAATGAGTCTGCTATACTATGGCACTGGCACTCCCATGTTTTGTTTTGTTTTGTTTTGTCTTGTTTTGATTTGGTTGTTTTGGAGAGATACAGAGAGAAACAGAGACAGAGAGGAACATCTTCCACCTGATGATTCACTCCCAAGCAGCCACAAGGCCAGAGCTAAGCCAGTCTGAAGCCAGGAGCCAGAAGCCTCTTCCAGGTCTCCCACACGGATGCAAGATCCTAAGGCTTTGGGCCGTCCTTGACTGCTTTCCCAGGCCACAGGCAGGGAGCTGGATGGGGAGTGGAGCCTCCAGGACACGAACTGGCACCCATATGGGATCCTGGTGCTTGCAAGGCAAGGATTTTAGCTGCGCGACTATGACGTCAGGCCCCCTTGTTCCTTTTAATAGTCAGTTTCTGATACCTAGTTAGTTTTGCGTCCCTATGCTTTCTGCCTACTCCAGAGCATCATATACAAAATTACATAGCATAGATTTATTTTTTCTTTTGCTTTTATTTCTTTGTTGTTTTTTGCAGTTGTTGTTTTGGGCTTTTTTGTTTACTTTTTCTTCATTTTGCTTTTCCACTTTTTAAATTTTTAATAGTATACGATCTTCTAGAGTCAGGCTTATTTATTTATCATGGCACACTTCAGACCCATTTTTACAATGGTACTGAACCAGTATTTTCTCCTTTTGCATTACTAAGGAATACTTCATTGTGTCAGTATGAAAGCATCTCACTCAGGCACACGTCATTATCACATCAGCACTTAGCACGGCCATTTGCCCCTTTCGGCCATTCCGATGGGTGTGGTGTGTTCTTGGGATTGACTTTGTACTTCCCTAGTGACTAACATCTTCCCATGTGCTCACTTGCATGTGAAGATCTTTTCTGATGAAGGATCTATTCACCTTTGATTCATTTATTTTATTAAGCTTTTATTAATGAATCTAATGAGTTCTTTATATATCCTGGATGTAACTCCCGGATCAGAAATGCACTTTGCAAGTATTTTCTCCCAAACAACGAACTGATATTCTTTTTCATTTTTTTTCTTCCTTTTTCTTATTCACGAGGTATACAGTTAGAGCAAGAACACGGGGACTATATGTTTTCCATCTGCTGGTCACTCCCTGAACGGCCACAAGCACTGGGCTGGGCCAGGCCTGAAGCGAGGAGCTAGGAGCTAGCTCTCAGAGAGTGGCGGGAACCCAATTACCTGAGCCACGCTCACTGCCACCCACTAACAGGAAAGCTGAAGTCAGGAGCCAGAGCCAAGCATGGCACCCAGGCACACTAATGTGGGACACAAGCATCTGAACTACAAAGTCAAAGGCCTGCCCCTACTGATGATATTTTAACCTATGAAGTGAAACACAATTTGATTTTGCAAAGTTCAAAATTCAAAATCAAGAAATTATATGGCTATCTGAAATTGCACTAATATGTTTCCTGCCTGATGACATGAAATTTTCACTATGATGTACATTTTTTTAATTTTTTTATTTTTACATTTATTCTTATTGAAAAGGCAGAAATATAGACAGAAAGAGACAGAGAAAGAACTTCTGTGCACTGGTTCACTTTCCAAATGGCACCCATAAGACAGAGCTGAGCCGATCCAGAGCCAGGAGCTTCCTCTGGCTTTCCCATGCAGGTACAGGGTCCCAGGGTTTATGCCATCCTCCACTGCATCCCCTGACCACAAGCAACCAGGGAGCTGGATGGAAATTGAGTAATCAGGATACAAGTCAGTGCCCATATGAGAGCCCAGCACTTGAAGAGGAAGGATTAGCCAATGGAGCCACTGCGCCAGGCCCATGATAGATATTTGCAACACTGAATTTCTTCCCTATACAAAAGGGGGGGAAAAAATCACTAAGTCAGGGTAAACTGGTTTATATACCTCTTAGGTTCCTTTAAAGAAAAGCATATATTGGACCCATCGCGGTAGCCTAGCAACTAAATTCCTCGCCTTATAAGCACCAGGATCCCATATGGGTGTCGGTACATGTCCTGAAGGTCCCACTGCCATCCAACTCCCTGCTTGTTGCCTGGGAAAGCAGAAGGGGACAGCCCAAAGCCTTTGGACCCTGCACCTGCATGGGAGACCCAGAAGAAGCTCCTGGCTCCTGGTTTCGGACTGGCTTAGCTCCAGCCACTGTGGCCACTTGGGAGTGAATCCTCAGGTAGATGTTCTTGTCTCCTCCTCTCTGTCTCTCCACCTCTCTGTTATCTGGCCTTCCAATCAAAAAAATAAAATATATCTTTAGAAAAAGAAAAGCATATAAGCTGAAAAATGCAAATTCTGGAGTCAGCATAATGGCACAGCAGGTTAAATTATCACTTGCATTGCCAGCATTGACTGGTATTTCGGAGTTCTTTATTTCGGCCTCTCAAATAAAAATTTTTTTAATAAATAAACAACTGTTTTAATAAACTGATGCTTATTGAAAAAACACATGAATAAACCCTTTATAAAAATGTTTAATAATTGTATACATTTTATTTTTTATAATTTTTAGATATTTGATTAGGGTGCAAAGGGTCAAGGGCTAGAGGAAAGTGGGTGAGGCCACTGTTTTGACATTCAGTTCTAATCCCGGCAGCCCTGCTTCCCATCCAGATCCCTGCTTGTGACCTGGGAAAGCAGTCAAGGACAGCCCATGGGAGACCTGGAAGAAGTTCCTGACTCCTCACTTCAGATCGGCGCAGCACCAGCCACTGCGGTCACTTGGGGAGTGAATCATCAAATGAAAGATCTTCCTCTCTGTCTCTCCTCCTCTCTGTATATATGACTTTGCAATAAAAAATAAGTAAATCTTACATATTTTTTTTACTTTGTCCATTTTTTTATTATATTTTTGACAATCTTTACATAGCTAATTAGGGTAAAAAGGTTCAAAGGCTACAGGAAAGTGGGTAAGACTATTATTTCCATATTGTTTCCTTCATGTATCTAAGGTAAAGGGGAAAAAAAATCTTTAAAAATAATTTTAAAATTCAAAAATTGAATATAGTGATAACTATAAAACTGAATACACTAAACTCTACTAAATTGAGTATTGCTGTAAATTATAGTCAATGTGATTATCAAAAAAGCCACTCTAAATTTAGTAAACAATGCAACTAAATAAGGACTGTTTAGGAAGAGAAGACAAAAAGAAAAAAAAAAGTGATGTCTTCACATTCATAATAACTATCATTAGTGAAACAGGCTTTGTAATATTTATTGGCTTAAAAAAAGAAATTCAATCATTATATTTAAAAAGCAATGGGTAAGAAATTATCTCCTAAGTACTATGTGTGTGACTACAACTGATTAAGGATACAAAGCGCTCTCAGATTTAAAAGCAGCAAGGCTGCTAGAGCCACCACCCACAGTACCAGCATCCACAAAGGCACCAGTGTCCCAGCTGCTCCACTTTCAATCCAGCTGCTTGCTGATGCCCTGGGAAAAGCAGTAAAACCCAGCCCAAGTGTTTGGGCTCCTGCCACCATGTGGGAATCCACTTGAAATTTCTGTCTCCTGACTTCAGCTTGGTTAATCTCTGTCTATTGCCACCTGCAACAGAAGATCCTGCTCTCTTTCCCTCTTCCCTTCTGTAACTCTTGTTTTTAAAGATGCATTTATTTTTACTTGAAAGACAAAGATTACAAAGAGAAGGACAAACAAAGAGAGAGATCCTTCATCCACTGATTCACTCCCCAAATGGCTGCCATGGTCAGAACTGAGCCAATCCACACCCAGGAATCAGGAGTTTCTTCTGGGTCTCCCATGTGGGTTCAGGGACTCAAGGGCCTGAGACATCCTCTGCTGCTTTGCCAGGCCATAAACAGGAAGCTGGATCAGAAGTAGAGGGATCAGGACTAGGACTAGTGCCCATATGGGATGTCAGCACCCCTGGTAGAAATTTAAACTACTATGCACAGAGAGAGCCAAGTGTGAAACTCTGTATTTCAAATAAACCAGCAAATGGAAGTTTCTCTTCCCCTCCCTCTCTATAACTCTTGAAAATGGAAACACTTCTTTTAAAAAGACATTGTTAAATTTGTTTAAAAAAAAATAATCTAAAACATTTACAATGGTTATCTCAAGTTAAAGAACTAAAACTAATTCATAAACTGCTTGTTTCTAAGCATTCTATAGCAAGATCTTCTGATTTTAAAATGTATTTCAAATGCCTACAAGTGCCATTTTCTTTCCCAAAAGGATGAGGTATATTTGTTAATAGAGGGTTAAAATTACAAAGCACAATGACATTCAGTTTTCAAAGACCCAAAAAGCACAAAGAGAATCAACTTTTCTTCTCTCTATAGAAGATATATCATAGGCTCCTACAGGGGATTCAGGATCACTGCGATGGTTACAAACCACTACACTATACTGCCACTCACAAGATTCCTCACTGCATCAACCCTCCCACACAGCCACACACCACACATTTGTTTTTACAATTCTCTGCTGGGAAAGCAGCAGCATCTAAGCGCCCAGCAGTGACAGCTGTGAACATGCTCACAGACAGGTGCAGGAAACCAGTGTTTTCATTTCTGTGTCCCTAATTTACTGATTTTGTAAGATATCAATATTGTAAAGAAACCGTTCTTTCCATTCAAGAATTTATCTATTCATTCACTTGAAAGGCAGGGTGAGAAAGCAAGGACAAAAAACAGAAACAGAGAGCTTCCATCCACGGGTTCACTCCCCAAACAGACCCCACAACCAGGTCGAGGTCAGGTCAACCCAGGAGCCAGAAACTCAGTCCTGGTCTCCCATGTGGAAGGGAGAAGACCAAGCACTTAGGCCATCCTATATTCTCTTGCAGGCACATAGCAGGAAGCTAGACTGAAGCAAGATAAGGGACAGCATTATGACACACAGGGTTAAGCTGCAGGCCACAATGCCGGCACTCCACTTCCCCTTTTGTGTCTGTGTGTGTCTGTGTGTGTCTGCAGCGAGGAGGCAGAGCAGGCTACTCCTTGCTGCCACACTAAATCAGCAACCAGGGATGAGGGACAGTCACTTGACGACGCCTTAGAGAGCCCAATGTGGGGAATAGTGTTCTGAGGGTGTTGCTTGAGTGGTTTTGATAGTTCTGAGAAGTTACTGTTTTAGTTGCTCCAAGGTTGAGAAAATCTTTCCAAAGTCCATTGGTTGACAAATTGAAGTACACTTTAGTGCATGCACATACCCAGGAACATGCTGCTGGATTGGCCAGGAGAACTGTCCAACCCGCTCTGCTTTCTATCCTCTTACAAGGCAGTGAGGTCCTGTGCTGGCTTAGATGATCTGCCCATCATGCTCCCCTTGGACATGTGGATATGCTGTCCACTGCACAGGCATCAGCAACTAAGGAGGCCCAGTTTTTATACATGCACTCCAATGTTGGATTATACATCCTGTGTCCAGCTGCTCCACTTTCAATGAAGTTCCCGGATAGGATGCCTCAAAAAGCAGCAGATGGCCCAAATTCTTGGGACCCTGTACCCACATGGAAGACCAAGAAGTTCCAGGCTTCAGAATGGCCCAGCCCCAGCCATTGCAGCCATGGGGGGAGTGAACCAGTAGAAAGATCTCTTCATTTACATACTTCCCTCTGCCTTTCAAACAAATAAAATAAAATTTAATGGAAAAAAAAGAAAGGAAGGAAGGAAAAGAGAAACAGAGAAAGCAAGCACACGAAGAGGCCAGAACTTAAACCAGCACTCTGACCTGGGATGTTAGTTTTTCAATAGGCAGCCTAATGCACAGTGCTGCAATGCCATTAATGCTACCCTAGTTCTGTATATATTTTTTAAAGATTTCTATCAGAATGGCAGACATAGAGAAGGAGAAACAAAGATCTTCCATCTGCTGGATCACTTCCCAAGTGGCAACAATGGCCAGAGCTGAACCAATTCAAAGCCAGGAGCTTCCCTATCCCCCACCCCAAACGTGCAGGGTCCCAAGGCTTTGGCCCATCCTCCACTACTTTCCCAGGTCACAGGCAAGGAGTCAGACGGGAAGTGGGGCTGCCAGGACATGAACCAGTGCCCATACAGGATCCCAGAAAATGCAAGGCAAGAATTCAGCCACTAGGATATCGTGTCAGGCCCAAATGCCTTTTTAAATTTTATTTTACATAGAGAAAGAGAAAGAAAAAGAGACGTCCCATCCTGTAGCTGATTCTCCAAATCCCAGTACTAAGGTTTTCCCATGTGCATAGCAGGCATCCAAATACCAGTCACCACGTGCTGCCTTGGGGTATTCATTACCAGGAAGCTGGAACCAGAAGTGGAGCTAGGACGGGAACCTGGGCACTCTAATAGGTGATGTAGGCATAAAAACTGGCAGCTTAGTCACTAGACCAAACACTTGGCCTGACACAGCTCTTTTCATGAGGCAATGCCTTGGAGATGCTGCTGAGCCTTCAATTTAAGAAATAATTTCCAAAAGAAACTCAATATAAGCTGTCACTAGAAAGAATACAAAGCTGTAGCCTTTCCACCTAAATTTAAAAGGACTTTTTTTCAAGGCTCAACCAAAAGATACCTGACAGAATGGGAGGAAATAATTGCAAATGTTGTCTGGGTTGAGGGGATGGTTGGGCTAGGCTACACCACAGCATTCACTGGCACATACAAGAGCCAGAGTAAGAGAGAGCAGGCATAGCTTTGCTGCAGAATTCACTCACTAGCAAGTGCCAGAACTGGGTTCAAGTCATGTCAGGCTGGATGGCAGTGCCCCCTGGCAAGTACAGGATCTGGGGCTGGGAGTAGGCCTAATAGGGAAACTGTGGGCGCTCCTCTGCTATGCTGCAACTCCCACGGGTGTGTAAAACAACCAGATGGAATGTGGGAGGGGCTGGACTAGTCTCTTGCACATGCCACCAGCCTAGGGTTGAACCTGGAAGGGTTTATCCGGGGTCACCCCATCTAGGTTGCAGTTCGCACTGGTGTTAAATGGCCAGATTTGTGGCAGGCTGAACTAGGAAGAGCCCACAGCACCAATCAGTTTGCACAGGTGATGGAGCTGGGGGCGGAACTGACCAGGCAACTGCATTCACTGTCTGTACACAGGATATGCAAGTTATATACTGACCCATACCCTGCACTAGCTGGCGCACAAAATGTCTGGGTTACCACAGGCAAGGTTTTTTGCGGGACTCCCCAACCAACCAAACTACTGGACTCAAACTCCAATAAGAGGGAAAAACCACAACATATGTGACCTGACCGTCCAGCACATGAGTTGGGACTGGGCCTCCTCGGTTGCTGATTGGCCAGACCATCTACGCAGCACAGGACATCAACTATCTTGTAAGAGGATGGAAAGCAGAGCAGGTTGTGACAACTCTCCTGCTCTCCTGCCTAGCACTGGTAGCAGGTGTCTGAGTTGTGGATGCACTAAGATGGATATCAATTTGTCAACCAATGGACCTTGGAAAGATTCTTTCAACCTTGGAGCAACAATATCAACAATGTCTTGGAACTATGAAAATCACTCAAGTAACATCTTCTGAGCACTCTTCTTCACATGAGGGTCTCTAAGATGATATCAAGTGGTCATCCCCCATCCCTGGATGCTGATGTAGTTTTGCAGCAAGATGCAGTCTCCTCTCCTTCCCTATTCCCATGCCAATACAGGAGAAAAAGCAAAATTTTGAAAACATTTGTCCTACCCACTTTCCCACATGCTTCGACCCTCCCTATCCTATCAGTGGCCCACGTGAGCATGTACTCTTCTCAACTATGTAAACAACATTAAAAATAATTTTTTAAAAAATACTTGCGGGCACGGCGCGGTGGCGCAAGTGGTTAAGGTCCTAGCCTTGCACGCCCGGGATCCCATAGGGGCGCCGGTTCTAATCCCAGCAGCCCCGCTTCCCTTCCAGCTCCCTGCCTGTGGCCTGGGAAAGCAGACAAGGACGGCCCAAAGCTTTGGGAACCTGCACCCGCGTGGGAGACCCTGAAGAGGCTCCTGGCTTCGGATCGGCATAGCGTCGGCCCGTTGCGCTCACTTGGGGAGTGAATCATCGGACAGAAGATCTTCCTCTCTGTCTCTCCTCTCTGTATATCCACCTTTCCAATGAAAAAATAATAAAAATAAATCTTTAAAAAAAAAAAAATACTTGCAAACATACATCTGTCTAAGTGACTTACATCCAGAATATGTAAAACCTGCAACCCATAAAAAGACAGCACAGTTAGAAATGGGTGAGGGGAGCCAGCACCGTGGCATAGCACATGAAGCCACTGTCTGTTACACCAGCATCCCATATGGGTATCTGCTGGGTCCTGACCACTCCACTTCCAATCCAGCCCCCTGCTAATGAGCTTAGGAAAGCAGCAGCAAATGGCCTAAGTGCTTTTGTTCTTGCTACCCCCAACCCCCCTGGAAACTCCTGGCTCCTAGCTTTGTTCTGACCTAGCTCCAGCCATTTATGCCACTGGGGAAATAACTAACAAATGGAAAGACTCTCTTTCTCTCTCCCCTTTCCATAACTCTTCAAAATAATCTTTACCAGGGCCCGGCGCAGTGGCACAGTGGTTAAGGTCCTCGCCTTACATGCCTGGGATCCCATATGGGCGCCAGTTCTATCCCGGCAGCCCCGCTTCCCTTCCAGCTCCCTGCCTGTGGCCCGGGAAAGCAGTCGAGGACGGCCCAAAGCCTTGGGACCCTGCACCCGCGTGGGAGACCCAAAAGAGGCTCCTGGCTTCGGATCGGCATAGCATCTGCCATTGCGCTCACTTGGGGAGTGAATCATCGGACAGAAGATCTTCCTCTCTGTCTCTCCTCTCTGTATATCCGCCTTTCCAATAAAAAAAATTTTTTTAAATAATAATAATCTTTACCAAAAAGGGGAGGAAAAAGGAAATAAGCATTGAGCAGTCATTTCCCCAAGAATATGTAAACAGTCAAGACACACATGAAAACATGCCCAACATTGTTAGTCATCATGGAAGCAGAAATCAAAACCATGAGTTCTGAATACAGATAGAGGTATGGGCTGCACATCACCATAATATGCTAAACACCAGTGAATTGTTCACATTTATATAATTAATTTTGTTAATCTCATTGAATTAATAAATTACAATGAGATGTCATTCATTTCTGCAAGGATAACTATAAGCAGACAGAAATAATACTTCTTGGCAAAGATGTAGAAAAATCAGAACCATTATACCATTGCACACTGCCAGTGGGAACATAAAATAAAGCAGCTTCTTTAGAAAGTAATCTGGTAGTTCTTCCAGCCTCCCTTCCCCCTTCCCCTTTTCCTCCTCATCTTTACCACTCCGTTCCTGCCCCACTGGAATAAACCTCCGAAAATAAAAAAAAAAAGAAAAAAGAAAAGTAATCTGGTAGTTTCTCCAAAATGTTAATCAGTTACCATATGACTCAGCAAGTTTTCTTGTACATATATACCTAAGAGAAATGAAAATCTCTGTCCACACAAACATGAATGTTCACAACAGCATGAGTCTTAGCGAGCAAAACACCGAATGTCCACCAATGGTAAGTGCTATAACCATGCAATGGAATGTTATTTGACCACAATGTATACAGAAAGGAATGAAACACTGAAATGTACTACAACATGGAAACAGAAAGAGCTGCTTGTCTGCTTTCTGCAGACTTGGGATAGAACATAGAAGGATTTCTCTCACCTTTCTCCTTCTGCCCCACTTTATCCCTGAGCATGGCCTAACTATGCTGTGATCTCCCCACCTTTTAAATAAACATTAACAACAATTTTTTTTAAAAAGCACAGGCTCAAGTTCTATTTACAGCCCAACTTCTCAGGTGTTCTATTTATAATCTAACTTCCTGCTAATGTGCTCAAGTACTTTGGCCCTTTCCTCCCACGTGAGAGCTTCTGACTCCTGGCTCCAGGCTCACCCAGTTCTGCCTGCTGTAACCATTTGAGGAGTTAATCAGTGGATCAAAGATTTCTCCATCTCTGTCTCAGGGCATGCACTGCGGTCCTACTTAATCGTAGGATAAACCTCTGTCTGCAGTGTTGGCATCCCACAGATAGTAGCTGGAGTCCCAGCTGCTCCACTTCTGGCAGAGTTCACTGCTAAAGCACCTGGGAATGCGGTGCAGAACAGACCAAGTCTTTGAGGGCCCTGCACTCACAGGGGACACCTAAATGAAGCTTCTGGCTTCCCTTAGACCACTCCAGCTCCGGCCATTGTTGTCATTTAGGGAGTGAACCAGCAGATGAAGGACCTCTGACTTTCCCTCTCTCTGCTTCTCAAAAAATAAATACAGAAACAAACTAACAAAACTATTTCTTTGAAATAGTTGAGAAGGGCAGAAGGACAGAAAGTGATTTTTCTTTCTTTTCTTTTTTTTTTAAGATTTATTTTATTTTTATTGGAAAGGCGGATATACAGAGAGGAGAGACAGAGAGGAAGATCTTCTGTCCGATGATTCACTCCCCAAGTGAGCACAATGGCAGATGCTATGCCGATCCGAAGCCAGGAGCCTCTTTTGGGTCTCCCACGTGGGTGCAGGGTCCCAAAGCTTTGGGCTGTCCTCGACTGCTTTCCCAGGTCACAGGCAGGGAGCTGGAAGGGAAGCGGGGCTGCCGGGATTAGAACCGGCGCCCATATGGGATCCCGGGTGTGCAAGGCGAGGACCTTAACCACTGCGCCACGGCTCCGGGCCCAGAAAGTGATTTTTCATCTGCTGGTTGACTCCCTGAAAGGCCCCAATGCCTGGAAGCTGGGCCACACCTAAGTCAGGAGCCATGAGCTTTTTCTAAGTCTCCCAAATGAGTACCAGGGGCCCAAACACATGGATTATCCCCCGCTGTTTTTCCCAGTGCATTAACAGGAGCTGATCAGTAAGTGCAGCAGCTGTTGCTATATGGTTTGCCAACACTGCAAGAAATGGCTTAAGTTGCTACACTACAACATGAGCCCCTGAATTTTTTTTTTTTTTACTATTTGTTTTATTTTCACTGGAAAGGCAAATTTACAGAGGGAAGGAGAGACAGAGAAAGATCTTCTGTCTGATGATTCACTCCCCAAGCGGTCACAATGGTCAAAGCTGAGCCGATCCGAAGCCAGGAGCCCAGACTCTCTTCTGGGTCTCCCACACAGGTGGCAGGGTCCCAAGGCTTTTAGGCCATTCTCTACTGCTTTCCCAGGCCACAAGCAAGGAGCTGGATGGAAAGTGGAGCTGCTGGGAATTAGAACCTGTGCCCATATGGGATCCTAGCGAATGCAAGGCAAAGACTTTAGAGGCTGGACAGCTGCTCCAGGCGCAAAGATTTCTTTCTTTTGAAAAAGTTACAGAGAGAGGGAGAGACAGATCTTCCATTTACTGGCTCAACCCCAGACAGCCATAACAGCTAGGGCCAGGCCACACCAAAACCAGGAGCCAGGAGCTTCCTTCCAGGTTGCCCACATGAGTGCAAGGGCACAAGCACTTTCGGTCATTCTCTGTTACTCTTCCAGATCACTAGCAGAGAACCTGATGGGAAGTGGAACATTTGGAAACTCAGACAGCAACATTATCCACTGTGGCACAAATACAACTCCTGTCATTTTTGTTAATCTACTCTTCTTTTTTTTTTTTTTAAGATTTATTTTTATTATTTTTTATTGGAAAGGCGGATATACAGAGAGGAGAGAGAGAGAGGAAGATCTTCTGTCCGATGATTCACTCCCCAAGTGAGCCGCAACGGGCCGATACTATGCCGATCCGAAGCCAGGAGCCCCCTCCGGGTCTCCCACGCGGGTGCAGGGTCCCAAAGCTCTGGGCCGTCCTCAACTGCTTTCCCAGGCCACAGGCAGGGAGCTGGAAGGGAAGCGGGGCTGCCGGGATTAGAACCGGCGCCCATATGGGATCCCGGGCGTGCAAGGCGAGGACTTAACCACTTGCGCCACCGCGCCGGGCCCTAATCTACTCTTCTAACCTCTCCACTGGCTACAGAAGAAATTAAACACATGAATGAAAACAAAATGTAGGGCCCAGCACGATAGCATAGTGGTTAAAGTCCTCACCTTGCAAGAGCTGGGATCCTATGTGGGCGCTGGTTCTAATCCCAGCAGCTCTACTTCCTTTCCAGCTTCCTGCCTGTGGCCGGGGAAAGCAGTTGAGGATACCCCAAAGCTATCCTTGGGAACCTGCACCTGCATGGGAGACCCGGAAAGAAGCTCCCCACTCCTGGCTTTGGATTGGCTCAGCTCCAGCCATTGCGGCTGCTTGGGGAGTGAACCATCAGACGGTAGATCTTCCTCTCTGTCTCTCCTCCTCTCTATATATCTGACTTTCCAATAAAAATAAATAAATCTTTTTTTAAAAAAAGTTATAAAAAAAAGAAAACAAAATGTGTGTTACATACCTTAGGTTAACTGAACTGGCCAAATGAAAATTAAAAATATCTCATTTATAAACTAGCTGAAAGTGTTACTACTTGATCAACTATCAATACTCAGCATTCAGTCAAAATCCAGCTTTAGGGTGACAGAAAAGGAAAAATTTTTTTTTTAAGTGCAAAATATTGGACCACAAAGACTTCACAATTTAATGTAAAACAAAGCTTAGCTCAGTGAGTTAAGCCATCACCTGGGATGCCACCATCCTATCCGAATGCTGGTTCAGTCCCAGGTGTTCCGTTTCTGATCGAGTCCGCTGGACTGGAAATGCAATCGGGAAAGCAGAGAGTCCAAATGCTTGGGCCATTGTCACCCAGATGAGAGACCCAGACCCACTGCCAGGCTTCTGCCTTTAGCCTGGCCCAGCACTGGGCATTGTGGCTCTTTGGGGAGTGAAACCTGTTTCGCACATGGAAACCTGTTTCTCCTTTGCTCTATATAAATTGACCTTCCAAAAAATACTTTTTAAAAAAAGAAAAAACTGGGCCCAGCGCCGTGGCCTAGCGGCTAAAGTCCTCGCCTTGGACGTACCGGGATCCCATATTGGCGCCAGTTCTAATCCCAGCAGCTCCACTTCACATCCAGCTCTCTGCTTGCGGCCTGGGAAAGCAGTCGAGGATGGCCCAAATCCTTGGGACCCTGCACCCGCATGGGAGACCCGGAGGAAGTTCCTGGATCCTGGCTTCAGCTCGGCATAGCGTCGGCCATTACACTCACTTGGGGCATGAATCATCGGACAGAAGATCTTTCTCACTCTCTCCTCCTCTCTGTATATCTGCCTTTCCAATAAAAATAAATAAATCTTTTTAAAAAACTATATAAAAATATATTAACATAAACAAAATTCTGACTAAATAGAACAGAAAAGACAAAGTGACACAAATGTCAAAGAATAGAAATCTAACCACCACAGAAGAAATTGGAGATACAGTACCTAAACAAAAACCCAAAAAGAGTGGATAATTACATGTTTTAAAGGCCATGTGGAGGGGCCAGCACTGTGACACAGTACAGCCTGCCTGTAGCGCCTATATCCCATGTGGCACCAGTATCAGTCTCAGCCGTTCCACTTCTAATCCAGATCCCTGCTAATGGCCTGACACAGCAGCAAAGGATGGCCCAAAGTGCTTGGGCCCCTGCATCCACATGAGACCAGGAGGAATTTCCAAGTTCCTAGTTCCGAGAGTTGGACCTACCCAACTCCAACCATCACAGCCATTTAGAGAGTGAACCAGAGGATGAAAGGTCTCTCTGTGTCCCTCCTTCTCTCTGTAACTCTGCCTTCCCAATAAAATTGAATTTTTTTTTTAAGATTTATTTATTTTTATTTTATTTCCCAGGGAGCTGGATGGGAAATACGACCACTGGGATTAGAAAATCCACTGGCATCCTGATGTGTGCAAGGCAAGGACTTAAGCTGCTAGGCTCCCACATCGAGCCCTAAAATTAAATCTTTTTAAAAAATAATAATAATAAAAACTGAGATGGATACTGGATACAACATCAACATCACATAGGTAAACATGTGAGTCCTACTTGCTCCACTTCAACTCAGCTTCCTATTGACACGCCTAGAAATGCAGAGGAACATGGTCCCAGTACTAGGGACCCCTCTCTCATCCCCCCCCATCGTGTAGGAGACCTGAATGGAGTTCCGGCTCTTGGTTTCAGGCAGGGCAAGTCCCAGCAGCCGTATCCATGTAAGGAACAAACCAGTGATTGCAAGCCTTCTCTCTTTTGTCGCTCTCTCTCTAAAACTCTGCCCTTCAAAACAATTTTTTTTAAAGATTTATTTTTTTTTTTATTTTTTTTTTATTGGAAAGGCAGATATACAGAGAGGAGAGACAGAGAGGAAGATCTTCCATCCGATGATTCACTCCCCAAGTGAGCGCAACGGTCGATGCTATGCCGATCCGAAGCCAGGAGCCTCTTCCAGGTCTCCCACGCGGGTGCAGGGTCCCAAAGCTTTGGGCCGTCCTCGACTGCTTTCCCGGGCCACAGGCAGGGAGCTGGAAGGGAAGCGGTGCTGCCGGGATTAGAACCGGCGCCCACATGGGATCCCGGGCGTTCAAGGCGAGGACTTTAACCACTGTGCCACCGCGCCGGGCCCCAAAACAATTTTTTAAAGATTTATTTTTATTTTTTAATTAGAAAGTGAGATACACAGAGAGAAGGTGATACAAAGAGAAAAAGATCTTCCAACTACCTGGAAGATCTTCCACCTGGAAGAGACTCCTGGCTCCTGGCTCATTCCCCAAGTGGACACAGCTGGAGGTGAGCTGATCCAAAGCCAGGAGCCAGGAGCAAGGAGCTCCTTCCAGGTCTACCACACAGGTGCAGGGTCCCAAATATTTGGACTGTCCTCGACTGCTTTCCCCGGCCACAAGCAGGGAACTTGATGGGAAGCGGGGCCAGCAGGACACGAAACAGCACCCATATGGAATCCCAGCACATGCAAAGTGAGGGCTTTAGCCACTAGGCTACCACATAGGGCCCAGAAATTTTTCTTTAAATGAAGTACTCATTGTGAGAAAAAAACTAAAAAGCCAGAAAAACAGAAACAGGAAAAAAAAAATTCCACCACCCAAGGCAATCACTGCTTTATACAAAAAAGGCATATGGACCTGGCGCAATTATTCAGTGGTTGAATCCTCACCTTGTATGAGTTGGGATCCCATATGGGCACTGGTTCTACTCCCACAGCAGTTAAAGCCACTGAGTGCAATACCAGTGTCCTTTGTGGGTACATATGCTCAATATGCTCCACTTCCAATCCAGCTCCCTACTAATGTTCTGGGAATGCAGTGAGGGATGGTCTAAGTGCTTGGGCACCTTCTAGCCACATGGGAGACCTGGAAGGAGCTCCTAGCTCCTGTGCTTGGCCTTGCTCGGTGCTGTCCCTTGTAACCATCCTGTCATTGTAACCAATGAATGGAAGATCTTTCACTCTGTGTCTCTCCTTCTCTCATTCTTTCAAACAAATAAGTCTATTTTTTAAGAAAAATCAAACTCTCACTTAAGTAGTTCTTTCCCTTGGTGTCATGTAATTTTTCTAAATCAATAAAACAATTAAAAGTTAAATTCTGTTTTGGTATTTCATATTTTAGCCATGTATTTATTTGAAAGATTTAGGGAGAGAAATATCCTCCATCCACTGTTTCACTCCCCAAATGGCCCAAAAAGGCTCTATGGACGAGCCGAGAGCCTGAATCACCATTTCTACCTCATGGATCAGAAGAGGATCAGGCCATGGGCCTGGCGGCATGGCCTAGCAGCTAAAGTCCTCGCCTTGAACACCCCGGGATTCTATATGGTCGCCAGTTCTAATCCCGGTAGCCCCACTTCCCATCCAGCTCCCTACTTGTGGCCCAGGAAAGCAGTCAAGGACAGCCCAAAGCCTTGGGACCCTGCACCCGCATGGGAGACCCGGAGGAAGTTCCTGGATCCTGGCTTCGGATCGGCATAGCATCAGCCGTTGCGCTCACTTGGGGAGTGAATCATCAGACGGAAGATCTTCCTCTCTGTCTCTCCTCCTCTCTGTATATCTGACTTTCCAATGAATAAATAAATCTCAAAAAAAAAAAAAAGAAGAGGATCAGCCAGTACTTGAACCAGCACCCGGATAAGATGCCTGGTATTGCAGACAGCAGCTTTACATACTGTGCTACAATGGAATTCTTGAACCCACTCCTCCACAAACATGATCCGATCTTCAATAAAGTCAATTCACACCAAGGAACCACTTTCAAATAAAAATTTAAGGAAAATATTCTGATACCTCAAAAATTAAGATTGATGAGTTGTTTGGACTATCAATTATTTAGATGCCCTATCTAAAAATGATTCAGCAAAGTCTGTCAGGCCTAGTAACCAGAATGACAGAGCTGTACATTCAATGTGATTTACACGGTAAATATCAGGTCCAACACTACTAACAGCAGGAGTCAGTGACTAGCATTTATATTCTAGCTATTATCAGTAATCTCTGATAATCCTTTACATTAACTATAATTAAAGACATGGTCATCAGAATATCATATTTTCAGCTAAGTCTATTTACATGAAAATTTTTTTAAAAAGGGGGAGAGGAGAGTGTGGTACGGTAGCCTAGTAGCTAAATTCCTTGCCCTGTACGTGCCGGGATTGCATATGGGTACCAGTTTGTGTCCTGATGGTCCTGCTTCCCATCCAGTTCCCTGCCTGTGGCCTGGAAAACCAGTTGAGGATGGCCCCAAAGCCTTGGGACCCTGCACACACGTGGGAGACCTGGAAGAAGCTCTTGGCTCCTGGCTTTGGATTGGCTCGGCTCCAGCCGTTGCAGCCACTTGAGGAGTGAGTCAACAGAAGAAACATCCTCCTCTCTGTTTCTCTTCCTTTCTGTATATCTGACTTTCCAATAAAAATAATAAATAAATATTTTAGAAAAAAAAATCAACTGTGCCAAACACCGAATATTACCCTACAATTTAATTGTTATATCTCTTGGACTAATTTTTAGAGCACTTAATCCAAAATCTGGGCACCACCCAGATACTAACTTGCTGGAGGATAATATTCTTTTTCCCATTTCCAAAACAAATCATTTCTGTTGACAATGGCTCATCCAAAGGGTTCATTTTTCTAACAAAAGGCTTATTTAGAGATAAGGAAAATAGAATAAACAGCAAAAACATGTTTCAACTGCATTTCCTACTTCCTAACCCCAAAGAATGAAATTACATCCTAACCAAACCTTTCAGGCCAGTTCTGATTTACCCAGTGACATGTTGCCACATGGCTAGAAATCATCATAATCAGAAGAAATCTAATGTACATTTTCAAATCTTTTTATGCGAACTGCTTACAATTCTATTTTCCACCACCTACTATGAGCCATATTCCTAAACCTATGCATCAATGATTTCTGTACCCACAAATAGATCTCATTTTGATGTTCAAGATACTTTCTAGCATTAAAAAAAAAAAATTGTACACAGAGAGACCTTTGTTTATAAGGTCAAATGCCTTCTTAATGACCAGAGGGTAAGAAAAATCACTATATTTGTAAGTATTACATATAAATTATTTGGCATTGTTTCATGAAGTAGAATCTGAATATGCCCTACCCCCCAGCAGTGTTTTAGATTTCGGGATTTTCCACTGGCAGAGATTACTGGTTCAGCCTCCTAATCCAAAACTCTAAAATCTGAAATACTCCTAAATCCAAAACTTCTTTAGTATCCTACAGTCATGTCAAATCACACTGCACCCAATCACAGGGCCCAGCCTCCAAACTCCCCCAACCAGGGAGCCAGGCAGCACCCAGCCCAGGCAGGGAACTCAGTCAGCCGCAGCACTGCCAGAATGTAGAGGCTGGGCAACCAACAGGCTCCCCTCACCTCAGAATCCATCCAGGGACCTCATGTGCCCTCCAAGTACAGTGACTAGGTACAAGCCGGGATGCTGACCGCAGGCCCTGCACACAAATGGCAACAGCTGGACCATCCAGAACCCCAGGCTACGCTGACTGCTGACTGTCTTTCCTCGCCAAAACGAACCTGTACAGACAGAAGTGGTGTCCTTTTCTTCAAACACCCAGAAAACAATACAACATTACAAGGAACATGACAAATAACCCCATTAAAGGAAACTAGAAACTCCAATTACAAACCCTTACAAAAAACAGAGCTCAGCCCGGCGCAATGGCTAGAGGCTAAAGTCCTCACCTTAAAAGCACCGGGATCCCATATGGGCACTGGTTCTAATTCCAGCTGCTCCACTCACATCCAGCTCCCTACTTGTGGCCTGGGAAAGCAGTTGAGGACGGCCCAAAGCCTTGGGACCCTGTACCCACGTGGGAGACCCAGAAAGAAGCTCCTTGCTCCTGGTTCCTGGCTTAGGATCAGCTCAGGATCAGCCACTGCGGTCACTTGGGGAGTGAATCATTGGACGGAAGATCTTCCTGTCTCTCCTCCGTGAATCACTGTATATCTGCCTTTCCAATAAAAATAAATAAATTTTTTTTAAAAAAAAAGAAAGAAAACAGAGCTCTCTGAACTTATAAAGAATTCAGAATTGCTTGGATTTGAGTATCGTCAACCTCTTACTCAAATATTTTAGCCAGGCACGTGCGGGAAGGCAGAAGAGGATCATGATCAGAAAAGCTGTAGCGAGGGCCCAGGTAACGCTCAGTTCCTATATGGGCAGTTGTCACGATGTCAAAGTAATTGGATCCCTCCTAAGGCCTTGGCAATGAACCTGACACACTCCTGGGAAAATGGTGCATCACTGTACTATCCAACGCACACTGCCATGGCATCTGTCCTTTATAAGCTTGGATGGAAAACCTAAGATCCTAACTGGGCAATTAAGACAAAATTCATTATGGATCAATTGATTAGGCAACAAAGATGATCTGCTTTTCTTTGTTGTTACCAAAACATATTACACTTTTAAAGGTAATATGCTTAAGGTAGGATGCCCTGAGTTCTAACTCCTTGGGGGTCCTAGGAAAGGAGCCCACTACCCAGACCTGGACACTATAGGCCTCCATAGTTAGGCTTCCCAAACCTCCTTAGAGATAGGCACCCTGCAGACAGACCCGCAGGGATCCAGGTGAGAGGGCTCATAGAGGATCCTGCTATTTGAAGAATTGGACAGCACTTCTGCACAGGTTCACTTCAGTGAGAAAGACAGTCAGCAGTCGGCCTAGCCCGGGGTTCTGGATGGCCCAGCTGTTGCTGTTTGTGTGCAGGCAGGGTCTGCAGCCAGCGTCCCGGCTCGTACCTAGCCACTGTCTGTACTTGGAGGGCAGGTAAAGCTGCTGGGTGGGTCCGGAAATGAAGTGGATCCAGTAACCAGCAGGGCTGCAGGCCATGGAGGCCAGGAACAGACACTACAGCCTTTGAAGGAAGAGCCAGGAAATGATGCTGGTTTGGGGGAGCGAGATGCTCAAGCCAGGGTCTGTGGTTTTATAAAGGTCGAGCATCTGAAGAGTGATAGAGGAATGGGTTCTGGGGCGAGAAGCTCTCTAAGGGCAAGACCAGCTAAACTGATCTGGGTAAGGACACAGAGGAATGTGTGAAGGAAGGAAGTACAAAGCTGGTTTACTTAGTAAAGTCACATATTCCCCAAAAGTCACATTTCCCAGTTGATCAGAGTTCTAACACCCCTATACCACTGCAAGTGGTGGCTTACCTACTTCATCACAACGCTGGCACCATGGGATTGCAATTAAATATTTGTAAACACAGCGTAAAAATGAACATCAGCACAGCTCAGACTTTAAGCCCTTGACACTATTTTGTATTGATTCTAGAGAAACAGTTACTTTCAGATGGGGGGAAAGAAAGGCACAAGATGAACACAGGCCATATGTTATACAACAAAAGTCTTCCAGAGATTCACCGATCATATCACAGAAACAGCTTGAAGCAGCTCCTACTGATCAGAGAGGAAATAATTCAGGCATTAAAAAGAGTGACTTTCGGGCTAGTGCTGTTGCACTATGGGTTAAGTCACTGCCTGCAGTGCCAACATCACTGTAGGTGTCAGCTCAAGCTCCAGCTACTCCACTTCAGATCCAGCTCACTGTTAATGTGCCTTAATTATTTAAAAAAAAAAAAAAAAAGATTTATTTAGTGCCTGGTAGGTTGGCCCAACTAGCTAATCCTCCACCTTCAAGTGCCAGCATCCAATCTAGGTGCCAGTTCGTATCCTAGCTGCTACATTTCTTTTCCATCTCCCTGCTTGTGGCCTGGGAGACACAGGACGGTCCCAAGCCTTGGAACCCTGCACCCGCATGGTAGACCTGGAAGAAGCTCCTGGCTCCTGGCTTCAGACCAGCTCAGTTCTGGCCATTCAGCCACTCGAAGAGTGAATCAGCAGATGGAAGATCTTCCTCTCTGTTTCTCCTCCTCTCTGTATATCTGACTTTCTAATGAAAATAAATAAATCTTTAAAAAAAATAAAGAAAAATAAATAAATATTTTAAAAAGAAGAGCTGAAACATTCAATTCAATAAAATTACAAATTTTCTGACCAAAACTAGATATAAAGAAATGAAAAGAAAGCCATGGACCCATCATAATAGCATAGTGGCTAAAGTCCTCGCCTTGCACAAGCCAGGATCCCATAGGTCGCCAGTTCTAATCCCGACAGCCCTGCTCCGCATCCAGCTCCCTGCTTGTGGCCTGGGGAGGCAGTCAAGGACAGCCCAAGCTGTTGGGACCCTGCATCCGCGTGGGAGATCTGGAGGAGCTCCTGGCTCCTGGCTTCAGGTCGGTGCAGCACCGGCTGTTGTGGTTACTTGGGGAGTGAACCATCGGACGGAAGACCTTTCTCTCTGTCTCTCCTCCTCTCTGTATATCTGCCTTTCCAATAAAAAAAAAAAAAAGAAAAAAGAAAGCCATAATGTGGGACAAGATATTTGCAATTCATAAATTAACATATAATCAAGTCTCTAGGATATATAAAGAACTCCTAAAAATCAATCAGAAAGAGACAAACAATCCAAAATTAAAATAGACAAAGAATTTGTACACCTCATGGACAGAAAATAGCCAATGAATATTTTAATGTTGCTCAACTTAAGGAACGATAATAAAAGCACAACAGATATTCTTGAAATTCACCAGATTAGAAAAAAATCCAAAAGTCTGATAATATCAGGTCTTGGAGAGACCCACCACATCACTAGCTCTTGACTCAATAACCACAAGATTTCCAATTACCACGAGTCAAAACAGTGACTCACATGCTGGAAGTGTACACTAAGCATTAAGTAACTCACAGACCAATGCAGCATCCTGAGAAGGCATGCAGATACTCGCCAAACACAAGTTAGCCCCTAATGGACCAGTTCCAATTTGACTCAGCAATAAAGAGGGTCCAATTTAACTCGGCAATACAAAAAAGAAAACTTACAATCCCTGATCTCATATATCCTGACAATTTTCTTAAGTACAAAGCATTCAAGTATTCATTTCCTCCTTCAATACTGATGACATCATAAATGTCTAAAATCTCAATAAACTATCATTCCAGTAATACCAGTATTTCAACTGAGAGCAAGGAGTTTAAAATGGATTATTTGGGACAGATAGGAGTTCCTGGCTCCTGACTTCAACCTGGTGTAGCCCTGACTGTTACAGGCATCTGGAGAGTGAACCAACAGATGGAAGTTCTGTTTCTCCTCTTCTCTGTTCTCTGCCTTTCAAATAACTCTTAAAAAGTAAATAAATTACTCTTTCAACATCTACATTCAGTACTAACGACAATAAATCTCTAACGTTCAGAATATTTTAACAGGATTCTCATTTTAAATGTCATGCCATGAGAATGAAAGTCAAAATACCCAAGTGACATCGCCCATACCTCCCGTGTTAAAACTTTTCTATAAACTAACAACACTAACTAGCTACTGTTCTCTTAAAAAATCACAACAAAAAATAAAATCAGATACACCTCATGATAAAGTAATGCGTCTCAAATACTAAATGAAAGAGAAACTGAAGAAGTGTCTATATCCATAAACTTCATTTTCTTCCTTGGTTTCTGTTTCTAGAACAGCACTTTTTTTTTCCCCCAATGAGACCGCAGCTGGTTAGCAAGTTATTTGCTGTGTAGTGATAAGACGCTCATTAGAGAAATATCATTTGCCCATTTCAACATTTGCAATGATTTTTTATTAATTTAATACATACTAAGTTAAATAACAGAATAACAGTGAACAACTGAATGTATACAATCCGACTTATAACAAGTTAGTAGAAGTAATTAAAACTTGTCATTACACACGCTTTGCTGTAAGATATGATAAACTTTCAGTTTAACTAGGTTGGGACACTAAATGCAAAGAGCCATCACTAAACTCAAAGTGCATATCTTTTCCCAAGACCAAATCTGACAATGCTCCGAAGGGATACATCCATCACACTTAAATTCTCAAACACCGATAATTAAACCAAGGAAAAACACAAAATATTGTGTGTACTTAGAACATAACATGTTTAGTAGTTAACCCAAACTACCAAATCTAGCGTTGCAACATTACAGTGTTTCTAAAAAGAATCAAAATTTTGTTTGGTTAACATAAAATATATTTGTATGTCCAGCCACACGTTCAGGAGACTAGTCAAGAAACAATTACATGTGGCAACCACACAAAGGTCAGAGATGGCTGCTACAGGCCATATACATGATCTATAACTTGGCCTCACAAGACGGTAGGCTGTGTCCTGGGGCCAAGGTGGACTGTACAGGTAAGTCTCCACACAAGGAACAAACAAACAAACAAAAAGCAGAGGACCAGACAATGCAAGGAAGCCCCCGAAGAGAGCTCACCCCGATCTGTTCTGCTTTCTCCCTAACCTCGGGGCCTCAGGAAGCACTACAGAGGACGGCCCCAGCGCACCCTCCACCGCCCCCATCACTCACGCTCTTCACCTGAGTCCTCCACCCCGCTCCGACCAGCTCTAACTCCGACCCGAGAGCCGTCTCTGGTGCCCAGATCCCTGAAGGAAACCAGCACCCCTCCTCCCAACGCATTCCCCCGCACCCCCTGTGCCCTCTGTCCCTTCAACTCGGGTCCCCTCACTCTAACACCCTCCCAGGATCCTCCCCAAGTCACCGACCTCTAGCCCTTGCCCCTTCCACTCCTAGCTCCAATTCTTTCCATTCCTCTCGGGTTCCAGCCCCTTTCTCGGGAGGCTCCGACACCGGTCTGTCGGTACCGGCCCCCTCCCCCAACTCCACCCCTCTTCCCCGTCCCCCAGAGGGAGGCCCCCTCACCTGAACGACGCTGCAGCCACCGCCGTCCCGCAAGCCCAAAGGTGCTGGCACCGGCCGGCCTTCCAGGCTCAGTCCCCCACCCCGAGAGCTCCCGACAGCCCCTAGGGAAAGCGAACTCCACCACCTCCAACTCTGCCTGCCCCGGGCCAGGTCGTCACCGTAGCCAGCACCAGTTTCCCAGCCGCCATGTTGAAGCCCTACTTCCCTCCTCCTTCCCTCTCGGGTCCGCCCCTATGGGCGTCCGACGTCATGGCGCCGCGCTCCACCCGCCCGGGCCAATGGGAGGAGCTGGCGGTGACGTAACTGATCTCTAGTCAGGCGCTGTACACGTCCTGCAACCTGGAGCTTTAAGCTTGGGAAGGATGAACCCGACTGACCCAAGAGGAAGACGGAAAGAAAGGAGTCCCCAAGAGGGTAAGAGACTGGACCGAAGGCAAAGACCGTGAAATCGCGAAAGGAGGCACCCAGACTCAGCAGTAATTCCTACATGGGAATTAGGACGTCTGACACGTTCCTGGTAATACACGTTCCCCCCAAGGGCCTCACTTTCCCCGTTTGTAAGTGTATGGGTTGAAAGGTGACCCCCAGAATTCCCTCCAGTTCTGACACGGAACAGTTTGAAACCGCATAAACCAATCCTACATCTTCACTGCCTTCTTTCTAGATGTCTGTTGGAATTAGGTCCGTGACTAAAATAAATCTTTAGCCCCAGAAGTTCCTAATCGATGACACTAAATAGAAGCAAAAGCAGTTGACTTAGAGGAAAAAAAAAAAAAAGGAAGCATCATGGTATAACACAAGTGCATCTACTGCTTTGGAAAAACCTAAAGCATGCGTCCATCCCATGTTATTTCTTCCGCTGTTTTCTCCCCTGAGCCTAATTAGGCAGGAAAGAATTTTTTGCGCTTTGAAGGGTGTGGCGGTTTTAACTCACAATGAGTGGGCATTCCAGAAAGGGGGATGGAAGAGAAAAGCATGTCACCGGTTCTGAATTGTTTGCCTGCTTAGTTCAGGACATGGAAAGGCATAGCCTTGTAGAGAGCACAGGGAGCTGGACAAAGCTTTTCATGACGAGTATTCAAATGATAGCAGTGAATACAGTGAGGCTGCAAGCTTTCCCCACCGAGTCGGACTCCATGGGCCAAACAGAAGCGGTGGCTGTTCCGTGACTACCAGAAGAACTGCAGTAAGATGTTAGAGACAGACTCAACTAGATTTAAATATCTACTGTTTGCAAGGAGAAACGGGTTCTAAGTTTTTTTAAGTTTTTCAGAAAACAATTTTTATTTCCTTTCTATCATTTACAGAACTGAGAGGGATACACGCCCATGTGGAGTTCTGATTAGGGTGAGGGAAGGTGAGTGGGACAAGTGTTTTGTTTTTTCTTTTTTTTTTTTTTGAAGGTTTCAAATGTATTTTACTTCTTCAATAATACAGTATTTTAACTGTTACAGTGATTTTTCTTGGCATCATTTATGAGTTGGTTTGGATCAATTCAGCATTACACGAGCTGGGATGATTACTGATCTCTCCACTCCTTTGGGGTGACTCTGCCAACAGGAGACAGATTCCATTCTATTCCAGTCCGTGTTGCTGTATATGTCCATTCAGCAATACAGAATGTGGCTCCACCGGCCAATACAATATTACCATATTTGTCATGAAAATCAGATGTACCTTTCTGGTGGCTCTGCCTTGCCATTGCTTGCTGAATGCTTCGAACTTGCTGATGACTCAGCGCATTTCTGGCCAAAGGAAACATCGTGAAACAGAAATACAACTGGAACAATCACAGCTACTGTTTCATTGCAAGTTCACTCCTGTTCCCCATACCCTCACAGAGAGCCTGAAAAACAAAATTCCTCCTGTGTTTTCAAGGAAAGAGGGAGGGGGTCTGCTCTTTGATGTCAAACTACATTAAGCTTCAGGGATGGAGGACAGTCATTTGGTGATGCATTAAGGACCCTGCCATGGCGAACAGTGTTCCGAGACTGTTAATTAAGGGGGTTTGATAGTTCTGAGAAGTTGTTGGCTTTGTTGCTCAAGGATTGAGAAGATCTTTCTAAGATCCATTGATTGACAAAGTCCACCTTAGTGTATCTACAGACTCAGGAACATGCTGCTAGCTTGGCCGGGAAAGTTGTCTGACCAGTTTTGCTTTCCATCCTCTGATGAGGCAATTGACATCCCCTACTGGCCTACATGAGCTGGCTGTCATGTCCTCCGTGTGCATCTGGACCTGCTGTCCACAGCACTGGCATCAACAACTGAGAAGGTCTAGTCCCAACACATGCATTCCAATGTCAGAACACATATCCTGTGATTTTTCCCTGTGGCACAAGTCTATATAACATTCTAAAAAACAACGAGGAATAGCATTGTATTCTTAGAATTATGTCTGTGAACTGCATTGAATTTGTTGCTGCTTCTTTTACTATCACATTAAGATTTAAAAAAAAAAATCAGATGAGTAAAAATCTGTCGGGGACAATGCCGTAGTTTAGCAAGGTCGTGCTCAGCCTTGCAGCACTGGCATCCAGTATGGGTGACAGTTCATTTTCTGGCTGCTCCACTTCAGATACACTCCATGCTTATGGCCTGAAAAAGCAGAGAGGCTGGCACAAGTCCTGCAGACCCTGTACCCACATGGGAGACCCAGAGGAAGCCTCTGATTCCTGCCTTCAGATCAGCACAGTTCCAGCTGTTGTGAACTTTCAGGGACTGAACCAAAGGAATGGAGGACTTTTCCTTTCTGTAAATCTGCCTCTTACCAATCTACCTTTCCAATAAAAATAAAATAAATCTTTTATTTTTTTAAAAAAAGGAAACTTGGCAGAGATTTCAAAGAACTACCTATTATTTTCTTATAAATCTAAAACTGTTCCAAAGGAAATTTTAATTTCCTTCAAAGTAAACTTTGTTTTTTAAAAACTTTAAGAGGGAGGGCCTAGCGGCATAGCCTGGTGGCTAAGGTCCTCACCTTGAACACGCCAGGATTCCATATGGGCGCCAGTTCTGATCCCAGCGGCCCCTCTTCACATACAGCTCCATGCTTATGGCCTGGGAAAGCAGTAGAGGAAGGCCCAAAGCCTTGGGACCCTGCACCCACATGGGAGACCTGGAAGGAGCTCCTGGCACCTAGCTTCAGATCAGCACAGTTTTGGCTATTGCGTCCATTTCGGGAGTGAATCGACAAACAAAAGATATTCCTCTTTGTCTCTCCTCCTCTCTGTATATCTGACTTTACAATAAAAATAAAATCTAAGAAAAAACTTTAAATGTTATTTAGACAAATATGAACTGATCAAGAGGAGAAATTTTTATCTAATGTGTGGCCTCTAAATCATGCCATATGACTAAGTGCAGTCTGAAGTGACTAGGTCAGGGGACACAGAAAAAATATGAGCATTACCCAGATTTTAAAAGGGTCAGATGACTCAATAGAATGAATGTCTCCAAGTGGGGGAGGAGGAACTGGAAATAACTTGCTTAATGCTCACAGGCTTCCTTCTGGAAAAAGTTCTGGAACTTCATAATGCAAATGATTGTCCTCATACAACATTGGAGTGCAATTAACACCCCTTGAATCATAAACTTTAAAATGTAAAAAGTTATGAGATATCCATGTGTGTAAATATGGCCACAACAAAATATATTTAGTTCAATGGCTGTTTTTAAATAAAGATTTATTTTTATTGGAAAGTCAGATATACAGAGAAGAGGAGAGAGAAAGATCTTCCGGCCGATGTTCACTTCTCAAGTGACCACCACGGCCGATGCTATGTCGATCTGAAGCCAGGATCCAGGAACCTCTTCCAGGTCTCCCATGCAGGTGCAGAGTCCCAAGGATTTGGGCTATCCTCAGCTGCTTTCCCAGGCCACAAGCAGGGAGCTGGATGGGAAGTGGAGCTGCTGGGATTAGAACAGGCGCCAGTATGGGATCCCAGCGCGTTCAAGGCAAGGACTTTAGCTGCTAGGCCATGCCACCGGGCCCAGTTCAATGGTTTTAAAAACTAAAAGAGATATGTTGAAGAACAAGTCAAATTTTGGGAGTCCTTGTCAGAAATAAGACAGACCTGAGCTTTCGTAAAATTCTGAGGGACAGAGCTGGCACAATGGCTCAACTAGCTAATCCCCCACCTGTAAGCACAGGGATCTTATATGGGTAACAGTTCATGTCCTGGCTGCTGCACTTTCCATCCAGCTCCCTGCTGTGGCATGGGAAAGCAGGAGTGGATGGCCTACAGTCTTGGGGGCCTGCACTTGCATGGGAGACCTGGAAGAGGCCCAAAGATTCTGGCTCTGGATCCACTCAGTCCATGCTGTGGAGGCCACTAGGCCACTAGCAGATAGAAGATCTTTTCCCCTCTCTTTCTTCTTCTTTCTGTATTTATGCCTTTCTAATAAAAAGCAAAATAAATCTTTAAAAAAAAAAAAAAGTAGGCTGGGGTTCGTCACGATATGCTAGTGGCTAAAGTTTCTCATCTTGAATGTGCCAGGATCCCATATGGGCACCGGTTGTAACCCTGGCGATCCTGCTTCCCATCCAGCTCCCTGCTTGTGGCCTAGGAAAGCAGCAAAGGATGACCCAAAGCGTTGGGACCCTACACCTGTGTAGGAAACCCTGAAGAGACTCCAGGTTCCTGGCTTTGGATTGGCTCAGCTCCAGCCGTTGTGGCCACTTGGAGAATAAACAATCAGATGGAAGATCTTCCTCTCTGTCGCTCTTCATCTCTGTGTATCTGCCTTTTCAATAAGAAAAAGTAAGTAAAATCTTAAAAAAAAAAAAAATAAAATAAAAATAAAGGGTTGGCTGCACGGGTGCCTATAACCGGGCTGCGTGGCTGTGTTGGGGGAGGTACGCTTGTGGAGGGCCTTCAGGACCCTCTGCTTGGAAGCTTTTTATTTTTTAAATGTTTATTTATTTTTATTGGAAAGTTAGATTTACAAAGGAAGGGAAAGACAAAGAGGAAGATCTTCCATTCAGTGATTTACTACCCAAGCAGTCACAACAGCCAGAGCTGTGCCTATCCAAAGCCAGGAACCAGGAACTTCTTTCAGGTCTCCCACACGGGTGCAGGGTCCCAAGGCTTTGCGTTGTCTTTGACTGCTTTCCCAGGCCATAGCAGGGAGCTCAATGGGAATCAGGGCTGCCAGGATACAAACCAGAACCCATATGGAGTCCTGGCATGTGCAAGGCAAGAACTTTAGCCACTAGGCTACTATGCCAGACCCTTGGAGGCTTTTCTAACTGGCAAAGGTACATATAGCTGTGCACACTGGCTCTCTAGGGAGAAGGGACTTCTGAGACCACCTCATCCTGGAAGGTTTTTTGTTTTTTTTTTTTTTTTACCCACATAGATGCCTGTAGCATGACCATGTGTCTCACCCAGGCGAAACCCCTCAGGCCTCGCATTGGCATACCCTCATGGTTTGAAGGGTCTTGATTTACAGGGGAATGACGAGACCTCACAGGTGGTATTGAGAGATGACCTGTGGTTTTATGCCCAGGTTAGGAACTATAGCTGAGGGACTTCCGTAAACTAGGATGTGTGTATAAATAGGGGACTGACAGCAATTTGATTTGGAGGGGAGAACAAGAGTGAGAGAAGTGGGTCTGGGGCCCAGTGCTGTGGCCTAGCGGCTCAAAGTCCTCACCTTGAAAGCGCTGGGATCCCATATGGGCACCGGATCTAATCCTGGCAGCTTCACTTCCCATCTAGCTCCCTGCTTGTGGCCTGAGAAAGCAGTTGAGGATGGCCCAAAGCCTTGGGACCCTGCACCCACGTGGGAGACCCAGAGGAGGTTCCTGGCTCCTAGCTTCGGATCAGTGCAGCACCAGCCATGGTGGTCACTTGGGGAGTGAGTCATAGGATGGAAGATCTTCCTCTCTGTCTCTCCTCCTCTCTGTGTATCTGACTTTGCAATAAAAATAAATAAATCTTAAAAAAAAAAGTGTATCTGATAGCAAAATCTGTTTGAGAAATGTGGGCTCACCCCTGCGGAACTGCAATCTCTGCTGGCTAGCCCAAGAACTGCAGATGGGGTCAGGCCTTGCTGGAGAGTTAAGAAGGCACCCCAGCTGCGTTGGGGTTCCCACTGGTGAGGAAGAAAGTAAGATTGGGAGCAGCAGGTGACTGGACATGGCTGCTGCTTGCTCTTTTGCAGGTGTGCACTGGGACTGTTGTACATCAGATTGGGCTAGATTCCAGCACCCACTGGTTCTGGTGAGAGCCGGGTTGAATGTAGAACAGGCCAGGCTAGCTCTTGACTTCCCCTGAACTATGTGAAAGCTGTTTGGGCACGGAGCAGTTATCACTGAGCTGCAACAATGAGCAACAAGAACCAGAATGGGTGTGGCCGGCTGAGTAAGACCACTGTTCTTGCCAGGGCAGGAGGTGGACAAGGTCAACCTGGGCCAACGATCCACTGGTGTGCACAAGAACTGCCACTGGGAGGAGACTCGACAGAGGAGTTTAGGAAACTCCTTCATTGGGAAGCAGTCCCTGCAGGTGAGTACAAAAAGCAAGGCAAGGAGCAGCCCAGACAATGCTAGTTTACAACACCCACCAGCATACATGTGGGTCACATCTAGGGACAGAACGGTCGGGGCCAGCACATAACACCCACTGGCAGATCTGAGAACAAGGGCAGGGGGCAGGAGGAGCCAGATAACGCCGCGACACCAGCCAGTTCACACTAGGACCAGGACAGCAATCAGCTTGGGCTGGGATAAGCTGTAGCGCCCAACAGCAGGAGCTGGAACAGGGGGCAGACAAGGCTAGGCCAGGCTGCACAATAAGATTGTGGATGCTGAGGTGAGGTGAGTCACGCCAGCCTGGGCACAGTGGAGGCCAGGTTTGTGAGTCCCAGGGATGGGCAATCTGACAGGACTTGCACCTCATGGACCGGGTCCTGGGGCCTGTCTACTAGGTGAGTGTGGGGTTTGTGAGCCTCAGGGATGGGGGATCCAGTGGGGCTTGGGTTGCTTGGTCCAGGTCTTAGGACCTGCCTATTAGGTGAGTGCTGGGTTCGTGAGCTCCAGGAATGGGAGACCCGGCAGGATTTGGGTCTCCTGGCCCAGGTCCTGGCATTTTTCTAAGAACTGGGGATATTAAAAAAAAAAAAAAAAATCCTGTGGGGACCATCATCATGGCATAGTAAGCTAAGCCTCAAGCTACAATACTGCACCCCAAATCTCTCTCCTTCTCTCCCTATAACTATCCTTTTCTTTTCTTCTTCTTTTTTAAAGATTCATATTTTTTTTTATTGGCAAGGCAGACATACAGAGAAAAAGAGAAACAGTAAACTGGTTTACTCCCCAAGTGACCACAACGGTGTGAACTGAGTCTATCCAAAGCCTGGAGCCAGGAGCTTCCTCTGGATTTCCTGTAAGGGTGCAGGGTCCCAGTGCATTGGGCCTTCCTCCACTGCTTTCCCAAGCTACAGACAGGGAGCTATATGGAATCTGGAGCAGCCAGGACACAAACTAGCACCCATCTGTAAACTCTGCCTTTCAATTTTAGTATATGTGCTGCTGAAACAAGCACAAACTCTGCCTTTCAAATAAATAAATAAATCTTTGAAAAGAATTTATAATAGGACCCAGCACTACAGCATAGTGCCTAAGTTCTCACCCTGCATCCACCAGGATCCTATATGGACACTGGTTCATATCCTGGCAGTTCCACTTCCCTTCCAGCTCCCTGCTTGTGCCCTGGGAAAGCAGTGGAGGACAGCCCCAAGGCTTGGGACCTTGCACATGCTTGGAAGACCCGGAAGAAACTCCTGGCTTCAGGTTGGCTCAGCTCCAGGAGTTGTGGCCACTTGGGGAGTGAATCAGAGTGATGGAAGATCTTTCTCTCTGTCCTTCTCTCTGTATATCTGACTTTCCAACAAAAATAAATAAATCTTTAAAAATAATATCTAGATTAGGATATGGGACGAGAAGATGGCTAGTCTTAGGACAAACAGAGTTAAGCTGTGGCAATACTGTCGTTCCATGTATGTGCCTGTTCGAGACCCAGATGCTCTGCTTCACATCCAGCTCCCTACTAATGCTCCTGGAAGAGCAGCACAATTCAATAACCTTAGTTCATGGCTTCAGCTTGGCCCAGGCCCCAGCCTTGTTGCAACTATTTGAGGAGGGATCCAGTGATTGAAATTTCTTTCTTGCTCTTTCTCTCTCTCTCTCTCTCTGACCCTCCCACATAACTCTTACAAATAAGTGAAACTTCTAGAAAACTAGGAAGGGAAAACTAAAAGAAAGTATTTAAATATGGAAGAGGCCAGCCCTGTGGGGACCAGTTTGTGTCCTGGCTAGTCCACTTCCAAACCAGCTCTGTGCTAATGGCCTGGAGGGGAAAAGTGCAAGATGACCTAAGTGTTTGGGCCCCTAACATTTATGTGGGAGGCTCAAAGGAAGTTCCAGGCTCCTGGCTTCAGCCTGGCCTAGTGCTTGGTGCTTGAAACCATCTGGGGAGTGAACAAGTGAATGGAAGATATCTCTCTCTCTCCCCACCTCTCTCTCCCTCCCTGCCTCCCTTTAATTGTAACTCTGACATTCAAAATAAATGAATAAATCTACCTTTAAACAAGTGTATAGAAGAATTTTTAAAATAATTGGATGGAAAGAATTTGTATTAAAATAATTCAAGCAGACCAAAGCAATACTATGTGCTTCTAGACATAAAATAGCAAATTTAAGGATCCAGCACAATGGCTCAATGACTAAATTCTCACCTTGCAAGTACCAGGATCCCATATGGCTGCCAGTTTATGTCCTGGTTGCTCCGCTTCCCTTCCAGCTCCCTGCTTGTTGCCTGGAGGATGACCCAAAGCCTTGGGACCCTACACTCATGTGAGAGACCTGGAAGAGGCTCCTGGCTTCAGATCAGTTCAGCTCAGGCCATTGTGGCCGTTTGGGAAGTGGAACAGCAGTTGAGTGATCATTCTCTCTCTCTCTTCTCTGTACACTTCCTATCCAAAAAAAAAGAATAATAAATACCCTTTCAAAAAAACCCCAGCAGACTTATTGGGGAACTGTCTCATGCAATTTTGACTTTTAAGAGGTTCCCAGCCAAGATCACCTACAGGTCAGAATCCCTGGAATAGCAGGAGCATGGCTCAGTTCAAGTCCAAAGATCTCAGAACTAGGGGAACCAAGGGTGTAACTGTTGCAAGTTGACCAAATCTATCCCATAAATTAGTCTGAGGCAGACTCTTATATATGTATATATGTGTGTATATATATACATATACACACTATAATATGGAGTATATATTTGTATTATATGTAGATTATATATAATATATAGTATATGTATAGAACATATATAGAGTGTGTGTGTGCATATATATATTAACCTGCTGGTGCGGACCAGTGGACTGTCCCATTCCACCACATATGGAAGAAGGGATCAGCCCCGATCAGCCGTGTTCAGGAGTTCTTAAGCGATGATCATCTAGTCAACTAAGAGGACCCTGATACATGATGTGAATCATCCAATCAACCAAGTTCACAACAGTGTACAATACAAATGATACAATCAACTGTAGCAGCATGGAACAGAGATACCCAGTTTAAGCATCCTGCACTTTAAGCTATCCAATCAGCAAGAGTCACATCCCATCTAGTAGCAGACAACAAAACCAGGCAAACAGATCCTTCCAATTCTATTTACAGAACACAATTTGAGTCAATCAGCTTACCACCTGAGCTGTGAAAGAAAAGCAAGAACTCATCCTAGAATGAGATACAGTCCCATGCTAAGCACTGTCACTTTCCTTTCGGGACTTTTCAAGAGCCCAGGTGATGGACATGTCCCAGAAGTTTTCAGAAGACCTAGCCTTCCTGTGACCATTTCCGATTGTCTGGGCTGTCACAGTTCAGCCTGAGACTGAAAGACTATCAGCAATGGAGCCAACAACATGAGTCCTGGAGTCCAAAGGCCAGCAGACCTGGATCTCCGATATGCAGGGCACAAAAGCAACACATCTCTGTTCTCAGTGGAAGAAACCAATCAACCCATATTTGTTTCCTCTGGAGCACGAGCCAATTAGATGGAGCCCATTCACAATACTGGGAGTAGGAAGTTGGGGAAATGTTCCCTCAAAGCTCACTCAGACACAGAGGGTTGGTCCCTGGAAACATTCCCACAGAAACTCTCAAAAGAATGCTCTCTCATGTTTTTGCATATTCGTTAACCCAATGAAATTGACAAAATTAATCATTACTTTGTCTAATGGTGACATCAAATCCAGAAACCATAACAAAGGGAATACTTGATAGGCTTGACGATGGCAAAGATCCTTTATACAAAATGAAAAGAGGAAACAGAAAATATTTGTGATACATAAACTAAAGTGAGTTCATTTTGTCAATGCACAAAGAACCTTATGAATCAATAAAAATAAAATTGAGGGCCCAGCACCGTGGCCTAGCAGCTGGGGTCCTGGTCTTGCATACTCCAGGATCCCATATGGGCACCGGTTCTGGTTGTGGCCTGGGAAAGCAGTCCAGGACGGCCCACGTGGGAGACCCAGAGGAAATTCCAGATTCCTGGCTTCAGATAGGTTCAGCTCTGGCCATTGCAATTACTTGGGGAGTGAATCATCAGATGGAGGATCTTCCTCTCTGTCTCTCCTCTGTATATACACCTTTCCAATAAAAGTAAATAAATCTTTAAGAAAAAAATTGAGGGGCAGACTAAGCTTTTCCCTATAGTGCCAGCATCACATATGGATACCTGTCCAAGAGCTGTTCTACTTCCAATCCAGCTCTCTGATTATAGCCCTAGGAAACAGCAGAAGACGGCTCAAGACCTTGGGCCCCTGCACTCATGTGGGAGACCCTGAAGAAGTGCCTCCCAGAAGCTTCCCATCTGCTCACATCTGGCCTTTGCGTCCACTTGAGAGAACAGTTGGAAGACTTCCTACTCTCTCCTTCTTTCTATAATTCTGCCTTTTGAATAAAAATAAAACAATCTTAAAAAACTGAATTACAGGCTAGCATTGTGGTATAAAGTCTTAAGCCACCATTTGAGATGCTGGGATCCCGTACAGGAGTGCTGGTTCAAGTCTACATTACATCCAACTTTTTTAAAAAGATATATTTATTTTTATTGGAAAGGCAGATCAGATTTATGAAGAGAAGGAAAGACAGGGAGGAAGATCCTCCATCTGCTGGTTTACTGCCCAAATGGCTGTAACGGCCTGAGTTGAACTCATCCAAACCCAGGAGCCTCAAGCTTCTTCCAGATATCTAATGCAGGTGCAGCAAGCAGCCACATATAACACAAACCAGTGTCATATAGGATGCTGGCACATGCAAGAAGAGGAGTTAGTCATTGAGTCATTGTGCCAGGTCCCACATCCAACTTTCTGCTAATATGCCTAGGAAAATAACAAGAGATGGTCCAAGGGTTTGGCACCTGTCACCATGTGGAGGACCAGGATGGAGTTCCTGGCGCCTGGCTGCTGCTTAGCTCACACCTGACTGTTTTGGTCATTAGGAGAGTGAACCAGGGGGTGGAATATTTCTCCCTGTAGCTCCCTCTCTGTCTCTCTGCTTTCACATAAATAAATAGACCTTGAGCCCGGTGCTCCTCAGGTGCTACAGGCGACTTCAGGAGCCTGCTGGGGTCTTTTTGCCCCCACCCAGCTGGCGGCAGTGGCAGGGGTGGCTCTGGGATTTGTGGTCCAGGTGCCAATGGCACTAGGTGCAATCCTCAGGCTGCCTGGCAGCATTCTGTGGGAACCTGGGGCTGAGGATTTGCAGAGAGATTGGGGAATCTAACAAGGGAGCGAGAGTGATGACCTGTGGATTCACACCCAGGTGAGAAATTACTGCTGAGAGACATCCCTGGAAACAAACACCATAAATGCAGGGGAGGAATGACTCTAGAAGGACTCCTAACAAGTTCACTGTACTTGCAGGTAAGCAAGAGGACTGAGACCTGGTGGTTTGAAGGGGAGAGAGCAAAGATTTTACGGGTCAGACTGATGCTCCAGCCCAAATGGGAGTTCTGAGATAGGCTTATTAGCACAGAACATTGCTGACCGCCACACGCCATCCCACATGAAAGTTAGGGCTGGGGGCCTGTAATGCAGGGCTAGATCCTAGTACCTGACTGTGAGTGTCAGAATAGGGAACGAGTCACATTATGCTGGCCCATGACACCAACCAGCACTCAAGAGAAGCAGGTCTGGTGAGTAGATCCTTAGGTAATATGTGGGCCTAACCCTATGGAAATATAAGTCCAGCTGATTAACTTAAGAGTTGGGGTGGTGGGCCCGGCACTACACTGTAGTGGCTAAAGTCCTTGCTTTGAATGGGCCAAGATCCCGTATGGGCGATGGTTCTGAGCCGGGTGGCCCCACTTCCCATCCAGCTTCCTGCTAATGGCTTGGGAAAGCAGTCAAAAACAGCCCAAAGCCTTGGGAACCCTGCACCCACGTGGGAGATCTGGAAGAAGCTCCTGGCTCCTGGCTTTGGATCAGCGCAGCTCTGGCCATTGCAGTCACTTGGGGAGTGAATCAACAGATGGAAGATCTTCCTCTTCTCTGTATATCTGCCTTTCCGATAAAGATAAATAACTATTTTAAAAAGATGTTAAATAATCTCAGGGGATTGGAGGGCAAGGACTGCCTTTGTACAAAATGGAAAAGTGTCCTCTCAGGGTTGATGGATTACCAGAGCATACAGCTTAGCAAAGCTGAGTGCAACTGGACTTCAGCCCTCTCCAGATTCCTCAACAAATCACAAAGGGCATATTCATACATCCGCTTTGCTTAAGGAGAAGAGACAGGTCCCTATGAGAAACCCAACTGGTTAACCCTCCACCTCTGAGCGCTGGGATCCATATGGACTGCAGTTTACGGGTTCTCACCAAAGTGGGAGATCTGGAAGAAGTTCCTGGCTCCTGGTTTCAGATTGACTCAGCTCTGGCCATTGTGGTCATTTGGGGTGTAAACCAGCAGGTGGAAGCTCTCCTCTCTTTACATCTGCCTTTCCAATAAAAATAAGTAAATCTTAAAAAAACAAACAAATAAATAAACAAAAAAAAGCAGGCAAAGGCATTCTTAGACCATGTATACCTGTGCAGCAAGAGAATCCTGGAGCCTAGTCTCCTAGTCCAGAGCATCCTGAGAAACTTCAATGGCTCCACTAATCATGACGAGGAGCTGGCAAAGGAACCTCCTGGAAATTTGGACAGGCTTCTTTGGAAGGAAACATTAACAGATGGTGTTTATATTTTTATTTAGTTTTCCCATCACACAGAATGCCAGATGTGTTCTGGTTTCCAAGATAGTGTGGGAGGTTTCAAAGGCTCCTGTATACACAAGGAAGTGTCAGGCCTTGAGGAAATGAATTCTGTACCATCTCAGCCAAGTTTGGTTTGCTCTACATGAATCCAAGGTTTGGAATTACCATTCTAGTCTTCAAGTTAGGTAATTTGTGTATCTCAGTATCTGATAATAAGGGATTGTCTAGATAAATCTAAGGGACAAGGTTATGTACCTATTAAAGAGGATGCTATAAAAGGCAAAATTTTAGGCAGTGAGAAGTGTAGTGATTACAAACAGGGAGCTGGATGGGTAACAGGACCACCAGGACACAAGCCAGCACCCATATGTCATCCTGGCATATACAAGGCAAGGACTTTGGCCACTAGGCTACCACACCGTGCCCCATACAGGGTATTTTTAGGTTGTCAGATCATGCTATATGATATTTTGATGATGAATACATGACACTATGTGGTTGTCAAACTCATATTGCTGTATAGGAGGGAGGGAACCTTAGTGTGAACAATGAATTTTAGTTAATGTTAAACAAAAAGTATAACAGTTCGCTATTTTAGACTAAATTCCTGCACTAGACTTCAAAAAATCAGACTAAAAATTTTAATGTGATCATCATTCTAAGATTCATTCAACTGAAAACTAAGCTAAAAAAAAAAAAAAGAAAGAAAACTAAACTGTTAACTGGCCTTCTGTAAAATCAGGAAAAAGAGATAATCAACCAATTAGCCAGACTGTTCATTCAGCCTAATAATAAATGCTCCTTCTGGATCCCATGCAGTAGCCTAGCAGCTAAAGTCCTCGCCTTGAACACGCCAGGATCCCATATGGGCGCAGGTTCTAATCACAGCTGCTCTACCTCCCATCCAGCTCCCTGCTTGTGGCAGGGAAACTTCAGTGAGAAAGTAGTAGAGAATGGCCCAAAGCCTTGGGACCCTGAACCCACATGGGAGATCCAGAGGAGGCTCTGGGCTCCTGGCTTTGGATTGTGGTCACTTAGGGAGTGAACCATTAGACGAAAGATCTTCCTCTCTGTCTCTCCTCCTCTGTGTATATCTGCATTTCCAAGAAAAATAAATACATCCTTAAAAACAAAAATGTTGGCTGGTAAAATTTGAAAAAATAATAAAAAATAAATATTTCTTCTACTTTAATACTTACAAGAATATAACCTGAAATAACCTAATGTTAGCCAATGTTATATTCCTATTCTGTCTTCATGTCCTTGCCTTACAAGAAAAGTAATTTTGAAATGACCAAGCTGCTTTTTGTTTTTTTTTTTTTTTTTGCCCCCAACCCATCTCTGTCTATAAAACCAATCTCTTCTGCTTAACCCAAGGCAAGATATACTTATTGAGACTTGAATCATAAAACCAATTAAGATATTTAACCTTGTTACAACTTCAGCCTTGGACACTAATAAGAACGCATCAACTCTTCATCAGGAAGTATAATAAATGTCCTATATTAAAGAAAATGTCAATAGAGGAAGCTGAGAAGACAGGTACAATATGGAAACTCTGAATTAACTACTTATTTTTTTTTCTGTAAATCTAAAATTGTTCTTTAAAAAGGATGTTATATATGGGCCCGGCACGGTGGCGCAGTGGTTAAGGTCCTCGCCTTGCACGCCCGGGATCCCATATGGGCGCCAGTTCTAATCCCGGCAGCCCCGCTTCCCTTCCAGCTCCCTGCCTGTGGCCTGGGAAAGCAATCGAGGACAGCCCAAAGCATTGGGACCCTGCAGCCACGTGGGAGACCCTGAAGAGGCTTCTGGCTTCGTTCCTCTCTGTCTCTCCACTCTGTATATCTGCCTTTCCAATAAAAAATAAAATAAATCTTTAAAATAAAATAAAATAAAATAAAAAAGGATGCTATAAGGGCAGGCCTCATGGCACAGCAGGTTGAACTGATGCTTAAGATACTCACATCCCATGTTGAAATGATTTAGAGCAAGTTTAGCTCACTGCTTTCAGTCTAGCTCTCTGCAATCACCCTAGGAGGCAACAGATGGTGACTCAAGTACTTGGGCCGATGCCACTCAAGGGAGGACTTTAAAGAAGTTCCCGGCTGCTGCCTTTGGCCTGTCCCAGCCCCAGTTATTTCAGTTACTTAATGGGATGAATCAGTGTTCAGAATATACCCCAGTCCCACTTTCTTTCTATGGCTCTGCCTTTCAGGTAGGTAAGTAAACTTTAGAGAAAAGATAAATGCCCTTTATAATTTTAAAGATTTATCATTATTTTTATTGAAAAGGCAGATATACAGAGAGGAGGAGACACAGAGTGGAAGATCTTACGTCCAACGGCTCACTCCCCAAGCGGCCACAACAACTGGAGCTGAGCCAATCTGAAACCAGGAGCCCAGAGCCTCCTCTGGGTCTCCCACGCGGGTGCAGGGTCCCAAGGCTTTGGACTGACTGCTTTCTCAAGCCACAAGCAGGGAACTGCATATGAAATGGAGCTGCCGGGATTAGAACAGGCACTCGTATGGGATCCTGGTGTGTGCAAGGTGAGGATTTTAGCCGCTAGACTACTGCACCGGGCCCCATATTTTCTTTTTCTAAATATGTCTATTTTTATTTATTTGAAAAGTAGACAGAAATTTCCCATATGCCCATAAGAACCTGGGTTGTGACAGCCTGAAATCAGGACGAATTAATTCTGTCCAGATCTCCCAGGTAGATGTCAGAGACTTAAAATCTTGAGCCATTATGACTGCCTAAGCTAAGATCAGGAGCAGTCAAGACTCAAACCCAGGGACCCTGCTTAGGATCACACAAGATGTGTGGAGTCAACGTTTTAAAAAAAAGATAAAGAGAAAAGATAGACCACTCTAACGTCATGATCATAATGAAAAATGCAAGAAAGCTGTCCTCTCTATTTATGCAGAAGTTACAAGCTTTCGCACAGACTTTTTGTGTCATGGTCAAGTGGGTGTTTCCAAAGATAAGTCTGCAAATTGTTTCACCTTAAAGAAGGGCGTTATCCATTCTGACCTTGCAGCCAGGAATTCCTCAGCTGGCAGCACATATTAATCAGTAATACACTCCCACTGCATTTCTCATTCTACAACTTATCAGTTACAGGAGAAAATGTATCACAGAGGGAAAAACATGAAGATCAGAAACAAAAAACTTTATTTTTAAAAAAATGTACTTATTTTTATTGCAAAATCAGATATGTACAGAGAAGAGAAGAGACAGAGAGAAATATCTTCCCTCTGATGATTCACTCCCCAAGTCACTGTAACGGACAGTGCTGCACTAATCCAAAGTCAGAAATCAGAAGCTACTTCTGGGTCTCCCACGAGAGTGCAGGGTCCCAGTGCTTTGGGCCGTCCTCGACTGCCTTCCCAGGCCACAGGCAGGGAGCTGGATGGGAAGCAGAGCAGCCGGGATTAGAATCAGCACCCATATGGGATCCCAGCACATTCAAGTCAAGGACTTAAGCCACTAGGCCATGGCGCCAGGTCCCAGAAACAAAAAACTTTAAACATAAATTCCCACTGCCACAACCGGCTTTAAAAACTCTTAATGACTTTGAAAACTTGTTTTACAATGTTAGTGCAAACATCCTTAAGCTCTTCCAGCCAAAGAGTCATGGGAGTGACCAAGACCCATAAATTGTTACAGGCCTGTTCACCAAGACGTTATTAATGACATTAGCTCCTTAGCTCTCATCAGCAGAGATCATCTTATAAGGGCAAACAACAATGCATTAATAGATTCCAAGGGTAGTTGAGTGTTCCTGAAATTGCACTGAAGCAGCTGCAGGGACATTTTCTAGGCCTTGCCATACAGCTGGGGAGCTCCTTGCAGCCTTGCCAGCAGGGAAGTTGTACTCTTTGCAACTTTGTGTGCCTCAATGACACAAAAGCTGGGAAGCACAGACTCCCAGCAGGACTCCAAAACAGGATGTAGGTATCCAAATAGTGTCCTTTCTTTAAAGATTTTTTTTTAATTTACGGAAAGTCAGAAATACAGAGAGGAAGATCTTCTGTCCACTGACTCACTCCCATACTGGCTGCAATGGCCAAAGCTGAGCCAATCTGAAGCCAAGAGTCATGAGCCTCTTTCGAGTCTCCCAGCAGGGCACAAGGACCCAAGGGTTTGGGCTGTCCTCAAACTGCTTTTCTAGGCCATAAGCAGGGAGCTAGTTGGGAAGTGGGACTGTCGGGATTAGAACCATTACCTATATGGGATCTCAGCAAATGCAAGGCAGGAACTTCAGCCACTAGGCTACTGTGCTGGGCCCCCAAATAATGTCTTAACCACCAAGTCCAACCCCTGCCTCAATATTTTCTTCTGATCAACAATCTTACTTAGATTCTGGAAGATATCAGTAGATTATGGCAAGCTCAAAAATAATCCCAGGCTGCTTTACTTCTCATCCAGCTCCCTGCTTATCATCTTAAAAGCAGCGGAGAACAGCCCAAGTACTTAGGACCCTGAACCCATGCAGGAGAACTTGGAGAAGCTCCTGGCTCCCCAGTTTGGATGAGTTCAGCTCTGGTCATTGCAGCCATTCGTATTTTTCTCCTTCCTTTATTACCACCCGATTAAATTAAATGGATGCCAACTTTATGGGAAAGGAGATTCTAACTTCACTAGAATGAATAATTGGTACTGACAAGCAGCCAGATAAGTGTAAGAACTGTTTCGAGGCTCTGGACAACAAGGAGTACATGACGAGGATTCCCCGAGGAGAGAAAAGATGGGCTCAACAACAAGGCTTTCTGCCTTAGGACACTTGTCCAACTTCAACTCAGAGTGGGGAACTGAAACTGAACGTAGCAGTGTTGGTGAGATGAAGAAGCCAAGATCAAGCTTGAGAAGTTCAAAGGGAACTGAAATTTGCCAGGCAGTTTGCCAGAGAAGAGCCACAAGGAAAAGGAGAATCAGAAATTCCAAGTGGTCACACTGAATCTGATGCAGAATAATGCAGGTAACCTCAAGTGAACAAACTGAAGCTTCGTAAAGCTGGTCAAAAAACCTGTCAAATGAAAACAAGGACATGTTCACGAGTGGTAAAGAAAGATATTAATGAACGGTGTACTATCACAGTAGAGATGACAATCGTGTAAATTAAGCTCAACTTCACTGTATAGCAGTGACTGCGTTGATGTTTTTCTTTTTTTTAAGAGTTATTTATTTTTATTGGAAAGTTAGATATACAGAGAGGAGGAGATACAGAAAGGAAGATCTTCCGTCCGATGATTCACTTCCCAGGTGGCCACAACAGCCAAAGTTGAGCTGATCTGAAGCCAGGATCCAGGAACTTCTTCCAGGTCTCCAATGTGGGTGCAGGGTCCCATGGCTTTGAGCCATCCTCTACTGCTTTCCCAGGCCACAAGCAGGGAGCTGGATGAGAGGTGGGGCCACTGGAATTAAAACCGGTGCCCATATGGTATCCTGGCACATGCAAGAAAAGGACTTTAGCCCCTAGGCTACCGTGCTGGTGCTGGTATCAACTGTTCGTTTTTGGTTTGTTTTTGTTTGTTTGTTTGTTTTGTTTTTTAACAGTGAGTAGTGAGATAATGGTATAGTGATAACCACCGCCTGTGACTTCCCCATCTCATATGTACACCAGTTTGTGTCCTTACTATTCTGCTTCCCATCCAGTTCCCTGCTAATGTGTCAGGAAAAACAGCTGAAGATGGCACAAGTGTTTGGGACCCTGCACTCAAGTGGGAGATCTGGAAGAAGCTCCTGACTCCTGAGTTCAGCTTGGTTTTGGCTGTTGCAGCTATTTGAGGAGTCATGAGCAAGTGAAAACTCTCTCTAATTGTAAATTTCAAATAAATAAATAAATCTTTAAAAATTTGGGGGCTGGTTCTGTGGCATAGTAGACTCAGCCTCCACCTATGACACCAGCATCCCATATGGACACTGGTTCATGTACTGGCTGCTTCACTTCCAATCTGCTTCCCTGCCTGTGGTCTGGGGAAGCAATCCTAGATAGCCCAAGTCCTTGGGCCCCTCCACCCATGTGAGAGACCTGGAGAAAGCTACAGACCCCTAGCTTTGGATCAGCTCAGCCCTGACTGTTGGGATTGAATCAGCATATGAAAGATCTCTCTCTTTCCCACTCCAATAACTCCACTTTTCAAATAAAAAATAAAGTAAAAATTTTTGGAAACAAATTAATAAAATAAACAAAATAGAAAGAGAATGAGGGAGCTGAGAGGAGACTAGAAGAGGTTTTAGTAGGAGACAAGCATTCCCTGAGTGAGCATTTAGCACAGTGGTAGAGATACTCAAACCAGAGTGTGAAGTACAACACCTGGCTCCGCCTCCTATTCCAGCTTCATGCTAACGTGCACCCAGGAGGCAGCAGGCAATGCCGGCAGTACTGTGGTCTCAGCTATCCACAGAAGCAATGCTAATAGAGTTCCAGGCTCCTGGTTTTGGCCTCTTACAGCCCTAGCTATTGCAGGCATTTGGGGAGTGATCCAGTGGATGGAAGCTCTCCCGCACTCTCTCCTTCTAATCAACTATAAATGAAAAATTCCAAACATGTTGTCAGTGCAAATATTCATTAGGCCAGCTGTACCTGTTAGTTGGTTATTGTCTGTCTCTCCTTCTCTTTGTATATCTGACTTTGTAATCTTAAGAAAAAAAAAAGATACAGAAATTGAACCCCTCACTTGCTACTTCACCCCCCAAATACTTCCAGCACCTCAGCCTGGGGTGGAAGTCAGGAATCCAGAACCCAATTACTTGAGCCATCAATGCTGCCTCTCTGGGTGCACATCAGCAGGTCATTGAGCCCAGGTACTCGCTTCTGGGATGGTAGCATCCCAATTAATGGCTGAATTGCTAAACCAAGTACCCACCTCTATATACTCCTTATCATTTCACATCACAAAGTATCTCTACCCTTCCTCAGTTTCTCCTCCAGTACAAAGAATTAAGGACTTGCCCTGGGTCTCATGATCATCCTGGATATCCTAGCTGAATAACTTGGGTTGGCAGAGCAGCTAGAGCTCTCTTGGAAGCAAGAAACTTCCCAACTCCTTTATTCTTCTGCCACTGCTTAGAAAGTTAGGGGATGGGGAGGAGGGTGGGAATGAAACCAGCACAATGTCTTGGTGGACTAATCCTTAACCTGCAATGCTGGCATCTTATACAGTACTGGTTCTGGTCCTGACAGCTCCCTTTCCAATCCAGCTCTCTGCTTATGACCTGTGAAGGCAGCAGAGGATGGCTCAGTCCCTGGGTCCCTGCACTGGCATGGAAGACCTGGAGAAGTTTCCTGGTTCTTGGCTTTGGATTGATCAGCTCAGTTCCAGCTGTTGTGACCATTTGGGAAGTGAATCAGCAAATGGAAGATCATTGTCTTTTCTCTCTGTGAGTCTACCTTTCATATAAAAATGAGTAAATCTTAGAAAGGGGGGAAAGAAATGGTGTGTAATGAAACACAGGATAGCAACCATTTTCCAGATGGTTACTTTATTCCAAGCCTAGAGTTTTTATATCCATCTTTACATTAAATGGCCAAACATACTAATATTATCTCGAATATGCAGCATAGGACATGGATTTAGAGAGTGGAAATTTTTATTCAACATCACCAGATTTTAAACCAAGTTGATCTTATTCCAAAACTGGGCTTTCTTTTTTAAAAACTTTTTTTTTTTTGTATTATCTTAGATAATGTTTACACAGTTGGTCAGGGTGGGAAGAATTTAGGGTTAGAAAGAAGTGGGTGTGGTCATTGTTTCCAAACTCTATTTTTCTTCCCATTTCTGCTGCAAGTGGGGGACAGATAAGGGAGAAGCCAAACCTAGCCTCCCACCATCCCAGTACTCGGGGATGGGGAATGAGCATCTGATATCAACCCAGGATTACAATGTGGCACATGCTCCGCAGTTCTCCCCAAGTGAATGCAATAGTTCTGAAATGCTGTCAGTCTCACTGATCTATGGATGAGGAATCCCTTTCAATGTCCATTGGCTGACAGTTGACCACATTCGCCCAGATATTTGCTGTCGTCATTTGGCTAAGTAGTCGTTCACATGTTCCGTTCTCCATTCTCTACTATGGTACCAGATGTCCTCTCCAGGCCCCAGTTGTCTACCATATCCTCTAGGTGCATCATGATCTGCCATCCAGCACTCCATTTTTACACTGAGGAGAACCAGTTCTCATACGTGAGTCCATGGACCTGAACCAGGTGACACGGGCCCAGCCAGACTCCCAACCCTGGGGCTCCCAGACTCGGCACCCACCTACAGGTGAGCCCAAGAACCTGGGGCAGGTGACCTAAGCCCCACCAAATGTACAGGCAGGCTCATGGTTCCAGCCAGGTAATCCGGGTCCTGCTGGACCCCACCCCCACAGGTGGGCCTAGGACCCAGGTCCCTCTGGAACCCCCACCCCTGGGGTTCTTGGACCTAGCACCCACTGTGCAGGTGGGCCCAAGGCCCCAGGTCATGCAACCCACCCCTAGACTTGACTCATATGTATGCCAGCTGGTACTGTAACCTGGCCTGGTTTGGGCTGCTCCTTGCCTTGGTTCTTGCGCTTACCTGCAGGGACTATAACCTGACAAAGGAGTTCATCAAGCTCCTCTATCCAGTCTCTTCCCAGTGGCAAATCTTGCACTCACTGCTGGGTCCTTGGCCCAAGTTAATTTTGTCCACCTCTTGTCCAGTCAGGAATGGTGTCCCTTCCCAATTGACCCATACCCTTTCTGGTTTTTATTTTTAGGTGTTGCAGCCCAACCACAACTGGTCCATGTCAAGGCACAGCTCTCACATGGTTCAACAGGATCTGAGACCTAGCCCAGCCTGTTCTACACCCACCCTGACTCTCACGAGTACCAGTGGGTGCTAGAGTCTACCCCAGTCTGGTACTCTCCAGAGCCAGTCTACACCCATGCCGAGGGAGACTGCCTCCATGCCCAGCCCAGCCCAATGCCCCCATTCCAGCTCTTGTGCTCACCAGTGGGAATTCTAGCCCAACTGAGGCGTCCCCTTAGGTCCCCAACCAGACCTATTCCCAGCCACAGATCTTGCACATGACAATGGAGATTGCTGTTCCTATGGATGAGCCCAATATTCCCCTGCAGATTCTACCACCAGACCTGATTCACTCACATGCTTGTTGGCTTCATGGCCCAGCCTCTCAGACCCATTACCTTTTCCGACCCTTGCTGGTGGGTTCCATGTTCTAACCCTTCAAGTAGTGTGACCTTGTCCTTGGAAGTCCCACATAAGTCATTCTTCACCTGGATGTGAACCCTCAGGTCCCTGCTCACCTCTACCTGTGCCATCCCCCAGACTCCCTATAATGCCACACCCCAAGTCCTCAGAGCATACCACCAGGCAGTCTGAGTCCCCTGGGGGGAGCCACGCAGCCAGGGAGCAAAGCACCTGAGTCCATAGCCCCAGATGTGGGCTTTCAAAAGGACTACACTATATTACTTATATCTGGAGCTCAGCTGGCTTTTTTGCCACTTAGGCCCCAGGACAATCTTCTGGTGTTCCCACCTTGGTGAAGGCAAGACAGGTCTTTGACTTCTCACCTACATATGAAATGAATCAGATTTGTTTATCTTCAAAGGTTCCTCCCCCTCTGATTTCTGCTTCTACTGGCTGGCAAGAAGTTGAGTTTTTGTGTTAATCAAAGAAAAGAGTAAAGCCTTGCTTAATAGACTTTGAACCCCAAATAGCTGGGAGCCCTGAACTGAAATATGTGACTTATTCCAATAAAGAAGGGGTAGGACATATGAGGGTGAAGAGATAGGCTGTAAATAAGTCACAGAAATGGCTGGGTAAGCGAACAGTGAGACAAACAAAGAGAGTTAATAATAGAAGCAGGTCACACTCTTATCTTTAGTTGCTTTCTTTCTCCCAATATTCTTGGTTGAGTGGGGAGGAGTAGATGAGGTTGAAGGAAAATTATTGCTCAAAAGAAAAAAAAAAAAAGCATTCCTTGCCATGCTGGTATTACATATCAGAGAGCCAGTTTAGGTCCAAGCTGCTTCACTTTCCATTCAGCTTCCTGCTAATGTGTCTGGGAAGGCAGAGGAGGATAGCCCAAGTGCTTTTATCTTTTCCACCCATGTGGGAAATCTGATCAATATTCCTGGTTGCAGGCTTCAACCTGATCCAATCCTGGCTGTTTTAGCTGTCTGGGAAGTAAACTAGTGAATAGAAGATTTTCTCTCTCTCTCATTCTCTCTCATTCTGTCACTCTTCCTTTCAATTAAATAAGGTAAATGTTAATTTACAAAATTGAAAAGATTCAGTAACTTTTTCTTTTCTTCTTCACGGTCCACAAAAGGAAAAGTCTGTTTTTAGATTTAAAAAAAAAAAAAGCAAGAATCTGAAAGATCCATTTTTTCTCATGATTTTTCATTATAGAAAATACTTTTCAATTAGACCAACATGTAGTCTTTACCAGAATTCTGCCATAATGTCAACAACGTCTACTTAAGTATAGTGAGAACATCCCAGTGCTTACCCCAATGACTCAGCCTTGAACTTAAGTAAAATCTGCTAAAGGGAGATAAAGCGCCAAGTCTCCAGGCTGCGGGGAGGGGCCCTTCACCCTCTCAGCCACTGAAGACGTCTAGCAGGAGGCAGCTCTGGGCCAGGGGTGGCTGATGTCAAACGGCCTTCTGGTGTTTGCCTGTCCCCAGGGCATCAGGGCAACAGCTGGGCAGGGAGGCTTGATGTTTAAAGCTCCACCTCCCAGTCCCACTCTTGCAACAAAAGTGATCCCATGGCCAGATGGTAGAGATGCAAACGAGGAATGCTGGACAAAGGAAGGCCTGCCAGAGCAGCACGTGGTTCCCTGGTTAGAGCAGGAAGGAGTTCATGCATCAAAGCAGGGCACAGATGGTCTTCCATGTAATTGGAGAAATTAAATCTCCAGCATATTTGAATCCTTGTACAGCTAGAATGGAAAGAGCGAGAGATATTGGGAAACACGTGGAAGGTGTGAAAGAACTTTCAAAAAGAGAAGACATAGATCCATTGGTATACCTGAAACTACAATTCTGGAGCCAGTGGAACATAGAAAAAGTAAATAAATCAACCTCTCTCTTGTTCTTGTTCTTGCTGTGTATATGTATGTATACATTCATTTCTGTATTAATATAGAAAAACCAAGCTTTTTAAAGTAAATTAGTTCTTTTTATTAGAAAGGCTGACTTACAGAGAGAAGGCGACACAGAGAAAGATCTCCCATCAACTGGTTCACTCCCCAAATGGCCACAACAGCCAAACCTGAGTCAGGAGCCAGGAGCTTCTTCTGGGTCTCCCACATGGGTGCAGGGTCCCAAGGACTTGGACAATCCTCTACTGCTTCCCAGGCCATTAGCAGGGCGCTATATTGGAAGTAGAACAGCCAAACACTAACTGGGATGTCAGCACAAAGGTGGAGACTTAACCTACTAAACCATGGCACCAGCCCCAGAAAACTGATTAAAGGAGAAGAGAAGGAAAAGGTGTAAAGAGCTTGGCTTTCATATGCTTAGGTATCATGTTCCCATTGCCTTTCTTTGTTCTTAGTTTTAGGAAGGATAAACTCCTGTTGCTCTTCGTGTGTTTCCTATGGCCCTCCCTAGGCTGCCTGGTATTTTAGTTATGAGTTCCTTATGATGTCACATCTCTGCCCCTTACCACACCTATCACACAGTAGAGCCTAAGAAATGCTTGTTAAATTACTAAGCTTTCGTCTGTTTCTGAATCTGTAGTCAGTGATTTGGAAATATCACTAAAAGGTTGGAAAGTTGTAAACACCCAAATAATTCAGTGTGGTACTTCCCATAAGCAAAGGCCTTTTCTTACATAACTTTATTTATTTATGGCTTGAGAGATTTCTTTAAATGCCTGGAGGAAAGAAGGGAGAAAGAAGGAGCCAACACAGTGGTATAGCACACTGATCCTCAACCATATGGACACTGGGTTGTGTCTGGCTGCTTCACTTCCAGTCCAACTCTGTTTATGGCCTGGAAAAACAATAGAGGATGACAAAAGGCCATGGGTCTCTTCACCCATGTGGGAGACCCTAAAGAAGGAAGGAGGGAAGGAAGAAGGGTAAGAAGGGAGGGAGGGAGGGAGGGAGGGAGAAAGGAAGGAAAATAGAATTCTCCTGCTCCTTGGTAGGTCTCTTCTTGCTTTGCCTGGTTGTTGATGACTCTGTCTTACCCTCCACATCCTGCTTGTGTGGAACCTGACAGTCAGCCAGAGTTGAAAGTTTGTGCTCAACTCTTTTCTAAGGGTGTGTCCTTCCCTTGGAGTGTGTGTGACTTTCTACATTCCCCATTAAACACCCAGGGCAGGAGTTCAGCCTAGCTGCCAAGACACTGCTTAAGATGTGTATATTCCATTACTGGAGAGCCTGAGTTCTAGTCTCTATTCTACTCCCCATTCCAGTTTCCAGCCAATGAATATTCTGGAAAGTAACAGTGATGGCTCAAGTGACTGAGCACCTGCTGTCTATGTGAGAAACCCAGTTTAAGTTCCCAGTCTGGCCCACCCTCGGCTGTTTCAGATCCCTGGGGAGTGAATCCATGAATGAGATCTTTCTGCCTCCTCTGTCTCTGCCTATGAAATAAGTAAGTGGAAACTTAAAATCACATGAATATTATAAAAGCTTTATTTGTCCGCAGATCTAACCATTTGCATTTCCTTCTCAAGCTTTCAGCATGTGTGCTATTTGCTCCAACTGTTATTTAATTGTCTTTAACCAGGCAGCCACAATATGTTTTCTTGTCTTTCAGTGTTATTAGACGGAGTCCTCTAAATAGCTATTCTGCTCTGGAAATCCCTTAGGAAAATCCCTGTCAGGTACAAAAGATAGACACTCTTCCTTGAAAACAAAACCTGCTCTACTGCCTTAAGAACCAATATCCAGCCAAGAACGCAGGCTACCAGCTTTGAAACCTCTGCTCCACTGAGATGAAGAGGGGCGTGGGTAAGTTAAACCACCACAAAAATCTCCTTCTCGCCTTCAGCAGCCTTCTTGCTGGTTAAGCACTTGCTTGGTTACCAGAAGCTGTTGACTACCAGCCTAGAGTTTTGGTAAAGTTCATTCCAACAAGTTTTGCCAGGTTTTTTCAGTGTTACAATGGAGGGATGAAACTACTACTCCTATCCTACTATGTCTTTTTGCTCTGCTGAATCTCTGGATAACTTCTTCAGAACCATCACCTGGGTGGGAGGAAAGTGGGGATGGGGCAGGTGGTCTGGCATTGTGGAGCAAGAGGTTAGGTTGCTACTTAGTACATCAGCGCATTATATGTAGGATTGCCTATTTGAGTTCCAATGCTCTGCTTTCAATTCAGCTCCCTGTTAATGTGCCTGGGAAAACAGAGGAATATGGCCCAGTACCTGGTACCCTGTTACCACATTAGAGCATAGGATGGAGTACTAGGTTCCTGTTATAGGCTCTGTGCAGACCTGGCAGTTGGGACCATTTGGGGAGTGAATCCAATGACAGATGCTTGCCCTCTGTCCCTGTCTCTGTCTCTGTTGAGCTCTGTTATTGTCTTTTAAATAAATAAAACAAGTACATTTTTTTAAAAATTTATTTTTATTATTTTCTTATTGGAAAGGCGGATGTACAGAGAGGAGAGACAGAGAGGAAGATCTTCCGTCCAATGATTCACTCCCCAAGTGAGCGCAACATCCTCGACTGCCTTCCCAGGCCACAGGCAGGGAGCTGGAAGGGAAGTGGGGCTGCTGGGATTAGAACCAGCGCCCATATGGGATCCCGGGTGTGCAAGGCGAGGACCTTAACCACTGCGCCACCGCACCGGGCCCATAAGTACATTTTTTTTAAAGGCGTGCATTTTGTTTATTGAGGGTGCCTTTTTCCCCCATCAAGTAACTATGCTGTTTTGGTTTACAAAAACTTTTCTCAGAATTTCTGATTGAGTCATTTACTCCTACTTTTTAAATTTCTTATTTTGAAGTAATTTTAGATTTACCAGAGTTACAGAGGTAGTATTGCAAGTCCTTGTTTATTCTTTACCCAGATTTTTCTAATGTTAACATCTTATTCAAAGCAAACTTACGTTTTTGGGGTTTTTTTTAAGGATTTATTTTATTTTTATTGCAAAGTCAGATATAGGGAGAGGAGGAGCACCAGCCATTGCAGTTACTTGGGGAGTGAATCATCAGAAGATCTTCCTCTCTCTCTCCTCCTCTCTGTATATTTGACTTTGCAATAATAATTTTTAAAAAATCTTAGAGAAAGATTTATTTACTTACTGGAAAGAGATCCTTTATCTGCTGATTCACTCCCCAGAAGACCACAATGGCTAGAACTGGATCAGGCCAAAGCCTGGAGCCAGGAACTTCATCTGGGTCTCCCACGTAAGTAGCAAGGGCCCAAACATTTGGACCATTTTCTTCTTTTCCTAAGCCATCAGTTGACAATGATAATATGTAGTAGCAGTATCAATAACTGTGTGAGGGGAGGTTCTTTAAAATTTATTTACTTTTATGGGAAAGGCAGATTTACAGAGAGAAAGAGATACAGAAAGGAATATCTCCCATCTGCTGGTACACTCCTCAAATGGATGCAATGGGCTGAGCTGAGCTGATCTAAGGCGAGTAGATTCTTCTGGGTTTCCCCAACAAGGTGCAGGGTCCCAAGGTTTTGGGTCATCTTCTGCTGCTTTCCCAGGTCATAAGCAGAGAGCTAGATGGGAAGTGGAGCAGTTGGGATATAAGCTGGCGTCCATATGTAGTGCCTTCACTAGTAGGCAGAGGATTATCCAGTTGGGCCAATCATGCTGGCCCCAATAACCATGTTTTAAAGTAAACAATGTTCTGGGTGTGGCGCGATGGTCTAAGAGCTAAAGTCATCACCTTGAACGTGCCAGGATCCCATATGAGCGCCGGTTCTAATCCCGGTGGCCTGCTTCCCATCCAGCTCCCTGTTTGTGGCCTGGGACCCCACACCCGCATGAAAGACCCAGAAGAGGATCTGGGCTTCTGGCTCAGGATTGGCGCAGCACTGGCCGTTGCACTCACCTGGGGAGTGAATCATCGGACGGAAGGTCTTCTTCTCTGTCTCTCCTCCTCTCTGTATGTCTGACTTTGCAATAAAAATAAACAAATCTTTTTTTTTTAAAGATTTTTAAAAATTTTTATTGGAAAGTCAGATATACAGAGAGGAGGAGAGACAGTGAGAAAGATCTTCTGTCCAATGATTCACTCCCCAAGTGACCGCAACGGCCGATGCTGTGTCAATCCGAAGTCAGGATCCAGGAACTTCTTCCAGGTCTCCTATACGGGTGCAGAGTCCCAAGGCTTTGGGCCATCCTCTGGTGCTTTCCCAGGCCACAATCAGATGGGAAGTGGAGCTGCTGGGATTAAAACCAGCGCCCATATGGGATCCCAGGGCGTTCAGGCGAGGACTTTAGCCGCTAGGCCATGCCGCCGGGCCCAACAAATCTTTTTTAAAAACTGCTGAAACCACCTTCCTGGAGGCAAGTGGATTATCAAGAGCCTTACAAATGCTTAGTCCATTGATGTAGTGCGCATACTTCTAGAAATTCATCTTCTGTAATCAGAGATGTGCAGATTTTTCCAGAACGGTACATATACTCCAAATCAGCCCTCAGTATATGAGGCTGTTTTCCCAATAGCCGGAATGAACAGGGCAGAGATCAAGAGGAGGAAATGAGACTGGCGCACATAATGAGCCATTGAAAATTGCCAGCTTCCTGTTCCTATGACTTTATGCTCTGTTTGTTTGGAACTCTTTTTTTTTTTTTTAAGATTTGTTTATTTTTAAGATTTATTTTATTTTTTTTTTATCAGTTCCAACCACATGACCAGTTACTGAGATTAGGAGTATGAAATATATTATAAATATTCCTTCTTCTTTTTTTTTTTAAAGGATTTATTTTCATTGGAAAGTCAGATTTACGGATTTTGGACAGTCGAGGACAGCCCAAAGCCTTGGGATCTTGCACCCGTTTGGGAGACCTGGAAGCAGCTCTTGGCTCCTGGCTTTGGATCAGCTCAGCTCTGGCAATTGTGGTCACTTGGGGAATGAACCAGCAGATGGAAGATCTTCTGTCTCTCCTTCTCCCTGTAAATCTGACTTTCCAATAAAAATGAATAAATCTTTAGAAAAATAAGTGAATAAATCTAGCTAAGATTTTGGATGCAAATTATTGCAGCTTTATTTTTATCACACAGTCTCTTCCCTGCAAACCCCTAGCATTAACACCCTAGAGAACCACACCAAACAGATGCTTGACTTACTCTTCAATTACTCAATATTCAAGGAGAGTGTAAAATATATTAAGTGCCTTTTTCCAAACACTAGGGAAATGCAGATGTGTAAAGGTTGGCCATTGCCTTCTAGTACCTCCTAACTAGTGGGAGAAACATGAGAAAAGAGATCCCTGAGAAGTTCTTGTGTGAAGACAGATGTGAAGTATCTTAGCCAAGCTGAAAGATGGGTGATGCAGTGGGCCTTGTGGCACAGCAAGCTAAGCAGGCACCTGGGACACCTGCATCCCATATGGTAGTGCTAGTTCAAGTACCAGTTACTCTAATTCTGATTCAGCTCTCTGCTGACATGCCTGGGAAACCACAGTTGATGGCTAAGTGTGAATGAATGATTACTATCAGATTTCTGGACAGACGTTTCATAGTCTTGAGAGAAGATTTTAAAGACCTTTGGTTCATTAATTCATTTATACACTTACTGAGCAAATTTTTGTTGGGTTTCCAAATGCACAGATACAGTGATTTAAAAATAGTTATTGTGCTGGGCCCAATGCAGAAGCCTAGCGGCTAAGCCCTCACCATTTACTTGCCAGGATCCCATTTGGCACCAGTTTTAATCCTGGCAGCCTGACTTCTCATCCAGCTCCCTGCTTGTGGCAAACAACAGTAGATGATGGTCCAAAAGCTTGGGACCATGCACCCACGTGGGAAACCTTTTAAAAGCTCCTGGCTTCAAATGGGCTCAGTTCCGGCCTTTGTGCTTGCCTGGGAAGTGAATCAGCAGACAGATCTTCTTCTCTGTCTCTCTTCTCTGTATATCTGACTTTGCAATAAAAATAAATCTTAAAAAAAAATAGCTATCATGCTGTGGTGCAACAGATTAAGCTATGGTCTGTAGTGCCAGCGTCCCAAATAGGTGCTCATTTGAATCCTGGCTGCTCTACTTCTGGTCCAATTCCCTACTAATGTGCCTGGGAAAGTGACTAAGAATGGCCCAAGTCCTTAAGACCCCACACCCATTTGGAAGACCTGGAAGAAGTTCCTGGCTCTTGGCTTTGGACTAGCCCAGTTCTGGCTCTTGTGGCCATCTGGGGGTGATCCAACAGACAGAAGATCTCTCTTTCTCCATGTCTTTTTTTTTTTTTAATTTATCTCTTTCAAGTAAAACAAATATATCTTTTAAAAAAAAGCTGGGGCCAGTGTTGTAATTCAACTGGCTAATCTTTCCCCTGCAAGTGCCAGCATCCCTTAGGGGCTCCTGTTTATGTCCCAGCTGCTCCACCTCCCATCCAGCTCTCTACTTACAGTCTGGGAAGGTAGTGGAGGATGGCCCACGTACTCCAGCTACAGCACACACATGAGAGACCCAGAAGAGTCTCCTGGCTTTGGATCAGCTCAGCTCTGGCCATTGTAACCATTTTGAGGAGTATACCAACATATGGAAGATCTTTCTCTGTGTCTCTTGCAATAACTCTTTCAAGTAAAATAAATATCTTTTTAAAAAATGCCATTCTTGTTATTCACTAAAACTTTATTATGACTTCTTTGTGTGTGTGTGACTGTGAACTTCTAAACTTCCAAATGTGTCTCATCTCTGTTCTCACAGAAATGCTGAGCTCTGCTTTTGGGGAGTGTTCCTGGAATGTCAAGGTAAAGTACACCACTTCTGAAAACGAGTCTGCAGCAATGTACAGCAGGCCATCTGACTTCAAACTCAGCCCAGCCGCAGCCTGGAGGTTCTCAAAGGATTCCAGACACTAGACCAATGGGATCTTCAAGAGCATTGTGAGGCAAGACAGAACCAGAACAGACTCACAAAAGGAAAGTGACCCGATCCTGACCTGCTCACTGTGTGCGTGCTGCTCAAAGGACAGGCCTGGCCAAGTAAGATGGGGATGCCTTTCCCAGGATGGCATTATGGGTTAGTGACAGTGGTGACTTGGGATGGTGGAGGATCCTGACTGAATCAAGCCTTTGGTTTGGAGAACAAATCCAAATCTCCTTGTAGGTAGAACTTGAGATGGACCAACAGTGCTTTCTGGAGTTGTGAGGCCTGAAGGCTGAAGGGACCATCAGCAAAGCAGACACCAAAACAGCTTCTGCTTCAAGGCCTCCTCCTCCAAGGGTTCCTTTGCCTCATCAAACTGGAAGGTTGTCAGATTCCCTCAGGATCTTCCGGAAATGGAGGCAAGGGTGATCTTAGAGGGGGGGAAAAAGCCCTTTTTTCAGTGCCCAACGCCAGCCCCAACTAGAACAAGAAGCCAAACAACGGCCACTCTTTCCTGTGATTTAGATTTTCGCCCAAACGCCCCTGCCCCCACTGGAGACTCAACCTGGGATCTCAAAGGCAGGCAGTGACCAAGGACAGCACAGCGCGAGGGCTATTTCACAAAGCACAAAAGACTGGCTTTGACGGCAGGTCATGGGACTATAAAGGGACCAGAGAGGCAGTCGCGACCCGCCCGGGAAAGAGGGTCAGGCGGCGGGGGGGAAGAGGACGGCAGTGGCGGGCGATGTAGGACACTGCGCTTTAACTGAGGGAAGAGGACAGCCTGGGCGGGTGGTGTCCAGCGGTGAGCAAGTCTGATCATGCGCCCTGACTTCCAAGCCAGACTCCTTCCCCTCGAGGGGCTGAGCAGGTGTCTGCCTCCTAGTCTGTCCAGCATTTGGCGCCAGGGCACGGTTTGTGATTGGCTCGGGGAAGCGTACGGGGTTACATGGGAGGTAACCACAGGCGTTGGTCGGGTCAAGCGTGGCGGTGGGAGGGATTTCTATTCTAGCACGAGCTGGTTAAGCTTCACTTCCCAGTGGCCCGCGAACAGCACGGGCTAGGCTCCTGAGTGGGGCGGCCCGAGGCCTGATTTCGCAAGCCGCTGCTCGACCCCCTCCAGCAGCGGTCAAAGAATGTTCGCTCGAGCCAGGAACTCTACTCCAAGCCCTAAGTCCCGCCCCCTCGTCCCGCACCCGCGTCTCCGTAGCGACGCGCCGCCGAGTGCGCCTGCGCAGAGGTGACGCCGCGCGGCCGAAGGGGAGGGGGTGTTTTGGTTCTAGCCGCTCGCCGTCCTTTCCAGATTATAGGTCGTCGGAAAGCTTTCTGGTTCCGGCTTCCCTTCCCCGTTCACTTCGCCCGGCCCCCTTGATCTTTTCCCCCTTCCTTCCTTCCCTTCAGTCCGCCCTTTTTTTTGTTTTGTTTTGACTACTGCTGCCCCGGGTTCTGGGCCATATTCCGGGCCGGACGCACTGAGCTGCGCGGCCCCGGGGGCCCGGTCTATGACCCGCCGTCCTGCTCCCCCTCGCTTCCGCCGCCCCATGTGGCTGCGGGGCCGCGGCGGCGCTGCCCACTATGGCCCGGAAAGCAGTTAGCAGGAAGCGGAAAGCGCCTGCCTCACCCGGAGCTGGGAGCGACGCGCAGGGTCCGCAGGTGAGGGCTGTGAGGCCGATGCTGAGGTCTGCAGGCCTGGGCGACAGCAGTGGAGGACCCAGGGCTGTAGGCAGGTGGGGCGGGGGTGGCGCCTGGGCCTTTGGAGCTAGCCAGGTCTTGGGGTGCCCCCCAGGAGTTGCTTGGGTGAATGGAGCGGGGTGGTGATGACCAGCTAGGCTGGATCAGGGAGGAGGAGGAGGAGGCCAGGGGGCACTCAGAAGTGGGGCCTGCTTCCGCGGGAGGCCTTGCAGCCAGGAGCAGGAGTGGTTTAGAATCTTCAGAGAAGAGCAAAACGGAATTCGAGGGGGCACAAAACGGAATTCGAGGGAGCACAAAACGACCTCGCAGGGTGTACCGAGAGGGGCCGTGAAGCGCGTCGTTTAGAGGTCCCCGGGGGCGTGGGCATGGTTGCCCCCTTGGCGAAGAAGAAATCCCCCCTCTGTGGTTAGTCGAGGAGTAAGCTGGGCCTGTTAGCTCTCGAACCACCTAGTGCAAACTGCAATTTCCAGGCGTAACCATACCCACCCTCTTTGGAGAGGAAGTCTTCCTGGGTTATGTGTTTGTGATTCCCACTCTACTGGTATTGCATCGAATTTTGCAACTAGCTGGAGCCCAATCAAGGTGACCAGAGGAAGAGGAGGCGCAGCCATTGATTGTGTGGCCCTTGTAGGACCGTGAAACCACCCCCCCAGTTGCAGGAGGGCATTAGACCTGGACACACACAAAGGGGCTGGGTGGAGGTGATGTACCAAGGATATGGACAGAGGAATCTTAAAAAAGAACTAGTCAGTGCGTCCTGTTCTTTTCTGTTTTTCTGTTCCCGTGTGCTCTCAGCCCTTGCTGTTCCCCATACATCGATTTGACTGTGAACAGCAGTGGCTTTGCAGGTGTTGGGAGAGTTGAACTGGGATCTCTGTTGGATGTGCATCCTGCAGGATTCGTTCTTGGTCACTGGACTTAGTACAGTGGGAGCGCTGGTTCTGAAGGTAGTCGTAGCACAGGCCTGATTTCTGATGTCGCTTTCTGCAGTTTGGCTGGGACCACTCGCTTCACAAAAGGAAGAGACTCCCCCCAGTGAAGAGATCCTTGGTCTGCTATCTGAAGAACCGAGAAGTCAGGCTACAGAACGAAACCAGCTACTCCCGGGTGTTGTATGGGTATGCGGCGCAGCAGCTGCCTGGTCTGCTGAAGGAGAAAGAGTTTCACCTTGGGACCCTGAATAAAGTGTTTGCATCACAATGGTTGAATCACAGGCAAGTGGTATGCGGCACAAAATGCAACACGGTGAGTGTCCAGGGTGCCTGAGCTCCCCCTAGGTCATGCCTGTTTGGCCCCCTGCTCCACTGTCTGCATGTTTCCCAGATGAGTTTCTTAGGGGAGGGAATTGCCTGGTTTCTTTCATTCCCTCTTTGTTGATGACCTCTGTCTTTCTCCATTCCTTTTCTCACTTATTTATTTCACTTTTTAAAAAATGAAATGCAAATCATCAAAAAGAAAACTTCCAGAGACATCTTCAATCTGTTGATTCACTCCCCAGATGGCTGCAGAAGCCTGGGCTGGGCCATGCAGAAGCCATCATCTGGGTCTCTCAAGTGGGTGGCCAAGGCCCAAGCACTTGCTAAGCCTTCCTCTGCTGCCTTCCAGGCCTGTTAGCAAGGAAGTGGATCGAAAGAAGGGGAGCCAGAACTGGAACTGGCCCCATGATAGGAAATGCTGGCATCGCAAGTGACAGTTTAACCCATTCTACCACAATGCCTGTTGCTAATGTATTTTCTGGTAGATATTCTTTGGAGTATTTTTATTTACTTACTCTCAAGATATATTTTTATTGGAAAGGCATATTTACAGAGAAAAGGGAAGACGGAAAGATCTTCCATGTGCCAATTCACTCCCCAAATGGCTGCAACAGCTGCAGCTGAGTCAATCCAAAGTCAGGAGATTCTTCTGGGTCTCCCCATCTGGGTGCAGGATCCCAAGGCTTTGGACCATCTTCCAGTGTTTTCCCAGGCCATAAGCAGGGAACTGAATGGGAAGTGGAGCAGCCAGGACATGAACCAGTGCCCATATGGGATCCTCACGCATACAAGGTGAGGAGTTAGCCACTGGGCCATTGCACTGGCCCTGGAATGAGTGTGTTTAGTTCCTTTGCCCTGGAAGAATCTTCTTGAGATTTTGGGGGTTTTGTGTGGGGAGGAGGAGAGGCTTCACCGTTTGCATGCTTTTATGTCAGTCCTCAAAAGACTTAAGGGAATAGTCATGCTGAGAACATCGTTCAGGATATGTGATAGTGAAAGCCTAAATGTTACCTGTCAGCACAAAGACATAGAAGTATGTGGAAGTGTTTAAAATAATACTTGACTGGAGATAGGAATAATACTTCTTTTAATGGAAGAGAATCTAATGTGTGTGTGTGTGTGTGTGTGTGTGTGTATATGTGTATGTTAAATACGTGTATATATGTATTAAAGATTTACTTATTTTTGGACCCAGTGAAGTAGCCTAGTGGCTGAAGTCCTTGCCTTGTATGTGTTGGGATGCCATATGGGTGCTGGTTCTAATCCCGGCAGCTCCACTTTCCATCTAGCTCCCTGCTTGTGGTCTGGGAAAGCAGTCAAGGATGGCCCAATGCTTTGGGAACCTGCACCTGTGAAAGTAAATAAATTTTTAAAAAGAAAGAGAAAGAACAGAAAAAGGCAGAAACCAGTTCCTGTACACAAAATAAGGAATGTACATCTAATGGTAAAATTCAGGGTATTAGCATTTGTTCTTTGGAGGGTAACCTGAAAAGGAATCAGAAGAGAAGGAAGTTAAGTGATCTAAAAGAGGAGAATGTTTATGACAGTAACATGAAAAGTTATAAATAAATGAGAGGGGCAAGTTTTAATCAGTATGTTCTGTACTCAGCATGGCCATGAGCAAGGGTAAAAGTGAGATAACGAACATGGTTGGTACAGTAGAGCAGAGACAGCATAAAATCATTTTACACTCTGAAGTCAACTGCAAAGAGGCAGGGCCTTGAGGTGGGAAATGATTAGACCCAGCCCAAGAAATGTCATGGTGGCTGAATAAATTGACACTGGACAGAAACACTTCTTGGACTGAGTGAACAGAAAGTTGCTCTACAGAGATGGGGAATCTTTGTTCTGCCTCGGGCTTTTAGGATATTAACATCATCTGAGCCATGCAAAATTATTGACTTAAAAATTAACCAGCTATTGATTTTGCAGACCGTTTGTGACCCATGGGCCAGACGTTCTCCACTCTTACTCTTGATCAAAAAAACCTCAGGTATTATGAGAATGGCTTGTTAAAGACAATACACAAAAATTCAAAACAGGTTTAAGGAAGGAAATAAAACCCTGGTGGTTGCGGTCAAGCTTTCATTTCCTCTTTTGTTGAATGTTGCTTGTCTTACACAGAAGCCTTTCAAAACCAAGTAATGATAGCCAGCCTCTACAACACTTCCTTGTCTCCATCTCTCAGGCTGCCCACTCAGGGTTTAAAAGAATTGTTATCGGTGTTACTTAGAAAATTTTAAGGTCTTTGTTTTGTAAGTATTCGTGCCACTCCCCACACATGGATCGTGGCAGCTTCTTGAATTTATTGATACTATTTTGAAGGTAGACATGTTAAATAATTTTTTTCAGGTTAATTTATTTGCAACACAGAGAGAGAGAGAGATTCATCTCCTGGTTTGTTCCCCAGATGGCCACAGTCTCCTCCAAGGGCCAGCCTTGGGTGAAACTGAAACCAGGAGCCAGGAACTTCATCCAGGTCTCCCATACTGATGTCAGGGGCTCAGATCTTTGAGCCATCTGCTTTTCCGGCCATTGGCAGGGAGTTCTATAAGAAATGGGGCAGCTGGACACGAGCTAGGGCCCTTAGGGGGTGCTGGCGTTTCAGGCTTTTCCTGCTATGCCATGATGCTAGTCCTGAAATCTGCTCTTAATACCTACCTCTTTCTGTCTTACTGCATCTTTACGACCTCATGTGTTTGGAGGTAGGGGAGCTACTCTCTTTTCTCTTTATAGTAAATGTTTGTTTTTCGTTGCTTAGCTTTCAGAACCTAGTTGGGAGCCAGGAACACCTCTCTTCTGAACTCTGACATTTGGCAGCTTATTCACTTCTTTATTCCCTTTGTTTTTGCATAATTAACATGGAGTGATGTCTAGTGAAAAATATCATTTATGAGCAATATTGAGAATCCAGTATGACAGAATCTTTTAGTTGGTCATTTTAATTTGAAAAGCAGATTGACGGATATAGATGTTGTTAACTCCTCACATTGCCATAGTAGCCATGTGTGGGTCAGGCTAAAGCCAGGATCCATGTGGATGCTGGGAATTGAGAGTGCTTGAACTAATTATTTATTGCTTCATCAGTGGAGAGCTTGATTGGAAACCAGGATTCAAACTGGCAATTTGATACAGGAAGCTGGCATTCTTTTTTTTTGGCTATGTGTGAAGATTTATTATTTTACTGCAAAGGCAGATTCATGAAAAGTTCTAATATCTACTAGTCACTCCGCAAATGGCTGCAGTGCCCAGAGCTGAGCCATTGCAAAGCCAGGAGCTTCCTCTGGGTCTCCTATATGCATGCAGGGTCACAAAGATTTATTTTTCATTTTTTTTATTAAGATTTATTTTTATTGGAAAGGCAGAGATACAGAGAGAAAGATTTTCCATCTGTTGGTTCACTCCCCAAGCAGCCACAATGGTCCAGAGCTGAGCCGATCAGAAGTCAGAACCAGGAGCTTCTTCCCGGTCTTCCACATGAATGCAGGGTCCAAGGCTTTAGGCATAGGCCTGCTTTCCTGGACTGCTTTCCCAGGCCGCAAGCAGGGAGCTGGGTGGGAAGTGGAGCAGCTGGGGTTAAAACTGGTGCCCATATTGGGATCCTGGCACGTGTAAAGCGAGGACGTTAGCCAGTAGGCTACCAGGCCAGAACCTGGTCCCAAAGTTTTAGGCCATCATCCTAGCACTTGCAAGAGGAGATTTAGGCAATGGTGCCATCACGCTAGGCCCAAGAAGCTAGCAGTTCTGTTTTTTTTTTTTTTAGATTTAATTATTTTTATTGGAAAGTCAGATTAACAGAGAGGAGAAGAGACAAAGATTTTCCATCCACTGGTTTACTCTGCAAGTGGCTGCAGCGGTGGTAAAAAGGCAGGAGCCGGGAGCTGCTTCCAAGTCTTTCACACAGGTCCAGGGTCCCAAGGCTTTGACCTGTCCTCAACTGCTCTCCCAGGACATAAGCAGGGAGCAGGAAGGGAAGTAAAACAGTCAGGATATGAACCGGCACCCATATGGGATCCCAGCAGTTGCAACACAAGGACTGGAGCCACTAGAATACCACGCCAGGCTAGGAAGCTGGCATTCTAAGAGGTGACTTAGCCTGTTTCCCCCTTTAACATGAGCTTTTGATCTCTAGAAGAGAAATGAAAGGATCGAATCTTGAAAACACTTGTGTGTCAAGCATAGATTTTATCTTTTAAGGAGACAGTGGCCAGGGGAAATAGTAAAGCATCTTGGGGATGGCATTGTGGTGCAGTATGTTAAGTCACTATATTAGCATCAGCATCCCAATTAGAGTACCAGTTCTAGTCCTGACTGCCTTGCTTTCAATCCCACTCCAAGCAGAAGAAGATGGCCATCCCAGTACTTGGGCTGCTACCACCTATGTTGGAAGACCATGATGATTTTTTGGTTCTTGACTTGGGCCTGGACATAACTGGCTCTTGGGGCCATTTTGGAAATGAACCAGCAAATGAACAATCTCTCTGTCTGACTCTTTCCTCTGTTGCTCTTCCTTTCAGATAATTCTAAAATTACATCTTAAAGGTAGAGCCTATGGTTGACAGTGGGCTCAGATTTAATGTGATGAAAGACTTAAGTAAAAATTTATACTGATGTCATTTATTTATTTAAGATATATTCACTTTGGAAAGATACACAAAGAGGAGGAGAGACAGAGAGAAAGATCCTCTGTCCAATGGTTCACTCCCCAAGTGGCTGCAACAATCAGAGCTGAGCCAACTAATCTTAAACCAAGAGCTTCCTCTAGGTCTCCCACACTGGTGCAGGGTCCCAAGGCTTTCCCAGGCCATCCCCGACTGCTTTCCCAGGCCATAAGCAGGGAGCTGGATGGAAGTGGAGCTGCAGGGATTAAAACCGGTGCCCATATGGGCTCCCAGCGTGTTCAAGGCAAGGACTTTAGCCGCTAGGCTACTGCTCCAGACCCGATACTGATGTCTTGAACCTGAGTAACTGGAAGAGATTTGAACAAAAAAAAAATTAATTTTTTATCTCCCATAAGTAGTTGAAATTTGGGAGAGAGTAAGGATTGAGTTTAGTAGTTTGGGTGTCATATGTAGAAGGGATTACTGTAATTGTTGCATGGGAGAGAGAGAGAGTGAAGAAAGCTGTCTTGACTTCTATAAATCTTCTGTAAAATTCTAAAACTGCTATAATATGTGTATTTTCTGGGCAGTTATAAGGATTATTTTTGGGGGCCAGGCGCCGTGGCCTAGCAACTAAAGTCCTCGCCTTGAACGTACCAGGATCCCAAGTGGGCGCTGGTTCTAATAGGCTCTACTTCCCATCCAGCTCCCTCCTTGTGGCCTGGGAAAGCAGTCGAGGACGGCTCAAAGCCTTAGGACCCTGCGCCTGCGTGGGAGACCGGGAGGAAGCTCCTGGGTTCGAATTGGTTGGCTCAGCTCTGATTGTTGCAGCCACTTGGGGAGTGAACCATTGGACGGAGGATCTTCCTCTCTCTCCCCCTCTCTGTATATCTGACTTTGCAATAAAAATAGACAAATCTTTTTATTATTAATATTATTTTATTGCAAAGTCAGATTTACAGGAAAAGGAATATTTATCCACTGGTTCACTCCCCAAGCAGCTGCAATTGTCAGAGCTGAGCTGATCTGAAACCAGGAGCTTCTTCCAGGTCTCCCACGCAGGTACAGGATCCCAAAGCTTTGGGCTGTCCTCGACTGCCTTCTCAAGCCCAAAGCAGGGAGCTGGATGGGAAGTGGAGCTGCTGGGATTAGAACTGGCGCCCATATGGGATCCCGGCACATTCAAGGCGAGGACTTTAGCTGCTAGGGCACGCCACTGGGCCCCAGGAAACAATTTTAAAAGAGGGGAATGTTGGTCCCGGCATAGTAGCCTAGCACAGCTAAAGTCCTCACCTTGCATGCGCTGGCATCCCATATGGATGCTGGTTCGTATCCCAATATCCCCGCTTCCCAAAAGCTCCCTGCTTGTGGCCTCGAATAGCAGTCGAGGACAGCCCACAACCTTGGGACCCTGCCCCCACATGGGAGACCAGAAGAAGCTCCCAGCTCCTGGTTTTGGATCAGCTTGTCTCCGGCCATTGCGGCATTTAAGGAGTGAATCAACAGATGAAAGATCTTCCTCTCTGTCTCTGTTCTCTGTATATTTGGCTTTCCAATAAAAATAAAACAAATCATTAAAAAAAAAAAAAAGGAAAGCAAGATGGGGGGTTGGAGACCTGCATTGTGGCACAGCAAGATAAACCACCCATTTGCAACATGTAAAAATGTCAGTTCACAGTCCAGTGCAGTGGCTAAGTTAGCTAAGCATCCTCCTTAAAGCACCGGCATCCCATATGTGTGCCAGTTCCTGTCTTGACTGCTCCACTTGCCGTCTAGTTCCCTGTTTATAGCCGAGGAAGGCAGTGGAGAATAGTCTAAATCCTTGGGCTTGTGCACCCAGAAGCTTCTGCCTCAGAACAGCCTAGTTCTTGCTGTTGCGGCCCTTTGGGGGGTGAACCAGTGGATGGGACATCTCTGTCAATCTGCCTTTCTGCGGGGGAAAAAAAACTATTCAAGAAGGATAGGTCACACCCTGGGCCTTCTGTCTGATCCAGCTTCCTGCTGCTTCTGGGAAGGCAGTGGAGGTTGGTTCCTGCCACCCACATGGAAGCTCATGTGCATGGCTTTTGGCTTTGGTCTGGCCCAGCCTTGCCTGTTGCAGCTTTGAGGAATGAACTGGCATATGGTACCTGTCTCTCTGCCTTTTTAACTCTTTGGCGATTTTTGTATACATTTGAGAGTCACTGACTTGAAACTTTATTCTGAAGAGCAAAACATTTAATTTTGCCACCTTGTTGAAATGAAAAGTTGTTTGCCTCATTGTAAACCACAAAGGGCCCAGGTGGACCTGAGTTAGTGGATCTGAAAGTTTCTTTGCAGGTACCTCAGCTGATGTTTGTTCAGCAGCCAGCAGAGTGTAGTGATGTCTTGAGCATTTTGGGGAAGCTCTTAACAGTTGCTTTCCTGATTTGCGTATTGATTTCCTTCATCAGTCATGAAACGTAAGGGCAGAGAGCTGCCAGTTTCCTTTATTTTTAGATCGGAACTAAGCTTAAGTCCCTACTTTCTGAACTTTCTGGTCTGTCACATTTATACTAAAAGATTTGAATAAGTCATTTTAATTTATGTATTGGTGTTCCTTGGTGGGTTGTGTGTCAGTTTTGTGTCATTTGTCAGGCCAGGTATTTTCTCTAGGCCTTTTATTGTTTGTTTGTTTAAGATTTATTTTTTATTGTAAAGGCAGATTTCCAAAGAAGAAGACACAGAAAGGAAGATCTTCCATCCACTGGTTCACTCCCCAAGGGGCTGGAATGACCAGAGGTGATTCAGTTCAAAGCCAGGAGCTTCTTCTGGGTCTCCCACACGGGTGCAGGGTCCCAAGGCCTTGGGTCGTCCTCGACTGCCTTCCTAGGCCACAAGCGGGAAGCTGGATGGGAAGTAGAGGAACTGGGACACAAACTGGTGCTTACGTAGAATGTCCAGCACTTGCAGGTAGAGAATTAACCACTGAGCCATAGCATAGGCCCTTTGGTGGTATTTTGGGGTATTTCTTCTTTTCTAATGTCTTTATCTACTTAAGAGTAGGGGCCTGGCATGGTAGCCTAGTAGCCAATTGCCTTGAACACACTTGGAGCCCATGTGGACTCTAGTTCTAATCCTGGCAACTCCTCTTCCCATCCAGCTCCCTGCCTATGGCCTGGAAAAGCAGTCAGGGATGGCACAAAGCTGTAGGACCCTGTACCCATATGGGAGACCTGGAGGAAGTTCCTGGCTCCTGGCATTGGATCAGTGTAGCATGTGGCTGAAGCAGTCACTTGGGGAGTGAACCATCAGATGGAAGATCTTCCTCTCTGTCTCTTCTCCTCTCTGTATAACTGACTTTGCAATAAAAATAAATAAATATTTAGAAAAAGAGAAAGAGAGATGAGTAAGATGGGCCCAGTGTGATAGCCTAGTGGCTAAATCCTCCCCTTGCATGAGCTGGGATCCCATATGGGTACCAGTTTGTGTCCCAGCTGCTATTTCACTTCTGATCCAGCTCCCTGCTTGTGGCCTGGGAAAGCAGTGGAGGACAGCCCAAAGCTTTGGAAGCTGCACCCATGTGGGAGACCCGGAAGAAGTTCCTGGCTTCGGATTGGCTCAGCTGTGCGTATTGTGGCCATTTGCAGGAGCCAGCAGACAGAAGATCTTTCTCTTTGTCTTTCCTTTGTTATGGCTGGAACTGACCCTCCAGTGTATAGTTTGCTCATTCAAAGTGGTGGCTTAACCTGCTATGTATGCCACAGTATTTGCCAGCGGGACCTGTTTGTCTAAATTATAACAGTGAATTATGATAAACCAATTGTACATGTTACTGTGTAGACATTAACATAATTATGAAGATTATGGCAGATGCATTTACCCTAATTGGACATCTTTAGATGTATGGAAACATCACATGGTACCTCTTGAGTGTGTCTTAATATGTCAGTGAAAAATGAAAAAGTTTAATTTTATTTCTACAAAAGGCCTATAAAGATATTTTCCGTCCACTGATCACTCCTCAAATGCTACAACAGCAGGGGCTAAGCTATTAGCAGGAATCATACATGGAGGCAGGGTGATTTGAGAAAGGGCAAAAACATCCCAAGTGGCAACCTAACTGGTTTTTGTTTTGTTTTGTTTTGTTTGAAAGATTTATTATTATTTTTTTTTTAGTTGGACAGTCAGACATAGAGAGAGGAAGATTTTCTATCCACTGAATCACTCCCTAAGCGGCCTCCATAGTTAGAACTGAGCCAATCAGAAGCCAGGAGCTTCTTCTAGATCTCCCACACTAGTGCAGGGTCCCAGAACTGAAGAAAGCTTGTGAGGTTTCTCCTGCCTTTTTTCCTAAAGCCACCTTTATGGGTATTCATTTACAGGTGTCTATGGGCACATGTGCACACGCACAGATGTGCTTACTCACCCTGTGTCTGAGCCACTGCTTCAGCGTTCTTTCCTCTGTCTTGGAGTGTAGCTGCAGGGAGCGTGCAGCTGCAGCTTACCTGGCCCGGTTGAGCTAGTTTCTAACAAGGATCGCAGGAAGTTAATGCAGAGCAGTCCTGCTCTGGAGGACACCAGCTGGTGCTGTGTGAAGCCTGATGACCGCTTGACAGAGCATGTGACTAATTTCTTTAGCCCCTCTTCCACATCCCTATCTCCCCATTCAGGAGCTGGGAGATTTTCCTGCACACAGCGCCTTGTCAGTCCTTTTCTAGGACCAGGAAGATTTGGGCCTAACCAATTGATTTCTAGAGCCCCTGGCTGTCTCAGCCATTTGAGGAATGAATCAGTTAATGGAAAATTTTTTCCCTCTTGATCTGTCAGTCTCTTTCTATAATTCTGCCTTTCAACAAAATCGATTATTTTTAAAAAAAGATTATTAGTTGAAAGTTGGAGGAGGGCCTAGCGCGATAGTGTAATGGCTTAAGTCCTCATCTTGAATGTGCTGGGATCCCATATGGGCGCCGGTTCTAATCTCAGCAGACCTGCTTCCAGTCCAACTCCCTGCTTGTGGCCTGAGAATGCAGTTGAGGACGGCCCAAGGCTTTGGGACCCTGTATCCACGTGGGAGACCAGGAAGAGGCTCCGGGCTCCTGGCTTCAGATTGGCTCAGCTCCAGCTGTTATAGTCATTTGGGGAGTGAATCATCAGATAGAAGATCTTCCTCTCTGTCTCTCCTCCACTATATATATATATATATATCTGACTTTGCAATAAAAATAAATATTTTTTTAAAAAAGCATTTATTTATTTGATAAGTAAGCACACAACTGGCTAATCCTCTGTAATCATCAGCATCCCATATGGGCGCTGGTTCATATCCCAGCTGCTCTACTTCCCATCCAATCCTTGCTTATAGTCTAAGAAAGCAGTGGAAGACTGCCCACAGCCTTGAGACCATGTGCTGTGTCTGTGTGGAGGACCCAGAAGAGGCTCCTGGCTCTTGGTTTAAAATCAACTCAGGTGTGGCCATTGTAGCCACTTGAGAAGTGAACCAGCAAATGAAAGATTTCTCTGTATCTCCTCTCTGTAAAATCTGCCTTTCCAATAAAAATAAGTAAATCTTTAGTTAAAAAAAAAATATTTTAAAGGCAAAGTTACAGAGAGGGGAAGAAAGATAAGCTGGAGATCCTCCATCTGCTGGTTCATTCTCCAGATGGCAGCAAAGTCAAGGTTGAACCAGGCCAAAGCCAGGAACCAGGAGCTTCATCCAGGTCTCCTGTGTGGGTGCAGGGTCCCAAGGCTTTGGGCCATCCTCTTTGGCTTCCCAGGCCACAAGCAGGGAGCTGGATGGGAAGTAGGACTGCCAGGACACGAACTGGCACCCATATGGGATCCTGGCGCATGCAAGAAGAGGATTTAGCCACTAGGCTATCACTCCATGCCTTAAATAATATAAAATGGTAATTCCCAGGGCTTAGCCTGTGCTAGCATGAATTATATGTTTGGTCACTGAACAGTTAGACGTTTGTGCCGAACGTCATCCACGTTGTATGGAAACTGTAATCAGGTTCTGCGTGCCTTTTCTCTTACAGTTATTTGTTGTGGATGTCCAGACAAGCCAGATCACCAAGATCCCCATTCTGAAAGACCGGGAGCCTGGAGTCATGACCCAACAGGGCTGTGGTATCCATGCCATCGAGCTGAATCCCTCTAGAACATTGTTAGCCACTGGAGGAGACAACCCCAACAGTCTTGCCATCTATCGACTGCCTACACTGGATCCTGTGTGTGTGGGGGATGTAAGTTTGTATATATTTGACAAAGCAGTCAACAGCCCACCCTGGGGCTAACAGCAGTGTGTTTCTGTTGGAATCAAGTGTGTACATACCTTCTACTGCCCAGAGTTAGCAAAGTTTGCAAAATCATTCATCCAATAACTCTTTATTGAGTCATCTGTGGCCAGGCATTACTTCAGACACCAGACACAGCAGTAAAGGAAACAGATAAAGCCCTCGCCTCTTGTAGCCTGTGTTCTCATGGACTGTGACATGTAAGCTAATATGCAAACTATATAAACCAATAAATACTTCCCTCTTCCCCAGTACTCTGTTGGTGTGAATGAAGGATGAAGGAATAGAGAGAGAGAAGTGGAGGATCTTCAGAGAAAACCGCATTGATGACATTTGAACAGGGAGTCAAGGAAAGTGACAGTACAAGTGACATAGATGTGTAAAGCAGGCAAAAACAGGGAGTTCCTAAAGACCTCCTAGCCAAGGTAAAGGCTAGAGCTGTGTCTCCTGGACATACTCATCACCCACAGCAGATCTGCTCATTCCAGCCTTGAGCTTCAGACAGAACATAAAGATTATAGGACCATGCCCTGTGGGATGAGATCAGCATTCTAGGTTGTAATTTTTACAAAGATATCTTCAGTCAGAATTAAATACTTTCTATATATAAAAAAAAGAATTGTATACTTTCTAGTATATAGCCCATATTTCATTAATTCCTTATTTTTTCTTCCTGTACTTGTCACTTCTCTCCTAGGATGGACACAAGGATTGGATCTTTTCCATCGCATGGATCAGTGATACTATGGCAGTGTCTGGTAAAGTTGTGTTTTTATAGGGAGCTTTTGGTGTGGCAGGTGGGATGGTTAGAATTTGAAAGCGATTTGATCTCTCAGTAAGCTGAAAGATCCATTGGTCATGCATGAGGAGACCTTCTTTCCAATACTGATTTTTTCTGTCTTGTACTATGTACCTTTCTTTTTTATTTATTTCAGCTGTTTTCCTAAACAAAAGGTAACTGACATACTTCCTTGCTTCCTTGTTTCTGCTGTGCCCTGTTCCAGAAAACATCTGGAGGAACATGTTGGCCACAGTGTTTTTGTAGAATTTCACTCAATTAACATTGTGAAAGTTTTTCAGAAAAGTTATCTTCAATGAAATATTAGGAGCAGTTATTTTCTATACAACTGTAAACCATGAAATGTCTTAATACAAATTCCAAAAGAAAAAATTGTGTGAGGATTTCTAATATAATGATTAGAACAAACATTAACATAAAAAAACACAGATTAATGTATGTAGAGAAACTCACCTAGACAAATGTAACCCACAGCAGTCTGGAAAGTTGGTTCACATTGCTTCGCAGATTTGTTGGGAACCCATTTATAAAAATTTATTCCAGAGGACCATAGAGGATACTTTCATTTGGATTGTTGGGAAACCAATAGAGAGCAGTCAAAAGGGAAGTTGAGTCTAATTAAGAAGCAGGGTCAAAATTGAGATTGCCTAGAGGTTATTCAGGAGCTTTTTGTCTCCCCAAGGAGTGAGAGCCCCTGGAAGGGTGAAGGCTGAGTCCTATTTCTCAGGACTGTGCCCCTGAGAAATGGCACTAAAAATTTCATTGTTGGGAATCGAGACGTGTGTTTGACTTTGTTGAGGAGCCTTCTTTCTCTTCTGGATACCCTGCTAGTGTCCTGTGTTGGGCTGAGAATTCCATGTCTGTATTATCTGAATAGTCGAGCTGGTGTTAAAATACTGACGGTGGCATAGGCTAGCCCTCTGTCCTCTGGCACCAACATCCTATATATGGCAACTGGTTTGTGTCCCAGCTGCTCCATTTCTGATCCAGTTCTATGCCTAAGGCCTGGGAAAGTAACGGAGGATGGCCCAAGTCCTTGGGATCCTGCACCCACATGGGAGACCCAGAGGAGGCTCCTGGCTCCCAGCTTTGTATCAGTTCAATTCTGGCCATTGCAGCCATTTTAGGAATGTACTAGCAGATGGAAGATCTTTTTTCTCTGTCTCTCCAATTCTGTAAAAGTCTGCCTGTCAATGTTTTTAAAATTTTTTAAAGACTTAATTTATTTTTATTGGAAAGGCAGATTTACAGAGAGAAGGAGAGGCAGAGAGAAAGAGCATCCATCCATCTCCCCAAGCAGCCGCAACAGCCAGAGCTGAGCCTGTCTGAAGCCAGGTGCCAAAGGCTGCTTCTGGGTCTCTGTGTGGGTGCAGGGTCCCAAGGCTTTGGGCTGTCCTCCACTGCTTTTCCAGGCCACAAGCAGGGAGCTGAATGGGAAGTGGAGCACCTGAGACACAGACCAGTGCCCATATGTAATCCCAGTACGTGCAAAGTGAGGATTTAGCCACTGAGCCATCGCACCAGACCCAAAATCAAATGAATCTTTAAGAAGGTAAAATATTGACTCTGATACTAGAGACATGAACATGAATCCTGATCTGACCATTAGTTATACAATGACTTTAGGAAAATTACTTAAGCTTTTTGAGACTTGGTTTCCTCATCTGCCACATGGAAGAAGATTGTATGTGCTATAAATTAATGAGATGACGGTGGCTGCCAGGGTAGAATTGCTTAGTTGTTGCAGCCTTTGCAAACTTGGTGTCTCCCTTGCAAGACTCATCCCTCTGTTGGTGAAGGTTTCCATTGCCAACCAGCTGCTCAGCCACAGATCAGAGACTCATCTAGGCTCTTATTACTGAACTGTGTTACTATCTCCTGAAGTATCTGTTCTGTTTTTAAAGACTTACTTTAGTTTTATTTGCAAGGCAGTTAGAGAGAGGGAGAGAGAGAAAGATCTTCACTCCCCAAATAGCCACAACAGCCTGAGCTAGTTCTATCTGAAGCAAGGAGCCAGGAGCTTCTTCCAGGTCTTCCACATGAGTGACAGGACCCAAATTCTTGGGCCATCTTTTGTTGCTTTCCCATGCTACTAACAGGGAGCTTCATTGGAAGTGGAGCAACCAGGATTCAACTGGCTCCCTTATAGAATGCCAGTGCCAAAAGCAGAGGCTTACCATGGTATGCCACAGCAGTGGTCCCAAAGTATCTCTTGAATCCAGCAGTTTGCTTTTTGTTTTTCTCAAGTGCTCATCATTTGTATCTTGAATTATCTGCATACCCTTTAAATAACAACTTTTTTCTTAGTTTAACACTTGGGGCCAGACTTGACAAAAGTTAAGCCAGTACCTGTCATGTCAGCATCCCATATGAGGGGCATTTTGGGTTCAGGCTCTTTTCCTTGTAATTCAGCTCCTGTTATTGCACCTGGGAAGGCAGCAGATGAGGGCCCAAACACTTGGACCCCTTTCACCCACTTGAGACCTGGACGGAGTTCCCGGCTCCTGACTTCATTCAGCCTGTCCCATGCCTGGCCTTTGGGACCATTTGGGGAATGAACTAATGAATGGGAGGGGAGGAGTGTGTGTATGTGTGTTGCCTCTTCACTGTGATGTTTATTTACTTGAAAGATAAAGCTAGATCTTTTGTCTGCTGGTTTATTCCCTAAATGGCCACAATAGCTGGAGCTGGGCCAGTCCAAAGCTAGGAACTTTTTCCAGGTCTCTCACATGAGTGCGGGATCCAAGGACATGGTCATCTTCCTCTGCCTTCCCAGGCACATTATTAAGGAGCTGGATCAGAAGCAGAGCATCTGGGACTTGAACTGGCACCTGTATGTTATGTAGCATTGCAGGCAAGCAGCCTTACTCAGTATGCCACATCCCAGCCCCAAGAAAGAAATATAGATTTTTTTAAAAAAAGAAAGAAGTGTTTGATGTAGTGCCTCAGATACATTGATCCTACATCCCAGTACTCTAGTTCAGTACCAGCTTCTGTTCCTGATTCCAGCTTGTGTTAATACTGATGCTGGAAGGTGGAAGTGAAAGCTCAAGGAACGGGGTTACTGTCTTCTGCTTTGGGGATCAGCCAAGCCCCAGGCATTTGGGACATGAGCCAGTGCATGAGGGTTCTCTCTCTCTCTCTCTCTCTCTCTCTCTCCCTCTCCTCTTTTATAAAAGGTGAGGTCACCTCCAGTATTCTAACTCATTCAGATCAAAGTTCAGGAAGCTTAAGCACTGATCTAGATTGAAAAAATCCTATTGGCTGTGTGTACATTCCAAGCATTTGGCCTGGATAGTTATTGAATTTTATCAAACTTGTACAAAATTCTACTTTTTAAGAATCCACCAACCGGGCCTTGTGCCGTGGGCTAGCAGCTAAAGTCCTCACCTTGAAAGCGCCAGGATCCCATATGTGTGCCAGTTCTAATCCTGGCGACTCCACTTCCCATCCAGCTCCCTGCTTGTGGCCTGGGAGGCAGTTGAGGATGGCCCAAAGCCTTGGGACCCTGCACCCACGTGGAGACCTGGGAACAGTTCCTGGCTTCGGATCTGAGCACACCGGCTGTGGCGGTCACTTGAGGAGTGAATCATCAGATAGAACATCTTCCTCTCTGTATATCTGACTTTGCAATAAAAATAAAGAAATCTTTTTTTTTAAAAAAAGAATGCACCAACCATGTTAAGCTTAAAAGTTATATTTTAACTCCTAGAGCTTAGTTGAGTTGTCCTCTTAGTGTGGCTATTAAAATGCCCACTGCTGGGCCTAATGCAGTAGCCTAGTGGCTAAAGTTCTCGCCTTGCATCCACAGTGATACCATATGGGCACTAGTTCATAGCCCAGCTGCTCCACTTCCCTTTCAGTTCCCTGCTTGTGGCCTGGGAAAGCAGTTCAGCATGGCCCAAGGTCTTGGGACCCTGCACCCACATGAGAGAGCCGGAGGAAGTTCTCTGCTCCTGGGTTCAGATTGGTGCGCTCTGGCTTATGTGGCTGCTTAGAGTATAAACAAACAGACAGATCTTCCTCTCGGTCTCTCCTTCTCTCTGTATATCTGACTTTCCAATAAAAATAAGTCTTTTTTTTTTTTTAAAAAAAAAAGGAAATAATGGACCCAGCACGGTAGCCAAGTGGCTAAGTCCTCCCCTTGCACACGCTGGGATGCCATATGGGCGCCAGTTCTAATCCTGGTACCCCAGCTTCCCATCCAGCTCCCTGCTTGTGGCCTGGGGAAACAATCAAGGACGGCCCAAAGCCTTGGGTCCCTGCACCTGCGTGGGAGACCCAGAAGAGGCTCCTGGCTTCAATCAGCACAGCTGCAGTCGTTGCGGCCGCTTGGGGAGTGAATCAACGGAAGAATATCTTCCTCTCTGTCTTTCTTCCTCTCTGTATATCTGACTTTGTGATATAAATAAAATAAATCTTTAAAAAATAAATAAATCTTACATAAAGATCATTAAAATAAATAAATAAATCTTTTGTTTTATAATTGCCCGCTGCTGTGTTTGGAGTGGGCCACCTGAGCTAGCTTTACTACATAGGAGGAAGAATCATAAGCAGCCAAAGCAAGGCCAGCCTGACTAACGAGGGATTGTCCTGTGGAGGGTCAAACGTCTAACATCTGTGCTCTCCTCTTCAGGCTCACGCGATGGTTCTATGGGACTCTGGGAGGTGACAGATGAAGTGTTGACCAAAAGTGATGCAAGGCACAATATGTCACAGGTCCCTGTGTATTCCCATATCACTCACAAGGCCTTAAAGGACATCCCCAAGGAAGACACAAACCCTGACAACTGCAAGGTCCGGGCTCTGGCCTTCAACGATAAGAACAAGGTATGAACTCAACAAGGGAGCCCGGAAACCTTCTCGTGGCTGATTTCTGCAGACACACACACCCCTACTCCCCAAAGCAGTGCTTCCGCCATAGCTTGTCATAAGCCCACAGACCAGGCTGAGGGGTGCAGCTAAGTAATTATAATTAAGACCAGACAAGCCCCACCTTGGGTTGGTGTCTGCAGTGTTTGTCAGGGTGGTCTGTACGTGTGGGTCAGCCTCACAGTTTCCCCAGGGCCCCTGGATTTGACTATCTGATTTGCATGTGTTTTAGCAGGTGTGATTTTTGGAGCACAATTTTCATACTTGCCTTTAAAAACAATCACTTTTTCTCCTCTTTGTGTGTGGGTTACCCACCCCACCCCCACCAAGGTTTATTTATTTTTATTTGAAGGGCAGAGAGAAAGACAGATTCTTCACTTGCTGGTTCACTGCCCAAATGTCCACAGCCACTGGAGCTGGGTCAGTCTGAAGCCAGGAGCCAAGAATTCCCTCTTGGTCTCCAACATGGGTACAGGATCCAAAGGACTTGGGCCATCCTCTACTTTCTCTCTGGGCACTTACAAGGGAATTGGATTGGAGGTGGAGCAGCCAGGATTTGAACTGGCCCTCCCTGACAACCCCCTATCCCTACTTTTTTTTTTTTTTTTTTTTTTAAGATTTCTTTATTTTTATTGCAAAGTCAGATATACAGAGAGGAGAGACAGGAAAAACTTCCGTCCGATGATTCACTCCCCAAGTGACTGCAACATCCAGTGCTGTGCCGATCTGAAGCCAGGAACTTCCTCCAGATCTTCTACGCGGGTGTAGGGTCCCAAAGCTTTGGCCATCCTTGACTGCTTTCCCAGGCCTCAAGCAGGGAGCTGGGTAGGAATCGATGTTGTCGGGATTAGAACTAGAGCCCGTATAGGATCCCAACACATTCAAGGCGAGGGCTTTAACTGCTAGGCCACTGCGCCAGGCCCCCCAACACCTGTTTTTAAAACTTATCTTTGGGCCTGGCGGCATGGCCTAGCAGCTAAAGTCCTCGCCTTGAATGCACAGGGATCCCATATGGGCGCCGGTTCTAATCCCAGCAACTCCACTTCCCATCCAGCTCCCTGCTTGTGGCCTGGGAAAGCAGTCGAGGACAGGCCAAAACCTTGGGACCTTACACCCATGTGGGAAACCCGGAAGAGGCTCCTGGATCCTGGCTCCGGATTGGCATAGCATCAGCCATTGCACTCACTTGGGGAGTGAATCATCGGACGGAAGATCTTCTCTCTGTCTCTCCTCCTCTCTGTATATCTGACTTTCCAATAAATAAATAAATCTTAAAAAAAAAAAAAAACTTATTATCTTGCTACTACCACCAGGTTTTGCCCAATCATGGAATCAGATCTTATCCATCATAGGTTTTCAGTAGCATATTGGGATACAAAAGCAGAAGAAAAGAAAAAGCCTCCAAAATCTGAAGCAGGAATTGCATAGTGGGTAATATTCCATCTGAAAGTGCCAGCATCCCATATGGGCACCCGTTCATGTCTCACCTGCCCCACTTGCCACCCAGCTCGCTCCCTGCCTATGTCCTGGGAAAGCGCAGAGGATGGTGTAAGTCTTTTGGCCCCTATACCCACAGTGGGAAACCTAAAACTCCTGGCTCTTAGCTTTGGATTGGCTCAACTCTGGCTGCTGCAGCTATGTGGGAAGTGAACTAGCAGATGGAAGATCTCTCTCTCTCTGTCTCTCCTCTCTATAAACTTGCCTTTCCAATCTTTTTTTTTTTAAGATTTTATTTTTATTGGAAAGTCAGATATGTAGGGAGGAAGATCTTCCATATGATGGTTCACTCCCTAAGTGGCCGCAACAGCTGGTGCTGGGCCGATCCAAAGCCAGGAGCCAGGATCTTCCTCCAAGTCTCTCACACAGGTGCAGGGTCCCAAGGCTTTGGGCTGTCCTCAACTGCTTTCCCAGGCCACAAGCAGGGAGCTGGATGGGAAGCGGGGCGGCTGGGATTAGAACCGGCGCCCACATTCAAAGGCAAGGAGTTTAACCACTATGCTATCGCACCGTGCCCTCCAATCTTTAAAAAAGGAAAAGAAAATTGAAGCTGACCCTAATTTGAAGGGTAGTTCTCTTAGCCCCTATCTTCCATCATCCTTTTGGCCAGCGGTGGATTTCTCTCTCCTAGGATAGACCCTTCATTCATTTGTGGAAGCTCCCGTACTGCAAGTTAGTGAAACTACTTCACAGGTGTGCTCCGTTAGACGTCTAACAGGGTGACATGAAAGTGATTGATTAGTGAGCGCGCTCTGCGCCACATGGGTGCATGTGTTGCACCAGCCACCTGGACTTGCTGCTAGGGTTTTATCAAGCAGCAGCCTTGCCAAGGTTATTGTACAGCTGCTCAAGCTGTTGCCTGGGGTGCCCTGTGTCCCCTGTCAAGTCCCAGCCAGCCACCCTCCCTCCCATCCAGTCCCCTGCATGATAGGAGATGGTGCTCCACATATTTGGGTTTGTGTTGCCCACATGGGAAAGAAAAGCAGCCTTTAGTTAATGCACTCTGCACCTAGAATCATTGAAATGGTGAGCTAATAATTAGCGCACTCCTGCCGTGATCTCGGTAGGATTCCCTGACCCTCTGCGTCTTCCCCTGCTCTCTCTGGGCTTTGGTTGCTGAAAATTGGAATTTAACCTGTGTTCATTGCTATTGTAGGAACTGGGAGCAGTGTCTCTGGATGGCTACTTTCATCTCTGGAAGGCTGAAAATACACTTTCTAAGGTGTGGTGAACTTGACTCGTGGGCTTCACTTATAACTTAGCTTTAGGGTTAAAATACTCTTAATTCTGCCTGAGGCTTTTTGTTCTTACCTAAAATGTGCCCGTTCTCCAGAGGTTTCATCATGTTATTGCACTAGGCATGAAAGTTTGAATCTCACGTGCCTGCTTCGAGGAAAGTCTCTGAGGAAATTAGAGGCTCTGGGTTTCAGATGGCAATGGCTTCTGCGAGATTCCTTCAGTCAGTAGTGCTCTGAGCTACAGTGCCCTGGCGACTTGGCAGGTTCTGAGGGGCAGTAAAACCTAATGTTAAGGATCAACCAAAATAAGAAAATCACCCATGCAAAAATCAAGTCACATAGTAAGAAAATCTTAATTTTTGATACTTAGCAAGCCACTCTTGCGTACTGAGCCGCCACCAGAATCATTTGCGCTCCTCTCGTTCTGGAGGCTTCTGCTGCTGCTCGTTTCCTTGATGGGTTCTCCAGGAGTCACTGTTGGCCTCGCGCCACAGCGTCCTTTGCGATGCCTTAGCTCTGGTCGGCATCCACTGAGGACCTGCTAACTGACGGGGACTCTGGTCTGGTGCAACCTCTGATGTGCCTTGGCCAGTACTGTGTGTGTGCTTTCCACGATGCACTGCTCTCGTGCAGGCTGGGAGCTGGCTCAGGGTGGCTGGTAGTCAGCCCCTATCGCTGCTCAGCCTTTTGTCTAGTATCAAGATTGGAAATCAGCCCCTACATTTGAAGAGCAGAGGGGAGGGGGACAAAATGCCTTTGTGGGGCTGTTCTTGGAAAAATTTGTAGATGTTGGCCTTTCTCAGTGCTTCCGATTTTACAATCCCATGTGTGCCTGGATCTTATTTTTGTCACCCTCTCCTGTGTGCCTACAGGTGGCTGGATGCTAACTTCCTTAATATCAGGACTCTGGCCTTCTCTGACTCTGGCTAATATACCAGGGAATCCCCCAGTGCCCTGCATTATGCTCATGATGCCGTGCATCTCTTCTTTCTGTTTTTAGCTCCTCTCCACCAAACTGCCGTATTGCCGAGAGAATGTATGTCTAGCCTATGGGAGTGAGTGGTCAGTGTATGCAGTGGGCTCCCAAGCCCATGTTTCCTTCTTGGATCCACGGCAGCCATCATACAATGTCAAGTCCGTGTGTTCCAGGGAGCGAGGCAGTGGTAAGCATCTCTCAGAGTGTTGATCAAGCTTGCAGCTACACCGACTTTCATTTCCTGTGTTGATTTCCAACAAGTAGAATCAAGCATCACTTAATGATGGGGATGTTTTCTGAGAAGTATGTGATTGTGCAAACATCGTAAGGTGTACTTACACAAACATGTACAGTATTGCCACACCCTCTGTACAGGTGGACTATATGTATAGAACTATAGAATATATAGAGTAGACAAGCTAGATAGTATATGCAAGAGTGAATGTGATATGTGTATAGCATAGCCCGTTGCTCCTTGGCTATGACAAACAGTACTGAGATTAAATCTTAACACAGGCGAAACAGTGCAAACAAGAAATAAAAGACCCAAGATACACAAGGCTGCTGCTGACATCATATTATTACTAATTCACAGTAGACTTTTTTCGAATAAGTAGTACATTTTTAACATCACAGTAGGGGAAGGTGCTTGGGAGGCATTGCTTCCACTGTAGGAGTACGAGGTTGAGATTCCGGACATTCCACGTCCAGTGCAGCTTGACCCTGAGCAGGTGATAGCACAGATATTTTGGTCGCTGATACCCACATGTTAGACCTGGATAAGTTAGGGCACCTGCCTTCACAGCCATGGCTGTGGAGTGGGACAATAGGTAAAAAGATATCTCCATCTTTCTGTCTCTGCCTTGCAGATAAAAAAATGAAAGTTAACACTAAATTAACAGTAAAACTATAGAAGAATAATGATGTAAAGCACAGTGCTGTGATTGGTTGTTATCAGCCATCATGTATTGTTCTTAAGAAGAGAGGCTGTACTATACACAGTTGGTGGCAGATGTGTAGTTACACCAGCTGCATTGTAAACACGTAAATCAGGGTTAAGGTGCCATCAGCAGCTAGCGCAGCACCAGGAGACATCGTAACCTTTGGGGCACTGCTGTGTGTGTGCAGCTGTCAGCCGGAGGCATCACGCTGCAGGCGGTGATGATCATCTGAATGCAGCATGTGGGGACCACAAGTGCATGCATATGGCAGCAGGGTTTCAAACATTACAGACAAATGTGTGGTCACCATGCAAGATGTTAGCCTTGCTTTCTATCCCGTGGTCATTGTGCACTGGTACCTTGCCTCAGCTACTGTTCTGCTAAGGTCAAAGGACATGGGGGAACACTTAGGGATGGTGGATACGTTTGTTACTTTGATTAGTGTTGTAGTCAAAACTTCAAATTTATATGTAATGTGCAGTGTATGCTATGACAGTGGTACTACACTCAAGCTGAAGCAATGAGTTCTGTTATCTGGACAAATTGGGCTTGAGCCTTGGTTTCTTATAATAGCATATTCCGCATAGAGCACCCTTGTTGTTTATTGCAGGGAGAAAGAAAAATGTAGGTTCTTTAAGATTTCAGTGCGCTTTTTCCTGACATTTCATCCTACCAGCAGCCCTGTGGGAAGCAGGTAGGAAGAGAGATTATTAACCCATTTTCAGGTGTGACTTAACCCCAGCGTGGTTACATAACCTGACATATGGTTTGAAAAGGAAGGATAGGGATCAGAATTAAGGTCTTCCAATTTAACAACTTATTTTTTATTTTTTAATGGAAGGGCACATTTACAGAAGGAAGAAGAGACAGAGAGAAAGATCTTCCATCTACTAGTTCATTCCCTAAATGTCTGCAACAGCTGCAGCTAAGCCATACCGAAGGCAGGAACCAGGAGCTTCTTCTGGGTCTCCCATGTGGTGCAGCATCCCTCACACAGGGATGGGTCCCAAAGCCTTGGGCTGTCCTCCACTGCTTTCCCAGGTCATAAGCAGGGAGCTGAATGGGAAGTGGAGCAGCCGGAACGTAATCTAGTGCCTTTATAGAAGGCCAACACTGGGCCCAGCGTGGTAGCCTAGCGGCTAAAATCCTCACCTTGCACACACCAGGATCCCATATGGGCACTGGTTCTAGTCCCGGCAGCCCCGCTTTCCATCCAGCTCCATGCTTGTGACCTGGGAAAGCAGTCAAGGACGGCAAAAAGCCTTCAGACTCTGCACCCATGTGGGAGACCTGGAAGAGGCTCCTGGCTTCGGATCGGCACAGCTTCAGCCATTGTTGCCACTTGGGGAGTAAACCATCGGACGGAAAATCTTGCTCTCTGTTTCTCCTTTTCTCTATGTATCTGCTTTTCAAATAAAAATAAAATCTTTTTAAAAAAAAAAATGCAGCATTGCAGGCTGCAGCTTTGCTAACTGTATCACAATGCTGACCCCTTGTTTTATTTATATTTAAATGTGTGCAGGTGTGTGCACACAGGACTGGGCCAACCCCCAGCCAGGAGCTTCATCTGGGTCTCGTACATGAATGTAGAGGTCCTAGTGTTTATTAAGCTACCCTCTGCTCTGTGCCGTAAGGGATCTTCAGGTCCCGTGCAGTTGTTTCATTCCTGGGTGCAGCAGTTGCTGTCTGTAATCTGCGGTGATTAGATACCTAAAGTTGATCCAGTGCTGAGGGAGAGCACTCTTGTGAGCTGAAGATTTGGACTCTTTGTCACCTTCCTAACACACCTAGTACCTTGTTAGTTATTTTAGGTCGAATGTAAGGCCATCCTTATTGATGTGGTGATTTTTTAACAGGCAGATTATTCTCAATTACAGTTGAGGCTGGAGACTTACAGTGGGGAGGAGCTTAGTTAGGAAAGAGGAGTCCAGAGTGGAAGCCCAGAAGATGCAGGCACGCCTGTGGTCTTTGGCCACAGGCTTCATCATCTGTGCAGCATCAACCTGGTACATGATGTGGCAGCGTGGCCCCAAGGCTTCTCTCCTTTTGCAGGAGCTATGCTTGCTCTTGGAGAAGCATCGTCTGCCAGGGGAAGCAGGGATGGATGGGTACCACGTGGTGTTGCAGTCAGCTTTAGACAGATTCACGGCCAAGAGCCAGGCTGCCGGGCTTACCCTTTGCCTTCCCTCCTTCTCTCCCAGGGATCCGGTCAGTGAGTTTCTATGAGCACATCATCACCGTGGGCACAGGGCAGGGCTCCCTGTTGTTCTATGACATCCGAGCCCAGAGATTCCTGGAAGAGAGGCTCTCGGCTTGCTATGGCTCCAAGCCCAGACTGGCAGGGGAGAATCTGAAACTAACTACTGGCAGAGGCTGGCTGGTGAGTAAGGCCTACCTGTCCCTCCCCCTTCCCCAGCACCCCAGCCCACCCTGTAAGCAGAAAAGGATTTTGCTCTGATTTTACTTGATGTTGTGTTACCTGTGGTTAAACTGAAGCCCAGGAGAGCAAGTTGCCTGGTCAGTGTTCCTCCAGCTGTTCTGAGAAGACTTGAACTGTGCGCAGTTCCTCTCTATGTTCAGTTGAAAACGCAGGCCCCGCTTTCCTTCTGGTTACAGATACAGGACCCCCTCCTCTTCAGGAGACCAGAGGCATTGTCCCTGTGCCCCACACCCCTTCTGGCCCCGTGGCCCAAGTGTGCTAACTCGTCTCTGTCCTCCCACAGAATCACGATGAGACCTGGAGGAATTACTTTTCGGACATTGACTTCTTCCCCAATGCCGTGTACACCCACTGCTACGACTCGTCCGGCACGAAACTTTTTGTGGCAGGGGGGCCCCTTCCCTCAGGGCTCCATGGAAACTATGCTGGGCTCTGGAGCTAATGATTAATGACAACTAACTCTCCCAAAATGCAGAGATTTACACTAACTTCCCTCCTCGGTTTCCTTGCTTCTTTTGATTTACTTCTCAGTAGTCTGAGACTCTCATATTTCAGTGAGAACACCAGGGTTTGTCCGTAGTTTAGGCGCTCGATAGGAAGACTGTACAAATCCGAAGGGCTTTTCTTTTTTTTTCTTCCTCTTTTGGTAATCAGAATTTTATTGTTTGTTTTCCTTTCTTTCTGGCTTCTCAACCAAACATTGCTGATCCCTGGTTGGTTGTTTTCTTTAAGTGACACACACTCTCCCCTCTCTAGCAGCTTCTTTAGGCTAAAATGACATGTCATTCTCACCCTTACTTCACTCTTGAGAGGTGGGGTTTCTTTATAATTATGTGATTGCTGTCAGACTTTCTGTGAAAGTTTGAGAGCTGTGTGTGTGAGTGTGAGAGAGTGAGTGTGTGTGCCTGTAGGTACAGTGTGTCACTGAAGTTACCTGGAGTGAGGATTCCTTGTAATTAAAAATATTTATAAAAGAAACAACTTTATTCACCAAGTCCAGTTTTGGAGCTAGTCTGTATCTTGTGTGTTGTCGAGTCTAACACTGAATATAGGAAGGAGAAAGAAACATGCATCACCACTGGGAAAAAAATCAAACTTTTTGACTGGGAGCGCAGCCTTCCTGGAGTCTCCCACGCCAGGAATCCAGAATGATCCAGCCCTACCTGTTTTCTGAGCTGTGTGTCTCCCAGGTGTGGACACTTGCATACAGGTGTCACTTCCGCTTCCCATCCACTGAGCTGGTGACTACTCCCCCAAAATGTCTGAGTCTGTATCCAGAGGCAGCTGTTGAGACTGCAGGTAGCGACTCGGGACTTAGAGAATCCCCCTAGCGGCCTCCCTCTCCCCGCTCTCCAGCAAGACCTGACCTGTATTTTACGGACCAGGGCTAGAGGTCAGCGGCCAGCCAATATTCATCTAGGCCCGTGAGCTTTAAGGGAATCCTTTGCCATTTTCCCCGATGGCTTCTGCTGCCATTTTCCAAATTGGGTCCAGTCCAGAAGGGTAGGGGTGAGCAGGGGGCTTGCCTGTGAGTGCTTCATGTGTAGCATATTCATTTTCTGAGTGCTAGGTTGGTGTTGGGATGGCCGTCAGCCGGGAGCTCTATGCTTGTGGTAAAGCCTCAGTGTGATGAGTACTACTAGTCTGTTCCTTCCTTGAACTCTTTCCGTCTGAGGTTTTAAACTGGGGGGCACCTGGCTCCCAGGGTGTCAGGTTGCTCCTTGTTTGTTATGCATCCTGAGGAAGAGGACAGCTGTCCCCACCCACACATACCCTGCTTCCCTCAACAGCTTGTCCCAGGGAAAGAAAACGCCACTTAGTGCTGCCCCCTAGACTGTGCTAACTCTCCCAGTTATTCCTGCCTCTGGGGGAGCGAAGAAGCAGGCACATGGCTAGAACAGAGACACGGCACACAGCAAACCCCACAGGTTCTGGAATGTTCATCTTCTAATCTAGAGAAATAGGTGCTATAAACAGGGAATTAAGCAAAATGCTGGATGCTACAAACCTTTTAATTGTCTTAATTTTTTTTCTATTATTAAACTACAGGCTGTAGATTTCTTAGTTCTCACAGAACTTCTATCGTTTTAAACTGACTTGTATATTTAAAAAAATCTCAAGTAGGATGTTTTGTACTGTTTGCCAAGACCCTCGTCTGCGATGGGTAATGAGTTTGATTGTTTTGAGATTTTTCTGTTTTTAAAAATGTAGCACTTGACTTTTTGCCAAGGAAAAAAAATAAATATTACTCCAGTGCACAGTGACTTTGAGTGGCTATGTGTAGTACAGAGGTTGCAGGGGAGAGGGAAAAGGTCTCAAACGTTTGGTGGGAGGGTTGGTTTAAGGTGGTGGGATTGCTTGGGGGGACATCAGGAAAGTACCAAAATAGTTAGAGGTAAGTCCAGCTCAGAGAGGAATACCAAAATCCCTGGCTCCTGGCTTCCCCACCCAGTGCAAGACACAGGATGAGAGCCAGTGCCAGTGCTTGCACTGACTAGAACTGTTTTGTTTTTTTTTTTTAAGATGTATTTATTTTTATTGGAAAGGCAGAATTACAGAGAGGAAGATCTTCCATCTGCTGATTTACTCCCCAAGTAGCTGCAACAACCAGAGCTGAGCTGATTGGAAGCCAAGAGCCAGGAACTTACTCCACACAGGTGGAGGGTCCCAAAGCTTTGGGGCTGTGCTCTTACTACTTTCCAGGCCAAAAGCAGAGACCTGGATGGGAATTGAGGCTGCTAGGACATGAACCAGCACACATATGGGATTCCAGGGCGTCCAAGGTGAGGATTTCAGCCGCTAGGCTACTGTGCCAGGCCTGACTAGAATTTTGAAAGGCAAAAGTCTCGCATCACTGATTCACTCCCCAAATGCCTTACAACTGGGTCGGATTGGTCAAGCCAGGAGCCCAAATCTCCAGTGGGGTTTTTCATGTGGGTATCAGGGAATTTAACTGTCTGAGTTGCCTGCCAGGGTTTGCATTAGCAGGAAGCTGGATCAGAAGCAGAGGTAGGGCATGGTACAATAGCAGAGTGCCTAAATCCTACACTTGCAAGTGCTAAGATCCCACATGGGAACCGATTTGTATCCCAACTGCTCCACTTCCCATTCAGCTCCCTGCTTATGGTCTGGGAAAGGAGGAGAGAATGACCCAAAGCCCTGGAACCCTGCATCCACAGAGGAAACCAGGAAGAAGCTTCTGACTCCTGGCTTTAGATCAACTGAGCTCTGGCCATTGTGGTCATTTGCCGAGTGAACCTATGGATGCAGGCTCTCTGTTTCCTCTCCATAAATCTGCCTTTCAAAAAAATATCTTGGGCCTAGTTGCTAAAGTCCTTGACGTAAACACCCCAGGATCTAATCCCATAGGTCCCACTTCCCATCCAGCTCCCTGTTTGTGGCCTGGGAAAGCAGTCTAGAACAGTCCAAAGCCTTGGGACCCTGCATCCGTGTGGGAGACCCAGAAGAAGCTCTGGGCTCCTGGCTTCAGATTGGCGCAGCTCCAGCCATTGCAGTCGCTTGGGGAGTGAATCAACAAACAAAAGATCTTCCTCTCTATCTCTCCTCCTCTCTGTATATCTGCCTTTCCAATAAAAATAAATATATATATATATATATAGAGAGAGAGAGAGAGATCTTTAAAAAAATCTTAAGGGTCCAACATAGTGGCCTAGTGGCTAAGGCCTCGTGTTGCACACGCCAGGATCCCATATAGGTGCCAGTTCTAATCCCGGCAGCCCCACATCCCATCCATCTCCCTGCTTGTCACCTGGGAAAGCAGTTGAGGATGGCCCAAAGCCTTGGGACCCTGCACCCACGTGGCAGAACAGGAAGAGGATCTGGGCTCCTGACATCAGATCGGCACAGCACTGGCCGTTGCAGTCACTTGAGGAGTGAATCATCAGTTGGAAGATATTTGTGTCTCTCCTCCTCTCTGTATGTATCTGACTTTTTATTATATTTTTGAGAATCTTTACATAGTTATTTGGGGTAAAAATGTTCAAGGGCTACAGGAAAGTGGGAGAGACTATTTCCATATTGTTTCCTTCATGTTTAAAGGGGAGGTATTAAGGGAGAAGGCCCACCCAATTTCCCACCCTCCCCAGATCCCGCATGTAGGGTATGCTCCGAGGTTCTTGATAGTTCACCAGTTATGAATTGCTGCCAATCTTGCCACTCCAAGCACAATGAGGTCGTTGAAGAATCCACTGATTGACAGTCCATCATAGAGTCTCTGCCCTGTATTTCACTGCCAACATATAGCTGAGATGGTTAATTGACCTGTTCTGTCTTCTCTCTTTTCTTGGTTAGGGTTCTGAGTCCAGCATGTCGATTGGGGAAATCTCCAAAGAAACTTTGTCTGAGGTGTTCTCAAACCAGATTCTTGTATGTGCTAGCAGGTACAGGGCCCGGCACAGTCCATGGCCCTGATCAGCTGGTGGTTGCAATCACTGGGTAAAAAAAAAAAGATTCCTGATGTGCTGGGATTGTCTCGTGGTTCATGCTCAGAGAAAGGTAGCTTAGGGAATGTGGGGTGGGCCCCACTTAAGCCTCTGACCTCATGGAATCTTGGCCCTGTTCCCATTTTCCAACCAGACTCCAGCAAAGTATCAACAGAAGGGCTTTGTGGACTTTATGAGGCCCCATTCCTGCCAGCAGTCCCTATTCCCAAGTCATAAAAGAACTTCCTTGTGCCGCTTATGCTACATACCTCATTACAGATGGTGTGCTGGCCCCTCCCACTATCCTTGGGGTCCTTTGACAGAGGCTTTGGAACTGAATTCCTACCCTTCAAGATTGACTTTACGCTCCAGGTCCCTAGCCCCCAACATCCCTAGTGAAATTTTCCTACTTAACTAATCCAGTCCTCTGCTGCAGATGTTACCAGCAGTTCCTTCTACAGGTACCAAAATAACAAGTCAGTATACTTAGCATTGGGGGCCAGTTGCATAGGCATTGGCCTATGATCCAAGGTACTTTCCTTCCCTTCCAGTTGACCTGTTATCTAAAAGATAACAGTGGGGGAAGAGGGCAACATTGTGGCCCAGCCGACTAAGGTACCAACTGTGATGCTGGCATCCCATACATACCAAAGTGCTCGTTGGGGTTCCACTGCTATGCCTCTGATCCAGCTCCCAGCTAATGTGACTGGGAACACAGCAGATGACTCCTGCTACCCAAACGGGGGAACCTGATGGAACTTCTGCCTTACCCTGACCCAGACTTGGCATTTTTAGCCATTTAGGGAATGAACTAGTGGATGGAAGATCTTTCTGTTTTCATTTCTATCTCTCTGCCTTTCATTAAATCTTCAAAAAAAAAAAAAGTGGGTGGGTCGAGGAGACTAAGGGGAGAATCACTATTAGTTGCTCCGTGCTAGTTCATATGGATTTCTTACTGCAGGAGTTTTTTGAACTGGAAGCTTTGGGAGGGTACAAGCCTGGACTTCTAATTCTAGAAACGCTGTTGCCACTGGAAGGCTCTAGTTTCTCTGTTTGGCCTCAGGAGAGTAAGGCGGGAGTGGGCTGAGAGCTGCCGCTTCCGCACTCCGTTCTCCAAGGCAGAAGTGTGAGCTGGCCTCTTGGGTTGCCCTGGGTTGGATCTCACCACTGAACACTGCTCTTGATTAGTGTGTAATTGCTGAAGCCAGCATTTTTAAAAGGATAATAACACTCATTAAGTGAGCTCAGAGTCACATGTTTACCGGACTTCTGATGAGGCTGTAATTAACATGCCTGGCACTATAGGCAGGAAGAAAACAGATGATCAAATTCTCTTAAGTAAACTTCCCTCTCTGTTGGTTATCCTCCCGCCCCCGCCTCCATCTGATGGCAACTTGGACAGAGGACTGGAAGTGGTAAGCTGGCTTTATTCTCTTTTTTCTTATGTTTGTTCAAAGTAGCTTTATTTTAATTGATGGATAGTATTTGTGTAAACATTATAGAGATATTTGATAAATCCAGAACCTCACTAAGTGGCTGAGCCTTTCTTCTGTTTTTTTTAACTCTTCAGTATTCCACAAAGAAATTCTCTTTATTGCATCACACTCACAACTTCTGCTAGCCGCAGGTCCAGGGTAACATAATTCAAGAACTGAATATCTGTACGGGGCTTTGTGGTTTATAAAATACTCTATGACAATTTCTCCTTTGCTGCTCAAAACAGTTTGGTAACTTCCTTTGGGGTTAGCGTTGAGATCAGTCCATTCAGCAACAGAATACACATTCTTTTCCCATGCCCTTGCATGATACAGGAACTCCGGCCCCCGAAACTTCTCTTAACTTCTCTTAGGTATTTCTAGGAGTGCATGGTGTATCTCACATGTGTTCGCCATGAGTGCTCACACAGTCTAGGTGTCACATTCCATAATTAGGGTCATTTTATCCTTGTCAACTCTTGGCTTGGGTCTTGCTGAGTTGATGTGCTGAAGCCGGGAAGTGGTCTACAGCTCTGCCAAGTTGCCAGTTCTAGGAATCTCCTCTGACCCCTGGCCCTTGCCGGTGCCGGTGTTGTGAGATATTTGACGCAAAAAAAAAAAAAAAAACCCAGCAGCAAACTCGTCTCTTGTCTCACATGAAAGCAGTTTCATACAGACAACTCCAGTTTGCAAAGCAGGATTTATTTAGGAAAAAAAGGGGAAAGGGCGGAAAAAAACCCAGTTTCTTTCTTCTTGAGGGTCAAGGGCATATGCCAGTAGTATAGAAGACCACTGAGCTGGGTACCTTGACATGACACGTGGAGGTTTGAGGCTTGCCTTGTGTCACCTGAGAAGCACTCCTCATTTGTACTCCAGCCCCTCTGTCTTTCTGTGCCCTGAATCTAAAAATAGAAAACTATTGTCCCCAACTGTTGTACTTAAGGTGCCACAGTGGGAGCCAGAGGTGTTTGTGTGTTTTAAAGATACAGTTGGTTCGGGCCCATTGCAGTAGCCTAGTGGCTAAATCATCACCTTGCATCTTCTGGGATCCCATATGGGCACTGGTTCATATCCCGGCTGTTCCATTTCCTGTCCAGCTCTATGCATGTGGCTTGGGAAAGCAGTGGAGGTTGGCCCAAAGCTTTGGGACCCTAAACCAGTATGGCAGACCCAGAAGAAACTCCTGGCTCCTGGCTTCAGATTGGCTCAGCTCCAGCCATTGCAGCCTCCTGGGGAGTGAAGCAGTGGATGAAAGATCCTTCTCTCTGTTTCTTCATCTCTCTATCTGCCTTTCCAATAAAATAGATAAATAAATAAACCTTAACAATTTTAACGAAAAGGGTAGTAGCTTAGTGGCTGAAGTCCTCATCTTTTTTTTTTTTAAGATTTTTTTTTTTTTACTTTTTAATTTTTTTTTAAAAGATTTATTTTATTTTTTTTATTGGAAAGGTGGATATACAGAGAGGAGAGACAGAGAGGAAGATCTTCCATCCGATGATTCACTCCCCAAGTGAGCAGCAACGGTCGATGCTATGCCGATCCGAAGCCAGGAGCCTCTTCCGGGTCTCCCACATGGGTTCAGGGTCCCAAAGCTTTGGGCCATCCTCAACTGCTTTCCCAGGCCACAAGCAGGGAGCTGGATGGGAAGAGTGGCCGCCGGGATTAGAACCGACGCCCATATGGGATCCCGGGGGTGCAAGGCGAGGACTTTAACCACTGCACCACCGCGCCGGGCCCGTATTTTTTTATTTTTTACTACAAAGTCAGATATACAGAGAGGAGGAGAGATAGAGAGGAAGTGGAGCTGCCGGGATTAGAATCGGCGACCATATGGGATCCCAGTGCATTCAAGGCGAGGCCCTTAGCCACTAGGCCACGCCACCAAGCCTGAAGTCCTCATCTTGCATGTACCAGATCCTGTATGGGTGCCAGTTTGTGTCCCAGCAGTTCCACTTTCCTTCCATCTCCCTGCATGGGGCCTGGGAAAGCAGTCGAGGATGGCCCAAAACCTTGGGAACCAGCACCCATTTGAGAGACCCAGAAGAAGCTCCTGGCTCCTGCCTCCTGGCTTTGGATCAGCTGAGTTCTAGCCATTGCAGCAACTTGGAAAGTGAACCAGCGAATGGAAGATGATACTGTCTTTCCCTCTCTGTATATCTGCCTTTTGAATTAAAAAAAAAAAAAAATCTTAAAGTAATTTTAAAAAGGTTGGTTCCAACAGGCCTGGCATAGTAACCTGGCAGCTAAAGTCCTCACCTTGCATCCACAGGGATCCCATATGGGTGCCAGTTCTAATCCCAGCAACCCCGCTTCCCATCCATCTCCCTGCTTGTGGCCTGGGAAAGCAATGGAGGACAGCCCAAGCCCTGGCACCCTGCATCCGCTTGGGAGACCTGGATGAAGCTCCAAGATCCTGGCTTTGTGTGGGCGCAGCTCCAGCCACTGCGGCCAACCACTGTACCGGCTGTTTAGACGTGGCTGACAAATGGCAGATCCGGGTCCTGTCTAGTTCTGCCACTGCTCATGGCCCATTATACTAAACAGTTCTTTGTATTTTTAAACAACGTAGGTATCTGAAAGGCAGATACAGAGCACTCTGATCTGCCAGTTCAGTCCCCTGGGCCAGGCCAGAGTCGAGAGCTTCATACAGGTCTCCCACAGGTAGTAGGAGTCCAAGTACCCAGGCCACCATTCTGTGCTTCCCAGGCACGTTAGCAGGCAGCCATGTCTGAAGTGGAGTAGCTAGAACTTGAACCGCTCTCAGGGATGGGTGAGGTCATCCCAGGTGGCACCTGCTTCACCACAGTGCCAGTCCTGAATGGGTCCTTTTCCCTCTTGGACATTAATAATTTCATTTTAGTGAATAGTTTAAATGGGTGCTTTCCTGGACTTTTTTTTTTTTTAAAGAAAACTTTGTTTTTAGGATTTTTTTTTAAATTTTTAATGGAAAATCAGATATACTGAGAGGAGGAGAGACAGAGAAGAAAATCTTCCATCCACTGGTTCACTCTCCAAGTGGCCGCAATGGCCAGAGCTGAGCCAATCCGAAACCAGGAGCCAGGAGCTTCCTCCAGGTCTTCCACATGGGTGCAGGGTCCCAAGGCTTTGAGCTGTCCTTGACTGCCTTCCCAGGCCACAAGCAGGGAGCTGGATGGAAAGTGGAGCTGCCGGGATTAGAACTGGTGCCCATATGGGATCCCAGGGCATTCAAGACGAGGAATTTTGCCTCTAGGCCACTGCGCCGGACCCCATGATATAACTTTTTAATGGTCCAGCTACAAATCATTGCAGCCAGTTTGGGAAGTAAACCAAGGAATGGATGATTGTCTCTTATCTCTGGCTATAAAGTAAATAAGTAAATCTTCAAAACAAAAGTTATCCACAAAGTACAGAAAAGACAGTGTGAAGACAAATGTAGAACTTCGGAGTAGCACTTATGAGCCAGGAACCAAGACAAGTTAGAAAAAGCAAGGGTCCAATGCCTTGCAGAACCCTGGGAAGGAGCCTGCCCTTGCTGGGCAGCACAACAGAGAGAGAGACCGAATGCGAGAGGTCTGCATCACTGGTTCATGCCTCACCCGACCACAATAGCCAGGCTGGGGCTTGGAGTCAGGAACTCAAGTGCCTGGGCTCTCCTGCCTTCCCAGACACCCTGGCAGGATGAAGGGTGGGAAGCAAGCAGCAGGACTGGAAGCAGCACTAGGACAAGGGAGACCAGCATTGTAACACACTGTACCACAATACCAGCTCCCCCTGGCTGGCACCATGATTCCAGATCTCTGCCTTCCAAGATGGCGATAATGCATTCCCCTCCCTCCCTCCCTCCCTTCCTTCCTTCCTTCCTTCCTTCCTTCCTTCTTTCCTTCTTTTCTCTCTCTCTCCCTCCCTCCCTCCCTCCCTTCCTTCCTTCCTTTCTTTCGTCACCAGATTCCCAGCAAACAAATATGGGAGTATGCTGAGGAATTTTTAGATGCAAAGTTGCACTTGAGACTTAAGGAAAAAAAAAATTTTTTTCTCTTATGAGGACTCAAGGCATGGGGCACTGCAGGCTAATATTCTGCCCTTGTAGCAATGGTATCCCATATGAACACTGAGATGAGGTGTTTGGTTCAACAGATAAGACACCATGTGGTACACCCACATCCTTTACAGTACCTGAGTTCAATTCCTGGCTCTACTTCTTATCCAGATACCTGCTAATATGCATCCTGGGAGACAGATAAAGACACATGTACTTGGGAGACCCAGCTGGAGCTGAGGGACTTCAGCCTGGCACAGCCCTGGCTGTTGTAGGCATTTGGGAAGTGAAACAGGTGGATAGAGGATCTCTTGCTCTCATTCTGCCCTTCAAGTAGATGAAAATAGGGGCCAGGGCCAGGGCGTAGTAGGATAAACCTCCACCCGCAGCACCAGCATCCCATATAAGCACTGCTTCCTGTCCCTGCTGCTCCATTTCTGATTCAGCTCCCTGTTGATGGACTGGGAAAGCAACACAGGATGGCTTAAGTCCTTGGTCCGCTTCTCCCACATGGGAGACCCAGAAGAAGCTCCTGGTTCTTGGCTTCGGATCAGCTCAGCTCCAGCTGTTGTGGCCATCTGGGGAGTGAACCAGGAGATGGAAGATCTTTTTCTCTTATTTCCTCTGTAAATTTACCTTCCCAATAAATAAGCATTCCTTTAAAATAAAGTTTTTCAATAAAAAAAATATTGCTTTCAAAAAAACCCCTGTCAAAATCTTTCAAGATGAAGCAGTTTCCAAATCTAAAATCTTCGTGGTCTCACCTGTCCTGGGAGTTTGCGGATCATAGGATTGTTGGAGGAACCAGCCTTAAGGGGAGTTCATCGTATGCCCAGCAGGGGGAGCCAGTTTCCAGTCTTGGCGGTACCATTGCTGTGTGACCTAGCTACCTGGAGATCTGATTTACTGTTACACGCACACAACTTTTCATTTGATCTTAGCCAAAAGGCCGAGAAGCAATTGCACACAACTTTTCAAATCATCTGCCTACATTGTCGGCATCCCATCTGAGCGATGGTTCAAGTCCTAGCTTCCAATCCAGCCCCCTGCAAGTGCCTCAGCAGTGCTTTGGCTGGCTGGCCAGACCATTTGGAAATTGAATCAGCAGATGCAAAATCTCTCTATCGCTACCTTTCAAATAAATAAATGAATCTTTAAAATATATATGTGGGGCCTGGTGCCATGGCCTAGTGGCTAAAGTCCTCGCCTTGAACGCGCTGGGATCTCATATGGGCGCCGGTTCTAATCCCAACAGTCCCGCTTTCCCTTCCAGCTCCCTGTTTGTGGCCCGGAAAAGCAGTTCAGCATGGCCCAAAGCCTTGGGACCCTGCACCTGCATGGGAGACCTGGAGGAAATTCCTGGCTCCTGGTTTTGGATTGGCTCAGCTCTGGCCGTTGCGGCCACTTGGGGAGTGAATCAGTGGATGGAAGATCTTTCCTCTCTGTCTCTCCTCCTCTCTGTATATTTGACTCTCCAATAAAAATTAAAAACAAAATAAAATAAATAAATGTAATAATAAAGCCAGGCATATCATAGCATACAAAGAATGGGATGGAATGGTGCTCTTAGATCTCCAGTAAAATAAGAATTGCTTGGAGTTAAGTAGGAGATGAGTCAGAATAAGAGCCCTGGATGGGAGGCTGATGGGCTTAGGTCATAATTATCTCTAGTCATTACCAGCTGCTGTGACTATGGGGCAGTCACTTAATCTCTCTGGGCTGATTGGGGATTTCTTTGATAAGAAATGTGAGGGTGTTTTGCAAGCAGAGCACACCTGTAGGGCATTCTTAGGGTTCCTCACAGCCTGAGTCATCTGCTGAGAAGATTTCAGTTCCAGGGCAATAATGGCACAGCAACTGCAAGCCCTCTAGCTTCCAGCTAGCCCCTTCCCCAGGCCCAACTCAGAAGCCCCTTTCTACCATCTGTGAGTAGTTGGCCATGTATTCCTCAGCCCAGCAAGCAACCGAGGCAGGTTACCTACACTGGTGAACCAGCCAGGTGCAGCCCAGAGACTTGGGGCTCCTGCATGACCTGCAGGGAGAAGGCAAAAACTGGGTATCCTGAGACACTGTGCTTCTCAGAGAACTAAAGGCTCGGACTCTGAGCTGGCGTCGTCGGAACAGGTCCCAAGAAAGAGGTATATGGGCTCACAGGCAGTTGTGGTTGCTGTGCCCACGGTCCTGGTCCTCAGTGGTGACTTGGCCTTGCAGGCAACACCCAGCCCTGAAGGTCAAGTTTATTGCTGGGGCGGTGGTAGGTGCTGATTTCTATTTTCTTGGCATTTTCTCCCCTCCCCAGGTCTCTGCCTGCTCTGGCTACAGCTGCTGTTACTATGGCTAAGGGTGGCAATTTTCTGCAGGGGCTATTCCTTCTCAGTAGGAAGGCAGGACCAGGAGAACAGGACGCTTCCAAACTTGCAGGTAACTGGTTTAACCTGCCTTGGAGAGTCCTGACTCCACCCCAGACTCCACGGCCTGGGGGTAGGGAGATGGAGAGGTTAGAGGAGAAGACAGGGATCTGCCTGGGAGAAGGAGGCAGTCCCACAGGTGCACCTCCCCTTCAGGAGCCGGAGCTAAGCTTTGCTTGTGAATCTCCACCAGGACTCTGTGTGGTCAGTTTTGAGGCCCTGGGAGGCGGGGGTCAGGACATTGAGCAGCCCCTGGAAGACCTCTAGCATTTCTGGCCTCACCAGCAAATGACAGCTTGGGGACCTGAGCCTAATTGCATCTTAATGTTGCTGGTGACTCACCATGTTGCATGCTTCAAGGCTGAATCGTGGAGGGGCACAAAAAGGGTAGGGCAGGGGGTGTTTCCTTGTACCTCTCCTCTCTGCCCTCCACCTTCTGGTTAGGTTCTCTCTGCGCAGATTAGGAGAGAGGCCTGCTATGGAGTCATTATTCCTTCTCATCCTACATCCTTTTATCTGCAAACAGGGTTCCCACCCTCTGTGGCCAGCAAGTCTTCCTGCTGTCACTGGCTATAGGGTCCTGGACCATCTCCTGTTGCTTTTCCTTAATCAAATTGTCAGACATCCATGTGTTTCTTGCTTGGGCCCTGGATGGAGCACATACCATGCCACAGGGTTCTACAGGTGGTATGTAACCAAGCTGTTGGCAAGGTATGCCATCTCTCTGAATTCTTGGTTTTCTCAAATGTGAAGGGCTGCAGGAGAAAGTGTAAATTCTCAGGTCACTTTTAGCTGTTACAGTGTTTGGTTCTAAGGTGATGGTACAGCTCTTCCAAAATCAGTGAGGTAAACATGGGCCTGAGAGAAAGAAAAGAAGTAAGATTATTCCACTTGACATTTGGGTTGGGATTTGTGCCTGTTCAAAATACTGCAACATTTAGAGTTAGGGGTTGGGCGACAATCTTTCCCAGCAGGCTGAGCTGCAGCTGGTGGTTCAGGCTTCCCGTATCTGAGCGGCACTTCAAGTTCTGGCTGTTCCACTTCCGGTATGGCTCCTTGCTAACGCTCCTCAAAAGGCAAGGAAAAAGGGACCAGGTACCCAGGCCACTGCCGCTTAGTGGGAGACCTGGACAGAGATCCAGACTCCTGGCTTCAACCTGGTCCAGCCATGGCCATTGCCACCATGAAGGGAGGTGATCAGTGCATACATCTCTTTGCCCCTTCCAATCACTCTGCTTTTCAAAAAGATAAAAATCAATATTAAAATATACATGTTTTATTTATGAGTTGGTAGGAAGAAGCAGCACAAAATACTCTATATTGCATGTATATTTTAAACATCGACTTTTCCAGGAAATTTTCCAAGGTAGTGATAGGAGTTAGTTTTATTTTATTTCCAACTTTGTTAATATGTCTTTTCTGGTTAGAAAATGCAAAAACAAACAAACAAACAAAAAACCTTCCTGGTGATTTTCCCCCTTCAATCTCTCCTTGTCTTAATGTTTGTTGTGTGTCTATTTCTCTATATTTCTGTTCCCTTCTTTTTGTTTCCTTCCATTCAAAAAAAAAGAAAAGAAACTGTTCTCCCCTCCCCCTCCCGCAGAGCACTGCCCGGGGGGGATCAGTGTGACCCTAGGCAGGAGAGTTTGGCAGGCTCCCAAGTGCAGCGGCCCAGCGGGAGCTGCCAATCAGAGGCAGGGTCACAGATGCTGACAAGTCTTGGCTCCAGCATTTTCCCAGACGGAGTGAGGCCAAGGCTGACAGCACTAACTTCACCCTTTGGATCCAGTCCACCTGGCTGTCTAGTGCACCAGCCAGGTGTCTTGTGCCTGTGATTGCAGGAAAAAAGTGTTTATACACTTGAGAAGGAGGGTAAGATTTCTCCTTAACTCCGAGTCACAGATGGCGTCACCAATGGTCCTAGGATCTTTGTATCTGGAAGGACTTCAAAAGGGTATTTATCATAAAGCCTCTTTGTTTTATGAAAGGAAGGAACTAAAATTCCAAGGGATGGTTCTTGTCCAAGGTCACAGGATAAGCTAGTAGCAGAACTAATAATAGCTAAAAGGCATATAAGGTTGGGCTGTGTATTAACTGCCAGCAGCCTTGGAACAGCCCATGGGAGGAAGCATTTGTGTTATCTTATTGGGCAGATGAAGAGCCTTGAGACCCAGGGAGATGACGTCACTGTCACTGGCAGGCACTGCCCTTCCCGGCCTGCACAGCTCCACTGCTCCGATTACACTGTAGCCTGGCCTAGCCGGAAATCAGCAAGGGTGGGAGTCTTAATGCCACAGCTATCAGCAAAGACTGCAAGTCAGGTCTGGTTTTGTTGATGGTCATGATTTATTCTTATGTATGTATGTCCTGTTATGTACTCTTGAAAAGTAGAGCTACAGAGAGAGAGAGAGAAATTGTCCAACCATCAGTCTTGAGCTAGGCCAGGCAAAAGCCAGGAGCCAGGAGCTTCATCTGGGTATCCCACACACATGGATGTAGGGGCCCGAACATTTGGGTCATGTTGTGCTGCTGTCCCAGGGAAGTGAAGCAGCTGCTGGAACTCAAACTGGTGCTACAGATGGTGACTTACTCTGTTATGTCCTAACTAGAAAGTCAAAGAGCACAGGAAGCAACAAAACTCTCCTACCAGCCTCACTGGGAGGGAGGAGCAGTTCGCCCTTCCGTTAGCTGTTTCACTCCCCAGATGGCTGCAATGGCCAGGACCGAGACAGGCAAAGGCAGGAGCTTCGTTTGGGCCGTCCCTCTGGGTGGCAGGGATCCACATACTTGGGCCATCTGCTGCTTTTCCAGGTTACAAACAGGGAATTGAATCGTCAGCAATGTAGCCACCAGGACAGGAACCAGCACTCATATGGAATACGGGCACAGTAGGTAGTAGTTTAACCCATTGTGCCACAATGTCAGCCCCAAGCCTTTTCTTCTTCAGCCAGAGAAATTTCAGTTTTTTCTAAATGTGTATGAGTAGTTTTTCCTCTCTGAGACCTACTTAGTGCCACATCCCTTTCTGGCAAAATTAGTTTTCTATTTTCATCCACTTAAAGAATTTGCAGAGTGTTTTACTGCTAGAGTAAGGACAGCCTTGAAAGCACGATCTGACATGCTGTGTTCCGACCGCTTCATACAGGTTGGGGGCATAGAGTTAGAAGGCAACATTTATTTCTGGGGCTGGTACCATGGCTTTACAGGCTAATTCTTCACCTTTAAGTGCTGGCATCCCATGTGGACACAGCTTCATGTCCTAGCTCCAATCCAGCTCTCTGCTTGTGGCCTGGGAAAGCAGTCTAGGATGGCCCAAGGCCTTGGGACCCTGTTCTCATGTGAAAGACCCAGAAGGGGTTTCTGGCTCCTGGCTTGAAATCAGCTTAGCTCCAGCAGTTTGGGGGTGGCCATACGAGGGGTGACCCAGTGGATGGAAGATCTTTCTGTCTCTCCTTCTCTTCATAAATCTGATCTGCTTTTCTAAAATAATAATAATAATAATAAAATAAATAGCTACAAAAAGTATCTCTGCTTGCCAGCAATCTGTAGGAGGTGAGCCGAGGGGCCCTTCCCCAGATTTCGGTCGCACTTTGGCATCGTGACATACCCAGTAAAGTTTCAGGCTGTGACACCGCATCCCATTTGGGTGCCAGTTCTTATCCCAACTCCTCCACTTCCAATCCAGCTGGGTGCTAATGGCTTGGGGAAAGCAGCCATCCATTTGGGAGACCAAGAAGAAGCTCCTGGCTCTTGGCTTCATCGTGGCCCTATCCTGGGTCACCGTGGCTAGCTGGGACATAAACCCGCAGGTGCTGTGTCTCTCTAACTATGCTTTTTGCAAATAAAGTAAATATTTAAAAACGAAGAAGCCATGTACGTCATCCTTCTGTCATGAGTCATTTGGTCTGACTTTTTTCTAAAGATTTATTTTTTATTTTTATTGTAAAATCACATGTTCAAAGAGGAGGAGAGACAGACAAGATCTGTTTGTTGATTCACTCCCCAAGCAGCTGCAACAGCTGGAGCTGTACCAATCCAAAGCCAGGAGCACCTTCCAGGTCTCCCATATGGGTGCAGGGTTCCAAGGCCTTGGGCCGTCCTTGACTGCTTTCCTAGGCCACAGGCAGGGAGCTGGAAGGGAAACAAGGCTGCTGGGATTAGAAGCGGCGCCCATATTTAGCCACTAGGCTACCACACTGGGCCCCATTTAGTCTGACTTTAAGAAGGCAACAGATGCAGTCATTCTGTTTCTGCACAAGGCAGTGCTGAACCATGTTGGCGCCTACTGAAGCCCAGGCTAGTAGGAGATTGGCACTTACCTGAGAGAATGCCAGGGGAAGGTCTGGGTGGAACAGGTTGTCACACCCCCACTCCTCTCCCTGAGGTGCAGTGGGAGGTGTTGGGCTAGAAGCTGTATCGTCATCATCTGAGTAGATTTCTCCTGGAGAACAGTATGTGGACATTTTGGGAAGTGCAACAGAAAGCTTCTGCTGGCATCTACAAAGTTGATATGCAAGAGAGTGCCCAATGAAATGATCTTTCTTTAGTGGCCTCAGCTGTCTTTGCCACCCCTTCCCTCAAGCTGGCAGATCTGGTGCCAATGTCGGCCACAGAGGATCTGTGGGGGTGGGACATGGGGGTTGGCCTCCTTGTCTAAAATGTCAAGCCCACCACCTGTCATTCCACCCTTACAGGCAAATCCCTCAGAGTCTCTAAGGAGGCCTTTTCTGCTCCTGGAGACACCTGCTCACATTCAGATACTTGTGAAAAGAGCATTCTTACAGGGATTAGTACCAAGAGGGAAAAATTCCTGAGCTTGGTATGCAGTGCTATGACAAGGGCTTTTCCCCACTTCAAGGAAAGTGTATTTTCAATTCCGTTTCCCATGAACCTTTTTTTTTATACATTTTTTATATTTACATTTTTACATTTTTATACATTTTTTTTATACATTCATTTATCGAAAGAGAGTTGGGCCTGATGTTGTAGCCTAGTGGCTAAACTCCTCGTCTTGCTCGTGCTCGGGATACCATATGGGTGCCGGTTCTAATCCCGGCGGCCCTGCTTCCCATCCAGCTCCCTGCTTGTGGCCTGGGAAAGCAGTTGAGGATATCCCAAAACCTTGGGACCCTGCACCTGTGTGGAGGTTTCTGGCTCCTGGCTTCAGATAGGCACAGCACTGGCCGTTGCAGTCACTTGAGGAGTAAATCATTCATTGGATGGAAGATTTTTCTCTCTGTCTCTCTTCCTCTCTGTATATCTGACTTTGCAAAATAAATAAATAAATCTTAAAAAAAAAAGTTACACACAGGGAGACACACACACACACACATAAAGACTCTCATCCACTGGTTCATTCCCCCAAAGGATGTTAACAGCCAGGCCTGGGCCAGGCCAAAGCCAGGAACTTCTCCATCCAGGTCTCCCATGTGGGTGCAGAGCCTCAAGCACTGGCCCATCTTCCTCTGCTTTCTCTGGTACATCAGCTGGGAGTTGATCTAGAAGTGCAGGAGTCAGGACTTGAGTTGATACTCATATTGCATGTTGGCATCACAGACATTGGCTGAATACATGGTATCTCAAGACCAGTTCTGTGAGGTTTTATTTCTGAAGATTTTATCTTATTTTTTTACTATTAGAAAAATATACAGAAAGGAGAGACAGAGAGGAAGATCTTCTGTCCAATGATTCACTTCCCAAGTGGCCACAACGGTCGGATCTGAGCTGATCGAAAGCCAGGAACCAGAAGCTTCCTCCTAGTCTCCCACACGGGTGCAGGGTCCCAAGGCTTTTGGCCATCCTCTACTACTTTCCAAGGCTGGAATCATTGTTCAGCCATGCATGGCCCATCCCCTGCTATGATATTCACTGGTGGGTACTGTGGCTTATTCCTGCCAGGTAGGCCCCCAACCCTAGCTTTCATGTGCACTGGCAGACCACAGATGATGCTAGCTAGCCCAACCCAGGTCCCCATGTTTGCAGCTGCATTGGTCTGATCCAAACATGGCCTCCAGTTTCCTTTTTCTTTCTTTCTTTCTTTTTTTTTTTAAGATTTATTTATTCTTATTGGAAAGTCAGATATACAGAGAGGAGAGACAGACAGGAAGATCTTCTGTCTGATGATTCACTCCCCAAGTAACTGCAAGGGCTGGAGCTGAGCCAATCCAAAACCAGGAGCCAGGAGCTTCTTCCAGGTCTCCCATGCAGGTACAGAGTCCCAAAGTTTTGGACTGTCCTCAACTGCTTTCCCAGGCCACAAGCAGGAAGCTGGATGGGAAGTGGGGCTGCCGGGATTAGAACTGGCACCCATTCGGGATCCCTGTGTGTTCAAGGCGAGGACTTTAAGTGTTGCGCTATCACGCCAGGCCCAGTTTCCTCTTTCTAAACTACCCGGTCTTAACTATCTTGTCTGTGGAAGCGCTCAGAAGTCATTGTACACCTAAAAAGTACTCCTTCAATGGCTGTCTTCCCCACACATCTCCAAGGACACTTCCTCAGGGCAATCCACAGTGCCACCTCCCCTCCTACTTATCCATCGTACCTATGGATAAAAAAGAAAAAAGAATAGGCAATTATGCTGGCACATTGGTCTAGCTAACACAAATTTCGCATTAGCAGATGCAGGATACCCATCAGCTGTTGGCTACTCTTCTCCCAACAGTGTAACACTTGCTAGGTACAGGACAACCTAGGTAGTTGTCTAAGCTGGGTCCAGCTTCCTGCTGATGTATCTGAAGGCATCAGATCCAAATCCCATAATAATAAGGCTGGCCCAAGCCTGAAACCAGGAGCCAGCAACTCTATCTGGATCTCCAATTGGGGTGCTGAGGAACCAAGTACTTGAGTCAGCTGCCCTCTCTCAGAATTCACGTTAGCAGAAAGTAGTATTAGAAGTAGGATTTGGGCCTGGCGCAATGGCATAGCGGCTAAAGTCCTTCCCTTGAAAATGCTGGTATCCCATACAGGCGCTGGTTCTAATCCTGGCAGCTCCACTTCCCATCCAGCACCCTGCTGTGGTCTGGGAAAACAGAGGAGGATGGCCCAAAGCCTTGGGACCCTGCACCCATGTGGGAGACCAGGAAGAGGTTCCTGGCTCCTGGCTTTAGATAGGCTCAGCTCCAGCCACTGAGGCTGCTTGGGGAGTGAATCACCGGACAGAAGATCTTCCTGTCTGTCTCTCCTCCTTTCTGTATATCTGACTTTGCAATAAAAATAAATAAATCTTTTTTTTGTTTGTTTTGTTTTTGTTTTTTTTTAAAGATTTATTTATTTATTTTTTAAGATTTATTTTTATTATTTTTTTATTGGAAAGGCAGATATACAGAGAGGAGAGACAGAGAGGAAGATCTTCCATCCGATGATTCACTCCCCAAGTGAGCGCAACGGGCCGATACTATGCCGATCCGAAGCCAGGAGACTCTTCTGGGTCTCCCACGCGGGTGCAGGTTCCCAAAGCTTTGGGCCGTCCTCGACTGCTTTCCCAGGCCACAGGCAGGGAGCTGGAAGGGAAGCGGGGCTGCCAGGATTAGAACCGGCGCCCATATGGGATCCCGGGCGTGCAAGGCGAGGACCTTTAACCACTTGCGCCACCGCGCCGGGCCCTAAAGATTTATTTTTATTATTTTTTCATTGGAAAGGCAGATATACAGAGAGGAGAGACAGAGAGGAAGATCTTCCGTCCGATGATTCACTCCCCAAGTGAGCGCAACGGGCCGATACTATGCCGACCCAAAGCCAGGAGCCTCTTCCGGGTCTCCCACGCAGGTGCAGGTTCCCAAAGCTTTGGGCCATCCTCAGCTGCTTTCCCAGGCCACAGCAGGGAGCTGGAAGGGAAGCGGGGCTGCCGGGATTAGAACCATCACCCATATAGGATCCCTGCGCATTCAAGGCGAGGACTTAAACCACTAGGCCACCATGTCGGTGCTTCTCTTTCTCTTTAAGTCTGATTTTCAAAAGTAAATGAGGGCCTGGCGTGGTGGCACAGTGGCTAAGGTCCTCGCCTTGCACGCCCGGGATCCCATATGGGCGCCGGTTCTAATCCCAGCAGCCCTGCTTCCCTTCCAGCTCCCTGCCTGTGGCCCGGGAAAGCAGTCGAGGACGGTCCAAAGCTTTGGGACCCTGCACCTGTGTGGGAGACCTGGAAGAGGTTCCTGGATCCTCGCTTCGGATCGGCATAGCATTGGCCATTGCGCTCACTTTGGGGAGTGAAACATCGGATGGAAGACCTTCCTCTCTGTTTTTCCTCTCTGTATATCTGGCTTTCCAATAAAAGTAAATAATAATAATAATAAAAAGTAAATGAATCCTTGGACCTGGTGCAATGGCCTCATGCCTAAATCCTCACTTTGCAAGCATCAGGATTCCATATGAGTACCAGTTTGTGTCTTGGCTACTCCACTTCACATCCAGCTCCCTGCTTGTTGCTTTGGAAAGCAGTGGAGAATGTTCCAGAGCCTTGGGACCTTGCACCCACATGGGAGATCCAGAAGCTCCTGAGTCCTGGCTTCAGTTCAGCTTAGCTCTGGTCACTGTGACCACTTGGGGAGTAAACCAGTGGATGGAAGACTTTTTTCTCTATCTCCTCTCTGTAAATCTGATATTCCAATTAAAATAAATAAATCTGAAAAATTTAAAAAGTAAATCTATGCACATAAATAAATAAATACTTGAAAACAAAACCAAACAAAACAATTAACCCACTCATCACCATTGCTTGCAGGGTATGCACCCATTAGCAGGAGATTGGAGGCAGACCTCGGCTATGAAACTAGGCACTTGGATGTACAACAAAAGCAACCAATCGTGGCAGTCTGAAAATTAAATATAGTGTCAGTTTTGTCAGGCCCTTTTAAGTCTACATAAGTCTCAGGGCAAACAGAAAAACAAGTGTTCCATTAGGAACACATATGCAGGGCCAGAATATTAGAAAGACATCTACCGCCTAGTTTAAAACTTGGCTAACTGCAAAACTGGCTTCTGTAAAGCAGGCTTGCTTGCTTGCTTGCTTGTAAGCTCCTAGCTACCAAGCAGGACATAGCTTTTAGTCTGTACAAACATGCTGGGGTCCGTGTGATGGATGTGGAAGACAGGAAGGTGTGAAGAGTATCCTTCCTTTGCAGGCAAGGCCGCAAGGAGTGTCCCGCTGTGTGGCACGGCCGGTGGATGTCTCTACAACACCTGAATGCAGCTCTGCCTCCCTTTGCATGGACACCGGACAACCCCGCTGAGAATTCTGTAATCTATTTAGGCATTGTCTGCCTCTGCGGAGTTACTGTTAAATATCAATGGGAGCTTAGAAGCTGATGCTGCTGTTGCCGGTTTTTTAGCCAAAAAGCTGTTATTGCTGTTATGGCTGCATCCTGTGGCAATATGCTAATCAAGGGTGCTAACTCCCCTTTTGATCCTATGCTAATCAAGGGTGTTCTGTCTTCAGGTGTAGTGGGAATCTATTCTTTCCCTCTTTCTTTGATCTTTTAGGCCCCTTCCTTCCTTGACTGTCTCAAGACCAAGCTGTAAAGTAATTGTGGTAGGAATGTGTTAGTGATTGATATGCACCATCTATTGAGTACCTTTTCCTAGCCAGGCGCCAGGTGAATAGCAACCTAGCCTTAGGTGAAACAAATGGCAGAGTTATCTTTAGAAACCCCCGCTTGAGCCTGACGTAAAAAGCCTGAGCCAGAGTTTGACTGATTTTGTATAAATAAAGCGGACAGCTTTTGTGCATCGTCCATTATGATGATCAAGAGTTCCTAGTGGTCCGTCTCTTTCTTTCTTTGCACCTCATCCACGCACCCTTCCCGAGTTCCGAACTCAGCTGGAGCTGGACTCCGGCACAAACACATGCCCACTGGGTAATTAACAGTGTTACTGTTTCTCCCAATGGTGCCTGGTAGTTGTTGTGCAGATGGTCAACCTTCCCCTTATCCTTAGATTAGCACTCAGCTACAAAGTTTCCCCTGACAGCCCAGCTCCAAACACAGGTCTTTCACAACTGTGGGAAGAAAGAATGCTCAACCTTGAGAAGATAAGAATTCCTGGCAGTTCCCCCTTTGTCAGATTGCCCCAATGCTAGCTTAGTTGTTTAGATAGTTTTTTCATGCCAGTGTGACTTTTTTTTTTAAAGGTTCAATAATACATCAATTTTATTCCCACTGAGTTTGTAACTGATAAAAAAGGTAAACCAAGGAAAATAATCAGATTTAAATGGGCCTCTTATGCTTGAAAAATAAAAAAAAGTACCCAACTAATATGCTCAGATATAGCAGGCTTAGTGGTCCTATATATTTTGAAGTATTTCAGAATGTTTTTTTTTTTTTAAAGATTTATTTTTTTATTATTTTTTCATTGGAAAGGCGGATATACAGAGAGGAGAGACAGAGAGGAAGATCTTCCATCCGATGGTTCACTCCCCAAGTGAGCGCAACGGGCTGATACTATGCCGATCCGAAGCCAGGAGCCTCTTCCGGGTCTCCCACGCGGGTGCAGGTTCCCAAAGCTTTGGGCCGTCCTCGACTGCTTTCCCAGGCCACAGGCAGGGAGCTGGAAGGGAAGCGGGGCTGCCGGGATTAGAACCGGCGCCCATATGGGATCCCGGGCGTGCAAGGCGAGGACCTTAACCACGTGCGCCACCGCGCCGGGCCCCCAGAATGTTTTTTTAAGAGTGGGAAAACACCCACTATCCCATCCCAAAATTGAAATAGAGGGCAGTAGACATTCTTTATACCCTCAACTATGGCAGCAGTTCAGATGTGACCAAAGTAAGATGTAGAATGGAAACGTTCTTAATACAACTAGGACTCGGCAAAATCTAACACACTAAAATCATATGATTGCATTTTGAAGGAAAATGCACAAAACCAAAGAGGAATTTTGAGATTTTTTTCATTTGAAGTAATCTTAATGGTATTAAATTCACAAATATGCTAATTTGAATACCCAATCCAATTTATCTAAAACACACATTGCAAACATACAAATATCTGTTCTCTCCACATGTCAGTGCCCATTCATATCACGGTTTGGAATGGGGAGAATAGAGTCCCCTTAACCCGCAAGTCAGTAGGTGTTTCTTTACAGTTAACATTAGCAAAAGTCATACAAAATAGTAATTAACAATGATCTTTACTTGTTAACTCACAAGGAAACACCTTCAAAACTGTATTGTGTTAAAGTTTCCGTGCTAAGATGTAGAAAAACTGAACTACACAAATATTGAAAACTTAAAAATTCCCTAATTTTTTATTCCTGGTACCACTACCACAATTTACAGGGCAATATACCTGATGTAATGAAAAGAAAAAGAAAAGACAAAGCTACAACAGATGAAAGATTTTAGGAATGTACATCTAATTGACACTACATTGCATTAATCAATAGTTGCACTTTTTGAAAACTGTGGCTATGACAGTCCTGAACAAGAAGGGTTTCCTGACTATGGATCATCGTTCCTCCTGTGGCAGATTTTTACAGTGCCTCTAATGCATTTGGGACAACTGCCTCAAAGTAACCTGCAGCTTTTCTGACAACTCCTCGCTCTCGAACTGTAGCCCTTTTCTGCTGTTTTTAGAACCTTCTGCTACCATATCTGCCATTTCCACCACCAGATCCATAACTACCACCATAGGGACTGCCCAAGCTTCTCCCACCAAAACTGCCCCCTTTCACAGGCCCATAATTTGATTGCTGTTGTCCACTACACTTTCCAAAATCATTGTAGTTTCCACCACCGCCATAGTTGCCTCCAAAATTTCCTCCTTCTTTGTAACTGTCATATCCTCCTCCTCCACCATATCCACCACCTTGGTTTCCATATCCTGGTCCACCCCCACCATAGCCTCCCCTGCTCCTATAACCAGGACCACCACCATAGCTGCCACCATCACTTCCAAAACCGTTATATCCACCATCACCTCCTCCATAACTTCCTCTGCTGTCATAAGCCATGGTTTAACTTGCTGGGTCATACCACAATGCCAGGCTTAGAAAGAAATATTTTGAGGAGATATTTTTTATTATTATTATTACAAAGTCAAATATACAGAGAGAAGGAGAGACAGAGAATAAGATCTTCTGTCCAATGTCTCACTCCTCAAGTGACTGCAACCGCCAGTGCTGAGTCAAACCGAAGCCAGGAGCCAGGAACCTCTTCCGGGTCTCCCACACGGGTGCAGGGTCCCAAAGCTTTGGGCTGTCCTTGACTGCTTTCCCAGGACCACAAGCAGGAGCTGAATGGGAAGTGTAGTTGCCGGGATTAGAACTGGCACCCATATGGGATCCCTGCGCGTTCAAGGCAAGGACTTTAGCCGCTAGGCCACGGCACCGTGCCAGCTTTTATGAATTTTTAATGAAATTTTATTTATTAGGGCTGTGGTCCCAGCATTGTGTATGGATGTTGGTTTGAGACCTAGCTGGTCCATCTCCCATCCAGCTCCCTAATACCCCTCGCAAAGCATTGTAAGACAACTCAAGTGCCTGGACCTGTGCACCCTTGAGGGAACCCTGGAAGAAGCTCCAGGCTTCTAACTTCAGAGTGGCCCAGTTCTGGCCATGGTGGCCATCTGGGAAGTGAAGTAGCAGATGGAAGATCTCTGTGTCTTCCTCTCTCTGTAGATCGTGTAGATTAAACTGTAATTGTGATTAGCTTTTAGTAGGTTGTGAAATTTGTGGAGCTTTCCTGCCTTGACTTTTGTCTTCTTCCATAGCAGCCATCAATTAGATTTTTTCTGGGTTGGGTTCATGTAGGAATGTTATTGCTTCCTGTGTATACAGGAATTTCCTTTGGGAATGTCTCGGGCATTGTATTACTCTCTTAGTAGCCGTGATTGAAAAGTGATGGGGCTATCCATTGCAGTTTTCTAAGATGTCAAATTATTATTTTTTCCAAACATGTTTTTACTTGAAAGGCAAAGTTACACAGAGAGAGAAAAAGAGATAGGATATCATCCATGGCTTGGTTAACTCCGTAAATGGCTGCCAGTGCCAGAGCTGAGTTGATCTGAAGCCAAGAGCCAGGAACTTCTTCCAGATTTCTCATGCAGGCACAGAGAGCCAAGCATTTGGACCATCCTCTGCTGCTTTCCTAATCCATTAGTAGGGATCTGGATCAGAAGGGAAGCAGTGCTAGGCACAATGACTCAATGGCTCAATCCTTACCTTGCAAGTGTTGGGATCCTCTGTGTGTCAGGCTCATATCTTGGCCATTCCACTTCCTATGCAGCTCCCTGCTTATGGCCTGGGAAAGCAGTAGAGAGGATGGCTCAAAACTTTGGGACCCTGCACTAAGTGGGAGATCTGGAAGAAGTCTGGGCTCTTAGGTTTAGATTGGCTCAGCTCCAGCCATTGCAGCTCTTTGGGAGGGAATAGTGATGGAAAATCTTCATCTCTCTTCATAAACCTGATCTGTTAGCTATCCTCTGCAGCTAATGGGTTGTAGCTCCCCCAGGTGGGTATTGAATCAGGTCTGGTTACAGGTCTAGCTGGACAGGCAGTAGCATCTGCCGGTGTAAGTGTGGGCCGGATAGTGGGGTTGGTTGTGCTGAGCTAGGCTGCAGCACCCATTGGTGTGTACAAGAACCAAATGGGATGAGGGACCAACTGGACCAATCTGTCGCACACAATGGCATGTGTAGGAACCAACACTGAGAGTGGGCTTGATGAGGGTTTTAGGGGTTGCTCCAGCTAGGCTGAAGTTCCTGCTGGTGTGTTTGAGAGCCAAGTGTATGATGGGTAGGGTTGGGCTGGGGCATAGCACCCACTGTTTTTGTATGAGATAAGGCTGGAGAGAGAACTGACTGTGCAACTGCAACCACCAGTGTGTGTAGGCTCAAGTGGGTGACGTATGGAGCTGAACCCCACAATGGCTGGCACATGCAAGAATCAGGTCTGGAGTTACTTCTTGTGAGGTTTCTTTGGAAATCCCCTGGGGGGTGGAAACTGGGCTAATAGTCTCAAATCTCCAACCACAGGGAAAATCACAGGATCTGTGTTCTGACTGTGGTGTGCATATGTCAGAACTGGACCTCCTTAGTTTCTGAAACCTATGCAGTGGATAGCGTGCCCAAATGCACATGGGGGACCTTACAGTTCACTGAGGCCTACAGAGAACATCTTGTACCATGGATGGCAGAATAAATTGGACAACTTTTCCAGCCAAGTGTTTACAACAAGTATCGGGTGACTCTAAGGTGGACTGTCAGGTAACAGATCTTGGAAGGATTTCATCAACCTTGGAACAACAAAATCAATAATACCTTACAACCATCGAAACCACTTGGACAGTGCCCTTGGAATATGTGCCACATTGGGGACCCTAGGATGACATTAAATGGCTGTACCACATCCCCAGGTACTGATGTGGTTAGGTTGCTGTGAGCAACCCTCTCCCATTCTCTCCTTACTTTCTGCAAATACAAGAAGAAAAAAAAAGTGGATTCAATTGTCTCATTCACTTTCTCCCATTCTTTCACTCTTCCCACCCTAATCTGTGGTCTACATGGGCATCTGTCCTTCTCAGCTATGTAAACATCATCGAAAATAAAGTTAAATAAAATAAAAAGAAAAACCTGATCTGTCTTTGCAATGAAAATAAAAAGATTTATTTATTTATTTATCAGAAAGGCAGATATACAGGGAGGAAAATCAGAGAGAAAAATCTTCCATTTGTTGATTCACTCCCAAGTGACTGCAACAGCCAGAACTGAGCTGATCTGAAGCCAGGAGCCAGGAACTTCTTCTGGGTCTCCCATGAGGGTGCAGGGTCCCAAAACCTTGGGCCATTCTCTTCTGCTTTCACAGGCCTCAAACAGGGAGCTGGATGGGAAATGGAACAGCCAGGATGCAAACCAGCGCTCATATGGAATCCTGAAGATTAAGCCACTAGGCTATCATACCCAGCCTGTAAATCTGATTTGTGTGTGTGTGTGTGTGTGTGTGTGTGTGTGTGTGTGTGTTTTGCTTTTAGTAAAAGAGCTGGGGGCCTGGCGCGGTGGCCAAGAGGCTAAACTCCTCGTCTTGAATGTGCTGGAATCTCATGTGGGTGCTGATTCTAATCCCAGCAACTCCACTTCCCATCCAGCTCCCTGCTTGTGGTCCTGGGAAAGCAGCTGAGGATGGCCCAAAGCTTTGGGATCCTGCACCCGTGTGGGAGATCTGGAGGAAGTTCCTGGCTCCTGGCTTCCGATCAGCGCAGCACTGGCTGTTGCAGTCAACTTGGGGAATGAATCATCGGATGGAAGATCTTCCTGTCTGTCTCTCCTCCTCTCTGTATATCTGATTTTACAATGAAAATAAATAAATGTTAAGAAAGAAAGAACGAATGAGCTGGGACTCTAATTAGAGCCCATATGCAATGACAATGTTGCAGGCAGAAGCTTAACATGATACAGCATGGCGTATGGCACTGTCCCGGAATGGACTGGGAGCTGTATGGGAAGCAGGGCTACCGGGATTAGAACCTGCAACCATATGGGATCCTGGGTATGCATGGCAAGGACTTTAACCACTATGCTATTGCGCCAGGCCTGGAATAGACTATTTTAAGAGCAGAATTCTACTGCATCCAGGCCATAATAATTTTAATTGACGAGTTTTTATGAGTTTGATATTCTTTATTTTTTAAAAAGATTTATTTATTTTTATAGGAAAGTCAGATATACAGAGAAGAAGATCCTCCATCCAATGATTCATTGCCCAAGCTAGCGCAATGGCCAGAGCAGAGCTGATCTGAAGCCAGCAGCCAGAAGCCAGAAGCCAGGAGCCAGGAGCCAGGAGCCGGGAACCTTCTCCTCATCTCCCAGGAGCAATGCAGGATCCCAAGGCTTTGGGCCATCCTTGACTGCCTTCCCATGTCATAATTAGGGAGCTGGATGGAAAGTGGGGCACCCTGATTAGAAGCAGTGCCCAAGGCATCCTGGTACTTTCCTGTTGCATGTAAGGGCAGAACCTCAGCTGCTAGGCTACTGCACTGGGCCCTGATATTCTTATTTTTCTGCATCCTAGGTTGTAGGTAGTATTTCTTCCTTGATAAATGATAAAGCACCTAGCACAGTGTGACTGACACAGGAAACGCAGGGTTCTTTTTTTTTTTTTGATTTTTGCATATGAATGAAGAAGGGGAAATTTAGCCCTGGAGAAATGCTAACAGCTTGTACAAGGTCACAGAGCTAATACGTGATCTCTGGTCTCCCTTAAAGTTAATCTTTAATTAGCAACACACCAGAACCTTCTCCCTGTTAAAAAAAAAATACAGAGCAGTCCCTGTTCCCCCTGCTTAAGCACAACCCCCTTTCCCACCCGTCCCAGACAGCCAGAGTTATCATATTTGTGTACATTCCTTCAGAATCCTTTTGTCTTCCTCAAGTCTTGGATAGTCCCACACATTTCTATAAAGCAGAACACAAGTAGGAAGATGATAGGACAGTCCCAGGCTGAGGTCTCCCCACTACAAGTGGAGAGATAAGATGTATCCGTAGGGTAAATTCTGAGTGTTAAAAGCACAAGCTGAGCATTCTTTGATTGCAGGAGGCATATTAAAGGCCTCTCTTGTACTGGGCAGGGTCGGTTAAGGCTTCAATTGTTTTACACTGAGCAATGTAACATACGAGTGCATTAGTAAGCCTTGCTAGTAATTAGTACAAGTTTATCTACTTCAACTTCTGGGACCCAAAGGGTACAAACAGAGGGGTGGGAAAACAATTCCTACTATTGGTTGTGAGTTTTCTATTTGGCAAAGTGGGTATTTTGTTTCGTATAGCTTACTCCACACACAGTTCCAGGATGGTACCCAGAGGAGCTTTCCAACAGGGCTGCTGCAGTTCTCAGTGGCAGATATCTCATCAGTTTGGGATACAACCAGCCAGGACCAAGTCAGTAAATAAACGAAACACATTTGAATCTCTTAGACACTATAAGGCCCTCAGAAGCCATTATTTGATTTAGTACTGCTTTCAGATGCTAATAACAGGTCAGGTCATTTGCATTTCCCTGATCTGGGTTTTCTGGGCCACTCCCTTAGCCTCTCCTTCCAAACAGGGCCCAGCCCAGTCTCAAGGACTGATCATTTACGATAAAAACGGCCGCAGCACCGGCGGGCAGCACGAGGGGGTCGGGAACTGCTAACTCGAGCCACATTGTAGCAAGGTTCAAGTCGAAAAAAGGCTCTTTCCGCGCCACGGACTCCGCGCCGAGCCGTTGGGGTTTTCCCGCGCATGGGGCGGGGCGCAGCGCTAGCGCCACAACGTGGGTAGTGCAACCCCACCCCCTACTCGGACTACAGTTCCCAGCAGCAACCGCGCCCCGCCAGCCGGCAGGAGCCATTCTGGCTAGTCAGACCCAGGAACTAGCCGGACCCAGCTTTGCTTCTCGGCCTTCCCGCCGCGCTGAAGCGCCTGGCGTTGCATCCACAGCGGGGGAAAGCCTTTCGTAGTGGCTGGCTCTGCTCCGCAGCATGCTGGGAGTTGTAGTCCTATGTGCAACTTCTAGGAGACCAGGCTTGACTTGAGTGGCTGGGTTACCATCACGTGACGACAGGAAGGCGGCCGCCTGGGAACAGCTTGTGGTGCCTGCTGAGGTCATCAGTGCACGACAACGAGCTGCAATTGTGGTTACTGTGGGTGTGGTGCTTCATACTTCCCCTATCACTCCTAGAAGGAGAAATGCCAAACAGTCGCCCTGACTTGCTGCTTCCCTTGTCTTTCCCTCCGCCTTGGCGCCGCCGGCCTCGCCTCTCTGGAATGTGGCGCGCTCCTCTTGCGCAAGCGGCGCCGAGTAGCTCCTCCTCCGCCGGTGACGCACAGGTCACGTGACGGGCCGGGCCGCCTCTGCCGCCGCCGCCGCTTTGTAAGAGGCACATTGGCAGGTAACGAGCGGCGGCGGCGGCGAGTCCCGAGTGCGGCGAGACTAGCAGCGGTAATTGCCACCTTCCCCCGTCCTTTCCTCTTCCAGAGCCTCGAGTGCCAGCGCCGTGTGCTTTCTAGTTGTGGGTTCAGCGTTTCGAACCCCCAACTCCCGCAGACTTGTCTCGCCCACCCGTGGCGGGGACGGGGCCAGGCTGTCCTGGCCGGCTCCACGCTTCCTGCGTGTGTCCAGGCCCGGGCTTGTCCCTTCCTCTCCGCCGCGGGCCGCCGGGCCCCACCCAGCCTCGGGGGGCTCGGTCCGGGAGGGTGTGGTTTTCTCTCCCCTCGCTCCCTGGGTGTCCACCGGGGCTCGCCCGCCACGCTGTCGCTCCCGGCGTGGCCACCCTGCCGTTTTCTCGTCCCGTCGCCCGTCCTGGGACTGGTCTTCTTGCACACCAACTTGTGCGCGTCCTCGCCTTCTTCCCCAGCGGGTCTGAAATCGTAGTTCAGCTCTTGTTTCTTGGGGAGGGTTTTGGTCTCAGCCGGGACTCGGTGTTGCTTCTTACTGTTGTGTAGTTGGTTTGTGTCGCCATTGAAGTCTTGAATGTGGGTGTGAGAGCGCTTGTAACACGGTAAAGCCCTGGGCTGTCCAGTCACAACATTATTCTCCCGTGGCTGCATTACAGCTCGGTTTTCTTTGCTCCTGATTCACTCAGCTTTCCTACTTTACTCCCTCGAGTTTTCACTCTAATTAGTTGCCTTGGCATCTCAACTGTTGCAACTTTAGTCTCGGTTCTCTCCGGAGATCGAGTCCCATCGTCCTTCCTGTTAACTTCCTGTTCATCCCAATCCTGTGGTTTTTGGATATTGTTTTCCACTGCATATCCAAAGGATTGGCTGGCTCTCCCGGCATTAACTGTTGAAATTTCCCCCCCAGCACTTGTGTAATCAAATAGTTACCGGCTTTTTAAAGATCTCGATAAGGTATCTTCAAGATGATCTTGGATTTGAAGGTCGTAGAGTAACTTTTGGGTGAATTCTGTTGCCATGTGTTCTCTTCCCACTTTTTGAATCAAGGGATAGGCGCTCACCACTGGCTGCGACTGTGCAGTGTGACTTTATGAAGTGAAGGTGGGAGGAAGAGGAGCATGCTGGTTCAGCTCTTGAGATCCGAGGTGCAGGCTGGGTGCATTGGTGTGGTCCCCCTCTGCGAGGAGAGGCGGAGATCCGCTCCCTGGAGGCCAGCAGTCTTGCAGCACACCTGGGGGCAGGGCCCCTGGGTCAGGTCATTTTCCTCTTTGTGTGGATGCTTTTAGGTGGAGGTGATTGCTGCTAGCCCGTTCTTGTTTTTCCTACTTAGGGCTAATTCACACGTGTCCTGAGAGCTCTTGTTTCCCCCTCACTCCCTGGTTTCCACCTGCCCCTGAAGGCTTGGTGAAATGGGGAGATTTTGTTGTGATGGAAGTGAAACGCCGCGGGGAAGGGCTGTGCTGACTGCCTGGCTGCTTCCTGCCGCTCTGGTTTCCTCTGGCCTCTGAACTGCGGGCTGGAGCAGCAGTCCCTGGGACTGATACTGGAGCTACAACAACATCTCTGCTTCCTTTTCCTGCTGCTGGGGGCAGCCCGAGTGCCCTGCTCCCTGGGACATTGTGTGTCTGGGGAATCTGGACACAAAGGGCACTGTTGAAAAGCGCCCTTGGCGTTCTGATAACTGGTCACAGTTTCTACCCAATTAAGGATAAGATTATGTATATATAAGATTATATATATAAAGAGAGCACAAAGTTTCAGACTCCTTTAGGAGGAGGGTGGCATGTATTGGAAGTGATTGGTGCCTGCTGAAAAGAAAGTCTGATGAACTTCCAGGTTGTGAGGTTCCTATGTCCTTTAACAGATGTGTTTATTTCTTCCTGTGAGGTAACCAGTGTGTCAGCAGAAATCAGTTAGCACTAGTTAATGGACTGTCAGTAAAAGCACCCCCGGTGTTGACGGCTGAAGTTGGTAGAGCAGATGGATTTTAGCAGCTGATTAAAAAAAAAAATTATTTATTTAAAAGGCAGAGTTAGAGTCTTGGTTCACTCTGCAAAGTGGCCCTAGCGTACCAGGGATGGGATGGAACTCCAGGTGGGTCGCCCATGTGAGTGGCAGGTCTCTGAGTACTCGGGCCAGCTTCTCTGCTTTCCCAGGAGCCTTAGCAATGAACTGGATTGAAAGTGGAGCAGCAGGAACTCAAACCAGTTTCTACATGGGATGCTGGCCTCCCAGGCAGCGGCTTAACCTGTCATGTCACATCACCTCCCAGGGCATTTTTTTCCCACATGCTAGAAGGAGAACTTGTAGCATGTGGTACATATTGTGCTAATTTTGACTCATCCTTTTATTCTTTTTCAAGTCAATGAATGAAATATGTTAAATTGATTTTGACGATTACAGAATGAATTGCTTATGCCAGTATTTTCTGTGAAAAAAAATTTATTTACATTGAAAGAGCTACTGAGAGGGGAAAAGGCCGATCTTCCATCCACTGTTTTATTACCCAGATGGCTGCAATGACTTGGCTTAAGCCAGACATTTCATCTGGTTCTTACATGTGGGTGCAGGGGCCCAAACAATTGAGTCATTCTAACACTGCTTTTCCCAGGCCATTAACAGGGGAACAGGATCAGAAATGGAGCAGCAGAGACACAACCAGTTGCCTAAGTGGAATCTGGCTGTGCAGGTAACAGTTTTAACTGCTGTGCCAAAATGGTAGCCACCTTCCACTTTCTCCCTCCCCAGCCCCCAATTTTTTTTTTTTTAAAGATTTATTTTATTTTTATTGAGAAGGCGGATATACAGAGAGGAGAGACAGAGAGGAAGATCTTCCGTCCGATGATCCACTTCCCAAGTGAGCCCAACGGCCGATTCTATGCCAGTCCGAAGCCAGGAGCCTCCTCCGGGTCTCCCACACAGGTGCAGGGTCCCAAAGCTTTGGGCCGTCCTCGACTGCCTTCCCGGGCCACAGGCAGGGAGCTGGAAGGGAAGTGGGGCTGCCGGGATTAGAATCGGCACCCATATGGGAACCCCGGGCGTGCAAGGCGAGGACTTTAACCACTGCACGATTTATTTTCATTTTGAAAGGCAGAGTTACAGAGTGAGGAGAGACAGATCTTTTGTCTCCTGGGTCACTCCCCAAGTGGCTGCAGTAGCAGAGCATGGCTCACCCAAAGACAGGAGCCTGGAGCCTCCTCTGGGTGTCCCACATGGTTGCAGGGACCCAAGGACTTGAGCCATCCTTTGCTGCTTCCCCAGGCTGTAAGCAGGGAGCTGGATGGAAAGAGGAATATCCGGGGACACAAGCCAGTGCTCGTATGTGATGCCCAAGCCACAGGCGGAGGCCCCAGCTAACTATGCCATGGTGCTATAACCAGGTCCTGAACTTTTTAAAAGGATTTTTTATTTGAAAGGCAGAGTGAGGAAAGGAGAGAGCAAGCTTTTCCATCTACTGGTTCACTCTCCAAATGGCTGCTGCAGCCAGCAGTGGGCCAGGTTAAAGCCAGAAACTCCATGTGGCTCTCGTGCAGTTAAGGAACCCTGATAATTGGGCAAGCTTCTGCTGCTTTCCAGGGACACTAACAGCCTGAATGGAGATGGAATAGCTGGGTTTCGAAAATTTTTGTCACTCTGGAATGGGATGCTAGTATATGTCAAGTGGTGGCTTACTAGTGTACCACAATACTGGCCCCATCTTCTGATTTCTTTTTCTTTCTCTTTTTTTTTTTAAATTTTAAGATTCTTTTTATTGGAAAGTCAGATACACAGAGAGGAGAGACAGAGAGGAAGATCTTTAGTCCATTGATTCACTCCCCAAGCGGCCGCAACTGCCATATCTGAGCCTATCTGAAGCCAGAAGCCCAGAGTCTCTTCCAGGTCTCCCACACGGATGCAGGATCCCAAGGTTTTGGGCCGTCCTCAGTGCTTTCTCCCAGGCCACAAGCAGGGAGCTGGATAGGAAGCAGGGCTGCCGGGATTAGATTTGGGATCCTGGCACATACAGGGTGAGGATTTAGCCGCTAGGCTACTGCGCTGGGCCCGTACTTCAGTCTTGATGTGAATGTAATTGTGATTCTTTGATATTTCCACTCTGACCTGTTTGGTATTCATCCATTTGAATATTCACTGTCAACAGTATGTAGTATTCTGTTGGGAGGGTATGCTGCATCTATTTTTCTGTTCTGTGTTTAGGAATATTTGTTTTACTCCCAGCATATTGGGATTATAAATTGTCTTGTGTCCTTGCAAATGTTTCCTCTCTCCCTACCAAAGAAGTGTAATTTATTGACGGTGAAGTGTTGGAGTTGTATCTAGGTAATGGAGAACTGTTTTCCACGTGTTACGCAGTTGTCCTCGGGCTCCTCATCTGATTCAAGTCTAGAAAATTGAAGTATGTGGCAGGCATGTGCTGCAGTGGGTTAAACCGCCTCGTGGGAGGCCCACAAACCATATCGGAGTGCTGGTTTGAATGAAGCTATTGCACTGATACCTTGTCCCTGCTTATGCCCCTGGCAGGCAGCAGATAATGTCTCAAGTAGCTGAGTCCCTACCGCCACATGGGAGACTTTTTTCTTAGGTTTATTTTTGTTTGAAAGATAGATTTACAGAAAGTAAAAGAAAGCTTCTACCTGCTGGTTCACTCCCCAAATGTCTGTAAAGGCTGGGCTGGTCCGAAGCCAGGAGCCTGGAATTGCTCCTTTATGCAGGAACCCAAGGATGCTTACCCAGGATCACTAGCAGGGGTCTGGATCAGAAGTGAAGCAGCCAAGACTGGAACTGGTGCTCACATGGGATACCAGCACTGTAGTTGGACCCTTAAGTTACTACATCATAACACTGGTTCTGAATTGTTTTCTTTTTTTTTTTTTTTTTAAGATTTCTTATTGTTTTTAAAAAAGATTTATTTATTGTTATTGCAAAGTCAGATATACAGAGAGGAGGAGAGACAGAGAGGAAGATGTTTGGTCCAATGATTCACTCCCCAAATGACCACAATGGCTGGAGCTGAGCTCATGCAAAGCCAGGAGTCAGAAGCATCTTCCAGGTCTCCCATGTGGGTGCAGGGTCCCAAGGCTTAGGGCCGTCCTTGACTGCTTTCCCAGGCCACAAGCAGGGAGCTGGATGTGAGTGGAGTTGCCGAGTGAGGTTGTTTTTCTTGTAGTGATTTGCAGTGTCTTCCTAGGCATCTGACCTGGTCCTGTCATTTTGACATTCCTTTCCTTTTGTCTCCGACCGAATTATCACGCACCTTCTCCAGGGATTTGGCATTGTCATTGATCAGGGTGATCTTCATTTCAGGATATCTGTTTTTCTGGTATCCTTAAAGACCCTGGAAGTGGTGTGGCTTCCTGAGCACCTGGCCTTCAGGAGTGGACAGTGGTGAGCCAGCAGCTGCTATGGAGAGACTGCTTCACAGCCTGTGCTGTCACTTTCCTCAAAGTTGGCTTTAGTGATGTTAGCCAGTAATAGCAGGATGTTTTATTGTTATTTTAAGGACTTGACTATTTCATTTAAAAGAGAGAGACCATTCGTCATTCTGCTGGCTCATTTGTCAAGAACCACAACTGTTGAGTCTGTTCCTGGCAGAAATCGGGATCCTGGAATTTTGTCTAGGTCTCCCACATGGGCACAGGAGCCCACATACTTGGGCAGGACTCCTGCTTTCCCAGGCCCATTAGCAAGGAGCTGGAATGAAAGTTGGGCAGCCAGGACATTAGCTGGTACCATATGGAATGCCCCCATTGTAGGCAGCTCAACTTGCTGTTCCTTCACAGTCCCAGCCCAGTGGGATGTTTTAGCTATGCCTTCTATGAATACCACAGAGGTTTTTTTTTAAAGATTTATTTTAATTGAATGGCAGAATTACAGAGAGAAGGAGAGACCAAGATCTTGCATCTGCTGGTTCTTTCCCCAAATGGCCACATTTGTTAGAGCTGAGCCGATCTGAAGCCACTAGCCTCTTCTAGTCTCCCATGTGGGTGTGGAAGTCCAAGGAGTTGAACCATCTTATGCTGTTTTCCTAGGGTATAAGCAGAGAGCTGGATGGGAAGTAGAGCAGTTGGGACACAAACTGGCACTCATATTGGATGCCAGCACTGGCACCGGCACTGCTGGTGCCCTATCATGGACCCCACTTTTTTTTGTTTTTTAAAAAGGACTTGTTTAGGCTTGACGCAGTGGCATAGTGACTGAAGCCGTTGCCTTGAATGCACTGGGGTACCATGTGGGTGACAGTTCTAATCTCAGCAGCTCTCTACTGTTCTCTCCCAAAATGGATGAAACGGCCAGGGCTTGGGCCAGGCCAGGGACGCCATGTAGGTCTTAGAGATAGGGGACTAAACGTCTACGCACTTGTCTGCTGCCTTCTCAACCACAGTAACAAGGGGATAGATATGAGCTGGAGCAGTCAGGACTCAAACCTGTACTCCTATTTGAGATTCCTGTGTTGTAAGTTGTGGCTGAAGCTGTTGCAATACTCTGCTGATCCAAATAGATAATGTAAGTGATTATTTTCTCAATTATTTATCAGACATAATTCCCAGTCCGAATGTGTGATAAATATAATTACTGCTGTTAGTTAGGTAACTGTTACCACTGTTAAATAAACTGCAGGTTAATCATAGTATGAGTGGGTCTCTGGGGCTTTTGGAAGGAGTATTCTGAGTGCTATACAGATCTAAGTTTTAATAAACATTTTGACTAGTACTTTATTTGAAAGAGTTACAGAGTGGGCTGCAACAGTTAGAGCTGGGCTGATTTGAGACTAGGAGTTTCTTTTGGGTCTCCAGCCTTGGTACATGAATCTCCGCTGCCTTCTCGGGCTGTTAGCAGAGCTGGATTAGAAGTGGAGCGCAGGTACTCGAACTGGTGAACTGATGTTGGTATGGGATGCTGGTGCTGCAGGTGGGAGCTTAGCCTGGTATGCCATGGTGCTGGCCCCAATAAATACTGTTTTAATTTTAAAATGTTTAGATTTACATATTTAGGGGCTGATGCGGCGGCTCAGCAGGGTAATCCTTTTCCTGCAAGCAAAGGAGGGAGAGACAGTGGGGATGTGCCAGCCATCCAGGTCTGCCTTGAGTGGAAGGTCCAAGTCCTCGTGTCCCCTTTCACAATTTTCTCAGGCATGAGCTGGATCAGATATGAGCAGGAGCTGGACAGGAATTTGTATGCTCTACGTGAATGGTTGCCAGCATGAGGGTTTATCAGCGCAATAATGCAGCGCTAAAGATATTATTTATTTTTATGGAAAGGCAGATAATACAGATAGGAGTCACAGAGAGGAAGCTCTTCTGTCCGTTGATTCACTCCCCAAGTGGCTGCAACAGCCAGAGCTATGATGATGCAGAGCCAGGAGCCTTCTCTGGGTCTTCCATGCAGGTGCAGGATGGCTTTGGGCCATCCTCCACTGCTTTCCCAGGCCAAAAGCAGGGAGCTGGATGGGAAGCGGGGCAGCCAGGATTAGAACCAGCGTTCATATGGGATCCTGGCACATGCAAAGTGAGGATTTAAGCTGCTAGGCTCCAGAGCCCGTGCACTGTGCCTTTTTTTTCTAGGTGCTTGCATTCTGATGGGAAAGTGGTTACATTGTTTTTCATGCTGCTTATGTGATAGACTGGGACAGAGGACACAGTTTAAATCCGGCACTGAAGCCCAGGATGTTGCTGGTGGTGACAGGAAAGCAGCCAGGAATTGAGTGTGGTATTTGGTAAGGTTCTTCAGGCAAGTGATAGGTTACATCTCCCTTTCTTGGATTTTTTCCTACAGGATCAAGTATATACAAATTTCTGAAGTTACAACTTTTTTCAGCAGACATTCTGGATATCATACATTGTTCAGTTTTAATTAGAATTTGCTGTTTGATTACTGTGATAATTGTATCTGCTTTGTCTTGTGGAAGAATTCTTAGTTTTTTTTTTTAATTTTAGAAAGATTTATTTTTTGGAAGACAGAATTATAAAGAGGGACAGGCAGACAGAAAGCTCTTTTATCCACTAGATCACTCCTCAAATGACAAACAACCAGGACTGGACCTTGCTGGAACTAGAACTAGAACTTTGAGCTAGGTCTTGCACATGGGTGCAGGGGCCCACAAACTGAGATCTCTTCTGCTTTCCCAGGTGACATTAGCAGGGAGCTGGGCCGGGATGGAGCAGCAGGGAATTGAACCAGGGCTGTTGGGGATGCTGGTTTCGTAGGCAGCATTGTGCTATCATCCTCGTGCTCTTTTACCCCTTAAGTCAGTTACATTAACATTTTCTCTGGATTTTTTTTTTTTTTCTTAATTTGAGCAAGTTAGAAAGAGAAGCAAAGGGCCCAGCAGCCTGGCCTAGCGGCTAAAGTCCTCGCCTTGAATGTCCTGGGATCCCATATGGGCTCTGATTCAAATCCCGGTGGCTCCACTTCCCATCCAACTCCCTGCCTGTGGCCTGGGAAGGCAGTCGAGGACGGCCCAAAGCTTTGGGACCCTGCACCTGTATGGGATACCTGGAGGAGGTTCCTGGATCCTGGCTTCGGATCGGCATAGCATCGGCCTTTGCAGTCACTTGGGGAGTGAGTCATTGGACGGAAGATCTTCCTCTCTGTCTCTCCTTCTCTCTGTATATCTGACTTTCCAATGAATAAATAAATCTTTAAAAAAAAAAAGAGAGAGAAGCAAAGGGTCCATTTTCCATCTTTATTTTCTCTCCTGAGTGACCTCAAAGGCTAGCCCTGGGTCAGGCTAAAGTCAGGAGCCCAGAACTTGTTCCTGGTCTCCCGAGCAGGTGTAGGGCTACAGCGCTGGGGCCGTTTGCTGCTTTTCCACGTGTTTCGGCAGGGAGCTGGATCAGAGATGGAGCTGCCGGATCTCAAAAAGCTGGTGCCTATATTGATGTTGATAGTGCAGGATTATCTGTTCAGCAACAATAACAGCCCATGAAGTGTCTCATAAAATCTGTTACATTTTACTTGATTTAGCAGGGGTTTTTTTCCCCCAGAGATTTCTTTTTACTGGAAAGGCAGATTTACAGAGAGAAGGAGGGACAGTAAGATCTTCATCTGTGGGCCTGGCGCAGTAGCCTAGTGGTTAAAGTCTTGATTGTGCCAGGATCCCATATGGTCACTGGTTCTAATCCTGGCTGCCCAGCTTCTCATCTGGCTCCCTGCTTGTGGCCTGGGAAAGTAGTTGAGGATGGCCCAAGTCTTTGGGGTCCTGCACTCACGTGGGAGACCTGGAGGAAGCTCCTGCCTCCTGGCTTTGGATCGGCTCAGCACTGGCCATTGAGGTCACTTGGGGAGTGAATCATCGGACGAAAGATCTTCCTCTCTGTCTCTCCTCTTCTCTGTATATCTGACTTTGCAAAACAAAACAAAAACAAAAACAAACAAAACCTAAATCTTAAAAAAAAAAAAAAAGAAAAGAAATCCTATGCTGAGTTCTGTTGGACTGGATTCATTGTATGTGTCTGTATTGATAAATTTATTTAGTTTAACTGGAGACCTGTGCCTTCAGTTCTTTTAATTTTGACGTTTTCAAGCTGTTCTAATCAGCGTGGTGAACATCTCTAAGCTCTTTTCCAATGTAGATGTGTCTTGGGAGGAGGTCAGGAATGCCGCCGAGAAGTGGCTGTTGATAGCTCACAGAGAAAAGTGACATCCGGCTCTAAGTTTACAGAGAAGAACTGAAGCTGCTTGTCAGTAGAGTTGTGTAGTGTATTTTTTTAAACCTTTATTTTAAAACCTTTATTTTTATTTGAAAAACAGATTTACAGAGAAGGAGAGACAGAGAAAAATCTTCCATCCACATGTTCTCTCGCCAAGAGCTGATTCATCATGCTGGGCTCTGTTTAGCATATTTTTAACTGACCCTAAAATGTCCCTGGGTCGTATTGATGTTGAATTGAAAGTAATTGCTGTCCACATTGGGGGAATAGAAAAATGAATTGGAAATCTTCATTATGCTATTGAGAATCTAACTGGAAATTAAAGGCGAAAAAGCAGATCCAGTTGTGGAGAATGTCAAGGCTGGTTTGAGCACTGGCTAGAAACAAAGAAATAAGGAATATATTTAATTGAGTTAATTTTCATTTTTAGATTGATTTATTTGAAAGGTGAAGTGTAGTGAGAGAGAGGAGACCAACATCTGGTTTACTCTCCAAATGGCCACGATGAATGGAGCTGGACTCCATGGAAACCCAGAGTTGATAGTCTAGGTCTCAGATGTTAGTAAACGCAACTACTTGGGGCATCCTGCTTTTCCAGGCACATTAGCAGGAAACAGGATCAGAATTGAAGCAGCAGAACCAGGCTCAATGCCCTAGAGTTTAAAGTCCTTGCCTTGCATGCACCGGGATCCCATATGGGCGCCAATTCTAATCCTGGCAGCCCTACTCACATCCAGCTCCCTGCTTGTGGCCTGGGAAAGCAGTTGAGGATGGCACAAAGCCTTGGAACCCTGCACCCATGTGGGAGACCTGGAGGAAGCTCCTGGCTCTGGATTGTCACAGCACTACTGGCCATTGTAGTCATTTGGAGTGAATCAGTGGATGGAGGATCTTCCTCTATCTCTCCTCTTCTTTGTATTTCTGACTTTGTAACAAAAATAAATAAATCTTAGTAATATAAAATGAATAAAAAAAAAGAATTGGAGCAGTGGACATGAACTAATGCTTGGTGCTGAAAATGGCAACTTAATCCATTATGCCAACATTGCATGTGGTGGCTTAACTTGAAATGACACAATTTTAGACTCTTATATTTTATCCTTAAGTTTTTATTGTTCTTCAATTTATATGAAATGCAGAGAGAGAGAGAGAGAGAAAATCTTGAGTGAGCTTTCATCCACTGGTTTACTCCTCAAATGTGTACGACAGCTAGGGATAGGCTAGGCCAAAGCTGGAGCTCAGGACTGTCTCCCATGTAGGTGACAGGGACCCTGCATACTGATTAATCTGCTGCATGCTTGGGAGTGACCAGCAGAAAACTGGATTGAGTGGTGAAGTTTGGATGCAGGGTCCCAAGGCTTTAGTCCATCCTTGACTGCTTTCCCAGGCCACAAGCAGGGAGCTGGAAGGGAAGTAGAGCAGCTGGGACTTGAACTGGTGCTTATGTGGGATCTTGGAGCGTGTAAGGCAAAGACTTGAGCCACTAGGCTGCTACGCTGGACCCGACCCAAGCACTTGAACCATCTTAGATTGCTTTTCGAGCTAGTTAGCAGGGAGCTGGATCTGAAGTGGAGCTGCTGGGATTTGAACTGGTTCTGATTAGTGGATGCCTGATATGGGATGCTGGCAATGCAGTTGATGGCTTAGCCTGTATCACAGTGCTAGTTTTCCTTTTTTTTTTTAAAGTCATGAGCTGTGCAAGTGATGCCAATTACAGTTAACAGTACCTTACACAAAAGGAATGGTATATACTATCCATAGAATAGAGTAATAGTATTAAGTAGATTGCTTGTGGATGGCTAATGAGCTAATATTGATAGAAAGCACATAGTAAACTGCAGGCATTGCTCGTTATTGCTGGTTTTAAACTAGGAGATGATATACATACAGATGGATCTTTTTTTTAAAAAAGATTTATTTTATTTTTATCAGAAAGGCGGATATACAAAGAGGAGAGACAGAGAGGAATCGCCCCTATCCTCAGCATGGCGTTAGAAAGTGTTCTGTAACTTCCCAAAGTCATTAGATGTGTATGCTTTTTTTTTTCTTTTTCCATTAAGGATGTATCACATGGCTTCTAAGTTAAGTTTTACCCAAGGATATTTTATATAGGTTTGTTTTTGTACATATTATATATATATGTGTGTGTGTGTGTATAATTACATATACATATACATGCACGCACACACATTCTAAGTTAAGTTTTACCCAGATATTTATTGCCTTAATGTTAAGAAGTTAGGATTCCGTTGAAATATTTGGTATTTGCTTATCTAAAGTTTAATAAAACTGGATTTGGTTGTTCACCATCTTCATTTTGTTCTAAATTGAGATCACTTGAATATGCAGCTGTCCCACTGAAGTATCCTTTCTTGAAGAGTCCTTGAAAAATAGTTGAAACTTTTTCTAAAAATACCTCCTACTTGGAATGGTTGAGGCTCAGTCTTGTTGACTTACTCTGCTGCTTTACTCTTACTTGTATTACAAAATATTTAGACCGTTTTGTGCTTTGATTTTAAGGAGATTTATATACTACTTTCCTAAATGTTTTTTGTATTTTTTTTTTATATGCAGACCGAGATCTCAAACCCACTAGTCAGTCTCTAAATGCTCACAACAGCTGGGACTGATTGAGTGTGAAGGCAGAGCTATGAACCCAGTCCAGGTATCCAACATGGTGGCTGCTACCCAACCGTTTGAGCCACCTGGCCTGCTGCTCCCAGGATGTGCATTTAGAGACCTGGAATTGGGAGCACAGAAGGGATTCTAACCCAGCGACTGTGATAGGGGATGTGGATATAGCAGGTGTCTTGACTGTTACGCCACTGATTCTGCACCTTACTCCCCTTTAAAACATACTTGAAAGACGGACAAGAGGCAGATTCTCTGTTTGCTGGTTCATTCCTCAAATGTGCAAAATGCCACCCTGACTTGGCTATTAGCCTAGGGTCTAGGGCTCAGCAGCAGAATCCTAAACTCGCTTGAGTCATCACTGTATCACTACTGCTCCTTGAGTTCTCCCAGGAGCAGGAAGCTGGAAGCAGGAGCCAGAGCTGACCATTTATCCCAGGTACTGTTGGGGGGAGGGACAGGACATTCCAGACTGCATCTTACTGACAGGCTAAGCATCCACTCCTGCTTTTGTAGAAAGAGTGACGAATAGAACTCACATCTGCTGGCTCATTCTTCACATGCTGGTGGTGGTACGTGTGGTTATAGTGTTGGTGACAGCTGGTACTAATGTGGGGACCCTCTGGGGCCTCAATCCAAGTTACTGCTATGTTTGGAGCTCCCATCACCTCCTCCATAGATCTACTTAGCACAAAATTCTGCTTATCAAACCCATGCATTCCTTTTTTTTTTTTCCCCTTTAAAAACTATCTAAGATTTATTTATTTCAAAATGGTTACAGAACAAAAAAATAAAATAAAATAAAATAAAATAAAATAAAATAAAATAAAAATGGTTACAGAGAGATAGGAAGAGATAGAATCTATCAGTGGATTCATTCTCCAGATGTGCAAAACAGCCAGGGCTGGGCCAGGCTGAAGCTAGGGTCTTCTGGGTTTGCCTCAGGGTGGCAGGGTGCAAGTACGTTTTCTGCTGCTTTCCCAGAGCGTTAGCAGAAATCTGAATTGGAAGTAGAACAGAACACAAACAAGTGCCCGTCGGGGATGCTAGCATCCAGGGCAGTGGCTTAACTGGCTGTTCTGCATTGAACGCCCCCAATCCCAAACCCCCATGGTCTCCTGTGGTATGTAGGTTTCAGCTGTTAGACCAAATGTCTACTTCTAATTTTTTTTTAATAGACATTGAATCATAGTACTATGCAGGTTTTTTTTTAGACCCATGTTAAACAGTCTTAATTTTTTAAGTATACTTTGAATGAGGTGTGGTAAAATAGTTTTAAACTTGAGGTAACCTGGTATCTCCTGCAGTTTAAGAACCCGAGCTATGTGTGTTTGAGTTCCTACTAGATTATTTTTAGAATCTCTTGCTCTTGTCTGTTTCTATTCTGAGAACTCCCTTGGACTCTTCCAGGATAGTAGAACTCAAGAGGGTGATAGAAGGGATGAAGCACAAGTGTGAACCGAATTGCTATGGTGTGACGACTGGATGGTGCGAAGTGTGCCTCTTTACTGCAAATAGTACTGTTTCCAGAAAGGAGGACAAAGAATTTTTTTTCCAAATGACAATATAGTTGAAGGTGTCGGGTTTTTTTTTTTTAATGGTCTACTTTCCATACCTTTGTCATTTGTGTGTTTCAGTGTTGGTAATAATCACTAAGACTGGTGTTTATTTAGGTAACTAATATTCTTATCTAGAGTAAGCAATTCTCTGTCTTCAGAAGTTTTATATAAAAATAACACCAAAAAGTTTGTTGAATCATACATCCAGTTGACTTTTTTCTGAGCTGTGTTTTCCCAGAGGGTTTTCATTACCTTTTTCCCCCATGTTGTATAAAATCTATTTTCCCTGTGGAAGTTTTTGCTTCACATCTAAGCAAGATATTTTTCATGAATAGGAAGTCATCTGTCCTGACATTTCAATGTCAATATGTAGAACCGTGATTGACAGAGAACAAAGTCTGAATTTAAAAAAATTGTTACTTATTTGAAAGTCTACAGTTAGATATATATGCCTGGCATGATATATACTAGGGGGTGGAATTGACAAATCAGGATTTTTATGGGACTTTAAAAAGTTCCTGAAAAAGTGGAATTAAAAGAATTCCAATTTCCCCTGAACTATGTACTTGTTTGAGAGACAGAAAAGCAAACTGAGAGCTGCCATCTGCTGGCTCATTCCCCATATACCAACAGTGGCTGACACCGCCGTGCAGGGGCCAAAAACAAGGAGCAGGGACTTGGTCCCCAGCTCTGTGACTTGAGTGGCAAGAGCCTAGCTACTTGGACCACCAAAGGTGGGTCCTGGAATTGCTTTTGGATAAACTACTGTGGGACATGAGTTATTTTAATCCCCAGGCTAAAAGACTCACTTTCCCCAAAATACTTTCTTTCTTACTGTTATTTGAGAAGTTGAGTTAATAGAAAAATACAGAGGAAAGTTTCTAAGATTCATTTTGTTTTACTTGAGAGAATCTGAGGTGGTAGGGAAAGACAGAAATCTTCTCTCCTGATTTACTCCCCAAATGGTGGCAACAGCTGGAATTGGGCTCATCTGAAGCCAGGAACCAGGAGCTTCCTGAAGATCTTTCACATCGATGCAAGGCCAGCCTGCACTGCTTTCCCAGGCTAGTATTAGGAAACTGGATCAGAAGTGGAGCAGCCAGGACTTGAGTCAGTGACCATAGAGGGTGCTATCCTCGCTGGTAGAGGCTTAGCTTGCTACACCATGACGCTGGCCCCGTGTTGGTTGGATTTTTAAAATATATATTTAATATAACTGAAAGACAGTGAGACAGAGATGTCTATCTCTTCCTTAGTTCATTCCCCAAATGCCTGCAACATGTAAGTCTGGGTTTAATGAAAGTCAGGATCCCAGAACTCTGGGTCTCCCAGATGGGTGGCAGTGACTCAAGCATTTAGCCCATCATTTACTTCCCCCACGATGTGCATTATTAGAAACCTGGAAGTTGACGCAGAGTGAGATCTTGAACCCAGACACTCTGAAAGGCAGGCACCCTGAGTTGCTTTGAGTGTTGAGCTGCATGCCTGCCCTTCTCTTGGACTTTTGAGGAACCATTATTGTGTTTTCTAGAGCAGTTGCACCATTTTACATTCTCTCAGTGGTGCTCAGGATGGCAAGTTGCCACATTCTTTCCAGCAAAACTTTGTATGAAAAAAATTGTGAAAGCCATCCCAAGGTGTGTGAACTGGTATCAGTTTATGATTTGCTTTTTTTTTTTTTTAAGATTTATTTATTTTTATTGCAAAGTCAGATATACGGAGAGGAAGAGAGACAGAGAGGAAGACCACAATGGCCGGAGCTGAGCTGATCTGAAGCCATGAATTCGGAGCTTCATCCGGGTCTTCCACATGGGTGCAGAATCCCAAGTCTTTGGGTGGTCCTCAATTGCTTTCCCAGGCCACAAGCAGGCAGCTGGATGGGAACTGTAGCATTTGAAGTGTGAACCATCTGGGATGCTGGCACTTGAAGGTGGATGATTAGCTTATTGAGTCACAGCACTAGCTTTCTCAGAATTGTTTTTGATGCATTGGAAGATTTATTGTTTCTCATGGTTTTTGTTTTTAGGCTTATTTGATTATGGGTATTGCAGTTAGAATTAGGTTATGAAAGAATTAGTTATTAGCTGGACAGAATCTTGGCTATATACTTTGTTTTCTTAAAATTGAAGTGCCGGTTGCAAGTGGGAAGAGGCAGATAAAAGTTTATACAATAATTTAGTGATGAAATGATTTGTAGTTAAATTTGGTGGTACTTGATGCTTTTTATAATTATTGAGATCGTAAACCATAAACATTTGGATTGTATTAATAAAATTAGTTTGAAAGCAGCTTGTGAATTAAATCTTTAAATGGCTGTTTTCTCAAGAGTTTCTGTTTCAGATCTTTTATACCTTATGTGTTCACCTTTCCCCTGAATGAAATGCTTGCGTTTTCCTGTGATCTGGAAGTTTTGCTTACTGTGCCTGTTTTCTTGCAGGTTTTCTGTTTTGTACATACGTTATTTTGTATATACTGTATATGATGACTTCAGTGAGCAGTGACCGTTGCCGCAGTGCTCGGGAAAAACCCCAGATTTCAACAACACAGGCAACACAGCCGCAGAAACAAGTGGTGCAGGTGGGTGTTGGTGAAATTCTTCTGGACTTGTATAGATTTAAGGCATTTAAAGTTTTGTAGGAAACCTCAGGATTTTGGACCTCGTTTAAAATAGAGACTGCAAATAAAGGATGTAATATTGTCGATGCAAAGGACAATTGAATATACTGTGAAAACTGATCCTGGTGTTGGCTGTAGCTACTACCTAACATTTAGACCATCTCCGTCATTGTTAATTTTGCTGTGCTTCTAGAATCCATTATGAAAATCAAAGTATGTATTAAGTACCACTCTAATGTAGTGAACTATTTGTAAAGTCTAAGATGTTTCAAGATTTTTTCTTTTTTTTTTAAAGATTTATTTATTTTTATTACAAAGCCAGATATATAGAGAGGAGGAGAGACAGAGAGGAAGATCTACCGTCCGATGATTCACTCCCCAAGTGACCGCAATGGCCAATGCTATGCCGATCCAAAGCCAGGATCCAGGAATCTCTTACAGGCATCCCACATGGGTACAGGATCCCAAAGCTTTGGGCTGTCCTCGGCTGCTTTCCCAGGCCACAAGCAGGGAGCTGGATGGGAAGTGGAGCTGCTAGGATTAGAACCGGCGCCCATATGGGATCCCAGCATGTTCAAGGTGAGGACATTAGCTGCTAGGCCATGCCACTGGCCTTTTCTTGAAAGCATTGAGGAGAGTGTTTCTTTCAGCCTTGGGATGGATCTTAATTTTCAAGATCTGTTTGCGTAATGCTTTTAATGTTAGATGCACCCTACTCTGCAGTTTATTTAAGATATTATTTTTAATGAGGTGAGACAGTTCAAGAAGTGCTGAGCATAAAAGCTGGCACATAGTTATATAATGTTATTTGCTGAATTCATAAACAAGCTTCTTTTGGGAGACACTATGCAACAAAGTAAATAAACCTTGGCTGGTAATTTTAAGTTGGCTTGATTATCCTTTGATAATTGCAAATACTTTGTATAATCTTTTCATACTGACACACCCTGTTGATGTTTTAGTGAGACAATGTGTAGATTTTGCTTGATCATTCCATCAAAAAGAAATGAGTCAGGTCAAAGGGAAGAATGTGTTCACCTGCTGGTTCACTCCCCAAATAATGTCATAGGGTAGAACTGGGCAGACTGAAGCCAGGGGCTTGGAACTCCATCTGGGTCTCCTGTGAGTGTGGAAGGGGCTGTTATCTGAGCCTTTATCCATTGTCTCCCTGGGCATAGTAGCAGAGAGCCACAGCACAAATACTGGTCCCTATTTGATTCTTAAGTAAGATTGGCTTTGTGACTTGTTCATCATAACAGATACTTTTGCTTTCTAGTGTTTGTTCTTAAATACTGTTACCCAGCTTGGCATTTATTTAAAAAAACTTACTAGGGGCTAGCACCATGGTGTAGCTCACTAAGCCTACACTTGCAGTGCTGACATCAAATATGCAACTGATTTGAGTCCTGACTGTTCCATTTCTTTTTTCTTTTTTCTTTTTTTTGTTTTAAAGATTTATTTCTATTACAAAGTCAGATATACAGAGAAGAGGAGAGACAGGAAGATCTTCCGCCCAATGCAACGGCTGGTTCTGTGCCATTCTGGAACCAGGAACCAGGAACCTCCTCCCGGTCTCTCACATGGGTACAGGATCCCAAAGCATTGTGGTGTCCTTGACTGTTTTCCCAGGCCACAAGCAGGGAGCTGGCTGGGAAGTGGAGCTGCCTGGATTAGAACCAGCGCCCATATGGGATCCCTGTGCAGTCAAGGCGAGGACTTTAGCTGCTAGGCCACGGCTGCTGGCCATCTGTTCCGTTTCTGTTTTTGATCGTGGAGGCAGTGGAGGCTAGCACAAGTGTTTGGCTTGTACACCCACATGGGAGACCCAGAAATCCTGGCTTCAAACCAACCCAGCTCTGGCCCTTGCTGCCACTTGGGGAGTGAGCTAACAGGTGGAAGAGTGTGTCTGTTTCTTTGTTCCTCTTCTTCTCTCCTTGTAACTCTGCCTTAAAAAGAAACAAACCAAAACACACACACAAACCTGATTAAGAACTGTTCATATACAGTGCTGGGACATTATTTTTTTTATTGATCGGAATTTAAGAAAAAAAGTTTCTCGAATGCTCTTTTATTAAAGAAGTGATGCAATTTACAAGTACTTGTAGTTGGGATTATCTAATAATAACTTTTAAAAATTTAATTGCTTATTTTAATCATATCTGTAAAAACAAGCAAGATCTTTTGAAAAAAGGGCACATGAACTACTGGGAACTTAGGCTATCCCATCCTGCCTTTTCCCTTCCCACCTGCTAGCACAATTTGGGCTGATTTTCTAAGGAAGTCTTTGGGTGGCTGGAGTGCTGGATTTCCTCCCAGTGTGGTCTCACCTGTGGTTTTTCCCTGGGCACAGTTTTATCTACTTACTAGAAAAAGTTGCTTGTTGAACTGTGGGAAGTATTCCATATCCTCATGTTCTAATTTGTATTTTTTTGTTTTCTTAATTTAATTAATATTGTTTGCATACTTGAGGGATGCTCACCTATGTGGGCCTCTGTTTAGGGTAGGGAGGGTTGGGTGTGGCAGAAGCAGAGCAGAACTTTTTAAAAAAGATTTATTATTTATTTTTATTGGAAAGTGAGTTATACAGAGAGGAGGACAGATAGAGAGGAAGATCTTCCATCCGATGATTCACTCCCAAAGTGTCTGCAATGGCCAGAGCTGATCTGATCTGAAGCCAGGAGCTTCTTCTGGGTCTCCTACGTGGGGGCAGGGTCCCAAGACTTTGGGCCGTCCTCTACTGCCTTTTCAGCCACAGGCAGAGAGCTAGATGGGGAGCTGGGCCTCCAGTATTAGAACCAGTGCTCATATGGGATCCCAGTGTGTGCAAGGCGAGGACTTTAGCTGCTTGACTACTGTGCTGGGCCCAACAAATCTTTATTTTTACTTATTTTCTCCTGTGTTTGCATGACTAAGAGAGGGAGCTGTTCCTTCCTATCAAACTACATCAACACCTGGGGATGGGGGGCAGTCCTTTGATGATGCCTGAGAGACACCAATGTGCTTTCCCAGGTGCATTAACAGGGATTTGGATGGGAAGCAGAACAACTGGGACTCAGCTGGTGTTCTGCTCCGGGGTACTAGCAGGCAGCATCTTACTGTGGTAGCACCGCAGTACCTGCCCCCAGAAGAGTAGTTTCTAAATGAGTAACCTTAAAGTGAACAAAGGAAGGAGAGGCAGAGAGGAAGATCTTATGTCTGTTGATTCATTTCCCAAGTGAGGGCAACAGCTGATGCTGCGCCGATCCAAAGCCAGGAGCCAGGAACTTCCTCCAGGTCTCCCGCTTGGGTGCAAGGTCCCAAAGCTTTGGGCCGTCCTCAACTGCTTTCCCAGGCCACAAGCAGGGAGCTGGATAGAAAGTGGAGCTGCCGGGATTAGAACTGGTGCCCATATGGGATCCCAGGGCATTCAGGGCGAGGACTTTAGCCGCTATGCCACGGTGCTGGGACCCAGGCAGTAGCTTTTACTTGATGCACCACAAGCCAGTCCTAGTAAAATTTTTTTTCCTTGTTGTAATTTTTAATATTGTTTCCGTAGTTGAGGAATACAGACCCTTGTGCACCTTTGATTAGGGGGAGTATAGTTGAGGTGTTGAGGAAGCTTGGTGGGACAAATGCTTCATTTTTTTTTTCTCCTCTGTTTGCAAGGAGGGAGGCTGCTTTTTGCAGCCAGGGCTAGTGGATGGTGAACTGCTGACCTCAGAAACCCCAATGTGGGGATGAGTATTCTGAGGGTGTTACTAACTGTTTTTGTTAGTTCTATTACCAGCTTTGTTGCACCAGGGTTGAGAAAATCTTGCCAAGAATTATTGGCTGACCAAGTCCACCTTCGTGAATCTACAGGCCCAGACAGTTGCTGCAAAGCTGGGCCAGGAGGGTAGTCCACCATGTTCTACTTTGTGTTCTCTGAGGAGGCACTTGTCATGTTCCAGCCTAGATGAGCTGGCTGTTATATCCCCTATGGAAAGTTAAAAAAAAGTTTAATAAGGATTGATTATAAACTGTTTTGCTATTTAGCAAAATACAAGCTTTTTCTTCAGAACTGAGATGTCTTTTCAGTAGCCGTTTTGCTTTGATCCTGGAGTTGGGTTATAATCCTGAGCCCCTGGCTTCTGTTGTCTGGCTCTCTTGCTTTTCTCTTGTGTTGGTTCATCTGCCTCCCCAAGAAGAAGAAAATTTAAAGGAGTGACATAACCTGTGAAGATGAGGGAGGCTTTAGTTCATTTCTCCTTTGTATTACTTGATGTGATGCTTACCATGGAAACGGACACCCTACAATAGAGGGCTCCCCTCCCCTATTTTTATTTATTTTATTTTATTTATTTTTAAAGATTTATTTATTTATTGGAAAGTCAAGTATACAGAGAGGAGAGACAGAGAGGAAGATCTTCCGTCCGATATTCACTCCCCAAGTGGGCGCGACGGCCGATGCTATGCCAATCCGAAGCCAGGATCCAGGAACTTCTTCTGGGTCTCCCACGCGGGTGCAGGGTCCCAAGGCTTTGGGCCGTCCTTGGCTGCTTTCCCAGGCCACAAGTAGGGAGCTGGATGGGAAGTGAAGCTGCCGGGATTCGAACCGGCACCCAGATGGGATCCTGGGCATTCAAGGCAAGGACTTTAGCCGCTAGGCTACTGCGCCAGGCCCCCTCCCCTATTTTTAAAAGGAATGATTTGCTTGGAAGAGTTACTTACTAGAAACGGTGAGAGAGTCCGAGATCTTCCATGGGCTGTTTCACTACCCAGCTGTTCACAGTAGCCACGGCTGGGCGCTCTGCAGAGCTAAGAGCTTCAGGTCTCACATGTGGGCTGTCTTGTGCTTCTCGCAGGTCAGCAGTAGGAATCTGGATTAGATGTTAGTGACACTTGTTGAGTGCTGGTGTCACAGATAGCGTGTTAATCCAGTACACAACACTCCCTTTTAAAGTTGATAATTCTGTTATTGAGGTGCTGTAGTGCTTGAGAGCTTATTTGACCCAGATTTTGGCATATAATTCGTGTTTTTGTGCTTAACTGCTTAACGGCTGTCTGCTTTCCAGGCAACAGCTGAACAGATGCGTCTTGCTCAAGTGATCTTTGATAAGAATGATTCAGATTTTGAAGCTAAAGTTAAACAGGTATGTATTTGACAGAAGAGTATGATTTTAGTAATGTGATGTTACTGTGCTTCAAAAAATAATTTTACTGAAGATTTCATTATTAAACTGTGAGTCTTTTTTAGTGGCACCTCATGTCCATGTGTTGAATTTTGACTTGTAGCTAAAGTATTTGTCTGTATCCAGATGAAGGAATTGAATATATACATCCTGCTGATGGAGTGTTTTTTATTTTTTTTTTAAAGATTTATTTTTATTATTTTTTCATTGGAAAGGCAGATATACAGAGAGGAGAGACAGAGAGGAAGATCTTCCGTCCGATGATTCATTCCCCAAGTGAGCGCAACGGGCCGATACTATGCCGACCCGAAGCCAGGAGCCTCTTCCGGGTCTCCCACGCGGGTGCAGGTTCCCAAAGCTTTGGGCCGTCCTCGACTGCTTTCCCGGGCCACAGGCAGGGAGCTGGAAGGGAAGTGGGGCTGCCGGGATTAGAACCGGCGTCCACATGGGATCCCGGGCGTGCAAGGCGAGGACCTTTAACCACTTGCGCCACCGTGCCGGGCCCGATGGAGTGTTTTTTAAATGCTAATGTTTATGTGGACCATTGGTTATGCATTATGAAATACCTACATATATAAAAATGTTTAATAATTAGCACAATCTTAAATATTTTTTAATATTTAGAAAAACTTAAATTTAAAAAAAAAGATTTTTTTTTTTTTTCTGTTAATTGGAAAGGCATATTTACAGAGAGGCGAAGCAACAAGACAGATGGATGGGAAGTGGAGTAGCCTGGACAGGTACTGGTGTCCATATGGGATACCGGCACTTTCAGGCAAATTATTAGCCAATTGAGCCATTGTATCAACCTCTGTTTGTCTTTCTATTTTATGTGTGATTCCAAGTTTCTATTGGGAAAATTACAAGCAATTTTAGGTAATGTCTTCATTTACAACTTTAATGAAACGTCTTCTTGAAAACTTAATCCTGGTTTAAATCCTTTGTTGCTTATTTTGTCTTCAAGAGTCTAGAAATCAGACTGTATCCTTACCTCACAGTCACATATTCCAGTGCTTAGTAGTCATGTTCCAGTAACTGAGTTTCCTGCTGTGAGACCACGCACTTTGACCATCTTCCACAGCTTTCCCAGGCCATCACCAGGGAGCTGGATGGGAGTAGCTGGCACTCCAGCTGGTACCTATATAGGATGCTAACTCTGCCGGTAGAGGGTTAATTTGCTGTGCCATTGTGCAGGCCTCAGTGTATACTTATGTATGTGGTACTGTTTAATAAACTGAAACGTACATAGTTTAACTTGTGGGAGAGTTGATATGTAGTTTAAGTCTGACAGACTTACTGAAAGGATATGGGGCAGACACAATAATAGAACATATGCTGTAGATTCAGTTTGGACATGGCCATCTTTATGTGCCTGGGTTGCATAATTTCTGTATTTGAAGAATATCAAGAAGAATCTTGATAATCATCCAGTTTGGGATGCCTCCCTAACCATTTTCTAATACTTTTAAAAGCTTATGGAAGTGACGGGAAAAAATCAAGATGAATGCATTGTGGCCCTACATGACTGTAATGGAGATGTGAACAAAGCTATCAATATATTGCTGGAAGGGAATTCAGACACGGTAAATGTTACTAATTGGTTTGCATTGCTATTTGTCTTCGTTTCTGTGTTGCATTTAAAAAACTGATTTATTTACTTTTTTTCAAATCATGGAGATCTTTCATCTGTTGGTTCAGTTGCCAAATGGCTGTACTCAACCAGGACTGAGCCAGTAGTTTGGTTCAAGTCTTACACATGGGTGCAGGAATTGAAGGAAGCACTGGGCCATTTTCCATTTATTTCCCAGGAACGTTAGGCGAGCTGGGTCAAAAGTAGAGCAGTTGGACTCAAAATTGGCAACAATATGGGATGCTGGCTTTGCAGATGTTGGCTTAATCCACTGTGCTGCATTGCCAGTTGCCTGTATTGCATTTGTAAAATTTTAATGGAATTTTTTATTTTTAATTTTTAATTTTATTTTTTTATTTTATGTTTACATAGTTGAAAGGGATACATTTTGAACTTCATCTTGATTTGGGTAGTATTTGCGGGGCTATTACAGTCATTCCGTATTTTTTTTAAGTTCCAGAAATAACATTAACCTGAACTGACTGTTGTTGTTGTGTATAGTTTATTCATGATGTTGTGGAATCCAAAGACTTGAACTTGATCATCTACTCCATCCTCAGTTTCCACAACTGTTTGGATATAGGATATTTCTATCTAATGAAAACTTCTCTTGGCTTAACTAATGTTTCTTCATATCAGTTGTCAGCCCTAACTTCTCATTGCATTTCGATCAGGATCTGCTGGTTGGTCTCTTTACATGTGGATATTCTTACGTATACATTCTCATAACATGTGATAAGAAAATAGGTTTCATTATTTAACATTTGGTGAGTGTATGGGTAAGCTAACAGTCTTCCTTTTTAGAAGTGACAGAGCTAAAGCTTCCCCAGGCAGATGGTTATAGGCTTAATATTAGAAAAGAAAGCTAGAATATTGCATAAAAGTAGTTTTTTTTTTTTGGTTACCTGTTGAACATAGTTGTTTTTTCAGTGTGGCCACATTGAATTTCCTTTCTTCGCCTCTTAAGAAAGTGGCCTATAAGAGCCTGGATACAGGGGCGGAAGAGTCATTGTTTAGAGGTCTGCAGGCTTGGTGGTGTGGAGGGAATGGAGACAACATCTTTGTGAAATCCTGATTTGTTCAGAAACATTGTGTGGCACATAGCAATTTTTCCTTCTGATAGCCCTGTTTCTTACCTGGCTGCTGACTGAAGCAACTGTGACTAACCAGCTGGAAAGAGTTTGCGTAGCTGAGGTACTGTTAGTTGAAGTGGGGTGGCAGGTTGTAAACACTGTAAGGTTGCTAGGAGCAAGTGCTTCATAAGGCTTGTAGAAAAACAAGTCTGGTCCTGTTGGCTGCCTCTGTTCTGTGAACAGGGTCTTGTAGGGGCAAAGTTTCTGCTTTGGGAAGGTATTAGGTGGACTTGTCCATATTCTTAAGGGTGAATTTATTTTTTTTCCCTCACATAATGATAATTATCATCGAGCAAAATAGGGAACACACGTTCGTAAGTGCTGAGCATTTAGTTTCATCTTCATTTTTGTTCTCATGTGAAAATTGTTTTTGTGGTCAGTCCCTTGCATTACTGTACTTGTTTATTTTTGTATGTTGTCTCTGTTGTTGGGTCTATGTGAAACTGAGAGTGAATGAGTTGTCTGAATGCTGCTTTCCTGATTACTAAAATATGCCGATTTCTTCACCTGCATCTGTACAAGTGCTAAAATTGGGATGGCAAATGCTGCCACAGGTGTTTTTTGTGGAAATCATCCGTAGTTACTTGGCTCACATTGAGCTCCTGATCTGTATGCTTCTGCAGTTGTATGAGTGTGCAGTAGCAGCTTTACCATTTACTGTGGCGTTAACAGGAATTGCCTTTTCTACCATTCTTCTACTTCCCTCATAAATTCTTGTTGGTCTCTTTAAATTCTTCAGCCAATATGTGCTTGGCAGAGGGCTATACTTTGCCTAATGATGTGGGGCAAGATGTGCCTTTCCCTGGTGCTTTGCACAGAAAGCTGCCCATTTTGTAGTGGATGAGTAGTATAAATGCGGAAGTGTTTTATGTCTTCACACAGCTAGTGCACTGTGGATGTGCACATGTACACAGTGGCAAACCAGTGTACTGTTTATAATTTTTTTCAGGATTTTCGGAAATTTACTTGTTTTTCTCACAAAAGGATTGCAGTCTATTTCATACAGTTGTCTAGTTTATTCAGATTAAAAAACAAATTTGTCACTATAGCATTCTTTCTCTGAAATTGTTGAGCTTCATTTAATTAGAAAAGCATGACACAGAGGCAGCACTGTGGGGTGATAAGCCAAGTCTTTGCTTGCTTTGCTGGCATCCTGTATGGGTGCTAGTTCATGTCTTGGGCGCTCCACTTCCAATCTAGCTCCCTACTTATGCACTGGGAAGGCAGAACAGGCTGGCTCAAATCCTTGGGTGCCTGGCAGAGTCCAGCATCCTGTTGTCAAGATATAGTAAACTGTTTCATTGGGAGTCCATCTTTGATATAGAAGTAGAAATGCATGGTGCATTGTACTCTCATATCTGTATACTATAGTCTCCGTTACACAGTTACTGCATATCGCCTTAAATGAAAAGCTACAATACAAAATCAACAACAGGAGAAAAATAGAAATTTACAATGCCATGAAGTTAGATAAATTGTACTGAATGACTGATATGTCACTGAAGAAATGAAAAAGAAAATCAATAACTTTGTTGAAGAAAATGATGCTAGTGTATGATCTATGAGTCCGTGAAGAATTTAATGAGAGTTTTGAAGAGAAGAACTTAAAAAAATCCATGAGATATAGTTTCTGCTGATTTTTGTTGGTGAGATATGTCTCTTGTAGACAGATGGGTTTTGAGTTTTAAATCCAGTCTACTAATTTATGATGTTTGAATGATGAGTTTAACCTGTTTGCATTTAAGATTCATCTACATTCAAGGCTCATATGAATGGGTGGTAATTTGGTCCTGTCATTTTAGCAGTAGGTTGTTACTTGATTTAGTCTTCTGTTATTTTCCTGAGATGTTCTTCGTATTTCCCTTTGGTTTTAGTGGGTGCTGTTCCTCTGTCAAGAGAACATCTTTAAGTATCCTTTGTAGAGCAGGTTTGGAATAGGCATGTTCTTTTAACTTTACCTAGTAAGGATTTTATTTCATTTTCAAACAAAGGAAAGCTTTGCTCTATATGTTATCCTGGGTCTACAATTTTTTTCTTTTAGAATTTGGAATATGTCACTCCATTTTATTCTGGCCTGGATCTTTTCCTTATGTTCTGTTGATGAGAACTTGATTATCATGTGTTGTGATGAAGATCACTTTTGGTTAACACTGTTGAGAGTTCTGTGCCCCTCCTGGATGTTGTTTCCCAGGTCTTTCTCTAGATTAGGGAAATTTTCCCTTATTACTACATTGAATGCACCTTTAATCCCAGCTTCTCTTTCTGCTTCTTCTGGGACTTGCATAATCTTATATTTGGCCTTTTAATAGTGTCTTTCAGTTCTTGAATACTGTTTACTGCTATACTTCCAGCTTTTTGTTTGTTTCCTCCTGGTGACAGGAAATATTTTCCAATTTTGAGATTCTTCTTTATTCATTCTATTTTGGAGATTCTCCACTGAATTTTTAATTTGCTCCATTGTATTCTTAATTTCTGATATATCAGTTTTCATTTGATTCATTTCCTGTGTGACATGTTCCTTAAATTTCTTGAGCTCCTGTGTTACATGCTTCGTGTGATTGTTAAGAAGCTTTATAACCAGTGTTTTGAATTCTGTGTCCCCCATTTTTTCAATGTCTTCCTCAGTTAACTCTGATGTTGGCAAAGGGTTTTGCTGCTTTGCAGGGGAAAATTTGGTAATATTTATTGTGCCTTTATTGATAATTGTACTTCTGGTTATCAGATTCTTCTCCTTGGGGCAAGATTCTAAGGTGTGTCACCCACAGGTCTACAGTTCAAATTTTTTTTTTTTTAGATTTATTCATTTATTGGAAAGTCAGATATACAGAGAGAAGGAGAGACAGAGAGGAAGATATTCCGTCTGATATTCACTCCCCAAGTGAGTGCAACGGCCGATGCTATGCCAATCCGAAGCCAGGATCCAGGAACTTCTTCCGGATATCTCACACAGGTGCAAGGTCCCAAGGCTTTGGGCTGTCCTCGACTGCTTTCCCAGGCCACAAGCAGGGAGCTGGATGGGAAGCAGGGCTGCTGGGATTAGAACCAGCGCCCCAAATGGGATCCTGGGGCATTAAAGGTGAGGACTTTAACCACTGCGCCATGGCGCCGGGCCCATGTGCAGTCACTTTTGCCACTCCCTCCAGCAAGTTCAAGGTTTGGGCTCTTATGTTAGACTTGCACCATGGTCTCTGTAGCCCCAGCTCCTGGCTCCCTAGTCTCCATCTCCTGTGATCCCGTGCTGAGGCTGCACCGTTGTCTGTACAACCTTTCTCTTACTTCCTGTTAGAGTAGTTCCTACCATTAGGGAGACACCAGGTGTCCTGTGTAACTAGATTGTTGGCAGTGCTGATTTTTCTGGAGCCTGCTGGCCGTTAGGTCTGAGGGCTACATGGACAGTGTTTGACCTGTGCGATGCCGAAGTTGCTCGCAGCTCAGTTGTCCCTGCAGTCTTAAAGGTTTTTCCACACTGTACAGAATGGTGCCTGATGTGCCACTACTAGAGTTCTTGATCTGCTGGCCGTAAGGTGTGAGTGCTACTCAGACCCATTTTGGGTGGAGCCTGTAGGATTTCATGTTGTTGCAGTTCACTGAGCCAAAAATGAGTTCATTCTCAGCTCAGTGCATTCTCAGTACTGTTCCATAGCCTTTGACTCCCTATACAAAATGGTACTCGATTCAGCTCTTGGGGGCAGACTGGGCTGTGAAATGTACCCTGTTCCTACACTGCCTGTCTGGGACTTGCTGCTCTGTCTCTGCTCCTGGTAAATTAAACAGACCAGGATGGGCAATTCTTTTTCTGGGTTCACTTCCTGAGCCCCCAGTGAATGTCGCTTCCCACCTTGTTGCTGGTGGAGATTACCGCTTACTGAATGCCAAATGCCATTTGGGTATCCTCACTGCAGCACCACGCTGTTGTGTCGGCTGCCTTCCCATGTCTGTCAGTGTGCAGGTGCCCCTCTGCTATCATTCTGTTTCCTGTTTGCTAGAATGTTCCCTCTCTGCTTCACACTGGCTGATGTTTCTCCATCTGTTTAAATGTGTTCTTACCCTATTCCGCCATCTTGGTTTGGTGCTGGGCCAAGCTGAAGCCAGGAACTAGGTGGTGCATTTGGGTCTTCCATGGAGGAGCAGAGATCAAAGCACTTGGGCCATTTTATGTTGGTTTTCTAGATATGTAATGGAGTTGGATCAGAAATGGAGCTTCAAAGCTTGAACTGGTACCCATATAGGATGCTGATTTTGCAGTTGGCAGTTAACCTTCTATGCCACAATGCTGTTCCCCCTTCTAAATAATTTTGTAATCTTTGAAATACTAACAATTGAAAGCAGAAATTTTTGAAATAACCTATGTATTAGTAGTCTGAAAGTCTATTGCTGATTTGAGGTGGAGTAGTATACGTCTTGGAAAGTTGCTGTTTATTGGGAAAACAGTATGTTGGTAGGTCAGCAGGCGGTTAGCATTGTCATTTGATCATCGAAGTAGCAGAAGTACACGAGGAAGATTTAAAATAGTAAGCCAGTTAACTGCACATGCTGGGCTATTTGGATAAAAGCATGCTCAAATTATATGTACTTTTAATGACTAGTCTGAATGACAACCTTTTCTTTTTGGTAGACTTCCTGGGAGACTGTAGGGGGCAAGAAGAAAAACTTGGGGAAAGAAAATTTAGAAAACAAAGAAAATAGAGAGAAAAGAAATGAGAGAGAACCAAGTCGAGGACGTGGCAACACCAACAGGAAAGGAAGAGGTGGCAATCGTTCCAGAGAATGTAAGTACAGGCTATGAGTTTTCATGCAGTGTGAAATGCTGAAAGGCTACTGCTAGCATTGCTGGTAAGCTTATCCTTAATGGCAGGATTTATCCTTAAAGCTAGAACTAGTTATTTGAAATAGGTGTTTGAGGGTTTCACTTAATAGTAAATGAAATACTTTTTATAGATGGTACTCTTGAAAGACAGAGTGATAGAGACGTGGCCACAACTGCTAGGGCTGTGCCAGGCAGAATCCAAGAGATGGGAATGGCATCTTGGTTTTGGGTTCTGCTGTTAGTAGATATGCAAGCACTTGAACCATCAATGACTGCCTCTGGTCATTTGTAGGGAACAAGATTAACAGTGGAGTAGCTGGCACTCATGCTGGCACTCAGGTGTGGGATATGGGCATGACAAGCAGTAGCCCAACATGCTATACCATGATGTCCACTAAAGTGAAATTGGTTTTAGGCTGGCATTGAGACTTAGCAGTTACACAACCTCCTGCAGTGCTGGCATTCCATACAGGTGCCTACTTGGTGCTTATATACTGCACTTCACAATCCACCTCCCTGCTAATGCAACTGGGAGAGTAATGTTAAGATAGATCATGTCCTTGTTCCTCGACACTCAGCTGTCACCTCTGCTAGAGATATGCTGATCTGAAGTTGGGAGCCAGGATCCTCTTCTGGATCTCTCATGTGGGTACCAGGTGCCAAGGCTTTGGACCGTTCTCCACTGCTTTCTCAGGCCACAAGTAAAGAGCTGGATGGCGAGTCAGTCAGCTGGGACGTGAACCAATCATGAATTGGCTTCCCTAGGGGATGTTGGCACCACAGGGCAGAGGATTAAGCTGATGTACCACTGTACCAGCCCTGTCACCCTCGATGCCTTTCAGATGATTTTTAACCAAAGCAAACATTTTCTTACACCTACACTTGTTATATAGATATGGGTTAGATTAACAGGAAAACTATTGAGCAACTTTTCTCATTACTTTATTAGATTTAGGTTTGGCAGCATTTACAGCCCTACCATATGCAAATGCAAAATAGCTAAGTTATGAATGAATGGGACATATTTAGCATAATCACCTAGTGAATTTGGTAACTCACTCATTCCATTATGTCATATATGTTGTACACTCTATATATAGCACTGAAGAAAATAGGTGAAAGTAAATGGGCTGTAATAGTTAGAAGTGTTGCATAATATTTATTTTTATGATGGATTTATTTGAAGGACAGAATTAGAGAAAGATTTACTGTCTGCTGGATAATTCTCCAAAATTTTTATAACAGTCAGAGCTAGAACAGGCCAAAGGCAGTAGCCTAAAATTCCATCGGAGTCTGTTATGTGTATAGTAAGGGCCCAAGCACCTGGTCCATTGTTTGCTGTTTTTTAAGGTGCGTTGCTAGGAAGCTGGATTGAAAGTGAAGAAGTAGGAACTTGAACCCACACTCTTGTAAGTGCTGGTGTCTCAGGCAGTGGCTTAACTCACTACACCACAATGCCTGCCCCAAAATATCTATATTACTATTTTAATGGAGTTATTAAAAACCATTATTGGATGAACCTTGAAATGAGTATTGTGGGAAAAGTTTTGACAGATTAAGTGCTTTGTCTGTGAAGGTCTCGCTGAGAGTTAGTGCCCTTGAAGAGGCATGCAGAGCAAGCCATGCAGGGTGTCTGTAGTATGTAGTTTCTGTAGGATGGCGTCATTAGTGCCTGTTTGGAGATGAGGACGAGTGAGCACTCAGAGCATGCTTTAGAAACTCAAACTAGTATTTCTGTTTTGTCATTCTGAGCCATTCCAGGCTTTCTATTAATTTTTATTTTTAAAGATTTATTTATTTCAAAATCAGAGATGGAAAGAGGTCCAGGTGCAATAGCCTGGTGGCTAAAGTCCTCGCTTTGCAGACAAGGGGATCTCGTATGGGCTCCTTTTAAGTCCCAGCTGCTTCCCTTCCCTTCCAGCTCCCTGCTTGTGGCCTGGGAAAGCAGTCGAGAACAGCCCAAACCTTGGGACCCTACAACCATGTGGGAAACCTGGAAGAAGCTCCTGGCTCCTACCTTTGGATCGGCGTAGCTCCAACCATTGTGGCCACTTGGGGAGTGAGTCTCAGTGGGCAGAAGATCTTCCTCTCTGTATCTCCTCCTCTCTATATCTGACTATCCAATAAAAACAAATATTAAACCATCAGTTTGTGCACTCCCCAAGTGGCCAGAATAACTAGAGCTGTACCAGTCTGAAGCCAGGTGAGTACAGGGAGCCAAGGCCTCGTGCCATTTTCTGCTGCTTTCCCAGGCACATTAGCAATTAGTTGGATGGGAGGTGGAGCAGCTGGGACTTGCATTGGTACCAATAAGGGATCCTGGCAGTGCAAGCAGAGGATTAGCTTGCTACATATCTGTGCAGACTCCAGAAATGAGTGTATTTTAGGGAAGCACAAGCTTATATTGATGAGAGGGAAATCAGTAGATTAGTCTAATTTTGTTTCTGGAATTTTGACATCTGAGGTAAGTAAAATGTACTGTGATTCAGTTTTTGAGTTGTTTTTTGTTTCTATTATTACTAAATTTTTGGGTTAAATTTAACCTTCTGTTTAGGCTTTATTCTCATTGTGTCCTGTATATGTCTGGTAGGATTATGTGCGAGAGATTTTGAAAGAAGAATAGATTTTCTCTTTTTTTTCCCCCCCTAGTTAGAGGTGAAGAGAATGGAATTGATTGCAGTCAAGGGGACAAATCTTCAGATCGTGGGAAGCGAGCACGTGGTAGAGGTAAGACAGGACTAGAGGGAGAAAACGCATGAGATCAGATGGAAAGGATCTAGCATTGCTTTCCTAAGGCTCTGATCTGATGGAGGGTGGCAGTGTCGTCCAGAAGAAGAGTTGATATCTTAAGGTTTTGTCATTCATTTGCTGTTTCCTCTGAATGAGCTGTTAAGCTTGTATCATTTTTTCAAGATGTATTTATTTTTATTGGAAAGGCAGATATGCAGAGAGGAGGAGAGACAGAGAGGAAGATCTTCTTTCTGATGGTTCATTTCCCAAATGGCCGCAACAGCCGGAGCTGAACCAATCCGAAATCAGGAGCCTGGAGCTTTTTCTGATCGCGCACATGATTACAGGGTCCCAAAGCTTTGGGCTGTGCTTGACTGCTTTCCCAGGCCACAAGCAGGGAGCTGGAAGGGAAGCAGGGCCTTTTTAAAAGAAATAAATGGATTGGTGAAAGAAAGGGAGGAAGGGAGGGAGAGAGGGAAGGAGGGAGGCAGACAAGAGAAAAGAAAATGAAAAGAGAAAAGAGAAAGTAGTCATTCAGGTTTCTGCATATGATGTTGGCATCCGATATGGCCAGCAGCTTGAGTCCTGCCTGCTCTACTTCTGATCCAGCTCTTTTAATACATCTGGGAAAGCAGCAGAGGATGGCTTGAGTCCTTGCATCCCTATACCCATGGTGAGACCCTGAAGAAGTTCTGGGTACTCTCTTCAGACTGGGCCAACTCCAGCCATTGGGGGCGTTTGGGGGATTGAATCAGTGAAAGGAGTCTTGTTCAATATTAAATCAGTTTCTCCACATTACGTTTTTTTTCCCCCCACTCTCCTTGGGATTTATTTATTTGAAAGACATAGTGACAGAAACAGGATGCAGGAGATATTTTCCATTTGTTGATCCCTTCCCCGGCCCCTTCTCCCCCCAAATGAATGCTACAGTACGGTCAAAGGTAGTAGCCTGTGACTCTATCCTGGTCTTGAAGCATGAGTGGCAGGTGCCCATGTAGTTGGGCTATCTATTTTCATTTCCATTCCCCTGTGTCTCCATTCTCTGTCTCTCTGCCTCCCTCCCTTTCTTTCATTGGAATGTCGGATTTACAGTTAGTAGGAGAGATAGACAGAATTTCCAAGTACTGATTCATTCCCTAAGCATTCAAAGCTGAGCTGATTAGAACCAGTAGCTCCTTCCAGGTCTCCCGTGTGAGTGCAGGATCCCAAGGCTTTGGGCTATGCATCACTGCTACTCACAGGGAGCTGGATAGAAAGTGGAGCAGTTGGGACATGAAATGGCACTGAAATGGGATCCTAGTGCTTGAGGAAGGATTAGCCAATTGAACCAGTGTGCTTCCTATCTGTCCACCCCCACCCTTCCCCACAGGTATTTCTAAAAGCTTGAGCTGGAAGCATGACAGGTAGGAATTGAATCGGCAACTCAAATGTGGGTCACCACTGTCAAAGCCAGTGGCTTAAACTCGCTGGGCCACGATGTTGAGTCTTGCACCAGTTTATGTTCCCAAACTGTTGCCACAGAGGTGATCTCTGTCTCCAACAACACTAAATTCCTGTGCTTTTTAAAAATATTGTCTGTGCCAGTAGATGTCAGGCGGTGCTTTATTGCAGTTTTTATGTTTTCCTATCAAATTGTGAATTTGTGTGCTTAATGGTCATTTCTGTGTTTTGTTATTTTCTATGTTATCTATGCTTTCAGCTCCTTTGATACTTTTTGAATCTGTTGGGTTTTTTGTTGTTGTTGACTCTTTGTGGTTATATCTATTTTTTTGTATATGCCACTTAATTAGATATGCAGTTGATGAGCATTCTCTCCCATTCTATGGGTTGACATTTTTGTCTGTTGCTTAATGTCTTTTGAATATACATAGAAATTGTATCCACTGGTTGATTCTTCAGATGTCAACAGCAGCTGGGGTTGGGTAGTATGAAGGCAGAATTAGTCCGGGTTTCCCATAAGAGTGACCTTCCCAAGGTCTGTGTTGGCAGGAATTTCTGTCAGAAGCAGAGCCTCTGTCACCCAGTGAGGTGCTCTAGGGGATGTGGGCATCCTAATTAGGGACGTTACTCTGTCAAACACCTGCCCTAGTGGTTTCTACTTTGATAAAGTCCGGTTCTTTTGCTTCTGTTTACTGTGCTTTGGATATCCTATTTGTAAACCTATGTCTAATCCAGTTCTGTGATGTTTTCCCTGTGTTTTCTTGTTAGAATTTTATAATTAAAATCTTAAGGTAAAGTTTTAGTTCTCAGAATTTATAGGAAGTCAATTTATTTTTCTTTGTTTTTTAGGTTTATTTATGTATTTATTTTCATGGTATTACATAGTTAATTAGGGTAATAAGGGTCAATGGCTACAGGAATGTGGGGGATACCATTATTTCCACATTTTCTTTTTTCCCTTCCTGTGTCTGGATCAAGGAGGGAGATAAGGGGAGAAGCCACAACCAGCCTCCCAAATGCATCTCCACCTTGGGGTGGAGGGCAACCACCCAAAACCACCCCAGGGTCCCCGATGTGGGGCATGCACTGAGGGTCCTGCTCATGAGGTTTTGATAGTTCAGTAGTTATAAATTACTGATGATCTTGCCACTCCAAGCACAACGAAATTTTCTCCAAGCACAACGAATCCACTGGCTGTCATAGTCCCCTTAGAAGTCTGTCTTTGTCCAGGTATTCCCTGTCAACACTTGACTGAGGTTGTTGATCAATTTGTTCTGTCCTCCATCCTCTATTGTGGTACCAGGTGTCTTCTGTGGATTCTAGTGTACTGCCATATCCTCCATGTGTACCTGGATATGCTGCCCACTGCTCCATCTGAGCCACTGAGGAGGCTCAGCGCTGACATATACACTCCATAATCAGACCTTGGAACCTGAAATTCTTTCCATGTTTGGGGTTCTGAGTCCAGTGATTCAGTTTTGGGGATCCCCAAAGAAACGTCATCTGAGGAGATCCCAGACCTAATTCTTGTGTGTGCTTACTGATACAGGGTCTGGTACATCCACCATCCCAGTCAGCTTATGCACATGATGGTGGTTGCAATTGCTGGATCAGTTCTATTTCCAGCCCTATCTTCCATATGATCTAATGGGTGTTACAGCCCAGCCTGATCCTGCCCACCGTACATTTGGCCCTCATGCAAACCAGTGAGAGCTCCATCCTAGTCAGAGCAACCCACAGTAACCTCCTCCAGGCCTACCCCCTACCCTGGTTCCTGTGCTTGCCAGTATGTACAGCTGACAGATCTAGTCTGTCCCATAACCCATATGTATCAGTGGGCATTGAAGTCCAATTCAACCCAACCAGCCTCATTATCCAGTCCATACACGTGCATGTGGGTGCCACTCTCTAGCCATGCCCATCCCTAATCCTGGTTCTCATGTTCACCAGTCGGAATGGCAACCCAAGAGGGAGATGCCCACTGTTTCTCTGATGGACTCGCTCCCACTCCTGGATCATGCACTCCTCAGGTGGTTCTGCAGTTTAACTTGACAGAATTTGCCTCTCTACCAGCCTCTGCCAGCTGATGTTGTAGCAAAGCCCAACCAACCCACACCTACTCTGTCTTGTGTATACACCAATAGGAACAGTTATCCCAGCCTTGCTTTTCCCTGATCTGGCTCACATGAGGTCAACAGTGTTGTAGCCCTTCCCTTCCTGGTCTACCCCTGATCCCAGCGATCATGCTCTTCAGTGGGAGTGGTGGTCCAGCAGGACAGCTTTCCACATTCCACCTACCAACTTTGCCCCCTCCCTCCCAGGTCTCATATGTGCTGGTTGGGTGCTGCAGCCTAGTCTGGTATGGCCTGTCTCACCATGACTTTTGCCAATGGGTGCTGTAGCCCTGCTGGGCCCAGCCCACCCTAGTTCTAGCTCATGCTGGTAGGGGCTACAGCCTAACCCAGCCCAGCAGGTCCCCAGTCCTGGCCTTCGTGAACTGGCTTGTGTTGCTGTCCAACCCGACCTGACCCACACTCTATTCTGGTGCTCTGATTCACCAGCCGGTGATATGAACTGGCCAACCTGGCTTGCCCCCAACATGTGGCAATTGTATGCCAGTGGTACCATTCCCTGGCCTGGTCTGGGCTGTTCCCTATCGTATTTCTTTTTTTTTTTTTTTTTTTTTTTTTTTTTTTTTTTTAGATTTATTTTTATTATTTTTTCATTGGAAAGGCGGATATACAGAGAGGAGAGACAGAGAGGAAGATCTTCCATCCGATGATTCACTCCCCAAGTGAGCGCAACGGGCCGATACTATGCCGATCCGAAGCCAGGAGCCTCTTCCGGGTCTCCCACGCGGGTGCAGGTTCCCAAAGCTTTGGGCCGTCCTCGACTGCTTTCCCAGGCCACAAGCAGGGAGCTGGAAGGGAAGCGGGGCTGCCGGGATTAGAACCGGCGCCCATATGGGATCCCGGGCGTGCAAGGCGAGGACTTAACCACTTGCGCCACCGCGCCGGGCCCGCCCTATCGTATTTCTTATGTTAACCTTCAGTGATTGTGTCCTGACCAAGGAGTTTCCCAAGCTCCTCCATCAGAACCTCTCCCATTGCCAGAACTCCACCCATCAGTCGGACCATGGGCCAGTCCCACTTAGTCCACCTCCTCTCCTAGCAATAACAGTGACCTTTCCTGATCAGCCTTCAATCATTTTGCTTTTTCTGCTACAGCATAGCCAAGCCTGGTCCACACCCAAACACAGCTCACACATGGCTCAGCAGTGGCAGAGATCTAGCTCAGCCCATCCTATGCCCACCCTGGTTCTCACAAGCTCCAGTGGGTGCTGGAGTCTAATGCAGTCTGGCACACCTCAGACCCAGTCCACACCTATGCCAGGGGACTGTAGCCATGTCCAGACCAGATAGCAGCCCTTCCTCCAGCCCTTGAACTCACCAGTGGGACCCACAACCCAGCCAGGGTGTCCCTTTTGCTCCCCAACCAGGGCATTTTCCAGCCACAGATCTTGCATGTGCCAGTGATTGCTCTGATCCAGCTTGGCATAGTTCCTCACCTGGTTGGCCTTTGCCTTTGGGTGCTACAGCCTGGTCTGACCTGGCTTTCCCCCAGTCCCAAATCTTGGTGGTGAAGAACCTGAAACCTGGCCCTGCTCAATCTCTTCCCATCCTTGGCTCATGCAGACCTGTAGGTGTGACAGCTTATCCCATCTTGACCTATGCTCCATCCTGGTTTCTGCACTTGCCAGTGAGCTGAGGTTTGCTCAGCCATGCCTGATCTGCCCCCTTCCCAAAACCAATCCACATACTTGCCAATGGTTAGAGCTACCTTTCTCAGCCTACCCAACACCCAGACCTGGACCATATACTTGCCAGCAGGAGCTACTAGGGGAGTTTCCCAAGTTTCCCCCCTTGGCCTACTCTCAGAACCAGATCTCGACCATGTGGGTGCTAGGCCTTTGCCTGGCATTGCCTGCCCCTCCATCTTGGCCTTTGTGTGGGTTAGTGAATGTTGCAGCCAGGCCCGCCCCATACCTTGTTTTAGGATGCACATGTGGGTGATGCAGCCTGGTCCTGCCCAGCCTATTCTTGGTCCCAGGACCAACGAGTGTTGGCAGGTTCCATGGTCACACCTAGCTCGGCCCATCACCACCCGAACTTTTAAGCTAACCAATGGGACTTGTATTTCCACAGGGTTGCGCTCACTTATCTCCCACAAGATCTTTTTCTCTTGCGTGCTGATTGTCATAGCCCTGCCCAATATGAACCGTCCCCTGTTAGGTACTGAGATCTAGCTGTGCTAAACAGGTCCCCAGCCCTAGCTTTCATGTGGGCTGGCATGTGGTGAGCAGCCATGTGCCGTGCTAACAAGCCCAGTTTAACTCCCATGTGGGCTGATGCATCGATCTGACCCATACAGATGTTGTCTCTCCTCCAAACCACCAGGTCTCAGACCCCTCACTTACTTGCAAGTACAATGGCCCTGTTGTTAGGATCCCTTAGGATTCTTTCCTCACCTACGCATATGGTGGCCTTGTCCTTGGATGTCCCTAGGCAGTAATTTCACATCCACTTTTTTCCCCACAGTTCCTCTCTTGGCTGAAACAAGATGGCATCAGCAGCTTTTAAACAGCCAGGCTAGACTATAAGGCATATAAGCAGATAAAGACAGAGAATGCTCTCTTTGCCATTTTCTGGTTTTCACCCTGTATTCCCACATTGGCTAGGGTTTCCCCTGGCTGAAGCCTGAAATGAAGAGTTAGGTTTCCCATGTGGGTGTCACCAGTCCAAGCCCTTCAGGCATGGTCTACTGCTTTTCCAGATGTTAGCAGGGAGCTGAGTGAAATGTGGAACCTCAAGGAGTTGAAACTGCTGTCAGAAATAGGATGATGGTGTTGCAGACAGTGGTTTAACCTACCATACAATTGTGTACTCACATTTAAAAGATGTAATTTGAGGCTTATAATGTGGCACAATAGATTAAACCTCAGTTTGCTCTGCTGAAAACCTGTGTCAGAGTGACCATTTAAATTGACTCCTTTTAATCCAACTTCCTGTTAATGTGGGTGAGAAGGCAGTACCTCATGGCATCTGTGTTTGAGTTCTTCCCAACTATGTGGGAAACCTTGTGCTGCTGGCTTTACCATGGACCTGGATGTTTTTCAGAATCGTCCAAAATGTGCAAGATACCTCTCTGTCTTTTTTTTTTTTTAAGGTTTATATTTATATTTTTATTGGAAAGGCAGATATACTGAGTCGAAGAGAGACAGAGAGGAAGATCTTCCTTCCCGATGATTCATTCCCCAAGTGGCTGCAATGGCCAGAGCTGAGCCAGTCCAAAACCAGGAGCCCGGAGCCTCTTTTGGGTCTCCCATGCAGGTTCAGGGTCCCAAAGCTTTGGGCCGCTCTCTACTGCTTTCCCAGGCCACAAGCGGAGCTGGATGGGGAAGCGGGGCCACCGGGATTAGAACCCGGTACCCATATGGGATCCCGGCATGTTCAAGGCGAGGACTTTAACTGCTACACTATTGCACTGGGCCCAGATACCTCTTTCGTCCCCTTTCTGTCATTCATTCTTCCAAATAAATGAATAGATTTTAAAAAAAAGATTTATATATCCACTTTTATTGGAAAGTAAGATATGCAGAGAGAAGAAAGAGAACATCTTCCGTACTGTGCTTCATTCCCCAAGCAGCCTCGAGCCAGAGCTTTGCTGATTTAAAGTCAGCAAGCAGGAGCCTTTTTTGGATTTCCCATTCGGTGCAAGGTCCCACGACTTTAGGCTGTTCTTGACTGCTTTCCCAGTCTGTAAGCAGGGAGCTGGGTGAAAAGCTGGGCTGCCAGGATTAGAACCAGCACCCATGTGTAATCCCGATGCCTGCGATGTGAGGACTTAGCCACTAGGCTACCATACCGGGTCCAAATGATTAGATTTTAAAAGACAAAAACACACACTGTTTCTGAATGTAGTTTGCCTAGGTGTAGCTGTTACATATTACAAATACTCGAGCAGTATTCTGTTGTTTTCTAGCCATTAATACTCCTTCCTGGGTAGGCAATTTTGTCATTGAGAATAGTCAGTTTGGTACCCTGGATGGGCATATTTGTGCTATTGTATTGTCTTGGTTTTGAGTATAGCATGAATATGATGATAGAAGCCTAATTGTGTGGGGTTTAAGTTTTATCATGTGATTTTTATTTTTTTAAGGATTTGGACGTGGTAGAGGGAGAGGGGCAGGAAGGTTTTCAACGCAAGGCATGGGGTAAGTTACAGCTGTCATACTTATGTAGTTCTGCCCTAGATGTTCAGTTTTTTTCCTTTGTCCACCTTGTCAAATTTAACCGGATGATTCACAAATTTTTCTTTTGTATTTTAGAAGAGTTACCAGCAAGTTAAATGATACCTCAATAGCTTTTAGGGGAGGTTTTCTTTTCCTTGGCACTATAGATGCTTTAACTTGGACAATACTTTACTAGGTTAATGGTGTACGTTATAGGGTGTTTATGAACATCTGTTTTTTTCTGTCAAATGCCAGTGGCACCTCTCCTGAGGTTGTCTGGAGACATTGCCCAGATGTTTCTTGGGAGGAGGGTGTGTAATCATCCCCAGCTGAAAACCGCTGCTGTGGGAGCCATGCTTGTAAATCCCACAGCTGTGAAACACTTATGTTAATGTTGTTCCTTGAGTTTAAATTGTGAATAAGGCAGTATAATTGGCAGTTTCTTTCTGAATTCTCTCTCTTCCCAGATTGATTTGTTGAAATAGCAGAGTGATAGGTAGGAGGGGCAATCCACTGGTTCACTTCCATATTGGCTTCAGCACCTGGGGCTTTGCCGGGAGCTGTGTCCTTGTCTCCCACGTTAGTATCTGACCCATCACTTGTGGTCCTCCCCGGTGCATTAACAGGAAAGCTGAATCAGAAGTGGAACAGCTGGGCCTGAAAGCAGCACTGGTACTTTGATGCCTGTTGTGCCATAATGCTCACTGCTTTGAAAGGCTTTTGTTCTTGTGGAAGCCATAGGTTGATGAACAGTCATGAAGGAAGGAAGGGAGTTGGTTCCAGAAAACACTGTCAGTGGGTAGCTCTTAGTAGCTGGTGATGTCGATGGCTGTGATGCTGCTTGTCCTCTCTGTTTTCTGTTTGAGCTGTCTATTTAAAATGAAGAAATGAAAACCCAGGGAGTACTTAAGTATTCATCTGGCTCATGACTTTTCTTTTTAGATTTTTCTGCTTGTTTTTTAAATGCACATATTAAAGGCAATGTTTGTTGTGGCCTATACTAGACGTATGGCTTATGATTGCTTATGCTTGTTCAGTTTAAGATTTTGAGGAAAAAGAGGGACTTAATTAACACAGCCAGTGTTTCTATGTATAAAGCAATTCATAAATTCTCTTTTGAAAAGTTCAACCTTAGTTTCGGATGTGGGTAGAAAAGGCCTGTTCTCTGTTCATAGGTTAGTTTTGAGTGGGCCTCTGCATTAGATCCCTTATCAGAAGATTCCTTCGTCCTCATGCTTGCATTAGAATAGAGACAACTTTTAGACAAAAGGCTGCAAAAATAGTTATACTTAAATTGGAAAGTGAGAGAGGGTAGTCTTTTGTATGTTCATATGTCTTCAATTTTGTGGCTTTACTTGCTTGATTTGTCTTTATTTGCTTATTTCAAACTGAAGGACTTTTAATCCTGCGGACTATTCAGATTCTACATCTTCAGATGGATGTGGGGCAAAGGCGGTGATTTGGGAAACTGCTCAGAATGGAGCTCATGAAGGAAGTGGTAAGTGTTCTATTTTTGACATACGCTAGTTTTGTGTTTTGTCTCTAGGTTTTATGTTTGCAATGTGCTGTTTCCCCTGCCGTTAGCCTAATGCTGGGTTGGAAGTGGAACAGCAGGAACTGTTGCCCATATGGGATGTCTTCATTGCAAGATGTGACTTAACCCCCTGAACCACACAATACCAGCCCTAAGAGTTTCGTGGTGTTAGGCAAAGATGAATTTTTTTTTTCTTTTAAGATTTGTCTTATTTTTATTGGAAAGTCAGCTATACAGAGAGAGGAGGAGAGACAGAGAGGAAGAACTTCCATCCAAAGATTCACTCCCCAAGTGAGCTCAACAGCCAGTGCTATACTGATCTGAAGCCAGGATCCAGGAACTTCTTCCAGGTCTCCCACACAGGTGCAGAGCCCAAGGCCTTGGGCTGTCCTCGACTGCTTTCCCAAGCCACAAGCAGGGAGCTGGATGGGAAGTGGAGCTGCCGGGACTAGAACCAGCAACCATATGGGATCCCGGCACGTACTGGGGGGAGGACTTTAGCTGCTAGGCCCCGGTTCTGGGCCCAGATGATTTTTTTCTTAAAGATTAATTTGTTTATTTTGGGACCAGTATGATAGCATAGTGGCTGAATTCTTCGCTTGTATCTGCTGGAATCCCATATGGGTGCCTGTTTGAATCCCGGCTGCTCCACTTCCCACTCATCTCCCTGCTGGTAGCTACCTGTTATGAAATTCTACTCTCTTGAAGAAGAACATAATGAAGACAAGCCATACTCTAGGGGAAAATTTGTGTAAATTCCTCATTTGACAGACTGTTTATATGTGGAAAAATGCAGAAGCCTGAAAATTCAGCAGCATGAAAAGAAACCTCTCTGAACAAAAAACATTGAGAACATGGAATAATTCTGCAAATGGATAATTATAATGGTTACATAACATTGGGAATGTACCTAGTACCTCTGAATGATAAATTGGGGGGATTGGGTTAAGATTTAATTATTTTTATTTGAAAGTCAGATATGCATGGGGAAGGAGAGACAGATATTTTCCATCTGCTTGTTCACTCCCCAAGTAGCTGCAGCAGTCAGTGCTGAGCCAATCTGAAGGCAGGAGCCAGGAGCCTCCTTTGGGTCTCCCACAGAAGTATGGAGTCCCAAGGCTTTGGACCATCCTCTTCTGCCTTCCAGGCCACAGACAGGGAGCTGAAAGGAAAGTGGAGCAGCTGGATTATGAACCCACGCGTATATGGGATCCCGGGCATACAAGAAGAGAATGTTAGTCAACGAGGCTTCCACGCTGGGCCAAGAAGGATAAATTCTGTTTAATCTGTGTTTTACTCTGATAAAAAATATGGAAGCACACCCCCCAACACACACACACACACACACACACACACACACACACACACACAATAAACACACACAATAAACATATTCGTTTCCTGGCTTTTACAGTGTTTTATAATTATGTGAGATGTAGCCCTCATATTTCTGGGTGGGAGGTTACTTTCTGTGACTTTGTAATTATTTCAAAATAAAATGTTCACTAAATGAAAATGAAAATATTAAAACAGATGCAACATGAAAGAAGATGGTAAAACATGGCATATCATCCCACAGAATATATATTTATATTTATGACTGGTAGCTCGTGAAATGAAAGTAATAATTAATTACCTATCATTCATCTATTAAATTGGCTATGAGAAAATTAATAATTCCACGTGCTAATGAGGATGGTCAAACAACTAGAATTTCTGAGCAGAGAAGTACATAGTTACATATAATGTCACACTGCCATACATAGCTTTTGCAAAAAGTGGGGTGAAAGCACATCTGAACAAAAGTACATAAGTTCTATGTCTAGTGAATTTATTTGTCTGATAATTAAAACAATCAAGCTATTATAGAATGTTGAATTAACTCTTATTAGCTGTTTTTCATTTATTTTCCCTTCATTTTTTTCACCTATCTTTTCTACTTCCTTTCCCTCCTCCTTATTGTAATTTACAGTAACAAATTTCTTGAGAAAACACATTTACCTAAGCAAAATGAGCTGGTTGGAAAATATAGTGAAAGGATTCCATTAGCTGATGCCATTTTTTTGCAGTGGTACATTGCTATTGTTAAGACAGAGGTCTAATCCCAGCCCACAGCATCGCAGCCCAGAAAGCTGACTGTCAGATATAGTGTGCATAAACCTTTTTTTTCTGAGGAAAACTAACTGGCCAAACTGCTAGACAGTTTTTAAGGGAGCTTGGTAAACCTGGGAATGTCTGAGTGTGGTTGATGAGACATTTGTTCAAAGAGCAATAAAACTTGTGGCAGTATAGACACAATAGTTGTTCTTCCTGTATCTCCCATCCTCGATAGGGGATGTGTTGTAAAATCCCTAGTGGGAAGGCTTGCAACTAGAGAGTGCTCCAAACCCCGTGTACACTGTTTTTCCCTTCATGATTAAATACATGCATAACACAAGGATTGGTTCATGATTGAGACATAGTAAATGATGAACACTGATAATAATAAAGCAGAATAATTGTAGCATTAGGCTGTAATTTATGTGAATGCTTGGTCCCCAATCCTTGTCAGTTGCTGGCCAATTTCTCTTCTGAGGTGTACTTTGTTGTATGCTAAAATCTTGCGTTTTACATTCATGTATAGAACTGGCATCCAATGATCACAGCATAGTTCAGGATCTGCCAAACAAAAATTCTTACAAAGGTATGGATGTTTTGTTTTCAGTTTATTTATTTAATATACCTAAATTATCTTTCATTTTTACCAAGACTAGCTAGTGAAAGTTCAGGTGGCCACTGCTGTGACATAGCAGGTAAACTTGCTGTCTGCCATACTAGCATCCCATTTGGGCACCAGTTTATGCCCTGGTTGTACCACCTCCAATCTGGCTCCCTGCCTGGGAGAGGGAATGTAAGTGCTATGTTCCTGTGCTCGCGAGGTAGACCTTGGTGGAGGTCCTGGTTCCAGCTTCCACCCAGCTGTTGTGGCCTTCTACATGGAAGATTCTGATAAGATTTTACTCTCTCCTCGCTGTCCTTTTCTCCCTCCCTCCTTCTCATTGTAAAATGTGACTTCCAAAATAAGTCAGTCTTTCAAGAATTTAGATATTTATGTTTTTATAGCCATTTGATAAACATGTCCAACTTTGATTATTGACCTTTTTCTTCCTCCATCTGCGCCCCACCCCCCCTTTTTTCATTCTTATCTGCTGAGTAACTTATTAAATGTAGGCAGTTGACAAGATTGGGCTTGGCCAGAACCAGGAGGCCAAACTCAATACAGGCCTTCCACCTAGATTGTCACCTTTTTTTCCCCCAGTTTTGATATTGAATGGAAGGTGGAGTCTGGATCCAGAGCCAAGAATTAAGAATTGAACCTAGGCAGTTTGAAAGTGGAGCAGGCATCTTAACCCACACCCACCATTTTATTGTGAACAGATTATTAGGTTGACATGATTCCAAAAAAATTAAACCTGATCACTTATCACCTTCTATTCTCTTTCACTTCTGTTTTTTCATTTGAAAGAGAGAAATTCTCATCTAGTGGTCTAATCCCTGATGTCTGCCATGTCAGTGATTGAGCAGACCAAAGGCAGCAGTTGAACTTTCTCAGGTCTTCCACATGAGTGGCGGTGCCCCATGTACTTGGGTCATCTTCTGTTGTCTTCCCAGACACCTTTGCAGGGAAATGCATCGGAAGTGGAGCAGCTGGCACTGGAACCAGTACTAATTTGGGATATCGGTGGTAGCTTTTACCTCCTTGTAGTAATGCCAGCACTCTATACAAAAATTTGGAGAGAAACATGGCAGTTTGAGTGTCCAGGGATGGGAAGAGAGAACCATTTATAATCTGAGTTCTCTGGATGGTTATAGTTAGTGTCTTGATGTATTTCCATTTGTAATTATTTTCTGTGAACTTTAAATTGGAGGGGCCTGGAATAATCAGGATCTAGCTAAGTTGTATTGGAAAATATTACTGACTATAGTGAGAATTTGTTAGAAATCTCATGTTTTTGGGATTGAGATTTCCATTGTATGATTGGGGGGTGGGGAAGGGAGATAATACAGAATACAAAAATCCTTTGTAGTGTGGCCACGTGTGAGTTTGTGCTGTGCAATTTGATTGTTGTCATTTCTCGACAGGTGCCTGGAAGAATTCTGTGGAGGAATGGACAACGGAAGACTGGACTGAGGATGTAAGTGTCTGGTCACAGATCAGACTCATCTCTTTCAAACAGTCTTTTTTTAAAAAAACATTTTTGGAGGAGAGGGAGCCTCGGGGCATCCGGCTTGTTACCCAGTTTCTTTCCAACAGCCAGCTTGCCTGGGTCAGAAAAATAAGTAGCTAAGAATGCCCCTAGATAACAGGAACCCCAGTACTTGGGAAGCCACCTGTTGCCTTAGAGCCATGTGCATTTGCTGAAAGTTCTATTGAATAGGAGACACTCTATACACATTTTGATGTGGGCTGCTGGTATGTGGGTGTGTTTAACAATACTGCCAAACTGTTTTTTCTGCACTATCTTTAAACATGTTGAATTATGGATATTTTTTGGATGATGTTTACATAATTGAGAAGTGTGCATGCTTTTTGGACCACTGATTATGGTGGGAATGTTTGAGGAACAGGTCTATCTTTCTCTGCTTTCAAGGATGCATTAGGGCAGCTAGATTATAACTGATGCCCATATGGAATATCAGTGCTAGCTTTACTTGCTGTATCATAGCAGTATCACCAAAAGACATGTGTCATCTTTTTTTTTTTTTTTTTTTTTAAGATTTATTTATTTCCCCTGTATTCGAAAGTGATCGTGGGCTGCCCGTGCCCTGGTCATTGATAGTGCAGGGAGAGCAGCTGTGGAAAGCGCTTCCCCGTGTCTGGAGGGTCCAGTGCCGTCCCTTGCAAACCCTGCAGCTTTCCCACACCTGTCCCTCAGCACCTTCTGAGTGCCTGCTGGCAGCTGGCCGAGGGGCTCTCTGCGGGACCCCCTGCTGGACCTGTGTGGTTTTGACAAAGTTGGTTTGGTATTTCCCCTGACGTGCTGTGCCCTGGAGGGCAGTGCTTGGCTGACTCCATGGAGCCTGTGCAGCAGACTGCTGGTTCAGCACTTAAGGAACAAGTGAAAGCAGAAACTGTAAGGAAGAAGAGGCATGGTTTTCAGGGCCGGAGCCCAGCACAGTGGGCATGTGGGAATATGCGGGGGCAAGGCGATCTGTGGGGCTGGTGAGTACCCACTTTTCTACCAGTGGTGCTCTGAACTCTGCCAGAGTTATCTTTGATTGATGGATTTGAAGGCAGAGCAATGGAAAGACCTTCTATCCGTTCTGTTTCCCCAATGACCCCAGCAGGCAGGGCTGGGCCTGGCTGAAGCCAGGAGTCAGCAACTCCATCTTGGTCTGTCATGTGGTTGGCACTGGCCCGAGTGACTCCCTGGATCAGCCATCCTCTGCTGCTGCCTTCCCAGGGTCATTAGCAGAGCAGGCAGCATTGGTGCTCTGCTATCTTGTGGCAGCTTGATCCTTTGGAGGGTGTTTTTCTGGGCTCAGTGTTGCTGCTTCCCCAGGCCATTTTCCCTGCGTCTGACAGTGCTTTGTCACTTGAGCGAGTCCTGTGTCCTATTTGTTGGTGATGCAGGGAAGCCATGATTTCCCTCTGGCCTTTTTGTCGCTTTTATACCAGGTGACCCTAGGGGGCTGTGGCAGTGCTTCCCAGGCCCCTGCTTCTCACAATGGTTTTCTGTGGATCAAGGGGATGGTTTGCTGAATGTGCTGGAAGTGGTGCCATGTGAGCTGATTACATGCTGCTTTCACATCCCTTGCAGAAAAAAAAAAAAGATTTATTTGTATTGAAATGTCAGAATTACAGAGAGGAGGAGACAAAGATCCTTCATCTACTGGTTCACTCTCCAAGTGGCACAGCAGTTGGAGCTGAACCGATCCAAAGTAATGCATCTCTTCCAGATCTCCCATGCAGACACAGGGTCCCAATGCTTTGGGCCACCCTCTACTGCTTTCCCAGGCCACACGCAGGGAGCTGGAAGTAAAGTAGAGTAGCCGGGATAGAAATCGATGCCCAGATGAGATGTTGGCTCATTGAAGGTGGGGACTTTAGCCATTAGGCTACTGCGCTGGGCCCGATCTATCCTCTGTTTTCATTTGAAAGGCAGAGTTAAAAGGAGAAAGATCTACCATCTACTGGTTCATTCCCTAGATGGCCACAATGGCGGCAGCTGAATCAATTTGAAGGCAAGAATTTCTTCCAGGTCTTCATGTGGGTGAAGGGGCTCAAGGATTTGACCCATCTGCTACTTTCCCAGGTCATAAGCAGAGAGTTGGGTGGGAAGTGGAGCAGTCCTTACTTAAACTGGCACTCTTAGGCAATGCCAGTTCCACAGGTGGAGGCTTACCCTGATATGACATGGCACTGGCCCCGACCTGTGTCTTATTTCACTTTTGCAGAAGTTTTTGCTGTTTTTATTTTTATTTTGTGTAATGACACAGTAGGGAGACTGGAACTTGGACCTTGATTTTATCATTGCTTTCCATTAAAGTCACCGTTTTCCTGATAAATTATTTTGTAGACTTAGCAATTTAGAATTTTCTTCACCTGAAGAAAATTTTCTTCACATATGAAGTCATATGTCACAGTCATTTACATATTTTATTTATCTTAAAATACCTTGCAGGTGAATTTTTGAGGATGGATGAACGTTTTATTAGGAATTCCAAGATCTTTTTGGTTTTGCATATTGAGTTAACTAACCCCACTCCCCCCCCCTTTTTTGTCTTAACTCTTCTACAGCTTTCTGAAACAAAGGTATTCACTTCCTCATCTGTTCCAGGAGAGAATCAGACCACACCTGGGCAAAGGTAAGCATTTTCACCATTGTTACTTTTCAGGCCGTGATTGAAATGTTTTCCTTCAGCATAAATAAGTGTTTTCATTTCTCAGTGTGCTGTTCCTCGTTTCTCTAAAGTGTGACTTGTAATTCTCCTACCTGGTGTGAGCTGACAGCGTTTCAGTCACTTCTCAAGTGGTTATGTCAGAAGAATTAAATTGGCAGAGGTTATATTTACAAAATGCATTCATGAAAATGAAAGGCATAAACATTTAAAAGGTTTCTGTTTAGTAGTTCCCTTTTGACTTAAACCCATTTTCCCTGAAGAATATTGTAATACATTATATTTCACACTGACATGAAGCAGTCTTTTTTTTTTTCTAAGATTTATTTTATTTTTATTAGAAAGTCAGATATACAAAAAGGAGAGACAGAAAGGAACATCTGTCTCGTATTTAAGTGTACCCCGACATTGCTGCTACAGACAATGTCAGACAGTCCAGCATCCCATTGTCTACACTTGTCCAACAGTTTCTTTGGGAATCCATCTTTCGTCTGAAGCAGGGATGCATGTTCCATTATACCCCCACATCTGAATATCGTAGACCCCAGTACTCCATCATTATACATTTCCATAATTGAGAAGCCATGAAACAAGGTCAACCACTGGTATAAGTTAGAACAACAGGATTATACCACTGTAATAAAATGGGGAAAATCTGTTGGTGGAGGGCGGAAATCCCAGTCTATACGAAATTGTAACACATAATTCAAAAATTCAAAATAAAAAATATATATATCTCTAAAAAAAGAAAAAGGAAGATCTTCTGTCCATTGATTGACTCCCCAAGCAACCACATTGGCCAGAGCTGCGCCAATCTGAAGCGAGGAGCCAGGAAGTTCTCCTCTCAGGTGCAGGGTCCCAAGGCTTTGGGCTGTCCTTGTCTGCTTTCCCAGGCCACAAGCAGGGAGCTGGATGGGAAGCACGGCCATCATGTTACGAACCCAAGCCCATCTGGGATCATAGGCTAGGCTGGGTCCTGAATTTGTCTCTGTGTGTGTGTGTGTCTTTCCCCCCCCCCCCCCCCCCCTTTTTGAAATTATTTGTGAGCATTGTTCTATGAAATTTTTTCAATTTTTGTTTTTGTTTTCCTTCTTGCCAGAGCTTTCTTTGATTTTTGTGGCGCTCTGTGTGTGTGTGTGTGTGTGTGTGTGTGTGTGTGTGTGTGTGTGTGTGTGTAACTCCCCGATGCAGTCCTTTTTACCACCCTTGAGAGCCATTTCCAAAGATTATTTTCTTGTAGATAAATTTTTAGTATAAATTTATTTTTGGTTCACTTTTCAGATTCATTTCTTTGTAGGGTTTGCTTGCAAATTGTTTTTCTTGTTTGCTTTTTGTCTGCCCAGTATTGATCTGGTGGCCTTGCTGCAGAAGTCTGTTCCTCCCAGCCAAGCTTCAGAAGCCAGCTCCTTTGAAGCTTCACAGCAGCCGGGCTTTAGCCAAGCCCTCGTCTTCACCAATTCTCAACACAACACTCAGATGGCATCAGGGACTGGCAGCCCCTTGGCTGCCAACTCCTACTCTCCTCAGAGTCTGGTAAGTCACTGCCATTTCAGTCAGGCTTTCAAGGAATGTACTTACTGGCAACAGGATCTCCGTCCAGAAGACAGTGATGTGATAAATCCCAAGCACATATCTGATGATTGCGTGTGGAAAGCAGCTACTGAGTTTTCTGGACAGTGCTTCCTTTTGATACATTGAATTCTTTTCAGTTAATGGGTCCTTTACATTGAACATGTCTCTTTGCTCACAATTTTTTTCTGCGATTTTTTCTCAAGTTTTTCTTTAATATATTAAAATTTTATTTTCTACTTATGCACATGCAAGTAAGTCAGCTTGCTACAAAATCATGCAAAAACAAATCTTTCAAAATCTGATTTTGTGCTTTACATGCTTTGTTATTCTATAAAATTGGGCATTTTTCCCATTTAAATCCCAGATGATGTCATAGAGACGATCATTGTTTCATTGAGATGGTGTCATTTAGTGCTGCATGTTTGCCTCTGACTTCTGAGGAATGTCAGGCTGCTATCAGAAAGAACTTTCAGAGCTTAGCTTATTCTAGAATATTAGGAAGTGAAATCCCTGCTCAGTTTTCCTAAATTTTGCTGTCAGAGGGGAGTTTGATAGGACATTGAATAGACCATCACTTATGATGGTTATTTTGATTATTCAGCTAAACGCTGAAATGTGTTGTTGAGAGATGGAGTTTTCTTCCCTGTCAGATCAAATCATTTGTTCTATCCTTAGAAGACTCAACTTGCAAGCTTTGGGGTGGGTGTTGGATATGGATGTTAAGATGCTCCTTGGGGTGACTGCTGTTGTGTCATCCTGGGTTAGTTTGCCATTTTGTGTGGATGCCGATTCAATGCCAGCTGCTTCACTTCTGTCCACCTACTTACTGATGCACCATCGAAGACCTGGATAGAGACCCAGCCTTGGACACTGTGGCCATCTGGGGAGTAGTGAAGCAGTGGGTGGACAGTACTTTCCTATCTGTTCCTTTCAGCTTTGCGTTTGAAATAAGTAAGTGTGTAAAAATGATAATGAGAAAGCTGCTCCATGGGATGCCTGTATCCCATCTGAGTGCTGGGATTCAAGTCTTGGATCAGCTTCTGATTCCTGCTTCCTGCTCTTGTGAATACTGGTGGTTTGGTTCTTGCCAAATATATGGGAGATCCAGATTGAATTCAGACTCCTGGTTTTGTCTGGTGTAACCCCTGATGTTTGGGCATTTTGGGGATGACACCAGTGATGTGAAAGTTCTCTCTGCGTTGGTCTCTTTCTCTCCTTCTCTTTGTCTTTTAAATTAGTACAAATGAAATAAAAATCTGTCATTTCATTGTTATCTTCTCCATGTAGTCATGTCACGTTCAGGCTTGGGAAGTTAGGTTATTTAGTGTCACTGTTTGAGTTAGTTTCAGTGCTTGAAATGGACATGGTTTCATCTTTGGTTTGAAAGGCCTAATTAAAACCTTTGTATTTTGACTGAACTCCCATATTCTCTTCTTTTTGTCTCCTAATGGTGTAAAGCTGTGAACTCCTTGGCAATGTGCTAGAATCTTAGCTTGGCAGTGAGTTCATAGTTCACACTTTCATTGAGGGGCAGTGAGAGGTCCTACAAAGGAGAGTTAGAGGGAAATCAGAAATCATTACCTCTCTGTGAGGGGTGGGGGAATGGAGGCGTTTGTCACGAGTACTCCAGATGGCCATGTCTACTGGGCTGGGTCAGGGCTTAGTTCGGACCTGCCATGCAGGTGACGGAATCAAGTGCTGGTACCTCCAGGGTGTATGTTATCAAGAAGCTGGAATGAGGAGTAGAATTGGGACTTTAGTGCAGGCACTGTAATCTAGGTACTGGCATCCCAGTCCTCATCTCAACTGCTGGCCAATTACAAAGAGCTCACCCCATTTACCAAAGGTAGTCATTATTAATTATTGTGGTGGACCAGAAGCTGAGATCCTCCAACGAAGTTCCCTGGAATGGATGCTGGTGTCCCAGTGTGTTGATGTAAATCTCTTGCGGAGCTTGAATTTTTAGTGACCTAACTATATGTTGGTTAGTATGACCAACCTCTGGTCTCAGTATCGTACTGGAGAGATAATGGGCAACTCTGTTTTACTCTGTTTCTATTTGGGTCCCTGTGTTTGTTGCATATGTTTGTCAATGAGCATGTTAATATGTTTTTTGATCTATTATTTTTAAAAGATTCATTTATTTAAAAGGCAAGATTGTAGAGAGAAAGATTTTTTTTTTAAGATTTATTTTTATTGCAAAGAGATATACAGAGAGGAATATCTTCCGTTTGTTGATTGACTCCCCAAATGGCTGCAGTGTACGGAGCTGTGCTGATCCAAAGCCAGGAGCACGGCGTCTCTTTCAGTTCTCCTACACAGGTGCAGAGTCCCAAGGCTTTGGGCCATCCTCAACAGCTTTTCCAGGCTACAAACATTGAGCTGAATGGGAAACAGGGACATGGGGATTAGAACCAATGCCCGTATGCTGTTGGGCATGTTCACAGCGCGGACTTTAGCTGCTAGGCTACCGTGCTGGACCCGTGAGAGATCTTACATCAGTTGGTTTACTCCCTAAGTGGCCATAAAAGCTGAAACTGGGGTCATCCAAAAGCTAAAGTTTCCCATGGTTCTCTCACATGGGTACAGGGCCTTAAAGCCTGGCCCATCTTCCGCTGGTTTCCCAGGCTCTGTAACAGGGTATGGGATCAGAAGTGGAGCAGCTGGGACTTGAACCGGCTCTCGTGGGATACTGTTACAGCATATGGAGGCCTAAGTAGCTATTCCACAGTGCTGGCTTCATGCTCCATTTGTTTGAATTTGCAGATGAAAATGAGAGTCCCTCAGCTAAGTGATATTTATATTTAGGGCAAGGCTGTAGTCATTGAATCAGGGATTTCATGATATTGTAAATATACAGATAGTGTGATTGCCAAGACTAACTGATGCATGAGGAAATAGAGATAGTGAAATATCTGAGAAGCCATCATTTGAGCAGTTTTATTTGAAAGAAATTTTGCATTTCCTGCTTCATTCCCCAGATGGCCACAACAGCCAGGTCTGGACCAGGTAGAAGCTTGGAGCACAGATGCTTGTCCTGGTGCAGACCAGACTCGTGGGCCGTCTGCTGCCTTTTCAGATGCCTTTTCAGCACATTGACTCTAACGTCAAGCAGCCAGAACTTGAATTAGTATTCCAGTATGGGCTGCTGTCCTTGCTGGAGGCCCCTAATCCACTTTGCTACAGTACCAACCTTTGCTTTGGTACATTAATAAAGGAAATTTCACAGATTAATATGTAAACTTTCTTGAGCTAACCTTTTTGAGAGTGCAAAGTAGTTTTGATTTTGGTTTTGAATAAATGTGTTTGGCAAAAAATTTTTTCATGGTGTTTAAAAAAATTATTTTACGAAGCTTATTTCAAAGGTGAGGAACTCACAGAAACAGTAGGCAGAGGAGGAAGGGAGGGAGAGGGAGGTTTCTACTTCTGAGAAGGGGAGGGACCACGTGACATCAGCTTTCACTTCCCCCTGAAGGAGAGTACGACCTGGGTTGGGGTCCGTGGATGGACAGGTGTGCAGACTGTATCACTCGGGGAGGGGGTAGGAATGGTCCAGTTCATGACCCAAGCTTGCTACCCGTCTGATCCATTTCATTCCCTTCTGACACTTCTGCCAAAAGATGTAGTTTGATCTCCTATAGCTACTTGCCGCTCCTCATCGAGTGGACCCATTTCAGGAGCCCTAAAAGGTATAGTTGGTGCCAGTAGTAGTTGCCTCTCTGAGAAGTTGCTGCCCTTTTTCTGTCTTCTCAAGTGGCATCCGAGAGACTCTGCTGGTTCCCAGGAGGAAGCCGACTCCTGTTTTGTGTACACGGTGATCTTCATATGTAACACCGCTTGAACCTTCCTCAGCCTTTTCTCCTCATAGACTGTCATTCCCCTTGGCTCTTGGAAACCGTGGAGCAGATGAGGGGGGAGTAGTGTTGTGATCACCTATGAGCAGAGTTGGTGTTCTCAGCCTTTCTGAGTTACAGGTATTGACCCCCCAGTCTTCAGTCTAAAAAGTAACGACTTTAGTGTCTTGATTTTAGAGTATTAGCTTTTTAAATACAATGAACTGTTTTATCCTATACGATAATGTCATGGCTGATCTCCTCTGTGAACACATATATATTTTTTTCTTCATTTTTTAAAGATGTATTTATTTTTATTGGAAAGGCAGATTTACGGAGACAAGGAGAGAGAGAGAGATATGTTCCATCTGCTGGTTCACTCCTCAAGTGGCCGCAACGAATGAAGTTGAGCTGATCCAGGAGCCAGGAGTTTCTTCCAGATCTCCAGCACGTTGGTGCATGTTCTCAAGGCTTTGGGCCATTCTCCACTGTTCTCCCAGGCACAAGCAGGGAGCTGGATGGGAAGTGGTCCAACTGGAAAATGAACTGGCACTCACATGGGATCCTGGCGCTTGCAAGGCAAGAATTTAGCTACTAGGCTATTGCGCTGGGCTCTACCAAACCTATTTTAATCATTGAAGATGACTGGTATTGTTTGCTAATTAAGAAATTTGCTTTTTTTTTTGTCAAATCATTTGCATGTGTTCATTTTTAGATAAATATGACCTTTACTATGACCTTTTGCCATTACTTAATTTCTTTAGATATGTGGCAAATACTGCTGTTTGATTTGACTTTCATCAGAATCAAGAGAAATTGCTGGATTTGTTTAGTCTTACTGCATAATGTTTTTATGGAATATTTTCTAATGAGAGTTACTGATTCAGCTGCTTAAGATTAGAGTTTCTAAAATACATTATACTTGGTTATTTTAAAGATTAGAGCAAGAGGCCAGTGTCTTGCAGGGGCTTAAGCTGCTGGCAATCATGCTGTGTGCCAGTTCAAGTTCTTGCTGCTCCGCTTCCTGTCTAATTCGCTGCAAACACACACTGGAAGGCAGAGAAAGATGTCTCCAATTGGGGCTCTTGCCTCCATCAGAGGAGACCCACATGGAGCTCCAGGCAACGGGCTTTGGCTGGACCCAGTCCTTGCTTGTATGGCTGTTTGGGGAATAAATCAGCAAATGGGAGATTGCTCCACCCTCTCACTCTGTAATTGTGCCTTTCAAGTAAGTAAATTAATTGTTAATATTAAAGACTAGGGCATAAATTTTATGTTGCTGAGATTTTTTTTTTTGTTTGTTTGTTTGTTTTTTTAATTTCTTCTTCAAGTCATCCGTTCTTGGCTCAGGATTTGGAGAGCTTGCACCATCCAAAATGGCAAACGTCAGTAGCTCCCAGATTTTGGACCAGTTGAAAGTTCCAAGTTTGGGCCAGTTTACCACCAACCCAAGTTCACAACAGAATAGTACGAGCCCCCCCACGACTACTACTTCCTGGGACCTCAAGCCTTCAGCACCCCAGTCCTCTGTCCTTAGTCATTTTGGTAAGTATACACTCTTCTTGCTGGTTGCTCCCACTGTGGCCATGCTAACCATCACAGTGTGTGAAGCTCTATTTTCTAATGTAGAATCTGTTCAGACTTGTTTCATTTTTATACTTTAAAATAGTTTTTACATAATAACATTCTTTGTAAAAAGTACTTCAGACAGTTCATAGAACTGTTATTTAAAATGAGCATATGTTTTTATTAAAATGCTTTTTCTAGGAAGTGTTTAATTTGATAGGCACATATTTTTTTTTGAAAGGCACATCTTACAGAGAGAAGTAGAACCAGAGAGAAGGGTGTTCCATCTGTTGATTTACTCCCCAAAGGGCTATAGAGCTTGAGATGAGTGATTTGATGCCAGGAGCTTCTTCCTCATCTGCACATGGCTGCAGGGTGCCAAGGATTTGGACCATCCTCCACTGCTTTCCCAGGCCATAAGCTGGGAGGTGGATGGGAAGTAGACCAACTGGTACACAAACTGGCACCCACATGGAATGCTGGTACTACCAGGTCGAGGATTAGCTTGCAAAGCCACTGTACTGCTGTCCTGCACCCAATATATACACATTAAATCTATTTATATTTATATATAATATATTTTTACATATGCATATTTAATTTTTTTCTAATAAAAAAGATTTTTTACGGCGCAGTATACTTGCTCAGTTGTCTAATTCTCCACTTGTAAGGGCTGGGATCCCATTCGGGCACCAGTTATTTCTTTGCTGCTCCACTTCCCTTTCAGCTCCCTGCTTTTGACCTGCAAAAGCCATGGAAGATGACTAAAGCCTTGCAACCTTACACCTGCGTGAGAGACTCGAAAGAAGCTCCTGGCTCCTAGGTTCAGATTGACTCAGCTCCAGCTGTTTCACCCTTTTTAGAGTTAGCCATTGTATCGAAAATCTTTCTCTTACCTTCTCTGCAAATCTGCCTTTCAAATAACAATAAATAAAATCTTCAGAAAAAAGATTTGTTTATTTAATTGAAAGGCAGATTGACACGTCTTCCATCAACTCCCCTGATACCTCAACAGTTCATCAGAATAAGGTGTTTTTAATTCAGTTTTTCATTACCTTAAATACACTCATGTGTAATAATTGCTTTTTTTTTTTCATTCTTATTCGTGCTTGCCTCAGTGGCACATGTACGTAAATTGGACCGATACCAAGAAGATTAGAATGGCCCCTGCACAAAGATGTTTGTTGTCATGTCATCATCATAGTATAGTTCATTCCTTGAACAGCTATGGCAAAGCATGTTTCAAATGTGCAAATATAAGGATGCAGCACTTTAAGGTAATATACAGAATTTTCTGAGTTCTGTTAAGATGACAGATTTGAACATGCATAGCATTTCAAATCCTGCCTTTAAAAAATTTATTTTTATTGGAAAGGCAGATGTACAGAGAGAGAAAAGGAGAGAAAGTGGCCACAGCGGCTGGAGCTGAGTCGATCCAAAGCCAGGAGTCAGGAGCTTCTTCCAGGTCTCCCATGTATGTGATGCTTCCTTATTCTAACACATGTGTCTACCACACTTGGTCACACTATACCACACTTCTGACGCTTGCATGTAAACACAGCATGTGTGAGCTGAGTATGTCCTAAAGAACACCCACAGAAGTTAGTGACATTGAGTCACCCTTTACTACTGGTGCTCACCTGCTACATTGCATTAGGGAACATTTCACTGGCTTGCTTTTAGGGCCTGTGAAAGGTAGCAATGGCTTATGGTGTTGGAGCTATCCAAGGCTTCTCCCAGGATTGAAGTGGTAACTACCAGGGAGTCGTGTTAAAGTGGCAGGCACAGTGCTTTTATGTAAATATCCTCTCTCACGCCTAACAAATCTGCAGGTTCTGTAAAGGAAAGCAGATGTCGAGGATAAATCACGTGGTACAGGCGTTCCGCTTGGTGTGTTTGCAGCCTTTGCAGAGTACGTGGCAGCAGTCCCATGTTCCCAGCCACTTCTGCAGCAAGCCATTGTTATCAGTGGTCTCCCCTGACTTGACTTTTTTCTGTACACACAACAATGAGTTTTAGGATAAGAACACTCCCTTTATCCTTTATAGTAGATCTCCTTTGATGCGTGTCTCTAATATTTAATCTGTGCCTGCCCTTCCTTATTTGTAAATTGAGTTTTACTGCAATCCAGCCTAAGTAGTTGCAGTTGAAATTTCTTTCCTCCTCCTTTTTTTTTTTTAAAAGACATAGATACAGAGACAGAAAGATCTTCCATCTGCTGGTTCATTCCCCATGTGGCCACAACAGCTGGAGCTTAAGCTGATGCAGAGCCAGAAGCAGCTTCTTGGACTCAAACACACATGTACGGGATCCCCTGACTCTGGGCCATCCTCTTCTGCTTTCCCAAGGCACAAGCAGGGAGCTGGATGGTAACTGGACTAGCTGGGAGACCAGCTGGCAGCCATACAGGATGCTGGCACATACAAAGCAGGAGTTAGCACTAGTCTATTGCACCAGGCCCAAGAAAGGATATTAGGATTAAATGTTTTTGCTGGCATACTGGCTTGACTGGCAAATGCTGGCATCCCATACAAGTGCTGATCTGTGCCATTGCAAGGCTTCTGGCCTCTGCACACGTATGGTTGAACTGGAAGAAGCTCCCTACTTGGTATCTGCTGAGCTCTATTCTTTGCAGCTGTATAGGGAATGAACCAATGAATGGAAGGTATTTCTGTATCTTATCTCTGTAATTCTGTCTTTCCAATAAAAAGAAATGAATTTTTTTTAAAAATAAAAACAAAATCAAATGTCTGGTTAGAAAATGAAGTTGTATTTCTGTAGCAAGGTGCCAAATGTGTCAATTATTTAAACAAAAATAGGGACTCAAGAAAGATTGTGGGGGGGAAACCCTATAAACATGCCTATAGATATTCTCTGAGAGTAGTCTTAGTATTGAAAGGAAACACCATAACCAAATCAAAATACGGAGAAGACAGCTTGTGAGAATGATTTGAAAATCATAATCATATGCAAAAGTTAACTTGCTAATATAAAAGGTGGTACTAATAGAAGAAAGTAGCAAACAGGTGGAAAAAAATGATGGCCATCGCATGGCACAGTGGCTCAGTTGGCTAATTCTCAGCCTTACAAGTGCCAGGATCCCTTAAGGGTGCCAGTTCATGTCGCAGCTACTCTACTTCCCTTCCAGCTCCCTGCTTATGGCCTGAGACAGCAGGAGATGGCCCAAAACTTTGGGATCCTATAGCTGCATGGGAAAACTGTAAGAAACTTCCTGGTTTTGGATTGGCTCAGCTCCGGGTGTTGTGACCATTTGGGTAGTGATGCAGCGGATGGAGGATCTTTGTCTCTCCTTCTCTCTGTAAATATGCCTTTTCAATAAAAATGAATAAATCTTTAAAATAATAATAATAATAAAAAAAAAGTATGACATTGTTGCTGCAGCCTTGGCTGCAGCTGCCCCACCCCCTCCCAGCCCAGCTGCTGGAGACCTAAGTTAACTTGAATAAACCGCCTTTATGCCTTAAAAAAAAAAAGTATGGCCAAAGATATATGGAAGACTTCTAAAAGAAAAGAATGCTTGTGTGCATTTATATCATTGTATTTTGCACTTTTTCAATGCTGTTTTCCACCAATCAAACCTGAAAATAAAAAAATTGCTGGCCTAGCAGGTGTGATGTTGGTTAGGGTGTTTGCGTCCCACACTGGAGCATGCATGTGTGTTCAGTTTCTGCTATGGTTCCAAACTGAGCTTCCTCTTAACAGAGTCCCCAAATGGTATTGGTGGTGGCTCAAGTAGTTGGGTCCCTGTCACTTATGTGAACACTGATCAAGTGTAGAGTTTCAAAGTCTTGTGCCAAAGAATTAATTATCACTTTTATTTTCTTTATTACATAGACTTCAAATCTCAGCCTGAGCCATCCCCAGTCCTTAGCCAGTTGAGCCAGCGGCAACAGCACCAGACCCAGGCCATCCCCACTCCTCCCCCTGGTTTGGAGTCCTTTCCTTCTCAGGCAAAACTCCAAGAACCTGTGCCTGGAGACAGCGCCTCCACTGTGAACAAACTGTTGCACCTTCCCAGTGTGACTGTGGAAAACATCGCTGTGTCTGCCCACCAGCCACAGCCCAAACACATGAAACTGCCCAAGCGGCGGATACCTCCAGCTTCTAAGGTGGGCCATCCTGATGCAGGTACAGCTACAAAGGCGGGTGTATTGTGCCATCTTGTTGTGTGTTGGAATATCAAGTCTCAGACAGTATAATACAATGTATTGTTTTCCAAGTCCTGCTTGACTGCTGTTTGAGGAATTGCCTATTTCTGAGTTGCTGGGTTGACACTGGAGTAAAAGGGTTTGTACCACGAACCAGACACTGTTAGTTCAGTAATGGATTTAAGATTAACCAGTTACTTGATACATATCTGCTTTTGTGTATTTTGCGACGTGCTGTATCTAAAGGTTACATGACGCCTTGACGAGATAATGCTTTCCCAAGTGGCATATCTTAGGAATTGCGAAGTGAACCGGATATCCAATGTCCTTGCTCACCCACCCCTAACCACTCCCAGCCCCATTAGCAAGGAACCAGGTTGCAGTTGGTGATATTAATACTGACCTTCCTCTCATTAGCTTTAATTTTCTTTGTTCTATGATTCATCTCCCACTTCCCCCTTTTTTGTAATATGGCTTAGATAACCCAGCTGTGGGTTTGGTTTTATTATAGATCTTTGTATCTTAGAATTTCTGATCCTTGTTCCTGACGTGTCAGTTTTGTTTTTTTAGATTCCTGCTTCTGCGGTGGAAATGCCTGGCTCAGCAGATGTCACAGGATTAAATGTCCAGTTTGGGGCATTGGAGTTTGGATCAGAACCCTCTCTCTCTGAATTTGGATCAGCTCCATGTAGTGAAGATAGTAATCAGATTCCCATCAGCTTATATTCAAAATCTTTAAGGTATATAGCTTTCAGTTCTCTTAGAAAAATTGGAATTGAGGATACATCCTGTTTAATTCCAAAATTGTTTCCATCACCCTCAAAGCCATCTCATACCTGACTGCAGTTTTTTGGTGACCATTAATCAACCTGCCAGGATTCTCAAGTCCTGAACTCTGAGTCATGTAATACTAGACATTTAGTGTCTGACTTCCCTTAGCGCAAGTTTTCTAGGTGCATGTGTTGTATGTCCTTGAATAGCACAACATTTTGTTTAATCTTTGAGAAGTTGGTAGACATTTGATGTATTCTTTGAACATCTTTTGGTATTTGGTAACAAGTTGTGTGTGATTCCAGGTCTTTTGGGTATTCCTACAGAGTACAATTACTGGGTCATGTTATAAATAACTCTTATATGTAATCATTGCAGAAGTACCAAGTTTCTTTCACAGTGGCTTCAGCATTTACCAGTGATAGTTCAAGGATCTGATGTCTACACATCTTTGCAACACCAAGTTTCCCTCAGTGGAATATTTTTTTAATTAGGGAATCCCAGTTTTAAAAGGCTGATGAATTCCTGATGAGATTCTTAAGAATTCTTAAAGAAATCCTAATGTATCAGTTACATCACATCGATCTCCTGTGGGAGATACTAAGGAAGCTGTCCTTTAACACGATTCAGGAACATCACAAGTCAAGTGATGAGACAAGCAGTTAGTAAGCTGGTGATTGTGTCCCTCGTTGGGTTAATTTCAGATTCTGGCTCCTTATACCATCTTTTTCCATTATAAATTCCTTGGGGCAAGAGTGGTGGTTCGAGTAGTTCATCTCCTGCCTCCCATCTCGCAGATCTGGATTGAGTTCCTGGTCCCTGACTTTGGCCATGGCTCAACCTTGTTGCTGCCACAACTATCACTGGCCTTGTGTGGCATGGACTCGCCGATGGAGAAATCTCTTTCTGCCTCTCAAATATAGGCTGAAATGATTTCAAAAGGATGTAACATACATTTATAGTTCCTTTTTAAATTTAGAATGGGAGGGTAAATTAATGTAGCTCTATTTCATGAAACCATGTGAAGTGACGTATATTTGTGTCTGATACCTTTTACTCTTAGTGATCCTTTGAATACCTCTTTACCAATGACCAGTGCAGTACAGAACTCCACCTATACAACTTCAGTCATTACCTCCTCCAGCCTGACCAGCTCATCCCTGAGCTCCACTAGTCCAGTAACAACGTCTTCCTCCTATGACCAGAGTTCTGTGCGTAACAGGATCGCATACCAAAGCTCTGTGAGTCCGTCGGATTTAGCCCCTGCTGGAACAGTCGCGGTAAGTTGTTCTCTGAGTTTCTTCTCTAAGGTAGTAGGAAGTTTATGCATAGTTTGGTCAATTCTGCTTTTCAGTATGAGGGTTTTTTTTTTTTTTTTTCCTCTCGAGGAAATTAGGTATTTTTATTTTTTAGGATGTTTGCCTCACCGAGTCTGGTTAAGGCAGGACTTTCCAGCACAGACCCTTTTGGAAATCAGGGGCTCCACAGGTAGTGTCTTGTGGCCGCACTGTGGCACTGCATGCTCCGGTCTGCTTTATCCCCAGCACATCTCTGAATGTGGCTCCTTTGCCCCATCACTGTTAACTAGATGGTGTGAAGATTTGAGGCACTCTACCCAGCCTATGTAAGCCACACTGGAAGATAAGCCAAGGAAGCAGATCCGTGTCAGTTTCTGCGTTCTGGCCTTCTACAGGCCTGTAGCCACACAGGCTTGCTGGCTGTACGCCTGACTTTTAGTGTCCTCCAGAGTTGAGGCGTACATGTGTCTTGAATGTTAGCGCAGGAGACTTAAGGAATAAGTGTAGCAGGGAGGTTAATTCTAATGTTTTTGTTTCTTGTTTACTTTGTAATCAGGATCATACTAGTAATGTCTTACTTTAGCCTTGCATGCAGTTAAAATACAACAGGTGCCTTGTGAATCAGGTGTCTGCCTTGCTTATGTATTAGACTATTCACATCCAGGGATTTCCCTCTGGTGATGGTGCTCTCTGTCGTGGTAGGAATCTAGACTGTGAGCATGTGTCTATTAAAACTCACTCAGTGACACATTTACATCTGTGGCTTTGTGAGTAAGTTTTATCATAAAATTAAACCAATGAAGCAAGTACTGTTCTACTACTAAGATTATTAGTTTTTGTGAACTTAATTTGAAATGCAACAGCAACAACAAAACAGTTGAAGCGTAAAATAGGTGGTTACAAAAATAAGAATCAAAAATAGATGAAAAAAACCCTGATGGAGTATAAATATTTAGCCTACATTTCTTTGCACTTAGCTATTTGACATTTTTCATTTCTGTATATTGGCAACAATGTTTTTGAAATTCTGTGTATTTCTCTTTTAGTTAAGATTTTTTTTTAAGATTTATCTATTTTTTTATTACAAGGTCAGATATACAGAGAGGAGAGACAGAGAGGAAGATCTTCCATCCGATGATTCGCTCCCCAGGTGACCGCAACGGCCGGTGGTGCTGTGCCGATCTGAAGCCGGGAACCAGGAACCTCTTGCTGGTCTCCCATGCGGGTACAGGGTCCAAAAGCTTTGGGTCGTCCTGTACTGCTTTCCCAGGGCCACAAACAGGGAGCTGGAAGGGAAGTGGAGCTGCCAGGATTAGAACCGGCGCCCATATGGGATCCCAGCATGTGTAAGGCGAGGACTTTAGCTGCTAGGCCACGGCGTCGGGCCCAAGATTTCTTTATTTTTATTGGAAAGGCAGATTTACAGAGAGGAGGAGAGCCGGAGAGGAAGATCTTCATCAACTGGTTCACTCCACAAGTGGCTACAATGGCCAGAGCTGAGCTGATCTCAGGAGCCAGGAGTTTCTTTCAGGTCTTCCGTATGTGTGCAGGATCCTAAGGCGATGGGCAACTGGAATTAGAACCCGCACCCATATGGGATGCTGGCGCATGCAAGCTGAGGACTTTAACCATTAGGTGACTACACAGGACCTGGAATTCTGTATTTGTTTACTTATAATATTTTGTAAATATGATGTGATATCTTAGAATTTCATTTCATCACCTTTAGCTGTTTAGGGTTTCTAATTAAAATTTTGTTTATTTTATTTCTATTTTTTTAAAGATTCACACATGGGGCCCAGTTTGAAAGTGGCTAATCCTTGCCTTTTATATGCTGGGATTTGATGTGGGTCCCTGTTCATGTCCCAGCTGCTCCCTGCTTGTGGCCTGGGAACGCAACAGAGGATGGCCCAAGGGTTTTGGACCTTGTACCCATGTGGGAGACCCAGAGGAAGCTCATGGTTCCTGACTTTGGATTGGCTCAGCTCCTGCTGTTGGGGCTACTTGGAGAGTTAACTGGCAGATGGAGGATCTTCATTTGCATACTTGAAAGCGCCTCAGAGAGAGATACATTCCATATGCTGGTTGATTTCCCAGGTTGCTGCAACATCAAGAGTTGAACTAGACCAAAGCCAGATTCTTGTAGCTCCCTAGCATTCGAGCAGGGCCCCAGCACGTGGGCTGCCTTTCATTGCTTTCTCGTGCCATTACCAGGGAGCTAGGTTGGAAATTGAGCAGTTGAGATGTGAATCTGCTCAGGCTGCAGGTTTACCCACAAGGCCACATCAGCCCTTTAATTGAATTTTTACAAGATTTGTTTTTTCACAAATCTCCACAGGTTTACAGAGAAATTTAGAGACACATGTTTCATCTGCTCCCCAATGGCTTTAAATGCCAGAGCTGAGCTGGTCAGAGGCCAGAAGCTTCTTCACTTCTCCCATGCCATCTGCATGGATCCCAAGGCTTTGAGCCATCCTCAACTGGTTTCCCAGGCCGTAATTAGGGTGCTAGAAGTGGAGTGCCGGGACCGGAACCAGTGCCTGTGTAGGCTGCCAGCACTGTTGGTACAAGATTAGACTGAGGAGGGCCCGGTGTGGTGGCGCAAGTGGTTAAGGTCCTCACCTTGCACGCCCGGGATCCCATATGGGCGCCGGTTCTATCCCGGCAGCCCCGCTTCCCATCCAGCTCCCTGCCTGTGGCCCGGGAAAGCAGTCGAGGACGGCCCAAAGCTTTGGGACCCTGCATCCGCGTGGGAGACCCGGAAGAGGCTCCTGGCTTCGGATCGGCATAGCATCGGCTGTTGCGCTCACTTGGGGAGTGAATCATCGGACGGAAGATCTTCCTCTCTGTCTCTCCTCTCTGTATATCTGTCTTTCCAATAAAAAAAATAATAAAATAAATCTTTAAAAAAAAAAGATTAGACTGCGGAGCCCTGCACTGGCCCCAGTTGTTCCTTTGTATGTACTTCCCCTTTAACAAAAAGGTTTTTTGGAGAGCCTCACAAATAAGCAGATTTGTGTAACTTTTTATTTTTTGATTTTTATTGGAAAGGCAGATAATACAGATAGGAGGAGAGACAGAGAGGAAGATCTTCCGTCCAGTGATTCACAGCCCAAGCAGCCGCAGTGGCCAGATCTGAGCCGATCCGAAGCCAGGAACCCAGAGCTTCTTCACGGTCTCCCCAGCAGGTGTAGGGTCCCAAGGCTTTGGACCGCCCTGGGCTGCATTCCCAGGCCACAGGCAGGAAGGTAGATGGGTAGCAGAGCTGCCGGGATTAGAACAGGGGTTAGTATGGGATACTGGCGCATGCAAGGCGAGGACTTTAGCCACTAGGTGTGCTTGGCCTTTTTTGTCATTTTTATCCATTTGAGAGGCCACAAGAGAAATGAATAGACAGTTTCCCACCTGCTTTTTCACTTCCCACATGGCATTAACACTTGCGGAGGGGAGGGTCGGAGCCTAGAGGTGGAGCTCCCTTGTGATTCTTCCCTATGATGCCGGGAGCCCACTCTCGAGGCAGAGTTGTCACCCTCCATGGATGCACATTATCCATGCCCAGGCTAAGACATGGGTGTCCCAGCTGGGGGCTCACAGTCAGGCCCACGGCTGCTGCTGCCCCTTGTACTTCTGACATCGGTAAGTAATGTGACAATAAGGCATGGTCAGCTGGGAACATAAGGACAGTATAAGCAATCCAAGAATAATGTTAATTAAGTGATCTCTGAGATTTTTCTGCTGTATTGGATTTGACATCCAAATCCCTGGCTATGCCTTGGGACATATTTTGAGTTAGAGCTTTCTTTTGGTTTTTTTTTTTGTTTGTTTGTTTTTTTTTTCTTCTCCCTTCCCCCATTGCATTGTTCTTACATCAAAGCCTTCAGTAGAACTGTGCCTTGGCTGTCACGAATCAGTCACTCTGGATTCTTCAATGGTCATTTCCATAGAAATTGAGAGCCAGTACAGCCCTCCACCCTATGCTGTTTTTCTGTTTTCTACTTGTTGGCCTGTTTCTGGCTTCTCTAGGTCTGACCTCAATTAAGACAACTTAGAGTAGGGCATGTGACTAGCCAGGAAGGCTTTTTGCTTTTGCTGTTTAGTCTGATCAGTTTTCTTAAAGCATTATTTATTTGAAAGGCAGAGTCATGGAGTGGAAGAGACTGCCATCTACTGGCTCATTTCTGAAATAGCTGCAGTAGGTGGGGTTGGGCCAGGCTGAAACCAGCATCCTGGAACTCATCTGGGTTTCCCATGTGGGTGGTGAGGAGACAAGCACTTGGACCATCTTCCACTGCTTTTCCAGGTGCACTAGTAACAGGGAGCTGGATTGGAAGTGGAACAGCCGGGACTTGAACCGGCACCCAAATGGGATATCAGCGTTGCAGGCGGCGGCTTAACCCACTGCACTACAACATCAGTCTCCAATCTGATAATTTTTGCTGTAACTCTGAAGGTGACTTTCAGACCTGAGCTTTCTACTCTATATCCTCAGGTACTTATTAGATCATTCTTAGATATACCTCAGATAGATAATGTTGAACATCTGCTAGACTTTTTGCTCCATAGATTAAAACGTAATGATTCTCCAAACTGGATTCAGGATTAGCCATTTGCTTGCTATTGTGTTATATGATTTTATCTCTGCTTAATCACTTCCAAACTCATTTCATGTTCTCTGAGGACATTTGTGGGATTAGCCTCGTGCCTGGTTTAATATGTCGGCATTCATCTGTTGAGCGGTCTAGGCCAGAAGTTGTCTTTTTGAGGAGGTTTTAATGAATGATACAATTGGTTTCTGTCATTTGCTTTTCAGGCACTGTAGTTTTTAATTTTTGTTGGTCAGCAAATTTGTCCATCTCAGATATTATTTTACTGGCACAAGCTTTTCCACGATTCTGTATTGTCCCGTTCATGTTTGGCATCTGCGGAGGGGGCGACGCTTACTGTTGATGTTGGCATGTGAGCGGAGAGGGGCAGACATGTTGCTTTGTCCCAGGGATTGTTCTCTCAGCGCCTTTGGGGGACGCATGTTCCAGTCTGTCAGAGAACCTCATGGGAAGAGTGCCCGCAGTGACAAGCGTCCTGTGCATCTGTGTGTCCGTCGGTTACTTGTCTGTTGCTTGCAACACCCTGGCCCTGTGCACCTTGTTGATGATTTGTCTTGCCCGTGGGAGGGGGAACAGGCAGTAGGCAGGGTCAGAAGTTGAGCATCCCTGACCTGAAGCCCCGTTCTGATGTGGGGTGTTGGTGTCCCTGGCTGAGCAGATGTGAAAGCAGTCCTCTTACATTTGTCTGCTTCTTGCTTTTTTAGTTAAATGGTGCAGATCAGTGTTGGAGAGATGTGACCCTTCATTCAGGACCGGCAGCAGGCTAGTACTTGGGTTACTTACTACCCGTCTAGTTTCTTAATTTTGAGAAGCAGAGAAAGAGAGCCCCAAATCTTCAGAAGAATAGGAGCCAGGAGCCTAAATCCAAGTCTGCCGTGTGAGCAGCAGCAGTGGCCTGCTCTCTCCCAGGGCCCACAGTAGCAGAGCTGGGCGTGAGATTCTGGGCGCTCTGATACAGAGCGAGGCATTCCATGCGGCATCCTGGCTCTTAGGCCGAATGACAATTACAGCCCTCGGTTTACAACTGTGAGATTTGATGGGGTTGCCTTTCTTTGATTGCAACCTTTTGTTTATTTGTTTTTACTGGAAAGGCAGTTTTGCTGTTTGACTCCCCCAGTAGTCACACTGGCTCGAGCTGAGTCAGTCCGAAGCAAAGTAGAAGCATTGTCCGTAATTATAACATTCTCCTGAGCAGGATTTGTTTTAGATTACTGCAAGCACGATTGGTAAATGGTCTTTCTCCTTAGTTTTTGATGTTTATGTGGAAAACTCTGCTTTGTCTTTTTTCTCTTGCTCTTTCTCAGCTGTGGCAGTGTCTGAGCTTTTCCGTCCTCCCGTTCCCTCGTGCCTTGAGTTTGCTTCTCTCACTGGGGAGGCCGATTTCCATCTGTGCCGCGTGTCCCAGAACGGCTCCCAAAACGTTTATTTGGGTTCTGTTCTCTAGTGGGCCCTGTCCAAACGGCTGCGGCAGAAGCTGTGCCGCAAGGTCACTTCTCTTTTTTCCAGTGAGATCCATTCAGGCAGTACTGCACTGCTTAGCATGAGAGTGTTTTTAATGACTTGGAAGTACTTTCTTACCCAAGGGATGTTAGCGAGACAGAAAGACAGAACTTGTTAGAGGAGATGGGAATATGGTGGGACATAATCTGTCCAGTTAGGATCTTTCCTAATGGCTTGACGTTTGTTTCATGGCTGCCTGTGTTGTTTTTCTCCAGTCACTGAATCTGGTTTGCAAGAATGTCTGCTCCCTACAATTTATTACATCATAGCAAATTGCCTCTCTTTTTATTAAAACAATAAAGCACTATTGGTCTTTGGAAGTCATTTAGGTGATTATCACTTACTTTATCTTCTTTTCCTTGTAGAATGGACATGGTGGCGATCGGGGTCAGCAGACACTAGATGGTGAGTAAAATGGCTCTGCTCCCATCATGCCTGCGGCAGCCCCAGCAGAGCACGCGGGACTCACATGCTGACAAGCGCACCAGTTGGCTGCTAGTGTTTTTATTTTTCTCTGCTTAACACTTTTGCGCTGTTATCACTACAGAGGAGCTAAATAAACTGGTTAATAAAATCAAGCTATTGTTCTTGTAATGTAAAGAAGATTAGTTAGAGATTTTTCACCAGCAGGTGATTGGTGGTGGCTTTGTTGTTAAAGGATTTATCACTTTTTAAAATTGATTTATTTTTATTGGAAAGGCAGAATTTTAGAGAGAGGCAGAAAGATCCCATGTGTGCTGGTTCATTCCCAAAATGACCACAACGGCCCAAGCTGAGTCATTCTGAAGCAGGAGCTTCTGTATCCCAAGGTTTTGGGTCCTTCTCTACCACGCTCCCAGGCCCCAACCAGGGAGCTGCATGGGAAGCGGAGCAGCCTGGACATGAGCCAGCATCCCAATGGGATCCCAGCAGTTGCTAGTAATAGGATTAGCCAATTGAGCCATCGCGTCTGGCACCAGGATTTATTGCTTTGAAAGGCAGACCAACAGGGAAGAGAGAGAGAGGGAAAGGAGCCTTTGTTATCGGTTGTTTCTGTGGCTGTAGCCGCTAGGCCTCAGTCAGGCTGATTGAAGAGGCAGGAGCTCCATTGTTTTCACCTGCGTAGCTGGTGCCTGAACCCTAGGCCCATCTGCTGCTGCCTTTGCAGGCACATTATCAGGAAGCTGTGGGATGTAGGTGGATGGCAGCTTAATCCACTCTGCAGTTCCAGACCCTGATATAACGTTTTTAGAAATGTCACAGCCAGAGGACGGAGGAGGTGATAGTCTCATGTTCTTTGCTGATCACACTGCAGAATGTGCGATCTATTTAAGGTTTGCTTGGCTTCACAGTTCTCAGGAGCTGGTGACAGGCTCATTGAGACTTTCAAAGCAGAATATGGCCACCCTTTTTCATTGGCTTTCGGGTCTGTAGCTCTTTGGCTTAGGAAGCTAGAGAAGATACTCTGGATGCTTGGGAGGAAACATGGTGATGCACCTCCGGGAGCCCTGACCAGCTTGTTAGGGATGCTAGTGGTTTCCTGTCCTGATTCAGTAAGGTAAATGTGCAGCCAGTATTTGCAGTGGCTTGGAAATAGGACCTTGATTGGAACAAAAATGACAACGTGGGGGCACCAGAGTCTTGTTTCAGGTTTGATGTCCTGGCTGGCTTGCCAGGATCCCACAGCCCCAAGCCTGTGAGCCACTGGAGCTTCTGGGCGGGAGGAGCTTTGGTGCAGGCCTAGGGTGGCAGGCGCATACTGAAGTTCTAAGTTTCGGTACCAAACAATATGGGAAGTATTTAGTAGACAATTGTTTGCATGTGACATACATTTGTTGCTTCCCATTCTCTTCCCTACCTGACTTGCAGTGAAGGAGTTTTGGGCCCAGGTGTTAGCAATATAACCTGCGGCCCAGCCATTACAATTTATTTTAGTTCTGGGCAAGGCAGATGATGACAGGTTTTTCCATTGGGGTGCAATGCCAGTGGGAAGCAGGCTGCCTCGGGTGGCCAGGTTCATGAAGTGATGTGGTGGTGAACCTGTTGCTACGTCTTTGTTTTCTTCTCGCCCTTGGCCCAGGGGGCTTCATGCTGAGCCCCTCGTGCTGCCAGCAGCGGAGGGTGGAGTGCTGCTCTCTGGAAAAGACAGTGATGTTTCCTTTCCAAGCACATATCTGAGCCAAATGTGTGGAGAACCCCGAACTGAGTCTTTTCCATGGTTACACCCACCTGACTGCAGCCTCAGGAAGCTGTTTCTGGTCTCTGAGACTGACCTGGTCCAGCATGTGGCTCGGCCCTTCTCACCATGCTTTTGACTGTGGGTGTTACACAATGCGTGTATGGCTGGTTGGAGCCGATTGGTTCTGCATTCCTGGCTCGCTGCCCTCACATGCCCTCAGTGTGGCAGCAGCAGTGGCCTGAGCTAACTTGCTGGATATGCTTGTGGGAGCTCTGTCCTGCCAGGAGACCCTCAACAGGCTTCTGAGAGGAGAGCGTGCCGCCTCTTGCAGGTAGCCTTGTCATTCTTATTTCTGTTCTGCATGCTGCGCAAGGCCAGGGGGCCGTGAGGTGTGCAGAAGGAATCGGTCCAGTGCAAGCCTGGCAGAGTCTGCCACCACATGGCCTCTGGTGGCCCACTGCTAGCAGAGAAGGGGCTTAACCGAGCTTTACCGGGCATTCGGACTGCGGCCCAGAGCTAGCTGATGTCTTTCCTTACAACTGCTTCATCTCTTCCAGCTCCAAAGACGACAGACGCTGCCTCGGCCCTTCCAGCTGTGGGCCCCCTGCCCAGCTCCACCTCATGCACTGCGCCTCTGCCCTCCAGCTCCCAGCACACTGCCAGTCTGCCCTCCCTGACCCAACCTGGCAGCCCTCTCTCTCAGCTAAGCAGGTAAAGGGACAGGGTGTGTCTCAGGAGGGGCACATAGGGGCAAGTGTATTTTCGTGAGCAAAGCACTTGATGCCCTGGGCCGCTGCGTGAATCCCCTCGCGTGCAGACTCCAGATATGAAGGCCTTAGGTGCGTAGAGGTCTGTGGCTAGCAGAGTCCTTGATCCCCTGGGAAGGTGGGGATGGGAGCTTGCTGTCATCCCCCAACACCTCCAGAAGGTGTCCTAGGCCTCGGATCTTGGTGGATCTGTGGCTCTGGGTCACTGCCATGTGCCTTGCACCTATCCTGCCTTCAGAGAGCTGATCCTAGTAGGGTGGGTGGGCCAGTGGGTTTGCTGGTGGTCTCCGCCTTCTGAGGATAGCGACATACTCAGCCCACCTCTAGTCTAGAGCCAGAAGCCTTTAACTTACTCTGACTTCGCGTTTTAGGCACTGAGTGGCCTGTTGGTAGAGCACAGAGCCGTACCCCACAGATTCAGTGGGGTGTGCAGACACAGCGGACTCCTCGGGCAGCCCAGCGCTGATGGTCTTCATGGGCTGAAGCTGTAGAGTGACCTTGGCCCACTGATCATTTCAGCTCCCAGCGCCCTCAGTCCCTGTGCTCAGCCGGCACATGATGGGGACTGGATGGTTTCTCTGGGGATGTGGACGAGCCCGAGTCCAGCCCTCCCTGCCTTGACACTGGGCGGTCTGTTCTGTCTTCCAGCTCCCTCTCCAGCCATCCGAGCAGCCTGCCCTCCTCGCATGCAGCCCTCTCTGTGAGCACCTCCCACACAGTGAGTTCCTGGTGCAGTGCTGAGGGGCTGTGGTCCGGTCTCAAGCTGCTAGAAGGAAATGTCTCACACTAGCCAGGTGGCTGTGCTGCTGATTGCGACATGGCATGCCTGGCCCGTGGCAACACTGTTCCCACACCTACTATATCCTCGGGGCAGGGGCTGGGCAGCTGATGAATTTCCTGTTAAAAACTGTCCAAGCTGTTTGATTTTCATCTGCCAGCAGAGGTTTAATTTTCTGGGCTTTGTTTTGATTCATTTGAAAGCCATTTAGAGAAGAGTAGCTTCGCTGCTAACTCCATCCTGGGTCCCAGTACAAGTCCTGTTGGGAAGAATCCCTTCTAACAGGCACCTGTTCTGCAGAGACCACACAGAGGAAACAACTGAGGGGGCAACGAGCAAGCGGGCCTGGTGGCAGGGGGTGAAGAGGATCAGGCTGTAGGTGGGCACTGACCTGCAGGAAAGGCTGCAGGCTGAGCTCCTGGCCCAGAGCCTCAGTCAGCATCAGCTCCTGGAGGCAGGTCCCCAAGCAGAGGGTGGATCTTCCACAAGCTGGGCCACCTCCTTGTGGAAGGACATGGTGGAAGCGAGTTGTCAGTTTTGGGGCTGAGGGGCAGGGCACCCACCCTGTGTGTACCTCCACCTCACAGAAGAGCGCCCTCTATCTACCACGCCTTCTGTGCGTCCCTCTGCTCAGAGTCCAGAGCACTGTCAGTGTTGTCACATGACCGCTAGTCTCAGGATTAAGTTACAGCAGGATCAGTGGTGGGAAGTTGTTCTGCCTCTCATCTCCGCAGCCATGGGGAGGTGAACAGCACACGGCTTTGGCTCGGCTCTGCCAGCATTCTGCTGCCCTCTCCAGCTCCCTGTGTCCTGTGTTTTTTGTTTGTTGTTTTTTTTGCCAGCATGCCAGTGTGGAGAGTGTCCCATCCCTGCAGCCCTCTGCCACGTTCTCTACAACAGCCACCTCTGCCTCGAGTGCCACCTCCTCAGGAGCCAGCCTGCCCAGCAACATGAACGTAGCCACCAGCCTCTGCCTGGGTGGGGGTGCCGGGAGTGCACTGAGCAGCGGGGCCAGGGCCGCACCCCTGGTGACCTCAGGTGCGTGCTGCAGGGGCCTTTCCTGTTGCCCCCATGGCCTGCTGGGGGTGGAGGTTTTGTCTGGGGGACTCCCGCGAGGCAGACTCAGGGCCCCTCATATTGGTTGTCCTTGTTCAAGACCTAGGGCAAGGGCGGACATGGTGCTACAGCAGGGAGGAGGGCACCCTCCCACGGGCTCCTGCTGGCCACATTGAGTGACCAGTTGTCATCTGAGCCAGGCTGTCTGGGAGCTGCTGGAAAACCTGGCTCTGCCTGGGAAGAGGCAGATTCGGATGCTTGTGGCTGCAGAGGAGGGGCTCTGCCCAGACACCGAGCTCTGTATCCTGGAAATATCCCGAAAAATGCTGGTCTGCGCTTGTCTGTCCCGTGGCCCACACCTCCCACCGGAGCAGCTGTGGAGTCGCCCTACGCAGCCATGCAGCACTGTGTGCTTGGTCTCCCTGCAGGCAAGCCGCCCCCAAATCTGCCCCAGGGGCTGCCACCCTTGCTGCCCAGCCAGTACCTTGTGGGCCCTGGAGGACTGCTTCCTGCCTACCCGGTGAGCCCCTAGCATCCCCAGCGCCCCTTTGCCTTGGTCCGGGGGCAGAGACTTGGCGGGAACTCTGGGGGAGGGAGGTGGTGGGCATCACATGGGGTGCCCACCTTGCCATCCCACATCTGCCCCCCTGAACCCTGATGGGTCCTCCCCTATGTCCTGTCAAAGCCGGAACTCCCCGGTGAGGCTTGTCCAGCTGCTGTTCATGGCAGGGTTCCTGACAGGCCCTTTCTGGGTCTCTTGCAGATCTACGGCTACGATGAGCTCCAGATGCTGCAGTCCCGGCTGCCCATGGTGGGTGGAAGCATGCCTACACAGTGGGGCTTGCACGTGTGCCTCCTGGGCACCACACCCTCGCTGCTACCCTGCCTGGCTTTGCCTACCCTACTGTGTATCAGCCTTGATAAAATCGTTTCGATTGGCTGGTTGGGCTTAGGACAAGACCCTATGCTACGCAAGGCTCCCATCCTCCCTGCTCATGGGTAGCAGTGGTGGGGTTTTTGTTTGGTTTTTAAAGGAAAGCCACGTGGCACAATAGGGTTTGCTTCCTTGGCCCTGGACTTTGGTAAAGCCTTCCTCCCCCTCTGGGTTTGACCACACGTGTCCCTCAGCAAGGTGACCCATGTTCACTTGTCACGTCTTGCTTTTTAGTTTTTATTGGAAAGGCAGATATACAGAGAGGAGGAGAGACAAATATTTTCCGTCCAGTGGTTCACTCCCCAAGCTGCCGAAATGGCCAGTGCTGAGCCCATCTGAAGCTAGAAGCCTCTTCTGGGTCTCCACGCGGGTGCAGGGTCCCAAGGCCTTGGACTGTCTAAGGACAGACCATAAGCAGGGAGCTGGATGGGAAGTGGAACCACCGGGATTGGAACCGGCACCCATATGGGATTCCAGCACATTCAAGGCGAGGACTTTAGCTGCTAGGCCAGCACACCAGGCCCATGTGTTACTGTTCTGCCACCAGCAGAGTGAGCAGCTAGAGCTAACCACTGTGATTGGAAAGATTTACAAAGAGGAAGATCTTCCAAATGCTGGTTCATTGCCCAAATGGCCACAATGGCTGGACCTAAGCTGATCCAAAGCCAGGAACTAGGAGCCTCCTGTAGGTCTCCCATGCGGGTACAGGGTTCCAAGGCTTTGGGCCATCCACAACTGCTTTCCCAGGCCACAGGCAGAGAGTTGGGTGGGAAGCAGAGCTGCTAGGATTAAAGCCCATGCCCAGATGGGATGCCGGAGCATGAAATGTAAGGAATTTAGCCACTAGGCTACTGCACTAGGCCCCCTAATTCATGTTTGTACATCTGTTCAACTCTTGCCTTTAGAATGACCCATTTTCTGTGTAAGGGCTCCCCCTTCTGAGCATCCCCTGTACCTGCTGTATTTGGACTGAGGGCCTCTGGCCGAGGCTGTTCAGGGTAGAGAAGAGTGGGTTCAAGGGCTGCTGGGAGCTCTTGCTGACCACCAGGATTCCTGGGTAGCTGTGCCTGGCAGTGGTGGCCACAGGTGTGGTATAGGGTTCCCTCCTCACAGAGCAGCACACTGGGCCTATGCCCTCCATTGGCACCTCTGCTGTGTCAGCCATTGTCTCCATGCTTACCACAGGGAGAGGAGGCCCTAAGAGACTGCACTTGGCATCCTGCTTCTGCCCCTGCCTACCTGGCATAACTCCTGTCCCTTCAAGCAGTGTTGGCTTGATTTCCAATTAGTGGCTTTTCTAATTCTCGCTCCTGAAAAGCCAGGGGTGCCAATGCCTGCAGCCTTTGCCAGAGGTCCAAGTGTGTGTTTGAGTCATGGCCTGTACCAGCTCTGACTGGCAGGGCACAGCAGGCACCCAGGACCTGGCGGCCTCCATGAGTGTGGCTGGGCCAGCTGCTGACCAGACTCCTTTCTCTCTCCTAGGATTACTACGGGGGGATTCCCTTCGCCGCCCCCACAGCTCTTGCAGGCCGAGATGGGAGCTTAATTAATAACCCCTATTCAGGTGAGTGTGTTCAGCGGACCAGAAGCAGAAACGGGCAGGCCTAGTCCCTGACAGTGGATTCCGGAGATGAAGCTTGAGAGGGGAGTCTTCCAGTTGTCCACAGAGGAGCCCAGGGAATCAGTCTGGCTTTTCCACTGGGTGGATAATGGCAGTAACTCAAGTTACTGCCACTTTCTTCTAGGTGATGTCACCAAGTTTGGCCGAGGTGACTCCGCATCACCTGCACCTGCCACTACACTAGCTCAGCCCCAGCAGGGCCAGTCCCAGGCCCACCACACTGCGCAACAGCCTTTCCTGAATCCTGCGCTGCCGCCTGGCTACAGCTACACTGGCCTGCCCTACTACACAGGCATGCCCGGTGCCTTCCAGTATGGGCCCACAATGTTTGTGAGTATCGGCACACTTGCTGAGAAGCCTGCAAGCCCTGGAACCCAAATTCCAGCTCCTGTGGACAAAAGTGGACATTGGGGGTGGAGGGTCCTGCAACTCTTCAGTGCGCTGGCATGTGACAGTATTGCAGCCAGGTGCTGGTCATCACCTCACCTTGCTCCTACACGAGACACCTTACGTGTCTGCTCCAATAGGTTCCTCCAGCGTCAGCCAAGCAGCACGGTGTGAACCTCAGCACGCCCAGCACCCCTTTCCAGCAGACCAGCGGCTATGGCCAGCACAGCTACAGCACAGGTGAAGGTTACTCCTGCACGTAGGGGCATGGGGACCTCAAGGACACGCTTGCCTGGCTCACACATCCTCTGTAACGCCAGGTTACGACGACCTGACCCAGGGTACAGCGGCCGGAGACTACACGAAGGCTGGCTATGGCGGTGCAGCACAGGCTCCCAGCAAGTCTGCGGGGTCTGGGTCTGCCAAAGGTAGCACCCATCCCTCCTCCAGTAGTCTCCTCCTGGGTTGAGGGCTACCCCAGACTGCCCTGGAACGCGTGTGTGGAGGTTGGACCTGGCACCAGCTCTTGTGGGAATAATTGCCTTTTCTCCTAGGAGTGTCGGTGTCTTCAAGCACCGCTGGCCTCCCTGATATGGCTGGGTCTGTCTACAACAAGACTCAGGTGAGGGAGGAAGGGACAGGGTGGAGGGGAAGCCTGCTGGGAGGTGTGGTCCAACCTGATGGCCACCTCTGTCATCTTTGTACTGCAGACTTTTGACAAGCAGGGATTTCATGCAGGGACCCCTCCGCCTTTCAGCCTGCCTTCAGCCTTAGGCTCCACAGGGCCCTTGGCCCCTGGGGCAGCCCCTGGCTATGCGCCCCCACCTTTCCTGCACATCTTGCCTGCTCACCAGCAGCCCCACTCGCAGCTGCTGCACCACCACCTCCCGCAGGATGCCCAGGTGAGCAGTAGCGGAGGCCTCCACCTTCCTGGGTCAGGGATCCTGCTGCAGCCTTGACAGCCTCTCTCCCTCCTCCCTCCCCCCCTCCCTCCTCAGAGTGGCTCGGCCCAGCGCAGCCAGCCCAGCTCCCTGCAGCCCAAGTCTCAAGCCTCCAAAGCCACCTATGGCAACTCTCCATACTGGACAAACTGAACCTGAACCTGAAGATGGGGGGTCTGGGGTGGGGTCTCCCTGGGCAAGAGTGAGCACATGGAGCAGATACCTGGGAGCCCAGCACCCTTTCCTACAACTCCTGAGCCATGCAGTTATGTCAGCCAAGCATCTGGGGGAACCTGCCACCCTAGCTCCCTGTTGTATGTAGTGTATTTATGTATGTATTTGTAAATGTGATAGAAGCCAGCAGAGAGCCATGCCGTTCCAGGGGCCCGTTGCAGTTCCCCCTTCTGCCGTTAGGCCTTCCCGAGCTCTTCTGCCTGGTCAGGAAGGTTTGGGTTTGCAGGTCAGGCACCATTGAGGAATCACAACTTCTCTTGCTCTGTCATTCCTCCGTACCTCTTCAAGAAAGTGCTCCTTCTCTCATTTGTCTCGGTCGGTCCCCTTTTGTCAAACCTGGGCACCTGCTGATCTTCATCTCAAGCAGGGGCTTGGTCTCGGCCCCAAAGACTTGCCTCCCTCTGGCTGTCCATATGAAATCATCTGAACTGAGATGCTGAGACATCCAGCCAGGCAGCTCCCTTTCAAGAGCAGTTCAAAGCTTTCACCTCAACGAAAGCAAGCCTCCAAGCAAAGGCTCCTCCAGTCCAGTTGTCCTAAGCCAGGGGTGACTGTTTCAGGGGTTTTGTCTTGCCCAAACTCCACCTAATAAAGTTCTGAGAGCATGCACAGCCTCTGCGTGTTATGACTGAGAATCAGTTCAAGTTAACAGTTGTGTCGCTTTCATTGTGACTAAAGTGTGTTGTAGAGGGCTGAGTGGAACAGATACCTAATGAATCACCATGTTATGATGTGGCAGGCGAAAGGCTTGGTCAAGAATCTTCCAACCAACCAGCTGTTCTCAGGGCAGGCAGGCCATGCACTTTTGTCCAGTTGGGGACACCAGGATAGCGCTTCAGGACTATAATGTATGGCCAAAGAAGCTAGGCTGATAGTTGAGTCATGACCAAGGGGTGTCGAGCCTTGGAATCACCATGGTCAGGGTCTGTGTGAAAATAGCTCGAGATCCTCCCTGAGATAAAGGCTATGATTCCACAAATACTACAACAAAAAATGATTCCATCAGCCAACGTGACCTTTTGGGACTCAAAATCAACTCTTAAGGAATAGGGGTGGCTATTTTTCAGGGTTTCTGGTTTGGTTGAAGGTGTAACATTTCAGCCAAGTCCTTGGCACAGTGCAAGGGAACAGTGAAAACCACCTTTTAACACATGGGGAAGTAGCAAGACAGGTATATTTTATTTCACATTTTATTAGTAGACAGATGGGCAGAAAGACAAAATAAACCACTAAAGGGGAAGTCAACACAAAATGCATCAGATAATCTTCTCATAAGTTAAACTGAAAAAAACATCTACAATTTCCGCTAAGAAAACTATTAAAGTCAAATGTGTCCTGCTGGTTTCAGAATAGTTGAAAATTGCATCTGGATTTTAGTTGCAAATGTAAACCTTGTTTATCAAATGGGAGGGTAGAGTTAATTTTTCAGCAAGAACTATACATTTCTCCCTTGCAGTCTCTTGCTATGTATGCCCCATACAAGGAAACCAGCAAGTAAAGAAGCAAATCATTGCCAGAGAAGGGAAGGAGATGCCAGGACTACAAAAACTTGTGTCTAATAAAAAAGGACTCCGGAATGATGAGAAAAAGGGGGAAGACTTTGAGAGAAGCAGCAACAGAATCATGATATTGTCTTACACCTTCATCCGCCTCAGAAGACACGGAAATGAAGAGCATCCAGTGAGGCCTCAATCAGAATTTAAAAAGAATGCAGGGTTTTGAGTTCATGTCGTACTAAATCAGCACAGCTGTACTCAGCAAAGGTTCTGGGTTGAGCTGAGACCTCTACTTCCCTCCCTCCCCCACCTGATTACTCAAGTATTTTGGACAGGATACAGAACCAGCATCTACCCGATCATAATGTCTTCAAGTCAGCACACCCCAGATTTCTGGAACTGATGGTACTTCTCATAAGACAACACCTGAAGGGTAGTCAGAACAAGCGCCACTTGGCTCTCTGGCTCCCTGAGTCAACGTGCAACAGAGGCCAACAGGGGCCTGATGGGACAGCACTGAGCAGCACGGCACCTCCCCTGATGCCAGGATGCCCAGCGTGTCCTGGGTCCGAGATGCTCTAGCAGTAAAAATGAAAGGCTTAATTTTAGGGCTCCAAGAGAGTAAGACCAAGCTCTTGGCTGTAAACCTGGGATAGAAGGCTGGGAGGGCCAGGGCCGAGGGGAAGGGATGTTAGGTAATTGAGAGGATCAAGAGAAGCTTTGGCTCCAGAATATTTGCAGGTTATCTGGAAGCATTGCCTAAGCAGTGCAGGGATGAAAAGGTTAGACCCAACAACCAACTATGACGGTTCAGAGTGTAATTAATCACCTAAAGAACGTGTTAACACATTGCTGCCCTATTCCTTGAATGGTACTGGAATCAAGGATGAAGGAGGCAGCCCTCACTGGGTGGGGGTTATAGATTTTTAGACAAGGCTGAACAGTGTCCCCTAGAGCATTCTCATTTCATATCAAACTTGAGAGGCCAGAGGGCGGCTGGGAAATAGCTATGTTTGGGAAAGATTGAAGAGTGAATGAAAACCCTGAGATCAGAAAGGAAGGAGGAGCTATGGAAGTAAAGCATTGCCTACTCTGACCATCCTGGGACTCGGACTGCCTTTTGGTTCTGCGCTAGGATCTTCACAAAATGACACAGGTGCACAGGGATCTTGAGTAGGACCACATTCAGCCCTTGCTGTATACATTTTACATTTTCTTTCCAAAATCATTTTGTTCTACCAGTCTTCCCCAAAGAGCACTGCCCTCCCATGGACTGGCAACAGCCCCAAACCAAATTTCACCTTCCCGCTCTGAAATTCTTGGATTGGTGAAGGCTGCTGGATGTTGATACTGATTGAAACAATGTACAACAGACCTGGGAAATTAGGGCTGCAGCAACTGCAGCGCAGGAAGATCTTGTAGCCTTGTCTGGCTTAAACACTGCCTGCAGTCACTTCCCTTGGCCCTGCCAGAAGACAGGCCCGGGAGCTCTGTGCAGTTTCTGCTTGTATTCCACAGCCAAAGTACAGAGAAAGGGGAAAAATAAGCCCAGATCACATCCAATGAGGAAAGCAAAAACCAGTCACTCAGGTCTCACATCCACATTTATCGCTATTGGTAGAAGCAGCTCAATGGAAAACCAAAATCTTAACACATGCACCTAGGATTAATACTGAGTAATTAAAAGTGTCTACTTTAAAAAACCAATCCAAACGCCATGAGAGTAGTTCTGGAGGGAAGGCAGTGGGATGTGTAGGACAGGTGTCTCCCAGCAGTGGGCAGTAGTAGTGTTGGCTTTGCCTCCAGCAGCAACAGCCAGCATTGGCATAGTTATTTCTTAATTGTTCCCATCACTACAAATCCACACACTAATTCCCATATCCTCCCCACTCGCCCACACCCTGGTGGGGAAAAAAATAACCCTGCCTTTAAAATAAATAGCAACCAAGTGCTCAGTTCTATGTAAAGTATGAATATTTATTTCAGGCTTTAGATCCCAATCGATTTCAAAAAACAAACTCTAATTCCTTTCCTCAGAGTAGCTAAGACTTCATGTTAAGATGGTTTCAGGGAGGCGAAAGGAGCACATTGCGTGCGGCTTAGACTTAGCATCGAGTCCCTGACACCTGCTGCATCCCAGCCTTAGCAAGGAAAAGAAGTAATGTTCACCACCATGGGGCTGAACGAATGCACACACTAGTGTAAATGCAGCTAAACCTTGGCAAATTTGCTTTTCTTTAAAGTTTGTGGGTTTGTTTGTTTTTTCATTTTCTTTTGCAGTATATGCAGCATTTGTGAACTCCAAATGGGTTCCCAGCTTTAAACACATTAAACATCTTGAAAGACTATTTAATTTTTCAAGAATCTAAAAACAGACCAAACGTGTTTTGCTGTGAACATTCTGTAGACGATGTGAGGTGAGAGTTTGGGTTGCTGTCATTGAAAAAAAAAGAATCAATACAGTGATGGAAGGGTAAAGAATGCAAGAATTCAGACATTCTGTGGAGGGTATTTCTCTCTCCATTAAAGGTCCATAAAAAGGAGCAAACTGAGATCCATATGGGGAGTCAGCAGGAGCTGTGTTTTCCCACCCCCTGTGAATAGGTTTTTGCTGAGGGGCCTCTGCCAGGTCCCCACTTGCTCCCCTCCCTTTGGCCTGAGAAGGCAGGGCAGTGCAGGGGCACTGAAGGAGCATGTCACGATTCCTCATTCCCAGAATCATCATCATCATAACAGTCGGCATCTTCCTCCTCCTCATCTTCATCATCAATGTCATCGTCGTACAAGTCGTCATAAAGCAAATCTGAGCTGTTGTCATTGGAAGGCACTTTAGTTTTGATGCAGTATTCCGCCAGAGTTGTGGGGACCTTTACTCCATCCTTCTCTGCTTCGGCCTTAGTGGCTGAAACCTGTTTCCTAAAGAGCATAACACAAAAAGTTTACAGTAAGGCCCAGTTTTGAAAATGGATTCATAATTGGCCCCGATTAAACTTTCTTAACCCCCAACTGTAGTAAATGGCCTAGTTTGGTTGCCTTGTACCTAGGCAAGTGTGACACACCTGGGAGAAAAGCAGCCTGTAGCTGGCAGGCATTCTGGGGCCAGTTAATGCCAAACTCGTGATAAGAGTATGCCATCATACTCATCTATTCTATTTTTTTTTTTAATATGTTTTAAAACCACATGGGGGACACTTGGCACCATGGACTCCCAGCCCAGCTCTTCTGCATGAGTGACATCGGGGACTGGGCGCTCCATATACTCCTGGGTGCAGGGACTGTGAACCAGAGAAAGGGCGAGGGGATATGTTGGAGGGAGGACTCCTGAGGTTGCAGGTAAGGAACAATTCTGAAGGATTCCAACCAATAAGGCCACTGCACTTGCTGACCGTTCAATACATGTGTCAGAACCAGATCTCCTTGGTGGCTCAGAGGGAGCAGTGAACAGCATACCCTGATGCACACTGAAGATATGGCAGACCACTGGGGCCTGCAGAGAACACCTGGTACCATAGCAGAGGACGGAGGCAGAACATACTGGTCAACCACCTCAGCCAGGTGTTGATAGCAAATATCTGAGTGATTGGAGACTCTAAGATGGATTATGCCAGCCAATGGCCCTTGGAAGGATTTTCTTATCCCTGGATCGGCAGAATCAACAGCATTTCAGAACTATCAAAACCACCTGAGCAGAACCCTCAGAGCATGCTCCACGTCAGGGACCTATGGGATGACATCTGGTGGCGTTCCCCATCCCCCGATACTGAGGCAGATGGCAGCTGAGAGTCTGGTGAAGCTTCTCCCCTTTTATCTCTCCTTCCCCCCAGACACAAAAAGAAAAAGAAAACTGGAAATGATGGATTCACCTACTTTCCACTAACCCTTGACTCTTCCTATTATAACCTACTATGTAAACATCAAATAGGAATAAAACAAACTTCTTGGGCCCAGCATGGGGCCTAGCAGCTAAAGTCCTCGCCTTGCATGTGCCAGGATCCCATATGGGCACTGGTTCGTGACCTGGCAGCCCTGCTTCCCATCCAACTCCCTGTTTGTGGCCTGGGAAAGCAGTCAACAACAGCCCAAAGCCTTAACACTCTGCACCTGCATGGGAGACCCAGAAGAGACTCTGGGCTCCTAGCTTCCGATCACCTTAGCTCCAGCCATTGAGGCTGCTTGGGGAATGAATCAGTGGATGGAAGATCTTCCTCTCTGTACATGTGACTTTCTAATTAAAATATATCTTAAAAAAAGAAAAAAACTTAACACTGCTTTCCAACACCTGTACCTGCTTAAGCACATCTGACAGAAAAGATACCTAGTACTGCACAAAAGGCTTGGAAGCTGATCACGGCCTAAGTATTTGGCATCTGCTTGGCTACAAGCTTAAGTCGGCCCACAGACCTGGCCATTGTGGCCCCTCTGGAGAGTGAAATAGCAGATGGAAAACAGATCTTTGCCTGTCGCTGACATTCAAATAAATAAATAACCTAAAAAATTAGAGGGCCCAGAGCAGTGGACTAGCCACTAAAAATCCTCGCCTTGCACGCACCAGAATCCCTTATGGGCACCAGTTTGTGTCCCGGCAGCCATGCTTCTCATCAAGCTCCCTGCTTGTGACCTGGGAAAGCAGTAAAGGACGGCCCAAAGCCTTGGGACCCTACCCACATGGGAGACCCGGAGGAGGTTCCATGCTCCTGCCTTCGGATTGGCTTCGCTCCAGCCATTATGGCCACCTGTGTAGTGAACCAGCAAACGGAAGATCTTTCTCTCTCTATCTCCTTTATGTAAATCTACTTTCCAATAAAAATACTTGTAAAAATTAGTAGAGGATAAGCAGGGAGAGTTAAGCCCATCAAAGGTCGACTCCATCGAACAGATCTACTGGATACACACAGTAGCAGGTATCTCTGTACAGGAAAGCTCATTGGACCCAGGCGCATATCTCCTCTTCACACAATGTAAATTTAATATAAATTGTCCTAGTTTTATCAGAAATAATTCTGAAAGGAAGGGGAGGAGAAGGGCTGGGACATCAACCATGGGATGGGATGACAGGGTTCAGCGGAGGGAACATAAAGAAATAATTTAAAAAATAATAATTCTGCCATTCAGGTTTGATTTAATCCCTTAGTTCCAGAATATAATTTGGTTCTGTAGGTAAGTAAAAGAAAAAACAAACTGCTTACCTAATGATTTCAGCATATTCTTTGTCTTTTCCTTTACTGTCCCTCCATTTCCTGAACATAACTGAGGCATCCACATTGGCTGGAGAGAAGGTGTTAGGCTCATTAAGCAGTGAGATTACACTTAATAGGATAGTCCTAGAAAGAGGAAGAAAAGGGTCAGTCATGAATATTCAGTCACAATATTCAAAAGAAGTCTGCATTTTAGAAAGATCAACTTGATTTTCAATTTCCTCTCCCTTAAAATTATAACTTAATTTCAGACTATAATGTTTGAGACCTTAGGGTAAATGGAAATTGATCATCATAAAATTGTATTTCGACACTTGACTGAAGCAGAAGCTAGATACAAACTGCTAGAGTTCTCTGACAAAGCAGAGAACTCTATACATGTAGCATAAAGTTCAATTGCAGGGGGAAAAAATGAACTCTAGAAGGTATTATCTCAACAGATACATGTTTTATTCTGCCAAAGCTGGGTATCTGGAAGCTTTCAAATCCATCTTGTAAGAAAATAACAAAATAATTAGAATGGGTTTGAAAAAAAGCACAAAAAACTTGAGTTCAAATTCAAGGCAGTATTTTGCATTTTTGTTTGTGGGAGAGGGTGGAAAAGGATGCTGCTCTGTATGTCTAGTTCTTAATGTGGTGTCACAGATGTAAAAACCAGTCATACGCAGAATATATTTTTCTTCCACACTTGAAAGTAAACAAATATTAGGCAGAACAACACAATAAAAGCTTTTTGAAAAGCCTTTACATGGAAGAACTAGCTTAAAATAGCAATTTTGATTCAAATATACTTACTATGTTTAGTAACAGGCATCAAGTAAGATATTGGGTGCACAATGCTAAGCAATTTAGAAGTCATTCTTGGGGATGGTACATTGGCTTAACTGGCTAATTGACCATCACCACTGCCACCGCATAAGAGCCAGCATCCCATACAGATGCCAATTTGTGTTCCAGCTGCTCCACTTCCCATCCAGCTCCCTACTTATAGCCTGGGGGGACAGCAGAGGAAAGCCCAAGGCCTCCATACCGTCTACTGCTTTCAAGTCTACTTGAAGCAAGTACTTTTTCATCATAAATAAAAATTAAGGAATAAAAAGTTTCCACTAGAAAAAAGTCAAGCATGACAAACACTCATAATTGTTCCTAGGCTTTTTCTTCCATAACATCTGTGCATAAAGGCATTAAGGAAAAAAAGAAAATATCTCTACCTTTTCTTATTGGCACAAGGTTATAGATTCTGTTGTTTTGAAACAGACTCTTACACCTGGCTCCCAGGAAGTAAATAAACAATCAAATGGGGATCCAGGCAATTGGATGTTTGATTTCATGAAGCTTTTCCCTAAAAATGGTATCTTGACTTTACAAAATTTTTGCCATTTCCACCCCTCTCCATGTTACACACACACTCCTTTCTATTAGGCTAAGAATAATTCGTCTTGCTACCATCCTCCTCCCAAGAGTTTTTTTTGGAGTTCTTCAGAAATCACATTAAAAGGATTAAAAAAAAGACGCATCACTGCCAGCAATGGAAAATGGACTGATCGAGCTTCCTCGAAGCAATCCAAACTTGTAGACAGAGAATAAAATATGGGTTTCTTCAAACACACACACACAGAGAAAGTATAGAAGGGGGGAAAAGACACCACTAGGGTGCGATGTGTTGTCTGTCATGTGTGATGTCACATCCCCACACCACTGAGCTCCCTGCCAATGTGCAGTTGTGAACTGCCTGGAAAGATGCGAACAACCCCTCCAAAAAGTACCACTTGGTTCTCAACAGTTTTTAAGGTATATTTTTGTGCTTTCCAGCAAGAGGCACGGTATTGTAAACTCTTCATGAGAGACATTTACCAGGATTAAGTGGTCCTACTCACCCTTCCAAACCCACTGTTTTTCTCATACCTACTCTACCTTAAACTTCCTAATTCCACAAAGAACTTACAAAACGATCAACCTGCCAATTTAATCCAGTGCATCTAGGAAATCATGTGAACTTTCTTCTAGACACCTCCCCCCACCTGAGTTCCCCTATATTATTACAATAGTAATACAGTCATAAGCAGTCCTAAGTCCATCATTGCAGGCATGGACAATGGCAGAGTCCAGCACCTTCTGTTAAGATAAATTTAACAGTTTTATTGGCAGTCCATCTTTCATCTGGAAGTAGAGATGCACACTGCATTGTATCACATCTGGATGTGACAGTCTCCTTTACACAGTTACTGTACATCCCCTTAAATACAAAATCAACAAGAAAAATGGAAATTCACAATGCACTGAGGTTAAATAATATAATAATGACTAACGTGTCACTGAAGAAATGAAAATCAAGAACCTTCTAGAAGATGATGATGCAAATGTATGATCTGAGTCAGTGAAAAATTCAATCAATAATAGATTAATACTTTCCATTGGGCCCGGTGCGGTAGCCTCATGGCTAAAGTCCTTGCCTTGCATGCCCAGGATCCCATATAGGAACCAGTTCGTATCCCAGTTGCTTCACTTCCCATCTAGCTCCCTGCTTGTGGCCTGGTAAAGCAGTAGGGGACAGTTCACAGTCTTGGTATCCTGTATCCACATGGGAGACCCAGAAGAAGCTCCTGGTTCCCATCTTCAGAACGGATCAGCTCTAACCATTGCGGCCGCTTGGGGAGTGAAATCAGCGAATGGAAGATCTTCCTCTCTGTCTATTCTCTCTGTATATATGCCTTTCCAATAAAAATAAATCTTAAAAAACAAACAAACCTTTCTACTGATTTTTTAATTTGCTCTATTGTGTCCTTCATTTCCAATAATTCTGCTTGATTTTTTTTCAGTGTTGCTATCTTCTATATGACATATTCCTTAAATTCCTTGAATTCCTGTATGTGCTTCTCATTGTTGGTAAGAAGCTTTATAATGAGTTTTCTGAATTCTATATCTCCCATTTTCTCGATGTATTCCTCAGTTAACTGTGAGGTTGACAAGGCTTTTGCTTCTCTGTAGGGGAAGTCTTCAGTAATATTTTGACCCGTAAGGGAGCCAAAGTCAGCATTATTCTCCCTGTGGGACCAGTGCAATGCACTGAGCTGGAAGTGAGTTCGCTCCCAATTCAGCACATGTGCATAGCCTTTGCCATACTGTACAAAATGGCGCCTGACGTGCCACTGGTGGAGTTCTGAACCCGCTGGGGGCTACCTGAACCTATTTTGGGAAGAACCTGTAGTATATCATGTCAGTGCAATGTACCAAGTCAGAAATCAGTTTGCTCCAAGCTCAATGCATGTGCAATCATATACAACAACCTCTGCCTCCATACACAAAATGGTACCCAATGTGGCTCTGCTGAGGGTCTGGGCTGTGAGATCCACCTTTTTCCAGCACTGCCTGTCTAGGATCTACTACTGCATCTCTGCTCCTGCTTGGACCACATAAACCAGCAGGATAGGCAGTTCTTTGGTTTATCTGCTGAGCTCCCACTGAACTCCCCTTTCCACCTGGTTGCGAGTGGAGTTCCAGTTTCCAGTGGGGTTCAAATCTTTGCTCACTGAATGTCCTGGGGTATCGATCACTGTTAACACCACATCATTGTCTCCGCTGCTTTGCTGTGTCCATCAGTCTCTAGGTACCCCTCTGCCATCAGCCTGTCCTATCCTATTTTCCGGAAGTGCCCTCTCTGCTTCACCCTGGTTAATGATTCTCCATCTCTTTAAATGTGGCCTTACCATATTCTACTATCATGATTCTCCTATTTGGCCAACTCTTACTTTCAGGTCTTATGATACAGACTGATTTATGCTTAAACACAAACACAAAGCTTAGTTCCTTACTAGTCTGTAGGTTATAGAAGACCACCATGTGCAAGTTTCTTTTATGATATATGCTGTGAGGGGACAGAAGACAGGTGGTCAGGGTGAACAAATCCACAAATCACAGCAAAAGGATAAGCTGAACTCTAAGCCACTTCTACTGCTATTTTGCTACAGCCACCCTTAAGCTGGATATGGGACATAGAAGCCTTAGACACAAAATGACCCTAGAGAATCGAGCACAAAGAAGAAGCTTGCCCATGTTGACTATATCCTCTTAGTGTTTCAGATTTCCATGTACCACATCTTCATTTATGTGAGGTTATAGAAAGCATACTACACATCCTATTAACCCCAAGAAATTCACAAACATGAAAAAAAAAAACCACAACCAAGAAAGAATTAATCAAAAAGAGGTACAAAGAATTCCAATAAGGTAATAGATGATTAGAATTCAAATACTTTTTGAATTATGATTGAAGTTCCTAGGGGATATTCAAAGATAAGTAGTTTTTATTGTAAAGTCTCTACATTTTGGCTGTATCCCATGTGTTTTGATGGTTTTATTTCAGTTTGGTTGCTTCCAAATAATCTTTATTCTCTAGTAGAATTCATCACGCGCTCATAAGTATATGATGGTATCATTTCCCCCCCAAAATAAATAAATAAATAAAAAGGAAAAAAATACATGTACATTTCTATGACTTATCCTAGGTATTAAACTTTACCTCTTTTTCACAGAACTACGAATTTTAAAGTGTTAATGTTGCTTGACTTAAAGTAAGCAAATGGGAATCCTCTAATGGCAAAAAGCATTAGACAAATCATACTGGTCCTGAAGAAAATCTTTATATCTAGTATCCTCTTACCTGAAATTCATTTCTTTTGATTAAATATTACTTTCTCTGTGTTAAAAAAAAAAAAGCAATAAAAGTAATTCCTCAGGTCGTGATTCTGGAGAATGCTGCTAAATAAATCAAGCTCAGATAGCCCGCAGGCCACAGGAGAAAAAAATTATGGTAACTGGTGCCACAGGCAGTACACACAGGCATAAATATGAAGGAATCCTGTACCTTGAAGAAACTGAGATAAAGAAATGGCTGGTCATCTTCAAACAACAAATCCTGTAATATTTTTAGCCAATGAAAGGCAAAAGATACCATCGATGTGTGCTTAAAACAAAAATATCTTGAAATCCCATGGTAATGCAATAATTATCCAGGTAATCATTCAGTACATGAATTTAATGGTGGGATGGGAGAGACGATTCACAGCTTGGGATACTGGATCCCATACTGAAGTCCACAGGTTCAAGTCTTGGCTCTGCTTCCAATTCACCCTCTTGCTAACAAATACACTGTGGAGCAGTAGGTGATGCTTGAAGTTCTTTTGTTTCTACCACCCATGTGGGAGACATGGATTAAGTTATGGGCTTTACCTTTATTTAGCCTGGACCATCCCTGCTGTTAAGCACATCAAATCAGGAAATAAGATATTATTTCTCCCTGCCTTTCAAATTAGACACACAGAAAGAGTGCAACTTGGGCCTGGCACGATAGCATAGTGGCTTAAGTCCTCACCTTGAGCATGCCAGGATCCCATATGGGCGCCAGTTCTAAACCCAGCAGCCATGCTTCCCATCCAGCTCCCTGCCTGTGTCCTGGGAAAGCAGTCAAGGAGGGCCCAAAGCCTTGGGACCTGCATCAGTGTGGAAGACCCCAAAGAAGCCCCTGGCTCTCCTGGCTTCTGATTGGCTTTAGCTTTAGCCGTTGTAGTGACTGGGAGAGTGAACCATCGGACGGAAGATCTTCCTCTCTCCTCCTCTCTGTGTATCTGACTTTCCAATAAACATAAATAAATCTTTAAAAAAAAATAGTAAAGTGCAGTTTAAATTATAAAATGCCCAAAACAAAAATGCTCAAAACTGTAACCTTATGTGCTGGTATGCACAGTGAGCTAAGCTTGCACACAAACAAGCCTAGCATCCCACACTGAAGAGCTGGGAAATCCATCCCAACCGGCCATCAGATCTACATATGTAGTAGTGAAACAGACTAACAAAACACTGAAAAGTTTCAAAGTCTGCTAAGGTTGAAAAAGACGCCCTGAAGTATGCCTAGGCCTTGGATAAACTGAAAGTTGAGCATGAGCCCGGTATGATGATGGACATCTTGTTATGGAAAGTTGAGACCAGCAAGTATTTTTTTTTTTTAATTTATTTTATTTTTATTGGAAAGGCAGATATACAGAGAGGAGAGACAGAGAGGAGGATCTTCTGTTAGATGATTCACTCCCCAAGTGAGTGCAACGGGCCGATACTATGCCGATCCGAAGCCAGGAGCCTCTTCTGGGTCTCCCATGGGGTGCAGGGTCCCAATGCTTTGGGTCATCCTCAACTGCTTTTGGGAAGTGGAGCGGCCGGGATTAGAACCAGCGCCCATATGGGATCCCAGGCGTGCAAGGCGAGGACCTTAACCACTGCACCATCGCACCGGGCCCGACCAGCAAGTATTATTATGAGTTTTTCAAGATTTAATTATTTTTAGGGCCCGGCGTGGTGGCGCAGTGGTTAAGGTCCTCACCTTGCATGCCCGGGATCCCATATGGGCGCCGGTTCTATCCCGGCAGCCCCGCTTCCCTTCCAGCTCTCCCTGCCTGTGGCCCGGAAAGCAGTCGAGGATGGCCCAAAGCTTTGGGACCCTGCACCCGTGTGGGAGACCCAGAAGAGGCTCCTGGCTTCGGACTGGCATAGTATCGGCCGTTGCGCTCACTTTGGGGAGTGAATCATCGGACGGAGGATCTTCCTCTCTGCCTCTCCTCCTCTCTGTATATCCGCCTTTCCAATAAATAAATAATAAAAATAAACCTTTTAAAAAAAAAGATTTAATTATTTTTATTGGAAAGTCAGATATACAAAGAGGAGGAGAGACAGAAGAACATCTTTCGTCTGATGATTCACTCCCCAAGAGGCAGCAACGTCCAATACTGCGCCGATTCAAACCCAAGAATTAGGAAATTCTTCCAGGTCTCCCACGAGGGTGCACAGTCCCAAGGCTTTGGGCCGTCCTCAACTGTTTTCCCAGGCCACAAGCAGGGAGCTGGATGGGAAGTGGGGCTGCCACAGTTAGAAACAACTCCCATATGGGATCCCGGTACGTTCAAGGTGAGGAGTTTAGTTGCTAGACCAGCGTGTCAGAACCCCAGCAAGTATTATTATGTGACTATCACTAACGCCACACAACATATGGGCTCCAAAACATGACTTCATGCACATCTCCAACTGATTGCAGCTTCTTCCAGGTCTCCCAACTGGGTACAGGGTCCCAAGACTTTGGCTCATCCTCCACTGTTTTCCCAGGCCACAAGCAAGAAGCTGGATTGGAAATAGAGAAACCAAGACATGAACCAGTGTCCCTATGGATGACAGCAACTGGAAGGTGGAGGATTAGTCTGTTGACTCTCAACGCTGGCCCCAATAGTAAAAAGAGCAATTAGAATGAAATAAAATAGGGAGGAGGTCCCAACTCAGTTCAAAACTTAGGGAGGGCAAATTCCATAAATCTGAGAATAATCTCCATGGCTCTGGGCTTTGTCCCCTGTGCCCATACTATCAACCCACAATACAGACCATGGACATCTCTGTGTTTCTACAACCAAGAAGGAGGCAGGCCCAGGTCAACTCTGATCTCTGCATTCGTACGTCACTCTCAGGAGTCACTCTTACTTCACTCAGGTTCCTAGCACCCATGAAGAAGATGAGGATTGAGGTCTATGCCTTCTGGCTTCAGACCTATCTAGACACAGCTACCGTGGCCATCTTGGGAATATACCAGCACAGGTAGGATAACTTTGTCTGTCTTCACCAGCCCCCTCCTATCCTTGTACTATAAATAAATAAATAATGTTGTTTGGAAAGCTAGCTTTAATATGTAAATATTAAGTAGTAATGCACCGCAAGAAACTGTTGAATTTATCTGGACAAAAAGATGCTGGATTCTACGCGTGGTACATGCTTGCAATGAAGGAATCATGATTGGATTTGAACTGTGATACTGCAACAAGGTGGAAGAATCCACCATGGGGGGAGGGTATGGAGAAGGGTTGGGGGAATCCCAGAGCCTATGAAACTGTGTCATAAAATGAAATAATAAAAAAGAAAGAAAAAGAAAAAGAAACTAGTAATCCTGGCATGTTGGCTCAGTGGCAAGATTCTTGCCTTGCAGGCACCAGAATCCCATATGGGCACAAGTTCGAGTCCTGGCTGCTCCACTTCCTTTCCATTCCATGCTTGTGGCTTGGGAAAGCAGTAGAGGATGGCCCAAAGCTATGGGACCCTATACCCACATGGAAGACCTGGAAGAAGCTCCTGGCGCCTGGCTTCGGATCATCTTGGCTCTAGCCACTGCGGTCACTTGGGGAGTAAACTAGTATACGGAAAATCTTTCTCTGTATCTCCAATCTGTAAATCTGTTCTGCCTTTCCAATAAAAATAAATATTTTTCTTAAAAAGTTAAGTAGTAAGAATGCCAAGATCAAGAAGCAATCAATCCAAACAGAAGTGCTGGGATCAGTGCAGGAAGAATAATTCAGATCTGAAAATATCAATGAAAAACACAGGGAAATGACAATCATTGCAATACTGCTTAGTAAACACAACTCTTCAAAGAAGATTCATAACTATTTCATAACGTTCTTAAAGAGAAAACAACAATAAAGGATTATTTTGTGTAGGTTACAGGTCAACATATGATCTTACTTTACCAGAGACAAAATAAGGACTGCCTCAAACACCACTGTTCCTTATGTGACACCTTACCTCACATTCTGAGTAGGGTTCCACCTCTCAGAGGGCAGTTCTCCACTCTGTGGGTCATCTACAGGCGGATGAAGAATCGAAATGCATACATCTCCATTCTACAAAACACAAATACAACATTCAACAAATACCTATACAGTGATGAACTTATTCAGAAACTTAGGAGAAGGACTGGGGAAGGGGAAAAAGGGAAGAAGAGAGAGGAAAAAGAAACACCATATTATAGCAGAAACCACATGAGAGGTGGAGTAGAAAAAAAAAAGGCAAAAGGCTTTATGGGTAAGCATGTTTTGAGACTGATCTTTAGTAAGATATATAACATACTGAGAGAAATATAAACATGAGTTTAGATAAACAAATCAAATTCTACACATCCTAAAGTAGAATGGGGAACAACACTGTGGATTCGGGGGGTTATGCAGCCACTTGCAATGCCTGCACTTCAAATCAGAGCACCAGCACAAGTCCTGATTGCTCCACTGCCCATCCAGTTCCAAGCTTCTTGAGCCCTGGGAGGGCTGTCCAAGGACAGCCCAAAGCTTTGGGACCCTGCACCTGTGTGGGTAACCTGGAAAAAAGCTCCTGGCTTTGGACTGGCGCAGCTCTAGCTGTTGAGGCCACTTAGGGAGTAAATTAACAGACGGAATATCTTCCTCTCTGTCTCTCCTCTCTGTGTATCTGACTTTCCAATAAAAATAAATAAATCTTAAAAAAAAAAAAAAAACAGTATGTGGGAGTGTTACATTTCATGACCTTGGATTTAGTGATGGATTTTCAATTTTGACAACAAATAAGCAACTGACCAAAAATATGTATATCATGGATTTTACTGAACTGAATAACTCAGGGTCTGAACAGTGACATCAGGTTAAGCCACCTGCAGTGCTGCTCTGGCTTGAGAACTTGTTGCTCCACATCTGATCAGATCCAAGTCGTTATCAATGTGCCTAAAACAAGCAACAAGAGATGGCTGACAAACTTTGATCTATTCAACCAAGTGGAGCACAAGGATGAGTTCCTGGCTCCTAGGTATGCCCGGGCCCAGCTTGGCAATGCAAACATTTGGGAAATGAACAAGCAGAAAGAAAATATCTCCCTACAAAAAAAAAAAAACAACAAAAAAAAACAAAAACAAGCTTGGTAGGATTCTTAGGGGTTGTCTTTGATAAACTGCAGTACCTACTGGTGAGCACAAGTGTAGGGGATGGGGGCAGACCAGGCTGGGGGGCCTGCCACAGGAGGCCAGGACTGGTGTGGGCCTGGTAAAGATTCTTTGGAGTCAACATGACTATGCTGCAGCATCCACCAGCATGCATAAGAGCTGGGACTGGGGGGTGGCTGGGCTGGGATAGATCACAGCACCAACTAGTTCATATGAGACTGGGGTTTGGCACAAACTGACCAGGCAGATGCACCTGCTAGAACATGTATGAGCTGGTAGAGGGGTGGACTGAGCCTGACCCTGTAATAGCCAGTGTACACAGGAGCCAAATCTGTGGACCTTCCAAGTGGGGATTTCTTGGGGACTCCTAATAGGCCTCTGCACTGGATCCCTGACCTCGGGAAACATCACAGACATGAGATGTAGGCGGACACTGGAGCACACACTGCAGTACTGGGCAGCCTTAATTGCTGAGTCCCATGCAAGAATAGACAGCATACCAGATGCACACAAGAGATAGCTAGCTAGCTTATCTAAGCCAACAGAAGTCTTCGAATAACTCTTTAAAGGATAGAAAAAAAGGGTAGGCTGACTAACTCTCCAGGCCACGTTTTACAGCAAGTAGCTAGATCTGTGGGCACACTGAGGTGAACATGGACAGTCAACAGGCCTTAGAGAGAATTTCTCACCTCTGGTACAACTAAGCCAACAACTTCTCAGAACTATCAAAACTGCTCAAGTAATACCCACAAATCATTCTTCCCCTAATAGAGGTCTCTAGGGCAACATCAAACAACTGTCTCCATCCCTTGGCACTGATACAGTCTAACAACAAAGGGTGGTATAGGGCAAAGAGGTCTTCCATCTGCTGCCTCAATCCCAAATAGCAAGGGGGTTGGGAGGTGGGGGGTACAGAGAGGCAGGAAGGGAGGATTTGTGTGTCACAGGGGGTACACGGAGGAAGGGAAAGAGAGAGAGAGGAGAGAGAAGAGAGAGAGTGAATGTGTTTGTGTGTCTAGCCAGAAACCAGGAGCTTCCTTCAGGTATCCCATGTGGCTCTAGGGGCCAAAGCACATGGTCCACCTTCCACGGCTTTCCCAGTTGCATTAGCAGAGAGCTGGATTGGGTACACAATGGCCAGGACTTCAATTAATACCCGCAGGGATGCCAGCACCACAAGTAGTAGCTAGCTGATCACAACAGTGCCATCCTTAAAGTATCTTTTTACAAATCTCTTTTATATATTATCTAATCGTTACAGAAAATGAATCTGTTCATCCAGCTTGTGTTTGAGAATAAACTGTACTATCCTTACAAACAATTATAATTTTTAAAATTTTGCTCATTTTGCAATTTAAAGATAGTGAATCCTGTGCTCGCTTCGGGATCATATATACTAAAACAATGTTACATCCTGGTATATATTTTTAAATGTTCTATAAAATACATCTGTACCATTTCATGAAAGCTGGAATATTTTACAAGTTAATTAATTTTGAATTATTTTAATGATAAAAATAGTAAAAATTTACCATTGCCAAGAAATAGTGATTTATGTCAATGTATTTTTTTTTTAATTTGTAATATTTTTCGTGGAAAGGCAGGTATACAGAGAAAAAGATCCTCCGTGCTGACTCCCCAAGCAGCTGCAACAGCTAGAGCTGAGGTGTGATCCAAAGCCAGGAGCCTCTTTCGGGTCTCCCACGTGGGTGGCAGGGTCCCCAGGCTTTGGGCCATTGTCAACTGCTTTCCCAGGCCACAGAGAGTTGGATGGGAACTAGGGCTGCTGGGACATGAACTGGCACCCATATGGGATCCTGGCATGCACAAGAATAGGACTTTAGCCACTAGGCTACCGTACCAGGCCCGTCAATGTCTTCTTGTAAAACAATATAAAAATAAACTCCTATAAAAATGTGTTGGGGCCTGGGAAAGCAGCAGAGGTCTTGGGAACTTGAATTCCTATGGAAGACCTAGAAGAAGATCCTGAATCCTGGTGTCTCATCAGCTCAGTTCCAGCCAATAAGGTGACTTGGGGAGTGAACCAGAGGACTAAAGATTTTTTTCTCTGTCTTTCCTTCTCTCTGTAAATCTGATCTGCCTTGGGCCCAGCGCTATAACATAGTGACTAAAGTCCTTGTCTTGAATGCGCCAGCATCCCATATGGGTGCCGGTTCTAATTCCGGCAGCCCCGCTTCCCATCCAGCTTTCTGCTTGTGGCCTGGGAAAGCAGTCAAGGACAGCCGAAAGCCTTGGGACCCTGCACCCACGTGGGAGATCCAGAAGAGCTCCTGGCTTTGGATTGGTGCAACTCTAGCCATTGCAGCTACTTGGGGAGGGAACCATCGGACAGAAGATCTTCCTCTCTGTCTCTCCTCCTTTCTGTTTATCTGCCTTTCCAAAAAAAATTTTTTTAAATAAAATCTTTCAAAAAATCTGATCTGCCTTTCCAATAAAAACAATAAATTTTTAAAAGTTGTGATTTAGATAATAAAAGTATGCATGTGGGCCCAGCGCCATGGCCTAGTGACTAAAGTCCTCACCTTGAAGGTGCCAGGATCCCATATGGGTGCCGGTTCTAATCCCAATGGCCCCACCTCCCATCCAGCTCCCTGCTTGCGTCCTGGGAAAGCACTCAAGGACAGCCCAAAGCCTTGGGACCATGAGAAAGTCCCGGAAGAGGCTCCTGGCTCCTGGCTTCGGATTGGCCGAGATTCAGCTGTTGCAGCCGCTTGGGGAGCGCGTCATCAGACGAAAAACATTCCTCTCTCTCTTTCCTCCTCTCTGTATATCTGTCTTTGCAATAAAAACAAATAAATCTTTAATAAAAGTATGTATGTTTACTTAAATAATGTGTTTAACAACTTCATTTTTTTAAGGCAGGTATTTTTAGAAAGATTTATCTTTATTGGAAGTCAATTTAAAGAGAGAAGAGACAAAGAGAAAGATCCTTTCATCAGCTCACTCCCGGAGTGGCCACAACAGCCAGAGCTGAGCTGATCCGAAGCCAGGAGCTTCTTTCAGGTATTCCACATGATTGCAGGGTCCCAAGGCTTTGGGCCGTCGTCTACTGCTTTACCAAGCCATAAGCAAGGAGCTGGATGGGAAGTGGAACAGCCAGCACCTATATGGGATCCCATGCTGAACGCCTTAACAAACTTTTAAAAATACAGACGTTTGGGGCCTGGTGCAATGGCTTAGTGGCTAAATCCTCACCATGCCCATGTGAGAATCCCATATGGTCATCAGTTCGCATCCTGGTTGTTCCACTTCACATTCAACTTCCTGCTTGTGGCCTAGGAAAGCAGGATGTCCCAAAGCCTTTCTTATGGGTAATTAAAAAATAATACGATACAACATAACACAATCTCATAGCTTTATTTCCCAAATTCTTATGATATATATTTTTTTAATTGAAAAATTTAGATATACAGAGAGGAGAAATAGAAAAAAGATTGAAAACATCTGTTCCATTCAACTTCCTCACTCCCCAACCTTATTAGTGGCTCCACATGGGTATACATCCTTCTCAATTTTGTAAAAAAAACATTAAAAATAAACAGTTCCGGGCCCGGCGCGGTGGCGCAAGTGGTTAAAGGTCCTCGCCTTGCACGCCCGGGATCCCATATGGGCGCCGGTTCTAATCCCGGCAGCCCCGCTTCCCTTCCAGCTCCCTGCTTGTGGCCTGGGAAAGCAGTCGAGGACAGCCCAAAGCTTTGGGAACCTGCACCCGCGTGGGAGACCCGGAAGAGGCTCCTGGCTTCGGATCGGCATAGTATCGGCCCGTTGCGCTCACTTGGGGAGTGAATCATCGGACGGAAGATCTTCCTCTCTGTCTCTCCTCTCTGTATATCCGCCTTTCCAATGAAAAAATAATAAAAATAAATCTTTAAAAAAAATAAATAAATAAATAAACAGTTCCAAAAAAAAAAAAAAAAAAAGAGAGATGATACAGCTATTAAGAAGACTCTTAATGCTTCCAAAAACACAGTGCTTAGCATGAGAACTGTGGTACAGCAGTTTTTTTTTTTAAGATTTATTTTTATTGCAAAGTCAGATATAGAGAGAGAGGAGGAGAGACAGAGAAGATCTTCCATCCAACAATTCACTCCACAAGTGATTACAATGGCTGGTGCTGAGCTGATCTGAAGGCAGGAGCCAGGAATTTCCTCCAGGTCTCCCCCGCGGGTGCAGGATCCCACAGCTTTGGGCCTTCTTTGCTTCCCTGGGCCACAAACAACGAGTTGGATGTGAAGTAGGTGGGATTAGAACTGGTGTCCATATGAGCTCCTGGCGCCTTCAAGGCAAGGACTTTAGCCACTAGGCTACCACACCAGCCCGTTACCTTTTTTTTTTTTTTAATGACACAATTCCATAGGACCTGGGATTACCCCAACCTCCATCCCCTTCCTTCAAATTCATTTCCCAGCTAGTGGCCTGAGAAAGCAACAGCAGATGATCCAAGGGCTTGGGCCCCTGCCAACCACCTCGGAGGCCTGGATGAAAATCCAGGTTCCTAGTTTCCGCCTGGTTCAGTCCCAGCTACTGCAGGCATTTGGGAAGTGAAATGGCAGACAAAAGATCTCTGTCACTCTGCATTTGAAATAAATAAACAACAACAAAAACCTCCATCCTTACAAATGGGATTAATGTCTTTATAGCAGAGGCCGCAGTGAACTGCCATGCCCCTTGGATCATGTGAGGACACACAATAAAGCGCCATTTACAAGAAAAGAAACAAGCCCTAACCAGACACCAGCTCTGCCACAGCATCATGTGGGACTTCCCAGAGTTCGGAACTGTGAACCATGTATTTGTTTTTGATAATTTTTCCAGTCTAAGGTACTTTGCTATAAAAATCCAGGACAAAAAATACTCCTCTGAGTACTGAAATCTGTCTGAACTTGCAAAGCAAAAAATTATTTCTACTGATTGTCTCCTATAACAAAATTATTTTTATTATGGTGTATTTACTGTCATTTATACAAACTAAATTGAATATTAATAAAACCACAGAAACAAACCAATATTTTAGGAGCTTATTTTTGGAAAAAAGCTAGATATTGCTTAAGTGTTAGCCTGTCCCAATGATAAACCATATTTCGGAAAATTAGAGTTGTTCCAATGTACTAACACATTGTATTCTAGGTTTCCTTATGAATTAACCTAAAGCTGTGTATTGTCATCACATGTAGACTTGTTCAGTACAAGAACCTCACATTAGATCTATTTCAAAGGAGGCTCTCAAATGTTCAGCAAAATCTCCTGAAAGGCCACTCCAAATGAGGTGGGAAAACCCCCTCTTAAAAAGCTGATGCTTTGCTGATAGCAACAGGTGACCCTTGCTGTGTAGTTAGACGATGGGTACACAAATAAGTTTATCTACTAATTTTTTAAAAATGCAGCCATCAACATTTGTGTATTATTAACAATGAATTGCAAAAGCTTAAAAACTGTATCTTGGTGCCAACAGTAGGCTAATCCTCTACCCTGTAGTGCCAGCATCCCAGTGTCCCAGCTGCTCCACTTCTGATCCAGCTCCTTGCTTATGGCCTGGGAAAGCAGTGAAGGATGGCTCAGGTCCTTCAGCCCCCAAAAACCACATGGGAGACCTGGAAAAAGTTCCTGGTTCGTGGTTTCGGATTGGCCCAGCCCCAGTGGCTATGGCCATTCAAGAAGTGAACCAGCATATGGAAGAACCCCTTTCTGTCCGTTCTCTGTTAAAATCTATCTTCCAAATAAAGAGAAAGAAATCTTTAAAAAGGAAAAAATATCTTTAATGAGTATACATAAGCTACCCTCAATTTGAAATAATTAAACTTGAAGCAACTAACTAAAAATGTAAAACCATATCTACCACAGCATGCTGATATACAGGTTATTTTTAAAATGCTATTCTACAAATAAAATTTCCACAGCAATTTATGTTGGACATTTCTTACCTCATAAATGTTGGGGTGCCACATTTTGGTCAAGAATCTGAAGGTAGGAGGTGAATATGGATAGTCAATAGGAAATTTAATATGTGCCTGGAAAAAAAAAAATTGAACGCTAATAAATAATATTGTAACTTATTCCTCTGACTCAAAATCCATCCTACTGTAGCCCAAAGAAACAAAACTTTTTTCTATAGGGTAGACTCATAATTATAACAGTGCATACATATGAAGGTACTTAAAAAATCCATAGGAAATAAAAATCAGAAGATAAGCTTGATACACAAATATTAATATTTTGGTATTTTGAGATTCATGCATCATATTTTTTGAGAATCACACATATTATTTCCATGAATTTTATTAAGCTTTGCTATTATTGTTGACAGGGTGATTAGAATATTCTCTTGGCATCTTTTGAAATACTTATGAAGACTATGTTAAACCATTAAAATTTACAGCCATATAATTTTACCTTAACTCATAGAACTGAAAACAGTATTATCTACAGGTACACCCATTAACAAAATATTAATCTATGGCATTCATAGTACAAATTTTTCTCCCTATCTGTACAGCAATGACCCTATACCACCCAGAAATAATACATATTCACATTATGATGTATATTCTTCCAGGACGTATTTTGTTTATTATAAAATTTTCTTTAAAAACGTTGTTTTTTGGCAGTCAGCACCACAGCCCTTATCATTCAACAAGTTTCACTTTCACAACATTTGTTATTTCAGAAGCAAGGCCAGAAATCCCATCCCGGCACTTAACAAAGTTTTTCTTAACAGTATCAGTGGTTACAGGATGGTAAAAAAATTTTTATTAATGAGGTAAAAATTACCAAAATTTATCTCAGAATGTCTTGCTGTACAAACCAAAAACAAAAAAATAAACTTATAAATAAAGCATTTAGAGCACTTATTTAAATATCAAGGTTAGAGTGGGTTTTGTATTTCGTTCATAAATTTCATTCCCTCTAAACCTAGACTTTATTCCTTTCACAGATGTTTCTGTTAACCCTAACTACTTTAAGATACACGATGCTTGCATTATTCTAAATCATTTGTTATTTTATAAATAAGGAACTGAACTTCTACTTAAACTTTCCTAGTACTGGTGTCTTAACTGCAATTAAAATAGAAGCAGTCAGCCCCAACATGGTGACCTAGCAGCTAAAGTCCTCCCCTGGACGCACGGGATCCCTGTTTCTAATCCCGGCAGCCCCACTTCCCATCCATCTCCTTTCTTGTGGTCTGGGAAAGTAGTTGAGGATGACCCAAAGCCTTGGGACCCTGCACCTGTGTGAAAGACCTAGAGGAAGTTCATGGCTCCTGGCTTCAGATCAGCTCAGCTTGGACCATCGTTGCCACTTGGGGAGTGAATGAACAGACAGAAGATCTTCCTGTCTCTCCTATCTGTATATCTGACTTTCCAAGAAAAATAAATACATCTTAAAAAATATATATATAGGGCCCGACGCGGTGGCGCAAGTGGTTAAAGGTCCTCGCCTTGCACGCCCGGGATCCCATATGGGCGCCGGTTCTAATCCCGGCAGCCCTGCTTCCCTTCCAGCTCCCTGCCTGTGGCCTGGGAAAGCAGTCGAGGACGGCCCAAAGCTTTGGGAACCTGCACCCGCGTGGGAGACCCAGAAGAGGCTCCTGGCTTCGGATCGGCATAGTATCGGCCCGTTGCGCTCACTTGGGGAGTGAATCATCGGACGGAAGACCTTCCTCTCTGTCTCTCCTCTCTGTATATCCGCCTTTCCAATAAAAAAAATAATAAAAATAAATCTTTAAAAAAAAAAAAAAATATATATATATAGAAGCAGTCTAGCTTATCTCCATTTCCAATATCACCATTCACATTTAAAAGCTTACTTTTCTACCTGATGCTAAACTAAAAATTTTTTTTCATTAATATCATATATATTTTCTCATTTCATAAAATATTCTGTTTGTAACATATCAGTTAGTACATACATAATATGTCATCGTGTGGAATATACACACACACAACCACATATAAACCACACACACACACGTGCGTGCGCACCAGTTTTTAAAAGTTGTTTTCAGGCCCGGGAGCATGGCCTAGCAGCTAAAGTCCTCGCCCTGAATGTACTGGGATCCCATATGGGTGCCAGTTCTAATCCCGGCAGCTCCACTTCCCATCCAGCTCCCTGCTTGTGGCCTGGGAAAGCAGTCGAGGATGGCCCGAAGCCTTGGGATCCTGCACCCACGTGGGAGACCCGGAAGAGGTTCCTGGTTCCCAGCTTCAGATCAGCACAGCACCAGCCGTTGCGGTTACTTGGGGAGGGAATCACTGGACGGAAGATCTCCCCCGACCCCGTCTCTCCTCTTCTCTGTATATCTGACTTTGTAATAAAAATAAGTAAATCTTAAATATATATATTATTATTTTAAATATTATTATTATTTATATTATATATATATATCTTAACCAAAAAAACTTGGAAGGAGGTCTGGCATTGTGGTACAATGCACTAAGCCATCACCTGCCTGCAACCCCAGCATACTGTGGGAATGGCAGCTCAGCTTCAGGCTGATTTACTTCTGACTCCAGTTGCCTGCTAATGTGCCTGGGAATACAGCAGAAGGCGGCACAAATAATGACTCCTGCAAAGCATGTGGGGAAACCCACACAGAACACTGAGTTCTGCTTCCAGTCTGGTCCAACCCCAACCATTGCAGTCCTTTAGGAAGTGAATCAGAGGATAGAAGATCGCCTTTTTCTGTCTCTTTCTAACACTCTGCCTATCAAATAAATGAAAAAAGTCTTCAAAACAAATAAATAGATAAAAGGAAATAATGATAGCAGTGTCTTACCAAATAGAGAATATTAATTTGCCTTTCAAGTAAATAAATAAAACAGACATCACATTAATCAGACACATACACTTTTTCTTGCCAAGAGACTATACCAACTCATGGTTTGGCCAGCAAGCACTGTAACACCACAATTCAAATTCTATTGGGTCCACCCAACCGCTTCTTTTTCCTTTACCAACTTAGCCTACCTTAGGTATTTCATTATAGTGACAAAACTGATGACTAATACAGAGACCTATGGAGTATCATTCTTCACATCAACACTGCACACAATAAGACCAAGAGGAGATGAGGAAAATCAGTGAACACAAAGAATATTCCAAAAAGTAGGTGGAAAAATTACTAAATTGGATGGAAAACCTTAACTTTCTCCTCCAAGAAACTGAACAAACCCTAAGCACAATAAACACAGAGAGCCACACCCAAGTATACCATAACCACGCTGTTGAAAGCCAAAGACAGACCTTTGAAAAAAGAAAGAAAAAAGAAAACAAGAAAAAAGAAACTCAACATATAAAAAGGTTAGACCCATTACGGTAGCCTAGCAGATGAAGTCCTCGCCTTGAACACGCCAGGATCCCATATGGTCACTGGTTCGAATCCCAGCTGCTCCACTTCCCATCCAGCTCCCTGCTTGTTGACTTGGGAAAGCAGTGGAGGACGGCCCAAAGCATTAGGACCCTGCACCTACTTGGGAGACCTGGAGGAAATTCCTGGCTCCTGGCTTCGGATCGGCTCAGCACCTGCCATTGTGGTCACTTGGGGAGTGAATCATCAGACGGAAGGTCTTTCTGACTTTCCAATAAAAATTAAATAATTCTTTAAATTCTTTATATATATATATGCATGGTTCCTCAGAAACAAAACAAACCCCCCCCCAAAAAAATTTTTTTAATTAAAATAAACCTTTTCTCTCATCAGAAAACAAGAAGCCAGAAAGCATTGGAATAACATTTTTTAATAATAAGATTTTACTTTTGGGGAGTTCGACCTTGGCAGTTCAGGTGACAGCAGCCCTCCACAATGGTGTTGACCCACTTGCGCAGAGCACCCAGGCCAGGTCAGACGCAATGTCCAGGACTCAGCCCATCGGCACTGTCGCCACACTGTGATAGTCCTAGGCTTTTGTGCTCTGCCTGCCGGCTGCCCAGCAGCAAGCCCTGGGGTTTTTAGGGTTGTAATTGCTGCCTAGGGACATCCAGGCATAAGGCTAGTGTAAGTATTGGCAAAGGATGAATTCCATATGATTCCTAGCGATAAAATCACGGAACTTGCTTGCAAGCCTGGGGATTGAGATCTGAGGGTTTGGAGGGGAGATTCCATAAGTTCTGTTTGGACCAGACTGATTCACCAACCCACATGGGAATCCTGACATGGGCTATCACCATAGAGCAGCACTGACTGCCACACACCAGTCCACACAAAAGCTATGGCTTGGGGCCTGCCTGGCAGGGCTAGGTATCAGTACCTGTCCAAGTGGTGGGACAGGGGATGGGTCACACTTGGGAGGGTCAGGACACTAACCAACACATAAGAGAACCAAATCCTGGGATAAATTCTCTGGTGGAAGTGTGGGCCCAACCCTGTGGAAATACAAGTTCCACTGGTTAGCTTGCGAGTTGGGGTGGTGATGGGCTGAGCTAGGTGTGACCATGGAACCTGCCATCACTTACGGGTAAAGGAACCTACAACAGTCCAGGCAGTTCAAGGCAGAAGCACCCAAATGTGCATCCTAAAACAGGATGTGGGGTGGGCCAAGCTGCAACTGGAAGGGGATGGACCAGGTAGGGCTTAACTCACAAAGAACAGAAATCGGGATGGAGCACAGGCCATGCTGAACTAGGTTCTTACACCAACTGGTCCACCAGGGATACTATGACACAGCATAGAAGGCAAAGGCCAAGATAGGTGACGGGCTATGCCAAGCTGGGTCAGAGCAACCACTGGCATGCACACGATCTATGGTCTGGAACATGCCTGATTGGGGAGCTAAGACACCCTAATTGGGCTGGGGTTCGAATAGTGAGTGTGGAGGCTAGGATTGAATGCAACAACCCAGGCTAGACTCCAGCACCAACTGGTGCTCCAGGGGACCAGGGTAGGTGTAGGATGGACTAGGCTAGGTTTCTGCCCTTACTGAGCCATGTGTAAGCCAGGTCTGGGTATAGATGAGCCTTGGCTGGGCTGAAACATTCAATAGTAAAAACAGAATGGGTTGAAAGCCAGTCAAGAAAGCCCACTGTTCCTACTAGGAGGTAGACTAAGTAGGGCTGGCTCATGGATCCACTGGTGTGTGTGAGATCTGACAATATGAGAGGTTCTGATAGAGCAGTCTAGAAATTCCTCTGTCAGGACACAGTCCATGCAAGTGAGTACAAGAACCATGATAGGGAGAAACCCAGACTCGGCCAGGGATATTTATCCAGCGGCATACATTTAGCATAGGTCAGGCGCAGACCAGGCTGAACCAGTTCACATCAACTGCTGGCGAGTTCGAGCACCAAAATAGCATATGTGGGGTCGAATTCAGTCACAACACAAACTAATAAACTTAACGGCAGGGACTGGATGCCAAATGGACTGGGCTAGGCTGTAACCCTCACTAGCATCAGCTGGAATTGGGGGTGGGCCAGGCCAGGCTACAACACCCACTGGCAAATGCCAAGGTAAGGTGGGCCATATAAGACTGAGCTGCAGCACCCGACCAGCATGTGAGAACCAGGGAGGAATGAGGCAAAGCTGGTAGGGGGAATGTGGACAGCTTCCCTGCTGCATAGCCACTCCCACTGGAGAGCATGAGCTGGGATGGGGCAGACCAGACCAGACCAGGCCAGGCCAGGCCAGACTACAACACCTGTGGGCCTCATGTGAGCTAGCTCAGGGAAAAGCCAGGCTGGGCTGACTGTTCCGATGGGTGCAAGCAAAAATCAGAGTGGGTGAGGGCTGGTTGGGCTTTGCCGCAGCATCAGCTGGCAGAGGCTGGCACAGGGATAAATTCTGTCAAGTTAAACTGCAAACCACCTGGAGAGTGCATGATCTGGGAGTGGGCCAAGTAGGGAAATAGTGGACACCTCCCTCTTGGGTTGCCACTTGCACTGGAAAGCATGAAAACCAGGACTGGATATATGTGGCTGGACAGAACAGCACCCACCAGCATGTGTGTGGGCTGGACAAAAGGGCAGGTTGGGTTGAACTAGGCTTCAATGCCCACTGACATGCACAAGAGCTAAATAGGATATGGGACAGACTGAACCAAGTCTGCAATACATATTGGCAAGTATGGGAACCAGGGTAGGGGGCAAGGCCTGGTGGGGCTTATGGGAAGTAGCCGCGACCAGGGTGCAGCTCCAACTGGTTTGCATGAGGGCTGAGTATGAAGTAGGCAGGATCGGGCTAGGTTACAATACCCATCGGTTCGCAAGGAAGATGTTCTGGAAACAGAACTGACCAGCAATTGCAACCACCAGCATATACATGAGCTGATTGGGGCGATGGACTGTGCCAGACCCTATAATAGCATGGACACACAAGATTCAGGTCTGAGATCACCTCAGACCAAGTTTCTCTGGGGATCCCTCCAACTGAACTGCTGATCTCAGAACCCCAACCATGTAGAGACTATGTCAGCCAGTGGATTCTGAAGAGATTTCATTGTGCTTGGAGTAGTGAGACTGGCAGCAATTCAGAACTGTTGAACTATCAAAACTGCATGAGCAGGACCCTCAGAGCATGTCCCACATAGGGGACCTTGGATGGGTGGGAGGCTGGGTGGGGCTTTTCCCTTTATCTCTTCCCTTACCCCAGATACAGAAGAAAAATAATATTAATGTGGAAACACTGGTCTAACCCACTTTCCTGTAGCCCATGACCCTTTGTGTCCTAATCAACTATGTAAAGATTACCAAAATGAATTTTTAAAAGATGTATTTATTATTTTTATCAGAAATCAGATTTGCAAAGAAAAGGAGAGAAAGATTTTCTGCCCGCTGTTCACTCCAAGTTGACGCATCAGACATAGCTGATTGAATTCAAAGCCAGGAGCCTAGAGCGTCTTTCAGGTCTCCTACACGAGTGCAGGGACCCAAGGCTTTGGGCCATCCTCTACCTTTTTTTTCCAAGCTACAAGTATGGAGCTAGATGGGAATTGGAGCAGCCAGAATTAGAACTGGAACCCATATGGGATCCTGGCAGTTGCAAGGTGGGATTTATCCACATAGGCTACTGCGTTGGGCCCTGGTCAGAAACAAAACACCAGAACAAGCTTTATATTATGTGTTTAATTCCTCACTTGTAACCTTGGCATTCCATTCTGGATTGCTAGTTTAAATTCCAACTTCTATGTTAGATATAGGTCTCTGCTAATGTACCTGGAAAAGACAGCCCAAACACTCGGGCTCCTAACACTCAAGTGGAAACCCAAACGGAGTCCTGGCTTCTGACTTCCACCTGGTCCAGATATGACCAGATCTAATCTGTAGTTACTTGGAGAATGAACCAGTGAATAAAGAGCCATGCCTCCCTGTATGTATGTTTGTAACTTTGCTTTTGCCTTTCACACTTCATACTTGCTGGAACAGCCATAATCAAAAAGACAAAATGACATTAGTAATAAGAAAGTTAGGGCCCGGCGCGATAGCGTAATCATTAAGGTCCTTGCCTAGAACAAGATCCCATATGGGCACCAGTTCTAATCCCAGAAGCCCTGCTTCCCATTCACCTCCCTACTTGTGGCCTGGGAAAGCAGTCGAGGAGGGCCCAAAGCTTTGGGACCCTGCACCCGCGTAGGAGACCCGGAAAGAAGGTCCAGGCTCCTGGCTCCAGATCGGTGTAGCACCAGCCGTTGTGGCCACTTGGGGAGTGAAACATTGGATGGAACATCTTCTTGTCTCTCCTCTCTGTACATCTGTCTTTCCAATAAAATAAATGAATCCTTAAAAAAAAAAAAAAAAGAAGTAAGGTAAAGAAATAAAACAGCAAGCAGGACGACTTCTCACTCCTACAAATAGATTTTTAAAAGGGGGTCCAGCACAATGGCACAGTGGCTGAATACTCACTTTGCACAAACTGGGATACCATACAGGAACCAGTTCCTGTTGAAGGTGCTCTAATTCCCCTCCAGCTCTCTACTTGTGTCTTGGGGAAGCAGTCGAGGATGGCTCAAAGCTTGGAACACTGCACCCACATGGGAGACTGGGAATAAGTTTCTGGCTACTGGTTTGACTGGGTTAGCTCCAGCCGTTGTAGTCATTTGGGGAGTGAACCAACAGATGGAAGATCTTTTGGTCTCACCTTCTTTCCATAAATCTGATCTCTTTTCCAATAAAAATAAATAAATCCTTAAAAAATTATAAAACAGGACCAGCGTGATAGTGTAGCAGTTAAAGTCTTTGCACTGGTTGCACCAGAACGGTCCTGGCAGCTCCGCTTCCCATCCAGCTCCCTGCCTGTAGCCTGGAAAAGCAGTCAAGGATGGCCCAAGGCATTGGGACCTTGCACCCACGTGGGAGACTAGGAAGAGGCGCCTGGTTTCAGATTGGCTCAGCTCCGGCTGTCGCGGCTGCTTGGGGAGTGAATCATCGGACAGAGGATCTTCCTCTTTGTTTCTCCTCTTTGTACATCTGCCTTTCCAATAAAAATAAATAAATCTTTAAAAAAAATTATGAAACGCAAGATTCTTCCAAATGTTCAAATGAACTTTAATTCTATCATTTATTTCCTCTAGAAATGGCATATAAAATTAAAAACTATAAAAGAACTATTGGCATTGTGGTGCAGAGAGTTAAACAATGAATGCAATACCAGTATCCAATATCAGAGTGCTAGATCATGTCTCTTCTGTCAGTCCAGCCTGTGGGGAAACCTACAGGCAATGGCTCAACTACCTGGGCCTCTGACATACATAAGACACCCAGATGGAATTCCCAGTTATTGCTGACACGTGAATAGTGAATCAGCAGATAGACGATCTCTCTTTGCCTCTTCCCTATCATTCTGCCTTCCAAATAAATAAATCATTCTTGAAAAAATTAGTTTATGACCTACATTTGGAATTCTATTAACAATACCTCCTGGCGAGGATGAGGACAGATTACCTTACTTCATTATTGCTGGAAGAGAGGCTAACACAGCCATCATGGATGTCTGTACGGAGAGTGCTCAGACAACTGAAAACTGATCTACCTAAAACTCACTATCCCACTTCGTGGAATATATACAAAGGAAATGAAGTCTGCATATGAGAAAGTGACCTATAATGCTATATTTACAGCAGCATAATCTTCAATAGCAGGACCCGGCGGCATGGCCTAGCAGCTAAAGTCCTCACCTTGAACGCCCCGGAATCCATATGGGCGCCAGTTTTAATTCCGGCAGCTCCACTTCCCATCCAGCTCCCTGCTTGTGGCCTGGGAAAGCAGTCGAGGATGGCCCAAAGCCATGGGACCCTGCACCCGTGTGGGAGACCTGGACGAAGTTCCTGGATCCTGGCTTCAGATCAGCACAGCACCGGCCATTGTGCTCACTTGGGGAGTGAGTCATTGGACAGAAGATCTTCCTCTCTGTCTCTCCTCCTCTCTGTATATCTGACTTTGCCAATAAATAGATAAATCTTAAAAAAAAAAAATCTTCAATAGCAAAGATAAAGAAGCCCATCTACAGAGAAATGGATAAAAGAAACTGTGGTACATCTGCTCTATGGAATACTACAGTCATTAAAAAAGAACAAATATTTATCATTTACAACAAAATGGCCCGAACTACAGAGAATTATGCTCAGTGAAATAAGCCAATCCCAAAAGGACAAATGTCATATGTTCTCTCTAATATAAGCCAACCTTCATGCAAAATATAAGATAAACACAAGGTAAACATGTATACCTATATTCATTTAAGGGTAATTGTATAAGGGAGACTATCATATCCAGAAAGAAGATGCAACACGGTATGCATCTATATTTCTGAATAAAATATGGACTCCCAATGAAATTGTTAAATATATCTTGATGACAGGATGCTGGACTCTACCACTGTCTATACCTACAATGTTATTAGACACTTAAAAATTTATATTTATTTTGTATATAATATATATCCATAATATATGATGGACTTGTGACTGTTGCTGAAGGACTACACTATTGTGATTATGTAAGAGAAAACAGTGTGGAGGGGAGGACAATGGGGGAAGATGAGAGGGTAAATACATGAACCTACTGAATTCATCATGAAAAAAAATATATAAAGGGCCCGGCGGTGTGGCCTAGTGGCTAAAGTCCTCCCCTTGAACATGCTGGAATCCCATATGGGCGCCGGTTCCAATCCCGGCAGCTCCACTTCCCATCCAGCTCCCTGCTTGTGGCCTGGGAAAGCAGTCGAGGATGGCCCAAAGCCATGGGACCCTGCACCCGTGTGGGAGACCTGGACGAAGTTCCTGGATCCTGGCTCCAGATCAGCACAGCACCGGCTGTTGCAGCTCACTTGGAGAGTGAATCATTGGACGGAAGATCTTCCACTCTGTCTCTCCTCCTCTCTGTATATCTGACTTTGTAATAAAAAATAAATAAATCTTCAAAATATATATATATTATAAATTATTTTAAAGCATAAAATTGATTTTGTAAGACTAAGCCATATTTTGTTGAAGAGAAAACCACAAACCAAGAGGAATGTTTAGACCTTCTGATAAAGGATTCTGTGACAAATGCTTCTAAATCGAAGCATGAAGACAAGTCCATTCATAATATCACAGGAAAAAGACATTAGCAGGCAAAAAGAGAAAAATACTCATATACTCTACCAGCTTAATCACGAACTCTCTAGGACTGTGAAAAGCTTGAACAGAAAACCATTCATATAGGCACAGTGATCCAGCAACCTTAAAAAACTACAGGATAGGGCTTTGGTGCAGTATCTCAAGGCTAAATCCCCACCTTGCATGCATTGGGAACTAATATGGGTGCTGGTTTTTGTCCCAGCTGCTCCACTTCTCTTCCAGCTCCCCGATTGTGGACTGCAAAAGTAGCAGACGATAGTCCAAAGCCTTGAGAACCTAAACCTGGCCTGAGACCCAAAAGAAGCTCCTGTCTTCAGATCAACTCAATTCCAAACCACTGTGGCCAGTAAGGGAATGAACCAGCGAATGGATGATCATTCTGCTTCTCCTCTCTGTAAATCTGCTTTTCCAATTAAACTTTTAAAATCTTAAAAAAAAAAAAAAAAGTTGTCGACTCTGCTTCTGACCCAGTTCCGTAGCATGCATGCCTGGAAAGCCACTTGAAGGTGACTCAAGTACTTGAGGTCCTGTCACCCACATGGGATCCAGGACCAAGTTCTGGCTTGAGGTTTCAACAAAGCTTAGAGCAGGTCACTGTTGCGATTTGCAGGAGTAAAGCAGCAGATAGGAGATCTCTGTCTCTCCCCTTCAATGCCTTTCAATTATATATATATTCTCTCTCTTACTTGAAAAGCAGAGTGAGAGAGATGTAACAGATTTTCTGTCTAGTTCTGTTTAGTTCACTTTCTTAAGGCCTGTGACAATAAGACTACCATGCAGCTCTCCTATGTGGACGGCACAAACCTAAGGCAGACTGAAGAACAGTCTGCCTTCATACTATATTTAGCATACCTTCCTAACTAGACTTCAGGAAAAGCACTGCAGATTCTTAAGCATAGGTATACATGACAACTGAAGGAGGTTAAATGAGTTTCCTGGTTATGAAAGAGCAAAACCTTGAATTATAGTAATAGCAATGGTAAAAGGAAAACAGGAAGAAATCTCAAACTCTTGAATGTATATCATATCAAATTATAAGTAATGCTTTAGTGACAAAGATAAATGCAGAAAAACAAAAGCTATCTCCTATGACATTCATTTGGGGAACAATAGACTGAAAAATTTAAAACCTTGTTTTCTCTCAAACCGTATTTTAATAACTGAAATAATGAATATATTTTTATCTATTTGAGAAGCAGAGAAAGAGAGTAAATGAACAGAAAGTTCCCCTCTGCTTGTTCAACTCATCAATGCCCTCAAGGGTATGTATGTGACATGTTAACACAGGTGTGCAGGCATGAAGGCAATCCAGGTCTCCTCAACAGGTGGCCAAATTCCAATCACTTGAGCTTATCACTGTGCTTCCCAGGATCGGCATCAGCAGGAAGCTGCAAGTAGGTGCTAACACTGGAACTAAGACTCAGGCACTCTGATGTGGGAAGCAGATGCCCAAACCAGAACCTTTTTTTTTTGTTGTCAAGTATTTTTTAAATGATTTATTTATTTTATTGGAAAGGTAGACCAACCAATAAACACTGGAAAGACATTCTCTACCCTGGTGAAACCAAGCCAAACAAGCCTCAGAACCAGCCAAACTACTCAACACCCTCAGAACATTCTTCCCCACATTGGGGTTTCTAAGGCATCATCAAATGATCTCCCCACCCCCAGATACTGATGTAGTCTGACAGCAAGGAGCAGCCCCCTCACTATCATAGCCTCCCTGCAGATACAGAAGGGGAAAAAGGAACTGAAATATTTATCCCATCCATCTTTCTCCACAGCTCCACTGTCCCCACACAATCAAAAGCCAGTGCCCATGCATCCTTCTCAAGTATGTAATCATTATTAAAAGTAGACTTAAACTTACGGGTGGTTCTGTAAACAGGGGTTTAACAGGTGGGTACACAGAAACTTAGAAAGACTTAGAAACTCAATAGTACTTCTGAAATCCATGATGTAAAAGGATGAAATAATGATTTAAAAAGTTAAAAACAGCTAACACTAGGGTCTCTTCCTTTAGCCCTTCAGTCAGGTAAATTACTCTCCCATTACAGAAAACAAAAGGTTTGTATTCTAGAAAGCGTCAGCGAGAGATCCTCTAATTACAAGTCTAAATATCACACACTGAAAACAAGGAAACCAAAACAAGTCTGTAACTTTAATGAATAGCAAAAGCAGAGTTGTCTGGCTCACCCACCTAACCCAGAAACCAAGTTTGGAAGCTTTCCTCAAAAAAAAAAGACCTAAGCTTTGATTTGACACCAGAAATTGTTGAGACCTATTTATCAACAAAAAGTTGCAGTTTCCCATTTTAATATTTAAAAAAAAAATTTTAAGATCTATTTTTATTGCAAAGTCAGATATACAGAGAGAAGAGACAGAGAGAAGATCTTCCGTCCAATGATTCACTCCCCAAGTAGCCACAAAGGCTGGAGCGAAGACGATCAGGAACTTCTTCAGGTCTCCCTGCTGATGCAGGGTCCCAGCGGCTTTGGACTGTCCTCGACTGCTTTCCCAGTCCACAATCAGAAAGCTGCAAGGAAGTAGAGCAGCTGGGACGTGAACCAGTGTCCATATGGGATCTCGGTGCATTCAAGGTGAGGACTTCAGTGACTAGGCTACAGCAATGATCTAAAAATTACGCTTTTCAATAAGAAAGCCACAACTAGATAGATACATCATTTATAAGTAAAATGGCATGACATCCAAATTGGTTTTAAGAAACCAGATAAGGGACAGCTTTATGGTACACAAGGATAATGGATCCAATATACCAGGTTCAAGTTCCACCTGTTCCACTTCCAATCCAGCTCCCTGTCAGTGCTCCTGAAAATCAGCAAATGACAACCCAAATGCCTGTGCCCCTGTGGGAGATCCAGAAGAAGCTCCAGGCTTGTGGCTTCTGTTTGGTCCAGTCCCAGCCAGTGTGGCCATCTGGAAGTGAACCGGCAGGAGGAATATTCTCTCTTGTCTTCTCTATGTACCTCTGCCTTTCAAATAAAAAATAAGTCTTAAAATATATATATAAGAAATTGAAACCAGCTAAAGAGAAATTAAACAAAATCTTGGTCTTTCTTTTCCACCTTTCCTCCTGTGTGGGTCCTTTCTCAAAGTCCCCTCCTATCACTAGGATGGGAGTTCCTTTTCCCAGCTTTTCTAATAAAACTTGCTTTAAAATTAAAAAATTAAGCAAAATCAGCAAAATGTTAATCATTAATGTGCCTGGGAAAGCAGAAGGTGGTCCAAACACTTGGATGCTGGCCATTCACATTGGAGACCCAAATGAAGTTCCTGGTTTCAATGTGGCCCAGCCCTAGCAATTGTAGCCATTTGGAGAGTGAACCAGCAGATCTCTGTCTCTTCCTCTTTCTTTGTAACTCTGACTTACAAATAAATAAATTATATATATACATATGTGATAGAGATAGATAGATAGATAGATAGATAGATAGATAGATAGATAGATAGATAGGGAATATTCCCATCCCATAGTAGACTGAGAGCTGGCTACTCAGTTTCCAATTCTGCTCCTTGTTAAGCACTTGAGAGGCACAATATGACTGCTTAAGTTTCTAGAGTCATGTCACTCACAGTTCCTGATACAACCTCAGTCTGACCCAACCAGGCTTGTTGTAGTCTTTCTGGGGGTGAACAGCACATAGAAGGTCAGTAGGTGTCTGTCACTACCATTCTGGAGTGTACATAGAGACTGAAACTGCCTTTCAAATACATAAACCTTCAAACAAAAAAAGAAAGAAAAGAGTTGATCCTCTGTATCTGAGGAGTTCACACTGTCAGATTCAACCAACCACAGATAAAATATTTGGGAGGAAAAAAAAATACACACTTTTGTTCCTTGTCATTATTCTCTTAACAATACAGTATAACAATGATTTACAATGTGTTTGTACTGTATAAGAATGAAACATAGGGCCCGGCGCGGTGGCGCAAGTGGTTAAGTCCTCGCCTTGCACGCCCGGGATCCCATATGGGCGCCGGTTCTAATCCCGGCAGCCCCGCTTCCCTTCCAGCTCCCTGCCTGTGGCCCGGGAAAGCAGTCGAGGACGGCCCAAGGCTTTGGGACCCTGCACCTGCGTGGGAGACCCAGAAGAGGCTCCTGGCTTCGGATCGGCATAGTATCGATCCGTTGAATCATCGGACGGAAGATCTTCCTCTCTGTCTCTCCTCTCTGTATATCCGCCTTTCCAATAAAAAATAATAATAAAAATAAATCTAAAAAAAAAAAAAATAAAAAGAATGAAACATAACAACAAATCTAAGGATGAGTTTAGATAAAAGGATTTGCACAGATTATTTGCAGATACCATGCCACATTTCAACATAAGGAACATGAACAAACAGATTTTGGGGTCCCAGTGGTTTTGGAGAGAGTGTTCCATGACGTCAAGATTATAAAAGTTAGGGGCAGGCAGTCCACTAGAGTGCCTAGGTTCACATTTGGCTCAGGTTCCCGACTTGTGCAGTTGGCTCCCAGCCACCCAACAGATCCAAACTGAGGTCCTAGCTCCCGGTTTCAGCCAGGACCAGTCTGGATCATTGTAGGCATGTGGAAAACAAACCAGTAGAGCTTTCAAATGTCTCTTTCTCTTGTTTAAAAGGACAAATTAGGGGAGCCATTTAGCCAAATAGCTACGTTGCAAGTTGGGCCATCTGTGTATACAGTCTCTGGGTTCAATTCCAGCTTCCTGCCAGTGTGGATCTAGGAAACAGCAGATGATGACTCAAGCACTTGTGTTCCTTCTACCCATGTGATAAGACCTGGGCTGAATCTCTAGTTCCTGAGTCACTGCAGCATCTTTTAGAGTAAACCAGCAGATAGGAGCTCTGCGGGAGTACTCTCTCTGTGTCTCTTTCTTCCCACTTCCCTACTCCCTCTTCTCAAACCAAAACCTTAAATTTCTGTAACAAGCACAAACAATAGAAAAAAATGCCATTAATTTGATTACATCAATTTAAGGGATTCTTCTAGAATGAGATTTCAGATGAAGAGATTACAAAATGATATGTTGTCACCACAGAACTCTGCCAAGTCAGTAAAACTAAAAAAAATTGTAGAGGAGGGGCCAATGTGTTAGCTCAACAGGCTAATCCTCCCCTTTCTAGGACCAGGATCCCACAAGAGCATTGGGTTCCATCCCAGCTGCTCTATGTCCTGTCCAGCTCCCTGCTTGTGGCCTAGGAAAGCAGCTGAGGATGGCTCAAAGTCTTGGGATCCTCCACCCATGTGGGAGAACCAGAAGTTCCTGGATACTGGCTTTGAATCAGCTCAGCTTCAGCCACGGTGGCCACTTGGGGAGTGAATCAGTGGATGGAAGATCTCAATATATTTCCTTCTCTATAATATCAATTTAAAAAAAAAAAAAAGCTAAAATTGCAGCTGGGGGCCCAGTTTGGTAGCCTTGCATGGTCTTCAACTTGAGTGCACCAGGATCCCATAAGGCTCCACTTTTAATCCTGGTGGCCCATTTCCCTTCCAGCTTTCCGACTATGGCCTGGGAAACAGCAGAGCACAGCTCAAACCCTCGGAACCCTGCACTCACGTGGGAGACCTGGAAGAAGTTCCTGCCTCGTGGATTCAGATCGGATCAGCTGCAGCCATTGAGGCTGCTTGGGGAGTGAATCAGTAGGCAGAAGAACTTCCTCTCTATCCAACTTTCCAATAAAACTAAATAATTCTTTAAAAAAAAAAAAAACAAAACAGGGCCCGGCATGGTGGTCTAGCAATTCAAGTCCTCACCTTGAACGTGTTGGGATACCATATGGGTGCCAGTTCTAATCCCAGCAGCTCCACTTCCAATGTGGTCACTTGGGGAGTGAAATATCTGAGGGAAGATCTTCCTGTCTTTCTTCCTCTCTGTATATTTGACTTTGCAATAAAAATAAATAAACCTTCATAAAATTAATAAATATAAATAACAAAACTGCAGCTGGGTTATAATGCCATAATTTAAGCCACCATCTAATATCCCATTACCAGAGTGCTGGTTTGAGTCGCAACTGCTTAGCTTCCAATTCAGCTGCTTGCTAACACACCTGGGAAAGCAGCACAAGTAGGATCCACGTAGCAAATCCACATGGAGCTCCAGGTTCCCTATACTTCAGTCTATTCCAGAGCCAGCCATTGTGGCCATTTGAAAGTGAACCAACAGATGAAAAATCTCCTCCCCTCTCTTCTGTCTCTGTTGCATTCAAATAAAATTAAAAATTTTTAAGACTTTTTTTCTAAATTGAAAAAACAGATATACAGAGAGAAAGATCTTCTGTCTGCTGGTTCATTCCCTACATGGCCACAATGGCCAGAGCTGAGCCAATCCGAAGCCAGGAGCTTCTTCTGGGTCTCCCAAGTGGATGCAGGATTCCAAAGCTCTGGACCATCTTCTAATGCTTTTCCAGGCCAGAAGCAAAGAGTGGATGGAAAGTGGAGCAGCAGGGACATGAATCGGCCCTCATATAGGATCCCAGTGGAGGCAAGGAGAGTACTCAAGCCACTTAGCTACCAAGCTGGGCCCAAAATTAATATTTAAAACAAAAACAAAAGCCTTATGACTGTCCCACAGAGCAACAACATACTATTTACAAATTCTTAAATGACTGTAACACTGACTTGATTTCAGTTATCATAATTCAGAAACACTAATATGAAGAAAACAAGAAAGTATAGACTTTAAAAGAAAGTAAAAAAATCCCCAACAGAACAGCTCTACCCCAATTCCTGCCCTAACAACACAACAGACAAGACAAGGCCTCAAGGAGAAAAGCAGGCCACCTGTCTTAGAAAGCAAGGAGGTAAAGATGGATCTTTCTCCTTCCCAGTAGAATTCTGGCCAAATCTCTCAGGATTGTGCCCAAAACCTGGCATTAATTAACTGGTCCTGAAATGGCTGCCAATGCCTGGAAATTTTAGCCAGTGGTAAATGTTCCAGTATTTAGCCTGAAGTACAAAACCTCCACCAGAGGGCAGTATATCAAGGCAAGAATCCATAATCAAGTCAGATTTGGATCAAGCACCTACATTTCTATAACTTATGGCCAGCTAGAAAAAATATTAGATAATATTTCGTGAATACAAATTCTTAATGTTGATATGTGTTTTAAAGGATTACAGAGAAAGGGACAGGGAAAGGAAGAGGTGCAAAAGCAGAAGAGGAAAGAGCAAGAAAAATCTTCCACCTGATGGTTCACTCCCAGATAGCCACACCAGCCAGATCAGGTCAAAGCCAGGAGATTTCTCTACGTGTCCCACATGGATGCAAGAGTCCAAGACATTGGGTCATCCTGAGCTTTTCTTCCCAGGCCACCAGCAGGAAACTAGACTGGAAGAGAGCAGCCACGGACTCAAATCAGTGCTACAAGTGATACCGGCACAATGGCCAGAGAACTAAAATTTTTAACTCCACCTTTCTCATAATGAAGGTATTACTCACCACCAATTATAAAATCATTCTGAACAGTCTACAATGTAACCTTCAGGCTTCATATGTTATGACATTCTTTTAAATATTAAAGAGTATCAGTGGGCCTGGCATAATGCTCAAGTGGCTAGATCCTTGCCCTGCTCGTGCCAGGATCCCTTATGGGTACCAGTTTGCGTTCCAGCTACTCCACCTCCCTGCTTCTGGCCTAGGAAAGCAGTAGAGGATGGCCCAAAGCCTTGGACCCTACACCCACATGGAAAACTGGAAGAAACTCCTGGCTTTGTATCAGCTCAGATTCAGCCATTGTGGCTACTGAGAAAGTGAACCAGCAGACAGAAGATCTTTCTCTATCTCCTTCTCCCTGTAGATCTACCTTTCCAATAAAAATAAACCAAAACCAAAAGCAAATGTGAAGAACATCCCAGTAAAATAACAGAAGACTAAATCAATTAATAATCCATTGCTAAAATGACAGGACCAAATTACCACGCATTCGTATTAACCCTGAATGTAAATGGGTTAAACTCATCAATCAAACATCATATATAAGTAGACTGGATTAAAAACAAAACCCATCTATTTGTTGCCTACAGGATACATATCTCACCAACAAAGATCAGCGGAAACTGTATTTCAAGGATTTTGATTTTTTTTTTCATCTCTTCAAAATTCTTAAATTTTTCAGACACATAGATCATACAGTAGCATCATTTTCAAGAAGTTTCTTGATTTTCATTTCTTCAGCAACACATTAGTCAATCAGTTGCAGGTTATTTAACTTCATGGCGTTTTTAATTTCTTTTTTTCTTCCTGCTGATTTTGTATTATGGCTTTCCATTTAAGGGGATGTACAGTAACTGTGTAAAGGAGATTATCATTTCCAGATATGGGTACAATGCAGTATGCATTGCTACTTCCAGATCAAAGATGGACTCCCAATGAAACTGTTAACTGTATCTTCTCCTTTTTTTAAAGACTTATTTTATTTTTATTGCAAAGTCAGATATACAGAGAGGAGGAGAGGCAGAGAGGAAAATCTTCTGTCCGATGATTCACTCCCCAAGTGACCGCATTGGCTGGTGCTGCGCTGATCTGAAGCCAGGAACCAGGAACTTCGTCCAGGTCTCCCACACAGGTGCAGGGTCCCATGGCTTTGGGCCATCCTCGACTGCTTTCCCAGTGCACAAGCAGGGAGCTGGATGGGAAGTGGGGCTGCCGGGATTAGAACTGGCGCCCATATTGAATCCCAGTGCGTTCAAGGTGAGGACTTTAGCTGCTGGGCCACCATGCCAGGCCCAACTATATCTTGACAATAAGATGCTGAACTTCCTGCCATTGTCCATGCCTACAATGACAGACATATGACTGTTTATGAAGAATTATACTATAGTAATAACATAGGGGAATTCAGTGGATGAGAGGAGAGGTTTGGGGAAGGGGTAAGGGACTATGGGAGCTGTATCATAAAATGATAATAATAATAAAAAGCAAATACAAAAATCAATATGCCATTGTAACATAAACACATATAAAATATGCATCTTATTTGAATGCAATTACTACTATTATCCACTTAAAGTAGAAAATGAGTAAGATCAACATACATAAATTGATAGCAGAGTAGGAATATAAAATGCAATTTCAAAAAGGAGTTCACTACAAAATTAACTGCCAACAGAAAGAGCAACTTAGAACACAGTACCCTGAAAACTAAAGTGGAGGCCAGAAGACCATGTGTGGCAGCCACAAGGAAAGTCACAGACTATGTGGTCTGAGCCTGGAGTCCATGTGTCAAGACTGTGCCTCTCATTGCTTATGCATTAGACAGCATGCCCAGAAAGACACAGGGGATAGGACAGTCTGATCATCTGAACCGGCAGGGTACATCAACTGCCTTGTTAGATGGAAAGCATAGCAGGCTGGACAACACTCCTGGTTTAATTTTGGCACTTGGTGTCTGGATGTGTGGCTGCACTAAGGTAGACTTTGTCAATAAAGAAGCTTGGAAAGATTTTCCTCGACCCTGGAGCAACTATAGGGTTGAGGGAGAGGAAAGAAGAGGAATGGGAAGAAGAGGGAAAAGGGGAAGGAGAGGAGGGCAAAGGAAAAATGTTGATCTTCCATCCCCTAGATCACTCTCAAATGCTCACAACTGCCTAGACTATGCTGGACTGAAGCCAGGAGCCAGTACTTCCATCTGGATCTCTGTCACATGGGTAGTAGGTGACCAAGTCCTTGACTCATCTGTCTCTCCAAAATGCACATTAGCTACCCATTTTCCTGTAGCCCTTGAAGCTTTTTACCCTATGTAAAGACTGTCAAAAATATAATAAAAATAGGGGAAAAAATGCACATTAGCAGGAAACTAGATAGGAAACAGAGGCAGAACTCTGCCCCAGGAATTCTGATAAAGGGATGCAGACCAGACCTAGTGGCAGCTCCACCTGTAGTACCACAGCACCTACTCCTACTGCCGCATCAAAACCATACACAGAATTAGTATGCTCCTAACTTCCAGGAAATGTCCAACATTCCTGTTCTAAAAAGTTTATTTAGGTACTCCTTGCCAAGGCCAGTCAGTGTCTCTTTTCCCAAAAGCCATATTATCCCAAACTCTAGCTCAGCAGAGGATCTTCCTGGTACTAACCAGGTAACTGACCAACAAATCCCCCTGTGGGAACATCCAATTATCATCAACATTGAGAGATAAGGCATGATGCAGTTGGAGATTAACTATAAAGTCTGCAGTATCAACACAGAGATTGGCACCATAGTGCAGAAGGCTGATCATCCACCTGCAGCTCCCTGCTTGTGGCCAGGGTGGGAAAGCAATCAAAGATGGCCCAAAGCCTTGGGACCCTGCACCTACGTGGAAGATGTGGAAAAAGCTCCTGGCTGCTGGCTTCAGAACAGCTTAGCTCTGGCCATTATGGCCACTTGGGGAGTAAATCAGCAAAGGAAGATCTTTTTTTTTTTTTAACTTTTTTTTTTTTAATTTATTTTTATTTTTATTGGAAAGGCGGATATACAGAGAGGAGAGACAGAGAGGAAGATCTTCCATCGGCTGGAGCTGAGCCAATTCGAAGCCAGGAACTTCTTCCAGGTCTCCAACAGGGGTGCAGGGTCCCAAAGCCCTGGGCTGTCCTCGACTGCTTTCCCAGGCCACAGGCAGTGAGCTGGAATGGGAAGCGGGGCTGCCAGGATTAGAACTGGCACGTGCAAGGCGAGGACCTTAACCACTGCGCCATTGCGCCGGGCCTAAGGAAGATCTTTTTCACTGTATCTCCTTCTGTCTTTGCAATTTAAAAAAAACTAAAACAAAACAAAACAAACAAAAAAAAAAAACCTCAGGGAAAATCACATGGACATGCGGGCCAGTCCCAGAGCACATGTTGCACAACTGGGCCACCTAAGCATGCCCAGACAGACACAAGATGGCCAGCTCATCTAAGCCAGAAGAGGACACCAAGTAGCAAATCAAAAGACAAACTGAGCAACATGGCCAGGCTCTATGGCAAGTACATGCATCTGTGGGCACACTGAGGTAGACACGCACAGCCAACAGGCCTCAGAGTTTCTCACTTTTGGTATAAGGCAACATCATCTCAGAAGTGAGGACCACTCAAGTAATACCCTTGGCACATCCTTGCCTGTTATCAGTGCCTCAGGCCAACATCAAATGACCATCTCCATCCCCAGACCCTGAGATGGGTGGGAGGTTGGGTGGAGCTTCTCCCTTTATCTTCCCCCTTACCCCATACACAGAAAAAAAAATGTGGAAACTATGGTCTAACCCACTTTCCTGTAGCCCATGACCCTTTGTAGCCTAACAACTATATAAAGATTATCAAAATAGGGCCCAGGGCAGTGGCCTAGCACAGCTAAAGTCCTCGCCTTGAAAGTACTGGGATCCCACATGGTTGCCAGTTCTAATCCCAGCAGCCCTGCTTCCCACCCAGCTCCCTGCTTGTGGCCTGGGAAAACAGTCCAGAACAATGCCCAAAGCCTTGGGACCCTGCAACAGCGTGGGAGATCCAGAAGAGCTCCTGGCTCCAGGCTTCAGATTGGCGTAGTACCAGCCGCTGTGATCACTTGGAGAGTGAATCATTGGAAAGAAGATCTTTCTCTCAGTCTCTCCTCTCTGTATATCTGACTTTGCAATAAAAATAAACCTTTTAAAAAAATAAAGATTATCAAAATAAAGTAACAATTTTTAAAAAGTATTATAAATAATATGAGAGAGCCTGGCTAAATCCTTGCTTTGCACTCCCAGGGATTCCATATGGGTCCCAGCTGCTCCACTTCCCATGCATTTCCCTGCCTGTGGCCTGGGAATACAGTTAAGGATGGCACAAGGCCTTGGGACCATGCACCCATGTGGGAGACCTGGAAAGAGGCTCTTGGCTCCTGGCTTTGGATTGCCTCAGCTCCAACTGTTATGGCCACTTGTGGAGTGAACAATCAGGAGATCTTCCTCTCTATCTCTCCTACTCTCTGTATAACTGACTTTCCAATAAAACAAATAAATAAAAAGCCCCAAAAATATATTTCAATCTATTTGTGAATTCTTAAATCTTTAAAAAAAAGTGGATGTCTCTCTCAGAGGATGATAGAGCTATTTCACCATCCTAAAAAAGAATCTCCTTATAAAACTATTCCAATTAATAAGTGAAAACTAAATAATCAAAAGTCACTATTTGTGAAGCCAGTGCTCATAATATAACAATTGTTAAAGCTGCCACCTGTGATGCCAACATCGCACATGGGTACTGATTTAAGTGCCAGCTGCTCTACTTCCCATCTATCTCCCTGCTGGTAGCCTGGGGAAAAAAAGCAAGGGCCAACCCAAGTATCTGGGCCCCTGTCACTCTTGCAGGAGACCTGGATGAAGCTCCTGGTTCCTTAGTGGCCATCTGGGTAGTCAATCAGCAGATGGAAGATCTCTGTCACTCCTTCAAACAACTAAACACAGAAACAGATAAATAGATTAGGGAGGAGGGAGAAAGGGAGGAAGGAAGGAAAGGAGGAAGGAAGGAAATAATACTTTGAAGCTACCAAGAAGTTGACAGATCTGGGCAGTGAACCCAATAACTGCTAACATAATCAAAATGACAGAACACAATACCAGAAACATGCCTAACAATAAAACAACACTCTGCCTCGTAGTAGTGCCAATTCAACCAGAGCCTGACCAAGCTTTTGGATCCATCTACCAATTTATAATACACAGAGAACAGAAGAAGAAGAAAGTGCTGAACTGCAACACAAGTGTAAAATCAGTAAAAGGCAAATTTTGCCAACTATGTAGGTCAAACGGCCTGGCACAGTGGGTAAATCCACAGGTTTATAGCAGCAGAACCCCATATGATAGACTGGTTCATGTCCTGGCTGTTCCAATTCCGATCCAGCTCCCTGTGAAGTGCCTGGGAAAAGCAAAGGATGACCCATGTGCTTTGGTCCCCAACATGGGGGACCTGGAGGCAGCTAGTGGATCCTGCTTACATTCTGGCCACTTCAGCCATCTGAGAAGTGAACCAGTGTTGAACGATGTTTCCCTTAACTCTTTCAAATAAACATACTGAGAGGAGGAGAAACAGAGGAAGATCTTCCATTGGATGTTCACTACCCAAAATGGCCATACTGGCCAAAGCTGGGATGATCTGAACACAGGAGTCAGGAGCTCTTCTGGATCTCCCACGTGGATGCAGGGTTCCCAGGCTTTGGGCCATCTTCTACGCTTTCCCAGGCCACAAGCAGGGAGCTGAATGGGAAGTAGAGCACCTGGGACACGAGCCGGCGCCCCTATGGGATCGCAACACATGCTAGGCAAGCACTTTAGCCTCTTCAGTAGTTCTGAGATATGCTGATATCATTGCTCCACAGACAAGAAAATTTTTCTGAGGTTGATTGGTTGGCATAGTCCATCCCCAAGTCTCCTTTGGTCCAGAAATTTGCTGTTAAGTTTCACTGGGGTAATTGATCAATTTGTTCTGCCACTTTGGAAATGAATCCAAGGATGGGAGATCTTCCTCTCTGTGTATCTGACTTTCCAATAAAAACATTAAATCTTTTTTTTTAAAGATTTATTTTTTTATTACTTTTTATTGGAAAGATGGATATACAAAGAGGAGAGACAGAGAGGAAGATCTTCCGTCCGATGATTCACTCCCCAAGTGAGCGCAACGGCCGATGCTGTGCCGATCCGAAGCCAGGAGCCTCTTCCGGGTCTCCCACGCGGGTGCAGGTTCCCAAAGCTTTGGGCCGTCCTCGACTGCTTTCCCAGGCCACAGGCAGGGAGCTGGAAGGGAGGCGGGGCTGCCGGGATTAGAACCGGCGCCCATATGGGATCCCGGGCGTGCAAGGCGAGGACCTTTAACCACTTGCGCCACCGCGCCGGGCCTGATCAATTTGTTCTTGACCTCAATCCTCACCAAACTAATGGATGCTGCAGCCAGCCCATCCCTGCCCAGTACATGCTCAGCCTTAATGTACCACAAGGGGATCTGCAGTCCAGTCAGAGTGAACCCCAATAACCCCCAATGGACTGGTCCCTGGCTCCCCAGCTCTGGTTCCTGTGCCTGCCAACACGTGCAGTGGACTAGTTCTGTCTGCCTCACATCCCATTGAGATCTATGTATAATTGGGCACTGAAGCCTAACTCAACCCAACCAACTCCATCCTCCAGCACACACTCATGCCAAGGGCGCCACTGCCTGTCCAGCCAAGCCCACTCCCCCATCCTGGTTCTCATGCTCATCAGTAGCTATTGCAGCCCATGAGAGAAGTGCCCACAAGCCCTCAACCTGGACCCATTCTGCATCCTGAATCTTGTATCCTCCAAGTGGTTTTGTGGTCTAGCTTGACAGAACTTGCCTCCAGTCCCAGCACTTGTCAACTGATGCCACGGTAAAACCCAACCTGCCTACCATTATTCTGGCTCATGCCTATACCAGTGCATACAATCGTTAGCCAGTCTTCTAACTCCTGTAGTTTTATAATATATAACTAAAATGGTGTATTTGGTTGATCTTTCCCAGATTTGTTGATATATAACATTCATCATATTTTTACATATAATCTCCTTTAAACAAATTTATATCCATACACAAACACATTCATATTCAAACCCAAACAAGTATGATTCTGCTGTGTCTGTTAGTGCTAACCTCTACATATAATTTTCTTTTTAAAGATTTGTTTCTTGGGCCCCCACCACAGTAGCTAATAGCTAAAGTCCTTGCCTCGCACACACCAGGATCCCATACAGGCGCTGGTTTTAATCCTGGCAGCCCCGCTTCCCATCCAGCTCCCTGCCTGTAGCCTGGGAAAGCAGTTGAAGATGGCCCAAAGCTCCTGTGTGGTAGACCCAGAAGAGTCTCCTGGCTTTGGACTGGCTCAGCTCTGGCCATTGTGGCCACTTGCGAAGTGAATCAGCGGATAGAAAATCTTCCTATCTCTCCTCTTCTCTGAATATCTGACTTTCCAATAAAAATAAATAAACCTTTTAAAAACATACTTATTTTTATTGGAAAGGCAGATTTACAGAGAAAAAGGAGACAGAAAGATCCTCCACCCGCTAGTTCACTTCCCAAGTGGCTACAATGACCAGGGCTGGGATAGGCCAAAGCCACAAGATTCAAGGGCTCCCATTAGGGTGGCTGAGGCCCAAACTTTACAACACTTAGGCCATCTCTACTTTTCCAAAATCACCTATAGGTAGCTGGATCATAATTAGAGCAGTCAGGAAAAGAACATATAACCTATATGGCATGCTGGCGATACATGGGTCGGTATTACTCACCATTATGTAACACCAGCCCCAATAACAGATTTTTAACGTAAATTTCCTCCAACAGAGTACCTCCTTGTTAAGAATTAATTCACTAGTGCTGTGGGATAGCAGGAAGCATCAGGATCATCCCTGCTAAAGGCCTGCGAAAGCAGTAGAGCACAGTCCAAGAACTTGGATCCCTGGACCCGTGTGGGTGAGTCATGGGACTGGTCCATGCCTAACCATCACAAACCACAATGGGTAAGGTGTAATTAATCTCTATAATTTGGACACATCTAATACACATTTATCATGAGTAGTGAAGGAAAAAGTACCATTTGGGGATAGCATTTTACCAATATTCTACTTTAACAAAAAGTATGTTTGCAGCAATTATTCACCATGAATATTTTAGTGAATTTTGACAGAATAAATGGATTAGAATATCTGGAATAGTACATTTTTGTAAGAATTTCTGCATCATATTTTCTTTATTTTCATGGAACCACAGAAGTGAAGGTTGCTACACTGCTGACAGGTAATAGCAAACCGCTCATGCTCATTACTGCAGTTCAAGAAATCTCAACCATTCCCCTTAAGTGTATTTAATTGCAAAAGAAGTCCTACACAAAGATCCTAATTTGCTATATTAGCTACATAACCAAGATTTCACTCACAATTAATTTTTATCTAAACCTTCAGTCACCAAGAACATCCTATCTAATTAAGGAACCTGGCAATTAAATAAAATATCAGTTAAAAAAAAAAAAACTCAAAATGAATTTGGATACCCAAAGGGCAACTGGAGAAACCAAGCAGTCCAAACAATGGGTCCCAAGTCTACAACTATGTTCCAGACAACGAGGTCTGAGGTGAAAATTAAACAATAGCAATTTCTTGAAACTGCATGCAGAATTTGGAGGGTTGTTAATTCTCAAGGGATTTAACCCCCAAAAACACTATCCCTGCAAAATCATTAGGTAATTCAAAGACCCAATAGTAATTTTAAAATATCTCTATTTACTTATTCTTACTAATTTGAAAGATAGAGAAAGAAACAGTATTCACTCCCCAATCTCCTCTGTTGGGACTAGGGCGTTCCAAGCAAAAACAGAACACCAGAAAGTCTATCCAGCTCTCCCAATGTGAATGGCAAGGACTCAAGTACTTAGGGTCATCAACTGCTGCCTCCCAGCATACTTGGTAGCAAGAAGTTATAATTTGAAGTGGAACACCCCCCGCCCCTCCAACAGCATAGTGACAAAATGGACTGAGTCACTGGTTGTGACTAGGGCATCCGATATCAGAGTGCCAATTTGAGACCTGGCTGTTCTTTTTCAGATCCAGGTTCATAATGCACCTTGAGAAGCAGCAGGAGATGGATGAAGTGCTTGGGAACTGCCATTCACATAGGAGAGACCCAGATGGAGTTCTAGGATCCTCTGTGAAGCCTGGCACAGTCCAGATGGCTATGGTCATTTGAGGAGTAAACCAGTGGATGGAAGATACTTCTCCCTCTCTCTACAACTCTACCTTTTAAAAAAATACATAAATCTTTTAAAATAAACACATAATAATACATTTGCACCAGGACTTGAACCCAGGCATACTAAAATGTGATGCAGGAGTCCCATGTGGCATCTTAATTGCCACACCAAATGCTTATCTCTGGCATTTCTTGAGTGCTCAAAATTTAAATGTGTATATAGACCCATCACTTCATTTGGTCTTAACAAATAAGGTATTTTAGAGGGGGGTCAGGAATTGTAGTGTGGTTGAAACCACTGCCTGCATAGCCAGAATCCCATATCACGGTGAAGATTTGAGTCCAGGCTGCTCTCTGCTAAACAGGGGTCTGAAAAAGTAGCAAGAAGATGGCTCAAGTGCTCACCTCCCTGACACCCACAACACACCTAGGCTGAGTTCTGGGCTCTTGGCTTCCAGCTGAACAAATCCAAGACACTGCTGCCACTAAAACCTGAGGATGAAAAAAATCTCTCAACGCAGGTTAAAGCAGGAAATGAGAAACTGCTCACTCACTAGCTCTTGCAATCTGTGCACCCTGTGTGTGTCACTCTGCCTGCCAAATAAATAAAAGTAAAAACAATAAAAGAAAGTATTTTAAAGGTTTCCTTAATATAATACTAAAAATGCCTGGGCCAGCAGTGCCACAATGATATCAGTATCTTGTATCAGAGTGCCACTTCAGTTTCATTTACTAGCACTGATTTGTTTTCAAAGTTATGTGTTTAATTATCTGGCAGAGTGGCAAAGAATCTTCTTTATCTGTTGGTTCACTGCCCACATGGCTGCCACAACCACAGCTGGATCAGGCCAAACTCAGGAACTAGGAACTCCATTTTGGTGTCCCACATAGGTGGCAGAGATCCAAACACATAGGCCATCACAGGTGACTTTCTTAGGTACAGTAGAAAGGAGTTGTTGAACAGATGTGGCACTCAGACATGGGATGCTGGAATCACAAGCAGAAGCCTAACCAGCTGTGCTACAATGCCAAGCCAAAAACTCTTTTCGCCTTGATTTTTGTTGTAAAGATTTATTTAGGGCCCAGCAGTAGCCTAACAAGTAAAGTCCTCACCTGTCACGCACTGGGATCCCATATGGGCACCAGTTCTAATACCAGTGGCCCAGCTTTCGATCCAGTTCCCACCTTGAGGCCTGAGACCCTGCACTGGCGAGGAAGCCCTGGAAGAGTCTCTTGGCTTCAGATCAGTGCAGTTCCAGCCACTGTGGTTGCTTGGGGAATGAATCGACAGACAGAAGATTTTCCTCTCTGTCTCTCCTCCTCTCTGTATATCTGACATTCCAATATGAATAAATACATCTTTTTTAAAAAAAAAAGGTTTACTTATTTACTTATCTATTTGCTTAGGATGTATTTGTTTTTATAGTAATGTTAAATTTACACAAGGAGAAGGAAAGACAAAGATCTTCCGTCCACTGGTTCACTCCCTAAGTGGCTACAATGGCTGAAACTAAAACAACCTGGAGCCAGGAGCCAGGAGTTCTTCCAGGTCTCCCATGCAGGTGCAGGGTTCTAAGGCTTTGGGCCATCCTTCATTACTTTCCCAGACAACAAGCAAAGAGCTAGATGGAAAGTGGAGCAGCTGGGACAAGAACTGGCAACCATATGGGATCCAGTGCATGAAGGGTGAGGATTTAGCCACTAGGTTATAGTGCCAGGCCCAGTTTCATTAATTTGTAAAGATTTACTACTATTTTTTTAATTGAAAAAGCAGATATACAGAGAGAAGGAGAGAGGAAGATCTTTCATCCGCACATTCACTCCCCAAGTAGGCCGCAACAGCCATCCTGAAGCCAGGAGCCAGCAGGCTTCGGGCCATCCTCAACTGCTTTCCCAGGCCACAGGCAGGGAGCTGGATGGGAAGTGGAGTAGCCAAGACACTACCAGCATCGAGATGGTATCCCAGTGTGTCCAAGGCAAGGTCTTTAGCCACTGGCTACTGCGCCAGGCCCTATTAATTTTTATTGGGAAGGCAGACCAAGTTTACGAAGAGACAGAAAGATCTCCCATCAGGAGATGGTTCAATCCCCAAATGACTGCAATGGCTGGAGTTTATCCAATATGAAGCCAGGAGCCTCCTCCAGGTCTCCAATGTGGGTGCAGGTTCCCAGGGCTTCAGCCATTCTTGTCTGCTTTCCAAAGCCACAAGCAGGGAGCTAGAAGAGGAGGAGAGCAACTGACAGGCACCAGCACCCATACGGAATCCCGGTACAAGCAAGGTGATAATTTAGCCATTAAGCCATCATCCCAGACCCCCCAGAACTATATATTTTTTAAATATTTATTTTTATTGGAAAGTCAGTATACAGCGAGGAGGAGAGACAGGAAGATCTTTCATCTGCTGATTCACTTCAAGTGGCCACAAGGGCAGCAGCTAAGCCTATGCAAAGCCAGGAGCCAGAAGCTTCCTCTAGGTCCTCCATAAAGCTAGAGGGTTCCAAAACCCTGGGCCATTCTCCAATGTTCTCCTAGGTCACTGACAGGGAGCTAGAGAGGAACTGGAGCATCCAGAATTAGAACCATCACCCATATGGAATCCTAGTGCATGAAGGCAAGGACTTTAGCCAGTAGGATACCACATCAGGCCCTTTTTATTTATTTATAGAGATTTGTTTATTTTTATTGCAAAGTCATATATATACAGAGAGAGGAGGAGAAACAGAGAGGAAGTGGCGCTGCCAGGATTAGAACTGGCGCCCATGAGGGATCCCAGCACATTCAAGGCAAGGATTTAGCTGCTAGGCCAACTTGCCGGACCCAAATAAATTTTTTTTTAATTAAATAAAAAGTAAAAGAAGACAGCAGTTGCTTTCTCATTCTGCTATGTGAGGATCCAAGAATCACTTGTAAGTCTGAAGGGAGACTTCAGCAGAACTCAACCATGAAGCACCCTGATCTGATTCCCAGCCTCTAAACCACCTATGATAACTTGTCAGAGCAGCCTAAACTACATAAAGCACATTTTCATATTAGCAACTAAAACAAATCAAGTAATCCTATTTAAATAGACCATTACATTCCATCTTAAATACATATTCCATTATCTACATTTCCCAATTTTCTCACGAAAGATCATTTAAAATATCAAGTAGATATAAAAAAAAAGTGAAGGCAAAATGCCCTTGAGGCTCCTAAAAGTTAAAGGAAAAAAACATAAAAATTTTAAGAAAAAAAATAGAGGTAACTGTTATAGCACTGCATGTCAAAACTATAACCCATGACAGGAGCCTGGTCCTAGTCCCAAATATGTAGTGCTTCCCATCCAGGTCCTGCTAATGAACCAACAAGCAGACAGTCCTTGTCCCCGGATTCCTGCCACTCATACAAACCTAAATGACTTCCTGGCTTTTAGCCTCTACTTGACCTACCCTAGCTATTACTAGGCATTTCTAGAATAAACTAGCAAACAATCTCTCTGTCTCTTCCTACCCTTCTATCACTCTGCCTTTCAAAAAAAACAATTTCTTTAAGATTTACTAATTTTTATTGAAAAGGAAAATCTACCAGAGACAAGGAAAGACAGAGAGATATGCCACCTGCTGGTTCACTTCCCAAGTGGACACAACTGCAGGAGCTGAACTAATCTGAAGCCAGGAGCCTCCTCTGGGTCTCCCACGTGCAGCATTTACAAGATTTAGCCAGAACCATCCCACCCAGCCTTTAATACATTCTTAAAAAAAAATAATAAAGGTGGGCCCAGTATGGTGGCCTAGTGGCAAAATCCTCACCTTGTAACCATCGGGATGCCACATGGGCACACTTCATGTCCCAGCTGCACTCCACTTCCCATGCAGCTCCCTGCTTGTGGCCTGGGAAAGCAGAAGAGGATGGCTCAAAGCCTTGGGACCCTGCACCTACATGGGAGACCCAGAGGAGACTCCTGACTCCTGGTCCAAGTGTTTGGGATTTTGCACCTGTGTAAGAGACCTGGAAGAAACTCCTGGCTTCAGAACATTTCAGCACAGGCTGTTGCAGCCATTTGGGGAGTGAACCAGCAAACAGAAGCTCTCCGTTTCTCCCTCAGAGGATTGAAGTTCTCTTTCTCTGTTTCTCCCTCTTACACTGACATTCCAAGTAAAATAAATTTTTCTTAAATAAACATGAAAAGGATAAAAATAGTTGGGGAGTTGGGACGCAGTTAAAGCAGTCAACTGCAATGCCAACATCCCACATGATCACCAGCTTAAGTTCCAGTTGCTCCACTTCTCATCCACTTCCTGTTAGTGTGACAGCCAGCCAGAGTGCTTAAGATACTGTCCAAGCTCGGGGCTTCAGCCTGGTCTAGTCCTAGCTACTACAGCCATTTTCAGGAGGGGAAACATCTCTGTCTCTCCTACCCTCTCTATAACTCTGCCTTTCAAATAAATGTCATAAACACTCAAAACAATTAAAACAAATTAAAAGGCTCATATAACCGTTATAACACAAAAGTATTGCTTTTATAATTTTTTTAAGATTTATTTTATTTTGGGCCTGGTGCAATAGCGTAGTGGCTAAAGTCCTTGCTGTGCTGGGATCCCATATGGGCGCCGGTTCTAATCCCGGCAGCCCTGCTTCCCATCCAGCTCCCTATTTGTGGCCTGGGAAAGCAACAGAGGATGACTCAAAGCCTTGGGACTCTATATCCATGTGCGAGACCTGGAAGATGCTCCTGGCTCCTGGCTTCAGATAGGCTCAGCTCCAGTCATGGTGGCAATGTGGGGAGTGAACCATCAGATGGAAGATCTCTCCTCCTCCAGATATATCTGCCTTCTAAATCAAAATAAACTTTAAAACAAACAAAAGCATTACATAGCTACTCCCCGGGGTTAGATGCCAGAGCTATCAGATCCAGCTTCCTGCTAGTGCAGACCCTGGGAGCCTGAAAGAATGGCCCAAGGGATTGGATTCCTGTAACCCAAGGGGAAGATCTAAATTGAAGCAAAAAAGGAATGGGATGAGGGATGGGAACTGATTGTTACCATGGTTACTGGAAGGAGGAGGAGCTTGCTTCCAGCCTAGTATGTCTCTAACCTCAGGCTACAACCCAGAAGGGATGGCAGAATTCTGGCACACCCCTCAGGCAACAGAGTCACTGTGAACCAATGGCAGACACCAGCCAATATTCCCCACCAAATAAGGACTGAAGCAACCTCCTGCTTCATATTTTCTCTAGAGCTCTAGAGCTCTCTCCTTCAGGCTACTGGGAAAGGGAAGCCTGTGACCATGGAGCCTAGCAACTAAAGTTCTCATCTTGCACGTGCTGAGATCCCATTTGGGTGCCAGTCTAATCCCGGCAGCCCTGCTTCCCATCCAGCTCCCTGCTTGTGGCCTGGGAAAGCCTGCGAGGATGGCCCAAAGCTTTGGGACCCTGCACTCATGTGGGAGACCCTGAAGAGGCTCCTGGCTTCAGATAGTCTCAGCTCTAACCATTGCAGAAACTTGGGGATTGAATCATTTGACGGAAGATCCTTCTGTCTCTCCTTCTCTATATATCCGACTTTGCAATAGTAATAATAATAAGACAATGAAATTCAAGTTAAAAGAAAAACAGTAAGTCAATGTTTAAAAGCTGATAGAGTGGTCTCATTAAGGAAAACTGAGTTTTATAATAACTTTCTAAGTTATCAGGAGTCTTCTAAAAATGCAACACACCCAGATTGTACTATCTTGCATTATTAAATAAAAACCAACAAAACTCCCAACTGCAATACTTTAAGTTATTGCTATTACACATATTATGAAAGAGGTACTTACATTCTGACTCTAGATTCATTGTTACCTTGTTTTTGGTGAATAATTCAGCAGTTCCAATGAGTTTCTACACCAAAGAGCCTCCTCTCAGTTATGATCATATCAGGAGAAAATGGACATGATAGTTCATTTAAAGGAAACGCAGTGAACTTTTTAAAAAGTCTTCATTAGTGCCCTGTGCAGCAGACTAGTGGCTGGAGTCATCTAGCATTCCCAGGGTCCCATATAGGCGCTGGTTCCAATTCAGGCAGCCCAGCTTTCCATCCAGCTCCCAGCCTGGAAAAGCAATCAAAGATGGCCCAAAGCCATTCATGGACCCTGCACCCATATGGGAGACCTGGAGAAAGCTCAAGGCTCCTGGCTCCTGGCTCCTGTCTTCGGATCAGATCAGCTCCGTTCACTGAGGGTGTTTGGGGAGTGAGTCTGTGGATGGAGGATCTTTCTGTCTCTCCTCCTCTCTGTATGTCTAACTTTCCAATAAAAATGAAATAAGTCTTTAAGAAAATCTTCATTAGGGCCCGGCGCGGTGGCGCAAGTGGTTAAAGGTCCTCGCCTTGCACGCCCGGGATCCCATATGGGCGCCGGTTCTAATCCCGGCAGCCCCGCTTCCCTTCCAGCTCCCTGCCTGTGGCCTGGGAAAGCAGTCGAGGACGGCCCAAAGCCTTGGGAACCTGCACCCGCGTGGGAGACCCGGAAGAGGCTCCTGGCTTCGGATCGGCATAGTATCGACCCGTTGTGCTCACTTGGGGAGTGAATCATCGGACGGAAGATCTTCCTCTCTGTCTCTCCTCTCTGTATATCCGCCTTTCCAATAAAAAAAATAATAAAAATAAATCTTTAAAAAAAAAAAGAAAATCTTCATTAACCGTTGAGTTGAGCTATTACTCATGCTTCCAGTGACAAGAAAATTCCGATTTGTTCTACAGTATCAAAATAAATACACAAGGTTCTCAGTGTGCTAAGCAATCCTCTATACTTTTTTTGTTGAACGATTTTTAATCCCTAGAGTAAAATTCAAAGTGACAAATAAATTGGAATAAATCAGGCAAAAAGATGACAAACTTAAAAATTTATATAGTACAGAAAATAGAAGAAACCACTTTTACAACCATTTCCCTTAATGCTGAAAACCACACAGACTAGAAACATTAAATAAGCAAATGCAGGAGAAATCAAAAATAAACGTTTGAAGAATAGTACAGATCTCATAACTCTCCCAAGTAGATTCTATAGTGTCAACTATATTTCATGGTGCTAAAGGTGAGCTATAAACCTATTAGTAGGTAAAAGTTAGGAAAAATCACTTTATGAGAAAGTTAAAGAATCACTGGAAATTTCACTGCCTTCAGAAATAGTTATATTAAAAAAAAAAGTTTAACCTGAAAATAAGTCATGCAAAATTGGACTAAAATTTGGTAGGAAAAATACTGGTAGGGAAAACTGTCCCCTTCCACAGCTATCAAAAACAGTGGAACAAACAATGGTTTTCAATCTATCCCCTATGATATACTTCTTACCAGACAAAACAAAATCTGTTTAAGAATTTTCATTTTTGTGGAATTAGAACTAAAAACAAATATCAAGAAACTCAGCATACTAAAACAAACATTAAAGCATTCTTTTTAAACAGGACTGAAAATAAACATTTGGTTTAAATCAATATAATCAATAGAGAAGCCTTCCATACTACCTATTTTCAAATTGAGAGGATTTTCTACACACACTTCTTTCCCAATTACTGATGCAAAAATATACCATTTGCAATACTCCTCTCCTATCCAATTTTTAACATACTGTATTGGAGCAATGCCAGTCTAACAAGTACCCATTTACTCCAATCATTAGCTATCCACCAAAAAATGACATTTTGGAAATAAAAATGGATTCTATTAACTTCAGCTGCCTATTTTCCTACTATTTGGCTGGAAAAGTTTTCACATAAATTCCATCTTGTGTAACTCATTTTTCCAGTATATACAAATAAAAACTGGTATTTGACAACAGACAACAATCTTTTCCAATTTGTCACTGTCACTTGCACCTTTTCTCAGCAATTTTAAAAATCGCCACCCCCCAAAAAAAGAGAAGCAATTAACTGATACAGGTACTGTTCTTACATAATACTCTAAAAATGTGCTTTTCAAAGACTATCACAGGCTTGAATATTAAACATTTCCATATTAATCCCATTTCCTACAAAGTTGACCTAATTTCACATCTGAAATTGAGGTTTCCACCTTTAGAAGCACAGAAAACAAGAGTTAAGTAATTGGGTAGTCCTAAAAATACACACCACAACTACATGACTAAGATACTCATTTAAAACTGGTGCCAAGATAACCCCTCCCTTCAAAACAAACTAAAATTGACTCACTGGCCTATTTTTTTGGTGGAAATAAAAAAATTAAATGCATTCCTAAACACTATTTCCTCTCTGTTTCCAGCATTTATATGAATCAAGTCTTCAATCTATTACAGTCTGCACAAAGGCTAAAGTAAAAACATAACCAAACTCAGTATCTGGAAGTTATCTGCTTTGGGGTTAAAAGAAAACAACAAAATCACTGGATTCTGGAAATAATAACCACTGTCTTAAAATCATGGAAAACAAAACAAACAAAAAAAGAAACAATGTCTCTGGTCCCGCCCAGAGAAATCCCCTCACCTGGACCACAACACTTCTCTGGGAGACAACCCCATTTGTTAAGTAAGCAACCACCTGAGCAAAAGCTTTCAATTTTGTCTCCCCGAGGTGGCAAACCACCTATCTCCCTAAAAAACATGTTGCACCCTCTGGATATTTCTACACGTAGGGAGGGGGGAAATGGCCTGGATGAGGACAAAGGGCACTTAGAAAGAACCACTGACCGAGATAAATTGAGAGTCAGGACAGAAAAGGAGCAAAATTAAAGTTCCCAGAAATGAACAGCGGTTAAAAAAAAAAAAAAAAAGAACAAGCACCCCCCCCCCAACTTTTCTTTCTTAATAACCCCTAGGGTCTCGGTCTTCCTTATCTCCCACTGGAACGCAAAGTTAGAACCATCACAGCTCAACAAATGCTCAAAATGTCAGGGCACTGGCAACCTCGGGAATGACAGGCCAATGCCCCTCCCCCACCTCACCCCCCCAAAAAAGAAAAGTCCAATCCAGTCAGTGCAGGTCACCCTGCCCTCTGGGGCACTTCCAGCTGCGTTAGGGAGGGCTCCGATGGGAGGGCAAGTAGGGAAGGCTGCAACCCCACCACCACCACCACCTCTTCCCCGTCCTTTACCCCCTCGGCTGGGAAGCAAACAAAGACCGGGCCTTCTCCTCCTCCTCCTCCTCCGGGAGCCAAGACCCCAGTCCGAAAGAGGCTTCCCTCTCTCCCGGTGTAGTCCGGCCTCCCGCCCCTAACCCACAGGACAAAGAAAAGGCCCCCGGTGAGCAAGGCCTTCTGGCCTCCGCGGATGGGGGAGGCCGCCGCCGAGGTGAGGAGCCCCCTCCCTCCGCCGCGCTCACACGCCGGGCCCCGAAAACAAGCCAGGAGCGGCGTGGAAGCCGAGGCCCCGGGGCCCGCACGGACAGGTCGGGGGAAGGGAGTACCTTGAAGTAGCCGCCTTCGTAGAGGGTGTTGGGGGGTCCGAAGATGGCCACCTCCCAGTTGTAGAGGTCCGACTCATCCACCAGGGTGATCCGGAAGCCCTCCACCGGTTCCTCCTGCAGGGATTTCAGCTCCAGCATCAGGGCCTTCTGCGAGCTGGTCATCTGCTGCTGGGCCATCGCGGCGGCGGCGGCGGCCGTGCGGGCCGGGGCCCCAGTCCTCACGCACCGGCCGGGCCCGACCAGGCCCCTCCCCTCCGCTCGCCCTCGAGCCGGGCCGCACACACACCCGGCGGGCCGGATCAGGCCTCGCTCGGCCCGCGGGCCCGCCCGGGGTCCTCCTCACACACGACCGCGGGCCGGGCCGGGCCCTCCTCTTCACACTCGGGCCGGATGGGGGCAGGGGGTGAGGGAGTTAGGGGAATTTGCCTCCGGGTCCGGGCCTCCCCCCCACCCCCGGAGGGGGCCTCGACTGGTGGTGGCGGCGGCGGCGGTGGTGGTGGTGGTGGTGGTGGTGGTGGTGGCGGCGGCGTCGGCGGCGGTGCTGGTGGTGGTGTGGGGTGGGGGATGGCGAAGAGAAGGTGGCAGCGGAGGAAGGCGGCGGAGGGCCGGCGATGGTAAAGGGGAAGGGGCCGCGCCGGCGGCCCGGGAGCGCCGCGCTCGCTCGCCCTCTCGTTCTCCTCGGGGGCCGCCGGGGCCGGGAGGGCGCGCGGGGCCGGAGGGGGCGGGGGTCTCGCGGCGGCGGCTGCGCGGGGGGAGGGGCGCAGGAGCAGAGCGAGAGCGCCTCGCGCCGCGGGAGCGACGGAGCCGAGTCGGAGGGAGGGCGAGAGGGAGGGCGAGAGGTAGGAGGGGCGCGCGCCGGGAGGGGGACGGCTCTCGGCGGCGAGCGGCCCGACGCGCGTGCGCGCGCCCCTCCCTCCCGGCCCGCCTCGCCCTCCTCCTCTTCCTCCCCCTTCCCCGCCTTCTCCCCCGCCGGCCCGAGTGCTGGCGGCGCTTTGTGACGTCGGCGTGTGTCCTCCCTCCTCGCCCCCCCCGCCCTTAAAGGGCCGCACGGCCGTGGAGGGCCGAGGGCGGGCCGCGGTGAGGTCGCCTGGGCCTGGAAGGACTGTTGGACGGCGCCCCCGCTGCGGTTCCTCAGGCGTGTCCCGGAAGAGGGCTCGGGATCTGGAGCCCGCTGGGCTCGACCCCCTGGAGCAGACGGAGACCGAGCCCGGGTCGTTCGGAAGCCTCAGGCCGCGACTCCGCCCCGCTGGCCCTAAGCAGGCCCCTGATTAGGATGCGCTGAGGATTTGGGCATTATCGCCTAGAACAGGCCCGGCGACGTGTCGCTTGGCAGTTCCAGTCCTCGCTCATGCCAGTGTGTCCTTGGCCAAGTCACCTCCGTGGGGAGGGGCAGTTTCCCAGCCGAGAAGTTGGGGAGGGCCGTTGGGCCTGCCACAACTTCCCCAAATTCAGAGCAAGTGGTGGGGAAAGAACACAGCCCGGAACTGACTGGCCATTCACAGTGTGATTTGAGGCCAATGTTCTTGGCTAGCCCTTCAGCTCACCATTTGTGAAAAAAAAAAAGTGGTTGGGCTTTGAGCCCCTGTAAGTCCGTTCAGTTTGAGTATCCGATTTGGAAATGAGGGGTTTTAGAGATCATCTGAAATGACACGTGACAGTCCTCAACTCCTAGGCTTTTGAATATACGTCATGGTCTAGGCCCCAAGCAAGAACCTAGTGGTCGAAGTCCTTGCCTTGCATGTGCCAATATACCATATGGGCGCCGGTTCTAGTCACAGCTGCTCTGTTTCCCATCCAGCTCCCTGCTGGTGGCCTAAAAACAATAGAGGACGGTCCAGAGCCTTGGGACCCTGCACCCGCATGGGAGACCCAGAAGAAATTCCTGGCTCCTGGCTTCAGATCAGATCAGCTCTGACTTTGCAGCTACTTTCTGTAGTTCCTTCTCTGTAAATTGAGATTTCCAGGCCCAGCACAATAATGTAGTGGTTAAAGTCCTCACCTTGAACGTGCCAGGATCCCATATGGGCACCAGTTTTTTTTTTTGTTTGTTTATTTATTTTTATTGGAAAGTCAGATATACAGAGAGGAGGAGAGACAGAGAGGAAGATCCTCTGTCTGATGGTTCACTCCCCAAGTGACTGCAATGGCTGGAGCTGAGCCAATCAGAAGCCAGGAGCTCCTCTGGGTCTCACAAGCAGGTGCAGGGTCCCAAAGCTTTGAACCATTCTCAACCACTTTCCCAAGCCACAAGCAAGGAGCTGAATGGGAAGTGGAGCTGCTAGGATTAGAACCGATGACCATATGGGATCCTGGCTTGTCCAAGGCGAACACTTTAATCATTATGGTATTGCGCCGGGCCCTGTGGGCACCGATTCTAGTCACAGCTGCTCTGTTTCCCATCCAGCTCCCTGCTTTTCACCTGGGAAGGCCATAGAGAATGACCCAAAGCCTTGGGACCCTGCACCTACATGGGAGACCCAGAAGAGCTCCTGGTTCCTGACTTTGGATTGGCGCAGCAATGGCCGTTGTGGTCACTTAGGGAGTGAATCACCGGACAGAAGACATTTCTCTCTGACTCTCCTCCTCTTTATATATCTGATTTTGTAATAAAAATAAATAAATCTTTAAACAAAAATTTCCAGGGCCCAGCACGACGGCCTAGTGGCTGAAGTCCTCACCTTGAACGCGCCAGGATCCCATAGGGGCACCGGTTCTAATCCCAGCAGTTCCATTTCCCATCCAGCTCCCTGCTTGTGGCCTGGGAAAGCAGTGGAAGACAGCCCAAAGCCTTGGGACCCTGCACCTGCAGGGGAGACCCGGAAGAGGTTCCTGGCTTCTGGCTCAGGATAGGCGCAGCTCAGGCCGTTGCGCTCACTTGGGGAGTAAATCATCTGATGGAAGATATTTTTTTCTATCTCTCCTCCTCTCTATATATCTGACTTTATAATAAAAAAAATAAATAAATCTTTTTAAAAATTCCATTAGAAAATAGATAAATCGGGCCCGACGGCGTGGTCTAGTGGCTAAAGTCCTCGCCTTGAACGCCCCGGGATCCCATATGGGCACCGGTTCTAATCCCGGAAACCACTTCCCATCCAGCTCCCTGCTTGTGGCCTAGGAAAGCCGTAGAGGACGGCCGAAAGCTTCAGAACCCTGTACCCGCTTGGGAAACCTGAAAAGAAGTTCCTGGTACCCGGCTTTGGCTTGGCGCAGCACTGGCCGTTGCGGTCACTTGGGGAATGAATCATCGGATGGAAGATCTTCCTCTCTGTTTCTCCTCCTCTCTGTATACCTGACTTTGTAATAAAAATAAGTAAATCTTAAAAAAAAAAGAAAGAAAGAAAGAAAAGAAAAAGAGGATAGATAAATCTTTGGGCCCAGCATGGTGGACTAACAGTTCAAAGTCCTCTCTCCTTCCATGCCCATGATCCCATATGGGCGCTGGTTCATATCTCAGCAGCCCTGCTTCCCATCCAGCTCTGTTCCTGTGGCCTGGGAATCCAGTCAAGAATGGCCCAAAGTTTGGAGACCTGGAAGAGGCTCCTGGCTTCAGATCAGCTCTGGCCATTGCCACCACTTGGGAAGTGAATCAATGGATGGAATATCTTCCTCTCTGTCTCTCCTCTCCAATAAAAATAAATTAAATACTTTTTAAAAAGCAAAATAGAAAAATCTTTTTAAAAAATACTTCACAATCCGTGAAGCAAACAGTTCACTGTCTTCTAAGATTGTTTCCTAGAAAAATCAAGATGCTGTGAAAGCAGCACAGGATTTGAGATCAGAAAGATCTTGATTTCAACCCCAGCTCCAACTTTAATATTACCTCTTCCTGTTTCATCAGCACCAATAAAAGGGAGTTAATTATACCTAACACAAGCAATTGTAATGATTAAATGAGATCATCTATGTACAGTATTTCGTGATACAAGGTAAATGGTCCATTAACAAGAACTTTAAAGAAAACCTTCAAAGGCGTGCTGTATTCTGTATATCATGCTTCATTTTGACAGAGGCTTTAGTTATAATGAAGCGATGGTAGAGTTCACTGGCCTGCTGTTCCTGTTTTAACAAATAGTAATAAAACTGTGGCCTGGCACAAAGGCTCAATGACTAAATCCTTACCTTGTAGCTCCAGGATTCCAGCTGCTCCACTTTCCATCCAGCTCTCTGCTGTGGCCTGAGAAAGCAGTTGAGGATAGCCTAAGGTCTTGGGATCCTGCACCCACACATGGAAACCCAAGAAGAGGCCCCTGACTCCTGGCTTTGGATGGGCACAGCACCTGCTGTCACAGCTACATGGGGAGTGAACCAGCAAAGGGAAAAGTTTTTGCTATTTTTCTCCTCTTTGTAAATCTTCCTTTCCAATAAATATAAATTTTTTAAGATTTATTTGTTTATTGCAAAGTCAGATATACAGAGAGGAGAAGAGACAGAGAGGAAGATCTTCCGTCCGATGATTCACTCCCCAAGTGAGTGCAATGGCCAATGCTTTGCTGATCCAAAGCCAGGATCCAGGAACCTCTTCTGGGTATCCCACACAGGTGCAGGGTCTCAAGACTTTCGGCCGTCCTTGAATGCTTTCCCAGGCCACAAGCAGGGAGCTGGATGGGAAGTGGGGCTGCCGGGATTAGAACCGGCGCCCATATGGCGCGCCCACCGGCGCGTTCAAGGCGAGGACTTTAGCTGCTAGGCCATGCCACTGGGCCCGAGACTCTGGGTTGATATGAGGTGGCAGTTCCTCATCCCTGGGTACTGGGATGTGTGGAAAGTCAGGAATGGTTTCCCCATTTGTTTCTCCCAGGAACAACAAGAAGAAATAGCAATTTTGGAAGCAATGAGTTCACCCAATTTTCCCTAAACCCTGGTCCTTCTCACCCTGATAAGCCATGTAATCATTACTAAAAATTAAAAAAAAAAAAAGTCTTAACTTTGAAACATCTTAATGTATCCTAATTATGCAATAATGAATATGTTAAACACAATCTGTTATACCACAAATATTTTTATTGGAAAGGCAAAATTACAAAGTAGCAGAGACAGAGAGAAGAGATCTTGCATCTGCTAGTTCACTCCCCCAAACAGCAAAGTGGGAGCCACGCTGATTAAGCCAGAAGCCTAGATCTTCTTCTGGGTCTCCCACCTGGGTATAGGGAGCCAAGGACTTGAACCATCCTCTGCTGTTTTCCCAGGCAATAAGCAGGAAGCTGGATCAGAAGTGGAGCAGTCAGAAATTTAACTGTTGCCTGTATGCGATACCAACACCACAGGCAGAAGCTTAGCTTAAATACCATGGTGCTAGTCCCCACAGTTTCTCTTACTAAGAACATTTAACATCTTAGGTTAATATTTCCTATAGTTAACCAATGTTCATGTTTTTTTAGTTTTATGTAAGGTCCTATTTGTGCTCTCAGTTTCCATCTGGAATACCAGACTGCTTTGAGCTTTCCTGTCTTCCTATGCTCTTCTGAAATGTGTCAATTTCTTGGATTTTCCTTTTAAAAAATTAGTTGTTTTTATTGGAAAGGTAGAAATACTGAGCAGAGGTGATACAGAGAGGAAGATCTTCCATCCCCTGCTTCACTCCCCAAGTGGCTGCAATGGCCAGATCTGATCTGAAGCCAGGAGCCAGGAGTTTCTTCCAGATCTTCCATGTATGTACAGGATCCCAAGGCCTTGGGCTGTCCTCAACTGCTTTCCCAGGCCACAAGCGGGGAGCTGGAAGGGCAGTGGAGCAGCCAGGACACAAATCAGTCCCCAAAATGGATTCTGGCTCATACAAGATGAGGACTTTAGCCACTAGGCTCGTGCACTGAGCCCAGACTTTCCCTGTGTTTTTTTTTTTTTTTATCACTTTCACAGTTTTGAAGAGTACTTGATCATGTTTACAGAATGTTCCTCATGTAAGGCTTCCACTGTTTTCCTCATGGTCAGATATACTGGGTGTTATGGCTCTCTTAAGGGAAGGATCTAAGAGATACATGCCATTTACATCGCATCATATCTGAGGCATGAAGTAGCACCTGACTTAGCAGTGTTGATGTTGACCTTCACCACCTGGCTGAGGTAGTGTGTCAGGTCTCTCCACCCTTTTTCTACACAATGCTGTTTAGGAGGAAGTCATTATGTGAAATCCATACATGTTGTTGTTTTCCCCCTCAAAGATGAAGTCTCAGGTTAGTTTTTTTGTTATTAGTTCTTTTTTGTTGTTGTTAGTTCTTTACATTGTCGTTTGAGGCAAAGATCAAAAACAAAGATGGAATTCAAATCAAGGCACTGCAACATGGGACTGGGGCATGCCAAGCAGCATTCTAATTAACCCATGAGCCAGGTGGCCTCCCCAGAGTCTCAACATTTTAGGGCATCCCTTCCTAGGCCCCCCCCGCCAGCCTTACCGTCTAGGTCAGGGCTTCATTCAAACCCCCTCTGAAATGAAGAGCTCCCTTTAGGGAAGAGGAAGTGTTCCGGCCATGCTAACCCTGCCCAAAATGATGCTGTACAACAGGAGTCTGGCTTTTCCTCCTCCACTACAACATTTAGGGACAAGAGGAGTGCTGACCTGGAGATGTGGGCTAGGATGTTGACACCCCAAATAGCAATGCTATGAGTAGACAAATAGGCAGCAAGTTCATCTTCAAAGCAGTTCACCCGCATGAACTCATCACAGCCTCACCCTGATCCCTAGGATGACGGAGCACCAGCTTTACCTCACTGGAACACACACCTGGCACCTAGATCAGAAACTGCTCCTTGGGCTTAAATCAATTCACAAAGTCATGTTAAGAATCCACAGTGGGCATCGCCTTCACTGGGAGATTCTCGGTATGCCCAGTCCCACATTGAAGGAAGTGGAATTCCATAGCACTAATTTTTTTTTTAATCTTTGCTGATAAGACATAATTAATTACTAAGCTGAAGACTGTCTTATTCATCACCGTATCCTCAGTAACCAGCACAATAACACAAAGTAGATGTCAAGTATTGTTCTTAGAGATTCATGGCCAAGGGCAGAAGGGCAATCAGTAAACCTAAAATCAACAATTGAACACCCCTTCTACCACACAGACACACAGAAGGTTCTCAAAAGACTATAGAGTCCACAACTATATACCAGTAACTCTATGTCTGGTACATACTGAGCAGTCAGAAATATGGTCAAAGAAAGAATGGGTGGAAACTGCTTCCTAGAGCTCTCTCAGGTTTCCTAATCGCAGGTAAACACCACCCTGACTGAGTACTGCCCTCTGGTGGTGACAATAAAAAACAGAAGACCTACCCTCTGCCTGTAAGGTAAGGGACCTGGTAAGGGACTCTCCATTTTCTTTCTTCTGACAAGATAAAGAAATCTTGGTCAAATAAATGAATGGAGGAGTATTTGATTTAGGAAGGCTGATTTTGGCATTATAAAATGATTCTTTTTAAGGGATCAATATTCTTTTCATTTAACATGTTAACATACCTGGATACTGCTTAGAAGGAGCCAGAATCAGAGGCAAGCATTTAGGTGTGCCAGCCTAAGCTGCTGTATAGGGTATGGGATATATTCTGCATCCACTTTTTCTTAAAGATTTTTTTTATTTATTGGAAAGGCAGATATACAGAGAGGAGGAGAGACAGAGTGGAGAGACAGAGAGCAAGATCTTCCATCCGATGATTCACTCCTCAAATAAACACAACGGCTGATGCTGCGCCAATCCAAAGCCAGGAGCCAGGATCTCTTCTGGGTCTCCCACACGGTGCAGGATCCCAAGGCTTTGGACTGTCTTCTACTGCTTTCCCAGGCTACAAGCAGGGAGCTGGATGGGAAGTGGGGCTACCAGGATTAGAACCGGTGACCATATGGGATCCTGGCAGCACATGCAAGGCGAGGACTTTAAACACTACGCTATCGCACTGGGCCCTTGCATCCACTTCTGATCCATCTTCCTGCTAATGCATTGTGGGAGACAATAGATGATGGCATAAGAATCCGGGTCCTGCCATGCACATAGGAGACCCAAATATACTTCCTTGTTCCTGATTTTTTTTAAAGATTTTGTTTTTATTATTTTGTTATTGGAAAGGCAGATGTACAGAGAGGAGAGACAGAGAGGAAGATCTTCCATCTGATGATTCACTCCCCAAGTGAGCGCAACGGGCCAATACTATGCTGATCCGAAGCCAGGAGCCTCTTCCGGGTCTCCCATGTGGGTGCAGGGTCCCAAAGCTTTGGGCCGTCCTCGACTGCTTTCCCAGGCCACAGGCAGGGAGCTGGAAGGGAAGCGGGGCTGCCGGGATTAGAACCGGCGCCCATATGGGATCCCGGGCGTGCAAGGCGAGGACCTTTAACCACTTGCGCCACCGCGCCGGGCCCCTTGTTCCTGATTTTGATCAGGCCCAGCATAGCAGTTGTGGGCATCTGGCAAGTTAAACTGCACATGAAGCATCAGTCGCTTTCTCTCTCTCTGCCTTTCAAATAAGTTTTAAGAAAAAACATTTCTTAATTAAAACAAAAGCAAACAAAAAAGCACTTCTTCCCCCTAGAGGGCCACTAAACAGTAACAGCTAGCATTTTCTAAGCATCATCATTATGTGACAGGTTCTTATTGAATCCTTAATAAGGCATCATCATTATGTGATAAGCCTTATTGAATCCTCAAGAAAGAAAAAAATTTATGGTGCAGTCATTATTGGAAAATCCATTTTACTGAGCAAACTAAGGCAACCTGAAATCTAAAGTGATTCAGAGTCATTCAGGAAGAAGTGGACAGGACATCTGGAGTTGACACGAGTTACCTCACTTCCCTGCAATGTTCCCAGTGTCATGTGTCCACAGTACTTCATACCACTCCCAATACTGTACTTCAATCAATTGTTTACCTATATTGTCCACCCACAAGAAAGTCATTTGTTTATTCGGCAAATATCTAGGCATCATGGCTCATTGGCTAATCCCCCATCTTCAGGTGTAGCATCCTATATGAACGCCAGTTTATGTCCCAGCTGTTCCATTCTATCCAGTTCCTTGTTTGAGGCCTAAGAAAGTGTTCGAGGATGGTCTAAAACCTTGGGACCCTGCACCCATGTGGAAGACCTGGAATAAGCTCCTGGTTCCTGGGTTTGGATTGGCTCAGCTCCGGCCCTTGTGGCTACTTGAGGAATGAACCAGTGGATAGAAGATCTAACTTTTGGCACTCACTTAGACATAACTTAACAAAGAACATTAACAGCAGTCAGCAAAATTTCATTCAAATTTCATGCCCCAGTTATACTGAACTACTTTGGAGTTTCCATATTTTACCATGCCTTTTTGTCCTGGGAACTTAACATCGTTGCCCTCTTTGATAAGAATGTTTAAATTATTTGAATGTCCCTCCTTCTCCTTGTAAATCTGCCTTTGCAATAAAAATCGTTCTTTAAAAAATAAATCTTCTAAAAAGTTCAAGATTTAAAACTCCTATATTCTCCAAAAATGTCATCATAAACACCCCCTTGAAAAAAAGGAAAGGTCCGGGAATGTTACAGATTAAAACAAAGAAACATGACAACAAAACACAATACACTATCTCGATGCAGGAAATAAGATACAATAACACAAGGCTATTATTAGCATAATTGGCAAATTTGAATATGGAATTTACAAAATAAGATTCAAAGCTAATTTTCCTGAAACTTATAAATGGATGATGTTTATGTAAGACGGAGTTGTGATCTAAATACTTCCCAAAGTATTTAGAGACGTTTGCAATTGATTTTAAAACGGCTTTGCAAAATAATATATACATATACAGAAAAAGATAAGCTTTGTAAAACGTCAACGCTACATTTTGAAAGGTTTGTGAGAGTCCATTATACTGTTCATTCAACGTTTCTGTGTTTACAATCTCTATACTTTCGATCATTTTAACCATTTGAATTTTTAATCGTAAGTAAAAGTTGGAGAAAAACTATTACAATTGTTAAGTACAAGATAATTGTGACCTAGACCAAACCTGGAGCAAAAAAATTGGTAGGTTCAGAGTATATTTTGGCGGCAGCACTAATATTAATTGTTTATTGACAATGCAAAAGGATTCACTGAGGTAAACAAAACAATTCCAACAACACAACCCTAAACTAACCTCACCCTTCCGGTTTAGACTCCAGAAGCGGAAGTGAGCGAAACAGGAAGCCGCGACTGGCAGCCTTCCGGTGTCTCATCACGACTAACCCGTCCCTTTCGGACTCCCGTTGGGTTCCTCCCAAGGTGGGCGGGCCTTGAACACGGAAACCAATGGTGAGCAACCTGTCGACCCCTTAGCCCTATGGCTCCGGAGTGGGTGGAGTCCTGGGAACGCGGTTCGCCGGTAGTGAGGCTGCCGAGCGCAGCATTTCCGCCCACGTGGGAGGCTAAGCTGTGTTGAATCCGAAGTGCGGGAGACCCAGCCATGGGTCCGGCCCCTGCCGGCGAGCATCGCGGAGGTCCTGGAGAGCCGGCGGTGGGTTGAAACGCTCGATGTGCACACCCTGCCTCGAGAGGGCGGGGGAGGGACGCCCGGGCGTCAGCGTAGAGGAGCCACGTTGCTGAGGCGCTGCAACAGTTGGGGATTTGGAAAGGGAGGTGGGGAGCAGGATTGGGGCCTACTAAGCCTCAGCCTCCTTGGCAGATTTAACGGCCTGGGTCATTCCCTTGACCTCTTCGTGCCTTGCTGTCAAATTGGATCTTTCTCCTCATAGTTTGTGTGGGATCGTGGAGGGTACTGGCATGCAGCTCTAGGACAGGGCAAAGTATGGGATCTGACCGAATTAGGTTTCAGGCCTGCTCGCGGGACGGGTACACTAGCTGTGGAACTTGGGAGTGAGTGATGGGAGTGTCTAAAAGGATTATTGTGAGGATTGAATGATCTACTTAGTGCATGCAAGAAGCCCTGTAGGCTCCAGCTCCTTCTCAGTAAGCACTCTGTTCCGGTGAGCTGGGGCAGATGGAACCTGGCGGAATTTGGATGTGGGGAAAATATTTGAAAGGTTCCAGCCGGTGTCAGCAGAAGAGGAGGATTCCAGATTTTTCTTAGCACCTATCCATATAAAGGGCTTTGATGTCACGTAGGGCAGGGCTTAAAGCAGCTTCTACCCCAGCTACCTGCAAGCAGAGTTCCATGCTTGTATTGTCAGGTATGACAGAGAACCTCAAGTTAAAGAATTTGCAGTCTGGAATTCAAGAGATGTTCCCCCAGATCACTGTTCTTGAGTTTGAGAATTGACACCCACTCAGAGGAGGAACCAGGAGCCCATGAAGCTTTAACCCACAGCATGTCCTGGTGGGACTTCAGGCAGCAGATGTCCTGATCACATCGACTTCTTCCTTTCCGACCACAGGCCGTGGAATCAGTCCCGGAAGACACAGGCAGGGAGGGCAGGAAGGCGAGGAAGACATCCTCCAAGAAGCGGCCGGCAGCTGGCTCTCCCACCAGTGGACTCCTGCAGCCTGTGAAGCTCAGCAGGGCAGAACTGTATAAGGAGCCCACCAATGAGGAGCTGAATCGTCTCCGAGAGACCGAGAGTCTGTTCCATTCCAGCTTGCTTCGCTTACAGGTCCTGTTTGTTTGGGGGGGCTGTGGTTGCTGAGAGAGGTAGGACCCTCAGGCTGACAGACTCTTGCTTTGCCCTCCCTTGCAGGTAGAGGAGCTATTAAAGGAAGTGAGAGTGTCGGAGAAGAAGAAGGATCGGATCGATGCCTTCCTAAGGGAGATTAACCAGAGGCTCATGAAGGTGCCCTCAGTCCCCGAGACAGAGGTAAAGCCGGTGGCCTGGCCAAGCGGACTTCTGTGTGAGCTTCCCAAATGGGGGCCTTGCATTTTCTTGCAAGCTTAGGGTCCCGGAAGAGCTCAAATGGGCGTGTAGGAATTTATGTTTTTATTCATTCAGCAAGTATCTCTATGTCTTACACTATTTGTGTTATTGTGATATGCTGGTTACCAAAAGAGAAAAACATCATCATCTTTTTCTTTTAAGATTTATTTATTTTTGTTGGGAAGTCAGATTTATGGACAGAAGGAAAGACAGAGAAAAAGATCTTCCATTTGTTGCTTCACTCCCCAAGTGGCCGCAATGGCTGGAGCCAAACCAGTCCAGTCCAGAGCCAGGAGCTTCCTCCAGGTCTCCCACACGGGTGCAGGTTCCCAAGGCTCTGGGCGTTACTCCATTGTTTTTCCAAGCCATAAGTGAGAAGCTGGAAGGGAAGTGGAATAGTCGGGATATGAACCGGTGCATCTATGGGATCCTGGTGCATGCAAGGCGAGGACTTTAGCCACTAAGCTACTATGCCGGGCACTGTATCTTATCATGTGATGTTGAAATTATGGACGGTAACTAGTGAGCCATGACAAGTAAGCAGTATGGCTGTGTTGGGAGGTGATAAATGGGAAAAAGCAAACTAAGGTACAAGGAAGAGGAGATGAAAGTGGCTTGCAACTTATGTTTTTTAGATTTATTTATTTTTATTAGAAAGGCAGATATACAGAGAGAAAGATCTTCCGTCCACTTCCCAAGTGGCCGCTATGGCCAGAGCTGAGCCAATCCTAAGTCAGGAGCCAGGAACCTCTACTTGGGTCTCCCATGTGAGTGCAGGTTCCAATGCTTTGGGCTGTCCTCCACTGCTTTCCCAGGCCCTAAACAGGGAGCTGGATGGGAAGTTGAGCAGCCAGGATACGAACTGACATCCACCTGGAATCCTGGCACGTGCAAGGTGAGGACTTTAGCCAGTAGGCTACTTTGCTGGGCCCAATGGTTTGCAATTTTAAATGAAGCATTTGAGGTCAACCTTGTTGAAATGAGATTTATGAAACAACTTGAAGGCAGCAAGTGAGCCAGATGGATTCCTAAAGAAAGAATATCCCAGGACAGGGGAGGCTCATAGCAGAATGTACCTGGGGCAGTCCTCAGAGTCAGTGAATGCAAAGTAGAAGGAGATAGGTTCAGAAAGTTAGGGCAGAAAGCCACAGATGATGCAGAGCCTTTTATTTTATTTTATTTTAGCTTTATTTTACTTTTAAGGCAGTGGAGAGCAGCTGCACATGGGACTCATTTAAGGCAGAATGATGGAGAGAAAGAGACAGAGCTCTTCCATCTATTGGTTCACTCCCCAAATGGCTGCAACAGCCAGAGTTCATAAATCAGACTGAAGCCAAGAGCCAGAGACTCCATCCTGGTTTCTCATGTGAGTGGCAGGGATCCAAGTACTCAAGCCTTCACCTGCAGCCTTCCCAGAGGCTTAATTGAAGAAGTTAGATTGGAAGCTGAACATTCGGGCCTCAAGCTAGCATTCTGATGTGGGATGCAAGCGTCACCAGTAGTGGCTTAATCCAGTATGCCACAATACCAGACCCTCCTGCAGGGCCTTGTATACTAAAATAAGGACTTTGGCTCCTGTTATAGGGGACACGGGGAGCTGCTGGGGTTTTTCAGAGCAGTGATCTTTAGGATTACTTCTCCAGGTTGGTTGTTTTCTTATTTTGTTTTTAAGATTTACTTATTTACTTGAAAGGCAGAGAGAGCTCTTCTGTCCTCTGATTCACTCCCTACATGGCTGTGACGGCTGGAGTTACCCCATGCCAAAACCTATAGCCTGGAATTCCATGCAGATCTCCCGTGAGGATGCAGGAGCCTAAACACTTGGGCCAATATCTGCTGCTTTCTGAGGCACAAGAGCAGGGATTTGGCTTAGAGGCAGAGCAGGCTGAACTCAGACCAGCACTCATAGAACTAGCATCGCAGAGGGTGACTTAACCTGCTCCTACAACCCCATCTGGTTTTAAGAGGTTTCGGTTTTTTTTTTTTTTTTCTTTTTTTGAAAGTTCACTCGATTTGTTGGAAAGCAGAGTGAAGGGGAACAAAAGTAAACTCGGGGCATCTACGTAGGGACTTGCAGAGAAGTGGTCCATTTCTGAATGTAGATGAAAAATGGTTAACAAAGAATGAGTCAAGCTGGCTTAAATGGCTTTAGCCTGAGTATCTAGTATGGAGTTGCCGTGATGGAGAAGGTTGGGCATTTGGATTTGAACATACTGGTGTGTCAGGATGTCTAGAAGGTATCGTGGGGCCATGTAATGCAGGCAAAAATCACCATGTGTCACTGTATGCTCCTCACAGCTCACTGACCAGTCCTGGCTCCCGGCTGGGGTTCGAGTTCCTGTTCACCAAGTACCCTACACCGTGAAAGGCTGTTTCCGCTTCCTGCCCCCTGCCCACGTCACTGTTGTGGGCAGCTACCTCCTAGGCACATGCATCCGGCCAGACATCAATGTGGACATGACACTGACCATGCCCAGGGTAAGGTCTAAGGCTTGAGGGATAGCTCACCCTGGAAATGGGGAACAGCGTTGCTGGGACTGGATCAGCCCTTTGATCCTCAAGAGGTGCTGGAACTCTCTTAGCTCGCTCCATCTTGCCCCTGAGCCCTGTAACTACCTGTGGGACTGGCCATATTTCTCCTCGCCTTGTCTTTCCAGGAAATCCTGCAGGACAAAGATGGGCTGAACCAACGCTACTTCCGCAAGCGTGCCCTCTACCTGGCACACTTGGCTCACCACCTGGCCCAAGACCCACTCTTTGGCAGTGTACGCTTCTCCTACACCCATGGCTGCCACCTGAAGCCCTCCTTGTTGCTGCGGCCAAGTGGTAGGAGACATATACTAGGTGTTGGCTCAGGGTGGGAGGGCAGATCTGAGAGGGGCAGAGACACGAGGTCAAGACCAGGGAAGAGGCTTGGACCTCCACTGTGAGAGGGATTGCTGTAGGCACCTCAAAATCTGTGACGGGGAGGAAATGGGGCCCTCAGGTGTGAGAGGGCATGGTATGGAGACTCCTGCAGGCCCCCAGGCTGCAAGATCTCAGCACCTTCTGCCTCCATCCAGGAAAGGATGAACGCCTGGTCACCGTGCGTCTATATCCGTGCCCTCCACCCGACTTCTTCCGCCCGTGTCGCTTGTTGCCAACCAAGAACAACGTGCGCTCGGCCTGGTTCCAAGGGCAGAATCCTCCAGAAGCTGGTGAGCCAGCGCTTGTCTTCTGGTGGAGCTGGAGGGAACGGGTGTGGTGGGGGCCTTTTATGACAGTTTTCCTTTTCCTCCCACAGGTAGCCCAGAGCCTCCTACCCCCCATTATAACACCTGGGTTCTGCAGGATACTGCCCTCGAGTCCCATGTGCAGCTGCTCTCTACTGTGCTGGGCTCATCCCCAGGGCTAAAGGACGGCGTGGCACTTCTGAAGGTCTGGCTGCGGCAGCGGGAGCTGGACAAGGTGCGTTGTAGGCAGCCCACCCTCCCTGCTGCCTTGGCATGCAATGGGCTGCCTCTGATCTCATGTGTCTCCGGTCATCTCACTTTCAGGGCCGGGGCGGGTTTAGTGGCTTTCTTATCTCCATGCTGGTGGCCTTCCTTGTGTCCACACGCAAGATCCACACCACCATGAGTGGCTACCAGGTCCTGCGAAGCGCCTTACAGTTTCTGGGTGAGACAGCCGGGCTGGGCTGGGCTGGGCTGTACACGGTAAAGGGACCCCTTCATCCCAGCAGAGAGTCCTGTGATTCTTTGCCAGTTGGCAGAGGAGCAGACTGTCCTAGAGATGAGTGGTGATGCCCACCCCTGGCCAAGGGAGGGCATCCTTAACAGTCCAGTGAAAGGAGGACCTTCTGAGCAACACTAACCTTCTCTGGTTCCTTCAGCCACCACTGATCTTACCACCAATGGGATCAGTTTGTGTCTCAACGCAGACCCCAGCTTGGTGAGTCAGGGAAGGTCTAGCTATGTGTTGTTGGCTTGAAAGTAAGTCCCCAATCCTGACTGGCTTCTCTGCCTCTCCCCCCAAAGCCAGCTCCAGCTGACTTCCACCAGGCCTTCCCTGTTGTCTTTCTGGACCCCTCTGGCCGGCTCAACCTCTGTGCTGATGTCACTGCCTCCACCTACCACCAGGTACCAGCGGGTTCCCACTCCTACTCTCATGTTCCCCCAGCATTTCGGCCCTGGCTGTGTCCCCTGCATCAGTGCCACACCTACCCCCACAGAGCTTGGGGCAGGCATGTCTGGGAGAGCTGTTGGTCAGCAAGGGCTACAGCAGCGGTGCTCCTTGCCCTGTGGCTTCAGGTACAGCAGGAGGCACGGCTGTCCATGGCATTGCTGGACAGCAAAACTGACGATGGGCTTCAGCTGCTGTTGATGACTCCCAAACCCATGGTCCGGACTTTTGACCACCTCCTGCAGTGAGTGTTGGGGGAAGAGGGAGGCTGCAGTGATGGGCTAGGGTCATCCAGCAGGTGCTTAGATGTCCCTGGGGGTTGGTGGTCCTAGGGCTAACCAACCCTGATTCCCCCTCTTTGCCCTCCCAGCCTCCGTCCACTGAGTCGCCTACAGGCAGCATGTCACAAGCTGAAACTCTGGCAAGAGCTGCAGGACCATGGTGGGGACTATGTCTCGGCTGCACTGGGCCCACTGACTGCCCTCCTGGAGCAGGGCTTGGGCTCCCGACTGCACCTGCTGGCTCACTCTAGACTTCCAGTCCCAGAGGTAAAGTGGCATGAGTTTAGAGAATTTTTGAGTGAGTGGGGCTGTATCCAGGGTCCCAAGGACATAAAAGGATACACCATCTGGAGCCAACACAATGTCTCATATGGCTATTCTCCTTCTCCAAACACTGGTATCCCATATGGGAGCTGGTTCACATCCTGAGTGCTCCACTTCCCACCCAACACCCTGCTTGTGGCCGGGACGATCAGTGGAGGGTGACCCAAAGCCTTGGGACCATGCACCCCTATGGGGGACAAGGAAGAAGCTCCTTGGTTTGGATTGGCTCAGCTCTAACCATTTCAGCCATTTGGGGAATGAACCAGGGGATGCAGGATCTTTCTGTCTTTCCAATAAAAATAAGTACATCTTAACAACAACAACAAACAGCTACACCATCCCTTAAAATTTGATTCTGCTGGAGGACTTCCAAGCAGCTACAGGCCAGGCTAGGGGGTGCTTGTGTTGAGCTCAGCCGTTTTCAACCCTCCAGTGGGACATTAGCCAGGAGCCACCAAAGCACAAAGACGCTGGGACCCTGACCTTGGGCTTGCTCCTCCGACCTGAAGGATTGACCAGTGTTCTTGAACTGGGTCCAGAGGCCGATCAGCCGGAGGTGAGGAGTCCAGTACTCGCCCTGGGGGGGCGTGGAGCGGATGATCCTTCTGCGGTCTGCACTGAAGCGTGCCACAAAGACTTCTTAGAGCCTTTGTGTCCTGACCTCTCCTCAGGCTGCTGACTTCCGCCAGTTCTGGGGGTCCCGCTCGGAGCTTCGACGCTTCCAGGATGGAGCCATCCGGGAAGCTGTGGTCTGGGAGGCAGCCTCAATGTTCCAGAAGCGCCTTATTCCCCACCAGGTGGTTACCCACCTCTTAGCAGTGTGAGTGTAATAGCCTCTGGATGCCAGGAGGCAGTGGTAGGCTGGGATAGCTTTGGAGGAGGGTCTGGCTCAGACCTCTGGGGTGGAAAGCCTACCTGCTACTGGGGGCCATTACCCTGCTGCCTTCACTGTGTATCTCTTCCTTCAGACATGCTGACATCCCAGATACCTGCATCCACTACACTGGGGGCCTCCTGGACACCCTCATTCAAGGCCCCAAAGACGTAAGTAAGGGCTTTGGTTCCAGACTAGCAACTGCAGTGAAGCAGGAGAAAACCGGCTTTTGTGTTCAAGGCAGGCTGCACTTTCTGTAGTGTCCAGTAGAGGGGGTGTTGGTTCCACTGCTGCCTGGGCCATGAGTTTTAAGGGATGCTGCCCCCACTGATTCAGTCCTTTACCCCTCAGAACTCCAGCACTGGGGAGGAAGCCCTGGCAGCAGCTGTGCGCTGCTACGACGACCTCAGCCGCCTGCTGTGGGGGCTGGAGGGACTCCCTCTGACTGTGGCTGCTGTCCAGGGGGCACACCCAGTACTGCGATACACAGAGGTGAGCTGCAGCAGAGGCAGAGAGCCTTGCCTGCCAGATGATCCCGCCCTGCTCCATGCTCCCCCACCCGCCTCAGGCCACAGACTCAGTGTCTACCCCCACCCCTCTTCTACAGGTGTTCCCACCAGCTCCCGTCTGGCCAGTCCCCTCCTTCCATGGGCATCTCCAAGAACGGGCCTCCTTGTTACCCCGGCCTGATAAGCCCTGTCCGGCCTATGTGGAGCCCATGAGCGGTAAGAGGGCTCAGGGGAGAGTATGAGCAAGCCCTTTCCCACTCCGAGCTACTGTACAATCCCTTCTCATCTGCTTTCTCAGTGATTTGCCACCTGGAGGGCAGCGGTCAGTGGCCACAGGATGCCGAGGCCATACAGCGGGTCCGAGCTGCCTTCCAACTGCGCCTGGCAGAGCTGCTGTCACAACAGCATGGGTTGCGGTGCCGCGCCACCGCCACCCATACTGATGTCCTCAAGGTCAGGCTGGTATGGGGCAGGGGGTGTCGGAGTGGAAGAGGATACCTTGGGAATTCCAGGCTGGATCCTGTCTCCTGGTTCCACTTTGCAACCCCCTCTTCAATAGGATGGGTTTGTGTTCCGCATCCGGGTGGCCTATCAGCGGGAGCCCCAGATCCTGAAGGAGATTCGGAGCCCCGAAGGGATGATCTCACTGAGGGACACGCCTGCCTCCCTTCGGCTAGAGAGGGACACGAGGCAGCTGCCCTTGCTGTCCAGCGCCCTGCATGGGTAAGGCTGCATGCCAGGCTTTTGTTTGCAGACCCTTCCCTGTCCCCACTCTGCTCTCCTCCAGGTTGTCTCTGGAAGAGTAGGTGTGGGGGATGTGTGTGTGCAAGTTTGGGTCCTGACCCTCACCCACTACATCCTCCTGAGTAAGGATTCTGCTCCATAACGTCATAGCAGCGCTAATAGGGTCAATCTCCGGTGCCCTAGGAGGACTTGAGATAAAAGACTCAAGCCCAGCATTGGGTGAGGGTAGGAGTGGGCCTTAGGTACCGTCCTGGCTCCCAAGAGCTTGCTTCTCATTGCTGCTCTTCTTGCCCCCCTCCCACTGTCAGGCTCCAACAGCAGCACCCCGCCTTTTCTGGCGTTGCCCGGCTGGCCAAACGGTGGGTGCGCGCCCAGCTTCTGGGAGAGGAGTTCACCGATGAGAGCCTGGATCTGGTGGCTGCCTTCCTTTTCCTGCATCCAGAGCCCTTTACGCCTCCCAGGTGACTGCCCCCAGGACCTGCTTTCCACCTTCTTGCCACACTTAAAATAGGAGCTGGGAACTCAAGCCAGGGATGAAAGGGTTGCAAGACCCCCTGCCCTCCCACTATCCACCCCAGTGGCCCTGGGCTGCCCGGATTGTGCAATGAGCTTTGGGGATGGGGACCCCAGATGGTTTGCTCACTCCTTCCATTCAGCTCCCCCCAGGTTGGCTTCCTCCGATTCCTTTTCCTGATTTCAACTTTCGATTGGAAAAACAACCCCCTCATCGTCAACCTCAACAGTGAGCTCAGTGGTAAGTGGTGGGACTGGGGTCAGGCTGCTAGAAGAGCTAGAAGGCTGTGGCAGCAAGGAGCTTCCCAGCCAGTCTGTTGGGTTTCCTCCTTGTCTCCCTCTTCCTGGATTTCTACACCCAGCACTGAGGGTCTCAGGTCGGGAACTGTCGGGAACAAGTGTCCATGACTGAAACCTGGCTATAGAGACACCGTCTATACTTGTGGTAGTGACAGAATGTACTGGGGCTACAGATGGCATTCCCACCTCTTGGCTTTGGCCTGGCCCAGTGCTAGCCATTGGGGGATTTTGGGGATCAAGTCAGCAGGTGGAGGATTTGTCCCTGTCTGCCTGTCTCTTGCATAAAAACAAATCAGTAAAAAGAACAGATCAGAGCTGGTCACAGGTTACCTAGGGGCCCTGGAGGGTAGAGAAGGACAGGAGGGGCCCATGAGCAGCAGGTGAGAAGTTCTGTTAGTGAGTGAGGTTAGAGTCGGGTGGAAGTGGTGGTTTCCTGTTGTAACATGAAGAGCTCCCCAGTCTCAGCAGGGAGCAGGGTATCAGGTTCTCAATTCCCCAGGTGTGTGGGAGTAGGGGTGGGGGGGATTGGGAGAGGGCAGGCCTCAGCTAGTGAGGCCTGGAATCTAGGCTGGGGGTACCAGGCAGTGGAAAATTCTGCCTCTGTGCTGAGGTTGGGAGATTAACGCCACACCCAGATAAGACAGGTGCCATGTCCCTTGTGTCCCTTTCATCGCCTTTGCCTTTTGGAGGAGGGGTGATGGAAAATCTATCTCTGATAGGGACACCATAGGAGGACCTGGGATGGTAGAGGGTGTCAGACAGGGAAGGGGAGACTAACCCAGTACCCCCTTATGTCTAGTGGAGGAGCAGGCTGAGATCCGGAGTGGCTTCCTGGCAGCTCGGACCCAGCTCCCTGTCATGGTCATCATTACCCCGCAGGACCGCAAGAGTTCCGTGTGGACGCAGAATGGACCCACAGCCCAGGTTCAGCCCTATACCTGCCTATGAAATATATGATTTCATTTTTTTCCTTTGCCTAGGCCTGAGCTGGGAGATACCCATGGTTATTTCCCAGCTGACATTTCTCTACCCTGCAGATCCTGCAGCGGCTTGTGGTCCTGGCAGCTGAGGCCCTGCCTGTCCTAGAGAAGCAGCTGATAGATCCCCGGGGGCATGGGGACATCAGGGTAAGCCCCTGGTCAGCACTGAGTCCAGCGTCTCGGGGGATTGCCCTCGAACCTCACAAGTCCAGAATTCAAGGAGTCTTCTTTAGGTTGCTCAGTCAGCTGGGGTCTGGAGAAGGTGTAGAAGCCACCGTGGAGCCTGCGGAAAAGCCTGGGCCCCGACAGCCTCCGGCTACCCCCTGCATGCTTTCTGTACCGGAGTCGGCCCCTGCTGCTTCCTCTATGGCTCTTGGTGGTGTGCCTGCCCTCTGATAGGCACACAAGCCTGTCATGGGGTCAGATGGAGGAAAGGGCCCAAAGTAGGCATGTTGTGGGGATTTTGGTCCTGTTCCTAGCTCCAGGGGGTGCCGCTGATCCCTCCTTCTTGCTTCCTTAGACAGTGTTCCGGCCGCCCTTGGACATATATGATGTGCTGATCCGCCTTTCTCCCCGTCACATACCCCGGCACCGCCAGGCTGTGGACTCACCTGCTGCCTCCTTCTGCCGAGGTCTGCTCAGCAAGCCAGGGCCCTCGTCACTGATGCCTGTGCTGGGCTATGATCCTCCTCAGCTCTACCTGGCACAGCTCAGGGTAGGTCCCCAAGGACTGTCCAACTTTGAGGAAGCCCACGTGGAGCTGGGCCATGGAGGAGGCTCCCAGCCACCCACCTATAACCTTGGCTGTTTCATCCTTCCCAGGAGGCCTTTGGTGATCTAGCCCTTTTCTTCTATGACCGACATGGTGGGGAGGTGATTGGTGTTCTCTGGAAACCCACCAGCTTCCAGCCCCAGCCATTCAAGGTATGCTGGCCTGGGACGGCTGTGTTTCCACATGTGGTCACAAGTGTCTGTGTCAGGTGTGGAGTGTGTGGGCTTGTGTGCACATCTCCACGATCCCTGCCCCACCACTGGCCTCATTCCAGATGTTTCATTGAAACACCTTACTATGCGTTTCTTTTACCTAGGCCTCTAGCATGAAGGGGTGCACGTTGCTGTCTAAGAGTGAGGAGCTGGCGATGGTCCCCAACATAGAAGCAATCCTGGAGGACTTTGCTGTGCTGGGGGAAGGCCTGGTGCAAGCTGTGGAGGTCCGAAGTGAGAGGTGGACTGTGTGATGCTGACCCCAGAGCAAGCCTGAGATAGGCAGCAGGACACTGGCATTCTGCAACAAGATGTCAACAGGGTGACTACCTTCACTGCATAAGAACCTTCTGCAGCAAGCCTGATGTCCTGATGCCCTGTAATCCCTAACAGGAGCCTTGCCCTAACTAACTGTCCAGTGTACCAGTGCCAGAATGAGGACCATGATGTCTTATGGGAACCAACTCAGGACAGTGAGCTGAACCTAGGAAACCTATTCACCTGTCCACCTGGCCTGGACCTATTTCATTTGTTTATTTTGTGTGTTTTTGACCTGCTTCTCCTGGAAGCATTTGGAGAGGATGGCATATCCACTTTCCCACTGCCAGGGCCTGTGCAAAGATCCCAGTGTGCCTTCAACTGCAGTGCCAAGACTTGAGATGGGACCCAGCAAAGATGTGGCTCCCCCAAGGGTCCCCGAGCAGGGGCACAGAGGCCAAGTGGACATGAATGGACCACATTGAAGGGGCACAATGCCCTCCTGTGCTGGTGCTGTTGCTTCCCAGGGAGGAGACAGTGGAAAAGTACAGAGCACAGGAAGGGGCTGGGTCGGGGAGAAGGGTCACCAGGGCACTTTCAATCCATAAGGGACTCTGGAAACATTGGGTGCTATCCCTGGCCCTGCTGCTCTGCCATGATCCTCAATTTGACCCCCCTGCTCTGCACCTGAGCTAGGTTACAGAGGTGATGGGCCATTATCCTGCTCCCCCAGGCCTCAGGGAGGAGGGATGAGAGCCACCTCCTTTCCGTGTGCTCCACACCCCCTTTCTGGCAGCCTCTCCCTGCTTCTCTGTCTCTCCTAATCCTGGCTGTTTTTCCAGATTCAGCTCAAATAGTGCCCCTCCTTAGGCCCTGCCCTCACCCCCCAGCCTGAAGGGATCTTGCCTCGGAATAGTCAAGTGTGAATATTCATTCAGTTCACTTGGCAGCCACATCTAGTGGAGTGCACTCTCTTGCATTGTCTTTAACTTTAATAGAAAATTAAATTGCTTCATTCTTCCGTGTTTCTGGCTCACCTCCCATTTCCCCCTGGGTTTCAGCTGGTCTGTGTACTGACTTCTTTGGACAGAGAACGTGTTTGGACACAGATGTCTCAGTGTTGTTCATGGCATTTGATATGGGGCTTGACTCAAGTAGGATGCAGCTGTGTGCAGGGTTGGCCCTGAGCCAGGCAGATGGGAGACAAGGAAGGCCACCAAGAGGCTCCAAAGGGGAAGAAGGATCCTGATCTGGCCAGTGCTAATCATCCATCTAGTAGTGCCAGCATCTATATAGATACCAGTTCTTGTCCTGGCTGTTCTACTTGCTATCCAGTATCCTGCTTATGGTCGGAGGTAACAGCAGAAGATGGCTCAGGTGCTTGGGCCACTACACCCATCTGGTACATCCAGAAGAGGATCCTGGCTCCTGGCTTTGGATTGTCTCAGTTCCAGCTGGGGAGTGAACCAGTGGATAGAAGACCTCTTTCTCTCTGGGTAACTATCAAAGATACAACAACTCTTTTTTTTATATATAAGATTTATTTTATGTTTATCAAAGTCAGATATACAGAGAGGGAGAGACAGAGGAAGATGTTCCATCTGTTGATTCACTCCCCAAGTGAGCGCAACGGCCAATGCTAAGCCATTCCAAAGCCAGGATCCAGGAACTTCCTCCGGATATCCCACACTGGTGCAGGGTCCCAAAGCTTTGGGCCGTCCTTGACTGCTTCCCAGGCCACAAGCAGGGAGCTGGATGGGAAGTGGAGCTGCTGGAATTAGAACCGGCGCCCGCATGGGATCCCGGCACGCTCTAGGTGAGGAATTCAGCTGCTAGGCCATGCCACCGGGCCCAACAAATCTTAAATAAGTACAGATCTACTGAAACCATTTAAGCAGTACCCTCGGAACATGCTCTACATTGGGGATCCTAGGATGACATCAAGTGGCCATCTCCCATCCTCACTGTCATTGGGGCAGCTCAGCATAGGGCTGAAATGCTGTGTGTGCTGGGGTTTACATCTCTTTCATAGACTCATTCATGATTATTTTTTTAGTCAATATGCCAGGCTATACTCTGTGTGAAAAGTGTCATCCCAGTGCCTGGCACAATGGCCTAGTGGCTGAATCCTTACCTTGCATGCGCTGGGATCCCATATGGGTGTTGGTTCATGTTCTGGCTGCTCTATTTCCTGTCCAGCTCCCTGCTTGTGGCCTGGGAAAGCAGTGGAGGACAGCCCAAAGCTTTGGAATTCAAACTGTGGGAAACCCAGAAGAAGCTCTTGGTACCTGGCTTCAGATGAGCTTAGCTCCAGCTGTTGTGGCCACTTGGGGAGTGAATAGTGGACAGAGGATCTTTCTGTATCTCCTTTCTGTATATCTTCCTTTCCAATAAAAATAAATAAATATTGGGGAAAAAAAAGTGTCATCCCTTTCAAAGCCCTGTCTGTGATCTGCTGTCATCTGTGGAACCTTCCATTCCCTTCTCATTGGTCCCTGGGGCTTGCTGTGAGACTTTGGGCTCTCGGGGCTTGCCAGAGGTTGCTAGCCAGTTTCAAACTATCCAATTGGCCAGAGGTTGCTAGCTATCCAAACTATCCAATAAATCCTCTTGCTGGGCTCAGTCTCCCCATCTGTAGAATGGGCATGACAGTGACTTGTCAAGCACAGAGTGCCCAATGTATCAAAGAAAGAAGGCTGAAAACTCAATTCCTAGGAACTTCACCACCCCTTCCTACACTCCCTGCTCCCTGTTAACCGAGGGGCTGGAATCCCAGGTTCCAACTTCAGTCTCTTACATGGACACTTGGACCCCTTTTGCTTTCATTTCTTGGATGTAGGCAAGGAGTCTGATGTTCAAGACCTCAACCCTGTTTCACGGCAGCCCATGACAAAGCTTACTTGGCCACTCTAAGGGTTTCAGAGTAGCAGGGTACTTGGGCTGATGTAGCAGGGCTGAAGGTGGGAAAGGCAGCTGGGGAGTTTGCTAGAAGCCCTAGGAGTGAGCAGGTGTGCATGGGGTGGCATAGGTTTTGCAGTCCCTGGCGTGCCTGCTTCAGGGGCCTCTGCACCCAGCATTGCAGAGGAATACAAAGACGAGGGACGAGTTTCTGATGTAGGACATGACAGCTGTGCTGTGTGTGCACTCATCTGTAAGTGTGTAGGTTTTTGCCTTCAGCTCTGGCTGTGGAGAGCAAGTTCCAGGAGAAGCAGCAACCAAGGAGGGGTCAGGGATCCTGGATTCCCTCTGAGCTTCCCCCTAGCTGGGCTGCCCATGGATCTTGAATCACTATTGATCCACCTAAACCTCTCTGTGTCACTCACGTTAATGAACTCTCAGAGGGTCCTCTCTGACAACATCCTCTGCATCAGAATCTTAATTGGAGACCTTCCTTCTGCTTGGGACCCCAAGCCGTCCATGCAGCAGATAACTTTCCTAAGTGCTGTTCAGTCCCTGACCTTTGTTAGGTCGGCTTTGGTCTCATCCCCTCCCCCAAAATGTATATGTAATACACCCCCCCAACATCCGGTGCTTGCTTTGTGAGTCACTCATTATCCAGGTGAGCGAGAAGGGAGAGGAGAAGCCGAGGGCACGTGACTCACCCCTGCCCTGCCAACCTGCCTGTCCCACAGCATGGAGAGGAAAGAGAAAGGTGTCTCAGGTTGCCCCAGGGAATTAAAGGGAGGCAAGCAGAGGGGCGTCCCAAACCCAGAGGGAAATTTCCTCCCCACCTAAGCTCTGGGAGGAGGTGGGGAGCAGAGTTTGGTTTGTGAAAGACCCAGAGAGGTGTAAGAACTTGTCTGAGGTCACCCAGGGACCTAGGGGTTGGGACTACAGAGAACCCAGGTGTATTAGCCGGGGTAGATGGCTTCTGCTGAGCCAGGCTTTCCTGGGAGACAGGAACGGCGGAGAACAAGGACAAGAACAGCTTGAGCTGCAGGTTCTGTTGGTGGGCCAGGGGAGCAGGAGAAAGCTCAGCCTCCTCCTCTCTGTTTCTGGCTGCCCAAAGCCTTTCTCCTATCCCTGCGCAGGGTTGCTGAAGGGCAGCTGTTAGCATCAGGGTCAAGGACAGGGAGAAAGCTGGAGTGTGTGTGCTGCTCTGCCTCCACTCCAGGGTGGACGTTGGGTGCAGTAGTTAAAACAGGACACCCACTGGGCCCAGCTCAGTAGCCTAGTGCCTTAAGTCCTTGCTTTGAACGTGCCAGGATCCCATATGAGCGCGGGTTTGTATCCCAATGGCTCCACTTCCTGCTTGTGGCATGGGAAAGCAGTAGAGGACGGCCCAAAGCCTTGGGACTCTGCACCTGCTTGGGAGACCTGGAAGAAGCTCCTGGCCCCTAGCTTCGGATCAGATAAGTTCTGGCCGTCGCAGCAGCTTGCGGAGAGAATCATCAGACAGAAGATCTTCCTCTCTATCTCTCCTCCTCTCTGTATATCTATCTTTCCAATAAAAAATAAATAAATCTGAAAAAAAAAAAAAAGACAGGACTCCTACATCCCTTATCTGAGTGCCTGAGTTTAGGTCCTGGCTCCATTCCTAGGCCCAGTTCCCTGCTAATGTGTACCTGGGAGGCAGCAGATGACAGCTTTAGTCACTGGATATTAAGGAAGACTCCAAGTGGAATTCTGGGCTTCTGGCTTTGACAAGGCTCAGTTCTGGCTACTGCAGGCGTTTTGAAGAATGCATCAGCCAAATGGAAGATCTTCCTTCCATCTTGTGTGTCTCTACCTTTTAAATAAATGAAACCTGAAATCTCCACTCCCGTGATCCAGCTGTCTACTTCTCCCACCCCAGAAACCTCTACAGGGCAGGGATTGGGTCTCCTAGAGAAGGAAGAAGCCAAGGTTGGTCCCTGACTAATGGGCAAGGGAACACTGAGAGGCAGCCCGCTCACCATGCCCACTTGGTCAGTTGTGGCGTCCTTGCCTTGCCCCAGGCTGCCTCCACGATGCTCCAGAGACCCAAGCCCCAAAGTTCTGCAGCCTGACAGCTCCCTGGCATCGTTCCTTGTGACTCCTCTCCCTCAGGGCAGTGGCCGGTGGCTGCCCTGTAATTAAGCAGCCAGCCAGGGCTGGGATGCAGGTAGAGTAAGGCTGGCTCACACACACTCATCAGCTTCCTGGCAGGCCGGATGCACAGCCTCTTCGCCACCTTTGCCTCCACTGCCTGCTGCTCCTGCCCTCCGACTGCAGGTCCCAGGCTCCTGCCCACCTCCTTTACCTTCAGCTTCTTGCCCAGCTGCCCTCTTCCCTCAGCCTGCAAATCCTGCCTCCCTCCAGCCATAGCCTGTGTTGTCTGGTTTCTTTTCCTCACCTGTCTGTTCCTAGGGCCCTTGGCCTTCACCTTTCCCCTGACAATCCCTCAACCCACGGCCAATTGGCAGCTGGAGGGAGCCTTCCAAATGGCTCAGAAACCTTCGGGAGTGCCATTAGCTACCATTGGCAGGCCTGTTCAGAGTGTGCTGTGAGTGGCTGGAGGCGGTGAGGCCAGCCTTTGCCTGCTTGGCTACCCTCTCCCCAGCACCTCCAGCTGCCACAGTCCCAGGGAGAGCCTTTGCTCACAAGTGCAGCCCCAGGATCTTTGGCCCCCCCTGCATGAGGTCTAGACCCTTGGCGTGTGGAACCCAAAGTCCTTCCCAAACTCCCCATCCTCTTGTCCAGGATCTCTGCTACTGTCTTCAAGACCAGGACAGCTGATTGTCCCTGTTAGAATTTGGCCCTAGAAAGGCCTTCACAAAATCCGTAGCTAAACATTTCCTCCTGTAGGAAATCCTCTGATTGCCAGTCCCCTTTCCTTGTTGTAGGGCACTGGGTTAACACCCAGGAAGCCATAAGCTTTCCTATCCTTAGCTCCTGGCCCTGACCCCTCACCTTCTGCAGTATTCTTATCTTGGTTCCAGAAGCTGCCCTGGTGGTGAAGATAGAATGACAAATTCTGGTGCCTGGTTTCTGAGGTGTGACCCAGAGCCCTTCAGACACCTGGGGCCTGGTCTTTGTCACCTCCGTGTCACTGACTTCTCTCTCCCTGTTCTGTAGGCTAGCTTAGGGCAGCCCCAGAATCCAGCAGTTCCCCTCCAGATTCCTCAGCAGACCCCATGTCTTATCTCCAGCTCTTAAAAACACCAGACCCAGCCTCCCAGCAAGGCCGAGACAAGGCTGCAGATAAGGACATGCCCACTGACCACAGTGGGTACATACAGACAAACACACATGGGCCACACAGCCATATGTGCACAGGGCTGCCAAGGGGGCACCCACTCAAGGAATATGTTACAGATCTGGCCTCCCTTGTGAACTGTAGAAGCTGCCGAAACCTGAAGCAGGCACAATTTGGTTTGATTTTTTATATGGACCCGGAAGTGGGAAGCCTCCTCCAGCTGAAACCTGCAGGTGGCTGGTAAAGAAACAGACTGGGAGGAGGAGTGGGCAGGTTGAGGAGCTGTGGAGTATTACATGACTGGTCGATGGGGCCAGACCAGGTGTTTGAGAGGGTTCTGCCCATCAGCAGGCCTCCTCTGCCTCCTCTCCAGGACTCCCCCCCACCCCCACGCCGTTGTCATAATCCCTCAAAGGTTGCTGAAGCAGCTCAGCAACGAGAGGGAGGAGCCGGGGTTCCAGGACAGAGACCAAAAGAGGAATGCTCTCAAGGTGAGCTGGACATCCAGCCAGAGGTGCTCAAGCAAGGGGTTTGTACTGTCCTCTCGCCCACCTGGGAATAGGGGCTCGTTGTGTAGGCAGGGGAGGAGGAGTTGCCTGCCTGTTCCTCAGCCTTGGGATGCTCATGATCGGGTCTGCTCTCCCCTCCCCAGGCCTGTCCAGAGTCAGCCCCCAACTGTCCATGTGCAGCAGCAGGAATAGTATTCACCAGTAGCCTATGAGTGGAGGCCTTTGGGAGCTCTGGCACCTGCTTCCTGAGCCCCCTCACTCCTAAGCCTCAGATCTATAGCTGTCTGGTTACTCCCTTGCTTGTTCTCATTAAACAAACAAGCAGAAAGTATTATTTAATTTTATTTAAAAGGCAGAGGGACACAGAGAAAGATCTTCTATTCACTGGTTCATTCTACAAAAGCCTGTAACACCCAGGGTGAGCTTAAATCAGGAGTCTGAGCTCCATCTGGGTTTCCTCACATGGGTGCTAGGGACCCAAGTATTGGGACCATCCCTAGATGCCTCCCCAGTACACATAAGAGGATCAGTAGAAAGTAGCCAGGACTTGAACAAGCCTGTGGGGTGTGGGCATCCCAAGTGAGGGCTTAATCACTGTGTCAAAGGCCCACCCCATTCTAGGTCTCCTTGCTTCTAGGTCTTCTTGTCTTCTTCATTGGTCCACCTGTCTTAAATCATGGCCCAGCATTCCATAGCTCATTGATCCTGGCAGGTGAAATCTCTGCAAACCTTAATTTTGTCATCTGGGAAATGGGGAGAAGTCATCCACTTTGGGAGTTGTTTTTGCAAAGCAGTAGGAAGTGCTTTCTCAACTTGAGAACACTAGAGGAGGTTAGGGGACCTGGGACACACTTTGGGGGGCATGCTAGAGTGAGATGTTTTCTCTATCTCCACCCTCCCCTTCACTGGTTCCAGCTGCTCCCATTTGGGCAGAATCTAGGGGGCAGGAAATGAAGGGGTGTGCCTCCCTTACTCCTTCAAGGGCCCTGCCAACCCCTCTAGCCCAACAGGCTGGAACCTGCATCTCAGTCCTTCTCTGCCTCTGACCTTGAAAGGAGTCACAAACTCCCACGGTGGGCGTCCTGGGTGTCCAGCCCCTTCTCTGGCTCAGTCCTCCCACCCAGGTGAGACATACAACTTGCTCAAGACGCCCTGTCTCCTCCCTGGGTGCCTGGCCCCAGGCTTCCCTTCCCGAAGCGCCAGGGGGAGCCTGGAGAACTCCGGGTAAGCCGCCCTGTGACTCAGAGGCTCCTGCCTCGCTAAGCCCAGCCCCCTTGTCTGTAATGCCAGCTTCCTCTGCCTTCTGCTGCTCCTGGAGAAGCTGACTGCATGGACCTTGGCAATGGAGCCCAATAGCAAGGCTGCCCCGCTTCTGTCCCCCTATCCTGGGTCCAGCCTGACACTTCTGTACAGCCTCCCATGACCCCTCTGTGTTCCAGGTGACTTGAGGAATAAGGGGTCTGTGGAAGGCATTGCTTCCTTTTCCTCTTCCCAGCAGTGAAATCTCACATCCACAAAGAAGCGTGAAGACCTGCCAGTCAAAACAAACAAACAAAAAAACCACACTCACCATCCCAGGAGCACACATGTACACCTACGTCAATGTGTGCACTCACTCACATGGACAGGAGTGAGTCTGGAAGGAGGGCATGGAGTGCTTGGAACACATGGTCCTCAAGGTTGGACCCTGACTGAAGGAGGAAAGGGGAAGAGGGCATTCAGATCTCTTCGCTGAGCCTCGGGTATCAGCCACGTTGGTGGGAGTCATGAAGATGCTCTCTAGTGAGCTGCAGACCTAGGCTATGGACAGGCACATATACACACATATTCATGCACAGCACATGTTGCAATGAACACTGCTTAGTGTTAACAAGGCACACTAATCCACAGCGTGGGTAGAACCCGGCCTCCCAGTGCAGCACATGTGTTCACCCATGTGAGCTAAGCATGAGCACACATGTGCACAGGGCCCTTGTGTGGCAGCTGTGGCCCATGTTGTGTTCCCCCTGCTCATGGTCAGATTTGCTGCCAACAGGCCCAGGTGAGGGACAGGATGGGGCAGGATGAGGACAGGTGCTGCGGCTTGGGATTCCTGCTTTCTTTCAGTGGTGGCGGATTCCCTGACCCCAGTCTGCCCTGTGAGATGCACACCATAAGGTAGAGAGGGTGGGAGGAGAGCACAGGCAGGGCTGATCCCCTGCTCGCATAGCCTGTGGTCTGGGCTCTGGCACCAGGAGTCTGGGGCTCTGTCTTGAGTCACAGTTTGGCAATGGGGCCAGGGGGCAGGCATTGGGTGATGGTTTTCTGATTCACCATGGGGCCTCCCAGCCCCTGGGGACCCGGCTGGAGAGGGAGGGGTGCATCTCTGTGGGCCAAGGAAGCAAGGGCTGGGAGAGTGTGTGTGGTGTGTGTGCGTGTGCGCTCCTATGGTCAGCTTCTCAGGTGAGTGCAGTTCTTTAGGTGAGCTTGCGACTGCGTGCTGGAGAATGTGTATACACATGCACCTGCTGGTGTGTGAATTAACCCGTGCACTTAGCTAAACCTCATCTCTTTGGGCTTGAATCACCTTCTAGGACTGGAAGCTCTCATTTCTCATAGCCATTCTTTAGGGGTTAAGTCCCCAGGGTCCTTAGCTTCCTTGGAATCTTTTGTTTGGGTGTGGCATGCCCCTACCAATGCTGCCTGACCTAGAGGCATGTGTCTGTGCCATGGGAGGAACAGGGCTAACCCTAACCCCAGGCTGATCCCTGCCAAAACCCTCACCCGCATTTTTTTCTTTTTAAATTTATTTGTTTACTTGTTTTAATTTTAAATTTTTACATTTTTTATTGGAAAGGCAGATTGACAGAGAGGAGAGATAAGAGAGAAAGACCCTCCATCCACTGACTCACTCCCCAAGTGACCACAACGACCAGAGTTGAGCCAATCTGAAGCCAGGAGCCAGTACCTTCTTCTAGGTTTCCCATGCAGGTGCAGGATTGCAAGGCTTTGGACCATCCTCCACTGCCCTCCCAGACCACAAGCAGGGAGCAGGGAGCTGGATGGTAAGTGGAACAGCTGGGACATGAATTGGAGCCTACATGGGATCCTGGCACATGCAAGGCAAGGATTTAACCATTAACTATTGTGCCAGGCTCAAGAATTATTTATTTTTATTTGAAAGGTAGATTTTACAAAGATCAGAAACAGAGAGAGATCCTCCATCCACTGGCTAACTCCCCAAATGGCTGTAAAGGCTCGAGCTGAGCCAATCCAAAGCCAGGAGCCAGGAGCTTTTGGGTTTCCCACACGGTGGAAGGGGACAAAGGACTTAGGGTCATCTTGTACTGCCTTCCCCAGGCTATAAGCAGGGAGCTGAATTGGAAGTGAAGCAGTCAGGACTTGAACTGGTGCCCATCTGGGATGGCAGAGGCTTAACTTGCTAAGCCGCAGTGCAGCGGCAGTACCCTCATTGCTCCTGCAGCCCCTGCCTTGAGGTTCCTTGTTACACACAGCACAGTGTGCAAGGCTTGCCCCTTGACCTCCTAGAGATGAGGCTCCCACAGTTCAGCCAGCTTCATGTTTTAAAGGGACAGACTTTCTGGGGAAGAGCAGAGGGCGCCCAGCAGCAGCTGGAACATTCCCTGCTGGCAAGAATTTGGCAAAGAGCATGCATGCCAGGACAAATGTAGCTCAGCCTTTGGGGCCATGTGAGGCCCAGGCTCGCAGGTACATGTGTGTGGGCTAGACGGGCCCATCCGTGTTCAACAGGCGTGTACCCAGTCACCAGGAGCCCTGGGGACGAGTGATCAGTCATTCAGCACACACGCGCGTGTGGGACCCAGCTGTGGACAGAGCTGGCTAGGATGTGCAACATTCAACATGTGCTCACTGCACAAGAGGCCCTTGAACTCTGGTTGGAAGCCAGCACCTGCGTCCAGCTGGGGCCCATGGCCTCCTTCTGGGCGCAGCTGGCCATCCCAAAGAGCCCAGAGCCAGCTCGCTTTGCTGCCCTGTCCACCCTGACTCTCCTTCCCTGGCAGCTCCTATCTTCCCAGTCATGATCCCTCCAGTGGTGCCCCAAATCAGCTCCACAGACATCAGGCTCCTAAGCGCCCCCTGAAGATCACCCCATCCTTATAGCTGCTCGCACCCCCTGCCCTCCCACGCTAGGTGGTGAGGTGACCGCCCCCTCCTCGCCCATAGCGGGGGCGGAGCTGGCTGGCGGGGCGGGGCGGCTTGGCCGCTTTGTATAAAGGGCGCCACCGCCGGCGCTCGAGGCCACCACTCGCTTCGCCCTCCGCAGTCTCCGCTGCTGCTGCTGCCGCCTGCCCCCACCATGGGTCGACAGAAGGAGCTGGTGTCCCGCTGCGGGGAGATGCTGCACATCCGTTATCGGCTGCTGCGCCAGGCGCTGGCGGAGTGCCTGGGGACCCTCATCCTCGTGGTGAGTGGAGGGAGCCCGGGAGCCTGTCAGCTCCAGCGCGGTAACACCCCGCCCCCGCCCCGATCTTGTCTGTCCACCCAAGGTGCCGTGATTTTCCAGACCTCTGGTCTAGATTTGACTGGGAGGTGGGCGGGCAGGTGGGGTTGATCCCTGCCTTTCCCTCCCACTCCTTCTCTGCAGTTGGAACCTCAGCTGTGACAGCACCACCTGGCCAGGATGACAGCTGGTAATCCCTGTGACAACTCTGACCCTGTACCCTCCCGTAGGCTGGGGCCAGGGGTCACTCCTGCAGATGAGATTTAGTGTGTTATTGGGTCCTGGGTGTCTGGTCCCTAATTAATAATTTAGCCGGAGAAAGTCCTAAAGTTGGACAGTTGGCTGCTGGTGGAGGCAGAGGGCTCAGACCAAATGGGCCGCCAACACCAGGGAGGGGAGATTCTGGGGCAGGAAGCCTTGGGAGAGCCTCCAAGGCCAAGGACTAGGGCACGTGAAAGTTGCCCCAGTGCCTAGGACCCCCTCCCCGCCAGACCCTGGATCACCTCCCAGCCCTTCCTTCACCCTTCCGGAAGCCTGGGTTACTGCTTGGATCCCTCCAACTGTTCCTGGGTGGCTTGGTGGCTTCTCCAGGCCGGTGGAGAACACCCCACTCTTACTGTCCCAGTTACAGTTTTGGTTTCTAGCTGCATAAGTGCTTTACCTGCTTCCTTCTGGGTTCTGTTGCTCAGGGCAGGGGGTGGGGTATTAGGCTCTGCTCCCCCACCCTGCCCCCGGCCCAGCCCTAGAGGGTCCAGGCCCGCCAAACACTGTATTCTGGGGAGCAAATAAGATTGGAGGGAAGCCCATACTCAATGTAGTATGGTCTGGAAAGAGATGGGGGGGAGCAGGTAGGCCATGCATCCACAGCCTCTCTGAAGCCTAGTGGCCTTGCCAAGTCCAACCCCCTCCCCCGTCCATCATCTGTGCCAGCAAGGGAATGGGGGGAGCCCCCGCCATTGCCTATCTGATGTATGAATGCAGCCAGCTGTTTCAGGCAGCCAGGGCAAGGAAGGGTGTCCTCCAGTTTCACCAAAGGAGCAGTCAGCCCTTTAGGTTGAGTCCCTGGCTTAGCCCAGACCACAAAAGGAAGGTGCTACATGTTTGTGGGAAAGGTGGTCAGGTGCAGGTAGATCCCAGGCATCAGGTGTCAGTGAAAAATACAGCCTCGAGGGCTGCTGAAATGGGGAAGGGGGTGCCAGGCCTGGGACTCCTGAAGGGGCAAGGTGAGGGTTGGGGTGAGGGGAACCTAGAGCCTGCAGAGGGGAAATCAGGGTTGGCTTTGGGGTGACAGAAGCCCCTTTGTGTGGTGGTGGTGGTGGTGGGGAGGCTGGCCAACAACACAGGGTGGGGGGAGGGAGGGCAGAGTTGGAACTGGGAGGAAGAGGAAGATTAGCCCCAAGGTGGTGGAACTGGCTCTAACAGCTCCTCCCTCCAAGGTCTCCTGGGACTGAGCCAGGCCTGGGCCTCAGGCGGGCAAGGAGCTGAGCCAGGGCCTGCCTAAGGAGGCAGGGTGTCCAGACCCTCATGCCTGCCCCTCACCATCCCCCAGCTGCACACACACACACACACACACACACACACACACACACACTGCCAACCTCTGATCTTTGCTCTCACCTGCCTGCCCACCTTTGCCCTACCTGACTGCTGCCAGCATTGCCCACTATCTCTTAGTCTTTCTGAGGGATGATAATGAAAATGCTTGACAGCCCAGTGACGTTGGCACTGTCCCATTGGCAAGGACAGTCCTTTAGTTATAGGGAGATGGGAGAAGAGACGAGGTAAGAGCTGGAGCAACCTGAGGGACGCTGGTGGCTCAGGGTGACAGCTCTTTGCAGTGGGTACCCTGCAAAGTAGTTCCATGTTTTGGCCAGAGGAGCCAGACAGCATGGTCTGTGCTTATAGAATGCTATAGCCTTGAGCCTCCCTTAAGCCCTCTCACCATCTCCCCTCTTCCACAGAGTCTCTGGGACTGGGATTCCTGTCCGAATGGGGAGCCTGCACACCTAGGGCACAAAGGTTGGGGTGGCTGGCAAGAGGAGGTCCAAAGTGAGGTGGAGGGCAGGGGGTGCAAGCAGGTTGAGCAGGGGGGAGGGTTCTGAGAGGGAGGATGTAGCGAGGACCTCACCTGGCCTCCTCAGGTTTACTGCACCCTCCCCGCCCCAACCCTGACACTTGAGCTCCTGTGGAGCAGGTTGTGAGAACTTTTCCTCCCCCAGGGGAGGAGGAACAGGTTGAAGTATTGGAGGAGAGATACCCTCCTCCTGATGGCCTTTTAGAAAAGCCAGTGAAAGTGTGCTGTAGGCATCCCCTAAGATTCCTGGTCACACAGCGGGCTTCCACATACCTCCACAGGCCCTTGTTGTATTGGGGTTGGGTTACTGGAGTAGGGGTCCTGGGGAGGGTCTGGCTCCTTCCTCTGAGGGGTGCAATCAGCCACATGAGTGAGCCAGGTGCGAGAGCCCAGGATGATGAAGTGGGAGGGTGCCGGCTTCGTTCCTTCTGGAGCCAGACTTGCTGGGTCTCAGCCTCCCTGTCTCGTTTTGTTTCTGGACACAGATGTTCGGCTGTGGCTCTGTCGCCCAGGTTGTGCTCAGCAGGGGCACCCACGGTGGCTTCCTCACCATCAACCTGGCCTTTGGCTTTGCTGTCACACTGGGTGTCCTGGTTGCTGGTCAGGTCTCTGGTAAGGTCTTTTCCACTTCCCCTCCACTTTGGCCCTTGTGTCGGGATACCATTCCCTCCAGGGATCCTACCTGGGTGATACAGCCAATTGCAGCTCATCAGGTCATAGCTGTGGCCTCAGCCTGGGGCCTTTGGGAGAGGAGTGGGTGGAAGCAGAACTAGACACTTGGAGTCAGAGATGATCACACTTGACCTGGGACATAGTCCCATTGCCATTCTGTGCACAGGAAATCCTTCTCTCCCTGCCAGCAACTGGTGGTGATGGGAGAAACTGGCCTCTACTCCACACTGGGGCAGGCTGAGGCTTACAGACCCCATCTCCCCTCTCTGCCCAGGGGCCCACCTGAACCCTGCTGTGACCTTTGCCATGTGCTTCCTGGCACGTGAGCCCTGGATCAAGCTGCCCGTCTATACCCTGGCACAGACGCTTGGAGCCTTCCTGGGTGCTGGCATCGTTTTTGGGCTATATTATGGTAAGTGTTTCCCACCCTGCCCTCCCCCACTGTCCGCCTTCTGCTGTTGGGACCTACTGGCACCAGGCTTTGCCATGACAGATAACTGGGGCCTGCCTGGGCTCCTGGGCCCCGTGACTCACCCATTTACACACAGGCCAAGGTAGGGGGCACAGGGGAGAGAAACAAGTTGGGCAACAGTAGGTCTCAACCCTCCGCCTTGTGCCACCTCAGCTTTCTGCTTCCAGAGGGCATGACGGTAATTACATTCAACCTGTGACCCCTGGGAAGGTGCAGAAGGCCCAGCCAGAGAGGTGAGGCTGGGCTCAGGCCTCTGCCCTCATCCACTCTGGTTTAATCTGTCACCAGATGCAATCCTGAGCTTTGCCAACAACGAATTTATCGTGTCTGGCCCCAACGGCACAGCGGGCATCTTTGCCACCTACCCCTCTGGACACTTGGACATGGTCAATGGCTTCTTCGACCAGGTATGCGCTGGGCTGTGAGTATGCCGCATAGGAAGCAGGAACCTGAGCTACCCTGCGGTGTCAGACCCTGGTGGTGGCTTGCCAGAGATTCTCTTGCATGCACACATGCATGAGAGGTGACAGGGTTCCAGGGAGCTGGTGGGGATGCTGAGGCAGGGGAGGGGAAGAGGAAACTGCTCCAACCCTGCTTGCTTTCTTCCTAGTTTATAGGCACAGCTTCCCTCATTGTGTGCGTATTGGCCATTGTGGACCCCTACAACAACCCAGTGCCCCGCGGCCTGGAAGCATTCACTGTAGGCCTGGTGGTCCTGGTCATCGGCACGTCCATGGGCTTCAACTCTGGCTATGCTGTCAACCCTGCTCGGGACTTTGGCCCCCGTCTTTTCACGGCCATTGCAGGTTGGGGCTCGGAGGTTTTCACGTAAGTGTAGCTCCTTCTGACTCCCCGACTGACTTAGCCTGCCTCTACGCCTTGCCCACCCCTTACCACCAGCCCCGTGTGTGTCTGTGCCCCCTAGGACTGGCCGGCATTGGTGGTGGGTACCCATCGTCTCGCCCCTGCTGGGCTCCATCGCGGGCGTCTTTGTGTACCAGCTCATGATCGGCTGCCACCTGGAGCAGCCGCCACCCCCCTCCACCGAGGCAGAGAACGTGAAGCTGGCCCACATGAAGCACAAGGAACAGATCTGAGAGGGCAGCACCCCCAGCCCCTCCCTGGAGCATCCACGGACTGTGCAGGGGCCACTCCCTGGGAGCCACCTCCCTGAACCTGCCCGGACCAGCAAGCTCCCCCTCTCCTTTCACCCTGTTGAACCTTTAGGGTTTCCCTGGCACCCTGCCCAGAAAGGACTGCAGCTGTGGTGGGATGGGGAGGAGGGACAATACATCCTTGTTTCACGGAGGAGAGAACGAACAGCAGGGTGTGTGTGTGTGTGTGTGTGTGTGTGTGTGTGTGTGTGTGTGTGTGTGTGTGTGTGGTTTCCCAGGTGTTCAGGACAAGGGACGGAGTGGGAAAAGCTTTGCACTCTTGAGGGAGCGCCCAGAGGAAGACAGGGTCTTAGGAACGGGGGAGCCGGGAACAGGTGTCTCAGGAGCCCCTTGGGGCGATGTGCGGAGGGTGTGTGTGTGTGTGTGTGTGTGTGTGTGTGTGTGTGTGTGTGTGTGCTCAGTGGGAGCTTCTATAAACCTCGGGGAAGCTCAGAATTGTGGCTGTACCTAGGAAGGAGCGGTGTTTTTGTAATAATTCAGGCACAAGGGTCAAGTCCAGGTCATCATTTTCATGTTTGCTTTTTTTAAAAAAAAAAAATATATATATATATATACAGCAGATGTTACAGTCTGAGGGGTGGGGGTTGGGAGATCCTTACCTTCACCCCTTTAATCCTCCATTCAAGAATGCACTCTTTGGCCTTTTATACATATATATATAACTCAATAAAAAGAATGTTTGAAACTGCCCATTGTACAATTATCTGCTTGTTTTACTTTATTTTTATAAGAAGATTTACTTATTTTTCTTGGAAAGTCAGATTTATACAGAAGAGGAGAGACAGAAAGATCTTAGTTTGTTGATTCACTCCCCAAGTGTCCTCAACGACTAGAGATAAGTCTGTCCAAAGCCAGGAGCCAGGAGCTTCTTCCGGGTCTCCCACATGGGTGCAGGGTCCCAAATCTTTGGGTCATCCTCAACTGCTTTCCCAGGCCACAAGCAGGGAGCTGGATGGGAAGTGGAACTTCCGGGATTTGAATGGCACCCATATGGCACCCCAGCGCGTTCAAGGCAAGAACTTTAACTGCTAGGCCACCGCACCAGGCCCTTTTTTTTATGTTATTGAAAAGTCAGATATACAGAGAGGAGGAGAGACAGAGAAAGATCTTCCATCCATTGATTCACTCCCCAAGTGGCCGCAATGGCCGGAGCTGCACCTATCTGAAGCCAGGAGTCAAGAGCCTCCTCCAGGTCTCCCACATAGATGCAGGGTCCCAAGGCTTTGGATTGTCTTCAACTGCTTTCCTAGGCCACAAGCAGGGTGCTGGAATGGAAGCGGCACTGCCAGGATTAGAACTGGTGCCGAGGGCCCGGTGGTGTGGCGTAACGGCTAAAGTCCTTGCATTGAACACACCTGGATCCCATATGGGCGCCGGTTCTAATCCTGGCAGCCCCACTTCCCATCCAGCTCCCTGCTTGTGGCCTGGGAAAGCAGTTGAGGACAGTTCAAAGGCTTGGGACCTTATACCTGCATGGGAATCCTGGAAGAGGTTCCTGGCTCCTGGCTTCAGATCAGCATAGCACTAGCTGTTGCACTCACTTGGGGAGTGAATCATTGGATGGAAGATCTTCCTCTCTACCTCTCCTCCTCTCTGTGTATCTGACTTTGCAATAAAAATAAATCTTTAAAAGAAAAAAAACTGGTGCCCATATGGGATTTTGGCGTATGCAAGGCAAGGACTTTAGCTGCTAGAGCCCAGTTTTTTTTTTGTTGTTTTTTTTTTTTTTTAGTATGTTTTCTACTTGAAAGTCAAGAATTACAGAGAGGGGTAGACAGAGGTATCCTATCCACCATTCACTCTTCAGATGGGCACAACAGCCAGAACTGAGTTGATCCAAAGCCAAGACACAAACGTTTCTTCCAGGTCTCTCACTCATAGATAAGGTCCCAAGACTTTGACCATCCTCCACTGCCTTTTTAGGCCAGAAGTAGGAAGTGGAGTAGCTGGGAATTGAACCAGTGGCCATATGGGTTGCCAGCGGTGCAGGTGGAGGATTAGCCTGTTGCAACAGCTTCAGGGTCAGTTATGAAATTTCAGGGTGTCTAGCCACAAATAACCAAGATGCCCAGCTGGCTGGGCAGGGGTCAGTCACACGCCTGAAGTCAAGCAGCCTAGTACTGAGCCTCATCTTGAACCCGGTGCTCCCCACTTTTCCCAGCCTTCTATCCTCCGGACATCCCCAGTGCAGTGAATAGCCTGGTTTGTTCCCCCAAGTCCCTGCACCCACACACACCGCCTGGAAGCCAGATTGAGCCTTACACAAGGAAGAACTTTCTTCCAAGGCCAAGCTGCCCAAAGGTGAGAACAGCTGTCCAAAAGGCAGATCAGCCAGATGGGAACCATCTCCACCCAGACGTTGTCCACAATGTCCTCTCGCAGCCTCTAGCTCTGGGCCTACCAGAGTTGGCCACACAGCAACCAGAGGGACCTTCTGGAAATACCTGCTGAATGACATGTTCTTTCCCTGCCTCTCCCTGCCCCTCCCTTTGACATCCAACACCCTCCCTGTTGCCTGAGCCCCTCCAGGACTTGCCTCCTGTCCTTCCCACTTGCAAGGCTCCACCTAAGCTGCCTGTGCACACCTGCACTCTCCTGCCTTTGGACCCGCTCTGCAAAATCCCAAGCAAATCTTCCTACTCATTTAAATCAGGATCTCTGGTGCTTCTTCCTCCAGGAAGATGTCCCTGCTGTCTCCCACTCTTTACCATCTTGTACAACCAGCTCTCTGAGCCCAGAAATCACCATGGTCTTCATCCCTATCTCTTCTGTTTCAGTTTGTCAATCTGAGGCACTCTTGTGCCCAGTAAGGAAGGAGCTGAACTGACCGGCCCTGGCACCCTGATTGCCCAGAGAAGAAAGGTCCTGAGCAAACCTAAGCCCTGAGAGCCCCTTTGCATTTTCTTTTTCCTTCTAGAATCTTCCCTTGGTTGCATTCAGAATTGTGTGAGGGGTGTGCCCTCCCCAGCAAATCTTCCTGCAGGGTTAACTCCTTAGAGCCAGAGGAACATTAGGCCTGGCAGGAGGATGGCCCATTTTAGAGACTGAGCCAACTCTGGTTCTCCCCTTTCCCATTCCCAGAGAGGGTGGGTGGCCTGTGCAGGGTCACACAGCCAGCACTGTGCCTGGAGGGGTGACGGTGGGAGAAGGCAATTCCACTTCAGTTGTCTCTGCCTCTTTGGTGTCCCCGGGCTCCCCAGAGGCGTGTCTGGAATGCTGGAGGGACCGGTGCCAGAGGGAGCGGCCCCTCCCTGGGGGCCACAGCATGAGGAAGGGGAAGCCAGTGGACTGCTGAGTTTCTTTCCAGCTGCGTGGTCCCTCTTGGGGCGCCCCTCCTACCCCGCCCAACGTCATGCCATGCTTCCCAGCACGCTCCATGCTATCCACTTTTCTCAAAGCCAGCTGCTGCCCCTGACCTGGTGGCCCAGGAGGCAACAGGATGCATCTCTCTGCAGGGCAGGGGGCGGCTCCTGGGCTAGCTGAGTGACAATTACGTCCTTCGGTTTCCTTGCCTATGACTCTTCGACAAGAGAAAGACATGTGGGGGGGTGGGTGGCCCTGGATGGGAACCTCCCCCTCAGTGTTACCTCAGGGGGTAGGGGTGGGAGCTGAGGCTAGATATTTTTAAGGTCTTTGAATTTGGCATCCTCTCAACTGCTGAGTTTCCTGGGCAGGGGAGGGGTATAGGAAGAGAGGGGAGGATGTACAAGGTATAGAAGAACAGGCAGCGCTGGGAACTTGCTAGCTAGAGCATTAAACTTCTGGAGATGGGGAGAGGCGTGGCTGGGACCTGGAGCCTGGGTCTTAGCTGGGGCCCAGGAGACACTCCACGTCCAGGAGGGAACCCGCCCCCCATGTGCTTTCCATGGCCAGCACTGGCTGACAGTAAATTCTAGTAAGAGAATGTCTCTTGCTGTGGGGAGCCTCTTTTTCCCTCATTCCAAGCCTGTGGACAGGGAAGCAGCATGTGTGCCTTCGACCCACAGTGGTCTTCCTTACTCCACTGTCCATGTTGCTGTTGCACTCTGACCTGCTTCGACTGCAATCAGCCTCCCTGACACATGACCTTGGCTCTGAGTTGGCCTGTGCGCGAGCGTGTGTGTGCATGTAATATGTGTGTGTGTTAGCCTACGTAAGCATGCTTTTCTGTGTTCCAGGTGGGCCTGCCTTTCCACATATCTGATTGTACCTTTATAATGTCTGGGCCCCTCTCGTTCCCTCTGTCCCCCACTTTCTGGTTCTTTGTCTGAGTCTCCGGGTTCCTGATAGTAAACAGCCTGTGTGCTGTGCAGCCCCTATGTGACCTTGGAGCACACGTCTGCAGGTCCTCAGCCGAATCTGCAGGTACCTGCCAGGGACTGCCAGCTCAGTCCCGCTGGTCTCACCCTGGGGCAAGTCTCCTCCTTTAATTCCTGGTAAGGAGCTCCCTCCTTGCTCTTCCTCTGTAACTTTTTTTTTTTTCTCTGAAAAGCTGGGTGGGGCATCCCTGGGCTTGGGGAAACTAGGTGGGGTAGAGACGGGTGGGGTGGGAAGGGGAGAAGATGGATTACTCCACCCAGCATAAAGACCCCAGGGTCAGGAAGGGTGGGCAGTGCAGGGCCAGCCAGAGCAGGGGTGTGGTGGGAGGAGGGCCTCATCTTTCTACTAGGAGGAGGGACCTGTACACCTGGTAGGGAGAACCCCAGAGTTTGGACCAAGGGGATCCTGAGTTTGAAACTGATTTCTGGGGCCCTCGAGGAGGTGTAGTGGAACTGGTTTCACTTGTTCAGGGCTCAGAGCTGTGACTGGGGTCCTTGGCTTCTCTGAGATTAATGAGAAGGAGGTTATGGGAACCAAGAGTCTTCTTTAAAGATTTATTCTTATTGGAAAGGCAGATTTACAGAGAGAAGAAGAGATGGTCTTCTATCTGCTGGTTCACTCCCCAAATGGCCACAGTGGTTAAACTTGAGTCAATCTGGAACCAAGCATGTCTTCTGGGTCTTCTCCGTGGGTGCAGGAGCCCGAGGACTTGGGCCATCCTCTGTTGCTTTCCTAGGCCATAAGCAGAGTGCTGGAAGGTCAGCGGAGCCCATATGGGATCTTAGCGCCACATGGTGGAGGGTTAGTCTGTTGAACCATGGTACCATCCCCACAAGAGGTCCTCTTAATGGCTAGGCCATCTTGGCTGTGTAGGGTGTCAGGGAGTGTCACTTCCTCTTTGAATCCCAGCTGGGATCCCAGACAGGAAGCCAGCCATCCCAGCCCCTCATCAAGACAGTCCTTTGTGCATTTGTCTAGACTCCTGCATTGCAACCTCATACTTCCCAGCCCTGGGACCTGGGGTAATTGGGAGTCTCCACTTGCCTCTGTTCCAATTACCAAGCTGCCCTGTGCTCACTCTAGGAGGCTAATTTTCATGGGCTGTTGCACTCAGGATCTCTTGCCTGCCAGCTCCCAGCTGGGCTTGGCAAGTGGGAGGCGTCATGGAGGAAGTGGAGAGTAGAGTATTCAAGCCTTTTCCAGGGCACTTGCTGGTACTCATTTGGGAACATTGCTTCTCCTCTAGCTTTTTTGCCTAAGGGGTAAGATGTGTCTGCTGTCAGTCCCCAGGTCAGTGCTTAATCTGTCCCCTTGACCCTGTGACCCCCAGTGGAAACAGCGCCTTCCTAAGTTTTCCACGTTACAACCTCTGGTGATTCTGACCACTGGCTCCCTGACCCGTTTCGCCTTATCATTGTACCTTCAGCATTTCATCTGTGAAATGGGGACAGCAGCTCTGTCTACCGCAGGAGGTTACATGAGGTGAGGATTACATGAGTCAACACCAGGCCAGATGTAGGAGTCAGGGCCGTAGAGGCGGAGGCGATTGATGATGGGGATGACGCCTCTTTGGGCACTCCCTGGATACTGAGGCAAAGAGAAGCTCGGCTTGGAGTGAACCACAAGGCCCCCGAGAGTCTCTTCCAGCTCTAGGGGGCTGGCATTGCTGTGGGGCCCTCGTGAGCTAGACCATCCAGCATCTGTCCCTCGCTCTCTAGTGGAATCAGCCTGGGTTGGGGGAGATAGTAGCCAGAGCCCCTATCTCCAAGCCTTTCTATAGAAAACTCAGACTCCCAGGAGAGGGAGAGTTGGATACCCCATCATCTTGTGGGGTTCTGGTGGAGGTGAGGAAGTAGGGGTTTGGAGGCTGGTGGTAAGGAAATCAGTCCCCAAGAGGAGCAGGGTACCCGCCTCCCCCACTCCCGGCCAACCCTTGTTTACTCAGGAAACTCCTGCCAAGCTCTGACTGCATCCTGGCCTAGCTCCTCAAGGATGGGACAGAAGCCAGCCCAGTCCCTGGGACCCTGGGGGCCTCTCCCAGCTCTCACCAGCAGCTGGTAGAGGCAGCAGTTGTGGGAGCGGAGGGAGTGTTTGTGCCCTCTCCCCTCCCTGCACCACATGGCCAAAACACAGGGGAGGCTGACAGTGAGATGGGGTGGGGAGTGGGCTGAAAATGAACTTGCATAGGTCCTCTCCCTTTAGGGCTTGGTCAGAATGAGGTCTGACATGGTGTCAAAGAGGGGCTGGACGTCACGTGCCTTGTTGTAGGGATAAAGCCTAAACCACACCCAATTGCCTCAACCCCCTTCTTGGATCCTAGGAAGGCACCCAAGGACAAATTCTTGCATGCTCCAGCCTCAGTGGCTTTTGGGACATGCCTAGGAGGAGCCATGATGGGCTCAGGCCAGCTTTCCTCTCCACACTCACAGCTAAGGAGGCCAGAGGAGGAAAGAGAGGACTGTGGGAGCCCAGATAGCCATCTGGACAAGGTCCAGTACTCATCTCCATGGAGATCCCCTCCCACTCCTGCTCCCTGCTTGGAGTGCCTGCTACCCTCATCCTTCACTCTCTGCTAGGTCACTGTCAGGGTGGGACTGGAACTGGCTGAGGGAAGGTGGGGAGTGGCCTAAGCTGAGTGCGGAAGAAGGTGATGATGGGTGGACCCCAGCTTCGGCGGGCTGTTTGCTGATGGATAAAGAAAAATATTTTTTTCCTAAAAGATTTATTCATTTTTATTGGAAAGTCAGATTTACAGAGTGAAGGAGAGACAGAGAGAAAGATCTTCCATCTGCTGGTTAACTCCCCAAATGTCTACAATGACCAGAGCTGAGCTGATTCGAAGCCAGGAGCTTCTGGGTCTCTTATGTGGGTAGAGAGTCCCAAGGACTTGAGTCATCCTCCACTGCTTTTCCAGGCCACAAGCAGGGTGCTGGATGGGAAGTATAGCAGCTAGGACACGAATCAGTGCCCATATGGGATGCCAGTGCTTGAGGGCAGCAGTTAGCCAGTTGAGCCATCATGCTGGCCCCATACACACAAGCATACCTGTACCCCACTCATCCTCAGACACCCCTAGAATGGTCACCCATTCAACATTCCACACACCTGCATGCAAGCACTGTACACTCACACACTGACATCCACTCAGTCATGGCACCCTCAGAAATTTGAACACATTTGGACATACATGTGGTCATGTACTTCCACATTCACAAACCTATGCACACACCTATTCCCCCAGCCTTAAATTCAAATACCCTTTTTGGGCCCAGAGAAGTAGCTTAATGGCTTAAGAACTCATCTTGCATATGCCAGGAGCCCATATGGGTACCAGTTCATGTCCTGGCTGCTACACTTCCATCCAGCTCCCTATTTGTAGTTTGGGAAAGCAGTTGAGAACTGCCCAAAGTCTTGGGATCTTATACCCATGTTGGAAACTCACAAAAACCTCCTGGTTTCAGGCTTCAGAGTAGCTCAGCTTTGGCCATTGTGGCCATTTGGAGAGTGAACCAGTGGGTGCAAGATCCTTCTCTCTGTCTCTCCTCTCTGTAAATCTGACTTTCCAATACAAATAAATAAATCTTTTTTTTTTTGTAATTTATTTTTCCCTTCTACTTTAATCTTATGGTACAATTTCATAGGCTAAAAAAAAAAACCCTAAAAAATTCATATCCTTTTTGGTAACGTTATTACTTACTGTGTTGAGTATGCATGTTATCACCCCCACACCTCATCTGACACACATACTCATTGGCACACACACATTCAGCTGTCCTCACACTCCAAAATATATCCACACTGCCTCTTGGGGGGCCGGGGCCATCTATGTACTGAATCTAACCAGCTATAAGTGTGTGTGTGTGTGTGTGTGTGTGTGTGTGTTAATCCCTGCTAAAGTACCTGGAAGGATTGTCCAAATACTTGGACCCCTGCCACCCATGTAGGAAGTCCAGGTGGGGTTGTGGAGTCGTGGCTTTGGTCAGACCTAGCCCTGGTGTTTGCAGTCATGTGGGGAGTGAAACAGTGAATAGAAGATCTCTCTCTCTTTTATTTTTATTTATTTATTTTTAACTTTAATATTTTATTTTGTGTAAAAAAGGGCAAATTTAGCGAATTATTTTCATCTTGTACATAAAGTTATAATATTAATGCTTTTCACATCCATGATGAAAATTTGCAATTTGGTAAAAATGGAAGGAACATAAATTTCCCTGAAGGAATTTTTCACGTCATCATAGGTGTACATCATTGGAAAGTTTCACAACACTTTCTCAATGATCACAAGTTATCAAAAAATAAAAGATTAAAGTTATACAGATATTGATCTTTATATTAAATACATACAGAAATGATGTAAGTAACTTATACAGTTTACTTTGACCTCTGTCCTCAAAAGAGTTTCCCAGGGGCAGATGCTTTTCTTTTATATAAATGTCTGTGGCTTTATTTAAAATACGAAAATCAAAGGAAGAAGCCCGGTTTAATCACAGTATTTTTAAAACCCCTTCCCAATATTAAAGGATCATTATCAAATATATAGCAGCATGATACAAATATTGATGGGAGAGGGTGTTCACATTGTGCAAAATTAATAATAATAAGAATATTTGTTTTTTAATAATCATTTTTATTTTTATTGGAAAGTCAGATATAGAGGAGAAGAAACAGAGAGGAAGATCTTTTTTCCACTGATTCACTCCCCAAGTGGCCATAATAGTTGGAGCTGAGCTGATTTGAAGCCAGGAACCAGGAGCTTCTTCCAGGTCTCCCATGTGGTTGCAAGGTTCCAAAGCTTTAGGGTATCCCCTACTGCTTTCCCAGGCCACAGACTGGATGGGAAGCCAGGCTGCGGGGTCATGAACTGGTGCCCACATGGGATCCTTGCAAGTTCAAGGCAAGGACTTTAGCTGCTAGGCTATTGCACTGGGCCCACAAATCACTTTTCCTAACAAGTGTGTGTGGGATGATGGAATAAGAGCACAGATAGAGCTAAAAGGAGGAGGTTGGGAAGTGTTCAGATCTTGAGGCCACAAGCCAGATTTCAGGAAGCAGATTTGAAAACTCCAACAGAGTCCTGATGCCTGTGTGGGGTATAGAGTAGCTGATAGCAAAGACTTGCAGAATAAGTGAGCAGCAGAAATGACTCAGTCTCCTGTCTCCCACTGCCTATCTGTTGCATACAAGTGTGGGTAACCAGGCAGCTGGTGGTCGGTGTCACCTCACCCAGTGATGTCAGCCGGTTGGCATCCTCCTATCATTCTGAAGGGTGGCAAATTGAGTTGCCAGCACAAGCAACCTGCATGGATCCTAGGCCTGGATCCTGGTCTCAGGCTATGCCTTCTGAGCGAAGAAGGTTCTGCAAACCCGCTCTCACTATGATGGTGCATAGGGCTGTCCCAGCCCAAGGGGCAGAGGTTCAGTGTCTGGGAGGAACAGACAGTGACTATGCTTAAGACTTGGGCCCTAGCCAGGAGAAACAAGTTGGACCCCCTGAAGTCTACAGAAACAAAGAGACCACCCAGCAGAAAGGCTCCTGAAAGGGTCTTTGGTGTAAAACAGGACCTTAGGTTTTTCTGCAAGAGGCCATGGACTTAATCCATGTATTTGCTTATTTCATAAACTACATCTTGAGTATCTTTTTTTTTTAAGGTTTGTTACTATTCAGCACCTTTTAAAAATGTTTATTTTTAAATGTTTGTTACCTTGATGAGGGGATTGCAGACCTATGCATGTATCTGGGATGGGAAGAAATGGGGGAGGGGAAGATGAATGAGGGGAGAGACCTCGCCCTCCCTCCTGTGACTGTGCAGGTAGGGAGAGGATTTGCTGCTCCTTGCTGCCACACCACATCAGTGTCAGGGGACAGGGAAGGACCCCGACAGTGAGGATTGCTGAGGATGTTACTTGGGTCATCTTGATTGTTCTGAGATGGTATTGTGCCAGGTGAGATACCATCTCCCCTACCACTGCTAGCTCTGCCTGTTTTAGTATGTCCATAGCGTTAGATGCTCGGTAGAGAATTTGGCCTGTACTGTTGTACAACCTGCTTTTCTTTCCAACTTTTGTTGAGGCACTCAAGGTTCTCTGTTGAATCAGAGAGTCTAGCTGTCCTGTCTTTTGTGTGCATCCCAGAATGTTGTCTTTCCCTACACAGAGTCAGCATCAAGGGCAGCCCAGTCCCTCAGCATGAATTCTGAGGCCAGATCAGATGTCCATGTGATATTTCCTGAGGTTGGGAATGTTCCCTGAGGTGGAGTGGGTCCATCAGGCTCATTTATAAGATCTCCTACTGAGTTGGTCCCTAGATCCAGCTCTTGCATGTGCCAGTGGGCACTACAGCCCAGCCCAGCCCAAGCCAGCCCAGCTTAGCCTGCCTGGCCCGTTCCTCAGACACAGCCTGGTGTGCACTGGCAGGTACTCTGAAGTGGTTGGGGTGCTACCAAGGACCCCTACAAGATCTGCATCCAGATTTGGTCCCCATGTGTGCCAGAAGGTGCTGCAGTCTGACCCGGCTCACCCCCAGTTCCAGCTGTTATTTATACTGCTGGGTGCCAAAGCCTAGCCTGACATGGCCTTCCTCAGCCCTGACATGCACTGGCAGGTACTGCAACCTAGTTGGGGTGACTGCAAAGAACCCTTATCAGACTTACCACCAAATACAGACTCTTGTGAATGCCACAGATACTGCAACCCAGCTACCCACCCAGTCCACTTCAAGCTCAGGCTCTTTTGTGTGTAGGTGGGTGTTTCAGCCTGACCCTTTGGATTTCCTCTTTTGATCCACTCCATCTCCATTGATTATCTTTGGGTGCATTGGCTCGGTCTGTGGAAACCCCCGAAATAATTTTACATATGTTAAACAAGTCCTCAGTGACCCACATTGTGACCCATCTTTAATCCCCATCACCACTGGTGGCACACACATCCCTATTCCACCCATGAGCGTGTGTCAGCAGTGATGGCAATAGGGTGGCTCAAACTACCATGTGTCCATGGTGCCATGGTGGAATGGCAGGCACTCTGTCCCTTTCTCCCAAGAGCTTTTGTTTTTTCTTTTTGGTAAAGTTTTATTTAATTTTACTGGAAAGGCATATTTACTCAGACAGAGAAAGATCTCCCATCTACTGATTCACTCCCTAAATGACCGCAATGGCCAGAGTTGAACCCATCTGAGGTCAAGAGCCAGGAGCTTCTTCCAGGTCTCCCATGTGTTTTCAGGGTCCCAAGGGACCATCCTTTACTGCTTTCCTAGGCTGTAAACAGCTGGATGGGAAGGTGAGCAGCTGGGACTGCCCTTATGGGATCCCAACACCTGCAGGGAGAAGATTAGTCAACTGACCCATTGTGTCAGGCCATCCCCCAAGACATCCCAGAAATAAAAGGAGAAAAGGAAAGAAAGAAAAATAGAACAGGCAACTATGCTGGCACACTGGGGTATAGTAAACAAATAGTTGACATTAACCAGGCCCAGAAGGCCTGCCAGCTATTTTCTCCCAGCAATGTAACATTTGCTTAGGTACGAGGAACCCTAGGCTGTGTCCTACAGCTGGGGTGTAGCATCCTTTCTGTAGCAGGTTGGTAGGTACCTTGAATGTGATAATGAGCAAGATGTGTACAACAATATCAGACAGGCAGCATCTGGATGCAAACTAAAGAGCAATGGTGAAACATAGTTTAGGTCAAAAAATGTTTATGGGATAGGCTGGTGTGGCACTCAATAGGATAATCTACCCTGTGCAGGCACCCATATGAACAATTATTTGTATCCTGGCTGCTCTAGCCCTTTTAAACATTTTATTTATTTTTATAAAGGCATATTTACAGAGAAGGAGGTGCCAAGAGCCCACCTGAAGTCAGGAGCCAGAAGCTGCCTCCGAGTTTCCCACACTGGTGCAGGGTCCCTAGGCTTTGGGCCATCCTTGACTGCTTTCCTAGGACACAAACAGTGAGATGGATGGGGAGTAGAGCAGCCAGGACATGAACTGGTGCCCGTATGGGATCCTGGCACATGCATGGTGAGGATGGAGTCAGTGAGCCATTGCGCCATACCAACTTCCATTCTAGCTCCCTGTTTGTGACTTGGGAAAGCAGTGGAGGATGGGCCAAGTCCTTGAGCCACTTGCACCCACATGGGAGATCTGGAAGAAGCTCCTGGCTCCTGACTTCGGATCAGCTCAGCTCCAGCCATTGTGGTCATTTGGGGAGTGAACCAGTAGATGGAAGATCTTTTTTCTACCTCTCCTTATCTCTGTAAAAGCTGCCTTTCAAATAAAAATAAATAGGCCTGATATGGTAGCCTAGTGGTTCAAGTCCTTACCACATGGATGCTGGTTCATGTTCCAGTGGCCTGACTTCCCATCCAGTTCCCTGCTTGTGGCCTGGGAAAGCAATTGAGAACAGCCCAAAGGCTTGGGACCCTGCACCCATGTGGGAAACTCGGAAGAAGCTCCTGTCTCCTGGCTTCAGATTGACTTAGTTCTGGCCATTGCTGCCACTTTGGAAATGAATCCAAGGATGGAAGATCTTCCTCTCTGTGTATCTGACTTTCCAATAAAAACATTAAATCTTTAACTAACTAACTAACTAACTAACTAACTAAATCTTTAAAAAGTATGGTCATGGGATCACATAACTGAGGAATGTATATGAAAACTTTCGGTGAGGCTTAATCCATCGCCTTCATCTTTCTCTGTCCTGTTTGCCTCCCTTCCATGCTGCCTCTTTATCCTGCAAATGGATCAAGTTCTCGGGCCCCAAGGTTCCTTGTTAAGATCCAGGAGGGGAGAGAGGGAACAACTTGGCCACCGTTGTCCCAACAAGTCCTTAGATCCCCACTGATTGTCATCATGCCTGAGCATTCTGGATTAGAGTGAGACCACGGGCCACACCTCTAGCCCCCAAGAGAGTTATCAGTTCTCGCTGAACAAAACGAATTTCCAAATGGAAACTGAGGACCTTTAAGAAAAGGGAAATAGAGCCTAGCACATGGTTCCTGCTTCTGGAAAAGTAGTTAGTGAAAGAGGCTACCAACACAATCAAAGGAAATTGGGAACTGGGATGCTTTTTAACCAAAATAAAACTCTCACGCAGGTTTGGCCACTGACTTTTGGGGGCCCAGTATGAAATGAAACTGCAGGGCTGCTTGTTCAAAAGTGATTCAGATTTTCACAATGATAGCAAGAAATTGAGTCTGGGACTCTTTTTAGGACCAGGTGGCCTCTAGGTGGGGATCTGAAGGATGAACAAAAACTAGCCTGTGGGATGCTTCAGGCAGAAGGGAGGCAATCGGGGTGCTCTGGAAGAGCACCTGGCGTTAGGGTACCAGATGAGTCTGGGAAGCCAGGGGGTAAAGCTCACAGGGAATCCTGGCTAGGGAGGTTCTGGGAAATCAAAGCCTGTCACCGCTTTGCTTGGTGGCTGCTATGGGCACACCTGTTGTCAAGCTTGGGAGACGTGGGAGTGAACTGGAGACCAGACTTCACCATGGTCTGAGAGCAGGTTAACACGGCAGGTCAAGAAGCCATAGCAAAACCCATCACCATTTGTTGTCTCATTTTTCCAATCAGCACCATTGTGAGATGACTTGCACCTTAATGTCCTTTCTAGCACTAATATCATCCAGTTCTCAAGATTTATTTGAAAGGCAGAGTTACAGACAGATGGAAAGACAGAACAAGAGAGATCTTCCATTTATTGGTTCCTCCCCAAATAATCATAGGGTTGCACCACCTGATGATGGCTCAGGTAGTTGAGTCTCAGACATCTATATAGAAGTTGGAGTTCCCAAATATTGGTTTTGCTACTGCAATCATTTGGGGATGACATGGGCCTTAATATGTTCTTGCAGGGCACCCATTGTCTTTAGGGTATGACAGGCAATTTGTTCCCATCTGTTATAAGGAGTCACACGCTCTCTTCATGGTGACTGCCATCCACAAGGCTTCCCCAGATGGAGCTTCATAGAGCCAGGGAAACTGGTCTGGTCTTAAATGCCAGCCTTAAGTATGTTGTAAAGCACTCAGTAAATACTTGTGGGATGAGTGGAGGTGATTATTCAGACCGGCTCAATTATGAGAAAGCTTTAGAAAGCCTAGAAATTTATTTAGGGGTCATCTGTGACAGAAGCATGGTAGAACAGCCAACACCCCAATTTGGGATGGTTGTCTTAGAAGTTGTTTGCTCAAAAGAAAGGGTGCCAGGGATCCTTGGTGGATTCTGAATAGCAGAGGATGTGAACCTGGGGGTGAGGTGGGGTGGGGTGGGGTGGGGAGGAAGATGCAGGGATGACACTAGGATTCCATGCCTGAGTCCCTCAATGGGCCTAGGCACAGCCAAGATGGGCACCCAGCCAATATCTCTGGCTGTGGTGCGCCTGGAGATCTTATCAGAACACACGATTGATGTCTGGTACTGAGTCATGGGACCTGCGGCCTAAGAAACAGCCCCAGTGTTGAAAGAGGCCTGGGGAGGGGGTGTGGAGGGTGTCTCCAATTTGCCAACAGTGCAAACATCATCACACCCACACTTCCTGTCACCCTGGGTCACCTTGGTCATCACTCATCTCTGACCCTGTCTTTCACTTGTCACCCTTATTCTGTATCACAACCCTAACCCCTTTCTCACCCATGCTGTCACATGACCCAATTCCCATAACTACAATGCCTTCTCCAGTGCTTCTACTATGCCTGTTCCAGTCCCAACCCAAAGCTGTGACTCTCTGAACCAACTTGCTCATCCTTATCAGCTGCCTCCACCCAACCTGGTCCATTCCCAGCTCTCCTGTTGCCTCTGCTGCCACCATGCCATCCTTGCCATATACGTCCTAATAGTCTCCCAGCCCTTTCACCTGTTCCAGTTCATCATCTCTAAGTCCTCTGTCCCATTATCACCTTCCCAGTTCCTGCCCCATCCCTGTCTCCTCCAGGTCTTCATCATTCTGGTCCCAGTTCTCTCTCTCTCTTTTTACATTTAACTTATTTTTAAAATATCTGTTACATAGGGATTGCAGACCCATGCAGGTCTTTGCATGGGATGGAAGGGATGCAGGGGTGAGGGGAAAGTGGGTGACAGGAAAGATCTCGCCCTCCCTCGTGTGTCTATGTGGGGAGGGGAGGGAGATGTGCTGCTCCTAGCTGCCAGATCTCAGCAGTGTCAGGGAACAGGGATGATCTCCTGATTTTGTCCCAAGGACCCCGATGGTGGGAAGAATATCCTGAGGGTGTCACTTGCATGGTCTTCATTGTTCTGAGGTGGCCCAACCTAGTCAGTCCACCACAGATCCAGTTCTCACATATACCAGTGGGTGCTGTGACCTAGTTGGGGCAACCCCCAATAGCTCCTCCAGGCCCACTCCCAGCCTTATTTTTTGCGTGTGCTAACCTCTGCTGAGATCTAGTTTGGCCCAGTCTGTATCCCATCCAGCTCTCATGAACACCTGTGGGTGCTGCCGCTTAGCTAAGTCCAATCCACCCCCAGACCCAGCCTTCACATATGCCAACAGGTGCTACGACATTTTCCATCTTGGGGCACCCCCATCCCTGGTAGATACATCCCTGGCAGGAGAGTGCTCATAGTTCCCCTGCCAGGCATGTTTCCAGCCCTAGATCTTGCCCCTGCCAGGGATGCACCTGACATAATTAGCACCCATTTCTGACACTTATCAATTGGTGCTATAGCCTAGCCTGGCTGGCCCACACTCATCCTGGCTCTTGCGCACACTAGTTGGTATGGCAGCTTAACCCAGTTTGGCCTGCCCCAGGGTGGCCTGCTGCCAGGCCCAGCTCTTGTGCTCACTTGGGGAAGTGGCAGTTCAGTCAGGGAGTCCTTGAAGGTCTCCTATCAGACCCATTCTGAGGCCTGTGTCTTGCATATGCTAGCAGGGTAGTGTGGCCCAGTCTGAGATGGCCTGCCTCCAGTCTCAGCATTCACTAGCAGGTACTATACAGTTTGGCTCAGCCCAGCCTTTTCCCAGTCCCAGCTCTTGCTGAGGGGTGTAGTAGCCTAGCCCAGTCTGGTCCACCTCCAGCCTGCACGTGACCTCGTAGGTGTTGTGGTTCAACTCAGTCTGGCCTGAACCCTGCCCTGGCTCTCATTTGTGCCAGTCTGTGCTGTGGACTGATACTGTCCGGTCTACTCCCAGACCCAGCTCACATGCATGTCAATAGGTGCTGCAGCCCAGCCTTGTCTAGCCTGTTCCCAGCCCTGGCTCTTGCGCTCACCAGCAGGAGCTGTGTCCTAGCATGGTAGTTCCCCAAGTATTCCTACCAGGCCTGCTCCTAGCAACAGATCTTACATGTGCCAGTGGGTGCTGCTACCCAGACTGACATGGCTGGTCCCTAGTCCTGGCACTCACCGGCTGGTACTATGGCCTAGCTCAACTAGCTCACACTCATTCCGGCTCTCATTGGTGGATGCCACAACGTAGCTCAGTGTGGCCCACCACCAGATCCAGCTCTCCTGTGATTTGGTAAGTGCCACAAACTAGCCTGGCTTTTTCCACATCCATTCTGCCTCTGGTGATGGCCAGCAGGTGCTGGACCCTTGCCTGTCCTAGTCCACCCAGAGTCTCTGTTCTCGTATTTATAAGCAGGAGCTGCAGCTCAGCAGGAGAGTCCCCACAGTTCTCCTACCAGGTCCAATCCCAGTCTCAGGTCTTACATGTGCTGGCAGGTGCTTTGACCCAGGATGGCATGGTCCACCCTTAATCTCAGCTCTCACTGGTGGGTGTTGCATGCCAGCAGGCTGGGAGTGGCCCACACGCTGTCCTGGGTCTCATGTATGCCAGTGGGTGATGAGGCCTGGCCCAGCCTACCCCAGCCTGGCCTATCCCTGGATACAGCCCACACAAATGCTGACAAATGCTACAAAGTTGCCTGGTCTGGTTGGCCCCCAGCCCTAGCTCTAGTGCTCCCCATACTAGTCCCACAGCAGGCCTGTTAGGGGAGTTCCCCAAATTCCCCATACAAGACCTGCTCCTGGCCCCGATCTCACACGTGCCAGTGAGGACAGCTGTCCTATTTGGCCTGGTCTGCCCTCAGTTCTGGCCTTTGCATGTGCTGGAGGGTGCTTCAGCCTGGTCTAGTCTGGCTTCCTCCCAGCACCAGATCCTGCAAGTGTCAGGTGGGTTCCTGTCAGTTGAATTCTGTGGTCCAGTCTGGCTTGGCCAATCACTGCTCCCAGTTCTCTGCGTAAACTGGCAGCTGTTACAGTCCCACAGAGGTGAACTCACAATTCTCCTACAGAATCTGACCCTAGATCCAGTTCTTAGTGTTCTGGTGGTTGCTGTAGCCCATTCTGACTTGGCCCAGCCCATGCTCTGACACTTGCAGATGGGTACCCAGCCAGGCACGCCCCTGCCCCCAACTCCAGCTTTTGCATACACTAGCAGATCTTTATTTATTTATTTTTAAAGATTTATTTACTTTTTTATTGCAAAGTCAGATATATAGAGAGAGGCGGAGAGACAGAGAGGAAGATCTTCTGTCTGATGATTTACTTCCCAAGTGACTGCAATGGCTAGAGCTGAGCTGATCTGAAGTCAGGAGCCAGGAACTCTTCTGGGTCACCCACGTGGGTGCAGAGTCCCAAAGCTTTTAGCCATCTTTGACTGCTTTCCCTGGCCACAAGCAGGGAGCTGGATGGGAAGCAGGGCTGCCAGGATTTGAATGGCACCCATATAGGATCCTGGAGTGTTCAAGGCGAGGCCTTTAGCCACTAGGCTACCATGCTGGACCCACTAGCAGATCTTTAAAAAAAATAGAATAGGCAACTATGCTGGCATACTATTATAGTTATCACAGATTTGGCATTAACCAGGCCCAGAATGTCTGCCAGCTACTAGCTGCTATTCTCCCAACAGTGTAACACTTGCCTGATAAAAGGCAACCCAGCCAGTTGCCTACAGGTAGGGTGGGTCCCTCTCTTCTCTGACCCCTATCTGCGATCCCTAAGTGCTTTGTGGGTGCCTGCTTGGAGCCTGTGTCTTCTGGCCTTGCTGGGCCTCCCCCACTGGGCTTGCTGGGCTCTCTACCCTCCTTTACACCAGGGCCAAGGTAGCTTCACATGGATCTTTTGTTTGGCTGGGTCCTGTTGTGCTGGAACACTGGGTGTAGATGTCTGGCCAGGAAGTCTCCACGTCTTCTCTTTCTGCACCTACGGCACCTGGCAGTAACCAGCCTGGTCCAGAATTCCCATTTGTTAGAATTTCCAGGTTCCCCTACCCATCACCCTAAGGGATTTCTGCTCCTACCTACCCTGATACTTAACACAGAGGATTCGCCACTTGCTCGGGCAGTTGCGCTGTCTTGTCCACCAAAAGCTTGGTGAGCAGTAGTAGCCTTGTCTATCTCCGTCACGGCCAAGTCCCCAGGGATCCTGGCCCAGTGTGAGCTCCCAACAGGGGCTCAATGAGGAATAAATGCCTTGTCTTGAGTCCCAGGCGCACACGGAGTGCCTTGTCCAGCACTTGGCATGTGCTTGCTACTTCAACCCTGTCTTGTTTATTTGCTGCCTATTTTATTTACTTTTGAGTATTTCCAGGGCTTTCAGCCGACTGAGCACAAGTGTCTCTGACAAAGTTCAAGCAGAGAGATGCACTTACACTTACTTGTCAGAAAGCGAGGGTGCCGAGAGAAAGGCAGTTAGTCAAAGAGCCAGGAAAACACTTAATTAGGGCAAAGAGAAGCTTGGTTCACAGTGCCACTTTTGAATTTATCTCTCAGTTCTCCAAGGCAGGTGGCAGGAACGGGTCAGGGGTTGAGGGAGGACCTGATGAAGATGTTTCTTTTTCTTTCCCCTTTCTTTTTAGTCTTTTTCCTTCTCCTCCTCCTTCTCCTGCCTCTGCTTCTCCTCTTCTTTCAAGATTTATTTAGGAATCTGCATTGTGGCAGGTAAAGCCACCATCTGGGGGCCCAGTGCGGTAGCCTAGTGGCTAAAATCCTTGCCTTGCATGCACCAGGATCCCATGTGGGTGTCGGTTCTTGTCCCAGCTGCTTCACTTTCAATCCAGCTCTATGCTGGTGGCCTGGGAAAACAGCCAAGGATGGCCCAAAGCCTTGGGACCCTGCACCCAAGTGGGAGACATAGAAGAAGCTCTGTGTTCTTGGCTTCAGACAGGCCCAACTTTGACCATTGTGGCCACTTGGGGAGTGAACCAGTAGATGGAAGATCTTTCTCTGTGTCTTTCTTTCTCTCTGAATACCTGCCTTTCCAAGAAAAATAACAATTAAATGTTAAAAACAGAAAGTCACCACCTGTGATGTTAGATTCCACATGGTTGTCAGTTTGTGTCCTGGCTGCTCCACTTCCAAGCAGTGCTCACATGGGATGCCTGTGTCATAAGTAAGTGCATAACTCGTGTACCACAGCATCTCTGGACCCCTTCTTCTGAACCCTCGTACCGTTAAACGGGTGGGTTTCAGAAGTAAATATGCAAATGATTAAATTTGGGCCAGATGCAATGCTAAATCAATTGCTAAATCCTTACCTTACAAATGCTGGGATCCCATATGGGCATTGGTTCATGTCCCAGCTGCTCCACTTTCCATCTAGCTCCCTGCTTAAGGCCTAGGAAAGCAGTAGAGAACGGGCGAAAGCCTAGGACCCTGCACCTGCATGGGAGACCCAGAAGAAGCTCCTGGCTTCAGATCGGCTGGTTGTTGTGAGAGTTTGGGAGAGTGAGGCAGCAAATGGAAGAGAGAATTAAACTCAGACTCTGCTCTTTACTCTTAGGTCATATTCTGCTTATATCATTTCCAAGGATTTATCCTTGGGAAAATAATTGGAGATGTAGACAGAGTCTTTTATTTGCAATATTGAAACAAACTAACAACTCAGTGATGGAGGAGAAGACATTAAAGTCAGTATGGCTTTTTTCCTAGTGCTGGGGAAGAGGCATGTAGCCCATCAATTAACACCTACATCTTGCATTGCAAGTCGCTGGGTTTGATTCTTGGCTACAGCTCCGGACTCCAGTTTCGGCTAGCTGTTTGTGACTGGGGAGTGAGGCGGTGGATGGGTAATATCTCTGTTTGTATCTCTCTCTCAAATAATTAAACGAAACATTTTAAAAACTCGTAGTTCTGAAGCGTTGACAATTATTCTGTAATCATGGCATTAGGTGAAAAGAGTTTTATATAAGCAGGCTTATGCAGAATTATTTTTAATTATGTCAACAAAGTACTTAGAAAAAAAACAGTATTTAGATTACTGGATGAAAGGAGGGAATGTATTAACAGGCATTATGCCATTTCTGAGTTGTGAGCAATTTCTTTTTACTTCTTGTAACTTTCACGTTTGATGGATATTATCACAGTTCCAAATAAAAGCTGTACTTTCGTGTAAAAAAAAAAAGAGGCAAAAAACGCTGTTTATGTGAAAGTATCAGTATTTTATAGCTCTGAATTACTCTCTGATTCACTGCACTGTAAACCCTGTGAGCCCAAGCTTCTATTTTCCGGCGCCAGACCTGGGAGGCGTGAGTGACGGAGCTGCGTGGCGCGCTGAGCCCATCCTGCTCTCGGCTCTCCATCCGCCGGCTTGCTCAGCTCTCTCTTCTTTCGGTGTCCCAAACAACCCCTCCCGCACACAGCAAGAGGCTACCCGGGGCTGCCTGGAGTCATAAACCCCCCAAATCCGCCCCTGCCCCCACCCTACCAGGCGGCCGCACGCTCCAGGGCTGAGCTCTGAATGTGAGCGGACGATTCGAATAGTAAATATGGAAATCAGCCCCCACCTCGAGCGCAAGCCGGCTCTGGCTCCCGCGCCCCACAGTTTCCCGGGTGAAAGCTCCAACTCTTCTGGCGTGGCTTCCCTCGGCTGCCGCCTCCTCACCAATTTCTTAGCCCCACTCCTGCCCTTCCGCCCCAAATCTGAGCTCAGGTACTAATCCTCCCAAGCCCTCCCCTATTTGTGGATTGCTAGGGGTTCCCTGTCACTGTAGGAGCGGGTGGGAGACGGAACCCGGTAGGAGACAGCTCCAGGTCTAGGGTGACCGACCTCTCCAGGGTCCTGCACTCCTAGCCAGGGGGGATTTCCCAGGCCGAGGTTGGGGGAACGTTTGTTTATCCCTTTCTCTACTGCTGTTCAGGTGGATTTGAATGTGGCTTCCTCCTGGAGGGCCTCCCTGGTGTCCTCTAATCCTTGAGCTTCATCTCAGGCCTCCCTGGCAGCTCCCAGAGGCTCCCCGCACCATTATCTCTAACGACTGCACCTACTTGTTTGCTCATTAGTTTGAGGAGCCCTCCAGGGCTGGGAGGGGAACCTGCGCTCTGACGTGCAGCACCCTGGCCAGGCCCTTGAAGATCTAGTGAGTCATGAAGGTACAATGTTTCCTTGCAGGTACTCCTGACCGTCTCCCCGCTGCTCTGAGGGAGACAGTTCCGACAGAAATCCTGAGTTCTGGTGCACTCTCCATTGAGGAGGAAATTGTCTCTTGAGCTAAGGAACAGTGTGGATTGTTGGGTCCCGTGCAATGTCTCAGTTGGCTAATCCTGCCCCTTCATGCACCAGTGTCCCATTTGGGCACTTGTTGGGTCCCAGCTGCTCCACTTCCCATCCAGCTCCCTGCTTGTGGCCTGGGAAAGCAGCAGAGGACGGCCCAAAGCCTTGGGACCCTGCACCCATGTGGGAGACCTGGAGAAAGCTCCTGGCTTCTGGCTTCCGATCAGCTCCAGCCATTGCAAACATTTGGGGAGTGAATCAGCAGGTGAAAGATCTTTTTGTCTTTCCTTCTCTCTGTAAATCTGATCTACCTTCCCAGTAAAAAAAAATCTTTTAAAAAAAATGGATTGCAGAGGTGGGAGTTTGTTGGGGATAGTGATTGTGTGGTTAGGAACAGTGTTGGGCAGCGACCCAACAGGGCGCCGGCTACATGGTGTGAATTTCTTCAGGATGGCTACCTAGGGGACAGACAGTTCTCTGTTGATGATGGCCATCCTATGGCCAGCCCCTGGGGAAACATGCCTCTCCTGTGCCCCTGACCCCTTTAGTATGGCCTTGGTAGGAGGCCCCTGCCACTTGGGTGAGCTGGGAGCGATTTCAGAGGCATCAATCTCCAAACACTCTGTAGGCCAGCTTGGGAAGTCTTTGTCCCCTTCAGCCACCTCGGGGACCATGGACTGTATGTGGAAAACAGGCCTTGGAGTGCAGGGCCAGGGGCTCAGCCTGGGGACTGCTCTTGTCCCCATCGCCAGCCCATTCTGGAGCTGGCTGTTAGGTCTGTGGCTCCTTATAAAGCATAGAAACCAGGCGTTGGGTGGACCAGGCCTTGAGGTCATGCACTGGATAAGCAGGGGAAAGGACAACAGCTGGCCATGGGATCGGATAGAGTTGACACACATGTACACTGCTGTCCCCCACACCCCACTTCCTGCTCTTCTCTCTGACCTGGGTGAGACTTTCTGTCTCGAGGCACTGGCCAGGTTGTGCGGTCAGGTAGCAAGATGAAAGGCAAGTCTGGACAGGTGGACAGTGGCACTGGCCCCAGGGTGGGGTGTGCATGCCTGTGTTGGGGAGAGGGGAAGCAGGGCAGAGTCGCAGGCAGAGGGCAGGGAGGGAAAGGTGGGCTGTCTGAGCTAGCTACTCCGGACCTCCTCCAGGAACTGCACAGGCAGATGCTGGGTTGGGCTGGGCTCTGCTGGGCTGGGCTGGGCAGAGTTTGGGTCTGGGCTGGGGAGGAGCTGGAGGGTGGAGAATGGTCCCTTGGTGAGGTCACTTCTAGGGTGGGAGCCAAGGTCCCTTTCTGGGAAGGAAAGGTAAGGTTATGAAAGCAGGAGAGATTCAGATCGGATTACAGGAGGGGCAGGTGATGGTGGCTTATGGAACTGCAGGTGTATCACCATTTGGGCTGCTTTGGAAGACAGAATGAAAGAGGCCCTACCACCCTATCCCTCTATACGCAACAGGCTGTCTTTTTTTTTTTTTAAGATTTATTTATTTTTATTGCAAAGTCACATACATAGAGATGAGGAGAGAGAAAGAGAGAGAGGAATATTTTCCGTCCAATGATTCACTCCCCAAGTGAGCACAATGGCCAGAGTTGCACCAATTCAAAGTCAGGAGCCAGGAGCTCTTCTGGGTCTCTCATGTGAATGCAGGGTCTCAAGGCTTTGGGCTGTCCTCGACTGCTTTCCCAGGTCACAGGCAGGAAACTGGATGGGAAGTGGGGCTGCCGGGATCAGAACCTGTGCCCATATGGGATCCTGGCGCGCTCAAGGCGAGCTGGGCCCCCACACTGTCTTCTTGGGCGATGGATGGGAGGAGGTTGGAGCAGGGCAGCCTAACTTGTCAGCCAGATATTCAGGCCTCTACAGCCGAGGTGACTCTTGGGGACCTGGGGTATGGATCAGGCCAGCTCTGGACTTTAGTTATTCCTGGTGAATTGGGGTCAGTCTCACTTATAGTCAGGTCCCTGTTTGCCACCCGGGCCTGGTGTGATGGTTCAATTGCGTAATCCTTCCTCTCAAATGACAGGATCTATTTGGGCACCAATTCCTGTCCCAGATACTCTGCTTCCCTTCCAGCTCCCTGTTGGGAAAGCAGTCAAGGATGACCCAAGCCTTGGGACCCTGCACTCCTGTAGGAGACTCAGAAGAAGCTTCTGGCTCCTGGCTTCAGACTTACTCAGCTTTGGCCATTGCGGCCACCTAAGAAGTGAACCAGCATCGCTTCTCAGACTTTTGGCTAAGATCAAGTGTAGGAGTGAACCAGCAGATGGAAGATCTTTTTCTCTGTCTCTCCTTCTATCTGTAAATCTGCATTTCCAATAAAAGGGGGGGGGAAGCCCAGAGACAAAGTTTTAAGATTCCGTCATCACAGGCAGAGCCAGGAAAGAACCCAGCAGGGACTGGGCTGAGTGGGGAAGGGAGGGCGGAGCCAAGGCCTGCAGGGAGGAGAGGTGCTCCAGGATGAACGCATGTGCATGGCCCCCTCAAATCTCACCTGCCAATCTGTGAAGCAACAAGTGGGCATTCTAGCCCATGGCATAAGCCCCTCCTCAGGCTGCTGTTCCCCTGGTCCTGTCTCTTTTGCCCCAAGGACCCTCTGCAGTGAAGAACCTAAGTGTTTTCTGCTTTTGTGATTTCTGCCTTGCTTGCTTGGCTGGGGGCTGTGTGAACTCCAGGCCTGACAGTTTATGTGACACCTGGCAGGACACCTGGCAGGTCACGTAGGCAAAGAATTCCTTAGGATGGAGGCCTCTGGTGTTAAATAAGACTTGCTCACTGCCCTATAGCCCACCAATTTGTTGAAAGTTGTTTGCGGGCCTGGCGCGGTGGCCTAGTGGCTAAAGTCCTCACCTTGAATGCGCCAGGATCCCATATGGGCACCGGTTCTAATCCCAGCAGCTCCTTTTCCCATCCAGCTGACTGCTTGTGGCCAGGGAAAGCAGTCGAGGATGGGCCAAAGCTTTGGGACCCTGCACCCATGTGGGAGACCTGGAGGAGGTTTTTGGCTCCTGGCTTCAGATCAGTGCAATACCAGCTGTTGCGCTCACTTGGGGAGTGAATCATCAGACAGAAGATCTTCCTCTCTGTCTCTCCTCCTCTCTGTATATATCTGACTTTGCCATAAAATAAATAAATCTTTAAAAAAAGAAAGTTAACATTTAAGCTGATCAATCATGACTGTATAATTGTGTAGAATTGGCCTGAAATGTATAAATGTATAAATGTGCTGTTGAAGCTCAGCCCTTTTTTCTTCTTCTGCCCCTTCTGCTGCTGAGGCTGCTGCCCCTCCCCCTGCCCTACTGTGCCTGGGTGGCGGCTGGGAGGCTAGGCTAGCCTGAATAAACCACCCTTATGCGTTTGCATCAACTTCAGACTCCTGATGATTTTTGGGGGGATCTCAAAATCTAGGCACAGCATTAGCAGGGCAGTAAGGTATTGATCTTTCTTCCAGGCTGCTGCCGTGCACTAAGACAGGAAATCTTTAGTGCTGACAAACGTAAGGTAAGCTGTATTCCAAAGGTGAAAAAGGCATCTAGCATTGTGGTGGATGCAGCAGGTAAAGCAGCTGCCCACGATGCTGGTTTACATGTGGCCATCTGCTGCTCCCCTTCCACTCCAGCTTCCTGCCAATGTGCCTGGCAAAGCAGCAGAGAATAGCCCAAGTGCTTGGGCCTCGCATTCATGTAGCAGACTCCTGACTTCTGCCTGGTCCAGTGCAGGCTATTGTGGCATCTGGGAAGAGAATCAGTGGGTAAAAAATCTTTCTTTCTGCAACTAAAAAAAAAAAAAATGTGGACAGTTGACACAGAGCAGGATGGGGAAAGAGAGAGCCCTTGTTTCAGCTGAAGTCTGCAACAGAAGAGAGAGCAGTTCCTGGCATTGTCCTTTCTTATGAGGTGTGTGTGTGTGTGTGTGTGTGTGTGTGTGTGTGTGTGTGCTGGAGTGGTGGGGTGGGTTGCTTCTACAAGCACAAGACATCTGCAAAGTTTATAGCCCCTCCATAAAATTCCACGTGGACGCAATGTGTGCAGTTCTATGCATCCTCCCCTCAGATCCTGGATGAAGCAGATGCATCCTGGGGAAGGGGGATTCAGGTAGGAGGGTCGTACTGCACGTGGGTGGGTGTGGGAATCTGGTGACTTACTTGGTGATCCTACCAGGCTGCCAGTCTAGGCTGCATCGCCTCTGCAAGGCACCTCTGTGCCCTCCGCCTTGAGCCCACACGTGGCTCACTGAGTCCCTTCCGACTGTTAGGCGTTGTCTAAGCCGGGGGGATTCTGTGGGATGCAAGACTCACACTATGCCCTGGGGAAAATAGGTGAGGAAAAAAAGGGAGGTAGCCTGGCCTTCAGCGACCATGAGAGGGAAGCCGTGGGACTGGGTGAGCCTGCTGAAGGCAAATGCGGTGGCACACGATTTGGCATTTGCCAGAGAGGAGTGTGGGGGTGTTCCAGGCAGGAGCATGTTTGCGGAGCTGAGGGTGACATTTTCCAGGATTTGGCAAACTGCTTGTTATCCAAAGCTGCTTTTAAAAATTAAATTACAGAAACATGTAATTAACTCAATTATTTTGAAAACAAAGGTAATATATAATCAAAACTCATCACTTCCTAATTATTCCCACATTTTACTGTTATCTGTGCTCTTCAAAGTGTTTCTATCTATTGTATCTTTAAGGAAGAGAAACTGTCTAATGATGTGTTACATTCTCCCCAGCTTCTGGCTCAATGACCTCACATTCATAGTTGGAAAAAGGCCACAGTGAAAGTATTTGCATGAGTGAAATTGACAAACACCACAAATCAAGGCTTAGTCTTTTGTTTCGTTGATTACACGGAGATGGGATTGACAATCTGCAGGCTGCAAGCCCAATCTTGTCTGAGCACTATGAATGGTTTGACATACATATTTTGTGGAGTTTTGTTTTGTTAAAAAAAGATCTGACTATTTCACAATAAGCGATGTGTGAAATGTTTTTAAAGAAGATTTATTTACTGTTTGAAAGGCAGAGTAACAAAGATAAAGAGAGTGAGAAAGAGAGAAAGGGAGACAGAGCTCTTTTATCCACTAGTTTATTCCCTAAATGACAGCAACTATTGGACCATCTTCCACTGCTTTCCCAGAAGCGTGAGTAGGGAATCAGATTGGAAGCAGAACTTTTGAGTCTCAAATCAACACTCTAAATATGGGAAGCTGGCATGAAACAAAACCTTCCACAGGGCGTTGTTTCAGTGTTATTTGTAAATTATGAACTGCTCCTCGGCTTTATCAACGGATGCTAAATGGACACGAATGTTTCTCACTGAGAGCTACTGGTTACATGTTTTCTAACACATACACTGTAGGATAAAAGGCAGGGAGGCCTGAGGACAGTGTGGGTGCTGAACACAGCCTGGGTGGGCACGTAGTGAGACTTGGGCCCTGGGCAGAGGGGAAGGCAGTGAAGGAGCCAGGCATCCTCCCGAGGACTGGAGGGAGGGGGAAGATTGCCGGTGCAGAGTGACCATGTCACGCTGGTGGGCAGGAGAGGACATCGGTAGAGCCTGCGGTGCAGTGCGGTGCCTCAGCCGCTGCCTGGAACGCCAGCATCCCGTATGAGAGAGCCGGGTGGAGTCCCAGCTGCTCTGTCTCTCCCCTTTCTCTGTCACTCTGCCTTTCAAATAAACAGAAAAATATCATTTAAAAAATGAAAAAAATTGGGCCCGACGGCATGGCCTAGCAGCTAAAGTCCTTGCCTTGAACACACCGGGATCCCATATGGGTGCCGGTTCTAATCCCGGCAGCTCCACTTCCCAGCCAGCTCCCTGCCTGTGGCCTGGGAAAACAGTTGAGGACAGCCCGAGGCTTTGGGACCCTGCACCTGTGTGGGAGACCTGGAAGAGTTTCCTGGATCCTGGCTTCAGATCTGCATAGCACCGGCCATTGTGGTCACTTGGGGAGTGAATCATTGGATGGAAGATCTTTCTCTCTCTCTCTTTCCTCCTCTGTATATCCGACTTTGTAATAAAAATAAATAAATATTTTTTAAAAATGAAAAAAAAATAAAGATTATGACAAGGACAGTTGTGTGAAGCTGGATTGTTGAGGACAGAGACTAGATCTGTGTAAGGAGGGAGAATGAGAGAAACAAAATTTGTTTTTCAAAAATTTTATTTATTTATTTTAAAGATTTATTTATTTTTATTGCAAGTCAGACATACAGAGAGGAGGAGAGACAGAGAGGAAGATCTTCTGTCTGATGATTCACTCCCCAAGTGACTGCAATGGCCAGAGCTGTGTCCATCTGAAGCCAGGAACCAGAAACCTCCTCCAGGTCTCCCATGCGGGTGTAGGATCCCAAGGCTTTGGACCGTCCTCTGCTGCTTTCCCAGGCCACAAGCAGGGAGCTGGAAGGAAAATGGAGCAGCCAAAACACAAACTAGTGCACGTATGGGATCCTTGCTTGCAAGTTGAGGATTTGTCCATTGAGCCGTTGCCCCAGACCTCCAGAGCTGTCTTTATTTAAGAACTTCTCTCTATATAACCTATTCCATGATTCACCAACAAAGCATAGAAATAAACTTACAAAAAATTGTTTATATTGTTAGAGGCAACCAAAATGTTAAAAGGCTAATTACTAGAAGTAGTTTGAATAAGCCAGAAGCAGCTTTTTAATAACTCAGGCTAATTTGGACCCTTCACCCAAGCTCAGGATGTAAGCAAGGGTCAGTGGCCCTGATAAGGTAAAAATAAACAGCCCCATGGTTTGTATTTCATAGATAGGTTACCTATTCCTTTGCATCTGTAACCCCTTAGCTTAGAATAGTTTTTGTCTTGTCATAATGAATAGGGACTTGAGGTATTTCGCGGGCCTTTAGAATTGCCTGTAATTGATCTGAATGTTTCATATTTGCTTTAAAATGATTGGAGTGTTTTTCGTGGGTGTGGGCTTTGTGATAACGGCCAAACTGGCCTATAAGAACCTGGCTTGGGGCCCGGCAGTGTGGCCTAGCAGCTAAAGTCCTCGCCTTGAACACGCCGGGATCCCATATGGGCGCCAGTTCCAATCCCAGCAGCTCCACTTCCATCCAGCTGACTGCTTGTGGCCTGGGAAGCAGTCAAGGACGGCCCAAAGCCTTGGGACCCTGCACCTGTGTGGGAGACCCGATGAGGTTCCTGGCTTCTGGCTTCAGATTGGCACAGCACCGGCCGTTGCGCTCACTTGGGGAGTGAATCATCGGACGGAAGATCTTCCTCTCTATCTCTCCTCCTCTCTGTATATCTGATTTTGTAATAAAAATAAATAAATCTCTAAAAAAAAAAAAAAAAGAATCAGGCTTGTCCCTAGCTCGGGGTCTTGCTTCATCCACCCTTCCTGCGTGGCCCTGTGAGGAGCTCGACCCTGGCTAGCCAGCTCAATAAACTCTGCTTGCTGGTTGCATCCACGTCTGGTTCTTTGGTATCCAACAGTGGGACGATTTTGGACCCTAACATTAACAATATAAAAAATATGTAGGCATCAACCAAAACTCAAAAAGTCCTTTTTCCATTCTAAAGGGTTTTAGTACATTAGTTTACATCTTAATCCAGGTTCTACATAATTCCCATATTTTCCTGAAGCTGGGAGTGTGTCACAGTAGGTTAAGCCACCACTTGCAATACCAACATCCAACATTCTAACATCAGCTGGGGCTTGGGCTATTCCACTTCTGATCCAGCTGCTTGACAATGTACGTGGGGGGACAGCAGGTCCCTGCTACCCCTTGAATACAATTTTTGGCTCTCTGTCTCTCTTGATCTGTAACTCTGGCTTTCAGATAAATGGAAATAAAGCCTTGACTGTCGGGTGGGGGGTGGGGAGGTGGGAAGAAAGAAAAGCTGCTTGTAGACACATAACCCATCCTGGAGTGCTTAGCTGCGTTTCTGCTGCACTCCCAGTTCTGGCTTCTTGCTAATGTGAGCCCTGGGGCAAACAGGCAGTAACTCACTCAAGTAGTTGGGTCACTACTGAGTACTGGCTTCTGGCTCTGGCCTGGTCCAAAGCCATTTGAGAAATGCACCAATGAAAGGAAGATTCTCTCTCTCTCTCTCTGTCTGCCTTTTAAATTGGGCCTGGTATAATGGCTCAGTGGCTAAATCCTCACCTTGTGTGCACTGGGATCCCATGTGGATGCTGGTTCATGTCCTGGCTCTTCCACTTTTCACCCAGCTTCCTTTGTGTCCTGGGACCCTGCACTCATGTGGAAGACCCTGAGGAAGCTCTTTCCTTTGACTACTGGCTTTGGATAGGCCATTGTGGCCATTTGGCGAGTAAACCAGCAGATGGAGGATCTTTTTCTCTATCTCTCCTTCTCTCTGTAGGTCTGCTTTTGCAATAAAAATAAATCTTTAAAAAAATTAAAAAGGGCATACAGATACTTTCCTGCCTTGAGCCCTGGCTGAGGTTGAGCACAGGAGATAAAGAAAGTCAGACAGAGGAGGCACAGGTGGCATTTAGGGTGTTGGTCCCCCCAGGCCACAGCTGTGGCCTTGGGGGCTTCCCACCCTGCCAGCTCAGCAGCTCACGCGGGTAGCAGGTGACTCATCCCTCACCCTCAGATGGTCCCTTGTTTGGCAAAAGGGCAGGGAGTCTGCGGACTGCAGCCCTGTGTGTTCATTTGTGGGGGTGCACATGCTGGGGTCTGTGCTTGGGACTGAGACACACACCTGTTCATGGCTGTGCCTGGTGCACACCGCCCATGTGGGCTGTGCAGACATTGCACCACCGGTGGGAAGGGTACCTGGGGCATGAGACTGTCATGTTGTAGGTGCACTGGAATACATGACCATGGGTGCAGGGGTTTCCCTAAAGCAGGGCTGAAGCTTTGGGACTTTGGGAACCATGGGGAGGATGCCTGGGTAGTGGAAGGTGGGGAAGAATGCCTTGATGACAGCTCAGCTTCCCCGACAAGGATTTGGCTGGGTACCCTTAATTTGCAGTGACAGTGGTGGCCTCTCTAAGTTTATCCCTTAAGCCCGGCTGCAGGCCTGGGTGGCTCTTTAGGCCTAACCTGTTGGCAGATGGAGCGAGCAGGGAGTGGTGGAAGAGGATGGTGCACACGCTTTTCCCAGGCTGCACTGGCAGGCCAGGAGCAGCAAACATGGCCAAAACACCCAGTCCGAGTTTTCTCTTATCCTGATGCAGGGACGAAGGACAGGATTCTGGCAGACTCGTTTGCCAGGAGGTGGGGAGAGCCTGTAGCCCCTAGGAAACCCACAGGTGTGTGTACACTCTGTGCCTGGGTGTGCTGTCTCCTGTCCCAGGGCCCCAAGCCTGCTGACGCCTTCCCATCATGCTCTGTGACCTAAGAGATGCTTGCAGGAGGTCTGGGCTGGGAACCAGGAAGCCTGGGCTGTTCCAAGCTCTCCCTTCATGGTTTTAGAGATATCATTGGACCCTCTCTGGGGTTTACATGGCTGTGGCAAAATGCCAGGGGGGACAGCCATCCCTGCAGGGCCATCTTACCAGGCTGTGGGGTTCAGGCTCCCCCTAGCCTCCCAGGGTGGATGGGAAGGCTTGGTCTGGGGGCTTCCTGGGAGGGGACCATGTGGGTTTTTATAGGGTGTGGGCTTAAAGGACCAGGGGCCTATAGTAGTAATCTGCTCAGCCAGATGCGTGCAGGGTTCTGCAGCTGAGCTTCCAAACAAATCAGCAACGTGCAGGCTGAGACCTGTCCCTGGGAGGCTGTGACTCCATCCAGCCCTGCCCTGGGCCCTGACCCTGCTTGCCTATGGGGTGGAGGAGGGAGGGGTGAGCAATAGTGTTCCCCAGATTGAAGTTGGGACCTACTCTCAGTCCTCTTTCTTTCACTGGATCCCCCCAACCCCCACTTTGCCCCACCTTTCAAGGTTGGCACTTCTCAAATTCAGAGTTTTCATCCTGGGGCTGTAGGCTTAGCCAGAGCAAACAGAGACAACACCGAGGTCAATAAAACAAGAAAGGAAGCAGTACAGGTGACGTGGAAAAAGAAAACAGGGAAACCATATGAAGGTGTGGGAGCCGGATTGGAGGGGGGCAGGAGCAGAGCAGAACCCGGGCAGAAGTGACCTTGGAGACTACCAGAGGGAAGGCTTGGTTGGGCTGGATTGAGGTCTTAAACCAATTCAGGCCCAAGAGTCAGCGTGGTCTGCCAGCAGGGGGCGCAAGGGCCCCACCTCATGGGTGGTGAATAAAGGATATGGGTTTGGTTGGGGGTGGGAAGGGACGACGTCCCACTGACCTAGGCTGAGTGACCACAGTTGCTGCTTGGGGATCAGAGTGGTGGATGGAGCAGACAGGCTGGGGCAGATGTGAGGACCCCCCACTCTCCACTCTCTCCTGGCCTCCTGCAAACCCACCCCCAGGCCTGGCCTCTGGGTCTTAGAGCCCTGAGAATTCTCTCCAGGATTCCCAAAACAGCCCATGCCACACCCCTCAAACAGAAGCGCCTTCCCTGATTTCTCTCCCACTCAGAGGAGGGGAGCTCAATTTTTCTCCACAATACACTTGTTGAGCACCTGCTCTGTTCCCAATGAAGAATCGGATACCGCTCCTTCAGTGGGTGCAGGGGACCGGACATCCTAAAAGAAGACACTGTCATGCCTGGATCCCCAGCTGCTCCGTAAGCCGGCCACCTGTTGATGAAGTTAGCGACAGCAGGGTAGATGGGGCAGCTATGCCTCCAGACCCAAGGGAAGACCAGGCGTTCTAGTCCAGAGTGGAATATCCAGCATCCAGGCTGTGATGGGAAGGGCTGGGGGGTGGGAAGCCCGTGGCTGAAGTGGCTGAAGATCTTGGTGGAAGTTTGCACTCTGTGCCCTGCTTTGTGACGTGAGCACATGGTACTCTCCCCGCCCCCCAGCATGTCCAGCTTGGCTGTTGGGCTTGGGGTAGGAGACATGGAACACAAGTCCTTTTCTATCTTGTCAACCACCCAGAGGGTTTGCTGTAGCAGGCACATGCCACACCCTGCAGCCACTCAAGCCATTCCCCCACGACGCTGTGAGATGAGGATTAGTGCCTACACTTTATGAGTGAAGACAGCCAGTTAAGATCTTGCTGACAATCACCCAACGCCAATTAAAGAGCTGAGCTGGATTCAAGTTCAAGAGCTCAGCTATCCGGGCAGGGAGCACCTCTTTCTTAGGAAAGAAAAGGAAAGTTCAAACCAGCCCCAAACCCAGGCTCCTGGCCTGGTGGCATCTGAGTTATTCCACTGTTCCTGTGTGCCCTCTCTCACCCTGGTGAAGTGACCATTGTCCGACTTCCCTCCCTGCCCTGAGATCCCAGTGTCCGAGACACCTCCAGTATTCGACTTTTTCTTTCCTGGTGGTAAGGACCTGGAGTGTGTCTCCTTCCTGATACTCTTTCATGGATGCAGGCAGAGTTCAAAGGCTGCTGCAGGAGAATGAGTGCCCGATGAGAGGACTTGCTGAGGGCAGGCTCAGTCCGTCACCCCCTAAGCCCACGGATGGGGCAGCATCAGTCCTGCGGGCAACTGGTACTCTGTGGCCTCATAAGGGATGCAACGGGAGGTGTGGTGTGCCTTTTCCAGGGATTCTCTGTTTCAGAAAGATTCTAAATAGAATCGCACCATCCGTTATCTTCTGTGTAGTCTAAGAAAGACGTAACTGACGCTAGAAGGAAGCTCATAGACACGGGACTTCCTACAGAACCCCGTTTACCCAACCTGCCAGCACCACAGACAGAGGAAGGTCTAGTCAAAGTGACCCTAGCTTGGGAGGACATTGAACCCCGATTGCCGTGGGTGCTCTCGTCTGGGTCCTGACTCAAACTAGCCAACACATCAGTGCACAGGCATCTGAAACTGTGCCGGCGCTTGGTCATCCCATGGAATTGTTCACTAAGCATGACACGGCTGTCATGGAAGAAAGCACTCATGTGTAGTTTTTGAAAATGTTTTTATTTCACTTGAAAGGCCAAAGTGCCAGCCCTCCATGAACCTTAAAAAGATCCTTCATAGGGCCTTGTGAGATGGCTCAGTGGCTAAATCCTCACCTTGCAAGTGCTGGGATCCCATATGGGCATCAGTTCATGTACCAGCTATTCCATTTCCCATCCAGCTCCCTGTGTGGCCTGGGAAGGCAGTAGAGGATGACCCAAAGTCTTGTGACCCTGCACCCGTGTGGAAGACCCAGAAGAAGCTCCTGGCTTCAGATCGTCCTAGCTCCAGCCATTGTGGCCATCTGGGGAGTGAACCAGTGGATGAAAGATCTTTCTCTGTTTCTTCTTCTCTCTGTAAATCTGATCTGCATTTCAATAATGATGATAATGATAATAATAATAATAGATCATAAAAAAGAAGATCCCTTGATACACTTACCACTATTGAAGTGGAAATTTTAAAATATTAGAGAGGGACCCAGTGCAGTAGCCTAGTGGCTAAAGTCCTCACCTTGTATCTACTGGGATCCCATGTTGGCACTGGTTCTAATCCCTGTTGCTCCACTTCCTTCCAGTTCCCTGCTTGTGGCCTGGGAAAGCAGCAGAGGATAGCCCAAAGCCTTCCCAGGTGGGAACCTGCACCCATCTGGAAGTCCCAAAGGAGGCTCCTGGCTCCTGGCTTCGGATTGGCTCAGCTCCAGCCATTGCGACCACTTGAGGAGTGAACCAGTGGACAGAAGATCTTTGTATTTCCTTCTCTCTGTAAATCTGACTTTCCAATAAAAATAAATAAATCTTAAAAAACAAAAAGGTCCAGCTAAGATGGCAAATTTCATGCCACACGGAGCTGGATTCCTTCTCCAGGATTTCAGGAGATAGCCCTGGGAGCAGGAAGGCCAGGTGCACTGGGGGAGCCTGTCTCCAGCCTCTTCTCTCCTGCTCCCACAGCTGCACTGGGGCATCCTCGGCCGGGCTGAGAGCCAGGACACCTGGATTTGACTCACTCCAGATCTTGCAGTTGGCCAGGAGCAGGAGAGACAGTGTCTTCCTGCCCAGTCTGGCCCAGCCTGCACCGGGGGCCAGTGTAGGTGTGGGAGGATGGAAGGACCCTCCAGCAAAGTAGGGAGCGGCCCAGGAACAGGGAAGGCCTCACCCTGCCCCGGGTCCCCCTGTTCCACCAGGGCCCTTCCTGGCCAAGGCTCAACACCCTTGGGCGCTGGCATCCCAGCGCACAGGCAGGCCCTTGCTGCAATTGCTGTGTTCCTGGAAAGCTGCTGACCCCCCTCCCGACTGGCTCCGGGCGCACATGCTCATTTTGCAACCGCCTTCCTGCGGAGGACAGTGGGTAGTGGTTGTAGCAGGGTGGCCATGAGGTACCCTCCAGGGAGAGGGGAGACAGCAGACACACCCTGCCCCCTGGGACTGCCCAGGACCTCTGAGCCTACTTTCTCTTTCTCTCTCCGTTTCCCTCTCTCCCTCTCTCTCCCTCTCTTTTTCTCTCTCGTTCCTGCAGGAGAATGGAGTATTGCTCGCCCTGTGGGGGCAGAACTGGGCTCCCTGCCCACCCCAAGCCCCCGTTCCAGGCCTACAGCTCCTAACCAGATCAGATAGGGCACGTTTCTGCAGCAAGCTGCCCACCGGGTGCGACCGTGCTGACGCAGGCAGGAAAACATTAACCCAGAAGAACAGGTGCATACTCGAGAAAGTATGTGTGTATGTGTGTGTCCACAGAGAAGCTTTCACAACTAAAAAAGATACACATAGACTCACGTTCATGCAAGGGCAGATTTGGGGACACAAATGCTCGCCACACAGGCACACTGCTTCAGTGTCACTTCTCCCAGCTGCTTCGGCAACCAGAGTCCCTCCTCCAGGAAGCCTCCCCCAGATAGTTCCGGCTCCTGTCTAAAGTAACAGGTGGGGACCCCAGCCCTGGTTTCTGATGCCAGGCTGGAGCAAGCCTGGGTTTCTAGTCCCATTCCTTGCCTCCCGTGAACTTGGTGGCGTCTGATCCTGTCCGCGTTGTTTTCCATCTGCTCTATCCCAGAGCCCGCGTGTGACTCTGCGACGGATGAGCATCTGGGGCTGGAGGCAAGGGCTGGGAAGTCGTGAGTTTCCATCCCTCAGACCATCTGGACTTCTGCATGGGCCTTGCCTTTCTCCACACCCTGTTCCCGGGGGTGGCGTGGAGGGACCCCTGGCCTTCTGGGGCAGGTGCAGAAACCTCTTAGGCCAGGTGGTACCTTGCTCTGTCTGCTCTGTCTCTGAGAAGTGAGTCTGAAAGGGGGCATTTGAGGTCCCTCTCCCTCTACCCCTTCCTCCCACACTCATTGATGCCACAGGTTCCTGAGTTAGACAAAGCATTCTGGGACCCACAAGAGTGTGAAAACCCACAGGTATGAATGAGTTTGATGGGGAGCAGTTTACATAAGTAAATGGGGTGACATGGTATGTGACCTGAAATAAGTGATGAGTTGAAATGATGGTTTTTGAAGTAAGTCAGCATTTTTAAACAGCATTGAGGGAAACTTAAAGACATTTTAGCATTTTTAATCACTTTTGGTTCTTCATTTTGAATTTTGAAAACATCTATCTGTGAGACCTCGGGTTGTGGCACACCTGTGATGCCAGCAGCCCAAAGGAATGCAGCTTCGAGTCCCAGTTGCTCCACTTCTGATCCTGGTAATGGGTCCAGGGGAAGCCATGGAAGATGGCCCAAGTGCTTGGGCCCCTGCCAGCCAAATGGGAGTGTGGTTCCTGACTCCTAGTTTGGGACTCGACTAGCCCCAGTTGTGGCAGTCATTTGGAGGGCGAAGCAGCAGATGGAAATCTCTTTCTCTCTCCCTTTCAAATAAATACAATATTGAAAAAAAAATTTTATTTGTCTTTTCATTCCTAATTAGACTTCAGTCAATTGCGTCTACTGTGCCAGAGGTCTGGCGCCTTTGAAGGTCCACCAGCAGGGGGCGCCACAACAGGGTGGGGTACCATCCATCAGGGGCTGTCCAGCCATATTTTTCCTAAGCTTGCGGCAGGGAAACATACTATCACAAAAAAAATGTGAATGAAAAGAGGACTTCATAAAACCTTGTGTAAGCATCATGCTGCTTTCTGTTGACTAAGTGGGGAGGCAGTGTGTAGATCTGAACATAGAGAGAAAGGACTAGAAGGAAACTGAACAAATGTTAACAATAGTTGTCCTAGAAGTGACATGGTTGTGGGTCCTGGAGATTTTCTTTGACTTAGGGGTGCTTTGGCAATATATGTCAAAAAGGCAGGGGATGGAGGAAGAAATCTGAGAAATTTCTTCTACTTTTATTTTTTTTTAAAGATTTATTTGGGCACGGTGCGGTGGCCTAGCGACTGAAGTTCCTGCCTTGAACGTGCCAGGATCCCATATGGGTGCCAGTTCTAATCCCAGCAGCTCCACTTCCCATCCAGCTCCCTGCCTGTGGCCTGGGAAAGCAGTCGAGGACGACCCAAAGCCTTGGGACCCTGCACCCGCGCGGGAAGTGGAGTAGTCGAGCACAAACCAGTGCCTATATGGATGCTGGCACTTGCAGGCAGAGGGACCAGACAATTGAGCCATGGCACCAGCTCTCAGAGAGATCTTTCTTCTGCTGGTTCACATGAAAGGCAGGAACCCAGAACTTCACCTGAGTCTCCCAGGAGGGTGGCAGGTACCCAAGTACTATGCCACTAACGCCTGCCTGCAAGGGTGCAGGTTGCTTGGAAGATGGAATTGGGACCACAGCCACGACTAGCACTCAGGCACCCTGATATGGGAGGCAGGTAACTCCAGTGGTGTGTTAACAGGCCAACGGCCGCTCCCGAATTAGCTTTTATTGTTTAAAATTTATTTACATATTTGAAGGTAGACTGACAGGAAACAGGGGGAGTTCTTCCCCCGACAGGTTCACTCCTTCCATGCCCCAAATGGCTGGGATAGCTCAGGGCTGGGGCAGGTCAAAGCCAGGAGCTGGCAACACCAGCCTTGTCCCTGCATAGGTGGCAGGGGCCCAGGCACTTGGACCAGCTTTAGCTGCTTTTCCCAGACCATTAGCAAGGAACTGGATTGAAAGTGAAACAGCGGGCCTAGAGTGACAGCATAGTGGCTAAAGTCCTCGCCTTGCATGCGCCGGGATCCCTGACAGGCGCCAGTTCTAATCCCGGCATCCCCATCTAGCTCCCTGCCTGTGGACTGGGAAAGCAGTTAAGGATGGTCCAAAGCTTTGGGACCCTGCACCCACGTGGGAAACCAGGAAGAAACTCCTGGCTCCTGCCTCCGAATTGGTTCAGTTCCAGCCATTGTAGCCGCTTGGGGAGTGAGCCATTGGATGAAAAATCTTCCTCTCTGTCTCTTCTCCTCTCTATATATCTGCCTTTCCAATAAAAACAAATAAATCTTAAAAAAAAAAAAAGTGAAACAGCAAGGACTTGTTCTAGCACTGTGTATGGGATACTGGCAGCACAGGGGGCAGCTTAACACTCTACTGCAACACCAGCCATTCCAGATTAGTTTTGGATCTTCCACATGCTGCTGGCTTCACAAACGTTTTCCAGGGCCATCTGGTTGCTAGAAGAAGCTGGTCGGGAGGGTCCTCACTTTCACACTTGAGGGACAGGGTCTGATTGCAGGCTGCATATGCATTCTGTATCAGCTGGGATGCAAACTCCGGTGAGTGTGCAAGGCATCTGGAGGGGTCTTCATGGTGGCCCAGGGCTAGCGTTGGCCAGAGTTAGCTAAAGGGGTGGGCATTGTGACGCAGTGGGGTAAGCTATGGCTGGGGACCTTGGAGCAGCTCCCCCCTCCACTCTGTTTCAGCTTTCTGCTAACGTGGGCCTTGGCAAGTAATAGAAAACAGCTCAAGTGCTCGGGGCCTTGTCATCCACGTGGAAGACCCAGGAGGTGACGGAGCTCCCAGCTTGGACCCGGCCCCGCCCTCTCATTTGTGGGAATTAGGGAATAGAATCTGCCATGGAAGACCGACCTCTCTCTCTGCCTCCCCAGTCCCAACTCCCCAGCATGGCAGTACCCTCTCTGCTCACCTGCCTATTGGGGGCTTTCTGCAAACACCTGCCTGGCTGCCCGACCCCTGGCCTTGGGCCACAGCTGGCTCCACTCGTCCCCTGGGCAGTCCAGTGTTGGGGGTTACCAGTTCCTTTTCTACCTCAGACCCCATCACTCTGGGGTATCTTGCCATATTCAGAATAATCTCATGAATCCCTGGGGCAAATGCCCAGCCCAGGTCCAGCAACCACCCTGATTTTACATGCCCCAGGTCAGCTGGACTACCCTGCTGTTGTTTAGATCCTTAGAACCGAGCCGAAGCCAGGCCATCCTACGGAGCCGTGCCCATTCTTACCGCTCTGCGAACCACGCACTGCTCCCGGGACACACCAGGCTTATCACTGTACCACCAGACATCAGATGTCACTGCTATTCACCCCGCCCCCTGCCACTCATCCTGGCTAACTTAGTGCCTACCTCACTATGTCTAGAGACCCCTGCCCTCCTGCAGGCCTGTTTAACCTTGCCAGGTGCACCCTAAGCTACCTGCTGTGTGTGTTGAACTATGTGGGAGTGGGTCTTCTTCACCTCAAAGCTCCCAACAACCAGCCCAGGAAAGCAGCGCCGGGGCCTGATCCCTGTCCCCGGCTGGATCCTTGTTCCCACGCTCACCAACCTGATATCAGAGCAGGGCACACTGCTCGCAACCTGACCTCATCTCAGATCCTAGGTCCACTGTATGTTACCTTCTGACCTTGATATACTGACAGCACAAACAGGAACGGAGGCAGCCCCCTCTCCCAGGGCTACACCTGCCCTTCTTTTTAAAAAGATTTATTCATTTGAAAGGCTGAGTTAGAGAGGGAGAAGCAAAGGTAGAGAGAAAGAGAGAGAGAGATCGTTAATTGGCTGGTTCACTCCCTGAGTGGCTGCAATGGCCAGAGCTGAGCTGATCCAAAGGCAGGAGCCAGGAGCTTCTGGGTCTCCCACATGGGTACAGGGTCGCACGTGGGCCATCCTCCACTGCTTTCCTAGGTGCGTTAGCAGGAAGCTGGATTGGAAGTGGAGCAACTAGGGCTGGAACCAGTACCTGCATGGGATGCTGGCACTGCAGGTGGCAGCTTAATCTTTTGTGCAGTTACACAGGTCTTTGCCCTTCTTAAAATAAGAGATGAAGCATCTAAAACCTCTTACAACTTGCAGACAGGGCCAGGCAGAGCCTGAGACTCCTGGGGCTACTTTAAAGATTTATTTATTTTTATTGCAAAGTCAGAGATACAGAGAGGAGAGACAGAGAGGAAGATCCTCCGAATGATGATTCACTTCCCAAGTGAGCGCAACGGTCGGTGCTGCACCGATCTGAAGCCGGGAGCCAGGAGTTCTTCCAGGTCTCCCACGCAGGTGCAGGGTCCCAATACCTTGTGCTGTCCTCAACTGCTTTCGCAGGCCACAAGCAGGGAGCTGGTTGTGAGGTTGGGTCGCCAGGACTAGAACCTGCACCCATATGGGATCCTGACACACTCCAGGCAAGGACCTTATCCATTAGGCCATTACACTAGGCCCAGCAGTTTATTTCTTAAGGAAGGCTTCTTTTGATTGTCTGGTTGATTGATTTTTAAATGCATTAAAAAGAAAAAGATTTATTTATTTTTATTGGCAAGGCAGATACAGAGGCAAGGAGAGACAGAAAGATTTTTCTGTCTGCTGTTTCACTCCCCAAGTGGCTGCAGTGGCTAGAACTGAGCTGATTCGAAGCCAGGAGCCAGGAGCTTCCTCTAGGTCTCCCATGCAGGTACAGGATCCCAAGGCTTTGGGCCGTTCTCCACTGCTTTCCCAAGCCACAAGCAGGGAGCTGGATGGGAAGCAGAGCAGCTGGGATACAGACTGGAGCCCATATGGAATCCTGGCGCGTGCAAGGACTCTAACCACTATGCTACTGTGCCGGGCCCTGATTGGTTGATTTTAATCCTCATTGCTCACAGGTAGCCGCAGTCCCAAGCTTGGAACCTGGAGCTCAATCCGGGATTCCCACGTGGTGGCAGAGCCCCAAGCACTTACACCATCCTCTGCTGCCTCCTTCCTGGCAAGGACACTAGCAGGAAGTTGGATGGGACTCACCAGGCACCGGGATATGGGATGGGGGTAACTGAAACTGGGACTTCGTTGGCTGCACTGAGGGTCCACCCCTAAGGACTTCTGACAAGGAAACCATAGGACTGCAAAGGCCCTTGTCTCCCTACAGAGTGGCCACTGGACGACTTGGGATGGAGTGCAAACCGGAGGCTGGCTGTGGAGAACTGGGGGCCCACCCCTCTCCCCATGTCCCCCACGCCCCATCCTCCTCCACGCCCTCGCCCTCCCCAATCCTCCTCCCAACACGTGGCTGGATCGATTCCTAACTTGGCCTGGCCTTTGGCGCCCTCTAGTGTACAGTTCCATTTGCACTGCAGAGCTTTGGACACCCAACTCTTGTCGCCTCTTGGTACCTACCACAGCGTCTCCAGGGCTGGGCTCTCAGCCTGCCAGGCAAGAGTGCTTTCGGTCTGCAGATCACTTGTTCAATTCCAAACTGCCCACACCACTATGAGGCCCACCTAGTCAGGACTTGGCTCCAGAAATTCTTTCCCATCACCGTGGGTTGTATCTTCAGTCCCCGGACTCACTGCTTGGTGTGGTGTGTATATGCGCGTGCACGTGTGTGTGTGTGTGTGTGTGTGTGTGTGTGTGTGTGTGTGTATGGCTGAGCTCCCTCAGCCCTAAGTCCTATCCTCTGGTGTGCTTTGACTCCTGCCCGATTTTCCTGGCTTGTTCTTCTTTGTCCTCCCCCTTCCCCCACTGGTTCTCCCTTTCCCTCTTCACAGTGGGGGGCTGTCACAGGGCAAACCCCAGGTTTCCAGTCTCCATTCTCTGCAGTTCTCCTCACGGCTGGGGGCTCCAGGAGCTTCTGCAGCCTCCTTCAGGCCTGGGGTGCTGGGAAGGCTGGCTGAGGCTCCGAGGCTCAGACCCAGGCCCACCCTTGGGTCCGGTGCACCTGCCTTTCCTTTGAGACCGTGAGGCCCAGAGCTCTCACTGGGAGAGCTTGGCTCTTCCTGCTGGCAGAAGAATGGGTGCTATTTTGGGTGACATATTTACGCTTGGCTCCAGCGGTACTGGCGAAAACCCCTTGCCCTACTAACCTCTCCCCTGGAGAGGAGGGAGCAGACTGAGAGGTGGTTCCAGCCAGGAGGACCTGAAGGCGGGCCGTGGGGGCCCAGCCTGGGATTTAGCATGTGGCATGCTGGGGCCAAATCAGAGAACAAACACTGAGCAGGAGGACTGGGATCCAGGCAGAGGTGGCACTGGGGCCTCTCTCTGGGAACTGCACTGCAGAGGATGTCACTGATTGCCTGAGGCAGCAGCCCAAACTTGGAGGTGAAGGCCTGACTTTGTATTCGGAATTGGTCCTGTGCGACTGGGACACAGGCATGTCCCACTCTCTCCTTGGTCTGTAAGTCTGCTATTAGGGTCCATGGTGGGAGAATGGGGCTGGGAGAACAATGTGGTCAGACGTGGGGCACCAGGGAGGCTTATTGGACTGGTTTTGCCCCTTGAGTCTCCTTCCCTGGGGCTAGAGGGAATCTTGGTGATTGGTCAATCTTGGCTCCAGCAGGTGGGGTCAGCAGGGCTGGAGCGCATAGAGGACCCCGGGGACAGATACTCAGGGGCTTTCTCCACGCTCGCAGTTGGAGTCCCTGGGGAAGGGAGAAGCTTAAGAAAGACAGGTGATGACAGTTTTTTCTGAGGTAGGGGCTGTCAGAGCTCTCAGGGCCTTGTTCTGTGTGTGTGTCCAAGAAGAGGCCCTGGAGTCCCACAGCAAGAGGGCCTGAGGATAGCCCACCTGTCAGGGGCTGGAGTTACTAAGAGGAAGCTGTGGGCACTTCCGGAGTCCAGAGTCAGGTTTCAGGCTTGGGAAGGTCAGGAGAAACACTGAAAGGTCTGATCCAGGGGTCAGGGGACCTGCCCCCAACCTCCTACCCTTCCCAGCATGGACAGAGGAGGGCGGGGCTCCCGCGCCTCTCCCCATTGGCACACCCACCCTCCCCGCCCCCTTGGTAGGTTAGGGGTGGCACCATCAGGGGCTACCCCTTGTCCTAGTGACTTAATGTTGGCTCCACAGCCTGGAATTATCTGGAAGACAAAATATGGCTTCGACAGACAGGCAGAGGTGGTAAGCACCTGTCGTCCCCCCCGCCCCCAGCCTCACCTCAGAGCTCCTCCTGTCCTGCCCTCAGCCTTTCCCCCCAGTACCCCTCCTCCCCATGCACCCACCCACGGGCCCCAGAGAAGGGGTCTCTTTCACTTTCTCTCCCGCGGTCCCAGGGATGGGCAGTTTAGGGAGGGTAGAGCAGGAGTTGGTCCACCTGCCACTCCTCTGGCCCCTGCTCCCGGAGCTCCAGCCACAGTGACCCCATCAGCCCTTAGCCGACCTGCTAAGTCCTCTGGTGCTTGTTCCTGCCGCCATCCACACGACTCCATCTCTCACTGCCTTGGGGTCTTGGGCGCTTGCTCCTCTGAGTGGCTCCCAGGCCCTGCCCAGTCACCCCCTGCACTCCCAAGCCCTCTTTGCTTGATCTCCTTCCCCCATAACCTTTTGCAGAAGTCAAGGTCACAGCCTTGGTACTTCCTGCCATGCTGTCTTAACACTATCTCCTAGAGCTTCTAGCATGGGCACTCCTCTCGTCGTTTTTGTATCAGTCCTGTGGCTACCTTGGCCCTCCACACAGCCATTCTTCTTTAACACTCTCTCGGGGCAGTGACCAAGACGTCCCTTGGAATGCCTTCCTTCCACATGGAAGGACTTGAGTTCAGGTCCTGGCCTTCCTGCCAGTGTGCACCCTGGGTGGCAGCAGGGGATGGTTCAAGAAGCTGAGCTCCCATCACCCATGTCGGAGACCCAAATTGATTTCCCAGCTCCCAGCTTTGGCCTGGCCCAGCCCTAGGTGTCATGAGCGCTTGGATGGCAGTGCTGTCCTGCGCCCTCTGCCACCCTGACTCTTTCCCTCTCAAACATGAACAATAATTTTCCAGCCTCACTACACACACACACACACACACACACACACACACACCTCCCAGGCTTCTCCCTGGGAGACTTGTTTTTGACCGACTCGTAAGTAGATGCATATAGAGTGAAGAAATGTTGACTAGCAAGAGGAATGGTTGAAGTTAGCTGGAGAGTTTGTGGTTGACCAATCTGATTCAATGGCTAAACGAGTTTACAAATGATGTAATAACGGACTGAGTCCATGACTGGCTAATAAGAGAAGTGGCTAAGTTGCTGGACTGGATAGTTCATTAAAGTATCGGGGAGTTGTTAGCTGTGCTGCCCCTCACTAACAGATTGCTTAGATGAGCTGACTTCCCATCCAGTCCTCAGTTTGCAAGCTAGTCTTCTTGTACGCCCTCTTAGTCTACACCTGTTCCTTCAACTAGCCTGCCTATGCTCCAATGTGGTTCTTTCTGTGTGGTCTCTCAGATCATCTGACCAGCTGCCTTTTTACTGGTCTTTTGCGCCCAAAGGTCCAGTGTTCCTTGGCCACTCCCACTGCTTTAAGCCAGCACCTGCAGTCTCCCTGGACCTTCCCTCTCTGCTCAGACTCGCCCGGGCTCCTGCAGCCTGTGGTATACTCACAGGGGTGTCACCATTTGGCCTGACTGTGGGGGAGGCCTCCTGATGCTTGCATGCTTTCATTCGCTCGCCCCCAGCCCTGGTCTCTGTGGTTGGGGTTGTGAGGAGGCTCTTATCCTGCTTAATCCTCCACCAGGCTTCATGGGGACCACCCTTCTCTTCCCATCTCATGTCACTTTATCTCCTGCCTCTGGCCAGCCTCTCTCAGCAGAATCCCACAGGGCAATACCCATCCCCCCTTTGGAGTTGCTGGCTCCATAAAAAAAAAAAATATTTTTTTAGAGAAAAAGAAAGGATCTTCATCTGCTGGTTCACTCCCCAAGTGCTCACAATAGCCAGAGCTAAGCTGATTCAAAGCCAGGAGTCAGGAGCTTCTTCCGGATCTCCCACACGGGTGCAGGGTCCTTAGGCTTTGAGCCGATCTCTACTGCTTTCCCAGGCCACAAGCAGGGAGCTGGAAGGGAAGCCAGTGTCTGGGATATGAACTGGCACCCATACGGCATCCCGGTGTATGCAAGGCCAGGACTCTAGCCACTAGGCTACTGAGCCAGGCCTTCATCAGTTGTTTTTACTTCCCAAGACCTGGGATTCTGCCAGCAGCCTTTCCTGCAGGACCTGTGAGGGACAGACAGAGGAGGTATTCCGTGGTTCCTTGGCCAGCTGCTGCTGCTTTGATGCTGGGGAGGAGGGAGGAGTGGGGCTTTCCGATTTCTCCTGGTGGTCCCATCTGCCTCCTCTGGCACCTCCCCTGGATGGTCCTGGGGGATCCCTGCTCTGTACCTGCCTGCTCTCAGGTTCTTCCTCAGGACTGGGGAGGCCTTCTGTAGTGGAGACTGGGCTTCTGGAGGAGGCAGCATGGGAACTGGAGTTGAATGGGGAGTTGGTAGGTTGTCTAGGCCACATCTACATGCTAAGCCTGGGTTGCTCTCCCCAGTGTAAGAAGTGGAGCAAGGCCTGGGGTGGATGGGAGGTGAACGGGGGGCCTCAGCTTGATCAGTGGAGGGTCCCTGGACAACATTCACCCCTGTGTTCACTTGGAAGAGATGGAGGAAATGCTGCTGTCCGCCAAAGAGGCTGAAGGGGAATGAGTAGGGAGAGGCCAGGGGGCTGCGTGGGGAGAGGCCAGCGGGGCAGGCTCACTAGTCTGAAGAAGCACCAACGCCACACCTAGGGGTATCTGTAGTCTGTTCCCTTTTCCCTCTAATTCCTCAGAGCCTATAATTTCCCCCAAGCCCCAGCCCTGTGTCTCCCCCAACACATAGACCATAGGGCCTGGAACTTCTTCACCTCACCAGGTGTTGATGACACAAGTATTTATCAAGCACCAGCGATGTGGACATCCCCAGAGGCTCTAGCCCAGAGTAAGGCAGACAGATTCCCCTGTGCTCATTCATTCAGCTTGCTGTACACCTGCTCTGCACTGAGGGAGTAGACCCAGTCCTTCCTCTCCTCCTTCTCTGCCCGCCCTCTGCATCTCACACAGCCCGGGTATCTTCTGACCCTTTATCTTGTGCAAAAGCTAGCACAGGCCTCAGACCTCGGGCTGCCGTGAGGGCCCTGCAGTAGACTTTGCCACACCCCATTCTGTTGGCAGAGTGCCTCACCATTGCTGGGCCCTGGGCCTGTGACCCCAAAGCTCTGGTTCTTAGAGATAAGCAGTCAGAGAGACAGGCAGATAGCTGGGCTCCTCTCTCTTGCTTTCTTCCAGCCCCCGGGTCCCCTTGCTCTGTGCCCCTGGGCACTGCCCATTACACTTGCAGCTCACCCCTCAGCCAAGAGCCTCCTTCATTGTGCCTTTCCCACTGCTTTGAGTACCAAGTAGAGGACAGCAGAGGCTGACTGCCCATGCAGCCCAGGTACTGCCCTGGCCCCGAGGCTCTGTGGTGTCTCCTGGCCTAGCGCTTCCCAGCTTCCCTGAGCAAGAGGAGGTGTCTGTGGGGAGCGTGCTGTGAGGGTTACCCATTAACTCAGCCAGGAGGTGAAGGGCTGCTGTGCAGCAGGCCACGCAGACTTGCCCCAGCTCTCTGTCCATGGCCTTGACTTTGGCTGCAGCTTCAGCCCACCCGCCCCACAGCTCCCGGATGGTCTCCGAGCCTGTACTACCAAGGATCCATGCAATCCTGCAGAAGGAGAGTGTGCGAGAGTTCCTGGCAGAGTTCCTGAGCACCTACGTCATGATGGTGAGTGAGCAGGTGGCACAGTGTGGATGGGGCCCGGCAATGCGGCAGACTGGGGGTCCTTTGCCCAGCGCCCCTGAGGTGAGAGTCTGGGGAAGAAGCAATGGGAAGTGTGGAGAGGGGCCTTTTTTTTTACCAATTCTCCTGGGGACAGGATGGATCTGTGACTGGGAGGTGGGAGTGTTGGGGATCAGGGATGGCATTGGGATGGGAAATCCAGGGGAGACAGGGTGAAGTGAAGCTTGGAAGTCAGCCTCTGAGATACAATCCTGAGAAGGGTGAGGAAGTGATGGAAGTTACCCAGCAGGGCTGCGATGTGGTTGGGTGTGGAGCCTGGAAGCTTCTCCTGGGTCTCCTACGCAAGTACAGGTGCCCAAGGACTTGGGCCATCTTTCAATTTTCCAGGCCCATTAGCAGGCAGCTGGACTGGGAACAGAGCAGCTGGGACATGAACCAGCAGCTGTATGGGATGGCAGTACTGCAGATGAAGCTTAATCTATTATGCCACGGCACTGGCCCCTAGAATGCAGAGTTTAGAAGAGAATTCTGGGTGCCCTGTGGGACCTACAGGGGAGAGGGGTGGTGACCAGGGAAGGAGGAACTTGCCCATTGCTGTAGTCATGGCATTGAGAAGCCCTGGCGGGTTGAGGTCTCAGTTTGGGGCCAGCAGGGAGGCTTCTGTGTGTGCAGGCAGGCACTGGTGCAGCCATCAGAAGACTCAGGGGAACCAGAAGGGGCGAGGGCCTGTCCCGCCAGGAGGACGTGGTCAGCAGGCAGGAAGCTGCACACAGACCAGGATCCCCAGGTCGCTGGGAATCCTCGTCATGGGCTCTTCTTGAGTGTGATGGGCACAGATGACAGACTGCAGGGAGCACGGGGCAGAGGGACCCTGGTCTTCTTTCCACTGGCTTCCAGACTGTCCCCAGGCCCAGAGGTCTGTGCCCTAAGCAAGTGCCATGGACTTTCAGGCCTGGGAAAAGAAGAGGGACTCCTGGGAAGGGATGCAAAGGCAGTCAGAGGCAGCTGGAGGAGGTGAGGGTGGGTGAACCTGGGGCTGTGTGTGTGTGTGTGTAGAAGAGTGTGAGTGAACCTGTGTGGGTTTAAAGTGAGAGTACCTGGGGCTGGGTGTGTGTGTGTGTGATGGGAATATGAGTATATTAGGGGTTGTGTGTATGTAAGATTGTAGGTGAACGTGTATGTTTGTGTGTGTGTGAAGGGAGTATGAGTATATTTGGGGCTGTGTGTATGTAAGATTGTAGGTGAACATGTGTGTGTGTGTGTGTATGTGTTGAAAGTGTGGTATGCCCAGGGCTGGGTGTGCACTGTCTGTGCACTGAGCCACAAGTGCAGGAGATGATGGGACACAGAGTGTCCCAGAGCGTGAGGCACCCTGCACACCTGGGTTCGGGGCATCTGTCCAGTTCCAAGCTTGTCTTCTCAGGTGGTAAATGTGAGGAATTGGGCCTGCCCAGGCCTTGATGATGGGTTTGAATCCTGGCTCTGCTGTCTTCTGGCTATGTGACCTTTGGCAAAAGAATCTTAGCTGTCCAGAATGAGCTCCCTCGTTAGGGAACACTCCCAGTGAGCTGGCAGAACTGTGTGGAGGAGGCCTGGTGCCAGCCTCCCAGCACACACGCATTGGGCCCGTTGTCGCTGCGAGGAGCACGCTCCCTGCATCTCCCTCCCTCCCTCCCTCCCCACCCCGCCCTCTTTCCCAGTCTCCTGAGCTGTGAGTGGCAACAGCTGACTCCTATCTCTCCTTAGCCCGGGACAAAGTCATTCATTTATGACAAGACATTCCAGCCCCGTGAGGGCTGTTAAACCTTGGAACCTTGGTCACCCCTTGGGGAGTTCTTAGGGACAGCAGGCACCACCCACACACTTGGAGGCTGGCACACACCTGTGTTTCTCTTCCTCTGACGTTATTGAGCACCAGGGGACTCAGCCCTTACATGGGGTGCCCTCCCACATCGTCAGAGCGCCTGGGGCATGGGCACTTCACAGTTGGGTGTTGGGGACTCCATGAGTCTTGGGTATTTGCCTGAGGTCACACATTAAGTCCAGCGTAAAGTCAGTTTGCTCTAGTATCACTCAGTCTCTCTCTTTACACTTATTTTATTTTGAATGAGTGATATTTATACACTTACTTGTGTGTGTGTGTGTGTGAGAGAGAGAGAGAGAAAGAGAGAGAAAGAGGGAGAGAGAGAAAGAGAGAGAAAGAGGGAGAGAGAGAGAGAGAGATTTTTCCATCAGCTGGGTCACTGCCCATATGGCTGCATTGGCTGACATTGGCCAGCAGAAGCCATGAGCCTGGAACTCCATCCAGGTCTCCTATGTGGGAGGCTGGGGCCCAGGCACGTGAGTCATCCTCCACTGCTTTCTCAGGTGCATTTGCAGTGAGCTGGATTGGAAATAGAGCAGCCAGGACGCATATAGGATGCGGGCATTGCAGGCAGCAGTTTTGCTTTTTTGTGTGTGTGTGTGTGTTTTCTTTTATTATTATTTTAAAATTTTTTTCCATATTGTTTCCTTCATGTTTAAAGGGGAGGTATTAAGGGAGAAGGCCCACCCAATATCCCACCCTCCCCAGGTCCCGGATGTAGGGTATGCTCTGAGGTTCTTGGTCAAGTGGTTTTGATATTTCAACAGTTATGAATCGCTGCCAATCTTGCCACTCCAAGCACTATGAGGTCTTTGAAGAATCCACTGATTGACATAGTCCATCATAGAGTCTCTGCCCTGTATTTTGCTGCCAAGATATAGCTGAGATGGTTGGTTGACCTGTTCTGTCTTCTCTCTTTTCTTGGTTAGGGTTCTGAGTCCAGCATTTTGATTGGGGAGATCTCCAAAGAAACTTTGTCTGAGGTGTTCTCAAACCAGATTCTTGTATGTGCTAGCAAGTACAGGGCCCGGCACAGTCCATCGCCCCAATCAGCTGGTGGTTGCAATTGCTGGGTTGGTTCTGTTTTCACTCCCGACTTCCACTGGAACCAATGGGTATTGCAGTCCAGCCTGGTTCTGTCCACCACATACTCGGCCCTCGCATAAACCAGTGGGAGCTGCAGCCTAGTCAGAGCGACCCACACTAACCCCCACCAGGCCCGCCCCCTACCTTGATTTGCCAGTATGTGTAGCAGTAGTCCAGTCTGTCCCACATCCCATTCCACCCCAGCCCCTGTCCTAGTTTTCATGCCCTCCCATGAAAGTGGTAACCCAAGAGGGATGAGCCCACTATTTCCCTCCCAGGCCTCTCCCACTCCCAGATTAGGCACTCTCCGGATAGTTCTGTGGTTTGACTTGACAGAACTAACCCCCAGTGCCAGCTTCTGCCAGCTGATGCTGTGGCTAAGCTCAAACACCCCTCACCCATTCTAGTTCTGTTTGCACCTGTAGGAATAATCAGCCCAGCCTGGCTTTTCCCTGATCTAGTCCACATGAGGCGTGTAGGTGTTGTAGTCTGCCTAGTCTGGTCTGCAGGCAGCAGTTTTACACACTATACCATGACACCTGCCCCTACTACCACAGTCTTGATTCTTCATTTCTCTAGTCTACCCTTTGGCTTAGGTTCAGCACAATTCCTAAGACTGACTCATTAGCTCTTCCTCAGCTAGGGTAAAGCTCTCATTTCCAGGTTTTGAGTAGTTCAAGACACCTCTTTTAAAATAAACAAATGCTTTATTTTTGATGATGCGTACATAGTTAAGAAGGATGGACACCCATGTAGACTACTGATTATGGTGGGAAGGGTTGAGGAGTGAGGGAAAGTTTTTTCCCCTGTATCTGGGGGAGGTAGGAGAAAAGGGAAGAGGGCTGCTCCCAGCAGCCCAACTGCATTCAAAACTCCTCTTAGGACCTCAGTTTCCTTATCCACACTACCTCTGGAGCTGTCACCATGGAATCATAGGTTAAGCCTCAGCCTGTAGGGCTGCCATCCCATATGGGCACTAGTTCAAAGCCAAGCTGCTGCACTTCCATTCCAGATCCCTGAGAAAGCACTTAGAGAAGCAGCAGGGGATGGCCCAAGTCCTTGGGACCCTGTACCCACACGGGAGACTTAGCTTCAGAGTAGCCTAGCTCCAGCCCAAGTGGCCATTTGGGGAGTAAACCAACAGATGAAAGATCTCACTGTCTCTCCCTTTTCCATAAAATCTGCCTTTCAAACTAAAAAAAAAAAAAAAAAAAAAAAAAAACTTTTTAAAAAACCAAACGCTAGCCACACAGTTTTGCCGTGAAGACAGAAGGCAAGGGACATTTGCAAAAGAGCTTTGCAAGGTTTGTGCACATACCAGGCATTGTGCTGTTATTCTTGGCTGTGGAACCTGTGCCAGGAAGTGGGGGGCTGGCTCCATGACAGCATGCTCTGTGAGTCAGCACATGGAGGCGCTTCCCTAAGAGCCTGGGGTGACCTTGGGTCCCATTTATTGCAGCCAGGATGAGGACAGCAGACCATCTGTAGCCTACAGGGGTGTGGCCCCTGGAACTGACCTCCTCGCTATTGGGGGTACTTAGCAGGCAGGGCCTTGTTCACTGACCAGGCTGGGGAGGGGCTGGAACCACTAAGGCCCTAGAAGGCCAGCTTTGTTCATGAGCCACAGGGCAAGGGTTGGAAATTTGCATGCTCAGGGGACCGAGAGTTTGAACTTCAAATGATGGGGATTTTTATTATTTTTAATATGCGTTTATGTGTTTGAAAGGCAAGGTTAGACACACACACACACACAGAAGGAGAAGAGATAGAGTCTTCCATCTGCTAGTTCACTCCTCAAATGGCCCAACAGCCAGAGCAGGGCTGGGGAGAAGTCAGGAACTCCGTGTGAATCTCCCATGTGGGTAGCAACAACTCTGGTCCTTGTGCCTTCTGCTGCTAGCTCCCAGGCACATAAACAGGAAACTGGTTCAGAAGCACAGAATAACTGAGACTTGGACCAATGACTCAGAGAGGGCGAGTGGGCACCCCGAGTGATGCCTTCACTGGTTGTGCCACAATGCCCACCCCTCTGAAGGGGCCTCAGCGACTGGGTACTGAATTAGGACTTCATCCTGGAATTGGAGGGGAGCCTGTGAATGTTTGAAGAAGGGGTGGACGTGGTCAGGAAGGAGCCTCTGGCTTTCAGGAGGAACTCCGGCAGGATGTCCCAAGAGTGAGCGGGGTGCTGGGAAGCAGGGCAGAGGGGAAGCTCTCATCAGTGACTTCTGCGTTTCTGGCATGGCACACTGGGATGGGGAGCCAAGTGTGAGCAGCAGAACACAGGATGAGCTGATGGAGACTGTGATGGTCTGGGAATCCCCCGGGGTATTTAGAAATAGGAATGTGGCTCCCAGGTGAAGAGATGATGGGGAATTTTGATGCTTCAGGCACAACTGATGCCACAGTCCTGGAAGGAAGATTCAGGAAGAGTGACTGGAGTTAGGGTTGAAAATAGCCTGAATCAGATGTGTTCACAAGACCCATGGGAAACAATAGCAGGAGCTAGAAACAGCCATGTGGCCAGCAAAAGGGGAGAAGACCAGGAAGGGGAGGAATGGAGGGGGGTGCCCTGCAGAACCCCAGTGTGGCGAAGAGCAGCTCAGGTGGCAAAGTCAAGCTTAGACATTTGCCTGGGAGCACTTGGGGAGATGAGGAGACTGCTAGGGCCCTGCCAGGGGGCTTTCATGTGAGCAGAAGCCAGACTGAAGGAAGAGGGGTACATGGGAAGGGATGCAGGAATGGCCACAAGCAAGGAGCAGCTGAGAAATCCATGGCTGTAGAGGGAGGCTGGACTGAGATGGCAAGGTTTATTAGGAAAGAAGAGACTCAAGTCTATGGGAACCAGTGGAAGCCAGGCCGGGGGGAGGAGGGTGTAACTGGAGGCTGAGTGAGGACCTCTTCGCTCCCTGCAGAGGTCGGAGTCTCTCAAGCAGATGGAGTGGTGACAGGTGCACAAGAGCAGTGCCTTTGTGAATGATGTCCGAGTCCAGGTGACAGAGTTGAGGGCAGGAGAATTGGGACCCACACTCTCACTGTGCCTGCAGCCTGGAGACCCCTGGAAAATCTTCCTCAAGCTTGAGTGCAAACTGCCCCAAGGACACAACCCAGACGAGCCACCCACCCAGGCCTGCCTCCTCCCGGGGATTGAAGGATGGGGGTCCAGGCACCTGTGTGTGCATGATGAGAGGCTTTGCTTTCATTGCCTCAGCCCTGGCCCCATCAAACAGCTCTCACTGGCTCAGGTCCAGAGCCCTAGATGGGCAGGGAAGAGAAGGTTCTGGAAGAAGGCAGCACAGGGTCTTTGGGGACAATGCTGGGAGCCAAGTGTTGGGCCCTTTGGAGGTCTCAGCTGCTTGGAATGTGGCCCCTCAAAAGCCCTTCCTTACAGGTGTTTGGTCTGGGTTCTGTGGCCCACATGGTCCTAGATGAGAAGCACGGGAGTTACCTCGGTGTCAATATAGGTTTTGGCTTCGGTGTCACCATGGGAGCACACGTGGCAGGCAACATCTCTGGTAAGTGAGCAAGGCCAGGCCTCACCTACCTGGACAAGGCCAGGGGTCCCCACGGGTCCTTTCCAATTGGCCTCCCACATAGTTGGGTGTCACCTTTCCCAGTCACCCTGGGCAGGAGAACTCTCGGAGTCCCTTACCTCTCAAGACTCTCCAGGGGCCACCATTGTGAGTAGCCAGTCCCTGTGGGCAGGTGACTTCCTTTTCTCTATGGTGGACAAGGATGGTGGTCACTGGCTTGTGGGTGGTGTGTCTGGGAGTGCTGTCATACAGGAAGCACTGCTTAGACACCTGCAGCTGTCAATACTTGCTCCTGCCATTAATACCCTCCATCCCCGGCCCTCGCACCCCCTCTTCCGCAGGGGCCCACATGAACGCAGCTGTGACCTTTGCTAGCTGCGCGCTGGGCCGCATGTCCTGGAGGAAGTACCCCGTGTACGTGCTGGGCCAGTTCCTGGGTTCCTTCACCGCTGCCGCCACCATCTACGGCCTCTTCTACAGTAGGTGCCTAGCCCTGGGCCACTTGCCTCCAACCCCCGCTCTGCTCTACACCTCCCGCTTGCTGGATCCCAACTCGGTTAAGACACAAAAAGCCTTGGGATTGCTCCCTAGCCCTCCACCCGGCCATCTGCTTTGGGGGAGGCCTGGGGAGTTCAGTTAGGGCAGGTGCCCACTCAATGTGTGTCTCCCTAGGGGCCATTCTCCACTTCTCCGGTGGAGAGCTGGCAGTGACGGGTCCTCAGGCCACCGCAGGCATTTTTGCTACCTATCTTCCTGAGCACATGACATTATGGTGGGGCTTCCTGAATGAGGTCAGTGGTCCAGGGTTGGGGGCTGCTCCCCAAGGCGCTCCTCAGAAGCCTGGATGGGAGACTGTACCAAGATCGGTTCCTGCCCATGTGTATGTGTGTGCATGCTTGGGCACATGGACTTGGGGGAGTGCTGGGCTGGGCAAGGTAAGAGTGGGACCTGGGCTACCATGGTGCCTGCTCCCTAGGTGGTACTGACCGGGATGCTCCAGCTTTGTATCTTAGCCATCACCGACAAGGAGAACAACCCAGCGCTGCCAGGCACACAAGCCCTGGTCATCGGCATCCTAGTTACCATCATTGGAGCATCCCTGGGCATGAACACCGGCTATGCTATCAATCCATCCCGGGACCTGCCTCCCCGCTTCTTCACCTTCATTGCTGGCTGGGGCACAGAGGTGTTCAGGTACTACCCCTGCCTGTACCCTCACAGCTCTCCCAGGCCAAGCCTGGGTACAGATCCAGCTCCTGCACTGGGTGTCAGCTCTGTCCTTGAATCAGATTCGGGTGTCTTAGGGGAGAGAAGGGAGGAAGGTGATTCTCTGTTAATTGACCAGTGTTGGCCCCAGGTAAATGCAGGCGTCCGCTTGGTCATCACATCTCTTGCCTGCAGGGCCGGCGAGAACTGGTGGTGGGTACCAGTGGTGGCGCCACCCTTGGGTGCCTACATAGGTGGCATCGTCTACCTGGTCTTCATTGGCTCCAGGGCCCCACGGGAGTCCCAGGGACCAGAGAACTCTGCGGTGTCTGAAGACCATGGGCTAACTGCGCTGCCTAAGACCAGCTCTCACTTCCCTGTGATGTCCACCAACACACCTTCTGTGCAGCCCATCGCCACTCTGAGCGACTCCATGCCCCTAGAGAGCTTCTGAGACACTTAGTGACCCCGCCCCATCTTTATTAAAAAAAAAAAAGAAAGTGGTCCTGTAGCGGCACCCTCCCCACCTCTTGGGGCCTCCTGTGGCTGGCCTTCCCTCCTGGTTTCTTCTACCAGGAGTTCCAGGGTCATGTGTTAGCTTGGGGCTGCCCAAGCCAAGGAGGCTTCACTTTGTTCCAGCCCCTGGGAGCTGGAGTACCCCCTTGTAGGGGAATGGGAGAGAACAGCCCTGTGGTTTGGGAGGGGGAGAGACGTAAGAGCAGAAAGGGCCCCCAATGCAGGTACAGGGTGGAGGAGCTTCAGGAAGACGGGAGGCAGAGGGAGCCCCAGGGATTTGGGGAGTTAGCTTTAGGGCTGCCCTGGGGACAGGACTCCAGCCCCTTCCCTGGCTCTTCTTCTCAGACCAGAGTCCCAGAACAGGTTGGAATCTCTCCATCTGCACCACCATGCCTCTTTAGCAGCCTTGTGGCCCTTGGTTCCACAGCCACATGTGTGATTTCCACACCACAACTGCCAGGTGCTGACTTCCCATTTGCGTATCTGTGTTTCACACACAGAGTCAGTTTTTTTTTTTCCCCACCCGCTGCCTCCATTCCAAGAGTCAGTGTTCACTCCCTTGGCAATTCCTGGCATGGACTGAGAGGGGAGGTAAGGGAGTGGGTTCTTTGCTCTGGAACCAGAACTGTCCCACATGAGAAGTTGGGAAGGAAAAGGCAAAAAGCTGAGGATGGTGTAATTGGTTCATCCTCCATTTGCAAGCACCAGCATCCTGTAGGAGCACTGGTTTGTGTCTTAGCTGTTCCACTTCCAATCTAGCTCCCTGATTGTGGCCTGAGAAAGCAGGAGAGGACAGCCTGAAGCCTTGGGACCTTAGACCCATTGTGGTCGGTTGGGGAGTGAACCAGTGGATGGAAAATCTCTCTCTTCTCTCTGTAAATATCTCTTTCCAATACAAATAAATGCATCTTAAAAAAAATTACAAGAAGACCCACAAAAGGTGAAGAGGCAGGAGGGACCAGCACTACAGCACATCAGGTGAATCCACCACCTGCAATGACATGCCAGCATCCCAAATGGGCACCAGTTCAAGTCCCAGCTGCTCCACTTTCCATCCAGTTTCCTGCTAATACACCTGGGAAAATCAATGGATAATGACTCAAGTGTTTGGGTTCCTTCTGCTCACATGGAAGACCCTGGCTTCAGCCTGAAGAGCAACCTGGGGGTGAACCAGTGTATGGAACATCTTTCTTTGTAACTCTTTCAGATAAATAAATCTTTCAGGAATGATCCTGCTCTCCTACTGTGTGCAGGCCCTATCTGGAAGTGGTGTATATGAGTGCATGAGGGCAAGCACCCTGTGTGGGAGGAATGCCTGTAATGGTGGTGGCAGGGGGAGGATCTGCCGGGGGGGGAAACCAAACAAGTTAGCCTGGGCTGCTGGGGGCTGTGGGGTGCAGAAGGAATTCCCGGAGGGCTTCTCAGAGGAGCAGACACAGCAACATGGGAGGTGAGGGTGCCCTTTGTGGAGCTGGGAGCCACCAAGGGCAGCACAGAGGTTGCTGCACTTCTCCTGGGAGGGTGGACAGTAGTAAGATGACCAGAAGGGCCTCCTGAGCTGCTGTGTGCAGGGGGTGGCGCTGGGGCTGTGAGCAGAGCGGGTACTGAAGAGGTCAGTGCTGAGGACCCAGAGTACACTCGGGATGTGACCAGCACTAGGAGGGACGGGTGACTAGAAGGGGAGAGGGGAATCAGGGAGGACTTCCTGTCTGGCCCAGGCCTGGGGGCTAGGCAGTGTGCTCCCCCCAAGGATACAGCAGGGAGAAGAGGCTCCTCCGGGGAGGAAGATAAATAGCCCAGGTTGGGGGAGCTGACCGTGGACAGGGCTGTATGGTCTTGGGCAAGTCACTCAGGCACCCTGGGCCTTGGAGTGCTATGTCTGTGAAACGGGGTGAGAATATCAACCCCTCTGGGTGGCTGTGACAATATTCTGGGCCTACAGAGTGCCATGGTCCCAGCCATCAACACTCGCAGCTGTGCCTTGTTTATTAGGAGAGAGCTGAAGGGGAGAGCCAGGCAGCCAGGCTTCGTGGATGTGGCTACACGCAGCGTGACAGCTCCCGACGGGTGAAATGTCAAGATACTATGGGAAACACACATGTGTGTGGTTAACAAAAGAAGGGGATGAAAAACTAGCCTGGTGGCGCTGTGAATTAAACTGCTTCTTTCAGTGCTACCATTCCAACCCATGTCGGCGTGCCAGTTCAAGTCCTGGTCTCTCCTCTTTCTGTCCAGCTCCCTGTTAATGCATCTGGGAGAGCAGCAGATTGCTCAGGTGCGTGGGTCCCTGCACTCACGTGGGAGACCTGGACAGAGTCCTGGCCTCCTGGCTTCAGCTTGGCTCAGTCCCAGCCCTTTTAGCCCTTTGGGGGGTGAACCAGAGGTTGGAAGATCACATTGCCTTTCAAATAAATTAATGTTAAAAAAATAATATTAGCAAATAAAAAAAAAAGAAAAAATACTAGCAGCTTTAGCATAATTTCTGTGCTTATGAAAGCTAAATGAGGGGAGGGAGGTCATTCCTCTAGGCAACAAGGGATGTGGAAGAGCACAGGCCTGGAACCTTTGCAGCCCGGAGCTCCAGGGTGCCAACTGGGTTTGTCAAGTGATCATTCTCCACAACTTATATAAATGTGCTGTGTAACCATGTAGTTACAAACACAAACAAGAAGTGGCCATGACATGTGTGGGGTAGGGGAAGGGCCTGGCAGGGCGTCAGGGAGACCCCTGCTAGGAGCCGCCGAGCCTGGAGAAGCTGGATCATTCCTTGGCTGGTGTCTGGAGCTTGTCCTCTGTGCACCCCCCCACCATCTGTCCCTCTCAGCGTCAGTGGCCCTGGGAGTCCAGCAGCTGCTCTCATTCCCGGCATTCCAGGGCAGCATGCCTCAGCATAGAGAAAGAGGCAACCGTGATGGGTCCCAGGGTTCTGGCTCCTCCTGTCCCTCGCTGAGCCCTTCCCAGGCATCCTCATGTCCCTGGGAGGGAAAACTGGAGGTGAGGCATTCAGGAGGCCTGTTCTCTGCCCAGGCCACCTGACAGTCCGGCCCCTGGGCACAAGGGGCAATGCCCTTCACTCTGTTGGCCGAGGGCATGTGCTGCACCGCACACACATTCTGATGTCCAGGGCGTGGGAAGAAGGAAGAGGAGCTGGTGGTCACTGTGAGAGGCTGATGTGGTGGCTTGGTGATCCAGGACATGGGGTGTGGAGTCATGTGGTCCCTGGGATGAAGACCGGAAAGGAGGGGAGGAGGTAAGAGAAGTGTGTGCGTGTATGTGTGTGTGGTGGGCTGAAAGGCAAAGGTGAGGGAAGTGTACAGGGGCTGGGCCCTGCTGACATGTGCATGCGTACACGTACACACACACACACACACACTCATGGTTCCTCCTGCAGACAAACCTGGGCAGCTCCAGGAGCCCGCTAGGGTGTGCACTGAGGATGCCTTGGTCCTTCCCCATTCTCCAGGTCCTGGGTCCAACCGTGTGACCTCAGGGGGCTGTACTGGCCGCCATCTGGGCAGCCCCTGACTCCAACTGCTTCTGGCAATTTGCAGGCTCCCCACCCTGCCCCCTGAGCCTGCAGCTGAGCTGGAGGAGGGGAGCAGGAACCAACTCCCAGGCCAGGCCAGGCCAGGCCCTTCTAGCTCTGCAGTTACAGGTTCTGTGCTCTACCACCTGGTCACAGCTGGGTCAAGAGTGCTCACCCTGGCTGGCCTGCTCTTGCCCATAGAGCCCCCCAGGGGTGTGGGTCTGGCTGGCTTCATTGTCACCTAGTCCCCAGCAGGAGGTGGGAGCAGCCACCTCGGGCACAGCTCTCTTGTCTGGGCCTCACTCACCCCTATTCCTGGCTGGGAACAGAACAGAGGATGTGAGCAAGATCCAGACACTCCTGTGTGCAGCGGGGTTCTCGCTGGCCACTGAAGGGCATTGCTGGCACAGCTGGCTGGTCTGGAGGAGGCTCATGAGGTGACATCATCACTCCTATCTTCCAGGGCCCAGCGTGCATGGCTGCATCAGTTGCCGTCATCATGCATTGTGTCATGTGACTCTCGTGTCACCATACTTGCCCCCCACATGAAGTAATCTAAGGCAGGGAGACTGGTTCTGTGGAGGGGGAAGGCAAGCTCCAGCCCTCGGCCTGCATGTTTGTTTTCAATATTTATTTATTTTTATTGGAAAGACAAAGTCACAGCTAGAGGAGGGACAGGTTTTCTATCTGCTGGTTCACTCCCTAAATGGCTGCAATGGCTAGAGCTGAGCTGATCTGGAGCCAGGAGGCAGGAGCTTGCTCTGGATCTCTCATATGGGTGCAGGGGCCCAAGAACTTGGGACATCCTCTGTTGCTTTCCCAGGCCATAAGCAGAAAGCTAGATTGTAAAGTGGAGTAATCAGGACTTGAACTCACACACATAAGGGATGTTGGCATTGCAGGCAAAAGCTTAGTCTTCTATGCTACTGCATCGGCCCAATTGCCTAGTTTTGTTTTTAAAATCACGAACTATATTCCAGACAAGAATGTTACACAGGGACGGTTAGAATGACAATAAAATAAATACAACCCCAAATTAAAGAAAACAACCACCACCAGACACTCAAGCACCCACCACCCAACTTGGGGCAGGCTGTTCAATGTCTCTAGGCCTCAGCTGTCACCTGTATCACGAAGCTCAGAGGAAGCAAGATGTGGGGGAGCACGGGTAGCCAGCACAGGGGAGCCCCTAGGTCCTCCTTTTCTCTGGCTGGAGGCTGAGTCAGTGGCTTGGAGAGGCTGCTCCAGGCACGGAGTGGGAGGCCTGGGTAGGAGGAGGCTGAGGCTGGATCAGGTGCCTCAGGAGCAGACACATAGCTCAGAGCTAGATCCACCAGGCACAGCAATTGAGACCTTTGTGTTTTCCAGGGACTCAAGCAGTCCCTTTGCGGGCCAATGAGGTCAGCTATGTCCTGGGGCTGCCATGGCAGTGCATACTATACTGGATGAGGTGCTGGTTAGAATCTTGCTGTTTTGCTTTCAACCCAGCTTCGTGCTAGTGCGCCTGAGAAGGCAGGGGAAGACGGTCCAAGTACCTAGTTTCCTATCACCAATGTGGGAGACTCGGATGGAGTTTCTAGCTCCCAACTGCTCCAGACCTGTGGGCTGTGGACATCTGGGAAGTGAACCAGTAGTAGATAGCAGATCTCTAACTGCCTTTCAAATAAATAAATCCATGAATAGAGGATGATGCACTCTTAAGGCTATGAGAGGCCCTGTTCTGTTGCAGGGAGCTGTTTTGGGTCAGCTTCTGGGCCCTGAAGTGGCATCTGATCTTGGAAGGGGTTCAACAACCAAGAACCCCCTTAGAGAGCCACCCTGGGAAGTCGTTCTTGCTCCCCAGCTCCCAAGACCCAGGCTCAGGTCTTATTCAGCAAGACTGTGAGGCAGGGGTGCTCAGCTAAAGGAAGCGGCAAGCAGAGGTACAAGCTGTACCCTGGGCCACGTAGTGTGGTGCCATGGGGAGGATGGGTAGGAAGTGGCTGGAGACATTTAGGTGAGTCAGGGTGAGCCACTAGCCAGAGCTGTGCTTGAGGGAGAGCTACTTGGCCTGTGAGTGTGGGAGTGCAGTGGAAGGGAGCCCCTGGGGAGGGGAGAAGTTAGAGGCAGCTGAGCAGATACAGCTGGTGGGACAGGTGACAGGGAGAGGAAAAGGGACTTATCCCTGAAGGCAGGGACTTCAGGTCGGCTGTGTGGGAGGTCCAGGGCAGGGGGTGGAGTCAGCAGGAGACCGTGGAGGAGGAATGACCGGCTTGGCATTAGAGATGTTGAGCTCCGGGTGCTGGTGTGACAGCTGGTGATGGGACATTTACACTTGGGTGGCAGCTGAAGGGTTTTCCATGAAGAGGTGAGCTGGGCAGAGGTTACAGAACCTGCGGGGCCTCATGTTTAAGGGATGGGCAAGAGGAAGGAGGCAACTGAAGCTTGCGCTCTCTGAAAGCCCTGGGAGCCTGGACACTGTGGGACTTTACCTTGCCAGGCATGGTCCTTGCGGCCAGTCATTTCCCTCAGGAGGTTCAGAGGGGTCAGGACAAGGTGAGAGATGCCTACATTCTTCTGGACAGCTTGGAAGGAAACCCCATTGCCCTGCCTTGCCACCATGTGGAAACGTCTGCTGGAGTCCTGTGCTCAGCTCCTACCCTCTCCACCACGGAGGGCCAGGGCTCCTTATCGCTTCCTCATTCTCCCAGCCTTCGCAGGACATAATCATGCCAGCAGCACCCCACATTAGCTCTCCAGTCAAGTTCTGTCTCCAGGCACCAGATGCTATGGGTGACCGCCTACTGGACAGATTTCCATCCAAGACTGCTCCTCCCACTTGTTCTTCTCGTCTCAATAAATGGCAAATGCTTTCTTGCAACTGCTCATGCCCAATTTTGAACTCATCCCTGACTCCTTGCACACACAAGCCCTGCATCTCGGCTGTCAGTGAATCCTGGAAGTGTTAAAAGACATAACCACATCTTATTACCACCCACCACCCTGGTTCAAGCCACTGGAACCTTGGCATCTAGTAGTGACCTTCCAATTGTCTCCTGGTTACTCCTCATGCTCACCTCCTTCAGCCCTATAGTCTGGTCTCAGTATAGCATCAAGCAGTAATCCTTTCAACAGACGAGGCAGATGGGGCCAGCCTTTTGGCTCTAACTTGTGATGCTGGTTTTGCATATTGGGCCACCCCACTTGTGATACAACTCCTTGCAAATGCACTTGGGAAGGGAGTGGAAAACGGCCCAAGTGCTCAGATTACTGCTTCCTACAAGGAAGATCCAGCGGGAGTTCCTGGGGCTTCAGCCTGTCCTGATGCCACCATCTGGGAATGATCCAGTGGATGGAACATCTGTCTCTGCCTCTTAAATCAACATTAAAAAGAAAAAACTAGGCAGGCGTTATCATTTTTAAAAAATCCATAAATCTAAAGTCACTGAAAATGTTTTTATTCCCTGATATCAAAATCTGCAATTTCTTTGAGCAAGTGTAGGGGAGTATAACTTGAATTAAATCAGGAAACATTCACATTCATTCTTTCCATAGAATTTGTTGGTGCTTGGTGGCTTTCTCCCCTGGACATCACAAAGGTCACCTGGGTGCTCTGGCAGAGGTTTTTATTTCTCCAAATCGATTCTGGCATGCTCCTTGTCACAGCGTGGTCTGGCAGATGCACAGCTTCTGTGTAAACAGGGCTGCCTCCCACAACCCACACCATGCCTACTTCACTGGCTAACTGTTGGGGTCTGTGTAGTGGGTGTGGATGACACGAAGGTGTGAGAACAGCTCCCGTTTGCATGGCCTGGCAGATGTCTCTCCAACCACTTCAACACAGCCTCACTCCATTTTTGCATGGACACTCCACCCTACTAAGAATTCTGTAATCTACTGGGGCATTGTTTGCCCCTGTGAGATGGCCTTTGCAACAACCAATGTGAGCTTGGGAGTTAGTGTTACTGATAATGTCTTGGTGAGTAGGCCTTTAACAATTTACACACAGGAGTACAATTAAACCCGTACTGCTTCTGGGCACCTTATTGTGTGCCTTCCCCTTGTCCTGGAATCTGGCTCAGACATGTAGCATGCCTTTTGGGAAATGGCTTGATAAGAATCTTACAAACTAATGAAGTGATAGGAATATGAGCTGAAACTGCTTTGGCAAAAAAAAAAAAAGTTACTGAGACCTTAAAGGTTAGCCTGTCCTTGCAACTCTTTGGAGCATAGAAAATGTAGCTGTCTTAGCCACTTTTATAATTTTTTAACCAGAGGAATTATAGGGTGATTTTATTAATATTATGAACTTTTGATTATTGTTTATTTACGAGGTTATAGAGCCTGCAGTTGAATGGGGATTTAATGTTTGAAACTTTGTCTTGGATCATTGTTTTTTTCTCTTTTGATGTTTCTCCCATTAAATGATAAGTTGTGGAAATAGAAATGTAGTGGGAATGTATTACTAATTAGCAGGTAACCACATGTGACTTGGCCTTGGAGTCCTGGCTGTCGCCTAATGGATACTAAAGAATGAATGATGGCTTGCTTTGAAGAAACTGATTATAGTAACTTACAGAATTAACTTTAAGAGCACCTGGTTGACCATGAAGTCAAAATTAATTGAACATCTGTGCATACTGGCTTAGTAAAATCAAACATTTGTGCTGAGGTTTGTGATGTGTCTAAGTAAATAAAAAGGCCAGTTTCCTCGTGAGCTGTTATAAGAGGGCACCAAGTGACAGTGCCCGTATCTTTCTTTATCACTCTACACACCCTTCTCGAGCTCCTAACTCGGCTGGAGCTGGCCTCTGGCAGCTGACTCCCTGGTTAATTTACAGCACCAGCAAGACTATGGGTGGGGAGATGAGCCCCATGTGGAGGTTCCCTGACTGGGAATGATGTGGATTCTGTGCTTGAAGTGTTGACACTTCTCAGGAACAGGGCGTCAGATCTTCCAACCCACAACCCCCAACCCTGTGTACCTTGTACTGACGAACCTGTGGACACACTTGCACTCACTCCTGAGTGGGGCAGGCCCATGTCCTGGCACATGGCGGCCGGGCAGCTCAGCAGAGGAACGACAGGGGTGGCAGCACACCCCCTGCGGTGCTCTTCCAGCGGCCTCTCTCCAACCCACTGGGTTCCCTGTGCTGCCTTCACTTGCTCCCCCGTGGTGTGGGGGCCTTGCCGATCCTGGAAGGCGTCTGGTGTGCATCCACAGTAGCAGGGCCTTTGCGGTGACTGTTCCTTCTGCCCACAGCTGCTTGCCTCTCACTCCCAATCCCACCCCCAGGTTTAGTCTGTGTATCAGTAAAGAGAAAGCAGTATTTAGACAATGAAAATGTGACCAGACACCACCCCCGTCAAACATTGTGCCACAGTGGGTTAAACCTTGGCTTGCCATGCTGGCATCCCAGGAGTGGTGATCTGTCCTTGCTGCTCCACCTGTCTAGCTCCCCAATAGTGCACCTGGGAAAACATTCAAAGATGGCTCTAAGGCTTGGGCCCCTGAACCCACATGGGAGACCTGGATGGAGTTCCAGCCTTCTGGCATTGGCCTACTTCAGTCCAGGCAGTTGTGGCCATCTGGGGAGTGAACCAGAGGACAGAGAATCTGTCTCTCCCCCTTTCTAAGTCTTTCAAATAAATCTATATATTAAAACAATTTTCTCAGAGCTTTTTAAGTTAAAAATATTAATAGACAAAAAACCTCCCTTGAGCGTCCAAGTTTGGGGACACACTGCCCCCTAGTGGCCCCTCTAGGAAAAGCCCATCTTTCAGAGCATTTACAGGTATTGCCTTCACTGGGACTAGTTCTCATGTGGAGCCTCCCCACCTTGCAGGGACCCCAGGCTGAGTCTCAGGAGCTGTCCCTGCTATTTGTGTGGTGGTGAACACATGATCAGACTAGGAATTTTAGATCGCCATCTGTTCACTGACTCATCTCTGGCTTTCATTTTCCTCTGGTGCTGAACGGAGTGGGAATATACACTCCCTTGGACTTTGAGCCTGCTGCATCCGAAGTACTCACTAGCTGTCACCTGCAAGGACAGGTGTGGGCAGCAAGTGGTCGGGTGCTCAGTTCCCTCCCTGATCCCCTAAGGGTTTTTACAGACTCCAGAGGCTTGACTTGCTGGGAAACCAGGTTATTCCATCCACAGTGGTGCATGTGGTCACAACTTTGACAGATAGATGTACACAATATCTTTTGCAAACAAACGGCCCAGGAGCAGGCAGTTGAGATTCCAGTCGTTCAAGTGGGTTTCCTGCACTGCCTGCACCCATGCCCTCAACCCCACTGAGTACACCTTTAGGGGAAGCCAAACAGTGACTTTACAAGGCCTGGGGACAACAGGGAAGGACCTGCAAGTGCATTCTCAGGGGAAGCCAACTGTAAAGAAAAACAGTCAAGGTTATTTTATGATATGGAAAAATCTCTTTTAAGTCTTTTAAGTCTTAAACCTTCACTTCAATGTCCACGAACAAAATGTTAAGTCTCACACAAAGTCTAAATATTTACTCTCTGGCCTTTACAGACAATATATACTGACTTCGGCTGGCCATGCTGCTCCAGGCATACGGATATCAGGGGTTCTCTGTGAACAAACTGACCCCCTTTCCATCTTTGCAGCCTCACCACTCTAGGGCCCTTCAGTTCCCCGCCTGCCCTGGACAATTCACTTGCAAGCCCCGCAACACACCACAGGTCCAGGATGTCTCCAGCTGGCCACCTGCCTTCCCCAGGCAAGCTTGTTCCTTCTCCCAACAGCAGCTTCCTGGGCCAGGCCTTAGCTCCAGGGCATCTTCCCATAACCCTCCTCAACCACAAGCTCTAGCCCAGCCCCAAAACTGGGCCTCAAAATACTCCTCTCTGGGCTCGTCAGCACTTGGTAAGAGGTTACCAAAATATTTATGCTGGATTGAGCAACATCTGGGGAAGAGGGTTCACTGCATGACCACCTGTACATCAGGTCACACTGGCTTCACATAGCCCCAGCAACAGGCTGGCACACGTGCACACACACCAGAAGGGGCCTGCTGAGCATTCTCCCCTTACCTGAATAGCAGCATGGAGAAGCATGCTCACATATTTCCTGACTCCAAACATCCTTCTTCCAGACTTGGAGCACTTATGGTGGGTCAGGCATGACCAGCTACGCCCCTGGCACTGTCTTCACCACAACCTGGGGATGGTACGGGCAGTATTCATTCCACTCTACCAAGGGGGAGAGCACCTGCCTCCTGCTTCAAAGATTGTCCACAAATTCAGAGGCTTCCTGTTGTGCACGGTGCCACTGATGCTGTGCCAAATGCACGCTGGTTTCTCATTCCTCTCCAGCTGCCTGTCCCTGCCACTGGACCTGATGCCTTGACACTGTCTGGGGGCGGGCCCACGGCCACGATGAGTCTTTCTATGAAAATCTAGTGATTGTGTTTGTGACCCTGCTGGTACATTGTGGACTTGTGGTTTATCGCAGCAGAGGCAGTTGCTTGAAGTCTGGTCTCCAAGCCAGAGGGGAAGTCAATGCAAACAGGACCAAACTAAGGTAAGTGTCAAAGCAGCCACCAATGGAAGAGTTTAAAGAACAGCTCAAGCGGGCACCTGGACTGTCCATACCTTTCAACATTCAAAGAGAAGTCCAGAGCTCAGGGCATGGCAAGCGAACATGTCTGCTGAAAGCCTAGGAAAAAGTAACACAGGATGGTGTGGACGTGCGACTCTTTATCAAGCAGAGAGGAGTTAGGGCTACATGGGTCTGTTCAGAGCCCAGTGTGAACCTGGAAGGACATGCTTGCTCTGTATCATCTCCCATGAGAAGGGATGGCTCAACTAACACTGCACAGGCTTGCTGAAATAGTCTGAGAAACACCAGGGGTTTAAGAAAATGGAATTCTATAATGGAATCTGACCCTTCTCCTACGTCTACAACAGACAGAGCTGGGAATCACAAACATAGAGCCAGTCAGATTTCCTTCTCAGAGTTCTTGGCCAAAGAACTGGCTTGGTATACACGTGTACCAATTCCACGCTGTGTATTTCAGATGGAGAAATCAACAGTGCCTTTCTACAGATGGCATTCAGTTAGGGTAAAGCAAACAGGGTCTGTGTGGCATTCCATGTATGTCAGGACGACCAAAAACTGGTGAGACAATGACTAAGGTGCCACAAAGCAGATTTCAGGCTAAAATTCTGGTTTGTCCAAGGAAAGTCCAACATTCCCCCAGCCCTCAGAGCAATCACAGTGACAGTGAGAGAAGCCTCTTCAAATACAGGACTGAACGGCTAGTGATTGCACAATGAGGGGATCTGGTCACACAGACAGACACACGAGGGTGTTTCTGACCCATTCATGCTCCGCATGTGTCAGGAGATGGCGCGTGTGGCTGGGATTCCCGCAGACAGAGCGAGTGTGACGGGTCTGCCGGCGAACAAGCATCCACTGCAGCTCCCCTCGCTGTGACCTAAGTGCATCTGGATCTGTTCAGTCTTGGACATCAAAGTAGTCAATCACCGGCTCCTTGGCCACTCTCTGTAGATGACTGCTGCCAGGGTTCCTGTAAAGCCGACAAAGAACAGCTCATCACTTCTCTGTGGGGAAACAGATGGAGGTCCTGAGACTGTGAAGCTCTGATAAGCTAGCAAGGCAAATGTAAGCTGGGAAATGGTCGAAGTCTGGTGCCAGACACACAGAAACTCATTTTATGAGGGGTCCTCAAAATCTTCATGGAAAATGCGCATTGTGAAAAACACTACACATGGATTTCAAAACATTTCTGCATGAAACACACTTATCTTTTAGTTCAATTTCCACAAAATCCTGAAGTATGCTCATATTAATGTTCTCTTGGGACATGCATTTGGCATGGTGGTTAAGATGTCACTTGGGATGTGTATTTCCCTTATCTGAGTGCCTAGGTTCAAATCCTAGCTCTGCACTTGATGTCAGCTTCCAGCCAATGTGCACCTGGGAGACAGCAGGTTACAGTCTGAGTGGTTGGGCCACCCCAACCACCCAGGAGGCCTGGAATGAGGTCAAGCTCCTGGCGTTAGCCTGGCCCAACTCTGACTACTATCAGCAGTTGGGAGTAAACCAACAGATGGGAACATTGTGACTGTCTCAAAGGAACAAAATAATAATAATATTATTATCTCAACTGCAAAATATTGCTTACTAAAGTTAAAAAAAAAAGCATGCAAAGGGAAAAAAAAAAGAAAAGACAGCCTGCTATAAACAGGTCAACAACATGTGGTTATGTCTAAGAGGCACTGGCCACGGCTGTGGCCATGTCTTGGAATATGTCTCATGTTTCTAAAACCACTGCCTATGAGGATCTGTAGACCAAGCTGACTGGGTCAAGTGGAGTGGGTCCTGACCAGCTACACTGCTCCAGATGCTCTGTGCTGAGACCGTGCTCAACAGATACCCACTGCCAATCTAGTCACACGGCAACTCCAACTGCCTATTGGACACTCATTGGTGACTTGGCAATCACCAGTCATCCTTCTGGAGATTCTGTGCAGGACCCACAGAAGAGGCATTGTTAAGTCTTCCATGTGGCAGCCAGAACAGGAGCAGGGACCCTCTGGGCTTCAGAGCATCTTTCAGCTCAGTTTCCTTGCTCGTAGGAGGGCAGCTCTGCTCCTCCTGATAAGAGGCAGAGAAGAGACGTGAACAAACTCAGCAGGTTTGCTATTTGCTAACCTGTTTCTTTGCTCTTTAAGTCACAAAATGTGTTATTATAAAAATGACTCAAATTACAGGGAAGTAGAGCAAAACATCGAGGTCCTCATACTCCCCCTCCCATCCCCATCACTGAAGGTCCGCACCCCAAACCCCACTTCTATCTTCTGAGTAACCGAGATGTTCAGACTGAAACCATGTGGCAACGCAGACTCATCTGCTTGCCGCCATTTACCTGTGGAAGCTACCAACAGGGTCCGTTCCCCCAGTGGGGGAACTGAGCAAAACAAATAGGAACCTTAGGACCCCTCCCACTTGAATAAGTGTGTCCAGCAGCTCAGTCAAAAACATAATACCCAAAGGCCAGGCCTGAAGCCACCGATGGCCAGGCCAGCCTGTGCTGCCTTCTCTGAACGACAGGTGCCTGGAAGAATTGCTGCAGAATCCTTACTTGTCCATCTGATGCCTGTGGTGAGCAATTGGTGGTGGCGGCCTGGTCTGCATCTCCCTTTCGAGGACTGCTGTCAGCGTGGTAGGAGGACAAATGGACTTCCCTCTGACAGAAGGCAAAAACACAAGGCATTGAAAAACAAGGCTCATTTGTGCAGTTAGGTAGACAGTCAGGCACTGCCTGTGGCTCTGGAACATGTGCTGCTGAACCTTGCGATATAATCTGTCTCTTCCCAGGCAAGCGACCCTGCATGTCACCCTGTCCTGCCCCTGCACCTTTGGTAGACCTGTTCCCTGCTTCCTCTCAAGCCACACTGGCCTGTTCTTCATTGGCAAGTTCCTACTCTCTGACGGGGACCCTAGTCCCCACGCCCTTCCCAACTCAACACCACCGCTTCAGCTGGCCTTCTACTCTTTACAGGGATGCCTACAGTCAGAGACCAGCATTTTTTCGGTTTTCATTATGCTAGTAGGATGGAGCCAGAAGTAGTTGGAGGGAGGCACAGCAGACAAGTGGGGAAACAGGGCAGAGGTGGGGCTCAGGCACTTGGTACCGCCCGGGCAGTGGAGCTGGCATCTCCGGCCTCTGCATCTCTAAACGGGAGGCCTGCCCTCTGCTCCCCAGCTCTGATCTTACGGTATCCAGGAAGGACTGTCCCAGAGAAGCAGGTTTTCCTTTTCCTTGTTCAAGAGGGGGAGAGCAAATACCAACACACTCTGCTCCCTGGGTCCTGTGTGCCCTTCTGACAGTTCTTCCTGTGACAGCAAGATCAACCCACCTGATGGCAGTGACCACAACATTGCGCTTTGGTTCGCTGTCATAGCTCACACTCTCCAGGCCATAAACTTGGGCCAGGTCATGGATGAGGCGGCGGTGGTCTCTGTTCATGGGAGGGAAGCAGTGGCTTCTCTTACTGTTCTTTCCCTGTTTTGAGGGAAAAGATGACTGCTTGATAACATCACCGTGAAAACACAACTCTCCTTACCACTACAGCAACCCGGGTTAGTAAGGGGTGACTGCAGTCCAGAGGTTTGCAGCAGGCAACATTTTATTAACTGCCCAGCAAGGCCCGGGGGTAGGGGGAAGGAGATAAGAGCTTAGGCACTTCTCACTTCTCTTTTGTCTTCCATCTACTCTGTAAGCCACATTTGTGACACCTGGAAAGGGCTTGGGAACAAAGTGCAAGTAAACAGGGACTTGGGTGGACAGGGCAATAATTTCTCCTGACATGTCCTGCAACATTCCCATACAATGACTAAATAAAACAAAGACTTGTTACATAAGAATATCTCACTCCTTATGAAAGTGTGTGCTACACTGAAAACCATGCACACACACAGAGACACACAGGCACAGACACAGTTTCCTCATCAGGAGAGGAACGACGTTTTCCATCTCCTCCTTCATTTCGTTCCTATTAGGAAGCAGGAACACAAAGGGGGAAGGGAAGGGCACGGGGAGGGGATGAGAAGGTGTGAGGAAAACTTTCCTCATGAAAAATGGCGAGAAAGCAGCCCCTCGTGCCTGCCACCAACCCCACTGGGATGCGGACTGGGCAGCGCTGGCTGCTGGTGCCTTTGCCCGATGAGCGGTGGCTGCTCCAGGACAGACAGAGCACTTCGCTGGATGTCCACCTTTCCTACAGGCTTTTCTCTTCCCAGGTGTCAGGGCAACAAATACCCGGTGTGACAGGAGAGCACACAGGTCTGCAGGGACCTGGGGCCTCCTATGGCTCCCATCACTCAACGTGACAGCAGAGACATCGCTGCAGCAACTGAACTGTGACACGCTCGTATGGGGAGCATAGCGGCTGGGATTTTAGAAACGACTAAGAAGTTGTAACTTTCCCTGTTACTACTCTAGGCTGACAATATTTCTGGGACTTGGTTGTTGTTGTTGTTTAAGTCAAGCTGGTCTTAGGAAAAAAAAAAGTCTATTTGGATGTTGTGACTTCAACCTTATTCACGGCCTCCACGAGTGTTTCCATTTCCTTCTCAATGTCACTGACAAACTTTAAGTCTTTTCTGAAATGAGAAAACATCACAGTTAATTTAATCTGTTCTTTTCTTTCAGAAACCCTTTTCACCAACCTTCTGACCATAAAGTGCCAACAATGGACAAGGCTGGCAGAAAACTGAAGAGGTCAGGGACTGTCAGATAATAGAAGGTCAGCTTTAATGGAACAAAGGAAGGGGAAAATATATGAGGGAGAAGAATAACAGAAACAGCCAGGGCCACGCCTCCAAGGTTTCCAAACAGTTTCAGTTCTTCAAAAACTGGAAGTTTTGGGAACCAAGAATGTTATTAACTGTTATATATCTCAACAACAGATAAACTTGAACTGGCCCAATCATACAAAGAATACATATTACATACACCATCTTAAAAGATCAATCACTCCCATGAGCTACAATTAAGAGTGGGTTAGTTACATACCTGGCATCATCTTTCAAACTATCACTAAATTTTGACCCTGAAGAACGTACGTTGAAAGGATCAGAATCTTCACTGATATCAAATGCCTCCGCCAGCCTCCTGAAAGTGTGAGAGAGGTATACCAAATAAAAGGAACACAGAGGGAGGGAAGATGCTTTTTCTTAAAATTTAATTTTTACTTAAATGAGTTAGAGTCAGTGAGTGAGCATCTGAGAGATCTTCCATTTGCTGCTTCACTCCTCAAATGGCTGCAATAGAGCAGAATCATTCCAAAGCCAGGAGCCAAGAGCTTTGGCTTGATGTCCCATTGGGCACAGGGTCCCAAAGCTTTGGGCCATTCTCTACTGCTTTACCAGGTCATAAGTAGGAAACTGGATCAGAAGTGAAGCAGCTGGGACAAACAACCGGTGGCCATATGGGATACTAACACTAAAGGTGGAAGATTAGCGTGCTATGCCATTTGTAGCCAAGGGCCCTGGGAAATGATCTTAAACAGCAATCTTTCTTAAACAGCAGATCCCCAGTGGATGCCTCAAACCATGGATAGTACTGAATCTATAAGGCACCAGTGTGCAGTACAGTGTTAAGCTGCCATTTTTGACATTGGCATCCCAGGAGTGCTGACTCAAGTCCTGGCTGCTCTGGATATTAGCTTCTTGCTAATATTTCTGGGAAGGCCAAAGATGCACATACTTGGGTCTCTGCTTCCTATGTGGGAGACCAGAATGGAGCTCTTGACTTGGGACCAACCTTGACTGCTGTGGCCATTTAAGTAAACTATACCATCCAAACAAATATTTTTCAAGACCTTATCCATACACTGTTCTTTCTCATATTTATATACATTTGATAAAGTTTAACATATAACCTAGTCACAGTATGAGATTAAAAACAATAACTTGTCAAAGATAGTCACAACTTAACCACATTTTTTTTTATTAGCTGGGGGATATTTCAAAACTTTTTCACTTTTTTTGGGAAGACTTATTTATCTGAAAGGCAGAGTTATAGGGTGGGCAGGGTGGGGGGAGAAAGAAAGAGAGAGAGAGAGAGAGAGAATCTTGTACTACTGGTTCACTCTCCAAATGGCTCAAACAACCAGAGCTGTATTGGTCTGAAGCCAGGGGTCAGGAGGTTCTTCTGGGTCTCAAGCACTAAAGCCATCCTCCAGTGCTTCGCCAGGTACATTAGCATAGAGCTGGGTGGAAAGTGGAGGAGCTGGGTCGTGAAGTGGTGCCCAGGAAGTAGCTTTACCTGCTTGGCCACAAGTGGGAAATTTTTACCTTTCATTTACAGGATACAATTTATGGCTTCTCTCAGGCATGTCTGAAACACGGTTCTTGCCCTCTGAGGTCATTATTAAGTAAACAAGGGTTACCGAACACAGACACTGTAATACCGCCACGATGTGATGGCCTAGACAGTTGCTAAGTGATTCATGGGCGGACAGTGCACAGGAGCAACATGGATTTGCAGGACAAAGGGATGATTCATGTACCAAGTGGGACAGTGTGAGATTTCATCATGCTATTTAGAATGGCACCCAAGTTGAAACTGTTGAGTTAGTGTTTCCTGGAATTTTCCATTAAGTATTTTCTGGCTGTAGCTGACTAAACATTGAACCCACAAAAATGAAGAGAGGGGACTATTACAGTAACTCAGAGTAACCACCAAGTCCAAAGTTTCTGCACATTAAGTATATCAGCAAACTTGAGACATATTCTTTAAATGGAAAGGTGGATATACAGAGGAGGAGAGACAGAGAGGAAGATCTTCCGTCCGATGGTTCACTCCCCAAGTGATTGCAACGGATGATGCTGAGCCAATCCAAAGCCAGGAGCCAGGAACTCTCTTCCTGTTCTCCCACGTGGGTGCAGGGTCCCAAGGCTTTGGGCTGTCCTCCACTGCTTTCCCAGGCCACAAGCAGGGAGCTGAATGGGAAGCAGGGCCACTGGGACTAGAATCGACGACCATACAGGATCCCAGTGTGTGCAAGGTGAGGACTTTAACCACTACATTATCGTGCCGGGCCCTTATTTCCTTTTTTTATTTGACAGGTAGAGTTAGAGGAGAGACAGAGATCTTCCATTCACTGGCTCATTCCATAAATGGCTGCATTGATTAGAGCTGGGCTGGTCCAAAGGCTGGGAGACACAAGTTTCTTCTGGGTCTCTCACATGGTACAGGGACCTCCACTGCTTTCCCAGGCCACTGGCAGGGAGCTGGAGGTGAAGCAGCTGGTAACAGAACCGGTGCCTATGTGGAACACTGGCAGGACAGGTAAAGGTTTAGCTTTTATATTACAGTGCCTTCCTCCCAGCAAACCAGATATTAAAGACAAAATAACAGCTTGGAACAAGATGCATTACTGTGATTATATAAGGAAATAGACAAAATAGATCTGAATGGGTCTGAGTGAGCCACAGATTCATCACTGGGGACTTGGAACAGGTGGGGAGTGGAAGATGGGGGAAGGGGGTATGTCTGAAATGTTACTGGGAGTGCTCCATGACGCCGACCTTCTCAGAAACTTAATTTACACCTAAGATATAGCAAACGGACATAGCAATACTGAAAAGCTTTATAATTTTTATAAGTAGTTGCAATTACACATGAAATTTCACATCTTTCCTCCCTCATCTTTATGTAACTAAAATTTCTCATGCTGCTTTTGCTGTTTTACTATTACATAATCTTCTATTACATAATTTACTTAAATAATTCCCCATTTAGCTTGCTTCCTTTAATTACAGTTTCCTCAACACTGCAAGTGACAAGATCTCTGTATAAAAAGTTTTAAAAATTATTTTCCTGGAGCCTGGTGCGATAGTGTAGTAGTTAAAAGCCTTGCCTTGCATGTACCAAGATCCTATATAGGTGCTGCTTCCGATTCTGGCTGCTCCACTTCCCAACCAGCTCCCTGCTCGTGACCTGGGAAGGCAGTCGATCTTGCATCTGCATGGAAGACCCAGAAGCTCCTGGCTCCTGGCTTTGGATTGGCTCAGCTTCAGTCATTGTGGCCGCAGTGAACCAGCAGACAGAAGATCTTTCTCTCTGTATCTCCTTCTCTTTATATCTGCCTTCCCAATAAAAATAAATAAATCTTTAAAAATAAGAATTTTCCTGAAAAATGGTTTCAGGTGTGTGGGCTCTAATGTTATTATGAACATAATATCTGACCAATGCTGCCCAAGTGGTTTCCAGAACATTTTGTGTCCTAGCTGGCATCACACATTTCATGGTATTTCCATATTTGGCAATAGGGTGAGTTACATCTTTTTAAAAACTGTTACGATGTAACTTAAAAAATTTATTTATGTAAAAGGCACAGTGATATAAAGAGGAAATGACAAAGAACACAGATAACTCCCACCCACTGATTTGCTGCCCAAATGTCCACAGCAGCCACAACTGGGTCAGACCAAAGCCAGCAGCCTGGAACCATCTGGGTCTGTCACGTGGGGAGCAAGCACCCAAGTAATCAGGTCACTTTTCACTGTTTTCCCAGGTGCATTAGCAGGGAAGTGGATGGGAAGTAGAGCAGACAGGTCTAGAACCAGCATCCGTATGGGATGCCAGCCCCTACACACTTTTAGAGCTCATATTCAGGACGAGGTTCTAGGATTTAGAGCTCCAACTACTACTCAGTACTGTCCCCACCACATACAGGTTAATGTTCATACTCTGGAGACCTACTATGCAGTTAGTACATTTCTGAAAACTCAGGACTTTAATTCACATTTGACAGGCACATTCCAATTGCATTTTTTAAAAAAAGATTTATTTATGTTTATTGTAAAGGCAGATTTACAGATAAAGGGAGACAGAAAGATCTGTCTACTGGTTCACTCCGTAAGTAGCCATAACAGCTAGAGCTGAGCTGATCCAAAGCCAGGAGCCAGGAGCTTCTTTCAGGTCTCCCATGTGGGTGCAGGGTCCCATGGCTTTGAGCCGTCCTCTATTGCTTTCCCAGGCCCCAAGCAGGGAGCTGGAAGTGGAGTAGCAGGACAGGAACCAGCACCCACATTGGATCTTGGTGAAGATTTAGCCACTGATCCATCACACTGGGCCCTCCAACTACAGTTCTTAAAAAGGGTAGGTTGTTCACACAGCTGTGCACAAGTTGCCATTGCAGTCAAACTAAGGAAAACCTGGTTTATTATTATTGGTCATTACTTTACTTTCTACACATTTATGCACTAAAGAATCACTGATGAAAATCATTCAAAGTCAAACTTCAAGGTAAAGCAAGGTATACATCCTGCTAAATCCCTGTAAGAATGGCTAAAATTAGACCAATTTCAAGTATAAAAATGTGTAGTAAACAGGAATCACCATTGTGCTGGAATGGTCTTAAGGAAGTGTTAAGTTGGTATAACACTTATTACTGTTTGGCACAATCTACTAACACTGATTCATATACATACCCTGTTAATAAGTAATTCTCCTAAATTTATATCCAATGGAAATGAGTATGTACATACAGCAAGCAAAGGGATGCTGTAAATATCATTCATTATTTGTGATATCTCAATATTGATAACAGTTGAGACTGGTGCACGCTAATCCTCCTGTATGGTTTTTGGTTGGAGTCCCAGCTGCTCCACTTCTGATCTAGCTCCCTGTTTATGAACTGGGGCAGCAGCAGAGGATGGCCCAAGTGCTTGGGCTCCAGCACCCATGTGGGAAACCCAGAGGAAGCTCCTGGCTTTGGATCGGCTCAGCTCTAGCCTTTTTGGCTATTTGGGGAATGAACCTGTGTTTTTCTCTCTGTGAATCTCTCAATAAAAATCAATAATCTTTAAAAGGAAACACAAACTACACAATGTCATCATTCGCATAAAGCTCAAAAATAGACAAAATTAACCTAAAATGCTAAAATCAGGAGACAGATTAAACTTTGGTGGCACACAATGGAGGAGCTTGGGGTAATTTCTCAATTCTTGCCCTGATTGCTAGTTACACTGCTATATTCATTTCATGACTCACCAATTTGTACACAATTAATGCAATTAATTAATTAACATAATTAAGTATTATTATACTTTAGTACAAAAATTCCCTAAGCATTTTTAAAACCTTCTCGCTAAAGTTGGAATCAGGAAGTTGGCTGATCACTGAATTAAGTGTGCTGTGGCTTTTGATGCTTGCATCATGCCCCTCAGTTCAGTTTCTGCAATTACCTGAGTGTTGAATGCTCAGACTACTCAGATCCTGCCCATCATGTGTCCCTTGCAGTGACAGCAGGAAAACCTAGAGTGGGTGCTGAGTGAATGCTGACAGGCAGCTTCCTCCCATGACATCACAGGGTTCGAAGGAGGAGAGAACAAGCAGCTGAAATTATACTCACTTTTTTCTTTCCAAGGCCGAGCACTCCTCATCACACTCCAGCCTTGACAAGCAAATGAAAAAACATCGAGTCAGGGCACAGGCTTACAGCTTCCCTCACTAGGTTTGGAAGCTGAGCTGAACACAGAGCAGACTCATGCTGCCAAAGCACTTCTCTGCAGGCATCAGTGGCCTGTGAGGCCATCGGGTTTCAGGTTTCATTAGCAACAATCTCTCCCTGCTGCCCTTCCTCCCCACCACCCAACCAGGGAATTTCATCTTCTCCCCTACGTCCTAATCAAGGGAAGGCTGGAAGAGGCCCCTTCCAAGAACAGGCAGGCAAGTCTCCTTGGAGGAGTCGAGCAGTCTACTAGGTGGGCCTCCTGACTATTTCCTGGGTGCTCAGCCTCAAAAACACTGCCTAGTGCCCCTCTGATAGCCATGGCTCCCATTCAAGCCACTACATCCATTCTGTTTCCCTGTTGTTCTGTAGGGTCGGATAGGGCTTGACGCTGGTTACTCTACAATGCTGGAGTGAGGCCTGGTAGTCTCTGCTGGTCTCTGCTATACACTGAGTTGGGATCACTGGGGTTGGAACATCTTAACATCAAACATTTGCTGAATACCTGCTGTGTGTGTGTGTGTGTGTGTGTGTGAGACTCTCCTGTGGGGGAATTAAGATAATTTCTGCCCTCTAGAAACTCAGTCTAACTGCAACAAGCTAGTATTTACACATATTTTAAAAAATTACCTGGCTTGTTGAATTTCCTTCTTGGTAATAAGCTTGCTGATCTCTACTGAATCACCAAGTTGCATGTCTGTTATCTTAGAGGCCATAGATATAGCAGCTATCCTGAAATACAATAGAAAAAAAAAAGTTACAAGAATCTCCCCATACTGGGTACACAAAATACTCCAAAGAAATTCACCATGTGATAGTTGGAGTAGATTTGTAAGCCCATCTATTAAGAACTTGTACATGTCTGTGATATGCCTTCAATTACAATTTAAGCAACTGCACAGAAAGTGATGAAGTAACTCAACTCTCAGGCCCATGCCAATGCCGCACACCAAGGAGGCTTTCAACCCGGCTCATCTGCGCCTCATACTCCTCAAAAGTCTGAGGGCCAAAACACATCTCATCGGAGATGCTCAGGCCATTCAGCCCCTAACAGCTCCACCTCTGCAGGCAGGTTCCTGTAGGACCATATCAGGTGTCAAGACTCCAGGAGGCTGCAAAGATACCTCACAGAACAATGAGAAACCCTCACACCAGGGAACGAGCAACCAGGCTGCACCCAACCAGAGGTGGGCTGTTTATCTTCCCCTTCCATGCCATGGTGCCATAAGACCCAAAGCTGGAAAAATGCAGAGACAGAAAGGAGGAAGGAAGAGGAAAAATAATGTTTATTTTATAAATAAAAGTTAATGTAGAAAAGATACATAAAGCCTTTTTAGAAAATATTTATTTTATTTATTTGGAAGGCAGAGTGACAGAGCAAGACAGAGAGATCTTCCATCTGTTGGTTCACTCCCTAGATGCCTCCAACAGCAGACAGTGCTGGGCCAGGCTGAAACCAGGAGTAAAGGAACCCCATCTAGGTCTAACATGTAAATGTCAGGTTCAAGTATCACAGGATTTGCTGCCTCCCAGAAGGCAGAAGGTATTAACAGGAAGGTGTATCAGAGAAAGAATAGCTGAGATGTGAACCAGCACTCCCATCTAGGATGTGGCTTTGCAAGCAATAGCTTAATGCCCTTTACCATGATGCTTACCTCAGAACCATTTTTTGAGCCAGAGAAATCAAATGTAAAAAAATCCAGGGTTGATGTTACGGTACAGGGACAAAGCTCCTGTGTGTGAGCCTGGCATTCCACACCACAGTGCTGGTTTAAGTTCGGCTACTTTGCTTGCTTCTTTACCTTGCCTAGTTGGGGAGTGAACCACTGGGTCAAAGTCACCCTCTGTCATTTTGCTTTTCAGATACATCTCGAAAACAAACAAAAAACCCCAAGGTCAACGTGTAGGAAGATCACTAACCTTTGGTAAGTACTGGACGCTTCAGAGCAAATCACCATCTCTTTTCTTCGTCCACATTCACACTGTAGCTCCACCTGCAACAAGATTAGCCGGGAGCGACTTTCAGCACACAAGATCCATGTGAACAGCAGGCTTCATTTAAAAACTTTTCACATATCAAAACCATGTAGCTGACAAGCTAGAAGGGATGTGTTCTATCCACAAGGCCACTTTCTGCAAAGTGCTTCAATTCTTAACCTGGTCTAATGAGGCAGGCCTAGAATGAAATTTTACCACTGACCCAGCAAGGTGGACAGTTAACCCAGATCAAAATAGAGGCAAGCCAATACCTTTACTGTTTACATGCTGGTCGTGGAGTGGGGGTAGGAGGGTTGCTTCACCCTCAATCCAGGCTACACCACCTCAGTTGTAACTAATCATCTGAGTAATCATTTGCTGAGTATTTATCCCACCAAACTGACAGGGACTACGTATTTTTTTTTCAACGGTTTAGCTTCAACATCTTGTGCCATAGACATTTACACATTCTGCTGAATATACGGAGCTGACAATACTGATCAAAGGCTGACAGACCGTGGTCAGTTGGCACTGGGTAAAAGACCACATCAAGCTAGACAGAAGTATGTATGACTGGAGCAGCATTCAGCTATGACTGAGTTGTCTTTTTCTCACACTGGAGTACCTGGGTTTGGTTTCTGGCTGACTTCTGACTGCAGCTTCCTACTAACGCACATACTGGGGAACAGAAGTGCCGACTCGAGTAACTGGTTTCCTGCCACCCATGTGGGAGACCTGGAATGAATTTCTAGCTTTGGCCTGGCCCCATCTGGGAGTGAATCAGCAAGTGGGAGACTGCTCTCTCTTAAAAAACTAGGAAGACTCAGAAAACAAAAAATAATCTGTACACTGATGTCACTGGTTACAGTTCCTTGCAACCAGGAACTCCTCACGAAGATGCAAACAGTTCTGATCCACCAGCAGCTTCAGAACCACAATCAGTGCCCCTATCAGGAGCCAGCACTACCCACCTTGGCTTTACAAGCAGTCACAGGGCAGGGTGAGCTGGTGTGGCAGGGGGCCATGCATGGGTGGCCACAGTCGGCTCTAGGAGTGGAACAGGGCTGCTTGCAGGCCTCATCCACAAGACACTCTCCTTTGTGACATAGTCTCTGACACTTGTGCATACCACATGGTAGTGTGGCACTGCAGGGCAATCCGCAGGATATATCAGTCAGGTGACAGGGGATGTTGCTACGTAGCTAGGAGAGACAGAAATATAGACTTTCATCTCGGTGTGAGACTCAGGATGAGTTTTAACTTTACCTTAACACATTTCTCAATTTATAAATGAGCATATTTTTTTTAAAGTTTTTTTATCTGAAACAAAATGCATTTGATTTTCGAAGTCTGACAGGTTAGTCTGAAAAGGAAACAAGAACGCGACACGTGTAATATTAATTTTCCAGGGTTGGTAACAGGCACACAGAATCAGATAACCAGGAAATATTTTGGGGGAAAAAAAAAGGCCATCAGTGCTGTGGCATAGCTGGTTAAGCCACTACTGGTACTTTCAGACACAGGCATCCCATATGAGTGCTGTGCGGTCTTAGCTGTTCCACTTCTGATCCAGCTCTCTACCAATGAACCTGGAGAAGCAGTGAAAGACAATTCAAGTTCTCTGGCACTGCATTCATGTGGAAGATCTGGATGAACCTCCTGGTTCCAGCCTGGCCCAGCCATAGCTGTTGCATACGTTTTGGGGCTGGATCAATAAATTCAAGATGTCTGTCTTTCCTTCACTCTTATTATAACTCTGCCTTTAAACCAAATCAATATTGGGTTCAGTGTGGTAGCACAGTCAGCTAAACCTCAATCTTCAGCGCTGGCATCCAATATGAGCATTGATTTGAGTTCTTGTGGCTCCACTTCCCATCCAGCTCCATGATAATGACCTAGGAGAGCAGTGGAGGATGGCCCAATGACTTGGGCCCCTGCTCTGCCATGTGGGAGACACAGAGGAAGCTACTGGCTTCTGGTTTCTGACATGCCCAGCTCTAGTTCCTGTGGCCATTGGGGGAACAAACCAGTAAATGGAAGATCTCTGTTTTTTTCCCTCTAAGTAAAATAAATAATTCCTTTTGAAAAAATAAATCAATTTTAAAATAAAAAAAGGAAAAGAAAAACACCATGACAAATTATTAGGATGAGATGATTTCTCCCCTCTTTTTCAAATTGCTAAGGTGCTGAACTGATAGATCAGCCCTCTTCTATCCTAATGTGTAGGGGCTCACCTGATTCAGGGTTCTGAGACTGAAGGTAGGGCTCTTTCATGGAATTAATTATTCATAATTAATTCTTGTATGCCTCAACTGATGGTTGCCAAAGTTTTAGAGTGCCCAGTTATTTAAAAAAACTAACATGTGGACTAGGCATAGGGCCATGTGCTTAAGGTACCTGCTAGGACACCTATGACTCACACCAGAGTATCTGAATGTAACTCCTGGGCCCAGCTCCTGATTCCAACTTCCTGCTAATGCAGACCCCAGGAGGCAATGATGGTGAATCAGATAGTTGTTCTGCACATCCACCTATGAGATTTGGATGAGGCTCCGGGCTCAACTCCAGCTCCCTTTCCACCATGTACATCCTAGGAGTAAAGCAGATGTGCACTCACTCTAGCTTCCAGATCAATTCCCTGCTTTTAGGCTTCCCCGCTGCAGAAAACAAGTATTGGACTTCTACTCTGTGGGACTAAACCTTACTCTTTATTATATTTACTCAAATTCTTTCAAGAACTCTCAAAATGAATATATTTCTACACCAGTGACACGTACCTTCCACCCTTGAAGAGTCCTCTGAAAACTACGACATGTGGTTGCCACTGACTTTTGGTAGGGCATAGTTCCCATTCAGGAAACCTGTACTTGATGTTACTGTCAGGGTACCAGGGCAGTTTGCGCAAATCCTCTGCTCTTTCATCTTGTCCCCACATTATTCTTCCCAGCATCCTTTTAGGTGTTACTTCCTTCAGTAGCGCTTTCTTGGGTGGGCTCCTGCCTATCCCCCTCAGCACTCTTTGTTTTCTGTTACTGCCCACTTACATGTCTGCCTCCAAGGCCACAGGAAAGCTTCCACCAAAGCCATCATGTCAGTTTTGTTTGTTTCTGAATGAATGAAACTTAGCACATAACAGTTTCTCAATCCACATCTGCTGAATGAAGTATGACTAACAAATCGACAAGATGTGTCATGAGCCACAGAATAAACTTACAGAGGAAGAATAAATGCTAAGGTCTGTGACTTGAGAACTACCACAAAAAAGTTTAGAAAAATATGCTCATCAAGATAAGAAAACAATACTGACAGCATGTTATTACAGGCATCAAGAGCTTCAGGAACTGCTGGCCAACATATTAGGAAGAAAACTAAGCAGGTTACAAAACAGTGTAATCATAATCACAGAACAGAAGAGGATGCAACACACATGCCTGGTAAATGGCACACCAGAACGTTGAAGACTTCCTTCTTGGTAGCAGAGCTATAATGAACCTGCCACTTTAAAATTCACACACACAAAATGTTTTGTTATATTTCATTTTCTAAATATTGTTTATCTGAAAGGCAGAGTGGTACCAAGAGAAAGGGGGAGACAGAGGGAGAGAGCTAACCCAAATGGCCACAATAATCGGGACTGATCCAAACTGAAGCCATGAACTTTAATCTCCACCATGACCTATTTCAGAATTTTCAGTATTCTAAATAGCTACAGTTGACAATGCCAAATACAGTTTACAAGTTCAGAATAAAAGTTCTGGAGCCTACACTATGCATGGCAGGTTACGGCACCACATGGACCCAGCATCCCTCATGGTTACTGGTTAGAATCCTGGTTATTCCAATTCTGATCCAGTTCCCTGTTCATGCACCTGAGAAGATAGTGGAAGATGACCCAAGTGCTTGGGTCCCTAAAACCCACATGGGAGACTTGGGTGAAGCTCCAGGCTCCTGGCTTTGGTCTGGCCCAGTCCTGGCTATGTGGCCATCTGGAGGAGTGACCCTCTGGATACAAGATCCATCTCTTCTCTCTCACTCTCTCAAACTCCTTCAAAATGAATGAATGAACGAATAAAAGCCCTTTGGGACACTGGAAACCTGGAAATGAGAGACGAACAGAAGGCACTTCAGCACAGTGGTGACAGTGGGAAGCTGCAGAGGGCTTAGAGAGAACAGGGGTAACAGGTGGACAATCCCGCCTTCACGCTAATGGTGCTCTCCCTGAAAGGGCTTGGTCAGGCCAGCAACCTCTGCCCATACTGGTTAACCTAGAGTCTGACTAGGTGTAATTATACTCCAAATGATACCTTACTCTATGATGCTATTTCTGTGACACTCTGGGGGAGAAAAAAAAAAAAGGTATAGTACTGAGACAGACAACAAATAATTCACTGGTTGTCAGATCCTGGAGAGCTAGGAGAGAAGGTTACAGAAGGTGTGAACAAATGTTTGGGGATGAATGAACTCTTACACCTTGATTGTGATGTGATAACAAGACTAGATGTGTACTTTTGTTAAAAGGCACAAATCTAGAAGGCAAAAATGGTGGAAATGATGAGCCAAACAACTCTGATGCAATCAAATCATGAATTTCTGGCTGGAACAATGAACACAAGAAAACCTACCTCATGCTTACCCATGCACCACTTCTGGGTTAGAAAAGTACAAGGGGGACACTTCTCCTCACTGTGACAAGAATGATACACTGCAAAAAAGACAAAGCAATCAGTGGGAAGAATTTCTGAAGCCACAAAAACTAAAATCCATGCTACAAATGCCATGTGATAACTTTCAAATTCAGGAATTAGGAGTACCTTTTATTTGTTTTACTTTAGTTTCTATTTACTCATCTTCATTTTATTTGAAAGGCAATGAAACAGAAAGCAACCTCTCATCCACTGGTTTACTCCCCAGATGTCTGCAATAGCCAGGCTGAAGCCCGGAACTTGGAACCTGGAATCCATTCAGGGCTCCCACAGAGCCTGCAGCCAGTCAAGAACCTAAGCATCATCCACTGCCTCGGGATGTGCTTCAGCAGGAAGCTGAATCAGAAGCAGAGGTGTTAGCTGGAATTTGACCCAGGTACTCTAACACAGGATGCAGGTATTCTAATACCTTAGCGGCTGCATCAAACCACCATCCAGAAGTACTTTCCAAAATGGTCACAGCAAAGTAAAAAGTTGTTACCTTTCTATCACAATGCTGAAGAACTGAATATGAGGTGGTAAAATAAACTCAATGGTGGTAGCAAGGGTGGGGGTTAGATATGCCAAGACAAACAGAGATGGAAGCATCTTTTACTCCATCCCTTGCAGCATAGCCTTTGCAGCAGTCTGCCCATTCCAGCATGACAGTATCTTGGCTCTACTTACACAGCAACTGTTCACTTATCTCTGCTGTTTAGTTCATCTAAATGCCTCAGATAACTTCTTTCAAATTTTCTACTGCCACTTAGGGGAAGTTCATCTAAACTCATCCTCTGTCTTCTAAATTGTTTCCTGCTAATTCAGCTCGTAGGAGGCAGCAGTGATAGCTCAAGTGGTTGTATTTTCATGACCTATGTGCAAGACATGGATTGAATTCCTGGCTTCTGGCATTAGCCCTGCCTGGCTACTGTAGGCATTCAGAGAATGAATCAGCAGGTAGAAGTTTTCTGTTTCTTCACCTCAAAAAAATTTTAAAAAAAAAAAGATTTATTTATTTTTTATTGGAAAATCAGATTTATAGAAGTAGAAAATACAGAGAGAAAGATCTTCCACCCGCTGGTTTACTCCCCAAGTGGCCACAGTGGCCAGAACTGAGCCAATCCAAAGTCAGGAACCAGAAGCTTCTTCTGGGTCTTCCACACAGATGCAGGGTTCCAAGGCTTTTGGCTATCCTCTACTGGTTTCCTAGGCCACAAGCAGGGAAACAGAAGGGAAGTGGGGCAGCTGGGACACAAACTGCTGCTCATAAGGGATCCTGGTGCATGCAGGATGAGGATTTCAGTCACCACTGCCTCAAAAACTTTAAAGACATTTAAAAAATCTATATTGTAGAAAAACATTCACTATGGTGCTGGTATTCCAAATGAAGGCTGGTTTGAGTCCCACCTGCTCCACTTTCAGTCTAGTGTCCTGTCCATGTGCTTGGGAATGTAGCAGAGAATGGTGCTGGGTCCCTGCACTCATACAGGAGCTCTGGATGGACTTCCAGGCTCCCTGCTGTGACTTCCTTGCTGCTGTGGCCATCTGGGGAGTGAATGAGCAGATGGCAGATCTGGATGCTACCTTCATTCTAGGAAGGCAAACCTGCACATGAAGACCCTAATAATATACTCTACCTGCTGGGGTATCCTTCAACCCCTTAGCTACGTCTGACAACCAAGAGTAAAGCAAAAGAGGGCACTGTGACTCCTAGTGTGGCTCAGACCACAGCCCCACTTTCATAACAGCACCCATCACAGCACTCAAACGTGACATGGCAGCTTCCCAAATGCGAGGGTGTGAGCAGGCTGTGAGGTGCAGTGGCAAGGGGGCCTCACCTGGATGGTCACATTCGTGCATCCTGGCACAGGTCTGGGTACACTCAGGGGGTCTAGTGCCACAGGGAACTGGTGGATAGATCACTGACGCACCACAGTGGCAGGTCAATTCATCAAAACCTGGAGGAATAGCAGGTGAAATAAAATAACCCCTAGTGAGTTTGGGATGTGCACACACATGTTCACACATACATATTATTCACTGGCAGTTTTAGAAGGAAATCTGGGAGCTGAGTTCCTTTTCTGTTTTCTTTTTTACATAAAAGGGTTTTTATTTTATTAAGGTTGAGCTGATTACAAAGGCATGGACAATACATAATGTTGCATTTACCACTCTGAGCCTGACGGCTTTCCAATACTTTTTCACAACACGTTTCTGATTTGACTGAAGTTTTATTAATGACTGTGATTTTAGCACTGTAATATGACATCTGTCAACATTGTAAAGATCTGCATAATTCACTGAACATTTAATTTCCAAATGATCAATGTATACTATTAGATATGAGTAAAAAGATACAGTCAAAGCACAAGACAGAGCAGTGAAATTTATGTCACAGAGAACAAAAGCAAAAATACTGATTCCAGTATTTCCTGAAACAAGATTCAGTTCTGGTGCAATATCACAGAAGAATATCCACAGTTATTTCAAAGAAATCTTTAAAATACACTTTCCTTTTCAAATGAGCTGTGAGGCTGAACTTTTCAATTATATCACACAATAGATGAAAAACAGAAGACTAAATTTAAATACATAAATTCTCATATATGAAAATTCAGTTACCTTCTATTAAACTAGGCATCCACTATTATTATTTTCATGGCAAGTATTATTTACAAAAAGTGATTATTATCTTTAAATGAATAAAACAATTATGTTTTTGAATTCTCAGCTCCAAACGATAATACAGTAGACTTAGGTATAAATAACTCATATAAAAAGAGCTTTTGGGGGGGTCCTCATTTTTTTTCTAAAATTGTAAATAAGTCCTAAAATCAAGTTGGCAAGCTGCTACTAAAAATGCAAAGAACGCTGAGGACAGAACCGCGGTAGGTAGCAGAAGAGAAATTCATGAGTGAACCAGTCCGCATTTCAAGATCACTGCTCACATCTCATTTCATACATCCAGGGACTATAACAGCACCAGAAAGAGCTTCTTTGTGCTAACATGTCCAGAATACTAAGGCTTAGTTCAATAAATCATATGAATCAAAGTAAAACTATTTCTGAATTTCTAGGAAACTCTTATAGTAAAGACACCGACTGGCTTGCCAGCACGTCTGGCAGTTCCCACGATGACAAGGTTCTTCACACCTATGAAGGCCACAACGGAGTTTTCTCCCACAAATCAAGGGACACTTGTGCTCCTTATCCTGGGAAGAGAGAGTTACATTTGTTCACAGACTTGTCTCCATTTCATGTGTTGCTTAAACAGCAGTAAGTTTAACAGGTTTGACATGCATGGATCAAATGATGTTTGAAAACAGCATCAGAATATCCAGGGACAGGGAGTATGCACGATACAGGTGAAAACAAGGCTAGATGAGAGCTGGTGGTCACTTCAAGAGCAGGCTGTGTGCAGGTGCAATATACAGCTCTGCTTTGATCTGGTTGAAGTGCTCCATGCCAAGAGGTACTCAAAGCTCACAAATCTTGGTATTTAACACAATTCCATCACTCTACCTTGTAAATATACACATTTTAATGTAACAACTATGTGTCTTACACACATATGTAAATGTGTAAGTGTACTACTGTGCTGTTGATATTGTTTAAAAATGTATGAACACACATGTACACACATATACTTTTATATATATGTTCTCTTGTTTTATACATGACAAGAAAATACCTCTAATAAGTTCCACAGATGTAAATATTACAAATAAATGAAACTTGTTGTTTTACCAAATACCAAACTCATTTTGCGTCCTGGCCTGGCCTGAAGAGTACTAACCAAATCTGAAGGATAACCTGGCTGGTCTCTACACTCTCATTACCTAGTCTGAGGGCCTGAGGGTTCCTGGATGCCCCAGCTGACTGCTCAACCTGGCCAAGGCCTAAGAAGGCCTGAGAGAGTACAGGGACTGTGCAAGCTCTCTGACTAGCATGTAGGTCTTTGCACAGTGATTTTTAAACCTGGGCTGTATTCCAGATGGCCGAGGCTTCTACAGCCCAGCCATGAGGATTGGAGTCTGAAGACACCTAACGGTAAGTCCACTTACCACACAGCATATCTCATTACACTTATGCCGTCCACACAACCGCTTCTTGTTACATCGCTTGTCACACATAAATGTAGCATCTGTCATGGACAATTAAAAAGAAAAACAGGCAAAGGGATATGAATAGTGAACCAACAATCATCTGATTATAGACTGAAAAAAATAAAAAGGTAATAATATAAATAATTAATGGTGAAAAATATATATTAATACACAATTTTCATTCATCAAATGATCAAAAATAGAAAATAGCAAAACTGATTTAATATATGGAAAGGATAAAGTAATGAAGAAAAATGGAAACTCATACAAAGCAAATATAAACAGAGCAGTAAGTATATTAAAGAAGTCAGTAGTGGTAGGTGTTGTGGAGCAAAATAGGCCACCTCTTGTATCACATGTTGAAGTGCCTGGGGTTGAGTCCTGCCTCTGTTTCTGATGCAGCTTCTCAAAAGGCAGAATGTGATGGCCCAAGTACGTGGGGCTCCTGTCTCTCAGGTGAGACAACCAGACAGAGTTCTGAGCTCCCGCCATCAACCTGGCCCGGCCCCAGCTGTTGTTGAGAATTTGGGGGAGTGAACTGGCCAGTGGAAGAGAAAATACTAATTAAAGACAAATCGTTTAGCATCAATCTAAATTCAGAGAGAAAAAAATCTCCTAGCATGTTTACACATCCACACCCAACAAATTATCGATGGTGATTTCATCAGAAGAGTTGAAAGAAGACCTAGGCATAAAAAATGAGGTGAAGGTATATTTTCATTTTATAATATACATACACGTGTTTGAGTACACAAAAATTATATTAATTCTGTAATTTTCACAAATTATGTATTTTTATAGCATTAAAACTTTTTTTTTAACTTATATATTTGGAAGGTGGAATTAGAGAAAAATCTTCCATTCAGTAGTTTACTCCCCCAACAGCCACAATGACTGGAGCTGTGCCTGGCCAAAGTCAGGAGCTAGGAACTTTTGCCAAGTCTCCCACATGGATCTAGGGGCCAAAAGTTGGGCCAGCCATTGCTGCTTTCACCAGATGCATTACCAGAGAGCTGGATCAGAAACGGAGCAGGCAAGACGTGAACCTGCACCTACATGTTATGCCAGTGCTGCAGGTGGCAACTTAATTTGCCACATCACAATGCCGACTTCCAAACTGCATATTTTTAAAAACTAAAATTCTGAATGTTATGATCTGGAAGTGTTTTTCCCCAAGGTTTCATGTGCTGGAAATGTTGTCATCATTGTAGTGATGTGAGATGTGGTAGAGGGGCCAGTGTGGTGACATAATATATTAAACTGCTGCCAGGGATGCCAGTACCAGTGACGTTTGAGTCCCAGTAGCTCCATTTCTGATCCAGCTCCCTGCTAATGTGCCTGGGAAAGCAGCAGAAGATGTCCCAAGAATTTGGGTCCCTGCAACCATGTGAGAGACCTGGAAGAAGTTCCTGGCTCCTGGCTTCAGCTGGCAGAGCTGTGTTCATTGTGGTCATTTGGGGAGTGAACCGCTGCACCACAATACTGGCTCCAAATCAGTTAGAAATCAGATGCCCACGTGCTCCTCGTTACAGAACAGAATGATGACGTGCCTAATCCATCCTGGTCCTTTCATCCCCCTTGATAGTAATGGGTTTTGGTAGGAATATGTTTGCATAAAATGTATTGAGGACCTTTCAGAACCACTCTTCCTGCTCTTAAAAAGGAACAGAGATAAACACCCTCTGTGTGGAGCTGCAGTAGCTCATTTACATCCAGGAGGGGAAAACAGAAAAGCTGAACCAGAGTTCCAGAATCAACAACTATTCTGCTTCTAGATTTCCTGTTCTGTGAAACAACAAACCCCTTACTGTTTCTTCCTCAGGTTTTCTGTTATCTATGTCCAGAAGCTTCCTAATTAACTCAGCTTTTTTCTTGACTAAAAAAAGAGCTTTTTTCACGTCTTTATCTTCTATTACTTTCTCAAAGGGATTTGGGGCAGCTTACACGATAGCATCAGAACAAAGTGGGAACTCAGGACCAAAGACTAAGGAAGAGACAACATTGCAGGCCTCAAGACTAAGAAGGCTGCTGGGGGCGGGGGTGTCCGGCAGTCCCACTGAGACATAAAGGGTCAGCGTGCACAAAAACTGCCTCACTCGCTGTTTAACTTTGCTCCCTTCACTGTTAATATCCTATTATAACATTTTACACATATGAAATAATCAGGGCTGGTGTTGTGGTCAATGAGTCTTCAACATGCTATATAGATACCGTTTGAGTCTTGGCTGCTTTACTTCTGATACAGCTACCTCTCATGTACCTGAGAAAGCACCAGAGGATGGTCCAAGCACTTGGGCCCCTATCTCCCGCATAAGAGTTTCAGGCTCCTGGCTTCAGCCCGGAATATGCCCAGCTTTTGCAGCCATTTGGGTAGTGAAGCAGCAGTCAGAAAGAGCTCTTGTCTGTTCTCTTTGTAACTCTGCTATTCAAATAAATAAGTATCTCTCTTTTTTTTTTAAAGATTTATTTTTATTATTTTTTCATTGGAAAGGCGGATATACAGAGAGGAGAGACAGAGAGGAAGATCTTCCATCCGATGATTCACTCCCCAAGTGAGCGCAACGGGCCGATACTATGCCGATCCGAAGCCAGGAGCCTCTTCCGGGTCTCCCACACGGGTGCAGGGTCCCAAAGCTTTGGGCCGTCCTCGACTGCCTTCCCAGGCCACAGGCAGGGAGCTGGAAGGGAAGCGGGGCTGCCGGGATTAGAACCCGCGCCCACATGGGATCCCGGGCGTGCAAGGCGAGGACCTTTAACCACTTGCGCCACCGCGCCGGGCCCAATAAGTATCTCTTAAAATGCACAAATCTCAGGTATACCTTGCTAAATTTTGATAAATGAGTAACTTCAAAAAGTCTAAGGAAAAATGCAGTTAAAAATAGGAATGAAATCTAAGCATAATTTTTTCTATAAGTGTTTTCCACATTGCAATATTTAAAACTATTTTTATTTTCCTAATTTGAAAGGCAGAGACAGAGATCTTTTACACACTCTTTCAATCCCCAAATGTCTGCACTAGTTAGGGCTAGGTCAGGCTCAAGCCAGGAACCAGTCAGTAGTCTGGAATCCAATCTATGTATTCCATGTGGCACAGTGAGTTAAGCTACCACTTCTGTCTCCAACATTCCATGTGGTCCTCATCTGCTGACTTCCAGGGTACCCAAGAACAGGAAGCTGGAAGGAGAGGTGAGCTGTGCTGAGACTGGATGGTGGCAGTCCCAAGCAGCATTCCAACTCCGGGTATCAGATGTCTGTCCCTAAACTCTAAATTTTTGATTATTATTATTTTTAAAGATCTATTTTTATTTGGAAAGGCAGATTTTATAGAATAGGAAAGACAGATCTTTTATCCACTGGTTCACTTCCCAGATGGCTGCAATGGCTAGAGATGATCTGATCTGAAAATGGGAGCTGGGAGCTTCTTCTGGGTCTCGCACATGGGTGCAGGTTTCCAAGGCCTGAAGCCATCCTCCATTGCCTTCCCTAAGCCATAAACAGGGAGCCAGAGTCGAAGTGGAACATCCAGGACATGAACAGGTACCCATATGGGATGCTGGCACTTGCAGGCAGAGGATTAGCCAGTGGAGCCCTCACATCAAAAAAAATTTTTTTAAAAGATTTATTTATTTGAAAGGCAGAGGCATGCAAGGGGAGAAGTTATGGGAATGTGGAGACAAGTCTTCCATATACTGGTCTATTCCCCAAATAGTGACCAGAGTACAGCAGGCAGAAGCAGGGGCTAAGGGGCTACTTCCTGGTGTCCCAGGTGGATACAGGAATCCCAGCTCCTGGGCCATTCTCCTCTGTTTTCCCAGGTGCACTTTCAGAGAAAAGGAATGGAAATGGAGCATCTGGGACTCAAACCAGCATCCATATGGATGCTGGCACTACAGGTAGCAGCTGATGTTGCTGTGTCACAGTATCAGCCCTTGTAAGCTCATGCTTGTAATTCCATTTCCCACAAACCTTTTGAAATACCCTCACATAAAACTCAACCTATCTCAAGATACCCCAGAAAAACAGCCTTATGACCTCCCCCATTCATACCTTCACTTTTGAGACTGGTACATGGAAGCTCCTATGGAAGAAGAAAAAGAAAAACAGTAACTATATTAGAAACATCTGAAACATCACCACCACAGTATCATGCTAAAAAAAAAAATAGACCTTAAAAAAATATGCTCACTGCCATGGAATCCCTTATTAGAGGGAGCAAGGGCAAAGATTAATGAGAAGCAAGAAAGAACACAGAGGAAGAGATTGGTGGGGAAAAAAAACCTAAAAGTAACCCTTGCTGGCTTACCTGGCCAGTTTTGCTTGTGATTTTTACAAAGAACTCTAGGTACTGTTAAATTTATGATTAATAGATCTCATAGCTTTTAATTTAATATTTGTGGATTAACATTCAATATACCTCCACTATTCCATATATATTTTGTAATTTCTGACAGGAAAAAAAAACCTATGTAGCACACAATTTCTGTCACAAATTATACTACTCTCACATCTTTTCTCCTTTTATTATGAAGTTTATCTATTAAGTTAGCTTCCAATCCAGACTCATGTACAAGTTGGCTGCTGCCAAGACCTTGGGCTGTTTTTAACCAACAGCACCAACTGTTCAGAATTCAGGTCCAACACTGGGTTTTGGGTTACTCAAAGATTTCTACAGGAAGACTTCCTGCCACCTCTTATTAAATAGAAAGGGCAAACTAAAACAATAAGAGACCCCCTTTAAAACACAAAATCAAATCAATACTACCCAGAGCAGAAGGCAGAAATGAATGAAAACAGTTCGACAGTGATGAGTTAATGAAATACCCAAGGGATTCTGGCCTCGGCACTTGGCTGCTCCCCTGGAGCAATCCCAGGGAACGTCGCTGCCTGCTTGTAGCCTTAGATCACTGGGTAGTTAACTATAATTTCTGAGCAAGCTGGTCACACTGAATAGTCTCAGGGCGGTGGCTTTGACCAGTAGATTTGTGGAGAGATTGGAGACTGATATCAGCCACATGGGCAGTCAAACCTGTCTCCTCAATGGAGCCCCAGTGAAAACTCTGACTACCCATGCTTTTCCAGAGTTTCCCAGGTGGCAATACACCATCCCACACTACTGACACGCAGAAAGTAAAGCTGTCCTGATTTCACAGGGAGAAGACAAATGAAAATCCAAATATGGTATTTCCTTGGAGTCTGCCCTACATTGGTTCAATTTAATTCTGCATCTTTTCTTCACAATAAAACCATAACCATGAGTATAACAGCTTTCAATAAGTTTAGTGCATCTTTCTACCAAATTATTAAGCTTCGAGGGTGGTCTTGGGGATTACAGAACTTACAGTTGGTATTAAAAGTGGGTGATCATGGATTGTTCTAATTTAGCAGTTACCCGACTACTGCATTGGGTGTCCAAAGTGTCGGCTGGGTTCCTTCTAACTTCTCAGCTAACTCCAACACAGCCACTATTCCTCTTTTCTTGGCACTGAACGTTATCATACTTGTATTTGGTGGAGCTGTTTGCACACTTGTCCTGGTCCCACTACTGGTTTCTGAGCCTTGCGTGCTGCAGCCTCTCAACACATATATCCTGCAACTTGCCCATCAGATGAGCCAGTAACTATTGGCTGCATTTAGTGAGCCATACATAATATGACAAATCTAACTGGGTTTATTCCGAGTCCTAACCTTCCATAACAGCCACTTTAAAGATTTATTTTTATTATTTTTTTATTGGAAAGGCGGATATACAGAGAGGAGAGACAGAGAGGAAGATCTTCCGTCCGATGATTCACTCCCCAAGTGAGCCGCAACGGGCCGATACTATGCCGATCCGAAGCCAGGAGCCTCTTCCGGGTCTCCCACGCGGGTGCAGGGTCCCAAAGCTTTGGGCCGTCCTCGACTGCTTTCCCAGGCCACAGGCAGGGAGCTGGAAGGGAAGCGGGGCTGCCGGGATTAGAACCGGCGCCCATATGGGATCCCGGGCGTGCAAGGTGAGGACTTAACCACTTGCGCCACCGCGCCGGGCCCATAACAGCCACTTTAAAGACAATGAGAGCAACAACTCTGGCACTGTACAGCATTTACCTTTGTTTTGAATGAGCATCTGCAGGAAATAACTGATGTGCGAGAGCATGGTCCACAGTCTCCTTCATGGCAGAACTTTTCACAAGTATGTATGAAATCTTTAATAAAATAAAAATGAAAGGTTAAGAATGAAATATGCTACTCATTTCCAAATTCACAACTCTGTGACTGTCTCATGATGGGTGGCCTACACTCATTCTGCTAAATTAAATTTAGGGCTCTCTGCTGCTGCACCTGGAAAATCTGTGGAGAAGGCACAAATGTTTGGGCTCTTGCACCCATGCACTAGACTTAGAGAAAGCTACTGGCTTTGGTCTGGGCCAGCCCTTACTGTTGTTCCATTTAGGGAGTGGACCAAGGGATTAAAGATCTATGTTTCTCCCTCTAACTCTTTCAAATAAGATGGTTCTTAAAAAAAAAAAAAAGCAGGGAAGAAACAAAGAAATTAGTGTGGGGCCAGCACTGTGGTGCAGTAGGTTAGTCTGTTGATGCGGGAATTTTACATGAACTTAAAGTTGAGTCCTGGCTGCTCCACTTCTGATCCAGGGTTCTGTTAATTCACTGGGGAAAGCAGCTGAAGATGGCTGCTTGGGTCCTTACCATCCACAGGAGAGACCCTGATGGAGTTTGACACTGCTGGTGCCAGCCTAGCTGAGCCCTGGTTGCTGCAGCCATCTGGGTATGAACCAGTGGATGTCTTCAAATAACTCATCATGCATTTTCCATGAAACTTGAAGACTTCCTGAACAGCTCTAGTCTACTTCTCATCTTTTGTGCTTACATTAGTATTGTTAAAATGGATATACGTTATATATCAAATATTACACTCATGATTTTTTATACTGGCATATTTAACAAAGAAACTGAGAAAAGCCGCCAATCATATATCCAGAATTTATTACATTTATGTTTATATTTATCATTTCAGTTTTCAGTTATCATTTCATTTGCATTTGTGGGTTTAAATTTTCCTCTGGAATCACTTCCCATTTCCAGTACAACTTTGATCTCTTCTGCCTTCTTTGTGCTATTATCATGAAATACACTTCAAAATATTGTAAGCCTTATAAACACAATTTTATCAATATTATTTTATGCAATTGCTTTTAAAATCAGAAGATAGACAAAAACATGTAGTTTTCAGTACTCTTTTACCATATGGATTTGCATTTCCAGTTGGGTTTACTTACATTTATTTTTTAAATTCATAGTTGATATTTCATACTACTTCGTCACTGCTGCCAAATGCTTATATTCACATTTTTAAGGTCAACTTTATGAGTACTAGTTACCTGAGGAACCACAAGGCAGAGGTTTGCCACACACTTTTCCACACGAGGGGACAGGATCCATGCAGGATTTCCGACTACTGCTTCCAAGTTCCAGCAACTGGCTAAGAGGAGTTTGACCACAAGGGCAATAGCGCACTAAATGGGGCAGCCGTGCACATGGCTGGCAGGGCTGAGGGTGGCACACTTGAGAACATGTATGGTTCCCACATTTCAAGTCCCTGTTAAGAAAAAGAGACTATTACATAATTGCTGCATGATATGAAACGTCAAGTGGAAAAAAGGAAAAAAGATAAACCTTACTTGCCACATATCTTCAAACAGCCAAAGTCCCCAAATCCATCAGACTTTCCTATGTCAGTTCCACATAGCACATCTCTGGTGGTGCTGCCACAGTAGCATACTAGAAGGCACATGTGAAAGACAAAACATTGGCAACCTTTAGATAGTCTTAAAATATTCCAAATAATGTATAAAACAAATAGAAAATTCGTTCAGTCAGGCGCTGATCAGACCTGACTGAAGGTTTCAATATGGTTTATACAACAGCAAAATCCACCTAGGAATTGAATTACAAGAAATTATTTTTTTTAGTGACTTAAGCCAAAACAAAAATACTTAAAAAAGATTTATTCATTAATTTGAAACACAAGGTTACAGGCCTGGCGCCATGGCTCAATTGCTAATTGTCTATCTCCAAGTGCCTGGATTCCTTATGGGCTCTAGTTCGTGTAGCAGATGCTTCACTTCCCATTTGCTCCCTGCTTGTGGCCTGGGAAACCAGCAGAGGATGGCCCAAAGTCTTGGGATCCTGCACCTGCCTGGAAGACCTGAAAGACCGGAAAATCCGGCACGATAGCGTAACGGTTAAAGTCTTTGCCCTGAACGCACCGGGATCCCATATGGGCACCAGTTCTAATCTTGGTAGCCATGCTTCCCATTCAACTTCCTGACTGTGGCCTGGGAAAGCAGTCGAGGATGGCCCAAAGCCTTGGGACCCTGCACCCATGTGGGAGATCTGGAGGAAGCTCCTGGCTCCTGGCTTCGGATTGGCTAAGCTCCAGGCGTTGCGGTCGCTTGGGGATTGAACCACTGGATGGGAGATCTTCCTCTCTTTCTCTCCTTCTCTCTGTACATCTGCCTTTCCAGTAAAAATAAATAAATCTTAAAAAAAAATTTTCTTGAGTGGAACCAAAAGCTCCCATTGAACAGGGAGAAAGGAAAGAGCCAAATCACAAAGACGTAATTAAGACTCCCTGTAATTCATGTGAGAAGCAGAGTAAAGGGAGTGTACTCCCACTGCTGCGTTACTCCCCCAAGGTCACACCCAGGCCAGCGCCAAGAGCCGGGAAACCAACGACTTGAGCCATCACTGCTGCCTCCCCAGGACTGCACTAGTAGGAAACTCTGCTATGTTTAGGCACAAGCAAAATAAATAAATAAATAAATAAATAAATAAATAAATAAATAAATAAATAAATAAATAAAGGAAGACGAGCTAATGATAGAAGTTTGGTGCAGTCATAAATGACTGAAGGAAGTAGTCAAGGATCCAGAGACAATTTGGAGGAAGGACTTTGTCACCAGCCTGCATCTATTCAAATAAATGAATAAGGACCCAGAAGGAATGTGTATGAAATCTCTACACAAACCTGAGAAGGATCCTAGAAGACAACTTGAGAAAATAAACCACATATGTAGCCAAAACTGTTTGCTAGTGACAAGGTGACAAGAAAGAAGGAAAACAAGTGTAGGGCTATAGAAGGATCACAGCTTAAAATGAGAATTATAAAGAAAATGTTAGATTAGTTTATGTAAAATCCTTATGATAAAATGACCTCAACCATCCCTGAGGAAAAACTATTCCAGAAACTAAAAGCAGGTAGCAATGTCTCGTCAGAACAGATTAAACTGCTGCAGGCAGTACTGGTACCTTCACTTCTGATCTTCACCCTGTGAATGCACCAGGAAAGCAGTGGAAGATGGCACCATGTTCTGGGCCCTTGCCACCCATGTAGGAGACCTGGAAGATGCCACTGGCTTTGGCCTGGCCCAGCCCTAGACACTGTGGCAATTTGGGGAGTGAATCAGTTAATGGAAGAACTGTTTCTCCCTCTAATTCTGTTTTTCAAACAAAATAAATCTAAAAAAAAAAAAAAAGTATGTGTGTGGGGGAGGGTTGCACTGTGGCAGAGTACGTTAAGCCTCTGTCTGTAGGGCTGGCATTCAATGCTGGTTCATGTCCTGTCTACTCCACTTTCAGTCCAGCTCTCTAATGGCCTGAGAAAGCAGCAGAGGATGGTTCAAATTCTAGGGCCTTGGCACCCTCCTGGGAGTCCCAGAAGAAGCTTCTGCCTCCTTAGTAGTCAACTCTGTCTGCTGTGGCCATTTGGGGAGTGAATCAGCAGAGGGAAGATCTCACTCTTTCCTTTTCCCTCTATGATTCTGCCTTTCAAATTAAATAAATAGAATACATTTTAAGGACAAAAAAAAGGGGGGGGGTATGGCACAGTAGCCTAGTGGCTAAAGCCCTCGCCTTGCACGTGTAGAGATCCCATACAGGTACAGGTTCTAATTCTGGAGGTCCTACTTCTTATCTACCTCCCTATTTGTGGCCTGGGAAAGTAGTAGAGTACAGCCCAAAGCCCTGGGATGCTGCAGCAATGTGGGAGACGGGAAAAAACTGCTGGCTCCTGATCAGCTCAGCTCTAGCCATTGCAGCTACATGGGGAGTAAATCAGCTGATGGAAGATCTTCATCTCTGTCTCTCCTCCTCTCTGTATATCTGAGTTTCCAATAAAAATAAAGACATTTTAAAAAAAGGTGGGGATTAGTATGGTGGCTCAACAGGCTAATCCTACAACATGCAGCATTGGCATCCACATACGTGCAGGTTCTAGTCCCGGCTGCTTCACTTCCTATCCAGCTCCTTGCTATGGCTTTGGAAAGCAGCAGAGGATGCCCAAAGCCTTGTAACCCTGCATGAATGTGGGAGACATAGAAGCAGCTCAAAGTTCCTGATTTTGAACTGGCCAACTCTGGCTGCCATCTGGGGAGTGAACTGGTTGGTGGATGAAATTTCACTCTCTTTCCTTTTCTAATTCTGCCTTTTTAAACAAACAAATAAAATACAGTGTGAAAAAATCTATACTTAGAAAACAAAAGGAAAGAAAAAAAAATATATAGTAACTTATCCATTGCTCTTCTTGCCAGTGGACAATTAGGATGTTGACAGTTTGGGACTCATAGAAACACATATTTCTTTGTAAGCCTTTGTGTAATATAGGTATGAAAATATCTAAGATTGGAATGGTTGGGTCATACAATACACATAGGTTTAATTTTATAAAAAACTGGAAAAGGACTGTCTGAAACGGTGATCGGCTGTTACACACCTGCCAGCAACGCATGAGTTCCAGCCATCTTTCCTTCTAGGGCCAACGTGTGGTCATGAGCCTTTGTTTTAACTGTCCTTACAGTGTGAAAAGGTATCTTAGTGTGGTTTTCCATGGATTATCAGCTCTTTTTAGCAGTTTTGTGACATAATTTAGATTGCCCACCACTTACCCTGGTTCAATATGATCCGACAAGGCTGGCACGGACCCCCATGGCACAGCTCAGCACAGCGGTGCTGCCCACAGTTCAAAATGTTCTCACAGGGGTTAGAGCAGTGAACCGAGACTGCCTGGCCACAGCGAACTGTGTGCCTGTGAAGACAGCAGAAGTGAAGACAGCATCAGCCAAAGACTTCCTGTTGAATGCCTAAACCTTTCTCTCAACACTTTCTAAAGTTTTCCTTCTCCCTGTTTTCCTCTCGTAATTCTTATTTCCTCCATTTCTCTCCTCTACTCTTTCTTCTTTCTCCTCTTCTGCTCTCTTGAATCCTACACTGCCTTTCCCTCTGCCCTGCTTCCCGATCTGTGAGGAACTCTGGGCTGTTCCAATTGATTTCATGTGTTCTGCGATGCAACATGAGACGGGTAAGGAGCCCTGGGATGAAGATCCTGGTTCCAGTGTTCCCATAGTACCTTACAGAGTAGGAAGGAAAAGCAGCAATAGCATATGCAAATCTGACTAGACACACACAGCAAGCACCATCGATCTCATTTCCCTGGGGCCCAGCTCTTTGGCATTTATTCAGAATATCCTCAGTGTGGCTGATTCATGATAGAGAAAATCATTTTGGTTTTGTTCTAATAGATATCCTAATTTTGCCAACTTATCTGTTCAAGAAGTCTACTAGGCTGGTGCTTTCAGACAACTGTCTTTAGGTCTTCTTAGAGTCATGTTTTGACTTTTGAGTCTACTCTCCTACAAAAGGTTTTGTTTTATTTTTTAAATATATATTTATTTAAAATGTTCTTTTCTTAGTTGAGAAGGATGTATGCCCGTGTGGGCCGTTAATCAGGGTGGAGAGAGTCCTGGTATGGAAGAAGATCAGGACAAACGTTTTCAAACTTCTCCTTTTGTCCTACATCTGCAGCGGTGGGTGAGGATGGGAGGGGGCTCTCCCTGCTGCCAAATGACTTCAGCACCTGGGCAAGAGTTTCATTCTGTCCCTTACTCCCATCTCAGCTCCATTTCTTTTTTAAATTTTTTAAAAAGATTTATTTATTTTATTGGAAAGGCAGATGTACAGAGAGGAAGAGAGACAGAGAGGAAGATCTTCCATCCGATGATTCACTCCCCAGGTGGCCGCAGCAGCAGGTGCTGCGCCGATCTGAAGCCAGGAGCCAGAAACTTCTTTCCAGGTCTCCCACATGGGTGCAGGTTCCCAAGGCTTTGGGCCGTCCTCGACTGTTTTTCCCAGGCCACAAATATGGAGCTGGATGGGAAGTGGAGCTGCCGGGATTAGAACCAGCGCCCATATGAGATCCCGGTGTGTACAAGGCAAGGACCTTAAGCTTTACGCTATTGCACTGGGCCCCTCAGCTCCATATTTTAGGAAGGTGCTCTCACTTAAGTAGATGATTAGTCTATAGTACTCAGCATGATATCTCACACTGCCGGTAAGGTTACTTTCATGCCTAACATCATGGCTAACACCATCTCCCTGACATTATTATTCCTATTTTATGGTAAGATAAATGAGACCTGGTGAGACTGATGACCTTGCAAGTGAAAGAGCCCAGACCTGACCTTACTGACCCACAACTCTGCACATGACTGAAACTTACTACAGTTTAGTAGAAATGAAACAAATGGCAAATCACTGACAATCTGCATGATCCCACCTTGTTCCCGTGGTCTGTTACCAGGCCTCCAAGGAGCTTTGTGACTCTCACTGATCCTTGCTCTGATGACATGGACTTGTACTTTGGAAAGATGGTGGACCATGGGGCTCACTTCTGCTTTCACTCAGTGATGCTCACTACTAGGCCAGATATTGTGCTAGGCATGGGACAACAGGCCTTGCCTCTTGGGCCTTAACAGGTCTGCATTCAATGCCTGACTCTGTCACTTACTAAAGAGGTTAAAATATCTCAGTCCACCTTGGTATCTCACCTGAAAATGGCTATTGTCACAACTCACTGTTCATACAACTTTTTAACCACTCATAAGACTAAGCCATAACCAAGGATAGTACAGGAAATTACCATTTATAGAAAATATGATTTATACCTACCATATGCACATATTTATAGCTATCTACTAACCTTCTGCTTTAGAAATTCACAAGTAGGGCCCAGCGGCATGGCCTAGCAGCCAAAGTCCTCGCCTTGAGCGCCTGGGATCCCATATGGACACCGGTTTTAATCCCGGCAGCTTCACTTCCCATCCAGCTCCCTGCTTGTGGCCTGGGAAAGCAGTCGAGGATGGCCCAAAGACTTTGGACCCTGCACCCACATGGGAGACCTAGAAGAGGTTCCTGGTTCCCGGCTTCAGATCGGCGCAGCACCGGCCGTTGCGCTCACTTGGGGAGTGAATTATCAGACAGAAGATCTTCCTCTCTGTCTCTCCTCTCTGTATATCTGACTTTGTAATTAAAAAGTAAATAAATCTTAAAAAAAAAAAAGGAAAGAAAGAAAAAAAAAAGAGTTCACAAGTAAATCTCAGAAATTGAGATTTTCTTTAGAGTGTAATTTTGACTTTACCTGGTCCGTCCACATTCGCAGGCTTTCGTTGTAAAGGCAGGACAGGGTGGACAGGGTCCAGGATGGCAGAGACTGAAAAACAGAAACATCAAGGAATAAGCCATACCAGGCATTCAACCCCAAACAAAGCTACTGGAGCCGTGGTTTACCACAGATATAACGATAAATACGCCCACTATGAAATGTCTCAGTGTTTCTATACAGCTCATTACTTACACAAAAATATCAACTATATTTTTATGGAAAAGAATCTGTTTTATTTGGATCTGACAGTCGACTATGATATTCGTGTGAGGAGAAAGAGTTTGTCAGGCCTGGCACAGTAACCTAGAGGCTAAAGTCCTTGCTTTGCACATACTTGGGATCCCATATGAGCCTCGGTTCTAATCCTGGCAGCCCCACTTCCCATCTAGCTCCCTATTTGTGGCCTGGGAAAGCAGTCGAGGACAGTCCAAAGCCTTGGGACCCTGCACCCATGTGGGAGACCCGGAAGAAGTTCCTGGATCCTGGCTTCGGATCGATGCAGCATTGGCTGTTGCGCTCACTTGGGGAGTGAATCATCGGATGGAAGATCTTCCTCTCTGTCTCTCCTCCTCTCTGTAATTCTGCCTTTCCAATAAAAATAAATCTTTAAAAAAAAGAAATGTTTGTCACCCTGGTTAATGACCGTACAGCCAAGTATGGATCCCAATTTTATTAGGATCATGAGGAGGTGATATTTTCTCAACAGCTTGTGAATAACCAGGCAATGGACTAATTTTCAAAACAGTGAAAAGAAGGCTGATACGAGGGAAGGCATGGTCAATATAACAGAGAGCAAAAGAACTGGAAATGAAATCACACAAAAAACAGGTTAGTAATATGTTACAGGTCACAATTAGAGCTTTGAAAAGAATGTTTATGAATTATTTCTCTGTCACTCTGCCTCCCATATATAAATAAATTTTTTTAAATGCCTGAGAGGCAGCTGTTGCCACATCCAATTCATTTTGAGAATTTTAACAATTAGGCAATAAATATTTTGGTTTTAAAAACCGGAACAAAAATGTCTTGATAAAGAAGGGAATAGTTTAAGTGAATGAGTCTAAGGGAAGGACCTGTGCTAATGGTCAGAGGGAAGGAGGTGGCTGAGTGCCCAGCAGATAAAGAGCCTGCTGTTTAGTCACACTGGAAAGACAGTCCTGGCTGTTCTACCTGTGATCCAATTCCCTACTAAGGTGCCCGGCAGACAGCAGATACTGATCCAAGTACTTCAGAGATGTGGATACCAGATAGAGCTCTTGGCTTCTGACTTAAGCCTGGCCTACCTCTGTGGCTGCAGAAGCTTTCCGAAGAGTGAACCAACAGACTGAAGATCTCCTGTCACCCTGCCTTTCATATCAATATACATTCATGCAAATTCATTTATATAAATGTATAAATAAACCTTAAAAAATTCACCTATACAATCATCTCCTGGCAGAGACTGTACTGTACCCTTGGGGGCTTAGCCAACCCTGAAGGCTAAAGTATCTTGATACACTTCCTCTCAGAAGCCATCAATGTAATATAGTAAGGAAAAAACACTGGCTTTTGAAATTTCAGCTCTATCATCGTTTCGCGATGTGACACTGGGCAAGATACTTGGCCTTTCAGAGCCTCATCTGTAAAATGGGAATAAATACCTACACAAGTTAATGTATGTACAGTGCGCAACACCCTCCTCATCCCTTCCTGTTGGATGCTAACCAGAAAAGTTGTTTAGTGCCATCAGCAAAGCCTGTCTACCAGGAATTCCCCAGGTATTCCAACTTACAGGTTACAGGAATGTGGGCAGTCCTGGCCAGGCTGTTTCCTTCTACAAACTTCACCACAACTATGTGGAATCTCATTTCTGCTCCACTCCGGATTCTTTACTTTACCTAAAACACCAGATTAGGGAGTCAAGCACTTTCCTCATTTCAATCAGACAATACAATGTAACTGGACAGTGTGACACTCCAGTATGGGTTTCATTAGTTCCACAAATGCATTATCTCACATCCTAAAATATAAAGATGAACACGACGGCATTTATCAAAAGCTTCACTGAAATGATAAATGTTAAATTGTGGGTTACCTGGGAAAGACAGTCATTTTTACTCATGAAAATGTCACTCTAACAAATACATTTAATTGAAGGAAATGACCTACAAGATGAGTTTCTGTAAGTGGATCCCTGGACTGCTAGGGAGACAGCTTGCAGTGAGGGTCAGAAAGAGGGCACAGAGGTTAGAGGGAGCACAGACACAAGGGGAGGATGTGGAGAGAGCTAGAAAGGCTCAGTCTCCCGGGTAGTGAGCACTCACCTCTTCTAAAGCTACAAAGGCACAGACGCAGGGAAGAGTAAAACCAAAGCCAGGGTTTCTATTGCCCTAGAGGAATTCAGTCCCACTTGGGTAATTCCTGCACCAAACGACGGCCATTTCCAGTCTTGGGCCTCCTGTTTTTTGCTCTGTGTACTATCTCTTTCAGAAATTCATGTTCAGAAGTTGTAATTCAAGGGTACTTCAGAAAGTTCATGGTTTACAGATAAGTTTATTTTGGCACATACACGCAAAATTCCGAATCCCTGGTATTTTTTTTCCCCACAGTATACTATTTCCATGAATTTTTTTTTAAGACTTCTCATGCACCCAAAGATCAGATTCCCAAATCTGCATTTTCCTGCTTGCCCTGGAAGCTTGGTTTCAGTCATGTCCAATCACCCACTGGACAGCTCTGGAGTTTCCAAGTCCCTGTAAACTGACCATCCATAGCCAGAGTTCACCTCTTCCATCTAAAATTCCTCTCTTCTTCAGTACTCTCTGCTTCTGTCAGCCAAAACATGCAAAACCTGGTCCTCACTGATTCTTCTCTGCTTTCACACCCCATGTCATTGTCACATCTGTCCACTTTCTCCATAGTGTTTCCCACCTCCACCCCGCTCTGCCTCTGGCCTCACGGCCTCACAGGTCTCACTGCTGCTTGCTTTCTGGCCTTTCCCAGTGTCCTGATCCTCCCCTAACACTTTCCAATGGCCCCCCTTGTTCTTGATTCTAAATTGGACTTGTTCTTTTTTGTTTCCTCCCACTAGAGTTTTGCATTACATCTTTTTCTCACTCCTACCCTTTTATCCACCATGGTGTCATCGATTTCTCTTAACTAAGTCTTGATCTCTCTTCAAATATTTTCTACCTTGGATACTTGTCACTACATACTCCTCCAACTCAACATTTCTAAACTGAACTCTTTGTCCTCACTGAACCTTGTTCTCTGGACCTGCCCTTTCCCTCAGTATGACTATCTGTAAAAGCATGGAACTTTGGAGTCACATTTGGGTTCCTCCCTTTCCTACTGCTGTAATTTCTGCTTAGCTTTGAATAGTTCAACTCTTCTATCCCATTTATTAAAACCTTTATTTCTTTTCATTTTGACTATTCTTATTCCACAAACTTCTGGGCTGCCCAATACTCTACACATGGCCATCAAATGAGCTTCCATGCAGAACTGGACTGAGGCCCTTGGCAGCTCCTACAGCCTGTAGCAGAGGTCAGCACCATCCCTTCCAGCCATCTGCTTCAACACTGCCATGGGCTCCCTAACTGTCTCACACTCTCTTTCCCAGCCTTGTTGGATGTGAATTTCTGCATAACCCATTTTCTTCCATAAATCTGCCTACCAAGATTATACCTAGTTTTCAAGCCCAGAAAAAGCCTCCTTCCTTTAGGAAAGCTTCTCTTATTCATCCAGCTACAAGTCACAACTCATCCCAAAGATCTCCCATTTTATACTTCAAGTAGAACATCAAGTAAACTGCGTCATATATAGAATAAGCTCTAGAAAGTCACTAAATGGGTTTATTCTCCTATTTCTTCATGTTCCTGGTACATTTATTACTTCCTGGTAAATAGACACATTACATTAACACTATCCTGGAATAACAGCATAGGACAAAGTCATCAGGTAAAAGAAAGGCCACTGTGTGCATTCTCACATCACTTTACCTCTCTTAGGTCATTTTAACTTTCACCCTGTATTTTCATACTTTCACTTAGGATTTCTCATCTAAATTTTCAGTGATGGCTCTAGTAAGTTTTTATTTAGAACTATTTACTGTGGTTTGTTTAAAATACTTAAGTAAATTAAATATTGGTATTGTCCTATTTTCCAAACTTTATCTCTTGCTTCTGGTTTCACGCTGTCTTCTCTGGTGCTACATTTGAGAACAGCCACTCCCTCAACTAATATTAACTTAGTACCTATGAAAGCTCTCATTTTTTGGCAATAAAATATATAAGATGAACAGATTCCAAATAAAACAGTGGCCACGGTGAGAGAACCATCCTCTGAGAAGGGCCATTTGGGGCTCAGAATTTGAATAAGTGAATCTAGATCTAAAGAAAGAAAGGTAAAAAACATTCTTGACAATCAGTGGGTTCAGTGAATTTAGAAAATAAAGAATTAGGGCCCGGATGCGTGGCCTAGCAGCTAAAGTCCTTGAGCGCCGGGATCCCATACGGGAGCTGGTTCTAATCCCGGCACTTCCCATCCAGCTCCCTGCTTGTGGCCTGGGAAAGCAGTGTAGGACGGCCCAAAGCCTTGGGACCCTGTACCCGCGTGGGAGACCCGGAGGAGATTTGAGGAGGTTCCTGGTTCCCGGCTTTGGATCGGCGCAGCACTGGCTGTTGCACTCACTTGGGGAGTGAATCACTGGATGGAAGATTTTCCTCTCTGTCTCTCCTCCTCTCCGTATATCTGACTTTGTAATCAAAATAAATAAAATCTTTAAAAAAAAAGAAAATTAAGAACTGAAGGTTAATTACTGACTCTTGACAAAGTTGCCAGAAAGATTAAGAGTTTACAATCAGCTCCACATGTGGTCAGAAAGGGTTAGTGCTAACTTCTGAATATATTTTCAGTAAGGTATAAAGAACAGAGCAAAATTTCAATGGTTCATGGAGGAAAACAAGTGGTTAAGCAACAAAATGTGAACAATCAACAACTAGACAGAGGTTAACCATTAGAAGACAGGAAAGGGAAAAAGGACATGAAGGAGAAAGGCTAGCAGAATAAACAAGCATTTGGATCACAGGAAGTTTTTTCCTAATCTATAAGGAAACCGAACTATTCAAAAACAGGAACATTTCATTAAGAGGGAGCATGCAAGAACAGAATTTGGAATGCTGGTTTATATCACCCTTTATACATGCTGCTGAAACGAGGACTGGGAATGAGAGGGAGCCCATATGTACCACTGCCCATTCCCTGGTCAGCTCTGGTCTCATGCTAAGATAGCATCACAGCTTAGAGGCAGCATGAGCTTGGCTGGCAGAGAAAGACAGATGGCCCATCTCCAGAAGAGTGTGCCAAGTCTTTGTCAAAAGGCCCAGTTGGCCATGTGCTAGGCAGCACAGCTATGGTCTTACAGACCCTTGCAGCTTTCAAGTCATGGTAACTTTGAACAGATCCCCAGCAAACCACCCCTCCTGGATTAAGAACTGGGATATGGTGCATGACGTAAGCGACTCCAGTATACACTGATAAACTTACCACAGAAACAGGTGTAGGTATTGGGAACATGTGCGGAAACATTCTGACAAGCAGGGCACCTCCAACCGCTCTGACCATCTGTCAGCAAAAACGGGAGTAAGCCAAATAAAGTTCTAAGAAGCCATGATACTGAAGTAGTGGAAACAGCATCAACACAAATACCAGACATTTAAGAAACAAATTCAAAATATTGCAGGTTTTACTTAAATACTGCATTTGGGCTTATACTTATAAGGACTCTTAGATACAATGAATCAAGTATTCCTTTTGTTCTAGTATTTCTAATGCAGGAAATACCTAGGTGTTTTGAACTAGAATCAGAGTTCAGACAGCATATTAATAATAACAGCTGCACTGTCCATGAATTCAAGGACACGTTGGGAGAAGTCTCCAATATACTACATAAATCTATAAAAGGCAGACACAACATGCTTGGGATAAACCAAACAATTATATTCTATACATTTCTAAAGCAAATTACCTAAAGCTGCTACCTAGACAAAATCTATCACTTTCAATGAAAGTGACCAAGTTTTTAAAATTAGGTCCTAAATCTTTATTGTTATATTAGGTTAGAGCTACAACTTAATTCTAGTAATCCGAAATATAATTAAGGTAACATTCTCTCTCTGAAGATAAAGTATTTACGAGGACTTAAATAGGATTTTTAAAGTTGGGTTTACAATCTGAATATATCAAATAGATGAAAATAACTACTCAGGACACAAGTAACTGACCTGCTTGAGATGCTGGAGAGCGTGCCCATTTCTTTATGCAACTCAAGTGAAACACATGGTAGCAACTCTGACAACTCCACACCGGGGCTGTGGCGCGCACCAACTCACAGCACACCATGCACTCATATTTTTCTGTAGTCAGCTGTTCTACCAGAGATCCTGTTTAAAAATAAGAGAAAGATTATCTGAAACACAGAAATCCATACTTCACTGTTTACTCAAGCATCAGTAAGTCATTTAAGTAAAGAATCCAGCAGCATGGAGCAGTAGGCTAATCCTGAGAGGGCCTCCCAGATTTCTACCTCTGTCTCACACAGCCCCGCCACAGTCTCCTCCCTGTGAACAAGGATGGCCCCGACCTTTGTCATTTGAGCCTGTTAAAAAAGAGTCTGGAGATGAGAAATGCTTTCTCAAGGCCTCAAAACAACAGAATGCTAGATTGTAGGGAGCACCGTACAGTAGGAAACTAAGGGTCCCCTAGAAGCTGAGAGTGTATCTCGTCAATAGCCACCAAGAACACAGGGATCTCACCTGTGAGGAACTAGTCCTTCCATGCAAGAGGGATTCTGGGCCTCAGGTGAGAGCACATATGTGGCTAAATTCCAGCCCTGGGAGATCTTGAGCAGAGAATCCAGCTAACCCATACCCAGATTCTTGAGCCACAAAAACTTTGACAAAATAAATCTGTGCAATCTTTATGAAGCTATAAGACATAATGAGCCAGCCTTAAGTATTCAAAAAACAGTTCTGGTGTAACAATGCTTTGTGTGCATGTGAACTGAGGTCACAAGGACCATCTGGTGAAACAAACAAGCAGAACTGAAAAACAGTGCCAGAGCAGGCCCTGCACAGGTGGTGGCTTCCAGGGCCAGGCGGTACCTAGTCTCATGAACTGGAAGGTGACTAAGACAGTGAGATCAGCAGAATGAGGATGGCCTGATGAAATTATATTCTGGGAATCATGAAAATGTTCTCAAAGACTGACTGTTCTCAAAGTTGACTTGGGGAGTCAGCACTAGGGTATAGATTAAGCAGCTGCATCCCAAATCAGTCTGTCAGTTTACGTTTCAGCTATTTCATTTCTGATTCAGTCTTCTGCTAATGCATTTTTGCAGGCAGCAAATGACAGTCCAAGTGCTTGGGCTCCGGTCACTCATATGGGAATTCCGGATGATGTTCCTGTCTCCTGGTTTTGATCTGGTCCAGTCCTGGCTGTCATGGGCATTTGGATGGAAGACATTCCCCTCCCCGCCCCCACCTTATCATTACCTTCCAAATGGATGAAAAGAAATAAATGAACATTTTTAGAAATCTGATTTGCAATCATGGGGGAAGAAGACGGTGAGAAGAGGCTCGCTGGGTACTTTATACCAGAAGATAAAACTTGATCCAAGACTAGAAGGGAAATAGTGGGTGGGCTCCTCCCTTTTAGATTACCACTTCCACTGGAGAGCACAAAACCAGGACTGAGGTAGGGGTGGCTAGTGGAGCTGGTTAGGGTTGAACTAGGCTTCAATGCCCATAGGCATGTGTGAGAGCTGAATGGGATGCGGGACACAGTAGACTAGCCTGCTGCACATACTGGCAAGCATGGGAACCAGGGCAGGGGGTAGGCCTGGTGGGGGTTATTATGGGTCACTCCAGCTAGGCTGAAGCTCCCACTGGTTTACATGAGGGCCATGTGTATACTGGGCAATATCAGGCTGGACTGCAACACCCATTGGTTCCAGTGGAAGACAGGGCTGGAAACAGAACCGACCCAGCAATTGCAACCACCAGGTGATTGGGGCGATGGGCTGTACCAGGCCCTGTACTTAAAAATACACACAAGAATCTGGTCTGGGAACACCTCAGACAAAGTTTCTTTGGGGATCTCCCCAATTGAACTGCTGGACTCAGAACTCATGGTCTGCCTTGGAGTACAAATGCCGGAGCCGAGCCTTCCCAGAGGCTCAGATGGACCAGTGGAGAGCATAACCAGCTTCACATGGAGGATATGGCAGTCTATCGGAACCTGCAGAGGATACCTGGCATCACAACAGAGGACAGAACAATCAACTACCCCAGCCATATGTTGGCAGTGAAAAATTGGGCAAACGGATACTCTAAGGAGGACTATGTCAATCAGTGGATTCTGTAGCAACTTCAATTTTGCTTGGAATGGCAAGACTGGCAGCAATTCATAACTGTTGAACTATCAAAACCAATTGAGCAAGACCCTCAGAGCATGCCCCCCTTCAGGGACCTGGGATGGGTGGGAGACTGGGTGGGGCTTTTCCCTTTATCTCCCCTTTTACCCCAGATACAGAAAAAAAAAAAAAAAAAAAAACAATGTGGAAATAAGTCTTACCCACTTTCCTGTAGCCCTTGAACCCTTTTGCCCTATTAACTATGTAAAGATTGTCAAAAATATAAAGGAAAAAAAAAAAAAAAAAAGAAAAACTTGAGCCAAGGGATGAAGTCTATTTATAGAAAGGAAGTTTTCAGTTCAATGTAATGATGAAGTTTTTTAAAAGTCAGCATGGAGTACACAGGGAGTTCCGAGAGTTATGTTAGTGAAGTTACAAAAAATTTTAAAAACAGCATATGCTTTTAAGGAGCTTAGGGATTAGTAGAGGCCACTGACACATAAATTAATGTTTCTAGTGGTAACTTCTGTAATCCAACCATGTAAAGCAAGGACAAAGACATACAATAAAGGCTAGAAGAGATTCATGCTATTAACAAACATGAGAAAAGGTTCCCTGAGCGTGTATCTAGCTTTTGCTAATGAGAAAGAATTCACCAGTGAGTCCTCGCCTTGAGTGCCCGGGATCCCTTATGGGCGCCAGTCCTAATTCCGGCAGCTCCACTTCCCATCCATCTTCCTGCTTGTGGCCTGGGAAAGCAGTCGAGGATGGTCCAAAGCCTTGAGACCCTGCACCCACATGGGAGACCTGGAAGAGGTTTCTGGTTCCCGGCTTCAGATCTGCGCAGCACCGGCCATTGCGTTCACTTGGGGAGTGAATCATCAGATGGAAAATCTTCCTCTCTGTCTCTCCTCCTCTCTGTATATATGATTTTGTAATAAAAATAAATAATCTTTAAAAAAAAAAAAAGAATTTACCAGTGAGCTCACTACAAGAAATTCTAGACAGAGTGCTGCATGCAAAAGCATGGAAATACAAAACAGTACTGAACTGATAATAAGATGTGGCAGAGAGAGGCAGGTGTTGTGGCTACCAGCTGCGATGCCTATATCTGATACTAGAGTGCTTGGTCTACTCCAGCTACAATGTTTCCAACCTAGCTTCAGCTAATAGGCTTGGGAAGGTAACAGATGTCGGCCCAAGTGTACTGGGGTCCCTACCACCTATATGCCAAACACAGTTAAGAGTTCCACGTTCCTAGCTTTGGCTTGGGCTAGGTCTGGATATTCCACGCATTTGGGAATGAACTAGACAGAAGATTCCTCTTTCTGTCTTTTTCTCTCTCTGTCATTCTTTCAAACAAATAGATCTTTTTTGAAAATGTGGTGGAAATTGAGAAGGCAGAAGATTGCTGAGTAGGACAGAAGCCAGAGTCTGAAGATCTTGAGGTCACTGAGTAGAATTTTTTTTTAAGAATTATTTATTTTTATTGGAAAGTCAGTTATACAGAGAAGATCTTCCGTCTGATGATTCACTTCCTAAGCGGCCACAATAGCCAGAACTGAACTGATCCAAAGCCAGGAGTTGGGTGCCTCTTCTAGGTTTCCTACAAGAGTACAGGTTCCCAAAGCTTTGGGCCATCCTCAATTGCTTTCCCCAGGCCACAGCAGGGACCTAGATGGGAAGTGGGGTTGCTGGGATTAGAACAGGTGCCCACATGGGATGCCAGTATGCGCAAGGCAAGGACTTTAGTCACTAGGCTACTGTACCATGCCCCACTGAATGGAATTTAAAAGTGACATAATACAGGGCCTAAGTTGTGGAGTGGTAAGTTAAGTCTCCTTGTGAGGTGCCAGCAACCATATAGGCACCATTTCTAGTCCCAGCTGTCCCACTTTTCAGTCAGCTCCCTTCTTATAGCCTGGGAAAAGAGTGGATGGCCCCAAACCTTGGAACCCTGCATCCACATAGGGGATCTGGAAAAGCTCCTGGCTCCCAGTATTGGATCAGCTCAGCTATGGCAACTGTGGCCATTTGGGGAGTGGACCAGTGGATGGAAGACCTTTCTCTGTAAAATCTGCCTTTCAAATAAAAATAAATAAATCTTAAAAAGAAAAAAAACAGGAAGCACTTGTTCAGTATAGAAGCAATCCTTTTCCAGAATGTTTTTAATACATGGTTGAACTCATAGAAACACAATAGCACCACCCTTCCAGCTCCCTGCTTGTGGCCTGGGAAAGCAGCAGAGAATGGCCAAAGCCTTGGGACCCTGCACTTGCATGGGAGACCCAGAAGCTTTTGGCTCCTAGCTTCAGATTGGCTCAGCTTCGGCTGTTGTGGCCACTTAGGGAATGAAACAAGCAGATGGAAGATCTTTCTGTCTCTCATTCTTCCTGTAAATCTGCCTTTCCAAGAAAAATAAAATTAATCTATTAAAATCTATTTCCCCACTTTGTATTTTTATACTTCCCAGGATCTAAACTGTGTGAATACTATCTATTTTAAAGTTACAACTAAAACTAAAAAAAAATTTCCTCTAGATAGATTTACCTGTGTGAGTTTCCACATTCTTGAGCACATGGTTCTGTTTGCCTCTGGAGAAAGGAGACACCACCTGAGGATCCTGCCTCCTCAGAGTGCATTTCTCTTGGTCAATCCTTCTGGAAGACTTGTTGACAACTGCCAAATTCCCGTTGTCACAGGCAGGTTTTGCTGGTCTCTCATTGAGATTATCCTTTGGAATGGAGCCCACGTTGTTTCTGGGCCCTGTGTTTGTCTGCTGGCGCGGACTGTCCTGTTTTGGTGGATTTCTGCCTGGTCGTGGCCTAGCCCCCTCCACCTCCCAGGGAGGCCTTTTCTGTGGGTATCTTTTCTGTTCATTTCGTTTGGCCCCACACCCATCTACTGCTGCTTTCCTAGAAGATGCATCTGAAGAATCGAGGGCGAAAACCACTACAGGTTTGGCATTTTCGGGGACAGCATCTTCAGGTTTTGGAATTATTCTATTACCCCACTCGCATTTCAGTTTACCCTTGATTTTTGGTCCTTTACCATAGCTGTAGAGAGACTGTGCTCCTTTTTTGGGTTTTGCTCCCCTGGGATCTGCACCAACAATTTCCTTCTCGCTCTCAGAGGGGCTGTGCTCTATGGGGTTTGTCCCACTCTCCAATCTGGTCACACTTTCCAAGCTGATTACATCTGAAGTCTGATCAGTGAGATTCTGTGCTTTCTTGATTCTCAGGTGGTGCTTTTCGCTCCTCAATTTGTGCCAGGGCTGACTCTGAAGGCCATGGCTTTTGGATGGTTTATGAGAAGCAGAGGAGTGGAAGGCAGCTTGCTGACTCCTGGGTTTGCTTCCTAACGGATGATAACTGTGTTGATGAATGGCAGAGATGTCCTCATAAGGGAGCTGCCTGGAAAGGTGACAGGGAGGTGGTGAACTGTAATTTCTTCTACCACTTCTACCAGAGTCTAATCTCCTTTGGGCTCCACAATTTAGACCGGCATTTTTTCTCTCGTGAGGAATGAACTCAGCAGCATCTGTATTGAATCTGAAAGTGCCTAAGACACAAGAAATAGACACATCAGTAAAGAAAACAATTTATCATCTATGAATTTCTGTAAAACTCTTGATCATATCTAAAAATTATTTTCTTTTGACTTGCATGAAACACACTCCCTGTCAGACCTCTAGTTCCACACAGAGGTTATGGATTCAATGTACTTGTGGAAGACCCATCAGTCCATGTGCAGGAGCCAAATCAATAGCCACTGACAGCTAAGAGTTTGGGTAAAAATCAATGGGCACATCAGGTACTATGTCTACATGCATTTACTTTGCAAAACAAACCAACCCTTAAAGGTCGGGTAGCTGTCCAGATACCGATCGTCAGATTCTACATGAACTTTCAACCTTCTAAAGCAGCATTGTGTAACACCAAGCAAATAGGCTTTGGGGTCAGCTCTCCAACTAACATGTGAGCTTAGGGGTATCACTTGACTGCTGCAAGCCTTAACTTCCTCATCCATGATAGAAAATGACAATAAATTTCAAAAGTTACTATAAGATTCAATAAGACCTGATACAGACAGTGCTGAACACTGCAGTACATCAGTGTCCATCTCCTCCTCCAGGAAGACATCTGAGGGTTTTTATATGTAACTTCTATAATAGCATCGAGAATCTTAAAGTCTCAAAAACTAACCATACTTCCCTTCAACCCACTCATCTTTTCCCTATGATGCTCTAAATGAGTCCCTGAAGCTCAAAGACAAAAGTGACTTGCCCGAAAACACAACACTAGCTAATAAACTCAGAACTACATATTGTGTAGAACATGCTATGAATCAATAGGACCTGGAAGGCACGCATTAAGTCTTTGTCCATCATGTACTATGACTTTGTGCAAAGCCTAAACTTTCCCGTAAGTAATGGAAATATAACAACACCTTTATCAAAGAGCTGCTATGAAGAACAAAGCAAGTTAATGTCACAGAAGTGGTTAAAATGGGCCTTCGTCATTGCTGGTAGAGATTATGTGAGACACAGATTCAACCACACACAGTACAGTCCACAACTTGTGGCCTTCATGTTCAATGTGGTACCAAGTATGTGACAGCCACTATCATAAACACTTAAAGAAAAAAAAACCCAGCCATAAAAAAACAACTTGCACAAGCTTACATTACTTCTCAGGATTCCAAAGCAGGACGTGTGGCATTAGAGACCATGCTCTTACACTATGGTATGCAGACAAGCTGGGGAGTGTATGCCACAGGAACATACAGGGAAGAACTGAACAGGATTACAAAGGCCATTAGCATAACTTATTCAACTCAGGATTTGTCTCCAAAGTTTTCACAAAAGCAGAATTCTGGAAGTAAAGTAGAAAGCCTCACAGGATGGCAAGAGGATCAGACAAATTCAGGAGGTGGCAAAAGTATTCCAAAACGGGTAGAATGGGCCAAAAGATACTGGTTGGTTCTTTCTGGCTTGAAGAAACAAGGCTGGAGAGAGGGGTAGAAATAAGGCCAACACCCTATCCAGAGTGGGCTGGTCAAGGGTGGGAAAAGGGTGCTTCATGTTGAACAGTAGTGAACCGATCCTATTCAAATACAGTAAGTGTTCCACCAGACAAGAGGTAATGGTGTTATGGCCTAAGAAATATGCTTAGGACAAAAAAGGAAAAAGAGGCACACCGATCAGGACACTGGACCATGGCAAAGATCAACACAGCAGCCCAGCAGGTGTCCTCCAACACCAAATAGCGCAGGCACACGAGGAGAAACCCAGCTGCAGGCCCTGAAGCTAAGGCACAAAGCAGGTTCAGGACACTTTGTCCACAGGCACAAAGACACTCTCTGTACCTAGCTGTTGTTTAGCAATCTTGAACAGGGATGGAAGTCTGGGCTAGAGATGAGTCTAAAGTAAGAACATGGACCTGAGGGCCCAGCGCGGTGGCGCAGGTGGTTAAGGTCCTCACCTTGCACGCCCGGGATCCCATATGGGCGCCGGTTCTAATCCCGGCAGCCCCGCTTCCCTTCCAGCTCCCTGCCTGTGGCCTGCGAAAGCAGCAGAGGACGGCCCAAAGCTTTGGGACCCTGCACCCACGTGGGAGACCCGGAAGAGGCTCCTGGCTTCGGATCGGCATAGCATTGACCGTTGCGCTCACTTGGGGAGTGAATCATCGGATGGAAGATCTTCCTCTCTGTCTGTCCTCTCTGTATATCCGCTTTTCCAATAAAAAAATAGTAAAAATAAATCTTAAAAAAAAAAAGAACATGGACTTGAAATAAAAATAACAGAAGGCACAGCAGTGGGAGGTGTCTGGACTACAGCCTCAACAGGGTGTAGAGGACAACCTGCACACAGATGGCACCCGGGCCCCACAGCGACAGCTATAGCTGGCAACCTGTGGTGGTGCGGAAATCAATGGATTCAGTCTAGAAGTCAGGTGAAGGACTAGATGGGATGAAAAAAAACCAGCAGCAGCCTGAAGTTTGCCACCCCACTATATAATGCTACAATGAGGACTAGGGTATGACAGTTTCATTTCAATTTTTTTTAAAACTAAGGTCCACGATATTAAATACATCTTACTTGCCACCCCACATATACTTTTTATAGTCTTGGTATTGGTTGATAATAAAACTATGATTCAAACCAGCAAATGTTTCCAAACTCCATGCTGGAAACTGCTGGTCTGTGTTTTAGAAGTTGGGGATCATGAAATAAAAATCATTGTCATGGGTTGTCACCAGCCTTAAAAAAAAAAAAAAAAAAAAAAAAGCAAAACCAAAATAGAATATACTACAGATAGCAAAGGGAACTACCGCTTCCTGAAACTTCGGGTGCCCGTTTAGAGCCACGTGAAGTGTGCACTTGAGGTGGTGATAAACTGTTTTTCTGATTGCCATTCAAAGAGTCTAGCCCAAGATGTTCTACCAACACGTACTAACTAGGCTGTCTCCACGCACAGAGGCACCTCCCAGGAGAAAGTGCGTTAAGTCAGGGGATACGGCCGGTATTAACTTCTTAGGAAGACACTGGAACACGGTCACACACAGCGGCTGGCGGGGTGGGGTGCTCGCGCCAGCGCCGCCACCACCACTGTGGGAGCTGAACACACCCCAGGCATGCGCGCCAACCCGCGCGCCGTCCAGCGCCCGCCACCGGCCCCGGCGCGGACCCCGCGGCCGTCCGCCCACCGAGGGCAGGGCGCGGCCGCCTCCGCAGGCCCGAGCGTGCCCCTGCCGCAGGGCCGGGGGCCCACGGCGGCTCCCTGGGCGCCAGCGGACACCCCGGCGGCTGGGCTTCACCATCCAGTCGAAGATGGTGGAGCTCTCCATACGCAGCACGCGCGGGTAGCTTGGCCCTTGCGAGCCACTATCGCCAAGCCCGACACGCGCCGCTCTCGCGATACGAAGGGCTTAAGGGCCCCCAGGACTTTGTCACGGACCTAATTTCCGCTCCCTGAGAGGGACCCAGACCCGCGCGGGCCGGGACAGTACCTGAGACAGGAGGCGCCTCCGCCATCCCGTGCCGCAGCACCTAAAGCCAGCCCTGCAGCCCAGCGAGCGCTGTCACCCGGTCACGTGCCACGGACTTCCGGCGCCACGAGAAGATTTGCATCTGCGCGCCGAGTAGGCGGCCGCGGAAGTTGCGCAGTTCCAACCTAGTTTAGGGCGCATCCCTGACGTCAGACAGACGCTCCGAGCGCTGGGCGGAAGGGGAGGTTTGCAGCCGGAGGCGGCCCCAGGTTTCGGGAGGGCGGGGTGAGGGGTGGAAGCAGGTTTTGCGTAATCATATTGTTTTTCTTTGAGACATTCGCTGTGCTTTCCTTTTGCCCTGACCTTCTGTCCTCTAGCTGACTTCAGATGATGTCAGGGGTCAGCTCATAGGTTATTTTCCTCATAGATAGGATTGGCGTTAAAAAAAAAGTTACAACCTGGTGCTGTGGCCTAGTGGCTAAAGTCCTCGCTTTGAATGTGCCAGGATTCCATATGGGCACTGGTCCTAAGTCCGGCAGACCCTCATCTTCTAGGTTGCTGGTAAAAGCTATTTTTAGGGAGGTGTCTCAGAGGAGGCACTCCAATAAAACCACCTTGAAAGATCTACAAGTTTCTGGCTATGGCCACTGCACACTGTAACGGCTAGGAAGAAGCCAGGTGTGTTCTAAGAGCCAGAGAATGAAGAAGCTTGATCAACCAAAACCACCACAAACAGGAAGCAAAACCATTTCTCCCAGCAGCCTCTCACCAGTGCCCTCTGTTGACAAAACTTGCCAGCTGGCAGAGGACAAGCATTCAAAGGGCCCAGTCCAGTTCACAGATGAAGGAGTAAATTCAAAACGTGAAAGCAACACATTCTCAGCTGGTATACTGGAGAATCTGCTCCTGATTTTCAAAACTTACAAATTTAAATGCATATTTGTCTTTCCATGCAAACACTACTTCCTACAACTTCCCAAAGATTCACAGATATTTGGGATGGGAGACACCAGTTGGGACTCTCACGTCTCATACCAGAGTACTTGGGTTTGAGTCCGGCTCTGCTTTACTAGTCCAGATTCCTACTAATGTATATTCCAGGAGGCAGCAGTACTCTGGTTGTTGCCACCCACAAGGAAGGCCCAGATCGTTCCTGGCTCCTGGTTTCAGCATGACCTAGCTCCAAATTTGAGTGTGAATCATTGGGTGGAAGAGTTCTCTTTGTACATCTTTCTGAATCTGAAGTAAATATAAATAAATAAATATAAATACATAGAGGAAAATTTGCTGAGAATCATCTCTAAAATAATGTGCTTATTTTGGATACATTCGATTTTAAGTAATGATGGGACATTTAAATGGAAATGCTCAGGACTGAAAGTAAGTCTGGAGAAACGTCCAGGATAGAAACAGTTGCTTGGGCCTGGGGCAGCAGCCTGGTGTCTAAAGTCCTCGCCTTGCATGAGCCAGGATCCCATGAGGGCACGCACAGGTTCGTATCCTAGCTGCTCCATTTCCCATCTAGCTCCCTGCTTGTGGCCTAGGAAAGCAGTAGAGACTAGCTCAAAGCCATGTGTTCCTGCACCCACATGGGAGACCTGGAAGATGCTCCTGGGTTCAGATTGACTCAGCATCAGCTGTTGCAGCCACTTGGGGAGTGAACCAGCAGACAGATCTTTCTCTGTCTCTCCTCTCTCTAAATCTCACTTTTATTAAAAAATGAATCTTAAAAACAACAGTTGCTTGGAATCATTAATAGATATGTAAAGTTTAAATTATGGATGGGAGATTTCTCAAGGAGCAAACAGACTGGAATATGTTATTCAGCTTCCAGGGCTGAATAACAAAGAGGCATCATGGAACCATAGCCAAAGAAACAGAAAAACCAAGAGAATATATAGAGAAGACAAGAAAGGTTTCAAGAAGACAATGATGAATGGCATAATGAGTTTTTTTGAAAAAAATTATTTATTGGAAAGTCAGATATACAGTGAAAAGGAAAAACAGAGAAGATCTGTCCACTGATTAACTCCCCAAGTGACAATGGCCTGAGCTGAACCGATCTGAAACCAGGAGCCAGGAGTCTTTTCTGGGTTGTCCACATTGCTGCAGGGTCCTAAAGCTTTGGGCCACCCTCAACTGCTTTCCCAGGCCACAAGCAGGGATCTGGATGGGAAGCAGGGTCGCTGTGACACGAACCTGCACGCATACGGGATCTTGGAACATGCAAGGTGAGGACTTCAGCTACTAGGCTACTGTGTCGGGCCCTGCCATAATGTTGATTCCTATTGAAAGGTTTAGTAGGGGGTTAGGTAGGTAAGGATTGCATATATAGTTCAATCGTATCTTTAACTAGACAATGAACTTAGGAAGAGAACTTTGATCATTCTAGATAACCCCTATGTTGGTAATAAGCCTTCTACAAAGTTGGTATTCAATAAATGTTCATTAGTGTTCTGCAGACATGAGGTACCCAGCTGGGGGCTGGCGGGGGGACATGGGGAGAGATGCTTATGGTGAGTGGAAGTGAGGAAGGAAGGTTAAGATCATTAAAGACCTTAAACTCTGGCAGGAATATGAACTTGCTGTAGCAATAACAGGCACTTCCAAAAAAACAAAACAAAACAAAACAAGAAGCAATGAAAAAACAAAAATAATGAAGCCCTTGCTTTTTTTATGGTTAATAATTTCTCATATGAGAAGAGCACATTGCAGTAAACAAAAGTAGTTATGATGATTACCTCAATTGTTTCTCACAAAAGCTATGTACAATAAGCATGGTTTTGTTAGCAGGGAAGCAGGCATTTAGAGAAGTGTAGTAGACTACTCAGCAGTTAGAAGATGGTAGCACCCAGGGCCAAGCCCCGATTGTTCCTTGCTGTTTCTTTTTTTAACTTTTGATTGGAAAGCCTGATTTACAGAGAGAAGGAGACAGAAAGAAAGATCTGGCTGCTGGTTCACTCTCCAAGTGGCCACAATAACAGGAGCTGAGCCGTTCCGATGCCTGGAACCAGGAGCATCTTCCGGATCTCTCACAGGGGTACAGTATCCCAAGGCTTTGGGCCATCCTCTGCTGCTTTCCCAGGCTATAAGCAGGGAGCCAGAAGGGAGGTGGCGCACCCAGGATACGAACCATATGGTATCTCAGCACATGCAAGGCAAGGATTTAGCTACTAGGTTATTGTGCCAGCCCCGCCTTACTCTTTCTTCTATAGTACAATGCTGTGGACTCAAATTGGATTCTGAATTAACATTAAATTTATATTAAATCTGATTTTGAGATGAAGTATTTAGGCTAAAAAGTGATATTAATAAAGTTATATCCTTTTGAAAAATATTTATTGAGTATAAATAAATGTCCTATACATTAAATATCAAGAAATATTCATTATTGGTTACAAGTCAGACTACAATACTGAGGGAACCACAGAATCAATATACCCACTTATGATACAGTAGTGATAATTCCATTCCAATACTGCACACAGTGATTTGCTCACAAGACACAACAAAATCTATCAAAAAAGGCCATCACTTTAACCACCCTATAATGCCACAATAGAAAATGGTTTTGAATTTTAATATGAACAGTCTCAATAATTTCATCTTTGCTTCAGAAATTTATCAGCTCATTTTGAGACTGCAGAGTTCCACTGTCATGGAATTTAAATATTCTCATTTCCTAGGTTTTATTTTAAATTGCTATTAATGAATGAAAACGTGTCATACAAAGTCAAAGACACTTCTAAGTAAGTTAATCTTTCATAAGAGAAAAAAAAAATCAAATTTTAGTACAAAGAAAGCATTCCCCAAGCAATGAGTCTCTTAACGGAAAACAAAAGAGCAGTGTGATTAGCTTTTCTTTAAAAGAAAGGGAAAAAACCCAAATTTGTTATGGTAAATTTGGAAAGAGGAATATTTTCCAGTCCCAGAATATTCGCTGATTTTACGTGATGGAATTGAGTCATTGAAGTCTATGAAGCAGGGATCTGTGGCAATCCAAATTCATCCACCAGTACTCCATCCTGCGAAAAGGAGGTAATGTTTAGTACCACTATTTTCCACTTAATGAAAAATCATTACACCAGTTTAGTTGAAATTCATTTCCAAGTATTTCATCAGTAAAAGCCCCCATCCTACTCAGAAGACGAGGGTAAGTGAATCAGGAAAAGAATCAGAAAACAGAAAAGGGTGTGATCCTTTCTTGGGTAAAGGGAGGGAAACAGCATATATGAGTGAACACAGGAAAGGGTGAAGGAAGCTTGAAGGGCAAAAGAAAAAGGCAGAGGTGCTGTTAGTCCATCCCTCCAGATTCACAATTGCCCTGATTCCTAAGATGGATCCTGTAGATCCAGTTCCTTTAGAAGCCTCCCAAATCCTTGAAGGAACAGTGCCCCCAGTCACTTCCAGATTATGCCTTTTTACAAAATCATAGGCACTGGTACCACTATTAAGAAATCAGGGCCTGTTAGGTGTAGCAGATAAACTCCTGTGTGCAATGTCAGCATCCCATATGGACACCACTCTGTGTCCCTGTTGCTCCACTTCTGATCCACCCTGCTGCTAATGGCCTGAGAAAACCAGCAGAAGATGGCCCAAGTGCTTGGGCCCCTGCACCTATGAGAGAGACCAGGATGAAGCTCCTAGTTCCAGGTTTGATTTCATGCAGCCTTTGGGGAAGTGAACTAGCAGATGGAAAATCTCTGTCTCCCTTTCCAATTCTGCCTTTCAAATAAATAAATCTTAAAAATAAAAAACAAAAACCACATAGCACATTTAACTCAGAAATCTGTGACCTTATAAAAGTGGAATTAACATAGATGATCCAGGAACTTGCTACTAGGGACTTGAAAGCGGTAACTGTGGTAGTGTTAATCTAAATTACTTTGGGGACACAGAGACAATGTGTGCACCTGGAACTTCAGAGAGGTTGGACTGAGAGGGTACAACTGCTCAGGCTCGAGAGAGAAGGCATGATACCAATGGAGATACTGCACAGTCTAAGAAATCAGCTATAAGGGCCCTGAGAAATCACCTGCTCTCTGACCTTTGCTCTCTACATTTTATGAGTGGGAAAAATTGATGATGTTCAGAGAAAAGATGTAAGTTTTGGACTGGCTCAAAGTCAAATGGTAAATAAAGGCATAACTATGTGAATAAGGCACAACTAAGGCTGGCTCCCACACAGTTTGCCAACTACATTGCATAGATTTAGGATTCAGAGTGGGAAAGTAAACACCAGACTATAAATATGCAGTAATTACAGAAAAAAAAATGAGAGTATACTAAGGTGGAACTAAGATGCAGTCAATGAGATTTTATAAGCAATAAAATAATCTGTTTACAATAACAATTATGTAGAGTTGGGGATGGCTTCAAGGTTTTTTGTTTGTTTGTTTTAAGGTTTACTTACTCATTTGAGAGAATCAGAGAGAAGGAGAGACAGATCTTCTCTGTCTGCTGGCTCACCCCCCAACTGGCTGAAACAGATAGGGCTAGGCCAGGCTGAAGCCAGGAGCCAGGAGTTAGGAGTTTCATCCAGGTCTCCAACATGAGTAGTAGGGGTTCTATGGGGCTTTTTTCCCAGGCCATTAACAGGAAGAATTGAAAGTGAAGCATCCAGGGCATGAATGGATCCCCATATGGGATGCTGGCACCACAAGAGGTGGCTTGCCAACTATGCCACAGTACAAGCCCCAGGAAAAAGCTTTAAGTTTATAGAGTTCTTTAGATAACACTATTTAATTTGCCCTAGACAACTACTGTGAAATATTTGCAGTTACCTGCACATCACAGATGCAAAGAACAGAAAAACTCACAGCAGTTTTTCTATCACAGTTAGTGCCAGATGGATGTCCTGATCTTGTGCAATTAGAATCCTTCTCCATTAAGATTTCTATTAGATTATTAATCCCATGTTTAAAAAAACCCATTCAAAAATTAACACCAGTACGTCTGGAAAGCAGGACTTTCTTTAATACTTCACCTCATGGGAAGCTCACGGTTGATGTTTTCCCCAGAAAATGTCTAAAACCGGCAAATGATACCCAGTGCTAGCTCACAATGGGGATTATGATATGTATTAAACAAATTGCCATTGTAAAACACATTCCCAAGTCCCAGTGACACAATTAAAGTAGCCTGTTATCATCCAGTACAGGAAAACTGGCCTTTCAAGGGTTCTCAAAATAATCACCAGGATTGTCTTTGTCCTAACTTAATGACTACCATTTAGATTTGCAGGCTGGTGATCAGGCATACAACTTTGACCATTTTTCTTAGAAATACAAACAGGAAAAATGTTCACCTTGTTTTTCGTGTCAGTGGGAACACCTTCTGGAATTGCAGGTGCAGACGCTGCTTCATCCAAGTAAGAACTATCTTCATCAGCCAGGAGCTCATCACCCAGGGCATCCAACTCTGAGATGGAAAACAGCATTTCAAATGAAAATGTAAGCAGTGCAATTGTCAGGTTGATGTGTTTCAATGTTAACCAAGTCAATTATTTATCATAAAATGAAAACTTAAATTCAAAGAGAAAGGATTTTTTCATCACTTGTCTCAAGATACAAGGTGACTATGGTCCGTGGCCGCAATGAAGGAATCATGACTAGTTACAGTCTGTACTACTGTAACAATATGGAGGAATTCAATATGGAGGGGAGGGCTTGGGGAAGGGTTGAAAGAATCCCAGAGCCTATGAAACTGTGTCATAAAATGAAATAAATGTATTTAAAAAAAAAAAAAAGATACAAAGTGACTAAGAAATTTTAAGGAGATTTATGTAGAAAAATCTATAAAAAAAACAAAAGCAAAAATTCATGTAAAACAAATAATCATTTCCGCACAAATTTACAAGACTCCAGTCTTCATAAGAAGACTTTAATTGGCCAATTCAAGAAAGAAAATCCTGACAACAAATGCAAACAATTCTATTTATGGATTTGAAAGAAGGAATGAAATTGTTGCATATTACATGATCATTACAAGAAATTAAGCTCTAAAAAAACCTGTAATAAGGCAAATTGGAAGCAGCCTGGAAAAATGGCACTAGAAGGCAGAGACATCAGGGGACATTCAAGATGGAAAATTAAAAAATAAAAGATAATAAAAGGCTTTAAGCAAGTACAGACTTTGAAGAAAAAAGCAGTAATGGGGAATCATGCAACAAAAACTAAATACGGAGTGATTCCACCACTTATTCATGCCAGAAATCAGCAACTGTCCTCCTCAGTGCCTCCCTTTCCTCTGTACTCAGATAACCACTAGGTCTTATCACTCAATCTCCTAACATCTCTTCAATCAATTACCTCTACTTCTGCTGCCATCACCCAGGTCTTAGCTACTTGCTCCTTTCATGCTCTAAAGATTTACATTGTTTTTCTCATAACTTACCAGCTTCAAGGTCATCTTCATCTAATTCTGGGGTGCCATAACTACGACTCAGTGCTTCTTGGATTTCATTAGCATCTTCCATCATATCCTCTAGCTGGTCTTGTAAATCCTATAGAAATATGTGTCACAAATTTTTTTTTTCTAAGTATTCCCTTCCCTTACGTTTTTCCTTTCAATCTTAGCAATGAGTGATTTTTTTAAAAGTTAGTAAAATGTCAAAATTACAATCAGTTCTCATTTTGTTAGTTCAAGTGCCTTATCTAAATCCTTTGCTAGTGACCACTTTGCATGTTTGTTTTTTTTTTTTAAGAATTATTTATTTAGGGGATGGGTGGGAAGTTGGGTGCGGTTTTTCCCTTTGCTACTCCCCTAACCCCAGATACAGGGAAAAATGATTATATTAGTGTGGAAACAATGATATTACCCACTTTCACCCTGTAGCCCTTGACCCTTTGTACCCTAATCAAATAAGATTATTAAAAAAAAAGAATTATTTATTTATTTGAATGTCAGAGTTACATATATAGAGGTTCTCTATCTGTTAGGTTATTCCCTGAGAGGTAGCAGTGGTTAGTGCTGAGCCAGGCCAAAGCCAGGAGCCAAGAGCTTCATCTGGGTCTCTCACATGCATGGCAGAGGCCCAAGCACTTGGGCCATTTCCAGTTGTTTTTCCAAGTGACGTTAGCAGGAAACAGGATTAGAATTAGAGGAGCAAGAAGTCAAACTGGTGCACATATGAGATGCCAGCAATGCAGGCTGTAGCTTTTACCTGCTATGCCACAATACCAGCACCTATTTTTTTAAAAGGTTAGTGACTACTTAAAAAAGTATATTAATTTTATTTGAAAGACAGAGAGAGAGACTATTCCACCCATTGGTTCACTCTCCAAATGGCATTTGATAGTCAAGGCTGAGCTAGACAAAATCTAATGACCAGAATTTCATCCAGGTCTCCTACAGGGGTGGCAGGGACTTAAGTACTTGAACCATCCTCTGCAGCCTTCCCAGAGTACGCACTGGGAGGAAGCTGGACCAGAGGCCAACCAAGAGAGAGACCTGGAAGAAGCTCTGGGCTCCTGATTTCAGCTTGACCCAGCTCTGGCCATTGTGGCCATTTGGAGAAGGAATCAGCAGTTATTAGATGATACCTCTCTGTTTCCCTCCCTCTCTGTAATTCTGCATTTGAAATAAATAATATATAAATTTTTAAAAATCTAAAAAGGTAACTAATGGAAAATGGAACCAACTTGATGCCAGGTATTGTGTTAATAACCGGACCCATATATCCTCATTTAATACAGGCAGCAATGTCACTGCCTTCTGAGGAAACTGAACAAAAAGCATTGAGTTGTAAGTAACTGCTAAGTGCTTGTTCTGCACCAGACATACCACGTAGATATTTCTATTTATACCACCAACAGATGCCAGGTCTGAAGTTCAGTCCTTCTTCTTTGCTGCTTCCATCACTCAAGTTCGTTCACATTCTTTCAGAAACTGGTACAAGTTCTTGCAGAACCTGGCAGACATCTCACCTCAATCTGGTCGATTTTCACTTGCTTGTATGCCTTCTTCATTTCCTTTACTCCCAGTTTCATAGCATCAACCTAAAAGAAAACATAGTGTCTTAAGAAGCCACGTTGGTTGCAAATCACAGGGGAGAAATCCCAAGAATATAAAAATAAAATAATGGACAAAGGTGCTTTTGGCGTACCGTGGTCTTGGTGTCCTTCAGTGACTGGATGGTGTAATTGGCCTGCTCCATGTTAAATGACTGCTGGGCAAGGTTGTCCCGCTGCTGCTCATACCTTGTTTAGCATGAGTTGAGAATGGCAAATGTGAGACAAAAAGAAATTTTCAAGAAGAAAATATCCCTGGCAATCAAGGAGAATTTCTTCAGAAATATTTTTTGTATACAGCAAATTAGGACTGGCATTATGGTACAGCCTGTTAAGACTGCCACCTCAATACCAGCATGCCAAAGGAGCAGTGGTTTGAACCCCGGCTTCCCCACTTCAATCCAGTCCCTGCTAATGTGCCTGGGAAGCAGTGGAAGATGGCCCAAGTACTGGAGACCCTGCCAACCACATGGGAGAACTGGATGGAATTCCAGGTTGGTTTTTGCATTTAACATTTATTTTGAAAGGCAGCCTTAGAGAAAAAGACAGACAGACAGACAGTACAAGGTCAGGCCTGGTCTGTCACCTGCACCAGCAACACACAAACCCCCATGCAGTTTCCTGGTCACCCCCACCTTCCAGCCCCATCTCTCACATGAACTGATGGATGCTGCAGCCTAGCCCAACCCAGCTTGCCACGGGTTCAGTCTTCATGTACACCAGCGGGTGTCACAGCCTAGATGGGGAGAACCTCAAAAACCCTACCAGGACCGCTCCAGCCCTGGTCTCTGCATGAGTTGGCATGTACTGCAGCCTAGCCCAGTCTGTCCTGTATTTCATTTGGATCTTATACACACCCATGGGTACTGCAGCTAAGCTCAGATCTGCCTCCAGACCCAGCCCACATATATGCCAGCCAAGGGGTACTGCCTACTATGGGTACTGCAGTCCAGCCTGATGAGACTCACACCCAGTGAGTGCCAGTGGGTGCTGCAACCTAGACCAGCTGGCCTGTGCCCATTCTGGCTGTCTCTCTCACATCAACGGGTATAGCAGCCTAGCCCAGCCTGGCCTGCACCCCAGATCCGGCCCACGTACCAGCTGATGGGTGCTGCAGCCCTGCCTGGACCAGCCCACCCCCAGTCCTAGCTCTCATGCTCACCAGTGGAAACAGCTGGCCCATAAGGGAATCCCCTAGGTTCTACTACCAGGCCTGCTCCCAGCCCTGAGTCTTGTGTGTGCCAGCAGCTGCTACAGCCCATTCTAAGATGGCCTGTCCCCAGTCTTGGCATTTGCTGGAAGCTGCAGCCTGTTGGCCACTAATTAAAAAGGTAGTAATTTTATTACACTCACACCACTCTAGGCATTAGAATTTCTTTTCCCAATCTGATCAAATCCAAAGGAGGAAGAGAACATCAGATATGAAAAGTCATTTTAAATTAGGAACAGAGATAGCAACAACCTTTCTGCTTCCCTACTAGCTATATCTTATCAGCTGTATAGTTCACAGTGGTGAAAACTCACATTTTAAAAAAACTGTCTTTTTAAAAAACATTTATAATTGAAAAGTTCAGAAATGCAGAGAGATAGATGAACAGAAGGACACCTTGCATGTCCTGGTTTACTCCCCAAATGCCCACAACAACCAGGCGTAGGACAGCCTGAAGCCAGGAGGTCAGAACTCAATCTAAATCTCCCACAAGACTGACTGGGACCCAAGTACTTGAGACACCACATGCACATTAGCAGAAAGCTAGAACTAGAAGCAAAGCTGGGATTTGAATAAGACACCCCTAACTGGGAGGTGGCATCCTAAGTAGCATCTTAACCACTGCTTTTGGTTTCTATATAAACACTGCAGCACAGATACCAAAACAAATGAAGGATGGTTAAATAAATATGTATTCTAATGGTAAGGACACAGAATTCCTAACTTTATTTAAAAAAAAAAAGGTCCCCAATGGAGTAGCCTGGGGGTAAAGTCCTTGCCTTGCAACTGCTGGGATCCCAAGTGGGTGCTGGCTTATGTCCTGCCTATTGCACTTCAATTCCAGCTCCCTGCGTGTGGTCTGGGAAAGCAGTAGAGGACAGCCCAATGCCTTGAGACCCTGCATCCATGTGAGAGACTTGGAAGACACTCCTGGCTTTGGATAGGCTCAGCTCTGGCCCCTTGGGGAGTGATCTGGAAGATCTTTCCCTCTATCTCTCCTCTCTGTGAATCTGCTTTTCCAATAAAATAATTAATTAATTAAATATATTTTTTTTAAATGGCATACTCTAACTAAATACTGAGAGGAAAAACACCTTATAGATATGGTCCTTTCCAAGCAGTAGGCCCTAGCTACTCATGCCTACTTAAATTCACTAAGTTAAATTAAAACTTCAGGGGCCAGCACCATGGTTCAACAGGATAATCTTCCATCTTCAAGTGCTAGCATCCCATATGGCCACCAGTTTGTGTCCTGGCTGCCCGACTTCCCATCCAGCTTCCTGATTATGGTCTGGGAAAGCAACAGAGGATGGTCCTTGGGACACTGTACCCAAGTGGGGGACCCAGAAAAAGCTCCTGGCTTTGGATCGGTTCAGGTCCAGCTGTTGCGGCCAACTGGAGAATGTACCAGCGGATGGAAGGTCTTTCTCTCTGTAAATCTGCCTTTCAAATAAAAATAATTCTTAAAAAAAAAGAAAAAGACTTCAGGCCTTAAGTCACAGTAGTCACATTTCAAGTGTTCAACAGCCACATGTGGCAAGCAGTTATTATAATGGACACAAGATACATATGGGACATCTTCAAAAATAGAAGGTATAGACAGATGTAACTGAACTTTTAAGGGGGATACCCTACTAACTGCATTAAGTGAATGAAAATTTGTACATAAATCAACAGAAACCTGAAGGGATGGAAGACCATTTCTCTGGTGCTAAACCTGCAAGAGGGAAAGAAATGCATGCGACTTACATCCGTTTTTGCTTTAACACCCTCAAGGCTTTCTGCTTGACCATATTCTGAGGAAGAAAACAGACTTAATTACAAACAAGTAGAAAATAGACACATACAAAGATAAACCGTCCATATTCCTTGACTCACATGCCTACAAAGGAAGCAGACACCTGGCTCTGGTTCTGCAGGGCCACCTGGAAGGCCCCGTCTTGAAGCTCTCGCTCCCAGCTGCCCGTGCATCCCATACTCTCAGTGTTCGGGACTCCTTTTCCTTTTCCCAGTACGTATGATCTCTATTTTGAGTTCTGACATTGTATATCTGCCTTAAGCGGGGATTCTGCACTTGGCTCTCCTGCTTTAAGCTTCACTCCCCTAAGCCTCAATCTTGTCTTATAGTCTCCAACCCCTCTAGAAGGAGAACTTTACCTTTCTTCTCTCTGCACTGGAACTCATTGCTGATTTTAAGAACTTACTTTCAAACTGATTCACGCTATCTCTTGACTACCCTCTGGGTCGGGCTCCGCCTCGAGTCTAGGTGGGCTTCATTCTGTGTTGTTCATTCCACACTATCCATTAAGGTGAATGGGAAAAGGCTTTCCCTTTTTGTACATCATTTTATGTTTTCTCCAGTAAGGGAGGACACAGACAATGGCAACTAACATTTACTGAGTGTTTCTATGTACCAGGCATGCCATAAATTCATGCCATGTAAATTACTTTAATCCTTACACTATAAAGTATTTTTCCCATTTTGCAGATGAGAAAATTAGTTAAGTGATACCCTGATTAGATGGTCGATACAGTACAGAGCTGGAAAAAAACTAGTTCCATATGCTTAGTCAATGCAGTTAAATGCAACACTCTGCTCCTACTTAATCAGGGTCACAGCTAGTAGGTGGTGACAGTGTTTTACAACATTGCTTCCAGCCTAGCGTAGTGGTTCAATTAGCTAGTCTTCCCCTTGGAAGCACCAGGAACCCATGTGGGTCCCCATTCGTGTCCTGGTTGCTCCACTTCCCATCCAGCTCCCTGTTGTGGAAGTAGTGGAGGACAGCCCTGAGCCCTGGGACCCTGTGCCTGCATAGGAGATCTGGTTTCTAGCTATGGATTGACTCAGCTCTGGCCATTGTGGCCATCTGGGGGTGTGCCTTTCTGATAAAAATATAAAAACAGAAAAAAAATAAAAAGAAAGAATGCTGGTCCCATGTGCCTCATTTGGCATGCTTTCCCAGCATGCCATTCCTAAACAATCTATCACACACACCTAAGCTGACCGGCCTGACGAGTCACTGCTCCTGGGCACAACCTGGCCCTGCTCTGTCACGTTCTCAGCAGTATATGTTGATTCTGTGTACATATTTCTGGAGCTAGGATCAGCATCATCTCCCTATCGGGCCACACCTTGGCCTTCCTCTAATGATGCCTTGTTCTTTCACCAAGCTATGAGCATTTCTTCTGTATTCTTCACCACCTCCCACCCCAGCCCTCTTTCTGCGGTGCTTCAGGTAGCACACTCTGCTCCTCAGGCAGCCGTTGCTGCCCGCCTTACCTTTGCAGGGCCCTCTCTCATCTTCTTGATCTGATCCTTGTATTTCACCAGCTCAGCATCCAGTCGGGAAATCTTCTTGTCAATGGATTCGGCCCGGCTGTCCACCTTGGAGAGAAATATCAAATGTGGTCACAGTGATTGCACTTAACATGGGAAGGTGCTGGAGAAAAGGGGTATGGAGGAAGAAACAAAGAATGGTGAAGGATAATGGCAGGAAACAGCAGCACACACAGGGGGTTCTCTAGATTCTAATACCAGATCTCCCTTAAATGTACTGGGGGCCGAATAATAACTGGAGAATCAGGGTTCTAAGCTGAGGTTTTCACTGGCATTGGAGACCAGGGTGGAGGTTCAACAAGCATGCAGTGGACAGTGAGGGGAGGGACCAGGGTTCTTAATTTTGCATCACTATGATGCAAACACCAAGCTGAGGGTTCTAACACGGAGTCAGGCTGAACATGATGGGAAGGGTATAGGGGGCCAAAACGGCTGGCTGGAGTGCAGAGGATCAGAGTGCAGCGTGTGGAGGGGGCAATGGGTCAGGTACGGGTAAGGCGAGCTAGTGATGGGGCCAAGGGGTCCCTGGCTTGTGGCATCGGAAGGACAAGGGTCACAGGAATGAAGGAGGGAAGGTGCGATGGAGGGTTGGGGAGTGATGGGCCCAAGAATGGGGAGGAGGGGTAGGCGCCCAGGGACCGGGGGTGGGCGGGGTCGGGATGTCAAGAGTCCCTGAGCCGAGTCCTTCAGGGTCAAGTGCCCACCGTGCCAATGCAGTCAGTCAGGCTGGGTGGCGGAGCCTTGGGTTTCGCTTTCCCGAAGAATCGGTTCATCTTGGGCGGCCGCGGAGAGTACCCAAACACTGGAGCGAAATCAGAAACGGAAGCAGAATCACTCCCGGTCCGACTTCCGGGCCCCCCCTCCCACGACACCACCACGCGCAAGCGCGATGTGACTGACTGGAGTTTCCCGAACCTTTTTCCGGGTTTTCAGCTTGGCCTTCCGGGGGATGGGGGAGAAGGGCCAGAGGATTGGGGAAGGCGGGAAGGGAGCCTCCGGGGGCGGGGCCTCCGTGATGTGGTGGGCGGGGTTTCCTGTGTGCAGGGCGGGGCCCAGGCTCGTTGGGTGGGGCTTGGGGCGGTGGCTTTAGCGGATGAGGCGGGGCAGGAGCCGGCCGGCGCCGAGAGGCGGGTCCGGGAGGCCGGGGCAGGGTGGCGGGACGCGGCGCTCGGCTCCCACGGCTGCTGGGCGGCCGACAAGCGCGGGCCTGGCGGAGCGCGGCCACGCGCGGAGACCTCGCGGCGATCGGGGCCAGCTGGGCCCCCGGCGGCGCGCTCCTCGGTCCGGCCGGGAGTCGCGCCCGTCGGAGGCCCTGGCCGAAGGCCGCCAGCAGGCCTCTCGTCGTCCATCCCTGAGGAGTGCAGCCAGTGGACATGACCGATCCACCCGGGGCGCCGCCTCCGGCGCTGCCAGGCCGCGGATGAAGAAGAAAGCCCGTACCCGCTCGGCCCGGAGCGAGGAGACGCCGCGAGACGAGGAGGCTCCGCAGGTGGAAGAGGTGCCCCCGGCCGAGGAGGTTCCGCCGCCGGCCGAGGACGTGATCCCGAACGAGGTGACCCAGGCAGAGGAGCTCACCGGGACCGAGGAAATGGCGGCAGCCGGGCTCTGCGTGACCGTCACCCACAGTGAGCGCGGGCGGCAGGGTGGGCCCGGTGCGGAGCTCGAAAGGTCCGGCCACGAGTCCTCCGGGAGAGTGTCCCGGAGCGTGGGCTTCTCGGCTGTGTCCGTGGAGCCAGCTTGTGCGTGGAACTTGTGTCCTCACACCTTTGCTTGTGGCCAGGTCTTGGGCACTTGTTGGGACCTAAGTGTTGCGCGGGTTCGTGCCTCACCGCTGGGCCAGACTGTGTGTGTGTGAACGCGGGTTTGTGCTTTACCGTGTGTGTGTGTGTGTGTGTGTTGCAGGTTCTGTGTCCTGTGTGTGTGTGTTTGATTGCAGGATCTGAATTGTGTGTGTGTATAATCACAGGTTCTGTGTCATGTGTATGTATTGCAGTTTCTGTGTAGTGTGTGTATGTGTGTGAATGTGTTTGTAATTGCGGATTCTGTGTCTAGTGTGTATATGCGAGATTGTGGGATCTGTGTCTGATGTGTCGCGGGAATCTGTGTGTGTGTGCATGTTCAGTCGAAGGTTCTGTGTGTGTGTGTGCGAGCGAGATTGCAGGATCTGTGTCGGGTATGTCGTGGGATCTATGTCAGGATGTGTATGTGTGTGTGTTTAATCGCAGGTTTTATGTCCTGTGTGTGTGTGTGTGTGAGTGTGTGTGTGTGATTGCGGGTTTTGTATCCTGAGTGTGTGTGCTTGATCATGGGATCTGTGTTGTGTGTATGTATAATTGCGGGTTCTGTGTCCTGTTAGCATGTGACTGTGTGATTATGGTTCTGTGTCTGGCTTGTACGTGGTGGTGCTGTGTCTGCCTGCAGTGGGTCAGGACACCTGCGCCTGTGAGGAGTCATTCCGATTCCATCTAGTTTGGGTCTCCACAGGCAGATCTTAATTGAGTCAAACTCAGTCTGTGTCTAAGCAGTAGCATACATGTTTTGGTGGGATTGTTTTTGGTATATAAAATGAGTCTAGTGCCAGCCCCTCACGTGTGTTTTAAATGTACCTCTTGTGCCTCCTGTTAGGTATTGTGTGAGAGCAAACAAAACTCCTGCAGCAGATCACCAGAGGAAAGCAGTGCTGCTGGGAGCCTAGGGCCAGGGCTTGAAGGCTGGTGCTACACAGATGTAATACAGTGTCAGCCTGGGTCGCTGTATGTGAAAGAATCCATCTTCATTCACCACTTTTCTGTCTCCTCAGGCAATGAGAAGCATGACCTTCACGTTATCCCCCAGCAGGGCAGTAGCGAGCCACTCGTCCAAGACCTGGCCCAGGTTGTTGAAGATGCCATAGGGGTTCCACTACCTTTGCAGAAACTCATTTTTAAGGGTAGGCATCTTTTCCAGCTTTGAATCCTGATGGCTAACGGACAGATTTAAAACTGCTTAACGTTACTCAAAGGGAATTCTGTTTTCAAACTGGGCCATTCGTTCCTTCGGCAGATGCTTACTGAGGGTTTGCCTTGTATCTGACACATTTGTTCATCTGAACAGGCATCAGATTTGAAACCACGTGATGACAGAAATTTCACCATTGTGTACGTACATAATCGGACCTCCCTGGCTAGGTTAGATCTCCCCACTGTGTGTTCACATGGTACTACCTATCATTTCTGCATGCCTTGTAATGAGATTGCTATTAAAGAGTTGCTTTCTTAGTTGCTTAACATAAAACTTTGTTAAGTGTTAGGTTAGGGGTACTGTCTTGTGTCTAGTGCTTGACATTGTGCCAACTTAGAGGAAGTTTTTTATTAATTTTTATTTACTGAAAGGCAGAAAGACAGAGATCCTCCATCTACCAGTTCACTCTCCAAATGTATGCAACAAGTTGGGACTGGTCAGGCCAAAGTTAGTATCAGAAACTCAGTCTGGGTCTCCCATTGGGTGACAGGGATCCACAAAATTGAGCCATCCCCTGTTGCCACCTAGGTTGTACATCAGGCTATGTAGTAGGAACCTGGGACTGACAGTGGAGCAAGTGCTAGAACTCAGATAAGGTTTGCAGGCATTCTAAGTGTCAACTTGACCTTTGTACCAAACTTATGACAGGCTTGAATATTGCAGGCCTAGTTGATAATGCCTGTTTATATTTGAACCCACTCCCTGCCCACCTCTATCCTGTCTTCCCCCGCCTGTGAAAACCCAATTGTAGTGTCTGATGGGGATAGACTTATCTCATCGGGTGCCAGTTGTTATAAAGAATTTAGTGATAGATAACATTTTATTATTTCATAGTACAATTGCTTATCTTTTCTTTTTTTAAAATATTTTATTTAGGGCCCGGCGTGGTGGCACAGTGGTTAAGGGCCTCGCCTTGCACGCCCGGGATCCCATATGGGTGCCGGTTCTAATCCCGGCAGCCCCGCTTCCCATCCAGCTCCCTGCCTGTGGCCAGGGAAAGCAGTCGAGGACGGCCAATGCTTTGGGATCCTGCACCTGCGTGGGAGACCCGGAAGAGGCTCCTGGCTTTGGATTGGCATAGCATTGGCCATTGCGCTCACTTGGGGAGTGAATCATCGGATGGAAGATCTTCCTCTCTGTCTGTCCTCTCTGTATATCCGCCCTGCCAATAAAAATAAAATAAATCTTTAAAAAAATATATTTTATTTAAAGATTTGTTTTATTTAGCAGGCAGAGTGACAGAAGGAAAAACAGAGAGATTGACCCTCCATTTGCAGTTTCACTCCTCAAATAGCCATAATGGCTAGGGCTGAAGCCAAGATCCTGGAGCCTCATCTGGGTCTCCCATGTGGGTGGCAGGTGCCCAAGCATTTGGGGTGTCTTTCATTGGCTTCCCAGGTACATATGCAGGAAACTGAATCTGAACTGGATCAGCGGGGACTGGAACTAGCATTCTGATATGGGATTCTGGCTTTACAGAGGGTGGCTTAATCCATTGCACAACTCCAATTCTCTCTTTAAAAACAAAACAAAACAAAAATTTCATTTCTGAACTATAAGAACAATAGATATTCATGTTTCAAAACAGACAAAATCATAAAGGAGAACATTCCTCTGGGTGTAGCTCTATATAATACTTTACATTTCTTTCTTATGATGAATTTTTTCTTAAAATTCATTGTGTCATTGAAGATTCTTGAAATTTAAAAAAGCTTTAATGCTTATAAAGTCTTCAGTGGTATTTTTAAACAGCCCCCTATTCCCGCATACTTGACTCTTTCTGGTTTCTCACTGTGATGAAGATTGTACTGAGCATTATCATATAGTAGTCACTGTGTAGACACGTGCAATAGTTACTTACGACAAATGTCTAGAAGTATAAAGTTACTTAAGACACCCTCCAAAAGTGTTATACTGAGAGAGAAGACAGAACAGGTCAACCAACCATCTCAGCTATATCTTGGCAACGAAATACGGGGCAAACAGAGACTCTATGATGGACTATGTCAATCAGTGGATTCTTCAACGACCTCACAGTGCTTGGAGTGTCAAGATTGGAAGCGATTCATAACTGTTGAAATATCAAAACCACTTGACCAAGAACCTCAGAGCTTACGCTACATCCGGGACCTGGGGAGGGTGGGAAATTGGGTGGGCCTTCTCCCTTAATACCCCACTTTAAACATGAAGGAAACAATATGGGAAAAATAATAGTCTTACCCACTTTCCTGTAGCCCTTGAACCTTTTTACCCTGATTAACTATGTAAAGATTGTCAATAAAAAAAAAAAGTTAGACTGATTTATCATCGATTAGTGAATAAACTTGTCTATTTCTCGTACACTTGTTAAAAATCTATATTCAGTGTGTTACACAATTGTGACAGCTTGGCATACCTGTCTCCTCTTTTCAGGAAGATCTCTGAAGGAAATGGAGACACCATTGTCAGCCCTTGGAATACAAGATGGTTGCCGGATCATGTTAATTGGGGAAAAGGTAAGTGGCTTTTTCCATCCAGAATCCCTGACTCTGAGCAGACTCAAGGCTTTCCTATGTGATTCTATTGAGAAAGTCAGACAGGACCTAGATTCCGCATGGGTGACAAGCGCCTCTTCACACAAACACAAGTCTCCATTTGTTGGATGGGGTTATTGGGTGTTCTTGTATCTTCCTGCTCCTTTTGGTCAGGCCTTGAGCTCCAGGACCTAGGCTGGCTGTGTCTCCTTGACAATGTGGCTTTGTCATGGTGGTGGGATCTCTGGCTTAGTGTCTGAAACAGACCTCATTCACTCTGAGTGAAATCTGCAAGGGAGTTTTTGGCTAAAAGAAACCTGGAAATATTTAAATAAATAAATAAGTACTATGTGCCAGTTTTAAGAGCTTTTCTCCCTTTACTTTTTTTTTTCCCCTCCCATGAGAGGAAAACCTTCTTTATCAGACTCAGTTCTTTCCCAGGAGTCAGTTGGTGGTAGGGGAAGGAGGTGGCAGGTGACAGTAGTTGCCCTGAAATGATGAGAGAGGAATGGAGCAGCCCTACATTGTGACACAGTGGGATTGTTGAGCTTGTGAAGTTTTTTGAGGTGGCCAAGCAGAGTGACAGCTGATTTTAGCCAAGTTGGGGCAAAGAATCTAATATAGACTTGAAACTGTCAAAAACCTGGGCCTCAGGATTTGGCCACAAAGAGAAGTGAAGTTTGGGAGAGTGTAACAAACTTTGCCACCCAGTGTTTTGGTAAAAGAGGGGAAACATTTTCTAAAATCATGGAGAATGAGGATGGGCAGGGGGCAGTACCCAAGGATGGAGTTTGAAGAGTTGGGGACTGCCCCAGGGTGTAAAGAGCCTAGTCGGAATTCAAGTTGCCCTGCCTCTTTTGGCTGAGTGACCTCAGGTTACTGTCTTATCTTCAGTTTCATCCTTTGTAAAAGTACTTCTCACAGGGTTGTGGTAAAACTTAAGAAAGTAATATAGGACAGGTATTGTGGCACAGCAGATTGAGTCACCACCTAGGACCTGCATCTCATCTGAGTGTACCAGCGATCATGTCTTTCTTTGGTTCATATCTAGCTTCCTGCTGGTGCGCACCTAGAAAACAGCAGGTGATGTCTAAAGTGATTGAATGTCTGCCACCTGTGTGGGAGACCTGAATGGAGTTTCTGGCTCTTGGCTTTAACCTGGGTGTTTAAGGAGTAAACCATCACATAGGGGCTCTCTGTGTCTGTCTCTCTGTGTCTCATCTCTTGTCCCTGTGTCTCTGTTGTTCTGCCTCTCAAGAAAGAAAAAAACATCATGAAGGCAATGTGTCTAGGATAGTGGCTGGCAGGGCCAGCATTGAGGAATGAGACAATGGATGGAAGATATTGCTCTCCCTGTCTTCCTTTCCTTCTCTACCTTTCTCTCTGATGCTCTATGTTTTATAAAACATATAAAGATATATTTATTTTTATTGGAAAGGCAGATATACAGAGAGGAGGAGAGACAGAGAGGAAGATCTTTCATTCACTGATTCACTTCCCAAGTGACCACAGTGGCCAGAGCTGAGCTGATCTGAAGCCAGGAACCAGGAGCTTCTTCCGGGTCTCCCACATGGGTGCAGGGTCCCAAAGCTTTGGGCCATCCTCTACTGCTTTCCCAGGCTACAGGCAGGGAGCTGGAAGGGAAACAGAGCCGCTGAGATTAGAACCGACGCCCATATGGGATCCTGGCGTGTGCAAGGCGAGGATTTCAGTGACTAGGCTACAGCACCAGGCCACATGTGTATATTTTATTTAAGTGTAGTGGCTGGTGTATAGGGAATATTCAGTAGCTGTGTTGGCTTTTTATTATAGTCATCTTATTGAAACAGAGATCTCACTTCAGAGGCAACAGTAAAATGATAATTTTGCTTGTCTTGGCATTCTGGACTCTTTGTAGTGAGTGACTCACTGTAATTTGTTTACCCTCCAGGTTTCTGTCTGGCTGTTGATCAGCCTGGGTCTGAGGTTGAATCTGACACTTTGATTGTCTCTCTTCTCTGAATTCAAGCTGCCAGGACCCTCCCTGGAATGTTTACCTGACATCTCCCTCTGGCCTGAATCTTTGTATTTAAGAAATTTCCAAGTATAACCCTTTGACTTGGTGTTCACAGAGTAACAGAGTTAAGACCCCTCTTTAGATAAGTTGTTTATCCCAGTTACAGTCAGATTTTTTTCCAACTGGAGGCTACTGTTCTTGGTGATTATTGACTTCATTTTATTCTTAAACATTTTAGAACTGTCCAGAGGAAGAGGTTGAACTAAAGAAGTTGAAAAATTTGGAGAGGTCTGTGGAGAAGATAGCTAGCCAACTTGAAGAGCTGAATAAAGAACTTAGTGGAATCCAACAGGTAACTTCTTTCCTTAGCTTTGGCTTGCTACCTTCTATAAGAACTGTGAGTAGAGTGCAGCCAGGCTGCTCCATTTCTGATTCTGCTCCCTGCCTGTGGCCAATGAAAGCTGCAGAGAGTGGATCCAGTACTCTTGGGTAGACCTGCTACATGTGGGAGACCTGGAAGACCCTCCTGGTTCCTCTCTTCAGATTGGCTCAGCTCTGGCCATTGTACCCACTTAGTGGATGGAGGATTTCTCTCTCTCTCTCTCTGTCTCTTCTCTCATTATAAATTTGTCTTTTCAATGAAAATAATTAAATCTTTGAAAAAAAAACAACAAAAAAATCTCTTGCTTCATGTTGTCAATCTGCATCTGTGGCTCTCAGCTTGAGAGCTCTGTGTGATCCAATCCTTGCTCCATCTAGTTGGGTGTTGGATAAAGAAATGTGAAACACTGTGATTCAGTGAAACCTTGGCGGGGGGAAACAATGACTGGCCACTCCCATTTTTTTTTAAAGATTTATTTATTTTTATTGGAAAGGCAGATATACAGAGAGGAGGAGAGACAGAGAGGAAGATCTTCTGTCTGGTTCACTCCCGCAATGGCTGGAACTTAGCCGATCTGAAGCCAGGAGTCAGAAGCTTCTTCCAGGTCTCCCACGCGGGTGCAAGGACCCAAAGCTTTGGGCCATCCTCGACTGCTTTCCCAGGCTACAGGCAGGGAGATGGATGGGAAGTGGGGTCACCGGGATTAGAACCGGTGCTCATATGGGATCCTGGCATGTTCAAGGTGAGGACTTTAGCCACTACACTATTGTGTTGAGCCTGGCCACTCGCATTTTTGAGCATCTGTCTGTTTGAGGAGTTGTATTAAACATCTTTGTTTATTCTCCAAGGAGTATACTAAGGACACCTGGGGCAGGCATTGAACACAGCAGTAAGATGCCAGTTAGGATACCGTCATATCCCTAATCACACAGTCTGGGTTCAGGGCCAGCTCTTGCTCCTGATTCTGGATTCTTGCTGGTGCAGCCTGAAGGTGGTAGTGATGGCTTGAGTGGTTGGCATCTTGCTAACCATACGGGAGAATTTAGTTGGGTTTCTGGCTCCAACCTATAGCTCCCAGTTTTGACTCACACCCTGGTCCAGGGCCATTGTGGTCATCTGGGTTAGTAAGAGTGGATGGGAACTCTCAAAGAAAAAAATCAATAGATATTTTAAATAATGAGGGTTTCATGCCATGGGCAGTCTTATAAGATCACAAGCTGGTATGTAGCAGTCAGGATTAAAGCCTACTTGCTGCTCAACCTGTGCTCTTAGAGTCGCTTCCTGTGTGCAGGACTGGGACTGAGGGCTTCAGCAAAAGTAGCGTCCCAGAGGGTTGTAGGAGATAGAGCAGCCTACAACCTTTGTGTTATTGCCAAGAATAAGTTTTGGGCCTGAGATGTGAACAGGCCTGTCAGAGCAGTGATAGACTCAGGGTTTCGTCATATCATTGATACAGTTTTCCATGAGCCTCAAAGAGCTCTTATGATAACCTGTTATTTCTCCATAGGGTTTTCTGGCCAAGGATTTGCAAGCAGAAGCTCTCAGCAAGCTTGACAGGCGAGTAAAAGGCACCATTGAGCATTTTATGAAGATTTTGGAGGAGATTGACACTCTGGTAAGTGAGCTGAGAACTAGTTTTCTGTGACATTCCTTTGGTTCATTTCACTCTTTCAGTAACTCCATCCAATTGCCTGAACAAGCCCATTCTTCAAGCGCATTGAATGTCTCCCACTGTGTGAACACACCAAAGAGTCAGTCCCGATTTGTAGATACTCATAACTCAACCAAGGGCTTTTTTTTTTTTTTTTTAGAATTGTTTGAAAGGTAGAATTAGATATCTTCCATCCATTCATTGCCCTGCCCCAATGGCTATAACAGCCACAATGGCCAAGGCTAAGCCAGACTGAAGCCAGGAGCCAAGAGCTTCTTATAGATTCAGGGGCCCAAGTACATGGGTCATCTGCTGCTGCTTTCCCAGGGACATTAGCAGGGAGCTGGTTCAGAAGTGGAACAGCTTTGAGCTGGTGCCTGTATGGAGTACTGAAGTCATCAGTGGTAGCTTAATGTGCTATATCACAATACTAGCCCATAAGAAAGGGCTTTTGTCATATATGTTCATGTATGCTGTTAGTATCTGTCAACATCATATAGCTGGAACCCAAGTGGTCCCTGATGTCATGATCAAAAAAACCACAAGTGTGATGGCTCAATAGCTAAGTCCTCATTTGGAAGAGGTGGCATCCATATGCACACCAGTTTGTGTCCTGGCTGCCCCGCTTCTCATCTAGCTCCCTGCTTATGGCCTGAGAAAGCAGTAGAGGATGACCCAAAGCCTTGGAACCCTGCACCCGTGTGTGGGAGATCCAAAAGAAGCTTCTGGCTTCAGATTGGCTCAGCTCTAGCCATGCTGCCATTTGGAGAGAGAATCAGTGGATAGAAGATCTTTCTGTCTCTCCTCTCCATAAATCTGATCTGCCTTTCTAGTAAAAATAAAGTAGATGTTTAAAAACGAAGCTACGGGGCTTCCTTTCTCTGTTCCTCATGTAACTAACACTTCAGTGAGCTCATCTCTTTCTCTGTAGAATTCCAGTAGGTCCACATCTTGTGAGGCTATGAGCATCATTGAGCCAAGCTTCACACAGACAAGTAGTGATGGCATTTCCAGTCTGGGGCCCCTGTCTTGCTGTGAGCTTCTCTGAGCTTTAGATGCAGCCGAGGCAGGAAGGTGGGGGCTGAAGGCAGGTTTTGCAGACAAACAAAAGGTGCTTTTCTAAGTCATGGTGAGTCATGGCGTAGCCTGGCAGGGTAGGCTAACACAGGAAACAGTGAAAGCACAAAGTCTCTTCTACATTAGCTTCAGTAGTTCCAACATTGAGGACAAAGGACACTTTTACAGGGATGGGAGCCGTGGAAAGGGCCATATAGGAAACAGAGCTGGGGAAGTGATTGCTGAAAATGCACGTCTCATTCACATCAGGGTCTGCTATGTTCCTGAAAGATTCTCATTTCTTTTTCACAAAGGATTGCTTATGTGTCAACTCATTTTTTCATAGATCCTGCCAGAAAATTTCAAAGACAGTAGACTGAAAAGGAAGGGTTTGGTGAAAAAGATTCAGGTGAGTTCTGTGGTAGTAGAGGACAAAGTGGCAGTATGTTGGGTTCATGTTTATGTATGTATTTGAAGCTGGGTAATGTAGAAGTGTGTGGAGCATTGCTTTTTTCGGGTACTACTTATCACCTTGAACTCAGCATATCAAAAAGAGTTTCCTTCGTGTCCCTGTGGTAATATTTGAATTTGAGCTATTTAAGGGGGAAGCACCCTGGAGAACAAGTAGGACTAACATATTGCATATTTCTGCAAGGCCCCATTCTCGTGTCCCCTGGAGATGAGCAATTGCAGTGCAGCAGCCCCGAGGCAAGGCACCCTGTCCTTAGGTCTCTTAGGCAGTTGTTGATCTAGAACATGGTCAGAAACCCTGGTGCTGGGCCTTCCTGCTCTCTTCTGTTCTCCCACTACCTTAAAGCCCAGGTCAGGTGCCCTTCATACACACATGAATTGCTCAGAATGGCTCTGTGTGGGCATTGCGTTGGCTGGCCTCAGCAGGCCGCCTCAGCAAGCCCTCACTGCTCTGTGTGTCTATCTTTTAGGCATTCCTAGCTGAATGTGACATGGTGGAACAAAATATCTGCGAGGAGACTGAGCGACTCCAGTCTACAAACTTGGCCTTGGCCGACTGATGTGCCATGAAGAGAAGCAGTGCTGCCCTGAAGAACGGTGTCACCAACTTCTTGGCCAGGATCTCTCTGGGCTGCAAAGGGCAATTGGCCAGCTGCTGGATTTCCCCCTCCTACAGCAATTCTCTGAAAAAGTATTGTCTTTGCCACCTGACGTTAGCGCTCCTGTCTGTTTTCTCTGTCCCATGTGGCCATGCTGTATAGCAGCCTACCTTTTCTGGAAAGGACACCCTCTACCCAAGCTTCTCTAGCTCTTTAACTTTCAGGTGCCTTCTTTGGGCTGGAGAGAGCTTGTTTGCCCTGGGTGAGTTCCAGATTTATGGGCTGCCTTGGCCTTCAGGTACACAAGAGGTTTCTTGCCATAGTGTTCCCACAGCCTCATAGATGTAAACCAGAATCACCAGATAGCTGGATCCATTCAGAAATACTGAGTGGCTTGGGATAGGTGTTTGCCACACGGACAATCCAAATATCCCCCGATGTAACCCAGCTCCTGAGCATCTGGCTGAGTTGTTGGTTTATAGACTCTGCCCAGCCCTGGGGCCATCCTGTAGGGGACTTGAGATGTACAGATTTTCCTGTCCCTAAGCAAACCTTCAGCAGAGGGTGAGAACCCAGAGCAGGCTGAAGCCAAGCCACAGCTGTGGTTTAGGAAGTGCTGAAGAGGGAGCCAAATAGAGTAAAGCAGGTGGCCCAGGCCAAGGCAAAGCTCAGGAGTGACGTTTCCTTCAAAGGCATTTCTATTACTCACACCCTCATGGGAGCAGTTGTTTCCCTCATGGTTGTTCTTGTCCGTCCCCTCATCCCCTCCCCTCCCCATTCCTCCCATTATTAAAAAGTGTGTGTGCCCTTCATCAGGCAGGAGATTATTTTGTTTCCATCTTGTGGCTCTAGTCATATTTCCTCCCCATATGGTTCTGGTCCTGCATGCTGGAATTCTTAGCTGCTATCACTTCAGTTTTTCTCTTCTTATTTGTTCTTATATTATTTGAAAGAGATTTTTCATCTAGGTAGCTTGTTCTACAAATTCCCACAGTGAACAGGATCTGGACCAGGCTGAAGACAGACGCCCAGAGCACAGTTTGGGTCTCACACATGGGTGGCAGGGCCCAGTAGCTGACCCATCATCTGCTGCTTCTAGGGTGCCTATTAGCAGGAAGCAGGAACTGTAAGTGGAACTGAAGTCTGTCCCAGGCACCACAGTAGGATGTAGGCATCCCAAACAGTGCTTTAACTCGGGGCCAAACACAGATCCCATGTCACTTCACTGTTTGGCAAAGGGTCCAGGAGACAGGCTTATAACAGGTCACTCTGAGGGCCACTTCAATAAAGAAGGGTTCCCTGATTCCCAGGCACTTAGGGCTGGGTGGGCAAGGCCTCAGCAATGGAGTAGAGGTGGACCAGAGGCTAAAGACTCAGGGGCCAGCCCAACCCACCTCCAACTTTTGTCAGAATGGTTCACAAATTCTATTTTTTTTTTTTAAAGATTTATCTTACTTGAAACGGCTACGAAAAGAGAGGCAGAGAAAGATCTTTCATCTGCTGGTTCACTCCCCCAAATGACAGTCAGAGCAGTGTTAATCAGAAGCTGGGAGGCAGGAACTCCTCCTTCTAGGTCTTTCACATGGGTATGTAGGGTTCCAAGGCTTTGAGCCATCCTCTGCTGCCTTCCCAGGTCATTAGGGAGCTAGATTGGGAGTAGAGCAGCTGGGACTCAAACAGGTGGCCATATGGGATGTTATCGCCACAGGCAGAGGATTAGCTTGCTGCACCACTGTGCCAGCCCCTAATTCTCTTTAAAGATGTGTTAATTTATTTGAATGAATACTAGTACTATAGAAAGAGACAGATCCTCCAACCACTGGTTCAATCCCCAAAAAACTGCAGGTGCTGGGGCTGGTTCAGGCCAAGGCCAGGAGCATGAAGCCCCATCTACATCTCCCTTGTGAGTGGCAGGGGTCCAGGTACTTGGGCCATCTTCCTCTGCTTTCTCAGGCACATCAGCAAGGAGTTAGTCAGAAACCGAACCATGAGGGTGCAAACCAGCACTGATATGGGATGCCAATGTAGCAGGCAGTTGCTTAGCTCTCTGTGCCACAACTCTGGACCCTAATTTTCTGTGTGTGTGGCTTTAAGCCATTGCATGTAATGAGAACTGACTATGCTAGACACGTTTAAGTTCTCCGTATATCAATCTCTTAGCAAGATTTATTTTACTTGAAAAGCAGAGTTATACAGAGAGGGAATAGGACACACAGAGAGGTCCTTTATCCTCTGATTCATTCCCCAAGCAGCTGCAATGGCCAAGGCTGGGTCTGGCTCAAGCCAGGAGCCTGAATCCATCCAGGTCTGCCCTGTTGGATGGTGTGGGCCCTTAGGCCATTTTCAGCTGTTTTCTCAGGTCCATTAGCAGGGAGCTGGATCAGAAGTGGAGTAGCCTGTACTGTGCTTAGCCAGTGTTCACGGGGGATGTCAACCTCACTGGTGATAGCCTAACCTTCTGCATTCCAATTTTGGCCCCAAATGGTAATTTAATCCTCACAGCGCATATACTGTGCTACCTCTTAACCCAGGTAAGGTTGTACATGTCATTCTCTTGTCCCTTCTCTCCATCTCCCTCCATGTTGCTCTCTTCCTTTCCTCTCTCTCAAATTTGTTAACAGGACAAATCTGAATGATCATGAAATGTGATTCAGCCCCAGGCTTAGAAGCCAATGCATGGCTCTCCGTTTGTGTCAGAGTAAAGATAAAAGTCCTTCGCTCATGGCTCCTCCAATCTCATCTCCATGCCTTCTCCTGTTTGCTCTCTACTGTCAGCCACTGCAGTCTTCCTTCAGGGCCTCAGCCGCCCTGAGCCCTTTTCCCAAGGCCACTTCTACTTGAACAACTTGCCACCACCTTTCCTCCACCCCATGCCTTTCCTAGGGGCCTCATCTTCAGAACTTAAACATCTGTTCCTAGAGAAACCTACCTGCTTCTGAGACCCCTGAGTGGGCCTCTCCTGGTTTCCCATACCTTTTCTTGGGAAGCATGTGTCCTAGTTGGAGGGTTTATTTGTATTAGCCTATAACACTAGACTGGAGTTCTTTGGGTTAAAGGGCTTCTGTGTCTTTAATGGCCATGTTTCAAACACACTGACCCACATATAGTAAGCCTGCAGTAGATAATTGGAGAGTGAATGGATGTTTAATGCATCCAACAATACCAAAGTTTCCGCAGAAACTCTGTTGGCACTGGAATCCACACTGTCCATGGACACTGTCTTATTTAAAGGTTGAAAAGAGGCCACAAGCACAGGAACCAGAGCTGGGGGTTGGTCCAGTGAGGGTTATTGAGGGTTGCTCTGATTGGGTTGCAGCTCCCCCTGGTGTACTTGAGGGCTGATCATGTGGCCAGCAGGGCTGGGTCCCTGCACCCACTGATTTACAGAGGAAGGAGAAATAGAACAAATTAGTCAACTACTCCAGCAAAACTTGATAGCAAATTTCTGGACGAATGGAGACTAAGGTGGACTATGTCAGCCAATTGACCTTGGAGGAATTTCCTCATCCTTGAAGTGGCGAGATCAACAGCATCTTGGAACTGTCAAAATCACTTGGCCAGAACCCTTAGAAAATGCTCTATACGGGGACCCTGGGATGACATTGGCTGGTCCCCATTGTTGGGTACTGAGGCGGTTGGGAGGCTGGATGTGGTTTCTCCCCTTGTCTGCCTCCTTCCTCTAGATACTAGAAGAAAAAGAAAATGTGGAGATAATGATCTCATCCACTTTCCCCAGCTTCTTGACCCTTCCCACCCTGATTAACTATATAAAGATCATCAATAATAATAAAACTTTTAAACAAACAAAAAGGGGGCCACGAGGCACAAACTGCTGGTCACTAAGGGTGGCAACGGGGACCTGTGCCTGTGTACACAGGGCTCATGCACACAGACCTGCTCCTCCATGGGGTGACCCTGCCTGGGAGCAGGGAAAAGACAACTCTTCTTAGTTGTCCTCTGTCCTGGGACAGAATCAGACCTGCTGCAGGTGTGTGGTCCCACAGACTGGCCCTTCAACCTCAGAGAATTCTTTCTCACATTGCCTAGTGGATTGGTAGCAATTTCTACTTATTCCTTCAGATCACCTCTTAAGCCCTTTGTGTGCTAGTCAGGCTCTTACTTGAAAGCACCAGAAGCCTAATTCCAAAGTAACTGGAAATTTGGTAGAAAATTGATGGGCAAGATGGCAAGTTACTCTCAGAGTTTTGGGAAGGTCAAGAGTAGGTGGGCTTCAGGAATGCAAGCATGGCCCCAAATCATTCTCCCTATTTCTGAATATCCACACATTCTCAGTCTTCTTTCTTCCATGAAGTAGGGAAAGTAGCAACCAGCAACTCCAACGTCACACACCTTGCAGCTTTCCTATCAGAGAGGAACTGCCTCTGTTTTCTTGTTGGCAATTTAAAAAATCCTAGAGAACAATCTTATTGTTTTTGAAGGTTTATTTATTTATTTGAAAGGCAGAGCATCAGCAAGAGAAGGAGAGATCTTTCATCTTCTGGTTCATTCCCCAGGTGACCACAACAGCCAGGATTGGATCAGGCCAAAGCTAAAAGCTGGAAATTTCATCTTGGTCTCCCACAATGAGTGGCAGGAACCCAAGAACTTGGACCATCTTCTTCCTTCCCAGGAGTATTCACAGGGAGCTGGGTTGGAAGCAGACCAACCAGGATTTGAACTCGTGCTCTCATGTGACATGTCATCACAGGCTGCTTAACTCACTGTCCCACAACACTGTCCCTGAGCAGAAACTTTAGATGTCACCAGTGTCTACATTGTCCTATTATAAGTGAACTCCTAATTTTCAGTTTAACAAATGGCTGGCCAGTTAGAGACTGCTTTTTTCGATTCCTGCTCCAGTGTGGTCCACTCGTTGACTAGGTTTGAGCCAATGGAGTGTAAACAGTATTATAAGGCTAGTTGTAGAAGTTTATGGAAAATGGAATTAAAAGTTTTGGAATTCATCATTGTTTTCCATAATACACATGTTCCATGAACTTTCTGAAGACTGCATGATCTTATGGGAAGTGTCCTTAGAGGCAGACAGGGTGCCTCTTTCCACCTTTCGTGGCCTGGAATGTAGACACAATGGCTGGAATGGGAGCTGTTACCTTCGACCTGGAGGTGGAAACTTGAGGACAACAGTGACAATGGCAAAGGAACCCGGCAGCTCATGCCTGCCCTGAGGAGTGTGAATTTGTCACTGCATACATCTAGGTGTGAGGAGAGATTAACATCTGTTTAAGCCACTGCTACTTTTGGATTTTCTGTATTTTAGAACCAAACCAAACCATACATCATATGCAACTATGCGGGAAGTGAGTTGATCAATAGTGGGGAAAGGGCTTATAGATGACTCCCAGTCTCTGCCATCTGTGACTCAGTGACAGTCCCTGCTCAGTGTTGCTCTTTCATGGTGCAGGGAATGCCAGTTCTTGCCTTTGTTGCCACTTTCTCAAGTTGTGTGTGCTTTCCTGCACAACATCTGCTGTTCCTTCTTCCCACCTTTAGAGCAAGGACTCTGAATCCATAGAAGCGCCCTCCTATGTGGCTGCCCTCTCCACTCCTTTCCCTGGCACCAAGAGGCTCTCCCTATGGACTTAGGCCAAAAGAGGGTATTGGCCATGTACCACAGTACTAGTGCTAAGTACTCCTGTGGACCCTTGTGTCAGTGCAGGTGTACTGTACCTGGGCTGTATCCTATATTAACATAGTGGGTGCTAGTCAAAAGAGCAGAGACATTGTCTTTCCATCCTGGAATTAACTCTGGATGCTGGATCATGGAGATCTACAGGTTCCCAGGGAATAGTCTGGGAGGTGAAGGCATAGGGTGAGGAAGTGATGAAGGGCCTTGGGGTAACATCTATGAAAAAACAGTCCAGCTATGCTGTGTACATGGCTTGAAGTGTGTGTGTGTGTATGTGTGTACCTTCGCATGCTGCCAGAACAGCCTAGAGAGAGCCCAGAGGGCTCACAGAGGCGTAGTGAGGCTGGGCTATAAACCCCAGCATGAGTAGAGGCTGTAGATCTTGCTGAGGTTCTGGCTGAGTGGCAATCTATTCTGGAGCAGATAGGAGCCCTGGGGTCAGGGGTAAAGGGGACCTCTAAGGCCACACATGACAGGCATAAGCAGGACCAGAGGAGAGTAGAGCAGGTTTAGTGCAAAACTGACCCTCTAGCCCCGATTGCAGAATCTCCTGCCCCCGTGCCCCGCCAAGACACCGGCCCACTCTGCCGTGCTGAATTGCATGCTTTATTTCAGGTCACCTCTCCAAGCCCACCGCTGCTCTCTAGCCTGAAGCTTCATGGCCCGAGGTGCTCCTGCAGTGTCAGCACTTGCCATCCTTCACAATCTGGACGTCCCGTTTGGTTATTCTAGAATCCACAGAAGACAGAGCCGTAGGAACTATAAATTATCCTTCATGGACCTCACCCAGGGCCTTACAGACACCCTGCTGAGCCATGCCCGCCCACCCATGGTAAGGGTGCAGGCCAGACCCGAGAACCCATGGATACACCCTCCCCTTCAGGGAGACTGCAGCTTCCCCAGACTTCATCTGTCACTGCATGCTGATGGCTGCCAAACCGCTCTCCAACCTGGCCCTCGGACTTGCCTGTTCATGCAGTTGCCTATTACCCATCTCCACCTGGCTGCCCTCCACTGTCCACCAATAGCACCACCTCCTAAATCTGCCACAGACCTCTCCACCCCAATCTCCATGTCAGCCCACAGCATCACCAGCATCCAAGTCCACAAGCTAGAAGACAACATAAAACTCAACCCTCCACCTTCTCCTAATGCCATTGCACCTAGTCATACCCAGAGCCTGTCAAATTTACATCGGTGTATCTCCCAGCCATGAATCCTTAACTAGTATCACCTGAAGGGGATAGCTAGGACAATGAAGTCCTCCTTATATTTCTTCCAGTACAGACTTTCTTTGGCGTCAGTTTGAAGCTTTGCAGTTTCCAAGGCCTTTCTCCTCTTCTACCACCTCAGGCTAATTCTAGGGGGGGCTTTTCTGGCCAAGAAACTGGGGCCCAATAGGTGATTTTAGGTACCAAGGTCATGTTCTGCTCTGCTCACCTCTCTGGATTCATACCTTGCCTGTCCTCTGTTCTCTCCTAACCTTATACTCCAGCAGATCAACTTGATATTTCCCCCAAACATAAACTTTCTTCTCTAGGCCTTTTTAAGTTCCCTTTCCTTCACACGAAATGACCTTGAGTCCCTTTATTCCAGCTGCTTCCAACATAGCCAGCAGAATTGAGCTCAGGTGCTCAATCTTTCCTGCCACTTCCCTGTTCCCACGGCACCTGTGTGTCCCAGCCGAGCCTTTAGCTTTCTGTGCTCTAACTGGTTGGGTATCTGCCTGGCTTCCTCCTCTGACTGCCTGCCTGCTCCTGGGCAGTATTGCTAGAACTTAGGGTGTGTTCCTAAGTTTCCCATAGGAAGCACTCAAGCAATCATGGTTGGCCAGAGGAATGCAAGGACAAGTGAGGTCACTTAGTCATTCAAGGGAAGAATAAGGAAAAGAACTCAAGCTCTCCCTCCCCGAATCCAGCACAGCTTCTGGCTTTCTGCCTGCAAACACATGCCTTCTTTGAATTGCATCTATGTTCATTCTGCTGGGGGTGAATGTCAGAGAGTGCTTTTCAGGCCAAGCCTTGCTACTTTCAGACTTGCATGCGCCAGAGGTAGAGTGCTCCCAAGCAAGCCCAGGGAATGGACTTACATTCGGGTCAGGCAAAGATGGCACTCGTTGTTGTACGTGACCCCGTCAGTACCACAGATGGGTTTGGCTGTCAAGGGACATTCTGGAGGTTCCACCATGTGCTCACAGATGGGCTGTGGGGGACAGGAAGGAAATGAGATGACAATCAGAGGGTGGAGAGGGACGTGGGGGCTCTATTTGGATTGAGAGGGTTCTCAGGGAGTTTAAGAAGGCCCTTGTGTGGGTGCAGCAAACACAACATCAAACACTCATGGCTCCTTGGCACGTTTGCTGTGTGTGTGCATATGACTGCATGTGTGTCTATGGCTATGGGTGTGTGTGTGCTTGTGCACCTTTGTCTGATAAGTCCTGGGATGCCAGCTGTCCAAGGGAGTATCTGTGCTCACATCTATGGGTGTGCCCTTGGGCTCCTGGTCTCTAAGTCCCACGTTCCTTAGAGAGGGGCCACCATTCTCAGGAGGTCCCTCTTTTTTCCAAAGGCACCCGAACTCAGCCTGATCTATGTGCCCTGCAGGCCCTTGGCAGAGAGGCTGCACAGAGTGGGAACCCTGGAGAAATGGGGCAGAGCATGGGGCTCCATCTGGAAAGGTTTCAGGCCAGGACTGAAAACCAGGGTCAGAGCTGAGTCCAGACTGGGGTTGGAACTTGGGACAGGGTCGGGATAAGGGAAGTGGCACAGCAGTGCAAGGCTTGGTCTCTGGAGGCCAGAATTCTACCATTTTCAAGCTATACGAACTTGGATGAGCCATTTCTGTTCTGCCGTCAGGGTCCTCATCTGTAAAAACTGTAAATAATAATAGCATAATATGGCAGGTGTTTGGGGTAATGGTTAAGACGCTGTTTGAGGGGCTGGCATTTTAGTGAAATGGGTAAAGCCACAACTTGTGACATCAGCACCCCGTATGAACCCTTGTTCAAGTCCTGGCTGTTTTACTTCCAATCCAGGTTCCAGCTAATGTGCCTGGGGAAGCAGCTGAGGATGGTTGTGGTCCCTGCACCCACGTGGGAGACCTGGAGGAGTCTCCTGCTTTCTGGGTTTGATCCAGCCCAGCTCCAGCCATTGCGGCTATTGTAACCATTTGGCAAAGGATGGCAAATTTTTGGCTCCTCTTTGAGGAGTGAACCAATGGAAGAGAGATTCTGTCTCTCTCCCCTCTCCCTTTCTGTGTATGTGCACACCTTTTAAATAAAGTTCACATGGGGTTAACTGGAATAATGAACATAAACTATGTCTTTTTTTGGCTCCAGGTAAGAACTGCTGAGGAAGATGCAGAGGCTTCTGGAGGTGAAGATGGCTTTTAGTCTCCTTGTTTCATCTACCTGAAGGGATGACTTGAAGGTCTAAAGCTTGCTGATACCAATGCCTTGTAATCACTGGGGCCACTAGACCCAAGGAACCTTGTGTGCTCCGAATGAAGAGAGGAATGACGAAATGTGGCTGGGAGAGGCCGACTTATTCCCATGTATGAGAGTTGCTTCTTTAGCCTGCACAGCCACTGTCTTTCTGTCTGTAATATGCAAAGCAGAGAAAGTATTGTGTCTTGCTGAGATCTCATGGAGCAAGGTGGCCTTGGAGACCAGATCTGGGGAGATCCCTGAGATTTGGGGGCAGTCAGATCTGAGACTTGTGTAGTCAGCTTAGAGGGGCTAATCTGGGGAATGTACAGGCTCCAGAGGCTACCTGGCCACCTTAGAGCCATGGCAGGTGTCCAAGCAGGAGGAGGGAATGGCATGGCACTGGCTATGGATGAGAGGACTTCTTGCAGTGGGAAGACCAGAGCACAGGTGACAACCTTACCATTTTTGGGAAAACAAGCCTTCTGGCTGACATTAGCACCGCTGAAAGACAAAGAAGCAAGGTTAGGCAATTGATATTGGCTGTAGGCGCCGAGTGCAGGGGTCTGAAGACTGCTTGTCTGACTGGGGGATGCCTGGCCTAGCCACTGCCCAATGTGGAATTCCTCAGGGCAAGAATTCCAATCACCAGACAGAAAGGGGATGTGCTCCAGTTGTTAGATCCCACTGCTCCAGTTCAGTGAGGTACTATAGTGGGTGGCTAGGTGGGCCCCAGCCCCTTTGTCTCTATTTGGAGTGGGACTGAAGGCCACCCTATTCTGTAGGTCCTAGGGGGATTGACAGCCTCTGTTGCCCTCGCTCCTCATGGGCACTACTCCCAGGAATACTTGCCAGCACACTCCAAATCTGCTTCCTGGGACCCTCTGTATGAATGGGGGCTCGGCAGGGCAACCCCCCCTACACACACACACTGTGCCCCTCTGGCTCTGGCTGAGTTGTGTGGTGGAGGATATGAGCCAAGGGCAGCGACGTGACTCTTGGTTCACATCCTCTGGTTCATTCCCCAAATGGTTGCAACTCCTGGAGCTGATCTGAAGCTAACTATGGAAGGGAACGGCTGGAGAAGGGTAGGATGTGTCCTGGAGCCCTACTCAGCCTCACTTGCACCGCTACAGCAGGAAAGCGGGTTTACCTGCCTTAGAAAACAGGGTTTTCTCTATAGGGGAGTTTAGTTGCAACCAAGGAGGTTGCCCCCAGCAAAGAGCTCCCCATGGTTGGAGGCGGGCAAGGCAATGTGGCTTCACCTTTTCCTGGAGATGATATTACAAGAGATTTTCAAGGCAAAGAGGGAGCTGGGAATTGAGGCTAAGTCACTCAGCCATGCAATTGAAGCTTGGCAATGGGACATGCAAATGCATATCTAGCCTTGTCATCACACTGCCCATCCCTTTTTGTGTCATAATTGCCAAACCTGGAAACTACCCAAAGAGCCTCCAACAGGAGAATGGACAAACTGACACTTCCATGCAAGAAGGTTCTACTCTGGGCCTGGGCTCAATTGGCTAATCTTCCCCTTCCAAGTCCTGGCATTCCATATGGGTGCCAGTTCATGTCCTTGGCTGCCCCACTTCCATCTACCTCCTTGCTTGTGGCCTGGGAAAGCAATAGAGGATGGCCCAAAATCTTGGGAACCTGTAACCATGTGGGAGACCCAGAAGAAGCTCCTGGCTCCTGGCTTTGGATTAGCTCAGCTCTAGCCGTTACAGCCATTTGGGGAATGAACCAGAAGATAGGAGATCTTTCTCTGTTTCTTCCTCTCTTTGTAACTCTGCCTTTCCAATAAAAATAAATAAGACTTAAAAAAGAAAAAAAAGGTTCTGCTCAGCAGCAGAAATAAAGTGACGGAGGCACACAATCTTATGGTTGAACCTGTTTGAGCCAGAGAAATCAGACACCAAAAACTACTCATGCTATGAATCCATTTGTGGGAAATCCTAGGGCAGGTCCTTGGACCTAGGGTGCAGGAGGTTAGTGCAGTGGTTGCCTCTAGCCATGAACAATCTCACTGGGCTTGCCCTGAGCATTGGGGTGGGGACTGGTATTGACCGGCATGGGGAAAATCTCTGGTCTGTCTTTCCATCTTTTCCTCTCACTGTCACTTGTTCTTTCAAATAAAGTTCCAAACAAAAGCACCAGCCTCTCAGAGAGCCCTCATTTGATGTAAAATCACAGTTCCTTCTGGCCCAACTCCCCAGCCTGGTGTTTTTTTCTTCAGTTTACATTGCCTTCTAGCATCCTGTTCAGCACACATGGTACCCCTTCAGCCTCCCCTGCTTTTCCCTACTCCATTGGATTTAAACTCTATCAGAATGGCACCTTTTCTGTTTGGGTCACTGATGTGCCTCCAGGGCTCTGAACAGCATCTGGCACTTACAGAGATGCCCCAATCCAAGGAGGCACTACTCCAGGGGTAGTGTACAGCCCTAGTGAGGTCTCCGACCTGCCCACATCCCAGACCATGGCCCATCAGAGCCAACTGAGAGCTTATAGGCCCTGAGCTAGGTCTGTCTTTGCAGCTGGCCCCTTGCAGCCAGCAGCCTGCAGTAGGCATACCTGCCAGTTTTCCCTGAAGGCCATGACCCACCTATTCCCTTCCACCTCCCCAGCAAAGCCTCCAGCCCCATAGGCACTCAGTATAACTTGCACTTGGGGGCAACCTCCTACTTTACACCTGGAGGAACTGAGCTCCCAAGAAGGGAGAGGACTTGGGCTATTCTGGGCTAGAGGTAGGAGGGGAACTCAAGGTTGTAACTTCACATTTCATAATGTTCTCAACTATGATAGGGATGCACACACAGAATGATAGCACATGCAGAAAACTGAGGCCTCCAAGGGGGCTCCATGCTCTGCCTCTCACCCCATCCCACATACTCAACCACCCCCATATGCTGCAGAGCATCCAGGTTCTGCTCACTCACCCCCATCCACAGCAAGGAGAGTAGCCAAGGCCAGGGTGATCAACCCCAGGTGGATAGCCATGCTGATCCAGGGCCAGCTGGTACGGTCTGAGCTGACTGGGATATGGGCCAGGGGATGTATGGGGGCCTGTTTATAGTGCTGATCCCCACCCTTATCTTATCTGGGGCCAGCTGGAGGCTAGACGTCACCCCGAGTTAATCCCTGCACCCAGGCATCCGGAAAGGGTGCAGGGACGTGGTGACGCGGTGCTAAGGCTATGGGGCAGGCGGATTTCCTTAGCAGAGAACATCCGGAGAACTTGCAAAGCTGACCCTTGCCTGAGGGTTGAAGCCAAAAGAGAGGAACACTAAACTAGGAAAACAGTAATCAAGATAGAGACAGTGGGAAAGAGAAAGAGAAAAAGGCAGAATCAAAAGAAAAAATGAACCAAAAAGCAGCAGCTGCAAGGTGGCAGAAGGCAGAGGAGGGTGGTGAGCCATGGGTTCCTTTGCCCTATGCCTCCACTGACCAACATCTGGGGCCAGTGTTGTGGCCTAGTAAGTTAAGCTGCTGCCTGCTGCTGGCATTTCATGTACGCATCTGCTGATTCCTGGCTGTTCCACTTTTCATTCAGCTCCCTGTGCCAGGGAAAGCAGTGGAAGAGGAAAATGGTACAAGTTCTTGGGTTCCTGTCATCATATGGGAGACCCAAAAGGAGTTCCAGGCTCCTGGTTTCAGCCTGACCTAGCCCATCTATTGTGGGGAGTCAACCAGTAGATGGAAAATCTTTCTGACTCTGTGTTGCCCTCTACCACTCTGCCTTTTGAACAAATAAATACGTATTTTAAAAAGGAACAGCACTTTTTAAAAACCGGGCCTCATGGGCCAATTCATAGTACCCACTGGCATATCTGAGAACCAGGACAGAATGCAGACAGGCCAGGTCAGGCTGCAACACCAGCCAGTTCACTTTAGGGACAGGACTAGGGGCTGACTGGCTGGCCTGAGTTAGGCTGCAGCATCCACCAGCATGAGCTGGAATCAGGTGCAGGCCAGGCCAGGCTATGGTAAATGCCGAGGTAAGGCAGGTCATGCCAGACTGGGTTGCACCACACACCAGCACACCTGAGACCCGGTGGGGGAGGGTGCGAACCCAACAGAGGGGCTGCGAGGGACTCTTTTACTGGAGAACTGTTCCTGCTGGTGAGCGTGAGAGCTGGGATCAGGAGCAGATTGGGCTATAACATCTGTTAATCTGCATGTGAGCTGGGTTAGTGAGAGAGCCAGGCTGGCTAACCAATTGTACCCACTGGTGCATGTATAAGCCAGAGTAGGTGCAGACTGGTTGGACTTTGCTGCAGCATCATCTGGCGAGTGCTGGGAATGGTGGTAAATCCTGTCAAGCTAGAATGCAGAACTACCTGGAGAGTACAAGGTCTGGGAGTAGGAGTGGGCCTATGGAGGAAAATGTAGCACCTCTCTGATGGGTTGAAATTCTGACTGGTGAGCACAAGAACCAGAGTTGGGAGTGGCACCTGCTGGCATGTGTGTGGGCTGCATAATGGGGCTGGTTGGGTTGAGCTAGACTTCAATGCCCAGTGATGTGTAAGGGAGCCAAATGGGATATGGGACAGACTGGACCAGACTGCTACACATACTGGCAAGCACAGGAAACCAGGGTTGGGGGTGGGGCCTGATAGGAGTCTTGGGGTCCTCTCCAATTAGGCTGCATCTCCCACTGGTGTACGTGAGGACTGTGTGTGGTGGGCAGGGTTGGGCTGAGCTACAGCCCCCATTGGTTTGCATAGGAGTTGGGGCTGGAGACAGAACTGACCCAGCAATTGCCACTACCTTGTGTGTGTGTAGGCTGATGTGGGTAACAGACAGAGGCAGACCCTGCACTCACAAGTACACACAAGAGTCAGGTCTGGGATCACTTGAGACTGGGTTTCTTTGAGGATTCCCCAAACTGAACTGCTGGACTCAGAACTCCAACCATGGGGAGAATTTCAGGATCTGTGGTCTGACCGTGGAGTGCATGTGTCAGAGCTGGGCTTCTCAGTGGCTCAGATGGAGCAGTGGATGGCATACCCAGATGCTCATGGAGGATATGGCAGATCATTGTAGCCTGCAGAGAATGCCTGGTACCATAGCAGAGGACAGAGGGCAGAACATATTGGTCAACTACCCCAGCCAAGCGTTGACAGCAAATATCTGGGTGAATGGAGACTCTAAGATGGACTTTGTCAGTCAATAGATCTTGGAAGGATTTCCTCATCCTTGGAGTGGTGAGATCAACAGCATTTTAGAACTACTGAAACCGCTTCAGCAGAACCCTTGGAGCATGCTCCACATCGGAGACCCTGGGATGACATCGGGTGGCTGTTCCCTCTCCTCGGGTACTGAGGTGGTTGGGAGGCTGGGTAAAGCTTCCCCTTGTGTCCCTCCTTCCTCCAGATACAGGAAGAAGAAGAAAATGTGGAAATAATGATCTCACCCACTTTCCCCTAATCCTTGACCCTTCCCACCCTAATCAACTATGTAAACATTATCCAAAAAACAAAACAAAACAAGCCCCAATTTATCTCTTTAGCAAGTGGAGGTGATGATTCCAGCCCAGCAGTCCTTTTCCCGGCCATGGAAAAGATGTGAGGTGATGAGAGCAGGAAAGGGTGTAGGGCATGTGCTGTGGCTCAAGAGGTTAATCCTCTACCTCTAAGTGCCAGCATCCCACATGGGCTCTGGTTCATGTCCCAGCTGCTCCACTTTCCATCCAGCTCCCCGCTTGTGACCTGCGAAGGCAGCAGAGGACAGCTCAAAGCTTGGGACCCCCTACAGCCACGTGGGAGACCTGGACGAGGCTCCTGGCTCCTTGCTTCGGATCGGCTCAGCTCCAGCTGTTGTGGCCACTTGAGGAGTAAACCAGTGGCTGGAAGATCTTTCTCTCTGCCTCTCCTCTCTGTAAATATACCTTTCTTTTTTTTTTTTTTTTAAGATTTATTTTTGTTATTTTTTATTGGAAAGGCGGATATACAGAGAGGAGAGACAGAGAGGAAGATCTTCCGTCCGATGATTCACTCCCCAAGTGAGTGCAACGGGCCGATACTATGCCGTTCCGAAGCCAGGTGGAACTGGAAGGGAAGTGGGGCTGCCGGGATTAGAACCGGCGCCCATATGGGATCCCGGGCGTGCAAGGCGAAGACTTAACCACTTGCGCCACCGCACCGGGCCGTAAATATACCTTTCTAATAAACAAACAAATAAATCTTTTTAAAAATAAGAAAGGAGTTGTAAACAGAAATGAAGCAATTATTTTTGTTTATTATTTTGGTGCTATGAAAGGGACACTACTAACAACAACAACAAAAATAAAAACGGTAAAGGGAAATATATTGAAAGAAAGGAGGTGTGCCTCTGGCCTAGTGCCCTGTATCACATGCTCCGATTCCAGCTTCCTGCTAAAGCAGGTGCCCAGTAAGCAGGGGTGATAGCTCAAGTACCTGAGCTCCTTCCACCCACACTGGAGACCCAGCTTGAATTTCCAGCTCTTAGCTTCAGCTCAGGCCCAGCGCCGACTGCTGTGAACCAGCAGATACTGACTCTCTTTCTCTGCCCCTTAAACAAATCAAGCAGCGGAAGATTTCTTCCTACTTTGCCGATATCATGTGTTTCTTTGCCTATTAGCAGTTTCAAGATAAGACCTCATTCAAGAAAAAATAATGTCAAAAACACTCTCCATACTAGGCAGTATATAAATGAGTAATTTGTTTCTCTGACTTCAAAGAATTTCTGATTTATAAAAAGAAAAACAGAGCCGTTTGCATAGAGTTTCATTCATTTATTCAGATAAATGATTTTTACCTGCAGTTGTACATTAGAATTCTCTGGAGAGAATTGAAAAATAAAACTACCGAGCTTCACCCCAAAATATTTAAATTAGAAGCTCAATGTTTTCTTTCAATCATCTTTTTAAAACATAACTTTACCTTGTCTTTCTGTATCTTTAAAAAAAAAAAAAAAGATTTATTTTTATTTGAAAAGCAGGTTTACAGAGAGAAGGAAAGAGAGAGATCTTCCATCCACCAGTTCACTCCCCAAACAGCTAAAGCCAGAACCTCCTCCAGGTCTTCTAAAAGGGGACAGGGGCCCAAGGATTGGAACCATCCTCCCTTTCTGTCCAGGGCTGTGGAACCAGCAGGCAGAGGAAGGCAGAGTGACAGAGTGGGAGAGGCAGAAAGACAGAATTCTTCTATCCACTGGGAGACCTTCCATCACCAAATAGCTACCGTGGCTGCGGCTAGGCCAGGCCAAAGCAGGAGTTTGGCGCTGCGTCCAGTTCTCTCACATGGTCGACAGGGGCCCAGTAGCTCTCGGGCTAGTCTCTGCTGCTTTCCCAGGCGCGTTATTGGGGAGTTGAACTGGAGGTAGAACAACAGGAAATCTAATCAGCTCCCTCTGGCATGGCAGACAGCAGCTTAACTTGCTGCACCACAATTCTGGCCCTAGTGAGTTTGTTTGTTTGGAAAAAAAGAGAAGGCTTGGGGCCTGGCACAGTAGCCTAGCGGTTAAAGCCCTCGCCTCGCATGTGCTGGGATTCCATATGGGCACTGATTCTAATTCCAGCGGCCCTTCTTTCCCATCCCTGCTTGTGGCCTGAGAAAGCAGTCGAGGACAGCCCAGAGCCTTGGGACCCTGCACTCATGTTGGAGACCTGGAAGAGGCTCATGGCTCCTAGCTTTGGATCAGCACAGCTCCAGCCATTGTAGCCACTTGGGGAGTGAATCAACGGATGGAACAAGTTAATCAACCACCTCAGCAACAAAATACCGGGCAAACAGAGACGCTATGATGGACAGTGTCAATTAATGGATTTTTCAACAACCTCATCGTGTTTGGAGAGGCAAGATTGGCAGCAATTTCAAAACTGGTGACCTATTGAAACCACTTCAATGAGTATCTCGGAGCACGCCCCACATGCGGGACTTGTGGTGGGTGGGAAATCAGGTGGGGCTTCTCCCTCAATATCCCCCTCTACCTCAGATATATGAAGGAAACAATATGGAAATAATAGTCTTACCCACTTTCCTGTAGCCCTTGACCCTTTATGCACAAATTAACCATGTAAAGATTGTTAAAATTAAAAAAAGGTAAAAAATAGTAAAAAAAAAAAATCTTTCTCTCTCTATTGTCTCCCTGTATATCTGACTTTCCAATAAAAATAAATAAATCTCCAGGAAAAAAGAAAACTCCTATTTAGTTTGAAAGATTTCAAACCTTGGGTAAGCTATAAGGATACTACAACATATTGATAGAAAAAATTCTTTTTTCTTTTATCATCTTGAAAGAGCAAAAGATAGTGAAAGTGAACAAGTGAGAGAAAGAGATCTTCCATTTGCTAGTTCTCTCCCCAGATGTCCAGAGCAACCAGGGTTGAGCCAGGTTGAAGCCAGGAGCCAGGAACTGCACCTGGGTCTCCCATGGGAGTCACAGGGTCGCAAGCACTTGGGTCATCATCTGTTGTCTGATTCCCAGGATGCATTAGCAGGAAGCTTGACTGAAAGTGGAGACTTCCAATCAGGATTAAACCAGTGCTCCCATACAGGATGTGGATGTCCCTGGCAGCAGCTTGCCATGCTGTGCCACAACCCCACTGCTGTTTGGAAAGGGATTTCTATCCAGAAACAGCTCTTTTGGGTGGAGGAACTAACCAGTCACGTCTACACGCTCACAGAGGCCTCACTCCTGCAACTGAACACTTCCCGAGGTCCCCAAGAGTCTGGGACCAAGCTTGACAGTACAGCTTCCCATCACCATTCAGAACCTTCTCTTACCCAGCCCATATACGCCCCAAAGCAGGTGGCAGCTCTTCTGTGGCTTAATCAGGCAGGGCAAATATTTAAGGATAATTTCCTGTTCTAAAGAAAAACATCACCTCATAATGGGAGGGGAACTGCAGTTAGGGCATCTAGACAACATCTGCCATCTTTCTTCCTACACAGCCCATCCCTGCTCTAAGAAGCCATTCAGCCACTAGCGATGGGGAGCTTACTGCCTACCGGTCTCATCGTTGGGTGACGTGGGGCACAGAGTCCTTCCCTGAGATTCCTTGTGGGGAAGGGCTTCCAAGTTTTTGCTTCTGGGTTCCTGCACCTGTGCAAACATGCCCAGGCTGAACAGGTCCAGCCCTTGCCTGCCTTCCGCCCTTGCAGGTGATGGAGCTCCTGGCTCTCTTTCATTTCTCATTGGATCCCTCGACCTATCTGCCAGTGTCCCAAGTTAGAGTAAGGAAGGGGCAGAGGGAAGCAGAGGCTGTTGGCCCCTGCCTTCCACCCCCATCATCAGCGTGGTGGGAATTGCTGGTGCTGGTTGCAGCTGCTGCCAGGGATCCTGCATCCTCCCAAGAACAGAGTAAAATCGAAGGCAGCTGCTGAGCAGCCCTCCCTGAGACAGCCAACTCCTAGATCCCCCTGTTGCACCTATCATTCCACCAAAGTTAGAGGTTAACCCGTTTCCAACCGCTCCTGGACAGTACCACTAAGGATGTCAGTGCATCCAGATACAGCCCATTCATCAACTCGCAGATCAGGTTTACGGGGAGGAGAGACAGGTAGAAAGATCTTCCAATCACTTCTCGGCCTTTTGGCTAAGATCAAGTGTAGAAAGATCTTCCATCTGCTGGTTCACTCTTCAAGTGGCTGCAATGGCTGGAGCTAAGACAGTTTGAAACCTTGAGTTATCCAGGGAGCTGGATAGGAAATGGAGTAGCCAGGACAAGAATCAGTACTCATATGGGATCATGGCACTTGCATGATGAGCATTTAGCCACTGAGACGTTGCACTGGGCCTCTTCCACAAGGTTTAGCAAGCAGCTAAGGGCCAACCTCCACTCTGACATATTCCCTGGATGTGGTTTCATGGATTTTGTGACTGAGCAGAACTGTGTCATCACCTTCAGGGATCCATCCCACAAATGAGAGATGCATCCATAGGAGTGACAAAGGATGGGTGTGCAGGGCAGGTTGAGTGTTAAGGCAGCATGTATGAGGGCCCTAAGGCAGGAAGAAGGCTGGCTCCATTGAAGACCGGGGAATCTAGGGGTGTAAGCTGAGGGCAGGGAGTCGGGGAGGTGCCTGGGATTAGCCTGAGATGGTCTGCGGGTGTTGGGTCAACCTTGGCCATTGCTCCCCTATCCCGGGTCCCTCTAACTTCTAACAGAGAGACTCAGGAATGGATCCTTCAGCCTGCTTGCCTTGCTGTTGAGTGTGCTGATCTGCTTTCTGTGTAGCTCTTGAACCCTTTCTCCCCTTGGAACCTACCACCATTCCTTCATCTTGGCCACCTTGAAGCTAGCCACCTTAAAGGTTTCCTAACCTAAAATACATTCTGGCCTCTCCACCTGCCACTCCAACACACCATGTGCATTGCAGCCAGGGCAAGCAAGCACCTGAGTGGACAAATGCTACCAATTCACCCCCTGCCCTAAAGCTATTGTGCTGCTCACTGCCCACAGGTGAGCCCCAGCTCCTTAGCCTGGCATCAAGGCCCTCTGACTTCAGCTCACCTTTCCAGCTCTGCCTTCACCTGTCCCACCCCAGACCTGCGCATCAGTCTGTTGAACCCACTGAGCAATTTGTTCTCTCTTCTGACCATGCTGTTTGCCATCTCCAGCCCCTACCTCATTCCAATTCAATCATTCTCTCTCCTGAAGCCTCCCCTACATGTCCTTCCCCAAGTTGGGCACAGTCATTACTGCCCTCCCAGCTCCTTTGCCCTGCTTCCCTTCTGTCTCCTCTAGCTGTCTCCCTATGCCCAGGTGGTGCTGGCTTATCTACCTTGCTGACTAAGCTGGAAGCTTTCTAGGAAATAAGACAGTATCTTACCGGCCTCCATCACTTTGGTGCCCAGTTATGAGCCTGGCATACAGTAAGTGCTCAATACATGACAAGTGTCATATCTTAGAGGAGACAGAGGATGGTGGCTCAAGGACAGAGGGGGTGCTGGTTTTGGGTAAAAGGCCTTTAAGGGCAGGCAGTGGCCATCCCCACCGATGCCCCCATGATGCTGGAATGCCATGAGGGCCCAAGAGAACCCCTGGCACATACCAGGCCTCCTGGCAGCCTTGCCTAGGCCAGAACATCTTGCTGGGTCTCTGACAAAGGACCCAGGCTTCCTCCCTCCAGGCCGAGCCAGTTTCTCCACTCTCCCCATTCTCTGACGTCTGTGGGATACAGAGAAGCACTGGGAGCCAAGAGTGAAGCAGTCTGGAATTGTTCATCCATTGGACAACTGCTTTCTAAGTGCCCACTATATTCTGTGCTCTGTTTTAGCCACCATGAGACAGAAAAAAATCCCTTTTTTAAAAAATTTGTTTTTGTTTGAAAGGCAGATTCTATAGAAAGAGAGAGAGAGAGAGAGAGAGAGTAGAGAGATTTCCCAATCATTGATCCACTCCCCCAAATGCTTGCAATTGCCAGAGCTGAACCAATCTGCAGCTGAGAGCCAGGAGCTGCTTCTGATCTCCTACATTGATACAGGGGCCCAGGGGCTTGAACCATCCTCTGCTGCTTTTCCAGACCATAAGCAGAGAGCTGGATGTGAAGTGGAGGAGTTGGGACACAAACACAGATGTCTGTGCCATAGGGTGGAGGTTTAGCTTGCTGCACCACCAAGCCAGTCCCAGAAAGTCCCTATCCTTTTTTCTTCTTAAAGATTTATTTATTTTTATTGCAAAGTCAGACATACAGAGAGGAGGAGAGACAGAGAGGGAAAGCTTCTGTCCAATAATTCATTCCTTAAGTGACTGAAATGGCTGGTGCTGAGCCCATCCGAAGCCAGGAGGCTTTTCCAGGTCTTCCACACGGGTGCAGGGTCCCAAGGCTGCATAATCACATGGTGTGCTATGTAGAAGGGAATAGAGTGTGACAAAGGGGAGGCTGCTGCTGTGTGGGGAAAGAGTCTGCCAACTGAAGACCTGCCTGTGTAAAGACCTGCGGGGAGGAATAAGTATGGAATCCTCATGCCCAGGATCCCTTTATAGCTAGAGTACAATGAACAAGGGAGAGATGGGCCTTAGTTAGGTTCCAGCCAAGCAACCCATTCCTGTGTTCCTTCTTTGAGTCTGCGCATGTTCTTCCATCTGAGTAATGGGCTCACCAAAACATACCACCGCCATTCTGACTCTAAGAACAGCAGTCATGGTGGCCCAGCAGAGCAACGTGTGAGATGAAGTTATGTCACTGCTGTGATTTTTAAAAAATTTATCTTTATTGGAAAGGCAGATTTAGAGAGAGAATGAGAAGCAGAGGGTTCTCTGGTTTACTCCCCAAGTAGCCTCAACAGCTGGAGCTGAACTAAGCCAAAGCCAGGAACCAGGAGCCTCTTCCAGGTTTTTCACGTAGGTACAGGGTTTTAAGGCTTTGGGCTGTCCTCAACTGCTTTCCTAGGCCATAAACAGGGAGCTGGATAGGAAGTGGAGTAGCTAGAACATGAATTGGAACCAGTATGGGATTCTGGTGCCTGCAAGGGGAGGATTAGCCAACTGAGCGATTGTGCTGGACCCAGCTGCTGTGATCTTAAGAAAGGTGCCTGAGCAGAGGCCAAGCCTAAACTCCCCCTGGGCACCAAGGTGTGTGCCAGGATCCTTACAATTAGAACAGATAGACCCTGAAACGAGGTTGAGGATCAGAGAAGTTGGGTGATTCCTCCGTGTTGTGCCCAGGTCTGAGTGAGGACCTGGAAGTGCAGGCTTACTGGGTGGCACTCCCTAGCCTCACCCAGCTGCCTTTGCACCATCTGCTCAGATTTGGACCAGACCCAACTTCTCCTGGAGTACAGCCACACCTTGATGACGCTAGCACTGGATCCATTAGTTTGAATCACAAGTCCCTGGGAAGGGCAGAGAAGACAGGGGCCTTGTTTGATTAATAGTGAGTTAACTGAGCCCAAGCAGGCTGTGAGCCTGCCAGATGACATGGCAAATATGTCAGCTTGCCTATGGACCACCTTCCCTGGCCCTCAGCTCATATCCGGCTCCACCCTTCTTCTAGCCTGCAGTCTCCCCACCTGCCCAGGTAGCTGCTGTGACAGCCCATGTGCAGGCCTCTGTCTTGGGACCCAGCCAGTTCCATAATGTCCTATTGTTCAGGTTCTCTGGGCACCTGATTCCAGGTCTCAGCTATGTTGTCCATTCTTCCTGTCCAGGGGTTGCAGGTTAACCAGCATGGGGACAGAAGGAGGGGAGCATACCTTACCTTCTCCTAAAGGGGAGAGATTTCATTTACTCATTTGAGCTCTACTTCTGAAGGACTCAGCAATGGGAATGGACTGAAGCTGTTCATCCATGGAGGCGCCTGCCCTGATAGTCAAGCACTGAGCCCTTCTTGGGATCTGGGGCACCGATCACTGTGGCTGGCTCCTGGGATTATAGAGGTAAGTGAATCCTGCAGCCTTCTGCTCCAGGAGTTGGTCGGAACAATGCAGCAAGTCTTTATAAAATGCTACAGTCTGAACAATTTCAGAAATAGTGACGTGGACAGTCTTCCTATCCCAGTGTCTCATGGAGATCCTGGAAAGGAGGATAGCAGGGGGGATTAGGAACAAGGCTTTGATGCATCCCAGAGCAGCCTGCAGTGCTTGGGGTAAGCAGAGCCTGTGGAGGTTGTTGGGGGACACACTGCCACTCCAGGGCTTGTGGAGAATGATGTGAGTTCACACCCCTGCAGATGAACAGCAAAATCACACAGTCACCTGCATCCAGTGCTCCCTGTACTGTACACACTGTGGGATTGTCCCTGGGTTTTCCAGGGTACAAATGGCAGCTGCAGGTAGGCACAGGAAGAATGACAGGTGAGGGGCTGTGGGTGGGATATGGACAGTAGCTGTTGCAGCAGCTGCATGTAACATTAGATGAAAATCTCAGGAAATAAAACAACAAAAGATAAAAGGAAGCATTCAAAGAGCCTAGAGCCCATGCCTGCTTTCTGGGCAAGAGCAGGTGGGATATTTTGCTGAACAATTCGACAAAGATGTCATTCTGTGGGAGAAGAGCAAGCCTCCAAAGCAAACTTGGGACTATTCTATGACCAAAAGGAGGAAAAGTGCTGGTTGCACAAAAACCACAGATCTCATGGAATCTATCCCACAGGCTCACCCCTCCCCTGGAAGCCAGGCTGGGTCAGAGTGACAGTCCTGGACACCCCAGGGTTAGGTCTGTGCACCCTCTGCCTTCACCCTGACCTATGCAGGACTTTAGGGGTGAGCCAAGAGGCTATGGCACCCTCTGAACCTGGCCTCCAGAGTTTGGAGACCTTGGGAAAGTCATTTCACCTTCAAGCTCAGTTGCTCATCTGTGAGCAGGTAGCTGTGTGTGATACGTGCTGCAATGGGGCAAGCTTGCATCATTTTCCATGGGCCCTTGGAGTGGCAGGTAAAGGTATTCCCCAGTACCACCCCCCCATTCTGCTCTCCCCATGGACCCTGGGCTGCTCTGGTGTGTGCCAAAGCCTTGCTTCCAATCTCCCCTCCTATTCTTCTTTGCAGGACCTGAATTCACATTCCCCTGCCATGAATATGTCTACTGCATGCTGATGGGTGACAGGCAGGAAAGCTGTAGACTGCGTATTCCAACTTTGTGGACCAACGAAACAGGGACTTCTCCATTCACAACCTCTTCCAGTGCAGGCAAACTCAGGTGAAGACTATGGTTGGATGGATAAGACATGCTTATCGTTTGGATCTTTTTTTTTTTTCTTTGTTGAGAGAGAAAGAGAAACAGAGAACAGACACCCCCACAGACTGGTGTTTGCTGGTTCATTCCCCAAATGCCTACAATAGCTGGGACAGCCACAGGTTGAAGCTAGGAGCTCAATCTAGGTCCCTATGTGTGTGGCAGAGACCCAGCCACTTAATCCCTGCTTCCCAGGGCATGCCTCAGTAGGGAGCTGGAAAGAGGAGCAGAGCCAGGATTCAAACCCAGATACTCAGATACAGAATGTAGGCAATCCAACCATTAGGACAACTATCCACTGTATTTGAACCAGTTGCTGTTGGCCGGGGTATTGTGCCTCTATGATTGGCCAGGCTGACATCACGTGCACCTGTTGTTGCCAAGTAGAGAGGTTTGAAATGAGTGCTCATTGTAAGATCTGGCAGAAGTCATGACCTGAGAATTTAAAAAGCTAAAGTCCTCATTGTGGGTACTGGGAATCCAGGAAATTGCTTCCTTTTCACGGCCCACCCCTTTTGTGCCCAAGGTGCATCGGTCGGTGCCCTCCATGGCAAGGCAGCACGGTCTCGGCTGGGGGAGGGGTCAGAGCTACTAGGTGCTGAGTAAATATTTGCTTTGTTGGCAGGCAAGGCTTCAGTGCTTGCAAAACTTGCAGTGTGGGCATGACCTTCACCTTGCTTATTTCTCACCTGAGCAGCGTCATCTTCTGTTCAGCTCCAGAAACATTACCCAGTCCAAAGAAGCCTCCCCGCTTTTTTTTTTAATTAATTTATTTTTATTGAAAAGGAAGATTAACAGAGAGGAGATACAGAGACAAAAATCTTCCATCCACTGACTCATTCCTCAAATTGCTGCAATGGCCAGAGATGAGCGTATCTGAAGCCAGGAACCAGAAGCATTTCCTTGGTCTCCCATGCAGGTGCAGGGTCCTAAGGCTCTGAATCATCCTCTGCTGCTTTCCCAGGCCACAAGCAGGGAGCTGGATTGGAAGTGGAGCTGCCAGGACATGAACTGGTACCCATATGGGATCCTGGCATGTGCAAGGCAAGGATTTAGCCACTGAGCCACAGTACTTGGCCCCTAAAGAAGCCACTTGTTTGCACAATACCAAAGGTTTCCACCATCCTTTGGGGACCAAGCCCAAGGACCCTCAGATAGGTTCCATGTCCCTGGGGCTTCAGGACCATTGCCCCCTGCCCTTCCTCCTTTGCTTCATTGCTAATGAGCTGCCCAGATGTAGGAGCTACTCCATCCAATCCTGCTCAACTCCAGAGCTCCTTGACATGTCTGGCATCATGGGACACACACTGGCTGCTTCCCAAGAGGCCTCCCTGCCTCAGAACAGCTGGGTCAGACGACCCTGGAGCCTTGTCACTCCATGTTATCAAGGATCTATATGGCAATGCCACGTTGTGTGGCTGTTAGGTCTTCAGACACTGGGAATTTCTTCCCGTTTGTGCCAGATGCTGTGCTAGAAACCTTACGTGTATTGCATCATGCTTACAAAATCTCTGAGGTGGGCCTGAAATTATGGCCATTTTATAGATTAGATAGTTAGGGCTCAGAGAGATTAAATGACCTATCCAAATTCTCCAGGATTGCAAGCAACAGAGCTGGCATTCAAGCCGATTTCAGTCTGAACTTCAAACCCCAGATCCTTACTGAGGGAGGCTCTTTGGCACACTGTGGTTAAGTCACCTCTTGGGATACCTGCATTCTATGTCAGAGTGCCTGGCTTCCAGCTTCCTGCTTATGTACACCCTGGGAGGAAGCCAGTGATGTCAAGTCAAGTACTTCAGTTGCTGCCACTCATGTGAAAGACCTAAACCACTTAGCTTGTGGCTTTGGCCTGGCCCAGCCCAAGCCATTGTGGACCTTCCTGGATAAATCAATGGATAGAAGGTTGCTTTCTCTCTCTCTTTCTGTCATTTTGCCTTTCAAATGAAGTAGATAAATACAACTTTTTTTTTAAAGACACCAGAAAAAGCAAGGAACAGATCTTTCGCGGGAGCTCCCAGAGGGAGCTTTTGGACCTTCAGAGTGAGAGGAGGCACTTGCATAGTTTCATCCTCTAAGCATGTGGCTGTTTGTTCCAGCAGCAGCAGCAGGAAATGGATCCACCAGCTGGGCAACCTTCAGCAAGTTCCCCCACCCTGGGAGCCCCAAGTCCTCCAAAGTAGGGCTAAGGATGCCTGCCTTGATGTGTTGCATTAGGAAGCAATGTGCATCTTAAAAGCCTGGTTCATGACAAAATTTCATAACTGAGGCCATGATGAAAAGGAGAAAGAGAGTGAAGAGAAAGTGGAAGGAAACCAGATGGACGCGGGTCCCCTGAACACTTGCCCAGCTCTCTTGACCCTGGACCCAGTGTCATTTGACTTTGATCTGATTTGCCTTTAGGATCCCTTTCTCCCTCTTAAGAAAGTTGGGTGGGAGGGGGGGAAGCCTCTGGAACGAAAAACATAAAGAATAGGTATGAGGGCCCACCTTCATATGTGTTTCTGTACCCCAAGTGGCTCCTAACAATCAGTGGAAAGCATGAGGTTTATCTTCTAGCCTTGCAATTTTCTGGCTTGACCATGCGGAGATGTGCAAACCCTTCATGGGTTCTTATTTCATCAAGGAACTGAGTGCTGGCCGAGAGACGTGCTGTCATTCCCATGTACATGTGTGCACATGTATGTGTGAGCATGTGCACACTGTCATTTTCATGCGCACCAGTGCATACATACATGTGCACACACATGCTTATTCCTCTGTATACGTGTGCACATGCGTGTGCATGTCTGCTACACCAATTGCCTCCGGTATCTCCACACTCTTGATATTTTCCTTTGAATATTATAGTGGCTACTAAATGATTTCTCATGTTTTCAATTTGTGCTTCCCTAATAGCTAATGTTGAACCTTTTTGGCTATTTGAGTATCTTCAACTGTCTTTTGCCATTTAAATAAATTAGGTTGTTTATTTTTCAAGTGGTGTGATTTGGGGCCAGCATTATGGCACAGTAGGTTAAGACACTGCTGTGGTGCCTTAACTGGTGCCTGTTGCAGTTGCTGCTGCTCCCTTTCTGAGTCAGCGCCTGGGTGATCACCTGGAAAGATGGTGGAAGCTTGCCCAGGTCTGTGGGTTCCTGTCATCCACAAAGGACAGTCAAATGGAACTCCTGGCTCCTGGCTTCAGCTTTGCCTAGTCCCAGCTATGGTAGGCATCTGGGGCATCAACCAGCAGATGGAAGGTCTCTTTCTATCCCTCTCTTTGTTGCTCTGCCTTTCAAGTAAGTAAATAAATCTCTATTTTAAAATGTGGGTTTTTAAAAAAAGATATTCTATTTGTATTGGAAAGGAAGATTTACAGGGAGAAGGGGAGATGAGAGAAAGATCTCCCATCTTCTGGTTCATTCCCCAAGTAGCTGTAATAGCCAGAGCTGAGCCAATCTGAAGCCAGGATCCAAGAGCTTCTTCCAGGTTTTCCATATAAGTCATCGAGTGCTTTCCCAGGCTACAAGCAGAGAGCTGGATGAGAAGTGGAGCAGCAAGGGGCCTGGTGGCATGGCATAGCAGCTAAAGTCCTCGCCTTGAAAGTGCCGGGATCCCATATGGGCACTGGTTCTAATCCTGGCAGCTCCACTTCCCATCCATCTCCCTGCTTGTGGACTGGGAAAGCAGTCGAGGACGGCCCAAGGCTTTGGGATCCTGCACCCGTGTGGGACACCCAAAAGAAGTTCCTGGCTCCTGGCTTCAGATCGGCATAACATCGGCCGTTGTGCTCACTTGGGGAGTGAATCATTGGGCGGAAGATCTTTTTCTCTGTCTCTCCTCCTCTCTGCAAACCCTTGGGATCCTGTATCCACATGAGAGACCTGGAAGAAATTCCTGGCTCCTGGCTTCAGATTGGCTCAGCTCTGGCTATTGCAGCCAAGTGGGGAGTGAACCAGCAAATGGAAAATCTTTCTCTCTGTATCTCCTTCTCTCCTTGAATCTGATCTGTCTTTCCAATAAAAATAAAATAAATCTTAAAAAAAACAAAACAAAAACAAAAACAAAACTGAATTCTGCTTCAATTTTGAAATGCTGCCACCAGGTGGCAATAGTGCCTAATTCCCTGGAGTCTAGAGGCAGAGTTGCACTAACAAGATTCCTCAGAATCCTACCTGTCAGTGTTCTTGAGAGCAATTCGCATCATCTTGTGGGCCTGTATCTTTATTTTTTATTTTCATTATTTAGTTGATAGGCAGAGTGACAAAGAAAAACAGAGAGCTTCTCTCTCATCCTTTGTTTAATTCCTCGAATGCTTACAACAAGGCCAAAGTCAGGAACAGGGAGCCAGGGATACGATGCAGGTCTCCTGTGTGTGTGGCAGGAATCCAATTACTCGAGCCACCACTTCGCCTCTCAGGGTCCAGTCGAGGACAGCCCAAAGCCTTGGGACCCTGCACCCATGTGGGAGACCCGAAAGAAGCTCCTGGTCCTGGCTTCAGATTGGCTTAGGTCTAGTCATTGTGGGTATTTAGGGCGTGAACCAGTGGATGAAAGATCTTTCCTTCTCTGTCTCTCCTCTCTGTAAATTTGCCTTTCCAGTAAAAATAAGTAAATCATTTTTTTTTCTTTTTAAAAGAAAGGTGTAGAAAAAATGATACTGCTGAGTGATTATTGCTTCCTAGAAAAGACAGTACTTCATCGGAGCCTAGAACACGATTCTGTGTCCGTTATATCTTTGCCATAGAAGAGATACAGATTTTTGGGTTCCATCTTAGAACTACACTTTAACAAGATCCCTAGGTAACTCTTATTTCTGTCCTACACACTGCCCTGGGCGCGGGTTGTGGCGCAGCTGGTTAAACCACTAATTGCAACACCAGCATCCCAGACAGGTACCAGTTTAAATTCTGGATGCTGATCTACTTCTGGATCCATTTCTGAGCCAGCTGTGTGCTAATGTGTCTGGGAAAGTGCTGCTTGGGCCCCTGCATATATGTGGGAAATCCAGATGAAGCTCCTGGCTCCTGGCTCCTGGCTCCTGGCTCCTGGCTTCTGTCTTAGCCTGGCCCAGCTCTGGCTGTTGTGGCCATTTGGAGAGTGAACCACCAGATGATCTCTCTATTTCTCCCTGTCTGTAAATATGCCTTTTAAATAAGGGAAAAAAATTTTTTTTAAAGAAAAGAAAGAAAAGCACTGCTTTAGATAGCATAACATGGATGTAAACAAAACCACCATGTATTTCCTGTGTGGTCTCCTGGATGAGGCTGACCTTGCCGCCTCCCTGCCAGATCAGACAGACAGAATAGGAAGCACTGTGGGCAGCAGAGACACAGATACACAGGGGGAATGGACAGGGATTGAGGGCATGCCTGAGGTCCTTCCTGCTGCTGCGTGCCATGGCTGAGCACAGGTAGTAGGCATGGCAGGAAGGGAGGGAATGAGTGGGACTCAGAAGGCTGAGGGATGCTGATTGTTCCCTCCTCCAGTGGCATCGTCTCTGGCCAGGCCCTGCCTGTGGCTGGCCACAGTAATCAGAGGACTGGCTAATCACTGGGAGAGTACTGGGAGGGTGCAGGAAGTGTGTAATGTGGAAGGTGTTCCCAGCAGGGGGCACCTGTCTGCGTTCTCCAGGAAGCCGCATGTGACTGGCGTCCCTAGGAACTTGGGTTCTGCAGGATTGGTCTTCTTCCCGTACTATCTAAAACTTCAGAGGTAAGTCAGGCAGGAGTTTGGTGGGTGGGCATGGAGGTGGCATTTTCAGTAGACGATAAATTCCAAGGGCAGGACCACCCTCCCCCGGGGAGGTTCAGGGGCCATCCACTTGCATGCAGCTATCCAACCAAGACCCGATCAGCCCTACATACTTTCTATTCTCCAAGGATGCCCGCCACATGCTGTGCAGATTCCTGGCCACTGAGACCCACCTTTGTCCCTCTTCCCTCAGAAATTGGGTCAGTTCTGGCTCTGCTTACCTCCCAGGGGCTCACGCTAAAAACCCTGGGAAGACTTGTTAAGTCTACAGCAGGTACTCCGGACAGCTCAGCCAAACCCGTTGGAGCAGCCCCGTACCCACAGCAGCTCTCATCACGAAAGGGTCAGGCCTCTGACTTTCTGGAGAAGTTAACTGCTGGGTTTGCTGAAGTGCATAACAGTAACCAGGCCAAAGCAGATTCCTTGGCTGGCACTGGCCGGGGTCAGTCTGGTTTGTTGCTGATAACAGACAGAACATAACGTGTGTGTTCTTTGGAACTATAAAAAAAAGGCTTCGTTCCAAAAGCAATCTGTGCTTAATGTAGAAACACAGGCAAATCAAGAAAAAATATCTACATCCAGCTCCTAATCCCACCACTTAATGGTGGGATTTTTTTGGTATACCCTGGTGAATTTCTTGGAAGTTTTTTTCTATGTGTTTTTGTGTACATATTTAACACACTTAGATCATAATGCCTGCACCTTTCGTGCCCCACTTTTTGCTTAGTAGTACTGTTGAAGCTTTGATGCATGAAAATTGGTGGTAACTATTACTGTTGGTAAGGGGACTTCAACGGGTTTGCAGAAATGAAATGAAAATGAAAGTTTACTTTGGTGAAAAATTTTTAAAAATTTATTTTAAAAAATGTACTTTATTTTATTGATTTGAAAGGCACAGTAACACGCAGAGAAAGCTCTTCCACCCACGGGTTCACTCTTCAGATGCCTGAAACAGCTATGAAGCTAGGAACTCCTTCTGGGTCTCCCATGTCGGTGGTAGAGGCCCAAGTACCTAGGCTATCTTCTGCTGTTTTCCAGGTGCATTAGCAGATCCCAGATCAGAAGTGGAGCAGCCGGGACTCTGACTGGAACTCATATGGGATGCTGGTGTTGCAAGCAGTGCCTTAACACCTTGTGCTACAACTGTGGCCTCAAGGTGTAAATGTATTATTATTTTTTAAAATTTGCAATCTTTATAAGATGCACTTTTCATAAACATTTTGAAGACTTCTCATAGGCATGAATTTCCAATGCTTTGCACCAAAATGAACTGATCTTTTGATTCCATTTTCCATGAACCCTTGGAGTCTACCTCGTGTAATTTAGTCAGCCATGTTCCTGTAGTGATTACAGACTTATATCACAGGTTGGGAAAGTGCAGAGAATCTGTGGTTTCTATATTCTTGATTGCTTATTGATGAAGTCAGGTTGTCCCTCTCAAAGTCTAATAGAAAAAAATAACAAAGGTCCTGATTAAAGAATAATCTGGGGTCTGGCATGATGGCTCAGTAGGCTAATCTTCCACCTTGCAAGTGCCAGGATCCAATATGGGGGCTGGTTCATGTCCTAGTTGTTCCACATCCCATTCATTTCCCTGCTTGTGACCTGGGAAAGCAATACAGAATGCTTGGGACTTTGCACCCATGTGGGAGAACTGGAAGATGCTCTTGGCTCCTGGCTTCAGATCAGCTCAGCTCTGGTTATTGCGGCCATTTGGAGAGTGAGTCAGCGAATGGAAGATCTTTCTCTGTCTCTTCTTCTCTCTGTAAATCTGCCTTTCCAATAAAAAGAAATACATTCTAAAAGAAGAATAATCTGAAGTAATAGTATCAATAGGCTACCTTATAGTTTCTGTCTCTTTATGTAACCCCACGAAGTGGGAATCCTCAGTCTTTCTCTTTGCATTTCTGCTGTAACACACTCTAATCCTTGTCCTCCTCATGGACAATCCCATCAGCCTGGGGTCTCATGTGAAAACGGGCAGCTTACTCAATGGGAGCTCTGAAGTTTTGAGAACCGACTGCTTACAAGCAAAGTGACAGTAACCTGTGAGGGGACAAGAAACTGTCAGGGGACCAGTGATGTGGTATGGCTGTCCTGAGGCCTGGAGGCACACCTGTGGATACTCTAGCTGTGGAACACAGACCTCCCCCCGCAGGAATGCAGGTGAGGGAACACAGCCTTTGCACACCACGGTCTGGCTGGAAGGGACTGAGGTAGTGAAGTCCTTAGCATCTCTCTTCTTTTGTCTTCCCAGTTTCCTAGTGTCTTCAGTCTACAGCCCTGAGCTGGGAGGCAGAGGGGTAAGCATTGTTATCTGGTCACCCTCCTAGGACACAAATGAATGAATGGAGAATAGCCAAGGGAGGATCCAAATAGGACACTGGGAATCATCGGCCCATGTTTGTGCTCACGCCACCTTTAATGGCAGAGCTGGCTGGCTTGTATTCACAATTTGTGTATGATGCAGCTGAGAGGCAGCCGCCATTCTACAGAGCAGAATGAGGGCTCCCAGTGGGCAATAGCAGAATGAGGGACTTTGTAAGGGGAGACTAAGGCAATAAAACAATACATTTTTAAAAAGGGGGCTGATGGATTAACATCAGGTGAATATTTATAAGGATTAATGTGGAGGGGGCTTCCTTGCTTTGCTGACTCAGGCCTCTGGGGTTTTTATCACTTGCTTCTTCTCCCTGCACACCTGTTTCCTTACTTCTCCTTTGTGCACAGTTACAGCTCACACAGCTGAAAAAGGGGTTGCAGGGTGTTCCTGTTTATCATTGTAAAATCTTGCCTGTCACCCAGAAAGAAGCGGTAAATCTTCCAGACTAGTCCCCCCACCACTCATAAGAGAGAAATCACATGGTGTTAGCTGAATAGGGAAGGCTTAACATAAGAGTAATTAGGTCTAGCAGGGATCAGAATTATGAAATTCGAACCAGTAGGAACCAGAGTTCTGTGGTATGTAGGCATAGCAGCTGTAAGGGGCAGCTACAATATAGCATCCCAGATATTATCCAATAATAGCCAGCTCTTATTGGAGAAGGTGTGGCTGTGGCTCCCTGGGTGGGAGAGAATGTGCTGTGGGGGCAGCAAGGGTGGTACTTGGTGGAAATGTGACTCCCAGGTGTGTCTTAGGATGTGTCTGCCAGGATCACCACATAAAGCCAAGGAGAGAACATGCCAGGGTAAGATGCTGATCTATGGAGCCAGATGCTGGAAAAGCTGGCTTTCCTGTAGGAACCTGGTGCTGAAGAAGTGGTACGGCAGGTGTTTGACACAACTTTGATGCTGCTGTTTGGGATGCCCACATTCCATCTTGGAGTGATTCAAAATTTGCTTCTGAGTTAGCTTCTTGCCGGTACAGTCTCAAAGGCTGTTGATATTTGAGTCAGTGCTGGGTTCTCAGCCGTGCAAAGAAGTGGTTCAGGTTGAATGCCTGTCTCTTGGTTTCATCTTTTGCTAACCCTGGCTGTTGTGGCATTCGAGTAGTGAACGAACAGGTGGAAGAGCTTTCCATGTGTCTGTGTCTAACGAAAACGTTGCTTCCTTAGCAGGACTGGATAAGCTGTCTGCGATGCAGGAGCAGGTACTGTTTGTGTTGGGCCTGTGGAGCAGGGCACATTGGCACAAGGAAGGAATAGCCCTTCCTCTCACAGTATCTCTCCTGTGCCCTCTGCTGACAAAGCTTAGCATATGGCAAATGGCAAAAGGAAACTTGTTAAAATAGTCTGACTACAATTAAGAAAAATATTTATTTTATTTATTTGAAAGGCAGAGTTATAGAGAGGGAAAGACATCTTTTATATGTTAGTTCACTCCCTAAAGGGCCACAGTGGTTGGGGCTGGGCCAGGCTGAAGCCAGCAACCAGGAACCAAGAACTCCATAAAGGTCTCCCATGTGGGTTGCAAGGACCCAAGTTCTTGTGCCTTTTCCCACTGCTTTCCCAGGCACATTAGCAGGCAACAGCATGCTGGTATGGGATGCTGGTGTACCAAGTGACTGCTTAACCCTGCTCAACAACACCTGCCTGAAGAATGTTCTGTGAATTTTTACTAATAGTCATATACTGGGTGGCTGAGTTTTAGGCTGTTCCTAGGCATAGTGACATAGGAGGGAGAGCAGGTGTTTGGTGTAGAAATTAAGATGCTGTATGGGACATCTGCATCTCATGTTCAAGTCCCAGCTGTGCTTCCAGTTCTGGCTTCTTGGAAACAGTCTGAATATTTGGGATCTCTGCCACCCATATGAGTTCCAGATTCCTGACTTTGACATGAACCAACAACCTTGGCTGCTGTGGGTGTCTGGGAGTGAACCAGCAGTTGGAAAATCTCTCTGTGTCTGTCTCTATCTCGATCTCTCTTTTAAGTAAATAAATAAGAGTTTAAGAAGGAAAGAAAACCCCAGAGAGAGGCACATCTCTGAGACTGGTTTCTGTGATTGGTGTTCTTGTTGCTGTTATTTTGTTTTTGTATTTCAAGAGATTCCCTGAGGATAGGTGATCAGAACTGGGAATAAGTTGATGTCAAATCCTGTGCTACTCTTCTTGGAAGTAAAGTACAAACACTTCACAGACACTTGGGACCTACCGTCCAATGCTTTTAGAAGACTCCCCACTCTCCCAACACCACCAATTTAGAATTCCATTAGAGATCATTTCAGAATGTTATGACTCACAGAGTATCACAGTTCACTCTCTCGGTTTCTTGCTTCCAAGATGACAAACACAAGAAAGCAGAAATTGCTGCGCCCAAATGGCCATGGCCACATACATCCTGTTTGCTGCATGTATAGCCTCTGATGCGTGCCCAAGGACCAGGTCATGAAGATGCTCACCGTCTGAGGCACACATGGAAGCCACCGCCACCAGCGACATTGGCCCAGTGAAAGTTTGGAACCCTGATGACGTGCGTGCGGAGCTACAGCACCATGCAGGTTGCCCTTCGCAGCATGGAGGACAAGCATTCCCACCCCAATGTAGACCTGGCAGTGCTGCCCAACCTCCACCAAAACCCATGTAGAGAGCCGAGTCCCATGGACGAAGGAAAACTCTCCTCTAGAAAAATGAAGTGGACATTTCACTTACACTGCATGTGGTACATGCATATAAACTCACCAACATCTTTAAGGAATTTGTGAAAATTCAGCAACTTTAAATTCCATTTTTTTTCTATGACCTCACTGAAGTATCCTTCTGTATGCAGGAACACATCTTTTTTTCTTTCTCTCTCTTTTTTTTTAAGATTTATTTGTTTTACTTTGAGATCAGAATTACGGAGAGAGGAAGAGGGTAAGACAGAGAGAGATTTTTCCATCTGCTGGATTGCTCCCCAAATGACTATCATGGCCAGAGCTAGGCTGGTCTGAAGCTGGGATCCAGAAGTATTTTCTGGGTCACCCAAATGGGTGTAGGGGCCCAAGCACTTGGGCCATCCTCCGTTGCTTACTCAGACCATCAGTAGGGAGCTGGATAGGAAGTGGAGCAACTGAGACTTAAATCAGTGTCCATATGAGGTGCTAGTGCTGCAGGCAGAGGACTAGCCTGCAATGCCACTGTGTCAGGCTACAGACATATGCAATCTTTATTTGTATTTCTGTTGTTAGTACTGAAATTAGATCATTGTGTTTGCATTTGTTGATCTTATACCCTCTTTTGAGAATTGTCTATTTGTCTAGTCAGGTACTTTATAATTAAAGTATATTTTATTTCCATCCCTAGGGAATTTCATGGTCCAGATTTTTCATATTCTCTCTCTCTCCTGGATGCAGAAGAGTTCTGCTCCCATCTATAAATCCTCCAGAACTTGGCTTGCATTCTGAATTCAAGTTCCTTGAGCCCAGGAGCACAGGGCTTGGATAAGACTGGAAACAAATAGGCATGGGGCTGAATGAAGCTGGCAAGGCCCTAAGTTTCTGTCATTCTTCTTTATCCATACGGGAATGGTCTGGGTAGTTTTCTCTCTCTATTTTTTTTAAAATGATTTTTTAAAATTTATTTTTGTTGCTAAGTCAGATATACAGAGAGGAGGAGAGACAGAGAGGAAGATCTTCCCTCTGATGATTCACTCCCCAAGTGACTGCAACAGCCGCTGCTGCGCTGATCCAAAGCCGGGAGCCAGGAACTTTTCTCCAGATCTCCTGTGTGGGTGCAGGGTCCCAAGTCTTTGGGCCGACCTTGACTGCCTTCCCAGGCTGCAAGCAGGGAGCTGGATGGGAAGTGGAGCTGCCAGGATTAGTACCGGCGCCCATATGGGATCCTGGCATGTTCAAGGTGAGGACTTTAGCAGCTAGGCCATGGTGCCCGGCCCTCTCCATTTGTTTTTAAACACTTCAGAGAGACCCTGGGTGCATTTCTTTTCTTCTTTGGCACTCCTACCCAGCCTTAAATAAACTCTACCTTTTAGGCGGCCTGAGGCACATACTTAGAGGAAATACAGCATTTGAAAGGTTTTTCTGAAGTCTGGTGGTGACTTATCTTAGTAGCAATCTCCCCTCCACCCATCAAGCTCTGAGCCTGTTTTGCCCAAGGGCGAGAGGACATTCTCCTCTGCCCCCTCCTCCCAGCTGCTTCCTTCTAGAATGGAACCATAGAGCACTGCTTGCCCTGACACATCTGTAGCAGGTGGTTAGTAGGGGGCAAGTGTAAGATATGTGTGTGTGCTGAACTTGGTGTGATGTGGCATGCACGAGAGTACAGGGGATAAAAGCAATCTAATTCATCCATGTGGGTACCAGGATTCATCAACGGTAATGAAGGGAAATGGGATGGGGAGCTATCAGTGGCCAGTTTAACTGGCAAGAATTCTCTGGAAATACAACAAAGGAGAAAGCTAAATTTTGGTTTTTTACTGAAACGCAGAGAGAGAGAGAGAGAGAGAGAGAGAAGCTTTCATCCATAGACTCACTCCCCAGATTGATGTAATAGTCAGGTCAGGGCCAGGCTGAAGCCAGGCATCAGGAACTCCCATCTGGTGTCCTGCATGGGTTGTAGGAACTCAAATACTTGAGTCATCAACTGTTGCTTCCCGGGTGCATGAGCAAGAAGCTGGATTGGAAGCAGCTGTGACTCAAGGCACTCTGATATGGGACAGTAGGCAGCTACACCACAATGTCAGCCCCAGGGGACAGCTACTACTGCTGTTGCTTTTTAAAAATCCATTTAATTCCTGTTTCCACCAGGAATTCTAGTTCTCTTTCTGTTGCTCCTGGAAACAGTGATATAACACCCATCCATCCAGTTATGCCTGTATACATGCATGTTCTGTGTGACATTTCATTCATTTGTCCTTGCTGTTCACAATCCTTCCCTCTTTCCATCATTCTTTCACAACTTCTTACAGCTCAGTCCCGTGTAGCACACTAAAGGCACAAGTATTATTTTTATTATTTTTGATTCCTTGGATTTATTTATTTATTTTAAATTTTATTTTTGATGATGTTTACATAGTTGATTAGGGTGGGAAGGGTCAAGGATTAGGGGAAAGTGGGTGAGATCATTATTTCCACATTTTCTTCTTCTTCTTCCTGTATCTGGAGGAAGGAGGGACACAAGGGGAAGCTTTACCCAGCCTCCCAACCACCTCAGTACCCGAGGAGAGGGAACAGCCACCCGATGTCATCCCAGGGTCTCCGATGTGGAGCATGCTCCAAGGGTTCTGCTGAAGCAGATTCAATAGTTCTAAAATACTATTTGTCTTGCCGATCTTAGGATGAGGAAATCCTTCCCAAGGTCTATTGGCTGACATAGCCCCCCCTTAGAGTCTCCATTCACCCAGATATTTGCTGTCAACGCTTGGCTGGGGTAGTTGACCAATATGTTCTGCCCTCTGTCCTCTGCTATGGTACCAGGCATTCTCTGCAGGTTACAATGATCTGCCATATCCTCCATGAGCATCTAGGTATGCCATCCACTGCTCCATCTGAGCCACTGAGAAGCCCAGCTCTGACACATGCACTCCACGGTCAGACCACAGATCCTGAAATTCTCCCCATGGTTGGAGTTCTGAGTCCAGCAGTTCAGTTTGGGGAATCCTCAAAGAAACCCAGTCTCAAGTGATCCCAGACCTGACTCTTGTGTGTACTTGTGAGTGCAGGGTCTGCCTCTGTCTGTTACCCACATCAGCCTACACACACACAAGGTAGTGGCAATTGCTGGGTCAGTTCTGTCTCCAGCCCCATCTCCTATGCAAACCAATGGGGGCTGTAGCTCAGCCCAACCCTGCCCACCACACACAGTCCTCACGTACACCAGTGGGAGATGCAGCCTAATTGGAGAGGACCCCAAGACTCCTATCAGGCCCCACCCCAACCCTGGTTTCCTGTGCTTGCCAGTATGTGTAGCAGTCTGGTCCAGTCTGTCTCATATCCCATTTGGCTCCCTTACACATCACTGGGCATTGAAGCCTAGCTCAACCCAACCAGCCCCACTATGCAGCCCACACTCATGCCAGCAGGTGCCACCACCTGTCTAGCCAGGTCCACCCACAGGCCTGGTTCTCATGTTCACCAGTGGGAGTTGCAACTCATCAGAGAGGTGAAGGGACAAATATTAAGAAAAAATTCTTGGGGTAGATGTTGTAGCACAGCATCCCATATTGGAGTACCTTGTTCAAGAGCCAACCGATCTACTTCTCTACCCCACTTCCTGCTTGCACATGTTGCGGGTGGCAAATAATGGCTCAGGTGCTGAGTTCCTGCCACCCACCTGTGAGGCCTGGATGGTGTTCCTGGCTCTTGACTTCAATCTGACTCAGCTCCTGCTGTTGTGAGTAACTAGGGGGAGCCATCCAGTGAGTGGAAGATTTCAGTCTACCTCTCCCTTCATCTCCTTTCTTTTCTCTCTCACTCTCTTTCTTTGCAAAGAGTCCTGATATTTATTTTTGACAGCAAAAGTGGCCAAAGTAACAATACTAGTGGCTCTGTATAAAAAAAAACACGATACACTTGAGATTATTTCACATCTACAAATCTGCCATGTACAGTATTGCACACTCACAAAACTTTATTGGATTCAAAGACCAGCGTCAATGTAGCAATTGGAAGGGGAATCCAGAACGAGAAGAAGCCACACATGGTCTCCCACAACTCAGATGCCCAGCTACACCGTGGATCGTCAGTGACACAGGATCTGCCCCCCTTTCTTGCAGGGAGAACTAGAGTAAGGAGGCCCTGCACGACAGTGTCCTCATGAATTCCCACTCTCTTACCACACTTGCTCAGTAATCTTCCTCACCAAATACCCCTCCCAGACAGCAACATGAGCTAAGAGCTTGGGGCAGGCGTGTGACCTGCAGGAACAGGAGGGCAAGAATGCTAGGACACGGCACGATTTGGTTCGATCCAAGAGTCCCGGTTCTAACTCATGCGCAAGCTGAGCTCTGCTCCCGGGCCAGCGTGGGTAACCTCGCAGTGTGGGAGCAAAGAAGTGAAGCCTCCTGTGTTCCCAAGGAGACCGGAAGTCACTCACACATGGTAAGCACCTAGCCCAGGCCAGGCACTCGGTGTTGGGTGCCACAAGAATGACAAGGGTGAAGTGACCCTTGACCTGTGAGCTCGCAGACTAACAGCAGGCAGCACACACAGACACACATGCACACACACGCACGCACACACACACACACACACACGGCCTGAGAGGCAACCGTCATTCCCGGATTGTGGGATCTCTGTAGTGTTATACTTCAAAGTTTTTATTTCAATACTGAAATGTAATAAGACACACCAATGAATTAGATGGCAAGGCTTTTTACAAAATCCCTTCCAGGGGTCAGTGCCATAGAGGTTAATCTTCTGCCAGCAGAGATTAGAACCAGTGCACTTGTAGGATCCCAGCATGTTCAAGGTGAGGACTTTAGCCACTAGGCCACGGCGCCGGGCCCTAAAATTAATTTTTTAAAATATCCTTTCTATAGCCTTAAATTTTCATTTCAGGAATATTTCAGATATAAACTAACATACAACTCAAGACAAGAACAAAGGCTAGGGCCTGGCGCGATAGCGTAATGGTTAAGGTTCTCTCCTTGAATGTGCCCAGATCCCATATGGGCGCTGGTTCTAATCCTGGTGGCTCCACTTCCCATCCAGCTCCCCCCTGCTTGTGGCCTGGGAAAGCAGTCAAGGACAGCCCAAACCCTTGGGACCCTGCACCCGCATGGGAGGCCTGGAAAGAAGCTCCTGGTTCCTGGCTTTGGATCAACACAGCACTGGCCGTTGGGGTCACTTGTGGAGTGAATCATCAGAGGGAAGATCTTCCTTCCTGTCTCTCCTCCTCTTTGTACATCTGTCTTTCCAATAAAATAAATAAATCTTAAAAAAAAAATATTAAGGCTAACCCTGGCCTGGGCAAACACCAGACACGTATCAGGGTATGCAGGGCAGGCTGAGTTTCCTGTAATACAGTTGTGCTTCTGTTTCACTTTCCTCTGCTAAATCAAAGCACAAATTTGAGTCCACTTTTGGACAGACACAATCCCAAGGGCACCTTGAGTCAGTTTCTCGTGACAAAGAGAAATGCTGACCCAGCACACTAAGTTAACTAAGTGTGAACTGATGATCAGTAGGTAAGGCAGGCCTGGGAGCCAGCACTTAGATTTTATGATGGTGAACCCAAAAAAATAAAAATAAACGTATCCATTTACCTGATTGCCTGCCCTGCCACTCCCACCCCAGTCAGCCCTCCAGACATGGTGGAACACTGCCCTAAATAACCCCACTGTCTACCTGGCACACAGCATGCTCCCATGACTCCCATAGGACACAGCTACGATAACAAGAAAATGCAAAATCAGATGAAGGAGTCAGGGGAGACGGACTCACAGACCAAATTAGGTTCCTTCCAGCAGTGCTCTCACATGAAAGCTGCTGACAGCCCCAGAGGCGGCACTATAAGAACAACTGCATGTACAGAGTGGAGGATGTGTCTCAAACAAGACCCCGCTGGGCTCATGGACCTGCTCAAGGCCCTGATACAGCGTGGACTTCGGGGTGCAGGTGAGTCTGTAGCGTTGTAGGAGAAACTGGCCGTGTCCTCCAGACAAGGCTGGGCTGCCACACTGAGACACTAGAGGCCTCTGCCTTCCAAGTCCGATGCTTTGGCCTGGAGGTTTGACAGGACACAGCATGCTAACAACCTTGAGGCTTCAAGAATGTGCGAAGTTCAATCATCCCAAGGGCCTTGAGACACAGTGTAGAGCTGCAGTTGGTTTCCACTAACAGCCACAATCAAGGCCTTTGTGGGGGCTCCTTTAGGGGCATTTGAGAATTGGACAGCCTGGAAGGAAGAGGTTGAGGTCGTGAGACACTGCCTAGGCTCATGGACTCACTCCGTGCCTCGATCAGAGGAGGAGCAGTTTGAACGCTAGAATGAGTTTTGTAAGCTACCGAGACTCCAACCAGTTCATCTGGGTTGAAGGGAAAGGCACCCGTTTATCCTGTTCTCTGTTCTTTCAATATGTATTGAAAATTTTAAAAGCCGTTACTTACCTGAGAGGCAAAGAGACAGATGAGCACTGATTCACTCCCCAGAATGCCTGCCAAGGCAAGTGTGGGAGCTGGGAGCTGAACTTAGGTCTCCCACGTGGGTGGCAGGGACTGAACTGTTGGGCTGTTACCACTGCCCTTCTGGGTGCACATTAGCAGGAAGCTGGAGTCCTGAACTACTGCTGGGAGTTGAGCTGAGGCACTCAGATGGGGGATGTGGGAGTTATATTGCTAGGTTAAGTGCCCATTCCAGAGGAGGCAGTGCCATGGCATAGCAAGTTAAGCCTCTGTCTATGATGCTGACATCCCATGTGGGCACTGATTCATGTTCCAAGTGCTAGCTCCACTTCTGATACAGCTTCCTGCTAATGGCTTGGGAAAATAGCAGAGGATGACCCAAGTGCTTGAGCCCCTGCACTCACGGAACCAAGGAGAAGCTCCAGGCTACTGGCTTTAGACTTGTACTGCTCCAGCCATTGCAGCTGTTGTGGAATAAACCAGCAGATGGAAGATCTCTTTTTCTATGTCTCTCCTCTATCTATAAATCTGCCTTTCAAATAAAAAAAAAAATAAATCTTTTATAAAAATGTCCGCTCCTGCTCATGCTAGCCTCCATTGTAGCTGTTTCAGCTTAAGGGGAATCTTTGCTTGTGATCAATTATTCTAGCTCTGCAGTAGGAGATGAGGAATGGCAAGGAACTGGAATCCAGCATCTCTTATTCCAAGGAGCAACCAAGTGACTGAGCAAATGGCAGAAAGCTGCTAGAAGCTGTAGAGAGGGGGCTAGCACAATGGCTCAACTGGCTAATCCTCTACCTCCAAGTGCTGGCATCCCATATAGGCACCTGTTCATGTCCTGGCTGCCCCACTTCCCATCTAGCTACCTGCTTGTGCCCTGGGAAAGCAGTCAAGGATGGCTAAAGTCTTCGACACCCCTGCACACGTGTGGGAGACTAGGAAGAAGCTCCTGGTTCTTTGGCTTCAGATTGACTCAGCTCTGGCCATTATGGACGTTTGAGGAATGAATCAGTGGATAGATCTTTCTCTTTGTTTCTCCTTCTCTGTAAATCTCCCTTTCAAAAAAAAAAAAAAAGCTGTAGCAAGCCAAGTTGTTAATGACAATACTACTCTTGGTAGAAATACTTTTTAAGAAGTTTCTTCCAGGAAGGAAACGCCAGCAAAAATTTAGAAAACTGTGATTAAGGCTTGGCACAATGGTTCAGTGGCTAAATCCTTCCCTTGCATGCACCAGGATCCCATATGGACGCTGGTTCCTGTACTGGCTGCTCCAGTTCCCATCCAGCTCCCTGCTTGTGGCCTGGGAAAGCAGTTGAGGACAGCCCAAAGCCTTGGGACCCTGCATCGGCATGGGAGACCCGGAAGAAGATCCTGGCTGATGGCTTCAGATCGGTGGCCACTGGGGCAGTGAGCTAGTGAACAGATCTGTCTCTGTCTCTCCTTCTCTCTATAAATGTGCCTTTCCAATAAAAATAAATAAATCTTTTAAAAGAAAAGAAAAACTGTGTTCATGTTCTTCTCAAACATGCCTTAACACTGAGAAATCCCTCTCATTTTTTCTTTCAAATAAATAAGTAAATAAATAAATAACATTTTTAAAAGTAACATAAGGTTTTTAGCTTTCAAAGAACACACAGCCTAGCAGCTTTAGGGAAAAACTCAAAAGAAACAACACAGCGCAGTACGCGCATTTTGTAGATGTGTGTTTAAATTATTCCAGTCTAAAGGCTCCTTTCCCTCAAAGGCCTTTCTCACCTGGCCACCCAGTCTGAAACAGGTTATTCTAGTCTTTCTCTTTTCTTCCCAGGCACTGATCACGAGGTGTTACTAGATATTTACTGATAAGTTGATTTGCTCTGTGTGTTCCCCCATATCAACTAGAGGTTTCCTGAGGCAGGTTTTGTTTCTGCTTTGCATCTTCTTCTTATTATTATTTTAAAATTTATTTATTTTTATTGGAAAGATTTGCAGAGAGAAAGATCTTCCATCTCCTGGTTCATTCCCCAAATGGCTGCAACGGCTGGAGATGATCTGATCCAAAGCCAGGAGCCAGGAACTTCCTCCAGGTCTCCCACATGGGTGCAGGGTCCCAAAGCTTTGGGCCATCCTACACTGCTTTCCCAGGCCACAAACAGGGAGCTGGATGGAAAGGGGGGCAGTCAGAACATGAACCAGCACCCATATGTTTGGATGCTGGTTCTTGGCTATGGAGGATTAGCCAGTTGAGCCAAAGCATTGGCCCCTGTTCTTTGTTTCTTACTGATTTTTTCAATACCTGGCCCCTGTCTGGCACCTGAGAAGCCTTCAGCAGAAAATCATGGAATGAATTAGTAAAAAGGCACTGGCTTAACCAGTCATGCTGCCTGGTAGTTAAGATTCTAGTTAAGGATGCTGGCATTGTGGCATTGCAAGTTAAACTGCTGTTTGCGATGCAGACATTCCATGAGACCTAATTGCTGTACTTCTAATTCCGCTCCTGGGAAAACAGCAGCAGACGACCCAAGTGCTTGGGCCCTTGCATCCACATGTGAGATCCGGATGAAGCTCTCTGCCCACCCCTGGCCATTGCAGCCATTTTTGGAGTGAGCCCGCAGATGGAAGACCTATCTTTCCCTTTCTTCCTGCAACTCTGCCTTTCAAAAACACAAGTAAGTAAAGCTTAAAAAAAAAAAAAGACTCTAGCTAAGACACCTGCCTTGTAGATTGGAGTGTCTGGGATTGGTGCTCACTTGCAGCCCTTTACTCTTGACTCCAACTTCCTGCCAATGCAGTGGTGATGGCTCAAGCTTCCTCCCACCCGTGTGAGAGATGTGGATTGCATTCCTGGCTTCCAACTTGAGCCCAGCCCCGACCCAGTCATTGCAGGCATTTGAGAAGTAACCCAGCAGATGGGGGATTTTATCTATATCTCGTCATGCTGCCTTCAAATGAACAAATAATAAATTTAACAACTAACTACTGGCCATACCTAGGGATTCAGTCAGTGGTTCTCTAAGTGGGATCTCCAAACCAACAGGATTTATTAGAAGTGAAAATCCTTCGTCTTACGCTAGACCAGGGTCAGAATGAGACACTCCGGGGGAAGGAGGCCAGGACTCTGTGTTGGAATGGACCTTCCCGGGAGTTCTGAGGCACACTGAAGTTTGAGAGTACTCTACTGGGTTAATAAATGACCATGTTTTCATACCTTAGTCAGAGAAGGAGGGAAAAAGGATGGGCAGGAGCAGACCCACGGATTTTAAACATTTAAAATTTTATTTTTATTTGAGAAGTTCAAATTGAATGTATTTATTTAAAATTTTATTTTTATCTTACTGAGAAGAGGGAAAAAAGAGATTTCATTCATGGGTCCACTTACCAGATGTTCTTAGAGTCAGGGTGGGGCTAGGGCTGGGATCCAGGAACTCAATCCTGGTCTCCCAGAGGTGTGGCAGAGGCTCCGTTCCTTGAACCACCACTGATCACTCCCCTTTCTTGTTCATTTTTTCTCTTCGTTGTCAACTACACTAAGCAATGCTGTCATTAAAAAAATCTGTTGTGCATGGTGCTAAATAGTAGTACTCAGATGGACAAAATGGCTTGTCCTATGGCACTTACATAAGCAGGAAGCGAGAATCAGAAGTTGGGGTTGGGCATCCAAGGTAGCCACTCCGACAGCAGACGTGATTATCTTAACTGATAGGCCACGTGCCGGATGCAACACGTATGGGTTGTAATATGGAAACAAGAAGTAATTGTCTCAAGTGGGAACCGCTTCACAGAGAGGTCAATATTTTCGAGGAAGCTTGCGGTTAGATAAATGACGAATTGGAGAAATCAGGAATAGGACTGTACTTATAAAGGCACACAGGCATGGGTTGCATGGCTTTCAGAGGGGGTGTGATTAGTTCTGTGGGGAGTCCACTGTGTGGCAGTGGATGGCTTGGGGAGAGATGAAGAGGCAGATGCAGGTGAGGAGGGGATGTGGCATCACCTCCCTCCTCTTGAGTCAGGCTTCCAGGTGGCTTCACTGGCCTGCTCCTGCCCATCCTTTTTCCCTTCTTCTCTGGTCTCCTTCCTTCCCCTTAGGGGGTGACACAGCCTAACTTCTGGGCCAATCCCAGCCTTCCCCACAGCTGTTAGCTGTGCCCAATGTGTGTGTCTGGTGTGCAATTTTGGAACTAGACATTGGCAGGCCCTGGGGAATTCAGGAGAACAGCTCTGGATGCTGGGATGCTCCGAGGGAGCTTTAGAGGGTCCCTGTAGCTCATCTGGCTTCCAGGACTTCAGAGAAAGTCTTTTGTGGGGAGATTTTTTTCTGGTTCTGTGAGAGAGGCAGCATGCCAGGCTCAGAGTTTCTCAGGACTCAGGCTTGCGTCACTCTGTGCCACGTCCCACTCCCAGGAGAACTGACTCCTGGCTGCACCTTCTCTTCGGGTACACAGCTATGCTGGTCCCCTGGGTCTCCAACCTATTTGTGCTTGGAAGGGAGGAAGCGTGATAACAGCCTTCATCACAATAGGCTCTGTTTACCGAGTACTTGGTGTGCTGGCTCCGTGAGTCAGCGTGAGTGGCTCACACACCCCTAGTTCTTGACTTGGTGAGACCCAGTGCCCTTCTCTTGCAGTATTTTGCAGCTGCCACATTCAGCATTCACAGCTGGCATAACCAACTTACATTATGGATTTCTAAAGTTAAACCATAGAATGTTGCAATTAAGGTAAGGTGAAAATAAGAGGAACATAGTATTAGAATATATATATATATATGTATGTATATATATTAAAGATCTCTTTATTTTAATTGAAAGGGCAGATTTAAAAAGAATATTTATTTTTATTCTAAAGTCAGATTTACAGAGAGAAAGAGAGATAGAAAGATCTTCTGTCCTCTATTGACTTCTTAAGTGGCTACAATGGCTGGAGCTGAGCTGATTTGAAGCCAGTAGCCAGGAGTTTTTTCTGGGTCTCCCATGCAGGTGTGGGTCCCAAAGCTTTGGGCCATCCTAGACTGCTTTCCCAGGCCACAAGCAGAGAGCTGGATGGGAAGTGGGACAGCCAGGACACAAACCGATGCCTTATGGGATCCCAGCACACACAAGGCAAGGATTTAGCTGCTAGGCTATTGCACTGGCCTGAAAAGGCAGATTTTACAGAGAGGAGAAACAGAAAGATTTTTCTGTTTGTTGGTTCACTCCCCAAGTGACCTCAATGAGTGGAGCTGAGTCAATCTGAAGCCAACAGTCAAGAGCTTCCTCAGGGTCTTCCAAGTGGGTGCAGGGTCCCAAGGCTTTGGGCCGTCGTCTACTGCATTCCCAGGCCACAAGCAGGGAGCTGGATGGGAAGTGAAGCAGCTGGGATACAAATCAGTGCCCAAATGGGATTCCATAATATATTTTTTTAACATTACAGAATATAATTTAAAAATATTTTTGAAATTGTAATTATTTGAGAGAGAGTGAGAAGAAAGAGATTTTCCATTTGTAGTTTCGCTCCTCAAATAGCCACAATGACCAGAGCTGGGCTGGATAACATTTTTCAGGTCTCACAGGTGAGTGTAGTTGCCCAAGCACCTGAATCATCCTTTGCTGCTTTCCCAGACACTCTAGCAGGAAGCTGAATCAGAAGTGTAGCAGCTAGAACTCAAACCAGCAAATGGGATGCTAGTGTCACAGATGCTTAAATTGCCACAATGCTGACTTTGAGAATATAAGCGTTTCTTTCTTTTCTTTCTAATTGTTATTATCATATTATTATTTTATGATACAGCTTTATAGACCCTGGGATTTCCCCTCTTCCCTCCCCTAATAGCCCACTCCTGCCCCAATGAGTTCTCCCATATCATTACAACAGCATAGTTCTTCATAGATAGTCTTAAGCCCATCATTGCAGGCAGGGACAGTGGCAGAGAGTTCAGCATCCCAATGTTAAGACATATCCAACAGTTTTACTGGGAGTCCATCCTCAATCTGGAAGCAGAGATGCATACTGCACCATATCCTTACATCTGGACATGTCAGTCTCCACTACAGTTGCTATAAATCCCCCAAGTGAAAAGCCACAAAACAAAACCAACAACAGGAAGAAAAAACAGAAACTTATAATGCCAATGAAGAACCTCAGTGTTTTCTGCTTTTTGTGATTTCTGTCTTGCTTGCTTGGCTGGGGGCTGTGGGAACTCCAGGTCTGACAGTCTATGTGATTCCTGGCAGGTCACCTGGCAGGTCACATAGGCAGAGCACTCCTCAGAAAGGAGGCCTCTAGTGTTAGACAAGACTTGCTCACTACCCCACAGCCCACCAGTTTGTACTATTTGAAAGTTGCTTGCTTCAAACCCACCAATCGAAGTCTGCCAACTTGCTCTTTTTATTTTTTTTATTTTTAAAAATTTATTTATTTTTTAATAACATTGTATTATGCAACACAGTTTTATAGGTACTGGGATTCCCACCACCCCTCCCATAACCCTCCCTTGCTCTTTTTAAAAGTTAACAGTTAAACTGACCAATCATGACTGTAGAACTGTGTGGAATTTTCTTGAAATCTATTAAAACCTTGTGCTGTCCAACCTCAGCCCTTCTGCTGCCCCTTCTGCTGCTGATGTTGCTCAGCTACTGACGCTCTCCCAGTCCTGCCGGGCTAGAGTGAAGGCTGAGAGCTCAGGCTAGCCTGAATAAACCACCCTTATGCATTTGCATTGACTTCAGACTCCTGATGATTTCTGGGGATCTCAAAACCTGGGTACAACACCATGAAGTTAAATAACATGCTACTGAATCACTAATGTGTTGCTGCAGAAATGAAAAAAGGAAATTAAGAACCTTCTTGAAGAAAATGATTTTACTGTATGATCTGACTTATTATAGAATTTTTCTTAAAATTTTACTTCCTTTTATTATTATCATTTTATGATACAGTTCCATAGGCCTGGGATTTTCCCTATCCTCTCCCCAGTTCCCTCTCCCCTCATTGAACTTACCTATGTAATTACTATGGTATAGTTCTTCATAACAGTCATATGTCCATCATTGCAGGCATGGACAATGGCAGAGAGTCCAGATTCCTATTGTCAAGATATAGTAAACTGTTTCATTGGGAGTCCATGTTTGTCCGGAAGTAGAGATGCATACTGCATTGTATCCTCACATCTGGATACGACAGTTTCTGTTACACAGTTACCCTACATCCCCTGGGCTCTTATGTTAGACTTCCACCATGGTCTCCGTAGCCCAGCTCCTGGCTCAACACTCCACTGCCTGTGATCTTGCACTGTTTTTGCACCATCATCTGTACAACACTTCTCCCAGTTCCAGTTTGCAGTTGCCAGGATGATAATGCATGCACAGCTCACTGCTGTCCCTGCAGTGTCAAAGCCTTTGCCACACTGTACAAAATGGCACCTGATGTGAAACTCGTGGAGTTCTTGATTTGCTGGCTGCTAAGTCTGCAGGCTACCTGGACCAATTTTGGATGAAACCTGAAGGATGCCACATCATTTCAATTCACTGAGCCTGAAATGAGTTCACTCCCAGCTTAGTGCATGTGCAGTCCTGTCCCATAGCCATTGTCTCCTTACACAAGATGGCATCTGATTCAGCTCTAGTGGGGGTTTGGGCTGTGAAATACACCCTGTTCCCACATCACCTGTTTGGGATCTGCTGCTCTGTCTCTGCTCCTGGTCAAATCAAACAAACCGCAGGACGGCCAGTTCTTTGTCTGGATTGACCTCCTGAGTTCTTGGTGAACTCCTCTTCCCACCCGGTTGCTGGTGGAGTTCCGGCTACCAGTGGAGTTCAGATCACCACTTGCTGAATGCCACTGGGTTATTGGGTCATTGCAGCACCACACGGTTGTCTCCATTGCTGTCCTGTGTCCATCAGTCTCCAGGCGCCCCTCTCCTGTAGGTCTTTCCTCTCTTATTTCCTGGAGTGTGTCCTACTGCTTCACCCTGGCTAATATTTCTTCATCTCTTTTTAAGTGTTTCAATAAGGAAGTTTTCTTGGACAGATTTCTGTCAGAAGATAACAAATAGTCACAGGATTGCATCTTAGAATCCCTGTGAATACGATAGAGTTGTAAATGCAGATGGATACAGGTGTGTTATTGCCAGCAGTACTACTGCCAATCCATTATGGTTTCAGCAAAGGACAACTCTCTTACTAAAATTCCAAATAAAGCCATGTATGCAGTGTCTTCAAAAGTCCATAGGAAATGAATATTATATATATATGAAAAAGCTATGTTTGGGGGCCAATGTGGTGGCATTCAGGCTAATCCTCTACTTGCAGCGCTGGCATTTCATATAGGTGCCAGTTTGAGTCCTGGCTGCTCCACTTCCCTTCCAGCTCCCTGCTCGTGGCCTGGCCTTTGGACCCTGAGCCGGGTGGGAGAAATGAAAGAAGTTCCTGGCTTGCAGGGTCAGACTGGCACAGCTCTGGCTATTGTGACCATTTGAGGAATGATCCAGCGGATGGAAGACTCTCTGTAATGTAACCCTGACTTTCAAGTGAAATAAATGCATCTTATTTTTTTTAAGCTATGGTTGAATTTCAACTTTTGGCACCAAAATAAACTCCTATCATTCATTTTCCATACTCTTCCCTTAATTGGCTTGATGAGCTGATATCTTTTGCTTGCTTATGCTGCCTTTCTATACTCTGCATTTAGTCCTGGGAGCCTAACCCGCTAATTATGCACACACCCACTGGTTTCTTATCAGCTTTGCCCAATAGAAGCATAAGCAGAAAATGGAGAAAGGGAGGTAGGGTAGATCAGGGTGTTCATTTCTCTGGTTACCTCCTTTTAATTATTGGAAAGGCAGATTCAAGACAGAAGGAGAAACAGAGAAAAAGATCTTCCATCTGCTGGTTCACTCCCCCAAGCAGCCGCAACGTGCAGAGCTGAGCCAATCCAAGGTCAAGAGCCAGAAGCAGGATCCTTAGGCTTTGCACCATCCTCTACTGCTTTTCCAGACCACGAGTTGGGAAATGGATGGCAAGTGGAGCAGCTGGGATATGAAACAGTACCCATACAGGAGATTCTGGCACTTACAAGCCAAGGATTTAGCTATTGAGCCATTGTACCGGGTCCTGGTTAACTCCTTGGTAGTACCCCCTATCTAAGGTCCTTGCAGCACTCAAAGTGATTTTTTGGGTGGATTGAGTGGAGGCCCCACAAAAGGTATCTCCATGTTCTAACTCCCGGATCCCATGAGCATGAGCTTCTTTGTAGATGGAATCAAGGTTTATGGGATGAGATCATGCTGAATAAACTATTTGGGCCCCAAATGAAATGAAATAAGAAGCAGAAGTGAACACACAGAAAGGAGATGGAAGCTGAGACCGAGTCATGCTGCCACAAGCCAAGGAATGCTGGAAGTCTCCAGGAGCTTTGAGACTCACACAAGCAATCTAGGATTCTTCCCTGGGGCCTTGGGAGGGGCTGTGGAGCAGTCAGGATGCTCCTTGGTGTATGATGAGGTCATGCTCTAATACCTCATTACAAATAGATAATATTCGATGGGAATATTATATTTAAGGCAACTTAGTCTACCCTACTTGTTGTTGTTGTTGTTAATTTGAAAGGCAGAGAGACACAGGACAAAGAGTACCTCCCATCTGCTAACTCACCCATCCACATACCTGCGACTGCCAGGGTTTGGCCAGGCCTTCCTGAGTGGAAGCCAAGTTCCTACCTTATTTAGGCCACTGATATTTCAGATCTCTCCTACTAGCAGAAGAACAACATTCCTTCTCCATGTAACTCCCTCAAATCCTCTTCTAATTCAAATTTTCTTCACCAAATGGCCCCCCAGGCCATTTGTCCAGTCATTTATCCACTCTAGCATTCTCTGATTGAAGATAAATTAATCATGTCAGTGTAGAAGGATCTCATAAATATATCAGAGCACCAAAAACTTACCAGATGGTGTCAGTGTTTTTAAATTAATATTATGATTTGTTGTGATTTAATTGTCACAACCAAGGAGATTAGTGTGTATTATGGGTTTTAGTAAGGAGAAAATCCTATTAGTGGTATGAGTTCTATGAGACTATTGGATGTGAATAAAAGAAACAAGGACTGACCTGGAGCTTCTCCCAAGAGAAAATCTTAGGGATCTTAATAAAGCACTGATTTCAGAGAATCTGCGATGTGGTCTGGGATTCTGCATTTCACAATAGTGACTGCGTAACGCTGCTTGCCCTGGATATTTGAAAAGCAGAGATTAGGGAGACTGCTCCAGGTGCTAGGGCAGGAGAGCAGAGAGAGAAAAAGTGGCCAGTACCATGACTCAACAGGCTAATCCTCCACCTGCAAGAGCCAGCATCCTTATGTGGGCACTGTTTTGTTTCCCAGCTGCTCTATTTCCCATTCAGCATCCTGCTTATGGCCTGAGAAAGCAGACGAAGATGGCCTAAAGCTTTGGGACCCTGCACCCTCATGTGGTACTGGGGAAAATTTCCTGGCTCCTGGCTTCAGATCAGCTCAACTTTTGCTGTTGTGATCCCATTTGGGGAGTGAACCAGCAGATGGAATACTTCCTCTGTCTCTCCTTTTCTCTGTAAATTTGCCTTTTAAATAATTTTAAACAAAAAAGAGGAGAAAAGTAAGCTGACGGCCAGAAAAAAGAGAATATCTAAAAAGGAGATGTAAAAAAGGCCCAGTGTGGTAGCCTAGTGGCTAAAGTCCTCGCCGTGCACACACTGGGATACCATATGGGAAATGGTTCTAATCCTGACAGCCCCACTTTCCATCCAGCTCCCTGCTTGTGGTCTGGTAAAGCAGTTGAGGACGGCCCAAAGCCTTGGGACTCTGCACCTGCATGGGAGACCCATAAGAGGCTCTGGGTTCCTGGCTTCAGATCGGAGCAGTTCCTGCTGTTGTGGCCACCCAGGGAGATGGAAGATCTTCCTCTCTGTCTCTCCTTCTCTCTGTATATCTGATTTTCCATAAAAATAAATAAATCTTTTTTTAAAAGGAGATATAAAAAGCTATTTACGGGCCCAGCACCGTGGCCTAGCGGTTAAATTCCTTGCCTTGAATGCGTAAGGATCCCATATGGGCACCAGCCAACCCAATCTGGCTTTCCTCTGATCCAGGTTACATGAGGTCAACAGGTGTTGTTCCCTACCTGTTCTGATCTGCCCCCATCCTGGCTCTCATGTTCACCAGTGGGAGTGTTGGTCCAATAGGGGAGTCCCACACAGCCCCCATACTGGCTTCTCCCCTTCCCCTCCCCCCGCCCCCGGATCTCACATGTGTTGGTTGGGTGCTATGGCCCAATCTAGCATGGCTCACCTCCCCTCAGCATTTGCCAAGTGGGTGCTGTAGCCTGGCTGGGCCTGGGCCACCCTAAATTCTAGTTCGTGCTGATGGGTGCTGCAGCCTAGCCCAGTCTAGCTGGCCCCCAGTCCCCGCCCTCATGTGAACTGGCTGATGTTGTGGCTCAACCGGGCATGACTCACACTCCATTATGATGCTCAGATTCACCAGCAGGTGATATGAACTGGCCTTAGCCTGTTTTGTCCCCAACCTACACCAAATGTGTGGTGGTGGGTACTGTTAGCCGGGCTGCTCCCTGTTGTGGTTCTTGTGTTCAGCTGAAGGGACTGTGTCCTGACAGAAGAGTTCTCCAAGCTCCTCCATCAAAATCTCTCCCATTGTCAGATCTCGTGCACATTGGTGGGTCCATGCACCAGTGCTATTTAGTCCACCTCCTGTTCTAGCAGGAACAGTGGCCTTTCCTGACCAGCCTTCACCTGTTCCGTTTTTTACTGTTGGGTGTTACAGCCCAGCCAGGCCTTGTCCACACCCAGACACAGCTCACACATGGCTCAGCAGCAGCAGAGACCTAGCCCAGCCTGTCCTATACCTACCCTGGTTCTCATGAGCACCAGTGGGTGCTGGTGTCTAGCCCAGTCTGGCACATCCCAGATTCAGTCCACACTTGTGCTGAGGAACACTGCAGCCATGTTCAGACCAAACAGAAGCCCCCATCCAGCTCCTGTACTCACCAGTGAGAGCCACAACCCACCCAGGGCATCCCTTTAGCTCCCTAACCAGGCCTGATCCAAGCCACAAACCTCATGCATGCCAGTGGTTGCTCTGACCCAGTTTGGCATAGTCCCTCACATGTCTTGGCCTTTGCCTTTGGATGCTGTAGCCTGACCTGGCCCAGCTGATCCTCAGTCCCAACTCAAGCTGGCAGATGTTGCAATCTGGCTCTATTCACTCTGCTCCCATCCCTGGCTCATGCAAGCCAGTAGGTATAAGAACTTAGCTTGGGGCCCGACGCGGTGGCGCAAGTGGTTAAGGTCCTCGTCTTGCACGCCTGGGATCCCATATGGGCGCTGGTTCTAATCCCGGCAGCCCCACTTCCCTTCCAGCTCCCTGCCTGTGGCCCGGGAAGGCAGTCGAGGACGGCCCAATGCTTTGGGAACCTGCACCCGCGTGGGAGACCCAGAAGAGGCTTCTGGCTTCGGACTGGCATGGCACCAGCCATTGCGCTCACTTGGGGAGTGAGTCATCAGACGGAAGATCTTCCTCTCTGTCTCTCCTCTCTGTATATCCGCCTTTCCAATAAAAAATAATAAAAATAAATCTTTAAAAAAAAAAAAAAGAACCTAGCTTGGCATGACCTGTACTCAAACCTGGTTTCTGCACTTGCCAGTGAGCTAAGGTTTGCTAGCTCTACTTGGTCTGCCACTTCCAAAACCAACCCACACACCTGCCATTGGATGGAGATACATTTTCCAACCTACCCAAACCCCAGGCCTGGACCGTATCCTCACCAGTGGGAGCTCTGACCCACTAGGGTGTTTCCCAATTTTCTCCACTTGTTACCCTCTCAGACCCAGATTTCACACATGCTGGTGGGTGCTAAGTCCTTGTCTGGCATAGCCTGCCCCTCCATCTTGGCCTTTGCATGGGCTGATGAATGTTGCAGCCTGGCCCACTCCACACACTGCTTTAGGATGCCCACTCCACACCCTGCTTTAGGATGGGTGCGGCAGCCTGGACCTGTCCAGCCTATTCTTGGTCCCAATACCTGTGAGTGTTGGCAGGTTCCATGGCCACATGTAGCTCAACCCATCACCACCCCAACTCTTAAAAAAAAAAAAAGATGTAATTATTTATTTATTTTGTTGGAAAGTCAGATATACTGAGAGGAGGAGAGACAGAGAGAAAGATCTTCCGCTCAATGATTCACTCCCCAAGTGAGCGCAATGGCTGGTGTTGGGCTGATTCAAAGCCAGAAACCAGGAACTTCTTTCAGGTCTCCCACACGGGTGCAGGGTCCCAAGACTTTGGGCCGTCCTACACTGCTTTCCCAGGCCACAAGCAGAGAGCTGGATGGGAAGTGGGGCTGCCGGGATTAGAACCGGCGTCCATATGGAATTCTGGTGCATTTAAGGTGAGGACTTTAGCCTCTAGGCCACCACGCCAGACCCGTCCACCACCCCAACTTTTAAGCTAACCAGTGGAACTTGTATTTCCACAGGGTTTGGCCCACTTATCCCCCACAGAATCTACCCCTGGACCTGGTTCTCTTACATGCTGATTAGTGTCATAGCCCTGTCTAATATGACCCATCTCCTGTTCCAGCATTCAGTCAGATACTGGGATCTAGTCCTGCTAGATAGGTCCCCAGCCCTAGCTTTTATTTGGGCTGGCGTGTGGTGGTCAGCAACGTTCCATGCTAATCAGCCCATCTCAGGACTCCCATGTGGTCTGGTGCATCAGTCTGACCCAAACAGATCTTCTAATCTTTTCCTTCCAAACCACCAGGTCTCAGTCCCCTCGCTTACCTCCAAGTACAGTGACCCTGTTGTTGGGAGTTCCTCAGGATTCATTCCTCATCCACATGTATAGTGGCTTTATCCATGGATGTCCCTAGGCAGTAATTGCACACCCACAAGTCCCCAGAGTTCGTCTCCAGACCCAAGCTAAGATGGTGTCGGCTGCTTTTAAACAGCCAGGTTATATTGTGCCCTCTCACTCTTCCCCTGCCCCACAACCAGCCAAAAGCAGCTAGTGGGTTGGAGAGTCTCGTTCATGTGCCCAGCCTCATGGCTCTGACAAACGTGGCAATGGGCAATTTCATGATTGTGCCATTCTAATTTTATTGTATGTGAGCACAGCAATTTCATGCTTGTGAAAACACCATGGAGGGCATTTCCACAACCCTAGGAATTATAAGTCAATCAGTCAGAGATGTGGCCTCCCGACACAATGGATGGAGGAGGTAAGCCCAAGATAGAGGTAGTAACCCAAGATGTATGTGGCTGCCATTGCCATCCAAGGCATTCATTCTGAAGGTGAAGTTTACTTTGTTCTATGTAGAAACAGTGCCTTCTAAAATAAAAGAGTATGGTATGGTAAACATAGACCCCACTAATGCATCATCATTTTAAGCCTTGTGTTGTACTTTTATACCACTGGCAGCCCAGTAGGTTGGCTGACATGAGCATCACTGCAAACATGAATAACATTGCATCAGGGTTTAAGATGCCTATGCCAGGGCAGGCATTGTGCTTCATGCCTGCTCCCCACATGAGAGTGCCTGGATTTGAATCCAGCTCCACTATTGATTTCAGTTTCTTACTAATGAGCAGCCAGAGAGGCAGCCTGTAATGATTCTAGCAGTTGGATCTCTGACACCCACAATGGCTGGGGCTGGGCCAGGAAGAAACTCAGAGCTGGAAACACAATCCACATCTCCGACAGAGGGGTGATACAGACCCAGTTACTTGAGCCAGCAGCAATGCCTCCCCGAGTCCATGTTAACAGGAAGCCAGCAGCGTGAGTTGGAGGTGGGTATTAAACCTGGTGCTCCAATGAGGGATGAAACATCGAAAACAGCCGTGACCAGCTGCTTGGCTGCCTGCCTGTCCAGGCGTGTCTCTGTTTGCTTGTCTCTTAGCTCCTAGGCCTACAGCCCTTGGCATTTCTTGGCCTGTGGCTGGGGGACCGTAATCTCTGCCTCTGTTTTCACATAAGGGTTCTCTGTGTATTTTTGGGTCTGAACAGCCAGTCAGATAAGACTAGGAGCCAACTCTATTCCAGGGTGACCTTAACTTAATAGAAATAATTATATGTGTGATGACCATATTTGCAAATAAGGTCACCTTCTGAGGTGCTGGGGATTAGGATTTCAACCAACCATTTTTGTGTGCAGCTAATGTGGGAGAAAAGCAGAATTTTATTTTACAGCAATTTTCTTATTATTTTTTGAATGTTTGTATTTCTTTTTTTAAAAAAAGATTTATATATTTTTATTGCAAAATCAGATATACAGAGAGGAGGAGAGACAGAGAGAAGGATCTTCTGAAAATGATTCACTCCCCAATTGGCCACAACGGCTGAAGCTGAGTTGATCTGAAGCCAGGAGCCTGGAGCCTCTTCCAGATCTCCTGCATAGATGCAGGGTCCCAAGGCTTTGGGCCATCCTCTACTGCTTTCCTAGGACACAAGCAGGGAGCTGGATGGGAAGCGGAGCAGCTGGGACACAACTGATGCCCATATGGGATCCCAGAGCTTTGAAGACGGGGGATTAGCAAGTTGGGCCATCATGCCAGGCCCTTATATCAGTTTGAGAGCTGCTGGAGCCAGTGCTATGGCATGGCAAGTTAAGCTGTTGCCTTCCATGCTTGTATCCCATATGTGTGCCTGTTCAATTCTAGGTTGCTCCACTTCCTACTCAGCTCTTTGCTATTGTACCTGGAAAAAGTGCTTGAGTCCCTGCACCCACATGGGTGACTCAGAAAAATCTCTTAGTTCCTGACTTTAGATTGGTTTGGCAAATGGCCATGTGGCCATTTGAGGAGTGAATGGGATGTAGGAAGATCTCTCTTTCTGTAATTCTGCTTTTCAAAGAAAAAAAAATGTATCTTTGAGAGATGTTTCCTCTGGTAGGTGTTAGTTTCATTTAGATCAGGGGTCATAAGCTGGCGATTCAAGGCCAAATTTCACCATGAGGTATGTTGGTTAGCTGGAATTTCCACCATTTAATAATGTCTTACACTGTCAGACTCATCAAGCTGCATCACTGGTGTGGCCCTCACACACACGGGCATAGGTAGCCCTTGGTTTAGAAGCAGGGACCTTAGAGTACCCCTTATTGTTTTGCCAAGGTAGCCTCAGAGCTGCCCTTTCATTGACCAGGAATCAGGCTCAGAAAGGAAAAAAGACCTAGAATGATCACACAGCTGGATCCAGCTCAACCCTCCGTATCCCGTTCTTGGCTTTGGGCTTTGATTAGGGTCATTTCTACAAATCAAACACTGAGTCCGCAGTGGACCCTCCTGGTACTCCCACAACCCACCTACCCCAACCATTTCCCTGGCTAGATCTTTGGAGCAGCAAATGCTAAACTCGGGCACATTCCAAAGGGAAAAACCTTTGCAGATGTTTCTCTCAGCAAGTAGAAAGTATAACAATGCGCTAAGCTAAGCTGTCTGGTTTTGAGTTTGGCTAAACTTTCCTTTTCCAAGTATGTAAAGAAAGGAGAGTGGAATGGTGTGTGAATGGGACCAGATGTGGAACAACCTCTGGGGGGTGTTTCTTCCACTGGAGCCCCCTCCCACATTCTCTGTTTGGAAAAGCAGCTGTCATAGAAGGCGCAGGCTTTCAGACTTGGCTTTTGGTTGTTCTTTTGAGAGTTCATTATTCTGGATCTTATGCTTAGAAAAATGAACTCACAAATGCAAAAGGATGGAAAAGAGTATTTGGTATTTGGTATTTCCTTTATGATCCTGAAATCTAATCATAAATAATCTGGGCAAATTGGTTTGTTTATTCTTGGTGTTCAGCAGGTCCTTTCAATTTGTAACTACATATTTCCTCACCTTTAGGCAATATCCCACTATTACTGTTTTTTTTTCCCCCCTCCATTCCTTCTGTATAGAGATTTCTATGAAATAGAGCTATTGAACTTCTAGATCTCTCCCTCATGCTTCCAGACTTTTTTTTTTTTAAGATTTATTTATTTTTATTGGAAGGGCAGATTTTAACAGGGAGAAGGAGAAACAAAGAGAAAGATCTTCTCTCTGCTGGTTCACTCCCTCAGTGGCTGCAACAGCCGGCAATGAGCCAATCCTAAGTCAGCAGCCAGATCTTTCTTCCAATTCATCCACACGGGTACAAGGTCCCAAGGACTTGGGCCATCCTCTACTACTTTCCCAGGCCATAAGCAGGGAGGTGGAAGGGAACTGGAGCTGCTGGGACATAAACTGGTTCCCATAAACTGGATCCTGGTATGTGTAAGGCAAGAATTTAGCCACTGAGCTATCACAATGGGCCCCAGAATTTTTTTTTTTCTAATGGTTTCTACATATGTACTTCTTCTTCTTTTAAAAAATGAACATAATAATTTATATATTTATTTACAGTTTTTTTTTAAGATAGATAAGGGGTAGACAGAGTGATGTCTCATCTACTGTTCTACTCCCCAGTACTCACAACAGCCAGGGTGGAGCCAGCCTGAAGCCAAGAGCCCAGAACTCTATACAGGTCTCCCACATGGGTGGCAGGGACCCAAGAGCTCAAGCCATTACCTATTGCCTCCCAGGGTGTGCATTGGCAGGAAGTAGGTAAAAAGTGAAGGAACCAGGACTCCAACAACAAGGCACTCCTATACGGGGTGTGGACAGGCCTTGCAATGTCTTAGCCACTGTGACATTCGCCTGCCCTCTTTATCTCCATTCTTTGAACTGAATTTTAGCAGAATTTCTGCTTGATTTTTCTACTCACTCTTTGATTATGTTTATTTCGTTATTTAGCCTATTGAATTTTTATTTGGAAAACCACATTCTAAAGCTGCGAAAATCTCTGCTTTGTTCTTAAAAAATTTTTCAGAAAGAGGACCGACACACACACGTGAGAGAGAGAGAGGGTCTTCCATCTGCTGATTCACTCTCCCAATGGCTATAATAACTGGAATTGAACCTGTCTAAAGCCAGGAACCAAGAACCTCTTCTAGGTTTGCTATGTAGGTGAAGGGCCAAAGGTTTTGGGCCATCCTCTGCTGCCTTCATGGGCCATTAACAGGGAGCTAGATCAAAAGTAGAGTTGCCAGGGTTCAAACTACTATCCATATGGGATGCTGGTACTGCTTGTGCCAGATCCACTTATTTTTTTTTTAAGATTTTTTTTATTGGAAAGTCAGATTTACAGAGAGACAAAAGAAATTATCTTCCATCTGCTGTTTCTCTCTCCAAGTGGCTGCAAAGACCCGGCTGAACCAATTTGAAGCCAGGAACCAGTAACTTCTTCCAGGTCTACTACGTGGGTGCAGGGACCCAAAGGCTTGGGTCCTCTACTGCTTCCCCAGCACTCAAGCAGGGAGCTGGATGGGAAGTGGAGAAGCAGGGACACAAACCAGCACTCATATGGGATCTTGGCGAGTGCAAGGTGAGGACTTCAGCTACTAGGTTACTGCACCAGGCCCCAGATTTATGAGGAAAAACTACCTAGAAACTTGTTAATAGGTATATTTCATATAAACACAGGATATGAATCAGTAATTTTCAAAGAAGTGGCTCTGAATACTAGCTTAAGGTAACATCTTCAACAAAGAATGGCCATGAGACAAAGGGCATCAAATTACAGGAAGGTGAACAAATGGCAGATACAGGTTGGCTGGTGGAATTTTCTGGGCAGTCTAGGATGTTGGGTTTTAATGCTGTCTTGGATGGTTAACCTTTGTCCTTCCTGGTAAACAGGGGAGGAGGATACCTTTATCTCCATAAATCTATGTCCTGCTGCTAGACAAACAGGGGGAAGACAAGCTGTCTTCCTGGTATATTTACTTCTTCCGACTGCCCTATGCTCAAGTAATTCTTATGCCAAAGTTGTGTATTTTGGGGAGGCATATTCTGGCCTCACACGGTGGATTTTTTTTTTAAATGGCACAGCAGAGAGAGAAAGAGAGAGGAATATATAAGGGAGATTTATCGTTTGCTGGCTCACTACCCAATGTCCACAATTTTAGCCAGAGCTGAGTTAGGTAAAAAGCCAAAAGCCCAGAAACCCACCTGGATTTCCCACATGGGTGGCAGGAACTCAAGCATTAAGCCTTCTGCTACTGTCTCCCCACGTGCGCATTAGCAGGAAGCTGAATTAGAAGCTGAGCAAGGACTCAAACCCCAGGCACTTCGATGTGGGCTCTGGGTGTCCCAAGCAGATCCTAACCACTGTGCCAAACGGCTGTCCCTCCCTCCCTCCCTCTGTGGTAGATGTGAATGGCCTTGCTTCAAAGTGCTGATTTCCCTTGAATGTTTAGAATTTCTAGACATGCGCTTGTCTTTTAACTGCATGTTCTTGCCCATTCTGTTGGTTGAGCCTGTGTGAAGTTGTTCTGTGGGAGGGGTAGACTGGAATGGCTGGGTATGTTCGGGGAACATCTGCCCTGAAGAAAGAGGACCTGTTTTGCTTTAGGGATGACAGCACTTTCCCCATGGTAGGGGGTGGGGAGGCGTCAGCTGCACCAGTTTGGTCTGGAGCGAGCCCCAGCTGCAGCCTGACTGGAGCCGGCGGCTGGAAGAGGAAGGATGGTTGCTTTAGCCACTGCAGATGCAGCTGTCTACTTATCCAGCCTTAGGCTGGGCTTGGAGGCCCCTTGTCCTTGCATGCATTAACTCCAACCTTTCTATTTATGTCACAGTTTTCTGGTGCCTATCATCTTTTTTTTGTTCTAGTGACAATCTTGTTTATCATTTGCCTTTGCTGTTAAACTTAGAATGGTCTTCTGTATTCTCTGCTCTCTTTCAAAATGAATACATATTCACTTTTTTTCGTCTTGTACAATTTTTATGATCTTATGTCTCACATTCAAATCTCTAAACCATCTGGAATTTATTCTAACGTCAACCATGACTTGGGACTCTACTCATTTTTTTCCCTAGACACTGAGTGAGTCAGATGTACCCACCACGCCTTCCATGTGTGTGTGCTGGAGGGCAGGAGGGCACTTTAAATGCAGCTCAGTTCTCAGGGCTCTGTAAAAAGCTGATCAGTTTAAGAATAGAAAACCTGAACTGTAACTCAGTCAGCTCACAATTCCTGCTCCATGACTGCTCACTCTGGGGATGTGGCAAGCCTCGGTTCCTGAGGGAAAATGCTCTGAGCAATGATTTAAGGCTTGCAGGGCTGAAGCAGAGAGAGGAGGCAAGAGGGTGGCTGTGTTCCTGGTACTGGGCACAGCCCGCGGGAAACACTGGCTCAGCCTTCTCAGAAGCAGCAGGGGCCTCACACGCCTTTCCCTAACTCTCCCTCCGGTCTAACCCTGTTCTGGGCTTCCCTGCTGATCCAAGTTCAGCTCCATGCCAGGGACTGGGATGCTCCTCCTGCATTTTGCAATTTTGATTATTAATAAGGGCATATTTATTTTTCTTGAAAAGCAGTTTACAGAGATGTGTGCGGCCCAGTTTTTATGTTCCGGGCGATAGAGGCTGACGCGAGTGAAAGTATTCTGTGGTATCTTTATTGCGCGCGCAAGATGAGACGGGGAAAGGCTCAGATCCGGCAGGCTGTTGTCTTATGAGTGACTGGCCCGCCTCGCGATGATAGGTCTGTGGCGTCATGATTACGCAGGGTCCTGGGGCGATGGATCGTCAGTCCAGTGTCATGCGCGGCCGCGCTCAGCTCTCTTTGGGCATGTGCTATGGCTGCGCAGTAACCAGAAAGCTCGTCACCAGGAACAAGGTATGTGGCTTTTCGGCTCGACCGCCATTTTGGTACGGAATGTAGCAAGTACATACAGATGCGGCTGGCAACATTCTCCTCCCTTTCTTATAGATAGAAAAAATAAGCTGGTATGGGCTGTCTTAGGTTTGGTAGACTCCAAGGGCCACGATCCGACATAGGGGAGGCTGCGTAGCTTGACGCAGTTCCCTGTCTTAGACCGATAATTGTCTGGTTCTATTTACCCGTCATGGGTAACACAACGGTGGTTGTAAAGAGCAATGTCTCGGACAAGGCAGTTATAAGAGTTGATCCTCTCGCGTGCAATGCGACAGTCTGCAGGTGCAAGGGCTAGTCGGTCATATGTCTGAATCAGTGTGCAATGATAATGGCCTGATGTGCGGAGCCATGATGGCCATGCTCTTAACTAAGCCTGTTGAAGCAATGCCTCAACCCATACAGGGGGAGTCCCATTCTGATGGCTGTAGGGCTTGAATGTATTGCCCACGTATTCGCTGAGCGCGGCATCTCAGACGACCAGGCAAAAAAAGGCATAAAGGCACAGCCTGTACATAAGAGCAGAATCAGCAAACCATTCCACCCATCTTAATATGGGAAGTGATGTTCCCAAATTCAAGGTTGCAGGGTATCAGCACCAACAGGATCCACCCGTTGTAGAATTACTATGGACAATGGCAATTCACAAGTCAGACTGTAGATAGAATATCAAAATTCTTCGTTCAGTTTCTTAAAGGGAGAAGAAAGCTGCGGAACAGATAAGCAGACGTTGCCTCGTGTAAGCGTCCAGCGGTTGCGACGAAGTCGGAAGGCGGTGAATGGACGGAACGAGGTCACTCGGCTGGAACAATGGAACTGGGGCGTCTTGTGGAAACCACACAAATGGTCTCGGAGCTGCTAAATAACTGGGTCTGGGCCCTTCCATTTGGATCCAGAACATGTTCACTTGACCAAGATTGCTCTGCGCCGTGTTAAAGGAATGACGATCTGCCGCATGCGGCTTGCTCATCCAGTTGTAAAAATTGCTTGGGTGCAAAGCGCAGGGCTAGCGTTGGCCGAGGGCTTGGACTGGCGAGGCCAAGTGATTACAGGTGGTTTTAGGTTTTTGCAAACAATTCGTAATAGAGCGATGATGCCCGTACGATATTCCTGGGGGACCTTGTGCGATTTATAGGAATGGGACAGTCACTAATTGACGCCCAAAATGAATCAAGGCTAATTTTAATCTTTAACACTATTGAGTGACGCCAGATGGATACCATTGGAATAGACTTAATCTGAGAAACCTGAGAATAATCCAAAGTAACGGGCCCTGTTGCCATAACATCAGTGGGGAAACTTCTGTAGGCAACTAACACATAGCTAAAAAGGCTGATTTTGATTAGGCGTTCCTAAATTGAGCTTTTTCAATAGTCCGGAAAACCTTTTATTATTAAGTTGTGTCATGGGGAGGGTTCGCTGGAACGAGATCAGAATCGGCATAAGAGAGCAAAAAGGCCGTAACTCTTGAGAAAGGGATTTAAGAAGGGTCGAACCAATAATATACCCCATAATTTCTGAAAAATCCTTCAAAAGTTCGCAATGAGAATCTTTGAGGCTTATCTTTGAGGTTAATCCCTGTTTCTGTAATTAAAGACCCTAAGAAGGCTTTCACTGCTGCATTTTTGAAATTCTCGGATGAAAAAAAAATTATAAGGCCATAATCTTGTTAAAGCCCCCGCTTCAGATCAACGTAAATCTGTAACAACTGATCTTGCTCTTGGAGCACAAATTAAAATTGGTCCATATAATGGACGAGGGGCTATGGGAAAACCGATTCGCAGAGGTTGTAACACTGGGCACCATTAAAGTTGAACAATGGTAGGACTGTTTAGCATCTGGGGCCATAAAGTTTCCTTTATATCGCTTATGTTTCTGATAAGGGATGGGAAAAGGTAAACGCAACCTCTCTATCCTTCAATGCTAATGGTATAGAAAAAAAGCAATCTTCAACTCAATCATAATAACGGCATTGCTTCCGGGCGGGATGACAAACTGGAGGCCACGTGGAACGGGACCAAAGTACTGCATCTGTGCCTTTACCAGCTATTAAATTCAGGTAGGCCGGTGCACTTTCCTGATTTCTTTGATAACAAGATCGAGTATTCCAAGGAGAAACAGAGGGCTCAGTGTCAAAATGTAGCTGTCTGAAACTATAGTTGAGGCAGCTTGGCATTTTTTCTCAAGAGGAAGGGAAAGCGGCCAATGTGGGAACCCAAACGGCACTGCTGTTTCCAAGATATGGGACAGCTGCGTTTGCCAATGGCGCTACTAAAAACCAGACCTTTACTGGCTGGATTTTCCGGGGTTTCAATTGGTGGACAATACCTTGACTCGTTACTAAACCGTTCCTTGAATATAGCCATTTTATCCTTATCTTTAGAGCGACTTCAGAATAACAGAGGCATTGGAGACTAGTCGTCATCCCATCTGTTGAGAATATCTCTTCCCCAAGGGCAAACGGTGGACAGGACATAGGGTGTGACTGTTCCCGCAATTGCTTCCTTATCTTCCACTTGTAGGGCTCTGGACCCTTTTGGATGGAGCTTGTTCAACCCCAGCCGCGTAGGCCTGTGAGAAGTTTGAATCAAAGGCCAATCAGTGGCCCTATTGGGGTTTTATTGTCTCTTCTCAGCTCTGTGTCTAAAAGTCATATAAACGGTCTATTCTCTATTTGAAATAGTATGGGTCTATCAAACCATATCATCATAAATTTATCTAAGGAACTCTACTCGGGTTCTGAAAAACAGTCTTATTGGCCCTAATTAAAGCGGTAAAAATTGATTTGGGGCTATAGGATCACTGGGCAACAGCAAAAGCACTGTGCGACTGAGCACAGCATGAAAGGAGCTAGCTTCCGGATGTAAATTCCAGGTGTTACAATAAAACTGAGAGTAAGGCTGCCGGCCTCTACAAGCCCGCGCACAGGTGGTACCGTGTCTGTTAAGATGTACGGTAGGCGTCATGCCGTCCTCTGGTTTTAAGAGGTGACTCGGTGGCGGCACAGAGGTCCAGCCTTGCAGGGTGTCGCTCCTGGACCGGGTTCCCTCATGCATGAGGAAAGAGTGCCGATCGGTCAAAGGGGACTGGGCCTTCGATCCATCTCCGTTTTTTTTTGGACTCCTGCGCATTAAGGAGGTGTTTGGCTCTGACTCGGAGAGAGGGCATCCTTTTATCTCTGATAATGACTTGATTATTGGCCAATGTCTACTTTGCGGGCACGTGGGGCATATCCCTGGCGGCTTATTGCTAGGCCAGCACGGCATTACCTGTTCTATGTCCTGGTTTGCCACACTGCAAGCACCACGGGTGTGTTCTCTCCGTATGATTAGACCTCAAATTGGCGGATGCTAGTCCATGAGCTTTAAAGGGCTCCTGTATCCTACAAACCTTTAGCCAATCTTGGAAATTCCATGGACTAGATCCTTGAGTAGGGCTCTACATTTGCCTCCATGCTCCCAAATTATCTGTCTACCATTCTAGTGTTCTGGATCTCCTCTCCAAAGGTCTTTCCAGGCCTGCTTTACGCGTGCCAACAAAATCCGCCAAGGGCCTCTGGCTCCTGCTATAAACCTGTGTAATGCCTGTTTCTTTGCCCTTTAGTGAAAGGGCCTTCCAAGCATTATAGCTGCAGTAGAATTGAGTTTATATGGCCATGGATATCTATTTTGTTCATCAGAGTATTGGGCCTTGTCCGGAAAAGCCATATTATAATACCACGGTCAAAGCGGCGCGCCGCGCTGTGGAATTTTGCGCGGGCGGTTAGCAAAAGCTCTGCATAATCCTTCCAATTAGATATGTCCCATATTAGGGAGAACAGCCTTCACCACAAATTGCCAATCAGAGGGAGTTATATTCATTCCTCCAGCGTTTCTAACCGGGGAAAAGTGTAGTTGCATGCAGACCATATTGCTTTACAGTACATGGCCAATTTCGCCCCCTAATAATGCTCTACCTTGTCTGTAAATCTTTCCTTTCATCTTCTAAGTAGGGGGAACATATTTTTGAAGTTCCGGCGTTTGTGGCTTGATCAATGAGGGAAGAGTCGCCGGCACCATAAACTCATGGGTGGCAGATGGGTCACAGGTGGAGGAGCAATAGTGAAATGGCTCAGAGACTGAGGCCATGGGCCCCGAGCAATGGCCGGGCAAGTAGTAAGTAGAGTAGTGCACGCAATTTCTCTTTTTTCTCCTTTTTGATCTCCTCTGTTTCTGCGGGTTGTTTGCTTCTAAACGCCTATCCTCTTTGTACTTCCTCCGCGTCGGACGTCTCGAACTTGATGGAAGATCCGCTTTTCAGTTTCACTTTCTTTTTTGTTCAAACGGTTCTCTCTCCCGCTCTGTTTCAGAGAGACTTTCCGGGCAGACTGAAGGGCTTTGTCACTTCTCTGGACCGTCTTAAGGAGGGCATAAACCGTCTGCAAAAATTTTTACCAGAAGTGCTCTGTGCGCCCATTTCTATAAACCAGAAGCAGTGGCTCCTATACCTCCGATTTATGCTCTTGTCACTCGAAGTTTCTCCCTCTCAAGTCCTTACCTGTCTTTATGGCCGGCAGTTCTGACTCCGTCCCATTCAAGCGGCGAGGCTCCTTCAGGTCCGGGTTTCGGCGACCAGTTGTCGCGCCCACGTTTTTATCGTCCGGGATAGAGGCGGACGGAGTGAAGTCTTCTGTGGTAATTCTTTATTGCGCGCGGCCAAGTATGAGGAGGTAAAGGCCAGATCCCGGCAGGCTGTTGCCTTATGTGTGGACTGGCCCCGCCTCCGCGATGACTTCGGTCGCGTCATGATTAGCAGGGGTTCCTGGGACGAATGGATTTGTCAGTCCATGAGTTCATGCGCGGCCACGCTCAAGCTCACTGGGCATGTGCTAGGCGCCCTGCGCAGTACCACGAATGTACACTTCACCAGGAACAGGTGTGGCTTTTCCGGCTGCGCCATATTGGGTACGGCATGTAGCCAGTACATCAGTGCGGGCTGACACAGCGACAAGGAGAGATACAGAAAGAAAGATCTTCCATCCACTGGTTTACTTCTCAAATAGTTGCAACAGCCAGAGCCAAGCCGGTTTGGAAGCCAGGAGCCAGGAGCTCTTCAGGCTCTGTCACATGGATACAGGGGCCAAGGACTCAGGCGATCTTAGACTGGTGTAAAGAAGCATCTGAATTAAAATTGGGGGTAGTTCAGGGCCCGGCGTGGTGGCCTAGCTGCTAAAGTCCTCACCTTGAATGTGCCAGAATCCCATATGGGCGCCAGATCTAATCCCGGCAGCCCCGCTTCCCATCCAACTCCCTGCTTGTGGCCTGGGAAAGCAGTCAAGGATGGCCCAAAGCCTTGGGTCCTTGCACCCGTGTGGGAGACCCGGAAGAAGCTCCTAGTTTCTGGCTTTGGATTGGCTCAACTCCGGCTGTTGTGGCCACCTGGGGAGTGAATCATCGGACGGAAAATCTTTCTGTCTGTCTTCCTCTCTATTAATCTGACTTTGCAATAAAAACAAATATTTAAAAAAAAAAAAGTGGAGCATTTGGGACACAAACCAATGCCCATATGGGATGCTGGCACTTGGAGGATTAGCCAATTGAGTCACCACACCAGCTCTTCCCTCCCTCTCCCTCCTCCCTCCTCCCTTCTCCTCCTTCCTTCCTTCCTTCCCTTTTTCCCTCCCTCTTTCCTTCCTTCCTTCCTCCCTTCCTTCCTTCCTTCCTTCCCTCCCTCTTTACTTCCTTTCTTCCTTCCTCTTCCTTTCTTTTTGTTTCTTCCCTTCTTTTCTTTTTTCAAGGTTTATTTTATTATATATATATATATATTCTTTTTTTTTTAATTTAAAAGGCTGGGTTACAGAGAAAAGGAAACACAGGGAATTAGAGATCTATCTGTTGGTTCACTCCCCTGTTGGCTGTGTTGTGCCGGTTTTTTGAAACCCCCAGATAATCATCAAGTCTGAAGTCGGTGCTGAGGCAAAAAGGTGGTTTATTCAGGTTAGCCTAGGTAACCCAGCCACCTCCCCCAGCCCAGCATGGCTGGGCGGGGGAGGGGCAGCTGCAGCAGAGACTGCAAGGAGGACAAAACAAGCGCCAGCCAGAAGAGCCAAGGGAAGGCCCGAGAGCCCAAGCCCCCCAGTTCTTATACATTTCAGGCTATTAATTATGCAGTCATGACTTAGCAGGCTTCTATTGGTGGGTTTGAAACAAGCAACTTTTAAAAAGTACAAATTGATAAGCTATTGGGCTGTGAATCTTATCAAACACAAGGTACCTCCTTCCTGAGGAGTGGTCTGCCTACGTGACCTGCCAGGTGTCCTGCCGGGTGTCACGTAGACTATCAGGCCTGAGGTTCACACAGCCCCCAGCCAAGCCATTAAGGCAGAATCACAAAAGGCAGAAAACGCCTAGGTTCTTCAGCTGCAAAGGCTGGAGCTGGGCCAGTCCAAAGCTAGCAGCCAGGAGCTTCTTCCAGGTTTCCCATGTGGGTGCAGGGGCCCAAGGATTTGAAACAGTCTCTGCTGCTAACCCAGGCACAATAGCAGATTGGAATTAGAAGTGGAATAGCCAAGGCTTGAACTAGCTTTTTCAACTTTAGGATGCTGACAATGCAGGTGGAGGCTTAGCCTACAACAACACCGTGCCAGCCCATGACTTCTGCATTCTTCTCCCAGGCAGTTTTGTGTAATGCCTACTGACATGTCCTTTGTGAGTGAATATATTAGTTTTAACGTGTGAAGGCTGCTGTCTTTCAGGTGCAGGAGCTCAACCATTCACTGGATACTAAGAAGTCACTCCTGTCCCTACAGAGCATCTGGCACGTGTTGAGGTGTGGTGTAAGGGGTTGTCTGTGACACAGTGGTTGGCACCACTAGGCAGCTATAAACCTGAAGCCTTAAATTTTTATTCCCTCTGATGAAACACTAGGTCCCATTTTTCAGGGACTCGAGGGATGCTTTGGGGGTGAGGAGGAACTGGGTGGAATTAGAGAATGCCCCATTGTCAACGCAACCAGAGCAACACCGTGGCCCCATTTTCTGAGAGCAGAACATATTGAGGTGCTAAACTATTAAAACACCTCGCCTCATCTGAGCCACAGGTGAGGAAACCAAGTCCCAGAGAGAGGAGATGGTGTACCTAAGATCACAAGGAGGCTGCTGTTGGGTCCTAAGCAACTTGGGAAATGGAAAGTTTTCAACTGGAAAGAGAAGCCCAACTTTGGCCAAGCAAGACTCCCTCACCCTCAACCTGTAGTTGGAAGTGTTGGGAGCCTGACCAGAGTCTGTGCTGTGAATCCTCTGTGCCTTTGCTCTCTCCCGACCCTCTGCCTACAATGCCCTTCACAGCCCTTCTGTCTGACAAAACCTTAGCTTTCCATTTAAGGTCAGCCCCAAGGCCTGTCTGTGGTAGGGTCTCCTCCCCTCTACCACCCTTCTGCTCCCTGCCCAAGGCCTTCTGTATTGCCTTAGACCTGAGTCTTACCTAACTCCTGACCTTAAATTCATGCCACTTCCCCGGCCTTGCCTTTAACATGGGAGAGACTGACTTGGCACTTTTTGGTGTCTCCAGGATTTGGTAGTCATGCTGTGCAGTAAATGTAGGAAGAAAACCACTATTAAAAAAAAGAGATTTATTCATTGTTACTGGGAAGGCATATTTACAGAGAGAAGGAGATACAGACAATGATCTTCCATATGCTGGTTGGAGTGGCGAACCAAATGGTTACAACAGGTAGAGCTGAGTCGATCTGAAGTCAGGAGCTGGAGCTTCTTCCAGATCTCCTACATGGGTACAGAGTCCCAAGGACTTGAGTTACCCTCTGCTGCTTTCCCAAGCATTATGTAAGCAGAGAGCTGGATGGGAAACAGAGCAATTGGGACACAAACTGGTGCCCAAATAGGATCCTAGTATTTGCAAGGGGGATAATACTTTGTGCTCAATTAAGACAGAATTTCTTCTTCTTTTTTTAAAGATTTATTTTATGTTTTATTGCAAAGTCAGATATACAGCGAGGAGGAGAGACAGACAGGAAGACTTTCCATCCAATGATTCATTCCCCAAGTGACCTAAGCCAATCTGAAGCCAGGAACAAGGAGCTTCTTCCTGTCTCCCATATGGGTGCAAGGACCCAAAGCTTTGGGCAGTCCTCGACTGCTTTCCCAGGCCACAAGCAGGGAGTTGGATGGGAAGTGGAGGAGCTGGGATTAGATCTGGCGCCCATATGGGATTCTGGCACATTCAAGATGAGGACTTCAGCAGCTAGGCCACCACGCCGGGCTCAAGACAGAATTTCTTAATTTCTAAGTGTAGTTTTTAAAAATGGCAGTAAATGATATGTAACACAAAATTTATAATGATGTCATGAGTAATGTTGATATGTCCAGTTCAGTAGTGTTTAGTAGATTCGCATTTGCTGGACATTTATCTCCAGAATTGCTTCATCTTGTGAAATTTAGTTTCTACTTGCAGTTACTAATAATCTTCCATTTCCTCTGCCCCTATTCCTGGCAAGCACTGTTGTCCTTCTTGTCTCTATGTGTTTGATCACTTTAAAAGTGCTCATATAAGTGTCTCTGTGACTGACATACTTCATTGACAGTAATTTCCTCAAGGCCCCCTCCTGTTATAGCAAGTGTCAGAACTGCCTTCCTTCTGAGAGGCTGAATAATGTTCCAGTCAGACACAGAGGGGTCCTTTGTTTAATTTTCAATTCCTCTGTTACTTTTCAGTTTCTATTTTGCTATCACTCTCAGTGTGTTGTGATCAAAAAAATGTTATCTGTACTCTTTCTATTGTCTAAAAAAAAATGGGGGGTTTCTTTACCTATTCATATTGAGAAGCGGAGAGGGAGAGAGACAATCAGAGATTTCCCAGCCACAATTTATCCACAAATGCCCACAAGAACTGGTTCAGGATCAGGCTGAAGCCTGGAGCAGGGAACTGAATCCAGGTCTTCCAAACCACATGAGCAATGACCTGCTTCCACCAGGGTCTACAGCAGCAGGAAGTTGCAACTGGGAGGAGGGTCTTGACCCGAACCCAGGGACTCCAACATGAAATGAAGGCATGCCAACCAGTGTCTTACAGCCAGCTCACACGCCAGCCTCTAATCCTATTTTTTGAAATATACTGAAGTTTCTGTTTATTTTTGTGGCCTTAGATGTGCTCATTTGTAAATATATGATCCAAAGGCCACTTGCCAAGATAGTATATTCTAGCTTTTCAAGTATAGTTAGAGCTTTCCTAACTCTAATTAATAAATCTAGTCCCCTTGATTCTTATTTATTGTATAGTTTGTTGATTAGTCATAAGCTAAGGGAGGTGAATTAAAATTTCTTACTATCTTTTAAAAGGTGTCTTACTATCATTGCATTTCTATCCATTTCTTCGTATATTTCCTTTTTGCTTTATGAATTCTGGTGCTATATTACTTTGTGCATAAATATTTATGACGGATCTCCATTGTAGCTCTTAGTCTTTATAAAGTTTTCTCCTGCATTGTTTTTCAGTTTTTGGTGAACTCAGTCATATTCCTATGCCAGCTTATGGTTTCTTGTTACTTGTATTTGCATGCATGATATTTGCTTCTGTCTTCTGTTTTTTCCTACTCTCCTTTTTCAATATTTCTTAGGAGAGCTATTTTAGACAAATGTCTCATTCAGCACTAGTACAGTGTGAGAAAAGCATTGGCTGTTTCTAAAGTGTGAGATTACTTGGTCAAAGGTAAAGACAACTTTTGTAGCTCTCCACCCTTGAGGCCAAATGAATTGTTTTTCACCGGTTGGATCACTTAATCCTGTCATCAACCATTTAGAAGCAAACCGTTTTCCTAACACTTTTGAGATGGCTATTATATTACTGCTCAAGTTTTTAAAAATTTAATTTTTATCTATCTAAAGGCAAAGAAATTTATTTTGATATATAAATATAATTTTTTTCCTTTTTAAAAAGATTTATTTATTTTTAGTGCAAAGTCAGATATACAAAGAGGAAGATCTTCCATCCATTGACTCAATCCTCAAGTGACCACAATGGCTGAAGCTGAGCTGATCCGAAGCCAGGAACCTGGAGCCTCCTCCAGGTTTCTCACGTGGGTACAGGGTCCCAAGGCTTTGGGTCCTCCTTGACTGCTTTCCCAGGCCACAAGCAGGGAGCTGGATGGGAAGTGTGGCTGCTAGCATTAGAACCAGGGCCCAATATGGGATCCTAGCACATGCAAGGCAAGGATGTTAGCCACTTTTTTTTTCTTTTTAAAAAGACATTTATTTATTTGAAAGACAGAGTGACAAGGAGAGACAGACAGAAATCTTGCATCTTTTGATTCACTCCCCCAAATAGCCACAATAGTCAGGGCTGGGCCAAGCTGAAGCCATGAGCCAGGAACTTCCTCTGGGTCTCCCTTGTGGATGCAGGTGCTCAAGGACTTGGGCCATACTCTGCTGCATTCACAGGCACATTAGTATGGAGCTGGATTGGAAGTGGAACAGCCAGGACTCAAATTGGTACCCATATGGGATACAGATGATGCAATCAGAGACTTAACCTGGTATGCCACCAGTATCAGTCCCCAAATATAGTTATTTAGATATCTATATAGAGCTACAGATGTCTATTTTATATATCTAAATCTCAATCTAATCTACTGAAACAGAATAGAGAGAGATCTTCATTTGCTGGGTCACTCTCCACTTGCTTACAACAGCCAGATTTTAATCCAGTTCTCCCAGGTGGATGTTAGGGATCCAAGTACTTAAGCCATCACCTGCCACATCCCAGGATCAGAACCAGAGGTGGCACTGTGATATGGCATGGGGGCCAGGGCCCACCCCTGTGGTTTAGATGTTTAATAGGTGAAAATGAAACCTCATTGTTCTTTCATTTGCTTTTCTTGGTTTTACTGTGTTCTCACTTACATAAGATGGAACAAAGATGACGTCAAAATGAAATATCCCTTTCATGGAAATTCAGTGAGCCTGATGAGTGGTGGGGAGTCTCACTCCTGATTCCTGGGGTAACACTGGGATTCCATGGACTCCTCAGTTCAGCCCTTGGATCTTCCCAGGGGGAACTGACTTATGTTCCTTCTCACAGTCCTACACATTGCCTCCTTTCTTTCCTTGGTGAGTAGGCCCTGCCTGGCAAGGTAACGGGAAGACATAGAGTCTGAAGCCACAGTGAATGCACTCAATCCTAGGTGCATCTCTGCCTACTCACTGATTAGCCAGGCACTTATAAAATCCTAGCCATTTATTGGGTGATTAGTTGGGTGACCTAAGGAAGCCCCTTACATCTCTGTGGCTTGGTTTCCTCTGGTACAGTACAGATCAAACTACTGGAGTCTTGCAAAGTGACCTATATAGTACCCCTGTTCCCATTTTAATGCTGAGATTTTCAGGGAAACACCCTAAGACAGCCCTGCTTCCTGAATTGCTGTGTTTAGTCTTGTGCTGGCAGCAGGCTCCCGAGACAAGCAGAGCCAGAGTCCATTCCTGGGATCTCTGGCCCATGAACGAGAGAAAGGAAGTCCCCGGTGCCTCTCTGGCGGAGAGGTTCTGGCTGCAAGTCCCAGCCCACAGCACCGCATTTCTAGCCTAGGAAGGAAGCATCCTGCAAGAACAAGGAAGGCGGAATGTATGAGGAGAGAAGCAGAAGCTAGAGCTGGAAAAGAGACTCTGACAATGCGGGCATCTCTGCTTCGGGCTGAATCTAATTATAGCTTACGAGCCAATAAAAATTCCACTGGTGTTAAACTCACTTGCGGGGAGTTTCTGTCATTTGCAATCGAAAGACAGATTCCAGTGCACTTTCTAAGGCAGACAGTGCAGTTTGTGTAATCTCCTACCCCTATGTCCACGTCTCTCTGGAAACCTAAATGCTCTTGCAAGACCCTCTCTGAGATGTGCACGCACACACCCACAGGGACTGTGATTCCTGCCAGAATGAGCTATGGTTGCCTGTCTGCACACAGGGAACACCAACTGTTGCAAGGTCCAGACCTAAATAGTTATGCTAGCTAAACAGGATGTGTCCCGGAAATCAGTGCCCTTCTCTATATGCCCTTGTCGTTGTCGTCCCCCCCCCCCACTGCCCTATTTAGTAACTCTACAAATATGTAATGAGACCTGCCAAGAACGCTGTTGGGCCTGGGGCCCAGAGAGGCAGCAAGCAGTCTCTACTGTCAAGGCACCTGCAGGCTTGTGGAGCTTAAGCAGTCCAAAGATAGTACCCCACACCCCTCTGCTCCTAGAGACAGAGGCCTGAGGTTGGCACAGATTGTTCTGCCAAGTGCTGTCAGAGCTCAGAGGTGGCTTCCTCTCAGTTGAGGGTTGACTGTCTGGTTGACCTGCCTCCAAGTGTCTCCTACCCGCCCCTCCCCTCCACAGGCAGCTGCTGGAACATCTGTCTGAGCACAAATGGGCCAGTCCCCCTGCCCTGCGGCCCTGAGGCTGCATGCATTCTCCGACCTGCCAAAAGCTGATCTAGATGATGCCTCAGCTTACGTTCTCACTCACGTCATCCCTTATCGCCTAGCAGAGCCAGCTGATTCACCTTTGTCATAAGCATTCAGCACACCTCGCCTGTCCTGGTCCTTCCTGCCCCCACCCTATCCTGGTTGCATGTCCCAAAGGCAGGTGCTTTCCAAGGGATAGGGTAGCAAGTAGATTTCAATTCCCTGTGATGGCTCTGATGGACTGGCTCAAGTGTCGTATTGACAGGATTCCATGGCTACACGTAGGCATGGTGAAGGCCTAAAGAGATCAGTTTGCAACATCAGCAGGTGTGGGTGTGTGGACATGCCTTGCTCCCAGTCGAATGTCCCCCATCCCCCATGAAGCCTTCCAGGTGTGATGACCTTTAAAGCAAAACGATTTTCACTGCCCCCCGTCTATGCCTCCCTCTGGAGGAGCATGGGTGATCCCTGCCCATTTACAGGGGGTCTGAGCTGCTTTCTGTGTGAACAGATAGCATCCTGTGGAATACAGCACAAACTAGGATTCAAAGCCTGTTACTGCCTCGAAGGAAATGTGTGAAACTTGACCTTCACAGGGATGGGCACATAGCTACTAAGGTGCCTCGAACCAGCTACTATGTTGCCAGGAACCAGCTACACCTGCATCCCTTTGCCCAGGGCAAAGTCTGAGCACTTTATAGCATTGTACATCTCACCTGTTTTCTGCCAACTTTGTGTGAATCTATGACTAAGGTGGCTTGTTGCCAGCTTCTCTTAATTCCTTTACGCAAGAAGCCATTAGCTGTGCCTGCTGGGTGGCTAGCTGTGGGCTCGCTATTAGGAACATCTTGCCCTCACCCCTCCCTCGGGTAAACACAGCCAGCACTGCTTACCCTCCCCAACCACTTGCCACATACCCCCTCCCACCCCGACCCAGACTCCCTTGAGGCTTCTCTGCTGCAGGCTATTGAAGGGCTCTGGGCCCAGGTAAGCAAGCTGGAGCGCACCATGGAGGAAGGGATGCCTGGGTTGCCCTCCCCAGGCCTGGGAGAACACCATGGGTCGTAAGTTATAATGAGGTGGGGTGGGGTGGGGTTCCTGTAGTAGTGTGGGCCTATTTGCTAAGGCTGCTCTCCCCCTCTGGATTCCTGGTCCCACCCCTGACACCTCCCGGCAGCACTGAGCATCCTTGTTGGCAGGAGACAGGCCAGGCCAGCCCCAGGGAGCCGGTTGGAAGGGAACACGGAGGATCACATTTCTGCTGCTCGTGCCAACTGTTATTCAGACATAGCTTCCCAGGCAGACACAAATTGCTCATCTACTGAACACAGAAGGGCAAATCCCAGGACATTTATTGACGTGGAGAAAGATGAGAGCATGGACAGTAACAAGAGGCTTTTGAGAGCTGGCCGGGTGTGGCTGGTCTGAGGGAGAAACGGTAAGCCCTCCAAGCCACTCCTGGGGTTTTCCCTTCAGAGGGCCTGAAACCCAGCACCAGGGCTCCAGGCCTCACTGTCATCGTTACACGCCAAGCCCGTGCTTCTGCACACGAGGCTCTGGGTGAACGGCAAGGAATGCCACGCGGGCCAGGCTGCTTTTGTGAGCAGACAGGCCTCACCCCAGCTGACAGGGGCCAGGCGCCAGAGCTGGCTGCAGAGACCTCGCAAGCTGCCCCCAGAATGCACACACACAAGATGTGCACTCTTTGTTGGCAGAGTTATCTGGGGACAGCCCCTCACTTCTGGCTGACAGGTGTAAGGACATGGCTGAGAAGGCAGGCTGACAATAGCAGGGGACCACAGACACATTTAAATATAAACTTGAAAGGCAAGTGACACACAGAAAGAAGAGAGACCCTCCATCTGCTTCACTTCCCAAATGGCTGCAACTGCCAGTCTGAAGCCAGGAACCAGGAGCTCTTTGTGGTCTCCCATGTGACTGCAGGGGCCCAAGCACTAAACCATCTTCTGCTGTTTTCCTGGGTTCATTAGCAGGGTTCTGGATCAGAAATGGAGCAGCAGACTCAAACCAGTGCCCATATGGGATGCAGGCAGAAGCTTAAGCTTAACCATGTATGCCACAGCACCAGCCCTCACAGGAAACCTTTGCCAGCTCTTTTGCTGCTAGCCCTCTAACTGGCCCAGGAACTTTTTCCCCTGTAAGAACTCAGCCCTGAAACATGAGAAACCAGGCCCTGATCTGAGGGCTTATACTCTGGCTGCCCAGAAGGAAGGCAAGCTGGGTGAAGCCTCAGGATACAGCCTGGGCCCTCCCACTGCCCTGACGAGTGCTGAGCCATGCCACTGGCATTCCTGACTATACTCGGCAAACACGACTCTCTCTGGTAGATGGAGTGACAAAGACTGGAGCAGGGGAAGAGTAGGAAGATAATCCCCAACTTTTGTGCAGCTGACATCTTTTAAAAAGTCAGATCTGAAAGAAGAAAGCTCTCTCTGGGGCCAGACTATAACCTCAAGGCAGGATGGAAGGGATACAGAGGACGGCTTCCAGGGCTGCCTGGGAGCAGGTGCTATGTAACGCAGCAGCCCGGGCTGGCATGGTCCAGAGACTGGGGAAACTCCCAGGCCTGTGCGACAGGACGAGTACTGCTTCAGGTATCACTTTTCAGATAAGGCCCTGAGAAGTGGGACAACTTGACCAGGAGGCCTGAAAAGCGGGAGATCTCTGGCTCTGCCGTCCTGCCCACTGGCCTGTGCATCAGGGCATGGTGGTTTCAGAGTCCGGTTTCAAATGCAAATGTGTATCTGGGTGGGTGATCCTCAGGAGAGCAGGGTGTGGAGGTCTGCTGTCCTCCAGTCTGGGCATGGCACCCTCAGAACACACCAGAGGGGCAGATTTCCTTTCTCAAGGCTTTCAGGCTATGTAATTAGGGTGACTCACTCTGATTTCCCCGGAGACTGCTGAGGTTCCTGTCATGTGGGAATTTCCATGTTGGAACTGGGAGGCTGCGGACCAATCAGGACCAATTGGTCACAAAAGTACCAGTCATGGGTCATTATTGTGGGCCTCAGGACCCACCTGCAGCTCAGCCAAGCCTCACTCTCCCCACCCCTCATTTCCCAGGCTAGGGACACATAGGGTGGCACAATGACAAGGAAGAAAGTCATAGCAACAGCTGCCTGAGAACAGCCCTCCTCAGACACCTGCGAGATGCAGACTGCAGCCTCAGGTGGCAGTAGAGTTGGGACACTGTGGCCCCCAGGCTGCAAGAGAACAGGTGCCTTATGGCACAACTGGTCCGAATATAATCCAGGAAGGTAAGGAGAGCTCCTAGTGTGGGCTGCCAGCCAGCCAGGCAGGCGGGCAACACAAACCCTCAAAGGAAGCCAGAAGCAGGGCCTGGCCCCACTCTGCCTGCTGGAGGGAAGTTTTCTTCTCTGTTTCCTGAAACTTCATTTCTGTGAGAAATCTGCTGTTTAGCTACCCGCTTGAGGGCCCAGGGGTGGGGTGGTGAACCACACTGACTTGTATCCTTCTCCTGCTCTGGCTTTGTCCTAACCCATATAACTGGGTCTTTTCATTGGGAGAGTGTGTGTGTGTGTGTGTGTGTGTGTGTGTGTGTGTGTGTGTTAAAGATTTACATATTTATTTGAAAGTCAGAGGAGAGAGAGAGAGAGAGAGATTGACTTTCCAATTGCTGATCACTTTCCAAAAGCCTGTAACAGCTGGAACTGGACCAGGTCAAGGCCAGGAACCAGGAACTCCATCCGGTTTCCCACATGGGTGGCAGGAGCTCAAGAACATCCCAGGGAAGCACACAGTAGCCAGGACTCAAACCTGCACTCCAATTTGGGATGTGGCTTAATCCACATCCCACAATGCCTGCCCTGTTATATTTGATTTTAATCTGAAAGGCAGAGAGCTCCCATTCATTTGTTCACTTCCCAAATGCCTGTAATGGCTATGATGGGGGTAGGTAAGATCTCCTATATAGGTGGCAGGGAACCAAGTACTTGGGTCATCGTCACCTGTTGCCTCCCAGGGTGTGCACTGGTAAGAAACGCAAATCAGAAGCGGGATTGAGACTTGGAACCAGGCACTCTGATATAGAATGCAGTTATTTCAACAGGAACCTTTTACTATTCTGTAAGATTCATTTATTTATTTATTTAAAAAGATTTCTTTATTTTTATTGCAAAGTCAGATATACAGAGAGGAGGAGAGACAGAGAGGAAGATCTTCCACCCAATGATTCACATCCCAAGTGACCACAACAGCTGGAGCTGTGTCGATTCAAAGTCAGGAGCCCGGAACCTCCTACGGGTCTCCCCCATGGTGCAGGGTCCCAAGGCTTTGGTCCATCCTTGACTGCTTTCCCAGACCACCACAAGCAGGGAGCTGGATGGGAAGCAGAGCTGTCAGGATTAAAACCGGCACCCATATGGGATTCTGGTGCATCCAATATGAAGACTTTAGCCACTAGGCCACTGGGCTGGGCCCAGATTTATTTATTTGAAAGGCAATATTACAAGGTGAAGGGGAAGGGGAGAGAAAAGGAGAGAGAATCTTTATCCACTAGTTCACTTTTCAGGTTGCCATAACAGCTAGGACTGGCCCAAACTGAAACTAGGACTCCATTCAGCTCTCCCATGTTGGTAGCAGGGGCCCAATCATTTGCATCATCTTCTCTGCTGTTTTCTTGGGCACTTTAACAGGGAGTTGGATTGGAAGTGAAGCAGCTGGATCAAAAACTGGTGCTCATAAGGGATGCTGAAGGGATCCAAGGTGTTGGAGAGTTACACACACACACACACACACACACACACACACACACACACACACACACACATTTTCACTCCACAAGTACCCACCTAGGTCAGGGTTGAGTTAGACTGCCAGGAGCCAGGAAATTCTTCCAGCTCTCCACATGGACATAAGGGTCCAAAGACTTGTGTCATCTTCCATTTCTTTCCTAGGCGCATTTAGTAGGGAGCTAGTTTGGAAGTAGAACATCCAAAACTTATATAGGCACCCATATGAAATGCTGGCTTAGCCAGTATGCCACAATGTTGACCCAAGAATTAAATTTATCATTAGGAAAAAAAATCCCACATTCTCAGAGGAGACTATCTGATTGGTCCAGCTTGGGTTAGATGATCATCTCTTGTCCAATCAGCCATGATTGAGGGGAGGAATGGTACAGTGTGGAAATGGCTTCCAGGGGTCCTTGATGGGAAAAGGTAAATTGTTCAAGAAAGCAGCCACCTTGAACTTTTTGGGCATGTTTATTCTCTATCATTTATTTGCTGGAGCTGGCAATTTACCTTCTCTCCTGAGAGCCAATGAAAAAATGTGCCTCTGTCAGTGTTCGGTTTGATAGTCTCACTTTGCAGTATCACAGGAATTAATTTGGGTGACGTGGGAAGCTGTTCAACAAGCCCTGGAGCTCATCCCCACGGTACACAACACCTGTCATTTTCTCCTTTACATTATGCTTTAGAGCCTTGCTACGGAAGGGTGAGCCACAGACTGGCAGTACTGGTTGGCTGAGCTTGCTGCGACTGCAAATTCCTTCTTCACCTGCTCAGGTGCTCCTGGCATTTTAACTGCTGCTTAGGTAGTTCAAATAACATTTGGTAGGATCTTAGAAGGGGTTTCTTTAAAAATGTTCACTTATTTTTATTTATGGAAAATGTAGAACACACACTCACTCACACATAAAGAGACCTTCCTCATTTGTTGATTCTCTTCCCCAAAATGCTTGCAACTTCCAGGATGGGACCAGGTTGAATTCAGGAACCTGGAACTACATCCAAGTCTTCAATGTGGGTGAGACTCAAGTACTTGGACAACCATTTACTACTGGAAGTAGAATATTGGAAGTGGAGTAGCCCTGACTTGAACATGTGATCCTATAGGGAATACGGCCTTAAGCTGTAGCACCACAGCACCTGGCCCTAGTAGGAGTTTTTGTCTTTTCTCTCCTACTGGATTGAAAACCCACAGGGTAGACTCTATTTAGTAAATCTTGGGGTATACTTTGTATGTACAAAGTATGTTGCTTTGTCTTTCAAACATAATTCATCAAATGCAATTGTGAGGGGACTTGAAGTTCAAGATAGTGGCTGCAGAGGATAAATTAATTGTACAGTAAATGTAGTATCATAGGGGATGGAGGGAAGTGTGAAAGGGTCAGAATCAACACGGATTTGTAGGGCAGGCATTGTGGAGAGCCACTGGTTGAGCTGCCACTTGGGATGCCCTCTTCCCATAACCTGAGCACCTGGTTTAAGCCTCAGCTACCCTGTGTTTGTGCCTCCTGGACGCAGCAGGTGATGGTTAAAGCTCCTGCACCCCAGAAAGAGATCCAGTTTCCAGGCTTCAGCCTGGCCATGGCCAGGTGTTGTGGGCATTTGGTGAGTGACCCAATGGACGGAAGCTCTCTTTCTCTCCCCTTCTGTCTCTCTGTTGTTTTGCCTTTCAAATAAATAAATATTAGCACAGAGTCATTTGTGCCAAACCCAACAGAAGTATAAAAGAAGAAAGCCGAAGGTTGTCAAGGAAGCATTCCTAACATCTGATTGCCTGAAAACACTATCACAGAAGACTGAAACCACAGCTCTCACCAAGGCCCCTGCAATCCTACACAGAAACTGCTACTGCAAAGAACTTTTGCCCTGGGGTTACCTGGTCAAACTGAGATGGACTTTACCCTTTTTATAATGGTGGCTAATGATTACTGGGTCAAAATATCGCGTGTGACTTTTTTTTTTAAAGATTTACCTATTTTTAATAGAAAGTCACATTTACAGAGAGAAGGAGATACAGAAAGATCTTCTGTCTGCTGGGTCAGAGTGGCTGCAACAGCTGGAGCTAAGCTGATCTGAAGCTAGGGTCCCAAGGCTTTGGGCCATCGTCTACTGCTTTCCCAGGCCACAGCAGGGAGTTGGAAGTGAAGTAGAGCAGCCAGGACATGAACTGGTGCCCATATGGAAACCCACACGTGGCAGGAGGACTTTTAACCACTAGGCTATCTTGCTGGGCTCTTGTGTGATTATTTTTGCCTTTAAAAACTTCTTGTCTCAACCTCTGTGAATACACACAATAGTTGATGATGGCATATGACTTCCCAATGCTGTCTCAAATTATATATGATTATTCTGTGGCAAATCAATTTGATTTTTTTTTAAAGCTTGATAGAAGCTGGAAGTATACATGAAGCAAACTTGACTATTTAAAACAGGGTGAGGGAGCCCGGAGCGGTAGCCTAATGGTTAAAGTCCTCACTCTGCCTGTGCCAGGATCCCATAAGGGTACTGGTTCGTGTCCCGGCAACCCTGCTTCCCATCCAGCTCCCTGCTTGTGGCCTGGGAAAGCAGTCAAGGATGGCCAAAAGCCTTGGGTCCTTGTACCTGTGTGGGAGACCTGGAAGAAGCTCCTGGCTCCTGGCTTTGGATTGGCTTTGCTCCAGCCATTGCGGCCACTTGGGGAGTGAATCATTGGTTGGAAGATCTTCTTGTCTCTCCTCCTCTCTGTATATCTGACTTTCTAGCAAAAATAAATAAGTCGGGCTCAGCACGGTGGCCTAGCAGCTAAAGTCCTCCTCTTGAATGTGCTGGGATCTCATATGGGTGCTGGTTCTAATCCTGGTGGCCCTGCTTCCCATCCAGCTCCCTGCTTGGGGCCTGGGAAAGCAGTCGAGGACGGCCCAAAGCCTTGGGACCCTGCACCCATGTGGGAGATCCAGAAGAGCTCCTGGCTCCTGGCTTCAGATCGGTGTAGCACCAGCCATTGCAGTCACTTGGGGAGTGAATCAGAGGACAGAAGATCTTCCTCTCTGTCTCTCCTCCTCTCTGTATATCTGACTTGGCAATAAAAAGAAAAAAAATCTTTTTAAAAAATAAATCTTAAGAAATTGCTTCAAGGAAACCCAAACCAAACCAAAACAAACAAACCAAGGTGATGGGTACACAGGGGATTACACTATGTTCCATATTCTTTTGTATTTTTTAAGTTCTCCATAATAAAAATGAAAACAAATGGCAACTGAAGACATTGTAAGAGATTAAAAAAAATGGTTTCCTAGTCAAAGGCAGAAAATCCAAGGCATGAGGAGAACTTCCAAACAGAATTGCTCAGTCTCTTCCAGAGAACTTTGCGAGGCCAAGTGCGGTGGGGAGAAGTTTGAAATCTGGCCATGCACATGATTTTGTAATCTTGGGAGTTGGCTTCTTTCTCTGATACTGAGTCAGCTTAAGGAGGAAAAAGGAGGAGGAAATGGCCAATCCATGGCATAACAAGCCACATCTCTCTTGCTTCCATGCTGACTTAATTCTTGGGTAGGCTTTTACCTGCCACGACTGCACTGGGTGGAATAGCATATTTTGCAGGGTCATGCCTAACCAAACCCTCAGAACTGACCTTATTTGGAAATAATGTCTTTGCAAATGCAATTAGCTGAATTAGAGAAGTTGGCACCGCTGATGTGATGCAGCAAGTTAGACTGCCCCTTGGAATGCCAGCATATTCTGAGTGCTGCTTGGAGTGCTGAGTGCTCCACTTCCGGTCCAGCTTCTAGCTAGTGTGCCTGGGAAGACACAGGAGATGGCCCATGTGCTTAGACTCCTGCGCCCACATGGGTGACCTGGATGGAGTTCCTAGTACCTAGTTTTGGCCTGGCCCGTCTCTGGGTGTTGAGGCCATATGGATAGTGAATTAGTGAGTGGAATATCCCTTTTTATTTCTCTTTCTCTCTCCTGTTCTCTGAGTAACTCTACCTTTCAAGTAAATAACTGAATTTTACAAAAGGGAGAAAAAAAAATCAGGCCATAAGCAGGGAGCTGTATGGGAAGCAGGGCTGCCAGGACATGAACTGGCACCCATATGGGATCCCAGCATGTGCAAGGCAAGGACTTCAGTTTATATGCTGCCGCGCAGGACCAAGTCAGTGTGCTTTTAAAGATTACGGGTGAGACCCTTGTGTCCCATAGCAGAATACCCGGGCTCCATGCCTGCCCCTGGCCCTAATTCTGCCTCAGTGGTGCAGCTGCTGGGAGGCAGCAGTAAGGGCCCAAGTGATTGGCACCTGACACCTTCATGGAAAACCTGAGTCCCACTTGGGGCCCAGATTGTTACAGGCCTTTGGAAAGTGATTCGGCAGATGGCTGTTTCTAGCTACTTTCTCTCTCTCTCAAAAACAAGCAGAAAGTCCTTAAGCAGGTACACCAGAAAAAGCAAAATGCAGAGATTAGCACCACACAGATATACATTGAGGAATGCTCGGAATTGCTGGGGACCACTAGAAATGGTAAGAAGCAAGGAAGGATTCTTCCTACAACTTTCAGAAAGAGCATGGTTTGGCCAACACCTTGATTTGGCTTTTAGGCTCCAGAATATGCATGATAAAAAAAAAATTTATCCACTCTAATTGGAAAGATAGATGTTACAGAGAGTTGGACAGAAGGAAAGATCTTCCATCTGTTAGTTCACTCCTCAAATGACCAAAACGGCCGGAGCTGAGCCAGTCTGGAGCAAGGAGCTTCCTCTGGGTCTCGCACATGGGTGCAGAGTCACAAGATTTTGGGCCGTCCTCTGCTGCTTTCCCAGGCCACAAGCAGGGAGCTGGATGGGAAGTGGAGCAGCCAGGACATGAACCAGCACCTGTATGGGATCCCAGTGCTTACAGGTTTAAGATTAGCTACTGAGTCATCATGCTGGCCCCAAATGAATGTGTTTTTTGAAAATTGTTTTTTTAGGGGCCTGGTGCAATGGTGTAGTGGTTAAAGTCCTCGCCTTGCATGCACCAGGATTCCATATGGTCGGTGGTTCTAGTCCCAGCGGCCCTTCCCATCCAGCTCCCTGCTTGTGGCCTGGGAAAACAGTCCAGGATGGCCAAAAGCCTTGGGACCCTGCACCCACTGGGAGACTCGGAAGAGCTCCTGGCTTCAGATTGGCTCAGCTCCAGCCGTCGCAGCCGCTTGGTGAGTGAACCATCGCATGGAAGCACTTCCTCTCTGTTTCTCCTCCTCTCTGTATATCTACCTTTCCAACAAAAATATATAAATCTTTAAAAAAAATTGTTTATTTGAAAGACAGAACAGAAAGGACAGAAAATCTTCCATCTTTCGGTTCACTCCTTAAATGTTCCCAGCAGCTAAGAACTCCATCCAGATCTCCTTAATGTGTGGCAGGGACCCAAATACTCGACCATCTTCCATTTTCTTCCCAAGTGCATTAGCAGGGAACTGGATTTCAAGTAGAGCGTCTTGGACTGAAACTGGCATTCCTATATGTGATGTCAGCATTGCAAGCAGAAGTTTCATTTGTTGAGTCACAAGACCAGCCTCAATATTTTGTTGTTTTAAGCCACTGACTCTGTAGCCATTTGTGGTGGGAGTTCCAGAAAACTAAAGTAATTGTTAACTCTAGGCTGGCAATTGCAGAGGTAAGAAGTAGCTTCTTTCCTCCACATAGACAGCAACAATTCCAGGGGAAGAGGGGGTGTTGTTTGTTAGCCCTCCTTGGGCCACATGTTCATCTCTAAACCCATGCTCAAGGGCTAACCAGGTGTAAGTCACCTGAATGAGCTCACCACAACCACTCAGGGCAGAGTGGGAGTCTCCTGCCAGAAGGAGTCATGAATTCAGGGCAGACAAAATCAACGTCTGTTCATTATGGGGATAAAACTTGATTTTATGAACGACACTCTTATCCGAGGTTTTTAAAGACATAAAGAAGAGGAGAGTTCTCAAAACAAGCCAGGATGAGGACAATCAAGTTTCTTTTTGACAGGTCCCTGAACTGACAGACCACAGAACGGCAGCTGATAGTCTGTTTATTAACAAATTGGATCTTCAGCCAGGCCATTAGCAATCTCTGGCATGATTATGCTTGTGGATAAAATGGAAACTCTGGGATGGATGATAGTACAATTAAGAGAAGCAACAACCTGCTACATGACTTGACCAAACCATTATATTAGTCCATTTAAAAAGCAACCTTGCATCACATTTTGGAAGATTTCCCAGGGTATATGGTTTCAGAAGGCTGCAGGGACCTGGTTCCCACCGATGGAAGCAGGAAGGGGAAGATGGTTTCCTCTGCGACCTGGCAGCTACACTCAGGCCTAAGAATTGGGCTCAGCCACTCCCACCAAATTAGCATTCCTAGGAGTTGATGCAGACAGGGGTGATTTACATGTTATTCATGGCAGTAGCCGCAGCAGAACAGTTCTGAAGGGATGGTGTTCAGTAATCACAGGCAGTGATGGCCATAGCAAAGCAGGGTTAGGATGGACTGGGTTTTTTTTTTTTTTTCCAGTTTAAAAAACCCTGGCTGGGGCCTGGTGCAATGGCCTAGTGACTAAATCCTCACTTTGAATGGGCCAGGATCCCGTAGGGGTGCTGGTTCGTGTCTCAGCTGCTCCACTTCCCATTAGTTCCCTGCTTGTGGCCTGGGAAAGCAGTCGAGGACGGCCCAAAGCCTTAGGACCCTGCACCCGTGTGGGAGACCCAGGAGAAGCTCTTGGCTCCTGACTGCCTTTGCTCCAGCTGTTGCAGCCACTTTGGGAGTGAACCCACGGATGGAAGATCTTAACTCTCTGTCTCATCTTCTCCCTGTAAATATGCCTTTCAATAAAAATAAATAAACCTTAAAAAAAAAAAAAAAGCCCTGGCTGGTGCAATGAAATTATTGAAAGGATTTAAGTCTACTTACAAGACGCTTCCATTGCTCTTGGAAATTCATCCTCACCCTTTTAGCTTAACACAAACATCCTAAAGTGTATATGGGAATGACAATTTGGCACAGGACCCCTGCATCCTAACTCAGGAGTCTTTGCTCCTCTCGTGGTTCCATCTTGCTGCTAATGAGCACCTGAGAGGCAGTGGAGGACGAGCCAAGTACTCAGGTTCCTGAGAGGCAGTGTATGTGGCCAACCCAGATAGAATTCTGAGTTCCTTAACCAGGACCTTAACCAGCTCTAGCCATTTAGCAGCACTGCAGGAGTAAACCAGTGGATGGAAGATCTCTGTCTCTGTCTTCCAAATGAATTTTTAAAAATTAATTATATATATGTATGTATTTTTAAGTGGATGCTGTTTTGGTGGACACTGATGAAATTACGAGACGTGGAATAGAGGTACTGCTCTATCCTGTTTGCTCAGACTACAGCTGTAAACACTGAGTTCAGCCTGGTACATTGCTGAATGCTGAAGTAGGCTAGGCTTGCTCAAAGCATAACGATCAGGCCAGGGGAGGCATTCAACCAGGAAGCTTGAGGAATGATGGCAGAAGTGATAGCTATGAGGCAGCTTGTGAAGGGCTGGGAGAAGGTACATGACAGATCTGTCTGAAAGACCAAAAGGAAAAGGAGAATTCAGTTTGTTCCTTGGCTCCAAGATCAGATCTGGTACCACTGGTGGAAGATACCGGGGTGAATTTTAGCTTAATACAAGAAGGCTTAACAGATCAGAGACAGGCATTTGGCACAATGACTAAGTTAGGAGCCTAGAATACCACAACCTACATGGGAACACCTGCTTTGAGTTACAGTGACTCTGCTTCTAATCCTGATTCTTGTTAATGTGCATCCTGGAAGACAGAAGAGGACAGCTTAAGGATTCAGATATGCCACCAACATGAGAGACACAAGTTGAGGTCCTGGTTGCTGACATGAGCTTGGCCCAGGCACAGCTGTTGGCATTTGGTGAACCAGTGAATGAAAAATCTCTCTGTGCCTGCCTCTCTGCCTTTTGTCCCTGTCTTTCAAATAGAATGAAAATTAAACAGATTGGTCATTGATACCCACAATGGAAGAGCTTTTCCCTGACTGTGGATGCCCTGTCATGAAGGCGTGCACACAATGCTGAGGTGACTGCCAGAGAGCACACTGTGTGTGGAAATCCTTCATTGGGTGGAGGCAGAATTGCTGTCCTTCCAGGTTCTCTAATCCTGAAAGGATTAGACTGTACAGTGCAGTATGGGAACACCACAGCTAGTGGTGGGGAGCCCAGAGGTTTTGCATGTTGTGAGCTGTTTGGAAGCTCAGTTCTCAGCTACCATTTCAGCTCCAGCTATAAAATGTTACAGAGCATGGCATTACTCCCAGTTCTTCACCATTCCCCGTAGCCCTTTGCCATGCAACTTTGAAGTTCCTCCCATTAGCAAAACACAGATCCTGCCCCACTAATCTTGAGTTAGCTATCCAACCTGTTTTGAACGGTAGAAAATGAGTGGATTGATCCTTTCAAACATAAGCCTTACAGGCATTGGCTTTTTTGCTTCCTTCCATCACCAGGGAAATACCATGCCCTTGGCAAGCAACGCAAAGGGATGGAAACATGTAAACACACTCACACAGCCAACCTACAGATCTAGAGCCTGAAGCAGGGTGTCCCGGCCAACTTACAGACTGTGAGAAGAAAGTAAGTGCTCTCTCACTGCATGCCTTTACATTTACTGGTTGTTTGCTAAGCAGCATTACTATAGTGGTAAAAAGACCTATGAGATAGTCCAACAGATTTTTGAGTAAAGCATTGGAGGCAGTTCCCAGGCTTCTGTTGGTCCTTCTAGGATCTAGGAAAACAGTACTTGAGGGAAGAAAACTCATCCTAATAGACTGTGTACATATTCTGACCTGGGTAAAGATGCCCCTGAGAAGTGATGGTCAAAGTCCTGGACTGGGAAAGTCCGTGGGAGCTGGAGTAAAGAATTGAGAGCAGAAAGAAGATTCCATTTCAGGTCACTCCGAACAGCTGGCCACTCCAAGCAGCGTGGCTGAGGGTAGCATCCACACAGGCTGTTTCCTGGTGCTTTCATATACGCATTGAAGATGGCCACACATTCTTTGCCAGCTCACCTCCTGGAGTCTATTTCCTCTCCCCATGAGCCTGGACTGGCTCGGGACTTAAGCCAGCTAATAGAATGTGACAGACCTACCAAGGTGTAGCTTCTAAGAATTGGCCTTGAAAGCAATTCTGCTTCTCCCGGAAAGCAGCCACCATGCTGAGGAAGCCCAAGCAACCACATGGAGATCCACAAGAAGCAGAACTGTGGCCCTGGCTAACATTTCCAGCTAGCTCGCAGCTGAACTCGCAGCTGGCAACCAGCACCAGTTTTGAGTTCTGTGAAAAAGGCTATCTGCAGCTTACAGATAGCACATCATCCAGGCAATAGTACACAAAGCCAAAAACCATCCAGCTAATGCATAGAATTACAAGAAATTGTTTGAAGAAACTTACTTTTTTTCTCTCTCTGTGTGTGTGTGTGTGCATTTTGTGGGTTTATTTCATAGCAGTAGCAATAGTCAGCAAAAAAAACATTTGTGCCAAAAATCAGATAGTAAATGTTTTTGTTTTGTGGACATATGATCTCTTTACAAACATTTAACTCCCCCATTAGAGCATGAAAGCCATAAACAAGCAAAAAAAAAAAATCCATGGGTCCTAATAAATTTTCATTTATAAAACCAAATGTTGGGTTGGATTTGGCCCAGGGAACCTAGTGTGCCAACCTGTGCAGTAGATAATTGACACAGAAATTGGCACCCGAAAGTGGAGTACTTCCATAATAAAAACCTAAACCTAGAGTGAGCATTGACTTTTGGATCAGGAAAGCTGCAGAATTCTGAAAGACACAGAAGACCCAAGTATAGTCAAGAGGTAGGTACCTTTTTAAAGGTATATATATTTATTTTCACTGATTGGAAAGACAGCAGAACAATTGAGGGGTAGAGAGGTGAGAGGAAGAGAGGTAAACCCCACAGAAAAAGATCTTCCATCTGTTGGTTCACTCTCCAAATGGCTGTAACAGTTGGGGCTGGGCTGAAGCCAGGAGCCTGGAACCCCATCTGGATCTCTCATGTGGGTGGCAGAGACCCAAGTACTTGGACCATCTTTTGTTGCTTTTGCAGGTGCACTGGTCATGATCTGGATTGGAAGCAGAGCATCTGGGACTTGAACCAGCACTTTGATATGGGATGCTGGCATCAAAGATAGCAGCTTCACTCACGGACTGCAATGCTGGCCTTGATGTCTTTTTTAAAAAAGTTTCCTTTAACATTTTTTTTAATTTAAATTTTATTTTAAGGGCAGAAAGAGAGAGTCTTCCATCTACTGGTACTGGTTTACTCCCCAAAGTCCCACAACAGCCAGAACTGGGTCAGGCCGACATCAAAAGCAGGAACCTCAGTCTGGGCTTCCCACAGGGTGACAGGGATCCAAGTACTTGAGCCACCACCTGCTGATCCCCAGGATGTATAATGGCAGAAAACTGCATCTGATACAGAGGAGCCAGCAGTCAAATGAGACAATTTGATATGGGATTAACCATAGAAAATTAGCAATTTTACTGCTGCTCTAAAAGATTACTCTAAGAAACAGTTACTTTAGGTTATTGGAGACTTAAGTTACATACTGGTAACATGTAGTATCATGGATGAGAGAAAATGTATCAGTTGAGTTTGTGGCGTGTGGAGACATACAGACAAAACCTTCAAGATTCCTTGGGCCCAGTATGGTGGCTTAGCAGCTAAAGTCCTCACCTTGAATGCCCAAAGACTTGGAACCCTGCACCTATGAGGGAGACCTGGAGGAGGTTTTTTTGGCTCCAAGCTTCAGATCACTGCAGCACCAGTCACTGCAGTCACTTGGGGAGTGAATCGTCAGTTGGAAAATCTTCCTCTGTATCTCTCCTCCTCTATATCTATATCTGACTTTGCAGTAAAAATAAAATAAAATCTTAAAAATAAAAGAAAAAAACCTTCAAGATTCCAACCTACTCCTGTTATGTAGTTATGAAAAACTACAGGAAGGAAGCAAGGGCAGTGGCATAGCAAGTTAATCCTCAGCCTATAGTGCTAGCATTTCAGATGGGCACTGGTTTGAAACCCACATCTTCTTTTAAAAGATTTTATTTTATTTTCATTGGAAACTCAGAAAGGAGGAGAGAGGAAGATCTTCTGTCTGATGATTCACTTCCCAAGCGGCCACAACAGCTGCATCTCAGCCAATCCGAAGCCAAGAGCTAGGAGCTTCTTCCGGGTCTCCCCCATGGATGCAGAGTCCCAAGGCTTTGGGCCATCCTTGACTGCTTTCCCAGGTCACAAGCAGGGAGCTGGATGGGAAGAGGAGCAGTCGGAACATGAACCAGCATCTATATTGGATCCTGGCATGTACAAGGTGAGGACTTCAACCACTAGGTTACCATGTTGGGCCTCGAAACCCAGTTCTGATCCAGTTTCCTGCTTATGGCCTGAGAGAGCAGCGGGAGACAGCCTGAGGCACTGAGCCCCTGCACCCATGCGGGAAATTTGGAATAAGCTCCTTGACTCTTGGCTTTGTCCAGCTCCAGCCATTGTGTCCATTTGGGGAATGAACCAGCAGATGGAAGATATGTCTTTTCCTCTCTCTCTCTTTGTTTTTCAAGTAAAATAATGAGATCTTAAAAAAAAAAAAAGTACAGGAAGAAGTGATTTTGTTTCAAGCAAAATCCAAAGTGACTAGAGAGAGCCCTGGGCAGTCTCCACAGCCAGCAAAAGATGATCAAAGTAAATTAAAAACCTAGAGGGGAAAATTAATTCCAGGACACGCCCAGTGAAACAGGGTCCAGCTTGTGGCTGTGGGACTCTTGGCTAAGATCTCAGGAACATTTAAAGCAGTGCCTCCTTTCATCTGGAGACAGTCTCCTGTGAATCTTGGGAGTTTATCCCACAGAGCTTTGACTCATTGCCTGAAGGATGGAAGGGTTTCTCCTGTGACTTGGGGGTGTGGTTTTTATCTAATGGAGTGAAGCTCAATAAAATACATGAAAAAATCCAGGTTGCTTTCCCGCCCTCTAAAAAATAAACAAAAACAGTTCAAGCTGAAAAGAGGCATGGGTGCCCACAGAAACATCTTGCCCAAGTTACTGGGTGGCAATAAGAGCCAGTTCTTATGGAAAAGGAGATAAGACTGAAAGGAGGCAAGCAAGAGACCAGAGGGTAGAGAAAAAAGGCAGGCCTCTGGGATTTGCGGATGACTGTTAGGTACTTTATATTCACTTCTTTTCTATTCCTACTTTTTTCTTTAAATTGACTTGAAGGGCATACAGACACACAGAAAGATCTATCTGCTTCTTCATTCCCCAACTGCCAGGACCTGAGCCAGACTAAGGTTAGGCACCTGCACTCAATTCAGGTTTCCCATGTGGGTTGTAGGGCTCCAGGTGCTTCAGCCCATTGTTTGCTGTCTCCCCAAGTGTACACTGGCAGGAAGCTGGACCAGGAATGGAGGCAGGACTTTATTCCAGGTCCTTCAAAATGTGATATGGCTTCTGCTGTGCCGTAATTCTTACCCCTCCTTAATATTTAACTTCATGCTTGAAATATTCTATATCTGGCCAACGAGAGCCCCTTCAAACTGATTTCTGTGTGCTAATGACACAGCCTCATCAATCTTCAAGTTCTTTACTTCGTGGCACAAGATTTTCCAGGCTGATCTTATAATATCCTTAGCCCATTTCTAGAACCATCCTTTCCCTCAAGAATTCCTAGGTCCTTTTATTGGACAATGGTGTTTAGAAACCAATATTTTGGTGCTAGATGGATACACTGAATTGGGAGGCCTCTACTCTCAGACACGCATGCAAACATACACACAGACTCATATCTACTTACTTATCGATTTTTATATTGAAAACCTTGGCCTTATACCAATTTCTCATTCAAATTAAGTAACACAGGGTTCATTTAATTTTCTCCTGGTCTATATTTGTAACTGCCTTCTCTGCCAGCGAGAAATACAGTGAAATCTCACTAGCCATATCTATAAAGGGCATTCAAAAAGCTCATGGGCATAGTGACTCTTGTGGCTGCTGCTTAGGAAACTCACATCCCGTATTAAAGTGCCAGAGTAGTCCCAGTTACTTCTCTTCCTATTGCACTTTCCAACATGCTGGGAGTTAGCAGGGGATAGCTCAAGTGCTTGGGTGGGAGGGCAAGATGGAGTTCTGTGCTCCTAGTTTTGGCCTGACTTAATCTAGATAGTGTGTGCAAATGGAGAATGAACCAATGGATGAAAGAGTACACACACATGCTCTCTTTTTTGTCTACTTTTAAAGTAGATAAAAATAAATATTTGTCTTAAACTTCTAAAAAGAAAAAAATTTGGAATTGGAATTAGAAAGTAAATCTGGACCGGGCATTTATTCTAGTGTTTTTTGTTGTTGTCTGTTTGTGTTAAGATTTACTTATTTGAAAATCAAAGTGAGAGGGAGAGAAAGTCTTTCAATCACTGATTCACTTCCCCGATGGCTGCAATGGCCAGGGTTGGGCCAGGCTCAAGCTGGGAGCCGGGGCTTTTTGTGGGTCCCACATGGGTGGTGACAGGGACCCCTAACACTTGCACCTTGTTCCTCTGCTTTTCCCAGGCTAATAGCAGGGAGCTGGATCAGACATGGAAAAGCTGGAACATGAACCCATATGGGATGCTAGTGTCAGAGGCCACAATTTTACCCATTATACCACAATATCTGTCCCATGTTTCTGTTTAATCATTCTCTTTATGTTTATCATTTCCTCCTCTCTTTTGTGCTCCAATACCTTGTCCTGGGCTGCTGTTCTTTACTGATACCTGCTACCTCCCTGAGGTCCTCCCAGGGGTGCCTTTCAGATTCCACTCAGGCTTTCACAGGGCTGGGCTTCTGCACCCCTCTGTCCATCCCTTATCCTTCCTCATCCTGATTGGCCTTGATACTCTGTGTGTGCCATCTGGATTCCTACCTTGGTCACCTCTAATGGTTTTTGGACTCAATTGCTAAGGTAGAGAGAAGGAGAGAAAGAAGGTATCTTGTTTTTCTAAACCCAAGGAGCTATACTTGAACCTGATGCAGAGGATCTGGACTCTGAATCTGAAGTAGCTTTAAAAAATATTTATTTTTATTTGAAAGAAAGATTTACAGAGAGAAGGACAGACAGAGAGAAAGATCTTCCATTTGCTGGTTTACTCCCCAAATGGCCACAAAAGCCAGAAATGAGTTGATCTGAAGCCAGGAGCCTCTGCTGGGTTGATTATGTGAATGCAGGGTCCCAAGACTTTGGGCCATTCTCTGCTGCTTTCCCAGGCCCCAAGCAGGAAGCTGGATGGGAAGTGGAGTAGCTAGGACATGAACTGGAGCCCAAGTAAACTGTGAGCACTTGTAGGCAGAGGATTAGTTTATCTAGCCACCATGTCAGCCCCTGGACCTGAAGTCTTAATGAGATGTGCCTCTGGGGAATCTTGAGGGGAGATGAAAGTACTTTATGTGTGGGAAGAATCTAAATAGTTTATGGGCCCTGGACAAACCCTGGTGAAAAGTCATTCCTCTTCTTGTCAAGAGGTTGAGTCTATTTGTTCTCTGCTTGACTCCAGATGACCCAATAATCGACTTTTAACAAAGGGCTGCCTGCAGAACAATGCTGAAGGCGGGGTCTTCTGGGATCTGTGTCTTCTTACTTTGTCCCTTTTGGAAATACACACTCTAGTTTAGTGAGCAAACCCAAGCAGCCACAGGAGGAGGAGTCTGTGAAAAAGTCAGCAAGAAACAGGAAGGTTCTACAACCCACTCTGAGCCAACAGCCAGCACCCGCTGCCAGTCATGTGAAGGAGCCCTTCTGGAACTTCCAACTGTGCCAGTGCCCCAAGCTGACCGCAGCAGAGGCACAAGTGCCCTATTACACAGCTGTATGACGCTGCTGTTTCAAGATACTAAGCTTTGAAATGGCGTGTTGCACAGAAGCAACTGCCTACCACAAGCTGGGCGCTATTCTCTGTCCTCATCTTCAAGGGTGAAGCAGAAACGAAAAGGAACAGGTGCAGAAGACGGTGCTGCAGGAGGGCAGAGGAAATGCCACTCAGGAGCCCAAGGCGAGCTGCACAGACAGGCAGAGGGCGGGGATTCTGGGCAGATGACTACTGGGCAGGATAACTGCCAAGCGAGGTCCCAGCTTTTGGCAATCGAGCCCTGCAACTTCCTCTTTCAGGTTCTCACCTAATAGGATTAGTTTTTCACGTAAAAAGCTCAAGAGTGGAAAAAGCTGGAGACAGTCGGGAGGGGTGGGGAAGGTCGCGAGGGCTGATCTTTTTCTAACACTTGTTTGTGTTTGGACAGATGGAAATTTACTGACTCTGGGTATCTCTGGACTAGGGGCTGGCAAAGCTGGCATTCAGTCTTGTGAAAGACATACATACTTGTGAAATGTACCCTCTGTACATTTTTCAGGTGGAGGATTCACCAGACCCAAGCTTACACACTGGCCAGTTTTCTGGAGGCCTTGGTTACTGGGGTCACCTTCTCTTTTATCAAGTCTGGGGAGAACAAATCTTCGCATTGAGCTCTAAAACACTTTAGTAATAATTTCTCCTATTGCCTCTTCCTGTGTGATCAAGATGCTTTTAGGTATTCATTTCCCAAGAACTCATGTGGACTACGTGCCAGGCTCAGTTCTGGGAGCTAAAGATACATCGCTGAATGAGAAAGTGCTTGCCTCATGGAGCTGGTCTTCCACCAACAAAGCGAAGCGGAGACAACAGAAAATAAACGGATAATGCTGGGGAGCAATTCCTGCAGAGTCAGTACATTTGGGCTGGAAACAAATCTACATAATAGTCTGAGGGGCCGGCACGATGACTAATCCTTTCCCTTCAAGCAGGGATTCCATGTAGGCTTATGGGTTATGTCCTGGCTACTCTACTTCCCATCCAGCTCCCTGCTTATGGCCTGGGAAAGCAGCAGAGGATGGCCCAAGGCCTTGGTATCCTGCGTCCCCGTGGTAAAGTAGAAACCCCGGGCTCTTGGCTCTGCTGCCTCCCAGAACACATCAGCAGGAGGCTGGATGGGAAGCAGAATAGCCTGGACTCAAGCTGATACCCTGAAATGGCACCTGTATGTCCCGAGTGATGGCCTAGCCTGATGCTCTGTAATGCTGGCCCCAGCATCTATGGATTTAAATTTTGATCTGAGTACAACAGCACAACCTGGCTTAGGCTTGCAAACTGGATGCTGAATGGAGAATAGAATGGGGGAGGACCAGGGAGAAGGTGAAGCAGGTGACCCAATAGGAGGCCCAGATGAAGGTGATGGCTATTTGGTCCATTATGGTCCAGAGTTAGTAAGACAAGAATTTTCATGTTTTGACAATGGCACTGAGGAGATTCCTTAAGGGCCTGGAAATGGCATTTGTGAATAAAGAGGTAGGCTAAAAGAGGTAATCCTTTTAGGATTTGGTCTGGTAGAACTGGATGAATGAGGTAGGAATGGAAATAGAGAATGGAAGCAGCTGGTTGGCGGGATGTGTTGATTTAGAGAAGCTGGTAAAACAGGCAGCTGAATACAGGAGTCTAGGGGTAAGGGAGGAGATTTGGGCTGGAGATAAAAATTTGGAGCACTTGGGATACAGGTATTAGAAATCACGCCCAGAGAGAGGCAGAAAAGCACATCACAGCCCACTTGGGTCTTCCCCAACAACCCAAGAGTGGTCAGAGACCGGATGACTATCAGGAGGGCCTAGTGGTCAGACAGTCAAGGAAGTATACTTGTTCAATGATAGCGAAATGTTAACTCCTGTGCCTCGGTTCTTTCCATCTGCGAAATGGGGGCATACAGGCTCCATCAGTGTGGTGCAGCTATTGCTAGAGTTCCCCTTCAGAGTTCGCTGCTGGAGGTTTTGGTTCCTGTATTTACAGCATCTCCAAGGATCTTGGAGAGGTGTCTTTGCTCTGGCGAGGCCCCTGGGTTCCAACCTAGGCCTAGGAGCTTCCTTGTTGTAAAAGCTTCCAGTCTTAGTGCAAAATTCCATAAGCGGTTTTTGGGGTCTGATCAGCTGGGGGATCTTGGCATAAGTTTCTTAACCTCCGTGGCCCTGAAGTCATCATCTGTAACGTGGGGACAGTCCCTAATTCGTGGGACTCTGACCAGCCCCGCATGGATTGCACATTCCAGCAGCCAGGCCTGAGGGTCACCAGGGAACCTCGCCATCTGCCCACTTAACTTCTGTATCCTGGCGTTGTGGTGTGCTTTTAATATAAGGCAAGCGACCTCCTGCGCCCTGCGCCCATTGGCCCGGGGACACATGGTGGTACAGGAAAGACAAGCAGTTGCGTGTCCACTCTCTAGGCCAGAGGCCGCGCGGCGCCGTCCTCGAGGGTTCCCCACGCCGGCCCGCTGGGCCCCGTGGCCTAGAGGAGCGGGTTTCGAACCAGTTCCGCTCAGTCCCTCCCCTCGCGGGGTGTCGAGGTCCGTTTCCTGGCAACCCTTCTCTGGTCTTTCCCATCCCGGCTACTGGCCAGGGTGGCTATGGCCCTCGACCCCTCCGGGACAGTGCCTCGCTCGCTCTCCCCTCTCCGCTCCCAGCTCACCGCCGCGCTGCAGGCCCGGGCGCATACCCTACCGGAGTCCCACGGCACCCAGTGGACGGAGGCCCCTCTGCAGGGCTGCTCGCAGGAGGAGGAAGAGGAGAAGGAGGAGGAGGGAAAAAGGGAGGAGGGCGGGGGCGCCTGAGCCGGGACCGCCCCGGCTGTGGGCAGCCGCGCCCCTGGCCAGCGGTGGCCACGCCCCGGGCCCAGCGCCCAGAGGCCCCGCCCGCCGCCGGCCCCGCCCGCGCCTCGGGCGCCCTTCTGGTCTCCTGCAGGTCCTGCCTCGGAGTCCGCGCCAGCCGCGCGTCCGCCGCGCCGCGCGCCCTCGCCCCGCTGCTGGGCCCCTCCCCCAGCCGCCGTGGTCGGGCAGCGCCTGGCCGGGGGCCCGCGGGCGGGCCGCCCTCCCCACAGCAGCACACCCCCCCTCTTAAAGCAGCGGCGGGAAGATGAGGTTTCGGGAGCCGCTCCTGGGCGGCAGCACCGCGATGCCGGGCGCGTCCCTGCAGCGGGCCTGCCGCCTGCTCGTGGCCGTCTGCGCGCTGCACCTTGGCGTTACGCTCGTGTATTACCTGGCCGGCCGCGACCTGAGCCGTCTGCCCCAGCTGGTCGGGGTCTCCACGACTCTGCAGAGTGGCTCGAACGCCAACACCGCCGCCGCCACCCGTGGACAGCCCTCCGGGGAACTCCGGACCAAAGGGGTCCGGCCGCCGCCGCCTCTGGGTACCTTTTCCGAACCTCGCCGGGGTGGCAGCAACGCCAGCCTCGGCCCTTCAAGCAGCTTGACTTCGGTGCCGGTGGCTCCGACCTCAGCCCTGTTACTGCCCGCGTGCCCTGAGGAGTCCCCGCTGCTGGGTAAGGACTGGACTCGGTGTGGATCCCAGGACTGGGGCTCTCCGGCTTTCCCCCGACGGGGTCCGCCCAACGTACCGCTGTGCTCTGGTCCGCGGGACAGCCAAGCCCCCTTGTTCCAGTTCAGAGTCCTAAATGGGAAGGCAAGCTCTGGGCTGGCTGGGGCAGAGAAAGTGGGAGGTGGACCCTTGGGCGGCTGGGACCGGGGGAGGGGGTCCCTCTGTCCCCAAAGCGGGGAAGGCCAGGCGGGGGCTTCCCTGCTCTGGTCCCAGCGAACCTCAGGAAGTGTTGCAATTTGTGTCTGCCTTAGGGCTTAAAGAAACCTTTTGCGTTTGCTAACTCAGGCAGCAGACAAGAGCCACCCTGCCGCGTTTGGGGGCCTCAGCAGCAGGTTCTCTGGTGGAAAAGGGCGCCTGCTCTAGTCGGGAGTCTGTCTTTCCTTAGAGCTTGGACCTTTACATTGTGGGCTGACTTCTTAGCCTGTGGGCGTATGATTCATGACTCTTGTTCAGCCTCTGCTCTCTCTTCTGGTGAATGGGTAAACCATGCTTGTTCCTGTTTCGGGTCAGGCTGGTTGGGGTCCTAGATGAAACAATGTTAAGTGCGGGTTGAATTAATGAGAGTGAGCTGTTACAGTTGTGTTCATTTCCTCCTCTGGGCCTACCCCTCCACCCTGGCTTCCCCCTTCTGTGAGTTCCCAGGACCTAAGGGAGCAGGGCTCCTCTCTCAAGGGCAGAGGACATGTGTACGCTGGGTGCTGGAGGGCTAAAATATAACCAGTCCCTGCCTGGGCTTGCCCCTGCCCAGTCCTTCTGGTTCCAGCGCAGGCAGGGAGCTTTGGTAGGGGGTGGGTTTGGGCACAGGAACGTGAGGCCAGCCTGGACCACGTAGTGACCTGTAAACCCAGCGAAGCTACAGGTTGCTGCCGGGGTGGTGGACTCATTTCGAGGGTCAGCTTTTCCAGCGCTGTGCTGTGAGTGAGGGGCCCTGGTGGGCAGGCAGGCAAGCACCCATGGAACCCTGACCAAGTAGGCCTGCCTCCCACTCTTGCTCAATTGCTCCCATAATTACTTCAATATTTTCATATCAAGTTTGGGAGGAACCTCTTGGAGTTGGTCAGGCATGAACTGTGGTCATAAGGAGGGTTTCTTTCTTTCTTTCTTTCTTTTTTTTTTTTAAGGCAGAAAATGGAATTCCTTTGGACTTGCTGGTTGGTCTGGGAAGCATCAATCCCATAAAGTGAAGTTGGCTCTCTGTCCTGCTGCTAGATGCAACTTAGAGAGTTTCTTAGAGGCTTTCCCCACCTAATGTGTATGTAAAAGGAGAGGTGATCATAGTCTTGCCACCAGGAGATATTTCCAGGACAGAATGATGTGCGCCTGAAGCAGGTGGCGTGCAGTGGGCACTCATGATAGCATGGCACTAACATTTGTGTGGGGCCTTCAGGTTTTGTTTTCTCAGCCACTCTTTGGAGATAGCTTGTCAGCGGCAGAGAGGAGGCAGGATGAGAGGCCCCAGAACACAGAGAGGCAGACTTTATTTATTTTTTTGCTTTTGTTTTTACTTACTGCCTGAGCATTGTATGGAAAGCAAAAAAAGAATAAATGAAGGAAGACTGCCCTTAGCTTGTCAGCTTGGTGTCCGAGGTGTACGTGAAGTCTTTGGGTTTGACATATGACTAGTCTGGTGGTGTTCTGCTTTGTTTTGCTTGGTAGTGTGTCACCCGTGATGAGTCTTTCCGCCGTTACTAGTGGTGCCGCCTTTTGAAATTAGCGGTTCAAAAGCATTTAATGTTTAGAGGGCATGGGAGAGAGGCCTCACTGGGACTGCCTTCCTAGGCCTTCATGGGTGACTGTGGCCCTAGGGCAGCTGCTGAGGCAGCCCCAGGAAGGGTGGTGGCAGGAATCTGTTTGTTTCGATTAGGCCTTTGGGTTGGAATGGCTGGGTTAGCGCCCCGGTGTTGGGGGTTCCCTGTTAGGAGGAGCATTGAGAAAGTTTCCTGGAGAGTGTGTGGGTGAGGGGAATGGTTCCCATCTGTGCAGGTGTGAGGCGAAGGCATTGTGGGCAGGTTTTGAGGTTGCTGGGAGAAAGCCTCCGCTAGCTTTAGAATTCTGTGGGCTTTTCACTACTTGCAGTTTCTTTTTCCCCAACTAGACTCCTGTTTTTTGGTGTCCAGTGGTGTGGGCCAAGATGGCTGCAGTCGCTAAGGCCTAAGGTTGTGGGTTTTGGGTATGACTTTTTCTCTGCTTCTCTGCAGAAGGTAAGGTGGGGGCTGCGACACTCACCTGCAGCTGGGTCGCTGGTTGGTGGGTGGCCCCTGGGTTCTAAGAGCCTCAGGTGACTTCAGAGAGGTGTGGGTTAGGACGCTGCCCCCCTGTGTGCTGCAGGGCTAGGTTGCTATATTAGAGCCCCTCTCCCTGCACCCTGGGGTTCCCCCTGGCTAGTGTGGGAACTCCAGTTCCAGCTGCAGGAGGGAGGCGGCTCCTTCTGAGGAATCCCACTTTTGCCCCAGGGAGTTCAGCAAGGTGGCTCTGGCCCTGTGTTCTCCACCTCCTCCCTCAGCCCTACCTCAGAGGCCTTGTCTTCCCCTCTCTTTCCCTCCCCTCCTCCCCCCAGGCAGCATCTCTTCTAAGTAGCCCTGGTGGTGAAGTTCCCTGTTCTGGCCACCTGGGAGTTTGTCTGAACTGGGAGGAGCTGCAGCCTTGTGTTTTCTTTCCCGGAATGTTTATCTCCACTCGGATTTGGCAGCAGCTCAACCTGATCTGACCCACCGTGGCACTGCCAGGCCCAGGGGAGGAGAAGGAGGAGGAGGTGGGCAGCACGGCAGGCTGAACTGGTTAGGGGAGACGGTTGTGACCTGGGGCCCAGACTTGCTGCGGGTCAGGGCGGTCACTTCCACCCCGTAGCCAGCCATGAAGTGAGAAGATCTGTTGAGCTTTGAGATTTGTCCAGAAGGGACAATGCTGATCTAGAGGTGGGCGCTTGGGTAAGCTAAACAGCATCTGCAGGTATCAGGGCCTCTGGAGAGACTTGTTCATGAAGCAGTCTCCCTGGCTATTCTGGAGGCCGTAGCAGACGATCCCATGCCGTGGCTGCTCTCTTGGGAATAGGAAGCATCTGCTGGGTTCTGGGCTCTCCTGTGTGCCACAGCTGGGGCATGCTGTACCCCTCTCACATGAACACACGCAAACACACATGTGATACAAGCACGCTGCCCAGGTCTGCGTGGACTCCAAAGCTTAGGAAAGTGCTCTGTCTTGCCCTGGACACCTTCTGACTTGGAGCAAAGTGCAGAAAGCTTCACCCTGTGTCCGTGGAAATCTTGACGTGTTTTGAGCTTCAGTGACCCCAGTTGGGTCTTGTTCTCCTTTGGGGAGAAATGACTTACTAGTATTCACACAGACGTTTGGAGCCCAGCAGTCTGGGACTGAGAAAGCATTTTGTTGGTGACTTTCAGTTGTCTTTCCCATGGGGCTGACAGAGGTAGATGTGATCCCTCTTTGTTGGGAGTTCAGGCTATGAGCAAGCACTACAGCTGGTGCCTCATGCAGCAGCACTACAGCTGAGCCAGATGGAGACTCCTTGGGACTTGGGCAGAGCAAAAGCCAAAGGTGGGTTTATTTTTTTTAAGATTTATTTATTTTTATTACAAAGTCAGATATACAGAGAGGAGGAGAGACAAAGAGGAAGATCTTCTATCCGATGGTTCACTCCCCAAGCGACCGCAACGGCTGGTACTGCGCCAATCCGAAGCTGGGAACCAGGAACCTCTTCCAGGTCTCCCACACGGGTGCAGGGTCCCAAAGCATTGGGCTGTCCTCTACTGCTTTCCCAGGCCACAACTCCCAGGGAGTTGGATGGGAAATGGAATTGGAGCTGCCGGGATTAGAACCGTCGCCCATATGGGATCCTGGCGTGTTCAAGGCAAGGAATTTAGCTGCTAGGCCATGCCTCTGGGCCCCAAAGGTTGGTTTAGACCCAAATTGTAGCTTCTTGCAACCACAGTACCCAGAGGACGCCGTCCACTGCTGTTCCCTGGTGATTACCTTATAGACAGCTTTGGGGCCTACGGACCCGGCAGAAGATCCCTCAAGCTGTGACTGTGGATCCCGCTAGAAAGGCCTTGCATAATGGTGTTGTCAGCTGAGGCACCTGCCAATTTCTCATTCAGCATCAACAATGTGCCTTGATATGCTGGATGCTGGAGTTATAAAGACACCATAATACCACCCAGTCTGCTCCTCTTTAGGAAGTCACACCTTAGGCAGAGGAGACATAACTTAAAATGCTGGTATCTTTTTGGGAGGTGTAAAATGTGCCTTGGTTGACTTCTCCCGGCCTCTCCCTCCCTGCCTTTCTTTTCTCTCTTGGTTTTGGGAGTTATTCGGTCTGGCTTTTATTTGATTGCGGCAACATTTTTCTTTCATTTCTGAAGCTAGACATTAGTTCAGCTGTATCAGCTTGTTGCTTCATAATGATGGTGATGAGACCTTAGCAGCCACATGCCTGGTAGTATGGTCTTTGAGGTCAGGGCAGGGGTTTCCAGGCTGAGGCCTGGCTCCTTTATGGTTCCGAAGTGATGGGGGTAACTTTGAGAGCATGGGCGGCAGGCTCACCAGCTGGGCAGTGGGTGTATGCAGAAGGGGCCCTGTTATTCTGTGCTCTCACCCTGGTACCTCCTGTACTACCCATTTCTCCAGTGCCTCCTGGGCCTTATTTCCTCACTGCTCGTCCTGCCTGTTTTTGCCGAGAAACAGAGCCTGGAGTTTTGCTTGAAGCCTCATCCACCTGGAAATTCCAGTTTGCATGAGCCAGTGGAGCAATAGTGTAGTTGTTCTGGGACAGATCCCCCCATCAGCAGAACCCCATCAGCAGAACCCCTTTGATTGGGCTGGTGGATCTCTAGGCAGTGAGGATGTTGCACACATAGGCCAGGTAGCCAGACCCAGACCCCAGGGGAGGTAAGAGCTCTGTGAAGGGATTTGGTGACCTCAGTGGGACCCCCTTCTGTCCTCTGAACTTGATGCCAATTGCTGGGAGCCAGACTATAGACCCAGAACTATAAAGCTGTCTGGTGCAGGTTCCTCTGTTTATCTGGGCTTGGGCAGGCTGCTGCAGGGCAGACCAGCCCAGGGAGCGATGTCAGGAGATCGTCCCCCGAGTCAAAGGTCTCTGGGTGGCAGGGTTGGAGTGGCGCGGCGGTGGGACACAAGGACTGGTTGGAAGCTGCTTCTGGGTGAACGTGGCCTAAAGAGATTCGCCCTTTGAAGGCCGAGGGCTGAGTCACTTGCTTAGTGTTTCGGGTTCCACTTTTCAGCAGGCTTTCAGCCCTCCCCTTCGTTACACAAGTGAAGGCCAGGGGCTTTATCATTGGCTGCTGCTGAATTCTTTGGCAGCGATTTTAATGTCTGGTCTGGATGTGTTATGAGGCTGCTTCCCTCTCCCCCTGGGCCCCTTCTCCTGAGCCCCTTAAAGCCCAGAGAGAGGGGAGAATGATTTGCGTCCTAGGGATCTTGGGGGCCAAAACAGTCAGGAGTAAGGGAGGAGGCTGGAGTGAGGGTCTGGCTTTGGCCTTCTGTTGGGGAAGGGTGTAGTCTCTTCCTTGTCTCTGAAAAAGCAAAGAAAAACACAAAAACAGGGCAGGCTCATTGAAAATGATTTGCAGCGTTGGAAAGGATAGAAAAACACACCCACATTCCTGCTACCTAGGAGAACCAAGCTGGCTTAGTTTCCTTCAGGGAATAGTAGCTTTACAGGTGAGCAGGCACGGTTATCTAGATAGTTGTAGACAATCTGCTCATCAACGCTCTGAAGATGCTGTCCCTGGTTTGTTCTGCTACCTTCACAAAGCACAAGGCCAGTATTGGACCCCATCAGCTGAACGTACTACAACTTTATCATTCAGCCGCTATGGAACACCCCAGATGGAGAACCTGTGTACTATAGACGAGACTTCTGCCTGGAGCTCTTGTGCACTCGCAGGGGTAACTTTTGTAAGGAGGGTTTTCTGAGAAGGAAAACATGACCAACAGCTATTTTGCGAGGGGCTATGTCTTCAAGCCTTTTTCGGGATGGAGTGGACCCATCCCGAATGGCCGCTCTGTTTGGTACTGACAGATACAGATCTCATACCACCAGTTTGTCTAGAATTCTGATGAAAAAGGAAGAAAGGTGCAGGAAGCGCCAAGGGCAGAGGCACAGGCCCCAGGGACGAAAGTACAGGCTCTCTGTAGCAGGCTGAGCTGAAATTTGCCCTGTACAGCAACCGGTCGGGGTGTGTGTGTGTGTGTGTGTGTGTGTGTGTGTGTGTGTTGCTTTGCCAGTAACTTCTCGTTTTGTTCCTGTGGCAGCCAGTCCCCTGGGATAAGCTTACAGGGACCGCCATAGCTCTGGGTGAACACCAGGGAGCCACCACAGTGCTGTTGATATCACTGAGGTGTGACCCAGGGGAGGGGTGGGAATAGTTAGCAAACGAGGCTCTGCTTCCCCCCCCCCCCCCGCCACATGCTCCTGCATGCTGATGGGGAGGGGCTATGCCAGGTTTCCAGAACTCCTCTCTGCTGGGGAGAAGTCTGCCAGCCTGGTCTCTCACCTAGGGCTTGCTCAGGTGGCTGAGCCCCAAAAGGCTGCAGGCCTGTGTGCCCCAATTATCCTAGGGAGCACCTTTTGAAGCTACTGTTGTTTTATGGGACCTGTGTAGAGCTGACTTTTCCTGTGAGGGACTCTGCAGGTGGGGCTGGTGGAGGGTTATTTGGCCCAGTGCCTGGGGAGCGGGGGCTGGGCTGTTCCGGGGGCGAGGCAAGATCTGGTGACCACGACCTATGAAGTCAGACTCCTTCCTGCCCCACCACACAGGACCAGTCACAGGGAGGGGCCCTGGTAGAGGCTTCCACAATGGCTCAGTAGTATGACAGGACGCATTCTAAAAATGCCTCTAACATATTGTTTAGAAGAAATGCCTTCCTGTTTTGCATAATGTCCTTTTTGCCTTTGACATCCTGACACCACAGAGCTGCTGCCGCTGGGGCTGCCAGGACCCCACCAGCTTGCTAACAACAGGAAAGGACGGAGAGTGAAAGGAAGGGACCTCGGAAGCTGGTGTTTGTGTTGCCTGGAGCGCGGGAACTTGGCCTTGAGGTGTTAGGCAGCTCCTGGCAGCCAGTGGGGCAGAGTCCCTGAGGAATGGGCTGAAATAGAGACGCTGCTTTATGATGATAGTATACCCAGTGCAGGAGAGAGACAAGAACAGAACCTGGCCCTCTGCAGTGGAAAGACTGACGAGATTGTGTAGTAAGAGCCCCTGAAGAACATAAAGGGCGCGGAGAAGGTGCAGGGCACCCAGGAGTGGACTGGGTCAGAACCAGAGTGAAAGTGAAGAGCTGTGCTTCTCAGTGCGGAGTGTAGACCTCCCTGTCTGCCAATAGGTTGGAATCGGTGCTCGAAGGAGCTGGTGACTTGCTTTAGCTGCTGTCACATTGGGAGGTTCCTCTAGCTTGGAGTCCCAGCTGGTTCATGCAGTTAGCACTAGAGAGGAAGGAAAGAAAAAGAAATGGAAACAGAATGAGCAAAAGACAGTGAAAGAAAGAGAAGGCACTTCCGTTAGGGACTATGGCGGACAGTGGAAGGCCAAGGGTGCCTGGCCTGATGGAGTAGAGGAAGGAGGGAAGAGAGCTAGAGAGAGGGATTTCTTGGTGTGCAGAGGGGTGGGGCCAGCCTCTAAGGGCTGAGGGAGGATTCCCGGTTAAGGGCCTCCTTGTTTCTCTAATGTGTTGTGTCATTCTAGGCAAGTCCTGACTCCTTTGGGCTTGAGTCGCTGTCCTAAAATGTGAGTGGGCTGGGCCTTTAGGTGTTTAGTGTCCTTGCTTCTCTATCTGCTGGATTCCAGTTTGACCACAGGAGCAGGGATTCTTGCTTATCTGTGAAATGGGAGGTGTCTGAACTTAACTGTGGCATTGAATACCTTTTTCCCAGGCCTCTGACAAGGTGAGCACATATCGTTTTATTTATTTATTTATTTATTTAAAAAATTTATTTATTTGAAAAGTCGAGTCACAGGAGAGAGGGAGAGACAAAGATAGATTGATCTTCCATCTACCACCTGCTGTTTCACTTCCCAAATGGCCACAATAGCTAGGGCTGAGTCAGGGCAAAAGCAGGAGCCTGGAACTCCATCTGGATCTCTCATGTAGGTGGCAGGGGCCCCAAATACTTGGGCCATCTTCTGCTGCTTTCCTAGGTGTGTTAGTGGGAAGCTGGATGAGAAGTGTTGTGGCCAGCATTTAACCCTCTGGACCATAGACGAGCCCTGGGCATGAAGACATTAGCAAGTGAATGTCCATGAGAAATAACACAAGAAATGTTTCTATTACACGGCAGCTAATTTTGTGATAAAGTTGCTGTCTTTTTCTGCCTCCGAGTTCTCATCTGTAAGATGGAGATAATAAAAGTATCTACCTTGCAGATGTAAAGTTCAGGTGATATTCCTAAAGGGGCTTGGAAAAGTGCTGAATGTATAGTTTTTTTTGGCCGGAGCTGCCATCTTTCAGTAATTTGCCAAGATGACCCACACCGAGGGAAAGAGGAGAGGCACCTGTTACATGTTCTCCAGACCTTTTAGGAAACATGGAGTTGTTTCTTTGGCCACATACATGCACATTTATAAGAAATGTGGCATGGTAGACACCAAAGGAGTGGGTCCTGTTCAAAAAGGAGTGTTGCATAAATGTTACTGTGGTAAAACTGGAGAAGTTTACAGTGTTACCCAACATGCTGTTGGCATTGTTGTAAACAAGTTAAGGGCATGATTCTTGCCAAGAGAATAAATATGTGTATTGAATATATTAAACACTAAGAGCTGAGACAGCTTCCTGAAATGGGTGAAGGAAAATGATCAGAAAAAGAAAGAAGCCAAAGAGAAAGATCTGGGTTCAGCTGAAGCCCAGCCTGCTCCATCCAGAGAAGCCCCTTTTGTCCAAATCAATGGAAAGGAACATGTTAGAACCCAGACCTTATGAATTCATGACGTAATAAGTGTAAAAGAAAAGTAAAAGACTTCTGGACTCTTAAAGGAGAGTGCTGAATGCAGAATGCGCTCTAAGTGTGTGCTGTAATTGGTAACAGTAAATAGTGCCCCTTTACCCATGCCCTGCATGGTGCACTGAAACCATGGATAGTTTTGAACCCCGAACATGCTGTATTTCTTCTTAATTGTGCATCCCAGTGATACAGTGTAATTTATGAAGCAGGCACAGTAGAAATCAACAACCACCAATCCTAGAGTGGTGGTAGGAATATGCTGAAAAAAAATATATATATATACCTCATGGATTGTTTCTGCGATTTTCCATTTTATGTTTTGAAACCTTGATTGACTGCTGATAACTGAAATCTCTGAGAATTAATTTGTTGAGGAAGTAGGAGGGGGTTGAGGCTAACATAGTTCTGAATTGAGACAGTTTTGACTTTTGCTTGATAAGATTTCTTCCTGTTCAAGTTGAAAATACAATGTTACCACATCAAATATTTTTTAAAAGAAATCTCTACCTACCATTGTAGCAAACTGTGCTCCTACAACTGTAACCAAACGTGCTGTTACTTTCCAAATGCACATATTTTACTCTGTTGCTATTTTAAAGTCAAACCATTCTTATTGGGTTACTTTGCTTGGCATTGTCTTATTGCCTGTTGTTTGTCATGTTCCTGGCTGTCTTTGTTGCAGCTGTCTGAGTGACCCTTGTAGACAGTCCCTTAGCCTTTTCCACCCCAGCTCTCACTGCTGTAGAGACGCCTGAAAGGAGCATTTTGACATTATGTATATAGAACTCTGAGTTTCCATAGGACTGCTTCCTTGATATGTATTTCTGGAGAGGATGTGGATGGTTATCCTTAATTCCACCAGTTCACATGGCTGCATTGCTTTCTAAGAAGTTGGGAGTCACTAGCCAGGCTCTGAGTTGGAAATTTCGAGCTCTTAAAAGAACATATCTTCTGAGGGAAAGGGCATTCTGCTTGGAGCCTCAGGTGTATACTTCCATTGTGTATGTAGGGGACTGGGGTAGTGAGGGGGTTTTTCCGTAAGAGGCTTTTTCCCTGTAAGGTGATTGCCTGTGGCAGTTCCTGCTAAGGTCACTGAGTGTTCATGGGAGCCTTATTGTGGTTCTTTCAATGCCCCACTACTTTTGCCAGTTCAATTTACACAAAGTATGACCTTTATTTCCTTCTTCCCTGTGTATAATGGAGCTAGACCTGTAGAAAGGGGCCAACCTTGATGTGAGAGATCTGATGTAAGCCCTTGTGGGTTGGCTGCTGCCAGCAGGGCAACACACACCTGTAGGAGCTGTGTGGGACTCTAATGAACCAGGCTGAGTGCCCAGTCATTTCACTCTGGTGTGGGATGTCTTATCTGACAGCTCTGGTTCATGACCCAAGAGAAGAAAGGCTTTTGAATTATATTGATGACAATTATTTTGTCTGATAGCCTGAAATCTGCACATGTGGAGAGCTGGACATAGAGCTGGTTGTGTCTCTATAACCACTTCCCGTGCACATTCTTTTGTAGACTAACTGGAGCCTGCTGAATTGTCTAAATAAGAGGATGACTTTAGAGCTAGTGATTGCAGCACCAAAAGTTTACAGATCAGCAGACAGGACTTAATTCCACTTGGTGACAGACCCTCCCTTCCTTTTATATAGCCACTTCCCAAGTGAGCTGCTGAATTCACCGCAGTTTGCTTGGCACTGCATTGGCACTCTGGGTCCACTGGTTGGTCAGATTGGCTGTTCAGCACCTGGACAAGATGTGTGCAATGGGGAAAATAATTTCCTACCTCCAGGGATAGATAAGATGATTCAGAGAGATGAGTTTAATGATAATGTAGCTTTTCATCAATGCCAGCCCATCCCCTTGGGCATAGAAGACATACATACACTGTTGTAGGCTGTGCAGTTTTTTCTACACGGGGTGTTTTCAGTCTACCCTGGGGCAGAGTCAAGGGAGGAGGGAGGCAGAGGTGAGAGGCAGTAACCGCATCTTAGGGACAAGTATAGGCCAGAGCCTATACCTGTTGGAGATGGTGGCCTGGCCTGTGTGGACAGAACTCGCCTGGGGCCAGAAGGAGCAACCCCCTGTCTTGAATCTTTAACATTTGGAACTTGGAGTTTGTATTGCTCAGTGCTAAGTGTGCCAGGATTTTGTGGTTGCCCATAGTCTTTCCTTAGCCAGGAGGATGTTGTCAGTATCTAGGGGAAACTCAACCATCACAGATCACTCACATCTGAGTCGTCAGGATGGGTGCTAAAAGGGAATGTTGAATGTTTGGTGGAGTCTCATAAGGTGGGGAGGTGTGTGATTTAAGAAAAATTGGGGCCAGCTGTAGGAAGCTGGATACAGGTGGGCTCAGTCTGGTAACATAGAAAAACCAAGGTACAGGCTTGTAGATAACTTGCTTTACTATACCTGGGCCATGGTGTTGGAATGCTGGACGTTGCCACCCTGCTACGTACTCTGGCAGAAATCACATGGTCTTTCTGGACCTCACTCTTACCCATTTATGAAACGAGATGAGGGTTGGCTTGGGTACTCCCTGGAGTCTCTCCCTGTCTCCAGGGTACTGTTGTAGCCATGAGCTTTTCAGTGTGACTAGCTGTCTTCTGAGTGGGACCCCATAGAAGCCCACCGGGGTTGTCAGTTGGTCCCGAAAGCCAGGGTAGAATCTTGCTGCAAAAATCAACTCCCACTTCAGTGTTAAACCCTTCCAGCACTTCTAGTCTCTCAGCTGGTTATCAAGGGAAGACATGAGTAGGCAAGAGCCAGGGTCCATGTGAAAATCCCATCATCAGGAGCCTCTGAAAACTACATGAGTTCCAAGCCCCTCCAAATAACCAAGCCAACACCCCCACAGCAGGTGGTGCTGAGTCAGCTCTCCCTACCTGCCTAGCTTTGGAGAAAGCCTCCATGTGGAGAGAGATTTCCCCAGAATCTCCCACAGCTCATTTTCTTGCTTGACTGTCCTGGTTAGACCCTCCAGGACAGTGTGGAATCAGTGTATGGAACAGGTAGTGAAGAGTGGTGAAGAGAGGTTGTAAGGAGAGGGCATCCTGTCTGCTTCCCTGGTGGGAAGACTTTCAGTCTTTCCCTGTGAAGACTGCTGTGAGGGTCCGGCACGATAACCTAATGGCTAAATCATCATGTGCCAGGATCCCATATGGGCGCTGGTTCATGTCCCTGCTGCTCCACTTCCCATTTAGTGCCCTGCTTGTGGCCTAGGAAAGCAGTAGAGGATGGCCCAAAGCCTTGGGACCTCCCACAATGTGGGAGACCAGGAGCAAGTTCCTGGCTTTGGAAATTAACATTTATTGAACACATTAGTGCTCAACGTGGTGATAAGTGTGCTTATATGTTATCTCACTACTTGAAGGGAAGACACAATTAACGCCACTCCTTGGGGGCGGAAACTAGAGCTGTATTTCAAGGGGTCCCAAGGGAGGAGCTGCTGAGGACCCCCCTGCTTCCTGCCAGGAGGCAGCAGGCTCATAGGCACAAGCTGTGTTCTAGCTGGAGAAAAAAGGAGAAGGTGGTGGTACTTAGAATGAGCTTCGCAGGTCTAGAAATTGCATCAGGGCTTCAGAACCCATCGGAGGAACAGCTGACTTGGTAATCAGATTCCAGGAAACCAACGAGTCAGAAGGCAGTGTGAGCAAGGGCGTTCACCCTGATGTCACATGTCAGCTTTCAGAAGGCTGCTGAGTCTGTCTCCACAGCACTGCAGACCTCCTCAGGACCCCATCTCCTCCTCCGAAGCCCTGCAAAGACACATCCAGCGCTATCCCGCCTTGCTCTTCTGTTTCTTTATTTCTCTTCCAGCCATCAAACTTATCTTTTTGATAATGTCATCCAAGTGGAAGCATATAGTATGTATGCATGAATTTTTAATATACTTAAGTAGTGTAGTATTTTATTGCTCATTTTGATTTTCATTTTTATTCATTTTTTTAAAAATTGGCATAAATTCAGACTTGTAGAAAAGTTGTAAGGCAATACAAAGAATTACCAGATATCCTCTGGATCCCTAAGTGTTGATTTTTGACTGTATTTGCATTTTCTCTTCTCTCTGTAAATATATGTGTATATTATATATAGTTAAATGAATGCTGTGCCATATCCTTTTATCCCTTAGTATTCAAGTTATATTTCCTAAAAACACTATTTTAGGGGTAGGCATTTGATTTTAGTAGGGCCACCTGTGTCCCACATAAAAGTGCCTGGGTTTGATTTCTGTCTGTGGCTCCTGATTCTAGCTTTTTTCTGATGTGGACCCTGGTTGGGGAGGGACTGGTTCCTAGCGAGGAACCAGCGGAAGAGAGCTCCCAAATAAATAGATAAAAATTAAAAGACAGTTAAAAAAAAAAACACAATTTACGGTATAATTACCAGTCAGGAAATCAACACTGAAACATTTGTTGTTTCATGTCTTAGGAAGATTTTGTCAGTTGTCCCAGTGTCCTTTGTAATATAGCAGGTTGAAGACTGTAAGTTACTTATGTGCCATGTTTCCCTAGGTCGCCTGATGTGGAGCATTCCTGAGTCTGTCTTTATATTTCATGACAATTATTTTGTAGAAGGTGCCTCAGTTCCCTGTTTAGGTCTCATGTTTCTTTTTCTTTCTTTCTTTCTTTCTTTTTTTTTTGAGTTAATCTATTTTTCCATTTTTTTTTATCTTTTCTTTTCTATTAATTGTACTGCATTATGTGACACAGTGTTATGGGCACTGGAATTCCCCCCACTCCTCCCCAAACCCTCTCCCCATGGTGGATTTCTCCACCTGGTTGCATTACCACAGTTCAAATTCAGTTGTGGTTCTTTCATTGGGAATATTTTGGGTCTCATGTTTCTTGATTAGATCCAAGTAATATACTTTTAAAAAGTTTATTGTTTTTATTGGGAAGTCAGATTTATAGAGAGGAGAGACAGCAAAATCTTCCATCTACTGGTTCACTCCCCAGGTGACCACAGCAGACAAGACTGAGCTGATCTGAAGCTCAGAGTCAGGAGCATCTTCCAAATCTCCCACATGGGTATAGAGTCTCAAGGCTCTGGACCATCCTCCACTGCTTTCCTAGGCCATAAGCAGGGAGTTGGATGGGAAGTGGAGCAGCCAGGACACAAACTGGTGCCCATATAGGATTTCGGAGCATGCAAGGTGAAGATTTTAGCCACTAGGCTATTGCGCGAGGCCGAAGTGGTACACTTTTGATGAGAATGCCAACATGAATGTTGAGTTAATCTGTATGCATTCCAGGGTTAATTCCACACACTGTTAATTTGGCTCTTATTGCCATTGTAAGCTATTGGTCATTTCGTTATAGTGGTAATACTGTTATTCCATTACAGAGTTACTTTTTTTTTAAAAGAGGTTAATTTTATTTGTTTGAAAGGCAGAGTTATAGAGAGGGGAAGAGAAAGAGAGGTCTTCTATATGCTGGTTCGCTCCCCAAATAACTGCAATGTCTGGGGCTGGGCCAGTCCGAAGCAAAAAGCTGCTTTCAGATCTCCCATGTGGGTACAGGGGTCCATGTATTTGGACCATCCTTTGCTGCTTCCCCAGACACATCAGCAAAGAGCTGATTTGGAGGTGGAACAGGTGGGTCAGGAACTGGAGCTCATATAGAATGCTGGCATTGCAAGTGACAGCTTAACTTGCTGCATCACAGCCTTTGCCCCTATTTTGCCACTGTTAATTAAAAGCGTCTTATGGTATAAACTTTGAGATGATCTAACTCCTTAAACTTTTACCTATTAGGGGTTTTTTTAGCATCTTAATGATCCTTGTCTCAATTAATAGGGTAATTAGTGATCTTATTTTATATGTTTCAGAGAGAGAGAGAGAACAACTTTCCATCTGCTGGTTCATACTCCAGATGCCTGTGGTGGCTAAACCAAAGCTGGGAGCCAGGACTCAATCTGTTTCCCATATAGGTGGCAGGGACCGACAGACTTGAGCCGTCACCTGCTGCCTCCCAGAATGTGGATCAGCACAAGCCAGAATCAGGAGTGGAGCTCGGACTTGAACCCAGCCTCTGCAGTGTAGAATGTAGGTGTCCTAAATGACATCTGAAGTACTGGGCCGGGCACCACCCCTGGTTGCTGGTGACTTTCTAATTCTGTCATCCTCCCACGCTTACTAGTTGGCATTCTCCTGACTTCTTTCTCCCGTATTGATTTATTCACAGATCAATGCAACCTTATGGATCCCTCCTTAAATCAGCAGATTACGTGCTTTTGCAGTCATTGATCCTGAGGCCCAGAGGCCTCAGAGGCCCTCAGTGGGGTTGTCATCAGGCTGGTGTCTATGTCCTTGGCTACATCCTGTCATTCTCAGGACTCTTTTGCTTTTGGAGATAGCAAGATGTTCCAGGGGCCTTCTGTTCTTTCCCTGACTCATCTCTGAGGTCAGCCACTTCTGTGAGCCATGAGTATGTTTTGTTTGTTTCGCAGTAGAGAGTAATAGTTAGAAACCAAGATTTGGGGGGAGGGAGCTAGCATTGTGGTGTAGCAGGTAACACCACCATCTACAGTGCCAGCATTCCATATGGGTGCCGATTCAAGTCTCAGCTGCCCCACTTAACTATCCATCTCCCTGGTAATGACCTGGAAAAGCAGTGGAAGATGGCCCAAGTGCTTGGGCCTCTGCTACCACTGTCGGAGACTTGGAAGAAGCACCTGGTTCCTGGCTTGGATCTGGCCCAGAGCTAGCTGTTGTGGCCATTTGGGGAGTGAACCAGCAGAGAGATCAGTCAGTCTCTCCCTCTCTCTGTAACTGTGCCTTTCAAATACATAAATATAAAGAAAACACAAAACAAGATTTTGGTGCCATGTGCTCACATTTATTTGTTTGAAAGACAAAGCAGTGGTGGGAAGGGAGGAAGAAGAGAGGAGGGAGGGAAGGAAAAAGAGGTATCTTCCACTCACTAGTTCACAAATACCCACAATAGGTTGGGGCTGAGTCAGGCCAAAGCTTGGAGCCTAGAAGTCCATCTGAGTCTCTTACATGAATAACAGGAACCTGAGCTGTTGGGCCACCATCTGTTGAACTTTCTCTGTTAGGACAGCCAAGTACCTTAGCTGATGGAGAGGGGAGGTCAGCTGAATCAGAAGCAGAATAGTCAGGACTCAGATGAGGGATGTGGACATTCCAGGCAGCAGTCTAATTCACTGTGCCACAACTCCTGCTCCTTGCCTATGCTGTTAAGGGTTGTCTGTGCTGCTGCGTGAACATCCAGTGTACTGATTCTGTCAGAAGATTCCAAGTTTCCATCCCAGTTTCCTCTCCCGTCCAGAATGAGGGAGTCCTAGACTGCTTTTAACACTGCTTTCCACAAAAACTGCCATAAGGAACATCTTTACAATGTCCTTTCAGGGGTGTGTGTGTATAGTGTGTATGGCGTGAATGTGGGATGTGTGTATACAGTGGGTCGTGTATGCATATGGTGTGTGTGTGTGTGTGTATGTGTGAGGTGGGGGTGTGTGGATGCCTGTGTGTGCATGTGTAAGTGAGTATGTGGGTGGTGTCTGTGTATGGTGTGTGTATATGTGGGGTGTGCATGTGTATGTGTGGTGGGGGTGTGGATATGGATGTGTGTGTGTGTAGTGGGTAATGTATGCATATGGCATATCTATACATGTGTGTATGTTATGGCATGTGTACATGTGGGGGGCGTATGTGTGTGCACGTGCATGTGGTATGTGTGTAGGGATGTTCCTTTGGGAGATCCTAAGCAGCTCCAGAGAGACCATCCCAGTTTCTCTTTCTCCCAGCAGAGCATGACAGTTTCTGTACTGCCACAAATTCTTTGCTTTCCCCATTTTCATTTCTTTTCCAGAATAACTGCTGGTATAATGCTTTCTGTTTTAACTCCCTTCTCTCTGATTCCTGATGAGCTGGAGCATTTCTTCATAGGCTTCCCGGCTTTTGGGATTCTTTTTTTTAAAAGAATTTTTTAAAAAATTCTTTATTATTTTTTTATTGGAAAGGCGGATATACAGAGAGGAGAGACAGAGAGGAAGATCTTCCGTCCGATGACTCACTCCACAAGTGAGCGCAACGGCTGATACTATGCCAATCCGAAGCCAGGAGCCTCTTCTGGGTCTCCCACGTGGGTGCAGGGTCCCAAAGCTTTGGGCCGTCCTTGACTGCTTTCCCAGGCCACAAGCAGGGAGCTGGATGGGAAGCGGGGCTGCCGGGATAGAACTGGCACCCATATGGGATCCCGGGCGTGCAAGGTGAGGACCTTAACCACTTGCGCCACCGCGCCAGGCCCGCTTTTGGGATTCTTATTGGCAAATTATTTAGTTGTAGTATATCTGCTTCTGTGTCCCCCTTTCACCCCATTGGAGTGGTTAGATTCTTCTGGGTGAGATGCAGGGATTCCTTACACATCTGGATGGATATCTCCTGCTGGTCTCCCAATATTGCCAGTATCTCTTCTGAATCTGTTAGTTATCTCATAGCTTTGTCCTGTCTTTTGTTGCTATGGAAGACTCATGCTCCTGTGTTCTGTGCAGGCTCTTGTTGGCACACTCCTTGTTTTGTTTTGTTTTTCAGGTTTTTTTTAATTTATTTTTATTAGAAAAGCAGATTTACAGAGAGGAGAGACAGAGAAAGATATTCCATCCACTGGTTCACTTCTCAAGTGGCTTCGATGACCAGAACTGAGCTGATCCGAGACCAGGAGCTTCTTCTGGATCTTCATGTTATGCAGGGCTCCAAGACTTTGGGCTGTCCTCAGCTGCCTTCCCAGGCCCAAATAGCGAGCTGGATGGGAAGAGGAGCATACGGGACATGAACCAGCACCCATCTAGGATCCAAGTATGTGCAAGGCAAGGATTTAGCCACTAGGCCATCAACCAGGCCCATGCTCCCTTTTCTATAGTTATACAGTACCCTTGGTTCCTGTACACCATTGTAGGGCATGTCTGCTCCCCTCAGCAGACAGGCTTTTTTTTTTTTTTTTAAATAACCCCTTAGCTTTGTTAGGAATGACTTGCAAGTAGGATCTGTGAAGCTATTCAGCAAGCATTTTGTAGGTCTACTATGCATTGAGCCCCATGATGAACACAGCAAGATTCAGACATGATGTAGCAGCCATCTCTGGCATCTGAGAGGTGCTACAGAGATTTGAACCCTACACTGTGGCTGATGTTTGGTTCTTGAAGAGCATCTACCAGATGTCTGCATCTCTAATAACAAGTGGCCTAAGCAGTTCCAGAACAAATGTTCTAGCTTAGGGGAAGGTCAGAGGTTCTCCAGACTGATGGCCTAGGCTCTCCATCAGTGTCTGACTCCAGCCAGACTTAGCCCCAGGCTTCAGAGTGCAAGGCCTAGGGGAGGAAGGGGGACTGTCCCAGGCTAGAGAATATCTCAAAACAAAACTACAGATGTGTCTTTTTTTAAAGACTTAATTAGTTAAAAGGCAAAGTTACCCAGATGGAGAGACAAAGAGATCTTATAGTTACTGGTTTATTCCCTAAATGGTTGCATTGAGGCCAGCCCAAAACCAGAAGTTTCGTCTGGGCTCCCAAGTGGGTGCAGAAGCCCAAATACTTGTACCATCCCTGCTGCATCTTCTGCTGCTTTCCCAGGTACATTTTCAGGGTGCTGGATTGGAAGTGAACCTATATGGGATGCCAGCTGTGGCTTAACCTGCTGTATCCCAGCCTACAGCACTGGCCATGCCATATCTTGTTTTATGGCACTTCACTTTATTATACTTTGCAGGTTTTGTATTTTCTACAGATAAGGTTTATGGCACTCTGTAGAGTTGTTCTGTTGGCACCAACAGCTTAGATGGTTGTTAGCATTTTTTCAGTAATGAAGCATTAAGAGATTTACTTGTTTTTATACATAATGTGGCTGTATTCATAACAGACTATACTTTTATATGCGCTGTGAAGCCAAAGGTAAAAAAGTTACGTGGCTCCCTTGGTTCGGATCCTGGCTTTATTACCATGGCTTGGAGCTCAGCCCACAGCACTCACATCCCTGGCATGTGCTTGCACTGTGCTGAGCCTTTCCCAGAAGCTCAGCGTGGCACTGTGTTCTCCAGAGTGCTCTCATTTGGAGAGCACATAGGATTTCCAAACAAGTTGGCCTCCATAGCCTTTTCCTGGTAATGATGGCTATGAGCAAGCGCCGTTTCTGCACATCACAGCCACGGGCGTGAGGAGGAGGCGTCTGCATTTGGGTCAGGACCAAAGAAAACAGACTTTACACACACACACACACACACACACACACACACACACACACACACACACGGTGTCTTGCATCATTGCGGCTTCCTCATGGTGAAAGCTGTTTCCTTGAGTCAGCAAAGGACTGAACTGTGTCGCTGTCTTGCCCCCAGTCCTGGGATTTTTCTCCTGGCTTCTGTTGCCTCTATGAATTCGGCCAAAGCTGAGTATGGGATGCAGATATGTTTGGGGAGGGTTGGGTCAATGATGTCTCACAGGATACATTTTTCTGCTATTTAGCTCAGTTGGTGGCTTCCTGTAGGCACAGTAGTGGCACATGTGTTATGATTCTTGAGTATCAGAAGCCTACAGGCTTACTCAAAGAAAGATAAGGGTGGAGATATATATATATATATATATATATATATATATATATATATATGCCAATGCAACATCTCTGGCCAACATTTTTCTTCATGTAAAAAGCTATTTCCCTTAATTTTTTTTCTATTTTTAGGTATTTGAAAAGGAAGTGTACAAATACACTGAGAAACACACACACACACACTCTCTCTCTCTCTCTGAGAGAGAGAGAAACACACACACACTCTCTCAGAGAGAGAGAGAGAGAGAGAGAGAGAGAGAGAGAGAGAGAGAGAGAAATTGATCTTCCATCTTCTGGTTTACTCCCCAAATGCCCATAACAACCAGGGCTGGGCCAGGCTGAAACCACGAACTCAGAACTCTGCCTGAGTCTCCTGAGCAGGTGGCAGAGACCCAAGCACATGGACCATTACCTGCTGTCTCCCAAGGTGTGCATATGCAAGAGCTTGGAAGCAGATAGGGACTCGAACCTAGGCACAGCCATATGAAATGATCATGCCCCAGGAGACCTTGACTCAGGCTTATTTGTACAAGCAGCACAGGAGGACACTAGCCCCAGGTTGAGAACAGCCGGGGTCACACCAGTCGTTGTGTTCTTGCACTGGCAGGCAGAGGCTTTCTGTGGGTGCCTGGGCATCTTGGGGAGCAGGAACCGGAGCCTGAGCTGGAACTGGATCTGCAGCAGCAAATGCAGCCAAGGCCTGGTTCTGGACCTTGGCCGTAATTTGAGCCTTAGCCTTGATCAGGACAGCTTGGCAGTGCTGGCATGAGGCTAATCCATGAAGCTTGCAGTTGACACCCTTTGGGGCCATGGACTTAACTTGGGCCTTAGCAGCCTTGGCCTTGTTAGACTGCATCTTTTTCAGGGCCTTCTTGTGCTTCTTGGTAAAACCCGTGCTCCTCTAACCCACTGAGAAATTTATGTGTTTGGGATCAGAGTTTTTGGGTGCCATTTCTATGCCATTTTTTGCAACTGGTTGTGTGGTGTGGTTCTTGGACTTGGCCATGTCTGCACTATAACAGAGTGCTCCTAAAGCACCAAGGGGCATCTTACCTGCTGCACCCAATGCCTGCCTCTGAAACATGATTCTCAAGGCTCCTGTGTCCTGTTGTGCTGGGATTCTTCAGGGTCTTACTTGAAATGGCTCTTGGCCTTTCAAGGTGATAGATTCTGGTCATGGCTTTGCCTCCGTAGCTTTAGGCTCAGGTTCTCTGGTAACAGCGTCTGGGGACTTCTCTGTCTGACCACCCACCTCAGATGTGTACTTTGGAATTCTGCTCTCAAGTTATCGTCTTTGGAGTTGGGAGAAGAGACTGCCTTACTGTGGCAGCCTGAGGCATAGCCAAGGAAGCAAAGCCTTTGCATTGGGAGGCTAGGCCACCTGTTGCTACAAAGTCTCAAGGTATAGGCCTAGACTAGCCTAGAGGAAAGTCATTTTAACATTAATGGTGGAGGAATGTCCTTGTCACTCCAGAATCAGGTGCTATACCCTGAAACAACAGACACCTTTGGAGTCCAAAAGGGAGTATTTTGCCCACGTAGATGTTGACTTAAGCAAGAATGTTGGGTTCTGAAATATCAAGGCCAACGTGATATTCTACTTTGTTTGCTCCATTCATTTTTCAAAAAGTAAAATTTAAAAGATTTATTTGAAAGCTAAAGTGACATAGAGAAAGAATCTTGAATGCACTGATTTCACTCCCCAAATGGCCGCAGACAGCCATTTCTGGGCCAGGCCAAACCTAGGAGCCTAGAACTCCATTCTAATCTCCCATGTAGATAGCAGGAGCCTAAGGAGTTGGGCTGTCTTCTGCTGTTTCTTTCCCAAATTTCCTGAATTAACAGGAAGATAGATCAGAAGCAGAGCAATTGGGACTCACACCGACATTCCTCCAATATGGGGTGCTTGTGTCTCATGTGGCATCTGAACATGCTGTGAATAGTGGGCCCCAGCTCAGTTACTAAACACCGTTGATCAAGAGCTGTGTTTGGTATTCTGCTCTTCCAGATACTGTCCCAAGCATGGAGAAGGATGGCACAGAACCCCAACACTCAGATGGCTAATGGAGGCTAACACCTGCAAGCTTGTGAAGGGTGTTGAATACGTTCAAAACAGACTCTGAGGCGCTTGGGAAAATGTTTGAAAAGTGAAACAGGTTCCGTTACGTGCTGAGAAATTGTCAGAGACTTACACATGAACATGCTGGCTTGAGTCTCTGCTATTCTGCTTCCAATCCAGGCTCCTGCTAATACTCCTGGGAAGCAACAAATGATGACTCAGGTTAAAGATCTCTTCTTCCATCTCTCTTGTCTATATCGCTCTTTCAAAAAAAGAAAGAAAAAAGGGGCAGTTCCAGGACATAAAGCTTCCTGGGGGTGAAAAGGGAAGTGGTGGTTAATGAGTAAACCTCTGGGGCTGACTCTCAAAATAAAGTCTGGGGACTGGCTTTGCAGTTCCCTAAGAGAGCTTGTTAGCATGCAGAGTCCTGGGCCTCAGCCAGGCTGGCCAAGTCAGGCTGTCTGATGAGGAGCACCCAGAATATGCAGGTTCACATGCGTCCCCAGCCCGTTTCTTCCCACACTGCAATTTGAGAGCTGCTGCAAAAGATGGAAGAGGCAGCGGTACTTTGAACACTAACCAGTACTGGGAGGCTGAGTTAGGCTTTAACAAGGAAGACAACAAAACTCTGAGACAGCTCCATCGAGACCGGGGGCTTGTTAATCCATCGCACTTGGGAAAACTGCAGAATGTGTCAGCTCAGGCACAGGGCAGGGCTGCTGCTGCTAAAGACATTGGCCCCCCTGGGTGCCTTGGTCCAGATTACCGCTTGGCCACCTGGGCTCTCTCTAACTCCTCTAGCAGGGTTGGTTATTTTTCTTTTTGAGCAAATGTGAAGACCTTGTTTTTCTCTGTCCCCCAAATGCAGGATTTTCGAGGTTTCTGAGAGCACAGATGTGTTCTGTTTCCTGTTGAAAAAGCATTTCTGCCCTGCACCCCCGGGTCTACTAGCAGCCAGGGTGATGCGTTAGCAGCAGAAACTGAGGGTGCAGGCTTCTGTGAGTGGCATACCAGACACAGATCCTGTTCATGTGTGAGACAGACTATTCCTGTTGTTTGGCTGGATGTTTTGGAACCTTTATTTTGGGAGACCAGTATTGGGAATGAGGCTAGGGAGCAGGGGCCAGCTTCCCCTATCCCCCGCCCCAGGTTATATCTTAAGATATTTATTGTTCGGTTTTAAAGCTATGCCCACAAGCATAAATGAAATCACCAGGGATGTCTGCTTTCAGAAATAAATCATTTCCAGGACCTTTGGGGCCTTGGTGAGTTGGATTTTACAACTCAGTGAGAAATGGGTAAAGGGGGAGTCCCTGCTGGTGTCATCCGGCCTTTGTTCCTCCATCCGCTTTTCTTCTAGGTTTATGGAATCTCGTTGCTTGCATCCACGGTAGAGAATCAGGAGGTAGAGGTGCACTACCCTGTGTTGTGGTGGTGCCGCAGGTTAGCTGACACGTGAACACGAGAGTCTCGCAGCAGGAGCTGCTGCTCTGTCGAGTTTCCCCTGAGTCTCCTCCCTGCCTTGGAGTTGGTTGATTTCCCTCCTTTTGTGCCCACTCGTGATGCTGGTGGCTGGAATCGAGTGTTCAAAAACCTATCTTTGTGTTTGCACCACTCCTCTCCCAGCTTGCTGAGGGTAGAGATCTCATTCAGCCCCACTCTCTGCACACCTGGCATCCCTTCACACAGAGAAAGCACTAAGTGAATGTGTGTTTGAATGGATGTGGGGCTGTGAATATGTAGGAGGTTTAGAACCAGCCTTGAGCAGTCAGGGAAGGTGAAGTTTGACCTGAAGCTTGGTGCTGTTGGATTTTGGTGCCTCTTCCCTACCCCACCACTCCCAGCCCCCCAAGTCTGTCCTCTTCCCCACAGGCTGGAAGAGAAGGGGCTCCTCTTCACCTGTATTAGAGCCTACAGAGCCCACAGAGGGCACTGGGAATGCACAGGACCTCTGAGCAAATCTTTCCTGAGCTCAGGGATTTGATGGGAACTCCTGATGCAGCGTCTAGTGCACGCCTGGCATTCAGAGGACTTGGCACAGGCAGAAATGCCCCCTGACATGGGCTCACCATGCAGTGTGCTGTTAGGCTTGAGCGCTGGACCCAGAAAACATTACCGCATCGCAACGTTCGGAACCACCGAATTCTGGGTCCTGCGTGGTCCCACATGTCCTCAGATCTTTCCCAGATGTTTGACTCTGCTTGCCCAGGAAATCTTCAGAAGTAACTTTTGGGAGCCTGACCTATGGTTTTCAAAAGGATTTTGGGAAAAAAAATTAAAGGTCTAACACATCACAGTCATTTGCTAAGAAAAGGGAGATGTCTAACAAGTAAAAAATGTGAAGAGAGAGTTGTTTGACCGAATAGTTAAGATGCCCCAACCCATATTGTAGTGCGTGGGTTCGATTCCTGGCTGTAGCTCCCCACTCCAGGTTCTTGCTAGTACAGACCCTGGGAGACAGCAATGAGGGGTTAAAGTTTCATGTGAGTGTCTGTCACCCACATGAGAAACCTGGGTTGAGTTCCTGCCTCCTGGTCATCTGGGGACTGAACCAATGGGAGTGCATGCTGTCTGTGCCTTGTCTCAAATAAAGTAGAGACACACAACTTAAAAACAGAAGAGTAACAGCATTTACTCTTGGGAACAGTATATTCATTCCACCATACTGATGCTATTTAGTATGGTGCAAAACCACCTACGTGGTCTTTACTTTTATTGTACTTTCCCAGCCTGGTAAAACATTGTCACGCTCCGGCCTCAAGCCAAGCACTAGAATCTTAAACCACTGGCTAATCAGGAAGAAAGCAGTTCCAGGCTGTTTTGCTGAGTCTAGAGGATTAAACTAGTGGTTTGGCCAGTGTGAAAGCCAGGCAGGAGTCCATGCCTGGCCCGCTTAGATTAGCAGGGTTTTTGATGGAGGGGTGTGTGTGTGTGTTTGGGTTTTCCAGGCCAGGCAAGGGAGCTACAGAATCTGTCTCAAGCTCACACATTGAAGTTATTGAGCGGCTTACACGCCAGGCCGTGACCTGGACTCCCAGCCGGGAGGCCCACGTGGCGGGGCTTGAGCAGGGGAGCCGAGGACAGCTCACATCTGCTCATCTGCTTACATAACCCCACTTCCCAGCTTCCAGAGCCAGGAAAACACACAAGCCAGCCCAGCAGGGCAGAGGGCTATGGAAGCACACGCCATGTGCCACACAGCAAGGGCACCTTGGCCCAGCCTGCCGACTCTTGTGAAGTTCTCAGCCCTCTGCCTCCTCAGGCAGCCTCAGAGCTGACCACAGAGCTGGGCATTGCCCTCCTGGAGTCTGAGTTCTCTGGATCTTTCTCACTGGAATGGAGCCAGCTGGGTGATGGAGGATGGTCCAACCAGTGTCGCAGGAGGGCACTGGGTGCTTGGGGAGGCCGCCAAGCTGGTGCTGGACCCGAGAAGGCTGTCAGTTACAGGTGAGGGGCTGTGGAGTGCTGTCCTGTCTCAGATGTGGACTGTGGGAGTCAGGCTTTGTGTAGCATTCTGAGAAAAAGAATGGACAGGAGAAGGAATTGCCAGGCTGGGCTAGGTGGGTTGGAGTGGGGGTTAGTGTGCTAGCTGAAGCATCCGGGGCCATGAAGAGAGCAGAGGTGAGAGAGTAAGACAAGGCTTTGGCGTCTTAGTGCTTGGCAAGGAGCCCTTGTAGGATTGTGTCCCTGTGCCACCCTGAAATAGGGTGATTTCCATTCAGGTTCTGGTACATGCTCTGTAAGGAGCTCCAAGAAGATAGGAATCGCCTTGTCCATTCCTTCTCCTCCATCTCTACCCAGCCTTTCTTGACTGGCATTCAGCTTGGCACCTACCAGGAGCCTCAGAGGTATTGGTTAAAATGATTTGAACAGTGGTCACAGGGAGAGCTTGCATCAGACAAGCCGTTCAGAATGAAGACTCACAGGTTATGCTAGGAAGGTCCACCTAGACAGTCAGCATTGCCAGTCACACCACCTGTGTGTGAATGTGGGGTGTCTGAGAAGGAAAAAAGAGAAGAGTGTGTGTGTGTGTGTGTGTGTGTGTGTGTGTGTGTGTGTGTAAGGGAGGGGATAGGGAAGCTGGACCACCCAGGGGTCAGCCCCCATACTAGGTGCACAGCAGTGTCTGTTGTTCCAGGAACCCTGGAGGAGGGTGGGTGGTTGTGAGCAGATCGCCCTGAGGGGTAACGCCAGCACTCCCTCCAGTTTGCAGGTTTCTGCTCCGGGAAGGCTGGGCAGGGCAGGCCACGTGTGAATTCTGCTCTCTGGGTTGGTTTCAGAAGGTATGAGCAAGTGCCCAGGGTGACAGCCCCAGATGCTGCTTGAGTTCCCCAAAATGGGTTGTTTATCAGCATCTTCAAAACCAGGGGTGGGGTGGGTAGAATGGGGCACTGCAGATGTTCTAGGGCCTTCTGGAGTGAGAGGAGCTCAGTGGCATATCTTCTTTCTGTGGTATTGTTGACAAGTTCACAGTGCAGCTGAGCCTCCCAACGGCTTCCTCCATGGTTAACGGATTGATCGGCCCAGGACTGGTAAACTTTTTGGGCTAGGGTGTGGGTAGGTGAGTTGGGGGGAATCCCTGAGGACTCGGCTCACTCCATTGCCCTAAAGTCACCTCCTTGTTATTCATGCACCTGGGCGCTCCCCCAGACTTGCAGAGCTGTGCTGGCTGAAGTTCTGCATCTGTACCAGTGGCTCCAGGTGTTTCTGAATGTGGAATTGGGGACACTGGTCCAGAGTGGCCCCTGACTATGTCCTGGAGCCCAGTGCCTGCTGACCTTGCCCTGGGGCAGTTGGAGCTGGGACAGCAGGCAGTTCAGTGAGAAACTGATGTGCCAGCTGCCCCTGCCCTCCATTCCTCCATCCCTCCATGGAGCCTTCAGAACCCTGAGGCCCCACCCCCTCTTTGCCTGGGATGGAGGTAAGCAGGGAGCTTACTGCCAGGGTAAGGAAGAGAGCAAAGGGACAGTGAATGAGTGCGAAAGTCTGCCTACTAGAGGAGAAGTGGAAGGGCCCCACTAGCAAAGGGAAAAGCAAGTGGTTTATAGGAATGGGGAGGGAGATAGACATGAGGGCCTTTTCATCAAATGAAGGGATTTGGCCTTGGCCTTGTCCAAAGCTGTGCAGTGACCTGAGAGCCTTCCGATACTTTCAGCAGGAAAGTGATGGGGAGGGAAGATGTAGGGAGGAGCCGGCTCTCAGCTTCCTCCCTGATGGCTGCCTCATTTCAGGGAGGGTGAGCAGCTGAGGTCTCCATGTTGGGCCCCCACTCTGCTCTATGAAAAGTTCCTTGCTTGGTTCTGGGTGCTCATCTTCTTCACAAATAAAGGTGGCTCCCCAGGGTGACAGTTCCTAAAGTGTGCTCCCTGGTATAAAAGTTAGGTCGCCGAATTGGGCCAGGATGCTGCGGTTGAGTGGAGTGAGAGGTTGGTGCTCTTTGGATTGTGCAACTTCGCGGCCCTGATGCACTTTCCAGGAGCAGGGTTTAGTAGCAGTGTTCCCACCCTTATTGGACCATAGGGTGTTTTCCCATCGAGCAGATTGCTGGCTGTTATGTTTCCTGGAATCTGTTTTGAGGAATTCTGTAGGACAGGGAATACGGTAAGTTTAGGTGGCCATCCTGGCCCTGTGCCTGGTTCTCCATGCTGCGCCCTGCATCCAGGGTCCAATCTTCCTTTTCCTTCTACTCCTGAGCTGCCACTACCCCAGGGTCAATCAGCCTTTCCTCCGTGCCCAGAACTCTTGTGCTGACTTCCTTTTAAACGAACTTCTATTTATTTGTTTTGAAAGGTAGAATGACAGGGAAAGAGAGATTTTCCTCTGCTGGCTCATTCCCCCAAACACCTGCAATATCAAAGGCTGGGCCAGACCCGGACTGGGAGCCAGGGACTCCATCTTGGTCTCTCACAGAAGTGGCAGGGACCCAGGTTGCTGGGCAGTCATTTGCTGCATTCTCAGGAGCATAAGCAGGGAAGCGGCATGGGGAAGTGGGGCAGCTGGAACTCTGTTACGGGATGCAGACCTCTCCAGCTGTGGTTTCACCCGCATTACCACGACACCCTCTCCTCAACCCCAGGATTTCTGAGAAAGTAGCTTCTAATTCGTGGTCACTGATTGTAACAACAGCCGGTTGGTTGGGCTGACTGAGCAGGAAATATTTCTGTTTTACATGGCATGTAGTGGGGCAGAGTCTGTGGCAGGTGAAGGCTTGATAGGGTCCCTAGTCCTCTGGGTTGGCCTGACACTGAAAGCTTCCTGGGGCACAGGACTTTGAGCACTGAAATGGATAGTCATCCTTGTGCTGGACGCAGTACCACCTGGTGCTATGCATGAATGCTCTCTCCCTCATTGCGCTGTCCCCAAGAGCAGACACTGCCCCTACAGCTGTGTCCTGGTCCTCCACTGCAGGAGGCGGAGTGGTGAGTCCAGTACCTGCTAACTTCTCCTTCCCTCCACTTCTCTAGTTGGCCCCAGGTCGGTTGACTTTAACGTCCATGTGGACCTGGAGCTCCTGGCAAAGCAGAACCCGGAGGTGAAGCTGGGTGGTCGCCATTCCCCCAAGAATTGTACCTCCCCACACAAGGTCGCCATCATCATCCCATTCCGCAACCGACAGGAGCATCTCAAGTATTGGCTTTATTACCTGCACCCAATCCTGCAGCGCCAGCAGCTGGACTACGGCATCTATGTCATCAACCAGGTGAGGGCTGGGAGATAGAGGGAGGGTGGCAAGGGTGTGTGTGTGCCAGGCGCAGGTGAAGGGGGCTGATCCATGAATGCCTGGTGTGGTAGTGCAGAGTCAGCCCTGCTGTCACCATCCCTGATTAACCAGGGTCCAGGGGCTGCATGCCCTAGTGTGCTCACATGTTGCTCTCCATCCCATCAACTGAGAAAGCAGAGGTGCCTTTGCTTTTGTGTTTTTAGAAGGAGCCTTGCAGCAAGGTTGAGGGTGGGAAGGAGGGAGACAACCCTAATTATCCCAGAGAGAAACCCTGATTAGTGTCTGTGTTTGGGAAGATGTACATTTTTCTCGTTACTTTTAGAAAACAAAACTGCTCATTAGATGTCAGACCTCTAGGCATCTGTCAGACTGTGTCTTCTGAGACGCCCACAGGAGACAGCAGACATGATTGGAGGCCTCTGTCTAGCATGCTGTCCTCTGGTGAGATGTCTGAGAGAGTGCGCCTTGGGGTCGGCTGAAAGTCATGGGATCCCATTTATGCAACCTATGCATGACAGGCATTACCTCTGCTTAGGACGCTAATGCGGGGCATTTGTCACCACCACCTGCAGGACCAGAGTGCTCTGAGAGGCATTTTTATTGTGATACCCTTATTCCCTGTCTGCCTATTATCTTTCTAACGACTGTAACTTGGGATTTCACATTTATCCCAAATACTCACATAGTTTTCAAAAATACTTGTTTACTTGAAAAATGGAGTTATGGAGAAGGAGAGAGAGGAAGAGAGAGACAGATCTTTCACTTGCAGGTTCACTCCCCAAATAGCTACAGTGACTGGGGCTGGACCAGACCAAAGCTCAGAACCAGGAGCTTTTTCCAGGTCTCCCACTTGAGTGTCTGGGGCCTGAGCACTTGGTCACTAGCACGGAGCTGGATTGGAAGTGGAGGAACTGGAACTCAAACCAGTGCCTATATGGGATGCCATTGTTGCAGTTGGCAACTTAACTCCATGCCACAATGCCAGCCCCTCAAATTCTTTTCTTTACTAAGGGAAGGGAACATCTGGCCCTGCCAAGGCCACCACAGGTGGGACTTGAAATTCAATTAATCTACAATTGGTGAATGTTTAGGTCAATCATTATATACCACCCAAAGATGATGTTGTAAATGATCCAGGTGACCCTTGGCAGGAAAAGGTGCCCACCCTTACGTTAATGATAGTAATGACATATCTAATGAACTCTATACTAAGCTGAAATTCACCCAAAGAGACAGAGCATGCCCATTTGTATAAAGCCAGTGTCCAGTTCAAGATACACACTACGTCTCCTCGAGACAGTGATTTGTGTTGGTTTATAGCCCAGTCAAGGTGAAGAGCTGTGTGTGCTTCTTCTTGGATCACACAGAAGCCAGAAGCGGCAATGTGTCCTCAGGTGTCTCCAGGCACCACTGCAGCCCCATGCTGCCTGTTCCAGTTGCTGAGGAGAACACTCTATGTAGTGTAAGTTTATATCTGGATATAAACTTAGGTTCTAAAAGTTGGAGTGTTGTCGTGATGCAGTGGTTTACGCTACCACCCGTGATGCCATCTTCCTATATGGGTACCAGTTGGAGTCCCAACAGCTCTGGGTCAGGGATTCTGACTCAGATCCCTGCTACTGTGCCTGGGAAAGCAGAGGATGGTCCAAATGCTTGGGCCCCTGCCACCTACTAAGAGACCTAGATGGCTGTTGGCTTCAGCCATTTGGGTAATGGATGTAAGATCTCTCTGTCCCTGTCTCTAAAACTCTGCCTTTGAAATTAATAAAGTTTAAAAAATATTTTAAAGTTGTGGGGAGAGATGGGCATCTCAGCTGGAGGTCAGTGACTAAGGACTTGGAAGCAGAAAGAAGATGGGTGCTGTTCCAGGAGACGGAGATGACCATTGGCTGGGAAAGCACCATAGTCCCTGGGGCCAGGGGTGGAACCTGCATCTGTCCAATGGGAAGAGCAGAACAAACCCTATTAGGAAACCAGAGCTCCAGGTGAGAGAGCAGACGGTGGGCTAACTGCTTGCGGGTGTTTGAGTCCCTGGGCCAAGTGAGCCACAGATCAGGGACCCTTTGAAATCCTGCTAGCAAAACAGCCACGTAGTTGTTGATCACCTTGGGAAAATATCAAAAAGAAGGAATGAGGGAGATTAGATAAATGTCAGGGCACTTCATCCTAGCAACTGTTTAAGGCAAGTCCTGAGCCAAAAAGCACTTGTCTGATGTTAGTGAGTTTACGCTAATCACAAGCTCCCTATTGTTGGACAAGTCATGGCAGTGGCCACCTCACTGGGAGCCAGCAAAGGTTACTGCCCAGCTTGCTGCAGACACATCTCCTTTTGCTCTTGCCTGTCATTGTGCCAGTAAAGGACCAATGCATTGGAGGCACCACATTGTCGGGTCGCATTCAGCAAGACCATTCATTCCAGAAGCCTTCCACAAGTCTGCCTGTGCAGGAGATGGACAGCTGTGTCCTGGATGGCATGTGTTTGGACTAAGACACATGCTGGCTGTTAGAAAAAAGAGTGGTAGTAATGATGCTGAGGTGTCATGAAAAAGATGTTTTGATTTATTTGAAAGTCAGAGAGAAAGAGATAGAGAACAAGCTTTCATCAGCTCACTTCCCAAATGACTGTAACAGCAAGGGCTAGGCCAGGCTGAAACCAGGAGCCTGGAACTCTGTCCAAGTCTCCCACATGAGTGGCAGGGGACCAAGAACTTGAGCTATCCTTTTCTGCTTTCTCAGGCACATTAGCAAGGAACTGGGGCAGAAAGAGAGGAGCCCAGAATGCTGGAATTACAGGTGGAAGCTTAACCACTGTGTCATGACACTAGCTACTGTGTTGGGATTTTTTGTTTGTTTGTTTGTTTTAATTTTTAAGAGCGACAAATACTGATCTTCTGTCCACTGGTTCACTCATCAAATGCCTACAATGTCCATAGCTGGGTCAGGACAAGGTCAGCAGTTAGGAACTCAATCCAGGACTCCCATGTGGGTATAGGAACCCAAGTACTTAAGCCAAAACCTACTGCCTCCTGGAGTGTGCATGAGCAAGAAGCTGGAATTGGAAGTAAGGAAACCAGAACTGAAAACAGTTACTCTTATATGGAATTGAAGAAAGTAGAAGTTGCCAGTGAATGGCTACATTGAGTTTTAAGTGACTCTTGAGATTCCCTGGTTCAATTATGAAATCAAAACAAAATATTAGACCAGCAAAATGTAGCTAGCAGCTCTAGTTCCTGTAACACGGTTTATGTAACTGCTCCCCCAGCTTTACAGAGCAGACATCTGAATGTCCTGTACCAGCTACATGCTCTGCTGGTGCTGGCTGACACTGGGCATGGCCCAAGAACAGTGATCCTCCCCATGTATGCATTCCCAAGGGAAGCCATACACAAACAGCTCATGGAAAATGCATGTTATGAAAAACCCTTCATGGACTTCAACATGTTCTTGCACCAGAGTGAACTCATTTTGTGATTCCGTTTCCCACACCTTTTTTGAAGCATATTCTCATTTGTGTAGGGGATGGCAGATGAAAACCAGGGGGTGGGGGGCGGTGAGAGGTCAGTTCTCAAGTTCTCATTCCCACATTGTGACCTGCACAAGTGTTTGCTGCACTTGTCTAAGCAGAGAAGTGTTTTCCAATAACCATCTCAAGTGATGAGTGCTTTGAGTCATGCTTTGGGGAAAACAGACCTTGAAGTAACACTTCCTCACTTGTCCTCCCTAACTTTCCCTCAAATACTGGAAACTTTCCTTCCTGGGCCTTTCTTTTCCCACTTGCAGCATAACATCAAAAGTGTTTTAGTTTTAGTTTCCTGAATATATTAACATCCATTTTCTCTAGTCTTGTCAATATCAGCTTACCTCCCCCATACACACACCTACACATACAGACACAATCATGATTTCTTGTCTTTTCAGTTTTTCTCTTCCAAATGTTAATTTTTAATATTCCTTTTTAAAGATTTACTTATTTGGAAGACAAAGTTACAGAAAGGGGATATAGACCTTCCATCCACTGATACATTTCCCAAGTGGCTGCAGTGGCTGCAACTGGACCAAGCTTAAGCCAGGTACATGAAACTCTCTAGGTCTCCTACGAGGGTGTAAGGGCCCAAGCACCCATTTCCTGCTACCTTTCCAGGCCTATTACAGGGAGTTGGATTAAAAGCAGAGCAGCTGGAACATGAACTGGTGTCAGTGGAATGTTGGTGTCACAGATGGCAGCTTTAATCTTCATCCTGACACTGGTCCCAAGTTTCCATCTTAGGATGATCTTTTCCTCTTTCTCCTGCAGCTAATCTTTTGTAACCTCATCCAAATAAACCCTGATTTTGGGGGGAGGGTGTCAGGGGAAAAGTATGGTCAGAGCCCAATTAGCCAAGTGAAGAAGAAACTTGAAGTGTCTCCTCTCTTTCCAGCAAAGAATATTCTCTGATATATCAGCAAGTGTCAACAGGAGACCTGAACTTGGAAAAGGAGATATCCCATTTGGAGCACACCTCACTGACAAATCAGGAAGTTCCTGTGTTCTCTGTTTCATGGTTGAATTCTTTTTTTTTTTTTTTTTAAGATTTATTTATTTTTATTACAAAGTCAGATATACAGAGAGGAAGATCTTCGATCCGATGATTCACTCCCCAAGTGAGCACAACAGCTGGTGCTGCGCTGATCCGAAGCCTAGAACCAGGAACCTCTTCAGGGTCTGCCACGTGGGCGCAGTGTCCCAAGGCTCTGGGCCGCCCTCGGCTGCCTTCCCAGGCCACAAGCAGGGAGCTGGATGGGAAGTGGAACTGCCAGGATTAGAATCGGCGCCCATATGGGATCCCAGGCATTCAAGGCGAGGAATTTAGCCTCTAGGTCATGCCGCCGGGCCTTCATGGTTGAATTCTATAGGAAAGGAAGAAAAGGATTTTGTAGCACTTGGCTTTGATCACAGTGCACTATTTATTTAGCAAATAAGGGTTATAAGCTGGCAGGCCTCTTGGCTCTTCGCTACTGCAGCCTGGGATCTGCATCCTCCTGTCCACTCAAGAGGAAGATTGAAAGACGTATGGCCTTCGGCACACTCAGTGCCAGGGGTTCAGAACACAACTGCCCCATTAGAATGCTGGTTCCACAGACAACGTTCCATGTGGAGTGCCACTAGGCCCATTGTTACCCACTTAGCACTTCTGTCCATCCTTGCTGGGATTTCCCCACAACCCTGAGGCCAAACTGTGTGCAGACTTCTGCCCCATGCATGCCCCAGATGAGGGGTCCAGGGTTCCAGCTGCCAAAGCAGTTATGTCAAAAGTCACATGCCTCACAGCAGGGCCATGGTGGGGTCCTCCAAGCCTGAAGGCCCGATCACTGCATCCCAGAGACCCTCCACTTTCAACTGCTCCCACAGAGTATTCAGAGCCTGGCCTAGTGCACCTGGGCTTAGTCCTTCCCATTCGGTGGTCCTGGGCAGACTATGTAAGCACCTTGGGTATCCATTTACTCTTTTGCAGGGTGGGGTTGGGAGAAGGAGTTAGTGTGTACCTCATAAGGCTCTGCAGCACTCTTATTTGTGTCATGCCCTCCATGAATACATGCTGTTTCCTGGCCCCACACTATGGTGAGAACTCCTCCATGTCCTTGCCCCATCTTCTATTAGTGTCCCCATTTGTCTGTCACTCACATTTGTGGTAACCTCCCTTTGTGCAAAGAGAGGGTGATAGTGGTATGAGTCATGGGATAGACCCTCAGAGGACCAAGGAACCTTGCTGAACTGTGAGCCACTTGACCATAGCCTCATGGGCTGCGTCCAGGGGTGAAGTCACTCCCGAGTTTCTGTGGCTCCTCCTCCTCCTGCCTATGCAGCCTCAGGCCATCTGGACACCTCACCAGCTCATCATTCAAAATTGGTGAGAGTTGGGCTCGGCGGCGTGGCCTAGCAGCTTAATTCCTCGCCTTGAATGCCCTGGGATCCCATATGGGTGCCGGTTCTAATGCCGGCAGCTCCACTTCCCATCCAGCTCCCTGCTTGTGGCCTGGGAAGGCAGTCGAGGACGGCCCAAAGCTTTGGGACCCTGCACCCACACAGGGGATACCTGGAAGAAGTTCCTGGATCCTGGCTTTGGCTCGGCATAGCATTGGCTGTTGCGCTCACTTGGGGAGTGAATCATTGGACAGAAGATCTTCCTCTCTGTCTCTCCTCCTCTCTGTATATCTGACTTTCCAATAAAAATAAATAAATAAATCTTAAAAAAAAAATTGGTGAGAGTAGCGAACGGGAGACTTTACTTGAGATGGGGAAGGGTCGAGTTGGCTGCTGCTTGTTCTCGGGGTCAGGCACATGAGGATCCTAGAATACATTGCCCTCAGAGCCCATGCGCTGCTCTGAGTCCCAGTGCCTCCCATGAAAGAGGTGACTGATAGGGAATGCCAGCAAGCAGTTGATGCAAACACACTGCACTCCCCCATAATCCGGTTGGGAAGAGAGCCTGTAAAATCACTCAAAGTGGGGGGGACGGCAGGTTGCCACCTGGCAGTAGTAGTCTTGTGTAAAGTCCAGATAACTTGTGGCATCACTCATTGAAAAAATGACACGACAGCTGAGGCATGCAGGCCTGGCTGGCTGGGTGCCAGCCCTAGACTCCAGAGCTGGGCCCAAGGACCTGTCTCTGTGGTGCTACCTGTGTCTCTGCTGGTGCCTTTGGGCACTTCTGGTTCTCATCACCTTACTTCTTCTCCTTAAGCTCTCTAGGGTCTCCCAGGGGAGGAGTCCAGAGTGGCTGAGCCTGGAACTTGGTGTCCAAAGCTGTCTGTCATCCAACCTTGACCTTCCTCCAGCCTCCCTCTCCTCATTGCCCTTGTACAACTTTATGCCACAGCCACATTGAACTCCCCACTCCCACCCCTACCCCAACTCCCACCGCTCCCCAGGCACTGCTGTCTCTGCTTGTCTGTCTCACTATGAAGCTCTGCATAGTTGTACCCATTACTCAGGGCTGGGCACCTGGAGCTTCTCCCTGTGACCCCTGCCCACTCATTCACCCCCAGTCCGAGAACCCCTGATTCCCCTATCCTTTAGGACTCTATCAGTGCCTCTTATAAGTACAACCTATCCCGAAGCGTCCTGCTCATTGCTGGCCAGAGCACAGAATGACTGTGACACAGTCCTTCCAGGGATCCTGCGTTCCAGAAAATCACAGAGGTTCTGCTTTAGCCTCGTGGCTATGAATGGTTATGAAACTTCCTGGTGGTCTTTCCATTTTACCTTCATAATCCCCAGCAAAGCCGGTGGTCTGCTCCTTGCTCCTGTTGAGGGCAGGCCATGAAGGTAAGTGGATGACAGCCAGGCAGCAATGCTGGGATTTGGAGATCGGCCAGGCCTGAAGAACACACCTGGTCAAGCTTCTTTCAGGGCACTCCAGGTTACACCTGTTGGAGTCAGGCCTCAGAACCCTCAGCTGCCTTTGCCAGTTGTCACAGCTGTGGGGAGGTGAGGGAGAGGCACCCAGCTCATTGCTCTGGGGCTTTGTCTGTCTGCAGTGTTTCCCTCTTGCCTTCTATCTGTGCCCTGCTTGGTTTTGGGTATTAAGACCGTGCAGCTGGGCTGCTGGTGTGGCTCTCCTAGGGACCATCCTCTCACCCTAGCAGCTTCTCTGTGTCATTGAGCCAGGCCACCACTTCCCATTCGAGGTCAAGGTTGGTTGAGGTAAAGCAGCTTAGCGAGGATTGCCGCTGGGCTTTGGGTTCTGTCTTGTGTGCCTGTGTTAACCACCCCACAGCCCGGTCATCCCTCGGCTGTCAATGCCCACATGGATATGTGTGGGCTCAGGGTGCAGCCGGCCCATGACCTCTTTACTCTGCAGGCACCTGAGCCTCTCTCCCAGAACCTGCCAGGGTGTGAGAGGGCTGGGAAGGATCCGTGGGTACCCCCATAGGACTGCTGCTCCTTTGCTGGGTCTCCCTATGCTGCCCATTCTCTGGGAGTAAGTGTCAAAGGCTTTTTTCAGCTCACTGTGAAGGGCACGCCAGCCAGTGCCCCGTCACTCCAGAAACACCAGCTGCTCTGCTCACCCTTGGCTCCCTGTGACCCAGATAACGGCTTGCTTGGAGTCTGCCTTTGCCTAGAAGTGAGGGGGTCAGAAGTGGCTCCCTTTCCTTGGTAGCCTTGATGTCTGCTCTCTGCTCCTGGCCTTTCTGCCTTCCATCCACTCTTCTTTGCTTCTTTATTTTTTGTTTCCCTTCTAGTGGGGGCCTTTTGCGTTTCCTTGTTAATCCTGTTTGTAGCAAAGCAAGCTGGAGGACAAGCCCCTCTCTGTGGTCTGCTTCTTCTCTCCACCTACCTTCTCTTCTGTACTCTCCGCCTCCTATAAGGAAAGAGGGACAAAGGAACGCCGCCCCGGCTGCTGCTGCCACCGCTGTCGCCGCCACCGCCTCCGCTGCCGCCGCTGCCACCGCCCCGGTAATGTCCACACACCCTCAAATCAAACCGGGGGCAGAAGCTATGTAAATACTAGTGTGAGTGTTGCCCAGGCCTGAGCTCTCCCAGGCAGGGTCAAGGCCTCTGTGGGCTTGCTTGGAAATGCCCACAGATGGCTGCAACCAGCCCTCTGTGAGATGCCCAGAGACTCTGCCACCTTTAGATAAAAGCACAGTGAACTCCACCGTGTGCATACAGACTGCCGAATCCTGTGTTTTTCTGAAATTCCATCTCATCAGCATCTTCCATGTTATTTCATAGTCTCCGTGTTCATTACTTTCCATGCCTTCATAGTAGTAACTAGTTATTGAGTTACATCATAATTAGCTTAATCCTTCCTCTATTAAAAGGTGTTCAGATAATCTCCACTTTTCCACCAGGGCAAATAATAACATAATGAACATCTCCGAGCCCAAAGCTTCCCCTGCATTGGCCGCTTCTGTGCTCCTCCAGGCTTTTATTCTCAGAGGCAGGATTATGGAATCATAGACAATCTACATATTTTTATTCTGAACACCAGTGACCAGCTTGTTCCCTGAAATAGAACACTTGATTTTCTGAAGTATTTTTCTCTGAGTTGTATCTTTTTGAAGAATTATTTATTTACTTATTTTGAAAGAGTTATATATAAAGAGATCTTCCATTGACTGTATCATTCCCCAGATGGCTGCAGTGGCCAGTGCTGGAGTGGGTCAGAGCCAGGAGCTTTCTCCGGGTTTCCTCCCGGTGTGTATGAGCCCAAGCACCTGGACCATCTTCCGCCCTGCTTCCCAGGAAATTAGCAGAGAGCTGGATCAGAAATGGAGTGGCTGGGACTCGAATCAGCTGTGCCACAATGCTGGACCCCTCCAATTTGTATCAAAAGTGTCCTGGAAGAGTTTAGTGCCGCCTCCTTGGTGGATTCTGCAGGAAGCTCTGGCGGTGCCTGGGCCAGGGAGGAAGGTGACTGTGGTGCTGTGGGAGCTGGAGTTACACATTTTCTCTGGGCCTCCTTCCCCAGAGATCCCCACTGGGCTGTTTCCTGAGCTCTCTGAAGTTCATGGCCTCTGGTCTGCGTTCCTGTACAGCAGGGTTAAGCATGTGCTCCTCCTGCGAGTGATGACTTTGGCTGACCAAGAACCACCCCACACAGCCTGATCTCTGACCCCAAAGGGCCCATTTCTAGAATTTGGTGGGTGGAGAGCTCGTTCAGAGCCCTGTCTAAGCCCAAAGCTACCATAGTATTATGGTTAGAAACCAGAACCCAACTGATGTGAACTCATGGGCAAGTAGATATTAACCCTGCACAACATCCAGCATTTGTACAATCCCAGGCTCTTCCAGTCATTGCCTGGGTGTCGTCTCCCAGCCTGTCTGCTCTCTCCAGATCTACCCTGAGGTCTGCAGCAATGCCCAGCCACAGCTTCCCCTGTCCTCGGCCTGTCATCGCCTTCCTGTTACCCGCCCAGCCTGGTTCCTTCCCCTTAGTGTCTGAGTGGCCATAGAAAGAGATGGGGTGTGGCCTTGCATCAACTCTCCCAGCATACGACACAGAAACTCTGAGTCACCAGGAGCCTTGGCAGCTGCTGCCAGCCTTGTTGCTGCTCTGTCTTTTGGGTGTAGAAAGGCCAGGTGGGCCCAGTTCCCAAGCCGTTGCGCCCTGGAGAGAGATCTGTTGCTGGACCTCCAGGGAAAGCAGGGTGGTAGGAACAGGAGGGCCATGGCGCCAGCCTTGCCTTCCTTAATTCCAGTCCAGATTTTCCTTAGCACAGGGCAGGACTCATGCTTGGCCTGAACCCGTCCTCCGCCCCCCAGCCAACGGTGGCTTGTAAGTGCAGTGCAGGTACCTAGAGAGCAGGTGTGGCCTGAAAGGGGAAGTAGAAGGGCCACCACTGTGGCACAGTGGGAAAGCCACACCGATATCACTGGCATCCCATATGGGTGCCAATTCATATTCCAGATGCTCCGCTTCCCATTCAGCTCCTTGCAGATGACCTGGAAAGCAATGGAGGATGGCCCAAAGCCTTGGGATCCTGCACTGACGTGACAGACCCAAAGGAAGCTCCTGGCTTCAGACTTTAACCATTGTGGTCTTTTGGGGAATGAACCAGCAGAAGGAAGGAGTGTCTGCCTCTTTCTCTTTCAAAATAATAATAACATAAAAAAGGTGTGCCCTAATCGACTATATAAAGATTATAAAAAGAAGAAAAGTTGGAGCGGGACCCCAGGGAGAGGTCGCCTTTACTAACCTGCAGCTACCATCTCACACAGCTTGCCCAGCAGCTTCCTAACTGGCCTCCCTGCCTTCACTTGGCCTGGGGCACAAATCCAACCTTGACATGCAGAGTTTAAGGCTCCCTGCGGCCTAAATAAAAGATAAAGTCTAAGTATCTTAGTGGGCGTCCATTGTGTGACATGACCCATTTCTCATTCGGCCTCAGTCAGGCTGTGTAAGGACTGGCTTCTCATAAGGCTGTGCCCAGGAGTGCTAACTACTCTAAAGTCTTGAACCCCAAGAAGAGCCATGCTTCATCAGTGCTCCTCAGCCATCTTTCTGCCTGCTTCCTGTATGGGCTTTTGGCCAGTTTATTTTTGTGAACTTTCGCAGGGCAGAGTCTCATTGCCCTATACTTCACTCAGTTTCTTGCCCTTTCTTGAATATTCAGTTTGCTTACAGTCTTTCCTTACCCTACCCAAAAGCAGAGTTGGGGAAGAGAGACAGATCATCTATCTGCTGGTCCACTCCCCAGGTGGCCACAAGGATTGGGGCTGGGCTGGTCTGAAGCCAGAAGCCAGGAACTCCCTAGTCTCTCACGTGGGTGGCAGGGGCTCAAGCACTTTGGAAATCCTCCCTGCCTTTACAGCACAAAAACAGGAAGCTGGATCATAAGTAGAACAGCTGGGACTTGAACTAGTGCCCATGTGAGATGCCAGCATCTCATGGCATTTATTTTTTTTAAAGATTTATTTTTATTATTTTTTTTAATTGGAAAGACGGATATACAGAGAGGAGAGAGAGAAGAAGATCTTCCATCCGATGATTCACTCCCCAAGTGAGCGCAATGGCCAATGCTATGCCAATCCGAAGCCAGGAGCCTCTTCCGGGTCTCCCACGGGGTGCAGGGTCCCAAAGCTTTGGGCCGTCCTCGACTGCTTTCCCAGGCCACAGGCAGGGAGCTGGATGGGAAGCGGGGCTGCTGGGATAGAACTGGCACCCATATGGAATCCCGGGTGTGCAAGGCGAGGACCCTAACCACTTGCGCCACTGCGCCAGGCCCCATGGCATTTATTGCATGTGGGATGCCAGCATCTCATTGGCTTTACTGATTGGCCAAAGCTCCTCTGGCTCCTTTGTACACACTCTGACCAGGCAGTGCTTTTCTGCTATTGCACTGTCCCTCCTCCATCAATGTCTGATCTCTTTGTCCCTGCTCTCTCTGGTGTCCCATCCTGCAATGGTGTCAGTGCAGGCATTGGGGGATTTTAGGTGTTTTCTGGCCTTACCTCCTTTTTTTCCCATTGTGTCTCTAAGAGCAGCCAGTTGCCCAAGAATGAAGGGAGTGATGCTCACGCTTGTCCACCAACTAAGCTGAAGCTCGCACCTTGAAAGCAGTGTCTTCCTTTATTTTAAGATTTATTTCTTTTTTATTTTTATTGGAAAGTCAGATATACAGAGAGGAGGAGAGACAGAGAGGAAGATCTTCTGTCCGATGATTCACTCCCCAAGTGACAGCAGCGGCCGGTGCTGTGCCGAGCCGAAGCCAGGATCCAGGAGCTTCTTCCGGGTATCCCACATGGGTGCAAGGTCCCAAATCTTTGGGCCATCCTCGACTGATTTCCCAGGCCACAAACAGGGAACTGAAAGGGAAGCGGGGCCGCCAGGATTAGAATTGGCACCCATATGGGATCCCGGGGCATTCAAGGGGAGGAATTTAGCCGCTAGGCTATCGCGCTGGGCCCTGAAAGCAGAGTCTTTCAAGATGACCGTGTTCCCGGTGTGGTGGCCCCTCTCCATGGAATGTGACTTCCCACATATATCAGGAATCCCTACGGGTCCCTCTGACATCCTGCTGCTCCAGACACTCCAATTGTGTGAGCCACAGGCTCACTTGCTTGAGACTTAATCCTTTTAAGAAATGCCCTACTCCGTCAGAGAGGCAGGATTTGGGGGAGGGATTTTGTAGCTGATCAGAAAAGTCATGTCCACACCTGGAAAAGGCCAAGTCTCCTGAGAGGCACAGGGAAGCTCTAATTGTCTGAGGAGGGCTGTGGAGCTTACTCCTGGAATCGCGTCGGTCACCGACCCTGATCACTGTCCAGCAGCTCGTTGAGGTGTTTTTGTGCATCATCTCATATCATACAAGGCACCTGTCACCATTCCCATGGCACCAAAGAGGAAAGTGAGACCTGTGTGTGTGATAGGATGTGAAGAGGCTGGCAGTCCGGGGTCAGAGCACATGCATCTGGCACAGTGGTGCATTTGGCCTGGCCTGGCCTGGCCTGGCCTGGCCTGGCCGCCAGTACTTGATAAACAGGTGCTTTGTGGCTGAAGTAGCAGGTGCACTGGATGAATGGTGAGGAGAGCAGGGTCAAGCTGGAAGGCCTCCCACCCTGTGTTGGTAGACAGGGTCAGTGGGCCTGCCAAGGCTTGTCTTTGTTGCCAAGAAAGAGGCACCCATTGCTAACTGCGTTTCATCACCAGAAACCTAAAAAAGGCATGGTTTCTCTGTAATCCCAGAGGTGGAAGGCACACTTGTCCTGTCTGCCATATTGCATACCTGTGGTTCCTGGGTGCCTGCTAGATGCTGTCACCAGAGTGCACCCTGTGTCTCCCTCTCCCTGGGTCACACACAGGCACGAGGACTAGGACAGGAGGAGCTAGGGGCAAGTGTGTCATTGCTGCAGTTCTGAGGCCAGACACTGAATGGCAGGAGCTGGTGCACCACCCAGGAGGAAGGAGTCTGCTTCTTGGAAAAGGATAAAAGCAGATCTGCTTTTGGCCTTGGCTCAGCCACCATCATTCCCAGGCGTTGGCCTCAGGCGTGCCGTCTGTGCTTCCTGGAAGGAAACGTTGCCTGATTCCATCTCTGTTAGTCATCTGCTCTGATCAAACTGTGGTGTCCAGCAGAAGCACCCTGCCCATTACGAGGGAGTGTCCCAAGGGAAACGAGTATTGTCAGGGGTTGGGAAGCCACACACTTGGGCTTTACTGGGGATGCTTCCCTTTCCCTTGTGAAGAACGTGTTCAGTACAGCATTGTCTGTGAGGCTGTAGTCTGTGTTGGTGTGAGGACAGCCACATGACTGTCAAGATGATCAAGTGATAATGTTGAAACAGGTTTCCTGTGCCTGGCAGGTGACATTCCCCCAGTGGATACAAATAGTAGATTGCCTCATTAAAAACAGTCATTCCAATAAACTCTGCAGTTAGCACAGGCAGTTTCTGATCTTTCAACTTTGACTTTGCTGTTCCTTGGCATACAGAGCATGGCACTGAACAGAATTCTCCATGGATTCCCCCATCGTGGGGCGACCCCAACACACCAGAACCTCTGGGCAGGGCCTTCTCTGCCTATCACACATGGTTAACAAGCTCTGTCAAGGGGCTGCCAAGAGGCACTGTCATCCTATGGATGAGTCGTCTGCCTGATTGTGTTGCCATCTCCTGGCTTCCTCGCTGCATTGCATGCTGCAAGAAGGCAGTGTGGTACAAAGTGCACCCATAGGGTTTACCCAGGTGTCTGGCGCAGTGTCCATATCCGGGCCTGTGGACAGAGGCTCTGTAAAGCCTCATGCAGGGACCTGTGAAACACTTTCTCCCCAGGCCCAAAGACTCTGATCTTGCTGATCCTGGGGTGCTGTGGGAGAGCACCCCAGGCAGTGACTGTGCAGCATTGGCTCCTCAGAGGATGAGTGTCAACAAGAGGATTGGGTGGATGGTGGGGCTGCTGAGCTAGGGTGCTTTCACTCATTGGAGCCTGGAGTTGGGAAGAGCAGGCTCCCGTCAGACCCCCAAGAGGACCCTTCAGTGGAAGCTTATTGGAAGGGTGACCAGGTGCTGTTGTATGTTGAAACCCATCCATGAGTCCACTCATTCCTTCACTCCTTGCTTCCTCCATTTGTTCATCCAGCCATTCAGCCACTGTTTACTGAGCTCTTAACTATACAACAGGCAGGGGTTGAGACCCTGAGTGAATAACAATAGAAATCCAACCTTCATGGAACTTACCTTCTGATGGGAGAGGCTGGGAATTGGCAAGGTAGTTGCAAGACAGAGGAAGTACTACTATACCACCTACACACACAGGCTTTGGGACCCACTGGCTGGCACCCTAAAGCATGTACCCTTTTCCTTCTTCCTATACCATTTTTCTGTCAAATTGTGCATCACACCACTTCCCCTGCTGCACAGTAATTGCTGGGAGAGCAGAGATGAAGTAGGATTCGCCATATTTCCCTGGCACCTCATCTAGTGCCTCTCAAACCCCTGAAAGGCCCATAATATAGTCAACACAGTCAGCCTCGTAAAGAAGGCCGAAGCGAATGTCCCCTAGGCGCCCAGCTGTCACAAGCTCGTCTATTTATAGTATATGAGTATCTGTAACTAAATGATGTGTGTTTAAATGCTGTAACACCTTTTGTTTTAGAGCTTCCTTGTGTGCATTTTAACAGCTGTATTCCATTGTACAGATGTGCCATGACTGACTTGGCCAGCTCCCCAGCAGTGCCCGTGTCCATCCCTGTAGCCTTTGGCTTTGGCCAGTGCTCTGCCATGAGCAGCCTTGTTCTTTGTAGGCTCTTGCGCAAGTGCAACCCTCGAGCAGGATCAGCTCCTAGCAGCTGTGGGACTGCCAGGGTGGTATTGATTTGTAACTTAGGACAGGGAAAGCAGGCCCCAGTGTTGACTGCTGCCCCTGTGCAGGAAGCAAGCCAGTGGTCCCTGAGAGCGTTCGGCCTTCAGACAGTCCTCATGCCAGATTTTTCCTGTTGTCTCTGTGGCAGGCAGGAGACTCCATGTTCAATCGTGCCAAGCTCCTCAACATCGGCTTCCAAGAGTCCCTGAAGGACTATGACTACAACTGCTTCGTGTTCAGTGACGTGGACCTCATTCCCATGGATGACCGGAACAGCTACAGGTGCTTCTCCCAGCCGCGGCACATTTCCGTCGCCATGGATAAGTTCGGGTTTAGGTAAGAGATTGTACAGCCAGGGTCTCTCGCCTGTGTGGGCGAGTCATGCTTCCTCCAGGGCCCAGAAGGCCTAGTTAGGCTCCAGAGAAGATAGGGCTCCTCTGAGACATGTGGGCTTTGGAAGGCTGAGCTGGTCATTACCTGAGCAGGAAAGAAGACTCTGGAGATGCCTGTCCTGACTGGAGGACCAGACAAGAGCAGTCTGCACACTTGAGGGGGGCGGTGCTCACGTATAGGCTACAAACAGATATCATGTAATTTTACTTCTTCCCATCCCTGCCCCATAGGGTTTCTGATTGTTGAGCTTGGATTCCTCAGCAGGTGTTCTTTGGCACATTTTTTAAAGATTTACTTATTTGAACACATTAGAGGGAGAGACAGGAAGATCATCCATCTGCTGGTTCACTCAGATAGCCACAATGACCAAAACTGGACTGGTCTGAAGCCAGGAGCTTCTTCTGAGTCACTATGTAGGTAGCAGGGACCCAGGAACTTGGAATATCTTCCAGTGCTTTGCCCAAGCCATTATTAGGGAACTGATGGGCAGTGTATAGCCAGTGCCCATATGGGATGCTGGCATTACAGATGATGGCTTTCCTCACTATTCCACAATGTTTGCTCCTGTTCCCATCATTTCTTCCTCTCCTTGATGAATGCATGGGGGACTGTGTGAAGAACTTCCTCCTGATTAAATATATTCAAACCCTAGACTTCTTATCTTAAAGGGAGAGACTCCAGTTTTGAAGATGGGGCAGGATTGTTCTATGAAGTAAGAATCCATCTCTATAAAAACACAGATTATCTCAGAGACCCATATGAGCCTGAATCCCTCTCAAATACGTAAACATTGTTTAAAAGAAAATAAGAGGAAACAATATGGAAATAATAATCTTACCCACTTTCCTGTAGCCCTTGAACCTTTTTACCCAAATTAACTATGTAAAGATTATCAAAATAAAAAAAATTACTTAAAAAAAAAAGAAGACATTAAAAAGAAATCACTGATTATTGAAAGATTTACTGGCCTGGCTCCCTCTGGTTCAAAACCCTGTAATAAAAGAGTTTACAGCAGTGTGAGATTTGCCAACAGGTGGATGACTTGGCACTTGAGTGGTGACGCCTAATTGTAAATGTATTACTTTAGATTACCTTAGATTCATTGAAGCAGGCCCTAAGGGATTTTCGCTCATGGATACTTGCAGTCAATACTTGAGTACATGGGAAAATAACATGCTCACTTCCATACGGTCTGTATGGTTGAAAGGACTGCCCCCTGAAGTTAATTTCTGTGATGAGTTTTACTTTCCATGAAGTCCAGCAAGAGTCCAAGTGTGATTTGGCACTACACTCAGGCTTAACACAAAACTGTAGCTGTTGGTTACTGGCATGTTCATCTGCCTACTTCGCCACCATCCCATATGGTGCTGGTTTGTATCCCAGCTGCTCCATTTCTGATCCAACTCTTGCTAATGGCCTGGGAAAGCCACAGAGGATGGCTCAAGTCTGTAGAACCCTGCATCTAGATGGGAGATCCAGAGGAAGTTCATGACTCCTGGCTTTGGACCAGCTCATCCATTTGGGGAGTGAACCAGCAGATGAAAGATTTCTTTTTGTCTCTCCTCTGTATGTTACTCTACTTTTCAAATAAGAATATAAATAAATATAAATACTTTAAAAACTATAACAATGAGAGCACCCATGGGAAGGTCATTGTATGGCTTTTATGACACATCCTAAATATCTTTTTGTTCTTATTTTGTGTTTTTGTCCATGTGACAGAGAGAGGTGAGGGAGAAGTATCTTTCATCTCCTGGTTCACTGCCCCAAATGCCCGCCACAACCAGAGTTGGACCAGACCAAAGGCCAGAGCCAGCAACTCCATCCCAGGCTTCCTCAGGGGGCAGCAAGGCCCAGCCCCCAAGGTGTTGTCTACTCCCCCGAGGATGCACTAGCAGGAAACTGGATTAGAAGCAAGGGCAGGATTTGAGTCTAGGCACAAACCTGCAGGTGTCCCCAGTTGTGGCTTGACTGCTGTGTCATAGTGCCCGCTCTGTGTGCAGTTCTTGACCTTCTCGGAGCCTCTTCTCTGCCCATCAGGAGTCTACTCTTCATAACACCTGAAACACTGATTGAGAAAGCTGATTGACCATGACACAGTTGGCTAAGTGATACAAAAGCAAAAACTTCAAAGAAATGACTATTTTAGCAAATTTTCAGAAAAGCTGTCTTAACTCGGGATACTGTTTAAGCTGGCTTGTCTTTGGAAGATGGCAGGTGGGGACTGGGCCAGGCCAGGGTTGGCACCAGGAGACCTTCCAACAATCTGGAGCTCTAGAACCTCCTGGGTAAGGGCTGCATTTGTAGGAGCAGGACATGTGAGAAGCAGACCCCAGCCACTATGGAAGACCACCCTTGTCACCAGCTGCTTTTGTTTTCTTTTTTAAAGATTTATTTATTTTTATTGCAAAGGCAGATATACAGAGAGGAGGAGAGACAGAGAGGAAGATCTTCGGTCCGATGATTCACTTCCCAAGTAACCGCAATGGCCGGAGCTGAGCTGATCCAAAGTCAGGAGCCCCGAACCTCCTCCAGGTCTCCCACATGGGTGCAGGGTCCCAAGGCTTTGGGCCGTCCTCCACTGCTTTGCCAGACCACAGGCAGGGAGCTGGATGGGAAGCAAGACTGCTGGGATTAGAACTGGTGCCCCTATGGGATCCTGGTGTATGCAAGGCAAGGACTTTAGCTGCTAGGCTACTGTGCTGGGCCTACCAGCTGCTTTTCTTAATAGGCACAGACAGCACAGCATTCTTGGGCAAAGAAAGATCTGCTTTTTAATAACCACATCTTCTCCAAAATGACCTGAGTCTTGGCATGAAAGAAAAACCCTGATAAGCCTGTCAGAAAGTTCCCAGAGTCCAGGATCCCTTTGGAAGTATGTGTTCTCTCAGCAGGTTTTCTCTGGGAAGTCGAAACTTACTAACCACGCTGTTCTCTGTGTGTTTCTCCCCAGCCTGCCTTATGTTCAGTATTTTGGAGGCGTCTCAGCTCTGAGTAAACAACAGTTTCTCGCCATCAACGGATTTCCTAATAATTATTGGGGCTGGGGAGGCGAGGATGATGACATTTTTAACAGGTAATGGTCACAACTGAAATCCCTTCTGCTTGTTAAAGATTTATTTATCTGTTTGAGAGGCATGGTTAGAGAGAGAGCTCTTCCATGCACTGATTACAACAGCCAGAGCTAGACCAGGCCAAAGCTGGGAGCCAAGAGCCTCTTCTAGGACTTCCATGTGGATACTGGGTTCCATAGACTTAAGCCATCCTCCACTGCTTTCCCAGGCCATTAGCTGGGAGCTGGGTGGGAAATGGAGCAGCCAGGACTTGAACCAGTACCCATATGGGTGTGCTGATGTGCCTGTGCTGAGCTGTGATGCTCCAGCAGATACCAGTGGGTCCTCACAAACCTGCTCAAGCAAAGATAATCACTTCTCCCCTGTGTCCCCTGCGCACCTGCACTCTGGCCACAGACAGCTGCATGCGAGTCCTTTAGGGGTAGATGCTCTCCAGCGTCGATGCCACAGACCTCAGCCCCAGTTGCTAGAGGGTATGGGGCAGGGTTGAAAGGCCCCTGTCCTTCCATGGTCACTGGTGTGGGCTGAGTAAGAATAGCAAGCAGAGCACTGCAGGGAGGGGCCAGGCACTGTCCCGCAGCCCCCCATAAGGAAGGATCAGGCCACTGTCCCCCAGACCCTCCAGCCTCACTGTACAATGACCAGGTGATGGTTGTGCTGATCCCCCGTCCCAGCCTCACTGTGCTAAGGAAGGGCCAGGCCACAGTCCTATAGCTCCCAGCCTCACTATGCTAATGACCTGTCCCTTTCTTCTTGGCAGGTTAATTTTCAAAGGCATGTCCATATCACGTCCAAATGCTGTGGTGGGGAGATGTCGCATGATCCGTCACTCCAGGGATAAGAAAAATGAACCCAACCCTCAGAGGTAAATTATTCATCCTTTCCCGATCCTTCTTCCCCACTAAGGGTGGGGCCTGCCTGTAAGCTTGAGGGGGGAGGCTCTATGCCCCAGCCTGTGGACCAGGGCTGGAACTGGAGGGAGGCAGGGGACAGACAGCACAGAGGCAGTCAACAACTGCTTCTTAGCATTTGGGTGTTGACCCTAGCCCCCGGCCCTTTGGCTCTCTTTGCAGGTTTGACCGCATCGCACACACCAAGGAGACAATGCTCTCAGACGGGTTGAACTCACTCACCTACCAGGTGCTGGACATACAGAGATACCCGTTGTATACCAAAATCACAGTGGATGTCGGAACACCAAGCTAGCGTTTTGGCATGCCCAGAAGAGACCTGAAGGTGGCCAGAGACCTCTGCGGGGTCTCTACCACCCTGCTGGGCTGGGCCCTCTCATTTCTTAGCCGTCTGAGCACTAGGTTCCCCCTACGCTCAGCGGCCAGAAGCTTCTCCAAGAGACCAGGACCAGTGGGAGATTGCCTGTACTCCTCAGCAAGGCGTGGCATGTGACTTCTTAGCCCCACTCAGTGTTTGTCAGTGTAGGAGCAGTCAGCCTTGGAGGGTGTGGGTGGGGTAGGGCTTGACATATTCCTGGCATTGTGGCAAAGAGTCAAGGCCACGCAGTCCCAAAGGCAGTGGACATGGCGTTCATTCCCTGTGATAAAACTGGTCGATGTTAGGAAATGGGTCAGAATTAGTGTAGTATTCTTCCTACTTCATGAAAGTTGGATGACTGCTGCTGAAATTAGATTGGCGTGCTATATATATATATATTTTTCGATTGTCACTGTGTGTGTGCGTGTGCGTGTTTGTTATATTGTAATGAAAAAACTAAAGTTTGTTCCATTGTCACCAATGTCCCTACCACCCCTTTCCTCGGCGGCGTGCAACTATTACAATCATTGTGCATGAGTCTTTTCTCAGCAAAAAGATTTTAACACTTGAGCTTTGGACCTTTGATTGTGCTAATGTGTGAATTCCAAGGCAACTTTAGCCGTCAGAGCAAAAGCCATGGATGTTCCTAGTGGCCGGTCTGTAGATTGATCTGTCTGATTTCTGAATGTAAAGGGTTTTTTTTGAAAGTAGCAGTTTATAGTATCTTAAAGAACAGTTCAGGTTCTACCTGTGATTCAGCATGATTATGTTTTGATCCAAATCTGCCTAGCTGTTCAGCGTTAAGTCATGACAATTTATTTTTCTGAGCATGCTATGTAAACTTGAATTTCCTATGTATTTTTATTGTGGTGTTCCAAGTGTGGGGAAGGGATTGAGCATTTTTTAGGGGATTAAAAAAATCACATATATCGTCATGGCCACAAATGGGCCTCTGATGTAGCTGGCAGGCAAGGTTTTATGCAGAGCAAAATCACCTTCAGGACCCTTGACAAGGGCAAGGCTTCCATGTCAGCACTCTCATGCCAGATGGATGTGGAGGACACAAGCTTCTGTCCTCCCTACCCTCCCCGGGTGGGCAGGGTGGCAGGAACCCCATTCTCTGATGAGCCCTGGCTGTGGGTGGTAGACAGCAGCTACCAGGTTGTTTAGCATTCCTTGGTGGGTGGGCACTGGCAGGGGCCTCCCTGGAGCTCCTGCCCTTCTGCCTGGCCCGTCCTGAATTCCCCACCCTCCTTCTTCCTCCCCTTCTCTCCAGGCCCTGCCTTTCTCCTTCCTTCCTCTCCCTCTAAGTTCCTTTGCCTCTTGCCTGTGGCACTCAGGGTCAAACAGCCTATTCATTCTCCAGCCTGAATGTGCCTTTCAATTAGATCTGGAAAGAAGTGTAGCTGGACCCACAGCCCCGCTCCTTCCTGTGGATCTTGGGTTCCTAGCTGGTGCTCCCTGCTGGCTGTGAAGCTGACCCACGGGTGCATCTGTGAAGACTGACTCTGCCGAAAGGCACTTCCCACCACTGAGTGCGTGGGCCATGGTCCTCAGATGCTGCTGTCTGGCTCCAGGGCTGGACGCCAGCCACTGCCTCAGTGTGTGGCTGAGCTGTGTCCAGCCCCAATCTTACCTGTGCCTTTATTGCTTTGAGCATCTCAGATGCTAACTTGATTCTGTTTCCAAAAAACCTTTGTTTTGGTTGGAGATTCTCTTCCACTCGCAGATGTGGCTGGGCTATGTAAAGAATATTCCTTTCTGTCAGTTCCTCGTTTGTTAATCGTCATGTTTGTAAAACTAGGAGTGACTGCCCCAGGAGGGAGTTTGGGAAAATGCAAAGAATAAAGGCCCCTCCTGTCCCACAGTCCTTGATGCTTCCAAAGTGCCTTAAAGAGATCAGATGCCCTGAGCAGTAATTTCTCTGTTTCCAACTGGACTTCTACAACACTGCCTTTTGTTTCCTGTTGCATTTTCCATCATGTCAATGTGGTTCATGGTCAAAACCAAGGGCACCTCTGCTTTTCCTGCTCCCCCATTTGCCAACCTTCCAGTGCTGCCTTGGCTCCCCCACCCCCAGCCTGGATGATAGCCCAGTGTAGAGGTGCCACGGGCCCTGTGTCCTCATGGGGTCAGAAGGCATGTCCTTCATCCTTGAGCTGTGGCCACCAAGTTGTCCTGTGCAGTGCCTTTCTCTCTTTCTCCCCAGTCTGTTGCTGATAGCAGACTTTGGGGCAAAAGCCGATACAGGAGGACAAAGGAAGGGCTGTGCTGGCCCCAGCCTAGGTCTCCACTGACCTCAGGCGGGCTGGCAGGTGCCACGCAGCCCAGAGGACAGTATTCATGTCCTGGAGCCCCGTTGTGCTGTGTCTTTTGTTTCCCATGGATGCAAATGTGTGTATTTACCACTGTAAAAGGGGGGGAGGGGGAGTGTCTGACCTTGGTGTTCAAAATAAAATTGTATTTTTGCCTTTCAAATCCAGTAATATAACATAAATAAATGACCCTATCTTTGTAACTCTAGGTGGTTGCTTTTTCTTTTTTACCTAACAGGTAAGGCTCTCCCAGAGCTGGAGCTGCCCCCTCGACCCTAGCCTTCAGTGGTCACTTCCTGGGCCAATTTCCTTCAGAAGCATCCTCTTTCCTGCTTCACACAAGACCTAAAAGCCAGGAGGCAGGAAGAGAGGGCTCAGCAGGGCTGGGGAGTTGCTGATCAATCCCCCAGTTTTTAGCTCCTTTTGGGTGCTAACCCAACAAGCCGTAGGTGTCCTTTGGAGGCAAGCTGGCAGCTCCCAGCATGGGTGCCTAGGGAGGCACGAGGACAGGGATTTCCCAGGCCAGCTCAGAGAAGGAGGGGAAGCTGATAAGCTTTCCGCATCTCCCTGTATCTTGTGTCTCCCAGCAGGTAGGTGCTCAGACCACCGGTTTGTCCTTCAAGCTGGAACTTCTTACTTCAAGCAAGAAAGAAACCCGGGTCCAGTTGGCTGAGTGGGCTGTGCCAGTCCAAGCTCATTTCCTGCTTTGGCAGAGTTGCCCAGCACGGAATGTGTCTTCAGGCCCTGGATCAAGGCGTGTGTAGAGGGGGCGGGCCTGGGATGTCTGGGCCGAAGCACCAAAAACCCAAGGAATGTGGCACTTCCGAAGCCATGCACATAGTCCCAGAATGTTGCCAAGGGGTAGACAGCAGATGGGGGTGTCACAAGGTGTTTGCACAGAACAAGTGTCAGGTCACCAGACAGGGAGTCCTGGAGAACAGCCAGGAAGAAGCTGTTGTGGGGTGCGAGCAAAATCATGCCAGACATGTCTAAGGTTTATTAAGGAGTCCTTATTAACCAAGTTTGGTGATAACAGGGCCCACTAGAAAAAACAAATCACAAGTCCATATGACAATCCAATCAATCGTAACCCCAAGAGGAACAAAAGGTCATTACCCTGAAGTCCAACCGTTCAGCTGAAGACCCACATTTCAGCTTTCCCAACAATATGTTATCCTAAGAAACATGCAGCGAATAACCTGGACACATTTTCAAAGCTGCACATTCACCTTTTCCTGGCTTCTTTGTCCACATTACACTACTGCTAGACTTCACCTCTCCTGGAACTCCCGATAGTACACAAATTAAAAATACAATGCATCTTATCATTTCTATCTTCCTGTCTTTCCCAAGCAGTGAACAGAGGATGAGGAATACAGACACACAGGAGCCATGCTCAGGGGATACCTGTCCTCAGAGTCTGTCCTGGCCAAGAATCAGACTGCCAGAGCAACAGAAGCACAGGACTAAGAGTGAACCCCTCCCTATCATGGGCCTTTATAGAGGCTTGTTAGGAAAGTGGTTACACAACAATACAATACTACCCTCTCTCAAGTGATAGGTGAGAGTTACAGGTGGGCAGGAGGGAACACCTAGGTGGTGGGGGCGGGGAGTGGCTTCCAAGCTCCTGACCCAGAACTAGCTGCCTACCTCACTACAAAGCCAGACCCACAGTAGCCACACCTCTGCCATTTTGTGTCCTACTCACTGTATGACTCAAAGACAAGGATGAAGGTTCAGCTCCTGGCTTCAGCCTTGCCCACTCCTGAGCATGACAGCCCTTTGGGGAAAGAACCAGCAGATGGAAGGTCTGTCTCTTCTTCTCTATGTCACTCTGTCTTTCAAACAATATTTTTTAAAAAGAATTTCTGACATAATAACAAATGAGCAGTGAAGATGTGATGCTAAGTGAAGTAAGGTGGCATGAAGACACATTGTAACACCAAATAGATGTGAGTCACCCCACAATGGTCCAACTCCTAGAGACAGGAAGGGAGTTGGGGATTTAAAAGGGTCAGAGAGGGTAGAAGGGAAAAAATGGGATGTTAGTGTCAAATGAGGACCGGGTTAGTTGAAGATGGGCAGAAGATAGGGTCTCTGGAGAAGTTACCTTTAAGATGTTGTGTTTCTAAAAACAGGGTTTTCCCCTATTCCCGTACTTTTCTTGAAGGGAAGAGAAAACAAAGGGACAGAATCAACATATCGATCCCTGTCCGTTAGCAAGGAGACTGGCCCACTTTGGTCACTGTCAAAGTTTGTCTTCAGGGTGTCAGTTTATCTTCAGGATGGGGGAAGGCAGCTGCCCGTCTCACCTTTTATTTCAGGGCAAGGCAGTAGAAATTACTGCCCATCATGAATAAGATTTATCTTTTCTGTCCTTGGGGTGATTAATGTGAACCCCCTCCCTGAGTTGGTGCATGGAAGACCCTATCTCTGCCATTTCCTCAGGTTTTTTTCTACCTTGGAGGCCCCTCCTGTCATTCAGACAGGAGCTCTCTTTCTTTCTTTTCTAAATAAATCATACTTTGCAAACTAGAGTTTGTCAGCATGAAAATTCTTCTTTCATGTAAGACAAGAAATAAGGTTGCTGCTGTGTTTTCACGCCAGTCACCCAACAACATTCTACCACAGCAGCATAACAAAAAAAGAAGGTTCCTTGTGGTCAGGTCTTCACCTTGGGTCTTCAAGAGTGGCAGGGGTGGTGGGCAGTGCCAGCGTCCACCTGGGTGTTAGAGAGTGAGCAGGCTGGCTGTGTGGAACCTGCCACCAGAGCCATGGCAAGTCGTGCCGCACAACATGGCTGCCAAGTCCAATGAAGTACCTGCCGTGAAGGCCTCCGTTTTTCCCAAGACACATGTTGTCCTTTCCTAGGGAGCGAGGCGATGGCAAAGCTGTGATGTAGGCACAGCTCACCCTTAGCCAGGTGGGGTTCAGATGGAGACAGGGAAGCCAGGACTCAGCCAGACCTCAGGGATCCACCTGTGGAGCGTAGAGGTTGAGCCTGGGGCATCTGAAAGTGCAAAAGCTGGAGTTAGAGCCAGATTCTAGCTGGCAATGAGAATGGGGGAGTCCTCTGGACAGGCTTTGTCCAGATGGAGGAGAGCACACTCCCAAGTCAGAAAGCAGAGCCCGAGCCCAGGGCAAGTCCCCTGAGTTTGGAGGGGAGGTGGACACTCTGGAGAAATGAAACTGTGAGTCAGCCATGGTAAGCAGCGTTCTGTAGAGATGTCCCAGAAGTGGATCTGCACTTCGGTCCCAGACTCTTAGGAATTTAGCTAAAAGGAACAAAAAACCCAGAATGTAGCAGAGATGCCACCTCCAATGAGGGACTGTGAGAAGCAAAATGAGGCGATGCAGATGATGAGGTCCCAAGGCGCCCCACTGGGAGTGAAGTGAGTTTGTGTGTATGCATTGGCAAGAAGCCTCTGGGCAAAAGCAAAAGGCAGGATGGCATTTCTATACATGGCAAACAAAGGCATGACTAATTGAGTGCAGACACTGCTTGGTAACTAGGAGCAGAAGCTAGAGCAAACATGTAAGGTGGTTTTTTTTCTATCTCTGCACAGATGGGGAGCCAAGCCAAGGGGGCCTCAGGAGAAGTGACAGACCTCAGTGCTTTGGGGGATGTCTGAGGCCACTGTGATGGGAAAAAGCAGGGCTGTCCCCTAAGGAAGGGAGCTGGGGGCTTTTCCTCAGGACCCAAAGCCTGTTTCATAGAAGGTAGGATGTGGCAAGGCTATGAGAATGTCTGAGGAAGATGAACAGGGGTCAACTTGGGCCAGGAAGCTTCTAGCAATTCTAGAAAGAGGAAGTCACTGCATTTCTTGCTACTCTTTGCCAAGTGCAATTCAACATTCGGGTTTGTTGCGTTTGTGAATTCTAGAAAGAGGAAGTCACTGCATTTCCTGCCAGTCTTTGCCAAGTGCAATTCAACATTCGGGTCTGCTATGTTTGTGTAATAAAAAAATAAAAGACAATGATCTGGGGAGGGAATACTGGGCCCTGTTTCTCTTGTGGGGAGCAAGGCAGGAAGAGTGTGGCCTGAAGTGTCCGATTAGGGCCCCGGAGATGGTGAGGGTGAGGGGGACCCCATTGCCAGTGGAATTTTGATCTCAAAATCCAGGAGTCCTGGATTCAGCCCAAGGAGGTGCTGACATCTGGATTTTGACATAGACCGAACCAGAGTCTGATGCTGTTGGAGACTCATTTCCGGGCCAGATGTGAATGCTGGACACTTGGCCTTCACTGCTGGAGCTGGTCCCTGCCTGTGAGGCTATGCCAAGCCACAACCAAGAAGAGTACATGCCTCCAGTCTTGAATCCTATCTGATGGGGCACTGAGGGCTGTGTGCTTGGCCTTACCCCACCTTGCTCAGTTCCATGGAACTTGGCCAGCTTGAGCTTCCTGCGCTTAGAGTTTTGGCCAGAGCAAGGCACCAGAGGCCACTCGGCCAGGGTCATTGGCCCTTGGCAGGGCCTTCAGCGTGCTGTCTGCCTGTGTCCTGTTGCTGTGGCTGCAAGTGACTGTGGTTTTTTATAATGACAGCATCATCGAGGACAGTCCAGCTCCCTAGTTCCAGGCTGTGCCACAGACAGGCAGGCCAGTAGGGAAGGAGGGCAAGCACAGGGGCACTCAGTGGATGCCATACCATGGTAATAATTTCTCACCTGGGCTCATCCCCTGTGGGCACACGCAACAACTTCCCTTTGCTCTGTTTATCACAGTAATCCCAAGCCTGGTTCTGGGAGGTGCCAGGACTTAGGCGAAGTCATACAGAATGAGACCCCTGGACCAGCTCCTAATCCAGCCTCAAGAGCCGTGTGCCTGGCTGGAGCAGCTGGAGATCACAGGCTGAGAAGGTATCTTAGCCCAGCCTTAGGAGAAGTGCAGCCCAAGTCCAGGGCCAGATGATCCCTATTCCAAGGCTGTCTGGTGCTCAAATTCCCCATGTGGGGCAAGGAGGCCTGAGGTATGGGGAAGAAGAACAGAGTCCCCCAGGGGCCAAGACCCTGTGTGGATCCAGAGATTTAGGGCCCACCTCTGGAAGCAACACTCTAGGTAGCAACAGGTACCTGATTCCTCCTGGACTGACCTCTGCTGTGGGCCAGAACTGGGAGCCCAGGAGGGCTCAGTCCATTTGTTCCAGGGCCACAGAGACATAGAAGGGGCCGCTGGAGAGATGGGCATCTCCCCTGAGGCCTGGGCCCCTGCTCAACACCCTTCTTGCCAGTGGAGAGGGATCTACTGAAGCAAGGGCCACACAGAGCTGGCTGCTAGTGTTAGCTTCAAACAATGTGATCTGTTTTCTTGTGTGTTTTGCTCCAGAGAAACACTGACCTTGCTGCAAAGAGTCTGTAGAATGGAGATAGGAGAACTGCAGGTGGAGGCAGGAGAAACCTCTCCCATAGACAAGCTAGCTGCTGGGCAAGGTGTCTCTGACTCCAGCCAGTGCCAGGCCTACCAGTTCCAGCTGCTTTGCTCTCCCTCAGCTTGGGCTTGCCTGATGGCACCTCACTGGCTCCACACCTCTCCGCCTCCACACCCATCCTCCTGACAGGGACCTGCCCTGACTTGCAGGTTCACTGCCCATGATCTCTGGGAACCTTTCCCAGGGTTTCTGCCAGGTCCTTCCCAGGCTCCATTTAGCCCTGAGGTGAGGACAGACATTTGCCTGATGCTAGGGATACCTCACTTTACAAGGGTTCTGGCAGGCAGCAGGGGAAGCCCTGGCCTGGGAGGCCAGGGTTGACTTTCAGGTGACGTTGACCAGTTTGTCTCTCTCCCATCTCCATGAAGATGTTGGGTGGCGAGGCCATAAGGATCCTTCAGAACTGCCAGCTTGTGGTTCTAAGAGAACTCATCCGGGGTATTTTTATTTTTTGACCCCTAATGTCTCTGGTTTGCAGGACTCTGGCCTCCCCCAAGACCTCCAGGTCAGAAAGAAAGGTTCATGTTGTCCATTCCTAAAACCAGGGAAGGGAAAATGGAAAGAAAAATCTGGGCAGTTCCAAGGGTCTCCCAAGGGCATGGGCCAGAGTTCAAATAGAACAAGATCATTGCTTTAATTTTCCTGGAAGTTCTTGTTATTTCTATGTGTTCGGCCTGCCTCACCCACTGGACCAGAACTGAAAAGAAACAAAGGCTCAGCTTGCAAAGTAAAGTACTGAGTTTGTCCCATGGGTCTCTGGGGGCCACTTCCCGATGCACTCAGCACCAACCAGCCTCTCCAGGTGTGTGTACCTGAGTGGGAGGGTCAACCCCTGGCCCGAGCTCCATGGCCTGGGCCCAAGCGGAAGACCTCTTTTCCGAGATGTGGCGTTCAGGTATGAGCTGCACCCCAGGGCAATTGTCCAAGTCCGGTCTGCTTTCTCAGAAGGTAGTAATCACGGCAATGGCTATTGCTTCACTATAGACACTCCTAGCATTTTCTGGGTCATAAAGGACTTCCGTATCTTGAAGAGTTGTTCATTACAACAGCTATGGGAGGCAATAGGCTGTGTGGGCAAAAGGTGAAAGTGTATGGCCTTTAGAGTCAGATATGTTTGAATTTAAATGCCTGCTTTTGTCACCAGCCATTATGAGATTAGGAGAAAATTACTTCCAGGACCACTTATGTGTTTCCAGGGCCACTTGTGGAGAAGGCTGCTCCGTCATGCACTATTCTGCAATGTCACCTTTGCCCTGAATCAAATGTCCACATCTATAAGGCTATATTTCACTCTGCATTCTGTTTATTGATGTACTCCTCTGTGCCATCACCATGCCCTATTAATTAGTGTAACTTTTTAATTAATGCTGGCCTTTTTGGGGGGTGTCTTGGTGCTTGGATTTCCATCGTAACTTTACAGGATGCTTCGGGGGATCTACCCTAAGCTCTACCAGCATCATTCCACTTGCTGACATTGTGATTGGAATGATGCTGAGTGAAATACTCCAGGAAGACTTGAATCTTTGAAATAGGGAGTCTTTGGGCCAAGCACTGTGGGGTAGTGGTTAAAGTCCTTGCCTTGAACATGTTGGAATCCCATATGGATGCCAGATATATTCCCAGCCACTCTGCTTCCCATCTGGCTCCCTGCTTGTGGCCTGGGAAAGCAGTGGAGGACGGCTCAAAGCCTTGGGACCCTGCACCTGCTTGGGAGATGCAGAGGAAGTTCCTGGCCTCTGGCTTCATATCGATGCGGCATCGGCTGTTGTGGTCACTTGGGGAAAGAATCATCGGATGAAAGATCTTCCTCTCTATCTCTCCTCCTCTCTGTATATCTGATTTTGCAATAAAAATGGAATAAACCTTTTTGTAAAAAGTGAGTCTTCCGGGCCCGGCACTATGGTGCAATGGTTAAGGTCCTCGCCTTGCATGCCCGGGATCCCATATGGGTGCCGGTTCTAATCGTGGCAGCCCCGCTTCCCATCCAGCTCTCTGCCTGTGGCCTGGCAAAGCAGTTGAGGACAGCCCAAAGCTTTGGGACCCTGCACCCGCATGGGATACCTGGAAGAGGCTCCTGGTTTCGGATTGGCTCAACTCCAGCTGTTGCGGCTGCCTGGGGAGTGAATCATCGGATGGAAGATCTTCCTCTCTGTCTCTCCTCCTCTCTGTATATATGCCTTTCCAATAAAAGTAAAATAAATCTTAAAAAAAAAAAAGTTTACATAAATGTTAAAAAAAAAGCGAGTCTTCACATAAGCAAGATACAATTCTCTTTTAAGTCTTCTAAAAATATTCTTTATTTTAAAGTTCTTTTTCTTACTAATTTCTTCACTGACTCATAGGTCATACAGTAGCATCATTCTCTTCAAGAAGGTTTTTTTTTTTAAAGATTTATTTTTATTATTTTTTTATTGGAAAGGCGGATATACAGAGAGGAGAGACAGAGAGGAAGATCCTCCGTCCGATGATTCACTCCCCAAGTGAGCCGCAACGGGCCGATACTATGCCGATCCGAAGCCAGGAGCCTCTTCCGGGTCTCCCACGTGGGTGCAGGGTCCCAAAGCTTTTGGGCCGTCCTCGACTGCTTTCCCAGGCCACAGGCAGGGAGCTGGAAGGGAAGCGGGGCTGCCGGGATTAGAACCGGCGCCCATATGGGATCCCGGGCGTGCAAGGCGAGGACCTTAACCACTTGCGCCACCGCGCCGGGCCCTCAAGAAGGTTTTTGATGTTCATTTCTTCAGCAACACATTGGTCATTTGGTAGCATGCTATTTAACTTCATGTTGTTGTGAATTTTCTATTTTTATTCTTGTTGATTTTATTTTATGACTTTTCATTTAACGGGATGTATAGTATCTGTGTAATACAGACCATCAGATCCAGATGTGATGATATATTGCAGTATGCATCTCTACTTCCAAGTCAAAGATGGTCTCCCATTAAACTGCTAAAAATATCTTGACAACAGGACTCTAGACTCTCCCATTTTCCATATCTACAATGTTAGGATACACTTAAATAGCAGAATGATGGACTTAAGACTGCTTTTAAAGCACTATACTACTGGGCCTGGCACCGTGGCCTAGCAGCTAAAGTCCTCGCCTTGAATGCACCAGGATCCCATATGGTCACTGGTTCTTATCCCGGCAGCCCCACTCCCCATCCAGCCCCACTTCCCATCCAGCCCCACTTCCCATCCAGCTCCCTGCTTGTGGCCTGGGAAAGCAGTTGAGGACAGCCCAAAGCCCTGGGACCCTGCACACACGTGGGAGACCTGGAGGAGATTCCTAGCCCCTGGCTTCAGATCAGCACAGCACCGGCCATTGCTGTCACTTGGGGAGTGAGTCATCGGATCGAAGATCTTCCTCTCTGTATCTCCTCCTCTCTATATATCTGACTTTGCAATAAATAAATAAATAAATAAATTTTATATTAAAAAAGGACTATACTACTGTAATAATGTGAGTGAAATCAGTGTGTAGGAGGAGACTTGGGGAGAAGGGAAGTAAATCCCAGAGCTTATGGAACTGTATCATAAACTAAAAAAAAAATAAAATTAAATTCTTTATTTAAAAGATACTCATATTTATATGAAAAGTAAAGTGATAGAGAAGGACAGAGAGAAGGGAGAAAGAAAGAGAAGAACAGAGAGAGAGAGAGAGATCTTTCACCCACTGTTTTACTCCCCAAATGGTCACAAAAAACAGGGTTAAGCCAAGCCAGGAGCAAGGAGCCAGAAACCCCAAACAGGTCTCCCATCTTGGTGGTAGGAACTCAAAGTACATATAAGGCAAATATTAAAAAGTTTGATTAGAAACTAATGAAATGGAATTAAATCAATTGAAATGATGAAAACCAAACCCTGCACAATAGCCCAATGACTAAATCCTCTCCTTCCACGCACCAGGTTCCCATATGGCCATCAGTTTGTGTCCCAGCTGCTCCACTTCCCACCCAGTTCCCTGTTTACGGTCTAGGAAAGCAACGAAGGATGGCTCAGGTCCTTTGGCCCCTGCATCTATGTGGGAGACCCAGAAGAAACTCCTAATTTCTGGATTCACATCTTAAGCAACACAGAGAAAGAGGGAGAGGCAGAGAAGAGAAAGAGACCTTCCATCTACTGGTTCGCTTCCCAAAGGGCCACCACAGTGTAGGTTAGACCAAAATCAGGAACCCAGAACTTCACATCCAGGTCTCCCACCTGGATGGCAGGAGCCCAAGAATTGGACCAGCACGTACTGCCTTCGAAAGTGCATTGGATGTGAAGTACCTGTGACTGCAATCAGCACTCTGACAGAGGATGTTGCTGTAAGTGCCAACTTAACCTGCCAGCCTCTGGAGGCCCCTGAAGGCAACACCTGCTAGGATTTGGGCTATGAAGGAAAGCAGGGGAAATGGCAAAGACAGTGGTGCAGGAAGAATTTTAAGAGGGAGCTATACCAGAAGAGTTTTATATGCTAATGGGAATGCTATTTCCCACCCTCAAGAGAGATGTATTTCTCACAGTGAGTTAACACCTTAGCTTCCTGTGTCTGCCTCATAGTTGTGTTTTAATTAGATGAGTCAGAGTTAGTGGGCCCAGCTCTAGCCTGCCTTTTGTATCACATCCACAGTCACTTTCTTTCTTCTCTCCTTTCCCTCCTCCCTCATCCTTGGCTGAGCTGATGCTCCTACCTGGCCACCTTGACATCAAGACCACTCATCTCCAGCCCCTTCTATGCAAAGCTGCCAGAATTTTTGCTATTTACTGGGTGTCAAAAACTGTTCTGGGTCCTTGGAGCTCTAAGGTGGACATCAAAACATGTCACTCTCCCATTCAGTGCCACCTCACGGCTTCTCATTTTCCTGTGGTTAAAGCCTTGGTTTTGAACATGTGCCTTTAGCCTCACCCCTCTCATTCTGATGCCCTGATTGAGTTAAGGGAGCTGGGGGGTACTGGATGTCAGAGTTTGTCTTCTGTAGCTGGCTCCCTGTACCCTTGCCCGGCCAGCATCTGTGTCACTTGGCTGACAGTCGCTGGGTCAGCATGTGAGCCAGAACTCCAGTTCCAGGGAGACAAAGATGGGCACAGACATCCTGGACTGCTGTGTGAGGGCTGGGCTGGGCCAAGGCTTTTGTTTCCAACTTGGGAAAGGCTTCAAGTTTCTGTCCTTTTTTTCTAAGAACTGTGGGTATGCCACGCGGGCATTATGTTGGCCAGAATCAACAAGAAAAACAATACCAGGAGAAAATTCTTGCTCCCTTAAGTCACAGGAATGTGGGGTATATGTGTCTGTGTTTTTCCATGTGCCACATGATCACGTGTGTCTCTTCACGTGTGTTTCATGCCTGGATACGTGCATGTCCCTGTGTGTATCTACCGTGCTGCATGCTGGGAAGCTGTCGAGGGAAGGGCCATACTTGGTCCCGTGTCTGTGATCTTGAATGTCCCTGTGTATGTGTGTGTGTCTGGGTTCTGCACTCAGGTGTAGCTGGCATACCTGTGTGTCTTTCTAATTACAGTTTGCCTAAGCGAGGCCGCCAGAACCCCTGATCTCCTCTGCTCTATTTCCCCTTCAGTCCACTCCCGTCAGCAAGGGCTGTACTCACAAGTCTCTCTCTTTTTAAGAAGATTTATTTTTATTGGAAAGACCGAGATGCAGAGAGGAGAGTCAGAGATTTTCCATGCACTGCTTCACTCCTCAAAAAGCCAAAGCCAGGGCTGAGCTGACCCTAAGCCAGGAGCCAGGAGCTTCCTCCAGGTCTCCCATGTGGGTGGCAGGGGCCCAAGGCTTTGGGCCGTCTTTGACTGATTTCCCAGGCCACCAGCAGGGAGCTGAATGGGAATTATAGCAACTTTGAGACAAACTGGTACTCAAGTAGCATGTCAGTACTGCAGACAGAGGATTAGCCTGTCACACCACTATACCACCCTCCCATTCACAAGTCTCCAAATCCAACTGTTCCTGCCCTGGCACCCCTTAGCACCCTCCAGTTCTCACGATTAAGCCTGTCTTCCGTCTCACTGAAGCCTTTAGCCTTTTGGAGCTCCCCCAGCCCTTTTAGCCTTGCCCTGCAGGTGTATTACTTCAGCAGGTATTTCCTCAGCACCCTCTCTGCCCTAGCCTCCTCAACCTCCCATAACCCCACCTAGTATAGTTGGGACCAGTCTCTTCTCCTTTCCCCCGGTCTTGCTATCCTTCCTTCACACCCAGGGCTAGATCACCCAGAAAGATCCTCCCTTGTTTTTTTTGCTTGGCAGCACTCTGACGCCTTCGTGGTAGAAACCCATCCCAAACCTGTGGTGACCCAGAATTCAGTATATCAGAGCAGTTAGAACCAGAAATGTTTGGTCCTAATTCTTAATAATACTCAGAAGGAAGGACCCAATGAACTTACACCGGAGTAGCCTACACCCAGGGCATCACATGTGATAGGAAGAGAAATGCCGGGTAGTATATAGCTGTGGGTGACTGCTGCTGGGGTGACTGGAGAGGCACCAAAGGGGAAAGCTGGGGACTGTGGGGTGGTCAGGCACCCCCCAAACTGTTCATTGCAATTAGACTGGAGATTCCCAAGCTGCGTTGTGGAGAGTAGTAATGTGGGACATGAGGCTGTAACCTTCCCCCTGGCAGCCATGGAAGAAAGGCCAAGTACTGGAGCATACGGGTTCCTAACTCCTTTGGTGCCCTCAAGGCCCAGGAAGTTGTAGGAAAGCAGTCTAGGGAATGAGAGCAGAGACATCATTTGAAAGGACGACAGAGGGAAACAGTGGGGAAAACACAGGAAACTGTTGGGGCTTGGAGTGGCCTGGCCTGGCCACTTCTGTTTGCACAGATCCCAGTTCAAAGGTGTGTGGGGAGAAGCCTCTGAAAACCACAAGTACGGACAAGTCATGCTCTGGGAAAATGACTTCCCATCCAAGACCTGGCCTGTGGGAGGAATCTTTCCTGCATGAATCAAGGAGCTGTTGGTCCCACACTCCCTCGTGGCTTTGTGTCACAGAGGCTGAACAGGCCAGTGGGACACACAGGGATTAGGACAAAGTAGAGGACCACAGCAGGGAAGTTGGCTGCCACCAGGTGGTACCTGAGAAGGACACAAGCCCAGCATCACACTAGAGAGGAGAATATTCCCTCACTCCAAAAATGATCATTGTAGACATTGTTCTGACTTTACAATGTTTATTTTCTTACTGTATTAAGGAACATATATAGTGACTGGCATTGTGGCATAGTGTATAAAGCTGCCGCCTGTGACGCTGGCATCCCATGGCCCCCTGCCACCATGTGGAGATCTGGATAAATCCCTTGGCTCCTGGCTTCTACTTGGCTTACCCTGGCCATTGAGGGAGCAATTTGAAGAGCTGCCTCTGCTTTTTGTTTCTCTGTAGTCATAAGGAGACAACAACAGAGAGACAGAACCACAGGGCTAGCATTTTGGCACAGGAGGTTATGCTACCACCTATGATAACAGCATCCCTTGTTGAAATGTAGATTTGAGTCCTGAATGTCACACTTCTGGGATCCAGCTCACTGCTCTTGTGCCTGGGCCCCTAACATCCTCATGGAGACCTTGGTGATGAACTGGACTCTTGAGGCTTTGGTCCCAGCTATTGTGGTCATTCGGGGAATGAATCAGTGGATAGAAGATTAGCCTGTGTTGTTCTGTCTCTCTGCCTTTCAAATAAGTAAACAAATAAAAAAGGTAATAAAAGAGAGAGCTCCTGGGCCCAGCACGGTGGCCTAGCAGCTAAAGTCCTCGCCTTGCATGTGCTAGGATCCCATATGGGCGCTGGTCTGTGTCCTGGCAGCCCCGCTTCCCATCCAGCTCCCTGCTTGTGGTCTGGGGAAGCAGTCGAGGACAGCCCAAAGCCTTGGGACTCTGCACCTGCATGGGAGACGCTGGGGAGGTTCCTGGCGCTGCCTTCGGATCGACTCAGCTCTGGTCAGGTTGTGGCTACCTGAGGAGTGAATCAGTGGATGGAAGATCTTGTTCTCTGTCTCTACTCTTCTCTGTTTATCTGACTTTCCAATACAAATACAATAAATCTTTTTTTTTTTTTTAAAGAGAGAACAGTTAGGAGAATATTAAGAAACTGAGGTTACTATGTCGGAACCATTTTTGATAGGAATCTCTGCAGTATGTTCTCACAGTATTAGTACCACCAGAACCTCCCACAGCCTGAAATAAACACACACACACAGAACAATCCCAATAAGAACCCTGAAATTCACAGACAATACCATCTACTTGCTCAGATAACCGAAAAGCCCACTGTCATGTCAGGAAACATAAAAATGAATGTGTGAATCAGCAGACAGATCTTTCTGTCTGTCTCTCTTCTCTGTATAGCTGACTTTCTAATAAAAGTAAATAAATATGGGCCCGGCACCGTGGCCTAGTGGCTAAAGTCCTCACTTTGAACACGGCCCGGGATCCCATATGGGTTCCGGTTCTAATTCCCGGCAGCCCCACTTCCCATCCAGCTCCCTGCTTGTGGCCTGGGAAAACAGTGGAGGACGGCCGAAAGCCTTGGGACCCTGCACCCATGTGGGAGACCTGGAGGAAGTTCCTGGCTCCTGGCTTCAGGTCGGCGCAGCATCAGCCGTTGTAGTCACTTGGGGAGTGAATCATTGGATGGAAGATCTTCCTCTCTGTCTCTCCTACTTTCAGTATATCTGACTTTTCAAAAATAAATAAATAAATAAATCTTAAAAAGAGAGGGGGGAGCTCCTGGGGTTAGCATGATAACTTTACTTGTTAACTCTTCACCTTTTAGTGCCAGTGTCCCAAATGGGTGCCACTGGTGTCCTAGATGCTCCACTTCCAACCCAGTTCCATGCTTTTGGTCTGGGAAAGCAGCAGAAAATGGACCAAAGCCTTGGGACTCTGGCTGTATGGGAGACCTGGAAGAAGCTCCTGGCTCCTGGCTCTGGTCCTTGTAGCCATTTGGAATGTGAACCAGCAGATGGAAGATCTTTCTTTCTGTATCTTTCTTTCTCTCTGTAAATCTGTCTTTCCAATGAAAATAAATAAATTTTAAAAAGAGAGCTCCTGTATTTTGGGTCACTCAAATGTCCAAACTAACTGGTATTGGACCATACCAAATCAAGGGGCCTGGAACTCCATCTGAATCTTCCACGTGTACTGCAGGCACCCAACTACTTGAACCATCATCTGCTACCTTCCAGAAGGCACATTAGCAGGAAGCTTGATCTGAAGTGGAGCAGCCAGAACCCAAACCAGGCACTCTCACGAGGTATGCAGGTGTCCCAGGCAGTGGCTTAAACCCACTGTGCCACAGAAGGACTTGGCTTTCCAAATTTGTAATATAAAAGTCTTATTCAGTGTTTACTGCTGCACACGTTTCCGAAGTTTTACATATATCTACTCATCTAATAACTTTTGAGGTAGCTATTATCATGGTTAAGTGAAAATCAAGGCCCAGAAAAGTTAAGAAGAAAATTGCCTGAAGTCACACAGCTGATAAGCCACATAGCTGGGATTCCTATGCAGGTAATCAAATCTTAACCACTCTCAGTACTGTTAAGATGTGAGAAGTGATTCCAACATCCCATCTTGGACCCTACCCGCTTCCTGCTTCACTTTTCCCACAGCTTGCGGAAATTCGTGCTGTTCCGACTATCCACCAATCAGCTGTAACCTCGCGTCTTATCTCTCATGGCCCCTCTCCTGGTCCCCACCCACCTACCTGTGGCTCAGATGATCTGTCACCAGTTTCTGTGGCCCACACAGCCCCTCCCTTCTCCTTCCCTCTCTCTTCTCTTCCCTTCTCCCAGCTCTCCTCATCCATCCTGCCCCTTTCCCTTGCCCTGGCAGCCTCCATCCTGCCACCATGGCAGAAGACATATCCCTTCCTGTTCCCCCCACCCACCCCCGCTCCTGTTCCTACCCCATTGGAATAAAAGGACCTCCTAATATCGCATCTGGTGTTTCGGCTCGCGATAAACTAATCGTGAAAAGAGGAATTGGCTGCAGGAATTAGCTATGCTCAATAAGGTAATAATTTTAGGAACTTTAATTGCATTTAAAACCTAACATATGGGCCCTGGTGTGATGCTATTGCATAGTGGTTAAAGTCCACGCCTTGCACGCGCCGGGATCCCATATGGGCACCAGTTCTAATCCCAGCAGTTCCACTACCCATCCAGCTCCCTGCTTGTGGCCTGGGAAAGCAGTCGAGGACGGCCCAAAGCCCTGGGACCGTGCACACACATGGGAGACCTGGAAGAGGTTCCAGGCTCCTACCTTGGGATAGACTCAGCTCCAGCTGTTGCAGCCACTTGGGGAGTGAACCATAGGATGGAAGATCTTCTTCTCTGTTTCTCCTCCTCTCTGTATATCTGCCTTTCCAATAAAATAAATAAACCTTTAAAAACAACAATTATGACAACAACAGCAACATATGGTCTCCCCAGTGAGATGTGTGTTGCACAAGCACTTTTGGAAGCAAGAAATAGAACTTTACACAAGCTACTTCAAAGAAAAGAGGGGTGACTGGAAGATGGAAGTGGGACTAAAAGAAAGGTGGAAGCTGTGGCAGGCAAAGAATGGGCACCACGGGGGCCTGGAAATGGAGGCTCTCCCAGGCACACAGGTCACTCCAGCATCCCCAGCACCCAGGGCATCTGCTCGCACCGTGAGCTCAGTATTCTCTCTCGGCTAAAGCTTTTTCTTGCTTTCATGTGAACTTGCTTCATGGCGCCTGAGCTTTCCCCGGAGGGCCCTTCCCCTGTTGCTCTTTCATCTCCCCATATTTTTTTTAAGGGTAATAATTCGGAGGCAGAGAGAAAAATGGGCTGCCTTCCCTTGTCTTGAAGCCAACTTATGTCGCAAGCTGCTGGTCTGTCTATGGTTCTGTCTGCTCTTGGGTCCCACGTCTACCTGCAGGGCCATCAGTTAGGACTGGTGTGGGGACTGGAGTCACCTGGTATAAAACATGGTCATCTGGAGGGTGGGCGGGGTTTAGCGACAGGTCTCTGGCCCTGTTTCTGGGATAGGCCTGGGCAGCTCAGTCCATTCAAGCAGGGTGTCCTCAGATGAGAGCTATCCTCTGTGTCCCCAGTTGGTTTTGTTCCCTTCCTCTTCTTTCACCCTCTGCTTCCCCCCAGCTGTGTGTGCCTGGGTGCCTTCCTCCCACTTGTCCCACGGAGACAGCACTTGCAGCCAGTATTCAGAGAAGAGAAGCGACAGCTGTCGGAAGAATTGGACTTTTATACTCCTGGGGCTCATTCATGTGCCACTCCCATGCTCCTCCCGATTTTGTTGTCTGTGTGATGGGACTCAGTGCTCAGAGTTGTGCCACCTGCTGCATATCCAGGAATGTCATTGCACCTAGGTATTCTGGCCAAGTGTGATGATTCCATTTCTTTTTCTGGCAATGGCTCTGGGCCAACATGTCAGCTTTGGGCAGTGCAAATGAGATCTCCAAGCCAGGTGCAGCCCAGAGCAAGGATCAGATTGCATGAGATATATATATATATTTTATATTGTATATATATATATATAGTATATATATATATATTTTTTTTTAACCTCTAGGCTTTGCCTTCTAATCATGTTAGGTGAAACTAGTCTAGTTTAACAAGAGGTGAAGTCAACCTTTCACTCTGTTCGTGTACTCAGATATATGTCCTACCTTCTTTTGCCACCCTCCCCACCCCTGACTCTAAGGCTGCCTCTCTACCCTCCAACTCTGCTCAGACACGTAGAAGCCACGGATACAGTGCCAGCTTTTCTGTGACTGTGCTGCCCTCTGCTGGATTAAGGAGGTGAACTGCAAACACAGGGATTTCCGGGGAAAGGAACTTTCTGGAAAGGAATGGTTATGTGGCCTCTGGATAGCCTTTGTGGTCACTCCAGTCTGCTTGTTCACTGAAAATCAGGTCCAGGAGGTTGTGATGCAACTGCTGAGTATGGGGTGGAAAGATTCCTGGTGATTTCAATTCTTAGTTTAGAGGTTAGAAGCTGTCTGTGTACCATATGTGGACCAAGACATTTAAGACCGCAACAAAGTTTCTAGACAAAGTCATCGATCTTGAGTGATCGACAAAGTTGATCAGTTAGCTAACAAGGGATTAGTAAGATGACAAAGGTTTACTTGTTGGGGTGTGGAAAGAGCATGTGCAGTTGGGATGCGGATTTATTTAAAGCAACTAATTTAGGGAATAAATAAAGCCATGCCTAACTTGGTACAAGATTGCAGTTTCTTTGTGGTAGCAAAACTTCATGTCAGCTTGGGTGCTGTGGCATTTGCTGTGCTGGCATCCCATAGATGCAGTGCTGGTTGGAATCCCAACTGCTCCACTTCCAATTCAGCTTCTTTTCACTAAAGTATGCCTGTGAAGTAGAAGCAGATGACCCAAGCATTAGAATCGCTGCATTCATGTGGAAGACCAGGGTGGAGTTCCAGGCTCCTGGCTTTGATCTGGTCCAGCCCTGGCTCTTGTGACCATTTGAGGAGTGAACAAGCAGATGGAAGATCTATCACTCTGCATTTCAAAATAAATATACTGGGCCAGGTACTCTAGTGTAGCAAATTAAGCCTTGACTACAATGCTGATATCTCTGTATGGGCCGGTTTGAGCCCTGATTGATCTTCTTTCTTTTTTAAAGATTTATTTATTTTTACTAGGATGACAGTTTTACAGAGAGAAAGAGATACAGAGAGATATATCTTTCATCTCCTGGTTCACTCCCCAAGTGGCTGCAATAACCACAGCTGAGCCAATCTGAAGTCAGGAACTTCCTCTGGATCTTCCACGCAGGTGCAGGGTCCCAAGGCTTTGGGCCATCTTCAACTGCTTTCCCAGGCCACAAGCAGGGAGCTGGATGGGAAGTGCAGTAGCCAGGACAAGAACTGGTGCCCACATGGGATCTTGATATGTGCAAGGCAAGTATTTAGCCACTGAGCTATCGTGCCAGGTCCTTGATCCACTTTAGATCCACTTTTCATCCAGCTCCCTGCTTATGGCCTAGGAAAGCAGCAGCAGAAGATGGCTCAAGGCTGTAGAAGCTCTAGGCTGCTAGAATCTGAATAGTCCGGCCCTAGCCATATGACCATTTCAGGAGTGAACCAGAGGCTGGAAGGCTTCTCTTTTTCATTCCCTCTAACTTTTCCAAATAAATAATGTTTTTCTTAAAAAAAAAAAAGTAATTTTAATGCAGTTGATGCTGTGGTGTATGGGCTAAGCCTCTCTACCTGCAGTGCCAACATTTCATATGGCACTGGTTCATATGGTGGCTGTTCCACTTCTGATCTACTTCCCTCCATATGGCTTGGAAACCAGCAAAAGATGACTTACGTCTCTGGTCCCCTGTATCTGTGTGAGAGACTCAGAGGAATCTCCTGGCTTCTGGCTTTGGACTGACTCAGCTCTGGTCTTTGTAGGCATTTGGGGAGTGAACTGATGAATAGAAGATCAATCTCTCTCTCAGTTCTGCTTTTCAAATAACAATAAAATAAATATTTTAAAAACTATTTAAAAAGGAATTTTAATCATGCAGAAAAGTAGAGAACACAATATTACTCCAAATTCCAATCCTCAGATGATAACACAAATCTAAATTGTCCTTATGTATACACAGAAATAGATTAGATGGGTATATTTCCAAAGCCACAGATCGCTTGTAACATCTGCCAGCCAAATTCCACAATAAAACATATTAACATTTCCGCATATGACCCTTTACAGTGAGAAGCAAAAGATTACATAGAGCCTCTCTCAAGTTCAGTGAAGACTGCTGTGTGAAGACAAAACACCTTTGACTTCTCATAGCTTTTTATTTACTTAAATGTGCAGTGATCAGATTGACAAGACATCTTCCATCTGTTGGTTCCCCCCTCAAATGCCCGGGATAAAGCCAGGATCCTGGTACTCAGTTCACGCCACCCACTGCTGCAAGGGACCCATGTATTTTGTATTTATTTTCCCAGTTTTTCAGATTTCAGAATTGCAGGTAGGAATCTGTGGATTTGGGGGCCAGCATTGTGGCTGGCAAAAGTGGTAGATGCAACCTGCTACGCTGGCATCCCATATGGCTGCTGCCTCTTATCCCAGCTGTTCCACTTCCAATCCAGCTCCCTCCACATGGGAGTTGGGCATGTAAGCTCTGGTTCCTGCCTGGCCTAGCCCCAGCCGATTCAGCCATTAGAGTAGCGAACCAACAGGTAGAAGATCTGTCTTTCCCTCTCGCTTGGTGTCTCTCCTCTCCATAATTCTGCCTTTCAAATAAAGAAATACAACTTTAGAAGAAGTGGATCTGTACGTTCATACAACAGGATCATATAATATATATCATTTTATAGAGAAAAGCTATTTAATTAAATCTGCAATTAATTAAAAAGGGGAAGTGGACCGAAAAGAACGGTTTAACTTCCCATTAATATGTATCACGATGTTTTATTACTATCTGTTATAGGAGCTGGCATGGACTACATGCTGGGCAGGGGCAGTCACTGCATCCAGCGGTGGCCGCAGTGAGGGGCAGTGCACTTGTAGCAGGACCTTTTGGCACCCTCGGCCCAAGCATTGTGGGAATGGAAGAACACTGCCTCATTGTGGCCTCCCTAAGGCACGGGTGGTCCTTGGGTTGTGGCAGTGTGGGGCCCTGCAACATGTGTGTGATGATCTGGATCACCTTGTCCACCTCTGCGTGATCTTGTTGAAAAACACACACCTGCTGTCGACCTCCTGCTGGTAGCTGCAGCTCCAGCACACCTTGAGCAGAAAGCGATTCTCCTTCTCTTCTTTGGGGTACAGCATGCTGTTAACACTACTGGGAGAAGTGGATGCCCACAAAGCCTGGCTCTAGGGCTCCAGGGCCATGCACGGTCCCTCTGCCCGTCCCTCTGAGCTGCCCTACCGTCCGCAGGAAGGGTCAGGCCTGGACACTCCATCAAAGGAGGAGGCGGAGCTGCGCATTGTGTTGGTGCCCCTGGGGTAGGGCCCTTGGGTCTGGAGTATAAAGTCACTGCTCCCTTGTGTACCTAACCTTGGGTAACTGCTTCCGATTTCTCCTGCCAGTCTCTCCTCAACCTCTGTCCTCCCCAGGAGAGGTTATTTTCCTACAGATGTGTCTGAGGACAGTTGGGCCAGGAGTGGTAGCCTAGCGGCTAAAGTCCTCTCCTTGAAAGCGCCAGGATCCCATATGACCGCCAGTTCTTCCCATCCAGCTCCCTGCTTGTGGCCTGGGAAAGCAGTCGAGGACGGCCCAAGTGTTTGGGACCCTGCACCTGCGTTGGAGACCCTGGGGAGGTTCCTGGCGCTGCCTTCGGATCGACTCAGCTCTGGTCAGGTTGTGGCTACCTGAGGAGTGAATCAGTGGATGGAAGATCTTGTTCTCTGTCTCTACTCTTCTCTGTTTATCTGACTTTCCAATAAAAATACAATAAGTCTTTTTTTTTTTTTTTAAGAGAGAACAGTTAGGAGAATATTAAGAACCTGAGGTTACTATGTCGGAACCATTTTTGATAGGAATCTCTGCAGTATGTTCTCACAGTATTAGTACCACCAGAACCTCCCACAGCCTGAAATAAACACACACACACACACAGAACAATCCCAATAAGAACCCTGAAATTCACAGACAATATCATCTACTTGCTCAGATAACCAAAAAGCCCACTGTCATGTCAGGAAACATAAAAATGAATGTGTGAATCCGCAGACAGATCTTTCTGTCTGTCTCTCTTCTCTGTATAGCTGACTTTCTAATAAAAGTAAATAAATATGGGCCCGGCACCGTGGCCTAGTGGCTAAAGTCCTCACTTTGAACACGGCCCGGGATCCCATATGGGTTCCGGTTCTAATTCCCGGCAGCCCCACTTCCCATCCAGCTCCCTGCTTGTGACCTGGGAAATCAGTCAAAGATGGCTCAAAGCCTTGGGACCCTGCACACACGTGGGAGACCTGGAGGAAGTTCCTGGCTCCTGGCTTCAGGTCGGCGCAGCACCAGCCGTTGCGCTCACTTGGGGAGTGAATCATCGGACAGAAGATCTTCCTCTCTGTCTCTCCTACTCTCTGTACATCTGACTTAGTGATAAAAAAAAAATCCTTTAAGAAAAATGAAGTGTGTAGGCAAACCCTAATCGGATTCCAAAGAATTCATATGTAGTTTGATTAAACTCTGTGCTGCAATGTATTCTTGCTACAAATGTGACCAGCGTTTCTTGGTTTCAAATATGGTGATCTCTAAACCAAGCACTGTGAATTCAGTCTCAGCTTTCAGGGGTGCACCCAGTCAAGCACCGGTTCCCGCCTAAGCCCGGAAGCTGGTACGCGGAGGCGGGCCTCGGACCGCCCGGAGGCCACGCCCGCCGCATTCGCCACGCCCACCCGCTCGCCCCGCCCCTCAAGCAGCCATCTGCTGGAGAGCGGAAGTGACGCGACGGCCGCCGGAGGTGTCGTCGGTGTGGTTCGCGACTGGGCCTGAACGTGCCGAGGGTCTTATCCCGGGAAGCCTGAGCCATGTCGATTGAAATCGAGTCCTCGGAGTGAGTGCGGCGGGTGCCGGGAGGCTCAGGGCGAGGCGGGGAAGGCGTCCGAGCGGCTGCGGGCTGGGTGTGGGTTCTCGGTGGGCGCTCTCCTTGCCCACAAAGAGGCAGACCCGGGGTTGTCGCCGTCGCCGTGCTGGCACGGCCTGTGCAGGTGTCTCGGGGCGCCCCAGTGCCCAGCTCTCCCTGGACGCAGGGTCTGCCTTCGGGGTCGTCCTTCCAGCCCCGGCGCCCAGCTCTCCCTGGACGCAGGGTCTGCCTTCGGGGTCGTCCTTCCAACCTCAACGCCCAGCTCTCCCTGGTCGCAGGGTCTGCCTTCGGGGTCGTCCTTCCAGCCCCGGCGCCCAGCTCTCCCTGGTCGCAGGGTCTGCCTTCGGGGTCGTCCTTCCTGCCCCGGCGCCCAGCTCTCCCTGGACGCAGGGTCTGCCTTCGGGGTCGTCCTTCCAGCCCCGGCGCCCAGCTCTCCCTGGTCGCAGGGTCTGCCTTCGGGGTCGTCCAACCTCAACGCCCAGCTCTCCCTGGTCGCAGGGTCTGCCTTCGGGGTCGTCCCTCCAACCTCAACGTCCAGCTCTCCCTGGTCGCAGGGTCTGCCTTCGGGGTCGTCCTTCCAGCCCCAGTGCCCAGCTCTCCCTGGAGCGCAGTGACTGCCTTCGGGGTGACTGGACGACCAGCAGCCAGATCCGGCGCTGCAGTCTGGTTTTCCGTCGAGCTCTCTGTAGCCACCTGGGAGGAACAGAACCCACAGACTTGGCAGGGCCGCACCAGCACCTGGCAGTTGATCTAGCAGGCATAACATTGGTGTTTTAAGTATGAGGTAGAGAGAGAAGCTGCCCTGAGGGCCCGCCATCGGAGAAAGGGATGGTTATTCGTTCAACACATGTTGAAGTCTTTATTATGTGCTAGAGGCTGAAAGCACAGTGTTGAACCAGACAGACAAAAAAAAAAAAAAATCCTACCCCTGCACAACGTGCCATGCAATGGGCAAAAGCAGTGAGTAAAATTGGAAATGTGACAGATAAGCACATTGAGAAGAAAAATAAAGGATGGTAGAAAGTGCTGGAGGTTCTGTTGACCAAGGGCTGGGGCTGGAGGGATTGGAATGGTAGCTCCAGCTGTCATTCTCTCAGCCTGTCTGTAGCAGCAGTGTCTGTTTGCTAAGGACATTTTTTGGTTTGTTTTTAAGAGACAGTGCCCATCAGCCGGTTCACTCTCCCAGTGCTGGGTCTATGTGCTCCCTCTTAGCCGATACTATTCTAAGCGGTTCAGACATGATTATTATGTCTAAAACAACCCTAAGGTTCTGGTGCGGTGGCCTAGTGGCTAAAGTCCTAGCCTTGAACTCGCTAGGATCCCATATGGGCGCCAGTTCTAATCCTGGTGGCCCTGCTTCCCATCAAGCTCCCTGCCTGTGGCCTGGGAAAGCAGTTGAGGATGGCCCAAAGCCTTGGGACCCTGCACCTGCATGGGAGACCTGGAGGAGGTTCCTGGCTCCTGATTTTGGATCGGCACAGCACTGGCCTTTGTGGTTACTTTGTCTCCTCTTCTCTGTATACTACCTTTGCAATAAAAATAGAACAAATCTAAAAAAAAAAAAAAATAAAGTGAACACATAATGTTGATTATTTCTCTTCTGGGATAAGGCTTTGATTTAATCCAATCTGAAGTCCCTTGCAACCAGGAGAGTGACCCTTTATATTAGTACTGTCCAATAGGAATGCAGTGTGGCCCATGTATGCACATTAAAGGAAGAGAAAGACAAGTGCATCACATTGTCATCTGGTGAATTTGTGCAGTTATACAAATTCCTCACCAGACTTGTTATTAAGCTGAAGATCAAAAAAGTAGCTATAAATACGTATATTGAATTATAAATAAATTGCAATACATACCTGGTAAGTTTTCTGTCCAGTGTAGGAAGTGGTTACTTATTTTCCCAGTCTTTGGAATCTGTCTCAATCCATTTTTCTGGGAGAAATTGACTCCACAATGTTTTGTTTCACATGTCTTAAAAAAACTTGCTAATAGAGCCAGTGGGTGGTTGTATCTTTGCAAATAAAGAGGCATGGGCTTGTTTCCCAAAGGGACACAGTGCATGTACTTATTTATATTCAGGAAATACCCTTTAAGAAATTCTCAGTGTGTGTTTTACGTTTGACACTTTAAAAATAAGTCATTTTGCAACCATCTACATTATTTTGTATTGATGACTAGATCAGACTTAAAATATGTCACTGTTGTTGAAGTCTGCAACAGTATAATCATAAAAGTTAATCAGAAATGGCTGTGGCTTAGGAGATAAGAGTTGCCTTAGACCAACTTCCTTTCTAGCTGGTGGTGAGATGTCAGGAAATGCTTTTTCCTCTCTGAATCCCAGTTCTCCTGTTTCTGGCCTGCAGAGGTCTTCTAACGTAGATTCTGTAATAATTGGGGAGTTTTACCTATGTGATAAAGAAATGGAAAGTAGGTGGTGGAAGGTGGATGATTGACTAGGAGCAGCAAGCTGGTCGGTGACGGTGAGTGCCACTCTGAGCTGAATGACTTGTTCTCTTTCAGTGTGATCCGACTCATCATGCAGTACTTGAAGGAGAACAGTTTGCACCGGGCCTTAGCCACTCTGCAGGAAGAGACCACTGTGTCTTTGAATACCGTGGACAGCATTGAGAGTTTTGTGGCTGACATTAATAGTGGCCATTGGGATACTGTTTTACAGGCTATACAGTCTCTGAAACTGCCAGACAAAACCCTCATTGACCTGTATGAACAGGTAAGAGTGGCGGTGATGTTGGTCCCCATGGGTTAGTTTCTTGTGGGAAGTGTCATGCTGGAGGCCTGTAACAGCCCTTAAAACCTGTGCTGTATATGTAAAAATCTCCCCCACCCCCTTCTAGAAAGATCCAAGTTTTCCCCAGTTGGAATTGTCTCTTAATTGGTCACTAATGAATATTCTGGCACTTAGACTTAATGCTCTGGTGTTTCTGCGAACCCTGTTCTCCACAGGAGTGCCCTGATTGCAGATACTGCCTGCACTTTGGGGTCCATATCACCCACACTTTCGACTAGGAGTTTTTGTTGCTGTACCTCAGGAATGAGGGTGTGTCACCCACCTGTCATGTCACTATTTTCCCTAACCAGGAAGCTCCATTGAGGTTGTTCTTGGGGTTCATTATGTAAGCATGCCTGATAACTCAGTCTTCAGTCCGCTGCCCATTTCTGCACCCCACCAACCTCAAACCTCAGCCACCTTATCAGATGGCTTGGTCTTTCTTTTCAGTAATCCCTGCCCTAAGCCATCTCCGTAGTAAAACTTGGGTATGATTTAAGGAGTTCATGGGTAACTGATAGACTCCTATCACTGCAAGAATCCCAAGGGGGTTAGAAGCCATGAACCACAAGCCTAGGGCAAAGATTAGACAAGTTATTTCATAAAGCAGAGTAGATTTTGTGAAAGATTGTCATGTTCTCTAAGCTAGAAATAGGGGAGTTACTTTGTTTCTGTACAGTCCCTGATAGTTCAGTAATTCTGATAAGCAAATTTTGGTAGTTGGAGAAAGGTTTCCCTGGAGCCCATGGAGACAGTCCCACTTGTTGTCTCTTTTAGCATCTGTGGTCTGAACAAGAGGCAAAAGACAAGGACAGATTGGTAGAGAGAAAGAAACATTAGGATTTGGAATTTTTTTAAAAATTTGTGTATTTATTTTTATTGGAAAGGAAGATTTACAGAAAGAGATAAATAGAAACATCTTCCATTTGTTGGCTCACTCTCCAAGTGGCCACAAAAGCTGAAACGAGTCAGTCCGAAGCCAGGAACCAGGAGCTTCTTCCAGGTCTCCCATGTGGGTGCAGACGCCCAAGGCTTTGGGCCGTCCTGGACTGCTTTCCCAGGCCACAAGCAGGGGGAGCTGGATGGGAAGTGGAGGAGTTGGGACATGAAGCAGCACTTTTTGTTGTTGTTAAAAATTTATTTATTTTTGTTGAAAAGGCAGATTTACAGAGAGAAGGAAAGACAGAAAGATCTTCTATCTGTTGATTCACTCCTCAAGTGGCTGCAGCAGCTGGAGCTGAGCCAATCTGAAACCAGGCGCCAGGAGGTTCTTCTGGGTCTCCCACGCAGGTGCAGGAACCCAAGGCTTTGGGCTGTCTTCACCTGCTTTCTCAGGCCACAATCCGGGAGCTGGATGGGAAGCGGGGCTGCCAGGACACAGACCAGCGCCCATATGGGATCCTAGCACATGCAAGGCGAGGACTTTAGCTGCTAGGCTGCCACACCAGGCCCAGAGCTCAGCATTGTCAAGGCGAGGATCTAGCCACTGGGTCAGGCCCCCCTTTTTTTTTAAGTATTTATTTATTTTTACTTGAAAGGTAGATTTAGAGAAAGGTTGAGAGAGAGAAATTTTCATCTGCTAGTTCACTCCCCATATGGCTGCAGTGGCTGGAGCTGAGCTGATCAGGAGCCAGGAGACCGTGTAAGTCTCCTATGTGAGTGCAGGGGCCCGATGACTTGTTGCCTTCCCATAATCAGAGAGCTGGGTCAGAAGTGGATCAACTGGGATATGAACTTGTGCCCTTATGTAATGCCAAACGTACAGGCAGATGATTAGCTTGCTAGGCCACTAAACCTTGCTTGCCCCAGGGTTTGAATTTTTTTTTAACTTATTTATGATTACTTTCTGTCCACCTGAGATTGCTAGTGAAAAAGAAAAAGAAACATTTCCCAGTATTGGAAATCACTTTGGCAGGCTGTGTGTTGTCAGAAAACTTACAGTAACAACACTGTGCTGAACTGACCATTTTTCTGTACCTTCTCCAGGTTGTTCTGGAATTGATTGAGCTCCGTGAGCTGGGTGCTGCCAGATCTCTTCTGCGACAGACTGACCCTATGATCATGTTGAAACAGACACAGCCTGAGCGCTACATTCATCTGGAGAACCTCTTGGCCAGGTCTTACTTTGATCCTCGAGAGGTATGATGGTGGTTTTGAAAGAAGATTGTCTTAACTTTGGAAATGCACAGTTATGTGATTTTTTTTTTTTTACTATTTTATTCAACCCTTAAAAATTATTTAATTAGTTTCATTTTAGTGAGAGAGAGAGACAGACAGACTGTGAGAGATGTTTTTCCACCCACTGGTTCACAATCTAAGTGCCTGTAACAGCTAGATCAGAACCAGGCTGAAGCCAGGTGTCCTAAACTCAGTCTGGGTCTGTTCTTGGGTCTGCTTTAGTTGTAATTGGAATCTTGGACTTGAATTCGACATTCCACTTTGGACACAGGTGTCACTTGTCCCATTGTTGGGCAGATTTTGTTTTGCATATGATTTTTAAGATATTTATTATTTATTTGAAAAATACAGTGACAGACACGCAGAGATCTTCCATCTGCTGATTCATTCCCCACACATGCACAGTAACCAAGATGGAGCCAGGGTGAATCCAGGAGCCAGTGACGCAGTGTAGGCCTCCCACATAGTGGGGCAGGGACTCAAGTATTTGGTCCATATTAGAATGTGTGCATTAGTAAGAAGCTTGGCCACTAGGTTCCACATCTTCCCCTTGATTTGATTATTGAGAATGATGCTTTTCTGTTTATATGCTTTGACTGCAATTTGAATAATCTCATTCAACTTTCAGAGTGTTCTGCACATACTCCATTTTAGAGGATTCCGTGTTAATTAATAAAAAAGCAGAAATGTTATTCTGATGTCCTTGCCACTTTTGCCCAGCACTTACCTGGCCCTGCAGTATGGCCTGACTGCTGGGTGTTCAATGAGCGAGAGCGTTTGCCTCTGAGAGTACACTTTCTTCCAGCCCTGTCTGTGTCTACAGGCACAGAGTGGTGACTGATATTCTATGATTCCAAAGTTTTACTTTGTGTATACTTTATTCTGTGCTCCCTCTCTTCCTCCCTCCCTCCTTTCTTACCTTCCTTCCCTTCTTCCTCTCTCTCTCAACATTCTTTCTTTCTAGATTTCTTTCTTTGAAGATAACTTACAGAAGATCTTCGGTCTGCTGGTTCATTCCCCAAATGACTGCAGTGGCCAGGACTGGGCCATCCCAAATCCAGAAACGCAGAACTCTGTGTATCCCATATGGGTGGCACGGACAAAAACAGTTGGACCATCCTTTGTTGTTTTCCTAGGCTCATTAGCCTGGAATTGAAATGAAGCAGCCAGGACTTGAACTGGTGCTCATATGGGATGGTGGTGTTGTAGACAGTGGTTTAACCTGTAGTGCAACAATGTTGGCCCCAATTCTTTCACATCCAGCCTTTCACCTAGAAGCTTAGCAAAGTAGCAGAAAGGTCTGCCCTGTGGATGCAGGGGCCCAAAGATTTGAACCATTCTCTGCTGCTTTCTAAAGGGCATTAGCAGAGAGCTAGGTTGGAAGTGGAACAGCTGAACTTAAACTGGAGTGCATATATGATGCCAGCACTGGAGGTAGCTGTCTAATGTGCTGTACTACAGCACTGGTCCCTTAGTTGGCTTCTTGACAGATAGGCCAAACACCAACCTCAGGAATGAGGGTTTTTTTTTTTTTTTTTTAATGATTCTTTTTTTTTTTTTTTTTTTTTTAATTGGAAAGTCAGATATACAGAGAAGAGGAGAGACAGAGAGGAAGATCTTCTGTCTGCTGATTCATTCCCCAAATGACTGCAATGGCCAGAGTTGCGCTGATCCAAAGCCAGGAGCCTGGAGCCTCTTCCAGGTCTCCCATGTGTGTGCACGGTCCCAGGGCTTTGGGCTGTCCTTGACTGCTTTCCCAGGCCACAAGCAGCGGGGAGCTGGATGGGAAGTGGAGTAGTCGTTGGTATTAGAACTGGCACCCATATGGGATCCTGGCACGTGCAAGGCAAGGACTTCAGCTGCTAGGCTACCGTGCTGGACCTGAGGTATTTTTTTTTTTTTTTAAGATTTACGTATTTGTATTTGAAGGTATAATTACAGAGGAGAGAGAAAGGGAGAGAGAGATCTGTAGATGGCAGGGGCCCAAGGACTTCTGTCTTCCTCTGTTGCCATCTCTGGTCACTAGCAGGGAGGTTGGATCAGAAGTGGAACAGCTGGGACTCGAACTGGTGACCATGTTGGCATTGCAGGTGGAGGTTTAGTATGTAGCATCATGGTGCTGACCACCCCCCCCCCAAGTTAATTAAAAATCAATTATTTGTTAGAAGGACAATAGTTAGGGAGAGACAGAGATCCTCCATCCTCTGGGTTTCTTAAATGGCTGAAACCAGGACAAAGCCAAGGGCCAGGAGCTTCACTAGGTCTCCCACATGAGTGCAGAGGCCCAAGCACTTGGGCTATTTTTTGCTGCTTTCTAAGGTCGCTGGCAGGGAGCTGGATTGGAAGCAAAGCAGCCAGGTCTTGAACCAGTGCACATAAGGGATGCTGGCGCTGTAAGTGGTGGTTTAACTTGTTGGCTCCAGGAACTAGTTTTTGAAAACTAAATTAAGGGGTAGATTTTGTGGCGCAGCACACTAGACCACTGATTGCCATGCTGGCCTCCCATTTGAGAGTGCTAGTTTAAGTCCCAATTGCTTTGCTTCTGATAACAACTTCCTGGTAATGTGCTTTGGAGGGCAGTGGATAATGGCCCAAGTAGTATGTCTCCTGCCACCTACATGGGAGACCAGGATGGAGCTCTTGGCTTTTGACTGGCCCAGCCTGGCTGTTGTGGCCATTTGGGAAAAGAACAGCATGTGGAAGATGGAGTTCTCTGTGTCACTCGGCTTTTCAAACAAATAATAAATATTTAAAAATCAACACACAAAAAAGCACAAAAACAACAAACAAAAAGCAAAAGAAAAAGCAAGTTGGTTTAAGCCCCAGTCTCAATAGACTATTTTTGTTTTGAATAAACACACCCAGGTTTTCTAATTGTTTCTTAAAAATGACATTGTCCCCGCTCCTTTCACAGGCATACCCAGATGGAAGCAGCAAAGAGAAGAGAAGAGCGGCCATTGCCCAGGCGCTCGCTGGGGAAGTCAGCGTCGTGCCTCCATCTCGTCTCATGGCATTGCTGGGACAGGTAATTGAGTGTAGTTATCCTGAGCTCCTGGTACTATGTCTGTGTGTAAACTATATGTCTGAGTTAAAGAAATCAGACGTCCTAACAACTGGGGTCATACCAGCAGCTGAACCTTGCCACCTGCTCTTTCTCTCTGGGAAAGACCATCTAGATTAGTACGTAAGCATGTGAGCTCTAAAGTCAGGATTAGAGTAAGCAGGGCTTGCCATTGAGCCATAAAGCATTTTAAGTCACTGCTTGGAATGTCTTCAAATTCAAGATCAGAGAGCCTGGGATGGAGGCCTACCTCCATCTAGATCCAGCTTCCTGGTAGTGCCTTGAGAGGCAGCTGGTGACAGCCCATGGATTAGGGTCCTGCCATCCCCTGGAGAGACCTGGCTGATAGACCCCAACCAACTATTACAGATGTTTGTGGAGTAAACCAGTGGATGGGAGCTCGTTTTCTTTTTTCCTCCCATGCTTCCTCCCGCCCTTCCTCCTCTCCCTATAAAAACTAAGTAAATTTTTATGAATAGTATAGTTAGTACTAGACTGATTAAGGATATGTGGGTATGTCAGAAAGTTTGTGGGAAAGTACAATTAAAATTACATTTTGTGGCTGGTATTTGTCTTACTGGTTAAGATGCTATTTGGATGTCCCAGGCCTGCTGCCAATTCCTGCTAATGTGTGCCCTGGGGAGGTAACGAGCAGGGGCTCCTCGCAGTTGGGCCTTGCTCCCCATATGGAAGGTTTGGATTGAATTCTTTGTTCTTAGCTTCAGCTTGGCTGTTGTGTGTATTTGAAGAGTAAACAAGTGAATGAAAAATAGGTCTTTTTCTACCTTTGAAACAAATTTTGGAAAAATTTAAAAAGCTGCTTTATTTTGGTGTACAAAATTGGAACTCTGCCTACTAAAAGTCAGAAAATTTCATGGAAAACAATGTTAAAAAAGACTGCATGGGGCCTGGCGTGGTAGTCTAGCAGCTGAAATCCTTGCCTTGCACATGCCAGGATCCTATATGGGTGCTAGTTCTAATCCCGGCAGCTCCACTTCCCATCCAGCTCCCTGCTTGTGGCCTGGAAAAGCAGTTGAGGACAGCTCAAAGCCTTGGGATTCTGCACCCATGTGGGAGACCCAGAAGAGGCTCTGGGCTCTTGGCTTCAGATTGGCTCAGCTCCAGCTGTTGCTGCCACTTGAAGAGTGAACCAACAGATGGAAGATCTTCCTCTCTGTATACCTAACTTTCCAATAAAAATAAATCACTAAAAAAAACTAGATGAGTTTCTAATCTCTTTGCACAAAAATAAACTTACATTGTTTAGGATGTCAATTATTTATCTGTGGGAGGGAGGGATTGGTGTTGAGGAGGGATGGGGGAGAGAGAAAGATCTTCCTTCTCTGAAAATCTCTGCAACACTCAGGCTCTGTATGGGTCTCCCCTGTGGGTGGCAGAGTCCTAGATACTTCCAAGTCCTAGATACTTCCATCACCTGCTAGCTCTGAGGGTGCACATTAGCAGGAAGGAGGAATAAGAATCATCTGGCCCTGGAGCCTAGGTCCTTTCATGTGGGCTGTGGACATTTATCCCAACTGGTATCTGAAAGCTGCTATGTAAATGCTCAACCCAAAAGCTGTCTTTTAATTCTGTTTTCCCACAGAGTTTTTGCAGTATCCTCATATGAGGCTAAAGAATTGAGGAGATGGAATATAAAACGTTAACAGTAGCTTTTAAAAAAATTTGATTTGTGGCTGGTGCAATGGCTCTGCTGGCTACTCCTCCACCTCCAAGTGCCGGCATCCCATGAGGGTACCAATTCATGTCCCAGTAGTTCCACTTCCATCCAGCTCCCTGCTTGTGGTCTAGGAAAGCAGTCAAGGATGGCCCAAAGCTTTGGGACCCTGTTGGGAGATCTGGAAGAAGCTCCTGGTTCCTGGCTTCTGGTTGGCTCAGTTCTGGCCGTTATGGCTCCGTAGGAAGTAAACAGACAGAAAATCTTTATCTGTCTTTTCCTTCTGTCTGTAAATCTGCCTTTCCAATAAAAATAAATGCATCTTTTTAAAAAATGTATTTAAATGAGCAAGAACCTCGGAGCATACCCTACATCTGGGACCTGGGGAGGGTGGGAAATTGGGTGGGCCTTCTCCCTTAATACCCGCCTTTAAACATGAAGGAAATATGGAAATAATAGTCTTACCCACTTTCCTATAGCCCTTGAACCTTTTACCCTAATTAACTATGTAAGGATTGTCAAAAATATAATTTAAAAAAAAGATTTAAAAAAAGTATTTATTTCTTTGAAAGGCAAGTAGAAATTGGTAAACTAGTTGGCCACAACAGCTGGAGCCACAACAGCTCTTGGCTGAAGCCAGGAGCCAGGCACTTCATCCAGGTCCCCCAGGTAGATACCTGGGCCAGATCCTTCAGGATATTTGCTGCTTTCCCAGGTCCTTGCTGCACTAGCAGGAATGAGCTGGGGTTTGAACTGGAGCCCAAGTGGGATGCTGGCACTGCAGGTTGTGGCTTAATCTAGCCACAGCATAATGCCTGCTCTAGCATTGACTGTTGCTTGAGTGTTGGAACTATGGGAATTTTGTTTTCCACATTTTATTTATAATAAAAAACTCATGTATGGAAAATAGTTATGGATAGATTTCCTGGCTCTCAGTCCCTTTCTATGCCATTTGCTCCAGACATTACCCTTTCTGGCTTGATTTTGTCTAAGCAATCATGACTAGACCTGAAACATACCTGACTCCACTGCTGTACCTTGTTTTTCTCATAGGCACTGAAGTGGCAGCAGCACCAGGGGTTGCTTCCTCCTGGTATGACTATAGATTTGTTTAGAGGCAAAGCAGCTGTTAAGGATGTGGAAGAAGAAAAGTTTCCCACACAGCTGAGCAGGCACATTAAGGTAGGATCTTCAGACACTTGGCTAGTCAGTGATTGTATTTCCAATACTCCCTGTGCACTCACCCAGGGTATGTTCCTGAAACTTGGGAACTTGGGAAGGAGGACTTACTCTGTAGCTGTGACAACATTGAGCATTGGTATTGGCATACTGCTGTCTCCTAGCTGTGGCCCAGTTCAGACAGCAGAGCCAACAGGAAAACATTTAACATCTGGTCCATCACCTGCTCTGTTCTTCCTCCCAAGAAGCCTGCATGTCCAACATTGGTTACCTCTGCTATGAATCAACCCTAGCATCACCCAGAGTGAACATTTGTCCTGTTCAGTGTTTGTGTTTTGCCTGTTGTGGTGTGCATCTGGCAAATTCATGGATTATGAAGTGGGCACATGTAATGTTTGGGGAAAGTTTTTGTTTTTTTTTTTTTCATTTTAGGTGGTGATTCTTTGTTTTATTTTCAGTCTGAAACTTTTCTAGGAAAAAGTACAATTCAGTAATGCTGCATTTCTCAGAATTACAAGTGTATTGGCTGCTCTAAACATATTTTTATATTTATGATTTTGGTCATGGTTTGTGTTCTAATTGAATTTATAGATTTGGCAGTGCTTCATATTACTCAGATCTTTGGCTTAGGTTTGGTATTTTGGATTTGTCTATTCTGAATTACGTATTCTAACTTGCAACATATTTATTTACCCTAGCTTAAAGCCTCGAGACCAATAGAAATCCATGATAATGGATTTCTCAGCTCAGCTTTTCTGTGACGACCATTTTGTTTTTGTTTGCCCCAGATCCACTGGAGTAACACATCAGGCTGTATTTACTATAAAAATGATGCTGTTAGTGGCTAATTCTAGTAAAACTTCACTGTCTGAACTAATGGGATTGTTCAAGTCTCATGTTAAAATTGGTTTTTCCCTTTTTTGAAATAAATGTGTCCCATTCCGAAGCGTAGTTTCAACTGGATGTCAAACTTGTCCAAGACCATGCATCCACCAGCTCCTGTGTGTAGGTATAGGAACACTCCAGCAGTTCCCCGCAATCAGGACCGGCTGTGATTTTATGCTAGGGAAAAGTTTGTCAAAGGTTAAATGGAAGTTGTTTTAAGGATAAAATGCACCTGTTCATTATTTCATTTGAAACAGTTTGGCCAGAAATCCCATGTGGAGTGTGCTCGGTTTTCTCCAGATGGTCAGTATCTGGTAACTGGGTCTGTAGATGGCTTCATTGAAGTATGGAACTTCACTACTGGAAAAATTCGGAAGGTAAAGTATTTTAAATATATTAAGTCTCATAGTGGAAGAATTGATGACTTTTAATTGCTTATCTACGTCTTACCTTTAAGTCAACTTAGTTAAGGAAGAATTTGTAAGGAACATATACTATTTTTGTGATTTAAATGCCATTTAAGCTAAATTCTAAATTTATTTTATTAGGCAAGGGAGAATCTTATCTATTATTTTCATTTATTGTTTTCAATTTTTATTTGAAAGTGACACAAACAGGGAGCAAGAGAGGGAGAGATGTTTTCCAGCCATTGGCTTTTCTCCAAAGGGTGGCAGCAGGGTGGTCTGGGCCAGGCTGAAGCCAGGAGCCAGGAACTGCACTGTGATGTGGAATGCTACTTACAATGCTGGCACTGTCCTTTGGAAAATAAGCCAATGGCTGGAGAAGTAGCCACTTAACGTGCTGTACCACAATGTTGGCCCTGCTGTTCTTTTTATAATTAAAATATTTTGTAATACAAATCCATTAATTGGTGATTGGGTAAATGGCATATATGCGTAATAGAACACTATTTAACCACAAAAAAAATTATGAAATCCTGTTATTTGTGACGCCATGGGTGAGATTAGAGGTCATTCTGTTAAGTGACATAAACCAAACAGAGAGAGACAAATACTGCATGACCTCATATCATACATGGAGTCTTAACATTTTGCTCTTGTAGCAGCTGACAGTAGAATTATGGTTAGCAGAGGTGGGGGAGGGCGGGCTGGAAAGAGATGGGGAAAGGTTGATTATCAGATTCTGAATTACAGTTAGTTACGAGAAGTGCTAGTGTTCTGCTGCATAGTGGGCTTACTGTAGAGAACAGTACTGCATGTGTTTAAAAAAGAACTAAGCACATTGGGGCTTTTAATTGATTGGGACGATACTTTGCCAGCTTTACCTTCAGACCAGAGATGGTCTCACCAAGAAATTGTTGAACTCACTAGGATAATAAGACACTGGACTTTATGCTTGATAAATACTTCCAGTGAAAGAACCTCAACTGAATTTGAACTGTGGTAATGCAGCAAGGTGGAGAAATCCACCATGGGGAGAGGGTTCGGGGAGGGGTGGGGGGAATCCTAGTGCCTATAACACTGTGTCACATAATGCAATGCAATTAAAAAATAATAATAAATAAAAATAAAATTTAAAAAACTGCAGAGGAAAAAAAAAACTAAGCATTTTAGAGTAGTTTCATCATGAGTAGATGATAGGTGTTTGAGAGAAAGGTATGTTTACCCTCCTTTGAACAGTATGTGTAATATGTCAGTACATAACATAGCACCCTGAAAATATGGATAGTTAAAAATAAACATTAAAGTTTTTTTAAAAATGAATTTTTGAATGGGTAATATATATCTGACATAAAATTTAAAAATTAGAGAAAGTTATTTAGGAGTATCATTTTCACCTTGAGAGAGAGAGAGAGAGATCTTCCATCCTCTCTTCCACGCCATAAATGATTACAACAGCCAGGGTTGGGTCCAGCTGAAGCCAGGAGCTTCACCTGAGTTTTCCATACAGGAGCAGGGGCCCAAACCTTCGGGCCATCTGCCGCTGCTTTTCCAGGCACATTAGCAGAAAGTTGGAACAGGTGCAACAACCAGGACATGAACTGGTGCCTGTATGGAATACTGTTGCATGCTGTGCCTTTACCTGCTGCTTTGTATCCCTGGTGTCTCAGTTGGACTTTTTTAAAACCAGGAAGCAACAAGTATCAAAAAATAATGAAGATACTGTGTTTGAACAGTTGTTAATAAAAGAATCATTGTAAGTAGTGGTGTTAGGGGAAGTAACTTATTTTGGAAAAGATGTTTGGTTTCTAATAATGTCTTAAATAAAATTTATTACAGTTGTGAAAACTGTAAAGGAAGTGATCAGTAAATAAAACATCTAGGGTATTTATTTTTATACTATTAATTCAACATAGAAATTATTTCCAGTAATGCCAGTGGCTTCTTGGGAGCCTATGAGTGTAGCGCTGTTACCTGCTTTTGAAGTCTGCACAGTCCATTATCCTGCTTTTGTGGTTGTGGAGACCCGGGACCTCCGCTTTGTGTTGTTTTGATAACTGTTCACCATTGTTTCCTGTAGGATCTTAAGTACCAAGCCCAGGATAACTTTATGATGATGGATGACGCTGTCCTGTGCATGTGTTTCAGCAGAGATACAGAAATGTTAGCGACTGGGGCTCAAGATGGAAAAATCAAGGTATATATCAGGGATATGTAACCTCTTTTTTTTTTTCTTAAAGATTTAGTATTATTATTTTTTTTATTTCAAAGGCAAAGTTAGAAGGAGAGACAGTGAGGGAGGGCTCTTTTGGCTGCTGGTTTATTTCCCAGATGGCTGTGGCAGTCAGGGCTATACCAGGCCAAAGTTGAGCCTGGAACTCAAATCTCCCACATGAGTGGCAAGGACCCTAGCACTTGGCCTTTGATATCTGCTGTCCCAAGCACATTAGCAGGAGGAAGCTGGATTGAAAGTGAAGCAGCTGGGACTTGAACTAGCACTCATATGTGATGCCAGTGTCACAGGTGGCTGCTTAACCTATGCCACAAGGCCGGCCCTGGACATGTGCTGCTAGAGGTAGACATTTTGAGAATCCTCATGATGAGATATGCATAACAAGGACTAGTGCTGAACATCAACTTAATGTTGATCTCTACTTCTTGCTAAATCCTAATAATAACTCTGGGGTGGTTTAATCATTGGTTTAAGGTGGCACTGCTGGTGAGTGATAGATCTCGGACTTCAGTCCAGATTTGCTCCCGCCTCCTTTTTACCAGTGGACTCACTGTACAATACACTTTGGATTTGTCTTTTTAGGGAATGGTCTGTAGTCTGTTAGCTGTGGCTTGAACTTAACTTCTGGTAGTACACCCTGGGCTAGATAATAGACAGAAATGGTCTCTGCTAAGTGAACCCAGGGTCTGAATATTTGTTTTAATAATTTACAAGGAAAGAGTCCTAAGTTTCAGAGGATTCAATTATCACTGTACTATTTGGACCAGACATATCATATTCATCTATTAGCATGCATTTTTAATACTGTTTTGGTACATTAGTGAGCATTGACTATTGCTTGGCTCTGTGGCCTATATTAGGATACTATTATTTATAAGTTGAAACTTCTTTTCTTAAATAAAGGTGTGGAAGATTCAGAGTGGACAGTGTTTAAGGAGATTTGAAAGAGCGCACAGCAAAGGTGTCACCTGTCTGAGCTTTTCTAAGGATAGCAGTCAGATCCTTAGTGCCTCTTTTGACCAGACAATCAGGTGAGTGAAAGTCCCAGTGATGCCCTCACTTGGATTTTGTATGATTAGGACCCAGAGGGAAGTGCCGGTGATGGGAGGCAGAGGCAGGGCTCCCATCCACTGGCTCATTGCCTCAGGTGCTTGCAACAGGCAGGGTGGGCCGGGCTGAAGCAGGGAATGCAGTCGAGGTCTCTGGTGTCATTGACACAAGCAGTTACTTGCTGCCTCACAGAGTCTGCATTTGCAGGAAGCTAGGAACTGAACCCAGCTGCTGTGATGTGGTTCCTGGGTGTGTTAATAAATCAGAGGCTAAATGCCTGCTTTTACAGGGTGTGACATGACATGACATGAGATGACATTGTAAGTGAGGTTATCTGAGACTTCACTTTCCCAAAGTACAGCTGACACAGTGCTGTTCTTATGTCCACTTGAGTTTTTATTCAGGAGATAAGGATTTCTTGTTCTCAGAATATAGCCTGTATTTCTGGTTTTCAGAATATAGTCTGTGGACCCACCTGTACCTTAATCACCCTCACAAATTTGGATTTCTGACACCCAGCTGAGACCTACTATTTGTAAATCTTTTGTTAACTTTTTTTTTCAAGCAGTCCTGTTCTGAAAAGGAGCTTATGGTATTATTCATAGGTTCTCTTCTAGTCTGCTTCTGTACAAGGCTTTTGTTTCTGATCCTTGTTTAGCATAATAAAGATCATAGTACATTCACAAGTGCACAGTATATTCCCAAATACGCCCTCTTCCTTCCCTTAATAACATGAACTTTTATGAGTTATATAATATTTAGAAGATTAATTGTTCTCTTCATTCATGATAGAATTCATGGTTTAAAATCTGGAAAAACACTGAAGGAATTCCGTGGCCATTCCTCCTTTGTTAATGAAGCAACATTTACACAAGATGGACATTACATCATTAGTGCGTCTTCTGATGGCACTGTAAAGGTTAAGTATCTGCTGCTGGCTTATTTCGGGGTGTCTGTTTCACTGTTGCCCTTTGAAGGGTTTTTGATGCTGATAGTGGTGTGATTGTGGTGGAGTAAGCCTCTTTACCAGCCACTTTAGACAGCAAAATCGAGTTGCTGTGAGACAATGATATTCTATAGATATATTTCTAAATTTTTTCAAAATCTTAATTTTATTTTTATTACTGTTTGCATAGTTGAGGCATACATGAATATATGGACTTCTGATTATGATGGGGAGGGCTGTGGCATGGAGGAAGGTAGGTGGGACAAATATTTCACTTTTTTTTCCCCCCTGTGCTCACAGAGCAGGAAGGGAAGGGGACCGCTCCTTGCTGTCAGACTACATTATCACCCAGGGGCATTTGATGATGCCTTAGAGACTCCAAAATAGGGAAGATTGTTTCAAGGGTGATACTTGAGTGGTTTTGATAGTTGTCAGCTTCATTGTCCCAGGATTGAGAAAAATTTTCCAAGGTCTGTTGGCTGACCAAGTCCACCTTAGTGCATCTGCAGACCCAGACTTGCTGCAAAGCTTGGCCAGGAGAGTTGTCCAGTTGTTCTGCTATCTGTTCTCTGCTGGCCTAGATGAGCTGGCTGTCATGTCTACCATGTGTGTCTGGGTGTGCTGTCCACTGCACAGGCCTAGTCCTAATACATGCATTCTGAGGTCAGACTACATATATGTGATTTTCTCTGTACCTGGGGTTTGAGTCCAGTGATCTAGATGGGGCGTTCCCCCAAGAAACCTTGCCTGAGGTGACCTCAGATTTTATTTATTTATTTATTTATTTATTTATTTATTTATTTATTTTTTAAATTGGAAAGTCAGATATACAGAGAGGAGAAAGAAAGGACGATCTTCCATCTGATGGTTTACTCCCCAAGTGGCCGCAATGGCTGTAGCTGAACCTATCCAAAGCCAAGAGCCTGGAACCCCTTCTGGATCTCCCATGTAGGTGCAGGGTCCAAGGCCTTGGGCTATCCTCGACTGCTTTCCCAGGCCGCAAGCAGAGAGCTAGATGGGAAGTGGAGCCACCAGGATTAGAATACCAGTGCCCACATAGGATCCTGGCATGTCCAAAGTGAGGACTTTAGCTGCTAGGCTACCGCATTGGACCCTCAGGTTTGATCCTTAATGTGTGCTAACCAATGAGGGGTCAGGTTTGGTCCATCAACCACACCAGCTATTGCACTTACCAGTGAATGCAGCTGGCTGGTCAGTTCTGTTCCCAGCCCTATCTGTCTTGCAAACCAACAGGTACTGCATCCTAGCCCAGCCCAGCCCACCATAGGCGTGGTGCTCACACCAGCACATGTCACAGCCTAGTTGAGGTAACCCATAGTATGCTCAGCAAGCCCACCCCCAGTGCTGTTTTTTGCACATGCTAGCTTGTGCTGTGGCCTAGCTGGGCTGGCATAGCCCAGCCGCCCATCCAGCTCTTTTGCACACCTATGGGTGCTGCAGCCTAGCTCAGCCTGACTTGCCCCAAGACCTGGTCTGCACACATGCTGGCAGAATGTGCCACTCTATCCAGCCTGATATGCCCCCAGCCCTGGCTCTTGTGCTCATCAGTGGGAGCCTTACAGGGGAGTGCATGGGTCATCTCGATTGGTCTAAGGATCCCAAATCTCAGCCCTCTACAGTCCAACAAACTTATCATGTGTGGGCAAAAGGAAAGAGTATGGAGCCCTAAGCTTCAGCCATGCCCTCTTACTTTGCCGTAGATAAGGTCCCCTTCCAACAGACAAATTGACAAAGGGCTTGGCATCCAAGTAAATCAACTTCTCCTGACGGCATTGTAAAGGAGTAGGAGAGTAGAACTGAGCCCTCCCTTGTTTACTGCCCTCATCTCTCAGCCACAAATGATGATTCTTCAGAACCTTAAAAGATGTAGTTATTAGAAGGATAGGATTCATTTCCTGGAAAAGATAGAAGAAACCCCAATAGAAAGTTGTTGAGATCCTTGAGACAGTCCATTAACATTCTAGACCTGCTTCTAAAAGGCCTTACTTGAGTGAGTGCTTTGTGGCAGAAGATTTGGACATTTGAGATGCTTGGTTTTGAAAGAATTGCACCAGAACTGAAGGCAGAAGAGGTCCTGTCCCTCGGGGCGGGTGGGGACAAATGTGGAGCTCTTCCACTGCTGCACTTACGGGCCACCCAACTTCAAAGTGCCATTGGGAAGTGATTTTTCTAGACTCTGCTTTGTGGTCTTCTCCCTTAGTTCTGCAGTGAAGAAGGGTAAAGCATCTCGGGTTTTCTGGACAGACTAGGAGTCAAAACTTTTTCTTCCTTTTTTAAATTTGTATTTGAGAGGCAGAGACACAGAAAAGAAGCCCCTACCGACTGGTTCACTCCCCCTAGAGCCTGCAGCAGCTGCAGCGGGGCCAGGCCAAAGATGGGGAGCCAGGAACCAAGTACAAGTCTTTCACCTGAGTGGCCATCCACTGCTGCCTCCCAGAGTGTGCGTTAGTGGAAAGCTGGAGTCAGGAGAGGGAATGAGACACATGCCCAGCTGCTCCAATTCCAGGTGCCAAATGCCAACCCTTGCTTGGGAACTCATGACCCCGGAGATGTTCCTTTTTCTCACAGGCAAATAGGCTTCAGAGGAGAGGTTGGGGTAGGAGATTGTTCACAGACAGGTTGGAAGGGAACTACTGTTTGCTTCTGATGAGGACTGCTTGTGAAGCATTGGTGTTGTGTCTGACTCTGGCAGCACAGAGGAAACACAGTATTGTGTGGACTGTGCCATGCTGTTTGATCCATCCCTTTTGTAAGCTCGTCTCAGATATCTGTGCTGATTTAACCCCTTCAGTTCATAAGCACCTAGGATGACAGCATTATGGCTGGTAACTATCCCTTGCAGAGATGTTGGGCTGAGAAGGAATATGAGTGGCCAGTAGTAGTTGCCATTAAATGGATCCTCGTATGTGTGCTGAGACTGTGACTTATGTTGTAGACAATATAAACTGTGCTAAGATCATGTGAAACTTTTAAAATATGCTCATGTTTATGCTTCATCGCAGGCCTACCAAGTCAGAGCCTCAGGACAGGGTCCTACACTAAAAAGTCCCTTTTTAAAAAATTATTTGAAAGACAAACGAGAGAAAGAAAGATCCCATTTTCTTACTCACTTCTCAACTTCTCAAAGGATTGCAGTGGCCAATGCTGGGCCAGGCTAAGTAAGGCTCAGAGCGAAAAACTCGGTCTGGTCTCCCACGTGGCTGGCAGGAACCCAAGCACTTGGGCCATCTGCTAGCTGTTGGGATATGCTAGCAAGAAACTGGATTGGAAGTAGAGGCATGCCTGTATCTAGAGACTCCAATATGGGGTGTATGTGTTCTAAGCAGTGGCTTTACCCACCATGCCACAAGGCCTGCCCCTTCCTGCTGCCAACAATTAGTTTTTTCTTTTTCTTTTTTTAAGACTTATTTTTATTGGAAAGGCAGATCAGATTTGTGTAGAGGAGAGACAGAAAGATCTTCCAAAAGGCCACAGTGACCAGAAAATTAGCTGATCCAAAGGCAGGAGCTAGGAGGTTCTTCTGGATCTCATATGTGGGTGCAGGGTCCCAAGGCTTTGGGCCATCGTCTATTGCTTTCCCAGGCCGTAAGAAGGAAGCTGGCAGGGAATTGGAGCAGCTGGGATATGAACTGGTGCCTGTTTGGGATCCTGACATTTGCAAAGTGGGGATTTAGCCATTGAGCCATTGTGCCGAGTTCCCATAGTTAGCTTGCATGCTTGCCTTTGGTGTGGGCGGGGGGGGGGGTTGTGTTTTATTTGAAAAACAGAGAGAGGAAGTAGTAGAGATCTTCTGTCTGCTGGTTTACTTCCTAGATGACCACATTGGCCAGACCACATTGGCCACAGGGCTGAAGCCAGGAGCTTCATCTGGGTCTCCATTTGGATGGCAGGAACCCAAGCACTTGGGCCATCTTCTGCTGCTTTCCGTGCCATTAGCAGGGAGCCAGACTGGAAGTGGAACAGCTGAAAGCTTGAATAACATCCATATGGGATGCTGGCATACCAGCCCAACACATAGTTAAAGACAGGAACTTTGTTAGCTAAGGAAGTACATGAAAGGTCATGGTTTTGAAAGTTTATTTAGTTTGTGACATTTGTTAATATAAGTTCTACAAATAGATGATGAGTGTTCACTCATTGTAAGGCAGGGTGTTTGGTTGGACTGAAAAATGAAGAAGCTTTTATTTCCTCTCAATTTTAAGTAACATAACTTTATGGTTTTTGTACTTTGAAACTCTGTGCCTCTCCAAATATTTATATGTTCAATGTCTTGTGTGGCAGATCTGGAATATGAAGACCACAGAATGTTCAAATACCTTTAAATCCCTGGGGAGTACCGCGGGGACAGACATTACTGTCAACAGTGTGATCTTACTTCCTAAGAACCCGGAGCACTTTGTGGTATGCAACAGGTCTAACACAGTGGTCATCATGAACATGCAGGGACAGGTGAGTACCTCTATACAGGCCCCAGGGGCCATCTCTAACCCAGCATGGCCAGGTCTCCAGTAACCAAATCTGGGTTTGCTGACACTGGAAGCTGTGGAGGCTCAGGTTAGTCCTACAATCTCGGTGCACCATGCCCCTACAAAGCATCTTTTAGGTGTCTCAGAAGTTACCTCCTGTCTTGGCAGTAGTTGCATATTACTGTTTTTTTTTTTTTTTTTTTAAATCCTTTGCAGAAATACAGCTCTGATTGGTCTTTAAGATTCCCTCAAGATCTTACTGAAAACTTGTTTGCTTGGGGAGACATGATGTGGTATGGATTACCAACTCGGGCTGTCTCCCAGATAGCACATGAGCTAAACTGGAACACTAATAAGAAAGAGACAACAGTGCCCTTGTGAGGTACATTAGTAATCAGGACACGTGCAAGGTTTCCCTGGGAATTTCACTTATGTGAACTGGGGGCATTAAGAAGTACAAGTCTAAGGTCATGTGCTGGGCGTGCATCATGATGCTACAGAAATGCTGGCCTTGACACTTGGGGGTCCTCCTGAGCATGAAGGAGACCCAAGGGCTGAGGCATACCAGTGGGATGTCGGTGTCCTGATGGGGGACAGCTGCTGGGCTAAATGTCTGTCCATGGAGTTTATAATTAGGGGCAGGCTGTGGTGCAATAGGTTGAGCTGCCCCCTGTAGTGCTCCACTTATGATCCATCTCATTGCTAATGTGCTTGGTAAAGCAGTGGAGTCTAGCTTAAGTGCTTGTGCCTCTGCACTAATGTGGGAGACCCAGATGAAGCTCCTTGCTCCTGGTTTTGGTATGGCCCAGCCCTATTTGGGGAGTAAACCATTGGATGGGAGATCTCATCTCTACCTCTCTGTGTGATCTCTATCTTTAAAATAAATATCTTTTAACTTAACATACAACTACTGTAAGTTTGCCACTATTATAGTTTTGAGAATATAACATTTTGAGCTTTTGGCCTTTTGAAATCAGTTGCTTGGGTAGGTGATGTAGTACGGTGGGTTAAGCTTCCTGTATCAGAATGGTATTTCAACTCCCGGTGCTTCTGCTGCTGATCTGCTCTCTGTTAATGCACTTGGGAGCAGCAGAATACAGTTCTTGGGCCCCTGCCACCCATGTGGCAAACTAGATTCCTCTAGCTCCTGGCTTCAGACTGGCACAGCACCGGCTGTTGGCAGGCATTTTCGGGAGTGAATCAGGGAATGGTAGATTCTTGGCTGTTCTGCCTTTCAAGTAGTTGAGAAATAAACATACCCTTAAAAAAGGAATTAAGGGCCCGGCGCGGTGGCGCAAGTGGTTAAGTCCTCGCCTTGCAACCCCGGGATCCCATATGGGCGCCGGTTCTAATCCCGGCAGCCCCGCTTCCCTTCCAGCTCCCTGCTTGTGGCCTGGGAAAGCAGTGGAGGACTACCCAAGGCTTTGGGAACCTGCACCCGTGCGGGAGACCCGGAAGAGGCTCCTGGCTTCGGATCAGCATAGTATCGGCCCGTTGCGCTCACTTGGGGAGTGAATCATCGGACGGAAGATCTTCCTCTCTCTCTCTCTCCTCTCTCTGTATATCCGCCTTTCCAATGAAAAAATAATAAAAATAAATCTTTAAAAAAAAAAAAAAAAGGAATTAAAAAGCTAGTTTTCCTCAGCTTGGTTTTGCTATGTAAAGCAGCAGGCCAGCTTCTTCCTGCATGGGGAAAACAGCTTGTGCTGTTAGAGGAGCCTTGGACACACGTGTCCAGAAAATGGCAAGCAAGTTATAATGGTGATTTGAGAATTGGCTTCGGGGTCATGTTGCTCAGTGGACTCAAGAGCAGGATAGATGACTTGTGTTGTAGAAATTCTAAACCTGCCATTGTAGCTAATCTAGTGAGTATTCCCAAGCAAGGGATGTAACACATGAGTGATCTGGTTAGGACTGGCAGTCTACCAAAGCACAAAATAATGTCAGCTCTCCAAGTGTTTCCTTAAAGATTATAGAGACAGAGCCATTCATTGGTTCACTCCCCAACTGGCTACAATGGCTGGGGCTGGTCTGATCAGAGACTAAGAGCCAGGAATTTCTTCTGGTTTTCCTTGTGGATACAAGGGCCGGGACTTGAACCTTCCTTCACTGGTTTCCTAGGCCATAAGCAGGAAGTTGGATCAGCAGTGGAGCAACAGGGACATGAACTGGCACCCATGACGTACCGGCACCACAGGCAGAGGCTTCCATCTACACAATGCCAGCTCCCCAAAAATGTCATTTTTAAATGCAGTTTTACAAATGTTTAAACTTCTATAAAGAGACGACCCATTGGTAATCCGTATCTTATTTTTGTCTTGGGGTGTGGTGTGATCTAGATTGTCAGAAGCTTCAGCTCCGGTAAGAGAGAAGGTGGTGACTTTGTCTGCTGTGCCCTCTCCCCCCGCGGTGAATGGATCTACTGTGTTGGGGAGGACTTTGTGCTCTACTGTTTCAGCACAGTCACTGGCAAACTGGAGAGAACTTTGACAGTGAGTATCACTAACCAAGGCAGCTGAGAAATTACAGCTAATGCTTGTGATTTTTAACTTCATTGTGCTTCAATATGAAAAATCCCAGAGGCATTTTTATATATATTGTATGAAATATATATAGTATAAAATTACTCCTTTATCAGGAAAAGCCATGTCAGGTAGCTAGGCTTTGTGTTCTGTACACAAAGCAAAGGAAAAGGAACATACTCACCTAGCCAGCCAGATTAGGCCTTCCTCGTGGGGCCGGAGGTGCTTTTCTCCATGTCCTGTGGAGGCGGGTTACTTGTACATCATCCTATCAAATTAAAATGTGTTTAAAACATTCAGCTCCATGTGTGATTAAAGTACCTAGAGTAATGCATGCCAGGTGCTATAACAGATAATCTCCTGATCTCAGTGGCTTAACACAATTCAAGTTTATTATGTTGCTACGTGATGGGAGTCGAATAGTTCTCCCTCCCATCCCCTTTGGAATAACTGCCTCAAGACCTCTTCCTTCTCTCCTGGTTCAGGAAGGCTGGCTTGGATTCATTGTAAACTTGTGCCACCTCACCCTGTGCTTTGTGTCTCTAGGTTCATGAGAAGGATGTGATTGGCATTGCCCATCACCCTCATCAGAACTTGATTGCTACCTACAGTGAAGATGGACTTCTAAAACTCTGGAAACCGTAACACTCTCGGCCAGCTTGGAAGCATGTCCTTCAATGAAGACGTACTTATGTGTCACTCCCCCACCCCCGCCAAAGCCAGCTTTTCTAAGCAAATGAACTGTCTGAACTAGCCACAATAATTTTGTGAGAATTCATGTCTAAGTAGCAGTAATGCTTTTTTAAAAAATGTATTTTGAAGGTAATTAGTTTATCTGCTTTAACTGGGGCTGTCACTTAATGTTTTCATTAATCTACCTAGAGTGAAATTCTGGCATTTCTAGAAAAATATTATACTCCTTTGATTATCTAAATGTGCCTCCTATTCTAGAACTTGTAAATAAGAACTACCCCATATTCAATAGGTTTTTTTTTTTTAAGTTAATAAACTTTACATTTTCTGGAGATTTGTTTTTGCACACAAAATGCTCATTTAGTTAACATATTTGGTTAGAATCCAGGGGAGAGAGGATACATCATCTCTGAATCTCAAATCCAACCTGTAGGCCAGGTGATGCCATCTTGGTTTTGAGCTGTGCCTTCACCCGCATTCAGCAAATGCTATCATGTAGATGGGACTAGCTGCAGGAACAATATGAGCACTGTTGGGCCACTTTCCTTTTGCATGTAGAGGAGCTGGCATTCAAAGAACCTGGACATTTTCAAGTTTTACAATATGCAGAAACACTGGTTGGTTGAAAAAACACTGAAAAGCCAGCAAAAGCCTTATACTTTGTGTAGTCTCAATTTTCAACCAGACAGTATAAAGCCTGTATGATATATGAAAGTACAATGCTAGTACCATTTCAAAAATCACATTTTAGGATGTTTCTGCAGGCTTTTTTTTTTATTATTATTGGAAAGGCAGATATACAGAGAGGTGGAAAGACAGAGGAAGATCTTCCATTTGATGATTCACTCCCCAAGTGACCACAATGGCTGGAGCCAAGCCAATCCAAAGCCAGGAGCCAGGAACTCTTCCAGGTATCCCACACAGGTGCAGGGTCCCAAGGCTTTGGGCCATCCTCAACTGATTTCCCAGGCCACAAGCAGGGAGCTGGATGGGAAGCATGGTTGCTGGGATTAGAACCGGTGACCATATGGGATCCTGGGGCACGTGCCAAGGCGAGGACCTTAACCACTATGCTATCGTGCTGGGCCCTCTGCAGACCTTTTATGTCTACTTTTACAGTTGCCAATCTTAGGTTAAAAACTTGAGGGAGCTGTGTAAAATTTTGCAATCTTGGGCTTGGCACAATGGCTCAATTGGCTAATACTTGCCCTTTTAGCACTGGGCTCCCATGTCACTGCTTCATGTTCTGCCTGCTTCATTTTCCATCCAGCTCCATGTTTGTGGCCTGGCAAAGCAGTGGAGGAAGGCCCAGAGTGTTGGACCCCTGCACCTGCGTGGGAGACCTGGAGGAAGCTTCTGCATCAGCTCAGCTCAGCTCCAGCCATTGTGTCCACTGGAGGAGTGAACTAGTGGGTGGAAGATCTCCAGGAAAAATTTTAAAAAAAAGTTTTTTGCCATTTTATGATTTACCTCTGACCTGGATTTGTCCTGTACCTGACACTTGATTGTCTCAGTACTAACTGGTTGAATTAATTTTGAGCTGCACTAAGAAATCCATTTCCCAGTTACAGTGCCATGTGTGCCCTTTTGACTCAACATCATTTTGAAACTTCAAGATATTCCAGTAGGAGTTCACTTTTGCCCAGATGGCTCTGAACACAAAGCAAGCTCTTGGCCTTTCCCAAAGGTGCTGCAGCCAAAGCAAAGGCGTTCAAAGCCCAGTGTTGGAAGGCCCGCAGGCACACAGATCTGCACGTCATCTTCCACTCCATCCCATGTTACACAATCTTGAACAAAATGCTGACTACACAAAATACTATCCTAGAGGCAGCCCAAGTTACTTCAGGAAATACTCCCCCAGAACAAACATTCATTGCTATGTCAAGTTCCCCCAACTGCTGATTCTGCTAGGAATATGGGAAGCTATTTTCACGGAGGATCAGATCGAACAGGATCAGATCGAACAGGCTGTAAACACCGAGTGGTGGAGGTCACACCTGAAGAAGTGTTCACTGGCTACTATTTTAATTAGGCTGCTTTGGACATTCAGTAAAATTGTGATCACCTACACTTGAGGTCAGTTAGCTAATTAAAACTTAAAAAGCAGAAAGAGAAGATGTGTGTTCAGATGCTAAATAGCCTCAATAGTCAAGGTTGGGCCAGATCGCAGCCAAGAACTCCATCCTGGTCTCCCTTGTGGAGACTTCACAGGGACTGGGCCATCTGTTTTATCTTCCCAAGCACATACAGGAAACTGAATGGGAAACAGAGCACCTGGGACTCCTACCAGCATTCCAGGTATGGAATGCCACCAGTGTTTGAAAACTGTGGTTTACTTTCTGTGCCAAGTAGCTACACAGACCCTAGCATCACCTGTTGCCTCGCAGAATAAGCTTAAGCAGTAAGTTGGTTCACAAACTGAGGTAGGGTTTGATTTACATACTGAGATAAGCGCCTGTTTGAAGGCTATACTCAATGCCTGCTGCAGAAGGGTAGTCATTAGCTTGCCAGAAAAGCAAATTCTCCTCAACAGGATAATGACTAGCAGGGCCAGCAGGCAAGGTCAGATTTTGAGCTAGGAGTCAAAGGCAGTTTCCTGAGTTTTATTTTTGCTTTGTCCACGGTTGCTGATAATCAAATATACACAAAAAAGGTGCTAGAAACAGCATTTTGATATTGCTGTATATTTTCAGCACTCATTCATTTTAACATTTTAGGGGGTCTAGCTTGACTGTCACTATTTTTTTTAAGATTTTTGTTTTTATTGCAAAGTCAGATACACAGGAGAGACAGAGATGATTCACTCCCCAAGTGACTGCAATGGCTGGTGCTGTGCTGATCCGAAGCCAGGAGCCAGAAACTTCTAGGTCTCCCGTGCAGGTGCAGGGTCCCAAGGCTTTGGGCCGTCCTTGACTGATTTCCCAGGCCACAAGCAGGGAGCTGGATGGGAAGTGGAGCTGCCGGGATTAGAACCGGCGCCCATATGGGATCCTGGCATGTTCAAGGCAAGGACTTTAGCCACTAGGCCATGGCGCCGGGCCCTTAGAACTTAATTTTCCACTATTTCAAAAGGGAAGATAATACTATGCAGTATGCACTGCAATTGGAGCGTGTCTAAAAATTGAGACTGAAGGCTGCTACTATTTGACTTTCCATAGCCATTCTCAACAGTGATGAAAGAATGACTCTGCTGCTCCTACAGTGGCTGTATACAATTATGTAGATGCTGAGGTTACACTCAGTGCCAACACATCAAGATCCTTGGAAATTAGGAAGAAAGCAAAGCTATAAATTTTTTTGGGTAAGTGCAATTATGCCAAGACTGACAATCAAGTTATCTGGGGGACTGCCACTGTGGCATAGCAAATTAAGCCTCCACCTACATAGCAGTTCAAGTCCTGGGTGCTTCGTTTCTGTTCCAGCTTCCTCCTCTATACTAATGTGCCTAGGAAAGCAGTGGAAAATGGCCCAATACCGCGAGCCCCTCAACTGGGCCGGGAGACCCAGAAGCTTTGGGGCTCCTGACTTTGGCCTGGCCCAGAACCAGCCACTGTGGTAAGTGACCCTGTGAATGAAGATTCTGTCTCCTCCTCTTCCTTTCAAATAAATCATAATTACGCACAAAAATTTATGAAACTAATTTCACATACTGCATCTCTCAAGGGATCCATTATCCTACAAGTATGAATGGGCAGAAACATTTCAGCAAAAACCTGCCAGGACTGCACTTGTGTGGAATTCATACTTCTGAGGACAACTTGCTAGCACTGAACAGCAAGCAAACATACCCTCTCCAGGATATTAGCCTTCTTTTGGTAAAACGTGAAATATTTCCTTTTTCCACTTAATGGCATCAATTGCTTATAATGCTGTATAACCATGACTATTTCTAAAATTTGTCCCAACTATGAACTCTGTGGGCCCAGTGGCTAAACCCTTACCTATAAAGCACCAGGATCCCATATGCCCAACTCATGCCGCAGCTTCTCCACTTCCCAACCAGCTCCCTGCTTAGCCTGGGAAAGCAGTAGGGAATGGGAGCCTGTACCCACGTAGGAGACCCACAAGCTCCTGATTTTTAATCGGTTCAGTTCTGGTCACTGCGGCCACTTGGCAAGTGGTTTGAAGGTCCTTCTGCCTTCTGACACAATCTTCAAACATGAACTCTGTAGCCAAGTTTTAGCAAGTTTTAAGATGCTGTTCCTGGGACCTCGTGTGTAGTCTAGTGGCTAATGTCCTCGCCTTATGTGTGCTGGGATCCTACCTGGGCACCACCTCTGATCCAGCTCCCTGCTTGAGGCCTGGGAAAGCAGTCGAGGACGGCCCAAAGCCTTGGGACCCTGCACCCGTGTGGGAAAGTGAAGCTGCTGGTTCCTGATGGGCTCAGCTTAGTTGTGGCCACTTTGGGAGCCAATCAGCAGATGGAGGATCTTTTCTCTTCTGTCAATCTTCCTAGTAAAATTACATCTTAAAAAAATTCCTTTTTATTGCTGAATAGACTGTGTAGATATCCTGTTGCAGGTAGGTGGTCAGAGTACTATTAAAGTAGCAAACACCAACTCTTATTGTTTATTGAGGTATAGACTCAATGCACCCTAACTGCTAGGTTGTGTAGTAACCAATGGGCTTTCTGAGCAGTCTCCTACTCAACACAGGGTTCCGTTTTCTCCACATTGTAATACTTCAGTAATTTGGATTACAGCTGTGCATCTCTCAAGTCATACAAAAACATTTCTGAAAACATAAAAATGTCTTAAAACTGAAATACATGTTCCACTACTGATATCTCCACAACTTTTAAGTAAAAACAGTAAAAACACCTCTTTTTATAAGCAAGGTTTGATTATTGCTTTCCTGAACATGGTTCAAATGCAAACATGCTCAGGTAACTGCCTTAAGGCAGCCCACACTGGGAGACAGCTGTCTAGAATGTCGACTCGTTGCCAACCCACTTTTTCACACCAAGTTTTAATTTCTCCTTTTAAACCTAATGTATCCTCTGAATGAAGCTAAGATACAGGTCACTTCAAAGGTGGAAATCCTTAGGGTTTCCTAGGTGTATTAGGTACAGAATCAAAGACTGCCTGGCCATAAAGTTCCCTTGTCTTCTCACACTGGTGACTGTAGTTTTTGAAGCTCCCTTTCTTGGGCTCCCTACCCAGTCCCTCCGCTTTTGTGACTCCCCATATTTGCTTAACATTAGGTGACTCGACAGCATTTTTGGGTATTACTAATTTTAACTAGCTAAGATGAAGTTATGTACTATAAGTCAGAAGACAATGCTTTGATGGATCAGGGAAAAAAAAGCCTGTAGTGACACATTAGAATGCTTTGTATCAGTATATTAATCAGTATATTAAGGAGACAGTCATACATTTCAAGAATTGCTTAAATTCTGATATCCAGATTTTAAGCATATGAACATGACTTCAACATACAATTTAAAGCTACTCATTATTTGCTATACTACCAACATTAAATGACAATTACTTTGGAGCATAAATGGTTTAAAGTAAGCCTGTAACATACCTAAGAAATACCTTCCTATATTACACATGCAGATTATTTTCACATAAAGGTTTCTTTAATTTCTAAATGATCCAACTCTAGAAGTCAATGCTAAGGGGCTTATCATGGTCCAAAGAGGGGCCTGGTCAGCACAATGTTTTATATGTATATAAATTATAGATATATTTGTATGTTATTTCAAGAGATGGCAAAGAAGGGAATGCAATTCTAGAAGTACAAGTCCTCAAGATGCAGCATATTATAAACCCCTTCTTAGAGTGGTTTCTATCAGTTTTCACAGACTAGATTGTATAATATGCCATCTTCAAGTAACAGTTGAGGCAAGAGAATAAATCTGAGGCATCACAATGAATCCTACTTAACACAAACTAGACAGACCAACACTTGTCTACAAATTACTTTTTCTGATTGCCAGTTAAATAGTTTTAATTCCATAAGCTTCACAGGGAAGGGTCAGGCATGGAAGCCAACACATACACCTACATTTCAGTCTAAGCTTGTCCATGTAGACAGATGAAATCAGTTACAATGTATGGCTAACAAACGCTATGGGAACTTTTTAAATTAAGCTTTTACAGGTATTAAACTTCACCTTGCACACTGACGTCATCATACATATAGAGCAAAGTCAGAACTTTTATATTTTTGTTTATTCTTAACTTTTAAAACACTACTATAGTTGGATATTAAAACAAAAACAATAGCAAGTAGTGAGCATTTTATGGTTATAGTCCTCCACTCATTCATTCACTACTGCATATATGATGCCAGCCACTGGCCCATTACGAGGTTTGACACTGGACACCCCCTCTGGGGTGATGCTCATCATCCTCATACGCTTCTCCATTGTAATGGCGCCGTCTCTCCTGGTTTGGATCAAAGTCCACGAGTTCTACCTGATCCATTTCATCCGTCTCTTCTACCTCCTTCCTCTCAGGGAGAAGTTTTTCCAGCAAAGAGAGTTTATCAGGAGAGAGAAAGCCATTCTCGGGAAAGTTCACCTACAAAAAGAAATTTCTACTTTAGGTTCTTTCGATTCATCACAAGCTCCTTACACCAAGTATCAGGCACCAACTTGCAGAGAAAGCATGTGAGCCAGGTCCATCTACTAAACTCAGGTTAGCATACAAGTTCTAAAATTCAGTACCCAACACCTAAACAAGAATTATGATAAAAAGTTTTCAAAAAGATCCTACAAAAATAAGACTTTGTAACATTAAGATCTCATTTTGGCCCAGCATGGTGGCCTAGTGGCTGGAGTCCTCGCCTTGAACGCGCCAGGATCCCATATGGACGTCAGTTCTAATCCCGGACACCCTGCCTCCCATCCAGCTCCCTGCTTGTGGCCTGGTCGAGGACGGCCCAAAGTCTTGGGACCCTGCACCCGAGTGGGAAGCCTGGAAAAGCTCCTGGGTCCGGATTGGCACAGCACCAGCTGTTGTGGTCACTTGGAGAGTGACTCATCAGACGGAAGATATTTCTGTTTCTCCTCCTCCTCCTCTCTATATCTGACTTTGCAATAAAAATACATAAATCTTAAAAAAAAAAAAAAGCCAAAACACAATTTTGACACAATTTTTTTCAAGAGCTAATTTGCGCAAAAGACATTATCAAGAAAACCACATTCATCCAAAAGTGTTTCAATTAGTGCAACTGTGGCTAAGAGACCTACTTCAAAGGCTACAGGAAATGGCTAGGCTGCTTTGTGAATCACCCTATTAAATCAAGCAGCAGTGTTTCACCAAGAAATTAACAACAGGTATTACAAAGTGTCTCCACTAAACTTTTAAGATGCAATTCAATATCCAGGTTCCTTCCATTACCCTCTCTTTTCTCAACTGACCTAAAGCATCCTATTAGCAATACAAAAGAGATCTAACACAAAAGCAGCATTATCTCAATACACTCTTTCCTAGTAAGGATCTGGTATATACTCACCTTAAATTCAATGATTAGGCGACCTTTTTCATAAGGTCTACGGTAAATTGGCATGCCTTCATTTAGCACACACTTGATATCTCCATGCTTGACAATCTGACCTAAAAGCAAAGTCAAGATATTTTTAAACTGTGGTCATATTCTAATGGCACAGGGGGGAAAAAAAGGAAGGTCCTAGGCTCACTACCAGGAATAAACTTCTATGGCCAAGCAATCCTGTTACCTTTTATTTAAGGGTTTTCCAAGGCTCCTATAAAAGAGCCAAGCCTTTATGATTTCATCTCAGTCCCTGGAAGGATAATAACCAAAGAAGAAAAACAGCAGCTTCCTCTGAGCGCCTATCATCTAGAACACTATAGTAGAAAAGACAAAAAGACACACTTGTCTTGTTGCCATACCTGGGTGAGAGGTGATGACTATGGTTCGGTTGTCAAGAGTGGAAATTGGCTTTTGGAAACCACATAATGCTTCCACCAGTTGTATGTCCATACACATAAAAAGGTCTTCTCCTCGTCTGTATCAATGCAAACATGGCACATATTGACAATGTCCAAATCACCAATTACAAGCCACTTTATTTTTTTTTAAGCAACATCAGTGACATTTTTCAGAAAAACCTTTTTTTAAATCTTAGGAGGTTTGTTCCAGCAGGGCAGGAGCAGGATGGAGGTGGTGGTGATCAGAGGGGGAAAAAAGGGAAGGAAAGGGAGAAACAGAGGCCAGAAGGAGAAGAGAGAGACAGAGTTCATCTAGTGACCAGAGCCTCTTCTTTACCCTTTCTAAAGAAAAGCTGAGAACTGGGAAAACCAAATACCTGGAACTAACAACCCTGTTTCCTGGTCAAGGCTTTGGAATTTTTCCAAACGGCTTCTGTCACTAGCTATCCCTGAATTGTATCAGTATTCAATTAGAACGGTTTCATACGGGTGGCAAACTCTCCACACAGAGGCATAAAGAAAACAAGCATACATTAGGGACAGAGGATACTACACTGTAAGACAAAGCAAACCCGGGGCTGTTATTGATCATTTAGGCCCTTTGACATCCATCAAGGGATATGTCCAATTTCTACTGATGTACATAAATGTACCTGGAGCACTGTGAACACATCTTCTGATACTTTGCTTTTTTCCAATCTACCTTTAACCAGGGAGAGTATGCCCCCAGGGAAACTCTGAAGGACTGCCTTCAAACCACTGCACCTCTGAAATGAACTATTTCAGTATGAATTATCTGTGAAATAGCATTCACAACTAATTCTATACCAGTTACTTTAAGACACTGTCAATAACATTACTTCTAGTATTATGTTTGAAATTAGTGATAACACAACGAACATAAAACAGTCACTGTTAGCCACAACCATCTTGGGCTTACGTTTCATCACAAATTCAGTATTAACTGTTTTATACCAGTATACCAGAATTTCTCTGCAAGCATGTGTGCACAAACACAGACACACAAACTACACACAGCCTAACCTCTCTGCTATACCAAGTCAAGTAAATGAAATACACTTTACTCAAAATCTTTGTATGTTCCAATTAACAGTAAGAGAAATCACAGGAAAACAAAACGAAAGACTGCTGTGGCAAAGGAAGTTAAGCCTCTGCCTGTGAGGTCAGCAGCTCATATGGATGTAGGTTCAGAGATCTAGCTACATGCAACACAGCTCCCTACTAGTGTGCCTAGGAAAGCACAGGATGGACCAAGTGCTTGAGCCCCATGTAAGAAACTCAGAAGCAGTTCCTGGGCTTTGGCATGGCCTGGCTGTGGTGGTTGTGGCCTTTTGCAGAGCGAGGGAGTTAACTGGCTTCTATCCAAGATGTCCATCTAAATGATTAAAAATCTTTACCGAGTGAAAACAGCATGGTCCTTCTGATCTAACACAATGATGATATCTCCTGGCTCCAATCCTGGTTCTTGGTCTCCTTCACCATGGAATGTTATCTTTTGGCCATCCTTCATGCCTAAAAACAAAAGATTAACTTTGTACTTATTGAATATCAAACAATAAAGATTAAAAAAAAATACAACACAAAAAAAGCTTTGCGTGTGAGTGAATGAGACAGTAGTAGAGTGGACAGAGAAAATGAGTCTACGAGTACTAAATACCACAGAAATGACTCTCCCCACTAAAACAAAACCCTCATTACCTCAAATTTGCTACTGACGAAAACTATCACAGTGAACATCAAATTCAAACTCTAAAAGACAAAGCCCTCAACTAAGGTATCTTCTGGCTGGATTATCCTGGAGAAGCTGCATAACTTTACTTAATTCAAGTTTCCCAGAGACTTACCTCACTAGAGCTGTTACTGGTATCAAAATCAATGGCTGGCAAATATCGCAACCAATAACGATTTCAACCTTATCACTCACAAGAGCCTGAATCAAATAATTTTTACTCAATCTACTATCAGGGTAAATTGAGAGACTTCTTCCTATTACAGAAGTTGATGCACAGAAAATCTATGTATAAAGGTAAAAATTATTAAAAACGGATCAAGATCACTGTTTAGGGGCAGGTGTTTCGCACAGCAGCTAGGTTGGTGCCTGGGGCACTCACTCCCATATCTGAATATTTGGGTCCAGTTTCAGCTCCAGTCAACCCCAGCCTCCTGTTATGTACACCCTGAGGCAGCAGCCAAGAAGCTCAAGAAGCTCAAGCACCCGGGTTCCTGCCACTTAAGTGAGAGATCTGGACTCAGTTCCTATCATAAGTCTGACCCAGAGCCGGCTGCTGTGGGAATTTGAGGAGTCTACCAATGGACAGAAACCCCAGTTTGCCTTTCAAATAAAAGGAACTAAAAATTAAAAACCAAAAAAACAAAAACAAAATCAGCTGGACATAGGGTTGGCGGCACAAAGAGCAAATTTCCACTGCACATGCTTAAAAAGCAGAGTAATGCTGAACTTAAGGGCCAGGACATCGATTCTCTAGTCAATACATCCAGGTGAACAGGGTTCCAGAATGTACTGTCACACCTATGAACTAACCCATTCATGAGTTCCCTGTGCTACACCAAGGCTGTCCTCATTAAAAAGGAACAGACAGTTCTTAAAATGGTGACACAGAATAAAGATATCCCAGAAGAAACAACAACAAAAAAACATATGCTCTAGGAGTAAACTCAGAATAAAATACAAAGAAAAAAAGTTTAAGAAATAAAACGTTTTTATGTTAAGATTGTGCAGAAAGATCAATTACAAAAACGGACAAAGCACATTTAAAAACACGATGAGAAAGGTCAATTTTAGTGAGATCACATTCTTGGCCTAAACTCTTTCCAAATTCCTAGAAGGATGCATATTCTTTAACCCAATAGACTTCTAAGAAAACTCAAGAGAATTTAATTGTAATATTTAAAAAGGTAGAAGAACTAAGGTTGCACTGAAGTTTGGACCATCTCAATCATTTACAGTGCTAATGATGTCAAAGTTAATCCTGTTACATAAGCCTAAAATGATCAAATTTTCAATTTTGTGTATATCCCAGCATAGTATTTAGCTCAAAGTTAGTTAAGTGATATATTTACTACTCAATTTCAGTCTTCATAGGTGTCACATACAGGATCATGGGACAAGAGGTAAACTTGAGTTTAGACCATAAATAATCTAATTAGCGACAGGTTAACAGAGTATTAAGAAAACTGCTATGGTACTACATATTTCAGAATGCTACAGGCTCATAACTCACCTTTGTCAATATGAACTTCTAGAATTTTCTTCTCTCGAACTATTTTCCTTCCATTGCAGCTTTTACATCTGTCTTTAGGACTGATGCGTTCCCCATGGCCCTGGCACTCCATGCATACAGACTGAATTTGTTGAACCATTCCAGGTCCTATCTGATGAATTCTTATTTGCATTCCAGTCCCTCGGCAGTTGGGACAGCATTCCACTGCTCCCTTCTTACCTCCTCGGCCTAAACATTTAAAAAGAAAATTTAGTGGTAGATAAAGTAAGGAATTTATAAAACAGTTGTCCTAAGAATGTGTGTAACTTCTTTTATCGAATAAGAAAGCACTTCAGAATCTTAAACATTAAACATGTCAGAAGACCATACCTTCACATTTGTCGCAAATCACATTCTTCTGCAGAGCCAGTTTTCTTGTTGCACCATTATATAAGTCTTCTAAGGTTACTGACAGTTGATGTACAACATTTTTACCTAGGACAAAGTATTGCATATCAAAAATGTAAGATGTTGCATCTTATTTCTGTTGAAGGCAATCTCCCACAAAAGGTAAAACGTCTTACATGGCATAACATCTGCTGAGTACCTGCACACAAAATACATTGCCATATATAGTATTCAAATTGAAGGAAACTGGGGAAGAAGCTAGAAATGTAACTGAAAAACCACTTGAGACAACCTAATGTGTTTGTCATGATAATCTTTCAAGCTTTCACTTAGTGAAAGTTTTGATCAACATGGTCTATTGGCTCCAAAATTTTTTAGTGCAGTGAATCCTCACAAATTAAGACCAGCTACAGAAACTGATCTGAATTACCACAAGCGAGTATCCCCACTGCTCTGTGATGTGGAACGAACAAGCACATTTACTACTGTTCTGATACCTCCTTACACTCTTTATGATAGAGCTATCCAATCGGCTACAGGACCTAAAGCAGCCAACCAGTCATGTGTTGATAGAGCTTATAATGTGGTTGCCGTGGTAACGGAACTATATTACTTTTGTTTTACACTGAACTACAATTAGAATCATAACAGTCCAATGGCTACACAGGAGTGTCACATTCAGGATTACATAAAGACATCAAATCTACAGAACAGAAGTCATTGATCAATGGCTAGTTAGTAAGTTCCTAGACGGATCTTCTACCAGGACTTTATCCCATCTACAGCAGAAGAGTACGGCCTGAAAAAAAGCAAGCTGCTTTCTGTGCAACATACCCTAGGCGCCAGGACTGGTTTCTGAGTTTTAAAGTATCCCACTTAACCCATCTAACAGTGGATTCTTGGGGTAAAGGCACTAGAAAGGATCAAATGAGATCTGTGAGAAGGACCTTGAAACCAATGTTGCTCTGCTTTCTCCCAGGCTTGCAAAACCTATGAAGAATCTGACCTTATCCAAGGTGTTTAAAAGCACTCATTTGCTACCACTTGACTGGCTCAGCTACTTTCAGTTACACCAAATCTCATTCTAAAAAACCAGACCACATATCAAACAGACGCATTTAATGGCCGGCTTTTAACTTTACATCACTAGGTAAACAAGCAAAAAACTTGCTGTGACCCACAGCTACTGTAATCTGCAGCAGTCTATTCTTACCTCTCCGTTCTCTCTGCATCCTTCCTCCTCCTCCAAAAAACATATCGAAGATGTCCATGGGGGAGCCGAATCCACCTCCTGCTCCACCCTCCTTAATTGCCTGCTCTCCTCCTTTGTCATACAATTCCCTTTTCTTCGCATCAGAAAGAACTTCGTAAGCTTGAGAAATCTGTTTGAACTGTTTGAGAGGGGTCAACGCCGTTTTTTAGCACAAGTGTTACAAAGCATAGCCCCCCCCCTTCACCCTGGCCTGTTCAGAGCATGCGACTTACCTTTTCTCCTTCATTTGGATTCTTATCAGGGTGGTACTTCAAGGCCAGTTTCCTGTAAGCCTTTTTCAATTCTTCCTGGGTGGCATTGGGTTTGACCCCCAAAACATCGTAGTAAGTGGTTTCTTTCACCATTTTCTACAGCCTGAAAATAGAAACTACCAGTTTTAACCGGATTTCAACCAAGAGTCCTAATTAGTAGAATCAGAGCAGGCAGCTCTTTCTCCAATCTGAGAAGTACACAGCTTTCACTGAATTGCACACAAGCAATGACACCTAGGGCAATTCCAGCGATCACCCAGCAGCTGTTTAACAGAACAGACTGTATCGAAGCGAAGCACTACTAGGGACTGCAAAAGCCTTCTAGCAGCTGCTGGCCGCTCTCCCACCCCACAGCATGTGCGCTACCACCATCAACGCGACTCTACCCCGATCCTCCCCACAGGTGGCGACAAGCGGCCGTCATCAGAGGGGCCAAGGGCCTCGTCCACCGGCTCCCCCCGGGTTCTGTGGAGTCCGATCAGCGCCAGACGCGCCCCCGCAAAGAGCCGTTTGGACAGTCGGGGTGGTGGTGGGGGGAGAACAAGGTGAGGGAGTAGTTTTTCCAACTAGCCGTGACCGCCAGCAGCCTGCCCGCAGGGGCGTTTTTCCGGTCACACGGTTTTTTACAGCTTCCCGGGCCTAAACCCGGTCGCCCCCTACCTTCACCAAAAGCCGGCGTGGGGGGCTCCGGGCTGCGGCTTGAGGCCGCCCTGTTTCGCTTTCCTTCCTCTCCGCCCCTCCCCGGATCGCACCGAGTGGAAGGGGAAGCCCAGCCCTCAACAAAGAGAGCGAGCGAGCAGCAGCGCCGCCCGGCTCCTCCCGCAGCCCCTCGCCCCTGCCTCCCGGCGCGCGTGCGCAGCGGGGCCCACCGCCCCAACCCCCGAGCGCGGGCGAGGGGCCGCGGGGACGCGCACCTAGGGCCAGCCCCGGGCGGCCGCTGCTGCGGGACCTCCGGCTGCGAGGGGGCGAGCCGGGGAGGTCCAGGGGAGCAGGCCTGGCACTCGCTCTCTGCGTGCAGGGGCACCGCAGCCGCCTTCCGTAAACGAATCGCGCATCCAGGAACCGACAGCCCTCCCGCCCACGCGGAGCCAACCGCCTCCCCGACGGCGGCTCCATCCGGCTTCCCGGCGGTGTCAGTGACGCCAGTCAGGGGAACGAGGGTTAGCGGGAGGGTCGACACTCACCGGTGAGCGGGCTGAGGCCGGCCTGGGGGGAGCGGGGAAGGAGCGCGGACCGTGCGCAGCGAAGGCAGCGGCCACTCCGCCCCTACCCACCGAGCGTTCTGGAAAGTTCCGCCCGGCGCGCCGCAGCCGTCGTCTTTTGTAGCCGAGCCTGGGCGCGTCATCCGCCGGAAGTCCCGCCCCTCCGGGTTCTGCCACCGCCCCATGGTTACCTGGGCAACGGCGCGGGGGTGCTTGGACCGGGAAGAAGTGTGTCGAAGGGCCTTTGAGGGGGAGGGGGTGCTCGCCCGCGTCCCGGTGCTCGTGGAATCTTCTGGAGATTTCTCTCAGTGAGGCGGTCTCCGTCCGGTACGGGCAGAGTGTGGGAGCGGTGCCATTCCGAGGCGACTTGGTTTGCTCCTGTCAGTGGGGCCTCCATCGTTCCTCGGGTATAGGGCCCCGGGGTTGCTGCTGTGTGCGGAAGGGGAAGCTCTCGGATCAAAGTCCTGCACCCTCCCATCCCGCGGCTCCCCGTTTGGGCGCCTCTGCCCGCTTTCGTTCAGAGGTGTGAGGGGCTGGGAACCTGCCGGGCAAAATGCTGAGCCAGACAGGCCTGACCCTCTCCCCTGCCCCGGGCAGTCAGGCCGCGGAGCTGGCTCCCCTTCACTCGCCGTCCACGTGCCTTGTCACCAAACCGCCTAGGTATTACTGCTGTTAGCTCAAGGCCAGCCCCCTAGACGCGTTCTCAGACTTGATCTTGTTGGTTCCGGCAGGTAGCCGGGACTGAGCTGAACAGGAAAATGTTTGCAAGTGAGTGGAAGTGAGCTGAGCCAGTCGGCTCTTTGTCCAGGCTTTCACATCGTTTATAAGCAGAGTAACCGCAACATTAAAAATTACTTAAGCTCCTTTGCCAGTGGCATCCCATGTCGCTGGCTGGAGTCCTAGCTGCCCCACTTCTAATCTGCCGCTCTGCTAATGCACCTGCCAAAGCAGTGGAGCTCCGGTTCCTGCACCACATGGCAGAAGCTCGCGGCTCTGGCTTCATACCCACCCGATTCTGGGAGTTGCAGCGTGAACTAGCGGATCAAGACACCGCTTCCTGCTCTCCTTTTCTCTGTAACTCCTGCCTTTGAAGTAAATTTTGTTTTGTCCGATACCCAGTTTTTACAGTTGTAGCTGTTGACCTCTCAAGGACCACCTTTGGTATGAAGAGTCTTTAAACAATCCTTCGCAGTAAAAACTTTCATATTGCCAGGCAGTGTACTGAGCTTGGGAATGTAAAAAGCACGCGAGGGCAATTGGTCCCTGCTCTCAAGGAACTCACCGAAAAACTGAAAATAAAGAGATAGAGAGATAAAGACAAACCAAGCTTCTGACAAGGGGAACCTACTCACGTGAGTGTCCAGGCAGAGCCCAGCAAGTGTGAGAGCGTGAGTAGAGAACAGTAAACAGTAATGCTAAATGCTGCCCATGGAGTTGCAGTCTTAGTTACTTTTCATTGTAAAAACTACATTTGTGGAACTGACATTGGCTAAACACGTATGAAGGTATTTCAAAAGTTTGTGGAGAAATGGAATGAAAGATATTTAGGTACAAAAATTTATTGAAATCCGTGCTTTTTTATTAGTACATATTCTATGAACTTTCTGAAGACGTGTGTATCAAGCACTTTAGCCAAGAATTTCTGCAATAACTGTTACCATGTCTAGTATGTATTAAATAGGGTACCGTATTGTGTTTCTACTCCTTAGAACACAACTAAATTCCTACAGCTTTTAGATATGTGATACATACATGAAAAACCCTCTTTAACGAGTGCCAGTGTTAGATTGAAAAATCTATTTCTGAGAACTTTAAAATTTTCAAACTCATGTATTGAATTTTCAAAATGATTGATTTATTTAAAATGCAATGTTATAGAGCAAGATCTTTCCCGGAGTGGTCAGGGCTGGGCGAAGTTGAAGCCAGGAGCTTCATCCTGTTCTGCGTGGGTGTAGGGGCCCACACCCTTGGCACATCTGCTTTCCCAGGCGTATTAGCAGGGAAAGGATCAGAAGTGGAGCATCTGAGATACAAATTGGTGGTTGTGTGGGAGGATGACATTGCAGGTGGCATTCTAACTCATAATTATCACAATACTAGCTCCAAAAATTGCTTTAAAAAAGGAAAAATATGTTTTCTTGTACTGCATGTGCATAGAATGTTTCTGGGGGAAACTCAGAAGTGCATAATGAGAGGCTGCTTTTAGGAAAAGCTTGGTGCTGGGTAAAGGTAGGTAAGAGGAGGACATTACATAACAAACTCTTTTGTAACATGGATATTTCAGAGGCAGAGGATAGAGATCTTCTAGGTTCACTCCACAGAACTGTGGCAATCACTGGGGCAAGTCCAGGCAGGCGGGTCCAAGTACCTGAACCACCTTCCACTATTTTTCCAGGTACATTAACAGGGAGCTAGATTAGAAGCAGAATAGCCAGGGTTTGAACCAGTGATTCAATATGGGTTGCCAACATTACAGGCCTTAAACAGTCCTCAATCCTGACACTATTTTTCGATTTTTTAAAAATTTATTTTTATTGGAAGATCAACAGAAAAAAGGAGAGAGAGATTTTCTGTCCACTGGTTCACTTCTCAAGTGACCTCAATGAGCCAGTCTGAAGCCAAGAACCAGGAGTTTCTTCCGGGTCTCCCATGTGGGTGCAGGGTCCCAAGACTTTGGGCTGTCCTCAATTGCTTTCCCAGGCTACAGGCAGGGAGCTGGGTGGAAAGTGAAATAGCTTGAATACAAACCTAAACCCATATGGGCTCTGCAGATGCAAGGCAAGGATTTAACTATTAGGCTACCATGCCAGGTCTGTTATTTTTGAGGGGTTTTTAAATTTTATTTTACTTCTTTTTATCATTATCATTTTATGATACAGTTCCATAGGCCCTGGGATTTCTCTTATCCCCTCCTCAATTCCCTCTCCCCTCACTGAGTTCCCCTATATCATTACTATCGTATAGTTCATCGTACACAGTCATGTGTCAGTCACTGTGGGCATGGACAGTGGCAGAGAGTCCAGCATCCTATTGTCAAGATATGGTGAATAGTTTCATTGGGAGTCCATGTTTGTCCGGAAGTAGAGATGCATACTGCACTGTATCCTCACATCTGGATATGATAGTCTCCATTACACAGTTACTATACGTCCCCTTAAATGAAAAGCCACAATACAAAATCAACCTCAGAAAGAAAAATAGCAATCTACAATGCCATGAAGTTAAATAAACTGATGTGTCATTGATGAAAAAAAATCAAGAACCTTCTTGAGGAAAATGATGCTACTGTATGATCTATGAGTCTGTGAAGAATTTAATGAGAAGAAAGTGTTTTGAAGAGATGAAGCTAACAAAAAAAAGTCAAAATCCTTGATATAGTTTCTACTGATATTTGTTGGTGAGATATATCTCCTGTAGGTAACAAACAGATGATATTGTTTTTTAATCTGGTCTACTAATCTATGTTTGATGAATTTAAGCCATTTACATTCAGGGTTAATATGTATGGGTGGTAATTTGGTCCTGTCATTTTAGAAATGGGTTGTTCATTGATTTAGTCTTCTGTTATTATTTTACTGGGATGTTCTTCGCATTTACCTTTGGTTTTGGTGGGTGCTATTCCTTTTCTTTGTCAAGAGAACCTTTTTAAAAAGAGTTATTTATTTCTATTGCCAAGTCAGACATACAGAGAGGAGGAGAGACAAAGAGAAAGATCTTCCATCTGATAGTTCACTCCCCAAGCAGCCGTAATGGCTGGAACTGGGCCAATCCGAAGCCAGGAGCCAGAAGCCAGGAGCTCTTCCGGGTTTTCTATGCAGGTGCAGGGTCCCAAGGCTTTGGGCCGTCCTCGACTACCTTCCCAGGCCACAAACAGGGAGCTGGAAGGGAAGTGGAGCTGCCGGGATTAGAACCGGCACCCATATGGGATCCTGGTGCATTCAAGGAGAGGACTTTAGCCACTAGGCCACTGCACCGAGCCCAAGAGAACATCTTTACTCACTTATAACGCAGGTTTGGAAGAGGTATATTCTTTCAACTTTTCTTTACTGTGGAAGAATTTTATTTCATTTTCAAAGACAAAGAAAAGTTTTGCTGGATACATTTTCCTGGGCTGACAATTTTTTGCTTTTAGCATCTGGAATATGTTGCTCAGTTCTCTTCTGGCCTGTATAGTTTCCTGTGAGAGATCTCCTGTGAGTTTAATTGGCATTTCTTTATATGTCAATTGATTTTTTTCATGTGCACATTTAAGGATCTTTTCCTTATGTTCAATTGAAGAGAGCTTGATGATCATGTGTCTTGATGAAGATCGCTTTTGGTCAACCCTGTTGGGAGTTCTGTGCCTCTCCTGGATCTTGTTTCCCAATTGTTTCTCTAGATTAAGGAAATTTTCCCTTATTATTTCATTAAATACATTTTTAAACCCAGCTTCTCTTTCTGCACCTTCTGCAACTCCCATAACTCTTATATTTTGCCTTTTAATAGTGTCTTTCAATTCTTGAACACTTTTTTGGGCCTGATCCAGCTCTGCTTCCAGCTTTTTGTTTGTTTCCCCCTGGTGACAGGAAATATCTTCTAATTTTGAGTTTCTTTCTTCTGCCTCCTTCATTCTATTTTAGAGACTCTCCACTGTATTTTTAGTTTGCCCCATTGTATTCTTCATTTCTGATATATCAGCTTTCATTTGATTTATTTCCAGTGTGACATGTTCCTTGAATTCCTTGAATGCCTGCCTTACATGCTTCTCATTGTTGATAAGTTTTATAACAAGTGTTTTGAATTCTGTATCCCCCATTTTCTTGGGTTTTGTTCCTCTGTCTCTTCTTTTGTCATTGTACTTCTGGTTATCATTTTCTTCTCCTTGGGGCAGGCTTTTTTTTTTTTTTAAAGATTTATTTTTTATTATTTTATCATTGGAAAGGCGGATATACAGAGAGGAGAGACAGAGAGGAAGAACTTCCGTCCGATGATTCACTCCCCAAGTGAGCGCAACGGGCCGATACTATGCCGATCCGAAGCCAGGAGCCTCTTCCGGGTCTCCCACGCGGGTGCAGGTTCCCAAAGCTTTTGGGCTGTCCTCGACTGCTTTCCCAGGCCACAGGCAGGGAGCTGGAAGGGAAGCGGGGCTGCCGGGATTAGAACCGGCGCCCATATGGGATCCCGGGCGTGCAAGGCGAGGACCTTTAACCACTTGCGCCACCGCGCCGGGCCCTGGGGCAGGCTTTTAACCTGTGTCACCCATAGGTCTACAGTTTGATTTTACTTATTGTAGTTGGTACGTGGCTCTTTGTTTGCAGTCAATTGTGCCACTCCCTCCAGTGAGTTCCAGGTCTGAGTTCTTGTGTTAGGTTTCCACCTTGATATCTGTAGCCCAGCTCTTGGCTCATCAGTCTCCACCTTCTGTGATCCCATGCTAAGGCTGCACCGTTGTCTGTAAATCCTTCCTCCCACTTTTGGTTGGAGTAGGTCTCAGGATTAGGGAGACACCAGGTGTCCTGTATAGCTAGGTTGTTGGTGGTGGTGGTCATCTTGTCAGAACCTGTTGGCTGTCAGGTCTGAGGGCCACATGGACCTATTTTGACCCATACAATGCCATAGTCAGTATTATTTTCCTGTGGGACCAGTGCAATGCATTGAGTTCAGTGAGTTCTCACCAAGTTCAACATATGTGCAGAGCTCACTGTTGTCCCCCGCAGTCTTAAATCCTTTGTCAGACTGTAAGAAATGGCACTTGATGTGCCGCAACTAGAGTTCTTGATCTGCTGGCCATCAGGTCTGAGGGCTACCTGGACCTGTCTTGTGTGGAACCATTGGATGCCAAGTTGTTGCAGTTCACTGAGCCAGAAATGAGTTCACTCCTAGCTCTGTGTATGTGCAGTCCTGCCCAATAGCCCTTGCCTCCTTAGACAAAATGGTGCCCGATATGGCTCTAGGGAATGGACTGTGCTATGAAATCCACCTTGTTCCTGCACTGCCTGACTGGGACCTGCCTCTCTGTCTCTGCTCCTGGTCAAGTCAAACAGAACAGCAAGATGGGCAGTTCTTTGTCTGAGTTCACCTCTGGAGCTCCTGGTAAACGTCCCTTCCCACCTTGTTGCTGGTGGAGTTCTAGCTGCTGGTGGAGTTTAGATTGCTGCTTGCTGAATGTCACTGGGGTATTGGTCATGCAATACCACAGCATTGTGTTCGCTGCTTTCCTATGTCAGTCTCCTGGTACTCCTCTGCTGTTGTTCTGTCCTCTCCTATTTCCTGGAATATGCCCTCTCTGCTTCACACTGGTAAATATTTCTCTGTCTGTTTAAACATGTCCTTACAGGCCCAGTGCAATAAGTGTAGTGGTTAAAGTCCTCACTTTACACACACCAGGATCCCATATGGGCGCCGGTTCTAATCCCGGCAGCTCCACTTCCATACATATCCCCGCTTGTGGCCTGGGAAAGCTGTCAAGGACCCTGCACCTGCATGGGAGACCCAGAAGAACTCCTGGCTCATGGCTTCGGATTGGCTCAGTTCCAGCCTTTGCGGCTGCTTGGGGAGTGAACCATCAGACAGAAGATCTTTCTCTTTGTCTCTCCTCCTCTCTGTATGTCTGACTTTGCAATAAATATAAATAAATCTTAAAAAAATAATAAACATGTCTTTACCCTATTCTGCAGTCTTTATTCTCCCTATTTTTGAATTTTCAACACATCTGAGTTATTCAAGTAATTTTGAAAAGTACAAAATTTCCTCATTCTTGTTCAAACTGTGGGTATTTTCTCCCAAGATTTCTTCTGGTACTTTAATGGTTCCATTTAAAATGTAATTCTTTATTCTAGGGATAGCATTTAAGATAGAGGTTGAGATGTCTGCACCCTGGGATGGGTGTTAGCACAGTGCTTAGGGTGCCTTCATCCCATAGTACCTAGTTTGAGTTCTCACTATTCCATTTTTGACCTGACTTCATTGGTGCACATATTGGGAAGAAGGAACCGATGGCGGGGACCCATGCACAGTGCATGACTGGGGTTGAGTTTGGGTCTCCTGGCTTCAGCTTGCCCGGCATTCACTGTTGTGGGCCAACAGAGGATCTCCACCTTCTTTTTTCTCTGCCTTTTATTTATTTATTTAAAGGTTTATTTATTTTTATTGAAAGGCAGATATACAGAGAGGAGAGACAGGAAGATCTTCTGTCTGATGATTCACTCCCCAAGTGACCACAACGGCTGGAGCTGAGCCAATCTGAAGCCAGGAGCTCTCCAGGTCTCCCATGCGGGTACAGGGTCCCAAGGCTTTGGGCTGTCCTCAGCTGCCTTCCCAGGCCACAAGCAGGGAGCTGAATGGGAAGCATGGCCACTGGGATTAGAACTGGCCACCATATGGGATCCCGGGCATGCAAGGCAAGGACTTTAACCACTATGCTATCTTGTCGGGCCCTCTCTGCCTTTTAAATAAGGTTAAAAACTTTCCTTAAAGAAGTCTTGTGTTGGACCTGGTGTGATAGCCTAGTGGTTAAATCCTTGCCTTGTATCCACTGATATTCCATATATGTGCCAGTTCCTATCCTGGCTGCTCCACTTTCATTCCAGCTCCCTGCTTGTAGTCGAGGACAGCCCAAAGTCTTGGGATCCTTCACCCATAAGGGAGACCCAAAAGAAGCTCCTGGCTTTGGCTTCAGATTGGCTCAGCTCCAGCCATTGCAGCCATTTGGGGAGTGAACCCATGGATGGAAGATTTTTTTGTCTCTCCTCCTCTCTGTGGATCTGCCTTTCCAATAAAAAATAAATAAAAATAAATCTTAAAAAACAGCTTATATCTAACACCAAGGAACTGAATTAGATGTTGCCTCTGGCTCCTGACTCACTGCAGCTTTTTGCTCACGCAGACTTGAGGAGGCAAGAGTGCTGCCTCAGGCAGGTAGCTTCCTGCTAACCGTGAGGAAGACTTTGGTAGAGCTGATTTCCCGGCTTTGACCTTTGCCAGGTTCACTTCTGGCTGTTTCAAGTGTCTGGGAAGTGAACCAGCATATGGGAGCCTCTCTCTCTTTGCCTCTCAAACTGAAAAAAAAAAAAAAAACCACAACAAACAACCTTCTAGGAAGATACATTTTGATATATGGGGGACCTCATTTCCCTCATTGTTCCTCTTAAAAAATGTCTCTTTTTGAGCTGGTGTGCCTGTGACATGAGCATTGCGTGAGGGCATCATCTCATATCCTGGATGCTCCCTTCTTTCTTTTTCTCTGCACCTCTCAGTAATTCTGCCTTTCAAATAATTAAATAAAATTTTAAAGAGGAAGATAAAAATTTTTTAAAAGAAGGGTTTTGAAAGGCAGAGTTGTGGAAAGGCAGAGACAGAGAGGGAGAGAGAGAGAAAGATATTCAGTCTGCTGGTTCACTCCCCAAATGCCTGCAACAGCCAGAGCTGGACTAGGCTGAAGACAAGAGTCTGGAACTCAGTTCTTGGTCTCTCACATGGAGAGTTGGGCCCCACGTGTTGAATCTTCATCTGCTGTCTCCTGGGTGCACATTAGCAGGGGCTTGATCAGAAGTAGAGAAGCTGGGACTCCAGATGTGGGTGTCTCAATCAGTCGAAGATGGCCCAGGTCCTTGGACCCCTGCATTCACATAGGAGACCTGGAGGAAGCTCCTGGCTCCTGGCTTTGGATCACCTCAGCACTGGCCATTACAACTATTTGGGGAGTGAACCAGTGGTTGGAAGTTCACTCCAATCAATGGTGACCAGTCGATGGGATTATGTTATAGCTGCTGAAATATACTCAGTAGCTGGATTCATAGTTGTTTGTTCAGATTGCAGGAGGCCCTAAACCTGAATTAGGGGCAGTTTTGAGGGACTAAACTATTTGGACCTAAGAGGTCTCTGCTTTTTTCTTTTTCTCTTTTTCTCTCAGTTTTATTTGTCGAAAAGGCAAAGCAACAGAGAGGGAGGGAGATCAAAAGAAACAGAGATACCTTCAGTCTGCCATTTTACCACCTAAATAGCCATAATAACCAGGGATGGGCCAGGTTGAGGCCAGGAGTCAGGAACCCCATCAGCATCTTACACATGGATGGCAGGGACCAAAGCACTTGAGCCATCCTCTGCGACCTTCCTGAGCACGTTAGCAGGGAGCTGCATCGCACACAGAGCAGCTGGGACCTGAGCCAGCACTTTCAATATAAGGTGCAGGCACTGAAAGAGGTGCATTCATCCATTGCCTACCCCAGTTTTTTTTTTTTTTTCTTTTTCAGTGAAGGTTTTTCATCTGTTTTATAATCTATCTGAAAAACCTAGGAGTGTGCCCAGTACAGAGTGGGTCCTCAGTGAATATGGTATGACCAGCTGAACGGACATACTTATGTTCCATTGTGTACCAGGCACTGGATGTATGGGAGTGGGGGCACAGAGCTGTTTCTCTTGGAACCCATGTAGCCCCACAGTCTGTTTTTTTTTCTATCTGTGTGGGCTTCCTCTTGGTCTGGGCTACCCTTATCTAAGACGAATCAGAGTGCTGAATTGCTGAGTGGAGTAGCCTCTCTTAGAACTAAACACTTCCCAAATAATCTTGCTTTTAAGCTTCAAAACCCATCTTAGGAAAATGGCAACAGAACAGAGGATAATGCATTCTACTTGTTTGTTCTTAGTTAAGAGCCTGCAGTTTTCCTCAATGCAGGCATGGAATAGTGTTCTTTGGCAAGCTTCAGGCCTGCTAGATAGCTGTAAGAAGTCAGCAGGTCCATTCTGCTTGCTTTTAATTTCCTTTTCTTTTTCTTTCTTTCTTTTTTAATACAGAAGAGAGATAGTTGAAATGTTTCAGGCTAAACAGTGAAATGATATACAATAAATTTTTTTTGGCATTTTGTATAGTGGTTCATTTATGAGATTTTATTTTTTTAACCTTTAAGATTTATTTTTATTGGAAAGTCAGAAATATAGAGAGGAAGAGAGACAGAGAAAAAGATCTTCCATCTAATGAATCACTCCCCAATTGACTGCAATGGCCAGTGCTGCACCTATCTGAAGCTAGGAGCCAGGAACTTCCTCCAGGTATCCCATGTTAGTGCAGGGTCCCAAGGACTTGGCATTCCTCAACTGCTTTCCCAGGCCACAAGCAGGGAGCTGGATGGGAAGTGGGGCTCCTGGGATTAGATTCGGTGCCCATATGGGATCCTGGTTTGTTCAAAGTGAGGACTTTAGCTGCTATGCTACTGTGCCGGGCTTGAAGTATGTATTTTTTTTTTTAACTTTTTTTTTTTTAATTGGAAACGCACATTTACAGAGAGGAGAGACAGAAGAGAAAAAAGAAATTAACAACACCAAGAAGCCTGGAGCGGTAGCCTAGCAGCTAAAGTCCTTGCCTTGCATGCACCAGGATCCCATATGGGCACCAGTTCTAATCCTGGCAGCCCTGTTTCCCTTCCAGCTCTCTGCTTATAGTCTGGAAAAGCAGTTGGGGACGGCCCAAAGCTTTGGGACCCTGTACCCAAGTGGTAGACCTGGAAGAGGCTCCTGGCTCCTGGCTTCGGTTTGGTGCAGCGCCAGCCATTGTGGCCACTTGGGGAGTGAGTCAGCAGACAGAAGATCTTCCTCTCTGTCTCTCCTCCTCTCTGTATATCTGACTTTCCAATAAAAATAAAATAAATCTTTAAAAAAAAAAAGAGTTAAGCAATGAAAACAGCAGAGGGTCACCAAATCCCAAAAGCAGAAGCTGAAAACACAAAGTAGAAATTATAGGTGGGATATTTAACAGTAAATTGTAGGGTATGATTTATAGATACATCATCATGTTTATACTGTGACATATAGATGAGAACTTCTCTACCCGGTGTGCCAATTACAGCGATGACTATTTGGAACTTGAAAATATTATCATTAAAAACTCTTAAATCATAAATTACATAGCTATTTCAAGATGAAACCTGATGTCATAAAGGTTATGTTCATAGAAATATACTCAGATTTCTCATTTATTGAAAGACAAAGTAACAGAAACCAAGCGAAAGAGAGAGAGGGGAGAGATCTTGCATTTGCTGCTTCATTCCTCAAGTTGTTGTAATGGCTGGGGCTGGGCCAGGTCAAAGTCAGGAGTCATAAATTCCATCTGGGTTTCCCACATGGGTTGCAGGGGCCCAAACATTTGCATTGTCATCTATTGCCTTCCCAGGCACATTGGCAGAAGCTAAATTGGAAGTGGAGCACTTGGTACTTGAACTGCCACTCTGATATGGGATGCTGGTGTTAACCCATGGTGTCACAACAGCATCACCCTCTCAATACTCTTTACATTTTTTCATATATAATTATAAGGCAAAAAATGATAAATATTCAACAAATTCTTTATAAGTCTTCCAAGGTCTGCTAACATTTGTCCCCCTCCCCATGTGTTCTGCAAGTGTTATAGTTTTAGCTTTGTGCCACGACATAAAAAAGTAGGGAGTATGAGTAAACTTACCTAAAAATCAATTTCATTCATTTGAAAACAGTCCAGGCTGCCTTAGGTTTGGACCCCTCCAAAAGTAGACCTTGACTCAAGGATGTGAATGTTAGTATATTTTTAAGGTGATTTCAAGAAGCACCAAACTGGGAATGAAGCTGTGAGACCAGGTATAGGAGGGAAGCCTAGGCAGGGAAGCCTAACCTACAGAGCCCTTCTCCCTAAGCCAGAGTCTTGGTAATAATACACACTTCAAGGTTGTTTGATCCTGACAGTGCAGACGCAACTTTGCCCATCTCCTTTACATCATTGTCACTACAGCTCTCAGGGGCATAAAGCCCTTCACTGCCTGAGGGTGATTAGAACAGGCTCCTGGAGCCTCAGGCAAGAGGTATATGGTTAGATGAAACTAACCGAATTTGTGCTTTATAAAATTTTGGGCCTGTCATCGCTAAGTAACTTTTATGGTTTGGCATGAGCTTTAGGTCTGTCTACACAATCTGTCTGGCCTTGTCCAGTTGATGTTGCTTCCAAAATATCTCAAGTCAGTTCACTTCCCTCCCTCCCTTTGTTCAGCTGCCAACATCTTTTGCACTACATCAGTAAACTCCTCGGTGCTCCCAGCCTTTCTGATCTTGCCCTCCTATGTAATTCATTTTTCCTCACAGCACCACAGTGCTTTTCATGAAATGAAAATCAAAGTATGTTACTCCTCAGCCAACTCTTCAGCTTTTCATTGGGTGATGAACCCACACTTCATTCCCAAATGGTTTCCTGTCAAGGTCTTGTTCTGATCTCACCATTTAACTTTGAATGGCAACTCCCATTGGACTCTTAGTTCCATTGGACTTCTGGCTTACCAGAAAGGATATGCTAAAAATTTGGCAGCAGTGGTGGGCATTAAAGCCATGGCTTGGGGTGCCTGTATCCTATATCTGAGTAACTGTGACCGAATCCTGTTTGCTTCTGATCCAGCTTCCTGCTATTAAATGCCTGGGAGGCAACAGGTGATGGCCCAAGTCCTTGGGTTCCTGTCATGTACATAGAGGAGCTGATGGAGTTCCTGGCTTCTGGCTTTGGCCTGGTTCAGTTGTGGCTATTATGGGCATTTGTGGGAGTAAACAAGCAGGTGGAAGATTTGTCTCTCCTGCCCTCTCTCTGTTACTCTATCATATAAATAAGTACAAACGTGGAGAATAAAAATGGAAGATTGATAATAAACACCCCACTGTGAGATCTTTGTAAATCCAAAGGCAGTTCTCAACTCTGAATGGTCCCTTAAACCAAGCCAAGGTCCTAATCCTCTTCAGTTCTGTGAAGACAGAGAAATGAGGATACTGCAGAAAACAAGTTTGAATGTAGCAGAGGCTGGTTCATGAGTTTTTTAAAAATATATTTCTCTCGGGCCCGGCGCAGTGGCGCAAGTGGTTAAAGGTCCTCGCCTTGCACGTCCGGGATCCCATATGGGCGCCGGTTCTAATCCCGGCAGCCCCGCTTCCCTTCCGGCTCCCTGCCTGTGGCCTGGGAAAGCAGTCGAGGACGGCCCAAAGCTTTGGGACCCTGCACCCGTGTGGGAGACCCGGAAGAGGCTCCTGGCTTCGGATCGGCATAGTATCGGCCCGTTGCGCTCACTTGGGGAGTGAATCATCGGACGGAAGATCTTCCTCTCTGTCCCTCCTCTCTGTATATCTGACTTTCCAATAAAAAAATAATAAAAATAAATCTTTAAAAAATATATATATATATTTCTCTTGAAAAGGTTTATAGAGAGGAGAGACAGAGAAAGATCCTCCATCTTTTGGTTCACTACTCAAATATCTGCAATGGCCCGAACTGCGCCGATCTGAAGCCAGGAGCTTCCTCCAGGTCTCCCATGCAGGTACAGGGTCCCAAAGCATTGGTCCATTCCTCACTGCTTTTCCAGGCTATAAGCAGGGAGCTGGAATGAAAGTGGAGCATCTGTGTCACGAACTGGCACCCATATGGGATCCTGGCAGCATTTTCAAGGTCAGGATTTAGTCACTGAGCCATTGTGTCAGGCCCTGGTTCATAAAGTTTAAAGAAGTCCTCTTTGTAACATTAGAATAAAGCAGAAAATCTGATGCAGAAGGTGTAGCATATTGTCCAGACAGCCTAGTTAGAAAAACCAATGAAGGAGACCACACTGCACCACAGCTTTTCAGTGTAGATGAAACAGCTTGATCCTGGAACGAGAAACCAGCTAGGACTCTCACAGCTATAGAGAAGTTAGTATTTGGCCACAAAGCTTCAAAGGTCAACTGACCCCTCTCATAGGAGCTAATATAATTGCTTAATTGAAATTGAGGCCAAGGCTCATTTGTTATCCCAGAAATCCTAGTGCCTCTATGCGTTATACTCAATCCAAAGGAAAACAAATAATTATACTGTGTCTACTCTGCTTGTGCTCTGTAAATTCAACATGACAGCATATTAACTCAAAATATGACTTATTGAATATCAAGATCACTATTGCTGGTGCTGGTATTGTGGTACAATGTCAAGCTGCTGCCTGAAACTTCAGTGACCCATATCAAAGTGTTGTTTCAATTTCCAGCTGTTCTGCTTCCGATCTATCTCCCTGCTAACACAGCTGAGAAATCAGTGAAGCTGGCTCAAGTACATTTGGGCTGCTACCATCTGCATGGGAGACCCTGATGGAATTCCTGCATTCTGACTTCCAACCTGCCTCCATTTCAGGTATCGTCGGCATTTGCGGAGGGAACCAGCAGACTGAAGACATCCTTTTCTCCCTCTGTGCCAATCTGTCTTTCAAATAAATGTTTAAAACAAGTATCATTATCATCAATCACTATGAAAAACCACAGTGAGATATCTCACACCCAATAGGATGGCCGCTATAAAAATACAATAGGGCAGTAGGGCAATACGGTGTTTGTCTTAGTAGTTAAGATGCTCATGTCCCATCTTCAGGGCATCTGGGTTTGATATTTGGTTCTGGCTCCTAATGCCAGATTTCTGCTAACACATATCTTGGGAAGCAACAGTGATGACTCAAGTAACAGGATTGAGATTTCTATGTCTCAGAAACCAAGCAAACCCACAGTCAAGCACTGACAAGGGCTCAGTGAAACTGGAACTTTTGTGTCTGTTGCTGCGAAAATAAATAGACAGCTGTTATGGAAAACAATGTGGCAATCTCTCACAATATTAAAAAGAAAATTGGCTTATGATCCAACAATTTCACCTCCATGTATATATCCAAATAATTGAAAGTAGGGTCCTGTACAGATGTTTGTACACTCATCTTCATGGGAACATTATTTGGGATAGTTAAAAGGTTGAAGCAACCCAAATGTTTAAGATGGATGAATGGATAAAGTGTGGTATATACATCAATGGAATATCACTCAGCCTTAAAAAGGAACTATGCTGCATCATGAAGAAAACTGGAGGACATTATACTAAGTGAAGTAAGCCAGTCAGAAAAAGTAGTGTGATTTCACTTATATGAAGTATCTCAAGTGGTCCAGCTGATAGAAGTGTGGTTGCTGGGGCCTGAGGGATGGGTTCAAGGTTATTCTTTTAAACAATGCATTTATGAGAGAGCTTTCATCCACTGGTTCATTTCTCCAATGTCAGCAATGGCCTGGATATGGGCAGGAATCAGAAACTCCACTTGAGTCTTCACTGCCGCCTCCCATGGTTTGCACCGGAAGATGCAGCTGGGAAACAATCCCAGGTATGGTGATGTGGAGCCCAGGTGTCCTAATGGATACTTTAAATGTTATGTCAGATGCTTGCTTCTAGTTTGTTTTTGCAAGATGAAGAAGTTCTGGAGATAGTTGCACAACATTAAATCTATGAAAGTCTTAAGTGCCTGTGAAGTCCTTAGTCAGGCTTTGTGCCATGTGACCATGCTTTTCTGGCCCTTAAAATATTGACCACAGACTGTACCTAATAGTAAACGGGCTATGAAACCTGCCAAGTTTCACACATTGTCTGGTGAATAATTGTATTGGTAATGATATGGTCCAGGTGTGAGACGGAAGGCAGATCAGCAGAAGGAGAGGTTAGAATTGGTCAGGTCGCCAGAGTTTCCGTTTCTTATCTCTAGAAGTTGTAAACTGCACTTTAGAGCCATGAGCCAGGATGCCACTCAGATGCTTGCTGCCCTTCCCTACTTCCGGGTGTGTCCTCTCTAGTGTCAACCTGTCTTTATTCTGCTTACAAAACCAAGATTCTCCTCCTGCAAGAGCCTTCCACCTTGTCTGGATGGCTCTAGTATCTCCGCCTTCCTCTGGAAGGAAACAACATTCTTAATTGAAGAAATGTTAACTCCTTAAGGCTCGGTTCCTAGCGTGGTGTGGCAAAACTGATGCACCGTGCCTTCCTGCAGACGGTGGGTGTTTGGCCACAGCCATTAACATGTCCTCTTAGCTGCATGCCAAGGGGTTTGCTACCCCCACCAGTTCCTGTTAATGTGCACCCTGGGAGGCAGTGTTGATTGATCAAGCGATTGTGCACCCTTGCCAGGGGAGACCTGGATTCAATTTAGGGCTCCGGGTTTGTTTCTTGTTTTAAAACAAGCTGTTGTGGACATTTGGGGGATTGTAAACCAGCGGGTAAAAGATAGCTTCTTCTTCTTCTCTCTTTTTTAAAAATCTTCCTGTCTTTCAAAAACAAAAACAAACTTGTGTCAAAATACCCTGGAATAATTTCAACACATGACAAAGCTTGGAGAATGTCCTGGAATTGTAAAAACCAGTGTATATCTCTCGCTGCTTCTCCCTGGTTGTCTAGCAGCAGTTATTTTAGTGATGGCATCATTAAAAAAAAAAAAAAAAAAAAAAGGTTTCCCCTGCCCATTTGTTTTTTCTTTCCTGAAAGGGGAGAAGGCAGATTGTAACGAGGAGGCAGCAATGCTGCAGCAGGTCTGCAGTGTCGGGAGGCAGCATGGCCGTCCGCAGAGAGCCGCAGGAGGGACTAAAGTACTCGTCCAACCCGGACACCGAGCGGCCCCGACGGCCAACGGTCCTCAGGGAGACTCGGCTAACCGCCCCGGCCCGCGAGGCACCAACGGCTGCCGGGCGTCCTCCCATCCGGGCACTGGGCGAGCCCGTCAGCCAATCCGAGCAGAGGCCGTGGCGACGTCACGGGTCGCGCTCCGGCCGGTAGCCCCGGAAGCGGCGAGGTACGGTTGGAGTAACGCCATCGCGTCCCTCTCCGGCGCCGAGAGGTAAGGCAGCGGCCGGCCTGCCTCCTCTCCGGGCGGGGTGTGAGAGCCGGCGCTGCGGGCGCTCGGCTGGGGCTGCTGCCGCCCGCCAGGGCCGAGCCCTCAGGACGCTGCCCCGGCCGCTCGCCTCCGCTGCCCGTAGCTTCCCTCAGTGCTTGGGCCGTTTGAACGGACGTTGGCGGTGGCCGCCGCCGCCAGCCTCGGCCGTGTTGGTGCTGTGCGGGCCTGACGGCCTTGCACGAACAGTAAGATGGATGAGCGAGTGGTCCCAGCTTATCGGCAAGGGCCGTGTGTCCATCAGGGAATCTCTCCGAGGAGTTTGAGGGTCCTTGACCAACCCCTCACTGGGCTTGGAGAGCCGCAAGACGCGAACCTTTTCCCTTCCAGTACAGTAGAGATCCTCTCCGTTGGAAAGGAATATCTAGACCCTTCTGGAAATTGGGCTTCTATTAGGAAATCTGTCAGACCGTTCCTGGTGAGGTCTGTACCTTCACACTTTAGGCATCGTTCACCGCTCTTTATTTTTTTTTTTTTTTCCTTACCGGAGCTTCACTGCTACCAAGAGTGATCAGAGTGTTGAATGCCAGACCCCTAGTTTTACACCTGTCTCATCGGCCCTTGTAACAAACAAAGAGAGATTGTATTTTTTTTTTTAACAGTTGAAGGGTTGAAAGCTTTCAGAGGTTAAGTAACTTGACTGAGGTTTTCAGTGAGTAGATCAATGCAGGCAGTCCAACTTCAGAGGCCATGAGGTTCACCACTTAAAAAAAAATCATTTGAAAGGTAGAGAGACATCTTCCATCTTCTGGTTTATTCCCCAAATGGCTGGAGCTGAGCTGATCTGAAGCTAGAAACCAGAAGCTTCCACCCAGTCTCCCACATGGGAGCCAGATGCCAAGGCTTTGGGTTATCCTGTGGTGCACTCCCAGGGTACCAGCAGGGAGCTGGATAACAAGTGAAATAACCAAGTTTTGATGGGATAAGCCAGTCGATCCATCTGGTCAACCCCAAATAAATCTTTTAAAAAGTGAAGGAAAAAAAAAAAGGCCGGGATGAAGGCTTAATGGCCAATCCTACGCCTGTAAGAGCCAGCATCCCAAATAGATGGTGGTTTGTGTCCTGGTTGTGCCACTTCTCATGCATCAACCTGCCTGTGGCCTGGGAAATCAGTCGGGGATGGCCCAAAGCCTTGGGACCCTGCACCTGCGTGGGAGACCTGGAGGAATTTCCTAGCTCCTGGCTTCAGATTGGCCTAACTCCTGCTGTTGTGGCCAATTAAAGAGTGAGCCAGCAGATGGAAGATCTTTGTCTCTCCTTTTCTCTGTAAATCTTCCTTTTTGATAGAAATTAATTTTTAAAAAGATTTATTTTTATTGATGCTGGGGTCACACACAGTGGCACACCCCACGCACCACAATGCTGGCTCCCGTTGTTGCTTACCTTTTTTTATGGAAAAAATTAAGGTTATTAGATGTAATTTGCTTTCTTACAAAATCACCTAGATGACACTCGTCTTTTTCCTTTGGTCTCAGTGGATGAGTTTCTCTCATAAAAGTGAAACTATCTTTGCTTTTGACTTTTTTATAAAGATTTAAAAATTTTTATTGGAAAGGCTGATTTTATTGAGACAGGGAGAGGTATCTTCCATCCACCGGTTCACTCCCCAGGTGGCTACAAGTGGTCAGAGCTGAGCCGATCCAAAGCCAGGAGCAGGAAGCTTCTTTTGGGTCTCCCATGTGGGTGCAGAGTCCCCACACCTTGGGTCATCCTCTACTGCCTTCCCAGATGACAAAAGAGCTGGATGAGGAGTGGGGCAGCTGGATCACGAACCGTTGCCCATATGGGATCCCTGTGTTTGTAAGGGGAGAATTTAGCTATTGAGCCATATGTCGGGCCCCTGAGCTTTTATGCGTTTTCTTATGAGACCTTGTTTTTTGTTTACTCTTTCTGTGTTTCAGTCATATATAAACAAAGACAAGTTTCTCAGTTCCTCCTTGTTATCTGCCCCTTTGAAAGAGCAAAAAGTCTTTGATGAACCATCTCCTTTTAGCTGTCACTTAGTAACTCTTCCTTCTTATCTGCTCTCAAGAGTATTTTAAATTTGTCTCTCATTTCTTTATCTGCCATTACCTTCAGCAGGCTAGCTTTCAGACCTGTCATTTCCCTGAAATTTCACCTTGGTCATCAGTGGTTGCTCATCAAAACAGGTAAAACGTTTTAAAATCATTACTAGATCTCTGTGTTACTTTTGACACTCGATCCCATCACCTACTGTTATGTTTTCCAGGGCAGTTTGCTTACATGATTTGTTTATGAAACATTAAGATACAGGGTTGAACAAAACAAAGTTATTTTCTTCTTTTTCATCTTGTATTTATTTTAAAAAATATTTATGGGGCTTGAACAATGGCTAAATTGGCTAATCCTCTGACTGCCATTGCTGGTATTCCATACAGGCGCCAATTCATGTCATGTCCGGATGTTCCACTCCCTGCTGATAACCTAAGAAAGCAGCAGAGGATGGCCCAAAACCTTGGGACCCTGCACCCATGTGGGAGACCGGCAGGAAGCTCCTGGCTTTGGATCAGCTCAGGCCTGACCATTGTGGTCCTTTGAGGAGTGATCCAGCAAAAAGGTTTTTCTCTCCTTCTCTGTAACTCTGCATTTTGAATAAAAAGTAAAAAAATCTTTAAAAGAGATCTATTATGTATATGAAGCAGAGAGTTACACAGAAAGAACATAAAAAGGGATATTTTTTCTCTGGTTCACTCCACAAATTTCTGCAGTGGCCGGGGTGGCCTGGTTCAAAGCCAGGAACCAGGAGCCTCTTCAGGATCTTTGTTGGTGCCAGGTCCCAAGAATTAGGCTGTCTTCCACTGGATTTCTGAGGCACATTATCAAGGAGCTGGATAGAAGTAGAGCAGCCAGGACTTTAAAGCTGGCAGCTTTACCTGGTATGCCTTAGCTGCCTGAGGTTATTTAAGTAAACTTCTAGAAGATCTAAATGATGAGATAAAGTATAGTTCCTGTGTTAAACTAGCTACATTCTAGCTCACTTATCACATGATAGTTGTCTTTTTGGGCAAGTTTAGGACATATACATTATTGTGGAAAATTCTGTTGGACAGCACTAAGGCATAATATCAGAATTTTTATCAAACTACTTGAGTTCTTTTGAAAATACTTAGAATTTCTAAACAATACACACAACTTTGGAATAAAAGATTTTGTAGAGCTGAAAACGAGGTAAGTAGGGTTTGCCCATGTGGGTGTGAGGATATGTGGCGTTGTACACCAAGAGGTGCCAGAGAAGTAAACAAGTCTGGGGCCTGGCGTGGTAGCCTAGTGGCTGAAAGTGTTTACCTTGCACTTGCTGGAATCCCATATGGGTGCCAGTTCTAATCCTGGCAGCCCCACTTCCCATCCAGCTACCTGATTGTGGCCTGGGAAAGTAGTTGAAGACAGCCCAAAGCCTTGGGACCCTGCATCCACGTGGGAGACCCAGAAGAAGATGATGGCTCTTGGCTTCTGATTGGCACAGCTCTGGCTGTTGCAGCTGCTTGGGGAGTGAATCAGTGTTGGAAGATCTTCCTCTGTCTCTCCTCCTCTCTGTATATCTAACTTTCCAATAAAAAAAATCTTCAAAAAAGAAGGAGAGATAGGAAAGAAGTCTCAGCCAGTCCAAAACTAAGAGCTTCCTCCTGGTCTCCCACGTGGGTGCAGGGTCCCAAGGCTTTGGGCCATTTTCGACTGCTTTGTCAGGCCATAAGTGGGGAGCTGGATCAGGAGTGGAGCAGCCAGGACATGAACTAGCGCCCATATAGGATGTGGCACTTGGAGGTGGGGATTAGCCAGTTGAGCCAAAGCTTTGGCCCTGTTTCCCTTTCTTATACATATGTTCTTTGGAGTAACATTTTCATTTGTATTCACAACTTGGCTTTTGGCCTGCCTCAGCTTTTGGCATCTCTATGCTTAATATTTTCTAACTTTTAATTTCAAGTGAGAGACATGGGATTCTTTTTTTAAACTTGAACATTTAGAGGTGATTATATTATTATTGACTGATCTTTTTTTAATTAAAAGTTTTTAATGTTGATTACATAGTTTTATTATATGTGCTGCTGAAGCAAACACTGATGTTGATTACATAGTTGAGAGGAATGCATACCAATGTGTCCTCTGATTAGAGTGGGTAGGGTTGAGGTGCAAAGGTACGTGGGCAGATAAATATTTGTTTTTTTCTTTTTTAAAAAGATTTATTATTTATATTGGAAAGTCAGGTATACAGAGAGGAGGAGAGACTGTCCGCTGATTCATTCACCAAGCAGCTGCAACAGCCAGAGCTGTGCTAATCTGAAGCCAGGAGCCAGGAGCCTCCTCTGGGTCTCTCACTTGGGTACAGGGTCCCAAGGCTTTGGGCTGTCCTCCACTGCTTTCCTAGGCCACAAGCAGGGAGCTGGATGGGAAGCAGAGCAGCTGGGATTAGAACTGGCACCCATATGGGATCCTGGTGCATGCAAGGCAAGGACTTTAGCCACTAGGCTACCATGTTGGGCCCTCAGTTCATTCCTTTTTATTCTCCTGTGTCTGAAGGGAGAGAGTCATTCCTTGCTGTCACACTATATAAGCAGCCAGGGATGGGGGCAATCATTTGATGACATCTTAGAGACCCCGATGTGAGGAAAAATGCTCCAAGGGTGTTACTTGAATGATTTTGATAGTTCCGAGACATTGTTGTTTTCATTACACTGGGGGTTGAGGAAATCTTTCCTGATCCAATTTTAGGATTGTATCTTTGGGAATAGGGAGTCCAGGGGAGAGGGAGACCAGTGTGGTGGTAGTGGTGGGGGATGGGGATGGATTTGGGGCATTCAGGAGGTATGAATAGCAAATCAGTGGAGCAATGTAAACTCATGGCATGTATCCCCTAAGTTAGTCATAGAGTGGGATTCCTGACACCCCAAAGCAGTTATACTAGTAACGTCAAAGATTGTTGATCACAGATCCCCCTGCGATGTAACAGTAATGGATAAGTTGGCATTATTAAAAACTCTGAAATGTGTTATAGAGACATGAGGTGAGTATAGTTTGTTGAAAAAATGGTACTAAGCCACAAACTTTCAATAAAAAAATAAAATAACAGTATCTACAAAGTGAAAAAGGCAAGATTCAGTAAAGGAAGATAGGACTGAAATGAGTCTCCAGGTTTCCCCTAGCCTGTATTCCTGTCTGCTCCCATTACTTGTGTCTTTGTTCAGGCCTCACCTTTTTTGAATTTCTTTCCTCTCTCTTTTTGACTGACGGACTGATTTTTTTTTTTTTTCCAAAATGAAACAAAACCCCCCAAACCAGCACTTCTACTCTTGCATAAGTTGTATATTATGCAAAAGTGGTGTGTTCACTCAATAGAAATTGTGGATTTGTACATTTATTTGGCAATTCTCTGGCAGATGAGAGCAGAATGTGTAGTTCTAACACTAGTACATATTACAACAACTAAGAAAGGGAAACCCAGCACACATAAAGACACCAAGAACTGAGGAACCCCTTCCTTCTGGGTCCCTAGTTGCCTAGTGGGCCAGCTCCTCATACATTACAAGCCCAGGTAAATACCCTGTGCATCAGTCAGTTCTTTTTCTGGGTAATTACATGTTTGCGTACTCTCTTGTGAATAATGTTTATCATGTTACATGGTGATGATTGTCATCTCAATCTGTCCAGGACCTCAGGGACAGGGACAATGTTTTATTTCCTTTTGAGCTTCATTAGATACCCCAGTGCCCAGCACATGGAGTGTATCAGTAAGTGTGTAGCAACATTTGATTGCGTAACATGAGTCAGGCAGGGAGGTAAATACTTAACCACATTATCTCATTTTAAGCCTTGCAAAGGCTTCCTGAGTCCTGTCATTATCAAGGGTTTGTAGGGGAGGGAATTGAGAGGGAGGAGAAGTCACCTGCCTCAAGATGTGCCACCGGTGAATCACGTGTGTGGCGCTGCTGAGTGTGGGCTCGTGTTGGTGGAGCTTTCCCAGCGGTTCTCTGGTTTTGTCTCTAGAGTGACGATGCGGGTGTGCTGGCTGGTGAGGCAGGACAGCCGGCACCAGCGAATCAGACTTCCGCATTTGGAAGCAGTTGTGATTGGACGCAGCCCAGAGACCAAGATTACTGATAAGAAATGTTCTCGACAGCAAGGTAACTAGTCATGACATTATGGAGACTGCCATGTGTGTTTCTGTAAGAGAGTGATAAACAGAGATGCCCACTTCCTGGGTAACACTGGTAGAAAACACATCGCCAAAAACAAGCCTCAGAGACTAACCTTGTAGCTAGCACCAGGGCCCCCTTCATTCCTGATTCTGCCCTCCCATGTGGTGACATCCCTGTCAGGTGGGGTTGGGAGCAGCCACATTTTCACTTGTAATCATGGGACAGTGGAACTGAGTCCTTCACTCTGCCTGGCCTGGAGAGATTGCTCACTGGGCAGTGAGATGGAAGAAATCCAGAGTCAGCTGGAAACTGCAGGGTGGTGCCATCCCTTACATAGCCCACACAGAGGGCTAGAGCACTGGGTGTCTCATCTCTCTTAGGTTAATGAAGTGAGAGTTCTTGTCCTCGGCAAAGGGCCTTACTGTGTTCCTCACTGTAGTGTGACCCCCGAGTAGTTCAGAGAGTTGGGGCCTGCAACACACAGATTATTGTTTATCCTACCTGAGCTAGTCTAAGGAGAGGAAGAACCATGCTTGAACCCACAGGCAGACATGGAAGCAGGAGCTAGTGTGGCATGGTGGGTAAAGCGAGGCTGGCATCCCATATGGGTGCCAGTTCAAGTCTTGGTTGCCCCACTCCCAATCCAAATCCCTGCTAATGCACCTGGGAAAGCAGGAAAGGTTTGCCCAAGTCCTTGAGCCCTTGGACTCACATGGAGACTTTGAAGCAGCTCTCGCTCCTGGCTTTGGACCAGCCCAGCTCCAGCTATTACAGTCATTTGGGGAGTGAACCAGCAGGTGAAAGATCTTGTTGTCTTTTCCCTTCTCTTAATTCTGCCTTTCACATAAATAAATGAATCTTTTAAACAGCAAAATGAAACAAAAAGACACAGAACTAACCCCCTCTGTGTTTAATGTTCTTTCTGCTCATATGTTCTCAGTCTGTTCTGTCTTTGTTGTCTTCTTCCTCGATGCTTTCCACTGTTCCTCCCAAGGTTGGTTGAACTTCTGTTTTTCAGAATATGTATTTTACCTCTTTCTTTGTTGAAGGCATCTGGTAGTTTTGAAAATTGATAATAGAAGTGCTCACTTTAATAGCACATATTAAAATTGGTACGATACAGAGAAGATAAGCATGGCCCCTGCACAAGGATGACACATAAATCTGTGAGTGGAAATTGATAATAGAAGCCTGATTTAAGTGTAAGGCAAGCACTTTTGTGAGAAATGAACCCCCCTTTCAGGTTGGCAGAGTCTGTTATGTTGAGTGAGCCTGTTATGTTGAGAAAGAAAGCACATATACTCTTTCCATCTGCTGGTTCACTTCTCAAATGGCTTCAACAACCAGATGGTGGGCTAGGCTGAAGCCAGGAACAGGAACCCCATCATGGTTCCTTGTGTGGGTGGCAGGGAACTGAAGACCTGGGGCACCTCACTGCTTTCCCAGGCACATTATCAGGGAGCTGGATCAGAAGTGAAATAGCTGGAACTTCATCTGGTGCTCCAAAAGGAGGTGTTGACGTGGCAAACAATGTGTAGCTCTCTGTGTCAGAACACGGGTCCCGCGTTGGACATTTTATGGGAGGAATTGAAGGTTTTAGAAGTTGGTGGATCTTGGAACCCAGTCATCTGCATAATAGACCTTCAGAGGCCTTTGAGGAAAAAAAAATCTGTAAAGCTGCCTCCCACAGCTCAGACTCTTCTGTCTCTGCAATCCTTTTTCTTGAACATTCTATGTACTCCCAAGTCCAGTTGAACTTCATAGATAATGAGGCTACATTGTCCTTTGGGAAGGCAAGGGCAAGTTGTTGGTTTTTATTACCTTGGTGTTTAACTTTTTGCTTTCTCTTTCAGTGCAGTTGAAAGCAGAATGTGAAAAGGGATATGTGAAGGTAAAGCAGGTATGTGTGTTTTTAACATGGCTTCCACTTTATACTTGCTGATTTTTTATGCTATTGACTTTGTTTTTCAGTTGTTTCTTTTTTTAAAGAAAATTTAAAAAATCATTTAAAATGATTTATTTATTTTAATTGGAAAGGCAGATTTACAGAGAAGGAGAGACAGAGAGAGAAAGATCTTCCATCCGCTATATCACTCCCTGAATGGCTGCAGTGGGGCTGGAGCTGAGCTGATTTGAAGCCAGGAATTTCTTCTGGGTCTCCCACATGGGTTCAGGGTCCCAAGGCTTTGGGCCATTCACTACTGCTTTCTGAGGCTGAAGCAGGGAGATGGATGGGAAGTGGAGCATCCAGGACAGGGAGTCATCACTTTTATAGGATGTTGGTGCGTGGAGGTGGAGGATTAGCTAGTAGTTGAGCCATCACACTGGCCCTTCATTTGTCTTTCAAAGAGGAAACTATTCTATCCATTGTTTCATTCCCCAAATGCTTGAAAGAGCCACAGCTGGGCTGGGCCAAAATGAGAGGCCAGATCTGTCTGGGTTTCTCACATGGCTGGCAGGAAGCCAAGCACTTGAGCTATCATTTGTTTCTCAAAGCATGCATGAGTCGGAAGCTGGGTCCAAAGCAGAGTAGGTGGGACTAGAACCAGCACTCTAATAGAGGATGTGGGTGTCCTGAGTGGTGGCTTAACCCATTGCACCACAGTGCCTGTCCCATATTGTTGACTTTAGTGTGACTGTGTCAGTGAGTGAGAGCTTTTTTGTAATGCACGGAAGTGACAAGTAACATAGGTAGAAGTTAAGCACAGCACCTGGCACACAGTGGGAGGTTGGCATGGTAGTATGTTATGTTACTAATAGTGTTATTGTTATTTTGATTCTTTCCTTTTTTTTAAAAAAGGTTTATTTATTTGAAAGGTGAAATTACAGAGAGAGAAAGTGAGAAAGGATGAGATGATCTGTCCACTGGTTTGCTCTCCAAAGTGGCCATGTCTCCCACATGGGTAACAGGCCCAAGTACCTGGGCCATCTGCTGCTGCTTCCTAGGCACATTGTTGGATGCTGGATTAGGAGTCTAGCAGCTGGGATTCAAACCAGTGCTCATATGGGATGCCGGTGTTGCAGGTAGTGGCTTAATACACTGTGCCACAACACCAGCACCTGTTATAATTATTTTGTAATTATTTATTCCCTAGGTAGGGGTCAATCCCACCAGCATTGACTCAGTCGTCATTGGGAAGAACCAAGAGGTGGAGCTGTACCCTGGCCAGGTTCTACGCATGGTGAATGAACGTTATCCATATGTTGTAGAGTTTGAGGAAGAGGCAAAGAGCTCTGGACCAAAAACACACAGGAAGAGAAAGAGATCAGGCAACAATGATTCTGTTGAAAGGGATGCTGCTCAGGAAGCTGATCCTGGCGCAGGGCTCGGATCTGAGAACAGTCCTAGCCATGGCTCTGTGCCCCCCAAAAAGAGCAAGGTGAAGGATAAATCTACCAAGAAGGTGAGGGTAGTGTGATTGATGGTGACCTGGAGATTAAATGAGATATAATGGCTGCTTAATTGTTTTGTGTATACTGTAAAGTTCAGGCACATGTAAAGTGTTATTAACCATAATGAGGGTTATTCACCACGATGAAAGAGTCACTTGTTTGTGGCTTGGAAATTGCTTGGGTAAATGTCCCTTTATATGTGTTTCTCTTGAATTCCTGAGGTATACCACTTGAAGGAACATAGGGTAATAATAGCAACATATTTACCATTGAGTGACTAAAATGGATGCTAGTGTAGGTCAGGTAGTTTATGTGCCATATTCAAGGTAAACACTTGACTGGGTGGTAGCTAGAGTATAAGAGGAAGGCAATGACAGGACAGGAGTCACACTCTTGACTCTTCTGGTCTCAATCCAGACACCTCCTTCAAAACTAGGCAGATAGTGGATATTTCCACGACTCTTAACAGGCAATAGATTGAGTAAAGAGAGTGTAGTTTAATTCTCAAAATGACCTTATTTCCAGGTTTGGTTGGACTTTGCTATCACACAGTATTAACTAGTGTCAGATTTAATTATCGGTAATTTACATGACCTGTTTTTGTTTAGGATTCACTGGGCCACTGGAGTCAAGGCTTGAAGATTTCAATGCAGGATCCCCAAATGCAGGTCAGAATCAAATTTTGTAATTTAAGCATATCTCATGTTTTAAATGATCACAGGGTATGGGTCGTAATTTTATATTAAAAAGTGTTAGTCCATTGGCATGAGATGTGTTTTGTTCAGCTGTTTTGTGAGAACAAGTGTTTTCTCCATTGGCAAAAAGGTAGCAACTAGAATTATTTGAGGAGAAGCTAAGTTATTCAGGTGACTATCCCTTCTGCCTTACATTTAATTTTTAGTATTAAATTTATTTACTTGAGAGAACCTGGGTAAGTCAGAGGAGGAGAGAGCTTCCATCTATTAGTTCACTCCTTGTATGCCTTCAGTGACCGAGTCTGGGCCAGACTAAGGCCAGGAGTTTGAAACTTCAATTAGGGTCTCCCGTGTGGTGGCAGAGACTGAGTTACTTAGCATCACTGCTGCCTCCTATGGCATTGGCAGGAAGCTGGAATCAGGAGCTTGGAGTCCAACCCAGTGATTCTGATGAGGATTGTGCTTGATGCCTGAGCCACTTGGAAAAATCACACCCCCATGATTTTTTCATTTAATTAATTAATTAATTTGAAAGGCAGAGTAACATACTGAGAGGAAGACAGAGATCCTCAACCTGCTTGTTCATCCCCCAAATGGCTATGCTGGCCAGGCCAGGTCTGGTCCAGGCTGAAGCCAGGGGTTCAGAACTTCACCCAGGGCTCCCATGTGGGTGGCGGTAACTCAAGCACTCAGGCCAACCTCTAGCCTCAGAGGCCTTTAGTAGAGAACTGGAATGGAAGTAGAATGATTGGGACTTGTATTTTGATATGGGATCCTGATGTTACAAAATGATTGATTGATCTGTTGTGTCACACTGTTGGTATCTCCCCACAATTTTTTTTTTTTTAATACAGAAAGTGAAATAAAGACAGAGTTCTTCTATCCACTGATATACTCTCCAGATGGCCACAACGGCCAAGGCTGGGCTGGCTGAAGCCAGGAGCTTCATCCGTGTTTCCCATAATGGGTGGCAGGAACCAAAATACTTGGACTATCTTCTGCTGCTTTTCCTTGGCTATTAGCAGGGAGTTGAATCAGAAATGGAGCAACTGGGACTCCAACTGGCACCCATATGAGAAGCCAGCATCATAGGCAGTAGCTTTCCATGCTATGTCACAATTCCAGCCTCTCCTACAGCTGCTTTTTTTTGTTTTGTTTTTTGAGAGAGTTAGAGGGAGAGATGGATCTTCCACCCTTTGGCTCACTTCCCAATTGGCCATGATGGCTGGAGCTGGGTCGGTCTGAAGCCAGGAGCATGAAGCTTCTTCTAGATCTCCCATGTGGGTGGTGGAGCCCAAGGATTTGAGCCATTATCTATTGCTTTCCCAGACAGGTTAGCAGGGAGCTAGACTTGAACTATGGGGTAGTTGGTGCTTAAGGCAGCAACTTTCTTCACTGTGCCAAAGCACCAATCTCTTCCCCTGTTGATTCTAGATCTTGGTTAGAATCCTAGATTTATCATCTGATACCTATGTGACAAGATCCTTGATTTGTCTTAGTCTCAGTGCTCTCATCTATGAGTATGGCAGCACCTGGCACACAGAAACTTCTCAGGAGATGTGTTTCCTTGTGTCCCTCTGCTAGGTTTACAAAGATGAGCAGGTGGTAGTGATTAAGGATAAATATCCCAAGGCCCGTTACCACTGGCTGGTCTTACCATGGACCTCCATTTCCAGTCTGAAGGCTGTAACCAGTGAACACCTTGAACTTCTCAAGCATATGCATACCGTGGGGGAAAAGATGATTGCAGATTTTGCAGGGTCCAGCAAACTCCGATTCCGACTGGGTTACCATGCCATTCCCAGCATGAGGTAAGTTTTGGGTGGCGCTGGTGCTTCCTTTTTCTGTCCAGTTGTTCAGAGAGCTGGAGCCTGGGCCTGTTGAGTGTACTGACAGCCCTGAGACCCCTGGGGCAGTAGGCTGGAATGGAGCCAAGGCTGATGGGCTGCGCTTTCACCTCTAGCTAGACCCACCTCTAGCTAGGTTTCCACCTGGAAACCTACTCTGCCTGTAATTAAGTTCTTTAGGATCCTTTGTTCTCAAAATTCAGAACTTTTAGGACCTCAAATAGGAGTGAGATGAAGCAGCTGTATTCCCCTCAGATGAGGACCTGCAGCCAGTGGCTTTCATCACAGTTTCAAAAGCATCTGCACACAGAAATGCTTAAGGACTGTTGCTGTGATGGAAACAAAACACCACAGGCTTCCTTAGTGACAGCGTAGTAGAACTAAGACTGAAGGTAAAATCAGAGTATGGTATGGAGTCTAGTCCTCTGGCTTAGACCTGGAAGGCTTTGGGAAGGAATAGTGACTCTTTTCAAAGAATGCATGCAAGGCAGATCTCAATAGTTTGTTTGACCTGCACAGTAAAATAATGAGATTGATTCCAGAATTTTTACCTTATTTTTGAAATTGTGGTCAAATATGCATTCAGTATCTTCACATTGTTGTGCAACCATCACTGCCATCCTTCTCCAGCATGTTTTTCGTTTCCTCAAAATGAAACTCTGTTCGTGTTAAATAATAATTCCCATTCCCCCAGTGGTCCCCTTCTGTCTGTGGATGGAGTATAGTCTTCCCTCTGTGAGTCTGTGAGGGATGTGTTTCAAGGCTCTGAAAGGAGTGCTTGAAACTACTGAAGCTGAAATATATTCTTCTACAAAATATGTACATACCTCTAATAAATTTCAACTTTAAAATTAGGCACAATAATAGATTATTAATAAGTAATAACTATGGTACCAAGACATTATTATAAAAGTTGTATGTATTTAGTTTCTTTTTTTAAAGATTTATTTATTTTTATTGAAAAGGTGGCAGATTTACAGAGAGGAGAGACAGAGAGGAAGATCTTTTTTGAAAGATTTATTTTAAATGCAGTTACAGAATATGTGTCAGGGGGATACAGGATGCAGATGCAGAGAGAGGAAGAGTGGGAGGCCTTCCATCTGCTGGTTCTCACCCCAGATGGCTGCAGTGGCTAGGGCTGGGCCAAGCCCAAGCCAGGATTCAGGAATTTCTTCCAGGTCTCCCAAGTGAGTGGTGGGGCCCCAAGTTCTCATGCCATTTGCCCCTGTTTTTTTCTGGCACAGTAGCAGAGAGGTGGATCAGGAGTGGGACAGCTAGGACATTAACTGTTATGCCTGTGGGAAGCCAGTATTCCAATCAGCGGCTTTGCATGTTATGCCACAATGCTGGCCCCATCTAAATTCTTTTAGTGGAGATAGTTTTTCTCTTGATTTTATAGCTCCATATAAATGGAATTGTGCTCTTTTTCATTTCCATAACTTTTTATTTATTTGAAAGGCAGAGAGAGAGATAGAGAGACAGTCAGATTTCCCATCCACCATTTCATTCCCCAAATGCATGCAATAGCTAGGACTGGGCAGAGCTGAAATGGAGAACAGGAACTCAACTCAGTTCTGCACATGTTGTAGGGGGCCACTTGAGCCTTTACCTGCTTCCCTCCTGGGTATATACTTTTAGGAATCTGGACTCAACCAAAAACTGGGACTAGAACCTTGGCACTATTTTTTTGGTAAGATTTATTTTTATTTGAAAGAAAAAGTTACACAGAAGGAGAAAAAGAGAGAGAGAGAGAAATCCCCCATCTACCAGTTTACTACTCAGATGGCCTCAATGTCCAGAGCTAAGCTGATCCAAAACCTGGAACCAGGGGTCAAAGATTATCCTTTGGGTCTCCCATGTGGGTGCAGGGGCACAAGAACTTGATCTGCCATCTGCTGCTTTCTTGGGTCACATGGAGGGAGTTGGATTGGAAGTGGAGCAACTGGGACTTCAACTGCCTTGAACATGTGGAATGTCTGCACTGTAGGCAGAGGCTTACCTTGCCAGGCTATGGCACTGACTCTAACCCAGGCATTTTTGATATGTGTTGTGGGCATTCTGAATGACATCTTAAGTGCTGTAGCAAACGTCCCCCAAATTTGGGTTTTCTGACATTATTTCTGATTAGATTAAGACAGTGCCCCCCCCCCCCCCTTTTATTTTCAGTGCCAAAAATACCGCAGAAGTGATTGTTTCTTTCCCGGACATATTGAAAGTTACTAATACTGAGATCACTTATTGTTTGTGATGTTAACCTTAACCATTTTTAACCATTTTTAAAAGGTGGTTTCTGTCAGGTTTCCACAATCTTCTACAAAATTCCACAATCTTCCACAAAATTCCACAATATTTTTTTCTTTGTAACTGATGAATGTCTTTAAGTAGGTTTTTTTTTTGTTGTTGTTGTTTGGTTTTTGAATTTAAAGATTTATTTATTTGAAGGTTTATTTTATTTGAAAGGCAGAGTTAGAGAGAAGGGGGGAGAGAGAGAGAGAGAGAGAGATCTTTCATTCAGTGATTCACTCCCCAAATGACTACAATGGCCGAAGCTGAGTTGACCCGAAGCCAGCAGTCTGGGGCCTCTTCCAGGTCTCCCACACGGTTGCAGGGTCCCAAGACTTTGGGCCATCCTCTGTTTCCTTCCCAGGCCACAAACAGTGAGCTGGATGGGAAGTGGAGGTAGGTGGGACATGGCTTCCCAGGGGGATCAAAATGAAATACAAACTCCAAACCAGCCTGAAGGACTCTTTTTGATTTGGCTGCTGCCGTTCTCTGCTCCTTGACTCTGACAGTTCCAGCCAGGTTACTTTCTGTTCCTTGAGTGCGCTAGGGTCTTTTCAGAACCCTTGCTCTTGGCCTCCATACTCCCTCAGGCATTCCACCCCAACCCTGGCTGTCTTGTCTGCTTTCTCTGCCCAAGTCTCAGCCTGGGAAAGGCCTTGCCTGAGTGCAAGCAAAGGATTCAGCCTCTACTCCAGCGTATGCTGTCCTGTTCCCACTTTTACTTTTCTTAGCATGATTACCTATTTGAATTGTTCTTGTTGGTTTATTATTTGTCTTCCCTCATTAGAACATAATTTCTGTAAGGGCAGATGCTCTTCACATTTTGTTCAGTGCTAAATTTCTAGTGCCTTGACCCTAAAAGATAATTTTTGAGCATTAATTATTCTTTTAAATATTTATTTATTTGTTATTACAAAGTCAGATATATAGAGAGGAGGAGAGACAGAGAGGAAGATCTTCTGTCCGATGATTCACTCCCCAAGTGAGCGCAATGGCCGGTGCTGTGCCAATCCGAAGCCGGGAACCAGGAGCCTCTTCCTGATCTCCCATGTGGGTGCAGGGTGCCAAGGATCTGGGCCGTCCTCCACTGCTTTCCCAGGCCACAAGCAGGGAGCTGGCTGGGAAGTGGAGCTGCCAGGATTAGAAGCAGTGTCCATATGGGATCCCAGCGTGTTCAAGGTGAGGACTTTAGCCACTAGGCCATTGTGCCAGGCCTGAACATTAAATATTTTTAATGAAATGAATAAATTGAAATAAATAGTTGTGGTATCAGTACTTTGTGTACTGTACTTTTACTGTTTGTTATTTTGGTTAAATCATAGTTTTTACATTTATTTTTTAAGTTGACACATAAAATTGTACCTATTTATGGGGTTTCATTTGGTGTTTTGATACATTTATGCATGTATTATGTTCAAAGCAGAGTAAGCATTACTGGTCTGCTCAAACATTGATCATTTCTTTGCGGCAAAAGAAATGATCATAATCCTTTGTTCTTGCTTTTTTGAATTATAAAATACATTATTGTTGCCTATAACTATAGTCACCCTTCTATGCAATAGAACAAAGTTTATTTCTCTTACCTGACTGAAACTCAGTACCCACTGATCAACACATCCCACCCTCTGCTGTTCCTCCCAGCCTTGGGTAGCCATTTTCTGCTCTGAACTGCTGTGGGATCACCTGCCTTAGTGTCCACAAGCGAGTGAGATCGATGGCATTTACCGTTGGTGCCTGACTGACTTCATTAAAGTAACGGCCTCTAGTTCCATCCATGTTGTCCCAAGTCGTAGGATTCCATCCTTTTTACATGGCTGAACAGTATTCTGTTGTTTACATATGCTTCATTTTCTTCATTTATTCATCAGTTGGTGAACACTTAGATTGTTTTAGGTAGACATAGCTCTTATTAACTTTAATGATCAGGTTGGTTTTTTCTTCCAACTAGCCATGTACACCTTCATGTGATCAGCCAGGATTTTGATTCTCCTTGCCTGAAAAATAAAAAGCACTGGAATTCTTTTAATACAGAATATTTCCTGGAATCACAAGGTAACAGTGTTCTTTGCTTTTCATGTTTGTTAGTTTTCTCAACTGTTCTTATATTTGATTCTGTTGTGAACAACTGAAACCCATGGACAACTTTGTGTTCTTTATAAAGGCATCCCCATGGAAGAAAATTGGATTTTTTGGATTCTAGTATAATTACCACTGTGCTGTGAGCAGCTTTCTTAGGGGACTAGATAATTTTTTTTTCAGGGGTCAGAAGTATTCTGTTGTAACAACAGGGGACTTAACGTTGTCATGAGAGTTATTGGAGATCATGGGTGAGAAAGCTCTGAGCATTCATTTGGTTTACTTTAAGTGGGACAGGAGCATGGTGGCTGCCTTTGGTCAGGAGTGGTTAAGTAACAGGGCAGGGGAGGCTGTGTGTGTGTAGGTGGAAGCATTGCTTGATTGTCTGCTGTGAAACTTCAGTGTTGTTGGGATGTTGACAGTTACAGCCACCTATTACCAGGTGCCAGCCAGGAGTACCCACTGTGATAGCCCTTAACAGAGTAATGTGAATTGCTTAGAATGTGTCCTGAAGGAGTATATTACCTCAAAGGTAGGTTAGTCAGACTTAGAATCAGATGAAACCCATTTTTCTGGTGGAAAGTTTTGCCTCAAGCTGGCTTTTCAAGTACCTGGCATGTATTAATTGGAGACGCACCTTCTCTTTGTGCTATCTCATATTGGCTCTCTGCAGTAGCTGGGCTCTGAACTTTTCTTCCTCACCTACAGCTGTGATCGAGATGGTACAAGAGGCTGGCAAAGTGACTGTCCAGGATGGCGCAGCGGAGCTCTTGAAGCTACCTCTGCGCTGTCATGAGTGCCAGCAGCTGCTGCCTTCCATCCCTCAGCTGAAGGAGCACCTTGGGAAGCACTGGGCAAAGTAACTGCAGGGACTGAGCCTCTGCTGCGAGTGTGGTCGATTGTGTGGAATGAGCTGTGGGCACCTGCTCTGGGTTGCTTGTGCACTATTCATTTCTTGGATTAAAACATGCAGTGTTTTTACAAAGTTTATTCTGGTTTTGTTTGGCCTAATTTTACTGAGCGTCAGACATACCCACACCTACCCACCCCATCTTCTGATTTACTCTGCAAATATGATGGTGAAGGCTGAGCCATTTCAAAGCCAGGAGCCAGCAGCCAGCAGCCAGGAACTCAACTGGGACTACCATGTGTGTGGCATGAGCCCAATCACTTGAGCCAGCGCTGTTGCCTCCCATGGCCTGCATTAGCAGGAAGCCAGAGTCAGGAGTCACATTTGGGAGTCAAACTCAGGTAAGTCTAATGTGTGATACAGGCATCTTAACTGGTAGGCCAAACACCACCCATATTCACCCCTATTCTGTTCTTACATGGTCACAGCATAGGTGATTTGACATAATTCCAGGATTGGAAACCTAAAGTATGAATATGTTCTGTGAGTATGTGAAGGTGGCTGGGACATGTGTGACTACTATTGCTAGGACCTGTGTGAGCTCTGATGGGGAAAAGAGCAACATATTCACCCAGAAAGGTGGTGCTATCCATATATAAAGATTTATTTTTATTTGAAAGGCAGATTTACAGAGAGAAAGAGGTAGGGAGGGAAGGAGGGAGGGCTGGAAGCAGATGGGGAGGGAGAGAGAGAGACAGAGAGAGAGAACATCTACTGGTTCACTCCCCAAATGGCCGTATGACCAGAGCTGAGCCAATCCAAAGCCAAGAGTCTGGAGCCTCTTCTAGGGCTCCCATGCAAGTGCAGGGTCCCAAGGCTTTGGGCCATCCTCGACTGCTTTCCCAGGCCACAAACAGGAAGCTGGAAGGGAAGTAGGGCTGCTGAGACATGAACCAGTGCCCATATGTGATCCCAGTATGTTCAAGGTGAGGACTTTAGCCCTAGGCTACCGTGCCAGGCCCTGAACTTTGTCTATTTTGTGATGTTCTTGCTTCCTTCTTCATGAGGAGGTTCCGTGTCTCCCATTCTTTCCACTCCTTTCTGTCCAAGGTTACCTGAATGTTCTTGTCAGTTCTTCATGGTGAGCAGTGAGGCTAGATGAGAGTGGAGTTTTCTGGTATCGGGGTAAAAGGATTCTGGCTAGTAAGGAAACACTTAACTTCATGGTTCAGCTCTTAAGTCTTCTTGCTGGTTTGCTTGGTCAAAAAGCAAAATATTCATGTATTTAGACATTTCTCCTAAGCAGTTGGCAACTAATGAAAGGTGGTAATCACAGAATTGCAATTTGTGAGAAAGCAGTTGTTGCACAACAGGATAGTTCAGCCATGTCTTTCTTTGAGAAGAAATTTGGATAGAATAGTTGTATGGGGTTGGTTTTTGGATAATACCAGAGCTAAGGATAAAAGGGAAAACTGTGTTGTTTGATCAGATTGCTGGCATATTTGAAGGAGTGACTTTTCACCATTGATTCATAGAGTATTTTAAAAATTATTTTATCTGAAAGGCAGAGTTACAACAGAGAGAAGGGGACAGAGATCTTCTATCTGGTGGTTCACTCTCTAGATAGTCGCAACATCCAGGGCTGGGGTTAACTGAAGCCTGGATCCAGGAGCTTCCTCCCGGTCTCCCACATGGGTGCAGGGGTCCAAGGAGTTAGGCTGTCTGCTGCCTTCTCAGGCCACTAGCAGGGTGGTAGATTGGAAGTGGAGCAGTTAGAACTCAAACCAGCGTCCATATGGGATGCTATTGCTGCAGGTGGAGGCTTAACATGATGCACTATTGTACTGGCCCTGAAAGAACACCTTTAGTAAAGATTGTCAGTTGGGAAAGGGAAAGCTTTGATCCAGAGAGTACATTTAACCACACAAGCAGGATGTCGCAGTGAGTGTGGGTAGAGTAACACTTGATGTGGTCCTGCCAGGACACAGATGCCATTTTCTAGTTGGTTCTTTGGGCCAGTTGCATGCCTGCCTGCTCTCTGCAAGATCAAGAATAATTGAGAATTCAGGGACACCTTGGCCTTTTTGTATGGGAGAGTGCCTGTCAGCAGCCCTTCCTCCCTGCAGGTGCTGGTGGGAGCAGTCTGTTTAGGCCAGGCTCTTAGGGGCTGTGTCGGGAGCCAATAATTGGTCCCCCGAGTGGCTCTCTTTCTTTGCAACCAGAGGCTAGTCCAGTTGCTTTGTTTGGGTCCTGTGACCATGAGCTAAAATGGAAAACAATGCAATGAAAGCCATGATACCCTCTCCCCAGAAAACTGTGTGCATGCGTATGTTCTCAGGGAGCGTGTGCAGCCACAGGAGTGCTTCCATAGAATCAGAGGGTCTCCATAAGTCATCACAAGGCACCTGGGATGTTCAGGAGGGGCCGGGGGTTATCAGAAGGGCCTAGGGGCAGATTCACCTGCAGGATGTTTTCCTGAGTCCTTTGGTGCATGACCATCCCAGGAGTGTATAGTTGGGCTGGTGGCTGCAATTCAACGCTACACTTACCCAAAAGATAGTCCTGGGGCTGGACTACAATAGGAACGATATCTAGGGGGAGGCAGGTGTAGTTACCTGTCTAGGTGGATGAGCTGCATGGTGTCTGTACCCCAGGTGATCTTCCTAGGGGTGAGTGGGCCAGCAGTACACCCTGCTCTGAGGACCTAGTTTGGTGCAGCATGCATGTCCTGCCTGCTACCTGCTGGGTCTGGCTTATACTGTTGGTCTAAGGTACTGGGTTTCCTGACGTGTCAGCAGCACTGAGTCACGGCATTTAAGACAGCGCATAAGCACTTAACTTCCACATAGTTACCAATGTGATTTAGGTTTGCATGTCAGTGTTCCAATAACAATAGACTATTTTATTAGAAAATATAACCAAGGAAAGACAATATCAGGGATGTGTAATAAGTGAGATGGAATGGAGGAGGATTTGAAAGAGTGAAGTGACCACCTCTAAATGTTGGGGTAAGCCAGGCTACGCGGTAGCCAGGAAGAATAGATTTAAAATTTTATATTTTTAATATTGCTTACATAGTTGAGAGGGATGCATGCAGATGTGGGCCTTTGATTAAGGCAGGGAGGGTCAGGCTTGGAGGAAGGTGGTGGGCAGGACATATTTCAGTCTTTTCCTCCTGTGTCTGCAGGGGAGGAAGGGGAGAGGACTGCTTCTTGCTGCCAAACTACATCAGTGCATGGGGATGGGGGATGGTCCCTAGATGATGCCCCAGAGACCTCAATGTGGGAAAGAGTTTTACAAGTGTATTACTTAAATGCTCTCTATAGTCCTGAGACGTTGTCGGCTTCTTTGCTCCAGGGTTGAGAAAATCTTTCCAAGATCTATTCATTGGTTGAAAAGTTATGCATCCACATACCCAGGAACATGCTGCAAAGCTTGGCCAAAATTGTCTAAACTGTTCTGCTTTCCATCCTCTGACCAGCCACTCAGTATCCCCTGCTAGCCAGATGAGCTGGCCGTCATGGTTCCTGTGTGCATCTGGACATTTTATTCACTGCAAATGTGGAGGCCCAGTCCTGATACATGCACTCCAAGGTTGGACTTGAAAATCCTGTGATTTTTCCTGTGGCTAGAACCTGAGTCCAGTTGTCTAGTCGGAAGGTCACCTCAGACTTATGTGCACCAGCTAGCACAGGGTCAGGTGATATCTGTTATTGCACCTGCCAACACAAGTGGATACAGCGTGGTCAGTTCTGCCTCAGCCCCATATCTTGCTTGAACTGATGATGCTGTGTTCCAGCTCACCACAGACCCAGTCCTCATACATACTAGTGGGTGCTGTGGCTTAGGGTGACCCCCCAAAACAACTAGCAGGCCTGCTACTAGCCCTGTTTTTATGCATGCTAGCCTCTACTGCAGCCTAGCCCAGCCCACATCCCATCTGACTCTTGTGCACACCCACAGGTGCCGTGACCTTGCTCAGCCCGACCTGCCCCAGAACCATCCCTCATGTTTGGTGATAGGTGCCACCACCTTGTCCAGACTGGCCTGCTGGCAATTGTGGTTCTTCTGCTCATTAGCAGAAGGTACAGCCTAGCAGGAGAGTGCCCACAGTTCCCCTCCCAGGCTTCTTCCCAGCTCTGATGCCTGCTATGGAGTACTGCGGTCCAGCCTGACATGACTCACACCCAGTCCCAGTACTTGCCAGCTGGTGCTGTGGCCTAGTTCTGTTGGCCTACACCAGTTCTGGCTCTCATGCATGCCAGCAGGTGCTGAAGCCCAGCCCATCCTGGCCCACCACCAGCGTGGCCCACCCCCAGTCCCAACTCTTACACTCATTAGTAGAAATAGCAGCCCAGAAAGGGAATCCCCAAAGTTCAGTTACCAGGACCACTTGCAGCCCTGAGTCGTGTGTGTGCCAGTGTTGTGGCCCAATCTGAGATGGCCATCCACAGTCTCAGCATCATGAGTAAGTGCTACAGCCTGGTTCAGCCTAGCCTGCCCCCAGTCTCAGTTCTTGCTGGTAGGTACAACAGCCTATTGCAGCCTGACCCACCCCCGTCCTCACATGAACTGGGGTGAGTGTTGTGTTCCATCCTGGCCTGGTCTGCACCCTGTCCTGGCTCTTAATTGTGCCAGTGGTTCCAGCCTAGACCACCCCAGATCCATCTCACACATATGACAACAGGTACTGTAGCCTAGCCTGGTTTAGCCTGCTCCCTGCCTTGACTTTTGCTCATCAGTGGAGGCTGAGCCTAGCAGGAGAGTTTCCCAAGTTATCCTACCAGGCCTGCTCCTAGCAGTGGATCTTGTATGTGCTGTTGGGTGGTGCTGCCCAAACTGATATCACCGACCCCAGTCCTGGCACTCATTGGTGGGTATGGTGACCTAGCCCAATTGGCCTGCATCCATTCTTGCTCTCATTGATAGGTGCTACAGGCTAGTCCACCTCCAGACCTGGCTCTCATGTGAGTCGGCAGGTGCTGTGGTGTAGCCTGGCTTGCACCACATCCATTCTTGCTGTTGTGAGCATCAGAGGGTACTTTGACCCAGCTTGGCATTGCCCACCTGCAGTCTCAGCTCTCTTTGGTAGATGCTGCAGACCAGCTCAGCCTGGCATGACCTATACCCCGTCCTGGCTTTCACACATGCCAGCAGGTGCTAAGGCCTGCTCCAGCCCTGTCTGTCCCCAGACCTGGCCCACACAAATGTTGAGAGTTCCCGTACCAGGCCTACTCACAGCCCTATATGTTGTGCATGCTGGGGGTTGCGGGGGCAGTCAGCAGCCCTGCTGGGCATGGACTTCCCTCAGTCTTGGCCCTTGCATGTGCTGGTAGATACTGCAGCCTGATTCCACCTGGCCTTCTAGCTCTTACTCCCATGAGTGTCAGGTGGGTTATTGTCAGGTGAGTTCTGTGGTTCAGACCATCACTGGTGAGTACTGCAGTTCCACAAATGTGAGTCCACAATTCTATAGAATCTGTCCCCAGATCCAATTCTCTTGTGTTCAGAGGGTGCTGTGGCCAAGCCCGATGTGGTCCACTTCCTGCTCCCCAACACTAACGGGTGGATACTATGGTATGGTCCAGCCAGGCATGCACCCCAGCCCCAGCTTTTGTGAGCTCCAGTGGGTGGTAGGTAATGCTATTGAGCCCAGCCCAGGTCTCCCATATGGGCAGTGCCTTGGTCTGTTTTCTCCCTTCTAAACTACCCCATCTCAGCTCTCTTGCTTACTTGTGAGTGCAGTGGCCCAATCTGTGAAAGACCCCAGAAGTGATTCCTTCCCTGTCAAACATGCCCTCAGCTGCTTCCACTCCAGTAACTTCCCAGATCCCTTCCCTGGACAATCTGCTACCTACGTGGGGGCCGGAGTGGCATGTTCCAGCCCAGAGTTTCCTGCCTTCCCCACTTCAAGAAAAAAAAAAAAAGAATAAACAACTATACTGGCAGAGTAGTATAGTTAACACGAATTTGGCATTAACTAGTCACAGAAAGTGCATCAGCTATTAGCTCCCAGTTGTGTAATACTTGCCTAGGTACAAGGTAACTTGAGCCGTTGGAGAAGAATACATGTTTTTAGTACAGAGACGTGAATGATGACTTGGACCAGGAAAAGGACATGATACTGAGGTACAGAGTCCTGTGACCCATTATCCTGGGTGGGATATTTGTTATCACAAAAAAAAACTACCTTCCTTTATTTATTTAACACTGATTTATCATTGCACTACAGTGTGTGAAGTCCTTTGAAGGTGTAGGGAATATTGGCCTGAAAAAATTGATCCAAATCACGCAAAGCACTTTGGTGATGCTGTATCATTTTATAAAAGGACTTTGTCCAAAACTAGCCCCATCATTGCAGATGAGGCAGTAGTCTTATTAATACAAAGCAGGTAGGAGACCTGAACTGGAATTGTAGGTATCAACCACCATCTACTGACACACATGAAAGGCATGTCTGGGGGTCCTGCCTGGCAGAGCTCTACCACAGTACATCCAGTGAGTTTTGGAGCAGGGGGTGGACTATGTCAGGCTGGGCCACGATACTAACCAGCATGCAAGAGAATAGGGTCTTGGAGCAGATTCTGTGGGGAATTTGTGGCTCACAGTGGGACTGCCATAGGTTTGCTCAAGGGCAGGGAGTGGTGATGGGCTGAACTAGGCATGACCATGTAACTCAGCAACACTCATGAATACTGGGGCTACAGCACCTGCAGGTACACCCAAGAATTGGGTGTGGGGCAGGCTGGGCCATAACATTCACCATTTCATATAAAGGCTGGCACTGAGGGGTGGGGCAGACTTGTGCTGGGTGAAGGAGTACATGTGAAATCTGGGTCTGGGAGTAAGCCTGGTAGGGGAACTTGAGGAACTTCCCTCGTGGGCTATAGATCCCACTGGTAAACGCGTGAGTCAGGGCTGGGTATTGGTCAGGCAGGACAGGACTGCTTTACTTGTTGACTGGTGTATGGGTTGGTTCTGGGGAGAATCGATCAGGCATGATTAGGTCAAACTGTGGCACACTGGCATATGTAGGAGCCAGGATGGGGGTGTGGGCCATGCCAAGCTAGGCTAAGTTTTCACAACTACTGGTTTGTATGAAAGCCAGGGATGGGGACAGGTTGGGCAGGGCTAGGTTGCAGCACTAGTCGGAGTGAAAGTTGGGACTGGTGGCAAGCCAGGTCAGGTTAGGTCAGGCTGCAACATCTGATGGCAAAAGACCAAGCTAGGTAATGGGTTATGTTGGGCTGGGCATCTACCAGCATGTGCAAGATCTCTGACTGGGAGTGAGCCTGGTTGATCTTGACACCCACTGAACCACACAAGAACTGGTTCTGGGAGTTGAACCAGGCAAGGGTAGGCTGTAGCATCCAACAATAAGATCAAGAATGGGTGTGGGCTGGTTGGGCAAGGCTGCTGTACCTGCCAGGGTAGGAGGTGGATCAAATCAGGCTAGGACAAGAACCCATGATGTGTGCAAGATCTGCTACTGGGATGTGACCTGAAAGAGGAGCTTGAGGAATTCCTCTGTCAGGATGTGATCCCTGCAGGTGAGTGCAAGAACCAAGGCTGGGCACAGCCCAGGCCAGGCCAGGTTATAGTACACACTGTGGGCCAGGTCTAGGGTTGGGCCAGGCTTGGCTAGTTCGTAACACCCAGTGGCAGATGTGAGAACCAGAATGGGATGCAAGACAGGCTGGGTTGAATTATAACACCAGCTAGTTCATGTTAGGGCCAGGATTGGGGGATGGTTGGGCTGGGCTAGGCTGTAGGACCCACCAGCATGAGTTGGGATTAGGGGCAAACCAGACTGAGTCAGGCTGCAGCACCTGCTGGTGAATGCCAAGGTGAGTCGAGACATGCCAGTCTGGGCTGCAGCATCCACCAGCACATGTAAGGCCCAGTAGGGTCAGGGAGCCTGGTAGAGGGGGAAGCAAGGACTCCCCTGCTAGGCTACTGCTCCTGTTGGTGGGTGTGAGAGCTGGTACTGAGAGCAGACCAGGCTGGGTAGGGCTACAAAACCTGCCGGCCTACATGTGAGCTGGGTTAGGAGGAGAGCCAGACTGGGCTAACCAACCATATCCACTGGTGCATGTGTGAGCCAGTTAGTGTGGGCTGGTTGGGCTTTGCCACAACATTGGCTACAGGTGATGTGACTGGGCAAGTCCTGTCAGGCTAGACTGCAGAACCACTTGGAAAGTGCAAGATCCAGAGTTGGGAGTGGGCCTAGTAGGTAAACTGTGGGCACTCCTGTGATGTGCTGCAGCTCCCACTGGTGAGCATGCGAACCAGGGCTGGGCGCAGACCTGGATGGACAGGCAGTGGCACTTGCTGGCATGAGTGTGGGCTGGAAAATGGGGTCAGTTGAGCTGATCTAGGCTCTAAGACCCATTGATGTATAAGAGAGCTGAATGGGATGTGGAACTGACTGGGAGTGGGCCTGGTGGAGGTTTAGGGGGATCACTTCAACTAGGCTGCAGTTTCCGCTGGTGTATGTGAGGACTGAGTGTGTAGTGGTAGGGTTAGGCTGGGCCACAGGATGCACTGATTTGCATATGAGGTGGGACTGGTGACAACTGATCATGTGACTGCAACCACCAGTGTTTGTGTGGGTGATGGATTGAGCCAGACCCCACTTTAGCTGGTACACACAGGAGTCACATTGAGGGTCACTTCTGGTGAGGTTTCTTTGGGGACCCCCCCCAACTGGACCACTGGATTCAGAATCCCAACCACAGGAAAAGTCACAGGATCTGTGGTCTGATAGTGGAGTGCATATTTCAGAACTGGATCTCCTTGGTTGTTGAAGCCTGTGCAGTGGACAGCATTCCCAGATGCACGTGGAGGACATCACAACTCATTGAGGCCTGCAGAAAACTTCTAGTACCATGGAGGGCAGAACAAATTGGACAGCCTTGACAACAAGTATGTGGGCAAGTGGAGACTGTAATGTGGACTGTGTCAGCTAGTGGACCTTGGAAGGATTTCCTTAACCTTTGAGCAATAAAATCAACAGCATCTTGGAACTATCAGAACCGTTTGAACAGTACCCTCAGAACAGGTTCCACATCAGGAACCCTGGGATGACATCAGGTGGCCATCCCCCATTACTGGGTACTAATGTGGTGGGGCTGCTGGGAGTGGCCCTCTCCTCTTCTCTGCCCTTTCCCCCAGATACAGGAAGAAAAAAAAAGAAATTGGGGGCAGATGTCTTATCTACTTTCCTCCATTCCTCGGCTCCCCACAATAACTGGTGGGCCACACATGAACATGCATCCTTCTTAACTATGTAAACACCATCAAAAATTAAATTTATTATTAAAAAAAGAAGAAAGAATAATTGCTCAGTCCTACTTGTCTCTTGATTTATAGTATTTTCTTCATTCAAAGGTAGAGTAGGAAAAAAATTAGGTTTGAGATTCAGCTCTGCTACATGTTAGCTGTGTGAACTTGGGGAAGTCATTTCTCTTATGTGGCCTGAATGTTTTCATCTGGGAAATGCAGTGAAAATCTGTACTCCTACCCTCAAGGCTGGCTGTAAGGATTGAGTGCCCCTCCAATTGTGTCCCACCAGTCATGCCCCACCAACCTGTACCCCATCTATCTTTGAGGCCACACGGAACCTCTCTGGGAACAACCAGTGTTCCCTTCTAGTCTGGTTTCTCGTATCTAAAACCAGGACCTTAAACTGGGTCATGCTTAAGAACATCCTTACATAGAAGATTCAAATCTTTAGGCTTCAACTGCTTGTCTGTCTGGTGTTTCTTTGTCCTAAAGGTTACTCTGAATTTGGCAGATGGACTTTCAAAGGCACACAAGAGCCTGCAGCCTTGTCTCAAGCTCTGAATGATCTTCATCTGCCCTTATGTTCCTTTGTCTCTCGGTTCCATTCTGCCATGTTGGCTCTCTCAGGAGGGTACCAGAAGAATCGCCATGTGTCTCAGAGAGCAACCCTTTCTCCCCAACCGTCTGACCAAAGCACAGAATTCTTTTTTTTTAAAGATTTATTTTTATTATTTTTTCATTGGAAAGGCGGATGTACAGAGAGAGGAGAGAGAGAGAGGAAGATCTTCCGTCCGATGATTCACTCCCCAAGTGAGCGCAACGGGCCGATACTATGCCGATCCGAAGCCAGGAGCCTCTTCCGGGTCTCCCACGCGGGTGCAGGTTCCCAAAGCCTTGGGCCGTCCTCGACTGCTTTCCCAGGCCACAAGCAGGGAGCTGGAAGGGAAGCGGGGCTGCCGGGATTAGAACCGGCGCCCATATGGGATCCCGGGGTTGCAAGGCGAGGACTTAACCACTTGCGCCACCGCGCCGGGCCCCAAAGCACAGAATTCTATGTTGGGCCAACCCTTGTCTGTGTTTGCATCAATGTTTCTCTTGGGAAGATGGAATACTCCGGCCATTTGAAGTGATGAGACCATGGAGATGTGGATGTGGAGGACCATGGGGGCTGAGGCCATCATCAGAACTACACGGAGCAGAGAGGAGCAGTTTGCAGAACAGCTGTGGTGCGCATCATCCTGAGCTGCCGACGGTGCCCTCCTTCCCACGTTGGTCATGGGGTCTAACACTGAAAAGAAGACAAACAATCCTGTACTTCTGGCTCCTGCAGGGTTCAAGTTGACACAGGCCACATCCCTGCTCCTCGCTTGTGCTGCTGGATGTTAATTAGAGGAAAAACTGGATCATTTGTTCATGTTCAGTAGTCAGTCAGCAGCCAAGGGCCTGGTGCAGAAAGCTTCTCCAGAAGCTACTGGAGTTCCTCTTATAGCACTTGGGGTCACCATGAAGCGCTTCCATGTCTGGGCTCACCCTGGAACCAACCTCTGCTGGTCTTTCCTGAAGGAGGGTCAGGCCTGGGGCTGAGGATGGGTGGCTGGGGAGCCCATAGGACAGCTGAATTATTAACCTGCTGCTGACGGCAGTCCTGCCATTGCCAGCATCCTAGAGGCTGCAAGTATTGACTAGGGACTCAGAGCTGAGGCTGTTACTTTTTAAAAATATTTTTGATGATTTTCATTTCTACATTCTTTAAAAAATTTTTTTTATTGATTACATTGCATTATGTGACACTGTCTCATAGGCTCTGGGATTCCCCCAACCCCTCCCTATGCCCTCTCTCCATGGTGGATTTCTCCACCTTGTTGCAGTATTACAGTTCAAGTTCAGTTAAGATTCTTTCATTGCAAGCATAGAGTCCAGCATCTTATTGTCCAGATAAATTCAACAGTTTCTTGGGGTTTCTCTGGTCTGAAAGCAGAGCTGGCAGAATATGATCCCGATCAATTAAAAGCCACAACATAACATCACCATCAATTTACAACATTATGGAATTAATTGACATGGTATTGAGTAACAAATATGTTAAAAAATGCAAGTTTTTAACCACATCTTCTGACTACTTCATTGACATTTCAATTTTGGTTTGTACACAGAACCGGCTGCTATACACCTTAAAATGGCTATAGGGTACTATTCAGCTGTCTTGTGACTATTTTCATTTTAGCATTCAGCAGTTTATAGTGTTGAAGCTTAATTTTGCTGAACTTGGCAGATTTTAGGATAGTCTAAACTGGCTTATAACTCTAGCAAGGCCTATGTCAACAGTTGAGGTGCAGAACAGTTTTAGGAGGGGTGTGCAGAGAAATCTTCAATACCTTAGTGAGGAGTAACTAATCTTTGTGCCCTACCTAGTAAGGCATGTGTGAGTCCATGCTGACCGTTTCCTGTCTTGTTCCAAGCTTTCATTATTGTTCTCTGTCTATTCCAATTTGTGTGTGTGTGTGTGTGTGTGTGTGTGTGTGTGTGTGTGTGTGTTTTGGGGTGGGGGGCTTCGGAGCGACCCTGATGGTCATTGCAAGATAGGGTGGGGATCCAAAGTTGGAACTAAGTGAGGACCAGAGAAAGCTCTCTCCCTAGTCCTGAAGGAAGCTTACTGCTCCAATGACATTTCCACATTCTCTTTCTTTCCTTCCTGTATCTGGGGGGAAAGAGGGGGGTGACAAGAAGAAAAGCCACACCCAGTCTTCCAAACACCTCTGCACCCAGGATTGGAGGACAGCCACCTGACTCCATCCCAGGATCCCCGATGTGAGGCATGTTCTTCGGGTCCTGCTCATGAGCTTTCAATAACTCAACAGTTCCGAATTACTGCCACTCCAAGCACGATGAAATCTTTCTGGAACCCACTGGTTGATATAGTCCACCTTAGCATCTCCCTGCCTAGATATTCACTGCCAACACTTGGCTGGGGTTGTTGATTGATTTGTTCTGTCTTCCATCCTCTGTTGTGGTACCAGGTGTCCTCTCCAGACTCCAATGTACTGCCATATCCTCCATGTGCACCTGGATATGCTGTCCACTGCTCCATCTGAGCCACTGAGGGCACCCAGCTCTGACACATGCACTCCATGGTCTGACCATGGAGCCTGCAGTTCTCTCCATGGTTGGGGTTCTGAGATCAGCAATTCAGTTGGTGGAATTCCCATAGAAACTCCATCTGAGGTGATCCCAGAACTGATTCTTGTATGTGCTTGCCAATACAGAGTCCAGCATAGTCAGTCACCCCAATCAGCTCATGCACATGCTGGTGGTTGCAATTGCTGGGTCAGTTCTGTCTCCAGCCCTGTAAGTACAGTGGCCCTGTCATTAAGTGTCCCTCAAGATTCATTCCTCACCTACACATACAGTGTATCCATGGATGTCCCTAGTAGTAATTTCAGAGCCCCAAGACCCCAGAGCTCGCCGCTGGGCTCTGTTGTCACTCTGGCAGCCCACAAGCCCAGGATTCATCCACCATTTGGCAGTGGCGGACCAGGAGCTAGGATCCCCAGCAGGAAGCCTGGCCCGGCATGGGTTCTCCCAGCCACAGCCACGTGTCTGAGAGATTCAGATGCCCTCAACTCTGATCAGACTTACCTGGACTCCGCGCCCCAACATTACTTCTGATCCAGGAAGGGAGGAGACAGGTCAAATACTGAAACGTGGTCATTCCAGCTGACCAGGTTTTGGTGAGAGACCAGGGTTTTGTAGAGGTCCTAGTAGACGCACTTAATTAAATCTATATCCCATAGGCCTCTTTATGTCCACAAGTTGCAGGGTCCCTACAAGCGGAAGCTTTTAGTCCAAGCTTACCTGAGGCTGAACCCCATGCAGTCCACAACAGAGCCATCCTTAGGGTCATGATGTTGATCTCATGAGGTTCTCTAAGGAATGGCACTTTGCTTTTTAGTTCTCTATCACATACCTGGTGAAATTCAGAGTATCTGGGATATAATAGAATCCTCATAAAGCTTGGCTGAGTGAATGAATCCTGTCTTACACATTTTGAAACATGTAGAAAAGAAAGCCCTCTTACACAGGCCATTCTTACTGCCTATGAAAACATTCTGAGGACATTGTTTATGGAAGAAATATCTCCTACAGAGCAGAATGAGTGGGACCCTAAGCATGGTAATATTTTTCTCATAATGTTTGTTGTTAACAAACTTGGTGATAGGGATATTAGAATTTTTCTCCCCGTTTTCCGTGGTCTAGGTGGAACTTGCCATCTTTGGCCACCAGATGGCAGCATTTGATCAAGAAATTCTTAATTGTCTTTCGCAGTGCAATGCTTTATTGGCATTTTATGTAACTTGTTTTCAGAGTCCATAGAACAAAATAGGTAAGGAGTTCTAGAAATAAGACCAAGATATGTTTCACTGTATTCGTAGTGAAAATATAAGTTTGAAAGAAAGCAGTGACTATTTGACTTGGAGTTTATGTAGACCCTGAAATTGGCTAGAGCCAGAGTTCAGTGAAGAGGGCATAAAGATCTTGGGATAAGTGCATGGTGGGGGTTGAAAACATGCTGGTGTCTCTAATCCTGTTCCTTCATCTTTTAAAATATTTATTTATTTTTATTATAAAGGCAAATTTATAGAGAGGACAGAGAGAAAGATAATTGCATCTACTGGTTCACTCCCCAAATGGCTGCAATGACTGGAGCTGAGCCGATTCAAAGCCAAGAGTCTCTTACAGGTCTCCCACATGGGTGCAGAGTCCCAAGGCTTTGGGTCATCCTTGACTGCTTTCCCAGGCTATAAGCAGGGAGCTGGATGGGAAGTGGACTACTGGGATTAGAACTAGCATCCATATGGGATCCAGGCATGTGCAAGGCAAGGACTTTGACCTCTAGGCTACCACACCAGGCCCGCTTTATCTTATTTTATTTATTCATTTAAAATGTTTGTTTTTCTTAGAAAGGCAAATTATAGAAAGGACACAGAGAAAGATATTACATCCTCTGGTTCACTCCCCAAATAGCTGCAATAGCTGGAGCTGAGCCAATCTGAAACCAGGAGGCAGGAGTTTCTTTTGGATCTCCCACATGGGTGCAGGGTCTCAAGACTTTGGAGCATCCTCCACTGCTTTCCCAGGTTGCAAGCATGGAGCTCATTGGGAAGTGGAGCAGTGGGATTAGAATCGGTGCCCATATGGAATGCTGGTACTTGAGCTATAATTCTGGCCCTGCATCCTCTTTCTTAATTGGATCTTGTGTTACTGACTCTTGTCCTTATCTTAAGAGCATCTGGGAGTATGACAGAGGTAGACACTTCTCCTGGGCATGTATCTTGGGAAGAGGCATTGTTTTTTAGGGAGATATAATTGGTGTGAAGTCACAATAGTCAGAAAGCAGAAGGCTCACTGTGAAGGTGTTGAGTGATGCACAGAGAAGGGAAAGGGCTCTGTACGCGCTTCACAACACAATTCCCCCCAAACTCTTCTTTTTTTCTTTCTTTAAAGTTTACTTTTATTTGAAAGATAGGGAGGAAGGGAAGGAGAGACACAAAGAGAATAAAGAGATCATCCATCTATTGGTTCATTCCCCAGTTGCCTTCAATAGCCAGGGCTGGGCCAAAGTCAGGAACCATGAACTGTCTCTCATACAGGTGGCAGGAGCCCAAATACCTGATCCATCACCTGTTGCCTCCCAGGATGCACAGTAGCAGGAAGTGGCTCTGGGGCGAGGCGGGGTAGAGATGGGACTGCATCCCAGGCCCTCTGGTATGGGATGTAGTATAACCACTGTCCTCCAATTCCCACCTCCAAAACCTTCTCATAGTAGAACCTAGTTTCTACACTACTGCATCTGCTGGTGCATGTAAGAGTCAGAGCAAGTGTGGGTCAGCTGGGCTTTGCCTCAGCATCCCTTGGCAGGTGCCAGGGCTAGATGCAAGTCATGTTGGGCTGGGTTTCAGCTTCCCTGGCACACACAAATGGGGCTGGGCGTACCTGGTGGGGGAACTGTGGACACTCCTGTGTTAGGCTGCAGCTCCTGCTGGTGAACATGACAGCCAAGGCTGGAGATGGGCCAGGCTGTAAAAGATGGCAGCACTTGTCAGCATATGTGTGAGCTGGGGTCTAGAGGTGGGTCAGGCTGAGCTAAGCCACAGTGCCCAAGGGCGTGCGTAAGAGCCAGATGAGATGTGGGCTGGGCTGGGCTAGACCATTTCACATGCCAACACATGCAAAAACTGGGACTAGAGGTAGGCCTGGGGGGCAATAGAGAGCTACTCTGACTGGACTGCAGCTCCCTCTGGTATACATATGAGCCAGGTCTGCAGTGGGCTGGGTTGGGCTACGCCACAACACCTATCAGGTGGCATGAGAGATGGGACTGGGGGCAAACTGACCAGGTAGCTGCATCTACTAGTTTGTGCATGGCTAGTGTAGGTGACAGACTGAACCAGACCCTGCACTAACTTATGCACACAAAAGTCAGGTCTGGGGTCATCCAAGGTGAGATTTCCTGGGGGCTCCCCAACTGGATGACTGGACTAAAACCCTGGCCAAAGGGGAAATTACAATATATGTGGTACAACATGGGAATGCATGTATCAGGACTGAGCTACCTCAACTGTTGATGCCTGTGCAGTGGACAGTATGCTCAGATACACACAGTGGACATGACAGCCAGATCCTCTAGGCCAGCTTAGGACGTGTACCTTGTCAAGAGGATGGAAAGCAGAACAGGTTGGACAACTCTCCTGGCTGTGCTTGCAGAAAGTGGGTCTGTGAACCAATAAATAGACCTTGGAAAGATTTTCTCAACCCTGGAGCAATGCAACCAACAACATCTCAGAACTCTGAAAACCCTTGGAACATTCTTCCCCACCTTGGGGTCTCTAATGATATCAAGTCACTGTCCCCCATACCTGGGTGCTGATGTAGTTTGACAGCAAGGAGCAACCTCCTCCCCTTTGCCTCCCCTGTGGTACAGAAGAGAAATAAGAAAAATTGGAAGTATTTGTTCCACCCAGTTTCCTCCATATTGCCATCCTCCCACCTTAATCAAAGGCCCCCATGGGCATACAATCCTCTTAATTATGTCAACAACATTAAACATAAAATGAAACAAAAGTTTACAATTGCCATTAACTGTTTTCTTTTCATTGATAAACATCAGTTTATGCTGGATTTTAAGAACCTATCTTCTTCTCTGCCCTTTGGGTCCTCTGAGTCTCCCGCCTTTTAGACAACCAGATCCTGTGCTCCCAAGCCCAGCTGTATCAGAGTGTTAGAACTGGAACAAACATTATCTGTCAGGGCTGCTGGCATTTGGAAGAGTCACAGACTGAGAATTAGGTGAACGTTATGGGTTTCTCATACAGTGCCAAGCAAAGCACCCCGACCAATCATTCACAGATTTCCTAGTGTAGAGGCTCTAGCTGGTGTCTGTGCATGTTCATGTGTGTGTATGTGTGTGTGCTCCAGGCCCTTGTGTGTGCATGTGTTAGACACTCATGTGTGCACTCTGAATCCTGTGTGTGCTCTAGACCTCTTTATTTTTTCTCTTGCTTTAGTATTTATAAATATTTGAACCAAATACTAAGTGCATATACTTTAACCATTCTTTTAAAAATTAATAATGAAAATATTTAATTCTATATGCATTAACTGTTGGGTTGGACCTAAGGCTTGTAGAGGCTGCCTTGGCTGTTTGTAACGAGGACAGGTTTGGTCAAATCTCAAGACCTGAACCATCCCATTTCTCTGTGCTCCACAGGAGGCCGCGCCCTTTGCTACAGGAAGATGGCTTTGTTGCTCGCACATCTCACAGCGTTTTTCTTCCTATATTCTTACCTATGAATTACACTCCTTGTCTACTATCCCCTCCCACCACAACAATGAAATAATCAAACTCAGACAAGAATCTGTCGCTTATTTTTCTATACAGTAGTATTTTATAGTTCAAAATTCCTTTCCTAGGTAGAAATTGCATGTCAATTAAATTTGCACAAAATGCTAAAAACAAAACAAAAAACCTAAAACCGAAAATCAGTGTCCTCAGTGAGAGGATGTTTAGTTTTGATGCAGTCCAATGTATCATTTTTTCTCCCCCGGCTTGCGCTTTTGCTGTCCTTCTGTCATTGTCAGTCGCATGGTCAGCTGGGTTTTATTCTGTGTTATTTCCAGGAGTTTTATTGTTGTTTAAAAAAGATTTATTTATTTTTCTTGGAAAGTCAGATTTACGGAGAAGGAGAAACAGATGAAAAGATGTTCCATCTGCTGGTTCACTCCCCAAGTGAACTCCACAAAGGCTGGAGCTGAGCTGATCCCAAGCCAGGAGCTTCTTCCAGGTCTCATACACAGGTGCATGGTCCCAAGACTTTGGGTCATCTTCGACTGCTTTGCCAGGCCACAAGGAGGGAGCTGAATGGGAAGTGGAGCAGCTGGGACAAGAACTGGTGCTCTTATGGGATCTTGGAGCGTACAAGGTGAGGATTTAGCCACGAGGCTACTGTGCTGGGCCCAGAAGTTTTATAGTTTAACACTTTATATTTAGGTCTAAGATCCATTTTGGGCTAACTTTAAAAAAAAAAGATTTTTATTTTATTTTGTATTGAAAAGGCAGATTTACAAAGAGAAGGAGATACAGAAAGAAAGATCTTCCATCTGCTGATTAACTCCCCAAGTGTCTGCAATGGCCAGAGCTGAGTTGATCCGAAGCCAGGAGCCAGGACTGTCGTCCAGGTCTCCTATGTGGGTGCAGGGTCCTAAGGTTTTGGATCATCCTCTACCACTTTCCCAGGCCAGAAACAGGGAGCTGGATGGGAAGTAGAGCAGCCTGGACACAAGCTGTCATCCCTATGGGATCCTGGCACGCGCAAGATGAGGATTAGCCAATGGAGCCATTGTGCTGGGGTTAACTTAAAAACAAAAAAGATTTATTTATTTATGTGAAAGGGAAAGGTGGAGAGAGGCAGACGCGCGAGAGAGGGAGAGGAATTGAAGAGACAGTTCCTTAAATGTCCAGAGGTGGGCCAGTCTGAAGCAAGGAGTGGGAGCTTCTAGATTTCCCAGGGATCCAAGTACTTGAATCATTTCCCACTGCTTTCCCAGGCATATTAGCAGGGAGTTGGATTAGAACAGCTGGGACTCAAATGGATACCCATATGGGATGCTGGGACTGCAGGGGCAGTTCACCTGATACAGTACAGCGCTGGCCTCTTGACTTAATTTTTGTGAAAACATAAAATCTGGGTCAAAAAAATTTTTTTTAATGACTGTCCACATAAAGGATTTTTCAACCTTTCCTGATGGGGACTCGTGAAAATACAAAACGTTCCCTTCTCTCTGGATGTCCCACCTCCCTGATAATCAGAATCTATGACTAAAGAGAGAACTTCAAGCGTGAAGAATGCAAGGGGTAGCAGGTAGCCATATAAATTAGAAAGCAGTGCGGGAGCTCTCCACCCCTCTTCCCCAGACACCTGGGGCTGGATGTCGCAAACGGTGTGTAATTCGCCGTAGCCTCCGGCAGGGGGCTCTCGCTTCCCGCCTGTGCACAGCGCCGCTTGCAGTGGGTGGGAGAGTGTTTTCAAGAGCTGCGTTCGCCCCAGGCTCCTAATCCTGAGCCCATTTTAAGATTTGGGGGTGGGCACCTTCTTCCATAGCTCGATCCTCCCCACTCTAATCGGAGGCCCATGGGGTGTGCATCCCTTTCAACTACGTAAACAATATTAAAAATAAAATTAAAAAATTAAATACATAAATAAAAAATTAAAAAAAAAAGATTTGGAGCTGAGGGAAATGAGCAGCTGCCACCAAGGTTAAGTGTAAAACGTCCCAAATAGGAGGCATCATTTAGCTGTCTCAATGGGGAAGAATTTGTTGAGGTGGGCCATCTGCCTAGGGGCACTCTCAAAGCGACCACACACCTTCAGGGAGTCTGCCATTTTTCATTAATTTTTTAAATCTCTGGGTATGCCTATCCAGGAGCCAGGCTGAGCTGTCACACTTGGCGTTCCTTAGGGGTAGAGTTTGTTTCCGAGTGAAAGGTGAAAGGAGGGACACCAGCATGATGATGTTTGGAGAAGATGGGAGCTCCTTCTGGAAAGGGAGGTGGGCGGAGAGACTTGGGGGTCATCCCTGGGCACGTGGGCACAGTGGGGACAAAAGGCATTCCCCTGCTGCGTTTGATAAGAGAAATAGCTGCCAGGTTCAAGGTGAGACTTTCTTCTTTCTGTGAAAAATGAGAGGCACCAAGTCCCCCCTGGCAGCTATGCTGGGGGGTGTGCTTTTCTGGACCTGCACCCTTGGCTTCTCACCCAGCCTTGCCCGCCTGTGAGGGGGCAAGCTGAGGACAAGCAGGCCTGGCAGAGCAAGTGGATCATGGCTGGTGGGGGGCAGCTGCTTGTACAAGGTGGTTTCTCACCCAGGCCCCCTTACCAACCATATCCCTGCTGTCCTGCTGCTGTCCCCTTCTCTCTGCAAAGGGTGGTGGGCTGCATTGTACCAGATGTGTAGAGCAAAGTGGAACCAGCTGAGATCCCACATTCTGTCTCAGTGCCTCTGCCAGCATGAAGGAGCCCACATGGGCAGCACAGCCCTGGCTAGCAGGCTAGGTTGTCCGGCCCATCTCAGAGCTCCTTGGTTTTTGCTGTAAAATCAGGGTCTAGCGGCAGGCATTTGGCCCGTTGGTTAAGGCAGAGCTTCTGGGAACAGCATCCCACATTGGAGTCTCTGGGATTGCAGTCCTGCTCCGCTTGGGATTCGGCTTTCTGTCAGGGCACACCCTGTGAGGCAGCACAGGATTAATCAAGTGCTCGGGTTCCTGCAGCCTGGCCCAGCCCTTGCTGCTGCAGATAGGTGTGTGTGTGTGTGTGTGTGTGTGTGTGTGTGTGTGTGTGTGTGTGTGTGTGTGTGTGTGTGTGTGTGTGTGTGTGTGTGTGTGTGTGTGTGTGTGTGTGTGTGTGTGTGTGTGTGTGAGGGAGTGTGCAGGGGACAGAAGATCTCTGTTTCTCAGGCTTTCAAAAAAAAAACAAGAGAAATTGCATATATAAAATACATTGTGCACACACACACACTCCACGTTTTGAAAAAAAAGGTGGGGTTGAAATCCTAAGAAGGAAGCAAAATCGAGTGAAGAGCCTAGCACAGCCCAGGGGTGTAATTTCTGTCTCTTCCTCAGCTGAGGGGAGTGGTAATAAAGGAGAAGGAGACCAGCCTGCTGATGCAAAGTGCTGGCAGGTGTGGGGAAAGTGCCCTGTGGGAGGGGTAGGCAGGGGCTAGTGGGTGCTGGCTGCTGAGGGGCCTCTGGCCCACTGCCCTTGCCAGTTCCTCCCTGTGGCCCGCAGAGAGCCAGGCAGGCTGCACCGAGGTGGGACATGAAGCCGTGTAGGGGCTACCAGAGCAACGGAGCAACCAAGTGAGAGCCCACGGCAGTGTGGGAGGCAGGAGGCTGCCCATCCAGGCTCAGACTGGCAGGGCCGACCTGGAGGGAGGGCACCAGCTGGAGTCCTGGGTCCTAGATGGCCCCACACGCTCTCATGGGCATTTCCGGCAGCCTCTCCTGGGTTAGGGGTGCTGGAATGGGGTGTGTGGAAGACTCAGAGATAATGGTGGGGCTGGAGCTGGGCCAGATCTGGACAGCAGCAACTGTGCCTGTTGGCGATTTGTCGATTTCATGAGGACTGTAGTGGTAGGCTTGGGTGCTCCTGGGCTGGGCCCAGTAATTTCCTTAGGTGTTAGTGGGGACGAGGAGGGTGTTGCCAAGTAATGGGCCTCAAGCAGGAGTGCTCAGAGGAGAGCTGTGTTTGCCTGTGCCACGTACAGGAGACTGTGGGCAGGGATGGGTCTCTACGGAAACTGCCTTCCTGAGAATCAGTGTGACGAGGCTTTCAGAACGAGGACCAGGGGAGCATCCAGGTTGTCCAAAACAGGAGCCAGAGGGCCCTGCTGCTCGCAGCAGACATCTTTATACAGTGGATGGTGAAAATGTGGGCTCCTGTGTCTTTACCCATTTCATGTTTGTGGTTGGTTGGTGCCGTGTGGCCTGATAAGCTTTCCTGGAATGTTCTCTGAGAAATAAAGCCCGAGGGAGAACATTTTCAGATTCTCTACTTGTGTTCCTGGTCACTTCTCTTTGCCCAAATCTTGTTCTTATCTAGGGGGGCTAGCGTGGTTTATGTTGCTTCATATTGAGATGTCTGCACCTTTTTTTTACCTTCATTGGCCAACCACGAGTGTTTGTTCGTCCTCCACGCTAGTGGAAGCAGCCCACAACCCATGCCTGCCTTCATGGAAGCTTTGGGGTTGCTGGGTTGGAATCCCAGACTTAGCCGTTAGATGGTAATTGACACCTGTTGTTTAACATTGTTGATCCTTAGCTTTCTCACCTGTGAAATAGCTCCTGTGCCACCACCTACCCTGTAGGATTTGGGTGAAGAAGAGGGTAGAGCAATTGTAGATGGTCACTAAGTTAGGATGGTGTTTGTGGCAAAGGGGCTGCTTTTGCAAGGAAGTTTCCCTGTGGAGTAGGCTTAACCTATTTATTCTTCTGAATTCATGGTTTCTTTTCCCTCCTAAGGGAAGCACACAATCATGAGAGAATTTTTTTTTTTCTCATTAAACTTTGTTTTAATGGGTCTCAAACTTCAGTGACAGATTTTTGGTCAAGTTGTTTCCATTAAAATGTATTGATTTTTAAAAACTAATAACTTAAAACTGCCACACACAAAAAATATATGATCCACAAAACATTCTCATTTCCTTCTGAAGGTTTTATGATGCATTGTTATCATTAACCAGTCTTTTACTATTAAACTTAAATGGCCAATTGAGACAAACAGTTCTGAGACCATTCTTCCACTACTGATTCAGACGGGGTGGCAGGTGTTACAGATAATGTTCATTTAGCCCTCTGAACTTTCTGGGCGACTTGGTCATCTTGCCGGCTCCAGCAGCCTTCTTGCACATTGCTTTGATGACACCCATGGCAACTGTCTGCCTCGTGGACAGTGAAATGACCCAAAGGAGGATAGTCAGAGAAGCTCTCAACACACATGGGCTTGCCAGGGCCCATGTCAACAATTGTAGTGTCACCAGATTTCAGGAATTTAAGGCCATTTTCCAGCTTCTCTCCAGAATGATGATCAATCTTTTCCTTTAGCCCAGTGAACTTGCAAGTGATATGAGCTGTGTGGTAATCCAGCACAGGTGCGTGCCCAGCGCTGATTTGTCCTGGAGGGTTCAGGATGATCACCTGAGTAGTAAAGCCAGCTGCTTCCATTGTCACCAGCAATGTTGCCATGATGAGCATCTTTGACACATTCTTGACATTGAAGCCCACGTTGTCACCAGGAAGAGCATCACTGAAAGCTTCATGGTGCATTTCAACAGACTTAACTTCAGTTGTGACATTGACAGGAGCAAAGGCCAGGTTTTAGCATAGCACAGCATAGCATAGCATAGCATAGCATTCCACCAGCCCACAGGGACCATCCCAGCACCACCAACTACGTAGACATGCTGCAGGGGCAGACACAGGCTTATTGGTTGGTCTAGTAGGTGGGAGGATGCAACCCAGAGCTTCCAGCAGTGTGGTTCCACTGGCATTGCTGTCTTAGTGGGTGACTTCCCATCCTTGAGCCACAGCACCTGCCATGGTTCAATGAGAGAGTTTCAAGAATGTATTCGTTTTTTGTGGATGCTGGTTATGGCTTAGGATCAAGAATAGCATCCTTGGACAAGCCATTTTCAATTACAAAATAATTTAAGGAAGGATATGGAGTTGATTTTTCAAAGAGAAGCACTTAAATAAGTTTTTATATGGATGAGTAAAGTCTAATTTTTTAAAAAGTGGATAATAATTGGATGGGTGATGTATTTAGGTGAATTAACTTCACTGGTGTTGGGAGTGGCAGTTAACGTCAAGATCAGCAGCTCAGTCATTTGAGCAGGTGAACTCCTTGAATCAGTTTTGTGCCCGTATGGACATTAAACATTTTATGTAATCAGGAACACCTATTGCTGTATTTGCATTCACATTCTTTTCTGTGGTTTTCCGTGTGTTCACAAAAACCTACAAGCTTTTGGCTGACGTGACTAACAGAATAGGTGTCATCGAGGCCTCCTGTCTCCTTCTGTGATGTGTTTCCTCTTGTATGCGCTCTCTAGAGACTTTGTTGAGTTTTGCACATTATCTACGCCTTTATTTAAAAGCCAAATGGGAGTTATGAAAGAGAAAAGAATCATTAAAGAAGAACAATGCAGGCAGGTTCTTCACTCACAATCACATTTTTAGGCGAGCCTAGTAGGACTTTGTTTGCATAAAGTGTTTCTGAATTGCTTTTCAATTTCTCATTACTGTATTCATCATGGCTTTGTTTCTTGAGTGAAAAGCCTAATTTTTGTCTTTCTAATTGTGCAATCATTTTGAACCATACAAAAGCTGCCATTAAAAATGAGTCAGGGGAAATAAATGAGACTTTTAGGCTTGGAGGCAGTAAGCCATCTGATATCCAGTCCTTGGTTGGGCTGAAGGGATTTCATTTGACATCCATGGAAAAAGGAATTTTTTTTTTCTGCAGAAAAAAATGCTTTTGTGTTTTAGTTAGCTATGGCTGGTTCTATTGAAATAATTCCTTTCATGTTTTTCTGATTTATTTCATGCTTAACAAAGAGATTACTTTAGTTCGTGCATCTCAATTTATTGTGTGATTTCCTTCTTTTTAGCTCTTATAGACTAGTGAGATAAACAAAATAATTGCTATGAGATTTCAGTATGTGCATATTAAATTAGACATCTTGAGGCAAAAATAAAGACATGGAAATTGGACAATATAATAAAAGCATGTGTGGGTGTATGGGAGTTCACATATACACATATTCATGGATGCGGATTCTTTTAAATATTTTTATTAATATAAAATAACAGATTTTGTGCATTGTAGTCCAAGAAGATGACCACACTTCCTTCCTTTCTTTCCTCCCCTTTAATATACCTCCAGTTTCCCCTCTCTTCATCAGTTTTTGTAAAGATGTAATTTTTTTTAGGATTTATTTTATTTTTATTGGAAAGGCGGATAGACAGAGAGGAGAGACAGAGAGGAAGATCTTCCGTCCGATGATTCACTCCCCAAGTGAGCACAACGGCTGATGCTATGCCAATCCAAAGCCAGGAGCCTCTTCGGGGTCTCCCACGTGGGTGCAGGGTCCCAAGGCTTGGGGCCATGCTAGATTGCTCTTCCAGGCCACAGGCAGGGAGCTGGAAGGGAGGTGGGGCCGCCAGGATTAGAACTGGCGCCCATATGGGATCCCGGGTGTGCAAGGCGAGGACCTTATTCACTGCGCCATCGTGCTGGGCCCGTAAAGATGTAATTTTAATCCATATTAAACACAAGCTTAATTTGCCACTAATTGTAACATTCAACAAGTAAAAGGAAGACCACAGTTCCACTGGAATATGAACACAGGCTAACAACAACAATCATATCCCAAGTGAGCACTTCATTCCTACACATTTTTTTCCTGCATTTTTAAAAAAAGATTTATTTATTTTTCTTGGAAAGTCAGATATACAGAGAGGAGGAAGATCTTCTGTTTGCTGATTGACTCCCCAAGTGGCCACAATAGGCCCGATCTGAGCTGATCCGAAGCCAGGAGCCTGGAGTTTCTTCCAGATTTCCTGCTCGGGTGCAGAGTCCCAAGGCTTTGGGCTGTCCTTAACTGTGCTTCCAGACCACAAGCAGGGAGCTGGATGGGGAGCGGGGCTGCCGGGATATGAACCAGCACCCATGTGGGATCCCGGTGCATGTAAGGGGAAGATTTAGCCACTGGACTAACGTACCGGGCTCTTTTTTCTCCATTCTATATTAGCTGTTACATATGGAGAAAACATATTTTCCTTTTGAGATTATCTTATTTCACTAAACATAATGGTTCCCAGTTGTATCCATCTTGTTGCCAAAGGTATGGGTGTAGGAGAGAAAGTCATTCGTTCTTTGAACAAAGAGAGCCTTGACTCCCTGTATATTCATGGACCATTTAAAATAATAGATCTCATATTTGGCACAAATAAACAAGGTATACATCATATTCTTTGATCATAATTAACATTACAAATGAATAATTTAGTGTACTTAAAATCTTAACCACTCAGACATGAAGAATTATTCTGCCAGAAAAGAATTATGCTGGAGTGTTAAAAGTCTGTGCTGAAATTAGATTGTTAGCATTGTCAAGTCTGATATTTTATAGACTAATGTATAGGATACACAAAAGCTGTTTTCAGAGTAAAATACATTGATTTATAAAGCTTCTGTTGGGGTCAACATTGTGCCAAAATGCTGGCATGAATCTTGGGAGTGCTGGGTTATTTCTGAATATCTGATTGTTTCTGATATAGCTTCCTGCTAATGTGCCTGGGAGGAAGTGGAAGATGGCCCAAATGCTTTGACCCTTACAACCCATGTGGGAGACCTGCTTAGAGTTCATGGCTTCTGGCTTTGGCCTAATCCGCAACAGCCAGGAGCCAGGAATCTCCTCCAGGTCTCCCACGTGGGTGTGCAGGGTCCCAAGGCTTGGGGCCATGCTAGATTGCTCTTCCAGGCCACAAGCAGGGAGCTGGATGGGAAGTGGGGCCGCTGGGATTAGCACTGGCACCCATATGGGATCCCGGCGTGTTTAAAGCAAGGACTTCAGCTGCTAAGCCACTGCACCAGGCCCCTCTTTCTTGCTCTCTTTTAAAAAAATGCTTTCATTATACAGAAGAGTCTGAAGATGAACTCATCTTAAGAATCTGGTAAAAGAAAATATAATGAATGTAGTTAAGAGAAATGAGGAAACAGATAAAAATCATGAAATTTATAAAGTAGGAACAAATTACATATCAAAAGGTTACATACATTTAGAAACTACTTTTATTTAAAAATTTTTGAAAAACAAAGTATTGAATAAAAATTACAAGAACTCAGAGACATAAAACAAAAAACCCAAAATAGCACCACAGCTCAAAATACAGTGTTCAATACAGAAATTGAGGAAAGGACAGACACTAAGGAAAAACCAAGAAGCCCCCCCAAGGAGAGGCTGGAGAGTCAGGGGTGTTGGCTGGAGACCTGCTTTGAGTAGATTCTTGCAAGTGCTTCCTCAAAGCCGTGCAGTTTCCCTGAGCTCAGCAGCACATGTGTCCAAGGGCCGTGGATGTTGGACTTTCCAAGCAGGCTTTGGATGGAGAGCAGGATAGTCTGCCATGGTGCATTGCGGGCCACTTGAACTTCAGGGTGTGCACACTGAGGCAGTAGCAGCGCTGGGACACTCCACCATGTGACAGACTTATGTGGGAAGCCACTGGATTCTTCCAGGGAGAGCTGTGCGTTGGATCTTCATGTACAGCACCAGCTACTCAAAGGCTGGTCCCCCTACCTGTTTGTAAAGTCTGTCTGATTCAGCAAAGGCAGATTCCATTGATGCCAGAGATGCTGAGGGTCCTTGGCTCCTGCTGTGGCAACCACTGGGTCTTGTGCAGTGCCCCTGCTGTCTTCACTTCCTTAGCAGCTGGTGACAGCTGGCTCCCTGTCATGAGGGGTCATTTGTTGGCACTTGGCAGTGAAGCAGGGACTCTAAGAATGTGACTGCAACTGCCCAGAAACTGTGTTTTTGAAAAGAATATTGACAAGCCTAATACTATACAAATTAAAGAAGAAATTATAACTTTATACTCTGAGAAAAGAGAAGTGAATGAAATAGAAAAGTGAAATTATTTTTAAAGAAATTTTAATTTTCTTTTTTATTTGAAAGGCAAAGTTACAGGGATAGAAGGAGAGACAGAGAATGAGACATCTTCCATCTACTTGTTTACTCTCCAAATGGATACAGTGGCCAGAGCTGAGCTGATCCAAAGCCAGGAGCTTCCTTCAGGTTTCCTACATGGGAGCAGGGACCCATGCAGTTCAGATAGCCTCTGCTGCTCTCCCAGGCACACTAACAATGAGCTGGATTGGAAGTATAGCCGTTGGAGCACAAATTGGTGCCCGCATAGGATTTTGGTGCTGCCAAGGTACACGTGAATGGGAGGCTGATGGGAAACGGGAGAGCAGGACTCTAGTACTGACATGGGATATGGGCATTCCAAGCCTTGGCTAAACTGCTCTGCTAAATGCCTGACCTAGGAGAAGTTTTCTGACATGGACTGCACGAGGCAATTCTAACAACCTTTCCTGCTTATCAAAAAGCAGTTCTTCCATTTCCATATGTCTATTTACATAAAAACACTTGTTTACTTCTTGTCTAGAAAAAAAGATTCTTTCTGTATTTAAGTATTTCTTCCTTTCAAATTTTTGGAATTTGAAAAGATGGAAGAGCTGTTCTGCTGTAATTGCTGCCTTAATTAATCGTAACAGACACATTCTACTTAAGAAATGCTAACCGTAATGTGCATTTATTTTCTAAGACATTTTCCATCAGGAAAATGAAGAGCTTATAATTGGGTTAGGTTTTCCATTTGTTTCCTTTGGGCATTTGCAATTTGGAAACATTTGCTGCCCATAAGCAAAAATTAGCATCAATTTTCAGAGCAGTGCATTTTTCCCTCTAGTAATATACTGTGAATGTTAATTAATACTAGGGACAGTAACAGGACATCATGACTCGCTGCCACATTTTCTGTCTTTCAAAAAACGATCAATTATTGAGGACTTACTATGTGTCGGGTACTGCATAAAGCTCTTTCAGTTCCTTCTTTTAATCCTCACAACAACCTTTTTGTTTTTCTCTATTTGAAAGCATAGATAAGGGGAGAGAGAAGGAAGTAGGAGGCATTCCATGTGCTGGTTTGTTTCCCAAATGTTCTTGACAGCTGGGGCTGAGCCAGGCTGAAGCCAGAGGCTAACTTCATCTGGGTCTGCCACATGGGTGGTAGGAGCTCAAGAATTTGAACCATCATCTGCTGCCACCTCCAAGGATGAGTATTAGCAGGAATCTGGGCTTAGAAGTGATCTGGGATTTGAACCCAAGCACTTCAACGTGGGTTGCAGGCATCTCAAGTAGTGTCTTAACCCCTGTGACAAATGTGTATCCCAATATTTTAAAAACATGCTGATCTAACCATGCATGCTTAGGCACATCTTCTGTGCTTTTGTTTCCAAGACAGCTCTATGCAGAACTGGGCAGTCCTACCTGAGGAAGAGCAGGCACACTCTTAAAGCTTTACATCTGGATGGAGAGCTCCGGTGTAACAACCCACAGGTATCTGGGAGATAACTGCCCTGGGTTACTTTGACCACCAGGAGAGTGGAGGTTGCAGAGAGTCACCCAAAGACTTCCTCCTTGTCCCTTGTGGTTCCACAGCGCTTATACAGGGTCATGCTGTGTGGATAAACAAGCATGCATTTTGCATTTCAGGTGGTTAGCTGTGTACGTTTGTGGCTTGTTCTACAACTGTGACTGCCTAGCTGCATTTGCTTCCAGTTCTTTCATCACTTTCCTTTTCCATTACTTCACTGCTGGGGATTGTAGTCCCTGATAAAAATTCTGTTAGGATGTGAAAATATCAAAAACACTAGGATATGCAGGTTCACTAATTTGTTATCTATTTTTTAAAATTCTTTGCCTTCTTACTTTCCCCCCCCAGGAGGGATGACGTTCTCTGAATGAATGAGTGGGTAGATTTCAGAATCATAGGAGTGAATTTCAGGTGGTTCAGTGGTCCCTGTGTTGTCCCATATTCTGGCTGGGCTTGTCTTGGATGTAGATGATAAAGTTCTGGTGTCTGACCCTGTATGATGAGAAGTGGCACTGCTTTTCCTAGAGTGTTCCCTCTATGGGCACCTTGGACTGTTCTGTTTCTAGCTCCCCTGACCCAGCCTTGATTTTCTAGGATATAGGTTTGTCTGACTGTGCTTTTGTCTTCAGCACTTCATTGGTTTCAATACCCTTTTTATTTGATGAACTTTCTATTCAATTTGTCAGTTCTCTTAAAAAACTCATGAGGAGTTTGGTTCTAGTTGTTTTAATTTATCTGTGAACAGGACAGATATTAACCACATTAGCCATGTTGAGGCACCAGGATGACATCTGATGGCAGGAAAAGGCTCTGGTGCTTTGGTGGTGGATAAGCATTTTTTGATTGTCATTGCTATAAGAATCTTAGAAGGAAAAGTAAATTTGCTGGCTTATTCTGCCATCCTGTCCAAGGAGACCTGATAACTTTTTTTTTTGAGATGAAGCATTCTTTATGTCAGAAAGAATCAAGAGCAAGGATGGGGCATTGGCGGCATGGTGGGTTGAGTCACTGCTTGGGACATATTCCATACTGGTGTGCTGGGTGAAGTCCTGGTTCCACTGCTTCCCAACCAACTTCCTGCTAATGTATTTGGGAAACAGCAAATGATGGTTTAAGTAACTGGAGCCCTGATATCCATGGCAAAAACTCAGATGTAGTTCCGGGCTTCATGGAACAGCCCTAGCTGTTGTGGGCATTTTGGAGCAAACCGGCAGATGGTAGCTCTCTGTTTCTCTTGCTCTCCCTTTCAAATAAAAGAAATATAAACAAATAAATCTTTTATAAAAATGGAATCAAGGCTAAGTAAGTCAATACAGTTTGGTTTACAATAAAATGTTAATATAAAGTCACCGAATTCACATTGAAATGTTGCCATAGCAACGGTCATTTTTGTGAAATTATTTTGGATATTAGATTTTTAAGAAGTGGCTTTTCCAGTGATTTGCTTTAAGGCAGCTTCAATTCTCTTTCTCTGTCTTGGGGTACAAAAAGTGAGAAAGGGGTCTGTATCAAACAGAATTCTTTAGTTGAAATGAACAGAAATCAGTGGGTCATTTAAGTGGAAATGTGTGTGTATACATATATGTATATATAATTTTTACTGGCAGCATGAAGTGGTTCACAGGGCTGCAGGAAATGTGGGAGGGGGTCTTTAGGGAGGCTCTTCAGAGTTGTCAGGAATACGGAGCATCTTGGGAATGTGGGGAGCAGCCAGGAGGATGAGCTCTTTCTGTTTTTAGTTTTATCTTCCTGTATAGAGGGTTCACATCCCAGGGAGTCTGTGATCTGCCTTTGTTTTAAAACAACAACAATAACAACAAAACCCACTCATTCCCACTTTGTCCTAAAGAGATTCTTGCTGAGATTCTAAAGGAGTTTACAAGCTCTTTTAGATTATCAGTCATGAATTATAGAAAATAGACTAAGGGTGACCATGAAGGCAGTGCCATTTCAAATGGAGAAAATATAGTCTGAATAGTTTTGAAAAATATGTCTGAATAGTTTTCGTTTCTGGCAGTGTTTTTCTTTCTTTTTTTTTTTAAGTTGTTTTAAAATGTTTATTACATAGTTGGGATTGCAGACCCATAAGGGTCTCTAGGTGGGATGGGGGGAGGGGAAGATGGATAAGGGAAAAGACCCTGCCCTCCTGTGATGTGGGGGAGGGGTTAGGAGGGTGGAGGCGTGGGAGAGGTTGTGCTGCTCCTTGCACCAGGGACAGAGATGGCTCTCTGATTTCTTCCAAGGGTCCCTGGTTGGAGGGAAAATGTCCTGAGGGTGTTACTTGAGGGGTCTCAATTGTTCTGAGATAGTGTTGGCTTCTTTGCACCAGGTATGAGGTATTACTTCATGCTTGCTGGTTGTCTATATCTGTTTTGGTATGTCCTTAGCCTTAGATGCCTAATGGAGAATTTGGCCTGTAACATTGTTCAACCTTCTTTTTCCTCCTCTTTCTGATCTGTCTTTCATGTGTGTCCTGGTATGTTATCTTTCCTTACATAGAATCAGCAATGGGGGAAGTCCAGTCCCATATGTGGTTCTAGGTTCAGGCACTGTTTTATTAAAACCTGTCTTTGAGATTTTCTTTTGAGTTTCACATTTCTGAATCTTCCTGTAGATTCACCTTATTTTTTTCATTCCTAAATTTCACCAGTGAAGTTCATTCATCAGAATGTTATACCTCATCTTGTTCTCTTCTAGGGACATGCTCAGTGGTGCCTAACCTTGGCTTCCCTCCTTTTCCTAGGCAGTGTCCAAAATGCTACACATTTTTAGGTCCTTCTCCCTTTGCCAGGTGATCCTGGTTTTTATCACAAGAGGTTGGGTACATTCCCCTGTCTGCTGTGGGGATTGGCCGTGAGATGCACTTTGGTCAATGGCATACTAGCAGATGTGATTTGTGTAGAGACTTCAAACAGGTGTATGTCCCCATTGCCTTGCTCTCTTGCTCCCTGTATTGTGCTGTTCTCACAAGAGTGAGTGACATGTGGAGCAGAGCTGTGCCAACCAATCTGTATACTGAGACTGAGCTGTTGCAGCAGACCCATGGACTTACGGGCAGGAGAACAGATCCATTTTGTGGTATAATTCTCAGTTTTGGAAGAATCTGTTAAAGAACATTTTGGTGTCACTGCTGAACTGGTCCATTGTTTATGTCACTGAACATATTTTCATTAAAACTGGGGTTATTTTGGAGTTCATGCCTTAATCCAAGTGAGTACTTGTTGACTTCACACCCTAAACTATCAACATAACTTAGAAAATCAAGCAGTTGCTAAAAAGGTTTCATAGCACAGTGTAGTTCTACAGCATTACTTTCTAGCTGGGTGTATTTTCAATTGGAATTTTAGTATAGGTTAGGATGTACCTCTAGATATTACAAGCTGGCCTGGGCTTTAATAGTTCTTAAGACTTGGCTTAATATGATATCCATCAGGTTTCTAGGCAGAATCCTTCCATGGGGAAGCCATCAACACTTGCCTGTAACTTTTCCTATCTGTAAGGTTGACTTTGAGTCCAACACTCTTGTTTATTTTTTAGTCTGAAAAAAGTCAGTGTTTATTAAGGTCTCGTGTTTGTTGTGGTAGCAGACAGTTAACAATCATGTTTGTCAGGCAAGCCCTCCAGACCATAGACTCTGAGAAGACAGTGTGAACTTTCTTTCTAAATTTCTTCTTCTTTTGTAATGCTTACATAAAAACAGTGCTTGGAGCAGGCATTGTGGTACAGCGTGTGCCCATTCCAGAGCATTAAACTCAGAGAACATTTTCCTCCATTTAACAAAATTCACGTACCCCTGAATAGAAAAATAGAAAATGAGAAATCAAACCCCTTACAAATGTAGGCTTTAGGATCAAAAACAGGGATATGCAATGTTACAACTACTATTTGAATTCCTTTCAGTGCTTTGGCAGATGAGGGATTAGGATTAAGGCAAGCAAAAGAAATACGAGTCACTATCAAAAGGAGATATGCCTTTCCAATTAAGAATAAATTCATCTTTAAAGATAAAATTAAAAGAAAAGATTCATTATTTACTTGAAAATCAGAGTTGGAGAGCAGAGAGAGAGAGAGAGAATATCTTCCATGTGCATTGTGGCTCAAATGGTTACAATGACTGGGGTTGGGCTAGCCTGAAGTCAGAAGCTTCATCTAGATCTCCCACGTGGGCACAAGGTCCCAAGGCTCTGGGCTGTTCACTGCTGCTTTCCCAGGCACATTAGCAGGGGGCTGGATTGGAAGTGGAGCAGCTGGAACAAGAACCAGCACCCATTTGGTAAGCTGGCATCACAGGGAGTAGCTTAATCTATTAAGCAACAGTACTGGCTCCAGAGAAATTTTTAAAAAGACTTATTTATTTGAAATACAGAGTGAGGGAGGAATAGAGTTCTTCTTTCTTCTGGTTCCCTCTCCAGGTTGCTGCAATAGTTAGGAGTGGTCCAGGCCAAGTCCAGGAGTTTTGGGCCCCAAATGCTCAGGCCATTTTCAAGCACTTTGCCGGGAACAATAACAAGGAGCCTGTTTGAAAGTGGAGTGACTGGGACTGAACTGGCTTGCCAGTATGGAATCCTGACATTGCAGGTGGTGGCTTAACCCACTGCACTCCAATGCTGGCCCTGTGTTTTGACTTTTCCTGTTCTGGCTTCTATCCAGCAGCTGGAGGGAGATTTCTTCTTCTGAAGGTTGTGTGGGTGGTGAGCTCTGAGTCTTGCGCACCTGAGCATGTTACTGTCATTTTTTATGGTAAATGCAGCTTGGTTGGTGGAGAATTCCAGGTTACAATTTCCTACTTAAAAGTTTTCCTTTTTGCTTTATAGCAAAGGCTAGCTGGCTGTTCATCCTCTGCAAGCATCTTTGTTTTTGCTGCTTTGCTTCTTCAGCAGTGATTTCTACACACAGGTTCAGGATGTGCGTGCTGGCAGGTCTCAGAGCCAGTCTTTTGCCATTAATTCTACCTGATTCCGAAAGCATGATACCCATCTGAAGAAGTAATTCTTTCCCAGTTTAGGCTAGTTCCCCCACCCCCTTTCTTTTTCTATGATTGTTGCTTCTTTTCTGTTTGTTCTGATTCTTTCTTGAGACATATAGCTGTTTTAAGTTGACTTGCTGGTCTCTGTTCTCAGTATCTTTATTTTCTTTCCCACAACTTCATCTTTGTTCTCTTTCTTTAATGTTCTTGGAATTTTTCCCCTCCTAGAATGATTCCACCCTGTGTTCCTTGTGGTTCTCTGTAGCTTCTCTCCCTGCTGGGTGTCTGGTATCCTCTACCTTCCCTCCTCCTATCTCCTTCAGTCTGCCTGGCTCTCAGCCAGATGCTTTTCTGACTTAGTGCTGACTTAGTCACTTTCTAAACACTTTGTCCCAGACAAGCCCAACTGGGTCAGCCTTCCTCACAGCTCCCTTCTCCCAGACTGTGGAGTGACAAAGCCAATATGCCAAGGGTACCTTTTTCCTTCCTTGGCTTTGAGCGGACCCCAGAGATGGATATTTCATCAAGAATTTATGCAAATAAATAGAACACTGGGTAGGTTGTTTAGCCACTCTTATTTCATAGAATTAATTTTGGAGACTTTAATGGGAACACAAGGCAGGTTTGTAGTAGATATTGCTTAGGTATACAAGAAATCTGTTCTCTGCCTTAATTTTTCCCCCCAAGGGTTTTTTTTTCATTGTCAAGTTCTTTTTATTTAACTGAAATTTTTTACATTAAAAAATTATTATCATTTTAGGATATAGTCTCATACGCCCTGGGATTTCCCTTACCTACCTCCTTACCCCCCATTGAGTTCCCCTAAATTATTATTATAGTATAGGTCTTCATAAACAGTCATATGTCCATCATTGTGGGCCTGGACAATGGCAAAAAGTTCAGCATCCTATTGTCAACATATAATTAACAGTTTCATTGAGCGTCCATCTTTGATCTGGAAGCAGAAATACATTGTGCTTTGTATTCTCTCATCTAGATATGATAATCTCCAGGACACAGTTACTACTGCACATCCCCTTAAATGAAAAGCCACAAAACAATCAACAACAGGAAGGAAACAAGAAATTAAAAACACCATGAAACTAAATAACATGCTATTGAAACATGCTAATGTGACACTGAAGAAATGAAAAAGAAAATCAAGAACCTTGTTGAAGAAAATTATGCTACTGTATGGTCTATGAGTCAGTGAAGAATTTAATGAGAAAGTGTTTTGAAGAGATGAAACTAAATTAAAAAAAATCAAAATCCATGAGATAGTTTCAGCTGATCTTTGTTGATGAGATATGTCTCCTGTAGGCACCAAATAGATGGGTTTTGTATTTCAATCCAGTCTACTTATGTATGACGTTAGATTGATGAGTTTAATCCATTTACATACTGGGTTAATATGAATGGGTGTTAATTTGGTCCTGTCTCCCAAGTTTTAAAATGATGATTTATTTATGTATTTGAAAGGCAGAGTTAGAAGAAGAGAGGTCTTCTATCTGCTAGTTCACTGAATGGCAGCAATAGCTGTGGAAGCCAAGAAACTGGAACTCCATCCATTTCTCTCCTGTGGGTTGGCAAGAGCCCCAACAGTATTTTCCATTGACTTCTTAGGCTTTGCTTTCACTTTTACTCTGGATCCCATGCCATTAGAAAGATTCCCTTAATTGCTTTTTATGTGTTTTCCACTCCAGGTTGGTGACAGGTGGGGCGTGCATCTCACAGATCTTGACGCCTTGGAATGGATGTTGTAGCTGTTAGTCTTTGGCCTGCACTAGTTCTCACTGAGTAGCCTGTATTGTGCCTTTGGATCTTGGGCTCTGCTGTATTTGTGCAGGGCATGTAGTATGCAACTCTAGGGCATAAACCAGGAGACTTTCAGAATTTTAAGAGCCTGACTCTTTCCTAGGCCTCTGTTCCCTTGTCAAACTGTGTCTACTTTGTTCACAGACATTTCCATATTGTAATTTTAAGGATTTTAAGCAGTAGCATCTACGAAAGCCAGAACCTGGGCCACCTGGGTCTTGGTAGACATCCACAGCTCAAACACCCATTTGGTTTCTTCTTATGTCAGAATCATCTGTGCTGAGGGATAGTTCTCTTTTCCTGATGTTCTTGTGATTTAGCTCTTATATGTTACTTCATGGCCACTGAAATACCAGTGATCCTGAGAGGTGTAGCTTGAGAACTCGGGTCCGTTTGCATGCCTTTCCGCTGTCTCTTGGAAACAGCGACCAGCCAACCCTGTGCACAAGGACTCTGGGCTCACCCAGAGTAGAGGAGCCAGGAGCATGGGGCTCCATGTTGCCTCCAAGCCTGGCCATGGTGGCCTGCCAGAGGTGGCATGGCAACATGTTTCCTGAAAGCTGAACACTCTTATTGCAACCATTACTTGACTTTTTATTTTAAGTAATTCTAGACAGTGTTGCAAAAATAATAGCTTTTCCTTATACCCATTACCTAGCTTCTCCTGTTTATATCTTACATAATATACTTATTAAAATCAGGAACCTAATGTTTGTCTGTGGGTAATTACATTGCCCACTTGGCTCTAATTTGTCCAACTTTCCCCTGAGAATATTTCTATTTACGTATTTATTTTAAAAATTTATTTGTTTTTATTGGAAAGGCAGATATGCAGAGAGGAGGAGATACAGAGAGAAAAATATTTTGTCCACTGGTTCACTCCCCAAGTGGCCACAACAGCCAGAGCTGAGCCGATCCATAGCCAGGAACCCAGGAGCTTCTTCTGGGTCTCCCATTCAGGTTCAGGGTCCCAAGTCTTTGGGCTGTCCTCTACTGTTTTCTCAGGCCACAAGCAGGGAGATGGATGGGAAGTGGAACAGCCAGGGCGTGAACTGGTGCCCATATGGGATCCTGGTGTGTGCAAGACAAGGACTTTAGCCACTAGGTGATCTCATTGGGCCCTCTACTTATTTTTTAAAAATGTATTTGAAGGAGAGAGACAGAGATATAAGTATCTGGGCTAGGCCAGGTTGAAGCTGGGAATTCCATCCTAGTCTCCCTTATGGGTGCAGGGGCCCAAGGACTTGGGTTATTCTTTGCTGCTTTCCCAGACAACAGTTTGAGCCAGTAGGTGGCTTAACATGCTGCACCACAATGCTGGCTCCCGATTAGACTAATTTTCTAATAATAAAGGTAACTTTAGTGGGACTGGAGGGAAAATATTAGTTAACAAGAGAAGTAGTCTTGTTTGGTCTTTTCCCCACACCAAAATACACATTATTTTGAGAGTAAATTAAAGGTACCCCTGCATATATGAAATGAAAATGGCTCTGATATTTGGGCTAACACCCAATAGTCAGTGGTTTTTTATATAGTACCTGGTTAATAATTCGCTATTGGAAATCTAATCATGCTGTTCCCTCTTTAGTGGGACCTAGGCTGTGTTGGCGTCACATGACTTGCCACAATTATGCTGTCAGGACTGCAAGGAGCCTTCCCTTGCAGAGATGGGCTGGCCAGCACTTCTCTAAGTATTGTCATGTTTACCGTGCCAGGGTGAAGGTTTGTGCCAGTTAGATGCCCTCCATGTGGTTAAATAGCTTTAGAGTGTTCGGAGAGTCTTGGGTGAGCCCTTTGCTGTACAGGGCAAGCACAGGATATGTGAACAGGACCTGTTCTTTGTTATCTCTGGCTGTGAAGCTGCTTTCTTAGGGCTGGTGATTGTGATCAACATTTGAAAGTGCTTACACCCTGTGTATTGTATTAATTATTTCCTTTAATCCTGATCATCTATACATAGATGGTGTCAATGAAACTCATTTTTACAGATGAAACGTAAGAATCTGGACAACTGGATCCAAATCAAGTAGCCATTAAGAGCACAGCCCAGGTAGCCTGGCTCCGAGCCTGTCTCTTAACTGCCCAAGCGTACTGGGGCATAGGTGAACACAATGTTATTCTGTTTGATTTGGCTTTTAGTGGTGTTGCCTTTGATTTGTCTAATACTTCCGCTCAGGGCCTCACGTTCTCATTACTAACCTGCATCCCCTTTTAAGGCTGAAGTGCAGCAGCCCTATAATTTCTGACACCATGGTGTCTTTTTTTAAGATTTATTTTTATTATTTTTTTTATTGGAAAGGCACATATACAGAGAGGAGACACAGAGAGGAAGATCATCCATCCGATGATTCACTCCCCAAGTGAGTGCAACGGCCAGTGCTATGCCGATCCGAAGCCAGGAGCCTCTTCCGGGTCTCCCACAGGGGTGCAGGGTCCCAAAGCTTTGGGCTGTCCTCGACTGCTTTCCCGGGCCACAGGCAGGGAGCTGGAAGGGAAGCAGGGCTGCCAGGGATAGAACCGGCGCCCATATGGGATCCTAGGCGTATAAGGTGAGGACCTTAACCACTGTGCCACCGCACCAGGCCCCACCATGGTGTCTTTAAAATTGCTGTTAAAAGCAAACTTTAGGCTTGCAAAAATAAGTCTGTGTGCACTCAACAGAATGCCCCCAAGGTTATTTCTGAGTTGTGGAGTGATGATCATTTTAAAAAAGGTTGTGTTTCTTTTTTGACTTGTTTTTTTAGTTTTCTCCAATAAATATTTCTGTAATTAAGAAATGTTGGATGTTTGAAAAAGTTGTGATTTTATATTGTGGGCTAATAACCTGCATTTAACTTTTTGATGAGTGACAAAAGATAAAATACAGATATGTGTTCGGCTTAGCAGTTAAGCCGCTGCTTGGGTTGCTCAAATGCCATACCAGAGAGCCTGATCCTAGGGCTTTGTTTTGCTTCCAGTTTTAGCTTCCTGCTAATATGTACTCTGGAAGGCATCATTTGATGGATTAAGTACAACATAGGTCCTGTTACCCATGGAGAAGATCCCATCTAAGTTTGGTCTTTCAGCTTCAGCCTGGCCCAGCACCAGCTATTGCAGGCATATGAGGAGTGAATCAGTAGATGGAAGATTACTCTGTTCACTAACAGAAGAATGGATAGGCAGAACATAGTATATTCACCCAATAGGATATTATTTCACCTTAAAAAGGATGTGATGAGGCCATCTTGGTGGCACATTAAGCTAATCCTGTACCCTGAGGCATTGGCATCCCAAATGGGCACCAGATTGTGCCCTGGATGCTCCATTTCCCATCCAGCTTCCTGTTTATGGCCTTGGAAAGCAATGGAGGATGACTTGAAGATCTGGGCTCGTGTACCACATGGGAGACCCAGAGGAAGTTCCCGGCTCCTGGCTTTGGATCAGTTCAGCTCTGGCTGTTGCGGCCATTTGGGGAGTGAACCAGTAGATTGAAGACCACTCTCTGCCTCTCCTTCTCTCTCTGTAAAATAGGCCTTTCAAATAAAAAAACATGTGTTTTTAAAGGATGAGGTGAACATTTAGCACAGCAGCTGGGACACTACTTCTGATGCCTTTGTCCCATTTTGGAGTGCCTGGATTCAAGTCCAGTTCCATTTCTGATCTAGCTTCTTGCTGTTTGATGCCTTGGGAGGCAGGGGATGATGGCTCAGGCTCTTGGGCTCCAGGCATACACATGGGAGATTCTGGTTTTGGGCTGATCCAGCCCTGGGCTATTAGGGGCATTTGAGGAGTGAACTAGGAGACAGAAGATCTCTTTTTCCTTTTCTTGCCTTTCAAACAGAATGAATACTAATAAAGAAGGTAAATTCTGACTAGGACAAGTGCAAAAATATTCTCTTTTTACATTCTGGTATCCTATGCACTTTTCCCCAGCCTTGTGAGAATGCTTTTTTGGCACAAAGTGGGCAGTCACAGGAGCCCCAAGTCAGGGAAAGCTGGGAAGGACCTGATTAACTCAAATAGCTCCTCTCATTATTAAAATTCTCCTCACTTTTCAATCTGTTATTTCTCTTTTCCATTTGCACAAGGCATCTTTAGTATGAGTCACAGTAAGAAACTCAACATAAGAATATGCCAGGTTGCAAAATACACATCATTTTCCCCCTAATGGCATAGTCAAGATTTTAAAATTGAGGTAACTTAACAGCATGGATTTTGGAGCTTGTTGCCTTTTTTTTTTTTGGCTAATATAAACTGCATTTTTGATGATAAAAATTGGCTAAAATCCTGATTTAATTAAGCTATTCTCAAGTTTGAAACAGTTGCCCATTCAGAGCTGTGCTCTTCAAATTAAAGATGAAAGGCATATTACACTGTACATAGTGTAGGGAGACCACAGGAGAAGGCATTTCACGCCAGCCTGCTATTCAGAGTCTGTGTGTATGTCTGTCATTTTTGTGGCATAGCTATCTTGTGTGTGTATAGTTGGTGGGTGTGATTTGGGGTATATGTGAGGGATGACACTATGTGTAGTTATGGTCTATTTGTGTGTAATACTATGTGCTGCATATGTTGGTGTGGTGGGTGTGTCATGCTGTGTGTGTGTGTTGTGTGGTCATGTGCAGAGAGTTGACACTCAGGGCTTAGAGTATTTAAGAGTATCTGTTTAGATAAATCAGGAAAGTCTTCGAATGTTTCATCTCAGAAACTGACAGGTACATTCTTTTTTATATTTAAAAAATTGGTTTATTTTCTTTTTAATATTGTTTACATAATTGATAGGGATACATGCCTATGTGGACCTCTAATTAGGGTGGGGAGATTCAGGTAATGAGGAAGGTTATATATGTTTCAGTTTTTTTTTTCTCCTAATGTCACAGGGGAGGAAGGGGTGAAGGTTGTTCCTTTCTTGCTTTCACTACATCCTTGCCCAACCTGGTCCACTGCCAGACCTGGCTTTCATATGACCTGGCAGGTGCTGTGAGCTAACCCAGCTTGTGCCACATCCATTCTGGCTTTTGTTAATGCCAGTGGGTGCTGTAGCCTTGCCCAGCCTGGCCCACCCACAGCCTCAGCTCCTGCAGCTTAGCAGGGAAGTCCCCAGAATTTCCCTACCAGGTCTCTTGGCGAGTATTAAAACCTAACTCAGCTAGGCATAACCCACACCCTGTCTTGGCTCGGCCTGTTACCACCCTTAGCTCTCTGTTTAAACCAGCAAATGCTGCAGTCCCATAGAGGTGAACCCACAATTCCCCTATAGAATCTGCCCGCAGATCTGGTTCTCTTGCATTTTTGTTGGGTGCTGCAGCCCAGCCTGACCTGGCTCATTCCCTGCTCTGTCATTTGTGCACAGGTACGGTGGCCTAGTCCAGCCAGGCAGGCCTTCTAGGCCCAGCTTTTGTAGCAGGTGATGCTATTTAACTCAGCCCAGGTCTCCTGTGGGCAGGTGCCTTAGCTTGACCCTGCTCTTGGGCTTCTCTCCTCTAAACAACCCCATCTCAGCTCTCTTGCCTACCTGTGGGTGCAGTGACCTGGTCCATGGAAGATCCCAGAAGTGATTCCTTCCCCATCAAACATGCCTTTAGTTGGCTCCCACTCCAATGCATCCCCAGAACCCCTTCCCTGGCAATTTGCATCCCCTCAACCTGGGTGCTGGAGTAGCATGTCCTGACTGGGCGTTTCCTGCCTTTCACACTTACCTTAAAAAAAAAAATAAGAAGCTATTCTGGCATACTGGTATAGTTAATACAAATTTGGCATTAACCAGTCCCAGAGCGCCCACCAGCTACTGGCTGTTTTTCTCCCAGCATTGGAACATTTACTTAGATTTAAGGCGACATAGGCAGTTGCCCCTATCTTGTGGATAGGTACATTCTTAAAGCCAAATGTTTGGTTTTCTGGAAGAAATGTCAGATTATAAATTAGATTAAAATGAAGGTGGTTTTCCACCATCCTGTAATTTCACCTGATGTCGTTTAGCAACAGCCACGTGGGAGCTTCAGAGTTATGATCAGAGCTTCCACGGGGTCTCTTTCCTGTCTCTGATGTGCCGATCTATTCCCCTTGGTCATTTACAAGCATTTCTTGCTCTTCAGAGGTTGTTGTGTGGGAGGATGTGCCTCATTTTGTCATCTCTTTCTGCTGGCCCTGGGCCACCTCGTGGGAGACAGTGTTATTTTGAGGCTAAGAATGGGAGCTCAAATCACACTTCCTGGATCTAAACCCTGGCTCTCTCAACTAGGCAAGGGCTTAACTGGGATGATTTTCCTTATCTGTAAAATGGGGTCATGATGTAGTTCTTGCAGAGCTGTTAGTGCAGGAGGGTTTTTAGGAGATGATGCGGAGTGCTTGTAACAAACTTGTTCACTGTACACACATTTGGTGCTGGAAGGCTCTTGTTATGGCTGGGCCTCTACAGGTGTAGGGAAGAGACCAGTAGACACCATTCAGTGAACTGTTTTTTTCCACCATTTAGTGTGAATTGTGAATTCACCGTGGCCCTTTTTATCCATGGGTTCAACATCCATGCATTCAACCTAGCACAGATTAGAAATATTTGACAAAAAATTGCACCTGAAGCTCATATGCACATTTTTCTTGACAACTACTGAATCAGCATTTACATTGGGTTAGATAAGTCATGCCAGATGATGCAAAGTGTACAGGAGGATGTGTGCATGTTGTAAGCCCTTTGACTCGTCTGTGAATTTTGGTGTCTGACAAGGATCCTGGAACTAATCCCCTGAGGGTATAGGGGGACAACTGTATTTTGCCTGATGTGCTGAAGCTGATTAGATTCATGCATGACCCCTTCACACTTGCAATGCTGTGTCCTGCCCTCTTGGCGGGATAAATAATGGATCATGTAGTGAATACTCATAAGAGACTTTGAATATGTGAATGGGCTTAGGTCTGACCTATTGTTGCAACAAAACTGCTTGCTTTCACATGCTGAAACTGGCCCTGCCACCTGTTTCCTGTGCTGGAATAGGAAAGTGTCACAGCAAGGCAGAAAGGCACTCAGAGTGTTCAAAACAACAGCCAGTGGTATAGCCCTTGCATGTTATAAAGGTCACTCTGGCTATGCAGTTGCCTGGCGCAGATTTCAGAAGAGACTTCACATTTTGTCCTGGTTACCTTTGAGCAAAGTGCCTGTTAGATTCTGGGGGAAGTCACTGCCCTGGTGGTTCAGCTATATACATTCTACATGGGAGAATGTGAATCTAATTTTTTTTTTTTTAGATTTAAAAATTTTTATTGGAAAGGCAGATAAACAGGGAGGAGGAGTGACAGAGAGGAAGATCTTCTGTCCGATGGTTCACTCCCTAAGTGGCTGCAACAGCTAGAGCTGAGCTGATTTGAAGCCAGGAACCCAGAGCCTCTTCCAGGTCTCCCATGCAGGTGCAGGGTCCCAAGATTTTGGGCTGTTCTCAATTGCTTTCCCAGGCTACAAGCAGGGAGCTGGATAGGAAGCAGTGCCACTGGTATTAGAACCAGCACCCATATGGGATCTCAGTACGTTCAAAGCAAGGACTTTAACCGCCATGCTATGACGCCAGGCCCTGAATCTAATTCCTGTCACTGACTTCAGATTCCAACTTCCTGCTAATGCAGACCCTGGGAGACAACAGTGATGGCTCAAGTTACTGAGTTTGTGCTATCCATGTGAGAGACGTGGATTGAATTCCATGATCTTGACTTTGACTTGGCTCATCCCCAGCATTGCAGACATTTAGGGAGATGATCCAGCAGATGAGAGCTGTCTCCTGACATCCTTATGGGTTAATGGGTTAAGCCATTGCTTGTGTCACTGGCATCCCATGTGGGTGTTGGTTTGAGTCTGGCTACTCCAATTCTGATCCTCTGTTTAGGAAAGTAATGGAAGGTGGTCCCAAGTGCTTAGACCTTTGCTACCCACATGGGAGAACAGCAGGAGTGCCCGACTTTGGCCTGGCTGGCTGTATGACTATCTAAGTAGTATAGTAGACTGCTACATAAAGAGAAATTATGATTTTTCTGAGGCTGCTGCCGAGCCACAGCAAAGGGGTGAGGTAAGGGCGACAACTCTGATGGGGCTGGTGTGGCAGTCAGGGAGGGATTCACAGAGGATGATGAGGATTTTCCTAGATGGAGAAGGAGGCAGCAGAGCAGTGCATAAAAGCTTGGCTGTGTGAGTGTGAAAAATGAGGTATGGCTGGTGTTTAGGCTACATGGTAGAGAGGAGGGACTTGGGGTGGTTGGGTCCAGAGGGTAAAGGACCTTATATTTTGCCGTAGGAGCTTGAATTCTCTCCTGCAGGCCATTGGTTCTTGAACTTTAGAAGAAATGAGAATCACCTAGGGAGCTCATTAGCAGCGGGGATTCCGAGGTCTTCTCTTGGAGGAAATGCATGCTGGTAGTCTGGGGTTTGGGAAGCCACAGCTTAATGAGCTCCCCAGCTGATTCCAGTGTGGCTGGCCCACAGACCTGCCCATTGCTGTGGACTAGGAGGGCTTTTAAGAACAAGGAGTGACATGACCCACTTTCTTTCTTTTTTAAGGAAGACAGTTCTACCAACTGTGTAGAAGAGGGAGTGACTACTGGCAGGGAAAATATACGGGAGTTTGCTGCAGGTGAGAGATGATGAGAATGGAGGCTAAAATGTTCATGGAAATGAAGAAAAGGGCTGAATTTAGTAGACCTGAGTTAGAATGCCTGGGATGTGCATTTGGGCAAGCAATTGAATTTCTGAGTAGCATACCTGCATCTCACATTGGAGTGCTTGGTTTGAATCTAGACTCCAGATGCTTATGAATGTGGACCCTGGGAGGCAGTCATGATGGCTTGAATAGTTGGGTTCCTGCCACTCACATGGAAGATCTGGATGGACTGATTTCCTCCTGGTTCAGATGGGGGCCGTTGGAGGCATGTGTGGAAGGAATCAGGGGGTCTCTGCTTCTCAAAATGATAAAAACCAGGTGATGTAAGTTGGAAGGAAGAAGGGGGGACTGAAACTATTAAAGATTTATTCCTGCTGTTTGTTGAACAAAAGAATAAACAATTGAGTAAATGTGGGATGACAAATATATGGGATGGGATGAAAAAGGAAAATTCCATTTTAGATGTGCACATTTGAAGTTAATGAAAGAAATATTTACAGTTTGTGAGGAAAGTTCACAGATTTGGACACAGATGTAGAAGTAGTCAGAAGACAGAATTCTTATAACAATAGCATAAACTGAGGACCTCTTTCTTTTAAAATGATTTATTTATTTAAAAATGACAGCTTAGGGAGGCAGAAATAGAAAGAGGGAGGGAGAGCAAGTGAGTGAGTGATTCTGTCTGATGGTTCACTCCCCAAATGGGCCCAACAGCCAGGCCCGGACCAGGCTGCCAAAACCAGGAGTCTGAACTCCATTTGAGTCTCCTACACGATGTCACGTGGGCCAAGCATTTGGGCCTCTTCCATGGCTTTCCCAAGTGCATTAGAGGGGAGTTGAAAGGGAAGCTGAGCAGCTAAGACTCAAATCTATGCTTTTATATGGGATTCTGCCATTGCAAGTGGCAGCTTAACCCCCTGGGTCACCATGACGACACCCAAGACACATTGCTCTTGTGCAAATCAAGAGTAAGTAAGTGTGAAATAGAATAAAGTCATGATTGGGAACAAAACCAAATGTTATGAGGAGTATTCTTTGAACAGTTTTAAGAAAAAAGGTTTTGACGCGCGTGTATGTATGTGCGTTCGAGTGTGTGGTCAGTCTGAATGCTGACACTTATTCTACTCAAACCTTTTCTTCCAGTACTGTTTCCTAATCGGTTTAGGTCTCAGATGTCATTCCTGAATCAGGATAGCAACAGCACATCAAGAGCATAAAGAAGGTCTTCCTTTTTGCTATAACTGGAGAGCAGTACTTGGCTAAAATAAAAGGCATTTTGGCTTTAAATTTGATGTGGGTTAGGACATACTGACACTTGCACCTGCAATATTTGTTTCTTTGTAGCATTTAGGTTAGAATCAGTCTGGCAGGATCTCTTTGTTATCTGTTAAGCGTCTACAGATTTTGAAGATGTATTAATATACTCCCATTAGATTCAAGGGTGCCCATGTCACTGTGTTTTGGGAACATAATCATATTCCCATTAAGAAGTCTCTGCTCATATGTTTGTCAAAAACAAAATCAACTTGATTTGTACTCCACTTTTCACATGGTTATGTATCAAATTCTGTCCAGGATTGTTAATCTGTGCTTATTGTAATCATTTTTGTAACCCATCATGATGCAGTGGAGGTGTGAACAGCTTTTTTTTTTCCTTTTTGAAATATTTATTTGAAAGGCAGAGGGAGGAAGCTGATGGGATGATGGCGGGGGAGGGGGGAGAAGAGAGAGAGAAACCAATCTTCCTTATGCTAATTCATTCCTCAACTGCCTGAAACAGCTAATCAGCCTGGGCTGTGGCAGGCTGAAGCCAGGAGCTAGGAGCTCCATTCTGGTCTCCCACATGGCTGTAGGGGCTCAAAGTATTCAGGCCACTTTTTCTTCTTCTTTTTCTTTTTTTTTTTTTTTTTGCCGCTTTCTCAGGTGAATATTAGTTGGAAGCTGGATTGAAGTGTAGAATAACCAGACTCAAACTGGTGCTGGATACAGGAGAGCAGTTTTACAAGAGGTGGTATAGCCTAATGTGCTAGAACATGAGCTCTGTGAGCAGTCTTTAGACTGGATTGTACAACAAATTCTGGGCCCTTGAGGTTCCCCAGTCAGAGTTCTTGGCTTTTGAGAGTACTTTATCTAAAATTCTGGAAGTTTCTCCAGCTGAGTTCAAGGAAATTTTCTTTACAGGAAAAACATGTTAGAAAACCATATGGTACAACCAGGCGCAATAATCTAGTGGCCAATGTCTTGCATGCACTGGGGTCCAATATGGGCTGCTCCACTTCCCATCCAGCTTCTTGCTTGTGGCCTGGGAGGGCAGTGGAGGATGCCCCAAAGCGTTGGAACCCTTTAACGCATGGGGGACCCAGAGGAAGCTCCTGGCTTTGGATTGGCTCAACTCTGGCCGTTGTGGCCCCTTGGGGAGTGAGCCAGTGGATGGAAGATCTTTTTCTCTGCCTCTCCTTCTCTCTGTAAATCTGATTTTCCCAGAAAAACAAAGAAACCATAAAGAAAGAAAACCATATGGTAGTTTAAATACCATTTGCAGCTGGAAACAAGCTAGAGGAGGAGCTTGTGGGTTGGAGGTGCTGGATGATCAAGCTTCACTCTGACTCCTTCAGAACTTGAGTGGGCATTCTGGAAGCACAGAGGCACTTGGGCTGTGGGGCTTCTTGTCGCTGAGGGCCAGAATTGTTCTGAAGACTCATCTAAAAGGAAAACACTTTAATACTTATACTTATTGGGTTAAACAGGAGTCCAGTTGTTCAATTATAGGTCTTCTGCTGTGACTCCAATGGTTGGGGAGCTAACGGGATGACCTGGCTGGGGTTGGGTTTCTTCTGGTAAGAATGAGAGCCTGAAGGGGGACAGTGGGCTGGGTTGCACATGGCTGTAATCTCCCTTAGCATGGCTGTGGCGTTTGGTGATGGTTGATGCTAACTACCCCAGCTCAGGTCTCCCACCTGTGCTGGTACTTCGTTCTGACTCTTAAATTTCTTCCCATTTTTCCTCTCCAAACCTCTCAGTCTCAGCCCCTTGCTTACCAGCAAGTACAGTGGTCTTGTCCATGAAAATTCCTCACCTGAATATTAACCCTTAGGTCTCTGCTTGCCCCACCTTTGCTATTCCTCAGAACCCCCTATAAGCCCACACCCCAAAGTTCTCAAAGCTCATTGCTGGGTGGCCTAACTCGCTGCAGCTGCCAGTTGGGCAGGTCAGAGGTTCCCAAACCAGACACAACTCTTAGTGATATTATTTTATATTGAAGCCTTCAATCCAAAGAAGAAATAAACATTTCAACTGTGTTTTATGTTCTGCAATTGAAGCTAAAAATGTTGAAGCAACTTATCTTGTTATTTAATTAATTTATTTGACAGAGAGAACAAGTGAGAGTGCATGAGTGAGCCAGCGTGTATATTCTCACTTGCTGGTTCCCTGCCCACAATGGCCAGGGCTGAGCTGGAGTCTGGGTCCCACATGAGTAACAAGAACCAAATTATTGGGCCCGGCACCGTGGCGCAAGTGGTTAAAGGTCCTCGCCTTGCACGCCCGGGATCCCATATGGGCGCCGGTTCTAATCCCGGCAGCCCCGCTTCCCTTCCAGCTCCCTGCCTGTGGCCCGGGAAAGCAGTTGAGGACGGCCCAAAGCTTTGGTCCCCTGCACCCGTGTGGGAGACCCGGAAGAGGCTCCTGGCTTCGGATCGGCATAGTATCGGCCCTTTGCACTCACTTGGGGAGTGAATCATTGGACGGAAGATCTTCCTCTCTGTCTCTCCTCTCTGTATATCTGCCTTTCCAATAAAAAAATAATAAAAATAAAAATCTTAAAAAAAAAAAGAACCAAATTATTATAGGATGCAGCATGGCTGCCTTCTAGGATCTGTGTTAGAAGAAAGTGGAGTCAAAAGAATTGAACCTAGGTGGTTCAATATAGAATGCAGGTGTCTTAACTGCTAGGTTAAATGCCAGCTCCCTACTTTATTCTTAGTAGTTGTTGAATTTTGTCAATATGGCTTGTACTGTGGCTACATGAAATCCTTGTTCTTGTTTTTATTTTTGTGTTGTCACTTTCAAATATTCTAATCACTTGCAAGTTCATTTCCATTTTTCATGAATGCTGTCTTTCACTGTTTGCAATAGGATGTTATGTGTCTATCACTGGGGACAAGGAGGCAACCTAGTTAGGTGCCTTTTTGTTGCACCTGAAGTGAGTAACAGGTGTACAGTGATCAGTGATGGGTGGATTTTGAAAGGACTCATCGGCTTGGTTTCTGATCTTGATGTTCATCTGTTTCTTACATAGTGCTTTGTGGACTGAAGGTTAGAGGCAGTTTGTGGTTTGTGACTATTTAGTTAGCCTGCAGCGGCAGCTGCCATCTGAATCCTTTTGCTGAGTGACATATTATTTAACCCAATAGTGATAACTGAAATTTGTACATACTGGAATTGTGCAAAGGAAGGGGTGCCTGTAATCTGTTGAAATGAATCACTTAGTAGTAAATAAAACTAAAATATTTGGGCCTGGCAGGATAGCCTAGCAGCTAAATTCCTTGCCTTGCATGTGCTGGGATCCCATATGGGCACTGGTTCTAATCCTGGCATTTCCACTTCCCATCCAGCTCCCTGCTTGTGACCTGGGAAAGCAATTGAGGACAGCCCAAAACCTAGCGATCCTACACTCACATGGCAGGCACATAGTAGGCTCTGGGCTCCTGGCTTAGGATCAGCTCAGCTCTGGCTGTTGTGGTCACTTGTGGAGTAAATCATCAGATGGAAGATCTTCCTCTCTGGCTCTCTTCTTCTCTGTGTATCTAACTTCATAATAAAAACAAATCTTAGAAAAAACTAAAATATTTAAGTACACTCTGTAAACATCCTGGGTCTTCAACTCTGAATATTTTATTTGCATCAGAATGCTGAAATTGTACTATTCTGGTCTTTAAAAATTATGTTAGTGCCTCTGATCGCTGTGATTGTCTTCTCAAAGTAATGTTCTTGTTGCTTCCCTGCCAAGTCTTTGTCGCCTCTCTGATGAGTCTTTGGGCAGCTCTTTCTCTGAGATGCACTATCCCCTTTCATGCACAGAGCAGGCAAGCCAAGCCAAGCCAAGCCAAGCCAAGCCAAGCCAAGCCAAGCCAAGCCAAGCCAAGCCAAGCCAAGCCAAGCCAAGCCTTGCCTATCCCTGGTATCTAATACCCTCTCTCCTCACTCCCTCCTGGTTCCTGTGGTTCAGAATTGCCCTCCAGAAGCACGCACCTGTCTCTAAAGCTCTTACCTCCCAGCCAGGGTAAAAGTTTAGCCTTTCTGCGCCTGGAGTCAGCCAGGCAGAGCCTGATTTTTTAGTGAATAACTCACAAACACTGAAGAACGCCTCATAGTGGTTGCTGCAACCTCTTAAACCTCAGGCCAACCCACTTTTTTTCCCTTCCTTTTAAGGATCTAAGTTTCAGGAACTCTTCTGTAATATTTAACATGAACTTCAAAGGTTCACAAAGGAAAAGTTTCCTGAAGAGGCCCCGTCTCTCTACTTTTTTTTTTTCCTTTGGCACTTTTGATGTATTTTCAATGTAGCAAAATAAGTTTTAAGTGGATCCAGGGAGGCGCCATGTGGTTCTTTTGTACCTCCAAATACTGAAAACATAGGTAGGCGCCTAGGAAGCCTTAACAAATGCTTATTGCGTTATTGATTAAAGTTCCACACTCCAGGTACACTTTGATTTACATGTAGATTTATTTCTGGAAACTGTTGCGTTGGGGAGTGGGAAGGGAGATGTGGTAATAGATTGGAAGGAAGGAAAGAAGTTGCTCAGAGATATCTACTGCCAACCCTTTTCATAGAATGATACATTTGAACATCTTTTGATGGTGGGTATATTTCAGGCAACCATCTTTTGTTTGAATCTGCATTTTAAATATTTGCTTTAAATCTGATAGTCATCTATTAATAGGCAGTCATCTGTTCATACAGTCCAAACAAAGTGCTGATGTTTTGAAAGATAAGGCAGTAAGATTTGGGAAAAGATACTTCATCAGAGTATGTTTGACACTTGTTCTTTGGCAGGGAAAAGCATCCAACCTTATGGAAGTTTCTTTTGGAGATGCCTATGGCTGGATTGTCAAGTGCTCCATCTCCAAGAGCCTGGAACTTCTTGGTCTCCCATGTGATTGCAGGACCCAAGTACTTAGATCTTCTTCCACTGCTTTCCCAGGCACAAGAGCAGAGAACTGGCTAGGAGGTGGATCAGTGGACACTTGAACTTGTACCCCCAGCATTGCAGGCAGAGGCTTAGGCTGCTATGCCAGCCTTGTGGCTCTTACAGAATTTGTATTTTGCGCCTGTCTTGGATTAGTTTATGCCAAGATTCCCTGGTGGTTTGGAAGCAGTGACATTGTGTTTATGGGAAACCATTCCTCCAATCCAAAGCTAGCACATTTTCTCAACATAGTTGGAAGACTGGTCTCACAAACTGCATTAGGATCAGGCAAAGTGTGTCTAGGATGCAGATAGAGTTCACTGTAGTGTCTAAGGATCCTTCAAGGGTCAGTGAGGATGGGGGTGAACCCAGGGAAGTAATACGAGAAAGAAGCTCTGTGGTACTGACGGGAGGACATGTTCAGGAGCCGAAAGTCTAGGGCTTGGGGTTTTGTTTGAGGAGCAAGATGTTTGCTTTCTCTAGAATTTAGGGGAGCATCATTTCAGATCCACTGGACCTCCTTTGTTCTGAGTAATCCTCTAACTGCTATTGGCTTCTCTGGCATCTTAACCCCAGGATGGTGGCAGTGCATGTGCACTTCCCTGCACCCTCATTTTATCTTCAAGAGGCTATTCAAGCAGGGCATCAAAACTATCATGAGGAGGCACATTATTAGAGAATAATGTGTGAATTTAGAAAGTTTTTGGCACCCAAATAAACTAATTTTTTTTTTAGGATACACACATACCATTCATTGGTTTACTCCCCAAATGGCCATAATGATCAGAGTTGGGCCAGGCTTGGCTGGAGCCTAGAGCTTCATCCAATGTGGGTACAGGGGCCCACACATTTGCTTTTTTTTTTTTGCTTTCCAGGCATATTATCAGGGAACTGGATCAGGAGTGGAGCAACTAGCACATGACGTGACACCCATATGGGATGCCAGTGTCATAGGTGGTAGCTTAACTCAGTGCACTACAACACTGGCTCCAATAAACTCATCTTTTAATTTTACTTTCCACAAAATTTTTAAATAGTTTCATTTTCCTCCTGATATAGCCTGTGGACTGACTTTACTTTCTTATTTTTATTTGTTCTATGCTCATGACTTACTTTGTTTTATGGTCTGTTTGTGTATTTCTAAGTAATCCTGAAATTTTTCTTGGACTAAGGTATAGCTTGAGTGAAGAATGAATAAATAGACCTCCTGGGTTTATAGTGGCTCTGGTCCACTTTAGGATGAGTTTGTCACCAAATGACTACTTATATTCAGTTTAATATCTGGTGCTGATTGGTTTCCGATCAGGCAATAGATTCTGATGACCTAACCTTTGCCCTGTCATTAGAACCACCAGCCTCTCGTGGTGGCCTTTGGCCTAGTGGTAAAACACCTGTAGCTCATGTCAGAGTGGTGGGTTTGAGACCTACTTCTGGCTCCTGGCTCCAGCTTGCTGCTAATTCATATCCTGGAAGGCAGTGGTGATGGCTTTGGTAATTGGGTTTCTGCCACCCATGTGGGAGACCTGTATTGAGTTCCTAGTTCATGGTTTTGGCTTGGATTCACCTTGCCCCAGTCAGCCACTGCAGATATTTGGAATATGAACCAGCAAAACTGGGAGTGCTCTTGCTTTCCACCTCTCAAAAGACAAAACACCCATTGCCCTCCAAGCCCCACCAACCCCTCTTAGACATTGTCTTTACCCACTCTGGCACCTTCGAAATGGCAGTGTCAGAGTTAAATGATAAGCATTGAAGGGTTAAAACTCAGTGAAGTAACACTACTCCATTTGTCTTTTCTGTGTTACTTCTGTACTTTCAACCTTTGAATCTTTAATTTTGATCAAAAGATAAAAGCAAGTATAGTTTTTAGCCTGGAATATTCTGCTAAATGTTACTATAAGTCAGCATCTTTGGAACTCCAATATGATTTTTACAACAAAGAGCACCCCAACCTATTAAAAAAATGATCATCCCTCCTCTTCGCTGAGGAATATGTTGAGGGTGGGGACTCTTCATTGTTAAAGTTCTCATGCATCTGCGCGACACAAGAGCTAGTGTGCACCTGTCAGGCTGGGTCTCAAGAAGGAAAGAGCTCCTGGCATTCTACCTGAAGAAACACAACACAATATGCAAATAAGAGTGAGAGATTGAGACTCTTTACCAAGACTGGACTCACTCAGGGAAGGCAAAGCCAGCCAGCCAGGCATAGGTGTTGTGATTTAAATTCTGTTGGCAGTCAGAAGGGCTTTGCTCATGCAAAGATAAAAAGGTATTTGTGTGAATATTGCCACAGAGACTTTGCTTGCTTTTAATTTGCTAAATGTCATTTCTATTCACTGCTTGAAATTAGACTTCAAATCATTCTAACAGTGAGAAACACTGCAAAAATATTTCAGATAAGGTGAGAATAAGAACTAAAGCTTGTAACTATGGCAGACCAGGCGTCTCCAACTGGAAGCAAATTTGATTCTTTAGAAAATCCCTTCCAATGCTCTAGTATGTTTTCTTAATTTCCTTCCATGAGTCAATTTCTTTGGAAGGAATAGGTAGATGGAGCCATTTGAGCATTTGAGAGTCATAAATGTCTTTTGCATGTCTTGCTTGTTATTGTTTTATATCTTGGGAACAAAAGATTTTTTTTTAAAGCTGAATTCCATCCAGTTCCATTAGAGTCTAAGGGGAGCTAAATGACCCATTTTCAGAGCCCTTTAGAGTGACAGTGGGACATTTGCTGCCTAGTAGCCCTGCTCAGAAGGGTTTAAATAATCCTATGAGTGATCAGTCTTACTCACTTTTTGCTTTGTATTGTAATTTTTGCTTTCTCATTTGTCTCTATTGTTAATAAAACAGCTTTCTTTAGGTGAAAGGGAGAGAGCAACCTCGGGAGCCTCTGAACTTCAGATAATGGGCAGATATTCATTCACAACCTGTCTACGTTTGGCAAAATAACCCAGCAAACTGAACTTCCATTATGTGCAGCGTCTGTGCCACCCAGGGTAGGGTGCAAGACACCCAACGGCAGCTACAATCACTCAGGAGATAAGATCTATAATAAAATAATTTTTTATGCCTATGTGTGAGCATGAATGGAGCAGTCTCTATGACTGGAATAAAAAACAATTCTGCAGCAAGACTAGAGCACAAACTCTGTGAAATTGATTTATTGTTTTTCATAAACCATCTGGTGCAGGGAAGGATTGAAGTTAAGGTGTTACATGCTACTAGGAGCCCACTGGTAAGATTAATTTGCAAAAACAAACTTTAATTTTATATTTATTCATTTTTATTTGAAAGGAAATAACACAGAGAGATAAGCTCCCAATGCTGGTTTACTTGCTAAATGTCTGTAGCATCTGGAACTGGGCAGGACCAATGCTAGGAGCTCAGCACTTAATTTAGGTGGTGGGGATGTGAAAATTAGCAGGAAGCTAGATGGGAAGGAGAGCCAGGAAGTGAGCCCAGATGCTTCCATAGAGTACGCTGGGGGTTCCAAACAGCATCTTGCCTACTGAGTCAAATGCTCATTCCAAAAACAAGAGCTTTAAATGGCAGAGGGATTGACTTTGAAAAACTTTTTTTTTCAAAAAAATATTTATTTATGTTTTAAAGATTTATTTATTTTTATTGGAAAGGCAGATATTCAGAGAGGAAGAACTTCTGTTCGATGGTTCACTCCCCAAGTGAGTGCAACAGTTGGAGTTGAGCCAGTCCAAAGCCAGGAGCCAGGCTCCTCCCGTTCTCCCATGTGGGTGCAGGGTCCCAAGGCTTTGGGCCGTCCTCGACTGCATTCCTAGGCCATAGGCAGGGAGCTGGATGGGAAGCAGGGCCGTTGGAATTAGCACCAGCGCCCATATGGGATCCTGGTGCATTCAGGGCTTGGACCTTAATGGCTATGCTATCGTTCTGGGCCCAATATTTACTTATTTAAAAGAGTTACAGAAAGAGAGATATCTCACATCAGCTGGTTCATTTTCTAGCTAACCACAACAACTAGGAATGTTCCAGTTTGAAGACAGGAGCCAGCAGCTTCTTCTGTCTCTCACAATAGACCAAGAACTTGAGCCATCTTTCTCTGCTTTTCTCAGGTCATTAGTAGGGAGCTAGATTGGAAGCGGAGTAGCTGAGTCTCTAGTCAGAACCCAAATAGGACTCCAAATGATCACAACAGCCAATGCTGGATCAGGCTAACGCCAGCTGTCAGGAACTTCATCTTGGTCTCCCACATGGGTGTTGGAGACCCAAATACTTGGGCCATCATCCACTGCTGTCTCAAGAATATTAGCAGGGAGCTCCATCAGAAATGGAGTACATGGGATTTGAATTTGTGTTCTAGAAGAGGATGCAAGCATTGCAGATGGTGGCTTAACCTTATGTGCTACATGGAACCCAAGAATGGTCTTTCTTAAAGAAAAATTGAATGTTTTTCTTTGTAAAGAAGGTAAGTATAGGACCAGCACTAGGTTCAATTGACTAATCCTCTGCCTGCAAGGACCAGCATCCATATGGGCTTCAGTTTGTGTCCTGGTTGTTTAACTTCCCATCCAGCTCCTTGCATATGGCCAGGGAAAGCAGAAGATGATGTCCCAAAGTCTTGGGACTTCACACCTATGTGGAAGAATGGATGAAGCTCCTAGCTCCTGGCTTCAGATCAGCTCATCTAAGGCTGTTGTGGCCATTTGTGGGATGAACAGAGGATGGGAGATCCTTCTCTCTGTAATTCTGCCTTTCCAACAAAAATGAATAATTTTTTAAAAATGCTACCATTCCAAATCTACTGGCATTTTGGTCAAGATTTAAGGGTGACATTTTGTGAATGAGAAGGAAAGTATCTGCTTTTTAAAAAGTTTTATTTTAAATTTTGAATTTTATGGTACAATTCTGTATAGTCTTGGATTCATCTCCCCTCAGTTCCCACCCCCTGACTGATTTTCCCCATACTGTCACAACAGTGCATTCCTTCATAAGTAGTTACTATTCCATCAGTTTGCTATTTAAGTGTGCCCCGACACTGCAGTTACAGACAGTGTCAGACAGCCCATCATCCCATTGTCTAAATATGTTCAACACTTTCACTAGAAGTCCATCTTTTGTCTGGATGTAGGGATGCACGTTGCATTGTCTTCACATCTGAATATTATAGTCTCCATTACTCCATCACTATACATTGCAATTTGCATGATGGTTTCCTTATATTAGATAGAACATATGGTATTTGTCTTTTTGGGATTGACACTTCACTGAGCATAATGGAAAGAACATCTTGAAAATGGATGTTTGGCAATGTTTCTGTTAAGTGTTTTTGTCATTGAAAATAATGTGTCCCATGTATAAAATCCTTAATAGTTCTGCTTTCTAGAAAACAGGATTTTCTATCTAGTATAAAATTGCCAAGAAAGGAAATTTGTGAGTTTGATTAGAGAAAGTAGGGGTTTGTGAACCTAATTTTAACAAAAACTGCTGAATAGATGATGTTGAGATTGAAAAATCATAGCATCAAAAGCTTGGTCAACAATGTATGGATTTTTTTCTATTTGAATTTATTTATCATCTTTTCAAGATCTATTAGTTTTGAAAATGTGTGTGCGCGCGAGAGAGAGAAAAAAAGAGAGACAGAGAGACTGACTTTCCATCTGCTGGTTTACTCCCCTAATGGTTACTATAGCCAGATCTGGGCCAGGCTGAAATCAAGAGTCTGGAACCACACAAGAGAGGCAGGGACCCACATATTTGGGCCATTCTCTGCTGCTGCCTGTCATTATGAGTCAGGTTTTAATACAGCATTTAAAGTCAAATGTTGGAATAATCTGAATATGAATTTCTGAATTGTAGAGTTGACTAAGATCTTTAAAACTAGTGAATACTAAATGGTAATCAAATTATAATATTTTATTTATAATTTTTATTTTGGAAATGAAAACCTTTTTGAAAAAAATAGTAATAATTTTATTATCTCCATTTTATTTGAAAGGAGAGAGGGAGGGATTGATTGAATAATTTTTTCTGTTGATTCATTTCCCAAATGCCTGCAACAGCTGGGACTGGGTTGGGCTAAATCTATGAGCCCAGAACTCAATCTGGGTCTCCCATATAGGGAGGGTGACAGAGATCCAAGTCCTTACCTATCTCACTTGTTGCCTCCCAGGGTGTGCATAACAGGAAACTGGAATGTGAAACAGTCACTCTGACATGGAATGTGGGCATTCCAGGCTGTGTCACAGTTTCTGTGCCAGATGCCTGCCCCTAGAACAAATTTTTTTATTGCTTATAAATTAAAATTATTCAAGATTTTATTTTTTAAACTTTAAAGAAAGATTTGGAAATCATATTGATATGATTTGTAAAGTAATGTGGCTAATAAGCTTATGAATAAAAGTAATGTGTTAGATATCACTTTTTTTTAACTGATAGGAATATATAACTGAAAGAGTTCAGAGACCAGACCACTATACTGTAAACTATAACTGTCTCAATCCCCAATTTCCAGGCAGGAGAAAATGATCGGCATAGCTGTGGAGGGTGTTCATGTGTGGCCTTATTAGCTGTCACCCGTGGAGGAGGGTAGCCTAATCTAGGCACCCTAACTGAGTGTTACCTGTTGCAATCATACCAGCTACATGGCTTTATAAGGAAGCAAAAGTTATCATCCCATGGGAAAAATCATTTGTAAACAGAAATTTTAGCTTGTGAAGTTTGTCTTCTGCTAGCCTCTGCCTCTCTTCGTCTGGCCATACATTTGTCCAGTTTCACTGTTGGACCTTAGGACAACTGATCTTACAGATGCAAATGCAACAGAAAGAGGCTATGAAGTGAATTTCTCTGTCAAACATTTCAGGATTTATGAAGAAAATGATGTTGTAATATTGCTCAAATTATGTATGAATGAGTCCACCGTAAGTCAGATAACAGCTAAAGAAAAGTCAATGTAGTGGGTTAGGTCATCTCCTACAGTGTTGGCATCCCATATGGACTCTGGTTCAAGTCCTGGCTGCTCTGCTTCTGATCCAACTTCCTGCTAATATGCCAGGGTCAGCAGTGGAAGATGGGCCCCTGTACCAACAATGGGAGATCCAGAAGTAGCTTCTGGCATTAGCCTGGACCATCCTGGCTGTTGTGGCCATTTGGGTGTGAACCAGATCTCCGTCTGTCTCTCCCTCTCTATAACTCTACTTTTCAAATAAATAATATAATAAACATATAAAAAAAGCAAAAGTAAATTCAGTAAGGATTATGACATGATAATTGTCAAAACAGATGACCTGAATGCCAAAATATATTGATATTGGTAAACTAGTAATCCTTTCTTAAAAGATTTATTTTACTTTTATTGGAAAGTCAGATATACAGAGAGGAGGAGAGACAGAGAGGAAGTTCTTTCATCCGTTGATTCACTCCCCAACTGGCCACAACTGCTGGAGCTGTGGGTCTGAAGCCAGGAGCCAGGAGCCTCTTCTGGGTCTCCCATGTAGGTACAGGTCCCCAAGGCTTTGGACCATCCTCTGCTGCTTTCCCAGGCCACAAGCAGGGAGCTGGAAGGGAAGCCGGGCTGCTGGGATTAGAACTGGTGCCCATATAGGATCCTGGTGTGTGCAAGGAAAGGACTTTAGTCACTAAGCTATCGTGCCCAGCCCCAATTAGTAATCCTTTCACTATTTTTGCCAAAGTGACATTCTACGATTACATTGAAAAATCAAGCTTGAAAGAAAGGATGTTATACTGTGTTATCCTGTTTTATTGGAAAATGTATAACTTCAAAGATAAATATTTGAATTTTGTTTATAAATGTGGCACACAGATGGGCCAATTATAACTTAGTTTAAAAAGTGAGATGAACCATTTTTTTTTCCTTGAATTGTAATTCCATTTACTAAATCCAAGGCTAAATGTCATGTTTTTCCCTAGCTCTTTACTGTGGAGAGCTGATGCCTGGCTTGTAAAGGAAAACTTCCTGCTACAGGTTGGCCCTCCAGGGAGCTGTGGTTGGAAAGTCTTCTGTACCCAGGCTTTGGTGTTTCCTTAGACTAACCCCTGATCATTTGCTTCTCCAAACATGATCCAGCTTGAACCCCACTCCTTCAGTTGTCTTTAGTATCTAGTTCGTTAATACAAAAAGTTGATTTGAGCCAAGATGTTTACCAAAGACAAAAGCTCAAAAGATCATGCTTGCCTAAAATGCTTTTGTTTCAACAGCAGCCCCAAGTACCTAAAATCAAGAGGTGAAATGAAGGTCTGGGGATTTCCTGGGGTGGTTATTCTGCCAGCTGCCACCTGTACATTCCTGTCTGTGTCCTTTGGAGAAGTCAATTCTGCACCATCAATTCTGCTCCTGCTGTGTGCCCCTAGGGAGGGATCTTTGGGCACGTATGCCCATATTGACATTTTGGCTTTAATCATCCCCTTGAGGAGGAATGGCAAATGGATTTAATCACCTGTCAGCTCTGACTTATTGGGAGCAACTGCTTGGGACGCTGCAATGAAACATTTCTGGAACTGTTGTGGTCTAGGTTTGGACTTGGTGTTTATTTCCTGGGTTCTTGCCTCTTAAAAAGCATTTTAAATACAGGTGCCAATACAGCCTGCAAAGTGATAATGTATATTTAAACGGTTAGGGATTCACAGACAAATGTGGGTCATCTTCAGGGATAGAAGGTGCCAGGAATGGAAAGGTGGAGGAGATCTGCCTTTCATTTGCTGCATCCACAGGAGGGAGAGAGCACACTTGCAGCTTTCCAGGTTCTAATGAGCCTGGAAAAGGGCTCAGGTATGTGATACTGCCCCCAGGTTACAGGTGAGATAGTACTTCCTGTGAGATGGTTGTTTGATTGACAAGTAAGTAAATAGAGGTTATACAGGATGTGGGGGGGTGGGGGGGAAGGTGTAGCTTCCAACTTGTGAGGCTATACTAGCTACCTACCTAGCCCATATAGGGAGCATGCCTGGGTCAGCAGAAAGATTGATGGATGTCTCTCAGGGTCACTGGAGGTGCAGCAGGGGAATACAAAACATTCTTGCTCTGTTTCAGACTGTGCCTGCATCGCATCAGGGTGGTCATTGGTTATCTTTAAGTTCTCGATTCCTTACCAAGACTCATGTTTTAGTATTGAGTTCTTGGGTCCTCGGCAGGTCCCCGAGCAGGAACATGACTGTGCATCTGAGTTCAGCAGTGTCCTTTTGGTGTACTTAGAATGACTACTATTCCTATAACTTGGCTAAATGCTATTGATTTCATTAGCGATGTCATACGGGAGCCTGGCTTTCCTTAGGGAAAATCTAGCTACAAAATTGTTGAGCACCATGATTTAAATACAAAGAACGTTTCATATTTGGCCACTCTTCCTTTAAGAACATACGCAGAATAGATATTTCTGTGCGATTTGAGCTTCAGGAAGAGATTATAATCCCCACCCTCTGCCCCACCACTTCTAGCACTGTGTGCACTTATACTTTCTGTCCAGAAAAATTGGAGCAGTTTTAGTTAGGAGCTTCAGGGGCAGTTCTGCTAGAAAACAAAACAAAACAAAACAAAACAAAACAAAAACCAAAGGGTAAACAGTGTTAGTTATTTAAGTTCTTATGTTATTATGTTCAGCTAATTCCCGCAGTCAAGTTCTTTTACCTGTGAGCCGAAAACACCAGATGCAACCAGGTACTTTGGGGTGTGTATTCCAGCAGGGCAGGAACGGTACGGAGGTGGGGGGGGACCGATGAGAAATAGAGAGGGAGAGATAAGGGGCGAGGGAGAGGGCGGCAGGCACCTGGCGGGCCTTTACGTCATTCAGGTGAGCCCACAAAGGGTGGGGGCGGGGATTGGGAGGGCTTGAGGGCAGGCCCCAGGGGATTGGTGCCTGAGACTGTCACAGATGATTGCCTAAGGATGATTGGTAGGTGGGCGGGGTTGGGGCGGGGCTGGGAGATTCTCGCGTGAAATGCCGGTTACAGCTGATTGGTGGAGAGATGGACAGGCGCGAATTTCGTGAGCTGTGAGGAGGAGGAGATGGCGCCAGGTCCAGGGTGGAATGTTCGAATAACTCCTTACAGTAAGGTCTAAAGATCCTTGTTTTAGTCAGTTTGTATAAGATCATTAGGCGATTAAACTGTTTTGTGTGGTTTTACTGAACCTGATTAACTTTACTGTCAGCCCCAAGATAGCTGTAGCTTTGAGGTGGGCCTCATCAACATGTGATCAGTACAAAGCCGGCATGCTCATGGAACTGTCTCAGAGCAGTGTTGCGAGCAAAACAATTCAGTTCCGTTTTCAAAAGTTATTTCCAGAGTGCTCAACCATTTTCTTGCCCTTCCTGAACTTTGCAAAGCATCTTTATGTTGTTCTTAATGAATATGTTTCCAAAAAGAGTTTATTTTCATTTTATTAGAGAAAAAGAGAGAGAGGGAGCGTGCAAGCCAGAGCCACCTAGGCCTTTTATCTTTTGGTTCACTTCCTGAATGCCCCCAGCGACCGTGGCTAAACCAGGCTGAAGCCGGGAGCCCGGAATTCAATCCAGGGCATTGATGTGGGTTGCAGGGATCCAAGTAGTTAAGTCACATTCTTGCCTTCTGCTTCCCAGGGAGTGCATTAGCAGAAAGTGGATTGAAAGTGGGGTAGCTGATAAAGCAGACTTCAAGCGGTGAGAAACCCCTGCCCCAGCAGTACACCTTGCGCATGCTCTTTTTCTCTCCATTTCCTTTCTCACTGAAATACTTCTCCATCTCTTATTCCAACATCTCTTCAGCAAAACCCTTCTTACCCCACTCCACCCTGCTCCAGCCCCTATGCACCGCCAGTGCTTGTTTAATTGATCCTTTTCCTAAGGGTTAAAAAGTCCCAAAGGGCTTATTATTTAGCAAAGAGGACCCTTTATGGCAGGGGGTGGGAAAAGGAAGGCCAGGAGAGAATTTTCTTAAGCCTGGGAGGAGCAGTTAATGGAGTAGTCAGACTCAAGTGGTTTCTTTCATAGTGCTCATCAAGATAAAGACTTACTTTCAGGTCTTCATATCCTGGGTTGCATTGCAGTTGCTGGGGCGAGAACTGGATTTTAGCTGTCCCTCTGGGGCCTCCTTTCCACCCCACATGGGGTCCGCCTGTGGGATGCTGATGCTCCTGGTTGTGTCTGGCCTGGTGGAGAGCTGTTGCTGTAGGCCACATGTTACAGACAGGGGTCCCCACCATCTGCCCATGATGCTGTGTGTTCTATTCTGTTTGCAGAGGCATGGGCTGGTGTTCTTTGTACATGGTAACTTTTGCAATGGGTGTCTTTCTCTTCCATGCCTTGTATCCACTTTTGGAGTGGATCTTGAGTCCACACATTGGTAATTCAGTTGGTAATTTAGACCTGGAGTCTGATCTGTTACATTGTGAGGCAATTTTGGTTGTGTGTGTGGGGGGGGGGAGAAGGGGGAGCAACAAATATACACAGGTGGGAAAATTGCAGCCATGAAGCCTTACTGATTAGCCCAACATTTCAACAGCCTCTGCTTATTCCTAGCCCAGAGCCAGCTTTAAGCTCAACCATGACCTTTTTCCAGGAGTAGCCTCTTGACTGGATTTGGGGTTTCTCTACCAATTCCATCCTTAGCTTGTTGATCCAGCCTTCCGTCTGTTGATTCTTCTCATCTCAGGAGACTTTGTCCTTGCTTGCTGTTTCTTGAGCTCCACCTTTTCTTCCTTTTTTAAAAAGCCAAACATTTCCTTATTTTGCACAGGAGTTAAAGACACATGTTCACTGTCGAAATTAGAAAAATCCAAAAAAGCACAGAGAAAAATTACACATGGTTATCTACAATTCCAGAAATGATCACAGTTAAGGTGTGGTAAATGTCTTTTATATAGTTGAAAATACACACTATATACTTAGTTATGCATTCAGATTTTTTTCCTCCTGAGTTATTCTGCGCCACTCCTTAGGACAGTCATGAGGTTGCTATTACACTGATGTTTGTATGTACATGTGTGGCTGTGCATGAATGAACTCACTCTATCTTATACCTCAGGATCAAGTGCTGCCCTCTGGCTACTATGCAGTTCCCAATTCTGCCTTTGGGCTTCCTGTTATTAGGCACTTACATTTTCTCACCTATTATGTTCCCTCTTCTCCATCTTTGTGGTTTCTGGTTGATTCAAGGTCTTATTATGTGATAGCTAAAGGCCACTTTAAATTGGGTAATAGGTAGCACCAAACATGAGAGAGCCCTACATCTAACTGCCGATCAGTCTGTTTCCTGTCTTCTTTGGAACCTTGGTTGCCACTCTTTCTCAGCTTTGCCACAACTGTTCCCTCCCCCCCCCCCCAGCCTTCAGACTCCATAAATTGCTAGGAAACAAGGTCTGAGCACCTAAAGAGAATTTCCTGTTATTCTCCTGTAAAATGATGAGGAGATTTGATAAAAGCTGGATGAATTTTTAGTCTAGGATGTTCTGTTCTTAAGCTATAATTGCTGTTTTTCCTTTAACTCTAGAAGTGATTCTACCAAACAAAAGAAACTTTAGTCTTCATATGGGTATTATTATTTTATCAAAAATGTCTCCTTTAGATGTGTGATTTGAAAAGGGTTTCTGCAGCACTGAAGGTGATTTTATTTTGTGTTGTGTTGGCTTTAACCTGACTCTCAGAAGGATAAGACTCATTTTTTAGGTGATCCTTCTGGGTGGCATTTATTCCATAAAGTGAATCATACTCAACTGCAGTAAATATAGAGAAGACCATGATATATACCATTTAAAAATTATTTTAAAATTGAAAAGTCTTAAACTGTGGTTTTTAAAGTATTTGCCTATGATATATATATTTGATCTTCCTCATTTGAAGCCACTGCAGGTATCATAAGAGCAAGAATTAAGTAGTATCTGGGATGGATTTTGTTTAGGTATCATCAGCTTTGAAAGACCCAGAGACATCAGTATCCCTAGTCCTAGCTGGGAGAAGCTTTATCCAAGGAACTGTAATAGGAGCGCAGACCATCTGTCTCTTTGTATTTCCCCCAGGGAACCAGCCCTGTGATTTAGGAGTACTTCTTTTATAATCAGCCACATGCCCTGCAGGTGATCATGAATCTTGGTTTTGAGAATTATATAATCTGTATGAGGGATGCCATTATAAGATTAATAGTAAATAAATATGGTTTCATGAACTACATTTTTCTTGCTATCATGTGATCTTCAGTGTGGCAAATGACTTCTCTTTATTCCAGTGGGAAGATCAAGTTCAACATTTATTACCCTGAATAGCCATGGGGTATTTGTCATCAATCATATTTCCTTCTTTGTTGTATAGCTATAGATTAGTAACTGATGGATGATCTATTGCTTTAGGCACATGTGGATCGTGGGGTTCCCAGAACATTAACACAAAGAAATAAAACAGAATCAGGTGGAAAGAATAGAATGGGCCTTGGCTATCTTAATTCCTTGCTCTATTGCTATGCAGTTGGGTTGATCTATTTGAAATGTGACATCTCTCATGCCCATATAAAAATTAGATAAAGGGAAGCTGTTTTGGAAGCCAAAGCCACTGTGCTGCCAGCAGTGGGTGAGGTGCTCAGCAGGTCAGAGGGAGACTCTAAGCTCTTGAAGGGCAGGGCCCAGGTGGACCTTGTTGCTTGCTGTGCCTCTAGCGCCTCATACAGTTCTTACACAGCATGGGCATCCAGTAAGCATTACAGAATTTTGAGAGCTGGATTTACAGCTCTATGACAAAAACTGTCCCCTCCATCAGGGTCTTGGTTGAGTCACTACTTGTCAGTTCCAGATATCTCTACTGGAGGAGCTTCTAGTACTTCAGTCTGGAAAAAGAGGCATATGACTGCAGCCCTGGTGGGTTCTGGAGCCAGGACTAGTTATGATAGTAAAGATGAGAGAAGTCTGCAGACAGCACTGGCAAAACAGGGTCTAGAACTGAGCTGATTTGAGCAACAGTCTAAAGGGCCTGGACAAATGGGTGAAGTCAAATTTGAGGCACATCAATTAGACTGGGAGGATGGGGGTCAGACAGCTGTAGACAGGATGCTGAAGAGCTGAATGGAGATGGAGGCTTGGACAAGGGAGCTGAGCCTGGGAGGACACAATACCTCTTAGGGGTGGTTGTGTCCTCTGTGATCATGGTCTTTGTACAGGGCCCTGTGTCTGCTTCCCAGCCATTTCAAGAGTTTCCTTGGGCCCGGTGCGGTGCGGTGGCGCAAGTGGTTAAGGTCCTCGCCTTGCATGCCCGGGATCCCATATGGGCACTGGTTCTAATCCTGGCGCCCCGCTTCCCATCCAGCTCCCTGCCTGTGGCCCGGGAAAGCAGTGGAGGACGGCCCAAAGCTTTGGTCCCCTGCACCCGTGTGGGATACCCGGAAGAGGCTCCTGGCTTCGGATCGGCATAGCATCGGCCGTTGCGCTCACTTGGGGAGTGAATCATACCCGGAAGAGGCTCCTGGCTTCGGATCGGCATAGCATCGGCCGTTGCGCTCACTTGGGGAGTGAATCATCGGACGGAGGATCTTCCTCTCTGTCTCTCCTCCTCTCTGTATATCTTTTTGACTTTCCAATAAAAAAGAAAAAAAGAGTTTCCTTTACTTCCTGCCTCAGGAAGTGCTCTTAGAACCCAAATGAAGTTCACGTTCTCATTTTCCCAGTGGGAAAGAATGTTCTTGAATTGGCTGTTGGGCTTCAGCAGGGACTATTAATGTTGGTGGTCAGTGATTCAGCTTTGAAGAAGGCCTAGGATGTACACAAAGACTCAGTCTTCCAGGAAGTTGGCTTGTCACCTTTACCAGTCCTTGGGATTCACAAACATTTCCTCTGTGACTTCCAAGGGCCCTGAGGGTCAAGGTTTTGTGCCAAATGGCCTCACCTAAAGCTCTGTGAAGGCAGCACTCACAGTCACTGAATCTTGAAAGACTTGGTAATTGTTTTGGTTAATTCCGTGCATATCACTGAATACAAGAAGTTCAACAGAATGAGAGCTGTTTCTATGTTTGGATGCAAGACATTTTATACCCTCACTATTTCAGAGCCTGCCAGTGTGCATCCCCCACCCCCAGGCTCCTGTAGGCAGTGAAATCAAGCCTTTGACAACATGGGCAGCTCCAATGTCTTTTTGCCAGCTTTTCTAGAACACTTTCCCATTATCGTAAAGAATAGGTTTGGTGTGGAGAGAGGAAATTTCTTTTGGTATTTCTAGCTTTCTCCAGTCCCTGGCACATTGTAGGCCATGTTGGTGGTATCTAGGCACAATTCAGAGAATTCAGAGAGGTCCCAGCAAGTGCACTTTTTTTTTTAAACGAACAAATAAGATTCCATTTATTGGCCAAATTTAGCAGCTAGGAGAAACTATACATGAACTGTGAGGCCACAGGGTGCAATTTTAAACAAAAGGTGTTGTGATCTGTATGGAAGAATATAGGCAGTGGCAATTCTTCCCCCACCCTCAGAGACTCCTGGAAAGCTGGTGAGCTCTAGGCTCTAAGCCTGGCAGATGAAACAGCTCTGAGGAAAACTGACTCTCTGTAATGTGTGAATAACAAGTTTTAAGGCTATATAGGTTGTTCAAACATTAGAAAGCTTGTGTGTCAAAGGGAGATGAGATCAGTGCTGTGCAACTGTGTAGCACTGGAGCAGGTAATTATCTAGATTCACATACCAGTGATGCTGTCCCGGGAGATGTGTGCCTGGGAGGATTCTGTGTGAGCAGGAAGGATCTTTTTTGGGAGACTGAAGAAAGCTGAGGATTCAGCATCAGAAAGTCCTTGTGCCAATCACTACCTGTGTGATTTTGAGTATGCAGTTAAATCTTGTTATATTTTTCTGTCCTCATCTGTAAAGTGGAGAGGTGTCCAAACTTCACTGATTATGTAGGGTTGCTGAAGATCCAAGAATTGTCATTTCAAACTCATGATGAATGTGAAAGCTTGTGCCATACCTGATTCTAAGGATACAAATGGAGCACCCAATAGTAATAGGGTTGAATGAAAGAAAAATGAGTCATTTAAAATTCATTCATACTACTGACAATCATCTTCCAGAGAAAAAAATCACTCCCCTAAAATGTATAAGGCAAACTTAAAATAATAGATCTCAGTGCTGCCTACATTTGCTAAATTAAGGCTCTATTAACAACTTACTATGGTGTCTGAGCTATAGAAAGGAAAGACTAGAATTATCAGGGTTAGAGCTAAATAATATTGGATTTGAGCTCAAAATCTTATTTTACACATAGAACAATCACATATAAACTGAGCTATTGCAAAAATTATTTTTAAAATTTATTTGATTTTTATTGCAAAGTCAGATATACAGAGAGGAGAGACAGATAAGATCTTCCGTCCATTGCCTTACTCCTCAAGCAGCTACAATGGCTAGAGCTGAGCCAATCTGAAGCCAGGAGCCCGGAGCCTCCTCCAGGTCTCCCCTGTAGGTGCAGGGTCCCACGACCTTGGGCCGTCCTCAACTGTTTTCCAAGGCCACAAGCAAGGAGCTGGATGGGAAGCTGGGCCACTGGGATTAGAACTGGCACCCATATGGGATCCCAGCACGTGCTAGGCAAGGACTTTAGCTGCTAGGTGACCATGCCGGACCCTGCAATTTCTATTTATACCTGCCTGGTTCATTAAGATATTCAAGTGGATTATTGGGGCAGATGCAGTGACATGGGGAGATGCAGAATGAAAACAAGCTGTGATCGTGGAGGTGTCTCCTTTGACTCAACCATTTTGGAAAGATCCAGTCAGTATCTATCTTTGTTTCTTGTGTTTGTTAAGTTCTTCTAGGATCTGGCATCTTTTCAGAGTTCCCTTTGTCAGGAGTCTTTGAAATTATGCCATCCATTTCTGTTGCTTTACAATGAGCGAACTGGAATCCAGAGATAATAAAAGACTTGCCCCGTAAATCACAATAGTATCAGGCCATTTTTGACGTTCTTCATATGTCTCAAGTAGGTCTTACAACAAATCCCAGTAAGTAAATCATATTATTCCTTTGTCTAAATGAGGAAAACCAGGCATAAAAGTTTGAAGTGCTTTGCTTATGATCAAGAGAATGAGAGAGAACCCAATTCTATCTGGCTCCAAAGTTCATTTCCTTACACAACCTCCCAAGCCAGAGTTGCTGTTTGGTGAGATGATGGGAACTGGATTCAGTTCAGCTCTGAGTTCTCTTAGGTCTTAGTACTATCTTTTAGCTTTGGTCATAGAACATTGCATCAATCTCTAAGTCCCCTTAGGCTAGGCAGGTAATAGAACCAATCCTGGATTTTGAAAAATTCCAACCCTAAGCTTACCCATTGTTGTCCATTTTGCTTTGCGGAGATTGTTACTTGGTCAATGACATCAGAATCTTCATAAACTCCTGGATTTCAAATGCATTCTTTGGTGGACCTGAAACAAATGACTTAAATTCACAGTTCTCCATGGTGCTATTAAATGTTACTGGTATGAGGCAATGAGTTGTGAGGTAAAAATGATCAATAATAGCTAAAGGATCTAGAGCTGGTTAAGGGTCTAAATCTGGGGATTTCAGACTTGACAGCTGGGACTTTTTTTTTTTTTGCCTCTCCCAGGACCATAATGAAGGGAACAGGGTATGCAGTAAATCCTATCTCTACATCAAACATGTCCTGCTTTTTTGTGTGTAGATCTCTTTCTGTTCGAAGTATCTGACATCAAAGGCCTTCGTATCTAACAGAGGAAACCAAAGGAACTCATACTAAGGTAGCAACACAGATGTAGCCAGAAAACCTTGTCATGGCTACCACCTAAGCTGCTAGCTTGACCTTCGTTCAACTTGACAAAATGCAGATGGGGATAACTCCCTGTTCAGGCCAGCACAGGGTTCCAGACAATGAACAATAAGCATGGACCATCAAATAGATGAAAGCGTTCTTGTTGTCTCTCCTAAGCAATTTTTAAAAAAAGATTTATTTATTTTTATTTGAAAAGCAGATTTTACAGAGAAGAGGGGCAATCTGTATCCATATGGAATGCCAATACCACAAGTCAAGGATTGCACTGGTTCCATGGCAGAATTTCTGAAAAGCCAACAGTGAGGCTGCTCCACAGTCTTTCCTCTTTCTTGCTACAAGCCATTCCCCAAAGCTTTACCCAAGTGCAGTTCACAGAAACTTGCTTTGTCTATCTGCTCTCCTTTCCTTTCTTAACTCTTCATTATGTAGGTCAGCTTAGCCTCTTGGTGACTTACAATTGTCCTCCTTTCTCCTTATCTTGATTCTCCACAATGTAGAAAATTCTAGGAACTGACTTTAAGATAACTTCTTCCTTAGTAGAGCAGGAAATGATTGAGGGAAGTGATTGAAAACACCTTTGCTCATCTTTGGTGCCTTGTTCAACCATTTTCCCCATATCCAAGCTATGGCAAATGTTAAAGTCTCAAATTCTTTGCATATCATTCTCAAATACATGGAAAATTTTTAAAGGGAACAGATTTAATATAATTTGTAAATGCAATTCTAAGAATACAATACTTCTCCCTCCCTTTTTTTTTCAAAACAATTCAGAGATAACATTTTTTAAATTTCTTATTTAGTGGAGCATTAAACCTTTTGAAGAATCAATAAACAAAAAGCACAAAGACCATAGTACAACAGGAGCACAGGCAAGGGCCACAAACAATAATCAACTGAGATCCTATCTTTTGCAACAAAATGGATGCAACTGGAAACAGTTGCAAGCCAGTTTCAAAAAGACAATCATTGTTTCCCCTGATATGCAGCAGCTAATACAGAATTAAAAAAATATATAGGAATACAATGATCATTTTGGGATATGGTTGTTGCTGCTAGTCCATGTTTATACTCCTGTGGAACTGTGGTCTACTTACCATTTACTTGGTGAATAGTATGATTAGTGGTGAATTAAGCCTATGAATATAGAGTGGATTAAAATAATGAAGAGAGGAGAAGGAGGAAGGGGTGTCGGGGGAGGTGGGCAGTGTGAAAATTGTGAAGTCTTCTTGGAATTGTACCCATGGAATTCATAAAACCCATTCTATTTATATCCATAAACATGTTTTAAAAAGACAGAAAAAGAAAAAGATGTTCGTGGAGTTTGCTGACCTTGGAAGCAGAGTGTGGGGGGCAGGGAAAACAGTTCCTTATCTTTTACTAAGAGAATAGAAACAAGATCACAACACTGAGAAAGATTGGTTTCGGGGCCCAGTGCGGTGGCGCAAGTGGTTAAGGTCCTTGCCTTGCACGCCTGGGATCCCATATGGGCGCCAGCAGCCCCACTTTCCTTACAGCTCCCTGCCTGTGGCCCGGGAAAGCAGTGGAGGACGGCCCAAAGCTTTGGTCCCCTGCACCCGCGTGGGAGACCCGGAAGAGGCTCCTGGCTTCAGCTGTTGTGCTCACTTGGGGAGTGACTCATGGGACGGAAGATCTTCCTCTCTGTGTCTCCTCTCTGTATATCAGCCTTTCCAATAAAAAAATAATAAAAATAAATCTTTAAAAAAAAAAAAAGAAAGAAAGATTGATTCCGCAGACTAAGGAACAGACGGGGAGTCTGGGACAACAAGAAAACATTTGGTTTTATTTTGAAGTTGAAACATACAATATATAAAATTAAGGATTTTGACAAATTTGAAATAGTTGGTGACACTTTAAAAATTGTGTTGAGTTCTCAAATCTTTTAACATTTCATTTACATGGCTTTTAAATTGAGAGCCTTATTAAACCTATTGCATTGGGGCTCGGCACCGTGGCCTAGTGGCTAAAGTCCTCGCCTTGAACGCGCCAGGATCCCATATCGGTGCCGGTTCTAATCCCAGCAGCTCCACTTCCCATCCAGCTCCCTGCCTGTGGCCTTGGAAAGCAGTCAAGGACGGCCCAAAGCCTTGGTCCCCTGCACCCATGTGGGAGACCTGTAAGAAGTTCCTGGCTCCTGGCTTCGGATCAGCATAGCATCGGCTGTGGACGGAAGATCTTCCTCTCTGTCTCTCCTCCTCTCTGTATATCTGACTTTCCAATAAGTAAATCAATCTTAAAAAAATAAATAAACCCAATGCATTGACGTTACCAATGAATACCATTATGCATTGGTGATCTTATTGCTAATGATGGATAATAAATGTAATTATTTTAGCTTTTTTTAAAAAAATTTACTTTTATGAGAGGCAAATTTACAGAGAGAAGACAGAGAGAGAGAAAGAGATCTTTCATCCACTGGTTCACCTCCTCAAATGGCTGCAACAACTAGAGCTGAGCTAATTCAAAGCCAGGAGCTTCTTCTAGGTCTCCCACATGGTTTGAGGGACTCAGGGACTTGCACTATCCTCCACTGCTTTTCTAGGCCATAAGCAGGGAGCAGAAATAGAAATGGGGCAGCTGGAACATGAAACAGCACCCATATGGAATGCTGGAATGCTGGTGCACAGGCAGAGAATTAGCTTGATATAGTATCCCATTACCCTCTTTAGCGCACTCTCTCTCTCTCTCTATATATATATATGTAACTAAATATATGTATATACTTTTTAAAGATTTATTTGTTTTGAAAGAGAGGAAGAAACAGATCTTCCACCTATTGATTCAACTCCCAGGTGGCTACAAGAGCCAGGATTGGGTTAGGCAAGAATTCCATCAAGGTCTTCTTTGTGGGTGCAGGAGTTCAAGTATTTGGACCATTTTCTCCTGCTTTTTCCACTGCATCAGTAAGGAGCTGGATGGGAGGTAGAGAAGCCATGGGACAGACTGGCATCTATATGGAATGGTGGCATTGCAGGTTGTGGCTTTATCCTCTATTCCACAGTAGCCCCTGTTCTTTTTTGAGGTGTATTTATTTATTTGGAAGACAGTTATGGAGGGAAGAAGGTAGGGAGGAGAAAGAGTGAAAGAAAGAGAGAAAGAGAGAGAGAAGAAAGAGGAAATATGAATGGAGAGAGAGAAAAGGAAGAGGTAGTTATTTTTCATTTACCGATTCACTCCCAAAATGGTTGCAGAAACCAGGTCTGATCTAGGTGGAAGCAAGAAACCTGGAACTCCATCTTGGTCTCCCATGTGGGTACAGGGGCCTAAGCACTTGGGCATCTTTTGCTGCTTTCCCCGGTGTGCTAGCAGGGAATTAAATTGGAAGAGGAGCAACCAGGTCTTGAACTGGCAGCCATATGGGATTCTGGTGCCATATTTGGTGACTTGACCTGCCGTGCCATTGCTGCAGGCTCCTTGATAGTTTTTCCCAATGAAACATTTGTGATTTAATTTTTTCTTCATATTTTTGGTTATTTCAGTATCATAAGCAAAAATGTTTTGGAATGAAAGCAGCATGATGTGTTCCACTCACATCCAACAGGATTTGTAAATGGCAAGAATCAGAATTTTGTTTTTAAGTTTCTGACAACCCATGCTCCCTAATATGGGCTCAATATTGATTGGAGTTAGAGTAGTCAGGACCTGAGGGCCAGGGCATACACTGCTTGGTCCTTAACCTTGTACCCAGGGGTCTTAATTAAGCCAGATTCATATGAGGTGACTGAAAAGAACTTTCAAGATTTAGAGATAGAGGACAATTTGATCAGGTATGTATTTAATTCACCTGCTGAGATCTGCTGACTGATGGGAAATATGAGTGAAGGGTAGCATTTGTGTCACACCTCTAACTTCTGCAAGGACACTGCTGAAGGTTATAGATCTTATTCTCTCTCTCTTTTTTATAGTAACACTAGAAAAAATTTGAAGAAATGGACAAAAGGTAAAGTCTCCTTTTGGTCACTGATCAAAATTGTCAGATTAGATGGGCTCTTTGGGAATCATTACTTTTTATAATGCTCTGAGTATACCCAGAGGAGCTCAAGAATTTACATGTCAAGGTCACACAGCTTGGCAGAAATTTCCTTACTGCCACATCATGATGAGTGAAGCAAATCATAATGAGTGAAAACACATGCAAATAAGGCTTGGACCACCAGCCCACCTCATTAGGACAGGCTTGGCTCGAGCTCTGCGCTTTCCGTGATCTGTGTTGTCTGTTCAAAGACCCCAGTGCTCTTGACAGTGACGGTTGATGTGTTTCCCCTACAGACGTGTCAGCTATAGGATCTAGCCAGATTCGGGGCTGGTTCCTTCCAGGCTGCATCCTGCTCTGTCTATCAGTGCACTGCATGGGACAGGTCACTTGCCCTTCCACAAGGGATCATTGAAGAAACCTGCTGTTAGAGGACCAACAGTGAGGGTACTGCTGCTCCAGGCAGAAATTCCATCTTGATGATTGTGTCCTTTATTATGGTTTAGCAAGATAGCCAGCTTCCCGGGCAAGGCTGAAGGAGAGCACTGCCCCAAATTTCTGTGCAGGGCAGTGAAGGCTTGAGGCGTCCTAGGGGAGAAGCCAGATAAATCCTTCCCAAAGAAAACCATTAGTCAGCACTTCCAGGTTATTTTGCTCACTATTCTTATGGGAAAGCAAGGGAATGAATACTTCTTGGTAATTACTCTAGCCTAAGAACTGTGCTTGATGCTTTCTGCTTGCAGTAGCCTCCATCCGTGACCCTGTGAGGTGGGTATTATGGTCCTCTAGGTGAATAGGGAAACTGAGGCTCAGGGAGATTGTCACTTCCTTATTTGCCTGTAACATGTGGAACTGAAGTTCTAGCTGCCTCTAACCTTAAGGCCTTCTTTTCTCTCTCAAAATGTTATTTCTGAAAAAATATAAGAATTGCTTTCCTTTCCACATTGTTGGGTGCCCTTCCAGGGTTATCTGCCTGGCTAGCTGGGATGGAACTCTTTGGGTACCCACCAGAAAATGTTGGGTCCCCTCACTGGAATTATTGAAGGAGGAGGTCCTGGTCACTTGTTTACAGTGTTGTGGAAGAGATTTCTGCTTTGGCTAGCCAATGTACAGCAGCAGCAGTTTGTGCATTATTGATGAAGAATCATTATCAACAATAACAAAAATAAACCTATAATAGTAGTGCACGTTCATGGTTCTTGCATTTTGGAAAAAATGACCAGTATTTCGGTGTATGGTCTCATAGCTATTACTGTTCAGACACAGTTAAATAGGAACCAATAAGCAGTTCTGCAAAAACATCACAAACACATGAAGCTGATAATGGTAGTTCACTGATATTCCCCAAACTCTGAGGCTGGCATGTGACTAACTGATGCCTGGGAGTCAGCAGCTGGACAGGCTGCATCCAAGGGGCCAAGGGCTTAACAAATGTGCCTTTGCTCAGTCACACAGGCCAAGTGGCAGCAGGGGCCTGCAGGATCCTGGTGTGATATGACTGATCAGCTGGGTGCAGGTGCAGGCCTCCTGGGACCCTAGACCCTGGGGACTCTAGGCCTCAGAGACCCACTCTGTTTGTGACCTATCTGTGTGACCTTAATTACTTTACCAGTTTTGGTTTCCTCCTCTATCAGATGAGAAAAAATAACAGTACCTCCTCAGAGCTTTGTTGTGCAGACTAAGCAAAATGCTGAAAATAACTGGTGTAACAAATGTAAGCTCTTCTGGCTATAATTCTTTTTTTTTTTTTTAAAGATTTATTTGAAAGACAAAGTGGCACAGGGAAAAGGAAAAAGAGACATCTTCTATCTGCTGGTTCACTCCCCAAATGCCTGCCAAAAGCAGGGCTGCACCAGCCTGCAGCTGGGAACCAGGAGCTTCATTTGGGTCTTCCATATGGGTGATAAGGGACCATAGTACTTGGACTGTCATCTGCTGCCCTCCCAGGCACATCAGCAGAAAGCTGGATGGGAAGTGGAGTGGTCAGGACTTGAATTCCAATATCAGTTGCTTGCATTACAAGCCCCAGTTTCATCTGCCATACTACCATGTTGGCCCCTATAGTTGTTAATTATACTTTTATGGGATTATGATCTTTTACTGCCCAGTGACCTGGCTCTAGTATAGCCAGATATTGCATTTTAATCAACCATTACTGGAATATATTATCTTAATTTGCACATAAATTTATATTTATTTAGGCCAAATCTTGGCTTGTAACTAAAATATTGAGGAAACTATTATGATTATAATGTAGCCAATCTCCACCATGCTCTTCATCTCTCCATGTCCTCTGAGCCATCTCTTGGTTTAGGAGTGAATGTGACTTCACTGCTTTGGGCCAAGCCTGTCTCTTAGAGGACAAAGGTCAACCCTGGCTGTTTGCTCCTCTGGCCTGCAGGTGCCTGCCTGTGGTCTGTTGGAGTGCCCAGAGAGCACAAGGTTTGTATTTATAGCATCTGCCTGGCCATGGTGCCTGAGGACATACATGTATTTTTAGTGTCTCCTTCATAGGGTCTGACTGAGAAGGTCATGACTATTTCCTTACCTAATGTCAATTTCTGAATAAACAGAGTGAAAAGTTCAGTTCCCTTAGCAGGGACCAAGCAATGTTAGGGTGCAGGTTTTTCCCTCCTACTTTAGAAAGTCATTTTGCTATTGATCCATAAGAAAAGTATTTGGGGCTGACACTATGGTATAGGGGATTAAACCCTCATTTGAGATGTTGGCATTATAAATGGACACTGGTTCAAGTCTGGATCACCCCATTTCTTTTTATTTTATTATTTTTTGGTACAGTTTAGTTGGTGCTTGGGTCTCCCTTCCCTCTCCCTCAAGCTCCTTCCCCTCCCTTCTGTTCTCCCATCCAGTCTCACAATGGGTGTCTTTCAAGAATTTTCCCAAGTCTATCATGCTGCCACTGGAGTGTCTCCCAATCATGTAAGAGACTGTGAGTCATTTCATTGTGGGTTCATTCTTGTATCCCAGGAAACTAATGAAGGTACAATGAGGACTATATCTTAGTTATTTATGGGCAGTACCAAAAACAGTGATAAAAGGGACATTGACCATTTCAAGTAATTATATACTATCAGCCTCTTATGGATGCTTGGTTAATGAATTACATCACAAGATCTCATTTCAGAAGGTACAGGTAAGTATGAAGTGATATAGAGCAAGATTCACATATAATATCCCTAGATTTGACATCATATTATTTTATATTAGAGCAAACATGATATCTGACCTTTTGAGATTGGCTCATTTCCTTTAGCATAATGGTCTCTAGTTTGGCCCATCTGGCCACAAAGTATAGTATTTCATTTTTTTAAATAGCTGAGTAGTATTCCATAGTGTAGATGAACCACTGTTTCTTTGTCCAGTCCTCTGTTAGTGGGCATTTAACTTGCTTCCATGTTCTTGCGATTGTTGATTGTGCTGCAGTGAACATTGGGGTGCATGTTGCTTTCTCATGTAACAAGTCTTTTGGATATATTCCTAAAAGTGGTATTGCTGGGTTGTATGGTAGATGAAGTTTTAATTGCCTAAGTGTTCTTCATATGACTCCCGTAGTGGTTGCACCAGCCTGCATTCCCACTAGCAGTGGAGTAGGGTTCCTTTTTCACCACAGCCTCGCCAGCAGGTGTTGTTGGTTGTTTTCTGTATATGGGCAATTCTTTCTGGCATTAAGTGGAACCTCAGTGTTGTTTTTATTTGAATTTCCCTTATTGACAGGCAGCTTGAGCATTTTTTCAAGGTTGCTCCATTTCTGATCCAGCTTCATAATAATACAGTCTGGATTAACAGCTGAATATGGTGCTTGGCTCTCTGCACCCATGTGGGAGACCTGGAAGAAGTCCTTGGCTGCAACTTTTGGCCTGGCCCAACTCTTCCCATTGTGCCCACTTGGGGAGTAAATCAGCAGATGGAAGATGTCTTTTACTTCTCTGTAACTGCCTTTCAAATAAATAAAACAAAATCTCCTCCAAAAAAGATTGCCATTCACAAACTTTTTCATTAAAAATAAAAGCGTTTTCCTAAGCAGTTGAGAGCAGAGGAAAGGAGAGGAGAGGAGAGGAGAGGAGAGGAGAGGAGAGGAGAGGAGAGGAGAAGAGAGGAGAAGAGAAGAGAATGAGAGACTGGGCCACAGTATACTTTGAAAAAGAGGGCTTTAGTGTTTGGGTAGCTGAGAGGTAGGTCCTGAATTCCATGTTTCTCCTTCATCAGAGCTGAGCAGAAAGAGGGGAGAGTTTTATCAAACAAGGAGCACCTCACCCTTGCTTGTGTTTGATAGGGACTGGAAGGCCCCTGGCAGAGGGTTGGGGCCTGGGGAATGGATGCAGGGGCTGCTCTTCTGCATTTAGGCTTTAGGCGCCGAACGAGATGGGGTAAACAGGAAGGCAGAGCAGCCCTACTGTGGTCACATTTTCCTGGGGCTGATGCTGTGTGTTAGTTCTCCTCCACATCTTGGAAATGATCACTAGAGACTTCATCTGTCTCTTAATCATGGCTAAACTCAATAAGATTAAAAGACATTGTTTCTTGCTATGATACACTTAAATAGCAGAATGATGAACTTGTGATTATTGCTAAAGGACCATGCTATTGTAATAATGTAGTGGTGGGGAGGGAAAATGGGGAGGATGAAAAGGGAAATTCCTGAGCCTATGGAACGATATCATGGAAAAAAAAAAAAAAGAAAAAAGACATTGTTTCTGTTCCTGTGTCCATAATAATCCTTGGGGTTCCCTTATTGGATCTTAACTTGGCCACTTCCTTTTGATTCGTGAGCACACTGGAGTGGTGTGGATAAAATGGAGGGTCTAAATGGTCTAAATTACATGGCAGAGCTGAGATATTGCCCCTCGGCCTCTTGCTCTGGTGTTCTTAGTGAATGCAGCTGTTTCCCACTGCCCAACACAGAGCAGGGCACAGAGCAGAGCCATGGCAACTGGGGTGCTGAGATGCACGGGGAGTATCATATAAGCCTAGAAGGCCTGAGGCTTTTCTGTGCAATGAAGAGCTCACGGCTACTGTAATACTTGTTATCAAGCCAATGAGCTCACTGCTGTGTTGGTGCTCATCTAATTCAGGGTCTACAAATGGCGATTACAGGAAAGCACAACTCTGAAAGGCTTTGAGGTCTCCACTAAGGCTCAGGACATAAGGAAAGAGCCATGTCTTCGCCTATGTGGGCTCTCTACTGCTGGGTTCCCAGGCAGGCTCAGTCTTTGGATGGTGGCCAGGCCTCTTACTTGCTCTGGTGCCTTCTAATTTTACCTCTGTCTGACTTTAAGATGAAACCTTCTGGGGAGGCTTCCTGTGAATAAGTGCATTGAGCACAGCATGAGCCCACTAGGCATCTAGGTGTTGAGCTGTTAGTAGAGTCCAAACAAGCCCTCCTCTTGCTGTGGTCCTGCAGCATCTGTGGTGGGGAAGTCATCTGATGTCCTTCCATGATAAACCGACTCTAGGTGAGTTGTGATAGCAGAGCTCCCTGCACTCCAGGTCAAGTTCCTTAGAGTTCCTAACTGGACTCCATCTGTCAAAAGGTGATAGACCTGCAGGTAGTCCTGAAGCGCAGCTTAGAACTTTTTGATATAACTAGTAAATGGCATATTGGAGCTCTCTGACTTTGCAAACCTCTAGGCTAAATAAAGGCAACATGTGAAAGGTATTTGTTGTTTTTGTAACTTTGATTGTACTCCTTGCTTGTTGCAGAGTAGGCCCTGTAAGTGTATCATCCAGGACTTATTGGGATGGGCTCTGAGAGGGACTTTAGTGATCTTGAAGATTCCTGGATAGTTTGAGAGACAAAGAATCTGTGGAAGATAGTGCCATTCTTCCCTTTGGGCTTGGAAAAATAGCTATAGAGAGGTTACTAGTTGGGACAATTTTTAGATTTTTTTTAAAGATTTTAATTTTTATTATTTTTTATTGGAAAGGCGGATATACAGAGAGGAGAGACAGAGAGGAAGATCTTCTGTCCGATGATTCACTCCCCAAGTGAGCGCAACGGCCGATGCTATGCCGATCCGAAGCCAGGAGCCTCTTCGGGGTCTCCCACACGGGTGCAGGGTCCCAAAGCTTTGGGCTGTCCTTGACTGCTTTCCCGGGCCACAGGCAGGGAGCTGGAAGGGAAGCGGGGCTGCCGGGATTAGAACCGGTGCCCATATGGGATCCTGGGCGTGCAAAGTGAGGACCTTTAACCACTTGCGCCACCGCACCGGGCCCAATTTTTAGATTTTTTAATCCTGTGCCAGAAGTGCTAAGTGAAGATGGTTGCTTTCTAGACTGAGCAGAACTCAGAGGAACATGAGCTATCACAGAGAGAGAAACCCCACCAGCCTTTGAAGACATGGAGATCTTTGCCCAGTCTAGGGATATGTGGCAAAGATACGATGCCAGGACAGATGGAGCTCCTGGTTTTGCACTTAGAGTGGTTGAAATTGTGTCTGTTACTCATTAAGTGGGAGTTCCTACATCTGGTTTTACAGGCATGGCATGACGCTTCTCATTAGGTTGTAGCACATTCCAAGGGAACAAATGGTGGTAACCTGACTAAATTCTGGAACTACTGACATATGTAAGTTTAAATGAGCCAGTGAATTTCTCTTGCCTCAGCCTCCTCATTTGAAAGGCTTTGCGACAGAGTCTGGATACAGAAATCAGGCCAATTATTATTTTTTTAAAGATTATTTATTAATTTTTATTCAAAAGGCAGCATTACAGAGAGAAGGAGATAAACCTTCATTTGCTAGTTTATTCCCCAAATGGTTGCAACAGCCCCCAAATGGTCTCAATGACTGAAGCTGAGTCAGTTTGAAGCCAGGAGCCAGGAGCTTCCTCTGGGACTCTCACATGAATGCAGGGGCCCAAGGACTTAAGTCATCCTTTGCTGCTTTCCCAGGCTGTAAACAGGGAGCTAGATCTGAAATGAGCAACCAAGACAGGAACCATTGTGCATATGCAATGGCGGCATTACAAGCAAAGGCTGACCAGTTATTTTAACAAAGCAATTAATATAACCCATTCCTAATAATGTATTAGAGAAACTGGATGTGCAGTCAAGGAAAACAAAGGTATCACAGAGGTGGTTAGCAACTGCAGGAGGCAAGCTACCACCTTTAGGGCTGGGGGAACAGAAGGAGTGGGGACAATGACAACTCAGAATCCCGGAGATCAGAGGCCATACCCCTTGCATAACTGGGTCTGATATCTCTGGGGAGGGCATTGCAATACTACTGGCACTGAAAAAGTGCAGTCATTGAGCTTGTTGCCGGGGTTAGGAAGAGACAGCACTGACCTAAATGGGAAGCCAGCAGAAGTAGCAGATAGCAGCTCCCTCCCTCAGGTCTCCCTCTAAGGAAACATCTGCTCTCCACTCCCTGCCACAACCCTGAAACTGCTTCAAGGGAACAGCAGCTGGTGAAGGAAAACAGGCTGGGTAGAGTCCCTTCCATAGCATCAAGATACAGCATGTGAAGGATGGAATGAAAGCTAAGAGAAAACAGCTTTGTAAATGGATGCAGTCTCAACAGTTTCTCCCAAGTCAAAGACCACAAGCCAGGCTTTGGATCCAAGGCAGAAGACAAGCAAACTCTTGGTCAGATAGCATGCTGCACTGGAAGGGTTTGAGCTTTACCATCAGGCAGATCTGGGTCAGATCCTGTTCCAGCTACCAAGACATTAGGCAAATATTTTGAATTTCTCTCAGCTTCATTTTATCTTCTATAAAATGATGCAAGACCTATGTCACAGGATTATTTTGCTAATAAAACAAGAAGGCATAAAAGTGCTTTGGCCAGAGCTGGGGTGCCTGGCATACTTGGTAGCCGCGATGTAGGAATTCTTGGCCAGTGAATGTCTGTTTGATTGACTTGCTCTCTTTGGTGGCTGTTTTGTTTTTTCCATTTGGATGTGATCCAGGCAACTCGGTAACTGGGGAACCTGGGGTAGCAGTGCAGCAGTGGCCAAGGATTCTCACATCAGCTGTGTGGGCAGCATTTGCTTGGCTGCTCCTGGCTTTTCTAGGATGCAACACTTTGCCAAGATGAGCATCTAGTAGACTGTTCCAGAGTTTGTGTTCAGTGTAGGGCAGGGAGTGTTCTTGCCTTTGTGCTAAACTTGCCAAAGCAACAAACAGGCTACCCTGGATACCTTTCAAATCACAGGCAAGAGCTTGGCTTTTTAGGCAAAAACTTTGTAGGTGAGGAAACTCATCTGGAATCTTCGAAAGACTTAGTATTGATCATATCCTCTTACTTTTTCTCATGAAACTCCTAGACTAAAAATAATAAGGCAATACAGACTGTTTGTAGTATTGATATGAAAATTCATATTGTTAATAGTTGTCATGTATTAAGTGCCCACTATTGTGAATTATTCTTTATATGTATTCTTGAATCATACAAAGTAAGATTTAGTTTCCCAAACTTATATATGAAGAATAGGAGCCAAGGCACAGAGCTATTAAATAAACCTGCCTAGAGTTTTCTATTCTATTTCATTTTTTTTTTAAAAGAAATAATTAATTTCAGAGTATGGGAGAGTTCGCTTTCGTGGGTTAGTTCAATCCCCTAATGCCTGCAAAGGCTGGAACTGGGCCAGCCAGGTCTTCCACATGGGTAGCAAGGACCCAAGTGCTTGAACCATCACTGCTGTTGCCCAATATGAACATTAGCAGCAAGCTGGAAGTGGGAGTGGAGTAGAAGCTCAAATACCTATGATTTTCAAATGGTGTCAAGTAGAACCAGGATTAAGATCTGGTCTATTCCTTCATTACTAATCCAGGCTTTTCCTGGATAAAAGTAATGGCAAGTTTAATTTTACTATCACAAAATTGTTTAAATGACATGCATCTCTCACCTAGCTGTTGAAGAAAATACCAGAAACAATGAAAAAGACAAATGTCCATAACTCGCTCATAATTGCAGTTTTAAAGGGTTCAAATTGGCAATGGAGGTTACCTTGTTTGGCTAATATTCCAACAATTTTTGGAAGTTGGCATAACTAAAAATTTCTCTTAATGCTAAACAAGACAGCCTGATTTTCATTGTAAACAGTTCACCTGGATGGTGCATCACTAATGATTTTCCCCTTTCAGTTTCTGAGGTTGTCAGTCACAGACCTCACAGTCACTGTGATTAAGCCCCTGCCATTTCTCAGAAGCCTCTGTCCTTGTTACAACCATCCACATCCGTCTCACAAAACTGGCATAAGTTTCTCTAGAACAGGTTTGGCTAATTCCTGCTTGTCCTGAGAGAAGCTTCTGAAAATATGGATTTCTAAAATTTTTAGGGACAGTGAAGTTGGCTTGAGAAAAAACAATTTTTCGACTCCTAAGGAACCCTTGGAAAGAGGGCAGGGGCTGGAGACGGGAAATTCCCAATTTTTTCCCCATTGTCCACTCCTTGCTTTGGTGATTCCAGTGCTATTTACCAAAAATAATCCTAAATCTGACTTGGGAGAATTAGATGAGAACATTTAGTGATTTTCGTTGGGGTTGGGGAAAATAGTTCCAAGAAGAGGACTTTATGTTGATTTTTAAATGTTTAATAGAACATGAAAGTAACTAAGGAAGCGTGTTCCTAAAAAAAAAAAAAGATTTGACAAATAGATTTAGAAGAGAATAACCTTGAACAGCACATATATACCTACATACACACATACACATATACACACAGATATATATGAAATAAATACACAGGCAAGTTTAAATACCTAAAAGAGAGATTTGTTTGATAAATTGAACTAATAGATGAGGTATATGGAAAATGTTAAATAATCTATTCCCATCGCACTATTTTTTTAAGTCAGTTTTAAACTTTTAAATAAATAGTCCATTGTAAAAGATGAAAGAGAAAACCTTTTGGAAATGAATTTACAAGCTGAAAAACCATGGATAAACTTGAAAGAAAAAAAACATCAATAGATCTATCTATGTTAAAAGATGAAAAGATCAAACTCATTTGATCCTTCTAGGAAGATCAATGAGATTTAACTGCTCTGCCCACTGTGAAGTAGAAGATTAAAAAATATTTGAACCATTGGTGGGAGGATATAATTTTATTTGAGTGTTCCCATTCAAATTCTCTCTATTTCAATTTTCACTTGAGTATGGTAGGGTTTAGTTCTTTGGAGCTGTTTTGTTTTAGCAAAAGTATAACTAATAATTTATTCACAATTATGCTTTTACAGTAAAGAGATCCTACTTTTTGAAAGCACATTGCTTATGTATCAAAATTTATTAGTTTCAATATTCCCTACTTGAAGAACACAGGCGTGTGCTGGCATAAATCCTTAGGATTTGGAACCGAAATGAAACTAACGGCTCTGCTGGATTGTTGATAATAGGGAAGGGGCCAAGCAGAGTGGAAACAAAGGATTGGACTGAATTGTGTTTTCTTAGAGAAAATAACACAAGCTGTGGGACAGGCAGCTGTGGCTGGAGTCTCGTTACCTCAGTCACTGAAGGCTACCTTTGGTAAGTTATTTAATTCTTTGTTCAGAGAAGAGATTAAGAGCCTACTATCTCTGGGGGCTCTGAGGATTCCTTCTGCAGTCAGGTGAAGGCCTTGCGTTAGCACTCCCGCGGTAATTCCTTCCTCCTTCCTTGCTTTCCTTTGTTTTTCTCCATCTGGGCTCCAAGTCTATCCAGTCTACTGGTGTTGGTGGACTGTGGAAGACATCTCTCTACCCAAGGTTATCCTCCAAATACAGTAAAGCAAGTCAGGTCAGCAGAAAGCCCAGGCAGTGACCTTGAGCAAAGATCCTGTTGGGAAGCCTGAATTGCCTGCACAATGTCAGTTTGCTGCTAACAGGCTCCTTGGCTGTTTGGAATGGATTAAGAGCAGATACTGAAGAGTGAAGCACTATGAGCCTCTGTGACTCTATCCCTCTAGTTTGTGGGGCTACCATCTTTTGGGAAAGTGGTCTGTTCCATTATTAAACACATCTTCATTAGCAAAGCCTCCATGCCCTGAACACAATAGATCTTCCTGTAACTTCCCATGGCTCCTTACGTTGAATATCAGTGTGTCCTCAGCTGCCAGGTTGCCCACTGGTATTGCTTCTGCCCATTTTCTCCAGCATTTTCAATCATCAGATAGGATTATTTCTCTTATTTTGCACAGGGAAGCAGATTCAGAGAGGTTCGGCAGCTTACTCAAGATCACAGAGCCTGTAAGCAATCCTAATTTTAACTCCTCTCTGTGAAATTAACACTGAGATTTGATTATGATTTATAACCCATGTATATGCCTGAGAAGCAGTGGTTTTTCTACTTACTACCTGCAGAATTCCTTATTAAATGGAAGAATAATCTTGTGATTATAAGTAAATTGACAGTATGTCATTGCAAATGTTAAGAGAGAAATAAGAAAGAAAGGAGGAGGAGGGTGGGAGCCAGGAAGGGATTGTGAGAAGCATCATTGTTATTTTTAATAACCTCTTATATAAAATGAATAATTTTCATGTATGTGTGTGTGTGTGTGTGTATATATGTATATATATATATGTATATAATGTTTTCTTTATCCAGTTCTTTATCCAGTAGTTATTTGATGGGCATCTAGGTTGATTTAATATTTTAGCTATTATAAATTGATTTCAGCAAACACGGGTATACAAGGAACTCTCTTATATGCTGGCATCACAAGCAGTAGCTTAAATTACTGTGCCAAATTGCTGGTGCCAAAATTCTACATTATCATGCTATTTTTTAAAAGACTTTTTTTATTATAAAATATACATGGAGTATAATTTGCAATGGCATTAAGTATATTCAGATTGCTGTGTAATTATCAATAACTATTTGAAGCGTTTAAAGACAGCAGGTGCATCCAACTCTTTTGGAAGTGAGTCATAAGATACATTAAGATAAATATCTACATGTCTGTGGGACGGTAACTTTCTAATTAGTAACAATGGATTAGTGAGTAATTGTTTGGATGTGACTCAAATGGCAGGATTGCTGAGTTCCATTCCAAATGCTATACTTGGAGATCAGGAATGTCATTGTTTCCTAACTTTTTTTTCATGGGTTGACAAGCGAAACAAACTCTAGTTAAGGCTGGATTGGGGAACATAAGTAGCCTAAAGTCTAAGTGTGTGCTTCTGTCACCCACATCTGCTGTTTGATTCATGTGCTCAGTCACCTGATAGAGTGAGCAGGTGAGCACTCAGCTTGCACAGTAGATGTAATGTCGTTTATTTATTTATGTACCCAACAGGACTTCAGACCTACCTCTCTAAACCAGTTGGAGGTAGAATGAAAGTATGGCAGTCTTGGCCCAAGAGATGGCCTTTACCCCAATGATTCTGCCCACCAGCAATCCTGGCACAGTGCCAACTTTCACCTATCAGATGATACCCCTTCTCTGGGGAAAGTAGGAGTAAAGGGTAGGAGAAGTCAGAAGCTTTACACCTGAACTCTTTAGAGAGGGAGAACGGGGCACAAAGCCCTCGACTGTCAGAAGGGATTGATTCTTAAACTTAAGCCATGCTTCTCTCCCAAGCATTTGCTATTGATAAGAAGTACTAATCTCTGAATCTGTCCCTTGGAAGATGCCCCATTTGTTTCTGCAAAGCACACTGTGCCTCTGTGCTGATGGTATAGATGTGGCAAAATGACCAGACCCAAGTGCTAGCTGCATGCCTGGGATTTAGGGATTCCTTAAACACACACACACACTGACAAGTCAGTGACTACTTGAGTTGTAAATTTGCCTTGTGTTTCCCAAATTATAATGCCTGAGAAAAATGAAACTTTTGTTAATACGACAACTTTTCCTTGAGGTTTTTGTATTTTGATATTGCAATGCACTATAGCAATGCTAAAAACAAAACAAAACCTGAGTGAATTTTAGATTTAGGCATGGTCGAGTTTAGCATCTGGCTATTTCTCCTTTTTTCTGATCCTTCTGTAGAGTGGAGACAATCGCAGTCCCTGCCAGTGTGGTTGTGCAGTTTAGGGGTATTGTAGGTGAACACTTGGCCTGGGATGAATTGCAGTCATGATGGCATTTTGCTCTGAAGCTCCCTGTAAGTGCATCTGCGAGCTTTGCTGGTACATCACACTAAATCCAGGGGGCTATTTGTTTCTTTATGTAGTCAGAAAAATAGGTCAGATTTTAAAGTGGGAATTAGGAGATCATGTCCTAGATAAATCCTTTCTGATCTGTATTGGTTTTCCCAGAGACTCAGATAATCCAAACATTTGCTGATTCACTGGAGGTTGCACTGAAGTATTAGATGTGGTCATTGTGATGGAATACTGCCTGAAGGGAAGCTTGATGGATGTTTTGCTCAGGAACAGCCTGCCTCTCAGCTGGCGTTGCCAGTAAGAGCCAGGCATTTGAGTGGTATAAGACACAACTGGTGAACCACCACAGTCAAGCCCTGCCTGGGCCAGGGTTGGTGCTAGAACCTCCCAGGTGGGTGCTCTGATGGGAGCTCTGGTGAGGTAAGGGAGACAGATGTGGATCCCTTCAACTACTCTTCTGGATAACACTGTTCTTTCAGAAATCTGTTCAGATTCAGAAAGTTAAACAAGGTAGAACTCAAAAGCACTTTGCGGTAACTAGATTCAAGGAGTTTCTTAAAAATGTATATGTTAGAATTCTGCTCTTCTTCATTTTAATTATATATTCTCCATCTCTGACTTTTTATTTTCTCTGTCCATATTTCTTGTGGGCACACCTTTGAGAAGTCAGTCCCATTTGTTACCTAAAATCCTCCTCCTCTTCCAAAAAACAAAATTGGGGGCACTTGTGGTTTTTTTTGGCACAGATTCATTATTTTTGTTCTGATATGGACTAAGTGTGGTCTTTCTGAGAGTATTTGAGGCCTGCTGCATGATTCAAGCTTTCCCGGCAGCCCTGCTTCCCTTCCAGCTCCCTGCCTGTGGCCTGGGAAAGCAGTCGAGGATGGCCCAAGGCTTTGGGACCCTGCACCCGTGTGGGAGACCCGGAAGAGGCTCCTGGCTTCGGATCACATAGCATTGGCTGTTGTGCTCACTTGGGGAGTGAATCATCGGATGGAAGATCTTCCTCTCTGTCTCTCCTCTCTGTATATCTGCCTTTCCAATAAAAAAAAAATAAATCTTTAAAAAAAATAATAAAAATAAATCTTTATAAAAAAGAATGATCCCTAAACACATAGGCTTTTTGGGAACACTCAAACTATTATCTAAATTAATACCAATTTATGCTATGATATCTTCAAGCAAAAATGAGAGACAGATCAGTGATGAATAAAAGCTAAATTTAGGATGAGATTGAGGGGGAGTAACTTTGAGGTTGACAGTTGATAGAAGCTATAGAGAAAGAAAGATAGTGGATGACAGAGTATTCTTAGGAGCAGGGTATGTCCTAATGGATAGACTTTGATTTAATTTTTTTAAATCTTAATTTTTATCTTTGAAGAAGTTACAGAGAGAGAAAGAGATCTTCTTTCCCCGGATGGCTGCAATGGCCAGCACTGGGGCAAGCAAGAGTCAGGAGTCAGGACTCCCAAGTAGGTAGCAGGGGTCTAAACATGTGGGTCATTTTCTCTTGCTTTTCTTGGACTGTTAACAGGAAGCTGGATGGGAAGTGGAGCATAGGGGATGCTGGTATTGCCGGTGGTAGCTGTATCTACTGCCCTAGTATGCTGACTCTGAATGGACTCATTTAGCTGCTTTGCTATATACGTGAAGATTTACTTGAAATGTCTCTGCTGTCCGATCATTGTATTACTCAAAGGCTTCTTTGGCTAATACATCTGTCCAGGATTAGTAAATGGAGAAAACTTGTGGATGATGAAGTCAGTGATAATTTTCCACTGATTCTGGGGTGGCTCTGAAGTATAACATTCTCTTAGATCTCAGAGCCTAAATACTTTCTCTGCTTTTTTTCTCCCTTTTTAGATTTTTCTCTCTTTAGCCTGATTATTGGGAACCTATAATCTGGCAAAGAGGCAGATCAGGGTTTCCACAGTAATCTTCTTAAAACACAATCATGCAGATAATCTGGAGTTTGTGAATTAGTGCTTAGATTTAGGTAACGCTGTTTGAATGAAAGTAGACTAGTTCCCTGCCTCCCTCCCACGTTGTCTTTCCCCTTTCCTTCACATATTACCTCTAAATTTCGGTTTCACTAGGTTTTCTATTTAGTACCTTTTTAGGTGGTTATTGTTCTACTTCCTCCACGTTGTGACTTCTGTCATTCCCATTATTCACAAGCTTCATTTAGACTTAAGTCATTTGGATTAGATTGGACTAAGGACATTTAGGTCATTGATGATGATGATGATGATGCCTGTGGTGGTTTCCAGTTTTATGGATTGTAGATCTTCATTGAAAATGTGTTTGTTTTCTTTGGTGGTAAACTTTGTTTTGCAATTGTACAGAAAAGAAAATCCAGTGAGTGCTCTGGTTCATACCAACAGTGGCTGGAATAGGAGGCTCTGGCTCCAGAACCTCAGTTCATTTTGGGAGCAAAGCAGCTGCTCCAGGAGATATGGACAAGTGGGTCTTGGTGATTTTACTCCCAACTCCATTGCCTAGTCTTTCCTTAAATTATACTTAATGAAAGCTTATTTCAAACAAGGCCTAGTTCTGAGCGCTAGGAATAATAAAAGTCAATTTCTGCTCTCAGAGACTAGATGGAATCAGAGGAGTAAGCCAGTGCAGGCCAGGGTGGTGAATGCTGAGAGAGGGGTGAGTTCGGAGTGCTAAGAATGAGCAGGAATAGCTAAGGGAATGCCATGAGTACCGATGAAAAAGCTAAAAATGACTGAAGAAGTGCTTAGCAGGCACTTTGCTGAATGCTCTACATCACAATTTCACTTAATCCATAAGGAAGCTTCTGACATATGTGCTGTTTTCCTTTCTATCACATAGGAATCAATGAACTACACAGGTGATTAGTGGATTCAAAACCAGGTTAAAGCTATCCTTATCCAGTGTGCTGTGGGTGCTTGGGGCAAAAAGAGAATCAAGGACAAATATGCAGAGGTGTGACAGTGCTCTTGTAATGTAAGCTTGAGGCTTGGTTAGGCATGAGGACTGAAGGCTATCATTCTCACCTTACAGATAGTAAGAGTATTTCTAAGCATGTACTGATTAGTTATGATGTACAGCCAAGTTTCTTGATTCTGAATTATTAGAAAAATGCAGATTAAAATATTGGAATTTGCATTCCTATAACATGGCTTACTCTTTATTTTGTCTATTGTTTCATAGAACAATTGATTGGTCTGAATGAAATTGCAGAATTTTTGGTAGAAAGGTCCAGCATGGATAGTGCTAGGTAATGTCACTGGGTTAAATATGAGAATCTTAGAGGTGGAGACTCAGAAACAGGAACTATTTATCCTAAGTACAGAAAACTATGATAAAATTTATCATTATCATAATTGGTCACACCAAACACTTAGCAGGTATTCTTCTGTCCAGGTATTTTTAAAGTTCAGAGGCTTTTTTTTTTTTTTTTTTTTTTAGCAGAAGAGACATTAGGAATGGGAATTCCTTCTCAATTGCCTGTAGTTGACATCTGGTAAAGCAGGGTGTGAATGGCTAGGTCATGAAGTACTAAGCTTTGGTGCTTCCCAGACTTGCTGTTAAGAACCTGCCCCCAGCGCTGCCTTTTTGAAGCACATGGCAATTTTCTGAGGACTGGACATCAATGAAACAAGTTGAACTGTGACTTGATTTCGTTTTGCCTTTGCCTTCCTTAAAATCAAGCCAAGCAAATGAATAAAACAAAAAATATATATATTTTTAAAAAAGCACCAAGACAGAAGTAGATTTAGGACCATGCCATGATGTTTCAAGAAGTTAATTGTTATTATCTTCTAAAAGCAAAGGGCACAGGGAAAGTTCAACATAAAATATGTGAGCATGATGAAAAGAAAGCCAGAACTAAACAATAATAAAAGTCCTAATAATTAAAATAGTTTCACAGTCTTGAATCATTTCATTTATGTAAAGAATGAATAGAGGTAAAACTGTCTTCTGCTGTTGGATACCAAGACAGTGGTTACCTTATGTGTAATGACTGGGAGGGAGGTTCTTGAGGTGGGTTTTGGAGACCGATAATTTTTTAAAAAAGACTTATTTATTTAAAAGGCAGAAATACACACACACACACACACAGACAGAGATTGACTGATCTTTCATTTGCTGGTTTACTCTCCAAATGGCCACAGCAGCTAGGGATGAGCCAAGTGGGAAGTCAGAAGCCAGGAGTTTCATGCAGGACTCTCCCATGGGTAGCAGAGATCCAAGCACTTGGTCTGTCTTCTACTACTGTCTCAGGCACATTAGCAAGACCCTGGATCAGAAGTGGAGTGACTAGGACTGGAAATGTTGCTCATATAGGATGCTGGCATTACGGGTGGGGGCTTAACCTGTGCCACAGTGCTGACTCCAGTAATATGCATTTTCTAATCTTGTGTTGGTTTCACAGATGTATTCAGTTGGTAAAAAATTATCAAACTCTACACTTATATTTTTGGCAATGTTTTAAATATAAAAGAAAAGGATGAAAAATAATATATCACTATGAGGATAGACAGAAAGATAAAGAGTTAAGACTAGTTAGTCTTGAAATGTACCAAAGTATACAGTAGTTTAGTAACTGATTAGAAATGCAATTTTAAATTAGCGAGAAGAGAGTTTAATAAGGATGTTGAGACTTCTATTTAATCATTTAGCAAAAATAATGTGGGATCCCTAGCACAATCTCACCAAAATTAATTTGGTGCAGATTTCAATTTTCAATGTGAAAGAATAAAATTTCAAAAGTACCATAGGAAGTAACTACAGATGACTACATAGCAGCACAATGAACATTAACAGGCAAGTGACTGATGGGGAGAAGTTACTCCTGAAATGATTTCTTTCTGAGGATACCTAATAAAGTAACTCAGGTTGATATCCATAGACCAACTTCCAGTCTATAATTATGTAGGTATATGTAAATTTGCTTTAACATGTGACACACACACACACACACACACACACACACACACACATGCACATCTTGGGGGGATTTCTTGCCAGCAGACCCCAAGACCCCTGAGGGGGTGAGGCAATGTGTTCTTTAACTGTAGAACCACTGGGGACATTCTGATGGAACACAGCCCATTTATTGTAGAGAGTACAACTTATATAGACTAGCAAAAAGGGAGGCAGACAGTTCCCCCACCCAACAATGACATTTCATATTCCTCATGCCCAGCTGGAAGCTGTGTCTCAGGTGGTGGGCAGGTAGGCCTGACTCAAATGAGTACATAAGCTAGCACATAAGCTGGAAGCTATGCCTCAGGTCATATTCATCATGTGTTTCTAGCAAATAGGCTGTTAGAGTTGCTTATCAAGGAAGTCCCAGCACAGCTTGTCCAAGGACAGAGAAGAGAGACTGGGGTGCAGTCCACTGCTCTCGCTGCCTGTCAAATGAACAGGACAGGTTGAACTCTCAGTTAGCTGAGAGCAGTGTCAGGGGGTTCCCCTGGGGACATGCTGTGCTGTGCCCCTACAGCCTCCCACATAGGCTAAGCAGGCAAAGATCCAGAGATGATCTCTATATAAATATAAAAATAAATATAAATATAAATAATTACATATAAAGAAGTCTGATTTCTTTGGAAGACATATTTATCCTTTTTTATGGATATTCTTGACTTTGTAGAATTAATACTGTAAGGACATTGGATCTATTTTTACCCAGTAAGAAATGTGTACAGTTTTATTTTTTGAATGTGATGGGGATTTTACTTTGAAAGCATCTGTGCATCTTTTGGCAGTTAGGCCATCATTTTGTTGGAGATGACCACACAGCATGACCCAGCCTTGCTGTATGGAAATTCTTTCAAATGAACCATCAGGGCATCTGTTTCTTAAGTGCTCAGCTGTGAAATGTGTGCCAACACTAGCCAGAGAGGAAGGCTGGCTCTGATTGGTGCATGCATGTTTCAGAGGGAAGAAAGATAGGGCACCAAAGGAGCACCAATGGGGAGTTGTTACTCGTAGTTTCTTCAGTGAAGTGGGAACAGCATCACCTTAGCTTCCTGCAGCTGTCACAGCTGCCTTGGCTCCAGACCCTCCCCGACACTGTTCTCCTTAAATAGAAGGTTCTAGGGGTGGTCATGCATTCCTCTGTTTCTCTAGGACAGAGGGTCTTCTGGCCAAACTGTTGATTTTCGACCCTAGTTTTGAGGGAGCAAAGGATGCTCTGTCCTTTGCCAGGTTATAGATGGTCGATAGATATTAATAGCATTTGCTTCTGTTTGAAAAAGCATTGAACAAAAATCCCATAAAGTCTTCTGGGTCTTGGGGTGAGTTCCTCACTTCCAAATCTAGACATACTTAATTGAAGGCAAGCAGGACTAAAAATACTCTGGCTGCATCTGGCACATGGGGGTCCTTTGGGATTTGTTTGATTTGACCATATCCCAATCATAATGGTGTGGAGCGTGAATTTTGTTCCCTAGAATGTAAGCCCTCATTCAATTCTTCACACCCTTAGGTTTTGTTTAAGAAATTTTTCTTGAGTTTATAAATTCCAATAGATTACAAAATTATACATTTTCAACATAGATCAAAACTGTTATAAAGACATTGTTAGAGAAATAGATGAGTGAGGGTAGGATGTGGTTCTTTGAAATTGTTTTTATTTCATTGTCTAACATGTAAAATCCTTCAGAACCGTGGCTGTTAATGAATGGTTTTATGTGTTTCTAAATGCATAAATTAAGAGAGATAGGACCCAGTGTGGTGGCCTAGAGTTTTAAGTCCTCACCTTGAACTCATCAGGATCCCATATCAGAACCGGTTCTAATCCCAGCAGCTCCACTTCCTATCCAGCTCCCGGCTTGTGGCCTGGGAAAGCAGTTGAGGATGGCTCAAAGTCTTGGGACCCTGCACCTGTGTGGGAGACCTGGAAGAAGCTCCTGGAGTGTAGCCGTACAAGGAACTAGTCTGTGGCAGGCAGGCAGATCAACCTCTCTTGGTCCTCTGCATCAGTGAGCTGAGTGTATGTGTGAGGAGTAAGGGGCCCATGGTCCACCAGACTGCGTTGTGGGGTATGGAAGTGCCTGATGTCTGCAAGGGTGGCCCTTTGGCAGAGAGCCTTAAGTGCCAGTTGAGGAAATAATGCTTGCTGGGGAAGAAACACTGCCTATTCTACAGGTGGAAAGGATGACGCAGAACCAAAGCAGGCATCAGTGACAGGAATGAATTTCCCTTCAGGATTAATTATGGTCCAAAGAAAAGGACCTCGGAATGGGTTTCGTGAAGGAATGCCTCATTCACAGGGTAATTTTAAATGCTGCTTAACAGATAATATGTTTGCTAGTTTGACTTTTTTTTTTAACCTGTCAGGTGGAGGGACCCCAGAGCTTAAAAGGACCATTTCAGCATTTCTCTTTTATTTTTTAAAAATTTATGTTTTAAACATTTTTATTGGAAAGACAGAACAGATTTACATAGAGAGGAGAGACAGAGAAAAATCTTCTATCAAGCTGGTTCACTCCCCAAATGACCACAATAGCCAGAGTTGAGCCTATCTGAAACCAGGAGCCAGGAGCTTCTTCTGGGTCTTGCACATGGGCACAGGGTTCCAAGGCTTTGAGCCATCCTCTGCTGCTTTTCCATCCAGAAGCTGGATGGGAGGTGGAGCAACCTAGGTATGCCCAAATGGGGTCCTGGCACTTGCAAGGTAAGGATTTAGCTGTTGAGCTATTGCACCGGGCCCTCCACATTTCTCTTTAGGAGCATTCAAAGCCAGAACTGTTAGTTGGAAATCACTTCACAAATGATCTATTTGTGCAGTTTCATTTTCAGATTAGCCAATGGACACTCATGGAGACAAAGAGATCTATTAAGACTCTACCTCACTCTGGCTCCCATTTAGTTCTTTGGTCAAGGATACAAATTTAGCCCTGGTTCCCTATCTTCCTACCTCCAACATTACTTTCAGGATAATTTTAGTTTATCTTGGTATCTGAGAGAACAGTGTGTCCAATACCTGGCCTATCAGTTCATGGCTCCCATCTTTCCCCATGATCTTGTCTTTCAACCTACCTCAACTACTCACTTCTTTCTTTGTCTTTAAAAGATTCATTTGTTTATTTGAGAGGCAACATCACAGAGACAGAAGGAGAGAAAGTGAGAGAGAGAGGCCTTCCATCCATGAGTTCACTCCCAAATGGCTACAATTCCTGGAGCCAGGACAGGCTGAAACCAGGAGCCTAGAACTCCATCTGGGTCTCCCATTTTGGCCCAAGTACTTGGGCTACCTTGCACTGTTTTTCCTCAAGCGCACTTACAAAGTGTTGGATCAGAACTCAACAGGCACTCTTATGGGTGGCTGGCGTTGAAGGTGTTGGCTTAACATGCCATATCACAACACTGACCACTCAAATATTCATTTCTGAATCACATCTGAAATATCAGTACTCAGCACTGGATCCCCTTCACAGTCTCAACAACATTTCACTTTTATTTTGTCTAGCAAGATTCCATTTCTTTTCCAGTTCCACCTGTGTATCTGGATGGTATATTTAATCCACTGACCCAACTGCCACACATTTCCTTCCCACACTCTCCTTTCAGAGCTGGATCTCCAGGAGATGATAATGATCAGTACAGAAGCCCCCTGTGGAAATTCTCTTCTTTCTGGTACTTTCAAAGAGATTCATATATGGGAGCAAAGAGTTCCTAGGAAATAATTTCTGTTTTTGTATGTGATGAATGGCTAGATGGAGAAGTACAGCAAACACCTGCAAATACTCATGGCAGAGAGATCCAGGACCTGCTATTTGAAAAACAAGAAACCAACAGCCGATGTTACAGTACATAGTGCCCTATTGAGATCCAATGCCAATAACAAGAGCCGATTTGGTTAGTTCATTCATTTCTATTTAATTTGTTTCTTTGAAATGTTCATTTCTGAGAACCAATTTTCTGAAGCCATGGAAATGGCAATTTTACATGCTTGTTTCAAAATCCTGTGTTTTGCTTGCCTGGAATTGAAAGGGTCATCTTGTTTTCACTAGGAATTTTGGCAATTCTCAGTGTCTTTAACAGAAGTCACGGTGTTCCCAGCTGCTGAAAGTAGAAATGTTCAACTGTAATGCCAAGGCAGGGATTTAATATTGGTACCAATCTCACGCAGCTGTGTATGAATCTTGTAAAGAAGTGCTCTCCTTAGGGGCTGCAGGCTCAGGCAAGTAGAGGAGGCAGTGGACTGCAGCAGGTATGACTTAGATGGATACAGAGCTTGGAATCTGGAATGAACCAGAACTAGATTCGTGTCTCAGCTTTGCTTTTGTCAAGTTTCATGGCCCTTGGGCAAGTCCTCAGTCTCAGTTTCTTTTTCTCTTGAAATAGGGATTTAAAAACTGTATTTAATTTATTCATATTTAGTTAATGTATTTGAGACTCAATAAATTCCTAGTAAAATGTAGAGTTTAATAGATAATATTTTATTGGGCCCGGCGCGATGGTGCAGTGGTTAAGGTCCTTGCCTTGCATGCCTGCACCTGCGTGGGAGACCCAGAAGAGGCTCCTGGCTTTGCATCGGCATAGCATCGGCTGTTGTGGCCGCCTGGGGAGTGAATCATCGGATGAAAGATCTTCCTCTCTGTCTCTCCTCTCTGTATATCCACCTTTCCAATAAAAAAAAATCTTAAAAAAAAGATAATATTTTAAGTGATTGAGTGTGTGTGAAAGATTGATTGATTTATTCCATCTGTTCTTGGTCTCCCGTGTGCGTGTAGGGTCCCAAGGCTTTGGGCCACCCTCTCTACTGCTTTCCCAGCCCACAAGCAGGGAGCTGGATGGGAAGTGGAGCAGCCAGCTGAGATACACACCAGTGCCCATGTGGGATCCTGGTGTATGCAAGGCAAAGACTTTAGCCATGAGGCTACTACACCGGGCCCAAATTTGAAGTTCTTAATGCTAAAAAAATTTGTTTTCTTTTTATTCTTTTTGTTTGTTTGTTTGAAGAACTTGGAAGAGTAGTATACAGTCAGTGATTCCCTGCTGCCACTCATTTATTCCTCTACTTACTGCAGTCTTGCTTCCATCCTCATCACTGTATAAGAATTGCCATGACTGGGGCTGATGCCATGGCTCAACAGGCTAATCTTCCACCAACAGGTGGCAGCATCCCATTTGAGTACTGGTTCTAGTCCCAGCTGTTTCACTTCCAATACAGCTCCCTGTATAAGGCCTGGGAAGTCAGCAGAGGGTGACCTAGATCCTTGGACACCTGCAAGCCCTTGCGAGACTTGAATAAAGCTCCTGGTTCCTGGCCTCAGATTAGTTCAGCTCTAAATGGAGTGAACCAGCAAATGGAAGATCTCTCTTTCTCTCTGTCTCCCTTTCCTTAAAATCTGTGTTTCCAGCAAAAATAAATCTGTTCTAACTGCCCCCCATCCCTAAGTATTGATGTTTAGTAGAATTTCAGTATTGTCTCTTGTGTTTTCTCACCTAAACCTGCTCTCTAGATATAGTCTATATATGAGTTTCAAGTGGTCCAAGAATCCTGGAAATTATTGCATGCTTGAGTGCATGTGTGTGTTTTCTAGTGGCGGGTTCAGGCTTTCATCCATGGTCGCAAGGGCAGCTCAAGAATGGAAAGCCAAGTTAATCCAAATGGCTGATTTTCACAAGATTCCTTGACTATCCTGTTCTGTAGAGATGAGAGTCATTCCTCCCTGTCTTGTGGCAGGATGAGCAACTTTACAAATCTATTTAAAGTGAAAAGCATCTCCTTTTGGACAAAGCATGTCAGTGCTTCCTGTAGAACCCTTTAAACTTCCTGGTTAGAGCAAGCTAGGCTTTTCTACCTTACTCGTGTAATATATGTGATTACATCCATTTCTGTTCATCTAGCAGGATGATGTGCTTCTTGTGTGGCACAACTAAATCTGGTTTATTTTTGTGTTCCCCAGTGCCTAGCCCAATGCCTGGGATAGGGAGGTGCTTCAACAGTTTTCGTTGGAAGCTTGCCCGTGTTTTGTATTTCTCAACAACGAATACAAGAAATAGCAGTGTAGCCGGATCTTGCTGTACTTATGTAAATATTTAGTATATTACTAGGGTAGATTATGAATATGTATATAAAAAATGGCTACTGGGACAGAAATTCCTGAGGGAAATGTAAAAATATCACCCTATTTCTTTCACTGAAAAAATGCAAAATCTGATTTTCCCACTATTATTAGACTCCAATAAATATTCATCCCTTTTCCCTCTTGGGGGGTCCCAAGCTTCCTACAAGCAAAAATGAAGGTTAAATGTGTCCAGTCAGTCGCTCTGATTGTTTTCCTCCTGTAGACAGAGTGGAGATCTTAGTTGATTTGCCTCTTTCAGAAGCCTAAAGATTGAAATAATTTTAACTTTAATCCCCAAGACTAGAGTACAAGGTAAAACTGTTAATGCACCAACTCCTGCTCAGTAAAATACCCCCTTGGAAGACGGTAACAGCTGCTTCTTGAGGTACACAAGGACTGTGAACGCCTCCGGTTCAGCCCTCCTGGATACAAAGCGTGGGGACTTTCTGAATTAACAGTGGTGCCACCGGTCATGTCCACTAAAGAGCAAATCCCTACAGGGTAGGAGCTGGGCCTGCTTAACTTCACCCTGAGATGTCCCAGTTGTCATAGTGAGTGTCTCAAGTTAGAGACAGCATCAGTCTGAAAGGTGTAAATGAGGGCTGGGGCCAATGAGATCTGAGGCAGAGCTTCCATTCCTTCACTTGACTGCTTTATTTCTCCCCCGGGACAGCACCCTGACCTCCACTTCAGTGGTGGCCACAGAGGAGCCCGGTTCAGGAATGTGTTTGGCTTGGTAGAAATCCATCTCAGGTTGGCAAACAATACACACAATACCTTGCTTCCTGCGTTTGGAGGACAAAATAATTGAGAGTTTCACCGGTGATGAACATTGCTGCCGGCACAAAGCCGGGGGGGCCCATGTTTCCTTCTCCTGGAGGATAATTAACTATTCTAATTTATACTGGAAAACAGGCATGATCCTGAAACCAGTGGCTGATGACTTAAAACAAGGCTGACCTTGCCATGCTCAGAGCTATCCGAGCTCCTCCATGTTTCACAGGTGAATTAACACAACTGGAGAGAAGATTTCAGCTCCAAAAGCAGAGAGTGGGAGCTCCCCGCAGTATTTGGCAATTTGTGCCTTGTGTAGGTGGAGAGTAAATAATATCTACAAAGAAAAATTCAGGCATTTGAGAAAAGTAACAGTGAGTTTAACCACTTACGTACCTGTTCATAAAAAACAGCAACAGCAAAAAACTGTTGTGGCTTAGTTAAGCCCCTCTACCCCTACCACTTTATTTGAACTTTTGTAAAAGTTAAATCACTCTCTTAGGGCTAAAAGGCATCCAGTTTAGCACACACAGCAGGGTCTTGCTTTAGAAAGTATACTTTGTATCTGGGCACTGTTTTATAATGAAGTAAATAGGCCAACTAGTTCTTCTCTTCCATAACAAAGCATACAATAACTACATCTGCAATGAGGCAGAACCAAGGTCGCCTTACCAGTGGGCAGGTTTTGAAAATTCAGAGAAAAACCTATAAATTACGATTATAAGCTGGGAGGTTGAAACCGTGCAAATGATTATCAGTTTGTTGCAAGCATTCAAATCGGCCAGTCCATAGTGGATGGTGGGGAAATAGGGGCAGTGTGGGCAACAAGGGATCTTCCCTGCTTTATAGGTGGAGAAGCTGAGGCATAGCGTTTAAAGCAGGCTCAGAGTTGTACTGGGTTTGAGGAGTGACCCCCACCGTTTTGGACTTAGCACCATTTTAAATATCTGCTTTCTCTAAATCTTGGTTTCCTTAAGATTCGTGTGCCATTTAGGCTCAAAGTTGATTGTCCGCCCATCTGCTCCAACTTCACAACCTTGTTCCCACCAATCCACTGTAACCTCATGGTGCCACACCTGTCGGCCCTATCCACCAATCCCTTGTGGCCCCTCCCTTAGTCTTCACCCACTGCGGCACCTCCCAATCCCCTGCTGTCCCAATTGTCCTAACTACCAATCCCTTGTAGCCTGCCCGTGGCCTTATTCACAAATGCATCAGAGACCCATGATACCTGCCCCATCCATAAAGGCATGCTCCTGCCTGCCGCGCTGGTGCTTTTTGCTCTCCCCCTCTCCCCTCTCCTGTCACTATGGCAGGAGACATCTCTCTCCCTCTCTCTGTCTCTGCTTCTATCCTTGTGGTCATCATCCCTGTTGGAATAAAAGCTCCTGTGTGGCTTGCTGGGTCTGGTGTTTTGGCTTGTGGTGGCAAACTGAAAAGAGCTAACACCGAAAAGATCTAACGCCAGAAAGACCTAACACTGGGTCCCTCAGAGAGATGCTCTCCAGAGTGAGGGTGTGGGAAGGGCTGACGAGCCGCCTGCCAGCCAAGTGCTATATAAACTCAAAATAATTGATCTAAAGAAAGCGAGCTCACAACTGAGAAATTGAAGACGAGAGCCTTTAAAAAGTTCATGGCAAATACTCATTACCAAAACCAGTGTGGATTTCAGATTTTTTTTGGCACCAAAATAAACATCTTTTTGTTTTCCATGACCTTTTTCGAGACACCCTCAAATATGTGAGGAGCAGAGTAACTGGGGAGCAAATGAAACCACAGTCTGAGACTTCTCAAAGTGAGCCTGGCACAGCTGTTTCAGTCTACATAAATCTCTGATTATATAAAACCACTCCCTTGATGGACAGAAACAGGGTACAGCCAGATGTTAGGGGATGGACTTCATGTCAAACAAGTTGTTTTAGCTTTGAGTCCACGGACACATCTAAAACATAGTTAAATAACACACAAATGAGCACACTCCAAAACCAAACCAAATAAAAAAAACTCAACCCAATAACAGAATATTTTGTAAAGCAATTTTCAGGTTGCTTATTTTTCTGGTTTTCCTGGCTCAGATTTGGGAGAGCTTCAAATAATTGTGCTGAGCAAGGAGGTGCCATTGCTTAATTAGGTCCTGCTGATTACTTTGCCTGAGTTCACTTATTTTTCTGCATCATTGCTTCCACCCGGTAACATTGTGGGCTTCACTCAGCTTTCCAGGGCTGGCACTCCACAATCAGAGGCAGACTCCCTATGCAGTGTCTACACAATTTCTGATGAAATTATAGGCCATTATGATGTCCATAAAGTATAGAGCTTAGGAGGTGTGTGGGAGTGACTATTGATGAATGAAGATTCCCCCAGGTATGCAATAATGCTATATTTTAGAACCAAGCTAGGAATTAGTGAAAGTATGAATAGATTCTAGTTTTTGTCAATTGTAAGCTCCTGAGCAATCTCCCTTGCACCCATGACTTTTTACACAGTTGATTCTCAAAAATGTCTATGTATTGGATTTGGTAACCATATTTATTCAACAGTAAGAGAAATAAGCTGGCTATATACCTCTAGGCCTCTGTTTCTTCGTACTAGTATTTCCCCTGTTGCTCCTAGTGAAGGAGGGAAGTGAATTTGCAAGATAAGGTAGCAAATAAGGAACCATAATTAGATAAAGTTACAATATAAAAAACCACTACACTGTATATTCTGTGCTAGCACTAGAGTCCTGGAGGTTACGAGGCTGAATGTGAAAGGCAAGTCAGGTGTGCCACATTTAGGGAGCCTTTGACCTGGTGTAAAGGACTGAGACCAACTGCCATGTTGAAGAAGTAGTGATTCTTTACCTGCACTGATCAACTTGCTACATGAGTCTCTAAACTCATATGTGTCTTCTTCTTCCAACCATCCCTAAAAAATACTGTCTTTTGAGGTTGATGAAACTGTTGTGCTCAAACTTCTTGTGCTTCTGTTCATTGCCAGAAAATACTACAACATGAAGTTAAAGTTGTTATCATGCATGGCCATGTGATTCAACCACTGTTTTGTTTTTTGTCTTTCACTTCTGTTTGGATTTTCCTTCCTTATGCCTCTAATTCAGTACCATTAAAAAGGTGTTTATATCTAAGCATACTCTCAGCAAAAGATGATCTCACAGTTAATGGGTATATTGAGGGCACTAAACACATGGTAAGCAGGGATTCTGACTTTTGATAATCCCTGGATTTAAAGGATTTTTCTTTATTCACCAAGGGAAAATTGTTATACAGAAATATGGGTGAAGGTCATAATATTATCTCTGATGGCACTGTTCAAGGAAATAAAAACGAATGAAATAATCCTTTGGTTCACTTTGAAGTAAATTTTATTTGGAGTTGGTAAAAAAAAAGGATGAAGTTCTTAGGCAGTCAGAATTTGATTGTAAGCAAGGTTTTGCTTTGTTATGCTTTATGGAAGTGCTGATTAGCTTGTGTTTTTGGTCAGATTCTGATGTAATGCTGAATCTACATCTCTTAATGTCTATTTTATTACTTCTGTGCAGTTTCGTTATGTGTGAACTTTTGTGCTTACAGCACCGGGCAAAACTTAATGTCACACAGAATCTAGAATGGTACACCTGCATCAAGATAGCTAATTATTCATTTCTGACTTTGTCCGGGAGGAATTATTTGAAATGGTATCTTCAGGGCTAGTAAGTTCTGCTGTATCGTATAGCATGCTGTTACTGAAATCAAAATGATAAGAACATGTATTGATTGCTTTGTCATCTGCTAGGTGTTCTGCGAAGGTTTTGGCATAGCTTGTTTGATTATGGTAAATATCCTCATAACAATTTCTGTGGCCCCAGGTATAATCTGCACTTCCTGGATGAGAATACCAAAGCTCAGTTAGTTGGCCACGATCACTTGGCTGGTAAATGCAAAACAGGGACTCAGACCTGTGTGGTTCAAGATCTCCTACTGCAGGCCACTCACTAGAGCTGCCCCCTATAGTTGGAAAGCTGGTTAGAGACCTGCTCAAACTGAAGAGAAACCTGAAGCTCAGGAAAGTGAAGTGATTTATCTATCATCCCCTTATTTGTAGGAGGATTGGACCATGACCTTGGTCTCCTTGGTTCCTGTCCATTTTGCTCATAAAGAAATAGAGTTGAGCCACAGGGGCATCTGCTTCTTTATGTCGATTACAAAATTGAGGAGTTGTCTTTTGCTTTTCCTAGACCTTTTTTTATTGTATTCAGCTGCTTGGCAAATGACTGTTGACCTGATCCTTTCATTATAGCATCTTGCATGAGGAAGGGCTCACCCTGTGGAATGGTCTTGCTGCAAGCCCTGTCACCTTCCTGCTGGGTGATCTTCAGGTTTTTTTTTCTTACAATCTACAACACAGGGAAACTATTGCCCATTGTATAAGATTGTTTTTAGGATTAAAAGTATATAGAGTGTTAATTTCAGCATTGGATCCCCGCCCTCTCTTGCAATGACCATCAGGATCGCTCGCCCTCCCCCCAAATAGAATAGATAGAGAAATACAAGGGAAGCTTAGAACCAAACAGGAAACGATCAGCGTGGATCCACATACACCTTACTAGGTAGGACACAAAAATTGACTTACTCCTCCTAGGGTATGGAAGATTTCTCTGTACACCCCTCCTAAAACTGTTCTGCACCTCAATTGTTGATAAAGGCCTTGTTAGATTTATAAGCCAGTGTAAGACTATCCTAAAATCTACCAAGTTCAGCAAAATTATGTGTCAACACAATAAACAGCTAAATACTAAAATGAAAACAGACACGAGACAGCTAAATAGTACCCTATAGCCACTTTAAGGTGTATAGCAGCCGGTGCTGTGTACAAACAAAAATTGGAGGGTCAATGAAGGACTCACAGGATGTGGTTAAGAACTTGCACTGTTATAATGTATTGATTACGCAATACCATGTCAATTAATTCCATAATGTTGTAAATTGTTGTTGATGTTGTGCTGGGGCTTCTAATTGATCGGGGTGATATTCTGCCAGCTCCACCTTCAGAACAGAGAAGGTCTCCCCAAGAAACTGTTGAATTTATCTGGACAATAAGATGCTGGACTCTATGCTTGGTATATGTTTGCAACAAAAGAATCTTGACTTAATTTAAACTGTAATACTGCAACAAGGTGGAGAAATCCACCAAGGGGGGAGGGCACGGGGAGGAGTTGGGGGAATTCCAGAGCCTATGAAATTGTATCACATAATGCAACATAATTAATAAAAAAAAAAAGAAAAAAGAGATAAATACTAGTGGTAAAATAAGAAAAAAATTAAAAAAAAAACCCACCACAAGTCCTGGAAAAAAAAACTATATAGAGTGTTTATTGAAGTTAGTGAGGAAGTACTTTAAATGCATATTGTTATATTCTTTCAACCATCTTTTTCTCTCAACCCTGGTCCAGAACTTTATCTTCCCACATCTAAACAAGAATGAGCTTCCTCACTGGCCTCCTTGCGTCTTATCTCTTGCTCTGTTTGGAGGTAAAACCACACTTGTCTTATTTTGTTCTCTCCAGAATTTAATTGCCCACCGCACTGCCAAGTTCAAGCTCCTCAGGCTTGCCCTCACTGCTCCACTTTTAGTCTTTGCCATGAGTATCACTAACAGGATTGAGGGACGAGTCCCCATAATGTCACCCTCTGTTCCAAGTTTGGTGAGTTTCAGGACCGTCCTTACTTCACAACAGCTGACTACAAATTTGGGACATCCCATTGTCACCCTGAAATTCAACAGTTATCCAGAATAATGCACAAAACTGATGAAAATGCCATGTTTATTTAGAATGTTTAAGGGGGCAAGTTGAAATCAGCCAAAGGAAGAGACATTAAAGGCAAAGTCCAGGAGGTCCAAATGAGGAGCTTCCAGTCCTTCTCTACCAGAGAAGTCATGGCCACATAACTTCCTCCTGATTACTGTGTTTCACATGCAAAATATTGCCAAATAGATGCTCATGCGAGAATTCCATGTCCAGGGCTCTTTACTTATTTGAAAGGCAGAGCTACAGAGTGAGATAGAGAGACAGAGAAATCTTCCATCCACTGGTTCATTCTGAAACCTGGAGCCAGGAACTCTAGCCACATCTCCCACATGGGTGTCAGGGTCTGGAGCACTCGGGCCATTATCTGCTGCCTTCTCAACAATATTAGCAAGAAGCTGGATCAAAGCAGAGCGAATAGACTTGAACATGCACTCCCAACATTGGGTGCTGATTTTGAAAACAGTGGCTTCATCCTTATCAACACAGTGCCAACCTCTGGTCAGAGCTGCTTTTTTTGGTGCTTGATCATATTTGCCTTAAGGGAATAATCTGTAGTTTCCTGACCCTCCTGAAGGTGAGGCTGATAAATGTAGTTATCAGTTCTTCTGGAGGTTTTAAAGGGTGTTGAACGGTCCAAGGCATCTTCCTAAGCCATATTGTTAGACTGTAGCCCAAGTTTTCTATCAGGCAGGACACGTGGAGCCTAGAGGCAAAAGGCAGACTTAATCATTCACTCTGCAGCCTTATTTCCTGTTGCTCTTCTATAGGACTTCTGCCAAATAAGACTACACTCAAACCATCTCAGGCTTCCATGTAGCTTCATTTACTGTAACATTTCTCACTTTGCTTCAAATATGTGTAAGTTAGGCTTTAAAAAGACTTAGCTGAGTCTTACATATCTCCTGGAATTTTACTTGTGTGCCCAATGCTTTCCTTCTGATCACTCGCTTTTCTAGTGATTTGAGTTTCCTTGTTTAGCTCTGTGGTGTGGCTGTGGTTATAGGCTTCTTTAATCTTTGTATTTCATGAAGTATTTGCTTAGAAAATGTTTATTAATAGTGTTGTAGAAGGCATTCAGTAAATCTGTTGAACTGTTTCTGCAAATTAAGCATCTTTGTTAATTGCATTTTACTGTTTCTGATGATCCAGAGGCTAATTTAGATTTGTTGCTACTTGAGTGATTTATTAGATTCTAAGGTAATCAAATTCAAATCGAGGTTCAGAATGTTTTAAAGTCTGAGCACTCTCTCTCTCTGTCTTTGTCTCTCTCATGGGGTTGGCATTTGTGGTTTTTAGGAGGTTCAAATATGTGTCCCTAAAATCAGAACTTTGTGCTGTGTGGTTTAGCAAGTACTTTTAGTCTCCTGGTTCCTATGAACTCTGAGGGTTAGAACCTAGATTGGAAAAGATTGGGAAACTCCAAGAGGAGAACTCCTTTGAAAAAATAACTTATGCTTTTAATATCAAAACATTTTATAATCCATGATTCTGGGATTCAGCACTTTGATAAGTAAGGACTACTGTCTGCAGTGTAAACAGATGGATTTTTGTTGATTCTGGGCAGATAAGTTCCCCTACTCCCACTGAAGCAAAAATATTTTTGCTAAAATGTCTGACTTACTGGCTCCATTCAGACATGACCTCAAGGTGTATTTTATTTAGATCATGCCTCAGTTGTCAAGACAACAGTGTGTGTGTGTGCGCGCATGCATGTGTGCCAGGTGGTGTCTGCAAGCAGCACTGTCAGTTTACAGGTAGAAAGAGTGGGTGTACATAACAGGAAGTGTCTCCCCCACCCATTTCAATAACATCAGGAGAAGTTGAATGCATCATTCAGCTTGAGTTTTTCAGTTAAAATCATAATCAGCTCTTCTTATCCAGCAGAGCAGAACAGCCATCCATTCAAGGTCAGTGTTTGAGCATCTATGTTCTTCTGAATTGTTCTGGTGCCATTCACCACTGAATGGTGTTCTCATTGTGCCAGCCTTGTGGTGTTGACACACTAACCCTTACCACGTCTCTAGCTTCATCTCTTGCAGGAACATGTAACATCATGACTCTCTACTCCGGGGAGTCACTTGCAAATTATGCTGTTTCAGGCTTCGGAGATTTTTGCTCTAGTTCTGTGAAGAAGGCAGTTAAATCCATTTTGCTCATCGATTAGCAAATTGAGCTGTGGATTCAGTTTTTGTAAATTTCCCATATTTTTGAAAACCCTACTAATTCTTGCAAGCTCCTGCCTGGGTTGCTGTTCTTTCAGCACCTCTCTCTTTCTGCACTAAATGGTCTCATATGAAAGAAAGCTTAAGGGAAAGACATTTGTTGCAGTGGTTAAAATGCTGCTTTGGATGCCTCCATCCTCTATGGAAGTGCCTATCAAAGTCCTGGCTTTGATTCCAAATCAGCTTCCTGCTAATGCTCACCCTGGTGATGGCTCCAATACTTGGGTCTCTTCCAGTCATGTGGAAGACCTGGACTGAGTTCTTGTGGCCTCAGCCTATGCCAGCCCTGGCTATCCCTTGTAGCTATTTGGGAGTGAAACAGAGGATGGAAGATCTCTATCTCTCTGTATTTCAAATAAGTAAAAATTAGAAAAAAAGAACTTTCAGTGCTTTTCTCTCCCATTAGTCATTGTGACCCTCAGTAGGTTTGACCCAGAGTTTCTGTTCTCAATGTGAGGGGTAGACGTAAGAAAAGGACTGAAGCACAGCTGCTTGTCTCTAAGTATTTCTAATCTTTTGTCTTGAAACTGAGAGGCAAAGAGACATAAAGAAAGCAGATCTACATGAGAATAAAAACAAAAACATTGATTAGTCATTGCCAAGTAGCAACTATTTACATCGTGGGCCAGGAAGTTTTATTAGATCAGTTCAAGTCCAGATCACTCAAATCTGTAATGACTTTCACTCTCAAAGACTCATACCTCAAAGTGCTTTTTCAAACCTTTTGCCCTGAATAATGTGGCAAGGCAAGTCCTTGCCAGAATACTTTTCTGTTTTGATTCACTCAACCAAAGCCTTTGATTCCTGTGTTTTCAGGCATGGCAGTGTCTGGGTGCTTAAGGCTAATTAAATCATCCATGCTGGAGAAGTAGCAAGCATGGTCCTCATCATGTGGCTGTCCAAGATCTATGAGATTCCACACGAATCCAGTATCCAGTTGAAAATTTGATCTGGGTTCCACTCAGGTAAGGAAAGATAGAATGTATGAAGAAATACCTGGCACTCCGCTCTGAGTCCCATGATGGAGCCAGTTTCAGAGCAGGCAAGGTAATCCATTGATGCTGTTTTTTTTTTTAAAAAAAAGGCTGAACATTTAAACTTTCTGTTTTTCATTCATTTAATTAAAAAATGATTTTTCATTTATTTGAAAGGCAGAGTGACAGAGAAAAAGAACAAGAGAGAGAGAAAGAGACAGAGAGATTTTCAGTTTGCGGATTCACTTTCCACTTGACAGCCAAGCATGCACCAGACTAAGGGAGGAGCCTGGAACACCATTCAGTCTCCTGAACAGTGAAAGGGGCTGAAGCACCAGTCATCTTCCACTGCTTTCCCAGATGTGCTAGCAGTAAGCTGGATAGAAAATGGAGCAGCTGGCGTAGTAAAGTCCTTGCCTTGCACGCGCCAGGATCCCATTTGGGCGCTGGTTCTAATCCCCGACGACCCTGCTTCCCATCCAGCTCTCTGCTTGTGACCTGGGAAAGCAGTCGAGGACGGCCCAAAGCTTTCAGATTGGCTCAGCTCCAGCCGTAGTGGCCACTTGAGAGAACCATCAGACGGAAGATCTTCCTCTCTGTCTTTCTTCCTCTCTGAATATCTGCCTTTCCAATAAAAATAAATAAATCTTAAAAAAAAAAAAGAAAGAAAGTGGAGGCTCTACTTTCAGACCAGAGAAGGTCTCCCCAACAAGCCGCTGAACTTATCTGGACAATAAGATGCTGGACTCTATGCTTGGTATATGCTTGCAATGAAAGAATCTCAACTGAACTTGAATTGTGGTTATGCAACAAGGTGGAGGAATCCACCAAGGGGGGAGGGCTTGGGGAGTGGTGGGGGGGAATCCCAGTACCTATAAAATTGTGTCATATAATGGAATGCAATGTAATTATTATTATTATTATTATTATTATTAATAAAAGAAAGTGGAGCAGCTGAGATTCAAATGAATGCTCCTGTGAGATATTAAGCTGAAAGGTGTCAGCTTAATCCTGTAAACCACAAGGCCAGTTCTTTCACATTTGTTGTGTTAACATTCTCAACCATTTTCTTTGGAAATGAAAACAAGCGAGAGAAATGAACACTAATAAAGCACCATTTGCTCTGTACCAGGAATAATGTCAGCTAGACCTATGTGAGGTTATCTTCAAAACATTCAAGAAAAATATCTTTTATGGATTTGAAAATGTTTTGTGCTAAAATAAACTTCTCTTTTAATTTTATTTTGTGAACTTTTTGAAGTTCCCTCAAATATGATCTCTTTTGATTCAGGACCGACAGATGAATTGCTTTTTTACTTTCTTATTGATGTAAACAAATGTGTATAGTAATGTGCATTGCTCTTAACTGCACAACTGGGTAAAATTTTCCCTCTGTATACACACACTAAACCAGCACCCAGAAAATACCCTGAGAGTTGATCAGAGTCCTCCGGAAATAACCACCTTTCTAACTTTCTCTCAAATATTAATTTTTGCCTGTATTTGAATGTGTGTATTCTTTTTAAAGATTTATTTTTCTTGGGGAAAGGCAGATTTACAGAGAGAAGGAGGGACAGAGAGAAAGATCTTTCATCTGCTGGTTCATTCCCAAAGTGGCTGCTATGTCCAAAGCTGATCTGATCTGAAGTCAGGAGCATCTTCCAGGTCTTCCATGTCCAAATGCTTTGGGCCATCCACTACTGCTTTCTCAGGCCACAAGTAGAAAGTCAGCATGTGTAAGGTGAGGATTTAGCCATTGAGCCATAGTGGCAGATCCCAGTGTACATTCCCATCCCCTATGTGTTATTGCATGTAGCTGTGAATAACTATTCTTAATTATTATTTTGTTTTGATAATCTTTACATAGTTGATGAGGGCACAAAGGGTTAAGGGCTAGAGGAAAGTGGGGAAGACCATTGTTTCCACATTCTCTCTCTCTCTCTCTTTTTTTTCTGTATGGGGTAAGGAGGGAGATAAAGGGAGAAGCCCCACCCAGCCTCCCACCCATTCCAGGGTCCCCGACCTGGGGCATGCTCTGAGGGCACTGCTTAAGTGGTTTTGATGTGAATAACTCTTTTAAAAAGAAAACCAAGAACCCTTCAATCACAGGGAACCATGTAACATCACAGTGATTCAATTTATCTTGTCTTTTGAGGAAATCAGCCACGTGTATGGCTTTAATGAAGCCAGGTAGTTCTTGTGCATTTACATACAGAATGCATAAAGATATGAACACTGAGTATTGCATGGAGAGCGTTGTATAAATCTTGGCCAGCCAAAACATAATTTTATTCATTTATCCCAGATTCTTGTTATCTAGAGATATGGTTCTTCCCACACTCTAACTTTTAAAATGGAATTACATGCCATTGGAAGAAAGTGTAAAGAATACAACACGGATTTGTGTACAAAGGTTAACAGCAGCATTATTCATAATTGTTTTAAACTGGAAAATAACCCACATGTCCATCAACTGGTCGTTTGAAAAATTGTTAGAGATATTTATTACAGAAAATTACTCAGCAATAAAAAGGAATAACATGTTAGTACTTACAATGATATAGATAAATTGCAAGTACATATTAAATAAAAGGTCAAACACAGCATCTTGTAGGAATTCATTTGTTTGACATTTGACTGATCATGTTAGAGAGATGAGTGGCGGCCTGGGATCCAGGTAAGGAGGGCATTGATTGAGAAGGGGTTTTAGTTGAGCCAGTTGTGTCCTGATTGAGTGGTTATATGATGACCTGATTACATTGATGAATTTCACAAAGTTTGTGGAAAAATGGAATTTAAAAGATCATGCCAATTTTTCATGAACTTTTGAAGACCTTTCACATACATTACCTAAAATCATTAAACTGTACCCTTAGAATGAATGGATTTTAGTGTGTGCTATGTGTATGCTTTAGCATAAACTAGTTCTGGAGCTTTTATACCTTAGTAAAGCTCGAAAAATATTCCAAGTGTATGAACAAGAATAATGGGTGACTTTGCCTTTCACCTGCCTTTTACCCATGTTATGACATCTACTTAATTCCAGGTTAATGCTTACAGCAGTTCTTTATATTTGCATATGGCTATTTGAATAGTTTGAAAATCAGGTTAGGAATATGGGCATTCAGGTGTCAGGTTTTGGTTACTGAAATGATAAAGTGGTTCTCGGTATTATTTATATGCTTGGAAGAGCTGTCCCTGCTTGTTCTTGCCCCTTGTGGGATGCTTGCTTTGGTTCTGCTACCTTGTAAAGCTTCTCCCTCTGAAATGTGTGTGAGTGGTCTAATTGATAAGCAAGGAAGCAAAACCTGGGGAGGTTGGAGCTCACAGTCTCTTAGGTGAGGTGCAAAGTTACCTGGTGAGCAAGTAGCAGAGCTATGGTTGAAATCCAGATCTGTCTTAGGCAGACATAGTCAGTGCAGCACGATCCACAGTGCTGGGCTGTCATCTCAGTCCACTTGCTGTGCAGTAGCTCCCACTCCTCTTTAAGGCTTTCTGTGAGCACTGATGGTTCCCAGCTTGGGTGTTTCTGTGTTTACAGCGATGTGCATTCAGGAGATATTCTATTTGAGTTTTGAATTTTGAGTTTTCCTAGACAGTGCGGGATACAAGCCGTGAGTTGCTCAAAGTCCATGCTGTGTCACGAGGGGACACAGCTGACTCTTGGCAGTGCCCTGCATTGCTGAGCTGGGATGTTAATAGGTAGATCTGGTGTATTATATGTGTTTTTGACTTAACAATCTTTTAAACTTTCAGTGGGTTTATCTCATAAGCACCCTGTAAGCTAAGGAGCATCTTTGTTCTCAAAATGGGACTTTTAAAGTTTAACCTTATTGCATCAGATTCATTGAACCTTCAGGTGTTTTCATCTTTGTTTCTTATTCATGAAAATTAATTCTTGTGCAGATGATAAAATTCATACTTTTTGTAAAGTGATGTTTCCAGTTGCTATTATCAAATTTGTAGCCCCTGTCCTCTCTATAGAAGGAATAGGGGAAAGCCCAATAGTGAAAGAAAGAAAGAAAAAAAAGAGAAAACAACTATTCTTGTCCCATGGAGCACTTTCTCCTTAAAATAGTACCCTCCAGGGATATAGGCAGGCAGATGCTCACATTGGCCAAATGATAAACTGCAAGATTTTTAGCAAAACAAATAAATCTTCAGAACCCTATGGGTCATATCTGTTCCATTGTTTTAATCTGTCTCAGAGGATTATGGCCAAGGCCAGGGCAGATATGGGCAGAATCCTGGAACTGACTTCAGCTTGCAAAGAAAAGCAAAAGAATACAAGGGTGGCTATTGCCAAAAATATTCTAAGACTTTTTGACTTCTCCTGTATTGTCCTAAAGTATTCTGCCTGCCCTCTTCAGGCAGTGGCCTGGCCTGCCTGCTAAAAACGGTATGCCATAGTACAAAGTCACACTCCTGGAGACTCACATCAGAATTTCTATAGTGAGTTTAGCAGCCATTCTGAATGTGCTTTTGTTTGTCCTGGGTGTGTGGGATGAGCAGACAGCTGGAATATTTTCTCAATACAAACTTAAATCTGTGTTGTCATGGGGTGCCAGCAGCCCCTCTCCTGCTGAGATGAGAGCGCTAGCGGCTTCTTCAGTGTCTGTGTTCCCTGAGCAGGACTGGGATGCAGTTGCTTCTGAGGCCCATGTACCCAGGACCTGGAAGGTGCTCAGTGATAAAGTAGGAGTGGGACATGCAGATGACCATCTGTCCAGCCCAGCTCCCTTAAGTGTGTAAGAGTAACCTCTAAGAGTCTGGCAGATTAGGCAGAAAGTTGAGTGGTACTGAATGGAGACCACTTGCTACTTTTTCTTTTGTTTCTTTTATTTTTCCCCATTTTTAAATTATTAGTTTATTATACATTCCATGGGCTCTGTGATTTCCCTTACTCCTTCCCAAGACCCCTCCCCACCCACTGGTTTCCCCTACATTATTATTATAATAATATAGTTCTTCATAAACAGTCATAAGTCCATCATTGCAGGTATGGACAATGGCAGACAGTCCAGCATCCTATTGTCAAGATATAGTAAACAGTTTCATTGGGAGTCCATATTTGATCTGGAAGTAGAGATGCATACTGTGTTGTATTCTCACATCTGGATATGATACTCCATTATATGGTTACTATACATCCCCTTAAATAAAAAGCCATGAAACAAAATAAACAGGAAAAAATGAAAAAGAAAATAAAAAATCTTCTTGAAGAAAATGATGCTATTGTATGGCCTATGCATCAATGAAGAATTTAATGCTAAAAAAACTGTTTTGAAGAAATGAAAATAAAAACATCAAAATCCATGATATAGTTTCCGCTGATCTTTGTTGGTGAGATGTATCTCCTGTGGGAAACAAATAGATAGCTGGGTTTTGCTTTTTGATCCAGTCGACTAATCTATGATGAGTTTAAGCCATTTACATTCAGGTGTAATATGTGGTAATTTGGTTTATATGAATAGGTGGTAATTTGGTTCTGTCATTTTAGAAATTGGTAGACCTCTTTTTCTCTATAACAGCAGAATAATAATCTTCACCACTGGTTTGAAAAAGGTGTAAAACAAAGCTCTTTGCCACTTTTCAATGAGGTGGCACTCCCTGAGCACTGATGGTTGCTGGGCAGTGCGAGGGTCCACCAGAGCTCCCAGTTTTTAGAATTCAAAAGTCTGGATTTTTATGTGGAATCTCCTAAATGTTATCACATTGCTTAGGCAAAAGATGTGTCTGCCAGCTGGACTGGATCCACAGGCTGCCAATTCCTCTTAGTATTAACGAACTCTGTAGATTTTCTGTATGAAATAACTCCCTGTTCAGATTGAATCACGTTGCCCTCCCTCCTCCCACCCCAAGCTGGTGCCTTTGTTAGCTCTGAGACCTGATACCAGCGTCTCACAAGTCAGCAAGGCCCCTGTTCTCAGGCTTACTCATTTCCCTTGATCCCTCCCTTCCTTCTCATTGGGACACTTGGGATTGCTTTACCCTGGACTGATTGCTGGCAGCAAAGGGTTTATTTCAGGACCAGCCTGGCCCACATTACATCTTGCCTGTCTCCTCAGCCTTCTGCTCCCTCTGACTCCTTCTAGTCAACATGAGTGTGCTCATGCTTCTCTAATCCAGAGCTAGTACAACCTCCATCGAGCCCACATTTCTGTCCAGCTCTGGTCAGTGTTCTGTGTCCGGAAGCACTGCTTCCACATGATGTTTCCACATCTGCAGTTTAACATCCCTACCTTGCTGCTGGAATTCATCTTGTGAATGCCTCCAGGGATTCCAGTGATGTTTTCTGGTGCACCTTGTTTTGGTTTTTGAGCACCATTTAACTTTGATGACCAATTCTTGCTTCTCCTGGGAACAGTTTTGAATTTCATGACTCCTGGTCTTCCTAATTTTCCTTTGATTTGGCCCCTTCTCAGACTCCTCCAGTGGCTGCTGTTTCTGGGAGCTTAATATTGATGATCTCTGAGTTCTGCCCTAAGTCCTTCTGTTGTAACCACTCACCTGCCACGGCTAATCTCAGAGTGGCTCCCACAGCTGATGGGTCATTGTGGTCATTTGGAGAGTGAACAAGTAGATGGGAAAAAAAAAACTCTCTCTCTCTCTTTCTCTGTAACTCTGCCTTTCCAATAAATAAAACGAATCTTAAAGAAATCCTCCAAACCCTGTATTGATTCTCCTAACCCTGATCACCAGTCTGTGCAGACTGGTTGGGGCTGATTCTCCAGCCTACCCTATCCTGTGCTATACTTACTTAGGCCTTCAGGGCCTAGTACCTTAGCACTCCTCTGCTCAGCTCACTCACTAGTTCTCACTGACCCACTGTATTAGGAATCTGCCATGAACTCTTGCCTGGGTGAGATAACTCTTTCTGAATACCCTTGTCATGTGGCTATTCCCATGACTTCTGCCTTACAACATGGTCTTGGCTGTGTGTCCATTGTTGCCTCATTATGGACTCCAGGGAAGGAGAGCCAAATCCTCTCTCTCTTAAATGTTCTCTGTGTGGTAGTTGCTTGGACCACAATAGAGTAGGTGAGATGTGCATTAAGTGAACAGATAAATAAATTCCCAAGAACCCTTGGGAGCAATTCCCAATCATCCAGTGATACATGCATGCCAGCTCCTATGACTTCCAAAACTATTCTCAGTGTTACTGTGATGATAGCTTGAAATCAGGGCTTTCTCGATATCCATCCTCCATCTATCACTTGCTTTGGAGAATTCTCTGTCGTGTTCAAAACCCCCAGCAAAGACTTAGAAGCATACTCGTATGAGGTAATGTAAGGATAGTGATGGTAATGATAGTTATGGTAATACTAATAGTACAATACAATGAAGATTTTCTTTGTGCCAAACCCTGTGCTTCGTATTTTGCCTATTGGGTTTTGTTTAATCTTTGTCCAACTGAGAAAAGTAGTTGTGACAATCATTGTATGGAAGAGGACACTGAGACGAGAATGTGTTTAAATCTTTGACTAGCAAGTTGGAGTTAGAGGTTGAGACTACATCTCACTACCAAATCTGCTATGTCCGTTATCTGCTCTGCTGTCTTTCAAGGCCAGGGACCCTTTAGTTCCTGGTTCTCACTCTCACTTTTCTGAAGTGGTTCCATGAGGGTTTTTTTTTTTTTAAGATTTCTTTATTTTTATTGGAAAAGCAGATATACAGAGTAGAAGAAAGAGAGGAAGATCTTCTGTCTGCTGATTCATTCCCCAAGTGGCCATAATGGCTGGGGCTGAGCTGATCCAAAGCCAGGAACAGTTGCAGGTCCCAAAGCTTTGGGCCGTCCTCAACTGCTTTCCTAGGCCACAAGCAGAGAGCTGGATGGGAAGTGGGGCTGCTGAGATTAGAACTGGTGCCCATATGAGATCCCGGTGTATGCAAGGTAAAGACCCTAACCACTAGGCCTGGTCCCATGAGTTACGGTTAACAGTTAGCTTTCACAGCCTCTTTCCAATTCACCTGGGAGGAAACCTCACTCTCACTTGTGAATAATTATCTTCCATTGGACCAACTGAGATCTTGACAGGCCTTTCATTCAAGACTGAGCAGTAACCAGGGGTTGTCAGACTCAGGTATCAACAACAGAGTGACATTTTGAATTGACAGAGTGATTTCAGGTTCCTAATGACATAATGGTGGAAACTGTTCTTAAATAGAGCTTTTCTACCTAGTGGGATAATTTGGGTCAGTTATTGTTTATCTTCTAAGTGTCACTACTTCAGAGATGGTGTCAGAACATCATTAAGCATGTGACCCCAAATTCTCTCCCCAGCGTTTCTAACAATAATACTCGGATATTTGGTAATCAACTAGCACTTTTACTTCAAAATTGAAATAATGTTCTGTCAGGAAGGAATAAAAGCTTTTTACCTCTACCCTCTTATGTTCAATGGCTGGAACCCTGTGAATCGAACTGTCCAAAGAGACAAACAGGAGAAAAATATTTGTTTCATATTTATGTGGAAGACCACACATAAAATCTGCAAATATTTAGTTAGATCCAGAGGTTTATATTTCATTTTAACAAAGAGCAATACATTTATGGAGAAGTCATAAGGAAAAAAAAAAGCATTTTGAGCTTTTAGGAACAGAAAATTGTGAAAAGGTAAATATACAGGGGCATCGATGGAAAAAAACCAGCTATCCTGGTAAGCCTTGCTATGCAGTTTCCTCTTTTTCCATGCCATCTCTCATTCTGCCTTTCATAGTGTAAGAGAAAAAGGGGGGGGGCAGCTTCAAAATGGGAATCTTATATGTTTTAGGTAACTGGGAGAAAGTGGAAGCTTTTTTCTGTATCTGTAGATTTTTAATTTTCTTCAGCTCAGATTAGCCCTTTGTTGTTGTTGCTTTATAAAGATGTATTTGTTTTTTCTTCTGTTTTATTTTTAGTTTTATGATATAATTCCATAGACTCTGGGATTTCCCTTGCCCCCTCCCCAAATTCCTTTCCTCCAATTGATTTCCCCCATATTGCTACAACAGTATCGCTCTTCATAAATAGTTGTAAGTCCATATTTGCAGATATGGACAATAGCAGATAGTCTAGCATCCCATTGTCAACATATATATTGAACAATTTATTTGGGAGTCCATCCTTGATCTGGAATTAGAAATGCATACTAGATTGTATCTTCGCATCTGGATATGATAGCCTCTATTACAAAGATAGCATACATTCCCTTAAAGGGAAAGCCGCAAAACAAAATCAATAACAGAAAGAAAAATAGAAATTTACAATGCCGTGAAGGTAAATAACATGCTACTGAATGACTAATGTATTGCTGAAGAAATGAAAAATGAAATAAAAGAACCATCTTGAAGAAAATGCAACTATATGACCCCTCCATCAGTGAATAATTTAGTGAGAAAGTGTTTTGAAGAAATGAAACCAAAAACAAAAATAATCAAAATCCGTGAGATACAGTTTCCACTGATCTTTGTTGGTGAGATGTGTCTCCTGTAGGCAACAAATATATAGATGGGTTTTGTTTTTTGATCCGGGCTTATAATCTATTACATTTGATCAATAAGTTTAAACCATTTACATTCAGAGGTAGTGTGTATTGGTGGTAATTTGGCCCTGTCATTTTAGCAATGGTTTGTCCATTGATTTAGTCTCCTGTTGTTATTTTACTGGATGTTCTTCACACTTGTCTTTTATTTTGGTGGGTGCTATTTCTTTTGTCTCTCAAGAGAATATTTTTAAGTATCATTTTGTAAGGTAGGACATTAAGAAGCATATTCTTTTCACTTTCTTTACTGTGGAAGAATTGGATTTCATTTTGAAAGACAAAGGAAAGCTTTGCTGGGTACATTATTCTGGGCTGGCAATGTTTTTTGCTTTTAGAATCTGGAATATGTTGCTCCATCCTCTTCTGGCCTGTAGAGATTCCTGTGAGAGGTCAACTGTGAGTCTGATTGCCATTCCCCTATGTGTCAATTGATTTTTTTCATGTGCATGTTTAAGGATCTTTTCCTTATGTTTGATTGAAGAGAGCTTGATTATCATGTGTTGTGGTGAGGAGCCTGTTGGGAGTTCTGTGCTTTTTTTGGATATTGTCTCCCAATTCTTTCTCCTGATTAGGGAAGCTTTTCTTCAGTATTTCAACTTTTTAAACCCTAGCGTCTCTTTCTGCACTTTCTGGGATGTCCATAGCTCTTATATTTGGCCTTTTCATAGTGTCTTTTGATTCTTGGATACTTTTTTTTAGCTGTACCCAGCTCTGCTTCCAACTTTTAGATTGTTTCCCCATGGTGGCAAGAAATATCTTCCAATTCTGAGATTCTTTCTTCTGCCTCCTTCATTCTATTATTGAGACATTGCACTGAATCTTTCATTTGCTCTATTGTGTCCTTCATTCCCAATACTTCAGCTTGATTTTGTTTCAGCATTGCTGTTTCCTGTGGGACATACTCCTTAAATTCCTTGAACTCCTGTATGTGCTGGTTGTTGTTGGTAAGAAGCTTTATAATGAGTTTTCTGAATTTTGTATTGCCCATTTGCTTGATGTATTCCTCAGTTAATTCTGAGGTTGGCAAGAGTTTTTGCTCCTTTGCAGGGGAGTCTTCAGCAATTTTCATTGTGCCTCTGTCTTTTCTTCTGCTCTTGGTCGTTGTACTTCTGGTTGTCAGATTCTTCTCCGTAGGGCAGGCTTCTAAGCTGTGTCACCTACAGGTCTACAATTTGATTTTATGGCATGCGGTTGGTACTCAATTCTTTGTTCACAGTCACTTGTTCCACTCCCTCTAGTGAGTTTCAGATCTGTGCTCTTATGTTAGACTTCCACCATGGTCTCTGTAGCCCTTCTCCTTGTTCACCACTCTCTGCTCCTGTGATCCCATGCTGAGGCTGCGCCATTTTCTCTACCACCTTTCTGCCACTTCTGGTTTGAGCAGGTCCCAGGAGTAGGGAGATACTAGGTGTCCTAAATAGTTAAGTTGTTATTGGTGCTGATCTTGTTGGAACCTGCTGGCCATTAGGTCTGAGGGCCACATAGACCTATTTTAAGTCATCAGATGCCAAAATCGGTTAGTTTTCAATGTGGGACCAGTGGAATGCACTGAGGTCAGTGAGTTCATTCCCAGTTCAGAGCATGCACAGCTCACTGTTATCCCTGCAGTTTCAAAGCCTTTACCACACTATACACAATGGTGCCTGATGTGCCACTTGTTGAGTTCTGGTTCTGCTGGCTGTTAGGTCTGGTGGCTACTGAGACCTATTTTGGGTGGAACCTTTAAGATGCCACATCATTGCAATTCACAGAGCCAGAAATGAATTCACTCCCAGCTTAGTGCATGCTCAATCCTGTCTGTATCCTTTGCCTCCTTATACAAAATAGTGCCTGATGCAGCTGTGTTGGGGGCCTGGGCTGTGAAAGCCACCCTATTCCTGTACCGCCTCTTTGTGATCTGTTGCTCTTTTTCTCTGTTTCTGGTCATATCAAGCAAATCGCCTGGGTGTGTAGTTCTTTGCCTGGTTTCATCTGCTGGAATCCTCGTGAACTCCCCTTCTCACCTCTCAGCTGGTGGAGTCAGAGCAACTGGTGGATCTCAGATTGCCACTCATTGGATGCTGCTGAGGTATCTGGTCACTGCAATATCACACCATTGTGTCCACTGCTTTCCCATGTCTGAGAGTCTTAGGTGCTTCTTTGCCGTTGACCTTTCCTTTCCTATTTCCTTGAATGTGTCCTTTGCATCACGCTGGCTAATGATTTTCCATCTGTGTAAATGTGTCCTTACCCCTTCTGCCATCTTGATTCTCCTTTGGATTGGTTTTTAAATTTTATCTCCCACATACAAAGCATAATAAATAAAAAATAAAAGAATATGTGATGTTTGTCCTTTTGTGTCTGGCTTATTTCACTCAACATACTTGTCTCTATTGAGATGGTATTGCGTTGTGGTTTTCATTTGCATTTACCTGATGGCTAGTGTTATTGAGCACTTTTATTTTCATATGTTTGTTGGTGACTTGTATTTTTTCCTTTTTTTTTAAATTTTAAATTTGATGATTTTTACATAAATGATTAGAGTGCAAAGGGTTCAAGGGCTACAGGAAAGTGTGTAAGACCATTGTTTTCACATTCTCTTTTCTCTTCCTGCCCATGGGGAAGTAAGGAGATAAGGAGAGAAGCCATACTCAGCTTCCTAAATGCCTCTGTACCCTGGGATGGAGGTCAGCCACCTGATGCCATCCCAGAGTTTCCAATGTGGGACGAGCTCCAAGGCCCTGCTCAAGAGGTTTTGATAGTTCCATAGTTCTGAATTACTGCTGATCTTGCCATTCCAAGCATGATGTAATCTTTCCAGAATGCATTGAGTGACATAACTCATCTTAGAATCTGTTTGCCCAGATATTACTGCCAACACTTGGTTGTGGTAGTTGATCAATTTGTTTTGTCCTCTCTCCGCTGTTATGGTACCAGCTATCCCTTGCACGCTTCAATGTACTGTCATATTCCCCATGTGCACCTGGTTATGCCGTCTATTATTCTATCTAAGCCTCTGAGGAGGCCCAGCTATATCATATGCACTCCAACAGTCAGATCATGGAAACTGCAATTCTCTCCATTGTTGGGTTATGAGTCCAGCAATTCATTGGTTGGGGGATCCCCACAAAATCTTCATCTGAGGTGATTCCAGACCTGATTCTTGTGCATGCTTGCCAATACAGGGTCTGGCACAGACTGTTATACACACTGGTAGTTGCAGTTGCTGGGTCAGTTCTGTCTCCAGCTATGTCTTCTCTGCAAATCAGTGAGTGTTGGAGTCCATCCTGATCCTGCCTACCACACACTTGGCCCTCACACAAACCAGCGGGAGCTGCAGCCTGGCTGGAGCAACCTGCAATAGCGCCCCCCAGGCAACCCCCTAACCTGGTTCTCATTTTTTTTTTTTTAAGATTTATTTTATTTTTATTGGAAAGGCGGATATACAAAGAAAAGAGACAGAGAGGAAGATCTTCCATCCGATGATTCACTTCCCAGGCGGCCACAATGGCTGGAGCTGAGCCAATCCAAAGCCAGGAGCCTCTTCTGGGTCTCCCACGTGGGTGCAGGGTCCCAAAGCTTTGGGCCATCCTCGACTGCTTTCCCGGGCCACAGGCAGGGAGCTGGTTGGGAAGCAGGGCCGCTGGGATTAGAACCGGTGCCCATATGGGATCCCGGGCGTGCAAGGCGAGGACCTTAACCACTGAGCCATTGTGCCGGGTCCCCTGGTTCTCATATGTACAGTAGACTGTACTTGCCAGTATGTACAGTAGACTAGTCCAGTCTGTGCCCCATTCTGTTCAGCTCTCATACATGTAAATAGGCACTGAAGCCCAGTTCAACTTAACCAGCTCCACTATCTAGCCCACATACCTGCTGGTAGGTGCCACTCTCTGTCTAGCCATGCCTGCCCCAGTCCTGATTCTCATGCTCGACAGTCAGAGTGGCAACTCAAGAGGGAGGTGCCACTATTTCTCTAATGGGCCCACTTTCACTCCTGGACCGTGCTCTTTCCTGGTGGTTCTGTAGTTTGATTGGACAGAATTTGCCCCAGTGCCAGCAACTGCCAGTTAATACTGGCAGTCCATACCCATTCTGGCTTGTGTATGCACTTGTAGGAACAGTCAACCTAGCCTGGCTTTCCCCTGATCCTGCTCACATGCAGGTCAGCAGGTGTTGTGGCCCTGCCCAGTCTGGTCTGTCCCTGTCCTAGCTCTCATGCTCTTCAGTAGGAATGTTGGTCCAGCAGGGAAGCCCCATGCAGCCCCCTTACTGGGTTCACTTTCTCCCCACTTGGGTCTCACCTGTGCTGGTTGGTTGCTGCAGCCCAGACTGGTATGGTCTGTCTCACCTTGACATTTGCCAGTGGGTGCTGTAGCCTAGCAAGGTCTAGCCCATCCCCAATTCCAACTCATGCTGGTGAGGACTACAGCCTAGTCCAGCCTAGCTGGCCCCCAGTCCTTGCTCTCTTGTGAGCTGGCTAGTGTTGTGGCCTGACCCAGCCCAACCCACACTCCATTCTGGCACTCAGATTCACCATGGGTGATATGAAATGACCCATCCTGGTCTGCCCCTGACCTGAGTCAAATGTATGCCAGTGGGTACTATTACCTGGCCTGGTCTGGGCTTCTCCACACCATGTTTCTTGTATTCTATGTCCTGACAGAGGAGTTCCCCAAGCTCCTCCATCAGAACCTCTCCCAATGCCAGATCTTGTGCACACCAATGGGTCCCTGGCCCTACTTAGTCCACATCCTGTCCTAGCAGGAATAGTGGCTTTTCCTGACTGGCCCTCATCCATTCTGGTTTTTATTGTTGGGTGTTATAGCACAGCCAAGCCTGATCCACACCCAGACACAGCTTATACATGGCTCAGCAGGGGCAGACACCTAGCCCAGCTTTTCCTACACCCACACTGGTTCTCACAAACACCAGTGAGTGCTGTGGTCTGGCCCAGTCTGGCATACCCTTGATCCAGTCCACACTTGTGCTGAGGGATACTGTGGCCATGTCTAGACCAGAGGGAAGTTCCTGTTCTGGCACTTGAACCTAACCATTGGGAACCACAATCCAATCAGGGCTTCCCTTTAGCTTCCAATCAGGCATGTTCCCAGCCATAGATCTCACATGTGCCAGTGGTTGCTATGACCCAGCTTGATGCAGTTGCTTACCTGTCTTGGCTTTTGCCTTGGATGCTGCAGCCTGGCCTGACCTAGCCAGCCCCCAGTCCCAACTCTCACTGGTGGATGCTGGCACCTAGCCCTACTGAATCTGTTTCCATCCTTGGTTCACGCGAACTGGTAGGTGTGATAGCCTAGCCCAGCATGACTTGCATTCCAGCCTGGTTTCTGCACTTGCCAGTGGGGTAAGGTTTGCTCAGCCCTGCCCAGTTTGCCCCCTTCCAAAACCAACCCACACTTGCCAATCAGTGGAGCTAGCTTGCACAGCTGGCCTGAGTCCCAGGTCTGGACCACATGCTCACCAGTGGGGACTATGACCATGTAAGGGAATTTCCCGGGTTCCCCCACTCTGCCTACTACCAGACCCAGATCTCACATGCGGCAGCAGATGCTAGGTCCTTACCCAGCATAGGCTGCCTTTTAATCTTGGACTTTGTATGAGCTGGTGGATGTTGTTTTCCAGCCCATCCCACGCCCTGTTTTAGGTTGCATATGTGGGTGCGGTGGCCTGGACCTGCCCACCCTGTTCTTGCCTCGGTACCTGTGAGTGTTGGCAGGTTCCATGATCACACCTAGTTTAGCCTATCACCACCCCAACTCTTGAGCTAACCAGAGGGACTTGTATTTCCACAGGGTTTGACCCACTTATGCCCTGCAGAATCTACTCCCAGACTTGGTTCTCTCAAATGCTTGTTAGTGCCATGGCCCTGCCTAATGTGACCCGTCCCCTGTTCTGACAGTCATTCAGGTACTGGGATCAAGCCCTGCTAGACAGCCCCCCAGCCCTAGCTTTCATGTGGGCCAGCATGTGGTAGTCAGTGATGTTCTGCATTAACAAGCCCATCTCAAGACTTCCATGTGGGCTGGTGAATCAGTCTGACCCAAACAGATCTTATGGATTTTTTCCTCCAAACTACCAGGTGTCAGTTCCCTCACTTCCTGGCAAGTACAGTGGCCCTGTTGTTGGATGTCTCTTACTTATATGTACAGTGGACTTATCCATGGATGTCCCTAGGCAATAATTTGTTATGCCCAAGCCCCTAGAGCTCATCAATGGGAGGACAGCAGGCAGAACCTGGTTGTCCGAGCTAAGTTGGAGCCAGCTGCACTGGCTGTCCGAGCTAAGTTGGAGCCAGCTGCTTTTTATGCATTTGGGCCAGGTTGTGCTCCCCACCCATCAGCCAAAAGCGGCTGATGGAGATGAGATTTCAGTTTGCATGCCTGGCCCCTGTATTTTTTTATTTTGATTTTGAGAACTGTTTGGTAAAGTCCTCTGCCAATTTTTCAACCAGGTTGTCTTTGTTTTGTCTTATTTTGGTTTGGTTTGGCTGTTCAAAGTTGCTGATATGTTCAAGATGTTAATCTTTTGTCTTATAGATGATCTACAAATATTTTTTCTATTCTGTTGAATGTCTCTTTACTTTGTCACTTGTTTACTTTGTGGTGCAAAAGCTTATGCATCTTATACAGCCCTATTTGTTTATTTTTGCTTTTGTTGCCTGTGCTTTGGGAGGAGGTCTTATCTAAGACGTAATTTCCTATACCAATGTTTTGCAGTGTTTTTCCTCTATTTGTATGGATTGATCTTGCCTCTATTTCTGTTTCATTGATCTGTGTATTGGTCTTTGTAATATGCTCAATAGCTTCATGTTTACTCTAGACTTTAAAAAAAATATAATTTATTTATTTGTAAGGCAGAGTGACAGAGAGGAGAGAAACAGAAATAGGGAGAGAGGGAGAGAATGTGAGAGAAAGAGAGAAAAGGAGTGGGAGGAAAGTATGAGAAGGAGAGAAAGAGAGGAAGGGAAGGAGAGGAAGGTATGCAAAGAAGAGAGAAAAGGATAGAGAGAAGGAGGGAGGAGAGGAGAGGTGGCTGGGGTGGGGGAGATTCATTGGCTCATTTCGTGAATGGTCACAACTACTGGGGTTGGGGTAAGCTGAAGCTAGCTGCCAGTAGCTTCTTCTGGATCACTCACATGGGTAGCAAAAGTCCCAACATGGACCATCTTCTACTGCTTTTCTAGGCATGTCAGCAATGACTTGGATTGGAAGTGGAACAGCTAGGACTTTAACAAGTACTCTGATATGGAAAGCAGTGTTGTTAAGTAGCAAATTAACTTGCTGTGTCACAATGCCTGATCCAGTTTGTAGATTCTGAATTTATGAATATTCTCCCTGACCAGGACCAATGGTTGCTTGAGTTCTTGGGACCAAAATGTCTTGAGATTATGTATTTGGAGACATTGTAAGTACAGATTGTTGAGTGGAGTCAACCAATCAGGGTGGGATGCCCCTTTTGGCACAGGGTTAGAAGTTAGGCTTTTCCAGGGAGTAATTGGTTCCCCACTTCATGTTATGTGGTAATTCTTTCACCTTCTAGAAAATTTTCTCATACTTTTCTGTTAACTTTACTTGTCTGATCCAGTGGATCCAGTTCAGTACGTCAATGCACAAATGCTCAGATAAGAATTTGTGAAGCTGGGTGGGGAGGGAGTAAACTTGGGAGAGAGGAAGTCCACTGGGGCTTGGAATAGAAGGCAGTACAAGCTGAATGACCGTTTTATGACATGTAATGTTATTACTTTGGTGAGCTGATTGTGAGCTCTGTGTTCCTCAGAGAACCCAAACTTTTCCAGATGTGCTCTATTTGAGCTGTGAAGCAGGTGTTTGTTTCCCTGAAGAGGCTCAGATAAACCGGGTGAACTTTCTAGCAGCTCCTGTGACAGAGGGGCAGGTAAGGGCTTGGGACTGAGTAAAGCTGAGTATGGTGCTGTCTGCCTCAGTTGGGATTCTCTGCAGCCTCACCACCAAGTGATCATGGTGAGTAGAAGACATTCACCAGAATGTGTCCTGAACCACTCATGTCCACTACATTACCTTGTAAAACAGTCTGCAGTTCCTGGTCACCACAGCACTGCTGGTGGATAGCTGATAAGTTGGCATGGGTTATAGTGAATCAAAGGTATCAGAAAATTTGCACAGGCAGACATGTCCTCTCAAATCTGCTGTGATAGAGGAGAGATGGACCTGAAACAAAAGAGGCAGCTTTCCCCCCTCTTATTTCCTTATTGTTCGTATTTTAATTCTCTATATTTATGGGGAACAATTGTGTGATGATTGGATACATGTTACATACCTCATGTTCTGTCTCGTGGGAATTTGAAAATGGCAGTCTGAATGTTGACTTGTCCTATTAGAGACTGGGTGAGTAGGAGGGGGAACTAGAGGAAGACAGAAGGGATGAGAGCCAGTGTTCTACAGATCAGTGGTGATTGTTGTGCATGATTACTTGCTGTGTGTTTCATAAATTGCTAGAAGGGGGAGCATACCTAGCCCTGGATGTGCCAGTGGAAAACTTCTTGAGAATGTTAGGGAGTGAGCTGGTCAATGTGCTGAGGCCATCTCTCTGCGTTAATTGGTCCTTACTAAAGTTAGGTTCTTACCTTCCCACAAAGTCGGGCAGATGGAGGTATGATCTTTCTTGTCAATTGCATGTCAAAGGGACAGCTCCAAGATCCTCCAGAGTGATATTCCTGAGTCCTAAAAGTGGAGTGAGACTGGGTGAAGATTTTCTACTTGAAAAAAGCAGAGAAAGAACTACAGTGGTAAGTTTTCTAAAGTAAATGCTCTCAGAAAGGAAGGCTAGGAAGAAAGCGGTTTAAGATTTAGACCAAAACACAGAACAAGGAACATGTTCTAATGTGCCCCAGCACGGTGGCCTGACTGGAGTTCACAATAACCTATTAGGTGTTTTATGAAGAATCAGAAGAGAGGAGCTCGTAGGTGTCACGCATAAGGAATTGGAAAGCATAAGGAGATGGAAATGCTAATTACTGTGATTTGATCAGTGTGTGCTATACAAATGTTGAAGTATTACAAAATGCCTCCTAAATATGTATAATTGTCATTTGTTAATAATGAATAAAAGCTTTGTGGAATGTAAAGAAATAAATTAAAATCGTTTTTAAAAACATTTAGTTGAAACCCAGGAGAACATTATAGCTGACTGGTCAAAAGCCAATTGGAAAATTTCCAGTTAGGTTGTTACAGTGCATTATCAGCCAGGTCCTTTTAGTGTTACTTTTCCTTTAATGACACCTAAGGATCTGAGTCCTTTTTCAAACTACTTTATGTTATTAATGGAAGTTCTTTAAAAGTGTATGACCTAAGTAGCCAACCAATAGAATTCCACTAAAAGCCTGTCTTAAAATCCTCTCCTGGGTGGGTAAAAGCTTGAAATAAGGCCAGCTTTTAAGAAAATGTATTCTCTGCTTGATGCAGACAATGATATTTAAGTTTGCCCTTTTTTCTTCTTCCTATAACTTTGTGGGAGGGTAATTTGGGATAGAGGGAGATATTGAAATATTTTTAAGGCACTGGCTTCAGGTTCTGACTCGGCAGTAAACAAGTTGTGTTCTCTTGGGTATAAATCCAACTTCTCCCAGTTTCAGTTTCCTAGTATATAAAATGGGAGTGAGCTTAGTACTTTCTTGGGAACAGGGTCTTAGCAGATTCATTTCAAGTTCAAGTCTCCATGAACTTGAGTTCAAATCAGACACATAGATACAGGCAGAGGAAAATAAGATTTATTTATGAAGCATATTCAGACATGAGTGAAGGACATGTGTCTCTGCATGAAGAAAGAATGGCAGCTGTGCCCACCAGAGTTCAAATTGTCCTTTTATGGTAGGAGGTGGAACTCTAATTATATATTCAAATGGGGCGGAGTCAAACAGAGTGAGACAGGGAGGTGTCATGGCATCCCCACAAGGGCTGCAGTAGACAGGCGATGACAACATCTTGTGCAGGAGATCAACTAGGTGGTCTTGTAACTGAATCTCCTTGCTCATGCCTCAGAGATATTCAGTTTTCCAGAGCAAGGCAAACATAGGGGATGTTGCCAAGCTTAGTTTAATTGTATTCCTTCCTCTTTTGTCTTCAAGCTCTGAACATGCAGTGTAGTTCAAGTGCATTTCAAATCCTGGAGCAAATTGGACACTGTCGTGTTCCTAGATGTTGTTATGTTCTGGGAATTTACAAGTCAGGATTGACATTGGCTAACTGGATTTTTGGAGGTAGGCCTGGGACAGGTCACTATACTCAATAAACTGATGAATTGAGTTTGCATTGTTGCATGTACTTTCCCTGTGATAGGGGAGAAAGGCTCAGAATTGGAAATATTTTGACATTTAATCAGCATAGGTAAGGTTTTGGACTCTATGTATCTGTTGAATATCTGTATATGTTTGTTTTGACTCATAAAGAGGTTTATTTCCATCCCCAACTCCTTATGAATGGATCAGACCTTGCCTGAAAAATTGCTTCTTGAGTTCTGGAGCTGGAAAGGGAAAACAGGGAGGAAAGGCAGGGTAGGCAATCCTTGTCAAAACTGTGAGGTGGGCAAAATACCTTGGTTTTTCTCTTGTTCTTCTTCCAAAGCTTTCTCTCTCACTTTAGTATCCTTCCCTCTCTCCTATTGGCCTGATGGTCTCACTTTATAAAGAAATCCACTCATGAACTTGTTCTGATGAGGTGTCGCCTCATTTGAGGGTGTCCCCTTCTGAGGCAAGTTCTATTTTGCAAGAGAGTCAATCTCTGGGAAAGGCAATGAAAGTATCTGCGTGAAAAATAATCGAACTTGATTTGGACACAAGGTCTATCTGGAGCAGAAGGTGGGCTCATCCAAGGTAAGTGTGGGTTCCAGTTCCTTAGTGCTTGACACCAGACAGAGGAGACACAAGGAAAGGGGAGCCTGATTCTTCCTCAGCTCACATTAGCTCCAGTGTGATAGGATCTCTCTCTCTACCCAGGTGGAAAACCACAGAAATCATGGCTGTACAACTTATTGAAAAGAGTAGATAACCAGTCCTGCTTGAAGCCAAAGTAACCAGCTATAAAATAATGCAAGACGTCTGTAAATTATTTGTGGGTGGTTCCCTCCAGAGATCACCCAAATAGTTTTGGTGGTATTTTTGTGTATTTAAAATATGAAATGTGTTCTGAGAACACCATGGTAACCCACATAGAAAAGCCCAGGAAAAGCAACTCACTCTGCAACTTAGCTCACAATTTTTTGTGCACAGGGCTCTACCTGTGTAGCTGTTTCTCTGTTGAAATGAAGCACAGTTAATCCAGTGGATCTGATCATGCTTCTCCTTCAGACTGTTTTAAAGTAAATGCAGAAAGAAAGCTTCCAGACACAGGTTTCCATGTCAGTGGGAGGCTATGCTCTGACCCCAGGTTTGGGAGGTTGTTGATTCATGCATGAGGTGAAGGCATTGCTTTTTCATATGGGGACACTGCTCAGTCACTGCTCTAAAAGGAAGTCAGTCCTTAGAATTACTGGGTCATTGTCCTCTTTTAGCTTTACCAGAAGGACCAAGTAGCTATGGAGCCCAAGTCTGTTTCTCTCCTCCTGGCCAGGCAGCGTACGTGGGATTCATTTGTCATGGCAGCATTAGGGAGTGTTGTGTGGGTGACAGTGATTCATTCGTCAGTGTGTTGGAGTGTCCGTGCAGCGGTCATCTCTGCCCTGGATTCAGGGAATGCACTCAGCAGCAATGCGGTGTTAGGGGGAGGGAGCCAATTAGAGAGCTGTCTCTCAGGAATGTTCATCCCCAGGGAGCCCAGGGTTCTGGGTGGACCTGAGGTGTGTGCTGTCACCTCCAAGGAGTTGGTGGGTCCATCATCAGATGGCTCTGTCTCTGGCTGCATTGGCTATTTTCTTTCTGACTAAATACTTTTTTTTTTTTTTTCCTCCCCAGGGGAAAAGGATTGGAAGAGAGGTAACTTATGGCAGACCCTACAGAGAATTGTGGCACTGTACACTGGCCTTGTTTGACACTTGATTTTTAAAAACTCTTTCTGGTCATGTAGATCAACATGTCCCATTCTTCTCCTAAAACGTGGAAGAACTTAGAATTCAAAATGTTGTTAGCCTCTCCTGGTCATCTAGGACAGGTGGCATCTGTTTATTTCATACCCTTTGAAATCACTAAGGGTTAAAATCATAGCTGTTCTCTACCCTCTTTCTTTCTGCTTGGAAAAACGAGTAAGCAGAGGCCACTTGCAGGAATCCACATACAGCCAAAAACAGAGGGCACCGTTGGGAGGCAGCAAGGACCAAAGCTGTCTTACTTTGGGTAGCAAATGTGGATTTGAAAAACCTGACGATGAAGGACTGATTTTCAAAAAAAAAAAAAAAGCTTTTGAGATTGATGCAGGCAGTCCCTATGCCCCCTTGCCCCCTTTTCTACTACTTTTGGTGTCTTCTGTCCCATGCCATGGGATTTTCTTTGGCCCCTTGCTCATGATCACTTTAGTATATGAGTAAGATCATTTCTTCCTCTAGACTCCAGTCTACTGTCCTGTGGAGCCTACTTAGCGACTGCCCTCTTCTTAATTGAATAAATCACTCCTGTTGTGATTTGGATGGGACAGGTGATTTTTGAATGGGTATCAGTAATGATTATTCCATGAGAATAGCGACCCTGCCATGAAAGTGGCTGTGTTAAGCAATTCTCAGAAGAGGAAAGTTTCCATTGTGCCTTTGTGAAGATCAATGCGTCCTATTGAAGATGATGCCCTTTGTTTTCAGTTCAGGCTACAGAAGCAATCTGGAAGCTTTCAGGAACTGGTTTGTGTTCTTATATGTTAAGAGTTGTTTTAGCAAGTGTGTTTTCCTGTCTTTTGGAAAGAAACTTCTTGCCACAGATATTGAATCCTTTTTGATTTTCTCTATTTTTTAATTTGAGGAGCAGAGAGACACAGAGAGGGAAACAGAGCCATCATTGTGGAGTTGGTTCATTCACACGTGCCTGTGATAAGCTGCAAATGAAATCTGTATATCTCACATGAGAGACAGGAACACAGTCACTTACACCATCACTGCTACCTCTCAGGGCCTGCATTTGCAGGAAGCTGGAGTCAGGAGCCAGAGATGCGAGTTGAAGACAGCATTGAAGACTACTTTCCTGTGGCAATGAAAGTGTTCATCGCTAGGTTAAACACTTGCCCCATCTTCCTCTTCATTTGGTAATTGAAATGTGGAATAGGAGCATCAGAAATGCTGCCATTCACACACCAAGAAACCTCTAGAACCTGCCTACAGCCTCTTCAAGGAGAGAAGAGCGTTCTTTCTTTCTTTTTTTTTTTATTGATTACATTGCATTATGTGACACAGTTTTATAGGCACTGGGATTCCCCCCTCCCCAAAACCTGCCCCCCCATGGTGGATTCCTCCATTTATTGCATTACCATAGTTCAAATTCAGTTGAGATTCTTTCATTGCAAGCATCTACCAAGCATAAAATCCAATATCTTATTGTCTAGATAAGTTCAACGGTTTCTTGGGGAGACCATCTCTTGTCTGAAGGTAGAGCCAACAGAGTATCATCCCAATCAATTGAAAGCCCCAACATTACATCAGTAACAATTTATAATGTAATGGAATTAGTTGACATGGTATTGAGTAACCAACATATTAAAAGAGAGAAAAAAAAGAGTGCAAGTTCTGAACCACATCCTATGACTTCTACATTGACATTTCAATTATTAGTTTATATAGAACTGAGTTCTATACACCTTAAAATGGCTATAGATTACTATTCAGCTGTCTCATGTCTATTTTGATTTTAGTATTTAGCAGTTTATAGTGTTGAAACATGATTTTGCAGAACCTGGCTGTTTCTCGGGTAGTCTAACTCTATAACTCTAATAAGACATATGTCAACAGTTTAGGTGAACAGTTTTAGGAGGGGTGTGCAGGGAAATCTTCAACACCCTAGTGAGGAGTAACTAATTTTTGTGTCCCACCCAGTGAGTTATAAGTGCATCCCCACTGCCTGTTTCCTGTCTGTTTCTAAGCTCTCCTTGCTGTTCTCTCTGTCTATTCTAGTTTTTTTGTTTGTTTGTTTGTTTTGAGGGGTTTCTGGAGCGATCCTGATGGTCTTTACGAGAGAGGGTGGGGACCCAAAGTCGGAACCAGTCAAAGACCAGAGAAAGCTCCTCTCCCTAGTCCCAAAGGAAGTTTACTGTTCTGTTTCTGCAGACCGCTCAGTGCTCCTGGTTGTCGTTCCAATGACCTTGGATCCTGCAAGGCAGGGTTTGGGCTTCTTCCATCCCATGTGGGAAATCCTAATGGAGGTGGGTGACCTCAGAGTTCTCGGCCTTCGAAGGCACTCCAGTTCCCCGTGGCCTCCTTGGCGGTTGGGATGTAGTTCTCGGAGCTCATACTGATAGTCCTTGGTGAGGATCTGGGAGTCTTCAGGGTTGGGATACAAGCCTCCTCCTGTATACCTGCTCCACTCTGGGCCCTCCCCCCCGCCCTGTGCATATGATCTCCTGTTAAGAGGTTGTTGGGATTGCTCTTGATTCCCCCCACGTGCCTTTGTAGTTTTGTTATTGTCTAATGCTGATTTGAGTCTGTTGTCTATGAGTTACCAGTTATGATCCTGATAGATTAAACTTCCCATCTTCCTCACACCTTCTAGGTTGATGTGAGATACAGAAGAGCTTTCTTCCACAGCCCAGAGCCTACAATTTGGGCTGTGCTTATTTCCCTGCCTTCCAATATAATTCCCATTTCATTCTGTCTCTTACACCCTGACAGATTTACTGTCTTAAGATCTAGCTGCAAGCCTATCAATCGTTGTTTCTATTTTACAGCTGAAGAAACATAGACACAGGGAAATTACAGTTCAGGTCATAAAGCTAGTTAGTTAGGTTTGAATGGAAGTAGTGTGGCGTTGGGAGTGCATGCTCTTTCACACCTCAGTCCTTCTCTAAGGTGGAACCCCAAGTTGCTCTCCACCCTCTTTTGTCTCTGCTCACTGCACATCCTAGGTAACTGAGTGACTCTTTGTTGCTGGGCCACCTCCCCTACTTCCTGAGACTCACATCTTGACTTTGGCGGCTTCTTGTAACTCTGCTGGTCTCCCTGGATCTGCTGGGGGGAAGTTTTATAAGAACCAAGTCCTTTGTGCCCTTTGTGAATCCTGATGAATTCTCTCCTTACTTTGAGCCCTGAGGATATTGTCATGGCTATTTCCTAAGAAACACAGTCTGCCCTTTGTAGCAGAGGGTTTCGCATTCCTGGATTCAACCAGCCATGAACTGAAAATATTTGGAAGGAAAGTACACCAAATGTACACAGACATTTTCTCTTTCCTTTATTCCTCAAGGTTTACAATATATTATGTTAAATATTGTAAGTAATGGGGAGAGGGTTTAAAGTATATAGGAATATGTGTTTGGGATGTAGGTAAATATTACTGCATTTTTATCTAAGAAACTTGAGCAAATTTTAGTATCCACAGGGGATTCTGGACTCAATCCCCTGTGGGTACCACATGGTGACTGTATCCAGTTCTAGTCATCTAATCTGATAGCTATTTGTGTATTAATCATTCTTTATTTAGATTACAACTGCCTGGGCAAACAATGCGTATTAATCATCTTGATATGTCTGGTGCCTTGTGTGTGTGTTTTTTTAATGGAATCAATAAGTATTAAATGCTAGGATTGGATATTAGTTTGTTATTAAATACCCCCTCTTCACCCATGTATTGACAGTTTTGTCCCCCCAACCTTATAGTAGTGGTGCAATGGTGGGTCTTAAACCATCTTTTGTGTTCTCCTTTCCTGTCCTATTTTGAATCTTCCAGATCCTTAACATTTGACTCATACCCTTCCCTTTTCTCTACTCCCCATCCATAAAAGGAAACTTACATACCCACACATGAATGTTGAATTCTTTGGTGTTTTCACAACTTTAAAGGATTCCTACAGAAATCCTGAAGAAAATAGGAGACCTCCATCCCTTGAACCAACCTAGTGAGTCAAAACCATTTCTTGATAAGATTCATACCACAAACTTGACACTGGTATTTTTGGGTGGATCAAGCCTACTTAATTTGTATTCTAAAGAAAAGAAGCTACTGGGGACTTTCTGCATAGAAAGTGGGTTTGCAGACTAAGAATGTATATTCAAGTCACTCAGGAACCTCTATGCAGGTTTAACAAATTGTGTTAATGTGGCCACAAAACTGATAGAACATTGATGAATGTAACTCCATGTTTACTGCTAGAAGCCAATGCTTTGCATGAAATCTTGAATTTATGTGCAAGGAGGGGAAGGGAAGGGAAAGCTTCTATCTGTTCCTTCATGTCTTCCTTCTCCTCATTCCTGAACTGTGGAGGACTAGGTCCTCTCTGTCTTTGATGATCCCATTACTGGGGTTTGTTTACTTAAAGGTTGATTTTTGTTACACTGGGTACTTCCTGTCCCATTTTCTAATCACTTTGTATCATATATGTTGATTCTCCCCATCCCTTTTCCTTTCTCTGGGAAAATAAAACAAATAAATCAAGGAATATTGGTACTAGAAAAAGCAAAAAGCATCAGATCAGCCAGGATTTGAACTGGCACTCCAATATGGCATGCCAACATTGCATGAGGCGGTTTAACTCACTGTGCACAATGCCAGTTTTGGATGTATCTTCTTATAAGAAGACTAATCCCATTATATTAGGGCTCCATGCTTAAAGCCTCATTTAACTTGCTTATAAATTTTTCTCCAAATACAGTCATATTGGTGTTAAGATTTCAAAGTATGAATTCAGATTTCAGTCCATAGCACCTTTATTATTCCTAATGATGATCTTGCTTTAAAGTCTTCCAGCTTTCTCATGATGAATGACCCCTTGTGTTACTGTTGTCATTCATTTCACTTATAAGTCAACTGTAATTTATTGAATGCAACACTTTTATTTTTGTTTTAGACTAACTTAACTGTGAGGTCAAGTGGGAATGGAAAAAAAGGCCTTACATTTGACCTTTACTTACTCTTTCCCCAATGTCCTTCCTTTCTTTATGTAATGTATAGATTCTGACTTATACCATTTTTTCTCCCTAAAGAACATCTAGCATTTCTTTCAAGGCAGGTCTACCAGCTACTAGTGCCTTAAATGTTTTGTTTGGGAAAGTCTTTATTTCTCTTTAACCTTTGAAGAACAAATTCACAGTATGAAAAATTGTAGATTGGCAAATTTTCTATCTCAAGATGTTAAATATTTCACTCCACTCTCTTCTTGCTCGCCTGTTTCAGGGATGATTATTATCTTTTCTCCTTATAGCCAAGGTGTTCTGATTTCATTCAAGATTTCTTTTCATCTTTGATTTTCTATGACTTAAATACATGCCTTGGCATTTTTTTTTAATGTTGTAAGGAGAGGGACCTTGTTACACTTGATTTTCCCTGATCTTTTTGGATCTGTGATTTGGTATCCACCATAAATGGGAAATATTCTCAGCCATCATGCCTTCAAAGACTGCTTCTGTTCATCCTTCTCCTTTTGATATTTTCATTATCTGCTTTTTAAACTTTGCTGTTGTCACACAGTTCTTGGATATTCTATACTTGATCTTAGCCAAAAGGCCGAGAAACGATAGTTCTTGGATATTCTATTCCATTTTTCCTATATTGTTTTCTTCTCGCTTCTTTTTTCTATATTTTTTTCTCCTCTTTTTTTTCCTCAAGATTGGAAATTACTGTTGAACCCATCAAAAGCTTTCTTCATAATTGTTATGGTATTTTCTTTATCTCTAGCATTTACTTTTTGGTTCTTTAAAACTATTTTTTAATTTTAGTTCTATTGTCAATGAACTAAAATTTATAAAATTTAATTGGATGGTGGGAATGGATAGAAAGAAAGAGATCTTCATCTGCCTGCCCACTTCCCACAATGGCTGGAGTTAGACTAGGTGAAAACCAGGAGCCAGGAGTTCTATCCATGTCTCCTACATGCATTTCAGAAGCCCAGACAATTGGGCCATCTTCTGCTGCTTTTTTCAGGCCATTAGCAGGGATCTGAATAGGAAGTGAAACAGCCAGGACTTGAACTGGGGCCCATATGGGATGCTGGCAGTAGCTTTATCTAATAGGCTGCAGCCTACAACACTAGCCCTAAGTTCTTAGTTTTAAATTTGCAATCTGATAATTTAGAAATCTCTGCCATGTCTCAATCTGGTTCTGATGCTTGCTCTCTCTCCTCAAACAGGGATGCTTTTATTTGTTTTGCTTTTTAGTAGGCCTTGTAGTTTTTTGTAGAATTTTTGGCAAGATGCACTGGATGAAAACAACTCTGGTCAACAGATTATTAGTAAAGCAGTGGTAGGTGTCAAGGGAGGGAAAGTGCTGTGCAGTTCTATGATCACATCTTTGACAGATACTGCACCGTGTGAAAATGAACTCAGTAAGTTCCTCTCAACCTACCCCATCCTATACATGGGACAACGTTGCTCAACAGCACTAGAATGGGGTATGTCACTCCCCATGGGCCTGTAAGGCTCTGATACAGCTCCAGAAGTTAAGGTTCTTGGTTTCTTTTTTGGACAGAACGTTCTAGTATGTTTCCTTTCTTTCCTTCTCTCTGCTGGAAGCACAACAGATTGTTCTCTGATTCACCATGATAACCTGTGAAAGCTCCAGGAGGTGAGACTTAGAGAACTGCAGGAGTCACCCCTGGAGTCTTTCACTCACAGATTTGTCTATGCTGAGTCTTTTATCAATTAAAGTTCAGGTTTTCTTACCCTGATGGTTATGCCTGTAGTGGTTTCTGCTTCAGTAAGTTGCAGTTACCATGTGACCTTACTTCTCTGATGGATCTAAGAAGTTGTGGATTTTTAATTTGTCCAATGTTTTACCTGTTATTTGGAAGAAGTAATGACTTCAAAAGTTTTATATGCTAAACTAGAAACTGAATGATATTTTTCTCACAGTGAAACTGGATTTTCTTCATTCATATTCTTCCTGTAGTGTTTCCTTGGTTGACAATGGGCTACAACACCTGGCAAAGATCCTTTCAAGATGAGGTCCTGTAGTATGATGAGATCTGAAGAGCACATTTTCGAGAGCTGGTTGCCCAGGACCTTCTTTCTCCTGAGTCCTTGTCTGAGCTGCTTTGAAGGATTATTAATGAAGTGTGGATGAGTTTCAGAGAGAAGCCCTTTGGTGACGTTGGTTAATGTGAAGAGCTTTCTGTGGTTCATTAGATTAAGAAACTACCAAATGGGAATCTACTTTAAAAGATTTTTAGTCTAGGGGATGATGCAGTATAACATCAGACTAATTCTCTACCTGTGACACAGGCATCCTGTATGGACACTAGTTTGTCCCCTGGCTGCTCCATTTTTAATCCAGCTCTGTGGTTACAGCCTGGGAAAGCAGCAGAGGATGGCCCAAGTCCTTGTTCCTTGAATACATGTGGATGACCCAGGAGAAGGTCCTAGCTCCTGTCTTTGGATTAGCTCAGCTAGGTAGCCATTTGATGATGAAAGATCTTTATTTTATTATTTTTTTCACTTTTCTCTATGTAAATCTGCTTTCTGAATAAAAATAAATAGATCTTTTAAGAACAGTGTTAGTCCAAGAATATATAAGTTGAAACCATTTAACTTTAAAATCTCAGAGTGTAATCCGTAGGTAAACCTAGTCATTACCAAGTCCTGGAGAACCTCTGAGTCTTGAAACAGATATGTTTATATGAGTGAAAAAGTGTACAGCTTTTCATGTTGGTGAATGTCTAGAACTCTCCTTGTTAAAAAATGATTGAAGAAAATGCAGCTGTTGAGAACTGCTGTGGAAAACATTTAGCAGTTAGTGACCACAAACTTGAGGGTACCCGTAGTCTCTGATAAATCTGACCACTGAGGAAAGCATGTTTTCTAATTCTAGGTTCTCAAAATGTTTACTTCATGCATCAATGACAGCCAAGTCATACCTTTCTTTTGGTCTTAATTAGCTCAAATGTGATCATGGATATTGTCGGGCCCCACCCACACCTGGGAGGTGTTGTGTATATGCTTACGAGCTTGGCGATCTTCCAAGCACAAGCTCTGGGATTCTTCTTGCAGAGTTCTCTCTGGGCACTGCAGCCTGCTCAGGCTGGGGACAGGGCAGTGCTTGGACGGACTGGCAGGAACTTGTGGACTGGTGCTCTGGTTCCCTTGCTCCTCAGATTGGAGCCAGTTATGAGGTTTGTTGTATACTGCGTCCTGGGCAGCACTGAGCCCCCATTGCCACTGCTGTAATTGGTGCAGCAGTACATCCTGGTTGTTTCCTTCCTTGCCTGGTCTCGCATTCCACACTCCTCTATGGATGCGCTCTAGGATCATGTTCCATATGAACAAGCTAAAATCCTTGGCTTAGTGTTACCTCTAGGAAACCGTGCTGAAGACAACTTTTAAAATCCCATTGAATAAATAAGCTTTTAACTTACCTTTAGCCCTTTTTTTGGATTGTGGTGAAATATAAATGGATGAAAATAAGCTGACAATGGTATTGTCTTTTATCCAACTCATTTTTATGTAACTTCTAATTCCATAATTTTGATTTTAGTTTCATTTTCAAAAGCAGAATAAAAATGTTTTCAATTCTCATTCAGTTTTCCATGTAGCCTTCATTGAAGTTACATCTGTCTTATTCCATTTTTATTGCTATAACGGAAAACCTGATTTTTTTTTCTTTTTTCATTTTTACTAAGAGAAGGGACTACCTGATCGTTTTTTAAATTAATTATTTTTTTAAAAATAATCTTACTTAGTTGATTAGGGTACAAAGGGTCAAGGGCTACAGGAAAGTGGGTAAGACCATTGTTTCCACACTAATATCATTTTCCCCCTGATTCTGGGGCAAGGGGGGAAACAAAGGGAAAAGCCCCACCCAGCCTCCCACCCATCCCAGGTCCCTGATGTGAGGCACTCTCCGAGGGTCCTGCTCAAGCAGTTTTGCTAGTTCAACAGTTCTGAATTGCTGCCAATCTCGCTATTCCAAGCACGATGAAATTTATTCAGAATCCACTGGCTGACAGTCTCTTCATGGTTGGGGTTCTAAGATCAGCAGTTCATTTGGAGGGATCTCCAAAGAAACTTTGAGGTGATCCCAGACCTGATTCTTTTGTGTGCTTGCCAGTACAGGGTCTGGCACAGTCTGTTGTCCCAGTCAACTTATGCACATGCTGGTGGTTGTAATTGCTGGGTCAGTTCTGTTTCCAGCCCTGTCATCTACTTGAACCAATGGGTGTTGTAGTCCAGCTCAGTCCTACCCACTTCATACTCGATCTTCACACAAACCGGTGGGAACTGTAGCCTAGTTGGGGTGACTTCCCATAACCCCCACCAGGCCTGCTCGCTACCCTGGTTCTCATGCTTGCCAGTATGTACCGCAGACTTGTTCAGTCTGTCCCACAACCCATTTAGCTCTTGTACTTGTCAGTGGGCATTGAAGCCTAGTTGAACCCAACCCACCTACTATCCAGCCCACACCATACTGGCAGGTGTCTTTCTGTCTAGCCACCCCTGCCCCTGTCCTAGTTTTCGTGCTCTCCAGTGGGGAGTGGTCACCCATGAGAGAGGTGTCCACTCTCTCCCTACTAGGCCACTCTAATTACCAGATTATGCACTCTCCAGGTGGTTCTTGCATTTGACCTAACAGAATTGATCCCCCAGTGCCAGCCTCTGCCATCTGATGATGTGGCAAAGCCCCACCAACCCTCACCCACTCTAATTTTTGCTTGGACCAGTCGGAGCAGTCAGCCCAATCTGGCCCTTACCCAATCTAGCTCACATGAGGCCCACAGGTGTTGTAGCCCTGCTTAGTCTGGTCTGCCCCCATCCCAACTCATGCTCCCCAGTGGGAATGGTTGTCCAGCAGGGGAGCCACATTCCCTTGCCGGCTTTGCCTCCTCCCACCTCTCTCCCCTGGTTCTCACATGTGCTGTTTGGGTGCTGCAACCGTATCTGGTACGGCTCACCTCACCTTGGCATTCCTTAATGTGCACTGGCATGTGTTGCGACTGAAACTGACCTGACCCACACTCTATGCTGGCACTCAGATTTGCCAGCGGCTGATGTGAACAGGTTCATCCTGGTCTGCCCCCCACTTATGCCTTATCTATGATGGTGGATATCTTCCTCTGGCCTGATCTGGGTTGCTCCATATTGTGGTTCTTGCACTCACCTGTAGGGGCTGTGTTCCGACTGAGGAGTTTCCCAAGCTCCTCCTTCAGACCCTCTCCCTATGCCAGGTCTTGTGCATACTGGTGATTCTATGGGCCAGCCCTCATTGCTGGCCTTCAATCCATTCCAGTTCTTGGTGTTGGCTGTTTCACCCCAGCCAAGGCTTGTCCATACCTAGACACTGCTCACACATGGCTCAGTAGGTGCAGAGACCCAGCCTAGTCCGTCCTATATCTACACAGGTTCTCCAAAGCTCTGGATAGTGCTGGTGTCTAGCCCAGCTTGGTGTGCCCAGTCCCAGTCCACTTTTGTGCCTGGGGAGATTGCACCCATATCCAGACCAGAATGAAGGCCTCACTCCAGCCCCGTCACCCTCCCGTGGGAATCCCAACCCAGCAAGGGTGTACTCTCACAGCTCCCCACCGAGTCTATTCCCTACCCTAGATTGCGTGCATGCCTGTGGGTGCTTTGACCCAGTTGGCTTAGCCCCTCACCTGTCTTCTACCTGGTCATTTTTAATGAACAAAAATTTATTGACTCACAGGTCTGAATGGTAGGAAGTCCAAGATCAAAGGTCCAACATGTTGTAAGGGCCTTCTTCCTGCCCCCTCCCATGGTGGAGACAAAAGGACAAGAGATGGAGCTTGTCTCTCTAAGCTTATTTCATAATGGTTGTGCATCTATTTGTAAAGGAAGAGCCCTTATAACCTGAGCTCCCCACCTTGGTCTCATTCCCCAATCCTGTTGTCTTGGGAATAAAGTTTCCAGGCATGATTTTGGGGGACAGGACACTTTCAAACCATGATATCATTCTTCTGAGCCCTTTGAGAATGAGGAACAGATTTGCTTCTTTCCTTGTAAGATGCTTCATTGTCTGTTTCCTAAGAATGAAGAGATTTCTTTAAATGTAATTTTAGAACAAGGATCAAAATTGAAACTTAACACCAGTATAGCACTATGGTATAATCTATCAACTTGGTTATATTTTTGTAATAATTGCCCCAATGTTTTCTAGTGGTTATTTTCCCCCTTTGGCCAAGTATCTGATCAGGAATTATGTATGGTATTTAATGTCATGTCCCGAGTCTGCTTTAATCAGGATCATTACTAAGTTTTTATGAGCTTGTAGAGTACAAGTTCATACCCTGAAAAGTACAAGCCAGTTATTTTATAAAGTGTTTCCTAATTCAGATTTTTAAAATAGATTCATTTTATTTAATTGAAAGGAGGAATTACAGAGAAAGAGGGGAAGGATGAAGAAAGAGGAAAAAAGCTTTCTTCCATTTGCCAGTTCACTTCCCAAGTGGCTGTGATACCCAAGGCTAGCCAGGAGCCTGAAACAGCATCCTATTCTCGCACGTGGAGACATGAGCTGTCTTTTGCTGTTTTCATAAGCACATTAGCAGAGAGCTGCATCAGAGTTCCAAAATAAAGATTTGTTTAAAGCAACATAAAGACATAGCAAAGACATAGAAGAGCCAAATGGAAATGGATCCCTATGACCAAATATGGGACAGTTTTATTATTTAAAAATTATACTGACAGAGTATTACCCATCACATAAAGTAATTATGATCTGATAATTAAAAATTGAAGGGCAGATGTTTTACCTGGCAGTTAATTAAGCTGCTGGTGGGGATGCCTGCATCCCATGTCATAGTGTCTGTAGCTGAGTCCTGGCTCCAGATGCTGACTCCAGCTTCCTGCTAGTGCAAATGCAGGGGAGCAGTAGGATATGGCTCAGGAATTGGGTCCCTGCCACCTATGTGGGAGATCCAGACAGATTTCATGTTTCTGGTGTTAGCCTAATGTGGCTGTGGTTTCTGGGGGGGAAGTGCATTAGCAGATTGGGTTCTCTGTTTCTTTGATTCTCAAGAGAAATATATTAAAAACTATAAAAATGGTAATTGTGAATTTTATCTCAGTCTACCTAAAAAGATGGTACTGATGCTTCATAATCTGTTGTATGAAATAATAATCTATGAATTCATATTCATAGGAGTGTAAATAGAAGGAAAAGATCGTAGAGTATTATTCCAGTTAATAAATATAGAATGAATAAGGAAAAAGGAGCATTTCACAAAGATTGTAAAAATAAGTAGATTCAGGAAATAATCACCAGTGAATGGTAAAACTTTGATCATTAGTTATACGCATTGGTATTCACACAATCCAACTCTATTTAATCAAACAAAGTGCTTGCCAAGGCTCTGTCAGAAAAGGCAACCAGAGTCTTCCCTAGACTTGCCATAGCCTAGTAGGTAGTAGAGAAGTTTTGTGTGCACAAATCATTACCACACAGAGAAGAAATTGATGGTGGAATGTAGAAAATGATGAAGACTAAGAATGCTGGATGGAACGTACAGTGTGTCTAACCCAGCTAGGGAGAGATTTTTAAAAAGATTTTATTTTATTTTAATTGGAAATGAGGATTTATAGAAAGGAGAGATAGAAAGATCTTCCTTCCATTGGTTCACTCTCTAAATGACTGCAATGGCTGGAGCTGAGCTGGCCTTAAACCAGGAGCCAGGAACTAGGAGCCAAGAGCCAAGAGCTTCTTCCAAGTCTCCCATGTGGGTTTAGGTTCCCAAGGCTTTGGGTCATCCTTCATTGTATTCCAAGGCCACAAGCAGGGAGCTGGATGGGAAGTGGAACAGCTGAGATACAAATTGGCACCCATATAGCACCTCAGTGCCAGGCCCGAGACAATGTTTTTGTATTGACCTCTGTAAGCACACCATCTGCCCCCCCACACACCCCGCTCCCCGCCAACAAGCTGTTCTCAGCAAGGAAAAAAATAGGCTGCTAGTCCCTGGGCCTGAAGAGTGAGGAGAGAGAGGGATGTCTTTGCAAGCAGCTGCTGCTTTGGTTTCCAAGGGAAACAGCAGCAGAAACTGCAAAGGAAGAGTGGGAAGGCTGTGGTTAGCATCAAGGGGTCAGTTTTCTGTGAGGTGTCTATGCACAGGTGGTAGCTGGACTGCCTCCATGGAGTTGGATAGTGCAAAATATTAAATTATAGGACACTGGTAAACAACAGATTTTAATTTTTCTTTCTTCATTTCTTGGGGAGATCTTCATTTTTTGAATTTTTTTCTCCATCAACCATCCGAGCCTGAGTATAGTGCCATTCAATAATATGGTAACATTTTCTCTTCTTCTACAATTCACAGGTACAAGTCATAGGGAGGAAAGAATAAAATTAGCTATTGGGTCTGTGCACCACAAATTGATTAGAACAGTACAGAGGACAATGATAAAGTGAACCGTTCTTATTTCCTGGCTGATACTTCTAAAGTCTCTAACCCCAATCTCTATGTCTTTTTTGTTTTAAAGATTTATTTATTTTTATTGGAAAGTCAGATATACAGAGAGGAGACATAGAGAGAATGATCTTCCGCCCGATGATTCACTCCCCAGGTGACTGCAACATCCAGTACTGCGCCCATCTGAAGCTAGAAGCCTGGAGCTCTTCCAGGGGGGATGGGTGTGCAGAGTCCCAAGGCTTTGGGCCGTCCTCGACTGCTTTCCCAGGCCACAAGCATTGAGCTGGATGGGAAGCAGGGCCGCTGGGATTAGAACTGGCACCCATATGGGATCCTGGCGTGTTCAAGGTGAGGACTTTAGCCACTATGCCACCTCGCAGGGTCCAACCCAATCTCTATTTCAAAGTCACCATCAGAACCTTGTTCAGACACCTTCCCTGTGATTCCAATGCAGCTGTGAAGCATTATCCAGGGTCCAGCAGAGAGCTCAAGAATGGTTTGATAGGGAGTTGAGTCAATCAGGAAGAGTTGGGACAAACCCTATTGCAATGACCCTGGCTTTTATCAAGCAGACCCTAGTTTAAATTCCTGGTCCAAAGAGGGCTTGTCTTTCTTGGATGCCCATGTATTTCCTGTCATTACTTAAAAGGACTATTTTCTGGGCACATAGTTTCTCCATCTGGTGACAGACAAGAAGTTGTGGAACCAGCACAGTAAGATGCTTTTGGATAGCACAGGGCTTTCGCTCCAACAGGGGAGGTTGGGTGTACTTTCCCAAAGCAGAACTGCAGTCTTAGGAGTTGAACAAACTGACTCATTTAGTTATTAAGTTTCCATTATGTGTCCTAGTGTGTCCTATGTGTCCTACAGGGATGGAAATGGGCCCAGGATCTGTATCAGTCTCTGGACTATAATACTAATGCAGAACATGCATAAGAAAGGAAAAGACACAGGACCAGCATTTTTGGCATAGACTGACCATCTTTTTAAGCAATGTAAGTTCTACTGAGTTGAAAAATCTGGGAGTGAGTACCAGCAGTCTGTGTTTTCACAAGCCCTACCATTAATTCGTATACATGTCAGAGTTGGAGAACTACTGGCCTACTTTAATGATATTTGCTCAAGTCTTGCATAAGGTTCAGTATGCTGGTTTGGAGGCCTCCTGGGGTGGGGCTAGGGAAGACAGGGAGTACAAATTCCAGGGCACTATTTGTTCCATGTTACATTATCTTGGCATGATTTAGTCTTAGAATGCTGGTAAAAATTCCTCACCAATTTTGCTGTCTTTCATGAAGATAGGGCCTGGAATCCCTGCTGGGCACATGTGGGGATCTGGGATGTTAGCATCTGGAAGTATATTGTGTCCAGTGGACTCATCTTTGTGCTGATACTCCACATTCTCCCTGCTGAGGGAAGAGCAGTTCATCAAGAATGTGCTATTGGGTAAATGACAAGGACTAAGAAAGTGAGAACAGTTTTTAAGAGTATATAGCTTTTGCCTTTCATTCTTTTGTCTTTCTAGTTTCTGGAGATTTTGTCTTTTAGATTAGTGTTTCTAGATTCAGGGCAAGACCTCACAAGTATATTTCACTGAATGTGCTGCTGAGACGTACTTCGTGGGATGCTTCATGTTCAACTTCCCTGTCACTTGGTACCAGAGCATGTTAATAAATGGCCCTGTATAATTGGTGCTCCACTCAACAACGAGTATTTACTTAGTGCCTACAATGATCCAGATGCTATTCTGAATGTTAGGGATACAGACAGTAAAAGACATAATTGTTTATCTTTCTCTAACCCAACATTTCCCATGCCTGTTTGACTATCAAAATATTTTATTATGTAACATGCATATATATAACATTGTTATGTAACAAACATTTCATGGGAGACTCCTTGAGAATGACAGATATGTCTGTAGTGAGGGACGTTAAGTGCCAGACAGCTGAAGTAAGGGAGAAATTAAGGGACGTTTCGAGGCACTGAAAATGTTGGAATGTTGGTTACAGACATATAAATCTGGTCAATATCCTAATTATTGTTGACCTGTCTGTAATGAAAAGAAATTCCCAATGTATCAGACTGTCAATCATAATTAGAAATATTGCAGAAGTAGTGACTGTAGAAGCCAGTTTGACATCAGATATTTTCATTTAAGGACTCCAAGGAGATTCAGCCACTTCTCAACCCGCCTCTGCTCTTTCAGGGGAAGAATCAGGTGTTGGGATTGGCTTGGAACATCTCCCTCTTTCGGGGGTCACCTTCAGGGAATAGTGGAAACACTTTTAAGGGACAGACAGTGTCCTATGCCTCTGTCATGCCCAATGAGACTGGGCTCTTGTAGCCCTGGAGGGTAGCCATGGGGGAAGATGGGGAGGGTCACTTACCTGCTTCACATGCTCCTCCTTCCCCAGCAAACAGCAAAGTTTTGTGAGCAGCCAGGCCCCTACTGCTCCTTCTTGGTTTAATTGGGCATGTTGGTCTGTGTACGGTCACAGATGTTATCTGTGCCTGTTGGGGCTTGCTAGGCTGTGTACAGATGTGTCAAGAAGGATGCAGGCATAGGATTCCCCCGGGCTCCTGATGCATCAGGGATGCCTGTAATGATGTTACGCGTTAGCCAGACCCTGAGCCCACAAGATGTTGCACACACATTACCTTTTTTTTTTTTTAAAGATTTATTTTTATTATTTTTTTCATTGGAAAGGCGGATATACAGAGAGGAGAGACAGAGAGGAAGATCTTCCGTCCGATGATTCACTCCCCAAGTGAGCGCAATGGGCCAATACTATGCCGATCCGAAGCCAGGAGCCTCTTCTGGGTCTCCCACGCGGGTGCAGGTTCCCAAAGCTTTGGTCTGTCCTCGACTGCTTTCCCAGGCCACAGGCAGGGAGCTGGAAGGGAAGCGGGGCTGCCGGGATTAGAACCGGCGCCCATATGGGATCCCGGGCGTGCAAGGCGAGGACCTTTAACCACTTGCGCCACCGCGCCGGGCCCCACATTACCTTTTAAAATCTAGTATCCTCCATCAACCTGGAGGCCTGGAAGACAAAGCAGTTCTCTGCCTCTCTTTGCATTCCCCGGGCCCAACACAAGCACTTCAAATACTGAATTTCTGTTGAGACCTTTTTTTTCAGTTCTATTTATTTGAAAGAGCTATATACACATACACATACAAATACACACACACACACACACACACACACACACACACACCCCTTCTGGTTCACTCTCCAAATGATTGCAATGGCTAAAGCTAGGCTGATTCAAAGCTTCCTTTAGGTCTTCCATGTGGGTGCAGGCGTCCAAGGACTTGAGCCATCTGCTGCTTTCCCAGGCTATAAGCAGAGAGCTAGATTGGAAGCGGAGCAGCTGGGACAGAAACTGGAGATGCAGGCACTGCAAGCTGCTGCTTTTCACTGTGCCACACTGCTGGCTCCATAACAAGAGTACATAAAAGCAAATATCCTAGCAAATTTGAAATATGCATCAGGTTATTATGTACTCTGATCACCATGCTGTATAATAGATCTTGAAAACATATTCCTCATTTAACTCAAACTCTGTGGCCTTCCCTCAATATTGCCTATCTGGGTTGCCTGGCTCCGTGACCCCGTCTCTTTTCCCCTCCCATGCTGCCCCACCACAACCTGCAGTCCGTGGTAGCCATCGTTCACATTCTGCTTCCACAGGGTCAACTTCATCAGATCTCACGTGGGAGACCACACGGTCCTTGTCTTTCTGTATGTGGTTATTTCACTTAGCATCATGTCCTTCAGTTCCATCTTGTTGCTGTGGAGATTTCCTCCTTTTGTTTGGTGGGATAACACTCCATTGTGAATGTCTACTTCATTTATGCTACCAGATCATGGCGATTGTGAATGGTGTTGCCATGACCACAGGAATGCAGATGGCTCTTTGACTTGCTGATTTTATATTCTTTAGATAAATGCCCAGCAGTGGGGGTTATTAGATTACATGCTAATTTTATATGCTAGTTTTTTGAAGAAGCTGCATACTCACATTTCCACCAACAGTGTTCAAGGGTTCCCCTTTTTTCCCACATCCTTGCCTTCATTTCTTATCTTTTCTGATAAGAAGCCACTCTCCCAGGTCTGAGGTAGTATCTTTTTGTGATTTCAATCTGCCCTTCTTTGCGGGTTATATGATATGGAACACTTTTCATATACCTGTCAGCTATCTATATGTCTTCTTTGGAAAAATGTCTATTCCAGTCCTTTGCTCATTTGAATATGGAGTTATTTGGGTTTTACTATGAAGTGAGTGAGTCCTTGTTTTTTTTTTGTTTTTTTTTTTTTAAATGCTAACCTGTTATCAGGGATATGATTTGCAACTAATCCTTGTGTGGGTCTTTTTACTCTGGGAAAGTTTCCTTGCCTGTACAGAAGCTTCTTGTTTCCATATAAACCTATGGCTTTTAGTTTAGTTTTTTTTTTTTGCCTGCTCCTTTTGGAGGCATCGCTGAGCACTCATCTGGGCTCTGTGTCTTCAGAACGTGAAGGATGACAGTCTGCTCTCGGGGGAATCCTGCCTGGGATCAAGCATAGACTCTGTGCTTGCCCCAGCTGACTCACATGGCTGGGCTTCCAGCCCTCGCCTCTGTACTTCTGCTTCCATTTAACAGCTCATTCTTTTCATTCTTTTTTTTTTTTTAAGTAGGAAATTTTGGCTGAATCTCTACATTTGATATTATTGAAATTAAACACCTTCATCTCAGCAATCTTTTTTCCCTTTGTATTCCTTTAATTTCCTGGATTTTATTGTACTTTTCTCCCACTCATTTGCTCTTACTTATTTTATGCTAGTTTATTTATTTTTTTAACTCTGTCAAGCAGGATATTTCTAGCTAAAGTTTTCCCTCTTTGGAATATACATTTATGTATATTCAGATGTATTTGCTTAGGCATTTAAAAATGTATCAAAATTACCTGGCACTTTCCTTAAGAAGTTTTTCTGGTTTTCTCCTAGTTGGTTTGTAGCGTTTGTGTCTAAGCTATAGATGAGTAATGGTGATATTAGGGGAGCGGAGGAGGAGTGACGCCGCAGCAGTGACTGGCTTACTCAGGGACAGCTGGCTCTTTTTCCTCTACTGACAATTCAGCACATTCTCTGCTTTATTACCCGGTCTCAGAGAGGGTCTTCCCCACCATGACTAAGGGAGACTGATGTTCACCATGTTCAAGAAGAAGTGTTACTCAAATGAAGTCCCAATTTTACCTAGTCAAATAGTTGGGAAATTCACAGAACAAATAATATGGGTCAGAAGTGATTAGGACTGCCTCAGATACTACTGTTGGGACTTGCTGAATAAATACCGTCATGTTGTTCCAGAACAGCAAATCAAGGTCTCTAACTATCTCACAGTCTTTGTGAAGAAGGGACTTACTGGAGTGAGGGATAAGGATCTGCAACTCAGCTCCTCAACATCAACCCAAGAGAATATTCAGGCAGTGTTAAAAGTACTGGTAAGATTTACTGGAGAGAAGCTTAATAGAGGGACTGCAGTCAGTGCTGGGGATTATTTTTTGCTGACCTACTTGCAGGATGAGCCCAGGTGCATTGATTCACGCTCTTGCCAATCAGAAGATTGATGTCACATGCTCGTAGAACCACTAGCTCTTGTCAGGTGTTTGGAGCATGAACTGACTCAATGGATGGATGGGGCAGGGAGTAGTATTGGGTCAGTCATGGAGGGAAGTAGGGGAATATTCTGGAAAGGTATCTGTCTCTCCTTGTTATGTAAGATGTGAATTCCAAAGAAACAATATGTTGCATGATATATCTAGGGGCCCAACCCATGGAAGCATATTTTAACACACAATATTACTGACTCAATTCAGTTTGTAGGAGTGATTGGCTTTGAGATTGATCTAAATGATGTGATTTGGAGCTTTCACTGAACAAGGCAGAACATGTAGTGGGGGTGGGGACAGGGGAGAGAGGTGGGTAAGATGTAGCCCTGCCTACAGTGCCCTCGCAGTGGGACCTTGAGAGGGAGACACACACTCAACCAAAATGTACAGTGATAGTGGTGGGGAGTGTAGTCAGACTACACAAGAATGAAAATTTTATCTCTCAGTGAGAAAATCCAGAAGGCTGTGGAAGATGTGGCAGCTGCTCCTCGAAGGATGGTAAGGCATTAAGCAGCAGATGCATGAAGACAGCTGGGCATTGAGTCGAGAAAATGGTTTGAGGAAAAGGCTCAGATGTTCAGGGAAAGCGTCAGGGTGATCAGCTGCAGGGTGCAGTGGGAATAGCCAAGGAGCTGCTGCTGAGCGTGGGATACAGTAGGAAGGAGTATGGGGCAGAGTGGCCTAAGTTGGTCTACACACTTCCATAGAAGGCAACTGTCCATACTTTTCATGTTGAATTAGAGCATATCATTTTCAAAAGTCTATTTTTTTCAAACAAATGTCCCCTTTCCCCAAGCTGAAGAGTTATTGTGTACAAAATATAGTTTATTATTATGAAAAAATAAGAAAGTCACTGATTGCAAATTATCTTATATTTAGCTTTCTAGATTTGTTAAAGAACACACATGAGGTTTTTAATAGCTTTATGTTCCACTTCATAATTGGCCCATTCTCTACTTCTGTATCTTATTAAGGAGAAAACCTCACGTTGTCACCAAGGATACCAAGTCTATAGGCTCTAATATGGGGTTAGGAAGAAGAATAAAGGGAAAAATAAAGAAAGGATCCCTAACAAGGCTCAGGCCCAGGAACAACTTTCAGTGCCCGCCTACTTGTCTGAATATCTGGGTTGTAAGAAGTATAAACTGAGCAACCTTAATTAGAAAATCTCTGAAATGCTGCAAAATCTAAAACCTTTTGGTTTCCAGTTATTATATTCAAAACACTTTGGATTTTGGATTTCCAGATTAAGGAGGATCCCCTGGGATAGTCTATGGAAGTATTCCGAAGTGTAAAAAGGTGATGAGATTGAAAACATTCCTGTTTTCAAGCATTTCAGATGAGGAATATTCGATGTGTGTAACCTTCCATTGGGTGCCCCTAGAGTTGCTGTGGGAAATGCAAGATATGTCCGAGACTTAGGGGGTATACCCTGATTTTATGTCAATCATACAGGAGGCTGAAAAGTGTTCAGTCTTTTATTGAGATGTTTGGTTGAGTCAAGCATTTGTGTTTCTATCTTCAATTTTTCTCACTAAAGACTTGAAGCAGAAAACCCATGGAAAGAATATTTTTAATTCTTGAAATTTCTTGCAAGTCACTGATAATTAACACTACACATACATATGAAATATGTTACAAAACATGGTCAAGTAATTTACTAAAATGTTTTTGGGTTATTACAAGGTAATTATTACTATTTAAGTGTATTTGTCGTTTTGCTCGTTCAACATTGTGCTCTTGAAGACTGACACTCATGTAGTGTCTTTTTGAGACTCACTAGCTGTTCCTTAACTGAGGAGGGATCAAATCTTACTCTGGTCCTTTTGGGAGGACTTTTCTGAAGACCATCCTGTTGTCTCCCATTCTATGTCTTACAGCTTATGAGAATAAAAAGAAGATCAAAAGAATAAAATGAATTTGACTCATTTTACACATTCCTGCCACCCTGTGTCTCCTTTATTAGGAGTTAGCTTTCAGTTGTCAAGTTTCATCCCTATGAAACATAAGAAATAATGTAGAATTCTCAATAATAGAAAAATTCATGAAAGTATTCATGAAACTTGACATCTGCTGAACAATAAGGAATAATGTAAGGTATGAAACACAAATAGCATATTACATAATTGTTGCTTGATAATGAGAACACTACGTAGAAACATGAAAGCATCTTTAGGATATAATGAAAAAGAAAAAATAGATGAATATAATAAGTAGGCTGTATGTAAAGATGGTATGGATATGTGGGTACTTTAGAAAGAAGGAAAAATGGAAACAAAGAATAAATAGTGAAATTTTTGGTGAAAAATTTTTTGAAATCCATGCATAGGTTTTTCATAATTTGTATTTTCTATGGACTTTTTGGAGAGACCTCATATGCATGATTTCAAGTTTTTTCACCCCAAGATAAACCTATCGTTTATTTCTACTTTCTATAGCAAATTCTTATATAGAAGTTCTGTTAGTATAATGAGATTGTGGATTTTCAATTTTTTTGTGATGAAATATAGTAGTGGGAATGATGATATGGGTGTAGAGGCAATATATTAATCAATATATTATATATTTGGAAAAATCATTTAAAAGAGTGGTTGTTCCATTCCCATGTTTTCCAGTTCAGTAGATACTAAATTTCATAACACTGAAAACATTTGCAAAGGCAATGGCTAGTAGGGATTACAAGAGCCCTGACTGAACCATGTCTGCATTTGGTTTGTCAAAATGATAAATCTTAAAACACTTGTGTAATATGCTCCAGCTTGGTTATCTTGACTGAATTCACACTTAGTAATCAAGACACAGTCTAGAAAAAGAACATGGGAATGATAATTAGGAACGTAGAGCAACAGAGAGTCAATAGAGAAATTTCAAAAATAAAATGCCTACTTAAAATCAAATAGAAATAACTATTTGGATTAATAGCAAAATAAAAGATATCAGTGCTTGTCCAAGTGTATATCTGGAAGCTGTGGAAGGTGACCAAGAACAACAGTTGCCCATGTTATATTTACATTTATAATTTGCTGAAAACTGTTAATTATGATGAACTTCTTTCCTTTCTCAAAGGTATTGAGACTCACATTATTTCTTCTTACTCTTCTTTTCAAATTTGCAGCAGTATTATTGATATGGGACTTAAGACTACTTTGTACCATATAGAAAAAAGTTGCTTTATGTAAGATGTACATCCATATTTCACACATTTTATTCTATCTTATCAAAGATAAACTTACATGTCAACATTTATAGACCATATTTTAGAACAGGAAAGCTGTCCCTGGGATGTGTGCTGAAATACCTTAAGTTTCTAAAATAGGTGAATGAAGAGAAAACTTGAATTAGGTTTCTTCTGAAATAGACATGGAAAATATGATAAAGTATCATATCTCCAAAACAATGATGGATACTCAATTTGGAGTTTGGGGTGTGTGTGTGTGTGTTTGGGGTTCTGAGAGGGAAAGAGAGAGTGGGGTTCTGAGAGGGAAAGAGAGCGTGGAGGCAGGGGGAATAGTTTGAGGTGGTTCCAAAAATCCAGAAGATAAGTTTTTGAAATCCCAAACCAAACCTGACACCACCAGCATCTCCTTCATGCCCCATAGAAGATTCACTGTGTCCCTATGAACTCTCTCCATCTTGGTCTGCCTTCACTTCTAAATACATTCACAGTAGTAACTCCATTAAAGGAAATCTTTATTCCTAAGGGTTTTATACTTTTTAAAATCATTCTAGAAATTTGATTCCCTTCTTCCCTAATTCGTTACAGCAATTAAAGTTACTCATCCCCATTACCAATCCAAAGTCAGCTACATTTAGTGCAAGGCTATGTATGGTATCACTTTGGGCTATACTAGAATTTATAAATTATCCTGAAAATGTTTTACAGCTAATATTTTAATTTTACTCCCAGGAATATGATGTGTTAAATAAAAATTTTTTTGGTATTAAAACACATCTGCCATTATACACCTACAAAATTTTTTGAGTACTTGTCATTCCATCTATGTTTCATGATTTTATTACAAATTGCACAACTTTAGCATGCATTTTGCTGTAACTCATTTACTGGCAGTATAAAAGGTATGGTTAGTATAATATCACAGAATACTCAAAATGGAAATGGATGATACAAATAAGTGAGTGTAAACCTGTGCCACTCTTCATAGAATAGGAAACTGAAGTATTAAAAGATGAAATTTGTCCAAAATCATGCACCTAATTTTCTGACATTTAACTCGAACTAAAAGATTTACATGTTTATTCTAAAACTTGCTATGACAGTAGTAATTTTTAAAACATGATTCTTGAGACAGAACAAGTGCTACCCTGAAAAACTGCAGAGTTGTTTTTGTAATACAGACAAGTGTGCTCCAAATTTTTGTCTTCAAGTTTCCTTTTGGAGAAAGTGGTAAACTGACCACCTAAAAATCATCATTATTTGAAGGATTTCTGATATGCAAGATAAATTCTATTGCCATTTCTATATATAATGCAATATTTCTTTTCAAAAGAGGTCAGATGGTATTGTGCTTGGTTCTGTCATATCTGTCATGGTTGAACATGTGAAGAAGGAATCACACTTTAAGACACCGTTGAGACTTTTTGCTCCCTGCCTCCCCCCAGGAGTGAAAATGCATGAAATAAAGAGATTTTGTAATGTAATGTTCAGTGACAAGGTTAGCTTAATCAAATCTGGACTTCAGTTTGATCTCATAGATTAAGTATTACTTCACTGGCATTTACAGTCTGTGAAGGTGTCAAACAAATGAGTAAATAACAGTTCAACCATTGTGTTTCATACAAATCCTGTACATGATCAGGACTAGTGTGTTGACTATCATTTTCAAATTTTAACAGACTTGTGGGAATCATGAAGATCAGTTCATATCTCTCAGAAACACTGAAGACCTTTGGGTGTCGATGTAAAATTCATTTTGTCTTGATGAAAACAAACTCTAATCTATGAAAACATTACATTTAAGTTATTTTGTACCTGCTGAGGAAATTATGTGAATAATTGTAAATGCTTAAAGTTTCAGAGAAATACCAAGTAAATGAATTTAGATAAAACTTTAAGAAGTAATCTGTCTAAAAGTATTACTTTTCACATAGCTTATCACACTTTATTGAAATCATGATCTTGTCAGATGCCACAAAATTCAATTACATAAATCAGCTGTCTTTAATTTCCCTTTCTAAAAGATGAGGCCTTCTGGGGGGGACCCGAGTATTCTGTTTTTGTGGGGTATTTTTTTCTCTTAAATCAGTAAATACAATGTGTGAAAAGATTTTCACCAGAGAAAAATCGTTTGTGCTCTGGAGCACTGCTTTTTCTGTGAGCTGCTTCAGATGCAGGGCAGCTCATGTCCTGGGGATGCTCTGGTGGTGGCACCTGCAACCCACTCTGGATTCAGGTTGCTGTTAGGAGGTGCTGGATAGTATTCATTTGGGTTATTTCACAAAGCATTGTTTCAAGTCTGTTAAGAAGTAACTGTAACTGCTTCCCTCCCTCCCCACTGCTTCTTCCAGCATCCATAACCCTCAACAGCCTTCTCTAAAAGCCGTCCCAACATGTCTATTTACATGGCTCTCAGGCACCATCACATACCAGGTCCATTTCTAATAGTGCGAAGGCTCTTGGAGCAGAGCAGCGGTCTTTCTTTGGGAGCTGGGATTTAGTCCAGTCTACCAGCACAGCGACTCTTGTGTGCAAAGCTTAGACTATGGTCTCATGGTCCCACCTGCCTTGGCTCTGATTGATGTAACAACAGTACCTGTCATAGGGGCTGTTCTGCTTGTAGGAACAAACGATGATGCTGTCCTGGGGCACAAAGAAGATGCTGTCCTCCGGCTCGGGGCAGTCGGATCTGTCCCAGGCTGAACACTTGACGTCCAAGGCACTATAGGTGAGGGAACTGCCAGAGGGACAGTAGCCATCCAGGTATCTAGACGTCTCCTCCCGGTGCCCACTCTGGACCAGACTCTGGCAATCTCCTTCCTCTGTGGGGGTAGGAGTGGTGATGGAGCTGGCTACAGGCACCTCACTCTGCCCCTGGGGGAGCGGCTTCCCCCTGAAGCCCACTTTCTTGGCCAACTCATCCGAGCTCCCCTTGCCGGACTCCAGGTCTGAAGGGGTCCTCAGCAGCTCCACCACCTCCTTGTCCTTGGGTTTCCGGAAGCAGGGCAGCTTACGGACCCACAGCAGCTCGTTCTCGGGCCATTTGGTGCATCCCTCAGTCTTCCTAGCCAGGGCAATGGCTGCGATGCCTGGCAAGCAGATGGCTGGCCCGATGGCCAGGAGGGGGATATTCCCCAGTGTCTCTCCTTTCATCCCGGAGACAGTGAACATAAAGCCAAAGACCAGGAACACACTGACCAGGGCCACCACCAGCCCAGTCCTCGGGTTGATGTCATCAGGCCGCATCTTTCAATCCATCCAGGTTGGAGGCAGCTGGCTAGCCAGGGAACAGGCTTCCTCTCTGCTGTCAGAGCAGAAACCAAAGCGGGTTAAAAAGGCAGATCCAAGTTAGTGTCCCACATGCCAACTCCGTTTCTTTCTCTCTCTCTCTCTCTCTCTCTCTCTCTCTCTCTCTCTCTCTCTCTCTCTCTCTCTCATTGTTTCTATTCCTCACGGTTCTTTGCCGTCTGTTTTCTTCCTTTGGCTCAGTCCCTTTCTCATGCTCCATTTCCCTCACCTCCCCTTCCCCCCTCCCAAAACCCACTGTGCCCACTAGGATCACCGAGCTACCTGGCTCCTGCAGTCTTCGAGCAAAGGGCAAGAAGCCGGACTGAAGTCTCCTTAGGAACCTCCACCACAGCTGCCCCCCTGGGCGCGTTCCCTGGCTTTTGGCAGAAAAGCCTGGTTTTCCTACTGACTCCGCATCCAGGGGTTGGGACGCGGCCGTGAGTGAGTCCCAGTGAAGGGTGGATGTGGGTCGTCTGGTCCCCCAGGGCTCCAGGAGCAGACTGGAGTCACGGACGCGCAGCCCAGCGCCTGGCTCTGCGCGCTGAGCGCCAGCCGCCGGCAAGAAGGAGGGCGCACTTGGTCTGGGGAAAGGGAGCGCGGTGCGGTGCGCGAGTCTGGCCCTGTTACATCACTGGTGGGGGCGCGAGGGCTCAGATCTTGTGGTGGTGGGGTGGGGCCGAGGTTAGGGGGATTACCCAGCCAGCGGAAGATGCGGAAGGTACTGCCGGCCAGGGTCGCTGAAAGTCCGGGCACCGCTGACTGCCGGGAGCGCTGAGCAGGAGGGCGTCCCGTGCTTCTGTGTGGGAGTGCGAAGCTACCAGTGGCGGGAAGCGCTCACCTCAAGTGGATTTGCCTGCAGAGCAGTGAAAGGAATAAATGTCCAAGTCTGTGCTCCCAGGGGTGAGGTGCTAGCTAGAGGATGCCATCGGGGATCCATACCCTTCTCAGCAGCACTGCCCTAGGCTCTCATAACTAACCTCTCAGTGGCCAGTGCCCTGGGGTGCTGCTGGGTCTGCATCCCCTCAGCAGGAATCTTGTGGAAGAGCAGGCTTCCTGGGCTGAGTGGATGGTGAGGGGTGCAAGCAAGGAGTTGCTGGAGTCCCTTCCCCTGGCCTTCTGCCTTCAGACTCCAGAGAATGTGTCTGTGGAGCCCTCTGCAACAGGACATGGTGCCAGCCCCGTTAACAGGGGCTAGGGAAGGAAGTATTCCTTGCCTGGGTGCAGAAGTCATTCCCATCTTGACTTTTGCTCATTTCAGGCCTTGGAGATCGCTTTCCTGCTTGCTGATGCCACAGAAGAAAACCCTAGTTTTCTTTCCCATTTGGTCACCAGTCCCTGGTGGTGGATGGCGTCTTCTGCTCCGGGGGATTAACCTGTTGAACCATAGCGCCAGCCTCATGAATGTATCTCTTAATGGCATTTTCCAGGAGCTGTTAAAGTCCCTTCAGAACTAAGTTTGTGTATTTTTAGTGTGTCACCATAATCAGTGTCTCTGTCATGCAAGGCAGAGTCAGATCATCCAGGAGCTGTTTGTAGAACTGGGGATGTTTGACTTTATCCACCATACAGTGAGGAACGGTGCAAGTGTATTAAGCTGGATGGAGTCCAGAACTGTTCCATCGTTGCTGGTGACATCAGGCCTGGGACCAGGCAGATGTATTAGCAGAGCAGTACAGTAAGCCAAGCAAGACCTGACAATGTACCTGAATAATGCCTGGCTGGGAGAATGCAACTGAAGGAGTTTCAGGGTTGAAGAGAGTGCTGTGGAGCCCAAGGAAGTCAAGTGGAAGGAGGAGGAGCCAGGCTTGGCCCCCAAGTTTCCCCACCTCAGATTTCAGCCTTCTGCTATAAGCTGCAAGTGAACCTGGGAAATGGAGTTTATGGTATCTTCCAGATTCATTTTTGGTCTGAAAAAGAGGACTTTATTTTTCTTTTAAAGAAATTATTTTTATTTGAAAGGCAGATTTACAGAGAGAAGGAGAGGAAGAGCCTCCATCTGCTGGTTCACTTCCCAAATGCCCACAATGGCTGGAGCTGGGCCAATCCAAACCTAGAAGCCTCCTTTGGGTATCCCACATGGATGCAAGTTGTTGGCAACTTGGGCCATCCTCCACTGCTTTCCCAGGGACATCAGTAAGGAGCTGGATTGAAAATGGAGCTGAAAGGAACCTCACCTTCCTTTTCCTCCCATCCCCAATTCCTTTGATTATTTCCTTTCCTATTTGTGACCCTAGGAAAAGCACATTCTCTTCCTAGGTTTTAACTTCGTGTAAAACCAGGGCGTGGAGTTAATTGAGGTTCCTTTCAGCTCTAATTTTCATTGATTTTCTGACAGTCATTTCTTATAGAATTGAACTGATGTGAAAGTAGTGCAGATGCTCCAAAGTTAAGTGGTTGTTTCAGAACATTCAAGGAAAAGCAAGCATTTGGGCTAGTGGTACCCATATTCCACATCTGAATGCCTGGGTTCAACTCCAGTTCCGGTTCCTCAATCCAGCTTTCTGCTGATGCAGAGCCTGGGAGGCAGTGCTGGTGGCTCATGTAGTTCTTGCCACTGACCCAGGAGGCCTGGGTTGAGTTCCTGGTTTCCAGGCTTGGTCCGTGGATATTGCAGACTTTGTAGAATGAACTAGGGTATTTGAACTCTTGCTCAGTGCCTTTCAAAAAAAAATAAGTTCTAGAAAGCAGAATTAAATGATAAACTTATTTCCAGACAAATATTTTGAGTTCTATATGTTGAGAGGGGAAATGCATACTATACATGGAAAATGCATAGTATGAAAAAATTGTACATGGAAATTGAAATTGTTTTGTACCAAGATCAGCTTTTTTAGTTTAAATTATTATTATCATTTTATGATACAGTTCCATTGCTCTGGGATTTCCCTTGCCCCATCCGCAGATCACCTCCTCCACAATGAGTTCCCCTATATTATTACAATAGTAGAGCTCTTCATAAACAGCCATAGGTCCATCATTGTGGACATGGACAATGGCAGATAATCCAGCATCCTATTGTCAAGATATATTGAACAATTTATTTGGCAGTCCATCTCTAACCTGGAAGTAGAGATGCATATTGCAAAACATCCTCACATCTGGATATGATAATCTCCATTACACAGTTACCATACATCTCCCTAAAAGAAAAGCCATAAAACAAAATCAATAACAAAAATAAAAATAGAAATTTACAATGCCATGAAGGTAAACAATATGTTACTAAATGACTAATGTGTTGCTGAAGAAATGAAAAAGAAAACCAAGAACCTTCTTGAAGAAAATGCTTATCTATATGTCAGTGAATAATTTAGTGAGAAAGTGTTTTGAAGAAATGAAGCTAAAAACAAAATAATCAAAATCCATGAGACAAATATAGTTTCCACTGAACTTTGTTGGTGAGATGTGTCTCCTGTAGGCAACAAATATATAGATGGGTTTTGTTTTTTGATCCAGGCTTATAATCTATTACATTTGATCAATAAGTTTAAACCATTTACATTCAGAGGTAGTGTGTATTGGTGGTAATTTGGCCCTGTCATTTTAGCAATGGTTTGTCCATTGGTTTAGTCTTCTGTTGTTATTTTACTGGATGTTCTTCACACTTGTCTTTTATTTTGGTGGGTGCTATTTCTTTTGTCTCTCAAGAGAATATTTTTAAGTATCATTTTGTAAGGTAGGACATTAAGAAGCATATTCTTTTCACTTTCTTTACTGTGGAAGAATTGGATTTCATTTTGAAAGACAAAGGAAAGCTTTGCTGGGTACATTATTCTGGGCTGGCAATGTTTTTTGCTTTTAGAATCTGGAATATGTTGCTCCATCCTCTTCTGGCCTGTAAGATTCCTGTGAGAGGTCAACTGTGAGTCTGATTGCCATTCCCCTATATGTCAATTGATTTTTTTCATGTGCATGTTTAAGGATCTTTTCCTTATGTTTGATTGAAGAGAGCTTGATTATCATGTGTTGTGGTGAGGATTACTTTTGGTCAAGCCAGTTGAGAGTTCTATGCCCCTCCTGGATGTTTCCCAATTCTTTCTCCTGATTAGGGAAGCTTTTTTTTTTTTTTAAATGATTTCTTTGTTTCCCCATGGTGGCAAGAAATATCTTCCAATTCTGAGATTCTTTCTTCTGCCTCCTTCATTCTATTATTGAGACATTGCACTGAATCTTTCATTTGCTCTATTGTGTCCTTCATTCCCAATACTTCAGCTTGATTTTGTTTCAGCATTGCTGTTTCCTGTGGGACATACTCCTTAAATTCCTTGAACTCCTGTATGTGCTGTGTGTTGTTGATAAGAAGCTTTATAATGAGTTTTCTGAATTTTGTATTGCCCATTTGCTTGATGTATTCCTCAGTTAATTCTGAGGTTGGCAAGAGTTTTTGCTCCTTTGCAGGGGAGTCTTCAGCAATTTTCATTGTGCCTCTGTCTTTTCTTCTGCTCTTGGTCGTTGTACTTCTGGTTGTCAGATTCTTCTCCTTAGGGCAGGTTTCTAAGCTGTGTCACCTACAGGTCTACAATTTGATTTTATGGCATGCGGTTGGTACCCAATTCTTTGTTCACAGTCACTTGTTCCACTCCCTCTAGTGAGTTTCAGATCTGTGCTCTTATGTTAGACTTCCACCATGGTCTCTGTAGCCCTTCTTGTTCACCACTCTCTGCTCCTGTGATCCCATGCTGAGGCTGCGCCATTTTCTCTACCACCTTTCTGCCACTTCTGGTTTGAGCAGGTCCCAGGAGTAGGGAGATACTAGGTGTCCTAAATAGTTAAGTTGTTATTGGTGCTGATCTTGTTGGAACCTGCTGGCCATTAGGTCTGAGGGCCACATAGACCTATTTTAAGTCATCAGATGTCAAAATCGGTTAGTTTTCAATGTGGGACCAGTGGAATGCACTGAGGTCAGTGAGTTCATTCCCAGTTCAGAGCATGCACAGCTCACTGTTATCCCTGCAGTTTCAAAGCCTTTACCACACTATACACAATGGTGCCTGATGTGCCACTTGTTGAGTTCTGGTTCTGCTGGCTGTTAGGTCTGGTGGCTACTGAGACCTATTTTGGGTGGAACCTTTAAGATGCCACATCATCGCAATTCACAGAGCCAGACATGAATTCACTTCCAGCTTAGTCCATGTGTAGTCCTGTCCCATAATCTTTGCACAAAATGGTCTCCATTTTATCTCTGTTGGTTGGTTGTGAAATCCACCTTGTTCCTGCACCACCTGTTTGGGATCTGCTGCTTTGTCTCTACTCCTGGTCAAATCAAACCAGCAGATGTACATTTCTTTGCTTTCACATCCTGAGCTCCTGGTGAACTCCTCTTCCCTCCTGGCAGAGGTGGCATTTTGGCCGCTGGTGGATCTCAGATTGCCATTTGCTGAATGCTGCTGGGGTATCTGGTCACTGCAACACCACATTGTTGTGTCTGCTGCTTTCCCACGTGTGTCAGTCTCCAGGTACCTTTCTGCTGTTGGTCTGTCCTATCTTATGTCCTTGAATGTGTCCTCTCTGTTGCACTCTTGGTAATGTTTCTCCCTCTACTTAAATGTGTCCTCACCCTCCATAATAAGCTTATTTTGCTCTGTTTTTCTGTGAAGCTTTTGAAATTCCCTCATAGTTGGATTTCATGTTGCATTCTTATTAAAGAAGCAAGGTTGCTAATTTCTGGTCACTTGCACAGACCTTTAATTCCATTCAGAGTGTAAAGGCAGGCAGTCCATCTACTTAGGTATTAGATAACACCCAGGCATAAAGCTGCAGGAAACCTCAATTGCTGTCTAATTATAAGTCTCCTTCTCAAAGCACTTCCTTCTTGTAGATAACTTCAGATGCTTGTTGAACAGCATGCGTACTTGCTGAAGTCAGCAGTAATAGTGGGTGAGGGTGGTAGCTACCACTCAAATACAGACAGCCATTCTAGTACTTAGTGCCTTGCCGTGATGGGATGATTGTAGTCGTATTTAAAAATTTTAACACCTCCCCTCCCTAGAATTCTGTTAGTATGTACAGCCATGTATAAAAGCTTTTCCTTAGATGAGAAGTGCAATGTAGTTGAAATGAGCCTTTGGAATAAGGGTTTTCAGAACATAACAGAATCTTTTATTTCTGAGTTATAATCATGGCATGGTGGCATTTAATACTCTTTAGGATGACTAGTTCAATCCCCATATTATGAGGATGAAATCAGGAAACATTTCATTTCTTTAATACTACACAAGTGTTTTTTATGTGCTTGGTGATGTGCTGGGTGCTGGAAGACAGGTCAAACATGACCTGGTCCATCTTTATGGAACTCATAATCCTGGAGCAAGGAAATTGCAGGAGAATGGGCCAGATGCTGCAGCATCAATGAAGCATCTGTGGGTCTCAAAGGCTGCATGTTCACATGACGTGGCTGAGCTAGGCCAACTGCATCCCTGCCTTGTGTTGTCCTGACTCTGGGTTCCTAGCTGATGGAGTAGCCCTCAATGGGGACACTGCTGGTCTAATGGCACAGGGGCTCAAGACCATGTCCAACCACAAGTTGGCTGGGAAAGTATCTACCCTGGATTTTGTTGGCACCCTCATCTCAGTCCCTTCCTTCCTCCGCTTTACTCTGTTTCACCACTCAGATCCTGCCTTAACTAGATGTTTTGGATCCACTGAATTTCAAAGATATTCCTGTTTTCAATAAGCACTGGAACTTTTGCACAAGTGCATAGAAAGTTTGTATCTTTTGCCTCTGATACTGATAAGTGTCTTACATTCTTTTGAAAGCAATCAGCTGGCATCAAGATTTTACTCCTTGGTGAAGGCTCAGCCCAGTCCTGGTCCTGGGACAGCAGGAGTAAACATGCTTAGAACTGCAGTGACTGTGATGGTCGACTAAACTTTGGTCTTTCAAAATTTTTTTTCATCCTTTTCTAGTTGTGGACTCTACCTGGTATTTTTCTACCTGTCTCTAGCCTTTCTTTCTCTTCTTGATTTTGGCAATTTTTAATTGTAAGGCTTGAACACCCACAGGGTAGGGATGTTGTTTTGTGGAATAACAAAAATTAATTGGAGTTAGCCAAATTTGGAAGGAAAGAGACAGTTTCTGAGATTTTTCAGAGCTCCCAAGGGCAGAGATGTGGCCTAGCTTCCAGAAAAAAACTAGGAGAATGAAGAGCTGACAGGCTTTCTCTCTGATGCTCACTTCTTCCTGTCTGCCTCTGCTTCATTCTTCCCTTTCTTTATATTTTGTTTCTTGTTTTTATCTGGTATTAGCAGGGAAAGGCATGAACCCAGCAGGTCTGTGTGCACATGTAGTCCCCTGGAGGGGGCTGAGCTAATACCGTCATCTTAATCCTAAAATCCTAGGACAGGAATTCTTTGGATAATTTTAGGAGAGCTCATCCACAGTCCACTTAGGTCCTGTAAGACAGGACGAAGAGGAGCTGCTTTGCTATAACCACAGGGATGGTAGGAAAATATTGTGTAGAGGAAGAGGTGGGCAGTTGTTGTCTGGTGGCTGAGCTGTCCACCTAGGAAGTTCCTGCTATGCTTTCTACTACCCGCCATCCTGATAGAGTGTAAACTGCTTGAGAACAAAATCCATAGCTCTGAATTTCCAATCAGAGCTTGGAGATGCATCTAGTATGTTGTCCCAAGTGACAAACCATGTCCTCTGCTAAGGAACAATATCAACAGGAAAGGTATAGAGCCAAAGTTAGACAATGAGAAAGTTTTAATAACATACACAAAAGAAAAATGGAATAAATGATAGGTTTACCAAACACTGACTACAGCAAAAAGATTTCAACTCTTTACTGTTAGTCTATAGACAACACACTTCCAATTAAAAAGCACAATGGAAATTTTTGCAGGATCTTGGAAAAATGATAGCCTTCATCTGGAAAAATTACACATATGAAGAGTAAATGTGATATGACATAAAAGCAAGAAAAATCAGGGCCTCACTAACTGTATAATAAAGATATGTGGCTACAGAAAGCTTAGCTGTCTGACATGTTGCAAAATAGTTATGTTTAACAGAAAAGAACAGAAATCTCTGAAAGAGTACTGGGCATTTCTGGGTATTTATTAGAACCTTATTTTTGGGAAAGATTTATTTATTTTTCCTGGAAAGTCGGAAAGAAGGAGAGACAGAAACATGGCTGTTGGTTCACTCCCTAAGTGGCCACAACAGCTGGAGCTGAGCAGAACAGAAACCAGGAGCCAGGAGCTTCTTCCAGGTCTCCTTCATGAGTGCAGGGTCCCAAGGCTTTGGGCCATACTCTACTGCTTTCCCAGGCCACAGGCAAGGAGCTAGATGAGAAGTAGAGTTGCTGGGACATGAACCAGCACCCCAAAGGGATCCCAGAACATGCAAAGCAAGGATTTAGCCACTAGGCTCTTGGACCAGGCCCAAAAATCTTATTTAAGATAGCAGAAGCAGGAAAGACCCAATCTTTTCTTGGGAAAATTATCTATTTTGGAAGGACAGTAGATTCTATTTTGGGATAACTTTAGGAACCTTTTCCTTGGAACAGACTAACATGAACACACTGTGACTATCTTCTCCTATTTTAAGTCAGTTATATGCGTATTTGCCACATTTTTAAGAGAGAGATTACAGAAGAGGTGAAGAAAGGCATTTTCTTGGTATCTCATGCTTCAAGTTTTATTAGGAATAATATTGGGGATTTTTATCTGTGTTTACACAAGAGAACAGGGGTAATTAATGATCTGTCTGATGAAAGAGAGTTGTGGCTCGATGTGGTTATGGGCTCAGTTATTCCCTGCGGGAATGAACACAGAGGCTCACCCAACCTCTTTGGAAACACCCTATGAAGACTAAGGAACTTGAGTATGGGTCGTGGACAGATACGCTTCATCTGCTCTAAGCATCGAGTGAACTCTCCTGCCAGGTTCCCAGTTGGAGAGTGAACAATTCTGAACTTCAGAAGAATGTGAGTTGGAAGGAGTGCAGGGCAATGTGTTAGGGTTCTTCAGAAAAACAAGACCAACAGGGAACACTCACACCCCACATTCCCCTACAGGGAACTTGCAAAATCATGGAAAATGCAATTAAGCTCATTTTAGTGCAAAAACATTTGGAAATACATATGTGGATCCTTTATAATACACTTATCCATACGCTTTCTGGAATATCCCTATCTGTGTACATGTGTCTCAGTGTGTATCCATACCCACTCCCATATCTATCTATTTTAAAGAACTGGCTTACATAGTTATGAAGACTTGGTAAGTCTAAAATCTCATGGGGGAGGTCAGCAGGCTGGTGTCTAAGGAAGCATTTGTAATTTGAGTCCAGGGGCTGTCTGTTGTACAGCAGGTGTTGTAGCTGATGTCCCAAGGCAGCCTACTGGAGAATACCTTCTTGCTTGTCATTTGTTTTATTCAGGTTTTCATATGGTTGGGTAAAGTCCACTTATAACCTGTTTTACTCAAAATGAAACTGTTTAGATTTCATCCAAAAGTACTCTTTTAAATTTTTTCATGACTTGAATTTTTTCAAAGACTTATTTATTTTGAAGACAGTATTACAGAAAGAAAGAGAAGGACTGAGGAGGAGAGGGAGAGGAAGAAGGGGGAGGGGGGGAGAGAGAGAGGGAGGGAGGGAGGGAAGGAGAGAGAGAGAGAGAGAGAGAGAGAGAGAGAGAGAGAGAGAGAGGTGCTAACCGACCAGTGCAGACCAGGCCGAAGGCAGGAGCTAGTAGCTTCTTTCAGGTCTCCCATGTAGGTGTAGGAACCCAGGCCCTTGGGCCACCTTCTGCTTTCCTAGATACATTAACAGGAAGCTGGGTCAGAAGTGGAACAGCTGAAACTTGAATCAATGTTTTGGGTGATAGCTTAATCCACTGTGCCACAGCACTGGTGCCATCTAAAAACACTCTTGCACAAATGCCCAGAATAATGTTTGGTCAATACGGGCACTAGGGCATAGCTAAGTTGACATATGAAATTAAATATCATAAGTAATATTTGAGTGACTGCCTTACTTAGGAATAAAATCTTAGTGAAAGCATTTTTGTTCTGTTTTAAATTCTTTATGTATGTATTTGAAAGATCACACACGCACACTCACACATGGGGTTTGTATCTATCCAGTAGTATTTCCTAGTCTGGAAGAAACTTTGAGACTTGACCCCAGCACTCTGGTATGGGAAACATGTGTCCTGAGTGACTTCCTACATGCTGTGCCAAATGTTTGACCACTTCTGTTTCTTGAAGCCTGTAACTTCCGTATCACCACATTTTTAAAAATAAAAAGATAGGTAATTTGGAATCAGAGTCACAAAAATAAAAGAAATGGGGCCCCGGTGCGGTGGCGCAAGTGGTTAAGGTCCTCACCTTGCACGCCCGGGATCCCATACGGGCGCTGGTTCTATCCCGGCAGCCCCGCTTCCCTTCCAGCTCCCTTCCTGTGGCCCGGGAAAGCAGTCAAAAACGGCCCAAAGCTTTGGGACCCTGCACCCACGTGGGAGACCCGGAAGAGGCTCCTGGCTTCGGATCGGCATAGTATTGGCCATTGCGCTCACTTGGGGAGTGAATCATCAGACAGAAAGTCTTCCTCTCTGTCTCTCCTCTCTGTATATCCGCCTCTCTAATAAAAATAAAATAAATCTAATAAATAAATAAATAAAAGAAAATGAAGAAAGCTTATAGGACCTTCAGGACACTACCAAGGGATCCAAAAACACACTATGGAAGTTTAAGAAGGAGCAAAGGATGGGAAAAAAAGTAGACAGCTTATTATAAAAAAAAAAGTGACAGGAAATATCTAATACATGAAGAATGCCAAACAGACTGAGCATAAAGATGTGTTAAAATCATATTGTCAAAGTTAGAAAATTTTGAAAGCAGAAAAAATTGCATGTCACATATGCAAGGAGGCCATCATAAGACCATCAGTCAACTCCTCAGCAGGAAATTTCAGGGTAGTAGAGAATGAAATGATGTATTCAAAAAGTCCTGGACACCTAACAATGTATTACCTGGCAAAGCTGTCTTTTAGAAATGAAGAAGAGAACAAAGCTTTTAACTTAAATAAAGTCTGAAGGAAAACTCAGCACTACTAGACTCGCCCTGTAAGAAACGCTGAAGAAAGTTGTTCAAGTTGAAATGGGAGTATGTGATATGAAAGCACACAGGGATAGGAACCTCACTAGTGAAAATAGGGTTTGATTAAATGCAGAACTCTTTAGTACTATTTAATATTATAATGATAGTGTATAAATCACCTTTAAATCTAATGTGACAAAAGAGAAATGCATTAAAAAGATGAAAATTTACTAGTGGCTACACCATATAAAATGGTGTTGGGGACAGGTGTTTTGTCTACTGTTAAATTACTGCTTGGCATTTTCTACATCCCATATTGAAGTGCTTGTTTGATTCTTGGCTCCTCTGCTTCTGATCCAAATTCCTGCTAATGTGCTTCCTGGAAGGAAGGAGTGATGGTTCAAGTATTTGGCTCCCTGGTCCCACTGTTTAGGAATCCAGGCTCCTGCCTTCAACCTGTTTCAGCCCTGGCTATTGCAGTTATTTGGGGAGTGAACAAGTAGATGGAAGAGCTCTCTCTGCTGGTTGCTCTCTTTCAAATAAAAATGGAGAAAATTAGTAATATCCACAATGAAACTTTGGAGTGTGGAGAAGTAAAAGAATAGAGCTTTTGTATTTGATCAAATTTAAGCTTAAAATATTATATAGACCCCTATAATTATGAATGTTTTATGTAAGCTTTGTAGCGAGCATAAAGCAAGACACTATGTAGCAGATATATCAAAGGTAAGCAGAAAGGAATTTTTTAAAAAAAAGATTTATTTATTTATTGGAAAGTCAGATATACAGAGAGGAGGAGAGACAGAGAAGAAGATCTTCCGTCTGATGATTCGCTCCCCAAGTGAGCGCAACGGCTGATACTATGCCGATCTGAAGCTAGGATCCAGGAACTTCTTCTGGGCCTCCCACGCAGGTGCAGGGTCCCAAGGCTTTGGGCCATCCTCGACTGCTTTCCCAGGCCACAGACAGGGAGCTGGAAGGAAAGTGGAGCTGCCGGGATTAGAACCGGCGCCCATATGGGATCCCGGTGTGTTCAAGGCGAGGACTTTAGCCACTAAGCCACGCCGCCGGGCCCTGCAGAAAGGAATTTTAAAAAAAAGATTTATTTACTTACTTTGAAAGTCAAAGTTACAGAGTGGGTTGGGGATAGACAGAGCTTCCAAGTACTGATTCACACTGCAGATGATCGCAATGGCCAGCACTTGGCCAGACTGAAGTCAGAAGTATGGAATTGCATCGAAGTTTCCCACATGGTTGGCAGAGGCCCAAAAACCTGGGTCATGTTCCGCTTATTTCTGAGGCCATTGGAGGATGAGAAGTGGAGCAGCTGGGGCATGAAATGATACACACGTGGATGCCAGTGCTGCAGGCAACCACTTTACCCACTAAACCACAACGTTGACCCCAAAAGACAGAGAGTAAAGTATAGTATCGTACGCACAAAAATCTTCAAATCACAAAGAAAGATATCAAGAGAGAAATGAATAAGGGAATTCTCAAGCAGAAGGCAATGAACAAATAACAGTAAATTTTTATCTGTCAGTGATTGCTTAAATGTGAAGTAACTAAACAGTCCAATTACAAGTCAAGGAAGAACAGCTGAATGTAAGATGATGTTTGTAGGATACTAAGTCTTTAGCTTTAAGGATAACCCTGGGTGAGAATGAAGGGACAGAAAAAGATAGTCCATGCAAAGGTGATTAAAAGAGAATAGTCATGTTTATACTTACATTAAAATAGACTTAAAAATTGTCAGACAAGGAAGATCATTATGAAATGATAAAGGGATCAATTCATCAAGGAGATACAACAATTTGTGTGTGTGTGTGTGTGTGTGTGTACCAAACATCACATCACATCAATTCTCTATCTATCTATCTATCTATCTATCTATCTATCTATCTATCTATCTATCTATCTATCTAGGTCCATGGAAAAATAACAGTTTATTTTTGTGTAAAAATTTTAAAATTCATGTTTTTCTTTCTTGTAAGATTTATTTTTATTGGGAGGCACAGTTAAAGAGAGGAGAGACAAAGAGATCTTCCATCCATTGTTGCACTCCCCAAATAACCACAATGGCCAAGGAGCTCCTCCTGGATCTTCCCCATGGATGCAGGGACCCGCAGAAGTAGGCCATAAGCATGTAACTTATTGAGGGACAACTGCTATAGTCTTCAAATTTGTTATTTCTTGGTAAAAGGAATTTCCAGGGAAAATGAAGGGAGAATATTCTGTGGTGATGAAAGCATTCCATATCCTGATAGGCTTGTGCATAGCTACATTGCATGCACTTTTGAAATATTAAATTGCACAGAGATTTGTACATTTCACTGCACTTAAACAAATGTTGAACAAATTATCTTATAACAAAAGTTATAAGACAAATAATTGGGGTTTGATGTTGTGGCACAGCAAGTTAAGCTGCCACTTGTATGGTAAAATCCATTCTCATATCAAAGTACCAGTTCACGTTCCCATTGCTTCACTTCTAATCCAATTCCCTGCTAACTTGCATGGGAAGACAGCAGCTGATGACCCAATAACTTGGGCCCTTGTAACCCATGTGGGAGTACAGATGGAGTACCAGACTTCTGATTAATGCTTAGTCCAGCCTTGGCCATCATGGCCCTTTGGAGAGTGAAAGAGTGGTTGGAGAATCTCTTGTTCACTCTTTCAAATCCATCCATCAATGAATTAATCGGTCAACTGATTTTTTTTGAGGATCAAGCTCTGTAGACCTAACATGCAGCACAATGAGAATGGTTAATAATAAAGTATATTTGAAATTTACTGAGAAATTAGATCCTAGGTTTTCTCACCATGCACCTAAAAATATAAGTTAATGTAGTGTAATGATGGATGTTAATTAGTTTGAAATGATAATCATTTATGTGTGTTTATGCATAAAACCCTCACCTTGGGCACCTTAAATATTGTGCTCTTTTATGGTTAATTTTTTCACTGACAAAAATCATCTGAGTAAATTTTTGGACTGAAGTTTATGGTACCAGCATGAGGATCATTTTATGGAAGTCCCCAGAGGCTAAATAAGTAAGACTGAAGTTAAATAAATAAGCTAACTAAGTAAAATAGACCCAACTGGATATTGTAATACTTAGTGAAGAAAGGCAATCCCCGAAAGACAAATATCAGATAGTATCTCTGATCTATGACAACTAAGAACACCAAAAATATAACCTAAGTGAGATTGGCATACTGGCTATTAACTACTGTTTGTAGCATGTACCTGTACTCCTGTGTGATAGAACCTCCATTATTATTCTTTATCCTCTACTAGCTATGTTATATCTTTAAATACCAGAATGTTAAGCTTGTTTCTGTGGAGTGAATGGATATGCAATTGTAATGATTAGGCAAAAAAAAAAAAAAAAATGGAGGCGGGGAGAAATGAAAGGATGGGGAGGGAGGAGAAAGGAACCACTATGCTGCTGCTGCTTTTAAGATTTATGTATTTATTTATTTACTTTTATCGGAAAGGGAGATATACAGTGAGGAGGAGAGACAGAGAGGAAACCTTCCGCCTGATGGTTCACTCCCCAAGCGGCCGCATGGCTGGAGCTGAGCCAATCCGAAGCCAGGATCCTGGAGCTTCTTCCAGTTCTCCCATGCAGGTGCAGGGTCCCAAGGCTTTTGGCTGTCCTTGACTGCTTTCCTAGGCCACATGCAGGGAACTGGATGGGATTAGAACTGGCGCCCAAATGGGGTCCCAGCGTGTTCAAGGACTTTAACTGCCGTGCTATTGCGCCGGACCCGCCTGTATGCTTCTTAATCTGTGGTGTGAAAACATGAAATCTAACCATATAATTAAAAAAAAAAGGCAGGGGCAGTACATACATGCTATAGCCATTAGCATCATGAGAACATTTAAATTAAAATGCATTACAATTAACAGTTTAGTCTTTCAGTTATAATGTCCAAATTGCAAGTGATCAGTAGTCACACATGGCTATTGGTGATATTGTTGGGCAGTGCAGGTATAAAACGTTTCATTACCACACAACATTCTATTACATAGGGTTGAGTTGTGGCTTATTGTAAATGATTTGGCCCAAGCATTAGCATGCTAGCAATTTCTTCTTTGAGGTAATCAGCGGCACCAAATGCTCAGGTAAAAATGAACATTCATTGTTATTAAACTCTGGAAAACCAGGGAACAAGGCAGTGCTACTTTGGGGTAAAATATTGCACATTGAATTGTGGGGCTACTATTCAGCTGTAAAATTATATTAAAAATTTAAAATCAACTGTGGAATACTTTCAATATAATGCTAAATAAAAAAACTAATAATAAAAATGCTATGTGTAATAGAACTTTGATTACTAAAGCAACTATAATACAAAAAGGGCTAAAAGAAAGTGCTCTGAAAATATCAACAGTGGTTATTTCCAGGTGGTAGTTTACTATATAATTGTAACTCTTCTTTACATATTTATTAAGTTTCAAAATTTCTACTATTTTGCATTAAGATTTTTTTCTCACATAAAACAACAGGCTCTTGCATACCAGGTATTCAATGAATAGTAATTGAATGAGTTATCATGAGGACTTGGAAGACCAAACCCAGATTTTTCCTAATACATTCTCTCTGAGTTTCTCAGGCTCCTTTGCTCATTCTAGCTCTTAAGGATATGAAATGAATTGGAGAAATACAGAAGCTGAGAGAAAGCATTTTCCTATGGAATTGGGGTTCCTCTGAAGTGTATCCTAAGTCTGTTAGAAAAACATACTGTTTTCTCATCTTTTGATTTAAACATTATGTTGATGGACTTTGGAGAGTCTGTGCTCTTTCCTTCCTGGCTGTTGTTTTGATTGGTTTATTTCACAAACATTTCTTGTGAGGCTCCTGTGCATCTGGTTGTGTTCACACCTCCTCTGGATGGGGACTAATCCTTGCTACAACAGGCTGCATTCACACTATGAAAACTGCTTGTTTATCTGGGATCTCCAGAGACGTATCCTCGATGCAGTTGTTTTCCAGTGCTGAACTAACAGGAGTTTTCAGAACTCTTGCAGCTCTTTAGGGTACGTTAGACGGTGCATAACACTGTACCAACTATCCAGGAAGCCTGGGATTTTCACAAATCCTTTCCTATGTTTAAAACTAAAATAGGCATAAACTGGAAACATTAGAGTAATGACTCCAAGATAAAAATCTTTTGGATATCTGAGTAGCTCTGCCCAACTCCACTCTCTCCAGACTGAGCTTTTCAACAGCTTAGATCTCTCTGCAGATTGTCTTGTCTTTTGATTCTGTGCAAGATCTTTGGTATACGAATAAAGAAAGGTCAAGAAAATAGACCATTAGAGATCACAAAGATCAAAAATAAAGTTATGATGTGCTTTTAACCCTCCAAATTTAATTCATTAAAAATTTTAATTGAGAAGTAAAACCTGCATATTTTAGGAGTATACAACATGATGTTTTGATATATGTGTACATTTTGGAATAGGTAAATAAAGTTGTTTATTATATGTGCTACCTCACAAGCTTAGATGTTTTGTCATGAGATCATTTGAAATTTTTCTTGTCAATATATAATATCTTTTAAATTATACATGCAATTGCTATTAGCGACAGTCACCATGATGTATGACAGATCTCTTAAAATTATTCCTCATATCTGAAATATGTGCCCTTTTCCCAACATTTCCTCATGATCTTGTTTTCTTAATTTTCTTACATTAAGCATACTAGCACACTGACATTTGATCTTCTGATAAAATTTATGTGTATGGAAACAGAAATTGTCATCAGTTTATTTTACCATTTCATCCCATAATAATGAAAAGGGTTTCAGAATCACGTGCTAAGATTTGCATATAAAGATGTTGTTTATAATGTAAATTTTACTATGGAAAAATGAGGATTTTTATATGGATTATGTTGCATCAACACACTGAGATCTAAATCAAGAAAGATGAAGCTGCAGGTTGTATCAAGATGGCAGACTAATACCTAAGCTACTCTTTCTTCATGGTGCACAAAGTGAGAAATAGGAGTGGAGATTTCATATATATATTAACATAGCTGTACCAGAGCCTTGGAAAACAGGAAGAAAGTCATCAGCACAGCAGAAATACTGAAAAGTCTTAGAAGTTGGAAGTCTGAGATCTAATTGCTGAAGAAACTCATAGGATCTACCTAAACTTGTCTAAATTCCTGTATAACACTGTCCCACAATATGCTGTAAGGGCCCCATGGGACTGGTGGTGATGTTTCCCCAAAAATCTGTAAATAAGGTTATCTTTTAAGTATTTTTTTTTAAATATACGCAATGAAAGGGTGTCCAACCATGAAATGTAACCGAGAGTTTTTCCCAATAATTGTGTTTGAAGGATTTTGGAGACAGTTAAACCATAATTAGGGGAGTTTGATTTTATTTTTTTGGAAAAATTAGCAAGGTTTATTGTATTCTTGAGACACAGTATGTGTGACTAGAGGGGAAGAATCACCACCATCAGAGAAAAGAAAAAACCAGCAGGCAGACATCTGCCCTGTCCATCCTGCACTGTTCAGAAGAATGGGGCCAACTGGAAAGGGCCATTTCTTAATCTCCTGCTTCAACAATCTGAAGATTTTCTGCCTTTCTGCTCTGCAGGAAACATCCTGCTTGTGATTTTGGCTTCTGAGACGTTCTGAAATTGTAAGGAGTGTGGCCTTTATGGAAGGCGTAATCCCTCCCTGCCTTACCTCCACCCATCCTTTCTTTCCTTGCTTCCTCCTCTCCTTCCTTCATTCTCCCTTAGAATTTTATTACCCAAAGCATCCATTTCAAGTGTACCATTCAACAATTTTAGTTTAGAATGTTATCCGCACCCTAAAAAGAAAGCTGGTATCCAATGACAATCGTACCTCATTTCCATCCTCAGTCCTAAGTGACCATCAATCTACTTTCTATTTCTATGTATTTACTTTTTTAAAAAAAATACCTTTTTTGCTTTTATTGAATCAATGAGCATGGTAAGTGGAAAGGCAGAGCTTAATGCACTCTCATTATCCAAAGGACATAATGAGCTCTTCATTACTTCTTTTTTTTATGTATTTACTTTTAATGACCATTTTATACAAGTGGAATCCTTAAAAAGTGCTGTTCTGCATCTGACTTCTTTCACTGAATGTGTTTTTGAGATTCATCAATGTTTGCAGCATGACTTAGGGCTTTGTTAATTTTCACTGACAATAACTATTCTGTTGCATGGTTGTATTTCATTTTGTTTATTCATGTATTAGCTGATGGATATTTGCATTTGTTCAATTTTGACTATTACTGTATATCGGGGATCCTCCCATCCCACGGAAGAAATCACCCGACACTTGAGAGAGAGTCTCAGAGGCGCTTTATACAGATCTTCCGTTAAAAACTGTTATGTCCGTTCCGCTGACGCCCCTCCCCCACCAAGCCCCCCGTTTATCTGTCAAACCTGTCCAATCAGCTTAAACATAACCAAGGCAGACCAATCAGGGCAAAGGGCCAGTCACAGGGCAGGAAATTGTCAGACCCCCAACAATTGTAAATAATATCTGTGTATAAAATTTTATGTATACCTATTTACAAATTTCTCTTGTTAGGTATTTAGGAGCAGAATTTTTAGATTATAAGATAATGTAACTTTGTAAGAAACTTGAACTCTTTATCAAAATGGATACCTTCCTTTACCTTTGTAGTTTTCATATTGAATTATTTTAAAGAGAATTATGAATCTGAAGAAATGCCATTTAACAAAAATCCTTAAATATTATCCTACCTAATACCATAATTTATTTTAAAAATTTTTCAAAAGAGAGAGAGATTTATTTATTTGAAATCCATAGTTAGAGAGAGGAGGGGAGGGCAGAGAGAGAGAGAAAGAAAGGCAGAGAGAGAGGGAAAGAGGATGAGAGAGAGTGATCTGTCATCTGCCGGTTCTTTCCCCCGATGGCTGCAATGGCTTTCTTTCCCCAGGCTGGGTCAGGCTGGAACCATGACCCAGGAGAATCTTCAGATCTCCCATTTGAGTGGTAGAGATCCAACGCTTGAGCCATCTTCGGCTGCTTTTCCCAGACTACTTTTGGAAGTCCCCTTGTACTGACTGAAGTCTTAATCTCACCTTAAAAATTCTTACAGAAACATCTAGAATAGTGTTTGAGCAAATATCTGACAACTGTGGTCTAAGGGAAGTTGGTAAGCATATAAAATTAACCATAAATGTCAGTTCTATTGATTTTTCTTTTGATTTGGGTTCCTGGACCTGTTGACAAGGCTGTGCTTACAGTAAATACTCTTTGATTTGGCAATGTTGTTGCTCATTGCTATGTCTTTGAGAGTCATATGTTGTAAAATGTAACCCTAATTCATTTATTCTCATTATCTAAGTTATGCCAATTTACTTCTCCATTCTGCTGTTGATGGGTATTAGAACCTGTGTTTCTAACTTGGAAACTGCTGTGGATACCATTGTTTCAACTTTTATGTGCTTGTATTTTGATGAGATGTGTGCATGCTTCTATCATGTCTGTACTGGGGGTGTGGAGGAACTGCTGGGACACAGTCTCAGCTTTTCCCTCTGGTCTCCTACCCAAAATAATCCTCTGGTTGACATCCCCACTCAAGAAGGACACAGGTGTGCTAGTTGCTTCACATCCTTGCTAAGTCTTGGTTATTATCTGGGTTTTTTTTTAAGATTTATTTATTTTTTATTGGAAAGTATACAGAGAAGATCCTCTGTCCCCTGGTTCACTCCTCAATTGGCCATAGCAGCCAGAGCTGAGCCAATCTAAAGCCAGGAGCCAGAAACTCCATATATATTCAAAACACACAAAATAAAAAAGAACATAAGGTAATACAATGTTTTAATAAGTTTTGATCAGTGGGATAGCTTCTTACTACCATAATTCCAAGGCATAAGGTTCAGTATTTCTGAGAGTAGCTCCAAATTCATATTTCAGATTGTGCTGATCACTTCAGAAGTTTCACACTGACCTCCTGAAAGATATGATTTTAGTGCTTCATTGTTCTTGCTTCATACTGTGACAGACAAAGAGCTTGTGCCAGGAGTAGGAGAAGTGTCAGCTCTGTCATTTTCTTATTCATTTGTACTTCATGGTTGCTATTATTGTCAATATGAGGTTCCTTTTCAGGAATGCCTTTAAGCCTCTTATTCAATTTTTTAGGTCAGTTTAATTAAAATTATATAATAGAACCCACATATCCCCTTACCTGGGCATGCATAAATTGCATAGTGCTGGAATAAAGGGAAAGTGAAGAGAATGTGAAATTCCCATTCTCTCCAGGGCGCCCCACATTTGTATACAACACATAACCCTCTGAAGAGGTCCTTGTTGTTAATCTATCATGAAAAAAAAATACTACAAAAATTAATTCTGCAATTGTAAAAAGAAGTAGAAGCGTGATTCAAAAGGTAAAGGAAAATAAATAAGAAGATAAATGTATTTTGGTGTAAATATTTTTAAAATTCATGCATAATTTTTCACACTATCCATTTTTCATGAGCTTTTGGAAGATCCCTCGTCTGTATGAACTGCAAATGTTTCTGCGTGAACTTCATGGACATCCATCATATGAAAAGTACATCCTCACATTACTCCCTGGGTGTGCCATGAGCCTTTACCTGGGGTGTGTGATTGATTCTGCTTCAAGGACCGCTGAGTAAGCGCTTAAGCCACTTCTACTTTCTTTTAAGTTTAAAGATATCACCAGGTGCTGGGGAAGAAAATAACAGGATCTGAAACAAACTAATCCAGACCCTTTGCTTTTTTAGCAAAATTTCACCAAAATTTTAGGCAGGGTACCTCATTATGCTTGTGATGGATTATAGTGTCCTTTCCTGTGTTTGGGCAAATGTTTGGTTGCCAATTCGTGAGAACATAAGGCTATATACTGGGCATGATCATGGGTGCTAAGTTTCATCAGAGACCCTTGAGGGGTGGAAGGAATCCTAGCTTTGGAGCCAGAAAATGTGGATTCTTGCCCTGGCTCTGCTGTTCACAGGCTAAGAATGACCTTGGCTCAGTCACTTGGTATTTTACTCTTTTTGGGGGGGAGGTTCCTCTTCAGATGCCTGGCTCTGATGATAGGGACAAACATTGATCTAACTCTTCCAGATAGAGCTCTTTTGTGCTTTAGAATATGAATTTTTGAAAAGCAGTTTTATTGCACTCTTTCTAGGTGACAGATCCAGTGCATTTAGTTTGGCTAATTCTTGCCATTGTGCACACATCCACACAGAAGCAAGAATCTCAGATGCAGGAGGCTTCATCTGTTTTTGAATTGCCTGATCCAGAGTAAGCTAGCACTCAACAGATGTTTGGGGAAAGAATGAATGAATCTCATTGACAAATAGGGATTTTAACAGATACTGTTAAGATCATAGCAGAAAATGTTAATTTGATGCATAATGAGATTGCAGTGTGGCCCTTAGAGCACAATACTGTGCTGCTGGCTTGAAAGAAGGAGAACGTGGCTATAAATCAAGGAGTGCAAGGAGTACAGCTTTAAAGGCTGGAAAAGGCAAGAAAATCATTTTTTCCCCAAGAGTACTTTCCTGCCAACACCAAGATGTGGCTCAGTGAAACTGATTTTGGGGTTTTGCTTTCTGTGACTTTAAGAAAATTATTTTTATTTTAAAGGCAGAGCTACAAAGAAAGACAAGATAGAAAGAGAGGTCTTTCATCTGTTGGTTCACTCCCCAGATGAATGTAGTGGTTCAAGCTTGACCAATCCAAAGCCAGGAGTCAGGGACTTCTTCTGGATCTCCCAAGTGAGTGTGGGGACTCAGGAACTTGAGCCATTCTCCATTGCCTTCTCCAAGCCATTAGAAGGGGGCTTGATCAAAAGTGGAGCTGCAAGGATTTGAACTGGTGTCCTTATGGGATGCTAGCACTGCACACTAAGGCTTAGCCTACTGTACCACTTCATTGACCCCAATTCTTAAGAAAATAAATGTGCATTGTTTTGGGCCACCAACTATATAGTAACTTGGAACAGCAACCATGGAAAACCAATCCAAAGAGGGTTCTACTTATTGCCCCTAACCCGTTCCAGCAGGTGGCAGTGTTGGGGAAGGGGCAGCAGCAATCCCCTTTGGTCTCTTCATCCTGCTGTCCCCTACCAAAGTCAGATAAGATCCTGTTCTCTTCTCTCCCTTAGAGGCCAGTCTTCAACCACACACTTAGGAGGAATTTCTACTGCCTCAAGAACATTGGAAAGAGTCAGGATTTTTATGGGCTAATGGAAGTAAATCGACAAGCACCAAAATGAAATCATAAATATACACTGAGAAAGCTGAGTCAAAGAACCCTGAAGACCAGCCCCAGTTCCCTGCTGTTATTAAAATGAACTTTAATGATCAGCCATGTTCCTTCTCTTGTCAGGATTAATACCCAGAAACCAGTCTTGGGGTTCTCATTGTTGGTGGGGATTATGTCTCTGCTTCATCTGCAGCCCAGCCCAGCCCACGCAGAGCTCCTCCAAATATGCTGAGCGGCTGTGTCCTTTCCTGCAGCTTTCTGGGCCTGCCAGGAAGTGCCAGTTCAGTCTCTTTCAATGTCTGAAAGTAGGCATTGTTCAGATTATTTTTGCGATGACCAGAGAAATTTGAATATGGATCAAGACTAAAGAATTATTCATTTTGTTAGGTGTTGTAGGTATTAGGGGATGCAAAAGAAATCGTGTATTTTAGAGTTTCACATAAAACTATGTAGAGAATGCGTAAGATAGAAAAGAAGAAGAAAAAAGAAAGGAAAAAAGGAGGACAGCATGACAGATGGTAAGAGAAAGAAAGCCAGGTAGCATGGTAAAACTTGATTTTAGGTGATGAGTATATGGATGTTCATTCTGTTTTAAAACACTAAGATTTGTTGCAAAAATTTTAAACGGTTAATCATGAACAAAACCCTTTCAGGGTGGGTAGAGGGAGGTGGACAGCTGCAGAAGAATGACTATGAACATAGGCTCTGGACTGCTCACTCTAAGATCTGGAATACTGAACAACTTTCTAGCTGTATGACCTTAGGCAAGTTACTCAACTTCCCTGTTCTCAGTTTCTATGTAAGTAAAGTGAATATAGTACCAGTACATATCTCAATAAGTTATTGAGAGAATTCAGTCCTGAGGTATTGAGAATAGTACTTGCACATAGTGTGCCACTTGTTGATTAAGGTGGTTGTTCTGTCTGTTACATCAGTATAGGTATCCTGAACTGTACCTGAACTGATACCCTAAGAGGCATTTGGAAATATCTGGAGCATTTTTTATCATCACAGCTCAGGGGCAGCTACTAGAGTCTGGGGACCAGAAGCCAGGAACGTTATTAACTCTCCTGTGCTGCCTAGGACAGCAGCACAACCAAGAGTGGTCTGGACTAAAGCATCAAAAATGCCAAGGTTGAGAAACTCTGCACTAGTACTACAGGGCATTGTGAAACTATTAGACAAAACAGAGAAGCAAAATAGGGAATAAACAATGATTTCAACATGCAAAAACAATCCCTAATTTTTTACTTAATATATTATGACTATCTTCCCATTATACTGAGCATTATTTAACTAACACTGTCTTTTTGGTGACTGCATGATATTTTACTGCTAGGTACTATTGACTGCAATCAATCAATCTTCATTTGTTGGTTATTTCCACTTTAATTTAAAAAAACCTAAAAGAGCTAATGTAATCATAAGATAGTCATATTCATTGAAAAAATAATTGCAAGGAAGGTCTGGAAGGACTAATGTGCTAACAGGTGTCATCAAAAGGCGAGAATGAGCATCATTGCACACTGTAGGTGGGGAAGGAACTCGGCTGCAGACTGATCTAATGACCTGGGCCTCAGCTCCTGGGTCCAGAGGAGAAACTGTCTGACACAGCCCTGCCTTCTGCCTCTGCAGGGAGCATGGCTCAAAGGCCCTAGGCAGCCCATGGAGGGTCTGGAAGGGTAGCAGGACTGTCCTCCATCTTCACTTGGCTAAGCTGCTGGCTTTTCTGGTTTAATGAGGAGCTGTTCCAGATGATCTCTGAGGCCCTTTGAGCTCTTACTATTTTATGGTTTAATATTTTAATCATTGGCAGGGGCGATCCCTGCCATTTTAAATGGCTGTAAATTTCCCAGGGGTTTCATTGGCCATGGTAGTGAGGTTTACTTGCTGTAATTTTAAGGAATTCCCTGGTGAGGTGAATCTCAGCATTAGATAACTCTTCTCCAACCTTTCCAACCTTTTCTTCCTAGATCTTCTACCTGCCTCTCTAGAGGTTTATGTGGCTTAATTAACTGAGAGCAGTCACGTGCTTTCAGGAACTGAAGAGTAAAGTCAGTGTGTTGTTATGAATAATAGCTCATTGAAAACTCAAGTCATTCATTACATTATTATCCAGTGACATTAGTCTAGCTGCTGTGGAACTTGAAGCCAATTAGTTCTGCGCAACATCTGTTTCTTGGAGGAAATCACAGCTCCAGGGCATGCACCTGGATTCTCTGAAGGGTAGGTAGGTGGAGGGTCTGTGGGAAATCAAATTCCTTTTGGCCCCAGAATGAAATCATTAGGGAGGTTTCATGCTCTAGTTAGTGCAGATATTTTTATAGAGGAGGATTCCATGAACCTTGGGGGGAATATGCTTCCCCAGGTTTTCTTTGGGGGAGCATTGTGGTGTTTGATGGCAGATGGAGAGAGAAGTCATTCAAGTGAGACAGTGTCACCATCACTAACTTCACTTCCCCCGTGGTAACAAACACCAGAAAGACTGGCTTGAGTGAATTTGAAGTCTCAAGGACATTTCCAGTTTTGGAGAGCTGCATACCTCTCTGGCTTTCTTTCTTTCTTTCTTTCTTTTTTTTTTTTAAGATTTATTTATTTATTGGAAAGTCAGATATTCAGAGAGGAGAAGAGACAGAGAGGAAGATCTTCCATCTGATGATTCACTCCCCAAGTGAGCGCAACGGCCGACGCTATGCCGATCCAAAGCCAGGATCCAGGAACTTGTTCCGGGTATCCCACATGGGTGCAGGGTCCCAAAGCTTTGGGCCATCCTCGACTGCTTTCCCAGGCCACAAGCAGAGAGCTGGATGGGAAGCGGGGCCGCCGGGATTAGATTCGGCACCCATATGGGATCCCAGGTGCGTTTAAGGCGAGGACTTTAGCCGCTAGGCTATGCTGCTGGGCCCCTCTCTGGCTTTCTAAATATTTCCAATGATGATATGTTGCCTATAGAAAAGGAAAAAAAAAAAGAAGAAAGAGGTAGGTCTGTACATATTGTTTTATTTACTCATTTGTATCCAGCATTGTTCTAGAAAAATGTTTTGCATCAAGTCCTACCTGTGAATGGAAAAGCTGGCAAATATCAGGGAGCTGCAGGTGAGCACTGGAAAGAGCAAGCTCATGTTTCTTTCTCTGTGAGCCTGGGAGAAGGAAGTGTTTTTTTGCCTCTGCCCTTAGCTCTCCTTTCTCTCCATCCCAGCATGTGCAAAGCAATATAAGGTCAACATAAACAATTACTAGATTCTAGGGTGATCCAAGAAGTATTTTTTCCCTGTGTAAGTAGCTCCAGGAGCTGGTCCTTGGGGTGTTAAACAGAACCGACCACAGCCATGTTATTTCCAGGCGACCATGTGGGGATGATGTAGTGTTGGTTGTGTTTCTTAATTTCTCATTCCACTCTCTCCACAGTGCTTGTTATGTTCAGTCACATCAGCCAACAAAGTTGGAAGGTTTTACTTTCAAGGGTGGGAACAATGGGGAAAGGGGGAAAATGTTTTCCTAAATCTATGGACCCCTCTCCTGTCCACCAGACCCTGAGCAGTGCTCACCAACTTCCTCCTGTGCTCCTCCCTGGTGTGCAAAGATGGGACTTGTGCCACAGCCGCAGCAGCAAGTGCTGCTCAGCTAGTCACAAGTTCTGTGTCTTTGGGTAAATGACAGAACCTCAGATTGCCTGTATTTTCATCTGTGAAATGACCATAGTGTAGTCTGAGAATGTTACTTGAATGGTTTTGACAGTTCTGAGACATCATTGGCCTCATTGCACTAGGGTTGGGAAAATCTTTTCAAGGTCTGTTGATTGACCAAGTCCATTCTTGTGCATTCATAGGCCCAGAAACATGCTGCAAAGCTTGACCAGGAGAGTGATTCAATTTGTTTCCTCTGATAAGGAACTCAATGACCTCTGTTGGCCTTGATGAGCTATCATGTCCCTTGTATGCATCTGGTCATGCTGTCCATTGCACAGGCATTAGCAACTAAGGAGGCCCAGTTTCAATACATGTACTTCAAGGTTAGGCCACATATATTGTGATTTTCCTTGTGTCTGGTATTTGAGTCCAATGATTTAGTTGGGGAGCCCCCGAAGAAATTTCACCTGGGGCCCGGCGCGGTGGCGCAAGTGGTTAAAGGTCCTCACCTTGCACACCCGGGATCCCATATGGGCGCCAGTTCTATCCCGGCAGCCCCGCTTCCCTTCCAGCTCCCTGCCTGTGGCCTGGGAAAGCAGTCGAGGACGGCCCAAAGCTTTGGGAACCTGCACCCGCGTGGGGGACCCGGAAGAGGCTCCTGGCTTCGGATTGGCATAGCACCGGCCATTGCGCTCACTTGGGGAGTGAATCATCGGACGGAAGATCTCCCTCTCTGTCTCTCCTCTCTGTATATCCGCCTTTCCAATGAAAAAATAATAAAAATAAATCTTTTAAAAAAAAAAAGAAATTTCACCTGGAGTGAAATTAGACTTGAATCTTGTGTGTGCCAGCCAGTGCAGGGTTAGATGCAGTTTGTCACCCATACCGCTAACACACATATTGGTAGATGCAGCTGCCTTATCAGTTCTGCCTCCCAGCCCCATCTCTCACATGAACTGATGGGTGCTATTACTTAGCCCAGCCCAATCCACAAAGGCCTCGTCTTCATACACACCAGCAGATGCCATAGTATAGATGGGTGACCCTCAATAACCCCTACCAGGCTTGCCCCCATCCCCAGTTTTTGCATGTATGGTGGCCTAGCTTGGTCTGTTACATTACTTCTGGCTGTCATATATACCCATGAGTGCTGCAGCTTAGTCCAGCTTAATCTGCTTCAAGACCATGTCAACATGCCAATGTGTGCTACCACTTTGGCCAGCCTGGCTCACCCCAGCCCTGGCTCTTGTGCTCACCAGCATGAGTGCAGTCCAGAGGAGAGAACCCAGAGTCGGCCTTCCAAGCTTGCTCTCAGTCCCAGATCTTGTGCATGCTAGGGAGTACTGTGATCCAGCCTGACATGACTCACACCTAGTCCCAGCTCTTGCCAGTGGGTGCTGTGGTCTTGCACAGCTTCCATGAACCCCATTTTGGCTTTCTCTAACACCAGCAGGTGCAGCAGCCTCGCCCAACCTGGCTGGCCCCCAGATCTGGCCCACATGCTGGCTAACAGGTTCTGTAACCCTCCCAGACTGGCCTACCCAGCTCTTACACTTACCAGTAGAAACAGCAGCCAGAAAGAGTTGCCAAAATTCTGCTACCTGACTGCTCCCAGCCCTGATTGTTACACATGTCAGAGGGTGCTATGACTCAGTCTGAGATGCTCCCCGCAACCCCAGTCTCAGCATTCACCAGCACATGCTATGGCTGGCTCAACCTGGGCCACCTCTAGTCCCAGCTCTCACTGTTGAGTGCAGCAGCCTAGCCTAGCCCATGCCCAGCCCTCATGTGAACTGACAGGTATTATGGTTCAACCTGGCCAGGACTGCTCCCTATGCTGGCTCTCATTCATGCTGGTGTGTGTTGTGGACTGACTTAGTCTGGCCCACCCCAAGACTCAGCTCACACATATGCTGACTGGAACTATCCAGTCTGATCTAGCCTGTCCTCATTCCTGGCTCTCACACTCACCAGTGAGAGCTGTGTCTAGCAGGGGAGTTTCCCAAGTTCTCCTACCAGGCCCCTGCCAGCCTCAGGTCTCATGTGTGCTGGCAGGTGCTGCAACCCAACCTGACATGGCTCACCCCCAGTTCTGGCACTTACTGGAAGGCACTGAAGCCTAGCCTGACTGGCCTACACCTGTTCTGGCTCTCACCAGTTGATGCTACCTGGCCTGCCCCAGCCTTTGCATGTACCAGCAGGTGCTGCAACCTAGCCCAGCCAGGCATGGCCCAAGCCCCAGCTTTTGCAGGTGCCACTGGGTGGTGAGCAATGCTACTTAGCCCAGCCTGGGTCTCCCATTTGGGCAGTTATCTTGGCCTGACCCAGACATGCCTCCTACTTTCCCCCTCTAAACTACCCCATCTCAGCTTCCTCACCTGCCATAGCCAGTAAAGTGTTCTTGTCTGTGGAAGCCCCCAGAAGTCATTCCTCCCCTGTCAAACATGCCCTTAGCTGCTCCCACTCCAACAAGTTCCCAGATCCCTTTCCCCAGGCAATCTGGAGCCCTGCTTCCTGGGGGCTGGAGTGGTGTGTTCTGGCCCAGTGTTCCCTGTTTCTCTCTCTCTCTTTCTTTCTTTCTTTTTTTTTTTGTGACTCTTCAGATAGATAAGCATATTGGGGTAAAAGACTCTCTTGCCATTCTTTTTATGTCTACATTAATTGGAACATCAGCTCATCAAGACTCATAAAATTTCTAGGTTTTAATCTAGATTTAATTAAATCTATAGATAAATTTGAATGAACACTCTTATTTATTTAGATATTTTCATTATATTTAAATAAAATTTTGGTTTATTTTTTTCAATATATTTTTAATTCTGATGATCTTACATAGTTGATTAGGGTACAAAAGGTCAAGGGTTACAGGAAAGTGCGCAAGACCATTGTTTCCACACTAATATCATTTTTTCCTGTATCTGGGGCAAGGGGGGAAACAAAGGGAGAAGCCCCACCCATTCCAGGTCCCCGATGTGGGGCATGCTCTGAGGGTCCTGCTCAAGCAGTTTTGATAGTTCAACAGGTCTGAATTGCTGCCAATCTCACCATTCCACACATGATGAAATCTCTTCAAAATCCACTGGCTGACATAGTCTCTTCATGGTTGGGGTTCTGAGATTAGCAGTTCAGTTGAAGGGATCCCCTGAGAAACTTCATCTGAGGTGATCCCAGACCTGATTCTTGTGTGTGCTTGCCAGTACAGGGTCTGGCACAGTCTGTCACCCCAATCAGCTCATGCACATTCTGTGTAAGGTCTGAAATATTTTTCAGTAGGCACCTTGAAAGACCTGTTGTAATTTTTCTTTTTCCTGTTTATCTGAGTAAATCAAACACATATGTTTTTGTGATTTCATTTTTGTGTCCAACAATGTTGCTAGCACCTTTAGAGTTAAAAGAACTCATCTGTAAAATTGTTTGGATTTTAGTGACAGAATGTATTATCTGTGAACAACAAATTTTGTTTCTCTTTGCACAATACTTTTAAATTTGCTTTTTGTCTTTTCTGAATAGGCTAGAACTTTAGTATAAAGTTGAATAAATGTTGTAATTGCAAACATTCTTGTCTACTTGTTTCCATCATAAAAGAAGTGCATTCAACTGTTCAAATTAAATACAATTGAAACTGTAGTTTTCTGGCAGATAGAACTTTCAAATTGATAAAAATATCCTTCTATTATTACTATTCAAAGCATATTTAACTGTAAAAGCATATTAAATTTTGTTGACTTCTCTTTTTCTTCTAAGATGACCATATGCGTTCCAGAAATTTTATTTATGTAGTGAATTATTTTAATTGATTTAATAATGATGAATCATTCTCACATTCCTGGATAAATCTAACCTGCTGGATTCAATTTGCAAATATTTTATCTGTATGCTCATGAGTGATATTAGCTAACACTGTGTGTTTTCTCTAATATTATTTCTTTCGGTTTTTACTATCATAGTTATGCAAGCATTTGCAGTCCAGAGAACTTTTTTTGTGTGATTGTTTTATTGTCTTCATTGAAAGTTCATGAAATATACTAGTGAAATTAATAGACCTTGGATTTGGCGAGGGAGGGTTTTTTTTTTAATTTCAATTTTTTTGAAGGTTCTAGGACTATTCACAGGTTCTGCTTTTGTAAGAAAATTATTTACTGATTTATTTGAGAAACAAAGTGACAAGGAGAGAGGAAAGGAGGGAGAAGGAGGGACATCTTTCATTCCCTGTTCATTTCTTATATATCCACAGGAGCCATGGTTAGGCCTGGCCAATGCCAGGAGTCAGGAATTTAACGCAGGTCTCCTGTGTGGGTGATAGAAACCAAAGTAATTGGGCCATCACCCACTGCCTTCCTGGTACATCAGCAGGAAGCCATTTGAGGAATGTGAAGTAGCTGGAACTCAAGCCAGGCACTCTGATGCGGGGATGTTAGTGGTTCACTCCTGGGCACCACAACAGTCACCCTGTGTTCTGCCTCTGCTGAGTTATAATTTTGAAGCAGTTGTCCATTTCATATAAATCAGCTTCTATCTCACAGGATCTACAATTTCATAGATCTTTTTTCACCATTAATGCTACTTGTTTGTACCTTTACTTTTTTATTCTATGCATTTGCTTTTGGCTTATCAGTCTTATTAGTATTTGCAAAGAACAAACATTTTGTTTGTTCCTTTCTATTGTGTTTCTGTTTAGTTAATTTCTGCTGCTTTCTTTCTGAGTTCCTTGATTTTATTTGGACAGCAGGGGATGATACAGTTAGGATACCCATGTCCCACACCAGAGTACCCAGTTCAATTCCAAGCCCTTCTCTGCATCCAGCTTCCATCTGATGTGTACCCTGGGAAAGCACTAGATAATGGCTGATCATGGCAATAAATATTCCTGTCACCTGCATGGGAGACTTATATTGGATTTTTGGTTCCTGGGTCCTCGCTCCAGCAAGAGTGTGAACTAGTAAGTGGAAGATCTCTGTCTTTCTGCCTATTTCTCTGTTTCTTTGCCTTTTCAAGTAAAAGAAAAAAAGATTTACATATCCACCTGGTTTTAACTCTATAGCTTCTACCAAGCTTTGAGCATGGCAGCGTGCACTTTTGCCTTAGATTTGTGCCTGCTATATCAATACAGTTTTATTTAGAAGAGCATAGCATTTGTGCCTTTCTGCACATGGCTGGGGACAGAGTTTGCCTCTGGAGTTCTTGCCTCTGGAGTAGGCTACTGGCCATAAAGATGATGCCCTAGGCAATGATTTTCCCCTCTTACGTGCAAACCCCTCCCTTTCAGCTGCTCCTTTGCATTTCAGCAGTTGATTAGAATGTGCTTGGTCAGAGTCTTGTGAGTCACCCTAATGATGACTTCACAGCTTGGCAGAATAGAAAAGAGGGCCTTGCGTGGACAAGGCAGGTGTGATTGAAAGACTCTGCCTTCCCTCTTCCACTCCATCACTGGTCTAGGAAACCCTGATCCAAAGGATTGTGTGATCCACCTGTACCCAACCTATTCCACATTTGCGTTGAACCACAAAATGATTAGAGTTTTGTTACCTGACCCTTACTTCATGCCACAGGATCTAACGTTAGTCTTGAGAAATTAAAGCATTTTGTAATTTTACTCTTGCGAACAGGTGTGAACAGGCTTATTATCAGGCTGTGGGAAGCTTGATGGCACTGTCACATTTCTTTCAGTGTTTAAGTCCCCATGTAAAGGCCAGGAAAGATCATTTAATCGAACATCTGCCCTGTTTGCTGCTCATGATAACTCATGTTGGGGGGTGGGGTTCAAATGAGGGAATATCTGTGAGTTGGCAGATCAGAACCTGCCACAGGCAGGACTCTGGAGAGTCTTGGTGTCCCTTGGCTTCTCAGAGGTTCTTCAGTCACAATTCTCAGAGCAGCCCCTTCTTTTTTAAAATTTTATTTTATTTTTATTTGAAAGGCAGAATTACAGAGAAAAGGAGAGACAGAAAAAGAGAGGAATAGAAAGTAAGGGGGGTGGAGAGACACAGAGAGATACATCTTTCATTCACTGGTTCACTCCCCAGATGACCACAGTGGTCAGAGCTGAGCTAATCCGGAGCTTCATCAAATCTCACATGTAGGCACAGGGGACCGAGGGTTTGAGTCACCCTCTGCTGATTTCCCCAAGTCACAAGCAAGGAACTGGATCAGAAGTGGAACATCTGGGACTTGAACCAAACCCATATGGGATGCTGGCATCACAGGCAGTGGCATCACAGACACCAGCCCCTACAGACCCTTCTTGTCCCAGGATCTGACACCTACCAGCACAGAGGTTTTCCTGCTATTTGATTCTGGAAATAAGATGGGATGATTTATTAAGGGACCTTTGAATTAGGAACAGGGACATTGCCCTCCAGAATATTTGAAAGTTATAGTTGAGTTCTGGGAGCTTTGGGGATTTTTATCACTTGCATTTCCATCATGAGTTTCCATCAAGAGGCTTGTTTACCACATTGCCTTGTCCATCTCAGCTTTGCAAACACACAATTGGTGTGATCTTTACCATTCATCTCGTGTGGTGCTGTGGCAAGAGAGATATGTTCCTGGGCCCACGGGTCCCAAGAACACCCAGCAGCATTAACAGATGCCACCTATGTGAGCCATATGGTGCTTGTTTTTCAAAATTGCTGCCTCAAATTAAAACTCAGCAAATATCCCCCAGGATCTTCACTATGCTTGATTTTGTGACTGCAGAAGTGAACAGCACGTTGTTGCTGCCCTGGAGGAAGTCACGGTGTAGTAAGAAGATAGAAATGTCCACAGTAAATTACCACTGGGCATGGGACCTGTTAGGAAGAAGAGTCCAAAGGGCCAGGAAGAAGCAAGCACAGTGCTCAGAAAGGAGGTGACAGTATCAGGGTCTCCCCGGCTGGTCTTTCAATGCCACTCTCTGTCCTCCTTGACCCAACTCTCAGCCCTAGGAGGCTGATCTGAATGAACTACAGCAACACATTCACTTTGCCTTTTAGTCCATGAAGGCAGCAATATGTCACTGCAGGTGAGGGGAAGGAGAGTGAGGTGGGCTGTTCACTCCCTGGCTTTCTCCCTCCCTATTGTGTGGCCTCCCTGCTGGACTGCCTGGAACCCTCCAACAAGTGCCATGGCGCCACTCAAGCTCATCCTCTCCACACAAGATTCACTGCTTGTTCCAGCAACCACTCTTTCCTTTGCCTGTTAGGCCAAGGGTGGTAACAACCCTTCTTTTAGCCTCCCCCTAGTCCCCTGAGGATGGCACTAGCCCCTGTATTTTCCCTATTAGCTCTTCATAAAGTTACACACAGTCTAGCATCGTGGTCAGTGATGGAGAGCACACATGACAATTGTCACATGAGATTATAGTGTACCTGAAAACTTCCTATTATCTAGTGATGACCAGGGCATTACTTGTGTGTTTGTGTGACACTGGTAACAACAAACCTGTGCTGTTCAACATAGCAAAGTGCTGCAATTATGTACGGTGCATGACTAGTAAGGACAATCAACTCTGTGACTGGTTTGTTTCAAATGTCCTTTTTATTGTTGTTTAAAAAATTGTTGTGAGAAGCAGAGAGACAGAAGAGGGCTTTTATTTTCTGGGTCACTGCCCAAATGCCTGCAACAGCCAGGCCTGGTTCTGCCTGAAGCTGGGAGCCAAGAACACAGTCCAAGTCTTCCACATGGGCAGCAGAAATCCATTTACCTGAGCCATCCCTGCTGCCTTCCAGGGTTGGCAGTGGCAGGAACCTGGAAAAAATGCCAGAGCAGAGCTTCAAAATCAGGCACTTTGAAAGGGGATGCATGTGTTCAAATTATCAAGCTAAATGCCTGTCCCATCTCCTTATTCTAGAGTGTATCCTTATATATTTAAAAAAAAAATCTCTTAAAGAGATCTCAGGCAAATTCTTCCCTCTGCTGGTTCACTCCTCAAATGGCTGCTATGGTTAGAGTTAGAATGGGTCAGAAACTGGGGGCCAAGAGCTTCTTCTGGGTCTCCCATATGGGTGCAGGGACCCAAGTACTTGGGCTCATCTTTTGCTGAAATTTATCAGGTACATTAGTAGGGATTGGAGGTGGAGCAGCAGAGACTTGAACTGGTTTTATTCATCCCATATGGGCTGCTCATGTTGTAGGTAGAGGACTAGTTGGCTATGCCACCATGCTGGCTCCAGAAAGGGAAAAAAAATTTAAAGTAAATATAGGGTAGCCCAAGTATACTGTGTTATGAAATGCATACAGGGCAAAGTCATATCCTCAGCCTCCACCACCTGACACGCCCAGAACAAGTTCTCGTCCCGTGAGCCTCAGGCTTGATAGGTATCCTCTACTATTGGACCATTTTTTTTTGTCTTTTACATCATATCTTTACTGTAGCTCTTCTATGTCTAGATGTGGTTAGGCGTACCAATGCCATTGTATCGCCATCACCTGTGGTATTCAGTAGTCACACATTCTGTAGATTCATACCCTGGGGTACTCGGCTATATGATATAAGTGAGATTTTAGTCTTTGTCAAATCATCCTGATTTGAAGGTGTTATTTTTCCCTCTTGGGACCCTGACAGCTGCAGCAGTGTGGTAACCTGGCTGGGAGGCTTCATAGAGGAGGTGACATTGAGATCAAGTAAGATGTTGTCTAGAATTAGTCTTTGTTTTTTCACGCTCTGAAGATAATGGTAGCTAAGTTGCTTCTTCTCCAGACACAGTTTGTCCAGATAATAACTTCCCCTCCTTCTCCAAGGTTCTCCTCTTTGTGAGAACTCATCATAAACAAACAAACAAACAAACAAAAAGATTCCCCTTGATGACAGTGCCTGCTCCCATGTCTGTCCATGACCAAGGGCAGGAACTACAGGGCTAGGCTGAATCTGTCACTCTTCTCCATCCCCCAACTCTTTGTGCATGCAGACACTCAGACAATCAAACATGATAGCTGGAGGAATGTAAAATCACTTGATCCAGTCACTTTGTTTCCCAAACCAGGAAACAGAGGTGACGTCAGGGTCAGAGCAAGTTCGTGGCTGAGTCAACAGGAAAACTCAGGTCCCTTGCCTCCTAACATGAAGTTTATAAAAGTTATTAAACATGGTGGAGTAGGGAGTTGATGCAGCTGTCAGGTGCTGCTTAGGACTTCTTCATTCCATTGTTGAATACCTGTGAATGGGTCCGTGCTTCACATCCAACTTCAGCCTCTTGCAAAGGCTCACCCTGGGAAGCAGCAGGTAGTGGCTCAAGTACTTAGGTCCCCAATATCTACATGACCTGATTGTATTCTAGATTCCTGCTTTGGCTCAACCTAGCCCTGGCTGTTAGGAGCATTTGGGGAGTGAACCAGTTGATGGAAGATCTCTCTGTCTCTCTACCTTTCAAATAAAATTTTTAAATCTGCAGGAAGTCACTGGGGGAGAAATGATATTATCCCACAATCACATTTTGTGTCAAAAACTTAATCCTGTGGGTTGAACAGATGGTAAACATTTCCGTTCTCTCCCTGCCCTCCCACTCTCTGCTCATTCCAAGGCAGTAAATCCCAGACTAGCAAGACGTCTGTTCTCAGAACCAATTCCCCTACCAGGGAACAGTGGGAGGGGCTAAGCCTAGCTCAGTGCAGGTTAAGTGCAGGAGTGGTCATCCACCCTTCCATCCTCAGGGGCATTTAAGGCAGCCACGGGCAAAGCAGATAGGTGTAAGACTTAAAGTGGAGGGAGCTCCTGAATGCGGCCAGCTGGGCAAGTCTGAGAGGTTGTGGAAGGCACCACAGACAAGCCTGTGTTAACAGCCGTACTCTGCATGGCACCTTACAGCTCAAGTGCTCCTGCTCATCCCTGCAGTCCTATCTGCAGTTTGGAAAGGAGGGACTAGATACTGAACTCCTGATTCTCTAGAGAGGTGACAAGACCAACAGCCAGGGAAGAGCATGGGAATGCGAATGACTGGGCCAGAACTCAAATCCCTCCATTCCTCTTATGCATAGTCTTTACTGCCCCAAAAGGCAATGCAGGGACTCAAAGCTGGATGCTTTTCTCTGGAGATAAATATACTTGTGTTTCATACCCAAGACCAGAAGACAGAAACTGTACCTAGCCAATGGTGTACCCCAGACACCAAGGGCTCTTATCAAATAGTAAGTAAGTTTAGTAACAAAGACCACACAGGAAAAGATCCATTATCTGTGATCAGAGGCATCTATTTAATATATTACAGCCCCCCTCAATAGCCCTTCCAGGCATTCTCTAACTTAGAATGTTCCATGTGTGGAAGAAGGAACTTGTTCCAGAGAGAGTGGATGTATATTGTCTTGCCTGTGAAGTTACTTTGTATGAATAAGTTGAAAGAAATGTGCTGTGTTCTTAGAGTTCTCAGTTTTCTTGTCACTGCTAATTGACCAGAGATGGACATCTGATCCAAACCGAGCCCATTATCAACTAGCATTCTACTGATCCTGACTTTTCTAGGAATGGACTCTTAGTCAAAACAGTTCCATCAAAAGCTTTTTGTGGCATTGCTTTTTCCTGGGTCATGTCTGGGGACAAATCTGGGTGTTGTGAGGATGAGTGCTGCCAGAAGCTGAGTCCCTGGTGATCTGGGAAGAATGAGGAGAAATGCATGCATAGAAAGCTGACATGTGCCAACATGAACTATTGTCATGTTATAATATGAGCAAGCTCGCATGAAAATGCTGACACAAGCTCTCAGGAAGGAGTCTTGATTTCATTCTTGTCTTGGTTTCATTGATGTTCACAGATTTCCAAATACAGTTATACATAAAATTTCAGTTATTTGAGTAAAATAAATCCATTTGTCTCTTGTAACCAAAATGATTCTGACTAATTCTGATGTAGCATAAAAGCAGTAAACTTCCTGGAAGTAAGTTTCATATCTTATTCATCTTGAAATTTCTGGTGTTCGGTGTTACCATCTGATTTTTTCTGAGTAGACTCAGAGTGATTTATTAATAGATACTATTAATTAAGCCTCTGTTTTCCCAGGTCACTAGTATGTATTCAATACCCGCCTTCACTTCTACATAGGGAAAGTTATACAGTGAAAATCTCCAGTGAACTGAGTGTTACCTCAGAAAATATTGTTTATTTACTTGTTTAGAAACTCCTGAATTCTTGATCTGGAATTGTTGAGAAGTTAGAGTAAGCCCTGGACAGTATTGAAGACAGGCCAAGAGAACTAGTCCCAGGAACTAGGATTTCCCAGGCTCAGGAGGCATGGGAGCCACAACATGGACAAGGAACCAGACCGTAGCAAGAGAACTCAGAGAGGACTGGAGAGAGTATCTGTTTTAATCACACAGAAGCTTGGGGGTAGGCAGAGAGGAGGAGCCACTGGCCAGGTAGTCAGCTCCTGTGTTTATCTGTCACTTTAGTCTCTTCTCACATTTACTTGTACCATTCAAGCATCACCCAAGTTCTTTGGGTAGTATTATGTGCCAGGGACTATTCTAGATCTACTCATAGCTTCCTTTATTGCCTTTTTCTTTATTGTCCTGACTCAGGGATGAAGTTCACTGGAGTTCCCACCAGGTGGCAGGGGTTCAGTGAGGGCTGGCTGTCACTCTGTATTAGTCAAAGGAGGTAGTGGGGAGGAGGGAAGGAGTAGATTAGCTGATCCTGAGCAGGGGCCATCCATGCTGAGAAGGGCAGACTGGTCAGAGCAAGACAAAGGATGTAAGACATCATAATATTTTGGAATTCACAAAGTCATGAGAGAAATATATATGATTCTGTTGTAGCCAGCTTTGTGTTACTTTAACATACTTAAGAGGAGTTACTTAGGAAGTTAACTTTGGCTTTAATGGTTTGGAGGTTCATCGTCCACAATCAGCTGGTCTTGGTGGTTGAGGTATTGGTGAGGTTGGAGGATGAAAATGTGGAGCATGTGTGGAGGGAGGGTCACATGGTGATGCAGAGTGGAGGGAATCAGGAAGCTCAACTTCCACAACAGTACTTAGGCAAGCCACCCCCCCCCCCGACCCCAGTGACTTAAAAAACTTTTCAGAGGCCCAGCTAGTGATGCCATAATTACATCATCTTCATCCTTAACCATCAACATTGATCCATTAACTGTTAACACAAGACTTTGAAGTTTAAATGTCTGCATGAGGCTGGGGAGCTAACAGCTTTATTCTCTAGAAAGAATCTTTACTTATGACACATTCTGGGGAGATCCTGCTCATTTAGGTTGCGTTTTTGGGACATCTGCTATTTTAAGTGGATTCTCAATCTCATCTCTTATTGTGATCAGTGCTTTCCAAGCAGGAAAAGGAAATAAAGAGAGACTTTTGTGTAATGTTTGTCTATAATAAAGTTCAAATGTGCCCAACCAAAAGGAGAGGTCAAATGAGTTTAAAGTGGATCTGCAGAATTAATGCAGATTCATCCTCTTAAAGTTATTTACATGCATCTATGCAAGCTTCCACACACTGTCATGACCTCATGGCCCAGATGGGCTACATTTTCCATCCTCTAGATCACATACCTTTGCTGCATGGAATGATGAGTTAGGCACTTGTGAAGTGGAATGCAAAAGCCTTAGTTTGGGATTCTACTTCTAGTAATGACAGGTGATATATATAGTCAACCAAGCTTTGCACTGGAAAAAAGAAAACTAGAAAGAGTTAATTAAAAAAATAAAAGAAAACTTTGATCAGTATGAAGTTAGCCAGGCCTGAAGAATATTCTGAAGAGAAGCCAAACTGAGGATGAGCCTGAATGTCTGAATAGCTCCATCCTTCAAGGCATTTCTGTTTCATTCTTTTCTGGTGTATGTGGTGCCAAAGTGAGTACTTCTCTTTGATTCTTAAGTAGCAAGGACACAGAATTCAAATGGAGGAGTGTCTTTCTTTTCTTCTTTTTGTTGGATGAACAGAGGCGGAGTTCTTCCATCCTCTGTTTCGCTCCATAAAATACACTAGCTGGCAGTGCCCAGGCTGACATCACGAGCTAGGAACTCCATCTGGGTCTCCAGTTGGGGTGTTAGAGACCCAAGAACTTGTGATTTTTGCCTCCCAGAGAATGCATTAGCAGGAAACCACATCAGAAATGGAGCTGGGACTAGAACCCACTCTAATAAGGGGTTTGGGCATCTCAAGTGACATCTTATCTGCTAAGCCTCATGCTTTCCCCTAAGATCTCCCTTTCGATTCTTCCATTGAGATTCAGCAGGTTATGGCTAGTCAGGTGACAAATGCCACTATGATTATTATGAAATAACAGAAAGAACCCATATTTATATTTGTAATCTGTTATGTATTATGTATTATAAATAACACACATGCATTATATATTATTATGTAATATTATGTAATATGAAACAAAGAAAGAGCCCACATTTGTAGAGCAGGGAATACAGTTCCTCCATAGGAAAAGAACAAACCTGAATGCTCTAAGTTAGGGAGTCTGATGAGAGGAGAGAGACACCGTTTTAGGTTTTATTTTTGTACTTTTTGAGATTTATTTATTTGGAAGGGAGAGAAAAGCCTTCCATCTGTTGGTTCATTCCCTAAATGGCAACAGTCCCAGATGAACCCAGGAGTATGGAAATAAATCCTAGTTTCCCACATGGGTATTAGGGGCCCAAGCACTGCCTTGCCAGAGCGCATACATTAACAGGGTGCTGGATCAGAAACAGTGTAGCTGGGACTTTAAACAGCCTTTCAATATGGGATGCTGATATAGCCAGTAGCCAAGTGGTGGCTGAATGTGCTGCACCACAAAACTGGCCCCTGATTTAACTTTTGATTGACTATTAAGCCTTTACCCATTTATTATTTTTGTATTGTTTCTTGAAAAGAAAGTCATTCAAGGGCTCAGTGTGATGGCTCAATTGGCTAATCATCCTCTTGCAAGGACCAGGATCCCATATGGGCACTGTTTCGTGTCCTAGCTGCTCTACTTCTCATCCAGCTCTCTCCCTGCTTGTGGCCTGGGAAAGCAGCAGAGGATGGCCCAATTACACATAACACAGACACACACACACACACACACATATACATAATCTATATCTATATCCGTATCTTTATATACATCTTTAAAATATCTCTGGAAGTATATACACACTTGAAAAAAATGGCAACACTTTGCCTAAGGGAGGAAAAGTAGGTGGCTGGTAGTTAGGAGTGGGAGGGAGAAATTTTGCTTACATAGTTCTTTCTGAATTTTGAGTCATATAAATTCATTATCTGGTAAAAAAAAATAAACTTCAAAATGTGTATAGAAGAATACTAAAAAGGCTTTATAAGTGAAAGTACTTTGGCCAATTTTTAAACCATCAATTTTAAATATGTAAGTTACTTTTCTTCTCTCTTCCCTTCTCAGCTTCTGGTAACCACTACTGTATTTTTTTAAAGAGATCACCTGACTATTTTTTAGGCTCCACATAAGAGTGATATTATCTTTCTGTGTCTAACTAATTCCACTTTATGTAATGACCTCCAACTCCATGTTGTTGTAAATGACAACATTCCATCCTTTTTAAATGGCTGACTGTGACTTTCCAATTAGAACTTCATAAAGTATTGATGTATTCTAATGTTGACACAATGGATTCTGGTATCAGTTTTCAGTTACTTCTCATTTAGAACACTCGTGACAATCTTATTGCTAAGGTCTAGGTTATTTTCCTTCCCAGCTTGACCCAGATCATTTTATACTGAATACTTGTTTCATCTTCCAAGTCTCTATTACTTAAGTCTTACTATCTTGCCTAACATTTCCTTAAAGTATCATCTTAAGGTACCTCATGTGTTTTTCACCTCCCATGATCCACCCCTCATAGGCAATCTTAGTAAAATCCTGTAGACTTTTGTTTCAACTAATGGGGATACCCAGAAGTGGCATCTGCATTTTGTGCCACCATCTGAGTATTTGTGTGTGTGTGTGTATATATATATATATATTTTCATTTTAATTGAAAGGCAGAGTGATTCACAGAGAGGAGCAGAGAGATCTCTTCTATCCATTAGTTCATTCTCCAAATACCTACAACAGTTCAGGGACTGGATTTGGCTCAAAGTAGGAACCCAGACCTAATCCAGGTCTTCCACATGGATAGTAGGAACTCAAGTACTGGAGCCATTACCTCTTGTCTCCTAGGCTGCACATTTAGGTGTAACTTGGCCCAGAAAAGGAAGAGCTGACACTTGAACTAGGCACTGTGGGATAGGTATGGGCATCCTGTATGGAGATTTAAGTGCTGTGCCAAATGCCCACCCCCAACCTGATAGTTCTGTGTGTTCTCCTGGACTTCTGTCCTCTCTATGAACACTGGTACCCTTCTTTCATACACCATATCAGGGTATAGAAGTCAGCCAATGTGGAAGTTAAGGTATGAAGAGACAACTGACCTTTCACTGCATGCTTGCTGTATGGTGTCATGAGACATCCCTCTGAAAGTGGGAGGTTTGGCTCTCTGAAGGCCTTGTAGTAAAATACTGTTTAACCATTTTATGCTCAGAATTGAATCAAAGGGGAAGAAAATTCCTAACCTGCCCATGCTAATTGTGATGATGTCTAGTTACTAGAGTCCCCATAATGGGCTCACTCTTCAGCAATGGGCTTTGTAACAGAAGGCAGATGTAACCAATTCTCTTGTTCCAAATTTTCCAAAATTTAGTCTTGCTAAAAAGGCATCACAAAGCTGAGGCATTCTGAGGGATTCTTGGCAAAAGGAAACTAGGTTTGACTAAAGTCTCCATGGTCTTTGACTCTTTTGAAGCCATCTGAGCTTGCAGTCTCTCAGTTTTGGCATTATTATCATTTCAGATCACTGGGTGAGTATAAAAAAAATGCAGACATCTTGGTCTGAGGTACTTTTTCCAGAATCCTGGGGCTACAGTGTCTCTCTTTGCATCTATTCTGTCAAAAGCAAACATTGCTTCAGGATTTACGTGTTTGTTGTTCCATAAGAAAGCTGAGTGGCTGGTGCAAGTTATCCTACACAAGTCTTCCTCACAGATGTTTTATATATATGAAGACACTTAGCAAAAATGTTTCTTTGGCTGACTGACAAATGGCAAAGTCCTCAACAAAACACAGCATCCCCAGGTCCCTGACAAGGAGCCTTCTTAAGCTGGAGTGTACCTCATGCGGCTGCAGGGAGCCCAGGTGATGAAACCTCTATCCACCGCCAAGACTTGCACGTTCTAGAAACATTTAGAGGAACATAATAGAGGACATTTCTTCTGCAGCCCCCAAGAGTGCTGGTGGGGGAAAGAGGACAACACCAAGCATAGTGCCTTCTGCTTCGAAAAGATCTTAGCTTTGGAGAAGATTGCACCCGCTGATCAATATCTTAGACTTTCCTGTGGCACAGGCCATCAATGCCCTTATCCAGTAGACTGTGATACCATAGCTGTTGTGTAGTGGAAGCTATTGTGTGTTTTGTAGTACAAAAGCTCTCTCCTTCAGAGCCCTAAAAGAAAAGAACTGCGTTAAAGGGAGGTTCTATCATATGCTTGAATCTTGCCCTAAGAATGTTGCCGTCCATTCCTATGTTGACCTAGTTACTTCCAGGGCCAGAGTAAAGACTGTATGGTTCCCTTTCCCAGATGGAGATACAACCTTTCTGAAGCTCATGCCCTTGGGGTCTATGCAGTCTTTTGACCCAGAGGAATTGACTGTCTCATAGATTGGAAGAGTCATGTAGCTCGGTAGGACTCAATTCAGACTAATTGTAAAAATAGTGCTCCTAAGAGGGAGAAGCTCATGCAAGTTTTTCAGACAGTTTTGCATAATCAAATGAGCCTGAGCTTTGGAACCAGGATGACTGGGCTTGTTTCTAGGATATGGCACTTGATAGCTGTGGTAACTTCTTGATGATTTCTCTGTGTCTCCATCTTATCTGTAAAATGGAAATAGCAATTGCTAAGTTTTTCTTTTCTTTTCTTTTCTTTTCTTTTTTTGTAAAGGTTAAACAAGATAATAGTAAAATGCCTTGCACCCGTAGAGAGCTCAGCAACTGCCAGGTTGCTTTGTTGGTGACTTTCCTTCCAAGTTTGGGAACAGAGATTGTACTGCACTTGTAGCTCTTTATTCTTTTCTTGCCTCATTTTTCCATTTATCACAGGGTGAGAGTTATTGTTGTTCAAGGGACTTGGACTGGGAAATAAGAAGTGTTATTAAGGACTGTGTTTTGCTTTGTTTTTAGGCTGGGAGGTGGTTGAGCTGGAGAACATGAACGTGTAATGTGGAGGGAAGCTTACTCCTGAGTACTCTTTGTAATTTTTTTTTATTTGCACTGAGTGTGAATAAATTGTTCCTAATGTGCAGGTAAAGCTTCGTGTTTCATGTTATTTGGCAATACGTTGCAAGTTAGGCTTGTCTCTATAGTGAGTCCCCCCCCTTGTTTTTACTACCCTTTGGGAATTTGACATCCACTAATTAGATCCATCTTGGTCTTTCTTACATGTCATCTCAGGGTCTGAAAAGGATGGATGCATTGAGACCTACCAGAAATCAGCAGTGAGTTCAAATAGAGTGAGAGGAAGGTCACTGGGTATTCCCTTGACATTCCACAGATCTTTCCTGCCAAACCATGTCATTAAATGAACTTTCAGGTTCCTTCCAACTCTAATAGTCTACAATAGTCCACTGCATGCTGTTAAGGAGAATTAACAGATTTTATATGGGAAAATCTGAAGACAAAAAGAAAACCTACATTTATACATTAGAGGTGGAATAAATATGACTTAAAGTTAAATTCAATCTGGAAAATAAAGTAAAATTAAAAGTCTAGCTTTGAGAAGCTTCATTTGTGCCACACTGAAAATCAGCATCTTTACACATTTTTCACACTTCCATCCCTTTACCACCTTTTGTTCTAGGAACCCGACTGCTGTATTTAGACTAAAATGCGCAAATATTCTTCTAAATGAAGCCACAGCTGCTCTGTCAGAAACATCCCATTCAAATGTGTTCTGAAGCCATTTGGCAATGTTCAGAGGATGACTTTCATTTCATGAGCTACAAAAACCAACCCAGGGCCTCATAAGGACTTGGAACAGCCCTTACAGTTATTGAGGGGGAGCTGGGAAGGAGGCCAAAGGACTGACAAGAGCAGGCCAGCCATGGCTGAGCAACATGAGGCAGCCAAAGAGAAGGAAAAGGGATTTGCTTTTTAGATTCAACTTTATTTTTTTCACCTGTTTTAAAGACAGTTATGATTCAGAATTCTAAATGAAGTTCCTGTTACTTCCAGGTTGTCCCCAAGCAACAGGGCAAGGACACAAATGGGTTTTATGTGCATCTGTCATGTTCTTCCTCTGATCTGACCTTTTCTTCTATCAACAGCCATTCCCTACCCTTACTGGAAGTGATAGCACCCCAGAGTTTAAACTGCATCTTTTTACAAATGATGTTTTACTGGATATTTGCATTTCCTTTCCTGCAGTGTGATAATATCCTTTGTTGATTACTTTCTGGTTCATTTTTAGTCTTTTTTCCTTATTTATCAGTAGGAACTCTTTTATAGGAATTTTTATCCTTTCTCTGTGACAAATTTGTCTTCCTGCTTTGTTGGTTTCTGTTCACAGTGGGTTTGGCCATGAAGAACCTTCACCTTGTTTTTGTGGTCAAATCCAATCATCCTTTTCTTGTATGACTTCTGGATTTTTATTATAGTTAGGTTTCTACCCCGTAAATTTATAAAACAATTCCCCCAGAATTTTATGGTCCTTTGACTTGTTTTCACAATAAAATCTTTGGTCCATTTGGATTTAACTTGGTTGTTGTAGTTGCTATTGCCATTGTATCTTTTAAGTTTTGACCTAAATTCCCCTGAAAACTATCCCAAGTTTTGGCAGTCACACTCTAGCAGAGACTTGACAAGGGAGATAAGTCAAATTTAAGTCTGTACGTCACATGAGACACAATGAGATGGTGAGGCTAAAAGATGGGGATTATAACACATTTATTACTTTTACAGGTTCCAGAGGAGTTAGGGGTTCAAAGGAGAAGCCAGCAAGGAGAGGCAGGAGTAACTAGCATATTGTAACATCATCTTAGGACTATATTATTAAGAAGGAAAGAGCTTGATTAAGTCTAGGAAAAGAATAGGTCTTCCCATGTGCTGAATATACCCATAGGAGAAATAGAAAGAAATGTAACGAAGACTTTATTCTAGAATGGCCTTTCTAAAAGTATGTATCAAGGACTATTGAAACAGTAATAGGAGAAACTAAAAAGATATTCTGAGTTTAAAATGTTTGATAAACATAATGTACTACATTGCCCCTTGGAGATTTTTAATGAAGAGTAACCCCCCCCCACAAAATACCATAATAAATCCTTTACTAAAGTTGCCTGATCAACTACATTTACCATGTTGCCTCCCAAACTTGTTTTGCCATGAAATTCTCTTTCCAAATAACACCTCTTCCTATTCCATAAAACCCTTAGGAGAATTCAGTCTGTAGACCTTCAGGGCCAAAGGTAGATATTTAAAGGAAAATTTCTGCATGGGAAATGATGCTCATTGAGTCCAAGGATCAATAAGCTAAGAATCTAGGGCACATTTAGGAAATTATTTTTGAAATCTCAAGTGTGTATCTACAGGGACAACAGGTAGTCCACTGTCAGCTTCTATGTGAATTCTCTAAAATGAACCAAAATCACATGTATGTTATGTCCCTGCTTCTAGCCATTTGTTCACATAGCACTTATTAGGCACCTACCGTGTGCTGGCTCTGCCCAGTTCCCTTTTGTGAGTAAGGAGGGGCCTTTAAATCAGGGTAAGGGGGCCAGGGAAGTGGGGCCTTTGGGCCCTTCCTCTGCTTCATTGTCATCTCCTTTTTGTGATTCACTTTGAGGATTTATTTGCAAGAGCAATGGCCTTGAAAACTATCTTGTTCTATGTAGGAAATCATAATCCTGGGTCTCTGGCAGCACTGTCTGTGTTCCTGAAAATGACTGGCATAACAGACCCTGACTGCGGGCAGAATGAAGCAGCAGGGAAAGAAGAGAGAGGAATTCCTTTAAGTGGCAGGGAACTCAGTGCAAGACGCAGATGTTTCAATGAATCATTTGCAAATGGAGACAGCACAGAGGTAACTTAAGAAAAGCACAGAAAAAGAGCAGGGGCTCCTATTTAAATGCCATTTAAAAATTATCTCTGGCAGCGATTTTTCTCTGTTATAAAACCACTTTGAAACAAATACAGGGAAAATGAGTAGAGGCAGCATCATGCATAGGTTAAGCATCAGTCTTGACAAGCTGACTGACTCAGCAACAAGACTCCCATGGGCCCCAAGATGCTAGAAGAGCAAGCTCTGTCAAGGACATCAGATCTCACAGTGGTCAACCCAGATTGGGAGGCAGGATTCATCTTAAGTTTTAAAGTATTTCATGTTGTCAATATGACCACACAAATGGTCCCCTTTAGGGTTTGAAAAATTCAAAGACACATTCCAGGTACTGACTTTGATGTCTTAAAGGACGGGCCAAAAAATATCAGGGTTTGGTTTTAATTCCTAAAGCATGTCTAGGAGTGCCTTTGAGAGACCACTCCTCCATAGATGCCTGCCCTGGGCTTGTTAGTAACATAGCAGAAGCCAGTACCTTTAGCTGATCATCTTTGATTCATCATGGGCATTTCACTATAAATCCTACTTCCCTCAGCCCACAGTTAACAACACTTGGAGGACATACGGCTTTTTTACTGTGGACTTTATACATGTTGAAACATTTCCATAGAGGTTAAGCTTAACTCTTGCTCTGAACTGGAGACTGAGGCTGGAACACCTTCGAGCAAACGTTGATCATGAGGAAGCCTGTATACATCCTTAGGCACTTTCCTGGCATCCTCTATGACCACCAGATTTTATGCAATTTCAGAGAAACCAGTGTATTTCCTATGCTACTGTGCTAACAGCAACAAAAGCCAAACTCAAAGATTTACAGTTCTAGAGGTTCATAAAAGCACAAGGAGCCCTAGAGACCATTGCCTGCAGGGGCTTTCAAGCTGTTTGTCCTATAGGACCTGGCAGTTCTGTTTCATATTATTCTTTCATTTGAAAGGAGCTTAAACACTATTTAAGCTATCTTTAAAAATACAAGGTTAATATTAGCCTCAGATGTGCCTGGGTCCAGATGCTCAAATATCAAGTTGTCCCTCCTCAACCTCTGATTTTTAGCTCATCTTTTCTCTGGTTTGGAGCCTCATCTTTAGTCAGACTCTCTCCCAGAAAACTGCAAAGATGGCCACGGGCCAGTTGAGCAATGCTAAAACAACGAGCACCTTTCTTCTGATGACTTTGCATGCACCATGTGGTCATTTCTGAGTTAATCAGGCTGATTACACTTGGCCAACTGTCCATGTTTCATCTCTGAGGCTCAGATCTAAGTTCAATCCTATAAGAACCAAAAAACACCGTGTGTGTGTTAGAGAAAGACAGAGGCAGACAGAGAGAGATTTTGTGTGTGTGTGTGTGTGCGTGTGTGTGTGTGTGTAGTGGTTCCGCAGAAGAGAGGTAAATGCTGTATCAGAAGAGATTCTCAACAGATTAACAAGAGCAATGGCCATGGGCTCCTGGAGCCTGTCCCCAGGTCAGCATTGTGGCAGGGAGGAGACAGAGATGAGTGTTGCTTCAACCACAGTATCTCCATTTTGGTTGTTTCTTAATCATTTTATGTACTACAATTCTCTTAGATGCAATTGAAAGAAAATGGCTTGCAATTTGCTGCAAAACTATTTTAAAAGCATGAATTTAATTCAATTCCTTCGATTTGTCAACTAAATCTCAGATGTTATGTAATTTTTCTCAGTCACTCAATCAGTGGATAGAAAGCTTGTGATGTGAGGTGTGAGAGACATTGAACCAAGCAACATATTTAAAAGACTTACTGTATTTCAGGTCCTGTTCAAAGACTGTCTCACAGCATGTTCTATCATTTAGGAAAGATATAAAATACATTCATAAATTCACAGGGGGAAAAATGAGGCAATCTGTGTTTTTAGAAAATAACTGCAGCTGCATCTCTGGTGATATGTTCTCTTCTAGCTCTCTGGTACTCCTCACCAAGAGGTGGGGTCTGTTTTCCCTTTCCCTGTGTCTGTTCAGGCTCAGGAGGCTCCAACAAATTGGATGTGGCACATTGAAAAGCTAGATGAGAAAAGGTGATGCAGTCCTCACCTGCTGTGCTTCTTTCTCGCTCTCCTCTCCCTCCCTCCTACTCTCACCATCCTCAGTTCAGTTTGGGGATATAAACACACTATTGTGCGAAAGCCCAGACCATTTCATACACCCAGACCACATGGAGAGGCTCACATAGAAAGGATGCCCAAGCTGCTGGCTACCCCAGCTGCCGGCTGTGTGAGTGACTAAAGCTTCCAACAGAGCCAGCCCATGGCTTAACATCTTTTACCTCAATTCCTGGACACTGTGGAGCAAGGATAAGACATCCTTTTTGAGTCCCTTCCAAATACCTGGCCCATGGAATCTGGGAGCCTAAAAATTGTTGCTCTGTGCCCAGGAAATAGGAGCAGAGTGATTCTGTCTGGATCTTCACAATGAGTGTGATGGACTGTGGGGACTGGAACTGCAACTCACCCAGAATGCTTTCCCCAAATTTCTTTCCTCTTTTAACAATCCCTTCTCCTTTGCCTGCTTGATCATACTACATATTCCCTTGGACTTGACAGGGCAGGGGTAGGCACATGATCCCAGTGGGCCTAGGCAGCGCTTTCATGCACTAAGTGAACAGTGAAAGGCACAGGTAACGTGCATGTTGGAAATCATTGGACTGGAAGAGAGGAAGTAAAATGAAAGAGAAAGGTAGAGAAGGGATTCTAGCATCTCAACTCCCTGTTTTAGGCCATGATTCCTGGAGTAAATCCCCTTGACCTTGAAAGCCACCACAGCATTCCTCCTAATTACCGAAACCAATAATTTTTCTTTCTTATATACTGGAGTCCTGTCACTTTCCTTTAAGAGCTCTGCCCAATTTAAAAGGCTCCGAAGAGGATATGGCACTTGGGCTGGACCTTGGGACACAGTGGGGTGCTGACATCCTGAGCAGGAGGAGTGATGGCAGAAGGAGGGAATTGTGTCCAGGGAGGCAAAGCAATGTCACCACAGTGTCGGCACTAATTCTACTGAATCACCACAGTTGGGTCCAAAGATAGCTCCACACTTGTCAGAGAACTCAGGCTTTCTCAACTTAAACATGGGACAGACACTGAACTGAAATGGGTTATGGGTTCTGTTAATCCATAACCCCAGGCCTTAGTTGCTTCTTCTTTATTTTACTAGTGAGAAAAAAATGCAGCTTGTTGAGACAAACTTGACCATTTCATACACTTTAAAACAGAGAGAAGGGGGCCTAGAATTATTGTTAGGATTAAGAGAATCCATAACCCATCCCAGTCCAGTGCCTGGTACATGTTGAAGTTCTGTTGGTGGCCACCATGTAAGATGGTCGTGGGAGTAGATGAGGAGCAGGGAGTGGAGGGAGTCTGGCTGACAAAATTGGAGTGTGACAAGGGACAGGATCATGCAGGCCATGGGTGCCTGACTGTTGGTGTGTGATGACGAACATCTTATTAACAGGAATAATCAGAGGTATGAGTAAATGCATGTGCCTCCCACATCTAAGTCAAGCTTTGATTAAAGGGATCCTGCTTCAGGATGCACCAGCAGTACAACTTTACTCATATACATGGTATATTTGGATATAATGAGGAAGTTGCTTTCAAGAGCATATGGACCCAGATATAAGGTATCTTTCCCTTTAAATTTTATGCATGTCTATTTCTTTTTTTTTAAAGATGGAAAGAGAAACAGACATTTTCCATCTACTGGTTTATTCTCCAAATGTTTGCAACAGCTGAGACTGAGCCAGGAGACCAGAACATACTCCATGTTTCCTACATGGATGGCGAGGACCCAAATGCTCGATCTATCACTTGCTGCCTCCCAGGATGTGCAGTAGTACAAAGCTGGTCTCAGCATATGCAACTCTTCTCAGAGGACTGCTCTCAGACTATGGGAGCCACCTCTCCTATGTCCCAGGGCACTGAAGGGCTTGGGAATTGATTATCCTACCCCACCCCATGCCTACCCGAGAGTGTGGAATTCTGGCCCCGTTACTCCTGTAAGAGTGTAACATATAACCTCGTGTACCCCACTGCAGAGAAGGCTAAGGGACTTTGCCTGGAATTGAATTTCTTGATTTTTTTTTCTCATCTTGTTTCCTGCACGCTTTTGGTGGTCTCCGCTGGGAGCACCTCCTTCATAAATCCATTGTGTATGAATCTTAGTCCCAGGGTCTGCTTCTGGCAACAGCTCAGTATGGCATATGGAGTGAGGAATTCAGTATGTACAACTTGCAGCTAATAGCTTCAGAATTCTCCTTAGGCATCTCAGCTGTCCTCCTCTGTTAAACTATACACTTTCTCATCTTTGCTCTCTGGCATGGATGGCTCCCTTTATTGGCTCCTATCTTCACAAATCCTCTATTCTTTATTTTCTTAATATATATAAAGAATATTTTCTTTGTATCTTCAGAAATCCTCTCATCTCTGTATTTTGCAGAACAATTCTGCCTCAGTAATCATTCAAATTTACTTATCAAGCCACCATGTTTTGATAAGAACTCCAAAGAAAGTGGGATATTCTTTCCCTAGATAGGCACGTAGTGGGCATCTTTTATTATAAGACCTTATCTTTTTCCAAGTGCCACTTACTATGCTGTCTTTGAGAGAGACAGACAGAGAGAAGGAGAATATCTTAGCAGCTGGACTACTGACGTTTTTGCACTTTTATTTTCTATATCATTTTGTGTTATCCATCCTACCCATTCCTCCCTCCTTTATACCCCCATCTGTCTGTCTCCTTTCTGTTTCAGTCCCTCCCCCTGTCCCTCCCTTATTTATCTGCCTGTCCATCTAAAAAGGGTATTATAAACATTTTCTTACCAGTCTGTGGCAAATGTTTCCCAATTATTTGAATTTTCCACATTCAACAAACCATCACCCACCCAACAAGAAGAAGCCTGAAGGGATTGGAAAGCCCTTTTTGGGAGTGGGAGAACAGCTTTAGAAGCAGGAAAGTGTGGAGTGGGCAGCAGGGTCTGGTGTGGTTTCCAAGGACTCTTTTAGCCCTGGATCCCACATTTCAGGTCTGTGTGGCTTCCTTCACCAACCAGGCTTGTTTGCTTTCACTGCCCCAGAAGTTCTGTTCCAGGAAACTTAAGTTACATCGATTGCACCACGTTCCTGAGCCCTTTTGTGGGAAGCTGCTGACTGTTGGGGCAAACTAATGAGTATTTCTGCACACAAAGCCTCCAATTGAGATGATGAAGTAATTTATTAGACTTCGACTGCAGTGAGCACACACAGTCCTTCTCAGAATGGGCTAATTAAAAACTCCCCTACCATGTGCAGTTGCAGTTATGCTGGAGAAAGAGAACAATACCTCAGTGGTAATTTTTCATAGCAAGGAAGTGATAATGATTCCTTTAAAAAATGGTGGAGGATTTACATTGCCTAAGTAGACCAAACCAGCAACTGTGTATTTTGGCTTGTGCCTCTTAGCACTAAATGTAGAGTAGATCTAATTTCTGGCCAACTGTTCCTGAGTTCTGACAATATGAAGGTGAAAGTGGACAATCCTAGCCATGGAGAACCGAGTTTAAAGGTGATTTCATTTTGAAGAGTGGCAACAGTCCTAAATATTCTAGGTGTTGGAGTTTTTCTCCTTCCATCATCTGAGCCATTCATATTTATCAGGCTCTCCAGGAAGTCTCAGAAACATCCTGAGCATTTCCAAGTTCACCTTGGTTGTTACCTGTCACCTTGGTCTGACATCTGGCCTTCAACTGAAGCCATTTTCTATCTGTGTCAAACCCTAGACTATTGCAAACTATCTATGTACTGTTTGACTCCAATGGAAGTGTTGAAGCAAAAATCCCATCACGCCCAAGACCTCAGATTTTTCTCACTGAATTGTCCAGAGCTTAATGTGGTCCCATTCTGGAACCTCTGATAACTGCACCCGTGCCTCAGAGATTCAAAGAGAGAACCAACCAATCTCTAGAACCTTAGGATTTTCTTTCCGAACCTATCAGAAATTTGTGTTTCCCTTTTTCCGCAGTACAGCTATCGCTTTTAATTTTGGTTTGGTGGAAACTTGCTGGTTTTTTAAGCCCTTTTCCTTGTGAGTAATAAACTGTCTTCCTTTTAGACTATTTTGATGGTCTTTGATTTAGTGATAATGGACACTGGTTGCTGTATTCTCTAAATTCAACTATGATGGGGCTATGATAAATGGCATAGCAGAGGCAACAACATAGGACATTATGTAGCCTTAAAACTGGAAGGGGAAGAGGGTGGCAGTGTGGTGAGCTGGACTAAGCCCCCACTTGTAGCACTAACGGCATCTCATATGGATGCTGATTCATATCCTGGCTGTTCCACTTCTGATCCAGCTACCTGCTTATAGCCTGGGACAGCAGAAGAAGATGGCCCAAGATCTTGGAATCCTGCACCCATGTTAGAGACCAAGAAGAAACTTCTGGCTCCTGGCTTCAGATCAGCTCTGCTCTGGTCATTGCAGCCATTTGGGGAGTGAACTGGCAAACGGAAGATCTTTCTGCCTCATTCTATCTGTGACTTTGCCTTTCAAATAAAAAGAAAAATAATCTTTTTTTTTATTTATTTAAGAAACTGTACAGGTTATGAGTCTTTTGTCGGTCCCTGAGCTTGGCTTTTCCTCAGAGGTCCCTCCTGGTACTCACCCTGTTAATCACTAGCCATTCTGACATTGTCCTTGGACTGGCTTGCTTCGCTACAGCAGGAGTGCTTTGTCTAGGTTCCTGCCTGTCACAGATCCAGACCCCTACCCCACTGCTACAGGGGAACATCCCATGTCCTGCCTCTCAACATCACAGTACTCCTGATAAAGCCTGAGGTCCACAATTCTTGCAGGCTAGTTTAGCTCCTCATTACCTCCAGGAGCCCTCCCATGCAGTTGAGGATTAAAGCCTCGCTGTGGCAAAAAAGGGTCATTCATGAGTCTGGTGTGATAGCCATATTGAACTGAATGTTTCCTCCAAAACTTTGGTCCAATGAGATGTTGTTGGCAGTAAGATTAGCATGTAGGCAACAGCTTCACTGACTCAGTTTCATTTTCACATATGTTGCTAGTCTTGCTTTGTATTGAATAATGTGTCCGTGCTATTGTGTCCCAAACAGTCTCCTTTATTAGACAAAGTTCCTTCAGGGTAATGACATTTTTAGTTTTGTTTTGGAGGCTGCAAGCACCTATGATTGGTGCTTAGTTATTTATATAAGTCCCTCAAAGGCAGCCTTGAACTGATATGGGCGTTCACGTGGGCTGAGTTGTCAAAAAGGAGCATTCCTGTGGTCCAACAGGTCTCCTTAGGGACCTATAGTGTGTCCTTAGAGTTCATTCATTCATTCATTCATTCATTCATTCATTCACTTGTTCATGAAGCATCTACTAAATGCTGGGTGTTACCTGTGAATATTCTTTCTTTTGCAGGGCTCACAATTATAATGCGTCCGGAAGGCACTAGAATAGGAGAAATGTGGGTTGTTGAGAGAGTAGAAGGGGAGTTTCTCAACTGGAGAGAATAAAGAAAACTCTCCTGGAAGAAGTGGCGTCAAAGCTGAATATTAAAGGAAGAATAGGAACTAATGAGGAAATATTCAGGAAAAAGTGCCCCCCAGGCAAGGGGGCAGGAGGTCAGTGGGGCCCGGGGCAGGTGTGTTTGGTGACCCATGCGCAGTGCACACTGGCTGCTGTGTGCTTTAAGATGTGGGGTCACTTCAAGGGTTTTACTTGTTTCCTCTGACTCTAGGTCCCCTTTCTTCACAACATGCAGGCCATGTCTTTCTTTGCTTTCCTTCATGGTTTTCTTAGCTGTGCACCTGTTAACTTCAGATGATGTCAAGGCACTAGGCCACAGTGTGCCCAGCTCAACTTGGCCAGAGACCTGGCTAGAGCCTTTGCCTTCCTCCTCTTCAGAACTGGTGGCTCTCTGTAGGTGTTGCAAGCAGCGGATAGAGCGCAGGTGGCTTTCATGGCCCAGGAGTAGGTTTCTGACAATGAAACCTCTCATACAATTTTGAACATGTTTCCTTTTTTTTTTTTTTTTTCAAGATTTGTTCGCTTTAATTTGAAAGGCAGATTTACAGAAAGGAGAAGAGACAAAGAGAGGGATCATGCAGCACCACTGCTACTGCTGTGTTTCCTGCCGTCGCCCCCTACTGCTGCATTCACTCATCTTCATCCTATTGCTGTTTTATTACTACTATGACTATCATATCCTTTGTCTCCCCCCTGAGTGCAGGGGCCTAAGGATGTGAGCCATCCTCCTCTGCTGCTTTCCCAGGCCATGAGTAGAAGCTGGATCAGAAGTGGAACAGCTGGGATATGAACTGGTGCCCATATGGGATGCCAGTGCCATGGGCAGAGGATTATCCTATTATGTCACTGTGCTGGCCCCTTGAATGTGTTTATTAAAACTATAGGACTTAGGGGGAAGTAAGGAGGAAGAGCTGGTGATGAGAAGTGGCATGGGTAGGGCTTGAGGTAGAGGGTAGACTCCTCTCTAGCTCATTTATTTAGGGGCAAATTCTTATCTCCACCTTGGAAACTGTTAGATACTTTCCAAGGAGTGTCAGCTAAGTGGGAAGGAGCTTGGCAACCCCAGGATTATCATGAATTATTTTCCTATAGTTGTAGCCATTGAAACTGAGTCTCTGAACAAATTACCATTGTTCATCACTCTTTGATGGTGGGCCATTCCCCTCCACAGCGGCATCATTCATAAGTTATGTTTGGGCTGAAATGAGATTCATGACTACACTTTCCAATCATTCAACTTGAGTCTTCATCAGGACAGAAGATTGGGGGCACAGGGCAAAGCCAGAGAGGCTTGCCCTAAGAATGAATTTCTTAAAATTGCTCGTTTTATTTAAAAATTTTTGTACAGATTGTATTCTTCCACAATAGATTAGTATTTAACAAAAATGTTTGTAATATATTCACTTCATATGTAGGTTTCATATACATACACGTGTATATTATTTTTCCTGAAAATAGGAATATTAATATCACATAATGTAGGATTTATGACAATAATCGTGAAGTGAAGAGAGAAGGATGTATTGTCACATGGATGATATAATTCAGTGAAGACGGTAATTATAACCATATATCCAAGTGTTGTCTCTATATCAGCTTCAACATGTGATATTTGTCTTTCTGTATTGGGCTTATTTGATTTCAAATAATGATCTCTAATTCTATCCATTTGGTTGCAAATGAAGGCAAGATGGCAAAATGTTAAAAAAATGTTAAATATCAAAAGAAAAAAATTTCAAAGATTTATTATTATTTTTTATTTGAAAGGCAAAGTTACAGAGAGAAGGAGAGACAAAGAGAAAGATCTTCCATCTGCTGGTTCACTCCCCAAGTGGTTGCAATGGCTGAAGCTGAGCTGATCTGAAGACATGGGCCAGGAGTTTCTTCTGGATCTCCCTTGTGGGGGCAGGGTCCCAAGGATTTGGTCATCCTCGACTGCTTTCCCAGGCTGTTAGCAGGGAGCTGGAAGAAAAATGGAGCAGCTGCAACATGAACTGGTGTCTATATAGGATCTGGTGCTTGCAAGGTAAGGATTTAGCCACTGAGCCATTACACCAGCCCTAAATCTTTAATAATAATAATAATAATAATACCACCACCTCTAGGAGCACAAAGAGAAAGATAGGTTGCACCATACTCCATATATGTGTGTAATTATTTTTACTACAAGATTTGCATGGGAAAAATGAAAAGTAGATTTGAAAACAGGTGTTAACATTATTTGCCACTGGGTAAACTTCTGGTATGCTGTGGTTGTACTGTGCTGCACACCAGGAATCCTGACTCTGGTCCCACTGCGTGGTTTGCCAGCCCTATTTTGAAACACAGACTCTTCTATTAGAGAGCTGGGTTACCAGATATCTTGCCTTGGGCAGATAGCTATGGTTTCCCAAACCCTGGTTATTTGCATGGAATATAGGATAATGGTAAAACTGATATTATTAGTGTACAGAGTAAGGGAAATAACCTGTCCAATGGCCAGCCCACAACAGGCATTCAGCACCACAGACAGCTCTCCTGTGGCTGGGATGATCTCGGCTTGGCCTTTCCTATCATTATGATTCCCACTTGGCTGGCTGAGAAGGTGACCCGTGAAACATTCGCAACCAGAGGGGTTTTGAGAAGTGGTATATGTCACCACCAGATGACATAGCTAATGACATTTGCAACTGGAAATGAGCTGGACAGCGTGGGGAGATGTGATGTGGTTTCAGGGCTTATCAGAGACTGTTTCTGCATTTCTAGGTCTTCCCAACATGAAAAGTGGCAGTTGGGTGACATTCATGGTGTGCCATCTACCACCTGGGACACCCTGTCACGTGGCAGCTGCGGGTGAGTCATTGGTTCCAAGAGTCACAGCAGCTCTCTGAGTCAGCTAGCCTGGTCATAGAGCCCCTTTCCACATTCACCTTTCAGCCTTGCTGCTGAAAGACATGGAGGCCACGGTCAGTGCCTGCATGAATGACCTCCAGGAGGGCAGCTAGTCTTAAGAAACTTGTATCTAAATTCCAAAGCCAGGTGTGGGATGATCACAGCTCCACCAGAAAGATGGCTTGTGTCATCAAGCATCAATGTGAAAATGGTGAACTATGATGTTGAATGTTCAACCCTGTTCTGTGAGGATGTCATCTAGCCATGTGCCAGCTGCTTCTCTGACTCACCAGCCTCCCCAGCATGAGATAAGGACAGGGACACTGGCCAGTAGCATTTAATGAAGACGTCTCCAGGGATTCTGATGCATGGCCAAGGTGGCTTCTCCTGGCAGAATTTTGTGCTTTAGTTCAAGGATATTGCTGCTCTGGTGTACAGGCCGATCAGGGGTAGGCTCTTTCCCATCTGCGCCTAGCATCGTTGTTGCAGTCATCCAGAGCCAGACCCAAGTCCACGGTGATCCTTCTCCCAGTGTGCCTTGCCCCTGTGTCATCAGGTACCCAATACTGTAGGGATGAGAAGAACTCCTAATATCAGTTAAAACCCAGCCAATACAAGCATCTGTAGCGTTGGTGCCCTGGAGCCAGATTCTCACCCTTCTGAATATGCTCTAACTTCCTTGCTGCCCAAATGTGACTCCAAATCTCCTTTCAGGTTTTTTTTTTTAAATATCTTTTCCCTTTTATTTCCCAGGGTTTAACAATAACCTGAGTCACTTTTCAGATGCAGAGTTTACTGACAGATAAAATGCCTCTATTCCTTGTGGATCCTCAACTGCTGGAAAGAAGGGGTGGTCCTGGGATCATTTTCCAGGCTTGGAATAATTTTTCCTCCTATTTCTTCTGCCTTAATCAATGAAAAAGCCAGGTTTCCGGATTTTTGATATGCAGTCATATTTCTATATACAGGTGCTTTGCTTCTGCGTAGAAGCCCCCAGGTCTCTGATGAGTGAATGAGTGAATGAAGTACCCTGGGGTTGAGTGGCTGTATACTCCAGTGGGGAAAAACTGGAGTCCATATCCGCTAACGACAGAGGGCGCTCTGCTCTCTGGTCCAGAGGAGGAGTGCTCAGAGTGGAACTGAGGAAAACATGGGGCATCCTGAGGTAGGGGTTTTGCCTCCTGTGAGTCATGGAGTACCCTCCCTGCCAATGATTTTGGGGAGATGTATGGAAGGAGTCCCCTCAAGAGGAGGAGGAGGAGCCAAGGTCTGTTCTTTAAAGAACACGCCTTGGAATTGCTAGCAGAGTTCCTCTCAGCAGAAGCCCAGGACGCTCGCCTGAGGGCAATGGACCCAGTCCGGCGGGACTCCAGCTTCCCAGTGCCACCTGCAGCGTGTGTGTTTCCACCTGTGCTGCGTAGACTACTCTTTCTTTGCCTTTTCCTTCCCGTCCCTCCCCTCCTCCTTCTCTTTCTCTCCTTCTTCCTCCTCCTCCTGATTTTGATGGTTGTTTTCAAGCCTTGGCTACAGTTGTAAGAAATATGGCAGGAGGAGCTGAGTCTCACTGCAAAAGCTGTTGTGTCACCCTGGTGTGTGCCTGTAGGAGAGAGTGTGAGCAACTAACTAGACCACTCAGAGTAGCGACTGTATTAACACCCGAGTGAACTATTCAGCAAATGAACCAGCAAATGAATCTGACCCTCTTGCTTGCTGGTGCAGCAAGGCAATCAGGAGTGCTGCTGTGGCTAGAGGGTCTGCTTCTAAAAGTCTTAGTCACGTGGCTGCTGGCAGGGGCCTCAGACCCTCAGAACATTCCTGCCCTTTTGGGGAGTCTTCTTGAGAAGATGGATGATAAAGAGGCAGTTCCTTATTGCTGAGATCTGGAGCAGAGCTAAGACCCAAGCCCAGGAGCAACAACATGTGGTACAGCTGTTACCATTTTAACCACTGTGTCAGATGTTCACCCGGGTTTGGGGCCATTCTGTGGAAGATCTAACCCCTTTCCAAATCTGAGGGGGTTTTTTTATTTTATTTATTTGAAACACAGAGTGATGAAGACAGAGAGAGACAGAGAGATCTTCCATCTGCTGGCTCATCCCCCAAATGGCGAGAGTTGGGCCAAGCTGAAGCCAAGACTCTGGAATTCCTGGAGCTCCCACGTGGGTGCAAAGGTTCAAGCACTTAGGCTATCTTCTGCTGCTTTCTGAGACACATTAGCAGGAAACTGGATCCGAAGTAGAGCAGCCAGGGCTCAAACTGTCTGTCCCTCTTAATGGGATGCTGGTGTTGGAGGCAGTGGCTTACCTGCTATGCCATAATGCTGGGTCCTAAAATCTGAGTTTTGAGAACATTTGCATTTAACATGCTGTGCCACTCACATTCCATCAGCCACCTGTTCTGTGCTTCTTCAGAGTCTCTCAACTTTTCCAGTCCAGTCCCTTTGTGTTCTGCTTTTTGATGAGCAGCAATTGATCCAAGTGCCCCATACCTAACAAAGTGGTGGGGCTAACATCCTGGAGTCTCCTTGTCTGTATCCTCTTTGCAACATCAGAGATCTTCCTGGTGAGCATGCATCTATACCAAGGAAGGAAGGAGAATTAGTGCCCTATAGAGGAACCTTGGCTAGACATGTGCAATTTCAGTTTCTCTTGGGCAAAAATTAAGGAGCAAACTTGCTGGACAGCCTTGGTCTAGCCTGTCCATTGTGGGTGAGCCAGGCCATCTGAAGGGCTGCCATTATCTGACCGAGGCTGGAGGATCTGCTTCTGAAGCTCCGAGTCACATGGCTGCTGGCAGGAGACGCAGAGTTTCATTCCGAGAGTTCTCCGTAGGCTGAATGAATTCACTGCCCAAGTACTATGGATCTTTACCCAGAGCTAATAGTTCAGGAGATGGCAAGACCAAGATGCTATGCCACTTATTACTTCATCTCTGATGTTGCACACCATTGGGGACCTTCTGTGGAGATCCTTGAAAGCAAGTCCTCAGTTCCCAACCATGTTTAGAGAGAGGGGATTTAGACTGTACCTCCAGAACAGAGCAGTAGCTCACTGGGTACAGGATGCTGAAGCTGACCTGGAAGGTTTGGCTTAAAAAGCTGTCATTGTCATAGGGGTAAAGTAGAAAGAAGAGGGCTTATATTTGGTTTGGGGAAGATTTGATGGAGGGGAAGCATTTAAAGTAGCTACTGAGCCAAGGTTGAAGAGTGTGTAATGCACAAAGAGACTGCAGGAAAAGGACTGATATATTTTCATCCCTGGAAATCATGGACAATTTCAGGGTAGAGGTGATACTTTAGATGAGCTTTGGGAAAAGAGTGGAAGTTTGGCGGCCAGACCTTCAGTGGCTACCTCAGGCCAGGGGAATAGAGGCCCGGGAGAAGGGGCCCCAGCAGTGAGGCATTTATTAATTGCTAAAATCATTGCTTCCTGCTGTGAAGGGAGTCTATCAGTTGACAGCTTCGAGCTTCACTATCTTGTCCTACAAAATGTAGATGGCTGTAGTAGTGTTGTTTTAGTCTGACCTGCAAGCTTCCCCCACAACAGCACCTGCTTTTGCCTTTATGAGCTGGGGTTCCATGTCTGATTTCATTGGGGAAAAAAGCAGATTCAGCTTCTTCAAAGTGTCTGAAAGCCATTGAACCAGACTGAACTGGGCTAATCAAACACTTAGGTGAAATAAGTCCTCATTATGTTAAATATGCAACAGGTCTACCTACTACTGTTACTACCAGACACCAGTGACTTGGTGTTTTATGTAGCAGGGTGCTTCCCCAACAGTAACTCTAGTATTAAGCACAACCCAGAATGTAAGTCAGAGAGGTTAAGTGACTTCCCTAAGGTCACACAGCCATTGCTTAAACTGTGTGAGTAGATGGGTTGCCTCCTGAAACTGCCCGAGTGTCCATTAGACTTCACACAGAGCCCAGAGCTGTATGCTCTGAGCGAGTAGGGGTGGTCTGGTGCCATCATGAGAGGAAATTTCCAAGGCAGGGCCATGGCCTTGGGCTCGAAGGGCTGAGGCTCCACAGTAAGAGCACAGGGCAGCTATCCCATGTCTGCTCTGTGTCTCGGACAAGGCTGCCCTGGTGCTGAGTGCTTTCTGTCGGGGAACATGGGCGATGTGTTAATCAGCCTTTTCATACTTTGCTAAAAATACCTGAAAGGAATTACTTGGGAAGGAGGAAGGCAGATTTCTGCTACAATATGGAGCTTCACAGTCCTGGGTCGGGCAGCCTCATTGGTTTGGGCATTTGATGAGGCCTGCGAGATGACCACATGGCTAGCCCAGAAGCCGAGAGAGAAGCCAAGCCATGTTCAGCTTTCATGCCTGACTCAAGAGAACTTCTTTCTGAGGGCAAGTCCCCCAATGGCCTGAGATTCCCTGCTGGGCCCCCCTCCCAAACACTGCAGTCGGATCAAGTCTCCACCCCTCGTGTCATAACCACTAGTATTCAACTCATTAACCATTAATGTAGGCTTTGGGGGCCAAGCCCATTCCCCAATACATGGGCTTTGAGGGGACTCCCAAACTATTTCAGAAGCCTGAGCAGGTAGCAATGGACAAGGCTAATCCATGTTCAAATCCATGCCAGTCATCAAGCCAGTCATCCCTATTAAAAGATATCCATTCTGACTTTCAAATAAAATTTCATTTTCATTGCAAGGAGGCCTGCCCTAAAGCCACAGTTCAAGGGAGAAACCATGACCCAGTGTGCTCGAGATGGGAAGAGGAGTCCCAGTCTGCTGGCCAGGACCTGCTCACATAAAGGCCTCTGGCTCTCCAAGGCTGCCTCTTCAGGCTGAAGTCTTGCTGTAGCCCAGGGTGAAGGAGTCAGCACCCCAGTGGGGCAGGGGTGGGGTAGGGCAAAGAGGACCAGGTGTTCACAGTGGCCTATTGCCAAACACTCAGAAGCAAGCTCCCTGGCAAGTCTTCCCATTCTGGTGACTGGAGGGTCTCATTAGTCTGTGCACACTAATGGGTTTCTTTAGGGACAATGAGGTCCTTGGGGATGTGGGGGCTGGAGAGCCACTGGAGGAGCTGACAGAGTTTTGCAGGTTTCATGGAGTGCCATTTGCAATTATTCCTCCCTCCTCATACACTCTCAGCTACCTGAACAGCTCCTTTGGGCTCCATTTTTGTTGTACGCTTACTTTTAAAAAAAATTTTTTTTTAAAATTCTTTCTGAAAGTCCTGCCAACAGGACATTTTGACTTTATTATTAAGAACGTGGATCCAACATAAATGTGTTAAGGAGAGGAAAGTAAATGCAGACAGGGAGCTGGGAAAGAATAACTCATTGCCTACAACAAGGAAGCTGACAGAATGTGCTAAGTTAAACAGAAAGAGTGTGGTCAGCAGTTTCTGTGGCTGAAATCCATCAAGCTGTCAGGCAGGCCTCTGTGGGAAAGCCCTTGGTGTCCCTTCCCATCTCGGGCTCCTGCCAGGAGCACCCTCTTTTTCATCCAGCAGCCCCCAAGAAGCTTTCAAAGGACCATTCTTTTACAGAGCTACCTCCTTTCCTGGGTTCTGCTCCTCCTACAGTTGGGTGTGGACTTCAGCCTGTCTACTTCCTGCCCAAAGGGCCTTTTTGGCATCCTGGCCCAAATGCTATTTTAAAGATTTATTTTTATTATTATTATTATTTTTTTTGATTGGGAAGGCGGATATACAGAGAGGAGAGACAGAGAGGAAGATCTTCCGTCCGATGATTCACTCCCCAAGTGAGCACAACGGGCCGATGCTATGGCGATCCGAAGCCAGGAGCCTCTTCCGGGTCTCCCACGCGGGTGCAGGGTCCCAAAGCTTTGGGCCGTCCTCGACTGCTTTCCCGGGCCACAGGCAGGGAGCTGGAAGGGAAGCGGGGCTGCCGGGATTAGAACCGGCACCCATATGGGATCCCGGGCGTGCTAGGCGAGGACCTTAACCACTTGCACCACCTCGCCGGGCCCCCAAATGCTATTTTAATCAGACAATAGGATGTTGCCTTGTAGCATTCCCCTAGCTTAACCATAAAGCCAAACCGGCTACTTGTTTGAGATACCCCTGGGATGAAACATCTGCATCTCTCTGGACACAAAGGGCCACGTCAGTTCCCAGATGTGTTAATACTATCACCGGCTCAGCAGTTAAGGGAGGTGGGAATGTATGGGGTTGAGGGATTGGGACTGTTGCACCAACACACACAGGTTGTCAAGCTCCAAAGGACAGATGATGTTGAATTGATGCGAGGCAGGAGCTCAGCACAGGTCACCTGGCCATTCAGGGCAAGACCCTGCCCAGAGATGTGTAGTGAACAGGATCTCCTGCACGAGAGAAGCTTGTCTAGCTTTGGGAGGTAGGGCATTGGTCTTTACCAGATACTCACTGAGCACCTGTCACTTGATTTCAGTGCTAGTGGCAACACAATCAAGCTTCTGATGATTGGTGCCTACTGGGCTGTCTGTGACTCCTCCTGTCCCTGCCCTCCACTCAGGCTTCTATTGCTGCACTATCTTCCCAACGGCCTCTCATTGCACAATGCTCTCTGTTGTCCCTGGGTCAGAACTGCTATTCTTTAGCTTGGCTTTCTTTTCCCCAGTGAAGTGTTTCCACACCCGCTTCCCTGGGGCACAAAGATGCACTGCTTCCCACACCGTTCTGACCAGTGGTAAATGCCATGGGTTGTTTAGATTTTCTTTGCTTCAACACTGCCTACAAATATGTCTGCCAACCACTGCCCTGCTGAGGTTGACATTGCTCAAGTCCAAGTAGGTATAGGACTGATAGCTCTCAGATCTCCACCCTTATTTGGAGATTCAGTTGTGTTCACATTGAAAGGTAAGAGATAACCTGACTCTTGCTTCCTTTCTGACTCTCCTCTCCAGCCTTAGTTCAGAGAAGCTTTAAAAATAACCTTGCAGGCATCAGGGGAAGAAGCTGGCTCTACTGTGGTTGGCAATGCTAACTGTCCCTCTTGAAAATGGCAGTCCAGTGAGTGAAAAGGGGAAAGGTCACAGATGAGAATGATATGTAATTATAGGGTGACTAATGATTTTAAATTAAAAATAAAAAAGCCCGGCACTGTAATCTAGCGGCTAAATTCCTCGGCTTGAACACTCTGGGATCCCATATGGGCACCAGTTCTAATCCCGGCAGCCACACTTACCATCTAGATTTCTGCTTGTGGCCTGGGAATGCAGTTAAGGATGGCCCAAAGCCTTGGGACCCTGCACTCATGTGGGAGACCCAGAAGAGGCTCCTGGCTCCTGGTTTCAGATTGGCTCAGCTCCAGCCATTGCTGCCACTTGGCGAGTGAATTTACAGATGGCAGATCTTCCTCTCTGTCTCTCCTCCTTTCTGTATATCTGACTTTTCAATAAAAATAAAATAACTCTTTAAGAAAAATTTCCAATCTCAGTAAATATAGTGTAAATGCAACAACAGCAAATATTTTTATGATATAGTGCTAGGTACAGGATATTTGAACTACTTCTTTTTTTAAAAAAAAAATTATTACTATTGAAAAAGTAGATTTACAGAGAGACAAAAAAATTTTCTATCCACTGGTTCTCTCCTGAATAGTCCACAATGGCAAAGCTGAGCTGACCAAAAGTCAGGAGCCAGGAGCCTATTTGGATCTTCCATGTGAGTACAGGGTCCCAAGTCTTTGGGCTATCCTCTGCTGTTTCACAGGCTATAAACAAGGAATTGGATTTAAAGTGGAGCATTTGGTACATGAACTAGTGCCCAAATGGGATGCTGGGCTTGGAGGCAGAGGATTAACCAGTTGAGCCATCATGCCAGCCCTACTGTTTCTTATATGTGCTAATCTAATAGTCATATATCATTATCATCATCATAACCCATTTACCAGTGAGGGAACTGAGGTAAAAGCAATTTAAATAGTTTACCTAAAGTGGCACAGATGATAAATCTTGGATGTGGGAGCCAAATACAGACATTCCACCTCTAGTGCTTTAAAAAAAATTTTGTTTTATTTTTATTGGAAAGTCAGATAAACAGAGGAGGAGAGACAGAGAGGAAGATCTTCTGTCCACTGATTCACTCCCCAAGCGGCTGCAGTGGCTGGAACTGAGCCAATCTGCAGCCAGGAATCCAGAGCCTCTTCCAGGTCTCCCACGCAGGTGCAGGGTCATAGGGTTTTGGGCCGTCCTCGACTGCTTTCTCAGGCCACAGGCAGGAAGCTGGATGGTACGTGGGGCTGCCGGAATTAGAACTATATGGGATCCCAGCGTGTTCAAGGCAAAGACTTTAGCTGCCTGGCTGCTGTACTGGGCCTATCTCTAGTGCTTTTAATGACAATGTAGTCTCATGGCTTACATAACTCATTAATTGATTAGTCTTCCTTTCAGGGCTTACTATGGTTACTAGAATAGAATGGCATGGTTTCCTCAGGAAAACCTTAGACCTGCTCAGTTCCCACCCGGCATCCTTTCTCTGTGTGCAGGTTGATACCATGTCCATGGTGAGGAACCTCTTGTCTAACCACAGTAGATTTATCAATGCTTATCCAATCTGGTGAAAATTTGAAAGATGCATTGGAATGAAGCAGTGAAGGGTTGTGTATATGTGTGTATGTGTGCATGCACAGGTCCAGGCACAGCTCTCTCAAGTAAAGGCTCTAGGAATTCCCCAGAAGTGTTTAATTCAAGAGTATATTAAACACATTGTACATTAAATTAATAATACAAAATGAAGTTTGCAATGTAACTCTTTTTGTAAAATATGAACATTAGAAACTAAATACTTTTTCAAAATCATTTTTCTGCACCTATAAGAATTTGTGCTAGGCAAGTGCACACAATAGCTATTATGTGACACATCTCTTAGACAAGTTTTTCTTTGACTTTTTTCTCTGCAGGCATTCAGCAAAATTCTCTTTTCTCTATAATATATAAAATATGAAAATTGCTGGTGACATTTTGCAATATGGTATGACAACTGGTGAGATTAGGAAATGATGATGTAATGGAATGAGGTGAAAGTGCTGAAATTCTTATTTTCTCTATGGAATCCTGCCAGTATTTTGTTTTCTGTGATTCTGCAGATATAATGTAAAACTAAGTTGGACTTTCCCATCAATTGGAGAAACGGAAACAGGTTTATCCAGTCAATAGGACACACACAAATATTTTCTCATGACTTGAGATTAACAGGAAGTAACAAGACATTTTGATTCTTTGTTATAATTACTGGGGAAAGTTCTCAAATTTCTCAAGTTGTAGGTAAATGCAAGTAGCACTGAGTAAATGCCCTTTGGGAAATCATTTATAGGGAAGTTTGTATAAAGAGAAGGGTCCAGGGAAATGGAAGTGATTGTTAGCAATAGGAGATCAGAGCCCTCGACCATGGTGGAAATAAAGCTGTGAGTACAGCACTGCCTCCAACCTTCTCCCCCAGCGTTGGAGGATAGATTGGTCTGAGCATTGAGCACATGTAACTGCAGTCTTAAGTTCCAGTTCCACTGTGGCCAGATGCTAGCACTTCCACTTCCCTTAAAACTTATTCTGTTTTACTGACATTAATTCTCCCTTCTCAGGTACTCATCCTTTCCCTTAGGCTCTGACTACTCTCTGACCACTTTATTCTTACATCTTCAATAAAAGAGAAGTTTGAATCATCTTTCATATTACTTCAGACTAGTTTCTAAATGTCATGTTTCTTTGGTAATACTCCCAAGGTCCAACTGGACAAGGAAGTGTTCTAGAAGTGACTAAAATTTGATTTGTTCTTTGTGGCTCAGACAGTCCTGCATCCATGGCATGGGGATAGTAGGAGAAGGTCCAAGTTCACTCCAGAGACTTTGGCTTGATAAACATTAGCTTCAACAAGGAATGAGTATTCTCTGCTGGGCTGAGAGCTGCCCCTCCTGCCCTGCCTGGCATCCACCCAAATCCCCAAATCATGCCAAAGGCAGATTTGAAACTGGCTAATCTGAGAAGACATTGAATGGGAATATTGTGTTCTTATATTTACAAAAAAAAAAAAAAAAGAAGGAAGAAAAAGAAAGTGGGGATGGTTGGTACAGTGGTTAAAATACTTTTTGGAATGCTTGCAACTCGAATTAGAGTCCCTGGTTCAAGTATTGACTTTCCTTCTTCTAGATGTTAATTTGCATTCTGGGAGGCAACAGATAATGGTGCAAGTACTTTTTTCTCTGCCACCCATGCTGCAAACCCAGATGGAGTTCTGAACTCCTAACTTCAGCTTGCCTAGCTCTGCTTGTTGTGGGTATTTGGGGACATAAAGCACCAATGGACAGTCTCTCTCTCTCTCTTTACTTCTCTCTCTCTCTCTTTCCTCTTTCTACCTTCAAATGAAAATAGAAATTAATACATAAATAAAAAAAGAAGGCATCATTGACACAAGTTTTGACTTAAACAACAACAAAGTGTTTTATTCACATTCAAATTGTTGTCTAGTTCATACCAAGATAGAAGATTTTCAACTGGAAGTGTGAAACCCCTTTCTGGATAGAGAGGGAGAGAAGTGAGGAGAAGAAAAGAGTCAGGGGAGAGGGAAAGGAGAAAGAGGAAATATTATAATATGCATCTTCCAGGAAAAAAGTCTGTACTTCTATTTGGTTCTCAAAGGAGTTCCATTTGCCAGCAAAGTGGTTTAAAATTAGTGGTTTAATGGGATCGTTTCTGCTCTCCTTTTAGCTTTCTGACACAAACATTTGAGACTTGATAACATGGAATCTTTCCTACATAGACCTCTCTGAAACTCCTCCCAGATGGATCTTGGAGCATGTATCCTGGTGACCTATGCAGGGCTGTGAGTAATGGGATGATCACCCACTGGGATGCACTAAGACTGATGATGGATGGTCAGCTACATATCTCTCCTCCAGTTTATCTTCACATCTCTGGAAGTGAAAGATAGGCTTTGTGGTTCAGAACGCCAATCTTCCCTTTGTCACAGCTCATCTTTACCCTGAACATCTCCACATTTATATCTCTTTTTTTCTGCTAAAGCAGCTCAATGCATAATTTAGGATGATTATGGCTTACAAAATCCCATTTGTTCAACATTAATATTGAAGAAAGAAATCAGCTTGCTACTTGGCACTCTATACTGCAGCTGGGTCACTCTTCCCAAGTCTAATATTTTCATTTAGTGGTAGAAGTTGTATTTGAAGAGCAGCATGAGAAAAATGGTAAAATTTCAATTCCCATGTAAGATTTCTCAGAGGTGAGATTGGAAGCAGGAAAGTAGTAATAGATAAATCAGATGTGAGGCCTTGCCATTGACTGTAAGGATGGAGGCGAAGGTGGAAGTTAAGGATGAGTCCAGGCACCTAATCTGTGATGGGGCATGTAGAAGGAATGGTTTTGGGGAAAGTAAGTGGAACCCACTGTGTCCAGATCCAAATTGGGAATTTAGGAAACAGTTGCATATGAGAAACATAAGTTCTAGGGAGAAAGTTGTACTGGAGATTTGATTTGGAAGCCATTCATACAGCAACATCCCAAGCACCTACTGAAAGTTTGAACCAGGGTTTTCAACAGGAAAGCTGACAGTTGATGGCAAATATCTCATACAGATCAGCAAGCAAGAGCCAGTTGTTCACTGGCATAACCAGTAAGGAAGAGATTTATGACTTAGAATGCCCTAGAAGTTGAAGACATTGATGACTTAAAAGTTTCTGTGTATTTGAGGGGGGCAGAAGCCAAGTCCTATTTGATGGATTGCATGGACAGCAAAGAAGTAGCAAAATAAAACGTTAACACCCCATAATTCCGGAAAAAAGAAGAAAAATGAAAGGTGGTGGTTGGGAGAGCCACATAGAATGGGGGGAATTTTGTTTGCTTGACTTGAAGAGACTGATTTATAAGGGTTGAATGTAACTATTTGATGAAAATCAGGAGCCAGAAGTAGATAGAGATTTAAGAAATGGAATACCTGAATCACTGATAAATTGATTTCTGAGATGGAGTTGGGGAAAGGTTAAGTCAGGAGCACCACAATAGTACTCACCCTGATGTATCCTTCCTCCAGAACCCAAGGGAAATAAAGGTACGGATACAGATAAACTTTTGAATTGAGGGCATGGATGCAGAGGAAGCATATGCCCGGTCATCTCCATTTTATCCACTTTAAGAAAGTAGGGGTATATGGGGAGTCTAGGAAACATGCTAAGAGTAGCTAATGTTTAAACTTACCCTGCAGAAGAGGAGGAAACAAAACAGTCTCCATGGCATAGACAAGGAGGGCTAGAGGCACTGGGGGTGCAGATGAGGTGCAAATCTTTCAGGAGCATTAAATTCCACCTAGTTACAAATGTTTCTCTAAATACTTGACTACCAGTGTGTGGAATTTGAGAAGGTATATATGTATGGATGAATTCAGGACTGTGGATTTGTAAGAGGGAGTGATAGAAAGACAAAGGAAAGAAATTTGGGTTGTCCAGGTAGAGAGTAGTTGGAGTGATAGACACTGGGACTCGGTAAGGAAAGAAAAGAAAATGGAACAGGGAAGGGCTGGCGTGGTGAAAGACCAAGGCTAATGGAGCACACAGAACCTTGCAAGGTTATGAAGGTTAAAGAAGAGATAGGGGTTGGAGTAGTCTAGGAAGATCTGCAGACAGAATGTCTAGACTAAAATGTGTTTTTCAAAGTATCTTTCCACATTGTACTATAGATTTAACGAATTCATTGTAAGGGAAAATACATTATTCTGTACATTATTTGTCATCTTGTGTTATTGGTGTCTTTGATAATCTCATTCTCTTTTCATTGAGCTGGGGAGGCGTGAATCAGCTCTTAAGAACCTTCCATCTCTGAGGTTTTGATTGTTTTACATGTACAATCATTTTAAGCACAAGCTATTGGGAAAGAGACCAATATTTTCTATCTCAGCAGTTGTGGTGTCAGTTTTAAGCATCAGCAAACCTTCAGTTTATTTACTTTCTTTGGGTTTGTTCTCCCCCTAAATTTAAGTTAATTATAGGAAAAATGTAATCCACAAAGCTCAAGAGGATAGATCAGATCAATGGAGCCCACATGACAAATGACTAATGATTGCAAAGTGGGCCCAAGGGATGACACAGAATGTCAGTGAGTCTGTACACATCATCATGACCTAGATTGCAAGCTGAGCCTGAAGCCCAGTCAGACACATAGGGGTTAGATGTGTATCAGACGATAAGTGAACTACAAGTCACCTCCATTTTCTCTGCAGCTCCTCCAGCTGTGCTTTTGAAAGAGATGTTAAGAATTAAATGTGTGCATAATTTGAATATAGCTCAGTGGAAAAAAATAAATAATCTTTATGACCTGTTTTCTAAAATACATGTCTGGCAAATGTGCAGATTAGGGAAAATGCAGAGGTATGGGTTGTGGATTTGTATTAGTCAACTACAAAAAAATGACTGAAGCAGATTAGCTTGTAAAGAGAAAAGGCTTATTTAGCTCACGATTTTGGAGATTTAAAGTCCGAAATAGGTTAAGTTCCTTTGGTTTGATCTCTGGTGAGAATGGCAGATAGTAACTCATCATGGCAGGAATATAAGTATGTGGAAGAGCTTACACTGCAAAACAGGAAGTCAGAGAGACAGACAGATAGACTGGAGTCCCACAATCCTCTCTGAAGGCACACCTGCAATGACCTAAGGCCCTGTTGTAAGACCCCATTTCTCCCTAAAAGTCCTGCTACCTCCCAATAGTGCCTACCTCAAGATCAAGCTCTTTTTAAAGTTTAAAAAAATTTTTAAGGTTTTTAATTGTGATTATTTTCATGATACAGTTTGTAGGTATAGTAATTCCCCCTTTCTCTCTCTTTTTTCCCCTCATCCTCCCCCAATACACACACACCATTTCCCCCTTTAGTATAACAATATTACAGTCCTTCAGCTATAGTCACAAGTTCAACATTCTGCTATTTAAGTGTATCATGGCATTGTAGGTATAGGCAAAGTTAGAAAATCCAGTATTGTTAAGGTATATTTAACATTTTCATTGGGAGTTCTTTTATTTAAGAATTCTTATTTTATTTAAGATACTACAAAGTATCTTCACTTCCTGATATGCTAGTCTCCATTATATAGTTCATTTATGGCAGAATTTTTATACTCTTGTTTATATATCTATTTCCTTTGTATTTTGCATGAAGATTGCCTTACATTAGATTAAACACATGATATTTATCCCTTGGGGGCTGGATTATTTTCACTAAGCATAATGGTCTCTAGTTGGGACCATTGCAAACAATAGAACTTAATTCTTTTTAATGGCTGTGTAGTATACCATAGAGTAGATATATCAGTTTCTTTATCCATTCCTCTTCCTATGGGAACCTAGGTTGGTTCCATGTTTTTGCTATTGTGGATTGTGCTGCTATGAACATAGGGTTTCAGGTTGCTTTCTCATACATAGATTTCACTTTATTTGGATATATTCCCAGCAGTGGGATAGCTGCATCATGCAATAGATCAATGTTCAGTTGTCTTAGCACTCCCACTGGCTTCTGTAGTAGCTGCACTAGTTTACACATTCACCAAGAGCAGAGTAACCAAGCCCCAGCCCCTGCCTTTTGTTTTTTAAGCAAAAAACTTACTTAATGATGTTAAAAAGCAGAGGTGAGGAGGAGAGACAGCGAGAATAGGGAGAGAGAAAGAAGGAGGGAGAGAGAGAGAGAAACTTCCGTTTGCTGGTTAGTGCCACAAATGGCTGCAACAGCCAGAGCTGAGCCATATTAAAATCGAGAGCCGGGAATGCCATCCTGCTCTCCCACAAGGGAGGCAAGGGCCCATGTACATTAACAGGACGCTAGATTGGAAGTGGAGCACTCAGAACTTGAACTGGCCCTCTGATGTGTTGGAAAGGCTTAATCCTGCTAGCCATGTGCCAGCCCCAGGACCAAGCCTTTAGTCTTAGACCTTGGGATAATCTCAAGGCAATATTCAGACTATAGCAGGATTAGAGTCCCATTTGCAGACAAAATTACCCCCAAGAGATTTTTATTAGTTGACAGGATCATGCTGACTCTGAAGAATCCTGTTCAGTTGTCTTATAACTAGGCAGAAAAAAAATCAAATTATACTTGTATAATGGCCACACAGATTGAGAATAAATACAGCTTAAGAAAAAAAGAAAGATAGATAAGGATTTATTCCTAGGGTTGCCTGCACAAGTTGCTCAAATGTCTCATTGCCATGTGTATTTCCACAAGATTAAAGTAGAGCAGTGTCTGATCCAGAGGCAGTCCTCAACCCACTTCTCTGAGGTGTGTCCTTTGGTTCACTTCTCATCCTGGTTCTGTTCTCATCATCCCTTTGATGGAGATTGTGTCACTAGTTGCCACATTTCATGACTTAACATCCTCCAATTCCTGTGCTCTTAGCCCATGCTCACTAAACCACCTGCTAATCGTAATTTTCTTTCTTATGTAGATCTCTTTAAAAAATATCAACTCCATGGCATGTTAACATGAATATTCAAATTTACTTAGCAGTTTTGTCTTTTTTTGTAATTAATGAAATAACATTGTAGGTTAGTTAGCAGTTTCTTGTAAGAAAGCTAATTATAGAGAATTGCTACCCCTGATTTTGAAAAATTTAGGAAGGGAAAAAATGTGTTTTTACCTTCTTGGGAAGAAAATAAGCATGCCTGCATTCCACAGAAGCTGTGCCAATCAGAGAAGTCCCATATTGGTCAATCACTTCCTAAAGCTTTTTCCATTTAACAATTGCCATGTATGGTGCTATTGAGTTTGCATTGAGTTTCCCTCTGAAAATTCATACACTGGAGGCTTGCTTGGTCTTTGGTGTGGTGGTGTTGAGATGTTGGAATCTTTAAAAGGTGGGGCTTACTGGAAGGGACTTATGTTAGAGCCTCCAAGGGGATTGATACTGGGCTCACAGGGTGAATGCACTATCCCGAGAACAGATGGTTATAAAGTGAGTTCAGCATTGGTATGTGACCTCCTGCTTCTGACTCTCCATTTTGCTTCTTCCTCTTGCATGTGCTACCATCATGCTCTGCCTGCCATGCTGTGATGCAGCCAGAAGATGCTTGCCAGAACTGAGCAGGTGCAGGTGCCATGCTCATGAACATCCAAAATTTGAACTACATAAACCTGTTTTCTAAATAAAGTACTTACTGCTGGATACGTTCACATATCTCAAGATTTGCTTGTTTACTTGAAATTCAGAGTTACAGAGAAAGTGAGAGAGAGAGAAAAAGAGAGAGAGAGAATCAGAAGGGGAGGGAGATCCTCTATCCACTGGTTCACAACCCAGATGATAGCAGTTATAGCAGTGGCTAGGTCTGGGCCAGGCTGAAACCAGAAGCCAGGAAGTCCATCCAGATTTCCCACATGTACGTCAGGAGCTCAATTACTTAAGTCATCATCAGTTTCTTTCCCAGGTACATTAAGATGGAAAGTAGAGCAGCCAGGGCTTGAACCAGCGCACACACATGGGATTCTGGCATCACAGGCAGTGATTTGATTCACTTTACACAATGCTGGCCACCAGATTTTTTGTTGTTGTTATAGCAGCAGAAAATAAACGAATACATTTGTCCTCTTAAATTACATGATATGACTCCTTAAGCCAGTTTAGGTGTCAAAAATTCTACTGGATATCAGTAATCCCAATATTCTTAACTTGGATGAAAGCTTTTGTTGGGAGACACCAGGACTCCAACCTCAGTCTGATTCAGAATTCTTTCCTGCCTTTGGAGATTCCTGTGGGACCTAGAGTCTGGGTTTTTATCCTAATTTATTCTACTACACAGAGTCAACAGACCACATGTTGACAACCTCTTTTGGGCTGTGGTACTTACACATTGTGGATGATAGGATTAGTAAGAAATCTTTTCCTCTCCTGAAAGTCAGGGTTTCCTCCACTGACCAGAGTGAAATATATATCCAGAAGGAAAGTGGAAGAGAAGGAAGCCAGCATGGGGTACAGAGCAGAAAAATAAGTTGTTGGTGGTAGCCTTAGGAAGTAGCTGGAAGACTTCATGCAGGCGGTTTGCATGAAGCTGTGGCACTTAGTACCTGTTATTATGCTGCTTTGTATAGAATGTGATTCCAGGTTTAAAGCTGAAATTAGCACAGACATCTTTGGCCAATGTCAGACTCCCTCTACCTACCTCAAATCCTGACAGGAGTATGTCGTGTTGCAAACATACACGTTACAATTCAGCTTCTCTCCTGTCCTAGAAGCCAACAATATTGGAGTTTCTAATCAGCTGCTGGTGTTTGAGATCTTTATTCATTGACATTTGGCAATCTGGCCTACAGAACCAAGAAAAATGCTGGAATAGGGCTAACTCGGAGTCTAGTAGAGCCTTTCTTTGTTTTAAAGATGTAGAAACTGGGACCAGCATTGTGGTACAGCGAGTAAAGCTGCTGTATGTGATACCAGCATCCCTTCTGGGACTGATTTTGATTCCTAGATGCTCTCCTTCCTATCCAGATCCCTGCTAGTGACCTGAGAAAGGTAGTGGAAGATGGCCCAAGTGTTGGTACTCCTGCCACCATCATGATAGACCTGGAAGAAGCTCCTGGCCCCCAACTTCAGTATGACCCAGTGCTGGCTGTTGTAACTACAGGGAAGTTTTATCAGTGAATGGAAGATCTCTCTCTCTCTGCTCCTTCCCACTTCTCTGCAACACTGACTTTCAACTAAATTATCTTTAAACAAAAAATATACAGAATCAGGGCAGACGAAGAGTACGTGATTCACCAAAGTCAAGCAGTCTTCTAGAGGAAGAACTGAGAAGTAGGTCTGTTGACTTGACTACATCACAACCAGCCACTTGCTCCCAAAGCAAGCCATTACATCCCCCAAGATCTCCAAGGGCTTTCTGGATCAGCATGGAGCCAGTTATATCTGTTGGTTTGATAAAGTGTTTAAATATATCTATATCATACATATAACACATTTCATTTTGATTATACTTTTTAAAAATCAAGAGGCAGAGGTAGAGTGGGCTTCTATTTGCTAGCTAGTTCATGCCTCAGATCTTTATAGCAGCTGCAGCTGGGCCATGCCTAAGCCTTAAGTGGAAACTAGGTCAAGGTCTCCCACATGAGTGGTGGGAATTCAGTGACTTGGGCTGTCATCACTGCTCCCAGACTGTGCATAGCTGGCATGAAGTATCTGGTACTCCAATAAGGGATGGCGGTGTCTTAACTGCCCCCTTAGCTAGGTTAAATGCCATTCCTACATCTCAGTTTTATTCATTTCACTCTTTGTAATTCTTCATTGCCTTATGCCAACCTTGGTGTGTGTGTGTGTGTGTGTGTCCGTGCTTTTTCTAACCAATGGTCCTTCTAAGTCATGTTCCTCCTAAAGTAAGCACAATCCCCATGTAGTGGCTGGAAGATAAATGTAGACCATTTGGAATCTGGGAGAGAACCTCCTCCTTTGTGATATCCCAAAGCTTCACATTCCAAATTAAGGAAAATGAGGCTCTAGAGGGTGAAGAGCTGCTGAAGGCCTCGGAGTAAGCCAGTGGGGCCAGGGAGAGTCAGGACCACATGGAATCCACAATGTGAACATGGCCAAATCTCATCCTCTTGCACTAGGACATGGTGGGCTCCTGGAACGCAGGAAGGTGTTAGGACTCCAGAGCTCCTGGCCCAGCGCTGGGCACATGTTAGTACTCAGCATTGCATGATATTGCTGAGAAGGTCACAAGCTAAAGCAGTTCTCCGTACAAAGGAGGCTTATTCAGTGTAGTGCAAAGGCCTGTTGGATGCCTGTTTTGCTGTTGTCTTTGAGCTGCCAGCCCATGCTTTCTGGTCTGTACCTGTTCTACTTTAGCATCTCTTACCCAGGACGCTTTTGTGTTCCAACTGAATTTCCTGACAGGCAGAAAATCTCAGCCTCCCTTACCAGAAGAAGGGTGAGCACCCAGGACCTCACCCCCTTCTATTTATAACTGGCATCAATGCCAGGTAGTCCTGTTGGGAGTACTGGGGCAGGGCTCAGAACATGCCAGGCCTTCAGCAGGAAATTGCGCTAGGACAGCTCCTTAGGGAGGGCTTGGAAATGCTGCAGATGGGGAGGGTGCAGGGTGACAGACTGTGGGTGGCACTTTTCTTTGTATTCCAAATAGGCTGAGAATTGTCTTTTTGTCTCTGTAATGGAAGAAACGGGGTAGGAGTGGCGGTGGCAGGAATGAGAGCAGACCAAGGCTCTTTCCAGAGGGGGTTGGAGTAAAGCTCCAGGAATTTCCTTGCAAGTGACAAATTGTGCGTCTGTGTTTGTTTGTTGTAGTTATATTAGCTCCTCACCAAAGCCCATAGTGTAAGACCAACTCCATCTTCAAAATCTTTGGAAGATTCAGCTACACCTGTCATTTCCTCATCACCTCTCTCCAACACCTGATGTCATTTCTAGAGAAATGTGTGCATACCAGAAATAAGGAGAGGGAGAGCTTCTAACAGTTCATGAAAAGTACATGCTACCTTTTAATTCCTTTTGTTCCACCAACCTTTTAAAAGGTATAAGCAAAATCCTAGTTTCTATTATAATGAGTACACATCTCACTGCCAAGCAACTTTCTTTCACAGCTCTAAATTCGTAGTCCCTTTCTATTCTGAGCTCCCTTTTCATTCATGTGGTGGAGACTTACTCTGGATGGTAGACGTTTCCCAAGCTCTTTCCTACCCAGGGGGATTGTATACAATCCAAGCCCTTAGGTAGGATAGGGATGCTTATTTAGGATGAAGGAGATGGGTGTTGCAACAGACACACTGTCTTCTAAGCCATTGTCAGCAGAGGAGTCAGCTGAGATCCACCCTTCATCCACTAGGTCCTTGGCCATAGGCCACATGTGCTGTGTGAGCTGCCCCTCTCTGGCCTGGGCATTGGAGACCTCCACTATCAGCAAGGTGAGCCCCTAGAGCTGTGCAGGGCCCTGCCTGCCCAGGTTGAGGTTGTACTTCCTTCCCAGGGCCTTTTGGATCCTGAACTGAGTATCAGGTTCTTTCTTTGAAGTCTGAATTTGCTGAACCTTCTAATTCATTTTTCAAAATGTTACAGGTTTTGCTTTTTTGTTTGTTTTGTTTTGTTTTTTAGTTTGTATAAGCCTTTGTGATTTAGTCATTTCGAATTAACTCATTTTGAAAAACATAAGCGACACTGCATGTCAAAGACAAACATGTCCTGGGTCCAGCTTTATCCCAAGGCCCAACATCATGTAACCCTCTGCTCTAAAGGCTTGGTCTTATGGAGAGCAAAGCAGAAGGACATGATTTTTTATCCTTAAGTAAGCACAGGATTGTCTATCTGCTTGAATATGAAAGAAAGGCATAGGGGAAGCATCTAGGAACCAAGTATCAGCTAACATTTCTTTCTTCTCTTTAAAAAAGTATTATGTGCTGGGCCCGGCGCGGTGGCGCAGTGGTTAAGGTCATCGCCTTGCACGCCCGGGATCCCATATGGGTGCCGGTTCTATCCCTGGCAGCCCCGCTTCCCTTCCAGCTCCCTGCCTGTGGCCTGGGAAAGCAGTTAATGATGGCCCAAAGCTTTGGGACCCTGCACCCGCGTGGGAGACCCAGAAGAGGCTCCTGGCTTCGGATCGGCATAGCATCGGCCGTTGCGCTCACTTGGGGAGTGAATCATCGGACAGAAGATCTTCCTCTCTGTTTCTCCTCTCTGTATATCTGCCTTTCCAATAAAAAAATAATAAAAATAAATCTTTAAAAAAAAGTATTATGTGCCTAAATGGAAAAGCTCAATATTTCTTTTAAGATTTATTTTATGTATTTGAAAGGCAGAATTACAGAGAATAAGGGAGAGACAGAGATTTTCCATCTGCTGGTTCACTTCCTAAATGACTGAGATGATTGTAAATTCTGGGCCAGGTTGAAATCATGAACCTGGAACTCCACCTGAATGGAGCAGCCAAAACATTAACTGACAGGGCCCGGCATGATGGCTCAATTGGCTAAATCCTTCTCTTATAAGCACCAGGAATCCACATGGGTGCCAGTGTGTGTCCTGTCTGCTCCACCTCCAATCCGGCTGCCTGCTTGTGGCCTGGAAGGGCAGCGGAGGCTGGCCCAAGTCCATGGGACCCTGCACCCATGTGAAAGACCTGGAAGAGGCTCCTGGTTTCAGATCACCTCAGTTAGGGCTGTTGTGGCCATATGGGAGTGATCCAATGGATCTCTCTCTCTCTCTCTGTAAATCCGCCTTTCCACTTAAAAAAAAATACATCTTTTTAAAAAAATACACAATTAAAAAATGAAATTTAAAAAAAAATCCAGCATTAAAGGTGGCAGTTTACCCTGGCCACCCCAAGATTTTTGTTTAGATTTTTTCTAAAGACGTATTGACTTTTATTGGAAAGACAGATTTTGTAATGAGAGGAGAGACACAGAGATCTTCCATCCACTGGTTCACTCCCCAAATTGCTGTGATGGCTGGAACTGAACTGGTTCAAAGCTGGGAGCCAGGAGCTTCACTGGGATTTCCTACACAGGTGCAGGAGCCCTAGGTCTTGAACCCTTGCCTGCTGCTTTCCCAGGCTGCAAGCAAGGAGCTGGATCAGAAATGGAGCATCTGAAACCTGAACTGGCTCCCACATGGGATGTTATACTCAAGGCAGAGAATTAGCCTGCTACACCATGGTGCTGTTCCCCTCCCACACTTTTTAAGGTATTTTAAAAAATTATTTGGAAGGTAGAGTTTCAGAGAGAAAGGAAGAGACAGAGAAGAGAGATATTCTATCCACTTGTTCACTCTTCAAATGGCCGCAGTCACCGAGGTTGGTCCAGGCAAAAGCCAAGAGGCAAAGTTGCCATCTAGATCCCCGGTATAATGGCCCATCTTCTGCTGCTTTTCCAGGAGCTGGGTTGGAAATAAAATAAATGGGACAACCGAGGCCTCGAGAGCTAAGTGACTTGATTACGGTCACCTAGTCAGTGTTTCTCAGCTCTCTCTCTGTCATGCTTCCTCCCAGGCAAATCAACGCTCAGGACGCTGTGTTATGCTTAAGGTAGGAGTGCCATGTGGGAATAGGGATGATTCAAGAATACAGCATATAAAGCTGAGACAGGAAGATCCAAGAGGCCAGGAGAAGTCAGAGAGAATGAGCAAATACTAATCTTTGCTAAGTTGTTTTTTTACGCTGGCTGCACCTTAGAATCCTAAGAAGAACCCCTCAAATTTTTGCAGATCTGGGCTCCATCTCTGAAGACTGATCATTTCAGTTCATGAAGGGTCGGCTCAGCTGTCCGGCTTTGAAGGCTCTCCTGGTAATCTTCAGGTGCAATGAGGTGGAGAAAGGCCATTGCACACTACAGTTAATATGAACACGTCTCTTCAAGTGAAAGGCAATGGCTCACCCTATTGTTCTACACATGCTCTGCTCTTAGTTGCAGCAAAGCTGCTGTCTTCAGAACCCAGCCTACCAAGCCATTACAGAATATCCCTGGAGCTTTCAATCATCAAGCTACTGGTTCTTCTACTTAGAGGTCTGTTCTTTGGGTACACTCTGTAGGATCCTATCCTCCTATTGAGTTGAAATTGTATATTGTTACATCTTTCTCTCTTGCTAGGAAACTGGGCTGTGAACATCTTTGGAACAGGGAATCCAACTGAGTCTTAGTTTTAACTGCAGAGCTTGATTTTTACATGGTTGGTTTTCCATAAATAATAGCTGAAGTAAGGAATGAGTGAAGCTGTTAGAGTCAAGTATGTTTCAGATATCCTCAGTTCAACCCAAAAATTACCCCTAACTCTGCCAACTCTTTACTGTGTCCCCAAAGAAAGTAAAGAAAGCAATTAACAAACACCACATGAAAGAGATGTGTGCAAAATAACATGACATATCCCATTTATCTCAGAAGAAGAAATAGGAAGAGATTGTAAGATCCAAAAGGATGGGAATCTTCATTGGTTTTGTTCCCTGATAAATGAGTATTTCCAGTCCTACGACAGTCTATGAGAAAGTGATAATTGAATGAGTGGCTGCAGAATGAACAGATGGTACCAGGATGATTTTCTTTCCTCCTCATCCTCTTTTCTCATTTGTCAATTGCTCCATGGATGCTGGTCTCTGTTTTGAGTGCTGTGTTGTGTCCCTGGACTAGAATGCCAGGAGTTCTCTTTAACAACAGTCTGACTGGGAATTTTATGGCTCTGAACAGGATGTTTGTAAACAACATGTGAATAAATCCCAGTAACACCCTAAGAGCTTCTTTGGAATGTAATCTTTTAAAGTGACTGCAATGCAGTCTGAAGATCTTATCATTTCTCTAACCTTTCATACTCACCCTAATGCACATGTTCTCTTAGAGGAATAGCTCAAGTAACACCAAAGCATTATACGTTAATCATCACTCAGCTTTGGTAAACTGGAACCACATGCTCTGTTCTTTTCCTTGAGAACTGCCCAGAGGGCAGATTCCAAACTAAATTTGATGATCCCTTGATGACTCCTTGTCTTACTGAAGCATTGACAGAGAGTAACAGTATCCTAGAGCTGGAAGCATCTCTGAGAGCATCTGGTATAACCCCATGTGTCTGATGGATGAGGAAGCTGAGGTCTGAAGACAAATCACTTGATCCAAGTACCATAGTTCATTGGTTGCTAATAAGAGCATCAGCTGGAACCCTAGCTTCCCTAGTCGCCTGTATTTTCTGCTTTATCACCAGCTCTGAGATACACCTTATTCTGGGTCCAAAGTTTAATGTAGGAATAGCAAGTCATCCTCTGTTACTTATGATGACCAGAAACTAAAAGACAATAAAAGAAAAAAAATGGAGAAATAAGGAAAAAGAAAAAGAAAGGAACTTTAGAGTTAAACTCCTTAAAATAAATCCTTTCTGGTTAAAAGTTAAAAGGTTAGAAATTCACTGGTTTCAACTTGAAAGAACAGATGGTGATTATTTATTTGGTTATCAACTTCAAACACTGGTCCTCCTGAAAGATTTTTTGTAAACCAAATTATTTTTCCAGATTTGGAACTTCACAAAGGAATAAAATCAAAACACTAATATCTTAAGCTGATTTATTATGTCCCACATACATTTTATATGTTTAGAATATCCTCTCCCCTGAGTCAGTATCTCTGCCCTGGCTGAACTCTGTGCAGTCACATCCTACATATTTTTTTTCCCAAACTCAGTACAATTTCCTCTCCTTTCTAAATGTTCTCTTTGCCACCTGCTGTGCCTAGAATAATGTACTCCTTCAACTTTGTGAACATTTATGAACAAATTGAATGGTTAAATATTCATTTTAATTGTGTGCTAGGAGATTATATTACTAGCATATTGCGCCCTTAATTTCATGCTTATTTTTCATTTTAATGGTTATTTTTGATTATTTGAAAGGCAGACAGAGAGAGATAAAGAATGAAAAAGAGAGAGTATCACTCCTCAAGCACCTGTAATGACATGGATTGGGCCAGGTTAAAACCAGTAGATAAAAACTCACTCTTTCATATGGGTGCCAATGGAAACCCCAAAACTGGAGCCATCATTACTGCCTCCCCAGTTCTGCATTGTCAGGAAGCTAGAATCAGGAACCAGAGCTAAGAATCAAACGCAGGTACTAGATACAGAGTGCAAGCATCTTACCATTATCTTTACCACTAGACCAAATGCTCACACTAATGCTTACATTTTAACAGATAATATAATTGAAGGTTGTGAAAGTTCATTATTGCTGCAAAACAAACCATCCCAAAATGTAGTGACTTAACAACAATACTTGACTGAGCTAAAGATTCCATTGGTTGGTAACTATAGGCTGGATTGAGCAATTTTTTGGTTTGAGCTGGGCTCCCAAGGTCCCTCATCTTCCATAAGACTTACCAAGTTTGTTTTTTTTTTTTTTGATGGGGGGGTTGGCTCTTGGAGCCAAGGATCCCAGAGATGTAAAAGAATCACACAAGGCCTCTTGAAGATATTCAAGATTGTCATGCCCACACTTCTGCTGTGTTGTTGACTCAATCAAGTCATTAGACTAGTTCTTCACTTTACACAGAAGGACCTATTGCAAGAGCCATAGACATAGAGAAGGCAGAAGAACTATGAACACATTTCAATCAACTTACTACAAAAGTTGGTTTAAAGAAAATTTAAGAAGTGTGAAAACATGGTAGACACCAAGAATTTCTCATCCAAATAGATGCATACAAATCAAGACAATTTTTGTGTCACCATCAAATGATGCCAGCCTGGGGTGTGAGTGAAGTAAGACTGTTTCTTATGGGTTTCTAGAATTCTGGCCCAATCTAAAGCTTCCTTCAGATCTCAGGACTGGAGCTGAGAGGGAGTGTTTGGAGGTAGAGAAAGATTCCTTAGGGTATCTCTTAAAATGTTATTTTCCTCCATAGCTTCAGACAGCTAATGCCATGGGGTGGAGCTAGGATTACTCCTAACGTGTATGCAAGCCTGGTAAAGCTACTTGGCAATGTGCTGCCAGTTTGAGAGAGATGTTTGGCTGTGGATCCAACTATTATGACCCTAACAATGTGACACAGCCACTTGAAATGCTGGGACTTAAAAAACAATCAAAGTTTCAGTCTAGGAAAGCATTAGCAATGTGAAGATTGATATTTTCAGTTTTTGATCCCTGCCCTGGAGTTGAGATGAGGGGTACAACGATAAACCATGTCAAGAGATTGACAGCAAGCCAGAAAGTTAATTTGGGCTTCAGGCTAAAATTAAATTCAAACACACTAGAATTATGGTTCGTATTAATTCAGGTTTTCACAAGCAACTCCTTGCATAACTGGAAAAGTACTAATTGACCCATTCTTACTAAGGGAGATAGTATAATTGAATTGAAAGAAAAGAGGGAACAAGGGAGGCAGAGAAAGAGGAAACAGAAGAGAAGTAGTTGTCCACAAGGAAGACCCCAGTGCGTCAAGTACTAGTCCAATGCATGATTGTGAGTGGTGCAATAAGAGGCCACAACAAACACCACTTGTCTAGCCATGGTTCCTCCTGAGAGTAGCTGCAGTTAAGGAAAGCACTGTTCAACTCCTGATGTATTCATTTCTTATGGCTTCTGTGACAAAGCTCAGCAACTGGGTGACTTGGAACAACAACAGTTTGCTCTCACAGTGTTGAAGCTGGAAGTCTCAAGTTAAGCTTCTTGTAGCTCTGACACCTATAGGCAAGGAGCCCTAAGAACCCTTCGTTTCCCCTTCCAGCTTCAGAGGTCCTATGCATTTCTTGACATCTAAAAGGTTCACCTTAGCCCCCCATCTTTGGAGGGCTTTCTCCCTGGGTCTCTTCACAGATACTTTCCTCTATGCATGTCACCTCTGGGCCCACATATCTTCCTCTCTATAAGCATTCCAGTAGCTACATTGGGTTGTAACCCAATCCAGTGATGAACTTCAATTCCAATACATTTGCGAATGTCCAATCTCCAAATCCAAACCTAATCAGAGATAGTAGGGGTTGGGATGGCAACATATTGGAGGGGGCAGGGATACAGTTCAACCCGCAGCATGTAGGATAGTGCCACGTATCTAGACTGGGAGATTTATTATCTACATTGTAATCTCCTTACTACACATACCTTCAAAGGAAATCTAGAGAGAAAATAGGAATTGCTAAAAGAATAAAAAATTATGAAGTGCTTTGTAATCAGAAACTCCAGAAAGTAAGTTTTTAAACATATTTAAAGAATGTTGTCTGTATCTACACATCATCATATATTGCTATTAGTGAACATCAGTGGCAAGCAGCTGTTTATTCTTAAGATACAGTGAAAGAGTGAAATGGTTATATTTCTAAAAATATAAAAGAGTTTGCTATAGTCAGTCTATCTAATAAGTGCATTGGCTTTGCAACTCATATGCACCTAGACTGCTAGCTAGACCCTGTCCGTCTTTGGCTAATGAAAAAACATCCCAGGGCTACAACAGAAATGTAATCAGAGATTCTGTATAGTTTTCAAATATCTTTTGACACAATGCCAAAGTAGGCATGCATCCTTAATAAGTGGTAAGTTTGAAAGAGATCTCCCTGCCTCTTATACAGACATTTGCACACAACACACATACACATTTATTGGTGTTCCTTAGGGAAATGATTCATGTCTGTCTTTTCACTCAGACTCTTTCGATACCCAGTTATGTGACTGACCTTCCTCTCTCCCCGTTTCTATGGAGTCGTTTATTATGAGAGGAGTTTTACCCAACTGTAACAGCAACAAGTCCTGTAAAGGCAGACATGTTTAAATGCTTTCCTAGTATCTATTATACCACCCTTTCTGTGTTACAGAACTCTACTTTTTCTTTCAGGGCAGTAATGGTCCTGCTTTAAAAAAAAAATAGCAAAACCACCTGTCTGGACTCCTTTGCAACTAAGGATGGCCATGTGCTCTGGCCTTTGAGAAATAAGTGAAAGCTACTAGAAAGAGCCACGGGTGGGGGGACGGGGAACTCAGAGAAAAAGGACATTCTCATATGTCTGATGTGCGACTTGGCTTTACTGCCTTATCGTGGGCATTGCTCTAACACAGCTGAATGTGTTTGTCACAGCTGATGCTGCTTCTCCTTCTTAGGTCAGAAGTTAAGGTGCTGATTGATTTGAGAGAGAGGATGAAACTCACCAAAGAGCAATAGGAAGTTGTTATAATTTTCGATCTTGTTAAATATCTTTGTGAAACTGTTTTCCAGGTTAAGCATGCTGTGGGACATTTCTTGGTTTTTATGATTCTCAGGATGCAAGAGTGCCAATTAGTGTATCTGAGACCTAGAAGTGTCTGTCTGTATTTGTGTCACCCTTAGGGCCTTGGATAGGTAAGGGTGATGGGACTTGGGAACTGTAAAATCAATCAACATGAGGAGGCACAGCTTTTGTGATGGAGGAATGAAGCACTATGGAAAAGAAATCTGGGAGAACAGAGCTAACGCTGATGGCTGAAATAGTAAAGAATACCAGGAAATCCAAGGTACCATTAGGCAAAGAGCCGTATTGAAGAGTCTGAAGAGACTTGACATGTTAGAAAATTAAATACATAATGTGGACTCAATGTGTCCTCATTGAATGAGAGAAAGAGAAAACACATAAATGAAAAGTATTGAAACCAGAGATGTGGACAAATCATATGTAAACAAAAACAGAAACAGAAATTACAATGATAATTTTTCTCAAGCTGAAGTGGATACCTGAATAACAAAAGGATTTATCACAGTGCAAAATGGTTAAGAGTGGGAGAAATATGTTTTATTCACACAATTAAGTAGTATTTAAACTCCCATCTGTAGGTTGGGTGTTTGATAGAGCAGTTAAGATGCTGGTTGCTTTACCTCCATCTCAAGTTGAAGTGCATGTTTGAGTCCCCTTTCCACTCATAGTTTGATTCCAGTTCCCAGCTAATGTGCCCTTGGGAACAACAGATAATGGCAGTTGATTTCTCACTACCTATGTGGGAAAACCAGGCTGGATCCCCAGCTCCTGGCAAGCATCTGGGGACTGAACTAATGAGTGGAGATCTCTGTGCTTCAGATAAATTAAAGAAAACAACAATATTTACAAAATACTTTAATACAGTGAGGAAATGCTTATATTTACTCTAAAATATCAAGTGAAAAACCCAGAAAGCAAAATTTTTGTTTGTTTAGAACAATAGTAGATAATATAACAAGTGATCTCTTCGATCCTAGTGAACATGTCAGTGCATTTCTCATTCGAGGTCCAAGCCTTCCACACAATATCTTAGCAACTGTTTTAGTCAGTTCTGCTCTACTCTACCTCAAACACCCGAGAAAAGTTACCAAGGATGGAAGAAGAGTTTATTGGGGATTACAGTTTGGAGGATTACAGTGAGACTGGGTGGCCCCATTAGCCTGGTGTCCAAAGCAGGCTGATTAAGCTAGAGTTCAGCGTGAATCTCGTGGGACAGGGAGAAAGAGGCACACTCTTTCCCTTCCTGCCTGTGCTCTGTCTTTGTAATGCCATCATGATTTGGTCATGGGGTCCACCCTAGCCACCTACTCTAATCTATCACTTCCCCAAGACCCCAGACTCCACCTTCACACTCTATAATTGGATCAGGCCTCCACATTAATCCACAGTTAGCATTACTCGAACAACTGTTAAGATAGGATTTGGGGGTTTAAGCATCTGCATGAGATTAGGGAGTTAAATCATTTTCACTCCATTGCAGTAACAGTGGTTCTTTCTGTCTTGTGGCTCTGTTTTCTCCTAAATCTTTTCCATTTAGCTGATGGAGAGATGAGACAGTTTGGGGAAGGCACACTGAAATTATATTCACGTGACGCATAAAGATGCTTTGGTCAACAGCAGAACATGCATATGATGGTGGTCCCATAAGCTTATAACAGAACTGAAAGTTTCCTATTGCCAGGTGATATCATAACTATTGCAATAGTGTAATACAGCATATTACTCACATGTAGGCATTGATGCTTGTGTAAAAAAATTAATAATAAAGCCCTACTCTGTGGTCCATGGTTGAAAGCATAGTGTTGGGAAAGCTTTTGGCATGGTAGTTAAAACATTATTTGGTGTTAACAACTGCTGGTGGAAAGGTTTGATGCCCAGCCAGTGTACCAAGGTGTTACAACTGATTTGAACCCTGAGAAACTTGTTCTGTCTGCAATGAGGTATGAAGCAGACAAGCAAATCAAGAAGGCAATTTTCAGCAAAATAATGTTATTGATAAGAGTAGATGGATTGGAATTACAGAGGGAAAGCAATCAGGAGAGCCTTTAGAAGGAAAGAGCCTTTGAAAGGAAAGTGATCTGGATGATTGGTACAAGGATTTTCGAGAAAAGTGCTTCCAGTGTGGTGAGTTCATCTCGCCGCCTTACCTCCCATTTCTCCAATCTGATTCTGACTTTCACAGGACAGAGACAATTTCTGTCTTGGAGCCTACCAATGAGGGGAGCTGTTTGTCTTTACTCCAGTCACCTTGCCTTCTGGGTGACCTTTGTACCAGAGCCTCATTTCTCCTGACGATCAACAAATACTCTGTCTTTCATTATAACACTTGCATTGCAGTTTAGGCTGCTTCCCAGCTAGGTCAGGAAAACCCTTAGTTTACTTTTATGCCAATCCCATGCTGACTCTTTTCATTCTGATTCTCCCACCTTTTGTGCCTGTGTTTGAATATGGCTCCACACCCAAGTTTAGTTTCCTACTGATGCATACCCTGGTAGGTAGCAGGTGATGGCTCAGGTATTTGGGTTTCTGACACACATGAAAGACTTTGATTGTATTCCAAATGTGTAGACATTTGGGAAGTAAACTGGTGGATGGGAGGTCTCTCTTATTCTCTATCTCTCTCACCCTATCTCTCAAATAAAAAGAGTAGAAATTTAAATAGAAATATAGGGTATACAACTGTATGCAGTTTATGACACTTATTAATGAAATCAATGCCTATGCTATTGGCATATGTTTTTTGCTATCACTACTTTAAGCATGTCCTTTTTACTCAACAATAGAATGTGTTACACAGTGAATAGTCTCACAATCTTGTGGCATCAAGATGTCCCATTAAGTGATTGACCTACACTATGTAGACTTATATAAATACATTCTGATGTTGATATGATGACAATATTATCTAATACATATTTCTCAGCATGGGTGCCTATTGTTAAGTGATATTTGACTGTTTTTTGGCCTGAAACTGTTACCCGTCATATATACTCACATTCCACCAGCCATATTACAGTGAAATGGCCACATCTATATGTAAGTGTGTAGCAAGTGAGGCTGCTATATGTAGTCCATTTGCATGGCCATAGAGAAAAATGAAATTTATTTAGTGAACACTTTATAAATTATTGTCTACATGGTTTCAACTGTGTAAATCTACAAGAGATAGGACTGTAAGAGGGTGAGAATTTGGTACAACAGGTTAGATGCCATGTGGATGCCCACATCCCATTTCAGCGTACCGGGGTTCAAGTCCTAGGTCTTCTTCTGATTCCAGCCTTCTGGTGCACACCGTGGGAGGCAGCAGATGATGGCCCAAGTGTTCAGATCCCTATTGCACATGTAGGAAATCTGAATTGATTGCTGAGCCCTTGACTATGGCCTGACTCACTCCTGGCCATTGTAGGCACTTGGAAAGTGAGCCAGTAGATGAAACATCTTGCATATACTCATTCATTCTCTTTGTTTCTCTTTCTGCCTTTCAAATGTGAATAAATAAATAGTAAGAAAATAAACTCAAAAGGTTTTAGATGGTCCTTTCTGGACAACAAATTTAAAAATATAATCTGTGCTTCTTTATTCTTTCAGCATTTTGAGGGAAAATGTGTGCACTTCGTACCAATTTCTACAATAGAAATCAAAATAAGAATAGTCATTATTGCTTGGGTTTGCAGTTAGGGTTTAATCACATGATTCATGTAAAGTGCATAACAGCATCTGACTCTGCGGGTAATGTTATTACTGTTATTAGTCTCTGGCAACTTGGTTCACCCTTCAGTACAAATGCTTTGAGCAAGACAGACTGCTCTGAACCATAGCTCCAATCTCACACAAAATTTTCCTAATAACTCAAAGGCTACACACAAACACCCAGCATCAACAATTCAATCTTTCCTGGAAGAACTTGAAACTACCAGAACATAACAAATATTTTACAAGTGTTTTGCTTTTTGCACATTAGATTTTGGTATGCATTTTGAACAATTTCATAGAAATTATGTACAAAGGGTACCGTTTTGATTTTGAAGTACTTCCAACTCTAGTATACCTATGTATGACACATAGAAAAATGTTTATGACTATTCCCTATTCTCTAGTTGATTTTTAAGTCCACACATTCCAGGTTCACTGACTTATATATTTATCTTGAACCTTCTAGTTCTCAGAATTGTGAGGAACAAACATCCTTTATTTAAGTCACCCAGCCTAGCATGATTTTTCCTAGCATCCTAAGAGAGACAGTCCCTTGAAAACCTCATGGGCAATGTCACATAATACCGACAAACATGGGGTCTAGAGGCAGAAAATTCTGATTCCACTGTGGCTCTTCTGTTTAACACCTTGTTCACCTTAGATAAGTTATTTTACCTTTTGTACTTTGATTTGCACATCTTAATAAATAATAGCAATAACAAAAATAATAATGACATCTCTAATCCAGCTGTAAATACTCAATGAAAATGCATAACACTTGGTTTATAAATTGATAGCACTCCATAAATCCAAACTTATAATAATGACAGTAATAATTTTTAGTATCAGCGTAAAGAGGAAAATTTTGATAAAAAGGGAACAGTAAACTTTGTGGTATAAAGGTCAAGTATGATAAGAACTGAAAGGTAGTCAATAGATTTAGCAACTGAAAGGTCACTGGTGATACCAGAGGATAGGGTGAAGCTGAAGGTGAGTGCAGTAGTATGCAGCAGGAATGATGTTAGGAAATGAAAACAACAAGAGTGTTGCTTCTGGTAGAACACATTTTGAAAGTATTCAAGATCCACCATATGCAATATCCACTTTATGCAATGGCCATAGGGTGCCAACTTCAAAGGGCAGTGTATCAGCAACTCTTCAGAGCTGTGCAAAAGATTGAGTCCTTTCTATTTTCACCATTTGGTGCATGTATAACCTGTTCTTACAGGAAAATTCTAGAAAACTCAAACTTCATGGCTTGTCTGGGTTTCTAAATCACACTTTCAACTATTTAAAGTTTCCCAGTGTACAGAGCAACTGATACAATAAATTTAAGAGAGAGAGCCTGATCTAAAGAGGTAGAGTAAGATTTTAGTCAAGTTACAAGTTCACCGGCTCCACGAGAATGGGTGATGGAGCCTTTGAGTGTTAGGAGTAATCAAATGCAAGCCAAAGATGGTGGGTTCAGCAATGTGAACATCACGTACTAAACTGCAACTGCTTGGCATGTGACTACCTATCTGTAAGGGTAATATTTAGAAATTGGTATTTATGTGACTTCTGTAATAATTGGAGCATTTGTCTGTGTGGCAATAAGCTTTCCAAGCTGCAGTGGTGGGGAAGGTGCTTTGAGTTTGTAAATCATTATTATTCCACTTAACAAGGCATCTGTGTCAGCAGTTACAATTTAAACAAACCTCTCTGAATAATCTCAGTCTATTGATTGAAGAATTCCTCGTGGGTAAGGATCATGATTACTGCTTCTCTGCATTTGAGATGACGGCTATGCTTATTACCCAAAAGGAAGAGGCAGTGGTTGTGTTGCATAAAAAGAGTTCTAGGTGTTTACAGAACCAAAAACATCTTTAGATCTTTCCATTGGGAGTATGTATTAGTAAGTGATTGTTAGGGCATGGGCTGCAGCCTCAAAGTCCAATATCCAATCCCAACTCCCTACCTTGCTGTGACTGTGCCACCTGTCACCCTCCCTAGTCCTCTATCCCTTGTCTACTAAATGGGACCATTGTGTCAACCACATGGGTTACTGGGCAAATGAAATGAGTTCTGGGTGTTTGGAGTGTTAAGATTTCTGTAAATGACTTTTAAAGGTGGACTCCTAACACATCCCTAATTTGTAAATTTAAATTTCTAATCCATCCCTTCTTTGTATTAGATTGTTCCTGTAACCATCAACTGTGTAATAACTTCTAGGTTCTTCCCTAAAGATGGAGAGAGGGAGGGGAATATCTGCTCATAATTACTGCCACAATTGTACACCACAATACAAATGTGGAGTAATGTGACCTGAAAGGCAGGTCCCTGATTGCCCTGCTAGCCCAGTAAGTGACCAAGAGACGGACATTAGCTCTCTGAGCTGCCTTCTTGATCTGTAAATTGTGTCTGGGAGGTATGTGGTGGCATGGAATTAATACAGCCTCAGTTTCTTCTGTCTTGACTACTCCTGGTCTGGAATCAGAGATTTCTGTCCATCCTGATGTCTTGAATTCAGCACCATGGCCAGTCATATTATCAGCCACAACAATTAAAGATTCTTCCTGAAGAACTTGTTGGTTAATTAAATCATTCCCAATAAATCAATTTGCTTAGATATAGTGCAGTCCTCTAAAGAAAATAACTTACTTATTGTAATCTAGATGTATACAAAAGTCACTATTTAGTTCCTGAATTGTATGTGCATGAATATTTGCTGATGGATAGACAAATTGATTATTTAACTCATATAATTTATTAAACAGAGTCAAACACAAGCACCTGTGTTCAGACATTTGCGGAAACATGGAAAGCTCTGTGTTCTGATCACTTGCCATTCTGTTGGTTCTGTTGTCCCAAAATATACCTATGCCTATAAGGATCCTGCAGGCTAATTTCAGCAGCTGGGAGCCTGCCCAGCCTGTCATTGGCATTTAGGTAGGCTGTTGCAAGAGGTCACCAGCCGAATCAGATAACTTGCCCAGTCAAGATCCACAGCCCCAGTTGGGACCTGGAGTGATAAGTCACAGTTACCCATCCAGATACCTCTGTTATAATAAATATGGAACTTGTTTAAAGGGTGTGTGCACACAAACAAGAGTGTGACCTTGGCCACACAGAGATCAGCATTGTCATTATTATGAACCAACTGCTAGCACAGCAGTTGCATAATAGAATCCCAATAGAGTACTAAGCATGTCTGCTTTCTCAGGGGTGGCTGAACTCTGAGACCGTCACAGACCAGGGTTTACATCTGTGCCTTAATAACTGTGCTATTTCTGTAATTTGAGGATAATAATGGTACCTCTTCATATGGAGCATGTGAGAATTCAATGAGATAATACATATTATGCTTAGTAAAGTTCTTTTTGCACATTAAGCTCTGAGGTTGTCCACTTATTTTTATTATTAAGCAATAACAATGGGCTCAGAGAGGTTAAAAAAGGAATGATTATTCTCAACACACTGCCAACAAAGGCAGAACTTGTCAGCTAACGCTGGCCTGGAATTGTCAGTTTGGGGCAAAGTCTTTTCAGGCAAGGATGGAAGGCCAATTGATGCAGTGGAAAGGCACAGGAAACCTGTGCCTTTGAACCTAGGCCTTGAGTGCTCTCAAGCCAGTCAAAGCCCAGCTGGCTTACTTGTTGAGCAAAATAAAATGTTAAAAAAAAAAATTAGGCGGTAGCAGCAGCAGCAGCAGCAGCAGTGGTGGCAGCAGCTCTTGGGGGATTCCGGAAAGATGGTGCTCATAAAGGAATTCCATGTGGTCTTGCCATGTTCAGTCTAGAAGCAAGTAAGAGTGAGACTGGTGGTGGAGAAGGAATTGAAGTGTTAAAGAATGAACCTTATGAGAAAGATGGTGTAAAAGGACAGTATATCCATAAAATTTACCACCTGAAGAGCAAAAGTCCTGCCTACGTGAGGATGATAGCTCTGAAGGGTTCCTGGTGTTTCATGAAAAACACTCATGGAACTTCTACCCCTACTGTAGAAGAGTTGTAACGAATGAATATATGAAATGTGATATCTTCATTAAAATTGAAACATGGCACAAATAAGACTTGGGAACATTAGAAAATGTACATGGTTTAGATCCAAACACATGGAAAATGGTTGAAATTGTCCACATAAATAGTGCAGATCAATGTCAAGTCGAACAAGCAGACTGTAAAGCTGAAGAAGATCTGGCATTATTTCAGTCAGTCAAGACCAACAAAGGCCCTTTGGGACCCAGCGGGAAGAAGGAGCTGGCCAAGAAGCCTGACTGTCCCCAGATGTGTGCCTATAAGCTGGTGACCATCAAGTTCAAGTGGTGGAGTCTGCAAAGTAAAGTAGAAAACGTCATTCAGAAGCTGGATTGATCTGACGATGGAAGACATCAGGAGAATGGCAGACGAAACTCAGAAAGAAATAGAACAATGCATAAGGGCTCTGTCCAAGCCATGTCGGCTACTGATGTCTAGCTGAGTCCCTTGTAGGGTCAGAGACAAAACCCAACTGTTTACACAATCAAGGCCAAGTGAAGGGAACCAGTGCAGCCAGTGATGAGTGACAAAGAATCTGCCCAGAGTGTTGGCATCAGCTAGATAATGTGCTAGAGATGATGTACATGTGTGTGGAGGTTCCCGGTCCTGGAAGAGGACTCCAGGGCACTGACCCCTGATATCCATCTATGCTTCTCTGGGAAAAGACTTCCTATATTCTATTCCTAGCATAGGAGAACTTTACCTGGGTCACCTCAGTCTACATTACCTACCCATGGCCTGGAAGACAAGCAGTTCTCATGTGTGAAAAAGCAAGTTTGGGAATTTGCAGAAGTTTTTCTTATCTATGTCTAATTTTTTAAGTCTAAACTACTATGAAATTCGAAAAGAAATTTGTTCAGGATGATCCTCATCTCTTTCTTTTTGGGATAGTATGTCTCTTGGCTTAGTTTGAAGGTAAATTAGATTCATGGGAAAGAAAAAATATTGAGAAATTTCAGGACAGATAATGGGAGATATCTTAAAACTATTATTTCCATGAGAATGGCAAAGATCTACAGTAACGTCATTGGAACACATCATTCATTTGTGAGTATTTATAGAGAGCCAACATATGCCAGGTTATGAGGGTAACAATAAGCTGCACTTTCCCAGTTTTCTTTCAAAAAAGAGTTTATTTGAGAGGAAGAGAGCTAAAGAAAATAGAGTTCCCATCTGCTGGATCATTCCCCTAAGGTCAATAATGGCCAGGACTGGGCCTGCTTGAAGTGAGGAGCTGGGAGCTCAGTCCAAGTCTTGCATTTTGATGGCAGGGACCTAACTACTTGGGCTAGTACTGCTGCCTTTAAGAGCCTGCCTTACCAGGCAGCTGGAATCAGAAGCCAGAGACAGGAGTTGAAGTGAGATACTCCAACATGGGACACAGGTATCTTAATTAACCTCTTAACCACTAGGCTAAATGTCTGCCTCAAGCACTCTCACTCTCATTCTCACTTTCACAGTCCAGAAATTAGACGCCATAATTATTCACAAGTTCAATTGTGTGGTTTACTGAAACTCTCACAGAAAATGAGCTGATTTCTTTTTTCAAGATTTCTGTGATGAGAATAAAGCTATTTGCTTGGGAGGGGACCATTGTATCAGGATCTCTATTCAGGGTTGCTGTATCCTAACCCTATCTACATTTTGTGTTAATTATCTATTGCATAATAAGTTACCCCCACAGTTTGGCTGATTAAAGCATTAAACATTTATTATATTACAATTTCTGCATACCTAGATTTGCAGGGTGCCTTTGGCCCAGCACATATCATAAGGTTGCCGTCAAAGTATCAGCAGGGCTTGTAGTTATTTGAAAACATGTGGAGGCTGAAGGAACTTCTGCCAACTGTACTCATGTGCACTTATCAGTGGGCAGATGGCTTTACCAAAATGAGAAAACCTAAGTAGATGGGGAAAGAGTGCCCAAGATAGAAGTCACAGTCTTATTATAATATCCTATAGATTCTGCTCTTTCCTATTGGTGAGGAGCAAGTCAACAAATCCATCCCACACTCTAGGGAAAGAGATTATGCTAATATACAAATGTCAGGAAGTGGAAATTACTGGATGTCAGAGTCTGTTGAACACAACATTCTGCTGGCCATAAATGCCTCCTGGCTTATAGGCCACAGTAAAAGAGTACTTCAAAAATTCACAACAAATGGCAGTAAAATATGTGTTTAGAAAAATGTACAGTAGCAGGCCATGTTTGGCTGCTTCTCCAACCTGGCCTCCCTCAGCATCTGGCTTTGCACTTAGTAGTGCCTGGAGTAAGCAGCACCATCTGGAGACCCATCTGGATCCAGTAGCAATAGCCAGATCAAGTGGTCCAACCCAGTCTTCAGGGCTAAAACAATCCAGGATTACCTGACCTCCCTGTGAAGAAGTGAAAGAGTATCTAGAAAAGAAAAGAAAAAGACTAGGCCTGGCATGGTAGCCTAGTGGCTAAAGTTCTTGCAATGCATACACTGGGATCCCATGTGGGCACCAGTTTTAATCCTGGCAGCCCCGCTTCCCATCCAGCTTGGGAAGGCCATCAAAGATGGCCCAAAGACTTGGGACCATGCACCCACATGGGAAACCTGTAGGAAATTCCTGGCTCCTGGCTTCATATCAGCACAGCTCCAGCCGTTGTGGTTATTTTGGTAGTGACTCATCAGATGGAAGATCTTTCTCTGTTTCTCTTCCTCTCTGTATATCTGCCTTTCCAATAAAAATGAATAAGTCTTAAAGAAAGAAAATAGTTCCAAGGCTTTGGCTGAATTAAAAAAAAAATGAATGAGAATTGGAAGAATGATCTAGAAAAGCCCAGAGAGAAACTAATATGAGTGGAATCCAGAGCTCATCCAAACAGAGACATGGCAAGTAAAATGAAAATAAATCTGGTAGGTGTTTGTCTATTTCATCAAGCTCTCATTCTTCTGGCAGTTCTTGAGCTTTGAAGATGAGAATAAGAGGCAAGAAAAAAAGAGAAAAAGAACTACTCAGACAAGTCTTCCAAAAATTCCTTGTCAGAAAGTGAATCAGACAGGAAAGATACTTTTTAAAAGAACCAGAAATCAAAGACTGAGAAAGAAGAGGACATTACAGGACTCAGCGAAAAGATGGACACTGAAGGTATGCCTGTATCATTTGAAGCCTTGTCAGAATCAGATTATATTGACAAAGTCTGAGTGAAAAGAGAGAGAGTGAAGAATGGTAAAAAGTAAAAGAAAAAAAATACAATAAGAGGGAAAACAAAGTTATAAGTTCAAGTCTTGGCTTCCTACAATAGAAAGAAAAATCAGGACCCCTTATAAATGTAGTGTGGTGTCTAAGGAAATTTCAGCTGTGAAAACTATGGCACCGTTACTACAATGCGTAAGTTTTCTCACTTTTAGAATTATTCCTGGACTATCTAGTTATCACTCAGATGCTGGACCTGGAAAGGGCTGTAACTATAGACCACTACTTCAATTCCTACTTTTTCTATTCCAGTATATGATAACCTTAGGAGCTAAAGCACTGTGGTCAAATGAATGGCTAATCACTTTTACTGAAATTATCTGCGTGGATACATCCTTAAGATGTAATTAGAAATGACCAGCAAAAAGAGAAGACAGGTTCTTTTGGTGCAAAACACTTTGAACATGTTTTCACAGTGGGCATTTTCCATAAACTTTTTGAAGATCCCTGATATGCATGAATTACTATTTTTTGCACCAGAAGAAAGTTATCTTTTTATTTTCCACTTTCCATTTTGAAGAACTTCCTGTATAGTTCCAATTTTAGTATATGTGCTGCCGAAGCGAACATGAAGAACTTCCACTACTTTGATGTAAGAAGTCAGGAGCATTTAATAAATTGTTTCACACACGATGCCTTAATTTCTAATGAGTTTAGAATGGTGAGGACCTGCTGAGTGGAGAATTCCTTTTACAATGACACCTTTATTCACTTTTTCTCTGCTTTGAAGAGAGCATTGTAAACAAATGAGTATAGATTGGAATGAATTAGAAATTTAGGAGATTTTTATCCATGGTTGTCCACTTTTTGCCATTTCATGATTTGTTCTAGCTATGCAAACACTTGAATTCACATAAAAGCACAGAGTTAAGAGTTAGGAAGTCTGAATTTGAACTTCAGCCCTGCCTCTACTTAGGTTTAAAACAATCTGATGCCATAACTTTTGCTTTTTATTGGTCTACTTTTATTTAAAGGTTTAAAAAAAAGATTAAAAAAAAGGAGAGAGAGAGAGAGAAACAGAGAGACAGAGACTCATTCATTTCCTGGTTCACATTTCAAATTCTCACAACGACCAAAGCTAGGCCAGGGTGAAGCCAGGAACCTGTAACTTCATCTGATTCTCGCACACAAGTGGCAATTGGGCCATCCTCTGTGGCATTCCCAGTTACATTAACAGGAAACTGGATCAAAGTGGAGCAGCTAGCACCCAAACCCAATGTGGGCTGCTGACACTGACTGGTAGCTTCATCAGCTACACCCTAACACTGACCTCTCTCAGCAGTTTTTTTACTTAAATAACTTCACCTCACTAGGTTTATTTTTTTTCTTTTCACAATAAAAAGTTGTACTGAATGGTGCCCAAAGGTTCTTTTAGCTCTACTGTCCCATGCTTCCTTCGTTATACATGTTTTTATACCACTGGGGTTGTATGTGGAGCCAAGTACATGGCCTTGCTGTAGTCTTTCTCTGAATGTGCAACCTTTTATTGCTACATACACTGTTATCATTTGACAAGTTTTTAGAAGGATAGGGACCCTAGAAATATTTAAGACACACTAGTCTTGTATAGAAAAACCATGAATAAATGTTGAAAATTTACCATGTGCCATGCCCTATACTAAATAGTTTGTAGGCATTCTTGTTTGATCCTAATAGCAATCATATGAAGTAGGAAAGTTTCTATTTGTTGTTTTCAGAGGAAACTAAGGTTTAGAGAGTAAGACTGTGAGTTAGGAAAGAGCAGGACCAAAATTCCAACGGCTTATTGGGCTCAAAAGCAAGGCTCTTGATCTCCCTTGAATTGTGTGTAGATATCTGCTAGATTTTGTGCTGCTGCTTTTCTCTTTCAAATATTAAACTCTTTCATTTTCCACCAGTGCTCATTTATTTGAAAGTCTCCTGTCTTCTTGGTGAGTGAGATAAAATGGTACAAATGGTGTGCTACATGGCCCCTGGCTCTGCAGTAAGTAGCCACAGTGTGTTGCTACCAGGAGGTCTTTCAAGGCAGGTAGGATGCTGAGGCTGTGTCTGGTTTTCCTGCTTTGAGCTTTTAGTCACGTAACTAGAGCTGGACATTGAATTTGAGTCCCAGCACATTAAAGAAGAGTCTGCAAGACTCCACTGGAGCTCCCTGGCAAGGGCCATGTCTGGTCCCTGTTTCTTCCTAGTTCACAATATTGTTGCTATGAGCTGAGAGAAAGGAAGACTTCAATCACTTTTCTTTTTTTTTTTGATATTTCTTTTTTTTTTTAATTTTAATTTTTAATTTTGACATTCTTTACATAGTTAATTAGGGTAAGAAGGTTCAAGGGCTACATGAAAGTGGATAATACTAGTATGTTTTCCATATTGTTACCTCCATGTTTAAAGGGGGTTATTTAAGGGAGAAGCCCCACCCAATTTCCCACCCTCCCCAGGTCCCGGATGTAGGGCATGCTCTGAGGTTCTTGCTCAAGTGGTTTTGATGGTTCACCAGATATAAATTGCTGCCAATCTTGCCACTCCAAGCACTATGAGGTCTTTGAAGAATCCACTGATTGACATAGTCCATCATAGCTGAGATGGTTGGTTGACCCGTTCTGTCTTCTCTCTTTTCTTCGTTAGGGTTTTGAGTCCAGCATTTAGATTAGGAAGATCTCCAAAGAAACTTCTTGTATGTGCTAACAAGTACAGGGCCCGGCACCGTCCATCGCTCCAATCAGCTGGTGGTTGCAGTTGCTGGGTTGGTTCTGTTTTCACTCCCGACTTCCACTGGAACCAATGGGTGTTGCAGTCCAGCCTAGTTCTGCCCAGCACATACTTGGCCCTCACATAAACCAGTGGGAGCTGAAGCCTAGTTGGAGCGACCCACAATAACCCCCACCAGGCCCACACCCTATCCTGGTTTGCCAGTAAGTGTAGCAGTAATCCAGTCTGTCCCACACCCCATTCCACCCCAGCCGCTATCTTAGTTTTATGTCCTCCCGTGGAAGTAGTAACCCAAGAGGGATGAGCCCACTATTTCCCTCCCAGGCCTCTCCCACTCCCAGATTCCAGTTGATGCTGCGTCTAAGCCCAAACAACCCTTGCCCACTTTAATTTGTTTGCACCAGTAGGAATAATCCGCCCAGCCCGGCTTTTCCCTAATCTGGTCCGCATGAGGCGCACAGGTGTGGTAGCTCTGCCCAGTCTGGTCTGCCCCCATCCCAGCCCATGCTCTCCTGCGGAAGTAGCTGTCCTGCAGAGGAACCCTCCCTTATTCCCCTGCCGTCTCTGCCCACTTCCTTTCTTGTTCTCAGGCTGGTAGGGCGCTGCGGTCCCCTCCGGTACAGGCAACCTCACCTCGGCATTCCATAATGTGCACTAGTCTTTGTTGCGACCGAACGTGGGTTGACCCACACTGGTGCCTGGATTTGCCAGTGGATGATGTGGACAGATTCAGCCTGGTCTTGCCCCCACGTCTGCCAATTGTATGCCAGTGGGTAGCTTTCCATGGCCTTTTCTGGGCTGTTTCCTATCATGTTTCTTGCGTTTACCCGCCGGGTCTGTGTCCTGCCAGAGGAGTTGCCCAGGCTCCTCCATCAGAACCTCTCCCAATGCCAGGTTACACGCTTACCAGTGGGTCCATGAGCCAACCCTACTCAGTCCACCTCCTGTAATAACAGGAACTGTGGCTTTTCCTGACTGGCCTTCCACCCGATCTGGTTCTTGCTGTTGGATGTTCCAGCCCAGCCATGGTTTGTCTATACCCACATATGGCTCACACATGGCTCAGTAGGGGTTTGAGACCCTGCCTAGTCCATCCCACATCTGCCCTGGTCCTCCAAAACACCAGGGGGAGTCGGGGTCTGGCCCAGTTCGGTGCATCCAATCCCAGTCCACACTTGTGCCAAGGGAGACTACAACTGTTTCCAGATCAGAACGCAGCTCCCCTTCCAGGCCATGTGCCTCTTGGTGGGAACCTCAGCCCAGCTAGGGTTGTCCCCTTTGCTCCCCAACCGGGTCGGTTCCCAGCCATAGATCACTTGCCTGCCAATGGATGCTCTGACTCAGCTTGGCACAGCTCCTCACCTGTCCCGACCTCTGCCTTAGACACTGTGGCTTAGCGTCCCTGGCTCCCACAGACCAGCAGGTACAAGAACCTAGCTCGGCAAGACCTCTGCTTCCTCCTGGTTTCTAGTTTTACTTGTGGGCTAAGGTTTGTTCAGTCGTGCCTAATCAACTGTTCCATTACCAGTTGACAAATTGGCCAACTGTTGGAGCTACTTTTGCAGGACAAGCCCCAAGCCCTAGCTTCTGCATGACTGGTATTTGGTGCTCAGAATTATTAGTGATTAAAAGAATTGCTAAGGAAGAGTTACTGCCTGTTTCAGGTCCAAGAAGCACAATGAGTTCAACCTGGAGCTATTTAAGCAGCAACACAAAGAACCAAATCCCCAGAGCTCCCCGGCTGGGCGGCCAGTAGGCAGAGCCTGGCACCAAATGGCGCACTGGCCGCCCGGGGACAGCTCAGCACATGGCGGCTGTGCCCATGGCGGCTGTCTGGGATCCAGGCATGAGACGCCCCGTCCTGAGACCCACCAGCTGCCAGGAGGCTGCTGGAGGTTTAAATAACCCAGGCCCAAGGTCGCGCCCCTCCCAAATCCCATTCACCGCCCCATGAGGGCGGCGGGTGGGTGCCGGGCCTGCCCAGTCCCGGAGGCCTCCCCCTCGGTCTACTCACCCCGAAGGAAGCGGCCCCCGGAACCAGCAGGCCCGGGGACAGCTCAGCACATGGCGGCTGTGCCCATGGCGGCTGTCTGGGATCCAGGCATGAGATGCCCCGTCCTGAGACCCACCCTCAATCACTTTTCAATGGCTCTTGTTCCCAAGTAGCTGTTTGGAGAGGGAGTCTTTTGAAGTTGGAAGAAATACTACTTTATATAGCCATTGATTTAACTGTTACTGTAGGGACATTTTCCACCAGAGTAAAGAGGCCACTCTAAAGATTTTTCTAGACGGGAATGGATACAACAGAATAATCAAAACTGTTAACCAATCAGGAGTAAGCACTTACACTTAAGAGCAATTTTGCAGGACTTCTGCACATTGTCCAAGTGAATTCTTTCACTTATCTTGGGTGATAGGTACTAGTATTATCTTGAGCAGGCAGGTGACAGAGACTTTAAGAAACTCACAGGACGTATGAGTCATCTCACTGAAAAAGCTAAATGCAAATCTGTGTCCTTTATAATCCAGACACAGTGTCCTGGTGTAAACTACCTGCAAAGTATGCTTTGCAGTATAAACTACCTGAAAATATTTAAGGATCTTGTGTGTTAATATTTTATTGTTTTCCATGATATGGTTTTGTAGGTATAGGCATTCTCCCCTCCATCTCCCCTTTCTCTCTCCCCATTCTCCCCACTACTGCTTTTCCCCATGTTCTTACAATAGTATAGTCGTTCAACAGCAGTCACAAGGATCTTCTATTACTGGATGCCTCAGAACTTTTGGCATCTTGAGCTCATCTGTTTAGGATGAGATTTATATTTAAAATTTGCATTTCATAGATTTATAGTACAGACAAAATTTAAGGTTGCTAATTAAATTATTTAAAAATAAATCTTTATATAAAAACACTAATTTATAAAATATGTAATAAAAAATAACAAGATTAGTGAAGATCTCAGAAGTAGCACTTCTTTCATCATCACATCCATCCTTCTCCCATGTCACTCATTTCCATCATCAATTCATTTTAATATTTCTTTCTAGGGTACAAAATCTTCTTAGTCAGTAAATATCTAGGCTTTTAAGAGAGTCTAAAACTTGGGAATCTTCTTTATTCAGTTTCTACTTCCCTTGAACTTAGACCAAAATAGTGCAAGTTAATTTTTATTGAATCTCTACTAGGAAACAAAATTTATACAAAAGAAAAAATGCCTTAAACATCTCTGTGTGGAGGTTTAAATAGTTGTAAAGGCGTCCATGGAAGTAGTCAAAGTTTACAGACGAAAGTTCACTGTTGTCATTATTAACTTCCTTTGTCAGGATTTCTCCACCTTCTGATGAAACTTCAGCAGAATCTGAGCTACTTCCCTGGAATCCAACCAGCAAGCTGTTATCAGAATTCTCCAGCCACTCCTGGCTACCATTACCAATGAGCTGGAAAAGAGAGGGGAAAAAAAAGCCCCATAGGAGAAAATGCCAGGCTTGCTGAGTCAAATAGCTTTTTCAACCCCCAGCTGACTGGTTATATTTCCTCGGACCACAAGACTCAGTCAGCCCACAGTCAAATCAAAACACCTGATTTTCCAGTCAAGGAAGGGTGCTGTCCAAGGTAGTGAGATGCTCGAACTCCGTGCAAGGAAGAGCCAACAGGGTCAGGCTCAGTGCCCGCAGCAGGCGCTTTTATTGGCTCACTGAATTTGAGGGTTCCTTCAGGGCAGAGTGAGGATGAAAGAGCAAACATTGAGCTGCCACTCCTATGCTACCAACAAACTATTGATTTCAATTCATATCTAGACTAGCCAGAGGTGACTATCCAGTTTGATTGCTCCCCAAAGCAATCATGTTTTGGAAGTTTTATGAAAATATCACAAACTTTGGAGATAAAGAAGTAGGGTTGAGAAGTGACTCTGTAAGTTATGAGTATGACTTCTGGTGGTTTAATTTTCTACTGTAAAATGAGCACCTCTTTTCTACAGGTTGTAAAGATCAACTAAAAGATATGTTAGAGCACCTGGTTTCCAGTGCAAAGAATGCAAAGAATTTTCCCCGTTCCTTTGTTGTTAAAGACTTCATATAAACAAAATAATAGCATTCATGCAAAAGCAAAGTCCATTTTTATAAAGACAGTGCTTACACTAACATGTCTTTAACTACTTTCACTTTAGAGATTGTTATGATGAAGAAGAGAAGGAGAAGAATTTTTCTGTTAATCAATGCCTGCAGAATGCTTGATCCTCTAACCCAACATAATCACCCATGAAATTGATATTATTTTATTTTATTGCAGAGCAGATGTGAGGTTAAGAAAGATTAGGGTCAGTGTAACTGAGCTGCTGCTTGTGAAAATGGTTCAAGTACCAGCTACTCCATTCCAATTTAGTGTACTACTAGTGCATCTTAGGAAGCAGGAGGTGATGGTTCAAGTGCTTGGGTCTCCTTACACATCGGTGATCCAGATGAAGTTCAGTGCTCCTGGCTTTGGCTTTGGCCTGGAGCTATGGTGTATATTTGGAGGGGGTGGGTGTGGAATCAGTGCATGGAAGAACTCTATATGTCTCCTCCTCTCTTCAATGCTCTTTCAAACAAAAATAAATTAATATTTAAAAAGTTAAATGGCTTTCCCAAGGTTATGAAGCTAGATACTAGTAAGTCTGAGATTTAAAATCTGATGTGCAGCTAGTAGCATTGAGACACAGCAGGTTAAGCTACTGGCATGACACCTGCAACCCATATCAGAGCACTGATTCAAGTCCCACTGCTTCATTTCTGATCCAGCTTCCTTCTAATATGCCTAGGAAGACAGTAGAAGACGGTCCAAGTGCATGGACCCCTGTCACCCCAGTCACCCCAGTCACCCCAGTGAAAGATGAGAATAGAGTTCCTCATTCCAAGCTTCAATTTGACCCAGCCCTGGCTATTGTGACCATTTTGGGGGTTAGCCAGTGGATGGAAGGCATTTCTTCTCTACCTTTGAGAATTTTTAAATATCTGATTTAGAAGATCTCTCTCAAAGAGATCTATCTTCTATATACTATTACATCAATGTTTTCAGTTCATTTTATTAATTTTTTTGTCTTATGCTCATTAAACTTTTAAATTCTGAATACACAATTTTTGTTTACATTTAAAATTTTTTAATACAGTTCCATAGGTTCTGGAATTTCCCCTTTTCACTTCCCATGCCCCTTACTGATTTCCCCATACTGTTACAATAATACAGTTCCTTTATAAGCTGTCATAAGTCAATCTCTGCTACTTAAGTGTATTTTGACATTGTAGGTATGGACAATGGAAGAGAGTCCAGCATCCTATTGTCAAGCTATAAAATTCAGCAGTTTCATTGAGAGTTCATCTTTGACCTGGAAGTACAGATGCATATTGCAATACATCTGGATATGACAGTCTCTCTTACACATTTACTATTTACCCCTTAAATGAAAAGCCATAAAACAAAATAACAGGGAAAAAAATTAAAAATTTACAACACCATGGAGTTAAATAACATGCTATTTCAGGCAGACAGGAAGAAGCTTGTATCCCAACCCTGGAAACTCCCAGATCCTCACCAAGGACTATCAGTATGGGCACCAAGGAATACATCCCAACTGCCAAAGAGACCATGGGGAACTGGAGTGCCTTCGGAGGCCGAGAACTCTGAGGTTATCCACCCCCTTTTGGATCTCCCACATGGGATGGAAGAAGCCCAAATCCTTCCTTGTAGGATCCAAGGTCATCGGAACGACAGCAGCCAGGTACCCTGAGCAGTCCTCAGAAACAGAACAGCATTCGGGATTAGGGAGAGGAGCTTTCTCTGGTCCTTACTTAGTTCCAACTTTAGATCCCTACCCTCTCTTGCAGTGACCATCAGGGTCACTCCAGAGCCCCCCCCCAACACACACACACACACACACACACACACACACACACACACACACACACATACACACACACACATACATACACACACACACACACTCACACACACACACACTAGAATAGATAGGCAGAGAACAACAAAGAAAGCTTAGAACCAGACAGGAAATGGTCAGCATGGACTCACACATACCTTACTAGGTAGGACACAAAGATTAATTACTCCTCACTAAGGTATTGAAGATTTCTCTGCACACCCTTCCTAAAACTGTTCTGCATCTCAACTGTTGACATAGGCCTTGCTAGAGTTATGAGCCAGTTTAGACTATCCTAAAATCTGCCAAGTTCAGCAAAATTATGCTTTAACACTATAAACTGCTAAATACTAAGATGAAAATAGACACGAGACAGTGGAATAGTACCCTATAGCCATTTTAAGGTGTATAGCAGCCGGTTCTGTGTATAAACTAAAATTGAAATGTCAATGAAGTAGTCATAGGATGTGGTAAGAACTTGCATTTTTTTAAACATATTTGTTACTGAATACCATGTCAATTAATTCCATAATGTTGTAAATTGTCGTTGGTGTTATGTTGTGGCTTTAAATTGATTTGGATGATATCCTGCCAGCTCTGCCTTCAGACCAGAGAAGGTCTCCCCAAGAAACTGTTGAATTTACCTAGACAATAAGATGCTGGACTCTATGTTTGGCATACTCTTGCAATGAAAGAATCTTGACTGAATTTGAAATGTAATACAGCAACAAGGTGGAGGAATCCACCATGGGTGGAGGGTACAGTGAGGGGTTGGGGGATCCCCAGAGCCTATGAAACTGTGTCAATGTAATTAATAAAAAAATATATATATATAAAAAGATCTAAAAAAATAACATGCTATTTAATGACCATCATGTGGCTGAAGGAATGAAAAAGAAAATAAAAAACTTTCTTGAAGAAAACAAAGCTATTGTGTGACCTAAATGTCACTGAAGAAATTAATTAGAAAAAAAAACCCAGTTTGAATAATGGAAATATGAAAACAAAAATATCAAAACCCATGCGATATAGCAAAAGCAATATTGAAAGGGACATTTATAACATTTACATTTTATAAGTATCAAATACTTATAAAAATTGAAATATCAAATAAATGGTCTAATAACATCTTAATGACATTAAAAACAGACATGAAGCAAGAAATTATAGAAATCACAGCAAAAAATAAATGTAATTGAAAATGAAACTAGAAATTGCAACGAGAGAGCCAATTTTTAAGAAGATGAGCAAATGAACTTTTAGCCAGACTAGCAAAGAAAAGCAAAAGAGAAAAACCAAGAAAAATTAGAGATGAAAAGGAAAACATCCTAAGAAACTAGTAAGGTGATCTCTTCCTGCTGAATGGATCCTTTGATCATTATGGGTGTCCTTTTTCCTCTTTCAATATTTTTCACGTCCAAGTCTATGTTATCTGATATAAGAATGGCTACACCAACTTGTTTTTCTTTTTCATTGTCCTGGAATATCTTTTTCCTATCATTTCACGTTTAGTTTCCACATATCTTTGTTGATGAGGTATTTCTTGTGTAGGCAACAGATAGATGGATTTTGGTCTTTTTTTTTTTTTGAGCCAGTTTGCTAATCTATGATGCTTGATTGACGAGTTTAAGCCATTTACATTCAGGGTAGTTTTGATTGGTAATGATTTGATTCTGTCAGGCCTGGCGCGATAGTGTAGTGGTTAAAGTCCTCACCTTGCCCACCCGGGATCTCATATGGGTTCTGGTTCTAATCCCGGCAGTCCCACTTCCCATTCAGCTCCCTGCTTGTGGCCTGGAAATGCAGTTAAAGATGGCCCAAAGCCTTGGGACCCTGCACCCACGTGGGAGACCTAGAATAAGCTCCTGGCTCCTGGCTTCGAATTGGCTCAGCTCCAGCCGCTGCGGCCACTTAGGGAGTGAATCATCGGAGATCTTCCTTTCTGTCTCTCCTCCTCTCTATATCTCTGACTTTGCAATAAAAATAAAAGAAGTTAAAAAAATACTTTGAAAATAATTTGATCCTGTCATTTTAACAATGAGTTGTTCATTGTTTGATTCAATCTTCTTTTACTGTTTTATTGGGATGCTCTGCACATTTGCCATTGGTTTTGGTGGGTGCTATTCCTTTTCTCTGTCAAGAGAACATCTTTTAGTATCATTTGTAGAGCAGGTCTGGAAGAGGCAAATGCATTGAGCTTTTCTCTACTATGGAAGAATTTTCATTTATTTTCGAAGGCAAAGGAAGGCTTTGCTGGGTAGGCTATTCTGGGCTGACAAATTTTTCCTTTTTGAATCTGGACTATGTTACTCCATTATCTTCTGACCTGTGAAGTTTCCCCTGAGAGGTCAGCAGTGAGTCTAATTGGATTACCTCTACATTGTTAATTGATTTTTTTTCATGTGCATAATTAAGTATCTTTTCCCTGTGCTCAACTGAAGACTGAGGCATCAGTAATGTTCATAGTTCGTCTGTATCATCTTTTGTTCTTGGTCATTGCTATTCTGGTTAGCAAATTTTCTCCTTAGGGCAGGTTTCTAAGCTGTGTTGCTCATTGGTCTAGAGGTCAATTTTACTGATTATATTAGGCACTCAGTTCTTGGTTTGCAGTTACTTGTACCACTCCCTCCAGCAAGTTTCAGTCCTAGGCTCTTGTCCTAAGCTTCCCCAATGGTCTCAGAAACCTTAGCTCCTGGCTTACCATTTTCCACCCACTGGGTCTTGTGCTGTGGATGCACCATTGCCTGAACAGCCTTTCTCCCAATCCCGGTTTGGGTAGTGCTCAGGATTAGGGAGATGCCAGCTGTCCTAAATAACCTGATTGTCAGTGGTGCTGGTCTTGTTGGAACCTGCTGGTCCTTAAGTCTGAAGGCCACCAGGACCTATTTTGCGAAGAAACCATAGGACACCAAATCGGTACTATTTTCCCTGTGAGACCAGTGCAATGTTTCGAGCCAGAAGTGAGTTCTCCCCTGGCTCAGCCACTGTGCAGCTCACTGTTGTTCCTTCAGTCCCACAGTCTTTTCTTCAGTACACAAAATGGTGCCTGATGTGTCACTGTTGGAGATTTGGGCCTTCTGTCTGTTAGGTCTGAAGGCCACCTGAGCCTATTTTGAATAGAACCTGTAAAATGCCAAGTTGGTACTGTTTTCCCTGTGGGACCAATGCAATACACTGAACCAGATGTGGGTTCTTTCTTAATTTAACACATGTGGAGCTCACTGCTTCTCCTTATGGTTGAAGTAGCAAATCAGCAAGATGGGCAGTTCTATGCTTGTGTTCACCTCCTGAGCTTCAGGTGAACACCTTTCCCACCTGACTGCTTGTGGATTTCTGATCACCAAAAACCAACCACTGCTGGGGTAGCTGGTCACTGCAACACTGCTTCTCCATGTCCACTGGTCTATAGGTGTCCCTCTGACATTGGTCCTTCTTTTCCTATCTCCTGGGATCACAGTATCTCTGCTTCACCCTGGATAATGATTTTCTGTTTAAATGTTTCCTTACCCTATTCTGCCATCTTGTTTCTCTCTCACTTTATTAATTCGTAAGCACAAATGTCCATCACCTGATGAGTGAATAAAGAAAATGTGGCATATATATATAGGATGGCATACTGCTCAGCCAAAAAAAAAAAAAAAAAAGAAATTCTGTCTTTTGCAACAAAATGAAAGCAACTGGAGATCATTTTGCTTAGTGAATAAACCAGTCCCCAAAAGAAAACATGTTTGGAAGAAGCAAATAGAGCACAAAAAAATTTAAAATAAATCTTAAAAAATACCCTAAATGTGTAAGAGAGAAATTGACATCTTAAGACTTGATTAGTATTGTAGCCCTTGCCTATATCCTGTGATAAAGTGGTGTTTTTACTTTTTCTTGAGCAGTATATTTAGTGGAATATGAAGCCTGTGATTATAAAATAGTTTTAAAATATTTTATCAAAAAAAGGAAAAAATAAAGGAAGAAGGCTTATATTCTTAGAATTGTCTTTGAAAAACAGTTCTGTGAATTGATGTATCAAATGAATCATAAATGTTCTTTGAAAGGAAACATCTTTGGCTTAAAATAGCTACATTTGAGAATTTTAAACATAATTGTTCCATTTCAATAAATGTTTAATTTGAAGACAATGAGAAAACAATTTTTTTATGAGAGAACATTGAATTCTTCAATTTGGAAATTAGAGCATAAATACATTCTGTGGAGAAGAGATTAATTATGCTCAAACCAAAGAATAAAAGAATGAATTATAAATATAGTAGAAATAATTGTAGCCCTTAAGATTTTATTATTAACATTTTATTATTTGTGAGAATGGTTTAGAATCTACATACATTCAAGCTTTTTTGTATTGTTTAAAATTTGAAATGGAATTGTCCATGTTTTCAAGGGACTTGATTCTATATAGAGATTAATTTCTATGTGGAAATATAGAATAAATTTCCATTTAGAAGTTTAAAGATACTAATTAAAGAGACTATTAAGCTGATAATCAAATATTAAGGAAATAATCAAATCCAGTAAAGATACAGGACACAGAATCAACATACAATCAATTGTGTTTTTATGCAACATAATGAACTTGGTGAAAAAGAACTTATAAAAGAAATCCCATTCAGAAGAGCCACACACACACACACACAAACTTAGTATGTAAAAAGCCTCCACAGTGAAAATTACAAACGACTAGTAAAAGAAATTGGAGGAGTGAGGGTTATGGTAAAGCTAGTTAAACAGCTGCTTATGCCATCCACATTCCTTATCAGAGTGCCTATTTGAGCCACAGCTGCTCCTCATCTGATCCAGCTTGTTGTCAATGTATCCTGTGAGGCGGTGGGTCATGGCTTAACTTTTTAGGTTTCTTCTACCCACATGGGAGACCTGAATACAATCCCTGACTCCTAGCTTAGGCCTAGAATAATCAGTAATTGGCTTTAATTACCTTCAAAACACTATATGTTAAAAATATAAACAGTTCACCACTTTTACTGCTTCTGTTGCAGTCCTGGATTCCATCATATCTTACCTTCTCACACGGATTATTTCAGTTAACTTCCCAACTGAACGCTTTGCCTCTTTTACACTACTATCGTCAGTTCCCGATACTGAGGCTAAAGGGTCTTATTTAAGTCATTTTTGCTCAGCCTTTAGAAGTCCAAAGACAATAGTAACATGCAAGGCATCACATTCACCTTAGTGACCTCTCCATTTCACGTTTTTAAATGTTCTAATTTGTTTAAAGACGGGGTAGATATATAGAGAGATCTTCCATCTGCTGATTCGCGTTCCAAATGGCCATAACAGATGGGGCTGGTTGAGGCTGGAACCAGAAATTCCTAACTTAATCTGAAACTTCCGTGTGGGTGGCAAGGACCCAACTACTTCAGTTCTCATGTGCTACCTTCTAGGACGTTCACCAGCAGAAAGCTGGGTCAAAAGCATAGGAGCTGGGACTCAGGTTCTCCAATATGAGACATGGGCACTCCAAGTGACAACTGCTGGCTAAATGCCCATTCCCAACATATATTTTTAGCCCTTATCAGCAACACTCAGAATTGTCTGCATATTTACTTCTCTTCTCTCAATGAAAAAGATGCTACTGCGTGTTACTTGAAGCTTTCATGAAATGACACTGTATTTAAAAGTTGAATATAAGTAGTTAATTTATGTGTTCTGTTACTACCCAAAAGAATACTCCCCTTGCTCCTCTCTTCCTCCTTGCCTTCCCTTCTCCCTGGTCTCTTTCTTTCTGTATTTCCTTTTTTACCTGTTTTGATGGTGTTGGTTTTGATTAGTTTTGTGTATTACCATGGATTTTATAAATTATTGATGGGAAGTAAGAAAATGAAGCACCTAATAATGCGTGCAGATTTATTTGTGGACAATTAAGCCATGTCTGTTTTTACTGATGTTTAGTGGTCACTTCAAATTATTTTAGGAAATAATCTGTAGTCATTAAATTCTATTCCTTTAGATAGTAGACAATGTGGCATCTACAAAAGTTTTTACATCTACACTATAGGCCTCCTCCAGACTTTCAAGTTTCCACAACCATGAATGCTCTGTTTTAACTCTGACCGTGGTTGTGCAGATTGTTAAAGAAAAGGTGAGTACAGGGTACATTCCAGATTGAGCCTCAATGGAGTTCACTGCTGGGATACAGGTGTGTCTGACAATTCTGTCTGTTTCCTGACATGACTGGTTCCAGTCCTACTCCCAGCCTGCAGTCTTCTTAAAGGCAAGGGACTGGTTTCCTTTAAACTGTCAGTGGAGGGGGGCAAACTGGGTGCTCAGTGCATGTTGGCAGCTAACATGAATGTGATTGCTAAGAAGATTCTGGTCTCTCAGTTTCAGGCTCTGCCAGGTCTGCTACACATGCTTCTTTCCCCCTGGAATCTGTCCCGTGTCCTGGTTACCCGCATCTCCCACTCTCCCACCTTCAGCCCAGTTAAGTTAACTGTCTCCTATCGAGGGCTGCCTGCCCCCTTCCCAAATGACTCACCAGTTACTCAGGTGCCCTGAGAGTACTCTGTTTTCTTCCCTAACACTGCAGAGCTGAAATGGGAACCTCTGTCAAGGCCTGGGACACCAGGAGAAACAGCCTGGATCTTATGAACCAGAGGGTCTTCCTCTCCCTCTGTTTTTAATAATGACTACTCCCCAAGAAATGAAGTTCTTGAGCTCAATTTATATTGATTTGAAAGGGTAAATGTGATACTTTTGCTGGTTACATTTCTTGGTTTGAAGGTAGTATATGATAGAGGTTCTGTATCAAGCTTCAGCAATGGAAGGCATACACAGGGGGCAGCTCAACTTTAGAAAAATATATAAACAGAAAAGACACAGTCATCAAATGTGCTTATGAACCTATAGATGTTGCATCATATACAAAAGAAATGAGCTGCATAGAATTAAATAGAGAAGTGAACATTTTATTTTTGAAAAATTGTTACTTAAATTTATATTTGGAAATGTGTAGGTTTATTTTATCAAGTGAAAAAAGAAATAATATTTCCAGAATATCACCCTGTACGTATCTCTGCCTAAACGTTCCTTTTCTAGAGGGCGAGCCATCTCTGTTCCTCAGCGTGGGGACTACTTCTCATAAAGGCTTCATCTTTCTTTTAAGATTTATTTATTTTTATTGGATTGGCAAATTTACAGAGAGGAGAGACAGAAAGATCTTCATCTGTAAGAATGAAGTAGCTCCCCAAGTAGCTGCAACAGCTGGAGCTGGGTCAATCCAAAGACAGATGCTTCTTCTGGGTCTACCACACCAGTGCCTTGGGCCATACTGTACTGCTTTCCCAGACCACAAACAGGGAACTAGATAGAAAGTGGAATATCTGGGAAATGAACTGGCATCCATATGGGATCCCGATGCATGCAAGGTGAGCATTTAGCCACTGAACCATTGTTCCGGGCCTAGGAAGACTCCATGTTTGAACCTTTGAACTAGCCTAAGAATTTGGGATATCTGTGAAGTTTTGCCTCTCCTATTCTTGTACTTTCATTCTTTTTAATATTTATGTATTTGAAAGGTAGAGAGAGGGACGGGCCTTCCATCCACAGATCCAATTCCAAATGGCCATAATAGCTGGGGCTAGGCCAGGACAATGCCAGGAAGCCAGAACTCCATCAGGGTCTCCCATGTAGATGACAGGAACTCATGTCTTTAAACCATTATCTGCCACTTCCCAGGTACATTAATGGTATCTGGATCAAAGCAGAGAAGTCAGGGACTGGCACTGTGGCCCAGTGGGTAAAGCTGCTGCCTACAGAGCCAATATTCCATAAGTCGGTTCAAGTCCCTGCTGCTCTACTTTCAATCCAGTCTTTTACTAGTGTACCTTGGGAAAGCAACAGAAAATGGCTCAGGCCCTTGGGCCCTACACCCAGGTGAGAAACCTGGAAGAAGCTCCTGGCTCACAGTCACTAAGGGGCACAACACCAACAGTCACTCTGAGGTGGCCACATGAAGGAACTCATGATCTCTATGGCCAGAAATCCCCTTTCCAGATCTCAGCATCTTAGACATGTCCGAATGTCATGCTGAGACTTCTGGTTCCCCATATTTTTCTAGTCCCTGATGCCCAGGGGGCTGTGGAGGTGAGAACTGCTGGGAGTTTGAGCCTCTCAGGAGGAGGCTCAAGTACTCCCTTTCATTGCTTGACTAAGGTCTATTAATGTTCATTCAAATCAGTTGTCATCCTCCAATAGGATTGAGACCCTTTGATTAAGATTGATCGTCTTGTTAACATCTTTATTGCCCTTTGGGACAACTCTGCCTCTCTTAGTGCTGACACTTTGATGGACACCCTGTATTTTTTTTTTCATTGCTGTTAACCAAAAGGGTTCATCCATAGCTTATGTGGTCACATTAATGCTCCTTCCAGTTTAATTTTCTAATTTTAGGCTAATTAAAACAAAACAACAACAACAACAAAAGCACCAGGACCTAGTGTTGTTGTGCAGGCAATTAAGTCACGGTGTTGCCAGCATCTTATATCTCAGTACCAGTTCATTTCCTGGATGTTCCACTTCTGAGCTAGGTCCTTGCTAATGTACCTGGAAAACAACTGAAGATGGTCCAAGTACTATGGCTCCTGCCATCCACATGGGAGACCTGAATAAAATTCCTGACTCTTCATTTCAGCCTCACCAGATCCAGCCAATGCTGCTACTGGGGAGTGAATCATCAAATTAAATACTCTGGCTCTCTCTCTCCTTCCTTTTCATTCTCTCTCTCTCCCCCTCCCTCCCTTCCTCTATCTTTGTCACTCTGCCTCTTAAATAAATATCTTTTGAATTTAATTTTTCACGATACAGTTCTTTCGGCTCAAGGATTTCCCTTACACCCTCCCCATCACACCTCTCCCCATACTGTTTTCCCTTATAACAATAGTGTAGACCTTCCATAAGAGTCACAAGTTCATCGTAATTCTTTTTAATGAAAAAACTTTTATTTTTTCAGTCTTCAAAAAAAAAAAATCCTTCTTTTTCCAAGGTAATCATGATTAACTTACAAAAAGTCGGCATATGTTTTCTTCAAAGCATTTCCCTTTAATGGAAAACTTGGTTTTCCAGGATCTAAACATTAAAAAGTTAAAAAAAATAATAAACACAGTTGTGTTGTTGCCATCTGAAGACATCATAGGAGCTAGTAGAAGTCAAGAAAATCTGTTCACACTTCAGGCCCTTCTCCTGGCACCAGTATTGTTATATTATTTCCATTTAGCAAAATTTGATCTAATTTAGTGATCTTTCTTCCTTTCAGTGTGGTTTAAGTTCAGTGACATCTTCCAATATCATATTGACAGAGTCATCAAAGCCTAGAAGCGTATTGACAATTTCTTTATTACTGTTTATCACAATGTGGATTCTAGAGCCAATACAGTTATCTACCACAGCAGTGGCAGCAGCAGCGATGGGTTGGTCATAGTGTTAGCCACCATGGGGACGTTGGAAGAACCATCATTCTTTTTAAGTATATCATGACACTGTAGGTATAAGCAACAGTAGAAAGTCCAGCATCCTATTGTCAAGTTGTATTTAACAATTTCATTGGGAGTCCATCTTTTATTCATAGCGATGCATTCTGCAATGTATTTTCATGTATATATACACATTTATATGCATACATAATACATACACATGTATGTATAATAGATAATAGATGCAAGCATATTATGAAGTAAAGCTAAAACAAATATGATGTATCTTAAAATATATATATTTTTATTGGAAAGGCAGATTTACAGAGAGAAGGAAAGGCAGAAAGATATTCTATCCACTGGTTCACTCCCCAAGTGTCTGCAATGGCCAGAACTGAGCCCATCTGAAGCCAGAAGCCAGCAGCTAGGACCTTCTTCCAGATCTCCCACACAGGTGCAGGGTCCCAAGGCCTTGGGCCATCCTTCACTGCTTTCCCAGGCCGTAAGCAGGGAGCTGGAAGGGAAGTGAGAAGCCAAGATATGAACCAGCACCCATATGGGATCTTGGCACATGCAAGGTGAGAACTTAAGCCACTAGGCTACTGCACTAGGCCCAAATAAGGTATGTCTTAAGAGTAACTCCACCAAAGTAATGTTAAGGATACAGCACAGCTTGGAGCAAATGGTTTCAAATGCCATGAAATCCTACGGCAGATTGTCACCAAGTCTCCTTTGCCAAGGGCTCTTGTCCTCCCTTAGCAAAGCCCAAGTTTTCAGGTGGGCAGGTAGAACTAGTAAGGAGCTGAGGGGGTAGGGGAAACACAGCCTGCATTCCTATCTCAGCAAATGAGGAGGTGAGAGGTGGGCTCCTGTGTCCTCACTGTTACCTGAGCCCGGGTCCTTAGGTTGGCTGCTGATAGAATGGGAGCTGACAAAGCAGGGTTTCTGAAAGCAGTGCCACCGTTCAGCATGCTCCAGCCCGTACAATCTAAGCTGGGTTGGATTGCTGCCACCAAACCACAGTTTGAACCAGAATGGATCTGAATCTCAAAAGTGGATCCCTCTCAACTCCTGCCCTGGGGTGTTTCATCTCACAGTAGAGGAACCTCACATCTTGGCTCCTCAATTTTTAATAATGTTTTGTGAATGTGTTTGCATCATTTCTTATCTTTAATACAAATATGATAATGTTCCTCATGTGATGTCTTTGTCTTGTTTATTCCTCTAAATATTCCTATGTCTTACATAGCTTTCTCTATGAGCACAAACACATCAGCAGCTTTTAATTGCTGCAGTGTGTATCATTACATGTGTAACATCATTTATTTGACTCACCTAATGAAAGATGGATGTTGCTTTCCTCATGGCTTTGTGGTGGTGTTTCCATTATTATAACTACTGTTGTAATATAAAACATTTTATTGTAAACCTGTGTGACATTTGGAATTGTATTCATGGGAAAAATTTCTAGAACTGAGTTAAAGATCGTGTACTTAATGGGAGGATAGGTTTCACATAGAGAAATTATATTTGCAGCTCCTGGGGCTGGCAAGAGGGGTTCCAGCCAGAACTTGAGGAATGGTGTTTGCAAAGTATGGGGAAAAAAAAAACCTGGCTCCAGGCCCAGCATGATGGACTCAGTGCCTAAATCCTCGTCTTTCACATGCCTGGATCCCATAGAGGTGCTGGTTTGTGTCCCACTTGCTCCACTTCCCATCTAGTTCCCTGTTTAAGACCTAGGAAAGCAGTGGAGGATGGCCCAAGGCCTTGGGACCCTGCACCTGCATGGAAGATCTGGAAGAAACTCCTGGCTCTTGGCTTCGGATTGGCTCAGCTCTGAATATTACAGCCATTTTGGGAAGCAAGCCAGTGAATGAAAGATCTTTCTTCTGTCTCTCCTCTTTGTAAAACCTGCCTTTCTAATAAAAATAAATAAATCTTAAGAAAAAAAATAAAAAGGAACCTGGCTCCTACCAGTGACTGCAGAAATTGCTTTATGGCTTCTTCATATAAAAGGCAGAAATTACCTTTCAGAGGGAAGAAAAGAGAAAATTTCCAACATTTCCATTAACACGGATTTGATTAAATCAGCTATGGTAAAGTGCTGAGTATTTTTAATACTCAGGTATTAAAAATGGATGATATGCACAGTAGCTCATGTGGAAAAGGCAGGTCACACAATATGAATGGGAGGATACTAGGGGAGAATGTTGGTTTCCTGTCAAATAACTGTCCTGGTCTCTGTCAAAGGAACTTTGTTTATTGGCTGGGCACAACGTTACTCAATGAAAACAGTACATTTCCCTCCCCTCTCCCTTGTAAAGGTATAGCCATGTAACTAAATTCGGGCCAGTGAGGTACAACTGGAAGTTTCCTAGAATAAAAGGTTGTGTCCTTTTTTGTTTCCTCTTCCAATCTATTCACCGTATGGGTATAACGGCAGAAGTCATGTCGATGTTTTCCTGTTATGAGACAGAAGCAGATGTTTGAAAGGCTCTGCTATGTGTAGTCAAATATAACTCTAACTAATCTAGAACCCACTTGTGTTTAAAAATTGAAAATGTAGGCACACACATCTACTACAAAACGTATACTTTTAAACCACATCCATATGCAAAGATATTGTAAATGTATATAATAAATGGTAATAGTGTTTATTTTTGAAGTTTGAAATTATAAATAGGAGATGATAGGATTATTAGTTCCTTGTGCTTGTAGATATTTTAGCAACAAGCATATGTTTTTAGGAAAATTGAGATTCCTCTGATTCTTAGAAAAAACAACTTGACTGATAATCCTTTATCAAAACGCTATGTAAATCTTCCTCACCTCTGGTTTCTCCAGATGGAATGCTGGAGTTTTCTGCACCTGTTTTAGATAGCAGCACCCATTTTTCAGTATTTCTTTTTGTTTTTTTAAATATGGCCCCAATGGCCAAGGCTAGGTCAGGCTGAAGCAGGAGCATGGAGCTTCTTCTGGGTCTTCCACATGGGTGCAAGGGACCAAGCACTTGAGAAATCTTCTACTGCTTTCTCAGGCCTTTAGCTGACAGCTAAATCTGAAATGGAGAAACCAGGACTTTGACCAGTATCCATATGGAATGCTGACAATGTAGGTGGAAACTTAGTCTACCTTGCAGAACTTCAATTAGACTGACCATCCCGAAGGGCTACTCTTAAATACTGTGTCTGCATTTCTTTCAAATGTAAATACAGGGCCCGCTGGTGTGGCCTAGAGCTTAAAGTCCTCCCCTTGAAGGCGCAGGGATCCCATATAGGCGCCGGGATCCCATATAGGCGCCAGTTCTAATCCTGGCAGCTCCACTTCCCATCCAGCTGCACCCATGTGGGATACATGGAATAAGTTCCTGGATCCTGGCTTCGGACTGGCACAGCATCAGCCGTTGCACTCACTTGGGGAGTGAATCATCGACGGAAGATCTTCCTCTCTGTCTCTCCTCCTCTCTGTATATCTGACTTTGTAATGAAAATAAAATAAATCTTTAAAAAAATGTAAATATACTATAAGAGACAATGGGGAGAAAAAGAAATGAGGAGAAGGAAGCAAAGATTCTTCACTATTCTGGACATCAGAGAAAATTATTGTAATTAACTTGGTTTGGATCTTCTAAGCATTCCTGTTATAAAGCCACATATATGCCACAAAGGAGATGCATGCATTTTATTTAACCTGGTCAATGCTGGTGAGCCAGTTTTTTCTCTATTGTATATGCTCTACAGAAAATATCTTTATACACAGATCACTGTACTCCCACTAGAATTTCCTTAGGAATGCCTAGTAGTGAAATTTCTGGTTTGCTAGCCTGCACAGAAGGGTCACACACACTGTGCCAAATACAGGGATGTTGGTTTCCCTGTTGTGTTAGCAAGATGGAAGATTTTCAGATATAAATGAAACATCTCCTTTTTAAAATGAATTGGTAATTCACATGTTGTTGGTGTGTTTTCTAGTTACCTATTATTATATAATGAATTAGTACAAATAAAGCAACAAGTATTTGATTCTAGTTTGTGATTTGAAGGTAAGACTTGGCATAGCCAGCCATGTATTGGCAGCAAATATCTGGGCAAATGGAGACTCTAAGGTGAACTATGTCAGCCACTGAATTCTGGAGAGATCTCATCATGCTTGGAATGGCAAGGCTGGCAGCAATTCAGAACTGTTATCCAAACCACTTGAACAGGACCCTCAGAGCATGACCCATATCAGGGACATGGGATGGGTGGGAGGCTTGGTGGGGCTTCTCCCTTTTTCTCCCCCCTCTTATCCCAGATACAGGAAAAAAAATAATAATGTGGAAACAGTGGTCTTACCCACTTTCCTTTAGCCCCTTGACCCCTTGTGCCCTAATTAACTATGTAAAGATTATAAAAATTTTTAAAAAAGACTTGGGGTAGCACTCAGCTAGGTGATTCTTCTCTCCACGTGATGCTGGATGGGGTCTCTGGATGTTGTGGAATTAGCTCCTGGGGTGTTAGGAAGGTCCGAGGTGGCTTTACCTCACCTTGAAGGAGATGGGAGGCAGGTACATCCACTGGGACTGGACCTTCCTCACGTGGAATCAGAGCCTTTCATTGTGGCCTCTGCTTCACCATAGCTCAGCTTCCTCTAGGTGGGTCAGGCCTGCAAGGACCTACAAAGGGAAGCTGCCAGTGCTCTAAAGGTGGACTCAGAAAAGGCACAGTGTCACTTCCACCATCCCAGTCTGCTCAAAGCACTTACAAGGCAGCCCAGATTCAAGCGGAAGGGCTGTGGACTGTGCCTCTCTTCAGTCTGTCACAGGTATTGATACTAATTTTTTTATTAAAGTTTTTTTTATTGTAAAGTCAGGCGTACATAGAAGGAGACACAGAGTGAAAGATCTTCTGTCTGTTGAGTCACTCCCCAAATGGCCTCAAAGGCTGGAGCTGAGCCAATCCGAAGCCAGTAACCAGGAGCTTCTTCTGGGTCTCCCACATGGGTGCAGGGTCCCAAGGCTTTGGGCCAACCTCTGCTGCTTTCCCAGGCCACAAACAGGGAGCTGGAAGGGAAGTGGAGGAGCTAGGATTAGAACCGGCACCCATATGGGATCCTGGCATATACAAGGTGAGGACTTTAGCCACTAGGCTAACACGCCAGACCCTAATGTATTTTTTAACATTAACAAATCTTCCCATCTTGGGGAAGAATTCCTATTTGGACATGGTAGAAAGTTTCTAAATTTGATGTTTAATTTAATTTTATTTTACTCAAGGTTTTTCAACTACACTGATTAGTAAGATTGGCTCATAGTTGTTGGTGTCAAGGTACATTTGGGGTTTGAGTGGAGTTTTTAGAAAAAAAAATAATAGGTATGTTTCTGATTTTGAACTTCAAAACCATATATAAAAGACAAGAATCATGTGTTGAGTTTTTGAAAAAGCTCACTGTCCACAAAGCCGTCTGAGCTGTGTTTCTTTGAAAGGAATTATATGGTTTTTATAACAAATCGTGTTATTGATATTCAGATTGGGTAATTTCATTCTGTATCAATTTAAAATTTTTCACCTTAAGCCTGAAGTTTTACTTGTGGCCACGTATATGTTCTTAGAAATGATTATAATGTTAGAGAAGAGAATACAATGATTTTAAAAAATATCCTGGAAAGGTAATACTTCTACTTCCTAGTACAAGTAAATATTTCTGTGGAACCAGAAGAAAGTTTTAGACCTCATCTTATCATTTTCTTATAAACTTCAAAAAGATAAAAATAACTCAAAATTCTAAAAAATGAAAGGTTAGACTTGAGATACTGAAATGACACCTGTGCTTACAAAACCCAGGCAGAATAGGAAACAAAGGAGGGCTCTTTTGAGCATCCTTACTCCTGTCTGTTGCATGGATCAAGAAATATTTACTGGTGAACGAATGAATGAATGATTAGGAATATCCATTCTTAGAAGTCTGGTTTGTTCTCATGGAAGCTGTTGTAGGCTGAACTGAACCTCAGGTATCTAGGAACGATGCTTATCTTAATCACCTCCATACCCTCAAATGTCATCATCCATTAAATTAATTTTTAGAAGATTTATTTTTATTAGAAAGGCAGATTTACAGAGACAAAGACAGAAATAGAGATAGAGAGGAATGAGATATCTTCCATTCACTGGCTCACTTCCCAAATGGCTCCAATGGCTGGAGTTACACTGGTCTGAAACCAAGAGCCTGGAGTTTCTTCTAGGTACCAGGTCCCAAGAACTTGGACCACCTTCTGCATCTTTCCCAGGTATATCAACAGGGAAGTGATCAGGAGTTAAGCAGCCAGGATTCAAACAGGCACCCATATGAGACGTTAGTGCTGCGGACATAGGTTTACCCTACTATGATGCCATGGTGCCAGCCCTTGTTAACTTAAAATTTATAAAATGTATTTATTTTTACCTTACTTAAAGGCATAGTTCCTCTCTTTACTTGTTCACTTTCAAAATTCCTCCAGCTGGGAGTGGGTCTGGCTGAAGTCAGGAACTTGGAATCCAACTGAGGTCTTCCATGGGACAGCAACCCAAGTACTTGAGCCCGAGTTGTGTCTCCCAGGATGCACATGAGTAGAAAGCCTGAACACAGCAGAACTTTCTGTTTCAGATTCAATTTTAGTACATGTACTGCTGAAGCGAGTACCTGTTTCAGATTCAAAGCAGACATACCGATATAGGATGCGGGCATCTGAAGCAGTGTCTCCACTGCTAAACCATACATCCACCCCATTACCAGTTCATTATTGATAGAAAATCCCAGAGTGATTGACTTTCCTCTTGGTTTTCTTTTCCTATTGCTTATTCTTATTTCACTTTTTTCTCATGAGTGAGCATTACACAGACCAAAGTGTTTGTAACCACTTACTTATCCCAGCAACCAGGTCTGGTTTTTTCCTTGCATTCAGGCTGCACAGAAAATGAAAAGACTTAACTTACAGAAAGCTGCATATAGGAGAAACAATGTGACCTCTGGAGGTACCCATCCCATTCATTCTGTAAATGATAGCAGGAGCAAGATTCATGAAAGAATAGAATTCAAGAGGCCTGCGTGTGGAAAATTAGCAGAAGAGAGTATAGTCATGCCATAGTTTTAAAAAATGCATAAGCCCATTAATTGGAAAAGAAACATGCCAGTGGGATGTCTGTTGAACACTGAAGTCATGAGATCATAAGTATTCTATTTAATGTATGTAATCCACTACCTAGAATCAAAATATTCTTTAGTGGCACTTTTTTTGACAACTTCTGATATGAACCCTTTGCAAACATATGCACCCTTGACATCTCCAATTCCTGTACTGTCCCTGGCTTTGTTAAATTAGTATTCTAGACCAGTCAGTTGAGGATGTATGTGCGGCTTCTATTAGCCCTTGAAAAATGTACAATTCAACAATTCTTAATAACTTTGTAACCTTCATCAAAATGAAAATTTAGAATATTTCCTTCACTCCCAAAAGCAGCCTTGAGCCCATTTACAGCCACTTCCCATTCCTGCCACAGCCTCACCAGCCACTAATCCACCTTCCATTTCTATCGATCTGCCCATGATGGTTATTTCACATAAATGAAGTTGTATGATTCTTTTGTATCTGGTTTCTTGTTTTCATGCTTGGTTTCTTCCACCTGATGTAATTTTTTGAAATACAACTATGTTAAAACATACATATATTAATAATTAGTTCCTTTGTATTGGAGTAGTGTTGTGCTATAGGGATATAGCACATTTTTCCATTTACCAGTTAATGGTTATTTTATTTTCATTTTTGAATATTGTAGACAATATTTCAATTAACATTCACACATGAATCTTTGTGTGAACATGATTGACATCTTGAGATATGTAAACCAAAGTGGGGATTTTTGGGGGCAAATCTGATTCCCAAATATTTCACAAAGAGGCTGCCCCTTTTACATTCCACTGGCAAGTATGGGAGTTACAGTTTCTGTGCATCATGTATCCTCGCCAGGTCTTGCTATTATTGTGTCTTTTTTAAAAAAAAAGTTATTTATTTTAATTTGAAACACATATTTCACAGAGAGAGGAGAGATAGTCATAGAGAGAGAGGAGAAGAGAATCCTCCATCCATTGTTTCACCTCCCAAATGGTCACAATGGCCAGAGTTGAAGCCAGGAACTTTAACTGGGGCTCCCACAAGGGTGTAGAGGCTCAAGGACTTGGGCCATCTTCCTCTGCTTACCCAGGTACATTAGCAGGGAGCTGACTCTGAAGTGGAGCAGCCAGGACTTGAACCAAAATGCCCATGTGGGATGCTGGCACATCAGGTAGAAGCCTAACCTACTATGCCATGGTGCTGGCCCCTATTGTCTGTCTTTTCATCCACTGGCTTTGTAAAGATTGTGTGGAATGCTATACAACTTTTGTAAATCAATAGGCAGAAAATGCTGTACTGAATCAGGCTCCCTAATTGGGTTAACTATGCTTTGTGGCAGTTTGGGACCTAAGTACACCTTGTATCCATTGCGTTAAATCTAGAAAATCATATTAGCTTTATAGAAATATCACAAGCTTAGTCTGTATGTATTACAGACTGTTAATGATCTCCAAGTAGGTAATTTCCCCCCCTAACATGAAGTGAAAATTTTAGGTGGGCACACCAAGGCTCCCTTGTGGCTAGGTGTAGCCACATGACTAAATTCAGGTAAATTGGATGTGAATAGTATGTATTTTTAAATATGTAGCATAGCTGAATGTTTGCCTCTGTCCATGTCCCTACTTGTCTGGGATGTGGAAAGGATGATAAAAGCCAGAATAGACTTCTCAGACCCAAGGTGGATGGCATGTGCTGAGGCTGGCAGAGCATTGAGAGTAAGTAAGCCTAAGATTCTGGTGATAACAAAGATACCCCCTGCAGCTGGATTGCTCATCTGGACTTTCACAGGAGAAATAAATATCGTGTTTGCCAGGGTTATTTTTTGGTTCTCTGTTCCAACATCTGTGATTGTTAACACCAGGAAAGGCTCTAAAGGAACCTGGCCAGAACATACAAAAATCTCTGCTGATAACCATGACACAAGGAAAGCAGTACTGGCTTGCCTCTGTCAGCCATGTGACCTCAGCCAGGTGCCTTTATTTTCCCTGTGTTCTATTAAATCAAGATGGTTTTGTAGGGCTGAAAATAAATATTTTGTTTGTTTTCATTGGAAAGGCAGATTTACAGCCAGAAGGAGAGACATAAAAAGATCTACCCAAGTGGCTGTAATGGCCAGAGCTGAGCCCATCTGAAACCAGGAACCAGGAGCTTCCTCAGGGTCTCCCACATAGGTTCAAGGTCCCAAGGACTTGGGCCATCCTCAACTGCTTTCCCAGGCCATAAGCAGGAAGCTAGATGGGAAGTAGAACAGCTGGGACACAAACCAGGCCCATATGGGATGCTGGCACTTGCAGATGGAAGATTAGTGTGCTGAGCTACTGTACTGACCATGATTGAAAATAAATTTTAAAACCTGAACATGAAAAAAGAACTGGTTCAGAAGTATTTCACTATATGCATATTCGTTATTAGAACAATTCACTAAGTATTTATAATATATACACTATTATAGATATTATATATAATTTACATATTATATATACTTTATATTGCTGATATATTTATATAAGCTATATTAAATTTTATGTGGCACTTTTTATACCAGCTTTGTTAGGTAAAATAATGAGACGATTATTAGTTTCAACAACTGCATCACTGAGAACATTTGCACAGGGCTAAGAATTCCCCATATACTTGTCTTAGTTATTCTTAATGCTCCCAAAGGGTGTCATTATTATCTCCATTTTACAAAATAGGAGGTGTAAGGAGGCTGAGTGCCTTGTCTATCAGATAGATAGTTAGTAGTGAAACCAGAATACAAACTCCTGGGCCCAGGATGCAGATATTCATCCACAACTGTCTCATCTCTGTAACCAGCCAACAAGTCACTGTGAAACATATCAGAGAATCAGTGATGATAATCAGTGGCCATTTGGCTGTCTTAATCATTGCAACTACGAGGCATCATTATTTCAAATGAATAAACAGCTCTTCCTGATTTGCTTGCGAGGTTAAGATGACATGTGAAGCAATCATTGTGAATCATCCTAGGAACGTGGGGACAATGAAGCTAATGATGAAATATACCTGCCAAATACTGAAAGCACGGCATGTTGCTCTCACGAGCCTGGTGTGACCCAGCAGCTCTGAACAATGTTATCGCTGGATACACCACGGACTGTGCCTTCTGAGTTTGGCAGGTGGCTGGGAGGCACAGGTGTCAGGCTCCAAGATGGGTCATTTTTGCCTGGCGCACGTTGCAAAGATACACCAGCGAAGCTAAGCCCAATGGACTCTGAACACTGGCAACAAAATTAGAGCTGCACCTAGGGATTTATCAACCCTTTTGCTGATCTGAACGTGAACTGCACCGCTAAATCCCTGTACACAGCACTGACTGTCTCCCAGGGTATTGCTTAGAATTTGGCTGAGCACAAATGGAAACATCAAACCTTGTTGAAGTCAGCACAGAGAATTAATCTCTAACAGTGAGGAAAGAATTAGTTTTACTCTATAAGATAAATAAATGTACAGTATAGTAAAGGCAGGGATGTTTAGCTCAGCAGCTTTTCGCGAGAGACAGCTTGAGGAAGGGACATTGTGGATTGGTGACATACTTGATTGCTTCTCTGGATCTTTTGTAATTATGAGATGCTTTGAATTTTTTTCAAGTCTTTTTTTTTTTTTAAAGAAAATATGTATGTATTTATTTGAAAAATCTAGAGAGAAAGTGAGACCTTCAATTTGCTGCTTCATCCCTTTAAATAGCCAGGGTTAGGCTAGGCCAAAGCCAGTAGCTTGGAACTCCGTCCAGGTCCAACGTGGGTTGTAGAGGCCCCCAAAATCTGAACCATTCTCTATGCCTTCTCGGGCACTTTAGCTGGGAGCTGCATTGGAAGTGGAGCAGCCAGGTCTTGACCCAGTACCATAAGCAAGGCTAGTATCACAGGTGGTGGCTTAATCCATTGTGTCACAACAATGATCTTTATAAGTCTGCTTAATATGTGAGATTTTTAACTATTCATTGAGAAAAGTTTAAAAAAATACATTATCTGTTTTCAGTTCTTAAAAGTGTAAGTAGATTATTGCAGTGGAAATAAAATCAGAAACCATCTAAATCTTTATTTTTTATAAACATGTATTTGTTTATTTGACAGACAGGGTGAGAGAGAGAGAATCTTTCATGTGCTGACTCACTCCCCAAATGCTGCAATGGCTGGTAGCTGGGTCTTTCTGAAGCCAGGAACCAGGAGCTTCTTCCAGGTCTCCCATGTGGGTGCAGGTACCTAAATTCTTGGGCCAGCTTCTGCTTCTTTCCCAGGTACATTAGCAAGGAGCTGGATTGGAAGTAGAACACCTGGGAATCAAACCAGAAGCTTCCCCATGGTGGTTTTACCTGCTGTGCCACATCACTGACCACCATCTCAATCTTTAAAATCAATGTGAAGTAAGATTCTGCATTTTTCACTACATTTTGAATTTTGTTTTATTTTTATCCCAACACTGAATTTCATGCTTTTACTTCCCCTAAATGTGAACCATGCATAAATCACTTTCTTAGAATTACCACAGGGCCCACTGAACATTGCTCTGGGGCAAAGGAAGTGAAGTCAGAGAGCATCCCTCACCCCTAGCCCAACATACACAATGAAACTGTGAGAACTGATTCCAACATTTCATCTTGCAGCCATGCCACTTCCTGCTTCCCCTAAAAAAAAAAAAAAAAAAAAAAAAAAAAAAAAAAAAAAGAAAAAGGTCTGTTTAATTCCTTCACCCATTTCTTCACAGGGTTGTTTGTTTTGCTGTCATTGTGTTTCTGAAGTTCTTTGTAAATCTTGGATATTAGTCCCCTATCTGTTTGTACTGTGTGTAAATATTTTCTCCCATTCTGTTGGTTGCTTTTCCACTTTTTGTTTCCTTTGCTGTACAGAAGCTTTTTTTGTATTTTTGTTTTGTTTTTTTAAAGATTTATTTTATTTTTATTGGAAAGGTGGATATACAGAGAGGAGAGACAGAGAGGAAGATCTTCCGTCCAATGATTCACTCCCCAAGTGAGCGCAACGGCTGATGCTATGCCGATCCGAAGTCAGGAGCCTCTTCTGGGTCTCCCGCGTGGGTGCAGGGTCCTCGACTGCTTTCCCAGGCCACAGGCAGGGAGCTGGAAGGGAAGCGGGGCCGCCGGGATTAGAACCGGTGCCCATATGGGATCCTGGGCGTGCAAGGCAAGGACCTTAACCACTTGTGCCACCGCGCCGGGCCCCAGAAGCTTTTTAATTTGATTGTCCCACGTTCCTTTTTAAGAGTTCTGTTAATCTTCATAAAATAAATGAAATAATTTTTTTAAATTTTGAAATCTAGAAAATGAATACTCAGAGAAAGGAAATATATTATGTAGTCACCAGCTTGATTGTTTGATGGAATCTATACACAGGTCCCCACCTTCACTGCTTCATTAACTGTATCATAAATATTGAAATCAGGGAAACTGAAATTACTTGCTTGACCTAATAATACCAGTAAGAGTGTTACTGCTTTGAGATAGAATTATTTATTCAGGTAAAAATAAATCAGCCATCTGAGTAATTCTAAGCTTCTTGAATAATAGAGATGGGTGGGATTTTGGAGGTTATTCAGCCCATTCACCTCTTTTTTCTGCTTGATCATGGGATGCATTCGTTAGCTTGTTTTCGAAGAAAAATTCATATTTAGCTTCAAAACAACTATTATTGCCTTTTCTGAGTGATGATGAAAAAATGTACCATATTAAAGTTCAACTTTTGGCTACTGCTGTGTTTGAAAACCTTGACCTACTGTCATGACTTTCTTTTCAGACATGTGCTTTATGAGACACCAGCTGTACCTCCTTGCATTTGAGTTTCAACTACTCTTACTTGACATTGTCTTTTAGAGTCTCAGGCCATCTCAGTCACCTCAAATCACGCTGGTTGCATACTAAGCCTCATGATATTTACTACCAAACCGGCCCCATCCCAATGACTGGCACTATTATCCACCCAGTTGTTCAAGCTGGAAGCTGAGGAGGCATCAGATCCATTTCTCGCTCATTTCCTGCATCTGACCATCACCATAACCTGACCTATATACCTTCCAAATAGCTCTTGTCTCTGCTGCCACTCCAGTCACCACTTAATCTCTTTTCTGGAACATTGCAGCAACCCAGAAATGGATTTTTTTGGCTCCCATTTGTTGTTCTTTCCAATTTGTTCTTCAGAGTACAGAATAATATTTTTTGACATCCAGATTCAGATATATGGCTCCTCGCTTAACATCCAATAATGGCTTCTCATTTTTCTTGGAATGAAGTCAAAATGCCCTCAAGCTGCTGCATGGACCTTTCTGTTTTCAGTGCCTGACACACATCATGTTCTCTCCCATCATAACACCTGAGAACATGCAATTTCCTCTGCTTGGAACACTCTCTTCTCCTTTTGACCTGATTAACCCAGGCTCTGGTTTGTACTACAAGAACTCAAAGATAAAGACTATGTCCTCTCCTCACATTCAGATGGGCACTTAACCTTAACCTGGACAAGTAAGTAAATCTCTCGTGAATGCTACAAAATCATAAGGATGATCAGAGATTCTTCTTTGCTGGGCAGAGTTGGAAGTTCAGCGTCATAATGGCAAGTGTCCTGGGGTGAGAGAGGCACTCATTTGTTCCAATTGCAGTATTGGCTGTGTTTAGCCTCCATGGCTCCTGCTTTCGCCAAGTTCTCTGCAATTGCTATCAATTCTGTGAACCATGTGATACTTTTCTAGAAAGTTATCTTTTTATGCTTAATTTTACCAGCATCTGTTTCATCTGTATCAATAAAAATCCTTATGAGTACAGGGAAGCTCTTTGATTAATAGGTGTTCTGTCTCCAGGGGAAAAAAAAATGTTTTGGGACTCTGTTACCCACTCTTGTACTCAAAGAACCTGATTCCATAATAGAATACAATTAGTACACAGAAGTGATTTGCAAGTGAAGACAAACCTCTCTTTATACTTCAGAAAGAGTTTTCTCAGGTAATTTTTATTGCAGTCCTGGTTTTGTACTTAAAAACACATGCCTTGTCTTACCATCTTCACATTTTGCCCAGGGAATAACACTCTGCAGACTAATATGTATGAATCCAAGGATGTGTGTTGATTAGATGGGAGCCACGGATTAGCTTGCCAGTGGGTGATCCTCCTTAACTGCATGTCCCTGATACACATTTCTCTCCTGTCCCCCCTGTTCTGATCCCAAGGATCTAAAGGTCACATGTGTGGATTCTTTGAACCATGTTTATTCAGTTCATTCTATTCTTTCTCTGATTAAAGGGCGGGTACCTAGGACTGTCATATTAATGACTTGAATTGTCTAGGAAAGTCAGCAGAGAAAACCTGAGGAATATATGTATATATTGCATTTGGTGCAGCAGTTTGTTACTTCTTAGGACACTTGCATGCCAAATTAGAGTACTTGATTCAAGTCCTGGATTCTGTGCTTCTCAACCAGCTTCCTGCTAATGTGTACTCAGCAAACACAGGTACCTTACCATCCACATGGGAGAAACTGAGTTCCCAGCTCCTGGCTTCAGCCTGAATTGGCCCCGGCCATAGTGGGCTTTGACAAGTGAAGTAATAGATGAGAGATCTATTTCTGTCTCTCTACTTTTCATATAAAATGTAAAATAAGTAATAAACAGGGATTTTGTCATCACCTCTATTCAATGAGCGTTGTAGGATTTTCTCTTTTCTTTAACCTCCCTATGCATTAAAAACACAGAACATGAGTAGTCACTAACTTAGCAATGAAAGTGCAGGTTGAGATGTGTATATCCCAGATTGTTGTGTCTGGGTTTGATACCAGCACAGCAGGCAATGGTTCAAGTACTTAGGCCACTGATTCCCACGTGGGAGAACCAGATCATTCTTGGCTAAGCCTCATCCACCCTTGACCATTGTAGGCATCTGTGGAGTGAGCCAGATGATAGGAATTTTGTCTCTGTCTCTCCACTATGCAAATAATGTTAAAAATACAAACAAAACAAAACGTTACTGAAGTAGGGCAATAAACCCCAACAGTTGGAAGTGAACCATTGCCTTAATCTAACAGCTATATAGTTGTGAATCACTACCATGGTCATGATACAGTACATTTCATCCCCAAACACCATTGTGCCCATCACACTTACTCCTTTCCTTCACTCCTGGGTCCTGACCAAGATTGATTTGCCTTCTAGGCCTGTAGCTTTGCCCTTTCCAGTAATTAATATAAATAGTCGATGTGTCCAACTTCTTTCACTTAGTATAATGCTTTTGAAATTCATCCATGCTGTTGCTCGTATCAATAAATTGTTCCTTTTTATTGCTGAGTAATATTCCATTATATAAACATAGTAAAATTTGTTTTTCCCATTTACCATCAAATTCCCCAGAGTTGTTTCCAAGGTTTGAACATTATGATCAAATCTTTAGTAAGTGATTATAATCTTTACATTTTCATTTCTCTTGGGATGTGTAACCAAACTTTTAAAGAAATGTTCACACTGGTTTTTAAAGTAGCTATTCTTTTTCTCAAGCAATATGTGAGAGTTTGTATTTCTTTTACAGTTGTCTTGTGGGCTTGGTTTGTTGGTGGTAGTGGCGTTCTTTATTTAAGTTGATGTTGAATGATGATGTTGAATACTTTCTCCTTGCTTCTCAGCATCTAGAATTGTCCTTTAGGTGAAATGACAAAATCTTCTACATATTTGTAAATTAGAGTGTTTGTTTTCTTATTAAATTGTAAAAGGTGTATTGTTGCTACAAAAAAAAAAAACAACCTTCTGGCATTTTGGCTATGATTGTGTTGATTCTATAGATTAAAAAATCCTCATCTTGGTAATATTTAGCCTTCTGATCCGCAAGTATGCTCTGTCTCTACTGGGCAGACCTTTCGTTCCTCTTGGAAATCTTTGTAATTTCTCAGGGTATAAATCTTAAGTATTATTTTGTGAAATGTTGCCCTGAGTATTTTATTTTTTATATTATTATACATTCTATTTTTAATTTCAATTTTTAATTATAATGGAATGTAAGTATTTAATATATTGACATTTTATTCCAAAAGTTTGCTATATTTGTTATTTCCGTTGACTTTATTGGTTTATAGATGAAGATGGTTTTAGTTTTTCTTTATCAACCTATGTAGCTTTCATTCCTTTTCATAATCTTATAGAACTAGTGAAGTACTTTAGTCAACAGAAGTTAAAGTGTTCAGACCAGGCAGTTTTTCCATCATCCCTGACCTCCAGGGAAATCAGTAGACTTTCTTTACTAAGTATGACAGTAGTTGTAGGTTTTCACAGTGACTCTTTATTAGGGTTAGGAATTTTGCTTCTAAACTTTTGGCAGATTTTCCTAGTTTGCTCAAAGTTTGTTTTCTAAACCGGGAATGAGCATTAAGTTGTGTCATTGCTTCCTCTCCATCTATTGAAGTGATCATAGGAGTTTTTCCTTGTTCAGTCGACAAGCAGTATGAATTTTCTTGATCATTTTTTGAACATCAAATCAAAATTGTGTTTGGTTTATGTCCATAAGCCCTGCGTGTGGAGCGGGTATTTGGCCCAACAATTAGTGTGGCATTTAGGATCCTCAAGTCACATGCTGTAGTGCCTGGATTCAACTTCTGACTCCAACTCCTTATTTCAGCTTCCTAATAATGCCAGCCCTGGGCAGTGACAATGGCTTAAGTATGCTAATTTCTTGCTCCTCATGTGGGAAGCATGGATTAAGTTTCCCCCAATTAGGTTCATCTGGAGAGTGACTCAATGAAGGGGGCATGCTTTTTCCTATTAAAAAATAAATAAATAAATAAGTGCTAGATGATATATCCTCTCCATTCTTTTACTTTTACCTGTGCCTTTGTGTTTAAAATAAACTACAGTGTTTTTGAGATTCTAGTTTCACACATCCCCAAGTCATTGACTTTCTATTTTTTTCCTTCCATCTTTTTTTTTTCTGATTACTTAAGGTAGTTTCTATTGATAGGTATCACACACACTGAAGTTTTATGCTATAGTACTTTAACTTATTAATATCAGTCATTGTATTATATGTTTCAGATGTTGCATTTTTTATTTTCTAGATGATCTATGAATCTGTTTCATATTTTCATTCCTTTCTTGACTGTTCTCTTGAGCATATTTGTAATAATTGGCTTTTAAAGATGTATCTGATTATGTGAAAAGCAGAGTTATACAGAGAGAAGGAGAGACAGGATTAATTGAACAGACAGAAGATGCTTAATGAAGAAATCTAAGGCAGAAACACTATTGGCAACGCTTTCCCATAAGTGAGCTCCTGAAATTTCCTGTGATTGTTCATGAAAAGTTTCAGAAGTAGAAGTCTGTAACTGTGCAATTTCAGCAATGACTTGCCATAATTTTTTTAATGATGCTTAATTGTATCCCAAGGAAGAAGAGTTTTATTCCGTGGGACAGACATTGCACAAACTAAGTTCCACTCACACTTAAGGGCTGTCTAGAGATAAATTGTAAATAATCACCCAGTAACAGAACAGCAGATTCAGGATCAGTAACTTCAGCATGTAGCTGAGTCAACCTGTTGCTGAGTCACCCAAAAATGTTCTGTGTCCTTTCACTTTGCCATTGTTGCACAAAATGCATGATTTGAACTTCTTGATGTAAGGCAACTCCTGCTGCTGTGGCTGATTTTGATGTCTCCCAAAATGGTAGTTCTCAATATTGAATTTTGTTGTTCTTCTTTTCAGTGTGTAACATCAGGGTGTGTAACATTAGCGTGGAAGGAGAGTCTTCCCAAGGCTGTGTCAGATGCACAGGAATCCACACATCTACACAAGCTCTCAAAAATGTAGGTGGCTTCATGAGAGATATTTACAAAAATAGAATTAGTAAAGCAAGTAAACAGAGTGCAATTAATACATTTAAAAAGTTCCATAAGAGTTAAAATGAGGGCCCGGTGGCGTGGCCTACCAGCTAAAGTCCTTGCCCTGAATGTGCCAGGATCCTATATAGGCACCGGTTCTAATCCCAGCAGCTCCACTTCCCATCCAGCTCCCTGCTTATGGCCTGGGAAAGCAGTCGAGGATGGCCCAAAGCCTTGGGACCCTGCACCTGTGTGGAAGACCTGGAGGAAGTTCCTGGCTTCAGATCAGCATAGCATCGGCCGTTGCGCTCACTTGGGGAGTGAATCATCGGATGAAAGATCTTCCTCTCTGTCTCTCCTCCTCTCTGTATCTCTGACTTTGTAATGAAAATAAAATAAATCTTTTAAAAAAAAAACCCTCAAATTTATTACAAAGCCATTCCTCATTTAATCTCAACAAGCACTGAGGCCAAGTCATCCTAGGAAGCTATAAGGATAGAATTCTGATTATCAGTTATCTTGGCATTGGACCTGTTAAACCATATGGTTTTGGCAAAAAGACAGATATGACAAACAAGTAGCCATCATAACTCTCACAATTTAGAAATCTAACAGGAACCCAAACATAAAGATGTCTCATATGGACCCTGACTCAAGAAATTGTGCTGTATCCAGCCTTCCTGAGTCCTGGATGAGTACTCAAACAGATCCGCTGTGAGATGCCTGTTTATGGATAAAGGTGAGTGTAAATTCTGCAAGCCAGGAAGCCAGGATTGGCTTCTGGGGCCGTGTCACGTGTCCATCTGGCTGGCCCAGACTGCCAAGCCAGATTCCAGAGCACAGGATGGCTACTGCCCCCTGACTGGGGCCTGCAAAATGCTGCAATGTGCAAAAGAGATCATGCCAGACAAATGTAGGATGTACTAAGGAGTTTTTATTAACCAAACTTGGCGATAGTAGTGCCCACTAGAAATTAGCAAGTGAAAAGTCAGCCATGATAATCCAATCTCAATCTAGGAGGAGAAAATGGTCATTACTGTGAAATCTATCCATTAAACTGAACCACATATCAGTTTTCCCAGCAATATAAATTATCCTAGGAGGGGTACGGTGAACAACCAGGAAACAATGAAAGAGTTGTAAACATTTACATTTTTCTAGCTTTTTGGCCTACATTCTATTATTGTTAGTCATCACCTGCCCTGGAACTCTTGGAAGTATACAAATTTGAATTAGACTTCTGTTACATCTTCCAACATCTGTAATTTTTTTAGACAGCTGTAGCAGTAGCGTTTTAAAGATTTATTGTTATTATTTTTTTATTGGAAAGGCGGATATACCGAGAGGAGACACAGAGAGGAAGATCTTCCGTCCGATGATTCACTCCCCAAGTGAGCGCAACGGCCGATACTATGCCGATCCGAAGCCAGGAGCCTCTTCCGGGTCTCCCACGTGGGTGCAGGGTCCCAAAGCTTTGGGCCGTCCTCAACTGCTTTCCCAGGCCACAGGCAGGGAGCTGGAAGGGAAGCGGGGCTGCCGGGATTAGAACCAGCGCCCATATGGGATCCCGGGCGTGCAAGGTGAGGACCTTAACCACTTGCGCCACCACACCGGGCCCAGTAGCGTTTTAATATAACAAAATATTTGCCCCACTTGGCGTTTGACAATATCTTCAATATAATCCAAATAACCAAATCAGTTGTTGTCTCTACAAAATGAGAGATAAATACTTTGATATTTTCAGGAGGCCTCAACTAGAAATACCAAAGTTTGAAACTTTTGAATTGTTGGATGTCTGTCAAGAATGCCAAGAGGGCTTAACATAATCTGATTAAAATAAGATCTTCTTACATGACACAATATAGGTTAGATTCAATTATTAATATAAGCCACTACCAAAATACTTCTAAGATAAAAACATAACTTTTATTAATTTTAAACAACAAAAGTTTAGAGAACACAAAGATTACCTTAATATAAAAAATTATAGATAAGAATTAGCTCATTGGTTTAGCTCATTAACCAACTACTAATGTGCTGTTTAGGAAAAAGATATATATCACATTCATTTGCCACAATTGATTAGAACTTTGTCCTTAAGGATTTCTACCTGCAGGATGAAGAGTACAAGATAAAGAGGCACAGATGGGGCATTGAGAAGAAGTAACAGTGAGATCCTGAGAGATAGCAACTTTAAAAAGAACTTTTAATAGTAGCAGGTTTTAAGTCTCTTACTCTTTGGTAGGCACACATTGGATAGGATATTGGTGTTTTGTAAACCTCTGATTGTTCAGGATCTGGGGTTGGCCTCGCCAGGAGTTTCCTGGCCACAGGTGGGCCATCAGGTCAGTTTTAGATTTACTTAGTTTTGCCCAATGTTGGCCTCTATGGTATTTAGGATATATTTTAGGGTAATAATCCTTAGCAGCATTAGTGCCATATTTTTTAGTCAAAAGAGGTGCTTGGCATTGTTTTTGAAGGTGTCTGGGCTTCCTACAGTTAAAACTCTTTTGTTTTTGAATAGCAGAGTTTTTAAGCCCTGCCAGGTGGGCAGGATGTTTGAAAGTCCCTATGTTATGGCAGGCCTTTAGATAACCGTAACTTGCTCATCAGATTTCTTGGGGTTTTGTTTCCTACAATCTTTTCACATATGTCCCATTTTGTCACAGTTATAACATTTAAGTCTATCTTGCTTTAACCCAGTGCTTAATGCAGCAGCCAAAACATTAGCCTTGTACCCTTCAGAGCTGATATCCATACATGTCCTCATATAATCACCTAGGCTTCCTCTGGCTGCTTTAACTGATCAGAGGGCTTGCTGACAATCACGATTAGCGTTCTCAAAAGCTAATGTATGTAACAACAGATCCTGGACATCTGGCTGTGAAATGGAAGGTAAAGTCTACAGAGGGTTCCTTAGGGCCCTGCACCATCTTCACAAAAGAACAATGAACTTTTTCTGTTTCCTCTATGCGGTCCCAGGCTCTCATGCAACATTGTTGGACCTGATTAATAGCTTGATTATTATACATCAACTGTGCCTGAGTTCCCAGCCATTGTCCAATCCCCAGTGACTGTCCCATGGTAATTGTAATGTTGTTTTCTTGATTTTTCCCAGCCTGCTGTTTGTCCTCATCTTCCCACCGTGTCTTAAATTGCCTGTAAGCTCCAGAGTCCAGTACTGTTTTTACCAGTGACTCCCAATCCTGAGAGATCATTGGTTGAGCATGCGACAGTGTAGTCAACAAGCCCTGAGTATAAGTGGAATGCATCCCATTTGTAGATATAGCCTTCTTAAATTCCTTACAGAATCCCATTCATTCCACTGATACTGATTAACCCCATTAGGGTATTGTGGACCAGCTTGTGCTGCGGGGACATCTGTGACAGTTACCGGGTACGCATGCTGTGCTTGTCTCCAAGTGGAGGGAGCTGGTGTGGGAGGCAGCAGCTGTGGAGGAGATGGTGGCTTTGGTTCTTTTTTCTCTCTTGTGTCGACTTTATTTATTACTTTAGCTGACCCTCAAGCCATGGGCTCCAGTTCTTTTCTCTCTCTCATATCAGCTTTATCCATTCTTTTAGCTAGTTGTCTTAAATTCCTTAGTAAATTTTTATACTGCACTTTAGTAATCATGATATCTGACAGAGCTGTAGGTTCCTGTTTCTTTTTCTCCTGCATATCAGCTTTATTTCTTTATCTAACTTTTTGTAAACTCTTATACTGTGCATGAGTGATCACAATATCTGACTCCCCTTCTGAGTCATCATCAGAATGCATATCTGATTCCCTTTCTGAATTATCATCAGACTCCAAGAGAGATGCAGAGCTTACAGCAGAGGCTTCCCATTCTACCACAGGGTTAGACACCCTGTTCTTCCTGTTTTCTCTAACTTTGGTAGCAGGGACAAAGAACTCTCTCTTTCTCCCTCCGCATTTTCCTCTGTGGACTGGCATATTCTTATTTTTTGTGGGGACTCTGGTCTATTTTCCATATCAGTGATGAAGGTCATCAGTGATGAAGGAGCTTCCAGGAAGCTCCTCCAAGCTCCAAGTCTAAATGTAAGAGCTTAAGGCTTATTGATATTAAAAAGCACAGAGTCAAACTTTTACAGGAATCATTTCTCCTCTCTGCTGTGCTCTCCTTAAAGCACACAAAAGTTTAGACCATGCCTTGTACGTAAGCATACACTTCCCTTTGGGGTGAAGCCAGTAGCAATAATGACTCACAGCATAAAATAAGGCTTCATAAGTGCTGTGGTTAACTTTAACCCTGTTCCTGCCACCAATCCTTGAGGCAGATCAATATACTGCTTCGTCATTGAAGAGGAGCTTCCCATTATGAAATTCCAAAAGTTCACTTACCTTGAGCATTCTGTTTTCCTTTTGGTTTCTCCCAGCTTTCTTCAGGTCCCTATTCATGGCGCCAGATGTCAGGATTAATCAAACAGACAACAAGAAAATGCTTAATGGAGAAACGATTTTATTTATCTACACTGTGGCCATCATTCACACTCTCAGGATGACATATTTTGTCTAAGAAAACATGGCCTTTTATACCCTGAAAGAACCTGGGAGTCACACATAGCCTTCATTAATCCTTATGTGAAGCTAGCAATTCTTAAAACAGGGAGATGATATTAACACAGCCTTGGTATGTGTTATTTCATTACTTGCAACTCATGGAAAACAAGAAGAAAAGATAGTATTGAGACCAGGGACTTTCTCTTCTATTATTTTTAACCAGAGGGAGGCACAAAGGAGAGAGAGCACCAGGGAATTCAGTCTGCTACTTGGTGTTCCAAGGTCAGACACGAGCCCAGGTGTTCCTGGCTTACAAACAGCTCGTTACCATCATTGGCTTGACTTCTATTGACTCCCACCAGCCTGTCTTCTATCTTCCCCAGTTCTGGGTCTTGTGCTCTACTGCATGCCTCTCATTGCTTGGTGTACTGATTTCTCAACCTTCTCTCCCTGACCTTGAGTAGTTCTCTTCACACATATCCAGGCCATTTCTTAACTAAAGACCTCTTATGTCGTTCCCTCCTCTCTGAGGACAATAGCAATCCTAGCCACCTCGGTCTCCTCAATCTTCATTTTCCATCTCCTCAACTCAGTGATAATACTATATTGGGTTTTTTTTCTTTCTGTACTTCTAGAAATTTCTTGCAGCAGAAAATGGGGGCAATTGTTGGCTCACCTCCATTATTTCCTTCTGTCAAGGATCATAGTTCTACATTGTCTATTGTCCAAGGCCTTAAAATCATTGTTTCATATCTGCTGTCTGATTTTCTGGCCGGCAGAAGTACAAAGGGAATCAGCTTCCTGGTATTTCCTCTTGGACTGAGGTGGAATTGCACACATACTAACTCAGCCAAACTTACTCCCCCAGCTCTTGAGTTCTCACTCTACTTCCAATTGTAGGCAAGCACATACACAAATACACAATTTTTGGGGTCTATGTTTTAGTGGATAAGTAATTATATAACTACCATTAATTTAGAAGAACTGGAATGGAAAGTATTGTCAATGAAATATCCAAGATAATTCAGATGGTCTTATTACTGTGGGAGATTTTATAACTAAAAATACATTCCATTAACTAATGGAAGCTTCATTTAAATACAAGAAAAATAAAAAGGAATGACAGGAGTGAAGGTTCTCATACTAACTTCCTTTAGTTTGAGAATAAATATTACTACCATCAGGATTGATGGAAGGGTGTCCCACCAAGGATCTCCTTTGAGCAAACCCAGGGGTTGAACTCGGAAGGAAAGGCAAGTTAGGTGGGATGGCCATCCATTATCTTTAGTGAAATGAATTCACATTTTGCTTTGAGAGTCAACATCTGATACAAAGGATGACAAAGAAACATGACAGCAGTGTCTGGCATTTCTATCTTATCAACATTTCTGGAGATGCCTTACAGGGACAACTACCAGGCGCTGGTTGCTAAATAGAAGATGTGCGATTTTTTATTATAATCATTCCATTTTAGTTTCAGAAAATGTTTTAATTGGGTAGTTTAAATTTATTTTTGAGTTGTCAGAATCCATGCTACATAACAGAATAACCTTAGGCGTTTTGAAATGTGTGTCTTAAAATAGAGCTGGAAAAAAAAGGAGGGGGGTGGGCAGGATCTGGGATGGCTTTAAAATCCACTTGAAGCAAGGGAAATTTACAGCTTGGGTTGCTTTCTGAACTTCTGCAACATCACTGCTGATGCTGCACTTTGGGGGAAGGCTAACATTTCACTTCAGGTCATTCATTCAAAATGATTTGTTCAGAACCAAACACTCACTGTTAGGAAAACTTTGGGCAAAACTATTTTACCAAAATATTTTCCATATCATACTAAAAGAAAATTTTCTACATCAATAGCATTTTAGGAAAACAATTTTCAACTGATAATGAAGTGCCCTAAATACCTGAAAAAGTCTGAGTGCCACAGTTCCTCAGAAGCCCTCACCTCATTTTGTAAAACTGTTAAACAGCGTCCCCTAGTGGAACGCCCTAATTGTGAAACCAGGAGGGCGTCTTCTAAGGCTTCAACACATTTTTTTTTCTGATGTTTCTAATCCCAATATAGTCTGCTCAGAAATAAATCTCTTCCCACTCCAATTCCTTCACTGATCAATTTAGTTATATAATTTTCTGTGAATTCACTTTGAATTACGCTTCTAAAATTCTAGTTGTTTACTTTTTTCTCCTTTTATGAAAAACATTCCTTTCTCGCCTGTCTCCTCTTAAAGTGCCACCCCCTCAGCCATGAAATCTCCTGGAAGAACTAAGATTTGTATATGTGAGACAACACAGGATGTATACAAGATAGTACATGATTTCAGACTCCAAATGTCTGCTACAAATGTAACTGGATGTGTACAACTCAGCAAACACACTGTTGGCATTCTGTTTCCACCGGCCAGTTAAAGGAAGTAGATGTCTAAGGAAGGAACATGTAAATTGCTCTCTAGCCAAATGGTTGGTGTGTTCACCAAATTCATCTCATCCTCTCTCTGGAAACATAATGAACTGCATCTCCCGGCATTTCCTGCAGTCAGATAGCGCCCTGCCCCAGGGTTGAGTTCTGGCAAATGGAATGTGGATCAAAGAGTTACACATGCATGCAGACCTGTCTTCTAACAAATCCTACACCTTCCTCCATGTTTTCTTTTATCTCTCTTCCTCATCCTCATCTGTTGGATGCTGTTAGCATAGATTACTAGGTTGAGATTAAGAAAGGATATCTTATAGTAAGAATGCTAGGTCTTTTTAAAAAAAAAAAAAGTTTAGAAATTAGTATATGATCTAACAATAAAATCAGGCCAACGAGTTATTTTCACTATCATATTCCTTTTGATGATTTACTTATTTTTATTGGAATGGTAGATTCACAAAGAGAAGGAGATACAGAAAGAAAGATCTTCTGTCCATTGGTTCAATCCCCAAACGTCTGCATTGGCTGCAGCTGAGGCTATCTGAAGCCAGGACTCCCACAAGGGTGGTGGGAACCCAGGTACTCAGGCTGTCATCTGTTGCCACCCTGATGCATTGGCAGGAAGCAGGAAGCTCTGGTAGCCAGGACTTGAACCGGACTGTCTGATATGGAGTAAATGTGGATATCCTAAATGGACACCTAATCCAGAGCATCATAAACCATCATATATTATGAACTTTTGGACTGCCCGTCATATATACAATTATTCTTGGTCAATTAAAATAATATTAAAATAATGTTTTAAAAACTTTATTAACAGGCAAAGGAAAAAACTACTAGGTCTTACTACAGTAGTTGTCACCCTAGGCCTCCCAAAGCAATGCGGCTGTACTGAGGACTACATGCACATTCTGTTGTTCCTGTTTATTCCGTTTGTCATTAATAACTACTGCACAGGAAAAAGATAAGCCTACATGCTGTGACAGCAGTGTCTGTAAATATAAGTGATCTAATAATCTCTTTCAAAACATGGAAGACAAACTCTTATATATTTCTAGCATTAAATTATATAGTTTACTTAAACATGTGCAAAGGGCAGGTGTTTGCTGTAGTGGCTAAGATGGTAGGTTGGATGTCTGTGTTCCATACTGAAGTACCTGTGTTGAGGTCCTGGCTCTCCTCTCAGTGTGTTCCCTGTAGGGCAGCAATGATGCTCAAGGTGCTGGGTCCTTGTTTCCCACATGGGAGACTTGGATTCTGGCCTCTTGGCTTCAGCCTACACAATAGCATTAATTTGAACTAATTCATTGCTTTAATGAGCTTATGAATTTAATGGCATTCTCCAAGGTGCCATAGTAACAAAATAGTTTAAAAAGGAAAAAAGCATTGGCTAGCACAGTGCCAAAGCACACTAAGCCTCAACCTGCTGCACCAGCATCCCATGTTTGTGTCCTAGCTGCTCAACTTCTTTCTTCTAAGATTGATTCATTTTTACTTGAAAAGTAGATTTACAGAGAAAAAAGAGACACAGAGAGATATTCCATCTGTTGGTTTATTCCCCTTAATGGCTGCAATGGCCAGAGCTAAGCTGACCCAAAGCCAGCAACCAGCAGCTTCCTCCAGGTCTCCTATGTGGATATGGGAGCCCAACAACTTAGCCTATACTCTGGTGATTTCTCAGGCGCAAAAAACAGGAAGCTGGATCAGAAGTGAAGCAGGTGGGAATTGAACCAACACTGAAATGGGATGCCAGCATCACAGGTAGATAATTAACCTGCTATACTACAGTGCCAGGGCCCTGCTTCACTTCTAATCCAGCTTCCTACTTAAAGCTTGAGAAAGCAGTGGAGGCTGGCTCTAGGCGTTAGGCCCCTGCAACCACAGGAGAGACCTGGAAGAAGCTCCTGGCTCCCACCTTCCGACTGGCTGAGCACTAGCCATTGTGGTCATTTGGGGAGTACACCAATGAATGGAAGATCTTTCCGTCTCTCCTCTCTCTGTAAATCTTCCTTTCAAATGAGAAGAACTAAATTTTTTAAGAAAAAAATGTTACTGCCCAGCAGCAACACTAAAAAGATGAGACACACTCTTGAGGGTCTGGGAAAAGCCAGAACCTTCTTGCCAAAAGCGGCTGCATTTAAACCCTTCTCTCTGCTGCCCCTGTCCCTGTTGGACTTAGCTTTCCTCCCCGCTTTTGCAGCCCTCTCTCCACTTTCCCCATCCGTCTTCCCCTGCCTTATTCTTCTCATTCCAGCCCTGGTTCTCCTCCTCGTGTTTCTCCGTGGTAGTCTCTCCATCTTTCTCCGTCATCATCTGTCCATCCCTTTGTCTGTCCTCCGTCCCCAGCTTTTACAATGGCTACTTTTATATCGTTCTCCACCAATCACTTCTCTCCATGGATCTACTTGGCGCTATGTGATAGGCCAGTAGCAATGACATAATCGCAGTGAGGGCACTAGCCTATCCCTGTGACTTCCTGTTGACCTGCTGGCGAGACCAACTCTGCCTCCTGGCGCTGGACCAGCTGCCATCTTACAACGGCCCTACCTATTCCGGCTTTCCTATTTTGGGGAGCAGCTTCAGCACCCCACTCCCCACAAAGAAATATAATGAAAATGCTTCCATCTTACCTGTTATGACATCATTCACTGAGTAACTTGTTGCTGGTAGGTCTACGCAGAAATGGAGTCTGTGTCCCATGCTGGATGCTTTCAGGTGAGACTGTTCACCAGCCCCATTCAGCAGGATAACTGTGAAATCTCACTCCTAAGACCTGGCAGGACATCATCTGGCCTGCTGTGCAACTGTGAACACAGGCACATTGAGTATTTGGTTAGTAAGTGGTTTTTCAAATGATCTAGAACACATTAACTTCTGAAAATTATCATTGAAAAGAGAAACAAAATTTGGAGACTCATAGAAAACTTGAAAAAAAAAAAAGACAGAAAACTTGAGAACTCCTCCCATGTTACTGATTTTCACCACTCGTTTTTCCTAATGCAATTGGCATCACTTACTACTGGCAGTGCAATGATCCAACCACAAGTAGAAACTTAACCAAATGAGCATTCCCATGGACTACTAATACTTAAGACATCAGATATGCTAATTGGCTCTACTCATCTGAGAAGGATATTAAAAGAACTTGTGGGAGAATGCCGTGTCTTACTCATCTTCACACATTTCTCTGATCCACATGAGCAAGTTTCACTCAACAACCAAAGGAATTTGAAGAACAAGATGAAAGAATTTTTCAAGATAAAGGAGTTTCTGGAGAAATTACATATTTTGGGGTTCAGCAGTACTTACAGCTCTTAAATTTGTTTCTGAAAGGAAGAAAAGGAGCTTGGCACTGGGTCTGGGACAAGGTCCCGTCACCGTCACCCAATCAGCCCTCTGGCCTACACCCCCTGAAGTCCGCAGCCTGAAACTCCTGTCTGCCTCAACTCCACTCTGCATTCAAGAAACCAAACTCCTACTGACTTCCAAAAACACTGCTGGGCGTGTGGACTCTCATCCTGTCCCCGAGCTGCTTGTTGTTCCTTCCCCAGGATGGTGAGCCTGGCTGCTGAGGTCTGACCTAAAGCTTCATTTCATTTTGGTTCGTTGTTTATTTTTGAACAAGCAAGAGTGCCCTCTTGTGGCAAAATAAATTTGTGCGTTAGCTTTTCCCAGTTGGGCTATACAACTATGAACCCACTCTAACTTCTTTATTATTAATTAAATCACAGCCACAAGCAAATGCAAAGTGATGCCAAAATGGTAATGGTGTAAGAAAATATTTTTCTAAGTAATATTCATTTATTTTTTCTTTTTGAATATAATACTGGTGTGGGAACGGAGGAGTATAATAATTTTCGAGTTAGAGTGATGGTCCTAAATGTAAGTAACTAATAGATGTACATGACTTCATTCATTCAGAGGATGGGGACCTAAATGTAGTCCTTCCTAGGATGGCTAAGCCTTCAGAAACTTTTCACTTGGTATCAATTGTTTGGCTCCCATGATAACAGATTTGAGATCTCTCAACTAAGTAGGCTGCAAATTTTAGTTCAAAACATAGCTCTTACAAGGCAGAGTAGGAATTAATGATAGTTTAAATACACAGTCCAGTCTACTTACTACTTCAGGACATAGGTTTTTTTTTTTAAAAAAAAAACTGTATATTTGAAATAACTCAAATGTACTTAAAATATATATTAAGATATACTGTTCCCTGTTTGCCTGCCATTCTTTCCACATATCATTTTCCCTCCCCACTTATTTAGTAATAAATTCGGGGCATATATTTGCATCTATAAATATTACAAAAGGGATTTCTAAAAGGCAAGAGCTCCCTTTAAAGATATAATCATAATATTGCTATATATAAAAATGCCCTAAAATCATAAAATATCAAGGTAGCTGCTAAATTCCCTGTGTTCTGATCCAGATCTTAATTTTTTTTGCCCTCTATATTTTTGTTTAAGAAACTGAGATAGTGAAGCTCTTACAATACAGATTTATCTGAATGTGTCATTCTGATGTGTAAGGAGTGCCTCTGTCCTTCGTGTTTACTGAATTAAATCCTTAGGTGTAGGTAGATAATTGATCAGATTCAGCTCAATTTTTTGTTACATAGGCAGTAATGCAACATGTCCACTAGGAGGCACTGTTGCTTTCTTTGGAGACTCCAGCCCCTGCCATCCCTCAGTAGGTACACTGGTTTATTAAATGAACTAACTGGCAAAATCTGTGATATTGTAATTCTGCCATTTTTTTTCCTTTTAAAAATAGCTTTTAATACATATTCAAAGACATTTCCATTATTTTGAGATGCAGTTTGTGTAGAGAGGGTAGACCATTGTATAACTTCTTTTTCACAACAGATTGACTTCCTAATATCATCCAAAAGTCACAAATGAAATTTGCTTTAAAATTATTTTAAATTCATGTATGTTAACATCTTTAATACCTTTCAATCCGTGGAAATCACAGTACTCACTGCTACTCTAAGTTTTCCATTGCTGTCCAGCTGAAGGCTATTTGGGTTGGCTACTGAATACTTTCGACATGATGCTACTCCTCTTTAAAACTTCCCCTTTATGATAATGGCAAGATGTCCTAGGATTCTTTCACATTCTCAAACCCAAACAAACCTGGAACTAACCATTTTCCCAAGCTGATGTTACTGTAATATGGCCTGGGGACCCCTGGAAATTCTTGCAAGGATAGAATTATATCCATATTAATAGCACTAAGATACCATTTTCCATTTCAAACTCTTCATCCTCTCACAAATATACGTGGGTATAGTATAGTATAGTATAGTATAGTTGGTATAGTATAGGGGGTTAGTGTGTGACGTTAGGACTGAATGCAATAGCAGTTACAAGAATATTGCCTTTGTTTATTAAGCCAGATCTTCAAAACATTTTCAAAAAATGCAAAACTATATTCTTCTCTCTGAATTTTGCCAATACATAAACAGTCATTTTACAATGTTCTGATTTCTAATACAATAAGACTCAACAGGTAAAAGCTCTCTGGAGTCCTACACACTTTTTAAGTGTTTACACAATCTTTGGAGCAATACATTTAGGAACTGTGTCTTCAAGGAGACTGGCCCTATAAATGAAAAATAAGATTTTTAGACATCACAGGTGAGGAACTAAAGATGCTCTCGGTTAGTAAGTTGGACATTTTGAGGGCACTAAATTACCAGGCAGAGCTGACAAAATTATATATATATATACCAAGATACAGTACATCATAAACTCACACTGATTCTTCCTATTCGAAATTTAGAACTACAGCTTTTTTTTAATTAAATTCATACAGTTGTTTGTAAATTCAGTTTGTGTGTGTGTGTATATATATATATATTGCACATATATGTCAGTTATCTATTTTGAAAGCGAAATTTACAGAAATTTTCCACCCACTGATTTACTGCTCACATGGCTACAACAGCCAGGTCTGTGCAGGATTGAAGCCAGGAGCCAGGAACTCATCCAGGTCTCCCATGTGGATGGCAGGGAGTCCCAGGGACCCACACACTGGGCCATCTTCCACACTTTGCAGATGCATTAGCAGGGAGCTGGGTGGGAAGTGAGCTCGGACTCAAACAGGTACCATGTGGGATGCTGGCATACTGGACGCATCTTTACCTGCAATGTCACAATTCCATTTCCCTTAATTTATATGTGTATTAAATTTCTCCCATATCATGCACATTGGTTCTTTATAATACTTACACATTTATCTTCTATGACAGAGAACAATATCACCACTGACTGCACAGTTGTCACCACTAATATGGTTTCTTAGGATAGCTGAAGATGTTTTGTGGTTCTGTTCTGGAAGTTTATCTTTCTCTAGATGTGCAGTAGGAATGTGAAGGTCTAAAGTTATTTGATTGTGTCTTTGAGATTATGCTACCAAGTACATCAGTTAGATACTTATTTAATTTCTGCATTTTAGGGGATGCATTTGATAATTTTTGATTCATAATGACACAGAACACTTACTGGTTGGTTGTTTGCTTATTTGCACATTTTCTTTGTTTCTCCCTTTATCTGAGGATGAGGGGAGATCAAAGGAGAAGCCGCATCCAGCCTCCCAACTGCCTCAGTACCCAGAGATGGGGAGTGGCCACCCCATGTCCTCCCGGGGTCCCCACTGTGGAGCATGTTCTGTTCTGAGGGTTCTGCTCAAGTGGTTTCGATAGTTCTGAGATGCTGTTGATATCACTGCTCCAAGGATGAGGAAACAATTCCAAGGTTAATTGGCTGCCACAGTCCACCTCAGAGTCTCCATTCACCAAGAAATTTGTTAAGTTTCATCGGGGTAGTTGATCAGTTTATTCTGCCCTCCTTTCTTTGCAAATCAATGGGTGCTGTGGCCCAACCCTGCCCTGCCCACACTTGGGGAGCTGCAGCCCAGTCAGAGTGACCCCCGATAACCTCCCATTGGACTGGCCCTAGCTCTGGTTCCTGTGCCTGCCAGCATGTGCAGGGGGCTGGTCCGGTCTGCAATACATACTTGGTTCTAAAGACAAATTTGTGATATAAGATATAGTCAGAGAAGTCTTCTTTATTCCATCCATTTCTTCCCACAGGTAGTATTTTTTAAAAATTTGTTTTTACTTTCATTGCTTTCAAAACTGGAGGAAATATTACAAAGCTAACATTACCACCACCTTTCCTGTTGGGAGAAAAGCTACTACATGCAGTTCTCTCCACTTAAGTGTTTCTCACTTACAAATATATTCTGGCATTCCCTCCAGTCATCTAGAGCCCCGAGTTAATACTCTGTGTTAGTACTCCATCCGCTTGTAGTTTGACAGTTTCTCCAGCCAGCGCTCTAATCGGGAATTTGCAGGTGGTTTTCCGTGTCTTGCTATTAACACATACGGCAGTGAACAGTCACACACTTTCATATTTTTACCACCGTATTTTGGAAGCACAGCTTTACAAGTGAGGCAAAGCCTCTGTGTAACCTTGTTAGATATTCATCTCCACAGACTCAGCCAGCTACAGAGCGATCGGGGGAGACGGAAGCAAGGAATTTCTCATCCGGACGTGACATTCGCCGAACCATACTTGTTCATCTTTCCAGCTCCCAGCGCATAAGTTCTTCCTTATTAGACCCTCCAGTCCTTCGGCCCTCAGCCTAAACCCACCCACCTCATCCGGACCCGAGGAACAATTTACAGCCTGTGCGCATGCCCAGGCCTGGGACGACGTTGGCGTGATGTCATAACCGCGCGACGCTCCCGGGCGTCCTCGCAAGGTCGCTTTGCGGAACGGGGACGCGGGTCTTTGACAAGGGACAGGTTTGGGGGTGCGAGGTGTCCTTGCTGCCTCGGCGACATGTCGGGGTACACGCCGGATGAGAAACTGCGGCTGCAGCAGCTGCGAGAGCTGAGGCGACGATGGCTGAAGGACCAGGAGCTGAGCGCTCGGGAGCCAGTGCTGCCCCCGCAGAGGACCTGGCCCTTGGAGAGGTTCTGGAATAAGTTTCTGCAGAACGAGGCCCCTTGGAGGAAGTTGGTGAGTGACGGGCGTCCCTGTCGGGGCTGCTGGCTGCCACACCAAGGGCTGACAGCCACACCAAGGGCTGACACCGTTGGGCGAGGGAGAGCCGGGTTTAGCAAGGACGCGATCTCCGTTGCAGGGTCCTGGGCTGGGGTCTGGGCGCGTGTGGCTTTGGGGCGCCCTAGCCATTCTGCCGTCAGGTGTGGAGAGGAGGCGGCGCTGTGGAAAGCCCTCAGGATAGCTTGAAGTTGAAGCTCAGTGGGTTTAGTGTTTGGGAACACACGATTAACTTTCCACGCTGGAGGCACGGCCCCTGAGGGCCCCGAGAACCTGTGGCTGCTGGGACAGCCACCGACCCCACGACACCGAAGGTGTGCTTGACGAGTCATGCTCAAAACCTGCCTTTTCAGGGTCCGGCGCGGTGGCCAAGCGGCTGAAGTCCTCGCCTTGCACGCACCGGGATCTCAAATGATCGCCGGTTCTAATCCCGGCTGACCCGCTTCCCTTCCGGCTCATTGCTTGTGGCGTGGGAAAGCAATCGAGGACAGCCCAAAGTTTTGGGACTCTGCACCCACGTGGGAGACCCCGAGGAAGAGGCTCTGGGCTCCTGGGTTCGGATCTGGCCATTGTGGCCACTTGGGGAGTGAATCAATGGAGAGATCTTCTCTGTCTCTCCTCCTCACTGTATATCTGACTTTCCAATAAGAGTAAATAACTCTTAAAAAAAGAAAACACCTGCCTTTTCAGAACCGTCTGTGCTTCTGAGTCAGTTATGAGTGACAAGCGGTAGCCCGCAGAGTTGCTTTCCGATACGTATGCAGTTACGCTGGGTGCCTGCATTCCACCTGCAGTGTTAGCTAGCGTGCTGTGTTCATTATTCCCTTAAGATAGAAACTGTGGTCTTCATTTTAAGTGGGAGGTACTTTAGCCCCAGAGAAGCACAGAGCTAGGAAGGGAAGGAATTCAGGGTGAAATTTACATATGCCTTTAAAAAAAAACCCTGCTGCATAAGTAACCTAGTACAACATAATTTCTGAGAAAATGGGCCTTATATTACAGTGATAGAAGTCAGCTGTTTAATTTCTGCATCTCCCTCACCTCTTGTGTCTCTAACATTGCTTGTTGATTTGGAGCCATCCCTGGCTCACAGTTGACAGCCTCTCTGCCAGCCAGTGATTTAAGCAAGTAAATAATCGTTTGTTGAAATCTATCTTACTTCACATTTTTTCTTAAGTTATCCTCTGTTATTCTGCTTAGATCCTAGATTGTCCTTCACTTGAAAGGACAGGTGGGTTTTGGTCAAATTGGCTGCTGTGGAGACGTTTTGTGTTGCAGTTTGAGAGGCAGGAGACAGAGAGCTCCCATCTGCTGCTGGTTCACTGCTCAGATGAGCACAGCCGCCGGGGATGGAGCTGGGTGGGGAGCCTGGGCCTGGGCGGCAGGAACCTACTTGCTGGGGCCAGCCCCATGTCTCTCATGGTCACAAGAGTAGGAAGCTGGAGCCCTGAAAGGACTTGACCTGACATATGTTATAGCTTTGATTATTCTGATTATAAAATTTTAGAATTTATAACCATTTTTTATTAGGAACAAACTTATAATAAGGATTTTTTGGAAGTCTTTTTAACTATATATGTATAAATGCCTTTCTTTAATCTTAAAAAGATTACTTGTCTTAAGCTTCATTTGTTCTGGACCCTGTGGGTATGCTGTAGCAGGCTCTGTTTATTTCTTTAAAAGGAAATGCTTTATTTAAAAGGTCTTTATTTTTACTTGATAGGCAGATTTACAGAGGAAACACACATAGAGAAAGATCTGTTCACTGGTTCACTCCCTAGATGGCTGCACACAGTCGGAGCTGAGCCAGTCTGAAGCCAGTAGCTTCTTCCAGGTCTGCTGCATCAACACCTTGGGCCAGCCTGCAGTGCTCTTGCAGGCCTTAAGCAGGGAGCTGGGTCAGAAGTGGAGCACCTGAAGTACAAACTGGTACTCATATGGGATGCCAGTGCTGCAGGCAGAGGGTTAGCTTGCTATACCACTATGCTGACTCCAGGCCCCGTGTTCAGTACAAAAATACAAATTGGCAAGCTTAGACTGTGAGGAAACATGTGCCATTTAGAAATTTGTTAAATAATATCATGATATTGTTATATACATATATTGTTGGTGGTTTTATTTTGTATATGTGTTTTTCCCCCACAGGTCTATAAAACATACCGGCACAGCATCTTTGTTTTCACTCATGCACTTATACCTGCATGGCTTATTCATTATTATTTCAAATATCATGTGAATGTAAGTATGTTTTAAGCATGTATTTGCAAGAATGTCGTTTTACTATTTCTGAAAAGCATTTGTTGGTATGCCATATTCTTACTGGAAATAGTCTGCTACTTTTAAATTAGTTTTGAAGTACTTCAAACCCTTTTATGTAAAAAGCTTTCTAAAACTTAGGTAATTCAGTATGAGTTTTCAAAAAACTAGTCTTTGAATTAGTATACAAGCTTAAGTATATTTCCTCATAGAAAGAGTGTTTAATGAGCAGGGTATAACGAACCCACTACTACCTGTGTAAACTAGGGAAGATGAAAATTCGTGTGTGTTACGAGCGTAGACCTGGTATAAGGTGGAATTCCAAATAGGCAGTGGTTATCTTTGCCTTCATCCCATTTATTTTCCTCCACTTTCTCTGTTTTTTGTTTGGGTTTTAGAATTTAGAATTTATTTAGACTCTAGGATGTCCAAAAGTTCTAAGCTTTTCCCTGAAAGATCTTGCATAGACTGACTGAATAGAGCCAACTGCCATGTTTTAGAGTAAGGACAGCCCCAGATGTTGTGGAGTGTTGGATCTCAGGCAGGGGGCAGAGGGCGCGTGTTTTGGGGAGTCGCATACAAGGGGGAAGCAGTGATGGCTGCCTGTGCGCAGGTTGGGAACCCGCAGTAAGGAGGGCGTTCTGCCACCTGGGGGCTGCAGGGGCAGAAAGTGAGCATACCTGTTTGGGGAGCAGCTATGGCGGTACGTGTCCTGGTGCAGGATGGTGGGACCTGAGCAGAGAGGAGAACACGTGGACGGAAGTGGTGTGGCCAGTGATGGAGTGGCAGGCCAGAGGAAGGTATCAGAACTTAGGGAACTGAAGAGAACATTCAAACTGAGGTGTGATTGTCATGATCAGAAATTGTTTATATATAGGGAAATTAATTGATCAGATAAGTTCATGTTTTCCTAATGGGGTTCAGGATTCTCCATTAGAAAAGGGAAAAGACCTTGAGATGCCAGAATAGAATTGGGGGTATGGTTTCATTAGGTATGGATAGACACAGAAGTAAACACAGGTGTAGGTATGTGAATGTATAAACATAACCATTTCCTAGCTCTGTCCCCTGAGAAGACCTGGGAATAGTGGTTTTTTGTTTTATTTTTAAGATTTTATTTATTGGAAGATGGAGTTAGAGGGATTGACTGATTGATTACTTCCATCTTCTGGTTCATTCCCCAAATGGTTGCAAAGGCCGGGCCTGGACCAGGTGGAAACCAGCCATTCTGTGTCCAGTTCATTCTGTGTCTCTTGGGGGTGGCCAGGTCCAGGTACTTGCGCTGTCTTCTGCTGGTTTCTGGTGTCCTAGGCAGGGCACTGGATCAGAAATGGGGTGGAGTGTGTGTGATAAGGGTGGTACTGTGGTATAGCAGGTAAAGCCACAGCCTGTGGCACCCGTATTCCATATGTGCACTGGTTCAAGTCCCAGCTATCCCACTTCCGATCCAGCTCCTTGCTAATGGACGTGAGAAATCAACAGAGGTAGTCCAAGTGCTTGGGCTCCTGTACCCAGATAGATCTAGAAGAAGCTCCTGGCTCCTGGCTTTGGTATGCTACAGCTGTGGGCAGTGGGGCCATTTCAGGGGGTGAACCAGTGGATGGAAGATCTCTGTCACTGCCCGTCTGTGTTTCTGTAACTCTACCTTAGAAATAAATAAATCTTTAAAGGAAAAAAAAAGTGGAGTAGTGAGAACTTGAATCAGTGCTCACATAGGAGGCTGGCATGATAGGCTGCAGCTTAACTCACTGTGCCACAATGGCAGCCCCTGGATCTTATTTTCTGTGCACATTTCTCCACTGAAAGGATATTTATCTCTTACGAAAAATGTCTGATTCTAGGGCTGGAACAGGGAAAGTAAAGGATGAGAATGTGATGCGCCAGAAGTCCAGAAATGCCCAAAGAATGATGGGGACGTATCAAAAGGAGATCGAGTTAGGTTGGAAGAATTCCCACCCAGACAGTTTAAACATCAAAATAAATGATGGTAGTAATAGTTGGGAGTCAATGGAATAAAAAGGTGAAAACACCCGAGTCCATACTGGTATAAATAAATGAGTTAAAAAGTGAATACAGGGCCCAGTGCCGTAGCCTAGCAGCTGAAGTCCTCACCTTGCACATGCTGGAATCCCATTTGTGTACCAGTTCTAATCCCGGCAGCCCTGCTTCCCATCCAGCTCCCTGTTTGTGGCCTGGGAAAGCAGTAGAGGATGGTCCAAAGCCTTGGGATTCTGCACCCGCATGGAAGACCTGGAGGAAGCTCCTGGTTCCTGGCTTTAGATCAGCTCAGCTCCAGCCACTTGGATAGTGAACCAGTGGATGGAAGATCTTCCTCTCTGTTTCTCTGTATATCTGACTTTCCAATAAAATAAATAAATCTTTAAAAAAAATCTTAAACAAAAAGTAGGTACAAGAAAAAAAAATCTATAGCCTGTTACTAAATAATAAGTGGATAGAATGATAGAATTAAAAGTCACCATTGAAAATTGTAACAGTTGGGCCTGGTGCTGTGGCCTGGCAGCTAAAGTCCTCGCCTTGAACACACCGGAATCCCATGTGGGCGTGCCGGTTCTAATTCCAGCAGCTCTACTTCCCATCCAGCTCCCTGCTTGTGGCCTGGGAAAGCAGTCGAGGACGGCCCAAAGCTTTGGGAGCCTGCACCCACGTGGGAGACCTGGAGGAAGTTCCTGGCTCCTGGCTTCGGATCAGCATAGCACCAGCTGTTGCGGTCACTTGGGGAGTGAATCACCGGACAGAAGATCTTCCTCTCTGTCTCTCCTCTCTGTATATCTGCCTTTCCAATAAAAATAATAAATAAATCTTAAAGAAAATGATCACAGTAGTAAATGTAGCAAAGGAACATCAGAATATCAACATTGATCTGAAAATAGATATCCCCAGAGCACTTACTGATTACAAAGTTAAAAGAGTAACTTTATAGTAGAGAAATCTGATTGATTCTACTTGCTTGGGTAGTGAACTAGTGGATGGAAGGTTTTTCTCTCTGACTCTCCTTCTCTGTATATCTGACTTTGTAGTAAAAATAAAACAAATCTTAAAAAAAAAAAAGAATATGTGCTTGTAAGAAATAGATACAAGTAATAAGCTGGTCAGCAATTTGCTATAAAGTGATTCGAAACAAATTCTTTTATCAGTATTTAAAAATAATGATTTAATGAATTTAATGGGTGGCAGGAACCCAAGTACTTGGACTCAACTTGGACTTCCCTATTATAAGGACTTAATATGTGTGGATTGTATTGGACTTTAGAATTGTGAAATTTAAAATATACCTGTGTTTTCACTAAGCAAATCTTGTCCCTCGATCGAGTGCCTTGTATGTCATCTTTCTTTATTGTTATCCAGACAGTATATGGGCACGTCACTGACTTCCTGACCTTCAGGAGTTTATGGTAGTATTAATAGATCTGATCTGGGTAAAGCAGTGGAGAAGAAAAGTACTACCAGGAAGGAATAAAAGAATGATACGGAGTCAGTAATGAACATGCTCATATACTCGTTCAAGACTGAGGAGATGACGGCAGTGGAAGGCAACTGTTGACTAGGCTGGACCAATTTTTGGAGCATCTTAAAAGCTAGGCACAAGAGACTGAACTGTTTGTAGCAGACAATGGGAAGCCACCCAGTTTTCAAATGGAAGAGTTTTTTAATGAAGGTGACGTTGAAGAAAACAAAAACATTGCTATGTGGGATGAACTGAAGTGAAGAAAGTTCTGGCTAAAGTAGATAAACTGGAAACCATTATGGCTTACTGCATGTGAGGCAATGAAGTCTGCTCGGGAATGGAAGCGAAGAATGACGCCAGCTCTGCTGAAGTCAGGGAGAAGCACCTGAGGTTAGCTGATAGTGAAGCTGAGACTAAAACCAAACTTCAGCATCGTTTAGGGCTGTGTTTAGTCTTGGGAGTTGGAAGTGAGGTGTCGGGGGGAGAGTTTTCTGTAATGGGCAGGAAGTGCTGCCATGCAGTGGGTATCACATGTTTTATCTGTTAGTGGGGCTAAGTGGAATTAGAATTGGGTTCCAGTGTTTTGAATAGAAAATATTTTTTAAAGATTTATTTATTTTTACTGGAAAGTCAGATATACAGAAAGAAGGGGAAAGAGAGACAAAGATCTTCCATCCACTGGTTCACTACCCAAGTGGCTGCAGTGGCTGGGGCTCGGCTAATCTGAAACCAGGAACCAGGAGCTTCTTTGGGGTCTCCCACGCGGGTGCAGGATCCCAAGGCTTTGGACCATCCTCTACTGCTTTCCCAGGCCACAAGCAGGAAGCTGGATGGGAAGCAGAGCTGCTGAGATTAGAACCAGGGTCCATATGTGATTCTGGCATGTGCATGCAAGGACTTCAGCTGCTAGGCTACCGCACCAGGCCCCTAAATGGTGTCTTAACTGCTGTGCCAAACATTCACCCTTAGAGAGTACTAATAAAGAATATAAATTATAGGAGTATCAAGTGTACAGAAGAATTTAAGTGGAGTAAAGGACTGTTTATGAAGGCTGGCAATTTAACTAGGTTTTTCTGAATCAGTGATGTTTTAACAAACATTAATAAGGATATGGGTCAAGCAGCTATCTAGAAGAGCACTGCCAGTAGAGAAATAACATTAAACATTAAGTGTAAATGTTCTGAGGCCCGGCAGGCTTGACTGGACTGGGGAAGGGGCTGCTGAACTACATTACAGTAAGGAAAATGTACTAGGAGGTCAAAAAGGTGGTCAAGGGCTGCAACATGAAGTGTCTGACGGAGAGTATCAAGGACCTTGCCTTTCTCTTCAACAGGAAACTTAGATCACAGGAGTGACACTCCTCTGCTCGCATGGTGGAGGCTGGACTGGGAGGGTACAGAGAGTAAGCCTAGCGGCCAGCAGCTGCCATTGCAGGAGCCCGGGTGAAACAGGCTGATGCTGAAGCTCGTGAGAAGCAGCGGCATTCAGGGCGTATTCTCGGTGTAGAACCAAAAGGCTCTGCTGAGCAGTCAAGAGTTCTGGCCTTCCTAATTAGGGGAGTGGAAGTGCCACTTACGGAAGTACAGAACACGGGGAGGACGGTTTGGACAGGTGCAGTTAAGTTGGGTCTGATTCAGTCTGAGATGCGTATTGGATAGCCAAGTAGAATACTGAGTAAATGGTTGGATGAATGAGTCTCAAGTTCTGTGAAAATTTGGGGTTTAAATTAAAATTTGGGATATAATTTATTTTTTATTTTCAGAAGAAACTATAACACTATAACACAATTACTTTTCTTGCAGACAAAACCTTATACCATGGTTCAGAGGAAGCCCAGAATATTCCCAGTAAGTGTTAAGACTTAGTTTTTTTCTTTTGTTCATTATTTCTCTCTTTCCTTCCCTGTAAATGATCATTGGACTAAAATGTTTCTTTTTTGCTATCAGTTTAAGTTCCTGTTTTATGCATTTTTTAAAATAGTAAATAGTGTGAAGTACCAAGTTAGTTGAAAATGGGAAATAGGTACATTTGTTCTGAATCTTGAGTGAAGACCTTGGACTGTTGTGACTTGAAGGTAACAGATTTTTTCACCGTTGCCGTTTCTTGTACGGTAAAGGACTTCCGAGCACAAACCTGAGCATGGTGATAGCAACTGAACTTCTGTTATTATTTTAAGCCTAGACTCTTATGGCTTTGTCCCTCATTTTCAAGATTTGATCTTAAGCTCCTCTCATCTGTGATTTTAAAATCTGTCCAGGTGTGTTTTAAATTTTATGTTTTGAATATGCTAGTAACAATACTAAATTTAAAATGAGTTCATTCAATGTTAAATGATTATATAGTAGTTTAAATTTTTACTGGCTGGCTGTAAGATTATTGTTAGCATAATAAATACGTTACATTTCTTGTCTAGTCACAGATAATGAATTACCATAAGTCTAGATGATAATTTAAAAAGTAAAATAAAATTCAGTGTTGAGTCTTGCTTCAAGCAAGTAACATTGTCACAACCATCTATTATCTATTGCAACAAGGAAATTCTAAAGAGATTCACCATATTGACTAACCATACTGAAAGCAAACCTGTATAACTGATGTTGGGGCGCAGGGAGTCTCAAGACAGAAATGATCTGCTAGTATTATTAGTTGGGTAAATTTATGTTTATTTAGTAATCCACTTATATATTTGTCCCCCTGTCCACACACATTGTGCTACTTGAAGTAGAGTTACAAAGAGGAAGACAGAGTGAGAAAGAGATTTTTTTCATCTGCTCATTTATTTCCCAAATTCCTGCAATAGCGTGGCCAACCCAGGTTGAAACCCTGAGCTAGGAATGCCATCCAGGTTTCCCGTGTTGATGGCAGAGGCCTAAGCCCTTGTGCCATCATCTGCTGCCTCTGAGGATGCATAAACACCGGATCAGAAGTAGATATGCTGGAACTAGAACCAGGTAGTACCATATGCACTGTGGTGGTCTCAAGTGGCAACTTAACAAGCCATGCCACAACACCGACTGGCAGCTGCACAGCACAGCAGTCAGTCCTTTGTTCTTGGGGACGCTGAAATCCTAGCAACAACATTGTAAAGGCTCTTGTTTCTGGAAAATACTTGAATGAACGCAGATCTTGTTCATTGAAAGGAACACTTGTCCATTGTTCTTTTAAGTCTACAGTTTTGTCCACTGGGTTCCTTACTTTCATTATCAGCCTGGACTACATCTAGTGGTATTAGGAAGCACACCTCCTTAGCAGTTGTGTAGCCCACAAGATCTGCTTTTTGTTCACTGGTTCAGTGCTAGAGTTGTCTTAATTTCATATACTCACATGCTTTTGTGGTTTGATTTATCATCCATTTTTCTTAACATTTGATAAGCAAGGGAGGAGACAACCTTGTAGACATATGTTTGCTTCCAGTCAGTCTCATATGTAGAAAAAACATTCTTTTTTCCATGCATATAATCAATTTTTAAAAACATTTTATTCAAAAGGTAGTTAGAGAGACAGAGATCTTCCATCTGATGCTTCACTCCCCAGATGTCCACAACAGCCAAAGCAGGACCAGTCCAAAGCGAGTCAGGAGTTTCTTCCAGGTCTCTGATGTAGGTGCAGAGGCCCCAGGCCCTAGACCCTCCTCCACTGCCTTCTTAGACTATAAGCAAGAAGTTGAATTGGAAATGGAGCCGCAGGTCTTGACGTAGCACACATGTAGGATGCTGGCATCAAAGGCAGAGGCTTAGCCTTCTGAGTCATGGCACTTGCCCCCATAGTTACTAATCTGTTTGTCCTTACGCAGCCACCTCCCAACTCTGTGGTGGTTACGTGCAGACCTTCTGTTACAGATTGGTTCAAAGGCAACCTTCATATTAGGTTCAACCTGTTCCATTTACTGAATCTTTCTGGGTTTCTGTTGCTTTGACTTTGTTGGGTAAACTCAAACTGTTTAAGGATTCATAAACAGTCTAATATTCCAGTACTACAAAGTCTTGAATTTTTAGATTCTCTCCATTTTAATTTTTCCTGCCAAATGGACCCCTTCTTGTGTGAACTTATTTCTTATATTCCCAAGGCAGTCAAAAATATCCAAACACAAACTGTAACATTCTCCCAGCTATATCTCCTAGAACCTCTAACTACTGTGGTTTGCTTCCAAATTATAGGAAACATTAATTTGCCACTGCCTTTTATTTCCATCTTTTAGCTTTGATTGCCAGAGTCTGCCACCAGACCGCTGATCAATGTCATGTGGTTTAATGCATATTCTAGCAGCATTAGTACCACTTCAAGGCAATCCTTTGTTAGCTTAATAGTAACTGATAAGTTAAGTACTATGGTGGCTTAAAGTAAGTTTATTACATCACATAAAAATTTTGGGAGGTAGTATTGTGGCATGGGGGAGGGGTTTAAGCCACCACCTGCAGTGCCAGCATCCTGTATGGGCACCACAAGTCCTGACTGCTGCATGAGTGATCTCGCTTTGCTGCTAATGCTGCTGGGGAAGCAGCAGAGGATGGCCCAAGCATTTGAGCCTCTGTCACCCATGTGAGAGAATCGGATGGTGTTCCAGGTTCCTGGCTTCAGCTTGGCCCAGGTCCTGGCTGTTGACATTTAGGAAGTGAACCAGAGGATGAAAGGTATCCCTGTGCTCCTCTTTAAAAACAGTTGTGAGCAGTTCCAAGTTGAGGAATGGCAAGATTGAAGGTGAGCATGAGGCTATTCTAAACTAGTCATTCAGGAGCTGTCGGGCTGACAATCTGTTATGTTAGACATGGCTAAAACTGAAGTAATTTTTAGTTCTGTACAGCTGGGGCTAGCAATGTGGTGTTGCATGTTAAGCTGATGCTTGGGATGTCACTGTCCATAAGGGCGCTAGTTTGTGTCCTGGCTGCTCCATTTCCAATCCACCTGCTTGCTAACTGGCCTGAGAGAAAAGCAACAATGATGGGCCAAGTCTTTGGGCCCCACCCACACAGTTTATCTGTTGAAGTTCAAAGCCCGTGCCCTTTCAACCACATACTGTATTGAATAAAGTTTGAGAAACACACCAGGTGCCCAACTAAGGTTTGTAATCTGTCTCCATTGTTTAAGACAAATGGAAAGCTTAAGTGCTTTAGGTAATCAAGTGCTAGGAATACGCTGCACTGCTGTCTTAAATTTAACCTGTTTCCTTGCAGCTTTTTCCTGTGGCTTCTGTTTTTGGGGGGCTTGCGAAATAAACATCCCTTCTTGTCAGGAGATTTTAACACTGGTTGCTCATCTTGAGATAGCCTCCCTATAGAGTTCTTTTAAAGTGAATTCCAGAGCTAGACTTGTTTTCCATTCAAGGTCTGACTAACATTGAGCATAATGGAGCTTCAGCTGCTAAGGATTTCAGATTTTTCTACTAAATGCTTCCTTTTTCTCCTTAGGGTGATACAATTCTGGAGACTGGAGAAGTAATTCCACCAATGAAAGAATTTCCTGATCAACACCACTGAATTTAATTAAAATTTTCAAAAGTGTATAAGCCCAAGTTTGTTCCTCAATCAGTATATTTACTGAATACATTTTAAAAATTTCAATAAAGTTTACTTCCAGAGAAGTGCCATATTTTTCCATAAGTAACACCACATTACTAAACAAATGATATGAGTGACCACTAATTCTGACCCTTCCTGACTTGGAAAACAAGATGTAGAAAAGTAACTTAGTCGCATATATATTTTTTCTTTTACAGTACTTACCTTAATTTGGTGTGTGAAAAAGCAACAAAATGAAATAGTGTAATAAGCACATAAAAGAAAATAAATTTTCAAACACTTGTTTTAAAGAAGGCTTTCTGAGGCATTAAGGCTTTATTCCAGAAACCATCAGAGTAGTTGCTTCGAATCTTGCAAATATAAAACACATTAGTAAAGCATTAGTGCTAATTATAAAGGACCCCCCCCAAAATAAGTTCAGGAACTCTGTATTATCGTTTTTACTTTTTAAAATCCTATGTAGGTGTCAGATAAACATAAGGAATTTGCAGAGAACTAAATTCAATAGAGTTACAAATTTTCATTCATCCCAGGACTTGGGGTACTGTTTCCTCAGCTGTCGCCGTGCGGCCACCGTGGATGCATAGATGACGTATCCCCACGAGAGTAAAACGATGGCAAACAGCAACTGTCAAAAAAGAAAAAAAAAAAAACCGCTAAGACAACCAAAGCAAAAGCGCACGCTTCTTAAACGTGTTTCCCGGCAGCCCCCGTCGGGTGCGGGGCTCCCGGGCGAGGCGGCCGGGGCGCGAACCCTGGGAGCCAGCGGCATGCCCGGGATTCCAGGGCGAGCATTCCCGGCGGCCTCTACGTCAGGAGCGGAAGGCCCTTCCAGGAAGGGGCGGGGTCGGCTGGGGGCGTAGAACGCTCACTGCTGGAGCGGGCTGTGGGGTTACTGGGCGCTGGAGACGGCGGGCCCTTCCGCCCGCGGGCCTGCAGGGCCACCGCGCGCAGCCCCGCCGGGCCCGGGACCTACCGCCGAGTTGATCCAGTCCAGGGTGCGGCGACTCACTGGCCTCATGGTAAGAAGGCGGGCGGCGGGGGCCGGCGGCCGCTGCAGGCCCTAAAGGCGGCTCCCGGGCCGTGGCGGCGGGCGGGCGGCGGCGGCCATCTTGCAGTCGGGCACGAGCGCCCGCCCACCGGCTTCCAGGGGGTTTAGCCAACCGTGCGGCGGGCCACTTCCGCCCGGAACGGGGAGCGGAGAGTTCCGCGGTGCAGGGGGCGCCCAGCCCGCCTTTCGGGGGCAGAGAACGCTGCGAGACAAGCCCGTCCTGAACTGCTCTTTGTCACCTAGACAGCTAGGCTTCCGTATTCCGAAAGGGAAAAAAAAAATTTTTTTTCAGACAGTGTAGTAACTCATGCAGAGTAACGTGCGTTTCAAAGTTTATTTGAAACCTAAGGCACGTTTTCGGTGTGACATGGAGATCTAAAAGGCTGCTGGCCCCCGCAGCCAGCCCGCGCCCCGCTTGGACCTCCCCGCTGTTTACATAACGGGGCCGCGTCCTCGCGGGCGCCCGTCCTGGAGCCCCCGGTGGCCGCCGGGCGCGGCATTTCCACGCAACGCCGGGGCTCGAGTGGGGGCCGGCGGGCGGCGGTTTGGCGCGCGCGGTGGGGGGCGCCCCGCGAATCTTGGGGCGCTCCCGGTTAAGGCCCGGTTCGTCGAATCTGGTGTTCCTGAGCGCCATCATTTCACCCGAGTTTTTGCCCCCTCCCCTCGGTTTCCGCGAGCGGGACAGAAGCCAGCAGCCGTTCTCTGAGAGGAAGCCTCTGCCAGGTGCCGCCCCCTGGGCACTTCGTAGGGGACTGTGTGGGCTCCGGGGCGTTCGAACCCTGGCTAGTCCGGGGCCAAGTCCGTGTTATAGTTCCCTCCTCCAATTCTAGTAACTTCTCTTAAGAGTTTGGTGGCGTTGGGGACCAAGCTAGCAGTCGTGTTCTCTGGGTGGCTTCAGGCGAAGCCGTGCAGCCGGCAACCCTGGAAGCCGCTGGGCTTAAGCAGCCAGGACGAGGGCGAAGGCCGGGCTGCGGCTGCTCAGGCCGCTCGGCTCCCCGGGCTCCCCTGGCTCCTTGGCCGCTCCGGCCGCTCGCTCCGGGCGGAGTGTGGGGGAGGAGGGCGGCTCGGGCCGCGCGCTCAGCCCCCCGCGCATGCGTCGCCCCGGCGGGGGTTGTGTTTTGATGCGCTGTGGGCAGGGCCTCGGCGTGTGTCCCGCCCCCACGCTGCCATTGGTGAAAGGTGTTGTACGTCACAGGGGTCGAAGTCGCCGCCGGGGTCTCCGCTGTCTCGCGAGGAGGCTGAAGCGCCGACGCCGGCTCCAGCTCCTGAGGGGAGGCGGAGAAGTCGCCGGGTCCGCCTTCGCGGCTCCTGCCGTCACCGACCCAGCGTCCAGGGCCGGCGGGAGCTTTCCTCGAGCACCTCAGCGGGGGCTGCGCCGGCGTCCCCCAAGGTGAGTCCGGTCGGGAACAATGGGGCGCGGGGGGAGCCGGCGGGCCGCGGGGCTGGCGGGCGGCGCACCTGTGGCTCGTTGCCGTGGGCGCGGGGAGGTGGTGTTCCACGAGACCGCGTCCTGAGAAAAGTCCAGCCGAGTGTAAATGGTGATAGCGCTCCGACTGGGGTGTGTGACCTTGGCCGGGTTCCCTGAACCCCTGGGCCTGTCTGTGAAGATTGGGAAGGAGAGTGTCTTGGTGGGTTGTGATTATGTAATGCGGATGGTGGCCCTGTGGCCGTGGCACTTCTCAAGCAGAAAGCAGAGAAAGCGGCTGTCAGCGTGGCTGTTGGAGGTGCCCGTGCAGCGTTACACTTCCTAGGCTGGGCTGGCCCGTGTGCAATTGCCCGGTCCACTTGGTGCGGCCTTCCCCGTGGGCTGCGCGTTGGTGGGCTGGCAGGGGACAGTTCTGATTGAAGGGTGATGGTTATCTAGTCGTCACAAACTGTCCTCTGTGTGGGCATGGCTAATCGCCACCGGAATGAGCCTGATTTCCAAATAATGTGAACAGTGTGTCCAGCTACTCCTAGTACACCGCTTTATGTGAAACATGTGCCTTCACACCACCACCTTTTCAGGTGGATTCTTCTCCATTTTAGAATTGAGGAAATTTTAGCTTTTGAGCAGTAACGTCTTGTAGGTCATGCAACTCAGAAGCGGTGCTGATTATAAAAAGTATACTGTACAGCAGTCCTGCTTCGTTTGCATCCTTACAGTTTTCCAGCTTTCCCATCTGTGATGAGGTAAAAGTCACTGGATTCTATGTCTCTCTTACTCATTTTCTCCACACCTGTGTGAGTTTTAATTACCAGAATTTCCCCTCCCATGTGAGATGAACTGTTCTTGTTAAAAACCAGCAGATTAGAAGATTTAGACAGGGAAGATGGGCTTAATCAGTTTATCTCAAAGATGGACTTTGTTTTGGATCTGTGGAACCTTTAGGAGGTAGGATCAGAAGAATCCCCTTTGGGGAAACTTAACTTCTAGTCCTTACTGCTGGAGTGCTAGGGTAGCGAAATCTTAATGCAGGTTTTTATCTAGATCTTGAAGGCACTGAATGTGTCTGCCGTCAAGTAGGCAGAGATTTACAATCTAAAACCAGCACCTCTTGAAAATCTGGAGGTCTTAAACTGTCACCTAGCAACCTGGATGATACTGAATTTGTATTTTTAAACAGCTTTATTGAGATATTATTTCAGTTCCATTCATAACATTCACCTGCTTTAATTATGTAACTCAGTGGGGTTTTTTTGTGTATTTATAAAATTGTGATTCCATCACCATAATCAGTTTGTAGAACATTTCCATCATCCCAGAGAGAAATCTTACTACTGCCTCCAGTAACCACTGGTGGTCTTGCTGTTTGTATAGATTTGCTTAATCGGGACATTTTGTATAAAAGGTATCGTACAGTATGTGGTCTTCTGTGTTTTTTCTCCTGACTTAGTATTATGAAGGTTCACCATGTTGTGGTCATGGATAAGTGCGTTACTTTTTCTGTTACCAGATAATTTTCTGGATATGGATAGACTACATCCTGTTAATCCATTCGTTTTTACTTTCAAGCTATTGTGACTAATGTTCCTGTAAATATTCACATAAAGTTTGGACAAGTTTTCACTTCTTTTGGCTGGACATTCAGGTGTGGAATTGCTAGCTAATATGCTAGTTCTACTTCATTTTAATCTTAATCATGTTTCTGGAAAGATAAGTCCTTTATTTGATATTCTTACATTGTCATCATCTGATAATTCTGAGAATACATTCTCTGAAGCTAAATAATGTATTTATTATAATATATTATTATCTGTGTAGAAATATAAGAGAGAACACTTATTTGCTCCTTAGGTGTTATGGAAGATATTACAAGTTAAGTCTTTAGCCTTATTGTTGAAGGTTTTTTAAAAGCAGGGAAGAGACTTGACCATTTTGTTTTATTTTAATTTGAGTTTCCCACTAGTAATTTTTTTAAAAAATCATGTTGTCAGTTCTATATGAACTAGAGATGTTTGACTAAGCTGAAACAAACTAAAATAATACAGAATTAAAATTTGCCAGTCTTTTTTTCTAGTTCTGATAATTTATCATTTCATAGAGGGGAAAAACTAAAACCTAGAGTTAATGTAGATTTCTCTGGTTTAAAGAACTAGTCTAAGTGGAAAACTGGTTTTCAATCCAGGTCTTCTGATTACCTGTCTAGTTCCCATCTTTCACTTTCTAACCCCGCCCTTCAATACTTTTATGTTCCTAAAGCTTTTACCTGTTGTTTTATTCCTGAGTGAAGAGAAAACATTGTAATTAGGGAGAATGCTGGGAAATTTAGGTTGTATAAATATTTAAGAGCTTGCAATTGGCTTCCTGTGTTTATAATTCTCTTTTCTCAGATTTATAAAGTATTCTAGTACAGGAATTGAATATTCTAGAAGGTAGATGTTTAAAGCATCCTTGAAGAAAATGCTTGGTCTTCCATGAGAGCGAGAGAGGGTTTGAGTCCTCACTATACTTGAAGCAGCAGGTGATGGCCCAGTACTTGGGCTCCTGCCACTTATATGGGAGACCTGGATTGACTTCTGGCTGCTTTTGTATGTTCGGCCCCAGCCCCTGGTTGAAGGCATTTGTAAAGTAAGCCAGCAAATGGGAAATTGCTTTTTGTCTGTATCTGACTGTATGCCTTTTTCTGTCTTCCAAGAAGTTAAAAAATACATAAGAGCTTAAAAATGAATAAACATTAAAAAAAATTTTAGGACAGCGGTAGTTTTGTATTTGATTTCCAGAAAAATAGAAGGTTAGAAATATTTGGACCACCAAAGGAACATTTGTTAAGCATTAATCTTTATTAAGTCATTAGTCTGAGAAAGTCAACGTGCCTTGTGAAGAACTTTACTTTGAAACTAAAGATGGGTGTCCTTGTATTTAACAGCTTTGGTTATGGGTTCTGTTTATTTTCTATTCATACAGCTTAGAACCAGTAAAATTTAGGAAATTGTAATGTTATTTGAGTAACTTGGATATCAATTCTGTTATTCGACTAAGTTGATATCAGTTGACCAGTAATGGGATTTTCTGTGGTAGAGGAGGTGGAAGAAAAGGAATAATAGGCCCTCAGAAACAAAAAACTAATGTTTATATGCAAAATAGGGCCGGGTATAGTAGCCTAGTGGCTAAAGTCCTCACCTTGCACATGCTGGGATTCCATATCAGCACTGGTTCTAATCCCCATGACCCCGCTTCCCATCCAGCTCCCAGCTTATGGCCTGGGAAAGCAGTAGAGGATGGCCTAAAGCATTAGGACCCTGCATTTGTGTGGGAGACTGGAAATAAGATCCGGGCTCCTGGCTTCGGATTGGCTCTGCTCCAGCCGTTGTAGCTGCTTGGGGAGTGAATCATTGGGTGGAAGATCTTCCTGTTTCTCCTTCTCTGTATATCTGACTTTCCAATAATAAATAAATAATAAATGCACCTATATATACACGCACAAAAAAATAATTAGCATAGAATATAACCAAAGAAGGAGTAAAGAGGTAACAATTGTAAAATACTGGATTTGCCAAGCTAGGTTTCTTACAGTTTCATTTCTAATACTGTTTCAAATAGTATTAAATTTCAGCTCTAGCTGTAAGTTGTAAGCCTATGTAAGTAAACTGAAAAATGTAAAGAAAACAAAGCTAATATTTAAGATTCTAGTAGTGATCCTTCTGGGAAAATGTAATAGGGTAAGAAACTGAAACATGATTTCAGGATACCTTTGGATTGACTTTTGTATTCAATAAATTTAAAAAACAAGGAGGGCATTTTTAGAAATGCTGAAAGGAATCGGTGGCTACCTGATTATAATAGTACAATAACAATAGTATAATAGGTATAATAATAGTACCCAGCAGTCACTATGAGTCAGAATCTGCCACTGAGTGCTTTTACATTTATTTCACTTAGTCGTCATTAAAGATTTATTTCTAAGTGCGGTTTTGAGAGCCATAGCATTAAAAAGGCGAACTTTGTTTGTAAATTGTATCTCACCAAATCTGTTTCAGAGGAGTTGTGTATACAATATTAAAGTAAATCAATACTAAATAGTAATGGAGCAAACATATTTGAAGGTTACACAGATAGTATTAATTGAGAGTTGTATTTTTTTCTGTAGAGAGGAAAGAAAAAACTGGAAAAACATTAAATTCTGAGTGGTAGATACATGGATGCTTGGTGTATTTTCTTTTTACCTTGTGTGTGTTTCAGTTAAATTATTTATTTAAACAATAGGAGAATGTTACATAATGTTAAAGCATATTAAGTCCTGGGTACCTTTTGTAATGTTTTCTTACAAAACAAGGGGGAACAGGTTCTGTTATTGACCAACAAATGAAAGAAAATCACATAGTAACTGGTTCCATAGTCATTGATAATGTAGAACCAAAATTTAGTACTAGGAAATCTGTCTTAGCGCTTATGCTTTAAGCGCTATATTACTATGCTTTATTGCCCCTTTGTAATAGTAATAAATCATTGGAATATTTTCCTCCAAAATATATTCCAAGGTTTTTATTTGCATTTTTGTTCAGATTATTTAGTCATTTTTCTTTTTCAGATTACTGATATATTTCTTTCCCTTTTACAGATAATGGCATCAGCTGCTAAAGAATTTAAAATGGACAACTTTTCACCTAAAGCTGGCACTAGCAAATTGCAGCAGACAGTACCAGCTGATGCATCTCCTGATTCTAAGTGTCCTATATGCTTGGATAGATTTGATAATGTGTCTTACTTAGATCGCTGCTTACATAAGTTCTGTTTTCGCTGTGTACAGGAGTGGTCAAAAAACAAAGCTGAATGTCCACTATGTAAACAGCCCTTTGATTCTATTTTCCATTCTGTGAGGGCAGAAGACGACTTCAAGGAGTACGTCCTAAGGCCTTCATATAATGGTTCTTTGCCTACCTCTGATGTTCGACGATTTCGCTACCGTACAACCATGACAAGGGACCGGAATGCTTCTGTTTATTCACCTAGTAGTACCATGAATAGAAGAACAACAACTCCGCCAGATAGTGGAGTACTGTTTGAAGGACTGGGCCTCTCAACAAGACCTAGAGATGTTGAAATTCCTCAACTTATGAGACAGATTGCATCAAGGAGACCACCTGCTTCAGATGAAAGATCTTTGCGGAAAATTCAAGAACAAGATATTATTAATTTTAGGCGAACCCTCTATCGTGCTGGTGTTCGAGTTAGAAATATTGAAGATGGTGGCCGCTACAGAGATATTTCAGCAGAATTTTTTCGTAGAAATCCAGCTTGCCTTCATAGATTAGTGCCCTGGTTAAAACGTGAACTCACTGTTCTTTTTGGAGCTCATGGATCTTTAGTGAATATTGTCCAGCACATCATCATGAGTAATGTCACTCGCTATGACTTGGAGAGTCAGGCATTTGTGTCTGATTTAAGACCATTTTTACTTAATCGAACTGAGCATTTTATACACGAATTTATTAGTTTTGCTCGATCTCCTTTTAATATGGCAGCTTTTGACCAGCACGCCAATTATGATTGCCCTGCTCCTTCGTATGAAGAAGGCAGCCATTCTGATTCTTCAGTCATAACAATATCTCCAGATGAAGCTGAGACCCAAGAACTGGATATTAATGTAGCCACTGTTAGTCAGGCACCATGGGATGATGAAACGCCAGGACCATCTTATTCAAGCTCAGAACCGGTACATGTTGCCATGTCTTCCCTTTTAAATACTTCAGACAGCTCAGATGAAGAACTTGTCACAGGAGGAGCCACATCTCAGATACAAGGAGTAAAAGCCAATGAGGACCTAAATAATGACAGTGATGGTTCTTCAGATAACTGTGTCATTGTTGGCTTTGTTAAACCACTGGCTGAGCGGACCCCAGAACTTGTTGAACTGTCCTCTGATTCTGAGGATTTAGGCTCCTATGAGAAAATGGAGACAGTGAAGGCCCAAGAACAAGAACAGTCTTACAGTTCTGGCGATAGTGATATGAGTAGATGTTCATCTCCACACTCTGTCCATGGAAAGAATGAGCCAATGAATAAAAGTCATTGTGATTCTGGAACAAGAATCCAATCAAAGAAGGAGGAAAAACGATCTACATCGTTATCTTCTCCCAGAGACCTGAGCTCATCTATGAGAGGAGACAGAGTAAATTCCCTATGTAACCGTAGACACAGGAGGAGGGGAAGATCAAGAAGTTCAGATTCACGTTCTCAGAGTAGAAGTGGGCATGATCAGAAAAATCATAGGAAACATGGTAAGAAAAGAACGAAGAACAAACGATCCAGAAGCAGGGAGAGTAGTAGACCTAGAGGGAGAAGAGACAAAAAGAGATCAAGAACTAGAGAGAGCAGTTGGTCAAGAAGAAGCCAAACACTTTCCCTAAGTAGTGAAAGCACAAGCAGATCGAGATCACATAGCAGTGATCACAGTAGAAGAAGATCACGGAGCAGAAACAGAGATCGTTATTATTTAAGAAATAATTACGGAAGCAGATTCAAATGGGAGTATACTTATTATAGTAGAAACAAGGACCGGGATTGCTATGAATCATATAGGAGGAGGACTTTGTCTAGGGCCCACTATTCCAGACAATCTTCAAGTCCAGAATTTAGAGTTCAGTCTTTTTCTGAAAGAAATGCTAGGAAAAAAAATAATCACAGTGAAAGAAAATATTACTATTATGAAAGACACAGATCAAGGAGCCTGTCCAGTAATAGATCAAAGACTGCATCTACAGGACCTGACCGAATGAGAAATGAAAAGCCTGGAGGGAAAAGAAAATATAAAACACGGCATTTGGAGGGTACTAATGAAGTGGCTCAACCATCTCGTGAATTTGCTTCTAAAGCAAAGGATAGCCATTACCAAAAGTCTTCATCAAAATTTGATGGAAACTATAAAAATGAGAGTGATAGCTTTTCAGATAGCCGATCATCAGACAGAGAGACAAAACACAAGAGGAGGAAAAGGAAAACTAGGAGTCTAAGTGTAGAGATTGTTTACGAAGGAAAAACTACTGATTTAGCTAAACATCATAAAAAGAAAAAGAAGAAGCACAAGAAGAAACATAAGAAACACCATGGAGAGAATCCTTCACGGTCTCCGGTTATTATTACTATTGACAGTGATACTGATAAGGAGTCTCAAGTTAAGGAAGACACAGAATATGACAATAATGGTCTTCAAGATACTCTACATGATGAGTTTTTGACTCCTTCCTTGGAACCATTTGAAACTAAAGATGTTGTTACAATCGAAGATGAAATTGGAGCCCTGGACAAAGAGTGTGATGTTACCACACTTACTAACAACTTAAATCATGCCAGCAAAACTGTGGCTATTATTCCACCCCATGCAACTTCAGTTGAACAAACTCTTGATGTGAGAGAAGACAGCAACTTGGACTCTGATTTGGGGAACCAATCCAATAATGTATCTCTTCAGTCTGAGCCATCAAGGCAATTGCCTTCTCCACGGACATCATTAATGTCAGTGTCTCTTGGTAAAGATGGATAGGTCTTAAAAGCATCACATTCAGTTCTGATGGTATAGGAAAAAAAGAAAAAAACCCTGTCATCTATTAGAGGCTATTTAAAGATGACTTTAGGTTAAAAACTTTCCCCCTTAAAATATTTCAAGTGACTTCTTTTGTGTTAATTTGTAAAAATCATTATTTGTTCAAAAAGTATGTATGTCCCACTCTGAGATATGCACTTTTAAGTGAAGAAGATATTGTTAACATTTTATTTAAAACTGGGATCCTTTCTAAATAAAGTATAAATTTTAGAAAATATTTCATAAATATTCATAAATATTCATTCAATATGGTATTGACATTTTCAAGCTAGAGTATCTTTGAATTTTGGTTTTGAGAATTATTCTGGAAGTGTGTTAAATGCTGGGAAAAATCCCTTAGGCAGTCTTTATTTCTCTTCCTAAAAACTATATGACTCAAAACTGTTTCTTTGGGATAAATTAGAAAGCCTTTTAACCTGCACCTTAATTTCTCCTGCCAGAAGAGAATTTAGTATTTCCTTTATTTGCTTATTTATCAGGGCTGCCAGTAAAACAAATACATTATATTCAACAATAACAATTTAAAACGAGAATTCAAAGTTTTCCTATCCGAGAATTCACAAATTTTCCTATCCAGTATTCTTAAAAATGACTTTAGTAGAGCAAAATCTTAAAGTATAGGTGATATTGTGAGTACTTCACAGTTTTAATGATTATTTCATTTCTTACTATCATTTTGGGCCTTTTTTTTTTTGCAAAATGGAGTTAACAAAGATTCTTTAACAGACTTTTACATTGGTGGTACTTTGGTATAAAGTAGCTATGTTAATGTTTTAGTGATGACAGACTCACCCTGTATGTATATTACTATTGTATTGCCAGGGAATGGCAGAACTTGATCTAAATTTAGCCTTCAGTTTTCCTTGCTACCATCCTCATTCATATTCAGTGGCAGTGGGGATGCCTGTTGTTAAGGCAGGTTTTGTTTACAGTCCTACTTCCAGGTGGGAAGTGATAGTTGAGTTGGAATTCAGAAAACAAGGTGATATTATTAACAAGGAGTGGAGTTGGTGTTAGCAAAGGAAAATGTGTGCAGCAGTCCAGGGGCAGAAGAAAGCCTAACATGATCCAAGAAAAGGAACATCAGGGCTTGCCACAGCACACAAAGTGAGCAAACAAGCTTTGAAGGCCAAGCTTAGAATTTATTTATGCTAAGAGCAGCCAAAAGTAGTTTAAAACTACAAGATCTAAAATTGATGTTGACCATTTTAGTGAGGCAAAAGGTGTACCTGTGAGGAATCTATATATAGTTGATCAGGGAATGTATTTTGAAATTAAACAGTTACTTTGTAGTTATAATGATGTTAGTGAGTATTCAAAACTAAAGGCTACTTTTTTAAAAAATATTTTTATTGTAAAGTCAGGTATATAGAGAGGAGAAGAGAGACAAGAGAGGATTATCTTCTGTCCGGTGATTCACTCCCCAAGTGAGTGCAACGGCCAGTGCTGTGCCGATCCAAAGCCAGGAACCTTCTCCAGGTCTCCCACACAGGTGCAGGGTCCCAAGGCTTTGCGCCGTCCTCAACTGCTTTCCCAGGCTACAAGCAGGGAACTGGATGGGAAGCAGAGCTGCCGGGATTAGAACTGGCACCTATATGGGATCCCGGGGCGTCCAAGGTGAGCACTTTAGCTGCTAGGTCACAGCGCCGGGCCCAAGACTACTTTTTTATTTTGTATTGTGATTTCATGACTTCAGCTAAACATTTAATGAAAACTTGTTACTGCCATGTTCTTAAATGTTCAAATTCCAGATTTCCAAGTATTTTATTCTAGTTGCTGAATCTCCTTTCTGATATTAGGTCTATATCACCTAATCTAGGTAGCCAGAATTTTCCACTTGTACTACCAGTAGTAAGTCAGCTACTGTCAACTGTTGATTTATACTTCATACTTTCCCCAACATAATAGTGATCTGTGAATCTGTGCCTGATTAAGTTCCAGTCTATTGTCAGCATTTTTGTAGTACTGTTTGTGCTAAGGCCACATGACAAGTTTACTGTCACATGACAAGTTACATTAGAGTCTTCATATGTGACAGTTTCCTTCTGGGAATTGAATTCGCCCCTGGAAAAACTAGGTTCCTGTTAAAGTATGTCTCCTCTTAATTACATTATGAACAATTAAACATTCCTTCAGAGATATCACAGCTGGTAACTACTGAATGCTTTATTTTGCACCAGTCTATAATTCTGTGGCAACATTAATTAAGTGTGCTGCCATAATCCTTTCGCTGTTTTGCATTAGTTGTATTTGAACTGATAGCTGAACAGGTGCTTCAGCTTTCTAGTTTTAGGAAAGCTGTGCTGCCTGTCCACATTAGCCTACGTTCTTTTAAGTTATATATATTTGGTATGTTACCTCAGGTTTTCATGCTTTGCATATTAGTGTTCTTTCCTTGGGTTCAGAGAATGAAAACTTGTTGCCGCTAGTAGTCCAGTTTGACTTTTCCTGTTGGCAACTATCCAGTCCTAAGCTTATCCAGTTTGCAGTGATGATGGTATATTACAGAGGCAAAATAGGCTGACAATTCAGATTTGCAGCAAGTTCTTCCCTTATGAAGATTGGCCCTACCACTGGAGGATGTGAACCTGCTGATCCAGCCAGTAGTACATCTCGAGTAGTGAGTAACAAATTTTTGCTTATAGGCACTTTAGGGTACTGGGGTCAAAATACCTTTTAAGGTTGTTTCTACTGCTGGTTGATGGAATTGGAAATACAGGGAGAAGTTTCTCTTCGCCAAAATTTTTATGATAGCCTGTAGAGCATGGACATTTGCAAGTATTAACGGTAAGTTACTATGATAATGTAGATATTGTTGAGATAGGAATTGGTATAGATCCATTCCGTACGTACACCTTCAGCAAAACCTACACGGGAAGCCAGGTCATCATAAAGCTTTCAGGTAGGACCAGAATACTCATGACTGACCCTTTCTCCTAAAAGTGCTTTTGGTGCCGTTTCCCTTAGTCATTTCCTCCTTGTTGCTACATTCTCCTTGACAGCACTTCAACAGGCAAACACTACAAAAGGATGAGTTCCTTTTAGGAAGATTTGCTTTTTTGAACATGGAGAAGGAGGCCAGAGGTTTTGTTGAGTCTGGAGGAGTAGAAGTTCCTGTTGCAGAGTTTTTAATTAGGAGAGATTAGTCAGAGCATAGGCAAATTAGTAATGAATAGAAATAGCTGGAGGTTAAAAAAAAAATTGTGGTGGGATTTTTTTTAATTGATTACATTGCATTATGCGACAGTTTTATAAGCACTGTTTCCCCCCACCCCTCCCAAAACCCTCCCCCCATGGTAGATTCCTCCACCTTATTGCTTTACCACAGTTCAGATTCAGTTGAGATTCTTTCATTGCAAGCATCTGCCAACCATAAAGTCCAGCATCTTATCGTCCAGGTAAGTTCAACAGTTTCTTGGGGAGACCATCTCTGGTCTGAAGGTAGAGCTGGCAGAGTATCATGGTGGGATTTTTTTTTTTTGAAAAGCAGAGGTCAGTGCTGTGGCATATAGGCAAATCTTCCATCCGTTATGCTGGCATCCCATATGGGTGCTAGTTTAACTCTTGGCTGCTCTGCTGTGTACCTGGAGAGCAGTGGGGCATGGCCCAGGTCGCTGGGCCCCGGAACCTACATAGGGCACCAAAGGAAGTTTTGGTGCCTGGCTTCAACCCACCCTAAATGGATAGTTTCTAAATTTTTCAAATTTTATTTTTTAAAAGTGGATGTGGGGGGTGGTGTCTTGCATGATGGGTAAATGGCTAAAATCCTTACTTTTGCAAGCACCAGGATCCCATATGGGTGCCTTTCAAATAAAACACAGTGTCTAAATGGAAATAGAGGAAACAATGGATTCAAGAGACAGAGATCCTGGGTCTGCTCATTCACTCCCCAAATGGCTGCAATGACCAGGGCTGGGCGAAGCTTAAGCTGGAAGTCAGCAACTATCTGAATCTCCTATGTGGGTGGCAGGGGTTCATGTATTTGGGCTATCCTCTGCTGTTTTCCTAGGGACATTAAAAGGGAACTGGGTCACAAGTGGAGCAGCTGGGACTCAAAGCCTGTGTTCATATGGGATTCTGGCATTGCAGGTGTCAGGTTAACACAGCTCCACAATGCACGTCTTAAGCCTCCTAGTTTAAGATTTATTTTTATTGGAAAAGCAGATTTACAGAGAGCAGAAACAAATCTTCCATCTGTTGGTTCACTTCCCAAATGGCCGTAGTGGCCTGAGCTGAGGCGATTTGGAGCCAGGAACTTCAGGTCTCCCACAGGAGTGTGTGAGTGCAGGGTCCCAAGGTTTTGAGGCATCCTTGTTTGGTTTCCCAGGCCATAAGCAGGGTGTTGGATGGGAAACAGCAACCAGGAAACAAAGCAGAACCTAAATGGGATGCCTGTGCTGCAAGGTAGAGGATTGGGCAGTTGAACCATTGTGCTAGCCCCTGAGCCTCTGACTTGTAATTACTACTTTGGGCAGTTCTGCTCAATGCCAGTCTTTTTCTAAGAACAGTGTCTTATTGTCAGAAACATTGCCCACTTCATTGTTGGTCCTGACCGGTGCACTCCATGTCTTCAGTCTTCTCAATCTGCTGCTGATCTAAGATGGTCTTGAAGATCACTGAACTGCAGTGAGGTACTGTGTGATCTAGCTATTAATCTCAACTTTTTAAAGTGATGACTACAGGGATCTCAGAGAAGTTTTTTTTTTTTTAGAAGATGTGTTTAATTTTTTGGGTTTTTTTTTTTTTTAAATTTTGACAATCCTTACTTATTTAATTGGGGTAAAAAAGGTTCAAGGCCTAAAGGGGGATATAGAGGAAGAAGCCCCACCCAGTTTCCCACCCATCCTAAGTCCCAGATGAGGGGCATGCTCTGAGATACTTGATCAAGTGGTTCCAATAGTTCGCCATTCATGGGTCACTGCCAGTCTCGCCACTCCAAGCACGATGTGGTCGTTGGAAGAGTCCATTGATTGACACAGTCCCTTCTAGAGTCTCCATTTGCACAGTATTTTGCTGCCAACAGATAGCTGAGGTTGTTGCTTGACTTGTTCTTTTCTTGGTTAGGACTCTGAGTCTGGTGTCTCAACTGGGGAGATCCTCAAAGAAATTTTGAGGTATTCCCAGTCCAAATTCCTGTGTGTTCTAGTAAGCATAGGGCCCGGCACAGTCCATTGCCCCGATCAGCTGGTGGTTGCAGTTGCTGGGTCGATTCTGTCTCCACCCGTGTCCTCTTGTAGTCCGGCCTGGTTCCACCCTGGACACACTTGGCCCTCGCACATACCAGTAGGAGCTGCAGCCCAGTCAGGGCGGCCCACAGTAACCCCAACCAGGCCCACCCCCTACTCTGACTTGCCAGTCTGTATGGCATACTAGTCCAGTCTGTCCCAAATACTCTTCTGTTCATATATTTGCCAACGGGTGTTGCATCCAATCATCTCATCCAACCGGCCCTAATGGATGTTGTTGGGTGTCTGTCTAGCCACCCCAGCCCCTGTCCTAGTTCCCATGCCCTCCCGTGAAAGGTGATGACCCAAGAGGGAGGAGCCCACTATTTCCCTCCCAGGTAGCTCCCATTCCAGTTGTGCCCTCTCCAGTTGGCCTTGTGGTTCAACTTGACATGTCTAACCCTTTGTACCAGCTTCTGCCAGCTGATGCTACGACCAAGCCCCAACAACCCTCACCTACTCTGATTGTAGCTTGCACCAGTGGGAAAAGTCAGCCCAGCCTGGTTTTCACCCAATCTGGTCCACATGAGGTGCGCAGGTGCTGTGTCCCTGCCTGGTCTGCCCCCGACTCATGCCAAATGCATGCCAGTGGGACACTTTCCATGACCTCTTGGCTGTTACCTTCCATGTTTCTTGCGCTGACCTGCAGGGTCTGTGTCCTGCCAGAGGAGTTGCCCGGGCTCCTCTATCAGAACCCCTCCATGTGCCAGGTTTCGCGCATACCAGTGGGTCCATGTGCCAGTTTGCCTCCTGTCCTAGCAGGAACAGTGGCTTTTCCTAACTGGCCTTCATCCCATTCTGGTTCTTGCTGTAGGGTGTTTCAGCCCAGCCACGGTCGTCCACACCCCCATATAGCTCATATATGGCTCAGTTGGGGTTGGGACCTAGCCTAGTCTGTCCCACATCTATCCTGGTACTCCAAAGCGCCAGAAGGTGTTGTGGTCTGGCCTGGCCCGGTACGTCTTTTTCCAGTCCACACTTGTGCTAAGGGGGGACGACAACTGTATCCAGACCTGACTGCAGCCTCATCCACCTGTCACAACCCCTGCCTTAGACACCGTGGCTCAACTCTGTGCTTAATGTGGACCAGTTGGAGCCAAAACCAAGCTGGGCATGTCCTGAGCTGCACCCTGTGTTCCAATCATGTTTGTGGACTAAGGTTTGCTTAGGCCGAACATTCAGGTCTCAGTCCTGCACTTGCATTAAGGTTTCATGTCCCGGTTCCTAGGAATCTCCAGAAATTAGTGTCTCACCTACGCTAACGCTGGTCTTACTTCTGGGTATCCCTAAGCAGCTGTTTCATATCAAAACCCCAGAGCTCGCCTGGGCGGCCAGCAGGCAGAACCTGGCACCACTTGGTGCACTGGCAGCCCAAAGCCAGGCCTCTGCCCCCGCCTTGCAGCGAGGACTATGGCAGATGCCCCGGCGGGGTTCCATCAGGCAGGAGCGCCCCCGACAAGTGCCACCTTGATGGGAGGTTAAGTGTGCCCCTTGTCCTGAGACTGGGACCCACCTGACCTGTCCTGCCACCAGCTTTTGGCTGGCGGGGGCAGGGGAGAGCTAGGAATTTACCCCCAGCTCCCAGCCATCTCCCGCGGGTGCTCACCCAGGAGGGAGGCTTTAAGTGCTCCTGGGCCAGGAGAAGGCCGGGGTCTCTGAAGTGTGTAAGTTTGCTTGAAGTCTGGGCTCAGGATTGATAGACCTTCACTTCACCTTCTGTTATAGTCCTTGGGCTCCACTACTGATGCAAGAAATTGCAAAGATAATATTGTAAAAGTTGCTCAGAACTGTTTAATGAATGAAGTTCTGTTCCTTTTGGTCTCTGATTCTCTTCTGCAGATCTTTGGTCTGCAGAAGATGTGGGATGTCAAGAATTTTCAGGTGATTAAGATGCTGATCTGCAGACCACAGTTTGAAAATCATGTGTTCTATATTTTACTTAACCTCATTTTAATAAGAATTAGGATTTTTGGTTATCAACCTTTTTCTTTGGTTTGTTGACTGGCAGCGTCAGCCTTTACCAAGACTTGGGTGATGTCACATGTGCGTTGTGTTTTAGAAGCACTCCCTGCAGATCCTTTTTAACAGCAAGCAGGTTTGCCTCCAAGATCTTGTGTTAGTATCACTCACAGCTACTCAGACTAAACAAATTGAAGTTCTGCTTAATGACTTTCTCATATATTCTGTATTCAGCTCATCAGATCATGGGGTTTGAGGAGTTATGTTCTGAAAATTCACCCTTAGAGTGCTATAGTTCTCATCCAAGATGCCATCCTCTTGCTGGAGTTAGTGCTATAGCTTATCTAGTCCCTCTCTTAACCTGTCACTGGTATTTTCCTCCGCCACAGTTGTAGTCTGGAAATATGAATCAGATCATGTTGTCCTTCCTCATTAAAATCCTACAGTGGTTTCCCTTCATATCAAGGGTTTAAGACCAAAATCATTACAGCCTGCAAGGCCTTGTGTGAATTGCTTTGTTTGCCATTCTTTGCCACACTCATTCTGGCGACCCTGCCTGTGTCCTTTACTTTTGCAGCCTGAGTTTACTCCTCCTCTGCCAGGGCTTCTTTTTTTTTTTTTTTTTTTTACTTTTGCTGCCCTGTGAGTGACACTTCACCCAAAAGACTCTCATCTTTTATGGCTTCCCTGACCAATTCGTCCAATGTAAATAGCATTTACTACTGCTTATTCCTTGATGTTTTCATTGTAGAGGTAATCACCTAACACCTACTTTTCTTTTTCCTGCCCTGGAATATATGGTGAAGTTCTGAATTTACCATCTCCATTTTTAGTCATGTCTCAAGTGTCAAACCAGATACTTGAAATACATCCTTTTTTTCCCCCTTTTCACTATCAGTCATTCAGTCCCCAGTCTAAAATGTATATCAAACAATTACTTCTACTCCCCACAGCCTCTTCCTTCTCTATGCCCTTATCTCTTTGAGTCCCCTTTGAACTCATCTGCATTTTGGGTAAGAGCCAGGGAGGTATTTAAAATTTTTAATCATGTTACTTCACTTAAAACTGTGCAATATGTTTCCACAGAACTTCATTCCTTGCACAAAAGGCCTTTTCAACTCCATTATATACCATTTCTGCCTTATTCACAGTTCCTGCTGCAAGTGTCTTCTGCTTTGCCTTTGATCCCTTTGTGCATTTTTTTTTAAATTGGGTGATTCCTTCTCAATGTTAAGGATTCAACTGAAATGTATTCTCAGAAAATTATCCTTTATCCCTTATTATTTTCCCCTACATCCTGTCACAGCTGGTAATGACTTTTATTTGTATTTGTACATTTTGCTTTTTCCTCTCCCTGTCAGGCTCTTTAAGTTCATAAGGGACATTCTTTCCCCTTACCGCTCTGTTGAATTAATGCCCAGATGAGGAGAAGGTCTAAGATCTCTGCCCAGGCTGTTCCATGACATTTCCTTTTTTTCCTTCACTTTGATCAAATTTTACCTATCAATCTTATGGTTAGTAGGTTCCAAAATACTCCAGTCGGAGATCCCAGTCCTTTTACATTGGAGTTGACACTGTATTTGCTGAAATCTTATAAACCATTTGTCACTCAGGAACGCATATTGTGTGTGTGTATTTTTGACTAGTGGGAGAAAAGTGTGTCTTTACCTTTTCAAAGGAATTTTTAAAAGTTTTCTCACTTAGAAACCCAGACCCACAGGCAGGGGTAGAGTAGCTTTCAGGAAAAAATAATTCTAAGCATGGGCAAAACAAAAAGAACTGTTGGAAAAAATAGGATCCTCTAGACAAATAACACATTAAATGCAGACGGACCTTTCAAAGAAATTGCACTGGGTAAGAATGATTTATTGGCATTTCATCTGAAAGCCTGTGTAAGTCTATATGGAGGCTAGAATGAAGCAAAGCCAGAGTCACTGTGTTTAATGATGAACCCTATGCTTGGCATGATGGCTCAATGGCTGAATACCTTACAAGCACCAGGATTCCATATGGTCCCAGTTCCTGTCCCAGATGTTCCACTTCCCATCTGGCTCCCTGCTCGTGGCCTGGAACAACGGTAGAGGATGGTCCAAAACCTTGAGACCCTGCATCCACATGGGAAACCCAGAAGAGGCTCCTGGCTTTGGATCAGCTCAGCTCTGGCTATCTCAACCGTTTGGGGAGTTAATCAGTGGAAGATGGTAGATCTTTCTGTGTCTCCTCTGTAAATCTGCCTTTTCAATAAAAATAAGTCTTAGGGGGAAAAAAAAAGGACCTGCAGACAGAGTTACTGGATTTGCAAGGTAGAATTTGATTCCTTGTTCAATTTCTCAGTGTCCACCTAGCTCTTCTCCAGATATTTCAGAAACAGGAAGCATAGAGACCCGAAATCTTGTATATAACAAATTTATTCAAACCATTAACTGACCTTAGAATGCTTATGTGTGGGGAAGGCTCAAGGAGTAGACCTGCACTGAAAGGCTGAGAAGATTCAGAACCTGAGCCCAGTCCTTGGGCCATTTTAGGTGTTTGGGAAATGAACAATGGGTCAGAACACAGTCTCATATTAATAATAATTTTAAAAATCGAATTTTATCAAGCAAGAACATGAAAAATTATACAGTTGAAGAGTTTAATAATTACTTGAGAGTTTTTAAAAAGTAGGGATAAGGGAGATTTGAACCATACTATAAGCTTTATATATGTGAATATATAAGTATACCCATGAACTGCAGAGTATACAATGCTAGGTATACCTGTATGCAAAGAAAATGCATGTGCTGACCACAAACCAAATTTTTGTGAAGTTACAAAAAGTTGAAATCTTACTATATATGCTCTGTGAACATGCATATTAAAATGAGATGAGTAACCTAGGAAATGCCTATATTGAAAAAATGGACATCATACTTCTAAGTAATAGATAAGTTGAAAAATGGACACTAGAAACTGTCTCAACTTGAAATGACATTGAAAACTCAAAATTTATGAGCTGTTAGGCTTTTTCATATTTGAAAAAGGAAGTTTATGAAAAAGAAAAATCAGTAATCTAGACGTCTTCCTTCAGTAAAAGAGCAAATCAAACCCATTGGAAGAAGAAAGGAATAATGATTGTGCAGATGTAGAAAGCTGAAGGCTGGGCATTGCGTCAGTGTATAAGACACTGCGTGAGGATGTCCACATCCATATCAGAATCACTAGATTCAAATTGGCTCCATTCCCATTTCCAGTGCACTGCTAATGTATGTTTTGGGAAGTAGCAGGTGATGACTCAATTACTTGCCCTAGCACCATGTGGGAGTGAACTTGTAAATGGAAGAACCACTAGGCCTGTTTCTTGTTCATTACAACAAATGAATAGCATACAAGGAGATTTTGTATTATTGCTCAAAATAAAATTTGCTCTTCCGATGATAAAAATAAACACAGCCACAATGTAAACATTTTAAGCAGTGCATGACAAGTACAAATAAAAAGCCACACCACACAGAATCACACATAATACTCTGGAAAATAGCCCTCTGAGTATCAAATTATATACATTAAAATAAAGATCGAATTACTCTTTCTCATTCACCGATAGATTCCATGCCATTTCCCATCAGTACATATGGATCCACATCAACATTTTACTAACTGTGCTGTTTTATAGCATAAAGCCATGTGTATTTAATCTACCTTTCTTCAAACACAGTTAAAATGTGTTTAGTACAAACACATCTAGGTCTTTGCTTGCTCTACCATGCCTTCCTGAAAATTAAAACTCAGATTAGGATGTGACTTAGCAGTGCATAGTATAAAGCACTGACATATGGTACCCAATGCCTTCCCAATGACTATGCTTGTTGACCTCCATCAAACCTTTGAACGCCCATTTCCCTCAACAACATGAATTTGCTCAATTTTTGCAATCTTGGCAAAGCCATGAGAAAAAACAGAGAAGAAAGGCTACTTTTAATAGTTTGTTTTGTCCTTTAGCAACTGTTTTCTTTTCTCAAGTTATATTTACTTGAAACTCATAGTTAGAGGGAGAGCCTGAGCTCTTCCATCGTCTTTCACTTCCAAACAGCTGTGCCAGTCTCAATCTGGGAGTCAGGAGCTTCTTCCAGGTCCCCCACATGGGTGCAGAGGCCCAAGGCCTCTGGCCATCCTCTGCTGCTTCTCCAGGCCACAGCAAGGAGTTGGATTGGAAGTAGAGCAGCTGGCATCACAGGCAGAGGATGAAGCCACCATCGTCGTCCCCAGCTGCTTTAACAAATGTTGTGTTCCAATTCCAGAGCAAGTTTTCTGCCGGGGCAATTCACCTTTTCTCTGAACTGGATTTGTGAGATTCCTTTGTGCATAGCAAGCTGTTCCGGTAATGGAAAATTACTTCTTTTTTTTTTTTTTTTAAGGGTGTAGTGATTAAACAGAATAAATTCTAATAGCACCAATAATTCACGGAAAATTTTTTTTAACTTTTATTTGTTGTTTTCCTTTTAGCTGACAGGCTTTCTTTGGGGTCAATCCGGCTGTGTTTTTTTTATACATGCTTGAGTGAAATTCATTAATTCATTAGTTTAGTTTTGAAATAGGAATAAGTCCATTTTCTTTGAGTACACTCTTAGTAGTATCTAAAGATATGAACTATGTGCGCTTCTTCCTATCTTCAATTTGACTTTTTAAAGTTCTTTCTATGAGAGGCAGACAGAAAGAGAAGGCAGGGGAAGGGAGGGAACGAGGGTTCCCACAGACTAGGTCAGGCCCCCCAGATGGGCACAGTCGGCAGAGCTGCGCAGGTTTCAGGACCAGAAGCTGGCAGCACGATTTAGGTCTACCACCACGGTGGTGGGAGGAACCCAGCTGCTGGAGCTGTCACGGCTGCCGTCGAGGGTCTGCACTCATGAGAAGCTGAAATCAGAATCCAGAGCCAAGGCTTGAACTCAGGTCCTCCCAGGGAAGATGAAAATAAATATTTTGAAATTATTGGATAAAGGCTAGTGATTCTGAGGTAGAACATAACATCTAAAACTTATTTAGTGCCATCAACTTCAATCCTCAGTATGCTCAGAGATGTTTTTCTGATGTTCAGGATGATGAAACCAAGGTTTAGTCAAGTTAGGACATTTCCCCAAAGTTGAAGAACCCACATACTACAGAATAACATTGGTGAAGGTGCACTTTGAGAGAAATATGACAGACATGTCTGCTGGCAGATGCTGGCATGATGGATGGTGCAATGTGTTAAGCCACCACTGGTGACACTGACATCCTGCGCTAGAGTGCTATTTGAGCAAACCCAGCTGTTCTACTTTTGATTTAGCTTCCTGCTAATACAGTTGGCAGCTGGTCATGCAGTGGCCCAACAGCATGGGTGCCTGCCATTCAGTGGAAGGCCACAATGGAGTTCCTGGCTCCTGGCTTCAGCTTTGTGCAGACCCAGCTGTTGTGACCATTTCGCTGTCAACCAGCGAATGGAAGCTCACTCTAATCTCTCTCTGCTACTCAGAACTTTCCAGTAAGGAAATAAATCTACTAGAAAAGATTTTTCTGTAATCTAACACAGGGTAATTAAGACCGGAGGAGCAGGACATGGAGTATAAAATTGAATATATGGGGCCCTGTGCCATGCTGCAGCAGGCTAAGCTAACTCTTGTGGCAGCTGCCACCCCACCCTACCTGGGCACCGGATCATGTCCTGGGTGCTCTACTTCCAGCTGGCTCCTTGCTAATAGCCTAGGAAAAGCAGCAGCAAACGACCCAAGTACTAGGGCCCTTACACCCACTTGGGAGACCCAGGTGCAGCACCTGATCCCCCGGGTTTGGCCAGGCCTAGCTCGGGCCATCTGGGGGATGAAACAGCAGGTGGAAGATCTTTCTGTCTATACCTTTCCCTCTGTTATTCTGGCTTTCAAATAAATTAATACATCTCTTTTTTTAAAAAAAAAAAAAAGTCCATTTATATGTCTATATATAGAGAGAGATACATTTCTAAAATTGACCATATTAAACACATCCATGAGATCTTAACACTTCTCTGCCTTGTCAATACTAAACTAATACATGATGACTCAGAGCATTGGGACGCTGCATCTGTGCAGGAGACCCAGCAAGAGCTCCTGTCTCCTGATCGGATCAGCTCAGCACCAGCTGTTGCAGGCAGTTGGGGAGTGAACCAGCAGGCAGAAGACCTTTCTCTGCCTCCTTCTCTCTGCAGATTTGCCTTTGCAATAAAAATAAGTAAATCTTCATTAAAAATCTCAAAAACAATTGAACCTTAAAAAAAACTGGCTTATGGGCCCAGCGTGATAGCCTAGCAGCTGAAGTCCTCACCTTACAAGTGCCTGGATCCCACATGGGCACTGATTCTCATCCCAGTGGCCCCGCTTCCCATCCAGTTCCCTGCTTGTGACCTGGGATGCAGTCGAGGACAGCCCAAAGCCTTGGGACCCTGCTGCACCCACGTGGCAGACCCAGAAGAAGCTCCTGGCTCCAGGCTTCAGGTTGGCTCAGCTCTGGCCATCGTGCCTGCTTGGGGAGTGAATCAACGGACAGAAGATCTTCCTCTCTGTCTCTCCTCCCCTCTCTGTGTCGGACTATCCTATTAAAAAAAATCAATAAACAAAGCATAAAAACCAAAACATTGTTTAAAAAGAAACTGGCTGGGTAATAAAATCAGGGACCCTGCTTTACCCTCAAAATTCTGTATAGTTTTATTGTCTAGCTACTTTAGTATTATAGAGATATCAGAGACCAACTTGATACTGATTCCATTACAAGAAGTCTAAGTAATCTTACTAGTTTTTCTTCGATGCTTATGAAATCCTACCAAGGTACACGGAAACAGGATTCCCTTCCATTTAAACTAATTATACAGATTGCTGCTTCTTTCTTAGATGAGTGCAATTTTTCTTCTATTGTTTCTCTTTCGTTCTCTTATTGTACTCAAATTGTGCAATCGGAATTGCCATCAGACAGTCTGTCCACTACCATAAACACGGCCTCTGTTGCAATATTTACCTTTGCTATGTTTTCAAAAGACCTGGCCATACTTACTTTCCCTTCTTTCTAACTTGCTATGTATTCCCCAGTTTCTTCTTGCAGTTAGCTTACTGGCCATCCTGCACCTCTACCACAACGCCAACTCCACAGAAACCACTGCTGTGGGTGGTCCCAACAGTCGGCAACGCCAAAGCCAAGATAAAGTTGCTGGGGCTGCCATGACACTGGTGACACTTCCCGGCATGGCACCTGCGACACTGCATCTCCCATCGGAAGGAACACTAGTTCAGTCCTGGCTGCGCTCCCTCTAAGCCAGCTCTCTGCTAACAGACCTGGGAGAGCAGTGGAACATGGTCCAAGTCCTTGGACCCTGTCACCCCCACATTAGAGACCAAGGTGGAGTTGTGGGTTCCTGGCTTCTGCCTCAACCAGCCCCAGCAGCTGCAACCCTTTGGGGATCGAACAGCAGATGGAAGATCTGTCTGTGCCACTTTGCCTTAATAACATCAAGGGCTCTTCAGGTCTCCCATCCAAGTACTAACCAGGCCCGACCCTGCCTAGCTTCCAAGATCAGACAAGGTGGCAGCGTTCAGGGGGTTCAGGGGGTACGGCTATAGACTGTTTCTTCAGTTCTGATGTGTTCAGTTCTCATAGTCATGCTTCCCCTTCCAACCCCTCTGCCCCCAGCCCACCCCCTCCCGCTCTCCATTCTTACTCCTCTGCCTTGGTTTATCAGGAGGCCCCTTTGTCCACATAGCTTGCTGCTCTGTTTCAGCTCTTTCCTATCTCTTCCTGTCCAGCGACAAGCTCTCTCAGAGTCTTCTGTCCCAGAGCCTTCCTCCTCAGCTTCCGGTGTGCCATCCTGCCTCTCTCATGGTGGCAGCCAGGATCCCTCTGTGTAGGACTACCCAGATCGGCATCTTCTGTGTGCCTTGGATGCATTCGAGATGTTTGTCAGATTACTGACCACAGAGGTCTGGAATTTAGAACAAATGTCTTGGCTTGGGGAATGGTTTACACAGAGACCCAGGCTCAAACAGTGAGAGCAGACAAGACTGCACAATGAAGTGATTCCTCCAGCAATGTCTACAACAGGTGTGGTCTCACACTCATCAGGAGCCTGGAGTCATGAGAATGTCACTTCACGACTTCCCATTATTTGGGAGCACAAACAAAACCCGCAACACTAGCAGAGGAAGCATCAACTTCCTCTGCTGTTGGACATCATTGCACATCCACATGAGCTGTGCACAGCTGTCCTCACCCTTCGTGCCCCACCTGATACACACGTTGACTCTAATGCATCCTAAATAGGAAGGGCCTGGATCTTATTTCTCAACCTCTGATGCCAGAACAAAGGCAGCTACACAGCTGACCTAAAGATGAAAGGAAATGCATGAAAAGGGCAGCTTCTTTCCCCAGCTTTGGGCCCAAAGAAATGTGCACTCTAAGCAAGTCCCGACACCAAGGTGGTTCTGTTACCCTAGCGGGGCTTCCAAGGGCTCCTCAAAGTCCCCATCTCTAGTCCCCCTAGGAACACCAGTTTAAAGAAAGGACAAAAGCCTGGGGAAAGCAAGTCTTCAGTTGTTTTCTTATCCCAAGCGGGAGGGGCAGAAGGGGGCACGGCAGGCGCAGCTGGGGATCCACTCACCCTCCCTAAACCAGGAGCTCATGTAGCTCAGGATGTAGGTAGGGTCCAGGATCCTCGTCACATAGTCGCCGAAGGCTTCCAGGTTTTTCCGCTGCTGCTCCGCTGTCATGCTGGTCTAGGTTCCGGACCCGATCCACCGCGCCTGACTGCTGCCTCCACTGCTGTTTAAAGCAGGGCCGGAGAAAGCCTGCTGGGCAGGCTGGAGGGCGGGTCTTCACCCTGGCTGAGAGGCGGAGCTGCCTGGGAATTTCTAACCACCAGAGCAAGAATCGAAACTACAACTGGCTAAAGCTGTGGGCGGCCTCAGCTGGGCTCTTGGCAGCACACCCCCCAGCTCAGCGAGGTGGGCTCTTGGCAGCACACCCCTCAGCTCAGCGAGGTGGGCTCTTGGCAGCACACCCCCCAGCTCAGCGAGGTGGGCTCTTGGCAGCACACTCCCCAGCTCAGCGAGGTTTTCCAGCTCACCCAGGGGGAAGGAAACCGAAGAGTTCTGCAAACTGCTTTATAAAATTATTTCTTTTCTGTCCAGAGTCCCTTCAGAAAACACAGTCCTGTGGCGCCAAGACCCAGCATTCTGAAGCGTCTGGAATGCTCTCTCTGTTCGTTCAGCAAAGTTCTGACTTCTCTACTCATCTCGCAGAACTTGATGAAAGAGTGCCAGAATCAGAGGTGATGGAAATCATGTGTGTGGAGTTTAGGATGTGCGTCTACAAGGCTCTCATGACCATGGTGTGCAGCGTGCTACTTTTCCTACAAGTTTCCCTTAGGTTAGAGAACACTGGAAATGACATCTCTCAATCACCACCACTCCCCATCATTGTCTATCCTGACACAAAAGTGCCCCAGACACTGTCGGTAAATTCAACTCACTCACTCACTCCCAGAATACAGATCATTCGAATTTACATTCGTGATTTTCACCACCTATTTTTTATTATTTTTTTTTTATTTAGTTAGTTTCTCCTCACTTCACTCTTTGACCTTTGGCTCAATATCAAAATGCCATGTAAACACCTCCAGATGGGACTGCGAGGCCCATTGCTTTAGTTGTTGACATTGAGGTTCTGTGCAAATTAAATGAGAAATACTTAGTTTACACACACACAGAAACACACACCACACACACTTTTGAGGCAAAAGCTGTTTTAAAACATGTTTAAGTATCCTTCCCCGGGGTGAGCTGGAAACGGAACCTCGCTGAGCTGGGGAGTGTGCTGCCAAGAGCCCAGCTGAGGCCGCCCACAGCTTTAGCCAGTTGTAGTTTCGATTCTTGCTCTGGTGGTTAGAAATTCCCAGGCAGCTCCGCCTCTCAGCCAGGGTGAAGACCCGCCCTCCAGCCTGCCCAGCAGGCTTTCTCCGGCCCTGCTTTAAACAGCAGTGGAGGCAGCAGTCAGGCGCGGTGGATCGGGTCCGGAACCTAGACCAGCATGACAGCGGAGCAGCAGCGGAAAAACCTGGAAGCCTTCGGCGACTATGTGACGAGGATCCTGGACCCTACCTACATCCTGAGCTACATGAGCTCCTGGTTTAGGGAGGGTGAGTGGATCCCCAGCTGCGCCTGCCGTGCCCCCTTCTGCCCCTCCCGCTTGGGATAAGAAAACAACTGAAGACTTGCTTTCCCCAGGCTTTTGTCCTTTCTTTAAACTGGTGTTCCTAGGGGGACTAGAGATGGGGACTTTGAGGAGCCCTTGGAAGCCCCGCTAGGGTAACAGAACCACCTTGGTGTCGGGACTTGCTTAGAGTGCACATTTCTTTGGGCCCAAAGCTGGGGAAAGAAGCTGCCCTTTTCATGCATTTCCTTTCATCTTTAGGTCAGCTGTGTAGCTGCCTTTGTTCTGGCATCAGAGGTTGAGAAATAAGATCCAGGCCCTTCCTATTTAGGATGCATTAGAGTCAACGTGTGTATCAGGTGGGGCACGAAGGGTGAGGACAGCTGTGCACAGCTCATGTGGATGTGCAATGATGTCCAACAGCAGAGGAAGTTGATGCTTCCTCTGCTAGTGTTGCGGGTTTTGTTTGTGCTCCCAAATAATGGGAAGTCGTGAAGTGACATTCTCATGACTCCAGGCTCCTGATGAGTGTGAGACCACACCTGTTGTAGACATTGCTGGAGGAATCACTTCATTGTGCAGTCTTGTCTGCTCTCACTGTTTGAGCCTGGGTCTCTGTGTGAACCATTCCCCAAGCCAAGACATTTGTTCTAAATTCCAGACCTCTGTGGTCAGTAATCTGACAAACATCTCGAATGCATCCAAGGCACACAGAAGATGCCGATCTGGGTAGTCCTACACAGAGGGATCCTGGCTGCCACCATGAGAGAGGCAGGATGGCACACCGGAAGCTGAGGAGGAAGGCTCTGGGACAGAAGACTCTGAGAGAGCTTGTCGCTGGACAGGAAGAGATAGGAAAGAGCTGAAACAGAGCAGCAAGCTATGTGGACAAAGGGGCCTCCTGATAAACCAAGGCAGAGGAGTAAGAATGGAGAGCGGGAGGGGGTGGGCTGGGGGCAGAGGGGTTGGAAGGGGAAGCATGACTATGAGAACTGAACACATCAGAACTGAAGAAACAGTCTATAGCCGTACCCCCTGAACCCCCTGAACGCTGCCACCTTGTCTGATCTTGGAAGCTAGGCAGGGTCGGGCCTGGTTAGTACTTGGATGGGAGACCTGAAGAGCCCTTGATGTTATTAAGGCAAAGTGGCACAGACAGATCTTCCATCTGCTGTTCGATCCCCAAAGGGTTGCAGCTGCTGGGGCTGGTTGAGGCAGAAGCCAGGAACCCACAACTCCACCTTGGTCTCTAATGTGGGGGTGACAGGGTCCAAGGACTTGGACCATGTTCCACTGCTCTCCCAGGTCTGTTAGCAGAGAGCTGGCTTAGAGGGAGCGCAGCCAGGACTGAACTAGTGTTCCTTCCGATGGGAGATGCAGTGTCGCAGGTGCCATGCCGGGAAGTGTCACCAGTGTCATGGCAGCCCCAGCAACTTTATCTTGGCTTTGGCGTTGCCGACTGTTGGGACCACCCACAGCAGTGGTTTCTGTGGAGTTGGCGTTGTGGTAGAGGTGCAGGATGGCCAGTAAGCTAACTGCAAGAAGAAACTGGGGAATACATAGCAAGTTAGAAAGAAGGGAAAGTAAGTATGGCCAGGTCTTTTGAAAACATAGCAAAGGTAAATATTGCAACAGAGGCCGTGTTTATGGTAGTGGACAGACTGTCTGATGGCAATTCCGATTGCACAATTTGAGTACAATAAGAGAACGAAAGAGAAACAATAGAAGAAAAATTGCACTCATCTAAGAAAGAAGCAGCAATCTGTATAATTAGTTTAAATGGAAGGGAATCCTGTTTCCGTGTACCTTGGTAGGATTTCATAAGCATCGAAGAAAAACTAGTAAGATTACTTAGACTTCTTGTAATGGAATCAGTATCAAGTTGGTCTCTGATATCTCTATAATACTAAAGTAGCTAGACAATAAAACTATACAGAATTTTGAGGGTAAAGCAGGGTCCCTGATTTTATTACCCAGCCAGTTTCTTTTTAAACAATGTTTTGGTTTTTATGCTTTGTTTATTGATTTTTTTTAATAGGATAGTCCGACACAGAGAGGGGAGGAGAGACAGAGAGGAAGATCTTCTGTCCGTTGATTCACTCCCCAAGCAGGCACGATGGCCAGAGCTGAGCCAACCTGAAGCCTGGAGCCAGGAGCTTCTTCTGGGTCTGCCACGTGGGTGCAGCAGGGTCCCAAGGCTTTGGGCTGTCCTCGACTGCATCCCAGGTCACAAGCAGGGAACTGGATGGGAAGCGGGGCCACTGGGATGAGAATCAGTGCCCATATGGGATCCAGGCACTTGTAAGGTGAGGACTTCAGCTGCTAGGCTATCACGCTGGGCCCATAAGCCAGTTTTTTTTAAGGTTCAATTGTTTTTGAGATTTTTAATGAAGATTTACTTATTTTTATTGCAAAGGCAAATCTGCAGAGAGAAGGAGGCAGAGAAAGGTCTTCTGCCTGCTGGTTCACTCCCCAACTGCCTGCAACAGCTGGTGCTGAGCTGATCCGATCAGGAGACAGGAGCTCTTGCTGGGTCTCCTGCACAGATGCAGCGTCCCAATGCTCTGAGTCATCATGTATTAGTTTAGTATTGACAAGGCAGAGAAGTGTTAAGATCTCATGGATGTGTTTAATATGGTCAATTTTAGAAATGTATCTCTCTCTATATATAGACATATAAATGGACTTTTTTTTTTTTAAAAAAAGAGATGTATTAATTTATTTGAAAGCCAGAATAACAGAGGGAAAGGTATAGACAGAAAGATCTTCCACCTGCTGTTTCATCCCCCAGATGGCCCGAGCTAGGCCTGGCCAAACCCGGGGGATCAGGTGCTGCACCTGGGTCTCCCAAGTGCGTGTAAGGGCCCTAGTACTTGGGTCGTTTGCTGCTGCTTTTCCTAGGCTATTAGCAAGGAGCCAGCTGGAAGTAGAGCACCCAGGACATGATCCGGTGCCCAGGTAGGGTGGGGTGGCAGCTGCCACAAGAGTTAGCTTAGCCTGCTGCAGCATGGCACAGGGCCCCATATATTCAATTTTATACTCCATGTCCTGCTCCTCCGGTCTTAATTACCCTGTGTTAGATTACAGAAAAATCTTTTCTAGTAGATTTATTTCCTTACTGGAAAGTTCTGAGTAGCAGAGAGAGATTAGAGTGAGCTTCCATTCGCTGGTTGACAGCGAAATGGTCACAACAGCTGGGTCTGCACAAAGCTGAAGCCAGGAGCCAGGAACTCCATTGTGGCCTTCCACTGAATGGCAGGCACCCATGCTGTTGGGCCACTGCATGACCAGCTGCCAACTGTATTAGCAGGAAGCTAAATCAAAAGTAGAACAGCTGGGTTTGCTCAAATAGCACTCTAGCGCAGGATGTCAGTGTCACCAGTGGTGGCTTAACACATTGCACCATCCATCATGCCAGCATCTGCCAGCAGACATGTCTGTCATATTTCTCTCAAAGTGCACCTTCACCAATGTTATTCTGTAGTATGTGGGTTCTTCAACTTTGGGGAAATGTCCTAACTTGACTAAACCTTGGTTTCATCATCCTGAACATCAGAAAAACATCTCTGAGCATACTGAGGATTGAAGTTGATGGCACTAAATAAGTTTTAGATGTTATGTTCTACCTCAGAATCACTAGCCTTTATCCAATAATTTCAAAATATTTATTTTCATCTTCCCTGGGAGGACCTGAGTTCAAGCCTTGGCTCTGGATTCTGATTTCAGCTTCTCATGAGTGCAGACCCTCGACGGCAGCCGTGACAGCTCCAGCAGCTGGGTTCCTCCCACCACCGTGGTGGTAGACCTAAATCGTGCTGCCAGCTTCTGGTCCTGAAACCTGCGCAGCTCTGCCGACTGTGCCCATCTGGGGGGCCTGACCTAGTCTGTGGGAACCCTCGTTCCCTCCCTTCCCCTGCCTTCTCTTTCTGTCTGCCTCTCATAGAAAGAACTTTAAAAAGTCAAATTGAAGATAGGAAGAAGCGCACATAGTTCATATCTTTAGATACTACTAAGAGTGTACTCAAAGAAAATGGACTTATTCCTATTTCAAAACTAAACTAATGAATTAATGAATTTCACTCAAGCATGTATAAAAAAAACACAGCCGGATTGACCCCAAAGAAAGCCTGTCAGCTAAAAGGAAAACAACAAATAAAAGTTAAAAAAAATTTTCCGTGAATTATTGGTGCTATTAGAATTTATTCTGTTTAATCACTACACCCTTAAAAAAAAAAAAAAAAAGAAGTAATTTTCCATTACCGGAACAGCTTGCTATGCACAAAGGAATCTCACAAATCCAGTTCAGAGAAAAGGTGAATTGCCCCGGCAGAAAACTTGCTCTGGAATTGGAACACAACATTTGTTAAAGCAGCTGGGGACGACGATGGTGGCTTCATCCTCTGCCTGTGATGCCAGCTGCTCTACTTCCAATCCAACTCCTTGCTGTGGCCTGGAGAAGCAGCAGAGGATGGCCAGAGGCCTTGGGCCTCTGCACCCATGTGGGGGACCTGGAAGAAGCTCCTGACTCCCAGATTGAGACTGGCACAGCTGTTTGGAAGTGAAAGACGATGGAAGAGCTCAGGCTCTCCCTCTAACTATGAGTTTCAAGTAAATATAACTTGAGAAAAGAAAACAGTTGCTAAAGGACAAAACAAACTATTAAAAGTAGCCTTTCTTCTCTGTTTTTTCTCATGGCTTTGCCAAGATTGCAAAAATTGAGCAAATTCATGTTGTTGAGGGAAATGGGCGTTCAAAGGTTTGATGGAGGTCAACAAGCATAGTCATTGGGAAGGCATTGGGTACCATATGTCAGTGCTTTATACTATGCACTGCTAAGTCACATCCTAATCTGAGTTTTAATTTTCAGGAAGGCATGGTAGAGCAAGCAAAGACCTAGATGTGTTTGTACTAAACACATTTTAACTGTGTTTGAAGAAAGGTAGATTAAATACACATGGCTTTATGCTATAAAACAGCACAGTTAGTAAAATGTTGATGTGGATCCATATGTACTGATGGGAAATGGCATGCTAGGATGGCATCACAGGAAAAATCTTCCCCCAAAGATGTTTTTTTCCTCCTAGTGTTCTGAGTAGATGATCACTTCATCTTCTAATGTGGCCAGCTGATGGCAGAGAGGGTCTCACCATGGTCACAATAAATCTAAACAGCTCAAGATCCTGTGAGGCAATTAGTGTCTCCATTTGTGGCTTGGATAAATCTGCACCTCCGTGTGCTACCTCAATAGTGACTGGTCACATGTCTAAAGAAACACAAAGCAGCATTGGAGCCTGGGAGCAGGGGCATGACTGTTTAAGGACTGGGTTCAAGAACAGGATAGACTGATGCGAAGGAATGGGGTAGAATTTGAGGCCCAAGGAAGGTAGCAGCAGCAACAAGCTGGGTTGCTGCTTGAGGTTCAATTGTGTCCCAGCGAATAGTAAGTTGAAGTCCTAATTCCCAGCACCTTAGAATGTGAGCTCCTTTGAAGTAGGTTCTTACAGAGTTCATGAATATGAGGTGAAATTGGAGTAAGGTGAGCCCTTTCCCCCTTCCCAGGGTGGGCATGACTGATGTCCCTTTAGGAAGACAGCATGTATATAGACAGAGAGAGGCAAAGACACCCCCTGTGAAGACAGGCAGAGACAGATGGGAGTGGTGTTGCCACAGGCCAGACCAAGGAGCGGTGATGTGAAGACAAGGGCTAGAGGGAGTGCAGTCAGAAGCCCAGGAAGGTCAGAGTCCCCAGAAGCTGGGAAGAGCAGGGAATGCATTCTCCCTTAGAGATTTCTGAGGAAGTGTGGCCCTGCTGAGACCTGGATTTCAGACTTCTGGTCCCTGACACTGTGAGACAAGGAATTTACATTGTGTTAAGCCTCATGGTTTGTGGTAATTTGAGCCTGCAGCAGCCGGACAGTAATACAGATGAACAGAGAAGTACTGACAACAGGGTCGGCCTTAACCTACCTGTGTCCCACATGCTAGTGCCTGGTGTGTCACTTGCTCTAGTTCTGGATTTCTGCTTCCTGCTGTAGCAAACCCTCTAATGCAGTGGTGGGAGCTCAAGGTTCTGCCATTCACGTGGGAGAGTAGAATGAGCTTATGGCTCTGAGCTTCAGCTGTTCTAGTCTTGGCCATTTATGCCTCCCAAAGGGCAAATAATAATAATCATAGGCACGTGATAATTGACAGACACGTGTGAAATTTGGAATCCTCCTAGATTGGTTGGTGGGAATGTAACATAGTGCAGCTCCTTTGGGAAGTGATTAGATAGTTCTCTACAGAGTTAAAAATGGAGTGAATATGTGATCCTGCAAACTCTCTTAGGTGGATAGCCAAGAGAAATAAATGCAGATATTTACAAAGAAAGTTGTATGTGAATGTTGGTAGCACTATTATTCATAGTAAACAAATGTGTATACATCACAAATGCGTGTTAACTGAAAGGGGGGAAAACAAAGTGTAATATGATTCATACAATAGAATATTACTGGGCAATAAGAAAGGAATGATACATGGTACAAAATGGATTAGCCTTGAGAATGGTATGCTAAGTGAAAGAAGCCAGTCATAAGGACTACATGTTGTGTGATTCCATTCATGTGAAATGCTGAGAATAGCAAACCTATAGAGATTAATGGAATGAGTGATTATTTTTAGAGCTAGGAGACATCATTCCTTCCTCTCTTTACACTGGATCTTAGCAGGCCCAGCAATGACCCTTCCTCTTTTCACTCACTCAGGTTCTCTTATCTCAGAGGAGACATGGGTTAACCAGCCAATTTGATTACTCCCATGGAATCTGTAAACTATCAATAATTTAAAAATCAGGTTGGAGCCCAGTGACATGGCCTAGCAGCCAACGTACTCACCTTGAACGCGCCCGGGATCCCATATGGGTGACAGTTCTAATCCCAGCAGCTCCACTTGCCATCCAGCTCCCTGCTTGTGGCCTTGGAAAGCAGTTGAGGACGGCCCAAAGCTTTGGGACCCTGCACCCACGTGGGATACCCAGAAGAGGTTCCTGGCTCCTGGCTTCGGATCGGCATAGCATCGGCCGTTGGGCTCACTTGGGGAGTGAATCATCGGACGGAAGATCTTCCTCTCTGTCTCTCCTCCATTCTGTATATCTGACTTTCCAATAAATAAATAAATCTTAAAAAAAAAATAAAAATCAGGTCGTAGTAAGGCAATATTTTCATGTCAAGTCTAGACATGGCATTTTTTAGTCACAATGGCCTTCACATTGGTAGGCTGTTTCTGGCAACTGATATTGCTCTCTAATTCCCTTCAGTTGTTTTTTCATTGTCTTTTTGTCTGTCTTGTTGTTGTTACAAAGACCATGATAAAGCACTGTGAAAGAATCCTGGTTGACTTCTAACTGCTCGTTAAGTCCATTGTAATTGTTACTGAGACCACAAAGTGTTTCCCTCACACTTGTTCATTCAGCGTTTGAATCAGCCCTTTTACAAGTATTAATTACAATAATAATAATAAGCAGTCGACATGTCAGATGAAGGTGTAGTTCTTCCTTTGAACCTGTTGCTGGCATGATTTTTTTCCCCTTAGTGTGGGTTTTTTCAGGTATTGAAGACATTGTCTCTGAATGTGTTCTCAGACATTAATATATAACTAGAATTTTCCATAGAATGTGGGAAGGATGGATGTACAAGCATGTGGCAGTGGCTGGCAGACATTTTTCTGCTCTCTGAACGTTCTTTCCTGTGTTATGAGTTGTTAACATGCTTTTCTGCCAGTTGGGTAGGTCTGGCAACCCTTTTTAGTTTCTCTTCCACTGCTTAAGGAATTGATGGCTTAATCTTGGTTCTCTTTGTAGAACAAATTCAGTATATTCAGGCTGAGAAAAACAACAAGGGCGCATTGGAGGCTGCCTCACTGTTTCTCAAGTACCTGCTGCAGCTCCAGGAAGACGGCTGGTTTCGTGGCTTTTTGGATGCCTTAAGCCATGCAGGTCAGTTTATTCTTTTTGCAAATCCAAGTGACTTGCTGTAGAATGCTGTAAATGTGGCAAGCTATGTGTTTTGATGTTTCAGCATATGCTTTGTCTTAGTCTGAAGCGACATAAATCAAGACTGTTCTCAGCCTGATAATCTCATTGTCTACAGAGATTATCCTAACGAATGTGTGAGTGAATTAAGATTATTGAATAGAAGAGTAAAATCATTTATGAAAATGTTAATTGCATTTTTACTCACTGAAAGCAAATGGAAAACAAAATAAGTGCATAATAGTAGTGAAAACTTAACGTAAAATAATATTTTTGGCTAAATGTATAAAGTCCAAATTGAAGAAATTGATAGTAGTATAAAATGCGTAAAACAAGTCGTAAGTGGGATTATACATCTGTGCACACAGAGCAAAAACTTGATACAGAGATATCAGTTATCTCCAATTGCTCTGTATATTTAATGAAATTTTTATACTAATCCATTTTATTGTTGATGATGTTTATGTAGTTGAGAGTGATATATGCCCTTAAGGACCATTGATTAGGGTGGAAGGATCAAGGCATGGGTGAAACAGAACGAGACAACTGCCTCCCACTTCCCTTTTTTTCTTTGTGAATCTGGGCAGGTTGGGAAGAGAAGGAAAAAGGCCACTCCCATCATCCCCACTAGTACCCTGGAATGGGGGATGGCCACCTGATGTCATCCCAGGGTCCCCAATGTGGAGCATGTTCTGAATGTCCTGTTGAAGGTGGTTTAGATAGTTCTGAGATGCTGTTGATTTCATTGATCCAAGGCTTAGCAATTTCTTCCAAGGTCCATTTGCCAACATATTCCACCTTAGAATTTTCATTTGCCCAGAAAGTCAATGTCAAAGCTTGATCAGCAGAGCTGTCAAATGTTTTGCCCTCCATGGTACAAGATGTCCTCTGCAGGCCTCAAAGAACTGGTTATCCTGTCCTCTATGAGCATATACCCTTTACTGCATAGGCCTCAGCAACTGTAGAGACCAGTTCTGACACACACATCACAATCCTGTGATTTTTCACCATGGTCAGAGTTTTGAGTCCAGTGATCCAGCTGAGGAATCCCCAAACAAACCTTACCAGAGGTTACCCCAACCTGACTCCTGTGTGTGCCAGCCAGTGTGGAGTCCAGCCCAGTCCATCATCCACATCAGCCTATACATACAGTGGTGGTTACAGTTACCTGGTCAGATCTGTCCTCACCCCCATCTTATAACCAAATCAATGGATGCTGTGGCCCAGCCTAAACCTACCCACCATGCACTTGGCCCTTACACATGCCAGTGGGAACTGTAGCCTAGTTGAAGTGACCCTCAATAATCCCACTATGCTCACCACAAGCCTCTATACTTGCACATGCTGGTATGTACAATAGACTGGTCCAGTTTTTTTCAGATCCCGTCTGGCTCTTGTGCACATCAATTGATATTGGAGCCTAGCTCAGCCAAGCCAACTTCACTATCCACCTCATACTCATACTGGCTTATGTTACAGCCTGTCCAGCCCGGCCTGGATATAGTACTTTCCAGGTGGTTCTATTGTCTAACCTGACAGAACTTGCCCCCAGTTCCAACACCTGCTGGCCAATGCTGTGGCAAAACCCAACCAGCATGCATTTACTTTGGCTCATACATGTACCAGTGGATAGATCACTTAGCCCAGCCTGGCTCTTCCCTTAACCCAGCTCACATGCAGTCCAACAGGCTTTGTAATCCTGCCCAGCCTGGTCTTCCCCTAGTACCAGCTCTTGCACTCTCCAGTGGGAACAGTAACTCAACAGGGGAGTCCTCACAGCTCCCCTACTGAGCTTGACCCCATCCCTCTTAGGTGTGCTGGTGGGAGCTGTGACCCAGACTGCTATGGTTCATCTCAACTAGGCAACTGGGGATAGGCTAGCCTACATTGCCCAGCTAATCCCCAGTTCTAGCTCATGATGGTGGATACTACAGCCTAGCCCAGTCCAGCCAGCCTGCCCTCAATCCCGTTCCTAATATGAGCTGGTGTTGTGGCCCAATCTGGCCTGTCCTGCACGCTGTCCTGATTCTCACATCTGCCAGTCAGTGATGTGAACTGGCCCAGCCTTGCTCATCCCCAGACCTGACCCACACATATGCTGGTGAATATTATAACCTGACTTGGTCTGGACTGCTCCCAGTCATGTTTTTGTGCTCACCTGCAGGGACTGTGTCCTAGGAGAGGAGTTCCAAGCTGCTCTGTCAGCTCTCCTCCCAGTGGGTCTTTGGCCCAGCCTGATTTGGTCCACCTCTTTTCCTAGCAGGTACAGCAGCCTTGCCTAACCTGCCCATATCCATTCAGACTCTTACTATTGGTCATTACAGCCCAACTATGCCTGGTCCACCCCCAGATCCAGTACTCCCATGGTTCAGCAAGTTCAGAGAGTTAGCCAATCCTGTCCTATACCCATTCTGGCTCTTTCAAGCACCAATGAGTTCTGGAGCCTGCCCAGCTTGGCACACTCCAGATCCAGTGCACACGCATGCTGAAGATACTATAGCCATGTCCAGCCCAGTTCACCTCCCTCATTCTGGTTATTGCACTCACGAGTGGGAGCCACAGGGCAGCCGGGGAGTGCCCTTAGCTTCCTGACCATGCTCGCTCCCAGCCACTGATCTTGTGCATGCTGGTGGTTGCTCCTACCCAGCGTGGCATAACTCATTCCCTGATTTGGCCTTTGCTATCAGCTGCCGTAGCCTGTTCTGGTCCAGCTTGGTCCTCCCCAAGTCCCACGTCTTGCTGGTGAGTGCTGCAGCTTAGCTCTGCCCAGCCTGCCCCTAGCCCTGGCTCTCATGGGTAGGTGTGATAGCCTATCCTAGCCTGGCATTGCCCACACTCCATCTGGCTCCTGTGCATGTCAGTGTGCTCTTGTTTGGCCTGGCCCTGCCCAGTCTGCCCCCTCAGAGCCAACCCATATACCTGCTGACAAGTGAGGCAGCCTTGCCCAACCTGACCAACACCCAGCCCTGACTTAATGTGCTCACCAGTGGGAGCAACAGCCCAACAGGGGAGTTCCCTACTTTTGCACACCAGGCCCACCCCCAGACCCAGATCTCATGCATGCCAGTGGGTGCTTGCCGGAGTCCAGCTCCAGCTGAGTTCGGAGCTCGAGAAGGGTGCGTGAAGTAGGCGTAGAAAGAAGAGACAGACCACTACAATTCCAACATCATTGTGGACCACGCGAGAAAGCTGTCCGCTTTATTTATACAGAAGCAGTACACAGTCTTTTTTAGGGCATTTTGACATAGCTTCAAGGGGGGCACAATTTACAACTGCTTGAGAGGCGAGTGAGGGAGAACCCCACATTCTTTGCTTATCTCGGCTTGCCAGCCCCTACTTACTTCCCTCAAGTCTGGGTCCCCTCCTTGGCGCTGTCTGTGACAACCAGACCCCTACCTTGAATTATGCATGGGAAAAGGGCTGAGAACTTGGTTTATGGGGATTAGGGTATTGGCACCAAAGGTCATTAGGTCTGCAGGCCCACACAGTTTGCTAACTAAGCAAGAGTTACAACGACGGAAGGAACTGCAATTAGCAATGAGCCATGTTTACTCCATTTAGGTTTCTGCTCTACAATGGGCAAGTAAATGTTTCCAAAGACAACTCTACAGATAGTTTCACCTTAAGACAGGACATTATCCATTCTGATGTTGCAGCCAACATTTTCTCAGTAGACGACACATCTTATTCAGTAATACATTCCTACTACAATTCTTATTCTATAACTTATCCATCACTTAATGAGAGAAATACATCAAAAGAGAAAAAATATAAAAATCTAAGACAAAAGTTTCAAACATTAAATCCCTCTACAATTGTAGGCTCTACAACCTCATAAATGATCAAACAATAATCAAAAGTATACATGATGTTAGTAAAGTCACCCTATTTCCTCTAGTTAAAAATTATGAAGGCAGCCAAAGCAACTACATTTACTATGTTCTAAAGAGTTGAGAGTTGCAAGGACAGGCTAACCTTTAAGGTCACAGTAGCTATATTTTGCCATAGCAGGATAGCCTTTAGGGTCACAGTAACTATATTTTTGCTATAGCAGGATGGCCTTTTGGGGTCACAGTAATTATAATAGGATAACCTTTAGGGTCCCAGTAACAGGATAGCTATATTTTTTGTCATAGCAATTTCAACCCATACTCCCATCACTTCCATTAGTTTGTGAAACTCTTATCAGGCCATTTCCCAGAAAGTATGCTAAATATTTGGGCCAGGTCTCAGAGCAATGGGTAGGCACACAATAAGGTGTCTGGAAACAGCATGGGCTTAATTGTACTCCTGTGCGCAGTTAAAGGCCCACTCACCAAGACATTATCAGTAACATTAACTTTTAAGCTCATGTTGGTTGTAAAAGCCATCTCACAGGGGCAAACTATGCCTAATAGATTGCAGAATTCTTAGTGGGGTGGTTGAGTGTCCATGCAAACAGGGGGTGAGACTGCATCAAGGTGGTCAGAGAGAAATCCGCCGGGCCCTGCCAAACAGCTGTAAGCTCCCCCAGGCCCTGCCAAGCAGGGGAGCTGTTCTCTTCACACCTTCGTGTCATTAACACCTACTGCACGGACACCAGGAGGTGCTAGACCCTTACCTGATACAGTCTGCCCTGAGTGTCAGCCTTTGTGTATGCTGGCAGATGTTGCGGCCTGGCCTGCCCCATGCCCAATTCTTAGATGCGAGTATCGATGCTGTGTCCTAGATCAGCCTGGCCTGTTACCAACTGTAGTACCCATGAATGTTGGTGAGTTCCATGGTCATGCCTAGCTTAGCCCACCACCACCCCAGCCCTTAAGCAAACCATCTGGCATGGCAGTCCCACAGGAGTGAGTCCATGATCCTCTCCCAACAGAATCTGCTTCCAGACCTAGTTCTCTTGTGAGCTGGTTAGTGTCATGGCCCAGTCTAAATGGTCCACGCTCTGTCCTGACACTCACTGGTGGGTACTATGGTCAAGCCCTGCCACGAAGGCCCCCTAGCCAAAGCTTTTGTGTGTTGGTAGGTGGTGGTCTGTACCAACTAGCCCAGCTCAGATCTCCCACATGAGTGGATGTATTAGTTTGGCCTCAGATCCTCTGGTTTCTCTCCTCTAAATCACCTGGTCTCAGCCCCCTTGTTTATCTGTAAGTGTAATAGCTCAATTGGTGGAAGTTACTCCCCACCTGTCACATTCTCCCTCGGCAGTCCTCCTTCCCACTCGTCTTCAGAACTGCTTCCCTGTTCAGTCCACAGCCCCCATGGCTGTGAGTGCGCAGATCCCCAAGGCCAGTCATCTGGCAGTGTGCTCTGCCAGTCTGGGGTCCTGCTTGCTCTAGCAGGGCCATGCACATGAGTGTGAGTCTCCAGATTCTGTCTGCTGGCATGCCAATATCTTAAAAGAGAGAGAAATAGAAATAGAAATAGAAATAGAATAGGCAACTATGCTGGCACACTGGTATTAACACAAATCTGGCATGAACCAGGCCATCCCAGGATGCCCACCAGCTCGTGACTGCCCTTCTTGCAGCAGTGTGGCACTTGCCTAGGTACAGCACAAACTAGGCAGTTGCCTACAGCTGGGATTTAATAAAATTTAATAAACATTCTCCATGCTTCTTCAGTGAGCACATTTCTTTGTGGTAAAAAAAAAAAAAGAAGATATATATTTTTTTCCTTAGAAAAATGTATAGTATGTTACCCATACTTCCTCCTATGGTGGAGCTTCCTGCTCCTATCTAAGTAAGGCAGTACCCATTAATTGACCTTTCCCATGACTGCTCCTTTGTCCTCTTCTAGCCTTCAGTAGCCTCCAGAATATTTTTAATTTCTATGAGATAAGCTTTTTTTAGATTTCATATGAGTCAGAATACTTGTCTTTCTGTGCTTGGCTCCTTTACATAGCATAGTGATCTCTACTTTTGTTGTTGCAAGTGACAAGATTTTGTTATTTTGTTATTTTTTCTTTTCTTGAATTTATGTATTATGTTTTCCTTGTCCGTTTGTAGTGGGTGGACGCTTAGGTTTGCATCTCTTGGCTAATGTGTATGGTGCTGGAACAGATGCAGGAATGCAGGTGCCTCTTTGGCACCCATGTCATTTCTCTTGGTTGTATTTCCATAATGGGATTGCTTCATCCTATGGCAGTTCTGTTCTAGTTTTTTGAGAAACTGCCACATTGTTTTCCACAATGACTTAAATAATTGCTACCAACAAAATGCAAAGGTTTTCTTTTCTCCATGTCCATGTCGGCACTTGTTACCTTTTAAGTTTTGGTTTTGATTTATTTAAGCCAGTAGAATCAGTGTGAGAGGACAGCTCATTGATGTTTTGAGTTTCATCTCCCTGATGACTAGTGATGTCAAATATTTTTTTTTTCCACGTGTCTGTTGGCCATTGTTTTTCTTTGAGAAATGTCTATTGAAATCTGGCTATATACTTTTTTTCCTACAGAATTGAGTTTATTATGATTTCTAGTCTTTAATCAGATGTAAATTTTGCAAGCATGTTCTTCAATTTTGTATGTCATCTTCACTCTTTTTTTCCCCATCTGCTGTACAGACACTCTTTAGTTTGATAAAATCTCATTTGTCTGTTTTTGCTTTTGTTAACTGTGCTTTTGGGATATGATCCAAAAATCCTTGCCCATTCCAATATCCTGAAGTGTTTTCCCTTGTCTGTATGTTTCCTTGTAGTACTGTCAAAGATTATTGTCTTATGTTTAGGTATTTGGTCTATTTTAAGTTGAGCTTTGTGCATAGTGAAAGGTATGGGGTCTCATTTCATTTTTCTGCAGTTTTCCAAACACAACTCATTGAAAAGACTTTCTTCATTGAAAGTCCTTTCTTCAGTGTGTGTTCTTAGTACTTTGGTCAAAAATTAGTTTGCTGCAGATGCATGTGTTTGCTTTTAGACTATTTTCTATTAAACTGATCTATGTACTTGTTTTTTGTTTTCATTGTTGCTTTTCACAATGCATTTTTGTAGGTATAGGATTCATCCCTCCCTGTCTTTCTTCCCCCCATATTCCTCTCATGCCATTTTTCCCTGTGTTATCACATAGTTTAATTCCTTAGTACAAGTTAAAAGTTTAACTTTCTGACATTTAAATATATCATGACATAATAAGTAAGGCAAAGGTAGAAAACTTCATATTGTATTTTAGAGGAATATTTACAAATTTCATTGCGAGTCTTTTATTCAGAAGTTGAGGTAATTGGTTATCTTATATCAGAGAGAACATATGCTATTTTTCTCCTGTGACTGGCTTACTTCATAAAGCATCATGATTTCTAGCTGGGACCATTTTGTTGCAAATGGCAAGATTTCATTCCTCTTTGTGGTTGAGTAGTATTCCATGGAGTAGATGTACCTCAGTTTCTTTATCCATTCCTCTGTTGGTGGACATTTGAGTTGATTCCATATCTTTACTATTGTGATTTATATTGCTGTAAATATAGGGTTGCAGGCCACTTTCTTGAATTCAGATTTCATTTCCTTTCAATATGTTCTCTCTCTCTCTTTTTTGATATGTTGTTCTTTTAGTGACAATATATACTGTCTTATTTTCTGTAGCTTTACAACATATACAAGGGCAGATTAATCTTTGTGCTCAAGATTCATTTGGCTATTTGACATCGCATCCACATTTTCATAGTGTTTTTTTCCCCCTAATTTTGTAAAAAATGTCATTAATACTTTTGATAGGATCTCACTGAATCTGTGAGTCACTCTGGATTGTATGTATCTTTTAAAGGTATTAATTCTTGAATGTTTCATAGTTTTGTCTTTCATTAAAAATCTGTTTTAATGGGTTTGGTTTTTTGTTTGTTTTATGGTAGCTTTTGGGTATAGATTGCTTCTTTCTTTTTCAGAATATTCACTATTTGTTCCAACACTATTGAGATTTGTATGTTCATTTGTTACAACTTTGCTGAATTTATTTCTTAGGTCTAACAAATTATTGATTCAATTTTTGCAGATAACATGATCTTACATGATATTTGATATAGTCCAGCAGTAAAGTCCTTGCCTTTTCTTTGGTGGGAGAGCTTTTGTAACTGATTTAATCTCAGTACTTGTTATTGGTCTTATCAAGATGTTCTATTTCCCACATGAGTGGCAGGGGCAGCTTCTGCTTTTCCTAGGCCATTAACAGGAAACTGGGTCTAAAGTGGAACAAACAGGTTGTGAACCTATATTCATATCAACTGCCAACATTGCAGGCAGCAGCTCTACTTGCTATACCACAACTCCGCACCATGATGGCATACAGTTCATGTCATTAGCATATTAGTAATACACTTTGCTGAGCTTGGTCTCTAACTCATTGCTTGCTCATTTATACCTATATGCATTAAGGGGATTAGATATCTCTCAACAGAATTCAAAATACCTCCTCTCAAAGCCATTTCTGCACACAGCAGCTTCTTTAAGATGGCCTTAGGTACTTAGGCACATAGGAATAAAATCCATTCTCTTACTGTACTAATGAAGAGAGTGTGAGCTTCTGGTTGCGCAAGATTGCAATTCTGTTAGATATCCTTAGAGCAAAATATTCCTGGATTGTTCCAGTTGGAAGTTACTTTTTCCTCATTAAGTTTCCCATTTAGTTACTATTCTTTTCTTGAAATAATGTTAAAAAGTTGTACACTTTAAAATTTCCCTTTTCCTTTGCTTTCTTAGTTGTTTTCCTGGGAACTAAGAATTAAACATGTTGGATTTGACTCATTTAGACATACCATGGGTTATGGGCAAAGTTTATAAGGTCACTTTGGAAGGAAAATTTTATGGTCAAAGCAGATGTACAACTTCAAATATGTTATTGACGGTTTGTCTTAAAGATAGCAGTCATTGCTAGGAGAATTCAAGTGTTTGTGCCTTAAACGAATATTGTTTCCTTTTTCAAAAATTAAGGTAATGTTCCAGTTTCTTGAGTTACTTCTCTATACACTTGAATGTAATTTCTCTGATAATAGTTTCAATGTATTTTTAAGATTTAGTTTAGCTCATCTAACTCCCTATTTTCTTCTTTTCAGGTTATTCTGGACTTCATGAAGCCATTGTAAATTGGAATTTCAAAAAAATTGAACAGTTAGAACAGCATAGATCACTTTTAAAACGTTTACAACCATTATTTAAAGACAAGATTGATCCAATAGAAATCCTTCCCGAAATATCTGACTGCATAATTAAACAGGAATATGAAGAAATCATGCAGGTATGTTCATGCACAACATTAAAATGAGGGGGAGTAGTTTGAACATGAGAGTATCTTGTGTCTGTTTCCACTGTTTAAGGCGAGAAAGATCATTGAAACCCACAAAAATCCTTATTATATAATGCATAATTACCTAGAATAGTACTTTTAATGTGAACTAATCTTTGTCAGTGTTACTTTTCAAATTTTTCTGTATTTTCACTTAAAATTATTTGAATAATTTTTGCAAATTGAAATAAAATGAAACAGCTCAGTAAACAAAGACTAAAAGGCTGAGACTAACAGTTAAGTAGTTAGGCTGTAGATACAGAATCATTTTTAGAGTCTTGGCTTAACCATTTATTAATGTATGATAATTTTAAGTTACTTTAGCTTTTCTTACCATTTTTTGATATGCATAAGATGGGAGAATAGTAGAAGTGCTGATATTTTTTAAGTATTTACGTATGCCTGGTCTATCAATAATATATTCATAATGCATTCCCTTCTTATCAATACTGAGACCATGTAAATCTCTCTACTCTAAAAAGTCATGTCATGTTATATTTTGTTATATCTGTCTGCATTTTAGTTTGTGCCAGTATCTTCATATTGTGAATGGTTGTCAAATGGAGTAATTCTTTTCCTAATATTGCTGGTAATGAAAGGAATAAGAGCTCAGGGACAGTAAGAAAGCTTGGCTTGACATAATGATACAAGTGTTTAAAGGATAAGGATAAAGGAAAGAGTGCTTTAAAAGATTGATGAATGTGAGGGAAAATGGTAATGTACTGTATTGTGTGGTGATTTTAAATCAGGTAGTACTTGAATTGACATTTTGCTATTGAAATACCATGCAAGAAAAACTATTGAAATAATTGATCAATAGACTGCCTTTGCCTTGCTTAGGTTTGCACCAATAGGGGGAAGATGGCAGGTGCAGAGAAACTGGTTGAATGCCTTACCAGATCAGACAAGGAAAACTGGCCCAAAACTTTAAAACTTGCTTTGGAGTATGGTGACAATGAGTTCAGTAAACTTTGGATGGCAGAGGAAGGTAGGTTATTCTGAGAAAGAACTTATAGATGGTGAGCAGTGTCCTCCTCCTGGCTGTGCTTTGAGCTCCCTCATTCTGTGTATTTTCGCTTACCAGCAGAGGTGTTTTTCCGTTTGATACCTGGGAATGCATCTCCAGGGAGAGACCAGCATGAAGTCTAGTTGTAGGAGGGAGTGTAGCTACTTGCCTACAGAATTTGTTTGGTTGCGTATGATCTCTAAAAATGTACCAGGACAAATTGCTCTCATCCAACATAAGCCATCTTCCCCATCGAATTTGAAGAAGATAAAGTCTAATCTTCATCCTGGCATAGATTATCTAAAAAATACCTTGGGAATTCTAGAATTACAATTTCAAGTTCTAAGATTTACTTCCTTTTCAAAGTTGAATCATGTTAGCCATTGCCTAGTTCTCTTGATAAGAGGAGACAGTTTGATTATGTGGGTCATCATTTGGCATCTTGAAGCTAACATCTCAAAGCATTATTTAAAGGCTAATTTTGAAATAATCCAAGTTTAGCTTTGTTTAAGCTTCTTAAACTGTCTATAAAAACATATCTGATTTTTTGGGTTAAGGGTGGGTCAGACATAGAAGATACAAGTGTCTGCTAAATGAGGAGGCTGTTCTCATGTAGATATAATATGCATATAAATATTTTGGAGTCTTGTTAAAATGATTCTTATTTGTGTTCAATGAAAGTCTTGTTAAAATGAATCTTGAAACTCAAGTATAACACATTCCCAAAGTTGCTGATCCCCATTCCACACTTTGAATTATACAATCCTGAATAACTTTGAAGTTCAAACTCTAAAGGGAAATAAAACTCAAGTTATTTAAGAGCGAATGGGGGTTGGTTGTCAGAATTATTAATGGAAGGTTGGAATTTTAATAATTATTTTTTGTGGGGTGTTCACCATCGAACTATGCTCAGATTATGTTAAGGTTCTGAAATGTTTTTCTGATTTCACGAAGATGCAAAAGGTGTCGAAACTGAATATCTTGAGGAGGATTACGTGGGAACTTCCAGCATCCATATTGTCTACCGGGAAGAGCCAGAATGCCAGAATCTCAGTCAGAATTCCTGTCTCCCTGCAGGTACTGGCGGTGTTCGTTCTTTTCCATAACAGTGCTCCTCTGGTATTTTATGTAGAAACTCTCTTGGCAATGCCCAAAGTCACAGTCTTGTGAAAAGCTTTTTTTTTTTAAAGAAGACTAAGGAAGAAAAGAAAATTTAAAAATAGAGACTTTTCTAGAATTCTAATTGCCATTCTTTTTCCATAGCTGCTCCCTGTCCTGGAAAAACCTTTTATTACTAAAAGTATGTGCATGTCTCTGTGATAAATGCAATGAGTCCCACCAGAAGTGTGTGTAAAATTTTAAATCAACCTTCCTTTCTAAAGAGATACTTGTATTAATTGTGAGCTAGTATGCAATTTCCTTTATTAAGATCCTAGGTGCCATTCAAGTGGGTGAGGGTGTTGCACTGCGCACGTGTGCTAGGCCTAAGGGTCACAGAGGGTGTGCGGTTTGCCAAAGACTTGCATGCTCTAAGGAGCTTCACTTCTCATACACACAGAGGGGCTCTTGTATAAGGTCACTGTGGTCCTAAAAGGCCCCCTAATATTTCTGGAAGCATATTTCCATAACTAGAGATTTACACAGTATGCCATATAAACAGTTCCTTATAAATATTGGTAAATATTGGAAGTTAGGATTAATAATGCTTAGCATTTAGAAAAAATATGATTTTAGGATAATTCATAGAAAAAAAATTTATGGGCTACTTCTACAAGTAAACAATGCAAGTTCCTCCCGCCCCTTGGGGGAGGATCATTCTAGAATAAAATCAATGACTGTAAGTTACTTTAAATGTATCTGACATGTTAAGACCCTTATGTTTCTTTTAAGTAAGGCCAGCTAAGTTTATCTTTATGAAAAAAGTTTCCCTTGCCACAGTGAGAATTCATATCCGTTGGATTACAGCTCTTGCTGTGATTTCTTGGAGCAGTATCTATTCAGTAATTTTGTTCCATTTGCTTTACAGAAGTATCTTTGGCTAAGTTGTGCAGCCAGTTGAAACCAAGAAATTACCAACTAGAGCTTGCTTCTCCAGCTATGAATGGAAAAAACACGATAATATGTGCACCTACTGGTAAACCAATTGATATTACATAGTTTGTTTGTTTTTTTCTCTTTTGTTGAATACTGTGACAAAATGGGCCAGCTCATTCCTGTCGCTTTTGTCTTTTGACAAAAGGGACTATAAGAAGTCTCCACCTAAGAGGAGAAATGCCTTATTTTGGTTTGCTTTTGGTCCTATTTGAGTGCATGTTACCTAGGAAGTAGCTTAATTTTCTTTCTTTTTTCAGTTACAATTCTGCAATTACTAGCTCATGTAAATGACCAGTTTCTGGTTAGTTCAATGGTATTAGAGGAGTCAAAAAGACAGATCTAATGTTAGTTACATGTTTTCTTCTTTCCCTGTGTTGAAAGGTTGTGGAAAAACCTTTGTTTCACTTCTTATATGTGAACATCACCTTAAAACACTTCCTCAAGGACGAAAAGGGAAAGTAGTTTTTTTTGCTAATCATGTCCCTGTGTATGAACAGCAGAAATCTGTGTTCTCAGAATATTTTGAAAAGCTTGGGTAGGTATAACAATTGCTCCAATGTTCTTTTTCTCTAGCTTTGTGTAATGCCTGTGCTTCTGCTTTGTTTTTTTTAAGTCATGATTAAAATAATTTTATAAGAGTTGGCATTTATATCAATTATGTATAATTCCTAATACAATTAAGTCTTAATTTTTTTTGTTAGACATACTAAAAATTCTAAACCCTTCTAGTTTACTTTTATGGTAAAAATAAGTGATTTAACAGATAATAAACCCAAGTACTTTTATATAGAGCATGTGTATCTTAACTCGAACACCCACACTAATTTGACATTTAAATATCACATTTATCTTTTTTAGTGATTTTTATAATGTGATAATCCTCTTTGGTCTACTGTTTGTGCTGTTAGTGACTTGAAAGAGTGAAGATATACTACTGTAAACTACCTTGCATTTATTGATTATTTGCTATGTCAGGCTTAGAACAACGAACTTGTCTGCAAACGTATTCCTTTTGGACCTACGAGCATTACTCAGTTAAGTTCACTTAGATTTCTGCTTCCCATTCATGTTACAGTTGGTAATAGGGGGTTTTGATTCTTTTCCAGGTACAGTGTGACAGGTATTTCTGGAGCAACAGCTGAGAACGTTCCTGTGAAACAGGTTGTGGAGAACAATGACATCATTATTTTAACACCCCAGATCCTTGTGAACAATCTGAAAGATGGAACTATTCCATCACTCTCTGTCTTTACTTTGATGATATTTGATGAATGCCACAACACTCGTAAACAGCATCCGTACAATAAGATCATGTTCTATTATCTGGATCAGAAGCTGGGAGGATCTTCAGAACTCTTGCCTCAGGTATCTCCACAGCCAGAACTCCCTGGGAGAGGAATAATCTCTCTAAATCCTGTTCACTTACTCCTGTGGCCATAAAGGCCACACTCCTGTGGTCTTTTCCAGCTCCTAAGTCATTTGACAACTTGTTGATCAATTTTGATTAATTCATGTGTTCAGTTAACATGCTGTTGTTCCTCATTATTCCTGGGAGATTGGTTCTAGGACACTGCACAGATGCTGAAATAGCTGCATGCTAAAGATATAAAGTGGGGTATATATCTACATATAACCTGTATACATCCTTCCATTTTATTTAATTTATTTCTGAACTACTGATTACACAATGCAAATGTTTTGGAAGTGGCTGTTACACAGGATTGTTTAGGGTGTAATAGGGGTAAAAGTTCACACGTGTTCCAGTGGAGATACATTTTGTTTTTAATATTTTCAAGCATTTGGTTGAATCTGTGGGTGTGGAGGACTGACTGTATTGTGTGCCTCCATGTGTCTAGAACCATGCTAAGCATTGGGGATACATGTATGAAAAGACATAATCTTCTTTGTTACGTAGCATTAGTTTCCTAGCAAGTCAGATATGTAAGAATTATGCTACAAGCATACTGTGGTAGCTTGACACGAGGGTGATCAGAACATGAATGAAAGCATTCCTGTGTGTTCAGTGAAAGTGGGCCACCATATAGTAGGTGCTAGCTTAGACCCAAACTAAGGACCTACATGGAGTGGTCCAGGTGGACAGCTGGATGCTTTTTAGTAAGAGGGTGCTGGTTGTCTAGAGGCACAAAGGTACCAGAGTGTGCTGTGCTCCATATTTGAGGCCAGAGCATGAGGAAGGAGATGAAATGGGACAAGGGAATGATTGATAGACAGAGATGCCTGGTGACACCAGACAGCATGGTAGATGTAGGCAAGTAAATGAATTGGTATGAAAAGCAAGGAGGAAAATCGTCTTTGGTGTCACCTGAGAAGAGGCAGGCAGAATCACTCAAGAGACCTGTTCTTGGATGGGCAGAGAATCTCTGGTGTGTAACTCCCTTCTTCTCTTAAAAATAGAAAAAGTAGATGAATTGCTGAGAACTGTCAATATGGAAAAGGGGTGGAAAGTTTGGGGGAGGATGGAGAGGGGTTGAAATGACAGGAAGAACAGAGAAGAATACACTGAAGATTGTTTCATTATATTGGGGATCCAAATGAAATTGGAAATCAAGAATTTAAGGGATGCCAACCTGCACATGTATTCAGCTCTCCAGGCCTAATAATTCCCAGTTTAGGAGAGGCAGTTTAGAAGGAACTCAGTATGGTGCCAGTAGATCCAAAAAGGGGAGGGAACAATCATATCTTTTATTTTTTTTCTTTCAGAATAAAATTGATGTAAACTAGTTTATTTGCTGGTGAGTCGGTTATTCAGTTATTATTGCATGGTTATTGGTGGAAGAAATTAATATTTATTAGGTGACCATTATACTCAGTCTTTAGAAATGTGTTTCTTTTTACTTTAAAGATTTATTTTATTTATTTGAAAGGCATAGCTACAGAGGTTGGAGTTGTGGGAGAGAGAAAGAGGTCTTCCATCCACCAGTTCACTCGCCAGATGGCAAAGCCGAGAGAGCTTCCTCTACCTTTCCCACGTGGGTGCAGGGGCCCAAGGACTTGGGCTGTCCTTGACTGCTTTCTCAGACCACAAGCAGGGAGCTGGATGGGAAGTGAAGCATCTGGGACACAAAGCAGCACCTATATGGGATCTTGGCCCATGCAAGGCAAGGACTTTAGCCACTAGGCTACAGTGCTGGGCCCATAGCTACCATTTTTAAATACTGATTGTTTCCCGACTTTATGGAGAGCTAAAGATAAATATCCGAGGACATTCGGCCAGTATGATGTGGCTGAAACACACTGAAAATGTGCCTGTTGTTAGTCTTTTTCCCTTTCATGTGTTTTCCACGACATGAAGGATGCAACAGTTACGAAAAGAGTAGTGCTGCGTGGATGGGTTTCCTGTCTGTTTCTGTACTGACCCGTGTTTAGCTGAGAAGTTGTGACTCCTGCACTTGGTACTTTGCCTAGTGAAGATTTTTTCCATTTTTATTTTCACTGAGAATGCCAGGGGAAACCCAGTGTGCTTCTATCTGAAGGTAGTGAAAAAGAAACAGAGAGAAAAACAGAAAGCCTATTCCACCAGGGAAGAATTCCTCCTGGGGCCGTAGAGACTCACCCTGTTTCTCAGACATCAGATAACTTGGAATGTTCCTTATAGGTCATTGGAATGACGGCCTCTGTCGGTGTGGGGGACGCCAAAAACACAGCTGAAGCTGTGGAACATATCTGCAGGCTGTGTGCCTGTCTCGATGCCTCTGTGATAGCAACGGTCAAAGAGAACCTGGAGGAGCTGCAGCAAGTTGTTTATACACCCCAGAAAAGTAAGCGGGATCCAGTAACAAGGCCTTGGAGTATCTGATTCTTGCCAATCCCTCATCTAGAGCCAGTTAGAGGAGCACTACATTTTGACCTTTTCTCTAATTAACAGAAAATATTTAACCCAAACTTGGCAAGTAGTCACATGTTCGGTCTCGCCTTCTAACTGAACTCACTTCTCAGGCAATGGGTAAACTTCAGAAGTGGCCTGTAATGAACAATCCGTCCTTATTCTTAAGTTCTCTTCAGCACCTGTCGTGAAGAGGTGCTGAGTAAAGTTAGCCATGCAGATAAGCAAGGACTGGCTCAGTGCTTCCCTGTGCTCTGGGTCTGAGGAAGATGCTTTGTAGTCACTGGTGTCTGAATTTCTGAAAATCACAACTGAAATAGCAATATCTGTGTTCATCAAGCCTTGTCTCAGGATATGATTTTTAAAAGTAAGATCGATCCTGGGAAGGACAAAGGGTCAGAAGATGTGTGCATCCTGCTCTCCGAGCAGCAGGTGACTTACAGTAGAATAAATGCCCAAGGAGGAGGGAAGGGTACAGTTAAGCTTGTTTGGGGGAATTGGGGAACTGTCTGTAAAGAATTAGAGAAAGTACCCAAGCTTTCTTTGTGTTCTCTTTGGGGTATCCCATGGTGCGGTCACTCTGAGCTTTCTGTCTCTGATCTTGTAAGCGTAATTGTGTTACATTCCCCTGGGCTCCTCCCACACATCCTCTGCTTTCCTCTGGCTGTCAGTGACACCGCTTTCTGCTTGCTTCTTACGTGTGCCGCGGCACCACCTTCCGCAGAAGAATTAGATTCCTTTCCTGGCATTCTGTAACACCTTGCACATACTTTCCTCAGAAAACCCCGACACGGTTATGTATCTTTCCAAGAACAGTCCTTCATACACACACAGTGTGCGCTTTGGACGTCTCACCATGACAGGGAACATGATAGACAGTTAATACTTGTGTTGAAAACGTACAGTCATGAATGATTATATTAATGTGAATGCTCTTGGTTGGGGAGGGAGAATATTAATGTACAGAGGCAAGGTAGCCGGAAAGCCAGAGTGAGAAATAAGATCAACTCTAAACTGTGAGGAAAAAACAGACGTTAGGATGTTAGGATCAGAACAGTAAACAACAAGGAGCCATTTCTACTTTTGATTTGTTGTCTTGTATTTTGGCATTCTTGTTTTATCAGATCACCTGCACGTGAGCTTGGGACCTCAGGTTCTCCAAAGGAAGTTACAATGGCAGAGAAAGGCTTGGTGATGTTTACTTTGAACAATGATGTTTTCTTTCCCAAATATATTTAACTTTCCTTTGGTTCTAGTTTTCAGGAAAGTTGAATCACGGAGCACCAACAGATTTAAATGCGTCGTGTCTCAGCTGATGAGGGAGACAGAAAGCCAGGCGAAGGGTATCTTTGAAGGATTTGGTGAGTTCCATTCCAATTTTCAGTTAAATAAATCCTATATTCTGTATTCTCCGCACTTGGGAATAGCTCTATGTTGTTAATTAATGTCATTTTACATTCTCCTGAATTCAGAAAATGTCAAGGCCATATTCAGTGGTTGACTTTCCTGATTAGAAGGATCCTTAAAATCACTCTCTATTCTCAGCTTTTTTGTTTGTTTTGTTTTAAAATCCAAAGTAAATTCATCTGGGTGTGCACAGCTGAAAAATAGCATCAAGTCATACTAGATGAAGTCAACATTGCTTATACATTCTAGATTAGCTTTTTGTCGTGGCATTGATGCCTGTTTGAGTGAAGTCTCCATTCCTCTCCTGGTTCAGGTTCAGACCCGGGAGGTGATCTGTGATTCTTTATTCTTCCGAAGTGCTGTCAGGGTGTCAGGATGGCCGAGTGGTCTAAGGCGCCAGACTCAAGCTCTGCTTCCCCGAAGTGCTCTCTTCTTCCCTTTGTAGTTCTCCATTCACAGAGTATTTCGCAAGGCAAAGGAAATACTAAAATTAAGGACATAGTCCCATACTACTGTGACAATAGCGGAAAAAAATTGTTGAAGGGGATTATGGGGAAGGAGGAATCCCTATAACTAAAACTGTATCATGGAAAATAATTTTTAAAATAAACTCAAGTATATTTGAAAAAAAAAAAGACATAATCCCTACCCTTAGGAGGCTCATAGTGAAACAATGGGATTGTTATTAATGCAAAATGGTTGCGTTTGGCAGGCACACACTGCTTATCGTGCTCGTGCGTGGGAACTTTGTCCCAGACTGGGCTGCATGGAAAGTTTTGGAGGAGCCAATGCCTGAAACAAAGATTTACTTACTTTTATTGGAAAGGCAGATTTACAGAGAGAAGTTACAGAGAGAAGGATCTTCTATCTGCTGGTTCACTCCCCAAGTGACCACAATGGCCAGAGCTGAGCTGATCCAAAGGCTGGGACCTTCTTGCAGGTCTCCCACATGGGTGCAGGGTCCCAAGGCTTTGGACCATCCTCTGCTGCTTTTCTAGGCCACAAGCAGGGAGCTAGAAGGGAGGTGAAACAGCCAGGGCAAGAGCTGGTGCCCATATGGGATCCTGGTGTGTGCAAGGCAAGGACTTCAGCCACTAGGCTACCGCACTGGGCCCCTGAAACAAATTTTGAAAAGTCAATCAAATCAAGTGGAGAATCAAGGGAAGTTGAAAGGAGAGAGTGAGCCTGGAAGTTTTAGAAGCTGTAAGCACTTTTTAATAATCCTAATATGTGAACAGTGAGAAGGATTGAAATTAGAAGAGAAACAATTGGTAGACAGGAAAGACCTGGTGTGCCAGCCAGGGCTTAAATTTTACTGTAAAAGCAATGGGACAGTTTTAAACTGTTTAGTGATATGGCGAGGTTACCAGTTAATGGAAATGGCAAGACAGGAAGTTCAGACAGGTCAGAGAAGGGAAGAAGTCATGTGCAAGGTGCTTCAACTGGAAGAGCTAAGATTGAATGGAAAGCTGGATTTGAAGGGGATGGGGAGGGCAGAGATGAGGTAACTTCACCTACACTTCTGATTTGGATACCTGGGGCTTGCCAGTAGGCTGTCCTGCCAGAGACGGAAGCAGCTTCAGCAAGCACAAGAGGAGTTTAGAATTTTGGAGCTGTTGAATTTGTGGTGTCTAAAGGACACTTCATGGTGTCTTCCCTTCTTTCCTTTCCTTTTTCTTTCCAAGGTTGTTAGGTCTCACACAGGTAGACTTGTCTGTCCTTTCTTCCATTCCTTCCCATGTAACCGGATAGCCTTCTTAAAATACCGCCTTTGTTATGTAAAAAGCCTGCTTAAAACTCTGTAAACCTTCTAACTTGATGGTTCTTCATGAACCATAAGGTTCTACTTATCTTTCCAGTTCTCTCTTCCCACGTGGATTATTTGATGAGCAATTCTTTCAGCGTGTTCATTCATTCATGCAGTGCTAGGCGATGATGCAAGGTGATGGGAATACAACATGGACCCCGAGACATACCTCCTGTCTAGTCTAATGGTAAACCCCAAAGTAGATGATGATGATGAAGCAGCAGCTGGAGGTAGACAGGTGGTAAGGCGTGCTTCACCAGTTGCATAAAGGCCAAGAGACTAGTGAGAGTGCAGGCACTTCTGCCTTGTAAATGCAGGAAGGGGAGTCAGGCAGATCGCAGAGCCAGTGGTATGAGTCTTTCTCCTTCATATAGTGAAACACTTGAGGCTGGGTGCCTTGCAAGGAAAAGATGCTCACAATTTTGGAGGCTGAAAGATGAAAGGGCATGTGCTGGCTGTGGTCAAGGCCTTGTGACAGATGGGAGCATGTGCAAGAGGAAGAGACAGCTCCAGACAGGAAAACGAAGATTTACATCAAGTTAAACAACATGCTGCAGAATTACCGATGTGTTTTTCATGATTAACAATGCAGCACAATGAAACTTTTTCTTTTCCTTAGCCAGTGATTTCCTCCTTTGTCTCTCCCATTCCCCTAGAAACAACAAGAAGAAATGGCAAATTGGGGAACAATGAGTTCACCCAATTTTTCCTAAACCTAGATCCATTCTACCCTAAGCAACCGTGTAGTTATTATAAAAAGTAAAATTGTAAGAAGTGGGGAAAAAAATCTTCTGTGCTTACTATGCCATTGAAAGAAAATATATTTTCTTCCTAGAAAATTTATGTCAACTCCAGAATAGGGAATTTGGAACACAGAAATACGAACAGTGGATTGTTGAAGTCCACAAAGCCTGCAAGGTGTTTCAACTGCCAGACAAAGATGAAGAGAGCAGGATTTGTAAAGCACTGTATCTGTGTACTTCCCATTTGCGGGTATGTTTTTTATTTGTGTGTGTGTGTGTGTGTGTGTGTGTGTGTGTGTGTGTGTTATTTGAAAAGATAGTCACAGAAGGGCTGCACTGTGGCAGCTGACAAACTCTTCTTGCTCCCAAGAGCTCACTTAGGAAACTTTCCAGAAAGTTCTTATAAAGCAAGCTCCGAAAGCTGTCCTATTAATATCATAGTTTATTTACTGAAGCTTAACACTGAAGATGCAGAACTGAACCAAAGGCTCAGACTCTATGCTGCGCCTCCTGCACTCGCATGACTGACATGGCTAGGGAAACTGCGATGATGACAAATGTAACTCCTGGTATGTGACAATGGTGGCCATGTCTAATGTTCAGTCAGTGAATCCTGTTGCCATTTCTGGAAGTGTATGTTTTTTTTACCCTTGTTAAAGAAATTTAGAGTCCTGGCTATCCAAAAAGTTAAGGAGTAGCAGGAATAACCATCTTCTCTGCTTACTATGCCATTGAAAGTATTTTAACATGCATTCAATTAGCATGTATTTGTATTTTAATAAGCTCAGTTGAAACTGGATGCAGGTTGTAAGTGCCACAATTATGAGAAAAATATGTTTAGAAATTAGTTATGGTATCAGATGTATGAAGAATTTGAGTCTGAATTATGAGGGCAGGTAGTTGTGGAAATTGATTTGCTTTTGTTACTGCTTTTAAATGTTTGACATGAATTTCTACATACTCATATTCTTTCTAGGTAGAGTTCTAGAATCCAAAGTGATTGTAATAAATCAACATTTCTGGCTGAGATTTTTCAAAACAGTATTTGATTCAAAGGTTTTATCATGGAACCCTTAGAAGGTACTTATCTTAAAACTGAGTTGGAATAGTGTTGAAGTTTTCTTAAAAGTAACTGTGTTAAGTGCGGCTAACTGAACTTGAATACAGTGACTATGCAAGACATCAGAAACCTACTGAAACAGTTTTTGTTTTACACAGAAATACAATGATGCTCTCATTATCAGTGAGCATGCCCAAATGAAAGATGCTCTGGAATACTTGCTCAATTTCTTTAATGATGTGCGAACAGCAGGGTTTGATGAGACAGAACAAGATCTGACTCGGAGATTTGACGGTGAGTAATGCTGTCAGAGGAAGAAGCTATGGAAACTAACCTGCTGCCTTTGTTTTTAATCTAAGTTATTGAACTACAAGTTTATGTAATTAAATTTTTAATTATTGAAAAACTGGCTCACAAGCTCAGAAATTTAAATTGCTTCTCACGATCTGTTATGATTTGGATCTAGCAGATGTTTTTGAAGATGAAATCTTCAAATTTTTCCATTTCAGCATATGCATTAGATTCCTTATTCATTGTAACGGCCAAATTGTTTTAATTTTAAATGCATGGCCCATAATCTTTAAAAAAAATTTAATTGATTACATTGCATTATGTGACACAGATGTATCGGCATTGGGATTCCCACCATCGCTCCCCAATTCTGCCCCCCTTGGTGGATTCCTCCACCTTATTGCATTACCATAGTTCAAATTCAGTTGAGATTCTTTCATTGCAAGCATCTACCAAGCATAAAATCCAGCATCTCATTGTCTAGATAAGTTCAACAGTTTCTTGGGGAGATCATCTCTGGTCTGAAGGTAGAGCCAACAGAGTATCATCCCAATCAATTAAAAGCCCCAACATTACATCAGTAACAATTTATAACGTTATGGAATTAGTTGACATGGTATTGAGTAACCAATATGTTAAAAGAGAGAAAAAAAAAAGAATGCAAGTTCTGAACCACATCCTGTGACTTCTACATTGACATTTCAATTATTAGTTTATATACAACTGGGTTGTATACACCTAAAATGGCTATAGATTACTATTCAGCTGTCTCATGTCTATTTTAATTTTAGTGTTTAGCAGTTTATAGCGTTGAAGCATGATTTTGCCGAACCTGGCTGTTTTTTGGGTAGTCTAACTCTATAACTGTAACGACATATGTCAACAGTTTAGGTGAACAGTTTTAGGAGGGGTGTGCAGAGAAATCTTCAATACCCTAGTGAGGAGTAACTAATCTCTGTGTCCTGCCTAGTGAGTTATAAGTGCATCCCCGCTGACCACTTCTTGTCTGTTTATAAGCTTTCCTTGTTCTCTTTCTATTCTAGTTTTTTTTTATTTTTGCTTTTTTGTTTGTTTTGAGGAGTTTCCAGAGCGATCCTGATGGTCATTACGAGAGAGGGTGGGGACCCAAAGTCAGAACCAGGCAAGGACCAGAGAAAGTTCCTCTCCTTAGTCCCGAAGGAAGTTTACTGTTCTTGTTCTTCTGTTTCTGCGGACCGCTCAGTGCTCCTGGTTGTTGTTCTGATGACCTTGAATCCCGCAAGGCAGGATCTGGACTTCTTTCATCCCATGTGGTAGATCCAAATGGGGGTGGGTGACCTCAGAGTTCTCGGCCTCTGGAAGCACTCCACTTCCCTATAATCTCCTTGGCAGTTAGGGTGTCCTTGGTGAGGATCTGGGAGTCTTCACGGTTGGGACACAAGCCTCCTCCTGCCCGCCTGCTCTACTCTGGGGTCTCCCCACTCTGTGCATATGACCTCCTGTTAAGAGGTTGTTAGAATCGCTCCTGATTCCCCCCACATGCCTTTGTAGTTTTGTTATTGTCTAATGCTGATTTGAGTCTGTTGTCTCAGAGTTACCAGTTATGATCCTGATAGGTTATACTTCCCGTCTTCTTCACTCCTTCTAGGGTGATGTAAGATTTCTCTGTTCTCCCTCCCCACTTCTGAGTAGCATAGGGCCTTACAATTCTTTGATGTAGATCATAAGCAGTCTGACTCATATCGATTGTTGGTTCATTGGTTACTTCATAATATCTTATTGTATGAGATACAGGCTGTTTGGTGTTGAAATAATATTACTGTTTTTTGGATTGACATCATTTCATAACATCCACATCAACAACAACAATATCAACGACAAATTATATCAGCCTGACAAAATAACGTGCCACTGAGTAACCAACACATGTGTGACGAAAAGGGAACACAGAAGTCTCTTGGGAAAAATGATGCCATCGTATACTTCATGAGCACTTGATGAATTCTACTAGAGAAAAGAGATTAACATGGCCCATAATCTATTGAATTATGTCCCCATTTTTAATTTTTTTCACAGTCTTAAAAACATCCTTAGAAATCTCTCTCATTACTTTTTAAAAAAAGATTTATTTTTAAATTTTTATTGGAAAGGCAGATATACAGAGAGGAGAGACAGAGAGGAAGATCTTCCGTCCAATGATTCACTTCCCAAGTGAGCGCAACGGCCGATACTATGCCAATCCGAAGCCAGGAGCCTCTTCCGGGTCTCCCACGCGGGTGCAGGTTCCCAAAGCTTTGGGCCGTCCTCGACTGCTTTCCCGGGCCACAGGCAGGGAGCTGGATGGGGAAGCAGGGGGGCGCCGCTGGGATTAGAACTGGCACCCATATGGGATCCCGGGCATGCAAGGTGAGGACCTTAACCACTTGCGCCATCGCGCTGGGCCCTCTCATTACTTTTTAAATTAGTTATGTCTCAAATTTGGAGATGTTGAATTGTTGGAACCTCAAAGAATGTGTGTGTTTTGTTTTGATATTGCCGATGACTTTCCTGAAAACCACATCCATTTAAATTGATATTTATAACTCAGAAAATTCTAGTCAAAGACAGAGAGACCTAAACTATCAGGGTTACTGCATGTTCTAAATGTTTGGAATTTGTGTTTGTAAAATGTTCCCCACTTACAGAAAAGGTGAAGGAACTGGAAAGCATTTCCATGGATCCCGGCAATGAGAACCCTAAACTCAAAGAACTCTTCCTCGTCTTACAAGAGGAGTACCACCTCAACCCAGAGACCAAAACCATTCTCTTTGTGAAAACCAGAGCCCTGGCGGATGTGAGTCATGCTTTTCTTCTGCAGAACAAACTGACCCAGTGCCACCTAGGGACGAAATGGCTTTTTCCTTCCTGCTCTGCAGCCCAGGGTCCTCATGTGGTTCTGTTTCTGTGTCCTCATTGCTATGTTTTCCCTTGCATCAACACCTCATTGTCTTAGTCAGCCTAGATGACAAGTACCTGTAGATCAAACAAATCATCCTTTTTTGTGCTTTTTGTCAAATTTTTGAATTCTAACCATTCAGTGGGCATTTGATGGTGTTTCACTGGGGTTTTCATTTAAATCTCATTAATGACTAATGTGATTGAGCATCTTTTTTTTCAAGACTTATTTATTTATTTGAAGGCAGAGAGAGATACCAATTGATTGATTGGTCAATCTTCCATGTGCTGGTTCACTCCCCAAATGGTGATAATGGCCAAGTCTGAGCCAGTTCAAGGCCAGGAGCCTGCAGCTTCATTTTCCCACATGGGTGCAGGGGTCTCACCACGTGGTCCAGCCTCCCCTGCTTACCAGATACATTAGTAGGGAGCTAGTTCAGAAGTTAAGCAGACAGTACTTGAACTGGCACCCATATGAGATGCTGGCTCTGTAGACAGTGGCTTAACACACTGAGCTATAGCCCCCGCCCCAGTTGAGCATCTTTCATATTCTTGTTAGCCATCTTTATATCTCCTTTGGTAAGGTGTCTGTTCAAATCTTTATTGCCCACTTATAAATGGGTTATCATTTACTTGTTCATTTTTTTTGACAGTTCTGTTTATATTCTGATGGAAGTATGATTTGCAGTCATTGTCTTCTGGTCCCTGGGTTGTGTTTTAAATATCTTAATAGACAATTAAATGATATATCTTTTGAAGATTGAAAAGCTTTACATTTTTATATAATGCATGTTTTTTTTCTTTTCTGGATTTAGCTTGTAGTATCATAGATAACTATGAACGCTTTGCTTATCTAAGGTTCTGCTAAAAGTTTTGCAATTTTACATTACACATCTAGGTATACAATCTGTTCAGAATTAATTTTTGTATAAGATGTGAGGTATGTATCAATGCACTTTTTCCCTTGGTACATTTAAATATGTTTCACCAACACTGTGTGTTGTTGAGACTGTTCTTTCTTCATTGAATTGCTCTTATAACTTTAAAAAAAATCAGTTGACTCTATTTGCATGGATCTATTTCTGTATTCTCTGTTCCATTTATCTAAATGTTTATCCTTCCATGCATTCCACACTGACTACCACAGTTTTATACTGTTTTGAAATGAGATAGCATGATTCTTCCAGCTTTTTTTTTTTTTTACAAAGTTGTTTTAGCTTTGTTACTTTACCATTCAATATATACAGATTTTCTACATATTTGAAAAAGCTTGCTGGGATTTTGTTTGGTGTTATATTGAATCCATAGATAAACTGGGGCAAAGTGATATCTTTATCAACACTGAATTTTCCTGCTCATGGCAGCAGTGTATCCCTCATTTATTCAGGGGTTCATTATTATTTATGTACCACTGAGTAACACATTTCCCCAAAATCTAGTGTCTGGAGATAACAGGCATTTGTTATAATATCCAGAAGTCATAAGCTTGGAAACAACTGTGATTTTCTGACTCAGGGCTCTCACGAGGCTGCAATCAAATTGTGGCCTGTGGCTGCAGTCAGCTCAAGGCTTGTCTTAGGAAGATCAGCTTCCCTGCTCACTCTCCATAGCTGTTGGCAGGCCATGCAAGTGAGCTGTCTCCAGGGCTGCCTGGAACAGGGCAGCTGGCTTTCCCCAGAGTGATCCCAGAGATTGAGGGAGATTCTGTTGAATTTGTAAACCGCAGCTATTTTTGTAAGTTCATCTGGAAAATCCTGTAGCATCATTATCAGTTGTATTTTATTCACTAGAAGCTGGTTAATAGGTCCAGTTCACACTCAAAAGTAGGGGATTGAATCAGGAACTGCAGATCACGAGGGCTTCCTTAACAGCTCCCTGCCTTATCTTTGGCTTCTTTTTATCAATGTTAGAGAATATTCACAGAGTTAATCTACATATTAATTTTTAAAAGATATATTTACTTGAAAGGCAGATAGAGATTGAGAGAGACAGATTTTTTACATGTTGGTTCACTTCCCAGATGGCTGTGATGGCTGGAGCTGGGTCAAGCCAAAGCCAGGAGCCTGGAGCTTTAGCCAGGTCTACATGGATGGCAGAGCCCAAGCATTGAAGCCAGTAGGGAGCTGGATCGGAAGCAGAGGTGGCGCCTTAAACCAGTGCTTTGATGTTGGATGCTGGCCTCACAGGTAGCAGCTTAACTTGAAGTACCACAATACCAAATATTAATAATGTTGATGTTGTTAAATATGGAACTAAAAATTCCAAATTTCAGTTGGTTATTTCTAGTGTTTACAAATACAATCTGTGTAGGTTGACACTGTATCCTGTAATCTGGGCTCATGTATTCTATACATTCAATGTTTTGGAATTTAACTCAAAGTGTAACTTCGAGATTAAACTCTATCAAGTTATAAAATCTATTCCATCAGGGTGAATTAGAATGGAATTTAATTCAAAGAAGTTGAACTCAGGTTTGTCAATCTTGAAACTGTCACTTTCTGCAATATTAAAATAATACAGGGTTTACAAGTAGTGCCCAAATGATAATTGCTTTTCCTTTTTAGGCTTTAAAGAAGTGGATTGAGGAAAATTCCCAACTTGGCTTTCTGAAACCTGCCATATTGACTGGACATGGCAAAACTAGCCAGGACACAGGTATTGCGTGAGTTAAGAATGCCATTCATATAGGAACATATGCAACATTTAAATTATTAAATAAGGCTTGGAATCAGTAAGGGTCCAACTAGAAAAGCTAAACCAGTAGAAGACTACATATAGTCAATATTTTTGGAGGGGTGACATTGCTAAAGCTACATAGCTAGTAGGTGTTGGAGCTGGGATTTAAACTCAGGCAGTCTTGTGGCAGAATCCAAGGAGTTAGAGGCCACCCCCAATGTCATTTTTTTTTTTAAAGATTTATTTTTATTATTTTTTATTGGAAGGGCGGATATACAGAGAGAGACAGAGAGGAAGATCTTCTGTCTGATGATTCACTCCCCAAGCGACCACAACAGCCAGTGCTGCGCCGATCCGAAGCCAGGAGCCTCTTCAGGGTCTCCCACACGGGTGCAGGGTCCCAAAGCTTTGGGCCGTCCTCGACTGCCCTCCCGGGCCACAGGCAGGGAGCTAGAAAGGAAGCGGGGCTGCCGGGATTAGAACCGGCGCCCATATGGGATCCCGGGCGTACTAGGCGAGGACCTTAACCACTTGCGCCACCGCGCCGGGCCCCCCAATGTCATTTTTAAAGTAGGCATAGGACGAGACTCTACAGCCCAGGATTGTTGTGCCATCATAAATACAAAGTACTAATTATATCTGTCATGCAAAAAGCATCCTGTAATTAGGTGCTGTTTTCTTTCAAGGGGAAAGTTCCCTCTTTGATGAGTCATGTAATGTCCTTTTGCTCTGACAACAGGAATGACCCTCCCAGCACAAAAGTATGTATTGGAAGCATTCGGAAGCAATAGAGACCACAATATCTTGATTGCCACTTCAGTTGCTGATGAAGGCATTGACATTGCTCAGTGCAATCTAGTCATCCTGTATGAGTATGTGGGCAATGTCATCAAAATGATCCAAACTAGAGGTAAGAGAAGCTTGGCTGCCCTCCCTGCAGTCACACAGGCTTGCTTTCTGATTTGTATGTCACTTTGCCCTTTACTGGGCTGTTGCTGTGGCAAACTCAACTCTGGAATCACTAGGGGTGACTAAGGTTTACTAATTTGGTCAGAATGGGTGGTTGTTAACAATTTTGTCCAATAGCTCACACCCTAGTTTGATGCTTGTTCCTAGTGGTACAGCTTACTTGTCTTACATAAAGTCTATGAAAAGCTTTGCAGGTCAACAAGTAGCCCTTTTATGGTCATGCTTGTGGTGCTGCCAGGCTCCTGTGTTCCAGAAGGGATATTTTGGAGTTCTCTGTTCCACCTGGACTAGACAATGTCCTAACTAGTCTCTCCTTCCTTTTCTTTTTTCTAACTTGCCTGAGAACAGCTGCCACATTACTATTCCCCAGCAAGTTTTGAGTATGTCATTCAGCTTCTTTGTATAAAAACTCTAGTAGTTCCTCAATTCACTTGATGTTGAATTTTCTTTTAGTTTTATTTATTTGAAAGGGAGAGAGGGAGAACTCTTCCATCTATTGGCTTACTCCCCAAATGGCTGTAGTTGTCCAAACTGGGCCAATTTTAAGCCAAGAGTCTGGAACTCTATTTAGGCTTCCCACGAGTGACAGGAGCCCAACCATTTGGGCCACCTAGTACTGCTTTCCCAGGTCCATGTGCAGGGAAACAGATGAAAATGAAGCAGCTGGGACTCAGAGCAGTGCTAAGGTAGCAGCTTAATGTACTGCACCAGAACACTGGCCTGGTGCTGAATTCTCAAAACATTGCATGGACTTACCTTTAAATCTCGTTTCCTGTCCTTCTCCCTGTGCAGTATCCATTTCAGCAAGTCTATCTTCGATTTCTGGTGTGCTGAAGGCATTGCTTGTGTACTACTAGTCTTCATTTTACTGGCCCTAATTCCTGCAGCTTCCAGTTGTCTCTCATTTGAATGGTTGCAGCCCTTTACAGTTATCTCTGCAAGAACTTAGACTTTCCCACCTATGTTCTGGAGTTTGTGGGTGTTATCTCATTTCTGCATTACCTAAAAGGCTATTGAGGGAGGATCTGTTATTTATCTTGGAGCCTTTATGATATACTGCTGAGGGTTTGCGCTCTTATTGGAATCAGAGTTTCTGTCTCTATGACTGTCCAGTTACACTGTGTCCCTGCAGGCCCTGAGCAAGCTGCTGTGAGCGCTCATTTACCCTCATGTCTAACATGTAGGGCTCACCCAAGGTTCAGCAAGCCCAACCTCCTTCCTGCAAGTGGAATGCCATGAACCAAAGTTACATTTTAGAAATACCTCTATCCTTGGTTTACCTAAACTCAGATTAGACCAGAGTTTTAAGGCAAAAACATCAAATAAGAAATGTATTTCCTAACAGGCAGAGGAAGAGCGAGAGGCAGCAAGTGCTTGCTTTTGACTAGCAATGCTGATGTAATCGAAAAAGAAAACATAAACATGTATAAGGAGAAAATGATGAATGAATCCATTATAGAACTTCAGGCATGGGATGAAGCAAAATTTAAAGAAAAGGTAGGTCTTCTCATTTGTTATCAATTTCTTCTAATTATAGCTTAGTACCTGTTAGGTAACTTTTCCCCCAGCCTCTAGTACCCACCATTGTAGTGTCACTAATATGAGGTCTACTTTATTCAGACGTCACATGAGTGAGAGCAAGCCTTTCTGTGCTTGGCTTATCTCACGGAACGTAACCACCCCCAGTTCCAGCCATGCTACTGTAAATGATAAGATTCATTCTTTCTTATGGCTGGGTGGTACTGAGTGCGTGTACCAACTTTTTAAATCTTGATGGTCACTTCGCTTATCATCTCATAGCTATTTTGTGAATAGTGCTTTCATAAACATGGGTGTGCTGATCTCTTTATTTCCTCTAAGTATAAACCCAGTGGTGTGAACACAGGATTATATAGTTGTTCAGTTTTCTGGTTTTTTTGTTGTTGTTTTGCTTTGTTTTTGAGGAGCCACTGTCCCATTTCCCACAGTCGCTGCACAAACCATCCCGCCCACAGCAAGTCAGTGTTGTCTTTTCTCTACATTTGCCAATGTGGATTATCATTTGCTTTTGTGATAACAGCCAATACTCGTGGAATGAGGTCGACCTCATTGGGGCTTCATTTTACTTTTCTGATTAGTGATATGTGTGTGTGTGTGTGTACACTTGCTGGCCATCTGCCTTCAGGAAATACTTTTAGTTTTACTGCCAGCAGTTGAATGGAATTACTTATATTGTTGCCTCTGAGTTGAGGTCCTAGCAAATTCTGGATATTTAATCTTTTATTGGATTTCCAGCTAGCAAATATTTCTTCCCATCCTGTAATCTGTCTTTTCACCCTGTAGATTTCTCTTTGCTTTGCAGAACCCCTTTAGTTTGAGATCCCATTTGTCTGCCTTTTGCTTTTGTTTCCTGTTTTGGGATCTGGTGAAAAAAGAAAGTTGCCAATTCCACAAAACTTTTTTCATATTGTTCTCTACTGCTTTCATAGCTTTAAGTCTTACATTTATGTGAAGTGTTAAACTGCTTGAAATTTTGTTTGGTTTTTGATTTTTGGTAAACTTCTAGTAGTGCTCTTAGGTTTTGGTGTGTTGTGTTTTGTCATTATTGCAAGAACTTTTTAAAAAAAGATCTTTATTTTTATTGGAAAATTAGCCATACAGAGAGGAGAGACAGAGAGGATGACCCGCTGAGTCACTCCTTAAGTAGCCACAATGGTCAGGGCTGAGCTGATCTGAAGCCAGGAGCTACTTCCAGGCCTCCTGGGTGCAGGGTCCCAAGTCTTTGGGCCATCTTCCACTGCTTTCCCAGGCCACAAGCAGGGAGCTGGATGGGAAGCAGGGGCCACTGGGATTAGAACCGGCACTCATGGGATCCTGGTGCATGCAAGGCTAGGACTTTAGCTACCAGGCTACTGCATTGGGCCCCATTTTAAATGTTGTTAGTTGATGGATCCATTGATTGTTCAGGAATAATTATCTTTGTTAGTTGATCAGCTGTCTAATAAGTACTAGTCTATTTTCATGCATTTATCTAGTTGTCAAAGTTTTTCTTGTTATTGGTTTGTTACTGCATTGTATTTAGAAAAAGTAGGTATTTTTATTTTAAAAATTTTGATATTGACCTACCACATTATCTATCCTTGAGTGTCCCATGTATTGAAGAGCCTGTGTATTCTGCAGTTACTGCATGAAATATTTTGTCTGTGGTATCTACTGATCTAGGGTATAATTTAACTTTGCTGTTTGTGGATTTTATGTTTAGGTGTTCTGCCCATTTTTCAAAGTCGGGCATTGAAGTCCTCTATTATAATTATATTGAAATGAGTCTCTAATACTCACTTTATGTATTTTGGTCTTCTGACAGCATGTTTACAATTTAATTTCCTCTTGTCGGATTGAATCCTTTATCCTTGTATAATGATCATCCTTATCTCTTTTAAGATTCATTTATTTATTTGAAAGGCACAGTGGACCAAGAAAGAGCTCTTCCTTTCACTGCTAGAGAGAATCTGCCTTCCCCCTAGTCACTCCCCATATGGCCCCAACAGGCAGGGCTGGGCCAGGCTGAAACCAGGAGCCAGGAACTCCATCTAGGTCTTCCCTGTGAATGCCTAGGACATCTGCTGCTTTCTGGGTACATTAGCGGGAAGCTAGACTACAGAGCAGCTGGGAGTAGAACCAGTACTGCAGTGTGGGATGCTGGCATTGTAGTGGCATCACAACAGAGTACCACAAAGCTGGCTATTCTTTTTACTGCTTTTGACTTTATTTAATCTAAGTATGGTTTCTCCTGACTTCTTCTGGATTTTATTTGCATAAAACATCTTCATCCATCCCTTCAGGGTTAGGGTTAGTTTTATAGGAGAAAGGAATTCAAAATAATTTTTAAAATTTGATAGGAATGAACTAGCAGGAACATGATCCCCGAGTTGTGTACTCATCAGGGTTGGGCGGAGACTGAAGCCAACTGGAAATTCAGTCCAGATCTCCCACCTGGGTGTCCAAGGCCTGCTTTAGCAGAAACCAAAAGGCAGCAGTTGGAGATGTGTGTCAAAACCATGCTTCCAGACTTGGGAAATAGTGTCCTCACTGGTCTCAACTGCTAGGTCAAATGTGGCTCTGAAATGAGTTTCTTCTGAGTTGAGTCTTGTTTTAATTCATTAAGACACTGATTGGGGTTTTAGTTCATTTACACTCATGGTCATTATTGAGGGCTGAGGTCTTAGTTTTCCAGTGAACTACACTTCCTTTCTCTGTCTTGTGGTTAACTTGTTTTTCCCTCTAGTACTGTTTTGAGTCACATTATTTTTTGGTGAGTCAGTTATAGACTTTTGCTTTATGGTTTCTGAGTCTTAAAATATCTTTTGGTTATAAACTGCAAACTATAGCAACTTGGCATTGATTGTAAAATGGGGAGAAGTGAAAGAAATGAGATGCTACTAAAGTACTATATAATTTCTCTACCTTCCTCTCCATTCTTTGAACTTTTGATTTCCAATTTTGTCTTTCTATATTGCCTGCCTCACATTAACATGGTTACTACTTTTGTCTTTATAATACTATAAATAAGGTATGTAGTGATTGACATCTATATTATAATGTTAAAACATTCTGTCTTAAAAATAGTGTTATATCTCCTGATATTTTCAGAGTCATTTTAAATTTTTTTTAAAAAGATTTTTACTTGAAAGGTAGTTTTACAGAGAGGAGACATAAAGAAGGTCTTCCATCCGCTGGTGCACTCCCCAAATGCAACGGCCAGAGCTGAGTTGAACCAAAGCTGGGAGCCAGGAGTATCTTCTGGGTCTCACGTGGGTGCAGGGAGGGAGTGGGTATAACATAGATAACTCCCTTTCCTGCTAATGTATTTTTTCCTACTGTTACACCCAAACCAGATACTGTGGTCTTGGGCAATTGATTTGGTGTATGGATAACTGTTCAAATTGGTGTCTCTGTGAGTAGACAATTGCAGGAGCAACTGCTTAGCTGGCATCTTCCTCTGTCATACAGTAAATGACACCGTGTTGATAAAAGTGGTTTGGAAGCTTATATAGTAGACCAAAATTTCAGCGTTTAGCCTATACTCACACACTTCTTTAGTTCTTAATGGCAAGACTAATCTACCAGGCCGAAGCCAATGCTGGTGGACATTTACCCTGCATCAGGCAGTCCTGATCATTTTATCATTTAACACATACCCTCCCAAGTGTCTATGAAGCAAATGGACTTTACTTCCTTTTTTACCCCCTAGGGTTTATTTTTATTTGAAAGGCACATCTACAGAGAAAAGGAAGGACAGCAAAGGTCGCCTATCCACTGGCTCACTTCCTAAATGGCCCCAGTGCCAGAACCGAGCTGCTCTGAAGCTGGGAGAGGGAGACTCTCCTGGATCACCGTGTGGGTGCAGGATCCGAAGGACGTGGGCATTCCTCCTGCTTCCCCATGCCACAAGCAGGGAGATGGGTAGGAAGGATAGCAGATGAGACAGGAATTGGTGCCCAAGAGATGCTGCCTCTTGGAAGTAGAGGATTAGCCCCATGAGCCACTGTGATAGCCTCCATTGTTTCCATTTTGTACTTAAAGAACTGAGGTCCTGGGCAGGTGTGGTGGCTCAACAGGCTAATCCTCCACTTTCAAGTGCCAGCATTCCATATGGGCACTGGTGTCTGTCCCAGTTGCTTCACCTTAGATTCTGCTTTCTGCTAATGACCTGGGAAAGCAGCAGAGGATGGCCCAAGTCCTTGGGACAATATTCCCATGTGGGAAACCCAGAAAAAGCTCCGGGCTTCAGATCAGCCCATCTCTGCTCACTGCAGTCACTCGGGGAGTGAACCAGCAGATAGATCTGTCTCTCTCCTGTAAATCTGCTTTTTAAATAAAAACAAGTCTTGCTGGTAAAAAAGGAAAAGGAAATACTATCACCCAGAACACTAGAAAATATGGTCTGACATTGCAGTGACAGCACCACGTGCTTCTGTGGGACAGGTAGTCCTTCCACACATCTTCCCTCAGGTTTCATTTTTTAGAAATTATTGTTTTGTACTTTTCTTCTGAGAATGTCCTAATGTCCCTTTCATTTCTGTAGAATAATTTGTTGGGTATATAGTTTCTAGGGTGATAGTTCTTTGCCATTAGCATGTGAGAAATGTTGTTCCACTCCTTTGTAGCATCATTATTTTCTGATGACAAACTATCGTTCTGTTCTCCTTTAGGAAAGGTGTCTTGAGGGCAGCCAGAGAACTAATGACATTTCCTGAAGCCAGAGTTTTAAAACTTTGTTTCTCATAGTACATTTAGTTTTATCCTATTTAGTTTTTCTTCCTGCTTTTTGAATCAAACAGATTTATTGCTTGTTAAATCTAAGAAGTGTTCAGTTTTTTTTTTTTTTGAGTTATACTTATGTGAAAGGCAGAGTTAGAGAGCTTGTTTGCTCATTCACACCCCAAATGGCCAGGGGTGAGCCAGACCCAAGCCAGAAGCTGCTTCTGGGTCCAGCAGGTGGATGCAGGAGCTCAAGCACTTTGGCCATTCTCTGCTGTTTTTCCAGGTGCATTAGCAGGGAGCTGGGTTGGAAGTGGAGAAACTAGGATTCGAACTGGCACCCAGATGGGATGTCAGTGCCCGGATGCTACAGCACCACCCACCTCAGTCATTATTTGATTTTTTGAATGCTTTTTAAGCCTTGCTCTCCATTTTCCTTCAAAGCCTCCACTGAAATTGTAGATGTGGACTTATGTCTCCCCAGTTCCTGAGGTTCTGCCTAATTTCAATTTTCTTCTTCTTATCCAGATTTGGTGATTTCTATTGTTACATCTTGTAGTTCACTGGCTTCTTTACATTCCACATTTTTTCTGTTATTGTGAATCTTTATTCTTCCGTGTTTCAAGAGCATCTGATTGTTCATCAAAGCATTTATAAAAGCATTAGCTTTAAAACTTTTGCCCCGGGCCCAGCGTGATGGCCCAGTGGCTAAATCCTCACCTTGCACACATCAGTATTCCATATGTGCACTGGTTTGTGTCCCAGCTGCTCCACTTCCCATCCAGCTCCCTGCTTGTGGCCTGGGAAAGCAGTGGAGGATGGCCCAAAACCTTGGAACCCCGCATCCACGTGGGAGACCCAGAAAAAGCTCCTGGTTCTGGCTTTGGATCAGCCTATCTGTTGTGGCCACTTGGGGAACGAAGAAGCAGATGGAAAATCTTTCTGTTTATATATCTGCCTTTCCAATCATAAAAAAAATTCTGAAACAAAAACAACTTTTGTTCCATAAGTCAAATATTTGGTCATCTCAGTTTTGACATACAATGATAATTATTCTCCCCACCCCCAATTAAGCTGAGCTCTCCCTGTTTCTTGGAATCAGAAATGAAAATGTCAGACCTTTTCATGTGAGGCACAGATCATATCCCAGTCCATTCATGCCTTGTCCTGCCATGGGTTGGGGACGGGCCACAGCTGGTTGGTTGTTTTTTCTTCCTGTGGTGTCTGGCTACGGTGAGCCACTGTCCTTCTAGAAGTCTTCCTTCCTGCTAGATATTGCTTTTCTGGTCCTTGGACTAGTGAAAGGTGACTACTGCTTAAACTTTGGCTGCAGCCGTATGCAATTTGCACTGCTGTGTTCTTCAGCTGCAGGCTGAGATGGAAATACAAATCAGATAAATAATCACCATGTTATTCCTACATGCCGAGGTGATTGCCTTTTGTCTTCACACTCATTTTATACTGTGAACACAGCCAAGGCCAACATTTTGAACTAGAATAGGATCACACTATGCATGTGTTTCACTTCACTGGAATTCAACAATATGCTCAGTGACTGAAGGAGAGAAAAACAGAATTTCTAGACAGTAGGTATTCTGTCATTTCACTCAGTTGATTTACGCCTGAAGTGGGGTGTAATTATGCTTGCAATAGTCAGTGCATACTACATTTCTACTTGTAAATGCTTCTAAAAGTTTGCTAACTGGCAGTAAGCATCATTATTTTATGAACATCTTTAGTGCTTTTTAGGCATCTTTGATATTAAGACTGACTGAAGGCAACAGCTGAGCACCATTAAATACCAATAAAATCATCTGTAGGACTTTTACGAACAGCTCAGACAGGTATTGTATGTCCACGGAGGTTATAGATGAATATATCTACCTACATCTTATACTACACTCAAATTTATTTCTTTTGCATATAGCTTCTCCATTTACAGAATGCTGAAAAATTTATCAGAGATAGTCAACAAAACTCCAAACCTATACCTGATAAGAAAAATAAGAAACTGCTGTGTGGGAAGTGCAAAACCCTGGCATGTTATTCATCTGATATAAGAACAGTCAAGGTAAGCATCTTTTTAGAGAACTTGGTCATATTTTAGCACTAGTTAATGCCTATTACCTACTAGTGAAGCAGGTATACTATGGCCTGTGCATTTTGAAACAACTTTTAGTAAAAAAAAAAAACAAAAAACTGAACATTCATAAATAAATAGTATTTGGCTACCATGGAGTAATGTGAGCAAGACATATGACTACAGATACTTGGTTTGCTTCCTTGTACAATAAAGTTCCAAGACAAAATGAAAAGGTGCTAGGAATGTGGTGCAGGGACTCCTGGGGGTAGGGAGATGTGTGCAAGGATCAAAGCTCAGAGCATCTACCATCCTGTTTCCCTGCTGAAACCAATCCTGGAGTCTCGATGACAGGCAGTGGAGAAGCAGCAGGTCTGCAGGGGTGCCCACCAACGCCGCAGGCTCTTGAACCATGTGCTGCCAGAGAAGGCTGCAAAGGACCACAAAGAAAATAATTTGATGAGATCTGAGAGAAAAAAAGCCTGAGATGAGAATACAGAGAATTCAGTGAAATCAGAAAAATAATTTACACTGAGAAATTCAGCAAAATGATAAAAAAAATCAGACATTTTAGAATTAAATAATAAATAGGGGCAGGTGTTGTGGCTCGATGGTTTCAGTTACCATCTGGGATGCCACATTCCTTAGCAGAGTGCCAGTCATAGCTTCTCTGTGATCCAGCTCCTGGGCGCACCTGGGAAGCAGGGGCTCAAATATAATATCCTGCCGGTGACAAAAAAGCTCCTGGCTCTTGGCTGGAATCACCTCTGGGGAGTGAGCCAGTGGATGAAAGATTTATCTCCATCACTCTGCCACTCAAGTAAGTCTTACAACACAGTGAATTTTGGAAAAAAAATATAGCTGGGAGCTACTATTGATAAAATATATCAGGCAGAATTTGATCCTTTTGAAATAAACTAATAAAGAATCAAGTAGAAATGAATTTTAAGAAGCAAAAAAAATCTTCAAGACTTGTAACTATTAAGCAGGCAAACCACACTCTAAAGACCAAATACACAAAAGTTTTAAAGATATGCGATCCTGAAGTAATGGTAAGTCGGAAGTCTCTGTGCAGTTTAACATGGACTGTGGTAAGAGCTGTGTACACACCAGTCCCTGGTTCTCTTGAGATACACACTGGCCTTCATATTTCTTTTGTATGACCTACAAGCTTCCAAATCCTCTTTCTCCTATGCTGCCTCATCTCACTAACACTTGCTTTCCACTTGTATAAGGAGTCAGGATAAGGATCCTAATCTGGCTCTCAGAGGAGTCTTTCCATCTCTCTTCAACTGCAAAACCAGTAGGATTCTAAATGTGGACTGTTGAGGTTTTTTTTTTCTTAATGATTATGTACTGGTTCTCATGCTCTCTTTTCTGTATTTGACCCCTTCATTTTAGGATTCCCATTACACTGTAATTGGAAATAGTTTCCAGAAGAGCTTCGTGATTAAACCACACCCCAAACCAAAGAGGTGTGGGGATTTTGACAAGACAGGAAAGATATTCTGTGCCAGACCGGATTGCAGCCATGACTGGGGAATCCGTGCAAAGGTCAATGCTTTGGAGATCCCGCTCATTAAGATTCAGAGTTTTGTGGTAGAAGACGTTGAGACTGGAAAACAGACGAATCCCTCAAAGTGGAAGGAATTTAATTTTGAGAAGATACCATTTGAAGCTACACAAATGTCCTAACCATCTCGGGGCCTCTGACTTTAATTATAGGCAATATGCAATTCTGAAGAAATGAGTCTGCATGGTCATGGATTGCCACTATTTTATTTGACACTGAACTGTATATCAATTTCATCTGTCTAGCAGTTTGTACAATATCATGAAGATACTTCAGAAAATTCATGGAAAATCAAAGTGCATTTTGTTCCAATACATTCTGAGATCCTTGAATATTTGGTACCTTGAGAATGAGTGTGAAAAACATACATTATGAAAAAGCGTTTGGTATCAACATAAACTTAATTTTCCATGAGCTTTGTGAAGTACCTTGGACTAGTTCCATGCACTGACAGGCATGGTAATGTTAAAACTGTAGTAGACAGCTTTTAGTGAGAACACAAATGATAGGGTGGTTACTGAGGAGCTATTCTGTTCTTTCGTTTTACCTTCACCCTGCTGTACTGATTTACTGCTTCATTTGGAGCTAATCTAAAGTCATTTTAAAGTAACAGTTAATGCACTACTATTGTTCTCAAATGGCTTTCCTTTCCACATTGTGTCAGAGTAAAGCCACCACCTGAAATGCTGCCATTCCACACGGGTGCCAGCTGATGTCCTGGCTACCCCACTTCCAATCCAGCTCCCTGCTAATGCGCCTAGGAAAGCAGCTGAAGAGGGTCCAAGTGCTTGGGTCCCTGCATCCGTGTGGGAGATCAGACGAAGTTTCTGGCTTTGGCCTTGCACTGGCCATTTGGAGACTGAACCAGGGAATGAAAGAATTCATTTCTCCTTGTCTGTCTAACTCTGCCTATCAATAAATATTTTAAATATTTAAATATTTAAGTGATTTAATTTAGATGAAGGTGAGTAATCCTGTTTTCAGCTAGAGAAGGACAGCATACCAAAACAAAACACAAACCTAGGTTTTCCTTGTTTGATATTTACATACAGGCAAGCCATTGCCAAGAATTAAACCCAGGAAGAGTTACTGGCCAACTAACAGGTAGTAAATAAAGAAACAAGTAGGGTTTCAAGGAAACAGCAAGGGAGGGAATTCTCTGACTCTATGAGGGCCACATCCCTTAATTCTAAAACGACAACAAAGAGAACTATAGACCGGTATCCCTAGTGAATATAAATGTAAAAATGCGAAAAAAAAAACCCACAAAACCTAGCTAATTGAAAGCTCATTCACCCAGTCCAGGTGGGATTTATCCCTAGTATGCGGGGATGGCTCAACACACGAAAGTAAATAACATGATACATTCCATGATCAAGCTGAAGACCAGGGGCCAGTGCCTTGGTGTAGTAGGCTAAGCCTCCACCTCCAGTGCCAGCATCCCATAAAGGTGCTGGTTTGTATTGCTGCTTATGGATCAGCAAAAGCAGTGGAGGATGGCTCAGGTTCTTGGGTCCCTGCACCTATGTGGGGAGACCTGGAAGAAGCTCCTGGCTGCTGGCTTCAGATCGGCTCAGCTCTCGCTGTTGTGGACATCTGGAGAGTGAACCAGCAGATGAAAGCTTGCTCTTTTCTCTAACGCTTTCAAATGAAAAATAAGTCTTCATTTAAAAAAGCTGAATAGTAAGTATCATATGCTTATCTACATAAATACAGAGAAAGCACTCCATAAATACAACATTCATTCATGATATAACAATAAGACCTTAAGCAATTTAGGTGTAGAGGGAACATTCCTTGGGCCCAGCGCAATAGCCTACTGGTTAAAGTCCTTGCCTTGCATGCACCAAGATCCCATTTGTGTGCCAGTTCATATCCTGGCTGTTCCATTTCCCATCCAGCTCCCTGCTTGTGGCCTGGGAAAGTGTCGAGGATGGCCCAAAGCCTTGAAACTCTGCACCTGCATGGGAGATCTGGAAGAAGCTCCTGGTTTTGGATCAACTCAGCTAAGGCTGTTGCGGCCAGTGTATGGAAGATCCTTATCTTTAGGTCCTTTCTGTAAATGTGACTTTCCAATAAATAATAATAAAACATTCCCCAACAAAATCAAGGCAACAAATAAAAACACATAGCTGGACCCACATGGGAGATTCCAAGGAACCTCCTGGCTTCAGCTGTGGTGGCCACTTGGGGAGTGAACCAGATGGAACATCTTTCTCTCTGTATCTACTTCTCTCTGTATATCTGCTTTCCAATTAAAAAAAAATCTTTTAAAAATCCTCCATAGCCAGCATAATAAATGAGTTGAGAGAAGTTGGCAACACTTCGACTAAAATCTGGAAAAAGATAAGGATGCCCTCTCTCACCACTGCTATTCAATATAGTGCTGCTATTCAACTATAGATCATCAGGGAAAGGGAGCCAAGCTATCCCTATTTGCAGGCGACAAGATGCTCTACGCAGGGGAACCAAAAGACTGCAAAGGGGATATGGAACTCGTAAGAGTTTGGCAGTCACTGAATATGAAATCAACACATGGCTGAGAAAGAACTTGTAAGATCAGGCCCATTCATAGTAGCTGGGAAAAAACCGTCAAGTATCTTGGAATTAATTTAACCAAGAATATTAAAGCATTAAAGAAATAGAAAACAGAAAAATGGAACAATCTTCCTTCTGAAGTTTTGGTAGAATTTATCTCCAAAATGTCTTCCATACTGCTGAAAGCAATTTATAGATTCAATGTGATCACACTCAAAATACAACACACTTTTCAGATCCAGAAAAAAAATGTTAAAATTCATATGGAAACACGAGAGACCTCAAATATCTAAATCAATCTTAACAAGAACAAAGCAGGAGGTGCCACAATACCAGACTTCACCACAGAGTAGCAGTAATTAACCGCCGGGTACTGGCATGAAGCAGACGTACAGCTTAGTGGAACAGATATACCAGAAATGAATCCTTCTACAGACCTGTACATTGAAACTAACACTGATGAGAGAGAAACAGTCTATGTCTACATATGGTGAAAAGGCCCAAGCTAGCTAAAGGCAATCTATAGATTCAATTCAGTTCCTATCAAAATTTGAATGTTTTTCACAGAAATAAAAAAGCAATCCTAAAAATTCTTATGTAATCATGAGTCTTCATATATCCAAGACAATTTTGAGCACAAAGAACAGAGCTGAAGACATCAAATTAACCTTAAAATACACTAGAAGTTTATCGTAATCAAAACAGTATATTCTTAACATAAAAACAGATGCATGCGAAGAGAACAAACTAGGGAAATGTTCAAAATATATAAGGAACACAGCAATAAGCAGACTCAATTTCTTAGAATTTCATCTATGAAATACATGAAATTTGTTACATTAATTCTAAAGAGGCAAAGAATCTGAATAAACATTTCTCTAATGACAACATTATTCCTCATCATCAAGATACAGAAGCAGACTAAGTGCCATCAACAAATAAATAAATATTCCACATACTGGAATGTAAGCATTTAAAAGGCAGAAATCTTGTCATTTGTGAAAATATGGATTAGCTTGGAGGATGTTTTGTTAAAAGTGCAGTAAGCCAGGTACAGAAGACAAATTCTATAGGATGGTATAACATGTGGAATCCAAACAAGATAAACTCACAGGCATAGAAAATAGAATGTCTGTTACCAGGTACAGGGTGGTGCCTGTCCGCGAGATGTCCCTCAATGCAGTTGTTAGAGACTGAATAAGCAGTGCATAATATGGTGATTAGTTAAAAACAGCATTCCTGAAAAATCAGAGTAAATTTTAAATATTACAGAAATATGTGAAGTAGCATGTTAATTGACCAACCATTTCTATAATATATGCATATTTGACAACCATTTATTCAGAACTTAATAGTTTAAAAAAAAAGACTGATTTTTAATCCTTCTAGGCATACTGGCTAGGGTAGGCCAAGCTAGCCTGACAAGGAGTGGAGCTATCTGACTTCTGAGCTTGTTCTCAGGCAGTCTGGGACACCCAGAGCTGTGGAAATCCGGCCCATAGCCTGGAAGCCCTGCATGACAAGCAGCAGGCTGGCTTTCAGAGGGAAAATTAGAGAAGGGAAGGAATTCACAGCTTTATCCAGTGGTGAAGCATGAAAGTTTCATACATTCCAACAGTCAATTTTTCAAAGTTACGAAAATCTCTAAATTCAGAAAATCAGTGTTTGAACGTCAGGTCTCTTCGACTTACTAGCTCTAGGACTTGTTAAACTTGGATATGTTTGGTGATACTAATACCCTTATGTCAAGGTGTTGCTTAAACTCTTCAGAATGTGATTTTTTCTTAATTACAAGATTAATTTGCAAAGCATAAAGTGCCCTGTTGTAGACTGAATGTTTGTGAATCCCAAAACCACTGTGCTCAAGTCCTAACGCTCCCCTCTGTCGGTGGCTGTATTTGAAGCAGTAATTAGCCCCCTTTAAGTTGTCCCCTGATCTGACCTTACACGGTTTTTGGTCTTGTAAGAGACCCCAGTGAGCCCATGCTGTCCCTCTCCCAGTGCATGCACCAAGCAAAGGCACGTGAAGACACAGTGAAGCCTGGAAGATGGAACTTACCAGAACTCAATGCAGTCAGACCTTGATCTTGGGCCTCCAGCCTCCAGAACCATAAGATAAATTTCTGTTGTTTGAAGCCACTCAGATGGTGACATTTTGCTATGACAGTCTGAGCAAATTAGGACATGCCCCAAAATGTGATGGCTAAAAGTAGATCAATTCCAAAGCACAAAGACACTGCGATTTGCTTACCATACTCACAACCTTGCTACCATTATTGGCCTAATCCTGTTCCTCCTTTTCAGCTCCCAAACAATGCCAGTAAGATCTTGGCCCTCCACACTACACTTCCAACAGTCTAATGCAGGCATCGAAACAGGAAACATGAGGGGCATTCATGCTTCAGGGTAATGTGTTCTACTCTGAAAAATCCCCCACCTAAATTCACACACAGAGCAAAACTCAATTCCAAAGCCAACAATTTTTTGTGAAAATATTTAATCTTATTCAAATTATCAATGTTCCATGTTGCCCAAACCATTTTCAAACAAACTTCTTCAAGCTTAAAAATTTTGAGAACAGTAAGAGAATTTCATTTTTTTAATTGAAGTTGACCAAAGGTACATATCAAAGAAATTTCAATATGTGACTTAATCCATGAGGCATTTGTATCACTGATTCTGAAGGAAAGAGGGGAATCATAATCACCCCCACTTGATGTCTGCAAAGTTCTTATCTGCCAAGGTCAGTTAACACTGGTATAGCAACAGGGAAAGGGGGCCTCCAGGGAAAGGTTCTGAGCAGAGGAACAACAGGAATAACATGAGTGGCACACACCCACTGTATGGGAGAATACTTGTTAGTGTTCAACTCAAGATTAACAGGTAAGAATGAAAAAAATCAGCCTCCTTTGATCAGTAACTTTAAAAAGGAACTCAGTTCTCTTTCTGGCACTACTAGAATTCCCACAGTTCCAGCTTTTAAAATCTAGAAAAGGACAAAAAGAGGGACAATAGAGAATGTAAAAACTTTTGGTTTTCTGCCTCCAGGAAAGGCACTACAACCCTGTGCTCACTCACTGTGAGGCACAGCTCTCTGTGAGGGCGTGGCAACGTGTCTCCATCAGAATTGTGCTGATGAGCGGCTGGCCTGGGAGCAGCACCAGGTTCGACTTTCCTAAGAAACCAGAGCCTACTTGGCCATCTTGCGGATCATGTAATTGAGGATGCCGCCATTGTGGAAGTAAGTGAGCTCCACATCAGTGTCAAACCGCATGACAGCCTGGAAGGTCTTCCCGGTGTCCAACTGTAATGACAAAAGAGAGGAAAGTGGCTAGGGAGCAGGCGAGACCCCAGACAGCCCGCATACATGAGCCCCACATGAGGACAGGTGAGGGCTCGGGTCCTGGCTCAGACCAGGAAGATGAGAATTTGCATTTTGGCAAGAACCCCAGCCAAAACCCTCTATGCACTCAAATCTGAGAGGCATCACAGCATGTAAATGACAGAGACGTGGCGCACCTGAGAGCTAGAATGAGCTGCCTGGGGTAGTCTTTTCGAAACCCTCTTGGGGAGCCTCCCTGTGCACAGAAGTGTCTCACCAGGGTTGCCTTAGGTGGCTGGCCTATCTGCTCACCCTCAGACCTCAATGCTGGCTTCAACTTGGGTGGCACATCATGTGATGCCACCTCACTTTGCCAAGGGACCTCAGGAAATAAAAGTTTGAGGTCTAGGTTGAGGCTCAGGCAATGTGTGAGTATATCTATTCTTTACATTTTAATAATGATAGAGAAAAGCTGTTTTCTTAGGTATTGTGAAAATGTCCTACTCTGAGTTTCCATTCCATATTCTAGGGGTGGGATGACACTAGCTGATCCTGGTGACAAGAAGGAATTCATGCACAAATAAGTCATGAATTGGCAGGCAGTCTCCATGTTGTGAAGGCAAGTAGGAAAGGTGCTGGGAGAACTGCTGAGGTTAATGCTTTCCCACTGAGTGATTTTCTTCTGCCCAATAGCTTCTCCCAAAGAACTAATTAAACAGGGCCTCTTTTAGTGGGGCCCAGCATGGAGAAGCTCCAACTTACCTTGACTTGGACATTCATTCGTGGTTTGAGGTTTTCTGGAATGATGATGGTATATCGCTCCTGCCCTGTGAGTCCCAGAGAGTCTGCGTTCTCACCCGGGAGGTACTCCAGGGGGATCACCCCCATTCCCACCAGGTTACTGCGGTGAATGCGCTCGTAACTCTCGGCCAGGACAGCTTTGATTCCCTAGTGAGCACACAGAGTAAGCGGCCAGGACACGGTTCCAACTTTGTCTTTAGATTTCACAGATACTTTACAGAAGACTTCCTAGGTCAAGAATATGGTCATATCTAAACCTGTTTTATGTACTCACTGATCTTTTATATAAAATTGTGTTCTCTAGTTATATATAATAGTCTGTTCTTATTTGAAAGGCAGAGATACAGAGAAAGATCTTCATCTACTGGTTCACCCCCAAGTGTCTGCAAAAGCCAGGGTGGGTCTGACCAATGCAGGATCAAGATCTCCACCCTGATAATGCAGACCTGGGAGGTAGCTGTGATGGTCCTAGTACCTGAGCTCCTGCCACGACACCTTCTAGGAGCCATTCCCAGGCATCCATCCAGTTTCCCTCCCAATTCAGAGGGCAGCTGCCCACTGGGTTCTCTCTGCTTCATACTCACCAGCAGGAAAGGACCCTTGGCTGCCCAATCTCGGGAGCTGCCTGAGCCGTACTCCTTGCCAGCCAGAACGATCAGGGGAAGGCCTGCCTGCTGGTACCGCTCAGCAGCATCAAAAACATCAAGCTGAGGAAGAGAAAAGGCAGGCGTTAGAGATGCCAGGGAAGCAGAGTGTGGACACGGCTGAGGGCTCTGCCGAGAATCAGGTCACTGCACAGCTGATGGAAAAGTCAACACATCTCCTGTTTCCCTGATCTGTTTACTTTTACTAAATGAAATCTCTGGGTTTTTTGTTTTTTTAAATTGAGATGCTTTAAGAGAGTTTTGGGAAAGCAGTCAAACCCTACACATCTAGGGAAAAAAAGGAAACTAGATCCTATTTTTCTCTTTTTCTGGGTTTTTCTTTAAAAACCCATAAAACCCTGCCCTACCTACACCTGTGTTTTGACTAACTATCAGAGATTCAGCTGTGCAGGATAACAAAACACAAAGGTCTCATTTTGACATGATGTGGAATGCAAACTTATTAGTCATCCTTCTACACACAAGCCAAGGGTAGAGACAGTAGACCATGGATGGAAGCACAAATCAGAAAGACAAGAGAGGACTAAGTAATTTTTTTAAAAAGTACTTATTATTTATTTGGAAAGTAAAGAGACAGAGAAATCCTTCCACTTGCTGGTTCACTCCGTACATGCCTGCAACAGGGCCAAGATGAAGCCAGGAATTGGGAATGCAATCTGTGTCTCCCACCTGGGTGGCAGTGAGCTAACTGTGGCCACCCAGGATGTGTATTAGCAAAAAGCTAGATTCAGGCTGGGCTGGGACTTGAACCAGGCACTCTAATATGGAATATGGACATCACAAGTGGTGTTTTTTTTTTTTTGAAAAAAATTATAAGGTTTGTATTACAGACCAGTCTACTGATTTTGCTGGAGACAGGCACTGTTTTTTTTAAAGATTACTTTTTTTATTGGAAAGGCAGATTTACGGAGAAAGGAAGAGACAGAGAAAAAGGTCTTCCAACTGCTAGTTCATTCCCAAAGTGGCTGCAATGGATAGAGCCAGGAGTTTCTTCTGGATCTCCCAGGTGGGTCAGGGTCCCAAGGCTTTGGGCTGTCCTCTATTGCTTTCCCAGCCATAAGCAGGGAGCCAGATGGGAATTGAAGCAGTCGGGACAGGAGCTAAAGCCCATAGGGGATCCTGGAACTTCCAAGGGAAGGATTAGCCAATTGAGCCACTGTACCAGGTGCCAAGCAGCTTCTTAACCCAAATGCCAAACATCTACTCCTGGTTAATATTTTAACACCTTGCACAAATAGATTTGTTTTTCACAGGATCCTGGAATTTCTGCTCAGCTAACACTTACAATGATTGAGTGATGAAACATTTATTCAGGAGCAAGAGTTTAGCACTTAAGATGCTTGCAATCCACATCTGGGCAAGATCCCAGCTTCTTGCTGATGCACACCACGGGAGACAGCAGTTCCTGCCACCCATATCAGAGCTCTGCCTTGCATCCTGGCCCTGGCCTCATCTCACCTGTGCAGACATTTGGAGAGTAAACCAGCAGGTGGGAGTTCTGTCTGCTTCTTAAGAAAAAAAAAAATTCACAATTCTTCCTTTTTAGCAAGCCAGGAAACAAAATCCCTTAAAAAACAGTGTGTTTAAAGTGAATGGCACTCAAGAAAGCAAATTCTGTAGTAGACTTTCCATGAATTACTATTTTGGTGAGCTAATAAAGCCTATGGTTAATTTTATAGGGTGTTACTTAACCTTGGTACATTCTATATGTCCTCATTTGGACAGAATTTATAAAAACATTAAGATTCATTTTCTGTTCAATTAAGCAAGTCTCTATTCTTTCAAAGCTAAGAAACTATCTCCCTGATATGTTCAGACACTGCTAGCTTTACACATGAAGAATCCTGTGATGGGGTCAGTAGGAGTGGGGGAGGTATTTTCAAGTATGCTTTCACAATCAGAACAAAGGTGCATGGCAAGACAGGTCCAAGATCAGAAGGTCTAGGAGGTCTAGAAGGTCTAGAATTCCCATTTCCTGTCTTATCTACCGTATGAGCCATGCCAAGGCCACTAAACGGTTGGCTCAGGAAGCCATTACCTGTGCAAGCCCTCATCTCTAAGAACACAACAGAAGAACAGGCATTCTTTTTTGGATCATGCCTTTATATATTTAGGTATTACATTAAGGCTGCTAAACCTTCTCAATTTTTGCTGTCAATTTTCTATTTGGTGAGGACTTAATTCCTTTCACAACCCCCAGCTCCCTCATCCCTCCCATATTGGTATCACCCAGCTAAGACAAGGATTGGGATTTGAAATCACTATGATTCTGTAAATACTATTTTATCACTGAGCCATGTAATATGCTATGATTTCTTTCTCTTGACGATTTTTAAAATATTTATTAGAATTACTGATTTTTCACTTTTTTGGATGTTTATAATCCTACCTATGTGTAATTTCTAAATACTCTGTCAAAAAATACAGGTCTTTTCAACCAGGTATATATCACTTAAATCTCACTACTATGTCACTCCTAATTCTTTTTAATTTTTAAAAATTTATTATTATTATTATTATCATTTTATGATACAGTCCCACAGGCTCCTGGGCTGTTGTTCTGTCCTCTCCTATTTCCTGGAATGTGACCTCTCTGCTTCATCCTGATTAAATGTTTCTCTGTCCATTTATACATGTCCTTAACCTATTCTGCCATCTTCATTCTCCCACTCCTTGTTCTGTTGGTCCAGTTCCACATTAGCTCCCCAGGAGCGGTTCATTCCTGAAATAGGCAGTGTCCTGGCAGAGTCCTTCATTTCTTATTCCTGGACCCCACAGCTTCCGCTTTTTGCTTATTTATTGTGGTGGAACACACTTGCCAAGGTACTTCCTGGGAGAGAAAGGTTTACAGCTATTTTTTAAGCTGTTGAATATCAGAATGTGTCATTACTTTCACGTAACAAGCACAGAATTTTAGGATAAAAATCATTTTCCTCCATCTGAGTTTTCAGTGATGTTTTCAAGCTGTCTGGGAATGCTTCTGATAACCTATTGTTCTGTAAGTTGTTTTTTCAACTCTGGAAATTTCTCAATCTTTTCCTTGTTTTTGTTGTTCTTAATTTCACTGCCCTGCAAATTGGAAAGGGTTATGGTAAATTATCTTGTTAGGCATTTAGTGACTCTTATCAATCTGGAATCTCATATCCTTCAGCTGAGTAATTTTTCCTTTGTTTTTCTTGGACAAATTCCCTTTTTCCATTTTTGTCTGTTGCCTTTTTAACAACTCTATTAAGTCACATGTTGGACCTCCTGCATTTAGTCCTTAATTTTCTTGTACTCTTTTCTCGAATCTTCCTTCTATTTTTCTAATTTGTTCTGTACTCTAGAATTTTCTCTCAATTACTCACTTCTTTGGATGGGGCTTCAATTTTTCTTTTTTTAATTTAAAGAGCTCTCTGCTGTCTCGACTGTTCCATTATTGTAACAGAAAGTTAAGTCTTATGAAAATCATCTCGTTGGACACAAAGTTTTCTTCCACCTTTTGTATTGCTTGTCTTCTTTCCCTTCCCCTCTTGGTCTAGTTATGTCTGGTTCAGCTTGTGGTCCAAATGTCTGCTCATTTCTCCCTCTCCACACACTCTTGACATCTGACTAGAAGCTCAAAGTTGCGGCAGGGCTTGTTAAAAATCACCGATCCACAGCTGTCAGTTAATTGCTCAGTTCCCTTCTCCTTAGTGTCTGCAAGCACATCTGCCCCTCTATCAACAGCTATTTATTTATTTATTTATTTATTCGAAAGGCAGATATACAGAGAGGAGGAAAGACAGAGGGGAAGATCTTCCATCCCATGATTCACTCCTCAAGTGGCCACAATGGCTGGAGATGGGCTCATCTGAAGCCTGGAGCCAAGAGCTTCTTTGGGGTCTCCCACATAGGTGCAGGGTTCCAAAGCTTTGGGTCGTCCTCAACTGCTTTCCCAGGCCACAAGCAGGGAGCTGGATGGGAAGCGGGCCCGCTGGGATTAGAACTGGTGGCCATATGTGATTCCCATGTGTTCAAGGCAAGGACTTTAACTGCTATGCTATAGCACTGGGCCCAACAGCTATTTTTTCATAGAATGGTTTATTATCCCCACTATTCACTGAGCAAGAACATTTACACAGAAAGTGTGCTTTGCAAAAATTTAACCAATTCAGGCCTGGCATGATGGCTTAGTGGTTAAGGTCCTCACCTTGCACGTGCCGGGATCCCATATGGTTGCCAGTTCTAATCCCAGTGACCCCACTTCCCCATCCAGCTCCCTGCCTGTGGCCCGGGAAAGCAGTCGAGGACGGCCCAAAGCTTTGGGACCCTGCACCCGCATGGGAGACCCGGAAGAGGTTCCTGGCTTTGGGCTGGCTCAGCTCCAGCCGTTGCAGCCACTTGGGAAGTGAATCATCGGACGGAAGATCTTCCTCTCTGTCTCTCCTTTCTGTATATATCTGCCTTTCTAATAAAAATAAAATAAATCTTAAAAAAAATTTAACCAATTAATTAGCTGTGGATGAGGCAGCAGGTGTGGTAATGAACAGTGACGTCAGAGCTAAACTGCTCGGGTTTTAATTTCTACTTGTCCACTATGTGATCTTAGCGGGTGGTTATATGACCTCTCTATACTTCATACTTCAACTTAAAGCAATTACAGTGCCTACCCTTACTAAAAATTAAAATTAAATCAGTTTATGCAGTTTTTTTGTTAAGTTTTTATTTTGAAATTTCAAATTTTATGGTACAATTTTGTAGACACTGGGATCCCCCCCCCCCCACCGGCTGGTTTTCCCCACGTTGCTACAATAGTACAGTCCTTTGTAAGTTTGCAGTTTAGAATGGTAGCTAGAATGTGCCAAGCTGCACAGACACTTTAGAGAAAGGTGGCAAGATTACTGCTCAAGAGGTTACCCAGTTTTTAGTGCATTCTTTGGGAAGAGAAGTAATGCTAAGGACTCCCCATGTGAGCACACATTAAGTGAGGCTTACACATCATTTTGTTTCATTTTCTCATAACCCTGTAAGAGAGGCATATGTTCCTACTTTATTAGTAAGCAAAATAAAGCTCTGAGAGGGAAGTCAGGAAGTCACTACCTGAGGTAGGAGGTGGATTTGGGACTTGAAACCAGACTTGCCTGACTCAAACCACGGGCTTTCCCCACCTCTTTATCTCAACAGTCAGGCAGAAACACACCAACTCCAAATGGCTTCTTTAGGTCTTTAGCAGGCCCATAAGGGCCTCTTACACAGTTCTGCTTTTCCTAATGTGTAGTGAATAACAGTAAATATTAATAAAGTAACACAATAGTGTTTCTTGATAAATGCACTTGGATTGAATGGGGTGTTTCGCATTTAAATACTTGGAACTGATGAAATTGCAAAAGACTTTTTAGGATCAGCTCCCAAGAAATGATACTTAGTTAAATGATGGGTACATAATTTCTATGCAAGGAGATGTTTACTCTTCACCAGTGATAATAAACCCCACATAAACGTGCACCTGCAAGTAGGACAAAATCTCTGCACAAATCCCAATCTCTAGGTCTGGTAAGCACTGCTTGCTGAAGGAAGCTGAAGAGCACTCACCGTTTCCCCGGAAGGCAGGTGTATAGTCTGTGGTGCTTGCTTGCTCAAAAATTTGTTCAGTAAGCGGATGTTGGCAAATGTTCCCCGTGCCATAATGGCATCATTTCCCCGACGGGAGCCGTAGGAATTGAATTCTCGCGGAGTTAGGCTAAAAATAAAATAAGCAGGAGAAAAGTTGTTCTAGAGCAAAGATTAAAGTAACTTATACCAAGAAAATAAAAATCCATCCATTTAACTATTTATCTCACTCTATTAAGCACTGTTTTCTAAGGCAGAAAAGCTGCGCCCTAAGCTACATCTGGTAGCAGAGCGAGAACTGGGCTGGAGAAAGACAGAAGTCAAAGGTGGAAATAAACATATCCCTAGAGTCAGCCTCGAACTTTTCAAAACAGGAAACATCAGAAGGAACTTAAAAAGGAATACCTAGTTTACTTCAGTTGTACAGTAGGGGTAGTCTATAATGCCTGTTTAAACGTTAAAAAAAAGCTGATTAAAAATAAGAAAATGAAAACAGAGAATAATCATGGAAAGCTACCCAGACAGAAGAAACAATAATAGGAGTAAACCCAGAATTTCTTTCATACACTAACCCAAAGTAGGTTCAAGTTTGTCCCTGAGTAGTCAGAAAGGAGCTCAATGCAAAAACCAGCACAACTAGCAACATAATTTGCCACTTTCGCACCACAGAAAATCAAAGCAGAGAGAAAGAGTCAAAACAGTTGTGCTTTTGGTTTCCAAACCAGAGGAAAAAGTTGTCTGTGGGCTCCAACAAAAGATTTAGTGACATCAGGAATGACATCTCACAGTTAACAGTGACCAGTTCATTGGCCTGTTTATTAAAATAGGAGAGGAAGGATGTTTATATTATTGTTGTTATTTAATGGCCACAGCTCATTTGAAGCCCGAGTTTATGAATAAAGTAGGTGAGCATGTATAGGAACCCCTGGAACCGTACCCAAAATATTGTGGGTATGTGTATTTGCTTTCTTTCCACTTTCCAAAGTGTTCACGCTTCCAAAGAGGTCAAGAAACATCAACAAAAGAAAGGTGTTTGGGTTCTGTTTCTCAAATGTGCTCCTGGATCCAGCCCTCAAAGGGCTGAATTAGGAGAGGGAACAGGAATCAGGAATTATTTCCGCAGAGGATTCTCACAGAAACTCAGATTTGGAAACCACTGCCCTTGATTAATATTGGTAAATTAGAGAGCAGTTGGCACCAGTAGAATAATACCTACGATGTCAGAATATGGCTGGGAAGACTGAAAAATGGGTGATAGCTGCAAAACCGAGGTAGTTCTCTGTCAACATCTGCCCCTCAGTCACAACTGAGCAGTGCTTCTGAGGTCACATCTCTGCCCTGTGCTTCCGGCACAACCAGGCTCTGCCATGGGCCATGATGCAGAGCCTGGCTAGATTTTTTTTAACGACCAGCCAAACTGGGGGGCAGGGACACAAGGAGCCCAATGCACATACTTTCCAAAAGAAGGTTCCTCTCCCCTTGCCCTCCTGGGAAGCACACACCAAAGGATTCTCCCTCGGAAGTACCTGAGCAGTTAAGAGAAAACACAAGCTCCAGGGGTCAGTGAAAGGCTAGAGCCTGACTCCAAAGAGATTACGTGAAATGTGAAATACTAGCCTCATTCACTCCATTTTTGCCTTAATATTTCCTGTCTCATACTATTTCTACTTACCCTCGGTTGGTTAAGTAGCGAGCAGCAGGACTGTTTCTTGCAATATTTCCAGCTGGAGAGATATGATCCGTTGTTACTGAATCTCCCAAATTCAAGAGCACATAGGCATCCACTATAGATTTAGGGGGCTGCAGATCCAAAGTCTAGCAAAGGACACAAGAAGTCAAAGGCTACCAGGGTTTTCCTAACCCAGACACCAGGGGATTCCCAACAGCAGTGATCCACGGACCCAAAGGACATCGCATTTGCACATCATCAGTGCGTGGAAAATTCTGGTTTTCCACATTTATCAAGAATGCTTATAAAGGTGAAGGGAATGGACTCAAAGTGTTCACATGTCCACCTTGACGAGAAGGACTGGTAATATCACTGAATGTGCCTGGAATACAACTGCAAATGGCATGTGCTTTCCTTGCTTGCACACAACTCCTGCAATGCTAAGGACCACTGAAATCCTGACTTCTACTCCCTTTCCTTTTCTGCTCCTCGTGTCCCTGACAGTGGCCCACATGGGTTGCTTCTTGACTTTTGGTGTTGGGCAAGATGGCCCTCAGGATAATCAAGATGGCAGAATAGGGTAAGGACACGTTTAAACAGAGTGTGAAGTAGACAGGGCACATTCCAGGAGAATAATGGAGACCATCATATCCAGTAGCATCTTATTTAACCTCATGGCATTGTAAGCTTCTATTTTTCTTCCTGTTAATTTTGTATTATGGTTTTTCATTTAAGGGGATGTACAGTAACTGTGTAATGGAGACTATATCTAGGTGTGAGGATACAATGCAGTATGCATTTCTATTTCCAGATCAAAGATGGACTCCCAAAGAAACTGTTTACTGTGTCTTGACAATAAGATGATGGATTAGCTGCCATTGTCCATGCCTGCAATGATGGGTATATGACTGTGTATGAAGAATTATACTATAGTAATGATATAGGGGAACTCAGTGAGGGGAGAAAGAATTGGGGAGGGGATAAGCGAAATCCTAGGGCCTATGGAACTGCATCATAAAATGATAATAATGATAAAAGTAAAATGAAACAAAACAAAAACATGGTCCTCATTTTTGTAGGGTGAGGTGTTTCCTGGGAGTCCCTCAGACTCATCTGAGCCTATCTATATGGGACAGCTGATTGCCAAGATCTGTGCACAACCATATAGGATGTGTGACACAGCAACTGTATGCTCACTATACCCAAATGCCCCAGCAGCATCTGCTTGGGTTTGCAAAGGTTTTAACACAATAGGTAGTCAAGGGGAATGGAGTAACAAAGTACAGATTTTAAGAGGAAAGAAACCTTTACAAGAACTTTATGACATAAAGTAAAAACAACATACCAGGTTTTCAAAGAATGGTGGTGACTTAATGTATGTGGATTTAGGATTCCAGAGATAAAGCTTATCTGACGGGGCTGCTAAGGCATTCCAGCTTGCATTCACAGTCTTTAAAAAATAAAAGAAAAATTCAAATTTGCAAACATAAAACTTTCAGGCCAACCATTTTTCATTCTAAGTAGTCAAAACAAAAGAGCTTTTGTATCACAATGTCCAGTTAACAAATTAAAAATGCACACGCTCTATATAGGGCAGCCTCAAGAAGGGCAGGAAAGATCTCCCTCTGTGGATTCACACCCTCAGGAGGTCCCTGAGGGTGGACAGGACCTAATAACTCAATTCCAGAATAAGATGTCTGAGTTTCCCTCCCTTGCCCTCTTGCTGGCTGTGATGATGGAAGCAAGTTACCAGGCTGCGAGCTGGAAGGAGACCCAAGCAACAGAGCAAGGTCTCTAGCTAACAGGCAGCAAGAAAGAACCTCAGCCCAACAATGGCATGAGAGAGCCTGAGGGTCCCCTCCACCAGAGGTCATAGGCCCAGGCGACACCTTGACTGGATCTTCTTGAAGGCAGAGGCGTCCAATGGAGTTGTGTCTGGATTCCTGACCCATAGAAACCAATTGTTTCCACTGAATTTCAGAGAAACTTCAGTTTCAGAACAATTTGTTGTACAGCAATAGATAGGAGTACTTACATACATATCAAAAACACACATAATAATCCAAGAGGGAATATTTTCTGAATATTCTAAGAAGTGGTCCTGCAGGTCACATGGACATTAGATAAAGGAAATGACAACTGCTATGCAGTTGGCTTGAATGCACGCCCAGACCAAAAAGCCAGAAAAGGAGTAACATCCAAGTGTCCCAAACATTTTTTTTCCATTTGTAAAATGCACATACACACAGACCTCTTATGGAATGGCTTAATTTTTTTAAAGCGTCCAGTGAATTCAGCCAACTGACTCCAGCCCTGTGAGGTATAATGATCCATAAAGGTCCTCCTCACAGGGAACCTGCACACTCCAGGGTGTCGGAGAAACAGGTAGAACGCTGGAGAGCAGAACTTGAACCTTTTTCCCTAAGGCTGTCACTCTTGTCCAAACGTGGAACACTGGGGAGTGTGGGGTTTCACTGCCCTAGTTACCTGAAGAAATACAGGCTCTTTCCCACAGTTTACAGCCCTAAAAGCCCCTGGGTCTGGGCCTCACCTCTATTTTCTGATAGACTTCCGTGAACATCCCAGGGATGACGTACTGCCGCTCCACTGCCTGGATCTCCTCTCGAGTTGGCCAGATATCTTTCAGAAATATCTGCTGCCCTTTTGTATTTGTCCCTGGGGAAAACATTTATGCTAGTGAGAAAGACTTTACTGATTCTCTGGCTTCACTGTTACCTAAGGTGCAGTCTCGTTTTTCATGGACATATTTTAGAATCTGTGAAAGTCTCCCAGGCACATGCGGAGTGGGTGCTGGCAAGCTTCCTGTTTTTGTCAACCAATGCATACACAACTTTATGTGTGCTTTTGTCTAAAGACACCTTGTTGGTCATCTGCATCTGTGTGTTCTACATGCATGGATTCAACTAATTCAGTGGAAAATATCCACTAAAAATTAGCACTGTCTGTACTGAACACACACAGACCTTCTATTCCTTGTGATTATTACCTAAGCAATATGACAACTACATACACAGCATGTACATGAGGTACTGCGTGAAGTCTAGAGAGGACGTAAAGCACAGGAGGAGACCAATGTTAGCCGGATGGTTAAAAGGTCAGTTAAGATGCCTCCACATATTATCAGAGGACCTGGACTTGATACCTGGCTTTTCAGTTTCCAGCTATCTGCACACCTAAAGCAGCAAAAATGGCTCAAGTTACTGGGCTCCTGCCACCCACTGAGGTCCTGGTGCCCAGACTTGGGCCTACCTAGTTCTGGCTGTTGTGAGCATTTGGTAACTCAATCAGCAAACGGGCACTCTATTTGGTTTGCTCACTGTCACTATGTTTTTCAAACAAAAGTTTATAAAACAATAATAAGCAGGTAAGGACTGCATAGGTTATGTGCAAATATGACACCATTTTATGCAATCACTTATGTTGCTGCAGCTTTGATCTCTGAGGTGATTACTGGCACTCATTCCCAAGGACACCATGAAATACCTGTGTACTGCTGACAACAGCAGTTCAACTCATGCCTGAACACAGGGCATCCCCAAGGTTGTACTTAGGGACACTGGGTGGCACCTCGGTATCAGGTACTGGGCCAGATGAAATGGCAAAATCCCCATAAAGAGCACAAAAACGCAAAAAAAACCCCAAACCAACAACAACAAAAAACATGACAGAAAACAGACCATGAAATGGTTGCTTAGTTATAGCCTAAGAATCACCCTCTTTGACGTTGGCTTGGAGCCAAATGCAGTGACAGAAGTTTTTGCCCCTCTGTGTATATCTAAAAATGACCAGGAAAGCCTCATGAGCATTGATTTGGGGGTTAAAAGTCCTTTTTCATGAAGTAGTAAATTTGCAAATACAGACTCCACAAATGGGGAAGACAAAGCAGCATCTCTGAGTTCTGAGACACTGGAACACATGGAACAGCTGCTGCTGGGCATGTATTCACAGTGCCTACTAACAACAGTGGGACCTGAAAAGGTGGGAGCAATGACGCTGAAGAGCACGAGCTCTGAGACTCTGGGCACTTCTTCCTTTTCTGCCACACTATCCTGAAGCAGGCTGTGGAGTTAACTATTCCCAGCATATCTTAGCTGTGTACTGGGGAACAAGGGGGAGAGTCTCCTCTGGGCCTTACTTCCCGAGGTTCCAGCTGCAGCTGCTATTCAAGGAAAGCAGTAACTTTCAGTTTTATTTTCAAGTTCACTGGAAAAAAAAAAAAAACAAAAACAGTAGCCACACAGAATCTTACCCAATGGCTCTTTCGCGAAGTCAATCCTTATGGTCCCAGCAATTGCATATGCTATGACTAAAGGAGGAGAAGCCAAATAGTTGGCCCTGGTGTTGGGGTGGACTCGGCCTTCAAAATTCCTGTTCCCAGAGAGTACTCCGACAGCTACAAGGTCTCCCTGTGTAAGGCAAGAGAAAAATCAGATCACAAATAGATTACCTAGGCTTATCTTAGACCATGTACAATTGCTCAGGTGTAGCACTTTCAGCAACCCTTTCACCTGCCTGTCTCCTTAATGCAGGTGAGGAGGAAGAGCCTCAAGTGACACTGTGGGAAGCACTCTGTGCCAAAAGCAGCAGAGTCATGGGAATCATTTCTGTTCATGAGAAAATACTAAGTAGTTTGGAAGGCAACATCCTGGTGGTGGCGGCCTGAGACCTAAGAACAGGTGGGAAGGACTAAAACTGACAGTTAAAAGCACCAACAAGAATTTGTAGAGATTATCATACTAACACAAAGGCAAGTGAAATAACATTTTTCAAAGCTACAGCAGTTTTAGGACAGAAAAATCAAGGCAATACAATTTAGATATGTATGAAGACACGGCCTTGAACCAACTTTCAAATGATTAACATACTTTGTAGTCAAAATCAGACAGTATTGATGTTTGCACATGGCACTGAGAACCAAGTGTTTTAGGTGCATCATTGCATTATTTCTCACAACTATGTAAAACAAACCTATTGGTATGTCCAATTTAAAGCTGGAGTAAGAGAGGCACAGTTTAATTAACTGGTCCAAGGTTACACAACTAGTCATTTTAGATCAACTCCAAAAAGCATACTTTTTCACACTCTGCTTTCACAAATTTTTTTGTTTTAAATTTTCATCATTTGGCTCATGTAGTATATTGAAAGGAAGTGACAGTTCTGATGATCTACAGGCTGTAATTACCTGTGTGATGGCTTCTACCACAGGCTCAGGTAAGGGTCCACTGTTGCCAATGCAGGTCATGCAGCCATAGCCCACCACGTCAAACCTAGGGGCCAAAAGCAGAAGCATGAGACAGTGACTTTCAGTGAGCCTTCTTCAGGTAACAATTCCTGGAGGCCACAGTACAAAATGAGACATTGATGCACAAAGTAAGTTTTCTGCAGCGCTATTTCTATAAAGCTTTTGTTCTTGAGAGCATTTTGCTATAGCATTATTTATAAATGTTATTCATAATGTATATTAACAAGTTGAATTCCACGATTATGAATTTTTCAGTTGAAATCAAAGGCATCATAATTTAATATCTCCATTCACTACTATTTTTTGTACTCAGATAAGCAAATATTTCCAGTGACTTCAAATTTTAGGATGCACATGATGGAAATACATGTCACCTAAATGAAGAATCACATGGAAGGAAACACAGTATTTAGCAACAAATAATAAATTTGCCTCAAGGAATCAGAACGTTTTCAGCCATGGTAAGTAATTATTTTCACACTAAAAGGTAGCCTCTCAGCTGCAGAGCCTCTGCTGGTCTTCAGTGCATATGATGCAACTCCAAGTGCATCAAGGATTTAGGATTCAGTACTCCAAGGATTCAGTACTGCATCTAAGTAATAGCCTGGCAAACCGAGCACAGCCCCGATTTCAGCCTGTCCTGCTCTTGGAGGGCAATCCTTGTCGGATGAACAACCTGCCACACTCAGATGGAATGTAAGGGTTTAAGAATGTCCCTGGCTCCTGATAAAAGACTAGGTAGGCAATTAAATCTCACCAAATAAGCTCTCTTTTTTTTATATATATAAAGTGGCAGAGCAATACCCATGAGGAATAAAAAACAACAGCATCAGGGTAAATCACACCATCCCTCACCCCAGCTGAGATAAGTAAGGCATGACTCCACTCTCCCGCAGGTAGTAGGTGACCACGCCACTTCCAGGGGACAGGCTGGTTTTCACATAAGGCTTCACATTCAAGCCAGCTTCCACAGCTTTCTTTGCTAACAGACCTGTGAAATGGTAAACACAGATCTAGTTTGGATGGTCATCCAATCTAGGTGCTAGAGATACTTCAAGGAAGAAATTGGTGTCTTCTCTGTCACCCCTGAACAAAACTGACTTCAGGTAGGCACCCTGTGTCACCCCTGCTTCTGAATAGAAAGTAAAAGTCCATGAGCCTAGTGTCATTTACTGGCAAGCAATAAACTCACAGGAAGCTATGGAAAGGAACAGGTATGTGCATCTTTGTTAAGATCATTCAGGAATATATGATAGAATGAGGCTTGCCTTTTTAGAGGGAATGATCATTTTGACTACATTTGATTTGGGTAAAAAATGTGATTGGAGCGTTCCCTCCTGAAAGCATCTACTATATTAGCTGGTGAGATGCACAGGCAGCCCAGATGTGAGAATATAAACCATAGGCATTTCTTGAAGTGGAAGGTCAAGGATTCCTGAGCCTTCGGGCAAATACATACTGTTACTGCAATACAGTGCTCTGAGGTATCACAGAAGTGGAGAAGAAAGTGAGGAGTGGGGTGGGGGCCTAAAGGGACAAGCTGGGGACAAGCAAGTTATCTTCAAAGTAGCTTACTCCAGACAAGGAAAGTATAGGTAGAAACAGATGAACTCTTTGGCAGAGAAGTGTTTTTCTTAGACCCATAATCAAAGAATTACTGATGGCTTTTGGTCTGTAGATACAAGGAGAACACTTGGGGATGATTAGAAACTTAGATACAAAGGAGACCTTGTACTAGTGAAACCCTGCTTGTAAATATTAACTACTCAGCTAGAATGGCGCAACAGGGCAGGTGCACTGGGTTTTATCAACTAGCACCCTCTGTACCCTGTGCCCTGTGACTCAGTCACACTTTCCAAAGCACTGAGACAGAACTAAATTGCACTAGCCAGAGGTGTCTCAGAGAACATCTAAAAAACTGTTTTTTGTTTTGTTTTTCCTTTCACCCCTAAGTTGAAACAAGATTCTATGCTTTCCAAGAATTTAGCTTCCTCTGATAAATGTGTTTATTCTAAAGAGAAAGATTACCATATGTTTGGACATTACTTTTAGTTAGGTATTTCAAGGTCAACAAATCTCTACATCTAGAAGACAAGGCTCAGGGGACAACATGCTGCACTCCGTCAAGTTCCATGGTCATGTCATGGGAGATGTTCACCCACACATCCATAAACTAAAGGGCACTTACCTGCTCCTAACATCACAGATGGATTACTGGTGTTTGTGCAGCTAGTAATGGCTGCAATTACCACAGAACCATGAGAAAGGGTGAATTCACTATTATTATAGATAAACGTCTTCTGGTCATTGTGACGGTCTGGAGCAATCTGAAATCCTTTAAATCCTTGCTATAAAAACAAAAAACAAAAGCATGTATATATGTAGAGATAACATATATAGAAGCAAATATATGAAGAAAAATTTATACATAGATTGCTATAAGAAGAAAAATATATAATCAAAGTCTTTACTTAGAAAGGAAGAGAATACCTTTTTAAAATTAAGATAATCTATTTTAAAGGCAGGGTAACGCAAAGAGAGCAGAGACAGAAAAAGCTCTTCCATCTGCTGGTTCAATTCTTAAATATCCAAAACATCCAGGGCCGGAGCAAGCTGAAGACAGAAGTCATCAACTTCATCCTGGTCTCCTATGTGGAGGCATCTTCCACTGCCTTTCCAGGAACATTAACATGAAGCTGGATGAGAAGCAGATTAGCAGGCCAACTAGCACTTTGGGGAAGGGATGCAGGTATCATCAAGTGGTGGCTCAATCTACTGTGCCATAAAACCAACTGTGACTTCCACCTTCAAGTGCTGGTATCTCATATGGGTGGTGGTTCATGTCTTGGCTGCTCTACTTCTGATCCAGCGCCCAGCTTATGATGTGGGAAAGCAGCAGAGGATGACCCAATGCTTTGGGACCCTACACCCACACAAAAACACCAGAAAGAAGCTCTTTCAGATCAGATCAGATCAGCTCTGGCTGTTAGGGCCATTTGGGGAGTGAGCCATCAGATGTACAATCTTTCTGTCTCGCCTCTCTGTAAATCTGCCTTTCCTGTAAAAATAAATAAGTCTTTAAAAAAATATTGCAACAAAGTAAGTTAAATATTGGAGGCCAGACCTGGTGCAATGGCCTAGTTGCTGAATCTTTGTCTTACAAATACCAGGATCCCATATGGACACTGGTTCATTTCCCGGCTGCTCAGTTTCCCACCAAGCTCCCTGCTAATGGCCTGGGAAAGCAGTCGAGGACGGCCTAAAGCCTTGGGACCCTGCCATTCGTGTGGGAGACCCAGAAGAGGCTCCTGGTTTCAAATCAGCTCAACTCTGGCTGCTGCAGCCACTAGCAGAGTGAAACAGCAGACAGAAGATCTTTGTCTTTTCTTCTCTTTGTAAATCTATCATTGCAATAAATTATTTTTAAAAAGAAAAGAATATGGGAGACCATCAAAGTATCTTAAACTTAGTACCATCAAGTTTCAAGTGAGGAAATAAGACCTTCTGCTGAGATTAAGGCCATGTTGCAGAGGGGCTGAGAGGCAGCCAAACATACTGGCAGAGTAGGACATGCAGGAAGAGGGAGATTTGCCTGAAAGCTTAGGCAAGAACAATGTGGTCAGAAGCCTGTGAAAAGTGCATGCGTTTTAAAAGATGAGTTGTGCTCACAGATGCTCAAGTGCTGTAAAGAAGATGCCTGATTTATAGCTACTGGGCATAGTCAGAGAAGGTTTCACAGTAGAGGAAACAGTCTTAGTACCAGGCTGCAGGATGATTCCTAACTGACAGGGTACAAGTCCAAGTTCTATGTAACTGGGCTCAGGTCACGGCCAGGAGGGGCTTCAACCTCTTCTTTCAGCTCCTACCTTGGCACCAAGGCAGCTCTCAAAGTCCTTTTTCATGTCAGACACAGCAACTTTGTCCTGAGGCCTTTTGGGTCCACTGCAACAAGGCACTACCATCTTCAAATCTAATTCCACAACCTGTTCACCAAAAGGCAAAGGAATTACAGAATTCACATTGCAGTCCCATCAGGAAGAAACACAAGGCAATGTTGGGGAATCTAAAGCATCACACAACACTAACATGCAAACAAAACTACCCAGTTCTCATACAAGCAGGCCAGTGCTAATGTCAACATTTAGGTCACTGGTTTCCAAGATCTACATGGACACTACAGTAGTGTGGTACAGGTTGGAAGCCATTCTGCCTCATACATAGTTCGGGTGCACCTGTGTTGCTGCCCAGAGCCTTCCGCTCATTAATCCTTGCAAAGCAGGACCACCTATACTCTTCATTGTCTAGATTAAGCTGTGACCCTTTTTCTTTTAAAATTATTTTAATTACACATAGGTATGGGGTACAGTGGGTTAACTCAATATATGTATCCAATGTCTGAAGAGCAAACAAGGCGAGTTAGCATCTCTCTTTCAACACCTTTAAATACAATATGATTGACAATAATTGCATATATATAGAGTACAATATGTATTTCAGTAAATGTATATAATGTGTTCTCATCGAGATAGGTTTTCTACTGAAAAAGTATATAAACCATTATACTACTAAGGTGACTGGAGAGGGATTCAGCTAGTAAACTGTCAGGGCTGGGAAATGGACCAAGTCCAACAACAGTTCCTTTTCTCAATATAAGTGGAAAAAAAACAAGAGTCCAACATCCAGTTTTCCCTCTGATCTTGCCCATATGAAAAAATAAGGATTGGGTTTGCACCCTGGAAAATAAAGATAAGCCATCAGATGCACAGAACCAATTGATATGCTTGTATCTTCACTTCTTTCCATGTTTACAATAATGATGGCCTTAGCTTTTAAATAGCTCTTGTGCCTTTACCTGGAGTTGTTCAATGGTCTCCATAGAAGAGCTGTGAAACAGTAGCTCAAAAAAGGGCAGCTCACTCAACTTAGGACTGTTAGGCAAACAGGAGTGCAAAATGTTATATTATTACGTCTGCAATTGCCTCATTCTTTTGATTTCTCAGTCTTTTAGCACTCTGTTCTGACTAGACAGTGATGGGTTTCTTTTTATTGATTTATTTCTATTTTTGATCATGTTTGCATAGCTGATTCGGGTGTGAAAGACTGAAGATTAGGGGGAAGTGTGTAATACCACTGTTTCCAAATTTTCCCTTTCTTCCTCCTGTATCTGGAGGAAGAGAGGAAGAGAAGGGGAAAAGCCACACCCAGCCTCCCAACCACCTCAGTACCCGGGGATGGGGAATGGCCACCTGATATCATCCCAAGGGCCCATGCTTCAAGGGTTCTGCTCAAGCGGTTTCAGTAGTTATGAATGCTGTCAATTTTGCCAATCCAAGAATGAGGAAATCCTTCCAAGGTCCACTGACTGACACAGTCCATCCCAGAGTCTCCATTTACCCAGATATTCATTGTCAATGCTTGATTGGGATAGTTGTTCAATTTGTTCTGCCCTCCTTCCTCTGCAGGCCCCAGTGGATTGCCACACCCTCCACGCGTATCTGGGACTGCTATCCAATGCTCCAACTTAGCCACTGAGGAGGCCGAGTTCTGACACATGCACTCCACAGTCAGCGGTTCAGTTGGGGGGATCCCCCAAAAAAACTAGTCCGAGGTTGACCCCCAACCTGACTGTTGTGTATGCTTGCCATTATTGGTCTGGTTCAATCTATTGCCCACATCAGCCAATGCACACACTAGTAGTTGTACTTGTTGGGTTAGATCTGTCTCCAGCTCCATCTCTTACGCTAATCAATGAATGCTGCAGCTCAGACCAGACCAGCCCACTACACACTACACACTACACCCTCACGTACACCAGTGGGAATACAGCCTAGTCAGAGTGACCCCCAACAACCCCATCAGGCCTACCCCCTGCCCCGATTCCTGTGTATGTTAGTATGTGCAGCAGACTGGTCCAGGCTATCCTAAATTCCATTCATCTCTTATACACATGAATGGGGCGCTGGAGCCTAATTCAACCCAATTGACCCCACGATCCAGCCCACACTCATACTGGTAGGTACCATCACCTGTCTAGCCAAGCTTGCCCTCAACTCTGGTTCTCATGCTCACCTTTGGAGTTGCAGCTCAAGTGATGGATTTCTTACACATGCACTTTGATGAAAAGATACACACAACTGAAACCACAGCCTTGAGGAAGAGGATGCAGATATTCAAGGAAGGGACTCTCATACCTGGGTGAAGTCTGGGTCTTGAGAGGGGTCACTGAAATCTCGGAACATTCCCACAGCCTGAAGATACTTTCTAATATGCTTCACTTTGCTTTCATCACGACCTAAAGAACATTTTAAGGGGTAATAAGTAACATATGTTAGTGTTTTCTGGTTAGAGACTATAAACTCAAACTTCCATCATGAACTGTACATGTAATATGCACTGGACTGACACACACACTAACAGCTGCATAGATATTTTAACTTCAGGCTAGCCTGACTCAAGCTGCTGCTGTTTTTAAGTTATTTATTTGGAAAGCAGAGTTAGAAAGACAGAGAGGAAATAGAGGGAGAGAGACAGACAGACAGAAAGAGAAAATGAGCAAGATAGACACAGACTAAGACCTTCTATCTGCTAGGTCATTCCCCAAATGGCTTCAATGGCTGGAGCTAGGCCAGTCCAAAGCCAGGAGCTTCTCTCAGGTCTCCCAAGTGGGTGCAGGGATCCAGCAGGGTAAGTTGGGCCACTATGGTGATTTCTCAGGTGTATTAACAAGGAGCTGAATCAGAACTGGAGCAGCTGGGATTAAAACAAGAGCCCATACAGTATATAAGTGCTTCAGACGGCAGCTTTCCTCATTGTCCACTATGCCGTAGAACGAGGCCCCTGCTGCTGCTTTTAATTTGGGAGATCATTTTTTTAAAGGATTTATTTATTTGAAAGGCCGAGTGCCAGAGAGAGGGAGACAGAGATCTTCCATCTGCTGTTTCACTCCCCAAGTGATGACAACAATGGGGCTTGCACAAGTCCAAGTCAAGAGTCAAACAGTTGAGCCATTTTCTGCTATCTATTGAGGTACATTAGCAGAAACCTGGATCAGAAGTGGGACATCCAGGATCTGACTTGGCACTTTGATAAAGGATGTTCGCTTTGCAACTGGTAGCTTAACACACAGTGCTCCAATTCTAGCCCTCACATCTGTCATTCTTATCAAAACGAGCATTTCATTTTCTGACAGAAAGATTCTAAGATGCAATTCTCTCTCCTTACGGCTGTGACACTTCATTAGGTGGACCATGAGTCTGACTAGCAGTCAATTTTTCTTTCAGATCCTTTGGGGAGTGAGCACATATTAAATATAATCACACTGGAACACATTAACAAAAACCTTTTTAAACTGAGCTTTCTCATCCCCCCCCCCTTTTTTTTTACTATTGCCAAAGTAACTTCCTCATGCTATGGGAGATGTGGATTTACTTAGAGTAAGACTCCAATGAGGTAAGAGTCTCCAGCCCTCACTTCAAACCTTACCTGCCAAGATCCTTTGCTGACCATCTAACACAGTCAAAGTACTCTTGCTAACTCAACCCCCTGCCCAACTTTCTTGTTTAGGCTTTTGTTGACTTGTTCACTGCATTTCCTGCTCACTAGAATATTAGGCTCAGAAAAGGCAAGAACTGCTTTTAGCCTACTCACTGTGGGACCTCTGAGACCAACACTAGATATTGAATCATTAAATGAATTTCTGAAAGAATATTTAATGATTTTAAAATAAACCCAGCAATTAAAAATTAAAAAGCTTTCTAAACATGAGTTAAATTACCAAACAAATATACAAATTAGAAACTGTTGCTGTTTTAAAAATGCTTTCACATGCAATCTCCCATTTCTCCTTTTGCATAGCCCTGCTGCCTTGGGCATGTCCGAGTGCTCCCTGGCTGGCAGGCTAGGAGCTGGCCTCCACTGTTTATTGGCCTCAGGTAATACCACTTCCTTGACTCTCAGTTTTCTCTTCCATTAGGTGGCTAACTCATCAGCCAATTCCCTCCACAAACTATGACCAGGATGACAGCCAAGGACAATCACGTATCTGGGAGTCTCCAAGGACTCATAGACAGCAGTTACTATCACTGAGAGCACTGTTTATCATCAAAAAACGAGTGGTAGGAGAATCATACAAACACCTAGGCTTCTGTCAACTTTCAATTGGCCACATTTTCTCTTACTTAAATTATAACAACCCATTGACTGTATACATAGAAAAACTTTTTTTTTTTTTCTCTAAATCTACCCAAAGCATCCCAGGAGCTAGAAGCAAAAGGCAATGCTCCAGATATTTGAATGTGGAGCCCCCATGTGCACGGCCTTCACTTACCTGTCTGCACCAGGTACTTAATGCTGACTTCATCAACTGGGAAGAAGGCGGCAGTTGCTCCATACTCCGGACACATGTTGGCAATCGTAGCTCGGTCAGCAATGGACAGCTGGGCTACTCCTGGCCCAAAGAACTCAACAAACTTACCCACGACCCCAACCTGGCGGAGGTGCTAAGCAGTGGAAACAAGAAAAAGTTTGGGGCCTGAGAGTCCAGATTTAAGATGCAGAATTACTACCTCGCAATTCTTATAAACTCATAAACAAATTAGCCCAATACGCTTTTGATTAATTTTTTTAAAGGCAAAAAAATTATGTTTCTCACATACAACATGTTATTCTGGAACAGAAAAGAGATATACTGAAAAAAGCAGTCAAGTCTGAGTGAATACAATGCAATGCTAACTTCTCAGTTTGATCTTGATCACTGTTCCAGGACTATGCTATGTTAACATTAAGGTGGGGTTCAGTGCTGTGGCATAGTGATCTAAGCTGCTGCCAGCATTGCTGACATCCCATACAGGAACCAATTCAAGTCCTGGCTACTCCACTTCTAATCCACCTGCCTGCTAAGGGGCCTGGGAAAGCAGCAGAGAATAGCGCACGTGCTTAGACCCCTGTATCCACATGGGAAGCTCAGAAGTTCCTGGCTCTAGGAATGAAACAAATGGAAAGAATATTTCTCATTCCCTCTAACTTTGCCTTTCTAGTGAATAAATAGATCTTTAAAAACGAAAAAGTAATAGAACACTTTCCAGCTTTTTTTGGAAAAGCATGTTATAATAATGTGACACCATGAGGGGAGAAACCTAAACACAACAATTATTCACAGAACTAACCAACAAACCAACATATAAACAATGACATGGGGGACAGTGTGGTGACAGGTTAATCTCCATCCTGAAAAGCCCATATCCCATACAAACATTAGTTCAAGTCCCAGCGGATCCACTTTCTATCCAGCTCCCCCACTAATGTGTCTGGGAAAGCAGCAGAAGATGGCTTTGGTGCTTGGACCCCTGCCACCTATGGGAGAAACTCAGGAGTTCTAGGCTATGGCTTAGCCCTGACTCTGCCCTAGCCATTTCAGCCTTATGGGAAATAAATCAGCGGATTAGCTATCATTCGCCTCTGCCTTTCAAATACATAAATAAATTCTTTAAAAGCCACATGAAAAAAATGCAACTACATTATAAACATGTATAGGAATGATTCTGCAAAACCTCGGGACTATTTCCAGGAATGGGGAAGTGATTTTACCATGAACATCACACACAATTCCTTCAAAATGAGAGAACTCTGAAACAGGGAAAAGTATTATTGACTGCTGAATTCAGGTGGTAGGCATATTAATTTCTGCATATTTAAGCTATTGAACAATTATTAAGATTTTAAAAACAGATTCATTTGACACCAAAAGAGTAAAATGAATACAATTCTCTAAGTTTAGCCACAGAATACTCTCTGGATTTCATCTCTTAGAATCATGACATCCTATTTTCTAGGACCTCCAGAGTACTTGGAAACTAAAAACAGGACTCCTTCATGTGTTCCTCTTCTGTTTGTCACTTTGTGAGGCCACTGTTACCTTGGTAATGGTGAGCACGATGTCAGTGGATGTCACCAGAGGGTCAGGCTTTCCCATCAGCTTGTAGCCAATCACCTGTGGCAGCACCATACTGATTGGCTGACCCAGCATGACAGCTTCCGCTTCGATACCTCCCACACCTGCAAGGTGAAGAAGGCTTTTGTTATTTCTCAACTAGAGCCCTCAGCTATTGATTCAGTGTCAGTAACAAGTAATAAATCTAGTTAAAAGGCTTAACTGGTTCAGTTATGTTTATATAAAGATCACTTGCTTTCCCCAAAGAGCTTTATCAAAGTCCCTCAGTGCCACACCCAATGAACAGCAGAGCTATGGCGCTTCCATTTTTAATAAACACTTCAGGTGATTTCCATTTATACTAAAACATCCTTGGCCCTTTTCCAGTTCTTTCTGCAAACATAATTAAGTGCCTAGTAGGTGAAAGGCATAGCACTGAACAAAACAAAAATATCTCCTCCTGAGTTTGTGGCTGTGTAAATTCATTTTATTAGGATTCAAAGGCATCAGTATGAATTAAGGAAAGCATATATGGAATGGAATTGGAAGAACACTCACCCCAACCAAGAACGCCCAAACCGTCGATCATGGTGGTATGAGAATCAGTGCCCACAAGGCTATCTGGGTAGTAATACCCATCTTGATCAAACACCACTCTTGCCAAGTACTCCAAGTTCACCTGATGGATGATTCCTGAGCCGGGAGGAATAATCCGCATGTTTCGAAAAGCCTGGGAGCCCCACTAAGATTGAACAATGGAAAGAACACTGTGAGCATCTGACATGTCTTCAGCCCTCTCCTCCTTATCCATTCATCTCACAGACACAGAAAACCAAAGGATGGAGCAGAACTCTGCCTATACCTTTAAAAATTCAAATCGTTCTCTGTTTCTTTCAAATTCTAGGTCTTGATTCTTCTGTAAACTGTCAGCCCTGTCAGAGATTAAAAAAAAAAAAAAGCATAAATTCCAAGACTTAAAATGTTACTGGGTAAAACTCACTGGTGATTACTAAAAAAGTGTTCCTGCTGGATGGCATGGGGAATTCTCCAGCAGTACAGCAGGGAGCAGCACAAATACAGTATTACTATTACAAGGGACTCCTACAATACCTTCAAACATGGCAGGCAGAAAACATGGCCTGAATTCAAATTAAACCCAATCTATTAATGGGAACAGACTCAAGGCATTCACAACAACAGCAGCTTAAACAATAAAGGAACACTTACTTCCACAGCCCCTTCTCATCTGTGCCCTGCCATGACCCTGCCCTGGCAGAGTCCCATCTGCTGGACTGCTATTTTCAAGTTTATGTTGGGAGCTAGCAAACCAGCAACAACGGGAGGTATCATTTTACTAATCACAATTTCCTGCCTCTTGGACAGAGGTTTACAGGAAAGCTGGTGCTGAGCCCAGTATCTGTAAACCCTGAGTAATGTTCTGAGGTTTAATCAGGGTAATTCAGTAAATCAGGAATGACACCAGCAATACAGGGCGTCAAACTTTAGATTTTACAAATTGTAGAGGTCAGAGTCATGGTAAATAGTTAGTTGCAACTTTGGTTCAATAGAGAAGATCCCTATAATTTGTATACCATGGACTAAGGAACTGTAGGAAAATGAAAAGATGCAACTGAGGGCCTGGCACGGTAGCCTAGTGGCTGAAGTTCTTGCTTTGAAAGCACCGGGATCCCATCTGGGCACCAGTTTTGATCTCAGAAACCCGCTTCCTATCCAGCTCCCTGCTTGTGGCCTGGGAAGCAACAGAGGACGCCCAAAGTCTTGCGACCCTGCAAGTGGGAGACCTAGAAGCAGCTCTGGGCTCCTAGTTTCAGATTGGCTTGGCTCCAGCTGTTGCAGCTGCTTGGGGAATGAATCATCGGACAGAAGATCTTCCTATCTGTCTCTCCTTCTCTATTTATCTAACTTTCCAATAAAAATAAATCTTAAAAAAAGACCCAAGCTAATGTTTTGCTAAGATTTTACCTGATTTAATTGAAGAACAGATTTATAGAGAGGAAAACAGACTTTTCATCTGCTGGTTCACTCCCCAAATGGCCACAAATCCCAGAGTTGGGTCAAACCAAAGACAAGGGTCTGGAACTCCACCCTCGTCTCTCACGTGAATGGTAGGGGCTCAAACACTTGGGCCATCTTTCCCAGGCTCATTACCAGGGGGATAGATCAAAAGTAGAGTAGCTGAGACTCAAACCAGCACTCACACAAGGTGCTGGAATCAAAGGCAATGGCTTAACCTTCTGTGCCACAATGCCAGTCTCTATAGCTATTGCTCTTGAATTAGCTACACCTCTTCAATTAGGTGCAATTAGTATGCACATAGGTTAAAGGAGAGAAATGAAAATCAGAGAGATTAAGAAACTTGCTTAAGACACCACAGCGAAGACATTGGCTTAAACAGAATTGAAACCCAGGAAGTCTGATTCCAGAGTTGGCATTCTTAGTCCTGATAGTGCCTCCCTGAAGGAATAGTCATAGGGACAGGGACTATGGCAGTCACAGCACCAGTAGTGGTATTAACAACCGCCATGAACAATACTGCTAAAATGAAAACTCAAGTCACAGTGCTCAGTGCTTCCACAGGTGAACTCATTCAATCACCATTAAACCCTTCACTGTTATCCTCACAGAAATAGCCACAGGGGCACAGAAGGCTAGATACCTTGTCCCAGGTCAGATGACTGATAAGTTACAGAACTGTCCCTTGAATCCAGCTGTGACTGGCTCTGGGGTCTCTACCTTCACTACTTCCTCACCCATCTTTCTCCTGTCACTTATTTTCTACTGAGAGCCTATGATATGGATGTACAACAGTACAAAAGGCACGCAGTCCCTGCCCACTGGAGCTAAGAGTTTGATATGAGAAGTAACCAGGTAATTATAAAAACATAATTATCAATGTTTGAAAGGGCAAGTACATGGTTCCATGGCATACACTGCCTTCCAGGACAGGGAACTGACGAAGTATGTAAGATGAAGGGTTTCGGCCAGGGAAGTAGAACTGGGGAAAAGGACTGGAAGCCCTTATTGCACACCTTACAAGGACAAGACTCAGGTACCAAACTAATTTTCTCTTTTGCCTTGGTGGGAGTATTGGTAAGTATCAATTGCTTCAATGGCATCAATGCTTGAGACTGTCTTAGGGCAGGGCCTACAAACTGTAGCCCATGGGCCAAATTTGGCTCAATGCCTCAATATGTTTAGCTCTCAATTTTTAAGTTTCTAAAGGCTAGAGGTGGGAAAAGAAGTATGTAAGACTGAGGACATTTCCTATATTTCCTTTTACAGCGGGTTTGTTGGTCTTTGCCTGAGAGAGTATGTGTTCATGTTACAGAAGAGCAAAAGTAAAAGGGGGGAACTCTGGCAGAGCAGAACGGGGAGACCCCAGTGCAGATCCTGGATCCACAGACCTGTGCTCTTCTCCAATTCCTTCTCACTGGTACCCGGAAGGTTCCAGCCCTCTGGACTCGCTGCCTTTTCAGATCAGACCAGTGAACTCCTGGGCATTTGTACAAAAATGCCTTGGGGGCCTTATGGTCAATGGGCCAAACTGTGCCCATTTTCACAAAATCTGCTCCTCTTGCCTTTTTGCCCAGATCTCATCAAATAACCACCTCTCTTAGAATGTATTACCTACCTCTATCTAGGCATTCATTCCTGAAGTAGCATCTCGATATTTTTCTCTGTCAAGTCAAAATGGTTTTCACACTATCGCTACAATCAGTTTTTTTTTTTATTATTTTTTAAAAAGATTTATTTTTATTATTTTTTTATTGGAAAGGAGGATATACAGAGAGGAGAGACAGAGAGGAAGATCTTCTGTCCGATGATTCACTCCCCAAATGAGCGCAACAGTAGACGCTATGCCGATCCAAAGCCAGGAGCCTCTTCCGGGACTCCCACACGGGTACAGGGTCCCAAAGCTTTGAGCCGTCCTAGACTGCTTTCCTGGGCCACAGGCAGGGAGCTGGAAGGGAAGCAGGGCTGCCGGGGATAGAACCGGCGCCCATATGGGATCCCGGGCGTGCAAGGCGAGGACCTTAACCACTTGCGCCACCGCGCCGGGCCCTACAATCAGTTTTCTAAAATAGATTATGCTGCACCAGCTGGAATCTGCTGATGGCTTCCCATTTTCTAACAGGATCAAAGTCCTCTTCTTCAAAAACCAAATCTTTCAAACTGAACTCAAATTTCCCTCATCACCCTCACCTATGCTCCAGTCCAAGCTCTCAGACTCAGCCCTCCTGCTCTGCCACAATCCCCACTTTCATAGGACTTTCATGCACATATCACTGCACATGCTTCTCTTTTCCAGCAACACTGGAAGGCCTTTTCCAGCACTACTCTCCTGTGCCACATCTCTGTCTCCAGGGAATTCTCTGATTCCCCAAGTCCAGATGCTCTGCATATCTGTCTGTAGTGACTATGTTTAGCCAACGGTGTAAAAATCATGTTAACTAATCTCATTTTTTTCTTCATATTTATTTTTATTGGAAAGACAGATCTACAGAGAAGGAGAGACTAAGATTTCATTCCCTGGTTCATTCCCCAATCTGAGCTGATCTGAAGCCAGGGGCTTCTTTTGGATCTCGCATGTGGCTGCAGGGTCCCAAGGCTTTGGGCCGTCCTCCATTGCTTCCCCAGACCACGAGCAGGGAACTGGTTAGGAAGTAGAGCGGCCAGGACATCAACTAGTGACCATATGGGATTTTGACCTTTGCAAGGTGGAGGATTAGACAACTGAGCCACAGTACTCTTTCCTCTTCTAAACCTACCTGTTTCTTGAACAAGTACTGGTTATTTAAGTCTGTTAAATAAATTAAAATAAAAAGGCATCTCTTTGGCCCAGGGCAATGGCTCAATGGCTAAATCCTCACCTTGTAAACACCAGTTTGTGTCCCAGTTGCTCCACTTCCCACTGAGCTCCCTGTTTGTGGCCTGAGAAGGCAGTGGAAGAGGCCCAAAGCTTTGGGACCCTGCACCCACATAGGAGACCAGAAGAATCTCCTGGTTCCTGTTTCTGGCTCCTGTAGCTACTTGGGAGTGAACCAGCAGATGAAAGACCTTTCTCTTTGGAAATCTGGTTTGTCTTTCCAATAAAAATAAATAAATCTTAGGGGGAAAAAAAGCCATCTCCAGGCATTACTTCTACCAGCAAAGTTGAGATTTATAATCATATGTGGCCCCCGACCCTGGTAGCCTCTTTTCTTCTGTTACCCTTTGAGCACTTGCAGTCAGCTGATCACTATTGCTTGTCCTCCCTGCAACTCCAAGCAGATGTCAGAGCTGCTCACAGTGGAAGCAAAGATGGAAGAGAACATAGGCCCAGAAAATGTAAGAGACATGAGTTCAGTAGTACCAACACACTCACAGGTTAAGACAAGCCATAAGTACGTAGGCTATTTTATAATATGGCAATTCCAGGTGAAAATACTTACTTGTGAAAACAACATATCTACTATATGCCAAGCTTGGCTACTTTTAGTTACTGGAATGAATAAAAATTGTTAATTAATAATTCCTTTTGTCACTCAAAACTTTCCAAAATCAGTCTAATTTAGTCCACTTCTAAGTAAGATCTCTGAAAGGGAAAGGCTTCACAAACTAACAAGGAAATTTCTCTGTACTTACATAATTTTAATTCAGAGTTGGATGTACTTCCGAGTTTCTGAGAATTATTTCAATGAATGTTGTTCCAAAAACTCAAACATTTACAGAGAAAATTTTCACACACATAAATTCTAGTACAAAATGTTATAAAATTGTTGAGATATTCTAAAAAGGAATTTCTATGGTAATTTTGTAAAACATTACAATAATGTGTTAGTCAGATGTCCAATTGCTAAAGACAGTTCAGGTCAATTAATATTCAAATAAGGCAAAAGCTTAGAAATATTTAAGGGAGAAATTATGATCCCAACACCGCTTCCTCAGCTTTCAGGCTCACTTCTGAAAACAGCTGGAAACAAGCCCTAAACACAAATGTCACATGTAATTCCTTATAAAAAGGGAGAGAGTAGGTCAAATTGCAAATTCAAGAAATAAAAACAAACCACCACCAACAGAAACACTTGGAATAGACAAATCTTTATCTGTGCATCTTTGCCAAAGTTATGTTTATCTGATCAAAGTACAACCCTGATTTTGCTGTTTCTTTATAGTGTTTTCAGTATTATAAGGTCTAAAGGGTAAAAAAAAAAAAAAAAAAATCACAGTCAACTTGGTGATGACCAAGAGAGGCTATCAGCTGTGAGCTCCTTGAATCTGGAGTTAGCAGATTTTAGACATGAAAACAACAATTGTGTCTCTACCTACCACTTCTCCTTCCAGGCCTCTGAAATGATCAATAATCCATCAACATCAATGAGAAACCCCCAGAAAGATGAAACTGAACTTAGCAATGATTCATGAAGCTGACTTAAATAACTTCTGAGGTAGGACTTCAGGAATCTCCCATACTCTTACTTCACTTTTTGTTTTGTTTTCAACTCTTTTATTTAAAATAAAAACATTCAGGGCTGGCACTGTGATAAACTGGAATAAGCCACATGAGAGTCTTATCTCTAAGCACTAGTTTTGGTCCTGCTTCTGATGCAGCTTTCTGTTACACTAAGAAGGCAGCACAAGATGGCTCAAGTATTTGTACCCTACCACCTATGCAAGTGACCCAGGCACAAATTCTGGGCTCTAGGCTTTGATGTACTCCAGCCCTGGAGAGTGAACCCGTGGACGGATGATCTGTTTCTCCCTTTTTCTCCTATCAGCCTGCCCTTCAAATGAATCAATGAATAACATGTGATTTAAGGGGAGGGGGTAGATACGAAAGCTATGTCTAAAGGTAAATTAACAGTTCAAAGCAAAGGGATGGAATGGTGACTCCTGAGTCTGTTTCATTGAATTATCAATTTAGGAGAAGGCAGAGTTCTCATTAACCCAAACTTAACCAACTATAACACCTAATACTGATTTGAACATGACAAGTTTCTAAATCTCTTTTGAAGGTATTCAGAACCTACTTAAATACCCAAAAAAGCAAAATTGTTTCTGATTCCCTTTGGATGTTCTGTTTCATAATCCTTTTAAACTTTTTTTTCTTTTTACATTATTTATAATACAATTCTATAGGCTCTGGGATGTCCTCACCCCAAATCCCCTCCTCCCTACTGATATCCCCTAAATTATGACAATAGTATAGTCATTCATAAACAGTTATAAGTCCACCATTCTGCTATTTAAGTGTAACCTGACAATGTAGGTATGGGCAATGGCAGAGTCAAGATATATTTTACAGTTTCATTGGGTGTCCATCTTTGATCTAGAAGTAGAAAAGCATGCTGCATTGTATCTGTACATCTGGATATGATAGTCTGTTACAGTTACTATACATCCTCTTAAACGAAAACCATAAAACAAAAACAGGAAGAAAAACAGAAAATTTATAACAAAGTAACACGCTACTGAATGACGATGTGTAGCTAAAGAAATGAAAATCAAAAACCTTCTTGAAGAAAATGTTATTGTATGACATATGTATCACTGAATAAGAAAAAAATTTTTTGAAGAAATTAAAATAAAAACCAAAAATATAAAAACCACGAGGTGTAGCAAAAACAGTATTGAGAGGGTCATTTAAAACATCAGGTGCTTACAAAAGAAATTGAAATGACTAAACCCAAAGCAAAAATAAATGGAATTAAAATTGAAAGACTACAAATTGCAATAAGAGCCATTTTAAATTAAACTTTTTAAAAGGTTTTATCTATTTATTATTGGAAAGTCAATTATACAGAGTAGACAGAAATTCTGTCTGCTGGTTCACTCCTAAGTGGCCACAATGGCTGGAGCTAAGCCAATCTGAAGCCTGGAGTATCTTCCAGGTCTCCCAGGTGGGTGCAGGGTCCCAAAGTTTTGGGCTATCCTTGACTGCCATCACAGGTCACAGGCAGCAAGCTAGATGGGAAGTGGAGCAGCCAGGACAAGAACTGGCACCCACATGGGATTCTGGCTCATGCAAGGCAAGGACTTTTAGCCACTAGGCAATTGAGCTGGGCCCAAGCCATTTTTTTAAGAAGAGCAAAACCTATTTTTAGCCAGACTAGCAAAGAAAAGCAAGAAAGAAAAACGAAGCAAAATCAGAGATGAAAAAGAAAACATCCTAAGAAACTAGCAAGGTGATCTCTTCTTGCTTAATCGATCCTTAGCGCTAAAGTCTATATTATTTAAGAATGCCTACACCAGCTTGTTTTTCCTGGAATATCACTTTCCAACCTTGCACTTTTAGTTTCTGCAATGCTTTATTGGTGGGATGTTTCTCATGTAGGCAACAGATGGGTCTTATTTTTTGTTCTACTCTACTAACCTATGACAATTGATTTGATGAATTTAAGCCATCACTCAGGGTTAACATGGATAGTCTGATCCTGTCATTTTAGCAATGAGTTGTTCACTGTTAGCTTAGTTGTCTTTTGTTGTTTTTTATTGGGACATTCTCCATATTTGTCTTTGGTTTTGGTGGGTGTTATTCTCTCTGTCAAGAGAACATCTTTATCATTTGTAGGGCAAGTCTGGAAGAGGCAAATTTCATTGAGCTTTTCTTCACTGTGGAAGAATTTTCATTTTCAAAGACAAAGGAATGCTTTGCAGGGTAACTATTCTGGGCTGACGAATTTTTTCCTTTTAGAATCTGGGCTATGCTTCTCTATTCTCTTTGGGCTTGTAGAATTCCTCTGAGAGGTCAACAGTGAATCTGATTGAGGTTTCTCTATAATGTTAATCGAATTTTTTTCCACATGTATATTTAAGAATCTTTTGCCTTTGTTCAACTGAAGAGAGCTTGATTATCAGGTGTTGTGGTTAAGATCATTTTTGGTCAACCCTATTGGGAGTTCTGTGCCCCTCTTGTATTTTGTTTCCCAAATCTTTCTCCAAATGAGGGATTTTTTTCTTTTATTATTTTAACATATTTTCAAAGATTTAGTTTTTTTTTTTCATTTTCCACAAGTATGACAACCACTTTAATCTAGCTACCAATATTTTCATTTAACCCAATGTTAATTTCAAAAACACCTGGCTTAGCATCAGAACTTCCTATTATACACTTAACTTTTTTTTAATTGGGAAGGCTGACCAGATTTATGGAGAAAACAGACTATTTCCCAAAGAGTCACCACAGCCAGAGTTAAGCTGCTCCAAAGGCAGGATTTTCTTCCTGGTCTCCCACACGGGTGCAAGGTCCCAAGGCCTTGGGCCACTCTCTACTGCTTTTCCAGGCTACAGGCAGGGAGCTGGATGAGAAGCGGGCCACCAGGATATGAATCAGCACCCATATGGGATCCCAGCATTTGGAAGGTAAAGATTAACCCATCAAGCCAGGCCCTACACTGAACTCCTGTGTTCTGGGAGCTGACATTCTCCTTACCAAGTCAACAAAAGGAGGAACTTCCTTTGAGGATTACCCAATTACAGACACTAAGTCTTCTAGCAAGTTGAATAATAGGGAGCTTGATACAGGCTGCAACATTTCTAATAGAAGAGAATTTAAACCGGCTTTGAAAGAAAGGCATGTGTTTTAAGAAGAGAGGAGAGGATATTTCAAACAAAAGAAGGAGGAAGAACATCAGAGGATAAAAGCAGTAGGCACAGAAACAAGATCAGAGTTACCGACAGCCAGATATGGAACAAATGTTTCGGACTGAAGAAGGAATACAGCTCCAATGGATGAAAAAACAAAACCCAAATCCTTTGAAAGAAAAACACATACAACTGTTATGGCAGAACTTCACATGAGTGTTTTCACGAGCTGTATTCAAGGGCAGGCTGCTCTCACCCAAGAAAACATGCATTTTAAATATCCTTCCCCTGAAAAACTGTCACTGGGAAACATATTGAATGTTCCTAAAAATATTTTTAAAATTTTCTTTTATATAGCTATAAAAGAAGACCTGTGATCTAAAACTTTGCATGAAACAGAATATCCAAGCCTTCATTTTTAATCTCTCACCTTCTGTTGAAATCAACCTGGATGGAGTGATCAATTACAAGATCAACAGGACAGATAGGGTTTATTTTCTCTGGATCTCCCCCTAATTTTTTCACAGCATCACGCATTGCAGCAAAGTCAACCACAGCTGGTACACCCCTAAGAAAAGAGAAGCAAGCAAAAAATAAGTCTTACACATGTATACTATTTCAGATTTGATAACATGGGCAACAGACTATCTCAGAGGAGGTTAATAAAAGGTGAACTAGAAAACAGAAAACTTTTAACTGTCTCGTTGAAAAGAAAACATATAGGGAATAAATACTATGACTCAGTGTTATCTCTACATGGCTTTATCACTGTATTAAATTTAATGACAACCATGTTCCAAACAGAAGAAATCTAAAAAAACAACACACAGAAACATGTGTTGCCATGCCTTTCCCATTCACAAACACTAGAATCTTTATGACCAAGTGGGGTAACTCCACAACCTAGCATCCCTAAGAAAACCCCCTTTTACTCTTCCTACTAGGGAGTCAAAAGCTCTCTTTTGTCTTCAAAGATGTCTGGATGTGTGGGTAATAAACCACACAGTCACTCTAAGTTTTTTTTTCCCCTCTTTTTTGGTTCATTTCTTGAAAGGCTGACACGGGAGGTAGAGGAGAGGAAAGTGATTCAGGCTCACGTAAAGTCCTGTAGGATGACGCGGGCGGGTTTAAATGGCACTTCTATGTTCTTATGCTGCATGACATTCCAGTTTAAGATATTTTCAATGTCTTCTTTTTTAACCAAAAACTTGTCACAGTTTCGCACAGCTGCCTCCAGCAGAACTCTGATTGAAAATGGTAAGCGTCCTGTGAATAACAGAGAACAAACAAAACCATCAGAGCTCCATTAAAGCCAATTTCTAGATAAACTTGATACAAGACATCAGACCATTCACACATAGTGACCAACAGTTAATAAAGTACGTGAATATGGAAGAAGTTTAGCAAATAGGTATCAGTAGGAATTGCCCACAGAGTGAATAATACTACAGATCAGCTTACTCTCTCATATTAAATTGGCTGCTTTGCTTTGGATATCAACAAAATATATTTACACACATGGAGAATATTTCTTGTGAAAGCTTTTACTAAAAAAATAAGTGATCTTTTTGTAATTATTGTAATTAAGACCAAAGACCAAAGCACGTCCATCTTTCAAAGGAAATACATGTCTAAAACACTGTGAACCATGGTCAATAGAAACTGGAATTAAATAAATCTAATTTTAAAAAAATAGTAAATTAATTTATTCATCAAAATAAAGGTTCTACTTTGACACATGAAATTTACTGTTCGGGGTCGGGCACAATGGCCTAGTGACTAAATCTTTGCCTTGTATTTGCCGGGATCCCACATGGGTGCTGGTCCAGCTCCCTGCTGGTGGTCTGGGAAAGCAGCAGAGGATGGCCCAAAGCTTTGGGACCCTGAACCTGCTTGGGAGGCCCAGAAGAAGCTCTGGCTCTTAGCTTTGGATTGGCTTAGTTCCATCTGTTGCAGCCACATGGGGAGTGAACCATGGACAGAAGATCTTTCTGTTACCTCCTTCACTTCTGTTTATGTGACTTTCCAGTTTAAAAAAAAAAAAAAACACTTTTTTTTTTTAAAAGAAAATTACTGATCAACATGGAAAATGCAAGCTAGAAGAAAACAATGCATAGGTAGGAAAAAACACAGGATCTGGGAAAAAAGACCTTTGTACTTGTCCTCTGCTACTACCCATACACTTGCTACTGAGCAGGTCTGTTTCACTCTTTGGGCCCCAGGTTCCTCAGAATTTCTTTTAGTTTATAAACATGACTCTGCAGAGCTGCTATTCAGATAAAATATTACCCATATATACACACTATTTATCATGTAGTGTCACAGAAACTACAATTTTATAGATAATTATTACCTACTTAAAAATGATCAGTACAAGAAAGGCATATGTGAGTTTTGTGCTTAATCCAAGAATATCCATCCATTTTCTCTACTACTCCATATTTCAACACTTATAAAAATGGATTGTTAGGCAAATTGTTAGCAGTTTCTAACTGCTATTAAAGCAATAACTTCATTAAGCCATGTGCCTACCATATCTTGAATCTTCTAATTTATTCAAATTGAAGAATTTCTTTCCTGGCTGTGCAGGATCTAATGGCTCAGCAAGGTGTGCGAATGGGTTGTTCATGATTACTGATGGCCACGTGTCTCTGAAAAAGAAAGGGGACATTTATTTCTGCTTTGGAAACTGAATCTCATTTAACAACTATGATACACATTCACTTAAAGAAATCACTTCCTACAAATAGGGGGATGGAGACATTTACACAAATAAAAGAATGACACTCTTAGGAAACAATGATTTGGGCTAAGCCACTTGTAAAGCAAGCAACGGACTCTCAAGACAGCATAAAACTTTAAGTTTCTTTTGTTCTATTTCTATAACTTCCCAACACTGTTCTACTGGTCAGAAAGAAAAATATAAATGAAGGCTGTCTCACACAGTACATCTTAAATATAGGAACAGACTTTCCAATTAGATTTGTGGATTGGCAGGAGGTAAGAGTCCACAGCAGATGACACAATGAAGCCATATAAACCTTGAACTTTGGTTGTAGCTATTTTCTGATGAATTTCCTGTTACAACAACCTCTGAAGTATTGTTAATAGTCCTGACCATAGGAACTGCTTGTCCTTCCGAATCTCTCCTGGTACTGGTATCAGCTGCCATTTGGCAGGAGAGAGGTAAGACATCTGATCCACCCTGGGCAATGGGCTTTTTTCTCTGGGGATACTGGATGAAACTAAAGAAAGTACTATGAGATACAGGAACATATTGTAGCTACCTACATACCCTAGGAATCTTAGAATTACCTGGTCATTTTGTTAATAACTAACTAACTAACTAAGGGTTCCTAAGTAACACCTCTCACCCCTTCATCTCCTGAATCACAATCGTTGGGAAAGGAGTCAAAAATCACCATCTTTAATCTCCAAGTTGATTCTAGCACATGTTCAGTTGAGAATCATAACTGGGCACTTTGCAATGCCAGGTAAGGGACACGTACTAAATCAGGAGGCAAGGAGGCAGCACAAAAGATCCAGGAAACAACAAAGGAACATTTTGGAACAGGAGCTAGACAACTTGACTAATTCCACAGACTGGAAGACAGATTTAAATAGGTGACAGTGCTACTATCCCTATGATTTGTCACCCATGCCACAACCCAGGCTTCACTAATTTTTTTTTTAAGATTTATTTTATTGGCTGCAGCTCCCACTGGTTTATGCAAGGGCCAAGTATGTGCTGGGCAGCACCAGGCTGGACTGCAACAACCATAGGTTCCAGTGGAAGTCGGGAGTGAAAACCAACCCAGCAATTGCAACCACCAGCTGATGGGGTGATGGACTGTGCCGGACCCTGTACTTGCTAGCACATACAAGAATCAGGTCCAAGAACACCTCAGACAAAGTTTCATTGGAGATCTCCCCAATCAAAATGCTGGACTCAGAACCCTAACCAAGAAAAGAGAGAAGACAGAACAAGTCAACCAACCATCTCAGCTATATCTTGGCAGCGAAATACAGGGCAAACAGACTTTATGATGGACTACGGCTATCAGTGGAATCCTCAAGGACCTCATAGTGCTTGGAGTGGGAAGATTGGCAGCGATTCATAACTGTTGAAATATCAAAACCACTTGAGCAAGAACCTCAGAGCATGCCCTACATCCAGGACCTGGGGAAGGTGCAAAATTGGGTGGACTTTCTCCGTTAATATCCCCCTTTAAACATGAAAGAAACAATTTAGAAAAAACAATAGTCTTACCCACTTTCCTGTAGCCCTTGACCCTTTTTACCTTAATTAACTATGTAAAGATTGTAAAATATATATATATTATATATATAAGATTTATTTTGAAAGGCTGAGTTATAGAGAGACAGGTCTTTCATCCACTGATTCACTCCTAAAATTGCCACAACAGCCAGAGTTGAGCCAGGCTGAAGCCAGGAGCTTCTTTCAGGTCTCATATGTGGGTTCAGGGGCCATTTGGGGCCATCCTCCACTACTTTTCCAGGAGCATTAGCAAGGAACTGGATTGGAAGTAGAGCAGCAGGAGCTTGAATCAGTCCCTATATGGGATGCCAGCACTACTGGTCATGGGTTAATTCACAATACCACAATGCCAGCCCTCAGACTTAAATCTTAACTCCAAACAGAAGCAATTGCAACACAGCAAAACTACTGTTCTGCCCAACTGGAAAAATGATCAATGGAAGAGTAGCCCACAGAGGCTATGGATGTTGCCCATCTGCGGCTCCTGCAGCTTGTATAGGATGTGTGCTTTAGTGGTTAGGATGTCACTTGGAACACCCATATCCTCTAAGGGAGCCTGGTTTTGAGTCCTGGCTCCATTTTTGATTCCAGCTTCCTGCTCATGCGCACTCTGGGAGGCACTGGTGATGGTTCAAGAATGTGGATCTCGGCCTCTCACATAGGAGACTTGGACTGAATTCCATACTCCTGGCTTCAGCCTGTTCCAACCTTGCTTGTTGCAAACCAACTGAAGAGTGAATGAGATGAAAGATCTCTGTGTTAAAGCAATACCCTCAGACATTCCTCTCTGTATCAGGTTTTCCAATATATCAAAGGGACATTCCCCATCCCCAGGTACTGATGTAGTTTGGTAGCTGGGAGTGTTCTCCTCTCCCCAATACAGGAGAAGAGAGAGGAAAAGGAAAATTATAAGCATTTGCTTAACGCACCTTACCCCATACCTCAACTCTCCCTCCTCATTCGATGGTCCTCATGGGCCTACATTCTTGTCAACTACATAAACAACATCAAAACTTAAATTAAATTTTAAAAAAGATGTGTGTGTCTGCCTCTCAAGTTGAAATAAACTCAAATTTACTTTTTTTACTGGCTTCTGTACTGACACTCTTACCTCCCTCTCCTCTCCACTTAGAAACTAGGTTACTAGTCAATATCGTAGCAATAAAGCAAATTCTACTTGAAGAAGTTGTAGGAAAGAGGAAACAATTAGTACTAATTACTACCATGTGCCAAGTGCTTTACACTATGATTCTCTATTCCTGCCCACATTTCCATAAAGGAAAGCCTATCATTATTCCCACTGAACAGCTCAGAGGGATGGAAAAACATGCCCTAGGGAATACCTCTAGAAGCAGTGAGGATCTGAACCCTGGCTCTTTCCACACATACTCCTTCTGTCTGGGTGACAGACTCATCTCTGCAAGTGATGCTTGCCAGCTGTCTTGTCACTAGGGCCTGGGACTGAAGAGAGGCACAAGAAATCCTCAGCTTTAAATGCAGGAGGTGCCTCTACTATTTTCCAGAGTTCCCCAGCAGTTACATCTGATCTACGCATTATCACAGGTTCCTTGTCATTCTTTACCAGGCCACAGGTCAGTAGCAAACAACTAAAAACCGGTTTTGCTACAAAGTTGAGAAACAGCCCTCTATAAGCCTGCAGGACTCTAGAATTCAGAACCACTTCGAAGTCCCACCCATAGCACCTTGACTGCAAACCTCCTTGCAGGAGTTTCTGGAGGTTTGGCAAATCCAAGAGAAAGTCAAAATCAACCAAGGGTCTAGGCAGGTATGAGGGAAAAGATCTTTGGCTTGGGAATGGGTCCCAATCCTGGGAAGAATCTGGGCATTGTCAATGTTTCCAAGGTCCACTTTTCCTTGGCCAGAATTCCACTCTTTCCCTAATTGTCAAGTGACATTATGCAACTGCAAACCACTGGCCATGCAAACTCCAAAAGTACTCCAAAATCTGGGGTTTGTTTGGTCTAGTAACCCGACCAACTGGCTAGGGAGTCCTTCCTATTACCCCCACCTGCAGAAACAAGTCATAGTCCCTCTGATTCCTGCCTTCTCATCTCCCAGCCCTCCTCAGGCTGCTTGATTCTTGCCTCTTTCCTGAGTTCTATCTGATCCTATTCAATAAAAACAAAGGAGAGGAATGAACATAGAGTTCTTGTAGGTTGTGGGGGAGGGATGAAGCGTTATCTTAGCTTGTTTTTTCCACACACACACTTCTACTTTGTTGGAAGGGAAAAAAGAGTTAGCAATCTATTCCTGTGGCAGGTGTTCTGATTTTCACAGAAAGGGCTGAGCCTGCACGAAGGCAAGAGGAAAGAAAAAAGGAAGAGGGAAAGAAAGTATGGGCAATGTTCTCTTCAGCAGTGACGCTGGAGCAAGCACTCAGAACACGTCCTTCCTGCATGCTTGTTAGAACGCTAAGGACTGCTGAATGCTTGCCGCCAACCACTGAATCAAGCAAAGTAAATCTATAGTTCTCAAACAAAAGGACTCAAAAAGGAGATATCAGCATTGTGCCCCAAACTCTTCACCTACCTGTAGTCTGAAAGACAAGATTATTATTTGGTAGAACAATATTCTTCAAAGCTAACCTATCCAGAAATACCAGCTAGGTGACTTTGTCAAGATTCCTACATGCATATTTTGTGCATGGAAGAGTGCAAATGGGGAGTGCAATGTATTATCTCCAAGTCTTAGGTTAAAATACTGAATAGTGGGCATAAGCAGTCTAATTCGAGGTGGCTACTTAGCAAATACATCACACTTCCCATAAAACTGTAAAACAGTAAAGTTCTGAGCAGGGATTCCATAGTCTTGCTACCTGCTATTGACCTCATTGTTGGTTACCATTAGATGACCTGCAGCTCTGCCTTCACTTCTGAATATCTGACAAAATAGAACACCTTGTCCTTAGAAGCTAAAGAAGCAATGAGAGAAAATCAAAGAATGTCCAGTTTTGTGTAAAGAACCTTAGAGATGAAACCACGAAGCTACTATAAGAAAAAAAGAAAAACACTTCAAGGCATGGACAAAACAAACAATTCTGGGGAAAGACCCCAAAAGCAAACAAAACTTACGCAAGAGAAACAAGACTGCATCATAGAAGCGTATGCACAGTAAAGAGATAACTGAGGAATAGAGAAAATGTCTCAAAGTAGTCTTCTGATAAAGGACTAGCATCCAGAATATACAAGGAACTCAAAAGCTCAATAGAGAAAAGCCCAAAGCAGTGAAGAACTGGGCAAAGGATGTGAACAGATATCTCTCAAAAACAAAAACAAAAACACTAAAAGCCCAAAATACAAGAAAAAAATGTTTAGTATCAATAGCTAGCAGAGCGATGCAAATCAATACCACAATTAGGCAGGGCACATCAGTCACAGTGGCTATTACCAAAAAAGACAAACTTAACAGAAGCCTGCAAGGGTGTAAAAAAAAAAAAAAGGGAATTCCTGTATACACTGGAAATGCAAGTCAGTATAACCATATGGAGAACAGTATGAAGGTGCCTCAAAAAATTACAAATATATCTATCATGCGACTTGGGTACGTACAGGAAGGAGATAAAATCAGCATATATGAAGACATCAAAGCACTGCAATGTTCATTCATCCCAGGCAAGACATAGAATCAACTTAACTGCCATCCACTGATGAATGAACAAGAAGCATACAGTATTTAACCAGAAAAAAAATGAAATACCATTATTTGCAGCCAAAATATATGGAACTGGAAGTCACTGACATAAGGCAGGCACACAAATATGACAATGTTTTCTCTCAAAGGTGAAAGTCAAAAGTTAATCTGAACTCAAAATATTGGTGACTAGAGGCTGGCAAGAGTGGAGGGAGGTCACAGGCAGTCAGCTGGAGGAAAGGGGGTCTGGTGTCCCACAGCAGTGTGTGACTAGAGGTCATGCTTATATGTCATACACTGAACAAAGAACTGGAAGAGAGGAGCTGGTAGACTCCAAACAAAGAAAAGGGCAAGAAAGATTAACTGTTTTATTCTATTTATCTGGATAAAATATTGCACACTGTACCCAATAAGTGTTCCAGTAATGCATGCTAATTCAAAATTTAAACAAAAATAACTAAAAACCCAAACCTTACAGTTTATATAGCATTCTCCTGACAAGGAAATACACACTGAAAAAAAAGTGATTGCCTGTTATTTTAGCTAAGCCCAAAATGCCTCTCTTATTCACCAATGCAGTGAAACCATACTGAGGATTTCTTAAATGGTTCCTATGTAGCTTAAGATGGAGAGCCTGGTACTTGCTTCAAATGCACCAATGCAAGCAGCCCTTCCCTTCCCTTCTTGGCAGGTCCCCAGCTCCTTTCAACCCCTTTCAGTCCCAACAGGACATCCAACTTGTTGAACCACACTTACTTAGATTCTAAGAACTTTAATAATGCTATGATGTTAAAAAAAAAAAACTCATTGTAGAAACTAAAGAAAACACAAATGAACACAAATTAACACAAAGAAAAGTCCTCTGTAATAAGGTAGTTTACAATTTCACTAATCGTGACTTTTAAACACTTAGATTTCATGGGGAAAAAAAACAGACCTCACATTGCTTTGCAGATTTTTTCATTCAGCAACTAACCACAAATATTTTAATAGAGCAATTATGTCATCTTTTACATTACTGTTAACTATACCATTAAAATCTATCATTTATTGATATGCAATGATTTACTTTAGTCCTTAGGTTGTTCCCAGTATTACCATTCAAACAAGGCTGCAATCCTTGTACAACACAGCTCTAGGAGGTTCTGCATCTATTCCATCAGACTTCTAGCTTTCAGCTCCAAGAAGCAATTCAGCTGAATGAAAGGTTTACGTTCCTTTTATTCTGCTACCCATCACCAGGACATCTGGCAAGGGTACTAATTTAATGATTCTTCTCTGAAGCAGTGAACAAGGATGCCTAATCCAGGAAATATAATTTGTTTTTACCTTTGGCAAACTGATGAAAACACCCATTTTGGTATCTCCCTAATTACTAGTGATGTTAAGTGATTTTCCATCTCTGTTTTAGACATCTGAGTTTCTTCATTTGTAAACTGCCTGTCTACCAGACGGGTCAAACTGGCGACACTACGATGGCCTCAGTGACCAAATGTTCTCAGTGACTGATCTACTGGTGTGGTTGAGACTCAGCTCTGTAACCCTGGAGGGGGCTGGCATTGGTCTTGAGGCTTGAAGTTTACAACATTTCTTCTTTATGAATGACCGCCAATTCCAAAGGCTATTGCACAATTTGACCTCAGGCTTGGGTACGTCATGAGCCTCCATGGTTACAACATAGATAAGAGGCTGATCAGCTTAAATCATGGGCAAAATCCTCACTGGGGTTAGTGATCTTGTCTGTGCATGAATCCAGACTGAATACGTAAGCTCGGTAACAGTCTTGCAAGCAAACTTTATGAAGGAGACTGAGCACAGAATATGGATAAATGCTAACCCAACCTTCTTGTCAGAAACCACGCTGGACCACACACCCAGTTGACAGTAAATAATGTTAGTATTGGCACCTCAAAGCAAGGCCATGGTTTGGTGTTTATCTGTCTCATTCAGATTCACAGAAATATTTTAGTTGATTGACATTAGCCAAATACCAATGATCAGACAAATACAATATTGCTCTCTTAGGGCGTCTAATCAATCTCTGGAGTATATAAATCTATGATTCTATTGCTTGATTCTAATAGGTTGCCTCATGATAAAAAGGCACAGATGTAAATAGGCCCTACAATGACCAGAGATATTTTCAGTTAGAGGGAGTAGAGAGGAGTAATCTTGCAGAGAACTCCCGTCTGTAGCCGGGTGAAAACAGCTTGAGTGTGTGGCAGGTGTGGTGTTAGGTGGTCAAGTTCAGGGAATATAGTACACGCCAGTTCCAGGAGGAGCTTGTACAGTTTCAAAGAGCCTAGAGTTGATATGTTTAGGACCCCTATAGACACAAAGAAGTTTTTAAAATCTATGCACAACACCAGAAAGAGATTTCTTCTGTATTTAATGTGTTTGCCAAATCCCTCCTCCTTCCTCGCTTCTTAAATACGTTCATCCTGAATGTGTGTGGTTTCTAACTCCAAAGTTCAAGTAGTAGTCATATGTCTCTAGAGTTTATGGCAGTTCACTCTAAATTAGCTTCCTTTTTTTTTTGCCTAAGGAGAAATTAATTGGCTCCATTCTGAAACTGTTGTATATCTAAACATTGTTACTTATAAACAACATTTTTTTTTGGTCAAGAGTAAGATTCCAATAATGCTGTTCATATAAGTATAAACTTAAGGTCAGAACCATCCAGGCCAGGGAAATCAGTATGGCCTGCTAACTTGGCTCTTTCACAGGCAGAGGCTAGAAATATTAGTTCCTTGCTCTATTAAATAAAAACATATGGAAAACTAGCCTAAATACTTAGGAGATTTCCCAGAGACTAGGTCACCTCTTTGGTACATTAAGCTCTTGCATAAAAGTGATTTCAGCAAAACAAAAATCCATTAAATATGACATTTATAAATAAAAGAACTGTGAGGGAGAAGCCTTAAGAACATCTATTTCATGAGATGATGGAAAAACAAAAAGTGATGCAGGAGGGTATGGGAGAAGGAAACAACTTCATGACAACCCAACTCAATCCATCAACACATTTTCCTTGAACACAAATCACACGGAGCATGCACTGCACCCTGGAGATGAGTCAAACTCCACCCTCTTCTGGATTAAAAGCTTTGCCGTCACATAGTAACGTGTCCATTTTTGCTAAAATTTTAAGTTATGAACCTCTTTTCTCTCAATTTTCCATCCTATCCTAGATAACTGAGTAGAAAGTTATATACATAATTCTTGATTTTCTTTTAAAGCTATAATGACTGTTAAATGACTGTTGTTTTCACCTAGCCACATAGCTTTTCTGTGTGTTAGTTTCCCAATATATAAACAAAGATGACAATTTTTAAAGTCCTAAGTAAAAAACAAAAATGAGTCATTTGTTCAGTGTATATTTATCCCAAATGTGTAGTATGTGCCAAGAATTATTCCAGATGTTAGGGATATGAAAGGAGAGACAAATTGCCCACCCTCACAGTACTGTCATTTTCATGGAACAGGACAGACTATACAAATAAATGATCAAGCCCTGTCCAGTGGACAAAGCGAGGAAGTGTAGAGACTGTGAGAAATGTTAAGAGAGCAAAGAGATCAGTGACATGGAGTCACTCAAGTTGAGCCATGGAGCAAGCAAAGGGACAAGCTATTTAGAATATGAGGAAGAAGACAGGTCATGAGCAAAGGCCCTGAAGGGGAAACATGGTCATGGCCAGGCCACAAGGAGCTCTGACAGTCACTACAGGAACTCTGACAACCTACAAAGTTCTGGTTATATTCTACATTTAAACTGTAGGTTTCCAACATCCAAATCTATTGCAGCTTAACATGAAATGAAATCATAATATGGAAGTATTAAAGTACACTTATAAAGCAGCTACTTCTAGAAATCTTGCCTTTGTTTCCTTCAACTTCAGTATGAAGTAACACTAGAAATTCTTGCTTTGTATGACAAAAACCACCAGGACTCAACTGCATACAGCCACAGTCAAAAATAATGGTCAAGATTTGGAGCCTGGGGCAATGCCAGCCATAGCAGTGCCTGGCTCAGCAGCCTCTGCTTTTCTAAGGTTCCCCTAGTTCTGAGCTCACTGGTCAAGAGGGAATAGAGTGTCAAAGAGAAAGACTTATACAGCATGCCCATTGGGCTCATCTGTCATCAGACAACAGCGCAGACTCAAAATCCAGAAACACTCATTTTTTCCTTTTTAGTATCACCATGAACTAACAAAAGACAATGTTTCATAAAAAGTCTGGGTGAATGCCAGTATTTCTAACCCCCAGAGAAGAGGCTCAGAAAAGAAACTTATTCATGGGGTCAGAAACATTTGGCCAGAAAGTAGAGGAAGTGCAAGGACACGGCTCCTTAGAACCATGCTGGAGCTCATCATCTAGTCTCCTCAGTTAAGGTCATTCCCAGCCAGTTCAGTTTATGGGGCTCCAGGCACCAGTGGGGGTTAATCAACGACAGCTAGCCAATTAGATATTATTGCAGCCAGGTTCTAAAAGCAGGAGGAACAGAGAGCAAACTATCATTTGGTTTCTTTTCTTTAAAAAAAAAAATAGTTTTTGTTTGTTTTTGAAAGGTACAGTTATAGAGAAAAGGAGATTTGGAGAGATTTTCCATCTGCTTGTTCACTTCCCAAATGGCCACGATGACTGGAACTGCTTTCCCAGGACATAAGCAGGGAGCAGGATTGGAAGTGGAGCAGCAGGAATACAAACCAGCACCCATTTGGGAGGGAAGAGGCTTAGCCTAGTAAGCAAACCCCCAAACTGCTGTTTTTAAAGTATTACACAGCAGGTAGAGTTGAGACTTACTCTTTACATTGTCAAATGATTTTCCCAGTCTCTCAGATTCATTTCTAGGATCATGATAATGAAATTTTCTAACCCAAATCTTAGGAATCAGAAGGAAGGATGTCAGCAAAAAGACTAATACCAGAAGTTTCCCAGGGCCATCTTCCTTTGTGTGAATTCACCAAGTTTATAAGGCCAACCTGATTTCAACAGGACTTCAGAACTTCTTGGACTCAAAAATGATGACCAGGTTAATACAGTTCTCAGAAGTTTGGTGTATAAACCCACCACAAGGACCTGTTAACTGACAAAAACATTCTTTCCCACAGTGGGACAGCAGTATGGTTAGAACTGGAAATCTGAGTCAAGTGGAGGCATGTTAGGAGGATGACTGGAACACAAACTCAAGTCCATTACCTTCTTAACCAAGTATGCCCAAATTTGATCCTAATAACTCACAGTCATGGCGTCTGTATGCCACTTTGACTGCCCTGAGTTGGAGAAGTGACAATTAACAGAGCAGCATCAGACTTGGATACATCTGGTGCCTGCACATGGATAGAATTGATACATATCAACCGGTGGGATAAAGGCATGAAACTTCCTGTGTAAACTTTAGTAACTCACAAGCAGGGCAGACAGCAGTCCTGCTGCAAAAAGAAGCATCAAGGGAGAGCAACAAATCTGAAGTGGGAGGGAGTCAAAAAGGCAACATTATGTGTTAAGGCTTTCACAATTATGCTGGGGTAGAGAATCAAAGCATTCTGGGTAGTGAAAACTATGTGGCAGCACTAAAACATTTCATGTGGCTGAAGATCAAAAAGTGTGTTGGGAAAGGCTAAGAGCACAGGGATACAGCATGGTCCACACCATAAGGAACCTCACAGAAAGATCTAGATTTATATGGACAGCAAGGATTCAAAGCTGCAATGTTCAGGACCAGAAGGGATGTTCAGAGATCACTCTGGTAACAGCACACACTGATGCTATGACAAGAAGGCAGGATGCAATGCTATTAGTCACAGGAGGGATAGGGTGCAGGGGGCAAAGACCCCAGGGAAGAGTTAGGAAAATAGAACAGGTCGGGGAGGTACAGGACCACTCCAATGCTTGTCATGTGAGCAAGCTGACAGTCATTGACCAAGATGGGAAACAGAGATGCTGGTTTCAGGATATCTGCTGGGAACTGCATCTACGGCCTTAAGAGCCCAGGAGGCTGGGTTGGGCAGGAGTCAGGAAAACAAAACGGGACAGCAGGCATGTGCAGAGAATAAGGTGTAGTGCTGTCATTCTAGAAGCAGTGACACCAGGAGTGCCAGCCCCTCATCCACAGTGGCCTAGGAGTGCCAGCCCCTCATCCACACTGTCCTCCAGTAACTTGGCGACAAAAGCATCACAGTCCCGTTTTATTTGTGAGCAAACAGGATAGGAGGAATTAAGTCATTTGCCAAAGCTTATAAAGGACCAAGCTGGGGATCAAACATGAGACTCCTGATGCCAGAGTCAGCTCTCTTGCAACATGTCACCACCCAAAAAGCAATCAAAGAGACAGCATTTTATAGTCACTGCACATATGAAGGTACATCAAAAAGTTCAGAGAGGACCTGGTGTGGTGGCGTAGTGATTAAGGTCCTCTTTTTGCATGCCCAGGATCCCATATGGAAGCTGGTTCTAATCCCAGCAGCCCCGCTTCCCATCCTACTCCCAGCTTGTGGCCTGGAAAAGCAGTCAAGGACAGCCCAAAGCCTTGGGACCCTGCACCCCCGTGCGAGACCTGGAGGAGGTTCCTGGTTCCTGGCTTTGGACTGGCATAGCTCCAGCCGTTCACTCACTTGGGGAGTGAACCACTGGACGGAAAATCCTGTCTCTCCTCCTCTCTGTATATCTGACTTTGCTATAAAAATAAATAAATCTTTTTTTAAAAAAGTATAATTAAAAGGTAAGTTTTTGTGAAAAGAAATGACTGAAAGTCAGTTTTTCACAAAACACATCTGTCATAAACTTCCTGAAGTCACCTTCTTCATCAAGATCCAAATGACTGAATTTTAAAAATAAAATCTCACTTTAAAACAATCTTCAAACTCTCAGATACATAACTGACCAGACAGCCCCAACTTCCTAAAACATTCTTGATTTGGACAAACATGGTAGGATAAGCCACTTTTAAAAGGGTGGATTTATGTGAATGGTCTAAGCATCACCAGTATTTACAATATCACTGGTTCCTTATTTGAACAAAACGCTCTGTGAAACAAAACATCAGAGCCATTGCTGTGGCACACTGAATTAGCAGCAGACTGCAAGGCAAGTACCTTACATCAGAGTGCTGGTTTGAGTCCAGGTTTTTGATCCAACTTGCTGGCTCGCTCCCTCGGAACTTCTGCTGCCCACCTCTTCCTCCCCACCTTGCCCCATATCACTCTTTAAGCTATGTTAAACAAATCTTAACAAAATTTTTTAAAGTAATAGCCAGAAAGCCCATCTTGAAGCTGGTCTCAATCTCACCTTCATGCAGAATTCTACATTCGATTCGGCTGACCTACCATTACCTCCCCATGGCAGATTTTTAACAATCACTTGTTCTCTTAACTAAAACTCAAACTTGGTACGCAATGTAGGACATCATATGTTAGAGTGGTATTTTTTTCACAATCTATGTCATAACTTGCGTCTTGCTTTGTAACTCTACAGTAATGGTCACAGACAGGATGATGATGAATGATTAAGTGCTCCATCCACATCTGCCTGAGCAATGTCCAGGCAGGTCAGAATACCCACAGACTTGCTCAGCCAACATTCTCAGATTAGGACAGGAGAATGAGAACCACAACATCCTTCATGCACAGTCTGGTTATCTCATGAGATAACTTTTGGCAATAAAGACTAAAGCAGTACAACTGGCTCAGAGAGTGTATCATTTCAGAAGTTCTAAATAGGTTAGGGGGTACAAAATACATCTTCCAAAAACATGTAACACCTAGAAAAACGGCTTCATATATTTGCATGTTTGCAACATCTAATCCCAAAGCTCTTCAGTTTCATACCTGCACTTAAAATCAGACTCTGTTTTGTTGCTGGAGACAAGATTCCCTTAGCATCCTAAGCCTCAGGCTATTTCACTGCAGATGTAAGGAAGTAAGGCCTGTATCTGCCCAGGTGACAGGCACTGCTGGAAAGCACAGCACACTGGGGATCCGTGAGCTGCTGTAATTCATGAGAATGCCACAGACTCATTTCATAGGGCATCATAAGCTCTTACAGGTAGCCTGTAATCTATACTGTAAAACAACCAATATGCAAAGCATAGTCAAGAATCACTCTTGGGACAGGTATCTAGCACACTGGTAAAAATGCTGCTTGGGACACCCAAATCCTAGCGGGTGTTTGAGTTCTGGCTCCACAACTGATTCCAGCTTCTTGCTAACTGGCACCCTAGGAGGCACCAGGTGATGGCTCGAGTACATGGGCCCCTGCCACTCACACAGGAAAACTGACAAGAGTGTAGAGCTTCTGGTAGTGAACAGTAGAGGAAGGATTTTAATCTCTACCACTCCCCACCTTTCAACAAAATGAAAGCACAAATAGTCCTAAAAGAAAACAGCATCACACTTGACCATTAAAGTGTTCCAATGTATCTGGCCTTATTTTTTCAGGTCTTTTTCCTGGGGTGGAGAGGCATGGTGAGGGTGGAGGAAGGGGACATTTTCTAACATAGAGAAGATGTAAAGTCTACCGATATCAAAGAAAAACTGACAAAAGATCATAAACATTTTTCCTAAAAAGTATTTTATACTAACTCAGATGAAGTTAGTTTTACATTGTTTGTAAAAATCCTTTAAATCTTTTAAGATTCCCCTCAGTATCATAGATATTCTTGGCACATGACAATACCTGAAGTTTTTTTTTCCCCTTTAATGTGGTGATGAGTTTACCAATTTTCTGTCCCAGTGGGCTTTATTAATTCAAACTAATATTAACCTGCATTTCTTGAGTGTCTCCTTTGCACTACGCATTGCTAACAACCATGGAGAAAAGAAGGAACACTCTTTTGATATGAAGATGACAATTTCACAAGGAGCCTGAGAAGAGCACACAATGACTATAAGGTACGAGTTGTAAGGAAGAGTTAAGGAAAATGGCAGCTTTAACTGTCCCAAGAAGGAATCATGAAAGGAAAGATGGAATAAGACTAGCAGGCAAAGGGAAGGGTAAACACAGAGGCAGAGAAAGAGGGCCATTCAGTCGTTCTGTCCAGCCAACATCAGGGCAGAACAGATGAAAAGTTGTGGCAGCAGTCAGTAAACACCAGCTACAAAAAAATGCAGATTCAGCTCCGCCAGAAGGACAAGTGAGGTGGATGGGCTATTCACGTTCCTAACCACAGAAACCAAACAGTTCTTCTCTCCTCCTCCCTCTAAGTTTCTAATAAACATAGCTAAACAGAGGCCAGAGTGGCAGTCTAGTAGCTAAAGTGCTTGCCTTGCACACTCCCGGGATCCCATACAGGTGCCAGTTCATATCCTAGCTGCTCCACTTCCCATCCAGCTCCCTGCTTGTGGCCTGGGAGGACAGTCGAGGACATCCCAAAGCCTTGGGACCTTGCACCCACAAGGTCAACCCAGAACAACCTCTTGGTTTCTGGCTTCGGATTAGCTCAGCTCTGGCCATTGTGGCCATTTGGGGAGTGAACCAACAACAGACAGATCTTTCACTCTGTCTCCTTCTCTAATTCTGACTTTCCAATAAAAATATATAAATCTTTAGAAAAAAAAAAAGTAGCTAAACATCAGAAAAGAAGGCCCACAGATCCAGAGAAATGACTGGCTGATGGCTTCTTGGGAGCTGATGCTAATCCTATGCAGAACTTGTAACCTTTGTGTCGGCTGAGGGAGAGGGCTGGCATGTACTGCTTGGGGAAGTAGACATAGCACATTGTGACTCCTATGATCACGCTGTCTGCTTTCAGTTTTTGCTTCCCCTGCCTCACACTCCTTGTGTTTCCATTTGCCACTGGGACAAAGAGAGAAGCAGGAGGCTGTCCCCTGGCATTCTGGTGGTCAGTGTGAAGAAAAATAAAGAGGGGCTGGCATTGTGCTGTAGTGAGTTAAACAGCCACCTGAAGCATCCACACCTCGTAGTTAGAATCTTGGTTCTTTTGGTTCAGATTCACTTTCCAGCTAACATGCCTGGGAAAGGAGCAGAGGACGGCTTAGGTGCTTCGACCTCTGCCACCCACTTAGGAGACCAGAGACCTGGCTTCCTTGCAACAGTTTGGGGAATGATTCACCAGATGGAAGGTTCTATTTCTCCCTCCCATTTTATAACTCTTGCCTTTCAATTAGACAAAAATAAAGCAAAATAAAAAGAGCAAAGAAAAATGGAGGCACTGTGTTCTCAATGTCTTACAATTAACTGTAGGCATTAATTTTGGTCAGATCAAATTTAGTATTTGTTCTTTTTAGAAAATGCTGATGGAAATCTATTTTAAAAAAGAAACAGAAATCCAAAAAGTAACTGTTATACACCAAAACCAAAACTCCCCTGGTTTAGGTACCTGTCTGTGCACGTGCTGTCTTTAGGAACACGGGACCACAGGAACAAGTCCTGTGCAACATTGCTTTTCAGTGTAAAGTCTACAACAGTTTAAAGTCTACAGCTGTCTAAGGGTTGTATTCTCTGATCTCGGACTTCTAACCCTGGACAGAGTTTAAGTCAAACATTAATATGTTTCTTAAAACGAGCTGATCTGAGATGGTTCTCTCCAAATGTTAATAAATGCTATTATATATGACAGCTCAGAACTGTGATGTGACAAATCAACTTATTTCACTGGAGAAGGGTGGTGGTGGCAATATTCTTACCAGAACTCTTCCTTTTTTCCCTTTTAAAGGCATCAGTTATTGGGATTCCTTTTTTGTTGTTGTTGTTTTTTGTGTGTGTTTGTTTTCTTTTTTGTCTCACTCTTAAGTTGTAACAGCATTATAAACATTGCAGGATAGCCAGACATCTAGTATCACAAAACAGCAAATAAAACTTCCTTTTGGGGCTGCCACAATGGCTCAACTGGCTAATCCTCTGCCTGCAAGCACCAGGATCCCATTTGGATAACCATTTGTGTTCTGACTGCTCCACTTCCCATCCAGCTCCCTGCTTATGACCTGGGAAAGTAGCAGAGAATGACCCAAGGCCATGGGACCCTGCACTCGTATGGGAATCCAGGGACAAAACTCCACTGCAGCCATTCTGGGAGTGAGCCAGCAGATGGAGGATTTTTCTCTCTGTATCTCCTTCTCTGTGTAAATCTACCTTTCCAAAAAAGAAAAAAAAAAAACACCAAAAACAAACAAACAAACAAAACAACCCTGTAAAGCGGAAAAGAAAACTTCCTTTTACCACATTTCATTACCCCAAACTAGCTAAGAGGTATGTTTGTCTTCCAAATATTTTCAGGTTATTTTAAAAACAGGGAACATCTAATCATATACACACAGCCTTTACATACACCTATGAATATACAAACACATACAACGTGTAAAATAAACATGATGAGGATTTTCTTTCTTTTCTTTTTTTAAACCAACAAAAAACCCTTGTCCTTGACCATGGATTCAGGACAGCTGTGAAATCCAGGACAGGTCTTGCATATGGACACCCCAAATTCCCACACTTGCAGGGCCATCTATCCAAGTAGAATGTCTGAAAGGGCTGCAGGAAGGGAATGGGGGAACAGACTCTCATTTGCCATCCAGGGTTGTGTCTTTCAAGCCGGAACATGCCTGGCCCTAAACAACCTACTATGGTCTCTTCCACACTGGATTGGAAAATTCTAAATTCTTGGCAGTATCTCCTGCTACTTGGTCACCTTGTAAATCCAAGCCCCGGGATTCATGAATATAAAGCCCTAAACAAATGTCTTGTTTATACAACAACCACATTGAAACATGTCTCCTGTATTGATATTCTAGGACAGAAGCCTACAAACCAGTCTAGCGCTTCGTACAATCAAAGCTTTAATGGAACAAAACCACGTTCCCTGATTTGCAAACTGTCTACAGCTGCTTTCACAGGGCAGCTGAGTCGAGTAGCGGCAATGGAGACTGCCCCAACACAGAAAAGGTGTGCTGAGCTATTCTAGGATATGGTGAAAACATACTGTCTTCTCTATTAACATTTTTGGAGGACTTTAATAATCACATACCCCATATTCAGGGTGTCTATCCAGACTAAAAAGCCAGTTTGCTAATGAAAAACAAATCAAAAAGCACCTTGATTCTGTGGCACTGATGTGTCAGTAAATCATTTAACAACTCACTCTCCACAGGGGAAAAGGCCCTCATTGGCAGCATCTGCCTATTTCTACAGTGTGAATGTTCCCATCGTGGCCTACTTCAAGGTGATAGTCACACAACTGAACACAACTGGGAGGAGCCAGCTGCACCTGTTCAATGATCCAGCCCCTCACTGCAAAGTCAAAGACGCTGCACTTGGAGAGAGTGTTCATTTACTGCTTCCTGGGTGATACAGTGGGTGGTAAACTAAAGAATAAAGGAATGAGACTCCACCATCCAAGTGTAGTCCTTAGACAATGAACACGGTGGGCGCTCAGCACTGAGGGTCCACTCTCATCTCCCCCTTTGGACCACGCAGCCACACGTGTGGAAACATGTCTCAAGTATCTCAGCTGCCCCATTAGAACCTGAAAGGCTAGTGGACAGAGGAACAAAGGGGAGGTCAAAGAATCTCCTTCCTTGGAGGAGGGGGGAGTGTGTGTGTGTACATGTATATATGTATGTGCACATTAATGTCTGTCTTGAACTTGGGCTAACAGAGCATGAAGCCAAGGAGCATATGGTGACATACATCACTTTCCCCACAGGATGAGCACTCTTTTCTGGAAGGTACTGGAAGCACCACTCCCAGGGACACACCTCTGAAAGGGGAAGGGGAAAAGGGTACTCAGAATGGGGATCATATTCCAATAAACTCAAGGCTAGCTATTTCACAATTGCCAACAGAAGGAAGGCAAAGTGTGTTTCCCTGTTATTCTAGAAATAACTTTTCCAGGACTTGGTAACCCTCGCACAAACCCCTACACACTTGGCACGGTCTCACCAGCGGCATTACTCTGAACACACAGGTCCTGTTAGGCAAACCACCAGAGGTGTGGGGGAGCCTTGTCAGCTCCAAGAGGCCCATAAGACTGGTCATGACTCAGTGGGACACAGCTTCTGAAAGGTCAGGCGTGGTACCCCACGAGAGGGGCGACCCTTGTCCACAGCACGAGTGGTGTGCAGTCCCACTCAGAGGACAGGTCACTAAAGAAACAGGCTCAGCCAACTAGCCTCGCACGCGCCACGTGGGGGCCAGAGGGAAGGCACAGGTGTCTGCAAGGCGAGACCCCTCCCCCCATCAAGACACCTTTAGTTCTTGTCAATCCCCTGCTTTCAGGAGCGCAGTGTGGAAGAATCCGGAAGCTATAAGATACAGGATAAAGTCTTCTTCTAAGCCTGACCCTGACCGTAAGGAAGTTTACAGAAATAAAAACAAGGTCACAATTTTCAGGAACTTTCTGTTCCCCAAAAAACCTCACCACTTTTCGGGAAGATACACTGATTCCTTATTAAAGATAATTTAAAAAAAAATTATTCCTCAGTTTTACTTCTATACCGTTAAGTATTTACAGGCATAAGCCACACCAGCTCCTTAGCAGACGAATTTTAAGAATGTCAGGGAGTATTAAGCAAAAATCGTTTGGAAACTTGTGTTCTGGAAGCTTGGGGGGAAGGGGGGACCCGGCAACCCCCGGAAGAATCTGGGCAAAGCACCCCAAAATCCTGCTTCCGTCTCCCAGGCTGTTAAAGGTGCTCCGGGGCCTCTCCCACGCGGCCACGATTTTCCTCGCCTTGCTGGTGCGGGGTCCGCACAACGGGAGCGAGGTCCCCCCTCTCATGCCACTCGGGCCTGGACAAGGACGCCCCAGTGGGGCCGGCACCGCCTCGGGCTCGGGTGGGCCGGCACGCGCAGCCAAAGCCAAGGGGAGCCCGGAGAACCAAGTCCAGTGCCCGAACCCCTGTCCCCAGAGCGACGCAGGCTGGGGACGGCGACAGGAGCTCCCCGCCCTCCTCCCTGCGCCTCCCCTGCGCTCGCCCGTACCCCCAGGCCGGCCCGCTGCGCCTCGGGCGCGGGTGGAACAGGCCAGCACCCACTCCCCGGGGACCGGCGGGGCCGGCGCTCCGTCTGCGGTGGCCGGGAGCGCCGAGTCGGAACTCACCGCGAGCCGCTCGGTGGGGATCCTCCCGCGACCGACTGGCGGGGCGGGGAACGAAGCAGCGAGGCGCGTTCCCGGGCGCTGTGAGGTAGTAGCCGCCTCAGCCGCCTCAGCCGCCCTCCCCGGGCTGCCGGACACAGCGCGAGCAGGGGCGGGGCCGGCGGCGGGCCGGAACCAGCCAGCACGGAGACCGCCCGCCCACGCCCCGCCCACGCCCCGCCCCGGAGAGACAGGAAGGGCGAGGGCCGCTCCTTGTCCGGGGTCAGCCTGTGGTGGGCTCCGGGCCGCTGTGGCTGTCTGTGGGGAACTGCCCAGCTCGCACTAGGAAGTGAAGCCGACGAGACGGGGAAGACGCGGCCATTTGTTGTTGTTCAACGATGGGGCCGTCACTGCTGAGGCCCCCACACGTGTCAGGTCGCCGCGCCGCGTTCCCACGGGCCGAGCGTGCACGCGGGCAAAGGGCAGGGCGCGGTCCGGGTAGAGCGCCCGCGTTTCTGTGGGTTTAGGAAGGCGACACCGCTGTGTGTATGCTTCCTAATACACCTGCTTCAAATCAGAGCAACGGCACGCCGTGGGCGGTCCTGACACCTGCTGTTGAAATAAGCTCCAGATGGGATTAGATCTTTCTAGGTGAAAGGTGCTGCGGTTTCCCACACTGAGGTATTTGGAAACATAACTGTCCTTTTTCCACTTGGAGTTATTGTAGTTTCTTTAAGTGAGATTTTTCTTTTATTAGCCAGACAGAAAGCTGTCATCCACTGGTTCACTACCCAAAGGCCTTCAGGGGAAGTTTAGGGACCAGGGACCCTCACATGGACCTGGGTAAGTACTGAGCTATCAATTGCTGCTTCCCAGGTGAGGTCAACCTGAAGCTGGAAGGAAGAACGTGGGCAGGACACTCTGATAATGGGATCTTAACCATAAGCCAAAGATTCCCCCCACCCTCGTGTACTAATCGATCAATTGCCATGTTTAATCTTGAAGGATTCACTGTATTTCCAATATGAGAAGATGCTTTCCTCCCACTCGTATCCCAGATGGATTGAGTGATGTTTCCTTAAGTTTCCACCATATGCCAGGGATGTATCAGAGGCCTCCAGGTGACTCATACCAACGGAGTCCTTTAAGAAAAAAAGGTTTCTTAATGTGCTTTGAGAACATACACATAACTGATGAGCTTTGACAGAAAAGTATTAGAAGACATTGTGGCACAGTAGGTTCACACTGCCTGTGACACCTGCATCTGACATCGGAGTGCCTGTTATCAAGTGTCACCTCAATTTCCATTCCAGCTTCTGGGAGGCAGCAGTTGATGGCTAGGACTTGGGCCCCTGCAGCCCACGTGAGAGACCCGGGTGGAGTTCTGGGGTATTGACTCGCATGGCCCATCGCTGGCAGGTGTAGGCATTTGAGGAGTGAACCAGTAGATGGAAGGTATCTGTTTTTCAAGCACAATTTTTTTTCAATTAAATCAGAGCTCTAAAGTCAATTGAGATTTGTTTGTGCAGAACTAGCCAGAATTACAAAGGAAACAGTTTCCACGTCGCTGCACTGTGTTGCTCTTGGACATCCCAGTGACGCGCTGGCCAAGAATTCAGTGGCCTCTCCTGCCCTTGCTGACTGTTCTGTAGTACTTGACCCTGGCGATTAATCTTCCTTGAAACCCCAGCCGCCTTTTGACTTTTGAGCCCTCTACTCCCACAATCCACCTCTTGCCTCTTTGTTAGTTCTTTCTGAAGCTCCGTCACTGTCCTTCCCTTGCTCTTCATGATGGATGAGTTTTGCTTAGTGCGTATTCTCAGTGTGCCAACTCCCTGTCATTTTTTAGATGAAGCCCATTGTGTCTCCATCAGTGTCTTCCTGAACTTCCGATCACCACTGTCTGTGTCCAGCCATTTGTTGCATCACCTAGTGGATTTTATGAAATCCACTAGAGCCCATGTAAAATGGGGAGTTAGTGCCTCCCAACCCTGGGCATCCAGCTTCTTCCTCCTCCTGAGTCCCACTCCTGGATCTGCATCTTACAAGGCTCACACAGGGCCCCACTAATAAGTACTGGTGTCACAATACAGGGAGGTTCTGCTAGGAGTCCCACAGAAGAGAAGATCACTGAGATGTCATACCTTCCCAGGTACCACAGGGCTGTCCCAAGGGCCAGAGGGACTCCCGAGTGAGCCGATCTCACTCTTCCTTCATGATGCTCAGGGTTCTCCAGCTGGGCTGGGGTAGAATACACCTGTCTGGCAAGGAGTGAGATATGAAGGGGATCTGGGATCCCTCAGTTCTTTTGACCATAGGTCTTCCTCCACAGAAGTTTGAAATAAATGTTTTCTGTTCTAAAAGAAGAGTGACGTTCAGAATGAGAAAAACATGGATCCCAGCCTCCCTCATTCCCTGTGCTCTGCCTACCATTTACTGAATTTCCATTCTTGTCTTAAAAAAATACTTCTTTAATTTTTATTTGGAAGGCAGATTTACAGGGAAGGAGAAAGTTTGTCCATCCATTGATTCACTCCTCAAACGGCTACAATGCCTGGAGCTGCTGAGCCGATCTGAAGCCAGGAGCTTTTTCTGGGTCTCTCACATGGACACAGAGACTCAAGAACTCCAATCATCCTCTATTGCTTTCCCAGGCCGTAAGCAGAGCCGAATGGGAAGTGGAATATAAACAGAAACAAACAGAATCAAACAACAAACACAGATTTTATCATTTCCAGTTATCTGGAAAATTCAAACATCAAGACTAATAAAGGAGATGGCAGTCAGCTACTGCCCTCTGTTGGTGAGAGGTGAATATGCTGTGAATGCATTACCCAAGCCTGGAAGGCAAAGGGAAAGGTTAGAATAAACAGCAAGAAGAAAGCATTAATACATCAAGAAATCTACCCTTTGCCCCCTAATCTTACAGTTATCAAATGAGAATAGGTATTAGAAATTCATTTGGTCAGCAAACTGGTTCTGGCCAAGAAGCTGGTTTAATGGATCTCCAACTGACCATGATTAATTCCAACCCAGAGGACTCTCAGAGTGTGTTGTGATCATTTTCCTAGGATGATTTTGATATTATTTTAATGCCTATCAAACATATTATAGATTTCATCTTGAAATATGAACAACTAATGTTAGTAGTTCCTTTCACTTTTTCCTGTGTAATGCCAGGCTCTTAAACATGTTACTCTCCTCAATTCTTTACCATTGTACTTTATAGTAGAGATTCTAGTTTTCCAAGACATTGTTATTTTTTGTTATGAATGTTTCTTTATATTTAAGCATATATTTACAACTTTTTATAATTCTTCCTCTTTCCTGAATGTTTATTTCTTTCTTTCTGAATTATTTTCTCTCTTCAAATATCATTATTTAATATTCTCTTTAGTGTGGGTTTGCTGATGATGCATTTTCTCAGGCTATGTTTGTTGATAGAAGTCTTTCATTTGTTGCCTTCATTTAAGATTTTTTTTCCTAGATATTAACTTCTAGGTTAATATCTTTAGCGTTTATATAGTAAATATTTCTTTCAGCATTTAAAATTAAGTATCAGAGTCAGCCTTGTGGTGCAGGGGTTAAGCTGCTTCCTCAGGGCTGGCAACACATATGGGTACCTTTTGAATTTGAGCTGCTTCATTTCTGATCCAATTCCCTGCAGATGAGCCCGGAAAAGTGACAGAAGATTGCTCATGTGTTTGGGCTCCTGAGTCCATGTGAGAGACCCGGAAGAAGCCCCTGGCTTTGGCTTGGCCCAGCTCCAGTTTTTGCGCCCATTTGGTGAGTGAACCAGCAGAAGGAAACTCTCTTTTTTTCTTTCTCTATCTGTAACTCTGCTTTTCAAATAAATAAATACATACATCTTAAGAACAATTAGGGTCCAGTGAGGTGTCATAACAAGCAAAGCCTCTGCTTTCATTGTCGGCATCCCATGTGGATGCTGGTTCTACTCCAGGCTGCCCTACTTCTGATCCAGCTTCCTATTTGAGAACTGGGAAGGCAGCAGAGACTGGCACGCAGGTCCCTGGACCCTTGCATCCATGTGGGAGATCCAGAAGGAGCTCCTGGCTCCTGGCTTCAGATTGGCTCAGCTTTGGGTGTTGTGGCCATTTTGGGAATGAACAAGAGGATGAAAGATCTCTGTCTCTTCTTATCTCTCTATAAAATCTACCTTTCAAATAAAAATAAAGAACTCAAACTTTTTAAAATGTTAATTAAAAGTAAGTATCAATTTGGGAGCAGACATGTAGCCTAGTCTTTAAGACCCTAGCATTCCGTATTGGAGTGCTTGGCCTTGGTTCCCAGTTCCAGCCCCTGGTCCAACTTCCTACTAATGCAGAGTTGGAGAACAACAGTACTAATAGCTCAACATTTTCAAAAACTTTTTCTTTAAAGATTTGTTTATTTTTATTACAAAGTCAGAGATACAGGGAGAAGGAGAGACAGAGAGGAAGATCTTCCATCTGATGATTCACTCCCCAAGTGACTGCAATGGTTGGTGCTGTGCCTATCCGAAACCAGGAACCAGGAACCTCTTCCAGGTCTCCCACACAGGTGCAGGGTCCCAAGGGTTTGGGCCATCTTCGACTGCTTTCCCAGGCTACAAGCAGGGAGCTGGATGGGAAGTGGAGCTGCCGGGATTAGAACTGGCGCCCATATGGGATCCCAGCACATTCAAGGTGAGGACTTCAGCCGCTAGACCATGCTGCCGGCCCAACAAAATTTTAAATTTATAGGTGTTAGACAAATTTTTTGTGGTAGATCAAATGAATTGGCTTCCTGTGACCCTGGGGATGAATGTCTAGAGGCTCAGTGCCCAGGGGCAGGATGGAAGAAGAGTGCCCAGTTGGAGTTTTGGTTGTATTCATTCTCCTGGGAAGCAGGAGGAAGGGAAACTCTTGGAGAACCAGCCAGCACATGTGCCCGTATCTGTTAGAACCTAAATCAGTGATGGCACCTGTAGGGAGTAGACCTTTAGGTGAACCCTAAGCAGATGTCTCTTTCATTGAGTAGAAAAGCATCTGTAACTGCTTCAAGCTGCAAGTCGGCACAGGCCTTGGTTCTTGGCATGGAACTGTTCTCCCCCTGTGTACCTCCTGTATCCTGGCCTCTGCTGCTCCATGGGGAAAGCTCAATGTGCTGGGGGAGGTTCAGGGAGGCAAGGGACTCACATGCTGAGTGCCTGTCATAACCCTACCCAGTTCCCTGGAGGGAGCGGCTGCTGAGCACGAGAGTATCCAAAGGCACATCCAACTATACGGGGATGGCAAGGATGGGGAAATGGCAAGGATACATGCAAGGGAATTTTCATGGAGCTGGGTTTGAGGAAGCAAAAGGTTAAAAGGAACCATTTTTCACAGTCTGTGTCCTCTTCCCATGCCCAGGCTTCCTTTACTTCTTGCACGTCCCAAAGCTGTTACTCGAGAGCTTAATAATGCTGTTTGATGTCTTGGCTCTGCTCCCATAGGGCAGGGGTTCTCAGAGCAATTCCCACCCCCTAATGCATGTGGCAATGATTGGAGACATTTCCTAACGTCTCAAATGGAGGTGGGGTGATTTCTACTGTCATCCAGTGGATAAAAGCAGAAACATTGCTAAATATCTAAAATGCACAGAATAGCCCCTAAAAACATTTATCTGGTCCCAGATGTCAACACTGTTGGGGAAAAAGCACCCAAAATTCAATTGATTTAGTTTGGGTGACATTTTTCACGAAGCAGGAAAATCAAGGTGAGTTTGTAGGGAACAGCTTCAGAACCAACTTAAGGTGTTGTTGTGTCTTCACTGCTGCACGTATATTGATATTCATGCTGTGCATGCTTATGAAGCCAGATGGAATTCTTCCAGTCACAGACAGTGGCATTTAGAGACGGAATTTCCATTCCTTCCCAATGATCTAGCAAAGAGAAGGTGAACCCTTAAAAGGAACAGACTTACAGCTGCAGTCCTCAGAGAGGTAATTTTTTTGGTGGCAACTTCAGACTAGTCTGTTTTGTGTATAAATTCTGACCTTTCAGCAGTAGATACTTCTATCTTTCACAGGTGACCTAATTAAAATTACTTTTGGCTCTAGTCACCTAGATTCTTTGTTGGACTGACATGGTCCAACGTGAAGATAACCATCTCCTGGTGCATACTGGTAATCCTGGTGCACTCAGCAAAGTGTTCCGCGTTCTCTTGTAATGGTTCATATAAGAAGGAAAGTCAGTGAGTTGCTGCAAATTTTGTAAACATATCTTTGTCCTTGGACTAATTTGCTAATATTGCTTTAGCAAGTTATCAGAATCACAGTAGCTTAGAACGGCACAAACTTGAAAGCAATTGTCTTGGAGTTCTGAAACTCAGAAATCTGACATGGATTCCAATGGCACAGTGTTGACAGGGCTGCACTCCTTCTGGGGTCTCTGTGAGAGAAGGCTTTCCTTTACCCTTTCTAGCTTCCACAGACTACATGTATTCCTCAGCGTGTGCCCACCCCCTCCATCTTCAAGGCCCGCAATGCAGCATGTTCACATCTCTGACTCTGCTATTGCTCTATCACATTCTCTGACTCTGAGCTCGTTTTCCTCGTTTATAAGAATCTCTGCAGGGCCTGGCACGGTAGCCTAGCAGCTAAAGTCCTTGCCTTGCACACACCGGGATCCCATATTGATGCTGGTTCTAATCATGGCAGCTCCACTTCCTGTCCAACTCCCTGCTTGTGGCCTGGGAGAGCAGTTGAGGATGGTCCAAAAAGCCTTGGGACCCTGCACCAGTGTGGGAGACCTGAAGGAGGCTCCTGGCTTTGTATCGCCACAACTCCGGCCATTGCAGCCACTTGGCGAGTGAGTCTACAGATGGAAGATCTTCCTCTCTCTCTCTCTTCTATGTATATCTGACTTTACAATACAAATCAGTAAATCTTAAAAAAACAATCTGTGTGATTACATTGGACCCATTTCAATATTCAAAGGCACCCCCCCAAGATGCTTAATTTAATCACATTTATAGAACTACTTTTCTGTTTTTAGTAATCCTATTCTTGCTTGCATATATCAAAGCTCATACTGGTCGATGAGTTCTGGGTTGTAAAAACCTGTATGTCAGTTTTGTCCACAGATGAAACAAAAACACACAGAAGTGCAGTTCTTACCATATTTAGAAGTTTCCTTATTCTGCCTCCTACATCTTTCTTGTATTTAAATCTGCCCGGAAAAAAAAGTTTGTATGGGAGTAGCTGATTTTGTTTTTATTTTTAAAAGATTTATTTATTTTTATTGGAAAGACAGTCTTACAGATAGAAGGAGAGGCAGAGAGAAAGTTCTGTTTGGTGGTTCACTCCCAAAGGGACCACAATGGCTGGAGCTCATTTGATCTGAAACCAGGAGCCAGGAGCTTCTTCTGGGTCTCCCACGTGGGTGCAGGGTCTCAAGGCTTTGGGCCATCCTCGATTGCTTTCTCAGGCTACAAACAGGGAACTAGATAGGTAGTGAAGCAGCCAGGATTTGAACCAGCACTACTATGTGATCTTGGTGTGTGCAAAGCAAGAATTTAGTTATTGAGCCACCCTGTTAGACCCAGAGTAGCTGGTTTTAAAACTTCATGTTGGATGGAATACCCTGTTTTTATGGCAGGGCTAGAAAGCAACAATACTGGCACCTGAGGCTGCATCACCTTAGATGTTTGGAGGTACAAGGGTGGGAATAATTAGGGAACTTTGCTTCATAGATTCAATGCTGGGTCCCAAGCCAAGCAGCAGCTACAAGTTGTCAGTCTGTAGGAATGCCTGTTTCTAAAGTATGCCCCTGCACCTGATGTTAGCACAGGTCTAAACAAGGACTCCTTTACACATGTAAAAATACAGGACCAGGCCAACCTTGTTTTATCCTGTCACAAATCCATGTGTTGTCTGATGATTGCGGGATCTTGGGCTGTCCCATATGTGGTAAAGGAAACTATGACCAGTTCCTGGCACAGGGCTTGGAATTTAGCCAGACTAACTTCACATCAAGTTTAAACACAACAAATTCCAGTAAGAGTCATCTGTGTCTGTTTGACTTGGACATTTGCTCATAAGGATGGGCACAAAATGTCCCTCATGCAGGACAGAGGGTTTTTGGGTTTTTTTGGTCCATCTATTGTCCTTTGTAATTACTGGCAATGGCATCAGAGATCAGAAGGTCAATGTAAACTTCCTTGCCAAGTTTGTAATGGCTCATAGGCTGGCTTGAGACTAGATTACATCCTGCTGGCCTAAAGGTCTCCTGGTCTCCCCTGGGAACTATCTGACTGCAGGACCCTGGAAGGCATGAATGAGGTCAACATTGCAGGTTAGCTTTATCCTGTTATTTGGAGTCATTTTAACAGCAGAGATAATTAAATGCTGTCTGAGATAAATTGAGCAGATTTAATTTTAGCATCTAGTAGTCAAATTAATCAGTGTAGCCTCCTGAGTGGTGTGTTCTGTGAAGTTAACCCGAAGCTAAGATGCAAAAGGGATAGAGGGCAGATTGATGGGAAATACAATCTTCCAGAATCCCCAAGCACTTGTGAACATAATTTCTAGATGTGCCGAGAATTCTGGGCCCCAATTTCTCTTAACCCATATAATTTCTGAGGATTGTGCTTATTGTGTACAACCTGAAGTATTTTTAAAATTTTAAATATTTTTAATTATTATTATATTAAAATTGTTTTAAAAATTTATTTATTTTAAATTTTATAATACAGTTACATAGGCTCTAGGACATTTCCCCTCCCTCCCACTGATTTCCCCTGTATTATTACAATAATATAGTCTGTTAAAAACAATCATAAGTCCATAATTCTACTATTTAGTGCATCCTGACATTGCAGATATGGACAATGAGAGGAAGTTCAGTATCCTATTGTCAAGATATATTTAACTGTTTCAATGGGAGGCCATCTTTGATTTGGAAGTAGAGATGCGTACTGCGTTGTATCCTCACATTTGGATATTATAATCTCTATTATACATCCCTCTAGATGAATATGTGCATGTGCATGTTTACCTGTATATCTGTTGATCTTGTATTTTGTATGAATGTTGCCTTATGTCAGAGAGAAAATGTGATATTTATCTTTTTGGGATTTGCTTAATTCACTGAGTATAATTGTCTCTAGTTGAGACTATGTTGTTGCAAATGGTAGAATTTCATTCTTTTTAATGGCTGAGTAGTATCCCATAGAGTAGATGTATCACAGTTTCTTTATCGACTCCTTTTTTGATGAGCATCTGGGTTGCTTAAAACCACATTGAGAGCCTGGCATGGTAGCCTAGTAGCTAAAGTCCTCACCTTGAATGCACCCGGATCCCATATGGGCACTGGTTCTGATCCTGGTGACCCTGCTTCCCATCCAGCTCCCTGCTTGTGGTCTGGGAGGACAGTTGAGGATGGCCCAAAACCTTGGGACCCTGCACCTGTGTGGGAGACCTGTGGGAGGCTCTGGGCACTTGGCTTTGGATTGGCTCAGCTCCAGCTGTTGTGGTCACTTGGGGAGTGAATCATCGGATGAAGATTTTCCTCTCTGTCTCTCCTCCTCTCTGTGTATCTGATTTTGTAATTAAGAAAAAACTTTGAGAGGACATGGTAGCCTAGCGGCTAAATTCCTCGCCTTGCATGCTCTGGGATTCCATATGGGCACTTGTTCTGATCCAGGTGGCCCTGCTTCCCATCCAGCTCCCTGCTTGTAGCCTGGAAAAGCAGTTGGGGATGGCCGGAGGCCTTGGGATCCTGCACCTGTGTGGGAGACCCAGCGGGTGTTCCAGGCTTCTGGCTTTGGATCAGCTTAGATCTTTCTGTCTCTCCTCCTCTCTGCATATCTGGCTTTGAAGTAAAAATAAATAAATCTTTAAAAAAAAAACCACACACATTGAGATTGCACCTAACTCCAGTGAGATTGGCCTGTATTCAGAACTCTTCATCTGCTAGTGTGGATGCGGGGAGAGAGGCTCCTTCACTGGTAGTGGGAGTATAGGCTGGTATAACCATGTTGGAAGGCAATGTGGAGAATACTAAGAGAACTGAAAATTGATTTGCTCTAAGACACAACTATTCCACATCTGGGAATATATCCAAAGGAATGAAATCTGTATATGAGAAAGTGACCTGCACTCCTATATTTAAAGTCAAGTATTTGTTCAAAATTATTGAGTGTGGGGGACAAGAAGTGAAAAAGGGTATAGATGGAACAACATAGCCTAAGACTGTGTGATCGTTGAGTCTGGATCACGGGTGTACATGGGTTCAAAGTGAAAGCTTTCCGATAACTAAATGTAAAACTACTGAATTTTAATCCAAACATTGCCATGAAAGAAATGAGAAACCTAGCTAGTGTAAAAATCAGGCAAGAAATGGGATTAGAGAGTTGCATCCAAAAAAATTTTCTTTTTAAGAATTTTTAAAATTTTTATTGGAAGGGCACATCTACAGAGAGGACATACAGAGAGAAAGATTCATCTATTTGTTTACTCCCCGAATAGTCACAATGGCTGGAGCTGAGCCAATCTGAAGCTAGGAGCCAGGAGCTTCTTCTGGGTCTCCCATATGGGTACAGGGTCCCAAGGCCTTGGACCATCATCTGCTGCTTTCTCAGGCCCCCAGCAGGGAGCTGGATGGGAAGTGAAGCAGCCGGGGCACGAATTGGTACTCATGGGGAATCCTGGCATGTGCAAGACAAGAATTTAGCCACTGAGCTATCATGCTATTTCCCTCAAAATGTTCTTAACTCAGAGAGTTTTACATATTAACTTTGTTGTGCAAAATTGCAAACTATCAAAAATGTAAAAATATATAATTAGACCCAGTGCCATGGCTCAACTGGCTAGCCCTTCACCTGCAAGTGCCAGCATACCTCATAGATTACCTTTTTTTTTTTTAATGTTTGATAATGTTTACATAGTTGAGAAGAATACATGCCCATGTGGACCATTGATTAAGGTATGGTGTGGTGCATCAAGAATAAGAGAAAATGGATGAAATCCTTGTTTCCAATGTTCTTTTTCTTCTTATAGTATCTGGAGATAGGGGAAAGAAAATGGTAGAAGCTGTACCCAGTATCCTAACTGCTTCAGTACCCAGGGATAGGGAATGGCCACCCAATGTCATCCCAGGGTCCCCAACGTGAAGCATGCTCTAAGGGTCCTGCTCAAGTGGTTTTGATAATTCTGAAATGCTATTGATTTCTTTGCTCCAATGATGAAGAAATCCTTCCAAGGCCCATTGGCTGATATAGTCCACCCCAGAATCTCCATTTTCCCAGATACTTGCTATCAATGCTTGGCTGGGAGAGTTGTCCAATTTGTTTTGCTGTTCTTCCTCTGCCATGGTACCAGATGTGCCCTGAAGGACCCAATTGACTGTCATATCCCCCATGTGCATCTGGACATACTGTCCACTGCAACGTTCTCACCAACTGAGGAGGCCAAGTTCTGAAACATGCATTCCACGGTCAGACTACAGATACTGCAATTCTCCCCACAGTTGGGAGTTCTGAGTCCAATGTACAGTGCGGGAGTGGTCCCCAAAGAAAGTTCATCTGAGGTGACCCCAGATCTGACTCCTGTGTGTGCTATTCTGTGTGGGGTCCAGCTCAGTCCATCACCCAAATCAGTCTCCACACACGCTGGTAGTTGCAGTTGCTGGATCAGTTCTGTCTCCAGTCCCATCTCTTACATAAACCAATGGATGCTGTGGCCCAGCCCAACCCAGTCCACCACACATTTGGTCTTCATGTACACCAGTGGGAAATGCTGCCCAGTCAGAACAATCCCCAGTAATTCCCACGAGGCCTGTCCCCAGCCCTGGCTCATGTGCATGCCAGTATATGCAGCAGACTGGTCCAATCTGTTCTTCATTCGCCTTCTGTATACATCAGTGGGTGTTGAAGTCTAGCTTAGCCCAACCTACTCCACTATCCATCCCACCCTTATGCCAGTTGGTCTTACCGCCTGTCCAACCATGTCCACCTCCAGCCCTGGTTCTCATGCTCACTGGTGGGAGCTGCATCATAGCGGCACCCAAAGTTTCCCTACTAGGTCCAGTCCCATCCCCAGATCTTACATTCTCCAGATGGTTCTGCAGTCTGCCTTGACAGGACTTGCCCCCTTTCCCAGCACTTGCAAGCCTGATCAGACTTACTTTGGCTCGTGCATGCAGCAGCTGAGCCTGACTTTTCCCTTAACCAAGATCACTTGCAGGTCAATGGGTTTTGTAGCCCTGTCCAGCCTGGCTTCCCCCTGTCCTGGTTCTCATGCTCGCCAGTGGGAGCAGTGACCCAGCAGGGGAGCCTCCACAAAGCCCCACTATAGGCTCCCCATTCTTCCCTGGGTGTTAGGTGTACTGGTGGGTGCTATAGCTCAGAGTGCCATGGCCCACCTTACATTGGCATTTGTTGGTAAGTGCTGTATCCTGCATATTAATCATTCAAGCATCAAATGTATCATCCTAACATTCATGTATTGAAATCTAATTCCCAGTGTGGTAGTGTTTGGAGGTAATGCCTTTGGAAGGCAATTGGTCATGAGGGTTGAGCCCTCTGTAAGGTGATTTGTACCGTTTAAGAGGTTGCCCTCTTTTTGCTACATGAGAATACTACAAGTTGGTAGTCTCCTACCTAGAAGAGGACCATCCTTCAATCTAGTTGTGTGGCATTGTAATCCTGGACTTCCAGTTTTCAGAAATGTGAGCAATATATATTAATTCAAGTCCCACAGCATACAGTAATTCATTATAGTAGCCATGACAAAAATAATGTGTTATATGTGTGTTTTTTGAAAACACAACTACATATTATCACATTAACACAGTGAAAATAATTTTAAAATATTTAAAACTTTAAAATATTTTGTGATCAAATTGTCCAAATTGTCTTTGAAAATTTTTTAAAGAAAATGTTTGTTGGGCCCGGCGCGGTGGCACAAGTGGTTAAGGTCCTTGCCTTGCACTCCCGGGATCCCATATGGGCACCGATTCTATCCCAGCAGCCCCACTTCCCTTCCAGCTCCCTGCCTGTGTCCCGGGAAAGCAGTTGAGGACGGCCCAAAGCTTTGGGACCCTGCACCCGTGTGGGAGACCTGGAAGAGGCTCCTGGCTTTGGATTGGCATAGCGTCGACCGTTGCGCTCACTTGGGGAGTGAATCATCGGACGGAAGATCTTCCTCTCTGTCTCTCCTCTCTGTATATCTGCCTTTCCAATTAAAAATAATAATAATAATAAAAAAATAAATCTTAAAAAAATGAAAATGTTTGTTTACTTAAACCAGTATGGAAAATGATTCATGATCTTTTAAAGTTACACTCTCTCTCATTTGCAGTTTATTTGCTAAAGAGGCAATTATCTGAACTGTAGTGTTCTGTCATCTGGATTTTGCTAACTATGTTTCCATGATCTCATTTAACATGTTCTTTTCCTTTTAAATAGATTCAAACTCAATGTTTTTTCATGTGAACACTTCATAAATGATGTTGTGTACTTTTAGCCATATTTTTAAAATCTACTTTTTGTTATCTAAATAGGTATTGATGATCATTGTCTAGCCCCAGTAATCATTAGGGTAGTCAGGGAAGACTTTCTAATTATATAGTTTCTTTCTCATTACTTCCTTAATTGCAGTGTTTTTCACCCTTAACCAAAACGTCGGTTTTTACAGGTTTTCAAAAATAATAAGCTATATAGGTCAGTGTTGTGGCATAGTAGGTAAAGCTGCAGCCTTTGATGCCAGAATCCCATCCAGATGTTTCCCTTCTGACCCAGTTTCCTACTAATGGACTGGGGAAAGTGGCAAAACAAAAAATAGTCCAAGTGCTTGGGCCCCTTCCACCCTCATAGAAGACCTGAATGAAGCTCCCAGATTCTGGTGTTGGCCTGGCCCTGCCTTGGATGCTGTGGGCATTTGGGGAGTGAACCAGCAGGTAGATCTCTTTCTGTCTCCCCTTCACTCTCTGGAACTTCCCTCCCCCTTTCTCCCTTCTTTCTTTTTTCTTTCCCTTCCCTTCCATTCTCTTCCATTTTCTTTTCATCTCTCTTTTCTCTCTCCCTTCTTTTCTTCCTTTTCCTTTCACGTTGGCTGTTGTGAATAATGTTGCAACTAAAGCAGGAGTGCAGCTATCTCCAGACATACAGATTTCATAATCTTTGGTGATATAACCAATAGTGAATCATGTGTGGTAGTTCTAGTTTTAAATTTTTTCTGAGCAATTTCCTTACTGTTTTCTGCAATGGACACACACATTTACTTTCCTACCAACAGTTTCAGGACTTTCCTTTATTCTACCATGTGAAGTCATTATGCATTTCCATCACTGAGGAAATGTGCCTGTTTCACTTCGTCCTCAGCAACAGGAGGAGTTGTGAAACATTTCAATTTTTACCAGCAGATGGTTCCATTAAACAACAGGTAATTATGCTTTGTAAGGTATAGAAACATATTTTAAAAGGAGAAAAAGGAAGAAAAAGAAAGTAGTTGCTCTGCTTTTATGCTTAGAATATGTAATGACATGAACAATGCTTACTAAATATTCCACAACTACAAAGAGACACAGCTGACGCTAACTAATGCACTTGCTTAGGTTCCTCATGTCAGCGGGATCTGTGACCAAGGACAAAATAACTATGCAAAATGGCCCAAATTATCTGTTGGCAAAAGTAATATGCTTCTAGGGAACCTTGGTATTCCTAACAATTAAAGTAGAGAAATGACTGTATTTTTAATCTCTTTGGATTTTACAGTTTATCTGATCATGGTTAAGTCTGGAACAACTTTTGCTATAAAATAATCCTTCTTAAAATGTTCTATTCTTTACTTATTTTAAGATTATCTACATAAAAGGGGGTATCTAGAAAATATCTCCATAGCTTGCTTTTTGTATCTATTTCTACAATCACCACACAAAATTTGATGAAAGTTGGTTTTATCTTATCAGATTCACTAGTTAAATCATTGTTTCTTGACTTAACTCTAGTTTTCTGAAACATAATTTTAAGGAACCGTTAATTTCTTGAATTTTAGATGAGGAAATTAAAACAGTGTATCAAACTTTGCCCCTTCCCATCCTCAATATCAATATGCAAGCTAATCTTACAATAGTTCAACTATATTAAACCACATTGCACCCCATGGATATAGTATTATTACATAGCAGCTAAGAATAAAGTAATTAAATCACAACCATGATTCACATTGAGGAAAATCACTCAGAGACACATCTTATTACATTCTGGGTTCACCCTCCATTGGCTTTTGAAACATTTGATTGAAATCTGTAAAGGTTAAGTCATCACATAAATAGAAGTGTTATTAACAATCACAATTAATGAGTATAATAACGAGCCCAAGCATGTAAAATGCCAGAGTTAGCATAAACACTGTGTATGACATTTTTGTTTTTGCCACAGGGAAAAGTTCTGTGAGTTACTTCTCCAAGTAGAGATGAAATGTTATTGCCACAGCAAGCTGCTCGTTATTTAAGATGCTTTGCAACTTTTGGAGGAAGGAAAATGAGGTATTCTCAAAGGAGAACTTTATTGTTGTGCAGTGAAATATGAAAAGGGTTTAAAATAGAAATTATATGAAAAACGGCTATATCACCTTTACTATCAACAGATGTAAGGAAATGTGCACTGAAAAAGGCTTTCAAAACACACAGCCACCACCTGCCCCCAACTCATATTATTCAAAATCTCTCCAGGTCATACCCTCATCGATAACCCAGTATTGTTAAGAGGCTGAAGTCTGTCAGTTCATGTCCCGTTTGAATAAGTGAGGAGTGGAAGGCAGGTAGTTTTATATGTTGCCCTTTCTTTGAAACATAACCTCAACAACTCTTCTCTGACTATTTAAAGTCAATTGAAAATAACACTTTTGTATTGTTGTATTTCTTTTTTTAAATTTTTTATTAATTTTTATTGTTATTAACACTGTATTATGTGATACAGTTTTATAGGCACTGGGGATTCCCCCCACCCCTCCCACATCTCTCCCCCCATAGTGGATTCCTCCACCTTGCTGCATAACCTCAGTTCAAGTTCAGTTGAGATTCCTTCATTGCAAGCATTTGTTGTATTTCTTTTTAAAAAGATTTATTTATGTATTTATTTACTTACTTAACTGGAAAGTTAGATTTACAGAGAGGAGAGATAAAGATTTTTCATTGGCTGATTCACTCCTCAAGTGGCCACAACCTCTGGAGCTGAGCTGATTCCAAAGCCAGGAACTTCTTTTGGATTGTTCAGGTGGATTTAGGGTCCCAAGGCTTTTGGCTGCCCTCTACTGTTTTCCCAAACCACAATCAGAGTGGGAAGTGGAGCAGCCAGGACATGAACTAATCCCCTTTGGGATCTCAGCTCTTGCAAGGTAAGGATTTAGCTGCTAGGCTAACACACTGGGCCTTGAATTGTATTTATTTATTTATTTTTTAAAGATTTATTTATTTATTGGAAAGTCAGATATACAGAGAGGAGGAGAGACAGAGAGGAAGATCTTCCGTCCAATGATTCACTCCCCAAGTGAGTGCAACGGCCAATACTATGCCGATCCGGAGCCAGGATCCAGGAACTTCTTCCAGGTTTCCCACGCGGGTGCAGGGTCCCAAGGCTTTGGGCTGTCCTCGACTGCTTTCCCAGGCCACAAGCAGGGAGCAGGATGGGAAGTGGAGCTGCTGGGATTAGAACTGGCGCCCATTTGGGATCCCGGCGTGTTCAAGGCGAGGACTTTAGCTGCTAGGCCATGCTGCTGTGCCCGAATTGTATTTATTCAACCATCAATCACCTTCCATTTTTAGTTATTTAAATATCCCTATTTTCTATTATTAAAGATTAACATTTTTAAGTTGAAGTTTTGGTCATATTTTTTTAATTGTTATTATTAGTTTCTATGGTATAATTTCATAGGTATAAGAATTCCCTCCTCCTTCTCCTCCCCTTCCTCCCTTCCCGTTTTCCCCTCTCACTATTTTCCCCCATATTATACAGTAGTATAGTCCTTTAGTAATAGTTATTAGTTTAACAATCTGCTATTTAAATATATCATGGTTCTGTAGGTATAGGTAGAACGTCTAGTATCATATTGTCAAGACATATTTAACTGCTTCATTGGGAGCCCTCCTTTTTGGGGGAAGTAGAGATGCATACTGCAATGTATTTTCACTTTCCTGTATACTAGTCTCCATTATTCAATCATAAGTCCATAATTCTACTATTTAGTGCATCCTGACATTGCAGATATGGACAATGAGAGGAAGTTCAGTATCCTATTGTCAAGATATATTTAACTGTTTCAATGGGAGGCCATCTTTGATTTGGAAGTAGAGATGCGTACTGCGTTGTATCCTCACATTTGGGTATTATAATCTCTATTATACATCCCTCTAGATGAATATGTGCATGTGCATGTTTACCTGTATATCTGTTGATCTTGTATTTTGTATGAATGTTGCCTTATGTCAGAGAGAAAATGTGATATTTATCTTTTTGGGATTTGCTTAATTCACTGAGTATAATTGTCTCTAGTTGAGACTATGTTGTTGCAAATGGTAGGATTTCATTCTTTTTAATGGCTGTGTAGTGTCTCATAAGGTAGATTTATCACAGTTCCTTTATCCATTCCTCTCTTGACAGATTTCTGGGTTGTTGTTTTTGATATTGTAGATTGTGCTGCCTTAAATACAGGGATACAGCTTGCTTTCACATATGCAGATTTAACTTCCTTTTGATAAAGTCCTAGCAATGGGATAGCTGGGTCATATGGTAGATTAATTTTCAGTTGTCTTAGAACTCTCCATATTGACTTCCATAGTGGCTGCCTTAGCCTACATTCCCACAAACAGTGGAGTAGGGTACCTTTCTCCCTACGTCCATGCCAGCAGGTGGTGTTAGTTGATTTCTGAATGTAAGCCGTTTTCACTGGAGTTAGGTAGAACCTAAGTGTGGCTTTTATTTGTAGACACACTAGTAGTAAGGTAGCCTGAGAATTTTTCCATATGTTTTTTTTAGCTATTTGAATTTGTTGTTTTGAAAAATGTCTGCTTATTTTCTCCACCCATTGCTTAAAAAAGGTTGTTTGTTTAGCCATTGGTGAGTTCCTGAAGCTCTTTATAGATTGTATATATTAATCCCCTATCTGTTATGTAGTGTGCAAAGATTTTTTTCCCATAATGTCTTTGCTTCTTTACTTTGTTGGTCATTTCCTTTGCTCTACAGAAGCTTCTTAGTTTGACTAGTCCCATTTGTTTATTTTGGCTTTGCCTGCATGTGCTTTTGATGACTTTTGTAAGAAGTCTTTACCAATACTCCAGAAAATTTGTGTCAGGTTAAAATTTCTACAAAATGGAGCGGCTGCTGGGAAAAAGTAAAATTTGTAGAGTCCTTCCTGAATTGATCTGAAGCCAGGAGCTTCTTCCAGATCTCCCACATGGATGGAGGGTCCCAAGGTTTTGGGATGTCCTCTACTGCTTTCCCAGCGGGGAGCTGGATGGTAAGTGAAGCAGCCAGGACATGAATTGGCACTCATATGGATCCTGGTGCATGCAAGGCAAGGACTTTAACCACTAGGTTATCACGCTGAGCCCCTCAAGTGTTATTTTAATAGCATCACAAAATAAAGTAAAAAATATTATTTCACATTTAGTGGGGGAAAACACTGGATTTCTCATCAAGTGTGATATTAGCAGGGTTTCTTGTGTGTGTGTGTGAATTTTTCTTATCAAATTGAAATTGTTCTTCACTATATCTCATACACCTAGTTTTCCTCTTTTAAATCATGAGTGGATGGAATTTGTCGACTGCTTTTCTATATTGATATGATCATTGTGATTTATCCTCTTTGGCCTGTTAATATGGTAAATCATGTTGATTTAGTCTAAAAATATCTATTTGACAGGTAGAGAAGAGGGAAGGGAAAGAAGGAGAGAAAGAGAGAAAACTTGTCTCTGCTGCTTCTCTTCTCAGGTGCCCGCAACAACTGGTGGGCTGAAGCTGGGAACTGGGTGTCCAGTTGAGGTTTCCCAGGTGGGGGAACCCAGACATCCAGTTCTTTCCTAGTAGCTCCCAGTGTCTGCATTAGCAGGAAGCTGGAACCAAGAGTTGGAGCTAGAAACTGAACCTAGGTACACAGACGTTCTGATATCTTAACTGCTAAGCCAAATTCCTGCTTCATATTGATTTATGTTTGAATATTGCCTATCTGAAATAAATCTCACTTTGTCATGGTGTGTGGTTCTTTTCATGCATTGTTCAACTTTTTCCTAATACTTTACTGAGAAGTCTTGCATGTCATGTTCTTATGTTATTTTGGTATGAATATGAAGATAGTATTGGCCCCATACATGTAATGAGTTGGGAAGCATTCTCTTTGCTTCTATCATCTCAAAATGAATTCCTTAAATGCTTGGTAAAACTCATCAGTAATTCATCTGGGCCTGGTACTTTTGATTTAGATAGCTTATTAATTTGATTTCTTTAATAGATATATGCCTACTTGAATTGTTTCTTCTTGTGTGACTTTTGGTAGATTGTATCATTTAAGGACATGACTTACTCTATCTAGCTTATAACATTAATCTGGCTCTAAATATCTGGGTTTTTATTGCATTAGCTTATAACTTGGAATTCTTCATAATATCCTTTTATTATACTTTAACATTCATGGGGACTGTAGTGATGTTCACTGTTTCATTTCTGATAGCACCTTGGGCTTCTCTCCTTTTGCTAGATGAAGCCTTTGTTTTTGGTGGGTCTCTGTTCCTGGACTGTGAGTTACACTTGTGTTTCTCAGATTTTTCTCTCTGTTACGTGTGCCAGGATGGCTAGAAGGATGTGAATATTTCCATCATTTGCTTAGGCTTTGAGAAACCTTTGGATGGGAAAGTTCGGGAAAAATAGCTTAGCCAGAGAGAAGCCCATGTTAAGAACAGAACATTCTGGCATATTTCAAAATGGTTCCCTTTTCCTTCTTGCTGAATCATAGTGGGTGGTCTCTTTGAAACTCACCATGAGGACCCAACAGAACTCTTGGAGGTAAAACAAAGAACTGTGGAACCTCTCATGACTGGTTCCTGCTATACTTCTAACTCTCAAACTTGTCCACATTGAGCCTCCTGCAGTGCATCAACTGAAATTCAGATTTTCCTACCCCTTCTGCTTCCCATGGGAGGTTCAGATTGTGGATTTCTACTTTTTATTAAGTTGTGATTCTCTCACTCTATCTGTCTCTCCGATTCTGGAGGCAGCCGTTTCCCTGTGACCTTAGATAAATCTAAGAAGAGTTGTTGATGTTTCAGTATGCTTAGCTATCCACTTGTTAGATTGGGATCATGATTTTTATTTTTTTTAAGATTTTTTTTTGGGGGGGAAAATCAGGCTTACAGAGAGAAGGAGATGCAGAGAAAAAGATCCCTCATCTGCTGGTTCCCTCCCCAAGTAACCACACAAAGGCTGGAGCTGAGTCAGTCCGAAACCAGGAGCCACAAACCTCTTCTGGGTCTCCCATGCAGGTGCAGGGTTCCAAAGCATTGGGTCATCCTTGATTGCTTTCCCAGGCCACAAGCAGGGAGCTTATGGGGCAGTTGGGATTAGAACTGATGCTCATATGGGATGCAGATGCATGTAAGGTGAAGACTTTAGCTACTAGGTTACTGCACTGGGCCCTATTTTCCTTTGTTTCTTTCTTCTTTTTTGTTTTTTTTTTTTTTTAAAGATTTATTTATTTTTATTGGAAAGTCAGATGTATAGAGAGGAGGAGAGACAGAGAGGAAGACTTTCTGTCCGATGATCCACTTCCCAAGTGCTGCGCCGGTGCCGAGCCAATCCGAAGCCAGGAGCTTCTTCCAGGTTTCCCACACGGGTGTGGGGTCCCAAGGCTTTGGGCCGTCCTCGACTGCTTTCCCAGGCCACAAACAGGAACTGGATGGGAAGCAGGACCACTGGGATTAGAACCGGCACTCATATGGGATCCCGGGCGTGCAAGGCAAGGACCTTAACCACTACGCTATCATGCCAGGTCCTCTTTTTAAAATATTTTATTTGTATTTGAAAGGCAGATTTTATATCTATATCGATATCTATCTATTTATGTATGTATGTGTATGTATATATATATATATATATATAGAGAGAGAGAGAGAGAGAGAGAGAAGGAGAAACAGAGAGAGATCTTCCTTCTGCTGGTTCATTCCTCAACTAGCCACAATGGTTAGAGCTGATCTGATGTGAGGCCAGGAGCCAGGAGCTTCTCCAGGTATTCCACAAAGGTGCAAGGGTCCAAGAACTTGAGCCATTTCCTACTATTTTCCTGTAAGCATAGAATTGGATTGGAATTGGAGCAGCTAGGACATGAACCAGTACCCATATGGGATGCTGGCTCTACAGTCAGAGAATTAGCCTGTGAGCCACTGCTGACCCAGAATGGTGACTTCTATGCTCTTCATGTGCCGCTGACAAATTAGAATTCCAGTAATCTTTCTTGTTGGAAAGATTTTGTGAAAATTTTGTAAAAATATTTTACGAAATTATATTTTGTCAAAATCTTCTGTGTCCCAGTTCTAAGGCTATCTTTCTACCTCTGCTCTGTGTTGCTTTGGTTGGGATACAGCATGTGATATTTATACTCTTCAAAAATTCTTTCTTTATTTTTCACAGCAGATCTTCCATCTGCTGGTTCACTCCACAAATAGTTGCAACAGTCAGAGCTGGGCCAGTCTGGAGTCAGGAGCCTAAAGCTTTTTTGGGTCTCCTCCATGAGAACAGAAGCCCGAGGACTTTGAGGCATCTTTCATTGCTTTCCCAGGCCAACTAAATTGGAAGTGGAGCAACCTGGATAGGAACTGGTGTCCCTCTGGGATGTCAGCACCACAGATGAAACGTTAGCCGATTATGCCTCTTTGCCAGCCCCTCTGCTGCACTTGGAGGGGACTAGAAGAGACTGGAAGAATGGAGAAAAAAGGAGAAATCTGCTTGCTGGAAGGTATCCCATAGCCTCCATCAGAATCCTTATTTAGTCATTCTTTGTGATATTCTCTGCTTATAGGGCCTCTTAGGTTGTTCCTTTAGGCCAGAGATTCAGTACAAGAAGGGTTGAAGGATCAAAGGAATGATGAAGTCTCTTCTTTTTTCCACTATAGCTACTGCTAAGATCTACTTATTGAGTGCCCACTATGAACAAGGTATTTTGAAACATAATCTTGTTTAATCCTCATAATCTTCAAAGTGATTACTGGCATCTTCATTTACACTTATGGAAAATTGCTCCAGGACTTATATTTGGCGGGCTTAAGCGCAAGTCTGTCAGGGTAATCACACCAAAGAGATGCAGACATAAATAAATCCACTACAGATTGACAGAGTCAAAAAGACCAGAATATTACAAGGATTTTGAAAATCTTTTGTGGCCCAGGCATCATCATCAAGCGTGCTGTGCTTTGTGTAGGAGGGGGCAGGGTTATCATGTGCAATGAAGGGGATTCTTCAAAGGCAGCTGTTGCTGCCAGGTGAGGGATGATGAGCCTGGCTTAGTCTAAATATCAAGTTCTAGTTGATCAGACAAATCAGGGAAATGACTTGACTTGCCTAGCTCTCTATGTTTGGTTTTACTTCTGAATTATTCTGAAATGAGGATGGACATATTGTCATTTCTAACACCCAACTCCTTAAGCATAATCATTTAGAGTGATTGTCACCATATGCTATTTTTTTCTATGCATACTACTGTTTCATGTTTTGATAGCACACTTTGGAAATGTTGGCTTGATTTTTTGGGTGTGGTGGAAGTAGTGATCCAGGAAACTTTTCATGAATTTATTCTGTATTCATGTAAGTTTATTTTCTCCTGAAGGCAAAACACTTAATGCAGGAGAGATACATTTAATTGTTGATAGTCGGAATTTTTTGAGAGACCTAATGGGGAGGGGATATCTCCACAGAATAATAAGGGAACATTTGATTCCAAGATATTATTTGCAATATTAAATTTTGCCAATAGATGGAGAAGTTGTTCCATAAAAATCCAAAGGCTTGGCTCCTCTAATGAGGAATGAAGAAATTCAAGTTTCTGGCAAGTTGAAAACGGATTTCCTTAATAAAACTGAGAAGCAGGAAAACTGGGTTACTTATAAATTTTAACAAGAAATAGTGTTAACAGGCAACAAGAATTTCACTAATTTCAATTAAGCGTACATGAAACATTATTGCCTGTACTGTTTTAGAAATCTGACTATGGTCCTTTCAGACGTACATATGAATGTATGTCTATGTGTCTTTATAGCTGGTCTGTTCAAAAGGGTTTTAAGTGATGTACAGAAGTAAGTCCTGTAGTGGGTAAAACATAATGAACTTAAACATTAGTGCAAGAAAGAATTAATTGAAGTTGGATTAGGGGTCATTCACTTCCTAGCAGTGAATGCAAGTAGGGAAACAAGATTAGCTGTATGATCTAAAGTTTATATCATAAAAAATTAGCCAGGCACTAGGAGATATATAATTATTTATCATACTAAGAGCAGGGATTATATCTTTTTGGAATTCAAGAAGAGGATACTGTGTAATGTAATAAATTATGTCCTCTGTTAGGCACAGTGATTCTTTTCACATGGAGGCTCATTACAGTGTCAGCTGGTGGGTAACACCATGATGCCGTTATTTTCAAGGAGTTCAAGGTGAAGGACACAAGATGAGTACCATGCACCTTAACACACTCTCAGGAAGTGCAGCTTCCTGATACTCTAATGGAAGGATATAATTTGTAATCCAGTAACTAAATATTACTTAAGGATTTCTCAAAAATGGAGCATTTCTGTGAACACTTAGTCCTGAACCCAAAAGATTGTGAGGCTTCAATAAAGGTTATCAGGACTTGCCTGTACTGTGCACCATTTTCAACTGCAGGTGGGTGATGCCTGCTATAGTTGACTCATGTGGATGTCCATGTGTCCTGAGCAATGGTATAGCTTTCAAAAGCTATTTTGAACAGGGGTAGATTGGCCGTTCCTTCTAGAATGATCCCTGCCACATTCAAGTGTGTTCCTTCATCCTATTCCAAATTTCTTTCATTTTAAAAGATTTTATTTATTTTTATTGGAATGGCAGATTTATAGAGAAGAGAGACAGAGAGAAAGAGCTTCTATCTGCTGGTTTACTACCCAGGTAGCTACAATGTACAGAGCTGAGCCGACCTGAAGCCAGGAGCTTCTTCCAGGTCTCCCATGTGGGTGCAGGATCCCTAGGCTTTGGATCATCTCCTCTGCTTCCCCAGGCCATAACCAGGGAACTGAATGGGAAGTAGAAGAGCCAAGACATGAACTGGTACCCATATGGGATGCTGGCAGTTGCAGGGAGAGGATTACCCAATCAAGCCATCTCACGTGGCCCCTATTCCAGATTTCTAAGGCTTCTACATACTGTGGTATTTCTAGACTCTTTCTGCTATTGCTAGCTATTCCACTTGCTTTGCTGAGATCTTTATTGTCACTGATTTTCTTTCTTTTTTTTTTTTTAAAGATTTATTTTTATTGGAAAGGCAGATATACAGAGAGGAGAGACAGAAAGGAAGGTCTTCTGTCTGATGATTCACTCCCCAGGCGGTCGCAACGGCTGGAGCTGAGCCAATCCGAAGCCACGAGCCTCTTCTGGGTCTCCCACAAGGGTGCAGGGTCCCAAAGCTTTGGGCCATGCTCGACTGCTTTCCCGGGCCACAGGCAGGGAGCTGGATGGGAAGTGGGGCTGCCAGGATTAGGGATCCCGGGTGTGCAAGACAAGGACCTTAACCACTGCGCCATCACGCCAGGCCCAATTGTCACTGATTTTCTAGAGAAAACGACTACTCTGGACCCTGAAATCCAAGAAAATCTCCCATTGTCCCAGCATGTCTAGAATACTGATGCCCAGATCAGGTTTCTAGGTATCTAGACCACAACAATTGGGTTTTTCAGCTTCCTTTTCTTAAAAACTGCTTGTTTGTTTTCATCTATGAAGAGGAGAAAAAAAGAGAGAAAAAGATATCTTCCACCCTCCAGGTTGGGCCAAGCCAAGCAAAAAGCCAGGGACTGCTACTTGGGTGTCTGAAGCACTTGGGTCATCTGCTGCTGCCTTCCAGGATTCCTTAGGAGGAAGCTGAATCAGAAATAAAGTAGCTGAGCTTTAAACGCACCCTCTGCTGTGGGACACAGGTGTCCTAAGCAGTGGCTTAATCTACTGCGTCACAATGCCGGTTCCTATGACTTCATTCTTGATCATCTATGGATTTGTGACACATGAATAAATGGTTTTTTTTTTCAGAGTAGCTTCTGGGATTGGAAGTTTAAGAAAGCTTCTTCAGCTCCATCCGGCTACCATGCATCCATATTGTCTGTCTTCAAATATAGAAGCATTGCAACTCTAGGCTGGAGGTGACCATAGGTCATTGAGTCCACCTGCTCATTTGCACACACAAATGCCCTCCACCCTTGCCCCATCGAGCTGCCTTCTGTTCTCCACTGTACAGACTGTGAACTCTATAAAAACATGTTGTAATAATTTAGCATTCTGTAGCCCAAGGATATGCTAAAGGTGCATTTTTTTGCCTCTATTTCTGCACACTGGTTGAGAGAAAGTGCCTTGAATTCTGTTTTGGTTCCATTAACCTTTTTCTGAGAAATTACTGACCCCAAATATTGCAGCCACAAATGGATTCTTTTAACAAGTATCCTGTCAGGATGCAACCTCTGTGTGCTATGTGGTTTCTAGTCTGCAAATGCTTGCTTTCCATGCATCGATTCTCTTACAAAACATTTATTTGAGTGACTTCCCTGCGTGAGATTTTTAGGAATCTCTTTCTCTCTCTCTTCTGTTTTAGGAAAACCACATTCAGAATTTACAGTCCACCTGTTTTATGGCTAAAAGTAGCTATTTAAACCTTGCCTCTCACTCTTACCAGTTTGACATCTCCCCAAATCAATGAATTTTCTGATTTCTCCATACACTTTGTTTTAATAATTCAGTGCATTCAATCTTGAGTGGTATATTTGTATACTCATGTCTTTAGTATATTTCTGTCATCCTGGAGATTATGCAAAATTCTTCCCCATTGTATTCACAAAGCATAGTGAGGATGCTGTCATTTAACCTCAGTGTAGAGATGGCATTCAAGCAAAGCAAAAAGCATGATTTTGATCTCTTATTATTCAAATGGGAGCTGTACTATCTCCTACAACACTAATGTCCGCGAAATTGCTTTGCAGTGCTATAGCAGAGGGCAGATCAGGATTGGAAATACATCTCTAAAGTGAGCCTTCTAAGCAGGCATACAGGTAGTTTTGGATCACTTATTATTTTCAGGTGATGCTGAAAATGGCAGCAAGTCTCTGGAGTTCCGTCTTCCAGAGTCTGCTAGAAACAGGTCTCTCTTTCCTACTTTCTGGTGTGTGTGTGTCTTAGTCCACTTTTAAACAATTCATAAAGGGAGCAAATTTCATGTATTTCATACACACAGTTCTAAGAGAATAATGATATTTCTCACCTTATCTTCCCCTTTCCTTTCTTTCTTATTTTTCTTCGAATGTTTACAGTGACATACTTTCAGTTTTATTCTCACAAGTGTAACTCTTCACTACATAAAGAATAACAGGCATTAAGTAGAAAAACCACTATTCCTGAAGAATATAGACAAGGGCTTTGAACAAGAACCAAATCTCAAAATGTTAGTTTCACTTACATGTACTATGTTTCTTGGTACTGAACATTAGTCACCACTAATCAGTTACTATATATAATGTTTGTCTTTTTTGGACTGGCTTACTTTACTAAGCACATTGGTCTCCAATTACATCCATTTTGTTGCAAAAAACAAGATTTCATTTTCTTTATGTCTGAGTAGCATTTTATCATTTATATATACATATATGTATACATGCACACACATGTTTTATTTATGCACATGTATATGCACATAGATATATTACATTTATTTATGCATATATATGTATACATATATATTACATTTTATTTATACAGTCATCAGATGATGGACATCTGGGTTGATTTTATATCTTACTTATTCTGAGTTGAGCTGCTACAAATATGAGGTACAGATAACTTTTTCTATTTAATAGCTTTCACTTAATTAAATAATTTCCTTTGGGTAATTATCAGGAATGGATTGACTGGGATATATGGTAGATCTATTTTCAAATTTCTGAGTAATCCTCATACTTTCTTCTATAATGGTTCTGTGAGTTTATACTCCAACCCACAGTGTACTTGGGTACCTTTCCTATCGCATCCTCACCAGCATTTAAAAAAATTTTTTTAAGGAGGTTTACTTACTTTTACTTGAAAGTCAGAGTTAGAGAAAGAGAAAGAGAGAGAGAGAAAGAGAGAGAGAGGGAGAGAGAGAGATATATATGGAAATCCACTGGAGTATTGTTCGTGTCATTGCAATGGCCAGAGTTGGGTCAATCCAAATCTAGGAGCCAAGAACTTCTTCTGGATCTTCCACATGCATATAGGGGCCCATGGCCTTAGGCTATCCTTTACTGCTTTCCCAGGTTATAAGCAGGGAGCAGGATTGGAAGAGAAGCATCCAGGACTCAAATCAGCACCTATATGGAATGCTGGTGCTCCAGGTGAAGCATTGGCTTGCTAGTCCATCCTGCTGGCCCCTGCTATTTTTTCCCACCTTTAATGATAGCTATTATAACTCTGTTGAGGTAAAATCTCAATGTGGTTTTTATTTGCCCCTGTTGGTGGATGATCCTGAGCATCTTTCCACGTGTCTGTTGGCAATTTGGATCTCTTTCTTTGAAAAAAATGCCTGTTTGTATCCTGAGTTCATTTCCTAATTGGAGTGCTTGTTTTGCTGTTGATGAGTTCTTTGAACTCCTTATATATTCTGTGTATTAATCTTTTTTCAAATGTGTACTTTGCAAATATTTCTCCCATTCTGTAGGTTGCTCGTTGTTGAGCTTCTATGCTGTGCAAAAGTTTCTTAGCTTGATCTATTTGTTTATTTTTGTTTGTTGATTTTTGCCTTTGTTACCTATGCTCCTGAGGTCTTATCCAAGAATTGTTTTCCTATGCCAATGGCTTACCATGTTCTCCTAAATTTTCCTCTAGTGATTTTATGGTTTTGGCTAGTCAGTCCACTTTTTGCCACTATAATTCAATGCTGCAGATTGGGCAAATCACAACCAACAGATATCAATTTGACTTATCCTTCCAGAGCCTTGGAGATCTAAGGTGAAGGGTTTATACAGGGTGAGGATCTTCCTGCTTGATAACATGGTGAAAGATACCACACGGCAAGAGCAAGGGAAAGAGGAAGACAGTGTGCATGAGAGGAAAAGGGGGCTGAACTCTCTTCCTTTATAATGAACACCGTAATCCAAATAATAGCTTTCATCTAGTCACACTGGCGGAGACTTAGTTACCTCTGAAGGTCCCCTCTTTCAATACTGGGCCATTTCATGCATGAATTTAGGGTCACAATCAAACCACAGTGATTTATTTTTATTTTGAAGGACTGAATTACAGAGAGGAGGATAGACACACAGAGATCATCTGCTGGTTCATTCCCAAATGGCTGCAAAAGCCAGGGCTGGGCACATCTAAAGCCAGCAGCCAGCAGCCAGTTGTTGCGTTTGATTAATTTTGTGGGTGTAGGGGCTCAAGGACTTAAGCCATCCTCTACTTCTTTCACAGATCATAAGCAAGGAGTTGTATGAAAAGTGGAACAACCCAGGATAAGAACCAGCTCCTATATGGGATGCTGGCAGCACAGGCTGAGGCTTAGTTTACTATGCCACGGTGCCCACCCCCATAAATCCTGGAACTCTTAGATTGTATTTTTGTGTATAGCTAGACATTATGTGAAAAGTGGGTCAGGCAGGACAGAGAAGAAACAGAAGTTGCTGATGCTGGGAACATAATCAACCTTAAGGAAGGAGTGCTCCCTAAACACTGCTGGAGAGTCAGCTCAGAATTCAAAAGTATCCAATCTGCTCCACCTCCCCCTCTGCTCCACCTCCCCCTCTCTAAACGGCTGGCAAGTCCTGCTGCCTGAGTCCTCCGTCATTGGTATTGAGTGAAAGGAGGCAGCCTGGTTTCCAGCCAGCAGGCAGGACTGCAGTGAAATGTCTCAGGAATACCTTGGCCTTTGTCTGAAAGCTAAACAGATCTGACTCCAGATGGCACCTGTAGGGTGCATTGTACTCTTTTTGCACACATTCCTTGCATTTGCTTTTACGGGATCTAATCCATGTTGTGAAGCAAAATGCTGACAGAGACACACTAGGAAGGACCTTTCAGCACAACAGCTGCACCACATTGGTTTTGGTTACATTGGGAATAAATGAAAGCTGGAAGTCACCGAAGAAGAATGCAGACAGATGGGAAGTCAAAGAGACGGCGGCTTTCGCTTGGCGGGGGAGATGTGTGCTTGTGTGAGGCAGCTGGCAGTTCTTCTGGGTGGGATAATTGCCCAGTATCCCTGCCCTGTGTGAGTGGATCTTTGTTAAGTTTGGAGTCATTGACTACTTCAGATACCAGGAACATCTTTAAATGAGCCTGTTAGACTGAGGGGAGAAAACAACAGGATCTGTTACACTGAGTATTGACCCTACACAGTGATTCTGAGAAGTCCTTCATTGGTGGAAGGGGTCAGGGTGAGATGTTAAGGAGGTATAGTGAACAAAGAGAATGAAGAAAAAAAAAAAGAACAACTGTTTCTTACAGAAAATGAAGATAGAGTGAAAGGGAAATAAGTGGAGTAAAATTAATTTGAAACAAGAGATAGAAAGCAAGAAAGAACAAGAGTAAGCAAAGAGAAGAATGGTGAATACAAATTCTGATCCTGGCAAGACCAAAGGAGTGGCCATGAACTGTTGTTATTTGAAAACACTACATTGCCCTAGCTGTAGGCAACTCCCTAGGTTGCTTTGTACTTAGGAAACTGTTGCACTGTTAGCAAAAAAGCAGCTAGTAGCTGGTGGGCATTCTGGATCTGGTTAATGCCAAATTTGTGTTAACTATACCACTGTGCCAGCATAATTGCTTATTCTTTAAGTTTTTTTTTCTTTCAAGGATATATAGGAAAGGCAGGGAACGCTGGGCTGGGACCAGGGTGGAGGGCCTGGGCATGTATTGGAGTGGGAGCAGCAGCTGAGGGCATGTTTGACAGAGGAGCAATGACTTCTGGGGTCTTTGAAGGACTGGGCCACTATACTTACAGGTAGATAAGGTTGCTGGGACAACGTAGTTTAGAGGGGGATATTGGAGGGCATGTCTGGGTCAGGCCACATGGGAGACATGAGCTGGGCTAAACAGAATTGCTTGTGGTCCACGGGCACACACAAAATCCAGGGCTTTAGTAGCTGCCCATAAGTATTGGGGCAGGGGTTGGTCATTTCAGGCTGGGCTACAACCCCACCAGAATGTGTGGGAACTGGATCTGGGAGCAGATTATGTAGAGGACTTGTGGGCTTGCCTCTGTGGGACTTCAGCACATGTTAATTTACATGGAGAGATGGCAGTGGTGATAGGCCAAGCCAGGCTGGATCACAGAACTCACCTGACAGGAACCCACTTGACACCAATGGGAATGGGAGTTGGGAAGAAGCCAGGCTGAGCCAGACTGGAGCACCTGGCAACACATGCAAAGTCAGGTTTGACAGCAGACCATACCAAGTAGGGCTGCAGCACCTGCCAAAAGGTGTGGGATCTGGGGCTGGGAGAAGACCTAGGGGAACTTAGGGAACTTCCCTACCATGCCTCAACTCTCCTGGGATCTGAGGCTGGGGGTGGGCTAGGCCAGGCAAGGCTGCAGCACTTGTCAGCATTTGGGTCACCCAAGTCTGGGGTCACTCTTGTCTGGACCAGCCCACAACACTTGCTGGCACCCATGATATCCAGGACTGAATGTGGGTCATCCTTGGTTGGGCTGAGTTGTAACACCTGCCAGCAAGACCTGTGACTGTGTGGGTTATGTCATGCTGTGTCAAAGCATGCAAGCACTGGGGGTAGGAAAGGGGCAAGCAGGGGAACCCTGGAGACTCCCCTGTGGGCAGAAAAGGTTGGGCAAGGATGCAGCACCTATCAAGATGCTGGTGAGCTGGGTCTGGGGGCAGGCCAGAGTGGGTTAGGCTCCAGCAGCTGCTGGTGCTCATGAGAGCCAGAATGTTTGTGGGATAGATCAGGTTAGGCTACAGCACTAATGGGTCACATGAGAACTGAGACTGGACATGGGCCAGGCTGGGCTAGGCTATAGCACCTGCCAGTGGATGGGTGAGGGCCATTCAGGCTAGATCACAGTACTTGCTTGTGAGTGACTGGGGGCCAGCCATGTTAGTTTGGGCAGCAGCACCTGCTGGCACATATGAGATCAATTGCTGGAAACAGGCCTGGTAAGGGAACTTGTGGAACTCCTTTGCTAGGCTGGAGCTTCTACTCATGAGAGTGAGAGCTGGGTCTGGGGGTGGGCCAGATCAGGCTGGGTTGCAGCATTCGTAAGCATATGTGTCAGTTGTGTCTGGGGATGGTTTCCTGTGCCAGTCTTCAGCACACACTGACATGAATGACAGCCAGGCTGGGCCCAATTGGACTTCAATACCTGCCAGTTCACATGAGGGCTGGTTCTGGGAGTGGGCCAGACTAAGTTTAGGTTGCTGTTCCTGCTGGTGAGAGCTGAACTGGGGTGGGCTGGGTTAAGCCAGGTTGTAGCACCTGCTGCCAAATGCCAAGTCTGAGGAGTGGCCCATCTCAGACTGGACCATAGAACCTGCTGGAATATGCAAGATCCAGGACTGGGAATTGACCTACTAGGAGAACCTCTGTGACTCCCCTGCTAGGCCATTGTTTCCATGGGTGAGTGTGAGATCTGGAAGGGGTAGGCTAGGCTGGGCTAGGCTGAGCTAGGTTGCCATACCCTCTGGTGTGCATGGGAGCCAAAATGCGTATGGACCAGTTGGCTAGGCATTAGCATCAGCTGGCAAGTTCCAGGACTGGGTGTGAGTCAAGTCAGGCTTGACCACAGTCCACCTGGCAGGCACAAGATATGGGGCTGGGAGCATGCCTGTCATAGGCTGACATGGACAAAAACTGGTGCTAGAGGTGCGCATGATGGAGCTTATTAGGAGTACTCTGACTAGGCCACGGCATCTGCTGGAATATGTGAGGACTGGATCTGTGGTGGGCTGGCCGTGCTGGGCTACAGTACCCATCAGTTTGCATGAGGTATGGCATTTGGGGTAGAATTGACTAGGCAGCTGCATTCATCAATATGTGCATTGGATAATGCAGGAGGCAAATTGAACCTGATTGTGCACTGGCTTGTGCACACAAGAGTCAAGTCTGAGGTTACTCCAGGCAAGGTTTCTTGGGGGATGATACTGAACTGCTGCATTCAGACCCCAGTCATAAGATGTGTTGTCTGACTTTGGAGGGCTTGTATCAGAACTGGACCTCTTCAGTTGCTGATGCCTGTGCAGTGACATAATGCCTATATGCACACAGGGGACATGACAGCCAGCTTACCTAGGCTAGCAGTTGACATCAAGTGCCTCATCAGAGGATGGAAAGCAGAACATGCCAGACCACTCTCCTGTCTAAACTTGTAACATGTTCCTGGACTTGTGGATGCAGTGAGGTGGACTTGGTCAATGAATAGACCATGGAAAGATTTTCTCAATTTGGATACACTAAAGCCAAAAATGTCTCAAATTGTCAAAAACACTTGAGAAACATCCTTGTAGCACTCTTCCCCACACTGGGGTCTCTAAGGTGTCATCAAAGGACCATCCCTATCCCCAGGTACTAATATATTTTGATAGCAAGGAGTAACCACCTTCTCCCCTGCGGACACAGGAGGAAAAAAAAAATAAAAAATTTTCCCACCCACCTTCTTCCATACCTGACCTTTCCCATTCCTAATCAGAGGCACACATGGGCATACATCCCTCTCAAATATCTAATCAATATTAAAAATTTTTTAAAAATGTTTTAAAAATTAAAAAACACTACACAAGGAATGTTCATAGGGCTGTGAATAGGGCTGTATATGGCTCACAGTAATACACACCTGGACCCAGGTCCATCCTTGGGAGTTGGAGGTCAGGAAATCATTGGGAGGCTGTCATTGGAGCTCCGACAGCTACAAGGTAGGCACATCTGCTTCACCCGGAGAGAGCTGCAGCTGCCTAGGGACTGCATTCTTCAGTCCAAGCTTACTTCATTTGCAGCAAGCTGAGAAGGCAGCTGAAGCTGGTGTCTGTTGGCAAGGAAGAGGAAGGAAATGAAAAGCAAAAGACACTTTTAAAAATATATTTATTTTATTTTTATTGGAAAGTCAGATCTACAGAGAAGGAGAAACAGAGAGAAAGATTTTATATCTGCTGGCTCACTCCCCAAGTGGCCCCAATGGCTGGAGCTGAGGCCCATCCAAAGCCAAGAGCTTCTTCCAGGTTTCCCACATGGGTATAGGGTCCCAAGGCCATCCTCTACTGCCTTCCCAGGCCACAAGCAGAGAGCTACATGGGAAATGGAGCATCCGGGACAGAAACTAGTACCCATATGGGATCTCAGCACATATAAAGCGAGGATTTAGACACTACGTTATTGTGCTGTACCCTCTGGTTTGTCTTTTGTAAAATCTAATAGGCTCTAACTCAGAGATTAATTGTAAAGACAAAGAGAAAATTAAACAAGGTTCCTGGGTCAAGAAAGGCTAACAAGTTTTAGTGCCCATACAAGTGTTCTTAAAAAATGCTGTATCAGTTGTATTAATTAAAACCCCAATTACAAAATAGTGCTTGGGATTTACAATGCTTGCACCTTAGCAGAAATTTCACCAAAATGTGATGAATGATAACCTTCAGATCATAGATTATTGCCATTTTATTTTTCTTCCTTTGCTTTTCTGAATCTCTACAGTGAATAAGAGTTGCTTTTGTGATAAGAAACACACAATTCATTACAAAGCCAAGAGAATCAATCCCAAGAGAATCTGCAATCAGTCCTCTTTCAAGGATTCAATAAGACCCAAAAGCATTCTTGTTTTCACTCTCTCCAAACGTGGGTTCATTCTAGCTTGGAGTCTTGATGGTCATTCTTTGGTATATTCTTGCCCAAGAGAATCTGTACTTGCATTCCAATGAGAATTTGAAGAAGTTACCCACTCCTATGCTTCTCATCGGTGCTTTAAGGAACCTGATATTTATAATGAAAGACTTAATGTGCTCATGATGGTGCGTGGTTAAAGGAGCTGAAATTGCAGTCAGGCTTGGTGCTATCCTGACTTCCCAGGATCTGCAATGCGGAGGTGAATTATTCACAGAGCTTTCTGCTTCCCGTTCTTTACAATAACTTGGCTTTGAGCTGAGGCAGCCTTGTGAGGATGGTTCAGGGGAGCAGCTGCTCTAGACTGAAAAGTGTCCCTCTCCAATTGGGTGTGGATGTGAGCCACCAGGGGTAGCTGGGAGCTACTGAGAGCAACCATTCGTCTGCAGGGGGATGCTTCCTTTGACTCTGGAAGTGGAAGATGTCCTGTTGTGCTTGCATTGCTTCTCTGCTAGACTCCAATGATTAGCATTGTGTGATGCAGTGGGATCTGAGGAGTTTTTGGTGTTGGTAATGATTTTGAGGAATGGGGATGAGGGAGGGGTTTGAGAAGGAGAGGGCAGGGATGTGATATCGAGTAATGTTGTACATTAATGATAGATGCAAAGAGTGCTGAGTTAGATGGCTGGTGCCTGTGATTTCCTCTCCATGTCAGTCAAGCCCCTGCTTCATATTTGGATCTGCTTTGGCATGTTTTTGATTTTTGGCAAGGGACTCAGCCTTGTCCATGTTGCCAGAGGCTGTTTGTGTAATAGAGATGTCACATGCAATGACAGGCTTGTGGGAAGCGTAATCTTCACTGACTCAGATCAAACCAGAGTGTTTCCATTGGCACCTGCAGCGCTGATTGTTTTTTAGCACCCCAGTGGTAAGGTGGCTGCTGAGCGTCATGATCAGTGCCCGTCCAGGTGTGTGTGGTACCCAGGGCTGCTGATGGGCATTGGGTCTTAGATTTCGGAATAGCCCAGGTCCTAGGTGGTGAGGTTGTCTTTCTGAGGAAGCTTCCGAAGCAGGGGTCCAGAAGTGGCGATCCAAAACTACAAATACTTCCTGAATACTGACTCTGCAGAGTTGTGCTAGCCTCGGACATGACTCTGATCCTTTGCCAGAAACTGACAACCAAAAACTGAAGTGCGGGGATTAATAGTATTCCTCATTCCTCATTGTTCTGTGATTTCCAGCTTCATTGGAGGATCCCAGAAAGCAGGAGGCAGGAGGGAGGAAAGCCAGGGCATGGTTTCCCAATCTTTTTCATTAGTGACTCTATAAAAAGGCATTGTGGTGTTAGGGAAAATACTGCTGAAATATTTGATAATTTTGGGTTTCAAAGTATCTCCTTACATTTCCTTCATGACTTTTTGCTGGCACCAGCGAACTCCTTTCCATACATGAGGGACATGATCTGTTGCTTAGAATCATATACTGGCAATGGAAAATCTGTCTGATTTTGCTTTCAGGTCAATTAGATTTGTGGAGCAGCCTGGCAACTCAGTGTTATTCTACCTTGTTTTTTTTTTTTTTTTTTTTTTTTGCTGAGGCTCATTCAATGTACTCTGCACTGGTGGCTGAAAAAAAAAAAAAAACCAAATAAGTCATCCTCTATGGGTCTATGATAGACCAAACCTAGAGAAGAGAGTCTGGTACCCAGCCAAGTGCAGTTATGCCTTCAATGAATTTCATCAAACTGGAGGGATGGAAAATTTAGGAAGTAATCAGGATGCAGTATAGCAAACACTCTAATAAAGAAATGGTGTATGGTTTGGGACATGTAATGTGGTCCTGGATCAAGAAAGTTTTAGAGGAACTGACTTCAAAATCAAGATCTGAAGGTACAGTAACGAATGTGGACAGATGGACAGTCTGAGCAGCACTTCATTGCTCCCATATGTTCTGTAAATATTTGTAAAGTCACATGTGGAGACGTCCCTCATAAAAGCCAGCTTAGAAGATAGCTACTTATAAGCATCATAATAAGTATTATTTCACTTGCGACACTTGCCCATTCCAATTTGGGTTGTAGCTATTAATGTCTGTCTCCAGAAGATTTGGGCAGACTTCTGAAAGCCTGAGTTTTCCTTGCATTTCTGTTTCCCTTGGTTTTTGCATGTGGGCTTACTGAACAGAAGAGTAAAGTGATTCAGGGCTCATTTGAGATGAGAAGGTCTCAGTCTATGCCCCAAAGCTAGGGGAGAGAAGAAAGATTTCCATCTGCCGGTTCACTCCCCAAAGGGCCACAGTGGCCAGAGCTGGGCTGAGCTGAAGTTAAGAGCTAGGAACCTCTTCTGAGTTTCCCATGAAGGTGTAAGGTCCCAAGGCTTTGGGCCAACCTCTACTGCTTTCCCAGACCACAGTCAGGGAGCTGGATGGGAAGTGGAACAGCCAGGACACAAACCAGAACTGGTATGGGACCCTGGCACTTAAAGGAGGAGGATTAACCAATTGAGCCATTGCACTGGCTCTGACAGCAGATGTTAATGCAGGGTCTTGAACTCCCAAGAGCTTCCTGTATTGGCAATGGCTTAGGTTTCCCAGTCCTCTCTAGGGATTTGGGTTTTGGCTATTCTCCTCTGATATGTACTCTCTCTTTCTATTAGATTAACTGGGCTTTTACTGGGATGGACACACTGACTTATTCCCACAAATGTCTGTCTTTAGTTATACCCAAGTTGTCTTAATTGCAGTTTCATATATATTTTTCAGAAAAAGTGAATTTGTATTTTCTGCTTGCTGAACTTACTGGTTCATACCCTATTGGTCAGAAAAGCTCTAGCTGGACCAGTTCTTGATTTAAAAGCAACTGATTATTACTTTTTATTTATTTGGAACAGGGAGGGAGAAAGAAAATAGCTTTCATCTGCTGGTCCACTCTATAAATGCTAGTGACCACTAGGATTGGGCCATGGCCAGAGCTACAAGCTAAGATCTCATTCCTGGTCTCCCACATTGGTGGCAGGGACCTAAGTACTGAAAGCATCATGTGCTGCTTTCCAGGGTGTACATTATCAGGAAGCTGGAAATGGAAGCAGAACTGAGACTTGAACCTGGACACTCCGAAATGGACACAGACAACCTAAGCAGTGTCTTTATCTCTGTGCTGAATGTCCTCCCTTGGATAAGCTCCTAGGAACTTCCAAGTTTTCATCTCACAACCTCTGTTTGCCTCTTCCTTGTCTTTGCCTTTTTTTTCTCTCTGCTCCATCCTTACTTCTACTTGATTTCCAGTTAAAAATCTTGGATTACTTTTAACAACTTTTGCTGGATCTGTTTTTTTTTTTTTTTAAATAGCTGACCTTTTCATGTTGTGTGGAATGGAATTTAGCAAGTTATAGAAACCCTAAAAACAAACCTCTTGGGACTGATGCAGTGGCTCAATAGGTTAATCCTTCACCAGCAACCCCAGCATCTCACATGGACTATGTTCATGTCTCGGCTGCTCCATTTCCCCCATCGAGCTCCCTGTTTATGTTTGGGAAAGAAGCAGAGGATAACTCAAGTCCTTGGGCCCCTGCACCCACATGGGAGAGCTGAAAGAAGCTCCAGGTTCCTGTTTTCTGATTGGCTCAGCTCTGGCTGTTGTGGCCATTTGGGGAATGAACCAGCTGATGGAAGATCTTTCTCTCTGTCCTCTCTGTTAATCTCTTTCCAATAGAAATAAATAAATACTTAAAAAGATAAAAAAGCTCTTAATATTTTTCTTTGCCTTTTTAAACTTTTTGAATTTGTCTTTATGTCTATACAAAAGCAAATTAAGCATATTTATAATTATTATGCATTCAACAAATATTTTAGTCCTCTCTATTTTTGACACATGTGAAGACTGCAGACATACTGCGCTCTGTGGTAGCTGCTGGGGATACAGGGAGATTGAGTAGAAGCTCTGTCCTCGAGTTACTCTAGGTATTACATGCCAGGAGTCCAGCTGTGGTACATGTGGAGTGGATGAGAAGGTCCCAGTGTGGAGGTTTGTGGCATCTGTTCTCCAAAGCACTGAGAGACAGTATGGTCTTGCTTCAGGAACTTCAAGGGTTCTTTAGATATAAAACAGGATCTGGACCCTTGGGGAGATTATAAATCATTCTCCAGCTTCAATTTTTGCTAGTATGTTTGAAGCTGCTTCACACTGTTTCGGATTGGGCTCTGTTTATCTCCTGGACTTTGTGTGGCAAGAGAAAAAACCTGGATGAGGCTGCAGTCATTCGGGAGAGTCATACCTGGTGGATTTTATTCTAGGTTAAGAGCTTGAAAGAGTTATCACCTTTGAACAGAATATCTGGAGAATTTAAAAAATGATTTATTTATTTGAAAGATGAGGGGGGAGAGAAAAAATTTCTTCTGTCTGCTCTTTCACTCCCCACATTCCCACCATGGCCAAGGCTAGGCCAGGCTAAAAGCAGGAGCCTGGAATTTCATCCAGATCTCTTATATAGATGGCAGGGACCCACACACTTGGGCCATCTTCATCTGCCTTCCTAGGTGCATTAGAGGGAGCTGGATGGAAGTAGAGTAGCCAGGAATCAAAGTGGCATTCAAATACAAGATCTGGCATTATTAGTGGCAGCTTAACCTGTTGTACCACACACTAATTCCAACATCTGGATAATTTTGTAGCATCACTTTTAAGTAAACATGCTTAAAAAAAAACCCTCAGTCAGTTTGAGTCTATCATGTTGGAATTTGTGTCTTTGGGAGCAATTTGGGGTAATTTTAGTTTTTTCTTATCTGGAATATAGGAGCCTGTGTGTATGATACCACTGGAAGGAAGCAAAAGATTAATAAAATAAACTGTGTTTAGCAATCCTAGATCATGTGAAATGAACACCTAATTAGAAACAATACTTTTTCATGAAGTCAGTTGCCTTAGAACTTAATGTATTGTATAACACTCTGGTGCCAACTTCTCACTATGGGAAACTTAGGAGATGGTTGATTTTCAGGCTACAAATCACCATCTATATTGTACCTAGAGACAGATTAACAATGACATAAACCTAATGGTTTATTTATTTCCAGAAGTAGCAAAAGCTAGAAAACCATGGCAACCCATGTAGCCAGAGACATGTGAAAGTGACTTCTATTCTTGACTAAAAGGAATTGAAAACACAAAAGGTGTGAAGAGTTCTGAAACACTAACATTCCTAGGCAATTTGACTTTTCAGTTTTCATTCAGGTGCAGAAGAATTATGCTTCTACTGCAACCCTTATTTTAGAGTTCTAAACTCAGTGGCCGGAGCTCAGTAGTAGAGCCCATGGACAGAGAGTGGGTATTTAGCCTAGTGGTTATGGAATTGGCATTCCACATCCGAGTGCCTGAATTCAATTCCTGGCTCAGGCTCCTGACTGCAACCTTCTGGTAGGCCAAATGGCAGGAGGCAATGATTAAGGCTCAAGTAGTGGATTCTTGTCACCAACATGGATTGCATTTCTGACTCACAGTTCCTGCCCTGGTCTAGCTCCAGTCACTGCAGACATACAGCAAGTGAGCCAGTTAATAGGTACTTATTTCCAGTTAGTAGGAAATATTGCCTACCAGTCTGCATGTTTTTCTCCCTCTCCCTGATTAGGGTGGGGAGAGTCAGCTATTGAGGAAGGCGGCTAGAATAAATATTTTAATTTCTTTTCTTCTGTGTCCATAGAAAGGGATGGAGTGGGTCAAACTACATCAGTACCTGGGTGTAGGGGGATGGTCATTTGATGATGCCTTAGAGACCTGATGTGGGGAAGAGTGTTCCAAGGGTGTTACTTGAGTGGTTTTGATACTTTTGAGTCTTCATCAGGTTCATTGAGTCTTCACCAGGTTAACAAAATTTGGCTGACTAAATCTACCTTAGTGTATGCACAGACCCAGGAGCATGTTGCACAGTTTGGCCAGGAAAGTGAGCTGACATGTTCTGCTTTCCATCTTGACAAGGCACTTGCCGTCCCCTACTGGCCTAGATGAACTGGCTGTCATGTTCCCTGTGTGCATATGGGCATTCTGTCTACTGCTCAGTCATCAGCAACTGAAGAGGCCCAGTCCTAATACATGCATTCCTAGGTCAGGCTACATATATTGGGATCTCCCTTGTGGTCAGGGTTTGAGTCCAGTGATCTAGTTCCCCAAGAAACTTCAGCTGGAGTGACCTCAGACTTGACTCTTGTGTGCACAAGCCAGTGAAGGATCAGGTTCAATCTGTCTCCTGTATTATCCAATGCACATATTGGTGAATGCAGCTGCACTCCAGCCCCATATCTCATGCAAACTGATGGGTGCTGGGATCTAGCATAGCCAGCCCACCACAGATCCAGTCCTTACAATAGCAGGTGCCATGTCCTAGTTGTGGTGATGCCCAATAACCCCTACTAGGCTTGCCTCTATCCCTGGTTTTTCCGTGTGCCAACATGTGCTAAACCTAGGTTGGCCTGTCTTGCGTCCCATGCAACTCTTCTGCATGCTCATGGTACTGCAGCTTAACTCAGCCTGATCTGCTGCCAGACCTGGCCCACATGTATGCCAACCAGTGTTGCTGCCTTTATCAGGCTGACCTGCCTTTCATGCTCACCATTGGGAGCTGCGGCCTAGCAAGGGTGTGCCCTTGGTTCCTTCACCAGGTGTGCTCTTAGCCCTCGATCTTACATGACTCACACCCAGTCCTGACACTTGCCACCTGCTGCTGTAGTATAGCCCAGATGGATAGCACCTATTTTGGCTCTTGTGAGTGCCAGCAGGTGCAGCAACCTACCCCAGACTGGCCCACATTCAGACCCAGCTCTCACACTCACCAGTGGAAGCAGCAGCCTGGCAAGGGAGTCCCCAAAGTTCTCCTACCAGGCCTGGTCTTAGTTTTGGGTCCTGTGTGCACCAACAGGTGTTACAGCCTAGATTAATATGGCTGGCTCTCAGTGCTGGCACACACTGGTGGATACTCTGGCCTAACCCAATTGACCCGCACCCATCCTGACTCTCACCAGTGTGTTTTACAACCTAGCCTAGCCTGACCTGCCCCTCCCCGAGACCTGGATCTCATGTGAACCAGTGGGTGCCATGGCTTAGTCTGGCCCATCTCACTCCCATTCTGGCTCTTGCAAGTGCCATTGGGTGCTGGAGCCTAGCTCAGTCTGGCCTGCCCTCAAACCCAGCCTATAGAATGCAAATGAGTGCTGCATCCTTGCCCAGCCTTGTCCACCCACAGCCCCAGCTCTTGTACTCAACATTTGGACCTGTGGCCTAGCAAGAGTGTCTGTATTTTTTGTATTTGTTAATTTCATATAATCCTTTTTTTTGGCTTCATAGGATCCTATAAAATATCTAAACCAAAGGATAGTAACTATCTAGACAATTTGAGTCCAAAATGAGGAGTTATTTCTGACAAAAAAAAGCTCTAAATCTAGCTCAATAGTTGTGTTCTTTGGTTTCCCATTTCCTCTGTCAGAGTATTTTTTCTTTGCAGTATTATATATGTTGCTGCCTTCTAACACCTTTCCACCACATTGCAGGTACTCTTTGGCATGTTTGTGCAGGCCAGTAGTTCTCGACCAAGGGTAGTTTCCCATTCATGAACATTTGGAAACAGTTTTGGTTGGCCCATTGGATTGGGGAATGGTTCTGGCTTCTACTGGGTGGAGACTCTGAATGTTGCTAAGCATCCCACAATGTGTACAGTATGGCTTTTCACAACAAAGAGTTATCCCTTCTCAAATGTCAGTAGTACTAAAGTTCAGAAACTGTCTTAGGCCATGGGATTTGAGAACAGGGAGCTTGTAGCCTTATAAATGAGACAAAAACAAATGGTAATCATATCAACTGAAGAGCAGTGAAGAGCAGAGTAGATCTTCTGCTTGTTAACTTTCTTTTTTAAGAAAAATTATTTGTAAGACAGACTGATGGGGGGAGTGGAAGAAAGAGAGAGAGGGAGCATAAGTCATTCCATCTGCTGATTCATACTTCACACTCCCCAAATTACTGGAACAGTTCTTGGTCTCCCATGTGGCTGGAGGAGACTCAACTACCTGACTGCTAACCTGTGGCCTCACAGGGTATGCATTAGCAGAAAGTGGATTGGGAGACAGGGCTTCGGTCCTTTTTACCAGTCACTACAGTTGCAACCCAAAATGTGAGGGCTTAGAATGATACACATACATTTTTCTTTTCTTTGATAATCAGCAAAAGAGAAATCCAGAAAGATCAAACAATACATTTATTCTGATGAATAAATGTCAAAACACTGACAAAAGCCAACCTAAGAGGCACAACGGGCATGTAGAAAAATACCTGCACAGTAATGGTTTGTGGTGATTCAGGTCGCAGGACACACAGTTGCTGCTGAGCTCCATGGATAATTTGCTTACATTTGCTTCCCCCAGCTGTAAAAGGGGAACAATGATTGTTTCTACCCTGTAGAGTTGTAAAAATGAAGTGAAATCATCTATCCAAATGGTTTAACATGGTTTTCTGAAATAAATTATTAAGGGTTAGGGATTATTTTTAACTTCATTGTTTCTTCCAGAGTGATAAGAAGCAGCAGCATTTGTAAATGTCTAAAGAGCATTGCTGGGGACAGTCCCCAGTAGGGAAAGGAAATTTTTGAGCATGGAAATAAATAAGGGAACGATACTTCCTCTCACTCCTTCTTCCCATTTCCTAGCATTTTGGAGTGTTTTGTTGGTCTAAAACTCAAGGGTAAAACATTCTATTAAGCATCTCATGTGAATGTAATGTTTGCCATGTCTGAACATGTAATTTTCTGTTTAAGTTTTTGATATAGGATTTCCTTTTTTGTATCTTTTCCCCCTTTTATATCAACTCTCTCTTTATTACATCTAGTAGGTAGGAGCCCTTTTTTTTGATGATATGGATCATAAGACATTTTCTTTCTCAAAAATTGTAAGCACTGGTTGAAGCTGTATGCACTCCTGGGCTGCATCTAGAGGTTCCAACTCAGAAGATCTAACAAGGCAGCTATCCTTTTTAACAAGCATTTCAGATACCTTGCAGCGAGAGTCCTCAAGGTGCTTGAGCAATATCTAAGACAAAATTCAGGGAACTCATTAACTGGGAGAAGTTACCAAATGTTTGTGATGGATGCCCGACATGGTGCCTGTGGATTGTGCCTACCAGGAGCTGTGTGCTGATTCCATCAAGGTGGAGGGGAGAGTAGCCTGACAAGGAGGTGGGATGTGCTCCTGTCCAAACACAACAATTACATTCTTGTTACATGTTGAGCTGCAGAGCAGTTTGGGTAGAGGATGAGGGACCAGTGAGATGGAATGAAACTGGAATTAAACCCCATTGGGAACATCTGAAACTAAAGACAGACTCAATGGCGGGGATGTGCTTAATTATCTCCACCTGAAACACAACTATCCTTGCTATAATCAGCTAGAGTTTTATTTGCAGATAAAAGAATCCATTCTATTCAAAACATGAATGGGATTTATTAAAGAAAATAAAGATATCCACAGAAACTCCAGGTGTGTTGGGGGCTCTGACGCCAGGTACAATGCTTAGAAGCAGGCAGTCTCCTCTGGGCTGACTCAGTGCATAGCTGGGCATGTACTCAGGGAGATGGAGTTGCTCATGCTACCTAGACTGGAAGGTGCACCGAAATCCCTGCCTTCTATACACCAAGACAGCAGGTTAAGTCAATCAAAAACCCCAAAGACAGATTTGAAGAGCCTGCTTCTCTCTAATACTCTCTCCTCAAAGCTTCAATTCCATCTCAATCACATGCCTGCTCAGTGGCATGTAGCAGCTAGCTCTCTCAGCTCCCAGGATGTGATGGTTAGGATTTGGGGATTTTTAAAGCTCACTTTTAAGCAATTGTACACTTGAAATGTACCAGGGCAGAAGGGAGTCTTTACACCACAGAAACCTGTCAATGCAATTTCCAAATAAGGACTTTGTCCCTGACAAGCTGATTATGAAATCCTTACCAGATATCCCTGTGAAAGATGCTGGCTTGTTTGTGCTCCTGTCTCCAGGGGGTCTTAACAAGGTGTAAAAGTCTCTAAATCCAGCAATGCTGCTTAAAATATTCTTTACAGCCATTAATATAGAAGAGCTATTGGTTATAAGGTTTCCTCCACTGACACCCTTGTCAAAGCAACTGTTGATGCTTGATAATACAGCATGAGATAGAAATGTAGGTGTGTGTCGGGTCATAGCAAGAAATCATAGCCTTATATCCCCTCTCTAAGACATCCTTCTCAGCCATTCTGTTTTCCCTAAAACACCTCAGACTGTTTATTAAAGGACCAAAGGGAACTATGTGGCCTTTTGAAATGTTGCTGTGAAATCCTAAGCTATGACCACTCTGACTAAAGCCTGTCAACTGTCAGTATCAGGTCTTTAGGACTTACTCCCAGCAGGTAAGTTGAGAGAATAAACTCCAAAAGGAAAATGATTAGGGAATTAGAAGAGAGATATAGGAAAAATTTGCCCCCGCAAAAAAACCCCATCCAAATTATGTAGATCTTTGAAAGGACAGAAAAAAGGGAAAAAGGGTAGAAAGAAAAAAAGGAAAAAGGAAAGGCCTTTGCTGGCTGAATTTGGGGTAGAAAAAATCTTGATGTGATAAATGTCCTCACTGGGAATGAAGGGAACTGGTAGGTGCTGGTGTGAAAGCCACCTCTGGAAACTGGGAGTGTATGAATTTCACACATCTCTGGGCCATCAGGCAGACTCCAGGCATTTTCTGGAACATAGAAGACACAAGTTCAGTCCCTCCCAGAACAGAAAGCGCACCTTGACAGTGGTTCCACCCCTTCAAACTCTTCTCAAAAACAAACATACCAGAATTATTAGCTCATCTGTGGATACAGAATAGTAGCTAGGCTGGGGTGGCAGAATTGTCTTCAGAATCAAGAAGCAGACACATATCCCTGACACATAGTATTTAGAAAGACTTATTATCAATGAAAAAAATTTAGATGATGTTAACAGTTGATCTGGGTGGGAAGGATCAAGGGTTAGGGAAAAGTGGTTGTGATCATTGTCTCCAAATTTTCTATTTCTTCTTCCTGTTTCTTGGTGGTGTGAGGGGTAATAAAAGAAGAAGCCATACCCAGCGTCCCAACCACACCAGCACCTAGGAATGGGGAATGGCCACCCGATGTTAACACATGGCCCCAATGTGGCACACGCTCTGAAGATTCTTCTGCCCAGGTGGTTTCAGTAGTTCTGAAATGTCATTCATCTTGCCTCATCCAAGAATGAGGGAACCCATTGGCTGACATAGTCAACCTCAGAGTCTTTATTCGCCCAGATATTTGCTGTCCAAGTTTGGCTGGGATAGTTGTCCAATTTGTTCTGCCCTCCTTCCTCTGGCATGGTACAGATGTCTTCAACAGGCCCTAATGAGCTGCCACATTCTCCATGTGAATCTGAGCCAGCTGTCTACTACTCTGTCTTTTCCGCTGAGGAGGACCAGTTCTCACAGATGGGCCAAGGACCTGAGCCAGATGACTCAGGCCCTGCTGGGCTCCCCTAACCCAGAGCTCATGGACCCAGCATCCACCACACAGGTGGGTCAAGGACAAGAACCAGTCGGCCTGGGCCCCACTGGACCCATGGGGCTCATAGACCCAGCACCCACTGTACAGGCAGGCTAAGGACCCAGGCCAGGTGACCCAGGCCTTGCCAGACCTCCCACTCCTGGAGCTCATGGACCCAGCACCCATCGTGCAGGTTTGAGTCCTTTCACAATGACAGCAGTGTCATTGGCACAGCAGGACACACCACTCACCCTGGTAGGTGGGGCACCACTGAGGAGTTCCTGATGGGTAACAGTAATTTAATCCCATTGCCCATGAAAATAAAATGAAAATGTCTTAATCATAAATACATAGTTTCATGGAAAATTTTAAAATGTTGAGAAATCTAGAGAAAAGAGTAAATATTATCTTACCATGTGCTTTAGCATTTTTGAATTCTTTCAGTCTTTTTCTGTTTAAGTTTTATATGTGTTGAGAGCATAGTATATATTGTTTAGTCTATATTTTTTTCTTAAGCTTCTAAATATATTTCTCTTATTATATATATTTATAAAATATTTATTTGAAAGGCAGAACAACGGGCTTCTGGGAGAGAATGAGAGAGGCAGTGGAGGAGGGAGAGAGAGAAATCATTGGTTCGCTAATTCACTCCCCAAATTCTGAAGCAACCAGAACTGTCCCAGGTAAAAGCCAGAAGCCTGGACTTCCATCTGCATCTCCCACATGGGTGTCAGGCACCCAAGAACTTGAATTATCATCTGCTGCCTTACCAGAAAGGTGGATCGGAAGTGAAGTAGCTGCCTTTTGCACAAGTGGGCTCATGGGGGCCCGGGGGTGTGCGCTTGCAGGTGGCCTGGGGAATGGTGCCAGCAGGGGCATGCAGGGACCTGGAGGCTCATGTCAATGCAGGCAGAGCAAGCCTGGGGATTCTCCTATGTGCTTGGTCTCAGGCAGGATAAGGGGATGGGAGGGGAAAGTCCTAGGCTAGCATGCTGGCCTGGTGTGCTGGTAGACTGAGCTTGGGGAACTTTGAATGGGTCTGGATCTTGGGTGTGAGGAAGTATAAGGGTCCAAGCCAGTACATGTTCCAGGAGCTTGTGGCCCTGGTGGGTAGGCAGAACCCTGGGCCAACGTTCCACCCCATTGGAAGACTGGGCTTCAGAATGTTGGGCTTAGGAACCCATGTGCTCCTCGGTGCAGGGATTGTGGATTGATTAGAGAAAGGAGCAAGGAATATGTGAGAGGGAGGATCTCTGAGGGAGTATGATACAGGTGAGGAATGACTTTTGAGAGACTTCCATTAACAGAGTTACTGTACTTGTAGGTAAGTGAGAGGGCTGAGACAGAGTGGTTTGGAGGGGGAAAGCTGGAGGACCTTTCTGGGTCAGACTGATGTACCAGCCTATGTGGGAGACCCTAACTGGGATAGTTAGCATGGATCACCACTGACCACCACTCACTGGTGCACATAAAAGCTAAGGTTGGAGGCTTACCTAGCAGGGCCAGATCATAGTACCCACCAGTGAGTATCAGAATAGGGGACAGGTAAAGTTAGGCTGGACCATGACACTAACCAGCATGTGAGAAAACCAGGTCTTGGAGCAGATTCTATGGGGGATATGTGAGCTCAACCCTGTGGAATTATAATTTCTGTTGGTTTGCTAAAGAGCTTGGGGTGGTGACAGGATGAACTAGGCCTGACCACTGAACCCTCTGACACTCATGGGTGCTGGGGTTGGGAGCAGCCAGGTTGATCCAAGTTGCAGCACCCCTAGGCACACCCAAGAATGGGGTGTAGGGATGCCTGGCTTGCAACATCTACCAGCTCATACCAAGGACAGGATGGAAGGGGCAGACTATGTCAGGTAAGGGCCTAACACCCACCAGCATATGTGAGATCTGGGTCTGGGAGTGGGCCTGGTGGGGGAACTTGGGAAATTGTCCTAGTGGGATGTAACTCCCACTGGTGAGCATGTGGTTGTTGTTCAGGCTGGGGCAAGGCAGTTCCACATATTGGCAAATGTGTGGGTTGATTCTCGAGGGGGGTGGACAGGGCAGGGCCCAGCCAAACATTAGCCCATTGGCAGGTGCATGAGCCAGGTTGGAGTGTGGGTGATGCTATGCTATACTATTACACCTACTGGTTTGCATGAGCCAGGGACAGGAACAGACTTGGCAGTGTTAGGCTGCATCACCTGCCAGCAAGAGTTGGGACTGGGGGCAGGCCAAATTGCAGCATCCAGTGGCAAAGGCCAAGATGGGCATAAGCTAGACAGCAATGACATCCACCATCATGATTATAAGCTGGATAGTAGGATCAGTTGGCTTGAAATAGGCTTTAACACCCATTGACATGTAAGAGAGCTGAATGGGATGTAGGACAGACTGAACTGCTCTGCAGCACATACTGGCTGCACATACAGGAACCAAGCTGGGGGTGGGCCTAGTGGGGTTTTGGGGGTTGCTCTGACTAGGCTGTAGCTCCCACCAGTGTTAATGAGGGCCGAGTGTATGGTAGGCAGGTTTGGGCTGGGCTGCAAGATCCATTGGTTTATGTAAGAGATGGGGCTGGAGATAGAACTGACACAACAAATGCAACTACCAGTGTGTGTGTAGGCTAATGTGGATGATTAATTGGGCTGGACCTTGTACTGGCAAGCACACACAAGAGTCAGGTCTGGGATCACTTCAGGAGGTCTCTTTGGGGATCCCCCTCAGCTGAACCACTGAAATCAGAACCTCAACCTTGAGAATTGCAGGATCTGTGAACTGACCATAGAGTGCATATGTCAGAACTGGGCCTCCTCAGTTGCTGAGAATGGGGCAATGGATGGCATGCTCAGATGCACATGGAAGATATGTCAGTCCATTGGGGCCTGCAGAGGACATCTGGTACCATAACAGAGAAAGGAAGGCAGAACAAATTGCACAACTCTCCCAGCCAAATTTTGACAGCAAGTATCTGGGTGAATCGAGACTCTTAGGTGGACTATGTCAGCTAATGGCCCTTGGAAGGATTTCCTCATTCTTGCATCTGTGAGATCGACAGCATTTCAGAACTATTGAAACCACTTGAACAGAACCCTTGGAGCATGCCCCACATCGGGGATCTTGGGATGATGCTGAGTGGCCGTTCCCCATCCCCAGGTGCTGAATGCTGGGAGAGCCAGTTAGAATGCTGGATGCGGCTTCTCTCTTTCCCTCCTTGCTCCAGAAACAGGAGAAAGAAAAAGAAAATTTGGAAACAACGGTCTTACCCACTTTCCCCTAATCCTTGATCCTTTACACCCTAATCAACTATGTAAACACCATCAAAAATAAAATAACAAAAAAAGAAGCGAAGTAGCAGAAACTAATCAGCACTCTAGTAATGGGATGCAGACATTTCAAGTGGCAGCTGAATTTACTGTGCTACGATGCTTATCACTGTTATTATATTTTGAAAATCAGTTAAAATAATTGCATGATATTTCATTGTATATATACACATTTATCTAATTAATTTTAAATCAGTTGAGATAAACATCAATCTTTGTGTACCCTTCTGATTATTTTCCTTTTCAAAGTACTTTTTGTTAGAGTCAGACAACACCATTGCCTCCTCCCTCCCTTAAATTGAGAGGTTCTCTTTACTCTCTTAATGTTTACAACATCTAGGGCTGGACCAGGACCTGAGACAGGAACCAGAAACATAATCCAGATCTCTCACACAGGAGGCAGGAGCTAAACTGCAGCTAGGAGCCTGAACCAGGCATTGCACTCAGACACTATAATGTGAGATGCAGGCATGTTAATCATGGAATTCCATGCCTGCTGCCTAAATATTTTCTTAAGTTAGATTATTAGGACAGAAATAAAATTAATAAATATTTAAAGACTGCTGATATATGGTCTCCTATCCTGATGTCTTGAGCTACCATTGAGGCAAATGTATTGGGTACTTCTGAATATTGTAGTAAGCATTGGTCTTGAAGCCAGAAAAAAGTGGACTTGCATTATAACCCTGCCAGTTTCTACTGTTTCATCTTGAGCTTCTAACCTTCATTTCCTAATTTGTAAAGTGAGAGCAGCAATGCCTGCCTTCTAGGGTTTTTGTATGGATGAAATGGAAGAATGACTGTAAAGCCCTTGGTCTAGGACTTGGCTCACAGCAAAGGTACAGGAAACCTTATATACCATTGCATATCCTTGTGGTGCCCTCGCATCAGATGCCAATATAGGGTTACAGGTTCTTCACAGGCCCAACCTATCTGGTCCAGATGCAGCCCAACAACTTCATATCATTCTCAGGTGTGGTCAGGGCTTCTTTGGCCCTTGCAGTGGGCAAGCCCATATATACATCTCAGAAGTACAAGACATTTAATGTTCTTTGGGCAGCCCTTGAGTGGGGAAGAGCAGGCAATAGTGGACCCTGCTTCCCCATCTCTGGTTCTGAGAAGCATTTCATAAAAGCCTCAGAGGAGGTTCTTTGGGGTTCAGCAAACAGTGGTTTAGATCAGTGATCAATACTATACTGCAGCTTGTACTGGTTTTCCCTAAGTCACTCCCATGTCCCATACGCCACTGCCCCAGATCCCAATTCCCAAACAAACCACTAGTTTGGGAGCTGTCATCTCAGGCTGTGCTGCTGAGGGACCCTGGACTAATATAGGAAACAGCAGTAAATACAGTTTTTGTTAACATGATGGCTAACCTAACATTTTACATTTCTCAACCTTATTTCTGCTTGAAATTTAGTCACATACCCTCTCATGGTTTCTAGAAATCCTGTTCCATTCCCTGCAGGTACAGGAGCTTTCATTATTTCTCCTGTTCCTCTGACACTTGCTATGGCACTGTTCTGTGCCATTCTACCTTCCCTGATCTGCTTCCGTCCCAACACAGGCTTGCCAGGTATGTGCTCCCAGAGGCACAGAGATGCATATGAACAACACTCCAGGGATACCCCAACTTCACCAAATAAGGAGATTTCCTTTTTTTTTTTCTTGGAAACAATAACTAATGAATTATAGCTAAGTAAATGTTGCTAAAATCTGTGAGTTCTTTCCCAGAAGATCTATCATGCATATTTTAATAAAGGAAGAGAGCAAATAACAGCTTCCAGCAGCAAAGAAAACACTTGATTTATTTTCCTCCTTTGAGAGCATCCCTGAAGAGGCCAGGCCTTGGCTCTTGTTTTCACAGAAGGAAGATAAGATCCATCCTCTCCATTCCCATCCCTCCCCTGGGCTTTTTCCAACTGCACTATTTTCCAAGTGAGTGACTGTGGCTGTACTGTAACTCTCCTTCCTTCAACACTTCTGTTAAGTTACCTTCTAAACCACAGTTGTGATGCTCATATTTGGTGGGTTCTTATGGTCTTGATAGTCAATGGTCTCCACAAGGGCCTGCAGTCCCTTAGGATCCAGACACTGCTTACAGCCAAGATGTCTTTCTTTGCTTCTGCTCCCCACGCTGTGCTTAAGCATCTGGGGTCTCAGCAGCAGTGTCAACCGTGAATGACTAAGAGGTACAATTTTGCCAGTCCCCTGCAGATCTATGCAACTGGAATTTTTATGGGTGAGGCTCAGCAATCTGTGCTTTAACAAACCCTGCTGGTGATGTTGATGGATGCTAAAATTTCAGACATTCACCTAGCAAGGCAGGTGCATCTTATACAGTCTGAAAACTTATACCCCAGACTATAACTGGAATTTCCTGCTCAGGTTTTTTTTTTTTGGGGGGGGGAGAAGTTTTCATGGCTCTGTTTAAACATTAACTGTGCACATGTAATATCTATTTATTTTCTTCATCCAACAGCATGGGATTTGGATTGGTAACTCTGATGGCCAACTGGGCTGCTCAGTTCATGCTGGCTTTGCAAGTGTTGGAGAAACACTGTGAGCCATTGCAGAACAGTGAGATTTATGGTACACTGGCAGCATCTCTAGATCCTTGACTTTGAAGCCTTGGAACATCCAGAAGGGACTGGGCAGGCAACACATGCTCTGTTTTCTTGTCTCCTTTAGTCAATATTGGACATCAAGATATGGCACTTGAATCTTCTCTGCACCTTGTTTTTTAAATATTTCAGGGTTTCCACCAGTTATGGCTAGTCTTGACATTTTGGTCTGACTGGTTCTGGATGCACTGTTTTATGCTCTTTGTTGACAGTCTTGGACTTCTTGAGGAGTCTGAGGACTTCCATGATGCCGCCTCCATGGGCAGCACCAGGTAAGAGCCCACTCATCTGTTACAAGTCAATTTGATCACTTCCTTTTCTATGAAGACTTTTTTTTTTTACCTTCATTCACTTCATTTACTAGGTAAACCTCTTCCCTTGGGAGGTGCTCTGTTTTTCAGAAATTGCAATTTCCTTGTCTATGGATACACACATTCTATAAAAGAAGACCATAGAATAGGATAGGTTGTCCAAAGTTCATTGACTGTTTCCATCAATGGATGTCTCTTTATGTAAGTCTGCCTCACAAAGTGGTTTTGCAGACTTTGCTTGAAATATCCGAGGAACAGCTCTATCCCTAGTTCCCAAGAGAAGGACGCTTAATTGTCAGAATCGGGCCAGTGCCTGTTTCTGATACAGTTACATAAACCTTCCATTTGCTCTGTGGCTGTGATTCTCCTTCTCAATGACTCAGTCAAAGCTGTGGTTGATTGACTTATTTAGTCTGAGAGATGCATAGATTTTTCAGTTAGTAAAATTCAAGCTACTACAAGAAATGGTGAAGCTGCTTATGTCAGGGCAATGATCTTAGTAGAATACGGGGACAGACCCCGGCTCTCCTCTGTCTGAATGGGCTCTGAGAGTCAGGCTGGACCTGGAGAGGCTGATGCTGTGGGCTGGGAAAAGGGGGCCCAAGGAGAGTCAGGGCGATGGCAAGAGAGGACTCTATCTCTACCTTCCAGTGCCTCCTGTGAGAAAGAGCTTGGGTAGTGTCTTCCAGGCTTGTGTGCCTGGAAGGTGGTGAACTGAAAAGTTCCCCCGAGCAGCTCATGGGCCAAGTCCTCTTGTAATTCCTTTGCTAAAACCACCTCTGCTCCCCTGAAAATGCTAAGAACAGTGCTCATTATGTGGTAAATTTGAAAAAAAAATGTAGTTCAGCTATCTTTATTGTAAATTTCAGCGTTCTTCCTGCAGCTTGGATTGGATGCTAGACTTTCTTGAACAGTCAGTTTTAAAACAAAAGCAAGCAGCAGCAGCTGCCTTACAAATTTTTTTCAGAAGCCTGTGTATAAACCATACGATGAAGTAGCAGATGGCAAAGTTACAACCTTTGTATCTAAGGCTTAATAGAAGCCATGATCAACTACAGTAATGGACTGCCTTGTAACCCAAATGGACACTTTTATTGTGCTCCAATGGGCTTCTCACTAGTTCTGCCTCTGTTAATTGTGACAAAAATCACTATAATTGAACACACTGGACAATAAATCTTTGGCCAATATCCTTTAGATATAATTTGTATAACTGAATGTCCTCCTTTGAGTATCACTTTAAGAACTAAAAAGGAAGGAAAAAGATGACTCTGACTATTCGAAGTGTGAATTAGATTATAATGGACTGCAATGAGAGCGTGAGCCTGTGGTGGGATACTTACTATTCAGCCCATCTCATCAGGGTGCTGTCAGTCGGGAATTCTGGGATACAGGTTTTCTTCAGCCAATCTCTTAATTTATGTCCATAATTGGCCATTTAAGGTTGTGGCAGTGGGGTGATATGATTATCAGCTCAGCTTCTTGGGTCTGAAATTATAGATCCCATGAGCCACATAGCTGTGTGATGCTACTAGAAGTAGACCTTGAGCATGTATGGTGAGTGAGTGGATGCCCCCCCAGTGGAAGGTTCCTGAGATTAATAGTAAGGCCTGCCTTTTGTCAGGTATTATAATCAGGAAGATGAAACTTGCCTTTTGTAATACAATTTTTGCTCCTCCATGTAGGATGCTGCAATTAAAGTTCCCGGACAGAGGATGGGGACATGAATAATGGCAGAGCCCAGCATTAGCACAACACTCCATTCATCACTGTTGAAGGGCAAATGTGTAACCCTCAAATGATCCAGAAAGAGGGAAAGGAAGAGGAAGTGCCAGCTCCCTGGAATGGTGATTTAACATATAGCAGACGATTTGAGAGTCTCTGTGGGAGAGGGAACCATGGTTTTTTGGACTTGAACATATATGATAATATTTATAAGATGACCGTCCAGCACAGCTGATCAGTCACACAATTGACGTGTGGATGTTTCCCAGGCAGGTATTTGATTTCATGTCCATGTGCTTCCTATTCATCAAGGGCCATCTACAAGACCAGTGCTGAGTGGAGTCTAGGCTCAGTCCCATCACTCACAGCAAATTGCTTTCCCTTTTATTTCTGTTGCCCTTCCATGGCAGTGTACTTGCACCACATCACTGGCTTATAGTTTGCAGAATAGAGGCTGTGGATTTCATTTTATTATTGCTCAGGCAGAAAAGAATATTCTGAAGTTCTCTAGTTCAGGTCAGAATGAATACAAAAAGTTTAACTTTAGAAAGGGAGTTTAAAGTATGTTCCTAGTCAGGGGCAGGAATGGGAAAGAGGACCTGGTCTCCTGAAAAAAAAGAGACCACTCTGATCTATGTGCCTAATTGGGTTCAGGGAGTTTCTAATAAGGCAGGAAAACCAAGGCAAAAACTCTGTCCCAGGGCTTACACTGTAGGGCCAGGGTAGAAAGGGAAAACTATTAGTTGGTCCTAGGCAGATCCAGGGCCATGGGTGAAAGGATCAGATCCAAGTGCAGCCTGGCCAAAGAGCAGTCTGCTGAGTACTTGTTGTCCCTGCCACACTGGGTTGGCAATTCTAGAGGAGGGGCTGAGGAAGGCTGCCCAGGAACACCTGGCAGAGCGTTTCCTTGGAAGGTTATCACAGAATCATGTTTGGAAATCAGAAGGAAGGGCTGTTATGGCCTACTGACCGTGGATTAGAGAGACGTTGATGATGGCCCGTGTAGTAGGGAGTGGGAGAAGGACCCTTACCTGTGGAATGAATTTTCTGGATGCTTCACAAGGACACAGTCCCTGCTCTGCTGCAGTTTCCCAGAGGCACAGTAATCTGACTTGCGTCTCCAACTCAAGCCTGGGATTTTAGAAGGTAGCTACCAAACAGGTGACTTTTTGGACTTCTTTGTTTACCTGACTAAGCGACTGTCAGTTTGTAGTTATGTCTGGCTCCTTGAGCTTCCCAGTTTAAAAAGGGAGTTAAAACAGCAACAAAGGGCAGAATGACAGCACTCTGAAGGCAAACTGGGAATGCAAAAAGCCTCATTTTCTGCTTCTAGAAGTGTTCTTTTCTGTTTGTTTCCCATGGAAGGCTAGAAGCCACCATTTCCAGTAGGACTAAAATCTTTTATTACTGTTGGTTTTTGCATGATGTGGCTCAGCCCTAGATGGGGCTGAAACCTGAAATAAAGCTGCTGTGAGCTGGGTTACACATACTGTTTCTTAGACTTCCCTGGATGGAACCTTGTTTGGAGAGAATTATAACTGAAAGGGAAACAAATTCCCTCTGGCAAGAAACTTGGCTTAGAAATGCCCCTTTAAGGAAGCTGGTTCGTGTGTGTATGTGTGTGTGTGTATTTGTTTTCTGCTTGAACAAAATCACTGCTGTAAATCAATGTTAGTGAGTGCTAGAGAGGATCAAGTAAATTAACCAAACCCTGCATAGTTTTTTTTTTTTTTTGGCAGAGTGACCTTGAGGCTTTCTATGAGAATAAAGGAGATGGTGCATCATTTCTTGGATAGAGAAAAATTAGCCGTTGCATTAATTTATACACAAACACATTTTTCTTTAAAATAGTTGTCACAAATCTTGCACCTTTTATGAGGTGGATGAAACATCAAAAATGTTAAGTCCAAATAACAACATCAGGATTAGTTCTTGCCTCACCACCTGGCTAAAGCTATCCAGAAAGTGAAAGGCCACGCTGGACATGAAGGAAGTAGCTTGACATTTCCAGTTAGCTCATTGTGTTCTCCTATTGGACACAGATGATCTCCTGGAACATCAACATTCAATGAAAGTGCTTTGTGATTGTGGTGCAGTGAGAGAAAAAACAAGCAGGATAACTTTATAATTTTGTTTAAATGCAAACTAAAGCAAACCAGCAAAATACCAAATATACTCTAATCCTGAGTAATCTTGGTGACTCTCCGAGTGTTAGCATCAATCTGTTCCTTTTGGTTGATAGACATGACTTATGAAGGAACCCAGAGGGTAACTGATCTCTAAGTAAGTCCTGATTCCTTTAACCCTCCTCCAACGCAACATGCTCAAATCCTGCAGTTAATTTTTTCTTACGCTTTCTCACTGAGATATTCCATGGCTTTCTCCTTTGCTGCTATGGATACTCTATCCAACTGGTCCAATCACAGATGTGTTTCTGGTGGTCTCTGTTGGGAGGACAATGACACCTTTCACTGGTTTTTCAAGGCCCAGTCCTCCAAGCCCATCTTTCCTACCAGTAGAATCTTGATGCTGAGACTGGCAGCATCTTGCTGGTCCTCAGGAAGGCTGGTCTCTCAACTCAAGAGGACTCATGAATAGTCTTTATAAATATTAGGTCTAGGGTAGACATGGGAGTCAAGAGGCAATGTGGCTGAAGGGAAATGAATTTACTGTGATATCTTTAATCAGAAGTATATGCCTTTAGTGATTATGTAACATTTAGTTGCAAAAGTCCTCATTTTATTCTGAAATTTCAAACATTTCATTTGTAAGAGAGAGTGAAAGCTGAGGAAACTAGTGTGTTTCTACTTCCTTCCTTTTGCCCCACTCATTACATATTGGGGTATTAAAACATACTAGTGTTTTAAATTCAGATTATTACTACTTAATATTTTATGTCGTGGTGCTGTTTTCAAGGATTATTTTTGATTTATGCTTTGTTTCATTAAACATATTCAAACTTGAGCCAGGTGATTGGCATAGCAGTTAAGATAATAGCTAGGGTGCCCATGAACCTATATTGAAGTTTGACTCATAGTTTTGTCTCCTGATTCTATCTCCCTACTAGATGGTGGTGATGGCTAAAGTGGAAGGGCTTCTGTCACCCATGTGTGGAGCCCTAGCTGAAGTGCTCAACTCCTGGGCCTCCCTGAGCATTTAACACATGGGTCGTCAAATGAGAAATTTCTCTTTGCATTTCAGCCTCTTAAGTAATCCAAGAAGATTGTATTCAAAAATAACACAAGGTGCCTCCAATAGCTTATAAAAAATGGGATCAAAGTGGAGTCACATTATCCATAACCCTTTGGAAGTCCTCTATGGCTTGCTTTGCTTCTCTCCCCTCTTCCATTCTTCTTTCCTTTCTTTTCTTTTTTTTTCTCTTTCTTTCTGCATTTCCTCCCTCTCCTTGTTAACATGGTACATTAACATTTCTTTAATGCTTTATGATTTTTCCTTTTTACACAATCAGCAACTCTGGCCTACATTATTTCTTTGGAACTCTGTTGATATTACCTCTTTATCTCTTGACAGACTGTTACAGAAAAAGAATCTCATGCTAAACTGATTTTTTTCCCCCCTCACAATGTACATTTAAAAATAATTTTAATCTTAAAAGACACATAAAACTCTTTGGAAAATCCATCAATTTGTTTTTAAATACATTTTTCTCAGTTGAACTTCTTTTAAAAACATTTATTTGTAAAACATTTAAAGAGTTATAAACAGAGAGGAGAGAAAGAGAGAGAGAGAGATCTTTCATGTGCTGGTTCACTTTCTAAATAGGTACTATAGTCAGAGCTGGGCTGGTTTGAAACTGGGATCTAGGGGCTCCTTCTGGGTCTCCCATGTAGGTTCAAGGGCCTAAGGCTTTTTGGCCATCCCCTGGCCATTTCCCAGACCAACAGCAGGGAGCTGAATTGGAAGCAGAGTGGCCCAGACCCGAATCAGCACCCATATGGAGTCCCAGCACTACAGGTGGCCCCAAGGAAGCTGAACTGTCAATGCAAATGTCAAGGAAAGATAACAAAATAAGCATAATTAAAAAGCATATTGCATACCAGTACTCATGTGGATGATAATTTTAATTTTAGCCATTTTAATGTTCATATTAGTGGTATTGCATTCTGATTTTAATTAGCTTTTTTTTCTGATGACTTATGCTATTGAAAATATTTTTATGCTTACTTTATATCATTTTTTTTGTGAAATGTTCTACTACTTGGCCTATGTTTTTGTTGGTCTGTTTATCTCCTTATTGCGTTGTTAATATTATTTTGGTATTTGGATACAGTCTTTGAGCAGCAATCTGTTTCACTTTAATGAAACAAATTTGGAAGTTATAGTCATGCATATGGATGTGATTTAATAGAATATGACTATGAAACCCCAATCTGTGTTATACTTCTAAATACAATTTTTAGTATCACATCAAAAGAGCAAATCTATGTTTTATTCCAAAAATTTTTAAATTAATAACTATTTTACTTACTTGAAAGAGAAAGGAGATGGGAGAAGATAGAGAAGGAGGGTAGAAAGGATGGGGGAAGTGGGGGAGAGAGATGAAGAGAGAGAGAGATCTCCAATCTGCTGGCTTACTGCCTGAATACCCACAATAACCAGGTTTGGTCCAGATCAAAGCCAGGAGCTGGGAACTCAATTTAAGTCTCCTAAAGGGATGACAGGGACTCAACTACTTGTGCCATCAATGGTGCCTCCCAACTGCACATTAGCAGGAAGCTGGGATTGGGGGTGGAGGTGGGCTTCAAAGTAGGCATTGCAGAACAAGATGCAGGCATTCCAAATGGAGGCTTAGCATTGTGCCCAACACCCAACACAATCTGTAAAGTGTCTCTTAATTTCCCATGCCAAATTACCATGTTGTAGTGACTTACAATAGCAAGGTTTATGGTATGGAAGTTTCACTGGGATAAACTGAGATGTCAGTAGAGCTGTGCTCCTTCTGGAGACACTGGAACACAACTTGTCTCCGTGGGTTTTCCCTTTTCTGATGGCTTTCTGTATTCCTTGGCTTGTGATTCCCTTTCTCCATCTTCAAAGACAATGGCATCAGTCAAATCCTTCTTGTGCTGTCATTTTGCTGGTTGCTCCTCTTTTTTCTCCCTCTTCCACTTTTAAGGACTTCTGTGAACTTATTTGTTTCTCCCAAATAATCTAGGAGAGTTTTCCAGTGTTAACATCAGTTCTTTAGCAACTCTAATTCCATATGCAATTTTTGTTTCCCTTTGCCATATGGTAGAACATTTTCACAATATCTAAGAATTAAAACTTTCTTTTTGGAGGGGGTGGGGATCCATTGTTTATTTGCCACTGTATGTGTTACATTTCCTTAGAATTTCCATCTGTCTGAGTCTTTTTATGAACACATGTACTTTGTTTCCAATTGCATATAAGAAAACGTCTACATCATTTGGAAAAATTTGATGATGTAATATAGATGAACTTAGAACTACCTTTACACAGGTTAGTGATTCCACTAGGTACAGATATGTACATTGAGAGAGATTATTAACCAGCATCACTCATTCGGAAAATGGCAGAGTCCAGACTTGAATTCAGCTCCTTTGATTCCGTTGACCACACTTGCTACTCCAGTGAATTAGAGTACTAAACTATGGGAGGTGGGTCATATACTCAATCACAGAAAATACAAATGTGGAATGCAGGATATGATTTTTAGAAGGTTTGTTAGAGGATAGCATAAAAAAGATGACATAGACCACAATGACCAGAACTCATTGAGTGATCGAATTGACTATCTGGGTTGATGTGGTAACCTACAGTATAATTTTTGATAGATGCCTATGTAATACAGCAGTGATATAAATGAGGAAAATGTAGTTAAAACAAGTCTATGACTACAAACTTGTGGTCACTCAATAAAACAACTATACTAAGAGTTTTAGAGATGGACATAATGTAATATATATGCATTACACACAAGGCTCTAACGGAGACCAGAGAGTATCTGCCTTCATGATGTCCAGCTGTTTTCCTCCTCTCTGAAGAGTTTGTTATTAAAAGCCTTTGGCTTCCTTATTTCCAACCTACCTGCTGTAGCACTGAGGAGTCACCTGTAGAAGCTCTCGACTTCTGGGTGAGAACAGCTGGGTGAGACCACAGGCTGCAGTGGGGCTCCCTACCAGAAGGTTCAGTGCAGTGCTCTTGCCCTTCCCACTTTTGAGTACTTTAGCTGCTGAGCATCTGAATGTCTCCTGCGTGGCAGAGGACTCCCAGCTCGGCACCACAGACTCAAAAATTCCTGGAGCAGGAGGAAACAGAGGCAACACATGCACTAATACTTAGGAAGAGGTCAATGATTTAAATTGAAAAGCATATAGGTTAGCATCAATATTGAAACAGTTAAAGTTAAATAAGAGAAACAAAAATAAAATTATTTTTTGTAAATTTTTATCAAAAATGTGATAGTTAATTAAAAAACAGTTCTTTAAAATTTTGCTTTTGACACTGTTGCCTCTCTCTTGCTTCATTTTCTCAAACTCTCTTCCCACTTTCTCCTTAAATTAAAATGTGATATGTGCTTCATGAAAGTTTTATCAAACTTATATGTTCTAATCTAATTTCTTTTTAAAGAAACATACTTATTTATTTGAAAGCCAGAGTTCATGGCGAGAGAGGGAGAGAAGAAGAGAGAGAGGAGAGAGACATCCCGTTTGCTGGTTTACTCTCTTAAGTGCCCACGATAGTTGTGAAGTGAGAAGCCTGGAACTCAGTCTGGGTCTTCTGCATGAGTGACAGAAACTCAGGTACTTGAGCCATCACTTGCCTCCTCCCAGGGTGTGCATCAGCAGCCAGCTGAGACTGGACACAAACCCAGACGCTTTGAAGATAAGTGCTGCTAGCCTTCCCAGCCATGTGTTAACTACTAGACTGCGGGTTGGTTTTCATTCTGAGAAAATGCAGGTTGCAGAGAATACTCTCAAACCTTGGAAACATTATTGTTGTATTTAGTAGGTAACGCTGAACAGTTTGTCTGTTTTTTCGCATTAAAGCCTGTTGTCCAGGACCATTGAACCAGAGCAAGTAGACCCACTTGCACATGGTTGAGATGTTAGTATAATAGTAATACAAGCTGTTGACCATAATTTCTGATTGCCAGGGAGACTCATTCTGTTGCTTGGGATCAAAGTTACAGCCTTTCTGCTCTGATACTTCCCAGAGCGTCAAGGCTACTTCTGCTTGTATTCATTGGTCTGGTCTAGGCAGGTTCTGATGGGAGGGGCATGTACTGTGTACTCTTGTGTGCTTTTCAGACCTTTCGATACCATACAAAAAATCCCTCTCTCCTTTATCATTCAAAAAACAAACAAAAAAGGAAGACCCATTTGCAAATTGATTCATGCAAACCGCTTCCTCTTGGTTTCCCTCTGTTTCACTAGACATTTGAGGATAGATGTGTTTGGATCTTAGTTTGGCACCATTTGTTATTTATAAAACATTCATCATACTCACATGATACGGATTTCTGATGCTTTTGGTTTGCTGTTAAATAAAGACTGCCTTAGAGTAGAAGTTTCTTATGAAATATTGAAGTTGGTATTAATGACTTTTCACTTAATAACTTTACATATGGGCCAAGTTTGGAAAATGCCAAAAGTGCTTCTCACAGTAACTTTGAATGACCCTCAGTGGTTCTCTGAATTCTGCAGGACTCGTCTGGACAGTCAAAGACTTCAGCATATGGACTATTGCATATCTAGCAATCACTTGATAGATTGAAACTCTAATTAGCATTTATATTACTCCAAAGCCCTCACTTCCCATTGGTTGTTTGTAGTTGGCAGCAAGTTTCAAAGCAGATTTTTTGTTCTGGCCTTGATGATACATATGAGATAGAAGCAGGATGAAGCTGATTCCATATGTAGTTCTTTATGGTTTTTAATCCAAAAGGAAAAAAATAAAGTCCTCATGGGAAACAGTGAAGAGAGTTCTCATGGTGTGGTGTGAAGTTCACTTAAGTAAGTGGAAAATGAGTATGTAAGCAGTGATATTAAAGCTACCATAAGAAAGGATGATGCAATCTCAGCAGAGAAAAGTTGATAGTTTGGAGATTTTTTTGCCTTTGTTCAATTTGATGAGTTACCAGAAGGCTTATTTGCATGTGTACATAGGAGTTCATTACTCACAAGCCATTGTAGCTCTATCTGGTGTTGTCTGATGCCGCACTACATGGGCTACTTTTAAGATGAAGCCTAGAGGGCCTGATGCAGTAGCCTAGCAGCTGAAGTCGTCACCTTGGATGCTCTGGAATCTTGTATGGGCACTGGTTCATGTCCTGGCAGCCATACTTTCCATCCAGCTCCCTGCTTGTGGCCTGGGAAAGCAGTAGAGGACAGCCCAAAGTTTTGGGACCCTGCACCCACATGGGAGACCCAGAAGAAGCTGTTGGCTCCTGGCTTTGGATCAGCTCAGCTTTGGCCATTGCAGCTACTTAGGGAGTGAACCAGTGGACAGAAGATCTTTTGGTCTGTCCTCTCTGTAAATCTGACTTTTAAAAAAAATAAATAAATGTTAAAAAAAAGATGAAGCCTAAAACATGAAGACACTTGCTGACTTGTAATAAATAAGAAAATATTATTCTCTGTTGATACTCACTGCTGTGGTATAAGGCTCTACGTGGAGTCTGTCAATTGTCAATTGCGTGATAGTATTTTTATATCTTATTAAAATCAACAATATGTCTATATCATTATTATTTTGTTTAGTTGTTTCAATAGGGTTCTGAAGGAGATGGGGGAGGAGCTAACTCTTCAATGGAAAGTGAGAAAATGAAGAGTATGTGTGAGCTGTGAAAGCACTGAGATTTTAGTCAAGTTAGCCAGTTACTGCTTTCTTGATACTGGCAGAAGCGACAAAACCCACAGGTCAGCATTTCCCAACTGCCAGGGAGATCACAGGGAATTTGAGTGCCCTCGTAGGCCTAGAACTCTGAGGTCAGTTATTTCCCATCAGATCTCCCACATGGGATTGAAGCAGCCCAGAACCCTCTTCATAGGGTTTGGTGATATCGGAACAGCAGCCAGGAACCCCAGGTGGTTCTTAGAGATAAAAGAATTGTAAATTTCCTTCTGGATTCAGGACAGGAGCTTTCTCTGTCCTTGCTTAATTCCAGCTCTGGCTCCCCATCCTCTCTTGCACTGACCATCAGGGTCACTCAGGAGCCCCAAAATTAGCTCAGGTAGACAGAGACTAAATAGAAAGTTTTAAACAGACAGAAGAAAGCAGGCCTATAATTGCTCAGCTTGCACCTTACTGGGCAGGCTCCCGGTTTGGCTTTTCCTACACCTCACCAGGTAGGATGTGGAGTTCAGTTATTCCTCACTTGCTAAGTTATTAGATTTCTCTCCTCACCTGCCTAAGACTGTTCTACTCTTCAATTGTTAATATATGGCTTGTTGGAGTAACAGTACTGTTTTGATTGCCCTAGAATGCACGAAGTTCTGTAAAACCTTGCTTGAATAATATAAACTGTTAAGTAAAAAAAAAAAAAAGCAAAAAGCAAAACAACAACAACAGCAACAACAACAATGGTTAGATGACAAGGAAGAATAAGCATGGTATTGACTTCATCTTCTCACGCACTTTAAGTCCAGTGGGGCAATACAGCTGGGCCCAGATGGATGGTGCACCTGCAGTGAATTTTGTTGCACGACAAGAATTTACTGATTAGCAAACCTGCTGTTTGGGTGGAGACATTGCCTAATCTTTCAAGGTTACTCACAGCCAATATGACCATGAGAAATGGCCAGGATGAGGAGGCGTCAAGGTTCTGGCTTTCTTGGCTGACACATCAAGAATGTGCAGGGATGTTCAGGGCCAGTGAAGGCTGACTCTTTCAAAAGAATCAGGAGTGATTAAATGATCTCGTACTTAGAAGACTAGCAAGTGGCAGAAGCAAAGCTCAAATCCAGGTTTTCTGAAAGCAGACTCGGCACTTTTTTCATTATTGTTATATTCATGTTGATACTTAATACTGAAATGAATACTAAATACCAATAGTAGTTAGGGGACCATGAACCCTATGTAAGAGATTGTGGTAACTATTTTATGTAATGCAACCTTATTAGCTTTGGGAGTGGTGCATGAAGTTTATGAATATCTTCGATTTGGGTGCCCCCCTTGATAGGACTAGAGAGGGACTATGAGGATCCTTTTGCTTTTCGCTCTGACTTCAGTCTCCTTTCTTTGGGTCTGCTTGACTTCATGGGTTTAGCCATGCTGTGACTCTCTTGCTCTCGGTCAGATGAGACTTGAGTGAACTTCCTGGGAAACATAGAGAACTGAGAAAGGTGAATGATTGCTTCTAGTTCTCTTCCCTTTTGTATGAAATGTAGGTCCAAATGCTTTGGAGTTATAGGAGGCATTTTGGGATGAAGTGAAATTTTTCTTCTATTTTGGTTTACATTCTGTTCTGCAAGCTATGGTATTTCAGGTTTGTTGTCAAGTATTGGGATTTTCAAAGAAATGTTATAGTTTGTGGAAAGCTGTAAATTGAACTTTTTCTCTTTTGTCTGTCTCTCTCTGTGCTTGGTGTGCAGAGTGGGGTGAGACTTCCTATTCTGCCATGTTGCTGATGTCGCTCAATTCCATCAGTGTGTTTGTTTCATATTTGAAGGTCAGCTACATGCTTAAACTGTTATTGATTCTTGGAGAATTGGCACTCTTACCGTTAGATAGGGACTTTCTTTATCTTCAGTTTTACTTAAAGCTTACTTTGTCTGATATTAAGATAGTTACTCTGGTTTTCATTTATCCATAATTGCCTGGTATCTTTTCATTTTCTGCTTTAAACATTTTTCTTACAGGCAGCATATTTTAACATATTTAACTCATAGCAGTCTATCTTCAAAAAATGATATACTGTTTCATGTTTAATGTAGAGACTTTACACATTCTAAATTTCTCCTTTGTCATATCTTTTAATGTTTTAAGTATTTATTTTATTTATTTGAAAGAAAGGCAGAGTGACAGAGAAAGAGAGAGAGAGAGAATTTTCCACCTGATGGTTTCCTTGTCCAGTGACCACTGTGGCTGGGCCAAGGTGAAGTTAGGAGCCAGGAACACCATCCTGGTTATCCCACATGTGTGCCTTCCCAGATTCATTAGCAAGGAGCTGGATCAGAAGGAGAGCGATAAACACATGGATGCTGGTGTCACAGGTGGTGCTGCTGTGCTACAACATGTGGCCCTGTGTCTTTTACTTTCTTTATGGGAAAAAATGCCATTGCATGTTTCATTAATTACAATTCATTAATTGGTACTGTTTTTGTTGCAAGGCAATTAAAAAAAGATTAAGTTAGTTTCAGCTTCATCTATTCTACTTTCTTTATTTTTAATTTATTTTTATACATCTAAATCTCATTCTGATACATTATAATTTTTTTACACTGTAGGTCTGATTTCAGTAAGTATCCTAAATTTTTTTGTTTGAACTGTCTTTATTTTCTTTTAATTTTTGAAAGACTGTTTTGTTTCACATACAATTTTGCATGTATGCTACTTTACTGATCATGTCTTTTGATTTGGCTGTTTTTGATAAGTCTGCTGTAGTTCTTAATTTTCTGTAGATATTATTTTATATATTGTCATTTGAAAGTTTTTCATTGTTTTTAGCAGTTTGGATATAATATGTCTAATATTTTTGTATTTATCATATTTTGTATTCTCTGAGCTTCCTGGACATGTTGTTTCATGTTTGTAATTTATTTTACATATTTAGCACATACTTATTTGAAAGAGAGACAGAGATGGAGGTAGGCAGAGAGTTCCATCTGCTAGTTCACATGCCCAAACACTACACATGCCCAGTTAGGATTAGGTTGGACTGAATTTGGGGGTTAGGGACTCAGTCCAGCTCTCCCGTGTGGGTGGTGTGGAGCTGCATATTTGAATCCATCATCTTCTGCTGCCAGGGTGTATACTGGCAGGAAACTGGAACTGTGAGCAGAGGTGGGACACAGCTCCAGGTACCATGATTTGGGAGGTAAGCATACCAAAGCATGTCTGAGATACTGTGCCAAATGCTGCCCACACTTCATCATTAATTTTAGAAATTCCTTGTCATTAGTTCTTCATCTGTTTTTTTTTTTCCTGTCTTGTTCTTTTGTTCTCCTTTCACATATTGTGTCCTAGTATTTGGATGGTGTGAGCTATAATTTTTTACTGTTTGTCTTGCTTCGTTGCAGTTTGGGTAATTGCCATTGACCTCACTTCAAGTGCACTTACTCTTTCCTCACTATTGTCTAGACTACTGATGAGCTATGGAAGGCATTCTTTATCTCTGCTATTGTTTTATTTATTCCTGTCATCTCTCTAGTGAAAGTGCCCCTCTGATCTTGGATATCTTCTACTTTCTTATTTAATTATTATTATTTTTTTGCAGGGGGAAACAAGACACTATATATCTACTCAATTAGTAAACAATTTTTACAGTCAGATTAAAAATATAAATATTTTTACACTTGTTATGCCATGAATTCCTAGGGCATGGAGTTCAGCAGCCCAAAGCTCTTTTCCATGGGTTCTGATAAGGTAGGTTGCTCTGGGTGGGGCAGGCTGGTAGTTTTCTCTTTGATTTCCTTCTTTTTCTGATCATTTTCCTTCACATATTTCAGGAAACTGTCTCAGCTCTACAGTGTTTAATATGCTCAATGCACACATTCTCTCGGCAAGAGTCTTGCCCTTTTTTGTTGACAACAAAGCTGGCAGCATCCTGGGTAATGTTGTAGACTCTTTCAATCTTGCCACAGTAACATTTGTGGGGCATTCCTTTTGAACCATCCCATTCCTTTGATGTCTACAATGTCACCTTTGTTGTAAATACACATGCATGTGGCCACAGGAATAGCTCCATGTTTTCTAAAAGGCCCAAAAAACATGTAGTGAGTGCCCCTCCTCTTTCTTTTAGCGCTTGCCATCTTGGTGAATTACTGGAAAATGGTGGTTCTGGCCAAAAGGCTATATGTCTTCCATTTTTCAGTTAGGACCTTTCATATATTAATTAAACTTGTGTTAAATTCTATGTCACACTGGGAAAGAAGCTAGGAGTTGCTTGCATTTCACAATGTGTTTTGAACAGCTTGTGGCAGTAAGTTTATAGATAACTGCCAGAGATGAGAAAGCTCACTTGGTCAGCTTGTAGGAGTAAAAACACTATAAAATGCAAATGCCAAAGCAGAAGAAACCCTTTCTCTGTTAGGAAAGATTCTTATCAAAATACTTCAGTGTGCTAAGCCTCATCTCAACAAATCTGATTTTATAAGCTCTATATTGAAAGGAGCTGAATCCTGCTTCTGGCTTTTATGCAAATGTTCTGAGTATTAATGTAAGTATAATTTTAAGTAGTCTATTGTAGCTTTTTAATTTTTTTTTTTTTTAATTTGAAGGGCTGATTTACACAGAGAAGGAGAAACAGAGAGATCTTCTGTCTATTGGTTCACTCTCCAAAGGGCCATGATGGCCAGAGTTGGGCTGGTCCAAAACTAGGATCCTGGAGCTTCTTCTGGGTGTAGGAGCTCAACGACTTAAACTGCTTTCCCAGTTCAGCAGCACGGAGCTGGATCACAAGTGGAGCAGCTGGAATGCAAATCAGCACCCATATGGGATGCTGGCACTTCAGGCTGAGATTTTACCTGCAACACAATGACATTAGCCTCTATGGTTCATTTTTATCCAGTCAAAATGTTTTTGTCAGAATCTTTTCTCATAAATTCTGAATTTCTTTGGAAAATGCTTCTGAGTTTCTATTGCATAAACAAACAACTGATGCCAAGATTTTTTTTTAAAAAAATAGAGATATATTGAATCTCAAAAAGTCAGGCCTAAAAAATTATGTGGGTGGTTTTGAAAGATAAACTTTCTCCCTTCTCTTTCTCCCTCTCTCTCAAATAGTATAACAGACTTTGAAACAAGACTTGGGGTGTTTTGCTTATTTTGATATTAGGGTGTATGTTCTTGCCAGAGACTTTGTTTTTGACATGCTAATGACATCAGCTTTATTTCATAAGGTATTTGCTCACCCACCTTTTTATCCTTCCATTTATCTACTTATCCACTGATTTATTCAACAAACATCTTCAAAGCTCATCTGCCCAATACTTCATAAATAATATAATGATGTGCTTGCAGGAAGTTTATCATTTATCAGAGGAGATAAGATGGAAGAATAAGAACAATAATACACCATAAAGTACGACACTTGTATTGCTCCCTGGAAGGGCCTGCATGAGGCACCTGCCTGCCCTTTGAATTGCTAACTAATTTCCTTCCTGCCTTCTCTCCTGTGTTCACTTGCACAGCTTAAACTCCTCCAGAATAAGACTGCTGGTGTTCCTTTCATGTTCTCTGGGGTTAAAAATCTCTCCCTGATGTACATGCACAATCCCAATAATATTTATGAGAGTTATGAGTGCCAGCAGGAGGCTCTGCCCCTGAAGCTGTTGGAAAGCATTTGAACAGCTTTTCAGTGAAGATTAATGGTTCCAGAAAAGGGGGAAAAATTTGGTCTGTCAGCTGGAAGTTAACTCTAAGGGTTATAATGGAAGAAAGCCAGAGAGGATATTCCACAAGTGAAGCCTGTTTGAGGAGCTTACGTTAGAAATGAAGCTTTGATGAATTGCATGGAAAATGTTAGTGACAGGAAGATGTCAAAGTTTGTGGATAACAAAAAGAAAAATAATGAGGGTGACTATTTCTGAAAGCCAAGGCACACCAACAATCCTGTTTGTCCAAGTGGAGAAGCAAATGCATTTCCCTGAGTTAAATTTTTGTGAAGAAAACTCCCCAGGTGGAACTGGGTGGATGGAAGGGAGATGCAAATCACACTTACAGGAAGGATTCAGCTGTGGAGCGAGTGCCAGAATGCATCTCAGTCTACTTAGCCTATGCAAAGGGCAGCGGGCTTGAAGCCTTGACGCATGTCTAGAGACTTCGAGACCCCCTTTGTTTCAGCTTATGACTAGAGATCTTGTCCTGTTTTGCTGGTGCCTAGAAACCCCTGCAGACCCCTGCGGTTGGCAGGAAGCCCAGAGCCCTCTAGGTATTTCCCTCCTCTCAACTTCTCCAGTAATTTGGGTACTTTCCAGTAACTTGGTTGCCTCTTCCCCCTGCCTCTCCCTGCCCATCCTCATCTTGTGGTAATTTTGTGACAGTCTTGTAATAAACAACTCCAGGATGCAGGTGAGTTTTGTAAGTTGTGGTGGACTACACAGTGTCACCTGGCAATGTGTATGATAGTTGTACTGACTGGCTAGGCTTATAATATGTAATAAATGCTTATACCCAATAGAAATATTGTTACTACCCTGGGCCTTTTCTCCCTGACCCTGCCTTATATATGCTCGTGCTTGATTGCTAATAAATGGACAAGTTCACCATAATTGATACTTCTGTATTGAGAATGCTGTCCCTGTTCCACATTACCTGTGTGGGTGGTCTAGAGCTGAGAAGCCCCACACTCAGCCTTTCACACTTCCTGTGGCCATAGCATTCTGAAATTCACTGAAGAGTGAAGTGGGGATAGTCTAAGCCCAGGAATTTTAGTTATTCCTCCATTACATATTGGATTTTGATTGTCACTCAAAACACTATGGAGACAAGTTTTGCTGTCAGGTTTCTCCTGGTTAGAAATTTATATTTCTTCATTGTATTGGAGAAATGTATGCCTTCTTCCATACAAGGAAGCCTTTTGCTCAATAAACAATTGGGTGTTCCGTCTAGAGTCTCTCTTCCTCTCATTTCTGAGGTCTGGGACCTCAGACAATCTGCTGCATTCTACAAAGGAGAAAAACAAAACAAACAAAATCAAATCAGGGAGTCATTATCTTTACATTTAAAACAGATAAATCTACCATTTCCCTAGCTACCAGTGAAAGCCACCACCTGACTCATCACCTGTAGCCCAAGGTCCTCCTCCTTCCAGGACAAACGGAGTGTTAACATGAGTTAGAAACAAAGGAAGGAAAGGAAGCAGGGAGAGAGGAAAGATGGAGGAAAAATAGCCTGGTGTGGCAGTCTAGTGGCTGAGGTCCTCGCCTTGCACGCAGAGGGATCACATGTGGGCATTCGTTTGTGTCCCAAGTGCTCTATTTCCCTTCCAGTTCCCTGTTTGTAGCCTGGGAAAGCAGTGGAGGACAGCCCAAATGCTTGGGTCTCTGCATCTGTGTGGGTGACCTGGAAGAGGCTCCTGGTTCCTGGCTTTAGATCAGCTCAGCTCTAGTGGTTTCGGCCACTTGGGAAGGTCCTCTCTGCCTTTCATTCTCTATATGAATCTGACTTTCCAATAAAAATAAATAAATCTTAAAAAGGAAAAAGAAAAGAAGAAAGGAAAGAAAGAAAGGTAGAGAATGGAGAAATGGAATCATTATGTTCTTTAGAATTGTGTCTATGAACTATGTGGAATCTGTTAAAAACTAAAAACCTAAGAAAAATGAGTGAGCAGATGGTTATTTTGCCTTTTAGAGATGGTTTCTGTGTTTTTGACATAATCATTTTTTTCTCTGGAAAAAAAGAGCAAGCAATTCTCCCTGAGCAATAGATTTGAAAAGCATTTATTTCGATAGAATAAACTATAGGAGTTCTTTAACTAGTTAATGGAAATGCAAATTATGAATAACCTGTGACTGTATTTCAATTTTTTTATACCCAAGCAAATTTGTCTTTTAGAATTTATGTTTTGGCATTTTAGATCTGGGCAGTGCAAACTTTGAATGATTAAAATTCCCTACTATTTCATAAAGAAGTTGCTGTGAAAGAGAAGTGGGTTAGGAATTGTTTGGTAAGCATGATACTTAAGTAATCAAGCAAATAATAATTAATTTGTATTCCAACTAATAATACTGAATCATCTGCTAAGTTTCTTACATGCACTATCTCATTTAATTTTCACAATAACTCTAGTGGTTAATTATTATTTTAATAATACCCAATTTATAGACTTAAAAATTAAGTGATTTGCTAAATCATGCAGATTTTAATTGAGTTAAAATTCATATCCATGGCTCTCTGCCTTTGCTTATGTTATATATTGCCTCCTCAGTGCAGCTTATTCTATGTTAAAAATCAAGGTAAAAGCATATCATCCAGGATATCATTAAATATTCTGTAATATCTGTATTTTGATATTTATTGCTTGAGTAATAACTTAAGGCAGAATTTTTCTCTTACCAATGTTTGTGCAAATTGGGGGAAAATGAAGAAAACTTAGTTTTTTCCCCCCAGGAGATCTTATGTATATCCCCTAAGGTTCCCAGTCATATGCATATTTATATAGTTTATGTACATGTGTGTATATATGTACATGTACACGTGTATATATAAAATCGAGGGCATATTACAGGAGCAACTAAAATCCTTACAGTAAAAATTCACAGCAAATAGTAGGCCAAAGGGTTGTAATGAAGTAAATTGACTGCAAAATGAACTAACTAGAGTGCTTAATTTTACATTTTGGCAGTGTTTTAAATTCCTTTTTATTTAATTTAGTTTTGCTGTATGTTTTGTGTGAACATTTCTGGCTACATTTACTGCTCCGTACTTGAGAGGCTTGCTGTTTTCAGCTTCATTCCTCTCTTCAGCTTACACCAACATTTAGTAGTTAGATTCCCTTGGTGCATTGAAATTGTAGGTGTTAATATTTCAGCATAATTTCCAAAGTAAATATGTGTTTTCTGGTTTTAGAAGACCATGTGCAGCAGAACATTCAGCAGTTCCTTCCAAACCCTTTAAAAACTTACTTGTGAAAAGTAGCAAGTGCTCCACTGGGTTGGATTTGTATTTGCCATCCACACACATTCATGACTAGGTTAGGATGTGGCCCAGGCTGTCATAAAGTGTTATTCGAGGTTCTCTTTGTTTTCCTCACAATGGCTGGCCAACTTTTGGGAATAGTGTATCTGTTATTCATCTGAAAAATGACATTTAAAATATCATATTCCAGGAACATAATTCAATATCTAGAAGATGTTTTTAAGGATGAAGGCCTTCCCAGCTGGGCTATGCAGTTGCTTGCTTCCTCTTCTCTGAACCGTAGCTCATTTCACACACTTCTATTGACATCATATTTGTATCTACCCACATGTTTAGTGATCAGTTCTTTCTAGTTTTGTTTCTTCTGCCAACCTGCATTATTGTGGTCAAAGCTCCCTGATCATCTTAGGTAAGTGTTATATATTAGCTGGATGGTGCATATATTTAAAAAAAATTTTGGTGTTGGCAAGGATGTGGGAAAATGAATGCTTTGTGTTGTTCTGGTGGAATGTGTATAGGCATGGATTTTATGGAAGAAAACTGGAAATATCTGATAAAGTACTTAAAATAGATTTGGACCCTGTCCTGTGAAAATCACCTACCATTTGATTAACAATTATATGAAAGACATTTATTCCAACACATGTATAATAGTTAAAAATCAAGAGCAATTTTGGGATTTAAGGAAAATGTGTATATCTATTACTCTTCCCAAAAGCTACCAGGGACCCTGAACCTGCATGAGAGACCTGGAAGAGGCTCTGGGCTCCTGGGTTCAGACTGGATCAGTTCCAGCCATTGGAGTCGCCTGGGGAGTGAATCAACAGATGGAAGATCTTCCTATCTCTTCTTTCTATATATCTGAATTTTCAGTAAAAATGAATCTTTAAAAAGAAAAACAAAGCAAGCAAGCAAAACAATTAAAAACACATGAAGACTTTTTCCTGTTCTCATGTTCACTTCTGTGTGTGTCAGGCATACCCTGTGACAGAAGGCATGATGTACAATCAGATTCACATGATTTCCCCTAATCAGTATCCTTTGCTCATTTTTTTTGTTGTTGCTATCTTTTTCTGCCAACCTTTACTTGTCACAGTTTATCTACTGACTTTCACCCTTCTGCCCTCCAGAACCAAGTGTTGTGCACACATGTGGGTGTGCACTTGCCACTGATGTGGGAATCAGGGTGTGCATCTGCCAAGCCTAGGGGAGCAGGCCAGGGATATGTAGATGAGGAACAAAGCCAGCCAGGGATCTGCCGTGTTAGGGCTGCTAACCCTGGCCACATCCTGGGGTCTGTATTGATCTTGCTTATGGAATAAAAATCCAGAGACCAGACTTATATATTGGTATTTCTTCTTCTTACACATAGATCAATCAGTGGCACATGAAACATGGTGGCTAGAAACCACCACTTTGAGTGACTCTACAAGAGCATTCTCTTAATTTGTGAAACCTGTGCTTCCAAAAAAAGTCGTATTTTGTGGTCCAGAATGTGCTTAGAAACAGCAGAACGAATCAGAATCTGTTTTGTTTCTTCTTGATTAAAAAACTTGCTTTGGCAAAAACCAGTTTGATTTTGTCCAAAGAAAAATTGACTTCTATTTTACTTTGAAGTTGTTCCAGTTTATAGATTTTGTTGTATTATGTGGTTCTCATTGATGAGATGATTTATCTGTAGATTGCTGCTTGGTTTATAGGAAACTATCTTGTAGGTGTTTTTTAAAATGACAAATTGAGGGGAAAAATTAGGCTGTTGTATTCGATCTACTAAGAACAGGATGATGGATTAAACAAGAGTTACTTTCCCAGAGTGACTATTAAATATTTATGCAGGACAAAGAAAATAAGCATGAGAGGGATGCATTTTGGCAAGTCATCAGCACAACTTATCTTTACAAAAATAAGCTGATTAATCCTCCCACTGTCTACATAAAAAAGGTAAAAATTATCCCTCCCTTTACTTTTAGTTCAGCCACTCCCTTATATTTAAATCACCTTAATTTTGAATGTGCTGTCTTCTTTAGAGATAGATTCATCATACCCCCTGGGAGACACATCTGATGAAGTGGAACTCCAAGAAAAGTCAACTCTAGCTGGCCAATCATGGCTTTAGAGCCCATGTGCAACTCTGAATTGTAGATGAACTGGTACTTCCCAGAGGACTTTGGCCACAGACAAGTAAACAATTCCTAGACCGTTTTTCACTGGGGAGAAAGTCAAATGTTAAATTCAATGAAAGTGTTTTATACTATTCAGCATCTCTCTGCTGACAGTTTGCCTTGTAGCTGCACAAGCTAATCTAATGGCTCTTTTTGTCCTTTGATTCTGCCTTGCCCTTTCTCTGATTTCTCTTTTTGTGTCAGCATTTTGTTTTATCCAGTTATCCGGAGGACTGAAAACAAGCACAACAGGACTGGTGCCGTGATGTGGTGTAAGAGGCCTCTATCTGTGGTGCCAGCATCCAATAAGGGCACCAATTTAGGTCTGGTGACTTGGCTTCTGACTTGACTTTCTCCTAGTGGCCATAGAAGGCAGTGGAGGATGACTAAAGTCCTTGGGCCCCTGCACCCACATGGCAGACCTGTATCCCAGCTCCTGGCTTGGGATTGGCTCAGCTCCGGCCATTGTAGGCATTTGGAGAATAAACCAGTGGATAGAGGATATCTCTGCCTCTACCTTTTCTCTATAACTCTGCCTTTCAAATTAAAATAAAATAAATTAATTAAAAAAGGAATATGGCAAAGAGTGAAGGAAAGCTGTAAGAGTTACTGTGCCACATTTGTGTGTCATGAGAAAAAGTAACCTGGAAAATCACACAAACATAATAGGGTTATTATTCATACAGAACAGGTGTTCTTAAGAAAATGATCCTCTTTCCCCCTTGTTGATGTCACTGGAAAATTTCACACAACTGCGCAACTCTACCTGATGTTGAAGTTTGAGATCGATAAGAAGAAATGGTTATGATATTACTCTTTGGGTGTTGGATAGAAAATAAAATCATCTTTCTTGGGTATATGCATTTACACCAGTTGTTTCAGAAGATCATTTCTGTTCTCTTGTTAGTCTCTTATCAGTGTAAGATGAAATAAATTGTTGTCTAGTCACTCTACAAACTAAGTGATCATCAGGCAGGCCACATATCCCCCCCAGAAGGCATGGCCTAGAGGAAGATGAGAGGGAGGAGGTAGTGTCTGTGGTATAGGGGCAACCAGGCATTAGAACCACATCTGCCTCCAATGGATTTGAGCAATTCTTGTCACTCCACGAAGTCTGTTTCTTCAGCCATGCAAATGAAGCAGATGAAATGTTCTTCAAAGAAGTGCATTGTCTTCAAATATTACAATAAATACCAGAGTTGGTCTAGGCTTAATTTTTCCAATAAAAAGGAGAAGTAAAGAGGAGAATTGGAATGCAAGAGCATTTAAGTTTTGAACTAGTGGCTGTAATGATTAAGAAAAGAGTCCTTGCACCTTCATTCCTGAAAATGCATGTTTTTGTTCTTGTGGTTTGGGCTTGACCAGGACTTCAAATGGAATCTCAAGAAACTGAGATGCAGCTTACGCATTTCTCTTGTGTATTTCTTACCCTAGGCTTGTTCCATGCGGACAGGCAGCAGCAAGGTGGCCGTGGGCGGAGGCGTGATGAAATGTCTCCCTTTTCAGCACAAGAATGAACAAGGCCACTTGCCTATGAGGATCACAGTTATTTCTTTATGGTCGTGGCACTTGTGAATATAAGCTTTCTGGACCCTTCTGGTTTGCAAGCAAGCACTGAGTTAGAAGGGATAAACTAGAAATCCCATTATCGGAGGAAAGAGACTTGAAGGAATGACGCATTTTCACTCAGAAGAGAAGTCAGCAGATGAGCACTGCAAGAACACCCTGCAATGTTACACAGTCTGAAACCTCATCACTATTAGTTATTTCGCACTGCTGGGCTCAGTGGCTGTTCTGGAGCTATTCATTAGTTACAAAACAAAATTTTATCAGATTAGGCACCTACATTTCCTTGTGAAGGAGATAAGAGTTAATGAAAAGATTCTTAAAACTAATTCTTGGGAGAAATGGAGTATTGAAGTTGTATTCTCTAGTAAGGAGAAGAGAGGGAGATGAAAAGGTAGAGAGGAAGGCAGAGGAGGATATTAAGAAATGAGGCTGAAGTTAAGATGAAGTTGAGCTTGTGAGAAAGACAGACTGATAGCCAGAGAAGGAAAGAAAAAACAGTGGTGGCTTCCCACAAAATTGAATAGCAGTAGAAAGCGGGGAAGGGGTTGTGAAATTCAGAAGCATGGGGTTTAGAGTTTCCATTTCATAATTTCTTCTGAGATTTTGAATTGTGATGATTAATGTGTCAATTTGACTGGGATAAACAGTACCTAGACATTTGGACAAACATTTCTGGGTGTGTCTGTGAGGGTGTTTCTGGTTGAAATTAACGCTTGAATTGGAAGATTGACTAAAGCCGATTGCCTTATCCAATCAGCTGAAGATCCTAATAGAATGAGTGTAAGTGGAAATTCCCAGGACCTGAGTGCACTCAGTTAGGACCTTGGTCTTTTCTGGCCTTCAGATTTAAATAGAAACAACAGCTCCTCTTCGATTTTCAGCCTGCTGCCTTTTATGCTGGATGTTATACGACTGGCTCTTCTTGATCTTCAGCTTGCTGGAACTACTCAGTGTCCATGAGTGATGATTCCTTTTTTTTTTTTTTTTTTTTTTACCTATTTCTCTCTCTCTCTCTCTCTCTCTCTCTGTATGTGTCTGTAGTTATGTCTCCTTGTTGGTACTATTTTTCTGGAGAACAATGACTAATGCAATGTTTTTTAGACCAGCTCCTTAGTTCATGGTCGCTCTGTTTTCTTTGGCAAGTCTTCCAACTCATACTGATGGCCCTGTAGCTTTGGCCGTATGTGATTCCATCTGTAAGTCCCAGTCCAGAGCAGAAACCTGATTTGCGGTGTGCTATTCAGATGACTTTTCTAGAGAGGTGTACATTGGCTCTGGGATGGATGGAGAAAGCAGTCGCCTATGTGAATAATATGTGACATTTAGACTTTGGGAGCTATGGTTGACTACTTTATATCATGTGCTTAAGAGGCAGAGATAGGGCCTGGTATGATAGCCTAGTGGCTAAATCTTTGTGTTGCATTCTCTGGGATCCCATATGGGTGCTGGTTCATGTCCTGTCTACCTTGCTTCCCATGCAGCTCCCTGCTCGTGGCCTTGGAAAGCAATCGAGGATGGCCCAAGGCCTTGGGATCCTGCACTGCATAGGAGACCTGGCAGAAGCTCCTGACTCCTGGCTTTGGATCAGCTCAGCTCTGACCATTGCAGCCACTTAGGGAGTGAACCAGTGGAGGGTAGATCTTTCTCTATGTTTCTCCTTCTCTCTGCATTTCCAATAAGAATAAAATAAAAATCTTAAAAAAAGAAGCAGAGATAGCTGGTCTGTGAGGAGAGTAGAAAATGCCAGAGATGAAAAGGGAAGGGGTTTGACACCCACTCCCCATTCCCCATTCCTATTCCCATGACATCTGGAAGCCTGAATGCTCCCCTGCCTTTGGTTCTTTGTGATATTATTGCATCATATCCCTTACCCTGCACTGTATTTTTTATTTTTCAGTTATGCTGGATAAAGTTGGGTTCTGTCAGCTCAAAGTCCTACCTGGTAAATTGGCTTGGCACATTTTGAACTTGTCTGTTAACTGGAGACAAAGCCAAAGTAGAGTGGGTTCCCACTCAAAGGTAGCTCACTGATAAGGGGTTGGAAAGAAAATTAAAAAAAAAATTTTCTTCTTTGAAAAGAAGTTAAAGCCAACATTGTTAAGTAATAGCCTAAAGTGCAGCTGCATTACCTGTGTTAGCAGGTGCTCAAACCAGTGTTTGTTAGCTCAGCTTTGAAATGTTGATTTCATACCTCAAAAGAGACCACCATTGTGCTTCAAAAGCTAGTTCCCTCAGTAAATTTTTTGGCATTGTGAATTCATAATTACAGCGTTGTTTCTTCTTTATTAATTTAAAGTATTGCTTAGCCATAGTGAGCACGTGTATGAGTTCTAAGACAGAAAAAAAGATACACCTAATTCAGTAAGTGAGAAGTAACTATAGTATTTACCTTCAACTTGGGAATACATAAGGAACATACTCAGTGCCTGACACATTGTAAATTCTGCACAAATGTTGACTTTACAGCGTTTGAAGAAAATAGCTCAAGACTTATTTCTTTATGGCAATCTCATTTGACTCTTCCCACACACTATTTAAGCATTATTATTTTATTCTGCACTTATCTATGTGGAAAAGTACTGTAAGGGACATGAAGAAATAAAGCACTGGTATTCTTGTCAACATCTAAACAAAGGCATTCCTGCTGTGAAATGTCTAGAGCAGCGTTGCTGAAGATAAGGATGTAAAATATTTCTTTCTAATGGCCAAGTGAGAATGGGCTTTGGTGTCCCAACTCCAGCATCAGCCTAGAACAGTGGGGTCCTCCAAGCTTGCGCTTAACCAGATCCTGACAGTTTTACCTTCTAGTGGTTTGTAACTGATGGTTGTGAATGGAGCCACAAAAGAGAGGAAGGACAGGAAAAGGCATACAGAATTCTTATGAAGCTATTTCTATTTCTGGAAAATCACTACTTGGTAATATAGAACAACACATTTATCTGGAGGCCCTCCTCCTTTTTTTAAAAGGAACATTGCCTTACAATGAATACTAAATAAAACTGATAGGAGCTTGATTAATTTTTAATGAGAAGCATTTGTGTGCTGCATGTAATAATATTGAAATTAATACATAATTAAAGTAGATTTGTGCAGAATAGTTCATTTGGGAGTTGAGTAGTGGCAAACAAAATTGAACATCTCCAAATACAACCCTCAGCTCTGTATGTAGGTTTTTGATACAGAGAGAGATCAGTGTTTTCTCGAGGCAAAGTCACACCCACCAGGGGCTTTAAGAAACCTTTGGGAACTCTGACTAGGCTGAAATCTTCCATGTTAGTTCATAGCAGGTGGCACTGGGTGCTAATTAGGATAAAATCTGCACATGTTGCAGCCTTGCCCAGAACTCCATCAGGACTACCAATGACTGAGTCCTTTTGTCACTGGTTAATGAGTTCCACTTTCCTTGTCAGGTTATAGGCTAAACCTTGCCACTCTAAGGAAGTAAGAAAACTATGGCTTAAATACATATAATTTAAATATAATTTGAATATATCATATAGTAGATAGTGTACTGAAACTGTGGACATTTCCAAAATGACAACAGAAATACACTGGGGGCACATTTCTTACTTTGTGCTTTATGACCGTGTTAAAATGGCTCATGCCATTGCTTCTAGAGGACATGGCTCTGGATGGGGAGAGAGCAGCTGTAAATTTAGGCAGAAGGTGCCTGTGAATAGTGATTTCTTTACCTCTCTCAGTCCAATTTCCTCTTCTTCTACCATCAGCTCCCACTCTTCATTTCATGTACTTCAGATGGCTGTAGACCTCATTTTTAGTTTCGGGAGTGAGCATCTTGGCTTATCAGAGGTAATATCCATCTGCCCACTGTGATTGATGGAGAGATGAGTCTAGCTCAGACTGGACCAAGCAGAGCCAATAAAACCTGGTTGTAGAGGTTTGGAAGACTATTGGATGATAAGGCTTCTTTTACAGAGGGAGAGGAAGAAGAAGGAGAGGGAGAGGGGAGGGGGAAAGAGAAGGAAGAAGAGGAGAAAAGTGGGTCAGGGGGAATAGAGAGGCATAAGAGAAGGAGGCAGGGAGGGAAATCGTTCTTTGCTGGTTCACTCTGCAGATGGCTGTAATAGTTTGGGATGGATCAGGCTGAAGCCAGGAGCCAGGGCCTTCATTCAAATCTCCCATGGTGATGGCAAATGTTCTAGCACTGGAACCATTCTCAGCTTCTTTTCCCAGGCCATTAGCAGGGAGCTGAATCAGAAGTGGAGGTTCCAGGATGCAAACCAACACTTATGTGGGATGCTGGCATTGGAGGCATCAGATTACCTGCTGTACCACAATGTGAGCCCTGAGAAAAGGTAGATTTTTAAAACTTGCCCTCTAGGGGTAGATCTGGAACATCAAACTGCCCAGTTGTCATCTTCCTGAGAAAGAAACAGAGAAAGATCTTCAGAAGGGGTATGTAATGTTACACAGCCTTCACTTATGTTGGCTTGAATGGAACTGGAGAACATTATGCTAAGTGATAAGTCAGGCACAGAAAGGCAAATACTGCATGGTATCACTGTTTTGCAGAGTCTAATCAAGTTTATCTCATAGGAAAAAGAAGAAGACAGGTGGTTATCAGAGGCTGGTGGTGGCAGGAGTCGGGGAATAGGGAAAGGGAAGATTTTGATAAAAAGGAACAAAAGTTTACTTAGATCGGAGCAACAAGTATTAGTAATCTGTAGCATAGCATGATAAATATAGTTAACAATAATGTGCTTTCTAAAATTGCTAATGTAGATTTTTTAAAGATTTAGTTTATTTTTATTTGAAAACAGAGAGAGAAGGAGAGACATTGATGGCTGGCTCACTCACCCAATAGCCACATGGGCTTGGACTGAGTCAATCTGAAGTGAGGAACCAAGATCTTTGGGTATGGGGCCCCAAGAACTCAGCTATTCTCCAGTGTCCTGCCACCTGCATATCATGAACAGGGTTGGAGAAGGAGGCGATATGCAACTGAGAAAATTGAAAAAAAAATGAGACAGACAGAAGATAAAGACTACAAAAGCAGGCAGGAGAAGAAAGCCCCCTTCTCTAAGGAAGGAGATTGATTTAGAAGGTATTGAACTGCTTGGGGAGTCAAATTACAGCGATCAATACAGCATGGTGTTTGGTACCTACATCCCATACTGATGTTAACCAGTCAGTGCTTGATGATCAGAAAGTAACAGCATGACCCATGTGCAAAAGTCAGTATATAACTGACTCAATGGTATCATTTATTTATTTATTTGATTTTTTATGATATAATTCCTTAAGCTCAAGGATCTCCCTTCCACACTTGCCCACTCCCCCAACTGTTTTTGTCTGTATTATAGCACTAGTACAGTCAGTCCTTCAGCAACAGTCACAGGTCCATCATTCTGCTGTTTAAGTGTATCATGACACTGTAAGTATAGACAATGGTAGAAAGTCCAGCATTCTAATGTCAAGATATTGTCAGCAGTTCTTTTGGGACACCATATTTTATTCAAAAGTAGAGATGCATATTGCGATGCAGCTTTACTTTACAGTATATTTGCCTTTATTATACAGTTCCTCTACACAAATAAATGTATATACATGTTTACCTATATATCAATAGATCTTTTATTTTGTATAAATGTTACTTATATCAGGAGAACATATGATATTTGTCCTTGGGGGACTGGCTTATTCCAGTGATCATAATGGTCTTTATTTGGGGCCTTTGCCTAACTGTGGACCTTTGCCCACAGGCATTAGCCTTGATCTTGGCTTTTTGCCCTCTCAGGAGCCATTGTCTTCAGAGTTTGACTTTGGTCTCTGGCACTGACAGTCTGAACTCAAGATTCTTGAGGCACAGTCTGTCCTGCTCTTCCCTATCAAGTCACACTGTTATTTATTTATTTATTTTTTACTATCTTCTTTCAGTACAATGTTTATCTAGTCCACAAAAAAGGATATGCGCTATTACCCACATGGGAAGCCTGCAGGTCAGGTGAAGATTTAGCCTGCCATATCATGGTGCTGGCCCCTAATGTAGACTTTTTTTTTAAAAGATTTTAAAGATTTACTTTAATTTCACTAGGAAATCAGATATACAGAGAGGAGGAGAGACAGAGAGGAAGATCTTCTGTCTGTTGAGTCACTCTCCAAGTGGCCACAACGGCCGGAGCTGTGGTGACCAGAAGCCAGGAGCCAGGAACTTCTTCCAGGTCTCCCATGCAGGTGCAGGGTCCCAAGTCTTTGGGCCGCCTTCTACTGCTCTCCCAGGCCACAAGCAGGGGGCTGGATGGGAAGCAGGGCTGCCAGGATTAGAACTGGTGCCCATATGGAATCTTGGCACATGCAAGGCAAGGAATTTAGCTGCAAGGCTACCACACCGGGCTTATAATGTAGATGTTTGAAACTCTCACTCCAAAACAGTTGCTGAGTTGGTGAAGGTCAATATCTTGAATGAGTTTTTATGGTGTGTTCATAGATGAAAACACCATACTATATTTTGTACACATACAAATTTATTATTTGGCAATGAAAAGGAATAGGATAGCTTTCTGTACATTATTTAAATACACAGATTCAGATGGCCAGCGGTGCTGCGCGAGTCGGGGCCTGCGGCCCGCCAGGATGCTGCCGGGCTTGGCCACCGCCGCTGCAGCCCACAGATGGAGCTGATCCTCTGTGTGCCGGCTCCGTCTGCGCTGCAGGGTGGCGGCCTGGAATGGCAGAATGTGGTGACATTTGGACGCTTTGCAAATGTAGCTCCTTGTGTTTGACCATATGCTTGTATACTGAGTCCAGTAAAGCTCTACTCTACAAATGTCCAGAAAGAAGGGCAGGGCTCTGAAACTCCCAGAGTGGGAAAAGTGCCATCGTTTGATGAAACAGTGGAAAATAATAGGCTCAGAACTCAAGGCTCCACTTAAAGAACCGCTCCAAGTAAGAGTCAAAGCAGTCCTTAAGAAAAGGGAGTATGGATCTAAGTATACACAGAATAATTTCATCACTGGAGTCAGAGCGATCAATGAGTTCTGCCTTAAATCCAGTGATCTAGAACAGCTGAGAAAAATCAGGCGGCGAAGTCCTCATGAAGATACTGAGTCTTTTACTGTGTACCTGAGATCAGACATGGAGGCAAAATCTTTGGAAGTTTGGGGAACCCCCGAAGCTCTTGCCAGAGAGAAGAAGCTACGCAAGGAAGCAGAAATAGAATATAGAGAACGGCTGTTTAGAAACCAAAAAATATTAAGAGAATATAGAGATTTCTTGGGAAATACCAAGCCACGCTCTGGAACGGCATCAGTGTTCTTCAAGGGACCAGGAAAAGTGGTGATGGTTGCCATTTGCATCAATGGATTAAACTGCTTCTTTAAGTTTCCTGCCTGGATTTATACAGGATCAGCAAGTATGTTTTCAGAAGCTATACATTCATTATCTGATACTTGTAATCAGGGGTTACTAGCCGTGGGCATCAGCAAGTCAGTACAGACACCAGACCCTTCACACCCGTATGGATTTTCAAATATGCGCTACATTTCTTCACTAATTAGTGGTGTTGGTATTTTCATGATGGGAGCAGGATTATCTTGGTACCATGGAGTCATGGGATTGCTTCATCCTCAGCCAATAGAATCTCTTCTATGGGCATATTGTATTTTAGCAGGATCGTTGGTATCTGAAGGAGCTACACTTCTTGTTGCTGTAAATGAACTTCGTAGGAGTGCTCGGGCCAAAGGAATGTCATTTTACAAGTATGTGATGGAAAGTCGTGATCCTAGTACGAATGTCATCCTGTTGGAGGACACGGCTGCAGTGTTGGGTGTGATGATAGCAGCCACTTGCATGGGTCTTACTTCTATAACAGGCAATCCACTGTATGACAGCCTGGGTTCTTTGGGCATGGGCACCTTGTTAGGTGTGGTCTCAGCATTTCTCATCTACACTAACACAGAGGCCCTCCTGGGGCGATCCATCCAGCCAGAACAAGTGCAGCGGCTTGCTGAGCTATTGGAGAACGGCCCTTCAGTAAGGGCCATTCATGACGTTAAAGCCACCGATCTGGGATTAGGGAAAGTCAGATTTAAGGCAGAAGTAGATTTTGATGGACGAGTTGTTACAAGATCCTATTTGGAAAAACAAGACTTTGACCAAATGCTGCAAGAAATTCAAGAAGTAAAAACTCCAGAAGAACTAGAGACATTTATGCTTAAGCATGGAGGAAATATTATTGATACCTTAGGAGCTGAAGTTGATCGACTTGAGAAGGAACTAAAAAAACGAAATCCTGAAGTTCGGCATGTAGATTTGGAAATACTCTAAGCATCACCTTGGGAGCACGCTTCTCCAGCCACTCCACGCGGCCTGTTTTCTCCTGTCCACGCTGACCACAGCGCCATCCAGCGGCCATCGCGCCTGAGAGGAAGGAAGCACTGTGCGAGAACAGCAATGGAACAGGCCACAGATAGAACTAGAACTGCCTTACTTCTGGATGACCCATCACTCTGCAGTTGGCGAACATGCTGCTACTTCAGTTGTTGATAATTTCTCATTCTAGCTGCCAGTGCGTATTGTACTTTACAATCATGTTTCCTTGCTTCACATCGGTAAAAAAAAAAATAATTGGCATCCCTAGGATTATGACTTTCAGTTGAGTTTCACTCTGTCAAAATCTGCCAACCTAGAATCTTGGGATGTAGTTCTTGAACAGTCGCTGTGTTTCGGAGTAGGTCTTTCCTTAGGAGATGTGTCAGTTCCTCCCACGTCCCCTAGGACTGCGACCTGAGGACTGGGAGCAGCACTCTTCTCATCTTGTCCAGTGTTCATTCCAGAAATGATTTAGTTACTGAACTGAATGCAGACATTTCATTACACTCTTTTAGGTCATAGTTATAATTTTGTAAAATTTCTTGTTTCTCTTTTGCTTTTTTTCTGATTCAGTTTACTTTTTCTAATGTTAAGAGCTATAAGATAATCCCAGGCATCGCCATAGGCCAGTTGTGATGACTTTCTCTTCCTTCAAGCGAGTTTGCAGTGCCATGTGTTTATTTCTTGATAATACAGTTTCTAGCATTTTAACATTCTATAAAATGGACTAGAAATATTTATAATTTTATAGACTGGACAGCATTTTATTTTTAATTTATTTAAGAAGAGGCACTACGTATGTGAATCTGTGGGATATTTCTTGCTTTAAGGGGGAGAGAAGTAAATCTCTTACACTGAAAAAAAAAAAAGAAAAGAAATTTCTCCTTCCCTTGCCTGACCTAGTTTGTGTTGGATTGTCCACTACTGCCACTCAGAGTCTTGCAGTCTTGACTAATGCGGGGCTATCAGAAGTCTGTCGCTTTTCTCTAATACTAGCTTTATGAAGTCTCCTGGGCCAAGCTTATGTGAGTGTGATGCACTAAGAGGCCTTAGAACCACTTCAGGCCTCTGCTTTTATGGGCAGTCAATGTGGCTCAGAAAATAGAGAAGAACTGGCAGGGGTTAAAGCTGGAGAAGTTAATGACCCGATAGTTTCATTTTTCTATAGTGTCCCATAGAGAAGTTTCCTGAAGAGCAAAGATTCTCAAACTTTAAGGGGGCATACACATTATTTAAGGAGCCTCTTAAAAATCAGATTATGAGTGTCCGTGCTGTGGCATAATTTATTGAACTGCCATATGCAAACAGATATCCCATTAAGGCAGCTGCTCATGTCCTGGGATACTCCACTTCCAAAACAGCTGTTTGCTAATGCACTTGGCAAAGCAGTTGAGGATGGCCCAAGTGCTCCTGCACCATGTGGGACATCCAAAAGAAGCTCCTGGGTCCTGGCTTCAGCAACCGTTTAGAATGAATCAGCGGATAGAAAAATTTCTCTATATATGTAACTTGCCATCAAAATAAACCAGTTTAAGAAATGATTCAGAAAGTCAAAGGTGGAGCAGGTGATTCTGCATCTGTAACAAGCTTCCAGGTGGCTGGAATGCTTCTGGCTTGAGATCATGCTCTGTAGTCTAGTGCTATGCATTACCCTTGCTTTGTTTCTGTCTTCTCCTTTCCTTTAATCTAGAATCTAGACTGACATCTCAAGCTGATGATGGAACTGTTCAGGAAATTCTCAGTGAGAATTTATTCTCAGCTGGTTTAGGCCAAAGCTGTTGAGCAGGATGTGTTAGTAGCTATGGATAAAATATCTAGAAACACTTTTTGTTTCTTGATGACAAGTTAGTTACTTTTAAAATCTGAAATAACTTACAAAACTTATTTAATACTAACATCAGAACTCCTGCTTGGATTCTTGCTGGTTAGGTTTCCTCTTAAAGACACAGCACTTACTGCAGATCACCATAAGTCTGTTTTGCCTGAACTAAATTGAGACATATAGCAACTTTCTTTATTCATGGCCATCTGTGAGCATCATTGTAGAATTTTCCAGTTAAGCCTTCTAGGTGGTGCTGGGGGAACATCAAATTCATATTATAGCTTTCGAGAATTGAGTCAGAGGTTAATTCTGAGCCCACAGTTGTGTCTTTTTCTTCACTTCTATCCCTAAAAATGACAGGGTAAGCAAAAATGCTAGAAAGATTCCATGTGAACTCTGAAAGAGTTGGAAGAGTAAAACATAGGATTTGAATGGTTTCTGGACCATGTGGGACAGGTGGGAGAGGACTGAAGTGAGAGTACATGGGTGAGAATCCTGCAGTGCAGCGTGGAACTAGCAAGGAACACTGTGGAATTGACAGATGCTGTTAGACAAGCTCAGACTCAACTCTGCACGGCGTAGACTGGCACCTTGTTCTGACAACCTGTCTGGCTGCTTGTGCTGTAGGATCTGCTCTCTAAAGAATCAGAATTGCCAGGACTGTGTGTTTTGGGACCTGTTTTGTTCTGAGTAATGTATTATAAGCTATAATGTGGCATGTCTCCTTTCATCTTCAGAGGTCTTTTAACAAGAAGTGAGAACAGGTATCTGATTAGTCCAAAAGTATAGTACAAGTAAACACTGTAGAACATGTTAGAGATGCTTGTACATGTTTTAGCAGAACTGGGACTGGGAAAGATTCCATAGAGAACGGAAGGATGTTGAGGTAGAGATGTCGAGTGATACATGAGGTACGTGTGTATATTTCAAATTAGTGACATTAACTTTTGGGAAAAAAAATGGTTGCATAGGAGACAGTGCTATAATATTTAGACTTCAGGTATCTGCTTCATAGAATTATTAGAATAAGATACAAGCTTCATTAGTATTCTGACTGGGTCTTTAACTTCTTGCAAAGGGTTTTATTTCCCTGAAATATGATTCCAATATGACGATCATAAGCCTTGGTTAATTTTAAGACATTTCCCTTCACTTATGAAAAAGGGCTCACCAGCAGCCCCAGCCAAAAACTCATTAAAATACCTTTCAAGCTCCACTTTAAGGTCATTTTTAGTATTTGATGCATCGTTAATTAGAGAAGTGCAGTTTCCTTTACTCCTGTCAGAACCTCTCCCCACCAGCATCGTTGACTCTGTTTGGTGCTTTGCTGACTTGCCTGATTCTTCTACATACAATAATTGCTTGAATGGAGGAAATGACTCTATTTTTGCCTTGCTATATTTTCTCTGGCTGCTAGTTTTGCCACCACTGTGGGTGCTGATAAGACTCAAACTGTCATTTATTAATTTATTGAGGTATCATTTACATTCTCCACAGAAACAGAAAATATGCCAAATATGCAGTTAATCCTAACTGCAAAAATGTGACCACAGAAGACAAATGCATATTTTTGGAGGGCTAACTACCATGCAGTTAAGTTCCAGTTTCCCAAGAGGACAAAAGTCACTGTCCTTTGTAAATTTACCACCTTCTTCCTACCTGTTGGCAGTCATTCAGCTAGTGTGATTCAGTTATTGCCATCAACGAAAAGCACAGAGGCAAGATAAAGGCTTTGCTTTGTGTGTGCAGATATGTTCCAAAGGCCCCAAGAGACCCTGCTTCTGGTTTTAGTTCAGAGGCTTATTCCACAGAAAGTCAGGAGCAAATACCAAGCCAGAATTTGCAAAACTTGGCATGGCTCAAAACTACATGGGGAAGCCTTAAGAAATACAGACTTTTGCATCTCACCCAGAACCTACAGAATTAGCCTGTTAGCTCTCAGTCCCAGGGATTCATGTGTGTGCAAACCTCCTCAGAGATTTTGTACAGTTCTTCCCCGGAAAACTGAGAATCTTGTATCTTCTCCTGAGAATAAACAGAAATATTTAAGTTGAATACCATTTGTGTATAATCTCTCTTGTTGTTTGTATTTTGTATTGTTATTATGGCTTTTCATGATACAGTTTTGTAGGTATAGGGATTTCCCCCCTCCACCCCTCCATTCTTCTCATTCTCTCCCCTCAACCAATTCCCCCCATATTATTACAATACTATATAGTCCTCTAGCAACAGTCACAAGTCCAACATTCTGCTATTTAAGTGTATCATGGTGTTGTAGGTATAGGCAGTAGTAGAAAATTTAGTATTCTATTGTTAAGAAGTATTTAACAGTTTCAGTGGAGCTCCTCCTTTTATCCAGGAGTAGAGATGCATACTGCAATGTATCTTTTTAAAAGAATTGTTTATTTTTATTGGAAAGTCAGATTTACAGAGAGAAAAAGACAGAGAGAGGGAGATCTTCCATCCACTGGTTTGCTCCCCAAATGGCCACAATGTCAGGAGCTGAGCTGATTCAAAGCCAGGAGCCAGGAATTTTAGATCTGCCACGTGGGTGCAGGGTTCCAAGAACTTGAGCCATCTCTGCTCTTTCTCAAGCTATAAACAGGGAGCCAAATGGGAAGTGGAGCAGCTGGGTTATGAACTGGTGTTCATACAGAATCCTGAAGCTTGCAGTAGGAGGATTAGCCAACTGAGACATCATGCCAGGCATATGCAAAGTATCTTCACTTCTGATATGCTAATTTCCATTTTACAGTTCATCTTTGTGAATATATGTATACAAAATACAAAATTACCTATATTTGTACATATGTATACATTTGTATTTTGCATAAATGTTGCCTTATGTCAGAGAGCACATATGATATTTGTCTTTTGGGGATTGACTTATTTCACTGAGCATAATGGTATCTAACTGGGATCATTTCATTGCAAATGGTAGAGTTTCATTTTTTTCTTTAACAGCTTAGTAGTATTCCATGAAGTAGACATGCCAAAGTTTCTTTATTCATTCCTCTTTTGAGGCACATTTGGTTTGTTTCTATGTCATCACTATTTTAGATTGTGCTGCTATAAATGTAGTGTTGCAGGTCCTTTTCTCATATGCAGATTTCACTTACTTTGGATACAGTCCCAGGAGTGGGATAGCTGGGTCATCAATTTTCATTTGTCTTAGCACTCTCCATGCTGACTTCCATAGTGGCTGTACCAGCCTACATTCGCACCAACAGTGGAGTAAGGTACATTTCCTCATAGTCACAGGAGCAGGTGATGTTAGATTTCTGAATATAGGCCATTCTAACTGCAGTTAGGTGGAACCTCAATGTAGTTTTTATTTGTATTTCCCTAATAGCTAGGGAGCCTGAGAATTCTTTCATATGTCTATTAGCTATTTGAATTTGTTCTTTTGACAAGTGTGTAGTGTGCAATTATTTTCTCCCATTCTGTAGGTAGCTTCTTTCTTTTTTTGATCATTTCCTTTGCTGTACATACAGAAAAAGCTTTTTAGTTTGATGTAGCTCCAGTGGTTTATTTTGGCTTTGGCTGCCTATGCTTTTGGTGACTTTCCTGAGAAGTCTTTCCCAATTTCTGTATCTTGGAGAGTACTTCCTATGTTTTTCTCTAATAGTTTGATAGTTTCTGGGTGCAGATTTAGGTCCTGGATCCATTTAGAGCTGATTTTTGTGTAAGCTTCCTTCGATTAACTGACATCCAGTTGTCCCAGTAACATTTGTAGAAGAGCCCAAGGTTGGCCCCCGGGGTTATTTCAGTTCTCTTGTTAGACATTAGTTAGCTGTACCTGTGTGAGCTCACTTTTGTGGCTTCTATTCTGTTCCATTGAGCTTCTGTTTCTGTTCCAGTACCATTCCATTTTGATGATCACTGCCCTACCATATGTGTAGGAGTTTGGAATTGTGATTCCTCTAGCTTATTGTTATCCTTCAGGACTGTTGTGGCCAATAGTGGCTTCCTGTGTTTGCGAATGAATTTTTGTATAATTTTTTCTATTTCTTGGAAGAATGTTGGGATTTTGATTGGGATCACATTGAATTTGTATATGACTTTTGGCAATATGGACACTTTGATGATGTTGATTCTATAAAATCCAGGAACATGATAGACTTCTCCATTTTTTATTGTCTTCTATTGATTTTTAAATGCCTTATAATTCTTATCATAGAGTTCTCCCACTTCTTTGGTTAGGTTTGTTCCAAGGTATTTAAGATTCTTCTTAGTAAATTTAAAGGGAACTATACTTATAAATTCTTTCTCAGCCGTGGAGTTGTTTGTGTATACTAAGGCCTTTGGTTTATGTTCATTGATTTTGTACAAACCCAAATGCTTATGAATTCCAAAAGTCTCTCTATTGAGTCTTTTGGTTCTTCTATGTGCAGAATCACATCATCTGTGAAGAGATAATTTTGTGTGTAATATCTTTACACATACAAATAGAATGGCTGAAACTTAGGCCTTGGTGTTTATCCACTGTGCCTCGTTGCTTCTAGTGTTTATGCTGCAACTGTTCAGTGCTTTCATGTGGCTTTAAAACAGAATCAGAGTGCTTGACCTGTTGATGAGTATTTGTGTGTCCCACACTGGAGTGAAAGTCCTCAAACGGCTGTCCTCCTCATGTCCTTCAGGTCTCAGCATGGCTGTCACCTCACAAATAGGCTTGTCTGCTCAACATTTTTGTCTTTTGGAATTCTTTTCTTCCATAGTACTTATACATTCTAGGATTCTGCTATTATTATTTGTTTTCTTAATAATGGTTCTTTTCATTTTATGGGAAGCAAATTCCATGAACACGGTGTCCTGGATATTTAGTTTGCTTGCTGTTGTATCTTGAGGCAATTACAGCATACATTGGGGTAAGCATTTGGTGTAGCAGTTCGAATGTCACCTGAGATGCTTTCATCCCACCTTGGTGTGGCTAGGTTGAGTCCTGGATCCACTTTTAAACCCAGCTTCCTTCTAACATGTACTCTTGGAGGTGGTTTGGTCCCTACAATCCACTTGCTAGCTCCTACCTTTGGTCTGGTGTGGCCTTGGCTATTGCAGGCACTTGAGAAGTAAACCAGTAGAAAAATCTCTGTTTCCTGTTTTCCATCTCTTTCAAATAAATATAAAATAAATAAAATTTAAGCATTATCAAATACATGTAAAATAAATTAGCATATTTAAAAATATTTAGCACAGAAGTAGGCACCAAATGCAAGTATATTTTAAAGGCTTTATAAAAAGTAGAATTAAAAGATTAATTTATTTTGATACTAAAAAAATTTGAAATCATTGTGTGGTCTTTTAAGATACGTGTTTTAGAGGAATTTTTTTGTGATCCTCATATAGGTTAGATAACTATAGATTGGATATACTTACCTCTGTTTCGCAGGACTGGTGAGGTGAGCAATTGGAGTAGTAAATGAAAGATACCTACTTCAGCACCACCTGTTGAGTTTTGTAATGGAAATCGGGAAGGGTTGGCACGTGGCTACTCTACATCTGAATACCTGGGAGCCTCTAGATTTTAAAATAATCTTTTTTAGCTTTTCATATTGCTTTTAGATTTTTAAACCCCAAGTTGTCCTGTGTGGTGCTCCATGTAGAGGAATGTGAGGCAAGTGAGCCCATCATCATTGTGGGTACAATTTGTCCCATGCAGTCAATTGCTAAACAGGTCTCATTATTGGAAACATCATTAACTTAAGCACGTCATTATCTTGCTTTTCCTGCATTTAATCAAATCAATCCTGTTTGTGCTAGAATATTTGTTCTTTTATAACAGGGACATGAGTGGAAAATTTAGATAGTATCAGAAAACCTACGTAGAGGGACAAAATTCTTTCAATATGAAGACTGCTACTATAGAAATTCCAGGATCTTCTAGGGTGACACCATCATGCCATGTCTCCCACTTTTTGCTCAGCAGAGTCTGGCATGGGGAACAAGCTCAATAAATTCTAAAATGAAGGAGATATGAATGAAAATCTAGACCAACAGATTCTGCAGTGTAAGAGGAAAGAACAGGGAACTGAAGGTTTTGAGAACTGGGTTTAAATCTCTGTCCCTGTCTGCTAGCTGTGTGACCTAGGACGGATTGCTTAACTGTTCTGAACTTTGGATTCTGGGGCCATCGCTGGGGAAATCATTGTTAACTTTGCTGCATGTGATTAAAGTGGTACAAAAAGGATCTGAGACAGCTACTGGAGGAAACTGCTTATTTTTACTCATTGCCCTTGCAGTTCACTGGAGAAAACTCACTGATTTCTCAATTTTTTCTAATCTTTCAAGCCTCTCTCCAGCTCAGAGACCCAAAAGCAATAGTGTGGCATGCAATGATGCAATGTCTATACACATAGTTTTATACAAGATATATCCAGGGACTTTTTTTGAGAGAGAGAGAAAAGAGAGAAAGAGAGAGAGAGAAAGAGAAAAAAAAGAGAGAAAGATCCTTCCTGGGCTGGCTGATTTCCCAAATGCCTGCAACAGCCAAGGCTCGGCTGGGGCTGAAGCCAGGAACTCTGAAGCTTATCTGCATGTCCCACATGGAATGCAGGGACTTAAGTACTTGAATCCTCAACTGCTGCCTCCTACAGTGTATATTAGCAGGAAGCTAACACGGGAAGCCAAGCCAGGACCCTGACACTGTGATATAGAATGTTGGCATCACAATTAGCATCTTAACTGTTGTACCACAATGCCTGACCGTAACTTTGTACATTTAATATTGATTAAAATGTGAAGCAAAATACATCCACAGGATAAACACTGCCCCTGGGAAATATTTTGTTATTTCCTTCCGAAAAATAACCAGAATTGCTGTTAGACACCTAACTTAGGCAATTGTTGTTGGAAAAGAATTTATCAAACCTCCTATTCTGATGACTTTCTTAGGAAAATGACCTTTTCCAGGCAGGTAGGCACAGTAGGAGTAGATCAGGAGGGGATTCTTCCTTAACTTTGACAAGTAATTTGTATCTCTGAGAATGTTTAGCTTGAATTATATCTATTTTAACTGAGTCTCTGTCCCAGCCAGGGTCACCATAAACATTGCCTGCACTGGGTAATGGCACGGCTTATAAGGATTGTCTTCAGATAAAAGGAGATCCTGGAGGAGGTGTTTAGTGGGTAAGATACCCATGCTCCACGTCCAAATATTTAGATTTGATCCTCAGCCCTGGCTTCTCACTCCAACTTTCCCTCACTGTAGACCTAAAATGGCAGTGGGTTTGGCTCAGGGAAATGGGCTCTGTCACCTAAGTAAGAAACCTGGACTATGTTCACAGCTCCTCACGCTGAGCAGCCCTATCCTGTCTGCTGTGGACATTTGGAAAGTGAACCAGTGGCTGGGACACTCTATGTTCCTCTCTGTCTTCAAAATAAATTCTAATTTTTTTTTCTAAAGAGACAGCCAAATAGGGTTTTATGTTGTCTAATAAATCTCAGCATATTTCTCTGTACTTTAAAGCTGAAAATTTGACTTATTTCTTTTAGTATTTCAAATATGAAATTGGGTTGTAATGTAGTTCACATCCATTCAAGAATTCATAAACATTTGTATGAGATAAGCAGATCAACAAGCAAACAAATGCATTTCCAGGTTCAAAATGCTTCAAGCGGGGAGGGAGAGACAAAACTAATAACAAGTGCAGGCAGCAATAGCTAGATGCTAGAGTCAGAACCCAGAGCACAGGGCAAAGGGCAGAGTTAGGTATGAAGGAGGGAGGGATAATTCCCTGGGATGGGGCAGCTGGATGGTTCTTGATCTGAATTTCTCAGGGAGTTGCAATTAGCCAGGACTGGGAACAAATCTGATTACATGCTCACACACATGGTTGCTGGCAGGGTTCAGGGCTTTGCAGGCTGGCTGACTGAAGGCTCCATTTACCTGCTGGCTGTTGGCTCAGGACTTCCCTCGTGCTGCCCACATGGGACTCTGCACAGGCTGGCTTACCTCATTGATAACTTGCTTCGTCAGAGGCAAAGGCCAGTGAGACCCAAGCTGTGGTCTTTTGTAGTCTAATTTCTGAGGTGACACCCCATCATCTGTGTTGGAGTTTGTTTATGAGACATAGGACTGGATCTAGCCTACATTCCAGGCAGAGGGAGTGAGGACCAGAAGTTGGGGGTTGTGGAGTGGATTGTCTTGGAAGCTTCCTATGACAAATGAGCAGGCATTGATCAATGTGGACTGAGGATGGTGGGGTAGAGAAAGGTGCATTCATGAAGGAGGGACTCAGAAAAGCTATGCTGTGAAAAAGGAGGACTTGACCACCCGAGAGTTTGACATATTTATTTGACTGGAATGAGGGGTGCAGGAATGAGAGAAAAAGTGGGACGGCAGAGGTGGTGGTGACAGTAGGAAATGAGGTTAGAAAAGAGAGGCAAATACAGGTTCAACGGATGTGAGTCACTTTCATAAGTCAAGTAATTCCTAGAGATTTGCTAGTCCATATTTAGCAGTATGGCTTTTTTTTTTTCCCCAAATCATGAAACAAAACTAACAGAACAAAGCCATTAAACCAACCAACCAAGCAGCCAACCAACAAGTGAGAAAACAACCTGTGGTGACAGAAAATTATTTACTATCTTTTTGGTGATGATATTTGGATACAAGCAGATGTCCACATTCATCAAATTGGGTAGGTTCAATACATATCACCATTTATATACTAGTTACACTTTAATAAAGCTGTTATAAAGTATGCAGGTTGTGAATGGTTTTGTATCAAGATAGAGAATATTGACCTATCGACCTTTGTCCCAAGGTGCTGGGCGATGGATAAAGAATGTTAAGGAGAAATGTGATTACACATTTACAGTTGAAAGATTGCCCTGTGGCAGTGTTGCTAAAGATGTTATTTATCTCGCTTACAGTTGATCCCATTAGACCCTCATAACCAACACTCATGTCAGCTTTTCTGGTCTATGGAAGCAAGGAGTTTCAAAACTACACAATGAGCCATCAATAATCTATCCCTTGCTTATGGGACTGTGTGTGTGTTGTACTGGCTATAAAATGGCAGAAGGGTGAATAACTGATCTTTTTCTAAAATCAATTTCAAAAAGACCAGGAAAGGTTAGGCCAGAACTAGTTTTTGGTTCACCCTGTTGTGTGATAAAATTTAATCAGCTTTTATAAATTGTTCGTTATAGCCCTACTGATGGGACCCAGCCCACTGTCTCTTGAAGCTATTGTTTTCCACATTTTGAAAAGCCATTAGCAGGACAGTGTAAAACATGATAAACATGAACAAATTCTGATGACTGTTTAGAGATTTAGAATAAGTTTGCATCAGGAAACAATAAAGCAATCCTGCCACAGTTCTTTGTTGTAAAGCGCATCTTGGACACGCTGGTCTCCAAGGCCCCAGAGAGTTCCACATTATGAAGTCGGTAATCGGCAGAACTGCATAAGAATCTGCTTGTTTATTTTTCTCCCAGACATTAATCTTTAAGGTAGAGTCTATTTCTCCTATTTCAGCCTGACATTAATTCTTTGATGTTTTTGTGTCAGATCACTGTGGAAAAAGGTCTTTTTTCTTGTACTATTGCAAAATGTTTAGAGAAGCTGTTGCTAAGCTGTGAACTCTGTGAGGTGTGTTTATTTTGCACCACTGACATGCAGAGATACTGTCATTTCCAACAAGGAGTACACAACGCATAAAAAGAAGGAAAGTCTGGAATGATAATTTAGCAGTGGAGTGTTTCTCACCTTGGTCAGGCAGCTGGAAGTGTGTAAAGGCCAGGCATGCGTCTGAGTTTGCTCAGTTGTTCTTGCTGCCGCTACATGCCCATGGAGCAGAGCAGTGCTGGAACAAATCCAGATGTGTCTCCGTGATCTGAGTGGTCTCCATGGCTAGAGGAACGCGTTTCCAAGAGGGAAATGTGGGTTTTGAGATATTGCCAGGCCTCATCACAGAAGAGCTGGTAAAATGCTCTAATCAGTGGGAGAGGTACATTCAGGAAGCTTCAAATATATCCTTACTAATTTATTTTTAAGCAGAGATTAGTACTCAGGTACTTTTTAGATAACTTTTTTTTATGGAGAATATTTTTTTTTATGGGAAAAAATTAGGTGGGAGTGCAGTGGATTTTTTAAAATTTATTTTTTATTGCAAAGTCAGATATACAGAGAGAAGGAAAGACAGAAAGGAAGATCTTTCATCGATGATTCACTCCCCAAGCAGCCACAATGGCCTGAGCTGAGCTGAGCCAATCCAAAGCCAGGAGCAAGGAGCTTCTTCTGGATCTTCCACACAGGTGCAGGGTCCCAAGGCTTTGGACCATTCTCGACTGCTTTCCCAGGCCGCAAGCAGGGAGATGGATGGGAAGTGGGGCTGCCCAGATTAGAACTGATGCCCATATGGAATTCCGGTGCTTTCGAGGCAAGGACTTTAACTTTTAGGCTACCATGCTGACTTCAGTGCAGGGGAATTTCTGAACAAATTTTTGAAGTATGAGGGATCTTTAAGAAGTTAAATGGAGGATATGTAGTATGTAATAATTATGAATTTAATTTAATAATTGTTTTTCATCCAAATACATTTCTTTTAGGTCAGTTTCCCATGGGGCTTTAAATACTCGCTTGTATAATCAGCATGTAATGAATTGTACATTTTTTTCAATTTTTAGTTTGGATGATGCTTACATAATTGATCAGGGTCAGGGTGGGATGGGATAGAGGGTCCGGGAAAGGTGGGTGTGATTATTGCTTCCAAGTTTTCTTTTTCCTATATCTAGGGGAGGGGAAGACCAGGGGAGAAGCCACACCCAGTCTCCCAACTGCTGGTGCACCTTGGGATGGGAACGGTTACCCAATATCGACCCAGTGATCCCTGGCCTCTCTGAGGGGTCTGCCAAGGTGGTTTCAATAGTTTTGAAATGTTATCGATCTTGCTGATCCAACGATGAGGGAGCACTTATGTCCATTGGCTGAATAGTCCTCTTTAGAGTCTCCATTTACACAGATATTTGCTGTTGTATTTAGGCTGGGTAGTTGTCCAATCTTTTCTGTTCTTCCTCTGCTGTGGTATCAGATGTCTTTGAAGGCCCCAAATGGGCTGTCATAGCCTCTATATGGATCTGGGCCAGCTATCCAACACTGTGTCTTTTCCACTGAGGAAGACCAGTTCTCATTGGCAAGCCCAAGGACTGGAGCCTGGTGACCCAGACCCCACTGGCCTCCCTGCCCTAGAGGCTCATTGGCCCTGTACCCACCATGCAGGTGGGCCCAAGGATCTGGGCCATGCAACCTAGGCCTCATAGGACACCCCTACCCCACTGCCAGGGGCTCACAGATCTAGCTCTATGCAGGTAGGCCCAAAGACCCAGACCAGGAGACCTGGACCTGAGGCATCTTCTCTCCTCACCCCCTGCACACTCTCAGGACTCACAGACCTGGCACCCACCAGACAGGTGGGCCCAAGGACCTGGGCTATGTAATCCGGAATCAACCATATCCCCCACCCCACTCCTGGCTTACCACTCTCCATGTCCGGTGACACTGTGCTGAGGTGCACCATTGTTTCTACAACCTTTCTCCCACTTTCAGTTTCAGCAGTTCCCAGCATTAGGGAGACACCAGGAATCCTAGATAGCAAGGTTGTTATTGGTGGTAACCTTGCAGGAACTTGTTGGACGTTAGGTCTGAGGGTCACACAGACCTATTTTGACCCGTATGATGTCACAGTCGGTATTTTTCTGTGGGACCAGTGCAGTCCACTGAGCTCAGTGAGTTCTCATGAGCTTAGCACATGTGCAGCTCACTGTTGTCCTCTGCAGTCCTAAACTTTTGCCACAGTGTACAAAATGGTACCTGACAGGCTGCTTCCAGAGGTCTTGATTTGCTAGCCGTCAAGTCTGAGGGCTACTAGGGGCTGTCTTGGGTGGCCTGTAGGATGCCATGTTTTTGCATTTCACTGAGTCAGAAGTGAGTTCACTCCCAGCTCATTTATGCTCAGTGCTTTCCCTTACCTTTTCCTTCTTAAACAAAATGGCGCCCAATTCGGCTCTAGGGGGCAGACTGGGCTGTGAAATCCATCCTGTTCTTGCACTGTCTATCTGGGAACTGCTGCTGTCTCTGATCCTGGTCAAATCAAACAGACCAGCAGGATGGGCAGTTCCTTAGGTTCACCTCCAGAGCTTCCAGTGAAAGTCCCTTCCCACCTGGTTTTTGGTGGCATTCTGGCTGCTGGTTGAGTTCAGATCTCCTTTTGCTGAATGCCTCTGGGGTATCAGGCACTGTAACACCATACCATTGTTTTTGCTGCTTTCTAACTCCAGGTACCCCTCTGCTGTTGTTCTGTCCTCTCCTGTTTCCTGGATTGTGCCCTCTCTGCTTCATACTAGTTAATGTTTCACCCTCTGTTTAAATGTGTCCTTATACTATTCCAACGTCTTGATTCTCCAAAGTAGAAATTTTAAATTTGGAGTCCAACTTACCAATTAATTATTTTTTGTAGTAATTATGCTTTTGGTTTTTCCTAAATCTGATGTTTTAGAGATTTGTTTTCTTATGTTTTTTTAGAAGCTTTATGACTTTTCAGATTTTATATTTAGGTCTATGATCCATTTTAATTTTTATGATATAAATATAGTACAAAAATTTAAATAGGAATATCTAATTGCTTCTGTTTCAGTTGTTAAAAAGTTAACCCTTGGTCACATATTTTTCATTTCTTTCCTTTTGAGGCTTGTCTAGTTTTTTGCTCTCAACACTGCCTTTTGAAATGCATATGGTTTTTAATTGTGAACCAATCACATTTGTCATTTGTATTGTTTAAGTTTTCTTATTTTGGAGTTGTGTTTCAGAATGCTTCGCTACTTAGAAGTCTCTTGACAAGGATCGAATGCTAGAGAGTTGGTGATGTATATAGATGTGGACCTAAAGTACTAGTGGACACAAAGTGATAGGGTTCTCCTCTTATTCTATGATCAATTATTGTAAATAATTTCGGTACAGAAAACAAGTCATCAATATTCTTTCTTCTATATCCCCTCCCCCCCCCCCGAAAATTCCCAGCTTGTGATCTGTGGGACAATTTCCTTCTTTCTTCCTACAAGCAAAGGGCATTCCCTGATCAACACTTTCCACGTTACAAACCTCTACTCCTTTCCTTGGGTTGTCTAGTCAAACTGCACAGCAACTTGGTTTCAGCAATGGCCTTCCGCCACTGAGGCCATCAGTTGTGCCATAGGCATCTCTGCCACCTTTCCTGTAGCTCCAGAGAAGTTGGGAATTCCCCTCATGTTGTGGATAACCCCTCTGCTACCTCTGCCCTTGATAGCCTTTCCTCTGGATCCCAAGAGGAACTTCCTTCAGTCACTCCCTTCTGTGTCCTATTGCCAGAACAAATATTCTCATGGCTCTTCTGTCCTAAAAACAAATTCCTCACTGAACCCTGGAATCCTTCCTTTTTGCTTCTTTCTTAAATTCACATTCTGTTAAAGAACAATATTTCTATTTCTACAACTTTCTCCTCAATCCGCCATGTACTGGCCTCTGCCCTCACCACTCTATTGAGACTGCTCTCCCTAAGGCCCAATGGCTCCTTAATTGCCATGTCTAATGGCATTGACATTTTTCAGGTCTATTTTACTGGACCTCTGTTGCATTTACTTCTTTTTCTGAGACTCTAAACCCTTGGGCACTATGAAATTTTACTTTCTCGCTTCTTCTTCTGCTTCTCAGACTATTTCTTTAGTGTCTGTCTGCTCAATGAATTTGCCTTCTTAGAAAATAAATTTAAGTGACTCATCTAAATGAATAATAAATATTGTAGGCACACTGGAGCTATTTCTTGTCAAACTTTTTAGGTTGTGTACCCAAATGAAAATCTTACCATTCACTTCTTTTTCTCTTTTAATAACTAAATAATTGATGTTATTCAATTAGCTTTTAAGTTAGCATTAGCTTACTAGAGGATGTACCTGTTTAAATCCATTTATCTGTTGTTTTTCCACAAGGATAGATGGTCTTTAAATCTGTGCACTGAAACAGCTGACTCCGGAGTATTCAACTCACACGACAGAAATATGTAGTACTATGCTTACAAAATTATGCAAACCTTAGAAATCCGTAAATGAGAATTGAATTCAGAGCCTAGAGGTAGAAAATGTGATTAAAAAGAATATGAGAGCTTCTAAGATCTTTTTTTTTCTGGGCAGGAGTTTTAAAAAAAGAGACAAATCTTATTTGCTTTTTTCTCTACCAGATAAAAAGCTAACACAAAGGCTTGAAAGTATAAGGTTGCTTTTGGCATTTAAATAGATTTTCGGCATATGGTATAATAATCTTTGCTTAAGTTAGTAATGTATTGTGGCGGCAGTGAGTAAAGGAAAAATTCTTCATAGCATGATTTCACCATTATGTTTGGTAGAACAAAGAGAAAACATTAAATGTGAGCATAATTTATTTTGTATCAACATTATCTTGTTTTGGGCAGAATTAACCTCTTAAATAACTATTCTAATTTAAATCATTGTTGGCCTTCATAAAAGAATATCGATGATCATTTCAATGGTTCAATACTTTGGATGCAATATTCTAAAAGAAAAAACATTAAATAGCTTAAAAAGAAGTGCATGAAGGCTTATGCAGGATAAGGCAATAGTCTTTATATTTATTCCTTATTTTATCACAAGTGGTTTTGTTTCCTTTCACTTGCTCAGATGAGCTATAGCTGGTTTATGCCCCATAAACAGCACTAGCCTTCTGCAGTTATGAAGACAGTGGCAGTGTGCCTGACTAATGGCAGTTTAAAGTCTCTGATGCACAGGGATCAAATTAAATAAGGCTTCTGTGTTGTCAAGATTTAAAATCTACTGATGCACCAACATTTATTCATCTGTTCTTTTCTTTAGCTTTGATGACTCGCAGGTCAGCTGTGGCTGATGGCTCTGGCTGCTTTCCAAAGCCTAGCAGAAACCACAGAGGTGGTGCAGCAACTACTCCACCAGGTGGCAGTCTTTGATGGAAAAATCCTTTCCTGGGCGCTCACCATTTATTATTCTCTTGCTCTCCCCCTTGTGCTATATTTTTGGCCTCTCGTTGCCAAAAAACATCTATTTTTTTTGTTCCTGTGAACAGGTTTATTATTTACTTACTTTCTTTATTACTGTCATAGTCTTTCCATGCCTGAAGTATGGAGGAGGGGTTCTGAATTCTCTGGCAACAGAAAAGACTATTCTGCTCAATGTACACCAAAAGATCAAATTAAAATGCCAAACACAAAGTCCCTACCAAAAAGAAAGCTACACAAATAATAAAATAACCAGGGATCACATGTGAGTATAACCCATCCTGCACGCCCTTGAAATCCACCCTGTTTTATTCCTAGGGAAGAGTGCTTGGTGAGCTGACAGGCTTGGTTGCAACTGCTGGTCAGCCAGGGCTCATTCCCTGGCTGCTGGAGCAGACAGCTCAGGCTGAGATCTGAAAACCTCCACATGTCGATTTTGCTTTTAACCTTGAAAGGACCCTCCTGTTTCTTGCTTTGCTGCCAGCTTTCTCCATGGGGCGTGAGGATGCACGGAGGCCTGGGGTGCTCTTCCAGGACAGCAAGGCCTCTGCTCTGAAGGAGGCAGAGTTGTGTGAGTACTCCATGATTGTTACTGACCCACAAGGCTGGATATGAATACAACAGAGCTGATATTCAATCCTCACAATGGGAGTTTAAATCACAGCTGAAGAAGTGAAGAATCAGGTATTTAGTAACTTGCCAATGAACGTAACTGACATAATCAGAGAACCTGCTCAGACCCAGGTCTGTTTCATGTCAAAACCCAGGATTCTTTCTAGTTGTTTCCAATTTAATTATGCCAGACTTAGTGTAGATGTAGCATGCATGTTAAACCACTGCTTGGGACTCCCCTGTTGGAGTGCCCGGACCTGAGTCCTGCCTCTTCTTCTGATTGAGCTGCCCTGGAAGGTGCCAGGTGATGGCTCAAGTACCTGAGTTCTTGCCGCCCACATGGGAGATTTGTGTGGAGCTCCTGGTCATGGCTTCAGCCTGGCTCAACTCTGACTATCGCAGGCATATGAGGAATGAACCAATACTTTCTCTCTCTACTCCCACTCCTTCTCCTTGTGCTTTTCAACAAAAATAAAAATGAACTTAAAATGAGTGATGCTGAATATTTCTCCCTGAGTCTTTTCCTTTCCCACATATTTATTGTGTTCTCCACATTTTCTATCACACGTTTTATTCTTGAATCTAGTGTCTCAGCCTCCGGAGTTTTGCCAGATTCACTTTTCACCATTGACACTGCCCTAGACATCACCAATCTTGATAGTATCTTCAATTTTCACAACTTTGATTATGTATGTGGTGAGCATTAAACCAAGGCTGATGTGTTACTTCTGGGCGAGTGGCCTATTCATAACTCTTACCGGTTTCCCTGCTGGGGTGTTTTCATTGATTTATTAAGTTCTACAAGTTTTAATTTATGAAGTTACATGCTTTATTTGTCATGTATGTTTCAAAAAATTTTAAAAGATTTATTTATTGTTATTAGAAAGGCAGATTTGCATATAAGGAGAGCAGAAAGATCTTCTGTTTGTTGGGTCACTCCCCAAGTGGCCACAATGGCCAGAGCTGAGCCGATCTGAAGCCAGGAGCCTCTTCTGGATCTTCCTGCTGGGTGCAGAATCCCAAAGTTTTGGGCCATCCTCCATTGCTTTCCCAGGCCACAAGCAGAGAGCTGGAAGGGAAGTGGAGCAGACAGGACACGAACCAGTGCCCATATGGGATCCTGGTGCATGCAAGGCAAGGATTTAGCCACCAAGCTATTGTGCCAAGTCCTGTTTCAAGTATTTTTAAAAATAGCTTTTCACTTTCGTTTTCCAGTTTGGTACAGAATTTTGTCTATACAGAAGATTTTCTTCTTAATTAATTTGCTCTGCTGGTTGTTTATTTTATGATCTCTAGCTTTATTGCCTAACACAAGCTTCTGCAACTCAAAATGTAAAAAACATTTTCTTCTAGGGTTTTTCTTAAATATTTGTTGTTTAATCATGTTTAGTAGAGTTATTTTTTATATGTTGTAAAGTAGAACTCTAACTTTGTTCCATTTTCAAAATAACCCATACGTTGAACTTGTGAAAATAAATGTGTTAGATAAACAGCACGAAGTAAACTAACAGCATAAGATAGGAACAATTTTATTCTTGCATTTCAGGAGAAAGTGCTGAAGCACAGAACAGTCACATAATGTGTCCGGGTCTAAATAACACTGCATTCGGGGTGGGGAAAGTCAGTTACTTTATTTATTTATTTGGTAGAACAAGTTTTTGTTTTTATTGGTTACATTGTATTATGTGACAGTTTCATAGGCTCTGGGATTCCCCCAACCCCTCCCCAGACTCTCCCCCCATGGTGTATTCCTCCACCTTGTTGCAGTATTACAGTTCCAATTTAGTCAAGATTCTTTCATTGCAAGCATATACCAAGCATAGAGTCCAGCACCTTTTGTCCAGATAAAATTCAATGGTTTCTTGGGGAGACCATCTCTGGTCTGAAGGTAGAGCTGGCAGAATATCATCCCGATCAATTAAAAGCCCCAACATAATATCAACAACAATTTACAATATTATGGAATTAATTGACATGCTATTGAGTAACAAATATGTTAAAAAGTACAAGTTCTTAACCACATCCTATGACTACTTCATTGACATTTTAATTTTTGTTTATATACAACCAGCTTCTATACACCTTAAAATGGCTATAGGGTACTACTCAGCTGTCTTGTGTCTATTTTCATTTTAGTATTTAGTAGTTTATAGTGTTGAAGCATAATTTTGCTGAACTTGGCAGATTTTAGGATAGTCTAAACTGGCTTATAACTAACAAGGCATATGTCAACAGTGAAAGTTAGTTACTTTAACAGGTTGTCTGACTTGAGAAGCTTGCCAAAGATGTATTCATTCTTTCTATCTATCTATCATCTATCTACAATCAAGTTATGAGTATTATTAGAAGTAGAGAGAGGGACAGAAACAGATAGACAGAGATATTCCATCATGCTGAATCACTCCTCCAAAGCACTCAATTGCTACAGGTGGGGCTGGGGCTGGGCCTGGGACTGGACCACCAAAGCCAGAGGTCAGGAATCAGAACTCAATCCAGGTTTCCCACGTAGGTGGTGGAGCCTAAGCACTTGAGCCAATACTTGTTAACTCTTAGGTGTGTTAGCAGAAAGTTAGATTAGAAGTAGAGGAGTCAGTACTGGAACCCAGGTACTCCAATATGGGAGGTGGGCCTCCCTGGTGATGTCTTAACTTTTATGTTAAAAACCTGCTTTTGGCTAAAGATTTACAAGTTCATTCTCAGAGATTTAATTAGGAAAACTTATTCATATAATGATATATTTATTTTCTTTAGGAACATTTAAAATTAGCTAGGACAAAGGGGAATATAATGTTCTAGCATACTGAATTATGAGTAAAAAGGCCATTAAAGGGAAAATACAAAGAGTCTCGTGCAAATTCACAAATATAAGTCTATATACATCTTGCAAACTTGATGCATTTGAAAATGTTCCACATACTTCCATAAAATATTCAGCTATGGCAACTGTGGATGCTTCACTTGTCCCCTTCTAGCTGCCTTTTGCCATGGATGAGGGTAGATCCTGACCCACTTGCTGATTCTGCTTCCACTCTTGCTTGTACTAAATGGCTTAGAAATACTGGTATTTGGGATGCATTGTGTTCTTTGGGAACCTGCCCAAACCCGCTCTCCTAAACTAATCTCAAATATTTCAGCCTCATTAACTCTATACTCTAACAAGTTAAGTTCATTTGAGTTACATTTGTTAATTTACTCTGCTAGGAAATTACTCTGTGTGTGTGTGTGTCTGTGTGTGTGTGTGTGTGTGTGTGTAGTTATGCCTTAGTGACCACAGAGAGTAATCATTGTTTATTATCTGAGAGTCATTTCACCAAAGGGGAAAATTTGACTTTATCTGTGTCACCCATTATACCAGAATATCAGCTTTCTGTATTTAATTTCTTTCATCCAGAAACAATATTTGAATAAAACAAACCATTAAAGCTGTAGAGAAAACCAGTACACTCTGGGGCCTTGGCATTAAGATATGTATATTGTAACATATAAAATATGAAATAATTATTTTGAACAAAAACAATAATCAAGTCAATATGTCTTGTCATTCATACAGAATTATCTTTCAAATTTTGAAGAATACAAATTATAGAAGTGCATTAAGAATCAGATCTATAACATGAAAGAAGTCAACATACACATAATGTCAAAGAATATTTCAAAACCACTGTAAGAGAGCATATCTGTTGGAGTGAGTTTTGAAAGCACCCTGCTTTCACTTTTAAGCTCAATATCTAAAATTCATTTTAAAAGGTAGCCTCATTTTAGATGTGAGTTCTGAGATAGTGGGTAATATTGGATATGGTCTGCAATCACACAGACTCTGTTGTTTTTAGTATCAAGTTTGGTATTTGTTTCTCAACTTTCAAAAAAGAGGATTGTTTTCTGCATTTGGTGACTCTTTGCTCGCTTTCCTGCTTCTCTCTCTCTCTTTCTAACACACACACACACACACACACACACACACAATTTTTCAGAGTAGCAACCATTTCACAGATAATGTCCTGGGTGATCTGCAGCATAAACCCACACTGGAGAAAATCAAACCTTTTTTAGTTTTCATCAACATCCAGATATGAGTAAGAAAAAAAAGTCGTAGTAAAGACATTCAAACGCTGAAGCTTTGGTGTATGAAGAGTTCTTTGTATGTTCTTTAAAAGCTTAGACAGATCAAAGGGCCAATATCTCTGTCTACAAGCATGGGAAACAAAATAATTGAATTGAGGGATTTGTCAAATTAGATTCAGGACTAGGAAAAAGGCAGAATCTTGCCTAAAATAAGACAGGGTTATTTCCAAAATATACACTGAGTTAAGGATTTCCTCCATTTTAAAACCAAGGACTTAATAGATACAAACACCAAAGCCATGTTGCAAAATACAGGCAGTTCATTGTGTACATAATTGTGCTCAGGCTATTTTGATAAATTGTCAAGTTTAATCCATTGTGTGGAGATGCTCAACAGCTTGTACTTTTGTTATTATAGAATTTTTAATATAGGGTCCAGCACAGTGGTCTAGCAGCTAAATCCTCACCTTGTGAGTGCTGAGATCCCATCTGGGTGCTGGTTTGTATCCCAGGTGCTCTACTTCCCATCCAGCTCCCTGCTTGCAGCCTGGGAAACCAGTAGAGATTGCGTAAAGCCTTGTGACCCTGAACCCATGTGAGAGACCCAGAAGAAGCTCCTGGCTTCTGGCTTCAGATCAGCTCAGCTTTGGCTGATGTGATCACTTGGGGAACGAACCAGTGGATGGAAGATCTTTCTCTGTCTCTTCTCTCTGTAAATATGCCTTTCCAATTAAAAATTTTTTTTTAAATTAATGCAATTTTTTTCATGTATTTTTAGAGAGAAATGGCAGAGTCTGGCAGAATCCTATGATTAATGTAACTCAGGATTCTAGTGGGCGGAACAGGTTAGTAGCATACCCCAGAGAATGGAGTCCACTTACACATTTGCACTTGAGTTATTTCAGAACAAGTGTTTTATAGCGTTAGTAGCACTGTAGAAGACATAGATCTCCTACATGAGGTCTTAAGCATGGGATCTTAAGGAATTTGAAGTCTGAATCATACATGACAAGGCCACTAAGGGGACTTAGTGGGGCCAGGATTGAAATAGAGGTCTGCAGGGTGCACTCCTTGGTTTGCTTGCTGCTTCCTGATTTCACCAAATTTACTTCTTCTGGCAAGGGAGAAAGCCACTCTTAATCTGTTTCTGGAGTAAAATTTTCTCTTCCATTTGCAACACTCCAGAGAATAGAAACATAACAAAATCATTGTTTTGCGTTAATACTTCCATTTCCAGCCATCTAGGCAATCAATCAGAACTTTTATCTTCTTGCCTGAAGAGACAAGGACATTTAATTCACAACAATTTCCCTTTCCCTTTCTCTCAGCGACTCTATTAAATAAAACATGATGGATCACACTCCGCATTTGCATGCCAGCTAAAGCAGGGCCGAGGCGCTGCCAGAACACAGAGAACTGTGTACTTGCCTAAACATGACCGAGGCTGAATGGAGGCCAGCCCCAGGAAGGACTCAAATCATGCAAGGAGAACATTTTTTTTTTCTGACATACAGAAAAGATCCTAATCAACAGTCAGGATAACAACTGGAAGCTGTGCTAATAATTAATAATATTAATAATATTAATAACTAAATCTAATTCAACAAAGAGCATAGTTGGTTCTTAATAACATACTTATAACATACTTGGATCTTAGCAGACTGGGGCACAAACTGGCCAAGGATTTATGTTTTCATACTAGCCCTTGGTGTTAATTCCCTCCTTCCCATCTACCATCAGATACTTTTTACATTTGTGCACTGAGATTGTTGATCATCTTTTTTCTCAGAGTGGCAGGGTTGCTTGCCCTGCATGTGCTTTTGAGCAGCCCAGGGCACGCTGCTGCCATTGGCATATGCAGCTACTGAGGAGCCTGGTCATGCCTCCTTCAAGTACCCTGCAGTTCCAGTGAAGTCACCTGGTTTCTATGTGGAGGATGATACATCCACTTCATCTACTTCTGTGTTTCCTTCTATAGAGAGCTTATATTTTACTAAAGATTGATTGGTGCTAAATAATAACGTTGTTGGACTTGGATGCAGGCCTCTGCCTGTTAGTGAGGATGTTGATTATTTTCATCCATTTATGTGTTGAAGAGATTCTGCTTTGGGATGGGTGTGATGGCTCAATTGGGTAATCCTCCACCTGACAGCAGCAACATCCCGTATAGGCACTGCTTCATGTCCTAACTGCTTCACTTCCCCTCTATCTCTCTGATTGTGGCCTGGGAACACAGTGGAGAATGGCCCAAACTCAGGGAATGAACCAGCAGATGGAAGATCTTCCTCTGTTTCTCTGTAAATCTGCCTTTTCAATAAAAAAGTACATAAAATCTTTAAAAAAAGAGAGACATATTCTACTTTTTGCTGGGAAATATAGATAAGCAGCATGCAGTATCTTCCCTTTAGGAGTTTGCAAACAGGAGTTACAACTGAATAAGCAATAATAATAATGCATGTTGATGGAGTGGCCGTGAGATTTTGTGGGAACATATCAAAGAGGTTCGTAATGTAATCTGAGGCTTAAGGAATGTTTTCTGGGAACAATAAACTCTAGGCTGTAATCTGGAGGATGGAGAGGAGTGGGCTTGGCCAAAGTGATGGGGGAACCAGCCCAAGAGCATGATCTTCAGTGAGAAAGCCTGGCTTGTTCCAGGAATATGTGTGCCACTTATGCTTAAGAATGGATGATTCCAGGGCCTGATGTGGTACCCTAATGGCTAAAATCCTCACCTTGCGTGTGTTGGGATCCCATATAGGCAATCCCAGTTCTTCTTCTCCTTTTTTTTTTTAAGTCAGATATTGGGAAGTCAGATATACAGAAAGGAGGAGAGACAGAGAGGAAGATCTTCCGTCCGATGATTCACTCCCCAAGTGAGCGCAATGGCCGATGCTATGTCAGTCCGAAGCCAGGATTTAGAACTTCTTCCGGGTATCCTACATGGGTGCAGGGTCCCAAAGCTTTGGGCCATCCTCGACTGCTTTCCCAGGCCACAAGCAGTGGAGCTGCCGGGATTAGCCCTGTGAGCCCACCAGTGAGTTTTCAGGGATGAATACTAATGCCTTTCCAGAGTGCATGGCCACGTTCCATGGTGTCTACCAAACCTTCTTAGGAATTAGTATGCAAACTTAATGTATGTAGGTGAGAACTAAACAGTCCTCCATTGCCTCCATGAGCAACAGAGAAACTAGGAAACAATCATCTTGAAAAGCTTACAACTTCTTACAGACCATGATATGTCCATATCTGACTATGCCTAATCAGGCTCACACTGGCATAAACAAGTAGAACCCTCAGTATAATAGACCTCACACAAACCATGCCAGAAGGCTGATAATTTGGCCCCATTCCCCTTATCATCCAAACAGTGTGAACTTAGAAGTCCAGGCAAAGCACTTTGGAAGTCAAGAGAGGCTGGCTCAAAACCATGAAAGAAGGTGCAGAATGGATTAGGAAAGATTTTTAGAATTGTAGTGAACAGTCTTTCTTATGGATTAATTGTTATTCATTTTATACAATTTTCTGAATTGAACAGGAAGTGTCAACTCGTATCTTTTGATGTAAATATTCATATGGAACTTGGGATTTATTAGTTCTCAAAATCTCCTTTTTTCCCCTCTATGTTAATTACTTGGAACTGCCTCACAAAACGTTGACCTATAAATAAATAAAAGAAGTTTCTTAAAAGGGTAGGTGTTTAGCATAGTTAAGACATCTCTATTCCATATGACAGTATCTAGGTTCATGTCCCCGTTGTGCTCCTCATTCCAGCTTCCTGCTGGAAGGCAGCGATGATGGGTCAAGTTGCTGGGTTTCTGTTATCCTATGTGATATCTGGATCCCTAATTCCTGGCTTTCGTCTAGCCATAACCTTCACAGTCATTTGCAAAGTGCACCAGGGCTAGGAGCTCTATCTCTTCCTCTCTACCTTGTTTCCCTCTCATTATGGTTTTAAAAAAGCAAAACAAACAAAATCCAATATAACTATGAACTTGGCATTTATTAGCCTAGAAACCTGAAACTACCCCAGAACAAATCCTGTTGTCTCCAAAGAAAATCTTCGGGCAAATTTGTCCTGGGATTGACTACCTGTTTCCTCAGACCTACAATGTTTGTTCAGTTAACATTTTCTGAATGGAATTAAACCTCAAGAGAAGCAAATGGCTCCAAAGCTTCCCATGTACCGTGTGCTCTGTCCACAGTGACTCAGTGTGATGGTGCAGTGTTGGGGGCTAAATGAGGCTTAGCATTTGGGACCCTGTGTTATGGCACTGGGTGCTCGTTTGACAAGGGCCTGTCAAGCTGAAAGTGTTGGGCAGATTTGCACAAGGGAGGTGATTTTGTTAACCAGGTTTATCTGAGTTGGCACAGAATAACCAGCTGCCTATCTCCACAGGGAGCACCTTTAAGCATAGATGAAGACAAGGATAATGATCAAGTCTGAAAGAGAGTTAATTGAAAAGGAGTAGCCTGCTCTGATCTGATTATTGAATGAGTTTCTTAGGAGGAGTTGGGAAGCCAGACAAAGTCAAATGATTTAACACAGAGAGATCCTGTCAGGGAGAAACAAACATATTTTATTGGGCCCAAATCTGGAAAAGGCCGATATCACAGTAGCTCAAAGGGGGTTAATTTCCAGTGGATACATTTCTTAATTGCAGTGTTTGTTACCAGTGGTTTTTTCTGTTCCCTTTTGAGAACTAGATATACTTTAAAGAGCATACCAAAGGACAGAGGAATGAAAGAGTGAGTTTCAACTATGACTCAATTTTTTTTTTCTTGTAACCAAATCCTTCAAGTTTTTGGCTGAAATATAAAGAAATTTGGTTAAGGATTCACTTCTCTAATAATTAAACAGGGAATCAAGAATTAACAAGCATCTGTTTTAGAAGAGCCAAGACTAGATTTGTCTTGCTAACTGTGAGCTACATGCCATGTACGCCCTACCGCATCATCTATGTTTCTGCTCAAATGTCACGGCTTCTGCCAGAACACCACCCTTTCTACATCAAGGACTTACACATGGCTGCAGGGACCCATGGAGTTGGACTATTTTCTGATGCTTTTCCAGGTCATTAGCAGGGAGCTGGATTGGAATTGCAACAGCTAGGACCTGAACCTTCACCTGACCTAGAAAGCAACTGTACCACTACATCACTGTTGCCCTAAACTGCCTTACAACTGTGGGAGTCCTGGAGGATGTTCCTGGCTCCTGGCACTGGTTTGGCCTGGTGCTGGCTGTTGTGGCCATCGTGCAAGTGAACCAGCTCTGTAGCTTTGACTTGCAGGCACATAAATAAATTTGTAAAAAGGATATTTAGATCCTTTCAAAAACAATAAAACTGTATGTTTTAGATATTTCTCACCGACCCTTACCCTATCATGCTCCCAGCTTTAAGCTGCCATGAACCTACTTTCTGCTTTACAGATTTGTGACTAGGGTTTTTTTTTTTTCCTATTTTGTTGATTTTTTTTTTTGAAAGACAGGATAGCAGAGAGGGGGGAAAGACAGAATGAGAGGAAGAAAGTGATTTTCCATCCACTGGTTAACTTCTCAAATGCCTGTAATACCTGGGACTGGACTGGGCTGATGTTAGGAAGCAGGAGTTTTATCCAGATCTCCCACAATGATGGAAGGAAACCAAGTATAGGAAGGAACCTGGATAAAAACAGAGATGAACTTAAGTCCAGGCACTTTGGTTATGGGATGTAGGCCATCTACATAGTGGCTTAACTTGCTATGCCACAATGCTTGCCCTGACTGTAGACTTCCCAGATACTCCATTGTGGGTCAGGCATCTTAGCTGCTGGACTAAATGCCAGGGACTGTTCAGTTTGTTGAATGCGTTCAGAGTTTATTCCTCTGTGATGTCCAATGACATGGATGCACTAGTTTGTTAAACTGTTGACCTATCAAAGGTCATCTGAATTTTTTCCAGTTTTGAAAATAAAACTGGAGTAAACATTCATGAATATATAAAACTGGTCTACAAATTCTACAAACACACATATGTGAATATGCAAAATATATACATACATAATTTATGCATCTTTATGTATATCTCATATATTTACATAATTTGTGTGTGTGTGATATCTAGGTTTATTTCTCTGGGCTGGCAGAGCAATTTCTGGGTTACATATGCAATTTTTAAAAGAAGTTGAAAGCTTGGGCCATCCTCCACTGCTTTCCCATGCGCATAAGCAGGGGGCTGAGTCAGAAGTCCTGAGCTGCCAGACTCAATCCAGTGCCCTTATGGTATACTGACATTTCAGGTGGCAATTGTACTCTATGCCAGAGTGCCAGCTCCCTTTATTATTGTTTTTAAGATTATTTATGTACCTATTTGGAGAGCAGAGTGAGAGAAGGAAATTAAATGAGAAAGAAAAATAGATCTTCCTTTTGTTGCTTCATTTCTCAAATGATCACACAGCTGGGTCTAGGGCAGGCCAAAGCTAGGAGCCAGAAACTTCATCATGGTCTCTCATGTGGGTGACAGGAGCGCACATACTTGGACCAGCCTCCATGGCTTTTTTAGGCATTATTAATAGGGAGCTGGACTGGAATAGGAGCAGCTGGGTATGAATTAGGGTGGGAACCTTATCAGTTGACTCAGAAGCATATTTTCTCATTCTTCTCACCCTAAGTCCAAATTTAAGTCTACCTACCCAAAATACACACTAAACAGAGCTTTCTTAAGACCAAGAATTTACTGGGTTGAGCTTACCATTGCCCAGAGAAAAGCAGATAGTTTCTTTCCAAGACCAGCAGCTTTCCTCATGAGCCCTAAACTGCTGAGAGAAGGCACAGGAATAATCACACTTCAGGGAAGACTGACAGAGAACAGTACAGAGTCTCCTGTGATGGGCTAAGGAGTGATGTATAAATGAGTGAATGAATTCCATCTTCAGGAGTGCCCTTCTCCCCCAGGAACCTGCATGTTATGTATACTTCTTTTAGGGTATTTTCTATAATCTACATGTACTGGTGAGAGAGTTGTGAAAAGGGTCCAAGCCCAAGCTCAACCAGAAGACAAGAAAAAGCTCATAGTTTTTGAATGTAGCAGACTACAGTGGGAGCTAGGGCTATGACACACGGGTTATGAAAAGAGGGTTAGGATAGCAACTACTTTGTCCAGGGAGGAAGCTTGGCCCATCATTTTCAGACAGAAGTTGCTGATCTTGTCTTTAAAAGAGAAGGACTTCCCTTGCCAGCATCATGGCAGGGTGGGACTCAGATAGGCATGGAGTTGGGAGAGAGAGCACATCCAGCTTTGGAAATGGGAGAATTTGGAAAACAATGTAATTGGGTGTGACTGTATCATAGGCCTCAGAGGGAAGTGGGGTTGGGGGTACAGGGGGTGCTGAGGTAGGAAAAGTGTGGGACCTAATGTGTTATGGAATTTTCAGTTAAAACGCTAGGACTGAATATCCACTGCAGGATTTTAAGCAGGGCAATGTGATCAAATTGGACTTCTGATCAAAGTAGAGGAAGTCAGAATGAAATTGCTAGAAATAACTGTAGGAGGCTGCACAGCACTGGCATCTTGAAGCGCTGTGAAGTCACCACAGGGTAAGTACTATTGTGCCAGGTTGACAGGAGCAAATGAAAAATTACCCTGTAGGTAGGCAATTGTCCCAGTGATTGAGATACAGCTTGGGATGCTCATCATTTTTACTGAAGTGTTTTAGTTCAAGCCTTGGCTCTGTTTCCAGTCTAGCTTTCTGACAACATACATCCTGGGAGTCAGCAAGGGGTGGCTCACTTACTGCCTTCCTGCTACCCATGTAGAAAACTCCAAATTCTGGTCTCCTGGATTCAGCCTGGCCCAGCATTTGAGAAGTGGAACAGCAGATGGAAGATCTCTCCCTGTTGGTATCTCCGCTTTTCAAATTAATAAATCTAGAAAATACCCCATGCAGAGAGGGCACAGGATGCAAGGATTCAATGCATTGTTAAAGACTAAGGAAGCACTCTGAGAGATAGGGGACGTCTAGGAATTAGTGGGAGGGGGAGCTAGAAATGTAGATTGGAGGAAAAAGACGAGGTGGAACCTTTCTATGCTAGCAGAGGAATTGGTGTTTAATTTAGTGTACTCCTGGGAATGTATTGGGGACGGAGATGAAAAAGGAGCTCTCTGTGAGTATAAATCAAGCAGGGTTGTATAAGGTAGAATAGAATGGAGAGAGCTGGAGGTAGAGGCTTATTTCAGCAGTTCACAAGGGTTGTAAGGAGCAAGGACATGGTGGTGGTGCAAGGACACTGTAGATGGTACAGGTAAGACAGATCTCAACTGGCAGCAGCTGATCATGGGGATTAAGGGCAGAAGAGTCAGGGACAATTTCTAAAATTTTGATCCACGATGACCCTAGAGAATAGTGCTGCCATTTCCCACAGGGGAAACTATCTTGTGGGGGTTGAAAGATGACAGATTGAGTTACACAGGCTCAATTTAAGCAATCAGAAAGCCACCTATGTCAGGCGGGTAACTGGAAGTGAAGATGTAGGGTCAGGAGAAGTTATTCGGATCAAAGAAAAAGAAAGGCAGTCACATGAAAGTGAAGAAGTCAACACAAGGGATATGGATTTACCTGGTAGAAGTATACTAAAGAATTAGGAAAGAGTAACATCTTGGAAACCAAGAATGTAGTGAGGTATTGAGTTACCTGTTTCTTTGAGTCTCTTGGGTGTGACTTAAAATTCCATAGGTGAGGGGTAGTTTTTATATCCCACAATAAGAGCAAATGAAATGGCAATTTGAAGTCATAGTGGTACATTGAATATGTTTTGAGCATTTTAAATTACTTATATTCCTTTGATGCTTTTTGGTACAACTGTTTGCCAAAGAAAATTTGTCTATGATCACTACTCTGTTGCAATTAAATGCATTCTGCAATGTCTTCAGTAACAACAATCTAATTTTCCTAATAATTTTGTTAATGTGTTATAGAAGATTGAATACTTCATTACTTAGATAATGATACTTCTGGTACTTCAGTATTTAGAAATGAGCTATTGTTTTTAAAATGAAAACTTTGAAGCTATTTATTTTTGAAGTAGGAGAAGGTGAGACTGAACCAATTTGATATGTTCCATTAAACTGAGGATTGAGATTCAGATTGTCCTTTCTTTGTTTCACTCTTCTCCTTTTGAATATGTGAATTTGGGGACTTTGTTCCCTGGGTGGAGATTGCTCTAGGACACAAATGATTTTCAAATATGGGTATAAAGCAGTCAAAAATGATTTTTTTCTTGATTCTAGATAATTGAACTTTTATGAAAAGTTTCTGAATGTTTAAAGAAATGCAAGAAATCCACCAAACCTTCCAGAATTTAGCAGTGTGAAATTCATAATGTTGACCACTTAATAAAAATTAGGCATAGTGAAAAGCAAGAAAAATTCAATTCATAATCAAGAGAAAAATCATTTAATATAAATATGCCTGAAAATGACAGGAATGACAGAATAAGTAGATGAGGACATTGTAATAGTTCACTTGTATGTTTAAGAAAGAAGAGAATAGGTGAACAAATCAAAGAACAATATGGAAAATATAAACATATTCAAATCGAACTTCTAGAGATGAAATATAGTTTCTAAATTGAAAACTACCTTTGACTAGATTAACAGCAGACTTGATATGTGCCTGAGTATCTTGAGCTCTAGTCCAAGTTCTTGGCCCTACAGAGGTAAATATTCAAAGTGGTAAATATTAAAAAATATATATATATATATGTTGCACAAGTAAGAGCATTTGCTTAACAGTGAAAGAGACATACATTCACACATGACTGTGGATCACTCTACATGGAGACATACATTGTGAGTAGACCAGATGGTTGCTCAAGAGAGACAAGGATAGCAGTACTCCCACATGTAGTCCATTGTAGAAAGGCTTCCTGGCCCTAATCTCAGGGTCTTTAATGAGGTGGGGGTTTGTGGCTTAATTGGATGTACAAACAGGATGGGAGTCTTAGCATGTATCCTAGTCTCAGATGAGACAGGTGCATCTTGAGAAGGCAAGCATTTAATTACATTAAAGCATTCTAAGCTTAGCGCTTATAAATTATAAATTATTATAGGTATAATAACTCTAATTATACAATATAGTAAAATCCATTATATAATAATCACATTATACAACGAACATCATATATATTATATAATAGACTTCATAGGCACTATATCATACATTATAATTACATTTCATTATATTTATATAATTATATATAATAAATAGCTGAATGTATCATATTATATATGGTAATTCTATTGGAAATACTTAGTTCAAAAGCTGCATAAAGGTATAATTTAAGGCCTAGCATGATGCTGTTTTCTTCTGCAGAGCATTCATAACTACTTCTGCTGAACACTGGGAGAAGATGTGTTGGAAGTGATTTCTGTTCTCCCTCAGGAATGAAAAGAATTTGATGTTTAGCAATGATATGCCATGGGCCTGTCTGCTCTGTTCTGCCATTTCTCTTGGGATATAGATATTCAGGGATGAGAATTTACTTACCTTTTTGCCCTGCTTTCTGTGGGGATCCCAAACTCCCATTTTTCTCTGCTTTGACTCAGTTTATTTAAACATTGTATTCATGATGCCAGTAGCACAGTGAGTTAAACGTCTGCCTGTGGCACTGGCATCACATAAGGGTGTCAGTTCAAGTCCTAGCTGCTCCACTTCCAATGCAGCTCCCTGTTTATAGCCTTGGAAAACAACAGAGAATGGATCAAGTCCTTGGAGTCCTGCACCCACATGGGAGACCCAGAAGAAGCACCTGGCTTCTGGCTTTAGAATGGCCAAACTCTGGCCATCTGTGGCCAGTTAGGGGGTAAACCAGTGGATGCATGACCACTCTGTCTCTTTTCTCTGTAATTTTTACTTTTAAAACAAAAATAAAACAAATCTTAAAAAAGAGTGTTCAGATGTTCTGCTCTTCAACTGCCTCTCCTGAGTGAACAAACATCCCCAGCAGTGGAATGACACCAAAATCCAACACTGACACCAAAAATTTTCTTCATCTGGACTTTGGCTTTTTGAATCATCTATCCCTTTCTTGTGTTTGTGATGTCTTACAGTAAAGTTCAACATTTCCCCAGATTTTTCCAGGCTTTTTTTTTCTTTCTTTGTAAAAATTTGGTCCCAGTTACCTAATCTGCTATTAGCAGAATAGCAAGCCATGGGAAGTTTGGAAGGGTCAGGTAAAAGTAAAGAGTTGTTTGCATTCCCTATGCTAAGACTTGCCAGCTGTGGACATTTGGTTGTTGAGTCACAGGGTAGGAGTCTGTTCTGTCTCTATGTTTCTCAAGTAAAGAAATGAATTAGATGCATTTTAAGCTCCAAACGAGGGCATGTATCTGCTGAGCAGGTGATTCCTGTGAAGTTGTCACTTAGAATAAATTTTAAGTTTGATTACTTCAACTATTTAAAGAAGAAAGTGAAATTGTCAGAAAAATCGTAATGTTGTCCTATTTCAAAATCATCATTTAGCAAATTAAACAATATATGTTATAAATAATTCTTCCATATTTATAAGCAGAAAGCAACAACTTAAACTGCAATTTGAGGGATTTTAATTTGTCGTTGAAATAGATTTTTCCTTGAAAACAGAGCTGCAATTATATAATACCATCTGACTTCATTCTGACCTAATTTTGCCTTATCTTAATGTTTGATTTATTTTCTTAAATTTTACCATTTTGTTTCTTATTTTTCTTCAATATAAATGCAATCAGTAATTGTGAAATTGAATAAAAGTGCAGAAATGTATAAAAAAAGTAAAGAGTTGTAAATTTTATTAATCTTTGTGGGTTCTACTGCTCATCATGATTCTTTCATGAGCCAGAACACTGCAATTTCAAAGTTGGCAGTGATTTCACTGATTGGCTAGTGTTGAGCCTCACTTTACTGAGGATGAGGAAGTAGATGTGATTCTTGTGGCAGTGGGTAGAGCTCAGGCTATTAACAGGTCTCACTGTACTGCCCCACAGCTACCCAAACAATGAGCCTATTTAATAAAATAAAGGAAGCCATTGATTGCAGGGTGCCTTTGACAGAATGATTGATTTTTTAATTTACAGTATTCTCTGATATGAAGAAATGCATTTTCCAGAAACACTTTAATTATTCGATCATGGCTGTTTTGCCAAGATCTTCATGGCTTATTTGCCAGTTTTCCAGGCGATGTCTGCTTCTACAATTCAGGAGGCGATTTCAATTTTTATGTACCTGTTTTAATTTTATCTGGAAAACAGACAGAGAAAAAGATATTTCATGTGTTGGTTTACTTTACAAATTCTTGCAGTAGCGGGTTGGGCAGAAGTCTGGGACTATTCAGATCCTCTACATGAATGTCAAAAATGCAAAATTTAAACTGTCAGCTGTCTTCCAGGGGGCTCATAAGCAGGGCTCTGGGTTGAAAGTGGAGTAGCAGGGACTCAGCCCGGCACTCTGATCTGGAATGTAAGCATCTGAAGTGATGCCTAACTCCTGGACCAAGCGCCTACTCCAAATAGTCATTTTCATTCACACCTTCATCTTATTGTTTAATCTACTTAATTTTTTTTGTAATAAAGGCAGATTTGCAGAGATAAAGAAACACAGAGAAAAAGATCTGTCCGTTGGTTCACTCCCCAAGTGGCTGCAACAGCTGGAGCTGTGCTGATTTGAAGTCAGGACCCAGCAGCTTCTTCTGGGTCTCCGTGTAGGTGAAGGGTGCCAAAGCCTTGGGCTGTCCTGAACTGCTTTCCCAGGCCAACAGTAGGGAGCTGGAAAGTGGAGCAGCCAGGACATGAACCAGCACTCATACTGGATCCCAGATTTAGCCACAGAGGCATCCTGCCGGGTTGCACATAACCATTTTAACACTAGAGAGATCTGCTTCCCTAACACTTGCATTCATTACCGCATCATCTTTTGCAATATTGATGCTCTCTGTTTGCCCATAGTCTTCTTTGGTTTGGGAGTTAATTCTCCTTTGATTATTCTACGTGGACCTCTTCCCTTCACTAAGTCATTTCCTCTCATGCCTTCATTGAAATTTACTACACTTAATCCTAGCCCAAAGGCCAAAAAGTGATCTTCATTAGTGTTTAAATAAACTTCTCCCAATGACAGGGAGAGGGGTCTTCCTTCTTTAATAAAGTTATTGTCCAAATGATCCATTCAGCCAAATTTCAACAAAAGGTAAAAGAAGTTTATAAGCCAAGTGATTATTATGATACATAACTGACATGTCATGCGCATCAGAAATGTAATTAAATTGCATGTTATTTATTGACTTCTTCATTATCTCTGCATGAATGAAGCTTAATCACTTAGTTTATTTTAATGACATTTAATTTATAAATTTCCATGCCAAAAAACATTCACTTCCATGCTTCAGTTCTATAGGATGGTTAAAACTCCGGATCAAGAAAAAGGTTACACAGCCTGCATGCAGGATTACAGGATTATTTATGGCATGAATCGGGGTTTCTGGCACTTCTGACTTCAAAGCCTCATACTGATTGCATAAGAACATTCTCCTTCACCTTTCACTCTAATGTAGGCCTCTGCAGAATTGTCTTCTAGCCTATTGCCTCTGCTAATGATTATAAATAGCACTTTCAATATTCTAAGGAAATTGGTAAATATCAGAAAATCAGAGGCAAGGGGCAGAAACTGCCTCCTCTCATGCCTATTGCATGCAGAATTGGAAAATCTCTGAGAGGATTAGACAAATGCTATGCATCCAATTGCTTTGTTTTGTGAACAGGAAAACTGTGAAGTTCTAGAAAACTGTATGACCTTCTGTCTTGGTGTGCACCAGCCAAAGGTCACCAAAGAGGGTTTAAGGCATTTGGCCCAAGGCTAAGGTTTCTGTGTATGTATTTAGTATATGTTTGATTTTTTAGTGTTCTGGAAAACAGCCTAAAACATTTGTCAGTGTCTGGGAATATTCAAGACTTTGGCTTGGGTTCAAGTCTGAAGGTATAATCAGATTGCTGGCAAGGTTATAGAGTAGCCTAGGCATTCTGTGTTTGTTGGGACGTGGAAAGAGAGAAGGGCTCGTCTTTCTTTCTTCATAATTCCTGAATCACAGTTTCTTTGGTAGCATGTGAGGTTTTGGAGCTAGGGCTTTGTGCCCTAAGAAACATCTTTTTGGTTGCATTCTATGTCAATGCCATTTCCTGTAGAACAACTCTCTACACACGAATGGAGTGGAGTCACACAGCACACAGAAAGCCTTGTGTGCAAGTGTGAATCATTTGAAAACTTTAAAAACATACGGTTTCTAATTTCTTACATTAAATATTTTGTTAATATGTGTTATCCTTCTGCTTCTACTTAACATGGATTTAGTGTGGGAAGAAGAAGCACAATGCCAGGAGCATGGGAGTGGCTCACTTTTCAGCCTGTATTCTCTTATAACCCTTCATTTGGAAATGTGACTGATAAGCTTCTTGTGGTCAAATCTTGTCTGTGTCCTTAAAGATAAGCAAGGTCCTGGGGCCCCAGAATGACTTATTATGTGACCCCCTGATCAGACATGGAGCTCTGAGGCATTCTTAAGGCATGGTTTCCTAGCAGTGAGGCCCACTGGTCACACATGTCCAAGGGACTCAGAAGATTGTCTGTTTGGTATTGAAATAATCCTGGAGGCTAGTTATTTGAAACCATGTGCCTTCTCAAGTAAAGAGATCTAGTTAACTTCTGGTTTTGCTGACTGGAGGATCCAAAGAGAATGCTATTAGCATCTGGACTCTTGGCTGTGTCACACCATGGCAGAGAAGTAGAAAGGGAATTGGCTGTGTGCATGAGAGCAAACCAAGACAGCTGAATTCATTTTATTTAAAAAAAAGTCTCCTGGGACTTCATCCAGTTCCCTCAGACTTGACTCATTGACTCAAAATAGCACCAGTCTATTTGTGAAGACTGACCTTGTGACTTAATTACTTTCTACTAGGCTCCACTTCTTAAGGATTCTGCTGTCTCAACACTAGCACACTGAGGATCAAGTTTCCAGCATATAAGCCTTGAGACAAGGAATTGTATCCAAACTGTTGTCAGTCCCTAGGAGTAAGGACGGGAAAGGAGAGAGAGGAGTAAATGTCCAATGGTAGAAGAGACTTGGAGTCAGAGCTCATAAATAATGGTGTGGGTGGTAAGAAAAGACATGCGTGGAGAAGCTTGCTCTAGAGTAGAGGAGACAAAATACCCTCCTTATCATCACATGTATGGAAGCTGTGGTAACTTATAAAGACCAAAGGCTTATTTTGACTTGTGTCCTTGAAGCCTAAGGGCATGGCACTGGAGTGTCAGTTTCATGGTGGGATAGGGGACAAGGAAGTGGGCACCTAAAGAACAGAGGAGAGAGAGAGAGAGAGAGAGAGAGAGAGAGAGAGAGAGAGAGAGAGAGAGAGAGAGAAAGGCAGGTGACAGACTTGCTTTGTAACTACTTGCTCTGGCAATAACTATAGGATGAGACATTAATACACATTTATTTATGATAGCTAAAGTAAAAAGTAATGACAATGCCAAATAATAGCAAGAAAGTTAAGAAGCAATCTTTTCTACATTGCTTTCAGAGTGTAAAATGGTACCATTCTGGAAAGTAGTGGTAGTTTCCTAAAATGGAAATATAAAATTACCATATGACTCAGCAATTAGACTCTTGGGCATTTATCCCAGGTAAATAAAATGTATGGCTACACAAATTTCTTCACAGAAATGTTCACAGCATCTTTATTTGCAATAAACCCAGGCTGGAAACAGTCCATTTGTATCTTTAATGGGAGAATGACTGAACAAATCATACCGTTGAGTACATACTAGTCAACAGCAAAAAGAAATGGTCTTCCAACATACAACTTAGATGCATCCTGAGTAAAAACACCACTTTTAAAATTTCACATACAGGGCTTGATGCTGTGGTCAAGATCCCATATGGGCACCAATTCTAGTCCCGGCTGCTCTACTTCCCAACCAGCTCCCTGCTTGTGGCCTGGGAAAGCAGTTGAGGACAGCCCAAGGTCTTGGGACCCTGCACCCACATGGGAGACCAGGAAGAAGCACCTGGCTCCTGTTTTTGGATCGACTTAGCGCCAGTTGTTGTGCCTGCTTGGAGAGTGGATCAGCAGATGGAAGATCTTTCTCTCTGTGTCTCCTCCTCTCTGTAGGATTGCCTTTTCAATACAAACAAATAAAGCTTTAAAAAGTAACAAAAATCCTCACAAATATTCTCATACAGTATGATCTCAATTATAGTATAACACAATAATAAAGCATCATAGAACCAGACAACAGGTTAGTGGTCACCTGTGGTCAAGAGTAGTGGTGCGAAGACACATGGGACTGTAGAGCAGGAGTGTGAAGAAGATCTTGGCGATAACAGAACGATTCTGTTGCTGTTTGTGGTGACGATGATGGGAATCTACACATGATTAAGCGACAGAAACATACACATACATGTCCGGAAAAAGCTAATTACTTGTGTTGCTAGGATATTCTTGTGTAAGACATACACATTGAGGATAAAGGGTACAGTCTGTATCAGCTTTGTAACTTCATGTGAAATTATTGAAAAAATTTATTTATTTTTTATTTTAATTCTAAAGTCAGATATATAGAGAGGAGAGACAGGAAGATCTGTCTGCTGATTCATTCCCCAAGTGGCTGCAATGGCTGGAACTGACCCAATCCGAAACCAGGAACCAGGAGCTTCTTCCAGGTCTCCCATGTGGGTACAGGGTCCTAAGGCTTTAGGCTGTCCTCCGCTGCTTTCCCAGGCCACAAGCAGGGAGCTGGATGGGAAGCAGGGCTGCTGGGATTAGAACCAGCACCCATATGGGATCCCGGCTCATTTAAGGTGAGGACTTTTTAGCTTCTAGGCTACTGGGCCTGGTGCATGTGAAATTATTTTAGATAAAATTATTTCCAAGTGAAGAGAAACAAACTGGCATGAACAACATCATGGTCATGTCGTATAGATTATTTGGGATTGGATGGAGGTGTTTCTATTGCTTCCTTGTAGTACATACTAGCTGTCACCTTGTGAAAATTGCCTTATTTTAAGAGACTGATAGAATTATGATTCCTTATGAAGGACTACACTATTGTGACAAAATGGGAAAAATCTGACAGGGGTGGGTGCTTGGGGGAGAATCCCAGCCTATACAAAATTGTACCATATAATTCAAAATTCAAATTTCAAAGTATATTAAAAAATGAATTAAGAAAAAAAGAAAGAAAATTGCCTTATTTTCCTGAGCTTTGGTGTCTTCGCATAAAAGCAGTGGTACTATTACGTCAAAGCAGTTGTCAGAAAAATCAAACAGAATTAAATAGCACTGTGTGAAACTGTGTCAAAGACAGGTCCTCAGTATATGTCAGTATCTTTAGATGAGTGTTATCTTCCAATGCTATGTTGTTACTTTTCCTAGGAAGATTCAAAGAAATGAATTTTTTTCTTCAGCTTCAGAAAAGAGTTTAATAGATTCATTTTTGTCTTGAAGGAGTATAAATCATTTTAATTTAAATTAGGTTTGAATTTTAAAATCTGATAGCTTTTAGAATTTAAGTGAAAAGTGATAAGTAGTTAATACTAATAATGCTTTGAGTGTAATTAGATAGTTTCCTGAATGTTATTTAATGTTAGGACAAAATATACACAGAGTTTATTTCTGCCTGATCCAAATATCAATAGCATTATCAAGAAATAATACTCATTTGGGTTAGTAAGGTTGTTACTTTTCCTATTAAGCTCTATTTCCTTATGCCTCTTGACCACAAAAACTCAAGGTTAATTTATTTCCTGTCTTTTCCATATTTTACTTTACTTCTTTCCTTGAAAAGTTTTCACAAGATTTATATTTCTAAAAAATATTTATAAATGCTATTTTGGGTTTCATGAAAGAACATAATCCTAGAAAAATGGCAATAAAACAAAAAATATATAGATGAAATAAGTTTGGAAAGCAATATTTCTATTGTTGCTTTCAAATAAAATATTCATGTAAGTTATGAATAAAACTTTATACCTTTTTTTAAGAAGCCTTAGTTTTACCTTTCAATATGTGTTAACATAGGAATGAGATGTGGGAAAGCAGTTCAGATCTCTGAAGAAAAATAAATTGCCTAAAGAAGGAAAATGACATTCAAACACATAGTAAATGAGCAAGTGAAATTTCTATGAATTGGATTTGTTCAAATTGAAATTCTCTTCCTCTTACTTTATAACTGAAGTAATGTGCTGTGGGCCTCTGGGTTGGTTGTAGATTTCAGAGACCTTTGAGGAAATCTCTGAGATTATTCACTACAAAGTAGAAGAGGGGAGTGCCCAGCGTGGTGGCCTAGCAGCTAAAGTCCTCACCTAGAACGTGCCCGTGATGCCATATGGGTGCCAGTTCTAATCCCAGCCACCCTGCTTCCCATCCAGCTCCTTGCCTGAGGTCTGGGAAAGCAGTCTTGGGACCCTGCATCTGTGTAGGAGACTTGGAAGAAGCTCTGGGTTCCTAGCTTTGGATTGGCTCAGCTCTAGCCATTGCAGCCACTTGGGGAGTAAATCAGTGGACGGTAGATCTTCCTCTCCATCTCTCCTCCTCTCTGTATATCTACCTTTCCAATAAAAATAAATAAATCTTAAAAAAAAAGAAAGTAGAAGAGGGGAGACATTCCTGCCTCCCCCGAATATGGAAGTGCTGATGGAAATACACAGCAACAGCTAATGTTAGCATGAAGTCAACCTCAAAGACAGGAAAGAGAAAACTCAAATTTCCAGACACTAGGGAGAACTCCAGCTGAAATAGCCAGCATGAAGCCCGATGCAGGAAAGACACAGGGGCGCTCAACATGGAACTGCCCCATGGGAATAGCTCTCAGGAGGAAGAGAAGTCCCCAGTAAAGAAGACCTTTCTATAAAGAAGTATCCAGTTCATGCCAAGAAAGCAAATCCAGACAGCAAGCAAATGGATTAAAAATTCAAAAGCTTCCAAAATGCGATGTAGAAAAGACTTAAAAAACTTTGAAATTAGTTTGTTTAAAGAATAATCAAAGATGAAAAAGATGGAAGCTAAAGATAAAAGCAAGAAATTATAAAACAAAGGAAAGTTTCTAAAAATTGTAGAAATGATGAAACAGTCATGATTTAAAAGTAACAATGTTAACAACATATTTGACAATTCAAAGTAAGATGAAACTAAAATATGGGTGCTGTTATGAGGGATAAGGTGAGGAGGAGTTTGAACTAAATACTAATATATCCTAATCATAAGTAAACATAAGTGAACTTTGAAAATAAGGGCAATAGTTACCACTCAGGCAATAGGTCAGATGCCAGGGCATTTATACAGTGGAGTATCATTGAGCACTTAGAAGTATTGATTATGTCAAAAGTGTTGTAGTGATAAGGAAAGCAAAGTATAATACGTGTGGTCTTATTAACAAATCTTTTCCAACATAAATAGATATGTAGATGGAGGAGCAGTGGGGATGGCAAATCTGCATGGCAAAATTTTCACCTGAAGTTCAAGTTTTAGTTTTCATACTTAATAAGTTTTCAGTTGATTTTTTTTTTCTGTTTCAAGGTGATAAATGACAAGGGATAAAATCTAGGGATCAACTGTATAGACCAATTTATGGATTCTGACCATAATGGAAGGAAACATTTTGAAGCATCTATTCTTATGCAGTATCTGTGCGATAAAAACTTAAAAACTCAGTGACCAAGGAAAAATGCTGTTGTATATGGGCAGTCTGTTTCTGTAACAAGAGAAAATAGGGAATTTGTAATTAACTCATTTTACTCAATTAATAATTTAAGAGACAAGTTTAGCACATCCTTTGCCTTTAATGTCAACTGGAGTTTAACATAGTAATTGCCCCAATCTGATGTGAAATAATGCAAATTTAATCCTGCAACTGCTCTTTCCTATTTACTTTAACTGATGAGTCTTTCATGGTTCTTCAGCATGAGATTTTTTCCTTTTTAAAATATTTATAATTGTGCCAAATATGTGCAGATTCCTTCAAAAGCAGTCCTCATTTTTCAAAGCAATTAAAAGTTAGAATAGGCCCCATTAAAATTCAGGAATAAAACTTGTCATTAAATGGGAGTAATCTGCGTGCTGAATACCAAAGGAATTGGCAGTTCTAGGCCGATGAGTCTGAGTCCCTGCTATAGCAGGGTAACACGACTTCAGTGACTGAGACAGGAGTTAAGCTGGAATTCTAAAACACCACGGCGAACTGCATTTGCATATATGAGAAATGGAATGAATTCTTAAACATGTCTTTTGAAATTCACATTGATTCAATGTATGTGAAAAAGGCGGACTGCTTGGGCCAAAGAACTGAGAATAAATAACAGCATACATGACAAAAAAATCATAATCTGGGCATATGTCCTCTGGGATAATATTTCCATTTCATGCAGGGATGGGAATTGAGCAGTGAAGGTATTCTAAGCATAAGAAAACAATGGAGAGTGATACCATCTCTGGAGACAGGACTGCAGGAACTGAACTGAAGTCCTGAAGTCCCTTCAATTTTCTTGTTTGATGGCTGGAAAATGACTTATAGAATTACCCTAAAAAAGGCCTGATTTAATGATGCATTGAATATCAGGAAATCTACATATAAAATTTCTTTCTCTTATAATTCTCCACAGCATCTTTCTCTCTCTCTTTTTCAAGAGCTGAAGTAGGGTGCCAAGACCTTGAGTTCCAGGAGAACCAGGATCTTCTGGTCATAAACCACCAGCAAATACAGTTGGAGTTTAAGAACCAGGCAGCTACCACTGAGCTGCTCTCCCTTCCCTCAGAAAGCACCCCATACTCAGGTGTGGAGAAGGTGGGTGTTTGTATAACACCCATTGTCATCCCTTACTCAGGATGAAAGCCTAGGAAAAATTAACATTGTTCCTCATCTCACAGATACTCTCAAAAGTGCCATTACATGCAAGGCAATCTGCTGGGTGCTATTAATACAAGTGTGAGGCTTTTAACCAGTAAGGAAGTTAGAATTAGCAAACACTAAAGAATATTGGGATTTTTAGAAAGTCAATTTGTAAAATGCCTTTCCCCTAACCAACTTCTGAACTAACCTAGAAGGTTGAAATGAAAGCAAATAAAAATACCAGCTTTTGTAGGATACAGTTGTTGATAAATTTAAGCTTAACTGTGAGGCGTCAGTGGATTCCTAAGATACAGCCTCCATGTCACAGTCTTCCCAGGCCATGAGCAGAAAGCTAGACCAGATACGGAGCAGGCAGGACATGAACTGGTTCCATGTGGGATGCTGGTATCATAGGTGAAAGCTTAGTCTATTCTGCTAGCCCTAACAAGTATATTTTGTATTAATTTGGTTTTCAACCTCAATCTTTCCTCTTCTAAAAGGAAAACTGAAATTGTCCAATCATTTCTTATGTTTTCTTTATAATAAAGATCCCACATTGTTTTTGCTTGGCCATCAACAAAATCTACCACTTCTCTGGCTGAAGCCTATTTTGGGTCTTAAATTGAAAGCCAGCATCAGACCAAACGATGAGTCATCAGCTTATGGGCAAGTTTTAGGAATTTAAGATTAATGGCTGCACTTTTTTTTTCTAAGTTTTAAGCAGAATTTGAGATTAGGGACTAGAAACCAGCCCCTTAATGTCTCCTAGACGTGGTACTAAAGTAAAAGCCACGACTTCAGGGCTTTATAGACTGAGCTGCAGGCAACAGGCCAAGGCAACATGTGCAGAGCTCTCCCATGAGGGCCTCAGGTGGAGGCTGTGGAACTCAGTTCTGTGAACTCAGTTGCACCACGGCTCTGTCTCTGAAATGTCAAATGAATGTCTATCTACTAATGCCTTAGGAAGATGTGCTCTAGCACAGCACTTCATTCAGTGTGAGGCCAGACCACACTTTTGGATTTCAGGGCAGGACTGTAGCAGTCTCCACCTGATCATGGGCAACCTAGAAAAGCACAACTTTTGAGGGGTAGAGTGGTCAGTCTTTAGAGCTTGGAAAAACAAATACAACTTGTTCTTCTTTAGGTCAGGCTGACCAAACTTAATGTTTTTTTTTTTTTTTTTTTTTTTTACAAACCCTCCAATTGTCTGTCAGTCTTCCAAGAGTGTCCCCCTAGCAGAAGTCCCACACAATGGTAGCTCAAGCTAAGGGAGAGGAAGGAGCTTCTTCCAGCGAAGGAGATGAGACCTGAAGACAAATGTCCTTGACACCAGCCATGCGTGACTAGCAGTATAAAAACAAGCTTGGCAGCTTTAGTTACGATTCGTGATTGCTACTAGAAGACAGAGAATGTTGGCACTGGATCTTACAGGACACACAGGACAGGGGATTTATAGAAGCATTCTTGGCAGAAACATTGCAAAAGAATAAATCAGAAAATTTCAGAAGAAATGTCATCTTGATTCTGTCATGATCTAAGTCCTATTACTCCCTTAATTAGATTATCTCTCCATGTTTACCAAGCCTGTCTTAGGTTTTGTGACACATCTTTTGTAAAATCTTTTCTATGGTTCTTATAAGCTGGAAATGACACAGACCTGGATCTCAGTGCCTCTGTTCCAACAATTTTCTGGTTGTCTTCCAGTGAGATTTGTATCAGGGCAGTTGTAGTCTACGTTTTTGCACTCCGGATGTCGTCAGAGGGCACGAGGCTGAGTGACCTGCTCGAGCACCTTGCTTCCCTGTGGAATCTGGTGGGTGGTGATGTGCTACAGATCATAAATGTGCCCTGAAACCATGTCCTAAAACCATTATAGAGAATAAAAAGACTCGAAAGATTTATATTTATGGACAAGTATCCATTTTGTTTCTCTCAGCACTTTTGAAAAGTAGCACAGATGATAACAAATGCATAACTGCTATGGCTTATAAACACAAATCGTATAATGTATAACCATAGAAATAGGAAGCATTCTGTGATTTTTCAGTGATGTTAAAATCTTTTAGGCAAAACACACTTGAATATGATAACATTTTAGATCCCTCCAAGATTTTATTTCACTGTCAGGAAAAATAAGAAATATAGAATTATAAATTATGCAGATATAATAAATTAAAAATTTACATTAAGTCAGAGTAGAGCGGTGAGCATCGTAGAATACTGATTATCTTCAAAGCTAATATATCCCATATTAAATAAAGATTCTCATTGCCAGGTCTTGCCTGTGTCTCTGTAGTTCACAGTTTCCCACAATTAGAAACAGCACTTAAGCCAAACCTTTATGGCTTAAAATTGGGGGATGCCCTCATAGGAAATCAGGCTCTGCTTCATCCTGCCCTGATAATGCAACTGCCAGTCATTCCCTCGGATTTCTCCATCTCACAATGTGGCCTCCAGTTGGAATCCACACTCCTGAGCTGAAGGGCTGCTTTACATTCCTTCATATTACTTCCCAAGTAGTTCATAGCATTTCCTTAAGCTTTATTGCTCATTCTGTTTTGAACATTAGGAGACTACTAACTTTATAGGCACTGTTGTGAGGCTTAGCTGAGACACAGCCTCTCCAGCACTGCGTAGGCCACAGACACTCAAAGGGTGTAGGTCCCTAGCATCCTTATTTCTCTTCCTAGGAATTTGCTGGCTCAGACCGCACGTTGAATTTATTATTCAAAAGATCTACGTAATTTATTAAGAAATCTGTTCAGTCATCCACTGTAGTACTTGAAGTCTCTCAATATTCAACTAATGAGGAGGAATGGTTCAGCCAAATGTGCTTTCCACCTGGTTAAGGCTAGCACATTTGATATACCTGTGAATGATAACCAGCCTTCTACAAAGGACTTAATGGGTATGCAAACATTTCTGTGGAGCTGGACACAAAAACAAGTTTTACAAATTTATGCTTCCTGTATTTTCCTCTCTTGATCAGGTAACTCTTGAGGATCCCAGGGGTTTTTAAGCCATTTTTTTTAACTACTCACATTTGTTTTAGGTATTACATAGCCTAATGCAGAATAGATTCTCAGTGAAGAACATCTATTCCATTATAATTATGTGTTTCAAATGTTGTTGTATGTTTGTGTATGTGTCTCTGTGTATGTTTGAACTGATGGTATGGCATATCCTCTGGAAGTGGACTAAGAAGGGTGGTAACATATGCTGTTAAGTCTCTACAGAAAATGAATATCAAAAACTAAGCATAGATTTTTTTTCACCCAAAATAAGCATATTTCAGATTGTTAGTTGTTATCCAATGAAATTCCTGTAATACCTACTTTTTATTTTTTCCCATTTGGTCCTGAGTTGGAAATAGGGGCCCAAAATAGGAAAAATCAAATATTGTTGATTAAGTCCTGACTACTCTTGTTTGAGCCCTACAGGAATTGTTCATTCTGTTGTCACACATGGTCACTGTCTATTGGTATATTTAATCTTTCACTAGTTAATAGTTCTTCATGTTGTCCTTTCCGTTGAACTGGTTGACAAGATTACTTATGCTTAGAAATACTGTAACATCACTAAAATATGTGCCTTGTTTCAACCTGACCAGATGTATTTAACCAGACAAGATTGCTTAGAATACAGAAAAATAACTGGGTAAAGTATTATAACATTTAAATGATTACAGTTGATCACAAAGATGAAAAATGGGAAGAAAAAAAGGGGGAAGGGTAATAGGAAGAGGATCAACTGTGCTGGTGTTTTGCAGCCAAGGTATCCATGGACTGAGCAACATTCAGTACTGACACTTGGACAGTCAAGGCAGATTGGAATTATCGTCTGCTTTACAATGACCTAAACCATGTATCCACTAACAGTCAACAATTGTTTTAATATTTTTCCACCAGACAATGCAAAATACTTGTCATTGACAGCAGAATTCTGTTCATGTTCTCCACAAGTGGGAGAAATCAAATGCCAAACTTGGAGTGGGTGACCATGAGTATGTACTTTCATAGCCACTGTTTACTTAAGAGTACTTCTTTTGCAAGTACATAAAGATTGAGTTCAGAGAGGACAAATCATCCCCTTAATCCACTTAGTTATCATAGGTGTTTAGTGTCTGTACTTCTGCCACATTACTTGTGATTCAGTTTATCAGAAGAAGAAATGTTTTCAGAAACACAAGATTATTATTTGGATATAGAAAATACTCTTACTGCTCTTCACCACCTTACATAACATTGCCTGAGAATGATTACAAATACTCACAGGTGATATTTAAACTAGGAAAAAGTGTGCATTTGTTTCAAAACAATGGAACAAAGAGAACAGAGATAAACACAAAGTGTTTCATCATTCGAAGACATTTCCTCTGGCTCTCTAACACAGGGCAATTTAATTCCAAAAGATTGCATGTATTGATTCAAGTGCTGGCCCCTAGATACTTAACAGATGAATGAAAGCAATGAAAAGGGCACTTACTGTTCTCATTTCCCAATATGAGAGAACAAGTATTAATAAAGGGAGAGTTAATTTTAGAAAATGATACTTCCCCCAAATATTGCATTTATCAAAAATGTTCTATGAAACAGGGTTGTTGGTTATTAGCATAAAACAATACATGGATGAAAAGAGAATGATGATGACGATGAGAGAGGGAAAGAAAACGAATGTAAGCGAGCACTTTGGAGGCAAAAAGCCTTCTTTCTGATGCTGCTTGGCAAGTGGAAACAGCCTCCTCCAATGGGAGAGTTGGGCCCACAGGGAGCTTCTCATCTTAAGAAGGGATGTGAAAATGAAATGCGTAAATCCCTGATGTTCATTTTCATCTCTTCCACTGTTTCTGCTCACTTTCACATTTCTAGTCTGCTGCTGTGGAGTGCTGTATACCCACTGCGGGCCAAATGGCATCTGCAACTGGGCATGCCTGCACCGATGAGAAGCACAATCCCTTTAGGGAGTTTATGTCTGACATTCCTTCATTAGGTGGAAAAGAAGATCGTATGCAATCAGTTCAAAGATGTGGCTGATGATCCACGACATAAATAATCACCCTGCATTGTGTTGGAATTAGGAAGCAGGGCCATCAGTGGGAATTCAGACTCTCAGATTCTTTGGGCAGTGATAACGATTTACAAATGGGAGTTCTCTCAGTCTTTGTAAAATTCCCATGATGATGATCATGATTGAAAGGGTGAATAGGTAGACAGATAGAGTGGGTAACTTTTCCAAGATTGTTTAGCCACTGTCAACACTGCATACCATTACATAAACAAGGATTATGTTTCTCATGGCCATTACGAAAGGATCTCAGAGAGATCTCAAATATGTCTGATCTCAATGCAACTGAAACACAGAGTTGGGTAGGGAGATCTTGGACCTTCTGCATTTACTAATTGGTATTACATAAAGGGTAAATACTTATTTCTTACAGACAGGATATAAGTTACTTGACAGTTTAGGCTCCCACCCTCCTGCAGAAAGAGGGTGGTGAAGGGGCTGCCTTTTTTGATGACTCCCTTCAAAGCAATGGCTTCCAAATCCTAAAAGAGACATACCTAGGTTATAAAACTGGGATGAGTTTGTTTTTTTTTAAATGTTTGTATCACAAAAGGACAGAGGAAGAATTTGTAGCTTAGGCTCAATTCAAATGCAATCTCAATCAAAATTTAATCTTCTCTAAATCTAAATTAGAAACTCATTTTTTCTTTTATAATAATCTGTGCTTGCAACTCTTTCGGTGTGTGATTGTGCATGTATATGATTTTTTCTATTTGTATCAATAGGTGTTGATATCTTTGAGTGCAGAAACTGACTTTTAGCTTCGTATTATGTGTGTTTGGCTCTGATTTAGTGTACAAAGGGATCAATACATGTTTTTGAATGATTGGATGGATGAATGCCACTAACTCTCTTGTTTAGGCAATGGCACTGAAAATAGGAATGATTTAAGTTTCTCCATTCTGGCAGTCAGAAGTCAACTGGAGCTTTGACAATTCTGTGGAATAGAAGCAGAGCTCAAAAGTAAAAAAATCCCAAGAAATGAAAGATAGTGAATATTAGAGCTGAGTACCCACTCCAGAGAAATATCTCATATCAAACAGAATCACTCAAAAGTCAATGCAAGCAGAGGTGTTATGGTTTGTCATAATAATTTAGTCAGTTCTCTATCTGATACAACAGGGCTGGGTAATTTTCTGTTCCGTTTTTCCAGGGCATGAGATGCAACTATCACTGACATTATTCCTGCTTTTGGAGATGGTCCTAAAAAGGCAAATCTGAGATAAGTGATATTAAAGCAAGCTTCAAAACTCATTTGCTTTATATACTGCTGAGTTATTTCAATGAGAGTAAGAATGATCTGGTTCTCTCATTTGGACTATGTGGCTGAAAGTAAGATATACAATTTTATGTTTTGCTTTCAAAGGTGTTATGGTTCTCTGATTTGAGATTTTTTGCTGCATTGCTGGAAGATTCAATCTTTCCTATCATGTTCTGTATTATTTTCGCAGATTGATTAACATTGTGATAATACTTGGAACAAAAACTTTTAAATTATTTTTATTTAAAATTAATTATATTTTATTTATAGTTAACAGGAGGGTTTACCTATATGGCTGTAATGAGATGCTTTTTCATATATGCATAATGGTCAGTTCAGGATATTTAGCTTATGTCATGTGAAATACCTGTTTTTTTTGTGGAGTGGGTGAGAACATTGAAAATCCTCTTTCTTATCTATTTTGAATTATACAATTCAGAATATTTAATTAAAATACCACTCTGAATCCAGCAGAGCTTATTCCTCCTACCTATGGGCTTTCCATCCCCAGTGCCCCTTTTCCCCCACACTCTCCAGCCTACTCCAAACTCTATTCTTCCCTCTATTTCTATGCAATTAGTTTCTAAAAATTCCACATAAGAGTGAACTCATACTGTATCTATCTTTCTGTCCTTAAATATTAACACCTAGCATTATGTATTCCAGGTTAAACTGAGCTAATTTAAAATCACAAAGAGCATTTTTTACAATATCTTTATTTAATTACACTGTCTGGCATAAGAGAAACTTTGACTTAAAATATCTGCTGATGAACAGTGATGAGAGTAGAAAATACAATACTTTTTTTAGTCCTCAGCTCATAAACTCCATCATGAGAAAATAAAGTGGAAGGGAAGTAACATCTGCTTGGAAAGATAAAGAATTTTCTTTTTCTTCATCAGAAATGAGAAGCTCATATCATTTCTGTCCTCATAATGGTCACAAAGCATTTTCATATGCCTAATACTGCTTTACCCTGAGAAGATTCTATGCAAGACACGTATTTTTAAAATTTCTTAATTTTATGTATTGTATATTTATTTTAAAGTCAGACACATACACAGTGAGAGGAGGGGAAAGGGAGAGGAGAGATTTTGATCCACCTCTTCAACTTTTCAGACGTCTGCAGTAGCTGCAAGTTGGCGAGGCTGAAGTCAGGAGTTGTAAACTCAAACTGATTCTACCATGTGGGTTGCAGTGACCCAAGTACTTCAATCGTAACAGCAGCCTCCCAAGGTACATGTTAGCAGGAAGTTGGGATCAGAAGCAGAGCTGGGACTCAAACTAGGCACTGTGACATGGGATGCAAGCATTTTAACTGGTATCTTAACCATTGGGCTAAATGTTTATCAAGCATCTGTATTTTATGGTAAAAGAAAATAATGCCCATAGTGGATTATATTACCTCAATGAATACACACTTGTAGTAGGCATGAATGCATTTGGCAGAAAGCAGCCGTCTAGTCTTGCATCATAATTGGGTTCATCTTTGCTCAACTTCATGTGCAAGTGGAGTGCTCATCTCCAGAACCCTTGGTAGGCTCATTTGCAAAAATAATTATGACATAGGATCAGTATCCTGGGAATCTTTATATATATGAATAACCTGCCTGAAATGTGAGTGGATCATCTTTGACTGTCTCTTTCAATCTTTGTTCTGGGAAACATACCCTGAAAGAAGAAGAATATTCATTTCTTTAGATGGTAAGCGGAGCCTGGTCTTTGGAAGTTGAAATAGAATGCCCAGGTTTAATGTAACACCAAGTCTCTTTCTCCAAATGAAATTAAGGATCATGATTTTATTTTTGGATTTTTCATTGCTCTTCCACATGTTTATGCAGAATAACTAACTGAAAAGAGCTTTCAAGGAAGTACACTCAGGATTCCGGGAAAGAAAAAAAAAAGTAATTTAAATTACCACTGCCTGCTTTTATATGGAAAAGTAATGTTGAAAGTCAATCTTGTTCTGTGGAATATTTTAGAAAAAGAATGCACACAGGGAACATAGGACTGTTAGCTCTCATCAGCAACTTCAAACCTAAGTGTCTTTTTTTCTGGACTCTGCTGAAAAACAGCAGAAGTGATGTTACAGGATCTGTACTCTGCTATCTACTGTAGCTACTGCATAATCCTGTTCCTAACGTATATTGACCACCTGAGCAGTGGTGGATGTGGAGCGCTTTAGTGAAAGCGTGTTCCTTAGTATGTAATTTCACCTTGTTTCATTGCCTATCGAATACCAACAGCAGCGGCCTCATCAACAAAAGCCCTGAACTTTCTGTTGTAAGATACACCATTTACAGTTGTAAGATGCACTATTTCCAACATTCATGCATGGTATGTCATTAGCATCTTGGCTAATGCTGTGTACATAGTAAACGTTCAGTGACTGTTTGCTGAATGAATGAAAGAACAAATGATTTAGCCAAGGTGAACTTTCTTACTGTGCCTGCTGGTATTTCAGGGACTCTGTTGTGTGTTGGGATATTAGAGTGAATCAACCAGGCAAAATCTCTGCCTCTGAGGAACTTGGAGTACAATTTATCTACATCATGGATCACACACATGTTTATCATTAAGATGTGTGAGCTGCTGTGAGCAGAAATGATCTCTGAGAAAACCTTTTTCATATTCTTTAGTTGGAATGCTTTACTGCCTGGAGGATATGTTCTGTTTCCCCTTATACAGTGATTCCAACTGATCTGTTTTCTTTTTTACTTTGATATACCATGAAACTAAGAAGTAGCTTGAGCTTCATTTCAGAAATGATGTTGATATTATCACAAACATATTTGCATCAGCATTTTATTGATCTTAATATCTGAGTTATTCATTTATTCATTAGAAATGCTTATAGGATACCTAGTGTATACCAGGCTGGAGGCTAAGCATACAACACAAAACAAAGTGTCTCCCTTACCTCTGTGGGGGTTATAGTAAGAAATGGAAGAAATAACCTGAGTAGTGACTTTACTTATCTATAATAACTGCATATAAAAAGTCTAATGGGGATGTGGAATCCTCCTTCTGCGAGGGAGAGAATAATGGGAAAGGGTAGAGGTAGGCAGGGGTAGTTCTCAGAGGAACTGATCTTTTGAATGAAGACCTGAGAGCTGAAGTGTGTAGATGGTTAAAAGAAATAGTTTTGCAAGACAAGAAACAAACAAACAAACAAACAAAAGAAATAGTTTTGCAATGTGTACAGGGGTATGGCTTAAGACTCAGTGTTTTGGCTTGATATTCAGAGGACAGAGTGTCATTGAAGGCAAAGGAAACATTTTTTTGATTCAGAAAGTTCAATTTTAATCATCGAAGCAAAATTGGTTTATGCTTATTGAACTAATGAAAACAGTGGTTATTAGATGGCATAAGAGACCTTGCACAGTGAAGGCTGGCTTAAATACTTAAGTTTTACCTTGTAATCTTCAAAAAGTTATATTGAAATGTTTTGAGGGAAAAATTGACAAAATTAGAATCACATCTTATTACGTGAAGAAACAAGTAGATAATGAAATTTATATTTAAAACTATTGTTGATATAAATCATTCTGGTTTTTAAGATTTTTAAAAAGATTTATTTATTTTTATTGGGAAAGCAATGTAAAGAGAGGAGAGACAAAGCAAGATCTTCCATCTGCTGCTTCAATCCCCAAATGACCACAATGACCAGAGCTGAGCTGAGCCAAAGCCAGGAGCCAGGAGCTTCTTCTGCGTCTCCTCTGTTCTTTCCCAAGCCACAAGCAGGGAACTGGATGGGAAGTGGAGCAGCTGGGATAGGAACCAGTGCCCAACTGGGATCCTGGTGCATGCAAGGTGAGAACTTTACTAGACTATTGTGCTGGACCCTGGTATTTAAGATTTTTACTAATGTGTGTAACACAGTAGGTTTTTTGTTGAAATATATATGTTTGTTGCTATAAGGAACTGTTTCTCTTGTCTGGTTTTGGTCTTTTTAAACAGATCACTTCAATATTGTTGAATATTTTCAGAACTTTTTTAAAGGTGTTTTGAAGATAGATAATTGAAGAAAAATAAGGAAAAAAAGAAAGAGGCTGAACATAGCGGAAGTATGACCCCAAAAGGTTGTCAATGATTGGTCCCAATTACCTAAGCTTAACTGCAGGTGCATTTCTCATTCTTGTTCACCTGTGGAATATAAAAGCCTCATGAGTAGTCATACATATCAGTACATATCTGTAGACTTAGTTAACTGGTTCAGACATTGTTGTCTTTGCATAAATTTCTAGATTCTGTAAAGGAAATTATAATGAGAAAAATTTTTTTCCTGTCCATATCTTTTGCCTTTTCTTGTTAAGCAGAGATGGCTGCAGAATTCACAGTCGCATGAGTCACTCTGTGTGTGTGTGTGTGTGTGTGTGTGTGTGTGTGTTTGTGTGAAGGGAGGGAAGGCAATAAAATAATACAGTGAAATGACCTTTTCTACTTTTCTTCATGAAATTGATTTTACTCTTGTAGCATCATTTTGAGGGACAACGTCATTTACTGTCTCAGACCGGAAAGAAGCCAATTGTGCATTCTGAAGTGCTTCAGTTTCAAAATGATTTCCTTAAGACTACTGAAAGAGTTTCTCTGTAGGTGAATTCCTGTTTGCATACAAAGGCAGAGGAGATTGTAGCTTACACTTCAGCCATGCTGTGTGTGATGTGGTTCATTTACTCTGATAACAGCTATAACTGGCCGATTACTCTCTTGCACATATTTGTCTGGTAATGACATTGTTCCTCTCTCATTAGGGGTACGTACAACATTGGATTGGAAGTGCCTCAGGCTGTTTTCCAGTACTCTATCACAGTCTGGGTGTCTAGCAAAAACCTTCAAAAATTCACTCCATCTACTTAGTATAGAAAGTTCCCACAGCTAAATTAAGATGCTAATGATCCTGCTGATGACTGCACGAAGATGTTGAAATGTTACCAAGAAGGAAATGTTTCAACATGGCCAAATCTATGCACTGCATGTCAGGCAACTGTACATTTTATTGTGGTGAAGTGTCTGTTTGTTACGCTTTTAATTGAGTAAATGCAGACATGTGACTTTCTCTTGTACATTTTATACTTGTGGTTTAAATCTCAACTAAAAGGTCATTAAAGCTAAGTTTTAGATTTCAAAGATGGATGTCAAACAAGATATAAATAACTCTACACACAAGTAAATTCTGTACTAAATAAACCCAAAATATTTTAAATCATAGCGAAATTAAAAAAAATCACAATGTATGATGAGGCAAAAATGAACACAATATGTAACAGTTGAATGGAAGAAAGGGCTGCTTCCAGCATTCTTGAGGAATTACTAAAAATACATAAAAATCTTAACAACCAACTTGTTTTTTTTTGTTTTAGGTGCTCACAAAAGAGAAATATTTATTCACTGATTATTTTTAAGGTTTGTTTATTTTTACTGGAAAGGCAGATATGCAGAGAGGAGGAGAGACAGAGAGAAAGATCTTCCATCTGATGGTTCACTCCCCAGGCGGCTGCAATGGTTGGAGCTGAGCCAATCCAAAGCCAGGAGCCAGGAGCTCTTCCAGGTCTCCCATGCAGGTGCAGGGTTCCCAGGATTTGGGCCATCCTCGATTGCTTTTACAGGCCACAATCAGGGAGCTGGATGGGAAGTGGGGCCACTGGGATTAGAACCAGCACCCATATAGGATCCCGGGATGTTCAAGGCGAGGACTTTAGCCTCTAAGACGGTGTACAGGCCCTAATTCATTTATCTTAAATTCGTAATAAACCAGTATGTGAGTTTTTGCCTAAAGCCAGACATCAAGGACTGCCCCATCACTGAAATAGGAATCAGAAAGCACCACGCACAGCCTTAAGAATCAGCAATAGAGTTACCTCCCACTTGCCTGTCCATCAGAGAAAAATTCACTGCTGGAAATAAAACTTAAGAAGTGTAGATGTATGTGGGACAGTGGTGAAGAAACTACTCCCTATTCAAACACACGGGACTTGCCTTTTCACAGCCCACAGCATGCTTGACTTGAAAGCCATACAGAGTGATAAGATAAAGATGAGTTCATAGTGATGTTGTTCAAATCACACAGAATGGATCACTGTAGGAGAGAATCATGTTTAGATTCTTAGGACCAGAAATAACAAAATATTCTGAAAGAAAATTCACTGTAAGTTTATTTAAATTGTTCAGAAAGGTGAAGGGAAGAACAGAAGTCATACCAAAGGCACCAAAAATGCACAAAAGGAATCTGAGAAAGTCTCAACCTATTAATCTGTCTAGTGACCTAAGTGGGAGATAAGAGTAGCCTTAAGATTATGGCAGGAAGATAGGAACTAATGAATGCATTTGGCATGTCCATGAACCATATGCTGGATAAGAAATAAAAGAGGAGTCTAGGAGAATACCAAGAGTAGGCGAATTCCAGCGTGGTGGAGAACACAAATCTTTAAAACAGGGCTAATCCAAATGGCCTGAAAAACATTGGATGAAACTGTTTAGCAGAATGTTGAAGAGATGTTAGCTGACAGATTTCTTAGAGAGACAGTCTAAATTTTATATATAGATTATTTTTATCTGAGCGGTAACTTTACATGAGAGAAGGAGAGACATAGAGAAAGATCTTCCATTTGCTGGTTCACTCCCTACATTGCTACAATGAATAGTGCTAAACTGATCTGAAGCTAGGACCTGAGAGCTTCTTCTGAATTTCCTAAGTACTGTGCAACTCTCTACTGTTTTCCCGTTAATAGGCAGGGAGCTGGATAAGAAATGGAGCAGGCAGGGCTCTTATACCAGGCGCCCATTGAAGGTTGGCTACTGTCATGGTAAAGGATAATGTTCTCATGCCTCAGCAGCGTATTTGTCCGGCCAGCGTCTTATGATTTGGCCTCCTTGACTGCAGTAATCAGGATCCAATAGCTCCCATATTTTACTCTTCATTCTTTACACCCAAAGAGCAAAGGTAAAAAAACCAGACCTTTATTATTTTATTCAAATAGAGACATTAGTGACAGGATGTGCAAAACCACGCATGCTCTGTGCTATTCTCAGTACTAAGATGAACAAGATAATTGTACTTCTGTATAACTCATATCTTAGTCATAACTCTTTCAACTAATTTAAAACTGCTGTTAATGAACAAAAATGTGTACAGTTTCCTGTTGTTTATATCATACAGGGAATCTTTAAATGCTTCCTCGAATATGATGGAACCATGAATGTAGGGCACCGTCTCCAACACAGATGGAATTCACATAACTTGTTAATTCCTGGGCTCTGTGGCTTTACAAATGATCTTGCTCAGAACTAGTCTCCTGGCATTCAATCAGCTCTTTCAGGAGTAAGTCATTCCCATTCCCTTATAAATCTAGTGAAAGAATGTCAACCCTGTTATGAACTCATGAATCAATGGAAATTCACATTAAGGCATGAAACCTTGCCAGTATTTATTAAGTGCTCCCCCCCCACCATTTCTTGATGTAGATCTCTGAAAGAAATTCAATTAATGAAAATATTGGTTGCCATACATCTCTGAGTCGGAAGGTCTATGAATGCCATTGTTGCAATTATGGCTTCATTACTTGATAATTGTACAGATGACTTTTAAATATTCCCACATGAACATATTACATGTTGTATTTTTTTTCCTGTAATCTTGAAAACGCCAGAAGCTTGCTAATTGTTTAATGTACTCTAAGCTTCTTCGGGTAGAAAATAACCCTGAAATCTATTAGCTTATTTCTATTTCAGGAGGGCCAGCTGTACAGATCTGAGTATCGGTTCCAGAAAAGTAATTTGTTTTGGGATTTCTTGTAATATTTCCTCAATTCCCAGTACACTTCATGTCTTGAAAATATCTTCAATAATTTTTCTTACCTCTGAAGTATATAAAAACAAATTTGATTCTTTGTTAGATGCTAATTACAACTACCAATTAACTGTGTCTCTGAAAATTTTTAATGATATTATCCATATTTAAGGTCTTTCCCTAAGTGCCTGATGACAGAATTATTTCTTTTTCTTCTCAATGATGGTACTTTATTTATTTTGGTAAACAAATGTCTACTATAAAAATATAATTGTAAAAAAAATAAATAAAATAAATAAAATAAAATAAAATAAATAAAAAAAAATAAATGTAATTCAAGATTAGCAGTGGAGCTGGATTGGTGATGAGCTGAGCTAGGTGTGACCATGGAACCTGCAATACTCATGGTACAGGGACCAAGAATTGTCTGAGTAGGTCCAGGCTGCAGCCCTGCATGTGCATCCTACAACAGGGTGTGGGGAAGGCCCGGCTACAACATTCACCAGCTCATACTAAGCCAAGATGAAAGAGCAGACTATGCCAGGTTAGGGCCTAGCACCTGCTGGCGTGCATGATCTAAGTCTGGGAGTGGGCCAAGTGGGGGGACTTGGGAAACTCCCCTTGTGAGTCGTAGCTTCTGCTGGTGACCACGTGGTCCAGGCACAGGAGTTGGGCAGGCTGGGTAAGGTAGTTTCAGTACTGGCTAATGTGTGAGTTAGGTTTGGAAGGGGGTATAATGAGATGGGCAGAGCAAAGCTTAGCTCACTGGCAGGTACAGAAACCAGGCTAGAGCAGGGGTCATGCTGGGCTAGGCTGTCACAAACCTACAAGTTTGCATGAGGCAGGAATGGGAGCAGACTGAGCATGGTCCTGCCAGCAAGAGTTAGGACTGGAGGCAGGCCAGGTCAGGTCAGGTCAGATCAGGGTATAGCATCCCAAGGCAAAGGCCAAGACAAATGGGGGGCTATGCCGAGCTGGGTCAGATCAATCATTGGCACACATGAGATCTGTGGTTGGGAACAGGCCTGGTTGGAAGCAAAGGGAATACCCTGGCAGGGCTGTGTTTCCCACTGGTGAGTGGGAAGGCAAGTGAGAGTTGCTCTTTAGTCTGGGCATGACTGCAGTATCTCTTGGCACAAGTGTGAACTGAGTCTGGGGTATGCCAGACTGGGCTAGACTCCAGCACCCACTAGTGCTTGTGAGAACCAGGGTAGGTGTAGGACAAGCTAGGTTAGTCTCTGGGGTGGTATCGGGTGGCTGCCCTCCATCCCAGGGCACAGAAGCATTTTGGAAGCTGGGTGTGGCTTCTCTCCTTGTCTTCTCTCTTCTCCCAGATACAGAAAGGAAAAAAAGTGAGTGTGGAAATGATTTTACCTCCTTCCTATAGCTTTTAACCCTAACCACCTTAGTGTATTATGTAAAAATCATCAAAAATAAAAATAATTAATAATTAAAAAATAGTGCACCTATTTCATTTCTGGTGAGAACCACAAGAAGAGGTCTTGTAAAATCAATCAAGGCATAAGGTGTGTGGGATGGGTAAATCTCCTCTATCTTTGATATATTTCTACTTGTTCACTCCCCAAACAGCTGCAATGGCCAAAGCTGAGATTTTCTGAATCCAAGAACCTAGTGATTCTTCTGGGTCTCCTGTGTGTGTAGGGGCCCAAGGACTTAAATTATCCTCCTCTGCTTTCTCAGGCCATAAACATGGACTTGGATGGGAAGTGGAGCAGTCAGGATTCATAAGTATCCATATGGGATGCTGGTACTTGTAGGCAGAAGCTTAGCCTAGTGTGCCATGGCACTTGCCCCAAGATCTAGTCTTAAGGAGCTCTACACAGGGAAGGAATATTCACTTCTGTATCCATTTTAAGTAAAGCCCCAAACAGTAATTTCAAATTAAGCAGTTGTGGGGCATTAGTGTTATGGGTTGTGTGGAGGAACGTATTAAACATGGCAGATGTCTTAACAAACAGCAGATGAGGAATCTGGAGCAACTGTCAGTGGTGGCCTGAGCCTGAGGTGGGCCATAGCATGATGTTGTAGGCAACACTGTATGATGCTGGCTGGACAAATAAACTGCTCAGATTTGAGAATATATTCTTCTGCCAGGTTTTATGCTCTGCTTTTTATGTATATTATCTATAATTCTTTACATCACCTATGATAGCCCAGACATTTGAACATGGTCACAGTAACGCTAGGACTTCAGAGACTTTTCTGACATGTTCAGAACCTGACGTTTGTCATAACCTTGGGTTCTTGGAAAGTCCTGAAAGAGAAGTTAGAGTGTTTATCTCATTCCAGGATGAGATAGATCTCTTACAGTTCAGGCAGTAAACAGTAAGCTGATTGACCCAAACTGTTTTCTGTACACAAAACTGGAAGGTCCTGTGTGTTGAGTTCCGCTGTTCACTACTAGGTGGGATGCCACTTTTACTGACTGGATAATTTGAAGTGCACGATGCTTAAACTGAGTATCTGCCCAACACCAATGCAGTTGATTTGATCGTTTGTATTGAGCACTTGATTGGTTGAATGGTTTTATCATGTGTCAGTACTCTCTTAGTTGATTGGATGATGTGATCATTGCCTAAGAATCCCTGAACATGGCTGATTGGGGCTGCTCCCCTCTTCCACGTGGAATGGGACTGTCCATCGGTCAGCACCAGCTGGTGAATTAAGATTCCTGAGCTTTTAAGAGTCTGCCTCCAACTCCTTTCTGGGATAGAATTGTTTAACTCACAACACACCACCAGTTACATGGAATTAACTACAGCATGCCATTAAGAACCATAGCTGAAATTTTATTTTTCTATTATTATTTTTTAATATAACTTTTTTGTTTTTTATGATGTAGTTCCACAGGCTCTGGGATTTTCCCTCGCATATCCCTATTCCTTCCTATTTTATTACCATAGTATATTTCTTCAACAACAGTCACAAGCTCATCAATTTTCTATATAAGTGTATCCTGATATTGTTGGTGTAGACCTGTTAGAAAGTCCAGCATCCTGTTGTGAAGATATATTTAACAGTGTCAATAGGAGTTCCTCTGAAATTTTATCATGACTTTATCTCCTAACAGATGACATGTATATGACATTTTCTTTTTTTTTTTAAAGTCTGACTCTAATCATGAGCTAGGAATTATGAAAACTAAAACATACATTGAGAATAGTAATACTATTTAAGCTGACATAAGAATTGATGGTCTTTTACTTTATAAAAGTTTGGAGAATTTCCCTTAAGAGAACAGAAAAGGAAAATTAAAATTTATGTAAGATGAAAGATGAAAGAATATATGATCAAAGTCCATAAATCATGAAAGGTACAGTGGAGATTTACTCAAGCCAGAAATTTCAAGAGATTTGGGATTTGTTTTATGCTTTTTTAAGGAAGGCACACTTTGTGATAGTGAAGTTATATACCTCTGGACTTCAAGGATAGATATTAAGTGCGAAATATGGATGTACTCAGGAAGATCTTAGACACTTTCAGATTTTCACATCTGGGACACCCCTCTTGTGTGAGAGGGATCTTAGAAAATCAGAACCAGACTTTAGCACGATGTCCTGAACCCTGATGTGAGGGTGGCATTTAGGTAGGGCTGGGAAGAATCAGTGAGGTTGCCTGAAGAGAGAGGGGTGGAAATGCAAAAATAAAAGTAGATTGTGAATTTAATTGGTGGAAATGAGGAATAAAATCTGAATATAAGAAGCAGGGGGCATTTTGGTGAAAACAGCCCAGCAAGAGGGCTAAGAGTAAAACGTAGAATACCTGACTCTCTGTGTAGCTTCTAGTACTTGAAGAAAATGCTCACCTCAGTTTCTAAGCAATGGAAGGGATTATTTTACATGTTGGGGCTATGAGTTACTTTCATTTTTGTGTCTGCTCAGGACACCCATTTTACCTTCCAAGCCTCACTCTGATGATTCCCTTTTAAGAAAATTCTTCCTTCACAGTAGACACTATGAATTTAACTGGGTGACAAAGTTGCACTAGTTAAGGCCCTGGCTATGGAACTATCCAAGACAAATTCCCATTTTGAATTTAATTTTTATTAAAAAGAACTAAATTAGTGTCTGTTTACTCATTGGCAGGAGCAATGACTACACAATTCCTGTTGTGATATGATTAATGCGGTTTTTACTTACTAAGTCAGGAACATGCTTTGATTCCAGACCAAGGTATTGAATGCTTTTTCAGAGAAACTTCAGATTCTTTTTACCCATTCTTGACCAATGAATAATCCTAAGCCAGAGACTTAAATCCTAACCAGCAGTCAATGAAACCATCAAAATTCCAATGGAAGGAACAACAACAACAAAACTATTAAAATTTTTTTTAAGATTTATTTTATTTTTATTGAAAAGGCGGACATACAGAGAGGAGAGACAGAGAGGAAGATCATATGTCCGATGATTCACTCCCAAAGTGAGCACAACGGCCGATACTATGCCGATCCAAAGAAAAGCTAGCCAGAGTTGGTAGAAGATTAGAAGAAGGAAAGAATGTAACTGACGTTCTCTAATACTGGAAAAAGAAGGCCAGATGCAACACGACTTACTGCTGACTACTCCAGTGATTGGAGAACCTGGAGCACTGACTTAAGAACTGGGTAGACCTGAGCTTGGCTCTGACTATGCCATGACTCTGTTTAAATTTGGACAAGCTACTTTTATCTAAGATGGTATCTATCAATAAGAGGGTAGCTACGATGGTATAATAAAAGGGAACAATAAAAGGGTAGCTACAATCCAGTGCTGTGCTTAGCCTGCAGTACAGAGTTTGTTTTAATAACTCATCAGTCCTTCTATGGGATAAATGTGTTATTATCATTTCACAGATAAAACATTTCAGGTTCTGGAACCTAGGAACATCATGACCTGCAGTTCATATCTGGTCCACTGCCTGATTTTTCAAATAAAATTTTATTGGAATGACCATAGTCATTCATTTCCATATTCCTGTGGCTGCTTCAGCATTATAAAGGCCAGAGCCACAGAATGACTCCATGAAGCCCAAAGTGTGTCCTGTGTTTGCCAACCCCTGCTCTGGAAAAAGCAGTAATTGCTTAAGGTTGTTCATCCATCCATTCTCTCTGGGTATTTTAATCTGATTGAAAAGGAGGCTCATCACAGCAATGGAAGCAAAGAGAAAAATGTTTGGAAAAACAAATTTTAATGCACATTACAAGGATATATAAATGTTTATAAAATTTATCAAGTATATGGAGATAAAAATTTATATGTGGGTAGAAAGTATGTCTGTGAGAGTAATCAACAACCTCCCCCAAAGTTACCCTTTGTAGGGAGTGGAAGTGCTTTGCTTAGGTGGCCATGTGGGAGTTTAACCCATAAATGTCAATTATAAGTTAGGAAAAATCCATGTTTTACTTTGCATGCAATTAAATTTAAATACATTTATGTAAGTTTAAATAAATGTCAACATCTTTCCACCTTTTAATTTATCTTAGGTTTGGGTTACTTACCTGACACTGTTAGGATCTACATTTGTAAAAGCAGACCAATGTGGCCTATATTTTGTAAGACTGAAAATCTTGGGATAGCAAATAAGCATGTCAGAGCACCAGCATCTCTCACAGGATGCCAGGGACCTAGACAGTTGGGCCATCTATCAGTGCCTCGTAAGTGCTTTTCCAGGAAGCTACCTTGGGAATAGAGGAGCCAGGACTGGTATCAGCACTCCGATATGGGGTGGCCAGCCTTGCAAGTGGCATTTCCTGAGCCACAAAAATCTGCTTCTAAGTAATTCTTCTTAACACTCTTTATAGAAATAAAGTGGTCATATTGGAAAGGTAATGCAGTAATACAAATAAAGAAAAAATAATTAATGTATAAATGTGTTTTAAAAGATCATCTATAATATATTAAGTTTATCTCAAAGTACGCGAAGTGATTTTCACATACGTAAGGCACAAACATTTGTATAAGTATCAGTACACATAATGATACAAAAGATTTGTAGAACAATTTAATTATGATGGAGATAAAATGAAGTAGGTTTAACAAAAGAAACAATAGATCTCAATATAAGCAACTATCACATCATATTGAGTCTTTTTAATCTTTTAATGTAATTATTTATATAGAGTTGCTTCTTTTATGCTTTACAAACATTCAAACATTACAGATAATTTGAAACACATGAACAATTGCAAATGAAATACAGCCAGTAAACCTAGTGTCTAAAAAAATCCTTGTTTGAGTTTGTACTATTAAATATTTATTATCCATTACTTTTGAGTTACCAGATGCCAACACTCTAAATACACATTTTTCTGAAGTTATTTTGTCAGTCAGTATGGGTTGGTTACTGTGCAGTTATAAATAATCTTGAAATTTGATGTTTTAATACAAATGTGATTTATTTGCGTTTCCATGTCAGCTGCATTAGCCCTTTTCATTCTCGCTAGTTTCTGGGATGACATTGCAGCTGCTTCCTCTGGAGAAACACCAATCCCTGTGACAGAAGGCAAGAGAGTGTTGAAACCTTCTCACTAGTTTTTAGAATTTTATCTTGAAGGGAAACATATTTTATCCAACTCATTTCAAAGGAAGTCATCTAATTCCAGAGGAGAATGGAAGTTTGGTTCACCATTTGCCTGAAATGAAACAAAAATACTCTGCACAGCTGGAGTTCAGCTTTGTAGCTAAAACACCTGTTGGGACTGTGGTGACTCACATCAGTATACTTGAGTTTGACTCTGATTCCTGACTCACAGTCAGTCAGTGGGGTGGTGATAACTCAAGGGAGTGGAGTCCTGCTAAGCTTGTGGGAGAACGGCATTGAATTCCCAGTGACATCATCAGTGTGGGCACTTGGAAAGCAAACCAATGGATCTGAGTTTCTTTCTCTCTTTCTTTGTTTCTGGGTCTTTTAAATAGTACAAAAACTAAAATTTTAGGAAAAGTGAGCAGTTTTTAATGACTACTACAATTATACTCAACTACATGAGGTTGTTGGTTTCTGTGTTAAAAAAAAACAAAAATTAGAAAAGTACAAAAAATTGTTTGAAAAATCTTTGTAAGTAGTAGTTCAATCTCATATCTCCATAAACCTCATCTTATTATTTGCTCAAATAATCAGTGTTGTCTATTTGGCAGTTGATATCTTGCTGAAATTATACTCTTACTTTCTAATTTCTTAAAAAGCCATATTCTTAGTTATCCCAAATTCACATATCTAACATTCATTCTTAATCTTAGCTTTTTCAAAAGGTGCTGTATCATTCTCATCTGTGTTTTATCATGGGTTAATTTTTTATCTTGACATATTCACATCTAGGTCAAATTTGCAATTCTTGAGTAAGTGGAAGTCATCAGAATTAACGAAATCTATTTAACTGATTGTCTACTGCTACCTTTGATACAGATTAAGAATTCACCAAAATCAGATGTTGGGAGGAAGGCAATATAGAATTGCTTCAATAAGACTATCAGAATAGGATATACAGTAGCAAGACAGTGACACCCAATTACCCCTTCATTCTTCTGTATTCCTGACATTTTTATGTGACATTTCATTTCTGTGGAGAAAACTGCTTTGTTCCAAATAGATCTTTATGGTACTTCTAGGTCCTTACCTCTCTTGCTATGGTTTTACGAGAGGTACAGATACAGATCTGTATTTGTTCAGCTAAGTGTAACTCACTCTCTAGTGATATTAAGTGGTTCAGAGATAGAGGGAGAAATATATTTAGCCTGGAACAAGTAACTTTAACAATGAGACTTTTCAAGATGAAGTAGAAAGTATAAGGTTATTGTCTTACTGATAGTAGGAATGGGTTATGTGTGGCTAGAAATGGCTATTGTTCCAGTTGCAAAAAGTGACTGAAATAAAAAGTCAAGAGAGAGGGACATGTACAGGAGGTGGAGTGCCAGGAGGCAGAAAGGGAGACAGAGAGAGGGAGTGAGACAGAGAGAGAGATTGATTTTAAAAGGTTGTTTTCATGTCCATGTTTTCCGTTGTTCCAAGTGTTAAACTGAGAGCTGAATTGTTGCTCTCCTACTTTTGATTATGAGCCAATAAATTCCTTTATTTCTGGATCAGTGAATTCAATTTAGAATTGTAATATTTGTAACTATAGGCAATCCAAGTTATTCTGCCATAGGTATTGCAAACCTACTCATGGAAAAATAAGCAAAAACTGATTACATAACTATCTTACTGTTTCACCAAAGATGGCAGATGGTGTCTGGTTTAGCTTGATTTTAAGTGATAGCTTTATTTCATTTTGATCTTGCAAATAACTGGAGTTCATGAAGATGTCCCCTTTTGCTAGGAAAATGTAGAAGCAATTCTGAAAGCAGCTTTACATTTTAATTGAATACAAACACAAAACTGAATAAAGGGTTTGAATAGTCTCTAATTGTAATGCTATCTTTTACAAAATTGTAATCTTGGGTTGGAATTTATGTTTTAGGCTGTTCGTGGAAACGTGCGTTTTCATCAAAATAAATAAGAAAGAAAAAAATAGAGAGAATAAAGAATAGTAAGTTTTAGTGTCTAAATTTTCCATGACTGTTATTCAAATCTCTTTGAATTTATCTGCAAAAAATGCATTTGAATCCATTGAGAAGAGCTGTTCCGCTGCTTTGTACAAAGGCTGGGGAATAGAGAACAGGAAAAGTCTGTCCTCCAAGCCGGGTTTACTTTCTCCATGGCTGGATTTCATTAATTCAGCAGGATGACATTGTGATTTGGATAAGGGCCAATTAATCTGTTCAGCAAATTGACAATAAACTCCTATAGAACAGAGTATAAATATACTGTGGTTCAGAGACATGCCATCGCAGGATTCTTACATTTGTTGAGTAGAGACAATTATTTAAGAAATAAAATCAGCTTAAGATAATAAGACATTTGATAAAATAGAGGGTCAAAATAAATGAATGGAATCGTTTTATATAACCTTACACATTATAAATGATAATTTACATAATCGTGATGATCTAGAGTAGCCTTATTCAGCTTAATTGTCCCCTGCTTTATTTTGTTGGAATATATGTATCCTGGGCCTGGTACGATGGCTCAATGGCTAAATCCTCACCTTGTATGCTCCGGGATCCAATATAGGTGCCAGTCCATGTTCTGGCTGCTCCATTTCCTGTGCAGCTCTCTGTTGATAGGCTGGGAAAGTAGAAGATGGCCTAAAGCTTTGGGACCCTGCACTCATGTGGGAGACCCAGAAAAAGTTCCTGGTTCCTGGCTTCAGATCAGCTTGGATCCGGACATTGGGACCACTTTGGTAGTGAACCAGTCTGTATCTCCTGTCTGTAAATCTGCCTTCCCATAAAAAGGAATAAATCTTGAAAAAATTACACATATCCTATGGTATCTACTTGTAAAACTCTTTAATTACAAAATAATTTACCATATCTAATATTACAGCTTATATATATTCAATTTCATTATAAATTAGCAAGTTCCCTGAGTTGGAATCTAGGATAGCTTTTCAACATTGTGTTCACAGGCTGTATATTAATGGTCTGTCCTTGTTGGAAGCTACTTTTGTATTGACAGTGCCATTCATGTACAGGTGCTTTGTGATCTTTCATTCAAAGATTCAGTAAAACAGTAGTTTGGAAATAGAGGGAATTGTCTACATGCAACACGATATTCATCCACTCTTGTATTGTATAGTCCAAGACTTTGGTAGAATGAATTATTTGAATGCTTATTCCTTTTTATTCTGTATATTTTGTTTTTACTCACTGTAGTAATTAATTCTATGAAATGAATAATAAACAAATATGAATATTAAAAGAACAAGGAATGTTGTAGCTCCCTGCCTTGGTGAATATTTCCTTGTCTATCTTGCCTAAATTACCTATTAGTATATTGCCTCTTTTATTATGTAGTTAGCTTTCTGTGGTATAATATCTGCAAGACTGGATCCTGCTTTCCATTAACAAAAATCAGACATGCATCTATAAATAATATTTGGAATTTCAAATTTCAAGTTACTGTAAGAGTTTATATAATTGACATTTCTGATAAAATGGTGACTTGCTTTTCCCCTAAATAACTGGTGCTGACAACATAATTTCCTCTGTGTGTGTGTGAGTTTTCCTGTAACAGAAATATATTTCCAAAGAGTTCCAAGTGTTGATAACGTCTTTCCTAGCAATTTCACCTTTCTGCCACATCACATCCTTTTTAAGAAAACCAGTACAACAGCATTGGAGCTTGCAAATAGATGAATTAAGAGTAGAATCATGAGTGAATTAGGAGGTAATCAAGAGCACTTATAATCATAATTGATTCATAACATTCAATTTACACTTATCTCTTTAGACTCTCAAGCATGCAACCAGATGACATGGGACTGCAAGTAATAAAGGATTCCAGTAAAATGTATTGAAGGAAAAGTTTGAATTAGAGAATTATTTCTCTGCATAAAAAAACCTTTCCATTAGTTTTCCCATTCAAAAAAGATGTAATTATGAAATGTTCTTCATTTAAGTATACATAAAAACTAAAAAACATGAGTTCTATTTTAGTAATTAGTACAGTTAATTGGAAAACTCCTTTTGTGTGGGCATCAGCTTTTGTACAAAGATTATGGCTACAGAGAATTGCAATTCCTTATTAGATGGCAATTACGCTCTTATTGGAAATGTAATTAGTAAAAATAACAAAAATAAATTTTGAAATGCATTTGTAATGAGATTTTTGGTTCTAGATGGATTCTTTCTAAAAGTTAATAAGCTCAATCGGACTCTTTTTTACTTTTTCTCTTTTTAAAAAAATGAAAGAGAGAGAGAGAGAGGCTTTTCATGTAACAGTTCATGACCCAGATGGCCACAATGCCTGGGATGGGGGTGCTGTGTGAAGCCAGGAGCCAGGAATCTCATCTAAATCTCATTTGAATGTAGAGGCCCAAGCCCTTGAGCCCTCCTCTATTGCTCTCCCAGGCACATTAGTAGGGAGTGGGATCAAATGTGGAGCAGTAGGGAGAGATGTTCAAATTGCTGATTCACTTTCCAAATGGTCCAGCACTGGGCCAGACTGAAGCTAGTGGCCCCAGCTCCATTCAGGACTTCTATGTGAGTGACAGGGACCCAAGTGTGGGATCCACCATCCCTTGCCTTCCTTCCCAGGTGAACTAGCAGGGAGCTCGGTCATAACTGGAGCGTCCATGACTTGAACTGGAATCCATATGGTTTGCTGGCATTGCAGGCAGTGGCTTAATCCATGTATTACAATGCCAGTCCCCAACTTTGTTACTTTTAATCATTCAAAGTTTGATGAAACCTCAGGGATTCAAGAATAATGATGTCGGTAAGTGTGCTACCAAAAAAAAAAAAAAAAGAAGAACAAAAGAAAATTATGAAAAAGAAACAAAGAACCAGACATTGATCTTGTTTACACATAAGAGATGCTGCTAGTAGAAGGTAGTTTTAATTTCCAACTCAATAATTCCCAGAAATTTTGGAACTTCAAGCTTTCTTAATATGTCTTTACTCTGATCAGTTGTATATGAGCTGTTTTTCTATCTTTTTTTTTTTTATAAAATATTTTATCTTTATTTGAAAGGTAAAGTTGGAAAGAGGTACCTTCTACCAACTAGTTCACTCCCAGATAGCTGCCATGGTCAGAGCTGAACTGATCCAAAAGCAGGAGCCAGGAGTTTTTTCCTGGTCTCCCACATGATTTCAGGTGCCCAAGGACTTGAGCCATCCTTTGCTGCTTTCTCAGTCAAACAGTGAGCTGGATTGGAAATGGAGCAGTCAGGACTATAACAGGTACCCATATAGGCTGCTGGCTCCACAGGCAGAGGCTAAGCCCACTGTGCCATGGCACCAACCCTTGTCATTTCTCTTGGAGTACTTTACCAAAATTCAGCCAGAAGGCACACCTGATTTTACCAAACCATCCCCCTCACACCAGGTCACATATTCATTAGGTACATTTTCTTTTTCTCCAGGGTTATTACAGGTAACCTTTTAAAACAAACACTTTGCTACACAATTTGCTTATCATCTTCCAGCTTCCAACAAAAGCTTTCCCATTTTTGACATATTTGTCTTATTCTACCCATTCCCGAAAACAACCATGATAATTTTAGGCCAATACTGTTCTGTAATATAATTCCATAAAACCACAATAATGCTATATGAGAACCACAAAGCTATAATGACATTAAGAAAATAAAAAAGAAACAAAAAAAAACAAACAAAACCCCCACTCAAAACAAAAATTTTTTGTCTGTGTCTGAAATTCCATGCATTTTAGGATTGGCTTGCAGGTTTTGACAGAGTCTTATAGTATTTTAGTGATGATTAGATCTAATCTAGACTAATTTCAGTTAGAATTAATGTCTCTTCAATGGTGAGGCTTCTCATCTGTCAACATGATATGGCTTTCCATTTATTTATTCTTCTTCGATTTATTTAGACTATCATCCTAAAGTTTTCAGCATAGGGTTTAAGAACTTTTAAAAAAATTTACATTATAAACAATATTTCAAAAATTTAATTGTTAATAGTACCTAGAAATACAGTTGATTCTGTATATTGGTTCTTTGTCAAGTAAATTCACTTACTAGTTTAGAATACTTGTAGTAGAATATTTTAGAATATCTGAGTGCATAGAAAAGTCATCTGTGAATAAAGATGCTACTTCTGTTCTTTATTAAGTACTATGATGATAGTGTTGTGCAAGTGGGAATAATGGTCAGAATCTCAAATTTCTCCAGTTTCTAGAATCGTAATAGTGTTGTTTGTGCTCTGAGACTCATAACCTCGTCCTGAACGCAGGAGCATGGAAGCCAAGCATCAGCAGGCTTATCGCCCCTTTGAGTTCTGCAGGAAAGTGAAGAATAGTTGCATGGTTTTCTAATTGACAAAACCCCTAGTTTTCCAGGTGAGTGTGTTTCAAAGAACAAATATTTTCCTGCCAGTATTATTGGGCACCTATCCTATTTTCCCATAAATTGAAGCCAGCATATTACTTACTGTGTTATGAATTGTTTCTTTAAAATCAGCTCTATCAATCTTAACAATTTTTGAACACTTTTCAGATTATAGGGGTAAGCTGTCTGGTAGTTTGTGTGCGTATGTTTCTGTGTGTGTGGGTGGGGGCTTGGAACATTTATCTTTTTTTATCCTAGAATATGTAAGTGAGAGTTGAAAAAATTCCACTGGCGGTTACTGGTCTAATTACCAGAATGAACTAGAAATATTCACCACCATTTCCTGAAGAGATAAAATTTGAAGTTCAATTAACTTACCCATATATTCAAATCCATTTTTGATCCAGGATGAGACTAATTCATTTTCATCAAAATGTGCTTTAGGCCTAAAAGTCTTCCACATTGTGCTGTCTTTTGCCATGGGATGCCTTGTGCCACATTGGCATTGTGCCAGCAGGAAACCATCCTTCTCGCTTCCAGCTGCACATCTACAGTGGAGCCTCTGCACATCTGCCTGAGATGTCTTCCTCTGGATCAACACCAGGATTCACCTTCTTTTCTTGTGCAGGGCTTCACCCAGAAGGCACCACAGTCTTTGTGAAGTCTTACTGTCCACCTTGTTTCAGCACCACACGCTTTAGCTTCTGTCACAGCTTGGTTTGTTTGCATAGCTTACTATGTTTTCACATATGAATTGATGGAATGATTGCTTATTTTGGGCACTAAAATTTAAATTTAATGAGTGCAAGGATATTGTTTACTTGCTGTGTGTTCCTAATGTTAGGACAGTGTCTGGGGATTTCATAGGCATTAGACGATGTTAGGTAGCTTTTGTTTCTTTAAATTTTTAAACCACCTTCCTTAATTTTTCTATTTAAGTAAAATCTCTATATTTAATCTTACATTGGCTTTATCACAGTGCATAAATGCATATTAATATTAGTGTGTTTGTATCTGAGGGTATTTCAGAATATTCATGGAAAATAAAATTGAAAATAAGTTTGTTTTGGAGCAAAGTTTTGAAATACATATAACATTTCATAAGAGGCACTTCCAAGGACCTTTTGAAAATCCCTTATTTGTGAATATGTTTACATTCCCCACCCCTTCCATGTAAGAAAGACTCCAAATAAGAGGGGTTTAAGCAAGAAAAAGTTGATTTTCTTTCTCTGTGAAAGCAAATGCAGGTCCCACAGAGCAGCTTTGAAAGCCACAGTCTTCCAAGGACAATTCCTGGTACTCAGCCTCCCCAGGGGCATGGCTGGTCCCTTGTGTCACTTTGGTGGGGGGTGGGCAACAGTCACACACACCTGCTCAGTGGAAGTGGGGAGGAGAGGAGAGGACTCCTTGAAAAGTGTGGGAATTTCCATGTTCTAGGGATATGGGGAAATGGAGAATTTATCTTTCCCATAAAAAATAATTTATTATGAAAAACAAAAGAGAACATGTTGAAAGACAAATAGCAGGCCCTGCTATATTCCCTTTGTGTGATAATTTAGTTATCAGTTCTCTCTGCCACTGAACCATTGAACATCTGTGGCCTTGGCTAAATGCTAAGTAGACAGGGAAGCGATGTTTTATGTGACACAGGTCTTAGGAGGATACTTAGGAAGATACTGGCCTTATGAGGGAATTTTTCAGGGAGGAGGAAGGCAAATAGAAGACTCTTTGAGTCTTGGTGGGGAGAGAGGGAATTTCCAGGAGGGCAGTACTGATATAGATGAGGTAAAAGAGTTTTCAAGAATATGCAAGAGAAAGAATCTGAGGGTAGAGTTGGCTGAGAATGTTCTAGCAGGAGAAGTGATTGGCACTTTGTAGCGGTCACTAGACCTTCACTAGTGAGGAGTGGGAGGCATCAGAGGACCTAAAGGATGTCTTGGAGCTTCCTAGTCGGTGCTTGTGGTTCTTCACTCCACTTTGAGGTGCTACGATTCCTCTTGAAGACACCATTCTCTAGAGTCTGCCCCTTCTTTCAACTAGGCAAGCAGTCCTCACCAAAACACCACTCAGAAGAAGGTTGCAAAACTTGCTCTTGGTTTTATAGAGAACCCTTAGTCTACATGAAAATATCTGTGAACATCTTATTTTAGGAGCAACAATTCCTCGGATGCTGAAAGAAACATAATTATTATGCGTTCTGTAATAAGAAATGATACCTATGGATTAGACATTTATAGAAACAGTAAAATGATTTTTAAAAATGAAAGCTATTGAGTAAAGTAAATATTTTTTGTTACAATAAGCTTTTGGTGGAAAAGTCTTGATTTCAATAATACTCAATTAAGTAAAATAAATTACATGGAGAACTCATATTTTAATGTTATAAAATCTCTTATTCTTTAGGGATTTTACATACCTAAAATCATTATAGAAGAGAGTTGTTATCCACAATAATGTATACAAAAATAGGAAAAAGTAGAGTCTTATATAGGTGATATTAATTTGGGCAGGAAAGGAAATGACAAAGACAAAAAGCCTTTTAACTACCAAGCCTTTATCTTGTCATCATAATAAGATTAGCTGTACTTTGCCTAAGGTGGAAGCAGTTTCTCATTGAACTTCATGGTAAAAAACTGCAGTGGGGAAAAGGTCACTTTCAACAACAGCTTGTATCAAAGAGGAAAAACAAAAGGAAGACAACAACACAGCCAATATTATTAAGGTGTTCTCTAAATTAAAGGTAGTAAAATTTATGACTAAGTGTGTGCTTTTTCATGTTAACACAATATTGCTATTTATACCCAAAAATCTGAAAAAAAAATTTGGTCTCTGTTGAAATCTATTTTATATAATCCTAATATCTCATAGTATCCATTTTTATAGCTGTTAAACTTATTATTAGGGCATGCTTTCCATCTGATTCAATATCATGTCATTTTATTAGTAAAAATCAATCTGGCATATCTGCTGATGGGCTCTGTGCTTACATGCTATATAATGTGAACATTTGGTAGGAGATGGTGAACCATGTAAAGATGTTTAACAGAGGAAAAAATAACAAAAAAATTGCCATTGAAGATTGAGACAAGGCAGATGGGTTGTAGGAGGGGAAATGAGGAGATTTGACAATACAAATTGTGTGCATTCTTTCTCTGTACATTAATATGATTGTTTGAACCTGTCAGCTTGCAGTTACTTCTGAGAGGGATTCTTATAGCTGACAGCTGCGGCAGGAATCAAAACCAAGGACAGAGCTGCACCAGGACCACCATACTGTGTTTAATGTACTGCTTACCACCACTTCAAGTTTTGTACTGCTTTCAACTCCTGTCCTAGGCTCATTCTTCCTTAGAGCGAGCCTGCTTCCTATAGAGGCATCAGATATTCTTTCCCAGACCCATCCATCAGCTCCATCGGCATGTTGGACCCACAGGAACTGACATAGCTCAAGATCCTCTCTGGACGTGCCGCAGCCCGGTAGATGGCCTTCTCTCCTCAGTCTGTGAAAGATGCCGCCGGCGGCGCGGGATCTTAGAGAACAAAACTGTCTCACATCGAGCTTGTGCCTGTACACCACGGATATGGCAAAAAAATAAAATAAGAAAATATAGTTCAGTGCCTTTGTCTCAAATTTAATACTGCTCCATGGGTTTTCACATATTTGATCTTCACAAGCATACTGTGAGTATGTAAGAAAGGCCTTTCCTGTCATCCTTTTCAAAACCCAGGAAATAGCAGGAGATGGGAAGTGAGTGGGAGAGACAAGGTTGTCTGATCATTGAAATAGAGGATAATAAGAAACTGAGCCGATTTGGTAGCTGCCGGAGCTCCCACATGTGAAGATGCATGTGAAGTAAGATGGATGTAATTTACAACCAAAGGGACGTGGAGAGCACAGAGCCAACGAGGGAAGAATCAAAGGAGAGGAAAAGATGAGAGACATGAAATCCTGAGTGGGGAGAGTGAGGGGTTACACAGAAATGGACAGAGGAAAACTACCTCCAGTCAAAAGTCAATGTGGCATTTCGGGGGACAGAAACAACAAAACAACATGCTTCTGAATTTTCAGTTAATAAATTACGGGACTAAAACTCCTCATGTAATAAAGCGTATTCGTTAGTTGAAAACTATATTGATCATATCTGTCTAGATTTGTCCAACTTCAGCGTTTCATTAACACTGCAGTCAATCTGTCATACTGGATTAAACATAACATAGGGCCCGGTGTAAGAGTATAGTGGCTAAAGTCCTCATCTTGAACATGAGGAATCCCATATGGGCACTGGTTCTAATCCTGGCAACCCTGCTTCCCATCCAGCTCATTGCTTGTGGCCTGGGACAGCAGTTGAGGATGACCCAAATCCTTGAGTCCCTGCACTTGCATGGGAGACCTGAAAGAGCTCCTGGCTCCTGACTTTGGATTAGCTCAGCTCCAGCTGTTACACTCACTTGGGGAGTGAACCATTGGATGGAAGTTTTTTTTCTCTGTCTTTCCTCCTCTCTGTATATCTGCCTTTCCAATAAAAAAATAAATAAATCTTTTTTTTTTAAAAAGAAAAGATGAGCTGAATTCCTTTTTAAAAACATTTTATTTTTAATATTGTTTGCATATTGTTTACGTGCCCACGTGGGCCTCTGATTAGTTTAGGGAAGGTCAGTTATGGAGGAAGGTGGGTGAGACAAATGCTTCAGTCTCTCTCTCTCTTTTTTTTGCCCCGTGTCTGCAGGGGAGGAGGAGGAGAAGGCCACTCCTTGCTTTCAAACTGCATCAGCACCCAAGGGTGGGGCATGGTCCTTTGGTGAGGCCCTAGAGACCCTGATGTGGAGAAGCATGTTTTGATATGCACACTGCAGCATATCCAGCATATCCAGCAACTGTGGAGGCCCAGTCCCAGTGCATGCACTCTAAGGTAAGGCTACATGTCTAGTTCTTTTCCCCGTGGCCAGGGTGTGAGTCTAGCAGTCTAGTTGGGGAATCCGCAAGAAACCTTGTCTGAGGTGACTTCAGACCTGATTCTCATGTGCATCAGCGAGTACCGGGTCAAGTGTGATCTGTCTCCTGTACCACAGGCTGAATTCTTTACCTCATGTTTGTCCGCTTTTTCCTTGTTGATGGCAGAGAGAGGTAGACTCGATGGCAAGGGTGACAGAAATCAATGCCTTGTTTGGCCAGTGGTGTCACAGAGCTATGCTTTAAGAAGAGGCACAGATAATGGTTATGCTCTCCAGGCTCTGCCTGTGTCTGAGTAGACTGAAGAATAAGTGACTATAGTCTCACGCTCCAGGAACGAAAGCAAGGGAGGCTAAGCGCAAAGAACGACTTAGAGGGCACACTACCCTGTGTCATTCATGGTCGGCTGGGTCCTTTGTGTCATCTCATTCAGTTTTCTCAGCAATGCTCTCAAGCAGGTATGTTCATGTTAGACATAAACATTATAACGTAAAACACAAAACTAAGAGGGAGAGTGTTTTCATAAGTTAGTTCCTTCCCCAAAATGTAACTGTGCAATGGGGCCAGCCTGAAGCTGCGAGCAGGAAACTTGACTGGGCAGTTGTCACCACCGATTCTCACCCAAATGCCTTACCATGAAGCTGTAGTCAGTGGACAGAGCTGGGAATCAAATTCAAATACTCCAATGTAGGATTCAGGCTTCAAGGTTAGCGTCCCCACTACTAGACCAAACGTCTGCCTCGCATGTTTGATTTACAGATGAGAAAAGTATGGTTTGGCGAGATGTGGACACTTCCCAGTGACTAATAGCTGTGCACATCAGTAAACTCATGCTCATGCATTCTTTTATTGCCTTGGAATCTGCATGTGGGGAGGAGAAGGGGTGTTTCCTGTAGGTAATTTATTATGTGTCAAGTTACTTGTCAGTGTCTCTCCCGAGCCTCAGTCTGCTAGACACAAAGCTGCAAGCTTGCTTTTTGAATTTTTGGTAATCTGCCTGAGAATGAGCCGTTTCCCTTAGGAAGTGCAGTATCACCTCTAAGGTCTATGCGTCTGTCCCCTGCCTTCCTTGCCAGACTAATCTCTCTCCGCACAAAGACCTCACTCTGTATTCCACACGCACTGGAGCTCTCTCCATCTTCGAACACAAGCATGTTCTCTGTCTACTGCTCATATCTACAAACACCATTCCCTTTAACTGAAGTCACTTGTCCTGTCTTAGCCAGGGTTTCTGCTGGGCTATGCCTGAGTAATTGCTTACTGCATAAGGTCTCTGCTGGCTCCTCGTTCTGTGATAGCCTCTGCAGTTCCTTTCAGCAAGGTGCATTGCATCTGCTGTTTTTAATAAGTTTTATAACAGCAAAGGTGAAATCGTATGTACAAAGTTTCATTGACTTGCCACTACCCAGCACACCCCCTCTACCTCACTCCAGAACTTAGTATGCACTCCTTGTATACAGGCCAATATTAAATGCTGAATATTGAATTTAAATCCAAATTCTACCTGCTTAAATATATTTCCAGTTATTCTGTGTGATTATTCATTTATGCCCGAAGTGTAACCACATTTTGTAAACACGTTAAGCATATGTTCATGAACACATAGAAGCATAAAACCGTATGGCATTTACTGCAAAGACTTTGTACTTACTTGAGTCTATGAAGATACAAAAAATGTATATGTCTCTCTGTTACTGTGGAATGGCTTTGTTTTATTTGCAGCAAGCTTGGCCAAAAGCATAATTAGCACTTTTTAGAGCAAAGAGACAGAGTCTGACATCATTCACCTTCTGTCTGGGGCAAAATTAAAAAGAGAAATGTAAGGTGTGAAGATTTGGAGGTACTCAGAATATATCAATTATTTATATTAACAGTCATTATCTGACTAAAAGGCAGGATAAAGGCTTTGGGGAATAGTAGGTTCATACAATTTCTCTCTAATTACTCTAATTTACTGTAATTAAGACACTAAAATAATCCTGAGAGAAAGCAATAATGCCTTTTAGTATCAACTGTGAAAGGGAAAAGCTATTCTGCATTTTTAGCCTTATTTACTATAACTTTCCAATGTGACAAAAATACTGATTCTGACTTTGATAAGTTTTAACAACTATGACTCTTAGAACTCGTAACATGTGAAACTTGAAATTGTAGCATTTAAATCTCTAAAGTATTTATAAACTCATAAAATACAGCATATCTGTACCTTTTATGAGCTCTGATAACATTATGGCTTTTGGAACAGGGCCACTTTGTATTTCAAGAATAGAGAAAATATAAAGAAATAAGTATGAATTAGGTGTATGCTTTATAGAAGTCACTTCTAGATGGTGAAAATGATTTGGAAGACAGAATCACCCCCCATAAAGTATGATTTATATAATTTAATAAACCCATTCAGAAAGCAAACTAATGCCACAAGACATTTACTTCATATAATTATGGCCCTATTTCTGTTATGGTATGGTTGCTTCATTTTTTTTTAAACAAAAGCATAGTTTAACATGATAGTCCACAGCATTATAAGTGGCTGCAGGTTATACTAAATGAATATACCACAGCCTATTTGTTCATGTTGCAATTCAAGAAACTATGGGACTTGAGCATCTTGGAGGTTGGAAAGACTCCAAGGGACTCAATTGGTGGAGGAGACACTGCACGGCACATGTACAACATCTGATTCCTTAAAGACCTTTCAGAGAAAGGCAAATTGAGATCTTATGTTACACTCATGAGATGTTTTTATAATTTCTTTTTGTGTGAAGAGTGTGAATCGCAGCAAGTCAGAGAAAAGCTGCATTTCTAGTATTTCTTCTCCCACATCCAACACTGGCAAGAAGAGTGTTTCTCTTTGGACATGCCTGGAAAACGTTTTCTGTAGATGGTATTCACACCACCTGGTTTAGTTTAAAGAATATAATCATTATTAGTGTAAATGCCACCGAGTACTTCAGGCTGCCCTCTATCCAACTGCTGCCAAAAATTCCTTCAAGCTTCCTGTTTTACTGAGTAACTGTTGTCTAAGATTTTGTGCATTTGTTCATCTGCTTTATTAGTTCACTTGAGATATAGGCAGCCCTAGATGATAAATTGTTTAGGTTTGATTTTTTTTTAATTTCAGAAAATTGGGAATACAATACTTATTTATTGCTATGCTATTTCACTCAACATATTCTGAGACCTATATGAGTTAATTTCACCACAGCACATTCTATGAATTGAATTGTATGAATACATCACATTGTGTTTCTTCATTTTTTGTTGTTAAACATCTGATCTGTTTCAGCTTTATAACAATGCAGCCACGATCTCCTGGTACATCCCTATCCCCTTATCTGGAGCATACAGGTGTTTCTTCAGGGTCTGGGGTTACCGATAGCCAGAAGCAGGAATGTGTGGGTTGCTAAGTATATGTTGTTCTTCATAATGCAATACAAATTATTTTCCATTAAAAATTCATTACTATGTTAATCAACACTACCAAAGTGTTCCCATAGTTCTATATGCTTACTGTTGTTTGGTAGACAATGTCTACCTTCCAATGGACTGAATGTTATCTGAAGAGAGGTGAGGTTTACCTGTATTTTTGCTAAGGCTGGATGAGAACATGTGCTGCGTTACATATTTTATAAAGTAGCTCTATTTTTAAAAGGATTAATTTTTATAGGAAGGGCAGAGTTACAGAGAAAAGGAGAGACAAAGATCTTCAACCATTTATTCACTCCCTAAATGACTGCAATGGCTGCAATTGAGCCAATCCAAAGCCAGGAGCCAAGAGCCAGAAGTTTGCCACAGGGATGCTGGGGTGTAAGGATGTGGGACATCCTTCTCTGCTTTCCATGCCATAAACAAGAAACTGAATGGAAAGTGGAGCAGCCAGGACTTAACGAGCACCCATAAGGGATGCCAGTGCTATAGGCGGGAACTTAGCCTGCTACACCATGACACCCAGCCCAAGTAGCAACATTTTTTACATTTTTTTTTGCTAGAGTATGAAATTGATTGGCTTCTGATACCAAGATTAACCTATGAACATGTTTGCCATTAATTAAATTACAAGAAAACTGGACTTATATTTCACTTTGAGATCATAAAATGTTCCTGTTGTTTGCAATTATAAATATAGACACGTGTAAGAGAACTCATGCTTTCTTTATGAGAGACTCTTCCATCCTCTGGCCTACTTCTCAGATGGCCACAATGGCCAGGGGTGGGCAGGCTGAAGCCAGGAGCCAGGGGATTCATCTGGATCTCCCATGGCGGTGGCCTGGGTCCAAACACTTGGAACATATTCTGCTGCTCTTCCCAGTCATTAACAGGGAGCTGAAGCAGAAGCAGAGCCCCTGGAACATAAATCGACCATACGGTAGGCTGGCCCCTCAGGTGGTGTTTTTTGCCCCTTATGCCACATTGCTGGCCCTTAGTTTTTGAATGATTACCAAAATGAAAGGACATTTATGGCATTGTTACATCAGAAGTCATGTGTTGTTAAATGGGAACATTGTGATGGAGTAAAAGTCAGAATGTTATGATGTATTAATTCTCATAACTGCAAGTTTTCTAAAACATGGGCATAATAAGAACAAAGCATTTGTCAATACTTTTAGTATTCAAATGCTGTATAATCTATACACCTTTAAAAAGTTGAAAATGATGTTTTTCCTTAACTATTTTGTTAGTAAAGTGCATACTTATTTGATACTCTTTTATTTTTATTTAAAATATGGTGAGAATTTTTGCTTGTATGGAACAGAATGTGGCAGGAAACAACTATTTGAATTCCATCCAAAAGCGTAGAATAATTTAAGTGAAAATGATGCTTCATTACTAGATCCTTGGCTTTTACAGACTGTTTAAAGAGACTAGGATAAATAGTGAACCTCTGATGTATTTATGGGGCTTCCAATCTTCAGCCAGTGTTAACAAAAGAAATCATTTTATAACGTGTTTCTTGAGATTCCAAAGAAACCGTTATAAACCAGGTGGCATTAAATGCAAAGAATTTACTTTCTCATGGTTTTGGAAGTGTACAGTCCCAGTCTCTCACGTGGTAGCAGTGACTCAAGGACATTAGCCACCACTTGCTGCTTCCCAGTGCACGTTAGTAGGAAGCTAGAACATAAAGCTACGGTAGCAGACACAAGTACTTGGGCTGTGCTCCTCCACTTTCCCAGTAAAGTGCCATATCTTCTGCTTTCTAAGGTGTAATCACAGAAAGCTAGATCAGATGCAAAGATGCCAAGACTTCATGCAAACTCTGATATGGCATATGGACATCTCAAGCGGTGATTCAGGCAGAGAAACACCTGCCTTACCAGCTTTCTTCTTTTGAAGAGAACTGCAATGAGTGTCTTCACATTCATAGAATTTTATTTTTAGGGTTTATTAATTCGTGATATATATATATATATATACACACTTTGTATATACACATATATATATATACACTTTGTATATACACTTGTATATATATATATATACACTTTGTATATACACTTGTATATATATATATATACAAAAGTATAGTATTTTTTACCATAATGTGATTATGAAAGAAAAGAACAAGTAACTGTAAATAGTTGAGAATTGGTTTCTCAGATGTCACGTGTGTGCTAGCCCTGCCAAGTGAGCTGAAGGAACAAATAGAAGCTGACAGCAAAGACCCTTGAGCGGATCTCTCTTGTCTCAGCAACATAGTGTAAAATACCATGTAGCCTGTGACCTGGCAGTTTCCTGATTCTATGAAGATGGCCTCTGGCCTCAAACTTTAGTCTTGCTAATATGAAAAATGACAAAGGTGAGAAATCTGCCTAGACTCATTCACGGGCATGTTAAATTTATGAGTAACTGTTGCTGTTTTGAAATAAATCAAGGTGAACACAACTTAAATGGAGCTAAGACATCTTTCCCATCAGTTTTGCATGTGGGTGGGTTGAAAATCTAGCTAGCTGGATTTAGCTCATTACTATGTGATGGTGTTAGGATGATATGCTGATAGGGTTCAGATAGGGTCTGGGAATACCTGTACACAATGTTCAGCCTCAGCCATTCTTCCCATGAAGTCACTGGGAGGGGAAGACAGATGCAAAGAAGGAAACATGTGGCTTAGGAGTTGTGCCTAAACTCTAAAGCAGAGTATTCATAACCAAGTTTGGGCCAAGCAGAGTTTTTTTGACTTAGATTTCATAAACAATCTTTTTTTACATTTCATTTTTTAGGATGTTTACATAATCGAGAAGGATGCATGCCCACGTGGACCACAAATTAGAGTGGGAAGGGTGGAGTATTAGGGGAAGGGGGTGAGACCATTGTTTCCAATTTTCTTCTTCCACTTCCTGTATCTGGGGGGAGGGTGGAGAAAGGGAGAGAAGCTGCACTCAGCATCCCAACTGCATCATCAGCCAGGGTTGGGGCTGGCTACCCGATGCCTTTCCAGGGTCCCCAATGTGGAACATGCTCCAAAAGCAGTGTTCAGATGGTTTTGATATTTCTGAAATGCTGTTCATTTAATTGATCCAAGGATGAGGAAATCCTTCCAAGGTCTATTGGCTGACATTGTCCACCTTAGAGTCTCCACTTGCCCAGATATTTGCTGTCAACACTTCACTGGGAGAGTTATCCAATTTGTTTTACCCTCCATTCTCTGGTTTGGTACTAGATGTCCTCTGCAGGCCCTAATGGGCTGCCATATCTCCCGCATGTATCTGGACATGCTGGCCATTGCACTCTCTTCTGCAACTGAGGAAGCCCAGTTCTGACACACGTATTCAACCATCAGACCACAGATCCTGTGATTCTCCTTGTGGTTGGAGTTCTGAGCCTGACGGTTCAGCAGGGGTTCTCCAAAGAAATCTTGTCTAAGGTGACCCCAGACCTGACTCTTGTGTGTGCTAACTAGTAAACCAAGGGATGCTGCAGCTCATTCCATTCCTACCAACCACACACTCTGCTCTCTTGTACACCAGTGGGAGCTATGGCCCAGTTGGAGCAATCCCCAATAACCCTTACCAGGCCCACCATCAGCCACACATTTTGTTTATGCCAGTATGTGAAGCAGACTGGTCCCACGTTCTCCACATCCCATTTGAATTTTGTACACAGTAATGGGTGCTGTAGCCGAGCTCAGCCCAACTGACCCCACTACCCAGCTCACACTAATGCTGGTGGTGCAACTGCTTGCCAAGCCAGGTCCACAACCATCCCTGATTCTCATGCTCACCAGTAGGAGCTGCAGCCCATCAGAGAGGTGCCCACAATTTCCCTAATAGACCCACTCCCAGCCCCAGATCTTGCATTTTCCCAGGTGGTTCTACAATCTAGCCTGGCAGGACTTGCCCCCATTACCAGCACTTGCCAACTGATGCTGAGGCAAAGCCAGACCAAACTGCATTTATTCTGGCTCATGCATGCACCAGTGGATACAGTTGCTTAGCTCAATGTGGTTCTCCCCCTAACCCAGCTCACATGCAGGGCAGTGGATGTTGTAGTTCTGCCTAGCCTTGTATGTCCCTAAACTCTTAAGCTTAGCAGCAGGAGCAGGGGTGTTCCCACTGGCCCCCAACACTGCTCACCCTCATCTCTGGGTCTCATGTGTGTTGGAGGGTGCTATGGCCTAGTCTGGCATGGCCTGTCTCACCTTGGAATTTGCTGTTAAGTACTGTAGCTGGGCCTGAACTGGCCTGCCTCAAGTTCCAGCCCATGCTGGTAGGTGCTGCAGTCTAACCTAGCCCAGCCAGTCCCCAGTCCCAGACCTAATGTGAGCTGGCTTGTGTTGTGGCCCAACTTGCCTGTCCTGCACCCCACCCTGATTCTCACATCTGTCAGTGGATGTTATGAACTGGCCCGGCTTGGTCTATCTCCATACCTGACCCACATCTATGCTGGTAGGTATTGTAACCTGGTACTATCTGGGTTGTACCCAGTTTTGTTTCTTGTGCTCACCTGCAGAGACTGTGTCCTGACAGAGGAGTTCTCCAAGCTCCTCTATCAAGTCTCTTCCCAGTGACAGATCTAGTACACATCAATGGGTGCTTGACCCAGCCTAACTTGGCCCACCTCCTGTCTTGGCAGGAACAGTGGCCTTGCCCAATCAACCCACACCCATTGTAGCTCTTATCACTGGGTACTACAGCCAAGTCCTGCCTGTTCCACACCAACACAGCTCTCATACGGTTCAGCAGGTGCCAAGACCTAACCCAGCTTGAGCTACACCCACCATGGCTCTCATGAGCACCAGCAGATGCTAGAGTCTAGCCCAGTCTGACATATCCCAGACCCAGTCCACACCCATACTAAGGTATACTGCAGCCATGTTCAGCCCAGCTCATTACCCACATTCCAGCTCTTACACTTACCAGTAGTAATAACAACCCAGCTGGGGCATCCCCATAGGTCCCTGACCAGGCTTGAACTCAGCCGCAGATATTGTGAATGCCAGTGGTTGCTCTGACCCAGCCTGGCATAACTCTTCCCCTGTCTTGGCCTTTGCCTCAGATGCTACAGCCTAGCCATGTCTTGCCTACCCACAGTCCAAATTTTTGCTGGTGGGTGCTGCAATCTAGCCCTGCCCAGTCTGCCCCTATCCATGGCTTTCATGCAAACTGGTAGGTATGACAGCCTAGCCCAGCGTGGTCCTTGCTCCAGCCTGGCTCCTGAACATGGCACTATGCTAAGGTTTACCAGGTCTGCCCCTCCCCCCACCTGCCCATGCCAACCAGCTCACACACTTGTTGACAAGTGGAGCAGTCTTGCCCATCCTGGCTAACATCCAGCACTGGCTCACATGTTCACCCATGGGAGCTATAGCCCAGCAGAGGAGTTCCTCAAGCTCCCCAACCAGGTCCACTCCCAGACCCAGATCTCATGTGTGCCAGAGGGTATTATGTCCTTACCCAACATAGTCTGCCCCCTCTGTCTTGGCCTTTGTGTGTGTCGGTGGATGTTGCAGCCTGGCCTGCCCTGCATCCTATTCTTGGATGTGCCTACAGGTGATGCATCCTGGGTCAACCCAGCCTGGTCCCAACCTCACTATCCAGTACCCCCAGTACCAGGAAGTTCCATTGTCATGTCTAGCCTCAGCCTGTCATCCACCCCAGCTCTTGAACAAACCAGCAGATATTGCAGTTCCAAACTGGTAAGCCCACATATGCACCATAGAATCAGCTCCCAGACTTGGTTCTCTCACATGCTGGTTAGTGTCATGGCACAGTATATCATTACCTATCCCCTATTTTGACACTGGCAGGTACTGTGATCTAGCCCTGCCAGGTAGGTCCTCAGCCCTAACTTTAGTGTGGGCCAGTGGGTGATGGTCAGAGGTGGTTGATGCTAACTAACTCAGCTCAGGTCTCCCATGTGGCAGGTGCAGTGGTTTGACTCAGAAAGGTCCTTTAGCTTCCCTTTTCCAAACTGCTCTGACTCATCCCCCTTGCTTATCTGCAAGTACAATGGCCTTGTCAACAGATGCCTCCCAGAAGTCATTTCTCACCTGAAAGGTACTTCTTCAATGCCCCACCCCTCACACACATCCCAGACCCCTTCTCTGATCAGTCCACAGCCCCTGCACCTGCAAGCGCATGGGTTCCTCAGCCCGGTCTTTTGGTGAGGTGGCGTGCTGTCCTGGATCCCTGTTCACCCACTTGAGATCCCAGAGCCAGTCCTCTGGCACAGGAGCTTGCCTGCAAGACTACGCCTCTGTCCATCCAGGACTCAAGCATGTTAACAAGCCCACAAGCCCAGTCCACCAGCACACCAAGCCAGCATGCCAGCTTGAGGTTGTAGCAACACCAACCCCGTCCCCCTATCTACCTGGGACACAAATATGTGGGGAAGTTCCCAGGTCCACTCTGCTTCCCTGGCCCCAGCTCAAGTCTCCAGGCCCCCTGAGGTTACTTAGACTCCTTCATAAGCAGTCTTGTAGCTTTTTTCTAGTCTGGTCAGACCTGAAGTTATGTTTATTATTATCAAAGTTGGACATTGAAACCAAAGCAGGCATGTGCAAATGTGTCAGCCCCCCCTCCCTTTTTTCCTCCTTATCCTATTTCTCTCTCTAAAAAGTAGAAGCACTGCAGTGGGGTTTCAACTCAGCGGTAAGTTGCCACTTGGGACACCCTCATCCTGTGCACTCGAGTGCGCAGTACAAGCTGCTTCCAACCCAGCTTCCTGGTGTTGTGTATCCTGAGAGGTAGCAGATGATGGTGTGAAGTGCTTGAACACAATGTCAGTGGTACATTAAGCCTGAGATTACAAAGTAAATGGAAATTGTGCTATTGCAAAAGTTAAAAGAGGAAGAAAGGAGAGTAGATTCAAGGAGGGGATGGAGTATAATTATCCTCTTAGAATCGTATCTATGGGGCTCAGTGCTGTATCCTAGTGAATAAAGTCATCACCTTGGACGTACTGGGATCCCTTATGGGTGCTGGTTCCTGTCCTGGAGGCTCTGCTTCCCATCCAGTTTCCTGCTTGTGGCCCAGGAGGTGGTCAAGTACAGCCCAAACCCTTGGGACCCTGCACCTGCATGGGAGACTTGGAAGAAGGTCCTGGCTCCTTGCTTTGAACCACCTCAGGGCTGACTGTTGCAGCAGCTTGGGGAGGGAATCAGCAGATGGAAGATCTTCCTCTCTGTCTCTTCTCTCTGCATGTCTAGATTTCCAATAAAAAATACATTTTTAAAAAGAATCATATCTATGAAATAGTCTTTATATTAATACATTTTAAAAAGAATGAAAAAGTAAGATTCCATTCTGTAAGATTATACTTTTAAGACCTTTCAAATATTCTCTTAGAGACTATGCTGATATACATCTTTTGTTTTTATATTCCCAAAGTATTTCTAGAGAAAAAAATTAAAATATTGGGAGGGTAGGAAGAGGACTCATTGAATCAAATCCTTCCTCATCTGACACATATCCATCTCCTGACCCACCAACCATTTATGTAAGGGAAGGGTAGCATCAGTATGCTGAATTCCCTTCTCCATTTCCCGTAGGCTTCCTTATTAATAGATAACATCCATTGGATAAATAATAGATCTAACCTTAGTGAACATTTTTACTATTATTTAGTTTTTTTTTAAATATTTTATTTGAATGGTAGATTTACAGAGAGAAGGGCAGAAAGAGAGGGAGATCTTCCATCCACTGGTTCATTCCCTAGATGGCCACAATGGTTGGAGCTGATCTGATCTGAAACCAAAAGCGTCTCCTGTATCTCCCACATGGGTGCAGGTTTCCGCAGACTTGAGCCATATTCTACTGCTTTCTCAGGCCGCGATTCAGCAGGGAGTTGAATTGGGACATGAATCTGTGTCCATATGGGATACCAGTGCTATAACACAAAGGGTTAGTTTGTTGAGTGATCTTGCCAGTCCCAAGTTAAAAAAAATAAAGTCAGCATTTGTGTATGCACAGCATCAAAAAAGTCAAGCATATAAACTAATATATGAAAATTCTGTCACATACAAACATGCTCCCTTAGTGTTGCCATTTCTTTTTACAATTGTGCATATTGTGAAGCTCTTCCAATTATCTTTTTACTTGCTTTAAGGTATGTTTAATGAGCAAGATTTCTATCTTAGTATAGTTAGATGTATCAGACTTTCTAGTAAGTAGTTCCTTAGCATTACTTAAGAAATTCTTCACTGTCGAGGTCTAAAGACAGTCAATGTACTTTCTGTTAAGAATGCTCAGTTTCTATTTTAACATTTATATTCTCAAACCATCTGGGGATAATTCTTTTAAATTGGGCATGATGTAGGGATATAATTTCATCTCTTTGTAAGTTGGCAATTTTTTACTTGAGTTATTCTTCTTCTCTTGATGATCTAGCCTAAGGCCACTTCAAATTATCTCCTTGAAAGTTTTCAGATTCTCAGTGTAGTGTAAGCTAGCCATATGGCTGGTATGGGCTGATCCATTATCATGTCCTCACAATACTGGAGAAATCCAAGTTCATTTGTTGTTTTTAACTGCATGCTGTGTATTTCTGATTTAATTTTATTTTGGAAGCTTATGTATTTTGTGTTTCTCAGCTTTTTAATGATACCTTCTATTTGTTAACAATCGAACTTCATTTGTTGTTGCCTGTGCCAGCTCCCCACAAACAGTAATCTTTTAGCATTTTACAGAATTATCAAGATAGTTTGCCACTAGCTTACCTCCTAGACTTTCAAGTTTGTGCAAAGCGATTTGAATTCCAGTATCAATACTTTTACCAGAGTGATTAAGTGTAAGTTATTTAAACACTTGTGCCCCCCAAATAAACAACAAAATATTACCAATTATCACCTAATACTTTTCTCAGCTTAGTCCTGGAGGAGCCATTTTGAAACACTTTATATTCAGGCAATAGAGTTCACGAGTGAACTGTTTTTGTAAATTTGCAATAATTTTTTTTTCTTCATTACTTCAATTCTTAAACTAACCTTCATGTCTTAAAATGATATCTCTATATAAGGAAAAGTAGCATAAAATATAGTGAACAAATAATGTTTTTGTACTAAGTGTTAACATCGAAAAAATGTTACAAAGTTAGAAATTAAAAACCAAGAAAATCACTTAGAAGGGAAATACTTAGCAAACAGGAGAAACAATGATACCTAAGAGAGGATGCAGCAGCAGTCAGAGGTTTTTATTAGCAGAAGACATTCTTCTAGTTTGGAAGCACAGGGACTAATCAGTAGTATTTTCCTAAGTGGATAGATAAACAGCCATTTTACACATTTAATCACACTGCCAAACAGTAAGTATTCCAATAGAGTAAAACATGGCAGTCATCAGTGACAGGCTATTTACAACATAAACATAATTTACAAATTTATTTTGAAGAGTTTTATTATGAATAATATACATTTAGAACAGTCTAATTCTCAATCACCTACCTTTCTTTTAATGATGTAGCTGATTTTTACAAAAATTTTATTTTATGACACAGTTCCATAGGCTCTGGGATTCTCCCAACCCCTCCCCAAACCCTCCCCCCATATTGATTTCCTCCATATTATTACAGCAGTACAGCTCATAACCAGTCATAATTCCATCATTGCGGGCATGGACCATGCAGGGAGTCCAGCATCTTATTGTCCAGATAAATTCAACAGTTTTATTGGGAGACCACCCTTGATCTGAAAGTAGAGTTGGCAGAATATCATCTCCTCTAATGAAAAGCCACAACATAAATTCAACAACAGGAAGAAACATGGAAGTTTACAACATCATGAAGTCAATTGACATGGTACTGAGTAACCTATATGTTAGAAAATGCAAGTTCTTGACCACATCCTGTAGCTACTTCATTGACATTTCAATTAGTTAATGCATCATCAACTGCTATAAACCTTAAAATGCTTACAGGGTACTATTCAGTGCTCTCGTGTCTTTTTTTCTTTTTTTCTTCATATTTATATTTAACAGCTTATAGTACTCAAGTGTGATTTTTACTGAGCTTCGTGAATTTTAGGATAGTCCAAACAGGCTTATAACTCTAACTAGTCATTTGTTAATGATTGAAGAGCAGAACAGTTTTAGGAGGGGTGTGCAGAGAAATCTACAATACCTTAGTGAGGAGTAACTGATCTTTGTGTCCTACCTAGTAAGGTATATGGTAGTCCAAGCTGACTTTTTCTTGTCTGTTCTAAGCTTTCCTTATTGGTCTCTCTCTGTATATCTGATCTAATTTGGGGGGCTCTGGCATGACCCTTATGGTCACTGCAAGAGAGGGTGGGGAGCCAAAGTTGGAGTAAGTAAGGACCAGAGAAGGCTCCTCTGCAGGGTCCTGAAGGAAGTTTACTGTTCTGTTTCTGAAGACCGCTCGGGGTTCCTGGCTGTTGTTCTGATGTCATTAGATCCTGTGAGGAGGGTTCTGGGCTTCTTCCATCCCAGGTGGGAGATCCGATAGGGAATGGTTGAACTCAGAGTTCTTGGCCTACAAGGGCACTCCACTTCCCTGTGATCTCCTTGGCGATTGGGATACAGTCCTTGGTGAGGATCCTGGAGTCTCTGAGGTTGGGTTACAAGCCTCCTCCTGTCCTCCTGCTCCACTCTGGCGTCCTCTCCTGCTCTGTGCATATAACCTCTTGTTAAGAGGCTGTCAGGATCGCTCTTGGATTCCACTGTATGTCTTTATAGTTTTTGCTAATGACTAATGTGGATTTGAGTCTGCTGTCTGTAAGTTACCTGTTACAATCTTGATAGATTATACTTAACATCTTCCTCATACACTTTAAGAAAGTGGAAAATTTCTCTGCTGTCCCCACCCATTGTGGAATAACATAGGGTATTAAAAGCATATCAGGCTTTTCAGTTCTTTGATGTAGATCATAAGCAGTCAGTCTCTGATTGATTATTCGTTCATAGGATACATCATAATATCTTATTGCGTGTGATACAGGCTGTTTGAAGGTGTAATAATATTACAATATACAGGTACTATTTTTAGGATTTACATTGTCAATCACGTAACTTTAACTGGTCTTATCTTTTCATCTATAATTGGGTATTACTAGTTTTGGGGCTTTTGTTCTGTTTAAAAGATGTATATATGTAAGTACCTGAGACCTTTAATGCTTTTACATTTTAAAAATACAATTTTTTTTATCTATTGTACTCTTCCTCCTCCCACTTTGTACTTGGAAGAATTCTAAACCTATGGAAAAATGCATTCCATATCTTTCATCTTGTTTCAGCAGTTAGCATTTTGTTATATTTATTACTCTACCTACATAGAGTATTTTTAATACTTTCTCTGTAAGTAGATGGTAGAGATTGTGACACATTAGTGAGAAGCTGGAGGCAGAAGCAGAGTGTGTATTTGAGCCCAGGAATACTGCTGTGAAATGCAGGTATCCCAAACAGCAAGCTTAATTGCTGTGCAAAACACCTCCGCCCAGGAGTTTTATTTAAAGTATGCTCCAGTTGAAATTTCTCCAGTTGTTTTAATAATGTACTTTATGGCTGATTTTTAGTTATATCAAGAAGTGTGTATTACATGTAGTTGTCACATCTTTAGTCATTTAATTTGGGATTGTTTCCAGTTCAGTTGTATATTTAATAACTTTTGAATTATCTGAAATTTGTGAAAACTTATGCACATACAAAATTTAGGTAGAGGGTGGTATAAATGAATAACTACATGCTACATTCATCACATAGCTTCAACAGTTATCAACACATGGATTATCCTGTGTAGAAAGACTACCTACATGAGAAAAAAAATGCTATAATGCTTTCTGAATTCTGATGTGTCTGAACATGTCTTTCTTTTGCCATACACATTTACAAAATTTATCTGAGTATAACAACATGGCCACAATCCTGAAAGATTGCTCTATTTTACAGTAGCATTAATCTTATAGCTAAAAAAAAAATACAAAGGCAGGCCAATTCTTTGTAGACAACCAAATTAATTTTTCTTAATGGAAACTTATGAGATTTCATTTGCAATTGCAATTCAGAATTTTCCCTTGTAGGTATGTAAATGGGTACTTTCTACCAAAATTCAGTCCTGTACTCAAAGGAGATCCTTTATTAGAAATACAAGTTTTAGCCCTATTTTGTTTTATTGTTTTATTTACTATTGCCTATTACAGACTTTGTTTCTGCTTGGCCTTTTCATTCTGGGAAATACTCACAGGAGCATGGAAGGAATGATGTAGGCCATTGTTCCAGTGTGAATATGGGAGTTGTTCATACCTGCTGTTAACATTTGCTCCAAACTCAGATGTGTCCCATCTTTTGAGTTTCAGATCTTTCCATCCCATAAAGAATTGAAGAGAACCTTGAAAATAGCTTTATGCTGAATTCCAGGATTTTTTTTAGACATCAATTTTTAATTTGTTATTTCATTGTTTGACCAGCTAAAAGAAATAATTCAGCAACCTGCTCCATACCTTTTGATATCAGCAAGTGATTGTGCCAATCAATCACTAATGTCTAGGACATGAAACCTCAGGAGGAGTCTCCATCGGGAATGGCATATTTATGTGCAATAACTCAGTAAATAAAGCTGTCTCTTTGAAAAATGACTTTATTTCTAAAACTGTGTATTGATCTGGTTGTGTTTATCTTCCATATTAATACAATAATTATATAAGTGAGTCTATTTCAAACAAGCCAAGTTAATGTCTTCTGTTTTCTTGGATACTTGGATATCTTCCTCCCTTGGGTCTTTTTTGGGGGGGGTTGCTTTTGAAAAAAACACATTTCCAAATACTGTGGTAGTAATAAACAGATTGTTTCCATACACTTTAGAGTAGTGATTTTCAGCAATTTTTGTTTATTACACTGAGGAAGTACTTTTAAAGTACCATTGCCTGGGTCACATCCCAGAACAATTAAAACTCTAGATCTGCGGCCTGGGTTTCTGTACTTTGTAAATATACTGATTATTTTAATATGTCCAGATGGTTTCTGATTTATTATAGTCTGAATTATGATTTTTCTATTTTATGACAGTGAAACATGATATGCATTCAGTGGAAACTACACTTTGAATTTTGATGTTTTCCTGGCTAGCAATATGTGATGCTGGGCTGTGGCAGTGAGCCACAGCTCCCAGCCAACCATGAAGTTATGAATGCAGACAGTCAGCCTGCTGCAGTGCACTGTATTGCTGAGCTATGATTTTCAGTGGGTCAGGTGTTTCAAGTACGATATTTTTCAAGGAATGAAGGGTTTATTATGACATAACAACATTGTAAGATGAGGAGTACACGGGTCCAAGTTAAAAATCACGTCATGGCAGGCCTGGCACAATGTCTCAACTGGCTAATCCTCTTTCTTCAAGTGTGGGATCCCATAGGGCTCCGGTTTGTGTCCTGACTGGTGCACTTCCCATCCAGCTCTCTGTTTATAGCCTGGGAAGGCAGAGGTGGCTAGCCCAAAGCCTTGGGACCCTGGCATCCATGTCCTTTCCATTTCCTGGATTGTGTCCTCTCTGCTTCATCCTGATTAAATGTTTCACCATCCATTTAAACGTGTCCTTACCCTATTCTGCCATCTGGATTCTCCCTCATAGTTGACATTTTGAAATTTATATTTCTTCTTAAAGAAGTCCGCATGACCTCTTTCTATAATTGAAATGTTCTGAGGGAAAGAGGAGGAGAAGTGATATATTAAAATATTTGTCATTCTCAATCCTAAGTGGAAAATGCTCCTGCAGAAAGAGCTTAATTCATGACTGGAGAATAGATACTTTGACAATCTGTATTATTTTATTTGCCTTTCTAATAAATAATGCATGTTTTCTGCAAGGAAATTTAATATAAGTACTTGAAATCAGTTTTTTAGAGAAAGGTAAAAAATACAAAAGATAAAAATCTTCTCAGCTATATCAATCTGATTAAAAAGGAAAGGCAAACACAAATTTATTTAAGCTCATTCATTCATTTCACAACATTTATTCCTAAATGAATAACATTATTTCATGTACCCAAAACATGTCTATAGTATAAAGACAGAAATAGAAGGAAAAAGTGAGAATATGAGAGTGAAGTGTTTTAAGATATAATCAATTCTTCACATCAAATTGATTTAATGATCATTTTATTGAGAAATAAGAGCACACAGTTGGGTCCAGTGCTGTGGCTCAACAGATTAGTCTGCCACCCTGTGATGCTAGCATGCCATATGGGTTCTGGTTCATGTCTTGGTTGCTCCATTTCCAATCAAGCTCCCTGCTTATGGCCTGAGAAAGCAGCGTAGAAAATAATGAAAAGATCAATAGAACTTTATACTTACCTTTTTTTTTTTGAAAAGATAAGATTGGCAAGCCTTTACTTAAGAAAAGAGAGGATTCAAATAAATGAATTACACCAGAAAGAAGGAACAGTATAACTGATTCTAAAGATACACAAAGGTTCATAGAAGAGTACTATGAGCAGTTGGCCACCAAAAAAATGGATAAATGATATCTGAATTTCTTGCAAACAATGCCTTCTCCCGGAATGTTATTAAGCCATTGAAAAGAAGGGATTCTTCAGCAATACTGTGGATGAATTAGAGCATCTTATGGTCAATGAACTAGAGCTAGACACAGACAAATGCTGCAGGATGTTATTCAAATGTGCAGTCCAAAACAGAAAGGTGATTTCCAGTATGAAATGGGAAATGAGTAACCTGTTAGTCAAAGGATACAAACTTTCAGTTTTAGCATGAAAAGGTCTGGGGATCTAATGAATAGCTTGGTGGCTACAGTGGACAGAATCCTTTGTTTATTTGGAATTTTGATAATGGAGTGGAATTCAAGTATGTTCACTAGACCACACCCCCTCCAGTGGGACATATGAATGATTTTTATTGTGCCAATTAATTGATTATGGCATTATCATTATTATCGATGAGTATGTGTTTCAGGCCTTTAGGTTGAATTCCTTGAATAAATGAATTTTTTCACTTCTCAGGTATGGTCTCTGGAAACTGAAAAAAGTGCATTGGAAAAGAGCTAAAAAGAAGATAATGTGATGAGTGCTTATTTATTACTCTATGCCTGTTAATGTGCAGGGAGCCCAATGGTGCACAAAGGAGCTGTATTTTCTGTATTGTGGAACTGAGATAGTAAGTAATTACCTTGCACTATGAGGTGGTTTTGCTGCATGCTGTGATCCTAATTGAATGCTATCTATCTTTTGCTTTTATCCTAACAGGACTATTAAACACATTTGGATTTCCTTGGAATTATTTAGACATAAACAGGTAAGACATCAGCATTAGTAAGAAATAACTAGCTTCTAAGAAATGTTATTAGGAATAATTTTTCAATATAATCCATAAAGTAATAATACTCATCTCCATTAGTGATATACAAGTCTCATGGTTCTCCCCTTACTTTTGTCTAATGCATTTTGAATAGGTAGATGTTTTAAAGCACTCTTGTTGATATAGTTCCAGCTTATTTTCTTTGCAGTTGTTTAATTCACTCTGTTCAATCACTCATTGATTAACTTATTCAAGACTGATTGATTGATGTGTATACATGTGGTTTCTTAAGGAGCTGAAGAAAAGAGGAATCAAATATGTATGAGAGGTAAATCCAGTCTTAGAAACATTACTGACCAATCATATACTACTAATAAACAGGCATGTACTCAGGATATCATAATGATAATTTTTTTCCCCAGAAAAGAATATTTGTACTTCCAGGAGAAAGAATCTATTCTTTATGCCATTTCGATGATTGTGGAAGTATTTGGCATGATCTGGGTATGTGTGAGGCTAGGTTAGGCTGTAGTGAGAGTCAGAATGGGTGCAGGGCAGACAGGTTGGGCTGCAGTACTCACCAGTGAGGCCAGGACTGGGAACCAGCCATGTCAGGCTGGGTTGCAGCATCTGCTGGCATATGTGAGATTTGGAGCTGGGAGGAGGTTTGGAGGGAAACTTGGGGAACTTCCTAGCTAGGCACAACTCCCAAAGATAAATGTGAGAGCTGGGCTGGGAGTGGGCTGGGTTGAACCAGTCCACAGCACACATTGGCATAAGTAAAGCCTAGACAGAGTTTAGGCCGGTTTTTGTTGGACCATAACACCTGCAAGTTCACATGTGGATTGAGGCTGGATGAGACTGGGCTAGTCTATTGTGCCCTATGGAGAAATCTGGGACTGGAGGCATGGCTGGCTGAGCCAAGTTACAGAACTTGATGGCAAATGTTGAGCCTGGAGTGGGGGAGTGGAGGTGAACTGGTCTGCAGGCAGATGAGTCTAGGGGTGTGCTAGGCTTGGCTAGGCTACTATACCTGCTGGTGTGCATGAGAGCCAGAATGGGTGGAGGCCAGCTGGGCCAGGCCATAGCATCAACTGGCAAGTGCCAGGACTGGGAGTGAGTCATGTCAGGCTGGATGTAGTACCTTCTTTCAGGTGTAAGATCTAGGGCTGGGAGCAGGTTGGAATTCAAATTTATTCTTCTGAGTCTGTTATTCTACTCATTCTTATTTAGGGATTCTTTCCTGGATAAGTTTTGCATCCAATTAGCATCCTGCAATGTATCTCCCTAGAGTGCATAGTTCTAGGGCATCAGAAGCTGTTAATGGAATGGATTCTAGTTAGTCCTGTCACAGTGTGTTTTAGGGCTTTGGGTGAAGTTGATCAGTGCTGCCTTGCCAGAACTGGTCAATAACAATGCTAGAACCTCACTAGTAACTGGTAGAACAGTTAACACTGAGTTTCCCAACTTTTAGGTGAAACATATCGTCTCACTGTCAGAATACACAGATGCGTTGATGCACATGCTCGCAAGCCATACTCTGCTGAAGGCCATCTTATCACAGATGACTTTCCTGACCTTCCTCTGAAATCATCTTTAAGCAATCGGTTTTTAGTCTTTTCAGAACCTGCTGCTGTCTGATATTCTCTGTGTATTCTGATTTGTCTTTCTAGCTACCAGAGTATAAACAAAAGGCAGGGTCATTGTGTTACTCTTCACTGGTAACCTCAGTGATGACAGCAGCTCTTTGGATGTGGGTTAACTTTTCAGTGTTCATGATAGATCCATACCATCAACATTGTTCCTGAAGATAAATTTGCATTTAATTCTATCTATACTTATTCTGCTTATCATCTTTCTTACTTTTTGAAGATTTATTCATGGGTTGGTATTGTGGTACAGCAAGTTAAGTTGCATGTGTTGCCAGATCCCATGTATTGAGTGCCAATTTGAGTTCCAGAAGCACTGTTACTGATCCAATTCACTGTTAATAACATCTGGATAAGCATCAGAAGGTGGTCCAAGTTCTTGGACTCCTGTCACTCATGTGGGAGATCTGGATGGAGTTCTGGGATATTAGCTTTGGTTTGGCCCTGTTCTGATCATCATAATTTTTGGGGGAGTGATCCAACGGATGGAATTTTTTTTTTCTGTATCTGTCTTTGGCTTTCTGTCACTCTGTCTTTCAAACAAATTAAAAAAATATATCTTTTAAAAATGAAAAAAATATGCATTTATTTATCTGAAAGGCAGAATGGCAGAGAGAGACAGACATTTGGTTCAATCTCCAAATGGTGTAGTAGCTAGGTTTAGGCAGGCTGAAGTCAGGAGTCTGGATCTCCAAATCCAGGTCTCCTGAGGGAATGGCATGGGTGCCAGCACTTGGGACATCATGTGCTGCCTTTCCAGATGCATTAACAAGGAGCTAGTCAGATAGCAACTGGAGCAGCCAGGACTAATACCAGCGCTCATTTGGGATGCCAATGTGGCAGATGGTGGCACCATTTTTGGTTTTTTTAATATATCAATCAAGGCAATTATTTTTTAATCTTTACTATAAACGGTGAATCTTCTGAGACCAGTTTAGTGATCCTCTCACCCTTAATTTTTGTACATAATATTATATTGAAGGCTATAAATTGTGTGCTAAAAATCACTCTCTATTAATACCAAATATTATAAAATGACTCATTCAATACTCAACTAGAGAGGTGCCCTTTGTGTTGCTCTCATTTGTCTACAATATGAAGAGGAGGTAGGGAGTGGCAGCAGCCATTCTGTGGCCCTGGAAGAAAAGAAAGACCAGATGATCCCAATCTTCATCAAGTGTAAATAAAATATACCAGCCCTGGAATGAGGCAAGCATATCTGCATGTATTCTCATTATTCTTTTATTCATGTTTTCCCATTACATGTAGTTGAATATATTACTAACTGATGTATTATCCAGTCAACTCTGGGCCATAACTCTTGATTCCACATTATGCAAAATGAGGAAATGAGTTTCCTATATTTCTCTCCAGTTTTCTTCTCTGCTAATTTCTCTCAGCTATATCATTATTTTGCTATCAGAGTTTGTAACTCTTACATTCTGTTCTATTATGGTAATTAATCCTTCCAGGATTTGCCTTCAGAGTTAATCTAAAATTTGATAAATAATAAACAGCAGTATAATTATGTAAATATAAGTTACAATTAGAATCTCATATTGTGATTGGATTCAGAGACAAAAAATATAATTACAAGTCACAAAACCTGTGCAGTTTAAAGGAGAATCTTAAATTGTAGTCAAATGTAGCCTTACAAGCGAATAAATTCATATTTCATTTTATTCATTTCTTATTTGGATCATGGTTTTCTGTTTAGGTTTCTCCTGAAGGTTTTGTCTTTATTTTTCTTATCACAAAAATGCAATCTTCATCAAATCATACATTTTTTTAGCTCAATTAACCTGGTCATTTGACTTAAGTATTCAAAATAACTTCCCTTTGTGTCACAGAAATATATACACTGATTTTCTACAGACTAGAAGGTGACATTGCAATTTTCTTCCCAATCATGTCACATGAGATTTATTTTTCAACTTCTGATAATTGATACTTACAAAAATATTTAATATTGGATTGGTTGAGAGTATAATAGTGGTTATCAGGTGATCAGATGCCAGGAGGGGAAGAGGCAAGGAAAGCAGTAGAAAGATTGGTTAGTGAGTACCAAATTACAGTGAGATAATAGTAGGAAGTTCTGGAGTTCCATTACACATAAGGGGATTATGGATATTAATAATAATCTATATATTTCTCTAAAAAAAGCTAGAGATAGGGTTTTGAATTCCTCCCCACATATTAAGCAATGTCTTGGACAGAGAAAACAATGAAACAAATCTATGCACCCTTTGCTCTGATGAAGTCCATATTAAAAACTAACCTTTACATCAAGGATTACAAGTGTTTGACTGCCTGTCTATTTAGGTAATATTAACAGGATCTTGAATTTAGGCTGATGATCAATTATTTATCTTGAGCATCTCCTATGACAATTTCTGTCAGCTTTCTAATGCACTGTATTAGGTAAAATTCGTGTTACTGTCTTAAAAATACCTTTGGCTGGCACTCAAAAGTGGGGGAGAATAAAAGGATTTCTATTTCAAGGTCTCTATTACTTGTTCAGTGAGTTTATTTTCTTGGTGTTTTGTCTGTTAAACAGAGACAGTAGTAGCAACTCTCTCATAAATAGTTTGTGAAACCTAAATTAAAAAGTATTAAGTGTTCAAAGATACAAAAATGCAATAATATAAATATTTACATTTATTAATATTACAAGTTAATACTTTTAGTAAGTATATACTTGCAAAGTTCCATTGCAAAACTGTTCATTTCAAATTCTTCATCAATATGTATAGTAAAAAGGCATTTTATGGCTTTAACATATGATTTCACTAATTTAAAAAGTAATTGTAGGGAGTTCAGGTAAGTCTGCTCAGAGGTGCAGCTCTCTGAATTTCCCAGCCACGTGGCTGTGGCTGGGAAAACCCGGGCCGAGCCAGGCCTCCTGCTGGGGATCCTAGCTCCTGATCCACTGATTCCAAGCCGTGGGTGAATCTGGAACTTGTGGGTGGCCAGAACACCAACTGGTTGCTGGGCTTTACCTGCTGGCCCCCTGGCAGTGACCTCCAGGGTCGTGGGTGTCTGGAATTACTGCTTAGGGACATCCATGGATAAGGTCACAGTAAGTGTAGGTGAGGGATGAATCCTGAGGGACACCCAACAACAGAGCCACTGTACTTGCAGATAAATGAGGGGACTGAGACCTGGTGGTTTGGAGAGGAAAGACTGGAAGATCTGTATGGGTCAGACTCATGCACCAGCCCTTGTGGGGATCTGGAGTTGGGCTTGTTAGCATGGAACTTTGCTGACCACAACACACCAGTCCACATGAAAGCAAGGGCTGGGGGCCTGTAAAGCAGGACTAGATCCCAGTACCTGACTGAATGTCAGAACAGTAAATGTCACATCGGGCAGGGCCATGATACTAATCGGTATGCAAGAGAATCAGGTCCGGGGTAGAGTCTGTTGGGGACATGTGGACCAAACCCTGTGGAAATACAAGTCTCACTGGTTAAAGAGTTGGAGAAGTGATTGACTGAGCTAGGTTTGACCATGGAACCTGCCAACACTTATGGGTACAGGGACTGAGAATAGTTTGGGCAGGTCCAAGCTGCAGCACCACATGTGCATCCTACAACAGGTTGTGGGGCAGGCTGGGCTGCCACATTCACCAGCCCATAAAAAGCCAAGATAGAGGGGTAAGCTATGCCAGGCAAGGGCCTAGCACTGCTGGCATGCATGATCTAGGTCTGGGAGTGGGCCAAGTGGGGGGAACCTGGAAAACTCCCCTAGTGGGCCATAGCTCCTGCTGGTGAGCACGTGGTCCAGGCATGGGAGTTGGGCAGGCTGGGCAAGGTAGCTCCAACTGTCGGCTAATGTGTGTGAGTTGGTTTTGGAAGGGGGCAGACCAGGCAGGATCGAACAAACCATAGCTCAGTGGCAAGTGCAGGAACCAGGCTGGAGCACAGGTCATGTGGGGCCTACCAGTTTGCATGAGCCAGGAATGGGAGCAGACTTAGCATGGCCAGGTTCCAACACCTGCCATCAAGAGTTGGGACTGGAGGCAGGCCAGGCCAGGCAAAGGCCAAGACAGGAGAGGGGTTATGCCAAGCTGGTTGACATCAACCACTAGCACCTGTGAGATCTGTGGTGGGAACAGGCCTGGTTGGGGAGCAAAAGGGACACCCTGGCAGGGTTGTGGTGTCACGCCCACACCCTGGCAGAGTGAGTCAGGCAGGATTGGGTTATAACACAAGCCAGTTCACATTAGGGTCAGGACAGGGGGCAGGATGGTCTGGGCTAGGCTGTAGTCCCCATCAGGGTGAGTTGGAATTAGGGATTGGCCAAGTCCAACCAGGCTACAGCACCCACTGGTGAATGTTGAGGAGAGGTAGGCCTTGTCAGACAGCACCCAAGCAGCACACTTGATACCCAGGCAGGGATGGGATGATGTCAGTCCGGGAAATGTGGAAGGACTCCGTTTTGGACCACCACTCCCACTGGAGATCATGAGGGTTGGAATGGGAACAGACCAGACCAGGCAGGGCTATACCTGTTGTCTTCATATAGGCTGGATCGGGGGAAAGTTAGGGTGGTTTGACTGTTCTTACTGGTGCATGCATAAGCCAGAGTGCGTGTGGGTTGGTTGGGATTTGCCACAGCATCAGCTGGCAGATGCTGGCACAGGGGGCAAATTCTGTCAAGATAAACTGCAGAACCACCTGGAGAGTGCAAGATCTGGGAGTGGGCCCAGTAGGGGAACAGTGGATATTTCCCTCTTTGGTTGCCAATCCGACTGGTGAGCATGAGAAGCAGGACTGGGGCAGGCATGGCTAGACAGATAGTGGCATCCGCCGGCAGGTTTGTGGGCTGAATAGTGGAGCTGGTTGCATTGAACCAGGTTTCAATGCCTATTGACATGTTTGAGAGCTGAATGGTATGGGATAGTCTGGATCATTTTGCTGTACATACTGGCCGGCATGGGAATCAGAACAGGGGGTGGGTCTGGTAGGGGTTATTGTGGGTCACTCCAACTAGGCTGCAGTTCCCACTAGTATTTGTGAAGGCTGAGTATGTGATGGGCAGGATCGGCTGGGCTTCAGTACCCACTGTTTTGTGTAAAGGACATGACTGGAGACAGAACTGATACAGCAATTGCAACCATCAGCATATGCATAAGCTGATTGGGGTGACTAACTATGCTGGACCCTGTATTGTCAAGCACACACAAGAACAGGCCTGGGATCGCCTCAGATGAAGTTTCTATGGGTATCCCCCCAACTGAATTGTTGGACTCAGAACCCCAAGCATGGAGGGAATTGTAAGTTCCATGGTTTGACCATGGAGTGCATGTGTCAGAGCTGGGCCTCCTCAGTGGCTTAGTTGGAGCAGTGGATAGCATATCCAGGCGCACATGGAGGATATGGCAGTACACTGGAGTCTGCAGAGGACATATGGTACCACAACAGTGGATGGAGGACAGAACAAATCGATCAACTACCCCAGCCAAGTGTTAGCAGTGAATAACTGGGCAAACAGACACTCTATGATGGACTGTGTCAATCAGTGAATTCTGTAGAGATTTCATCATGCTTGGAGAGGTGAGATCGGCAGTAATTCAGAACTATTGAACTATTGGAACTTCATGAGCAGAACTCTCAGAGCATGGCCTACATCGGGGACCCTGGGGTGGTGTTGGGTGGCTGTCGTCCATTCCAAAGTGCAGAGGTGTTTGGGAGGCTGGGTGTGGCTTCTCTCCTTGTCTTCCCCTTTCTCTCAGATACAGGAAGGAAAAAAAGAGAATGTGGAAATGGTTGGCTCTAGTCACCCTAATCAACTATGTAAAAATCATCAAAAATAATTGTTAATTAATAAAAAGTAAATGTTTTGTTAACCCAAAACTAGAAGGCATTAATGTAAAAATGCATCATGTAAATTTTCTATCTATATGCATATTTTATTCATGTTAATATTCCTTTGGCTATTTTATTACAAATGTAAAAATAATGTAACATTTTCACTTATGCAAATAAATTATTATTATCTTATTATATAATGTATTCAATAGTGGGGGGACTTGAAACACTTTGTAATTTTTCTTTTTTGTATTTTATTTAGTCCCAAACACTCTTCTCTTACTGTAAATATTTTTGACAAGTAGATTTAGCAAGTTACTGAAGCACTATATGGAATAAGTGCCATAATTTTCTTATTTTTGCTTTTACTAAGTCTTTAAAGGCTTCCTTTACTGTGAATTATCTATTTACCCTGATAAATAAAAGATATACTTAGACCACACACTGCAGGGGAACAGGCACTAACCTGAATCTGTGAGGAGACATTTTAATTCCAAAGAGCAAAGTAAATCTGTTAAAAACCTAAAGCATTAGTTAATGTTTCTTACAACTATTTTGTATCTTTTATGATACAGTTCCACATGCTTAGGGATTTCCCATACCTCTCCTCCCCCACCAATCCCTGCCTCACTGGTATAGTCCTTCAGAAAAATTCACAAATCCATCATTCTGCTACAGAAGTGTATCCTGACATTGTATGTATAGGCAATGGTAGAAAGTCTCAAATTGTATTATCAAAATATATTTAACAGTTTCATTGGGAATCTGTATTTGATTCAAGAGTAGAGATGTATACCACAATGTATCTTCACTTTTTGTGTGATCTTTTTTAAGTGCCTCAGATTCATAAATAACTGTTTCTTAATGTCTGGATATGATTATGATGAATGTAATACATATTACATTGACAATTTCACTGGCAAATTATGAAATTGGTATTTTCCTCTATGTTATCGCTACAGAATAAAACTTATTGATAAGTAAGATACAAACAAGAACATTTGACCTGGAATGTAACCTATAATAATCTCTGTACCAATGTTAGGAAACTCTTGGAGTATGCAAGAGTTTTGTTGGTTCTTCTATTGATACTGAGCAACAGATAGTTTAAGCTGCCAGTTTTACTTTGAAAATTTGGAGGATAATTACCAGTGATGTACATTTCTCTAAGGCCAGTATACTTTAAAGTAAAAGCATGATAAATGTAAGTGGGCAGTTTGGGGGCAACAGAGTTCACTCACTGCTGCTGTTTGGCCAGTCGTAGGTGGCTGGCAGGGAGCATGAGGGCGAGTAAGGGAGGACTGCAGGTGAAAGGCTGGGGAGGGCGGCAGTGTGGGGGCGCGAGGCTGGGAGGCTTCGGCAATCAGGCCTGCTCCTATCAGGAACGTGTCCCCAGGCCACCTCTGAGCATAGTGTGGAAACAGTTTCAGGTAAGCGAGCTCATGAAGCAACTGAAGAGGAGAAAATAACATTTTAAGGAAACCAGCCCACAGCAAGGATGGCCTTCTTGTAGCTCATATTCGACAATCACATGTGAACAGTGATGCCACGGGAATGTGTAAAAAAGGTTCTAGTTGCTCATCCTGTGGAGAGGATTCATCCTCCTTCAATGCCTGGCAACAGTGGGTCAGAAATCCAGGAAGCAGCAGTGAGACTCAAGGCTATGTGTATGCCCACTTAGTCCGCATTACCTGACATTGGGAATTCGTATTATCAGATACAGCTCAAAGAGTAGAATTCACTTACCTAAGCAGTCATGGCTACAAGCATCTCTGCTTTGAATCTGATGCTGCTATCGTCAATGAACTTGTACTCAAGATTAACTGCATCCTGGAATCAGAGGCAAGCACTGTCTAGGCTATTTTGCTCAGAAATAAAGAAAACCGAATAGATACACAGGCTTCAGCTTTCAGAAGACGAAATCAGGACAGCAGTAAACGGTGTGCAGCCTCAATGTGCTTCTTGCTCAGAGCCTGCCTGCTAAGTCTAGGTGGCCCTAGAGCCACCCTGTGTCCTTGCAGAAAGGCTACTTCCCAGCTCATGGGCACAGGGCTGGTGGGTTCCTGTGGAAAGTGAAGTGCTGGGGACACCCTAAGCTGGAATGCTGAGAATATTGTCACAGACCACAACGTGATTGGCAATGGCTTTGATTGGCATTGCCCTGCCACCCTGCTGAGGATATAGATATCCACACCCAGAGACTTCTGAGCAACTGATTAAATTTCAGAAAGCAAATGAATATCAAAATGATGTACATCTTTTTCTGCCTTTTAATAAACAGGCATATTCTTTAAAAAACAAATAAACAAAAATGTCATGGGGGCCAGGGCAAAGACTCAATGGGCTTATCCTCTGCTTGCAAAAGCTAGGGTCTCATAAGGGCACCAGTTGGTGTCCCAGCTGCTTCACTTCCTGTCCAGCTCCCTGCTATGGCCTTGGAAAACAGTGCAGGGTGGCCCATTTCCTCGGGCTCCTGTATCCATGTGGCCAACCCAGAAGATGCTCCTGGCTCCTGGCTTTAGATTGGTTCAGCTTTGGGCATTGCAACCATTTGGGGAGTAGATCAGCAGATGGAAGAACTTTCTCTTTGTCTCTCCTTCTCTCTGTCTATCTGCTTTTTCACAAAAATAAACATTTTTTAGAAAGTAATGTAGCATGACGATGTGGTTATGTTCACAGGTTCCATGCATTAAAAATCTGAACAGGATATAGTGGAGAGGGCTTGCTTCTCTGTTGCCTGACATCTTGAAGATTGGGGCTAGAATCATCTCAAGGCTCTTTCAGTAATTTGTGCAGACTCTGGTTTGTGGTGACTGGATGCTTTGGACTTGAAAGCTGATATTTGGCTTCTCTATGAATCTTGGCTTCCTTGGAATGTGCAACTTTGGGTGGTCATACTTTACACATGTAACTTGGAGCTCATCTATGGATATTGCAGGAAGTTAGATAGAAACCACATCAGATTATAGGAGTCAATCTCAGAAGTCCACAGATAACTACCTCCATGCTAGATTGATAAACACTGCCGTAGCCTTTTTAGAATGAAGCAGAAGGGTTTTAGAACTTTTCAGAGAGAAGAGGATATGGAATGAGTGGTATTTGGGGACCATATTTGCTCTATGTTATGCTTTAGAATATATTTCTACATTCAAAGTTACTGAGTTGTGTTCAAGGTCGTATAGAAAAATATTTGAAGGGTTTGAACACCTTCAATTGAAAGAAGATGATATTAAAATGAAACTAGCAGTAAACTATGTTTTCAAACAAGAAGAGATTCTACTGGTGGCAATGATCATCTGTTTTTGGTTTTTCACCTATAAAAATTAAAGCTAAATTTCTTATGAGAGAAAATGTTCTGATTCTAAGAGCTGCTGAACTTTGAAATATAACTAAAGTTATTTACAGAACTGGAATAACATAGCCAGGAGTATTGCTCTTTAACTGTTCTATAGTTATTTTGTTAGGGAAAGGAAAACACAAAGCCTTAAGTTACATAGTTCACATTCATGTTAGTAGATATAAAAAAAAAAGCATCATCTCGCTTTGATGCCTAAAAGGTAAAATTTTTTCTTTATTTTTTTCTAATGTAGCTGCTTTTTTTTTAAAGATTATTTTTATTGGAAAGACGGATACACAGAGAGGAGAGACAGAGAGGAAGATCCTCCATTGGATGACTCAGTTCCAAGGCAGCCGCAAGGGCTGGAGCCAAGCCAATCCAAAGCCAGGAGCCTCCTCTGGGTCTCCCATGCGGGTGCAGGGTCCCAAAGCTTTGGGCCGTCCTCGACTGCTTTCCCAGGCCACAGGCAGGGAGCTGGATGGGAAGCATGCTGCTGGGATTAGAACCGGCGCCCATATGGGATCCTGGGCGTGCAAGGCAAGGACCTCAACCACTTGCGCCATTGCACCAGGACCTAATGTATCTGCTTTTAAAACAGTTAGTTATCATGTGGTAAGAAGTAGATTTCTGTCTCTGCTGAGTTTAAGCTGAGATGACCATTAGTACACAAGGCTAAACAATATCTGATGTTTTCATATAAATAGGTCTTAGTTCAGGGTGATAAAAACATGTACTTTCTATGTTAAAATCTTTCTGACTTGGACCTGGTGCAATGGCTAAGTGGCTAAATTCTTGCCTTGCAGCTGCCAGGATTTTATATGGGCACCAGTTGGTGTCCCAGCTGCTCCACTTCCCATCCAGCTCCCTGCTAATAGCCTGGGAAAGCAGAAGGGGATGGCCCCAAGCCTTGAGACCCTGCATCCACATGGGAGACTTGGAAGAAGCTCTTGACTCCAAGCTTTGGCCACTTGTGTGTGAACCAATAGATGAAAGATCTTTCTATTTCCACTTAACTGTGATATCTGGCTGTCCACCACAAAATAAAATAAATCTAAAACAAATCTTTCTGACTTCTGAAAAATGAAGTGGAGTAGAATTCTGGAACATGGGTTGGATAGCAGCAGGGTTAGGGACAGACAGGCAATGAATGTGACTTTGAACTTACATTTCAGGTGCAGTGGCAAAAGTTTGAGGAAATCAAAGGCTTTATGATGCTAGTTGTGGGTTTTCCCTCACATAACAGAAAATTATACCTGTATAGTTTCCAGATACTATGAAAGATATGAAAACCTTTGGGAACTCAACTCTTGAGCCTCAAGACAAGGAAGGAGAGGGTGTGGATTTGTGATCTGTGTGCCAGAATTCATAATCGTGAGTATCATCTGAAAACCATGACACCATTACTCCTGTTGTATGTTGTATCTGTAGTGTTCACCATATACTAATTGGAATTGGCTTGAGAAGATATTTGAGAAAAAGGTGAGATGTGTGTAGTGCAAGAAAGACATTTGTCTAGGAGGCGTAAGTTGTTTTCTCATCTATCAGTTACCACTTCTACAGCTTTAGGCAGTGTATTGGTAAGGAAAATTATTCAAGACACTTGTTAAAGATGATAAGGTCAAGTTTATTCAAGAAATTTCCATTGCAGTTGGTATAGGGACCATTGAAATAGAGTTTTACAATGAAGAAGAGAAGTTAAACTCAATTCTCACTCCAATAAGGACAAGTGGAGATTTAGTACCTACAAGCAGAGTAGTGGTCAGTGGATGAAAAATTGCTAAGAAGGAAAATTCAGGATAAGAGGTTTCTGGACAAACAGATTTGATGGAATTATTGCCTTTTGCAGGAAAGGGCGATAATATATTAAGAAGGATTTATCATAAATGGACTTAGTATAATTTTTGTTTAGACTGGATTCAGAGTGCAAAGAAGGAAGTCTAAGTTTGGGCATAGTTAAGTAGGACTCAGGTACATCAACATAACTTTTATCAAAGTTTTTGAGATAAAATATTTTAATTAACATTATAGTTAATTTTTAGAAAGCATTACAGAATTGGATGATAATTGAAGTAATGCCTTTTAAGTCAGATTTTTTAAGTTTTAAAAGACAGTGCTGGAAACAGAACTGACCCAGCAATTGCAACAACCAGCATGTGCATAAGCTGATTGGAACGATGGACAGTGCTGAACCCTGTACTAGCAAGCACACACAAGAGTCAGGTCTGGGATCACCTCAGACAAAGTTTCTCTGGGGATCCCTCTAATTGAACTGCTGATCTCAGAACCCCAACCATGAAGAGACTATGTCAGCTAGGGAATTCTGAAGAGATTTCATTGTGATTGGAACGGCGAGATTGGCAGCAATTTAGAACTGTTGAATTATCAAAACTGCTTGAGCAGGACCCGCAGAGTGGAGGCTGGGTGGGGCTTCTCCCTTTGTTTCTCCCCTGACTCCACATACAGGGGAAAAAATGATGATATTAGTGTGGAAACAATGGTATTGTTCACTTTCCTGTATCGCTTGACCCTTTGCACCCTAAATCAAGTAAGTAAGATTATAAATAAAAAAGAAAAGAAAAGGTTAATTGTTGTAAATTTAACCAATAGTTTGTTTTTCTGAATTTTCCACTCAGTCTCATGGTCTTGCAGATATTTTAACTACTTAAGATGTAAAAATTATTAATATGAAGGTTTCATATTTCTGTTCATCATTTTGGCATTATTGTTACTCTATAAACAGTTCAATTCTTTTGCTCTCTATTAGGAATAAATCACTTGTTATTTGTTTATTCTTAAACATGTATTTATTTATTTGAAAGAATTACAGAGAGGCAGAGAGAGAGAGAGATACTCTTTTATCTCCTGGTTCACTCCTGACACGGCTGTAAATCCTGGGCTGGACCAACCAGAAGCCAGGGGCCTCCTCTAAGCATCTCATGTGGGCAGCAGGGCTCCCACCTTCCACTGCTTTCCCAGGCCACTAGCACACAGCTGGATGGGAAGCGGAGCAGCCTGGACAGGACACAAATCTGTGCTCATGTTGGGTACTGCTGTGGCGGGTAGTACATGCAAAGCCATGCACCAGCCCCTCAGCTTATTTAATTCTTCAGTTTGAAAGAAAGATGAATATTAAACATCCATATATTGACTGTTTTAATTTCTGTTTAAGATGTCAACTAAGTAATGGTATCGTCTCTTTTCACTAAGTATTTAACATCCCAGAAAGAAGATGAAAGACTAAGCTGTAATCTTCTGTGGTATTTCTCAGAAATGCTCTTTTGTGAAGTCATTGGATTATTAGTTTCTGTTTAAATATAGACCTTGATTTAAATTTTTATTACTTTTCCTGAATTGTTCCATTTTTAGCACTTTTATAAAGATTAAAACTCTCCTTTTCTATCTGTGTATCTAAGAGACATTTTTATTTTACTTGAGCCTCTTAAGGTTGAAAAATTGTATTAAGTAACTTTAAACTCATCTGATGATAAGTTTAACAATAGATAGTCTATTTTTCTCACTGAGATATAAAGAAAATCAAAATATGAAAAAATAAAATTCAATAGGGTACAGGAAAAAAGTTTTTGGTATAGTGAGAAAATATTTTGTGCAAATTCAGATTTTAAAGTTTAAGTCTATAATTCATTTGGTTCCATGTGTTTTTCTTAGGAATATATTTCAAAACTTTAAATGTTGAATTATTTAATTTAAAGTTTCTGTTTTTGGTATTTTTAAAAAGATTTATTTATTTTTATTGGAAAATCAGATATACAGAGAGGAGGAGAGGCACAGAGGAAGATCTTCTGTCCAATGGTTCACTCCCCAAGTGGCTGTAACAGCCGGAGCTGAGCCAATCTGAAGCCAGGAGCCAGGAGCCTCTTCCATGTCTCCCACGCGGGTGCAGGGTCCCAAAGCCTTGGGGTGGTCGAGGATGGCCACAAACATGGAGCTGGATGGGAAGCAGGGCTGCTGGGTTAGAACTGGCGCCCATATGGGATCCCGGGCATGCAAGGCAAGGAGCTTAACCACTACGCTATCGCGCTGGGCCCCTGTTTTTGGTATCTTAAAGCTTACTTCAGTGAAGGTGGTGCTGTGAGTTCATGCTTAGATATGTACATTTCCTAGCAATGATGGGCAAAATGCAAAAATAATAAAACCAAAAATAGGCATGAAAATACTCAAAAAAAAACCAAATCATTGAGGCATAAACTGTCTATGGGTGTATAAGCTTGAAATTTTAAACACCATAGAAGACTACAACAGAGGAATAATAATAGTTTCAAGAAGACTACAACAGAGGGATAATAATAGTTTTATCCTTTCCTACAGCAAAACTAAAAGACATATAGAGAATGTGTCAGTATTCTGCAGAATTATTTCCAACAGCATGTATGTACCATGTCAAAATGTCAATGCAGTCACTAGGTAGAGTGAAGACCCAGAGCTCCACAAAGACGTAACACACTAAATGGAAGTGGAAACCAGGAAAGCAGAATCCAAACGATTTAGCAAATAGCATGTGAAGCCCAGGAAGTAAGAGAACTTACAGGATGAAAACTTGCAGGATGATCATGAAGAGACGAAACCTCCTGCTAGCCATGTGTTTCCAATAGAGATAAACCAATTCAACTTAGATCAAACTGGAAAACTCTGGAATAGAACCAGGACAAAGAAACTAATAGAATGCTCAATACACATGTTTTAATCTTCTCAGAAGGAAATAAAGCAACTGAAAAAAAAAAACCCGAGATAAATAAAGGGGTACAGACAACTGTTGGCTCCCCTGCTGGAAGAAAAGGTAACCGCTGTTGACCCCAGCTGCACTTGCTCATCAGAGGCATAGAAGCATTCCAATTGTGCGAGACAGAACCGTAACTACTTGGGAGGGTGAGAAAGAAAGGAACACTAGCCTTTTTTTCAGACATTTCAAATAATATACATTTATTGTCTCATAGTTCCGGTTGGTTAACAGTGCAGGCAAGCTTCATGGAATATCAACCACAAAGGTTAAATCAGGGTGTTGGCTGGGTTGCATGGTCATCTGAGGAAGAGTCACTTTCTAGCTCCCTCAGATTATTGGAAGAATAACTCATTTTCTTGTGGCAATAAACTCCCAGTGGCCTGCTTCTTTAGGGTCATGAGCAGAATTTCTCTAACCGCAGGGAGGACCCCGTGGCTTCTTCATAAAATCTTCCACCTGATTAAACCTGTCCTATCTGGGGCTTCTGAGAGACTCACATTTAATTGACCTGGGCCTTAGTTACATCAGCAGGAATCCTTCATTTGTTCTCTATTCCACATGCTGGTAGAGTATAAAAATTCAGATATTATATAGATTAAGATAAACATGAAAAGTGCTTGACATATAAAAGTAGATGATGATAATCAAAGATAAAAAAGAAAATCAAAGTTATTATACAATAAAGATGGACTATACAGAAGCACGATAATTAGGTATAGAATAGTCTTCCAATAAAATAAATGCCAAAGAAAATGGGAAGTCAGCTGTCTAAAACCTGTTCGTTTATTACCTTATACTCATATTAACTGAAAGTTAAGAATTCGATTAAAATAAGAACATTTTTGGACATGTGAAGATTGAAAGCTTTATTGCTCAAGGAATTTTACACCAAAATACTGGGCCTAGAGAAAATGTGGGCGATAAGGAGCAGCTGCGAACACAAAAGTTAATTTTTAAGATACTAATGAATCACATTATTAACTGCAAACTCCAGTAGAGAAGAGATCCAACATTATTAATGATTAAGGAAATTTATAACACTATGGAAAATAATTTCAAATCTGTCTGATGTAATTAAATAGGAAAGAAAAAAGAGGATCTAAATCTGACAGCTCCAATTGCTGATCAGCATGTGGAAAGACAGGAGTGCCTACTCAATGCCAGGATAGATTGTTTCCACCACCCCGAAAGACAGTCTGTTAGTCTTTAATCAAGGTGAGAATATGCACACACCCTCACCAATTAGTGCAGCCTAAAGAAAATTTAACTTTCATATTACTGTGACCTGTGCAAAATAAAGCAGGGCGTGGCAAGGGGGTGACACGTAAGAAACGAAAGAAATGAAAGGGATAACTACCACAACCTGTGAGATCGTAGGCGATTTCACTCACCTGGTTCCTCACCCCTGCTTGCCCTCAGACCGTCTTTACTGGTAGGTTGAAGCTGACCAGGGAAAAAGGAGGAAGGAACTTCTATGCAAACAGTTAGTCAAAAGAAAACAGAAGGGTTCATTTATCTTCCATGTCAGTTTCATCCCAGAAAGAATTGTTCGTGTAAGCCCTGGCCTTCCCTGGGTGAGAATTTTTCAACGTGCGGAGATGGAAGAGACCCAGTGTTTTGATATTGAAAATGGTGCTTCATTTCCATACACGCTTTTGTTTTTATTATGGGGCCTTGGTGGTCATTTCTCTGAGTTTCCAGGAGAAGGTGCCAGTGACATCGCCTAGAGCATCTGCCTATGAAAATTCAACATTCCTTGAAGCTCTCAAGGGAAGAGAACCTTCCATTTACAAGATCAGAATGACCCAGGAAGAGAGAACATGTTAGAGTGCCAACATTTGGTTGAATTTTCCTAGATTTGCTAGACTGCTGAAACAGCTTTACACAATTTGTGATAAAGTTTGTAGAATCTGAAGCTAACTGATTTTTTAGTATATTTAATAGATGCAATCTTCTAGCTAAGTGACTATGGAGTCTTAAGGGAGGTTACAAAAGAAGCAGATGTCTATTTCCTAGTCACTAAGCAGAAATAATGATATTGAAACGCCAAATAGTTGCGATAATTAGTGACAATATTCTACATTTATTTCACAGTAAATAGCAAATGAAGAATATTAGTTTGCAAGTTAACTAGATCTTCCATTTTATGAATAGCTATTTTTAAATTAATCTGTGCCCTTGTCTGCATAATTCCTGATAGTAATAATGGGAAAGAAAGAGTTAGGGGGTCAGTTCTGTGGAGTAGCGGGTAGAGCTTCCTCTGAGATGTCAGAATCTCGTATGGGTGCTGGTTTAAGTCCTGGCTGCTCCACTTCCAGTTCAGCTCCCTGATCAAGTGCCTGGGAAAGTAACAGATGGTGCAAATACTGGGGCCGCTGCACCCACAGGAATTACTCTGAGGAAGCCCTAGATCCGGGCTCCTGCTTTTGGATCTGACCAGCTCTGGCCTTTGGGGAATAAATCAGCAGATGGTAGAACTGTCTCAGTCTCTCCCTCTCTCCTTGTAGCTCTGACTTTCAAATAATAAATAAATAACATCTTTTTTTTTAAAAAAAGGCTGAGGAATCAGACCGAGGCAGTGTGAGATGCTTTAAAATTTCAGAGGGATAGAAACAGATATGGAAAAAATTAAGCTTCTAAATTTCATTTTCTCCCAAATGTAGTTGTATTAATGGTCTTGAAAGATAAAGAATTTCATCAAGGATATATGAACAATGATTCATGTTTATTTTAATGTATGATTGTCATAATGTTACTTTATATATGGAGAGAATATCCAGTTTATAAAATGGCAAAGGGTTCTGAGCCTTTTGGACTCTATTATACACGAAGAACGCTCTGAAGACTGGATACCTGAACTGCTGCCCACACGTGTGATTTTACGAGCAGAAACGCCTGCACCTGCTGAGATGAAAGAATACTTCCCAGCCAGCTTTAACTTTAGACCATCGCTGCTTCTATTTTGACCGTAATGCTGATCAGCCATGTTAATTCACTACTATGTGTCTACATGAAATGCTTTGTGAGATTGTTTTGGATTTGTTAGTTTTATTTGCAGAATTTTTATTTCTTTTAACAGTAAAACCTATGAAAATTAGAATAAAATGTTTTAGGTGAATCATAACGTAATTTTAAGGTGAATTTCTTAAAGAAAACTTGCACATTTCCGTTCATTGGCTGTCCGTACAGAAAGTTGACAGCAGTTATTTTGGTCACACATTTTGGCCACAACGATTTTCTTGAAGTGTTGTCAGTCTTGGAATGTGCGTTAAGTTTACTGGTTTCATGGAAAAGGATTAACAGAGAGATTTCTGTGCTCTTTTAGCATGTTTCTGGTTACATTTTTAGCATGTTTCTGGTTACATTCTTGCTTCTTCTGGTATGTTCTCTCATATGTCAAATAATATTCTCCATTCTACAGTGACACTTCAAGGAATATTAGATTTTGGGAAGGAACTATGTTTATAGTTCAAATTTGGCAAGTTTGGTTATTTTGAGTATCCTTATATTAATGTAAATTTTAGACTTTAGCCATCTTTGAAATATTTTCTTTCAATGAGTTACACTTAATACTGCCTTTGCACTTTCATATTTTTTCTTCAATAGGTATTTAGAATACTCTTTATGAGTATACACATCATTCTATGAATATGTGCTTGACACCTGTTAAACCCTGTAATTTGAATATTTTTATGGTCTAGTCAGCTAGAAAAATCCCTAGGAAATGCAAATATGTAGATACATAGATGTTTATATATTCATCTCTCATCTGTTGCTCATCCGTGTGTCCAAATGTATCCAAACCTACAGGTCAGTAACAGAACTGTAACAAGATTGGCTTTAACTTTTAAAAACTATGAACGGTAGAACATGAAACACATGTAAAGTTCTTTGAATAAGCAAGTAGCTGTCAAGATCCAGCAAGAAAAGCTGAGTCAGGTAGGGTGTGATAGCTCAACTGGCTAATCCACCTCCTGCAAGAGCCAGTTTCCCATATCGGCATCGGTTTGTGTCCCAGCTGCTCCAGTTCTCACCCAGTTCCCTGTATGGCCTGGGCAAGCACCAGAGGATGACCTAAAAGCTTGGGCTCTTATACTCACCTGGGAGACCCGGAAGAAGCTCTTAAACTCCTGGCTTCTGTTCAGCTCAGCTCTGAAGCCAGGAGCTCAGAGCTTCTTCCGGGTCTCCCATGCGGATGCAGGGTTCCAAGACTTTGGGCCATCCTTGCCTGCTTTCTCAGGCCACAAACTGGAAGCTGGATGGGAAGCAGGGCAGCTGGGAAAGGAACCAGAGCCCATAAGGGTTCCTGGTATGTGCAAAGTGAGAACTTTAGCTGCTAGGCTACTGAACCAGGTCCAAATTTCATTGTTCTTAAGATTCAGGTTAATCCGTTTTGAATTTTGTTTTGCTAAGAATGCTTTGACACTTTGGCCATAATATTTGTTTAATATTTTTGCAGGTATGTTTCGTACAATAAGATTATAATTTAATTAGTTCTCATAAAGAACTTATGTTTTCATGGTCTCTGGTATGTCCGTGTGTGTGTGTGTGTGTGTGTGTGTGTGTGTGTGTGTGTGTGTGTGTGTGTGTGCTTGAACTTGTAAAGGGTCATAAGTTCTTTCGTTTCACCTCTTATCAGTTAATTGGTGAATATATTCAGAAAGATAATTTGGCAACGAGTTCTTGATTGTTTACTTTCTACCACACTTCATATTCATGTGCTGGTTCATGTTTGGAATATTTCCTTTAGGCAATGGAAATGTACGAGGTGTTTCCGTTTCACCGTTTTGGAGGTTAAGGAGTTCTATTTAGAGATCAGAATGTTGGATTGCCCTGATTAAGGGGAGAGGAGATAGTGAATCAATAATTGAGATGGCTTTAGTGGAAACAAGTATAAATCTAAACCCCATTACTTTTAGGAGTCTGTGTTTGATTACTTGATAAAGGAGTACTAAATCATTTGACTTTATCTATAGAGGTTTGAAGTCTCCTTTAAATTACACTGTTGTGTAGTAATTAGCAAATATATTTAAAGCATGGATTTACCTTCAACACCCAATTTAAGTCTATTCTGTTCTTAATTACAATTATATGTTCAAGCAGATACATTTTTAAAATGAGATATTAAATGCTAAAATATTTTACTTTTCTACCTTGAGAATATCTGTTGTTGGAGGATATCAATCTATTTGATTAGATATCTAATCTAATCTCTACATTTTTAATATGCCATGTAGATGGTGAATGCAAAGAGGATGGGATTTTGCTTTAGCTGAAATGCCATGCTAAGGTTATTATCAGTCATTTCTATTTATTTTTTTAATCATTCATATTTCTAAGAGCATTTCTAAATTAAAAATAATTTGGTTTATTTGAGCAGGATTTATAACATAACATCTGAAGATAAACAAACGCCATGATCATCTTCCCAAAGAGGAGGTAATTTGGTTTGCTAAATAGAGACCGATGTGCCAGGCACTGGAACTTGTTTTTGACTTCATTGCTGATAGACTGTAAGTCCCCAGAGCAAATGATAATGTTTGAAATGATGAAACACATTTTTTCCCATTAATTCTCCTTTATATCACCACCTACATCAGATCTGCTCCCAGGCAGTTTACTCTTCACTGTGCATATTGAATTTAAATAGCTAAGGGCCTGCTCTTCTTCCAGAGGTTATTATAAATCTCAACATCACTAAGTGAAATTGTGTGGAGAGAGTCAACTTTCTTTCTGCTGCCATTTTCTGCTTAAATATCTTATTATTATTATTATTATTATTATTATTATTATTCAGTAGACTGCAGTAGTACCTCTGCTGGCTTATTCAGCTATCATAAACAACAAAGCAGACAAAAGAATGCATAGGTTCTTGGTTTATGCACTGCATACAGCCAATTAGTAGGTAGTAAGAGGCAGCATTTTTAGTTGTTTAAAAATACACTTAGGAAAGAGGCTAGGTTGTTTATTTCTTGATTCAGTCACTCATGGAACAAACATTTATTGATCATTTATTTTGTGTCAGTGCTAACAGAGACACTAGGAAAAGAACAGGGAAGCAAAGGGAAAAGCCCACCCCAGAAGCTTACGTTAAACATGAAGTTGAGTAAATAGTTAAGTAATGGAATATATGATGTAAAGTATTATATGAGATAGAAGTATAATGTTTCTATGGATAAAAAAGATTAGATAGTGGTCTATAGACAGGGGATAGTATCAGACATATGGCTAAGAAAAGCCTTGCAAGAGAGGGTGCTGGGTGAATGAAACTTGAAGTCCGCCAGGTGGAGCTTCAGAGGGGTGTAAGAGCATGCAAAAGGCGGGAGCACTGTGAAGGTCCTGGAGCAGGACCGTTCTGGAAGAGCATGGAAAAAGTGCATAATAGAAAGAATTGCATTAGATGAGGCCAGTAGGGTTAAAGGGCATGTAGGTGTGGCAACATAAGCTACTTTAAGTCCTTAGACTCTGAGGATGACAGAGATTTTAAAACAAATCTCATTGTCATTGGGAACTTTGGAGCAGTCATATGATGCTGTCTATGTCTGCCCTATGTTAAAAATACATTTTCAGAAAGATTGAGGGCAAGGGCAAGTGGGAAGAGAGGAGGAGGTCACCTCATGCTCCTGCCCTGTGCCTCAGAGGCTGAACTGTGGAAAATGTATTCACTGTTACTGGTGCCTTTGAACTCTGGCTTTCCTGGAGTATAACTACCAAGACAGCCTCAATAAGGAAATGTTTCCTGTTTGGAATTGTACCACATGAGAGTTCATACAACATCATAGGTGAGCTATGACTTGGTCCAGGAGGTGGTGAGGAGTGGTTGAATCATAAATCTGTTTTGAAGTCAGAATCTACCTGATTGTCCAATGAATGGAATGTGAGGAGAGTCATAAAAAACATCTAGGTAATGTCTAGGATTTTTGGCCTGAGAAATTTAAATAAGGAAGTTTTTGTTAGAGTCTTTTTAAGTTTACAGGGGAAGTTGAACTGGAGCCATCCTTGTTTTGCAAAGAAAGCTGGTTGAATTGGGTGCTTTCTAATGAATAGACGAAGGACCAAATCCCCTGTCCTCATCCTACTTTCTCCAAGTCCTTCCTGGCCTTCACTTTGGCTGGAATGGCAACAGGAGCACAGGAAGGGCAGCAGCCACAAATGTTGATGGATCAGTCAGGAAGATCTTGACATTTTCAGCCAGTGGAAAGGTCTTCTCACTCCCCACAGATAAAGCCAGGAGTCACTCATACCCATTGATGATAGAGTGGGGTACTGATGCAGCAGTCAGATAGCCAATCTGCCATCACACACTGTCAAGCTTGCTGACACCCACCAGCAAGAGAGTGCAGTTTCCTCAGTGATATCCAGCACTCTGGGGTTGTGGGTGCTGTAATCCCTGCTGGATGACTAACCAGGAGAAGGGGGAGATGTTCAATGTGTTTAGCAGTGTGGCTCTGCTGGCGTTCATCTTGTCTCCAGTCTGTATCAGCTGTGCATGGCACAGAATCTCAGTGGTGCCCCTGGAGTTTGAATTGGTGATGTGCAAAGCCTGGAAAAAGGCAGTCTTCTAGGGTACCAGACCACTGTTCTGAGCCAGCATAGTGACCCCATAGGGGGCAACAGAACCAGTTTAGGCAGCACCTTATTGGGCAACACTGTATCCTTGATCTCAGTAAGATCCTCCCTGGTGAACACTAAGTCCAGGTCGCACTGGATATGAGGCAGGGCCTTCTCCAGGGCCATGACTGGCCTTGTGCATCATGGTGTTCTTGCCTATCAGCACCGCACAATGCTCCCACAATGAAGCATTTTGGACAATCATTCAGAAGTTGGATAATCTTCAAAAGGCTAGACCTCCAGGTCACCCTGACTTCCCTTTGCATCATGACAGTGCCAAAAACTCTGGCACCAGAGGTCACTCTCTCATATGAGGATGCTGGCAAGAGCAATGGTGCTGCTTAAGCCTTGATATGAAAGAGTCATGAAGTGCCCGTATGTAGACAGGAAAGAGAGCAGATCCAGGGCTGTGCCCTGGAGTCATCAAATATTTAGAGATTAAATGAGAAGAAACCTGCAAAGGAGAGTGAGATGGAGTTATCTAAAAAGTAAAAGAAATTTCAGAAGATTGTAGTATTTTGGAAGCCAAGTAAAGATGTCATATGAAGACAATGCATAGATTTCTGTAAGGTTTTGGGAAATTAATGCTCAGTGTCAATTACTAAATTTTTAAAATACCTATGAGGGAGTCTTCAAAAATTTCATGGAAAATGGGCACTATAACAAAACTATTAATGGATTTCAATTCTTTGAATAGGAATGTCCTTTAACTTCATTTTCCCATGAACTTTTTAAAAGTACACATGATATATATATTTTTGCAAAACATGAATAAAAAATACCTCAGAGGAATGCACCTCACAATGATGACATTTTAATTATATGTATTGCAGCTTTCTTCCATTGCCTGAAACTCACTGTGACAATCTCACCAGGCAGCTTGTTTTAAGAACTAGACAGACTTGAATTATCACAGCTTAACATCCTGCCAATGTCCAACTATTTCCCCACCCTAAGACTTCAATGTCAAGAAGGAAATTTAAGACCTATTTTCCTGAAGAAAAAATTTTGTATCAGAATTTTTAAAAAGGTGAAGGAAACCTATCAATGATTTCTAAAAAAATCATTCATGTAATGATTTAAAGAGGAGAAGGTCTACCTATCAGCCCATCTCGAAGAACTAACAAAGGGAGGAAAAAAGAAAAGCTCCTTGGGGCTCACAGAAGTTTGGGAAACATATTCCCAGCAACTGCCATTTTTTTTGAGAAGACGTGCAGCAATTGCTGGTGATTTTTCACGGTTTTAAACTTCCTCACTCTCCATGTCATTAGAAATATTTGTTTAAAAGCAACCAGTTATTAATTTGCTTAAGTAAAATATTCAAAAATTGAGTCTCTTGAGTTTAATTGGCACAAATTTTTCAGCTCTTTGGAAATATCACTCTTCATAGAGATATCATTAATCATTATAAAAAATGCTCAGGTGTGCCACATTTTTGTAATTAAATTATTTTGCAGAAGGAAGTATGCTGTGTAAAGGATTGGCTTCAAAATCTAATTCAATGCCACATTACTGAGTTAATTTCCTAAGGGTTTTGAATGAGAGAGCTAATTGGAATTATGCATTGTGTAAAAGAAAATTGATATTGTGTGTATGATGCTAGTTTTAATACTTTGCACATAAGTACCAAGGTAGTAAATAAATATTGATATTCATAGTTGTATGGTAAAGGTCTCAATTCTTTTCATTTTAAATATTAAGATTGGAATATTCTAAGACAATTTTTTATGGATTGTTTAACTGTTAAATTTGAAAGAGAAATTTGAGATAATCAGATTTATCCACTTTATGCTGTGGTTTCTATTTGTTGTGTTCCAAAGTGGTATCCATTCTAAAATGATAGCTTGAATAAGTGCATTAAAGGCCCTCTAGTGGGCAAAATTTGTGTGGGCTATTTTCATGGTAAGTTTTTAATACATCCTTTCTTAATCTCCTTTTCTGTTTAAAAATATGTTTAATATGTGTCTTAGTGCATTAGGGCTGCTATAAAATAATACCACCTACTGAGTGGCTTATAAACAACAGAAATTTAGTTATAATTCTAGAAGCTAGGAAGTCTAAAACCAAGGTATTTTCAGAATTTGCAAAGAAATTCATTTTACCACTGTACCTTCCCATGGGGAAGCTGTAGGATCTCTGTAGGATCTCGCCTGTGAAGGCGGAAATCGTGTTCACAGAGCCACCACTTCATGGCCTGTACACGTTCCAGAAGCATCACCTCCGGGAATCTGGGCAATCAGGGTCTTAACAAGCGCTTAGACTGTAGTATTGTATTTCTACTTAAGAAAGTGGGAGTTCAAAGTAGATGTGATAATCACAATTGGATGAAACACATGAAAAACAGAAAAGGATTCATGATGCTGTGATAGTACTTTTTTTTGCCAAAGAATATATACATTTTATTTATTTATTTATTTTTTTTATTGACAATCTTTACATAGTTAATTAGGGTAAAAAGGTTCCTTCATGTTTAAAGGGGGGTATTAAGGCCCACCCAATTTCCTACCCTCCTCAGGTATGCTCTGAGCTTCTTGCTCAGATGGTTTTGATATTTCAACAGTTATGAATCGCTGCCAATCTTGACACTCCAAGCACTATGAGGTCTTTGAAGAATCCACTAGTTGACATAGTCCATCATAGAGTCTCTGTTTACCCCGTATTTCGCTGCCAAGATATAGCTGAGATGGTTGGTTGACCTGTTCTGTCTTCTCTCTTTTCTTGGTTAGGGTTCTGAGTCCAGCATTTTGATTGGGGAGATCTCCAAAGAAACTTTGTCTGAGGTGTTCTCAAACCAGATTCTTGTATGTGCCAGCAAGTACAGGGTCCAGCACAGTCCATCGCCCGATCAGCTGGTGGTTGCGATTGCTGGGTTGGTTCTGTTTTCACTCCCGACTTCCACTGGAACCAATGGGTGTTGCAGTCCAGCCTGGTTCTTAACAACACAGCAGAGTATTTTCTGTGGGTAGGTGAAAGACCCTGGGGTTTGTCCTGCCTTTCTCCTATAAGATCTGCACCTCCTGGTGACCGAAGAGTTGTTGAGATGAAGTTTTCCTGTACAAAGAGCAATAAAGTTAGGTAATATTAAGATAATTTATTAAAAAGTTAAAGTTTAGCAAGGTTACATATTAGCATGTATACGCATGCCTAAATACACATATAGTTTCTAAAGTGGAAATGATAATAAGAAAGTAAAACACAAGCCAGTTTGGTATATAATCTATCAAGCTGACTGTAAGTTTCATTAAACAGATAATGAAATTCCACTACCTTAATGTATACTTGGAAATACTCTTAATATCTTACTATTTTCCTTATTAGTTAAGGTGTGTATGTTAAACTTGCATGATTATGAAAATTACATTTTAGTAGCAATAAATGCTAAATTAATAGATGAATAAACAGTGAGGTTATAATATTCATACTGCTTTGAATCTTCTAACAAATGTATAGGATATAGATAATAATTATCAATTGTTGCTAATATTATACATGTAAGTTATGATTAGGCATTATTACCTCATAATTGAATATACAATAATGCCTGAATAAAGCAGCTTTTCAAAAATATTGAACATGGAGCTGAAGGAATACATTAGATTTGAGAATGGGTTGCAGGGTATTATTACTGGCTAGTTAAAACATCTTCCATTTCATTCCCTCTGTCCCTTTCTGTCCAAACTAACTTTGCTCTTCTGGCTACTATAATTAAGAAACTTGAGGTTATCTCATATGTGTCTTAGAATGTGCTGCACCAGGCAAGGGACTTTTCCTCTCTGATAATTCCTGGATAATTCTTTCTTTATTCTTCACTTCTGCTCAAAATTTTCAGAGACTGTATGAGTCATATTCTTGTTCTCACAGACTTTGGCTGACTTTATACTATGACCATGGGATTTATTGGAAGCATTGGTGAAAGAATTTTCAGTCACTCTCAATATTTTTTCCATGGCATGAATTTTGGAGAATCTCTTTTTGAAAGCATCCACTTATTTAAGATTTATTTTTACTTGAAAGTCAAAGCTACAGACAGCGAGGGAGACACAGAATGAGAGACAAACAGATCTTCCATCCATTGGTTCAATTTCCAAATGACTGTTATGGCCGGAGCTGGTTCAGTATGAAGACTGGAGCCAGGAGTGTCTTCTGAATCTCCCACATGGGTTTAGAGGCCCAAGACTTGAACCATTCTCTGCTACTTTCCCAGGTGTACTAGCAAGAGACTGAATCAGATGTAGCTCATCTGGAACTCAAACCAGCACTGCAGGTTTCAGCTTTCCTTGCTGTGCCACAGCCTGGGCTTCAGAGAGAATCTTGTAACCTCAGTGTCTAGCATTTTTTATAGACAAAATTTTCTCCCAACTATCAATTTCAAATTTCTTTCAGTAGTCTTGTTTAATAGTTCTTTTATCAATTTCTTTGACATTTTATGATGAAAGCAATAATACACTTATTCATACCTTCAACATTGTGCCTGGAAATCATAACCAAGTTTATATTTTGACCGTTCTGCTAACTTCACTCATGTTGAAGCTAACTGCTATTACATAAAAGGTATAGTATTCAGAACTTTGAGGAAAGTGTGCCAAGTAATGAAATAAGATAAACAAAAACTGCAGGACACAGATTAACCAATAAGCATCCTCCGCTTCAATTTGAAGAGTGTTTGCTAAAATGATTGAAAAAAAATAAACAAACAAAAAACCTAGCCATTTAGGAAGAATTAAACAATTTCTCCTCACAATCACACATTTGAAGACTTAGGAAACTTAAAAAGCAATGTGCTCTATCTGCAGGATATATAAAAAACGTAATGTGAAGGAATGAGAGCTTAATGACCTATCAAAGATTAAAATCCAAATGTAGTTAAAATAACTTTCAGGTGTTGGAGGATAAGAAAACTCTGTAAAAGTTAAGCACAGATCAGTTCAACAAGTTCTTTTCAAAAGAGCTGGAGAAGATGATACAAAAGTTTGTCTGGAAACACAGGAGACCATGAATAGCCAAACATATCTTGAAGAATAAAAATGAAACTGGAGGAATCATAATTCCAGATTTCAAGATATATAACAGGGACATGGTAATCAAATAGTCTGGTACTGGTATAAAAACAGAGGTCAATGGAACAGAATAGAAACCCCAGAAGTGAGTTCACACATGTATTGCTGTGATAATATGGGGGAGAATGGTGGGAGCGGAAAATGTGCAAGGAGAAAGGGGAGGGAAAGAAATGAATCCTTATACTTTCAAAACTGTATTATGGAAAATAATAACATTTAAAAAATGAAGTGAAGCACTGGATCTTAAACTAGAAAGCATATGGGATGCTGATGTCAGAAATATTAGCTTAATTCCTCACATTACATTGGTCCTTATTTTTAAATTAAAAAAATTTTGTTTTTAAAGCAGTACAAGACTAAGTGGGGGTTTAACTATGTTGTTTCATGTGACTGAACAGTTAAAATAAAAAATAATATATCCAGAAGGACATAAAAGCCAGATAAATCCTCACGTAAATAGTAAAAGGAAATAGAACATCTCCATTTGTTGCATGCAGAAACATTTGAAAAATACACCATATTTTGTAACATGAAGGAAAGCATTTTTTAAACTAAATAGAACTGGGATTAGAGTTGTGATGCAGTGAGTAAAGTGCCCTCTGCAACACCAGCATCAATTGTTGGCTGCTCCATTTCCAATCCAGTTCCCTACTGATTTGCTCATGGAAGCAGTGGAAGGTGGCCCAAGCACTTGGTCCTTGCATCCACTTGGGAGGCGTGGATGGAATTCCAGCCTACTGCCTTTGGTATGGCCTAATACTGGATGTGGCGCCCTTTGAGGAGTGAACCAGCCAATGGAAGATTCTCTCTTCCTCTCTTTCTCTTTCTTTTTTATCTCTCTTCAACCCTCTCTCTTTGTAAACTCTCAGATAAAATGCTGAATTAAAAATTAAATTTTTATAAAAAAAAAAAACTAAGTTTAGGAGCCAGTGACTTCTGTTTAGGACAAGGAACAAAGAGGGAAAACTGGTTAGGTATCATTCTGAAGTCCTACATTGCTGTGTGACTTCACACTTTGAAATAAACTGAAAAATGATAAAGCAAAAAAAGATCAGTTCTTCTTCTTGTATGCATTTGTGGGTATTGCTGTATTGTGGTACCTATAGCTTTAAGTCTGGAGTATGAACTAGAGGATAACCAGTGGACTAAGAAGACTGCTTCACATTTTGGTTTTTAAACTAAAAACTAGCTTAAATGTAAATGCTTCAGAATTGCCTATAAAATTAGTATCCTAGTGACTAAAATGTATCCTGGCAATAAAATCCTCCATCTGAGCATCATTTCAACGGCAAGATAAACCACTGTGTTGCCAGAAGTAAACACTGAGCCATATGCTCATGGCTGTATCTGAGCAGTGAACTCATTGTCAAGATGGGTGCACAGAATTTGTAGTAGTGGACCTGAAGGAGCCATCAGAAACAACCCATTAGCTGAGCGTGATTAGAGCAACATTTTGAAATTTCCAATGATTTTGTGCAATTTTCATGCGTGAATGCCATATGATCTAAGCTTAGAGTCAATATTAAATTCATGAGCTCTGCCCTAGTGGACAATTTCTCCAAAATATACCAGAGTAGATTTATTCCCCACAATAATAAATGCTGGAAGACAGAAGGAAAGTTGTAAATGGAAAACTTTCATTCAATAGATTTTATATACTTTCGAATCTTTAATTCTGAGATAGTACTGTATATGACGTTCAGAGCTAAGCAGTAAACGATGAATTTGGTTTATGAGCTACAACTCTTCAGATTGACAAAGTCACATACTGACTTTCTGTGAAAGTACCTGGGAAAGCAGTGAATGATTTGAACGCCTGCCACCCATGTGAGAGACCTGATCGTAGTTCTCGGCTCTGAGCTTTGGCATATTCCAGTCTGGATTGCTGTGACCAGGTGGAGAGTGATACCAGTGGATAGATTTCTGTTTCTTATTCATTAATAAGAAAGTAAACCTTAAAAAAATTAAAATTAAATGAATTAAATTAAGGGAAAGGTAAAACTGGCTAATTCTAGAAAGGTTAAAGAAAAATCTCTAAGTATGTGGGAAGGATTATAGATACCCCCTTCTATTGGCATTTGCATTTATGCCATCAAATCACCACTTTTTATGGTTTGTTTTAGAAACTTTGAGCCAGGGGCTTCTTCTGAGTCTCCCATATGTGTGAGGGACACAAGGCTTTGGGCCATCTTCCACTACCTTTTCAGGTCATAACCAGGGAGCTGTATGGGAAGTGGAACAGCTAAGACCTGAATTGGAACCCATATGGGATCCCAGAGTTTGTAAGGTGAGAATTTAGTTATTGAGCCACAGAAGTGGACCCTACTTGAAAGTTTAAAACAATATTTTCTTTTGTTATGAGTGCTCGTCACTAAGCACTACATTTGAGTAGATGGAAGTATTCATTTTGTAATTGCAAATTTTCTAGCAGGAAGTTGCTGGGATTTTGCTTTTTCTGCTTTTTAGAATAGAAAGAGTCACATACACGCAAATCAAACAAAATATTGTACCTAACACCTGGTTTAAGTATTTCTCCAGAGATTTTGCTGTTTTTTGTTTTGTCTATGCTCTCATGGCTACTGGATTATTTTTATAGGTTTTTAAAATGTAAATTTTGCATACTTTGAAATGCACAAATGTAACCCATGGCCTGTCAAGCTATCAAATATCTTATCTTACCTAGTAAAACTCCCTATCTCTGCAACTGAGACAATTATTGCCTTTCCCAGAACTTCATTAAATGCCATTCTACAGTTTGCACTTATTGCATTGTTTTATATCATTGAGTGTAATGGATATGAATGTAATATATCAGTTTATTTTTTCTTTTATTGGCGAGTAGCATTTGATAGTAAAGACATGCAACATTTTGTTTTTTGATACCTTTTAAAACATCTATTTTTTTTTATTTGAATGGCAGAATTACAGAGAGACACACAGAGAGAAAAAGAGAGAGAGGGAGAGAGAGAGAGGCAGACCTTCTATCTGCTGATTCACATCTCCTCCCCAGTGGGCAAAATAATCCTAGTGGGGCCAACCTGAATCCATTCCAATCTTTCACTTTAGTGGCAAGGGCCCAGAAAGTTGGACTATCTTCCCCTGTATTCATCCCGGGTGCATTAGTAGGCATCTGGATTGGCAGTGGAGCAGCCGGAACTTGGACCAGTACTTCTGGTATGCTGGTGTTGCAGACGGTGGCTGGTCACACAGTGCCATAATGCTGCCCCCTTTTGATTCATTCTTGTATAAATGGAGATTTGAATTACTTTCTGTTTGGAGTAATGTAAGTAAATCTGCTATAAATATTCATGCACCTATTTCAATTGAATATATTTTTTCACTTCTGTTACTTACATGCTTGTGGAATGACAATAGATAATATATCTAATGTGATAAAAAGTGAAAGATTTTTCCTCAAACAGGTTGTACCATTTTATATTTCTGGTCCAGCCAGAGGCAATGAGCCACTGGGCTGTCAATGCATGCTCGCACCCAGGGGTGCTTTGGATTCCTGTCTTTGAGTTTCTACATTTATAAGATTCTTCCTAATTTGCTGTGAACACCCATTTTCTCCCTTAAAATTGAGACTATGGGGGCCCGGCGCGATGGTGCAGTGGTTAAGGTCCTCGCCTTGAATGCCCTGGATCTCATATGGGCGCCGGTTCTAATCCCGGCGGCCCCGCTTCCCATCCAGCTCCCTGCCTGTGGCCCGGGAAAGCAGAAGAGGCTCCTGGCTTCGGACCAGAATAGCATCAGCCATTGTGCTCACTTGGGGAGTGAATCATTGGATGGAAGATCTTCCTCTCTGTCTCTCCTCTCTGTATATCTGCCTTTCCAATAAAAATAAAATAAATCTTTAAAAAAAAGTGAGACTATGGACTTATAGAACATTCCAAGTTTTTATAACTGAAGATTTTTTTGCACCAGCTTGAATAATTTTGGGAGCCACTACATGAGAAAACTGAAGCTTGGCAAATTCATAATAGGGTTTTTTAAACCACCAATGTGAAGTCAATAATTATGTTTTGTATGAACTACACATTTTAAGAATTTTCATAGAATATTAAGGAAATACCCAAATTATTACATGTATTTATACTTAAACCAAGGAGGAGAAATTACTGTACTTTGATTTTTCTGCCTGTAGTTAAGCTCACTCATCTTTACTATAAGCAATATTTTCTTTAAAAGTCATTCTGTTGAATATGTTTTTGATTGAATGTTCTAATGAAAGTTTATGTAGATTAAAAAATAGTTATTGCATGATGACCACCAGGAATTAAGTAGTTGTCAACAATTACCTGGTTTCCCTTAGGTCCTAGTAATTCATTATAATTGGGAATTGGAACCTTATGTCTTAATTTCTCTCTTATGTGAAAACCAAGTCAAATTCTAAGCCATGATAATCATTTTCCCATGAGTAAATGAAACTAAATTTATCATTGACCTTCAGGAGAATCATCATGATAAAATTAAACTGCATTATTTCTTCAGGTAACCTCACTTTACTATCTGAACGTATTTTGGTTTTCTGTTTGCTTAATTTCTATAGTGATTATTTTCTCACATTTTCATTTAACTCAGGCAGGTCAGGTGGTGATAGCTATCTCCATCCTTCAGGGTTGAGTCCTTTTTGTATTCTTTACATTGCTTGGGATAGTGTAGGTACTTAGTGGATGTTCAGGCTATATTTTGGGAAATTAGTAAAGAAGAACAGTGTTATGGAATATCCTGTATATTGTATCGGAGCATTCTCATTTCATAAGCACTGGGAAGTAGGCATAGTGTTTCAATGGCCACATGCTGAAACCAACATTTTGGGACAGCTGTTATGATCATGGTGTACAAGAGGGATGAGGGTGAGAACAAATGGAAAATGTCAGTAACAGTTCATGAAGATACTGCACAGGGTTAATTCTTTCCTTGGGCTCTGTATCCTACTCTAACCAAAATTCTCATTACATCTGTATTATGCCATTTCCTCTAGGTTTTGTATTTATTTTCTTCTTTCTATTCACAATACTGTCCTTGTGGCCGCTCATAGTGTTCTTTTTTTTCACTTCCTGATTTGATCATTTTTTTTAATTGTCTGTTGTGTGAAAGCCCTAATATGTTTTAAAGACATTTGAGAATTTTCTTCCTTGGGTGTCTGAGTCTAATGGAGTAAAAGTCATGACATACTCTCTTCACAATGGTATGGAAGATCTTTCATGTTGTGGTATGGTTTTCATATATCATATCATATCATATCATATCATATCATATCATATCAATTATGTTATATTTATATTTCCTCCTACATTCGATGTTCTTTTTCTGTATCTTTTTCTATCACTTTTGGCTAATTTTGATTATCTAGGAACTAAAATGTAGATCGATCCTGGAATTCTGTTTGTGAGAAGGATGGTCAGAAGGGTCACAGAATCTAATCCATTGTTCACTTGCTGTTAGCCAAAAGGCCGAGAAGCGATCTAATCCATTTTTAAGCAGGGTCTGAAATAATCCTGGAGATGAAGCAATACAGCCTGTTGGAATACATTTTTTGGATAGTGTCTGTCTGTAAGCTTGCACAAGCATCTCCAGCTTACTTAACTCTGGTCTACAGCATCTACATACCAGAGTTTCTTGTAGGATACTGAAGACTCCTGCATGTCTTGTAAAGAAAATTAAGTATAGCAGGGAGGAGGGACAAACAGTTTGTAAAATGTGTTGGGCTTCCAGTAAGATGATTGAGCTTCCATCATCAATGCCAGAGATCACCCCTCATGACATTGAGTGAAAGGGGGTTATGGAGATGTCTAAAGAACATGTAACAGCATGAATGAAGAGGAATTTGAATAACCAAACACAATGGCTCTTCTTTGGAGGACATTCTAAGTAGAGAGGAGCTGAGAATCCTCCTAAAATTGTCGTTCAAAACTGGAAAACAGCATGTCTGACCAAAAGCTTAAAAGACTTTCTGGTTTTGCATGTTCACTACAAAAAGATGAAACAATCATAAGGAAGTCACAAAAATAGAACCAATATAATTGAGTGGTAAAATTACACCAGTGTTATTCATATTCCCAAGCAGAACAGATTCAATGGGTAACTTGCATAATGAAGGACCTTTGAATTAGGCAGATATTTTAGCTAGATTTAGTTAAGTTAAATTGACTAGAATGTTCAGGTAACAAATTGCTTTTCCCCATCTTTGTACCTTGGCTAACTGCTGATATGTAGAGGGTTGTGAGAATTACTCCGTGTATTACTTAGCTTTTCCTCACTTTACAAGTACTGTGAAGCTAGTCAGAGTGGGAATAACAGAAATAATCACATTTTATTGAATCAGAGTTCTAATGCATTCCATTGTTATAAAACATCACCTAATGTTGCACTGTTTTAGCCACTTAGTGAAAAAAAGGAAAAGCAATTAATAATTAAATTAGTTAAAGCTAGCACTTAGCTGATCTTTCAGTAATTCATATTATGGCTGAGTTGCAAGATATAAAAAGCTATATAAGCTTTGACATATATTATGGATTTAAATAAGTTAAATAAATTGAATGCAATAAATGCGCAGTTAAAAATGAATGAAGATAAGGAATTTTTTTTCCATGTGTGACCCTCATCAATAGGTAATAGAATATTCTATTAACAAAGATTCACATTGTCACCATTATTTTGCTTTAGACAGGAACTACAACTAGTTGAAAAGCTTCAATATAGCTTGTTTTACTATCTGTCGCTTTTACTACAGACTCATAGGCTGAATCTAAAATGTAAACAATGTGGGAAAGGTTTAGCTTTGATTTTTTAGCTGTGGTCTTCAAAGATGCCTTTAAGATGTATTTATACGCATGTGAGAAGATATGCTTATCCACTGATGCCAATATCAAATATTAGTATTGGATCTGTGTATGATAACAAAATACACTTACTGAATAATTGTTTTTTAAAAAGCCAAACCACTATTACTGTAATTTGCTCTAAGTTTTCCAAGCCATACATTAAGTAAAAGCTGATTTCTTTTCCCTTATTTTGAAAATATATTCGATGGGGCCAAAGGTAGATTTGCTACAGAGTGTAACCCTGGGATCTTAGGCTTGTCCATTTGAAAAATAAAATAAAATTATCCCTTGTTTTCTTCGTGCTTGGGAAATATCTGGGAGAAAATTTTTTGATTCTACTTCTTTGAATTTCTTTCCAAACATTTCATCTTGAGATCGAAATTAAGATCTCTCCCTTGAAAACATTGTACAACTGACTCTTCATCCTACTTGTTTATTGAAATCACCTGGAAAGCTTTATGAAAAAAATGGTGATGGATCCAGAGCCTTGATAATTTCTGTGCCTTCCAGCTGGCATGCTCCTTCCAGGGTTGTTTATAGAAATTAGCCCTTTAGCTCCTTTTTCATCTTCCTTGAAAGTCACTTTCTCATGATCACTTCACCTCCTCCACCTTGTTTTCCTCCATTGTTTCTGCAAATGGAACCTTCAGTGTTTTGCTTGCTGCTTTCCCAGTAGATGGAGGAGTGTCTGGACCATGCTCAGTGTGCCATGGCGTTTTTTAAGTGAATGATGCACTCATGTAATGGTAACTACAGGAAGTAAATAGCTTCCTTGAATCACCTGGAGACCTTGTTAAATCAGGCGTTCCATTTTATTTCAGCTATGGAAAATTATTTCATTTGCAGTCTGTTTTATAATTATTGCATTCATTTTTAGTATTATTAGTTGAATATATTGGTCATGAATATTCCCAATTGTACTTCATTTTTAAGTTAATTTGCTAATTTATCAGTTGCAGTTTTTGCTATATTCTTTTCAAGTGGCAGTGCATGCTTTAGATTAGGGCAATAAACTTTTCAATAGAACATTTCTTACTAAATTCTTTCTTTGAAATGCTTTGATATGAAATTTTATATTTCATTTTGATATGAAATATTAATATTTATATTAATTTCTTTGATCATTTCTTTCTCTGTTCTTAAACTAAGGAATTATATTCCTTCCCCTTCCAGCTATTTTCTTTTACCTGCTGAAATGGCTTATTTTTCACAAATTTCTATTCAATAAAACCATTACATTTTTTTCTTTTATGGTATTTGGTATTACTAGTATATATAAAAAATACTCTCTCTGCATATTTGACAGTATTTTCCTACCTCCATTATATAGAGATACAGGTGGAGTTATGGGGTCAGCATGGTAGTATAGCAGACCAATCCTCCAGCTGAAGCAGGGGCATCTTTTATGGGCACTGGTCCTTGTCTGAGCTCTGGGAAAGCAGCAGAGGATGGTTCATATCCTTGGGCCCCTGCCCCGAGGTGGGAGATCCAGAGGAATGCCATGGCACCTGGATTCAGATCAGCCCAACTCTGGTCGTTGGGGCCATTTGGGGAGTGGTCAGCAATCCTCCTCTCTCTCTATAAAATTTGACTTTCAAATGAAAATAAATAAATCTTTCAAAAAATATAAAAAGGTATAAATATAATTTGACATGACATATTGGAGTTCTTTTATTTTGCTTTTTAAATTTAGTGATTCTTCTTCATTGCAAGGTCAAACTTCTATAATGACAGCTTTATGTTATTTTTATTAATGACAGACTGAATAATAATTTTATTTTTATTTATTTTAAAGTGATTATTTAATAATTTAAAAAATAATTTCAGTTAGCCCAGTGCTTATTTCCCCAAAGTGCTTTAGGATACATTTTGTTAATGCAAAAAAAAAAAAAACCCAAAAAACAAATGGGTATTTACTGTGCTTTATATTAAGCTTGTAGGTATCTTGAGATTAATTGGCATACTTACAATATTTAACATTTTTTTCTAAGAACATGATACATCATCTCCATTTATGTGGATCTTATTTGCATTTTGTAGTAAATTTTGATATTTTCTTCATTTAACAACTGCATATTTTACATTTATATCAAACATGCATAAATGGATTAGTCTTGGATTCTTAAGAAATATAATGTTTTACCATTAATTATGTGTATTTTAGACATCCTTCAATTTTATTATTGTTCTCATTTTTTTTCTTCTTTTTGTTTTTCAATGTGGGCATTCAAGATGATTACAGGGAACTATTTTAACAATAGTCATCTCTGTCATGTCAAAATGACAAATAGATATCATTTTTGAGTCAATGAAAGATAACCAAATTTCCTTTACTATATTAGAAAAGTTTTAGAGAGTGATCTGTTCACCATAATTATTAAAATATAGAAAGATTGATTTCACAGACTCTCAATATAAACTCTGACACTAAATTATTTACTATTTTACTTCACTAATGGAGAAAATTGCTAGGTATCTTTTCAAGCTTATAAAGTCAGATACAGCATTTTAAAATTTGGTTTACTTTTTTTCGTAGGGATAAAATGAAATACTTTAAGAATATTTATAATGAGAAGATAAATATAATGTAAAATTGAAAGGTTCAAGTTTTGTAAGCTGCAATTTAAAACTATGAAAATGAAAATATTGAGACCAAACATCTTTATAATCATCTGTTATGATACACATAATAATTTATCATTATGAAGTTAAGATCTGAAATAGTATTGAGATGGCTACGTGCTTGAATTAGTAAATATTGCCTAAAAAGAACATTTCTTTATAAATTTAAATTTGTAAATTCATGGTAGAGGCACTGTCTTCTCTCAGAAAAAAAATAATCCCTCTTATATATTCTCAAATCTACTTCATAAATAATATGACATTAATCAGATTTGTATGGTTTTAAAATGCATTTTATGGGACAGTCCCACCATGTGTGTTGTATAAGTGCAATAAAATTTTGAGATGACCTGCAAGCAGAGAAACACAACAAAATTAGATTATGAATAAATTCAGTAGTACCAATGATATTTCTTGAGATCGTAATAACGATATTTGCCATCAGCAGTGGTGTAATAATTACATTTATGTATGCAACTTTTACCTAAAAAGTTCTACTCAAAGCTAAGTTTATCATCATTCCTTTTGTAATTTTGGGTAAGGTCAGAAAAAAGCTGAGCCCTAAATACATATTTATAAACAACATGCTTTAAAATTTACCCCAAGGTCTTGAGTAAGCACTAGTGAAAAAGCATTTTCCCCTTTTTCCATTTTGTTGCAGGCAGGCATGTTGATGTGATTGGTACTTGGTTTTTCTTGTTAGAGAATAAACTTGTGAACACTAAAAATTTGCTCATTCATCTCACCAAAAAAGTACTGATTCAATCAGATGGCCTTCACTTTTTCCTTACCATAGCGACCTCGCCTCTCTAGCAAATGTTTAAGCCCATGGGTGAGCAGTGGTTAATGATGACAGAGTTAGTTTGGTACAATTTTGAAAACAGATTCCAAAGGCTTGATATCCTCCTAGACCTAGAAGAGTGCCTGGATTTCATGCTGTCAAGTCTCTCTCTTGAAGGTGAAATAAGACAACTGTAAATTTCTTCCACATTTACTCAGTGTCCCTGCAGCTTGTTTTAGGACTGACCTAGATGAAGGCTCACAATTCACATTTTTTGGAGTTCCAAGTCTACACTTATGTGGAATTTGAACTGACTGTGAAGCATACAAACTCCTAGAAATGTTCTTAAGATAATAGATCTTGGCTTACAACTCCAACTTCAGGGCCTGTGACTCATTCTAAAGCAATGATTTGACAAGGTTTTCAGAGTGAGGACATCTGGTAGGGGGTTATCTATCCCTCAGAGTTCCCGAGCTGTCCCTCTATAGGTTATAAAGAAGAAAATGCCCACATAGTGGTTCAGTAATCTTACTTTGTTTATCTCAGCCATGGGAAACAGTTACAGTGAGAAGACTAAGCCGATATTCCATTTTGTCTTTTCTCATTCATTTTACACATTTGAAGCATTGGTTGTGTACTCTGAGTAAGCAGCTCTCCAGGACTGTTTTCAAATAGTGAAGAGTGTAGTTACACACACACACACACACACACAAGCACATAAATATAAACCAGAATGCAATGATCAAGTAACTGAGAAGGGTATTACATATTGATAAGAAATAATTTAGCAAGAAGTTGTAACAATCATAAATAAATAAGCACACAACACCAAGACAGTCAAAATGTATAAATCAACCCTTGTTAGAGTTAAGGGAAGAGGCAGACTGCAGTACAATGATAGTATTGGACTCCAACACCCCACTATCAGCAAGGCACAGATTATAGACCGATTTTCAGCAGGTGTAAAGCAGAATGCCCCACATTGTAAGGCAAATGGGCGTAGCAGACATTTACAGAATGATTCATCCAATGGATATGGAATATACATCTTTCTCATCTTCACATGAAATTTTTTTTTTTTTGGACTAGATCATGTGTTAGGCCACAAATCAAGGGTCAGTAAGTTCTAAAACAAACAAATACCAAAAATGAAATCAGGCCATATGTTTTCTTTCAATACAAAAGAATAAAACCAGAAATGTGCAGTAACAGAATATTTACAAATACATGGAAATTGAAGATCAGGCTCATGTATTACCAAAGGATAATTGAATTAACGGAATAAACCAAAAAGGAAATAAAAAGTTCTTAAAATAAATTAAAGTAAGAAGAGCACAATATGTCAAGGTTCATGGAATATAGACAAAGAAATATTATGAAGGAAGTGTATAGTAATAAATTAATATGTTTTAAAAAATCAAAAGATATCAAATGAGCAACCTAACATCACATGTTAAGAACTTAGGGAAGCAAGAACAAGCCAAACTTGAAATCAGCATGAGATGAGAATTAATAAAGATCAGGGACAAGAGATAAACTAAATTGAAACAAATAAAAATTATAAAATATTATCAATAGAAAATCTAGTTTTTCAAGAAACAAACTAGACAAATCTTAACCAGAGTAGAGAAAGGAAGAAAGTAACAAAGAGAGAAAAACTCAAGTTAATAAAATTAGAGATGAATAAAGGAATAGAAAGACATAGAATTATAAGAATCTACTGTGAAAAGCTATGTGCTAACACATTGGAGTCCCTCAAAGAAAGGTGTTGATTCCTGAGTATGTATAACCTATCAAAGTTAAGTCAAGAAGATACAGAAAATTTAAACAGACCCGCAACAAATAACAAGTGTTCCATCAAAGAAAAGTTTAAGATCTGATGATTTTATCACTAAATTCTACGAAGCAGTGCAAAAGAGTTAGCTCTAATACTTCTTAAGTTATTTGAAAATATTGAGAAGGATGAAAGCCAACCCAACTTTACAAAAATGAGGCCAATATTATTCTGAGCCAAAACAGTAAATACAGCACAAAACTACAGATAAATACTCTTGATAATAATTCATTTATTACATGATGTTAATATTAATATAATTATTCCATTCATGTCCCATTTTTGTAGCTGTTCTTATATCCAAAGTCCTGTTTCCATAAATGTCTTACTGAAGTTATTAGCATTGTCTGAAGAAACTACTTCAAAAAGAATATATTTTCATGCATAGTGGTTTCTGATATCACTATGGATAAGCTAAAAATTTTTGTGTAAGATTTATTCTATTTTTATTTGAAAGGTAGAGTTACAGAGAGAAGGAGAGACTGAGAGAGGTATTCCGTCCATTGGTTTGCCGCTCAAGTGAGCACAAGTGTCAGAACTAAGCTGACCTCAAGCCAGGAGCCAAGAGCTTCATCTGAGTCTCCCGTATGTGTGCTGGAGTCCAAGGACTTGAATCAAGCTCCGCTGCTTTCCCAGACCATAAGCAAGGAAGTGGAGCAGCCAGGACTTAAATAGGAGCCCATATGAGATGCTGGGACTGAACATGGCATCAGCCCAAATAAGTCAAATTCTGAAAGATTGGAGCCATGCTTTGTATTTTCATTTTTTAATTTTTCGTGTGATTTAAGGTCTCATGAGTTGATAAATCTTTTTGTTGGTGCTTTATCTTGGTGCTCATGAATATAAGGATAATTCACAAGCACAATGAATTATTTTAAATGGCCTAAAATATCATAGACAACCACCCTTGTTGACCTTCCTGGAGCTCACACTGCCCCCTGGTTCCTCAGGCAGCACAGGGAAGTTCTGGAGAGGCCTGCGTCCTCCCCACTAAGTGTTCTGTGATAAGGGGACAGTGGAGCCTTGGACTGCCATGAGAGCAGGGTCGGTCTCAGCAATGCCCTTGAGGAGACTGAAACAGTGAGGAGACAGACTTCAAGGAAACAACAGCTACCCGGAGAAAGCACGGCAGAGGAGGCTCGGCTTGGGGACAGCACGCTATGACATTTCTCAGTTTCATTTTCCGGAGTCTCTGACTCCCTTTGTTAGTGCACATTTTCTTTATACCTTCCAAGTTCTTATTGGAATTTCAACTTTGTGCTTGTTAGACCCTTCACAAAGTGCAAGTATCACGTTGTGGAGGGATAGTAAAGCTAGAATTTGGAGGCTTAAATGTTTCTTTATGTCCTGCCATATGGATGCCGGCAATAGCTACACACAATTGGATCAACTTTAACATTTTCTGTTCTGCCATGTGCTGGACATCCTCATGTGGTGCCTTTCCTTTGCTGTTTAAAAAAAGAAAACTAGAAACTTGATTTTCTTTCATCATTGATGTTTCTTATTGTACAGCATGTTTCTGTAATTTTATATCTACCCTTCTCACTGGAAATCAATTTTTTTATCAGCCTCTTTTAATTGTTCAGGTTTCTACTCAATTAAATTGTGCTTAGAGCAGTGTTTTTGTGGCTCCCCAGAGTGCCTTTAAGTTATTTCAATGAAGGTCATTACATGTTTCCAATTTTTTTGAATAAAATTAATATTAATTCATTTTAATGGGAAGAGGAAATATGCCACAAAAGATTTTACCGGTCAGGGCATAAGTCTGATTTTAAGCGACTATTTTAACTTTAGTTTTCTCATTTAATTTCAGAAATATTGAACTTAGGAAACAAAGCAGTGTAAATTTCAGTCAATGAAATTGCTAAAACTGAGAAGTCAAAAAGTAAAATGCTGTTGGGCTTGGCATTTAGTTTTCCCCAAGTCAGTTTTTCCATTGGAAATAATTACTTAAGTTACTGGGTAGAATTTTAAATTGTAGAATTATAGAATTAATGGCGTTCTTAAAGACATAGTGATTATGCAACAAATTGAAAGGAATAAGTATCTCTACAACTGGAAAAACACTAAGCCAAAAATAAAGGAAATTTACATTGGATATTTATAAATAACAGCTGTTGATCATAAAAATACATGTAATGTCAAAATGATTGATTTGTGAATGGAAGTAGGTGCATTCATGGAAAAAGACAGCATTGGTAAAAACAAATAGCATCTATTAAGGCAATGGATAAAATTACTCCTTGATAGATAAACTTTTGTGGATGTAATGAATGAAGTCATTAAGTGATAGATTAATGAACATTTTCAATGAAGTAATTAAAGTGATAGATATGTAAGTTCCCCATCAACAGCATTATCTGAAAAAATATTAATGCTTGGAACTCAAAGTTTACAGAGCTTGTTATCTTCTAAACAAAGTATGAGAGTCTTATAATTTCATATCACTTATTAACATGAATGAACTAAAAAGTTAGAAAATCTAAAATAATTACAGAAATTTAAAAATTCTCATTAAAATGATACTAAAATGTAAAGACATTATTTTCTATGTTTACTATCTTAGAAGAATTTATTTTCCATTTCTTTAAATTATTTTATGACACAGTTTCATAGGCTCTGGGGTTTCACTTACTTCCTCTCCAATTCCCTACCTCCCCACTGATTTTGCCTTTATTATTACAATAATAAATGGTCATAAGTCAGTCATTCTGCTATTTACATGTATCCTAACATTGTGGGCAGGACAATGGCAGAGAGTCAAGCATCCTTTTGTGAAGAAACAGTTTCATTGGGAATCCTTCTTTGATTTGGAAGTAGAGATGCATACTGCATTGTATCTTCACATCTGAATATGATAGTCTCTATTGCACAGTTACTATACATCCTCTTAAATAAAAATTCATAAGATAAAATCAACAATGGGAATAAAAATAGAAAGATAAATAACATGCTATTACTGAAGAAATGAAAAAGAAAATCAAGGATTAAAATATATAGGGGTAATTTGGTCCTGTCATTTTAGCAATGGTTTGTTCATCATTTGATTTGATCTCCTGTTATCTACTGGGATGTTCTCCACATTTGGCTTTGGTTTTGCTAGGTGTTATTCTTTTTCTCTGTAATGAGGACATCTTTAAGTACCATGCGTAGGGCAGGTCAGGAAGAGGCATATTCTTTGGGCTCTTCTTTACTGTGGAAGAATTCCATTCCATCTTAAAGTCAAAGGAAAGCTTTATTGATACATTATTCTGTGCTGATAATTTTTTCCTTTTGGAATCTAGAATATATCACTGCATTCTCTTCTGGCCGTAGTTTCACTTAGAGGTCAGCTGTGAGTCTGATTGCCGTTTCTCTTTACGTCAAATTTTTTTTTTCTTGCACACATTGAAGGATCTTTTCCCTGTGTTCAACTGAAGAGAACTTGATTATCACGTGTTGTGGTGAAAATCACTTTTGGTCAATCCTAATGAGAGTTCTGTGACCCTATTGTATGCTGTTTCCCAAATTAGGCAAGTTTTCATTATTTATTTCATTGAATATAGCTTTAAATCAAGCTTCTATTTCTGCGCCTTCTGGAACTCCCATAACTCTTTTAATAGTGTCTCTTAATTCTTAAAAAGCTTCCAGCTTTTTGTTTCCCAGTTGTGACAAGAAATATCAACCATGGTTGAGATTCTTTCTTCTGCCTCACTCATTCTATTGTTGAGGCCTTCCACTGAATTTTTAATTTGCTCCGTTTGTACATTTCATTTCTAATCATTTGGCTTGTTTTGTTCAGTGTGGGACTGGAGGGACAACATTGAACTGTACGTGCATTAAGCTGGAAGCACACTCACTCCCAACTCGGTGTATTGCACTTGTTCCACAGGGAAAATAGTAATGACTCAGGCACAGTTCAATGTTGTCCCTCCAGTCCCACAGCCTTTGCCACATTTTACAAATGGTACCTGGATCTGTTGGCAATTAGCTCTGGGGGCTATCTGGATCTATTTTGAGCAGAACCTGCAGGATACCAAGTTGGTACAGCTTCTCCTGTGAGACCAGTGCAATGTACTGAGCCACAAATGAGTTTGCTTCTGGCTTAGCACTTGTACAGCTTGCTGTTGTCCTTCCAGTTGCAGTCTTAGCCTCACTACAGAAAATAGCATCCAATGTGGCACTGGTGTGGGTCTAGTCTGTGAAACCCACTCTGTTCTTGCACTGCCTGCTTGGAGTCTGCTGCTTTATCTCTACTTTGGGTCAGAGCAAACAAATCAGCATGACACAGGCAGTTCTTTGCCTGGCTTTTGCTCCTGAGCTCCTGGTGCATCCCCTGCCCACTTCACCGCTGGTGGAGCTCTGGCTACGGCTGGAACTTAGATTGCCCCTTGGTGTCTGCCACTGGAGTATTTGGTCACTGCAACGCCATTGTTTCTCTGCTGCTTCCCTGTGTCTGTCTGTCTCCAGGTGCCCTAGGCTTATCTTTTAAAAGGTTGTTTCTCTTGTTTACTATTTTACTCCTCTAAGTTCTTGAGTGCAATCTGTACTTCATTCATTTCATTCTTTTTAATAATGAAACATGATAATAGTGCTCTGGATAGTCCTTTAAATAAAATTTTGGTTACATTTCTATGGGATAAAATATGTTGCATTTGGTTAATTTATAATTAATTTGCAATAATATAATCCTTTATAAAAAGGATGTAATTGATCAATGTATTTCCATATCATAGATACTGTGCATCCACTGCACTGTGAGGGTGCAGATATCCCTTTAAGAAACTTATTTCATTTCTTCAGTCACACAGCTGGAAGTGATATTCTTGGGTTGTTATGAAATTTGTACTACTTTTCATAATGCTTACAGCTGTTCACATTTCCAAGCATGAAAATATTATCTTTCTCTACACCCATGCCAGTACTTATTGTTTTATCTTTTGATAATAGTCCTCCTAAGAGGTTTAAGGTGATATCTCATTGTGGTTTCAATTTTAGTTTTTCTAGCATTTAGAAATCAACAAAACAAAACAAAACACACGCACAAAATAAATATCATAGCACACTTAAAAAATGCCTCCTTTGGATTTGACATCTTCTTTCAAGTTTTTAATTGTTTTTTTTTGTTTGTTTGTTTACCTTTTCTTGAGTTGATTTTATCTGAACTTTGGTCCTTGCATCATAACACTTTTTAGTTTTCTCTAGATAAATAAATTCCTGCTGAGTGATAAATATATTCAAAGAGGATCAACACCTGAATGAAGCATTTTGTTTTTAGAAATGTTTGCATTGCCTGAAATGTCAGCAGCTCATGCTACTTACTGCGCATGTAGCCTCAAGTAAGACTGACTTTATTCTGCAGTATTCAGTTTGGTTTTTTGGAAAGTGACCAGAGCAATAAGCAACATGTAAATTAAATTCAGGGCAGAAGTTGTTTAGTCAGGATTTGAAGGAAATATTTTCACCATATAAAACTCAACCTATATTGTTATAGCAAATACATCCTTTTATTAATACAATCATAAATGCTCATTCCCATAATGTGTGCATTAGAGAATGTGTTGTGGTCTTAGGCAGGTAGTTCAGGGTGACAAAGGCAGAAGCCGTGCTTCTCCCACCCATGAAATCCTTTCTGCTCACCTGTGAGTCAAATGACACTCGCCAGCACCAACTGGAACCTGAGATGGGTGGTATTGCATTGTTGCATAACCACTCCTCTCTCAAGTCCCCATAAAGGCCCAAGATAGGGAAGCGCTCTGTCTCTTGATTCCATGTGTCCATTGTTCTGGCACTTCAGCTTGTGGCTTCCCCAGTACCTGCTTGCTCTCTGGCTTCCCAAGGACAGACTCTGAGCACTGGCGGTCCCTGAACATGGCCACTGTATGTTGTATTCCTCATGCTCTCTTCACTGCTTGGGCAAGTCAGTGAAGATGCTTTGCGTTTCTAATTAGAGTTCCAGGACAGTTGAGATCTAGCAGTAATAAAATGTGGACAGAGAAGCCTGTAAAGGTGAATGTTTGCAGTTTTTAAAGTGTACCCAGGTTGTTCACTGCATGTCTCTTAGGATAATTTATATTGTTGAGGAAGCTGGAACACAGGTCTTCAGTTTAATGGATGGATTTCACAAAATGACCGTTTGTTTCTCTCAGGGTTTTAACTGAGACTGAATTGCCACATGGACTTGTCATTTGCTAGACCTTACCATTACTAAGCTTGACTAATAAAGATTCCTTAAGACAGTCTACAGTTGTTTGGTGTGATCTCTTTTGCACCCTGTGACCAATGGGATGCTATAGAAACAGCTATTCTTACCACACCATTGGGATAAAACCTGGATTTTTGATCATATGTTCAGATTTATTGGCTGGTAGGCTGTTCCTGAGACATTTGGTAAGGACAATGCAAACATGAAGGCAGCTTATTTGTTAGTTCCTTCTCTGGGTCTACCTCTAGGTCCTCCTCTTTGCTTATCATTCCATTATTGTTCTTGTGTCTTAACAACTTTTCTTATTTTTCAGCCAAAACATGAAAAATTGGAAGTAAACACAAAATAAACCAAAAAACCCCCCAAACCAAACCAAACCTAAAACAAACAACCACCCCCCAAAATAAAAACCCAACCCTTTACACAAATACTTCTTAATTATTTCTTCTACTATGTGGAGAGATATCCATTTCAAGGTAGGGCCTTGACCTGCCTTCTGGTTTCCATTTTAAAACAGCAACTCTTGTAGTTAGTCTGTAGCTATTTACTCTTCATGTAGTTCCTTCTCCCCATTCGCTGGAATTTCCTTCTAGGAAACCGAATGCATAAAGTTCATAGGAAAACAGAGAAAGAATCAGCAAAAAAGATGAGTTGCTAAACTCTTGTGCAAACTATCAAAAGGGGTGAGTAGGTTCTGCTTAAAAGGAAGGGTAGTCATCAGCAAGTAGTGGATTTTTTTGCATGTGGGTTTCCTGGGAAAAGGTAATCTGATTTATTTGTGATGAATATGTGGCCATGTTGTTCTGCTGAAAGGATATATTGAGCTGAAACCTTGATTGCTTCGTCCTCTTTCAGAGCTTAATCTGTTTAGAGATTTTAGCAACAGACATGCTGGCCGCATAGTTTGCTTCAATCTTGCCTCAAGGCAGAACAGTAATCAGTCTCTGCTGCCCATATGCCTGGTCAGTTTCATCCTTTATCATCAGAGGGGTAGAAGTTTCTGACTCTCCATTTCTGCTTGGGCATCATCCAGTTCCTACTTTAAACTTACTTCTCTTGTAATATCAACCATCACATCTTATTCTTACTGTATTTTCAAATCATTTTATCTGAGATACACATTCATTAAATGTGATTTCTTCATTCAGAATTATGGCAGATAAAAGTTTTACCACAATGTGTGTGTACTTTAACCACAATGAACTAAAATCAGAAAACAAAGGAGGAGCTACAGACACATGAAAAAATACATTTTAGATAATGTGGAGAGCAGAGCCGTGCCTCAAAGATGGTGCTTGTTGACCATTGCTTCATGGCACAAAGGTGGTAAACAGGTTTTGGGAAGTTACTGAGGATTGGGCCGAGCACGCAGGGAAGCTATGTGACCTAAGTCATGATTGGTGTGTTTACCACATGATGTGAGGAACTGTGTATGGATTGGTTTGTGTAATGTAAAAAGGTCTGGGTGAAAAATAGTTAATGAGGAGATTCCACCAGGTGCACTGCTAGAGCTAGAGCTATCGCTATCACTTCAAGGCTATTGCTAGCTAGCACTAGGCTGCTTTTGCTTTACTATAATAAATCTTACAAGTGCTGTAACTGCTTTCACTTTGACACAACGCTTGAAGTCTTACCCAATAAACTTTTTTAAGAATCTTTACCGTATCGGGGTCTTGCTCGCGGGATGAGGGACCCTGATAAGATAATTCACGTGTAAAGGAGAAAATCTGAAAGTAATTAAAGAGTACATGTAACAAAATACGATAAGAATGCAAGAAATTAGTATTTGTGGGAGACAGGTGAAGCTGCTGTGAAGTTTACAGCATTAAAAGCTGACATTAGAAATTTGAAAAGACCAGGAATGCGAGATGGTGATATAATGTGTGGACAGTTTTAAACTAATGGAGAAACATTAGCCAGGGTGAAGCACAGAGGGCAGATTCCAGGAAAAGATAGAGGACAGACTGATGGCAGGGGGACACCCTGAGGCCATTGGACACAGGGAATAGTGGAGACAGCAGAGCAGTTTTGCAATGATCAGACAACCCAGCAGCAGTCAGCAAGCGGCAATCTGAGTTCCCCCAGCATCCAGAGCTCCAGCGGTAGCCTGCTGGAAAAGGAAGATCAATGGTAGCTCAGGAGGTAAACACAGGCAAAGAACTGCCTGTCCGGCTGATTTTTTTTTTTTTTTTTGGTCCCAACCATGAACAGAGACAGAGCTGCAGACCCGAAGGGGCAGTGCAAGAACAGGCTGAATTTCACAGCCCAGACTCCCACCAGTGTTGCATTGGGCACCATTTTATGTAGTGCTGCAAAAGTGTGGGACTGGAGGGATGGCTAGGAGTAGCCTCTTTTCTGGCTCAGCCTATTGTACTGATACTAACAGTGAAGGCAGTGTCAGTTTCACATAGGGTGGGTCCATGTGGCCCCAAACCTAACAGCCAGTAGACCCAGAACTCCACCAGCGTCATGCCAGGTACCATTTTGTGTAGTGTGGCAAAGGCTATGGGACTAGAGAAACAGCAGAAAGATGCACATGCACTAAAACAGGAGTGATCAGATGCCATTTTGTGTAGTGGGGCAAAGCCTGTGCAACTGTAGGAAAGCACTGCTGTGCAATTGCTAGACTAGGAGCTAAACCACTTCCTGCTCAGTGCAATGCACTGGTCTCCCAGAGAAAATAGTTCTGACATGGCAATCTACAGGTTCCATCCCAAAGCAGGTCTGAGTGGCCTCCAGACTAACAGAGAGCAGACCCAGGACTCCACCAGTACCACATCAGACACCATTTTGGGTAGAATGACAGAGGCTGTGAGACTAAGGGGACAGCAGTGAGCTGAACATGTACTAAGCTGAGAGTCAAATCATTTCAGGCTCAGGGCATTCAATGGTTCCCCAGGGAAAACAATGCCTTGACATAGTACCTTGCAGGTTCCACCTGAGCTAGGTCTGTGTAGCCCTCAGACCTAACAGCGAGCAGGTTCCAGCAAGATCAGTACCACCAAAACAATCCAGTTATTAGGACACCTGGTGTTTCCCTAATCCTGGGAACTGCTTGAACCAGAAGTGGGAGAAAGGCTCTATTGACAATGGTGTTTCCACAGCATGGGATCACAGGCGATGGACAGTGGTGACCAAGGAGCTGGGGCTACTGAGAGAGTCTGTGGAGGAAGCCTAGCACAAGAGCCTAGGCCTGAAAGTCCTCGAAGGAGTGGCACAGTGACTACAAACAAAAACCTGGGCACCAAATGCGAGCAGTAAAGTCCATCCATAGACCTGTGGGTGACACAGCTTAGAAACCTGCCCTAAGCAGAATGTGCTAGCCAGGAGTACAATGACCAAGAATAAAAGAGACAAAGGCACAATGAGTGTCAATCCCAAAAGGACAAATATCATATGTTCTTTAAGATATAAGGCAATATTCATGCAAATTATAAGCTCAATAGCCCTTTCAATACTGCTTTTTGCTATAGCTACAGGTTTTGATATTTTTGTTTTTATTTGCATTTATTCAAGATAGTTTTTTCTCTTATTAAATTTTTCACTGACTCATAGATCATTCAGTAGCATCACTTTCTCCAAGAAAGTTTTTTGTTTTCTTTTCCATTGGCATATTGGTTATTCAATAGCATGTTACATAACTCCACTGTGTTTTAAAAGTTTTAAAATTTTATTTCTGTTGTTTATTTTGTTTTATGGCCTTTCATTTAAGGAGGTGTATAGTAACTTTGTAGTAGAGACTATCATATCCAGATGTGAAGATACAATGCAGTATGCATCTATCTCTACTTGCAAATGAAAGATGGACTCCCATTAAAACTTGGGTATATCTTGACAATAGAATCCTGAACTGTTTGCCATTTCTTGTCCCACAATAATCAAGATATACTTAAATAGTAGAATGATGGACTTACAACTGCTTATGAAGGACTATACTATTTTAACAATATGTGAAAAATCAGTTGCAGGGAGGGAACATGGGGAGGATGTAAGGGAATTACATGGAATTATTTCATAAAATTAAAAATAAAATAGAAAAAAAGAAAAATAAAAAATACCTATGTTCATGAACTGGTTGTGAGTCCTACACTGATTTACGTATATAATTAGCAAAGTCTGTCAAAATAAGAGAATAGAGATTCTTTTGTTTGTTTTTGGAAAAGGGTATGATTTTTTTAATTTTTAATTTTATGGTACAATTCTGTAGGGTCAGGAATTTCCTGCCTTAAAATGAAAAGTTTGAAAATGATATGTTGCTGAAAGATTTACTGTAGAAAATCAAACAAAAATATAGCCAATGTAGAAAGTGTGTTGTCCATTTGGAAAAGATAAATCTTTTAAAGTAACCATTCAAATATGAGGAAATAAAGTGCCAAAATGATGAGCCTATGATGAAAAATTGATAAGTACATTCTGGAACTCTTGTTCACAAAACAGTGAAATCCTGCTTTTTACTAAAAAAAAAAAAAGAAAAGAAAAAAATAAAAACACTCTGGGTTGGGCATTGGGGCAATGGTTAACAGACCACTGGACATTGATTAACGTACCGCAGTACCTGTGTTCAAGTCCTGACTCTGGTTCCTGAGTCCAATGTTCTGTTCATGGAGACCCAGAAAGGCAGAAGTGATGGCCCAAATAACTGGATCTTTGTCATCCACCAGGGAAATTCAGCTTAATTTGCAAGCTCTGACTTTCAAACTGGGTCAGCTTAGCTATTGTAGGGATTTGGGGAGATCAGCAATGAGAAATTTGTTTGTCTTTGTATGTATCTGTCTGGCTTTTACATAAAACAAGTAAGTCATTTAAAGGCATATTAAATGAAAATATGAAGCAAAATGCTAGAATCTATTTCTATGTTTTATGAAAATGTCCATTGTAATGAAGTAACAGTTAAGTGAGTGATTCAGGGACACCTCATTAACTGATACTAAAAGAACTGACAAACTGTTTGGGAAAACCAAGGATTAGATATGTATTTTAATTGTGCTTGAAATCAGCCTCACATGAATTAAAATTAAATTAAAAACACAACTATAGATGTCTTATAAGGCAATTAAAGGTAAAGATTGCTATTATCTCTAATAAAAATTATACCAATGGCTAGAACCACATGGGAAAAGACTAAAATTTGGTAATATGAAAACCAAATATTTCTTACTAAATATTTAAAAATAAGACAAATAATGCTTGAAACTGTATTCTGTATATAATAAAAAAAATACATTCTGCGCTTATCATATCAACCAAACATTTCCTGGCCATCCCATTTGAAGTAATATTTTATCATGTAAACTTTTTCATTTCTACTGTAGTGATTGTCGTGGTCTGATTTGGTTTGCTAATATATTAGTTTATTTGCTAGCTGTAGGTCAGCCTGCCTTTAATACAGGCTGTATAGGGATAGGGTTCTGCAGAAATTTATTTCCAGAGTCTATAACAAGTCTATCAGTAATTTATAAAGAAAATCCAATGTCCAAAGAACATGTTAACATTATTCAGGTTCAATTTTATATGAATATTGAATATATCTGAATGCATACAGATACAAATAATTGAATATACAGAAACATAAATAACTTTTATGTTATGAAATATCAACATCTTGAAAAGATCATTTTCCACATTGAAAATTGGTAAACGAATATTGGCATACCTGCAAAGTAATTAGTATGGAAATAGACTTGACTAAAATCTTTAGTCATTTAAAGGTTTTAAAGACTATTTCATAACATTTGACCTAAGGTTTTTTATTTCTGGGTGCCTCTAGGAACTGCTCATGGATGATTCCTGTGATTTAATTAAATTGGCACTAATTACAGAACTGTTCTGAATGTGAAAAAATTAATTTTCAACATAAGGGGAATAACGGAATAAATGACAGTACATCTACTCAGTGAAATTCTAGGTAACTACCACAAAAGTTCATTTAAAAAATACCACAACACTTAAATATGGTAAGTAGGCTGCATACCATTATGGCACTTTGTTGTCATTTTAAAATTAAAAGCTGCTATATGTGGGTCATGGCTCAATTAGTTAAGCCTTTGCCTGAAAGTGCAAGTATCCTATATAGGCACTGGTTTGTGTCATGGCTGCACCACTTCCATCCAGTTCCCTGCTTGTGGCCTGGGAAAGCAGAGGAGGATGGCTCAAAGCCTTGGGCTCTTGCACCCATATGGGAGACCTGGAAGAAGCTCCTGGACCTTGGCTTCGGATCAGTCCAGTTTTGGCCATTGTGGTCATTTGGGCAGTAAAGAAGCAGACCGAAGATCTTTCTCTTTGTCTCTCCCTTATCTGTAAATCTTTATGTATAAATCTGCCTTTCCAATAATAACAAATAAATTTTTAAAAGAAACAGCTCTAGAGAGACTATAGATGGCATATATATATGTGTGTGTGTGTGAATATATATATATATCTGGCATTGAAGAATAAGCCCCACAGGTTTAAAATTCTAGTAAATAACTAAATTACCTGAATTATATTTCTTCACTAATTTCAACATTTTAGAAAATGAGTATGCATACCATTTATAATAATGCTATAAGAATTATGCCATCCTAAACATAAGACAATATTACAATGGATTATGAGGTTTTTCTGGAATCAATTAAACACTAAATCTGAGAGGTACGCTCAATTGTGTTAGGCATGTGAGCACTTTCCTTGGACTCTTGGCTTAGTTTCTTTGCTTGGGTTACTCCTAACAGATAGGATTATTCTTCCAGATATTGACACTATTTTGCTGTTGTTTCTGTGTGATGTACTGCTACTGTTTCTTTCCGGGACCACTTCTGAAATAAAAGCAGAAGGAAAGAGGTCAGGCTGCTGATTACACTGTGTTCCTCTTGGTTTCAATTGATGAAACACAATGTAGAATACTTTCCTTCTTAACAGCATTACTTTCCAGCCAAATCAAAGGCATAATGGGAAATTACCAGAAAGAACACTGAGCTGTCTCCTTAGCTTCAAGGAGTCCTGTGAATCAAATACTGAGAAACACACATTCAAAACTGAGCTGGATTCTATGGGGTAGGCATTTGGCTTAGTGGTTAAGAAATAGCCTGGGATTTGTACATCTTTCTGGAATGCCCGGTCTTGAGTCCTGGCTCTGGTTCCAAATCTAGCTTCCTTTGTGTACACTGAAGGTGCAGTGGGTGATTGCTTATGCATGTGGGTGTCTGTCCTCTAATAGACTACCCAGCACCCTGCTTTGGTGGCCCAGCCTTGGGTATTGTAGATGTTTGGGGCATGAACTGTGAATGGGAGCTCTGTGTCTGTATCTCAAATAAGGAAGCAAAAGAAAATAAAACAAAAGCAAAAACTAGCCCATGTTCAGAAAGAGTCAGGGAGAATTTTGATCAGACCTCCCTGTCGGTTATTCTGTTTTTATTTTAACAATAAGAAGTAAAGACATCTGGGTTAGGTTTCCATCATGGCCACCAAAGAGCTCTTGAAAATGCTAAATTTTTAATAGGCTTCAGAACTGAGAAGGTTCTATTTATTCTTGCAACACCTTGGGGAAGTTTATCAAAGTGTCTTTTGTTTTGAGATGATTAACAGCAACCTTTATTCAAAAATTTAAAAAGCACTTACTTGCGTTTTAATTTTAATGTAATTCTCCATCATCTGATATTAATATACCATCTCTTGCTTCTCTTTTCTTTGCATTTATATTATGTACCTTCCTTCTACTTACTCCATATGTATGTTTTAGGACTTTATTTTTTATCATGATGAAACACACATTGTGGAATTTATAATCTTAAGTGTGCCTGCTGGCTAAGATTACATGTGGGATCTCTCCAAGTATTAAATGCATTCATATTTTTGTGCAGACATCCCCAAAATCCATCTGCCAAATTCCTTTACCTATTCAACAACAGCTCCCTATTCTTCCCCTCCCCAACCCTTCCCTTGACAACCACCACTCTACCTTCTGCCTTTGTGATATGGACTATTCAAAGCACTGCATATAAGTACTTCAGTCTTTTGGTATTGGCTTATTTCATTTAGCATAGAATCCTCAAATGTCACCAACTTCGTAGCATATATCAAAATTACCTTCTCTTCAAATGCTGTTGCTTTTTTTTGACTGATTTTTATTTTAATTTTGCTAATGCGCTCACTTGTTGAATGTTTGGTTGCTTCAATGTTTTAACCGTTATATATAATGTTGCTACAAGCATGGGTATAGAAATTGTCAAGCTTACTTTCCACCCCTATAAACCATTTTATTTTGCATGAATGTTTTAGTTTTGTCTTCAAATTCTACTAGAACCTCGTGACTGGAGTGTAGTCTTTCTAGGTTCTGTGATTGAAACTCCCTACATTTTAGTTCTCAACCTCAAATCTCTCTCGCTCGTTTCTTCTCAGAAGAGATTTAACCTCTATATCCAAACATAACCAAAGTCACCAAAAGCTTCCCTATAGTCTCACGCCCAAGTTAAAACCCACAAAACCGCAAAACGGACCCCCATTTGCAATTTTTCTTTTATGTCTCCAACTATCATAGAGGAAAGTTGTCTCTTATCATTTAAACTTACCCACTTCAACTCTACCTTCGGTTGCTCCAAACCCTGCCATACATTAACTCATTTACCAAGTCCTCTGGGTTCCACATTTCAGTCCTACCAAATTCCCTATATATCTACAGCAATACCTGTCCCAGCTAGTATCACATGTGAGCAGACAAGCTGGTGATTATGCCTGGTCTGCTATTCTGCTTTTTTCTTCCCACTTGTGCTCTGTACAACTTCCAGGGGGGATTTATTGTAAATGTAATTCTTTGAAATCACTTTGTTGCTTAGTGTCTGTTGATAGCTTTCTGGTGCCCCCAGGACAATATCTAAACATCTTAGAATAGCTCACAAATTTCCTTTTGCTTACTGTTTCATTTTTTTCTTTTGACAATTCCATTGTTTTCCTGCTCAGCTTAATGACATGATGGGTGAATATTATTTATCTTGGCTTCAAATAGTAAGAAGTGGTGAATCTAAACTAAGTGATGAACAAATTGATGGAGTTAGGTCTGTGGACTCACATTTATGTATACATTGTTTATGAAATTTTCCTGTGGAGATTGTATCATTCATATATATACATGTTTAATATATATACATATATATATATATATATATTATAACTAAGTCGTGATTTAACTGATAAAAATGGCCTTAATCAGAGAAAAACTACAGATCCAGCAACATGTTAAGATGCCTTGGTCAACCGCATTTGATAAGTCAAATGTCATTGGTTTCAAAATTTTAACTTGTGGGATATTGTCCTCGGATCTCTGCTTACTAGGCCTATGTGGAAGGTCATAGGGACATAGCACACCCTGTCCTTGTGGAGCCCCCTTGCAATGGTCTTGGCACACAGAGACCTCAACCTGACCTAATCACTGGGCATACAGGCAAAAACAATGAGCTTAGCACCAGTTTTCCTTCTCTTTGGATGAGCTGTGATGGGATTTTCTGATTAAGCAATTCTGAGAAGTTGGTGTGGTTTCATGTTACCTGCCAGTCATATGTGGTATACATGATCTACAGCATAACAGCCAGCCTTATGTGATGTACATGACCTTTGAAGCTCTTGGGGCTCATCCAATCCTTTCCCAGGATTGAACGCTCCAGAGAAATAGAGCTACCTTCTAGCCAAGTATAGTGCTTTTGTTGGGTGGGAGGATTGTCGGAAGAAACCCTTCTGACTTTTCCTTTTTTTGGACTGTATAAGATTGTGTTTGTTTTGTAATAAACAGACATGCTAGACCAGACTGTCTCCAGTGGTTCTTGCTGAGGAACACCATTGTCTCATCACCTCGGTGGTTGTGGGGGGGGCCTGCTGGTTAGGTCCCATGCGATTAACTGATAAATCAAATACAGAAATAATTCATTTCAAAAATGTGTTATTTAACGCTATTTGAAAGTAGTCTACAAATGGCTTTCTTTTCCCTTAGCTGGCTAAAAATCATAAACAATGGCTTTGTATTTGTCACAATTAATACATCTTTGAAATATGTGTGCATCTCATTTCCCATGCAGTTTACATAAATCTCTTGAGTCAGACCTGCTGCTTTTAATGAAATCCCATTCATTTTCCTGTCTGTAAAAAAATATCCACTGGCAGAGATGTTATTATGTCAAAAGGGCATTTTCATCCAGCTAGGTTGTAATATTAGGCTGATAAAATTCATCTCCTTTCTTAAACTACCCTGTATTATTCTCAGATGTGGATTCTCTGGGAAATTATTCTGAAGATTTGACCCTAAAAAAATACTAATTAAAATTCCTGTTCTTCCTTTCAGTTAGTCAATAGTATGGTAAAATTGTGTTGTTTTGATTCAAACAGCCTGGGAATTCAAGCCCGTTTATTTTGCTTGGCTGTGTGCAGGCACTATAATTTTTATGAATGTAATTCCTAAGGAGCAGAGGATACAATTTAAGATCATGAGCAACTATCTGAGATTTTAATAAACTCTGTCTGAAAAAAATCCATTATCTTTTAACAATTCTTGGCACAGAGCCATGAAACACTACAATCTGCAGAAGCACTTTAAAAGTGAATAAATGAATCATCAAAATCATGGGACATCTCAGGGTTCATATCTCTGTAGTCCCAAAGGGAGATCTTGGTGCTTTCCACGTGGAGGTCAAGCTGGACTTCACTCCTTGAGCGTTGAGGCTCAGTTGACCTTTGGTTATGACAGGCCACCAAAGGTGCTTTCACAGCCTAACAAAATAAAGACGTTTGTATGTATGCGTGCATCGGGGAGAGGTATTCAGAGGAACATGAATGAGTACCTGGTCACTCAAAAAGCAGATTGATTAACTTGAAGATTATAATAGACTTGCTTAAAATGCATAGAATTTCCACAAAAATACTGGGTGGAAAACCATGAAGTAGGAGAATACAGCATTCCTCCAAGATCCTTCAGGGTCCTTGACATCTGTGGCTACATGACCTAGCTGGCATGAGGCTGCCACTAGGTGTGGAGGGCTTGCTTGTGCCATTCTGAGGGGTTGCTGACATCCACCCTTAATTGTTAGATGGTTACTGAATGGATTTCTGTGCTCATCTGTGCACTTCAGTGTCTTGCTGGCGTTAAACTGCCTGCTAGATTCTCGAATGTTCTTATGAATGTGAATGCAGCAAAGGATAATTCGCTGACACTCTCACTCAGGCTTGGATCTGAGGCTGCCAGAAGTCTCGTTCCGTTGTTTACCTTGCCCTTTCTGTCATCAACAAGGACTGATCAAGCCTGTAATTTCAGCAAATTGGTCATAAAGCAGAAAAATGAAAGGTGTTCTTATGAAGTCCAGTTCCTATGCATTTAAGCACATAAAAGGGTAGAATTAGTCTTGAAACTTTTTAAGTTTTGAGAAAACCCCAATAACACCCTTATTCTACAAACTTTTCTGAAAGTCTGCTTCTCAGAATGCAGTGAAGAAGTCATTCTAGGAAATCTGATAAATCAATTAAGATGCAAATATTCCAATAGATTGAAAATTATAATTTACACTACATTTATACTAGTTATACAACCTCACTTTTAACAGATATTCACTGAATCATGACATTTTCTTAGAGCTTTGCTAAACAAGGAAAGGGGTATAAAAATATAAAAGATACTTTCATATTTTGATGTGTCTGAATTGGTCAGAAAAAGACATAAATAAAAATAATGATATCATTATTCAAAATAATAATTAAATGCCAACATGATTTATATGCACACAACAGGAACTCTAAAACAATGGAGCTTGTTGAACATTGAAGGGTGGTTTAGCTGTACTGTGGGACTCTCCTCCTGAAAAGCCAAATAGATTAATATGGCCCATCTTAATAATCCACAAGTGGGAAAAGATGTGCTTTGTGCTTGTAAAGCATTACTGTGAATGCACACATGAAACCTTGGTTATGTTAAAATGCACCACAGAGCAGAACTTTAAGAATATTCCTGCTGGCTTCTGGTCTTCTTGAGGCTGACCAGTATAGTGCTGCCTCCAGCCCTGTCATTATCTGTTATTTTCTCAATACCTGACTTGGTTTCCAAGAGAAGCCTTCATGACACCTAACCTTGGGAGGTTGTTGATACATTAAATTGAATCACTGTACAAATGCCCACTCAGGTTTAGTTCTACTAACAAAATGAACACTTTTTTTTTAACCTTTACTAAAGTAGCAGTCATGTCAGAAATTAGATAAGTGATGCATTTGGGGGGATATTTAGTGAAACCAAAATAATCCACATTTCCAAGTAACTGGCACATGGGACTTCTATTCAAGAGAAGCAGCAGTCAGTGGTAACAATGTAGACTGAACTCAGATCGTCTAAGTTCAAATTATGACTCCAGTACTGATTAGCTGTATGGATCTTAAGTATTCATTTTATTTTGAAGGTTATTTATACATTTTAAAGTCAGAGAGAGATAGAGAGGAAAACACAAGGGGAAAGAAAAAGAGAGAGGGAGAGATTTGCTATTTGCTGGTTCACTCCTTAAATGGCTAGAATACCAGGATGAAACCAGGATGAAACCAGGAGTCTGGAGTTTCTTCATCTGTCATACGTGGGTGGCAGGGTCCCATGAACTTGTGTCATCTTTTTCTGCTTTCCCTGACCATTAGCAGGGAGCTGGGTCAAAAGCAATTAGGACTCCAACTGATGCTCATATGGACTACCAGCCAGGCAAGTGTGGGCTTTATTTGCTGTGCCACAGTGTCAATCCCTGACATTTTTATTTACTTCTGTTTCTTAATTTTAAAAGGTGGTAAGCAATAGCATCTACAGTATAGTTGACATCTCAGTTCTTTGAAGAGTGAATGAAGGAATCAAGTAGAATGATTATGTTCTTGGTATAAAATAAAGCCTTATAACAAACTAAATACTGACTGTTCTAATGATGGCTGCAGAAATGCTCCTAAGGCAGAGTCAGGTACACTTGCATCTTGCCCCTAAATCTACTGACATACCACGAGTAGTTCGCTTGGGGAGACAGTATTCAAACCTGAATGGGGGAACTCTTTCTGCCCACCCAACAGCGCTCTAATTCCACCATAAAATGCTCCTTGACAGACATGCTGATTGGTGTGTCAGCATTGCTTCAGTGGCTCGCCCTTCGGAAGCAGCATCCTTACGTCACGGGTTGCCAGGAAGGGCCGGGAAATGTTTATTCGACTTGCCAGATCAGTGCCCTGGGCACTGACAGACATGCTTCTGCTACACAGTAATGTTTTTTCACACGCTGTGATCTGGCCTCAGAATAAAGAGCCCCACGCCTGCCTCTTCTGATTTGATGTTGCCACATGGCCGGGAAGATGGATCACAAAGGTAGCATAAAGCGTCTGAGTTGAGGGCAGCCAGCTGTTTATAGCTTCATTATCTGCTTCTGGAAGAGACGATGGAGCTGCCCTCCTTTTTCTCCGCACACATAAAACTTGATGAGATATTAACATTTAAATTACAGCACTCTTTATTTTTATTCCATTCTAGAAGCTTTGAAATGTGTTAGACTGTTTCAAATTGCCTTCTGGGGAAGCTTAATCATACCTCCAGCTTTTCTGTGGTCTGTTTCAACCTGGGTACCTGCTGTCACTCCCCAAGTCCACAGGAGGGAATTTCAACAATTGCCCAAGCCCCAGGCTCTTGTTTGTTGAAATACTCCCACATGCCTCATCCTCCAGCAACCACAGCCCAACAACGCGGGTCCAATAAAAGTAAAATATTAACTCCTCTCACCTCACAAATTCCTCCGGATGCCTAAGCCCTTGTCTGAACGTGGTTTCTTTGCTGTAATCTGCAGCATCAATACAAGCTGGACCTTAATTGTCCAAAATGGAACTGACCTGTCATCAAGCCTTTTGAGTCCTGTGGTCTATGAACAGGATATGGAGAACAATTTATCACAATCGTGCCATTGAGGTACCATTGTGCTTCACCTAAAGCTGAGGAAACATAGGCTCAGAAGAATTAAACAAAATTCGTATGACTAGGATGTTAGTAGTTTATTGATCAAGGTTAGTAAGTTTGTTGATCAAGGAATTCCAGAGCAGTGGAGCCACTAACATATTTGTTTCACCCCCTCCCTTCTAAATCCATACACATATCATTTATCTGTCTATTAAAAAAAGAGAGACAGGAACAGAGAAAAATGTATTTAAAGGAATTTATTCACAGATGTGATGCTTGGGTCTAGAAAATAAAAAATCCATTGGCAGAAGAAAAAGCTGAACATTTAGTAAATTTATGCTGAAGTCTTGAGTATGAATTCCTTAGGGCGTCAGGTTGGAAACTCAGGGTTTTTGTTTTGTAGACTCGAAACCTTGTATTTGGCTGCTTTTCATTATTTTAGATATTTTCGAGGAGATTCTTTGAGTAAGAAAAAGTTTGTTTCATATTATGTTTTGGGTTAGAGGGTGGCGTGGCCCCATGGGGACTGATTATAAAAGGAGCAGGGCAGTGATCACAGGGTGAGCCAGGAAGCAGAGAGAAAACTCAGGCAGAACTTGAACTGAAATGCTCAGACTGCACAAGAACTGTGCCCTCTTGGGATCCAAAGATCTGGCACTGGCCTCACCACTTTGTCACCATTATTAGATCGAGTTTCCATCTTTAATTTACCATCCATTACGATTCAGACATCTATGAGTTTTGAGAAGACAAATCCTTTGGTACCCCTAGCAGAATTCTTTCCTCATAGAGTGACATTTTGGGGTTCACAATGCCTTCAATGATTTAACAGGGCAATCTGCTTTAGTTAAGCTTTCTTGTTTAAAATTTGATCATAGCTACAAACCTACTTTTACGTCCACATCTAGATCAGTACTTTGCTAAACAATGAGCCAATCTAGTCCAGCCAAACTGACATACATATTTAGCCAACAAATTAGTGGTAAGATTTCTACATTAAGTCTGAACACTGCAGTCTATCCAATGTCATGGTCTGATGTTGGTCTAGTCCCCCATAGATTTTGCTCTGTTCTATTTTTCTCACTGCTAAGAATACCCTTTGAGAACTTCGCCTGAATTGTTGCATCCTACAGGATGTACTCTTCCTGTCTGAGTGTGTTTTAAGTTGCTCTGTCTCTTTGACTCTCCCAAAAACTCACCATGCCTCACTTGCCTCACTCTCAACGCATTTTCTAGGCATCCCCATTTCCGTACTACAACAAAAAAAAGTAGATGAAAGGCACAGGTGGAGTTCTCAGAATTCTGAGAACTGAGATGTAAATTGTAAAATAAAAATGCCTTATGTCATTTTCACTAGTGCTGTGTTCATGTTGTCAAAAAGCCTGGTATAACATGAAGACCCTGATCACGTTAATTAGTGTTGGAAAGATAAACTATTGGTGGCAGTGCTTAAGTCAGAAGTCCCTTTACAGCTTCTCCAACAGATGTTGAAAAAAAAAACAAAACAAAACGAACAAACAAACACGATTAGAGGTCTGAAATTCCTTTGGAAATGGTGAGTGTGCTTTTAAAATGCTGATTATTTAAATCCTTAATTTGGCTCTTCATTGAATTCTTCTTTTCTCTTGTATATTATGGATACATTAAATTTCACCAGCTAAATATAAGTTATTTGAAATATAAAACTGTGTCTAGTGTCAGTAGCACACAGTAGTGTTGACTAAAAGCTCAGATTTTCAGGGCCAGACAACCTAAACTTGAACCCCAGCCCTAACACCTACCAGATGAATAAGCCAGAGCAAGCTAATTATATCCTCTTTACCTCGGCGCTCTTTTAAAATGAACATAAAGAAATAATATCTATCTTAGAGTGCTGTTGTAAAAATGAAATGATTGGTTTTAAGAGAAAAACTTAGAAAAGTGGCTGGTATGCCAAAACCACTAGCCACTGTAGCACCTTAGCCTGCATTTCAGATTAGTTTATCAACACATTTAGATTGCTTTCACCTTTTCATCAAAGTATGCAGAATAATGCAGACCCTATCAAAATCAGTGGGAACTTAAAAACCCTGGGAGATATGGATTTTTAAATGTTACTCAGTATTAGAGAGTAGGAATTAAAGTAATTAATTGCTTAAATATGAGAAGGACACATCAGGAAAATACAAACGCTGCAGTGCAGGAGTGGTTCTTTTCTTATGTTGCCTAATGATGGAGCAAATCTGTCTGAGTTCCCTAGGCTTGTTTCTGCAACTGGGGTGATGCTTACTGAAATGCAAATGCAGATTTAACAACCAAACCTGCTTGGATAAAATCCTTTTTGATATATTACTGAAAGTGTTACCGTTTATGTTGATGAGATGCCAAGCAGTTTTTGCTGTTTTGAAGGGGTGGTTTGTATGCTCATTTAAAAAACACTTATGGAGAAATAATTCACGTGTCACAAATTCACCAATTTAGAATGTACAATTCAATGGGTTTTAATGTTTTAACAGTCTTGTGCAACCATCACCACTAATTCCAAAACAATTCCATCACTCCCAAAGGAAAGCTCAGATCCATTTATGCAGTCACTCTTCATGTTCCTGGGTACCACTCCAACCATAGGCAAGCCATAGTACAATTTTTATTTCTAGGAATTTGTCTACATAAACTTTTTGAATAATGGAATCATATAATATTTTGATTGTCTGACTGGATTACTTCACTTAAAGTTTATTGTGTTCAAGGTTAATCCTTGTATTTTTCAGTACTTCACTCTGTTCTTGCTAAATAACAACCAGTGTGTAGATATGTTAGTATGTATATTCATCAGCTCAAAGAAATTAGAGCTGCTTTCACTGTTTTGCAAGTATTAATTTTTAATAATGCTTTTCTAGTCACTGGTATGTTTTTCTTGGTGTGGGTGGTTATGTTTTCATTTCTTGTGAGTGCTGAGAGGTGGAATTCATATGCATTTTAAAGCCAGTGTTAAGATGACTGTTGAATTACTTCTGTAAAGAAGTAAACACAAATTGTTCTGCTGTGTGGAGAGATCAGCTCAGCGTGATAAATGTCTGAGGTTCAGATCTGTTCCTGAAAGTTGTCAAGTAGTCATTTTAAATTTTCTCGCCACTGCCCTAAATACAGTAAGCAAGATGTGATTCTTTCCATGTTAAAGATGAGGAATCTGTGCAGAGAAAAGACCCTGAAATTACCCATCAGGCAAGAAGGAGAGAAAGGTAAACAATTCTTCTTTAATCTGTTTTCTTTTTAAAGATTTATTCTACTTTTTATGTGGAACGAACTAGGCTGGGTTTCAACCCCAACTGAACCATGTATGAGCTATATGTGGGTATGGACGAACTGTGGCTGGGCTGAAACATCCAACAGCTAGAACCAGAATGGGATGAAGGCCAGTTAAGAACAGCCACTGTTCCTGCTAGGACAGGAGGTGAGCTGAGTAGTGCTTGCCCATGGACCCACTGGTATGCGCGAAGCCTGGCACCAGGAGGGATTCTGATGGAGGAGCCTGAGCAACTCCTCTAACAGGACCTGGACTCTACAAATAAGCACAAAAAGCATGGAAGGAAACAGCCCAGAAGAGGTTATGGAAAGTGTCCCACTGGCATACATTTGGCATGGGTTGGGAGTGGACCAGGCTGAATCAGTTCGTGTCATCCACTGGCAAATCTGAATGCTGGAGCAGAGGGTGGGTCAAACCAGGTTCGGTCGCGAAAAATGTAGTACACAACACAGAATGCCAAGGTGAGGTTGCCTGTGCCAGATGTGACCGCAGCGTCCAACCAGCACACATGAGAATCAGGAAGGGAGGGGCAGAGATGGTAGAGGAATAAGGGCGTGGTTCCCTTGCTGGACAGCTACTCCCACTGGAAAGCATGGGCTGGGATGGGGGCAGGCCAGACTAGGCAGGACTATAGCATCTGTGCGCTTCATGTGGACCAGATCAGGGAAGAGCCAGGATGGGTGGACTATTCCTACTGGTGCAAAAAAATTAGAGTGGGTAAGAGTTGTTGGGGCTTACCCGCAGCAGAAGCTGGCACTGGGAGCTAATACTGTCAATTCTAACCACAGAGCCACCTGGAGTGTGCATAATCTGGGAGTGAGAGTGACCTGGGAGGGAAATAGTGGGCTCCTCCCTCTTGGGTTACCACTCCCATGGGAGGGCACAATAACTAGGACAGGGGCTGAGGTGGCTAGACAGAGAGGCACTCAACAACATCCATGAGGGCTGGATAGTTGAGCTGGTTAAATAGAACTAAGCTTCAATACCCTCTGACATTTACGAGAGCAAAATGGGATATGGGGCAGACTAGACTAGTCTGCTACACATATTGGCAAACCAGGGTAAGGGGTGGGCCAGGTGGGGGTTATTGTGGGTCGCTCTGACTGGGCTGCAGCTCCCACTGGTTTATGTGAGGGCCGAATATGTGATGGGCAGAACCAGGCTGGAATGCAACACCCATTGGTTCCAGTGGAAGTCAGGGCTGAAAACAGAACCAACCCAGGAGTTGGAATCACCAGCTGATTGGGGTGATGGACTGTGGTGGGCCCTGTACCTGCTAGCACATACAAGAATCTGGTCTGGGAACACCTCAAAGTTTCTTTGGCGATCCCCACAATCGAAATGGCGGACTCAGAACCCTATCCAAGAAAAGATGGAAGATAGAACAGGTCAACCAACCATCTCAGCTACATGTTGGCAGCGAAATACTGGACAAAAGAAGACTCTATGATGGACTATGTCAATCAGTGGATTCTTCAACAGCCTCATCGTGCCTGGAGTGGCGAGATTGGCAGCGATTCATAACTGTTGAACTATCAAAACCACCTGAGCAAGGATCTCAGAGCATGCCCCACATCCGGGACCTAGGGTGGGTGGGAGACTGGGTAGGGCTTCTCCCTTAATATTCCCTTTATCTCAGATATATGAAGGAAACAATAGGGAAATAGTGGTCTTACCCACTTTCCAGTAGCCCTTGAACCTTTTTACCCTAATTAACAATGTAAAGATTGCCAAAAATATAATAAATTAAAAAATGATTAAAAAAAGATTTATTCTACTTTTTTTTATTGGAGATGCAGATATACAGAGAAGATCTTCCTTCTACTGGTTCACTCTCTGAGTGGCTGCAACAGCCAGAGTTGAGCCAATCTGTAGCCAGGAGTCAAAAACTTCTTTGGATCTCTCACAAGGATGTGGGGTCCTAAGGCTTTGGCCCATCCTCCATTGATTTCCCAGGCCACAAGGAAGGAAAGGGAAACAGCTGGGATAAGAGCAGGGTCCACGGCAGATGCAAGGCAAGGATTTAGCCACTTGGTTATTGCACCAGGCACCTTCTATTACGCTTTAGAAACTTCTCTGCTTCTTCAGTTGGCATCTTGTTGCTTCTATAGCTGTAGAAGGTTTTAAAAATTTAGTAATAAAGATATCTTCATAGGATATGTCTAGTTCTTGCAGAAATTTATTTCTCTTGATGTGCTAATGAATGCAGAAATTAATGAAAATTATTTCTTTAATTAATAAGTCTGCTTTCCCTTTACATTTACTATGATGTATATATATATATGTATGCATGTATAAATATAAACACATATTATAAACACACTCTACAATATCTGATCCTTTAGCTTTCTTCCTTTTTCTATGAATTTTTATACTGAATGCTCTGGTAAAATTACAACATAATATGTCACTGTGCACTTGCAGGTTTTCACTTCGCTTGGGTCCTCAGCATGGTATTTATGCTCTTGGGTAATCTCTATTCTGAGTATGTCATAGGCCATTAGGAACACTGGGCATATCACATCTAATGTTCCTAATTGGATCCCAAACCTAATGGTACAGGCTTGCTTCACATAATTTTTTCCTTTTCTTAATTTTTAAAAATCTTAACTGATTCAGGATATTTAAAGTATGTAATTTTAAGAATTTTTCCTCCCCTCCCTCTCACCATTTCTTCTGTTTTAGCTTTTGAGATACGTATTTTGGATTTGCATTGTAGTCAAGGGCTTAAAATTCCACGAAATAAAAAGTTGAACAAGTAAAACAGAAAAATAGCTTAACTAGTGAGAATATAGCCAAGGACTATAAACAGTAATTGAATGGAAGGATGTGTTTCATGTATTTTTCACTTCTGATGTCTTCCAGAATAATCTACATGTTAAGGCTACTAAGTGTTTTCTAATTAGGATTATGACTTACTACTTACAGTTTAAAGAAACCTTGATCAACCCTTCAGCAAGGAAATTTCTGTTTGCACTCCAATATTCATTAACATAATAGAAACCACATTCTTCGTGCAGACAATTGATGGAATAACAACACTGTTGACCAAAATATTTCTGTAGTTTATTGTTGTGCAGACCTTAATCAAGGCTGAATATTTTATAGCAGTTAGTGTTGCTAATAAGTAATGAAGAGAAGCTTTCTGCATTCATTTTCTAATTTGGGGATTTAGCTACACTCCCACCCGAACTGAGGCTAGATGTGATCCTTGTGTTTTCCATATAGGTCTGGTACTTCATGGTATGACTTAGGTGACTACTTTTCCTGTTGGTTCTGGTTAATTTGGTTAGTTCTGATTAGTTTTGTTTGGTGTGCTAAGCAAGCATAAATAAGCATGTAGTTACCTGGTCTTGACCTCAAATTTGATTTTGAAAATGAACACTTCAGTGTTTCAGAAAGTGTCTAACACAAGCTAATTATAGCAGGAATTCTTGTAGACTGAAAGCGACAAGGGCATGTGCGACCATTGCTCAGTGTTACATCATGCATATTCTTTACTGCAAGTTTTTATTTGTTCTGGAAGATTAATGTTAAGATGAGCGAAACGTGAGACTTGGTAGGAGGGAAGAGGAAGCCAGTGAGGTCCTTTGTCTAGCTCAGTTCCTATTTATTTTGTACTACTCTGATTCATGGACAAACATTTCATCCTTAAGACGGGAACTGAATCATAACAGACATCGTCAAGCATTTCAATCACCTGTCCTGATCCACTTAGATGAAGCTTTAATCATACATTTGTACGTGTTATTTCATAAGAGATTAGTTTTATATGCCAAATGTGATACACAAAGAAGCATTAATGTCAAAAAAAAATGAAAGGCTTCAAAAGAAATAAAAAGTATGCACAGTAAACACGATGCTCTTGAAGCAAGCTATATATTTTGATAAGTTGTGACAGGCAATTATCTTGGATCTCTGAGTGATTTAAAGACAAAATATATGCTCTATAATGTATTAATATAGAATACACAAACTTCCTTCAGAAACACTCAGTGTAAATACCTTGTGCCTTGGGTAATAAGTCAATTAACTGGCCCATTTTTTACTTACCAATAAGCTTGAAGATTTTAAATTCCATAGAGAATTACAAATAATTGTTTTTTATGATACCACATAGTTGCACGGTCAGAATTGTATTTTTTTAGTTATTTCCATGCTTTGTGGCAATAAGAATTAGAACATTCAAAGCAACCATGCATTCAGCCTAAAAAACAAAAGAGGCATTTTAGTGGTAGATTTGTGAAAGTGAGTTTACATAATTTTGATAAAGAAGTAGAATAAGTCAATGATGTCTGTTAATATTTCAAGAGTATTTTTTGCTTGCTTTTAAAATTTTAGCTTTCACATGTAAGAGGCAAAATGTGGTAGATGCGCGTTTTGTGGGTCAAAAAATTTCACTCAACATGATGTCCTTCGGCTGCACCAATTATGTTGCAAATAGAATTTCTTTATTTTATATAGCTAAATAATACTCCATTGCATATAAATACTTTATTTTCTTTATTCATTCATCTGAAGGTGAATACCTGGGTGGATTTCAAGTTTTGGCTATTGTGAACAGCGCTGGTGTAAACATGGTGTTGCAGATATCTCTTTAATTGATTGTGTTTGAGTTTTTTGGATTTATATCGAGCTGAGGGATTGCTCGATCCATTACAAGTATATTTTTAGTTTTTACAGAAATCTTCACACTGTTTCCACAGTGGCAGCACTAATTTACATTCATGCCAACAGTGGGCAGTTTTTCCCTATCTGTACATTCTTATCAGCATTTGTTACCCTGTTTCTTCTGGATTTTAATCATTCTGATGGGGTGCTGTGATATCTCGTTCTGGTTTAGATTTTTGGTCAAATCAAGGGCTAAGAATGTTACACTGCTATAATTTTAATGATTTATGATTATTTTAAAATTTACTGTATGTGGGTCAAATGATAATTTTTTCATTTATTGTTTATAGTCATTATTTGTATTCCCACAAAACTAGGCCGTTTTTGGTTTTTATTTGTTAAAAATTCTTATTTGGTTCTTAAATTTGAATTTGGTTCTTAAATTTGAATTTTTAAGCTTTTCTACAGTGGTGCAGATTTAAAATGTGTTATTTCAAAAACAAAAGAAGATTAAGAGAATGAAGGAGGATGAGAGGGAGAAAGAAAGTATCAATAATTTTAAAGAACTGTTACTATAAAACACGTTGAATCTGTTATAATTAATTTTAAAATTAAATTAATTAAATTCATTAGCTATTTCATTTGAGTAAGTCGTCTTTGGGATATTGTTTTTACTGCTAATGCTGTCAGGGAAGTTACCTAGGACACAGTGCTTTTGACGTGGCAGATTGTTTATGTGGTGCAGGGGAAGCTTTTGTTTTTGATAGAAGTAACAAAGATTTGCTTGTCAGTATTGTGGTAAGGGTCTGGTGCAATAGCTCAGTGTTAAATCCTTGCACTCACTGGCATCATAAATGTGTGATGGTTCCTGTCCCAGATGCTCTATTTCCCATCAACCTCCTTGTTTGTTTCTTGGGAAAGCAATAGAGGATGCCCCGAAGGCTTGGGACCCTGCACCTGTGTAGGAGACCTGGAAGAAGCTCCAGGTTCCTGGCTTTGGATAGGTTCAGCTCTGGCAGTTATGGGTGCTTGGGGAAATGAATCAGTGGGTGGAAGATCTCTTTCTCTGTCTCTCCTTCCCTCTGTAAAGACACGGAGCAGTGCTGCAGGGTCAGAGCTGACCACAGAGGACAGTCAGGACTCTTCATTAACTGCAGAGTCTGAGTTAACTAAGATGTGAAAGGCAGGAACCAGGGACCAAAGGGAAAATCCAGAGCTGACCCCCATCCAAACAAAGCTTCATTTCAAAGGACCTGTGCTGGGAGGGTAAAAACAAAGTCACTAAAGATGAGTAAGAGAAGCTTAAGGGATAGTGCCTGGGTTGAGGGGACTTCTAACAAACAGGAGTCTGTGCTCCAGTTAGGATCAGGACAGAGACAGGCTAAGAACACTACGCAACACTTACATGGAAAAGGAATTAGTGACTTGCAAAAGTGAAAAACATAATGGCATTTAATGGCCTAAAGGGTTTAAGATGAAACAATTAAAAAAAAAATAACCCTAGATTGAGAAGGGGTGAGAGAATGAGAAAGAACTGAAACAGTATGAGTAAATAAGAACTGAAAAAAAAAATCTTTAAGCATGTTTCTAAGGCTAGCAACCATTGATCCTCTGATTATTCCTTCAGTGAATTAAGAAGAGAAGATATATAATTATATCAGTGTACCTATTCCTCTCTATTTAAAAAAAGTAATTTAAGTATGACTTGCTGAAAAAGTTGGCATATATTCACATGAAGATTTTATATAAATAGACTCTGGGCACTTATTAAAATACTTGGTTACTCAAAATAGATCATTGTCATGATTATCTTTAAAACATCTTTTTGAAAAAGATTTATTTATTTTTATTAAAAAGTCAGATTTGGGCCTGGCGCGGTGGCGCAAGTGGTTAAGGTCCTCGCCTTGCACGCCCGGGATCCCATATGGGCGCCGGTTCTAATCCCGGCAGCCCTGCTTCCCTTCCAGCTCCCTGCCTGTGGCCTGGGAAAGCAGTGGAGGACGGCCCAAAGCTTTGGGAACCTGCACCCGCGAGGGAGACCCGGAAGAGGCTCCTGGCTTTGGATCGGCATAGCATTGGCCCGTTGCGCTCACTTGGACGCTCACATCGGACAGAAGATTTTCCTCTCTGTCTCTCCTCCTCTCTGTATATCCGCCTTTCCAATGAAAAAATAATAAAAATAAATCTTTAAAAAAAAAACAAAAAAAAAATAAAAAGTCAGGTTTACAGAGAGGAGAGATAAAGAGAAAGACCTTCCATTTGCTGGTTCACTCCTCAAATGGCCACAATGACTGGATGTGAGCTGATTCAAAGACAGGAGCCTGGAGCTTCTTCTGGGTCTCCTATGTGGGTGTAATGTCTCAAGGCTTTGGGCCGTCCTCTACGGCCTTCCCAGGCCACAAGCAGGGAGCTGGATGGGAAGCAGCTGGGATATGAGCCGGTGCCCATATAGGATCATGGCTCATGCAAGGTGAGGACTTCAGCCACTAGGCTATTGTGCGAGACCTTTTAAAACATTTTTAATTGCATGCTGACACTTTTTTTTTTTTTTTACAAATGCTGAAATAGCATTGAATTTTGAAATTGTTATTTGTTAGAAATACATGCTTATCCCAGAAAATATATAATAGAGGCTCACACATGGAGTTGTATTAGTATAATTCTCTGTTATGTTGCAAATCTTGGAGGCATCATGAAAAATCCACCTTCTCTAGTTATTCTGAAAATGTACTCTGGGGCAGATAATTTGCTTTTGAACTATCAGAGATAGAGGGAATATCAGGCAGGTAGCAACTGAGAAAAATATTCAGAGAGTGGGAGGATTGGGAAAAGACCAACTAAATAAATGTTCCAGAGAAAATGAATTGTCCAAAAGATGAAAAGTGGGAGGAGAGCTAGCCTAGCAAAAGCATAGGAGGACAGGCAGAGCGGGGTGGACAGTAATAACACATCATATTCCGAATGTTAAACTTCACTGCTCCACAGCAAACGGCAAGACTTCCAGTGCATGCTGGCGGTAGTGTGCGAATGGATGAGGATCCAATCCAAGGGAAGGTTTCAATAACAAAGTGGCCAATATTCTCAAAGCTGTATAGAGGCCAGGAAAACTGAGGGCATAGACCATGCTTATATCATGTAAAGTGCAGAGTCAGGGCAAGAGGAGTGAAACAGAGATCTCTGTGGTTTGCAAGAGGAGTCAAGATTCCAGCAGTGGAGATACCTCATGCACACAAACCTTAAAAGAAGCAAAGCTGACAATGTGTATGGGGGTGGGGTGGGGGAGTAGTCAACATTTTAGTGCAATGTGTTAAGCTGGTGCTTGCCATACTAGCATCACAGATGGCTCAAGTGAGGGTACAAGTTGCAGCCGCTCCACGTCTGGTTCGTTTTCCTGTTAATGCATCTGGAAAAGCAAACTTCAAAAGGCACTGACACCTCTGAGCCCCCTCCACCTGAACCTCCTGGCTGGTGCAGGTAAAACAGAGAATGGAAATCTCTCTGTGTATGTTATTGTCTCCCTTGATGCTGCTCTGACTTTTAAATGAGTAAATCTTAAACAAAGAATGAAAACTGGGAAAGACAAGAGAGATTAAATGGCTGAAAGTGTCAGGAGAGGAATTTAAATTTTTTTTAGGTGAAGGAGGCTTGAACACATGGAAGTGAAGGACAGTAACAGAGAAGTTGATGTTGCAGCAGGTTCGCAACAATTAATTTTGTCAACTAACAACTAATGTTAGTGAAAGAATGTGAATCAGTATTGGGAAGGATGGTACATTCCACTGAACTGGAAGGAAATACTAAACTTTTGTCTCACATCTTGTGGCCTCCACCTCGAGTGTCTCATGTCTGAAAGTATTGTCATACACATGAGTGTATTGTGCAGAATCCTTATGGATATCTGCGTGTCCTGCACACTGTTGAGGATGCTTTTCTGGTAGAAAACAACCAGGACACTGAGGTTGCATTTGCTGACAAATAATTTAGATTTGTATGCTGACACTTCACTGCTGGAGAGAGACAAATTAAAAGGTCTTAGAAACCTCCAGAATCAATACTTGGCTTAAAAGAGACATATGTCTGGGAAAGCTGTTACCTGGAGTTGAAACAAACTGCTCCACAAATTCTCGGGTGCTCCAATTAGGGGCCCAAGAGTATAGAAAGTTAACCTGTGCAGGCACCAGTGGCTATGCCTGTGGAAATCTTTTGTAGACCATCTACATGGCCAGTAAGATGCAAGGTGGGCCCATTCTGTTTCTTGGAGCCCATGGAGTTCTGTTAACTCAGAAACCTACTAGAAAAGAGCCAAGAAGAGAGAGCTGAATCTAGTGGAATATAAGTGCTATGGGGGCAGATGCTTCACTCACTTGGCAAAACTAATGAGGAGAAGCAAGCTATCTATAACCACATCACAGATGCCCAGAGCAAGGAACTGTCAAGAGCTGGTGTCTTGCATCTCTGGCAGTACCAGCTTAGAACTGCTGAAGGATTGCCAGGGGTGAGAGGCTCAAGAAAGGCTTCTTGTCTGGGTTTAGTCAATTATTTTTTATTTATTTGAAAGGTATGTGGACATGCACACACATAAAGTGAGAGAGATGGACAAAGAGAGATGGAGAGAGAGATCTTCCATCTTCTGATTCTCTCCACAAATGTCTACAACAGCTGGGGTTGGAGCAAGTGAAAGCCAGATGTCTGAAAAGCAGTACAGGTCTCCTACGAGGGTGGCAGGGACTCAACTGCATGAGCCGTTACCTACTGCCTCTCAGCGTACGCATTAGCAGGAAGCTGGAACCAGAAAAGGAGTTAGGATTTAAAACCAAGCATTCACATAGGAGATGCAGACATCCCAAGCAGGTGTCTTCACAGTTACCCCACATACTCTTCCCCAAGAGTGGCTTTTAAGGGTCCAGCAGAAGCTGAGATCCAGTAGACACATGGGGACATGGGTGCTTCCTGCAGAGTGGTGATGTTCATGTAGAGCCTGCTTCATCATCTATAAATGGTGGTAATAATACCAAGTCCCTCACAGTTTGTAGTAAAGACTAAATGACAGTGATTGTAATGTTGCTGGCTTTATTTATTTAAGAGCCTTCCACCTCTAGCACTTGAGTCTGAATGAGCGCCCAGTTAAAAGACAGTCAAAGTGTTTTCATAGGATTTAGGAGAATGCACTGCAGTGATTAAGACAGTTGTTTGGTCTAAAGAAGATGAGTGACAGAGAAGGTAAACTCTTCTGTTAGCAACCTGGATCAATATTTATCAGAAGTAATGAGCCATTGACTTATGGGTATTGAGAGAAAGTTATGACATTGTGACTATGTTACAGCTTCTTGGAATTTTTATTGCTTTCTTTGTGTATTAATATAACCAGAAAGATGAATCATTTGCTCGCGAACTGCAAGAAGCCACAGACAGAAGTGTTCATCATTTTATGTTGGAAAATCATTTCTGAAAGAAAAACAACCAGGACAGTGTGGTGGCATTTACTGACAAGTACTTTAAATTTGCAGCTATTCATATCAAATGATTTGTCTCAGGAGTCATTGATTCCTCTTTGGGAGGAACACTGTTGTTTTAGAACTTAAAATATAGAGTCAGCAAAATGTGAGTATAGAAACCAAATTTTACAAAGGTCTTTTTTTTTTGTGCTATAATGTGCCAAACTTTGTTCTAGGTAATAAAGCACAGATATCAATGTCACACATTCTCCATCATTGAGGCATTGATATTGTAGTGGCAGAAGGAGCTCAATAAACAGATAATTGAAAAGTAATATGGTAAATAGTAAATTTAATTGCAGGAAAATTTAGATATAATGGAAGTTGAGAGGAATGACATAATTAATTAACTAGTTTTCTTAATTTGAAAAATGAGTGAGAGAATGAGAGAAGAGAAAATCCCATTGTCTACTGAAGTGAAGGAGGAGGTGGGCTAATGGTGAATGTGGACAGGAGGGAGCCTAGGATGGGAAGTATCACTATGTTTTTAAGTCTGTATGGTGAAATATGTAAAATGTGTTTACTTTATGTACGTAAGCAAATAAAGCCATATCTTTTATAGTGTGTGATGTGTTTTGATATGCATGTGTCCATTGGTCATTTTTTGTCTTTTTGGAGAAACGCCTATTTGGTTCTTTGTCCATTTTAAAATTGTGTTTTTTTTTGTGCCCGGTGTGGTGACCTGGCAGCTAAAGTCCTCGCCTCACATGCACCGGGATCCCATATGGGTGTGGGTTCTAATCCCAGGAGCTCTGCTTTCCATCCAGCTCCCTGCTTGTGGCCTGGGAAAGCAGTCGAGGACGGCCCAAAGCCTTGGGACTCTGCACCTGCATTGAAGATCTGGAAGAAGTTCCTGGCTCCTGGCTTCAGGTTGGCTCAGGTCCGGCTGTTGCAGTCACTTGGGGAGTGAACCATCAGATGAAAGATCTTCCTCTCTGTCTCTCTTCCTCTCTATGTATCTGACTTTGTAGTAAAAATAAATAAATCTTTTAAAAGAATTATGCTGTTTCTGTTGTTGTTGAGTTGGGTGAGTTACTTAGGTACTTTGTTTATTAACACCTTGTCAAATAAATGGTTTGCAAATATTTCCTCCCAAGCTATAAACTGCCTTTCAATTTTGCTGGTTGATGATACTGCAAACTACTTAAAAAACATATATCCATATGATTAATCTATTTCTAGCCACAGATTCTTTATTCTCTAATGTTTGCAAGTGCCAGATTTGTAACATCCAAATACAAGTGGTGGTAGAATTTGTTGATAGTGGTCAAATGTAACATGGATCCTAAGATTGTATCAGGGAGATGAGTAAAGTTTGAAAAAGTTCTGTGAATGCACTGTGGACTACACACTTGCGTAAGCAGGGCCTATCCTGGCAGTATTGTTTTTCTTAAAGATTTTGGCTTCCTGATCCCCTGGCCGGGCAGCTGCCTGTGTGGTGTACCTTGTTTTCAGAGAGAAAGGTCTCCTGAAAAGAGTGCAACTGTTCCTAGATAAGTTCTTTAATTTTGCCTCTTTGCCTTGATTTGGACTTTTATGTTGAATTATTGTTTCTCCATGCCCTTTCTAATTAATTTGCCAGGCTAGATTGGGGCCAAATAAATAATGAGTTTCCAAATTAGCCGACATAGTAATGGAACAGAGATTTAATTAATTTATGATCAAGGGCCTCTAAAGACAATTGTATGTTTATAGCACAAAATGATGGTATTTATTAATGTGGAAAGTTTTCCTATTTTACCATGTTGTTTTAATAACTAGATTTCGTTTATGCCCATGTAAACAGGATTCAAGTGAAGTAAAATATCCTCTGATATTTAATTTATAAATATATAATTTCTTATGAAGTTCTTTCTAGCACTAAGAATAATTGTTAATTTTCTTAACTACAATTAAAAATATTCATCAGGTTTTTAGAAATTGCTTGCCTACAAAGTAGATGCGTAAGGCTGTATAAAGGTTCCGGTAACTGCTGTTCGTTAGGTTGCTGGGTTGAAAGCTCTGTTTATAAGTGACTTCAGGATGTAGCTCACTAGCCAAGCTCTTTAACTGTATTTGTAAATGCACCGTTACGTGCTAGCTACCTCTGTGGAATTATGGTTGGTGGGGACTGTTTAGTAACTGGAAACTTCTATTTGGTAAGCATACAACGAATGTGCATACTATCCATAAGGATGCTGATATATTCTTGCATAAATAGTACAGATATAGTTACTTTCTTTAAATCCACTGGATTACTTAAAAAATGAAACAGATTATGGTCACAAAAACCATTAGTTTTCATAGAAAAAGAATCCAACACATATATGATTCTGCTCAAATTATTTAACAGACTTGTGTATTCTATAAGGAACTTGTACTAGTATCATTTATATTTTTATTCAATCCCCAAAATAATGCTAATGGGGTCAGGCATTAGCATAGTAGTTAAAATGCAGGTCAAGATGTTTGTGTTCCATATTGGAGAAACATGGATTTGACACCTGTCTCTGGATCCTGAATCCAATCCGGTAAAACAAACCTCGGGATGCAGCAATGATGGCTCAAGTGCCTGGGCTCCTGCCAGTTCTGAGAGGGCAAAATTGTGTTCTTCTCGGTCTCTTTGTTTTGGAGGGGAGCGCAAACAATTTTTAATTAGTCATCTTTTTTATACAAACACACTGAATTAATAGGCAATGCTGCCTGCATTAGATGCAATCCCGGGCCACAAGTCTGCACACTCCTTTGCAACTCATCCAGTAATGGCAGAACCTTTCATCTCGCCTTTATCGTTTACTATGACTCCCACATTATTTTCAAAATAAAGAAACATAACATCTTTTCTTCTATATGACGTTCACTGTCGAATTACCACTGCTGGATGTACCTTCTTACGCAGCCATGGCTTGCCCTTCTTGACTGTGGCCATCACCACGTCCCTGCCGCCAGGGCAGGGAGCCTGTTCAGCCGTGCCTTGATCCCCTTCACGGAGATGATGTAGAGGTTTTTGGCTCCTGTGGGAATGGACAGTCATCCTTTGAACCAGGCCAGGCGGCTCCGCACCTTTGTCACACCACTCTGTCTTCTGAAGACAGATGGCATCGCACCCCGCTGCTTCACCCAAGAGCGGTGCTTCTTGCTCTGCTCCTTCCGGACAGTTGGCTCCTTGGGTCACCGGCAGCAGTCCCAGCGAGTCCTTTGAAATGGATGTCTTCTCTTTTACTCAACTTAGTCTTGGGTGTTGTGGGCATTCGAAGAGTGAACCCTAAATGGACTTCTGAATCTCTTTCTGTTTCTCTCTGTATGTCTCAAATGTCAACATATTTAATAGTATGGCAAATACTTATATAATGAAGTATCTGTGAAGTACCTTTGATAAAGTTTATAAATTATCTGCTATGATAATAATGGAAATAATGGTATTCACTTTTATTATCAAAATCATGAAGTTATTGTTGAATCACTTTCTCCCAGACAGTTGACATTCCTCTGAATTAAAAAGTGTCAAAGTTACATTGCATTAATACCCTCTAGGAAAATCTTGTGTGAGAGGATTCTGTGGTCCTACAAAAAATACCAGAGAATTAAATTCCTCCATCTAACCTATAATTGGAAATACCTAACTTATGTTCTCACAACTTAAAAGTTCTTTTCTTTCACTGTGATTAGGAAGAGATTAGGAAGAGAAAAATATTGCTGCAAAGTCTTAGTATTATTAGAAGCTGTTTATTTTTTCAAATAAAATAACTTACAATGCTTACCTAAGAATTAGAATATATGGAAAGGAAGTATATTAGAATATAAAAGCAAAATCAGATTGATTATTTTCTTGATGATTTTCTTTGATACCAAGTAATTAAAACTCCTCATGTCAAGCAGAAAATTAAATCATTTTATCAGCCCTGTCTACAAAGTTTTTAATCCCTTCTGTGGATTTATGCAAAAATACAACAAGAAATGAAACATGATGGGTTTTCTAGTCATGAACGACTTAGAAAAAATAATGACAAAAGGGAAAAATATGATTAGGCGTCAGCCTTGAGTTTCTAGAAATAAAGGAGATTTTGAAGAATGAACGATGTAGAGGAGAGTATGTGTCAGCATGGATTCAGTCAGAGTAGCAGAGGTACTGTGATTGCTATCAGAAAGCTATTCACAGGAGGGATTTGATTTTCCTCAATTCTGGGAAAAGTTAGATAAAGGTCTATATGGGAGAGTAGTTTATAAGGCATGACTAGCTGCTGTAGAAACCAAGCATTCTCAAGGACAGAGTATGACTGTGGAAAGTGTGGGAAGCAGTTGCCTTAGGTCTACAACCAAAGTTTGGACAGTGAAGTCTGGGACTACTTCCAGCAGGTGGTGAGAAGAGATGGACTGGGCGCTGGGGATAAATGAGGATAAGCTGAAACTGCCAGGGACTGCTGTATCTATCACCACATCTGTCTTCATAAAGACCTTTGGAGAATAATGGCCAATGACCAGTCCTTCAATTCCAGCAACTAAATTTTATAGACTGGCCCACAGTGAAAGGGCTCCTAAAATATGGTGCAGAGTATTAGCGAGTCGATATAGAATAACATACTATAGCTCATTGGGAAGGTAGACAGAGGGAGATCTGTGGAAGGTGGAAGAAATCGAGGTTATATTCACTTCTGTGTTGGCGATTCCAGGAAGTGATTGAGGAAGAAGGGATCTAAAACTTTCGAACTGTGGCAACAGAAATAGAAAGACTATAAGCAACATTTCAAACCAAACTCTTAAAAATGCATGCAGTTTGTAAAGCGAGAGCAAGGGTGAATATTGCAAATAATTAGAGGGAACTTTGTGATGGAAAGTGTCTAATGTCATTGCTGTTTGATTAATACAATTTTATATGCTAACCATAATTTTTGTTTCTCTTGTTTAATTTATTTTCATTGGAAAGTCAGATGTTTGGAGTGAGGGAAAGACAGAGAGGTTCTATACCATCAGTCTCAGTGTTTAAATGACGCTAACAAACTGTTAAAATATAGCCTACCTGTATCCTGAGGAATCAACCTTCACAATGCCAGTTTTGGAAACTTTTGTACTTTATGGTTTTCCACAGCAAGGCATAATCTGCAACCTACACATCTTTTGTGTAGGACTGTCTAGGTTGGGCCAAAGTCTGATTTGGATGAAGGGAGTCTGGTAGGTAGGAAATAGATCATGTTCACATGGTCTAAAACTTGTGCTTTGTAATACAAGAAAAAAGAATGGCTTCTATACTTATAAATGATGATTCATTATGTATTTGTGTCAATCCTCTCTTGGTACATACTAGTAGGTAGTAATTGATGGACTTTCTGTCCCTTTCTCTCTCTCTGACCCTATTCCTACTCTAACTCCATCACAGTAACTTAAATTTGAGGTGAAGAGAATAGTTTTCTAAAATGTATAAAGTTGGAACTCAGTGCTGGTAGAATAGTGACTGGGGTCCTTGCATTGCATGTGCCAGGATCACATATAGGTGCTGGTTCATGTCCCGGCTGCTCCACTTTCTGTGCAGCTCCATGCTTATGACTTCGGAAGGCAGTTGAGGATGGCCCCAGGCCTTGGAACCCAGAAGAGGTTCCTGGCTCCTGGTTTCTGTTCGGCTGAGCTTCATTCAGCCTTTGTGGCTGCTTGGGGAGTGAGCTAGGGGAAGGAGGGCGTTTCTCTCTGTCTCTCCTTCACTCTGTAAGTCTGCCTTATCAATAAAAAAAAGAAAAAGCTAGTCTCCTTGTTGGAAAAGAGCTGTCATAATATTGTCCTACTGATAATTTTTATGAATGAATTTAAATTTAAGTTCTATGCTTAAACTGCAGAGGCCACCGTTGAAAATATTGATGTAAGCGGCGAGCACTATGGCTCAATTGGCTAATCCTCCAGAGGGTCAGCAGCACTTGACTTGCACAGGCATTGAATTCAGCTGCAGAGATAGTGTTCTCAAAGTCACAACTGATGTAAGTGCTCACTGCCCACTAAAGGCACAATGTTCATGTCATGCCAAAACAAAAAAATTTTTAAATTAATTTATTTTGAGCATGCTGTGGTAGCCTAGTGGTGGAAGTCTTCACCTTGCATGTACCTATATCCTATATAGGTGCTAGTTCATGTCCTGGATGCTCTGCTTCCTATCCAGCTCCCTGCCTGTGGCCTGGAAAAACAGTAGAGGATGGATCAAAGTCTTGGAATACCTACACCTGTGCGGGAGAACTGGAAGAAGCTCCTGACTCCTAGCTTTAGTTTGGCTCAGCCATTGCAGCCACTTGTGGGGTGATCAAGCACACAGATCTTTCTATCTATCCTTCTTTCTGTAAATCCAGTTTTCCAATAAAATAAATAAATCTTTATAAAACCATTTATTTTATTATATTATGATACAATTCTACAGGCTCTGAGATTTTTCTTTCCCTTCCCCAAATTCCCACCTTCCACTGATTTTCCTTGTATCATTATAATAGTATAGTCCTTTATAAACAGTCATGAGTCCATCATTCTGCTATTTAAGTGCCTCTTGACATTATAGGTATGGATAATGGCAGAAAATCCAGTGTTCTATTATAAAGATGTATCCAACATTTTCTTTTTTTTTTTTTTAAGATTTTATTTATTTTTAATGGAAGGGCAGATACGCAGAGAGGAAGAGAGACAGAGAGGAAGATCTTCTGTCTGATGATTCACTCCCTAAGTGGCCGCAACAGCTGGAACTGAGCCAATCTGAAGCCGGGAGCTTCTTCTGGGTCTCCCACACAGGTGCAGGGTCCCAAGGCTTTGGGCCATCCTCGACTGCTTTCCCAGGCCACAGGCAGGAAGCTGAATGGGAAGCAGAGTTGCCGGGATTGGAACCGGCGACAATATGGGATCCCAGGCGTGCAAGGTGAGGACCTTAACCACTCCACTATCTTGCCAGGCCCTGTATCCAACATTTTCATTGAGAAGTCCATCTTTTATTTGGAAGTAGAGATGCAGCCTGCATTGTATGTTCACATCTGGATATGATAGTCTCCTTTACACAGTCACTATACATCCCCTTAAATGAAAAGCTTTAAAACAAAATCAACAGTAGGAAGAAAAATAGAAAATTAACAACATGAAGTCAAATAACATGCTATCGAATGATCAATGTGTCACTGAAGAAATGAAGAAGAATACAAAGAACCTTCCTGAAGCAAGCAATGCTACTGTATGACCTATGAGTTGGTGAGGAAATTAATAATAAAAAAAACTTCTTTGATAGAATGAAGATAAAAACAAAAATATCAAAACCCCTGAGATGTAGCAAAAACAGTATTGAACTGGCTATTGATATTACATGTTGCATGAAGTTTACCTTATATCAGAAAAACATGAGATTTGCTCTTTTGGGACTGAGTTATTTCACTGAGCTTAATGGTCTCTAGTTGGGTTTTAGTTGAAACCAAAAGGTAGAATCTCATTTCTTTTTAATAACTGAGTAGTATTCCATAGAGTAGATGTACTACAGTTTTTATCCACTCCTCTTGGCGGGCATCTGGTTTGTTTCTATGTCTTTGCCATTGTATACTGTGCTGCTGTAAACATAGGACTACAAATCTCTTTCTCATATGTAGACTTCATTTTCTTTGGATATACTCCTAGGAGTGGGATAGCTGGGCCATATGGCAGGTTTACTTGCAGTTCTCTTATTACTCTCCATACTGACTTCCACATTTGTTGTACTAGTCTACATTCCCACCAACAGTGAAGGAAAGTACTTTTCTCTCCACATCCACACCAGCAGGTGTTGTTAGTAGAGTTCTGAATGTGGGCCAGAAAAATTTTATAAGGCACTTGTAACTTGTTCTCAGTTTTGCTTATTAACTACATAATGAACTCTACCTGATTTACATTCTACATGGAATGATGTTTCTAAAAGTTCTTCATGGATTCTTGACAAAAAAAGAGTTGGAAGGATTGTAAATAATGTTGTGGGCAAAAATTTTTGCCCCAAACAAGCAAGCAGGTTCTTCATGGAATGTTAACTTTACCCAAACACTTCTGTGATATTTCACAATGTTATCCAAGGAGAGGCCCTTTACTTTGCTACATTGTTTATAGTATATCAGGGGTATAACAGTGTTGGTGAAGAGCCCAACTGCATAGAATTCTGCTTGAGCATCAGCTGGTCTCCAACGTTCTAACAGAAAATGAGTGGACCAACTACTGAGGAAAAAGCACTCCCATGACTCCATCTCCAAAACAAAACAGAAAACTAAAAATAAAGTACTTCAGCCATGTTCACATCACACTTCAAAGCCCACGTAGGAAGAGCTCATCTACTTAGAAGCACAGCACTTTCTAAAACTTTCAGGAAAAAAGGTAATCTTCAAAGACAAAGATGAAGACACATCTTACAGTCTCTTCTATTTACTTATGCTAACACTCACAGTAAACTGAAACTGCCAAGGCAAAGATTGCAAAATAACTAAAATGTCTTCTTGATTAGCTTCAAATGTGTTGAGTAGAACGTTAGTCTTAGTATTTCTTTCCAGTAAAATAATCTGTATTAACATAACTTTCTTATGGAATGATTTTAAAGTTTTTTTTTAAGAAATGTTGGCTGAGTTTTATGAAATAATGTTCAACATTTAATAGAGTTAGTCATAAGCTTTTTCATTTGGTCTATTTACTTGATCCATATCATGAAAATGAATCACCTTTGTATTTCTTGTGTAACTAAAGATACAGTTACATTACTAGTTTCACTTTGTATCATTTTATTTGAAATCTTCTTGCATCTTCTTAAAGAAATTGCTAGGTTTTCACATTTTAGAAGAAGTTTCTAGTATAAGGATTATGTTGGTTTCATAAATACAATAAGGATCTTCCATTCCCAAAATAACCAAATATTAAATATTAAAAATTTAAATATCGTTATATTGTCTGTTCTGTGCTTAAAAATTCCTTAGCTAGAAGTGCTTTTTAAACATTGTGTTTAAATTTTTCCTTTAGCATAATTTTGCTTTTGCTTTCTTTTTAAGATTTTTTTTTTATTGGGAAGGGAGATTTACAAAGAGAAGGAGAGACAGAGAGAAAGATCTTTCATCTGCTGGTTCATTCCCTAACTGGCCGCAATGGCCAGAGTTCAGCCATGAGCCAGGAGCTTCTTTCTGATCTTTCATGCTTTTGCAGGTCCCAGTGTTGTTTCCATTTTTGTTATGACTTTGTTTAGACTTTCTGTACCTTCTTGACTTAATCTTGGTAGGCTATATGTATCCAGCAATTTATCATCTCTTGCATTTTACAATTTGTCAGTATAATAGCTTTTCCTATCTTGTTTTCTTATGATCCTATTTGAGTTTCTTCACTTTTTATTCTTTGTTAACCTGGCTAAGTATTTGTGAATTTTGTTGATATTCTCAAAAAATATCCTTTTGTTATTATTTTATTTTGCCTTTGATTTCAAGTTCATCAATTTTGCTCTTAGCTTTATTGCCCCTTACCTCCTGACGATTTGAGCCATACTTTGGTTTAGTTTTCCTAATTTATTATGCATAATTGATCACTTATTTGAGATATTCATCACTCTAAAGATTATCATGCCAACATCAACATTTCCAGTACAGCAAGACACAGATTAAATTACCCCCAGGATTTTACAAGGAATGCAAAATTGTTGCCGATATTTTCCCGGAACTTCCAGCCCTGTGTGCTAGGAGGTGCAGAAGGAATCTCCTGAGGTCAGGTCCAGATTTTTTTATGAGCTGCTGCTGGTGCTACCCCAGAAGCTGGGGCTTTCTCAAAGGAGCTGAGGCATATCCTCTGGATCACGCAGTGTGAGTGAGCATGGTCCAAAGGCTCATGCTCCGGACTTCCACAGCTGTAAGATGCAAGGTATCCACCCTCAGGCCTGTAAATAGCCATGATATTGTCTCTGGTCACTCCTGGCAGCAGCACAATAGAGAACAACTGTGTAACTCCAACAACTGATTCTGAAGCTTTGTGGGGCTCGTGGAGCAAAGAGAGGGCCTGCAGCTTCCTTTTCAGAGTTAAGCAGCCCTATTGGCCCCACTCAGCTCCGCATGTTGGGGTTAAAGCATGAGGAGAACAGTGGAATTCTCTCAGTTAAAGCTATCATGTGTCACGATGAGTTAAGCTGTCACCTGCAACACCATTCACATCCCATGTGAATTCCAGGTTAATACATATGCAACTGGTAAAGCAGCCCCAGATGACCCAAGTCTCGGCTCCTGCAGCCATGTCAGAGGTGTGATGAAGTTCCTGGTGCCTGGCTACGCTGGTCGAGCTGACTGTTGGCAGCCATGTGACAGGTGAGCCAGCTGATAGAAAGTCTCGCTCTCCCTCAATGTCTGTCCGTCTGGGTGGGGTGCATGATAGCTTTTCCCCACCTTCATTTGGAAAGGTGGTGACTCCAACCTGGCGGATCCAACGTGCAGCAGCAGGTCTGTCATCTTTCCTTCCAGCACAGTATGTTGTGCTCTGTTGCTTCTCAGCTGAAGACTTCTGTCAGCCATTCTGCAAACGTGGGTTTCCTTTATTTTTCTTGTGGCTAAGGTCAGTGCAACTTCTTGCTATCTCATGATTTTGGATTCTCCCCTCCTCAATCACATGGCTCTCTAAAATGCTCATCCTTGCATCGTTTCATTGGACTTTTGTAAGAGTTGGGAAGTGTGTTATTTCTATTGTGTTTTTGTTTCCCTTTCCAGCAATTTTATATTCACAATTATTTTTTCCTCTCTTTCCAGTTTCATTTGTAGTATTTTATTGGCCTTTTAAAAATTAATCCTTTAAAATAAGTGTACGTTTCTCTGTATTTTTATCTTACTTCTTCAGTATTTAAAGCCAGAAGTAAGGACAGCAAACCATAGTGCTACCATATTGGATTTTGTACTCTCAGGAGGGAGCCCTATTAGCCTCCTAAGGACCACTATCCAACCATGAAGTTCAAATGTTGTTAGGAATTTTTCTGAGAAGTGGGACAGCTCAGCAAGATGTCTAAGGGCTAATCCTGAAGGATAGTACGTGAGGCTATTACTGCAGGCTTCAACTCGCAGTACATTTATGATTGGTGGAGTGTAACTCCTCTTCTGCTACTGCTCTGTGCTGAGTCAGCAGGATAAGCCTACCATGGCCCCAGCCTGGAGTTGCATATAGAATTTGCCCTAATAGGAAAATGGGGAAGGAAGGGAGAAAAGTAAGGAATAAGGGGAAGCACGATATCTACAAAACTGTACAATGGTAAGCAAAACAAATAAATTATAAAAGAGAACTTCCTCAATGAACTTTTATTGCATTTCATTCTTCATTTCATTTTTCAGTCCTAGAGTTTGTGCTTAGCTCTGGGGGTTGAGGGTCTTAAAAGTTCTGCCTGCCAACACTACACAAAGACATTACTTAGACTATACTTTTATCTTATTGGCATCTATAATATTTTATAATATTTTGTAATTTCTTTACTGCATGCTAGATTTGATTTGACTATTATCAAAGAGTAGAATTTCTAAACTTCCACTTTTTCATGTAAAAACTTCTTTCCAGGCAAAGAAATGGTATACTTTCATAAACAGATATAAGAAAAATGGGTAATATTTATGTGCATGTATGTATACATCAAATGTACACATATATTTATATATATACAATTATTGTAGTTTATCTTCTGGTATTTAGTTTCTCACTTTTGTTCAATTTTGAAGTCTCTCAAATAACTTCATTAAACGTATGTTATCTTTGATTTTAATCAACTTTTTCTTGGGTTTTTAAGTTCCTCATTATGCATCTGGTTTGTGGTTAGATAATTGTTAGGTTATGGTTACTACACCAACATGATTTAGCTATTATAATTTTAAAATGTCCATTTTCATACTACTTCCTGTTTTCAATCTGATGTCAGAGCATTTCTGATGAAACACTGGCACCCTTGCCTTTTCTAATGTTTGCATTTTCCTGTTGTCTCTTGACTCATCCCATTATTTGGACCTGTTTTTTATCACTTGGTCTGAAGCAAGTTTGTTGTCTACAGCGCATTGCTCAATTTTGGTTTTTTAAGCATAATTTGATGGCTTTTGTCTTTTTATGAAAGAATTCAGTCAGAGGATCCAGTTTTCAAATTACATGAAGACACTGAAGGGAGACTGCCTCTGCATATTTAAGCAGAGATAAGAACACTTTTGAGGCAGGAGAACTAACTAGCTTCTTATATAGAGAGCTGTTTCTATAGGGAATGCTCTGTGAATTCCAATTAATTGTTTTAAAGATTAAGAAAGTTGCCAACATTCTCTTGTAACATTTCTCACCAAAGAGTGTTCCATGGGGAAGAAATAAAAACTTGAGCAGTCCAGGGAACTGAGACAAGAATCAGAAGAAAAAGGAAAGTGAGCAGCAAGATAACGCAAGTCACCACTGAGCCAATTAAGGAGCAGGAGATGCAGCATGATGTCCCAGACAAAGCCAATTGGAGGTCAAGTGTAGACAACCAGAATGAGTTCTTACACGGCTAATGTATCCCCAGGTGTGAGCCCAGTAACATGAACAGAGGCATCTTCCTTCCACTCTGCTATAGATTAACAAGGTAGGAACATTGCAAGATGCAAAAATAATAGACAATGCCCCAGAGAGGGAGGGGTCCAGGTTTTGTACAGGAAAGTTAAGCTGTGAGAAGGGGGGGTCCTTAAGAAAGGGAATACAAAATCGGGTACAAAACTGAATATTTATTGAGATGCCAAAAGGAATCACAAACAAATGATTGAGTCCTTAGGGATTTGGGTCTTTCCTTTTAGATCTCTTGGGCTGCATTATCAGAAATGCTTACACAGAAATGCTGTCTGACTGTAGCCAAATGCTCCGTTCCTTTATAGAACACCTGCCAACTTCCATCTGGCTCAAGATGCTGTGAGTGAGAGGCAAAGAAACTCCAGGTCGCTCAGCCTCTGGTCACATTGTCAGCAGGTATAGGAGTCGGGAGGAAAATGATCAACGCTAATTAACCCAGGCACCCTGGCTCAGGAACACATAAGACAATAAAGGATATTGTCAGGAGGCAGCTGAAAATTAGTCAACTCAGATGTACCCATCCAAAAGATCAGGTGATCTGAGATTCAGGTGTCAACACATAATGTTTGAATCTTTACACTTGATTGAAGCATGCCCAATATATTGATGATTAGAGATATATCTTTAGATGATTGATTATATATTGATTATCACAGACATGCAGCTGCAGAAACTCCCTCCTGGTAAGAATACACTGTAAAACACGGTTTTAGGACCTACAAATTTGAACATTTGGCAACATCACTTAAAAAAAGATGGATCTGAAGACTATAGAGACAGGAGCTTAATTAAAGGACAGATCGACAAGACCTATACCTGAACAGTGCTATGCACAGCAACTTTATCTTCAAAATTGTTTTGAAGATACCTAATTCTAAATTAATTCTCAGAGTTCTGAAACAGTGAACTACAAAGATTTCCGATCTAAGAATGGACTTGTTAATGAACCTGGTATGAGAGGCATGACCCATTGGGGGAATCTGATTAAGTTATCCAAAGCTTGATATCTTAAGTACAAGATAATGTGGAATAATTTTAAAGAAAGTAATTGAAAAAGAGAAGTGGAAGGCCATTCACATTTGATATCACTGTGGTTTTCAGGCAACTGGATCCAAACTCAAAATTTCCTGGGGGTCATCTTCTTAACTATTCTTTTGTCAAACTTGACTTCTTACAAAAACGCTTATTACCTTCTCATCTCTTCCTCTGATGACCTGAGATTAGAGCCCTTTACCAGCAGAGAAGGTCTTGTTAGCTAGAGGTTGGGTGAGTCTGCATCTGGTAATATTTTGGGAGCTCAGCCTCACTTGAGAGACTGTTAGATAATGTCTCTGCTGAATTGACAACTCCCAAATACACCTAAGTCCTGTGTAGCTGGCAGGAATCCCCAGGGAGTTTAGGTATATGTGTGTAGTTTATTTCATAACATAAGCTATAAAAATAAGGCTCTCTTCATCCATTCCCAATTTAAATCTCTGCTAGGCACTTGAATCTTACAGCGCAAGGCCTTGTCAATTCATTGAGCCTGCTGGGTCCCATTATCTGTCTCTCAGCTTTATCTCTCCTCATCCAATTCTCCAAAGGAACATCATGAGTTCTGAGCTCTTAACAAAGAAGCTTGTGAAATTTTCAAATGTCTGTTGACTTGTTATTGTGCCAGCTATACTTTTCTCTCACTGGCAGCTCCCAATAAAAGCTCCTTATAACTGAGGTTAGCATAGTCTATGACTATTTGTATAGAACTCTGAACTCTGTTATGTTTTATAAAGCATGCATCAGCGGTAGGTAAATGAAGACAGTTGTAAGAAATTGTGCTGCTTTAGTTTTAGTGTAACAGTCCTAGATGCAATCCTCAGCACAGCCTTTGTCTTTTGCCACTAAGGAAGGCCAATGGGAACTGGCCTAATGTCTAAGAGAATTTGAGGTAAGGTAGACTGTGATAACCACAGTTTATTGTATCCCCAATTCAATCTGGCCTTGGCCTTGGAGTTTTAGTCTAGCTGATCTCACTACTTGTGACATATATAAAAACTAAATCTGAGAAATAGGGCTCATTCCACTTTTGTGCGGCTTTTTTATTTTGTGGGGGTAAAGCATCTTACAAATCTTTGAAATAGTTGTACTGTCAGACATAAGCTTTTTTGTATCAGAAACTCATATTAATAACACAATTTTCACTTAACATTTACTTAGTGAAGAATACAAGTAAAAATGCAAAGGCAAAAATGTCCTTTTATGATACTTTTCACTATACTTAGTTCCTTGAAAAATAATGTGCCTACTTTTACTATTTAGTTGTAAAATGTTTGATTTCTCATTTCCTATGATTTTAAACTTTTTTATTCATAACATTTGCCACAAGATCGTATTTGTGAAGAATTTTTGGATGTGTATAGCATGAAATATACACCTGAAGGAAATATTTAGTGGGATGAACATTAATAAGCATAGACTTCTAAAATAAAGGTTAGAAGCCTAATCCAAATATGAGAGAGTTGAACAAATTCCAAAAATTTTGGCCTGAGCCTGTCAGGTTAACTGTAACTTACATTTTTACTAATGTAACAATAATTTATTTAGCGGTTACTATGTTTCAGGCATTGCTTTAGGCATTTTCCATGAAGTGTTTCATGGGAATGTTGTAACAACCCTATAAACTAGATATTACCATTCAATACATTTTTCAGTTACAGTGATTTTTAATTACAAATTGATAGATACACTAAAAAATAATTCAATGTTAATTATATGTTGAGTCACAATGAGAAATACTACTTTATGAGATAGGAACTGTCATGATTATTTAGGATAAGGTCTATAATCCACTGTGGCCAATTACTTTTTATAATCATTACTTCAAAAATGACATCAAATCTCTATCATCATAATCTGATATATTTTCGGTAGTTGTTTTCGTTCACCTTCTGGTATGAAATTAGATGAGAAAGCAACTTAAAAAATAAAATAAATGGACTGTTTTATGTTTGCCATCATGCTTTAAATTGTATCACCTTTTTTTGTCTAAATTTATTGTTAGAGCATTAAGGAATGTCTGAAATATGCCATACATACAAAATCATGTTCAAAATTCATAAATGCTCAGCTCCTCCGATGTTATACTCGCAGTGCTATTCTAAAATAACAAGGTGAGAAGAGTGTAATTCTCATTTATGCACAATGGATACACAAAAGAGAAAAGAAAAACACTCCAAGGCAAACGTGAACACCAATATTCATGCACTTCAAAAAAGACTGTACAGGAGCTTTGGTGGTAAAAACATTTTCTCCTCCATTAATTATGTCCATTGCTTCCCTAGCAATTTAAATGTGCGGACCTTGGTTTCCAAGGTGTTTTGTAATGACATCATAAATGAATGAACAGAGCCTTCACAGCCTTCCCTTTATGTTGGAATAGTTAAGGGCACCTTTTAAGTGTTTCCATTGTTTTACAACTGTGTGCTTCCTCTGAGAATAATTGCATTACCTTGGCCTAGTCTAGGATATCCTTGAGAATAAAAGCCAAGGCTTTATTTTAGAGGTAAATGTTCTGCAAACCTCACAGCCATCACTGCACTTGCTAATCCCCTTGCTGAAGCCCATGACCTTCGTTGTCATCAATCTTGGAGAATAGCTTTCAAGCAGTCCCATTTTGGTGACTGAAAGCGAAATGTTTTCTTCAAACCACTGCAAGCAACTCACACAACCCTATTTACATGTTAATGGAATAGCAGAGCAGGAATGTTTAAGTCAACCAGAAGTTATCATCAAGATTCCTCATTCAGTTTGCACACCTTCAGGTGGTATGCTGCGAATGGCTTCTAAGATAACCAAATGCATAAGTGATGTCCTACTGGAATGTTCTGCATCAAACCTTCTCTCGTTTGATCCACCCTTGGTCATGGGCCAGTATTCTCTCAGAGAACACTCTTTCTAGAAATAAGGTAGAACATGATGAATGCAAAATAAATTATCACTCTTGGAACATAAATTTCTCTTGCTGGGTCCCTGCCAACGTTCTTATTCAAGGAAAGCCCACTGGGTCAGATTGAATACCAAAGTATCCTTCAAACAGAAATGATATGTAAATTTTAGGAAACTTTCTCTGTAAAAGTAATTTATATTTTTTATGGATTCACTCTCAGATTAATCAGAAGAGAGCTACTTCCTCATAGGACTCTGCCATCCCCTACTCTGACGCCCCCAAAAATGCAGCAGTTGCAGAGAACGCTCATTCATCTTTTTAGAAAAGATTTATTAATTTTTATTGCAAAGTCAGATATACAGAGAGGAGGAAAGACAGAGAGGAAGATCTTCTGTCTGATGATTCACTCCCCAAGTGACAGCAATGGCTGGTGCTGCGCCAATCTGAAGCCAGGAGCAAGGAACCTCCTCCAGGTCTCCCACACGTGAGTGTAGGGTCCCAAGGCTTTGGGCTGTCCTGGACTGCTTTCCCAGGCCACAAGCAGGGAGCTGGATGGGAAGTGCGGCTGCTGGGATTAGAACTGGCACCCATATGGAATCCCAGTGCTTTCAAAGCGAGGACTTCAGCCACTAGGCCACCGCACTGGGCCTGGCCTCTCTAAGATTAACTCACCCATTCCCTAAATCTCCTCAGAGAACCTAACAGAGTGATTTCATTATTATTGCTTTAATCATATGTCCTAAATGGGAATGATAAATCTTCATACAAAATATAAAGGCATTTTGTGACTTTATTGCTTATTGCTGTAGGTCATGTCTAATTTATTTTAATTATACATTAAAATTCCAGTTAAACACTTTCTATTGAAGAGTGTTACCTCCTCTTTTTAGGAAAATACTAAATGCTATCACACGAGTGAGAAAACAGATTTACATCTACAAACACAAACACAAAATGAAATAAGAAAATAGTATAACGTGCTTTTATTTGGGGCAGAGAGGTGCATAGTAAGATGCAAATAATTTATCATGGAAGAATGTATCCATTTTAAGCCTCCTTCAGACAGGAATAATAATGTAGTGAGAAAATTCACCCATGCTTACCAAGTCTAAACCTTGGAGACACTAGCGATTCCAGCAGGCCAGGGTCTAGGAGAAGACCTGGTTGAAAAGAGTATATGAAGCAGATATGACCCCTGATCTTTTCTGTTACTTCTAAAGGTCAAGGCAATTACTTCTTTTTATCTATGCTCCACTTGTAGGAAGGAGATCATGCTTTGTTTTCTAGGAAAAATAACCAGAGCAGCTCTGGAAAAAATGATATCAGAAAGGCAAAGATGAAGGCTAATGCTTTAAAAGTGTATGAAAGTTGACAGGGATATACGCACTCCATTGGATACAGCCGAATTAAAACAGCCTTACCAATCAGTGAAGTCTTCTCAACGAATGATGGTGCCTTCAGATTCTCTCATCCACTTGGTCTTCACAATGTTGGGATGTCTTAGCTCCACTCCAACTTCCTACTTATAAAAGGGACTGGAAGATTCAAAGATTTCTCATATATATAATTGAGATTTACTACAAATGGACTAGCTAACTTATCCTCTAATACTACTCTAATAAAATTCTTACCAGTCACACAAAACTTTGTTAGTAAAAATTTCTTGTTAGTAAACTTCAGTGGCTAACCAAAGCAATGCAAGATATTTGGGGAAAGCACTTGCAGCAAAAAGGATCAGAGCAAGTGGCACAAGGGATATTATATTTGAAAACCCCAAGTAAGACTCTCAATGAAGACAGAGAGATTGAGTTATATAGTATATGTACAATGGCAAATGGGTTGTATATCAAAGGAAAAATCAAAAAAGGCCCCAAAATGTGAAGATATAAAAGTCAAACCATTTAAAAACTAATAGAAGTAGAATTTTAGATTCAGATAAGATGGAGTAAGAATATGTCATCTGACTCTCATTAAATACAGATAAAAAGCTGGATTTAACTCTGAAGACAGCCGTCTGAGGACCTGCACCACTAAACTGTAGCAGGCAGATTAGCAAACCAGAAGAGAAAACCCTAACAGCCAGTGGTAACTTTTCCTTTTTCTTTCCTTATCATCCATAATCAATTAAAGTCTTGAACATGGATAGAAAGAGATATAAGGGAATTCTTGCCTTTACCACTCTTGGAGTTAAATATGAACCCATATAAGACAGCGATAGTGGAAACATTTTACAGGTTTTTTTATTCTTTCCCAGTTTTTCTGTGCCTTGGTTTAGAAGTTGCACATGGCACCTGGGAAGCAGGGTATAGAGAAGAACATAAAGAGAATTTCAAACCTTGGGGGATGAATCGTTTTCTCCAACCCTGTGTGTTACAGCTTGGGGAGAAAGGTAGAGTCCCTCTAATTCAGGCATTAAAGCAACTCCTTTGAATTCTAACATGAATTTTTGAGAATATTCATAAGGTTATGCAGCTGTCTTCACTACCAAATTCCAGAATGTTCTCATCATCTTCACAAAACTTCCCTGCACTTAGCAGTCACTCCTTCCTATCTGCAACCCCTGAGAATCACTAATCTAAATTTTATCTTTGTGGATTGGCCTATTCTGGGAATCTCCTATAAATGGAATGGTAAATTGTGTGGAGGAGTTTTACTTGACATAGTCTTTTTGAAGGTCACGTAAAGTGTAGCAGGTATGCTTACAGTATATTTTGTTTAACTTGTTCATCGTGATGGTTATTTGAAATATTTCTAGTTTCTGCCTTATGAAAGGTTCTTCAGAAGATGTGTACACACACTTTTGGTTTATTAGATATATTCCTGAGAGTGGAATTCCTGTGTGGTTTGGTAACTCTAAGAGGAACCAACCAAAACTTTCTAGAGAGTTTCATATTTTGTTGACATCAGCAATGTACGAAGGTTTTTCTTCATAGCTGTCCAACAATTGTTAATATATGTATATATATGTATATATAAGTATATATAGGTTTTTCCTTATCCTTTTCTTTTTTATATAATTTATTTATTTTGTTATTTTATGATGCAATTCTGTAGGCTCTGGGAATTTCCTTCCCTGCCCCAAATCCCTACCCCGCCATTGATTTCCCCTATATTATTACAACAGTATAGTCCTTCATAAATATTCATGAGTTCATCATTCTGCTATTTAAGTGTATCTTGACATTTTAGGTACGGACAATATCAGAGAGTCCAGTGTCCTATGTTTAAGTTACATTTTAAAGTTTAATTGAAGTCCATCTTTGATTTGGAAATAGAGATGCAGACTGCATTGTATCTTTGTATTTGGGCATGATAGTCTCTATTACACAGTTTCTATCCATCCCCTTAAATGAAAAGCTTTGAAACAAAATCAACGGCAGGAAGAAAAATAGAAAATTAATAACAACATGAAGTCAAATAACATGCTATCGAATGATCAATGTGTCACTGAAGAAATGAAGAAGAACACAAAGAACCTTCCTGAAGCAAGCAATGCAGCTGTGTGACCCAAGTCAGGATCTTGTACCCAAGTGGCAGACACAGAGCAAGCTTCAGCTCCCAGTTTAGAGCTTGTCAGTTCTGGCTGTTGCAGCCATTTGGGGAGTGAACCACTGGAGGAAAGATTTCTCTGTCTCCCCTCACCCTCGTCATGCCCCACCCCAGGAAAGTCTGAATTTCAAGTAGAAAACAAAACTTAAAAAAATAATTCAGTTACTCGCTTTTCTAATTGTATGTATTCTTTTTGTAATTTTAAAAGATATATCGATACAGAGAGAAGGATCTTCTATCCTCTGTTTCATTCTCCAAGTGGCCTCAGTGGCTGGAACTGAGCTGATCTGAAACCAGGAGCCAGTAGCTTCTTCTGGGTCTCCCATGTGGCTTCAGAATCCCGAAGTTTTTGAGCATCCTCAACTGCTTTCCCGAGCCACAAACAGGTTGCTGGGTGGGAAATGAAACAGCAGAGACATGAACTGGTACATATATTGGATCACTGCAGATACAAGGAGAGGATTTAGCCACTAGGCTATGGACCCAGCTCATCCTTTTGTAGTTTTATGTTAGACTCATACACAATTATGGAATAATACATTTCTCTCATTATATATTTGTAAACTTAATTGCTAATATCTTTTGAAGTACACTATCTTAATGTCAATAAATTCTGTTTTATTTATTTTAATTTTGGTGGTCTGTTTTTCAACAATACAGTACCAATCCTAGGCCTGTTTCCTTGCAAATAGGGCTGGATTAAAATAACATCTAACTACTGCATTAAAATACATAAAATGCATATATGTAGAGCTAACATTTCCTTTTAAAAAAAGATTTATTCGGGCCCAGTGTGGTGGCACAAGTGGTTAAGGTCCTCGCCTTGCATGCAGGGGATCCCATATGGGTGCCGGTTCTATCCCGACAGCCCCGCTTCCCTTCCAGCTCCCTGCCTGTGGCCGGGGAAAGCAGTCGAGGACGGCCCAAAGCTTTGGGACCCTGCACCCACGTGGGAGACCCGGAAGAGGCTCCTGGCTTTGGATCAGCATAGCATCAGCCGTTGCGCTCACTTGGGGAGTGAATCATTGGACAGAAGATCTTTTAAAAGAAATCTTTTAAAAAAAGATTTATTCTTTAGTTGAAAGAAAGTGTTCTAGAGAGAGGATGAGGCAGAGAGAAAGGGAGACAGAGAGAAGAAGAGGAAGAAGGAGAAAGGCTGGGAGAGAGGGAGAAAGAGAGAGATCGATGGAAAGAAGGGCAGTGAGAAAACAGAGGAGGATGGAGAGGGGGAAGGAGGAGAGAAAGAAGGGGGGGAGAGGATAAAGGGCAGCAGAAGGGGAGACACAGGGAGAGGGAGGAGTTTTTCCATCTGCTTCAGTTGGCTGCAATAGCCAGGTCTGATCCAGGTTGGAGCCAGAAACCAGAAACTCCATCTACATCTCTCAGCGCCCACACACGTGGGGGAATTATTTGTTGCCAACCTAGATTCACTAGTATAAATCTGGATTGGAAGTGGAGGATCAGGACATGAACTGGCACTCCAACATGGAATGTTGTAGCAAACAGCCACAGCCCAACTTACTACTACACAATATAGGCCCTAATTAAGATATTTTTTTCTAAATCTTTTATTTAAAGATTTATTTATTTTTATTGGAAGGGCAGATATACAGAGAGAAGAGACAGAGAAGAAGATCTTCCGTCCAATGGTTCACTCCCCTAGTGGCTGCAATGGCTGGAGCCAGGCCAATCTGAAGCCAGGAGCTTCTTCCAGGTCTCCCACACCGGTGCAGGGTCCCAAAGCTTTGGGCTGTCCTGGACTCCTTTCAGGCCACAAGCAGGAAGCTGGATGGGAAGTGGAGCTGCTGGGATTAGAACCAGCGCCCATATGGGATCATGGTGCGTTCAAGACAAGGACTTTAATTGCTATACTATCACACGCTGGGCCCTGATTAAGGGTTTTTTAAAAAAGACTTTATCAGTAGAGATTCTTGACCAATAGGTTCTGCAAAGTTATGTTTTTGGCAAGACAAAAAATATCTAAGTTTACATATTAAAGAGCAGGTTAAAGAGATTACTAGTGGTGTCATGAACATTTTTTTCCTACTTATATAATTCAAGGAATAAAGCTATTCTATTTTACTTACCTTAAAAATAGGCTTAAAAATGGGCATTTGGGGCAGAAATGTGAAATGTAGACTGTTTTGAAACTGTACTAGAGATCTCCTAGAATTGAAAACCATTGTGTTTCATGCATCCACATAGCAAATATTTATTAACAGACCACTGTTTCTTATGCATTATTCTGGGGATACAGCACTGGGTGAGAGAGACACCTCAAAGAGCTTGTACTAGTTATTGTCTGGATTTTCCTTACGATAGTGTGAACCGTGTTAAACAAAATGGTTCTATAGTTGCATTACTCCTTCAAAACACATTATGCTCTCACAGTTTTAATGGAATAATAATTCTTAAATATCACTAGTATCTGATCCACTTTGTTAACTTCATAGCTGGTAATTTCCCCTCAATTCTGTCCCATAACTGACACCAACACGTAAGGCATGAAAATTCCAGCAGAAACTCATATTCAAGTTATTTGTAGTACTAGGATTGGCAAGAAAAAAATGAAACTTCAGCTGAGTTGGCATGCCACTGGCTGAATAGTAATTGGCTTCCAGTGAAGGGATGAAGATTTAACCAATTATGTGAATTAAGGTTAATTAATTTTCTTGCCAATCATGCAATAATTTTGAGATTGCTACTGTGATTCTCCATACTGAGTAAATAGACTCACCTGTTAAACAATTTTCAATCATTCTGCTTAGAGAATGTGTACCTACAGATACTCATACTTACACATCTCTAAGTATGTTCAATTAATAAATGTGTAATGAAATAAAATTTCATTCAAAAGATGCATTTATTTTCATATATCCAATGTAGGAATTACTGTAGTAATAGTGTACTAAATTAGCACAGTAATAAGTGAAATGGGTTTCACAGTGTGACATAGATTGGAAAACTAACTTGGCCATTACGCCAACTGTGAAAGCTCAGATAATTATCCAACTTCCTTTAACTTAAATTTTATAACTCCTAATATTTTGGATATTGTAAAGATAAATATCACCAATAGAAAAGACCCATGCACAGCGGGAATTGACACTCTTCTGGTGCTTCCTTCTGGTGGGAACATTCGCTACTGGTGTTCCTCCCAGACTGAGGGCTCAATGGTCTGACGAGGATCAACGGCTTTTAATCCCTTTTTTGGATTTCTTACAAGTACCACGGAATGATTTAGTTTTTGATTTTCTGAATTAACGAAAGCGTGAGACTTCTAGTACCTGTGATCTGATTTCCAATTCTGTTTAATTTCTAACCCATCATTTAAAAAATATTTTGAAAATCATTTTTATTTATTTGGTTGGTAGGAGTGAAAAAGAGAGAAAAATTGCCATCCACTCATTCATTCCCCCAAACACCTGCAATGGCTCAGGATGAAGCTAAGCCGGAGTCTTATCACAGTTCTTCCACGGGGTGATGACATCAAAGTCACATAAGCCTTGGAAGCAAGCTGGTATAGGGGTCCTACTGGTATTCTAACGTGCAGAGCTGTGAATCAGAAAGTGAGTTCTAAGGTACTCACTGTGGGACAACTCATCGTACAAAAGTGGAAAATATTATCTTGAGTATTTTCTAGATGTCATCTAATTTAATTGCCCCAGAAACCCACAAAAGGATGTATTCTTGTATAGCACAATTCTATTGTACAGATGGGACCTGAGGATTCAGGTGGCTTGTGACTTGTCTGCAGTCCTGTAGGTTTGAAGTGGCGGAACCCAGATTGGGAGTCACTGCGCAGTGCAAGCAGCTTTCGTTGCACTGTTCACAGAAGAACTGCTGGAACTAAGAGAGATCTCGTCCAGCCAAGGAAGTTACTCCAAAATAGCACTTCTCTATGTCCTCTAATACAGTCTGATCTCATCTTCATCTCCGTATTTTGCTCTGTACGTAGCCAAAAACCAGCACCGCCTTCTCTATACTTTTTTTTAAACAAAGATTTGTTCTTCAGTGCTTCATCTTTTACTTAACTGATCTGAAGATTGGTTATTTCAGGTGGCAGCTTAACCATTTACAGTCAAATACACCTGCTGAGTACACTCCCTACCATGCTTGCCTTCATGCCAAGCACTGACTGAAGAGAAATGAATGCTAAAATGGTATATTGAACACATATTATTATTTTTAAAAGTTGCCTTTCACTTATTTATGTGAGAGAGAGAACGTGAGAACAAGAGTGAGTGTGAAAGAAAACATCTATTTGCTTGTCCCTAAATGTGGCTGAAGATGTGAACTCAGTTCTAATCTTCTAATATGGATAGCAGAGACTAAACTACTCAAGCCATGTCCTTCTGTCTCCCAGAATTTGTACTGCCAAGCAGTTGAAATTGGGAGTGATGTCAAGAGTCAAATCCAGGTGCTCGGATATGGTATGTGGGCAGCCCAATCAGTAGTTCAATCATTAGATTAAAGGCTTGCCTACATGTTATTTATACATTTCTTTTTTTGAAAAAAAGTGTAGGGCCCGGTCTCCCAAGGGTTAACTCTACAGTTCAGCTTGTTTCTCAAGAGGTGTAACAGGGTGTGCAACCTTGGCATGACACATTTAGCGCCCCCCCCCGGCCTAACCAGAAGTTCCTGCTTCCCATTTGTCAAGTTATGTCCACAGGGGATTTTAGGGCGGCAGCTTGAGGATTGGATAAATACTGGGAGGAACTAGGCAGAGTCTAAAAGGCAGCCTGGAGTTTCAATAAATGGCATTCGGCATTCTCCTTACACGAATGACCCAGTGTGTGTTGTATTCTTTTCAACCCTAGTCCCTCCGCTCGGGTTGGGATACACGGTGATGCGGGGGGTTGCCAACAAGAAAGCCTATCTTTGACTTACGGTTAGTCAAATTCATGTATTCAAATGGAACATGGGTATAATTAAATGATTGCTATGACAGTGCTCAGAAATGGCAGAGCTGGATGGTACCTTCTGAATCCCTGAGGTTCCGCAGTGATCACTGTAAATGTATTGTTGCACTTTCTAGTGTATGATTTCATTTACAATTGGAATACAGCAGCCACTCTGAATCATGTGTTAATCTCAAACTTATCTACAATAAATCTATGAATTTAACAATACAAATAAGCATTTAAAATAATGTAATAGATATCTTAAAATATCAAATCACTTTAGGAAATGTTAGATGGACTCAATGCGTTTTTTATAATCCAGAGATTTAAAGTGGTTTTTTTTTTGTAAATTAAACTTATTTTCTAGTTGAATCATTTTTTTGTAAAAAGAAATTCTAGCTAAAGCTCTAGAAATAAGTGGAATTAGTGGAATAAGTGGAATTCCACACTGTAGGAGATTTCCTGATTAATCAAAGTACTTAAAATACATTTTCCATTATCGATTATAACAAATAAATCAAATAGTGTGTACTAACTAAAAGATACAGTACAAATAATACAAAGAAAATATTATTCTGAGTCCTGGCTCAAAATAGCCAGTTATGAAACCATTTCTTATTTTAAAATATGTAGTGTTTATGGAATTATAATCCTAGCATCTGCACATTAATGATAATGCTTTTCTTTTTTTTTTTTATTGTTGCTTACATTATATTATGTAGTACAGTTTTATAGGCGCTGGGGATCCCCCCCACCCCTCCCATACCCCTCCCCCCATGGTGGATTCCTCCACCTTGTTGCATAACCATAGTTCAAGTTCAGTTGAGATTCATTGCTTGCAAACACCTGCCTAGCATAAAGTTCAGCGTCTTATTGTCCAGATAAGTTCAGTGGCCTCTTGGGGAGACCTTCTATGGTCTGAAGATAGGTCTAACAGAGTAAAGATCCAGTCAGTTAAAAGCCCCTACAAGGCCTCAGTATCATTATACAACATTATGGAATTAATTGACATAGTATTGGGTAAACAATATGTTAAAAATAATGCAAGTTCCATTCTTCGAAACATCTGGGTTGAGACAGTATCAATGACAGGTTCAAATGCTAAGGGAAATGAGCGAATCCCAAAAGATTAGATACCACATGTTTGCCTTGATTTAACCTGTAATTTTTTGTTTGCTTTTCTTTATATATATTTAAATGTGGTGCTTTCTCATGTTACCCAAATCCTTGTAAGCACCAATTTTTGGTTGTACGCTTTCCAATAAGCTGTATCTGTATCTCATTATTAGATTGAGTCCCATTTTTTCTTACTACCATAACACCTTGATGAGTATTTATTTTTACATGAATCTTTCTATATATTTGTCTGTTTTGGGAGAGTGTTATCTTTCATCATTTGTGGTACTGATACTTTTCAGCTTGAAGTCTCCACTTACGTAAACACAAAAAACTCATCATACACTTCATCCTTTAGGGGGTTGACTCTTGTAAGTCTTCATTTCTATTTTCTTCTCAGCCAGCTTTCTGGATCCCCTGATACAGATGCTTCAGCATCTACTGATTAAATCCTGGCATTTCCTTTCACAGTCAATCTCCATCACAACATTTCCTGTGCTATCGTATAATTAGTGATTAACACTAATTACGATCGTGACCACCTTATAGCAAAGGCCAAAATCATGATTATAAACCGTGTTTCATAATATTTTTGAGCTAGATCAAGCTTCAGCACAGCTACGTGGCTCAAATAGCTAATTTGCATTTTATTACTGAATATAGAATTCAAATCAACTTATTTTATCCACTCCATTCCATTAGTCTTCTTATTTACAGTTTAGAAATATATTGATTTTGTACCATGAGTTTGCAGATGAAAGTGAGAGGATAGTATTCCATTTTTAACACAGTCACAATGATGAAAAAAATGTTCTTTAGGTCATTTTGTTTTCTGTCTGATTTAATAATTATATCACTCCTAGACAATCTATACCATTAGAATGATTTTATTAAGTGGATGCAGCAGTAAATTCTTACAATTGATAAAATATATGCTATGATTCTGATACAATGCAGAATTTAGCATATTAATTTATTTCATCTTTATATGAAACTCATAGATAAAATCTCCTTTTTAGATGTGAAGAAACTGAGTTTTAGAAAAGTTTTGCAAAAGACTAAAATTGTTTTATCAATCAGGCTGTCACAGTCTAAGGCTTTTATCTTCTCCTGAACTAAAGCTCTAATCCTATAAAAATTTCTTGAAAGGGTGTTTTGTAGTTGTTATTAAACCTTGTTACCAGAAGGTAATGGTCTTATATATTTGCTCACTTAGTCATTTTTAAAGCATTATTTGTGGACAATCCATTATTGATGAGAAAGAAATATTTTTATTCACTTAACAAAAACAACACGCTTGTCTTTTGGATGTGATATCAGTTTCCCGAATAGGTGTTTCATCATTAAAATTTGGTTTAATGGGGAAGAGAAATTGACCACCTAGGGGGAGTTTAGTGGATGGTCTTTTAGAAGTCTAGAATACTTAGAAGCCTGAGCCCTACTCACAGACAGTTCTATTCACAAAAGATCGGATCTCTTTCGTTTTGGGTGATTCTGGAGAAAGCAATGTTCAGATATGAAAGTTGACTATTTTGGCTGTGAAACAATTATTCTCTCAAGTATGAATGTGGCAACCTAGGACATTATAGAAATATGAAATGTTAATTTTTTCTTTTGAATCACATGCAACTCGGAGTCAGAGAATGTGACAATATGGTAAAGTTGGAACTAATATGTATAACTAGTCTGGCCAGACACATCTTCAAAATTTGTAATTTCTGTCCCAAGTAGGAAAGAGAAACTTTATAGATGGGGATACTTTGAAAGTGTGTAGAAAGTGAAATTAAAAGATGAATTTGTCCTAGTGCAAAACATGTTTAAAATCTATGCTGTTTTTCCAGTATACACCCTTTGTGTAATTCTTGAAGGCTCCTTACATACATGGATTTCAAAATTGTTTTGTAATCAAAGCAAACATATCTCTTGGTTCAATTTTCCATGAATTTTTTAAAAAGATTATAAATCCTCCACACATTTACCTCCCAATGCTTTTTTTTCCCTGTAAAAAGACCTAATATTTCATAGAGATGACACTTGACATCAGGTTTTAGCAATATGATTATCCCCAAACTCAAAAAAAGTATACAGTATGAAATAAGAGAAGCAGCAAAGAGAAGATGACAAGGAAGGAGAAAGTACTTGTATTTGTTTTAGAATTGTGAGCCTCCCTTGAATTCTTCATTTACTTAGATTGCTATAATTGGTTTGCTTATTTTAGTATGACTTAATATGTTCTAGCATTTTCCTATATTCACTTTTTATGTTGACATTATGTCCTGGGCTGTTGTGTTATGTTGATCCACAGAGGAAAGTACTGCCCAAAGTTCTCTGTGAAATCACCTGTTATTCTATATAAGCAAAACTGTTTAGTAATGGTAATTGTTTAAGAAGATATCTTAGCCTGTCATAGATACTGCAGAATTACAAATATCCATGTCAATCAATGATGGGCAACACGAATTAAAATATTATTGTCTTTCACCATAAATCTTAATGATGTATTTACTAATAAAGTATGAGTATCCATTCAGAGGGACCACTGTGGTGAGAATATTTCTGAGATTTTCAGCTTGCTCTCTTGTGATACCTATTAATCTTTCAGGCTTATTTCCATTTTTACTCACAGAAGATAGTACTCAAGTTGGTTTCAACTCAAAGGATCTATTTTTTGTTTTCTGACTCACCAGAGTTCTATTGTGTGGTTTGTCACGTGGGGCCTATGGGGTCAAAATGACTGCTGTATTGAAATGACTGATTCCAACCATATCCTTCTACAAGCAGACGGCTGCCTGTTCCATAGTATTGAGGTTCATTAGAGAAGACTTCCAATTTTTCCTCATATTATCTTCCTGCAAACACTGAACATCATTCCTTTTATGGCTATACTGAGCTGTATTCACACTAGAGCATCTTAAGTACAATAACCTTCTTTACAGTGTCTTAATGAAAAAAATTCAAAAGCTCTTACTTTCTTGGGGCTTAAGCAAAGTTCAAATAAAGTAAAATGTCTGATCTGGCACTTAAAATGGTGTGCTTCTTAGCTTTTTGCAGCATAGTCCATTGAGACAGAATCTGTTCACTTGATGTTGTGGAGTTCATATTTGCTAAAAATGAAGCAGCTCCCAGGAGCTGTTACAAAGATGGAGACAGTTTGTGCTTATTAGCATCTGTTAAAAAAGAGCTGGCTAGATTTACAGTGGCTGGGTTAAACCAGGTTGAATTCAAATGACGTTGAGAGGCAACTCACATTTTTCTTTTTAGTGTAAGGAAAGATTCGTAAATTAGTTGAACATGCAGCTAAACAAATCTAGCGGTAATCTCTGAACTGCATTTGTGTTTGCACTGGAGATTTCAAGTTTAGTTTTCTACATGTGGAGTGTTAGTATCCTTCCAGAGATCCCCACAAACCAATAAACCCAACAGTTCTTGTTTTGCAGTGAGTCATTGGAGGCATACCATTTATTTAAAAGCAAAGGTATTTTTCATTTGCATAGCTGCAATATGCAACTTCAGTAATATACCACCTGGGTGATTGCCTTTGCAGATGTGTTAGAATATTCATTTAATGTATGAGATCCTGAGCAAGGATGGGAGAAAAATCCCTGGCTTTTTAAACCTAATAGACTTTGAGAACCAGCAGTATAATTTGAAGCTCAAACCCTTGGGGATGTGAGTTCTGCAGCAGCCAGTCACAAGTAGTTTTCTCCTGAAGAAATCTTCCACAATATTAGCTGTAGCTGTAATATTGGTTTGTCAGAAAGTCAAAAACTATGTCAAGAAGTGATTTCAGGCAAGCAGAGTATCTGTTAAGTTTAGGGTTTAGAATCCGGCAGACCTGATTGCCAGTTTTGAATGCCCCTCTTCAGCTTGGCATGTTTATATGTTGCTGGGTCAGTGTTCTAGGGAACAGGAATGACAGGGGCTAATATCAAAGATGGTTTTAGAAACTAAGGTAATACAGACACAGCACAAGTGCTGTACATTGTAAGGGTTCCATCTGACATTGATTGCTACTGATGCTACCCATTTTGTTTTTGTAAGACTATACATCTCTAGATCTCAGAGGGAAAATGATTCTGTCTAATGAGCTGTTAGTCCACGGCCACCTCTGTGGTAGAGCATCCCTAACAAAGAAGCAGCACTGGTCCCCTAGAGCTATAGTCACATTCAGGTCACTGGGTCTCCACTTGCCCTCTCCATGAGTGTTAATGTACATTACTATCTTGTCCCAGACAGAGGACCATTTGTGCTGTAACAGAGAAAATCCATGCCAGGTAGGCTGGATATTTGGAAGTTAAAGCTTTAGAGCCACACAGCCACCTCTCCAGAATTTCATCAGTTTGTCCAGGAAAGCTGAATTGCATGGCCTGTTTTTATTCTTTCCTTCAGGACCCATGCTCGCCCTGAGATTTAGTGTTGGGAATAGTCCGCAGGGTTTTATTTTTTGATGCTGAGTGCACTAGTTCAGGGAGTCCACTACCCTAACTGACCATTTAGCATTAGTTAGCATCACCTTGTCCTAGCCCAGCATTCTTGTTAAATCATAGTATCTCATTCCACCCCCCCTTTCAGGAGACCCGTGGTTCTAAAGCAAATTGGTGTGCCCCCAGCCTAGATCTCTGGAATTCAAGATGGGATAATTTTCTTACGATTTAGAAAATTGACTCCAAGTTGACATTCTGATTTGACCTCTATACATAGAAACATCAAGCATAATTTTCATGCTCTAATTCATTGATCATCCTACATTGTTTCACATATGTGAATGAAATATTACCATGACTATTTTATAGATGAGTAGTTTAAAGCACAGATTAGTTACATGCCTAAGGCCATCCAACTAATAGCTGAGAGAGTTGGGAGCTAAATTCTGTCCTACAAAATCCAGCAATTATTATTCAGAAATACTGCTGCCTACTTTTCCCTCAGTTATTTTTAAAGTGGTAGTGGAAAATAATTCGGTTGCCTACTTTTCTATTTTAATTTAGTCATTTAGCCTAATACATTAAAAAAAAAAAATCAGAGTGCCCCCCTGGAACAGTCAAATAGCCACCTGAATTTAAAGTGCAGTGAGTTATATTAATAGAGACGTATTTGAAGAAGGAATCTCAGAATCCTCACTTCTATCAAGCACTGCTTAATGTAAGCTGAATGTTCTGTCCTAAGCCTGAGAAAGAGCTACACACACTTCGCCTCTGTCGCTTCCTGCTCTGGAACCCATCGCTCCCATAAGTGCCAGCCTATCTTCTACACTGTCACACTGGCTCCCATCTTAGTCATAAACTTATACATAGCAGATATATATGTTTAGAGTTAGTGAATAAAATGTCATCGTTAGCGACACTGCTTTTCTGGTCAGTATAATAAAGCAGAAAGAATATTAACACAGAGTTAGCCAGATATGAGTTCATAGTTACTCTTTGGAAACTTTGGCAAATCACTTCAACTTTCTGGGTCTAATTTCTTTTTTCATAAAATGATTGTGGTAAATCACGCAGTTGGTAAAGTTCCACTCTAGCAGCTGAAATCGCGTCTGTTTGACTCCAAGGTAGATGCAGCATGCTGCTGCCTGGTACTACTCTTTATCCCTTGTGTTCTAGTTATCAAAAATAAACTTACAGCTCCTGTCCTAGCAAGCTTAGCCCCTCTTAATATCTCAGCTCAGGAATTCTATTCCTGGATTCAGAGTGTGAAATTTTTGAATATTCACGCTTTCCTTGTTAAAGGTGCCAAAGATATTCTTTCAAAGGAGTCCTTATTTTAAAATATCAAGAGCCATTTTCTTGTAATCTAGGCTAGCTTCCTTCCTCAGTGGTGACTGTTCTGTGCCTGAGGAGGGGTGGACCTAAAAGCTTTCTGTGGTCCTTCGTTCTGAAACCAGAACCCAAGAATCCTGATGTGCTGAGAACCTGTCAGAATCAGCATACATTTACAGTCTCCAAATTCTCAGCCCAACACTGGTGTCCAGGGCAGCATTATTCTAATAGAGTCCTCTTCTTGTTATATACTCAAGTAGAAAGTTATTGAAATGACACCACCTCTTCCCATGATGAGAAATCATTGTAAAAACTAGTTACAGAATACTTCATGGGCAGATTAACTATCTCAACATGACTGTAACAGGGATTTGAGAATATGAACTTGGTAGAATTGAAATTGGTAATTTAAGTGCACAGAATGTGGGTCCTCAAACTTCTATTAAATATCCCATATAAAAATAGTATACCATTATTAAATTAATGTTAATCAAACATTTGAAATGGGATTTTTTTTCCCTAAAACAACACAATGACACTGAGAAAAAAATTTAAGACCTGGATAGAGTATTTTAATATTATTTATTAAAAGCACTTAAAGCATACATAAAATTGATATTCACTCATGTATTTCTGATTATAATATCCACCAATTTACAAATAATAATCTAGAAACTGAATGGAGGCTGTCTCAGAGAGCAAAAGGGCGAAAAAGGGGGCTTGGGAAGGGCAACCAGCAGTGGCCGTGAAAACCTGTGAACATTTCTAACTGGAAAAGTGAAGGACAATGTCACAGGAATGTAGCTAAAGCAAAAAGAGACCAGTCCCCCAAAGAATGAAACTGTGTTTTAAAACAGTCAGTACTAGAACAGACAAAGATTATCTGCCACTTGTCAGATTGCCTATGTGAAACTATTCCCATGCCCAGAGAATAAGATGGGTGAATAGGGTGAAGCCATATGACTCAAAACAAAATAAAACAAAATCTACCAAACAACAAAAAATAAGAAGTCTCATTAACAGAAATTTTCAGTAGCGAGCTTTAAAAAAGAAAAAGTAAATTCCATGAGACAGTGAGGAAAAAAGCCAGATCTGTAGTTGATCCATGGATGAATGAAGGAGGCCAGCTGTGTAGCAGCAAAGTCAACTGCTGGCTGGGAGTGGCCATCATAGGAAGTCAGTATGAAGTTATTGTGTGCTTTGCCACCTGTAGCTTGGGCTGAGGAAGATTTCTGCACCTCCCCTTCCCCTTCCCACTGAACTGTACCTTCAGCCTTGGAAGTTGCCTGGAGTCTGAGCAACTGCTCAGTTCTGAGAAAGGAAGCCACGTCACTCCCTTCACTCCCCAACCCCTGCAGAGCTCAGGGTTATGCTGTGAAAAGTCTTACAGTAGATCTTTGTGCTACAGCTACGAGAAGCAATCAGAGTCAGAATCATGGATTGGTAGGGCAGGGGACAGATGCTTGCAGTGTCTGAACTTTTGAGGCATTATTCCCAGAACTTTGTTCAACCACTTGAGCAAACCTAGGGTTGTCCTTTACGTTACAGGGGATAGTAGTGCCAGCAGCTCCTAAAATATCATCTTGTACCCTGAGTGGTCTGGGCAATTATGCTGCAACTCCAAGACTGTAACACTCAGTTCTAATTTCCCTAATCCCACTGGAATCTACCTAGTGGACCTAGGGAAGAATGCACATATATTGCATGTATTCTCCCTCTCTGGACTCCTATCTGCTGGAACACAATGTGCAGTCTACTCTATGGTCACCCTGCAAACTGGAGCAGAGTTCAATTCACAACCCCCAGTCCTGGGACAAAGGATGCTGGTGCCACAGAGACCAACATCAGTCAGACTTGCCAGTGGTACAGGAAAACAGCCCCCTTTGTCTCCCTCAGCACCAAGAACAAGGCCCTGGCTATCACAATCCCCAGTGTGACTGATATTGATCTGTCTGTGGACTGAAGATCCATACAGGAGGAGACTCACATTCATCTCACAGTCACACTTCTATTCCATGAATTTCAATAGTCTAGACGACTACCACAGACATGGCTGACATTGATTAAAACAAAAAATAGGTCAGAAGCTACACTGGACTCATCTAGAATCAACACTAAATCGATAAACCAAGAGATAGTCTTCCTTCCGTTAAAACTATAAACTCTTCTCAAGAAAAACAACTCCATAAAGAAGGGAGTATTACACCATATTCACAAATGTCAACACAGGGACATATAAAATGTGAAGAATCAAGGGAGTGTAGTGATTCCAAAAGAGCACAGTTATTTTCTAGAATTAAGCCTTGATATGAAAGAAATGTATGAAATGTTAGAAACATTTCAAATAATGATTTTAAGGAAACTGAATACAGTAAAAGATAATACAAATAGAAACATTAAACTCATGAAGAAACCGATGAGTGGCGTTAGAAAAATATAACTAAGGGGCCCGGCGCGATGGCGCAACTGGTTAAGGTCCTTGCCTTGCACGCCCGGGATCCCATATGGGCGTCGGTTCTATCCTGGCAGCCCCGCTTCCCTTCCAGCTCCCTGCTTGTGGCCTGGGAAAGCAGTCGAGGACGGCCCAAAGCTTTGGGACCCTGCACCCGCGTGGGAGACCCGGAAGAGGCTCCTTGCTTCTGATGGCCATAGTATCGGCCGTTGCGCTCACTTGGGGAGTGAATCATCGGATGGAAGATCTTCCTCTCTGTCTCTCCTCTCTGTATATCTGCCTTTCCAATTAAAAAAAAAAAAGGAAAGAAAGTATAACTAAGGAGATAGAAATCATTAAGAACAAAATAGAAAATTTGGAGATGAAATCTTCAATTGATGAAATTAAATATAAGATTGACGGTGTTAACAGAATACACCAAGTGGAGGAAAGAACCTCAAGGATAAGACAATTGGAATAACCCAATTAAGAGGAAAAAAAAAGAGAAAAGAATAAAAAGAAGAAAAGTCTGCATGAAATTTGGGGTACTATTATGATTAAGTGAATGTATCCTAAATTTTCCTGGAGGAAAGGAGAAGGAAAAAGGTGTTGAGAACTTGCTAAATTAGAGTTGAAAATATTCCATGTGTTGAAAGAGACATCGACATCCAAATACAGGAGTCTTACCGGAGTCCAAGGAGTCTCAACCAAAAAAGATTTCCAAGGCATAAAGTGTTCAAATTGTCAAACGCTGAAGATAAAATGAGAAGCCTAAAGATCACAAGAAAGAATATCATCAAATCATATATAAAGGGAAACCAGTTAAACCACTACCAGACATCTCAGCACGTGCCTTACAGGCAGAGAATGGGATGATATATTCAAGGTCTTAAAAACAAAAAACAAAAAACAAAAAAAAAATCAAACCAAGAATACTCTGTCCAGTGTAGATACATTCTTTAGAAGTGAAGGAGAAATAAGGTTGTTCTAAATAAGCAAAAACTGAAAGAACTCACCACCTCCAAATCTTCCTCAATAGAAATTCTGAATGGAGTTCTGCATTGAAAGTAACTGACATGACATAACAAAATCCAACAGGAGAGAAGGTAAAATCAGTATTCAATCAACAAAATGACACGTGTTAGCTCCTATCAACACCAATTTTGAGTGTATGTAGATTAAATTCAATCACCAAACACTTAGGTTGGCTCAATCCAGTAAAGTTTATATAGAAAAAGATATAATGGAAGCTATTTTATACATATATGTTTCTCTTGTGGAAGAATGGGACAGTTTCATAATGTAAAACTCTTTCATATAAAGGGAGGATAATCACAAAGAATCTTTGGATGTCTGCTTGTCACATTCTTTTATCATTTTTATTCCATTCAATTTTGCTACTTTTGATTCAGGAGTTCTAAAATTACCTATGAAATTGCTTTTGACATCACAAATAAGAATTACGTGTTCCATTTGTATGCTGTGCTCTCATTGCACCCTACCTTTTTATCTTATTCATTTAAAATTTTTGATTGATGGATAAAAATGTTATAGATTCAAGGTGCACAAGGTGATAATTTGATATATGCCTACACTGTGTGGTGATTATCAAAGTGAAATTAACACATCTCTTATCACCTACGCTGTGTTTAAATGCCCAGAACTTTTTCATCTAGTAGCTAAATTTCTCTTACCTCATTATTTATCATAGATATTTAATTAGCTAAGTTTCTTCAAGGAAAAAGACAAAAACAAAGATCTCCCATCTGCTGCGTCACTCCTCATATGCCTGCAAGCACAGGGTTTGCGTCAGCCAAAGTTAGGAGTTGGGAACTCATCCTAGGCCTCCTGCAGGCAGCACAGACCCATGGGTTGGAGTCACCACCTGCTGTCTCAGGGTTTCCATTAGCAGGAAGCTGGAATTGAGGGCTGAATTGGACTGGAATCTAAACATTCTGATGTAAGATGTGGATGTCACAAGGACGTCCTAATTACTGTGCGAAAGATCTGTCCCTGAATAGATTTTTAACTTGATATTTATTTACTCATTAAGCTCTAAGTTCAAAGAAAATAGAGAGTTATTGTGCTGAAAATTTTCTATTTAGATCCTGCTACAATATCAGTTAATAAATTCTCCTTTTGATTTAAATAAAGCTTTCTACTCACAGCCTACATTTCGTTCTTGACCCTTGCACTCCATGTATTTATAAATGAATAAGTACACATAGCTCTAAAAGACATTCTGGAACAAGGCTGGTATTATCCACAATTCATTTGTTCTGCTAAATAAAAAGATGAAGACATAATATGTGAGGCTATTTTATGAGAAGGCATGTTGGATAATGTCATAAACTTTGATAGAGTAACTTAGCTCTTAGTAAGGGCTTGAAACTGGTTAATGTTGAATCAAATATGCCACTAGAACAATTTTATTGAACTTTTTTTTTCACCATACCATGGAAAATCTGCTTTCTTGAACAGAGGTAACAACTCTCATACCATCGGGACACATGAAAACCTCTGAAGTTCACCCATACAAAGAGAATGTAGTGCTGAGATTGGACCATAGAAAACAAGATGGTGAAAACTCCTGTGGCTTGTAACTTCATCACATTCAGACAGGAAAACATAGGATAACCAATGAAAAACTGGTAGTCAAAACTGGAAAAACACAAATAGAAATCCCTGAATAACTAGATAAATATATGAAGTATTTTGTTGACATAAATAAACATAAACTTGGCACATAATATGCAACCTTATTTCAAGAAAAATATATTATGGAAATATCCCCCTGTAGGTTTCAAATATGCAAAGCTTGTTTTTCTGTATTTTAAGGAGACAAAAATATTTGCATGCTGATGTCCTATAGTAATAGCAATAAGAAAACATTTCACATCTTTATTCTCTTCAATTAAGAATGTAAACTTTCAAATACAGCTATAAAGATCAATTTTTCTTTATTTAGAAGAATATTTTTAAGAGATGCTAATTTTATTTATTTCACAGAGATGTATCTGAAAACAGATTTACTGTAAGAGTATTCATACTAGATTCTTATATATTGGAGTCATAATCAAAGTGTAGACAATAGATTGTTTAAATTCTGTTGGGTTTATAGTTTTAGGAGGATATTTAAAAATATTGAATAATCTTTACAACATGATGTTAAGTAAATAATTAAAATTAGGACCATAAAATCTCAATTACTTTTTATATGAATGTATGTTATGTTTTCATAGAATACTACAAGGCTAAATAGTTTTATGTTATTTGTGTTTCTGTCAGAATCATGAAATTACTGCTGTCTATGAGCTTATAAGGGACACTTTTTACTTTGGCAATGAAAAGGAATGCTTCTATAAATATTATAAGTGTAAAATAAAATATGAGAAGCATGAGGTGCAAGTAATTTCAATGTATATTTGTCTTAACTCCCTCAGGATTGCTTGGGTTCTGCTGGAGTATAGCTGCACTGTGTTTTATACTTCAGCGGTAAATAGGTTTACAAATATAATGATTCTTTAAATGACATTTATTAAAGGTCATTATTTCAATTGCTACACAATCTTTCAAATAATGTTAGTTGGTATTGTTGAACTCCACTCTAGGACCAAGTAACCTTCTCAGACATTCCATGGGTTGTCTATATTTGTGCAAGTAACAGATCCGAAACAGATGCTGTTAACTTTGATTTTTAGAGAAAGAAATGTAGGCTGAAGTAAATCAACAGCATTTTCTATATTTAGTAGCTAGTACATGAAAAAGGTTAGATTTGGATTCAAGTAATTCAATGTCCCCACGAGGAATACTTATGAAAATTACTTTGCCTTATAAAATTTGGTGAATTCGGTTTCTCTAGTTTTTAAAATTTGAGGCGCACCGTGCAGAATTATGCCCGTTGCTGATAGGGAAGCCATGTTACCTTTGGAGGGTGCAGGAGAGAGTAATCTAAACTGACGTGGCTGCCTCAAATCGCACTGACTTGGAATTTGTTAAGGGAGAGTCTGAAGCCAATTTTCTCTGGGATGGCATGTAGAAGCCAGGGTCCTGTCAAAGTGCCTCACAGTCATGCCAGGTGTCTCAGCAATTCATTCCTGGAGGCACCTGTCAAAACATGGGGTCAGGAAACTGGCACTTTTACAAGTGAGGAACTAAAGCATTTACCTTTCAAAGACAGCTTGTATATTTTTTATTCAAATGTTTTAATAGTGACATCTAATTTCATCCTCTTTATGTGAAGAGGGGTTGGAGATGGGAGCCTATATAAATTTCTTGCAAGTCTGTGTTTATTTCTTTAAATAGAAAATATTCTTCAAGTGAAAATGTTGAAGTTTCTCAGGTGTATATAACCTCTTGGTGTCTTGTTTTCAATTATTTTAAGTGGGTCAGGAGAATTTTTAAAATGAATGTTAGAAAATAACACAACATTGAACTAAAGGCATTTGAAGTTAGAGCTGTGAAACCAAATGTTATTATTCCTACTATTATTGAAATTAATGTGTGATCAGATCACCTGAAAAGCCACTGTTATGGGAATGTACAAAAAGGAGCCAAGGGAGGACAGCCCAGCTGAAGCTCTGCTGGACAGCTCCCTACTGATCTGCACACTGCTAATTGACAATTCCAGACAATTTGCAATTTGACAACCAGGGTTAACCTGTTGCAGTATAGCTGTGGTTATGCCTGGACCTGCCTGCATAACAAGCCTGTTGTGTGCATCATACAAACTCCATTCTGTTTCCATGCACAAGTCACGCTTACCATTCTGTGCATTGGCCAGGCCCACTTTCCATGAACCATCAAACCCCTTCCACTTTCAATGTGATAGAAACTGCAAGGTCTGTCATCTTATAAGTGGAGGGTCAGTGTTTGCTGAAAATAGCACGATGGCTGCTGGATGTGTTCCTCTCATCCCTTGGCCTTTAAGTCATCATAGTGTCATTACAATACCATTACTCTGGGACACACTCCCATTTCTCCCAAGCATCCAATGCCATGATACTTCTAAAAAAGGGCTTGGGTTGACCATCACAATTCCTTTTCCTGCAGTTCTGGCATCCTGTGTGGGCACTGGTTTGTGTACTGAGTGCTCTTCTTCTGATCCTGTTTGCTGCTTGTGGCCTGGGAAAGCAGTGGAAGATGACCCAAGTCCTTGGGCCCCTCACCTACCTGAGAGACCTAGAAGAAGCTTTGGATAGATCCAGTATGGTTGTTGTGACCATTTGGGAGTAAACTGGCAGATAGAAAGATCTCCCTTTTCCTCTCTTTCTGTCTCTCCTTCTATCTATAAATCTGTCTTTCAAACAAGAAAAGGGAATGGGACAACATTCAAATCCTCACATCAAATTGTGCCCCTTTTGAATAGTCAACTTAGCTCCATCCTGGACATCACCCCTATAAATACAAAGGGAAGGCCCAACCAGATGGAGAGCCTTTTCACTATTGGAACTTCTTCCTTGGCAACGACTTTTTTTGTGTGTGTTGTGTTTTTAAATTTTGGCAATTTGTCCATGTTACTGTCTCTGGAGTTGCCCTAACCTTGTTCTTGATATAATAAACTTTTTGCCATAATACAACTTGATCTCTGATATACTTTAACACCTTTGGATTCCTTCACATGTGGAGAACAGAGCCTGTAGGAAGCCTGGTAGACTGTGGTGGACAGGATCCTCAAAAGAACAGGGAAAGGGTGCTAAACTGTAAATTAGTTGAACAAACAAATAAACAAAGCATTGTTCATTCTTAATTTTTTAAAGGTGTTTTAAAAAAATGTATTTGAAAGGCAGGGAGAGAGAGAGAGAGGAAGAGAAAGAGAGAGAGAGAATGGTCAGATGATCTTCCTTCTGTTGTGTATTTCATTGATTATTGGCTCTCAAAAATTCTCACTGTGTGTGTGTATATTTAGTTTATTTATTTATTTTTAAAAGATTTATTTTTATTAATTTTTTTATTGGAAAGGCGGGCCAAATGTTAGCCAGAAGTCTGGAACGTTTTAGATCTTCCATGTTGATAGATGGCAGGGATCCAAATATTTGGACCATCAGCTATTGCATTGCAGGGTATGTATTAGCAGGAAGCTCTTTTGGAATTGGAGTAGCTAGACTGGTATCAAGAACTCCCTATTGGATGTGTGTCCTAAGTAGTGTCTAAATGGCTGTGCCAAATGCTCATGTCTTCTGAATTTTTCCAATAGCCTTTACTGAAAATTTATTAGGTGTTGCTGGTACAAGAATGAATAACTTGGACCCCTTGGCATTAAATATAGACACAGTATTGTGCCCCAGAACTCTAGGATGTACTGGTGTTATGTAACTGAAATTTGCTCTTCAATGTTACTTAAGGAAAATGTGTGACTAAGAGAAGGTTAACAAATGCCTTGCTTTACTGTGATTGCTAACAATTAAATGAGACTTTTTTTTTTTTTGGAATTCAAAAGTCAAAAAAGAAGCTTAGGTTTTTATTTGTGATTTCCAGTGAATATTTTTTGACACTTGCTGGAATCCTGTAGTGATCTCAATGGGAGTCAACGTCTGGTTTCCCGAGTGAGGCTCTGATTGGCATTTTTATTAAATCATTATGTGAGAGTCAGATGAAGGGAGCATCTGTGGAACATGGCCTGCTCCATGTCTCACCTGAGATGAAAGGTAGACAGGTAGCAGGAATCAGACTACAGAAGACTCAGCTTTGTGGGAGAATACACATTATCAGTGCTTACATGGTCTCCTTCACCTGGAAATGTCACTTCTTATGATCATACACATTAGCAAAGGACAGCATGGAAACAACTTTGGTTGAACAAAACCATTTTCTGTAACTATTAACTCTTAAAGGATATTAATGAGTTGTTGGGAAGTGATCTTGAAGTTAAAAGCATAGCATCAGTGCCGTCCATATATATGCCACAGACTTCAGACATTTGCTAATCTAGTGGTGAGAAGAACGAGGAAACAAATATGTAGGTAATTCTCACAACTCTTTCCTGTAGAAATAAATATAGCAGCAAAAGAGGTAATAAGGAGGAAATGTTAGTCCAAAACTGAATGATTATTTGTTGGGCAGATGCCCTTGATGTAATCCTGTTGGTAGGGGATTGTGGAGCTGCTGTGTAGTGTACTGTTTCGTAGAGTGTTTGGTGATGGTTTCTATCAGGCAATTATCTGTAAGAACCCTTTATTTTTAACCTCCTGGCTTCATTTATTTCTGCTATAGCTAACATAGACAACTCCATTTTGATTCTGAACACTTTCACAAAAGCCACTAACCAAGGGAGTTGATACATGGTTGTTATTTCCCACCCATGTGAGAATTACATGAGTGGATAAAAGCAACTCTTTAGTTATGTTCATTCATAATGTACTGTGTAGTTGAAACACAAATGGTCTTATCTCTTGCCTAGAGTATGTTTCAATATAGCAAACTAGAATGCAACACTTAACCTTATTAAGCACACAATGATACAATTAAAACAGTACTCTCATCTCAAAAATGATCTTGGAATTAAAAAAAAAAGATTTATTTTATTTTTATTTGAAAGCAAATTTTGCAGAAAGAAAAGGACACACACACACACACACACACACACACACACACACACAGGTTTTCCATTCACTGGTTCACTCTCTAAATGGCCAAAATGGCTTAAGTTGATTTGATCCTATTGGGAGCTGATATATCCTGATAATTAATTCTTTGCCAGACAAATAGCTGGCAAATGTTTTCTCCCACTCTGTTGGATGGTTTTTCTAAGGATTTTTTTTTCCTTTGCTCTGCAGAGGGTTCTGAATTGGATATGATCTTGTATCTCTTTTTAAAGTTTATATTCTCTTATAAGCCAGTATTTTTTTTCACATTTTTTACCACATCATTTCTTATCTCTAATTTAGTAGAGTTCATATTTCTTAAAACAGCGAATCCATGCTAATCCTGTATCATTTTATTGCTGTCTTGCATCTCCTCTCAGAATATAATATTTTCATTTTCTGTTTGATCATCCTCAATACCATATTTACTTAAAATATTCTTAAAATAATCCCACTGGCTTCTCTTGTGTTCAGACTGCTGTGTAAGAATTTAGCTGACCCACTCTGGGGTCCAGCAATATAACAGCAATGTAGAGAAGTCTGGGGCCACCAGCAACACACAGCATGAGATTTCATCTCTGTGAATTCCTGCCTAGGGTTCTTGAAGTCTCTCAGAGAAGAGGCTGGTCTCCTGATTCTTGTTCCAATGCTGCAGTTCAACATCACAGCATAGCAGGTGTAGCTTGCTTTCTATGTCTTCACCTAGGGGCCATGAGTGTATCCTACTGCCTTTAGAGAAGAACTTGGCTGTAATCCAGGTCTCAAAAGGGACATGATTTTCATCAATGACATTTCTAGACCAGAGCAGCACAAGATGTTTCTTGAAGGGCTGAGAAGAAATAAGTTGCTTTTTCTACCTTAGCAACCATCACTCCACTCTAGGGGTTGCCAATGGGGCTTATCTTGAATTTCCTTACCAGGACATTGAGTTGCTCTCAAAAAGGGGTTTTGTGTGAATCTTTACATCTTCCTTGGATGTTACTTTTATCTGTATCAAATGTCCAAAAAGACCATCTGTATTTAAAACATCTAATTTTCCCAAAGGGTTTATGTAGGATGCTTATGTTTTTGTATGCCATTTCAGCCCATTTCTTAGTGATGGGAAGATGTATGGGAGGGATTTGGAATGTGAGTGAAGAAATGTGAGAAGCATACATTTGGATGTTGTCTTCCTGTCTAGTCTCTACTTTCATTTGTGTAGCATAAACCTTTGCATATGAAGGTTCCTCCTGTTTCTATTCAGGCTGCTAAAATTTATCTTGTAAAACTTGAAAATTTCCTGGATCTAAATAGAGCCATAGTCCAATAAGTTACCTGTGCTCCACACTGGCTGTAGCTAATGCCCCTTACAGTCAAACCTTACTGCTAAGTGAACTCTTTAATATTCCTGCTTCTCTCTGTTTAGTCTTCCAAAAGAATTGTGACACCATTTTCTAAAGCTTAAGTAAAAACCCTCAAAACTCAATAGGAAGTTTTAATATTAAACTAAATTAATAACATGAATTGATGAAGAAAAAATATTCCAGTTTTTGAGATCAATTTATTTAAAAGTGACAAGTTCACAGAGAGGTAGAGACAAAAGAGAAACAGCCATTTTCTGTCCCCTGGTTCACTCCTCAGATGGATACTATGGCTAGCTCTGGGCCTGACTGAAGCCAAGAGGTGCCAGAGATCAGCTCTGTCTCACTTGAGAGCTTGCAAAGGATGCGAGGATTGACGAGGAGAAAAGAAGGAGAAACGTGGACCACTATGGCATGATGCTCATAATGGACAACTCCAAAAAATTGTCTTCTTTATTTATACACAAATCACAAGCTTTTGCACAACATCCAATTGTATCATTTTTACTTCATTATAAAAGAATGATGATAAAATCAGTCCTAAAAGACATTATTATTATTTTAATTCCGAGAAAATATTTTCAGCAAAAAAAATTATTCATTCAAACCTGCAGTGACCTGGCTGAAGCCAGGAACTCCATGGTTCGCGGCACATACAGTTACATAGTGACAAGTAGTTTACTTATATCCAAAATCAATTTTCACTAAACATAAGCTAACTAATACTATTTAAAATATCAAAAGTACAGAATTTTTTTAAAAAGCTAAAAAATGAAAGGAATTTGTAAAAGCATATATCATAGGTTCTTTATTAATTCCTATAATCAATCATGCATTAATTACCATCACATTCACCTAGTGCTTATTCAACTGTTTTTTGTTCTTTTGTTAAAGGGCAGTGAAAGGGATCAGGGGAACTCAGCCAGTCTACAAGCAGAGGGCCTTTACAAGAAACTTCCTTTTATCTTTATAAACTGTTCCCTAAATATGAGTGCCAATATAAGGTAGAAGTTTTTATAAACCGTTTTCTTTCCCTAAATATAAGTGCCAATATAAGGTAGACATCTTAAGCCATTTTTGGGGTGTTCACATTTGTCTCCCTTTAGAAGATGCCCCATATACCTTCTGCTTTCCATGGTGAGAAACCAAAATGTGTCATATCATGTGTTGTAACAGTTCAAGGTACATGGTAAACAAACTCTTTGCACCTCCATGATTGCCATCTGTTCCAAGATATTATCAAGCCATTTCTTAAGGAAAACATTACTTATATTAGGGCAAGCTCCAGGACAAAGGTGGGCACATAACAGGATATTTGGAGACACTGTGGCTTCAATTGTACTATTGTATGCTTTTAGCTGTGTGTCATTGCCTTATGTCGCTAAAGATGCTTTTGCCATAACATGATTGATCAGTTTGAGGTGTTATGCCAGTTACAGGAATCATCTCCCATTTGCAGAAAAATAACAACAACAACACCCTCAGGAGAATTCCAGGAAATGTCAGAGAGGTTATCGAGTGTCCACACAATGGGATGAGGCAGCAATGAGGTGACCAGAGGCATTCTGCCAGGCCTTGCCACGCAGCCAGAAACTCCTCGTAGCCTTGCTAACCAAGGAGCGGTGCTAGTCACATCCTTGTTCTATCTGTCCCAACTGCATGGCTTCCCGCAAAGAGGTAGGAGCTTCACCTGCATTTCCTCAGTGGATGGCAGGAATCAAACACTCGGGCATCTTTTGCTGTTTTTCCCAGGCCATTAGTAGGGTGCTGGATCAAAAGTGGAGTAACAGCGACACAAACCAGTAGTCATATGGGATGCTGATGCTGCAAGCCAGAGCTTAACTTGCTATGCCACAATGCTCAGTCTGAAGAAACATTCTTGATCTATTCAACTTTAAAAATCCAAGGAAATGGTACGTTTTTGTAAAGAATTTTGTTGATGAACATTTAAAGAGTCTTGAATAGCATTTTCTTTAGATGACTCACATTCTTTGCTAACATCATTCCATTGGGTTTTATACATATGATCATTTTATGCATGTAATTGTGTTTTAATGCAAACTTATTTTTGACGCTACAGGACACCCAAATCTGTATATGCTCACACCGTAATCAGTGAGTCAGTTACAGGCATAGGGTTTGGGGAAGAAAATAGTTATTTATTTTGTAAAACACAAAGTTAAGAGCCAGGTAACTAGTGCTTAATTCTTGGGCTCCCCAGGGGTTAAGGTTATGGAATCTGATGATAGATGTTGGGGTTGGGAGGTGCATGTTCAGTTCATGGGTAGACCTTTATTGATCTGCAGGGCTCCTGGTCCTTTGAATGGTCACTTAAAGGATGGTCATTACGTTATTGGGAATTTTAATGATGCTCAGATGGGCTCCAGCTTGTCTGGAGGGTACATGCAAGTGGTTTTTACATTACTTATATTGCTTGGTCATGGCCTGGCTTCCTGTTTATTTATTTTTAAATATATGCCACGTCCTTGATTTAATGTGTTAATCTTTAGTAAAAAGGTATTTTAAAGTCATCAAAGCTATGCAGACATTTTAACCCAAAGGAGCAAGACAGGAAACTATGGCTTAACACCTACATCAGGCAGTGTATATGGGCTTGGTTTCACTGATGTACAGAAAAATGATTAATTTCTACAAATTATTTTTTACTGCCTCCAGAAACCATACAGTTATTAAGAGCATATACTATTTCTTGGATATTTAAAAGGCTAGACATGATAGTTTTTAGTGGCTATACCTCTCTAATTTTTCCAGTATTTGTGATTTACCATTTAATCTATGATGTAGCCAATAATTCCCAGGTTTTCACAGTTGATAGTTCTGCAAAGCGTGTTCCTAAGTTTCCTAATATTGAGCCATGCTATCATCCCCTGATGTACTATGCTTGATTCTAGTAGATAGGCCTTACAGCATGCTGCTTAAATCTATTTTCTGGTACTGCATGCACAAATTTTGCTTCTTCTTTCTTAAATGAGCTTTATCTCTGTTTATTTGCCTGCACTGCCTGTCATATTTTGGCGTCCAGGTTTTTCTAATTTCAGAAAATAAATTGAATAGTGCTTGTTCTTTGACTGTCTCCTAAAGAAATTACAGAGAATTGAAATTGAATTACTTGTTCCTTGAAAATGTGAAACACGTTGTCCTTTAAACGTTAAGCCAAAGGACTCTGGCACCTGTGTATTGAAGTAATTATTCCTATATAAGACATATAAGAAAATATGAAAATGTAAGTAAAATCAGTACAGAATTCCATCTGCAGTAATGTCAGGAGTTCTTGGCATTTTGTGGAGCTTTGTTGAGTGATTTTTCATTTGCTGTTTTTATTTTTTTTAAAGATTTATTTTATTTTATTACAAAGTCAGATATACAGAGAGGAGGAGAGACAGAGAGGAAGACCTTCCTTCCGATCACCCACTCCCCAAGTGAGCGCAACGGCCGGTGCTGTGCTGATCCGAAGCCAGGTACCAGGAACCTCCTCCAGGTCTTCCATGCCGGTGCAGGGTCCCAAAGCTTTGGGCCATCCTGGACTGCTTTCCCAAGCCACAAGCAAGGAGCTGGAAGGGAAGTGGAGCCGCTGGGATTAGAACCGGTGTCCATATGAGATCCCGGGGCATTCAAGGTGAGGACTTTAGCTGCTAGGCCACGCCGCTGGGTCCAATTTGCTGTTTTTAGTTATATTTTTCATCTATATTCTTGTTTGTTATGAGTTTGATCTAAAAAGTCCAAATATATAGGTGGAAGTTATAGAGTTCTGCATTACTTAAATTTGACGTTTCTTAGAAATAATTTATTCTGTAAAGCTTGGGACATAAAAAATTTCACAAAGTCAAAAACCATGAAAATTGCCCTACAAATTTTTATATAAAATAATGCATTTATGGGGGGACTGATGCCATGGTCACTCACTAAGGCCGTGCCTTGTATGTCCTGGGATCCTATATGGGCGCTGGTTCCTGTCCTGACTGCTCTGCTTCCCGTCCAGCTCCCTGGCCTGGGAAAGCAGCAGAAGATAGCCCAAAGCCTTGGGATCCTGCCCCAGTTTGGGAGAGCCAGAGGAAGTTCCTGGCTCCTGCTCCTGGCTTCAGGCTGGCTTAATTCTGGCCATTGCAGCCACTTGGAAAGTGAACCAGCAGATGGATCATCTTTATCTCTCCTTCCCTCTGTATATCTGCTTTTCCAATTAGTACAAATATAAATCTTTTTCAAAAAATGAACTTGTTTAAAACATGTTAAGTACTGTTACTGGCCTAATATTAACATAACTGTAGAATCCACACTTTATGGATCATTTGTAGGTGGTAATTATGATAAACAGAGTTGAAATACATTGAGAAGGAAATTAATGTACCTGTTGATGGACAGTCTGCAAAATATGACTCAGTAGCAAGCAACTTGTTTCTCTGTAAAACAATTTCTTTAAAATGTAGACACTTAAGATGCAGGCTTGTAAGTTATTTTATTTTATAAATTGAGTCACAAATTTGTGGGCCCATCACAGTAGCCTAGTCGCTAAGGTCCTCACCTTGCATTTGCCAGGATCCCATATGGGCACCAATTTGTGCTCTGGCGTCCCTGCTTCCCATCCTGCTCCCTGCTTGTGGCCTGGGAATGCAGTCAAAGATGGCCGAAAGCCTTTGCACCCTATGCCTTCGTGGGAGATCTGGAAGAAGATCCTGGCTCCTGGCTTCAGATCGGCCCAGCTCTGACAATTGCAGCCACTTTGGGAGTGAATCATCAATGGAAGATACTCCTGTTTCTCCTCCTGTCTGTATATCCGACTTTCCAAAAAAAAAAAAAAACCCTGTAATTAAATTGTAATGTAAATAGTACTCCAAGTTGATATGAATACATAAAGGATCAAAAAGAAACAATGAAATAAAATAATGTTGGGAAGAAAGCCGAATATTGTATTTCTCAAAGGGGAAAAAGCAGTATGTTTGTGTGTGAGGTTGGGGGGGTTGTGGTGTTGGATAATTCAATTGAGATGTGGGGTGGCAATGCAGTAGAAGAAACAGTCATTCAATATATGCAGGACAATGGACAGGCACATACCCCAGATGTGCAATACTGCGTATGTTGGTAGGGCAGTATTTTTTAATTTTTAAAATTTTCTTGGTGGGATTTACAAGGAGCCATATGCCTCACTCACTCTCCCTTGAACTATCTATTGAGGTTTTAAAATAGGGTAAAAAAAAGGCATCTAAATCACAAATATTCAAATGTTACTAAAGATTGTAATGTTATAATTTTACAATATCTTGTCCTATGGTAGGACAATTAGGAAACAGATTGATTTCCACAAAATTTTAATCTTTGGTCTTTTGAGAGGTCGACTATCAAAGTTGCAAACTATGCAGGGCTGTACTTCCAAGAAAGTCATCAATCCATGAAATTAAATTATGCATTTAGAAGATGCTCTAACACTGACAGTTTTTAATTGAAAAAATACCCATCTGGATTTTTAAAAAGTTTATCTCCTTTGTTCAATAGTATAGTTCAAATTTCTGAAACACATTTTTCAATGACCAAAAATCTTTATCTCCCTCCTCTAAGTAAAACTGCATACAAACAATTGTAACCATGTTTGTTTCAGTTAAATGTAAAAATTTATAAAGGACAAATTATTACTCATTTCAGTAAAATACACTTAATTTAGGAAGCTTTCATGATGATATTATAGGATTTGTGTTTCTCAGATTATGCTAGTCATTCTAAGGGACAGGGTAAGCCTTGGTGTAATTGTGGAACAGAATATCTTCTTGAAACATCAGTTACAGGAATATATCAGTTATATATATATATGTAACAGTTATATCAGTTACAGAAATAACTGCAAGTGAAGGCAGTTATGGGGATTAAGTGACTCATGTTTAATATAAAATATTATTAGGTTAAATAGATACGGAATGAAAATAATCTGGTGTACATGTAATAATAGTAATAGAAGATGTATGATGAAATGTAAATGTCGTTTCTACCTATTAATTTTTGTTTAAAAGATTTTCTTTCTAGTACACTGTGATTAGAATTTCAAAACTTGTTGACTGTGTTATTATATTATTATTTTTGTGAATACACCACTTTGGTTTTAAACAGGTACAAATTTAGAATAGAACAATAATCAGTGTTACTTTTTCAAGTTAAACTACCATTGAATTTCTATCCCTTCCATTTTTTTCCCTTGATTTTCATGTTGGAATAGTCCAAAGCAAATTCCCAAACATCAGCACAATCCCTCTAACATAGAACACTATTTTCAGACTCAACAAAATGAACAGTGATGCTTATTGGTATGTAATGTGTCTGAATTCAAGTTTGCAAATGACATCAAAATATCTTTTTACAGATCATTTATTTGGCTTATGAAATCTAGTGAATGATATTGGTTGATTCCAGATATTTATTCTCCCTGTGCAATAGGGTTGCACATTCTTGTTTTTCCTCTATGACCCATCCTGAGATTGGAAAGAAAAAATTTCCATGTCGTAGCCAATGGAATGCAAGAATATTTAGTCTTACTGCTTCTAAGATACCTTATTTTTAATTTCTGCTACCTTTCTTATTCATTTTGTGATCATCTAATCATGTTTTACCTCATGTTTACAATATTGAACTTAACTTTTCAAAATATTTTATATGATTATAATATATCTATCCCTGAATCTTGGAGTTATATGATAGCCTGTATGAATAATATTAAAGGAATTTCTGTTTAACTTAATTGATTATTCAAGAAAAGATTACTGAGAATTGTCTGAGGAACCCCATTTATTAGGTAGTTTATCATAAGCTAAGAATATCTGACCTTCAAACAGGGGTAAGGCGCTCCTTTTGCAAACTATGCAGTAATATAAACCATAGACACAGAAAGTATAAAACAAAACTTTCCAGATTTAAGTACAGCTGTCTGTGTCTCACACAACAAAACACTAATAGAACAAAATCTGAACGAGTGGCAAACATAGATAATTTCTTCATCTAGTATGGCAGTGGTCCAGGAAACTAGTAAATGACCTTGGAACACAAAACTACTTTTCTTGCTTCTGTTATCTTTTGGTAAAGCAAACTGGAACAAAATCTCTCAATTGACTATGATGACCTCAATAAAAGCATTGACCAAAGAAAATTCCACTCCTAAGAAGTTTTGAGTTTCCTAACTCATCCCGTTGTCTTAGGAGGTGAATCCATCCTTCAGTACTGCAGGGATGGGGAAATTAACATACAACATGGATAGGGAATAATTTATAATAAATGCAAATGGTCTAGAAACAAGGGTGATTTCCCTGATCTTGTTATTAACAACATGAGCTTAACTATAGTTATTAGCTACCTCTGAGTCTTCAGAAACTGTCAAGTAGAATAATTCGATGTTTGTCAAGCGACTAGGAAATAAAAAGATACAGGATTTTTATTAAAACCATGGACCATGGCCCCAAATCTTTATACAAAATGCTTATAGAGCCAACAATGAGAGTACACACAGCAACAGCCACTGCCTCACCTTCACTCTGGTGTCGATGAAGCTCCCACACCGAGGGCTGGAGGGAATTTGATAGAGGTTTACTGTCCTGGGTACAACCTTTCCCAAGAAGCACATGAGGTGTCACATATCCAAATATTTTAAAAACATGTTGATAATTAGTCATGCCTTTTTATCTCAGTGTATAAGAATGGTATGCCATGAGTTTCTAACACATTGCTAGAAAGAACTGCTCTCACCCCAATCCGGAAAGTTTCTGGCCAAAATGACAGATATAACTAACTTATGTGTTTTTTTTTTTCTTTCTGTCTTCTTTTTTCTGACACACTAAAGTCCCACAACTGTGGCAAATAAAACATGGGAAAGACAAGAGTAATAGATATGCTGAAGTACATAGCAGCTAGAAAAAATTCTGTGTTTATACCCAGGAAGTGTAGTTTGGCTGAACAACTCCCTGTCAAACATGCTTAGATCTCTTCGTTGTTTTATGGTGTTTCGTTTTTGTTCATGAGGGTGGGAAGGGGAAAGATTTCTATAGGTTATGCAATTGTTAGAAAATTATTTTTGAAGTTTTCTTGATTTCTATGATCAAACAATTCCACAAAGACTTGTTTATTATTTCTTTTTATTGACTTCTCATTTGATTTTAGAATTCTACCACACTCCCTAGTTATTCTACTAGTCCAAATTTCTATTTTAATGTTGGAATATCTTTTCTTCTATTTTGTCTCTTCTACATTTTGAAAAATAAACTACAAGCAGGACTTCAATTTCTGGCCGTCAGCCCTAAAGCAGTCATTTTGATTATAATGACCTCCTTTCACTCTCCCTCTAAGATGATGTCTCACGTTGCTGACTTAATTTTCTACTAATGTGTTTCTAAGCTTAGAACATCCCGTTATAGTGGTGAAAATGTTATAAGCTCAGAATTCATTGTGTGAGTGAAAAACCCTTATGTGCAAAGAATCAGAATGCACTGTCCTGTCTCTTGTGGCAGCATTTATCCCTCAACCTTGTGACATAACCATCATAGGCTGATTTCAGTTGTGAAGAACTGGATAGACAGCTTTCCTCATTTTAGTATCTTTTTTTTTTCTCATTTCAAGAGAGGGGTTGAAATGCATAGGCTTGTTCCCACTGTGTCACTTTTATTAATTAGCACATAAATATACTTAGAAAGCAAATAAAAGAACATATATGTATTTAAACAGTAAAAGAATAAATAAAGGAAGAAAAAAATGTACAATATTACTTGAAAATTTGTTACAATTAGGATGCAAATATAAAGAAAATTATTATTATATATTCTTCTACAATCTCATAAAGCTTGGTAAAATGCAGGCCATTTTAAGAAAATAGTAACCCATAAATGTGTAAGTAGAATTCATGGGACAAATAATAATTTTTATATTCAAAGACAAAAGCTGTTTCTTCTAAGAATACAGCAAAATATTCCTCAATGTTATGTTGTGTTTTAAAATAATTTATTTCAAAAGAGAAAAAAATCAGTAGTTTCAATCCATTTTGTAGTTACTTTCTTGATATTTCCTTCAACAGCAACAGCACTGTAATCTGTCAGTCGGATTTAATCCACTGTCTATAGACCAATAAAACACCATCGAGTTCTATGCTCATGCAAAGCCAAAGAAATTAGCTCATCCCTGGCCATGTACTTTCTTCTCACTCTTTGTTCTTTCTCTAAGGACGTTCACTCCTCATTGTTTTTCAAAACTACATGTGTTTTTTTTTCTGAAGAGTGGCTTTCTTTGGAATCCAGTGCTTGTTTAGTGTTTATTCATGTACACATGGGTGATTTTTCTTAGTCTTTATACCAAGAATTATATTTTAACAGTAGAGTTACCTGTTATTTTCTGCAAAGGATGGTGAGGGTTTGTGTTGGATCTTAGAGATTCCAAGCTTAAACTGGCAGCTCTCGTGGGACCTGTAGACTCAAAGCCCTCCTTGCTGTAGAGTTTGCCATCTCTGGAGAGACCTCAAAAGAACTGAATGACAGACAGAAGCAGCATGTTTGCCAAGAATTTTCAAAACACGTATCTGGCTCCTTCCCACTGCTTAGTGATGGGATTGAAGCTGAGTAAGAAACCCCAGACTTGCCAGAATGAGAGTGAAAAAGGCAATTAATCCTCGAGGGGAAGATGTAAGGAACGCATGAGGTGAGAGCATTTTGTGAGAACTGAAAACAAGTGCATTCTAAAGCAAAACTAGAAAAATGCCTTGGCCGAGACAAGCCCTCACTGTGATGAGAATGATGAAAGAAGGAATTAAAAACTTAGAAGATCAAAATTTGGAAATAAAGAATTGGCTATTTCCAAAAGAAACTGGGCAGAAATGGTAACCTTTTTTTCTCCCTGTGGAACTACAAAATTAACACACAGCATTGGCTTCAAGTAACTGATTCATTTGACTACTTACCAGTTAGCCAAAGGCACAGTAAGATTTCTGGCAACCAAAGTTCATTTCTTTATTCAGTGAACACTCAGTGATCATATACTCTGCAAAAATTATTTAACTTGATATTTAAAGGAAAATTCTTTCTCCAGTGAAAGGGAAACTATCGGAATGAAGAAATTATAGTTACTTCAAATGGTTATATTCCAGGATATAATCTGATGAATTTCATTTTGGGAATGGGTACAGGTTTGTGAAAAGTAGAGACTGTTCACCCAAACAGTGTTTGCAAGTGTCCTCTTGCCATTCTCTTACCATGGCTTGGCTAGATTGCTCATTGTGCCCGGCTTGTAGTCAGAGGTGTGCCCTCTGAGACGGGTATAACACTTTTACCAGGCAATCCCAGTCTCAGCTTGCTTATGTCCAAATTGTGTAGAAGTGAAAATGAACACATGTGACAGAAAAATCTTTCTGTGGTTATATACTGACTCCAAATGAGGCTTCTCCAAGTCTTCAAGGTTCTAATAGTTACATCTATCAATAGTTTGAAGCATAAAAGCATAACTCATGCTCTAATCAGGCTCCAGTACAGGCAAAAGTTCATATTCCACTCCGTGACCATAAAACTAAGTAAGACAACATGAAAACAAAACAAAACTTAAAACAGCAAAGCAAAAAATATCTCAAGACAAATCATCAGAAATAGCACAATGTTAACGTTATTCTCATTAAATAAAATCTTAATTAGTTCTCTTTCATTACTGTTACCTTAACAAAGACATATTTACCCTTAACTAATATGATGTTCATTTAAAGCTTTATCAGGATCTTCTTGGATATGATAATCATATAATTGGATATGATATTCACTTGAAAAAAATTGCTCTTTTTAGTATGGAAAGACTGTAAAGTTGGCAACCCAACAATCTTGCAGCTTTTTCTTTCAATATACAAATTGTTTCTATTTAATGAGTCAATTATTTCCTAATCTGGCTCCTTTGCAAGCTATCTTAAAAAAACAACTTTTCATCTATGTATCTTCCTTGTATAATAATGTAAAAAACGAAGTGAAATTTAGCTGTTGTATTCGGACTACAGCAATTTGAAAGATAATTTTCTGTTGAAAAAATTTAGGGAGCAGCATTTGCTAAAGGGGTGGGCCACTGCTTGGAAACCTGCCTTCCATATTGCAGTATCTGGGTTTACATTTTGGCTCCCCTTCTAACGCTAGTTTTCTGCTAATCTGCACTGTGAGAGGCAGCAGATATTGACTTAAGCGATTGATGTCTTATTGTTCATGTGGGAGATGTAGGCTGAGTTCCCACCTTCTTGCTTTGGGCTGGGTCAGCCCTGGCTATTACAGGCATTTGAAGAGTAACCACAGACAGGAGATTTCTGTATTTCTTTGACACCAGGTGTTTTTTGAGTATTTGACATCAAATAAATGTTTAAAACCTAGGAACAGGATTGGCACAATGGCCCAGTGGCCAAATCCTCACCTTGCATGTGCTGGGATCCAGGCTACTCAACTTGCCACCCAGAGCCCTGCTTATGGCCTGGGAAAGCAGTGGAGGTTGGCTCAATGCCTAAGGATCCTGCACCTGTGTGGCAAACCCGGAGGAAGTTCCTTGCTCTTGGCTTCAGATTGGCTCAGTTCTGGCTGTTGAGGTCACTTGGGGAGTGAACCAGTGGATGGAAGATATTTCTGTCTCTGTTTCTCTCTGTAAATCTCATCTTTTCAAGAAAAATATATAATTCTTAAAAGAATAAAAATCTGCAAACAATGTTTTATATTTGATAGAAAAATAAATGACTCAGATGTTTTCCCTTGGTTTATACTTCACCCACATTAATAAACATTTGATCAAAGGACCTTTTTATTGTTATGATTTTAATATTTGGTTTCATAAATTATATTTTCACGGAACTAATACATCTCTTAAGCATGTTTTATTGAGTTACAAGATTTAGAATATCCCTCGTTTGCTGTTCAATGGAGTCTGGATATGGAGATTTCAGAAAAAGTAAGATTCTGCAGTGAGTCTGGGAGAACGAGAGGTAACTTTTGGGATAACTTTCAGCTTGAAGCATTCCCTCTTCATTTCTTGTATCACATAGCTAGTGGTGATCAATTCTCTTAGCTTTTGTTTGTCTTGGAGTGACTTAATATTTCTTCACAGATAAAAGATATCTTTGCTGGATGCAGGATTCTAACCTGCCTTATTTTTCTGTTATGCTTTAATACAGTAACTGTCTTATCTCCCTGTAGACTAGTAAGGTTTCTGCTGAGAAGTCTGAAGGCAGATAAATCGGGAATCTGTTAATGTATGGTTTCCTTTCTCTTACAGATTGGAGAACTCATTTATATTTAATCTTGGAGTGCTTGATTCTGACAGACTTTGTGGTAGGCTTGATTTAATGAAATCTGATTGGTGACATCTGACTTTTCTGTATCTTGGACACCTATATCTTTCTCTAGGTTTGGGAAATATCTCCTACATCCCTTCAAATAAGCTTTCTGCCACTTTGGTTTTCTCAAGTCGCTCTTGAACCATAGGGAATCATAGATTTGCTCTTTTCAGATTGTCCTGATGTTCTTAGCTTACTTCATTCCCTTTCATCTCTTTTCCCTTAAAATCCATATTTCCAGACCACCTGCCTTTGAGCTCATTGGCTCCCCTGTGTCATCTATTCTTTTTGTCTTCTACAATGCTTTTAACTTCACTTTGTGTTGAAAGATTTCTGTTTGATGTCTGAAGTTACTTCTATCTATGAAGTCTTTCTGTTGGAATATTAAGTCGTTTCTTTATTTTTCTTTTAAGATTATTGCATGTCTTTGAGCATTTGGAAATACCAACTTTTATTGTGATATTAACATAAAGAGAAAACTTAATATAGACCTTAAATATGATTCTAATTTTCTCCTTCCTCCCCCTTCCCTCCCTCCTTCCTTCATTTCTTCCTTCCTTTTATCATTCCTCTCTCCTTCTTTTTAAAATTTTAGTTTCCCAAGAGGGAGGATGTGTGGTATTTTTTCTGTCTCAATCTGGCTTATTCCCCTGAATTTGATGTGAATTTGAGACAAATGATAAAATTTATTTTTTATAGCTTAATAGCATTCCACATGTATGTGTGTACTGATCATCGACACATATTGATTGATATGTATTTTGGCTTTTGTAAGCAGTGTTCCTATAAATACACTGGAGTAGGTATTATCCTGATACATTGTGCTCATGTCTTTTTGGTGCATAACCTTTAGTGCAATTGCTGGATCATATGGAAAATCTGTGTTTAGATTTTAAGGAAATTTCCAGTACACTGATTTGCTTTCTTTTCAATGTTGTATGAGTTCCCTTTTCTTTACAGCCTTTTCAGGCATTTGTTTTTCTTCTCCCTTTGGTAATAATCATTTTTTTTTGTTTTTTAAAAAATGATTTAATTACTTGAAATGCAGTTACAGAGAAAAACAAGCAGAGAGAGAAAGAGAGAGAGAGCGCACTTTCATCCATAGGTTAACTCCACAAATGGCTGCAATGATCTGATCTGGGCTGGTCCCAATCCAGGAGCCAGAAATTTTTTCCTGGTCTCTTACATAGCTGTAGGAACCAAAGCATTTGGGCCATGGTCCACTGTTTTCCCAGACACATTGGCAGGGAGCTGGATCAGAGATGGAGTAACCAGGACTCAAACTGGTGCCCGTATAGTATGCTGGGGCCTCAAGTGGTTACTCACTATGTTACAGTGCCAGTGCCTGGTAATAGCCATTCTAACAGGAGTGGAGTGAGGTGTTATGACATGTTGAGTTGATTTGCAGGAAATATTCTTTCTTAGATGATTTGTTTTTGGCACTTTGTCTTGTTTGTTACCTAAGATTGTGTTCACTCAAAGTTCTCGATACTTGGCATACATTGTCATCTACATGTTGACTGGTCCTTTCCCAGTGTGCCAAATGTGGCTTTACTTTTAGCTGCCTTTCAAAAAATTAAAGCTGTTTGCTTATTTTTGTTTTGTCCATAGAAAATTCAAATATTTCACAAATATATGACATCATAAACTGAGTCTTGTCAAAGACTATTGTGGATGTGTTTTTGTTATTTGGTCCTAGAAGATGCCCTTGGTTCAGATTTGTTCCAAACTGACTGTTGCTTCATCATTGAAATGAATCAGATAAATGTCTAAAAAGGTGTGATTCATTGTTAACATCTCCTGGCCTGGATAGGCCAAGTTGCCTACTCTCGTGATCACTTAACAGCATAATGCTAGATTGTATTCGAAACCCACTGATCGACAAGATCAGCTATGGACATAAGATCAAGGCCCAAACTTCTGTGGTCTGTCTGATACTGGGGTATTCATTAGTCTGAAGCAGTTGCATCAGGTCACAGGTGATTTTGGCTGGGGTATAACATGGTACATTAGAGACATAGGCATCCACTTGGCACCCATGTTTCAGCACTGCCTTGGCTTCCATAGATTTTCTATAGGTGACTTTCTATGTGAATTTTTATGTAAAGTGATGGCTTTATGAAAGTATAACAGCATGTTTCTTAGCACCTTTCTTCCTTTGTCTCTAATTTCAACGCAAACTTGTGAGAAAGAAAAGGTCATATAATCCTAAAACTCCTTGAATTGGAAGATTTTCTCGCAGAGTGATGAGAATACCTGGATCCCATTCTCTTATAACCCCTAGTCCAAATGCAGATGAGGTGTACTTAGCTCTTTCCCAAGATTTCTGCTTGTCTCGTTGTATCAAACTGTGTAACCTGCTTATCTGGTATGAATGAGTAGACACTTTGTTTCTTTTAGGTGCTTATGCATTCCATTGAACTCCCTAACCATTAGGCCTTGCTACTTTGCTTACCACTTCACTCTGTCTTACCTCTAAATTTCTTCCTGTGCAAAGATAAGAAATTCTATTATGGCTAGCTCTGCTCACTGTTGTCACTGAGATTCTCAAAGTTTCTGAACCCACGGACTCGTATTACGAGTATGTTGGTTCCTGACTGTTTAAACTACACGCATATAATTTTTCAATCATTGCTTTTTGTTTTTTCCCCCCTTTTAAAAAACCGATACTTAGCTTCTTCCTCCCGAAGTTCCTGGTCCTCCTTTGGTTTCAAAACATTTTAATGAGCTGATGAGAAGGTGAGGGTCAAGGCTTTCTTTTTAAAATGGAGACATGAAAGCATCAAATGTCTGAGTCATGATGAGGAAGGCAACAGCATTCCTATCTGAAATCACATCTGAATATAGAACATTTATCTTTCAGATTTCAACTTCAATGTCATTTTCTTAATGAAGTTTTCCATTTATTTACAGGCTTGTTAAGCATTGTTAATTGTGCACTCCCATAGTACCCATCCTTTTCTAACACATAAATCTGGACAGGTAATCCCAAGAGTAATGACTTTCCTCACAGCTACTCCAAGTTTCCTAAGATCTTTATCAAAGGTTGCTAGTTATGCCCGTGCTTCTTGCATTTAGCAAGCTGCCTGGTGCTCAGGAAGCACTGGCTGGGGAAAGGAGAGAAGGAAGAATGAAGATAAGAGAAGAAATCGTTTCCAACACAGAGAAACAAAAGCCACAACTCTTGTAGGGTTCAGTGAATTTGAATTACATACTGCATCATTCTTTTCCTGCAATTACTTCCAACTGATATACAATTAACCTACTGGCATTTCCTTCTTAGAATGTAAGCTCTGGGAATTCAGGCTACTTGTTTTTAATGTTGGATGATTTTTAGTTTTCTTAAGATATAAATGCATTTGCAATACCTTACACCAAAGACTGCTTTGGGCAGGAGCTATAGTGTCCATTCTCATTGCCCTCACGTGTGAAATGGAGTGATGCTTTGATTTTAAAACCTTGACCATCCATGAGGTCTCTGGAATAAATTAATCTCTGAATATGTATGTGTAATACACCAGTGGCATTGCTTTGATTTATTGACCCAGGTCTAGCGATCACCCTATCATCAGTTAAACACAAATCATTGATCAGAGGAACTCTAGGTAGAGAATGTGACTGGCCTCCTGTGAGGTCATTGCTGCTTCTAGGTAAAGCAAATAAGCTTCATGCTAGACTCTGTCATATAAATCCACATAAATAAGCATTGTCAGAATCACTGCATTTATTTTTCACTATAGTATAAATTACTTAGGTTAGAGAGATTAATTGGATTTTTTTAAAGAAAGAAGCCGTAGAAGAATTTTTTGTTTATTTGTTAACTTATGCTGTCATAGCAACAATGTTTTCTAAAACCTGTACTTTTCCTTTCAATTCACATAAAGAAGAGCTGGTGAAATGTTGGAACGTAGTTTATGCACATACAAAGAGAAACTAGTTGGGAGACCACTGGAAAGCAAGTAATTCAGGAAGAGACATGCATAAGTGTGTGTCCCATATTGGGAAATTGATAGGGGACCTATGAAATTGATGCAAAGAAGGCCTTGAGTGACCCTACAGTCCAAGTTCCTGAACATTAGCAGACTGAAAACTCCTTGGAGAACCAAACTTGCTTTCATGTATCTATTTTTTTAACCTATTCAATCAGTGCCATCATCCAAGTAGGTTCTCCTTAGATGGATACTGACTGAATTCTTCATTGTCAAGAATTTAAATTTACTTTTTTATAATGTACCCATTTTTTTTTCCATTTACTATCTACATAGTAGTGTCTTTCCTGGCTCTACCCTCAAAGAAACTTATAACTTTCTTAATCCAAAGTACATGATATACTATTTTACTTAAAATAAAGTTATTCCATTTAGTTATTAAATGTAAATTATTTAAGGTGAGAAGTCTTATTCGGTCCATTACATTGTGTAACACTTGATAACATAGTTTGGTTAAGTCTTTGCCTGCAGCACTGGTATTCCATATAGGTGTTAGTTTAAATCGCACTGTTCCATTTCCTGTTCAGTTTCCTGCTAATGGCCTGAGAAAAGCAGCGGATTGCTTGGGCCTTTGCACTCATGTGGGAGACCCAGAAGAATTCCCTGGCTCCTGGTTTTGGTTGGGCTCAGCCCCAGACCTTCAAACCAGTTGGGGAGTGAACCAGCAAGATGGAAAATCTCTCCCTCTTTCTGTGTCTTTTTCTATGCTCCTCTCTTTTTTAGAAAGAAGTCCTACTCATATTTCAGCACATATTTCCTATGTTTATTTTAATTTTATGCATCTGTATGAAAGTTGGGATAGGCATATCAAACACATACAATCATGCCTTGATAATCAGTAAAAACCTTTCAAGTGTTCAATATACTTTAGAAATATCATTAGCATAAATCTTTTATGTAAGATACAACTATTTCACAAAAAATTGTTTACAAAGACAAGATTACTTTCAGCTAAGCTCACATAATATTCTAGTAATGCATTAAAATAGGTAAAACACAAACATACATTACTTTAAGCCATATGCAGTAGGTAAAGTATGAATAAGAAAAAAATGTGACTGATAGGGAAGGAAAATTAATAAGGACATGATTATTTTCATTGAAGCCTTACAATAGCATTTGATATAAATTTGAAAAGATAATCTATCATTTCACAAATAGAAATTTGTGAATAGAAATGTAAAGATTTCACAAATAGATAGTTCTGATTTATGGAGAACTGGGTTATGTTGCAAACAAGTGAAATTATGCATGGACGGTATAAGGCATATATTTATATACTCCACCTATATGGTGTGTGTATATATACACGCACACACCGTAATATACATGGGGTGTGTGTATATATCTGGTATATATATACCAAGAAACAACTTTCTTGAGGTTGGTAAGATTCTATTTAAATAATGAATGATGAGTGTCAAGAAAGTGACATTGTGGTACACTCACTAGCCATCAGGAGTCATTGTCAACACCTGAATAAAGAAAATAACTTATGTTAAATTTGATTATGATTTGTTATTATGAAGTGATATGTACTGTTGAGTGAATACTGTGTGGGTAGATGACACCCACTAGAAGGCTGTTATCTAGTAGGAGAGTAAAGTAATACTTCAATTAGAGAGGACTGATGAAAATAATAATGAAGAAAGAGGCAGAGGAGTCAGAGAAGAAAGCTTAGAAATTAATAGCTAGCTGGATTTGGGTCAAGATGGTAGATTTCAAGTTCAGGTGCCTCGGAATTGATTAAACTTATGTTGTTATTAATAGATAATAAAATCTGAGGGAGGAAATCATGAAGGAATGTAAGTGAGTTTGGAACTGAATATATTGTCAGTTTTCCTTTATTTATTTGGTAAGCAATAAAAAAGACTGCAAGTGACAATTTGGGAATTCTGAGAAAAGCCTCAGACATACATATTTAGCCTGATTGATCTTGGGATAACCCAGGATGAATCAGATTCATTTTCTAGGAACAAAAGAAAGAAGAGCATGGGCAATGAATACTTGTTTGGTGACCCAGGGTTGTTGGTAGATACATGTGCTGAAATGGGGCACGCTGGTCTGAGGGATTGAAACCAGCACAGAGGAACAGACGAAGATGAGCGATGGAGGCATCCTGGTAGCACTTGGGTTGGCTGCACACTTTTCCATCATTTCTGCAGTCTTTTAACAAATGTATACTTTTAAAGGGAATCGCTAAATTAGTTTGAGGAGAATTGCTGTAATTTGTAACCACAGGAATCTCAACTGCCATGATATTAAAAAGTTAGAAGTATTATTCAGATCCTTTATTATAATTTTAAATGTGCTATGAAATTTATTCTCTCATTCATTTAACATTTATTGAGATCGTGTTCTGGTCCAGGCATTGTGATAGCCTCTGAAGATAAACTGGATATGAATTGACGAGAGAGCTCAAGGAAGCAAGAAGGTTTTGGAGTAAGCCTAGTGTGGAAGGAAAGACAAATCCTGGCTTATGATGAGGTGTTCTTTCAAATACACTCTTACAAATGGGATGATTGGCATTCTTGATAATACTGCACAAAAGTGACCAAGATATCTTGGAAAAGACCTTTACAGATGAGATAAGACAACTTAAAAAGCAAATTCCTTGTTAGACCATGTCTGTCAGATTTCTCTGGAAAGCTCAGTATCTCAGTATAGGCAGCACCTCAGTCTAGACAGGATATGGTTGGGTTACCCTATGTTGGGACAAATCCTTGTTCCAAGGTTTTGAGGAGCCAGTGGTGTGCTAGATAGAATGGAATCTTTTAAACTTTTGATGTGTAAGGCAGATTTAAGACACACTACCAGTGGCTGAAAGCTCTGTAAATTTCACAACCATGATGAAAAAGGGAAATTCTCTTAACCTTTTCACACAGATGATTTGCAAGTTACAGTTTTGCGAAAGATATTTATAATGCTAGTATTTTCAGATTATAGCATATGCATCAACAGATGAGTTCAAGTTTCTGCTGTCTTGCAATAAGGGAAAACACAGACTGACAATTTAGTTACAATGTTTTGTATTCTGAAATAAAATATGAATAAAAAGATACAAGATTACACTTACACATTCATACATTTTCCATGTATGTATTTGTGTTCACATTTAATAAGCCTTTGTTAGGTACTTCTTAGATATTTTTTATGTTCAAGAAAATACCAAGCCCTGGAGACATGACAGTAAATAAACTTAGGAACCCATGATGTCACAATTATACTAAACAATTATTTAAGAAATAAAAAACATTTCTTGAACAAAGAAACCCTTTACATATTCATGAATTATTTTAAGTAGAATAAATATGCCATATTTTATATGTATATATTAGGCATATACAAATGCATGCAGAAATGTGTATTCACTTATTATTTATTTGTGTTTCCTTATTTGAATTTAAATCCTGTAGGCAGAGAAAAAAAACTCTCAGATGTGTAAAGGAAAAACTATGGAGAACTGTGTTGCTTATAAGATTTTCAAGAACAAAAAAACCAAAAGCAACATCTCATGTCTATCTCACAGCGTCCTTGTAGAAGAGTGACAATATTAATAATAGTAATGGCAAACAATAAAAGCACATACTGATATTTGATGGTATGCAAGCCAGAGATATGAAAACTTTGGGGTGGATCAATAGCTTTAATCTTTGCAAGTCACTTTGTAGATGAAGATATGGTCTGCTGTTACAGGAACAGGCACTGAATTGTGGAGAGACACTAAGCAACTTGCCAAGGGCACTGAATTGTGGAGAGACACTAAGCAACTTGCCAAGAGACACGTAGCTGATGGAGAAAGGAGTAAAGATTTCAGCCTACATAGCATGATTAGATATTAATGTGAAAAGGCCACACAAGAACCACATCAGACATCAACTGACATGCTAAGGGATTTGGCTTTTACTTGGAGACAATAGGGGATGACTGTCCGGGGATTCCTTCCAGGGTGCTACATGATCATAGTTGGAATTTAGGAGTGTTCTGGATGGCAGAAAGGACTTGAGAGAGAAGAGGAATGGAAACACAAAGAGACATAAATAGGCTATAGCAACAGCTTGTAGGAGAAATAGAGTCTAAATTAGTCCTGCGGTGAATTGTATGATAAGAAAGCAAGTTGTCAAAAACCTCAAGGAAGATAAAACATTTTTCCAAACTGTACTTCACTAACAAAGTTCAAGTCTGTGCATTTCATTTGCATCTCACCCACACTGATATGTAGATTTTGAACATTTTCTAGTTCAAAACACACACAAAGCCATGAATATTGCTTCTGTTTTTTTTAATCTGTTGGGGCATTATTTTTTCATATTTAGCAGCTACTTTCTTGTCACTGCATTTACATGTGATTTAACACATGTGAGTTACAACGTGATTTGCTTATTTTTGTTTTAGCATGATGCATTTTTGTATAAATTCTAACAATTCTTGGTATTGTTTTACATGACCTTGCATACTATACTGGTAGAGCACTCCATTTCCATCTATTTGATTTTTGTGCATGTAATGAACCTCCGCAGTATGTGACCATGCTTACTCCTATCAGGAGATGGAAATTAGGGGATATTTTAGTTAAAATGACAAGTTTGATGGTGAACACAAAGAATCCACTCTGGGATATATTTAGTTTAATGTCCTAAACTAGTGTCCAAGTAGATTTAAGCAGGTCAGCAAAAGAAAGTTTGGACAATAATTTGAGAATTCCCAGTGTACATTGATGATTAAAGTCATAGTCATTTGGAAAAGATACCATGAAGATATTTTTTAATGGTTCTGGAAAAGACAGGATGACACCCTGAACAGGAAACTAGATTAATGATTAGACAATTGTGTGCATGTGGGTGGGGTAGGGATGGATAGGAATAAATAAAGCAATTTATCCTGGGGAAAAAATTGGATTTCCCAGACCAAAAGAAAAGTGAAGACACATTATGATTATGAAGAGATGAAGAATAAGTCACAAGCAATACATTTAACCACTAAGAAGTTTCTAGTGAGTTTATCCTGCAAGGATTTAATGGATTGTTAGGAATGAGGTGGATGTCCATATGTTAAAAAGTAAATAGAAAAAGGAAGACCCAAGTTCTTACATACACTTTTCAAAAACATTTTAATGTTAATTTTAAAAAGCAGAAAGAAAGCATGATGAATAGAAAATGTAAAGTATTATGATTGGTGGCCTTGGGGGAGAGAACTTCATAAGAAGGAGTGGCCATTTACAAACACCATAGGGGATTGAGCAAATCCTAAAAAAGATTGACGAGTATAGGATAGAATACTGAGTATAGGATATATGTATATGAATTATATATAAACATATAAGATTATATATAAAATATATAGGATTCTATATAAAATCAGTGACTGGGGGATCAGGAGGATGATGAAGATGTATATGAAGTGTCTGGTGAATGGTGTAGCTATCTGGTTTGGGGCTGAGGGGCCTAAGAATATGGAGAAGATTCAGAAGTTCTGAGAAGGGTAATGAGTAAATGTGGACCGCATTTAGGTAGCAACATTACTGAATGATCTGAGCCTGCAAAAGGTTAGATACTGTTTACGTGAAATGCCATCTGATTTTGGGCCTGTTTATATTCTACCACTTTCCTGGAGGGAGCTTGTGTGTGCACAATAGTCTAGGTTTGGAGGTGGGAATTTTTAAGATGACATGGATGTGATAGAAAAACTAAATTGGAAAAGGGTATTTCATTTTAAATTACTAGAGCAATAAGACATTTGTTTCTGGGCCAGTTAGGAAAAGCACAGATACAGAAGCCTGAAAACAGTGCATAGAGGAGATCTTGATGAAGCTGAGGATCTGGTATCACTGACAGTAAAGAAATGAGATTTCTAGAAACAGACTCATGGTGGATTCTAGGCAATTAAGTAGAAATACAGGCCATTAAGAGAAAAAAAGAAAAGGATTCACATTCATTGTGTCTGTTTTGTTTTGGGCACTAAAGATGATGAGTTTAAGATCCTGAAAGCTAGGAATTCAGCAGGATCATCCATTTTGACACCAGAATCGCCAAAACAGGGTAAGATGTTAAGGTAGAAAGACTATAATGCCTGCCCTATGCCAAAATGAGTAGCAGAGAAAATCTGCTCTGTAAATAGCAGCAATAAATTGTAAGGCATGGACCATAATACAAATCATGAGACATGAGGGCAGAGTAGCTTCCACAAAAAAAGAAAAAAAAAAAAGAAAAGAATTATCCAGGATTGACCTTGAACTTCAGGGAGCACTCCAAATGCACCACTTTGCCCTAAAGCATGTAGCAAAGGACAATGATGTCTCTATTTAAGGTTATTTCAGAAATAACATCGTCAAGGAGAGACACATACTTCACATAACATTAGATGGCACAGGGAAGATAGTTCTATGAACAACAGGCACAAAATAAGCAACCTTACTGTGTCAGAGAATAAAACAGTAATCATTGCTAAAACTTGTAGATGCAATTGGTTTATCTAGCTTGGGATGGCTTAAATAATTTAAGTGGAGCATCTCTGTATCATAAGTCTATCTATTAGGCTTCCTTTGAGACTACTGACATGGTTCTGCTGTATTCTTCTCAGGGCAAAAACAGAGGTATAAGGAAATACAAGCCCAATTACAGAAGCATAGTTTTGAGTTTTTTATTGCAATAGTCTGCTTACATCCTATTGGCCAAAGTATGTCACATGGCCAAGCTCAGCATCAATGGAATGGAGAAATATACTACTCTCATGAAAGTAAAAGAAAGAGGGCAAATATTCAGGTGTACTTCTGAATAGGAATTTACTTTGGTCCATTGTCAGATCTGGAGGAAAGGTTAAAAGATGCAAACAGAATGCAGCAAGAAGATGGGCCATGTTGAATTTAGGGAAGGATTCACAGATGTTTCATTGTGTAGACTGCCCATTGTGCATTGTAACGCAGAGGAAATCTGATGAAAAGTTGTTTGTCAGGACAAGTTTTCAACCTGATGTGAAAATATACTTGTTCCTAGCATCCAGGTACACATAATATTTCAGTACATGTACACACAATCTGTATATAGACAGCTTTGTTTCAAGGCATTTTCTTCCCCATGTTGAAAAGGAATTTTTCAAATGCCTGGAGAACTGTAACTGATAATGATGGTCATACCAATGTTAATCAAAGTGGACGTAGCCCTTCAAGATTCCAGTTGTGTTCTCTTTCTGTTCCTAACAGATAGGCTGAGGTGGAGGGCTGTATTTGCCTATGCATAGGAGCCACAACTGCCAAAATTTCCTACACCTTGTGAGCAAGGATTGAATTCCACTTAGGCACTTTTAGGCAAACCTGAAAAGTCCTTCTGTTTAGTGACCTGTATTATTTTAAAAAGATACTTATATGTAGCAAAGCAGAGTGGCAAAGAGACAGAAAAAAGCAGAGAAAGGACTTTCAACTCATGGTTCACTCCACAAATCCCGCAACAGTCAGCAACAGGCCATACAAGTCTCACAGATGGGTGACAGAATCCCAAGAACTTGAGCCATCATCTACTGCCTTTCAGATGCAAGAACAGGATGCTAGGTCAGGAGCAAAGCTGAGACCTGAATCCAGGCACTCAGATTTGGGATGCTCAACTTGTTTCTCAGCAGCGCTGGCCCTGGCAACTGACAACAGCATAAAACGGAAGAAATAGAAAAGAGTCTCTAACACTTGGTTTGACAATCCTTGCTTTGATTTGAACAGAGTCTGAACACAGGTGTGAACGTACACACCTGGGAACCTTCTGGCTCATCCCATTCACTGCTTTAACCAGCAAACATTTCTCACTCCGAAAGTCCTCTAATGATCAGTCTATTTCTGTTCCCACCTATTCCACAATAGACATGATATGGATGTTAACCATGCAGAGATACGATCAATTTGCCATCATAAAATGTTTAAAATATGAGGCAAACTTGAATCTAAGTCATTCTCCCATTTGCTCTTTGTTTGCTGCAGTGGTTGTTAGCTAAGGGGCTTCTGATAGAACGAGAGCTGTGACCAAGTTTTGCTTGTGTATGATAATTATAAGGTGCCACAAAGAGACTTGAGTCTTTTAAGAGGCCTTAATGACTCCCCGGACTTGGAACTGTAGCATGGATCTCGCAAAGACTATAAGTCATTGTTACAGGAGAATGATTGTCTTGTTAGAATGTAGGCAGGGAAAAGATACTAAATATTTACTTTAAATTGCTCAATCAACCAGGGGTTTAATTTTAACAAAAGATTTCTTTTTTTTCCCATTTTTTACATTTGTCACATAGTTTATCACAATCTTTAAAAATCTTCTTTCCTTCTGTAGTGCCAGTTGTAAAATCTCCAGGTTCATTTTTAACTTTAGGTATTTCAATCTTTTCTATTTTTCTCAATTGGCTGTGATTTTGTAAATTTGGGTTATGTTAAAAGAAAACCCAAATCTTAGATTTTTAATATTTTATTCATTTCTATTTTGAATTTTAATATTTCTTTCCATCTACCAGTTTTGGACTTGTTCTGCTCTTGATTTTCTGTTTCTTCAAGGTGCAGAAATCAGTTGTTTGTGATTTTCTTTGAAGAATGAACTGACCACTTTAAGTGTCCTTCTTGGGGTTGTAGATAAAGGCATCCCAGCAATGCTGCATCCCAGCTGCTGGTTCAAGCCCCGGTTTCCCACTTCTGATCCAGGTCCCTGCTAATGAGCCTGGGAGATGAGCAGAAGATGGACTGAGTGCTTTGGCCTTTACACAAATATGGGAGACCCAGAGGAAGCTTCTGTCTTCTGGCTTCTGTCTGGTCCAGCCCTGGAAATAGAATCCATTTGGGGAGTGAACCAGCACCTCTCACTGTCTTTCTTTCTCTCTTTCTATGTATATCTGTATGACAGTGTCTTTTTGTCTCTCCATGTAACTATTTCAAGTAAATAAAATAAATCCTTTTAAAAAGTACTTGGTACAGCTGTAATAGTTTCAATAGGTTGCATTTCTATTTTTGTTCATTTCAAGCAGTTTGAAAAATTACTCTTTAATTTCTTCCTTAATTTTTTGTGAATCAGGAGTAGGTTGATTAATTTCATATACTGAATATAATTTCCAATTTTTCATGTTATTTAGTTTAATTGCATTGTTGCCAGAAAACACTCTTGATGTGGTTTGTTTTTGAAAATGTGTTGATACTTGATTTATGAACTACTATTTGTTCTGTCTTGGAGAGTGTCCAATTTGCTCTTAAGAAAAAAATGTATGTTCTGCAGCTGTTGGATGGAAATTCTTTTATGTATCTGTCAGTTTCATTTGATATTCAGTGCAGTTTAACCCTAACACTACTGTTTCTTTGTTGATTTTTTTGTTTTTATGATCTGTCCATTTCTGAAGATCAGGTGTTAAAGTATTGTATTATATTTTATTCTGCTATATGGAACCTATCTCTAATTTTATTCACAGTATGTATTTAAGTGTTCCAGTATTACATGCATGAATAATTACAAGTATAAAATTTCCTCCTGAATTGATTCCTGTATCATATTTGACTTTCATTTTCCCTTTTAACTGCTTTAGATTGAAAATCTATTATATGATATAAGCAAGTCCACGCCTGCCTCCATACTTATTTCATTTACATGGAATCTTTTATTCCATCTTTTCACTTTTAGTTTACATATGAGAATTGGAGTTCTTGTAAGCAGTATTTTTTTAAAAAACTCATCTGTCAGTTTATGTCTTTTAGAGAAATTAATTCATTTACATATAAGAAGTATACTGATAAGTAAGATCTTGTTGTAGAAGAACCCCTCAAAGTAGTTGGGAAAGTTGTCATAAAACTCCCAAACCTGGATCCACTCACTTTGCATTCAGAAAACCAATCACAGAATCAGGGTGGTAGAAGAAAATATGTATTTATTTTCTAAGCATAGAGCAAGGGAATATGAAGCTATGGCATAATTCCTGGGATTTCTGAGGGGTTGGAAGTGAATACTGTTATAAATTGAAGATGGAGTGAAGAGCTACCCATCATCTCATTTCCAAGTTTCTAGTTGATCAGTGATGTTTTTGACCTTTCTTATATTGGGTGGTGATATGTTCCTCAGAGGATTTTTATGATGGCCAAGTGGGATTCAATTGGTGTTACATGTCCCATTCATCCTACACCTAGACTTCCCCTAAATAGATTCCTTTTGGATAGTACTGGCGACCAAAGTTTTACCTATAGGAAAAGTAGGTGATTTAATGAATACACACACGTGTGTGTGTCTGTGTGTGCGTGCACGCGCGTGTATTCATTTGAAAGAGATTCGGAGAGAGAGAGAGAGAGAGGAAGAGACACAGAAAGAGAGATCATTCATCCTCTGGTTTGTTACCTACACAGTCACAATAGCAGTGCTTGGCCAACCTAAGAGCAAGCAGCTTCTTCTGGTTCTCCCACCTAGGTGCAGGGTCCCAAGGAGCTGGATTGGAAGTGAAGTGGAGTAGTTGGGTCTTGAATTTGTACCCAGATGTGATGCTGGCATCTCAGGCTGCAATGTTATTTGCTATGCCACAATGTTAACACTGAAAATAACTTCTTGAGTTCAGTGGCAAGTTATTTCTTTTCATGATTGTAAAAGTCTCATCCTGTGCCCTCCTAAAGCTTTATGCCAAGTTGCAGTTGAGCAAATTGGGACACCTTTGTTATTATTAGCTGATTTTCTTCTGCAGCTTTGATTATCCTCTCTTTTCAACCTTGCGGAATTTCACTATAATGTGTCTTTGAGTGGACTTGATTGGGTTGAATATGAATGGTAGTTGATTTTTCTTTAACTTGACGGCTGTATCTCTCTCCAGGTTGAGATATTTCTATTATTCTCTCTTTGAATGTGAATTCTGCCCCGCTCTGCCATTTTTCTGATTACCCCTTACCCCAGTAATTCAGATATTTGCTGTTTTTATGCAAGCAAAAGTTACCACAAGCTTTCTTCATTCCTCTTGATTCTTTATTTCCCTCCAACTGCGCGTTTTCAAATGGCCCGTCTTTGAACTCATTGATTTCTGTTTATCTAGTCAAATGTTGAAGTCTTCTAGTCAATTTAAAATTTTATTTGGTATACTTTTCACTAGATGGACTTTTGTTTAATTTTAATTATTTCCATCTATCTTGATTTTTCCTATTAAGATATTTAGCCATTTCTCTGTGTTCTTTTAACTTTTGTTGAATTTCCTTAAGATAGTCGTTTTTAAAACCCTTCATGCAAGTATTTTGAAGTTTCAGTTTCTAGATGGCTGGTTTGTGCCATCTTATTTGAACTTTTAAGCATGAGGTCATTGTTCCCTTGAAGTTCTTGGTCCTTGTATGATGACACCACTGCACTGAAGGATCTGTTACAATAAGCTCAGATTGTGGTTCTCCTAAAATTTCTACGCAGTCTATTCATTGTTTTTATGAACTGATGGACACTTTTGGTATTTCACATGAAATAGCACCCTAGGTTGAGGTTTGTCCCCAGTATGCCTTTGGTATTTTTTTCAGTACTATAGCAGATTTGTCTCAGATGCATAGTTGGTAAATCACTGGGAAAATACCCAAAAAAGGACAGTCCATTTGTACCAGTCTTTTCTTTGGCACAGCTTGGATCCCAGGACCTGGGCCCACCAATGCAAGCAGGGAGTCTGTTCAATTCTGAATTTTATTGTGGTGGGCTTGACAGTGCTCCAAGCAGGAGTTGTCTGTCCATGCTGCACTCCTTGAAGTTATGGAAGGGTGACGTGGCAGCTCACCTGCACGCTTTCTTCAGTGTGTTTTTTATTATTATTATATTAATACAAGACACTGTGTTCTCTCACCTGGCTTTCATAGCTCTTGGTGTGTGAAAAAGCTTTCCAAATTGATGTCTCCAGGGAGAGTTGGTTGTCTGATTACCTTCTCATCTGATGTCTTGCTCCCCATACTGAGTTTTATTTAGATGTAGACTACAAGACAATGTCCAAAGAAGAAAATTTGTTTTGAATGTTCTAAGATATTACTTTTGTTTAGCCATATTGTTTCCAATTAATTTTATGGTAAACACTACTTAAAATAAACAGACTGAGCCAAAAGTGTTGACGTTGTTGGCGGATAAAATCAACTGGAACACTTAGACTCCTTCTCACCTGCCAATATCACAATTAAGGATCTTTGAAGGTCTTTCTGGTTTAGAGTCAAAGTGATTTTCATTTTCATTAAAAAAAAAGACAATAAAAAGGGATTTTTTTTTGTTCTGGTTAAATAATTACTTGCCAGATAAAAATGGTACCATGTAATGTTTAATACAGTTTTGAATTTTAAGGGTTAATGATTCCTATGATAATCAATATAATCTTAGAAAAGCGATTGCACTGCATAGGAAGAACATTCTTGTTCAACTTTCCCCCTGGTTTGATGTGAATTTCTTTAACTAGAACTCCAGGAGGCAGGCAAGTCTTTCCGCAATTATATGGTTTCATTTTTCTTCTTTTGACCTTTGTTCATTTATTTGTGTGGGTCCTCTCCCCTTGTCTCTTGTGCTGTTAATAAGATATTTTTATTTTTCGAAAGGTTAAAACTAGAGATAGAGAATTTCATCCAGTGTTTTACCCCACAGGGCAGTTGTGTCCCAAGGCTGGAGTCAGGAACTGGGAGCTTCATCTGGGTCTTCCTTATGAGAATTCAGCTACTGGACCACTACATCAGCAGGGTTAGGAGAGGCTCAGCCTGTTGAATTGCTTTGTGAAAGTGCCAACATTTTTGCACATGTAGGCAGGCATAGCTTCTGTTGTTCCACATATGAGTATGTACTATCTCTCTCATTTTCCCTTCAATCAAATTATTTTGTCACTGATTTGTCTTGATCTTTTCAGAGAAATATAGCTCAAATATATTTTATAAATTCTACTGTTATTCTAAACTTACTGAGTTGCAATTTTTCAGTTCCTTCAAACTAATATTTAGTTGCCATATTTGTATTATTTCTACTTTAACCCCTAAACAGTTCAGCAAATGTTATTTTGATCATATCTCACATGTTTTTGTAACTATTAACTTTAATTTTTAAACTTTTAAAATTCTTTCATTTTCTCTTTTGAATTCAAGAGTTATAAACATCTTACAAGTCTTTCAATGCTTTTATTTTTGAATTTCTAAGCTGTAAATAATGCAAAAAAAAAAGACAGAAAAATACAGTAGTTTCGAGGTTGATTTGATTTTGTTGATAACAGCAAAATGTAACAGCTTTCCCTGAGTGATGATATTGGCAATAATATCAGAAAGACGATAATCTTACAAAACAGTATTTCAGAGCTTTGCCAATTTTCCCAAAGGCCTCCTATAATCCTGCAATCTTCAGATCACTCTCTTTTGAAGTGTTTGTCAGCTCACATGGCCATTTGGAACTGTCTTCACTGTAGCAGAATCTTTTGGTGGAGTATCAGCAAATAATCTCCAATATTATTTTCATCCACATCACGAAATGCTGCATTTTTTCCAAACTGTAAAATTGACTTTGCATCATATTTGAGTAACTCTTTCAATTTTACAAAGTTGAAGTAAAAATTAAGATTGCCTACACCAAGCAGAATGAATGATATGGTTAAAATTCACTGTACAATATTTGTTTATTCTGAAACTCCTCATTTAATGATAAATATTTATGTAGCATGGAATTTTAGAACATTAGAAAACCAAATTTTAGGGCCTGGCACAGTAGCATAGTGGCTAAGGTCCTTGCCTTACATTGCCAGGATCTCATATGGGCGCCGGTTCTAATCCCGGCAGCTCTACTTCCCATCCAGCTCCCTGCTTGTGGCCTAGGAAAACAGCGGAGGACAGCCCAAAGCCTTGGAACCCTGCACCTGTGAAGGAGACTCGGAAGAGGCTCCGGGCTCCTGGCTTTGGATCAGTGCGACTCGGAAGAGGCTCCGGGCTCCTGGCTTTGGATCAGCGCGACTCGGAAGAGGCTCCGGGCTCCTGGCTTTGGATCAGCGCAGCTCTGGTCATTGCTGACACTTGGGGAGTGAATCAATGCATACATGATGTTCTTCTTTGTCACTTTGTCTCTCTGTACATTTGCCTTTGCAATAAAAATAAAATAAATTTTTAAAAAACACTTTTTAATAAACATTGGTTTTTAAAATTAATACTACTTAGAAAAATAATTTATAAGTCATATTTTCATTGAGCATATAGCATATTTTATATTTAATGCATTTAAAATTTAGCCCTGTGTTCTATAATATCAACACTGCAGAAAATAGAAAACAAAGTTTCTATTTTTTCTCTTCCTAACTGATCAAAAAATAATTTTGTTGATCATTCCACATTTGCTATTTTTGTTTCCTACTTACAGGTAGAATGTTTAAAATCATTAACACTTGCAAATAAATTTGGCATGCTATGTGGATATTTTACTTAAAAATAAGGATAAAGCTTAAATATTGTATTTATTGCTATAATTTCTATGTTTCATCTTATTTATGCTATTTCATTAATATTTTCTGGTTCTGTGCATTCTTGTTTCATCTTGTTTCACATTCCCTTCCTCTATATACTATATTTGGCATAAAATTGTTGGAATTTCTGGAGACAAAACTATAGCCTATGCTCCAGCCATGGTTTCTTAAATATTGAAAAACCCATACATCAAAAGACATTCTTAGGAGTCACCTTGGAAAAAATGATTGTAAAAAGTAATGGTTTATTCCAGGTTGCAAAATGATGAAATTAGGAACCTACAGTGGTGCAGGACACACTGTCATCAGCTTTGCCTGTCCATGTCTGTGACGGGAACACCAATGCTGATGTACAAAAGGTCCCCAAGAGAGCAAAGCGCAAAAGGGACCCAAGTTAACCATCAACTCACTTCTGTTATCCAAGGGTTCCGTTCTTTTTCTTGATGGGTGAGAGCTAATTTTTATCCCTAACCTCTAGCTGCAATGAAGCCTTATCAATGATTTTTTTTTCTCTCTATATATCTGTGTATGAAGTCAGCATGTGAAGGGAACTGGGTTAGAAATGCAGCTGGCCAATTTCATTACTCCAACAGGGTTATGTTCTAGTTAATAGCCTTGTTTAATGGTATATCTTGTTTTTTTTCTGACTACAGATATTATTAAAGCTACATTTAACAATAATTTGATATACAGATTGTTAGAAACATTTTCCACATGCCACAGACATTTTGAATTGTTTTCAATATAGATCTACCGTGTGACTCAAGCATTCCACTATTGGGACTATATCCAAATCATTTGAAATGAGTATATGAGAGGGTTATCTGTATTCCCATATTTATAGCAGCTCAGTTCATGTAAGATATGGCTTATTTTCCTAAGCCAATCCCCTCAAAATAAAATACCATACGTTTTCATTGAGCTATGGTACCAAAAATACATAATATATAAAAGAACATATTTTACATAAGTAAAATTTACATTGGAGATTTGTATAATGTTTTCACCTTTTGACTATACCCTTGAGGAAGAGTGCTTTGTTGCAGCTTTGTTGTTGTTGTTCTAGCTATGTGTTGAATTCTTTACCTGATGAAACATTAAGCCTGTGATTGTGAGGCAAACTGAAATCATGTTGTTATAAATTTTTTAAAGTAATCAAGAAAAAGGAGTGTGGGTGAGGAACATAGGTGACTGGGGGAGGGTGGGAAGTATTTCTGTGCTTCAGAAGCATTTTAGTAAAAAGCTTTTAAAAATGTATCTGAGACATACAATGAGAATCCAATATAGTAATTGTTTGCCTTAGGGTATGCTATAGCAACACATTCCTACCCCAGTGTATTCTTGTATCTTAAAACCACTTTCAATTCTTTTTTGTAAGCTATTGCAAATTGCTAACATTTACACAATGAGTTTTCTCAGGACAACACTGGCTCTTACAGAGGGTTCTTCAAATTTGTCTTTCACTAAATCCTTGGCATTGATGCATATTCCTTGCAAGTGGAAGCATCCTGATGGTCTGAAGTTGACATCAACTACACAAGCACACATTGCAGACCATGAACTAACGAATCCCGGCATTATCCTAGGTACTTTGGCATGCGCAATTACTGCTCATTCCACTCTCAGTCATGGTCTAGCATATTCTACCATGGATCAATACACTACAACGCAAATAAAAATGAATTGCCTTAGTAGGTAGTCATTAAATTTTTGTCCCCACCCTAAAAAACAAAGCAAATCTCACAGTGCAGAAACAATTTGTCAGATCTCTGAATTTCCTAGTTTAAGACCACAAAAATTAAAAGATGCAATTCTGTTTAATTTTTAAAAGCCAAAATAAATGAGAAAAATTTTACACCTGTGAGTTTTGTTTAAGATTTAGAAAAGTAGAAGAATGAAGGTGAAGATCATGTTGGTGACAATCACGATGGTTGTCCAGATAGGAGTCATTTGCTACACACCTTTTCCCTGTTACACCTTGAATTTCCTTCTGGAATTGACCGTCCTGATTGACAGCAAGCATGTGATTTTGGAAATTGGTCCAATATCTAACCAGTGTATGTCAATTAAGAGAACATGACCTTTAGTCACTTTAGTTTAGTAAACCAAAAGCAATAATGAACAAAGTTAGGTGGTCATTCTCAACAGAAGGCCCAGGAAAAAGGCACCAGAATTAGAGCAATGAAACATAACAGAAATTTTGAAAAGGAGATTTTGAGAGATTTTTCCTTATTTTTATTTATTTATTTTAAAACATTTATTTATTTCCTATAATTTTTTTGGAAGGGCTTAAGACAGTTCTCCTACTGGCTACTGATAAATATACTGAATATGCTACAGTCAGCTGATCACTAGCCTGAAGACGCAGCTGGCCTCTTTACTGCCCCCTCTTTAAGAATCAGCAAAATGGATGCAGAATCTGAAATTAGGAAAATCCCGAAAGTCAGCTGACTTATGAATTTAGGAGAATGCGTAGGTGTTGTTACTGTTTATGCTGGTCTCCCTCAACTTCTCCATTGTATGCCATCAATGATATCCAACTTATTTAACAATAGCTATTAATAAAAAGAACTAACCAAAGAATTAAGAAAAATAGAGTACAATAATACTTTTTCTATTATTTGATGGAAATGAGCAGTTTCAACATTTTGTGTCCATGACTTTCATCATTAAATGTGTAATTTCTGATTTAACTTGATGCTATGGGAAGAATAAAATAATGGTGGAAATATTAATATCAAATAGGAAATTTTGTTCTTTAAGTTTTGTATTGACTTTAAATGTTTTTTAAACAGGCAGACTCTAGAACAATACCTTATTTTTGGAAATCATATATTTCATTTATCTAGTTCTTCTACTCTTTGTAATTTGCCTTTTATTTATCTCAACAAATCAAATTATGTATCTGACATGCTATCTATGTGTCCAAAATTTGCAAAGTACTAGGAATACTATATAAAGAGCACTAGAGTCCAATTTCATCTTGTTGCTTTCTGCTTACTAAAGGTGATTTTCTAAATTTAGAAATTAAATACATTTATGTTGATTAGCTTAACATTTTTCTAGCTATTATTAGCTTTTTAGCTCAAAGGCCACAATCACTTAGCTGTGATTACATTGGATGAGAAAGAGAAGTGCTGTGTGGTATGTCTTTGTCTTTCGGTCCTGTAAGCTATAAATTTAATTTGAATTGTAAAAACATTTGTATGTTTTTAGGTTGTGTATTTTTTTGGCAATGTTTTGTTTCAACACTTAGACAGTTCTAACCAGCTACAGTTGTTGCTTTCAGAGAATTCTTATTTGTGAATGTTGTTCATAAGTATCTCTGTCAGCATCCATTTGCAACTGCAGTATGTGTGTTAACAAAATCCTTTTGAAACTCAGCTGTGAATACCTGCAGGGATTTCCCTGAGAAAAGTTTGGCAAACAACAACAGCAACAACAACAACAACAACAAAAAACAACAACAACAAAAGAACAAACGTATTTCATCACTACCTGAAGACAAATGTGAAAATTCGCACTCCGCCTTCCACATTTCTGCCTCGGTATGTGAGAGTTAGCATGGTGGAAATTTTTGAGATATACCCTTCACTCTAAGAATTTCTCATTTAATTCAACTTCTCATTTATTTGTAAGTAGCATGGTAGTTTTTTTCTTAGTTGCTTGGACATGTATTTTATGTCACACTTATAATTATGTTAGATCATATGGAAGCCTAAAGGTCTTCACAAATCTTGCTACACTGGCTTTCCTCAGACGTTTGTGCTAATTATACCTCTTTGCTTCGTTTTATGTGAGCTGTGATCATGTAACTTGCTTTGGCCAGCAAAAGCTGAGCGGAAGTGACAGGTGAGAGCTACAAAGGCAAGAACAGATCACTCAGTTGCTGATACAATCATTATCAGCCACATTTTCTGGGAGATTCAAAATGACAGCGTCCTGTCCATTCCCTACCTACAGAGTCTTTGCTGGGATTGCAGCATAGGTAAAAAATAATATTTTTCTATGTTTAAATTTGGGAGTGTTTAAAATTTCATCAGCATTACTGGATTATTTAAATGACAAGGATTCTGTCTTTGTAATAATTATTTTTAAATCATAAATATAACCTGCTGAATCCTATCTATTTGCAGATATTTATTTCTATTCAGTCAAGAGGAAATCTTTATGTGTAATTATCAATCTTGTGCTTCTTAGTCTTTTTTCCATTTCTAATAATAACTCATATTTGAAATTCAGTTATCTAAGACTAATTATGCAGCCATCTCATCTGGAATGTGGGGAAACTAAATGATTTTCCTTATTTCTCGCGTGTCTGTGAAACAGAAAGAGCCTACTGATCCGACAGAGGGACCTCATGGATGTGCTCTCATCTCCTTGACTGATTCACAGCTTTCACATTTATTTGTTTGGCTCTATTTTCTGCTGTACTCTATAGGCTTTATCTTTTACTGATTTCACTAGAATGTTATCCAGTTAAGTGCACTAATCATATGCCACAAAACTTCCCAATCTATTTTATCATGTTAGAAGCTGTCACTTCCAGTCCTAAATGTTTCTATTTTTTTCTTGTTTATTTTATGTGTTTTCATTTAAGGGGATGTATAGTAACTGTATAATAGAGTCATATCCAAATGTGAAGATACAATGTAGCATGCACCTCTACTTCCAAATCAAAGATGGAATCTCCATGAAATTATTAAATATACTTTGACAATAGGATGCTGCCATTGTCTCTCTGCCGTTGTCCATACCTACTATATCAAGATACACTTAAATAGTTCAATGATGGACTCATGACTGTTTATGACGTACTGTACTATCATAATGATATAGGGAAATCAGTGGGGGAGGCTTTGGGGAAGAGGGAAGGGAAATCCAAGAGCCTATGAAACTGTATCATAAAATAATAAAACAAATAAATTGAAAAAAGAAAAAGCCTTGACAAAACACTTCATGAATATCCGGATCCATCAAATGAAACCAAGCCTAAGGAACTGACAAGGTAGAAAACTGGTGTGTTAACTCATGTTAACTGACAGGAAAACACTGGAAAATTAGTTAAGGTTGATAATAAGTTCATTGGAGGTGTAGTTGTAGTCAGTGACTTCCTACTGATGCTGCTATCTCGTTGCCATCATGATCACTAGTTTATGCAGGGTGGTGAGCTCTCGGTTGTGCTCTGTGCTTTTTCCTGCTAGAATTTTGGAGGTTTTCTTTACTGTCATTTAACTACCTGTGTGCTAGGAAGAAGATCCATGTCCTTCTGGTTACTCCGTACCAGTATTTCGTGCTTTAGTTTTGAAAGTTTTAATCATTTATGTCAATTCTTGGCATTCTAGGACATCACATTAAGATGTTGCTCATTAAGTCTTTTAAATTCTCTGATCATGGCACTTGTGGATCCTATCAGGTACATGCTCAGTCCTTCAAATCTGAATGACACTATTGAAAATACGTCAAAACCATTTTCTCCATATTTTTACGTAATGTTTCTGATCTTAGTAATAAAGATATAAATAAACAGCTGGAAGACATGCCTGGATTACTTGTGCAGAGACTTTGCACACACACACACATACACCAACATAATATTTAATATTAGCTTCATTAATGTTATCTGCATTATGTGAAAGATTATAACATCAGGGAGATTATGCTCTATGCAGTGTTCCATAATTTTGTTTTTCAACTTAATATGCCTGAGACATAAAGCATATCTGTTTAATTTCACTTTGTAATGCTCCGTGTATAGATAAACTACAATTTTTTGACCAGTTATAGGCTAAGAGATTGTTTAGATTAAATTCTAACTCTTTTATTTCCACTACAGTTAGGCTGGTTTTAGTAAGCATGCAAATCGGGGGACCCCTGGGTCAGCAAGCTTGAGAAGAGATTCTTCACTCAACTGAGTTGTGGGGCTGCACACTCATTTGTTTAGGAAATTTAGATGATTGCATCTTTTCATAGCTCATTTCATCCACAGTTTACTCACCTATGACTCTTCTATTTTTACTTATATATTTTTAAAGATTTATTTATTTTTATTTGAAAGACACATTTTTCAGAGAGAGAGAGAGAGGTTTGCCATCTACCTGTTTACTCCTTAAATGGCCACAACATCCATAGCTGAGCCTATCGAAGAGTGACAGCAAGAAGCTTGTTCCGGTGGGTGCAGGGTCCCAGGGCCTAGGGCCAGCCTCTGCTGTTTTTCCAGGTCATTAGCAGAGAGAATAACCAGGACATAAACAGGAATCCACATGAGATGCCATTGCTGCAGCAAGAGGATTAGTCTGGTAAGACACTACATTGGTACACCTTCTTTTGTGATAAAGTTTAGAAATGATATGTGTGAATGCCTTCATAGGAAGCATACTTTGTGAATAAAAGATCGTTGGTTATTATATTTTTATTCTTCTCAATGAAATTATTAATGAGTTCAAAGAGAGAAAAAAACAAAACAGTGGAAGGATAAAGTCTTACATTCTGGGCATGTTTGATTAAAATCATCAAGGTGGAGCAAAAGTAACCAAATATCTTGATCACGACCTGAACCACTTCCAAGACAAATTTACCTAGTCTGAATCATTGACACGAGCATAACTTTAAAATGGAGGTAAAGAGAACAAAATAAAGGTGAAACAAATTATGAATTATGAAGCAAAATAAATCAAGAGCACGGAATTATATAGTTGTTGCTATTGAATCCTAGTTTGGGCATAAAAATCCCTATTTCTGTATATATTTAGGAAACGGAAGGCTGCATATCATTGTAATGCCTTGCTGGCTTTTAGCTCCTCACCCTCCAACCTCTGCTTGGCCCCTGTGGCCACGATCAGTGCAAGGCGAATGCTCTTGTTCATCAATGATATCCCACGTTTTGCTGTCTGGCTACCTCTCTGGATTCGTCGTGGCTAGTGAGACTACACAGGAAACAAATAAATGAGCAGCCTTCACACATCAAAAGGAGACCAAAAGTGAGGGAGAATAAAATTGGAGCCAAAAGGTTAGGATAAGAAAGATGTAGTTATTATTTTTTTTTTTTTTCTGGACCAATACATGGTGGTTTCTGTTTGAGTGAGCAATTACAGATCTCTGGTGAGCTGGGTTTCTGCACTCCTGCTCCAGGCCTTGCTAATTTGGTCTCTGTGTAGTTGTCCTTGAATTTTTCATGTTTCTGCTTCTATGATGCTCTGGGTCAAAAAGTCTTAGGTAAAACCACCCTATTCACTGAGGTAAATTCCCAATTTACCATAGCAAATTGTTGCTATGACAGTGCAAAAGTGTTTCTCTCTCTTTTTCTCACTCTCATACACACACACACACACACACACACACACACACACACACACACACACACACACACAAAACCACTCCTAAAATCATGGAGTCAAAGGTGAGTTTAATATGAAAAATCATAGACCAAAAGTACATTTCCCATAAAACATACATACATTGGATATTTATGACTAAATATACTTCTCATTTTTGTTTGTGTGGCTGTGATATGCCTGTTTCCCCAAGATTTCTATTATCTCCTTCCATCTGCATACTTCTTTTTGTGTCTTCAATGATGAATATTAATATGGACATACAACTCAAAGATATACAAATACATATGTCTATATAGTAATGTTTCATTATATTTGTAAAACTATTTAAGTTAACATAACATCATCATGAATGAATCTATGTGATTTAAGTAATAATCCCTATATTATAATGTCAAAAAGGAAACAGTTGAGCCCGGTGGTGTGGCCTAGTGGCTCAAGTCCTTGCCTTGAACGCACCAGCATCCCATATGGGCACCAGTTCTAATCCCGGCAGCTCCAATTCCCATCCAGCTCCCTGCCTGTGGCCTGGGAAAGCAGTCGAGGACGGCCCAAAGCTTTGGGACCCTGCACCCACGTGGGAGACCTGGAAAGAGGTGTCTGGCTCCTGGCTTCGGATCGGCATAGCATTGGCCGTTGCTCTCACTTGGAGAGTGAATCAGTGGATGGAAAATCTTCCTCTCTGTCTCTCCTTCTCTCTGTTTATCTGATTTTGTAATAAAAATAAAATAAATATTTTTTTTAAAAAGGTAACAGATGAGTAATAGCGGCTACAGTTAATAACATTGTGTTTTGAACTGTGGCAAAGAAGTAACTGAACTATCACCTGAACAGAAGAATGTATTTATATGTAACATACAAGACTAACTTTGGAGATGAAAATATAAGCTGAATTCTTTTCTTTTTTTTAAGCAGTCATTTAGAAAAATATAGTCAAGATATCAGAAGAACAAAAAATGGTAATTAGCAAGTTCTGGGCCTTGCAAAATTGAAGATGTTAGCGTAATACCCTAAGGAGGGTAAGAATTAATAAAGACTAATAATTGCTATGCTGTTCATTTTACTCTGCTTGAAGAGAGACATTTCCATTTCCTTTTTCTAAAGAGGCTTTTGTATGGTAATCAATTGTTTCGCAGAATTCACATTAAGTAAGTATCTATGTATTTGTTAAAATGGCTGTAATTGTAGAGTTCATTATGTATTTGAAGTCTAGTCATGTAAGAAAATGATCAACATATTTCAATGTATAGTTTTGGACTTTTATTCCAGCCTTACTACTTGTTACTTGTTGTTTGACTTAGATAAATGTAGTTAAAATTTCTGATACTGGGGTTGATATTGGAACATCGCAAGTTAATCTGAGTCCAGGAGTAGCCCTGAGTTTCTGCTCATTGTGACCATTTGGGGAGTGAACCAGGAGGTAGAGATATTTTTTCTCTTCTGTTTTCTCTCTCTCTCCTTCTCTGTCTCTAATACTGTCTTTCAAATAGATAATTTTTAAAAAATAGGCAAAAAAACAGCTGATTTCCCACAGTTCATGAGCTTTGCTAGAGAAAATGTGAATGTAGCTATTAATTTTGGTGATGAATCATATGTACATTTTGTATAAATTAAAACTGATGAGAAAATGTGGTTAAAGTTCATTTATCAAAATAAGGAGATTGATTGAGATGCTCCATTGAATAAAAAGTGGTTTAGGTGCATTTTTATTAATGGGGCTCTAAATGCATCTCAGAGCTCTCCATAAGGATTGACATCCACTGTGGAGATAAATAATCATGATATCAATGTGCAAGAGAGCATATTTAAAATCATCTCCATTTAACAATGAGAAATTCATGCTAGAAAAAAAACACAGTATACTTACAAACATGTAAATGCATTGTACATGTTAAATGCCCTGCTTTCCCCATGTCATGAGCACATCAAAATGTCTTCAAATTTTGACATTTAAATCTCTACTTTTCAAGAGAAATATTATATATGACAACATATACAGATAAAGTGAATGTAGCAAAATGCTAAAAATCATTCATTTTTAAAACTAAGCGGGAATCTAAAGAATAACTTTTTGAAAAGAGTTAAGACATGCTTTTACTTTCACCTAGCATTCACTTTCCTTCTGAATGCTGATCAACAAATTCAAGTCAGACCATGTATCTTTTCTGATCACAGTGGAATAAATATTACTTAAGCCATAACTGCTGACTTCAAGGGTTTGCATTGCAAGGAAGCTGGAGTCAGGAGTTGGAACTCGGAAGTGAACAGAGGACTTCACCAGGTTAAACACTTTCAATTGACAGCTGGTGTTCAAAAAGTTTATGCCATTCCAGTAATGTCTGGGATTTATGAATACTCTTTAGCAGAAAGAAATAAAAGCAATAACATTTATGCAACATGTAGGAGGGGGGTGGTGTCATGGAACGGCAGGTTCAGTTGTTGTATGTGATGCTGGCACTTCATTTCAAATCACTGCTTTCCAGCCCTGCTCTGCTTCAGGTCTGACTCTCTATGAATGCATCTGTGATGGTTCCTAAAGATGATCAGAGTGATTCACTCCCTGGCACTCCCCTGGGAGGCCAGGTACATTTCCAGGTTCCTAGCTTTGGGCTTGGTTCAGGCCCAGCCATTTTGGCCATTTGATGAGTGATGAAACAGACAAGCTCTCTGTGTCTCTCTCTCAGCCTCTCCCTCCTATCTCTCTTTATTTCCTTCTCATTCTTTGTACCTGTCTTTCAGATAAATAAATCTTAAAATGACGAGGCCTTGGGATAGAATAAACAATATTGATTTCAAGCAGGTGAATAACACACTAATCTATGTTTTGAAAATATCACTACAGTGATCTAACTGGATGAACAGAAGATGCATTGGGGATTTGGGGGAGAATTGGATTTACTCTAAATATGCATGGTCATTTATTTTTCCCATCATATCACTGTGCTTGGCTCTAATCTCTTTCCCTTTTTCTCTGCAGTAACTGGCCCTTTGTTTCTCTATGTGTGTGCCTTTAGCTGACAATTTTCCATATCTAACTGACAGCCCCAAACTAAAGGATTGTATGTTTGGTTTCAATTGTAACTCATATTTAAAGACACTTGTTACTAAAACCACCTGAGCAAATAAGATTATGCCACAAACCAAGTAGCCCAATTTCAATCAAAATTTACCTTAGAGCTTGATTTGAGTCAGCTAAGAGCATTTTTTTTAAAATCTCTTTTGATCTTTCACAATTCAGGCTGCCTTCATTAAACTTAGGTTGGAGAAATCTAAAATGCAAACAAGCCATGTGAACTTGTATCAACAAGTGAAAATTTATGAAGTGTGTGATATAAAGTATTTTTAGAAAAATGTAAAATTTTCCATGGCAAATAATTAAAAAACAAATCTACCTAGTTAGTGTTAGAAAAAAAATTCTCTCTACCACCAACCAAAAAAAAAAAAAAAGGAAAAAATGTTTAGGTATTCAACATAGCAGATGTATAAGTCTTTTCAATATTCTAAAGTAAAAAATACAGAGTTGTGCATAGTTTGAGTAATGCCAAGTCATGCTTTGGTTAGCAAATAGCTAAAAATCTCAAAAGCTTAAGTAAAGAAAAGGTTATTTCTTGCTCGAAGTTCACTGCAAATCCTTGCAGCAGTCTAGAACCACTGTCCTCTGCATAGTATCACTATGATCCTAGCTGGTTAGATTTTGTATTTCCATCATTGTTCTTTGCATCTGAATTTACAAATAGAGCAGCATAGAGACTGGCCAGTCCCAGGCTTTTCACTGTTTCCGCCTTGAAGGGACACATATCCAATTCACAATCCATTAGGGTCAAGACATCACATGGACCTGCCCATTGAAAAGCAGGCTAAGGGCAAGCTGCAGAGATCCGGGCTCTGGACTATCAGAACATGATGTTGGTGAACAAGATGGTATGTTTTAGTTTGAACCTAAAATATGGGGACTTAAGAAAGTGGGGAGAGGAAATGGAGGAATGGGAGAGGAGGAGGCCAAAAACCAAGGGCTTCTGCTTGAAATTCAGGGAGAGTTTAACACTTTGGGATCTTTAATGGAAGTAAATACAAACAGAAGTATTTATAACGACAGAACCTTTAAAGTACCTGTCAAACTAGTGTTGTGTTAGATTGGTTCTCCCAGAGTTAGACTGTCTGATTTTCCTTCCTCCTGCAGGTTAAAGAACCATTTACCTGGTCAATAGCTATTAAACAAATGCCAAATGCAGTGCTAGTCTGTTTCAAAGCTATCAGATGCAGTACATGAGCTAGAACGGGGGCTATCTCCTGGTTAAATTCATGGTAGCTCATTATTATCTACCATGGTTCATTTATTTATTAATTCCCTTCCTTTTGATGAATCGCTTTAAGTGGAGACAATGAAACATGACTTTGAGTGTGGAGTTTAATTCTGCCAACCTTGTGCACCGTGTATTTATTTTTTTTAAAGATTTATACATTTTTATTGCAAAGTCAGATATACAGAGAGAAGGAGAGACAGAGAGGAAGATCTTCCATCCGGTGATTCACTCCCCAAGTGCCGGTGCTATGCCGATCTGAAGCCATGATCTAGGAACTTCTTCCAGGTCTCCCACGCGGGCGCAGGGTCTCAAGGCTTTGGGCCATCCACGACTGCTTTCCCAGGCCACAAGCAGGGAGCTGGATGGGAAATGGAGCTGCCAGGGTTAGAATTGGCGCCCATATGGGATGCTGGTGCGTTCAAGGTGAGGACTTCAGCTGCTAGGCTAATGTGCTGGGCCCGATATCGTGTATTTTAAACTTCCTTCCCATATTCATTCTGGACCAGGAGAATGAAATCACATTGACTAGCCTGGCCTAACTATGGTCTCTACTCTGAAGTCCACAAAACTAAGTATATTTCCCGATTATATTAAATCACATTTTCATTTTTTTTAATCAATAGGAGACAGGACTGGATGAGATGCTGAAATGTTCTTTTCTGCCTCCCCCCCACCCTTTTACCTCGTTTTTCTTTCTGGTCCATTCCTCACCTATGCTCATCTATGCTTTCACATTGTCTGAATAAAATTTGCTTTATACAAAAAGAAGTGTTACACCATTAAACTCCTATATTGTTTTAAAACAATGATTTTAATAATTTCATGTTGTTTTTATCGGCAATTGTTGATATTTCTTGCAATGTTGTCCATAGACTTCAAATTTATTCTAACTTTTTGTATCTGGGGAATTTAGTATAGAGTAATTGGCTTAATTTTCATAGTTTTTCAGGTAAACAGTATTGTCAATTTGCAAGGTAAAGATGCCTGAGGACAGTTGAGCAACTGTCTACGTCCACACACGGGGTTGAGTGGAAAGATCAGTGTATGGGAACGGGGTTTTCTGAGTTCAAAGTACATGTACTGTTCGCTGTTGGACAGAGTAAACCACTCCTACGTATCACTTTGTTTTGGAAGAAGAACGAAGTGGAATGGCTACTGTAGATGAAACGAGAAGTGGTAAGACACTTCCTCAGGGAATTGCAAAAGCTAGGTTCTGCATTGCACACCATGGTGTGCATTGTCTTGGTCCCAGAATACATTCACATCCTAATCTCAGAATTCTGTCGCTTTTACCTGACACACCTACGGAGTCCTCAGCAGTGGGATCTGGACAATAGGGAAGCAGCCGGTCAAGTCCTCTTCAGCTGAAGTCCCTTACTGTCACTTAAAGAGCATCGGCCTCCCCATAATAAATTGCACACATGGGATATGAGAAACAAGGCTATAAAATGAGAGGAAATGTGGGTGGGGTCTGTCTTCTTTGGCTGAGCCCATGTGGACACTGTATCTTTTTTCCTTTTGGAAGGTGAACTTCGGTGAATGAAGGGCACGCCTTCACTCTTGGGCCTTTCTATTCCTGAATGTCCTTTCCTACTGCAGATGCTGCTCTGGATTCCTTTTCCTCCCTAGTTTGGCCGCCATGCTTTTACTCCTTCAGTTGTTTTTTTTTTTTTTTTTTTTTTTGAAGGGGGTAGCGAACACTTGGCAAAAACTTGTGTTTGCTTCCTTACTGCTCATTGAACCGCTGTGGCTGTACACAACCCCTGCCTCGGCTTTCTATTCCTATCTTTGCAGGAGACTAGAGCCTGGATGAAAAATTAATTATCTCATCACATGTAGCAAGAATACTAAGGATTTGGAGCAGGTGAGAGTTTCCTGGACTGCCCCGGTACATGTGCTACATGATCAGCAAGATCTTAATAAAAGGAATGTTAGCTAGGCAGGTGTTGTAGGCCAGCAAGATTGCCACTGTATATCATGGCTGCTCCATTTTCTGTCTAGTTCCACGATGATGGCCTGAACGGGAAACACAACAAAAGATGGCTGGAGGGCCCGGGGCGGTGGTGCAGTGGTTAAAGTCCTCGCCTTGCACGCCCAGGATGCCATATGGGTGTCGGTTCTATCCCTGCAGCCCCACTTCCCTTCCAGCTCCCTGCCTGTGGCGCGGGAAAGCAGTCGAGGACGGCCCAAAGTTTTGGGACCCTGCACCCGCGTGGGAGACCAGGAAGAGGCTCCTGGCTTCGGACTGGCATAGTATCGGCCGTTGCGCTCACTTGGGGAGTGAATCATCAGACAGAAGATCTTCCTCTCTGTCTCTCTCTCTGTATATCTGCCTTTCCAATAAAAAAATAATAAAAATAAATCTTTAAAAAAAAGAAAAGATGGCTGGAGTCCTTGGTCTCTGCCACCAGTGTGGGAGATCAGGATAACAATTTTGGCTTTGCGCTCATTGTGGCTATCTGGGGAGTGAACCAATGGATGGATGCAAGATCAATCATCAATAAATCTATCATCTATGTATCAGCTATCAGCTATCTTTCTCTCTCCCTCTTCCTTCCCTCTTTCCATCTCTCCCTCCCTCCCCCTCTCTCTTCCTCTCTTTAATTCTGTAACTTTTTACAAACTAGATAAATAAGTCTTTAAAAAGGAGAGGGAGGCTAAGGGGTCAACAAAAGGCAGAGGAAGATAAAGATGGAGCCCTGAGTCTGGAGTGGTAGGAGGGAAGGGCCATGAGCTGAGGATGTGGTTAACCTCTGAAAGCTGGGAAACGGGGCAGAGCCGATTCTCCTCCAGTCTCCAGGAAAGGTTGTCCTGAAGACTCATTTTAAGTTCCTGATATGAATACTTATTCCCTAATTCTTTGTGTTATTTTAAGTTACTAAGTATGAGGCATTAATAGCATCAGACAACTAATGCATTTGGCTTGTTAATGGTTAATTATAGATGGCAATGGCTTCTCTATTTTACACCGAAGCCCATTTCATTACATTATGTATCATTTCAGGCAGAATCAATAATTTCATGGGAATGTTTTTGATAATTGGAGAACTCAAATATATAAGTACATAATCTCGTAAGAAAGGCTGATTCAATTAGACTGCCAGTTACTGAAAGTGTTAAGGATCAACTCCCTAGAGCTTTGTATTAAAGGATGTATTCCAATTAGAGAGACTGGAGAGGGACATTGTGTAAAACTGTGCAAGATTCAGTCATACAGTTGATAAGGCTGGTCACTTCCTGATAGGCTGCTGACCCATCACAGCCAACAGTCAAGATATTTATCCATAAATCCATTTATGGGTCATCTTTAGTCTATGGGGCCTTATGCATTAATACAAATGACTACCAAGTAGTCAATTATTTCAATTGATTCCAAAATACAATGACTTTGGTTTCTGTGTGTCATAAAAACATAGCTAATTTTGTTTCTAGTTAAGCACCAGGCTTAAAGCATTGTCTAACTATTTCAGCAGTAAAAGCAGCACATATCTCCTTAAGTCCTCTATTGAGGTTCCATGGGTCCAGAAAGAGCAGTGCCCATGTCCTTTCCTCTCAACTATGGCAAAAGGGCACAGGAGTCCTTCAAACTATGTGTGGCCATTTGTGGATATGTCTGGGGCAAATTTCCTTGCATCAGAGAAGGTAGGGTGGAATGTGTATCAGAAGCCCAGCACGGTAGCTTAGTGGCTAAAGTCCTTGCTTTGCATGTGCCTGCATGTTATAAGGGTGCTGATTCATTTCCCTGCTGCTTCACTTCTCTTCCAGCTCCATGCTTGTGGCTGGGAAAGCAGTAGAGGTTGGCACAAAGTCTTGGGACTCTCCACCTGTATGGGAGACCTGGAAGAAGCTCCTGGCTCCTACTTTGGATTAGCTCAGTTCTGGCTGTTGTGGCTACCTGGGGAGTGAACCATTAGATGTAAGATCTGCTTTACTCCTTTTCTCTGTAAAGCTGAATTTTGAATAAAAATAAAGTGGATTTAAAAAAAAAAGTTGAATGACACCTGCTGTTCTGTCCTATGGACAGGATTCTCTTTCTCAGGGTTTCTCACAGCACTGTGAAGAGTGCTTAGAGTGCATCTTGGCATTTACTAATCTGTCACTACTTCCAAGAGAATATAAATACAAGAATGAAAAGCAGGAGACTGTATATTTCCTCATTTGTTATTGTCTACATTAACACTGAAAATTGGAAATAGCAAAGGAGACCTAGTTAAGCACATATAAATTGTTTTCTCAAATACTATTGCTTAGCTTAGTTGAAAATTCTAATGGTATAAGGCATGCTGATTTCTCCAAAGAGAAAGCTCCTCAAAATGAAAACAGTCACCATTTTCAAACTGAGTATTCTCTATTGAGAAGTGAATAATGACACAGGTGATGAAATTTTAGCTATATTCTTAAAATCGCCTATTTTGAAAACCAACATTAACACTTACTTGAATGCACATCATTGAGCAATTAAATCCACACATTACAACCAACTATTCATCAATAAGAGAATAAAAAATAACAAAGGGAAAGAAGATTGGTCTTGTGAGCAAATGTTGTTGGGACAATTGGATAGAAGCCTGCAAAAGTAGGAAGCAAGACCTGTTACTTTACACGAAATTCAGTTCTAAACAGTTCAAGGACCTAAATTTGCATCCAGAATTTATCAAATTATTTTAGGAAAATATAGGAAGCACTGTCCAAGATAAAGGTAGTGGTAAAGACTTTTTTCGAAAAGTTTCCAAAAGTACAGGCAATCAAAGCCAAAATAAGTAAGTGGGATTACATCAAATAAGACATTTTCATACAGCAAGGAGAATGATCAATAAGGCAAAGAAGCAACCAACAGAATAGGAGAAAATCTTTGCACAACCAATAGGGTACTAATATCCAAGATCTACAAAAAAACTTCAAAAAACTCAATGACAACAAAACAATCTCCTCAATGGAAATGGGCAAATTAAATGAGCAGGCATTTTTCAAAAGAGCAAACTCAAATGGCCAGTAGAAATATGAGAAAAATGCTCAGTCTCATTAGGCATCAGGGAAATACAAATGAAAACCACATTGAGGTTCCACCTGACTTCAGTGAGATGGTCTACATTGGAAAATTTATTAACAATTCCTACTAGCATGGATGTGGGAGTGTAGGCTTACAACCACTATGAATTTCAGTATGGAGACTCCCAAGGCAACTGAAAATCAGTCTACCATATGACTTAGCTATTCCACATTTGGAAATTCTTCCAAAGGAAATGAAATCTACATATGAGAAAGTGACCTGTATACTTATATTTATAGCAGCACCATTTACAATAGACAAGACATGGGAACAACCCAGATGCCCATCAAAAGAGGAGTGGGTAAAGAAACTGTGGTATATCTAAGGATAAATGTTGTATGTTCCGTCTGCTACAAAGCAACTTTCATGCAAAATACAGAACAAATAGACATCTAGGTGAAGAAGTCTATACAAATTTTCTCACAGTTACATGAAAATCATCTATTGGAGACTAATATAATGCAAAGTAAAGACACATTGCAATATGCATCTTTACTCCTGAGTAAAAGAACTTCCAATGAAACTGTTAACTATATCCTGACAATAGGATACTGAATTTTCTACCATTGCCTGTACTTACAGTGCCATGACACACGGAAACTGTAGAATGGAATGCCCAAACCACAACTTTCAAGCTGGAGAGCTGCAATGAGATTAAGTTGGGTTCTTAACATATGAGAACCAGAGTAAGGTGGGATGGAGATAGAAAGAGCAGAGGCCAATGGTGTAATTTCCAGTTTAAATCTGATAGCCCAAGAATCAGAGGCGCAAACCTCTGGATGTCTGAGAGCAGGATGACATTGAATTTGGATGATGCAATTGAATAAATACTTCAAAATTATCTCTGAAAGAAGCTTCCCTTTGGAGAAAGAACTAATAGACCAAATATGATTATCTGGGCTATTGTAGGTAAAATTAAGGAAGAATGCTAATGAGAAAAGGTGTGTCAATGGAGCTCGAACCCTGTGAACAGTATCATCATCGCACACCTCTGAAGGTCACGTCAGCTTCCTGTCTTTACTACCATGGTGGTCCAGAAGATATTCCAACTTGGTAATCAGTCTGATTATTCTGTATTTTATTACTAAGCACTTAGTATATGCTGGGCACTAAGCATGGTATGATAATCAGTGTAGACATAGTTCCTGCCTTTATGGAGTTTATGATGTAGTCAGGGCTCACATGCAAACTGGAAAATGGAATATTTTAATAGTGAGAAAGGAACATTTGGACAAAAAGCATCTCACATGCAGTGAAGGAATGTTTTGGAAACAGAGTATCTTACCTAACGATAAATCAACTGAAATGCAGAGAATGCTGTCTCATTTGGGAATAGGCAAAAAGAACAGGGAAGTCAAACATGATAAATGTTAAGAGTGTATTGAAGCAACATTATTTGTGATTGAAATATGATACATACAAGATAATATGAGTCCTATTAGATAATGGGAATTTAAATTACATAAAAATTGGCAGTCATTTAGAGGTTTATTTATCAATGTTGACATATTTCAGCTTGTATGTTAGACTGCAGGAAGCAAATGAAGATGTGATATGCATCAGAGAGCTGATGCATAATTTCATGAAGATAGTTTTATCTCTGGCTATTGTGAATTTTTTGAGAACAGAAGCAATGCCAATAGACACAGTCACTTCTTGTGGACATAGAATTATGGATAATCCATGCTGTGAACAAGTGTGCTAGCTTCATTTCTTGAATTTTCAAATAGAGATAGCATGATTATTTATTAACAAGTGAAGATAAAGGATTGCCTAACAGAGGGTACAGCGCAGTCTGTTATGGGAAAGAGGGTTTTTTTTTTTAAGATACTTATTTTCTTTTTATCAATGCGAACAGCATAGGGATAGTGAGAGTTACAGAGAAATAGAGAAACACACACACACACACAGAGACACACAGAGAGAAATCTTTCATCTTGTTCACTCCCTGAATGGTTACAAGAGCCAGAATTAGGCCGTGCTGAAGTCAGGCATCAAGCATTCCTTTCAGGTTTTCCATGTGGTGCCAGAGTACTAGCTTGTTCCAGCATCTGCTGCATTAGCAGGAAACTGAATTGGAAAATGGCTTGTTGGGATTAAAGTGACACTGCAATGTTTGATGTGGGAATCCCAAATGGTAGTTTATTTATTCTGCTGTGCTGAAATGCCCACCCTAAGAGATACGCTCTTGGGTATCTTTATGCAACACATGAAATTCAGGAGCACATTGTAGGTCCTTGGTAATACTTGTAAAAATAGAGAAATGATGAAATGAATGAATGAGTATGTTAATATTGACACTCTTTGAAGTTATGAGTTACTTATAATTTTTCTTCGTTCAACACTTGTTTTAGTCTATGCATTACATAATAAATGCATAAAATCTTGCTATTTGAGAAATTATGCATGAGATATATTTTAAAATGTAATGACTATATACCACCTGAATATGCATCTACAGAACAAGTTAGGATAGGAATAATTCATTATTGAACAAATGAGAAAATGAGTAAGATTTGTGGACTAATTATACCAATAATAGCTAGTTACATTTTAGGACCAACTGTCATGGCTGTTGAGAATAAATCTACACGATACATGGCTTTGATGATGGCTCTTGATGGTGAATACTGAGAAAATAAAAGCATTATATCTACAAAATTAGAATCAATTCAATAAGATGGTGCATTTGGAAGCAGAGAGGACAATGCTAGATTGATCTTCATTGGTCCTACACATGACAGATTCACTTATGTTTAAGTATTGTTTTATAGAGAGGGATTCAAATTATATCAAGATTAATTGGAAACTGGTGATACCATAGAAAAGGAACCAGGAAACTATAACTGATGAGAAAAGAAAAAAAACTTTTGAAAACCAAATTTCAAAAAACAAGTGTTGTGCAGGTGTATGCTGACTGATGGCTTTGTTTTGACCCCTTGCTCATGAATCATTACCTACTTGAACCAAATATGATGGCTAATTCTGTGTTCTTTCTGAATCATTTTTCTTCCTCGTGAATTCAGTGAAACTACCTGATTGTAATATTGTTCAAACTCTCCTGTGTTGGGGGCACGGACAATGTCCTGCCCTCTGATTGGCCCTTTGCCCTGATTGGAGTGCCTTGGTGATCTTTAAGCTGATTGCATAGGATTGACATATAAGCCAGGGGCTTGGGGTGGGGGAGGAGGGGCTTCTACGTAACGGAATTAACGGACATAACGGTTTTAACGGACATAACGGTTTTAACGGAAGGTCTGATTAAAGCGCCTCTGAGACGCTCTCCAGTGTGGGGTGATTTCTTCCGTGGGACGGGAGACCCTGATACTCCTGAACTGCATCTCCATCTCTTACCAACAGTAAATTTTCTTCTCACACGAAATCAACATTGGATCAAGTGGGACATGAACCCAGTTCTTCAATTAAATGAGTTTAGGAACCATACACTTGATGAGATATCCAGTGAAATTGTTAACTGATCCTATCCTTTTTATTCTGAAACCTCTAATAACTTTCTCCTTTCCAATTGTGCTTGAGTTAGATAATTCTAAGGGTCTTACATATCTCAACCTTTATTTTTAAGGATTTATCTTTTCTTAGTGGAGATATCATTAATTTGTGATCACAGAGAATTTATATGTCTTTTGAAGTCAAGAAATATGCTTGAAATAGTATGATGTATTTCTATTTTATTACAACATTGGAAGATTTGCCTTTTGTAGATTTAACTTTTTTATATTCAGTAACTTGGAAATTTCAGGATCACTGATTTACCTCTAACTTTATTTCTGAAATGCTTATGGCGCTTCCATTTTATTTAGCATTACTATGTTGAAAAAGATGTATAAATTAAGATGGAGTCTCCATAAAATCACAGTTAATAAAACTCATAGAAATCCTATTTATATCAGAAGAGATTTACAGAAAAGCACCAAGTGGAAACACCAGGAAAGTGAGAAGATTTCTAGTTCAGGTTTTGCTATTAAATACATGTATCCCAGTGGTATAAACATCACATCTTTGAGTTGATGGTGTTCACAGCTGTACACTCAGAGCAATGGATGCAATGATCTTCACGGATCATGGTATGAGACTAGAATTCTAAATCAAGTGCTCATATGAATGTGATTGACTTTAGTTATTTATAACATTTTATCCATTTTTATAGAAATCTTCATTTGATTACTATGTGGTGTGGGAGTTGTTTTTAGGTAATCATAGAAATGAATTAACAGTTGATGGTTTATTAGAAGAGGGAAGGTAAAGATCTGATGAATCTTTCCTTACATCTTTCCTCCAGCCTCATGTCAATGGCAGGTATCATTAATTGATTATCCCCTCCTGAGGATCCCGAGGCTGGGCTTGAGGCCAAATGCTCAAGCATCTGCTGCCAACAGATAATAAAAATGAAGTACAGAGTGATACAAGATTATTCAAGGTCACAATATCTTGTGGATGATACACTCTGAAGCTAAGGCTTACATCACCGACAATTGCATATCTCACATGTGAAAACTAAAAACAATTCATTAATGCACTAACGTTCATTAAAATTTCTGCTATATTTTAGCTGGCACTCAGTGATACATAACCAGACAACAGGGTTTATAACAGCAAATAAGCTTAGGACAGAACAGACACAAACAAATAGAAGTGCAGAGAGCTTATTATTGCTGGCACTAATTTAAAACAAATGTGTGTATGCTGTAAGTGTTAGATTCTGTGTCAACTGCTGAGACAGTAGTAATGAAGCTAATGAAACTTGTTTTCACAATCATAGAGGATTAAAATAGTAAAGATTAAACTAATACAGGCACATGTTTTGATGGAAATTTGGTTTCTGGTACACCAAAAACAGAAATGGCAAGAGGGCTGCGCATAAATAGGAGCTAGCTGTCAGTACAGTGGCAGACATGCTATATTCTCTCCTTTAAGATGGAGAAAGTAATTTCTCCATCATTTGCTGGAGTTACTGGACTGTCGGTAGCCCATATCTATATCCTTCCCCAACAGTTGACATTACTATAGAAATTGTTCCTTTCCAGGTGTGTTCACTCTAGGGACAGGTTGCACTTACTTAATGTCAAAGCATAGTTACAAAACTCTGGACCCAATAGCTTCCATATCCAATGAAAGTGATGGTCCTGGCTCCATTACATTTTTTAAAAGATTTATTTATTTTTATTGCAAAGTCAGATTTACAGAGAGGAGAGACAGAGACGAAAATCTTCTGTCTGATGGTTCACTCCCTGAGTGACAGTAACAGCCAAAGCTGAGTCAACCTAAAGCCAGGAACCAGGAGCTTTTTCTGGGTCTCCCATGTTGGTGTGGGGTCCCAAGGCTTTAGGCCATCTTCCACTCCTTTCCCAGGCCCAGAAGCAGGGAGCTGGATGGGAAGCAGGGCCACTGGGATTAGTACTGGTATCCACATGAAATCCTGGTGCACGCAAGGCAAGGACTTTAGCCACTAGGCTATTGGGCCAGGCCATGCATCTCTTTCACAAAGTCCAGCCTCTTAAATCTAATTTCTTATTTAACCTTTGATATGACTCTGTTATAGATATCAACAAATTTGTGTTTGAAAGTTATTTATGTTTTCTTCTTCATCATTGATCTGCTGCTCCTGGGTATTTTTCTTGTATCAATAGTGGAAGCTCCTCATGAAGATTTAGATAAAGGCTAACTTACTTTTTAAGATATTTTAAACTTATGAAAGGTGAACAAATTTGTTGTGTTTCACAACACAGATTTGGGTGTGTAATTGTCTACTAAGAGAAGAATATATTTCTATCTGAAGGCCAGACGCTTATTTTGTGTTCTAGTCTGTGACTTTGTTTTTCAGACTAACGTAATATTTGTAGATGGATAAAAATAGGGCATGGGTATTTTATAATAGTAGATATTTAGTGAAAATTGAGAAATTAGGACTTAAAATCTGGGGTTTTTTTTTTGTTTGTTTTCTGGAGATGACCGAATTAGTGCTTCTTTTAAAATTAAATTATGTGAGTCCCATTTGCTTTATAATTTAAATTGAATATTAATGATACATCAAAATATTTGAGTGAAAAAAATTGAAGTAATATTGGAAAATACCTTGTGTACTTAAAAGTGTCATGCAATTTTAGTTAACTCATGAAAACACTTTTAAAACATTTACATTAAAAATACATGAAAGATTGTATTATTCTTACCAACACTCCTTATTGGTGTTTTAGAAGATTGTCTCTACAAATTAATATTTTGTAAATATATAAGCAAATAACCTCTGTAATGAAAATGTATGTTTCAAGGGACATTGAAAAATAATCAAATATTTATTGAGCATCTTCTCTGTACCATGTTCTATGCTAGGGAGGCCCTGGAGAGACAACAGATGCTGCCTCTGCCTTTGCAGAGCTTACAGGTTTTAAATCAAAGCAATTGCTCCAAAACATCAAATTCTGAATAAGTCATGAAACCTTGAAGAAAATTTATAATGTAAACAAAGTTGAAGGTATTCTTCAGCTTATAATCAGGGCAAAATATAGGCATTAAAACAGCTCCTCTCGGGAGAACAGAAACCCTTGTGGTTGCCGATTTTGTAGAAATGAAACTGCAAAGAAATGAGAAATAGTAGTCACAGGTACTGGAGGGTGTTGGAGGATTGATATGAGCCCACTTTTCCAAAGGGATTACTCTTGGTAAGGCAAATTGAGAGCATGGATCAAAGCATGCGCAAAGTTTATTGGCCATATTTCTCCAGTTAGAATTACAAGTTCATGCAAAAATACCCTTTAGTCATTAGTGTGAGAGCAGCCAGTTACTCGGGCTACTGGTACATTATACTATAAAACATGCTACACTTCTAAACAATGAGTAAGATAAAATCAAATTTGCTAGTGTAAAAACAGTGTAAAAGCTGAAAGGTGTACAATTAGTTCCAGAGGGAAAAAAACCCAATTCCCATTTCTAAGTTAAAGAAAACATACATATGAACGATTTCTTTAATCTGACTTACGAAACATTTATGCTGTTTTATAGTTAAGTATATACTAAATGTTTATAAGACAATATTCAATTCTTTTTTATTATGAAGAATTTTCATAAGTCAGGAAGACACTATTATTGATTACTTGGCATTGTTTCAGATGTAATAGACATTTCTATCACACAGAGAAAGAAAATTAAGGAACACACACTCACACACAGAAATAAGATGAATATCATTACTTACGGATGATCAGGACATATTTCTGGAAAACTTTACCTAGAAAATGGTCACAAACTGTTAGAAAGCATTGAATAAGTCATGAACATTACTCATCTTACTCATCACATAATATAATGTGTATATAAATAAGCAAATTTCCAAAATGGGAAAGAATAGTCATTTTAAATATGAATGCATGTTTATTATATAGATGTATTACGGTCATTTTGGGGAAGATATTTCTCAAACACGAAGATTTTATCTTGTTCTAAATTTAATATACATTATTGCATATGGTCTAGACAAAGCCTCCTTCACATTTTATTTATTTGTTGTTTTTCTATCTTTGTAACCGTCTTGTGTTTTGCTAACATTCCAGTTCATGACTTTCCTAGTTTGTTTAATGCAGCCTTCCAAAATGATGTGGTCAAAATCATGGCTGTACATGATTTCCTGACATTCATGTATGTATTTTAACTAATCACTTCTAAGCGATAGTGATAAATTAATTTTTCAAGTGAAAACTTCCTTTAAAGGCTTTGTCTAAAAATGTATTTCTCAGACTTTCCACATGTGGCCTTGCATTTTCATGGCCTATTGTTTAGTGTTTTGCGGAGGGAGGCATATCTATTTTAAATAGTGTACATGGTCGAAACGTGACATCCAACACAATTCTTGATGTCCCAATAGTTGATTAATCACATAGACTCACAGTCTATGTCAGGTTTCCAGGGAATTGCATTGGAGTTTAAGGTGAACTTGCAGGGGCTGTGGGAAGCAAGCCCTGTGGTAATGAGGGGGTGAGGTTCTCTATGGTTTCTGAGACCCAGTGGGTTTTCAAGTAAGGGAGACCCATGAAACACATGTCTTGGTAGACCATATGTGGCCACCTAGCTGGGACTTTCCTGCTAGATTGGGCATGTCTGGTCACAGTGTGGGAACTCGGGCATCTGGGGACTCTGGCGGCTCAAAGCTGTCATGGCAGCACATGAAATTTTAAGCTTTTCAATACAACATGTAATCCTTACATTATTTCTAGACAGCACTCTAAAACTTCCTTCTTTTTGTTCTTTCCTCCACCCTGACCCTCCTAGCACATAAACAATATTCTGTTACTAGTAATAATAAAGAACACTTTACTTATAAAACATTCATTTACTACAGTGCAACATGGGTCTATTCTGGTATTTCTGCTTTTCAATTAAAAAAAAAAAATTAGGGCCTGGCGCGGTGGCGCAGTGGTTAAGGTCCTCACCTTGCACGCCCGGGATCCCATATGGGCACCGGTTCTATCCCGGCAGCCCCGCTTCCCTTCCAGCTCCCTGCCTGTGGCCCGGAAAAGCAGTCGAGGACGGCCCAAGCTTTGGGACCCTGCACCCACGTGGGAGACCCGGAAGAGGCTCCTGGCTTCGGATTGGCATAGCATCGGCCCGTTGTGCTCACTTGGGGAGTGAATCATCGGACGGAAGATCTTCCTCTCTGTCTCTCCTCTCTGTATATCTGCCTTTCCAAAAAAAAGATAATAAAAATAAATCTTCAAAAAAAATAAAAAAAATTATTATTGGTGCCAATTACCTTGCTAAATTTCATGTAAACATATTAAAAGGAAGAGAAAGATGTGATTTCTTCCAGCTTTGAGTAGAATATTTGAGAAACGTTGAGTAGTTAAATCACATTTAAAGAATTTCTCATCATATTTTTTTATTCCATAGTATTATCTTTATTTTAAATAAACTACCTGTGTAATTCTAGAAAAGATTGAAGGATATACAGAAACATTAATTGTGGTTATCTCTGCTGATAGTATTCTATATGAAAATTTTCATTTTCATTCTTTTTTTGTACTACAAAACATATTCTTTCTATGCTGAGAAAAATTAATAAAACTAATATTTTAGAAACAAGAGCTTTATATGTAGTAAATGTTTGTGAAAAGAAAGGAATGGAGTAGAAAGGAAGAAATGGAATTTGATGTCAGTTGGCATCTGAACCACTAGATTCTTCATCTGTTTTTCCCATTGGATTGTTACATCACTGACTTAGCAGTTTCTCTTACCATCATTTTTGCAAAATAATCCATACACTGCAGAAACAGCCATTTAATTGGCAGATGATCCAGTCTGAAGACGTTGCTTAACAATGGAAAGTTTACTGTTTTATACTGATAAAGTAAACTAGAGTCTTTTGGAATTGGGAATGTTCAAATGTTAAGAGGATTGTTTCATTTAGAGGACTTAATGAGAAGAAATATATAGGTGCTTTCTCTTGCCATGTAGAGAAATTAAAATACAGTGGTGTAGGCAATGCTATCTGGCCAGATGGACTGTTCTTGGAGAACATGACTGTTTCTGGACAGCTTCCAGTATGTAGCAGATTAGGGGGCAGAAATCACATTGCAATGGCCAGGAGCAGCAGAGATGAGAGAGAGTGGCTCAGGAGAGATCATATGTGAACAAATCTTGAACACTGTTCTCTCTGAGTCAAAAGATAACACTTTAAAAATTAGATTCATTAATTTGTCTGACAGAGTTACTGAGAGAGGGGGAGAGATATGTATCTGTTACTCTCCAGATAGGACAATGGCTAGGGCTCTGTCAGGCTGTTCACTTGATACCCCATTTGCATGCAAGTGACCTCTTCTTTAATGTTACAAAACTGCTTCATTTGCTTATTTTAAAGGGAGGAAGGGAATGAAGAAGGGGGGCGGAGAGAGAGAGAGAGAGAGAGAGAGAGAGGGAATGAAGAGTCAGACTTTCTGAGACTTAGAGCAGTACCTGGGGGTAGTAGGCCAAGCTGAAGTCAGAGCCCATAAATCAACTCAGTCTTCTGCATAGGTGAAAAGATCCAAGTACTTGAACATCATCCACTGCCCCCTCAGAAGCGCATTAAGAGGACACTAGTATCAGAGGCAGGGCTTATACTCAAACTGGGGTATTTCTACATGGGCGGCAGGAATCCCATTTGACACCCCCTATTCTCATATTCCTGCCCCTAAAGTACTTTAAGAAAACCTAATATTCATTGAGTAAATGAGTGTACCTCCTTATAGTGAATATTTTATTGGATTAATCAGAAATACTGAGTTCAAGAGCTACTTTTATCACACACTAAATCAGATACAATTATCTTATTTTCTCATGGTGAATGCCTGTCACAGTACTAAAATTAGAATTAGATAAGAGGAAAGTAAGTTTGACGTGTTTTTACATCCGACTCTGTACTTCATACAATGGATGGAAGCCAAAGGAGAAAATAATGATTGGTTATTTATTATAATGAAGTAATAGTTTTAATCAGTTGAAAGTTCTACACTTTCAATATCAAGGCATTTCTATTAAAATGCTCTATTCTCAATATAGAAAAGAGTATAGCAGAAACTAGTACAAAAAATAAAGAACACATGTATTATCAGACTGCACATTAATATAGGAAAATGTGAGTTTGTTTCTACTGGGAAAAGTCTACACGGTGATTACTAGCAGTTAACATTGTTGTAGGGAAAAAAGGAAGGCATTTCACAGCTCACTGGTATCTTACATAAAATGTGTTTAGTATTTAGGCACACACCAGGAGACACCCATTGTACACAAGGCATGCCCAGTTGATCTCTCTTCACTTTAATGCCTAGTCAGTGAGTGGATCCTGCCACTGGGATGGAGGCTGTACTTCAGGAGTAGCCATGCATAAAGCCCATTGGATGGGCCAGCAGCAGCAGCAAGCACTAATGATCACTCCTCAGTGTCATCAACTGAGGAGACCAATGATGTGGTAACTTGGAAGTTGATCATGTCAGGCGTTGTCTTTTCTGGAAGAGACAATGGTGTATCCTTAGTGGGATTGCTACAAATTACTTTTATGAGTTTGTATTCTTTGCTCATAAAAACTTGGAGAGGTCAGGGAATAACTGAGACATCAGAGTGGGATGCTATTCATGTGATAATGAATGATAACTCATAATAAGTAAAATATGAGCAGAGGAGTCACCACATTGAGGCAAATACTGTTTCACATTGCATCAACCTGAATCTTCCAATCTATTGTAATGTTCAACGTTCTTTTAAAGGCACAGTTGAGATGCCTATTTGAGGATAATACCATGAGCGTTTGAGTGATTAATTTTAAATTACTTATCTCATTCAAAGTTAGTGAAGGAGAGATAGGGAGAGATAGGGATCCAAGAGCCAAGAACTCTACTGAGGTCTTCTACATCTGAGGGAAGGTACTTAACATGTTGAGCTATCACCTGCTACCCTCCAGGGTGCGCCAAATAGCAGGTGGTTGGGAAGAGCAGTGAATCTGGGACTCCAATGTAGACATCCCAATATGTGATGTGGGTGTACCAAATGATATTATAACTACTAGACAAAACTCCACTTGTTTTGTTAGCTTTAAAACTTTTTGGTAAATTTTGTAATGATAGCTGTGTTTCCAACAGGAAAATTATATGAATCTAGGAACCAAGTAGGAACGACCCTTCTTTTCAGTCACTGTTGTGGGAATATTTTCACTACTATCTAGCTATATTGGACTTCTCATAACAGGAGACTAGTGGACAGAGAAAGCAGTTGCTGTGTTGCCAGAAATAATTGAATTCTACTATCAAGGGAAGGTAAAGCCATCTTTCCAAAATGAGTTAGAAAGGATACAATACTTCAGTTATTCACTAGGCGCCCTTTGATGCTTCCAAGTTCAACATTAACTGTAAATGAGAAAAAGACATCACGCATAGCCTGGAAAGCATATAAAATACAGAGATTTGAGAATGTTGAATATACATTATAGGTTTGGGATTAACTAAATTAAAAGAACTGAGGCTGGTCTCACTAACTTTCTCATATTGTGTTTTTTAAAAGAAAATTGACTAATGAGTTTTTTCCAGCAGCAATAACTGACTGATAACTGAATATACTGGATTCATTGACTCCAATATAGAGAGTCAGAAGAAGTGAGCAGGGAGAAGAGCACAGGAAGGCAAACACTGTTATTTCTTTGTTTCTGTTCAAAGACTTTAGATGCTAAACTGCAGCTATAAGCATTTGTGCTATATTTTGGCAAGAGTTTTCTCTGGTATCAGAGAATGGTGCTCTGCTTGAATCCTGGGTAGGCCAGATGTTCTAGTGGATTAACATTTCACATGGCAACACTCAAGCAATGGCCTATGTTAGCTGGTATACAAATATGAATGCTCTCATTCACAGGGAAGAATGACAATGGGGCATATATTAACCACCCTTTATCATTGGTTGCCCATGAAGCTCTTCTCCAAATGTCCCTAATTATCTTCTCACATATTCTTTATTCATTGCTTTCCACTGTGTAACTGTGCATTTCCCAACCAATTTTTCTTTTAAACAATTTGTAATAATTTTTTTAAAAGTTTTATTATAGTCTGGGAGAATGCAAACTATTATTTTGGGGCATGAGTAGGAAGAATCTTATTTTGTAAATGTAACTTGCAAGTGAGTATATATATATATACTTTATTAGTTAGTCATGATTTCACCATGGATGAAAGAATATCTGAGGAGAGTTTGGCCAGTTGGAGAGCTTTTCTTTCTTGAGCTGATACATACCAAGTACTCTGAGTAGTAGATTTTAGAAGGAGGGTTGCAAGTAGAGGGAGCTGTTGTACTGGTCGTGAGGTGGCACCTGTGAATACATTGTGTGATTCTCATTGCCTTCTCTTCTGTACAATATGTGACAGTTGCAGTATAATTTTTAGGCACTCTTGTTCATAAACAAGAAATTTAGGGAAGGAGATTGACAAATAGGAGAGAGAGGTTGTATTTCCCTGTCTTCCTTCCATTGTGTGAAGAAAATTTCCTACAGGTTCCTCTGGCATATCTTTTCTATTTTTCTTTGTCTAAAGTATTTATTTGAAAGGCAAAGTTACAGAGAGAGAGGAAAAGGCATAAATGTGTGCGCATGTGAACACACACACACACACACACAGTGCCAAAGAACTGGTTTCCTTCTGGTATTTTACTTTGGCAATGGTCAGGTCTTCCTGTCTCTCATATGGTTTCAGGATCCCAAGCATTCAAGCCATCCTTCACTACTTCCTATGGCACATAAGCAGGAAATTGGATCAGAAACATACCATCCAGAAGATGACAGCATCTCATGACAGATTACACTGCTACACCATAATGTCAACCCCTTCTCTTTTCAATGGCCCCTCCCCTTTTGCTTTTTCAATTCACATATGACACACAAGAGGTGTGGTTTCACTTCCTTGTGATTATTAAGTATTTGCTACAAGAGCAAAACTATTTTGCAAGGAAGAGGGGTGAAAGACTTTGTAGTGAACCAGAGCAAAATTTACTCCATAAAGTGTTAGAAATTACAATCAACGTTGTGTATGTCTAGAGAACAAAGGCATGGTAGGAGAAGAAAATGCAGAATTTCAGGCAAGAGTGTATGGATACTATTCAAAGTGGTCAAAATGTAACTCCTATTTTGCTGCTGCATTTAGATGTAGGAGAAAGAGAGCATGAATAACAATGAGTAGTAAATAAATCAGGAGTGCAGTATCAAAGACTCAACTGTGGAAAGCCTTTCAAAGAGAAGTGATCTTACACCTGGGGAGGAGGCAGAGGATGACCTTGCGTTTCTGCTACCCACATGCAAGACCAGGTCCTGAGTCCTGTATTCATCCTGGCCCAGAGTTTACATTTATGGCCATTCTAGGATAGGAGATCTTTCTTAACTCTCTCTCTCTCTTTGGCTTTGAGAGAACTAAAGTAATAGTAACTGGAGAGAGAAGTGAATTTAAAATATTATATTACCCATGGTTATAATGCAAGAATGGGGGAACATCAGGCCTGTAAGCCATAGAAAGCCAATGAAATTATTTGATCTTGCTCTGCCTGGAGCAGACTTGAAAACAAGTGAGTCTATAGCTGGCTAACTTTAAGTTGATCATAGTATATAACTCGTGAATTATATTATAAACATCTAAATGCTCTTGGCAGAAATAAAGGTTGCCCACCCTTGATAGAGGAAGTTAGATGTATAGGTTTATCTCAGGTGTATTCAGTTGCTCATGTGTAAGCTGAAAATCATATTTACCTAGATGTGATTTGAGTCATATATGTGTTTGTTCTTCTGATACACTTTTGAAGCCTAGGCTAGAAATTGGTAAATTCTTTTCATAAACAGCTGATTAAATCCATATTTCCCAACTGCCTTTCTCATCTGATTCTCACACTCCAGGCCACTATGTACCCACTCTAATCATTCAATAGCAAAATGCTAAGGGAACTATAAACATTCCCCTGAATCCCAGAGACCATTAAAGTTGTTCAGATTAGCCAATCCATAAGGAATCTCCCAAACCCTTCTTATCTCACCCCTTTACCTTACAAAAGATGTACTCTTTAATTCCAGCTCACTGAACCTAGGTGAAATCTGATGTGACAGCCTTTTCTGGCTTGGACAACTAAGAAAACAAGTCCTTTTTCCCCCCTCCACACAACTGAGTGAATGTTTCGTATCCCAGCATAAGATGACTTTAAGATTTACAAAACACTAGATTGGTGATTGCAGACAGAATACAGTAGAGAGAGTGGTGGGGATACAGAAAGTGAACAAGAGAGGTGAGTGGTTGTAATTAAAGCAATGATGAATACTAACCTGAAGAAGGAAAGTAGGGCAAGGGTGCACGACCACAGAAAGACTCAAGTATAGTTGGAACATTTTACACTGAAAGTGCAGTTATGTGTGCTGACTGTGGAAATAGTTCATTGTTACAGAGTAACAGAAATAGTTGTCAGGAGTCACCAAGTAAGGGAAACTGGGAGTCCTGTGTGCTTCTTCAATGATCCTTGTAGATGTTGAATCCACCAAAAACAATCAAAATACTAGCAGAGGAGGGGAAGATGTGAATCTTGGGAAAGCCTCAGATTAAGAAATCGGTAGGTCAGTTGTGTCCAAAGTGAAGAGGAGCGGTGACTCGTGTCACTGACGCCCTACTCTGAAGGAGCAGTTGCAGCAGTACAAAATGGGCTGAATCTGGACTGCCTCTTCCCTCAAACACCTGAGATTTGAAAGCAAGCCACGTACCAAATAAGAGCGACAGTAGGAAATCAGAATTCTTATTTATGAAAAAGTACCCTGTACTCAGCAATAGTTAATGAAGATATTTCCCCTACACATTTCATTAAATAAATGCTATGAAACATCATGAGTTTTATTATTATTCTAAAATTTAGTTAACAAAAATTCACTTTCACTGTTTTTATGACTATACAAAGTTTAAAGTGTAGCAGACACCACTCTGTTTAAAAATATTTTGTTGCATTTTCATAAAAATCATCTTGAGATTTATAAATCTCATTTATTTGTATTCTCTGAGCCAAGCCTTCCCACTTTACAAATAATAACCTTTGTCTCATAAGCTTTTGTATGATTACATATCAAATTTACTTTTTTTGTGCTTTCCTTACACTAGTTAAGCATTTAAAATGGCCTAATGGTTCTTGAACTACATTAGTCGGGACCAGGCACTATGCACACTTTCTAGCTGTGCAAAATCATGTTATTTACAATATGTTGCTCACTCTTGTGACTGCTGTACAAGGTGTAACACACAATATTCATGAGCAACACTCCCTCATGGGTGTACCAGTTTATAGACTGTGGCAGAAGTGGCTCAGATGGCAGTGTAATACGGCCTTTTCTTCTTTCTCGGGGCAGAAAGATTTATACTGAGTGATTACCTTTTGTTTTATGAATGCCACTTACTCTATTTAAATTACATTTATAAGGAAATCACAGACCTCAGATGTAAATATTTGTGCCACACTTAGCGTTGTGTCAGAACGCTTTTTTGGGTACGAGCCATCTCCTCAAGAGTGCTGATCTATATTTCATTTGTTACAAGGATTGGGAAGTAGTTGTACTTGCTGAAATTATGTAAGGAGGGAATACTCTTGCTTTTCTCCCTTTTGGGGAAGGACATGTGCTGGGAAAGATATTATAGATTTAGGAATACACAACTGGTTTGCAGTCAGTAGGGACAAGGCAAGGGATGCAGAGATTAAAGTCAACATGAGTTTTTAGATGATAGAAGGTAAATATTTTTATATTATTCTTCCTGCAGCTATTCCTTTCACCATAGCATCTGAAGCAGGTTGTGTTAAAAACAGACAGAGGTAAAAATCCAGTTAACATTATAATCACATGCATAGCACTCTACTAAGTAAAGAATTAAACAGATACCAAGTAGTAAAAAATCCCATGGTTTCTCAAGAATATAGACAAATGCTGTAAACCATAATTAAACATCAAAATTTCAACCTCACTCAAGTAGATTGCAGTATTTGTGTGTATGTGTGTGTTTTGTATATTAGCTACCATAGTTCAGGGAAAATATAGGATATTTGTCCTTTAGGGTCTGGCTGATTTTACTAAGTGTGTTGGTTTTCAGTTGCAAGCTGCTGCTGCTCTTTTGTCAAAAGGATAATTAGTGTTGCATTTTGTGTGTATGTATGTGTGTCTGTGTGTAACACAACTTCTGGTTTCAGTGGCCAGTCGATGGACACTTGGGTTGATTCTGTATATTAGTTATTGTGAACTGAGCCACAATAATCATGTTGTCTGTAAATCTTTCATACGGTGGTTTCATTTCTTTGAGTTAATTCCCAGGAATAGGCTGGTTGGGTCAAATGGTAGATCTGTTTTCAGATCTCTGAGCAATCTCCAAAACGTTTTCTTAATTTTTTCAATTTATTCTGAGAAATGTATCATAATATTTAATTTTCATTAAAAAAACAAGACAACTTCCATTAATAGATACTCAGATTCTTCCAGCCTTTGACCCTATTCTCATTTTTCAAGCTCTGTCTGTTCACTGGAGACAGCTCTGTCAACAAGGCTTTGTTGGGAAAGTCTAATGACAGTAATATTAATTTGATGTATCAATCAAATATAGTCATCTCGGAATACCCCTGCCTCTTACACAATTCAAACACAAGTTAAAGCAATTAATTTTAGTTAAGATAATTATTTTCCATCTGGACAACCATTTTCTTACCTGCTGTGTGTTGTTACAATGAACTTGTTGCACTGAACTGGAATCCTTAAAGAGAAACATACAAACAAACAATTACATGCTGTAATTATGTAGCTGGCAGCTGAGGCCTCTGAGTTCTTTTGTGACTTACTGTGGTTCTACCAGGACCTTAAGATTGACTACTTTTATGTGAGATGCAATTTCAAAACTAAATTTCTTTAAGTTTTCTACTAGAAAAATAAAATTTGGTAAAATCTAAAAATATGAATTAGGTTTGCTAGACACTGTGGAGTCTACATTAAAATCTGGTAAATATTCCACAATAAGCCTTTAAAAATCAAAACCTTTTCTGGAAAATACATTATGTAATTCTCATTCAGGAACTGGAATAAAAGTTGAGGTACTTGTAGTCTATTCCCAGAACTGTGGTTAGCTAGTTGTGTGAAGTCAGCAATTATTTAACCACCCTGGAACTCTGTCAGTTCTGCAGCAAAATACAGGGGCTAAGCTACATTATCTACAAAACCATCTTAATACTTAAAACTAGATTGATGGTTTTCTTGTTTGCTTGAAAATCAGCAGACCTAATCAAACAATCAATTGATTCAATACATTTATGGGCTTGATTAAAGAGGAAAAGAGAATTTCATGTTATAGTTTTTGAGCGAGTTGGAAATACGTATGAATTGAAAGGGAAAGAGAATTCTGTGCTATGCTTGATGTGTGAGCTGGGGATGCACATGAATTGAAAGGGACAAGATCTATCAAACTTATCTCTACATGTCTAGGTAAATAACCGTGAATTCTTTGCTGATCTGTGGTCTCTGAGACATTATTTCATTTTCCTGATAAAATGCAGTAAACATGATAAACTAAGCATGAACTGTACTAGAGACAGATTTCTATCACTTGATAGGATTTCTTTTGAGGAATGTGTCATTAGGTTATTTTGATATTACAGAACTCACCCAGAGATCTAGATGGCTATGATGTCACTAAGGGTACATGGGTTGGATGACTTATATGCAATCTATTTCTGACTAAAATATCATGTGCTGCACAATTTTAGGATTGTTTTTGACTGCCTCATTGGATTTTCTAAGTGATAAAATCATTTATTTATATTTAAAATCTTTATTCAAAATTTAGAGGTTTCAATCTTTATGATAAATTGTGATAATTTTTCAGGTATCTGTAGCTACAATAAGTTCTTAATTAGGAAGACTGATGGAAACATAATGAAGTCATTACTCGGTAATTGCAGGCCTATCACTTATATGCCGTCACCTGTGTTCTTTCTGAGATAACTGCTTCTATATTTGTGTATACACACACGCATGAATGCAAGTAAATATACATACATTTATTGCAAAAGAAAGGCAAAACAGCTAGCAGAGATGTATAAAAATATAAAAAAAATGGGCGAAAAGAGGAACGAAACAAGAGAATTTGAGGAGCAAAGACAAAGAAGTAAATAGCACTGAGCGGTGAGAAGGCAAGCTTCCCATGAACGAAGGGAGATCCTAGTCTCATAGTACCTAATGTCCATCATGTGCAAATAAGTATTGTGCAGGAGACACACTTCAATCCCTGGCTGGCAAGGAGGCAGAGCAGAGTACGGGAAAACAAAAATATTTGCTTCACATCCTAAGTTTGCTCACATTCTGGCTTTGTGATCATGAGGTATTTAAAATTTGGTGCCTAACAGATTGATTTTTTCTAATTGGAATGAAAATAATACTGGCCTTGGTGGCTATTTTTGGGACCAAGTGGAATAATTCATGCAAAATAAATTTGCTGGATCTCTTAAGTTTAAAGAAAATTCAAGATTTGTGTATTTTCAATTTAAAAAATCCCTTTCATTGATTTGAGAAGGGAGGAGGAGAGAGAAATAGTGTTTCCATGCACAAGTTTCCCACTCAAGCCCTCGCAGTGGCCAGGATCGGTCAGAGTGTGGAAATTCAATTCAGGTTTCCTGTATATGGCATCACTGCTCCCCTAATCTGCATTAGCAGGAACTTGGAGACAGGAACCAAATCTGCATTACAGAATCCATATGCTTAGCTATGGAATTTGGACATCTTAGTTGAATCTTAACCATTAGCCTAAACACTGGCTCCTGTTTTCATCTTTTAAAAGGAAGCCACAACAGTGATCCTAAGAAACCATGTTTTTAAAATATTGTAAAGTTAGGAACACACCATGTTCAAAACATTATCTCAGTTACTTGTTGGGCTCCCTAGTTACACTTGGTTTGTTGAAAGCGGAGGCAGGTGTTTGTCTAATATTTAAGAAGTTGTTTTAGTTGTCTGAAGCACATATTGAAGAAATTGGGTTCAAGCTCAGGCAACATGTTTGATTCTTGTTTCCTGCCACTCTGGGTACCGGGAGGAAGTTCTGGTGACCCAGTACTCGGGTTTCTATCATCCAAAAGGGAGACCTGGAATGAGTGAATCAATAGATGGGAGCACACTGTTTATCTTCCTTTCCTCTCTCTAGCTCCCCAACCCACCCGTTAAATAAGTATGCAAATATAAACTGTGACTTAGATCCATAAATTACCTCAATGCATGTATTTCTTTCTTTTTTTGATGCACTCATTTCTTCCAGTGATTATCAATGTAATGCAATGTTCATTAGTTTAAATTACGTGTGACCTTGGTGTGAAGCTGTTCAGATATTGTAGAATATCCTGCAATTTTGTTTTAAAGCACAATCTCTGCCATTTCATTCTTTTTTTCTCTCCTATTTACTTTCTTCTCTTCTTTCCATCATCCTCTACCTCCTCATCCTCTTTTTTTTCCATGTACCTCTCATTTCACATAATTAGAATGATCAGCATTACAATCCTCCACAGGAAATCATTGTCACAGGTATTTCTTGAGAAATGGTTTATTTAGGAAGACAGCTCTTCCTGTAGTCTGTGGAGCTGTAATACTATTGGTCCTCTTTAAAAATAAAAGGGGAAAAAGAAAATAGCATGGTTCAAATGAAAGAAAAAGTGGTTTCATAAGACCTAATTTTGTTCCTATTCTTCCTGTCACGCCTCTGTTATCTTGGCTCTCCCTCCAGGGCCTCGTTTCTTTGTTGACTTCGGCTTTGTTTTATTTTGTGAGCCAGGATTGACATTTCCTTCCTCTTCTTAGGTTTGATAAAATAGGTTTGATCTGTGCATGTACATATTAGGGAATGGGGGGTCGACACATAGTTGGAAGTATGTAGTACAATATTTATACTCTTGGTGCCTTTTGTTTGATCACTTCTTGGCTCTTACTCATATAAGTTTTGTGATCATGGACATATCAAATTCAAGACCCAAGTGCCACAATAATGAGGCGAGCACACAGAATAGACATTTGGGAGATTATGATTACAGTTGTTATAAATTTGGGGCGTGGCACAATAACCTAGTGGCTAAACCCTTGCTTTGCATGTGCGAGTATTCCATAGGCACAGCTTCGTGTCCTGGCTGTTCCACTTTCCATCCAGCTCCCTGCTTGTGGACTGGGAAAGCAGTAGAGATCCTCCAAAACCTCGGAGCCCCGTATTCACCTGGAAGACTAGAAAGAAGCTCCTGGCTCATGCTTCGGGTCAGCTCAGCACCGTGCCATTGTGGCCGCTTGAGTAGTGAACCAGAGGACAGAAAATCTTTCTCTCTTTTTTTTTTTTTTACTCTTTGTAAATCCAACTTTCCAATAAAAATAAATTAATCTTTTTAAAAAGAAATGTTACAATTTTGATAAAATTCACAAATAGTTAAAACTGAGATGATCAATTAAGCAAAGGATAAGAAACATGAAGAGAATTACAAGTTAAATAAAATGTAAATTGTCCCAAGGTGGTGAGAATTGGAAATAACTTCTCAGGAACAGCAAGTTGGAAAAAAATCACATTGCAGAGGAAGGAAGATGCCTGTACTAACCTGAGGTAGCCTGTGCAACTTTCTTCTTTCAAGTCAGCACGTTTTATCTTAATTCCTTCTTTGGGCACTCATAACTGTACCACCGTCTTATTTCTGTGTATGTCTATTTTAAACTGCATATTAATGTTTATGGGTGAATTGTATCTACATAATATATCTATGTCTTGGCATACAAAAGCATAGTTACAGGAATACGCACTCAACAAAAGGTAGAGAAGTGATATACATCATATGATTTCTTTTGTATTTTTGAATGTACCTTAATATCGTGTACATTTGTATATCATTTTGATTCATGAATTATCTACAATAATTCTTCCATACTCATCTCTTTTATGCTTTTCGTATGTATAGGCCCAGGTTCTCTTCTGACAGTGACATCTCAATATTTTGTACACATTTGTTATCCAGTTCAATTCTCTGTGTTTTATTCTGTAGAATGATTCAAGCATTCTCTGTATACTGGCAGCATCATCAATGTCTGGGAGCCTGTTGTAAATACAGATCTTAGTTTTACCATCATTGGATTCCACAATAAAGATCCCTGTGAAAGTCACATAGAAACTCAGGTTTTCGTAAGTCTCTGGAGTATTTTTATTCCCACTAAAATTTGAGAGGCACTGTTGTAGATTATCATATAGTAACTCAAATAAATCTCAAAAATGACATTGAAATAGGGTTTATTTATAGTGACATGTCGGTTGAGGTTGTGAAAGTGAGTTTCTGTGAAGGCTTTGACCCCAATTTAGAGATTCACCTTTCAACTTATGCTGCCCTTATGTGGTGTCTTGGTCACTTTAAATAAAAACTGGAAGAATGAGCCTGAATTCTAAATAAACCCTAAAAGCAGTGTTGTTTGTTTCCACACAGCTTTGGTTAGGATTTTGTAACATAGCACCATCTACTTAAAACATATATTATTTCATTTGAGGAGAGAAGAGCAAGAGCAATAAAAAGTGAGAGAATTTCCATTTGCTTATTTCTTCCCAAATGCAAATGAGGCTGGTGCGCCTAGGTCAAAAGCAGGATCTGAGAACTCAACCAATATCTCCATGTGGATGGCATATGCCCAGTTTTTTTAAGCCGTTTTCCACTGTATCCTAGCTGTTGCATTAGCCAGAAGCTAGAGTCAGGAGCAGGAGGCCACATACCCACTCAACAGTACCAATTTGACCTCTCGAAAGATACAGAAACATTGAGTTCTGCATAAACACTAGATATCTTTGCCATCTACCCACCGCCCTGTTCCTCATACAGACCACTCCTTTGAAGGCTTTAGCAAACACATCATCACTTTCTCTCGTAAATCCAATCCCATCATTCCTGTTTATATCTTATTGCAACTGAGAATATTTAAGATTTATTTCTAACTAAACAATTTTAGATCATAATTTTGATGTACAACATTAACAAATCAGCCTTCAACTGTGTATTAGATTATCCATACCACATTTTGAAAACTATACAAAATGGAAACTTTAGTACACAGTAATTTGTGTGAGAATTTATGCATTTTTCTGATAATCTTATTTCTCAGTTTTTCAGCTGTGTATTTAATTTTTTGAGGCATTTCTCTTGCCTATTTTGAGATTAATGAAGACATTCATTTGTCTTGAAATAATATTTGGCTGCTCAGCGTTTTGCCATTAGCTGTAGTCAGGAATATGTTACTATTATTAGTGTTTGCTGTATTTCATCTTTTTGAGGTTATTTAGTCTCCTGACAGGCTTAGTAGTCCATTTTTACTTTAAAATCATGGAGAATATCCATTTTTTTTCTCTACAACAACTACAGTTAAATAAAAAGAAAGCTATGATAGGAATTTGACACCTTCTGATGGATACTAGAAATATAACCATCCTGAGAAAAGAACAGCATTCTTTAAAAGAGCTGAAATCACTAGTTTCAGGAAGGGCAAAGACAAGAGAGGTAGGTAATGTTGACACAGGACTCCTTCAATAAGCCAACAAACAATTTGTGAGCAGTTATCAAAAGGGACACTTAGAAGAAATGGGGCTCATATGACAGCCATGTTTTTCTGGTTACAGGCCAAGGATTTGATGCACAATCTCAAATCGGAAAAATGGATTGCTCTCTCTTTTTTTTTCTTAACTCTGTGTCTCCAAAAAGGAGGGTCCTCTTAAACATTCCACAGCAGTCAGAAAAACTCACATGCAAAACTTTCCCCTTTTTATGTCTTATGTTTTATACCAACAAACTGGATTTGAAAATTAGATGGAAACTTGCATTAAGTTCCTTAAGGTTACTTCCCTATCATCATCAGAATCTCAAAACTTGTATTAGAAATGTGCAGTGACTTGCATCAGCTTCTGTATCCCTCCGCCCAGGACAATTGGATGGATACCTTTCTATTCTCAGGACGATACCATTTTTCTAGTCCATGTCTTACTTTGTCTTTGCATAAACCTTCCCTTGGATTTTTTTTAAAGATTTATTTATTTTTATTGGAAAGGTAGATATACAGAGAGGAAGAGAGACAGAGAAGAAGATCTTCCGTCCGATGATTCACTCCCCAAGCGGCTGCCATGGTCATAGATGAGTCAATCCAAAGTTAGGAGCCAGGAGCATCTTCCAGATCTTCCATGCAGGTGCAAGGTCCCAAGGCTGTCCTTGACTGCTTTCCCATGCCACAAGCTGGGAACTAGATGGGAAATGGGGCTGCTGGGATTAGAGCCGACGCCCATAGGGGATTTGGGCCTGTGCAAGCTGAGGACCTTAACCACTATGCTGCTGTAGTGGGCCCCTGCCTTGGATTTCTTTCACCAAAGAGAGCTCCAAGGCTAAAAAGCTTCTCCATCTCTGTATACTCATGCTCTTCCTATTGAGCCTCATCTCCCACCTAACCTTCTCACACACCTGAATAAATAGGACTCCTACAATTTTCAAAAAATTTATGACTGTGCAATGGTCTACTAATATTAAGTATTTTTATTTTGGCTTCATGGGTTCTTTACCCCTGAAAATGGAACTAAACCATTTAATTATAGCTGCATGCAAAACTGTTTACTAAATTTAAATTGCAAAGTCATAAAAGTCATGTGGCTACATGCTAAATATCTATAATATAGAAAAATATTTTTATAATATAGAAAAATTGTACTGCTTTCTATTATGTAATCCATAGAAGACTTGATTTATATTGAACCTTTTATAACATTTTTCTACTAAAAATATTTCATCCATAATGTTTTTACACATAAAATACTATTTTTGTTACTCTGCTCTTTATGTTGTTAACAATACATTTTGATGACTTTTTTTTAACTTGAAAGCATTCAATTGTTTCATCTGTCTTGGGGCTGCCTAGGGATTTTGTGTTTCCTTTTATCAATTTATTTACATAGTGCAAAAGCAGACAGATTCTCGGGTTCTCGCCCTCCAAAGTTGAGGCTGTCCTTTCCTGCAGTAATGCCTAGCATAATCAGTGTTTGCTCACTCACAGACAAATGCTATCTCTGAGCTCAAAACAGGTTAGCAAATGTGCTGAGGTCACTGGGGGCATCTGCAAAAGCGTCGTCTGCAGACAGCAGTCTCTCTCCACCTCTCACACAAAGAAATGAAAATTTAAAAAAAGAAACCACTGCCATTTGAAAGTGGATTTAATACAGCCAACCTACCTGTATAGCAGATTGCCTACCGGTACACTGTAGTCTCAGTTCTTCCTTGTGATCAGGTGGCTGCTGGGGAGTTCAGCTTGCTTAGTATCACGAGACTATGATACTAGTAACCTGGGCAAAGGATAAAAATTTCAAAGTTCAGTTTCTTTGAGAACATATTATTTTTAATTAGGAAATCAGATTTAGAGAGAGAAGGAGAGACAGAAAGAACCACTGGTGCATGCCCCACATGGCCATGATGGCTAAGGATGAGCTATCTGAAGCTGAGAGCTTTTTCTGGGTCTCCCATATGCGTGTAGGGTTGCAAGACTTTGGGGCAACTTCTACTGCTTTCCCAGGCCACAAGCAAGTAGCTGGATGGGAAGTGGAGCAGCTGGAACATGAACCAGTGCCCATATAGGATCCGAGCAACTGTAAGGTGACAGATTAGCCAATTAGCCATTAGGTTATCATAACAGGTCTGAGCACATTTTTTTTTTTTAAATTATAAAGGTGAAGCATTACAAACTGGGAAACACATTTTAGGCAACTCAAATCAAGAAGCACTCAATTCAAGTTGACATGTCTGTTCTAAGAATTTTTTATATTTTGTCAATTTGGTGTTAATTACTTTGCTATCCCAAAGTTCCATCAACAAGAAGTAGAAAAAGGAAAAAGTAAGAGAGAAAGGCATTTATTTAAGTCCTGTACAATTGTAGCCTATGGAGGTTCCTTAGTTTCTTAAAATTTGGATTTCTATAAGATTGTGCCCTCAGAATAGCAGTGTCTCCAAGGTTCAAGTAGCCTCTGTCACCCATTAGTGCCCTTGTTTTGGTGTGTTCTATGCTTTTATTTAAGTATGATTAATTTAAAAGTAGTCATATTGGGCCTGGCACGGCGACTCAATTGGTTAATCCTCACCCTGGGATCCAATATGGGCACCAGTTCATGTCCTGGCTATTCTTCTTCCCATTCAGCCTGGAGTGGAGGATGAACCAAGGCCTAGAGACCCTGCACCTGTGTGGGAGACGCAGAAGAAGCTCCTTGCTTTAGAATGACTCAGCTCTGACCATTGCAGCCATTTAGGGAGTGAGCTGGTAGATGGAAGAATTCTATCTGCTTATCCTTCTCTTCTATAAAATCTGCCATTCCAATAAAAATCAATACATCTTTAAAAAATGTAGGCATATTAATTTAGCTCTAGTTTACATTAAAGGAATTTTCAGAATATTTAATGAGTCATGATGCTGAATGTGAAAGTGCCCATTCTTTGCAGAGGGAAGTTAATTTTTATTATGTGCTCAAATGATAAATATAAATGCATTAGTTTAAAAGTGGGCGAAGTGTTATAAGCACCAGATGATAAGGCAGATCACTGCCAGTGTTCTGAAAGTGTCACTAGTCTTCCTTTCAAATGTTTTACCTGAGAGCTCAAGGATGATATTACACTGACATCCCATATCATACATTCTCAGTTCTCCTCAGGTTTATGTTTTATAGAAATGTAATCAAGAATAATGAACTGTGTATGTTTGGGTGATCTCTGGGTATATGTGTGTGAGTGTTTATTCTCATTGTTGCATAGAATTCCAGTCTTTATTCATATGAGGACCTATCTTTTTAAAATGGATATTTGGTTATTAATTTCAGTCAGAGGTTTTGCAAGTGCCCATAGTGCAAATACTGTTAAAGTGCATGTCAGTAATCATATATACAGATATATACACACTATTATTTCATATCCCTGACTTCTGTGTGAAAATGTTGCTTATTATTGTTTGCATTTCATTGGTTTGTAGGAATCTTTATATTGACTAAATATGGTATTTGCCTGATATAAATAGTGTAGATTTATTCTTTGTGATTTATCTTTCATAATCAATGTTATCTTTGCTAAATATCCTAATAGCTTGCTTTTTTCAATTTTCCATTATAGTTAGTACTTCTTTAAAGCTTCTTAAACAAATACTTATATTTGCCTAACTCAAGGCCGTTAATACAATTCTATGGTTTTTAAAAGCTTTATTTATTGTTATTTTTAGATGTAAAATTCTATCTTGAACTGACTTTTTGTGTGGCTTGATTTACTTCAACACAGCTAAGTGGCTTATTTTACTCATCATTCTGCTCAAACTGATGTGTTTTAGTGAAGGTCATCAAATAAGTGTATGTTTGTTCTTAACACTCTGCTCATTAAATTATTTAAAGGCTTTCTATGGAAACAGCAAATTTCAAGCTCTCTAGCAAGGTTATAAAACATTTCACCATTGTAGTTCAAATTGGTTTTCTGACATAAAGAATTATATAATCTTATATTATTTTACAATTTGCCATGTATTTGTGCTGCTTCACTCACTCTATATTACAACATCTGAAATTAAGGAGATACTGTTGTTATGTTCATTACATAGATGAGGAAACTAAAAAGTAGAGTGATATTGTCCAATAACTGTTACAGTAGCATCTAAATGGATGTATAGATCGGATGGCCATGTATGCTATTGTTTTTCTCTGCCAGATTCTGATAGTTTGTTTTCTAGTATTCAACTTTATTTCAGGGAATTTCTTATTTTTTTTTTTCTAGAATGTGGGAAAGGATAAAAAAATACTGCTTATATTATAAAGAAATCTTCTTCCTAGATTTATTTTCCTGAAAGTGGAAATCTGGACACTGAAATTATATAAAATGAAATTAGGAAGGAGGAAATATCATGGGGACTAGGTAATGTTTAGAAGCTCAGGGATGTCTTATTGGTCTTGTCTCCCAGTTGCTCTTGTTAAGCCAATTGTGAGGGCTGCTTGATATTTGGAGCTGGTGGGGAGCATGGGAAATGGCAGGAATATGTGTAGTAACTGAGACTCCCCCATTTTTCCTTATAGCTGGAAAACTAAATAATTTGATTTTTAAGTTTAATTTTAGCAATGCAGTCCCAGATTTTGACACCTAGAAAACTATGAAAGAACAGGAAAAAATAATCTATAAATTGATTTGTCTTTATAAGACTTAATCTTGAGTCCCTCTTAATTCTAAATTGCTGTGTTAAACATGGACTGAGAAGCCAAATGGGCATATGTGAGTAACACATCTTTTGGGAGTGCAATTTTTCTTTATCTTAATAGCATATCTCCATAAAATCTTGTGGCTTCTCACTTATTATTCTTAAACGTGTACTAAAGTGTAGTTTAAGAGGCTGACTTGAGTGCCGATGGCCATCTCTTATGCTTCTTCATGGTCTGCACAGCCAGTTAACTGCTCCTCAGCATAATTCCTATTCATATTCTTAAGATAATACTTTATAAAAGTGAAATGTCGTGGGTATGTGCTTCTCCAACTGTGAACAGTGGCAACTATGACTTGATAAATAATGTTAGAGGAGATGAAATAGATTGGAATCTGGGAAAAATAGATAAATGACATCTTCATGTTTACACAAAGCATTTTGAAGCCTATGTTTTCCTTCATTTACTCATCCTTTATTTCTTTAAGGCTTACTGGCCTTTTAGGGAGCCCTTTTCTCTATATTTGTGCAATGCATTTTCTTTTGAATTCCATATTAAAGGATATGGCATAGTTTTGTATTAATTGCTAATTTCTTGAATTGTGATTATTCAAAGGAAATTACCTACTGGCAATTTATGATGTGATTTAATGTATAGCATTGATTGCCACATAGATGCTCATGTTTTATGGAAAAATATGTACCATTTAATGGTTGTATTATTGACTTCTCTGTAGATCATCCTTATTCTGTAATTTTGTTGTCTGAAGGGCAAGAATAATAATTTGTTTTTTGAAACATGGCCCATACAGCAATGTTGAAGCACATACTATTGGAAGCAGATAATGCTGTGTTGTGAATTTTAAAATTTATGTGTGAGAGTTATTATGTAACAGGCCTCTTATCTTAGGTCATCTGTAATCATGAGCACTCTGTATGATTTCTAGTAAAAAAAAAAACTATTTTAGAGTTGAGTTTCATATAAAGACAAACAGAACTTGCTTTCATGTGTTGCATTAGTAAAAAGGCACAACCAATCTATTTCTTGTCTAGACTACTATATAAAAAAAAAGAAGTGACCTTAAATGATTTTTTATTGAACATGGTAATATAGATACTTGGACTTCACAATATTCAGACAGATATTCAGGCACTAAGTCACTTTGATAAGAACTATGAAAAACAACAGGAAAAAAGTACTTGGTTTCAGTATAGCAAATGAGAAAAAAAAACAGTTAAGAAAACAGAAAGGGAAGAGATGGTTCTATCTCCGCTCTTCCATTTTCATGCAGAATAGCATGGACAGACACATCATGCCTGCTGCTTAAAAGTGGGGGAAAATACTAAGATCTTAGACTTGATACCTATTCCCAAACTTGGTATAATAAAAATCAATGACCTATGGGGCACCTTAGTTCCCTCCCTAAGGTCTCCCAAGATCTATATATGTGATCAGGTGACTTAAAAGATCTCACCATCTACCCCTCCTCAACCTCAGAAGAAAATATAATACGACTCCAGTTATTGTGGAGTAAAACGAGAATGGAAACAGAAGACATTGCTTTGGAGATCAGAGCTGCATCTTTCACTGCAAGACCAAGTACTTAATAAAATCCAAGGTATGTAACCACAGGCCAGTGCTCAGTTATAACCTCTAGAATTGCCTCATCATCAGGAAAAGTTCTAGGCTCCAGTGACAGACTCAACTGATATTTATCACCATTAGGATCATGTCAACTGTGAAATCTGGGCATGCCACATCTTCGTGCCAGCCTGAGAGTCGAAGAACTGCATTTATCATCCCTGTTGAAACTTGGTCAGAGAGCAAGAAATCACAGGAATATGTCTTAGTACTCAGTATCAGACTGGAAAAATCCAACGAGAAGATGATGATAGCTCTGCCATAGGCCAGTGCTTGTGGCTGTACTAAGAGTTTTGGTTTTTGCTTAATTTGGCTGAATAACTGCCTTGTTATAAGGCTGATTGGTAAGATTGTCAGGATAGAGATGATCAAATAGTTCATATGCCTAAGATCTCTGGACTGTGAGTTTTTCCAATTTCACAGAGCTCTGCATTCCCATCTTCTGGCTTGAGAAGGAAGTGGGAGTGAGTGGCAAAGCACAGCATTGTCAGGTAGCATCTTGTTCATCTTGTTCCCCATTTCCCACAGGCAGGGTGAAGCAAGATGTTTAAGATAGCAGTAACATTCTTCAGTGAATTTCAGCACATCTGACAGTGACTGACTGCTATGTGCCTAGCATTGAACAAATACAGAGAAAAGTATTCGGAGATAAGTGAGATTCTGAGATTCCTCAGGTGGTCCTTCAGAGAGAAGGCACACTCAAAAAAAAGAAAGAAAGAAACATACATCTAATCTAGGTGGCTGAAAAGTCAACTCTTCCTGGGAAGTAGAGCAGGCCAAAGATGATACCAGTAGGATGGCACTGGGTTCATCCTTGAGGCTCTAGACAAAGAAGTTTTGGTTTAAGAAACTGGAGCCATGAAAATCCCATATTGTTTGAAAGAAGGCACAGGTTTTTTTTAAGTACTATTAAAATCACTTGAATTAAAGACAATCAAGGTTTCAGTGGTATCAGAAATGGAGATTGATGTAAAAAGAGAAAGATTTCAGAGTTACTTGGGGACTTGAAACTATATAATTTGATGAGTAAATGAGAGAATCAAGGAACAAATCTTTTTATAGTTTGGAGTATCTGTCAAAAGTTGGTGACATTGATTTAACCCTGCAACCTTACTTTTTACTTAATTCTTCTATTGCCTAGCAACTTCAAACAAAATTGTATTTTGTTCCATTTCTTTTATATTTTGGTGATTTAATGATCCTTAAACTTCTCAAAGATACACAATTTTTCTTTCCTCCATTGAAAACATATCTAGGAAGTTGGTTGTCATAAGTATCATTTGTTCATCAGTGTCATGCCATGAAATGTATGTGTCTACAGAGCATTTTATATTGTAGTTTAGGTTAGTATTACTGAAAAATCAAAACTGCCAGCAATTCAATCATTAAAAAATACAGTTTATCACAAAGATGCTGTGAATCTTGTTACAGACTGATGCTATAGAAATTCCTATACCCCAAAGCTTGATGTCACAAACTTGGGAGTTTATCTTCTAGTAATTAATCTACAACTGCAAGAGCACATGAAATTATTTTCAATAAAAGTAAGTATACAACCATTGTATAATACTATTAAATGTCAACACACTGGCAATTTGAACTTCTTACAACAGAGAGACAAAAATAGAGTCAAATAATTAAAAATGAGAAACTATATGGAAAAAGAATTTCTGTGTCCAGTCAATGGCCCGGTAGGAATCACATGGATTTTAAAAGCCTACTAAATGTACCTGTTAGTACTTCAGGATAGGAGCAACCTTAATTATGTCTCATTATTTTTGTAATGATTAATTAATGTAAATGATACATTAATTATGTATCATTATGTAGCATTATTTTATTTCTATGTGGTAAAAACAGAAAAAGCAACACATGTTCAATAAATTGGTGTAAATCTATCAAGAGTATAGGAATCATGTGCATAGAAAATTACTATACATGGGCATGATGGTTCAAACACTTAAGATATAAATTTCCTCTAAATTTATTTAGATTCAGTATCATGACAGTCAGTAGATATGTTTGGAAATTGACAGTCTTATTTGAAAATTTACAAAATAACTAGATAGAAAAAATAGTTTTGAAAAATATAGAGTTAGAAGAGTAATACTCCCTCATTTGAAAACTTATAACAAACAATAAAGACAATTTGGTACCAGTACAAAAGCAGACAAAGCAATGAGTTTTAGAAGACAAAACAGTTTGCACAGAAGCACACACCCACACTTACACACTCACACAATACATTCATATATACACAGTCAATGGCATTTTGAAAACATGAAAATACATTAATTTTAGTAACGATTGGATTGTTACATCAAATGATTTTATAATAATTGGAATTCCATGTCCAAAGCCAAATTTTTATGTGTAAATGCTGTATTTCACACAGAATTTAACTCAAAATAGACCACAAAATATAATCTGTAATTTGGAATTATAGAGTGAGTGTCTTCTAAGAAGTGGGTCTCAAATCTGGATTGGAAGTGTGAATGAGGGTTTGCATAAATCAAATGTATAGAAAGTTGAGAGATGGACAGTCCAGATGGTAGTAATGCTATTTAAGATTATTGTCTATTGAGGAAAAAAAGTCGCCAAGATTTGCTCTTAGTTTTAAATTAGATGAAACTATGGAAGCCGTGGATATATTTCTCCTTTTTGGAGTTTATCTATTTTTTACTAGACAGGAAGATTTTGGGGAGAAGGAGAGACAAAGGGAAAGATCATCCACTGATTCACTCTCCAAGTGGCCACAATTGGCTGGAGCTAAGCCAGTCTAAAACCAGGAACCAGGAGCTTCTTCCAGATTTCCCATGTGGGTGCAGGGTCCCAAGGCTTTGGGCCGACTTCCACTGCTTTCTTAGGCCACAGACATGGAGGCGTATGAGAAGTGGAACAGCCAAGACACAAAATGGCACCCATATGGGATCCTGGTGTGTAAAGGATGAAGTTTTGGCTGTTGAGCCATTGCTCCAGACCTGTGGATATATTTCTATAAAAGGTGAACAATCTGGAACTGAAAACGGCTGGGAGTAGAATTCAGAGATCTGGCAATCCATCCTGGAGTAAGAGAGTATGGCCTCAGGTAGTATCTGTCCCATGGAATTAGGGAGGTATCAGTGTGGATATTAATGCAGTGAAAGTTTTCAGAAGAGATTAAATTGAATACATTGAATAATGTCAATTATAAGACTGACCATATGTAAAGCTTCATTTTGAGCCTGAAAGGAGGGTATGAAAATATGGTAACAGGCACAGCAAAATATTTACAACTAATAAAATGCTAAAGCACACATGAATATTAAAGTTAAATTGTTCATCTGTGAATATATGTATTATATGCACACAAATGCACATGTGTATATGTGTACATTCATTTCTCAATTAATGAACAGTTTCAACCTATTGGAAACTGGAAACTGGAAGATGTTGGAGTAAGTAAAGAAAGTGGTATTAAAATATAATATAATTGTCATCATAATTTAAAGACAATAGAAAATATATTTAATTAGTGATGCACAAGCCAATAGGATTGGCGTATTCAGTTTCTCAAACCTTAATGTTATTTGAAATTTGTTTTGAGAATCTTTCCTGTATGTCTTAGAATGCTTAGTAGAATCCCTATTTCCTACTCATCTGATAGCAGTAATAACCCTGTCTCACAAATTGTGATACCTTACAATGACTTTAGATATTATGTAACGTCTCCCGAGACATTAGAAATGTTGAGAAAAAGGGGTGAAGGTTGGGTTTTTCAGGACATTGTTATTTTATACATGTCTAGAATTTGATTTCTAAACCTGTTATTTATGTTCATATATAATATATAAAATAAAGATAGATGTGGAAGTAAATTAGATGTTTTTGAATATTGCTTGAAGATTAAAATGCAACAAAGTCAAACTGAAATTCTCAAACACTGATTTTTGGTGATACTATCTTTAACTTGTTAGCTATCACTGTAGCAGCTCAATTTCTCCTGAATGGATTATGTAGGCATCATTGGGTAGATTGACCTGGATTCAACATGTGTGTAAGATCTTATCTAATTTCATATTGCTCACACAGCTATCTGGCACTTGACAAAGAAGTATGATGGGTGACTGAATGTTTTCTGTCCTCACATTAGCTCCGTGTTCAGGCGCAGCATCTGGTGCATCATAACTAGTAACAGCATTTCCAGCTGCCCTTCTTTAGAAAATTTCTCACAATTCTAAGACTGGGGAAATAGATTATAAGAAAATATTTAACTGAGTTGTATGAATGATAAATGCTATTGTATATGAAGAAAAAATATGAGTAACTAAGCCCTTTATCAGCGATGGAACACCCCAATGAGAGTGCTGCCTTACCAAGCGGGGAAGAAACAGGGCCATGTGTGTTAAGTAGGTTCACAGGGCCTGCATTAGCAGAGGATATTCTCCTAATGTAGAAAGACAAAAACCTCCTCAGCAGTGTGAATCCCTGATGGAGATACACTGATTTTTATATTCTTACCACAACTGATGGTGTGTCTCTGACATGTGAGAAATTTGTTTAGATCAAAATGTGCTGTTTGAGAATAATATCAAGACTTTGGGATTAAATTTCTGTGTTTATTAAAAGATGGTTGGTTTTAATAATGTAAAGAATTATGTAAAATCAATGATTTTGATACATAATAATTAAGATTTTTTTAAAATGTAGGAATAAATTGGTCTCCATACATGTGTTTCTATTAAATTAGAGAAATTTATACTTTATTCTGATATGATTTTCCGGGATGCTTAACTTCTACTGCTAAGAACTGTATTCTAATCCAAAATTAGTTTTATGATTGATAACATTATTATTTATAAGTAAAGGAAGATCCAAGGACATATTCACATGGTATGAAGTAGATTTCTATTTTCCAAACCTTAGAACACAGCCTGAAGTTTGCTCGTGAAATTGTTTGAGTAAATACCATCAATTCTGATGACAGATTATTTTCAATAATCCCAGGCAATTTTGTTACACTACCATTATGTTTAGGTGATGGCAAATTAAAATGATAAAATGTCTTTATCTCTTTCCTGCAGCTGTTTTAGCAATCTCATAAAATGAGTTTATGCTGTCAGCTGTACCTGTCCAGAAATATATAAATACAGATGGCTCTGTTCCTTAAGTGTTTCACTAGTCAGTATGCTATATAGACAATCTAATGGTCCATTTCTAAAGAAAATGTTTTAGTGTCTGTTTTCCAATTATTTGAGAGATAGACACATCCATTGCATTGCCTGGTGTCCAGGTCATCTCACCATATATATTATGGTAAATTACTGTAATAGGGGTACTTGGCATGTTTCATTAGAATGAAAAGGAAAAACAGATTGGCTGGAATAAGAAGAGCTCACTCTCTCTCTTCTATAGTGCTTGTGTCCTGACTACCATCAAGGGAGCTCATTAACATTTCTCCCATTGCAAACGTTTCCAGAAAGCAGAACTGAATTGAACAAGCTGTGCCTTCAAGCAAGCTTTTTCTTATTCTGTTGAATATAAATATTTCTTGCCAAACATTTAAGAAAAATACTTAAAAATAAATTTGAACTTAGTTTTGTTCTTTATAGCATATTTCCACGCACTGTTTGTCCATATGTGAGGTATGCGTGAGTGTATTTTTCCCCTTGGATCTGATATTCTGCCCTGGTGAAGTCTTTCATACTAACACTGTGATTTCATTTTTAAAATAAAATTTTACTGGACAATTACTGGAATTACCACGCTTTGTTCTGTGACTTGAGCAATTAGCACTGAGACCATCAGGAATCAAGTTCAAAGATTCATTGAATATCTACCACTTTTTCATCATTCTGGCTTTTCAACATTTACTTTTAGTATAGGTACGGTTCTTGCAATGTACTTGTTTTTATGTATGTTTTGTCATTTCCGTTGCATTTTTGCACAATCTCATTCTGCCAATCACCTAATTTCTGACCACTTGCTACATTTTCACATGTACCCAACATACCATGATCTGGGCATGGAGAGCATAGCAGCTGAGACCAGAGGCTCTGTAGTCACAGGAATGTAATTTTAATCCTCTTCAAACATCTTTCTCTTGGCTAGTCACTTACTCTCATGGATTTATTGGGAGATTAAAGATTAGGTAATCTATATAAGGCACTTAGCAATTAGCCTGTTCTACCTAGTATATGTAAAAACAGTGCAAACAATGCAAAAAGCACTTTGGTGCAACCTTTCATTTGAAGAATCATGGATTCTGAATATTCCAGAAAGCAGTCTAGGTCCTCAAAGCTCTGCTCCTTCATTAGCACGTCAACTTGACAAAGACCCTGGTTCAGCTCAACCTCTGGTATTCATGCCCTTCAAGGACACACACAGACACACACAGAAACTAGTGTACAGAGCGACTGTATGGTAGACTCCTTTCAGACAAGTCCGGTCTAATGAGAAATGATACATGAGAACATCACATATCCGTAACGTATATAACTAGGGTATGACATATGGGATGATACAAGTGGAATGGATTGAAGCATGAAGTAATGAGGATTAAACTGACATCATGAGGTTATATAGCTGTGGCTATGGAAATGATTAAATGATGTCTTTTCAAATGTTAAAGAACAGAAGGAAGGAGGGTATTGATGAAGGGAGAGTGGAGTGTGGTAACTTCTTAACTGTAACCATAAAATCTATTCTGTTTATTTTTGATACAAATTTAAAAATATGTATGAAGAGTGGATATTCATGTGTCAGTTCAATTCAATAAATGTTATTTTTCTGTGAATTGTGTAAGAAGCAGTCACATGTGAAAAATAACATGAATACAAAATACAATTAGGAACAATAGGGAGGTTATGACTGGACACAGCATCCTGGGGTACATGAGGTCAGGTGAAAATCAAGTCAAGGATTGGTGCAAGTTAATTTAATTACAAACATGTGCATAGGGACTGTCTCCTTTGCTTTGCATGTTATTACATATCCTGTGTTTTAAGCGCTGCTCAAACCATGCTAAATGTTTCTAAGAAAATGAAGAACTGAGGGAAAAGGTAAATGACTTTGTATAAGAGAATGGTCTCATCTTGCTGCATAGGCAACTCATCTGAGATTTTTTGAAATGCTCGTGTTTGAGTTGGACTCCATATCTCATAAATTAGAAGCTATTCAACAGGACTCAGACGTGACAGGTGATTCCAGTGTTCAGCCAACTTTGAAGGAGGTGTGCCAATCAATCTGGGTTCCTGTCTGATAAAGTAGGAAGTGGTGCCCCCTAACCAATTTCCCACTCTGACCTTGCAGATTTAAAGGAAATTAAGTCTTAATGCAACAAGACAATGGAAGGAAATGGGGAACAAAAGTCTAGGTTTTTTCATCATTTGGTATTACTGAGAATAGAAAATGTAATTTTAAAAATATATCTGCATGCCTGTGTGCCAGGGAAATATGAGAGTATTTCGCTTTATTTACTGAATCTCTTGCTCAATGGAATATATTGAATAAATATTTCATTAACAAATGAACGAATCTATTTAAAAGACTGCTACATCATGTATTGTTCAATGCACAAATGTGCATTGAAAAGTTCCCTGTACTGACCCATCACTAAAATGTAATTAGTGTTCCAACTAACGACTGTACTGTGGCCAAAGAATTAGGAATGATAAATCAACCACAAAATCTGTAATAACTGTGGAAACTGACCACAAATGTATACACTGTTTTCACTTATATAAATGATTTGATGTATACGCTGATTAACCTTTGGTTTTCTAACTGTTGCCTACCTATTCTGAATATTCTATGAAAGATGATTCTACGTAATCTTGCTGACACCATGGGGAACATGTGGATTTGAATGTGTTTGTTATTATTTTTCCTACTTTCTTAAATGTCATCTATCTAGATATACATTTGAGAGGTTTGATATTTGAAGTCATGAAACTGTTATTAGAAAACAAAAAAAAATATGGCTTTATGATATATGTGATAGTAGTCATCTCTTACTGGAAGTCCTATGTGTTAATAAAGACAGATTTGAATAGATGAAGTCTGGTTGTATTTTAGACTTATCAAGCCTCTGGCAAAAAAGGTTGCTTATATAGACTGGAAGGCTGTGTCTTCCCATTTTGTTTAATTCTGAGAGCTGTGTTTCGTTCATGGTTGCATTATATATAGCCGTTAAGTCAATGGACTTTCACATCATTTAGATTTAAGGCTGGAGTCATATCAAACCCTTACTACCGATAGTGTGTCTATAATCCTTCTCTCTGTGTGACACAGGTTTAAAACAAGCACCTTTGTGACACCCATTGCTTGTGGTTTCACTACTTTTCCCGTCACTTTCACTTCTGGTATCTTAGTGCTGTTCTCTCCATATGCATTTCCAAATGTGCCTTGTGATGATTATAGTAACTTCCTGGTAAGGTTCATGTCTGTGCCTTGTTGCTGTCTATAACTTGACATGCATTGTTAATTCTCTTCAGACAAGCCTGTGAAATCAACTCTTTACCTTCAAAATGAGGAAGTAAACATGTATAAAATCTTAGTGACTTGCTTAAATTCCTTCATCCTGAAAAGAGCAAAAATATTATGAACTCCAAACTTCCAACTGTAACACTAGTGTAAGTTATGAAAATCTAACAAGAGGGAATATTATATTCCTTCAATTAAGCAGATGATGCTTCCAAGATTTATTTTAAATAGATAAAAAATTGAATTTGAAAATCTCTTACACAGTGTCATGTTAATAACTTTATTATTTCTAGATCAAAGTCTACAGGAAAGTGGGTAAGACCATTGTTTCCACATTAATATCATTTTTTTTTTCTGTATCTCAGGTAGGCAAGAGATAAAGGGAGAAGCCCCACCCAGCCTCCCACCCATCCCAGGTTCCCTATGTGGGGGCACACTCCGAGGGTCCTGCTCAAGCAGTTTTGATAGTTCAACCGTTCTGAATTGCCGCCAAACTCGCTGTTCCAAGCATGATGAAATCTCTTCAGAATCCATTGACTGACATAGTCTCTTCATGGTTGGGGATCTGAGATCAGCAGTTCAGTTGGAGAGATCCCCAAAGAAACTTTGTCTGAGGTGATCCCAGGCCTGATTCTTGTGTATGCTTGCCAGTACAGGGACTGGCACAGTCCGTCGCCCCAATCAGCTTGTGCATATGCTGGTCATTGCAATTGCTCAGTTAGTTCTGTTTCCAGCCTGTCTTCCACACAAACCAATGGTTGTTGCAGTCCAGCTCGATCCTGCCCACTTCATACTCGGTCTTCACACAAACCAGTGGGAGCTGTAGCCTAGTCAGGGCGACTTCCCATAACCCCCACCATACCTGTCTCATACCCTGGTTCCCATGCATGCTTGCCAGTATATACCGCAGATTTGTTCAGTCTGTCCCATTTGGCTCTCATACATGTCAATGGGCATTGAAACCTAGTTCAACCCAACCAGCCCTTCTCTCCAGCGCACACACATGCTGGCGGGTGCTGTTCTGTCTAGCCACCTCTGCCCCAGTCCTGGTTTTCATGCTTTCCAATGGGAGTGGCAACCTAAGAGGGAGGAGCCCACTATTTCCCTCTCACACCTCTCCCAGTCCAGGATCATGCACTTTCCAGGTGGTTCTTCAGTTTAACTTGACAGATTAGCCCCCAGTGCCAGCCTCTGCCAGCTGATGCTGCGGCAAAGCTCAACCAACCCTCACTCACTCTGATTTATGCTTGCACCAGTAGGAACAGTCAGCCCAGCCTGGCTTTTCCCTGATCTAGCTCACAAGAGGCCCACAGGTGTTGTATCCCTGCCTGGTCTGGTCTGCCCCATCCTAACTCATGCTCTCCAGTGGGAGTGGCTGTCCTGTAGAGGAGCCCATATTCCACCTACTGGTTTGGCCCCCTCCCTCCCTGGTTCTCACATGTGCTGGTTGGGAGCTGTGGCCCTGTTTGGTATTGCCCACCTCACCTTGGCATTTGCCAGTGGTTGTTGTCATCCGGCCTGGCCCAGCCCGGCCCGGCCCACTCAGAATTCTAGCTGATGCTGGTAAGGTATACAGCCTAGCCCAGTCCAGCATGCATCCTACATACCCTGAAAACCCTAGAACTTTCTGCTGGGCGGCCAGTAGACAGAGCCTGGTGCCCAGTGGTGGCACTGGCCACCCAACAGCCTAGGACTCACTCACTATGTGGCAATACTGTCCATGGGCTGAGTCCCAAGCATTTCGCCCCAGCCCCTGGCCGAACCCCCATTTAATTTTCTACGTGTCTTTTCAATTTAGATATCCCCTTCTATATGTGTCTATTATATCCTTTCATCCTGCACTTGTGCTTTTAGTCCACTCATGCCATTCTCATTACAAATTGAATATCCCTCCTCAGCTCCTTTCCAGGTTGACCTGTTTCCAGAGGCAAAGCCTGAGTTTATCCTACTGATTAAGATATCTTTTTAAACACTTCATAAGAACCCCAACAATCAGTTTATGAATGAATAAATGATCTCTCTTCTTAGTCTCAGGCTCTTTCATTTTCCATAGGGCCTTTACACCTGGTTTTCTCCAGCAGAGAGTTGAGTTTCTTAAAGATTGTCTCAGCTTTATTAAAGCATTTCGTGAAGGAAAATAGAAGCAATCATGTCTCTTAAGGTCTAGGTGAGAGCTGGTACAGCACCACTGTATGCTGTTGGCCAAAGCAGAGACACATTTACAATCAGTTTTCCTTATGAGAGTCCAAGAGAAACTGGGGACATCTTTAATCCACATTTTTAAGCAGTTTCAGAAACTTCATGCAAAATGGATCTTATTTCCCTAGTTTTTAAAAATTTCTCTCTTTGATATTTTTATCTTTTTCTGATAGTAATATATAACATAGATGCTTCCTTCACAACCGATATTATGTGTGTGATACAGTATTGTTAGCTCAAGACTCAAAGTTCTGTAGCATGTATGCAGAGTTTGTTGTTTCATCTTGCATAACTGAAATTTTGCACTGGTTGTTTATCAACTCCACATTCTCTACCCACCCTCAGTCCCTGGGAACCACTGCACTGCTCTCTGCCCAAGTGGAATCTGGCAAAAATTGTCCATCCCTTATATCCTATTTCACTCACCGTAACTCTTCTAGTTTTTGCCCATATTGTTGCATGTTACAGAAAACCGTTATTAAGGGCTAAAACATATTCCACTGTATGTACTTACTACACTTTATTTGCCCATTTATCTATTCACAGACATTATCTTCTTCCATATCTGGGCTATTGAGAGTGATGTTACAGTGAACATGAGAATGCATGCGCCTCCTCTAGATTCTGTCTTCATTTTCTTGGTATGTTTGCTCAGAGGCAAGAAACACTGCATCTTCAATTTTTAATATTCTAAGATGTCTCCCCATACTGTATTCTATAGTGGCTGCACACAATTTTGTACTCCTAACTTTATACATGATTTTCATTTTTACACATCTTCATTTACTTGAGGTAAAGGAAAACAATCAGTAGAATGGAAATGCCGCCTATGAAATGGAAGATGATATTTACGTATATATGATATGACATAAACATGATATAAAATGCATTAAAAGCACTCAACAGGGACAAACGTATGGTATTTCAATCAACAAACAGGCTAAGGACTTGAATAAATATTTTTCCACAGACATAAAATTGCAGATACTTAAAAAGATACATAATGCAGTTTATTATCAGGGAATTGCAAATGAAAAGCTCAGTGAAATCTCACTGTATACTTGTCAATAAGGCTGTTATCACAAAACATGAAGGCAAGCACTAACTAGGCTATAGAATCATTGGAACTCCTGTTTTCTTTCAAACTGATTCAGAGCTTGCTCTCCCAGGCTGCTGGCATTGTCCATGCTTGCCTTTCTTGAGGATCCCACTCTAGAGGTTAGTGTCATGACGTGGCACGCTGGTCCTCCCTTAACTGATGACCCCCACTATGGTGACAAGTGTGTACATGACAGCTGTTTTATAGCCTGTATTTTCTGGGACATGGTGTACAAACAGTGAATGGAAATGTCTGTGTTTGGACCATGTTTGGGCAGCTGCACTCATTTTATATTAAAGTTGTTCCTTTCTGAGGTTTTTCTGGAGTAGCTGGCCTCACCTCTGCTGTGAGATAAGCAACATGGACATTTGTTCACCACATAATGCTTGGTTTGTTTGGGGCAATGTCTGAGAGATGTTTTGTATTATTCTATGTATCTTTGCACAGCTTAACCTTTCCTCTTTTACTCCCTCTCTGGCTCTCTGGTGTTCTTTGTTGCTGTTGTTGTTAGGTTATTTCAGAAAAATTTCAAGAATAACACAAGGAGTTCCCACATTCCTTTCACTAATTTCCAAATGTTAAGATCTGTAAGGCCTCTGCCTGTATGCCACTTTTTATTATACAACTCACATGACTTTATGTGAAACAGTTCATGCTTCTTTATGTGGTGCAGTCAAGTGTGTTTTCCCCCGCAACAAGAACACTGTCTTCTAATATCACAGCATTATAATCAAATCACATAAGAAACACTCATATATGTCCAGTTTTTTCCCCATTGGTCTCAGGAGTATATGGTGAAAGGAAACTCCACCTCATGCATCACACTCACATGTCAAGTCTCTTGTTCTGGAACCATTGCTTACTCCTTCTTTGTCTTGAATGACATTGACACATTTGAAGAACACCGGCCTGATATTTTTTAGAATGACCACCAATTTAGTTTTGTTGAATGTTTCCTCATGGTTGAATTCTCATTTTTCAGTTTTGACAGGAATACCACAGAAGTGTGGGGCTCTCAGTTCATTTAATCAGGAAGAATTGCTGATGATGTGGTTTCCACATTGCAAAATTCCTGTTTCTTTTGTAAAGAACAAATCTTTTCAAAATAAATACTCTCAGACGAATTATTGTCAACGCATTTTCAATTTTATACTTTTTCGTGTTTTTTTTCTGAATGCATTTTTGTAATCATGGTCTAAAGTACTGATTATTTTTTATCTTTTAGTTTATGTCAGTTTCTATTGTTGAGCTCTGAGACAAGTACTGAGTCTCATGCTGTGTGTAAGTAGAATGTTTCAGGATTACATCAAAGGCAGGAAGAAGAATAAGTAGGCCCATGTGTGAATCCAAAAGGAGCAACTCATTTTCATAATTCTCTACTAAATAAGATTGACAAATTTTTTAACTAAATCTTGATTTATGATCTGTATTTTTAATGGCTATATTTGGTGGCTTGTACATATAATTGATACACTTTACATTTATGTTTGCATGAATATATATGAATATATATTTATATATAGTATATGTTTATAAATGTATATATAGTTTTATAGTGCTTAATATTTTATCGTTTCTGCTTTTAAATCATATATCTGTCACTTCTAAGTCATGAGATAGAGGTTATATGGAAAACATTCAATAGGACATGTTCAGAACCACATTTGTATAACTGTATTCATTGGCTAGTTATGATTGGATGCCTTTTGGATGAACAAATTAAAGATAGTATTTTTCTAGAGACATGCTTCTGAAAATCAAATTAGCTTTTACTTAAAAGAATGAAAATTATACATGATGAAATAAAGCTCATACAGTTGATGTACAGATATAAAATGTTTTGTAAACTGTGTAGTCTTATTTAAGATGAGGATTCATCCTAGTTTTTTTGTTGTTGTTGTTGTTGTTATTGATATCCTGTTTGTCAAGGGAAGAAGTCATATATATATATATACTTTTTTTTAAGAGTATGATGATACTTTCCACCCTACCCTTTCTCACCCCTACCCTCTTTACATTGATTTCTTGAAGGAGACAATTACATTTTTGATGTTACAATCTTTCTAAGTTCTCAATAATGTATCTTTAATTAACTTTATTATATAACCAAAACCCATTAGGTATTTAAAGCAGAACACTATATGATCTTTAAAGTTAAAGCTTGGAAAACTGTCAACATGCTTAAATAATTAATAGAAATAGTAATGATGAATATATATGGGTTTTTTGATAAGAAATCTAGTCAACAGTTTTAGTTTAATCTAGTATCAGTTTTTGTCCATCAGTACTACTCTTGAATTCATATGGTTCAAATTTTCCAGCCAAAAGGTTGGCTGAATGAATAGTAAAAAAAAAAAAAAAAAAACAAGACCCCAATGCCTATAAGAAATTTGCTACACAAAAATACACACAGACCAAAAGTGAAGGGTTAGAAAAAGATACACTAGACGAATGAAAATAAATAATGAGCATGACCAGCTATCTTGATATTAGCTTAAAAAAAAAAAAGCTAAATCAACTGTGAAAAGAAATGAAGAAAGGCATTGCATTTGGACAAAATATTTGATTCAACTAGATGACAGCAATAACAAGTATATAAACAGCACACACAGCACTGTATATATATATATATATATAATCATAGTTATATATATATAAAGCTATGCTATAGTTATAGTCATATATTATATATAAATACTATAACATAGTATATGTACTATATATATGATATATATATGTGTGTGTGTGTCTATGTATACCAGGTACTGTAAATGATATATACTATATAAAATATACTCTATATTATATGCCATGTATGTATTTATGTAAATATAGAGTAAAATATACATACATAGCTATAACTATGGAGCATAATACTATATATGCAGTAACATACCATATACAGTATTGTGAAAATATATATAGTAATATAGCATATTATAAACAAAATATAATACATAATATATATTGTATGTTATACAATATATAGTCTATATCAGATATATTTATGTGCTATAATTCTAGATACTATATATAGCTATAAATGTAATAACTAAATATGTAACTATATACAAATAGTATATACTTTAGTATATGTAGTATATAACAGTATTATAGATAAACTTTGATATACTATATGGTATGTAGTACATGATGTATATATAATATATGCTATATATAATATATATAGTATACAGCTGTGTGCTACATATAGCATATAGTATATAACCATATCCATAGTACATGATTTAATTATATATACTAGTATATTAAGTGGTCTACATAAAAGGAATGATTCCATCACAATACTAGTGAGTGAACCCAACCTTTTCAATGTATAGATCACCTAGACAGAAAACCGGTAATGATACATGCTACTTGGGACATACTATTGAACAAATAGAGCTAGTAGACATTTACAGGGTGTTTTTACTTAACAACTGCAGAACATACATTGTTGTCATTAGCATATGGAACATTTTCTAGCACAGACCATGTGTCAGACCACAAGTGAAAGTTCAATCAATTGAAAGACTGAAATCATATCATGTATCTATTGGACCATAAAGGAATAAAAGTAGGGGCCAACAGCAAAAAACAAAAACAAGAAACAATGGAACAATCACAAATATTTGGAAATTACTAAACAATATATTATGTATTGAATATATTAAAAGAAGCAATTTCTTGAAATAAATGAATGCACAATGTTTTAAACTTTGTAAAATATAAGGAAAGCATCATCAAGAGGGAACTTTATAGCATTAAATGCTTACAGTAAAATAAAAAAATCTGTCTCAAACAATGTCTAATAATACTCCTGGAAGACACAGAACGTAAGAACAACGTGAACCTCAACTCAGCAAGAGATGAGAAAGTTTAAGAATCAGCATGCAAATAAATTGAAAAAAAAAACCCTGATGCTTATTCATTCCTTAAACATCTGCAATGACCAGGACTGGGTCAGGTGAAGTCAGTAGCCAGGAACTCACTGCCAGTGTCCGGTATGAGTGGCCGATTCCAAGTACTTGAACCGTCTTCTATCTCTAACTCCTTGACTGCACATTAGAAGGAAGGCCGGTCATGAACAAAGGAGGCAGGGCTTGAAGCAGACACTTTGATATGGAAAATGAGCATATCAAAGAGCAACCTAACTATAATGCAAGACATTTTCCCCCTCCATCCATTAAAAAAAAATAAGTTAGAACATGATATCATGTCTCGGTAGGTTAAAACTGTCACTTCACATTGGAGTGTCTGTTCAATTCCTGACTCCTCTGCCTCTCATCCAACTTCTTGCTCTTGCATGTGGAAGAACAGTGTGAGATGACGCAGATACTTCAGCTCCTGCAGAACCTGTGGTAGACAGGATGGAGTTTCTGTCGCCTTCAGCCTGGTTCAGCACTGGCTATTGGGACCATCTGGGGAGGGAGCAAGTGGAAAAAGATGCAGTCTCTGTTTCTGCCCTTCTCCCTCACCCTCTCCCTGTTTTCCTCAATTTCCCAGTTACACATAATAATACAGTTCTTTTAAAATAAATTCACCAAAATGACACAAAATAAAATATAAAATTTAACTGCACTGAAGAAATTAATTCATCATTGATGTATCACCACAAAGAAAATTGCACACTTAGTTGGTTTCATTGGTAAAATATTTCAGACATTTACTGAGGCTGTAACAATGATCCTTTTAAAAAATGAGTTCAGTAAGTAAGAAGGAAATATTTCATCTCCCAAAATGTTTTTGGAGGCTCACCAATTGGTGACTACAAAGTCTGACCAAGTTAATAAAATTCTCAACCAATATCATTCATTCATAAATGAGTAGCAAAATTCTTTAGAAAACATTAATAATTTATTCCTGATATATTGGAAATGGTATTTTTAGCTTCCAGATACTTTAATGATTAATCTAAAGTCAAAGACAGACTGAATATTTTTTAATGCAGGGATAGAATTTACATTTACTGTTCTAATGAATCCTGACTTTTGACTGAATTTTTAGAAGCTAATCTGAAAAATCTCCCTTTGTAAATGTACATATTCATGGCTGCTTTCATGTAGGCAGAAATAAACGTGGGATAGTTTCACCTACAAGAATCTGAAGACAACCCAGTCCAGGAAATACATGCATCTGAAAACCATGTGCTAAATCTCTAGTTTGAAGGCAAGTCTGTAGAGGCGCAGCAGGGGGATTCTATGGGCAGAGAAAGCCCATCCAAGGAACTAAGGAGCAGAAGTTTCCACATTTCAAAATACTGCAGCAGCCTCAAACCTTCCGGGTTGTTGATTATGATTGCTGATGCTGAGCTTGCAAGGAAGAATGATGGCTGAAGAAAAAAAAAATAATAATAATAAAAAGATGCCACTAGGAGGTGTCAGTATTAACATTTGCCAGGGTTAAGAGGAAACACTGGGCTAAACAAGCAATAAAAGTTTATATTTATGCATTATGGAGCAAACGCTAAAAGCAATTATAATATAACATTTTGTTATTGACTCACAGAGTTCTAAACACAATGCTACACACTTTCAACACACCGCCATTGACTCTTTAAGCATTACGTAGGATTATCACTAGAAATTGATGGGGTTGGCCATGGAAACAGCCAAAGTGAGGTGGGAAGAACTCTTTGCTGTCTCTGAGAAATGCTATCAGGATTCAGGTTCCAAAGTGCCATAAACAAAATTTGAACTAATAGTGGCTTAACCCACCATATTACAACATCCACATATTCTATTGTCAGTGCACCAGACAGCTAGATACATAAATATAGACATATATATTTATAGCTCTATAGTATTTGTAAATAAATAAGAAAAATGCACAGATCCAGGAAGATATTTTGCAGATTAATATTTCTTATTTCCAGGGAGAATGACAAGGAGAAAGAGAATTCTATATAGAGAATAGGAATTTTAGAATCATTCTATCATTAGATACATGAAATAGATTTTTACCCTTTCTCACTTTTAAAATTATTTCACCTTAATATAAACATTAAAGACAGAAAGATAACTGATTAAATCAATAACACCCCACTTGAGAGGCTGTGTAGTGATTTCCTGACTAAATTCAGATATTTTATCACATAGAATAAGAGCTATAGTTAAAAAATGTAGAAGGAAAATGTATTTCTAGTAACTTGATTAGCAGCTCAGAGATCTCCTATAATGTTGTCACAGAGAAATGACACATTTTTTAGAGTGCAAATATATTGAAGTACATTTTTGTCAGTTTAAAATTCTTTCTCAATTTTTAACTGACCCAATAATTAGAGTCATACCGTTGCAAGATCACATATTTTAATTCACTTTAAATGTAGTCAAAGTAAATGAGAAGTAGGTCACTTAATCAAATTTCTGCAGCAGAGAGATAGACTGACATTTGGTTGGGCATGTCCCTGGGGAACAGATATGGGACACAGGTCATAAGGGAACTGAATAGTATTTGGCCTATGCCACAGAAATGCTTGAATTGTCACTCACTCTGTGAAGAGTGTTGAAACCAAATATCAACGCTCTAAGTAAACAGCACGGGACAGGTCAAAACCACAATCCTGAACAATATCTAACCTCATTGACTCTTAATCAGTTTATACAGGTAATGTCATACTCATTCCTTTTGTCTCCAACCAGATACAAAAATAAGAGCCTTATTATTTGTATTTTTAGTAAATGACAAAAGATTTGTATGATCTGAAGAGAAACTAGAGTATTTTTCTTTTAGAGAAAAATTTTCTATAAATATTTATTCTATGAAATTAAGACTTACAACTGACTTTTAATTAAAAGATAGGAATAAAAATCTGTAGTGAAAAATCATTGGCAGGGATAGTTGAATTAATTTAGCCCAAGCACCTTGATTTTTCTACCAGGAAACAAATATATTATTTTGAGTAACTCCAGTAGAGTTACTGCTTATTTCTGTAAAATTGATGCCAAGTATTGATTTCCTGATATTATCTGCTTATTTCTGTAGTAATTGCTTCACTTTGTATTTAAGACATTGTTAGACGTCTTTGATAGTGTTCTCGATTGCATTTCCCAGGATAGAAAACAGGGACTCCTTTCTTGCAGAGCCAATATAAGAGTGAATTAGTTAATTTACCACTGCTTTGGGAGATTATCATCTTTTATTCTTTTCTTAAGGTTTATTTATTTTTATTGGAAAGGCAGACATACAGAGAGAAGGAGACACAGAGATGAAGATCTTCTGTCCGATGATTCACTCCCCAAGTGAGCCAGAAGCCTGCTCCAGGTCTCCCGCTTGGGTGCAGGTTCTCAAAGTCTTGGGTCATCCTCGACTGCTTTCCCAGGTCACAAGCTGGGAGCCGGATGGGGAGCAAGAACTGCCGCCCAAATGGGATCCTGGCACATTAAAGGCGAGGACCTTAACCACTGCGCTATGCTATCGCGCAGGGCCCGAGATTATCATCTTTTAAACTTCTACGGAAAGGAACAATTTGTTCATTGGATCCCATTGATGATCAGTGGTGAATCCATAGGGATTACTAGTCCCTTTGAATGCCACTAGCTTCCCTTCAGAGAATGCTAAGAAGCACAGAAAGCTGAGTCACGACATTGCCAAGCTGTGTGAACCTGGACGGGCTGCACCAGACTTCTCATTACAGCACTAATTAAAGACAAGCAGGGCTGAGCAGATTCAGTGTGCATCAGAGTTGCCTGATGCATACATTGTCATGGTAATTAAGTTGGAGCTGCGGAGGTAGGATTCTGTATTATTTTGGAACTCATCCGTGGGACCAGTGGGCATCCCATTCTCAATCATGTTTTCTTATTAAAGGAAACTGGCAAGATGCACTTACAGCAGAAGAGGTTTTTCAAGTGGTCATAGCTGTAGCACCTTGTTTTTCTTATATTGCTAATAAAGCATGATTAGAAAAGGCATGCATACTAATAATAATCAATAGAAAAACATTTTAAAACAGTTCCTAGAGGAGGTGAATTGCTGAGGATACCTGCTTGGTGAAATAAGGTGATAGGATTCACTTATATTTCTCTAAGACACAAAATGATAACTAGAAATAGGAATGTATTGTATTTGTTCCTGTGTGAGAGAGAAGAGAGTTGTCTGTGAGTCAATCAGCTCATCAATCACCAAGCCCAGGCAAATCCCTGACCTACATTAAGACTTCCTTCCAAGATACACCCAGCAGAGGGGGCAAGTTTTACAAATACCAGTGAGATGTAGTACACTCTGGTAGGGTGAAAGAAAGACCAATTTACCATGCTGCCAGACTCATAGTTTTATGTCCCGACCTGTAGTACACAATGCTCAAACACTGAGGGTGCACTGGGAATACCGAGCTACCAGCCCAAGAAACACATGGACACGTGTACTTGGTAAAAGAGAATGCCAATGCTCTTTATTTTACTCCATATCTATCTATGTATCTATGTATCTATGTATCTATCTATCTATCTATCTATTTATGTATGTGTGTATGTATGTATGTATGTATGTATGTATGTATATGTATCTTCTTCTCTAGGGGAGGCAGGGAAGGGTAGGGGTTTCCTGGAACTAATTATCTACATTGAGACAGGGGAGGAACTCATTATGTTTATTAAAACAGGAAAGTAATCTTGGGCAAACGTCTGAACAGGAACGAGGGCAAGTTCTGTTCCACTTATTTTCCATGGGATATCCTGTTTGCTGTGGCCCTGTTTGCTCAAGGTAGCTTTTGCAATGCAGCAGGCTGTCAGGCAGGCCAACAAGCCTAAGGCCCGTAAGTCTGTAGCTCCCAACATTTTTACTTGGCAGAAAGGATAGGCGTGTAGCTCCCCACAAATATAAATGCCAATTTTGATATTGGCAACCCATGTTGGTGTGGCTTGGTGCAATTTCTGCCTCTGGTTCCAATTTAGATTCTTGCTAAAGTGTACCATGGGAAATAGCAAATGATAACTCAAATACTTGGGAGCCTTTTCTGTGGGAAACCCAGGTGGAAATATGGGAACCTGGCTCCCAGCTTTGCTTTAAAGACAGACAATACAGAAAGAATTCTATGTTACGTGAAAACTTTTGGTTCTGGATTCTGGATTCCATAATATTAGGGTGCAAAGCCTGTTCTGAGCTACTTCCCTTGTGTGAATAATGAGGTTGATCATTGTCAGTGTGTTTTTGTGGGATGGGTCTTTTTTTTTTTTATGTCCAGGTACTGTTGGCTTGCTGATAACACAGTTGAATTCCCAAACAACTGTTTCAGAGTGAAGACGTCTGTACCATCATAGTATCCTACCTCAATTCTAGAGTTCTCAGAGATTTTATATAAATTGATGGTAGCATTTGCCTTCTGGTGGCTTTGTTATTTCTTCATTCTTATATGTTAGGTTTCAAACTGTAGGCTGATTATAGTTTGATAGCATTTATCAATGTCGTCATCTGCATCATCTGTCCATTTGTTTTCCTTTCCTTAAAATTTTTATTGGGGAGGCAGATTTACAGATAGAAGGTGAGACAAAGAAGAAAACATTTATTGGTTCATTCCCCAAATGGCCATAATGACCAGAGCTGGGCCGATCTGAACTTAGGAGCCAGGAGTTTCTCCTGGGTCTCTCACCTGAGTGCAAGGGCCTTGAGATTTGCTATGCTATTTTCCCAGGGCATTGGCAAAGAGTTATATCAGGAATAAAGCAGCCAAGACACAAACTAAGGCACAGGTAGGGCCATGGTGAACTGGACTCTGAACTGGCTGGCACGTGCAAGAGTCAGGTTTCTTGGGGGACTCCTTCTTGTAACACTATGCTAAACTCCAGCTACAGGGAAAATCATAGAATTTGTGGTCTGGCCTTGGAATGCATGTTTCAAGACTGAGTCTCCTTGATTTGTTGACTATGGATTTTACAGCATGCCCAGGTGCGTGAGTGGAGCACTTGGGTGGACTCTGTTAATGGATCTGGAAAGGATTTTCTCAACCTTGGAGCAACGAAATGAATAATATCTCAAGACTCTTAAAACACAAGCAATACAGTCAAAACATTCTTCTCCACCTTGGTGTTTCAAAGATGACATCAAATGGACACTCCCCAACTCCCAATCCCTGGGTACTGATGTAGTTTAGCAGCTGGGAGCAGTCCTCTCTTCCTTCCTCCCCTATACTCATAAGAAAAAAGGGGAGAAAAGGAAAATTGGAAGCATTTGCCTCACCCACCTCCCACCAAACTGTGACCCTCTTCACCATATTTGGTGGTTCTCATGGGCCTGCACTCTTGTTAACTGTGAGAACAACATATAAAATAAATTAACAATCACAATAAAAATTCTAGCGTATGTCTGTTGTCATGGATGTTAATGAGCGTGTATGTGTTGTCCTTGTGGGTTGAGTGTGTGTTTTTAAAATTATAGTCTTACTCAGATACAATGCATGTAAAATTCACTCCTGTAAAACTCAGTGAGTTTCATATTTGTAACTGAATTGTCATCATTTACCTAATTTTGTAACACTGCCATCACTCCAGAAAGGAGCTTTTTGTCTCCATCTGTAATCATTCCCCAAATCTATTTTTCAGTTCTGTGAAACATGTTCTGAACATTTAATGTAAATGGAATCATACAATGTATGGTCTCTTGTGACTCTCAAGGTTCAAGCATTTTGTAGCATGTATTAAAAATTAAATTTCATTACCATTTTCTTTTCTTCCATTTTTAGTTTTTTTGTCATACAAGTTTCATTTTACATAGTAAGAGCTCATTGATACAGTTCTTACTTCAGGAGATTGTAAGCACCATCCTTTATCCCTAGAATATGACAATGTACTTGAAGCACCCTATGGATTTTGTTTCCCTAGCTTTTACTTTTATCTGCTTGGTAAGACATTTGTTCAAATCAATTGGTTACTGAATCAGGCCATTTTGATGTTAAACAGATGATGCTTTTACTGTCATGAAAGTACTAGGAAAATTAGACAGCTTAGACTATGCAAATACTAAGATGAAATAAATGCAAGTATACTATGAATGGGTCATGTACACGGATCTTTCAAATGGTACAGAAGAAATGACTGTTCCATAGCTTGAAATCTGTCCTATATTAAGAGGGTGCTGGGTTCCTGTGATATAACTATTGGAGCTATCAATCTAGTTTTCAAGCCTACTCTCTACGCAGGAAGCAGTGATAGGCATAGTGAACATAGAAATGTTACAGTTCTTCTTTTTTTTTCTTATACCAAAATTAAAATGCTTTTCTGATGGATTTGACAGGACATTGCAGGTATTAGACTATAAATGTATTTTGATAATAGGATTCTGGACTTTCTACCATTGTCTATACCTACAATGTCACAGTACACTTAAATTGAAGAATGATGGACTTGGGCCTGTTGTTGAAGGACTATGCTATTGTTATGTTGTAGGGAAAAACAGTGGAGGGAGAGGAGCAAAAAGGAAGAGTGGCTAGGGCAATGCCTGGGCCTAAGGAACTGTATCATAAAAATTAAAAATTAGAGAAAAGGGGGAGGATGGGAAACTTGGCTTCAGTCAATTCTCTACATTAGGAAAGGTGATCAAGCATATAAGCCATTCTGTTGCTTACCTGTATGTGTGAGCAGGAAGCTTTATGGAACCCCTCTGAAGAACTGGCTATAATACAGGGCATGTGGGACATCCCAGCTGGCAGCTTAAAGCTCTGTACCATAATTCCCATCCCAACATATTAAATATTATGTGTATCTATAAAATTTCATGTAGAAATATTTAAGTGGATAAGCAGCATTTTCTACAGTAAAGGGATTTCATGTCCTCACACATTTTAAAAGCCTTCCAATACAGAAACAACAATGTAAGGTAAGAATGATTTTCATGCAGATTACTGAAACTGTAACTTGAAATACTCAGCATGAAGAATATAAATACAAAGTGACTTTATTCAATGAATTTAATAGATTTCTCCTACATGAATATAGCTTTTTGCTTTATTAGTATTATTTTTATGATACAATTCCATATGGACTTCCTGTCCCTCTCTCAGGCTTCCTCCACCCCCACTGATTTCCCCTCTAGTATTACAATGGGTATTCCTTCATGAACAGTCATTAGTCCATCATTCCACTATTGAAGTGTTTCCTGACATGGTAGGCATGGTTAATGTCAGAGTCTGACTTCCTACTGCCAGGATATACTCAGCAGTTTCACTGGGAGTCCATCTTTGCTCTGGATCAAGACCCGTCAGTCTCTGCTACCCTTCTGTTATACATCCCCTTAAGTACAGAGCCAGAAAACACAGGCCACAACAGGGGGAAAAACCTAAAATGTTCATCAACATAAAAATAAACAACATGCTACAGAACTACCAATGCATCACTAAAATGATGAAAAAGCAAATCAAAAACCTTCATGTAGAAATTTATGCTACTGCATGACCCATGTGAGAAAATGTTTAAAATGTAGTGTTTCAGATGAATGGAAGAAGTTACTCATTGTTGTACCCTTATGTCCAAGTAGGTGAAAGAAATGGAGAGAGCTCCCATCACATGGACATATTTCCTACTAACTGTACTCCTAATGTTTCTATATACTCATGCTATTCTTTCTTCCACATGTTTGAATGATTAATTACTCTATGTATCTTTATTCCCAAGACTATAGTGTTTTCCCCAATTTTTCCTCTCCCTGGATGGTTGATTTGGGTTTCTGAGTTCCTGAGAAAATGCATGATAATTGATAAAAATACTCATATATGTGGAAAGAGATATACTTTATACCTGTTTGTTCACACTTAAAATACCTGCAGCTTCTGGGGCTGGACCACGCCAAAGTCAGGGGTCATGAACGCCACCAGGATGGTATGAGCACAGCAAAAGCCCTGAATCCCCGTATAAAAGTGGCAAGAACCTGGTAGCTGGGTCCTCATCTACTGGCTTTCATTGTGTGCATTAGCAGAAAACTGGATTGGAATTACAGGTGGAATTCAAATCCGTGCACTTTAATATGTGATTTGGATGCCTCAAGCTATTGCTTACCCTGCTGCCCCACAGTGGTGATAAATGAAAAATAAAAGCCTGAGTTAGGGTTTCTGATCTAGATAAACTCTAAATCAGCAAGGGAGGGGAAAGTAAAGGAGGTTCAGAGAAAAGGGTTGATTTAATTCGTCTAAATTCTTGAAAGAGAAGCCATTTATTTCCCTTATCAGTTACTATCCCGGGAAGATATTCTCATAAGAAAAGCTACCAAGTCCTGATTACATCAAAGTTTTTCAAATACTTCATGAAAATCTGTGCATTATGAAAATCTGAGTGGGTTTCAAAATAATTTTGTGGAAAAATAAACTTACAATTTCATTTCATTCTAAAAATGGTTTTAATTCTGTCATACAGTATTTCCTAAAGTCCATGGTTGCTAAAAAAAATTAAATAAATAGTGACTGCATGTACTTGGAATGTACACATTTTAAATCCTATCCCTATTTTGTGGTTTTTAAAATATAATAATGCTTTGAGTTTGTTTCTTGCTTTTTTGTCTTATTTGTTAATTTCAACATGTCACTTGGTAGAAAGTTCTCTATTTGAAATTTTAAAAAATCAAATAGTTAATAAATATTCAATGAAATGCTAATACAAGGTATAGAGATTCTGGAACATTTTATTTTTTTTTAAATGTCATCCAAGTCATACAAACCTAAATGAAATTATCAGTTTAATTTTGAAGGTGATCAAGAGAGCAGAATAAGGAAAATATGTGTTTATTTGATTAGAAAAGGCTCTTGAAAGAAAGCAGAGGAAGAGCCTTTCCAGGGGAAAGTTGGAGAGAAGTTTTCAATGGATATTCTGCAGAAAGCAGGGAGACGAGACACCCGGAGAAGTGTGGACAGTGAGCAGAGAGACCGCCCTCTGAACTGGAGGAGATGAACAGCAGATTTCTCAACAGAAACCCTTCAGGCTAGGTTAGAATGAAGATATTTAGCTCACGATCTAAACGAAAGCAGCACCCAGGATACTGTATCCAGCAAAGCTCTCACTTATAAATGAAGGTGAAATAATATTTTGAAAAAGAAAAAACCAAACATTGAGAATATTTCCCCCTACCAGTCCTGCTTTACAAATTATTCTCAAGGATGTGCTACACGTACAGAGAATGAAAGTGACCATAATGCAAGAATAAGAAAATCCCCTAGTAAAGTTATAATGAAAATCCAAAGCTAACTGAGAATGTTGAAGGAAAAATGATAGAATTCTGTATCTGACCAAATACTATGTGATAAGTTTGTTACTGGAAACAAATATCATGCTTATAATATTACTGTATCCAAACTGACATAATCCAAAGAATCTTGTTCAGAATAATGCGCAGCTGGAAGAGACATTATTTGAAATTCAGATGGTGTAAGAAGTTGAGAAATTGTGGCACGTGTTGTGGTGTAGTTGATTTCAGCAAAGCCTGGGGTGTCCGTATCCCATGTCTTTGTACATGGCTTTGTACGTGATGGCTTATGCACTTGGATAATTGCCACCTATGTGGGAGACCCAGATGGAGTTACTGAATCATGAATTTGGCTTTTCTCTGGATGTTACATTTGGGGAAATAATCAGCAGGTGGATAATCTTTTCTTTCTCTTTCTCGCCTCCATCACTCTTTGCTTATGTTTTCCTCTTCTTCACTTTTTCACCCTCCTTATCTGTTTCCATCTTTCTCTCTTATATTTTCTAACATTAAACTAAATGTAAACTTTAAAAATGGGTGAGTTGAAAAAATTATCTTACATTGTAAATACAGCTAATCTGAAAAGCATTCAATTCTAGAATTGCTGAGATTTCTGAAGATATTGTAAAATGACATTAGAAAGATTGATTTACAATGGCTGAAAATGTATAAAATCTGATAAGCATGTATTAATTGTGGATGTTTCTATATTAAATCTATAAGCTTTCTGTGTGTGGATGTGCATGAAGTTGCCCACATGCATGTTTAGTTTTAAACATTTCTAATTTACAATGTGACTTAATGATAAACTGTGTGAACTATTTCTATGTCCTTGCCAAGTACTCCCAATTTGTGTGCCAGTTCATTGAGAGGCTTTTGTATAAATTTATGGGGCTATCAATTTTCTAGTTAATTGATCTTGTACTTGATGATTCCCAACATGTTCAGCCCCATTAAATACAATGTCATTCTTTTCCCAGGGGTAGTTGATTTCAGTGTGTTTTACATCCTGTTATAGGAAAAAAAAATCTTTTTATCACCCTCTTTTCTACCACAGGATATAAATTACACTTATATATTTATGTGCATATATATATATAGTATATATATATGTATATATATATATATGTACCATGTTGATTTACTGAATTTGAAGAATAGGAAAGGCTTCTCAAAGCATGACATAAAGCTTATGGGTTCATAAAAGGAAATCCCAAAACACACAGATGGTAAGATGTGGAAATAATGTTAATATGTCAAGAATGAGGTTATATGTGAAAGAAAAGTTTGCAAAATATGATTAGTAAGAATAATTATACAAAGAGAAACAAAGCATGTAATTTAAGAATTCTTATATATTTAAAAATTATTTTATGATACAGATCTGTATATTATCTGTTTTGGGAACATTCAGATAATAGGCGCTGTTCATGGAGAATTGCTCACATTTGGAGGATGTTGAATGTTATATTCCACACATTTCATATCTCTGGATATTTCATAAACAATAAGTCTAAACAATGTACTTCTAAAGAGAAACAGTGCAAGCTGAGTGTTCCTTTACTTGTATCAGGCATCTTCCTCTTGGCATGGTGTTCATAAGCAACAACCACAAGTAATATGAGTATGTCATTCCTTTTCATGGTTTAACAATAATGATAAAATTATCATGACACTTGTTATTCACAGATAAAGGTACATTTCATTATGACCACTATTGAGGCATTATATAGTTTGCCACTGTTAAGATTATTGTATAAACTTTTTGGAAAATTTATTTCAGGATATTTGTAAGAATGTACTTGATATGTCATGTAGTTGTTCTGTGTTTACATTTTTCTCAGTGCCATCAAATTGTGTTCCAGAGTAGCTGCTTCATTTACATTCTTACTGACTCTTGTGTCATAAAATGCTGTGATTTTATCATGTCATTACTGGTACTTTCTGCTATTTTTTTTTAAAATTCTGTGACTGCATATGTTTTAATGATTCAGAAGCAGTAACTCCCAGCAATATTGATTTTGTTTCTCCAGGGAAATCTTGTTAGGTATATTTCTTTCAATGTAATTATTTGCTGTTTTTATAAGTTCTTTGGAGAAATATCCACTAAAATTTTATGACAACTTACAAGTGGGTCCTATTTTTTTTAATTTTTGAGTTGCAATATCAGAAATGGCCGCATATGGAATGGCAGTATGGGAGATGGCTGGTTAACAAAATGGGCCATAATGTTGACCCCAGAATTTTGGTTTTAATCAGGCATTTAAAGCTATAAGTTTACCTCTAAGAAACACTTAGCTGTGTTAAGTCATTGCTGGTATGTTTGCATAAATTTGTAGTAATTGTTTATTTTTCCTAGTTTATGATTTCTATATGATTAGTTATTAGATTACATTGCTAAATTTTTACATATTTTGAATTTCTATTTTTCCTCATTGATTTGTCATATTTGTTAATTATACTTTTAGTATACTTTTAGTGACTTCAAGTATTATAATTTCGAAGATATTTTGGTTTGTGTCATAATATATACTATATCCTGGAGAAAGATCCATATAAACCAGGAATGATGTAAATTCTACTATTTTTGAGAAAAGATTTCAACTGGTTTATATTCTTGGTCCAGATTTTTAGTGATTTCTATCCACTATTAAATGTGAGAGTAACATTGTTAATGATTATTTTCACTTATACCAATATTCTCCATGATTTTTTTCTTAAGTGTCTACTTCCTTATTTTGAGTCAAGGAGAAGAGAAAGAGACAGAAAGGGGAAAGATTCTTAAGTTTTTATTTATTTAGAAGCATGGAGAGTAAAGGACCAGAGAGGAGATGAGAGAGGAGGAGAGGAGAGGGGAATCAGAGGTGAGACTTTTCAGGTGTCTACAATAGCTGGGTCTGGATCAAGACAAAGTCAGGAAGACAGAAACTCCATTCCAGTCTCCCTGTGGGTGGCAGAGACCCAAGTGTTGAGCAATTATTTACTGCCTCCTAGGCAAGTAGTAAGGAGTTGGACCGGAAGCAGAGATTTCCCAGGGATGCTGCACAAGGATGGCTTAAGCTCAAGTGCTACAGATCTTGCTCCACAATTATTGTTTAAGTGTTGTTTTCTCACTACAAATCTGTCATCTTTGTTTCATGTCTTTGGGTCTCTTGATAGCACATATTTATACTTATCATGCCTTCCTTCATCCCCAAATGCCTTACTGATGCCAGGAGCTCAAGACTAATCTGGATCTCCATGTGTGTTGTCGAGTCAAGGTAATATCTGCTGCCTCCAAGCTTGCACTATTAGAACATTGGATTGGAGCTGAGTAGCTTGGAACCAAACCAGCAATCTGGAAGAGGATACAGTTGTCCCAAGTGATTGTGTAACATACAGTACAGCAATGTCCACATAGCAAGTTATGATTTCTTTTTGTAATTAAGTATATATTTTGTTTACCTTGGAATGTATTAATATTTATTATTCCGTAAAGGAATTATTAATAGATAGGAGATATCATGTGTTAATCTCAGTGATACTATTTTGCACATGGTAAGTTGAATTAGTGAGTCCTAACTGCAGTTTATAAAAGCGTAGAATTTAAAGTACCACCAAATCAAAATCAAAAATCTAGAAAATCTGAGCTGATTCTCTGGACTCTAACCAAGCCATATCCATGCTAGTTACTCCTTAGTTGGTTACATCTCCTAGTTATTCCATGCTGAAATTAATTTTTTCATCAACCATAAGTTTCAAAAATTGTTTCTTTTTAAATTATTTTTTAGTATATATGAGGATAACAAACCTCATATGTTTTGTGTATACAGATTTAAGGGCAGAATGGTAGTTCTCATCCTACATCCTCTGCCACGCACACGCCCAGTCTTCCTCCTGTCTCCTTTCTTAGTGCTTAATTTTACAATGGAGTATTTTTTATTATCACGAGCTAAACTCTCCACTAGATAAAGGGTTCAGCAGATTGCCCTTAAAGGAATCACTGTTCCTCAATAGGATGTGTGCCTTTGCTTCAGTATTTCAGATGCTCGAGGATCCCAGTACTCATACACCCTGAGCAGACAGAAAGTTAGCGGGAAGCAGACTTCTTGCGTGGGACTGTGGCTGCCTGGCAGCCAAGCGTGGCTGGGGATGAGCAGCGCCTCCCTTGCCTCCTTTCTCATTTAGTTGCTTGTACCCCCTTGCTCAATTAATTGGTTTGATTGTTAGGATCCGTTCCTGAAAAACATGTTTATTCCTTTGCTGTTACGGTGATTGTTACTTCATTTCCTTGTTGGCTATCTTGAGAGGGGCTTTCTGTGGTTGCCTAGGTAACGTGCCTATATATATATACACGGTTGAGTTCAATAAAGCCTGCATTGTCTCACTGGTCTTGCATCCCCTGTGTCCCGATGTTTCTCAGCTCGGTCGTCACAGCTCGGGTGCCAGTCTCCTCAGAGGGATCATTCAACACACAAATGTAAAAATGTCAGCTTTACTCATGCACATTACATTTTTCAGTACTTTGTATTTTGGTTTTCACAAGTCATGGGAAACATGCAGTTATCTATTTGAGTCTGGTTACTTTCAGTTAACAGTGTTTCCCAGTCGATCCATTTTGTTGTTAAAGATACGATTTCATTCTTTTTTATGCCTAAGTTTTATTTCATTTTAGCATTTGTTATAGCTAGATCCGTGAAGAATGCTATTGGTATTTCAATCAGGATTGCTTTTAATCTGTAAAGTGTTTTGGGTAGTACGGACATTTTGATATAATTCTTCCAACACGTGGACAGAGAAAATTTATCCTCTTTTTGGTGTGTATTTTGGTTCTTTGTTTAATGTTTTGTGATTATCATTGTAGATGTCATTACCCATTTGGTTGAATTTCTTCCAAGATATTTAAATGTTTTGTAGATTTTTTTCCTCTAACTAAAATGTTTACAATTTCTACAATTTCTTGATGGCAAAGTATCACATGGGCCACAATTTTTGCACTGATCACTGCTTTGGCTTCATTCTTCATTGTCTCTCTTCCCTTTCATCATCAATTGCACTCTTCATGTTGTTGTCTTTGGTTTCACTTCTATTGCCTGCATCAGCAATTCAAAACTCTGCCTCACATTTGGACTTCACTTTTTCCCTTCTATTTTATTTCTATTACTATGGTACCATTCTACAGGCTCTGGGATTTCCCTTATGTCTCCCCAAATTCCCTCTCCCAGACCTGTTTCCCCCATATCATTATAATAGTACAGTCCTTCATGGGACTGATCTTGCAAGTTCTTTCTTAGTCACAACATTGTGTGTATAATAAATTTAGCTTTTTGTGCTTTAATTTTATATGCTGCAATTTTACTGAATTATCTCATGAATTTCAACAGGCTCTTAGTGGAATTTTAGTTTCTCAATATATGGGATCATCTCATCTGCAAACTGGGATCATTTCCTTGTTTTTAATTTTCATTCCCTTGATTACCTTTTTGTGTGTGGCTCTGTGTCAACACTTACAGGAGTATATTGAAAGCTGGCATCCTTGTCCAATTCTGAATCTCAATACAAATCTTTCCTGATTTTCCCATTCAGTGTAAGGATAGGAATTGATTTATTTATCATATATATGTATATATATTATTCCTTGTATTCCATATATGGCAACAAAAATCTCTGTAACACAATATAATACATTTTGGAAAATAAAAGAGATTTTGTAATTACTTCATGTGTAATTAAGCATCATAATTATGTAATTTTAAATAATTATTTTAAATGATTGCTACTCATTACTAGGGAAAATAAATACATGAAATAAATGTATGATTTTCACTTAAGACATAATACCCAAACCCATATTACAGTGTTTACTGTAAAATTCAATCAATAGATAACCTTTCAAAGAGATAACACAGGTGCCAGTGCAAATATACAGAATACTGGGAAAACCATATAATGGTAAACTTGGAAATTCTTTATTTATTCCACTTCATTTTGAACAAACAGTAATCAAAAGGATTTAAGTACATGGCAGTAATATAAAACTAAGGATAACTGGATGCAAAACTATAAATATTCATTGCAGTATTATTTAATACAGCCAAATGCTATATACATCATAAATTTCCTGCAGTAGGTATGTGATTAAGTGAATTATATTTAATTCATCACAATGTCTGTTAAACTGGTATTTATTGATATGAAGAATATTATCATAATATAATCTTGATTCTTAATAGACTTGTAAATCAAATTGTGAGGTCTTGTCTGTTTATAATATGTACTCACAAGAAAGAAGTTATGGGAAGAAAATGTTACAACATACTACTATTAGCTTTCATCTCTGATGAAATTATATGTGCTATAAAAATTTATTTTGAAACTGATTAAAAGGGAAAGTTTTTCCTTCATAATTAGAAATACGTATTTTAAAGAAAGTTTCTATAAAAAGAAAGACTATCTTCTATACAGTTTATTTTTGATTCATAAAGATTAGTGGTATTATAGGTATACTTTGACGTAAAACTTTCTGCTTTTCATGATTTTCTTTAATTTCATTTATTTTTATTGGAAAGGCAGATCAGATTTACCAAGAGCAGGAAAGTCAGAGAGAAAGATCTTCATTTCCTGGCACACTCCACAAATTGCCACAACAGCCAGAGCTGAGCTGATCCGAAGTCAAGAGCCGGGAGCCAGGATCCAGAAGCCAGGGGTTTCTTCAGGGTCTCCCACATGGGTCCCAAGGTTTTGGGATATCTTCTACTGCTTTCCCATGCCATAAATAGGGAGGTGGATGGGAAGTGGTACAGCTGAGACACAAACTAGTGTCCATAACGGATATTGCAAGGTGAGAATTGGGTCACTGAGACATTGTGCTATTACCTTTTTATGAATTCTTAAATATAGATAGTAGTTTCTAGAGTTATTCAAGTTATACTTTTTGTGACTAATAATATATAAGTAGAAAATGATTTTTGCTGTTAAGCAGAAATGAGCTTTTCTTGTCATCCACAGAATAGAAAGACCGTAATTCTTAAGTATTTTAGAACTATCAGGACAGTGCAGCACATTTTTCTATCAAAAAATTCACCGAAGTGTGAGAATGCATAATCCCTGAAAATGCATCTATAGAAAACTACCAATACCTTCTCTTCATAAAATGAGAGAGAATGATGCATTATCATGAACGATAAGGAGAGGATAGCACTATGTCAATGTAATGGCATTTTTGAATTTGAAAAGCAGAGGAGTTGTCAAGATAGATTTTTTAGAGGATAGAATTCACTGTAATTAGATTCTTGAATGTGACTTGTATGTTATTACCTTTATTATAAAAATTCTTTTACATCTACTCACATAATCAGAAACTGCTCCATAAATTAACAACTGCATATGTCAGACTGTGTTCTAATCCTTTGGGGTAGGAATTTAATAAAGCCACTGTTGAATCTAGCAGTTAAGGAGACTAAAAACTTGTTGCACCAATGTCCCAAAAGGATGTGAGGCAATTCAAAATATAATAAATATTCCTATTATCCTGAATTTGATCTTACTGTATCTTCTCATTTCTAATCTTACAAGCTCTCTGATATTTTGACATAAGCCGATTAGTTGGTAAAAGACAATATACAAGATATACTTAATTCACTCTACTGTAAAAGCAGGTAATTCTTTGTCATGCATCCAGTTATTGCACCTCAGTCAGAATGCTTGGAAGAAATGTAGACTTCACCGGAGCCTGTCATGATGTCAGTATGCCCACCTGAGACCTGCTTCTGAGTGATATAGTGGAATCTCTTGCTCAGTTAATCAAATATAATAATTGTTATTAACTATTAATACAGATTCATGCATTTTCAATCATAAGTATATTAAAAGTTTATCAAGCTCATGAATAAAAAAATAAACAAAAATATCATATTATTAATTATTTAAAACATTGTATTGTGTGGTGTACATTGTGTTGGAAGAATTGTTCACTTTCATATGTTAGTGATTTCCAAATTGGTAGTTTTCTTTTTTTTTTTTTTTTTTTGGAGCATAACAATTTCACCATCAGTATGCATATGTTCAAGTGGAATTTCTACTCTTCCTTCCACTATCATCCAATCTTTCAACCATAATCATCTTTATATTGCGTGTGTTCCTCCTCCTAGCGCATTCAGTTACTGCTGTCTGGCCCACTCCTTTGCGGGGCAAGAGTATGACAGACTCCTCGCTCATAATCATGAAGCAGTTGGCGCAGGCTATTGTATAAGGAAAGAGGCTGATTCTGATTTACAGTTCTGGGAGTTCACAGTCCAAAATCACACAGGCCTTACTGGGTGGGTCTGTGGCTAAGGTGTTCTTGCTGGTAGAGTAGCTGGGTGACCCAGAGCATCATTCTGCAAGAGATTGATGTGCATGCATTCATGCCTACAACTCTGTGTATGTGTCTTTACTGTCTCTTGTAAAGCCCTCAGGGCTCATTCATGACCTATCTAGTCATTTTCCAAAGGCCATGATTGTAAACACCATGCTTTGATTGTTTCTACATTAACTGATGATTCTGGGGCTTAAAAATTTTACAGGAGTCTCAAGGCCAAATGTTAGTTAAAGAGTAGCACTCAAGATTGTGGGTTAAGAGTAAATTTGATTCTCTTTGCAATGGCAGTTTCTTTCCTTACAATGGCCATTCTAGTTTCTGAGTCTTTTAGGACTATCTGGAGACCATCTTATAATTATGGTTTTTATGTGCTAATTTTTTGGACTTTTCTGTTTGTACATTATGGGCTGCACATTTTCCACTTCTGTTTATAGTGGTTATATTCGTTTGCCATGTGACAAAGTGTATATTCAGGTAATTTCAGCACTTCAGTGGTGGAAGAGTGTTGGCATGTCAGCTGGTGGAGTCTGGAAAGATTTCATCATTATTGGAGTGGTAAGATCGGCAGCAATACAGAATTGTTGAACTATCAAAATCACTGGAGTAAGACCCCAGGAGTATGCCCCACATCAGGAACCTTGGGATGGTTGTGAGGCTGGGTGTGGCTTCTTCCCTTTTCTCTCCCCCTCCCCCAGATACAAGAAGGAAAAAAGAGAATGTCAAAATAATGGTCTCACCCACTTTCCTCTACCCCTTAACCCTTCACACCCTAATCAAAATGTAAAAATTATAAACAATAAAATTTATGCAATTAAAAAAGGCTAATGTTACTTCTCATGATGCCTAATTTCCCTGGACATAATATCTAGCTCCTCATACTACTGTAAGAAGGTCTTATAGAGAAGAGAATACTAGGGCTTAGTTTGCTCTAAATTTTTGCAGTGCTATTTTTCAGAAAGCTGCTGCTCCCTGATTAACTCATCAGGGAGAGGAAATCATAGCACAATGTGAAAAACAGAATTTAGCTCAGCATATTGTTAAGGCAAGTCCCAGTGCATTGATGGCTAAGACTGTTAAGTTCTAAGTCAATGTGGAATAATGTCAATACAGAAGAACGCAGTGAGGACAGAAACAACATTAGTATATCCTGTGATTGTGCTTCAGGTATGAGTCCTCTGAGATAGAATGGCATGAGAATTCAAGGCCTACGAGAATTAAAGAGAATTAACTACAAGAGGGACAGATATAACTTTAACCATGACTGAGTGATTTCAAAGACAAAAGCATAATTCATTAATATACTCATGTTAATCTTCAAATTAAGGAAATGAAAAATGGGTTCCACCAGAAGCAATCACAGGGAGCAGCTGGGGGATGAACCAGCACCTGTCGCAGTTCAAGCTAAATAAAAACAGGACTACTGAAAGACAGCCTTTGTTCTGTGTAAAAGTACCTCAATTTGTCCTCCAAATATGGTTCTTGACGCTAATTCCTACTAACGTAGGCCCTGGGAAGCAATATTGGTGGCTTGAGTAATTGAATTCCTACCTGCCATGTGACAGAACCCGGATTGTGTCTTTGATTCTGACTCCCAGTTCTGGCATCGCCACAGATTGAGCAAGTGTGCGCCTTTAGGGGAGTGAAGCAGCAGTGCGAGTGCTTTCAGGCTCTATTTTCATCCCCTGCTCTCTTTCTCTCTGTTTATCAAATACATGCAAAATTTAAAGAAGTAAGAACCATTATGTTAGGAAGCAAGCAGTCTCACTGTGCTAAGGTAACTCATGCCAAAGATAACCATTGACATGTCGTTTTTTCCCTTCCCTTCCCTTCCCTTCCCTTCCCTTCCCTTCCCTTCCCTTCCCTTCCCTTCCCTTCCCTTCCCTTCCCTTCCCTTCCCTTCCCTTCCCTTCCCTTCCTTTCTTTTTCCTAAGATTTCCTTATCAGAAAGGCAGCTTTACAGACAGAAGGAGATACCAAGATCCTTCTTCTATTGCTTGACTCCCCAGATGGTCGCTATGGCTGTAGTTGAGTCAATCTGAAGCCAGAAGCAAGAAGCTATGGTCTCCCACTTAGATGCAGGTTCCAAAGACTTGGGCCATCCTCTACTGTTTTCCCAGGCCACAACCAGGAAGCTGGATGGGAAGTGAAGGAGCTGGGACAGGAACCTATACCCATATGGGATCCTGACTGTTGCAAGGCGAGAATTTAGCCACTAGGCTATTGTGTAGGGCCTGAGCACATACCATTTCTTTTTCTTTTTCTTGTTTATAAAGGTGATCCTGGTGCATGTAAGGCAAGGATTTAGCCACTGAGCCATTGCACAAAACCTGCATGCACACCAACAAAGCAGAGAATATCCCTATAAGGTCTAACAGGGAGAGTAAGAGCTAAAGTCTGTTTAGCCACATGATTGTGGAGATTTGGAAGGTCAAGCTTCCAATATCTACATGTATATTGATATGACAGCATAATGCATGTATCTGAAGTACCACTAGCAGAAAAGAAATATATAAACATATACACAATTTCTTACATGTATATATGAAAACTATATATATATATCTACACTATTCATATGGCCATATAAATGTAGCATAGTATGCAAATATAATGCATAATGCAATTGTAATAACAAACCACATGGAGTAAACATCTTTGCTGTTTATGCTACTCTGCTTACTGACTATTCCCAGTTGCAAGAGAGAATGGACAAATATTTGAATGGAACTTACTGAAATTCCCATGATGGTTTAGACAAATAGCAACTCATGTATTGACTTTGGCATTTTGTTGCTTAAAAAATAGAACTTGTTCTCTGAGATAAGGATGAAGCGCAATCACTGAAAGTTTGCCGGCAGTTAAGGCTGCTTCACTTGATGTTTTCTTGAATTCTTTCTATGCCCCGATGCCTTGTGAGATCTGCAAGAGGCTCTTCGAAGAATTTTGATTGCATCTAATGTAAAGCACATGGGTTGTCCAAATTAATAAATTAAGTCAGTCAGCAAATTAATGAAAAGATACAGGTGTCAAGATCCTTTCCTTTTTGAAACTGTTATTTATTTACCTGAAGGGTAGAGTTACAGAGAGAGGGGGGGAAAGAGAGAGGGAGTGAATCTTCCATCTGTTGTTTCACTCTGTAAATGGTTGCAGTGGCCAGACCTGGACAGGTCTGAAGCCAAGAGCCAGGAGATTCTTCCATGTCTTCTATTTAGGTGCAGGGGCCCAAGGACTTGTGCCATATTTCAGTGTTTTTCAAGACACAATAGTAACAATATGGATTGGAAGTGGAATAACAAGGACACAAGCCAGTGCTCATATGGAAGGCCAGCACTGCAAATGGCGGCTTTACCCAGTATACCACAGCACTGGCCCATCTGTCTAAACACTTTTCTAGCCTGCATTTCACACTATCTGACCAGAACACTTTCCTACATACTGTACACCCAAATGCCAGTCTTTCTGCACTTAACCTGCCTACTTTAAATGCATTTCTTCATCATGGCATCATTCATTATCCACACTATCTTCTTTTTTTATCCTATACTGACTAACCCAGAAAGAATATTGATTTCTTTTTCTTTTGCTTTGTCTGTGTTGGTATGCTTTATAAGTCCATTTATTGCTGGTATATTGAAATGCTCACATATAAGTAATTTATGAAGGAATGAGTTTAAGATCACTGTTTTAGGAGTATAAGCCTATGGCAGTGGCATTGGGTATCCCTGGTAGGTTCTTTATTGTAGATAGCACCATGGTGGTGGAAGTATGGTGTACCAGAGGGAGTGTGTGTAAGACAGGGCACTGGAGCTTGGTGACCCAGGAAACCAAACTCAAGCTGGGACTCACTGAGAACTGCGAGTACTGCACTTATTCCTTCTAAGGAAACTTTCCAGTAAACTAATGACCTTCCAACTCTTAAAGGCCTACTGCCTCCTAAAATCACAGCTTTGGGAACTGTTTATCAATGAATGAACAGAAGCCATATCCAAACTCTAGCACAAGCCTATCTGCTGATACAGTGAAAGAAGGTTGAGCTAAGGAGTAGATGCATGCCTAATAGTTAGCATAGTGCTTCCCACGGTGAAGATGTTAAATAACGACACTTCAAAATGATTTGTTCATTTATTTGATAGGCATATTTAGAGAGAGACAGTGAGTATATTTTCCATCCCCTGGTTTACTCCACAGTTGGTGGCAATGGCTAGAACTGAGCCACACTGAAGGCAGGAGCCGGGAATTCCATCAGGGTTTCCCTAATTCATAGTAGGGGCTCATGTACTTGGCCCGTCTTCTGCTACTTTCTGAGGCACAGAGCAAGATGAAAAGTGGAGTAGGTGTAAGGCTAGCTGGTCCTTATATGGGATAATTGTGTTGCAAGGTGTCAATCTTTCATGTCACAGCACCATCTCTAATAATGATATTTTAAAACTATAATTAGCCCGATGTGGTTCCAGTTTGAAACATTGTTTATATAAACATAGGTATTTATATACATATAAACAACATATACTTTGTTGTATGGTTTGTGGCAGAGGGTGGATTATGTGTATAGGAAAGGAAACTGCAAGATAGTTGTGTTTCCCTCAAGGAGATATAAGAAAATGACAGGATCCACAAATTTATTTAAATGATAACTCAATACATTATTACACAAGTTTGAGACAAGGAACTTTGTCAACTCCTTTTTTTCTGAAACGAATGTTAAAATGTATTTTATAAACATCAGTGTGTCTCTGAGTCTTTATTTTGCTTTATCTTATGAAGAGAGTTTCTGTTCTCGCCTATTACTAAAATCCAACAATGATTTTCCTAAAGAGAAATGCCTCAGGCCCAGTTGTTGCAGCAATTATCAATTATAATTTGGCTTCATTTAATTGTTTGCAAAATTAACTTCTTAGGATACCATTTAATTCTCTTTCCAGTCTCGCTTCTCAAGAAGGTAATTAATGAACTAACTATAATTAAATATGAATGATAAAGCACAGGGAACTTTGAAATTAAATCATCATTGAACTTTTGCTATACTATTTACCAGCTAATACTGAGGTGCCAGAGGGCACTAAATACATTAGAGACTTGGGTGAATGCCTACTTGCACCTCTTCCACCATATTTTGTCTTGTTTTGGCCTTTATATACGTGCTTAGATGATTTCTTTCTCACAATGTTTCATTTGATTTAATTTCTTGCTTAGCATTTTGATATGCTGAGGATGACTTGATAACTTCTATGCTAACAGAATGTGTTTTAGTAAATTCTAGGAGCAGCAATAAATAAGTAAATAAATAAGAAAATAAATAAAAAGATACAGCATCATTTACCTAGTCAATACCCGTGAAGTGAATGTCCTGTGACTCTAAAATGATTTTAACCCTGGTAAAAAGAATGTGTCATAAAATTACCCGTTTTCTTTCCTTTGTTTTTAAATTTATTTTTTTGACAATCTTGACATAATTAGGGTAAAAAGGTTCAAGCGCTACAGGAAGATGGGCAAGGCAATCAGTTCAGTATTGTTGCCTTAATATATCTGATATAAAAGGGGATTTTAAGGTAGAAGCCCCACCCAGTTTCCCACCCACCCCAGGTCCCGGAAGTGAGGCATGCTCTGAGGGTCTTGCTCAAGTCATTTTGATAGTTCACCAGTTATGAATTGCTGCCAATCCCGCAATTCCAAGCACGATGAAGTCGTTGAAGAATCCACTGATTGATACAGTCCATCACAGAGTCTCCGTTTGCTCAGTTTTTCACTGCCGCCATACAGCTGACATGTTGATTGACTTGTTCTGTCCTGTCTTTGGATGGTTAGTGTTCTGAGTCTGGAAGCTCGATTGGGGGGGATCCCCAAAGAAACTTTGTCTGAGGTGTTCCCAGACCAGATTCTTGATTGTACTAGCAAGCACACGGCCCGGCACAGTCCATTGCCCCGATCAGCTGATGGTTGCGATTGTTGGGTTGGTTCTGTTTCCATCCCTGTCTTCCACTGGAACCAATGGGTGTTGTAGTCCAGCCTGGTTTTGCCCAGCACATACTCGGACCTCGCATATACAAGTGGGAGCTGCAGCCTAGTCGGAGCGACCCACAATAACCCCCACCAGGCCCGCCCCCTACCCTGGCTTGCCAGTATGTATAACAGACTAGTCCAGTCTGACCCACATCCCCTTCTGCTCTCATACATATCAACGGGTATTAAAACCTTGTTCCATATAACCAGCTCAACTATCCAGCCTTCACAGATGTTGTTGGGTGTCTGTCTAGCCACCCTAGGCCCTGTCCTAGTTATTGTGCCCTTCCGTGGGGGGTGGTAACCCAAGAGGGAGGAGCACACTATTTCCCTCCCAGGCCGCTTCCACTCCCAGATTAGACTACCAGTTTTCATTTCACATTCTATACAGCAGCCCACACTTTAGGTATAAGCACTTGAAGAAAAACTTGCTCAGATATAAGCACTTGAAGAAAAACAAGACATAACTCCTTTGCAGAATAATACTGGATAGCTCATTCAGCAATATATTTAGCTCTCATTTCTTGAGGGTTATTGCAATATAAGAAAATATTTTCGAATGAGATAGTATTCAAAATGCAACTTTGATTGTTTTTCTCTGTATTGAAGATCATGACTGTCATTTTAGAAGAACTTATACCTATGGAAAAATACAGAAATGCTAGATCAATTCTGTTTTCTGAGCACTGTTCATACTACTTCTATGGTGGTTGAACTAGTGTACACTCCACGTACAGCGGTTTAGGGCACTTTTTCTCCCCATATCTTTGCCAGCCATTGTTCTTTGTTGACTTGGGTATATAGGCCATTCTCACTGAAGCATCTCAATGAGTTAATGTAGTTCCTATTTGTATTTCCTTAATATCTAAGGAACATGACTGTTTTTTCATGTATCGACCAGCCAGTTGAATTTTTTTTCTTTTGAAAAATGTCTGCTTAGGCTTAACCCCCCCTCCTCAAGGTGGCACTTATCGGGGGCACTCCTGCCTGATGGAACCCCGCCGGGGGATCTGCCATAGTCCCCGCTGCAAGGCGGGGGCAGAGGCCTGGCTTTGGGCTGCCAGTGTACCAAGTGGTGCCAGGCTCTGCCTGCTGGCTGCTCAGCAGCAAGCTCTGGGGTTTTTATGATATGAAATAGCTGCTTAGGGACACCCATAAATAAGGCCAGCATTAGTGTAGGTGAGACATGAATTTCTGGTGATTCCCAGGAACAGGGACACGAAACCTTAATGCAAGCTTGGGACTGAGACCTGAAGGTTTGGACTGAGCAAACCTTAGCCCACTAGCATGATTGGAAAACAGGGTGGAGCCCAGGACATGCCCAGCTAGGTTTTGGCACCAACTGGTCTACATTAACCACAGAGTTGAGCCACGGTGTCTAAGGCAGGGGTCGTGACAGGTGGATGGGGCTGCGGTCGGGTCAGGATACAGTTATCGTCTCCCTTAGCACAAGTGTGGACTGGAATGAGACGTACCGGGCTGGGTCAGACTGCAACACCTTCTGGTGCTCTGGAGGACCAGGGTAGATGTGGGACAGACTAGGCTAGGTCTCAACCCCAACTGAGCCATATACGAGCTATATGGGGGTGTGGATGAGCTGTGGCTGGGCTGAAACATCCTACAGCAAGAACCAGAATGGGATGAAGGCCAGTTAGGAAAGGCCACTGTTCCTGCTAGGACAGGAGGCGAACTGGCAAATGGACCCACTGGTATGCACGAAGCCTGGCACTTGGAGGGGTTCTGATGGAGGAGCCCGGGCAATTCCTCTGGCAGAACACAGACCCTGCAAGTCAGCGCAAGAAACATGGAAGGTAACAGCCAAGAGGTCATGGAAAGTGTCCCACTGGCATGCATTTGGCATGGGTCGGGGGCAGACCAGGCTGAATCTGTTTATGTCATCCACTGGTAAACCCAAACACCAGAACAGAGTGTGGGTCGAACCAGGTCCTGTCGTGACAAAAGCAATGCACAACTTGGATTGCCAAGGTGAGGTAGCCTGAGCCAGATGCAGTCGCAGCGCCCAACCAGCACACACGAGAATCAGGAAGGGAGGAGGCAGAGCTGGCAGGGGAATAAGGGGTGGTTCCCTAGCTGAACAGCTACTTCCACTGGGGAGCGTGAGCTGGGTAGGGGGTAGACCAGAACACGCAGGGCCACAGCACCTGCGCACCTCATGTGGACCGGATTGGGTGAAAACCAGGCTGGGCTGACTACTCCCACTGGTGCAATCTACAATCAGAGTGGGTGAGGATTGTTGGGGCTTGGTCGTAGTATCAGCTGGCGGAGGCTGGTACAGGGGGCTAGTCAAGTCGAGTTGAACCACAGGGTCACCTGGAGAGGGCTAACCTGGGAGCGGGAGCGACCTGGGAGGGAAATAATGGGTCCCTCCCTCTTGGGTCATCACCTTCCATGGGATGGCATAGGAACTAGGACAGGGGCTGGGGTGGCTAGACAGACATCCAACAACATCTGTGAAAGCTGGTTGGATGGAACAATGTTTTAATACCTGTTGACAAGTATGTGAGCAGAAGGGAATGTAGGACAGACTGGACTAGTCAGCCATACATACTGACAAGCCAGGGTAAGGGATGGGCCCGGTTGGGGTTACTGTGGGCCGCCCTGACTGGTCTGCAGCTCCTACTGGTTTGTGTGAGGGCCGAGTGTGTCCTGGGTAGAACCAGGCTGGACTGTAACACCCATTGGTTCCAGTGGAGGACATGGATGGAGACAGAACCAACCCAGCAACTGCAACCATCAGCTGATCGGGGTGATGGACTGTGCCAGGTCCTATGCTTGCTAGAACACGTAGGAATCTGGACTGGGAACACCTCAAAATTTCTTTGAAGATCTCCCCAGTGGAGACACCGGACTCAGAGTCCTAACCAAGAAAAGACAGAACAAGTCAAGCAACAACCTCAGCTATCTGTTGGCAACAAAATACTGGGCAAATGGAGACTCTAGAAGGGACTGTGTCAATCAATGGATACTTCAATGACCACATCGTGCTTGGAGTGGCGAGACTGGTAGCGATCCATGAATGGTGAACTATTGAAACCACTTGATCGAGTATCTCAGAGCATGCCCCACATCTGGGACTTGGGGTGGGTAGGAAACTGGGTGGGGCTTCTCCCTCTATATCCCCCTTTACCTCAGATACATGAAGGAAGCGGTATGGAAATGATGGTCTTACCCACTTCCCTGTAGCCCTTGAACCTTTTTTTACCCTAATTAACTATGCAAGATTGTCAAAATATAATAAAAACACATATATATTAAAAAAAAGAAAAATGTCTGCTTAAGACTTTCACCCATTTCTTAACAATGTTGTTTGCTGTAGTTGAGCTTCTGAAGGTCTTTGCAGATCTTGAATCTTAATCTCCTATTTGTTGTGTAGTGCATTTCAAAATGCTAACAAGTGTAAGCACCAATAACAGGATAAGAGATTATTGATTTAGACTTTTTTTCCTTTCTATGTTTCTTAAAAATTTTTATTCTTTGGGATACAGTCACTTAGGCTCCCTTTGACATTCCCCTTCCCCTTACTGTTTTTTCCATATTATAATAATAGTATGGTCCTTCAAGAACAGTAACAAGTCCATCATTCTGCTATATAAGTGTATCAAGACACTGTAGGCATAGACAATGGTAGAATCAGGCATCCTATCATCAAGATATATTTGACAATTTCACTGGGAGTCCTTTAATCAGCAGTGGAGATGAATATTGCAATGTATCTTCATTTCTCAGTGCACTAGTCTCTGTTACACATTTCCTTTAGGTGAGTATATGTGCATATACATGTTTACTAATTTACCTATTGATCTTGTATTTTCCATAAGGTTGTCTTATATATTGGAGAGAGCATATGATATTGGTCCTTTTGGGATTGGCTTATTTCACTGAGACTAATGATCTCAAATTGTGACTATTCTGTTGCAAATGTTAGAACTTCATTCTTTTGAATATTTCTTAGAGTAGATGTACCAAAGTCTTTTTATTCATTGATTTTTTGATGGACATCTGGGTCTTTTCCATGTCTTTGCTATTGCTGATTGTGCTGTTGTAAATATGAGATTACACGTCATTTTCTTTCTATCTCTTTTTAAGGTATGTTATTTTTCTGTTGCACGTTTTATTTTCTTTGGAAATATTCCCAGAAGTGGGATGGCTGGAACATATGGCATATGGTAGATCAATTTTCAGTTTTCTTAGCACTCTTCATATTGACTTCCTTAGTGACAGTACTAGCCTAAATTCTTACAAAGGGCAGTAAGGTGCCTTTCTCCTCACATCCATGCCAGCAGGTATTGTTAATAGATTTCTAAATGTAGACCAATCTCACTGGAGTTACGCAGATTCTCACCGAAGTTTTTATTTGTACTCTCCTAATATCTAGAGAGCCTGAGCATTTGTCCATATGTCTATTAGCCATTTAAATTTGTTCTTCTGAAACTTACCTACGCATTTTTTGCCCATTTCTTCATAGTTTTTTTAAAAAAAATTCTGTTCAATATGAACATTTTGATGATGTTTATTTTACCCATCTAGGACCTTGGTAAATTTCTCCATCTTTTAATGTCTTTTCTGTTTATTTTTTAATGCTTTGAAATTATCACCATAGAAGTCTTCCATATCTTGGCTTATATTTTTTCCAATCTATTTAAGGTTCTTCTCTGTCGATTTAAAGGAGGCTGTCCTTACAAGTTCTTTCTCAGACATGCAGTTATTTTTGTGTACTAAGGCCATGGACTTAGGTTCTTTAACTTTGTACCCTGCTACCCTGCTGAAGTCTTTTATGAGTTCCGATAGTCTCTTGATTGAATCTTTTGTTTCTCCTATGTAAACAGTCAACTCATTTGCAAACAGGAATAATTTTAATTCCTTATTTCCAATTTTAATTCCAGCTTTTCCCTGTTTAGTGTGATGCTGGCTTTGTGTTTATCATACATTGCTTCATGTTTTAGAATGTTCCTTCTATGTCTATCTCGCTTGGGGTTTTTAATATGAAGCGGTGCTGGATTGTATTAAATGTCTTCTTTTCATCTATTTAGATGATCATATGGTTCTTATTTTGTTTTACTTATTTATTTTATGATTTATTTCATTTCATTGGAAAATCAGACTTACATAGCAGAGAGACAGAGAGCAAGATCTTCCATCCACTAGTTCACTCCCCAAGTGGCTACAATGCCAGAGTTGAGCTCATTCGAAGCCAGGAGCTAGGAAACTCTTCTGGGTCTTCCACGTGGGTACAGGGTCTCAAGACTCCTGGTCCCATGTTTTTTTGTTTGTTTGTTTGCTTGTTTGTTTTGTTTAGATTTATTTATTGGAAAGGCAGATATACAGAGAGGAGGAGAGACAGAGAAGATCATCCATCTGATGGTTCACTCCCCAAACTGTTGCAATGGCTGGAGCGGAGCCAATCTGAAGCCAGGAGCCCAGGGCTCTTCTGGGTCTCCCATGTGGGCAGGGTCCTTTACTGCTTTCCCAGGCCACAAACAGGGAGCTGAAAGGGAAGCAGGGCGGTTGGGATCAGGACTGGGGCTCATATAGGACCCCGGCATGTTCAAGGTGAAGACCTGAGCCACTAGGCTATTGTGCAAGGCCCTCCCAAATGGCTTTCATTCTTCAAATTGTTGATGTTGTGAATTACATTTATTCATATGTGTATATTTAACCATGTTGCATGTCAGACTTAAATCCTAGCTAGTTTGGGAGGATAAACAGTCTAACGTATTGTTAGATTCTGTTGACTAGTATTCTATTGAGGCGTTTTGTGTGCATTTCTCGTTTTCTGTTGTGTCTCTTTCTAACTTTGGTATCAACGTGCAGTAGCTTCACAGAAAGAGTTTGGAAGGATTGCCTCCCTTTCTATTGTTTGGAATTGCTCGAGGAGGATTTGGTTGAGTTTTCTTGAACTAGTGAGTAGCAGGCAGCAGTGAAGCCACCCAGGCCAGAATTTTTTTTGATAGGAGTTTAATTACTGACTCAATCCCTGTCCTTGTTATAGGCCTGTTTAGATTATTAATTACCTCATGATTCAGTTTTGGTAGATTATATGTGTCCAGAAATCTACCCATTTCTTTTAGACCTTCTGGTTTGTTGGTGTGTATTTGCTTGTAACTGTTAATGATTATCCTATGTATTTCTGAGTTAATTGTTATTTTATTTAGTTTTCATCCCTGGTTGTATTGATTTTTTTACTTTTCTTTTTTTCTTTTTGATTAGTTGATTATTATTATTATTTTTGCAAAGAAATAGCTCTTCAACTCACTGATGTCATGAATTGTTCTTTTGGTCTTTATTTGGTTTATTGCTTCCGTTGTTTTTAATATTTCAATTTCCTGCTGATCTTCAGATGGTTTTGCTCTTGTTTTTCTGGATTCTAGAGATGTGTGGTGAACTTTTCTAGACTCATATTTGATTAACAGCAAGAAACTGTTTTCTACCAGGGGTTGGGAAACTTGAGGGTCATTTTGGAATTCAGCTCAATATACTGATCTAGTGTATATGACATGTATTTTATCTACACAGACACAGTGTAACTTTGAAAGCTGGACCTTCAGTATGAGCTCTGCCACTGACTGTGCAACTATGCCAGCTCTCTGAACTTCTGTTTTCCTGTCTGGAGAATGAATCTGACAACCCAATTGTTCTCATTTATGACTAGTTACCATCACCATTTTCAGCTGGTTGCCTTTCTGCATCCTGTCTTCTATTGTTCCCAAGTACTCCTAACAGCAGCAATATCATCAAAGATAGGAAAACTGCACAAAGGTGAAAGACTCCCCTTCTAGGAGTCCGCGTGGTGGTGAGGTACTTTAGATAGCCTTACGACTTGTAATGTACACCTGTAACCTCTGTAGTCACAGACCCTGTCGTTGATGAGGCTACATTTCAACTGGATGGCAGGCATTTGCTGAGATTTTAGCTTATTTATTTATTTTTTCAGTGCCGCCCTCGTCACTTAATAGGCTCCTTCAAAAGTGCAGAACACAGCATGGCAGGACAGATTCCTGTGCTGTGAGTGTCTGATCTTTTGCTTTTACATTGAATGACTACTACATAATCTCTCGGGGGAATCTGATGTTTAGTTCCCATTCTAATTTCTCAGTACCATCTCTGCTTTTCCCTTCAATGCTGCCACCCCCCTGCAGTGCTCTCCAGTGCATTGTCAACAGCTTCTCTTGAATTTACACAGTGCTGTCATTTATCATGACTGCCCAAGGCAAAAGTAAAAAGAAGCTACTTCCCTCATTTCTTTTTACTTCATCCTGTCTGGTTTCTCCATTTAAAAAAAAAAAAAAGCGAAATCCTCAGCATTTCTAAAAACGAATGCTGATATCATGCAGTTATACATTTCTGTATGCTCTTTTAGAAGCACAGGGCCTTCCTGAATTATATCCTTGAATATAAGCAGTTAGGCTTAATGAAAGATGGCTGTGTTTGTAATTAATGGAGAGAAATGTGTCAATCATGTTTAGACTCTCTTCTTGGAGGTAAGTAATTAGCGCTTGATTATTCCAGTTCACAATCACAATTTTCATCTTATCACCTGCATTGTAGTCTGATCTCATCCATTAGCACATTAGGTAATAATAATAATATATGTAGCTTCCAGCACGCTTTTGTAAGGTCATGTTCTAAGCCTTTTGCATGTATTATTTTATTTACTTTTTATGAAACCATAACTCCATAGGTACTTGCGTTCTCTTACTTAATAGGTAGGGAAACCAAGAACAGGGACCCTAAACAACCATGTCCAAATCAGAGAAATAGTAAACCGAAAATGTATCATGTGAGTCTGTTATTTCTGAGAGTACATGCTTTTGAAGCCTTTAATGTAAATATACTTTGTGAATACTGCCTAGAAGTGCATTGTACTATGGTAGACAGAGCAAAGGGCTAGTACGTACCCAGAACTGGGTTCACATTCCATTTCTGTCACTAATTGTATGTCCTTATCCAAAATACCTACTTTTTGCACTTTAGTTTCATTCTCTTTAAATTATAAAGTGTATTATTTGATATATACAATAGATACATTATTTTTATATCATGTGGAAGAAAATTATCTTCCTGGGATGTGTATTGTTGGCATTCCAATAAGAAGCTATTGTTACATGTTAGTGAATTTACAATGACTACATAACTCCATAGAGGGTTCTGTATGTGAAACACCCTTTAGCTATTGGGTGCTGGAAGCTAAAAAATAGGAGAGAAGAATTCCATTCCTGTGGTGAGGTTTTCTAATTTATAAAGCAGTTGAGCACTTACGCTTCTCAAGGCCATCCACCGTTGAGTTAGCTGTTATGTCAAATAAGATAACATACTATATTACTGTATGCTAAAAGTGCATTCTTAAGTGTAACTGCAAAATGGAAGCAAACAGAGAAAAAAGAAAATAATAGCCAGGCTTGGGTAGTTAATATTGTTATAAAAATGTAAATAGTCCTAATTAATTTTATATAAAAGAAATTACTTAAAATGTTAAAATCTACAACACTCATTATAATAATAGATAAAATATCAGCAACAGTTCTGTGTGACATGACAGGAAAGACTTAATTTGCTTCCTACCAATTTTCTGAAACATAGAAATTTTAATGTATTTTCTTTTATCTAGGTTTTTTTTTTTACCTCTAGATTCACTTCATATTTCAGTGTATTGAACTAAGGTTATCATAGTGAGATAATTACCCAGATAAAAAAAAAGATTCCTTCATACATATTTTTGGAGGATATAATTCGTTTCCAAGTCTAGGCTGAGCCTAAAATCTCCTTCACTCTCAGTAATTTTCAATTTCTGTACACTCCTGTTTAGTTTTTAAACAGCCTTTGCATGGTTATAAGCATCCAGAGATGATGCTTAGATTGAGCTCCAGGTCTTACCTGTTTGCAGAGGCCCTCTTGTGCAGCTGGAATCTCTTCTCAGAGCACCCAGAGCAAAACTTTCATGCTGCACAGCTCCCCTCCATAGCGCGACTGAAAACTAGCTCAAGTTCCTTTGGCCCGATGCCACCTTTAAATGTATGATAAATGTATGGAATGGATCTCTTGGAAATACCCATTCTGATAAAATCTTCTTTCTTCTAGCCTTTCATGGACTGGTGATTACTTGATTCCAACTTGAGAATACCAGTATATTTACTTCAAAAATGAAACAAAATAGGTTGATGATCAATTTGAAAACAAGATTAACTATTTGGTTATTATTAACATAACTTTGCCTACCTTTTGAAGTCTAATGGCTGTCCGAAATTAAAACATGTATCTATTCGATATTTATGTATGCTGACCTGCGCACCAATCTCTTTTCTAAGTGTTAGAAATACACATAGGCAAATACATACATGTACACACACTACTAATGAAAGAGATGTGTGTATTGGATTTTAATGCCACTATAATAGATTTTCACAAACTTATTGGCTTATGGCTTATTTATAATATAACATTTTTGTGGAATGTTCAAGATACATTTTTGCTCAGGTGATTCTCTATTAAGAGTTTTACAAGCCCCAAATCAAGTTGTAAGCAAGAATGCATTTCTCATTTTGGTTGTTGACAGAACTCCTTTCCAAGTGAAGGACTGAGCTCCCCATTTTCTGTGTGATTGTGTTTATCTTCTAGAGCCTGGGTACGTTTCCTCGATCACGATCAATTTCAAAGGCAGCTAGGGCAGGAAATGTGCTCCCACATTTGAATCTCTCTGACTTTCCTTTCTACTTCATCGGCTGCCTTTTCTGCCATATCTCTTTGTCTCTTCATCATTCCTATTCTGCTGGAAGGATTTTTGTGATTACAATGACCTACTAAAAATCCAGTGTAACCTTCATGTCATCAGTAAAATTTCTGCATAACTTTCTAGTGTAATGCTTGAATAACACAGGGTCAGAATTTTGGGGGTTATTAAATTTTTACCCACCAAAATCTTTACATTCTCGATGACTTTTGAAAAAGTCTGTTGTGAGACAGCTGTTTGACCTACAGCATGTGAAATGAATTTAACAATGAAATGTGTAATGAGTGAAACAATTCCTGTAGTTTTTCATTATTACTTTTCAGTAATCAGGAAGTATGTTAGAGGCCCTCATATTTAATTTTAGCAAGTTTACTAGTGAGGGTTTTATCAAAAATAAGCTCATTCTTTTATTTTTTATAGATTTCAATAGCAGTGAGTAATATATGACTGTGATCTGCCTGCTGAAAACTAAATGATAATGAATTCTATTTGCTGCAAAGTGGTATCTTACTCAATCTGGGTCTTATTGTTCTCAGTGATTTTTAGGAGGAATTTTCTCTGAATTGGAGGGAAGAATATATAAAGAAGGAAAGAAATATACTATACATTGTAATAGATAGGTTATTCAGCATATTCTCACAGACTTTTACCTTAAATACTTTATATAACACCTTCTTCAGGAGGCGAGAAGTTAGAAAGGTCATTGTACCAATCCTGCACATTTCTATCTCAAACTATGCAAAAGCAGTATATATTGTGCTTTGTCATATGAGTGATTAAGCTGGATCAACTATAAAAATTACATCTCACTAAACAAATGTATATATTATATAAACTCTATTTTGTAAATATTAAGAATTTACTACCTTAAAGATGCTGACATAGCACATACTTTGAAATACCAGGTTTCCCTGGTTTGACTCATAATTGTTTAGAGGCAATTGAATATTTAGGAAATAACATATCCACTTGATAGTCACGTGGATTTTAGCATCACCTCCTTAAGATCTAAGTTCCAGGTCAGAAGATAGTTGATCATAGTTTTTCTTCTGTGTATATAACTTCTCTATGATTTCTTTCCATTCATCATTGGTCAGCCGGGATATGAATTATGTCTGGTAAGAATGATTCAGATTAAAATGAAAGCACAGTCTTTTAAAGTCTATTCAGAGAATAGTACGCTTACTTGGTTCGCTTAATAAGAAGGCCAGAGGTAACTGACAACTAACATCAGATTAAAAGCAAGTTGATGTCATGGTCAACATTTCCATAAGTATCTCTGCATTCCTGTGCTTTGAGTTATTTTTATTGGAAAGGCAGATATACAAAGTAAGAGGAGAGACAGAGAGGAAGATCTTCCATCCAATGATTCATTCCCCAAACTGTCGCAATGGCTGGAGCTGAGCCAATGAAGTCAGGAGCCCAGAGTCTCTTCTTGGTCTTCCATGCAGATGCAGGGTCCCAAGGTTTTGGGCCATCCTCCACTGCTTTCCCAGGCCACAGATAGGGAGCTGGGTGGGAAGCTGGGCTGCTTGGATTAGAACTGGCGCCCATATGGGATCTTGGTGTGTTCAAGGCGAGGACTTTAGCTGCTAGGCCATGGTGCCGGGCCTCATGCTTTGCATTTTATTGTGCCAAAGTTACTATTGCACTGCTGTTATTTCTGGTATTTGTAGAAATAACGTGGAACAATAAAAACCTTCACTTTATTTATCCGTGTATTTTCTTTAATTTTTAAAATTTTATTGTTACTTTTAAAATTTTATGGTACAATTTTTTAGGGTCTGGGATTTCCCTACCCCCTCCCTAAATTCCCAATACCCAAGTGAGTTTTCCCATATTATAACAATAGTATAGGTCTTCATAAACAGTCATGTGTTCATCAGTCTGTTATTTAAGTGTGTCCTGACATTTCTTGTACAGACAATGCCAGATAATCCAGCATCTTATTGTCAAGATATTCCCAATAATTTCATTTGGAGTCTATCATTGATTTGGAAGTGGAGATGCACCTGCATTATCTCTTCACATCTAGATATGACAGTCTTCATTACACTGTTACTACTTTCCCTCAAACCAGAATCCATGAAAAAAATTCAACAGCAAGAATGAAGTTAAAAGAAAAAAAAAATAATATCACCATGGAGTTAAGCAACATGCTACTGAATAGCCAACATATCAATGAAGAAATGAAAAAGAAAATACAAAAGCTTCTTGTATAAAATGATGCTACTGTATGATCGGTGAGTCAGTGACTAATTTGATAAGAAATTGGAAGAAATAAGAAGCAAAAACATCAAAACACTTTGGTTGCAGTAAAAACAGTATGGAATAGGTTATTGATCTTAGAATTCCCAAGAGAATATATGGTATTTGTCCTATTTGGATTGACTTATTTCACTCAGACTCAGTCAAGAGACTACTGGAACTCGTAAGAGATTTTGTCAGGATAGCAGGAGACAAAATGAACACAAATCTATGGCACTAGTGTACACAAATAATTACATGGCTCAGAATGAAATTGTAAGCACAGTCTTCTTTAAAATAGTGGAGAGGAATGTTAAATACTTAGGAATTAAACTAACCATATATGTGCAAGACCTTTTTGATGAAAACTATAAAACATTTAAAAAGAAATAGAAGACATTTAAAAATGAAGAAACCTGCATATTCCTGGATTGGCAGGATCAACATCATCAAAAAGTCCATATTATCAAAAGTAATATACCGATTCAACACAATCCCAATCAAAATCTGACAACATTTTTCTCAGAAATATGTTTTTATTCTCTAAAGAAAGTATGCTTTGAGTAATTCTTCATATCATACACAGCTTAGCCAGAACTTTTTCATATGGCCTCTTATAGGAAAGAAAAGCTAATTATATGTTTACTCCAATGTCCAGTTCTGATAATCATTAAAAACAGAAGAATGGATATTAAAATAGCAATAACATTATTTATCTGATCACATTACCCAAGTCATGGACCAAAATAGGAATTCAATGAGATGATTGAAGCAGAGTTCTAAATAGAATTTTCTCAACAGAGTAAACCATCCGTGCAGTGAGTTGTTGCTATAAATTGCCATTGAATGATTAAAAATACCATGTACATGTATTAATATTACCATAATCTAATACTATAAAATAATTCTCTTGGGCATGGGACAAAATTATATTCCCCTATCATCTTGCAATATAATCAGTGACATGGGAGTAGAAATGGGACACATTGCTTTATGGAAAACACTTACTTACATTTTCACATTCTCATACCCCTCCTTGGTGTACCAGTAACATTCCTTTTACTAAGAATGGACTTTGTATAATGAGTGAGCTTGTGTGCTTGGAAAGACCATGACAGCAAGCCAAATCATCAGCTCCCTGCCTGTGATGAATGGGGAACCTACTTGTGGTTTCAAGCTACTGCACATCTGCACAGAGAATATCTGATTGACAAATGCATTTCATTAAATTCTTTTACAAGCTTTGCTGTTGTTGTTGCACTTCACTAGTAAATACGTTTAAAGGGAATCAGAGGTTAATGATATTACAGTCACTCAACTACTAAGCAATATCCTAACTTGCACTCACTTTTTATATTTCCGTAGGTCATTATCCTAAGTATCCACGGCTGCCTTCTAGAAAGTAATTGAAATGGAAAAGATGATTTAGCGTGTGAGTTCTTAGTGTTTCCTATTTTTAAAAAGATTCTTTTCATTCCAGTCTCATTTTCTTGCTGGTAATTTTACGATGAGAATGACCTTTATTATCAAAGAGTAAGATAGAAATAATGGGAAGTAAGACAGATTAGGAGGAGTTATGACTATGTTAATTTTTTTAGTTTATACCTTTTTTCATACCTATTTATTTCCTAATAGGTTTTTCAAAAAAGTACTCTGAGAACATTGACTGGATGATTAATAGCATATAAACTATTTTTTTTAAACATTTTCACTTCTTATTCTAATTTTTGTTAGGTCTCTGTGTGGGTGAGCAAGTGCCAGGATGGGTCTTGGCTTACGTAGCCCGTGTGAGGGGCAGCAGGGGTAGGTTTTGGTGCACGTTTAGAGACTTAAGACACCCTCTCCCCTGTGGCTTCAGTGTACAGTTACTCTCAGGTTCCACTGAGATGCCTGCCTGGTGTATCCGGTATAGGAGATTATGTCTTTTCAGTTTTTCAATAAACTGTTAAAAATGCTTTCCCATCTGCTGATTCACTGGCCTCATACTTTTTTTGTTGATGGCACAAGTTCCAACAGTTCATAAGGCTGACAGTTTGTGTTATTCTCTGAAGTGTATTCCATAACTTTAAAAAAAAAGGATTTATTTGTTTATTTGAGAGGCAGAGTTGTGGAGAAATGAGGAAGGGAGAGAAAGAAGACAGGGAAGGAGGAATGCGGGGAGGGAGGGAAAGAATCTGCCATCAGGTTATTCACTACCCAAATAGTTGCAAGGGTCAGAGCTAGGGCTTTCCAAAACCAGAAGCTAGGAGCTTCTTCCTCGTCTCCATTTTGGTACAGGGGCCTATCTTCTGCTGTATTTCCAGGACATTAGTGGAAGTAGTGGAACTGGAATTCAAACTGGTGCCCATGTGAAATGCCAACATTGCAGATGACAGCTTTCTTCCTCAAGGCACAGTACTGGCCCTATTCCAGAATTTCTTAAAGAGATCTAGTAAGGATAGACAGAGTGATTTCAGGAAATACAGAATGACAACATGTAACAGGTATAACTAAAACACCAAGGTTCCTGTCTGGGTCGTATAATAAGGGCTGTGTGGGCTGCTAGTAGAGGGGATACAAATGAGCCACATGTTTGTGTATGTGAAAAAAAAATGAATTATGTATCGCTTCCCGGCCTTTTGGCTAGATCCAGTATAAAAAATAAATTATGTGTGCCAGATATGGGATTTGACTTTACTACTGAAAATATATCCCTAGAAGTCAATTATAACAATATGCCTGCTAACTTAGATCTGAGCCATAGAAGGAATAGACAATATATTGTTTTCATGACAGCAGTAGACTGCTTGATTTATGAATGGTTTACAGCAGAGTATATGAAATGAGAGAAGAAAATATGAAGGAGATGTGTCTCAAATGAAAGATGGAAGAGGGGACACTGTTGAAGACAAAGAAATACAATATAAAAGACAGGCAACAGCATTACATTACATTACAATCTAACTATAGATCAGAAATATAAATATTAACTTAAATAAACCATGCACCTATTTATAAGTTTGGAAATTTTAAGTATTCTAGATGAACATGTCAAGAAAAATCTTTTTAGCTTTGTCCAGATACAGCATTGAACAACTCACAAAATAGAAAATTAATAATTTAATTAAAATTATGAATTTTTACTCTACAGAAGGCACTAATAAGATAATTAATAGGTGGACTGAGAAAACAGATTATTAAATCACTTATTTGATAACTATTTATACTCAGAATATATAAGGAACTCAAATTCATTAATAAGAAAGCAAAGATTCCAATAATGAATGAAAAAATTTTGAATACATATTTTAACAAAAAAAGGTAGACTTGGGAAAATAAGTAGATGAAAATGTGTTCCACAACCCTTAGTATAATGTGCGTTCAAAAGCATAAGGTCATGCACACATACAGGCAGTATAATTAAAAAACAAAAATTGACCATATCAGTTCATAGTGAGTAGAGAAGCTATAACAAAGACTACTTGTGGGATGTAAAAATGGCACATTTTTGGAAAATGATTTGGTAGTTTATCAAGAAGCTGAGCACACATCGTCATATACCCCAGCCATTCCAACTCTAAATGCTTGCTCAGTATCAATTGCATATCCATTGAAGAAATTTGTTTAAAAATCTGTATGGCAGCATTATTTCTAATAGTTTGACCTAAACAAAACAAAACAAAAATAAAACAAAGCAAAAACTTAAATTTCCATCAAGTTAATGGGGATTAGGGTGTCTGCATTCCATGTCAGAGTGTGCAACACGGTGTTGGGAACTACTCAAGTCCCTGCCACCTGTGTAGGATATCTGATTTGGAATTCTGGGCTCCTGGCTTCAGCCTGGCCCAGCCCTGGAAGTTGGACAGCATTTGTAGAGGGCATTTGGGCATTGTACAAAAGGATAAAAGAACTGCTTCTTGTTTTCTCATGTCATCCTGTTTTCCAAAGAGATAAAAGCACATAAAATTTAAATACAAGTGAGGGGGCCAGCGCAGTAGCTAGTGGCTAAAGTCTTACATGCCCAGGATCCCCTGTGCGCACTGTGCAGCCCTGCTCCCCATCAAGCTCCTTGCCTGTGGCCTGGGAAAGCAGTAGAGGATGATCTGAAAGCTTTGGGAACCTGCACCAGCTGGGAGACCTGGAAGAAACTGCTGGCTTTGGATTGGCTCAGCGGCCACTTGAGGAATGAATCATCAGACAAAAGATCTTCTGTGTCTCCCTTCCTTTCTGTATATCTGACTTTGCAATAAATAAATGAATCTCTTAAAAAAGTGAAGGAATGAATAACAATGGCACATTGTTATCAGACTAACACTCTGATAGCCTTGTGTAACTTAAGTTCCTCTTTGAAAGCCTGTCTGTAACTAGGCATGTTTTAAAGTACTGGTGACTGGGGCTTCAACAGATGAATTTAAGGGAAGGAAAACGACACCCAGTTCATGCCACTGGAGTGGATGTCTGGGGATGCTACCCCGGAGGGGAATTTGGCAGAGTGCAGAAGAGGTTCATTGTGCTGGTTTGATTAATTCATGGGAGTTTACATTTGCCAAAATGATCAAATTGTACATTTTAATAAATAGAGCTCATTATGTACTTTTATCTCTCAAAACTGTCAAATTATGTTGTAAAAAATGTGGATTGAGGCCTTGTAAACTTCCTGGCACAGCGTCAGTTAAGCTGTATCTGTATAACCATATATTCTAAGCCAGATTCCAGATGACAGCTTTCTAAAATTAGTTTTGTGAGCCAATATTAGTTGTAATACCCGAATTCCCCTTTGAAATCAAGGATCTGTGAAGAAAAAGAGAACGAACCAGTTAAGAATAGTTGGGTACAAATATGAATCATGCACTGAGACATTTTTTTTTATAGAAAATTAACTGGACAGAACACATACTCAGGGATCCTGAAATGTGAGACTCTTCCATGTAAGATTTGAATTAGATTCTAGAGACATACAACTTCCCACAGCAGCTCAGCCCAACTTGGACATGTCATTTTCTCACCATAACAAAGGACAGAGAGAATCAATGAAAATAGAGTTAGCATTGATACTACAGACAGGGATGAATTGTCTCTTGTGGTGCCATGAATCATTGTGCCAAGTGCTGTAACAATACAGCTCTCTTGTCTGTGGGGAAATACCTGACGAGAGCAAGAGTGGATTCCAGTGCTGACCACAGGACTGTGATAACACGACAGTGACTCATGAGTCTGTGCACCTACTGTGTGGATCCACTGACAACGGAATGATGCATATCCTACATCCATAGGAACAGGACAGTCCAAGACACTGTTGTGCTACTTACAATGAAACAGGATTTAAAATGTATATACTGTATTAGTTTTGGAACTTTGGTCTAATTTTTCTTTCTTGTAGTTCACAGCAGTTAACTGGTGTCAACCAAACATCACACCATAAGAAACACTTTAATAATCACAGCAAAATGGCAGACCACTACTGAGATTACTTTTCTTGATAATTTTGTGAAAAGATTAGGCTACATAACACATTTGTTTTTCAGAATATGTAAGATGGTGCTGAATTTGTTTTTCATTAACTTCTCCACGTATTATTTCGAAGTGGCATTCCCCTCACTGTCAGGGGCTGCAGGTTGTAAAAGGACGACGCTAGGTGGTATTGTGTCGCTTTAATTCAGCCTGACTCCTGATGAGTGGTGCTTTCTTTCTGTGTGCAATCTGTGTGCTAACATTTTAAAATATAACATCAGAATATCTGAGTTTTTGCTTACAAAATAATGGTATATAAAAAAGCTTTTTTTATTTTTTTTGCCGGTTATAAACTTAAGGGAATGCTTGTGATACCCATGCACTAACATTTGCAATTTGCCACTAAGAATAAAGGAGTGTTATAAGGAAAATGAGAGAAAAAGTGTTGCTCTGTGTGATGCAACATTGATTAATGCTCCCCTAAACCTCTATCATAGAAAGATTAGGTATCAGTTTTTTCCTATTTTTAAATGTCAATGACTTCTTCAACCAGAGTTTTATTTTGCAGCATTAATATTTAGCTTTTAAATATGATGCTGAAGTTCGAATTTGGACTGTCTGAACAATTTCCTTACAGAAAAGTATATTGCTTATGATACTATTATATCAGAAAGTGCATGGAATCGAAACATTAATCTGTACTCTGCATATTTGATTCACATGTCGCTTTGATCTGAAAAAGCTCTTCTCTTTCATTTCCACTTCAGAAAATAACTGCCCATATTTCAAACTCCATCTTAATGTTACTTTGTCAAAGAATCTATTTGGAACTTCTTGTGTGATTGAATGTTGCACTCTCCCATTATACAAAATATAGCACTTGGGGTAGCCTGTTATGGCAGTTATATTAGAGAATATGCATCTCCTTTCTAAAATGACAGGGTACTTCAGAACAGTTGTGGAAAAATGGAATTAAAAGATAAGTTTATTTTGCCATGAGGAGTCTTCAGAAATTCATGAAAAATACATAACACGAAAAATGATGTATGAACTTATCGCTTAGTTCCATTTTTCATGAATTAATAAAGTTCCCCCTATAAATGCTTTAGAGCTAGTGATAGTTATTGGCTTATTTGGGCTCAGTTGACTTTTTTTTGCCACACCTCTTTTTTTTTAAGATTTATTTATTTTTATTGGAAAGGCAAAAATACAGAGAGGAGAGAGACAGAAAGGAAGATTCACTTCCCAAGTGACCGCAGTGGCCAGAGCTGAGCCAATCTGAAGCCAGGTGCCAGGAGCTTCTGGGTCTTTCATGCAGGTGCAGTGTCCCAAGGCCTACGGCCATTCTACACTGCTTTCCCAGGCCACAAGCTTGGAGCTGGATGGGAACAGGAGCTGCTGGAATTAGAACTGAGGGACTGAGAGGATTAGAAATGGTGCTCATTGGAGATACCTGCAAGTGCAAGGTGAGGACTTCAGCTGCTTGGCTACCATGCTGGGCCCACCGTATCTCTTTTAGGATTTCTTTATTTGTTTGCTTGAAAAGGAATATGACAGGGGGAGTGAGAGATGTTCCATGCACTGATTTGCTATCCATATTCAAAAGTGGAGATTTGCCAGGCAACAATCAGTAATCAAGTAATTTTTCTAAATCTCCCAGATAGATGGCATAGGTCCAAGAGCTTGGACCATCAACCATTGCTTTCTGAAATGCCTTATTAGGAAACTAGATGGGGTACAGAACAGCTGAGATTGGATCTCTGGCACTCGGAAATGGAATGCCAGAGTTGCAAATAGTGCTATATTACATTGTCAGCTCCTTGACTCAATGTTATTAATGCAGAACACAGTATGATGTTTTAATAAATAATTGTAAGGGTTTTTTTTAGCTAAAAATGAGACAGAAATTTGACAGTCTGGAATTAAGCTTTTTGATGAATAACTATTTTGGGAATATCAAAACTTCTGTTCTGTTTTTACAGATAACCATTTCTTCAGGAAGAAGGGTCTGCAAAATGATTTTGAAGTACAACATAGAGTGAATTCTTGTGCATCAAAATAAAATTACTTCAAATTTCATTTTACAATAATTTTTGAAGTGCTCTTATATTTGTGTAAAGTCATCCATTCCCTATCGGATCTCCCACACGTGATGGAGGAAGCCCAGATCTTTCCTTACAGGATCTAATGTCATCGGAACAACAGCCAGGAGCCCTGAGTGGTCCTCAGAAACAGAACAGTAAACTTCCTTCAGGACATGGGAGGGGAGCTTTCTCTGGTCCTAACTCAGTTCCAACTTTGGTTCCCCACCCTCTCTTACAATGACCATCAGGGTTGCTCTGGAACCCCCTCCACTCCCTGCAAAATTAGATCAGATAAACAGAGACCAATAAGGAAAGCTTAGAACAGACAGGAAACAGTCAGTTTGCATTTCCATATACCTAACTAGGTAGGACACAAAGATCAGTTACTCCTCACTAAGGTATTGAAGATTTCTCTGCACACCCCTCCTAAAACTGTTCTGCTCCTCAATTGGTAACATATGGCTTGTTTGAGGTATAAACCTGTTTGGACTATCCTAAATGTCATGTAGTTGCACAGAAATCACGTTTGAATATTTTAAGCTGCTAAATATATAAATGAAAATAGACAAGAGATAGCTGAATAGTAACATGTGACTATTTTAAGGTGTATAGCAGCCAGTTGTGTATAAACTATAATTAAGATGTCAATGAAGTAGTTACAGGATGTGGTTAAGAACTTGCATTTTCTAACATACTGGTCATTCAATACCATGTCAATTAACTTCATGATGCTGTAAATTGTTGTTGAAATTGTGTAGGGGTTTTTATTGGAGGGGATGATATTCTGCCAGCCCTACTTTCAGACCAGAGATGGTTTCCCAATGAAACTGTTGAATAGTTCTGGACAATAAGATGCTGGACTCTGAATGTTCCATGTCCGCAATGAAGGAATCATGACTGGTTATGATCTGTACTACTGTAACAATGTGGAGGAATTCAGTCTGGGGGAGAGTTAAGGGAGGGGTTGGGGGAATCCCAGAGCCTATGAAACTGTGTCATAAAATGAAATAAATGTAGTAAAAAAAAAAAAAAGAAATTGAAATAGGAGGGAGGGTAGGGTAGAAAATATCACTAAACCTATATTGTTAAATGTATGAACTGTATTCACCTAATATAAACCAAATAATTGTAAATCTTCCCAGGAATATGTATTATTAAATAGAACTGCAGAACAGAAAGTAAATTTTTTGGGTGTGCAAAGCATAATATTTTGTTTACAGTACCCGAATATGCCATTTATGCAGATTATCAATAGATATAAGTTTGTGGTCCTTGGGCCTTGGTTTGCTGATCCCTGGGTAACAAGCTAAGTAAACATTTAAAATTTATTTTTAAGAGTGCTTCAATAAAAGATCATATGTAATGTGTCAACAAATGCTGAAGTTTAGTAAAATGTGTTTGAATTCAAATGTAAAAATGAGAGGATACATTTGCTTTGCTTTTTAAAAGTATATTTTATTTTTATTTGAAAGAATGAGTTATAGGGAGAAGCAAAGACAGAGAGGTCTTCTAGCAAGTGGTTCATTTCCCAAGTGGCCACGATGACAAGACCTGAGCCACCCAAAGCTAGGAACCAGGAACTCCTTTTGAGTTTCCTACATGGGTAGAAAGTTCCTACATTGAGTCACCCTCTGCTGCTTTCCCAGGCCATAGGCAAGGAGCTGTGTCAGAAATGGAGTGATCAGGGCTAGAACCAGCGCCCCTGTGGGATGCTAGCACTGTAGGCAAAGGCCCAATCTACCAAACCACAGTGCCAATCTGGTTTATTTCAATTCTTTTTTTAATATTATTTTTATTGATTACATTGCATTATGTGACACTGTCTCATAGGCTCTGGGATTCCCCCAACCCCTCCCAATACCCTCCCTCCATAGTGGATTCCTCCACCTTGTTGCAGTATTACAGTTCAAATTCAGTCAAGAGTCTTTCATTGCAAGCATAGAGTCCAGCATCTTATTGTCCAGATAAATTCAACAGTTTCTTGGGGAGACCTTCTCTGGTCTGAAAGCAGAGCTGGCAGAATATCTTTCCGATCAATTAAAAGCCCCAACATAACATTACCATCAATTTACAACATGATAGAATTAACTGGCATGGTATTGAGTAACCAATACGTTAAAAAGTGCAAGTTCTTAACCGCATCCTGTGACTACTCCATTGACATTTCGATTTTAATTTATACACAGAACCGGCTGCTATACACCTTAAAATGGCTATAGGGTACTATTCAGTTGTCTTGTGACTATTTTCATTTAAGCATTCAGCAGTTTATTTATTTCAATTCTTAAAAAAGACATGAAATTTGTTATATCAGGAGGAAGGGAATCTAACTTAAAATGCATTAAAAAATCCCTAACTTTGAGAATATTTATTTTTTTCTGGTAATATCTGATAGCTTTACAAATAGATTTTAAGTAAATTTTTACACAGATCGACTTAGTGTTTCATGTAGATTTATTGTTTTGTGTAAGAGCAAAAACTAATAAATAATGCCAAGATATCTCACAATGCTTTCGAAGAAGTAGGTAGGATTTAATTTGGAAGTTACATAGTAACAATAGAAATATTCACATTGGCTTATTTTCTGTAATATTGTCTTGTAATATTGTCTTAAATACTCTTTTAATAGAATTAACTATTTGAACAAATTATAAGTGACTATTTTCTCAGATACCCAATATTGATAAGGATATTTATTCCTCTATAGGTAAGACTACTGATTTATCAATCACTGTCCAATTAAGAAAATCATTAAATTTATTCTAAAGAGATACTTTTATGTAGAAAGTTCTAAGAACATATATTGGGTATTTAAAAGACAAAGGGAATGTCAAGGTAACCACAAGGCAGATCTAGTATTCTTCAAGTTGAAGGACTAATGCTGACATCTATTTCCTAAGAAGAGAACTTGCCCAAACCAATACTCCTTCAGGAACTGAGAGCCTGGGCCTCTGACTCCTGCGGTTGATTACTGTCTGGTTAATACCGACATAAATGAGCAGGAGTCATGAGGCTGTTTTGGACAACAGGAAAAAATACTGGAAACTGGAAGCATTTGCTTCTCTGGGAAACAACTGTTACTGCTGTGGTGAAGGGCCCTTGCAGAGTGATGCGGACAGCCACAGTGTGCAGTCAGCTACAAATCCATTCTTCGGCCTGAAGACATGCAGTCTTCCTCTAAGGTCTCCTGTTGGCCAAGTGTAGTAGAGGAGAAATGTCTGACATCACAAAGTAGGATGCTAAATGATGAAATTGTTCTTATACAGCATTTTCTTTAGTGTTGAAGCGATCCTCATTCAATAAGCTGATTAAAACAATGAGCTAGTATTGTCCCTGAACAAATTAAAAATTTTACCCATATGAATCATTTTCATGTAAGTCAAGTATTTTATTTGTAAGTTGCTGTAATTGTATTTAAAATCATATCTATGAGAAGTTACTGCTTTCAAGAAAAATACTTATTTTAACATACATGGGGAAATAAAATATTTTTGGTTTTCTCTGCATTCGTGAAAAACCCTAGACTCCTGAAAGCCTTTGCATAAGGATTATGTGTACATACTTCCCTAAATGCTCTGATATGAAACAATAAGTCCTTTCTTAGCTCCTAGAGAGGGTTAAACCTTACAGCCCAGACAAGGTCCCTGGGTGAAGCTTAAAATACCAGAGTTGCTGTCTTCTTAGATATTTACATGCCTAAAGGGATACAGTCTAGAATTTGGAGACATCTCTATGTCATGAAAGGTGGATGCACAGAAAGAAAAAAAAAAAAAGGTGGATGCAGAAAAAGCTATCTGGATCAAAGGAAAGCTTTTATTTATATACTAAAGGGCTAGAGTTAGAAAGATCACATTGACAGCAAGGAGAAAGAGACATGTCTTTTCCTAGCAGCTCTGTAAGGCGTGGGGAGCTACTAGCATTCAGTGTCTGCTGTGACTCTCATCACATTATGTTAGGGATAATCCAAGGATAAGGGGCAGGGTGGGACAGAGAGGGCGGCATAGCACTCACTTGTTGTGAGGCATTTAATAAGAAAACTGACACTGACACTTCATATGCAAATGAAGGAAAAATTAACAGGGATAAACATTAAAAATCTAACAATATGGACAAGTATGCAAACTCATTCTTTCATCATTCAACTTAATTATCTGATGAATAATGAGCCTGATATTGATTCAGAATTTTCCTTTTGTGGTTTATTCATAAGTCTTTATAGGAAGGGAAAAAAAAATGTTGGCTTTCTTTCGGCTTTGACTTTTGAGATTATTCAATGTGATCCTGATATTTTGTAGGAACATTTTTTATTATGTTGTTTCCTTTCCTGATATGAAATCATTCATGTAATTGTCTTGTTTGTTGGAAAATGTATACTCCTGGGTGATTTAGCAAAAGGGAAGTAGATACATGCAAAGATGTGAGGCTGAAAGCATGTGGTAAGAATTTACTAGCTAATTATCCTAGTTGAAAAATATGCTTGATTTCTCTAGTATATTTTTGCATATTTAATTTCTAAAATTAAATAAAAATACCCTCCAAGTGTATTCCCTTTTCAAATCAGGTACTGAATTTTCCTAATTATCAATAAACATCCAGCCATGTCGCAGCATCTCAGAAGGCTTTGAAGAGGAGAAGGTGGTTACGGAGGACCTCTCTCATTGGCCTTAACATGATCTCCTATCTCAGTCCATTTGGTGTGACTGTCACAAAAACACATGGGGATTGTGCTTTTTTAAGCAAAAGAGGCTTATCCAGTTCTTTTCTGATAGAAGAATTAGGGCGGGGTTATCTATCCAGAGAATGAGGAAAGGGGAGAGGGAGATCATGTGGCAAGGAAGCATGGACGCCAGGACGATCTCTTGCAACCACCTGCTCTCACGGGAACAAACCCAGTGCTGTGAGACCTGACAGCCACATTGATCCACGATGACGGCAGCCACGACTGTCACCTCTCTCTTGGTCCCACTTTTACAAGTTTTATTAGGGCCCGGCATGATAGCATAGTGGTTAAAGTCCTTACTTTGCACGCCTGGGATCCCACATGGGGCGTGGTTCTTATCCCGACAGCCCCGCTTCCCATCCAGAGCCCTGCTTGTGGCCTGGGAAAGCAGTCGAGGACGGCCCTAAGCTTTGGGACTCTGCACCCGTGTGGGTGACCCACAAGAGGCTCCTGGCTGCTGGCTTCGGATTGGCTCTGCTCTGACCGTTGCAGAGTCATTTGGGGAGTGAACCATCGGACAGAAGATTTTCCTGTCTTTCCTCCTCTCTGTATATCTGTCTTTCCAATAAAAATAAATAAAGCTTAAAAAAAGGTTTTACTACCCGTCAGAGTCATTCTATTGAGAAACAACCCACCAGGACATAATCTTTTTTTTTTTTTTATTGTTGTTAACATTGTATTATGTGATACAGTTTTATAGGCACTGGGGATTCCCCTCACCCCTCCCATGCCCCTCCCCCCATGGTGGATTCCTCCACCTTGCTGCATAACCACAGTTCAAGTTCAGTTGAGATTCCTTCCTTGCAAGCACATCCCTAGCATAAAGTCCAGCGTCTTATTGTCCAGATAAGTTCAGTGGCCTCTTGGGGAGACCTTCTCTGGTCTGAAGATAGGGCTAACAGAGTAAACATCCGGTCAGTTAAAAGCCCCAACAAAACCTCAGTATCAATATACCAGTACATAATCTTTTCAGAGACAAAGCAAACCCAAGCAACGACACTTGCGAAGGAAGTGAGAGAAAGCACACCGTGATACTGTGATGCTCTGGGAAACAAATTTCTGTGTTTTCAATTTTTTTAATCTTTTAGGATACAGATCCTGAGTCTCAGGGATTTCTCTTGGGGGTCCCTCTAGTGGGAACTGGGACTCGAGGTGTAACTGCCGCACCGAGAAGAATCGAGACCCATGGGATATGTAGCCACAATGAATCAATGCACATTTGATTGAGTTATACCGCACAGCTTGCAGCACGATTTTTGCAGGGCAAGCAGGCAGGTAAAAGTTACTAGTTCACTTAACAATAGCATACAAGCTACTCTAATGATAGATTACAAAGGATTTGGAAAATATTTATTATGTCTCAGGCAACAGGATAGACTAAACACAAATTACAGGAATCAATACAGGTAAACAAACAGACCTAACTGGAAAAGGAATCTAACAGAAATTTGTTTGTACTCAGGTATGTTTAAGGCCACAATCACGTAAAAGAGAAGAGGATGGAGAGGATGCCTCACACCTTCCCGGACATGCTTCCTCAGCAAGGCAGCCCGCCATCTCAGCAGAAAGTTAGCAAGCTTCCTTCAGAATGCTCGGTCGGCCGAGAACATCTGAGATTCGGGGTCCTTGTGTCTTGTGGTCTTTTTTGGGGGGCAAGCTTTCAGCAATTTCTTCTTCCACCCTTCTCCATAACTGCCCACCACCACGTTCCCACCCCCCTCATTCCTGTCACTGACTTATTCCGTATTAGCACAATAGCACGGTATCCTGACATTGTAGGTATAGACAGTGGTCGAGTCCAGCATGCTCTTGTCAAGATACATTTAACAGCTTCATTGGGAGTTCATCCTTAATCGGGATTAGAGATCTGTCTGCACTGTATCTTCACTTTTTGGTACGCTAATCTCCAATACACAGTTCTTTTAGATGAATATATGCACATACATGTTTATGAAGATTTTGTATTATGCATAAATGTTACCTTCTATCAGAGAGGACATATGATATTTGTCCTTTTGGGATTGGGATAGTTCACTGAGCATAATTGTCTCTAATAGGGATAATTTTGTTGCAAATGGTAGAATTCCGTTCTTATTAACGGATAATTAGTATTCCATAGAGTAGCTGTACCAAAGTATTTTTATTCACTCATCTTTCGATGGGCATCTGGGCTGTTTTCATTCACTATTATACATTGTCCTGCAGTCATTATAGGATTACAGGTCGCTTTCTCACATACAGATTTCGTTTCCTTTGGATATATTCCCAGAAGTGGGAGAGCTATGTCAGGTGGTAAGTCAATGTGAAACAAAATTCTTCGCAGAGGAAACACTGTATAGAAAAGCCCTGGGGCCTTAAATTATTAGGTGAAGCAAGTGCTTCCAATGGATTAATTTATAATTTTGACTCATGTACAAAGTGCCCCTCTATTTTTACTTCTCGTTATTGAAATTCTCTCTTCTCAGACCTATTTTGATTCAAAATGGTTGCAAAAGATTAAAAATGTAAGTATACAGGAACCAATCAATTTGATGAGTGAACCACTGAGGAAGCAAATACAAATATAAGGATACTTGATTAAAAAAAGAGAGGTTTTTCCAGCTCTCATTTATCAATAATTAAGATTATATATATAAATGTGTTTTTGAAACTTACATGTTAATTTTTATGAATTCATAATTAGAGAAAACAAAGTAAGTTATCATCATTTTCATTTATGAAGCAATTTTGTGTGCATTTTACAATTCTCTGTTCCATAATTATTACATTGCAGGAATGTATTATACAGTGTTATTTGTACTGATAGCATTCTCAGCAGTAGAAATCATTAGAAAAAGTTTAAGCTACGTTGCAGTGAAAAGTATTTTGGAGGCAAAGTTATTTATTTAATTTTAATAGCAACCCACTGATACTTGCATATAAAAATGCATTCTTTTTTCTTTAAAAATTTTTTATTATTGTTTTATGATACAGTTCTCTAGGCTCTGGAATTTCCCATTCCCCTCTCCAAGTTCTCTCCAACCCCCCACTGATTTCCTCTATTTTCCTAGCATTAGGTAATTTCTATTTCATTGCCTCCATGTGGTCCATATTAAACCATTGACCCCTAAATTTTAGGCTATGATATTTCACTTAAATTAATTGAAGGAAAATCAAATTAAATGGCAAGACATTATTATGAAACATTATGACAGAATATGATTTGGCTTCCTAAGCACAAACACTCTAAAGTCTTCTGGTTAATGGATTATTATTACTGATTGGTGGATTTATAGTCAAGATTGGATCTAATTATTGATTCTGGGAAGTGATCTCAGTTTAAGGTCCCTGGAAGCATGTTTCTGAGATGGCAGTTCTTGAGAGAAAATTGATTTCATGAGCCAAGTTGGTCTAGCTTCCCTGTTTTCTCTCTTATATGTGAGTTCCACAGATCTCAGAGTCAGCATGAGAAGTTGAACTGTGACCTTCTAAAACCAAGTCAAAGCAAACATGCTTCCTTCCTCATTCGCTTTTCTCAGAGTGTGTATATCTGATAACCTAAAACAGAACGTTGCTGATTTTATATTGAGTAAGCAAGGCTTGTAAGACAGTGACAGACAGCATGATTCAGGAATCAGAGTGGCTTTTTGAAAGAAAATGTCTTGAATCCAGGCTGTTTAAACTGGTTTGTGTTTTGATTGACAGAGAAAACAGTAATGTGCCAGGATCCCATCTGGGCACTGGTTCTAATCCTAGAGGCCCCACTTCCCATTCAGCTCCCTGATTGTGGTCTGGGAAAGCAGTCAAGGATGGTTCAAAGCCTTGGGACCCTGACCCACATGGGAGACCTGGAAGAGCCCTGGGCTCCTGGCTTCAGATTGGCACAGCTCTGGCAGCTGCAGCCACTTGGGGGGGTCAATCAGCAGATGGCCTTGGTTGTTAATTGCCCCAATTTTTCATTTTTCTCTCTAGGTATCCTCAACTTCAGACTAATTAAGCTCATTTTCACCAATACATTAATTCTCTACTGATCTCAACTTAATAACATTATGTATCAAACATTTAGAGATAAGACATAATGTTCTCCAACTGTCAAAGAATTTGTAATATCATAGTTTATTAAGAATTATTAATTAAAATTTACAGTGGTGAAAGTAAAGACAAGTAAGTTATTCATTTTGTTTCAACTATGTTTTGTTACTAGTGTTGTTTCATCTTGTTATTTCACTTAGAGTGAGGGAGGGTAACTAGTCTGCATTGCAGAATACAGATTAATAGGGCTTGCAGAAATAGAATGAAAATGAATATGGTAAGGTACACATATGGGTGGGGTGCAGGATAAATGATAGATAAATGGAGAAGGAAGGAGAAAGGAAGAGAGAGAGATAAATAAAGACAAGAAATTGTAAGAAATTGGCTCATGTAACTACAGCAGCTTGCAATTTCAAAATCTCCTAGCTAGGTGGCCAGCCTGGAAACCCAGGAAGGATTTGGTTTTGTAGTTCAAGTTCAAAGGCACCTGCCCCAAGATTTCCTCTTGTTTAGGGAAAGTAAGTTTTTGGTTCTATCTAGGGCTTTTGTTGCCTAGATGAAGTGTTCACTCAGTGTGGAGGCAAAGCTCTTTATTCAAATTCCACTGATTTCAGTGTAAGCCTTGTTTAAAACACCCTTAAGTGCATCCAGTAAGCTGTAATTTCACCTATCCTGACGTAGCAAAGTGTAGCCTGCTAATAGACCCCCCAAGGCAGTACTAAGTTTCCAGCGTGGCTAAACACAGCTACCTGCTTCTGTACCAAATTGGCTTAAGATGCAGGTTGATTGATTTGTAACTCCTGAATTGATTTGAAATCCCTGGCTGTTGAGTGTTGATGAGAGCTTAAAACCTCTGGCTTTAGCCATGCGGGGCAGTGGCTCCTGGAGTATAGCAGGAGCTTCCATCGCCAAGCTTGGCAAAGACTCCTCCTAACATCTTACACTTGTGCCTGGTGTGATCTCTCTCACTCTGAAATACTGACAACTCTAGCTCAGTCAATTTTTTCATACAAATCTAGCCATCACAATATGCCTGCTTTCTCTGTACCAAGCTGACTCTGCGGTATGTATAATCATATAGAATGGATATTCCTAATATGAGTAATTGCAAAATGACAGTCTTCGAGGTGGATATATTTGGTAAAGGAGTGAATGATTTGTGTTATGCTCAAGCTCACAGTTCCCAAGTAGAAGCCTACAAACTCGTGCGTCATGTGTCTGAATGCAAAGCTCCTTCTCCGAACCAAAAGAATTCACTCTTGCTACACATCACCATCGCACTTACATAGAAACTTGCCCATTCTTGTAAATAGAAATGGAGCGTTCCATTGGTTGGGATAAAGTTCATTTGACCTTTGTTTCACTGAGGCAGGACTTGGAGGACCTGAGGGAAAAGGCAAGTTAAGATAATTCAAAACTTGCAAATCTTGGGCAGCCGTGCATCATCGAGTACGTATCTGGATGTACGTGATATAGGAAATGTATGAAAAAAGCTCACGATTGTGTCTCCATTGTAACACACGCCTCTAATAGTTTAAGCTGTTTTAGCCAACATTCCCCTCCTACTATAAAAGGTTTTTACTTACAGTGGAGGATTCTGAAGGCCAAAAACCACAGTGATTGTCCCGGGGCTTTTCAAAATTTCCTGAAATGGTGTCTGAAATGGAGATCTCCATACATGGAAGTTAGAAAGACCAACAGTATCTAGGGTGGATGGAATCATGTGACTTCATGTGAGAGGACGTTGCTGAAACAAGAGAGAAAAACATCATTTTCCTACTCGAAGAGGAAAGTTTGTGGCATTTTACGTTGGTTGTATTGATTTGTTTGGTTACTATTTCTGATACACTGGATGAATCAATACTTTGTGTGTGTTATTGCACTATTATACATGCCTGTGTTATGTGGTGAATGTATTACTTATTTAATTTTAAAGCAAAAGTAAAACAAAAAATTATTTTATTATAATAGTACAAACCAATTTAAAATTTTATTTTCCTATCAAAAATTTTGAAATCTATGAGTATTTTTTTAATGTTTTACCTTTTCCACAAACACTTCAAACACTGTTTTAGTAGGAGAGCTTTTAAAGAAAATTCCACAAAAATAGCAAACCTATTTATTACTTTGGAGTTCTGATTACAATTATGCCCTAATGCACATTTTTATAATAGGGTGTTCACTCTGAAAGTATAATATTTACTATCTAATAACAGTCTTTTAATGTAATGTTGCCACAGTATTTTCAAAAATCTAATGAATATTTTCTCAGGATTTATAGACTTGGTATGGTTGCCGTAATAGAATCTTGGCATACAAATATATTAGTTGATAACTCAACAATTTTACTTTCAAATTTTCCAAATATGATAGGATACATTTGTTTAAAAAATTTCCTTGATAGAGAAGCAAGGAAGCCCTACTTTTTAAAATAACTTTGTAGTAGACAACATATAACTATTTAAATTATGTGGCCTTATAGAAAATGATTCTAAAGTGAATTGAAAATTATTAAGACATTCAGTTGAATAGTTACTATAATTCCTGAATATTATAATATTTGAACACTATCTTATAAGATTTAGATCAGACATGGCTTTAGTTATCATCTACTTTCATGTCTATTCCAACACAATATATATTAAATTCAACACATTTTTATAGATTATATTTATTTTTCGTGTGGAAGTGTCAGGAAGTAGGATGAGTTGTTTTGTTAAAAAACTGCCAAGTATTATTTCCAGTCAAAACTCTGTGAATCCACAACATGCCCACTGACATGATTTCTAACAGTTGAATATGCTGGTTTAAGTGTGTGGGGATTGAAGGAGCTGAGTGCTTGTTGGACAACAGAGCTATTCACAAGCCACTTTGGAACACCAAGCAGCCGACCAACATCCATGGTGCTATCTCTCTTTTGTGTCTCCCTCTGGCTAAAAATATCAGAACAAAGCATCCCTGGCCTCAATGATACCTCTTCTTGTGCTTTTCTTGAGTTGTAACTAACAGACCGAAGCATACCAGGATGTTGTGTTAATGTCTTCTCTCTTAATTTTTTTTTTTAGTTTTGCTAGCGTAAGAATAATTATTCTCAGAATTGCTAGCTTCACATAAGATAAGGATTAATGAAAGCTTTGGTGTGACACCTGCATTCTTTCAGGGTTATAAAAGTGTGTGTATTTTCAAATAAAGTGCATCATCCTGAAAATGTGGCTGATGGGCACATTGTAGATTAATAATTTCTTTTTATTGTCTGCTCAATTAATCCTGACAGGGAGAATAATATTAAAATTATAATCATGTTTTTTATTCAAATTTCATTATGATGAATCTACCTCATTCTGTCATCAAATTTATCAGAAATTACCCATTACACAAATAGAAAAATGTGTTCTGATCAATCTTGGTCTTAACTGAAGTTTAGGGTAGTCAATGGGCATTAAGTCTTTGATTATAATATAAACAGTTTATTCAAAAATCAAAACAGAAAAAGGAAGAACATAAAAAAGAAAAGGTGAAAGAAAGAAAAGCAACAGAAAGAAAAACGAAAGAAAAAAGAAAAGGGGAGAGGTAGAGAGGGAGGGAGAAAGTATTATAATCTTAGCATTTTATCTATGAACTGCATTAGATCTGTATTCTTTTGATTAAATGATTAATTTTAAAAAGACTTTTGGTGCCACTTCTACCTATTGATTGGCAGACAAAAAAGTCATACATATTCACACATATATACAGATACATACATTGAAAATGTTTATTTTCACTGGAAAGAGACTTGCAGATAGTTTGAGAGACAAAGAAAAAAAATCTTCCATCCATTGGTTCACTCCCTAAATGGCCAGGAGCCAGGAGCTTCTTCTAGGTTTGACAGGTGGGTTCAAAGTTGCAAGGTTTTGGGCCATCTGCTGCTTTTCCAGGCCACAAGCAAGGAGCTGAATGAGAAGTGGAGCAGCTGGGACATGAACAGGTACCTAAAGGAGTGTTGGCACTTGGAGGTGAGTTTGCTAGTTGAGCCAACATACTACCTCCAAAATCATAAGTAGCTTTAACATTACACGTAACATTAATGGAAAAAGAACTATATCATAATGCAGTTGATACATATTACATTGATAACTTTGATATGCGACAGTCTCTGAATCTTTTAGTTACCTCTTTTTCCGTTTTCCCATATTATGTATCACAAACTCCAGTGACTAATTACAATCCACCTGCCTATCATTCATTCTCAGAAATGTAAATGCTTCTCCAAGCAATGTCATTTCTTACTTTTTATATTTTACAGCACATATTTCAGGTAATGGGTTTCAAACACCATTTCCTCTCTCCTTTCTTTTCAGCAGTCTCTTAAGCATCACTGGATTCCCTATGTTCATATATGAATGGGCTGCAGTAGCAGCATCTCTTGCCATCACCTCCTGACTCTTACTCTTCAGGCAACCCTCCAGCCCTTCACAAAATCTCATCCAAAGCATCATTCATGTGTGCTGTCAGACCAGCCCAGTCAGGTAGCATATGTCATCAGTTGGTCACTGCTTGTGTTACCTGTGCCTACTAGGCAGCAGTGCCTCTCCTGGGTACCAACACCACAGCCATTCATTAGTGTCTTGTTGGCTGTGTCTCAGCACAGTCACTGGGCATTGCTGTTGCTTTCACTAAGCACTGCCATGTCTGCCAAGCCCTGCTGACATCACCTGCCAGGCACCACAGTGAGCACCATATGGCACGGTGGCTTCTGCCATCTCTTTCCAGGAGCTACTGGAAGAGAATACACAGCATTTAAATATATAAAGTACTCTGTGATACACTGAGGAAACAGGTGGAACTTCATCTCTTAATATTACACTAAGGGAGCTAATATAGCCTCATGTGTTTTGCTGAAATTTGACTCAAATTTCTTTATTTCATACCCTAAACATTATTTTTACACAGGACAATGTGAGTTCATGTGAATTTGGAGATGTTTAAATTTGAAAGACAAAGCTTATAAAATATTTCCTATGAGAAGAGTTGTATTAGCAGAATAAATATTGACATAATTTATATTAACATGCATAAATTCGCCAACTGGTTCTTTTGGGTCAAGTTTCCTCCACAATCCTGAGACCAGGATCTGTGACCAGATATTTGTTTCTGGGAGAAAACTGTCAAGGAGAGCACAAAGCAGGGCTACAAGGGGAAGACAAAAAACAATAAGACATTTGTGTGAAAAATCCAGATTCTAGTCCAACCCTATGGCATGTTTTAATTTACAAACTGTCCTTCAGAGTTTCTTCCAAGAGGAACTGGATTGTTGCTGTTGTTTTATAATTATTTTAGAGACAGTGAGTTACACTTGCATGCAGGGAGGGAAGGAAGGAGAGAGAAAGAAAGAGCTCTCACCATTGGTTCCTTCCCCAAAAGCCCACAGGGAGTGGATCAAGGCTGAAGCCAAGAATGAGAATCAGCAAGAGCCCCATTGTAGCGGCCATCCCTGCTGGTCCCCCTTGACCCAAATTAATGGGTAGCAGGAATCAGTAGGGAAACCAAAATTTAACCAAGGCACTTTGATGTGGGATGAAGATGTTTTAACCTGTCTTACAGCTGAGATGCATCGCTGCCCCAGTAATTTGTTTCAGAATTTGGCATACATAAATGGTGTTTCTCATGATGTTTGATATATAGGACACATTGTGGAATGCCTAAACCAAGCTAATTACATCAGCATTACCTCATACTTTCCATTAGTTATTACTTTGGCTACCTTGGGGCAGGGAGAGTCAACTTCAGCACACTGTTTCAGTAGTTGAGGGTGTAGTTTCACAGGTGGTTAATTCAGGGCAGTAACATGTCCTGTCTATTAGAAGCAAGAGCACATAACAGATAAGGGGTGGTGCACAGAAATGTTTTATAGATCTTAGGAGATAGGGACTCAGACACTTACATATTAGTAAAGAGTTATCATCTACTTAAATGAGAATAAAATTGCTGTTGGGCCTGCAGAGTCAAAATAATACTGGGAAACTTTCAGAAGTTCACATATAGTTCAAAGGAGACTTTTTTTTTCTAAACTAAACTTAACATAAGGGATTGTATGAGCTTAGCTTCATAGGATGGCATATTTTCAAAACTGAATAGAACATGATAACTGTGAACCATCTCCTACCAGCCTAGATTCCATCTCCTGCCCCTACGAAGCTACAACAGTGGGGACAAGAGTCACTGTCCAGATGTTTAACAAGTTGTCGTGGGGCAACTGCTATAGCGGTTTTTCTTACTAGTATTATTATTTTTTTTCAGTGATACTGAAATTGTAAACTCTAAAAATAGATAGAAAGGAAAATAATCGCTACTTGTCATCAATCATTTAAGTATATTTATTTGGTCAAAATGCCTTTCCTGTGATATAAAAACATGTTATAAATTCAACGCAAGTGTCAGCATCTCTTCTTACCAACATTCACTGTAATTTCTTGTTCTACTGAAGGGAACACTCTCTACAGAGGGCATGATGCTATTCTTCAATTTTGGGGAGAGCAGTTAATATTGCTTAATGTATATCTAGAAAAATATATGCATGAATATTAAGAAAAAATTTTTCAGAAACGGAAGAATTATTCTTGCTTATAAAATGCTGTGTGTTCTCAACAAGTTCTCAGGAGTGTACTTCCTTATCCAGCTGCTCAATGGCTAATGGAAATTGCTTTTCCTAGAAGAATTTGTAACTGTAGCCAATCAATCATTCAAAAGAGCAGTTAGTGTATTCAGGTTGACAGTGTTCCCAGTAACTTTGACATTCTGCATCTCTGTTTCTGTACTGATCTGTGAATCTGAAAAATATTTCATAGCCACTGTGCTTCATTCTCTGCAATTTTAAAATAAGACTGTATTACAAAGAGAATTAATTGTGTCCCAGTGTGACTCTGTTAGGAGGTAGACCTGAGATTTTCTCCTGGGCTTTATGCCAAGCAAGTTTTTCTGAAGAATAATTCTCTCTCCCTCGCTCTCTCTCTCTCTCATTGTAACAGCTGTCCTGAATCCTCTAAGTTCTCTTGAATTACTAATCCTGAAGTTGGTTTGCTTGTTAACATTATTTTGAAACTCCTAAGGTGTACCTAATAATTTATTTATTTATACAAAGAGTTTACACTACTATCTAGACACTGAATTTAGTACAGAACAAATGGTGGTGATGCTGTATCTACACTCATAGAGATGAGAAGTACAATAGAAAGAACAACTCCAAAAAAAGCAATATGAAGTAGGATAAATGCTACGTAATAAATGCAAACAAACTCATTAAGACAGACTTGCTGGGGAACACTTCGGAGGGTGTGGTCTACATAGTGAGAGATGCTTGCACAGATCTGAGAGGAAGAATGGAAAATTAAAAGGTCCTGAGTACAGGAATGGGTTTAACATATATTTTTGAAAAGAAGAAAATCAAAATGGCCACAAAATCAAGAATGAGAAAAAGATGGAGTGTAATGGAAATCAAGTTTTGAAAATATACATATGATCCAAGAATATTTTAATATATCCCATCAATATATGCAATCTCAATTTGCAAATAAAAATATTTTATTTCACTTTTTATTACCTGTTTGCTAGTTTTCTGTGATGTTATGATTTTTATGATAATTAATTAATCATTGGCATATACTAATTAGATTATTTTAATTACATAGCACATGGAGAGTATAATGAATTTGAAAGTATTAATGCCTCTAATTTTATACTATCAAAATGAGTCAAATGTTTAGTACTATATAGAATTATAATAATGGTTTTCAAGATAATTGTGATTAAATATTTCTAATCCAATTTAATTCAATAAAGGTATATATAAACAGGTTGTAAGAAGTCATCTAACAGCTTTTCACTTTGAACTACTGTCTTCTTTAAATACTTCCTGCTACAGACACCCATTAATGGCATTCCTCTTTCCTTGAGCACCTGTTTCTGGCATTAACAAGAGCTATATTGATTGGGTGCAATTTATCTTTTCCCAGGATTTTTGTCCTGACAGTGTGAGAAGATTAATTGGAATTAATGGCATTTGCACAGCTAATTAAAGATACTCTCCTAAAGTCAAATCGATTCCTTTAATCAGAGGAGTGACAAAGCTTTGCTTACTTGTTACAGTTTGCTGTACCTTTTTCTTGGATGAACCTGAGACTCTAAGCATGAGGCGTTGAAAACAGTAACGACTTAGGTTGGGCAGAAATTTCTCTGATATTTTATAATTCACAAAACATCTCTATGCCACTTATGTACTTTGTAAACGTCTTAATTAGATGCAATTTACATGGATGCATTATATATATGTATATTTACATATACATATATATTAGTTTTTGCAGCTTTCTAGAGTTGTTTTCATCCACATGCAAACATTTTCATTACAATTCTTAAAGGTTACATAATATAGAGGAGGCAGATTTAATGCTTAATGGTCAATGTAGGCATCATACAAATTTCAGTTTGCACTAATTTTATTACATTCTGCTAATTCCTTTCTCCACATTAGTTACCTATCAATCTTTTTTTTTAAAATAGAGAACAAAAAATTTGAGAAATCTATCTAAACTTTCTTTCAGATATAGGTATTTTCTATTTTATCTATTTATTTTATAGGCAGAGTTACAGACAGAGAAAGATTTTTCATCTCTCAGTTCACTCTTCAAATGCCTACAACTGCTGGAGCTGAGTCAAACTAAAGCCAGGAGCCTCTTCTAGGTCTCCCACATTGGTATTAGGGCTAAGGAACTTGGGCCATCCTCTGCTACTTTCTCAAGTACATTTGCAGGGAGCCGGATAATAAGTGGAGCTCTCAGTGGCTGCCACCATGGCTCAACTGGCTTATCCTCCACTTACAGGTGCCAGCATCCCATATTGGCACTGGTTCCTGTTCCACCTGCTCCACTTCCCATTCAAACTTGTTCCTGTGCCCTGGGAATGCCACAGACAAAAAATAACGGTGTGGATTTGCTAAAGAAGAATAGAGCAGACTGTATCTGGAATCTGGAGTTCACAGACTGCTGGTGATGGACACCAAGGTCAGACTCTGTGGCCATGGTCTGCTAATGAGCAAAAGTTCAAGACCAAGTTTGGGGCCTGTGGGTGAGAGTCCACAGTTAGGCAATATTCTGAGGCTACAGGACCTGTGCCTTAAGACATGCTTGGGACAGTCATGTACTGAGTTATGTACTTAGATCATGCTGTTGCTCGCTGATCATCAAACATTGGTTGGTTGACATCAATATGAGATGTAGCTCTCAATGTGTGTGCCACGTAATTCCTACAGTTTGACTTCTGAAACAATTCTCTCTAAAGGATTGAGGCGATAAACATTCTAGGTCGACTTCCTTTCTCAGAAAGGGGTCTTCCCGCTGGCTATGCTTTTTTTATGGTCTTCATTTTGTGTATGTCTCATTTCTTATTTTCTCAACTGCATGTTGCCTCTCTCCAATCCTGTTCAGCCTGCTGAGGGCAGAGGAGAACGGTCCAGGTCATTGGGCCTCTTGTCCTGGGTGCAAGACTAAGATGAAGCCATGATTCCTGGCTTTGAATTGATTCAGTTATGGCTATGGCCATTAGCCGTCTGTTTAGTCAACCAGCAGATGGAAGATTCTCTCTCTGTATTTTGACCTTACAAATAAAAATAAATAAATCTTTAAGAAAAAAGGATGTAGAGCAGCCAGGATTCAAACCAGTGAATGCTGGCATGGCAAGTTGCAGCATTGCATGCAAAGCCACAGTACTAGCAATGATTTATCTCGATCTCTCTTCTTCTTCATCATCTTCTTTTGTCTGATTTTTTTAAAAAAATTTTTATTGTAAAGTCAGATTTGCAGAGACAAGGAGAGACAGAGAGAAAGATTTTCCATCCACGGATTCACTCCCCAAGTAGATACAATGGTTAAACTGAGCCAACCCAAAGTCAGGAGCCCTGAACCTCCTCCAGGTCTCCCACATGGGTGCAGGGTCCCAAGGCTTTGGGCCGTCCTTGACTACTTTCTCAGGCCACAAGCAAGGAGCTGGATGGGAAGTGGGGCAGCCAGGACATGAACCGGTGCCCATATGGGATCATGGCACATGCAAGGTGAGGACTTTAACCACTAGGCTACTGGGTTTGGCCCTGCTGTTCATTATTAGCCAAAAAATAAACAATATTAGACTAAGGAGTGGAATGATAGGATAGAGAACCTGTACATTCTCTTTCTTAATCATGTCAGAAACATCTTAACTCCAACAAAGAAGAAGCAAAATAAATGTTAAAAACAAAGCAAAGTAATACTTGGAGTTAATGAAAGGCATTTAGTGATATAAATGGCAGGAATATTTGATCTTCAAAAGTCCTCAAGCCTTTTATCAATTCTCCATAGCTCTTGAATAGAATTTAAAACTCATTCGGATTGGCTGCTGAACCTACACAAAGCTGTAGTGTCCTCTGCAGGATTCAGCCTCTTAAGAACTATGTATGTGGTGCCAAGTATTTATGAAGAATCTTCTTTTGTTTTTAAGTTTCCCTGTATTTGACAATGAGCACAAGTACTTATGTATATGAAACTACAAAATGCAGGTAACTAGTGTCTTTATAATAAGCCAAAGGATGAGTGGCAGAAAGTGATGGATGGATACATAGAAAATTCCTCCAGCTTCCAACAATGGCCTGAGTTGGCTGACTCTAACCGCTCAAACACTTGACCCATCAATACATCTATATGCTAGATTTTTGCTTTTTCATCACATCATTTCAGTTTGTTTCTTCTATGCTTTTGCTCTCTGGGATAGCTTTTCAATTAATTTACCTTTATACAAGCACTTGTCTCCTACTCGATATTCATGGAATACATGGTATGACATATTATGTATGCCTATTATTGTATAAGATGGCAATAAAGATCAAACCTTTGTATAAAAATGTGTTAGCATAAATTAAGAACAGAGATTATAAAATGAACAGAAAAACTAAAAAATATATTTTATATGTGGAGAGAATGAGTCATTCTCAATGCAGGGGTGTATAAATGTCAATACATTAACATCATTTACTCTTCATACCTTGATTTGAAATCTTGCCTAAATGGTTTATTTCTGATGATTGTACCACTGATGAATAACTATTTGATGAATTGGAATAAAAGATATATTAATCGACTCTGCTCATAGAAGTCTCAGTGGAATGTTGAAAATATCTTCTATACCTACAACTTAAGCCATTTCTGAGATACTGTTACTACTCAGTTATTGAACTAAATATTTGAAAGTTTATATATTTGAATAACCATAGGTGCTATGTTCCCTGCCTCAGTCAAGTTAATTACTCAGAAAACCCAGTTTGTTGATTTCTTGCTCTAATGTTACCTGTTCTAGTAATTGTAGATCAGCAAGCATAAATTTATAGCTTCTTTCCTTTTTCGGAAATGAACACATGCATTACTTGTTAAATCACTATTTTCTAACTCAATAGTGTTAGGGAAAGTGGCTCCTCTTCAACAAACAACTGAAGATAAAATCTAACATATGAAATAGAACCAAGATCAGAAATCAGTAGCAATTAACAAAGAAACATCAGTTCTCCTGGGTATGTTCCTTAGATTCATTCTTTACTTTAAAGGTAATTTTTGTAGGGTAAGTTTGAGTTTTGAGAGAGAGATATATGTATGATAATTGATTTTTTTTTCCAAAATGCCAAAACAGCAACAATTTAAAAATGCAAAAAAATTCTGATACATTACACTGATGAGCACTGTCCATCATAATAATGGGTAGAACTTTTTTTTTCAATTGTACATACATATATAACATAATGCCTAGTAAGGCAGTTTTATATTGTGTCTAACTACCACTGTATCTCTGGCTACCTAAATATTTGCCAAGATTTCTTGAGCTGAGCTCTATGGAAATAGACATTGGCACATTATCGAGAAAATACGAGGGCTTTTCCTCAGCAATGTGAATAAATAGCAAATGAGAAACACCCTTTCACAGGGTAAAAATGCTCTGTCCTGAAAGCCTGTCTCCTGGAAAAATCATGTTGAGATTTAGTTATGCTTGTAATGGTGTAAGGAATAAGACCTTCGAGACATTCCGGCCTCTTCGATGTGATTAATGCTGTTGTGAAACAATGTGCTTGTCCTTTTTGTGCCTCTTCTTTTCCTCCAACTTCCACTTCGTGATGATGTAATTAGAGGGCCCTGGCAGATGCCAGTGATTTCATCTTGAACTTGACAGTCCCTAGAATGGTAAGAAAATAAATCTCTGTTCAAAAATTACTCAGAAACCTCCTTTATTCCCCCTGGAGGTCAATAATTCTTTTGTAAGAGCTTGCTTAATATCCAATTTTGAACATGAAGTGTATCATTTTGCTTAAGGAGACAAGAGTACTTCTGGAAGAAATTAATAAAGAAAACAAATCCCTTGGGTGTCCAGATTCAAACAAGAAAATCTTGCTAGGACAGGCACAAGCAGATTTCATCTTGGCCTGTAGATGGGAAGTGAAATGAGGCCTCTTAGAAACCATTTTCCATAATTCTATGTGGTTTAAGTCCTAGGATCATAAAAATGAAGAAGGGAGAAGAGAAAAACAAATCCAGCTTCTTTTGGGAGCAGATGTTGAAACTGCCAGGAAGAATATAAACTTAGATAGTGACTGTGAAGGTGAATCTAAACTTACTGCATTAAAAGGGAGCCCTGCCAAATTAAGAATGGAACTTTTCACAGGAGAAACCTTAGATAATGGGCTTATTTTGTTCACAGATTGATATGACCAGGAAGGGAATCTTCTTACTATTGTAGCAGCAGTGGTAACGATTTTGTCTATTCACATCTTCATCCACAGCCCGCACCTTGCTTACGGGAACATATTCCCAGGGTATACAGCCAGTTTTATCAGGAAATACATCTTCAAGGCAGATCTTGTGAGTGCAGAGAGGAGAGGGTAATAGACTTGAATGGGATTAGTGTGATCATGCTTGCAAGGACTTTTGGACTCTGGCTGGGAAACTGCATTAACTGTTACACGGGGAATAGCATAATTCTTTTAAGAATTTCCTGGACTCTGGAGAGGAGAGTTCAAGTATAATCATGCCCTCCCTCCACATTGCATGGCTAGCTGAGCAAACACGAGATACACTGCCACTGGAGAAACCATTTCTAGCATCAACTGGGGCTTCTTCAGCCTTGATTAATATCTCATAAGTCATGAACTGGCTTCAATACATCATGCTTGGAATGATGGAAGTGAGTGAGACATTCCTTCCACACCTTTCAGTATGAGGCAACTCAAGCATTTTAGTTTGCTTATTGGAGAAATAGAGAGATATGGGGAAGTAGATAGATTGCCTATGTAGTGGTCCAGTACCCAAATGTTCCAGACTGAAGTTGGGAACTGGGAACTCATTGTTTCCAAGTGGGTTGCAGGGATACAGTTATTCAAGCCATCACTACCATCTTCCAGTATCTGCACTAACAAGAAGCTGAAACTAGAAGGTGGAACTAGAAACTGATCCTAGGCTCACCTGAGACAAGAATTTTAACCGTTAAGCTAAACACCTGCTCTACAAATAGGTTCTTAGAATCATAGTGAGGCCTGGAATCATAAAAATGATAGAAATTAGACCAAAACAGAAGAAAATTTGAGAGTCTTGATACCAGTTTTACATTTTATAGCATTGTATTATTTGAGCTCAGATTACATTGCCTTCTAGATAACTTATATATATTCACATAGAACACATACTAAAGGCTTACAAGATAGCAATTGTTTGCCAAATTTTGTCTGCTATTGAGAGCTAAGAATGTCTCTTAAATAAGGTCTAATTGTCACTCAGTGGGCTAACTGGAGCCAATGCCTCGCTGTCCCCTGATTGGAAGGATGTGAGGACACAATGCAGTATGCATCTCTACTGCCAGCTCAAGATGCACTCCCAATGAAGCTGTTAACTATGTCTTGCCAATAGGATGCTGGACTCTAAGATTGCCCATGCCCAAAATGATGGTCATATGACTGTTTATAAACAACTATACTACAATAATAACATAGGGGAACTCAGCCGGTCGGTGGAGGAAGCTTGGGGAAGGGGTAAGGGAAATCCCAGGGCCTATGAAACTGTATCATAAAATGATATTAATAACAAAAAAGAAGAAAAAAGAAGTAAAATTTAAAAAAAATTGAAAAGAAGGATTCATTTATTTTTGGGCCTGATGCAGAAAATTAAAGTCTTTGCCTTGCATATGCCAGGAACATATGTGAATGTTGGTTTGTGCCCTGGTTGCTGCACTTCCCATAAAGCTACTTGCTTGTGGCCTGGGAAAGCAGTTGAAGATGGGCCAAAGCCTTGGGACCCAGCACCACACAGGAGACCCAGAAGAAGTCCCTGGCTCCTGGTTTCAGATTGACTCAGCTCCATTAGTTGCAGCTACCTGGGGAGTGAACCAGTGGATGAAAGGTCTTTCTCTCTGTCTCTCCTTCTCTCTCTGTATTTCTGACTTTCCAATTAAATAAATAAATCTTAAAAATAAACTTTAAAAATTCACTTATTTTTACAGGAAAGGCAGATCAGATTTAAGGACAGGAGAGACAGATCTTGCATCTGCTGGTTCATTCCCCAAATGCCTGCAATGGTCAGAGCTGAGTTGATCTGAAGACAGGAGCCAATTGTATCTCCTTAGTCTCTCATGTGGGTCTAGGGGCTCAAGGCTTTGGGCCATCCTCTACTACTTTCCCAGGTTATAAGCAGGGAATACGATGGGAAGTGGAGCAATTTGGACATTACCTGGTGTCCATATGGGATTCCAGCACTTGCAAGGAGAGAATTTAATCATTGAGCTCATGCTCAGTGTAGTAGGTGGGTACTGGAACCCACCTACTATTATTACAAGTATAAAACCTACAGCAGCTATATGGGTGTCAATATAAAATATAATGCTAATTTTAGGTTAGCATTTGGTATTACTAATGCTAGATATAAGTCACTAATTGAAACTTGAACCTGCAGCCAATTAATTATAGGTGCATTTCTAAGATGGAGACCCATGCAAAACCCCAAATAAAGCAATATAGCACCCGTTTACAGACAGCAAACTAGGCAATGTCCTTGTGCTATATGATGAAAGACCTGATTTCCAAGAGCAAAACATGTTAGGCTGTTGTGCTTTCTATAATATCGACAGAGTCAGGAACATGGGAGTCTATTCAGTACCTAATGTCAACTGAAATGGATGTATAACTGATATTGCCTGAGTAGTTTTGTGTGGAAGTGTGTCATATCACTGAAAGGAACTGAGTAGAACCTTCACATGGAATGAGTGACAGGGGTATTTGGAAAATAAGATCCAGGAGATCACTTGCAGGAAATTAGTGAAGACAAAGATAGAAAGGCCTGGTTAGATGCCTTCTAACCACTTCTATTCATTTCTATTCCTAGAAACACTATAATCTGAGGACAGTATTGTTAGGTTGTTTTCACTAATTTCATAATTATAAGGCAGTAGGTACACTCAGAACATAGAAGTAAAATAGATGACTAAAAATTAAACTTTAACTTCAAATGTATATATTTTTCTACATCTTTTTTTCATAGAAAACCATGACTTACCTACCTAAATATTATTACATTCTACAAGTCTTACCCCAGTTCTTTCAGTAACCATAAGCATTTCACCATTTGTTTCTGTTACCTCAATTTTTGAAAGCGAGCAATTTTTCATTCTTCCCTTGGATCATAACTCTGAAATCTTATATGTGTGCACAGCTGCTAACCAAATACTTTTGCATTCCTGATGTGATTCTAAATGACAGAAGGGTTGTTTTTTCACTCTCCCTCATGATAATCCGAAGCTATTGAAAAGAACTTATTTTATCCCAGTTGTAAAAAGTAGGAAGAGTGATCCAAGGTGTCTGAAAAATGGAAATGTTGCCTTGAACTGAGCCACAGAAAGATACCAGAAAAGAAAAGGGAAGTTCACACTCCCAGGGAAGTGACTGAGAGGTTGCCGGTAGTGAACTGACAGTCCAAGAGATCTCTGCAAGGCAGTGAGGAGAGACGACACACTACTTCTGATTTGAGTCACCGGACACCATTGGATCTATGGGATCAGATCTTGGCTGGTAAATACACTGCCAAGACACGGTAGGAAGCAGTTACCATATCCTGTACTAGTGACAGCTTTAATAAAGGCAGAATTCCATAGTTCCCCTGGTTTTATGTCCATCCTATGCAGCTTCCAGTGGTCTGAGTAGCTACTGTTGTATGTAAAAGGAAGCCATACCCACCACACCTTCAGCCAATACACATCCCAATAAGGCACCAGACTCAGTTTTCTGTGGCAGAAATGTTGCTAAACTCTGTTCTGACTCAGGACAGCAAATCATCCTGCTGATACAGCACACCTGACCCAGATGTACGCAACCTACAGGGTTGGGGTGCAGCCTCCCCATACCTCATGGATGTAGGAGTTCTGGACTTAAGCCTTGGAACCACAAGAGTTCCAGTTGTGGCTGAGTTCCCGTGCACCTACCTTGTCTTGAGTGTGGAGACTCAGAGCTCCTGCATACTGGAGAGGGTCAAGGGACATACTACACAATGCATTGTGCTCACAAAGGTGAATGTGCCTGGGTGGGTAAAGTGTATTGGAACTCTAAGCTCATTCTAAACTGTGAAAATCATTAGTTTAACCTGGAACAGAGAAAAACAGGACTATGAACCTTCCAGCAGAGGTTGTATTTTTCTTACATAATGGTACTGCCATTATGGAAAGCAGTATAACTATTACTCAGACAACTAAAAACAGATCTAGTATATGCCCTGGATAGTCCACTACTGGGTTATGTCAATAGAAAAGGAATCAGTATATGAAAGAGATACTTGCACCCCCGTGTTTATAGCAGCTCAGTTCACAACGTCAAAGATGTGGAGGAAGTCTGGGATGGCCATCAATTGATGATTTTAAAGAAAACGTGGCTTATGCACATGATAGAACATCAGTCAGTTACAGAAACAATTAAATCCTGACATTTGCAATAAAATGATGCAACTTGAGATCATACATTAAGTGAAATCAACAAGACACAGAAAGACAAATATCACATCTTCCCTTATTTCTGTTAGCATATAAAATTATATGCCTCTCATATTACTTGTTTTAGTTATAAATATTGCTTCATTGAATCTTGCCTGTAGAGGAAATATACTGTTTTTGCCCATGTTTAAAAATGGAGAATGGTGAATATTGATGACTCTAAGGATACTGGCAATGTTTTGTTGTTGTTGTTGTTTTCTTAATTTAGGTGTTGGTATTTGTGTGATAATAGGACAAACATATTTATCTATACAATTATGTACACTTCTTGATATGTGTACTATGTTACAATGACATGCTTAAATAAATAATAAAAGAGTTCTAAAGTTCATTTGCAGTATATGAAATGCTTGAAAACAAACTCAGACCATCAAAGGCCAGTTGCATACATATTCTCACAGCCTTTCTTGTTCCTTTTCATATAGAATCTTACAGTGCCCATGATGTAGCTTTGTACTGTCAGTCACTCATTTTGCATCACCCTGTACTGAATTACTGGAAATCATAATCCCTAAAATGGATGCAGAGAAACCCATTAGTAGCTTTGGAGAGATCAGTGCTCTAATACTCTCTATTTTCTAGGAATGCAGCAATTTGGGTAACCAAGTGTTGATGTGTGGACCAGTGAGATGGGGAAATATGTGAAAATCTTTTATCTCCTTTACATCTAGCTAGCTATGCAGTAGTTAAACATGGATTCTTCAGTCAAAACACTCCAGAAATTCTCATAGTCATCTGTACTCATGTATGTGTGTGTGTATCTATGTGTGCATATATATGATGTCATATCTATGTGACATTTTGGTTTCCTTGTTTTCAAAGAAAATATTCCAAGTTCAGATATAATTAATAATATACGGAGCATTAAATATCTTATCTAAAAGCTTGACTTTGCTATAAATTTCTTTTTCTGACTATGATCAAGTCATTGTCTGAATTCCATTGTTTGTGAAGTATATATGAGTATGATAATTAAGGTTAATGAAATCTGAAGTGTTATTCCAAGTCTTCACCCAGAGAAAGTATAAAAAGATAAAGAAAATATCCAATTCCTTAATTTGCTCAAATTTTGTAAATATTCCTGAAATTTAAGGTGGATCTTGTGTTAACATAGAGATTTAATTGAAAAGCAAAATGTAGTAAGCCTGGCATGGTGGTCTGCATCCCACGTAAATGCCAATTTTTGTGCTGGCTGCTCCACTTCCGTTCATGGTGCCTATGAGCCACAAGGGCGACAGAGGTGGCTCAAGTCTTTGAGAACGTGAACACATGTGGAAGACCATGAAGAGTCTCCTGGCGTCCTGCTTCAGACCCACCCAGCTCTGGCTGTAGTGGCTATTTGAGGAGAGAACCAACAGATGGATGCTCTTTCTGTCTCTCCCTACTTCTCTCTCTGTAATTTTGACTTTGAAGCAAAATAAGTAAGTCTTTAAAAAGGAAAAAAAAAAAAAAGGAAAAAGCATTAAATTCTCTGTTAGGGTCTTGGTGGCTTCATTAGTGATTATATTAATTATAATTATTATAGTGATCATCTCATATCTCACTATGTATGCAAAGTACATCAAATGTCTAAATATTTGGTAAGAATAGAGGTTTTAGAAATTGTTAAATAGGAAATTAAAATCAGAATTTCCTATAGTAGACTACCCCTGTCAGCACTGAAATATGTGGCTGAGTTCTATTGTTAAGTGGGAAAACATACTTATCTACAACTGCAGTGAATGTAAAAATGAGACATAATACTGTTTGACTCAGTACTTGACCATATCAAAATTTCAATAGCAAAATGAACATTTTTTTCTTTCTTGACAAATTTGTAAGAAATTTGGAGAAAGTAAGAGATTTATAACAGTCACATTAAGGTGGAAAATCAGATCATGATTATTTTATTTAAAATTTATTGAGTCATTTATTTGAGATGGAGAGAGAGAGAGACCTGCAACACTGCCTGCTCACTGCTAAGTGTTCTCAGCCCCTGGAGCTGGGATGGAAAAATCCAAGACTGCCAGCTCAGGCCAGATGTTCCATGCGGTGGCAGAGACACAATGACATTCAACATTGCTGCTGCGTCCCATGGTCCATACGGTGAAACAGACTATAGTGGAGCTCAAAAGCAGAAAAGCAGATTATAGTGTAAAGTACTTGTGTCTAAAGTACTGGTAAAATTGAATGAAAAGAAGACATGGCCTAATATGGTAAAAATACTTGACAGAGCATTTGAAGAAAGCAAATTCAGTTCTTCCCTGTCACTGTATTACCTTAGAAGTACACTACTGATATCTTAGTAATGAGCAAAACTGTCATTGTGAAGTAGCTTATCATAAATAGAATTTTGCTGTTTGTATATTTCTACATATGACACAATTTTTCATGCATGGAAAATAGAGACCCTTGAAACAGCTGTCTGCAGTGGCATCAACAGAGTTGGAGGTGAAGGTGATATGAAGGTGAAGGATAAAAAATGAGACAGACACAAGACAAAGACTACAAAAGCAAACAGCCGGAAGGAAACTGTCTTATCTGAGAAAGAAGGTCAACTTAGGCTGGCTGTCTCAGTCTTTCAGAGGACTGTTTGAGGAGTCAAATTATAGGAGTTGGCGTGGCACAAGCACTGATAGCCATGGTTCAAACTGATGCCAACCAGCCAATGCCTAAAGATCAGACAGTAACAATGCCATTCAAATACAGAAGTCAGTATGTGACTGTCCCAAGCATATTTTAAAGCACCCAGTTCTGTGGCGCAATAGACTGTTGCCCCCAGGCTTGACCTAGGTGTTGGACTTTGGCCCACTTGCCCACATTTTGACCTTGGTCACCAGCACCAGCAGTCAGTGAGCTCAGGATTCAAGAGAGTCTGCCCTGTTCTCCTTCATTAAGTCACATTATTATTATTATTATTTTACAAACTTCCTAAAGCACTTGATTTCTTTGGTAAATTAGTTTTTCCAAAAGACACATTTTCCAGATATTACTATCACATTGTAAGCAAGTCCATTTGGATGAATTTCTGTTAGGGAAAGGAGAGGGAAGAGGCACCATGCCTGCAAAATTGTAAAACAGAAAATAAAAATTGCAAAGAAAATAAAAATATTTTTAAAAAAGTAATCACTACTCCAAAATGCTAACACCATCCCACTTAGGAGCTTTCTGTCTATATTGGTGCTTGATGCACACACATAATCATATAATCATAGACATCATCGGTTGGCTCAACTGAAACAGATAACTTTGCTGTTATTAGGCTTTTAGCATTCCACATCGTTCTTTGTAACTCTGTTTCAATACAAAATCACATTTAATTTGTTTCCTATTAACATTCCCAGGAATCATGCAGTAATGTTTTCTGTCTTCTCTGCTCATTGAATATCTACTACTATTTATGCATCCATCCCTGTATATATTAGTTCACATTCTTCCCAGAAAAACTACTTTTGTTATTTTTGACTCAGAGTTTTGGCACTTTTGCTTTTATTTCAGATATACTTCACTCACGTGCAGTTGTTTTTCAATATTTTAGCTTGGGATTTTTTGAAGATAAAATTTGATAAAATTTCATATAGGCTTTGTTTCTTGTCCTAAGTGGTTCACTTCCAAATCAATTCTCTGCTTATCACCTGGAAAATCAATGAAACATGACCAAAGTTCTTGGGTTACTACAGCAGTATGGGAGACCCCAAGTAGCCCCTGGCTCCCAAATTCGAATTGGCTCAGTTGTGGCAATTTAGGGAGTGAAAGAGTGTATGAAAGATCTCTTTCTCTCCTTCTCTGTAAATCTGCTTTTCAAATCAAAGTGAAGAAATATTTTAAAAGGTCAATTCCAATTCTCTCATTTTTGGATAAGTACTAATAATCATTGCAACTTAGAATGACATTATTATAAACCCAACTTCTTGGAAACAAACCAGAAAAAAAAATTGGGCTCAGAATATTGTATTTTTCAGGTTTCAAAATTATCTCTTAATCCACTGTTGTTTTCTTTTTTTGTGGTTTTTTATTTCTCTACATTGAAAATCTATATGACAACATTTTTACAAATTTAGATTTTAAGTTATTTGTAGATAGTACATTGCAGTTATCTTCCTAATGAGTCATTAAATATGAATATGAAGTTTTAAGAGTAGGAAGATGTTTCATTTTTTTCTCAATATATCAGTTATAGGTAACAAGATATTTTCTTTTGTTATTGAGTATCATTAAAATTATTTTGAATGGGAATATTACAGTATAACACTTATTAAACCTAATGAATTATGCGTTTATCTCCACTTTCAAATTGCTGTATTTATGCTTGTTCTCTGTAGGTATAAAGACAATCGTTCAGGTAAATATCTCATTTACTGATAGGTAAGTGTTGAAATTCAGTGATTATAACAAGATGAAACATTAGTTTTTTTGTGATATATAGTAATATATATATTATTTTAAATATTAAAGAATACATTTCACAGTAGAAACTCACATTTTGACATTTATCAGTATAAGAACAGCTTATAAGAAATGAGAACCCATTCTCCAAGAAAGATATCATGGACAACATTAATGAACTGGAATTAGATTATGTTAGCATTAGGACAAGTGCCAACTTCTGATTATCAACATAAAATGCTTCTTGGTTTCCTTGTGATTGCTCACATTTTTAATCGATTTTAAACTCAATTTTGCGATTTACTAAAGTAGACAAGCATGAAATGGCTTTTTCATAATAAGGAGAAATTCTCAGTGAATAACAATTCTGGGAGGTGATGTCATTTCTGCAGTTTTAGCTTCTTCCCCATGCCACCCCATCTTGATATGACAGTGGCATGTATCGCCTGCATTTTCTGACTCCGCAACATCATGCTTCTTGGAACCTTGAAGTTAGGTAAGGATTTGGAACCAATGTCAGGCCAATGAGAAAACGGGCTTTATATTCACTCCTGAGTAACTATCATCTTCAAGCAAGTCTAACCTTTGCTTTCCTTCTTAGAGACCCTGGAGACCAATGTGGCAGATGTCCATGTCCCTGTTGCTCAACACGCATATGCACCTGCTTGCACATACACAAGAGTATGATGTGAGCGAGAAATAGTGTTTCCTCAGAAGACCACTGGGATTTTGTGTGTGTAATTTGCCTCCCCTAAATAATGTTAATTGAAAATGTTAAGTATGTAAAGATTTATGTTAAGGTGCATCTGAATCCATACGATAATTTTCTTTTTGGTGCACTGTTTTGAATTTCTGAATTGATTGAATTATTTTAAGGTCTAAATAAAAAATTTTACTTCAGCTAACCTATCCTAGAATCTTTCCAATTATTTACATATACTTAGGATTTCTTTGGTATTCAATGAATATTGTTATGTCCTAGATAATTTGAATAACTGCAAAAAGTAGACTGTGATCTTATTCATTGCACTGATGTTTCATATAAGTATACTCTATGCACAAGGTCTTCACAAATAAGGACTATATCCATATCCATATGGTAATCTTGGTGCCTTCTCTAGATTTTCAAAATTGTGATTCGTTTTTTTTTTTTTAAGATTTATTTATTTTTTATGTAAAGTCAGATATACATAGAGAAGGAGAGACAAAGAGTAAGATCTACCATCTGATGATTCACTTCCTAAGTGACCGCAGTGGCCAGTACTGCGTCGATCCAAAGCCAGAAGCCAAGAACCTCTTCCAGGTCTCCCAGGCAGGTGCAGGGTTCCAAGGCTTTGGGCCATCCTTGACTGCTTTCCCAGGCCACAAGCAGGGAGCTGGATGGGAAGTGGAGCTGCCGGGATTAGAACCATGCCCATATGGGATCTTGGAGCATTCAGGGCGAGGACTTTGGGCGCTAAGCCACCATGCCAGGTCCAAAATTGTGATAATTTTCAACGATGTATGTATTCATTGGGAAATCAGTTACAGGCATAGTTATGAAGAGATCTTCCATCTGCTGATTCACTCACCAAAACTGGGTTTTGCCATGCCAACACCAGGAGCCTAAAGATTCTTTCACATGACATTAGGGGCCCAAGAACTCGAGACACTGTCTATTGCCTTCCCAGGCAATTAGTGGGGAGCTGGATTGGAATATTCAGGACATGAGTAGTGGCCATATGGGATCCAGCCTTGCAGGTGGCAGCTTTATCTGTTAGAATTCAACACTGTCTACATGATATCCAAAAATATTTTTGACTATGATGTCAATTTTTATATACCAAAATCTGCCTTCTCATTCTGGCTAACCTGCTGTAAGTGCGCCAGGTTTCAATTTAGGCATTTAACTGCACTGCCTTTCAAAATCCCCAATCATTTAAATGCATCTCTTTAGCATTACACCTAGGTGTGTGAGGGTTGTTTTGCTTGTTTGTTTGTTTGTTTTGAAGAACTCCTGGGATAACTTAGTTCTGAGCCAGGGCAAGCAAATGTTGCCCTGAAACAACATACCACATGCTCCTACATCTTCCTCACAGCATCACTCTAAAATGAGGAAGCATTTATCATATGTGCCTATCTCCCAAGTGAAGCACGGTATTTATAACTCAAACGGTTGCTATTGTTTCTATAGAACCTGCAGCACGCAGTCTGACTTCCTCTGGGAGTCGTTTACCCTGAGTAGAACCTTCATTCAAATGTGCCATTCTCAGCAGGTGTTTGTGAGCCTTGTGGAGGTGATCAGCTTCCCAACCCAGATGCAGAATTTATGAGATAAGCACTGTTTTATGGAATCAGTTTTTGTTTAGCTCATATTGCAAGTGATATTCACAGTAGTTTCATTGGCAAATTCTTCCCTATGACTGAAACCAAATTTAATGTTTAGACAGTCATAGCTAAAAATAGCCTGAGATTATATTTTAAAACATAGTCTTTGGAAACTGACATTCCGTGCATTGATTCCTAGTTAATTGGTCAGCAAACAGAGAAGTGGTGGTAGCTGGAGTTATTTACTTTCCTCATTTTTTTAAAAAGATTTATTTCTTTTATTGGAAAGGCAGGTATCCAGAGACAAGGAAAGACAGAGAAGAAGATCTTTTCTCTGATAATTCACTTCCCAGGAGGCCACAATGGCCAGTATTGCACCGATCAGAAGCAAGGAGCCAGGGACTTCTTTCCGGATCTCCCATGCAGGTGCAAGATCCCAAGGCTTTGGGCTGTCCTCGACTGCTTTCCCAGGCCACAAGCAGGGAGCTGGATGGGAAGTGGAGCTGCCGGGATTAGAACCGGTGCCCATATGGGATCCTGGTACGTTCAAGGTGAGGACCTTAACCATTACACTATCGTGCCAGGCCCTGTTTTCCTCACTTCTTAAAGGAAGCAATGCCAAAGTGTTGTAATCCTGACAATTGTAAATACCATTTGTAATGGATTCAGTACAGAATCTTACAGCTTAAAATTACCCATCAGATTATGTCCATTATATCATACATGTACATATCATTATCTACCTCCTGTGAATTAATAGTACATCAATAATTACAACTGTAATAATAAAACTATAGATTTAAAAGAATGGAGTAGTTTAACCATCACTTGGGCTGTGAATATTTATTTGGTAGAACAGACACAACATTCCGAGATTGGTTCAGGAACAGATTCTGATTACAGACTTGACAATGCTGCTAACTAATCCATCAGTGGTTATGGCCCAGTCTGGATACTGAACATTATTATACAAACTGAGTTGTATAATTTGACATAGGTTCTATCAGGCTCTTTACCTGCCACACTTCAGTATAGAAACAGTCTGCACTGTAGCACAACAGGGATTAAGAAAGGGCTAGACAGAAGGAATAACATACTAGGCAAAAGTCAGCAAGAAGACAAAGGAAGACATGGATTTTGCATTGCCTACTATCTGACATGAGGCCATGTTAGGAGTGAGAATTTCACGGGACCTCAAACTTGGTATCCATGTTCCAGCAAATAAGTTCTTAATCAGGGCCCGGTGAGATAGCGTAGCGGCTAAAGTCCTCGTCTTGTATGCCCTGGGATCCCATATGGGTGCCAGTTCTAATCCCGGTGGCCCTGCTTTAGATACTCTTAGCAGATGTGTATATATATGTTTTCAAATGTGATGGTAATAAGGTTTCTGTTGTCTTTTGAGAGTTGGAAAATGAATCGATTTTCCTCTTCACTACTGATTCATGCTTTCATATTTACTAACGTATCAGCGGACTCCCCTCATATCTTCTCTTGCAGATTTTAGTACATTTTCTGATCATTCCTCCACTCTAGAGTCTAACATAATTCTGTATAATATTTTAAGGTCCTTAAAAATAAGTTGATTGCATCAGGGGCTGAGATATAGTCTGTGCAGAATACACAGTACTGCTGTCAGTGTATTGACGACTCTCTGTTGAGAATTACCACGTATCTCAAGAATTTCAATACCTCTTTAGGAGCGGTATTTATTGCACAAGGAAAACATAGAACCTGTATTATACTGTTCAATGGAACAAGCTCAGTTCCTTATGATAGCAGTATACACTCAGCCAGTCCTCAATCACATTAAAAACGATTCTTGACAATTTAGACAGAGAATATTAAGCAAATTATATACCTAAAATATAGTTAATTACAAAGAATCAATCCTTTTCACCTTTGAAATATTAATCATTTGGCCCCAATGGCTTATTTCAGGCTAAAAAGTAAACTACAATAAAAGCACTGACTTTCCAGTGCCCAATTGTATCATAATACATTTCTGTCTAGCTGGAAATTTAAACAGGTAGTTAAGAAAAGAAACTGGATTATTTTATGGAATAGAATTTGCAGTCTATGAGGACAGTTAATAAAATTTCCATCAAGAAAGGGAATTAAATCACTTGGTCAAAATTATAATTGTCCATTTAGAGTTTGAAATACTGAAATTAAATGATGGCAGCAGTGAATTTAAATTCCCACACCCAATTTTGTTGAAGAATAAAGCTTCACAATTGTGTCACATCGTGCAGGAATAAGGAACTCCTCTGCAGTGAAGGTAAAATGAGTTGCTAGTGTAAGTTTTATAAAACGGAGAAACAGCCGCTACTGATGGCATGAGAGCACATCTCACAAACATTCTTTTACTACATCCATATTCAGTAGTATTTCTAGAATCCCATAGTTACATTATAGGTACATCTTACTTAATTGAATGACTATGAAGCAATGTTTTTGGTAAAAGATATCAACATATTTTTACTGATTAAAACACTTTCATTTACTTTTGAAAAGTTACTACGCTTGATCTTAGCCAAAACACCCAGAAGCGATTACTTTTGAAAAGTTTAGACAAAAGTTGATACAATGAAATACGGAACTCAATCCAAATCTCTCATGTTGTGGCAGAGACCCAAGGACTTGAGCCATCACTTGCTTCCTCTCGGTTTTTATTAGCTTATCTTTCTGCATATCTTTCTTGACTGCTTATTACCATGCTTCATGTCTTTGGCATTTGGTGGCTGGCTAGATAAGCCTAGAGATAAGAATTGCCAAAAATAAAAGTGACCCAGTCTCCTCCATAAATAGGAAATGGCCTTGGACTTGTGATTACTGTAGCATTCTAAAGGAGAGAAGAAAGCCCCATTAAAATTTGCTATCTTGATTCCTCCTCCCATTATATACAGCTAATTTGACCAACAAAATTCATTAGGATAAATTATATGGTAGAGAATGCATGATATTATATAATGTCATGTGTGCTGATATTTACATACACAAGTCTAGTCTTATACAGGGGATTTACATTTCCACATAGATATTTAACCAACAAAAATTTAGGGAATGAATGGGCATTTTTTAAAAATGATTTATTTATTTTTTCTTGCAAAGTCAGATATACAGAGAGGAGGAGAGACAGAGAGGAAGATCTTCCATTTGATGATTCACTCCCTAAGTAGCTGTATTGGCCAGAGCTAAGCCGATCTGAAGGCAGGAGCCAGGAGACTCTTTTGGGTCTCCCACACAGGTGAAGGTTCTAAGGCTTTGGGCTGTCCCATATTGCTTTCCAAGGCTGCAAGCAGGGGGTTCTGTGGGAAGCGGGGCCACAGGGATTATAACTGACACCCATATGGGATCCCAGGGAGTACAGGTGAGGACTTGAGCTGCTAAGTCACCGAGCCCAGCCCAAGCAGCTCCCTTCTTTTTATTTGAAAGACCTGTGCTATAAAATATCACAAATATATCAAATAAGCTAGTTGCAAATATCTTCTGCCTGATACATTTTTCAAAATTTTCATAAAGCTTCTAGGACTTTTTATTGACTGATTTATAAATCCCAAGTTGCTTTGCGAGTCGCAGTCCTACAGTTACAGGTAGAGTTTACTTATTTCCTTTTGTGCTTGGACTCTACCACAGGACTTTATGTTTCATTTATTACATGGAGAAATGAACCTGCACAGAAATATTTATCTCGCCATAGAGAAAAATAGAGCATAATTCTTTTACAAATATCTAAATTTCTCCTGTTACTTCTCACCTTGTTTAAAATCATCTTTGCTTTTTAATTTAATTTGTCTTCTAAGGATAAGTTAAAATATTATCAAAAATTTTGAGATATTATATCTTTTATTTAATGATGACAGTAAGCTTTTTTAAAAAGAGGCATAGTGCTAATTTTATGAACTGTCTGAGCAAGGTGTAAATTCAAAGAAGAAACACTGCTGAGTCTTATTGCAAAAATGAGAAAAATTCATAAGCATAAATGTATTTGATGTAGAGAAATAGGTACAAATAAAATAAAAATAGTGTTTCATTGTGTGCATACATGTATTCATGTGTGTTACAAAGCAGGCAGCTCTTACCAACCTTGTGATTATCAGGTATCTCTCTGTTGCTTAAAAACAGCGAATTTCAATATGTTTGTTCTTAAAGTAGATATTTTCAGGCAGAAGATAAATAGAATGGAAAACAAAATCATTTTGAAATTTCTATCAGATCCTGATCCACTTAATCTTCAGCCCAACGACTCAGCAGTACTTCCCCCTTAAACTTCATTATCGGCAGAAAAACACTTCTTGTCCAACGATAAAGAATATCTTTCTAAATCCAGAGTCCTGTGAGGTCTCTTGCTTTCTGTAAGGCAGGAAACTGATGTAATGCATTTGTTTGATTTAGAGTGGTGCTATGATTTTTGGTGCTGTGTTCTTTCATATTATGTGTACTTTCTGGAGAACAAAAGTTCTTACATCAGTCTATGAAATTCAAAATGGTTTTATTTAAGCTCCATGGAGGCTTTCATTTCAAAGAGCTTAACATTAGATCAATGGGAAATACAAATTTGGTAGTTGTTCATATGCTTGTAAATAACTTCACAATATTTTTAAGCAATACTTAAACTGATGGAATTATGCGCGCCCTCCCTGGAAAGTCAAGTTTTTTTTTTAAATCAATCAAGCTAGATTTAAAACAACATATGTCATGCTGCAATCATCTGCTTAAAAAAATGCAAGGAAGCAGCTAGAAGGCATGGCCTTTTCATTTAGTCTGGTGGATAAGTTTTACATGTGAACGTAATAGAACAAAGCAAATGTCTGTCCCAAACGAAAATTAAGATCCTAACCAATTTCCAACCTTTGCTAAATGAGTCACATTGCAAAAGAGCTTATCAAAATACTTGAAAAAAAATCAACTTCTGACCATTTTTTAGTAGAGACAAAGCTGGCATCATGTAGTTTATGATACAGACCATTGAATCTAGACTCACGCTTCTGTTTATTTCTGCAACAAGAATTAAATTCTGCTCCGAAATTCCTTGTTCTCTCATTTGATTACGAGTATGCTCTCTTTCCCTCAGCCAAGTTCACAAGAGGTTGAAATGAAAAATAGTGTTGCCATGTTACACCTATGTGATCTGCATAATTAGCTCAAGATGAATAGAGCTTCTTCTACTTTAGCAAAAGGAGAAATGTGTGTTTTATAAGTACTTGATTTTTTTAAGCTTTACATTTGATTGATGTTCTTGAGAGGGTGTTTTCAGTGACTTTGCTAAAAACAAGGGCGTATATCAGAAAGAACCCCATCAATAGGATGGCTCATGAAAATGTGACGGTTTCAGTTTTTCTGTAGAAAAGTATCTGCCCTGCATTATTTTATTTTTTCCATTCCCATAGTGGCTCTTCTGCACCATTCCTAGTAGCAGCATCTCACTTGGCAGCTTTTCATTAAGTCAGTGAGACATCTGTAAGTGTCCTCACCTTGAACATTTTATAAGCGGTTTCTTTTACATACTGGAGCTCCTAACAACGCATGTCTGTCCCTGGAGTTTCTGAACTATTAAAATCAACTCAAACGGGCGTAAGTCCAGACTGTACTTTTTATTAAGAATGAATACCCAATGGAATATTAAGAGACTAAATGACTTGTCACTAACGGATGAATTTCTTATGAAGACAAATGTTATATTTTCCCATTTAATCTCTAAATATCTGTCCTTGTTTTAGTCAAATTCAGTACCCTTTACTTTTTGGCTTAAGAAGATGATATTTCTTAAGGCTGACTTTGTTTCTATGCTTGCTAGTTTTGTTGGCAAATCTGGTTTATGCTTTGCTCCAAATCTAATCAGCCATTGTGACTTAGTAGCCAACTTTAAGTTATCATGACTGAGGACCCCATAAAATTCTAATTTTGTATCTCTCTGTGTTTATGGCTTAAACAGCTACTTAAAAAAAGGATTTATCTATTTTTATTGGAAAGTCAGATATACAGAGAGGAGGAGAGACAAAGAGGAAGATCTACCATCTGATGATTCATTCCCCAAGCAGCCACAATGGCCAGAGCTGCAGCAATTCAAAGCCAGGAGCCTGGAGCCACTTCCAAGTCTCCGCACGGGTGTAGGGTCCAAATGCTTTGGGCCATTCTCAACTGCTTTCCCAGGCCACAAGCAGGGAGCTGAATAGGAAGCAGCGCTGCTGGGATTAGAACCTACACTCATATGGGATCCAAGCATATGCCAGGTGAGGACTTTAGCAGGCCCAGAGCTACTTTTAGATAAAATTTCTTGTAAAAATGGCAAAAATACATTGAACAAGATAACATGTTTACTTAGGTCTGATTAAATACCTAATAAATGCCTTGAAATGACTCTGAAATTGTTTTAGAGGAATAACTTGTCTTCATCTCAGCCTCTCTTGCTTTGTATTGATTGTCTACTTCCATTACTTAATCATTCAGGTGTCAATTGCTTTAATAGCTCAGATGTGGCAGTATAAACATGAATGATATGATTGATATCCTTGAGGAACTCACTGTTTTATATAATCTAGTATCATCAGGGATATAATCTTCATGCTCACAAACTGTTTGAACTAACTGCTACAAGAAAGAAGAAAACACTATGAAAGGTCTGTCTCCTTTATAGGAGACACGATGTTGTAGGAAATTCTATGCTGTTTGCATCAAAGGACAGGCTTTTCTCCGTCCCTGCTCCTTCGGCCAATGGCTTCAGGTGACTCATTTGAATCCCTGTGCTGCAGTGTCCTGATTTACACCATATGATGACGTTTTTAAATTATTGGGAGAGTGAGCAGTTAGTTTGAAAGTTAGGAAACACACATTCCACACAGGATTGCATAAATTTGGTTCATGGCCCTGTTTTACAAGTCCAGGGTCATGCCAATGAAGCCCTAGGAGGCAGTGCTAATGGCTGGAGAAGTTGAGTCCTTGCTGTCCATATTGAACACCTATGTTGAGTTCCCAGCACCTGGCATTACCTCTGACATAGTCCCAGGCATCGTGGTCATTTGGGGAATGAACCAGACAATGGACGCTTGGATTCTCAGACACCCTTCCACTCTACCATAAAATACTTAAAAAAATATTTTATTTTATTTTTATTGTAAAGGCAGATTCACAGAGAGAAGGATAGAATTAAAGATCTTCTGGCTGCTGGTCTCATTCCTCAAATGGCTGTAATGCCTGGTATTGAGCCTTTCTGAAGTCAGGAACTTCTTATACTTCTCCCGTGTGGGTGAAGGATGCCAACTTTGGGCCTTCCCCCACTGCTTTCCCAGGTCAAAGGCAGGAAGCTGGATCAGGTCACACGCTGGCACCCATCTGGTAGACTGGCGCTTTCAGCCAGAGGATTATTAAGTTGAGATATTGCATGCCCCCCCATTTTTTCCCAAGATTAAAAGGGTTAAAAGTGATATAGAAGGCCAAAACTGAGTTTAACATAAACTTTGCCTTTAAAAAAAACCAGTAGAAATCCTAACTGACACATCTTTCTAAAGGGAAACGTACACCACCCCAGGACTTTGCCTTTTGATGAAGGCAACGTAAGAACTACTTCGCCTCTTTTGTTCTAGTGTCTGCTGAGCTAGCTCCTTTCAGGGGTGATTCGTGAATTCCCTTTCAATTTGATTATTCTGCAGATATACTAAAGGAGGAAAACAGACAAATAAAATCACCAGGAAAGCTGGAGAAAAATGGAACCTTGTCAAGCATTGAGATGCTGTCATTTATTTCTGTAAAAAAAAAAAAAAAAAGAAAGAAAAAAAAAGAAAAAACTAAACAGTGCTTAGCATATACATAGGCAGTTCACAATAAAATTTTGTTTTGTAGGGAAAAATGAGTGAAAATGACCAATGACTCTATTTTCATGTCTATTACTTGCCCAAAGTTATACAGCTATTATTTGGGAGAACTAAGATTAAATCCAGGCCATATGACTCAAGGGCTTATAATAGTAGCTGTTTTGCTGTAGTTCATGCACTGTTCCACAAGTAAGTGGGATAATGATTGCAATCTTCTTCAAGTAAATACATTGTTTCCTTTATTGGCTTAAACTGTCCAAGTGATTTCAACCTGCCACGTTTTTCTATTTGGAGCAAAAATATAACTTGGTAATCCTACTAGCTTATTTTAAGTACTTGACTCAGATTTTTTTTAAAGATATATTTTATTTTTATTGGAAAGTCAGATATACAGAGAAGAAGATTTTCCATCACTCTGGAAAATCTCCCCAAGCAGCCACAACAGCCAATCCGAAACCATGAACCCGGCGACTTTTCCGGGTCTCCCATGCAGGTGCAGGCTCCCAAGGCTTTGGGCCGTCCTCCACAGGTTCTCAGACCACAAGCAGGGAGCTGGATGGGAAACGGGGCTGCCAGGACACAAACTGGCAGTTATATGGGATCCCGCTGTGTACAAGGCAAGGACTTTAGGAGCTAGGTTACCGAACCAGGTCCGATTTTTTTTTTATTAGTAATATCTATGCTGTCTTTCATTGTCAGTGCCTGTTTGAATCATCACCGATAACATTCTTCACCTTTTTAATTTTTCCAATGCCAAAGACTTATTGTTGAAAAAATTGTAGGAGAGGTATGAGCTACATGAAGTTTGTAATATGATAAAATGTTCTGTGACCTCCAGAGACAAATGTAGCTATTTAGGAACTGTTTTCCATATTAAACCATATTTTCCTGGAGTGAACTCTCTTAGGATTTCATTTGCAGCTGGTGAAAGAAAATTACTTAGAAGAAGCCATATGCTCTCCTTTTATAATTGTTTCAGGCACTGCTCTTATTTTTTTTTCTTTTAGCTCTATTTTTAATTTTTTTAACCTGAAATTCTGTTCATATAATTAATTTTATGGATATCAATCCTTGGTTTTTCATTTATGACAGTCTTGATGTACAATCAGTATAAGCCCTATGCCCTTTATTCTCTGCCAATGTAATTTTTTTAAAAGATTCACTTATTTGTATTGGAAAGGCAGATATACAGAGAGAGAGGAGGAGAGACAGAGAGGAAATCTTCTGTCTGATGGTTTACTCCCCAAGCAGCCACAACGACTGGAACTGAGCCAATCTGAAGCCAGGAAGGTGGAGCCTCTTCTGGGTCTTTCACGCAGGTGCAGGGTCCCAAAGCTTTGGGCCGTCCTCAGTTGCTATCCCAGTCCATAAGCAGGGAGCTGGATGGGAAATGGGGCCTCCAGGATTAGAACCAGTGCCCATATGGGATCCCAGGCATTCAAGGTGAGGACTTTAGCCACTATGCTGTTGCGCCCGGCTCTAAGTGGATCACTAATTAATTTGAAAGATTTACTTTTGGCCAACCATGATGCCTGATGAAGTAACGATGACTCCATGATAAGAAAATCCTGAAAATTTTACCTGAAAAGGGGAGCTTCATATCTAATACAACAGACTGGTTTCTGGTTTTGAAGAATACTGCTGAAGTTGAAAACCCAGAGTACTGAGAGAGTTTAGAAGCAAATAATATCTCACCAATGAAAAGGAGAGTGCCTGTGGAAGAGGAAAGAATCAAGACTTACCACTCCTGGTGTGATGGACGGAACACCCCCTGAAGCGTTCCTGAGCTTCTTGCTGAATCTGGGGATGACATTCCTTATAGCACCAGCTGTCATTCATTGTAAAGTTGGGATGTTTTGGTTCAAAGTAGTTATAAGACCTCCATCTGGTGAAATTAAAGGGAATGCATATGGGTGATGGTGTGTTAGTCAACTTTCATTACTGTAATGGAATACCTGAGGCAGGCATTATTAAAAAAAAAGAGATCTTTTCCCCTTTTTTTCTGTTCTTTTCTTTATTCTTCTCTTTCCTCTTCTCATTTGTTTTCCTTCCCTTCCCTCCTTTCTCCTCCGCTCACCTCCCCTTTCCTCTCCTCTTCTCTTTCTCTCCCTTTTCTTTTTTTCTTTCTCATTTTGATTCATTCCTTCATTTCTTCATTCCTTCTTTCCTCATTCCTTCCCTTCCTAAAAATTTTAGAGACCAATTGTCCAAACCATATGATTCATGTTTGATGAGTTCCTAGGACATATGTCAGAAAATATGCAAAGACAAAAATCAGTACAAAAAGTGAAGAAGTGGATATAGTGACTCATACTTTTACAACAATCCTCTTGTGAGAACTAAGGGAACAGTCTCCTATGACCAAAAGATGTCCCAAAGGGCCGCACTTCCTAAAGATTACATCATTTCTGGGCCCGGCGCGGTGGCACAAGTGGTTAGGGTCCTCGCCTTGCAAGCCCGGGATCCCATTTGGGTGCCGGTTCTATCCCGGCAGCCCCGCTTCCCTTCCAGCTCCCTGCCTGTGGCCCGGGAAAGCAGTCGAGGACGGCCCAAAGCTTTGGGAACCTGCACCCTCGTGGGAGACCCGGAAGAGGCTCCTGGCTTCGGATCGGCATAGTATCGGCCGTTGCGCTCACTTGGGGAGTGAATCATCAGACGGAAGATCTTCCTCTCTGTCTCTCCTCTCTGTATATCTGCCTTTCCAATGAAAAAATAATAAAAAATAAATCTTTAAAAAAAAAAGATTACACCATTTCTAACAGTACCACCCTGAGATCCAAACCTTTCACACATGGTATTTAAAGGCATAGCAATCATCTAAAACAATATGTAAATCATAGCAGATACTATATGTGGAAATGCGTGTTTTAACTGATGCATAAATTTTATATTCCTTCCAGGTCTTGAAATTCCACAGGGCAGTTACTAGTAGGATCCTAGCTATGCCTGTCGGAAGATCTAAGATGTGGAAATAATTCTCTTGGAGAGTACTGATAAACATGGAGCACAGTTCTTACATATTTCCGTGTGCACCACCGCTATTACATTCAATCCAGTATTCCAGAGGAACTGTGGTTTGAAACGCGTCTGTTGGCAAGTTGAAGTTTTTTCCCAGTTGCCTAGCATGAGTAGTATTAGAAAGATTCTCGAAACCAGCACTCTGAATATCAACTCCATGCAAAGAGACAGAGGCTCCAGTGAGCTCTAGGAATGACATAGAAGTCAAATTTTGAAGATTTTATGTGTGGTGTAAATCCTGACAAATCAACTTCCCTTATTGGACAGATATATTGGCTATATCTCTGGACAGATTAAATGAGATCTGATTTTTTATGGTGTTTAAATTCTGATTTTTTTTTCATTCATGTTACACTTAGAAATTTGTGTCTGCACTATCAGTGGTGCAGTAAAAATCTTAGGTTGAGACCAGGTTCATGGAGTCACATACAAGGTTTTATTCATCCATGTTCCAACCTTGGCTTAGTGTACAGTCCGTAGTAACTGAGGGGAACAAGGCCAGGAGCAAGCATTTTTTACCCTGTGTACCTACTGCACGTGGTAACTAGTATTCAGAAAGATCTCACTAAGAATGCCCCATCCTCTACTGTCCACAAAGCCTATGTCTTCCAAGGACTGTCAAGCCCTTTTGGTGCTCAAATAAGGTCAGATCTTCCAGGTGATGTCTTTTCTTGTGTATGGATGATGCCATGACACCCTGTTTTCTAAGTTTTAAGCCATCTTGAATGACAACAGACATCACTTCTGTAAATAAAAGCACTTAGTACTCTCTTGGGATACATACATATCCTTCACAGTTTTGGTTGTGGGAGGAAATCAGGGGTATGGGTAACAAAGAAATAGACTATATTCTAAGAAAACAGTGGTCCAGTGCCAGTTGTGTGACTGCCATTTATGATGCCAGCATGAATGGCATGAATGAGCACTGGTTCACGTCCTGGTTGCTCCCCACCCAGCCATCTGTTAATAGCGAAGGCTAGAGCATTTCAGTGGGAGTAAAATTAATGTTTCTTATCAAAATTTTTAGGAAGTCCTCTCCTTTGGAAAATTCGAATTAATTATGATTTGAAAAGGTAAAATTAGTTCTTGGGAAGAGATTTGATATGAAATGCAACAACTTAGCACAGTCGGAGCACTGGAAGAGAATTCTGGAATGAAAGAAAGTCTGATTCAGACCTGTTTCTGATTCTTTACTAGTCTTTGACAAGCTATTCTCTGATATCCAACTTTGTCAGACAAAATCAATTATGCATTATAACTTATCTTTCACTTTCGTAGTAAGATTTAAGTGAGGTCAGACAGGCGAAGTGTAATCTATGACTTGTTCATTACTACCATGGAGCAGGTGGGTAACTGACTTCATACATTTCTGAATTTTTTGTGTCTCTGGTATGGACATGCTTTTTTTTTTACAAGTGTCTTATTTATTTGAAAGACAGTTATATAGAGAGCAAAAGAGAAAAGAAAGCTCTTCCATCTGCTGATTCACTTCCCAAATGGCTGCAATTACTGAAGCTGGTCCAGGCTAAAATCAGGAGTCTGGAAGTCTAACTGCTGCGTTCTTAGATGCTTAACAAAGTTGGATCAGAACCGAAACAGTTAGTGTTCAAATCGGCTGAAATCTTAGACGGTGCTTAACCTGCTGAAACAAGACAGGCCTGCAAATGCGAATATACTTACAAAGCAAAAATGTAAAACTCTTTTGAAATCACTTCAGTCACTGCTAGTGCTGTGGTGTAGCGAGTTAAGCCATAGCCTGGGTTGCCAGCATTCTGTATGAGCGAAGGTTAGAGACCAGGATACTTCACTTTCAGTCAGGCTCCCTGCTAGTCCGCCAGAGAGGGCAGCAGGGGTGACTTGAGTATTTGGCTCCCTGTACCAATGAGTGAGACCCATCAAGCCCCTGGCTCCTTGCTTCGGTCCGCCAAGCCCGGATCAGTGTAGCCATCTGAGAAGTGGCCCAGCAGATGGGTCACTTCTGCCTCTGTATTTCCCTCTCATTTTTAAAACTCTGCCTTTCAAATAAATAAAATAAACAATTTAATGAAACAACAACAAAGAAGCATCTAATCCACATGAAAGTTGTATTCCAGAAGGCACTTAGGTTTGAGAATCGAAAACAGTGGAACACTTTCAGATTACATCAGCTGAAGTAGGGGAACACTCTTTTACTCACAATTTTTCAATTGGACACTTCAGTGGAGAAATCGAAGATGCAACAGTAAGAAAAGAAGTGAAAAGCCAGGTTCAGATTTCAAGATTTAAAAAAGATAAAAACAAATAAAACATTTAGTTGAATTTGGGATTGTCAAGTAAACAATAAGAAAAATACAGTGAAGGTATGCTTCCATATAATTTTACATAGTTATGCCCCATATAATATTTAGAACATTCTCTTGCTAAAGCAGTATTCATTGTTTAAACAAACAAACAAGTGTAATAAACATCTACATGGGAACTTTGTGTTTTATCTGGTATCTACTTAAGGTTTTAGCAGAACTCACTCATCAGGCTATAATGCTCTCAGACCTGCTGGCTCCTCTCTCTCCAAACGTCTCAAAAAGGTGACAGAGCAAGCTACTAAAAACATCAACTTCTGTCGTAGTCAAGCAACATCCAGGCTTTCAAAATGGAAAACAGGAAAGAAAAAGAAAAGGAAAGAAAGAAACTAAACAGAAGTTAAGGAGGATAGCAGCACATGGTGCCATAAAGCATACGCCTCTGGTGCAGCAGCTTCAAAGGTGCATAAAACTATAGAACTCAGAAACCCGTTCAATGCAGCACCAACCAATCTGGTGCAATCGTTTGTCAAATCATCTTTTTCAAACAAGCACAAATGTGTTTATGCTAAAGAGGTCAAAGTTTCAGAGACATCTTTTTCCAAAGCAAAAATGGATTTAGTTGTGAAGACATGGGAAAGCAGGATAGAAACCTGAGACTATGTCCTAACAGCTGTCAATATTTACAGCGAGCCTATGAATGAGACTGTAAGTCTGCAGCACAGAGGAGTCAGGCAGAAGGACACAGAATTGCACGTTTTTTTTAGGAAGTTCTTAGCTAATATGCTGAAGCTAAGTTGATGTGTGTGTGGTTGAAGATTTGACCAGCAAAATAACTTTTCAGTTTAGGGATTAGAAATAAGAGGAACTGGTAGAACATTGGAATCTTAAGGTGCGTATTTTTTTTTAAAGAGTAATCAGATAAAGTAATAACTTTTCTAGATTTCATTATCAACATTTCCCTTTGAGTAAAGAGAATTTTTGGTTAAAAATCTTTATTATTTTATATTTTACTTTAATTTTGTGAGCATTGTGTCAAATATCTTAGCAAGAATTGCTTTCTTATAAAAATTGTAGATGGTCCATGAAAATGCAACTTTCAAGATTTCTAGCCTGCTGGTTCAGGGGAATATCATCCTCATTGGGGACGATGAGGAAATGGATTTAGCATACATTTTATGCAAAAGATTTTGCCTCTTAGTATATTTTGATAAGAAGAAATTTTTAGAGTAATTAATAATACATAAGCAGACACCTTATCTTTGCTTGTTAAAAAAAAAATCAAATGTCTTACCACACCACTTGCAGTTTAAGTCTCAGCCATCTGCCAACCTAGGTATTTTCACCATGTTTTGTTTTATACATGTGGCTCGCTTTGAAATATCTCAGTGTTTTTCTGGCTTTGTTTTCTAAAGATACAATAATTCAAGTAACTAAATGTGTGAATGTTCTACATTTTTGTCCAAAAATAAGTCACACAGAAAATACACATACTCTTATTACTTGAAAAATTCTGCTGTTTAAACTTTACTTATTTAAATGCTTATTTCTTAAGAAAGCAATACAACTATTTTTCTTTGGTTAATGTGGTTGTAATACATGTGAAGGAAAATAATACAATTGCTTAGAATTGTAATTGTGGTTATTTCCTGACATATTTAAAAGCATGCTTTCTTCTTCACCCATTGCTTAAGAGCCAATCTCCCCAGTTAGTTCACCATTTAGATGATGAATAACATTCTTGTTCCTCATGTATGGATGGTGAGCATAGATGGAATAATCTGCAATTAAATGGATTATATAAATAATAGATGAAGCCACTTAACCTTGTGGTGAGTCAAATAATGCCCAAAAATACATCCCCTGCGTAATTCTTAGTAGCAAATAAAGTTGCCTTTTGTGGAAAACAGATTTTTCCTAGATGTGATCACAAAGAAAATTTTGGGATGAAAGGATGATCTGCATGGGTCCTGAATATCACCCTAAGATCTCAACAGTGTCTAAAAACAGAAATCAGAAAACATATACAGATGAGAAAATGTTTTGCAAGATGGATACAGCAATTCACGTGACGTGGATCCAAGCAAAAAGAATGTCAGCATTTGGGAGCAAGCCATAGATTCATGGCTAGAGGGTCTAAAAATAGCACAGCCCTGCCAATAGCTCCATTTTGAGCCAGTGAAATAATGGTGAGTGTTGGGATTTCAGGAATTTGTGATACATTTCTGCTGTTTCGTATCACAGAGTTTGTTGCGATATGTTACGGCAACGCGAGGAAGTTGATCGAGGAAGCAGCTGTGCTCAGGGTGCACACGTGGGCTAGCTGCTTTTGTGATGCTATGTAATTTGTTTATTATTATATTATACTACTATGAAAATTAGTTTTCGCTCAGTTCAAAAGGAAGCCTGAGCTGTGTAGCTTGCCTGACGGCATGCACATTTAGCGAGTGGAAGGGTCGTGATGCAAGAGCTTGTCTGCCTGGTCTTCATGCTTATGGTGCATTTCCTTACTCACATATTGCTCACTAATGTGTGTTTATGTGCTGTAATCACTTTCTCAAAAATGATGGCCTCTTTATGAAGGACCTGTTGGCAAGGCCCTGGGTAGTAATGAAAAAAAGAAAGAAAGAAAGAAAACAAAACAAAACAAAACAAAAAAGAACCTGTCCTTAATTACTTTGGAGAAAACAGGTACTAGATATTTCTTTTTTCTGCCCACTCCCTTTCTTCACCTCAGTAACTTTTATTTTCACTTAAACTGAGATGCTAAAGACTGAGTAACCTATTAAGTACTCTTCAAAATAGATTTTGATTAATTTTTTAAAAGATGATTCTAGTTTATAAATGGATTTACCAAAATTGTACTTTCTCCTCATATTGATCTCAACTTTTATTCAGTAAATAAAATCTGGGAAGATACCAAAGAAAGGATTAATATCTATTATATATTTTTATGGTGGAAATATCAATCAATAGGCCCAGATTAAATCCATTCATTTAAAATGGACACAAATACACATTTATGTTTTAAGCCCTTTGTTTTTTAGTTTAAAGTTGTAGAGTGAAATACTAAATGTGGTTGTTCCTACCCCAGACTGTTGAACCAGTGAGATGGGAACAGCACACGCTCAAATCTGGGTATGATTTTGTTATGAATATTGTAACAAATCAGACAAGGAGTCTCAAAGTCACTGGTAAATTTCACGTCAGTCTCATGAATTTCACTTCTCCTGTTGTCTGCCTTTCTGCCTTCGGCTTCAGTCAGTTTCACAAGTAAGCATGAAACTGGTGGAGGAAGCACCATCATTGGTGATGCCAGGATAATCTTTGCCGTTCCCAGGGAGAATGAATAGTCCAAACAATGCTTCAGCAGTGACTACAGAGATCCTTTCCTTTCTGAACGCTCTTAATGAGAGAGAATGCCTCATTTATAAGAATATAAAGAAAATGATTGCTTAGTTTTGCAAACGTTACTTTTTCTTTTTAAAATTTATTTTGTTTTTACTGGAAAGGCAAAAATACAGAGAGAGGGAGAGACAAAGATCTTCTGTCTGCTGATTCACTCCCCCAGTGGCATCGGCTGGAGCTGAGCTAAACCAAAGCCAGGAGCCCGGAGCCAAGAATCTCATTTGAGTTTCCTGTGCAGGTGCAAGGTCCCAAGGCTTTTGCCTGTCCTCAACTGCTTTTCGAGGCCACAGGTAGGGAGCTGGATGGGAAGTGGAGCAGCCGGGACATGAACCGTTGTTCATATGGGATCCTGGCGTATGCAAGAAGGGCTTTAACCACTTGCTGGGCTCAACATCAGTAACTATTTATAGAGTATTTTCTTCCTGTTAAAAAGTTGCCTTTCAACCAAAAATCAGTTCCATCACAAAAAATGTGCATAACAGTTACTGACAATATCACTCCTTTTGATCTCCAAAGTAAATTTTTAATACAGTAAGTTGTTGTATTTTATATATTTAAACAGATAGCTTGAGGCACAATAAGAAATAATTTTGTTATATATAGCTGTTTTTTGTATATACCCCTGCTGCAGGAAAAAAAAACATGGTTTCCATAACATTAATTGGTATTTCCTGGGTTTGAAATCCATATTCATAAATAGAATCACTAAGCATACATTATTAAAACCTGTATATGTCATATCCTGCATCTTTGTACTTGTCTTCATTTGCTTAATACAGTCTGCTTATATTTATTCATGTATTCATATTCATGTATAGCTGATTTTGCTAATACATGAATCCTTTTAAATTCCAATATTATATGAATTTATCTAGTAATTTTGCTAATAATGAGCATTTACACTGTTGCCAGTTTTGGGTTATTTTGACAAAAATTTACCTTAAACATTTTTGTACAGTGCACAATTTGCTTGGAATCCATTACATTTCTAATTACTATGTCACAGGCTGGAAGTTAATGTACTTAATTATCAACAGCAGTATCAATATTTTAAGAGCAGTTGCTAACATATTTTATGGCCACTACTGGTCGGAAAATGAGATGTCAGAATCAATAATTTGGTGATTATTTCTAGGATATTAAGCCTGAGAAGTTTATCCATTCATTTGTTTGATAACAGAAACAAAGTAAAACGAATATCCCTAGAAATTCATATTGGTTCAAAAAACAAGGACCAGGAGCGTTACCACTTTTCCTTAAAGGAAGGAACCAAGTGCAAAAGGTTTTTTTTGTTTTGTCTTTTTGTTTTGTTTTGTTTTTGTATATAGTACAGGTATTTGCAGCTGATATGATTTTATCTCCAAGGGAGTAAACACAAGTTCTCTGGAGGAAGATTGTGAAAAATAAAGCATTACTATTTGAAAATATATAGGCTGAAATGTGCACAAAGTGCATAAGCAAATACAGGAAGGCTATAATGCTTTCTTTTTCCTCTTCCTCTTCTCTAATCCTATGTTTTCCACCTGATTCAAATTCCCTGCTTGTGACCAACTGAGTACAACTAGAGACCGGCTGCTTGGCCGGCTGGCTCTCCCTGCTTTGCCATACTCACTCCAATAGGAACACGTTTTGTTACTCTAATTCAGTTCCCAGCTTACAGACGATCTGAAAGAGAACTGACCTTTCTTGACAGTGGATATGCAAGTGTGTTCATGTCCCGGTCTTTCTAAAACTTGCTCTGTTTTGTCACCGATGCACAGCAATGTCTAATAAACATGCAATTGATAAGATTGATTACAAATAATGGAACAACAAGTTTAATATATTTTTTATTATTATCTATATTAGATAAGCTGATGGAAAAGTCTGTTTGGATACTTCTCCATGGATTTATTGTGAACCAGAGTAAATATTTTTGGTTCTTTTCCCATAGAGATTCATTTACTGTGCAGTAGATATAGATGTATTATGTGAAACTGGTTCAAACTTAGGTTTTGTACAAAGATGGAATGTGACCCTGTAACATAGGCAATGTGCTTTCTTCCTCTACAGTAAAATGATGTTAAGGAATTTAAGGAATGCTTTGGTTCCTGGGAATGAAATGTAAGTGGCAGAGTGACAGACTTCATACAAATAGCAAATCTGAGGATCCTAATATTTAAATATAATATGCATTTTAGCGGCTTGTGTGGCTTTGTACACTGTACATCTTTGTAAAGTGCTGTGAAAATCTGTTTTCTTTGGTCTCTATGGTAGGCACATATGAAGACTTGTGGACTCTCAGGAAGCTAAATTGGCTCCTTGCAAACAACCAAGATTTGACTTAAAAAAAAATATCCAAAAGGTGGAGCTGAAGAAGCTATCAAACACAAAATTAATTGATTTTGCAGTATCAGAAAATAAAATTCATGCACTCAAATGTCACTTTCTTAACTTAAATTAATTGTATTAATTTTGCATTTTAACTTTATTTATGAATAACATTTCATTGGCAGGTGACTCCTCCACTGGGGGTAATGCATGCTTTTCTCTGTTCATACTATTTATTTTATAACTTTAAACTTCTAGTACATCAGAAGAGATCTTATTTCCTTATTTTGGCCTTTTTGTTCACTGTTAATATATATATCCTTGTGGGGCTCAGGGGCAAAGAGGTCACTAAGATGGCGACTAACAGTCCAGGTCACTGGCGGGCAAGATGGCGGCCAAGGACAGAGCCCTGGGCGTGTACAGGGCGGGAGTCACGTAGCTCCAGGGAAATACTGATTGACCAGGGCCATCTTGCTCACCTACCCCTGGCCTATGGGAGGTGGCTTCCACAGTCATTCTCCTAGTAATGGGCTCCTAGTTTCTTCCCTCCTGGAATTCCTGAAATTCCTGGCCTGAGGCTATCTCTTACCCTATATAAGAAATTGAATTTCCCCAATAAATCGGAACTGCTTAGACAGAACCCCTGTCCGTCCGTTTGTCTCTTGCAGGCTGGGAGGTTGGGTGGCGGGCAGCAGGCTCATCCCCTCCGGCAACAGGGTACTAAAGGAATCTGTGGGGGAGACCCCGCATATCCTGTTATTTTTAAATTAAATTTAATGTATTGATTTGTAATACTATATCTGACTGTTTAAGGTATGTAAGATAATTTTTATATGATAAATTCAGTGTACTTTATATTCTAGTTGGAATATTTCGATTTAAACTGACACAGCATATTTTCTTTTATTTTTAATGATTTAGTAAAGAGAGAACTCCCATATGTTGGTTCAGTCTCCAGATATTCAGAAAGGAAGGAACTTAACCCAGGTACCCCGTGTCGGTGGCTTGGAAGGAACGCGACCAGTTGCCCATCACTGTTGTCTTGCAGGATCTGTGTGTGGGATATGGAGTCCACACTGTTGATATTCCCATTAAGGATTTGCCTAATTATTCAATTTCTTCTTCAACTTTACTCATGATTCATAGTTTTTCTCATTTTACTTGAAATGGAATTAAGATATACTTTATTAGAAAAAAATTTAATTCTTTAGAGTTACTGAATTCCCTGGAATGTGCTTGCATGGTTTCTGCTTAATTCGGTCTAGGTCTAATGATTTAAATGGCTGATTTTGGCTTTATTTTTTTATTTGTTTGCTTATTATTTATTTTTACCAACAAATGATTACTGGGCTGAGAAAATGATCCTCCTACGTAAATATTCAAAGAGAATTCTCTTTATAAGTATATAGAAAATTAATTGGACTCTGGCTAACATGGGGAGTGGACTAGTGTGCTTATTAGAGTCAGTAATTATTGAAGCATAAAAAGATAAAAATTAAAATATTTCCCAAAAGTAATTGGGTAAAATTATGTACTTTGTACTCACTCATTAAAATAATCAGCATTTAAATAATTCATTAAACCCGGAAGGGGTAGCCATTTTCTTCGACATAGTAATTATAGTAATTATTGGATCTGGTGTGGTGACATGGCCGGCTGATAGTCCACCCTGCACCACCAACAACTCATATGAGAATCAGTTTGTATCCCGGTTGGTCCACTTCCCTTCCAGCTCCCTGTTTGTAGTCTGGGGAAGCAGTCGAGGAAGGCCCAAGGTATTGGTACCCTGCACCTACCTGGGAGACAAAGGGGAAGCCTCTGGCTCCTGGCTTTGAATCTGCTCAGCTCTAGCATTGGAACTGTTAGGGTTGTGTGGGAGTGAATTAGTAGATTGAAATTCTTTCTCTCTGTATCTCCGCTCTGTAAATCTGACTTTCCAGTAAAAATAAATGAATCTTTTTATATAAAAGCACAGTCATTATTTAAAACAAGATATGACCCATGTCAGCATGAGTTTATTCAGAAATTGATGTAACCTGTGTTTTGATGTAAACTTTTTATAGGCAAAAATCTAATTACTGAATGGAAAGTTTTAAGTAGCAATGGTTTATATTCATTATTTCTGGTAATCTTAGGTCATCTGTTGAGGATTAGTTGGTAGAACAATGCCATAAATAAATATAATGTTCATGCTGAATATGAACCAATTCTACTAATATCTTGAACAATTTAATTAATGTATAAGATAGAAACATGATCTTTATCATGTTTTTATTTCCTTTTCAAGTGACAACCCTAGGTACCAGAATTAATACTGCATCAAATAATGCATAGGATGAGGTTTGTGGTCAATTGTGACACTGGTGAATACTTTTTAATGAAATAGTAGGTATTTCATTTAAGTTATTTGAAATAAAAAGTATTGAAATAAAGTAATGTTTCAAGATTTCAAATATTTGAATTAGTACAAATGGCCAATAACTAGTAATGATGAAATTTTTGTCATTATTATTATTGACTGCATATAAAGAGTTGGAAAACAATTTGATAAACTATTAAGCCTATTTTGTATTGTAAGTAAGCTAATATAGTATTTGCAGACTAAGATTTGAGGAAATAATTACCTCAGATTATATTGGTTTTGGAGCACTTAGGGTGGGAAAATGTGTTTTAGAATATTATTTTTTTAGGTTAATTCGATTATTTGAAAGGGAGAGAATCATCTGCTGGTACACTGCTCAAATGAACGCCAGGATTGTCACTGAGCCAGGCTAAGCTAGACACCAGGAGCTCCAGGGATTCCCTCGTGGATGGCCCAAATACTGGACCTTTCTCTACTGCTTTCAGGACAACCAATAAAAAGCTAGATGACTATCAGGTGCCAAAAGGGTCTTGCTAAGTTACTTGATTTCAGTTTTATCCATCTCTTTTTAAGTTCATTTGTAGGCTCAGTATATGACTTACAGTATAATAGGAATCCCTGGCTACAGTCAGTGAAAATAATAGGATGATGGGCCTAGCACAGTATCCTAGCGGCTAAAGTCCTCGCTTTGTACAAGGCACAATCCCGTATGGGCACCAGTTCATACCTTGGTAGCTCCACTACCCATCCAGCCCCTGCTTGTGACCTGGGAAAGCAATAGAGGATGGCCCAAAGCCTTGGGACCCTGCACCCACCGGAGAGAAAGATGCTCCTGGCACCTGGCTTCAGATTGACTCAACTCTAGCTCTTTCAGCTATTTGGGCAGTGAATCAGCAGATGTAAGATCTTCCTCTCTCTCTCTCTCTCTCTCTCTCTCTGTGTATCTGACTTTATAATAATAATAATAATAATATGATCTCCTGAGTAGGCCAAGATAGTGATGGAGTGAAATTTGGGAATCTGATTGTTAGTTTCAGTGATACTAGAAAGGAATTTTTGAAAATTTTAGATTTTATGATTTAAAATTTTCTAATTAAAATTCAAATGGACTTAGTGTTATGTGTACATGTAACAGAGCAATCACATTGTGAAATTACTAACATGCATTAAACAGTCTTGAGACCATTTTATTATTTTCTATTAAAGTTAAAACAACTTAGTGATTGAGTTAGTTGTACCAATTAAATGTGAAAATATTTATTGCAATCAAAGCATTATTACATAATGAAATAGTAACAATTAAGAGGTCACCATTAGGGTTGGCTTAAAAACTGAAATCACATGCTAGGTGAAAATTTTTTTTAAAGATTTATTTTATTTATTGGAAAGTCAGATATACAGAGAGGAGGAGAGACAGAGAGGAAGATCTTCTGTCTGATGATTCACTACCCAAGTGAGCTATTAATAAATAAAATTTTATGAGTCATTTTATTAAACTGATGATTGTTTATTAAGTTACTTCAACTTCTAAGCTATGTTAAACTAATACATTCATGTTTTTATTTCTATATATTCATAACCAATGATTTACCAAATTTTGATAAGGGATTATTGAGAAAGGCATTTCTTATTACTCATGTTTTTTCTGCATATGCAGATTAAAGTGATATCATGCTAGGAGGTTTTTATTAGATTCAGTTATTGTTGAACTCGAATGTATTTTAATTTTTTCAGCTCGTAATCTATTTGCTCTTTGAAGAAGATTTTATTCTATCTCCAATGATGCTTTTTTTCTTGTGGGCACATTTGAATTGGTTTTTCCTAAGGTAAATTTAAAGTTGTATAATTTGATTTTAGCTGTAGCTGTACATTCTCATTATTTTGTCACAGAGAGGAACTTTTCCTGGTCATTTGTAAGTGCATTACTGTCTTCCACATTTGAAGTGAACATTCTCTGTTGATTTTGTTTTAATTAATTTGTGGCATACAATTTAATCTATTAGTTGATGTTAATGATATATAATGTTTCATTTATTTAAATATATTTCATACTGTGCTTTTTAATATTTTGGTTTGATTACATGTAATAGTTGTGTTTGATTCATTCATCATTTTTTGTTATTTATATTTGGTTTACTTCAAGATAGGCTTGGTTCAAGTAGCTTCAAATGTAGTTTAAATTCTACAACCTTATTTTTGGTGCTTAAGGTTTAAATTCTACTGCATTACCTTTTTTCCTTCTTCCTTCAGTTTGTTTTTGTTTGCTAGACGTAATCGATTTATGTGTAGTATACAATGTGATGTTTCAATATGTGTATACAGTTTAACCTTTTAGTTTCCTAAATGCTTCTATGGATGGACTCAGCAGCTGGAGGATGAAACCCTTTCCCTTTGGCCTGTTATAATAAGTCTTACTATTTTTAGACATTACTAAAATAGCATTATGTGTGCTAAGTTGAAAAAACTCTATGTGAAGATAACTAAAATTCATTGATGATGGAATGAGGCTTTTAAGTACTTTAAAGCACCATGAAATATTTTGAAGTATAAGCTACTGCTAGTGGAGTTATGTGAATTTTATTTATTTATTGTTGTAAATATTGCTATTCTGATTGAGTAGCTGGGTCCCTTATCATTTTCATATGTATTGTGTAATAAACCCATAACGGGAGTTTAGAATGCCAAAGATCTTCATGGAGGGGTTGATTTAGGAAGAGCGTAGATTAAGAAGATTCAAGATCTCATGAAGATGGGGGATATTTGTGAAATGGACTTTATGAATAGCCCTGCAATGAAAGACGTCCCAGCTGTATGGATTTAAGATTCTCAGCAAGTTGCTTTGGTTGCTGGCGTTGTGCTCATAAGAGAAATTTTCTAATCCTTTGTTTCCCCTTGTAACTCATAAACAATATTCTAAGGCAGTCCTTTATACATACCATCCAGAGAACCTACACGAACAGGCTTTGTGCAGGATTACAGGAATATTCCCATTTTCTGCTGTCAGTAGGATACTGGACAAGTACATAAGCACCTTTAAATCATTCTTCAGAAGTATAAAAAAAATGCTAAACTACATTGGAAATTTAGTCTGTGTATTTAAGTATGCAGCTTGTTCAGAGAATAAGATATATTTAAGTGTGTCCAGAAAAAAAAACTTTACATACAAATACCAATAATAACAATGATTAAATATTGAAAGAGGAAAGAGAAATTTACAAATGGATTAGAGAAAGGTCACTTAATTTTGCTTGATTTTTTTTAAATAAACAGACAAACAAACAAAAACACGTAATTTAATGCTAACTATATCTTCTATACATTTGCACTCCCAGAAGCATGAAAAAAAAACACTAGAGAAAGAATAGGAAGACATCCTGGAAGTGTACTTTTCTTTCTTTTTTTTTTTTTTAATTTTGGACTCTGGCAACCATTTCTGCCAAGACTTATGAATTAAGAAAAGCATGTCTTTCAGAGTCTGCAAATGGCTTGGTAAACTTGGAAGTAGAACTTGACGTAGGTAGCGGGAAACTGGAAAAAGATCCTAGCAGCTCACTGATGGCTTGACCGTTGTGCTCGCAACTATACATAAACAACTTTCTCAGAACATAATCAATACTTGGACAAAACTGCTCTGTGACCACGGCAGAATAAAGCAGAGAAAGGACACCTTGCACTCAGACAAGCAGCAATTACTGCTGTTTCTTTGCCAGTGAACTGTCGTAGCTAATACTTTGAACTCTTCACCTCCAAGTTAAAGTGAAGATATACATTGATTTGTCCCTACTACTCAACCCTGTTCAACCGGACCTTTGTACCCCTTCACAGATCTTCCTGAGAATCATTAAGCATAAGTTTAAAAATTGTTATGAGCCTCCCGTAACTCTCTTTCATGCATACACCTTGATACATTTTACATATCTAAATAAACCTGAAGTTATTTCACTATGAGTGTGTCGTGGTTGTTGGGTAAAGGAAGCTTTTGCCAATAGTTGGCGATGGTGACATACAGTTAGGCTAGAGTGAGATAAATGGCACATAGTGTTATCTCCTGTGCAAAGTTGTTGAAGTTCACCCTCAGGTAATAGAAGTGTGCTTAAAAAGCATTTGTTTAAAATATGATGTTATTGGTAGTATAGAGAATAAATTGCTGCAAGGGAGGCAGTGAAAGACCTGGCTAGGGAACAATTTTCATAAACTCAAAGATTGAGTAGCAGTTGCTTGTGAGACAACAGTTTGATAGTTCAGAAACAATTTAATCCATGATTTTGAAAGTCAAAAGAATTTTTTTGGGGGGAGGCGGGGTGAATACAGATTTGATTGCCACCAGAATACAGATGACGATTTCAGACCTTGAATTTTTTGGTGAAATTTAGCAATAGGCTCTGTTACATAAACCCAGATGTTGTCAGTATTCTAGTTATTACTGAGTTCCTCCATTAACTGACCAATTGATAAATTCAATTATAAAATACAAGTGAAATTGAATAGGCTGACTTATAGCCCCTCTATGAGGGTAAGTACATTTGATTGAGATGATTCATTAATACAGCTCAATTGTGAGGCAAGATAATAGACTTTCTTTCTTGTTTATGAATAAGGGTTTTAGGTAGGAAAGTAGTGAGGGATAAAATTAACTAGATTCTTCCAGATCCAAAAAGCCCATCAGGGAAAGTCAGGTGAATAGCTGTATGAGTGAAGGGTTTCCCTGTTTCTGTCCTGAACATGATGAGGGAAGTCTTTGTATCTCAGCCTCTAAATCTAGGCCAGTACTGTAGAATGGAAGAGCCTGTCTTATTTGTCATTATCTTAAGAGTTCATAGTTCCTTTCAATGTTATTGTCGACAAACAACACACCGAGAAATTGGCTGCTTTCATCTAACAAGTATGAATTCTCAAATTTTTTTTTTTAAGATGTCAGTTCTTAACAATTTGATCTAGAGCCAATTTCAACAAAAATCTTCACACATTGTATTTTGGATCTTGACAAAATTATTCTGAAGTGTGTAATGGAAAGATTGAAAAAGTCTACATGGAATTAAAGGAGAAAGTAGAAGGATCATATTACCGAATTCAAAACTGTCTATAAAGCTTTGGTAGTTTTAGGGGCAAAAAAGGCGGGGGCAATTTATGGAACAGAACAAAGAGCCAATTGATAGACCTTTATAAATATAGTTGGCTCATCTTTCCTAAAGGAAGAAAGGTAGTACAATGAGCTGAAGTTAGTGTTTTTTTTTTTTTTCAGTAAATGGTATTGTTGTGATAGAGCACAGGCACACATACATACAAACACACATACACACACACACACCAAGAATTTAGACCCAGACCTTATAGCATTAATAGTAGTTGAATTAACAGCCTAAATATAAAAGGAAAAACTACGAAATTCCTAAAATAAGATAACAGGAATAAACCTGTATGACCATGAGTATGATGATGGGTGTTTACATGAAACATCAGTGATGTAATCTGTGGAAGAAATAACTGATGGACTAGAATTAATTAGAATCTGGAACTGACTCCAGATTTAGAGTCATTAAATATTTTGTTTTTATTACAGGATATAAAATCAGGGTGAAGGCTTCAGTTGATGCGAAAGAGTCATTAACCTCTTACACGATCAAAAATATCTATCATGTTATTTAGAGTTTCCATTGGTCAATAAATATAATTACTGCTAAATTTTATATTGAATTTTTAAAGTCCTAATATTTTACATAATTGAGTGATTTCAGTTTCTCCATGAGTGCCAAATCCCAATCTTCTGAAAATTGGGAAGTTAAACTACAGCCTGTCAAATGGTTCTCCTTTTCAACAGTGGTCTCTTAGTCAGCAGAAGGCTCCGGAGTGGATGTGTTGACCTTATTTTCTGCTGTCTATTTGGCTTCATCTTCTGAACCACAAGGAACGCTCTTCATGGATCATTATCCCACATGCTGTTTTAGAGTTGGCATCCTGTTGGCAAATTGTGTTATGCTGATTCAAAAATGCAGTTTTCTGTACCAGATTTTTATCCACTGAATTAGAAACTTTAAGAATTGGGGCCGTGGCTACTCGGTTCTAAAGCCTGCGCACACTGGGGGTTGATGATCAGAATTATAGGTAGAAAGGTTGGACACAATTTCCTAGATGGTTTATCCAGCTGCTAATCTTAACTCTAGAAAAAATGCAAAATTTGTTTTTCTCTTAGGAATAACAAATAATATGCTGTCACCCCATATGTCTTAATACTTTTGCAAGGTATTTTTAGAAGTATTTAATTAGTATATTAAAATAATACACACAAAAAGCTCAAGTGAGAAAAGATACATTTTATTTAACATATGATTCAGTGTTAGAATTCACAAACATGAATTAACAGCTTAAAGAAAAAAGAAGCCTGGGAACCATAAATATCAAAGATGAAAGTTTTATATGGAAATGAGTTGAAGGAGAAGACACCATGGATTTCTCAACACACCATCAGAAAATATCAGATTTCACAAACCTCACAACTAATCCAGTCTAAAGGAAGGATAACTACAGGAAACAAAGCATCATACTTAGATTTATCAAGCTTCTAAGAATGATCACTATAAAATAATTATCTTGTATCTTTTAAAACGAATGAAAGCATTAAGAATTTATAGTAAATGACAATACAAGCGATGTATGTATTGTATCAGGGCTAGTGAGGAATGGAAGGGGTATGGAGCTAAGAAGAGAGGAAAGGGGAGCCACAACTGCAGATACGGAGGGCTATTGATTAGCTATCACTGGAAGAGGTTGGAAAAACAGAGGTAAGCGTTTTTTGAGGATGCAGGCACATATTCCTCCTTTTTCTGCTTTAGTAACAGGTCCCCAGTATGCTTAACAGTCAATATTCCCAGCCCTGAAAACACTTTATAGCCTCCTTTTTGTCTACACATGAAGCTGAAATAAATGTCAGACCAATTTCCTCTTAAGGAGTCCCGCAAGGTGGCTAATAGGAAACTTGCTTAGCTGGGGCAGCATCCTTAATCCTTCGCTGCCTCTGCTCTGCTACCCGGAATTGGGACGTGTCGGAGGACTCCACACCCTTACTCAGAGCATGACATGGCACAGACAGCAAACTAGAGCAAAGGGACAGAATGATAGAAGGAAATCAGCTTTCCCAATTGGCGCCTAGACCAGCTCTGCCAACACTTGGGCATTTCATTGTCTGATTTTTTTTTCAAAGATTCATGTATTTATTTTGAAAGCGTTACGCACACTCAGACACATTTGAACTGTCAGCAAAATGGGATGCTGCCCTGGCAGGCAGTACCCTTTCCTAAAATGCCATGACAGCAGTCCCTATGGACTGGGAATTTTAGCAATAGAGAATGGATATCACACAGACTTCTATCAAAATAAACTAACTTATCTTTACCAGTATAGACTAAGACCCCAAGAAGGCTGGCACTTCAGTCAACCCCTGTTAACTAGTTAGTATTTTTATTTAATATAGTTAGCTGTGTTATTGGCCATAATCATTAATATTTCCACTAAAAAAATCCTTTGTTGACTCATTTCCAGTACTCAATGGCCTGATGGTCCTGGGTAAAATGTTAATCTATACTATATTCACTATAGTTTTTAAGTGACACCTTTATTATTTAGCTGCATTAATATGGATTTTACTTCTTATATTCTGAAAGTGCTATCTCAGGGGAAGACAACAGTTTAGGAAAGGTCTAGAGCAACGAAGCAAGGCTCTCAGTCTCCATGGCCTTGATAATATCATGTATGCAAATGAACTATGTGCATCTACGTGTCTCTCCTATCTTCAAATCTTCTTTTCCAATAAAAAGGAATAAAATGTTTATAAAATAATTTATTAGTGTAATTAAAAATAAACATACAACGAATTAAGAAAAATATCAAAATGACAAAAGTAGTCAGGCACAAAATTAATACAATTGTAAGAGTCTCATAATGGAAATAAAAATATTATTCAAATGACAATCACATTCACTTGGTAGCATCATTCATAATCAGCATGATATATTTTGCTACCATAAGCCTACTTTATTATAATATTATAATACAAAACATTCTTTTGTTTGCTTAATTATGTCAGGTATTCAAAAATACACTTTAGTACCAAGGTATTCTTTTTAGTATTTGAATTAAATGCATGCTTTCACCTTAACCTTCTCCCAATATTTACCAAAATTACATCAGAAAAGTAGAAACAAGGGGGAAGGATAATTGGATAGAAAGCAGGCATGCAAATAGGGATAAATGAGTCGCTTGATTTTCCCACCACTGTTGTCTCCATAGTCCTGCACTGTGAGTCTGTCCCTTTGCATATTAATCGTGTATGGTGATTTTTCCGTGATGTATCTACATATCATGCAGGAATGGAAAGAGGGGATGTCATAATGAACATATGGGGGCTTCACAACATCCCCACAAAATTGCATGCATTTCTTCATTGACACATTAAACATTCAGTAGCATGTTATTTAACTTCATGTTGTTGCCAATTTCTTTTTTTTTTCTTCCTGTTGTTGATTTTGTTTTGTGGCTTTTCATTTATGGGATGTATAGTAACTGTGTAATGGTGACTATCATATCTAGCAACATGCTATTTAACTTCATGGCATTATAAATTTCTATTTTTTTTCTTGTTGATTTTGCATGTGGCTTTTTATTTAAGGGGATGTACAGTAACTGTGTAATGGAGATTACAATATCCAGATGTGAGGATTCAATGTAGTATGCATCTCTACTTCCAGACAAAGATGGACTGTTTACTATATCTTGACAATAGCATGCTGGACTGTCTGGCATTGTCCATGCTTGCAATGATGGACATAAGACTGTGTATGGGGAACTGTGCTATGGTAATGATATAGGGGAGCTCAGTGAGAGCAGAGGGAATTGGAGAGGGGATAAGGGAAATCCAAGGCCCTATGGAACTGTATCATAAAATGATAATAATAAAAAGAAATAAAATAATAATAACAAAAGAAAAAAAGAAACTATTAAAAGTCAATAAAATTATTTGAGGTTTTCACTCTTGCTTCTGCCTCTTCTCCACTGCTTTCTCCATGTGAAGTTGTCTATGCTCACATATGAATGTACTTTCATTCTTGCGCATTAATAAGTCCTGTTCTAATCTGGAAGCCTTCTGCCTTTGCTTAGAATTCTAATATCCTGGAGGCAAAGACTTGGGACGCGTATTTTCATGGAAGGTATGACTCTGACATAGATGGATGTTGGAAAATGGATAACTGACAGTGACTTGAGAGGAATTTGTGATGCAGATGAGTAGTCTGGGAGAGGCAGAGGTGCTTCTTACTGTCTAACCACAAGAACTCCAGCTGTGGAAGATGATAGGAATCAGTGATAATTCTGCTGGAGAGAATTTTCTGAAAATTTTCATTAGCTACTATGTATTACTTGATCCCATTTAATATTCAGTAAAGTTAGCAACTAACTTTGCTCCTTAAGAGCAAGAGAAATTTCATTCTGTCGACAAACTAGAACTGAATGAAACAGTGTAATTGGACCCTGGACAAAACCCAAAATAAGCAAGTGCTCTGCCCAAACCACCCATGATTACTGAGGGCACTTGAGATGGATGAAAACTCTCTCTTTTGGCGTCACCACCTCTCATATAAAAATAATAAAAGATTTTAGCATGAAATTGACAGTAGGAGGCCCCCCTCCCAAATCTACCTAGGTTGCGTTTGAACATCTATCAGAATGCACAGATTTGTACAATTAGAACTTTCAAAATACCATCTGAGGTTTTTCCACTAAACAAAAATTACTAGCAAAGAGAGGCAAGAAATTTAAGAAGGCCTCTAAAAATGAAAGGCAAAGTCTGGAAAATGAAAGTCTAAAAGAAATGATAGAAATAGTTATTTTTCAGAATGTAGGAGTTAATAGTACTTATTCATTTGCTTAATTCCTCAAAGAATATAAAATATTGATCTACCAACAAATATCAAGTGATTTTAATAATTAAAGTAGACATTTAAGCCTCACCCAAATCTAAATACATAAATATATGCACAATAATAATTTAGGGTATGCAGTTTTGATATCAAATGCAATGTGATCTTCTTTTGTCTGATGTTATATACAAAAATATTACCTGAAGCTAAGCCTTATGTTTTTTTTTTTTGCCTTGACTTTAAATTAATTCTTCTTTGTGGCAGAATGATTTAGTTAATATTATCAGGACTTTATTTTTTAGTTATGCTGGTTCTTCCATGCCACGTTTATGCCACCTTCCTTTAGCAATCAATATTAATGCTATTTTGTAGCATGATAGGAAAATCAATTCAATAATTATTTTTTCAAAGATTACCTTGAAGGACCTGTTTACAAAGTTTAAAGTCTTCTCAAGGACTCTTCTTTATGAAGAGATTGAATGAGGAGGTTAATAAAATCAAACAAACTTGTAAATTTTTTTTCTGAGAAAAATCTCTTATAGTATAATTTTATGAAAAAAACACATGACTGATATTTATATCTTGTCTAAGTCAGTTTTTTTCTACACACATACACACATATCAGTTCAAGTAAATGCATGTATGTATGTGTCATTTTTTTCAACTATCTTTATACATCATCATCATGTATGGGAGGCGTCTTCTGGGCCTCCCATGTGGGTGCAGGGAACCTGCCCTTGGGCCGGCCTCTGTTGCCTTTCCAGGCGGTAAGCAGGGAGCTAGTATGGAAGTAGAACAGCTTAGACCCAAATAGGTGCCCAAATGGGATGCAGGTATTGCAGGTGAAGGATTAGCTTGTCTACATTAACCCCTTTAGTAAAGTCTTTCAAAGGTGCTGGCCTCATATCTTTGAAGAAGTACTTATATTGTTACGCAGTATCTTATGTCAATACTACATTTCTAAATCACAAATGGTGCAATTAGTATCATTATATAGTTGTTGCAGAGAATATGACTTATTACAGTTTAATGTAAGTATCAGAATACAACTTGCGAAAGAAATCTTCAATAACAGCAAATATCTAATATGGTCAAGATGACCTAAAAGTGTTAAGGAGCCTCACAAACTGGGAGGTGAAAGGTGAAAATCTACATTGTTTCCCAAATTGAAACAAAGAGGACTTACAGAAATGCGAATTTTTTGTTTCTTGATTTGTTCTTAGTATCAGCTACAAATTCAAGTTCATCAGAATTCAGCCAATGGTTATGTTGGGAAGAAACCAAACATAGAGCTTGGCATGGTAGCCTTGTGGTTAAAGTCCTCCACTTGCATGCACTGGGAACCCTTACTGGTGCCAGTTCTAATATCTACTGACCGTGCTTACCATCCAGCTCCCTGCTTGTGGCCTGGGAGAGCAGTCGAGAATGGCCCAAAGCTTTGGGACTCCGCACCCATGTGGGAGACTCAGAAAAAGATCTGGCTTTGGATTGGCTCAGCTCCAGCAGTTGCAGCTACTTAGGGAGTGGATCAGTTGACTGAAGATCTTTCTTTCTGCCTCTCTTCCTCTCTGTATATCTGACTTTACTATGAAAAACAAAATAAATAATTTTTTAAAAGGAAGAAGCCAAATATGAAGATTGTCATAGACAACAGCACCTTTGAAATGAAGAGGCTTCTTATGCAAAAGAAAAACACAAGAAACGATTTTACTGCATTCAAGGTAGAGGAAAATCTGATGGAAAAATAAAAATACTGAAAAGTTAAAAAAAAATCAACTAGGGGGAATGTACTTTATATCTACAAAAAATTGCAGGAAGACTAAGAGCATGTGTACTTGGTTCTAGTTCATTATAAGAATGTAAAGAATGCAACTATTTAGGAAAACAAATGAAACTTTGAAATTCACATCTACATAAAATACCTGCAGTTAACATGCTTCTGAGTCTATCTTTAACTTGTTTTGATGTGGTGTGGTGTTAAATACCACTTACCTTGCCAGGGGTATAGGGTACTGGAAGTAACACAGACCTGTAAAGTGTATGATATAGGTGAACAGAATAGAACTATTGTGTAATTTTAAATTTTTAGCTATTCCAAGCAATTCATATATTTTTTGCTCTTTCATTATTAGCTGGATTTTGTTATTATTCATATAAATGTAGTTATTATGTTGAAATTGTGAATTCTGGAGGAAAATTTGGCTAAGTTTTGTATCAAAAAAAAGAAACCGGGTATAAAAACATTAGACATAAGCTCAGGGTCTATTGATAAGGTTCTAACGCAAATATCATTTTATCGTGGCTTAATCTCTAGCCTTATAAGATAACTTATAAAATAATGTTAGTAAGAAGTAGTCATCTATGAAACACTTACATGAGCAATTCAAGAAAAAAACTTTTTAGAAAGAGCACAGGGGCATGGATGTAATACATCACTTTAATTGTTTCTTGAGTGCTCGCTTCCCACATTGGCGGACTCAAGTCTCAGCTCCCTTTTGGATTCGGCTGCCTGCTCAGGCACTCTCTGTAAGTCTTGATTCAGGTGCTTGGGTTGCTGCCACCCACTTAGAGATGAAGGTGGAGTGCTAGGTGCCTGGTTTTGACCTGGTCCAGCCCTGACTGTCTTAGGCATTTGGAACATAAGGCCTCTCTCTCTCTCTCTCTCTCTCTCTCTCTCTCTCTCTCCTGCCTGTTCAATACAATGAATATACCTAAATATAAATTTAATACAAGATTACACAATTTAAAAAATAGTAAATAATCAACAAGTGCACTTATAACACTGATTTTTTTTCCCCAATAGGATACTTTGTTTAAAATGGGCTTTTTAGACATTTAGACGTTAGCATTAAACATTAAAAATAAATGGAAAAAACTATGGATACATTTTTAAGTTCAGAGATGCTTCTTGAGACATCACTTTGAAGAAAAATAATGAATATTAGAATTCACAGCAACAGTACAGATAGCACCCAGATGATTGTAACCAAGTTTAAAAAAAAAGGATTTAATGAAATAGAAGAGCAAAGCATGCCTGCACACAACTCAGATATTCTGATAGCCACTAATTCTACAAATACCTTCCAGGGATATGTCCAGGCAGCGGCAGAAATATTAATGCATGAAGGAGACACTCATCTAACATCTTGAAGGAAAATGAGTTACTTCTCTCCAAGTGCAATATAAATGCACATCATCAATTCTGGAAGCCATATTATTTGCCTTAAAGATCTACAGAACTCATATATCTTGAAAGATTTACAGGGTTATTTACTGAGGGAATTTATTTGGATTCTGGTCACTGAAAAGCCTGTGATTTTGGCAGAGAGAAATAAAACTAGATATTGCTTTCTTTCCCTGGAAAAGTAAATATACCCGTTCGTTGAATTAATTCTCTCAAAGGCTTGCAAAATGGAATATGGAAAAGGTGTCAAAATATTAAAATATGCAGCTTGCATGATGAGGAAGTTGCAGCTTCCCATAGATTTCCCTCCCTGATGCCCAATTAACCTTGAATCCCAGTGGTCCCAGCTTTTGCTCTTCATCCCATACTTCCATTTGACTTAGTAGAGAAGGTGCATAATTTAAAATCACATAGATGCTATGTTTTAATCACATTCCTTTGCCATAGAAATTCAGTAATTGTTGTGGCTGGCATTCCTTTGAGTTATTCTGTATTACAGAATGCCTTTTAATTGGTTTGCTAAGTGGGAGTCTGGATAATAAAAGAAACGGTAGATCCAATTAGTTTACTACAGAACTTTATAATCTTGTTTATTTATCTGATGGGATTCAGTAGCAGTAGTGTACGGAATAAGTTTGTTAGCATCTTTAATCTTCATTGTAGATAACGCACATCATTCCTAATGGTATTTTCGAAAGGCTTTAGTATTTGTGGGGTTCATTCCTTTTGAAATGATAATAAATAATAAATTTCAGGGGGAAAAAATACAAGAAAAATAAGAAATAAATTAAAATATTCATCTAAGGGGAGGGTATGTGGTACAGCAAATTGGTTGCTCAGGCTTACATCCCACATCTGTGTGGCTGGCTCGAGGCCTAGTTGCACTTCTGATCAACTTTCCTACTAGTTTCTACCCTGGTAGACAGCACGTGACTGTCCAAGTATTTCGGATCTTTTCACTTATGAGATTGTTCAGAATTGAGGCCCCGAAACCTGGCTGTTTGGGACATTCAAAGAGTGAAACAATGGTTGAGATTCTTTCTCTTTGTTCTTCCCCCCACCCCTTTTTCTCCTCTCCTTATCTTTATTTCTTTCAAATAAATAAAAACAAATACATACAGTTTTTAAAAGTTTTAAAAAATATCCATAACATACAGAATATTTTTAAAGATCATTTCTTTCCAATCATATTCTCTGTATTCTTTCTATTCTACCTACTAAGTTTAATAAAATAGTTTTAAGTTTAATCCCATGTGTGAAGTATTTTCATTTATTTCTATGTTGGACTTTTCTATTGATTTATTTTTATTTGAGAAAAGAAATTGATCTTTGGTGCATTCTCCAAAATATTCCTATAAGACATTATGTGAAAAACATGTGTTTTATTGGAAGATGTTAAAGTCCCAAGGTCTTAAGATGGAGAGATGAGGATCAGATTGTATTGACTCTCAGCTATCAGTTCCAGCAGTGTGTTAGGGAAGAAGCTAAGGCTGGCTTTTGTAGCTAATTGTACCTCCGTTTCTGTTCTTTGTGTTTGCTCAGGATCCCAATACTGCAGATCAAGTCTGTTGATCAGTATTGGGTTTATGGTTGAGGGGGATGGCATGGGCAGCATAACACACATCACTTTTTTTTTGCAGCTCAAATATTGCCTTACACTACATATTTGACTTTAAATTTAATTGACTTAAAATGATTGGATATTAGAAAATGACTATATCTGTGAGCTTTCTGTATTCCACAAATGAAGTCTTTCAAATTACTGTGAGTATACTTGTATTTGGGCGTTATGGCCAAGGTGCTATTCAGTGGAGTATTCAGTGGAGTATTCTGTGGCCCTGTTCACTTACAGGTATGTGTAACTTACCTGTGTTAAATGTAAGGGATGCAGGTTTTAAGGGGATTTTAATGATGCCACTTGTGTATTTTCAGCAACAATGTAGTGCCCTTACAGGAAGGTGATGATAAACTCCAGGAATTAAATTTACATTATATGTGTCTTGATCTACAGTTTGCAGAAATACTTCAAAAATTTGTAAGTATGTGACAAAGAAAATTCATTCGATATTCTCAAAAAGAAAAAAACGTCAGATTTTTTTTTTTGTTTTTTAAGGCATGTGGAATATTACCCATATATAGAAATACTCAGCTTTATATTTTATTTTTTTCATTTTGGAAATCAACCAGAAACTTTCCAGGAGTAAGAGACTTGATTGGAAACTAAAGAATCAAGAATATGAAGAACAATATATTTTGGATAGAGAATGTTAGAAACCATTTTAAATCATAAAACAAGGTTATCAAGAGCTACCCTTACTCTGCTTACAGTAAAATATCCAATTGAGTGAAGGTAATTTAAGTAAGCCAAGACAGAGGGGGCAATGAGTTGTAAATATATAGAAATTTCATCTATGAATGTGTGATTTGCAAATAAAGACATGATTGAGATTGTGAAGGAAGGGAAATGTGGAAAGCAAGGAAAGAGCCTTAGCGTTGAATCTTGAGAAACGCCACCATTAAATGTTCAAAATTTCTCAGCCAAGTCAGCAAAATAACTGGACGAAGTGTGATTAGAGAGACGTAAAAAGTTAGAGAATGAGGGTTCACAAATGGAAACTAGAGAGTCCTTAAAGAAAGGCGTGCCCGTGTGGCTGGGACCTGAGAGTGACACGGGAGTGCTGAAAGCCACCAAGAATTACTGGGGCTTCATACAGAGAAACAGATGTCATCCTTGTCAGTTGAACTTCTCTGGTGACTTTTATGAGAGAAGTCCCGTTGATTCATTGGTGAGTTACCAAACACAGCCATCAGTTGAAGAAAAATTTAGGGAGAAGGAATGGTGAGAGAGTAACACTTCCGAACTTGAGGGCACAGGGGGAAGAAACAAGCAGACGCCGTGGTGGCAGTGATGCAAACTGCAAGGGACATCTGTGCACAAGCTGCAAGAGACTGGCAACTGTTTGAAAAGGTTGAACCAGAGAGGTGTGAGAGCGTTAGAGTATTAGCAAAGCAATTAGCACGAACGACTTACATTGATAATAAAATACACATGACACAATAGAGCGGATACTATGTTTAACATGTAATGTACATAAAACACATGTGTTTACACACATGAAAATGGCTATGAAGAATTATTGATTTTCCAAATTTTGTACCACATACATTTACTACTTCCACAATACAAATGATTTTGTATGTATAAATCTCTGGTTATGTAAATATCAAAGTAAAAATCTGTAGACAGAACAGATATACTTTAAAAATTTTGGAAGAGATTTTTCAAACATACTTTTTAAAAAAAAAATATTTGTTTATTTTTATTGCAAAGTCAGATATACAGAGAGGAGAAACAGAGAGGAAGATTTTCTGTCCAATGATTCATGCCCCCAAGCGACCGTAACGGCTGGGGCTGTGCCGAGCCGAAGTCAGGAGCCAGGAGCTTCATCTGGGTCTCCCATTCAGTTGCAGGGTCCCAAGGCTTTGAGCCATCCTCGACTGCTTTCCCAGGCCACAGGCAGGGAGCTGATGGGAGGAGGAGCTGCCAGAATTAGAACTGGCGCCCATATGGGATCCCGGCATATTCAAGGCAAGGACTTTAGCTGCTAGGCCACTGTGCCAGGCCCTCAAACATACTTTTCTTGAGAAAGATTACTTTGACTGCATTTTTAAAATTTTGTAACTTTTCAGACTTTTTTTTTCTAATAGGTGGGTACTACATTTATACTAGATAATACATTATTTTCTAAAAGGGCACTCTGACGTTAGCAGGAACTGTAGCATCTCAATTTGCTTTTATTTTAGCTCCTTTACATAACATGGCTTGAAAGACCATTATTTAGAAATTTCCTTTGGCCTGGCAGTGTAAGAAGTAAATGCACAGATTTATGAGGTAGGTTAGTGGAAGAAGGTAATTATATAATGTTTCACAGAAATTCCCTCCACTTATTCTTGAATGCTATAATGTACAGCATGGAGAGGAAACAGGCACGTATAAACATATTTGCAGGATTGGGCTGGGCTTCAGTGCCCATTGGTTTGTGTAAAAGACAGGGCTGGAAACAGAACTGACCTAGCTATTGCAACCACCAGCATGTACTTGAGCTGATTGGGGCACCTTACTGTGCCAGATTCTGTATTGGCAAGAACACACAAGAATCAAGTCTGGGATCACCTCAGATGAAATTTCTTTGGGAATTCCCCCAACTTAATCACTGGACTCAAAACCCCAACCTTGGAGAGAATTGCAGGTTCCATGGTCTGACTGTGGAGTGCATGTGTCAGAGCTGAGCCTCATCAGTGGCTCAGATGGAGCAGTGGACAGCATATCCAGATGCACATGGAGGATATGGCAGTACATTGGAACCTGCAGAAGATATCTGGTACCACAACAGAGGATGGAGGACAAAACAAATTAATCAACTACCCCAGCCAGGTGTTGGCAGTGAATATCTGGGCAAACAGAGAGAGTCTTAGGTAGACTATGTCAACCAGTGGATTCTAGAGAGATGTCATTGTGCTTCTAGTGACAAGATGGGCAGTAACCAGGACCCTCAGAGTGTGACCCACATGCGGACCCTGGGCTGGTGGTAGGTGCCTATCTTCCACACCAGGGTACAGAGACAATTTGAGAGGCTGGGTGTGGCTTTTCTCCCTATTTCTCCTTTTCCCCCAGATACAGGAAGGAAAAAAACAGAATGTGGAATGATGATCTTACCCACCTTCCTGTAGCCATTGATCCTAATAACACTAATCCACTATGTAAAAATCATCAAAAATAAACATAATTAACAATTTTTAAAAAGGTTAAAAAAAAAAAGAAAATCATGGTAGATTTAATTCACTTTCAACTTTTAAAGAAAGTATGTTGGATTTTCAAAGTATTTGCAGAATCTGAAAGTGAATTCCACACACACGCTGGCGATTTACGGGTAGATAAAACAGGTGCTCTCCTGGTTGCCTCATGGCAAACATTAACCTCTATCACCTCAATGATGAAAGTCAAAATGTTCCAACTTCCCCATGTTAGTCCTTGAACTAGTCATTTCTTAACATCCTACAGTTCAATGCTGTCATATGTCTTAGGCATTTGATTTAAAATTCAGAATATATGTTTCCAAAGGAAAAAATCAAGCTCTTATTTTTCCCTTTTTTGTTCATTTTCAATTTTGATTTTTGGTTGGGCAATTTTTCTATAAAGAAAAAAAAATGAGGACATACAAAACAAGAAAATTAAAATTGTTAAATTGAAGTTAACTATGAAGACCTGTCTTTCTGTAGAAGCGATGAAGTCACGTGTGGGAAGGAGAATGTGAGGGGAATGGATTCATGCGTAGCCATATATCTATGAAATAAGGTTACATTACAGAAAAAATAAACATGAGCCATGAGCAGGATTTTTTAAAGAAGCATGCTAAGCCATGAGAATCAGTATGAAAAGAAAAAGCAAGAAAATCCTTGAATACCGTCAATGCAATCATTTTATATGTTTGCATATGTTTTAAAATGTTTATTTATTTACTTGAAAAGTAGAGTAATAGAGATTGAGAGACAGAAGGAGAGAGATCTGTGTTCCTGCCCATCCCCCAAATGGCCAGGAAAGCCAGGGCTAGGTCGTGCCCAAGTCAGGATCTTTGAACTCTATCCTGGGCTCCTGCATGGGTGGAGCCAAGTATTCACCATCTGCTGCCCTGCCAGGTGCCTTAGTAGGAACCTGAATCAGACGCAACATTTTTCGATTCAAACTGGGACTCTGCTACAGGATCTTGGTGCTGAAGCAGTGCTTTAGTATTATTCCATGATGCTGGCCCACTCATTGGAATTTAAGCAAACAATAAAAAAAAATAACAGCGTAGGGGACATATAGAAAATTCCATTCTGATTAGAAAATATATGAATTATATGGGACAGGTTGTTTCAGAGCCTAAATCTCATTTTAAAAGAAATTATATATATATATATTATATATATATATAGTATTAAAAGGGGGTGCTAAAACTCTTTTTTAGGTGGGGGGAGGTTTATTTATTTACTTGAAAGTCAGAATTACAGAGACAGATGTGTTCCATCTCCTAATTTATTCCCCAGGTGGCCACAATGGGCAACACTAGGCAAGGCCAATGCCAGGGACCAGGAACTTCTTCCAGCTCTCCCAGGTACATTAGCATGGTGCTCGATCAGAAGTAGATCAGCTGGGACTCAAACCTGCCACCCATAGTGGTTACTGGCTCATCAGTAGCAGCTTATGTGTTACAGCACAAGCCTTAACATTTCCAACTTTATTGACGCAGACATCTTGCATTAATGAAAGAAATATTTAACACGATGTTCAAAAACACTTAAGTACAACAAACAGCAATATTTTTTAACATTTTAATCCGACAAGTCAATGTTTAGAAATGAATTTGAATAATCTGATTCATATAAATATTTGTGTAGCAGCCTGTACCATTAATCAGTCTCCAAATGGCCATAATGGCCAGAGCTGAGCTTATCCACAGACAGGAGCCAAAGCTTCTTCCAGGTCTCCCACATGGGTGCAAGGTCCCTAGGCACTGGGCCACCCTCTACTGCATTCCTGTTCCACAAGCAGGGTGCTGGATAGGATGTGGAGCAGCCGGGACACAAACTGACACCCATACGAGTCCCAGCATATTCAAGGTAAGGATATAACCCATTGAGTCATTACACTAGGCCCTCAAATAATCAGCCTGTTGTAGAGATATCTGCCAGTGCTTTCACCAAATGGCCAAAATGGCCACAGCTGAGCCAGACAAAATCTGGAGGCCAGGATTTTCATCTGGGTATCCCACTTGGGTTCAGGCACCCACCCAAGTATTTGTGCCAAGCTCTGCTGCCACCCCAAGAGCCTTTGAAGGGAACTCAACTGTTCAGTGGAGCAGACACGACATGAACCAGTGACCAGGTGCTAGGCTGCAGCGCTGGCTCATTACCTTAACTCTTGAGGTGTAGCACCTCTGTGCTCTCAATGGTTTGGAATCGATTCAGGCAAATATTGTCATAGGAGGAAAGATTTTTCAGACATGGCTTTTCCCCTCTGTCATGTCAAATTTTCCAACAGATATTTTTGCATTGGGAGAAGGACTTTAGAATTTAAAATTGTCACTCTGTTTCCACATTGTTTTTTTTTTCCCATTATTTTCACAGTATGGAGAAATTTGTGCATTTAGAGGTAGGGAGAAGACAAGTGGATTTATTTTCTTAAATCTTTATGTGCATTCTTAATTTTACTGGAAGACAAAACATGTTTCAGACAAATTGCTTTAATTTAGACTGGGGCTCATAAATCATAAGAATTAGCATCTTGAATGTATAATGGAAAGTGAATGGTCACACAAGGAAATCAATATCAGCAAGTTGTTATGTTAGAAGATGAAGCTATTCATTAATTTAGAAAGAACAAGCAAAACACAAATATGAAAATCACGGCTGGCCATCTATTCCTACAGGATTCTGAAACATCTTAAGCATAATTTCTGTGGATAGTTAAGTTATAGCATTTCTACTCACAACACACAAAAGTCTAGCATGATCTTTGTCCCTCATTTTATTGGTAAAATTCATTACAGCAGTAATTCAATATCATTAAAAGTAATTCAATGATTTCAACTGCCTATTCTATTAAACTGAATGGAAAGCCAGTGAAACATGTGGCTATTGTTCAAATCAATACCAGACGTATTTTTGTTACAACACAGATGTTTTACTACTGAAGGATTATACAACCATTTATTTTTAACAAAAGAATATTCAATCATAAAAATAATCCCTTAGATGTAAAACAGGCTTCAGTTAGGATAAAACTGCTATGTTTCATTATGAAAGCAATAAAAATGTGACAAAAGTACAGAAAATCATTTTATTTTCAAATATAGCAAAGGGTTAACCACAACCACACTTGGTCCTCCATATTTACAGAAATTACGGCATATAAAATCAGCGTGAACATAGTATTTGTGAATACTGAACCATTGCCTCAGGAAAAATGTCATGGTTCCATTCTTGCAACCCTCTGATGACAAAATTTATGTCAAACTGAAACAATTCTTGTATTACATATGCTTGATTGCCAAGTTCTTAATAAAGGGGGCTGATCTATTCTTACACACCATCATTTTCCAGGGTAAAACATTGATATTTTAAAACATTCAATGCAGCCACCTGATCTATACAGCCAGTATCACTTGCAAACTTGACATTTTCCCCACCAGATTGGCTTCAGAAAGTGTAAACCACCAGTCCTAATAAAGAACTAGCACTTCCCTAATCCCAAGTAATGGATCTGTGAATTCTTTTGGATTTTACTCTTACAAGAATACTGTCCATGGGCCCGGTAGCATAATGGTTTAAGTCCTCGCCTTGCATGTGCTGGGATCCCATATGGTTGCTGGTTCAAATCCAGCAGCCCTGCTTTCCTTCCATATCCATCCCTTCCCGTGGCCTGGGAAAGTGGTAGAGGACGGCCCAAAGCCTTGGGACTCTGCACCCATGTGGGAGACCCAGAAGAGGCTCTTGGCTTCAGATCGGCTTAGCTCTACCTGTTGCAGCCACTTTGGTAGTGAATCATTAGATGGAAGATCTTCTCTGTCTCTCCTCCTTTCTGTGTATATGACTTTCCAATCAAGATTAATAAATCTTTTAAAAATTGACTTTCCAATAAAAATAAATAAAATCTTCAAAAAAAAAAAAGGACTACTGTACAAGTGTGCTTTCGGGGAAAAAAGCACAAAATCTGTCACTATCTCTTGAATCCACATTTTGGGTCACTTTTCTATATTTTCCTTCAATTTTTTTCACGTGTTAATCATGTTAACCTAGCTCTTTTTAGGGAAGCAGACATAAAATTTGACAAATTCCCTGTCCCTCTCCTCCACTTTTAAAAATTATGTATTTCATGTAGAAGCACTGGATTCACAACCAATAGCACAATGACTGACACCTGAACAAAGTTTATGCATTGCACGTTGGACAGCATCATAGCCTTGTGCTTAGGGGTCACCACATACAGCAAAACCACCAACAAAAGCCAACAAGGAGGGAAAAGATGACGTTGAATCGGCAATGAAAGAGACACTTGTTTACAACGTGAGACTTGAAAAACAGCTAGATGGCTTTATTAACCACAGCCAGTAACACATATGCACAAATGCTTCAGATTTCTGCCTGCCTTGCTCAAATCCACAAGGTCTGTGAAAGTTACAAATATCTTTAAATCTTAAAGTGAGTTCTCAAATATTGGAATTCACTAATAATGAGAATCCATTGAATTAATGTTAAAGATCCTATTGAAGCTTTGTTGATCATGTTAAAATACAAAACAAGTCTCAGTCTCTCGTTACACTCCTTCCTAGGGCACCATGGCTTTGCGTTTCTGAGTTGTCCTTTCAAACATTGTGACTTTTTGACTACTGCTTAATGCAAATGGTTTTGTCATTTTAGAATAGGAAGATAATTTTTCGGTAATTTAAAATACTCGCTGAAACCAAAGCACGGGCACTTTACCACAATGTCCTTATTTTTCTTTTAAGATGGGCAGTTTCTGTTCTTTCCTATATACTCTGTGTGATGTTTCATAACTGACCATTTACCCGTGTAAATGAAGAATGTGATGGACGTTGGTAATTTTTCTATACACTCCATGAAAACGTTGGTGGTAAACCTCTGAATTTGGCAGAATTTTCTCAGATAAGGACACCGATGAAAATGGCAAAATAGGGAATGAGGGTGCCGAGTTTCTATAAAAGCTGTCATTAAGCTGACACAATTGTCAGAATAAACTTCCATCGAACTTTGAAATCCAGTTGGTTATAACAACACATCTATTTTGATTCTAACATATAACAACCCAGGGGAGGCTTATGGAAAAGCAAGCAGCTGCCTTTTAGTAGGAGAGCTCAATGGCAAGTTAGTATTCCTCCTGCCGTCCTCCACTGTCTGTATTAGTGGTGGCTTGGAGGAAAGAAGATCGAGCAGTATTGATTAGTACTGTTGATTTATTTCCAAATCAATTGTAAATTGTTAACCTTTTCCACTAGCAGTAATTTTTTTTCTAGTTTCTATCTACAATTTTCATTGCTATGATTTTTTTTCTTACTTGCTGTCAACCATTAAGTTTTGAAATTTCTTAATTATTCAAACATTCATTTTTTTCTTCTCATTCTAAGACATGAAAATTTTATCTTTTACATTATTTTCATAGTTCTTAGATTCAATATCCTTTTCATTCCTGTGCCTCTTTCTATGTCAATTTGAGAAGTCTATGTTAACATGTCCTTAAATTTACTTAGCATTTCTTTGGTCATGTTGAGCTTACTAATGAGATCATTAAAGTCATCCGTCATTGCTGTTAGAGCATTTTTTGATTTATAGCCTTTCAATTTGTTTTCCTTTTAGATTTTTCATCATATATTTCTCTTCTGTTCTTACTAGTTTCATTTTCAAATATGGTTAAATATGTGGGTCACACTTACTTTAAACTGTTTCTGTTAATTACAACACCATGCTGTATCTGAGTTAGGTTATGAGTGTGTTTTTCTTGATTCTCTTGTGCCTATTTTTGTTTGCTTATTTGTTTGTTTTTTGTTAAAACCTAATGCATTTTTATCAGAAACTGAGGCAAGCAGAACTGCAATAAATGATATATAGGCTGACGTGATGATAATTAGGGCCTTGTTCATAAATCCTAGACAATTCAAATTCTTACATGCATTTGTTCTCAGATATTCCGTGTCTTGCAGCCTTTCCAGCTCTAATCTGTGATTGTTGTTCTCAACCTTTGCCAGTTTTTTGATATGAGGCTGGCGCTGGGTTGGGCAGGAATTTTGAATTAAAACTTATGATGGAAGATCTATGTTTGTGCTTGTATTTCCTGTTTAGTGTTCCGTGATGTTGGCTGAGATCAAGTGCTAGGTGACACTGGACAGGACTCTCTTCCCCATGGCATCGGGCAATGCTGTAGTCCAACCTTTTGCCCAGCAGAGGAGGAGAGAGTTCAAGCAGTGCTTCAAAATAATTTTTCTCACTTGCCTACCACACCAAGTGGGATATTTTGGGGATTTTTTTTTCTCAAGAACTCCCTAGTAGGCTTCCTAGAGTATATATTTTCCATGCCAGCTTGTACTTAAGCCTGTCACTTATGGAAGGTTGATTAATGAGTTACATTGCAAGATCTTATTACACAAGGTACAGGGAAGTATGAAGTGACGTAAGGTAAGATCATATGTAATATCCCTAGGTTTCACATCATATTATCTTATATTAGAGCAAATGTATCAGATATCACATGTTTGCTCTAATATAAGTGTGTTTTTAACAACACTTAGGAGAGTTGCTTGGTTTTTTCTTTTCTTAATTACTAATTTACTTATACACTGGTCAAATAATGTAATTGGTATTATTTTAATTTTTTTTCAGATAGGTGAAATTATATTTTAAATTTTTTATGGTCAAGAATCCTTAAATTGGGAAATTCTTCATGAAAACTTGAGAAAATGTGTAGGGTATTTCAAAAGGAAATGGAAACCTTAAAGTTATGTTTTTGCCACAATTTTTTTGAAATCTACATATATGAGTTTAAAGAATATAATTATTGCAAAAATATCATACATAGATTTTTATTATTGTAGCCACCAAAATAAATTTATTTTGAGCCCAATTTCACGTATTTTTCAGAGTCCCCTTATATTCTGTGAGCATTGTATGAATGGCAGTTTCACTGAATAATAGAACATTTCGTATAATCCACAGCCCATTGATTTTTTTGACAGCATAACTAAGAAAAGTGAAAATTTCCAGATATAGTGATCAATTGGCCTATGTTTTCTTTAATTTGTTTCTTAGAATTCACTTAAACATAAAACAATAGGTTAAAGTAAAAATGATAAGGAAGGTTATAGTATACTAACATCAAGAAAAAAGTAAGTAGGAATGTTAATTTCTTTTTAAAATATATATTTGTTTTTATTTGAAAGACAGATTTGCAAAGATACAAGGAGAGACAGAGAGCTCTTCTATCTACTGGTTCACTGCCCAAATGACAATAATTAATAGAGCTGGGCCCATCTGAAGCCAGGAGCATCTTCTGGGTCTCCCACGTGTTTGCAGGGGTCCAAGTCATTAGCAGGGAACTGGATAGGAGGTGGAGGAGCCAGAATTCAAACTGGTGCCATATGAGATGCAGGCAGGCAGAACAGGCGGAGGTTTGACTTGTTATGCCATGATGGTGATATGTTAATCTGCACAATTAAAAAAATAACGATAGTAACAGTGCAGCAATACAGCAAGTAAATGCTGTGGTCTCTGCAACTCATAATAATGCTGGTGCAAATTCTGGTTGCTCCACTTGCGGTCCAATTTACAGCTGCTGATGAGGGAATGGAAAAAAAGAGACAGAACGAAGATAGGGAATATTTTTAAATAAAGTGCTCCAAATGATAAACTGATTCATAAGAGAAATGTGGGGAAAAAAGCAGTTATAGTTTTATCTATCTTAACATGCATTTACCTATGTCTTTTTAAAAATGTTTAATTTTCATGGTACAGTTCCACAGGCTCAGGGCTTTCCCTTTCCTCCCTTTAAATTCCCATCCCCTATAATGTTTCCCCCGATTTTATTACAATAGTATAGTCCTTAAGCCACAGTCCCAAATCCATCATCCTGTTTTTAAGTGTATCATGACTCTGTAAGTACAGATAATGGTAGCGAGTCCAGCATCCTCTTGTCAAGATACACTTAACAATTTCATTTGGACCCTAAATCTTACTCAGAAGTAGAGATGAATACTTCAATGTATCTTCAACTCTTGGGTTACTGGTCTCCCTTATAAAGTTCCTCTAATTTAGTTTTTTTTTTTATATGCATATAGGCCAGAATGATATGGTACCACATAAAAATGTAAAAATATGTAGGCATTTTGTGTTAATCAAATTTTTTTATGTAGCTAAAAATTTAGTGACAAATTTAACTACTTCTCAGATGCAGTTAGACACCTCCAAGTTATTGTAAATGCACTTAAATGTTAAAGCTATGCTTTTCTTACTTTCTGCTGTTAATAGAAAAAGTAGTGATTCATTCATGCTGTAATAAATTCTGGGGTTGTTAAGAAAAGCATGTAGTGCATTCACACTAACTCAGAAAAAAAGTAAATTACATCTGAACATTTCAAATTGTAACCAGACATTTCTGATATTTGATAATTGTACATGGTTAATGTCTGGTGTTGCTTAACTGGAGTTCTGAAATACGCAGCAAATCCTTCTTAGTTTGTGGATGCCGAATATACTTGTGTGTTTGGAAACTCCACAAGGTGTGGAATTCCTATATTTGGCAGTTGCAGTCAAAACAGAAAGAATTTCAAAGGTAATCCATGTAAAGGCTATGATTTTTAATTCTGTTGGCAAACAAATACCATGAGAAAAAAGATATGAACTTCTTACACTGGGCTGACTAATGTCTGTCTAGTTGTGTTTTGAAAACAAATAATGCCACCAAGCAACCTTAGTTAGATTAGAATGCTATCCAGAAACTCAATCACTCTGTAGCAATTACGACTCTTTTTACATAAGCACACTTTTAGTGTTTATTCTCTCTTACACATACAAAGCAAAAATTGTATTTCAGAAGGGCCTAACTTCACCGGCATTGCTTTCATAATCTTTTTCTTAATTTTTGAAAGATTTATTTATTGTTTATTGGAAAGTAAGATAGAGAGGAAGAGAGACAGAGATGAAGATCTTCCATCTGATGATACACTCCCCAATGGCCGCAGGGGCTGGAGCTGAGTTAATCTGAAGCCAGGAGCCCAAAGCCTCTTCCAGGTCTCCAATGGAGGTGCAGGGTCCCAAGGTTTTGGCCTGTTCTTTACTGCTTTCCCAGGCCACAAGCGGGGAGCTGATGGGAAGTGGAGCTGCCGGTGTTAGAACCGGCGCCCATATGGGATCTTGGTGTGTTCAATGAGAGGACTTTAGGCGCTAGATCACTGCACTGGACCCTTTTTCTTAATTTGCGAGGGGATAGGCACACTGAGCTCTTCTCTGTGCACCATGTGGAGTTATGGAAAATGCTTACTGGAATATGCAAGCTGTTATGCTAAAATGATTCCTTATTGTTATGAAAAATTTTTCAATGTCTGATTTTAAATGACTGTTTTAAAACTGCTGCTGCTGAATGAATTTTCCAGTTGTAATAACCTTTCCACACAAAAAGCATGTGGCTTTTTTTTTTTTTTTTTTGCAGGGTATTCTGACTGGAGGACACAAATCCATGGCAATGTTCCATTTTCAATTCAGGCTTGATCTTGATGCCTGTCACAGTAATTATAAGTTACATTCTTTACATTGTTTTGTCTCCCTGGGAAGTTATTCTAGGCTCTAAAAATATGACATATTTTTATTGATGAGCATAAGAAAAAAAAACTCTTTATAATAGTGGATGTGAACTATTAAACAGACAGTATCATATGTTGTAAACTGTTCCTTTATATGACCAATGTTGAAAAAATAAAACAAAACCATGGACTACTGAAGTAAATCCTCAGAGCAGTTTTGGGAGTAAAAAAAAAAACACATTTTTTCTACTTAAAATGCAAATCTGGCCTCAGAGGCAAAAATTCAGTGGAGGCACACACATGACATACAGCAAAAGCTCTGAAGGACTGTTATAAAAACTCAGGGGGAAAACAGTATCTGAACTTAGGCAATGGAGGACCGGCCCGGATGACAGTAAAGACAGATTTAGCACAATCTGTTAAGTTATTTCATCCACATGATACACACTAACAAAAAAGGCTGGGTCTTCAATGACTATAGGATACAACGTAGTCACTGAACACACTTTGCTGTTATTAGTAAAGGGGATTTTGAAGTAAGAACAAAATCGGGAAGGTAATTAAGGAAAACCTCAACCGATAGCAGCACCAATCCATTTCCAGCATTATGCAATAGAACGCCTAATCTAATAGGTGCAGCAATCTGTGACTGACTCAATGTAAAGTATTTCTCCAAATTATGAAAAGGATGATTTAGTTTTACTTGTATTAAAGATTTAAATTCTGTTCTTGAATGTTATACGTATGATCACTTACCATCTGTGTTACTATAAAGTTAACCAATGTTATTACGTTTTGAAAATTCTGTTTTAGAACTTTTGGTTGGTAATCAAGCAAATAGTTTTCATGCAAAGTTTCCTTACTTCCAAACTGTCCCAGAGACCACAGATAAATAATGAAACAAGTTGATATTTACCTAATAGCCTTTGAGTTCATCTGTATCTTTTCTACTATTTGGATCTATATTGTCTTTAAAATATTTATATCCTGGTGACTGGTGTGGAGCCATAACAGGCTAAGCCTCCACCTGCAAGCACCAGCATCTCACAGGGCTCAGGTTCTTGGGACCCTGCACCCACATGGCAGACCTGGAAAGAAGCTCAGGCTCCTGCCTTCTGATCAGGTTAGCTGTGGTCACCACAGCTGTTTGGGGGGAATGAACCACAGGACAGAAGATCTCTCTGTCTCTTGTTTCTAATAAAATCAATAACTCTTTAAAAAATCTTAATATATTGATCTGTCCTAAGTAGCATTGCAACAAATTCTGGAAGATCTCCAAATGAGTTGTTTTATATGATTTTGTAAGACATCATATTTTCCAGGAAAATTAATATCTACTTCTACATTTATGTCAAAATTAATCAAGTTGGTTCTATTTTTGACATTGATGGCTAACACCTGTAATGCAATCATTAAAAGTCATTTTTAGACTAAGACTTTTACTTCATTACTAAATACCTTATAAAGGTATTAACAAAGCCATAATATAGAAAAGTTAATATAGGTACTTAGAAATGCTTTAGATTTGTTTCATCAGATCTTATACAAAAACAATTTATTAAGATTATGATGATCAATTACTGACAATGGAGTTTAAAAAAAAGAGTTATGCCCGTCCATAAAGGTGTTGATGAAATATCAGCTGTAATGAGTGAAAAGACAGATTTTGCAGACAGATATTCAGGATGCCTCTGTGAAACCTGTGAGGCTGGATAATTGTTCTGAAACCTCCTAGTGTGCGAATTTCCTTGCGTGTGTCTTCAAGCACTCTCCGTTGCACGAACAGCAGCAGACTGTCTTCAGCAGAACAGATGTTTGTGTTTTACCAACATCAGCAATAGCGATAGAATTTAAATTGAGTTTTAAGAAGATAGTAAGAAGGCACGTTTGAATGCAGCTTTTCCATAAAAATTGTAGAAACTGAAACGCTTCCATGTTTTAAACTCAGCGTATTTATTTCAGTTTAATTTGGGTCAGTTATCTGCTCATATATGTGTAAAACATGGATTAAAATACAGAACAACATATTTTTATTATTTTTTTAGTTTAAATGCACAGCCATGCTTAGACTTTTTAAACATTTACTAACTAAACTGTGTTTATTTAACATCACTCCGCTTTCCACAAAAGCGGCTTAAAGGGAAAAAATCATGCTTGGCTTACAGATGACATACAAGTAGAGATGTGATAACTTTCATCCCTCAGAACAACTGTGATTAGTTGTTAAGGGAAAGGAGGAGCTTTTGTAACAAGGGATTTGCTTTTGATGGTTGAGGTTCAAATGACTAGGAGCGAATACCATAAACATTGGCCAATTTCTGTCATTGGAAGATAACAGAAAGTTATGGTATATTTTCCGCATATTTGTGTACTAGATATATTCGTAGAAACATTTGAATACCAATCACATAGAAGAAGGACTATATACTACACAGGTCAGATGCCTGATGATTTGGAAAACAAATTAAATGAGTCAAAAATGCACTTGACTGTTTTAGAAAGCAGGGAAAGTTGGTTTTCTGCACTGTGCAAATAGTCTAAATGTCTACTTGTGAAACACATTGTACAAGATTTCTGTGTTCTGTTTGTAAAGTTAGATAGAATGACCCTCAGGTTGTTTCAAATATAAAGATTCTGAAAAATGTGTTAAAACAATGCATGTGTGACATACATGAGCTTGATATGAGTGAAAGAGACAACAATTTGGAGTCAGCACCTTGGTGCAATAGGTTAGGCTTCCAAAGCTTCCAGCTGCAGTGCCAGCATCACAAATGGATGTGTTTCAAACCTTGGCTGCTTGCCTTCAGATCCAGGCCCGTTGAGTCAGAAGGTGGAAGATCTCTTTCTCTCTGTCTCTCTGCAAATCTGACTTTTAAACAAAATTAAATAAGTATTTAAGAAGAAAATTTAGTTAAAAATACATTTTCTTTAAGCGACGACTTTAATAATTATCTCACGAAACACTTCACTTTAAGTATACCATATTGAAAGAAATTTTTACATTCACCCTGCCCACAATTTATTTTGAAATTTGAGCTTTTTACTTAATCATTTGCTGTTTGTGATTCTTGAAAATAGTTTTTGAGAGGGCCTGCACAAAACTGTGAGCTCATCTAGCCTAGTTCCAATGATTTGATACCAAGTACATCTACAACATAATTCCTGAAATTAATTTGCTTAATGTAGTTTACAGTCCTCTTCATAGAGATAAGCAAGCTTAGGATTCTTATAACCTCTTGGAAAGTAACACCTCTGTACTTCCTTTGTTTTATCCCTAATTTAAATTCTACTCTGTGTACTATTAATATAGACAAACTTCCTTTACTGCATTTCATTATCACATTTGGTATCATTTTTTCATTTTTCATTTTCAAGCTCTATGTTTTAGTCAAGACAAATCTATTGAAAATAGCATCTAAGTATGTCTGGCCTTTGCTCAAGTGTGTCCATCTTTGGCCTTTTAGACACTTAGATCTTTTACATTTCATGTAATTATCGTTAGACTCAATTTATCATCTCATTGCTGCAACTTTCAGATCTTATTTTATCTCTTCTGTTTGCTATGTATTTATTTATTTACCTCTAGCTAATTGTTGGGTATTAGAGAGGCTTGTGCTTATTTTTGTTAGACTATTTTTATTACTAATTATATGAAAACTCAGATTATTTTACATTTTTTATGATTTATTGGTGAACCAATTCCTTTATTACACGTACTGCCCTTTTTCACTTCTCAACAAATTAAGGTATTTTTGTAACAAACACTTTGCTGTTCGTTGGCTCTAATAGTATTGCCTATTACTTAATTGAATTCCCGGCTGCTTACTTGTTCTCATAATTCTGAGCTTGATGCCAATTTATATGTAAGTATTTACATAATGTATTTATAAGATTTCCTACGTGATTTTCTGAAGAACATGTAATATAGCTGTATTACATGCTTTACAACTTTTTTATCATAATTTCATTACACAATACATTATTCTATCATATTTAGCAAACCTTAAAAATAATTAAGTTTTCTAATATAAATTGTTGAATTTTTGCAGAAGTTGTATTTTGTTTCTTAAAATTGTCAACACTGCATTATGTATAAATTCACAGAATGATAGTATTTACATGTGTCACCTCTTTAAAAGTGCTCCAGAAATACAATTGAGCATATGGATAAATATGTTTTTCCCAAGACAAAATTTCCCAAGACAAAATTAATGTAAAATGTGAAGAAGACAGAATGTGGAGTGCGGTTAGAGCTGAAGTTCAGCAGAGAATGATGCAGTTTTTCCTCCGTGAGGATTAAAATTGGGTTCTATGAAATGATAACCAAATGATACTTTTGAAGGCAGAGCATTACCTTTGCTGTCTTATATTAATTCTCCTAAAACATGGAAAAGAATTTAATAAAAAGTAAAAGCCGGTCAAGGGGGTATGAGTTCAAATAAAATAGATATTAATTCAAAAGTATGGCCAGCAATTCAAATACTCTTGAAAAATCACAGAATTTTCATTTCTTATATTTCATATAACTCTATTACTTCAGTAAAATATGAAAGAAAAATAGAGATCTCATTATTAAGTTATTGACTAGTTCACAAGGGGATTCATGAGTAAGGCAAACACAAACATGCCCCATGAACACAATGCATTGGAATATCTAACAGTCATTGCCATTTGAAAAATGAGGATTCAAATACCATATGATAAATACCAAATACTATCCTTAAGAACAGATTCATTTTAATAAAATATTTTTTAGAGTTCCTAATTTTATCTTATTCTCAGTGATTTAGAAAACAGGTAGAGATTATTTGATTATCTTATTTTCGAAATTAGGAAACCAAGGCACAGGAAAAGTTCTCAATTGATTTGTTAATGCAACTGCTAGAGCAAGGCGGGAAAATGCTCTGACTTGGATGGACTATACCCTTCAGGGGAGTCTGACAAATCACATGTCTAAAAGCTAATCATTAGCATGGTTTTCTGGCCTCTTGTACAGCTATTTTTGTTAAATTCTCCAAATACCACATAACTATAATCTGCTAGTTTACATAAGAATGATATATAAGCCTCTATTGATTCTCTTTTTACAAATTAGATAATACTAATCGGGGCCCTGCACAGTAGCCTAGTGGCAAAAGTCCTCTCCTTGCACGCACTGGGATCCCCTATGGGCTCTAGTTCTAATACTTGCAGCCCCACTTGCCACCCAGCTTCCTGGGAAAGCAGTAGAAGATGGCCAAAGTCTTAGGACCCTGCACTCACATAGGACACCCAGAAGAGGCTTCTGGATCCTGGCTTCGGATTGGCACTGCTCCAGCCGTTGCAGCTGATTGGGGAGTGAATCAGCAAACACAAGATCTTCCTCTCTGTCTTTCCTCCTCTCTAAATATTTGACTTTCCAATAAAAAATAAATCTTTAAAACATTGATCAATAAGATTAAAATTTCTAATACTGAAAACATCTAAAACAAGATGATAGCACTATAAGAATTTAAAAATAACGAAGAGATATTTAACGATCCAAAAATTACTTGCGTAATTTACTTCTGAAGTGGTTTATTTCATTGCATAAATCATTGTATGTCGATTGTCATAAACAAGATATGTAACAGTCAATCACTATGAAGAATTATCTTGTGCTCCATCACCCTTTGCCCTTGTTCCTGCTCCTGAAAAAGGACTAACACCGTTGGCCCCTGTAGCTTTTCCTTTCCCTAATGACATAAAAATAAAATAAAACAGTGTGCATCAGTTTCAAAGCATTGGGTGTTTCATGTGAAGCATCTTAATGACAGTAGTAGGGGAGTCTCAATAGGTTAAACTGAAAGGATTTCAATGTGAAATAAAGCAGAACATTGAGTTTCATTTATGAGACAAAAGAGACACCGGGTCCATTATTCAAATGGAATTGTGTGTGCATTTGTATGATAGCATTTATTTTATAATCTTATTTAATCAGCACAATCCTATGCAGTGTATGTTTTCACTAGTCATTTTTACTTATAAATAAAGTATAGATAAATAAGAAAAAGGCATATACCAGTTAAGCTAGTGTGGAATTCTTATGCAGAAAAGAATTATCAAAAATCTGTGTTCCTAGCAACTGAGTATTTTGTATTTGCTCTAATATTACTTATTTATAATATTTTGTGATTAATGCAAATTACATTTATTTATTTATTTAAAAAGCAAAGTGACAGTAAGCAAGAATGGGGAGAGCGGAGGAGCTTTGAGCTCTGGAGCTCTGTCATCCCACATGGGTTGTCCTCTCTGCTGCCACAACACTTGCGTTAGCAAAGAGGGGGAAGGAAACAGGGGAGCCCAGGGCTGGAACTGACGGACAAGAATAACAAATCGCAAATGCCAGATTAACCCACTGCATTGCAAAATTGCTTTGACAACCCATAAAAATAAAACCTTATAAATTGCTTTAAGTCTTTGCAAATGACAGACACTCGACTTAATTATCTAATTATCTAATTACCCCATCACAGGATCTAAAAATCAAAGTACTTCAAACATAGCAATCAATTGATCACAATAATGGACCGTACACTATTTTTTCTATTTTGCATTGTCATTTAATAAAGATGTCATTATCTTTCCTTATTTTCACACATTTGAATAAACAGTCATAAACATCCCCTTTCTTCTACATTATGTCCTATTTCATCGTGTCCTTTTAAAACAAACAAAATATGATATCTGTGGTAATGAAGGAATTAGAAATATTTTGAGTGCATTTATCTCCGAATTAGGTTTATTCATTGTAATTATTAATCATCTTACTCCTTTTGAAGTAAAGTACTTTCTTGAAATTATTAGAAACAATGAGACATTATCAGAGCTGTCCCTTAAGTAAGCTGACATGTGGCTTCGTTGAGGGATATATTCAAGGCAATTCAATTCCTCTCCATGTAACATCGTTCATCAACGCCAAGGTAGAGGTGATGCCACTGCTTTGTGGCTGGCCAAGAATTTCTGCTTTCAGTAAATGCATGTATAATTCAACAAGTTTATGATGATGTCGTCCGACTGTCATTCTTCCTAGATTAGTGATTTTTAAGTTATGGTGTCATTGCTAAGTGGCAACTGCACATATGTACTGTACACAGTGTGCATACATCCCTGATACTATCATCACAATCAAGGCAATAAATGTATCTACCAATTCAAAAAGTTTCCTTGTGCTTTTTTTCTTTTCACTTGTATTATTTTGATCAGAATTATTAAATATGAGATCCACTATTTTAAATTTCAACAACAAAGTAATGTGTTAGCTATCACACCAGACCTGGAGAATTATTAATGTTGTATAACAGAAATAGACCTATTGAATACATCTCCCGTTTCTGCTCCCTGGCAACTAGCATCATGTTTTTCACTTGTAGGAGGTTTGCTAATTTAGACACTTCATGTAAGTAGAATCATAAAGTAGTTGTCTTTCTGAGGCTAACTTAGGGTAAGTTTTTTGTCCTGTTCACCTACATTATTCCAATGGTGTATTGTCTTTTATTCTCCAAGATTGAGTAATGTTCTGTTGTCTGTATGGATAAATAGCACGTTTTCTTTATCCATTCATTTGTTGATGAGCATTTGAGTTGGTTCCATATATTGGTTATTGTGAGTAATGTACTAAACATGAGAATGAAGAAAAACCTTTGAAATTCTGACTCCAAGTATTTTGGATTCAAATCTTGAAGTGGGATTGCTGGAAACATAGAACTATGTTTACTTTTACAGAACCTTGACGATGTTGTCTGTGGTCGTGCTGTTGCTTTTAGGTACAACAATCCAACTTCACAGATAATCCTGTAAGTAAATATCTGAGGATGACAGCTAAATATCACCAAAATATCTTTAAAGCATGCAAAAACAGAAACAGGCAGAAAAAATGCAGAGGCTCATTTAAAAACTTATTTAGATTCATATCGAGTTAGAGCCTTAGGCCAGTTAAACTCACAGGAGTAAATGTCACAGAAAAGAGCTGTGAGTCAACACCTATTTCTTTTTAGATTTGCTTCTAAACTAGCTCAATGTTTGTGAAATGGCTGATAACAAAGTTGTGTCATGAAAAATTCAAGTTAAAAACATTGATTACAACATTACTTGTGACATATATGAAGGTGAATTTGCATGATGAAGGGAATTATTTTTACCCCCCTTTTTTTGGTGTTTGGAACTATTAGCATATCATTCTAACCTTGATGTGAACATAATAAAGTGCGGTGAACATTAAAGTTTCTTCCTTATGGTAAGCCTAAGTAAGGAGTTGTCATCTTAGAAGTGATAGCACTGAGTAACTAAAATAAATGTTGCTTAGCTTTTTGAACTACAAATATTGGTGGCGGCTTTTTAAGCCCCACATTAGTAGTAAATCATTCTTCTCTCTTATCTAGTTTGTTATTTTGAATATTATGGCTATTATATTATTTAGGAAGATAAGCAAATCTGATATTTGGATTACCAGATAATTTATTAAAATACTATTTTGGAATAGTATTTATTCCTTATGAAATGGGGAAAATGCATAAATTCGCATTTGCTGCAATAGAGGGAGCAAAATGGAACATAACAGTTGAGCTTTGACTGTCCATGTAAAGCACCCTTGGTTCCTGTGCTCACCTGCAGGGTCTGTGTCCTGAGAGGAGTTCCCCAGCTCCTCCACCAGGTGGCAGGTCTTGCTCACACTGGTTGGTCCTTGACTCAGTCGACTTAGTACACCTACTCTCCTTGCAGGAACAGTGACCTTGCACAACTGGCCCACACCCATTCCAGTTCTTATCATGCTACAGCCCAGCCATGCCTGGTCCATGCCAAGACATGGCTGTTGGGTGGTTCAGTGGGGGCAGAGACCTAGTCCAGCCCATCCTACATGCACAATGGCTCTCACTGGCACCAATGGGCGCTGAAGTCTAATCCAGTCTGGCAAACCCCAGATCCAGTTCACACCCATGCTGAGGGACACCATGGTCATGTCCACACCAGATAGTCACCCTTTATTTCGCCTCTTGTGCTCACCAGTGGGAACCACAGCCCAGCTGAGGCATCTCCTTAGCTCCCCGACCAGGCCTGTTCCAAGTCACAGTTCTTGAACATGCCAGTGGTTGCTTGGCACAACCCATCCCCCATTTTGACCTTTGCCATCAGATGCTGCAGCCTCACCTGTCCTGGCCTGCCCTTAGTCCCCACTCTTGCTGGTGGGTGCTAGAAACTGGCCCTGTTCAGTTTGTTCCCATCTACGGCTCATCCAAACTAGACAGTGTGATAGTCTAGCCTGGCATGACCCACACTCCAGCCTGGCTCCTGCACCTGCTGGTGCTATAAGGTTGCCCTGGCTCTACCCTATCTGCCTCCCTCCAGATCCAATCCATACACTTGCCAACAGGTGGAGCCACTTTGCCTGGCCTGCCCAACATCCAGGCCTCAACCATATGCTCTCCATCTAGGGTTATATTCTACCAGGAGAGATTCCCAAGTTCCTCCACCAGGCCCACTCCCCGACCCAGATATCACATGTGCCAGCAGGTGGTAGGCCCTTACCCAGACTAGCTTGCTCCCTCCATTCTGGTCTTTGTATGAGCTGGAGGATGCTTTGGCCTGATCCAACCCACTTTTGATGTGCTTGTGGGTAATGCAGCCTGGACTTGCCCATCTTGTTCCCAACTCCAGTATCTATGGGTGTTGGAGGGTTCAATGGTCATGCCTAACTAAACCCATCACTACCTCCAGCTGTTAAGCTGACAAGAAGAAATTGCAGTTCCACAGGGGTAGGCTCACATATCCCCTTGGGGAATCTGACAGCGGACCTGGTTTCCTCACGTGTTGGTTAGTGTTGTGGCTCAACATGATATTACCCATCCCTGGTTCAGATTGTGGCTGTTGGGTACTATAATCTAGCCCTTCCAGTTAGGCTCCCGGTCTCAGCTTTTGTGTGTGAAGTGGTGAGTGGTGTTTGGGAGTGATCCATGCTAATTAGTCCAGCTGAGATCTCCCAGGTAGGATGGTGCATCTCTTTGACCAATAAAGGTCCTCATGCTTTTCCTCTCCAAACCACTCAGTCTCAGCTCCCTCACTCACCTGCAAATACAGTGGCTTTGTTGATGGGAGTCCCTCAGAAGGCAATCCTCACATGCAACACATTCCCTCAGCAGTCTTCTCTCTCACATATCTCCTAACCCCAATCCCTGATAAATCCACACTCCACACACACTCGGGGAGATCCTCAGATCCACTCTGCCTACCCAGATGTGAAGCCCCAGGGTAACCCCAGTCCCCCGCCAGCACCACTGTCCTGTCCTTCCCACAAGCCTACCATGTCCCCCATGCTTCTAGGATCAAGGGGCCAGGTCTTTGTGCCCCCCAACCAGGGCAGCCAACCTGCATGGCAGCTGTTCAACCTGGAGCATGGGCCATAAACCTTTTGAGGTGCTCTCATAGACTTTAGTTTTTACAATAGTTTTCTATTTCCAAAACAATATTCTGAAGATATTTTTGAGTTTTTTTTCCTATTGATAGGATATTTTGTAATTATTGCAATTTTTATGATTCAACAGTGATGTTGTATTATTAATTAATATTCCCAATGTCTATTCAGATTGCATTCTTTATGAATTTACTTTTATTTTTTATTATTTATTTTAGTTGGAAAGGCAGAGATAAAGATATTCCTCCCATTGGTTCAGTTTACAATTGCTTATAATGTCTGGAGCTAAGTCAATCCAAACCAGGAGCCAGGAGCTTCCTCTGGGTTTCCCACGTGGATGCAGGGTCCCAAGGCTTTGGGTCAACACCTACTGCTTTCTCAGGCCACAACCAGGAAGCCGGACAGAAAGTAGAGAACCTGGGGTAGATGGGTGCTTCATTTCTGCAAATATTGCTCCAGTTTGCTTTTTGTAGTTGTTCTTGTTGTTTTAAGACTTATGCTATTTTTATTGAAAAGTCATATACACAGAGAGGAGCATCTTTTGGCCACTCATTCAACCCCCAAGTGACCACAATGGCCGGAGCTGTGCTGATCCAAAGCCAGGAACCCGCAGCACCCTCTGGGCCTTTCGTGTCGGTGCAGGGTCCTAAGGCCTTGGGCTCTCCTTCAGTGTCTTTGCAGGTCACAGAGAGCTGGGTGGGAAGCAGGATCAGCCCAGATTAGAACTAGCACCCTTATGGGATCCTGGCATGTACAAGACAAGGAACTTAGCATCTAGGCTACTGTGCCAGGTCCCTTATTTTGTTTTTATTTAAAGTAAGTTTTTATAGATACTACAGTGATATCTTGAGAGTTGATTTTTATAATAATGTTTATAAGGAAATGAACAAGACATTTGGACACACTAGTATAAATTATATGCTAATATGACAGGGAGCTTTAATATAAGGAAATGATGTATGAATGAACACTTTGACAGATCAGTGATTTTGCTTATAATTATAAGGCAATTCACAATCATGTATATATAAGATTATGTAACACAAAGTAGAAAGCAATTTCATTGAAGGACATGCTTTCTAAATGTTTAACTTTAGTATATTGAAATACTTCTGAAAATTACTGTTGTCTATTTTCCCCCTTTTATTTACCAACCATGATCACTGATGTTATTACTGAAGATTCGTGAGTTTTTATTTGATACCTTGGGTTATAAGCCAAGCCTTTCATGTTCTTTATTCTTTGTCTCCAAGTTTTGGTCGGTTGGTTTGTGGAATGGCTCATATTCAGTTTTTCTGTTGTTCCTCATAGTTCAATTCAGAATAAATGATTTTGGCTAGAAAACCTTTCTATTCTACTTTGAAGTTCTGTATCAACTTGTCAAATCAGAATCAGTGCATCTCTCAACATTAAATTGTGCAGTGTTTTTTTTTTTCTACTCTGCTGTCTGAGAGTAAATACCTTGTGTTCTAAATTATGTTCACTCAATCTTTATTTGTAGAAACGCATTTCTGATATTTTTAACCTGGCACATACCTGGAGGCTTTGTGCAGCAAAGATAGTCACACATTGTTAGAGCATTTCCTTTTCCAATTTACTGTCCTGAGTAGAGAGGCTGTGCAATGAAAGTAAAGGTAAAATTAAAAGAAAATGGGTGATCAAGATTCTGAAACAGATGTGAGCTTTGTCAAGTGGACTAAGTGATGTTAAGGTCTATCTCTCTCTTATTTTCATTCAAGAGACAGAGCAGGAAAGACAGAGAGGAAGATCTTTCTTCTGTCAATTCACTCCCCAAGTGGCTGCAATGGGCGGAACTGAGCTGATTCAAAGCCAGGAACCAGGAGTTCTTCCAGGTCTCCTACATGGGTGCAGGGTCCCAAGGCTTTGGGCCGTCCTTGACTGCTTTCTCAGGCCACAAGCAGGGAGCTGGATGGGAAGCAGGGCTGCTGGGATTAGAACTGGCACCCAAATGGGATCCCGGCAATTTCAAGGCAGAGATGTTAGCCACGAAGCTATAATGCCAGACCCAAGGTCTCTTTTAAAGGAAGTATTCAAGCGTGTATTTTGCATCCAGCTCACAGAGGTTTCATGGAAGAAAGTAACACAAGATGGCAATAAGAATGTAGATGTCCTAAGATGTTTTCTTCCTCTTCATCTTTGTAAACTTGTACTTTGCTATTTTGCAGTGCTGGTGACTAATTTCACACATAACAACCATCATATTCACCTCATAGGATCAGACTGTAAAATTAGAGAAAATAGTGATCAAAAAGTCACGAAAACCAAATATTTTTGGTCATATACTATAATTTTGAATGGTTAATTTGTATGTGGAAAAATGTTATTTTGGCATTTATTCTGTAGACTTCATTTTTGACATAGCTGTGAATTGTGAAGTAGCAGAATTGCTGGAAACCTGCTGCTGAAACCTAACTCCCGAGGGGTGGGAGCAGACTGAATAATGAAACGGGGCAAGCCAGCTTATAAAGGGTTCACTTTGATTTGTGAGGGTGAGAATGAAAGCTTGTTGTGGAATATGAAACGCAGCAGTGCTACAAATAGAAACAGAGTGTAAAAGATTTGTGAGTGGTATGAGATAACACATGATTTTTGTATTTCATATTTCATAAAACAAATGTAAAAGGGGTCAACTATAGGTATCAAAGTTTTGAAGCATTGGATTGGAAAGGACTTGAAGCAACCACGGAAGGGTTTTGGAAAGAACTTGGTTTGAACTCTGTGCACTTTGCAAAATGATGCAATTCAGTTCCCAGTTTTCTGGAATTTACACCTGTGATTTTTAGGGGCAAAGAGTAAATGAGAACAGTATTGATAGCAAATTGAATTTTCTAAAAAAAAAAAAAAACTAAACATATTCACTTTCCTAGATAAAACAGATTCTCTTATGAAATAAAAGTATCTAAAATTCACATTAGCTTTACTAATATCCAGGTGGTCTCTATGTATATTAGTTTGTTCACTTTATGCAACCAGTCTAAATCCTCTTGGGTCATTTTCTATTCATTATGTTTGAACTGAGATTTGTAAATCATACTGATGTTGTTAGGTCTCTTCCAATTGTTCGTGATTGGAATATGCAATATAGATTAATATTTCTGGTGCAACTATTTTCTTATTTAACACTCTTCTAGGGCCCGGCGCGGTGGCGCAAGTGGTTAAGGTCCTCGCCTAGCACGCCCGGGATCCCATATGGGCGCCGGTTCTAATCCCGGCAGCCCCGCTTCCCTTCCAGCTCCCTGCCTGTGGCCCGGGAAAGCAGTCAAGGACGGCCCAAGGCTTTGGGACCCTGCACCTGCGTGGGAGACCCGGAAGAGGCTCCTGGCTTCGGATCGGCATAGTATCGGCCCGTTGCGCTCACTTGGGGAGTAAATCATCGGATGGAAGATCTTCCTCTCTGTCTCTCCTCTCTGTATATCCGCCTTTCCAATGAGAAAATAATAAAAATAAATATTTACAAAAAAAACCACTCTTCTAAGCAAAGAGATACATTGTTAATCCTTGCAGCAGTTTCCTTGATCATGACTGAGTGTTGATACCATAAGCTTTACTGATCCAATAGTATGAATGGTTAGAAAAATTCAATAGTTTGAATATTTAGAAAAATATGTTTGATCTTGCTTGATTAAAGATGCACTAGTAGATATTGTGACATTCACTTTTAGACTAAAATAATGTTTTCGCTAGGACAATATTTGATACTTCAGTTTTTGCCCATGAGACCATGACCATGTGATAGGGCTTATTGCAGCTTGGCATGCTACAGGTGATCAATAAAGATCAACAGTCATGGTTTTCAAATTACAGAAGAAAACTATTAGAATCTTTACACAGGCTAGAAAATTTTAAAGTAGATACATGTGTTTTATTTTTTAAAGTATGTGTTTTGTGCTATATAAATGCACAACTCTGTTTTAGTTGAATGTGTTGCACAAGGTTAAAAACTGTAAATCTGAAAATGAGATTTGAGTGGCATAACTTGGCTTTGAATTGATAAAAATGGTTGGAAAAGAAATTGCAAGTCCTAAACTGAAGTCTGGATTTATGTCAAGAAAAAGATGTAATAAGTTGGAGTTTATGATTGGTAATTTGCCATAGAAAACATAAATCATTCAATTTACAAAACATACTTCAAATATTTTAAAATTATATTGGGTAAAAATTAAACTATGAGATTGCTTTACTGTTCTCTAAATTACTGATAGATTTATTAATAATTTGCCTATTTTTGTAATAGGACTATGTCTTAACATTTAATTATACCTGATAGCTTTATATTCAAACCTGGAATCCAAAATGGATTTTTCTTCAAGAATTACCAAACACCTCTTTTCAGTCTTAATTTTTATTCATGAATACATAAATATTAGTTTTGTGTATAAAATTGTAAGCTCAAAATGTTTATGCTAACAAGCAAGGAAAACCTTCAGCCTATCTGCTCCAACACTTAGAGGTGAATTCTACAACCTAGCCCAACCAAGCATTCCCCCAGCCTCAGTTTTTGTATGTACCAGAAAGTGGTGGATGATGCTGTTTAGCCCAGCCCGGACTCTCACTTAGGCAGGTGCCTTGGTCTGACCAGACAGGCCCTCTGGTTTCCCCTCCTCTAAACCATTTCATTGTCTCAGCTCCCTTTCCTACCTGCAATTGCAATGGTCTGGTCCATGGAAATGCCCAGAAGCTATTCCTTCCTTATAAAAAATACCCTCAGCCACGTCCACTCTAATATATCCCCAGACCTCCTTCCCTGAGCCATCTGTAGCAACACCCCTCAACTTGGTGACTTGGGTTGTGTGTCTCAGTCCAGCTTTCCCCAATTATCTTGAGGAAAGCAGAACCACCACCATATCTTGTACTATTTGTACAAAATAGCCTAGGCAGTTGCCTGCAAATAGAAAACAAATATCTCATTTACAAATTTTAATTGAAATAATAAATCAGCTAGTAATATTGGACCCACAGAGTCAACTACGTCAAAGTTTCCTAAGGCCCTTGCTAATTTTCCACTTTAAAGCATTATAAAACTATATTAAGTGACATAGAATTTCTTGTCTTTTTTGTGTGTGTTAGTCCTTGGTGCTACTGCCAAAATAATTCCTCTAGTTCAATTTTTGAACACTTGTACTTTGAGTTCAAGTAGTTGGCTCAATTAATCTGTTATTAAGTTTGTTGGCATACAACTTCTCATAGATTTTCTTTATTTTTACATTATACAGTAATGATAATATTACAATCTCTTTTTCATTTCTGATATTGATTAGTCTAAAAGTAATTTTTACTTTAATTATGTTCTTCAAAAGCTCCTTCTTGGTCTTGAGATGCTATTGTTTTTCTGTGTTTAATTTCATTTTTATTGATTCTTCACTCCTGCTTGCTTTAAGGTTAAAGACATGTCACCGATTTCACAAACAAAAAACTAAGGTCATTAATCTTTCTTCTTTTCTAATATGTATGTTTAAAGCTAGACATTTCCCTCTCTCATTGTTTTCAATGTATTTCAAGTATTTTTCTAAGTTATATTTTCATTTTAACTTAAAGGGTTTTTTTTTTTTAACCATTTTCTTCCTATTTATTTGATGCAAAAGTGACTTGAACCAGTTGTTCAAATATGTATTGCAGGTGTCTCAAGGTTTATCTTAATTCCTGTGCCAAATGACTGCTCCCAACCAGCTACTGCTTTATCTGAAAAGTGAAGAGAAATTAAAATGACAATCCTACACTTCCCTTAAATTTTTAACGTTTCTTTAAGCAATCAGATTGTAGTGAGATGGAGAGACAGAGAAGGAATCTTTCATTTGCTAATTCATTTCTCAAATCTTAAATGATGGGAACAGTTAGGGCCAACCCAAAACCAGGAGCCAGGAACTTCTTGAATGTTTCCCAAGTGAATGCCAGAGCCCAAGGAGTCGGCCCTCTTCCACTGCTCTTCCAGGTGGATCAGCAGGGAGATGGTTTCCAGGTGGAGCAACAGGAAATCAAGCTGTGCATATGTAACGCCAGTGTTGAAGCCAGTGGCTTAGCTGATATTTGCGCCACCACACTTTTTGTAGAGCTAATGTTAAAACAATATATGCATAAAATTAAAATTAAAAAAATAAAAAGAGGACGCAAAGGAAGACAGTTCTTTCCTCACAGGAACTTTTCTACTTCCCAACCTTAGGCTTATATTTACATATGCTTATACTTGTTATGCCCCGTGAATTATTTCATTGACTCAAATATTTTGCAGTTGTTATATTTGTACTATTACTCTACTAGGAATATCTTTGATATTTAGATAAGTCTATATAATTTATTTATCTTTACATTTCCCCTGTTCTTTCAAGGCCTTTTGTCTTACTAGTTACTGCATTTCATCCCAACTCCCATGTTAGCTTTCTTTTTTCCTTTTGCAGCCAGTTCGTATAAATCTCATCTAGAGATTTGTACAAACTTCTGTTATTATTATTATTAATATTATTATTTTTGGTTTTCTGCTCTGATTTTTCATTGTGTTACCTTTTCCAGGTATATATTTCAATTCTGACCTCAAAATTCTCACTCACATTTTCACCTATACTCTGGTTAACTTTTGTGTTTATCAAACCACTTCAGTGTCATCCTGGGTTAAATGTTACTTTGGTAGCATTTGGTAGCCTGTGGTTCCCATCTTGCCAGCTCTTTACAGGGATAGCAGCTTTGCATTATATATCCTAGCTATGTTACCCGATATATTCTATAAACTTTAGCTTCCGTCTTATTCTCCTAGCAGTAAGCTTACTCCATGGGGAATCATTGCAGACCTCAGTAGGTTTGTTTCTTTTTTTTTTTTTTTCAGTTTAATTTTGTTAGGGTGATTTTATTTAATTGTGCCTCAAATCACACAGTGTCACTTGTAGTTCAGGCGTACGAATTCTGCCTCTACAGGTGTGCTCTTTGGGGGTGTCAAGAGAAGACAGGAAGTATTTTTTAAAAGATGTTAAGCTGGGAAGTCAAATTCTGCTTTCCCTGAGAGGTATGCAAATTTAAATGTATTCAACTGTCTTGTATGGATTACTTTTCTTTGAACTCCTTAGAATGTTGCTCGAATATGAATTGCTCACAGTTAAGGAAGTGTCCAGTGAAATATTTGAGGTTGATTTCGTGGTCTGCTCTGCTATATCTTTCCTTTTCTTGATTTATCCACTTCCAATTTCTGTTAAGAAGCAGCTGGAATCTTTGTAGACAATAGCCCTGCCGGACTGCAGTGCTGACTTGAATCTTAGAGGTGAAGCACCCCATAGACTGGTCGTGTCTTTAGAGGAAAACCCACATGCACAAGCTTCCTACAACTTGCTTCTTTCTTTCACCATTTTATGATTTTTGCCTGATTTTGTTTGCAGTCCAATGGCTCTAAAGGAACTTCACTTCAAGCCTCCAAAGCTATAGGGTATATGACTAAAAGGTGTCTTTAAAAAGATGGAAGCATAGAAATTCCTTACAGAAAATATTCCTATGTAAAAGTTAGCTACAATTATAAAGTTTTTTTTAATTATTTGAGGAAGCATTATTGATAGATCTTGAACTTTCAGGATATTGTAGCATTAGTAGTCCTGACTGAACTTATATGCACATATTTTATTAAGAATTCTGATCTGCATTTCTGCTTATAATTTAGAAAAAGGATGGATTTGTTTTGTTTTTTAATAAGTGACAGATGCATTTTAAAGAAAATTTTTATCAGCACTTTGCATCCACAACAGATCTAAACATTCAGGTTCACTTTGAGTTTAAACAGATAAACTCTTCAGACTATTATTCAGTTTTGATATAATTGAACTCTTGTTAGGGCAAATTAATTTACTCCAGAAAATATTACTCACGGAGACGAATGCATATTGGAAAACATAGACAACCAAAAAATCAGATTAAGTGATCAATATATTGCTAAGAAGCTAACATATTACTGAAGCTTGTGTGCACATTACACAACAGAAAGCTAAAGAACTAAAATCAATGAAATAATGCTTTAGGAAGACTTAGCTAACATGAAAATTGGAAAAAAAAATTTAAAAATATGAAAGTCTTAATGAGCACATATTAGACCACATAAAATTTTAGTGGATCTTTTGATCTGTTTTCTTTACATATGGTAACATATCAATATGCAGGTGGCCGTTCCCACTGCCATCACTCCTGCTCAAAGAAAGGACGATGAAACGGAACGTGTGTGGAAAATATAATATTCTCAGGCATTCAATAATTTTACCTATTAGACACTGGTGCTTAGTTACATAATAATATACAGGGGACTTGGGACAGACAACAAAACCTCCCTGTAGTGAATCTGAGGACCCTTCTGTCTGCTGGATTCACCCCAAATCACTCACTGTATAGTTTAATTTGTAGTTAAAGTGTTCTGATAAAATAGAGACTCGGTTGCCAGGAAAATCTAATTTGCAGCAATTTGCACAAAGACCAAGGCTATACAATTTCCAGCTGTCAACCAAAATGTCCATCATGAACATCATGGAGACACATCACCAGTTAATTCCCAAGTGCACCGGGATAAAAATCTACAGCAGGAACAAAGGTTTCTCTCACGCATTTCACTCACACGGTCTATTTCCCCCTTCACACTGTTTTCAGAATATGTTTGCTTGACTGTCCCCACTGCCATCTTTCTGGACTATGATTCCTTACCCTCAGAGCAACACGTATTCAAGGCCAGCTGTCCTCTTGGTAATATCCCTTGGTGCATCCTGGCCCACATCCTTCACTGCCGTCTAGGGTAATGTGCAGTGGCGCTTCACACTCACTTCTTCCATGGGCAAAAAGGCACACATCTTCTTTCTTGTTCCAGATTTCCACATTGCTAAAGTCCAATGTTACTTCACTGTTTGTTTTAATTTTTATATGGTTTTGATCTAATCTAGTTTAGATTTCAAGGAGCAATCCTCATATCCCTCTTAATTTTATCTTTATCTCTGAGCTAACCAAGGGGCTGAGTGTTCTTTCAAGACAATCCTAAAACACAAAAGATTTGTTAACCAAATCTGCTCTTTGCAATATGCACAACAAGAAGCTTATAGAATTCCTAACAGACTTTCTGTGTGCTTTTCCTGTCACATAATTCAGCAAGAAAAACTACAACTGAATATGTCAATATTTGTATTGTGAAGTCTTTCTTTTTCCTTTGTTGAGAGACACAAAACATGCAACCAAATGGATCTTACCTCTGTGGACTTTCCAGAAGTTTTCAGGGGTAGGAAAAACAAAGGAAAGGATTTCACATTTCTAAAGCTTGATTAAATCTCTAAACTGTCTAATTCCAGACAAAAGCTATCTCCTCATGCTTGCAAATTTCAAGTATCTCCATAAATCGCTTCCATTAGAAAATGCATTCTAGAATTTAATGCACTATTGATTACTTGCCAACAGGAAAACATCTTGAAAGGTCCTTATCTTAGAAGAAGAATTGCATTTTGAAAACTGCCTTTCAGTTCACAGCGTGATGCAAAGATAAAAAAAAAAAGCAACTGTTGAGGTACTAGAAGTATGAGAAAGCAAAAGCTGTCAACTCCGTGTTTTTCACTTTTTCCATTTAGTCTGGACATTTATAAAGCAAATTAATGTTTGGAAGTGTTGACATGACAACCAAAGTAAACGGGTCAAATTTTTGCCACAGGTGTAATCATTACAAAGTCTTATATCTTGGTTTGATTCTTCATAATGACAAGATGAAAAATAAAAGACATGAGGTATATGGGCCTCCTGAACTTAGCTGCAGTTGTTAAATTCTCAAGTTTCTCCAAATCCTGCTAATTAAAGAACCACTAACTTATTGCCCCAATATGACTTTTCATTATTGTTTTTAGACTACTCAACATAATTAAGCTACATTTTCACTGACTTTATTTAACTACTTTTTTCTATTTTATTTATGTAATTATCCCACATTCTCAGTTTAAACGACTGTCTCATGAAAAATAAAGGACTTATTTTTAAAATTTCCAAAGCAAGGAAATTACAGGATCATGCCATTTTTAGATAGCCTAACAAAAGAAGAGGTAGGCATCCGATGTGTCACTTAAGTCACTGCTTGGGATACTGCATGCCACATCAAGTACCTGTTTCAGATACTGACAGCACCAGTTCTGATCCAGGTTCCTGCTCATACACAGCCTGGGAGGCAGTAGATCATGGCTCAACTATTGGATCCCAACCATGAAGTCAGAGGCTTGCCCTGAGTTCTGAAATCTGTCTTTAGTCGCTGATAAACACTTGGGTAATAAATCAGAAAATGGAAGAATTCTCTACTTATCTGTCTCTTTGAATTAAAATTTAATACATTAAAAAAGCAAAATTTCACCAAATACTGAAGACATAAGTAAGACAAATGATTTCTTCTAAACAATGAAGGGAGAAATCATTCCTAATTTGCTTTAACAGGATGATACTTTTCTAATGCCAATTAGATAAAGTATTATTGAAATCAGGGAGAAAAATAGATCAGTATCCCTTATGAAATATAAAACTATTGAGCAAGTAACAGTAAATAAAATTGAAACATATGTAAAAATTATGATGTCTGTGACCAAATCATCTCAGGGACACGAGATGGCTACAACATTTGAAAACTGATTAATGCTATTTGCCATTTTCAATAAACTAAGAGATCAAACAGAAATTTAGCAGGAGATGTTAAGCAGATACATGGTTCCTGTCTGTGGCTTATCTGTCTCTGAAACGTCTAGGTTTCCAGAAAATTCTAAATTCTTTAATTTCAATGGGTCAAACTAAAAAAACTTGGTTTTTACTTGACTTATAGCAATACAGTGCTACTATGTTTGGGACCAGATATCATTTCTCTGCTTAGGTCATCATTATGAAGCATAGTTACGTTAGGCATGTTTGCAAACAGGATATTGTTCTTGGTGGGCTTGACCTAATCATATCATGTATTGATGCATTTGGGAGATTCACTGGACCCAAGTCCTCCACGGCTGACCTTCAGGATGGGGACAGATATGTGGCAAGTACAAATGAGTAAGGTTGACAGAAGGCAATGAGCTCCAGAGAAGAGCTCTTCTGGCAGACAGCTGAACATTCCTCTTACAAGGACCTGAACACAGAACCTAGATATGAGATCAGAAAAGGCATTACATTTATGATAATGATTAACATAGCCATAAAAATGAACTAATTCCTCCTAAGAAAGTTTCCTCTATTTTTCTTCTTGGCTTTCATAATTTTGTGATGTTTCAAGTAATTTTTATATAATGTATTCAATATTCATTATTATCTTTGAGAAAATAATACCTCAAGCTACTCTGACATAATGAAAAGTCTATTACTGACTTACTAGGTCTACAATTATGTTATGAAGATTTTATTTTCCTTGTATGTGAAGATTTTTCTTACATTTAATATTTTCCAGATTGTCCAGCTTCCAATATTTTAGATACAGAACATTTTATTAAATTAATGACAATACTTGAAAGATACAATATCCCAAAGGTAAGCTGACGTTGATATCTGGATACCCAGAACTCCAGTTTCTGTTCTCCATTGGTTGTAAGCAATATTGCTATACTGAATCTAAGATCACAGAGAAAGTTTCTTTCTCTCTTTTATCATGATTCATATCAGAAAAAAATAACAAAAATTATGATCATATCAGAACAGCAACAAAAAGTGAACATCTCTCCCTGAATATAAAGTTTGTGCAATCAGAGCCAAAAGTCAGGAAGAGGAAAAGGCTGGGAAGAGGCTGGACTCAACATATTTGACTATGTTGCACCATTAAGTATATTTAATTCAGCTCACAAACATGAGTACAATATCAAGACTGTTTTGAATACCCACCTGTGTTAAGTGTAACTGCTTGTTCATAGACCACAAAGAGTGTTAATGGACAGTGATTCTTAGTTTGATTCAAAGATAAATGTTAGGCAACTAGTGCATACAGAATGAAATTCTATTACAATAAGAGGGGACAGAATACCTAGGGTTCAGAGGAAAATAGCTGTTTTAATTTCCCTTTTGCTCAGTGAGGTATTTTTTCGTTTTCACTATGCATAAAATGCATAGGTCTTAAACATCTTTGTTTCGCAGAGGATAATATTTGCTAACAAATGAAAAGACCTGTCATCTGGGATATTTTGGCCATCCTGCTAGAGAGAGGTGACATTTACATTTTTTATTTTTTAAAGCAATCCATTAATGAATCAGATTCTTGGGGTTATAGGAGATGCATGATAATTACAGCAAAGCAATTCTCCTGTTAAATTTATATTAATACAAAGAGAACAGATTATAGTTCACATTAATGGCATCTTCTTTCCTTCAATTCCTGATTCAATCAGTTCTTGTTTAATTGGAAGCTACTTTAGTGATGGCTCATGTTGGGTATCAATTTGACTGAGTTATTATGCCCTAAGACATGGCAAAATCTTAATATAATATCTTTCTGGACTAACTTATCATTTGATTTAGTGAACTAAGGAGATCAATCTCACCAACACGTGTGGTGATCCCTCTGAGGAGCCAGGGACCTGAAGTGTGGCGACTGTGCTGAGAAAGACTGGGCACAAGGGATGCAAGGTAAGTGAAGCAATACGCACTTCATTGAACTCAACAGGGTATACATACTAGGCAGGTCACCTAGGCAACCACAGATAGCCCCTCAAAAGATAGCAAACAAGAAAATGAAGTAACAATCACCAGGCCTATTAGCCTTGAAGTAATCAACATGTTTTTCAGGAATGGATTCTGACAATCAGTCGTTCCCAGCCATGCTTGGCCAGTGAGGTAGCCACAGTCCCACGCAGGAAGTCTGCTTCCTGTGGCACTCTCTGTTGAGAGTGTAGGAGTTCTGGGGTCTTCAAGACTCTGATAAAGACTGGTTTGAGGGTGGGAGACGCATTTCCACTGGACAGTACAGTTCAGTCCAAATTCTGAAGAGTCTGAATAGAACAAAGAGACTAGAAAATGGTGAAGTTGTTCTCTGCTAGATTTGAGGAATCTGTCTTTTCTTACCCTCAGACACCAGTTTTCTTGGTGCTCATATTTTTGGACTTGAATTTACAACATTGGCTTCCCAGGTTCTCAGTCTTTGACTTTAGATTGGAACCACATGGCTGGCTCCAGGACCCATAGGTGGGAGGTAATATAATATCAGTCTTCCTAACTGTGTGAGCCAAATTCTGGTTGCAATACCTTACTATACAGTGCTCTGTATATCTTATTGGTTCTGTTTATTAACACTGATATGTCTTATCTTTATGTTAAGTGTTTTTCTATTTTCTCTTTCATGAACTAACTTTTGCTTATTTTCCAACACTTTGCCTAATAACTCCTTATCTTTTTAAAGATGAGAGACAGATTTTATGAAAATTCAGCAACATACCTTTGAATCAGAAGATAGTTCATTTGATTGTAATTTGAGGGGGATGTTTGTAAAGGTAAATATAAAATAGGCAAGTGTGTGCAATTTTGCTAAAAAATAAAACTTTAAATAAAAGTATGACATACATGGAAAATGAAATACGATGGAAGACCAAGCTGGCTTTTGTAGCAGTTCAGGTTCCCTCCTTGGTCTTCCCTTCTGAGCATGTGGAGAGAAATGAACACCAGGGGCATCTCCTTTCAAGACAGTGACATTGGAAGGTTTCTATCTTGTGTTAACTTTTTTCTATTCTTTAATGACAAGGGTAGATGCACTGCGTGTTTTATATTAGCCTAACTCCACAATGAGTACCTCTGTTGGATACAGCTTAAGGCAGGCTCCTTCAAGTTAGCTACATTTCCATATGTTTTCTTCATTTGTGGTTGTTTCGAAGAATGTGCTAAATCTCCAATCCAAGTGAATTAATACCAGGAGGAAAAGTGATTTTACCTCATGTTGCTATTGCAGAGGTGTCTTGATGCTTGAACTCACGAAGAGTTACTTTCTTATATGCTATTCTTGCTGTATGTGAGTATTGCAGTATTATAAGCAAACATATGTAGAGCATATATTTGATAAAATCATCCTAGTAAAAGATATCAAATGAAAACCCGGGCAAAAACTATGGATAGCATAGTTTAAAAAAAATTATGTTTTTTACAGTCAGAAGTTATTTGTCAAAAGTAAGGGTCTAAATAAAATTTAGGATATCTTGGCATGCCTATGTAAGTCTTTCCTGCAATCTCTCCTTTTTCTGAGAAGTGTTATTTTAATTTAAGCCCTGCAGAAAAGCATAAAGATGTCATAGAGGCGAAAAAACAAGACCGATTGTCCTATTCTCATATTCACCCCAAACATATTTTCAATATTTTACTTGTGACACTGGCTGTGTGTTTCCTTACTTGCCTAGCAGCTTTCCTGTGGACATCAGATAGATGTCATATGATTCAATTTAGTTGTGACAGTATCTTCTGGAATTACAGTTACTTAGTAGTTAATGGTTCAGTCCTACAGGACTACACCTACTTCCTAAAGGAAAATTGATCAGAAGTCTAGGCATCTAGAATTGCTGGTTGATTGGCCTTAAATTAAGGACTCCAACAGCTACCACTTCAAGTTCATTTAATTGATTACAAAAGCTCACAGGACCTAAGGGCAGATTCTAGTTACATTCACTGACTTATTATAAAGTGTATGACAAAGTATGTGCATAGGGACCCAGATGGGAGATATAAAAATCTTTGGGAAATTAAAGGAAAGCTTTGGGGGAATGGCAGAGATCCCTTGTACTTTACAATTTTTGCAGACTTCTGGGAACGTCTGCATTTTTCATCAAAGTGGAAATTCCAAGACTGTGTTCAGGGATTTGGGAGGTTTCATTATATACTTGACTGTCAACCTCCATGGTCCCAACAATTCCCAGGACACAGAGGCTTGGCATGATAGTTCCAAGCTAATAGTCATAGCTGCGTCTTTCTAGTCACAAGCACCATGCGGAAAAATCACCATCTTAAAAGATTCACTTACCATCACAGACATTCCAAAGAATTGGCTCTTTTGTTCCAGGAAACGAGGACAGAGATTAAGAGCATAACCATGGTAACACATGCTCATGTAGAAAGCAAGGCATTAACTTAGTATTGGCATCTCCATATAATTGGAAAAAAATAAACTTCTGCTTGAAATACGAAATACACTGGTAAATTTCAATTATCATAGCCTGTTAAATAAGTATTGATTTTTATTTTAAAGACATTAATATATGAAGATAACTCATTTTTGAATTGAGAACATAAAATATTTCAATGAAATGTTTTTATGAAACAAGAAATACATTTGAAGATATAGTTTGAATTCATTTATTGAAGTTACAAAATTTTGTTCCATTTTGTGTAAGATACCATTCAGGCTGATGTGAAGTCATTTTTTTTTTTTTTTGTATGTGAAACAAGAGATAAGAGAGAGAAAGAACTTTGATCCATCAGTTCATTCTTCAAATGGTCACTGTGATGGCGATTGTGCCAGGCTGAAACCAGGAGACGGGAACTCCATTGGGTCTTCTATATGGGAGGCGGGGCCCAAGCCTTTTGGAATATTGCCCACTTCTTCCTGAGACATGTTAGCAGAGGGCTGTATAGGGAGCAAAGCAGCTGAAACTTGAGCTGTGATCTGATATGGGATGCCAGTGTTGCGTGTGGTAACTTGACCTGTTGTGTCCTAACTATGGCACCAAAGTCAAGGTTTAAGAAGGCATGCTACCATCAAAAAAATTAAAAAAAAAATCTGGAATTAGGTATTTAATGATACTGCTATGTAAGATAATTGGTTAGATATATTAGTGAGATAGATATTGAAAGTTAGGACTCACAGAAAAGATAAAAATTGAACTAGTTTGGAAAGCAAAAATAGGATAATAAAAGCACCCAAAAATGCATGTGGTATTCTTAATGTCTCTCTCTTGTTCTCTCTCACACACTGACACACACCACAGAACATAATTTGGAACAGGACACACTAAAATCTGCAGAGAGAAGAAAATAACTTCAATATAATACAAAGTAGTACAGATAATTCACAAGGAAGAAATGCAGATTGCCAATAAACTACATTTTTAGTTTCATCAATAATATATAAATGGAGGCAAGTGTACTGTGAAGTGGAGCTACACTGCAGTATGCATCTCTATTTCCAAAAATGTTGGCTTCCCAGTGAAACTCTTAAATATATCTTGACAGCAGAATGCTGGACTTTCTACCATTGTCTATACCTACAGTGTCAGGATACATTATGTGACAGAATGATGGGCTTGTGACTGTTGGGAAGAATTATAAAATTGTAAAAATAAAAGGGAAGACAGTGGGGGGCACAGAGGAGGGAGGCTGGGAGTACAAGGGAAAATCCTTGAGCCTAAGGAACTGTATCACAAAGAGTAAAAAAAATTAAAAATAAAAATAATAATATAAATTCAAACAGAGACAAGTAATGACTTATCAAAGTTAGCATACTGAGCCTGGATGGAGGAGCATACAGTGACTTCAGGTGTGAGGTTGTATCACCTTAGGAAGCCAGTTTGTGCTTTAGAAGCTGTATGTTTTCTGAACATTTTGCGTCCATAAGGCTTCATGTATTGAAATTTTTTCTGTTAAACATTTATAGTGTTGAAAAATAGGAAAAGAAACAACCACAGTACTTGAACAGTAGTAGTGTCCGGTCAAGGTCTGACGTAGGAAAATATTGAAATATAACATAATCACAGAAGTCATAATTTCATAGAATATTTTATGCTATAGGAAAAGATATCAGAATCAATGTGAAGCAAAAATGTACACTATTAGAAGTATGTGTAGCAGTGAGCTTATTTTATATCCTTTATAAACATATGCATGTATTTAACTAACAAAAATTACTTATGATTTGTGGCAGGAAACTAATTGAAGCTTACTTTCTTTTTTCCCTTATAGTTAACAAAAATGTAATATTTACACCCACATTTTGTAATCTAACATTGTTTTAATGTAAAATAATTGTGCTTATCTCAGCAAATATAAAATTAATAAACCGACTCTAACCAAGCATTTCTGCAAACAGAAAGACTATGATGTCTTTATTTTCAAGGTTTCCTGAAACTCGTAAGATAGAACATTCCTACATCAAATCAGGGGCTGCTAGGAGGTTTCCCGAGGTGTTACAGGGAATACACAACCCCAAACCCGGCACAGAGCATAGTCTTGTTAATAATCTGACACAATTCCAAGTTACTATATTTGCTAGCAGCAAGGATTTCTAATGAAATCCACTGAAAAGACTTCTTGGAGTCCCCTGAGTAAGGAACACCTGACATCATTTTGTGTTACATCGATAGAAATATAAACTAAAAATTCTGAAACATATGAGGTATTTTAAGTTCCTAGCACATTTACATTTTTAAAAATACTTTTATTATTGTTTTATGATGCAGTTCCATAGGCTCTGGGATGTCCCGTTCCCTTCCTCAAATCTTCTTCGCCCTCTATTGATTTCGCTAGGTCTTTTCTCTATAAATCTGCCTTTCCAATAAAAATATGAATAAGTCTTTAAGAAAAAAAAAGAAATAGGAAGACCACAGCTCCACAGGAGAATAAAAATTTTTTTTATCATCTTCATCAACACTTAGCTAATTTTGTGATGTTCTTATTTCTTTCATTTCATGGCAGCCTTCATTAACCAGAAGATGAACGCTTTGAGTACAGAAGGCCTTATATATTATGTTTTTTGTAAATATATATCCTATTAAATATGACAGGCAGGTTATTTTATATATATGGTAATTATTTTGGCAGCTCAACTTCAGAAAAGAGGTCCCTAAAATAATACCAAACAATTAAATAAACATATATTCTATGTCCAAATAAGGCTGCTTTCTAAATTTAAATTTATTGACTTAATATTTAAATGTAAAATGGCTCACTGAGACATGACTGAGTAGGCTTGTGTTGTTCTCTAACTCGTGATGTTGTTGCAGTGAATATGGAATCAGAGTGTACTTTCTCACTTTATTCTTGTCTGCATTATTTAGAGGTATTGGTGTTTAAATGCCTGCTTTCTAGAGTCCAAAAGTTAAGAAACAATGAATTAAACACTATGCCAGTGTTTTTTGTTTTCTGATTAAGAAAATTAGAACAATTTTCTCAAGGGTGATGTGATTCCGTCAGGGGAGTTGTCGATGGTAAGGGGGCCCTTCGTGAGAGGTCTCGGTTCCCATCCCAGTTTAGCACCCTTGGAATGTTGACTCTGTAGATCGAGAACTTATCTTTTATACAAAAATATAAAGAAATATAATGTGCTTTATAGGATTCAGGTCCTAAAATGGTGCTTACATAAATTAATGACGAAGTACTTGTTTCACAAACTTACTAAATTAAGCGATACAGTATTTATATAGCTTTCTTTTTTGTAGTGGTATGATTGATAAAATGTAATAACACATTTCTATTGAGCTTTTCATCAAATCATCTGTTTCTGAAAGTTAAGTCTCAGTTCTGCAAGTTTCAATCTTTTTTTGTCAAAATCAAAAAGGAACTCAGAGAAATGACAGTGACAAAACGAATCTGAAAAGAACACTTTAGCCATTCAGTTTATTTTATTTTATTTTATTGCCTACTTTTTGGGGGAATTCCTGTAATTTCACTTGTTAAGTTCAATTTTTTTTTCTCTTCAATGAATTTTCATTTTCTCCTGAAACAGAGAGTGCCAGGGAAATAACAGTCAAGTCAAGCTTTTCTGAGTCACCCTGATAGACATGTGACTTCCAAATAAAATATCAAGACTAAGAACGTGATGCCAGCCCTTTGAGTCGTCAGGAACGAATAGGTTCTAGACTTTCTCATCTCCAAGTTAATCATTAGTATTATACAGTTTTACCAAACGGATGCATTTCTGTTGTGTGTATTTAAAACTCTAGTTTTCAAGTGCAGTGCTGAGAGACATGGAAAACAAAAAACCAGCCAGGAAACGACAAGCCCGCAAGAGAATGCTGATGCGTCAGAACTGGGTTTACTGCACAAATACAGATAATGGTTCATATTTTAAATATATTTGTGTATAATTTCAGTCATATATTACTGGCTAAATTATTTCATAACTTATTAAGCGTTTAGCAGATTTGAGCAAAATTGTATTTTTTACATGTAATTTAAAAAATTTTTAAATGTTTCCCCAGAAGAACTGCATCGAAGAATTGAAAAACCTGATATGCTGTTAATATCCTTTTGATTCCACAATAGGTTGCGAGGGCAGAGATACCTCCCGCTTTCTTAGAACGTGTGGGAGTATGTTGAGTATAATCTATCAAGACTGTAACAGGTGACTTGTACATAACAGATTCTTAAGTGCGTTAGACATTAGCAAGAACTGTCGAGACTTACAGGGGTTGAAGCAGCCCAGAACCCTCCTCGTAGGGTCTGATGATGTCAGAACAGCAGCCATGAGCCCCAGGTGCTCCTCAGGGATAAAATAATTGTAGATTTTCTTACGGACTCAGGAGAGGAGCTTTCTCTAGTCGGTCTTATTTAGTTCCAACTTTGGCGCCCCATCTCTCTTATACTGATCTTCAGGGTCACTCGGGAGCACCAAAATTAGCTCAGAAAGCGTTGAACAGACAGCAGACAGCAGGCCTAGAATTGCTCAGCTTGCACCTTACTGGGCAGGCTCCCAATCTGCCTTTTCCTACACCTCACCAGGTAGGACGCAGAGTTCAGTTATTCCTCACTTGCTAAGTTATTGACGATTTCTCTGCTCATCAACCTAAGACTGTTCTACTCAATTGTTAATACATGACTTGTTAGAGATAAAAGTCCTGTGGAATCTTGCCTGAATACTATAAACTGCCAAGTTTAAATATAGTTTTAAAAATTCAGATTTTTAAATATTTTCTTTGTGGTACAGTTTTGCAGGTAGGGGATTCCCTCCTCCTGTCATGTTTTCCTTCGTGTTATTACAACAGTCACAACAGTCCAAGTCCAATGTTCTGATCAAGGACACATTTTATTGCCGTCTGAGCTTATAGAAGTAGAAATTACAATAGAAATAAGGAGATACCATTTACATTTCACATAGGAGGAATCTATGCAACTTTTTTTGGAAAGATTTATTTTATTTTTATTGCAAAGTCAGAGGAGAGACAGAGAGAAATAGCAGCTGTGATTAGAACCGGTGCCCATAGGGGTTCCTAGAGCAGTTAAGGTGAGGACTTTAGCCGCTAGGCCTGGGAGCCGGGCCCTGTATGCAAACCTCAGCAGCAGGTTGGCCTACTATGCCACAATCCCTACCCTATGTTTTTTTTTTTTTCTGTTAGGCATAATCTTTTCTCTTTCTCTCTCTCTCTTTTTATTAAAGAGGCATTGCATTATGTGACACAGTGTTATGGTGTTAGGCATAATCTTACACTTGTCTTGCATGCATTTATTCTCAGTTCCCATGCAGGCTGTTTTTCTAATTTCCCCTGTGAGAAACATGACACCCTCATCATTTTATGGAGAGAGACAATAATAACAACAAATACTGTTGGCAAGTTAAATGATTCTGGCAAAATTTTTAAGAAATATGTATTTTTTAAAAGCAGAGTTAATAGTTCACTAGGTGTCCTACCCGTTTTCCAGGCATCTGTTTCATTATCCCGAGTCTCACACTCCACTGTTTCTGTGCATGGAATGGAAATAATGTTGACATCATGAAATGAGATGATCTATATAAATGAGATCTTTTATTTTATAAAAATGGATTGTTTTGGGAAAATGAGAACATAACCACTGAAGGGGTATGACATAGCAGCTGTTGAATACTATACTTACAGAACCAGAGTGCAATTTCCAAGGGTGTGCCAGAATATGCTCTCTAATTTTGTTTTTCAAAACAAAATTACTGAGAGTGGTTAGCTCTGAGGCACGGTCCAATTATCTTAATGGAACTGGCCAGGGAACAGAGGTTAATAATCCCATCTTTCTCAAGGTCTTGGTTTTAATTTGATACTCAAAAAACAAAAGGAAATTTCCACATTGCCAAAGTAGCACCCAGATTAGTTATACTTCCGTTTTCTAGTGACCAAATTTTCCTCTTCATTTCTGCAGCCTGTTATTCTGTTTGGGTTTCTGTTTAGCTTAAGGCTAAACTATCTTTACCATCAGAACAAAACTGGAAAGATGGTCAAGGCCTTTAATCATCAAAGGTATTTGACAGCATAAGAAAATTTAGAGCAAAGAAACAATGTAAATGGGTGATTATTACTGTATTACATGCTTTTCAATTATTTAGATAGCTGTATTTTGTCTTTGGTAGAGGCATGTAGTATTAATGAGGCTCATCTGTTCTATTTCAGCCAAATCCATTTGAATTAAATTGGAATATTGAACTTTCGCACATATTAGTCCATATTTACTCTTAAACTTCCTAGGACATAACGCATGTAGGGTGTACACACAGGTTAAAAGGTAATAGAAGACACAACCATAATTGTAAAAATAAATAAGGTAAGTGGAAGCATCTCTTAATAATTCAGTATAAGTGAGAGTGTGCTTTATAAGGAAAAATAATCACAAGCATGTAAATGAACCGTGTAATAAATGCCAAACATTTTTTTCCAATATTCAAATTAGATCATTAATTGTAATCTACACTGAAAAATTCATGAGAATTTTGTGGGTGGTTTCATTGCCCTTTTTGCTGAGTACATATGTGCTGAAAAATAGGTCAGAATCATGAAAATTTTCAAAACACTGCAAAATTTCATGTAGTGTTGCTTGTGAACAGAAGATAGCAAGGATTGGAATGCTAGATTTTTGACACTAATTTAATAAGATACACTAGTTTAATCAAAGTTATCTGTTTTTTAATATATTTAAGAAGAACAAAGTTTTGAAAATAGGATTTTATTAAACATATGACCTCAGAGTCCAGGTGGAAAGCAGGAAGCACCCACAGGTCAAAGCAGTCTGAAACAATAGACGCCAATCTGGAGGCACCACAATGGTGAATGTTGAGATTGCAGGACCGTTGTAAGTGGAAACAGCTTAGTACTGATATGAAAATAAACACATCAACCAATGGAACAGAATGGAGATCCCCAGATTTCATTTTGTATAAATTTTATAAATCACATCATGATATTCACTGCAAAATGTTTAAAGAGCAAGTTTAGATGATGTTAAATTTAAGATGTAGAGAGGGATAGGTTTAAGTAATCAGTCTTCAAAATATTGATATTCTAATCAAGAAAATGTGTACTTTGGTTTACCTATGCAAATTCAACCAAAGATTTTCACATTTCTTAAGAAGTGTTTTCTGTATTTGGAATATTTTATGCTAGCTCAGGTGACCTACATAACTGAATTAGGGAGATCCTCGCTAAAAATGATGTATTGGATCTTTCTGCATGTTTGCTGCTTCTTATAAATGTAAAAACAATGATTATCATCTTGAGGCTCAGTAAAGACTTGTGCACCGTGGATCTGGCTCTCCTTCAGCTATATCCTACGTGAACTCCACACGCAAGCAGATTTATCCTAAAATAAACAAAATTGACACACTCAGACATTGATATACAGAAATCCTTGAAGCACTCATACCCTGGGCAGTGATTTGCAATCTGTGTGTAAGTGAAGGTCTCACTAAGCGAGTAAGATTTAATTTGAAACTTTTCTGACAAGTAGGGATTACCAACTTCAAATTAATTGTAAAATGTACTTTCTAGGGCCCGGCGCGATGGCGCAGTGGTTAAGGTCCTCGCCTTGCACGCCCGGGATCCCATATGGGCGCCGGTTCTAATCCCAGCAGCCCCGCTTCCCTTCCAGCTCCCTGCTTGTGGTCTGGGAAAGCAGTCAAGGACGGTCCAAACATTTGGGACCCTGCACCCGCGTGGGAGACCCGGAAGAGGTTCCTGGCTTCGGATCGGCATAGCATCGGCTGTTGCGCTCACTTGGCGAGTGAATCATCGGATGGAAGATCTTCCTCTCTGTCTCTCCTCTCTGTATATCCGCCTTTCCAATAAAAAATAAAATAAATCTTAAAGAAAAAAAAATGTACTTGAGATTTTGGATTGGGTGTAGGAATGACAAGTGAAGTTGGATATGTTATTAGTTAATTATATCACATAAGTACTACTTTCTTTCTGCCGGGGATCTTAAGATTTAGCATTTACCTGAGGTAAATACCAGTAAAATATAGTATTCAAATATATTTAAAATCATTCTCAAATTATAGTGTCATTATCATATTGTTGATTTACAGAAGGACATACATTCTGTATTATATGAAACATTAAAGCCAGTGTTTTATTTAAGCTTAAAGGAAAAAATAACAAGTTCCCAAGGTTAATTTTATGTAAGTGAAGATTTATAATTGGTAGGTTATGGATGAAAAATTTAGTATCCTCTCGGTGGAGTTCGTTATTTTAATGAATGGGGAAAGGAGAGCCATGTTTCATTTCACTGTCTGTCAGGAGATCACTCCAAGAGCCATGCAGTTATGGGTCATTTTGGTGCTAACATTTGCACACATTAGGTATTACCAACAATCCAATCTAATCTAACGGAACAGTTGACTAAAATGAGTGCATTGCCCTCTTCCCTCTCCCACCCATCCTGTCGGAATCACCAAGTGTCAAGATTTGATTTTGCTAATGAGGGCTCTTTCTTTTTCTTCCTTCCTTCCTTCCTTCCTTCCTTCCTTCCTTCCTTCCTTCCTTCCTTCCTTCCTTCCTTCCTCCCTTCCTTCCTTCCTTCCTCTCTTTCTTTTTCTTTCTTTCTCTTTCTTTGTTTCTTTGTTTCTTTGTTTCTTTGTTTCTTTGTTTCTTTGTTTCTTTCTTTCTTTGTTTCTTTCTTTCTTTCTTTCTTTCTTTCTTTCTTTCTTTCTCTTTTTAAGATTTATTTATTTCTATTGGAAAGTCAGAGATATTCACAGAGAAGCAGAGACAGAGAAGAATATCTTCCCTCCAATAATTCACTTCCCAAGTAACCACAATGGCTGGTGCTGCACCTAACCGAAGCCAGGAGCCAGGAACTTCTTCTAGGTCTCCCACATGTGTGCAGGGCCCCCAAACTTTGGACCGTCCTCGACTGCTTTCCCAGGCTACAAGCAGGGAGCTGGATGGGAAGTGGAGCTGCCAGGATTAGAAACAGCGCCCATATGGAATCCTTGGCGCGTTCAAGGCAAGGACTCTAGCTGCTAGGCCACCGTGTCGGGCCCTGGGTTTTTTCAATGTAGTATACATTTATTCTGATCTATCATTTTGGGTGCAGAATTCTAGAAGCTTGATAATAATAGAATGAAACTTGAGATTTACTTTCTTAGAAATGAAAGTATAGTATATATTTCAAATTATTTTGTTATTTTGTTTAATATTTGCTTTATGTATAATTTTATTGAATTTATCATTACATAAGGAATGATTCTGAAAATCCATCTTTGATTCTTTTCAATATTTCCTTTTTATTGGAAATATCAAGGACGTTTGTGTGTGTGTATGTGTGTGTGAGAGAGAGCGAAATAAAGAGGTAAAATAATGGTATAGTTTTATAACCTCACATGGTTGAATAAAATAAAATTATATATGGCCTATAGGCAGTAATTAAAAGCAAACCATAGTATGTTTTTTACTGATAAAGCCTCATTGCCTTCAGACACTATGTTTCCTGATGCATTTCCTATGCAGTATTCTATCAATATTGACATTGACAGTGTTCCTAAATAATCCACAGTCAAATCAAGGAAAAGTTCAAAATGGATCTGCCACTATAAAGCAGAAATATTTACTATAAAATTTCAACAGAGTTCATTATTGCATCTGCCTCCAGCAAATAAGGACACAATGGAAATGAAGGTATCTTCCATCCCCTTAAACCCTGAAGAAGAAAATCACACATAATCAATGAATCTTGCTTTATGGAAGCTATGGGGAATTAGTAATAGGTCATGTGACATTCCTATTCTGACAGCATCAGCTTCTTCTGACTACGTTACTGTTGGGCTAAGACACTTTCTGCAGCATCTTTGGCCTTGTCATAGCTTTGCCAGTAATCCTCCAGACTATCAATTATTTAGTGCAAACAGCATTAAATATCCATTCAAGAATGAGTATTTACAAAGATAGATGTAGAAATAAAATGTCCAGTAAAGCACATTAATTGAATATACTTAGAATAGTTAGGATCTGACCTGCATCTAGCACAAGAGGAGCTATAAACACCATCAAGGATGAGCTTACACTGGGAATATAGTCTTCCCATTTTTTTTAAACAATAAATCATTCCCAAGCTCCGACTTGCTATAAGATCCTTGGAAGGGGAAGCAGTTCTTCTCTGATAAAGGAGATTTTTGAAGTTTCAGATTTTGAGAGACCATGAGAATAACAGAAGCTTAGCGTATTATCCATTTTCTGGGGAATGAATTTCAATGACTAAAAACTAAAGAGGTCTTTTGGAAAGGCCTATTCAGTTTCAATTTGGGAGATTTCCAAAGAAATTAGTGTCTGGATAAAACTGAAAGTTGTTAAACATTCTCATGGTCATTTGAATGAGGCTCTAAGTCAAATTAGTTCTCAACTTATTTGGACGATAAAAGGAGATAGAAAATCTTAGGCTATCTGAGCAAGGTTTTTTCTCTCGGGGGCGGGGAGTCCCAATTCCTTTAGATGCCTGCATTCAGAACTGTATTTCAAGGATCAGACCCTGAAATGTTATCATTGCTCATTTCCAGAAGTGAATGTCTGGTGTTCCTTCTGGGCATTACGCTGACTTTGGAATTTATAGCGTGACACACTTCACCCATGATTCAGATTGTCCTAAGAAGGGTGGAAGGGGAGTATCCAAGCAATAGAAGGTAGGGGAGTACTGAATCCTTTCCAACAGTGCAGACAGCATATTTTATAACAGAGACTCAATCCTCTTGGGATTCACCTGCCTACTTGCCTACTTACAGTCTTTATCCTTTACCTTGTAAAAACTTATAGAGATTGTGGGATGACTGACTTCACTCAGCAGGCTCTTCCTTAGAAAAGAAAGACTGGGCTTTGCACTGATGAAAGAATGTCTTGATATCCATTATAACATGCTCAGGTTTATATTCTAAAATAGCAAATGCCAGGCTTGCTTTAAAATCTCTCTTAATGATGTGGGATCATGAATATATATATTAGAGTACATACAGTTATTTTAGAGTTTACTGTGTGGATCATGAATGCTATTTCTACCTTGGTTCTTCCTCACCTTTGTCTCAGTGACAATTGTGATATTAATCACAACATCATGTGATGCCTGAATGAAGTGAAACACTAGAGCACAAGTCCTTGCACTGTGATAAGGAAAATGAAGGAGAAAAATATGTTCTGAGATTCACAGATAAGAATGCCATGCACTTTTGAATATAGAACTCCATTTATGTCCATGTTGATGTATTCTCTGAAAACATAGAAATATTGCCCAATTTTTTCCTTAAGCTGTTGATAATATCACATCAACAAGTATGTGTTTGAAGCAGTGTTTTTGTTTCTTTTACCTCTTCTGTGTCTTCACTTTGTTTTTCTGCATATTAAACAATGATTCATGTATCAAAGTAGCATGGACAAGAAAAAAAAATCACTTGCTATCAGATCAGTTCCATACCTCAAAGTTATTTAATTATCTTTCTTTTCTACAAATCTCAGATATAATAGATAATGAGGCTAAGAGCTCATGTTATTAAAAAAAAAAAAAACCACAAAACCCTAACAAGAGCAAAACAGCAGCGCTTTAATGGCTAAAGCTGTTAGTGGTTTTGTGGTGTCAGATTATGGTTGTTCTTCCTGTGTGATATCCTCATTTACGTGAATTTTGACGACTGTAATGCCTTTTCATGGGATTTTAATGGAATGTAATGATTCGGCCAGAATACAGAAAAGAAAGGAAAGAAGGGAAGGAAGGAGGGAGGGAGGAAGGGAGGAAGGAAGATCAAACTGGAGAATCAGGTTGGAGGCAATGTGAGAAGCAGGAAGACAGGTGAGTCAAGGACTTAAAGTGCCTCAGTGTATTTTTAAAATATTGGTTGCATATAATTTTATAGAGTGCAAGTGTATTTTCCCCTCAAACTACAGTAGTGGCTTTCTTTTTTCCATTATGACAGCAAAAATAGTCAATAAAACTCATGAAAATTGCAAGCAACAATCACCCACTGTATTGGTTCCTAAAATATAAGCTTAAATGTTCTTTTCAAATGAATTCTTCAACCTGATTTCTCAAATATCGGGATCAAGTTAGTTTTGCTCACTGAGGGAATCCAATCATCCGTTGTTGCCCATTTAGTCTCAGAAATTTCAAATTATTGTTTGTTGTCCAGTGCTACACTCAATTTTGAAAAGAATTCTATTACAAATTATACTACAAAAACAGGAAATGGAAAGATTAATGCTAGGAGCAAACATATGAAAAAATTACACGGTTTTTAAATTTTTTTTTTTTAGATTTAAACTCGAAAGAGCAAAAAATGCTTGCTGAGGCGGATGAATGGTGTTTGGAAAAGCTTCGGAGGAGAGCATTTGCCTGTCCGCTGAGCTGTCAGTTAGAATGTTCACTTCCTGTTTTGGAGTACCTACGCTCCTTACTCTTGTTTCTCACTAATGCAGAACATGAAAGGCATCAGTGGAGGCTGAAGTGTTTAGATTTCTTCCACTCAGGTGGAGACTTAGAATTCCCAGCTGCTGGCTTTTGCCTTACCCCAACACTGGCTGTTGTGGGCATTTAGTTGAGTGAACCAGTGGTAGGAAATTTTTTTTTGCCCTTTCTCTTTGCTTCTTTGTATCTCAAATTAATAAGCAGATAGATGAAATAGGTGGGACAATAAAGGAAACAGCATGGTAAACCTATAAGCTATAGATTGAGAGAAACTAGTGTAGGCCATATTTCTGATAATAAGTTAATAGAAAAATATCAAATTATTTTTGCTGTGAATTTTACCTCTCCCTACTTCTTAGTCATTTGTATCTTTTTTTATTAAGCTCTTGTAATTCATTAATTGATTATCCATAAGAGACTTTTTGATTGCTTGTAGGCACCTGAGGTTGTAAATGTTCCTTTCAATACTGTTTGTGCTGCATCTCATGGGTAATGATGTTTTTGTTTTTCTGTCCTTTCTTTAGCGCCACATGGGTCATGCAGTAGCATCAATTTCTACAAGACAGTTTTTGATTTTCTTTTGCATCGCTCTAGTGATGCATTGGTAATTCTGTAGCATGTTGAACTTCATGTTGATGAAATGTTCTGTTTTTTTTCCCCTTGCTGGGGACTGTGTTTTCTGGCTCTATATTTAAGGGGATGTGTAGTGGATGTGTTGCAGAGGCTGACATGTCCAGATGTGGAGACATAGCACAATATGTCTCTCTGCATCCAGACCAAAAATGGACTCCCATTGAAACAACTGAAAACACCTGACAGTAGGATGCTGGACTGTTTGACATTGTCCATGCCTACAATGTTGGGAAACACCTCAACAGCATCATAATGGACTTTTGACTGTTCATGAAGGACCACCCACTATAACACTAGAGCGGAAGTCAGTGGGGGGGGGGGAAGAACTTAGGGAAGTGATGGGAAATCCAAGAGCCTATGGAGCTGTATTATATAAAAAAATTAAAATTTTAAAAATATATATATATGAGAAATCAAATAGCTCATTAAAATAATTCAATTAAAATGGATTATATGCATGCATTAATTATTATGTATATTTATTAATATAAGAGACACAAATGACCAATAATTATATGAAAAATGCCCAGCATCAAAGCATCATCAATCACTGAGGAAATTAAAATTAAATCACTGTGTGATATCAAGTCACACCTGTCTGAGTGACTATTATAAAAATGATGAAAGATAACACACATTGGCAAGGATGTGGAGGAAAGGGAAACCTTGCAGCTGGTGGAAATGCACATTACTGCAGTCATTATGGAAAACTTCTTGTAAATTCCTCAAAAAATTAAAAAAATGAAATTATTATGTGATCCAACAATGCTAAAACAGGAGACCAGAGCTCAATCTGTGTCTCCCACATGAGTGACACAGACCTGACTACTTGACGCATCATACACTTCTTTCAAGGGTGTACTTTGGTAAGAAGCTGGAATAAAAATGAAGTTCAGACTGAAAACCAGTCACTCCAGTGTGGGATTTGGTCATCTTGAGCAATTTCTTAAACACTATGCCAAACAGACAGCTTTCCTTAAGCTCTTGGAGATCTTTGAGCAGGAGGCTAACAGCAGAGGTACATGGTATACATATATTCAATTCAAAGTTATTCTTTAACTTCTTAATGTAATAACAACTGGGAAAGGAACAATTATTCCTAAATCAAAGAAGAATCACTCTCAAAGATTCATTCCTTTTAATGTTAATTAATTCCATAAATTTAAATAGTTGGAAAAGGTGTGATTTTATGGACTGTGCACAAGTGACTATTATCTACACATAAAAGATCTATTTATATGAATATCACATCAATGGCTGTGGAAGAAAGAAACAATATTTGAAACACCAATTTGAAGGGACCCAAAGCATATGTTACTTCTTCAGCCAGGTGTATTTTTCATGTCAAAATACCAATTACTTTGCTCTTGATTTCTGATAGATAATTTGATTTTATTCCATTCACTTTTAAAACCCCTTTTGCTGCTTGCTCAAATAAATTCAACTTATTTGTAGACACATTTATGGATCCAGTGAGTGTTTCATCTGTATTTCCATGTGCAATTTTTATAGTGTTTATTGTATTTGAAAGATGAAGTTATAGTGAGGGAAGGAGACAGCTGCCAGCCATTTGCTGGGGCTCCTTCCTCAAACAGCCGTAGTATTATTTGGCCAAGCTAAAGCTAGAGGAGCCAGGAGTTTTTTCTGGGTTTCTCATCTACATGCCATGGTTCCATGCACTTGGACCATCTTCCGTTTCCCTAGACCAGTAGCAGAGAGCTGGATTGGAAGTGGGGCTGCTGGACTGCAGCTGACAATCATTTATGATGCTGGCATTGTAAGCACAGGTGCCAAGTCACCAACAATGTACATTTTATGTTATTAATGCTTTTCTCAGATTAATATAAAATAACTTACAAAGGATTCCAAAATAGAGAAGTAAATGTAAAGTTCAACAAGTAGGGTAGATCTTTGAGTCATTTTGTGCAATAACTATATACTCTTGCATTTCTCATTATTAAATAATTTTAACATTTTTGAAATATTAAATATTTTCACAATAACCAGTATGTTAATCATTGTTCTCTTTAGTTAATAATTTGAATCTTTTTATCTTTATAATGGAGGCAGATGTGTTATTATTAGTATGCCATCCAGGAAAACAACATCATTTTTAAGTAAATCAATTTCTGTGTAACAAATGATAAATAGAAACAGGTCATTTAGGAAAGTTTCAAGAGAAACTTAAGTGTTTGACAAAACCAGAAAATGCAGGCACCAGTTAATGAAAAATGTTGATAATGTGAGCAGTGTCCAAGGGTCAAAGGGTCTTTTGCATGCAGTTTAGCCTGAACCCAAGGCATGGCCTCAAGAAACGAATATAAGGACTTGATTTCCCCAGACACAAGGACAAATGAGAGAAAATAGATAATTTTATGTCTTGGGTTTTAAGAGAAACAAGAATGAATTAAGAGCTGATGAACAGGAAATAAAAAGCAAATTCCTAAGCACATTGCAAATTTGGTTTTAATAAATTGTATTTTAAAAGTTGCTTAACTATTGCATGTCAACCGGATATTCTCCTGCAGCGTGCTATAGTTAGGTTTATCTCCCAAATTCCTGTGGCTTTTGTTTATACATATATGAGGGAAGAAAAAAAGGAAATACATGTGGGAGAGTCGAGGGCAGAGGAACCTGCATCCATGTGGGAGATCAGCAGAACCCTCCTGGCTCCCAGCTTCAGATCAGACCAGCAGTTGCTGCTGCAGCCATTTGGGGCGTAAAGCTTCTAATGAAAAATTTCTCTTTTTCTCCTTCTCTGTAAAATCTGCCATTCAAATTAAGGGGGGGGGGGGATATTTCTTTTAAAGTATAAAATGAACATTTTCAAATAAATAGTAAAGATGATTTTCAAATAAAAATAAACATTTTTATAAAGAAATTAGGGCCTGGCAGGGTGGTCTAGTGCCCAAAGTCCTCGCCTTGGATGCGCCAGGATCCCATGTGGGTGCCGGTTCTATCCCGGCAGCCCTGCTTCCCATCCAGCTCCCTGCTTGTGGCCTGGGAAACCAGTTGAGGACGGTCCAAAGCCTTGGGACCCGGCACCCACGTGCGAGACCAGGAAGAGGAACTGGGTTCGGATCGGCGCAGCACCGGCTGTTGGGAAGTGAATTGTAGGATGAAAGATATTTCTGTCTCTCCTTTCTGTATTTATCTGACTTTGCAATAAAAATGAATAAGTCTTTTAAAAAAAGACATTACACACATGCAATATGCTTCCTACATGAGCAGTTTAAATATATCAACAATTGGAAAGAATTACAGCATACAGTGTGACTTTGCAATACATGCATATATATTACAGTTATGAATGTTTTCCTTCTTTCATGTTTCGTGTTTGGAAGCATGCATATCCATTCTTCTATTTACCAAAATATATATATTAATTTATTGTGAACTGTAGTCCAGCTCACAATGCTAACCTGGAATTTATTTCTTTGCTCTTCGGCATTTATTATTCAACCTCAACCCCAGTCTCTCTCGCTCTCTATTTCTCCCTCTCACCTGGTCACTCTCTACCTTGTAATCCTCTGGTAATCACGACTTGGTGTTCATATTGAGTTTTCTTTCCATGAATGAGGGAGATAATGGAGTATTTGTCTCTCAGATTCACTCACTATGGAACATTTGTCGCTCAGACTCAGACATTGGGGTACCAATGACAGAATTTAACTTTTTGTGGTTGGATATTATTCCATTCTGTGTATGTAGCACTTTTTCTTTATCTGTTTATCTGATTCTGAACACCTTGGTTGATTCCTTTTTTGACTTTTGTGAATAGTACTGTAATAAACATGGAGAGACAATTTTCCATTTTATATAATGATATTATATCTTTTAACATTACAAGCAGTAGTGGTATTACTAGATCATTTGGCAGCTTTAGTTCTTTGTTCTTTTTTTTTTTTGAGATCCTACATACTGTTTTACATAGTGGTTCTATCAAAACTTGTTGTTCTACTACAACTGCAAGATTGGATTTTTTTGTTGCTGTTTAGTTTTTAAATTCCTTAAGTATTCTGAATATTAATATTTTGAAAAAATAGAAGCTTGAAAATATAGTGTACTATTCAGTCAACTTTTTTCACTATTATGTTTTATTTTCTCTTCCATGTACAAGCTTTTAAGGCTGATGTAATCCCATTTCTTTCCTTTTGCTTTTGTTATGGTTGTTTTGATGGACCTAATCCAAAAAAAGGAAAAATCGAAAAATCTGACTGTTTTCCCAAAAGTTTCATCTAGAAATGTAACCAGTTTTAAGTTTTATATGTTTATCTTTGATTTATTAAATTGATTGATAAAATGCCTACCTTGTTTATTGAAACGACCATCCTTTTCCTCATGTATGTTGTTAGAAGTTTCGTTACAAATAAGTTGAATGTGTGTATATGGAATAATTTCGGGGCTTCCTGTTTGTTCCCTCGTCTATCCGCATGCCGGTTCCCACGCCATCACTTTGATTGTATGCTGAGGCTATTCTCGATCTTTTGTTGTTTCATTTGAGCTTTAGGGTTGTTTTCTCTAATTCTGTAAAAAGTGTCATTGACATTTTCATAGAGACTGCACGGAATCTGAAGATTGCTACAGGAAAGATGCACATATAGCAGTATTAATTACTCTGGTGATTTTCTGTCCACTCTGTTTCCCTTAATGACGTTTCATAATTTCATTGTTGAGATGACTTTCCTGATAAACGTATTCCTCGACACTTCATGTTTCCTGTGTAGCTACTGGGAATGGCATTAGTTTATTGACTTTTCAGCAAGATACCTATTTGTGTGTAAAAATGGTATGTTTGATTCATTTATAAAATGTCCTCTGAATCATGGATATTTTCATTCTCTTTCTAATTGCAATGCCTTTCCTTTCATTCTCTTCTCTATTACTCTTGATATGATTTTCAATACCATATTGAATAAAGGTGATTAAGGAAAAACTTTGTCTTGGTCCAGATCTGAGGGGAAATGCTTTCATGTCTTTAAGTTTTCAGTATGATATTAGCTTTGGGTTTTTTTATAGATAGATTTTATTAGTTTTGAAGTATGTTTGTACTGTACCTGATTCTTAAGAGTTTTTTTTTTTTAAAGTGAAATGATGCTGAATCTTACCAATTATTCTGTGTCTATTGTAAAAACAACATAATTTGCTCTTCACTGTGTTGATATGATTTATTATGATTATAGATTTACACCTACTGGGCTATGCTTGCATCTCCAGGGTAAATTCTACTTGATCAAGATATATGAACTTTTAAAAAGTATTGTTATATCTGGTTTGCTAATATTTTCTTATAAATTTTACATCCGGGCCTGGCATGGCAAACTAGGGGCTAGCGAGTCCTCCCCTCGCTCTGTTTTGCTAATTTTTATTTAAGATAAGAATATATAGTCCTATGATATTCTATAAGAACACATGATGCTCTCTGCATCATATTCTGTTTTGGTTGATGGGTTCCATAGCTTGTGCTCTTCACTTTAAGTAAAAGCAACAAAGGAGTCACCAGGCTATAGACCCTAATGGTAGAACTGTTGGTGAATTTCAGCAGCAACATTTTCTAAAGTTTGCTTTTTTTGCTGTGTTTTCTAGAAGTTCACATCACACTGGATATAAGGTATGTTATGCGTTTTATTTTACCTCCTCACCTGATTACCATAACTTATGATTTTCTCATTTTAAAAGATTTGATTAGTTAGAGTTACAGAGAGAGGGAGACATATGCACAGAGGGGATAGGGGAAGGAAGATAAGAGAGAGGAAAACAGAGATTCCATTCAATGATTCACTCCAAATGTTCCAAATGTTCAGCACAGAACCAGGCTAAAGTCACTGGACAGGTGCTTCATCCAGGTCTCCCACATGGGTAGCAGGCACTTGAACCCTCTCCCACTGTTTCCCCAGGCCACTCTTAGGAGCTGGATTTGAAATGGAGTGGCTGAAATTCTAACCAGAATGATGATATAAAATAACAGCATTATAAATAGTCAGTTTAGCCCTCGATGCCACAATGGCTGCCCCTAGAATCTGTTTCATAAAATATATAATTGGCTAATATTTCATTTTGGAAAACAATTGCATTTCATTTATTTGAAAGAGTTACAGATAGAGGTGGAAGGCGAGCGGGAGAGAGAAAGAATAGGGGAAAGTGAGAGAGAGAAAAAGAGAGAGAGAATCTTGTATGCACTAGTTAACTCCTCAAATAGCCACATTAGCCAAGAACCCAAATACTTGATTTACCTTCTGCTGCTCCCCCAGGTCCATTAACAGGGAGCTAGACTAGAATTGGAGCAGCTGTATTCTGAGCTGTCAACTATATAGGATGCTAGCACTACAGACAGATGCCTAACTTGCTATACCACAATGCTGGCCTCCAAAGGTAACATTTCTAAAAATGATCTTCTCGAACCAGTACTGCCATTCTAGTTGAGCTGCACCATGGCCTCCACCCTGCTCTCCCACCCTCAACTGGGGCCCCCAGAGGAAGAGAGGGTATGGGGTGAGCGTGCAAGGCCCCCTAATCCTGGAGCATCCACTCCTAGGCTTACTCCACCACCGGCTCCCACTCGCTGCCTCCACGGCCTAGTGGGCACCAGCACCACAGACTCCCCAAGCTGGGCTCGTGGATACTCTGCACTCATGGGCAGCGCCGGGGTGGGCGGGAATGCGTGGACTAAGGCACACTGGCAGGGAGGGGGCACCCGAGGGTGGCCACCACACGTCTGGCCCAGGCCACGGTGTCCCCAGCTGCAAACAAACCCCTTCTGGGGCAGGAGGAGTTGTTGCGCCAGGCCATGCAGAGACCACCCCCCACCACACACACACACACATACACCTCATTTGTATCTCTCTGCTCTTTTTTATTCTTGAATTACATCTGTATTTCTGAAGCTCTATCCTTTAACTTTATATATTATGTTCTTTAATTTTATGTTCTTTTTGAAAGTCATGGTGCCTTATTTCTTAGATTTTTGTTTGTTATCATCTATATTTGTTTATTTGATGATGAGAGAGAAAGAGAGAGTGTGTGTGTGTAAGAGAGAGGGAGACAGAGAAAGAACCAGAGAGAGAGAGAGAGAGAGCAATCTTCCATCCAGTGGTTAATTCATTAAATATCTACACTGACCAGTCTGTGTACCAGGCCTAAGCCACAGGTCTTCCACATGGGGGCAGAGGCCCAAGCACTTGATTCTGGGCTGGTCAGACCAAAACCTAGAAGCCAAAATCTGCATCTGGGTTTTCCATACCGTGGACAATTTCCTGAGTAGTCATCACTGCCTCCCAGGGTATACATGAACGGGAACGCGGAAGAAAAGAGCTAGGAATGAACCAAGACACTCCATGGGGTGTGTGTATCGTCAAAGTGTACAAATTCTTGCTCCTTTTAAAATTTTTTACTTTTTCCTCCAAGACGTAGTAAATAATTTAATTCCCATCTTCCACTTTTTTTTTTTTTTTGATACCCATAGCAGAATTTATTTTGTTAACCTGTTAGTTACTGGTGTTTTCCAGTTGAAGAGAGGGGGCATTCCTGAATATATCTCCACTGTGAAATTCAGTTTATTTTGAGATCCCTTCAACTTAGTGCCTATCATTTTATTCTTAATTGTCAGATACTATCTGAAATATGTTTTTTCATAGTAGAATTTTCTATTTTATCACTAAGTAAAGCTTTTGTAACTGAAAAGACTCAGGAATCTTTTCATTAGTAAAAAACATTTTGTTGCCATTGCTTATTTTGATTGTGGTGAATTTAGCCCAAGCGGTTGTCCTGTTCGTTAGTGTCATTTTACGATACAGCTTTTATGTCAGCAGGATCATCATATTCCTCTGAAATGAAGTGTCCTTGGGCCAGCGAGCACACCTTCTCTTATCTGAAATTCTTCGTTTCATATCTCTGTGTTTCTTTTCCATTCCAAAATTTCTAACATGAAATGGAAAATGTCAATTACCATTTCATGTGTGGAAAAATGATATAATCAAATATAGACTGAGGTGCTGTGAAAATAAGTGGTGGCTGTAAAAGTAGCTTTTCACTAAAAGATACATTTTTTCAAGGACTAACTATATCTATTCACATGGAAAAAGCCTTTCTACATGTTTATTTATTGCAGTTTAATTCAAAGCTACACTTTAACTAAGTTCTTCATTATCCTTGTTCAGCCTAATTATCTAAAAAATAACTTTTAAGCAAAATTGAAACAGTATAAGCGCCATTTTTAAAGTTTCTTTAAAATTCACTACATTGACATCAAATGTCAATGTAGTCAATTTTATTTATTTATTTATCACAATGATTGAATTTGAAAAAAAAGTCAGACATAGATGTCAGAAGAAATCATTTTAAGTCGTTCTGCACAGTAGGAAAATGAATGTGGAGAGCTGTATTCCTGAACAGAATGACTTCTTATCTCTTTCTCTTCCTGTATGCCGTAACTGATTCTTAACTTCTGTATACAGATCTAAGAAAAAAGTTATATTGGATTGTAAGGCTGTGATAATTCTCTAGGGACTCCAAAAAGTCTATTGAAAATGAGATAATGAAGTAAGATTGAAGGTGTCATTTTTTATTAACAGTTATGAACTTTGGATTCAGTCAATAAGACAGTTCTTCATGGCTTTCAAAGATGCTGAAAGTTATATGTTCCTCTTACCATACTCAGATGAACATTTTTAGTATTTTTACAGGTTTTTAAAAAATGAATATTAGTGCACATTTTATGCAGTCAAATGTATATTTATACACACACATATATATATATCCACTATGGTTAATTCCATATATATATGTATAATATAATTCCATATATATATAATTCCATATATACATGTATAATCATGCACATAATACACGTATCATGGACTTACACACCAATAACAGCTTTCATGGACCCTGGATTCAGATATAAACAGAAAATGATAAGAAGATATTCCATATAATATTAACAGATCATACCAGGCAATGCACCTTTCAATTTAGCTAGATGTTAGATACAGCCTGTCAGACCCTCTGCTCCAGCTCGCCATTCACTATATGTTGATGGAAACCATAGTTACATCAGTGTATTCAGGTACCGGTCTTCTAACCTGCCTTTCTCCTCTCTCTTCTCACCCTTCCCAGACTCTAGAAATCACCATTTTTAAAGTTAAGTTCAATTATTTTACTCAACTTCCATAATTTGGAAGAACATTCAATAGTGGTCTTTCTGTGGTCATTTTATTTCATCTAACAAAATCATATGTAGTTACATGCATTATGCTACAAATATTAGAATTTCATTAGTTTTAATTGTTGAATAACATGTGTGTGTGTGTATAGGCTGAATTTTATGTATTCACTTATCAGACACTGTGACATATCTTGGTTATTCTGAGTAACGCTACAATGTGCTACAGTAGTGTTACAATAAGCCTGGGAGTGCAGGCATCTATTTTACTGTTCATAGACGTGAGACAACGGGCTCATACCATATATCTATTCTTGTTTTTTTTTGAAAAATCTCTATCCTGTAACCATAATGGTAATAGTAATTTGCATTCCCACCAGCAGTGTATATTGGATCTATTTCACCATATCCTACAAGCATGTGTAAATGTTTGTCTTTTTGATCCTAAAAATTATAACTGGAGTACATAGATACTTCATTTAGTTTTCATTTGCATTTCTCTGTTGGCTGGTGAGACTGAACATTTCCATACAACTTTTAGCCATTTGTATTTTTCTTTTTGACAAATGTCTATTCAGAGCACTTCACCACTTCTAAACTATGTGCTTTTTTTCCTTTCCCCACACTGATCTAGGTTTGATTCTGGCACATTTGAACTCCTGAAAATACTAATAGAATCTGTGTATACAGTTGGCAGGTAAAAAGATGGGAATGGTATCTATACAAAAATTATGCAGTTTTGATCTGAACAAAAGGTCTGATCTTTCCGGCTGTTAATTACCCCCCTACCCCAAACACACACACAGAGTTTCTGAATGTATAATATAATTGCCACCAGAAATGGGAAACTTGTTAGAGGTGCTGCAAGCAAGACTAAGTAGCACATTGTTCAACAACACGAAAATTGTTATTGTTTGCGATTAAGTAATCATGTAGCAGTAAAGCGGAGAATCAAACTTAAAAACTCATTCTTTAAATTTCAGCCTGATATTGATGAATAAAGATACCAATAAAATTTATATCAAGCATTTTTATTTTAGGTAAAATGGATCACAGACGATTTAGAAAGCAGAGGAAAGAGGTTTCATTTCATTTATGGAGCAGAAAAAGGGCATACCTCTATTACCAGTTCAATTATATGTTATAGCTAATAAATCCTTGGGCAAAAATAGGAAGTGGAAAATATTTGGTGAGGGAAATACCACAGTATTAGAAGTCCAGAGACAGATATGACTATTCTAGTTTTTATTCAACAATGTGTGATTTTAGGAAATTGGATCTTTAATTTTCCAGTTTCTCATTTCCTTTTCCAGCTCACTTGCAATAAAACTCCCAAGCTAAATAACTATCTCAATTAATTTTTAAGTTTACATTAGATAATGTCCACAAAATACCTTGTAAACCTCGGTGTGCTATGGTACGCGCATTGCACTGTTATTAAGAAACAATTGTTACTGTACTGTTCATGCGTTGCATGTCGTATTTCTCAGTTTAAATATCACTCACCAGCTGTAGATAAAGGCACTGTTGTAGTAAAATGTGAAGGCTAATTACGTAAATTTATTCAACCGTGACATTATTTTGTTAGGACATAAAGGACCAGATTTGTTATGTGTGTTTCTTGAAAATGAACACAGTTGTGTAAATAGTGACCTTCAAAGGATACTCAATTTTCTTTCTTTATTCTTTTCCTAATAAAACCAGTATTTGTAGATGTAACTCTTTATCACTTGCAAATGCAGTAATATTCATCTAATTTCCCCGTTGTAGTCAAAGACGATAATGGTGAAAGATAACACTATTAATGCAGAGCATAAACAAGGCATGTCAATGTTGCTTTTGTGGGTCGAACAGTTATTTTTCTTTTATTTAAATTACTTGTACCAAGCCACTAATGTGAGGTTTTTCTAAAGCAGCTATATTGACATGGTTCTGTTTTGAACCTAAAACTTCCCTGGACATTCCTTCGAATTATATGCTTCTTTAACTGCTTCAGTGCCTCAGTAGAATGCTTTTAAGTGCCAGTGCATGAAAAACTATACTACAGTGACGACATAGGGGAACTGGGGGAGGGGGGGGTTGTTGGGGAGGGAATAAGGGAAATCCCAGGGTCTATGGAACTGTATCATAAAATAATAATGATAAAAAACAGGCATCTTTTCGAAATTACACGTAAGGTTTAGATGCATCAGGTAGAATGCAGGTTATCCAGCACGAATCAATTTTGAGTGTTCTCATTTCAGTTTAAGAAACCATCAATAATGAAATCCTACTGTTAGTGCCCCGGTTTCCTCTTCAGCTGCCTCGGAACTGTAATCCCTGAAATAACAGTAATATTTTCATTTTTTTTTCAATGAAACATTCAACTTCCTATAAAAATGTTTGAAACTTTTAGGATAATAGGGAAGCCTACAAAGAAAATGAAGAGCTATCTCCTCCTAGAATTGTGTTACTTCAGTGAGATCTGCATGAGTCTCTCCATCTCTCATGCATTAAAACTTCTTTCTATTTTCTTATCAGTATCTAGTGAGAAACTGACAAAAAATACAATTTTATTTGCTCTCAAAGAGGTAATGAGTTGACAATAATAAGGGACAGATTTTAGTAGTGAAAAAAATAGTGAAAACAATATGTACACAAAGAAAAAAATCTCTTTTGACTATGAATGAAAGGAAAGACCTGTGGAAAGTCAGAGTAAAACGCTAAAATAGAAACGGAAGTTCAGATTAGGCAAAGGATTAGAATCCTGAAGAAAAGCCTTCAGTATTTCCTATTACAAGGAGAAAAATCATGGCAAAAGCACAGAACATACAGGTGGTATAATCATGAGTGAGTTTCTTTTGACATGTTGAGTGAGCCAGGTGTTAGACTTTGGAAAACAGAGAATTCAAGAGCACTTTCAACTGTCATCGCATGTTCTGGTAAAGATAAGTAACTGGCTTTGATAGCATGACAAAGCTGTTGTTGTCATCAGAGGTAAACATGTAAAATATAGCTTTTGACCTCGAAAGCAATCCTAGACACCTAAACTAGGTACTTTTCTGTTAATTTAAAATAGCCATGGATTGGCGTTTGCTGGCACAATTAGCCCCGACTTGGAATGCCTGCATCCTGTGTCAGAGTATTTAGTATGAGTCCTGACTAGTTCACTTCTCATATAGCTTCTGGTTAACACATCCTTTAAGGCAGCAGGTGACATTCAATCCTTCATCTCCTGGCACCCAAATGAAAGACTTGGAAGAAATAACTGGTTCCTGGCTTCAACCTAGCCTCGTCCTGTGTATTGATGGAATAGGGGGAGTGAGCCAGCACGTAGATCCCTTTATCTCTTTTTTCTCTGTATCCCACTCTGCCTTTCCCATAGATTAAATTAAATAAATAAATTATAATAAGCACATACTGAAATTTAGGATCCTTCTGGTAAAAATAAACAAATCACATTAAAGCTAGCTAAAACATAATAATATTAAAATGCAAGTTATTCTGAACTAAGTAGGCAGAATAATAGAAATCTTGCCAGTAGATCTACACCCATACTAATGTTGGAGTAATTACTAAAAATGAAAATACATTTTTGATATTTGAAAGGAGGATTATTGATAAAATAATTGGTGATTTAGAATAATAAAAGTTAAAACCAAATTATATTTGAATTTCAAAATAAGCATCTAATAAAAATAAAGCCCAAGTATTTGAGAATTATTTTTCAAATTTAAATTTCCTGAGAGTTAGAGCAACATTTGCTTTCGTATTTATCCAAAATAAAAATACAAAAAGCTTATAAGCAAGTGATTAAGAAAAGATATTGCAAACCTAACTTTGACATGAATAGAAACACCATACCAAAGACTGTTGTGGCTCCTAGCTTATACTCTTCTCTGTGGCTGCCGCGGACATTTCATAACAGAACCCAGGAACGGAAGCTACTGTTCCCACATCTGTTTTTGTCTCCCCCTGCCCCATCCCAACTTTCTGCTTCCCAAATAAATATTTTTAAAATATTAAATATTCACATAGATCTTTTCCATTACAGTATGATAATCTAGAGGTTAACAAAACAAAATGGCTTTATAACCTCTATGTTTTCTCTATGTTTTTGAGTAAAGTTCTCTCCTAAACCATTCATAATTTCCATTTTAGAATAAGCTGAGAGTAAAATATTTAAATTTTTTTGTGTAAGACATACTTCCTGGAAGGAAGACCTATGTAGAGAATTCAATAGTTTTAAGAAAAACAAGATTGATGGATAATATGATTTTGGTGAAAAAATTAAGATCATGCATAAATGAATCTCCAAAAAGTTCATTGAAAATATGTATTATGATAAAAGTATTCATGATTTTGAAAACATATTTCCATCAAAGTAAATGTATCTAATAATTTAAATTTCTATAAACTTTTGGAAGTATCTTTGTGAAGAGCAAGGAATCGTCGGCATAGAAAGTCTTTACATTTTTTTAAATTGAACATAAGAAACAGAAACCATAAGCTAAATAAATCTTTGAAAACAAAGAAAAAAAGGAATTTGAACTACTCAGGGCAAGAATCTCTCATATATTTATAAGATATATGTATATAAATATATAGTAATATTTTAACACATACACCATACACACATATATGTATTTAATCTATGGGATCAGGAGTTACTTGTATGAGTAAAAATTATCCAAGTTGATCTTATCTTTACAAGGAAATTAAATATAAGCTTATAATGGTTATGATAAAAAAATGAGCTAAGGATAATGAAAAAGCAAGTGCCATATTTTGAACCCTAAATGAGCATGAATTCTGGGGTAATTATATTCAGGTGTGCCTTTGCTTTTTAGAAGAAGAGAGAGAATTGAACTGATATTCAACCCATGAACCTATGCAAGTACTTGTAACTCTAATCCATTCCACTTGTATGTGCAATATGGAAGGACAAGCAAAGCTGCATTGTAATTGAGAATATTCAAACGAGTCATAAGCAACATGTGCTGTGTCAATCCAACAAAAAAGGGGAACAATTCTGTGACAGACTCAAACAATAATGGACAGATATGGTAGTTAATACAACATGATAATTTGGCTTTGTATTTCAAATTGCAGTACTAAGGATGGTTTACATGATTTCTATTCAGTGAACAGCAGACAGATTTTTACAACTACTCTGTGAGATACCATGTTAAAAATCACATGATTCATTAATGTTAATACTTACATTAAAGGTGTATTTTATCTGGTGCATCAAGCTGATGACCGTTCCATTTTAAGTACCATTTTATATTTTAGTATCTTGAATATTGCAAATAAAATGTTGCAGTCAAATAAGAAATGTAATAGATGAATATTCTGTATTTTCATTGTGAAATATTGTGATTGCCATACTATGTTATCTGTATCATCTTATTCTGCAGCATAATTCTTTTGAGGCAATGACTCATAGCTAGATTATTTTCATTTCCCATCACTTGAGCATTTACATTACTTGGTTATCCCTTACGTTTATTAAATAACCTAATGCAATTTGAGTGTTTCAAAATAGGGCCTTTACAGTTCATTTTGATCATTAGGATGCGCTTACAGGCATAATCTGAATTTGAATTCTTGATTCTTTAATTATGGTTGTCCTTTTGTTTAGTTGTTGAGTCAGTCTCCGTGGATAAATCTTGAAAACAGATGAGTATTGATTTTTCTGTCCCCCTCCTTTAATATATGGAGGTGTTATGGTCATTTTATTTTTCTTTTCAAAATAGCTGCCATGTGAAATGCAAGCTCTACATAAAATTATCAGGACATGGATGAGCAGTTATGTGCCTGTTTTTTGCCTGTGGTCACAAATCTTATAAAATATTGTCACCTACTACAGGTTTTTGAATTTATGATTAAAAATTGTATGCATCACTGTGATTATAAAGTTATTTTAATTATGAAAATATAAGTTGAAACACCTTAAACAACTCAATGTGGAAAAATAATTCATTAAATGTGATTATTTACCTAACATGTAAAAGATGTGATAGCTTTTGACCTCGAAAGCAATCCTAGACACCTAAACTAGGTACTTTTCTGTTAATTTAAAATAGCCATGGATTGGCGTTTGCTGGCACGATTAGCCCCGACTTGGAATGCCTGCATCCTGTGTCAGAGTATTTAGTATGAGTCCTGACTAGTTCACTTCTCATATAGCTTCTGGTTAACATATCCTTTAAGGCAGCAATTTTAGTTGCTCTCACGGTAGTGAATTCACAGAGGTTCCTGGAGCCCTACAGCACAAAACTGAACAAAGAAAAGCTATAGAGGCAAGCCCAGGCTAGTAGAAGAGAAAATATTTTGTACTTTATTTTAAACTTTAATAAACGTGTAGTATTGGCATGCCTTTATGAGGTGGATTGTAATATTTTAGCACACGCCTTACTGCGTTGAATGCATGGTTCAATCAGTAAATCTGCGTTACTTCTCCCCACCTTTCCTTTATCTTTGGAGTCTATCAGCTCACTTGCTGAAATTCTTTGCACAGTGTATAATACATTGCTTTGAGTTACGGTCAGCCTGCTGGGCTGTGGCGCACGAGACCATGCGTATCTCACTGCTGTGGGTACGCTTCATCCTATCTGCCTGTACTATATCCTCCTCACCCTCCTGTCAATCTTACTGGTGTTCAGTGTGCCTTTTTACATTTTAAATGCTTGTTAGTACTTAAAACAGCTTGGGGGCAGGCATGTAACCTAGTGGTTAAGATTGAAGACAACCACATCTCTTATTGGAGTGAGTACCTGAGTTCAATTCTTCACTCTAACTTCTCACACCAATTTCTTGTTAATGCAGACCTGGAAATGAGAAGTAGTGGCTTACACAATTTGGTTCATGCAACCCATGTGAGAAATATGAGTTCAATTTTCCAAGGGCCATTGAGACATTTGAAAGTGAAACAGTACATAGAATCAATCTCTTTCTCTCTCTCTCCCTCTCTCTCTCTCTCTCTCTCTCCCTCTTGCTTTCTCTCTCTCTCCTCCCCACCCCTCTCAAAAAGAAAAAAAAAAAAAAGAAAAATATAATCAATGGTTTCTTTATCTGGAATCAACAATTCCATTGTCCCAAACAGTGGCTTAACTGCTCTAGCAATCCTTTACCTGAATATAAGTCTTAGTGGTTTTTTTTTTTTTTTAGGGAAGCCTTTTACAATTATCTATACCTATTTTCCTCAAACTTTCTTATAGAATTTTGTAGCCAGATACTGCTTTTTTCCCTAGAGCCTATGGTATAATTCTGTAATGTGAGTTTGCTAGAAGAAATCTTTACTCTTTCATTGAGACATGAATGTTTATTTCACTATCAATTTAATTCTTTTTTTTTTTTTTTTTTTTTTTTGCTATGGAGGTCCAGCACAGTGGTATGGTAACATTAACCAAACACCTACAAATGCTGACATTCTATGTGATGCTGGTTGCAGTCCTGGCTGCTTCACTTCCTTCTGATCCTGGCTTGTGGCATGGCAAAGCAGAGGAGCATGGCCCAGGGGCTTGGGACCCTGCACCCACATGAGAGGCCCTTAGGAAGTTCCTGGCTCCCAGCTTTGCACTGGCTCAGTGCTGGTTATCATGGCCATTTGAGGAGTGAACCAGCAATGGAGAAACTTGCTTTTTTTCCTCCTTCTCTCTCTGTAAAAATCTGCCTTAAAATACTTTTTTAAAGCAAAAACAAAAGCAAGCATGCTTTATAAAGCTGTAATTATATTGTCCTCTGGCTTGGAATCTGTGCTGTGTGATGATTCCATATTTCCACATACCCTCTTTTATCCTTGGGTTACTTTCAAAGTCTGTGCTTTTGCATTTGTAAAAAGCAATTACCTGTGATATGCTGTGTGTTTTATTGAAATAAATGTTTATGATTTGTAAATGTAGATTACATCATATCTTAGTTTATGCTTCTATCATTATCCCTAATTTTTAATTATTAATTCTATTTCTTTGCTCTTCTCTACCATAATGTAAGAACATACAACATTGTTCTAGAAGCCATTTCTATTGTGCTCTGATTTTTATACTTAATATTAGTCTGAGCAACATGTTCAGTTACTGATACAATTTCAACTGCTCTTTTTTCAAGTATGCTCATTTTGTTGCTATCACTTCAAATAATTTATTTCAGATTTTTATCACATGGCAGTTCAAGAATATTTATTTAGGTTATAAAATCTTAGAATTTCTGTTAAACAAAGTTGTGCTTTCAATGATTTTGTCCACTTTTCCTTTTTAATGTTTGTAGTAACCGTTTCAAAGATTTTTATTTCTTTTTTATTATCAGTTTTCTATTTTGCTCTATTTCAATTTACTACTTAACTCTGGAGGTTAAATTTCATTAGTAATAGTGTAATATATGTACCAAGATAATTAGAAAAGATGATCATAAAGAAATGATTTAATTTTAAGGTGATATGCTAAAAACGCTGAATGTATCATTTTCAATTTAAACACAAACTGGAATATGACACCATGCTTCATAGATATGAATAAATATCAAGCACCAAATATAATTCACTTTAACAATATTTTTATGAAATACGTATTGCACTAAACATTTTATGTATTTTATCTCACTTAATACCTAAATCCCAGTTTTAAACAACACACTATATTGTCTCTGCTAGATTACTACAACGTATACTATGGCATCATTAATTGGGAGCCAAATATGTAATATGGAATAGCTAGCACTTCACAGGCTTTGGGAAGGATATGCATCGCTTGGGATTCATGTAAAACACCTCTTGGCTCATCTCAAATGAAAGAAGCATGCATCTTAACTACTGGTGATGCTGAAGTGATTCTCAGTGTGCTCGCCTGCATGGCACTCTGAATCAGAGAAGCTCAGTTGTCAGCCTTCCACACTACACGCCTCGACCCTTTGCGCCTAGGCAGGTGAAAGGCAGGCAGGCGTGGGCAGACTGGTTTCTGAGAATTAGCGATGGGCTGTAGACGTTTTACAGCTGAATGCCACTTTGTGAGCACCGACAGAAAAGCACACTAATTCCTACTTTAGAGAGATGTCACAAGGGTAGGAACAAATCCGGAGCATCTGAATATTTCTGCAGCACTTGAGAAATGCACTGAAATCAGAAGGAATTACAGAGTATGTAAGTGAAATGAATTCAATCCAAATAACTGCTACCATGAATAAGCTTGAAATAATGAAATAAGAGAGCTCTATTGAAAGTTGTTAAAGTGTTTTGATAAAGGGTCTCAGAATTATCTTGAGTGGAGTAAAACTCTGAGTGGGAGACAAGAATTAAATTCTTTTTCCTTGAATCAGTTTTTTCACATTGTGAAAATGATTTATCATATTTTGCATTCAGATATTCAAATTAGAAAGTGAGTCTTTATTGTTCTGGCATTCATTTTTTTTCTTTTCTGAGCCAAACTCTTAAAGATAAATGCACCGTACGTTAGAGACAGAAAGGATCATTTTGGCAATGTGTAAAATATCTTGTAGTTCAAGCAAAAATCAGTCAGTTTCAGTTGTTTTTCTTATCTAAGTGAAAATTCTTCCAGTGTGTGGGGAGGGAACGTACACCCTTTCTCTTTATATTGAAGACAATTGCCTTTATCCTCAGAAAATTTCATGTAATTTAGTTTTTTAATACTTGTTTCAAATGCCTTGTGCATACAAAATCCTCCCATTTTTTAATAATTAAAAAAAAACAGCTAATATCTTCCTTTATCTTTCCTTGGTATTCACTAAGTAGACGTGATGGGCTAACACAAGACATATAACATTAAAAATTATATATCAAATATTATGTCTTTAAGTCATCCTTATTTAGCCAGCTATGAGATTTTCTTCATTCCTGTCACGACATAAGAAACAAGCATATTCAAGCAGCAATGTCAAAGAATAAGCTGTTTAAGTTACCAAGATCGCACTACTTTAGACTTTCAAAATATGTTCTAAAAGTGTAGTTACTGTTTGAAGACAAAGATTAGAGGTGAGTTTGTATCTCGAGGAAAATAAACAACATTGTGTGAGGTAGGTACACCAGGCAGGTTCTTGTAGAAGCACCAAGCCGGCACAGGTGAATCTCATCTGAAAAGAGGAGGAAACTGCATCACTACCTGATCTTTAGATTTTCCAGGCAAATGTCTTAGCTCATGATTTTCCTGTGTATCATTACATTTGGCTGTGAAAAATGTGGAAACCAATCTTCTTGTTTCTTGTGGCTAGGGTGCTCTTACTGTACCAACCAGGACAGTTGTCCATTAAAATCTGCTCAATAATGGCAGAAGATAAACATCCATGGGCTGTCTCGAGTTAACAGCAGAGAAGTTTGAGCTTGCTCTTTTCCTTTATCCCAGTACTTTGAAGTTACTTACAGAAAACAACCAACTTCACATTCGTTAAACATTTCCTGATGAATTGGGCTTTTACCATAGTGAGATTCCCTTTATACTGGAGTGTCAGGATAGCCTGCCAGGATAGCCATGGAAAGCAGATGTGATGGCTCAAGAATTGAAATAGTTCATGGTTTGGCCTTGACACAGCCCCAGCCAATGCAAACATTTGAGAATCAAACCAGTGGGTTGGAGCCCTCTATTTCTCATAAAAATTACAAATCCCAGTCTGTGTAGCAGGTTAACCTGGCTCCTCCATGTCTCACACAATTCCTTACTGATAGTCACGGGCAAGCAGCAGAAAATGACTTAAACATGTTGACTCTTGCCACCCACATGGGGGATCAGGATGGAGTATCTGTCTCCTGGATCTTACCTAGTCCAGTTGGAAGCATGTACATTAGGAAAATGAACCATTAGAGTCACTTTCTCAATCCTTTCCTCTCTCTTTTTCCTCTCCATCTCTCCTTCTCTTCCTCCCCCTCTCTCTCCCTTCCCTTCTTCATCTATCCTCCCCTTTCTCTTTCCCTCCCATCACTGTGCCTTTCAAATAAATAGTCTTTTCAAAGTGTATACATTCTTCATTTTTTCTGTTAAGAATTTTTTTGGCTATTATTAGCAAGTCAATATTTTCTAAGCAAAACTATTTTATTATAGTTATTGCAATAAAGACAAATCCATTTCATAAAACTATGCCTTTATAGTTTAAGAAAACTACGAGTTGGAAAACTGTGCTTATTTATGGGGTGCAATGTGTTGTCTTGTTACGTGCATACATTGTGTGACCTCTGTTCAGGATAAATAGTTGTTGCTTTAAGAATTTGTCACTTTTTATAGTAAAAAAAATCCCAAATCTTATATTCTAGGCTTTTAAAATAGTGAAATATAGTTGATTGCTAGTATGCATAGTCATCCTACTATGCAATGGAATCCCAGAACATTTGCTTTTATGTAATTATAATCTAGTGCTTGTCAATCTTAACCCAACCTGTCCTATTCACTTCCTTCTTAAGATATAGTAAACAACATTATAGTTTTAACTTTTAAGAAATCAGCTGCTGTCTTTAAAACAAAACTAAGCTTCATTTATGAGTGAGATCATGTGTCATCTGTCCCTGTTTGGCTTACTTAATGACCTATATTATAATCTGTGTGTAGGTGTTAGCAAGATTTTAGCTTTTGCAAGGCTGAATTACAGTCTGTTGTGTGTTCTTACCACACTTGACTTTTGCCAAATTCTTACAAATGAGCACGTATTGCTTCCATAATTAATATAACCTAAAATGGCTAGCTTTTAAAAGAAAAAAATAAAAACGGGAATATTTTCCTATGTTAAATATTGAATATTTTGTGTGAGAGTTAATATTTGTATCTTTAACCAAAATACTATTGGGACAAATACTCATCAAGGTTTTGTTCTTAGTCAAAGATTGTTTTCAACTATATCTTGTATTTCAGATTTTAAAAATAAATTAGATGATACCACATATATTGATATGAAGTAATGTAATTAAATGGGGATAAATTTGAGTTGCTAAAGAAATAACCGTTGTAAACATTGAAGATTTTTTTTTCACAAAATATGCTTGTAAATATGTAGGTATTTTCCAAAACAGAAAGCAAAAGGGGCATAGAGAGAGGCAGAGTGAGAATGGAAGTGAGAAGAATAAGGAGAAACGGGGAGAGAAGGAAGAATGACATACACAGGAGGGTAGTTAAAATGAGCAGAGAAAATAGCAAAGGCAAAGTCAGTTGTTAGTTGATCTGTAAGTGAAACATTCCTGTTTTGCCTCTATGTATTCAATGATATTTGACAGTTTTACAAAGTCAATGTATTACTATTGGGTTCAATGTCAAAACATTTTGAATTGTAAACAAACGTTGAAAGACAACCCACAGAAAAAAAATGCATAACTTGCACAATAAAAACTGCTCACTTTGGCATTTAGAAATAAAACTTCAATTCAATTTGACTTTACAAACTCATGGGCAAAAATATACCCTAACTAAACAGCAATTACTCTTTCTAAAAACATGAATGAGTATGCCTAACCTTCTGTTTGAGTGAAGAAAAAATATTTGAAATATACTACAGTGACAAGATTTTTTATAAACAACTACTCTGCTATATATTCAGGTTTTCCTACTGGAAAGCAGTTTTGTGAGAGATGTCACATTATAATAGTAATCTTTTATGCTTTTGTACAGTAAGTTTGTTTTAAGGACACCTTAGAAATGCAGACCAAGAAATATTTCTGTGATTGTTAACCACATTTTTAAAAAGGCTTACATTCTCTACAAAATGGCAGTCATTGAATAAATAATAGTTATACAGCAGGATCATTCAATTAGTAATTTTTTCCAGTAATGTTAAATAACATAAGAGAAAGGTTCAAGTAAAATTGAAATGACAAATAAGATAAATTGTTTAGGTAACAAGGTCCCTATAGAGAAGTGTTTTTGTCTATTTGTATGTGTGGGCACTGTTTTAATGGGATTTAAAATATTTTTCTTTACTTTTTTCTTGTTATTAGAGGTAATTATCTTGGATCAATGAGTATTAACAAATAACTTATCATATGTGTTATCTCATTTCAGACTTCATCTCACCTTTGCTTATATTAAAATAAATGCTCATTTTACAAATTATGTACACTGAAGTTCAGATTAGAAAAGTACTTCTAAACTTCAGTGGGCTTCTGATGTCAACAGATAGTATAAAGAAATGCCTTGATTATTTTCTACAATCCATACCTAGCCTGACACGATTATCAGGAGCTTATAACACGATAATCTGCATCTAAACACCTATCTTGTAAGTAACTCTTGAGCCTTGGCCATGATATTAATCTCTCACTTTCTCATTTCTTGCAACTGTAAAATGAGATATAAACTTACTATCTACTGCCCTGTGTAGCTTAATTAAAAGGTTCCATGAAAATAGCTCACATTCCCCACAAACAGTATTTTAGGATACCTTTTCCCCCACACCCCCCCAACAGGTGCTGTTTGTAGATTTCTGAATGCAGATTTCATGGGAATTGTGGTTTTATTTGTATTTCCCAAATAGATAACTGAAAATGGATAAACTGCATGACCCAATATCACTCTTCTGGGAATATATTCAAAGGAAGCAAAATCTGCACTTAGGTGACTTGCAATGCTGTATTTATATCAGCACGATCTACAATGGAGAAGATACAGAAACAGCCCAAATGCTCATGGGGGAAGCAAACATGGTACATATACTACATGGAATATTACTCAACCATTAAAAGAATGGGATTCTACCATTTGCAACAAAGTGGTCTTAAGTAGAGAGTATTGTGCTCAGGGAAATAAGCCAAACTCAAAGGAACAAACATTATATGTTCTCTCTAATATAAGGCAAGCTTCATACAAAATATAAATTAAATAGATATAAAGGCAAGCATGCATGCCATAATTCACATAGAATTCACATGGGATAATGGGAGCTAGCATGCCAGGAAGTGAAGACACATTGTAGTGGATATCTGTACTTCCAAATAAAATGAGGACTATCAATAAAATTGTTAAACAAATCTTGGCAACTGACTTCTACCATTGTCTAAAACTACAATGTCATGATATACTTAGTATAATGATGATCTTGCATATACATGTATATATATATATAATTGCTTAAAACTTCCACGAAATCATACTTATATGCATCATATATTTACATATTAAATATACAAAAATGTGCATATACTATGGACCATGCATATGTTGCTGACTTTTTGACTTTAACCAAACTAATGTGAATTCCTTTGTTTTCTCTTATGACCTTAGGGTTTGGAAGAATTTTATCATTAAACCAATACATTAGTGAACACTGAATGACTGAGGGAGTACAGATACACAAATTGTGCTCATGTGTTGTGGAGAAGTATCTAAACATGTATGCTTGACTAATAATGCAAGCTACCAATATATTAAAAGCATGAAAGTTTGCAAATGCGCCCACTTCAATACCACTCTGCTTCAGGCCCAGCTCTATGCTGATGGCAAAGAGTATGAGATGAAATATCCCAAACTACAACAACAACAATAATAAACTTTATTGGATTGCAGAACAGTTCACATCCATGTGGAAAAGTACGTGCAGGAATTTGAATTTGTGTTTAATTTCATGGGCACAGTCCAAATATTTGACAAAATGTCTTGCACGCAAGTCTATTTGAGAGAAAAAAAAATTTATTTAATTCATAGCTTTTTTCTTTCCTGCTGCTGTTTTTCTCCTGTGGGCACATTCTAGCAGCATGGCTTCACAAAATTTTGCCAAAGCATTTTGTTCCGGCTCTCCTTTGCCAACAGATCCAGCAAGGTTGAAAAATGAGAATTAATCATTTTTGAGTTTCATGATGCTATATATATATATGTATATTCCCAACACATAATCAAGTTAGAAACTCAAGGGCTGAGGATGAAAACCAAGTACTAGGAAAAAAGTGAAATAAAACAACTTGCTCATAAATGACTATTATTTACAACACATGAAGCAAATAGATTTTAGTCATGTCTTTTACTGATGAAGTAGAATGATTTTCTTTGGGAAAAAAACAAAACAAAACTGGATTAGGCACAGTAAAACTTCCAACACAAAAAAGAAAGTCTTGACCAACTACCTGACTTTTTTGCAAATAATTTTTGAGTGATTTCACTGACATTCGTGCTGAATGGGAAGAATGCCATGGAATGAATAATTTTCATTTTTTCCCCTAAGACAGCATACAAAGCGTTCTGAGCCCTTTGTTTTATTATTTTGTCCCTAATCTGAGATATGCTCAGGAATGAAGCAAAATTTACCTAATCCTTGTTTTCTCTTTGTTTTGTTTTGCTTTTGTTCAGAACTACAAGAGGTCCTAAAGAAAGTAATTCTTTGTCTGGATTCACCTACCAAGCTCCCAGTGAAAGTCCCTTCCAACATGGTTGCTGGTGGAGTTCTGGCTGCTGGTTCAAATCGGATCACCACTCGCTGAATGTTGCTGGGATATCAGTCACTGCAACACCACACTATTGTGTCCACTGCTTTCCTGTGTCTGTCAGTGTCCAGGTACCCCTCTGCTGCTTTTCTGTCCTCTCCTACTTCCTGGAATGTGCCTTCTCTGCTTCACACTGGCTAATATTTCTCCATCATTTTAAACGTTTCCTTACCTTATTCTGCCATCTTGATTCTCCTCTGATTTTTATTTTTGATGATGCTTCATGCTGGGATTCAGTTCCGTCCTGGAGATGCTCCATTTTCCATCAACTCAGTGGAAGGCTGTGCCACTGCACCATGGTACTCCTGTATTGACTAAAGCTCGGTTCTTTATAGATCCAATGGCACCCTTTCAATAAAATGAAAAAAAATCCTTTCGCAAAAATAAATGTGTAAAGGATAATGGAAGAAGAGATCAGAGGAATGGAGAAGTAGAGAACAAATAATGAGATATGAGCAAAGGGGGCAATATAAAAGTCCATGACTGTGGAAAGAATCTGACAGAAGAATGGCTTACGCTTTTTATCTTTTTTAAATTGGCATGCACAGGGATGGGAACATGGAGTTAGGCACTGTTGGGGACACCTGGGTCAAAAGAGGCCTGCGGAAATCTCTAGTGCTTCCTGTGCTGGTGCTGTTTCAGGAGCTTGGGTTTCGGACAGCCGCGTTCCTCTGGGAAGAGAAGCTGCAGGGCTGTTCTCTGCAGTGTCGGAGCAGAGGCGCATTCCTGCTGAATAGACTGGAAGAGCAGAAGTGAGAGGCATGGCAGTGACAGAGAACTTACTGGGTTTGAAATGGAATATTCAATACTTTTACAATAGTTGCGAGATGTTTTTTAGTGACATTTTGAGAATAAAACGTGCTCTTCAGGTAACAGCAAAAAGTTACTAGTTATTTATTCAGAAGATATGTTCCACATTAAATATTTTAAATGTTATTTTTATTTTCCAATGTTAATTGTGCATATTCTTTTTAGATTTTTTTTTTAATAAATAGCCTAGTCATATACATGAACACCCAGATGCAACCTGTGGTCCTTTCATGGCAATGTGAACTTTCCTGTAATTGCAGAGAGATGTTGTAATCCAAAGCAAAAAAAAAAAAAAAAAAAAAAAAAAAGGCGGGGGAGGCAAGAAGAGGAAGATAGGGAAGAGAAGAGGGTGTAACAGAGAAAAGTTGGTTCGGGTCCATGAATCAAAGAAACAAACAAAAAATGCTGCCAGGGAATGTGGGGGTCATTAGATGAAGTTAACAGCTGGTGGAACAGAGGATTCAGCATGGAGTCAGCATGCCAGGATGTTCAATTTAATGTGCGAAGTAGAAAGGGCTATCTTCCTATAGTTTATATAGTTTTTTTTTTCATTTTATGCAATATGCATAATTTATTCAATTTAATGGTGCAAAAAGAGAAGAATTTAGTTAACATAAATTAACATTTTCCAGCAGAAGGATAAAATACTGTAATACTGATTCCCACTTAAAAGGATTAGTTTAAGCCCAACTGTTTCTTCTCACTTTCCCTTAAAATGACTAAAACCATATAGATATCTTGCCTGCTTCAGAAAACTTGGAAGGGTGCATACACAATTCTAAAATATACAGAAATTCAGCATTGCTGCTGGTACTAATCCAGAAGAAATCAGATTGAGGACAGATCTGATTGAGAGATGATCATTGCACAAGAGAAATATCTGTGAGAAATGGCTCAGGACCTAAGGGTTCTGTGAAAATTCATCCAAAGACAAAGAGGATGGAGATTGTAAAGACAGTAGTGATACAGGGTACATGAACAATGGAAACTCCACAAATGACCACAGCACTGAAATGTGCATTCTTGAGAATCAGTAGCGTATAGACACAAACTATCGTACTGGTAAAGTACAAACCTAATAATAGCAAGGGAAAGTATTCATCAGTAAGAACCTATACAGCTTTCACACCAATGTTTCTATTGACTGGCTGAGCACCCCTCCAATGCCACTGAAGAAATGTTCCCTTTGAGAATAAAATAAACTTTACAGAAATGATGAGCCCTAATTCAGTTGTGCACAGTTTGTGCACCACCACCGATGGCAAGAAACAAACAGAAGGGACAGAAATAACACTTTCAGAATTTCTTTATTGCTGTCTCAGAGGAAGAATGAGAAACATCTCTACAAAGAAATTGAAAAAAAAAGTTTCGTGCACCAATAGAAAGTATTTTACAATATTTTAGTCTCTGAAAACATTTCACTTCAGGGTTACAAATCTCTCTCCACTCCCCTTTGTTAAAGTTAGAGAGACTGAGAAACAGTGAGAGATTTTTCACTTGTTTGCTCACAAATACCTGTATGACTGTCAGACAGAAGCCAAGCTAGAACTCACTTTACCTGCTATTAGCGTGGGGGGTACTCAAGTAGTTGGGTCATCACTCTGCCTCTTAGAGTTAAGTCCACTTGCGGTATTGACACCTCCCATCAGACTGCCAGTTCAAATTCTGTGAAAATGTTCCTGGGAAGGCAGCGGATGATGACCCAAGTCCTTGCACACCTGCCACTCACGTGAAAGATCAAGGTGGAATTTCTGTCTTCAATCAGGATGGCTTCCTATCTTAGCATGACAGAGAACTAACTCTTGAGAGCATTTTGAGGGACAAAAAACCCAGTAGTTTGAAGATTTTTGTGTCTTTTCTCCTCTCTCTTTACCTTTGCCTTTCAAAGGAATAAATAAATTTTTAAAAATGTTCATTGTGATAATCTATGTTGAAAATTTTATGGTCTGTTTTACTTAGGTAATGAAACTAATATTATACTCTTATAAAGATGAAAGATTAATTATTGTGCATTAATACATCATTGTCCATGTTTGTGGGCACATGTGATGTTTCAGTAGATGTTTAGTCTGGACTGGTCAAATCAGAGTAGATAGCCCTTCTGTGTCCCTGTCTTCATCGCATCTATGGAGACTGAGCTCCTCTCCTGGTCCTAAACCAGATTTAAGTAATATTAAGACAGTTATCATCCTGTGCTGAGAAACAATAGAAATTTTTCTTGATCATTGCATGTTGACACCCGTCATCCAACATCCTTCTCATCCTTCCCACCGATCTTTCTCCATCTCTTGAATGTAATTTAAAATGAGGCTACCATTTTAATCATTGCATCACAACTTGAGGAATTTACATTTGCATAGATATATGACTAAGTATCCAAATGTCAGGATGAAACAAAAGTTTTACATACCAGTGTCAATTAGCCTGGATTTGATTATAGAAATTATTGTGTATTTATGTAACACAAAACAATTAAAATTATATTAGACTTCTCTATTTCTTTATGAAATGCCTTTATTAGTCTGAATCTAACTTGATTTATTATTTTTCTTAAAATATATTCATATTAAAATAATATCATAAAATCTACAGTAAATATGTCAACTTGGTGCATAATCACATCCTATAAATTAGTTTTATTTATTTGTTATTTTTACTTTTCTCAAGCTGCAATAAAGCAATAAAAATTATAAAAGAATGAATTAAATAAACTCTATTTGCATGTAATAATATGCTACCCTAGGAGAAAAAAATCAATGCTTCAATGAGTAGTACCAATGAATTTATTATTTTCTATTTTGAAAAGTTTAATAATCAAATGAGTATATCTTTAGAATCTAACTATATTTCTTTCATTTAGTGTAAAAGGTAAGTCTTTTTTTTTTGGTGAGAGATGAGGGAGGAATTCTCTTAACCAAGTGCAACTAAGTATTAGCAGATATTCCTTAGTGTTTCAAATGAGCTTATCCTCACAGTAGCATACATGGGTTCAATTCTCCACTCCAGCTCCTGACTCCAGGTTCCTGCCAGTGGAGAATCTGGAAGACAAAGTGATGGTTCAAGTAACTGGCTACTTGTCCCCCACATCGAAGATTTGCATTGCAGTCCTACATCTTCCCTCAGGACTTGGACCAACAAGGGCCTTTACAAGCATCTGAGTAGGACACCAAAGGATTGAAAATTAATTTCTCAGTCACTCTTTCTCTTTCTCCTGCACTGTGTTCTGTTTCTGTAACCATCTCTCTGACTCTCTGCTACTCAGAGAATCATAAAACAATAGTTATTGAAGAGGTCAGTATTGTACATAATTGGTTAGACCACTGCCAATGGTAACTGGAATCTCATATGGGCATCAGTTTGTATCCTGACTGCATTTCCAGAACATGTTCTTACTGATGTGCCTGGGAAGACAACAGAGGATGACCATGCACTTGGGCTGCTGTACCTACACGGGAGATGGGTGAAGCTTCTGACTTCTGGCTCAAGACTTCAACTTGGTTTAAGCCTTGTGTTTGCACCCATCTTTGGAGTGAACCAGTTGAAGGAAAATCCCTCTCCCTCTGTCACCTCTCCCTGCAATTTCACCATTCTAACATCTTAACATCTTTAAGTTTAGTAAAATAGCAGTACCAAATAAACAAATACATGACAACCTGTTGGTTCTATGTGAAAGGCTTGAAAATTGGCATATGAACATAAACAATAAATTATTGAAATGACAACAGGTAAATTAAAAAGAAATAAAGATGGATAACTATATCCCTTGGTTTAGTAGGTGTTCCTACTATAAATCAGAATGAATTTGGGGGCCTGGTGCAGTTAATTTGTGATTAAATCTTCACCCTTGCATGTGTCAGGATTCCATATGTATGCCAGTTCATGACCCAGATGCTTCACTTCCCATCTAGCTCCCTGCTTGTGACCTGGAAAGCAGTAGAGGATGCTTCAAAGCCTTGGGACTTTATAGCCTCCACAGGAGGCTATTGTTAAATGCAGAATCTAGGAAAGCACTAATATCATTTGCTTTTCTAAACTATTTTGTAGAATGTTATTATTCCAATTGTATAGAATATGAAGGAAATTAAAGATGATTTGTAATTTACCATAATAATTGAGCACTGCTTGTAAGCTGTTTATTTCATACTGTTACTATAGCTTATTTTTAATAAAATATAAAATAACCCCAAACCAAAGTGAATTTTTTTCAAAGCAAATATTTTAGATTTAACTGTATTTCAAATATATAGCAAATTAATTCAGACTTTGCTTATATCATAACAAGTTTTCTGTAAGTATATATATATCTTATTTTTAATAATAATGATTGTATGATTCTAGCATTGTCAATATTGAATATAAGGAATCAAAACAATGGAGAAAATGCAAAAGAAAAAGCAGCTATTGCTTTAAATTTTTCCACTGAGAAATAGAATCAACTCATTTGAATATATATTTTCAGACACATTCTTGCTTATACATATGCAGATGGGAACATAAAAAGAACTAGACCAATAGGCAAACACTCAAATGAAAATTATATACTATAGAAACAGTGTTTAATGCATGTCATCAAATTTGATTTTGCTTTAATTTGCAAGGAAAAATAACACTTAAGTGAAACTAAATTAACTGTTGAATTTCAAATAAATATTTCTCTTTTCTTAATAGATTGTACTTACTTGAATATCCACCAAGGTAAATTGAAAAGATGATGGAGAATGCATTTAGACAATGTAGTCATTTTTTTTAACACCATGTTAAAAATTTAGAGTGTGCTTTTACTCCTGCTCTGAAAGATTAGGAAATAACTGTGTTTACGTCCTTTCCACTTATTCTCTTCTTTTACCTCAAACAGATAGCACTTTTACATTAACGTGGTTGATAATGTGGTTTTATAAAAGGCAACACTTTCTGCTGTGTTCTTTTTTATCAATCCCATAGGTTGACTCACCTTATCACCTTGGCACAACCTCTGTTCCCCTGTTTTATTTATCTTGATTCATCACTAGGTTCAATTTTGATAGAATTCTTTTAAAGAATGAGGGCTATCATCTCCTGTTTGTGAATTACCGCCCTTTGTTATTTATTTTAAAATATTCATTTGTATAAAGTGAATAAATTGCACGTATCTCATGGTGCAGATATGGGGGCTTGGTGATCCCTCTGGCTTCACACTCCCACATCCCATACTCCCCTCTTCCTTCCTTTTGTCCTCTCCCTTTTGCCCCTCATTTCTAAAGTGGCCGATTTTCATGTCCTTTTGCAATTGCAGACTTCACACTCCATTAGTTAAAGAAATCAATGAGTTAAGTTGTTAAGCAGGAGTGTTAAGCAAGTAGGAACTCAAGAGTGTAGACACAGATTGAAAGCAATCAAATGTCAGGATGTTAATCTCACTCATAAAGATGACATTTTTTTGTACTCTATGTATTAGTCATCACAGATCATGGAAAATATATGATAATTGTCTTTTTGAGACTGATTTATTTCACTAAGCGTGATGGTTGCCATTTGCATCCATTTAGTTCCAAAAGACAAAATTGTGTTCTTTGCTATGGACAATAGTAATCTATAAGGTCTGTGTATGTTTTGGAGTGGCACCATATTTTCCTAAGAGCCTTATCAATCATGTCATTGACTTTTGGTATTTGAAAACTATTATGATTAAACATTCCCAGCTGATGATTGTCATGAGGAAAAAAACTAGTGTCCATATCTGGAGTCTCACTACCACTTTGACGTGTTGCCCACAGTTATTCTATCGGTCAAACCATCATTTGCTTTTTCTACCGCAACACAAACCCATCTATCTACTCTCATACAGCAAGCATATCACACAGTCAGCTTAATCAGGCACACCATCACTTCATGATTCCGTCTTATTTGACATAAAGCCCAAGGGCTTCAAATGATATGTAATGTCCTCCACTCACTGATCTCTGACATGAACCACATTCTTCCCCTTTTATCCAGGGGGATATGTCTCAAGAGTACAGCTTGTGTCTGAAACCAGAAATAGCGTTGCCACGCCCACCACACACACACAAACACAGATCATATACATGTGATGTATACATATACAAAGTAATGTATTATATATATAAATTATACATTAGGCAAAGTAAAAAAATGGCATAATAACTCATGAAAATAGAAAATCATTACTATTACCATAAAATGTGAATTTAAAGTGCATAGATTATTTCTGACCCTTTTCATTTAAGGTATTTTGACAGTCATTGAGAATAAGTGAAAGTGGGTGATGCAGATATACTGTGATTTTATTTACTGTTAACCCCTCTCAGTCCTCTCCACATGAAACCCTTCCTCTTATAAAACTGCCCAATTCTTCTACAACAGAACCTTGCATTGACCATTACCTCTGATGAAATTCTCTTCCAGAAACCATGTGGCTTTCTTTCTCATTTCTCTTTAATATCTACCCAAGTGTTACATTATTTAAGAACTCTTTTCTAAAGCACTCCTTTTCAAATGTTAACCCCCGTTTTTGTTCAAGAGATTTTTAAACTATTTTGGCCTTGCCATATATTTTTTTTATTAATTCATTGCATTATGTGACACAGCTTTATGGGCACTGGGATTCCCTCCACTCCTCCCCTAACCCTCCTCCCTTCCCTAACCCTCCCCCCATGGTGGGTTTCTCCGCCCTGTTGCATTACCACAGTTCAAATTCAGTTGAGATTCTTTCATTGCAAGCATCTACCAAGCATAAAGTCCAGCATGTTATTATACAGATAAATTCAACAGTTTCTTGGGAAGACCATCTCTGGTCTGAAGGTAGAGCCTCTTGCCATATTTCTTTTTAAGAAACATTGATTAGCACCACATTTATTAAATATTATATTAGTTATTAGTTCATTGGTCTGTTTTCATCTACTGCTTTGTATGTTATCACAGGCAATATACTGTTTTATTTTGTTTTGTTTTTCTTCATTTACTGAGTTTCCAAAACTTAGAACATGGCATTGCCTAAAGAAAATCCTGAGAATGGAAGGCTTTTCTCCATGTTATAGAATCTGTTCTACAGTAAGAAAATAAAAAGTCTATGCATTATAGGTTAAATGTTGCTGAGAGCTGTGAAAGAAATTCCTGACAGCTCCAGACCCATTTCCAAGAGGCTTTAGGGATGGAATGAAAAGTGATTGCCTGGTGGTTTAATTCCAGCTAAATCTTTGTTGTGAGAGTACAGCTCATGGCATTCATGCGCGACAAATTGCCCTGAATGAATTTATTCTGTTGTTTTGTTTCCCCTAGGTCATTCTTAAAAGTTCTTCTATTATCACGCACACACACACCTACCTCTGTTCGCTCTGGAGGTTCTGAGGAGTTGATAAATCACTGCCCCTCTTTATGCCAATATCATTTCTTCTTTCTCTGGCTGAATGAGAAGAGCAGAATCAGTAGAGAAGCAGTGATTGCTAGCTCCCACAGTCCTTGAGGCAGGGTGATGCTTATCCCATTGGAGGTATCTTGATCAGGGGACAGACTCAGTTCAGAAAGGTATTCTTTCAGAGTGCTGAACAATCATTTTTTTTTCTCCTCATCAGATTTGTAGTTAGTGAAAAATATGTCAGGACGATTATGATGTGCATCGCTTTTACAAGACGGTTATAGGATGCTGGTATTATCTGATATTTCTTCAACTAGATTTTAGCTTTGGATAATCAGACGCTGCAGAGTGAGAGTAGTTAATAATCTGGCTCAGTTGGAAGAGTATATTTATGTATTTAAAGTGCTTAATACTGGTTTTGATGTGTATCATTTAAAAAGTTTAAAAGGATACGGTCACAATACTCCACTAAGAAAATTTTATCTGTAACACAAAAGGATGCTCAATAGTGCACATAAGGAGAATATTAAACGGAAGCAATAATATGAAGAGTTTTAATAGTACAGTACAACACTGTTTATACATCTATACCCATGTGAGTGAATAGCCATAATTAAGACATTTAGAAGAAAGGAAGAAAGGGAGAGAAAGAAGGAAGGGAAGGCAAAGGAAGAAGGTTAAAGAACTCTAAGCAATGTTGGTGTAACTAATATGTATGACATTTATATTATGATTAATGAAATAATACAGAACATAGAAGTGACTTGATATTTACAATATCAAGAGCATTTCTGAAGACATAAAGTGGATATCTTGAGTCTTTGGCTTGGTTTATACAGACATTATTAATATAAACATTTTCGATAATACTGTTAAGCATTTGAGAGTCTATGTGAATAATAACTATAACTATCTTTAAACTATTTATTATTATTTATATTCCTCAGGTTAATAAAATGGCAATTTTTTTAAAGATTTATTCATATTTATTGCAAAGTCAGATATATATAGAGGAGGAGAAACAGAGCAAGATCTTCCATTCATTGATTCACTCCCCAAGCAACGACAATGGTCAGAGCTGAGATGATCCAAAGCAAGAAGCCAGGAGCCTCTTCTGGGTCTGCAAAGTAGGTGCAGTGTCCTAAGGCTTTGGGTCATCTTTGACTGCTTTCCCAGGCCACAAACAGGGAGCTGGATGGGAAGCAGCCTGCTAGGATTAGAACCAGCACCCATATGGGATCCCACTGCTTGCAAAGCAAGGACTTACCATGCTGAGCCCAGATCTATTTTTTAAATAAAATGTCTAAGTATTTAGGTTATATTTACTCCGATTATTTTATTATTTTAACAAATAAGATTTATATTTTAAGTATTTATTTTTATATGAAAGACAGATTTACAGAGGAGAGAGACAGAAAAAAAGATCTTCCATCCACTGTTGCACTTGCCAAATGGCCAGAACTGAACCAATCTGAAGCCAGGAGCTTCTTCCAGGTCTCCCACATGTACCCAGTCGGGGTACCAGTGCTTTGGCTGTCCTCTACTGCTTTCCCAGGCCACAAGCAGAGAACTAGAAGAGAAGTAGAGCAGCCAAGATACAAACTGGCACCCAAATGGGATACCAGCACATGCAAGGAAAGGACTTCAGCCACTGGGCCACTGAGCTGAGTCCCTTCAAATTATATTAAAGAAATTTTTGTTTCTTAGTTGTGTGTGTATTACATTTTTTAAGTATTTTTATCTGGAAATTCTTAAAGACTTGCTTGAATATTGGCAAATGTTAGTTAATTTCTGTTATTTTCAGATTGTTCAGCTGTGGTGTAAAACAGAAAATATCACACATACTCAAGCATTTTTTTTTCTGAATAATCTCTTAAACTATTGTAGTGTAAGTGAAACAGCCAAAATACAATGAAATGAATATTTAACAGTTTGGCTCATAACAAAAACATGCAGCATTGTTTCCTTGGCCTGTTTCCCTGCAGGGTGCTCAAAATACCTTATATATTTTAATGTTTTGTGACTATATTACATTCATGAACTACTTCTGTTTTTCTGTTAGGATGAATGTGATTATCTTAGAATAAACTCCACTTATTCTCAGATGAAAATCAGGAAAGACAAATTGTGTAGAGGTGGAGAATAAATGTACTTAAGCAGAAAACAACATCCTAACATGAACTTTGCAAATCTGAACAGTGAGATCACGTACCAAGAATAGTTGAGATATGTGCATGAGCATTGTATAGTTGGTAAAAGTCAGAGTATATGTTACAAGAATGATCTCTTCAACTCATTAGCTATTCTGCTGAATTTTGAGCTTTATCCACTTAGGATATAAAGCCCAGATTAGTCTAGGAAAAGCAGAGGGGATGAGATCCTGGATAATGGGAAATGACAAGCTGATAGTGGAAGGATACCTGGAGACCTGTGGACACGGGGAAGCCGAAAAGACAGGAAAGTGATGCTGAAATGAAGAGATACCCTGGGGCATTTGGAGCTACGTGAGAAGGGGAGTTCACCAGGAACTCCTGAAGTGAACCCTGCCATAATATAAGAAGTCTTGCTGCGTTTTTTAATTTGACCAAAAGCTGAAGCAGACTTGGGAACGGGATAAATTTCACAGCCCAGACCAGTGCCACACTGGTGTCATTTTTTTTTCCTGTAACAAAGGCTCTAAGGAAAGACAATGGCAAATTGTGCATGTTCTGAGCCAGGGGACTGATTTCCTGGCTCAACATATTGCACTGGTCTTATTGTGAAAATCAGACCAACTTGGCATCCCACAGGTTCCATCCAAAATAGGTCCAAGTCATCCCCAGACATTACTGCAAGGTGGTACAACAAAAAAAGGAAAGGAAAAAAATCTATTCAAAGGTGCCACTGACAACTCCGTGATCTAGACTAAAGTCACAGCTTGTATCTACCTAATCACAGGGACTGCTAGAAGCAGGAGTGGGGGGAAGGCCGAGAAGACAATGGTGCGATCACACCATGGGATCACAGGGGCGGTGAGCAGAAAGCTGGGAGTCAGGGCTGTGAAGACTATGGCAGAAATGAAACCCGGAAGCCTGGGACTGAAACTCACTACAGAGAGTAGCACAAATCACAGCCAATGGAGAACCAGGCACTGAATGGAATCAGTAAAGCCAACTGGTAAGCCTGTGAGAAATACAGCTTAAAAATCAGTCCCAAAGAGAAAAACTGCTAATCAGAGTCGCAATGGCCAAGAGCAAAAAGGACCAAAAGCACAATGAAGGGGGTTACTGACCCCTCCCCTGCAAAGTACAAAGGTCTGTGTCAACTTCAGAGTAAACCGAGGAAGACACACAGGAAATTATCGATAAAATTTTTTTAGATGTTCAAAAGCTCCTTAAAACACAACAAGAAGCACAAACTGGAGTTCAAGGAATATGTTATATAAGAAACACATTGGAACAATATCAAACTGAATTATTTGAAATGAAAAATGAAATACAACAAATTAAGAATTCAGTGTAATAATAGAATGAGAGGCAGTAGGAAGAATCTCAGATTTGGAGGACACATCCTGGAATAACACTGAAATTGTCAAAAACCTGGAAGAGGAACTGAATCAAACCAATAAAGGCATCCGAGGTTTAGTAACAGCATTAAAAGGCCAAATACGAGTTATGTGAGCTCCTGAAGATACAGAAAGAGAACTTGGTTAAAAGAACTATTCCATAGAATGATAATAATTGAGAGCTTCCCTAACATGGAGGAAGAATTGAGAACCAAACTACAGCAGGGGTACAGAACTCTTACCAGTGTGAACCAAAAGCGATCCTTGCCACAACACATCATAATCAAGCTCTCTTTAATTGAACGTAAGGAAAAGAAACTTAAGCATGCATGTAAGAAAGCCAATTAACTTACAGAGAAATCACAATCAGACTCATAGCTGAAGTCTCAAAGGAAACTGTAGGCAAGAAGATAATGGAGTAATATTACAGATTCCAAAAGAAAAAAAAAATCATCAGCCCAGGATAACATACCCAACAAAGCTTTCTATTGTCTTTGAAAATGAAAGAAAATACTTTCAAAGCAAACAAAACCTGAAAGACATCATCTCTAATAAATCTTCCCTACAAATGTTGTAAGGTATGCTACAGCAAAAATGAATAGCACTTACAAAAACCAAAGGCAATCCTGGAGAAAGTCTCAGTAAAATGAGGAAAAAAGGCTGAATCAAACTATGAGCATCCCATCTCCAAAATGACAGGACCAAAGCACTACCTGTCAATATTAACCCTGAATGTAATGGCTCTCACAGTGAAACTGACACTTCACATTAGTTATCAGTACTTTGTCTTATTCACTGCATAATTTCATTTTTCAACAAAGTTTGTTTTTATATTAGCTTAATTTCATAAGAAATCACAATCAACATTTACTAATTTTATCTTTGTGGGGAAAAAAAACACATCGAAGTCATATAAACACTAAAAAACTTGAAATGGATGAAAGAGGTGGTCATACCTTTCCTGTGGACCAAAGGCTGATATTTTTAAAGAATTGTAATGCTTGTCATGGGAAAAAAGTAGTTTATATTTGTTTAAACCAAATGTGACTGCATATCCCTACTAATATTAATTCTATTACTTTATTTTACCTTGAAATCATATTTACAAAAACAGCATTTGTGCTTACATTGGCTTTAAGAACGTCTTCAGGAATTATATAGAAGTTGGGATTTTAGTTCCCAATCATGGTTACTTAATGAATATATTATCACTGGGGTCATTGGGCCAAAAAAAAAAAAAAACCTCTTTAGTGATTATAATTTACAACCCAGCTATACAGTTTTGTAGAACTATGAACCGTGTGTATACACAAATGTCAAAATTATGAGAAAGTTCTTGCTCCTCTTGCACTCAAGTTGTTGTTCTGAAAAATGGTAATCTGCTTTCCCTTCCTTCCAAATTTTATTACTCACACTGCCAGGCCCAGTAATTCTGCCTTAGTTCTAATGTGTAACTGGTGTTCCTTTAGCGCTTCCTGTTTTACACACTGCAAAATTTTCTGAGAAGCATTCCACTAGAGGGATTTGAAAACACCAAAGAAATACCTTTATTCTGATTTTGTCAGATAGTACTAAAAGATATCTTGATACATGACATTTCTAAATTATTCTAAAAACTTTGAGATTTTATAATTTTTATCAACTTTATGCCTTGTCTTTCCTAGAAATTGATTCAATCACTTTTGTTATTTTCTTGATTATGTGATGCTTCAGTTTTGAAAGTATTAATTGATTAAGAAGACATTTGCCTCAGAATATGTTTCCTTTTGTCTGATGAAATGAACTCTTAGCTACAATTATTTTGGCCTTTATCAATAATATGAGAGTGAATATTAATTGCAGTTATTTGCATTTTCAATCACACTGCTAATGGTAATTATGAGAATTATATCTGTAATAACCTTTCAAATAAGCACAGCAGAGATTAAGCTATCAGTAATTTTTCTTGCAAATTTTTTTTTCATTCATTATCAGCAGCAGCATCAACATTTCAATAAGAAAATTGATTTCACATGTGTATCATTTTCCTTGTAAGCAGCTGTGTGGATCTGAATGAGGAAGCATCTCTCAATCCTGAGTCTCGTAGGGTCGAGTGGCTTAGATCCGAGTGTGAGGAAATAAAAAGCAGTCGAGAAAATACATACTCTAGTAAGTGTGACTATCAAGAAGTTTCCATATTCGGAATTTAATATAATATCCAAACTCAGCAAAGAAAAGCTCTCAAGAAAGTTACTTTCTCATCTTATTCCTGAGGGAGTTGCTTTGCTCAGAATTACACCATTTATGTGACAGAACCAGAGTGTAAATACTGGAATCAATAATTCTATGTAGGTTTATTTCACATTAAATCACCACCACTACAACCCCAGGTAAGCATATGCTATGGAATGACCCTTGCCAGCCCACCTCCATATCCAGCTCACATGTATGCCAGCAACAGGTGCTAGAGTTTAGTTTATCTCACTAGTGGGAACCATCCCTGGTAGGGGAGTTCCTCAAGTTTCCCTACCAACCTCGCCCCTGCAACAAATCTTATGTATGCTGGTGAATGCCTCGTCGTAGACTGAGATGATCAGCCCACGATCTGGCACTCAGTGGTGGGAACGCAGTTTGGTCCAACTGACAAGCATCTATTCCAGCTCTCACTGATGGCGCTAGAGCCTTACTCAGCCTGATCTGCCCACAAACCTGACTTACCCTCAAACCTGGCACACCCCCATGCCTGACGCTCATGTACCCAGTGAGTGTTGCAGCCTAGCCTAGCCCTATTTTATGCCCATTCTGGCTCACATGATCACGAACAGGTTTCCATCTCAGACCAGCCCACGAACATGCCAGTGGGTGCTGCAGCATTGCCCAGCCTGGTCTACCCACAGTCTCAGCTCCTGAATTCAACATTGGGAACTACAGTACAGTAAGAGAGTCCCCAGAGCTCCGTACCAATCACCTTTCTAGCCCCAGGTTTTGCACATACTGGCAGGTGCTTCAACCCAGACAGGCATGGCCCACCAGCTGTCTCAGCTCTTGCTGGCAGGTGTTATAGTCTAGCTCAGCTTGGCATGACTCACACCCTGTCTTGACTCTCATGTGTATGCTGAAGCGTGGCCTACATAAATGTTAATAAGGGCTACAGACTTGCCTGGCCTGGACCGCTCCTGCCTCTGTTGTGCTCTTCAGTGGGATCCATGACCAAGTAGGGGAGGTCCCCTAGTTCCCTTATCAGCTTCTATCCCTGGATCTCAGGCATGCCAGCATGGGCGATAGTCCTGCTTGACATGATCTTCCTTCAGTCCTGGCCCTTGCTTGTGCTGGTGAGTGCTGCATTGTGCCTCCCTTCCCAAAGCCTTCTCCTAGTCCTCCCCATCCCCCAGGAGTGACAGGTAGTTCTTATTAGATGAGTTCTGTGGTCCAGCCTGACATGCAGGTTACAATGATCAGATTGCTGTGCGAACTGATGGTGCTTTAGTACCAGAGAGTTGAGTCTAAATTTTCCTTCAGAAAATGCCCCCAGAATTGGTTCTGTCCCATTCTAGTGGGTGCTTTGATTTCCTGATAAGACCCATTCCCTGTTCCAATGCTGACAGATGTTCAGCCAGTCATGCCCCCATCCCAGCTTTTGCTTGTACCTGTGGGTGGTGAGCAATGCTATTTTACTCCAGTCCAGGTCTCATACAAGGAGAGATGCCTTGGTCTGACTCAGACAGACCCTCTGGTTTTCCTGCTCTAAACCATTCCATCTCAACTCCCTCACCTACCTGCAAGTGCTGTGGCCCAGCCTGTGGTAGACCCCAGAAGTCATTCCCACTCCAGTATGTCCCCAAAGCCCTTCCATGGGCAATCTGCAGCACCCTCATCTGGGGTCAGAGGTAGTGTCGGCCCAGAGTTCCCTAATTCCCCAATTATCTAAAAAAAAAAAAAAGCCCAAGCTGCTAAAGAGGAATATTAAATAATAACAAATAAGTGTTTTTTACCTTACATGTACATTACATGGTTCTATTTATAATGTCTTCAGTTTTGATGGATTGTATTCATGTTATTTCCTTGTATCATTTTATGACTGATTAAAATCATGAGTGACAGTTCATATGTTTTAATTTAGAGATAATATATTCATCTCTAGAATAATCTAAACACATCAATAATCTTATTTCTTTTTGACATTATTTCTTCTTAATATGTAGAAACTAGAAATTATGCATGGGATAATAAAATTTCCATGTTATTTTAATTTCACAAGAGATATTCTTTAGGAACTTAAGCGACTAAAGTTTGAGAATTTACATTAACTCCCAGTGTATTTTCAGTCCACACAAAGCTGGGAGAATTGTCTGGTTACTATGTCCTTGAGATCGTTATTCACATTTATCTCTATTCTTAAACTTGCAAACCCCACTACAATTTTTAGCATCTTATCAGTTGCTTCTAGGATCTCTACATGATTCTTTGGAGTGATTTTAAATACTAGAATCACAGCTTTTTATTCAAGATGTTTTCCCCTGAATTCTTAATCTCTTTGATGTTCTCTGCTTTTTTTTTTTTTAAGATTTATATATTTCTATTGGAAAGTCAGATATACAGAGAGGAGGAGACACAGAGAGGAAGATCTTCTGTCCACTGATTCACTCCACAAGTGACTGTAATGGCTAGAGCTGAGTCTATCTGAAGCCAGGAGCCAAAAGCAAGGAGATGAATGAGAAGTGGGGCTGCAGAGATGAGAATCTGTGCCCATATGGGACCCCTGCAAGTGCAAGACGAGGATCTTAGCTGCTAGGCTACCATGCTGGGCCCTGCTCTCTGATTCTTTCAATGTCATCTTGGTGTTGTTTTGTTTTGTTTAAGCTATTAAAATAATTAGAATGGTTGAGTGAACTTACCAAGAGTGAAATAACTGCTTCAGTCCCTCCATTGGTAGTTTTGAGTAGTGTCCTGAGTATCTGTGTGCTTTAAAAGGATAAATACGGCTGCTCTTTCTTTCAAGGAGAAACTTACTTTGTAGCAAAAATATCCATGGAAAGTATGACCAGGAAGTCAAGTAACGAAGAAAAACTGATAGTGGAATGAAGCATTATTGTTTCAATTAGATTGTTGAAAAGTAGCTGTACCTGCAGGTAGCTGATTAATTAAAAATTGAACTAAATTTTTCCTCTTTATACTTTTGTTTTATTATTTTTTTATCTTAACATGAGATGATAGATTCTCAGAGGTTCGCTAATATTGTCTACATGAGAAATTATTAGTATTGAATTAGAATTGATGTACTTTAACCAAAATGCTTTGCATTAGTAGTTTCAGATGTCAGATTTTTTTTTCTCACATTTTGAAAAATTTTCATGCATTTAATAGGCTATCTTGGAAAGGCACCAATTTGAAGCAAAATAAATAAATAAATAATGATAATGGATAATCATCTGTGTTGCAGTTACACCTATGTCACCTAACCTGGGGGTAATTTCAGGGATCCTCTAATGCAATGTAGGTCTTTATATTTTATACACTTACCTATTGTCATAAATATAAAATTGATAACTCTAGTGTTTAAAAATGTTCATCAGTGAGTGATGTAAGAAATTCTGTTATAAGCCATAGTTAACTCTTTCATAATGATGTGTTAGCTCCAGTTTTGTTATTTTAGGAAGTGAGAAAGTGGATTGCCATTCAAGTCTTTTGAGGTTGTGGTTTCTTTTATACTTCAACAGTCACTCCAAGTTAGAGATTATTTTAAATGAAAAATCTTGCATCTTCCTATACAAAATGCCTTTCTATGGTTGTATCAATTATTTTCATGTGTAATATGATTTCACTTTCAATGTAGCAAAATGAAATATTTTAGATTTACTTTAATTTTGGTTAGTAAGTTGGTGATGCAGGTTGATATTTCAAACGAAAGAGGCTGTTAGGCTGGTGGTGGTGATTTTGCAATGTGACTAAATAGCACACTACACTAAAAATGCAGTAAAAGTAAATAAGTTTTACCCAAATAACTACCATTTATCTAGTGACAATGAGCTGTATAATGTCTCAACACTCTAGGTGGTTGTAAATTTTAATATTCCCTGTTAGAAGAAGTTAAGAAATTTTCTAGTCAGTATCACTAGTCCAAACCAATACCTTGGAATTCAAATGTTGGGAAATGCTCTATAGACATTTGAACTAATATATTACAATTTTTTTTCCAAACTTGAGATTTAAAAGAACATGAATTTACAATAAGGAAGATTTGGTAGAGGTATATGCCATGTAGGTTAGTAATATAGTTAATAAATTATGACATTAAATCCTTTGCAGCAATATAGAAACCAAAAGAACTAGAATTTACTTAACTAGCTGAACATGTATCAGCGAAATGAGCAGTATCAGTTCCGATACTGCTATAGATAGTTCAGTTAAAACATCAAAATGATTATAAATCAAACTTCTTATGTTTTTTAAAAGATTTATTTATTTTTACTGGAAAGTCAAATTTATAGAGAGAAGGAGAGACAGAGAAGATCTTTTGTCTGTTGGTTCATTACCCAAGCTGCTGTTATGGCCAGAGCTGCACCAATCCGAAGCCAGGAGACAAGAGCCTCTTCTGGGTCTTCCATGCAGGTGCAGGGTCCCAAGGCTTTGGACTGTCCTCAACTGTTTTCCCAGGCCACAGGCAGGGAGCTGGAAGGGAAGCGGGGCCACCAGGATTAGAACTAGCGCCCATATCAAATCTAATTTCTGCTTTAGTCACCATCTCATGGAAGCATCATTTGGAGATCAGAAATACACCTGGGAACATTTGAATATTTTCTGCATCCAAATTCCACAAAACATATATCGCCAGAAAAGGCTTAATGAATGTCTTCACAATCGTCTCAACTTATGTGGGATGAAGAGAGAGACTTTCCCCTACTGTTTCTTTATGCCCTGTGTTCCTCACTCAAGAATCAACACTTTTGGCAATCAATCCATTGATTGTTATTATATACTGTACTTAATTCTTTTCTTTCTGACTTCTCCAAATGCTAACACAACATATGGGTAGTGGCCATTACGCTGAAACAAATATTTAATCTTGTAGAATAACTTAGATTACCTTGAAACATTTTGACATATGGAAATATCTAGTCCTAATTTATTCTTGCTAGTGCTTATGATTCATCTTACCCTTGTGTTAAAACGCATTATTTTTTATATATTTAGGTGTGAAATAATAAAGCACCTCTTTTCCCTTTATCATTAGAAATGACATTTTGTGGTGCAAAAGTCACTTTGGGATTTGTTGCATGAGCTAATCTGAATGCTACTAATTCGGGAATTGGCAATTTACTAATACGCCTGCCAGAAAATGTCAAGTGTCTTCTGTAGGCTATTTATTTTTCTCAGTATAAAATGTTTGAATTCACAGAGTGATTAAATATCTGTGATGTCATCATGCTTATCATTAAGCACAGTACCATTTAATTAGATAAACACTTGATGGTGGAGCCATTAACAATTTGAAAGGAATATTTGCTTAAACTTGTAAAACTTTCCAAATTCAAATAAACACAAGGAATATTATGATATATGGATTTCATAAGGTAGAGTTTAATTATCAAAGCCTTGTTAGTACACCTTCTAATCATTATTTTGATTTCTGTCACTTAGTGATATCTTCCCAATTGTTGCATCTGGGCTGACCTTGTAACTTTTACCAAAAGCAAAACTTCGAAGAACTTCATTTTATTACAGTTTTGAGTTCATTCCTCAAGAGCATTTTGTTGTTTTTGCATGTTTTTAGAAATTTTCAACAACATTGAAAATGCACTTTGATGCTTTTTTTTAGAACATGCCACAATTTTCCCATATTAGCCAGACAAATTTATGAAAGAAATACAGTCCAGTCATTCCCATTGCACTGTCAACTGTCAGCTTACTGCCAAGGGATGTAAATTTTTTCTAGGATAGCTGATGTTGAGATTCACGAGTGTGACTGATGGAGATCAAGCAAAGTGAGCAGAATCAGTTGGCTGACCACTGAGCTCTCTGATTGCTTATAAAGCCATAGTAAACTGATTTATATGTCTGAACATTAAAGAATTTGTGTTTGCATGTGCACACACACACATAGACAGATAATGCATATGCAAGGTCAAAACTTCCACAGACATTAACTTTATTATATCAGTTTCTGCAGAGATGCTCTGCAAAATCAATGCTACCAATGATCTTGATCATTTGCCTGACAGGTGCAATTTACATTTTCCTTGTGTATTACAATGATACACTTCTATTATTTGCCTAGTCCTTATCAATCTGTGAGTTTATGTGGAACAAGGGCCTTATAATAAAATACTTTTTTTTTTCTGGAATAATGATCTGGTGTAAGCGTTTCATGCTCTCGCAGACATGGGTGTTGGAGAGAGACATCAAAAGAATCAGAGTGAGAGTTACATATTTGATGGAAAAATAGCAGTGCTTTATAAAAAAGGCAAGTTTCAAAATGTGTCTGGAGTCTCTGGATTGTCTAATGCCAGAGCACAAGTGATTGTAACACAAGATAGATTTGAGTTATTGATAGAAGGAAATAGCCATTGATACCAAACTTCATAAATTACCTATAACAATTCTAAATGATAAGCAACTAGAACATCCAGAACTCCAATTGTAGCCAAATTGAAAAAAAAAAAAACAACAGAAATTGGTCAAAAGAGAAGATAGGTTCGTATTTAAGATATGGAAAAGCAGTGAACATCATCTGATAACACTTTAAGATAAATAAGAAATCGCTTTGCCACCCTGGCAAAAAAAAAAAAAAATGCAGTTTGAGCACAAAAACTCCATGAAACCTAGGGAGAAAAGTAGGGTAGAGTGTTTATTTGAAAAGTTGAGGCATCGTAAGTACTCGTATAGATAGTGAAATTAGAAAGCTACGCTGTGCTCTAGCAGGATGGATACTCAGAAAACATCGGAGAAGAAACTGAAATTCATCACTGGCCAAAATTTAGAAAATGTGTGGTAATTTGTCAAGTCACTGATGATGTCAGGCTAAATGAGCAGAAGCCTCAACGAGCACAATAAAGGAATACAGTCCTTATAACAACAGTCTGGAACAATCACCCTCCTGACCATCCCCCTGTGAAAGCATACCTATAGCATTCAGGAATGAGTAAGAAGCCCTGGGGGAAACAGGAGAGTTTGATTTTCAGAGTTCCTAAATTACAGGCTTCAAATATCAGCTCATAAAACACAAAACTTCACATATACCGAATAAAAGGGGGGCATACAATCACAATATCCAAAGGGAATATAAAATGACAGAAGCCATTCCTGCAGAAACCCAAGCATTAGATTTAGTAGGCAATTTAAATTAACACATTGAAATACATTCAAAGAGGTAAAGGGACCTAAAGGAAAGAGGGAATTAACATCTGACCAAGTATCAGTAAAGAGGAAAAGGAATTTATATATATATACATATAAAATAAAAAGTGAAATTCTAAAAGTGAAAGAAGGGCTCAAACCAGTATTTGCACATGAATGTTCATTGAATTATTATTCACAATGGCCCAAAGAGGAAGCAACCATGTCCAGTGGAGTAACACAATGCAGTATATGCACAAAATGAAATGCTATGAAAAAAACGAATGAATTTCTGATACATGATTCAATGTGGATTAATGTAAACATACTGTGTTAAATCAAAAAGTGATAAAAGGGAATAGTATTACATAATTAAGTCATATTAAGTTGTAGAATCAGGAAATTCCTGGAGAGAAAAAAAAAATAGAAATTAGCAGAGGGACAATGGAGCACTTTTCCAGGACACGGAGTTTGGGTTTGACATGAATAAAAAACTCAGAAATTGTGACGGTTAGACAGCCTTACTGCGTGTGTGACTGATGTCACATAATTATACACTTAACATGATTAAAATGTCAGATGTAATGACATGCACAGCACACACGAGAAGGGTACCTCAAGTAGTTTATAAAAAGCATGTATTAAGGAAAAAACTGTACAAGGATTTCAACAAATTACACCAGAATAAAGTTACATTTTAATTGTGTATTTTAAAAGTGAAGAACAATAGTTATTTCCGAAATGCATCATTATGGGCATAGCAGCTCTACTCCAATGAGTTACAAAGCATTGAAACTGCAATAATATATAAATTATCATTTTCTTTAAAAATGATTTAAACAAATTTTGGCTAAACACTGTGCATTCAGCAAAGTTGACGTACACTGGAATTCGTGTGTGTGTGTGTGTGTGTGTGTGTGTGTGTGTGTGTGTATGCAATGAGGCAGTGTCTCTGATAAAATGCACTCATTTCTTGTGTGATTGCTGGGTCATATGGCATGGCTCTATTTCTTTTAGAATTCTTTGTACAGTTGTCCACAGTGGCTGTGCTAATTTACCTTTGCATCATCAGAGTGTGGGAGCTTTCTTTGCTCCAGAGCCTCTCCAGCATTCCTTTCTCTCTCTCTCCATCTTTTGGACAGTTGACATTCTGACGAAGGTGATTCAGGACCTTGTCATGGTTTTGATTTGCATTTTCCTGGCGGCACGTGTTTGTTTGTTTTTAAATCTCATCTACACTGATGCCAAAGGAGATAACTGAAGTTCTCATGTGGAAAACAAAGTGGCATCACTTCAAGGAGTGTCAGTGGGACACATTTTAAGCTAGAAATCGCAGTCATCTGCAATGACGTTAGAGTTGTTTTATCAGGTGAACATCCTTCCTTAGCAAAACAAAGTTCTGGCATTTGTTGCTTTATTTTCCCTCCAGTATCCATTCCCACATATATGACACTGATACTCTGAAGAGAGAGTAACAAAACTGAATGTTTTATGGGGTAGGGGAATAAATACGGAATTGGAATAGTATTGGAGCTTGTATAAACTTTGTAAAAATATATTTTTCATTCTTTTGACTGTATTATAATTAATGCATCTAGCATATGAATGATAAGCAAAACAAATAATTTCTAGACCATGATGTTGTTTTCAGGATGCATAGCCACTGCCTCCAGGAGAAGGAACATATTAATGTCCCCAACAAAGGGAACACAGAGGTATAGCTGCAAGGATTATCAGTGGTTTCAGCATGGACAGAGAAAGCTGAGGAATAAATTATTCCTGTGGTCATTATTAACTATGCTTTTTATTTCTTATGCTATAAGACAGATGAGCACTTTCTATTTCTTTATAGTATTAGATGTGGTAAATTGAATGACAAGGCAACAATTTATTTGCACAGCTTTTCTTTAATATTCATTTTTTTTAAAGCTGGATCTCAAACGAAATGATGATCAAATGAAAGCACATTGAGGACTGAGTCTACTGATAAAGCCACTGAAGTTATATGTTCCATTCCCTACGTTCCTGGCCTGATGCTTCACATGTGAGCCTTCCCTAAAGATAGTGACCTTCTTAAATACTGCTGGACTTCTAACTAACCAAAGTTAAAACAAACTCATTGCTAGCATCTGTATTGTAACTGAGAATGTATAATCTAAGTTACAGTTTATAAGTTCTATTGACCCAGGGCCTGAATTTCTAGCAAATGGACCTTCTGTAACCTGAACTGCATGAATCCTGGCTTGAATAAGATCAACACAAATGATAAAAGAAAGATACAAGGTGCAGATTTCTGAATGTAGGAAGCCAGGGCTCCTCTTAGAGAGCTACAACTCAATGCCTGCCAGATGGCTTTCATAGTTCCTGTCTCATGTTGATGTAATTCGCCTATGGGTCTGGTGTTTATTGATTATGTCCATCCATGCTAGGAGCTCCTCAGGTAGATCATTGCTTGCCCAGAGGGAGGAGGAGAGCAGAATAAAGGCCAATTACTTTTAGAAATGTGTGTTGCCTGAGTCTTTGGCCTTGCCAACCACATAACTGGTCAAAGCAGTTACTCTTCTAGTTCCCACTCTCAGACACCCAGCAATGGTGTGTCTCTGTACTTCTCTGCTGATGTCTCTAATGACTTCCAGCATAGGAACCTGTTATCCTGAGGACAACATCTGCTTCTGAGGCGTCCAGCCTCTGACTGATGGCTGCCTTGTTAAGTCTGTTCTCAAAATACTTCGTTTCTGCCTGTGGCAGGACATAGCCTGAACAATAATAGGAGAATGAAGTTGGATTCAATCGAAAACAAGCTTTCACTTATGTTTTAAGTGAAATGTACGAATCATCAAAACTTATGCACTGGGATTTGTTAACAAGCCCTTCACCCAAGGTGACCCTTTATATACATACAATCATATAACTGGTAAAGTGTAAACTCATTTTATTTTTCATCCGCATAATCCAGGCATTATAGGTTGGTGGCCTTTCCATTGTTTCTCTTCTCTCTCGCCTTCCAACCCTAGTTCTCATCTCTGCTTTTTCTTTGGTGTTATTTGTCTCTTTGCATGTCAATAATTATAGTTGAGATACTGGGTTCCTGCAGGTTAGACTAAGGACTGCTCAGGGAGAGCGGAGCTTTATTTTTCGGTAGTAAGGCTGAATGAGCTAACAACAGGCCCCACCAATTTCACATTAAAAAAAAGACATGCAAGGGGCTCCAACACATTCATGGAAAAGGGAATTAAGCAATGACACTGATTTTGCAAGAATTTGGAAGCTCACTCACATTCCTGATGACTTCCATATTTCTAGCCTTTATGATTTTTTTCTAAGTCTTCTGCAGCAGTGGGTGGAACTGAGGTCTGCTGTTCCACTTCTCTCTTCTCTAATGCTGGCATTCTTATGCTCACCTTGGCTGTGCTGTATACATGTTTGTCAGGTATGTCTCTTCTCCGTCTTTCCAAGTTTTATTGATCATATATATTTCTCATTCAATCATTTTTTGAGTATTTTCATCCATGGTTTTTGTTATCATCTGTAAGTGCCTAACATTTTGTTTACTGTGTTTGTGTATTTTGTGTACTAAACTCTCAAAATAGAAACAAATCAGTGAGCAATGGCTATAATATTTGCAGTTTTGTGTGGAGGTGAAATTTTGCTGGTGATCATAGTCAATAAAAATTAAAAACAAAGCAAAACAAAGCACTCAATGTGGTTTTTATTTCTATTTCCTTGTTGGTTAAGGAGGCTGAACATTTTTTCATTTGCCTATTCGCCATTTGAATTTGCTCTTTTGAAAAATGTTCATTTCCTTCACTCATTTCTACACAGGATTATTTGTTTTGCTGTTACTGAGTTTCTAAAGCTCTTTGTAAATCTTGGAGAGTTGTCCCTTATCAGTCGTGTAGTGTGCAAAATTTTTCACCGATTCTGTTGGTTGCTTCTGTTGGTTGGTTCTTCTTCTTGTTAATATTTTCTTTGATGTTCAGAGAATCTTAGTTTGATGGATTCAAATTTTCTTTGGTGGGTGGAGCACACGGGGAGGTGGCTATGACTACCTGTGCTTTTGGTGTCTTTTTCAAGAAGTCGTTTTCCATTTCTATGTCATTGATAGTGCTCCCCATGTTTTCCTCTAATATTTTGATGGATTTTGGGTATAGATTTAGATCCTTCATCCATTCAGAGCTAATTTTTTATTAGGTGAGAGGTGTGGGTCTTGCTTTTTACTCCTGCAGGCTGTTATCCAATTGTCTCAATGGCATTTGTTGAAGAGGCCAGGTGCTTTCCCTAGATTGTTTCAATTTTCTTAGCAGAGAGTAGTTGGCTATAATTGTGTGGGCTCCCTTCTGGTTTTTTATTCTGTTCCATTGATCTTCTTCTCTGTTTCTGTACCAGTATCAGACTGTTTTGATGACCACTGGCCTGTAGTATGCCTTGAGTTCTGGAACTATAATTCTTCCAGTTTGATTTTTATTCTTAAGAATAGCTTTGGCTGTTCATGGTGTCATGTGTTTCCAGATGAGTTTTTGTATCTTCTTTTCTATTTCTGAAAAGAATGTTGCTAGGATTTTAATTGGGATTGCGTTGAGTCTGTATATTACTTTTGGTAATATGGACATTTTGATGATGTTGAATCCGCTGATCCAGGACCAAGTTTTTCCATTTTTTTTATGTCCTCTATTTCTTTTTTTGTTTTTGAGTTTTCATCATAGAGCTGTTCCACATGTTTGGTTAGATTAATCCCAGGGTATTTACTATTCCTCTCTGCTCCTTTAAACGGGACTTTACTTACAAGAATTTTATGGGGTAAAATTATTACCAAATAGAAATGTATGTGAAAAATTTTGGATAGGGAATATATGCTGGATGTGAAATAATATTGGACATAACAACACAGTTGCGAGCAATATATGTTTAAGTGAATGTAACAGATAAGAGCACGCTCACGTTTGGGCTCTTAATCTAGCTTAACACTGCATTTTATATGGAGTGATATCACAAATCTACTGACAAATGTGGAGCAGAGGAGTACCATGATTCGATTTTGTCATAAACGGATTCCCTTGGTGGTTCTATGGAATTCAGAGCACAGGTTGGCAGGTGTCAAAGCATTGTGCCAAGTACAAAGCTAGTGCAAAAGTCAATGGGGAATAACAGTTCTTGGACTAGTGTTACAGCCGTAGGATTGGTAAAACTCTGTCAATTCTAGATATTTTTCAAAGGTGTAGCTTAAACTAAACCTTGGACGTGACATGTGATAGTTTATTCTTGACCTCGGTACACTTTTTGATTGCTTATTTAATGTTTGTGCCTGTAAGCACCGTAGACACCTCAAATTTGCCATTCCTAAAATCAGGGACATCAACTCTCTCTCATTGTGTTTAGATGATTTTAACAGGATCCTTTAAACTGTATGATTTATAAACAGCATCAGTTTAGCATTTCTTATTTAGAGGCTGAGAAATTCAAAATGAAAGGTGTTGGGTGTCTGGTGTCTGGCCTCATATAAACTGCCTGCCATGAGTTTTTATGTGACAACTGTGGAAGGCAGATTTCTGAGGCTTTTTTAAAAAGGACATAATTTGCATTCTTCAGGACAGAGTACTTAGAACAGTCATCTCCCCAGTCTCACTTCCTAACGTCACCTTAGTGGTTGCATCTCAGAACACAAATGTGAGGTATACAATATTCTGACTATAGCAAATAACTACACCTAACTTGCTCTCTGCCTGGTTTTGGTGCTAATAATGTAGTAAAATATTTCCATGCTTGTGTTTAATTTCTCACATATCATTGATGTCCAAAAGTATTACCGCATCTGAAAGTGGTTTGATGCATTTCTATGGCTCATTTTCTCTCTATTTTATCACCAAATCCCCACTAACACATTGTTCTAAAGAGGCATTGATTATTTAGTTTAGTTAAAAAATTATAAATTTTATAACTAACATAATTATTGCAAGAATTTTCTTTAATTAAACCCTGAATCCTTTGCAGTACCACTTTAAAAAAAAAATCTAATTTAGTAGGTGGTTTCAGACATGAAATGTATGCTGTTTAAATTTGCATATTTCTCATCACCAAATTGCAAAAATTTTAAAATAGCATGCATTTTCCTTCTTTGTGCTATTTTCTAGTATAGTATATTTCAGGTATATTTAAATTTATTAAGATTTCTTATAAATTGGAAGTCTCTCATTGGCTTAGGTACTGGGCTTATTAGAAAAGTAAGAAAGGAGGAAAGGAAAAAAGAAAGGATATGAGCTAGGGGAAGAAAATTATAGCTTGCCTCCTATTTTCTACTCACAAGTGCTCCTACACAGAATTCCTATGTTTTTTATATAAACATGTGTAACTACATATTTTTCTAATGACAAGTACTAAAGAAGGATGCAGAATAATGTCTAACTTTATCAATGCTAAAACATCATAATCATTCTACTTATAGTATTGTTGATGTTACGTTTCACACTTTATGTCTGGGAAAAACATATCCACAACCCTTTCCATTTATAACTAGGTATAATTTTTCTGATGTCCATATCATGTGTGGCTTGGGTACAGCAATGTATGTGTAGTTAGAAGGGTTAATGAATAGAAAAGCCAAAAATGCCTCGAGATCTGATGGGTTTGTTTTTTCTTCCACATATGGAAAATTGGTGCTGATACAGAGGCAAATGAAGCATTACAACAACACACGAATAAAAATGAGCCCTGCATCTACACGACTTATGCATCTCTGTTGAATTTCAACTGTCAGGGTTTCAGTGCAGTACAAGTATTAAAGGGGAGTAAGAATATTATACGCATTCTCTTCATAGCAGATATGGGATAGGTCAGCCACTGCACATCCTTGTCTTGCATGTTTGATTGAGTAAAAATTAACACCCTATAACTCAGGATGTGCAAGCTAGTGGGAAGTAAAAGCCTGCTTCTGATGTGCAATCCAGGGGAGAATGCATGTTTTCCTCCGTGCCAGGATGAGCTGAGTCCTAATGACTCCTGAAGAGTCTACATTTACAAAAGGCAAATTTACTGTGCTGCTCTTTTCTGTGAGCCCTTGGTTATTTAAGGGGTAAAATTCTATTTTTAACTCTTTATAAATAATAATCATATTTAGTAAGGAGCTAAATTTTAGCCAAAGTCATATTGTAAGTATATGTCTCCCACTGGATACTGATAACTAGTTTGAGGTTGAAATGCCACGGTCGTTGTGTTGTCTACTGGCAAAACAGAACAAAAGAGAGCTTTCTATTATTTTCTTGATATACTCAAACAAAAATAGAAACATTATTTTCTTCTCAGAAACTTGTCATTTTATCCCCAAGATTGATTGGGGAAATATTATCTCTCTTTTTTTCCCTCTCTCTGCAGCTCAAATAAATAAAAACTGAGCAAAGCTTAAAGATAGCTTTGGAGTTACACATGCAGTTTATAAAACATTCCATCTAGAAATTTAGAACAAAACAATTAAATGAAATGTGTGAAAATGTTTATTCAAGGAAACATCAATAACTTTAAATGTTTTGATTATTATAAAGAACAGTTTAAGGACAGACCTGTGAAGGTACCAACAGCCTCATCAGTGTATCTGAATTCAATTTTTATTTCGCCTTCTGATTTTAGCTGCCTGCTGGTGTAGACTATCTGAACCAGCTTTGATAGCTCTAGTATTAGAGTTTCTTCTGCATGCATGGCAGATCTGATTGAGTTCCTGACTCCTGGCTTTACACTGGCCCAATCCCAACCCAACTGTTATGGGTACTTGGGAGTGAACCAGCAGGTGGGAACTTTCTATTTTGTTCTATCTTTCAAAAGTTGAAGATAAAGGCAATGCATTTAACATTTAGACGAAGCATGAAGAGCATTTGTCTGATAGAGAAGTTAAGACTTGGGAATCTTACATCTCATATCCAAGTACTTGGGTTCAAATCTCAGCTCTTTTGATTGCAGCTTCCTGCTAATGTGCACCCCAGGAGGTGCCAGCACATTCATACAGGAGGCACAGAAGACGCTCCTGATTCCTGGCTTCCAATTAGTTCAGCTTCAGCCATTGTGACCATTTGGGGAACCCATGGATGAAAACTCTGTCTCTCCTCTCTGTAACTCTGCCTTTCAAATCAATAAATACATAAATAAATAAATGAATAAATAAATCTTAAGTAAAGGTGTTGATTAAAATGTCCACATCACACATCACTAAACCTGAGTTTGATATAATTGCCTTTTGCTTCTCATTCCAGTTACTTGCTAAGTGGACCCTGGGAAGTGGTGATGATGGCTAAACGTATCTTTGTTACCTACTTGGGATTGAATTAATGGGTGAGTTTCTGGGTTCAAATCTCAACTTCAGTCTTGACTGTTGTGAATATTTGGGAAGTGAGCAAGTGAATGAAACTTTACTTGCCTCTCAAATAAAAATAAACAAATAGCCTATTATATAAAAGTAAAAATTTATATGCTAAAACAGTTGAAAATAGGAGTAGGTGTTGTGGTATAACCTTTAAAGTCGGCACTTAGGGGGCTGGCATCCCATATGGACTTCAATTCATGTCCTGTCTGCTCTGCTTCTGACTCTGCTCTCTGCAGCTGGCCTGAGAAAAAGCAGTGAAAGATGGTCAATGTACTTGAGGCCCTATTACCCACCAGGGAGATCCAGATGAAGTTCCTGGATGCTGGCTTCAGCCTGGCCAACCCACAGGCTATTGCGGCCATCTGAAAAATGCAAACCACCAGATGCAAGATCTCTGTTTCTTTTTCTTCTGTAACTCTGACTAAATTTTGAGGGAAAAACAACCAGAACCTTCACAACATAATAAAAATAAAAGTGAAAATAATTGCAGTTGTAATATATATTATTATATATTATAACATGTATTTATTCATATGTTATATAATATATATCTCCAAGGCCCCGTTGTGTAGATCAATAAAACAATTTCTAGTGTGACTGGATATGGATTTGTTCTAACCTGATTGCAGACAGACACTGGCAATATCCTATTAAAAGAGTGTATGCACTTACTGTCTACTGAAAAGTCTTTGATATTTCCAAGATTGGAAAACAGTCTCAACGGCTGCTTGCTTCATTTCATCAGGTCGCTGAGGAGTGCAGAGTTTGAAGACTTAGGAGAAAACACAGATGTTCTTAATACAGAATATTGCTCTCTGCAAGCACACTACCAAACTTTCAACTTCTGGAAGCATGCTGCCTATTAGGTCCACGGTTACTTTAGACTTTTTGCTTTGTGAATAATTTTTATCTATTGCCATTTTTTGTTGATGTTTACTGACGATCATGAAAGCTACTAATTAAATCAACTGTTATATAACGTGATGAACACATTCATGTTAAATAATTAAAATAAAATGCAATTAAAGTAGTACAAGTATTGAATTCCACCTAGGTTTCCTCCAAAGGAGAGAGGAAGTCAAGTTGTGTCATCTGCTGCCTCCCACAGTTCTCATTACCAACAAGCTGGATAGTGCAGGAGCCAGGAATCAGACCAACATAGGTACTGTAAGTAGTGACCTAACTAATTGTGCCAAATGTCCATCCCAATAATTTGGGGCTTTGAAAGCATCAGTGTTTTAAATTCTAGCTATACTTTAGGATGTTTTACCTTGAACTGTCATAATTGTTATCTGTATACACAGATATTTGATTCATTTTAATATAATTAGCATAGTTGTTTAGAATTTATAAAAAGAGCAAGAAATTAAAGTTAATTTGCTATGTATTACGCCTCACACAATACCACCATTCATAATTTTTTTTACAAACATACATTTCCACTTGGTATTCATGATGGAAGATTTGTTGTGTGTTTATGTGTAACTGCGTCACTGGGTCTTTAACTTGGGAGGATACACCTAAGACATCTTTCTTATAAGCAAAGGTCACATCAGTTATGAAGTATATTTTGAATTGTTACATAAATGAATAATGGAAAAGTAATAACACCTTCAAACTAGCTACTCTATCAGGGGTTGATAGTTATCATTTTAAAAAATGCTCTAATTCAGGTATTTCCTGAAATTCAGAGTGTCATAGAAATGAGCTATGATAGCAATAGGGAATAACTCAAATTATTCTGATTAGTCCTCCGTCTCTTCATTATGCCTGAATGTTTAAACTTATTCTCTGGATATGCAAATACTGTGCCACCACCTGCTTGTACCTTCCTTTCTTTAATCTGATTTGCCTCTGGCTTATTACCACTACGTGTTATTTGATAATAACCCAGACTCTTTTTGGAGAAAGTGACTTCTATTGCTGCTGCTGCAAAAGTCTTTTCCTCCCCTACTTGTCATGTCTTACTGTTGTGAAGTGTGTTTTGTTTGATGTTAATTATTGCTTGAGGCATAACAGGTGGACTCCCATCCTTGTTTTAAAGCACAGAAGATCAAGGTTCTCTAGCGATGAGTAAACCCGAAGCCTTCATAAAGCTGAGGCTGTTGTGTGCAAACTTTTCTCGTTTTGCACCTGTCGTTTTTCATCATGGTTCATCATAGTTACTTCATGCTGTGTAGCCACATGCGCACCAAAATGATGCTTTACCATTACAAATAAGAGCACAGCTTGAAGTCTTACCTGCAGGTGAAGAGTTAGGATGTTTGAGGGAAAACTGAAAAAAGAAAGCGCTTGTTTTACTCATTTTAAAGTGTTCCATGTATTTTTTATCCCTTTACTATTTAAGATTGTGTTATATATACATTGACTTTTAAAGGTATCTCCTAGAAACACTTTGGAAAGTGAAGGATGAAAGATTATATGAAAAAGGATTGTAAAACATGACTGTTAATATCTTCCTTATTGTAAAATAAAACCAAATGAAATAAATAGAGATTGTTTTAAGTGGCTGTGTGTGTGTGTGTGTGTACAAATCAATTTATGTACACATATAGCAAATTAATTGATCTAGTTTACTGTTATTTCTATCCACTTGTATGACAGAATGACAGAAAAAAGGTGGGAGAGAGAGACCTTCCATCTGCTGATTCACTGTCTAAATATCCACATCACCAGGACGAGCCAGTCTGGAGCCGGCAGCCTGTAATTCCATGCCAGTCCACATGTGTGTGGCAGGGCGAGCACTCGAGTCACCCTCCTCTGTCTCCCAGAAGCTTTACCTGGTTCGGAAACAGAGAAGCCAGGACTCACACGGGTATTGAATCTTAACTTGCCGTGCCACAAGGTCTTGATTCACACATAATTTAAATGTATCTATTGGTTCCTTTTTAAAATTATAACTAAATATATGAAAATACCAAGCATAAGTTTCTCCTGTCTCTAGCTAGAAGATTAATAATTATATAATTTTCGATTGCACCACATTTTCTACGAAGAATACATCTTTACTGTTACAGATAAATCTAATATTACAATAAACATTTAAATTTTGTAGCATGTAGCTATCAAGTGGAAAATTAAATATACACACTCATACAAATGCTAACACTAATAAAATATGTATAAGCCCTAAGAGAGGATGGTTCTAGGATGTTAGGCAACGCATACTTTATTTCCTGCAGTCAGAAATTATTAGGCAAAAATGTTAAGAAGGACATAAAAATACAGTATGCATAAGTGAAAGAATGCAGTTTATGTTTAAGCACTATTTATTTATTTGAAGGAGTTACAGAGGAGAGACAGAGGAAGAATTTGTATTCACTGTTAAAGACCCCAGAGTGCTTCCACGGCCAGGGGCAAACCTGACTGAAGACAGGAGACTATGCCTTCTTTCAGATCTCTAAGGTGGACCTGATTTTCTCAGGCAGTTTATGTGGAGGTGAATCGGAGGTGGTGCAACCAGGACCAAAGCTGGTACCCAAATGTCGGTGTCACTTAATATACTATGCCGCAGTGTCAGACCCTTAGAATGTATTCTATGGAATGATATTCAGGTCTTAAGTTAAATATACTGTATACATTTATTAAGATTGGCTACAGAGACAAAATATATTCACATTGTTTTTATAATACAGATATTGCTTCTGTTTTAGAGTTGGTAAATAATTACCACTGTTAACATAGAACATGTTCCAATAACAAAAAATTAAAAATTATAGGATACTAAAGCGTAGTTCCATGTATATATCTACACAACATCCCATTTATACATCATAAAAAGTCCACAAATGTATTTTATAAAAAGTAAAATTTTTTATTGTTTTTTGAGATAATGTAGTTAGTAGTGGACTCTTCCCTCCCTCTCCCTCCTAATTCCCTCCCCTCTCTTCTGTTCTCCCCTCCAGGTTCATAATGTGTGTCCATGGTTAATTTTCCCAAGTCCATCATGCTTCCACTGGAGTGTCTCCCAGCCATGTAGGAGAATAACCTTTCATTGCAGGTTAATTCTTGTATCCTGGGGCCCCAGTGTAGGTACAGTGAGGATTAGGCCTTTGTTGTTTATGGGCCATACCAATAACAGTTACATGTGGATGCTGACATCTCAGGTGGTTATAAAAAATCCACCTCTTTTGGATGGTTAATGAATGAATGACATCGCAAGTTCTTGTTACATTAGGTACAAGTAAGTATGAAGCCACACTGATTAGCACAGAGTAAGATTCACATATGATATCTCTAGATTAGTGCAGCCACTGTGGAAGTCAGTATGGAAAACACTTAGGCAAGTAAAAATTCACCTACCTTATGACTCAGTAATACCGCTTCCAGGAATATATCTGAAAGACTTGTTATACGACAAAGCAACATTCACCCTAATGTTTATTGCAACACAATCACCAATTGCAAGAACTTGGAAGCAACCTGAGTGCCCATCAACAGAGGACTGGACAAAGAAATTGTGGTTCATCTACACTGTGGAATACTCCTCAGCTATTAAAAAAATGAAATGCATTGCTTTGTGGCCATAATGCTAAGGGAAATGAGCCAATCCCTAAGGTCAGATATCATGTTTGCTCCAAAAAAGTGCACTTTTACAAGTGAATGCAAAAATCATTACAAATCGGATTTGGTATTTGTAATTTATTCCTCAAGGCAGAAAATATACAGATTGCTGAGAAAGCATTATTTCTTATATTTTGGTCTCTGTGGCTTTTAATTTTTTTAAAATAATTGTTAGCATGAGGGCAAAAGATACACATTTACTCCCTGTATTCATTGATGTATTAGCCTGAGAATTTATTCTCATAATTATTCGGAATAATTTTTAAATTATTGAAAAAATATTTATGTGAAAGTCAGCATTAGGGATGGAAAAGGGAAGATCTTCCATCTGCTTGTTCACTCTCTGAATGGCCATGACGAGGGCTGAGCCAAACCAGAAGCAAGAACCTTGGGTTTCATCTGGGTTTCCCGAATGCGTGGCAGGGACCCAAGTACTTGAGCCAGTTTCTGCTGCTCTCCAGGCGATTAGAAGGGAGCTGGAGGGAAAGTGGAATGAGGGCAATGCAGCATTCTAACCTATTATGTCGTAACACCTCCCCCCACCCGACACTAAGGACCCAATATTACTTTTTTCCCCTTTGAATTCATTTTATGCAAGCAGTGCTCAATAAATTTTTGTGAAATTGGAAATTTTAAAGAGGGATATTGTATTTAAAATATGAATGTATTAGCATCTGCAGTTCCCTTAACAAAACTAATGATTCTATATATAAAATCTAGGTACTGTAAAATTAGTTAATAGCTTTAAGTATTCACATCACATAGTTTCTGCATGGAATGACACACGCCAGGTTTTGTGTCTCTGAGAGCCTTCGGAGCACCAAATGCAATTAAAAATAAACTACCTGCTGTTGCAGTCACACTACCACCAGAATTAGTGTCGAAGCAATTTTCGTGATGCAGGTGTACTGGTGTAATTGCGCCACCTCAGAACTCTTCTGCAGACACTCAGAGTGTGAATGGAAAGCAGTCAAATTACGCAGAAGCACTCTCTTTCTACTTTTTAAATTTAAATTTTTTCAACTTATTGTAGAGGCAATATGCAAAAGCATGCTGATACCTTGCGCACATATCTCCAATTGAAATTAACCTGTAATATTTGCTCCGTATAAGGCCCCTGCTTTTTGTATGGATTTCCCCATAAGAAGTGGAATGAGATGTAAGTAGCAAAATTATACTTTGATGAGGTCACTTCAATCTTTTTTTTCTCTGTGACTTGAATAGTATTTGATAGAGTAAATAACTGCACATACTAATATTGCTCAAAACAATTCATTTAATTCATTCTTCCTATACCTGACATTTGCTTATCTAAATGATAACACATTGTCTTTATGTAGACAGTAAAAATCGATTGTGAAATAGTTTTAATACCATCTAAATTTAAACATTTCAATAAATAAATTAAAGAATGCCAATTGTATGTACAAGTTGTCTTTCCATTTTACATTGTTTATATATTTTAATAATGTGTTAGGTTACACCAGTTGGATAAAAATATGATCTATAAACATAATATTTAGTTACCATTATATAGTTTTTAGAATTAACAGCTCAAATATTTCAATATTTTTTAGAGATCTATTTTATTTTTATTGTAAGGTCAGATATACAGAGAGAAGGAGACACAGAGGGGAAGATCTTTTGTCTCATGAATCACTCCCCAAGTGACCGCAATGGTCAGAGCTGAGATGATCCGGAACCAGAAGCCAGCAGTTTCTTTCAGGTGTTCCATGCAGGTGCAGGGTTCCACAACTGTGTTATCGTAGGCTGTTTTCCCAGGTCACATCAGGGAACTGGATGGGAAGCTGGGCTGCCAGGATTAAAACCGGGGCTGATATGGGATCCCAACTTGTTCAAGGTGAGGACTTTAGCCACTAGGCCACCACGTGAGGACCCTAATATTCCAATATTTAAGACTGTTGACTGTAATAAAACAAATGTTTACAGGTAGCCATCTACCCTCATAATTAATTATTGTGGCAATACAATTCTGAAAGTTAGAGCTCTTATCCAGTAGTTTCTTTGCAAAATTATGGTTATAGATAGTACCCAGACTGCCTTATTAAAGTTAAATTTTGAATGTATATTGCTAGCTTAAATACAATCAACATTGCTTATTGTTTCTTTATTCCACCTTTTAATGTCAAATCTACCTAAGTGTTCATCTGTCCACCTGTCCAGTTATCTGTGTATCCATGCAGTCATACATCATTATATTTTAAAAGATCACTACAGAAATGTTTATTGTGTAATGAAATTTCTTAGCTTTTACCTTTAAGGAAATTGCAATGTTTTGCTTCTAGAGATTTGTTTTATATTATGTCTAGATAGAATTTTCCTTTTTTTGTAAGAACTTTTATGTTATCACTGCATTTCAGCAGAGCATTTTGCTTATTAATAAAGAATTAATGGAAATGTGATGGTAGATATGCCTTTTTTGATAGTTTCTATTATAGTCCCTTGATCATTATTTAACAATTCTAAATTTTCTCTTCCGTTTTGAAAATCTCAGATTTCCATTGCTGATTCACTAGGTGTAGCCTATTGTTATTCCTTGGTCGTAGAAGAGCTTGAGCTCTTGGATCTTTAATTATTCAGGATTGCTATCCCTACGCTCACCTTTCAGAACTGGGAATTGTCTGCTTCCTGTATCTGTGTGTCTTTGTTAAGCCTTCTGATGTGACCTTAAAAATAAAACCAGCGTCAATTCTACTCTTTTTCATTTTCTGAATGTTTCAATAAATAAACAAGTAAATATTTATACATCTCCATTTTCTTCTTACAATTTTATGCACGAAAAATAATAGATTGAAACCATTTAAAGTTTTGATGTCCTACTAACATTGTATGGAGTCCAGAGCACATATAATTGCAATGTCATTAACATTTACTACTGAAAAAGGTTATTCGACCTCTACACTCCCTGTGAGAAATGAGGCCACCCGAGACAATCCAGCAGAAGGGTGGAGCCAGAAACGTAAAGGAAGCAGAAAGTGAGGTGTTTATGGATACCTGGCCTGAAGAGCAGTGAGCAGCTGGTGAAGGCAAGCACCTCTCCCAGACATTCAGCTTCTCTTAATCCTTTTATTCAGGCTTCCATTCTCCCAATTATGAGAAGCTCAGCAGGTGCAATCTAAAGCAAGGGGTGGGGGTGGCTGGCAGGATCATGACAACTGAGTGGTGCTGCGGGGAGCAAGGACATGATGTGACTGCAGTGAAATTCATTCACAACAGCCAATCCAAGAACAGACATCTGAGAAATACTGTAATAGGTAATCTATAAACACTGTTCAAACTATTAGGCACTAAGTTAGCCATTACCTTAGCTGTGCTGGAGTGGAGGGTTGAGGAAAACACACTTTCTCATCATTTCTCACCACAAAGTACTGCCACACCCTAGTGACCTTGAAGGTGCTCCTGGCCTCTCTCCAGCAGAAGCCCCCATAGATGATGGCACCATGTGAGCTACTCGTTTATAACAAAGAACAATAAAATCTTCAAAAATTCTCTCAGATAGGTCCAGGAGAGGAGGGAGGAGCATAAGGATACACAGCGGGAAGAAATAGATGTGATTCTCTTAAAATCTTCAGCCTGTCAACTAGGCCCTCTGGTTCATATTCTTCTGGAAGGCGCTCACATGTTCTGACGTATGTCAGACATCATTAACTCTCACAACCCTGCTTACCACTCATCTCTGTCTCATGTCTCATTCTTTCTTGTGCAAATTCTTTCTTTTATCTACGCTGAACAAATCCATCAGCTGGACTTTTTTTCCACTTAATTCCCTTCCAAGCTACAGATATCATATTCCAGGCCCTGATATCATAGCTGTATTTAGACTAAGCTAATTTCTTATCAAATGCATTATTAGGGTAAATCTAACACACACACACATACAGTTATCCAAAGAAGGAATGCGCCAACATTTCTTTATACTGTTGCAAGTTAACTATCTGGATAAATGCATCACAATAAAAAAAGGAAAAGTAATGTATATTCTTAAAATGTCTTGAGTTTTAGTAATGACATGGCTATTTATTTGATCTTCCAACCTTAAAAAAACCAGCATCAACAGAAAAGGGTTTAGTATTCTAAACTAATGCAATGCATAATTTCTTCTAATATGCTATTTTTAGTTACCTATTAATTTTCAATCAATAAGAATAGGAAATTGGATTATTGCAAGAGAATATAGGCTTTCAGGTTGAAATTGCATTTCTATTAACTCCAGTATACATATTCTTCAGCAAAATGCTGAAATTTCTGTATTTCTGTTATCTCACTTTGCAGATATAAGTGTTGAGAGCTTGGAAGTGTGTGTGTGTGTGTGTGTGTGTGTGTGTGTGTGTGTGTGTGTAGATTAAATTAAGTGATAGATGTGACGAGCCTTATAGAGGACCTGGCAAAAAATGTCACTGTCTAATTTTAGTTTTCATTGCTGTCTTGCAATAAACCAAGTGATTTTTAAGACAAGTTTATTAATTTGCATAGGTAGATGACAATCACATAAAGTAATTACTTTCATTTGTAACATGCTCTCTTGCAGTGGCTGAAATGTTTCATTTTGAATGCATCACATCATTTTCCTCTTAATGGTGACCCTTAATTATTGAAAAAGTTTAAATATTCGTAAAAAAAAACTCTTTGAGAAGAATCACTAGAACCCCAGATTTAAACAGATTTTTTTAAAAAGAGTAATCAATTTTGCATAATGTAATGAACTGAAAATCAATGGGAAAGTAAATGCTTGTTATAAATAATAGTTATTAGATCCACATCCATATGATGATACATGCTTTATTGAATGAACTGAATGAAGTCATCAATATATCTCTAGGGAACTTGAAGCAAAGTATTTTGGCACTAATGAGCACTCTAAGTGGAACTCTGATCCCCGTTCTTCCATTTCTGCATGTGGTCAGATGAGCAGAAGCAGTGTTGGAAGCTCTGGGATCCATGGAGCAGCACTAGTGGTAACACAGTGCTTACGTATCTTAGATATCTCAGACAATGTTGTTAAGAATGAATTGGATTGATTCAATGATGTGATGGGTACAATGAGAAGTAAACTCATTTTCTTGATGTTAAAACTTACAGGAATAGTAATCATCTTTCAGTATCAGTGGCAGAATGAATATCACAATCTCGTGCAGCATCTGCTTCTCTGTTGACGCCAGAATTCCTCGAGGGAAATTGTCAACACTAAGGACAGGTGAGGCTGTTCAGTTTGTTTGGGGTTCGTTCACCTCGCAGTTCACTCAATTACTGCTAGGATTTTTTTTTTCGTTTCACTTCATTTCCTGGGAAAATGATTTATTTTTTATCCCTTAAATTTTTTATGCAATAGTAACAGAAGAAAAAAATTCAATTTCTGTCGACTGTTATTTTTTGAGCTATGTTATGAAGAAGTGTGAATAATAAATAAATATAGTGAATTTGTAGGGAAAGTTTTTCTGTATTAAAGATAGGAATATAAATTGCAAGCCTAATTCTGGTTTACTGCACATCTGAAGTGACTTTCTAAGAACAAGATGTTTATGATGTCAAGGACGTCAGGAGTCAATGGTAAAGGGATTTAATAATAACCGTGAAAAATCTACAATATGATATATTGGCTGTGACATATCTTGCAAAGTGTCATGTAGAACTTGCTGAATGGTATCACTGAAGGTTGCAATTCTGAGAACAGAGGAACTTCTTTGAATGTAGGTCATTGTGTTCTTTTGTATAATCAGATAGAAATTGCCAGAAAGTATTCTGTGACACTTAACTAGGAGTTGAAAATCATAATATTAATCCATTTTAAGGGATAACCAAGAATAGACACTGCATATGTGACCTTATTCTCTAAATCTCAGTTAATTGAAGAGTTAACTTTCAAAGTGAGTTATTTAAATAATGATTGGAGTTCTATTCTGCATTCTGAAAAGAGGCGTGGCTTAAACAAATTCTATACTAATAAAATGGATAAGATTTTCATAGTATTAGTAATGATCAATGATTATTATACACTGGGTATGAGTCTTTCAGACATTTATAGTTACACTTAAATATGTTGTGAAGGATAAATTGATATTTTGGAGAGAATAGTGCACACAGATGTGTGTGTGGGGGGGGTGTTCGGATTACATTAAATTACTAGTGCTCTCATGCTGGAAACGGTTGAGAACTTGCAGCTTTTGCTCAATAGAGATCCTAAGTGCAGGGCAGAGTTTTCAGCAGACTCTAGTTATCCAACAGAACTAGAGTAAATATGTGAGAGATTTGCAGACTCAAGAATACTGGTCATTTTCTTCTCAAGTTATATGTTAAATCATGAGCTATTGGGAAGGAATCTAAATGGTCAAAGCAGAAAATGCATGAAAGAAAAAGCAAGCTTTTAGATATACAAATATATATGTAAATATAATTTGATTTATGTGTTAGATGATTTTATCTACACAATTATATATACATCATTTAATATTCTTTTACTGGCACCAGGGACTTGAAAATCATAGGTTGTGACTCATCAGAGAATATAACGAGTTCTACCAATTTCCAAATTGTTAGGAAAAGATTTAGGATTGTAGAAACAGGTGACTGATGAGACTCCAGGGAATTTCTGGGGTCACAGTCTATAGCCAGACACAAAATTAGCGTTGACTAACAATTGATTTCACCCAAGAACATTATGGAACTTCTGCTTTGCTTAGTTTCATGATTATACCTGGGTTATGGACCACCTCACCATTTATAGGTAAAATGAGTTCCATTTCAATTCTTGCTAGATCCTAGGAAATTATAATTTATGGCTGTGGTCTAACTTATTTGGGACCAGACTTGCATATTCATGGTTAGTAGAGAAGTAGCAGTCCCATTAGGAACTTCTACAGATGAAGATAAACTCTGCATCCTAAATATTAGGGCATGGGTTTACTCTCTGGACTGTTAGAAACTCCAGGTAGATTAGAGTGTCTTATTCAGTAACAGGGGAAGAATTAGTGAATAGTCATCCATGAGTCCTGGGGAATTTTTAATTTGGTTTTCTTTTGCTCCTATTTTTGAAAGTGTGACTTTTAAAAGTGTAGATTATTGGGCCCAGCGCGGTGGCGCAAGTGGTTAAAGGTCCTCACCTTGCACGCCCGGGATCCCATATGGGCGCCGGTTCTAATCCCGGCAGCCCTGCTTCCCTTCCAGCAAAATTGGGCTTTCTACATCCTGGAGGCATACAAATCTTCTGCATTCTCCTCCAATGTAGGCACTTGGCTTTTCTAATGGACAAATGCATTGAAATTTCCAGGAGAGAAATCAACTTAATGTGAAACTTATGTTCTTTAAAATAGAAATGGTGCTGACAACTACTACATCTTTTTGCTATCCAACTGGTGAAGACATTGTCTGTTTACATATGGGTTTAACATTCATTTCAATTTCTCCTGTGATATTTAATCATTCAGGTACAATAAGACATGTTAGTCTCCACACAGACCACATCCTGTTCTGCATACAAAGAACTCAGAGCTGTGATATTGCTTAAAACTATATTAATCAAGCCAGAAGCTTCTTCCGGGTCTCCCAAGCGGGTGCAGGGTCCCACGACTTTAGGCCTTCCTCAACTGCTTTCCCAGGCCACAAGCAGGAAGTTGGATGGGAAGTGGGGCCGCCAGGATTAGAACCAGCACCCGTGCGGGATCCGGGGTGTGTGGGCCCCACATAAGTAATTTATATTTGTAATGCGTTTAGACACTGCTACACTACTTTGCAAAGTGGTTACACCACTTCATAATATGTCTGGTTTCAGTGTCCATGCATTGTTATCACCTTGTTGTATTACTTTTTTTTTTGGTAGCCATTCTGGTGAATATAGTGAATATGAAATGGTATCTCAGAGTGCTTTTGGCATTCATTGAACTAATTGATAATATTATAAATCTTTTCATGTGTTTTGTATACTTACGCAGAAATGACAATTTAAATGCTTTTTTGAGGATTGGGCTTTTTATTCTTGAGTTGCAAGGTTTCTGTATATATTTTGATTATCAGTTCATTGTTAGGCATTTTACTTGAAAACATCTCTCACATCATCTTTTCACTATTAAATTGTATTTTTAAAATCTAACTCCTTTTTCAGATGTGTGATATATTTAAGTTGACCTTTTCAAATAATGAATTTTAGGAATACAACCTGATTCTTTTGTACATGCATATGTAATTTTCCCAACATTGATTATGGAGAATAATATTAGCTTTTTTTTTTTTTTGGAAGATTTATGTAATTAGAAAGACGGATTGGGAAAGAGAGAGAGACAAAGACATATCTTCTATCTTCCGTGTTAATGCTCCAAAGGTCACAGTGACCATTGATGGGCCAGGCCAGCATCAAGTGTCAGGAGCTTCATCTGGATCTCCCATGTGGATGGCACAGTACTTGGGTATCGGATACCTTCATAGACGCATTAACAGGGAGCTAAGGCAGAACTGGAGCAGCTGGGACATGGACTAGTGCCCTTAGTGGATGATGGCATCACAGGTGGCAGTTTTACCTAACACATGATAACACTGGCCCATTTTTTTTAAGATTTATTTGTTTTTGTTGGAAAGGCAGATCAGAATTATGGAAAGAAAGAGAGACAGAGAGAAAGATCTTCCATTCATTGGTTCACTTCCCAAATGGCCACAATGGCTGGCGCTGAGCCTATCTGAAGCAAGGACTCATGAACCAGTGCCCATGTGGGATCCCAGTGCTTGTAAGGTAAGGATTTAGTCATTCAGCCATCATGCACTAACACTCCCCCTACTTTGACCCACCCCCATTATCACTTAAAAAAGAAAAACTCATTTGCCTTAAGTAGTAGTCTAGAAGTTATCCTGAAACACCTCTGAAGGACTGATAACTAATACTGTTGCTATGCCCAGATAAACCTTACAAGTGTATTAACATCTGATACTCACCCTTTCAAGGAATAACAAACTAGTTATGAGTCTAAATATGACAATAGATATGAAAGTAGAGTTTGCTTAAATGAGTGTTAAAGACCATACCCCCAAATAAAAAATTCATGTTTGTTTCATTAAATTGGCTCTACTAATGTTTACCATATACCATTTCAGAAATTGCAGAATCATCTTTATAAACAAGAATGCTGTTTATTTTTTTACAACCACATTGATGAGCAAAATGCATATTGCACAGATTTGATCATGAAAATATAAAATAAGCATGATATCCATTTGCCATCTGCTGTGTTTCAAATATGCTGCTGTTCACCCTTTTCAGAGGCCTTGAGTGAATTTCATAATTGTCTCATTATCTGCAATATGTAATACCTTCACAGCCATTCTGGTGATGATAAGACACCATTCCCTTAACAAAACGCAAAGCAAAATGAAAAGTTAGCTAACGAATTAAAAGACATACACATATATAATGATGGCTTTCTGTTGAAATAATGCTGCTCTGAGTTACCAATGCAATTTAAAGAAATCTAATGTTATTTGCTTCAGAACTATAAGAGCATTACTGAAACTTGAAATTATATCTTACCAAAAATCAAATCGAAGAGGAGTTTGGTAATGAAGATCTTTGGAATGTGTCGCTAATGCAGAGTCCTTTCTATTTCTTAGTTTTAATTCTAATATTCCTTTAGAATATCTAGATAACACACTTCTGGCACACAGGTGAGTGACAATAGCACAGTAGGTGTCTCTATTCCCAATGACACAATTAAATATACCTTGGTAATATGATACTAGATTTTGTATCTTTACCTGTATTCACAATGCCATTATACACTTAAACAGCAGAAAGTTAAATTTGGAATTCTTACTAAAGGACTATACTGCCATGATATATTGAAAAATGGAGAGGAATAAAGTGGAGAGGAAGAAATCCCTATACCTACAAAATTATTTCATAAAAAATAATAATACCAATAAAATATGATAAAAATGTAGTTTGATGAATAGGCTTTGCAGTGCATTATTCTATGATAGCAGGTATTTAAATATATGATTATTACATACATATACTATGAAGAAATATATATATATAATGTATTAACTCTCAACACAAATTATGTTTTAGTGCTTCTAACTGCATATGGTTTTCATAAAACCTTTAGGACTGCCAATCCATTGTGTAATGACTGCATTAGCAGTTTCATTTAGTAAAAAATTAATAAGGAAAGACACGGTATGAAGTAATCACCACAATATATCTGGAATCACTGATGATGTAGTGTAAGACCCGAAGACATTTCCCTTTCCAAGTTCTAGCCAAATTTCTCAGCACACATTTTTGTTTGTCCAATTATTGATGCATATTCATTTTAGTTAATTTCATTGTACACATTTTTGTTACTGCAATGATTAACACGACCTCTTTTCTGTAAGGACCAATTTATTCTTTATTTATGTATGAAAGGCAGAAATAGAGGAGAGAGATCTTCTGTCTGTTGGTTCACTATCCAGACAGCTGCAAAGGCCAGAGCTGGACCAGGTCAGAGTCAGGAATTTTTCCAGGTCTCTAATGTGTGTGGCAGGCACAGTGGTCTAAATATTTAAAATATCTTCCCAGCTTGTTAGTTGGGCTCTGGATTGAAAGTGGAGTAGGCAGGACTTGAACCTTGCCCATAGGGGATACAGGTCTTGCAGGAGCTTTAGCCACTAAAGCTCAACGCTGGCTCTGATATAATTTCTTTACAAAACTGTTCAAATATAAGTAGACTTTCAGAGCAGGCATGATTTTATATCTTCTCATTGCATATATTTGAAACTTAAAATATTGTCTCTCACTAGTTTATTCTCATTGATCATTATTCTAATAATCATTATTCTCATTGATCATAAACTTAAAGTGAATAGCGGATGCCTGTCCATCCAGCCAGCTGAGCTACATCACTTCTGACAGTCACAGAGTAAGAGACGCCAGTTTAGTTTGATCACCCTTCACAGCTACACCTTAAATGCAGAGGAAATGACAAATATGAAACATTTAATAGGCAGTATTTTATGAAGTATACACAATCTTGAACTCATGACTAATACATTTTCTTTATTCATTTATTCCTATAGCATCTTCCACCCCAGAAAATTCCTTTGGTGTCTTTCCCATGACTTGTGACACGGGCTTTGATTCTGTTTTTGATGTTTGACTTCTGACAGCTTCTAGCTCCGCCATTTGGCTTTTCTCTTCTGCTCCTTGTCTGGGAAATATCAGAAAGAGTGAGTGACTATGACAACAAGGAGAAATTTAAGTCATTCAAGCTACAACCCAGACTCTTTGCCCAGCCAAGCCACAAAAAGTACAATGGCTGCAAGACAATCACCCTTGCCTTGCTCTTGCAAGTCTTTTTGGGTCCTGGCTAAGAGAAAATATTTCAGTTTTATCCTCATTTCATAGATGACAAAATTAGCTTTACCTTCCATGCTCCCCCCATAGGATGACTATAGCATCCTCCATTCCAATTCTATAGCAATTATATGTGTGCAGGTGAAGCTGAGTAAGAGAAACCCTCACATAGCTGAGCAACTAAGCTACTTTCTTTTTCAGTCAATATAATATTACACTTCAATTTGGTAAAATATTCCCAAAAAGTTGCTCAAAAACCCTAAGTTATGCTTTTTTTTTTCTCTCAGGGGAAAGAAAAAAAAAAGCCTGGAAAGATATCTAGTATTTTTTTTTTTTTTTATTGTTGCTTACATTGTATTATGTAGTACAGTTTTATAGGCGCTGGGGATTCCCCCCACCCCTCCCATAACCCTCCCCCCATGGTGGATTCCTCCACCTTGTTGCATAACCATAGTTCAAGTTCAGTTGAGATTCATTGCTTGCAAACACATGCCTAGCATAAAGTTCAGCGTCTTATATCTAGTATTTTTATTGTTACTTTCTTTTTCACCAGCAGGATGGTAAATAGTAAAGAACTAAAAGCATATGTGAAGGGTCTGATAAGAAAACATGAGGAGCCATGCACAGTCTCACAGACCCAGCAAACACACAACCCATAGAACAAACAGAGGTAATTATGGAGAATTATGGACAATTGGAAAAAGGAAGAGGATAGGGCAGCCTGACAGTAAGTCAGGATTTTTCAAAGCCTTATGTAAAGTATAGAGCACTAGGGCTAAAAATTTTGCAGCACTCCTGACACTGAGGGTTGTGAGGTGCCAGCACGGAGGAAAGGTGGAGAGGCAGGGGATGCTGATTTTTTTGTGTCATCAGCTCATGTACCTCATGAAGGAGTATAAACATCACTCATTAATGAAACATTCAAACTTTTTTTTGAAATATTTATTTTCTTTTATTGGAAACGCAGATAGCCATAGAGGAGGAGAGACAGAGAGGAAGATCTTCCGTCTGCTGATTTCACACCCCAGTAGCCGCAACTGGCGGGAGCTGAGCCGATCCAAAGCCAGGAGCCAGGAGCTTATTCTAGGTCCCCCAAGTGGGTGCAGGGTCCCAAGGCTTTGGGCCGTCCTTGACTGTTTTCCCAGGCTACAAGCAGGGAACTGGATGGGAAGCAGAGCCGCCAGGATTATAACTGGCGCCCATATGAGATTCCAGGCATATTTAAGGCAAGGACTTTATCTGCTAGGCTACCGTGCCAGGCCCCATTCAAACCTTTTTAAAACTAAAACACATTTTTAATCCTAGGCATCTTAAGTGATGCTCTACTGAAAATAGCACAAGGATTTTTTTTTTCATTTTATTTTCTTTCCTGATTATTTGCTTCCTTTCTCATGTTTACACGTGTGGCTCTTCTTCCATAAATTGGCTGAGTCTATTTGCTAGAAAATGCAATAAAATATGATTTGTACCTTTTTACCTTCTGTAATTTCCTAAAAGCTCTCCAATTTCATGTAATTAACAGATTTCTATTTCTGCTACATTATAAATAACATATTTATTATTTATAAGATTCACAACAGCATTTTTTGGAGTCTAGTATTTTATTCGAAATCATTTATTCTGAAAACAAATATTATTCTATGGTACGTTTAACAAAGCTAAGAAGAAATGTATGCAACAGATTATCTTGAGAAATAATTGGCTTTAATAAAAGCAAACTTTTCTTGTGGCTCGATGGTTCTGCAACTAAGTAAATCTTAATTTTTCATTGTAAGCATAAAGTTGTTACGCAATCTCGGCTTGTCTTATCATTATCTCTGACATCTGGCTATGTTTGTTTTCACATACTGTAAAAATTAGGTGTACATGCATAAGAAACATCAAATATTTAATGCGAAATGAAATCAAAATTAAAGTTTGTAGTTTGTGCAAGAAATTCTGGAATCCTTTCATGCAAGATTCTTTTACAACATTCATGTAAAATGTATGTTATGATAAAAACATGTATGAACTTCAGTATTTCCGTCCCAAGATAAACGTTTTCTTAAGTCCATATTCCATTGAAGTTTTTGACTACTCTCAATTCACGTAAAAACTTCAAAAAACATTCCACATTTTCTCCAAGTAACATGTTCAATTATATTCAGATATTTATACAATGATATTGTGGGATTGTTTTCATAACAAAGTCTTTTAAAATGTTTTGACCTTTTTAATGAATTTCTTTCTTCTACAGGAAAGGGCTGGAATATGAGAAGAAGTAAAGGCGGAATCTCCATACTATAATTAATTATTAGTTTGACGTGTGTGTAGTTTGCAAAACAAAAGAGCAAAGGCAAAAGACATTTAAAAAGCTAAAAAAAAAAAATTGGTTAAATACAGTATTTGGTAAGTTAGAATTTCCCAAATAAATTGACTTTTTTGTCAACCTCACCTTGGTGTGTCTCATGAATTTTTCTTCTCAACATGCCACACAAAGGGATTTGTCACTTTATATATTTGCTAATTGTAAAAAAAATCAAAATTGCTCTGCCTTTGTTGCAGGAGACGGTCAGTTTAGGCAGATTTTTTTTTAAAGCCACTAAAGCATTTAGACAGTTATTTCATAATATCTGTTCTATACACAGAATTTGATGCTAAAGAGGGAAATTTAATGAGAAGGAACACTCACAGATAATGTAACATAGTATTTCCAATAGTAAACAAAAGTTTTTATTCATATCCAAATTCAGAGTATTATCATGGAGAACTTAGGACTCTGAAGCTTCATACATACTTTATAAAAATTACATACGATTTAATCTTGGTGCTAAAGATAAAATAAAATTTCAAAACACATGCAGTTAGTGGTGAAAATGATGAGATTTCAATAATGCAGTCTTAATAATGCCTGCGTACTTATTTGGTGCACGTTAGACTAAGTTGTATGTCACTATAGTGGTATAACTATCAAACTGTTTTCTTAGTTTGATTTCTGAAAATATGCTGTGATTTCAATGAGGACAAAGTATTCTCAAGGTTTTTCTGCCCAGGATGGTAACTTCTTCTTGAGTCAAGCTCACATGCACATCAAAGCACAGGTGCAGTTAATGGATCTAGTGGCAAGTCGGTGTGTGAGATAATTTCCTTCCAGAGAGAAAAAAAAAAGTGGGATCCATTTGGTTTATGTAACCTTAACATGGGACCCTAGAAAACTGGGGCCGCAGAATCCTGGAGAATAATTTAAAAAACTGAAGGTGCAGAAACCAAAACAATATTCCATCCCAACAGCCATGCAAACGACAGAGAAACGTTCCAGCTGTCCCTGCATTGTAGTGGACCCCCGGCATTTGGGGAACGTGGAGGCTGCAGCATGGGAATTTTAGCGACAAGTCAGTCACCCAGGTGATCTGCCGAAAAGCTGGCACTTTGGATACATTCTCAAACTTTCCTTCCCTAAGGAGAAATCATACATGGGGAGCTTTGTTCTGATATGCTAAATTAAAATGAGATAATATATGCATGTTCATCTAAACCATAACCTTATTTTCAGGACCTCCATACTGGCTTTCTTTCTACTCTGTTTAGATTCTGCAATGCACTTGTTGCTATTATGGAGAGCGAGGGAGATCATGCCAGACACAGGTGTACTAATATATATATTTAATTATTGAAATTTATCATATAATTTTGTGGTCTGGGATACCCCACCCCCCTGGATTGATTTTTCCCATAATGTCACACTCTTCATGAGAAGTTACAATGTCATCAGTCTGCTAAGTGTGCCCCGACAATACTAGTTTACACAATGTCAGATGGTCCCAACTAGAGACCATCATGCTCAGTGAAATAAGTCAATCACAAAAAGAAAAGTATCCTATGTTTTCTCTAATATAAGGAATCTGTCATGCAAAGTGAAATGTCTAGTGGTGGAGTAATGAAGACCACCATGCTACCATATCCAGAAGTGAAGACACAATGCAACATGCATCTCTGCTTCCAAACAAAAGGTGTCGTAGTTTTTACTTACTGGCCAGGCCAGCCCAGAAGACAGCTACACAGAAAGATGCTGATACGTTGTCTAGAGCCTCCAAAGTGAAAGATGTTAAAATCCTGGATAGTAAGAAAAAACAGGTAATATGGGGAAAAAAATGACAGTTAGTCAGATAAAGTTACAGACAGCACAGATGGGAGCCGTGAGAAGTTGGCAGAAACAAAAGCAATCTTAACAGGGTCTCCGGGACTTGATCTCTCAGCTCTTGTTCAAGGGAGTTAGGGCTTGGGTCACCAGGGGATTAAGAGGGAGTCACAGTCGGTCATAGTTCCCCCACACCCTGTAATGGGGCAGGGGTACAGGGAGGGTTTCCATGTGAGTATACAACTCAATCCCTGTGTGTATACATGTTTGAAGAAACATGCAACGGAGGAAAATTTTCTTCTTTAAGAATTCATTGTTCTATTTTCAGAGACACCTTTTCAATTGTAAAAGCTTATTCTGTGTTTTGTTGCCTTCTCTTAAAAGCACTTTATTCCATTGTGATGACGGTTTTATCCACTGTCACACTCTAAGGACTATTTTTTTTTCTAAAATTTAAAGTTGGCTAGTAAAGTTATTTTAACATGGAGCTAGAGAGCCAACATCTATGCTGCACAGTGAACTCAGCAGTGGGGAGAATGCTGGGTGATTATAAGTAAGGACTTCTTCAAGGATGTCAACTTCTGGAAGGTCAGAGATAAGCCATTGTTGAAAAATCTTGATGTGATATATGCTCATAAAGAGAAAAAGATGACAGTCCCCAGCAGTCATAGCAATCGTTTAATTTACTTAAGAGAAAAAGATGACAGGTAGAGAATATTGCTGTCAAGTCTTGGAGACCTTGAAATAAAAGTCAACTCTTTCTGATACAGATGAATGTCAGAGGCTTGGCATTTTTAAGCAGCCCTTCTTGATGGTCTCGTGTCATTTCTTGATATCAAATAGAGTGTGAGTTTGTCTGAAACGTTCCCTAACTTTTGATGGAAAAAGGACTTCAACGATGTGACAAATAGAAAGTGTATGACATTGCAAGTAGTTATGCCTAAATTATAGATTATTCAAAATGGTGTGTATGTTTTACTTATTTTATTACCCATTGTCAATATAAGAAAATATTCATAAATTTTGGATTTATAGGAAAGATTTGGGTGACCTGTTGAAAGATCATTATTTCATATTAGTTCAAAGCTAAGTGTTGAAAGCTATGTGCTGCTGCATTATGTTGTTGGCTTCGTAGTTTTGTGGAACAAGATAATTATTCAACTCCTTTTCCAAACTCTTGCAAGTTAAGATACTTATCACAACTATTCAGTGGAATTGTGTGGTGGCATTTCAATGCCAGTCTGCAGTGTTGGCATCCCAGATGAGCACTAGTTCATGTCCTGGCTACTTCACTTGTCATTTAGCTCCCTGCTTATGACTTGGGAAAGCAGCGGGCATGGTTCAAATCCCTGGGTCACTGCATCCATGTACGATATATAGAAACAGGTTTCTGGCCTCCAATGAGCTCAGGCCTGGCCATTGCTGCCTTTTGGAGAGTGAATCAGCAGATGGAAGACCTCTTTCTGTTTCTCTGTAAAATGTGCCTTTTGAATAAAAATACATCTTTAGAAAAAGAATAAATTCAGAGGCTGTGAGCAACAGAATGAGTACAGATGTGTTCTTGTTACTGAGAAAAATGTTAATAAGAAAGTGAAACATCAACAGATAGGACAAGATAATTATAAAACAGGCAATGGGGAAGCGATTATGTCAGGATCTGTTTTGCACATAATTTCATGCTTTGGGAATGATTTTCCTCCCCTCTCCTCCCCTCCCTTCCCCTCCCCTCCCCTCCCCTCCCCTCCCCTCTCCTCTCCTCTCCTCTCCTCTCCTTTCCTTTCCTTTCCTTCTCAAGACTTATTTATTGTTATTGGAAAGGCAGATTTCCAGAGAGAAAGGGAGACAGAGAGAATGATCTGCTATGCACTGGTTTACTCCCCAAGTGGCCACAATGGCTGGAGCTGAAATTATATGAAGCCAGGAGCCAGGAGCTTCTTTTGGGTCTCTCATGTGAATGCAAAATCCTCAGTGGCTTTTCCACGCCACAATCAGGGAGCTGGGTGGAAGTGAAGCAGTTGGGACAGGAACTGGTGCCCACATGGGATCCTGGGTGCATGCAAGGTGAGGATTTAACCACTAGCTCATTGTCCCGGGCCCTGATTTTCATTTTTGATCAAAGTGAAATAAATCAGTGTTTTAAACACCAGGTCGTGATTTTGCCAATGCTTTAGTATTTTAAATCTTATTTTTTAATTGGAAATTCAAATATACAGAAAGGAGGAGAGACAGAGAGAAAGATCTTCCGTCCATTGATGCACTCCCCAGCAGTCACAACTGCTGGAGAAGAGTTAATCCAAAGCCAGGAGCCAGAAGACTCTTCCGGGTCTCCCACATGGATGCAGGGTCCCAAAGCTTTGGGCCGTCCTGCACTGCTATCCCAGGTCACAAACAGGAAGCTGGCTGGGATATAGGGCTGCTGGGATTAAAACTGATGCCCATGCAAGGCGAGAACTTTTTAGCAGCGAGGCTACTGTGCGGGGCCCTGCTTTAGTGTTTTAAGCAAACAAGCAAACAAAAAAGCGAACGAATGGATCTTTACAGTGGAATAACAATTTAAATCTCCATTTGAAATGTGGCAGCCCAAATCAAAGTTCTGGTCTGCTATTGGGCTACTCTATTTCTGAATCAACTTCTTGTTAAGGCACCTGGGAAGGCAGCAGAAGATGGCCTGAATCTTTGGGCTCCTGAAATTACACGGGAGATGAGATGGAGTGCCTGGATCCCAGCTAGAGCCTGACCCAGAACTAACTGTTGTGGCATTTGAAGAGTGAACCAGTAGGTACAAATTCTCTCCCTCTCTCTCTTTCTCTCCCTCTCTCTCTCTCTCTCCCCCCTCCTCCCTGTGTATCTCTTCTGCCACTCTGCTTTACAGTAACTAAGCAGATCTTAAAAAGGAGCTTGAAGAGTTATAACATAGAAATCCCCACTTGAAATTCGGCAAGATTATAAAAGAAAATAATGCTTTAAACAAAATTAGTTCTGATGTTTACTAAGTAATCTACGTTGGATTTAAAAGTTTTTATTTTATTAAGCTATTCAATTCAGCCAGTTAAACTAAAATCAATATAATGAATAATACCAAAAAGATAAAAGTAGAAATGAAAATCAATTTTTGTCACAGAAAATAAACATTTTATGGAGTGCAAGATCCTAGCAGATATGTAGGGATCGCAGTCCTTAACACTAACTGGCCTAGTAGACAGATGCTACCCAAAGTCTTAATTTGTTCTTAAACGGTACTATTTTTTCATACTACAGTGTTTAGTTCCAATTTCCATACACATTTTGCAAATATATATATATATATATATATATATCTCCTAATTCATTATTAGTTAATGTTTGTTACTAGAATCTTGGAAGTTTTGTCAGTAGGAACTTTGTTGTTGTAGTAGACAGAATGGTCACAATGTCGGCTTTCTCGACATCACGCTCAGTCAGCAATCTGTCTTCCTTTTCCGTTATGCAGACTGTCATATGCATGCTCAGAAAAAATGCTATGGTTCTGGAATCCTCTCATGAGTTCCTCACAGTTTGCACTTAGTCACAATTTGCTGTGAGTGTTCTGCTTTGCTCTGGTTATAAGATAGATTTCCACAGAGCAGGGTGTAATTTTTCAAATAGAACACATACTGCAACAAATGCAAGCTCCCGGGTGTACAAAATGGTTGGGGGTATTTAATCACCATTTTACTAATATGTGTTCACATTTTTAATGTTGTCTTAAAGGAGGATCATTGAAGTAAATAGACAAAATAAAATAACCAGGGAGATTTGTCTATAATAAATTCTTGAACAACAACAGCAAAATGATGTGTTCTTATGGAAGTCACTTGAAGTCATTATCTATTAGTTATGTTTGTTGAACAATATGTATACTAACATCCCGTTCAGTGGGCAGTTACTGTGTGTCGAGTTTGACCACTTTTATATAACATTTGCGATATGGTACTTTATACAAAAGAAAATGAAATCAGCTTATTTTATTTGTTAAAGCAAACCTCTTTAGAGATTCTTGAATTTGAGTTTGTTTCCATTTTGCTATTCATCATCCCTTAACATTGAATGATTTACCTCATTTGTCTGCTGTGTTCCCAGGTCATAAGCAGGGATCTGGAGTGAAAGTGGAGCAGCTGGGGTGCAAAAGGGCATGCAAAGAGGATGCTAGAGCTGCAGCTGGAGGATTAGCCTGCTCTGTCGCCATGAAGGCTTCTCGTCTCTCTTTTCTACCAAGTGTAGTTCTTCGTGTGCCTTGCCTTCTCTTGCTTAGCTGTTCATAGTGGCTATGTTTTCTGTTCTTTCTGACTGAAGGTAGGTGTGGAAAAGTCTCCTACACTTTTTCAGGTGCACTAGACCTGCTTTCCATGGTAAGTTTCACAAATATATGATTCCTTGTATAACTCTAGCTAGATTAGGTCATAAAACAGCTTTCATAATTGGATAAATGTGTGACTCAGAAACATTGTAAATACAGTTTTCTTGGTCTTGATAAACCAAGGTGTCAGTCTTTGCCATCTCAAGTTTATATTAGAGTAACAATACCACAATATTAAAATAGTTTATGCTTTGATGTTTAAACTTTTTGAGCGTGTCTTAATTTATGTAATTCCTAGAGACTAATTTTTTATTCTGACATTGATTTGCCATATCATTATCAAGGCTAATATATCATAAAATGTTTTATGGATCACTAGGTCCCTGAGTTTTGGTGCCAAAAATTAAAACAACAAAGTTCAGGAAATTCTGCTTTTTTATACCATTCTTCCTATTACAATAGTCAATGCTGGGTTCTCTTAAATGCTAGAAAAATACTTGATACCTAAGTGAAATTTCTTGAAGAGAATAATCTTCTACCAGTAAAGCAAACACTGACTGTTCTGGAAAAGCTGCTTCCTGGACATCTATTGCCTACATGTTTCCTGCGCCTCTCTTGCAATCTGCTCAGGAGTCACCAAGATCACATGCCCACCTGGTTGAAAGGACTTGGAAATGATGGCTTTTCATATATATCCTGCTTTTATAGATGAGTATAGCTTGTTTCCCCTCATTTTTTAATTACTTACAAAGGTCCTATATGGCCTTTGAAATTAAATACTTAATATTTCTTAAATCTCTATGTCCTTGCTTCATATATACCTAAGATGCCACGCAGGGTCATCAAGTCCTTCTCGTATTTTCCTTACGGCTACAAAATTAAAGATGTAAAGATGAATAGTGCTTGAAGGGTAATATCTTTTTTTTTTGTGTGTGGGAGTGATTCATATAATGTTATAGAATGCAATACTAGCTTGGAAATCTGCATGTTGCATATTTAAGTTGCTACCTATGGAACCAGAACATTTTAAAAATAGCAAGGAGAAGCTACATCCATCAAGCACATTTAAGTCCTGTGAATCATTGATATAAGAATAGTTTGTCCTGGGAACATTATCAGAATCATTATTATTTTTAATATGTTTCTTTCTAACTTACAGTAAAAAAAAAGGCTCAAAAATCAATAAATAACCAGAGCAGTGATCTGGTTTTGATTGATGTAGAAATTGTTTACCTCTTTGCATAACTCCACTACCCAATTATTGCCAAAATATATGCAAACTCAAATCCAAGATCCCGTAGAGAGATTATTGATTTTCATGAAAAAAAAAAAAGAGTATGCGCATCAGGGCATAGCAATTAGATTTATTTCTTCTATGCAATTGATAGGGCATGACCATTCTCTATAGGGAACTATGCAAAGCATTCATGTAAACTGTATTAAATGTGTGTCTAGTCACCCACAAAAGATAATTACATAAGTCTGAATATGTGGTGACCTGACTACCCTATCACACATAGTTTTAGATCAAGCCATAACTAAATTTCAATTTGCTGTGCAGAAAAAAAAAAAAAACAGTTGGTTTTATACAGTATTTGGGAGAAGGATATGAATTACTGAAGCCAAGCTGAAAATTAGATTTGTTCAGTCTACAAAATAGTTATCACAAGATGTCCTTAGAGACTGATACTATTCATGCAACTACAGTCAAAGATATTCTAACTTTAAGGCAACAATACCAAAAAGTTATCTTAATGGAGTGAAGAGGTTGTATAGCTGCTTCCAGAAAACAATGTATTTAATATGGTGAGTAATTTAGAAAGATCTAGAGTAGAGAATACTAAGGGAAAAGAACCTGTTTAAGCCTGTTTAAGCTGTGCCAGCTCTATTAGTATAAGGCACTCTACCCAAACAACAACAGCACATGTATTTGTTTGTGCTGAATGTTATCTTGCTAATCATAGAGTGTTCATGGAAAATGCTCTCACCACTGATTGAGTTGGGCTGTGGAAGTCTCATTTCTGGATTTGCCTCTACATGATTTAGTAAGTCTTCACCTGAGGCAATTTCAAATATCTTCCTGGAATAAAATGAATGAAAGAAAAAGATAAAAATACTAATTACTTTCAACCTACTCCATGAAGCTCAAGCTATTTTGGCTAGAAATGATACCAATAATTTATTGTATCTGCAAATGACTGAGATTCCTGGGAATTTAACCTGATTACTACAGTCTTTTTATAATATTCACAAAAGGAAAATAGGTACCTTATTAAGATTTATGGGGCTTAGGAAATTAAATAATTAAATCAAAGGAACCGAATCAGGGCTATAAGGTGAGTGTCAAATAATTTCCTGTTGAAACTCTTACCAAATTGTCCTTGTCATGATCTAGATTCTCTACTGACTATACTGGGATTTTTTTTTTATTGAAGTACTGACTAATTCTCTCAAAACATTGTCAAAACATGAAGATGCTATTATTCTTCGGTCTTCCTGAAAATCAACAAGCAAAATACTTTGGACATGCATATTTTTCATACTACACATTTCTTTCAACTTTTCAGAGAGTATTTATAGTGAATCTACACTGTTTTCAAATGTTAATATCAACAACCACTTGAGATAGTATAAAATATATGACTACTTCAATGAATAGCAAATTCATCTAATATAGCTAGCATAACTGTAATTATAGAGTATATTATTCATTTTTAGGATAAGAACAGAACTGACATTATGTTATCTTTTAATCTTCAAGTTCTTACTATGTAAATAACAATTTTATGTACTGATCACCCTCTTCGCCATTTGCAGAATATGTTTTACTTTCTTATTTTCATACACTCATCCTTTTCATATACTCATCAATTCATTAATTTATTCATTTTTATTACATTCCAAAGGTGGCATATGACAATAAGCATATCCCTCAATCAACTATCTTCCTAATAGGAAATGCAGAAATGTCTTTAAATGTTTATTTCAGTTTAGTAAATATAATGACAAAAAGTATAGAAGGTGATATGATAGAAAACCAGATTAGTAAGGAAATGACACTATATTCAAAAAATTTTCAAGGAAAGTGAAATATAATCTTGCAGGATAGATAGGAGGTAACCTGCAAGTATCAGAGCATGGAGGGAAGAATTGGAAGGAGATATTAGCAGTAAATGTGATAATGTTTTGACAATAGTGGGTTGAAATCTGTGAAATAAAAATGCCAGAGTACATTCTGATTGAGTTTTTTGCTTTTTAAATTTATCATCTAATTTGAAAGGCTGGGAGAAGGAGGAAACAGGGCAAGGAAAAGGTAGGGAGAGAGAGAAGCAGAGAAATAGAGAATTCTCCCATTTGTTGATATATTTCCTAAAAGGCCACAATAGCAAACCACGATAACAGGAAGATAGATCAGAAGTAAGACAGCCAAGACTCAAAATAGCTGGTGTTGCATGTAGTGGTGTAAACTGATGAACCATAATGCTGAGACGTAATTTTCATTTTAACTGGTCATTAGCTACATTTAATATACTATATCACTTTACAAGGCTCAATGAGACACATGGGCCCATATGTGTTCTTTGATGTATCTTCTATCGTAACTTAAATTTTCATAACTAGATGCATGGGAGGGTTATACACATAAGTTGCATATTGGGTTCTAAATATCAGCTTCCAAGCATACTGCTGGATTTATTTTGGAATATTTGTTTGGCTGAAAATCAGGATAGCATATCTCTGATTCCAATCATTCAGCCAACTGGCAAATGTATCTTAAGCGAAGTGCCTTCTTTTTGATATAACAGAAATATGAACTATTGATTGTCAGTATTAGCACTGCATTTTCAAATTCCACAATAATTCTGTGAAATCTAATATATAAAAGTTGCAAATGTCTTTACGTTCAAATCAACATAAGAGCACAAACTTTGGATATCTTCCATACCAACTCTGGCATATATTCTCACACCAATAAACTCATACATGCACAAGTGAGAAAAAAGGCTTCTGGAAGAATTATACTATAGTAATGATATAGGAGAACTCAATGAGAGAAGAGGGAATTGGGAAGTGGCTAAAGAAAATCCCAGGGCCTATGAAACTGTATGATAAAATGATAATAATAAAAAGAAGTAAAATTAAAAATTAAAATGAAGAAAGGCCTTCTGGTATTTGTGTACTAGATATTCCTAACCGACAATGCTAGAACTTCAATTCTTTTTACAGAAAATCATCCCTATCCCTGTTATATAATTTCAATAAACTATACTGCTTGCCACCTGTTACCTAGGAAGGATCTCAAAAAATGTGGTTTCACATATGCTTGCGCTGATGGGAAGTCTCACATAATTGAGATTATATAATGTCATTGCAGAAGGGACTCAGCACAGCTGAATATTTCAACATTGTGGCTGTATGGAGAAAAGTTTCTGATTTTATTATTGTTTTTAATCTATAAAGCCATTCTCCTATTTTTTTTCCTGAAGCTTCAGTGTTTGCTATCTAGGCCCTTCACACATGATACATACTGTGGATAATTTTATATAGTTCTCTTCAATTTGATAGGTGTCATATCCAATTTGTTACCTTCAAAACTGCTACTCAAGTGATTTTTTTATATTTTCCCCATATTTATTGACATCCTTTATCTTAGAAATTTTTAACCTGTGTCAGTTTTCTGTACATAAATCATTGATTGAATACACTATTGATTTTCTTTCATGTGTGACAACTACAAATGAATAAATTTCCCTTTGCTTATTAGCATTTCATGTTTTCTTTTGCTAAGTGGCTGTTCATGTTCATGTACCAGTTTCTAAATATTTTATGGCTTTTTAATCTTATAAATAAGCTTTTTAAATATTAATTTGCTATATATACACATTTTATTATTTTGTTTACATTTACGTTTATATTATGTTGTAAGAAGGCAAGTTTATATTTTTTACTTAAAGGATATATCACGAAATTAACACAATTACTCATTTAATAAACATTTACTTAGCCTTTCCATATCAGACTTTATATTGGACATGACTAATCATTTGAAATAAAGAAAATTGAATTTTGTGTCTTCAAGAAGTTAATATTCTATTGGACCAAAACACATTTCAGAATTAGTTTTATCACAATGTATTACTTTATCATGATTATAAAAGATATAACAGGTAAAATAAGCATATAAAGTTCTCCCAAAACACAGCCAAGATAACTAACCTGACATGAGGGTTAAGCACAGTTTCTTTTATGTTTTAAATTCACATAATAAAAGTGACAGACAATTAAGCAAAGTTACAGAGATCAAAGAGATGAAAATTCCTGAAGAATATTTGGTAATAAGCCATTTGGGAGGAAAACAGCAAGAAAGATTCAGTAGCTAAGAGAAGGTGAGTGTGAAACCATTAACACCAGAAGCCAAATAATAGGTGGGTGGGTGGAGAGCCAATCATACTGTCGCAGTGTGAGAAAAATCAATTACCTTCTCCTTAAATTTTATTTATTTACTTATTTGAGAATGAAGGAAAATAAAAATCAAAAAACAAAAACAGTCAGATGAAAAGAGGGAGCAATCTCCAGGTGGCCGCAGCAATCTGGGACTAGCTGGTGACACAGCTGAGAGTTGAGGGACCCTGTTGTCTGGCTCTCTCCCAGAACTGAATAGTTGGAAAGCTGGAGTCGGAGCTGGGTGTATACATGCAGTCCAGGTATTCTCACACGAGGTTCAATTCTTTTAATGGTTAGATCTCACCTTCACTCCCAGCTATCTTCAAATAAGTTTAGATCAGAGAAAAAAATGCTGTTTATAACTGTGGGGAATGCTGTAACCCAACTAGTTGTTCAACCGTTTTAAATACTTTTATCTACAGATGATATGACAGATTTTGCTGGAACATTGTCATGGAGATACAGAGAACGGTAGGGAAACTATGTGGGGTGGTGAGGAAGAGCAGTCTCAGGCTCCTGTGTCTGCTTCAGGAGACATCAGAGTCAGACATTTCAGGACCATAGGCCATCTTAGGCATGTGTAGATGCCAAAGTTGAGACAATGGTTTAGTAGGTATAGTGGAGACTGATTTTATGGAAAATTCTGAAAGAAAAAGAGCACTGTATCTGGCCTGTTGTGAACTTTAATAAAATCTAGCGCAAAGTCAAGAGCAAATCAGCTTCCTATTTATTAGGAAGCATACATGCTTTTCTAGGATGATACATATATATGAAATATAATCAATTAAAGCCAGAAAAATCAAAGCAAAATGCTCTATAACTGAGAGAGGTTAGTTGTATTATAAGAAGTGATGGGTATTAGTATGACTAGGAACTTTGTTCTTTAATAAGTGAATGTATTACCCCAATAGTCTATTTGGAAGAAAATATTTTTATGAAAAAATAATCCCTGGGTAAGGTACACTCAATGCAGAAGAGATTCAAGCTGGAGTATTAGACAACTGGAATCACTGGAAGCAAGCGCAAGGATTGGTTGTGATACTAAGGATGATTATGTGTAGTTAGGTATGAAATAAGCTTAGTTAGGAAATGTTGACGAGAAATCAATACCCATGACATAATTATACTTGGATCATCTATTTCTGTATGACCACTATACTCAAAATGACACATGCATTTTCTCATGTTTTCTAAGGATCTGAAATTGAAAAAGTAGCATGAGCAGGTATATGGTTCACTCTCATCAAACTCTTTGATGAGAGGAGGTCTCGGTTCCTTTGTGGGTGCTGACGGGCTTCTATGGTTCTTTACCATTATGGTCTATCTTTAGGTTTTCTTGAGAGTTTCATATAACACAGCAGGTGGCTTCCCCTAGAGCAAGTAACCCAAGAGACAGAGATGAGCACTGCCATGTCTCAGATGTAGCTCAGAAAGCACAAGAGTCATTTCTACAATGTTGTTCATTAAAAGCAAGTCATTGAATGTGGACACACTAGGGTACACAAATTAGGCCTCATGTGATTGTTAAAAGGTTAATCAAATAATTTGAGTACAGATTTTTAAATTATTATTTAAATGTATGAAATATTTACTATGGGTCAAGTACAGGTCTGAACAACTTATGATATAATAGCATATTCAATCATTGCCAAAATATTGTTGTTAATCATGGAGCTACTTAAATTTTACATCTGAGAAATGCACTCTCTTTTGAGAATACCCTTGTATATTGTTTTTGCAAAGCAGAGAGAAAAATCCACTTTGTAACTGCATGGAATCTAGTACTACACATTGTTAACTGGGAACCATCATCCTCTCAAAGGAGAGATGACCAAGTTTGTCCTGTAAGGGAAAAGAAGCAGCGAGCATGACAGTAGCCCTGCCATGGATCTCTAACCACAGTGGAGCTTGATGTATCAGCAAAAGAAACACTGCAACAACTATAATCATTTGAAATACAGGTTGCAGAGCTTTGAAAAACATATGACATCCAATATTTGAAATAGTAAGAATGCATCTCATTAATAATAAAAACATCGATTCTGTCACATCTGAATCCAATTGTGAATCTAAACTTTTGGGGCTAGCAATTGAGTCTAGTACAATGTGCAGATTATTCGTCATTTTTAAGTTTGCAGTTCATACCAGTGAGCCGTCCCAGTCATTTAACAAGCATTAAGGGAGGAGTTCCTTTGATTTGTAAATGAAAGCATGTACAAGTCAAGGTCTTCAGGACATGAAGAACCTGAAAACAATATTTCTGCATAATAGATCATTGAATTTCAAAGCATACAAATCTCTGGAATGAATATGAGCCTCTTAGAAATGTCTTTGTTTGTAGTTTGATTGTCAGCTCAGTATTGTTCAGCATTCTTCTTTGATGACATGCTTTTTGCAGGGAATCTTTTCCCATTCATTCAAACTCTTCAGGTTGTGAATTGAAATGAGTCTCTATTATGAAAATGAAGTGTCATAGTTTTTAATCAGTCCAGATCACCTCTGGGGCTGATCTAATGCAAGACTGTGAAAGAGACAGCAAGGATAACAAAAAGCAATCATAGAAATCCAGATTAGAGTTAAAGCTTCCATTTGAAGTTTGAATAGTCACAAGTAACCTTTTTTGATGCTTGCCATTTGATATTCTAGAAGCATTTGCCTTTGTGAAAGAAGTTAAGTTTGTGGTCTTGATAGTTGCAATAATAGTGTATCAGGAATGAATTCATTTTATGTATTTGTTAATCTTAACCAGGCCCTTCATAGTTTATTAAACGCAATAGTAATGGTAGTAAAAATAAGACATGGCTAATAGCACAACTTTCAAATCTTCAATGGGAGAAGCATAAAACTAATACTAAATTATGAGTTACAGAGTCTACATTTCATTTTTAGTAAATACATTATTTTTATTTATTTGCAATTATTATTTATTAAACACTATTTTTTAATGAATAAAACCAAAATGTTTTTACTTGTTTACAATTATTTATTGTTTATAAAAAGTATTCTTACGAATAAAATCAAAAAGTAGTATGAATACCAGTATAAAGCATGGATACTGGAGCATGCAGAATAATATTTCAGTGGTTTAACCATATAATTTTTAAATTTCATCCATTGAATCAAATCGACTGTCTAAAATCTGTTTTTTTCAAGGTCTCCTTGGCAGAGCTGTTAAGGAATGACTACTGTGAAGTGTTGAATTTAAGAAGTTCATAGAGCTCAAAGTAAAATCAGAAATGTAGAAATTAATATTATTGTCACTGTCAGGATGGCTTCAGTGAGGAAGTAATTTTTATTATCAAGCATTATTTCAAATAATAAAATAATTATCTTTTATCTTTAAAAAACAATTTTCAGATTGAGAAATTTAAACTTCTTAGAAATTTCTTTACTGGAAAATTCAGCATATGGCACAGTATTATAAATAAAACTGATATGATTAATAAAATTAGAGGTAATATCTATTCTTGCATGTTTATTTTTTCCTTATGGAAATCTTACTACACAAACTTTCACATAATTGAAATAAAAGTAATGTTATTATTTATTCATCTGTAGTTTTCACTTTGATGTGGCATATTGGTATGTAAGTATAGATTTATATATGTGTGTATATATCCATATAACTTACAAATATAGCATTGAACATATGCCTATAAGTTACATTATGAGAATAAAAAGATACACTGTTATTATTAAAGCTAATCTATTTGATTTTTATCATGCTTCAAATGAGGAAATTATTGCAAAATTTATTTATCTTCATCTAAAATGTCATCAATATCCAACTGAATAGTATATACATGCATATCATAGATTGTTTCCTAATCATGATCTATTGTGACACAGAGAGAGAATGATTTGAAAAGTCAACTGTATTTGCTGACTTTATGAGTATTTGCATTTAAAGTCCAACTTACGTATTGAAATTAGCAAAAAATCTTTTATGCAATTAGTTGAAAAAAATGTATGAATGTAAAATATGGTTAAGTTTAGCTTAATTGTTAACTCTGTTTTATTGAAATTTCTCATTAAGTTGAAGAAAATCCTTTTTACCATTAGTTTCCAAAGCATTTCTAACTATGCGTAAGTGTGGAGATTCGTAAAACACCTGTAGCATTTCTGATTATGTACTTTTTCTTTAGCTTGTTTGGATAACATTGATTGTGTTCCAATGGTCATTATTCTTTGAATACATAGGCAAATTCCTTGACAACCTGTATAATTTTTATTCTAATTGCAATTATTCTGTTAAGGATTTTTGCACCTGTGTTCAGGAGAGATACAGACCTATATAGTTCCATTCCCTGTAGTAACTTTGGGTTTGGTATTGGGCCTGTGGTCTATCAAGAAGTGATGTGGAAAGTATTTCTGGTTCTGGCATTGCAGTGTAGTAAGTACAGTGCCTGCTTGTAGTACTGGCAGCCCATATGGGCACTGGTTCCAGCTGCTCCATCTTTGATCCAGCTCCTTGCTAGTGGTGGGATGCCTTGAAGAAGTTGATGCTTCCTGACTCCTGACTTTGGCTTAGTCCAGTTACGGGAATGACCCAGTGAATGGAAGATTTTGCTTTCTGTATTTCTTCTAAAGATATGAATATACACCACTATGCTTTTAGAAGAAATGACATCATTTTCCTCTATTTTCTAAATGATAATATACAGAATAGGTATTGGTTACTTCTTGAATGTTGGTTAGAACCCATCTGTGAAGACTAGCTTAATAGCACAACTGCTAATCCTCTGCCTGCAAATGCTGGGATCCCTATGAGCACTGTTTCCTGTCCTGACTACTCCACTTCCAGCCCATCTACTTGCTTACTGGCTAGGGAAGCAACAGAGGGTGGCCCAAAGCCTTGGGACCCTGCACCCATGTGCAGAAAAAGCTACTCGCTTCTAGCTTATGATTGGCTCAGCTCCAATGATTGCAGATGGAAAATTATTCTCTCACAGTACCATCATTCTAGTAACATAACTTCAAATAAAAGTGAAGTATTTGGGGGGAGGGTCATGGGGAAGAACTCATTAGTGAGCTCTCTCTTTACTTACTTTTATTGGAAAGTCAGTTATACAGAGAGGAGGAGAGACAGAGAGGAAGATCTTCTGCCTGATGGTTCATTCCTCAAGTGGCTGAAATTGCTGGAGCTAAGCCAATCTGAAGCCTGGAGCCAGGAGCCTCTTCTGGGTCTCCCACGCGGGTGCAGGGTCCCAAAGCCATGGGCCATCCTTGACTGCCTTCCCAGGCACAAGCAGGGAGCTGGATGGGAAGTGGAGCTGCCAGGATTAGAACCGGCACCCATATGGGATCCAGGTGTGTTCAAGGCAAGGACTTTAACCACTACACTATCACCCTGGGTCCTAGTGGGCTCTTTTGATGTGTTCTGGATTTGTCATTAATAAACATTGAGTCAAACAGTTTAATAGATGCAGTTGTGGGCCCAGCTCAATTGTCTATCCCTCCCCTCACAAGTACAGAGATGTTGTATGGACACCGGTCCCACTTATGGCCCAGGGAAAGCAGTGTAGGATGGTCCAAAACCTTAGAACCTTGTACTGTATGGGAAACTCAGAAGAAGCAGCTCCTGGCTCCTAGTTTCCAATTAGCTCAGTTCTGGCCATGGCAGTCACTTGGGGAGTGAAACAGCAGACAGATCTTTCTCTCTGTCTTACATTCTCTCTGCAAATCTGCCTTTCCAAAAATACATGAATCTTAAAAATATAGAAAGTTCTATAGAGTTAATTCATTTTAGTTTGTGTGAATTTTGTTAGCTATATCTTATAAGGATTTCTCTCATGCCATTTAGATTTCTAATTTGTGAGCATGAAGTTGCTCATACTTTTTGCTATGCTCTTTTAAAGATTTATTTATTTATTTATTCATTTACTTATTTATTTTTGTGGAAAGTCAGATACACAGAGAGGAGAGACAGAGAGGAAGAGCTTTCATCTGTTGATTCACTCCCCAAGTGGACACAACTGTGAGAGATCAGCCCTGGATCTGTGCCTACTCAGCCCATGTGAGAGGCCATAGGCACAAGGCACACTGTGCCCTTGGTTAACACACCCCAACATGGGCTGTCTACTGGGCATTCAACAAGATCCATTGGCTTCACCCCAGTTTCTCTTTTTCTGCTAGGGCTTCCTTTATAAACAACTCTAGGGAGTCAAATGTTACATTCTTCCTGCTTTTCAGCAGGTAAAGTGTTTGTGATAACATGCAATTCCTGCACTTCTGTTTTTTCTGATCTTTAACTTCCTTGGAGGGTCTAGAGAGATGGACATATCTGTTAGCCAGTCACAATGTTGTTGTTGTTGGCTGGAATTACTGTTGGGACCGCCCTGCTGCCTGCTTCCCTGCTTCTCTCAAATAAATGATTGCCTCACCCTTTGGTGGTGTCAGGGCCTGCTGAACAGAAGACCAATGAGTTGCAACAACTAGAGCTGAGCCGATCTGACACCAGGAGCCTGGAGCCTCTTCTGGCTTTGTGCCGTCCTTGACTGCTTTCCCAGGCCACAAGCAGAGAGCTGGTTGGGAACCGAGGCCACCAGGATTAGAACCGGTGGCCACATGGGATCCCGGTGCATGCAAAGTAAGAACTTCAGCCACTAGGCCACTAGGCCGAGCCCTGTGTTATCCTTTTCTGTGCACAGAATCAACAATGCTGAGTCTCCTTCCATAATCTGTCCAGTCATTTTCATTTTGTATAAGTTTAAGTGACATATTTTTTTTCTTCATGCTTGTCTTTTTTTGACATTCTTGGTTATATTGTGAATTATTTCTCTTAAATTGCAGCAATTTTGAAGTTTCAGTTATTGGGAGTTTTCAAATTCCTAAGAAAATGTTATGTTTTATTCTCAGGCTTGTTCCTTAGAACCAGTTTGGTTTTTCGGTGTCTTTATTTCTGTGATTAGTTAATTGGGACCAGAAGAATGTTTAATATGGATGCTAACTACTTCCCACTGGTGAGTACTCCTCCAGATGTCTCATGGTTTGTAAGGTTTCCTTCTCTGCCTTGTAGGATAGGCACTAATCCCTTCCCAGTGAGCCCTGCTGATTTTCCCCTCTAATCCTCCCTGAGCTTGTTCCCCAGTAGTTTCCGCACGTTATTTACATATTGATCACAAATCAGCTGAATAAACAAGAAGGCACTTTTGCAGATCCCCAGAGTCATCTCTGTTTATTGCTTTGCACACTTTAGGTGCCTTAGAATCCTGAATTCCCAGCCGGCCCTCGATTCACAGCATCTGCTTGTTTTTCTCTGGTTCTTGCTTCTTGTAACTTGGCTGGGAAAATCTCTTTAGTGATGTGTGGCACTCACAGTGGGGCAAAGCTAGTACCATTTCTTTACCGGAGGGATCAATCCAATGTCTGATGTTGGTTTAAAAAAAGTATGCATATTTAAATTGATTTAGGTAAGAATGCCAAGTTGATATCTCAGTATTTGCAATCTGTTTCTGTGTTACTTTGCGTATAGGGGATACAAGAATCACTCAAATATATTTATCCTGTGATGCAAATTAATCATTTCACCAAATCAATCATTTGAATACAAGATGAAGGACACGAGGTCTCCTATACCTCCACAGTGCTTGATTTATCTCAGATTTACCTAACTTTTGCTATATTCTACCTTTTTAAAAAAAAAGATTTATTTTATTTTTATTGGGAAGGCAGATATATAGAGACGAGGAGAGATGGAGAGGAAGATCTTCTGTCCAATGATTCACTCCCCAAGTGAGCGCAACAGCCAATGCTGCGCTTATCCAAAGACAGGATCCAGGAACTTCTTCCAGGTCTCCCACACGGGTGCAGGGTCCCAAGGCTTTAGATCGTCCTCAACTGCTTTCCCAGGCCACAAGCAGGGAGCTGGATGGGAAGTGGAGCTGCCAGGATTAGAACCAGCGGCCATATGGGATCCAGGTGTGTTCAAGGCAAGGACTTTATCTGTTAGGCCACCGTGCCAGGCCCTCTACCTTTTTTTGTTTTGTTTTAGTTTCATTCCCTCTTACTGCTTTAGACTATAGTTTTATATTTCTTAAGCCTGTATTATCTTAACATTCTGAGAAACTTACCACTCATAGTTTCTGAGTCTGCTTTTTATGTTTTTCCTGTTGACAACCTACAGCCTTCCCTTTCATTGTCTCTTTTAGTTTTCATCATCCACGTGTATAGACCCTGTTATTTCCCGACACATCAAAGTTCGAAAAGACAAGTGTGAATTGTGAGAAAATGGGGGAGTACTTAGTAGAACTCTGGAAATAATCCAATATTACCTAGGCTAATGTAGACGGGGAGTAAACATTTATTGAACATTTAAGCAGGTTTGAAAAATTGCAAAGACACTGCAATAACTTCTTTCAGTGCCATGTGTGAAGCAGCAATTTTTATTTTTCATCTGATAAAAGATATAGATCAGACTATCAAATGCATCCATCATTAAATAAGGCAGTGGAGAATTTTTGTTGAGGAAAAGGTTAACATCATTTGTAAAATACAAGTAGTTCATTATTTATGTTATATTTTACTCATTTATGTAGTAGAAATTTAGCTACCCAATAAGTTCTCTTGGAAAATCCAAGATAAAATCTTACTTCAAAACGTTGAAAATAAATTATACATTTTCATTGTTATTTTTTTTAACATGTTATTTTCCATGTAATCTCATAATCCCAGTAGTCCTAGGCCCTGGGAAGAATAATAAGAATCAAACAAAAATTAACATAATTACAATATTTTACTTGTATAGTATGTTTTCATCCCAAGCAAAGAAAGAAGTTAAACTGATCTGACATATTTATAATAGGTTCTAACATACAGATTGAACTTGAAATTAAATTTACTTATTCATTTATTTGTGTGCAGAATATTCTTTGTAAACATATTAAAATCAGACTATGGTTTGGTTTTTAAAATATAATGTAAGAGAAAAGTTTCAAATTCTTCAGATGTTAGTTTCAATGCAGTGATACTTATTTAAATTTAAAAACAAGGATTTAGGATAATTCACTGAATGGATAAAACATCAGAAATAATTAATGTAACGTGGGTTTTCTTTTTGTCTTTTGCACATGGGTTTGTGTCATGGAAAGTTATGGAAGTGATGCAGGAGACAAATACCAGGAAAGCTTGAAATTTGTTAATGACAATATTGAGTGAAAATAGGTAATACTAACATACAATTATCACTAATCCCATTTATACCACATTTGTCATGCATGCCAAGAAATGTTGATCAGTGAGGTTAGAGAAGTTCTTATGAGGCAAAAAATGTCTTGTGTAACACTCTAATCTGATTAAGTGACTACCAAAGATTACAAAAAAGGATGTCAAGGAGAGATGTAATGTAATTTATAGTATGTCATTTTCCAAAAAAAGATTTCAAACTATTTAATTAAATGATCATTCGGTTTCCATAGTGAAAATAGGGCTGCTCACTGAAATCCTTCACGTTAAAGATTACTGAGCCGGGGGCTGCTACTGTGGTGCACTTGGAAATGCTGCTACCTGGATTGCCAGCATCCCATATGGGTGCCAATTGGAGTCTCAGCTGATCCACTTCCATCCAGTTCCCTGATAACAGGCCTGGGAAAGTTGCAAAAGGTGGCTCAGATCATTGGGTCCCTGAGCCCGTGAGGGAGATTCAGAAGAAGCTCCAGGTTCAGGGTTCAGAACAGCCCAGCTCTGGTTGCTATGGTTATTTGGAAAATGAATCACTGGATAGAAGATTTCTTTCCATCTCTCTCTGTCTTTAACTCTGCCTTTCTAATAAATAAATAAATCATAAAAATTACTGAGGCATTACTTTTCTTACTAATTTTTAATTATAATAAGACTAATTTTAAAAATCACAGGTAAATGGAGGTGGGAATAATTGTAGACTTCTACTGTAACAAGGAACAATGATGTACATCACAACTTTTAAATCAAATGCAGGTAATTGATGCCAATTACATCTCAAGTTACAATTTTTCTTTGCTTAATTTTCCCTAATCCAAGTGGAATGTTCAGTGTGCTGTTAATCATGTAATCATTTTCTCTTAGCTTTTTAATGGCATGCATTGAGTTTGATTAAACTTTTATCCAACTTCAGTTCCACAATAGACAATCTCTAGTTAACATAAGGCTAATTGTAATATGTTCTTTTCCTGGTGATGATACTGTGTAAGTTTCTACTCACTGGCTAGTTTTAAAAGCCTGATTATTAAATTAAATTGGGATTCTTTACTGTTTGAAAACCTTTGAATTGCATTGAGCCAGATGCTGTTGTCTGATTGATACTGAGATATTTTAATTGCCAGCTGTAGCATTATAAACCTACTCTTTCAATACTTCATTTCACGTTTTCTATCTGCTTCAGCATCTGGTCAGTTTTGTCTGCATTGTCATCTTATTTTACTTCTTTGATAACCCACATATACCATGGATTATGCAGAATTTCCTTTTCTCCTTATGACCAAATCAGAACCACCCTTATTCTTCATTATAGTACACACATAATTCAACTAATAATTGTCCTATGACTCATGATTCCTTAGAGTTTTGTTTTCAACACATCTAGGCTCTCCAACATGCCTGAACAATGTGTTGCATACAATATGATAAAATTCATAATGAAAATGTTACTAATTTGAATGGCTGATTAAAATCCACTTTTGCCCCTCCAAAGGGAGTATTTCCCATTTATTATATTACTTCAGAATGGAGCTCAAGAATGGAGTTAAAGAGATTTCATAATTTGGGCATAGATTATTTAAAATAGGAAAAAAATGTATTTACAGCATTAGAAGTCCAGAATACCAACGTTACATCAAAGATGGCATTAGGTAGCAGGTGCTTTGTGCAGTGGTGAAGAACTTTTGAGTTGCAGACACCCTATATCAGAGATTGTGGACTCAACTCCCACTTCCACCTCCGGTGCCAGCTTCTGGTTAATGTACACCCTAGGAGGGAGCAGTTGATGGCAAAATACTTGGTCCCTGGTACCTCTGATAGACTCTCAAATTAATTTTCTAGGTAAGGGCTTCAGCGCTAAGGGAATGAAGGAATGAACCAGTAGATGAATTCTCCTCTCTCTTTCTCTCTCACTATCTCTTTCAAACACAGAGAAGTAAATAGGTATTTTAAAATAACATTATTTGGATTTGCAAACTATCACTGTTTCAGCAGTACTCTTTCCTTTCCTTTATGCACATCTAAGTCTCGTGTAAATTTCACCTGAATCACAAAAAATGAACATATTATTAACATATCCCACTTCAGTCTAATTATGATGCATCTGATTGCTGAAACATTGCTATTTATCAGTCCACAGAGATTTTAATTAGGTAAGAAGCCCATTTAGAGATGATATCTTAGCTTTATTTATTTGTAATATACTTTCCACTAAGTACAATTTTGAGGATGTGGATAATGCATACTAAGCGTTAACTGAAAAATAGAAGATCCAGAGCCAGGGATGGTAGCCTAACAACTGAAGTTCTCACCTTGCATGTGCCAAGGGTGCTATATGGGCTCCGGTTCCTGTCCTATTCTGTGTTTTCTTGCCTTCAGTCCTGATTTTGGAAGCTCTGTAGACACGAGATCTGCATCCCAAAATATAGCTGATCACATATTCCTAGCTCTTTGATGAGCACATGACAAGGGTTTCCAGCTTTCAGGCTTCTTTCCCTTGGCAGGGATGGGAAAGGGTAGAACTAAGGTGGGTAGAGTTGTTATTATTCTTTGTCCTGTCTTTGTAGGTTACTGTATTCAGTGACAGGATCTGATACCATTAATCTCTCTATTTACCTGCAACTAATTTTGAATCGGTTTCCAAGGTTTTGCTTCAATGGAAGGGACAGCTCACATATATTGAGAATCTGTTATCTAATCTTAGATACTATTCAATCACTGACATTCAATCTGATTAAACTGGTTAAAGTCATGTTTACAGCCCTAGATAAATCTCGGTTGCCAAGGAAAAAGAATTTGCTTATAAACATTGCCAAAGTCTCATGGGCTATGATTTGAGCTACACTGTAGTCAATTTCCACTTGGAGTTACGGAGGAGATGAGCTGTAGTTTTAAAAGAGGTAGGATAAGATGGAAACTTCTCATCAGTAAACAGGCGTTGCTATCTGTTAATCATTGAGAAATTCACAAAAATGTAAACTCAGCATCAATTTTTCTCCCACAGGAAGAAATTACTATTTATATTAGTAAAATTATGATTGGATTCTATGAAAGTAAATGTAGTTTAGTAGTACAGTGAGTAGTTCTATTAGAGTCTTCAAAACTAAAAGTAATTTACTTTCTTTCATTAAGTTTTTGTTTTTAACCTTTTTGGTTAATTTTAAAAGAGAAAAAGGTTACTGGACCTAAGTTCACTACCTTTATTACTGCTTATTTAAAAAAAATGGTGTATCTTTAAAAGGTGTTTGAATCTTCTCATTTTCTTGCTCAAGTGGTCTTGGGAAAGAGCTAGTAACTTCCCAATAGAATCACAAAGAAGTATCTGCCACTGATGTTCTGAATTTTGTCAGTTATAAATTCAGAAACCAGGAGAAAACAGTTTGATTTAAACTTCCCTCGTATCTCATCAGCTTTATAAATACATTGGGATCTTGAAGAACAGTATTAAGCAAGGTGAAATGAAACTCCCATTGAAGATGTTTTCGAATCTTAATCTAAAAATGGACAATACTGCTTCAGAACAATAGTTTTAATTACTGAGTCACTGTTGACTCAACTACCATTAGATGCTTATACAGTTTGTTTTGTAACTCGGCATGCACTGCACTAACACCCGCCCCCGCCAAGCTTCCCCATCCCCAGCGCTCAGGAGCCAGTCTCTTCTGTTGGTTTGGCATTCCTAGCCCAAACCCTAGAGGGAGCCAAAAGATGGTCTCTGAGACCTCAGTCCAGACTGTCCCTTTGTGTCCCCTTTGTGCCCCAGGAGAACACATTAACTTTATTAACGATGTCATGTTTGCTTTGCTTCTGAGCTCAGGGACTTGTTCTTTAACATGTGAACTTCCAGAAACCATAGTTTTGGAAAAGTCTCCAGATATCCTAAATAAATTTTTCTTCAAAACCACCATGCTTCCTCTTCATGTTAATTTAACAATCTTAGATCATGTTTTTGTGTCCATTCAGAACACAATTAAATATACACTATTTAGCAGAATACAGGCTAAGTACAGGATATGGAACAAAGTCTGAGTAGACCTGATAGTAGCCTTATAAATTTACATATGTGAATATGCAATAGGCACTTTGAAGTGGCTTCTTACCAGTGTGTACCCCTGGGGAGCAGCGGATGAGAATGCCAGTAATTGGCTGTCTACCACTCACATGAACAACTTTAGCTGAGCTCCCAACCCCCAGCTTACACTTGGCCTACCTTCTACTATTGTAGGCGTCTGCAGGAGAGAACCTCTGGTTGGGAGCCTCCTCTCCAGGTAGGTCTCTGTCCCCCTGAACTTTTTTACAAATGTTGAAAACAAATGTATCCCAATAAATTTATTGAATGGATGTGTCATTAGAAAAGGCAAGAAAAAAGTCTTATTTAACTATGTACTTGTGCTCTTTGTTTAACCAGTTACTCTGTTAACCAAAGCCCATTCTAAACATTTCCTGAATGAGTCAGTCCTCCTGTGATTTCAAAGTAATAGGCAGGAGATCCCAAGGTGTAAGCACTGTGTCAAAAACAATTCATAAAAACCTCCCATTCCATCATATAGTTTCAAAACATCTAGACTAAGAATTACAGCTGTTTAATTTTCAATGGGGCAGGAATGGAGATCAGCACTATGAAAAGCTGTAGGAGGCACATTCTGTAATATATATATATATATATATGTTTTTCTAAAACGAGTATAGGAGCCACCTACACATTTACTTTTTTCATAGCTATTTGATTTGGATTCCTGCTATGAAGCAGCACACTAAGTATATGCTGGATCAGAGAAATTGGGCATGAAGTTGTGCTGAGCTGTGCTCTGTCCTGGATGTGAAAAGGATCATTATAATCAAGGTATTTTTTTTTAAGATTTATTTATTTTTATTGCAAAATCAGATATACAGAGAGGAGGAGAGACAGAGAGGAAGATTTTCCATCCGTTCACTCCCCAAGTGACCATAATGGCTGGTGCTGTGTTGATCTGAAGCCAGGAGCCAGGAACTTCCTCCAGGTTTCCCATGCGGATGAAGGGTCCCAAGGCTTTGGGCCATCCTCGACTGCTTTCCCAGGGCACAAGCAGGGAGCTGGATGGGAAGTGGAGTTGCCGGAATTAGAACCAGCACCCATATGGGATCCCAGCACATTCAAGGTGAGGACTTTAGCTGCTAGGCCATCATGCTGGCCCAATCAATAGGTAAGGAGAGAGTGGCCTTAGACTGGAAAAGCATAAATTTCAAGGCCTCAAATCCTAACTTTAGGTTTGATATCAATAACCCATGGAAGGTTTACTGTCAGTTTCCTGTAGTGTTAAAGGTTTTATAAGTGTCGATCTGAGTCTATGGATGTTCTGATATAGCAAAACATAACCACAACATTATTAATCAAGTGTAGATGACTACATCTCAGCTGTATGAAACACACCTGAAGGAGTGAGCGCAGGCTGAAGAACACGTGTGCTCTTGGTCACTCTGCACTATACATGTGTTGCTTTAAAGGTTAAACTACATTAAAAAAAAAAACTTACAGTGACTCCAAATTATCATTCTTTCTAGGGTTGATACATTGATTTTTCTGTTAGGCATGTATGTGTACATACAAAGACACATTCATGGTCTCTATGATTTTGGAAGAATGACAAGGCTGGTTGTTTGTGTGCCATGCTTAATTTCCACCCCTCTATATAATCAGGAGAATGCAGTTAGTGGGTTTCACTTGAAGTCTTTAGAAACGTTAGCTGAGAGCAGTTCTGCTGAATTTGATATTAAAGCATCTCCATGACCTTGATGGCTAAAGAGTTTGCAGGTCACAGATGCAGCTTCCTACTAGGTGTTAGGATCATGAGGAGTTCTCACAGTGATCTCAAGAGAAAAGATTACAGCAGGATTAAGTAAAGCCTTTTCTTCTAAGTTAGAAGTCAACTTGTTGATTTATTGTTCTTTCAATTTTTTTTTTGTTGAGCATGTTCTATGTTGCTTTCTTTTATTCTATTTATCTCTCTTTCTCCCTCTTTAAGTGTATATTTGTGTATTTCTTTCTCTCTGTAAATCTGCCTTTCCAATAAAAATAAATCTTTTTTTTTTTAAAAAAAGAATGATTCACATAGATGACATTAAAGTAACAAATACCAACAAAGTTGTTAACTTATTTAGGTACCAACATTATCCCAAAGTAACAAAATGAGGATATTTTAGAAACTGGAATATACGTTATTTACTGCAATCCTAGACCTAGATTTTGCTTTATTGAGGTTTTCACGTACGGAGTTATAACCTCAAAGGAAGAAGAATGAGAGACAGAATTTGGCAAAATATATCTCTTCAAGACATAAGCTCTTAACATGTTTGACACTATCTTCCAATATATTTGTTACTCAGTTCTCACATTTACACACAAGATATGTTATCCCTATTTTACAGAGAAAGAAAACCTGAAACATCAGATGATGTCATTTCCTTTGTGTTACTGAGTTAATACTTGCTGGAATGCAAACTGTGTTACCTGAGACCAAAAGAAATCAGCAGGATTTTATATAATTGTTAATCTTACTAGTTGCTAAAAGAAATTTTTATATGTTCATTTATTATGATGATGCTGGATTTATTTCAATTTTTTCCTCCTGAGGTATATAGATTATAGGAGACTAATGGACAGGAGTCAGAAAAATATGGAGAAAAATCAGCTTACATAACCATTTCATATAGTTCAAGTTTAAAATAATTCTATCTATACCCTAAATTATTTCTCAAAAGACATTCAGGCAGGGAAAGCAAGGAAGAAAAATAAAAGAAAATGTTCTTCATTTGACATTATGATACAATACATGCAGAGAGATAGAGAGATTGAACTGCGTGAGATTGGAACGAGGTAGGAATACAAATCACTGAACTAAAGAATGATGTCAACCTATAGGAAAGAAGTCATATTCTGTGATAGAATAGAGACAAAAGCTTCAGCATTTTTTGTTCATGAGCCATTGCAACTTCCCACCTAAGGGCAGACTCAGTCCTTCCAGGGTCACTTGTCCCTACATTGTAAATATCAACTCATGCCATCCATTATTCGCAATATCACCCTTTATATTCCCTTCCAGATACCTGGCCAACAGAAAGGAAGCCCCATTGAGTTTAAAAAGCCTAGAGACAGTTCCTTCAGCTCCAAACAGTGTGCTTCCCTCTGGATCCCAAAGCCATCGGAGCTATCGACGCAGCCTTTCGGCAGGTTTGGTGTTTCACATGTTTGTACCACAGGCATGCTGGCAGGTGGCCACACGTGCACATTTACTTCTTTTCAGGAATTTGCTCTGGCTCTAGTTCATAGCCTGTCTCCTCTGTTTTGTCCCTACTTCCTAACATTCTACACGGTACTTTAATGTCTAATGAGGTCAACATCAAAATTAATGGAACTCATACAACTTAATGAATGATATAAATAGGTAGTTCATAGGGGTAAATACTGCTAAAATAAATTAATTTTTTTCATTTCATTCATAATTAAGTAAATTTAAAGCCAATTAAGTATCATTTACAACTCCCAGAAGGTAATATATTTCCATGGTTGTTAGTGGCAATGTGGATTTGAGCAGACAGAATATCTTTAAGTTGATAGGATCATTTTCCAAAAGAAAATTAGAGCATTTACTTTAAATTTTAAAAGTTTGATTAAATGTCAAGTTTCTGGAAACTAATATTTATATGTTCATAATATGTGTGAAGAAAGATAGGGGCTGGCACCATGGGATACCAGGCTAATCCTCTGCCTTCAACGCTGGTATCCCATATGGGCATGAGTCTATGTCATGGCTACTCTATTTCTCATCCAACTCCCTGCTAGTTATTTTGATCTGATCAATTATATTCCAGAAATAAATCAGAGGCAGACATTTGGAAGCTTGGGAATCTTTATGCATCAGCTGGCACTGATCATGGACCGTCCATACCACTGCAGGAGGAAGAGGGAACGGTTGCAAGCAGCCATGTTCAGAGACATTTTAGCCATGGTCATTCAATCAACTAAGAGCACTGGCACACAGTATAAATTCATTCAGATGAGCTTATATCTGTGCACAATGCAAGTCATCCTGCCAACTGTAGTGGTGCGAAACAGACAACCAATCAGTTTAAATGTGTTGCATTCAAAACTAGTCAATTAGTAAAGCTATATCCTGTGTAGTAGTGGACAGCTGAAACAGGCAAACAGGTCCTTCCAGTTTCATGAACAGGACATGAAACAATTTCATGTTTAGGGCAAACAACTTGCTGCATGAGCTATAAAAGAAACGCAAGAGCTCATCCCAGAAGGAATTATCATCTTGTGATATGTACTCTCCCTCCCCTTTCGGGACATTCTGAGAAACTAAGGTTATGGTCATGTCCTGAAAATGTTTTTAGGAAATTTAGCTTTACTGTTGCCAATTTTCTTTTTTAAGATTTATTTATTTTTATCGGAAAGCCAGATTTACAGAAAGGAGAGACAGAAAGAAAGATCCTCCATTCAATGGTTCACTCCCCAAATGGCTGCAAAGGCCACACCTGAGGTGATCAGAAGCCAGGAGCTGGGAGCTTCTTCTGGGTCTCCCATGTGGGTTCAGGGTCCTGAAGCTTTGAGCTATCCTCTATTGTTTTTCTAGGCCACAAGCAGGGAGCTGGATGGGATTTACAGCATCCAGAATAGGAACCAGTGCTCATCTGGGATCCCAGTGCTTGGAAGGTGAGTATTTAGTCATCGAGCCATCACATGGGGCCTGTCTCCATTTTTACTGTCTGGGCTCTCATAGTAATTGTAAGAGAATGCAGTGGAAGATGGCCCAGGTCTGTGTGCTCCTGTATCCATATGAGTGACCTGGTGAAGCTTCAGCCATTGTGGCCATTTGGAGAGTGAACCAGTGGATGGAAGATCTCTCTAAATCTTTTCTTCTTTCTATAATTTTGAGTTTCAAATAAAAATAAAATAAATGTTTAAAAATGAAAAGATGAAGTTATTCATTGCAACAAACCCAATGAATAGGTTTTACAAGGAAAAAAAATCAATAGGTGAAGTAATGTGCAAATATTGATACACTTACAATGTCCTACTTTTACATGTAAAATGCTTGACTTTGCTGCCCTTACACTTAGCAACCTATAGCCATCCAATCATGTAAACAAAAACTTCTGGCTAAGATTACAAATGTACACACACACCTGCACCTCTAACTCTTCCACAGAAGTAAAGGCACTATCATTCTGAATTGCAGTTCTCAAGAAAGATGATGCCTTTATTTCTAAGTCGTGGGAACACTGGAACTTAATTTGAAAGGGGATAATCAACAGACATATCTAAGCTTCAAAACCAACCTTCCTCACAGGTTCTCTGGTGCTTTTTTCCAGGAGCTTATCCCATTGCTTAAAAGCATCCCACCTCTTGTTTGCATGAATTGACGGCAGTGTCTCTCTGCTATATTGCAATCCTGTTGATTGTGTCTTTTTGCTTCCTCACCTGTTTCTATCAGTGTAACTGTTCTTTCTTAGCAAGCGCCAATTGCCAAGTACAGGACTCCGACTCTCACACTAGTGTTTAATTGTATTCTGCCGGAGGATCCAAGCACCAAAACCCAGAGGAGCTGAGCAGAGTGTGTACAGATCTATGATCGTGGAATATGCTGACCAAAAAGGGAATAAACGCTTTCTTTATGACCTCCACTCGGTCACCTAGCCTCTTATTCATATACACACATGTTCCACTTGGAAAAAAAGCAGGGTCTCTCTTCTGTCAAAGAATTCAAGTTTAAAAAGCCATTTTGTATTGCTGGGGTGAGATATTGGATTGGCCTTAGTTTAGAGTTTCTTGCATAATGTTTTCTTCATTTCCATCACTGTGTGGTGAGCTACAGTTTTCTAAGATGAAGTTTATAAGACAAATAAGAATAGTGTGCTAACTTCCACAAACCTGCTAATGAGGTAATTATGATGCTATGATTTTAACTTTTAAGTTAAGATGCAACATTGAGTATAAAAGATAAAAATATTTGTAACTTTAAAAAAATTAATGCTTGTACTTCATGGTTAATGTTCTATGAATAAAAACCCTCAAATACTAAAAATGAAAGATATGTTTATTAATTAAATAAAAGTGTCATCTTTATACGCAGAACATGTATAATAATGATTTCCAAATAACTCTAATAACTTTAATGAATGTGCAATAAAGTTAACAGATCATGATACCACATTATTTTTATCACTGACACTTTTACTAGATTTTTTACAATTTTTTTATTAAACAATTTCTCATAAGCCTAGCTTAATAGCTGAAGATTCAAATTAGAAAATGCTATGATAATTAATTTTATCATTTCATTATCCTTTTAACTCTTGAGTTGTTATTTTTGGTATGTGTAGTTACATGACATAGATAATTTATAATCCTATATTTTTTCTTTTGAATGATGCAGAACCTACATTAAATTTCAGGAGTGGAAAATGTTACAGAAATATGCAAGCCCTAAAAATACGATTAGGATGAAATCCATTCTGTCAATGGACAAACAAAACAATTGTTAGGGAAGCTAGGATCTGTTTACCTTGGCACAAAGTTTCTATCAGTTTGGTTCCTTTTTTCTTACGTTCATAGCATGGCCACTAAATTACTTCTTGAGAATGGAATGCAAAGTAGAATATAACATTTTCAGTTTCCTTTGAAATGACAAGTGACTCTCTTGCTTTTATAACTAAAATTGATTTGGCATTGCCTGTTGATGTGTAATGCTGTGGAATCCATTTTTCCACATGTTAATGTATTAACCCATTGCATACATTAGGGAGGTAGCTCTTTTGCTCCAGAATATAAAGAGAATTTTAAACACTGCAAATCTAAGGTAGAAAAAAAGAAAGCAAGAGTACCAAACTCTCCCTATATCTTTAAAATATTTATATACATATATATAATTAAATTTGCTTTAATCCAATTTAATTTGATTTAATTTTCACTAGAAAAATTGGGCTAGGCCTTACCTGGGAGTTAGGAACTGGATTTGGTCTCTCAGGTGTGGAGCAGAGTCCTAAACACCTGAGCAACCACAGCTGCCTCACAGAGCGGGCAAATCTGAAAGCTTGAACTTATACTGGAGCTTGGATGCCAACCCAGGCATCCTGATATGAAAGTGGGCTTCTCAAGTGAATTTTTAAAATTGCTCTATCCAACACCTGCCCCTTACCATATTGTTTATTGACAAAATTATCCTTGCCTCATCGTTATTCATCGGCACATTTGTCAAACCAATTAATTGTGAATGTGTGAATCTCTTACTGGGCTTTCTATGTTACTCTGTTCTTCTTTATGTATATTTTCTATACCAGTACTGTATTGTTTTGATTACTATAATCTTGTAGTATAAGTTAAACCACATGCTATGATTCCTGAGCCTTATTCTTTTCAAGATTACTTTAGGTATCCTGTGTCTTTTGTATCCTCATTTTTTTCTCTTTCCCTGTGAGAAATAACATTGCAAGTTTTAGAGGAATTGTGTTGTGTCTATGATGTGATGTTGACAATGAGAACATTTTGTCAGTGTTAGTATGTAACAATTAGGGTGTTGAAGGCACAGAGTCTCCAGAAGCATGGAATGTGCGTAACAAGAATCCATCTAAATTCATTGTTATAAGTTACAAGATATAAAGAGGAAAATGGTAAAGCCTTGTAATTAGAGATTGATCTGTTAAAAGTTGTATATAGCAGGGTCTGGCACAGTAACTTAGCAGCTAAAGCCCTCTGCAGGATCCCATATGGGTCCCAGTTCTGATCCTGGCAGCTCTACTTCCCATCCAGCTCCCTACTTGTGGCCTGGGAAAGCAGTTGAGGATGGGACCCTGCACCCGGGTGGGAGACTCAGAAGAAGCTCCTAGCTCCTGGCTTCGGATCGGCTCAGCTCTGGCCATTGCTGGCCACTTGGGGAGTGATTCAATGGATGGAAGATCCTCTGTCTCTTCTCTATGTATATCTGACTTTGCAATAAAATTAAATAAATCTTTTTAAAAAAATCTTAATTAGCTTTGTCTGGAAATTTTACTTTCTTCTATAAGGAATTATCAATCTCTGATATTTCATATCTATATATCATGACTTTTAAATTATATAATACATGACTTTTGCATATTGATTTCTCTCACTTAGAAAGTGTATTTAAGCCATTTCCATGTATTTTTGTGGCTTGACAATTCTTTAAATTTTAGCAGTGGACAACATTCCATTGTATTGAGTAACAGAATTTATCTGCTTTCTTACTGAAGAACATCTTGCTTGCTTTCAAGATTTGAAAATTATGATTGAAGATTATATAAACATTTTGATGCAGGTGTTTGTAATGATTTAAATGTTCAAATCTTTTGGCAAACACTTACTTGGGTTTGAGCTTAAATTAATGGTCTGTATGGTAAGCATATTCTTTGCTTGGGAAACGAAATGAAATGTCAAACTGTACCCCAAAGCAGGTGTACAATTTTGCATTCTCACAAGCAATGAATGAAAGTTCCTCTTGCTTCATATCTTCACAGTATTTTATGTTGCTAGTATTTTGAATTCTAACCACTGTGATAGGTACTAGTGATATCTCGTTGTTGTCTTATTCCAGAGACCTTTTCAAATGGCCCATAAAATATCAGCAATAACATCACCAAAACCCATTTCGGTTGTGCAAAATAATGTGTTGAATATAGTGATCAATAATGGATTTTCATCAGCATAACAGTATTGAGTTTTCTAATTCATCAATAAGGGATCATCTGTCCATTAACTTGAATCATCTTTCATTTACTGGTTCACTCTTGACATGACTACAACAGCTCGAGCTGATCCAGGTGAAGTCTCAGAGCCTGGGTCATGAAGTCTTCTACTATTTTCCCATGCACATTAGCATGAGGCTGTATCAGAACTAGAGTAGCTGGGGCTTGAACTAACCCTCCCACACAGGGTGCAAGTATCACAGGTAGCAGCTTAGCTCACCCCGCTAGAACACTGCCCCATCAATTTATGTTCATACACTACGCTTGTTTTGGCAGTAGCAGCCACATTTGCTGTTTTTACTTTTGTAACTATGTATGTGAGCACTATTCCTAGGTATTTTATGAATATAGGAACATGCCATGCGAATAGAAACAGATTTACATTTCCCTTCCAACCCTCTTTTATGAATGAGAAAACAGAATATTTATGGATAACTAGAGAACTCACAAGAATTTTATGTATTTATTGTCAGGCTAAAAAGAGGTATTTCTTGTATTATCCAAACTCAATATAAGAAAACATCTCTTAAGTGAACTTCCTAACAGATAATAAATGTTTTCTAAATAAGTATATAGTGAATACGACTATTCTCAGCTGTTTTTATATTTTTAACTCCATTCCTAATCCTATACACATTGAGTAATAATAATTAAATAGGAGGGTGAAATTACACATCTCCACGAGTTATATATTCCTGGAGTTTGAGTGTGGGAACTTGTCTTAGCTCCATTGTGTACAGTTTACTCCTGGCATAGTCAGGAGGAAAGACACAAGATGATGGTACTGGAGAGACTGGTGATGGTTCTAGTAAGTAGCACGCAGAGGACCATGCAGGACATAGGCATGGAAATCATTTGATTGCTCCCTGTATAGTTACAAAATGTCAAGATAACTTTGGAAACTTTTCACACACAAAATTAAAAAAAAAAACACGAAAAAAAGCCACGTTGAGATGATTTATAAGAACAAAGAATTGATCAAATGGTTCCTTTGTTTAGGACAAATCCTCTCGGCAACATACATGCTCCTCTTCGTGTTTCTACGATTATTTCTTCTGTATACAAAGAACACAATATAGTGCTAATTCACAGAATGATATCAAGCCATGGCTTTAAAATCATGGACTTCAATAAAGAATGAGAAACAGATGTCTAGCGGAGCTAAAAACCCAAATTCTTACTCCAGATTTTGTTTTGGCTTATTTCTTTTCAAAGGATAATTGTTTTGCAATTGAATTGAAGAGTACTAAGCTAATCAACAAATCAGCAGTTAGGAAAAAGAACCTGCTCCTTGATCACCCAGGGACCCTTCCCAAAGGTGGTTTAGAAGACTGTAATCTCATGCACAGTATTTAATTTAGCCGGCCTTGGCACTTCTCCCAGCCACGACAGCCAACTGGCCAAAGGACATGAAGTGCAGTATTATTTAGCCAATTTAATATTCAAGACACTTTGTCAGGACAGATGCTAATATTTTTATTTTAACCAACCAGGAAAATCACAGTAAGATAAAATAGTACAGCATACACAAATGGAGAAAAAAATGAATGGAGAACTACAAGAAAGGAAGACAGGAAAAAATAACAAAAATTATGGAGTTTTGCATGAATTTTTAATTGAAGTATAATAGGCATAAATAATTCAGTTCTGCAAACTTGTTGTATCAATTAAAAGAGAGAGAGAGATAAGAGGGTGAGGGGAAGAAGCAGAAGAAGGGAAGGATGGTAGAAAACAATGTCATCTCTAATTCTAAAACACATACTCATTTGCTAAAATCAATTTCTAGACTCAATTCTGTCAAACCACATTTGCTTAAAAATATTGCAAATTTTAAAGCTTACCATCTGTCCAGTACGCATTTATTCTTTCTTTTTTGATTATTGTTTTATGACACTGGTTAATAGGCACTGAGGTCTCTCTTTCCCCTTCCCAAGTTTCCTCTTCTCCCTACTGTAGTCTCCTCCAGCCTTACAATGGGTGTCTTTTTGTGAATTTTCACAAGTCCACGTGCTGCCACTGAGGTATCTCCCAACAATGCAGAAGGTTATCAGCCATCTTGCTGTGAGTCCATCCTTGTACTGCATCCATGGAAACATACTACTCTCTGTTTCCACCTGTGAACATATTAATGTCTGCTATACTTCCATTATGCATCCTCTTGAATACAATCTACCATGAGGATAAAAAAGAAAAGAAATAGTGAAACTTCATCCACATGAAGTTGACAACAAGGTTATCCATATGATGCTCGGGTGGTGAAAAAGAACATCCTGCATCTTCATATAGGAATAATGCCAGCGTGTGTCCTGTCTGGCACTAATAAAAGCACAAGAAGGACTAGGTCATCGTTACTTATGGACAGTAGCAGTAATAAAAGGGACATTGACGATCTCAGGTGATTATAAGGATTCAGTCTCTTATGGATGATTTATTCACGGATTACATCACAAGATTTTATTATGAAAGGTACAAATAATTAGGAAACACAAATAAGGTAGAATTCACAGGTAAAATTCTTAGATTTAACATCATAGTATCTTATGTTAGGGCAACATATGAAATCTGACAACAATTTCTATACTTCTTCCATATTATTTTCTATTTAATAAGCTTCTTTGATAGCCATGTTCTACATATGCATTTTTGCTAAAGTTTTTTTTTTTTTTTTTTTTTTTAAAGATTTATTTTTATTATTTTTTCATTGGAAAGGCGGATATACAGAGAGGAGAGACAGAGAGGAAGATCTTCCATCCGATGATTCACTCCCCAAGTGAGCGCAACGGGCCGATACTATGCCGATCCGAAGCCAGGAGCCTCTTCCGGGTCTCCCACGCGGGTGCAGGGTCCCAAAGCTTTGGGCCATCCTCGACTGCTTTCCCAGGCCACAGGCAGGGAGCTGGAAGGGAAGCGGGGCTGCCGGGATTAGAACCGGCGCCCTTATGGGATCCCGGGCGTGCAAGGCGAGGACTTAACCACTTGCGCCACCGCGCCGAGCCCAGCATTTTTGCTAAAGTTTTAAATGTTTTATGCAATAATAGTTTCTGCATTTGCCAAGAAACTACTATTTTCTACTAAAATAGATGACCATACAAAACCTCTCACAGAATGCTTACTGAATTATTCACCTGAGAATCAACAAACACAGCAGTGTTGTGTGGAAAATAAAACAATAATTCCTTTGTTTCTGTTTAAAACTGTCCTAAGTTTTTATTTAAAAATCATTTCTGTTTCCTCTTCAGCAGTTATGCATTTGTGCTCTTCAATAATTTGATTCTGAATTTTTAAGCTACTATTCCTAGACATATATATTACATAATTTAATGTATATTCTGTTACTTATATGCATATTTATATTTTCATAAACTTAATTTATATTTAAATAATATCATATGTTGATATACTTTCATTTATTATTTTATATACTGTGCAAATTTCTTATACTTCACTCTGTAGTCCTATGTTTAAGGATACCACACACACACATATATATGATCAATTTTGTGAGCTGAGGTTCTTCACACTTCAGAAACTGAACTTCAGTAGGAAATTGTCAGAAAAGATCAAATAGATTTTTATTTCTATGTGCTAACAAATAAGTAAAATGTGTCCATATTGAATTTTGTGTAGTAGTTCTGTTATGTTTTGAGCAAATGAATTTGAGAAATTATGCGTTGACAGAATTAGGAGGCTTCTTGTAGAATAGGTTTAGAAATTATAATTAAATTTAGGGTAAAATAGAATTTTCTTATGGATTGCTGAATAGTCCTAATCTTAAAGATGTTTATTTCTCAAAGAAATAATCATATAATTTAAATGCAATTGCTCATTGTGATATACTGAAGTCATTATACATCCCTGGATACATCCCAGCTCTTAGTTTGCCAGTAAATCTTCTATGATTAAGTAATTAGCCTAATATTGCATGGCAATCTTTCCTTGTTTATCTGAAAATATACACCCTGTTATCACTGACTTTTAATTTGCTGGAATAAATAATATAATTAGAATCAAGATACATATGTAGCATTGACTAAGCAAACACTAGCCAGTTCTTATTTTAATTTAGTTTAATTTTATTATTCATTTATACAGTTTCATAGGCTCTGGGATTTTCCTTCCCTCCTCCACAAAACTTTGCCACCCCCACTGATTTCCCTGTATCATTATAATAATATAGTTTCACAATAGTCATAAGACCATTCTACTCTTTGAGTATATCTTGATGTTGTAGGCATAGGCAATGGCAGAGCGTCCAGCATTCTATTGTCAAGTTACATTCACCAGTTTCATTGGGAGTCTAAACTGAAATGCATACTGCATCGTATCTTCACATCTGTATGTGATAATCCCGCCTACATGATTACTATACACTTCCTAAAATGTAAATCCATAAAACAATATCAACAGCAAGAATAAAATACAAAATTTACAACATGAAGTTAAATAATATGCTACTGAAAAAACATGTCACTGAAGAAATGAAAAAGAAAATCTAAACAGTAAATGATGCTATTGTGTGACCTATGAATCAGCGATGCAATGATTAAGAAAAACAAACACTTTGTTTTTGAAAAATTAAAACTTTTTTCAATGAATGAAAATAAAGCAAAAATTTCAAACACCCTGAGGTATACCAAAAGCAGCATTGAAAGGCGTTGGTTTTATATTTTACCCTATATCAGAGAGAATATGTGGTACTTGTCCTTTTGAGATTGGCTTGTTTCACTGAGCATAGTGGCCTCAACTTGGTACCATTTGGTTACAAATGGTTGAATTTTATTCTTTCTAATTGCGGAGTAGTATTTCATGGCGTATATGTACTTCAGTTTCTTTATCTACTCTTCTTTTGATGAGTGTCTGGGTTGTCTCCATATCTTTGCAATTGTAGATTGTGCTGCTATAAAGAATTACAAAATCCCTTTCTCATATGCAGAGTTCTTTTCTTTTGGATGTATTTTCAGAAATGGGATAGCTGGATCATACTACAGAGCAGTGGTCATCAGAAATAGTCTGGTACTGGTACAGAAACAGAGAAGATCAATGCAACAGAATATAAACTCCAATAATCCAAGGGGGAAAGCCTGGTCTCTTCAACAAATGCTGTTGGGACAATTGGATTGCAGCCTGCAGAGTTAAAAGGCAAGATCCTCACCTGTCACCTTATACACCTGGAGAAAGGATCTAAACCTGCACCCAGAAACATCAAACTATCGAAAGAAAAAGTATCCGTGCAAGATACAGGAATTGAGAAAGGCTTCTTAGAAAACACACCAAAAGAACAAATAGTCAAAGTCAAAATGAACAAATGGAAATATATCAAACTAAAAAGCTTCTGTAAAAGCAAAGGAAACGATCAACAAAGTGAAGAAGCAGCAAACAGAATGGGAGAAAATCTTTGCACACTGCACAGCCAATAGGGAACTCATATCCAGGATTTACAAAGAGCTTCAGAAACTCAGTGACAGCAAAACAACCTGTGAAGAAGTTGGGCAAAGAAGATAAATAGACATTTTTTCAAAGAGGAAATTCAAAAGACTAATAGACATATGAGAATATGTTCAACTTCCCTAGCTGGCAGGGTATGAAAAATGAAAATCACATTGAGGGTCCACCTAACTCCGACGAGGCTGGTCTACATTCAGAATTCCACTAACAGAACTTGCCAGCACGGATGTGAAGAGAAAGGTACCCTTCTTCATTTTGGGGTATGTAGGATAATAATACTAGTATATTTGCAATACTGCAAATACTATTACTAGTACTATTACTAGTACTAATACTATTACTAGTACTATTACTAGTATTGCATACTTAGAGCGAGACTGTTTAAAAAATGATTATGTGGGAAATACTTATACATTTAGTCTTGCATGCGTATTAATGTAGGGCTATTAGGCAAGATAGCTATAATTACCCATTCAGTCACAGATATTTCATAGTTATGAAAGTTTCTAATAATTACATATGTTTATACTACATATTTTGGTCAAAATTATGTTTTTCCTATACATTATATTTAGTAGTTTTGGAAAAAAAGTATATTTACAGCAAATATTTATATTGAATAGAATTAATTACAAATGGATTCATAGTTTGTAACAACTCATTAGAGGAGAAATGGTGCTTGGATTTTTTGGTTTGGCTCTGTATATATAACTGCTCTTTTTCAACTGATATATTTGATTTTATTTTCATATTTTTTAAATTAAAATGTTTACTAGGGCTAATTTGGATTCACACGATGTGGAAGAAATACTAGGATGAGTTGCCTCTGTACCAGTCACCTGGTTTTCCCTGTTAGTAACATCCTGCAAAAATTACTCTACAACATTAGCACCAGAATATTGATCTTGATACAAATGCATCTATGAATAAAAATGTGCCTTCTGTTGCTTTTTGGTTTTTGATAATCACATCTACTTCACTTCCAACTGTTTTCATTTCTAAACTCTCGGTCGTTGTGAAATAACTATATACTTCTCATTTCTTAGATTCTGTCATGTCAAAATGCTATAAAAGTTGAGTCTCCAGACTGACATATGCACTAGGCATAATCCTCTAGGAATCTATTCAAGGTTTTTCCTGTATTCAATAACGGTATACTGTGTTGGTGCATTGTACGCTATGGAAACAATGCGCCCCTGTTTTGTTTAACCATCAACTTGTTTCTGGCTATAAGGCTGTATCCACTTTGGGTCAATTACACAATAAGTAGCTATAAAATTCATTGTGCAACTTTGGGGATAACTCTTTGTTTTTTCAGAGTTAATTTCCAGGGCTAATTTTTCTAGATTGTATTAAAAGAACAAATTTACTGTTTTTGGCAAAACACACTGTACTTCTACAGAGTATCTAAAACTATGTACATTTCCACCAGTAATGCAAGGATGTCCAGTTTTTTTCTGGATCTCTGTTAGAATTTGGCTTTGCCAGAATATTTAATTTCAAGAATTCTAATAAGTTAATATGTAAAAATATTTTTGTATGTTCATATTTCCCTAATGTTTAGCAGTTTTAGACACAATTCTTATCAGTAATTTAACGCAAATTCATAGAATTTCAGTTGACAATTTTGTTCTTAAGATGTTAAATGAGGTGATGATGTCATTGTATACGGCTATCAGAAAAGGATGGTTTAGAAATTTACACTATAAGGGAATATACTAACTGTAATATTCTGTAAAGGTAAGAAGTTGCAGTTAAACTCCATTTCATACATAACAATTTTATATTCGAATAAAATTAATAAAGGAGACAAAAAATGAGATATGTTGAGAATATTTAGTCGTTTGTTTTTTGTCTGGCCCGGTGTGATAGCTTAGTGGTTAAAGTCCTCACCTTGCATGCACTGGGATCCCATATGGTCGCCATTTCTAATCCCGGCGGCCCCGCTTCCCTTCCAGCTCCCTGCCTGTGGCCTGGGAAAGCAGTCGAGGACGGCCCAAAGCTTTGGGACCCTGCACCAGTGTGGGAGACCCGGAAGAGGCTCCTGGCTTCGGATCGGCATAGCATCTGCCATTGCGCTCACTTGGGGACTGAATCATCGGAAGGAAGATCTTCCTCTCTGTCTCTCCTCTCTGTATATCCGCCTTTCCAATGAAAAAAATAATAAAAATAAATCTTTAAAAAAAAAATTTAAAAGCTAGTTTATAATTGCATTATCCATTTCCATATGATATATAAGGGGGAAACAGGTGAATATCAAAATAATTAGGCTTAGGCAGGATCTCTTTAAGTTTTGTTGCCTACTTAGAGAATCTAAAGAAAGAAGAGGCAATATCATCATAGATATTGGCCCAGGAAGTTAATATGTCACAAGTTTTCAATAACATTGTATTTCCTTTTCTTCTCTTTTTCTTTCTATAGCTTATTGTTGTTGATGATGGTGTCAGGCTCGCCAATGTTTGAGTAATGCAGATATACAATTTTCTAAAATGAAAATGCTCAAATAGAATTCACTGTAAACACATATAAAAGGGGGGCAGTTGAACAGAGGAGTCCTACCTGACAAACAGTCTAATTGTCTTGGATGTGAAGAAAACAGACGCGTTCTTTGATTTATTCACATTACATGTCACGATGTACGAAGCTTAAAAAGACAAGTGCTTGGCCCTTGTGTAAATTCCTAATGAAACCGTGTCAACGTGTGGAGAAGCCACTGGGATTGGAATGTTTTATTTGCAAATGTCAGAAATGTAATTTTAACATTTTTTAGCACTTTGATTTTCTGAAATGTTATTCTCTGAAAGGAAGTAAAACAATATGTAAACAGCAGGCAGGAAGGAGTTCTTTCTCCCCTACACTGCGGCTCACAGCAGAGCCAAAGCACTGGCATATTCGGAAGGAACCATTTAGAGGAAGTTGTTTGCACAGAGCAGTGTAGCCGGTCTGCATAGGCAGATCTGATTAGCAGAGCTACCCAAGTCAGAAGGTGTTGCTTAAGGAAATAACGTTGCTGAGCTTAAATAGCCAGACTGAATTGAATGAAATAAATTATGGAGGAATAAAAAGGGAACCCTGCAGAAATAACTGTACTTTTTTTTAAGAACTACAATATTTAGTAGACATGATAGAGTTGACCAGCAGAAGTGGTAATGAAAGGCAGCAGTGTGTTGATATGTGACAATCAGAACAAGCAGCAGCAGTCACAGGAGACAGAAAAAATAGGATAAAGAGTGCATGCCATCATCCCATTCAAGATTTCCTGGTGTACTGGACTAGACTTCACGAGAAAGCAAAGACTCCAGGCTGTCTAAGTGCAGCTGCCTTTCTCAGTTAAATCCTGCTACAATAAAACAAAAATCATGGTTCAATTATTAAGTGATCAGGATATTTATTTAGATTGCATACACATACCCCTTTCAGATATCTCAGAAATAAAAAAAAGTCTATCACCCATTTCATTCATAATAACTAATGCATGAAATCACATATGTCCATGAAATAATGATTGGGTTACTCAAATATGTATATAAACTATTGTGTACTATGAAAATAATTAAATTCTGCCTTTTGTAACAAAATAGATGCAACTGAAAGCATTGTGATTGGTGATAAGCCAGTCTCCCAAGGACCAACATTGTGTCTTTTCTGATCTGTGCTAATACACTGAGTACAAAAGTACAATCTGTATGAGTGAGATTTACATTTGAGATCTGATTATTGATTAAAACCTTTGACTATACTCTTGAGGAACGATGGGCATTTCTCGAGTTCTTATTTAATTCTTTACCTAATGGAGTGTTAAGCCTGTGGTGGCAAAGTGAACCGAGAGTATTGTATTTTAAAGATTAAAAAGAAAAAGGGAAGGAGGAAGGTTGGTGACAAACACAGCAGGAAGGAAGCCAGGGTGGGAAGCATAACGGTGTTCCTAATTTTGTATTGTGAAACATGTGCATTTCTTTATGTTATACAAATAACTTAAAATGCGTAAAAACACTAAGTGGATATAGATCATTAACCAAAATCTATCAGTGATCTTCACTAGGATAGACATAATTTGCATAGCAGAAAACATATCATAAGAAACATTAAAAACTCCCCAAATTAGGTGGCCTGGCAGCTAAAGTCCTCGCCTTGAATGCTCTGGGATCCCATAAGGGCGCCGGTTCTAATCCCAGCCACCCAACTTCCCATCCAGCTCCCTGCCTGTGGCCTGGGAAAACAGTCGAGGATGGCCCGAAGCTTTGGGACCCTGCACCCGTGTGGGAGACCCGGAAGAGGCTCCTGGCTTTGGTTTGGCTCAGCTCCAGCTGTTGCGGCCACTTGAGGAGTGCATCAATAGGATGGAAGATCTTTCTTTCTGACTGTCTTTCTCTCTGTATATCTGATTTTGCAATAAAAATAAATAAATCTTAAAAAAAAAATAAGTGGGAGAAGCATGTCAGCTCTGAAGCAGTGATCCTTTACCTAATCCGTAAGTTCCTGTCAATGTTCTGCCTCACGGCCATTTACTCGTTCTGATGCTAACCAGTTTTGTTAAGTAGCTGGCATATATTTGCTAACAGATACAGAAACACTCAAAAATCTGTTTATAATTACCCCCTTGGCAAAATTTTACTCACATCTGCTTTGACTTGCAAGAACTTTCTCGCATATGATATAAAGGTGACAATTTACTTAAATCATTCATATTTCAGGGCTCGGCATATTAGCCTACTGGCTAAGATTCTCTCTTTGCGTCTACTGGGAATCCCATATGGGCGCTGGTTGGTGTCCAGGCAGCCCCGCTTCCCATCCAGCTCCCTGCTTGTGGCCTGGGAAAGCAGTTGAGGATGGCCCAAAGTCTTGGGACCCTGCACCCACGTGGGAGACTTGAAGGAATCTCCTGGCTTCTGGCTTCGAATTGGCTTAGGTCCAGACATTGTGTCCACTTGGAGAATAAATCAATGACCGAAGATCTTCCTCTCTGTTTCTCTTCATCTCTGTGTATCTGACTTTCCAATAAAAATTTAATGAATAAATCTTTTAAAAATCATTCCTATTTGATGGGTCAGAGCAGCGGGTCTTGTGAAGTGAACATATTTGATGGTTCCGAACACTAGTTTACTTAAATCATTCATATTTGATTACTCAAAGCAGTAGGTCTTGGGAAGTGGAATATGTATATGTAATATGATCTAATTTGCTCCTTTGGCTTGTCAGATACTCTGACTTAATCATTTTACTCACATCTCTTTTTTTCTTGTCTCTTTGAAGTGCATACATACACGTTGACTTTCACATTTAATTGAATTTTAAAATTAGATGTTAAGAGGCCTTTTGCAAGATGAATAACCCATGTCCTCACTTTAAGGAATATGTCCTTTATTTCGACCACTACAAAAGAGGGCCTTCTTATTCTTAATAAATAAATAAATCAGTTAAAGATAAATTTAAAAATCTTATTAAAAATTCTGCCACACTACAACATACTCAGGACACTTAGAATTTTAAGCTTGTCTTAAGATATTCGCTTCATGACCCCAGCACAGCATTATTCAACCCTTGTGCCACTGATATTTGAAGTCAGATATTTTGCAATTACAGAAGTCCATCTGTGTATTACATGCTGTTAACAGCACCCTGGCCTCTATTTCTGGATTCCAGAAGTTCTGCATTTCTCTGTAATTATGAAAACCAAAAACGCCTCCTGAAATGGTTACATTATCTTCTAGCTGAGACACCCGCCCTTGCTGAAAAGCACTATCCCAGCTATATTATTGCATTTACCTGCAGTTCTTATCTAATAGACACCTGCTCTTTGTTCTTTTGTATTTTATTTTTAATCTAAAAGCTAGCATTATGATGTTTAAATAGGTCTAATTTACTACTAATTTATTATGAAATGACATTCCATGGACAGTAAGTATATTATTAAATGATATTCATTTTGAAACACACACACCATGTTATTTGTCTATTATTCAAAAAAACCTTTGGAAAAATGTGTATGGAATAATACATTGTATCATTCATTTAGTAACAGAAAATAACATTTATTAAGTGTCAGCTATGCAAACATACAATGCGAGTTCCTTACTTTAAAAAAATAAGGAAAATGGGTTTATGACTTAATGGAACTTAAGTAATGAGCAATTTAAAATACTGGCATGTTGAACACGCAGTGGAAATTAATGTATTAACTGCAACTAATCTGCTTGGCCAAGAAAGCCTTCTGCAAGACTCGCCAATTAACAAGAGATGTAATAAACATGAAAACACATGCAGTCAAAGGCCTGGGCCTTTCTGAACTGTGACAGAAAATGAATGAAGGTAGGGATAGAATGAGAATTAGGACGTGGATGATGCTAACCATTACCGAATTTGTGCTGAGAGATTTTCCGAGGATTTTTCCTGGCTTCCTATGTAACTTTTCTGCTTTCTGATTCATGATCCTTGTTAGGTCTGATTCTTCAGCTTCTCAAGTATTTTTAATTGCTGTCACTTTACAGACACAGATGACATACTACAGAGAGGAAAATATTTTGCAAAAAATCATGATGTCTACCTGGTTTATTTAATCATGAATCACAAACCCAAAATTGATGTGGTATATGTTATTAAATTATCTTATTAGGTCACTTTATATAAAAGATACTGATAATTTCTGAAGCAAAAACAAGGCTCGATAGGAGATATGCTGCTTTTCAATCTAGTATTGCAAAATAATATAACCAAATTCTTTCTCTTTCTTCTATTACACACACATACAATTATGTCAATATTACTTTCCATCATCTTGAATGAAGAATCTCTACAGTGATTATGGTAAAAAGGTGTTATATCTGCATAGGTGGAACCAGAAATAGTTTAAGTTTTTTTTTTTTTTCTAATTTTGTGATAATCGCCATGAATGATTAGGAAAAGCCCCATGCGATGCCTCACTGGCTAAAGCCTCACTTTGCAAGTTCCCGGATCCCATAAAGGTGCTGATTAGTATTCTGGCTGCTCCTCTTCCTTTTGCAATTATGGCCTGACAAAGCAGTAGAGGATGACCCAAGATCTGGGGATGCTGCACCGGGGAGAGACCCAGAAGTTCCTGGCTCCTATCCTCATTTCGATGGAATCGGCCCAATTCCTGCCAGTGTGGTCATTTGGAGAGTGAATCAGCAGTTGGAAAATCTTTCTCTCTGTCCCTCTTTATCTCCTTAAATCTGATCTGCCTTTCCAATAAAAATAAATAAATCTTTTTATTTTAAAGTAAAGAATGATTAGAAAAAATGGAGATAGATAACCAAATCAGTTTTGGACAGGTGTGAACCCAAGGTGCCTAGACATGTGTCAGTAAAGCATCCAATAGCTGCCTCTATACCTAGGACTGAGGTTCGGTAGGGAAGCATGGCAATGCTTTGTAATGCATTTACATATAGATATAATTGGTCATATAAAATCATTCAAATTGCTTCAGAATTATAGTGATAAAAAAAGAATTGAACAATGCAAATTCAGGACAATTTTATTTACTTTTATTTACCCTAATACAGTTTGTTTGTACTTTTTAAAAAAATTTATATGAGGAAGAGAGATGGAAAGAGAGAGCTTCAGTCTAATGATTCAATTCCAAAATGTTTGCATCAGCTGGCTGAAATTTCAGTAGTTGAAATTTGGTCCCACATGAGTGGCAGCGAGTCAATTAATTGAATCATCATCTGTTACCAACAAGGGTATATATTAGCAGGGAACTGGAACTGAAATCAGAGCAAAGGCTCAAGCCAAGATACTTGAATGTGGTATATAAACATCTCAAACGGCACTTAAATGTTGAAGCTAATGCCCACCTTGCTTAATTTACTGTTACATCAGTTCACCACTTTAAATCCCTTCTTCATTTTATTCACATTTTATTCTCAATCTTAAGAGAAGGAAGTATGTTTCCAAAATGTAAAATTCTTTAAAGAAAAACAAATAGCAGATAAATGAAAATAGAACTATAATCATGAAACAACATTATGTCCCCTGAAGGTAAGAGCACATTGTCAAGGCAGGTGATGTTCAGAATTTTCGATGTGCATAGAAAAAACCAGTACCATGCACCTGCTTATCAGACCCATTGGCCATCATGCAGGTCTTCTGTGTTCATTGCTCACTTCTGTGGATTATCAGAAAACTATTAGAACTTTAGGTGAATTTCCTGTTTTTCCTTTTATAAATGTGACATGTTTAATCAACTCTACTTTTGCTTATATGTTCATTTTGAAGTACCACTCTGTCAGAAAAAAAAAGAGAGATCTGTAAGGTAGTTTTAGCTAACAGCCTACAGAAAACCTATAGACATTTTCATTTTAAATTATTTTTTGTTTCTTATCCTTGTTTTCATTCTCAGAGTATATCCATAGACCTTTTAAAATTGAAGTTTCTGAATTAGATGTGCTAATTACTTCTGATTAATATCACATCGATTTGGTTTATTAAATTTGACTATTTTATTTCCAATAAAATTTCAATTATTAAACACATAAAGATAAGATTATAAAGTCATTTCATTATAAATGTTTGGAATTCATTTCTCTAGAATGCATACATCCATCTTAGCATGCCAGAAAGCAATTTAAAGGAGCACCACTCAGTTAAGTTTTAATATTTTATTCTTATCTGTGGGCAATTAATATTTCATATTTTAAAGTATGGCTTTTATGTAAATCTTTCAATACTTTGAAATGTCTCTTGTGTCCATTCATAATCAGGTGTGTTTCTTACCTGTGAATTAAGAGCCTAAGGGAATATTTAAGCATCAAAGTCGTTTAAAAATTAGTTCATTGTTTCTAGGACAAAATTCTTTTCTCACTACAGAATTCTCTGAAGTTCTGGTTAAAATGCTTAATCTAAGTATACTTTATATAACAAGATCTGGGTAAGATGTTATGAAACTTAAAAAAAGGAATAAGAAGTGAATCTTGTTTTTAATGTACTTAGAATCCAACAGAGGACATGTTAAACAAGCAAACAGGTAGATCAATGACAATCTACGTGAGCAGTTCCATAAAATAACTTACATATGAATTATTTAAAATCAGTTATCTGCAGTGAATGAAGTAGCGCCAGCAAATTCTGTCTCTATCCAGGTAGCAGTGATTTGAATAATTGTATTGCTCTTATGAAGGCTGTCCAATAAGAGAGATATGAGCAACTGCAACCCATTGCACAGAATAGGTCATTCATAAAGTTGTTTATGAGCCCCTAATAATGTATTTATCCCATTTTTACCTCATAGATCATCTTCAAATGGCTATTCATTTCTGCCATATATTTTTGTAAAAATGCATAGAAATGTTTCTTTTCCAATATTGTTTGAAAATAAACACAGCAGCAGGGGGTAATATTAATGTATCAATTGTGTCTAGGGTATAGAGGTTGGTAACATGCCAAGTTTTATCTTTGTCTTGCTAACTCCTGACAGGTAATACCTACGGTGCTGTCATATTCGACAGTTTCAGCATCCTTTTAGACTTCTGGACGTTAGGGACTGATGGTAGAGATGGGTGAAAGGAGTGGGCATTGCTAGGCTTTGTTATACTGCATATGTGTGAGTGTATGATTGAGTGCATTGCTCATATATGATTGAGCGCATACTTTCAGCCATAATGGATATTGCTAGATTTACAGTCTCACTATTTCTCAAGCATAAATGTCTCTCAATTACATGTTGTAAAAATTCCTTGATATGGTTATAACGAAGATAAAATCAGGTAACCTATCTGGGACCGCCTTTATTCATATGAGTGGTAGTCATCTTGTGCAGTCCTTGTGGTAGTGTAATTTGCAGTTTAGCAGCAAACACACTGACATTCATTAGAAATATATAATTCTTGTTAATTAAATTTGCATACATATAAAATCTCTTGTATCAAGCAATGATTTTCAAAATGTGAAGATTAATCCTTTTTATCATATAGAAACATTTTCTGATAAAGTACTTTAGCACCTTTACTTTTCTGACTACTTTATCTCTGCAATAAGAAAAGCACTAAATTTCCTTCAAAGACAACATGTCTGTTTAAAGCCCAGTACAATGGCATAGCAGCTAAAGCCCTCACATGGTATCCAACAGGGTTCCATATGGGCCCCAATTCTAATCCTGGCAGCCTGTTTCCCACCCAGCTCCCTGCTTGTGCCAGTGGGAAAGCAGTTGAGGATGGCTCAAAGCCTTGAGACCCTGTACCCGTGTGGGAGACCTGGAAGAGGCTCCTGTCTTGGGATAGGCTCAGCTCTGACCATTGCGGTCACTTGGGGAAGAAATCATTGGCCAGAAGATCTTGCTCTCTGTATATGTGACTTTGCAATAAAAACAAAATAAATCTTTAAAAAAACGTGTATTTATTACATTGGTCAAAATCGGGCTGTAGCAAGAAAAATAAAGGAGTCTTAAGTTTGAAGTGTAGTTCTGAGTATGCATGTAATTTTTGCTTTCAGTTTATGCATTTTGAGCTTCCAATTTATCACTTTTGAGTTTGAGTATTTATATTTATATTTCAGAGTTTAAATGTAAAATGATAAAATGTGATCTGTAAAACTGCGTAGCAAATGTTTCTTGAAACATTAATGCTACTTAGTATTTATTTTTCAGAGTTAAGTGATTTACATTTCCTTGCCAAACAAGAAATTCAGTCTTCACAAATGTATTAGAATTTTATCCCAAAAGTTTTTCTGTCACTCAACCTATAAATCTTGCACATTAATAAAATTGGGTTGAATGTATAAAACAATCAAAAGCATTTGATTTAAGCATCAAACATTAATGTCAACTGTATTTTGTAATGTTTCTCATTTCTTCTTTAACTGCATTGAGATGCAATCTAATTGTATCATGAAAAACAAAAAACAATTAAAAGATTGAATTAAAGTTAAAAAGATGCAACTTTGAAAGTCAAAGTTACAGAAAGAGGGAAATAGATCTTCTATCTTCCTTTGCCTTCCTTTCCCCTGCTACTCCCAAATGGCCACAGTGGCCAGGGCACAGCCAGGTCATGCTAAAACTAGGAGTTTCATCTGGGTCTCCCACATGGGTAGCAGAGATCCAAGTAATACTGTCTTAAGGTTGCTTTCCCAGGCCATTAGCAAGGAGCCATACTGCAAGTACAACGATCAGGATACAAATCAGCAGCATATGGGATACCAGCAGTGGCTTCATTTGATATGCTACAATGTCAGCCCCTCATTTCTGGTTTATTCTTCCTGTTTCTTGTTGTAAAACTAAATGCATGTGTTTCTCTTAAAAAAAAAAAAGGAAAACTTGGCTCTACATTCTGATTAATACAATTGAATTCTATTCATTTGCACATATATCCTTTCACGGTATTATTCATTAAATCATCCAAACAATCCTTTATAGGGATGTTAGAGCATTTGAGATTATAATTAAACAAAGGACATGAATTCATAAGTGTTGTCAGCAAAATACAGCTGAGGAAACCTAGTTGTCCATTACATCCCCTTGTGAACTAACTTCAGATTTCTCTTTACAGTTTAACAACTGTCCCCATCTTCTGTTTTTGCTGTTGTTTTGTTTTGCTTTTGTTGTTGTTGTTGTTCACAGCTTTCTGTGGTGATTAACTGTGCTTTTAACATTTTAGAATTTGTCGTGCAGAAGCCTCTCCCAGCCTGGAGAACATCATGAGACAGGGAGTCCTTGCATCAATTCCTTGAGTGCCATTATGCTTACGGAAATGGGCAACCCCTTTTCTGTTTATTTGTGCAAGAACAAAGCCCAAACTGCTCCTTCTGTTAGTCGAAGGAGCGCCAGATGTGTGGTCTGCAATATCATATGCCTCTGCCAACATAACTCATGGTTGTCAAGTGGACAATCGAAAATGTCATGATACTTTCTTACAATAAAATAGCAGTTTCTTTTTGCACCAAATCTTTCCTTGCTTGTTGTAAGTGTTTGGTTGAATTCCAGAAAAGCAGATTCTTTCGTTTTTTGCCAGTTTGTAAATTGGTTTTGCAGAAAAGTCCTGAGTTCCTTTTGTCGCAGGTCTGATGATTTCTCTGCACTGAGCTTTCCTTTCCGGAAGATATAATACATGGCAAAGGAAGTAAAAGGCTAGTCTTTCATGTCTTTTATCTTTACACTTAGAAGAAAGAACATACACGCACAGGCCCTATGTCTTTACAGTTATAAAAAGAAACTCTTATTGAATTAGTACTTCTGACCTATACTGTCAAGCATTCCCCCTTCTGCAGAGCAAATCAAAAGGCTACATTTTCATAACGGGGCATAAAGCTCCTATCAGGCTGACCTAAACTGTATTTATTGTTAATATTATTTTCACTATCATCCAATTCAAACAAAGATATCTGAAATTTCCTCTCCTCCTTAAGCATACATAGTAAAGGGATTTACATTTCCATATTCTGCATTATGAAAGTTTGTGAAGTATAAGCTATTACTTAATTTTAGATGCCTGGTTATTTCTTCAGGTGTTATATTGGCATTATTTCTACACAGACAAGCAACAAAAGCAAGAAATACAATTGTGGCCAAGATTTATCCCCTCTTGCAGATTCAATTTTATAAAAACTAGATCAGGTATGTTTATTTAGCTCTTTATAATTCAGAGTTTGTGTATATTTTACCCATGTTAATCTCTTATCACATAAATACTTTTCAGATGTAATGTCTAATTCTACAGGCTGTTCCTTCACTCTGTCATTTCGTTTTCCTTTGCTATACAAAAATCATTTTGGTTTGTTATGATACCATTTATAAACCTCTGCTTTTGTTGCCTTTACTTTTGGTAACATATGCAAAAAAGTTGCCCAATGTCCCAAAGCATTTCTCTCAGTATTAAACAGCCTTTAACCCCGAACGACATAAAGGAAGCTCGGAAAAGGTAAAACAACACAAAGGCTTATCTTCTACACTAACACGAGAGCTGGAAAATTCACTCTCAAGCTACAGGATAGGCAAACACAAAATTCAGAGTTGATTTTTAAGTCTTATTTATTTTAGTATTGAAGAAACAATTGATACACAGAATTTTAATTAATATTCCAGGGTTAATTTAAATCCTATTTCATGGTTAATGCCAGATTTGTCGACCACCAGGAAAAGAAAAATATCGGCCGACTGTTGCAAAAGGATCCTTATTGGGGGGAAGTCCATTTTAGGACTTCCTCCATGCAAGGGAGAGGCAGAGAGGAAGAGGGGAGCTGCGGGAACGGAAAGGCATGCAAAGGAGCATGCAGCAGGTTTTTACAACCCTCCTGACTTGGAAGCTCTAGCAGGTCCTGCTCTTGTCCTTATTAGGAAAGGGAATGCTGGCCTGAGTTCATCATTGACCCCCCAGGGCTCGGCTGCACTGGTGATGTGCTAGAGCTCTACTGCCCCTTCTGGATCTGGCTGAAGTTCAAGTGCCACATCAGGTCTGACAGCAACTGTTCTCCTTCATGACTGTGGCAACCACAGTTAGCATTTGCTATGGTTATTGCTTGCTACATAGGGCGGCTGTGTGGTACAGCATGTTAATCCTCTATCCACAAGAACTGGTATTCCATATAACTCTGGTTCATGTCCCAGCTGCCACAATTTTGACGCAATCCCTTGCTTTTGGTATGGAACAACAACAAATAGCAACCCAAGGCCTTGAGCCTCTGCATGCATGTGGGAGGCCAAGAAGAAATTCTTGGATCCCAGCTTCAGGTTAGCTCAGCTGTGGCAATTATGGCCATTGGTGGAATAAGCCAACAGATGGAGGACATCTCCCAGTCTCTACTCTTTGCAAAAATTTTCCTTTCAAATAAATATAAATAAATATTTAAATATGTATGTATATATGTAATTAAAATTTTCTTTAACATTTCTTTACAATGTTTTGTGTTAATGAAATCACGGAAAGTCATCCCTTGATTTTAGGAGATGTCCTAATTATTTCACGGGTAATTGAAAGACAGCTCAGGAATAAGAGGTAGAACATACACTATACAGTATATATCTATATACACACATATATACAGTTTAGCACATGTTGGGTGAGCAACTGCCTTGTTTTTTTAATTTATTAATAAAAAGAGGACAGATTTTATTCATTAAAGATACAGTTCCACCAGACAGCCAAATCCACACTCTTTCCGAGCTCTGAACTTGGCTGGAGCTGGACTCTGGCACTCTCCCACTCACTGTCACTATTTTTTAATATAAATAAATAAAACTGATATAACAGGCTCTTTAATGAGGACCTGACACTATGTTAGCACAGCATAATGATTTACCGATGTTTGTGTGTACAATAGCATTGGAAGGAAATCCATAGTCTCTGCAGAGCTATGTAAAGCAGGGGACTTTGACGCATTGAAACACTGATGAGTATGGATAACTGAATGCCTTTGGTTCCAAGGAAAGCTTTGCACAAAACACTGTGATTATAAATACAAAGGAAAGCAGGCGAGCGCTTCTACACAATCAACAATAGAATTTTAAAACCAAGGTGAATAAATTAAGAAGTTCAGGACTTTAGAAAAGGATGTGAATGTAACAATGGAAATATAGAACACAGGAGGATTCAGCGTTTGGAATAGAAATGTTTTTCGAGTCACTGACTTAGCAATCATGACTAAATTTTGGGAAATTATGATCATTTAGGATAAGTTTTTTAGAAGAAGGATTGTGGGAGGGCGTACTGCCATTACTGCTTTGTCCTTGCTGGAACCTTAAAAATATCATCCTCAAAACAACTTGTTTTCTTCTTCCTTTCCCTGCCCTCCCCTCCCCTCCCCTCCCCTTCCTTCCCCTGCCCTCCCCTCCCCTCCTCTTCCCTTCCCTATCCTCTCCTTCTTTTCCCTTCCTATGCCTTCCCTTCCCTTTGTTCAGTTTTGCAATAACAGTTTTATTTAACATTACAGGCAATGGCTTAATGTTCTACCAAATAAAAAAGATTAAAGAGTAAAATATATAATAACCCTATTTCAGCATGGGTATTAGCTATAACCAACAATCAAATAAAACAAAAAGAGCGAAAGAGAATAAAGAAAGCATTGGATGGAGGGAGGAAATACATTCTAAAAATTGTATTCATGAAGTACATAAAGTTTATTCTTTTTGTGTTCACATTACATTAACATGAAACAATCATCAGGAGAAAAGTTCTCAATACAATTTCAGTTCAAAAAGCAGATGAGTGTTTTTTTTTTTTTTACCACAATGAAATAGGAGCACCATGGAGAAGCCATCCCAGAGAACATGGATTCCCTTCAAATTCCTGAAAACTGGTGACAAGCTCTTTATCACCCACCTGAGGTCTAAGCTTCCCCCGTCTGTGCACTTAAAATCACTTGAGCCTCAGAAGCATTTTTTGAACAGTCCAATGCTGTGTGAAATCTGACTGGCGTGGAGGTCATTTTTTTCTGCGTTAAATAGCAGACAGTTTTTGGATGATTTTTAACATTTCATCTTGTTCCTGCCTGAGTCTTGTTTCAAAATAGCTTCATTAATGCTCTTCCACATCCTACAATGAAATTTTTGGCCAAGCCTCTGGTTTTTCTGTTTCTTTTTACCGATTTAATATTCTTTTTTTTTAAGATTTATTTTTATTATTATTATTATTTTTATTGGAAAGGCGAATATACAGAGAGCAGAGACAGAGAGGAAGATCTTCCGTCCGATGATTCACTCCCCAAGTGAGCGCAACGGCTGATGCTATGCCGATCCGAAGCCAGGAGCCTCTTCCGGGTCTCCCACGCGGGTGCAGGGTCCCAAAGCTTTGGGCTGTCCTCGACTGCTTTCCCAGGCCACAGGCAGGGAGCTGGAAGGGAAGCGGGGCTGCTGGGGATAGAACCGGTGCCCATATGGGATCCCGGGTGTGCAAGGCGAGGACCTTAACCACTGCGCCACTGCGCCGGGACCCGGTTTGATATTCTTATAATCACTTTCACTAAAGGAGTGTTCATGAAATAAAATTAAGCCCAGATGAACAACTTGATTGTTCTATGTTGCATACGTTCTGAAATCCTGACACCGCTTTCCTCTTGTTCATTACTTTTATACCTTTTGTGCAGATCAGCAAGTCTCTTAATTTCTTAATTTCTCAGCAGTGCTATTTGGGTATTATTTTCAGGTTTACGATTTTAGCCAAAAATTGCTTAAATTAGTATCTTGTCTCTGAAATTGATCGATAAGACTGTAACACTAGAAGCATGGTGCCAAAATCCTCTTGTTCCAACACAACACAGTAACTAGCCTGCAAGCTCTGAGGGCAAAATAAAAACAGCAGTCCTACTGGAGACCAAAGTATTTTTTTTTATATTAATTACATTGCATTATGTGACACAGTTTTATAGGTACTGGGATTTCCCCCCACCTTCCCAACCCTCCCCCCATGGTGGATTCCTCCACCTTGTTGCATAACCACATTTCAAGTTCAGTTGAGATTCTTTCATTGTAAGCATATACCAAGCATAGAGTCCAGCATCTTGTCCAAAGTATTTTAATGGCGATTTCAAGCAGTGTCAAGTGGGTATGCCACGTTCATAGTTATTTTATTTGTATTTTGTAAATCACTTTGTGTGTTTCAGGATTGCAAGTGAAAACATAATATTTTGGGTATTTTGTAGTTGTCTGACCATTTGTATTTTGTGTCATTCCTTTCCTTTTCTGAGGGAATTCTTCTCAATATGCATTTTGATTGCAGAAAGCATACACTTTTTCTATAGGAACTGGAAATGTTTTCCCATCCTCAAATTTTGTGCGCACCAGGGCAGCTTGGGTTTCAAATCTGAAACTAGTTCTCTAGACGGAGCGCATGCTGTTTGAGGGAGCGGCAACGGAAATACTCAGTTCCTAGGAACAGGAGGGCTGCAGGTGTCAGGAGTGGGAGATGGGGTGGTGATGCTGTGCACGGTGATAGGCTGGTCAGCAGCCACAGCTTCATGGGTCTCATTCTCTGTCACCCTCGTGGATAATATGGTTGATCAGCCTGTACGTTTCCCTGAATTTTGTTTTTTTTTAGTGAGATGACATTATCAGACTTTTAGAAATCTGTTCATTTTATAAATTTTTTTTTTAGTGAATTCCATTCTTGTATTAAAAGTTGCTTTTATTCCACACATTTAAAATAAGACTGAGGCAGTAAAGGAATTCGCTCAACAAATATAAGGTCAGACATCAGATTTTTTTCTCTGCCACTTTTTATTTTTTATTTATTTAAAGAGAACATGTTTTATGTGTTTGATATATATGATTTTAATAGCATAATGACATTTGACACTCTCTCTTCCCTCTCTTCCTCACGCCTATGTTTGTCCTTTAATCCTTCCTTATTTTTGAATTTTTATGATATCCCTTTAATTAAATTATAATTACAAGCTTAAACTTTCACTAAATAAAGAATTCACAAGTAAAACATAGAAAAAACACTATTCCTTGAAAGTATAGACAAGGGATAGAAAAAGTAATCAAATCTCATAATGTTGATTTTGCTCATAAACTTTAGTATGTACATTGGTTATCACAAACTAGGGAAAAATAGTATTTGTCTTTTATGGATTTAAGTTATTTCATCAAGCATAATGGTATCCAATTGCATCCTGTTTTTTTTTTTTTTGTGGAAGGATTTAATCCATTTTATGGCCAAGTAGTACTCCATCTTATCTATAAATATCCATGTGTTTATGCATACATACTTTATTCGGTCATCAGCTGATGGACATTTGGATTAAATTCCATATCATGGCTACTGTAGGTTGAGCCGCTATAATCATGGAGATACAGACACTCCTTCATATGCTAATTTTATTTTCTTTGGTAAATTCCCTGGAATGGATGGCTATGTCATATGGTACACCTGTTTTCAGATTACTGAGGACTGTCCATGCTGTCTTGCATAATTGTACTGGCTTACATTCCTGCCAGCATTGTGTAAGTGTATTTGCCATGTATCCTCACCAATATTTACTATTTTTTGGAATTCTGGATGATGACCATTTGAACTGTAAATCTACACTGTTGTTTTCTTTGCACTTGCCTGATTGTTAGTGAATGTGAGCAAGTTACCAGCCTTCTGTTGGCCATTTGTATTTCATTCGTTGAAAAACTCCTGTTTTCACCCTTATCCTGCTATTTAACAGGATTGCTTCTTTTGCTTGTTGACTTTCTTAGGCTTCTTTTACATCCGGTGTATCAATCCTTTATGAAAATAATGGTTTACAAACATTTCCCCCTGTTCTTTCATTTACTCCTTTATCACTTCCTTCTTGATGTAATCCCATTTGTTGGTTTTTGTTTTTATTTCCTTGAGTCTTATCCAAGAAGTGCTTGCCTGTGCCAATATCTTGCAATATTTCCTCTATTTTCCTTTGGTAATTTGATGTTTTCAGGCGTTATTTCTAGCTCTTAGATCCACTGTGAGTTGTTTCTGAATACAGAGATTTATTTTGCCCAAAATCATTTCTCAAAGAAACTTGTTTGTCCTTAGATTTAGCTCATATGCCAGAGATTACTTAATGTTCATGTTAATTTGGGGAATCTGTAGTCTGTTCCATTGGCAGACATGTCTGTTTTTGTACCAGTATCAGGTTGTCTTAGTTGTCCTATAATATGTCCGGAAATCCTTTTTTTTTTTTAAGATCTGGAAGATAAATTATTCTAAAACTATTCAAAAAAATTGAAAAGGAAGTCACACTTTCAAACTGATTCTGTGGATAACTGATAACTTGATTCTAAAACAAGATAAGGGCATAACGGAAATATATTATTGACTATTGACTATTAGCCCTCATGAGCATGAATGGGAAATCCTTAACATCGCTGTTAGTGTTTCCTAACAAATTGAGCCTAACAGCATATGAGAACACTGATTCACCATCATGTCTGCTTTGTCCTAGGGATACAGATTAGAGTCAACAAAAGCAAACCGATTATATAATACATCTCACCAAAAAAATCGAGGATAAAATCACGTCATTTCAAGACATGCAGAAAAAACATTCAATCCAATTCAGAATCAATACATGATACTCTCTGTAATCAGATGCAGAAGAAACATTTTTGAATAAAAAAGATTATGTATGACAAACCCATATTCAGCATCTTATTGACTGGAGAAAGGCTGTAATCCTGTCCACCAAGATATGTGATAAGTCAGATGTCTACTTTCACTACAATAAAATACTAGAAGTTTTTATTCAGAGACATTTAACAAAGGAAAGAAAAATTCCTAAAAATAATAAAGGGGGAATTCAAATTATCCGTATTTGCATGTGACAGGAGTTACATAAAGAGGATAAGAAGGTTTCACTCACTTTTACGTTACTTTGAAACACACACAATTTAAAAATTGTGTTTTAAAAACATGATTGAGTAATGATTAGGCAATTAAATCCGAGTGTCTATATGTTGGACATAGTGGGAGAATGTTGACAGAGCATTTCTGAGACCTACATCATCAGCAATTTACTGGAAGGCAGTCTCCTTGAAGAGTCACTAGCCTGATAAGTGCACTCCACTCAGATCAAACAGTCTTTCATGATGAAAGTATCTCCACCTCACCAAACTCAAACCGGCGAAGAAAGATGATAAAAGACATATTTGCCTCAAGATATATAAAGTCCTGGCCCTGCAGAGAGCAAATTGAAAGAAAAAGGCAAAAGTTAGTAAGTTGCTTTGACTTTCTACTAAAAAAGTTAGCAAATGATTATATTCCTTCTGTTCTTTCTCCTGATTCACTAAAACTCCAGTTACCTTACTCAAGGATTTGGCTAACTACAAATATCTGTATAATTTGTGTGTATATGTGTAATGAAATCTTTTGACAGGATTTTTTTCATGAACTTTTCATGTTAAAGAATGTGTTTTGATTTTGTGTTAGTAATTTGAGTGTAGCTGATGCTTAAATGTGTCTATACTAAAACAAATTGAATCCACATGATTATCACTGAAGCTAAAGCAATTTAACACATTTTGACTTTGAAATATTCTAGTTGAAAAGTGTGACATTTATGATTGTACTATCAACTAATGCTGTAATAGGCCACTGTGTTGCAGGTAGGAGAGGGAGCTGAGACCAAGTAGTTCAAAAGAGGGAAACCAGAAGGCATGTCTGGGTCAGGCCAAGGCAACCACCAGCTACATAACAGATTTGGGCTGGGTTAAATAAGATCACCCACTGGCACACAAAAACTGGACCTGGGTGGAGTAGGGGGTGGAATGCCTGGCTGGACTAGTTCCGCCTGTGGGTGTCACAGCCAGGATGAGCAATCTTAGGCTGGGCTGCAGCACCCTCTCTCCTTTGCCCCAATCCCAAATGTGAAAGAACCAAATGTCAGGGAAAATCTTGTAGGGAACTTGTGGGGTCACCTCTGTGGGGCTGTAACATACACTAGAACCAGGACAGCATATGGGTCATGTTAAGCCAAGCTAAGCTCCAACACCAGTGAGGGCTGAGATTATGGGTGGGCCATGGCAGGCTGGTTTGAAACACCTGCCAACGTATGCAGAATCTGATGCTGGGGATGGGCTGGCTATCAGAACTCTGTGTACTCCAGTATTGTGCTGTAGCTCTCACTGGGGAGTATGGGAGAAACAGCTGTGGGAAGACCTAACTGGGCAAGGCTACAGCACCCATTATTATGTATACAGCCTGAGTTTGGAGAAGGCCAGGCTGGGCTAGGCCCCAGCTACCACTGGCAGTTGTGATACACAGAATGGATGTGGGACAGGCCTTGCCAATGTGACACCCACTGGGTCAAATGAGAGAAGATCTGGGGGCAGGCAAGGCTGAGCTAGGAGTGCCAGGAGTGGGTGTTGGCCATACAGGTTAAGCTACAGCATATATCAACATATGTCTGCATCAAATCTGGGGGCAGCTGGGGATGACACTATATAGAACATACATTAGCACGACTGAGAGCCAATACAGGGTGCAGGTCAGGCTGGATTGGACTACAATCCAGTTCACACTCACCAGTTCACATAAGGGCTGTGGTTGGCCAGGCTGGGCTAGGCTACTATACTCTCAGGTAAGAGCTGGGATTGGGGGTGAGTTGGCTTGAATTAGACAATTGCACATGCTGGCAAATGCCAAAGCTGAAGGCTCGTCATCTCAAAGTAGGTTGCAAGACCTGCTGGCTTATGAAAGACCTTGAGCTGGGAGTAGGTCTGGTAGTGGAACATGGGGACTCCCTTGCTGGACCACTTCTTCCACTAGTGAGCCTGAGAACTGGGACTGGGAATTGACCAGTCTGGGGGCAGGTCAGCTGGGCTAGGTTTTCACACCTTCTGGCATGCATGAGAGTCAGAGTGGATATGGACCAGCCAGGCTATGCCGCAGCACCTACTGACAAGTGCTGGGATTGATTATAAGTCATGACAATCTTGACTGCAGGGCCATCCGGCAGGCACAGATCTGGAATTGGTAGTGAAGCTGGTAAGGAAATATGGAGGCTTCCCCAATGGGCTGCAGCTGTCACTGGTAAGCATGGGATCCAAGACTGGGGGTGGGCCAAGCAAATCAAGGCAGCAACCCCCATCAGTATACATGTGGGCTGGGCCTGTGGTCAACTCAACCTGTAGCACCCATGGATGTGCTACAAATAGTATGCAGTATGGACTGGGCTGGACTGTAGTACATGATAGCACACATATAAACCAGGGCTGAAGGTGGGCCTGGTGGGGGTTATTGGAAATTGCCTCAATTATGTCCCAACACTGCTGGTTTGTGTGAAGGCTAGGCCTATGGTAGGTTGGGCTGGGCTAGGTTGCAGCACCCGTCAGCTTGCGTGAGAGATAGGAATGGGATGGGAACTGACCAGGCAGCTTCAGCCACTGGTACGTGCATTGAGAGGTATAAGTAATGGACATACTCTGGCACTACACTAGCCAACACACACAAGATCCAAGTCTGGGGCCCGGCGCAGTGGCGCAAGTGGTTAAGGTCCTCGCCTTGCACACCTGGGATCCCACATGGGTGCCAGTTCTATCCCCAGCAGCCCCGCTTCCCTTCCAGCTCCCTGCCTGTGGCCCGGGAGAGCAGTCGAGGACGGCCCAAGGCTTTGGGACCCTGCACCCATGTGGGAGACCCGGAAGAGGCTCCTGGCTTTGGATCAGCATAGCGTTGGTCACTTGGGGAGTGAATCATCGGACGGAAGGTCTTCCTCTCTGTCTCTCCTCTCTATATATGCGCCTTTCCAATAAAATAATAATAATAATAAATCTTAAAAAAAAAGATCCAAGTCTGAGATCACATTGGGAGAACTCCCAGTTAAACCACTGGACTCAGTCCTGAGCCACAGGGAAAATTACAATATATGTGGTCTGAACTTGGAGTGCATATATTAAGATTTGACCTGTTCGGTTGCTGATGCCATGTCCAGATGCATGTGGGGGACATGACAGGCAGCTCATCTAAGTCACCAAAGCACATCAACTGCCTCATTAGATACTGGAAAGCACAACGAAGTAGACAATTCTCTTGGTCAAGCTTTGCAGCACGATCCGAAGTCTCTGGATCCGCTAAGATGGACTTGACCAGACAATAGACCTTGCAGGGATTTTCTCAACCCTGGAGCAATGAAACCAACAATTCAGAACTTTCAAAACCACTCAAGTGACCTCCTTGGAACATTCTTTCCCTTACCGTGGTCTCTAAGGTATTGTCAGATTACTGCTCCTCATCCATGGAAGCTGATATGGTTTGACAGTAAGCAGTGGCCCAGCACTCCTGGAGCTCTGCAAAAGCCAAGGCTGGACCAGCAGGACAGTCTTTCAGCCAGAGCTGGCTGCCCCGTCACCTCAGCAGTTTCGGGTTTACCATAGGGAGCTGCACCCCAGAAAGCTGTCCGTGGTCAGCTGAGTGACGGAAGACGATGCGACTCAGCCTCCAGCGCCTCTTCATCCCATGTGGCTGGGACGTCATGCCGCAGCGGTTTCTGATCCTCACAAGACAGCTGTCCCGCGGAAGGGCAGCAATTTCTTCATCAGCCACTTTCTGAAAATCCTTCGGTAAAATGGTGTTCTTCCCGAGTAAGTTGATTCTTAGCCTCTCATTTGCGAACTCGTAGGCCAATGTCCGGCTCTTCACATCACTCAGCATTCTTCAGTCTACACAGTAACCTCGAACTTGAAGAGAAGCAGATAAGGGAGCCACCTGCTTCAACTTGCGCAGCAGCGAGCCCACCATGGAGGCCGCCATGCTGTGGAAACAGGAGAAAAATAAAACTGAAACACTTGTCCACGTCACCTTCTTCCATGTCTCAACTCTGTTCATTCTAATCAGAGACTCACCTGTGCATGCATGCTTCTCAATTTTATAAACAATATTAAAACGAAAAAAAAGAAAAAAAGAAAAAAACTTGTCTCTCCGAAATACATTTGGTGAAGTTTGATTTTGCGATATAATGTGCTTTTTTCCTTTGACTAAGTGAGTTGCATGTTCACACTAAGTCTGAAATTTGCATTTGACTTCCTTGTCTCCCCAGGATAGGAACAGCTATTAATTGTTATTATGAATATAATTTCCATTTAAATAAAATAAAATGTGTCAATTAATTTAGAAATACAGATTTAATTGTGTAGGGCATATTTACGTGCATCTCCAAATAAAAACAATAAATATATATGAATTTTTGAAATAAATGTAAATAATAAATTGATCTTCAGTGTTAGCCTGAGTGTAAGATTTGCTATTGTATTGAATGATAGTGCTCATTGATATGCACATTTATTTTGCATTTAGTAACATTTAGGGCACTTCTGTAGTAGTTTTGTAGGGTGTATTCTCTTTTTCACAGTGATCCCAAATAAGTCAGCTGATGTTTAAATACTGCAGATGCATCTAACACATGAAAATTCAAAAACATTTTGCCTAGGGAACTGAAGAAATCCCATAATAATTAAGGTGCATTACTTAGTTTTAATCTAGCGATTTTGTTCCTTAAAAATTGTTATTTCTAATGTAAATAAATGTATCTTAAATAACCTTCCAAATGTCATTGAAAATATTTCAGGGATTTAAGAGATCCAATTAATTTTTCTGAAAGAATTCAAATTTAGCCTTTGAAAATAAAGCAGTAACACTTTGCAAACATAGATCTAAAAATAGCTCTTGCTGATCTTTAAAATTAATCAATCAAACAATAGTAACATTTACTGAGGAAGATTTAGATCTGTAGAGTTGTGTGTGGATATGATTCAAGTAAAAAACTTGGTTTCCAATGTGTCTTTTAAAGTATTCTAAAAGATGAAATAATTCTCTTTACATAATCCTTTTGAGCTAAGTTGGTTCCTCAAGATCATTTTTTATGCGCACCTTATTTACCTATCACTAGATCACATGACTGTATCATGAAACTGAATTATCAGAAGATTTTGCATAGGAACACTGCAGCAGAAAATTTATTTTTCCGCTTTCTTCTGCAATATAGTTTTCAAAATAAGATATTAAAATTAAAATAAGAGATTAAATTATATATTATAATTGCAAAATATTTTCACAAGAAATGAAAGCATACCGTAAAATCTTACATATAAAATCTTGTGTGTAAAATCATTGCTTTCCTTTGATGCTGGCAACACAAGTACAGAGAAATACTCCAGCAAAGACACGTTGCAATTTAACCAAGAATGTTCACCGTTGTATATACATTCCTGTTTTCCACCAATGACCAGCCACATGAAAGTACCTCAAAATTTAAGGAGACATTTTCAACACCAATAGTTGAAGAATTAGAGTAGCAAAATGCCTTGAATGTTGATGTGTTGAATAAGGACTTTGTATGATCAGCGCAAGTGCTGAGGTGTAATTTCCCACTCTTAAATTCATCTATTCAATGCCATAAGTTCTCAGAAATTTCTGAAGGATTTTACACAATCTCCTTTCTTAACCCAAATTCCACTGGGAGGCAGACTATGTCTCCTGTTTCCTGAGCCCCGGATCATATTCATATCATTCTCTCTGAATTCTAGATCAGAGATTAATTCTATCTAAGGATGATTATCAAGACTCCTACAAGTCATTTAATAATTTTCTGAGCAACCTGCAAAACAAGCTTTTAGAAAATTTGAGGAAATCACGAGAAAATTATTCGGGGTACAAGATAGCAACTCTTAGGAGCACTGAATATTGTGTTTAAAAAACAATGAAAGAAAATTAAACTACCATAAGAAAGAGCACATTGCCCATTACATTAGAATCCAGGGGCACTGGCCGACACAGAACGGGGACACACACAAACCCCTCGGGGTCCTCTAACCTGGACTTCGCGGTAAATGAACAGACTGTTTTCAGCAGCAACAATGGGAATCTGATTTAGTTCAATTGTCTCCAATGTTTGCTTAAAACACCACAAAATGATATGAATACCTCAAAACAATATATAGCTAGGCGTATTGATTTATTTATATCATCTTACTAAATTGTGGAATACATTTCAAATTTTTGCATTTTTAAAAAGATATTTTTTTCTACTTTTCATTAGTGAGGCAAATTTACAGAAAGGAGATACAAAAATCTTGTGTCCACTGGCCCACTTCCTAATACGTGTCCCGATGGGGGGAGCTGAGCTGATCCAAACCCAGGAGCCAGGAGTTTCTTTTGGATCTCTCATGGGACTTCAGGGTCCCAAGGCTTTGAACCATTCTCTACTGCTTTCCCGGGTTACAAGCAAGGAACTGGGTGCCAATATGGGATCCCAGAGTATGCAAGGTAAAGATTTGGCCAGTGGGCCTGAATTGTTGCATGATTTTAATGTTTATGTGCAACAATTTTGTTTTTTGTTTTTTAATCAGTTTCATAGAATACAAGTTTTGCTTTTATTGGGGGTGGGGCACATCTGAAAGTTGACAAACTGAATTATTTAAAGGTAAATTGCTCTTCATTCAGAAACGGGCAATTAAATTATTGCAAGAGGCAACAATATCCACTACTCCATTGTGTTAATGATGAGAGTGCCAAGTAAGACACTAACTTCTAGCTTCCCACTCACCCACCTGTCTGCTTTTCCATCCGTCCCAGGCTTGGAAGGGTCAAACTGCACTCACATCTCAGAGTCTTTGAAACAGCTCTCTCCATTCACAAGCATATCATAAGGGGGAAAGTGCAAGTAGAGACTTTTCTTCCTGCCCAGAAGTCATACAATAGCCCCAATGAGAACCTAAGCAGCCACACTGCTTTCGAAAATTCTACCAGGAGGGTGCAGTACGGCAGTGATCTCCTGAGGCTAAAGCAAATTCCTGTCCCTCAGCTCATCAAGTATGGAAGCAATCATTTGGAAAAGTAAATTCTTTCCCTTCCTTCTCTTCCGGGCCGTAGGCAGCTATGAACTCTCAGAGTAGTGCCAATCTGGGAATCAAGAAATCACTTAATTCTTCTGGAATTGTCATTACATTATGTTTTCACTTTTTAAAATTAATTCGAATGTCAAAATCATTGATATGGATCACTTTTGGTGGGTTCTATTTTGGTAGAAAATTTAATTTTAAGATGTTTCTGGACTGGCCTGGTGTGATGGCTAAGTGGCTAAATCCTTACCATGTAGGCACTGGGATTCCAGGCAGCCTCAGATAGGATTCCTACGGCTCCACTTCCTACCCAGCTGCCTGCATGTGCCTGGGTAGGCAGGGGAGGATGGCCCAAAGCCTACTGCATCCAGGCAGGAAACCCGGAAGAAGCTCCTGGCTTCTGATTGGCTCAGCTTTGGCCATCGCTGCAATTTGTGGAGTGAATCGACTGATGGAAGATCTTTCTCTCTGTCTCTCCTTTTTTCTATAAATCTGATCATGCTTTATCATTAAATATAAATAAATCTTTTAAAACATTTCTGGAAAGTGCAGTAAAAATACGTTTATTTCTGTGCAGTTGTTTTTGAAATTCTTGCAGTTAAGCGGTTTTCAAAAACTCATTGTAAAATGTACTTTATGACAAAAATACGCATGTTTAGTATTCTAACAATGTTTCCATGTATTAGCTGTATCTAGTTTCTAATTATTTTCCACAGAAGAAAAATGCTGAACCTAGGGAACTGTCATTCCCATTTCTACCTCTTCTAAATCCATATATTGCTTCTCTCTGGACTTTATTTCATTTATTTTTTAACTAACATATAATCCTTGTAGCTTTTTATGGGGTATTGCATAACATATAAATACATGTATATAGTATTTAGTGTTTAATGTATATAGCACTTTCATTTGCTTGAACTCTTTTTGTTTGTCAACAAACATCTAATAGGTTATCGTGATGTGGAATTCTAGCACGGCTTTCTCCCATCTGACTCGGTCTGATACACGATGTTTCCCATCTCCTCTGTGTTCACCACCCAGCCCGGCGCACTGTAATCACTGGTTTATACTCAACTCAGCTTTTCAAGATTTGTGAGAAAACAGCTAGTGATTGTCTTCTAACGTTTTATTTCAAATAACAGAAATGGCAGTTCTTCTCTTTAACCTTCAACATGACTTTCTTCCTTGAAAAATTCATGTTGATGATTAAAATTACATATTTAATGGCGGAATAGATTTTGAACCATATTTTCTTAGAAATCAGATAGCTCTATGAGGCTTGCAGTATTTTCAGAAACAAAGAATTAGTTTTGAAAATCAATGATTTACAACTTCCAGGGGAACAAATTCAGATGATAATTGATCAAACATGTTATACAGAACTTTATGTAAGAAATTGCTCTTGATGTTTAGCATTTTTTGGAAAAGCCCCTGATATCTGCTCATCTCTCACTCCCAAAACATTTTATCTCCAAAAGACATCCCTGGTGGTTGCTTCTATCATCTTCATTTTAACTGATCTCTCCTTGTGTCTCACAGACTTTCACTTTGAATTCAACCTTCTTACCACAGTCATTTAGACACAACACACACTTTAAATCTGCCACTGCTATTTTAGTAACTCAAAGGTGGCTCATCGTGTGGAGTAGAGGTGAAGAAAAGCCTGCTTTAACATACCAGGGCTCTTCATGTCTTGACAGTTTTCTTACATTTCCTTGTGACATACTATTTCCCTCTGACATTTCTCATTTTCCATGCCCCCGCAGGCCTTTGCTCTGGTAGTTACTTCATACTTAAGTATTTTCTTCTGGTTTTGTTTTCTATCCGGTAAACATCTGGTGCTTTTGAAAGCACCTGGATCAAGATGACATCTTCATTTGACATTTTCTGAATCCTTTTATCCCTCCAAATCTAATCGCCAAATGCTTTCGTGTTTTTTCTGTACGGACATTAGTGTCATATTCCTTAGTTCGTTATGTCATACCTACATTCATGGTAAGGTACATATGTAATTTTTAAATGTCAAAGATGTAATAAAGAGCATTCTGTAATAAAGCAAGCATTCTGGGTTCAGCATTGTGGTATATAGCAGATAAAGCCATCAGCTGCATCATCAGCATCATTTGTACACACCAATTCATATAGCAGCTGCTCCATTTCACATCCAACTCCCTGTTGACACTGAGTAAAAAGAAACAGTGGGTGTTCTGAGTGTCTGGGCTCCTGTCACCCACTTGGGAGATGGAAACAGGTTCTGACTCCTGGCCTCAGCGTGGCCGAACCCTGGTCCCTGTGGCCATCGGGGAAGTCTCTCTCTTTCTCTTTCTCTCTTTCTGTAACTCTGACTCATTTAGATCAGTTTAAAAAATAAAAATCAACCATTCAGTAAATCCTGATGAATTAATGAGTGTTTCAGTCTATTTGTGCTGCTAAAGCAGCATATCTGGGACAGGATAATTTATGAACAAGAGACTTTCGCTAGATGTGGAGACCCTCTGACATGCCTGAGTCATGACAAGCTCTTAGTCCAGGCTAAGGGTGCTTTGGTTAAGAGGGGGAAGTGTGATGGACCTCATGGGACATAAGCCCAGGACCAGTTCCTCATGGTGATGTGGGGTGTGACCATATGAGGAAAATGGTCTTCTGGGGTATACAGCATTTGTGTGTTACACATCTTACACATGGGGGATGGGAGACAGTGAGAGAAGGTTGTAACTTGGTTCGTTAGTGGGTGATGCACTATCAGGGTATTCATCACAGCAGGTGTCAACTTCTGCACACTGACAAGGTCTGGGCATTCCATATATTCTGGGTGGGATCTCTGCCTTGGAAAAGGCATCAACTTTGTAGGCAGGTTGTCATGCAGTCATTTCTGTTCAGTCTAATATATTTGTTTTCCCAAAGTTCTGGAGGTAAGAATCCCAAAATCAAGGTATTGAGAAGGGCAATATCTGATAAATTACTGTCTCTAAGATTTTCCTTGCACATTACATTCTCAGGAAGCAGAGAGCTCTGTGCTCTCACATGAAATAAAAGATGGAAGTGCCAAAGGGACCCCCCTCTTTGTGCTTTCCAGTCCTTTAATATGACGTACATTTTACACATATGGGTATAACTTTCACTACTTGACCACTCTCTAAAAGCATTATCTCTTAAAATTATTGTCTTGGAGATTCAGTTACTGAATTTTGAAGTGGAATCAAATATTTATAGTTAATCAACTTTTATTCAACCACAACATTCTCTGTTTTAGGTGCTTTTGAGTTTAAAAATCTTCCTTTATGTGACTACTAAGATAATTATTCTCTTCATTCTCTACAGAACCAATTCTTTCTCACTCTTTCTTTTGCACTTTGCTAAGCCACAGAGTTAGCAACAAAGGACCAATTTTTTAGGTTGATCCACTCAGGGTCTTTCAGATCAACACTCTATGATGAATAGAAAAACATGACCTATCCTTGACTCTAAAATGGATGGATATGAAAACAGAACCAAAGCAAACATAAGAGTAAAAATCGTTAGAGTAAATCTCTAAAAACAAAAAAAAAGATCAATTATATGTTGTTGTTGATGGTTGTAGCTATGTATCAAGATGTTCTCAAGCCCAAACAGAGAGCTTAGTATAAACCTTGAACTTGAAGAATGTTATCCATCATATTTCAAATAGAATTTTATGGGCTAGATTTTTTGCAGAGTAACTTTAATTACCTTTGAAATACAGGATATGAAAAAAATTTTTGAGATTTATTTATTTTTTATTAGAAAGGCAGATTTATAGCGAGGAGAGACAGAGGAAGATCTTCTGTCCACTGGTTCACTCCCTAAGTCGTTGCAATGGCCTGAGCTGAGTTGATATGAGGCCAGGAGTCAGGTGCTTCTTTTGGGTCTCCCACATGGGAACAGAGTCCCAAGGCTTTGAGCTGTCCCCTATGTTTGCCAGGTCACAAACAGGAGCTGAACGGGAAGTGGGGCAGCCTAGACACGAGTCAGAGTCCATTTGGTATCCTCGCATATGTAAGGCAAGAACTTTAGCCATTAGGCTACTGCAGTGGGCTCAGTACATGAAAATTTTAAATTCAATGTTTCTAGATGTTTATGTAGAATGTTTGTCTTCAAATAATAATAGGAGATTGTGTTATGTCATTTATATTTCTGTTTTAAAAAGCAATGAAGCTAGGTTTATACCAAATTAATTCAGATCTTAATTTTGCATATTATGTTCTTTCCCAATCTGTATTCCCTTTCTAGTTTTTTTCATAGTTTGCTTCTCACTAGGATTTGTTTGCCTGAATTTTCTGATTTTCTTTCCTCATTCTGCAGTATATATTTTTATTCTTCCTCTCTTCCATCTGGCAACTTTAATTATGATTCATTGTTTCACTCATTCAAGACCTGTTAATAAACAAGAATGTCAATTTAATCACATATTGTACATTTTTTCATGGTACTCTGTATATTAGATTCCTTAAATGAGAAACAAGATATTGTGTTTGTATTTTTGTGAAGGGCTTATTTCAGTACGCGTAATGCTTGGTAAAACTGGAACACAGAAGTCCTCAGCATTTCATAAAAATGACACCCTTTTGTTGGACATCAATAAAAATATATCATCTTATGGGATTAGGAAAACCAGGAGAGAAACAGTTGGAGTATAAGATGAGATAATATTTACAACATCTGCTACTTTTTGAGTGGTTGATTCAATATGTAGAATATCGGGACTATACAACGTGTGAACACGTTGACTCATTAATGCACATCAAGAGGAAGGCAAGACTGCGATAAATAACCTGTCTGTCCCTGGCAGTGTGTACTACACCTGTGACCCTGTCGGAAATAACCTGATTTGGGATTTGTAGAAAACTTACATAGGGCAACCACAACATATTCTGAATGATGCTGTTGCCTTACTTTACAGTTGTATTTTACTAAATATGTATTGAATAAGTATATGTCAGTATGCATGTCATATGTATTATGGCACAATACAATTGCAATTTTCAATTTTTCCTTAAAACATTTTTCTGCATTTTTATTTCTATTTTTTTTTCGCTCCTCTTGTGTTACACAAAGTGACATCTTTGAATAGATGGAAGTCTGGTTCCATTTTTAAATGTTGCTTATCTTTGCAAAGGATAGGAGATTTCCAGACAAAGTCTTTGTGAAAGTCGGCTGACCAATGACCTGATTCATAACCCCCAGGAGCCCCACTTCACCTGTGATCTACTTACTAACTGCATTTCTTTTAGCTCTTCTGTGTCCTCAGCAAACTTTTTTTTTTTTTTTTTTTTTTGGTAAAAAGTAGTTCCTCTTCATGCTGCTACAAACTGTCTTTTCAGAAAACAAAACAAAATGAAACAAAATATAAAACAAATATCTTTTTTTTTTTCTGGGAACCTATAGTTTACCTCTCTAGACTGCTGGGATGGAGTGCAGACTCCAGAAGGCTCAGCTATGGCTCAGCTATGGCTGTTACAGTGGACTTTGTCTTTAAAAACAATTAATTGCTATTTTTTTTCCCAGAAAACATACTGCTCATACCAAAAAGCTGTTCAATCCTGACCTCACAATAGCTTTGATCAGGAGCTCCCTAACAGGTCTTTACTAAATGTGGAAACCCTACCATATATTAGATTTTGTCCTATGTGTATACGAGAGAATTTGTTGAAGACAATTTTTTGTTTCTGTGTCTGATTGCTTTCATTGATTTATTTTTGTGTACATCCCTGGAGAAATGAGATGAAATTCTTGATTTTCATTTTAAAAGTGCAACTAGGAGAACAAGTTTATGTTTTCCTTTTGAAAAAGCAAATGGAGGTGATCAAGGGATAGTTTCCATTTACAATAATATTTGCTTTAGTTTTACTCAGTAGTTGTAGTTTTGTAGATCAAGTTTCTACTATTTTACAATATTTATATTATATACTTTATAGTATTTATGTTATATATTTTATAGTATTTATATATAACATTTATATAGGGGATAACATTGTGGGAGGGCAGGCTAAGAAACCACTTGATAAGTCGGTATCAAATCGGAGTGTAGGTTTGAGTCCAGCTATACCACTGCTGATTTAGCTCCCTGCTAGTGTGATTAGGAAAGCAGTAGGAGATGGGCCACATCTTTGGGCACTTGAACCAGGTAGGAGACCTGAAGAGGATTTCTTTCTGGCTTCTGACTTCATCCTAGCCTAGCTTCAGCCACTGTGGAAAATTGGTGAGTGAGCCACGACATGGAAAATCTTTTTCTCAGCTCTGACTTTCAAATACACATTAAAAAAAAAATCTTTGTTTGTAAATGCTAATTAGGCTGAAAATTGATAGTACCTTCTTTGTTTAAAAATATTTATTTATTTTAAAAGAGAAAAAGAGGGAGAGAGAGAGAGATAGGACTTAGATGGTTTCAACAGATAAGTCATCCAAACTGCGTGAACTAAAAGCTGGATCAGAAGCAGAACATCTGGACATGCAACTGACATGACGATATCCCAGGTCATCACAGTTGACCACCTGAAGAAGTCTCCAACTAGTCCTTTAAGAAGCAGTTCATTATTAAACATGGAAACATCATGTCTGGTGCTTGGTTTCTGCAGATAGATTTTAATAATTATAAATATATTTGTTGTATTTTAATATCATTATAGATGTTCTTATTTCTTCCAGATGCAATTCTTTGCAGAAATTCTGGCTACTGGTCATCTTATGGCTGATCTTATTTTTCATGATAAGTAATGTTTCAATGCTGTGTTTCTCACAATATTTTACATTGTTTTATCACTGGTATTTCTCATTTTAATTCACATTTTCTTTGTTTTTAGTATTTTTTGATATTTTCTTGTATTTGAAAGTCAGATTTTAAAGAGAGCAAAGGCAGCAGAGTGCAAGGTCCTTCATCCACTGGTTAACTCTCCAAATGGATGTGAAGGCTGGAGCAGAGATGTGGTGATCTAAAACCAGGAACCAGGAGCTTCTCTCTAGGTATATGTGTGGTGGCAGGGTTCCAAGGATGTGTGTCATCCTCCTCTTCTTGGGTCATAATCAGGGAGCCAGATTGTAAGTGGAGCAGTTGGGATCCAACTGGTGTCCACATGAGATGGTTGCATTGCCAGCAGAGGATTGGTTTGTGATGCCACCTCATTTCCCCACGATTTGTTTCATTAATATCCCTTCTGAGGGGTTGCATTGTGGCACAGTGCGTTAAGCTACCCCTTGAAACATCCTACATCAGAGCACCGGCCCCATCATTGCCGACATTTGGGGAGTCAAGCAATCAATACAAGCCGCTCTGCTTCTCTCTTTGTCACTCACCCTTTCAAATAAATACAATTTCAAAATGATATAGTTGCTTTTATTCCCATGGAAAGAAGCTGATCCAGTGAATTAGACATCTTGAGTTTCTACAAATGAAAAGGAATTGCAATTCAGTCAACAGCATGGTTGTCTTTTGTTCATAATAATCACTGCAGACCTCCGAGAGACTGGATTTGAAAGGGGTGTTGACCCCAGAGAAGACAAAGCCAGCACAGAGCTGTTGTGGTGTGAAAACCTCCAGGAGGCAACCGCAGGCTTGCCCAGAGGTGTTGGCTGCTGGAAGCCTTGCGTGTGAGGAGGTGACTGAGTGTCACACTGAAACTTCTGTTTGTTTGGGTCCTGCAGGTGTCATGATTAGCTACTCTTTTCATGAAAGAGCAGTCTAATTATATATTTCCCCTCTAATTTGTCCCTCTATATTTCATTCTCTAATTACTTCTTGTCATTTAACTAATTAGGCCATTATGCTATTCATTTAACATTAATTGGACTCTTATTTTGTACTAAGCATCACATTAAAGTTTAAAAAATGCATATTCCTGAAAGTTGATAGTTTGGGGGAAGAAATATCTTTAAATAAACAATTAGACTGAATGTTTCAATTCCCTGACAAAGGCATGTGAGACTACTTCAGAAAGTTCATGGAAAAAGGAATTAAAAGAGAATGAGCTTTTTCCATAATGTTAACAGGCGCTCTTGGCTACATATACCTCATTATAAATGACCTAAAGCAATGCTAACCGGAGTTTTGGCTCTGTGTTGAAAACTACCCTGAAGCAGAGAAAGAGAGTTACAGCAGGTACAGATCCAACCTGTTATTGCCCTGGACGTGGTGACGCGTCCCCTTCTGCAAAATCAGACTCACAACCTGCCTGTTGCTAAAGTGGCCTCAGCATTTCTTTACACCTGCCTAAGCAGCATAGGAAACACCCTACCAATATCTGAATAAAAAAAGGTGGCTGTTTCATTAACCCAATAATTAGAAGAGTTGGGGTAATTTTTGTTTGGATTTGGTAGGATTAGTGATGTAGAAGTTGTAACAGGACATAATATTGAACGAAACTAAAAATTAAATTGTATATTGGGAGTATGTAAATCATAAGTCTGGATAATCCTAATGCGCAGAATGTCCCATAAAACAGGAGCTAATTGGCACCTTAACATTGATAAGCAAAAGGAAGTTAAAAGCACTAAAAATAAAATGCAAATAATTGATACCTTTGAGATGTATGTATTTATTGAATAACATAAATACAATTTTAAATAAAATAAAATAAACAAAATAAAATTTGAGTATTTGCATTGCAAATATCTTTTTTAAACCTGGACATGTTCTTTCTGGTGAGATAAACTTTAGTGCTTTCTACTTGGGAATGAATATTGACAAAATACATATTATATTCTTATTTATTTGGAATATAGAGTTACAATGAGGGAGATAGGGAAAGAGAGAGACTGATCCATTTGCTAGTTAGGAATTGTGGCAAAAGCCAGGAAAAAGCCAGGAGCCAGGGGCATCTTTCATGTCTCCTATGTGGATACCAGGTACAAGAGCTCAGAAACCTGGAAAAGCATTCACTCCCAGGTGCATTATCGGTAAGCTGACTTGATAGTGGACAGCCAGTACTTGAACCAGTGCTCACATGGGACACCTGTGCTGCAGAAAGCCCTTAACCTGCTGTGCCACCAAGCCAGGCCCACAAAGAAATATTTTAATGGTTTGCAAAAAAAAAAAAAAAAAAAGAAGGAAAGAAAATAGAAAGCCTGTGGTTCGAAATGAGTTTCAAATAATAATATGATTTAGCTGCTAGAAATTATAGAATATATTGTTTTTATTATCACATAGAAACTGTTAAATTTTTAATGATTGCAATAGATAAAAAATTCAAGGAAGAAAAGGTTATAGGATTCTGTATCAGTAATTATGAAATTATTAAAAAAAGTGCTAAAAGAGAATTCAATAACAAATTCATAATAGATGTGAGTGTTTATGAAATCTGAGTGATCTCTTTCATATAATTTTTTATTTTTAAAAAGGAATTTTTTAAAATGTCAGCATAAATATCATTTAGCATTTTTTTTTTATTGTAAAGACAGACATACAAAGAGAAGGAGACACAGAGACAAAGATCTTCAGTTGCTGGCTCTCTTCCCAAGTGGTTGCAATGACTGGAGCTGAGCTGATCCAAAGCCAGGAGCCAGCAAGTTCTTCTGGGTCTCCCACATGGCTGCAGGGTCCCAAGGCTCTGGGCCGTCCCGTCCTGCTTTCCCAGTTCACAAGCAGGGAGTTGGATGGGAAGTGGAGCAGCCAGGACACGAACTGGCACCCCTTATGGGATCCTGGGGCATGCAAGGTGAGGAATTTAGCCACTAAGCTACCACACCAGGGCAGTAGTATCAGCTATTCCTAAGCATTTTTATTGTTCTACCTAAGAAAAATGAAGGAAATGGAGTTTGGAAGATGGCGGACTAGGGTGAAGACATATTATTACTGCGTAATAGAAATGATCACATCCATATGTGAAGATTCAGTGCCCTGTGCATCTCTACTTCCAGATCAAAGACGGACTCCCAATGAAACTGTTAAATATGTTTTGACGATAGGATGCTTGACTCTCTGCCAGTGTCCATACCTGCAATGTCAGTATACACTTAAATGGCAGGATGATGGATGTATGACTGTTTCTGAAGGAAACGATATACAAATTGTAACAATATAGGGGTGGAGGGAACTGGGGAGGGAGAAGGAGAAGAGGCTACGGAACTGTATTATAAAATAATAAAGTCAAATATTTTAAAAATGTTTAAAAGAAACAAAGAAGACATTAAAAGATGGAGAAATTTTCCATGTTTCTGTTTGGGAGAATCAATATCCTCAATATCTTACATATTACTGAAAGAAATATACTGATTCAGTGCGATCTCGTTCAAAATCCCTGCAACATTCTCAGAAAAAGATGATTTAAAAAATCATCTAGAAGCACAAGAGACCATGAATAATCAAAGCTGTATTGAAGAATAAAAATAAGCCTGCAAGAATCATAGTTTCAAACTGTACGACATACTGCATGGCACAGATAACCAACACAATCTGCTGCTGGTACAGAAACGAAGAAACAGAGCAATGGGGCACATTAGAAAGCACACAAGCGAGCTCACACTTGGATAGCCAACTCATCTCCAACAAGACAACTGAAAATAACACAGGGACAACGTTTGGTCTCCCCAACAGCTGGTGTTCAGATGGCTGGATATCTGCTTACAGTAAGCCAGAAGATCCCCACTTTGCACCCTATACAAAAAAGATCAACTCTAAATGAATCAAGGACCTTAATCTGCTCCCAGAAACCATGACATTATTAGAGAAAAACATAAAGAACACTGTATAATATGTAGGCATACAGAAAGAATTCTTAGAAAACTTGCTAAAAGTAGAGGTTTTCAAAGCCGAAATAAGCAAATGGAAGTGTATCAGAATAAGAAGACTATGCAGCCAAGCAAATGATCAACAAAGCAAAGAACAAACCAACAGAACGGGAGAATATATTTGAACACTTCACAATATAGGGGTCTAAGGCCCAGGATTTATAAAGAACTTGGACCACAAAGCAAATAATCCTGTGGAAAAAAAATGGGTAAGAAAATGAGCAGGCATTTTTCCAAAAGAACAAATTTAAATGTTAATAAATATATGGAAAATGTTATGAGTCCCTACCTTTTGGAAAATGAAAATTAAAAGTGACATTGAGTCTCACCTAATTCCAGTGAGATTGGCCTACATTTGAAAATCTACTAACACCTGTTGGCATGGATTTAGAGAAAAACTTGCCTTTCTCCACTGTTGGTGGGAGTGTAGGTAGACCAGCCACTATGAAAGTCAGTGTAGAAATGCTCAAACAACTGAAAATTGATGTGACATATGACCCAATTTTGTCACTTCTGGGAATAGAGTAAAAAGAAGTGTAATCTGCATATCAAAAGTCTAGTTGTAAGCTTTATCTGTAACAGGACAGTCCACAATAGCAAAAACATTGAAACAGCACAGATGTCCACGAAAGAAATGAGTAAAAAACTGTGGTACATCTACTCCATGGAATATTACTCAGCCATCAGAAACAATAAAGTTCTACCATTTGAAACCAAGTAGAGACTATTGTGATCATTGAAATCAGTCAATCCCAAAAGCATAAGTATCAAATGTTCTTTGTGATATAAGGCAATCTTCATACAAAATATAAATATATAAGTAAATATGCATATACATATTCTCATAGGTGAACCACATAATGGAGATTGGAATACTAGGAAGTGGAGACATGTTACAGCATGCATTGCTACTCCCTGGTAAAAGGAAGACTCCCAGTGAAACTGTTCAATATGTTTTGATAATAGGATACTAGATTTTCCACCATTGCCTATAGCTTCAATGCCCTGATACAGTTAAACAGGAGAATGTTACACACATCCATGACATTCCTAAAGATCATCACACTCCCCACATGTTCCAGGTGTTCTGAAGTTCATCAAACAGTCGCCATTGTCCTTCTTATTAAAGATATATTTGCCTTACAGGTATAAAGTGCAGTTTTATGAAAATACAGCAGCACACCATTTTTGTTTGGTTTATATCTTATTTTTTCAAATGTGAATCTTAAGTCTATGTATTTGAGAAAACTGCAATTTTCCCACACAGTCAAAAGTCATCATTTGATTAAATCATTTGATCCTACATCACAGAAAGAAATCAATGAAAAAAGGCTGGAAGTCGCTTAGTCCGTTCTCTGTGACTCAGACTCCTGTGCTGACAAATCCAGGAAACCTTTGCTGTGGAGCCTGTCCTCAGCTCTTTGCTCTTCTCTTGTCTGCCAGGTCCTTGTCAGACCACAATACAATGTATGCTTTCTAATTTTTTACATGTTTTTTTTCTAGAACTTGAGGGTAAAACTGAAAAAATTACAACAATCACAATGAGAAAGATGATGTGGATATCTTGGCAACTTCTGAAACAGGCTTGAATGGTCTCTTCCCATGGTGTTTTCAATAGCACCTTCCAATTTGAGTTATCTGCACAAACCCTAATGGCAAAGGGACCCTAAAATGAAAGCTGGAGTAACTCCCAATATGGGATCTGTAAGCATCTGCTGTCAGAGCTCAAAGAGCGCTACATTTGAGCTTTACTTCTGGCTTTTGTTTCACAGCTTCTCTGCATTTGTGTAGCTGAGATTCGCACAGAGAGGCTGTGTTGCCAACACTGCAATTGCCTTACCCAGTATGTCAACCCTGGAGAGGTGCAGGTGGCTGGGGTAGCTGCAGGCAGCAACCATCAGCTAATAGCCTAATTCAACATCCAAAGCAGAAGCTTATTTTCATTTGCTTTGCTTTTGCTTCCCATGACCAGTGAGATGCTGAATAAACCAGGACTAGTTTTTGCGGTAATTGGAGATTGTATGAAGTCTTGCTCATCATTGGATATGGTGCAGTTTGAGTTAGAGAAAACTGTTGGCCATGAGTCATTGGGACTTGCAATAAGTATTTATTCAAACAAGTAGGTGTTTAGTTAGTGGAAACTTTCTTTTTTTTCAAAAAAACAGATATCATCTGATTCATTCTAGGCAAGGCTATTCTAGTGGAAAATTTATCTTCTTCCTTAATGGCAAATGACCTGTTTCTCTAATTTAGATAACAAAACATCATTTAGATAGCTTTATAATGTGCATGCTAATTCACTTTACCATTCTACAATGTTTATTTACGTTCAAATACCATGCTATATAAGATAACTGAAATTTTATATCTCAATTAAAAAAAATGCTACTGCCTGAGTCAAAAAGAGAAGGAAGAGTAACTGTGAATATGAATGCATTGTGATATAAGGTAAGCTGGAGTACAACATTAGTAATAGAATGATATTAAAGCTGAATAAATACAATCACAGAATATTTTAGTGTTTTGCTCAAGGTTACTAAAAAGTTGGGATTATTTATAATGTAAAAAATCTTGCATTTATAGAATTCTAGGCTTTTTATTCCTAGACAAGCTTCATTATCATTACATCCATACTGGAAAATCCATTAACAATATCTTCCTATAAAAAATTGCATTTTCACTCTTGATTCAATGCTCTCAGAAACATGTTATTGAGCTTACACTGTAGGGATATTGGTAGGAGACGGTCAGTCTGACATGAAAGCTTACATTCTGAGCTTAAGCCTTATAATTCTGTAAAATATATTCAGTCTTATTTGTATATGTCACACAAAAGTTCATGATTTAGAAATTTAATCTTCAATTTTTTATGTTAATGATACTGTGAGGTAGGTAGGGCCTTTGAAAGGCAAGTAGCTTTAGATGAGATCATCAGACATGTTTGATTTTATAAAATGAGGAAAAACAGAGCTAGTGTGATTCTGTCCTGCATGTGCTGGAAGATTCTGTCTTGCTTTGTGATGCTATGGAAGGTTGACAAGGCTCTCACCAAGGGCCAAGCAGATATGAGTGCTATGTTGGTGGACTTCCAAACTTTCAAAATTTTAGGCCAAATTATGTATAACTTAAGTTACCTAGTTAGTTTAAGTTACCTAGATATTTTGTTATAAAAACAGAAAGTGGACCTAGATAATATTCCATTTACTTCAAATGAATGTAAATATTATCACATATCTAAAAATATATTTCTTGGTTTGTTGATCTCATGGCTACAGTGGGTACCTAATTTTATATGAATATGTTGTATCAACTGGATGAACACACAGCTGAAGAATAGTCCTTTATTTTTAATTTTATATATGTAGAATTGAAATACACCTTTTTAAATTAAAGAAAGCATTCTGGCTTTAATGTAATCACTTGAATTGGAAAAAGTATTAGGTAAAGGTTTGTTACTATGTTTGCTTCATAATTGGATTACAGTAAAATTACTAACTCATTTTGTATTATCAGTATTTCATCAAAGACGTAATAATTGTACTTTTCACCCAATAAGTGGGATTTTCCCACATTCCTGTAGAAGCCTGAGATGAGGAGTTTATAACCTCAAACATGCTGTGTTAAAATAATAGAAAACATTATGCTTTTTTCTTCTGATTTTTCACAATGTTTATTTTGATAATATCAAGACAACATATTTTATTCATTTCATATGTACACTTCACAAAGACAATCACACTCCACTTGCCAAATTTTAATCAATCAATCAATCAATTAATTAATTATTTGAGATAGCAGTGCTGTGCTACAGTGTGTAAAGCTGCTGCCTGCAAACCCAGTATGTTACAGGGACGCGTTCCTGCACTGGTTGCTCCACTTCCAGTCTAGTGCTTTGTCAAAGAAAACATCAGAAAATGGCCCAAGCATTTGGGCCCGCTGCACCCAGGTGGGAGACTCAGCAGAAACTGAGTGTGGCCTGCGTGGCCCTGCTGTGAATGTCGCAGGCATCTGGAGAATGAGCCAACCCTCTGAAGGTATCTGTTGTGAGTTGACCAAATCAATCCCAGAAAAGAGTCACAGGACAACTGTTGGAAGCTGAGCAGTCTTTATTCACCAGCTGGAGAATAAAGACTTTGAGGAAGAGACTAGCACTCCCCATCAGCATGCTAAGGGGTTCTTAAGCAATGATCATCCCATCAACTAAGGGGACACTGGCACATGAAACAAATCATTCAATCGACTGAACTTACATCAGACCACAATACAGTCCAATCAACTGTAGTGGCACGGAACACAGATACCCAGTTTAAACTACCCAGTCAGTAAGAGCTGCATCCTACCTAATGGGGAACGACAGAACCAGACAAGTCCCTCCAATTTCATGTGCAGAAACCAATTTGGGGCAATCAGCTTACTACCTGACCTATAAAAGAAAAACAAGTCTCATTCTGGAATGAGATACCGTCTTAAATGAAGCATTCTCACTCCCCTTTGGGGATTTCCAAGAACCCAAGGTTATGGCAAAGGTCACGTCCCAGAAATGTTTCAGAAAACCTAACCTTATTTTGTGATTTTTTTTTTTTTTTGGTCTGGGCTGTCACAATGTCTGTCTTTCCCTGTCTCTGATTGTTAACTATGATTTTTAAATTGATGAAACACTTTAACATTTTTAAATAAAAAAAAATATTTGAAAGGCAGTGCAACATGGATGAAGGAAGATAAAAAGAGAGTCACTAGCTGACTCCTCAAATGTCTGACGGCCAGTGTGTGGCCGGGCAAGAGCCAGGAGCACACGATCCCATCCTTGTGTGCCATGTGGGTAGCAGGGCTTCAGTATGTGTGCCATGTTCTGCTTCCTTCCCTGACACGTAAGAAAGCAGTTAGATTGAAAGTGCAGAATCCAGCACTCAAACCAGCACTCTGACACGGGACGCTGTAACAGGTGGCTTAACTTGCTGCACCACAATTCTGGGCCGTGGTTTTAACATTTAAATAAATTAATTTTAAATAATTTTTTTTTTAAATGAAACTGATCGGACAATGTAACTATTCATTTATGGTGAAATTACTTTTGAAGTTATATTGTATACTATTCCATTTCCCTGTAGTCTTATGCTTCTGTCAGCCTGGAATTTGGTAGTATTGACATTGTAAAACCACTTGAGAGTTTATCCCTCAATTACTCATACTTCCAAATTAGCCTGTGTCCTTTTAACAAACTATTTGTCAGTGCTTCTAAATATGGGCTTGTGAAATCTTATGCTAACCAGAATTTACTAATGAAGCACAATTGGGTGTACACTTCTACAAGTGATATCTACACTTGAATATAACCTGAGAACAGAGTTCTCTTAGCAGTTGAAACGTGCTATAGAAACTAAAAAATAAAGTGTAAACAGGACACCTTCCTGCTTATAGTGATAGCATTGCCCTTAAGCAATGACACACATTTGCTAGGCAAATATATGTTTAATATTCAAATACATACGTGAAATATTTATTTTACAGCTTAAATGAAAATTCATGGTGTAATCTTTCAAGATGAGAATCTCATTGGAAAGGAACTCAACATGTTCCTGTTGATCGATCAGGAATTGCTACTTGAAGATAGTTTTAGTAGTTGTCCCTTGGGCGTGTGTGTGTCTGTCTGTGTTTGTATGATGCTGCTGAACAAATATATGCATGATCCACTTTATAATTGCTTTGAAGGTTGAATCACAACAAGCAGAGAGCCTACTGCTGTTCCAACTAGTATCTGCTTGTAACTACAAAACCTCAAAGTAAAAGCTAGCATGCAATTCAGGGATTCACACATAGAAAGGTTCATTAACCATGATTAGATCATGAGTAGTGATTTGCGCCCAGGAGTCCTGGCTGTTGGTTTCACATCCGGTCACGGTGACTGGCAAACACTAATCCCATTCACCCCTGCTGGAGTGCTCCTCTTCCTGCAAAGCTAGACTCCCCCAAAAGGAGTATGTGTTTGATCTTGCTGCTTTTCGTAGCTTCTTTTATGTTTTTGTTTTCTCCCGCTGCATGTGTTTGTTCTTCATGAGGCTTAAAGCACATTTTAAGTACACACTAGTCCCTGAGAATACTTTTGTGTCATATGAGCAGGAGAAATTTATTCATGGGCGGGCATGAATCGAGCAACTTAGGACAATTTACCACATAGAATGAGAAATGTTTTGTTTACAAAATGTGGGAAACTATGAATTTCCTAAAAATAATTGATGTTTCTGGATGTTTTCCTATTAACAGTGCTTATTATCAGTGTAATTATCAGTGTAATTTTATGGTGTCAGATTCGTGCTTGATATATCATGTAGTAAACAGCCACACCTATTAGGGAGAGACTACATTCTATTTGTAAAAGCAATATTTTACATGTCTGTTGCTTTGTAATCTGTAACACCGAATCACAAGCACTGCCTGATTGGATCTTCATGATATTTCTAAGAGAAAAACGAGGAAGGATGTATTAGAACATGTGTTCTTTGTCTTCCCCTCCCATTCTGCAGAACTGTATTTCTTACAAGTGTTGTATACTCCCATACAATATATTTCATATTTTCACATTTGATATCCACAAGTTTGAGGCATGCAGACATTATTGTATAGTTAAATGCTTTATGATTATTTGATTTCAAAAGCAAAATGAAAGAGAATGGAAGCATTGAATTTGTTAGCTTGTTAAGGAGACACCCATAATCTCTGTGCTTCAGTCTCCATCATGCCATTTAATTTAAAAATCTTAACATTCTGTTTACACAGCTCTAACAGTAGCTTTGCATTAAATGTAACAGCCGTCTTGTTTGAAGCCATCTTATAAATCAGCAGAAAGGAACATTGCAGTTCTATGGCAGATGATCTATGGTTTTATTTTTATTAGTAGAAACGCTGGGGACAGAGAGAGAATAGCATTCTGTAGGAATTTCTGGAGGAGCAGCAGTAAGCTGCAGATTGCTTTGCCACAGATCTTACGTGCATGGTTCAGATTTCACTGCCCTGGAGCAGGTTCTATTACAGTCCATTTATTTGTCAGGCTAGGGTTTTATTAGTAACTGGTTGCAGATCTTGCATGAGAATGAATCTTCTTACAGCCTGAACATACAAGAGTAACCAGAGTTCAAAGTCAGTACCACAACTGAAAGCTTTAGCTTAGGCTCAGTCAGGTGAAGAGGTTGAAGTTAAGGTTCCACTCTGCTCTGTTCAGATGAAGCTGAAGATAAATACTTGGGATCAGTGTGTGTGTGTGTGAGTGTGTGTATGTGTGTGTGTGTTTCTTCATCTCTGTGTTCATGATATTAGCACACTGTACACTTCAGCTTGACCACTTGTTTGCGCTGATGGTGTATCAAAGTTGTAGCACAAACATGAAAGGAAAAAAAATGTGACTTGAGCTGTTTGAGGCAAGGTAAAAACAAGATGGGATTAGGCTTTTGTTATAAAACAGAACTGCACAAGACATAGATTACTCAAACTCTCATGGCCACTGGAAGGACAGTTTACTGAAAATAACATTTATGGAAAATGTGACCAAAATACCTTACAAGAACATTCTGCAACTGGACATTAGTAGTATAATTATATTATGTTTTATAGGGTTGGTACAAGTTTTTGAAAAAATTAAAATATATTCTAGGTTAACTATCATTCAAAGCAGGAAAAAAAAAAACTCTTTAATGATGACAGAATATTTAAAGAGAATTATTAGGCAGTTGTCTTCCTGAAATTCCTGGCTTTACAGAGAATCCAGGAGTCCAATGAGGGAAAAAAAATGAATCCCACTTAGCTATAATCTGGCACACAGGACAGACTGAGTTTTCATTGTATCTCAGAAGCAGAAATGGTGCTTGGTGTAGTGTCACAGTGTAGCAAAGAGGAGTGAAAACATTTACTGAAAATGATGCTCACAAGGGCAATAGCTACAGCAGCATGTGTGAGCATGGTGGTATCCTATGTTTACTGATGTAATGTTATCACTGCATTTTAACACTGCCAAGATAGATTCCCATACAATGTCACCCTGTTTCAAAATTCAGTTTGAAGAGGAAAGTACTGCGAAATGAACAACCAACCTACAGAGCAAACAAAACAAAGTACTATAAGAACTTCATTAGGGTTCACTGTGATGGTTCAATTGGCTGATTCTCCATCTCCAAGTCCCAGGACCCCATATTGGTACTTGCTGGTGTCCTGGCTGGTGCATTTCCCCTCCAGCTCCCTGCTTGTGGCCTGGGAAAGCAGTGGAGTATGGTGGACCTTGCAGCCACATTGGAGGCCGGAAGACGGTTCTGGCTCCTGGCTTTGGTGTAGGCTCAGCTCTGCCTGTTGCGGCCATTTGAAGAGTTGAACCAGTGGATGAAAGATCTTTCTCTCTGTCTCTCCTTCTCTCTGTAAGTCTACCTTTCCAGGAAAAAATATAAATCTTCAGAGAAGGAACATTATTTGTAACTGTGTTGTACTTTGCTGCATCTTCTAACACTTAAAAAAATGTTAAACCTAAGAAAGCAGACAAATTCTTGAAGTTTGGCAAAAAAGGAAATATTATACAGCTTCCAAGCTTCTCAGAAAAATGAAAGTCAGACATCTACAGTAGAAAGGCAATAACAAGGCTTATTGAATTGGTGATTGATCTGGGGATCAGGATCACTCCTTTTTATTTTTATATTGATAAATACAATTATCCATATTTACTGTTACAAAAAAATGCTTTGAACCTCAGAGCATACCCTACATCTGGGACCTGGGGAGGGTGGGAAATTGGGTGGGCCTTCTCCCTTAATACCTCCCTATTAAACATAAAGGAAACAATGTGGAAAAAATAACAGTCTTACCCACTTTCCTGTAGCCCTTGAACCTTTTTACCCTAATTGACTATGTAAAGATTGTCAAAATATAAAAAAAAAATTTAAATGCAAAAAAAAATGCTTTGAAATATAACTATGCACCACATGATGATTTTTTTTTTTTTTAGTGATGGTGATTTTAACAAAAGATTTTAACAGAGCTGACATGTGCCTATCTCCTTATATTGTCTGGTTCATAACACAAAACATTAGGAATGTGTTTTTTTTTTGATGATGGTACAAACAAACCTACTGAGTTGTTAGCCAAAGAGAAGTATAGTATATACAATTGACTTCAATATATAGTACTTGCTGAAAATAATAAAAGCCACTGTTACAGTGTATATTATATAATGCATGTTACTCTACTCTTCATATATGTTTTAAAGTAAATACCTGCTTATAAAAAGTTTACAGTAGAATGCCATCAGACTCATACATTATCTCAACTGTATTTCTTGCATCAAATTTTATGTTGGGGGATTGAACTTTACTTACCAGGTAAACATGTTTTAATTTTTAAAATTAATTTAAAGGGAAGGAGAGATGAACAGAGAGAGAGAGAGACTGACTTCTTGGCCATTAGATCCATGCCTAAATGTCAGGTTAGGACTGGGTACTAGTTCCAAACCATTTGATAACAAGTTGTTTTTTTTTAAAATTATGAATGTTGTAATGATAAAAATTTGATTTAAACTGAATTGTGCAAAAGTTATTATGTCTTAATTTGCATAGAAAAGTAAGGAGAGGAACTTGGCTCAGGGTCCAGTTGAATCCAGAAATGTATCATTGCTTTTTTCCAGAAATACTTACTTTTGCTTCTATGGGTAAAATGCTTTAAAAAAAAAATCCTCATTTCCATGCTCTCTTTTAATTAGGCAATTGGGAATAATGTCTACACTTAAAAGCTTTTGCCATTTTAACTGAATATATCTTGTGCTTTATTACAATAAAGGATTCTTCTAATGTATTCAATATTGTGTTTGTATAGGTTTCAAATATTTATCAAAGAACCAAGTCTGATATAAATAGCTTGTACATACATAATATCTCTCACATTTCAGCAGATTTTTTTTTTTTTTGCTTTTTTATTTTGGTGTGTGTGGGAGAAACAACACAATCAATAAAATCTAACACAATACCACAAAGAACAATAAAACTTTAGTCATGTTTTGCAATTTACTTCATTACTTTCATTCTATTTTTTATAGTCATTGAAGCTTCCAGTTTAATATCTTGGTAGGTCCCCCAAATATACAGTTCTAATCTATTACATGACTCATTTATTCACCTGGGTCTTTATCATATTTTTCTCTAAGAAATTTAGAAGTTCATTACGAATATGGACTCCAAAGCCATGTCCAAGTTCAAATTCTATCCTCAAACATTGCTTGATAAATGAATTTTAGATTTCAGTTTCATCAACTTAATAGTTTTTAAAATATTTCATAGAAAAATAGAATAAGAAGGTAAGTTTATTTTGCTTCCGGAATGTTTGGAAATCTGTGTAATTATTTTCATGATTAACAGTTTCAATTAATTCTTTGAAGATCCCCTATGTAATACTTATTTCATAGGGTTATTTTCATTATATCAAATTATAAAATAATGAGAAAAGCCCAAGTTCTGTTTCTCACTGCGATGTTAGCCCACTTCTCAGTTAAATTTCAAAACATGGGTTGGAGCACAGATACGGTCTCAGGATGCTTGTCATAAGCAGCGGATACCTGTTGCAGTCACCTACGTGTTAGTACTGCAAAGTCGTGGTCCCTACTGTTGAATCACGCATTCTCCGCGCATTCTAACACCTCTCTGGGACCTGCACCCATCCTCTCAACCACAACAACGTGATGTTCATACCTTCAAAATATCCGACACTAAAACGTCTCTTCACATCTTACCCAGGTGTTTCCACCCTCTTCACACAAAGACACTTCGAGGGCACTGGCTCGAGAGACACAAATTCTATTAATGATTGTAATTAAGCACACCCCTCATTATACCTCGGATTATTCTTCCAATTAAATAGCATTGTTAATTACTGTAGGAAACTATCCTTCTTAGCTTCTGATATGATTGCTGACACATTTTTATCATTTCCTATAATCTCTACAATACATTTTACTGTTTGTGTGTTTGCTGACAGCTCTCTCTGAATCCCGCCCATCATTGCTAGGTGTTCTCGCATGCACTCTGCAGTAAGGAGACCATAACACTCACCTTATTTCCTGCCAAGCATCTCTACGTGTTTCTGCTGATTCCAGAACATTTCCAGAAAGATGATTTGTTTTCAGATTTTATAACATTTTATGTACTACTACTGTCATTTTCAATTTGTTTTCTGACAAATGACACGCTCAGTAAGATCTTTAATGCAAATTTATTTTTATTTATTTCTGCTATTTTGTTTAATGAATAATTTCAGTGCTTCAAGATATTTCTTTTTCCTTTTATGAGAACATATGACTAATGTGAAATCTTATACTCCTAAAACTACTGTTAAGACTCTCTCTTTTTTATTTCAGTGTTATGATATTCAATTCCTTACAGTTTGATCCCAGATTCCTTTTCAACCCAGTCTTCCTTTCAAAAATGACACTTTAAATCATATTTAAATTTCAAATGATTTGTCATTTTACATATCTAACTTACTTCCAATCTGACTACAGGTTTGCGTTCACATCCAATCCACTTTCGGAAAATTCAGTGTTGCTTTAAATTTAACATATGCAAAATTGCACTAGAGGTTCTGTGCAGTAACCTAGCGGCTGGGGTCCTCACCTTGCAAGCACGGGGATCCCATATCGACTCTGGTTCTAATTCCAGCCGCCCAGCTCTCCATCCAGCTCCCCGCGTGTGTCCTGGCATGCAGGGCCAGGCCCCCCAAGGGTTAACCTCACCAGGTATGCCTGCTGCACTATGCTTGCTTTTTCTCATACCAGTTGTGCTTAAGAAAGCTTGAGAAACTGCAGGCTGATCAAGCAGGGCACGACTTCCCCCCGCATGACTGATGGGTTCATGTTGAACTAACTGCAAGCTTCCTGATACATGCGAGACATGCAATGATCAAAGAGCGTGAGAATATCGCCCAGGAGGAACTAGACAGGGTGTAGCAGAGCGGCCTGAAGTTCCACTAAACGGCATTCTTACACGAATGACCCAGTGTGTGCGTCATTTCTTATTTTTTAACCCTAGTCCCTCCGCTCGGCTCAGGGTGCACGGCCCCACAGCCGTTGCTGGCACTGGCAAGGCAAACAAGGATGCCCCAAAGACTGGGGCTCCTACACCAGGTGTGAGACCTGGAAGACGTTCCACCTTCCTGGCTTTGGATGTGCTGAGCTCCAGCTTGGGAGTGAATCAGTGGCCAGAGGATCTTCCTCTCTGTTTTTCCTTTTCTCTATATGTCTGAGTTTCAAATAAAAAAAAAAAATTAAAACTGCACTCAAGGTCATTACTTTTTCACCTGGATTTACTTTCCTATCCCTGTTCCAAGTTTTTTTTTTAAGATTTATTTTTATTTTTATTGGTAGCACATAGGCTACTGCGCTAGACCCTCTGTTCTAAGTTATGTGTTAGACCAATGTAAATCTATTTAGATATTGTTTTCCTTTATTCCCCATGGCTGTTTCAGCTCATATTTTTTAATTTGTCTGAGATTATGTCTTGTTTTTTTTTTTTCCTCTGAATTTCTATTCTGTGTTTTCTATTCCAGGGCACCCGTCACTTCTTGTCTATAATATTTATGTAGCCTCTGAGCAAGTTCTTTCACAACAAATTGTACTTCTGTTCAATCAATTCATTTTAACGCATCCACAAAGACCATTTATCTTTACAAACAACGAATCATCTCGTCTCAATCCATTCCCTCTTCCAGTCAAAAGCCACCATTTATACCCAAATATTCTTAAATTAGGGTCAAAATCCTTACAGTAGTCTAGCAATGAAGACATGATTTTTACTCTTTTAAAAGCAGGTCTCTGTAATTTTAACAGAATGCCTTAACTTTTCTCTGACTTCCTGTTTACTAATAAATTATGTCTAGTTTTACTAAGCCAAAAAAAAAAAGGAAGAAAACAAATCCCTCTGTCTCAAACATACTTCCCCCTGATTTTCATGTGTAGTTCTTGTATATTATTCAAATTAAATTTCTTATGTTGAGTCTACTCACTAAAGAGAGCCTTCCTTAATATTATACTAATACAATCCTTTAATGATTTCACAGCACAGTGTAGCTTTATATCATAGCACTTGTCACAGTTACAGTTCTACAACTACAAAGGTAACAAGATTCTGGGGATAAGGTGCGTGTTTGATTTTTCTAACATATTTACAGAACCTCATTCTTATTTCTCTAAAACTGTTATTTTGTTTCGTCAATAATTTCAAGATAGTTCTAGCTCCTTTTATGGGAACATACTACAACTAAATAATTCCTTCACTAGTTCTCTGCTTGCTACCGTATCACAGACAAGTGCCCCCAAAAGGAGCCCCAGTTACTTACCTCTGCTCATCCTCTGTAAGGATTTATTAACCTAACGAAAACACAAAAGGCCGAACCGTAACTTTTACGTGGCTTGACGTCATTCACCAAATACTCTTTCTAGCGTTTATGTCACAGTACAGGCTTTTTGAACAGTACCATCCACTGTCATCTCTTCAAATGCTCACAGCACCTCGGGTTGGTCAGACCAAGGCAAGGAGGTGAGAATACGCTTGAGTTCTCCCTTTGAGTGGGAAGGACCCAGCCACAGTGTATGTGCTACCAGAAGATTGGGATTAGAGGAGGATACAGCAGTTCAGGCTTCTGGGTTCTGAAATCCATCTTTTGAAATAGTTCCTAGAATAGACAGAGTATGCTTATTTCAAGGAATTTAAAATCAATCTTTTACCTTCTCCCGTTCATTCTCACCCCTCACACGTGAGACATGAGAAGCTTAGATAAAACCAACCTCAGAGTTCTGACATGAAAATTTGATAGGCGATTTATCTGAAATCATATTGTTTAACAGATCTCAAGCTCATAGTTTCGTGTCTCTGCATCACATTCTCCTGACTTAAGGGAATAGACAATTTCTTAAGTGGGAAGTGAATGGTTCCTTTCTTTGCTGGCCCTGCGGGATGTAAGAGTTGGAACATCTGATTGTTAATCTTGAACGCATTCACAATGATGGTCACCTCGGGCCTGGTGTCCTTTCCTTGGGGCACATGGACTGAGGTTTCCACATTGAGCATGTTAGTGGAGAAGATTATGAAGATTCTCATTACAGCGGTGCTGAAGCATAGTTGTCAATGTCCAGAATCCTCACCTAAACAAATACTGACGGAAAACCAAGCAAAACTTGCTTCAAGGTAACATTTGAAACATGAGAAGACATCATTGCTTAGAAAATCAGTTCCAGGGCCCAGAGTGATAGCCTAGCAGCTCAAGTCCTTGGCTTGCATGTGCTGGGATCCAATACTGAAACCTGTTCATGTCCCAGCTGTCCAGTTTCTTGTTTGTGGCCTGGAAAAGCAGTCAAGGATGGCCTGAAGTCTTGGGAGCCCGCACCCATGTGGGAGACCTGGAGGAAGTTCCTGGCTCCTGGCTTCGGATGGGTGCAGCACTGGCCGTTGCAGTCACTTGGGCAGTGAAATCAGCAGATGGAAGATCTTTCTCTCTGTCTCTCCTCCTCCCTGCATATCTGACTTTGTAATAAAAATAAATAATAAATCTTTTATAAAAGAATATGTAATGACTTTTTTTACATCAGCAGTTAAGTTCTGCAAGTGACAGCCGAGGTGGTAGTGACTGAAATGAAGTTAAAATTTATATGTGAAATCAGGAAACTGATCAGTTAATTAGCTAAGCATAAGCAATAATGGATATAAAATCTTCACCTATTCTTGCTCTAAAGTAAATAGTTAGGGGTGGAAATTTCTCCTAGTAGCTAAAATGCCAGTTAAGGTGCCATGCTGCATTTTGGACTAAATGTTTGATCCCTTCGTCTCGTTCAGGACATTGATTTCTTTCTAGTGCAGATATCTGAAGGCAGGGTGGCGGCTCATGTCATTGGATTGCTGCTACCGTTGTGGGGGCCTGAATATGGTCACAGATTTCAGATTTGTCTGAGCCCAATATTGGCTGTTGAAGGCAGTTGGAAAGTCAACCAAGAGCTTTGTGTGTCTTTCAAATTAACTAATTCTTTTCTTGCCAAAATTTAGGTTTTTATTATTTGTATTAATCTTAGTATTTGTAAATATCTAGACTGAGTGTTTAACTTACATCAACATTCTTTGAGCTTTCTCGGTCTGGAATCTACTATGTTTAGTGAATGAGAAAGAAAATGTTTCAGAATTGTTTTGCTGTAATTTCACATTCTGACACACTGGAAGCTGTAATTGTGATTGTAAAGTCCTCGTAAACGACTGTGGTAATTTCTATAATGATAGACTCCAGCACCAAAAATGACAGAATTCAATTGTGATAAGTTATGGTCGTGATGCTTCTCTTCAATGAACTACTTGGAAGTTATTCTGTGTTTCTAACACTTTGTCAAGAAGTAGCAGCATCAAAGTTCCCGTGTCAGACAGCCTGGGAATCATCACGGCTCGAACTGTACTTCATGATTTTTTTTGACTTCACAAATTTCTATTATGATGTTTTAAAATGACAATTGAATCAAATTTGGGGTGCAGAATTTTGGTGGCTACCCTACAATTATGTTTGATTTTTTTTACTACACAAATGAGAAGGATCTGCACAATTGTTTGAATATTAATGGCAAAATCATATTATTTTGAGGCGATGATAAGTAAATCAAATGGACAAGTTGTTTAAACGCTTGAGTAATGCTTGGAGTCTCCAAATCTTTTTGGAAGTTCAATATTATTTTTCCAAATCAGTAGTTTTGAACATTAAATAAAATATTATGGATTTACTCAAATATATCTGGCAGATGTATATTGCTCATCAAATTGTGGCTGTTATATCATTACCAATAGTGATAGACATATCAGTATTTGCTATTTATTCCATTAGTTCACTTATCCTCCTAGGAATTGCATTAGCTAATGTAATATTCAGTTTTACGATGCAGGCTACAGTGTTCAAAGTGTAGCTGCCTCATTCAAAATGACACGGATGTTCAGTGGCACAGCTCACATAGCTGCAAAACCAGGGCTGCTTCTGCTCTCTGACAGCTGCATAGAACTCAGCAGCTGAGAGCAGAAGTCAGTCTCATCAACCATTGGAACATGGTGGGTGTGCGCTGTCTCCAGAACAGAAAAAGGCTGGTCTTCCTCTCCCTGTGCTTTCCCTAAGCTATGTCTATCAGCTTAGACAACACTTGCATTTTGCATGGAAAATATCTAGCTTGAAATGTAAGGGAAAATCTTTAGAGACTCAGAAGTTTTTTACTGTTGATGCCTTGTGCTAAACTGATGTTTCAAAACACATTCTCCTTTATTGCTATGGTTTCAATCCAAGTGTCTTAGCTTGTGTTTCAGGTATGTAAGAATAGAATCATGCACTTAAATCTTGCGGTTGTGTAGTTATAGCCAAGAAAATGAATAGGAGTATCCAAATGAATGAGAAATAGTCTGACTCTAGTGCAACTGCAGAGAGCTCATATAATTCTTCTCTTTCTGTGAAATTGTTCATGCCATTAGACCATTATTTATTGATCCTGCTGACAAGGGCAGCAAATCCAGGCAATTTTACATCCCAAAATAAATAAATTTAATTTAATAATCCCTTCTCTGATAGATTGCGTGTAGCTAGTGCCAACTATTCCATTTACATGTTTTCTTGGTTTGGTTTCTCTAATGTATCAAAATGAGATGAATGTGTTTGCATAAATTCTCTGTTTTTAATGACATCTAATATTTAAATTATATATTTAAACAAACTGGTTTTGGGAAAGAATGAAATGTACCTAGTGAAATGTCACATTAAAATGATAGCAAATTTTGTTTGTTTGGAGTGATAGCCTAGTGGCTAAAGTCCTCACCTTCCAGGTGCCAGGATCCCATATGGAAACCAGTTCATGTCCCAGCTGGTTTACTTCCCATCCAACTCCTGCTTGTGGCCTGGGAAATTAGCAGAGGACAGCCCAAAGCCTTGGCACCCTACAGCCTCACTGGAGACCCAGGAGAAGCTCCTGGCTACTGACTTTGGATTGGCTCAGTTCTGGCTCTTGCAGCCACCTGGGGAGTGAGCCAATGAATGGAAAATCTATCTGTTTCTCATCCTCTCTGTTTATATCTGATTTTCCAATAAAAAAAGAAATCTTAAAGAAAAGTTCAGTACATTATCATTATTTATGTTACTTACCATGTAGTGAAATGCTACAACTTTCTATTCTTAGTTAACTGTAACTTATTACTTGTTGATCAGCTTTGCCCAGTTTCTCCCTCTGCCCTTTATTTTCAAGTTCTGATAAGCACCATTCTATTCTCAGTTTTTATGAAGTCAACTTTTTTTAGATTTTGCATTTCAATGACATAATTTAGCACGTTTCATTTTAGCTTGACTTATTACTTAACATAATGAACATTATTTTCATCCTTGTTTTTTCACCTGATAATATTTCATTTTTTCAGGACTGAATAGTATTTAATTTTATTCATGTCCCAGTTTAATTTGTATGCATACTGAATAATTGTACATATCTCAAAAAAAAAAACACAACCTTTTGCTTTCCATTTGCCACAGAACAAAGTAACAAAATGTGAAGGAGAATCGAATTGTTGTCAGCGTCAGTGCAAAATTTCTACTTTTTTTTTTTGTGGGCTTGCTGATATTGTTTGATCATATCAATGTAATTACGTTGGGAGTTTCAATACCAGTATAAATAGCATTACTATTCAGGACCAGATAACCTGGAACTTTCTCAGAATTGTCCAGGTAATATAATGTGTAATTGTGCTGTAAAAAATGGTATTATTGAGGTCCTATGTTCTCATAAATCATTCCTCTTGAAAAATTAAATATTTCTACTTTGTGGAGATACAGGTTAAACAACCCATCAGAAAGGGAACACATTTTTTGGTCTCTTGTCTGGTTTATTGAGGGGCTTTCTTTACAGGGCCCATTATGTCACGAAACATGTTGGCATTCCATCTTCTAAGTAGTGCAGATAGTAGAAATAGAGGAATGCATGTCTGCTAAGAGATAATCGATACCAACACTTACCTGAGTTTTTGAAAAAAATAAAACACATACACAGCACAGAGGTTTAAATTAATTCTCTTGTTCTCACTGATGGCCTTATTTTTTGTACATGGCGTATGCAGTGAAATCCTTGACACTGTTGTTACTAGGATTTTCTCCATGCAGGTGTTGCTCTTGATCTAGAAGATTATATGATGGACAGTGAGGATTTATACGTTACAAGTACCACCTTTCAATTGAAAGGTCAGCATACTACTTCCCAATAAACTAGCTCAAGCAACAAACGCTATAATTCAGTGTTTTTTTTGTTGAATATGAAAATATTGTGAATCATAGCAGGTCCACGATCTTTGTATGTTTGACCTTGAGAATCAAAATAAACTGCAACTGTGATAGTAGCAGTTTTTAAAGTCTTTCAAAGAGGGTAAATAGAATTTGTTGAAACATTTTAAACATATTCAATATGATAGCTAAAAACTTATTCTCATCATATTATAATCTACCTTTTGCAATATAGTGATCATTTGAATAGTCTCTTTTGCAAAACACATTTACATACCTTGGCTGGAGATCTCAGCTACTTTGAGTTGATTACCATGCTGTTTACGGTTATTTATTGTTAGCCATCTTCTTACATTGGTTTTGATTATGTGACTTTTCAACTCTGGTTCCATTAAGGTATAGACTTCACTTGCAGCCCCTTCCCTAGTAAGAGGTGGCCAAGATCTGTGTGGATCCATTGGATGACTGCCTCGACCGCAGTGACATTGCACCGGCAGAACTAGGAAGCTGGTGCTTTCTCTGTATTTAGCCTGTTATAGTACTACAGCAAATGATTATGGCTTGGCTGTTGCCTTCACTTTGGCTGGCTGTTTTAATTCAAAACTCACTCCTGGCAACTCAGCTCTCCCCAGCTCAGCTCTCCCCAGCTCAGCTCTCCCCAGCTCAGCTCAGCTCAGCTCAGCTCTTCAGTGAAGTTAGGGGACAAGCTCTTTGTCAGCTACAGCTGCTCCTGGCACACTCATTTCCGAGATGAAAATATATAGCACTCCTAAAACTAAGTGCATAGAATGTCACCTGTTTAAAATAGTTTACAAGATGTGTTGCCTCTATAGGGTAATCAGTCAGATGATTTAGATACAAATATTCCAAGAAACTGTAGAATACATAAAGCAGGAGGGAAAACATAAATGAATAGTATTCCTTTTTCTTTTACTCATAAGGGTATGCATAGTACTCATTACAAAAATTACTTTTCAGTTAGATGATCAGTAATATTAACTCATTAACAAGATGAGCAAATATAAAGGAGGTTTTCAAAGAGTATAATACGCTATGAATTTGTGTATTGCTGATGAGATATATGATCTGGTGCTACACTGCATTCTCAACTTACAAAAAATTGGCTTAAATGTCTGTAAAGAATACATGAGACAAGATGTCAAATAGTGGCTTGCATTTTCACTTCTAATGTCCTGTTTCTTTCTGTGTCTTCTACTGATAATAATTTCACTTCCAATAGTATCCACTGCATCCTCCATCCTGACCATCCCACAGATATTTGTAAAACATGAAAAACAAAACCAAAAACCTGCCTTTCCAAGTATGCTAAAATTCTGAGAGGAGTTTTCTAGTACAATTTCAGGTTTGACAGAAAAGTTAAACCAAAGTAATCAAAGTCTAAACTATCTATTATCCATCCTTCACCAGTTGTCATAGATATTCTGCAGGCTCGTTCCTCTTTTTGCCGCTACTCATCTTCTATAGATTTTCTTCTTTTTCCAGCACCTCCAGACCTAGTCGAAGTAGGAAACCATTTCTGTGTTCATTAACATCAATTGGACATTTTTATAAACAAATACAGATCTTTCCTAAGAAGAAACTACACAAATCATATTTATTTCTAGCATTGCTGCTAAGATAGTCTCATACAAAATTACGGTAACTTGCCTCATTGCAGTATGAATCTGTAATTCTGAATAAAAGACGACTCCCAGTGAAACTGCCAAGTATATCTTAACACTAGAATACTGGACTTCATGCCATCCTCTGTACTTAAAATGTCGGGATACACTTAAATAGAAGAATGATGGACATGCGAGTGCTGCTGAGAGACTAAACAATTGTTACAATTAGGGCCAGTACAGTGGAAGAGATTGGTGGGAGGGAAAGGGGAACTCCCTGAGCCAAGAAAATATATTAGAAAAAATAAAGAATTATGGAAAAAAAATAATGGCATGTTAGAGGTGAGTAAATTCCAAAATTGACAAAAATTTTAATAGATCAAGTAGTAGGAGAATACAGATAAGATGGCTAAGCTTAGACACCATGGAAGAATTTTTATGTAATGGAAGTTAGGTACCAGGAAGTGTGACAACATGACTTACTTTCTTCTTTGTTCTATATGATTATATTCTAACTTGCTATTACTTTATTGATGAACAGCTATGAAAACTGACAAAGAAGGCTAGGCAACTTTTTCATGGCTCTTTACTTAAGAAAGTAACTGAGTCAGGTGTTGGAAAAATATGTTGTGACAATAAAATTCATACCTCTATCTAATAACTGGAATCATGGCACATTTTTTATATGACAACATGTAATTGTTAAGATGGAAATTGTTTCTACTATTTCACTCAGATCCAAGTGATCATCAATTATTTGTGTAAAGTATTCTCTGTCAGACTACCAAGTTGTAACTAACCTTCAGACTTATTTACTGGAAAATAATTGTTTTGCTTTACTCCATAGTGAGATATGCAGAATCTTCATTCAGATAACTGGGAATAAAAGGGAAAATGAACGACTAGCAATGAGAAACATTCTGGGGGGCTGCAGAATATCTGTCCTTTCATGCATCTTAGATTACCACCTGTTTATTAAGCCTCTGTCTTCAAACTCAGATTGAATGGTTAGTTGATTACAGGCTCCCTTAGTGCAGCTGGTGGGAAGTCACAGTATTTCAGCTTGCCATCAATGAAGCAGCAGTTGAATGTTTGGGATGTGCCATCCTCTGATGCATCAAATACAATGATGAATACAAATAGGAAAATAAAAACCTTTAGGAGTTTATTCCACAAGAACCAATATTCCTAAGCATACAATGTGTATACATTATTTTACTTTATACATTTTAAAATTTAAATTATAAAAAATGTTGCATTATTTTAGTGTTAGAGATTTATGTTTGAAAAATAAGTTACATAACAAATGATTCAGCATAAATAACAGGAAATAAAATATGCTATGATAACAGCATAAAAATCAACAATAAAGCCTTACAATCAGTTGGAAGATGACAAATTCATGTTTTCAGGGTAACTATCATAAGATAAAGGACAGTTCCCACATGTAGTTGTTGCCTACTTTTAAAATTCTCAATTAAAACTGAAATATCAAAATGAATATTTACACACAAATCAAAGACAAGGGGGAAAAGCCGTTTCAGCTGGGTTACTTTCACTCATGATCCTGCGGTGTACACGGGCATGCCGTTATGTTCTCTTTCATTCATCTCGCTCTGATGCTGTGTGCTGCCCACACAGTACACACTCGGAATACAGGAGTGAATCCCGGTCAACACTTCAGAGATTTGTCTAGAGCATTTCTTTTCATGTTAGAAATATTTTCCTTACTTTTTGTGCAATGTTTATGGATGCTCCTTTTGTATATATCATCTTTTTAAGGATTATTGCATAACTGACAATTTGCAAGATTTTCCTCACTTTAAACCAACCTACAAACTGTTGAAAGTCATCCTTTCAAAACAACAGATTAGTATTACTGTCTGTGTTGGGCAGGTGGAATTCAAGGTGGCTTTCTGAAAGCAGGCTTGCACTGAAACCTGGAACGGACCAAAATGAACATAAGAGTTGTATTCATAGCTAAAGCACAACAGCACATGTGAGAAAGGCCTGCATTGTGCCTTTCCTCTCAGCATTATTTATAATGAAAAATAAGGAACATGTCCATATATTCACCAATTAGGAAATGGCTAAATAGACCATAGTTTTACAGTGCAAGAAACAGTCTTAGTTTTAATTGTGAATTAAATCTTCTAACTTATTAAAGATGCCCATGAAATATAAACATATATTTAAATTATTAATTTCTGGAACCGTGTGTTTGTATGTGTATGTGTGAGAAAGAGAGAGAGAGAGAGAACAAAATCTGTCCTACAGCTTATAAACTAGTGCAAACTCACACACAATTATACTCATGTTAATTAATTCTAGCTCATTAATATCGCATACAATCTTCTTATTTCCAAAGTTACTATTTGAAACATATGTTCATATATATTTATTTCATGTATAATTTATGCAATTATATAATTTTGTAATAATATTAGTTACACTTTACAATTTTATTCATGTTTTAATAATTTGCTTTTATGAATCATAACATGTAAGTGAAAGTTTGCCCTTGCATTAACACTTATTGCTTTTACTTCCTTGCTAACTTTTCAGGATAATATAAGACTAGAAGCAAATTCAATTTCCAGTTAAAATGAACTTAGATGTTTGCATAAAAATGTTACATCAAGATTCTTTTGCAACAAAATAGAGGTAGGCTTCGTATTTTCTTAAGAAATGTCTGTCATTGTCTTGCTTAAATGCTTACTTCTTGTATGATTCTGAAAAAAAGTGTATTAAGGATATAATTTTATTTCTGATTTTTGCTTTAACGTTAGCCTTAGAAACACAAATGATTTAAGTTTCTCTATAAAACTGTTCAAAAATTGCCTAGAAAGTGGTTTACAATATACTTTCATTTTATCATGCTGCAGGATTGTTAGAAAGGCTGGGACATCATCCTTGGTACGGATTCTTTATCCTCATCTCAAGATTTGATGTGATGTTTGAAATTATACCCATTTTCATAAAATCAAGCTATGAAGCATTTACATAAACTCATAACTTTCCTAACCTCTTATAAAAAGATTTTTCTTTGTTTGAAAGGCAGTGCTACCAGAGTGTGATAAAGAAAAATGAAGGGATTCTATCTGTGGGTTTACTCAACAAATGGCTGCAAGAGTAAAGACAGGGTCAGATGGAAAGCCACAAGTTGCAAACTCAGTGATTACCATGGGGTGGAAGGGTGGCAAGGATCACGCACTTAGACCAACATGCACTACATTCTTAGCACACTAGCAGTAACTGGTGGAGTAGCCAGGCCCAGGACCAGTGCATGCTATGGGATGCTGGCATCTAGTGGCACTTGACCAACCGTTCCACAATGCCAACTCTAAAATGTTGGATGTTGATGAAGTTCTCTGTCTTCTGCCTCAGATGCATTTAAACTGGCTGGATAAAGGCTGTATGAGTTGTGTTGTGTTAGATATTACAAAAATATAATTGTCATTTTGGCTACGTGTAAGAGACACAATTTTATCTGCACCCAGGATGTTTAAAGCTCCAGGTTTAATATTAATTATTTTGAAATAATATTCCTAGATATTTTAGGGAGAACACTAGAGCACTTGAAGAAAATAATCTGTTTGCTTTGAAAAGTAATTATCTTATATATGTAAAATAAGTCTACATCTGTATGCATAATTAAGACTCAGTGCTAGTGCAGTGTTGACTATTTTAATTATAGCAATTAGGATAATTACGGATCATCACACAATTTATTATTATTGGTGTGAGTTGGCTGATCACATCACGGGCAATGATGCTCAAATGGTCATTGAGTTGTAAATATTTTCTGCATAAAAATTCCAAAGAATACTTTAGTCTTTCAATGTGTCACTTGGTGTAAATGTTGACTTTCTTGCAGAACAAAATTTGTGGTTTATCTGAATCTCTAGAGTTGGTAAGTAAGGGATTGAACCTATTTTTACCTGGAGTGTGCTCTAATGTTTAATGTTTTACTAATGCGCCTCTTAGCAGCAGTAGGTAATTGAGACACACCTTGCGTCTATCTCCATCTTTCTAATATCAGTGAAAAAGCCACTGCAACTTCTCTGAGAATCTTCCAAGAAAGTGAAAGAAGATTACCACTTAAATAACTTAATGATGGGTTCAAGTTCAAGCTTCCTTATTTACTTTGTTGTAATTATATGTGAAGTCTTGTTACATTGGCTGCATGTTAGTATCATTAACTGTAAAGTTGTACCTGCCTTAGAGACAAGGGAAATCTAATTTTTATGAACATCAAAAACATACTTTTTTAAAGATTTATTTACTTTGTTTGAGAAACTTATAGGGAGAGATAGAGAGAGAGCGAGAAATCTTCCATCTTCCAATTCATTTCCCTAAGCAGCCGCAGCAGTCAGAGCTGGGCCAGTTTGAAACCGTGAGCCAAGAGTTCTGGCAAAGGTCTCCTTGTGGGAGCAGCGATCCAAGACCGGGGACCACTTTTGGGCTGGGTAGGAACTGGAGGTGCTGAACATGAACCACCTCCCATATAGGAAGCTGGTACTGCAGGAAAATTAGAATGATGTAAAGGTTTATATATATACGTATATAATAAATGAATCACAGTAAAATACCAATTTAGGGAAGTAACTGGAGTCCGCAGATTCCCAAATATTCTTATTAATAACCTGGCTGATTTATCTTCATGGTAATTTGTATTGCTTTTACTGGATATTCTTTGTATAACACTTCATATTTTTTACTAAAATGGGAATATGGTTGTCTATCCACAAACTTGCTTGATGGCTTTTAAATTAATAATGACAATTTAAAAACAGTTTTCTTAATTTTCTTCATAAATTGAGAATGCAGCTCAATCTTTCCACTAGCATGACTGACACCTTTCCAATTAAAAAGAGTAGGTTAGAAAATATCATTTGTTTCACGAGTGTGTATGGGTTAAATCATATTGATCTTAAAGATTCCTTTCAGACTTGGGAAAATTGTATTGCATTATTCTGTATGCAAGAAATTTCAGATATACTCTCCACGGTAATGCTGTAGGTCTGTACTCTATAAATATTGAAGTTTTAATAAATTGCGGTTCACATGATTCCCGGTTTTATATATGGAGGGTGTCTTTGCAGTCAAATGCGTAATTGAGTCTATGCCTGATGGAGAGGAACTCCGTTGGGATTAGGAACTGATGAGAGTTGAAAACTCTGCTTGCAATTTCCTCTTTTTTAATGCTTACAGGAATATTTCAGCAACAAATACTTTTTAGGTTTCGACTTTTCTAACTTCTACTCTTCACATGTTTCTGCAGTTACATTTGTGGGCTTCAGTTAGATTCTTCTGACACAAAGATTTATGACTCTAAGCCCTTTGTCACTGCATTGGGTCTTTCAGCACAATGAATTTTAGGACAATTAACTATTTCTACACAGCACACTCAGCCCTAATTACATGTATGACTTTACAACCACTGCATACAAATTTTCTGACAACTTAACCTGATTTCTGTTAAACGCATGCTTAAATTACTTGTGGTCACTCCAGTGCTCTCTGACACAAGGACAACTATGACAGATGAGAACACGTTCTTTAAAGAAATATCAATCTTAACTCGTGTCAGTTAAAACGCCTTTCTACAAATTAAACACAACAGTGGGCTGAAGGAAGCAGGTGCTAGGGTATTAACTCTGAAAGACGCTATGAAATCATAGAGTCCTGAGCCTCAGGGGATACTGAGTTCACAGCAAATTTGTTTCTACTTTAATTGCTTTGCTTCTAGAATGTGCAAATTAAAGTTTATTTCAGCTGTATGTATTTTAAATGTTATTCCCCAAAAAGCTACCAGAATATTTTTAGCATAAGAAACAATAGCAATTTACATTTTATTTTTTTTTAAATCAAAAGTCTTATGCTAGTTAGAAATATGATTCAAGACAAAATTTCAGTAAGATTCTGCTAGGCAATTGTCAGCATATATATATATATATACATACATACATATATATGTAAACCCTTCAAAGATGCTGAATATATATATATTTACATATTATAAATGTAATCTATATAATATATAGATGTAATCTATCTAATATATATATCTATTACATATATATAGATTCAGCATCTTTGAAGGCTTAGAGAGAACTGCTTTATGGTATTCACATTCTATTTATTATACTTGAATACCAAGTTTAACATCTCATTAAAATATACATCTATACTGATGAAATTAAGTGTTTTCCAGTTTGGGCCAGGTTTTTTAGTTTTAGTTGTGTAATTTAGTTATGTAATTTAAAAGTTATGTAATTTAGTACTGTGATCATTTTATATGATATAAAATGTAATTTTATAGAAATATTCCAGATACTCAACTTTTTGATTGTCCCATTATCAACACTCTTGAGAAAAATGGAGCTCTGGTTCTTTTAGATAACTCTTTCATATGCAATTCAAGACATTCTCCAACATCGTTTTAATTTATTTTATATCCTTGTATACTGATGTTTATTTGACACTTCACATTTTCATTTCATCTCCACAGAAATGGCTAATTTTTGGAGATTGTATTAGTTAACTCGGGTTATCGTAAGGAATACCTCATGCTGAATGCTTAAATCAAAGGAATATATTTTCTCACATTTTGAAATCTAGAAGTGAAAGATCATCATGGCGGCAGAGTTAGGCTGTATTTTTATGCATAATGTTTGAAAATTACAATTTATCTTATTCCCTTGTTTATTATTCTTCTGTTAACATTTTTTAAAAGATATATTTATTTTTGTTGGAAAGACAGATATACAGAGAGGAGGAGAGACAGAGAGGAAGATCTTCCATCTGATGGTTTACTCTCCAAGTGGTTGCAACGGCTGAAGCTGAGCCAATCCGAAGCCAGGAGCCAGGAGCTCTTCCGGGTCTCCCATGCAGGTGCAGGGTCTCAAGGCTTTGGGCCGTCCTCAGCTGCTCTCCCAGGCCACAAGCAGGGAGCTGGATGGGAAGCAGGCTGCCTGGATTCGAACCCACGCCAATGTGGGATCCTAGCACGTTCAAGGTGAGAACTTTAGCTGCTACGCTATAGTGTCAGGCCCTTCTGTTGACATTTTAAATTGCAAATGTGATATTGACACATTTCCACATTCACTAATCTTCTCAAACATATGAAATCCGTTGCCAAAATCACAACGAATACTTCATTAGTGAAGGTGTTCTTCATTTCTACTGTAGTTTTATTTTCCATAACTTATTTCCAATTCTGTTTTTGGTTTCTATTTTTCTTATGGAAAGAACAATGTGTTTTTCTAGATATCTGCGTCCTCCATTATTTCTTGTTATATTAAGCATTGCTTTGTTACATCCTTCGACTTATAATTTCAAAATCGTTCTTATCTGATGCTTTTTTTGTCCCTTAATACTGTGTTAGCCTCGCCCTCCCCCTTCTCTAGCCTTGACTTTTGATGTGATGTGTGATTTTTTGATGTTGAAAATTGGGTAACTGAAACAGGATATATGTCTTTGTTGTGAAGTTTTAGAATAACCTCTCTTGAGTTGGAATCAATTTTGTTTGCTATGACTAGAAGCTACAGGATGCTTCAAACACATCCAGTCTCCTTGTTTCTGTCTCTTCTTTGGGTTGAGGACTTGTCAATCTAGCGCCCAGTGAGTCTTTGCATCTCTTTAAACTGTAAACCACTATTACTAAGCTGAGTCGCATCTGTGCAGCTTGGGACGCACTCTCCGACACTGATTTAGTCTCAGTTACCCAGGGTGAAGGACAGACATTGCTACGCCTTTTATAACTGTTTCTGACCCCATTTTGTCTTAGGTGAAGTAGGAAGCCAATAGGCAGCTAAGCTGACAATACACCAATGCCTTTTCCTCAGGTGCAATAAGGCTTGCGTAAAGATTTTTGTCTGTATACTAGGTCATAGTTAGAGGAAATTCTGGCCATATTTCAGTGGTTACATTGCGTACCCTCTGCCAATGTCACCATTGATTTTTTTTTCTTTTATTATTTATTTATTTTTAGTTGAGAGAGAGTGAGAGAAAGAATCTTTCATTCACTGCTTTACTCACAAATGGCAAGGGCACGAACCAGGCGCCAGCAACTTCATCTGGGTTTCCCACTTGAATTGCAGTAGTCCAACAACTTGGTTAATCTTCAGATGCTTTTTCCAGGTTAGTAACAGGGAACTAAACAGGAAGTGCAGCGGACAGGCAATGAACCTGTGTGCATACCAGATGCTGGTTTTGCAGGCTGAAGTTGCAGGTACTGGTAAAAGCCAGAAAAAGCCAACAAGTCCGTTCAGATTGCCTGCGTCTTCTGCCTCCAGCATGTACATGACAAGGAAGGCAGTTGTGTCAAAAGCAGAAGCAGGGCTTGAGCCCCCCAAAATCTGATATGGGATATGAACATTCCAAGTGGCATACTAGCAACATCTTCAAATACTTGTCCAGATTTTGTTCATTAAAAAAAAAATAGCGAAAAAGAAAAAATTTTTTTTTTAGATATCTACAATCTAGATATTTTGGATGAATTACACTTACAAATATTTCATAGCTCAGCCCTATCCTGGATAAGGTTTGATGCCAGAACAGAATTTTAAGTAAAACAATTTGAGACTGCAACAGAGTTCCATTAATCTTTATTACCTAATCATGAAATAAACATATTTTGATTGACATGGATCTTGGAAATATGCGGTCATCAGAGTTTTAGGGAAACACATTCAGATGTCCTTCCATGCAGTCCAGTGTGGTTCTGCGGAGCACTGAGACATTTGTTGTTTTTACGTGGTTTTTGTTTTTCACATTGTGATTTTCTTTCCCGTTTTGCAATGCTCTTATCTGGGAGAGCAGTAGTGCTGCTCCTGAACAGTCAAGTGCCATTTCTAACACTTCTGTTTGTGCGGACATAGGGAACACTAGACAGAGACACGCATGATGAAGTATTCATGGGGAAGGTCAATGATTAGAGGAAACTAGAAACTTCCAGCTTTGATATGAAATTATCGTTTTGTCAGAAGATATTTTTTTTTTCACTAATTTTGAGCTGGCTGTAGATTTTTAAAGGTTGCTCTGCTTTCTTTCTCTCAAACTGCAGAGCGGCAATGCATGGCTTTCATTCTCAGGCAAAACATAAAACCCACGGAAAGAATAAAACTGCCGAAGTCTTCTGATAGGAATTCCCACTTGGTGAACCTTTAAAGGCCCATAAATCTGAAATTATATTGTTTTGGATGCAATCCTCTTCCAGGGATTCAGCACCTTCTTTAGTCTGTTAAGTACTGCATTAACCTTCTCAGATGTGTTGCATCCCAGTAAAATCTCACTGGGTGTTGATAAAATTCTGATATGCAGGCACATATTAACAGCTATTTCTTTCTAGGTGATATTCAAATTTGTGATTCTGTATTTTCTGAAAATCTGTCTCTTAACTGACTATTGTCTCAATATCACTATTCTACACAAAATGCAGCTTTCAGGCAGTTTTATTTTGACACTTGCTTTTATTACAGAAAGCATTAATTCTACTCAAATAAAACACTATTATAATATGAAATTATGGTATGGCATTTGTGAAAGGCAGCGGAAACCTAAGTATATAGGAACACACACACACACACACACACACACACACACACACACACACACACATCCCCAATAAGAAATCTGAACAGAGCAGAGATGAATCTTTCATTTTTTGGTATCTTGTGTTTGATATAACTCTTCTTGGAACTCATCAGTTTAGCTCAAGCATTGCATTAGAGCCAATTTGTGCAACTGTGCAGAACGTTTCCACTCATTATATATTCAAACTGATTAACTGCAACAGAGAAATTTGGAACTTCCCTACTGAATAAAAGGTATTAAACTATTAATGGGATAAGGGTAGTACATTGTAAAAAATTAAAAAAAAATTTGTTATAGACGAAGAGATGGGTAATGTGGGTGACATTGATTGCTGTCACGTTAAAAGGAAAAATCATAGGTTTTCCTAACACAACCCAAGATATTGTATTCCAGTATTTTGAAGTCCAGAATAATTGGCTTCAGCATTTGGACCTATGTGTCATGGGAGTATGCAGCTAAAAACACATTATGCTGCTTAAGCACATTACGGGCTTGACATTGCTGTGTGTGTGTGTGTGTGTGTGTGTGTGTGTGTGTGTGTGCCTCTATGTGAGTATGTGTGAATTAAAATAGTACTTAGATGGTGGGACACTTTTAAGACCTGGCATTTCAACAGAAGTGATGATGATTGTTCCTTAATATATATTAGTAAGTACATACTTTTTGAGGTATAAATTCATCCATTGTTGGGTATTTGAAAAATGAATGGAAATTATCTAAATACATGTAAATGTGAATATTTAGGAAGAAAAAAAAATTGAGAACTTGGTATTCAGCCAAAGGATAAGTTTGGAACCATTGAAAGAAAATAGAAATGATAAAGAAAATACCATATACACTGTTCTTATAATTATAAAGCAGCTTCATATCAGTTGCATTTTTTACCAGATTTAAAAACGTCATCTAAATTTTCATGACAAGATAAAAAAACGTGTTAAGCAGTATAGATGTCACATTTCTATCTCTTGTAGCTGGCTTCTAGCAATTGTAAATCCACTGGGTGCTGTTTGATGTATTATTTCACTGACATCACTGTTATACAATTGATGACAAATGAACAATTCATCTTTTCATCGTTGATGCTTGAAATTAACTTTTTTAAAATAAAAGATATAATTCACGGAAATTCTACCTTCTTGGACTGAGTTGTTGAAGTCATCAGTTTTCAAGATTGCTGAACTTGAATTTAAATCTCCATAGTAATTCAGCATTGGATGTTACATGACCTTTCTGATACATCTGTTTCTTTTTCTGTAAAGTACTGAGATAAAAGTTTCTGCAATGAAGGGTGTCATGAGAATTGAAGAATGGATGTGTTGAGGAAAGTGGCAGCAGAATGAGTGGCGTTTGCAGCTGTTTATCAAGTTGTCTTGCTTGTCTTATAATTCCCAAGAAGTATGAAGTGAACTCTTTCAGGGCAATTATGAGTTTTGCCTTGACTGTCTAATAGTCTGTCACTGTAAATTTTTGGAGCATTGCATATAGAAAGAGGATCAAGAAACTATAACTGATTGTTTATTTGCTTGTCATTTTATAAGAAGAAAAAATATTTTAAAAATGTGTTCATCTTGAAAGAGTTGTAGAGAATGAAAGGAATACAGAGAGTGCGAGAGAAGGAGAAATCCACTGGCTGACTTCCCAAATGGCTGCATTGGCCAGAGGTGGACCAGTCCAAATTAGAAAGACAGGATACTCTTTCAGAAGATTAACCTTTGGATTCATCATGCTGGCCCCCAGGAACAAATCTTGTCTTTATTGGCATCTTACTGACATTCTATACATGTAATATTACTATTAATTCCAGACACACCAGACTTCTGTTGCTATTTTTGGTTCTCTTTTTATTTTAAAGGCAGAGCAACGGGAACAGGCTGGCAGACAGATAAGCTTCCATGTATGGATTCATTTACCAAACATCCACAATAGTCAGGGTCAGGCAGAAACCAGGCAGAGCCTGGGACTCAATCCAACCTCCGCATGGATGGTAAGTCATAAGAACAAAATACAGAAATTCATGTTAGCCTTCGCCAAAAAGAACAAATAGCAAAATTTATAATGTTAAATCATAACTGACCTCCAGAGTGGAAATGTAGGCTCCATTACGAGAAATAAAGCCAATCCATGAAAGAAAACCCAGGAAACTGACAGCTGAAGACATTTGCAGGTAGACACAAGAGTTATCACTACCCTTTCCACACTGGCAAAACACAGAAAAGCTTGAATATGCCATATAGACACTTGCAAATATCTAAAAACACAGACAAATAAAACAATTTCTAATTTTGAGAGTTGTGATGTATGACATTACTAAATGGACTTAGCTACATTTCAAACTCAAATTGGAAGAAACTGGTGGACTTGAAGATATAGAACTAGAAACTGTACAAAATCAAATACACACAAAACCATGTACAAGTAAAAATACAAAGTTTCGATGATCTGTGGAACAAATTTGATATTGAATGCTGCCCAGAAAGTGTTCATAATGATAAATCCAAAGATAATATGTGAAAGTGATAGCATCTGCTTTTGATAAGCTTCCGGTGATGTAGTGGCTACCATATCGAGTGGAACTGTCAACAGACATAGCTGTGTGTGGGCCTCTGTTCATCCCATCATCTGCCTAGGCCTTAGCTCATGCTCTTAAAATGGATTGTTTTGGGTTCCATCCAAGAGTATGCGACTTCAGACCCGCACTTTCTAAAGTGATAGACCAGCACATTTCTTCTTCTTCAAGCCCAGCTCTTTCCCTGGGGCCATGGAGACCTCCACTTCTACCATGTTTTCTCTCCAGTTAAGCAGTCTCCTCCTTCAGGACCCTCAGTCAGATTAGCAATGGTATGACCACCATTCAATGCAGATGCCCACTCACATCCAAGTTATTAGGTGCCCATTTCTGCCAGCTCTGACACGGAATGCCTTGGGACCCTGCCAATCCTGTCCATCACAGCCCCTTTACTTTCAGTGGTAGTAAGCAGGGCTATTGACCACTGACTGGGAGCCCATAGTACCCAGGCCTTGTCCTCCTGGTCCATGGCAGCATGTACTGTCTGATAACTTCAAGATGCCACTTCTATCTGTATTCTGTGTTCTCCTACTCTTCTCCTTACTTCCTTCCTCCTTCTCTACCACCGCCACAACCACCACTGCCCTCCCTGCCATGCCAGAATCAAGTCCAGTTCTGACTTTCCATTTGATGATGTAATCCACTGACCCATCAGAGTACTCCAAAACCTTCCAACACAACTTCTCAAACCATCTGAATGAATGAATGCTTTGTGATTGGATCCTTTCAACACTGTTGGTGCAAAGGATAGAGAAATCTGTCGTGATCAATTTCTGCCAAAAACTAGATCCATCTTTTCAAACCCAATAGAACTCTTGAGGATTGAATTCAGAGTCGAGAAATTGAATTATCATCAGCTTTAAGTTGATAAATTTGACAAATTACTAAAATGGAAAAATCTTGAAAACAACAAAACCCAAGTTCACAAGAAAACTAAAAAAAAGTCCTTTACATATTACCCAAAATATTTATAGTTGAAAAGGCAGGTCCAGTGCTTAAGCTATGATACCTATGACATTTTAAGGAAGAATTGATGTTAATGTTATAGAACATCTGTGTAAAAGATAAATGGAAGAAATAATTCTCAGCTCTTTCTCTGAACTTAGCTTTATTCTAATATCAAGAAAAGGCATCTCTTTTTGAAAATGGAACTAGACCAATGCTATTTGGTCCATACCTTACACCACATGCAAAAATTCAGTCTCTAGCAATCGTAGCCCTAAGTGCAAAATATAAATCAATAGAACTTCTAAAAGATAATAAAAAGAACATTCTTGAGAACTTTGATACAATACCATAAACTGAGTCCATAAACATAATGATAAATCATATTTTACAGGATTAAAATGCCCCTTCAATAAAAATTATTAAAAAGTAAAAATGGAGGAAACAGATTGGGAAGAAAAAAACTTGCAAATCCCTTGTCTGATAAAAATTGTAGACATGGCATACTATATTCCAAATTTTAATTAAAAAGTAAAACAGAAAAGAAGAAGTGATTTCAATCTGCATTTTAATCAGAGTAGATGTCTAGATTAAAAAAAAGCAAATCCTAATAAATGGAGTAGTGCTAGTTCTTCAGTGAAGTTCCACAATGAACATAACAGAGGGGTGGTGTTTTAATTTACTTATACCAACTGTTCAACAGGATGTGGATGCATGGACTCAAATACTACTAGTGGAAATGTGCATAGTACAAGTGTTTTGAAAAGAACTTATATACACATGTCTTCTATACTATTCAACCAGTGTACTCACAAAAATTATTCAAGATAAACGAAAGTCATTATACATCTAGCATGTGCATAAACAATTCCAAGTGATGCAGAAAGTTAAACTGCCACTTGTGATTTTGACATCCTTTTTACATTGTTGGATTGTATTCTGACATCTCTGCTTTGGATTAAGCTTTCTGCTAACGTGCCTGAGAAAGCAGTGGATGGTGTCCCAACTGCTAGGGCACTTGCAACTTGGATGGAGGCTGGAATAGAGATGCTGACAGCTGCACTTGCCCTGAAACATGGTCATGTTTGGATGTGAAACCGTAAAGGAAGCAAACTTCATCCTCTATCACTGTATTTTGGAAGAATTTTATAAAATAACAGTATACTACCAGAAAGTGGATCAGAAGTTGCCTAGAGTCAGTAAATGAGAAAGAATGGATGCAATTTTCCAGTCTTGAGAAAGGAGCATAAGATGGTGCATAAACTATTTCTACTTATTCTGATGGTACATATGTATATTGATATATTAAATCTCATGATTATATCCACTCGCAATTATAACATATGTAATGTTTTGGCACAGATTTTCTAAATGAAATGCAATTGAATATAAAATTGACTAATCTAAAAACCAGCATCAAAGTGCATGCCTGTGCAGGTACTGGCTTCAAACCCTGCATCATGCAGTGTGTCTAATTGCTAGTTGACTATATACACATGATGCATTGAAGTGCTCCGACCAGTTCCCAGGAATTCCTATTTGGAAGTCCTAACTTGTGCTCTCACTGTAGCTGAGATTTGTTTTTTGGTGAAAAAAATACAAGGTTAAGTGAGACCACAAGGTTGCAACACTATTTTCATCTTAGGACTGTGACCTTCCAAAAAGAGAAGCATCTCTCTTTTTCTTACTTTGTATTTCTTTGTCTCTCTGCCCTGTTGAGGACACAGTCGTTAAGTAGTCAGGCTTTTGAAATTCTCAATGACAGCTCTCACCAGAATTCTAACATACTACCATCTTGATCTTGGGCTTCTAGATTCCCAGATGGGCATTGGATCATCGTATGGAATCCCATAATTATAGACAGTTTGCATGGATCAGTTAAAATTGTTAAGAATAGAAAGTGTATTTGTGATATTTTAGCCACTCTTTATGGTATTTGTAATCACACACCAGGGCCAGAATCTTTCCCTCTTTCTCTCATTGATTGTTTTATTTTATGAAGTCAAACATACTCTGGGATAATAAGCATACTGTATCTCAAAATCGTGTTTGGTACTACTGATACAGAAAGAAAAGGTGTTGGTCTTGACTCCAAAATCTTCCGGTTTTGATTGAAATGACAAGAGCCTGCATGCAGAGTGGTCTCATGAATGTGGTCAGAGTGCTAAGGAATCCTTCAGAAGACCATTTGCACAACAAGAACAAAGGAAATAAGACTTTCTAAATGTGTAAACCTTGGGGGAAAATAGATGAAGCTGCATTATATCTCCAGAGAGTTACTGTTCACAGAAACTGTCTGGCTTCTAATTACAACATGTACCTAATAACCATCTACTTTATTTCCTTCCTGCCCATTTCCCCCAGTGCCCATCACACCGTATTTACTTGATTGTCTCCTTCTTTATTCCACAGTTACTCTTTCCCCTAATTCCAGTTCTCACCAGCAACTACGGTAATTTCTTTAAAAGAAAGATCATTCTACCCTTCACTGGAATTTTGTGCCTGCCTTTCATTTAATAAGGTAAAAGACTTGTAGTCAATTCATTGAGACCAATGTCTAGAAAGAATTCAAGAAAGAAACTTGAAATAATTTAGAGAAATAATCAACTTCTGAATTAAAACTGGATTACTTATGATGACAAAGATGTTACATACAATGTGTAGTTGGATCCATCAATTAATATTTTTTAGAAAATCCTTGAGTGCACTCAAGTTGCATTCATTTTTTATTCTTTTAAAAAACATTTCAGAGGGAAAAAAGGGCAAAAAAGAAAGAAAATATTGCTGAAATAGTTGACCTAACTGGCATTAAATTTTCAAGAGAGTTGGGTGCTCGAAAATGAATCTGATGTCATTTATTACAGAATCAGTGCAATACCTTTATGAGGGCTGGAAGAAAAATGTGGCTTGCATGCTAAAATTGCACAGAATTTTATATGAAAGAAAAGTCAAGCATTCCCTAGTGTAATACATACATAAGAAATCACAGCTGTCGGCAGCTGGGAACTCTTACCCAAGACTTTTAAACAGATGCTTTTGTTTGTGCAAAACTTATTTCAGTTTGGCCTCTACGAAGATCTTAAGAGATTTTCAAATGTTTTGATACATGTCAAGCTCTACTTCATGGAGGAAAGTGTGTATTTGATTGGGTCAAGTAGTCTCTCACCACTCTCTATTGTCTTAGCCTATTCCTAGACCTATGATCAAGAATTAAGCAATAAAGTGTTTTCGTTCTTATCTACCAACTCACTGATATGTGCCAAGTAGGAATGGGAATAAAAAAAACAACAGGAAAGGGACTAAATAATTATAAGTGTGAGATCTGGATGTAGTCTACTAGAGATTTTGGTATGGTAGGTCATACAAATAGGGTTCCTCAAACCAAGTTTCCCCCCCAATCATGGGAAATGAGCATTGTCTTTCACTTTCATTGTTAGTTATGAGACATAAAACTATCTCTGTTTTGCCCCTGTGAGATTTTGTATTTGATTATCACAGATAATGTGTTATACGTCTAATGTGAATTGATATCTATCTGTTTCTTCATCTCATAGTCTGAAAGTAGGATTTGTTGGTGCGTGCAATGGTAGGTAGTGGTATTCTCTTGCTACATTGAATAGTTCTTGGTCCTTGTCTTGTCTGAGTGCAGGCCTGGAGAGACATGAACAACCTGTGCTCATCACACAATAATGGGATTATTAATTATTTTCCTTTGAGAACTAATGAAAATACAACATAGACAGTATCATGCAAGCAAATACTGTCATAAGAACTGGAAATAATTTTGTCTTTATCTGTGGCAGATGATATACTAACAGAAGTGTACTAAGAAAAATAATGATAGGTACAGAGAGGCTTGCTTTTATCGTTGTTCAATAATATTTATTTTCTAAATGGTTTTATTGGTTTCATTGCCTAATCATTGATGCAATAGTGATGATTCTGAATTTCAGTCTAGATAAAATCTATTTTTTTTCATTAATCTGTGTTTAAAACTAATGTGTGATTTCTACATTACACATGTGCATGATCCAATATCTTTTGGTTATTAAAATAACTATAAAAGTAATGTATGGCTTATTGTCTCCCTCACAGTTTATTTTAAATGCTGTGTAAACTTGTGTTGCAATATATTAGTTCTTGAACTTTTTGTTTATGGTAGCATCTCTCATGTATCTTTCTAAGTTTTTGAATATTTTATTTTTTTTCCTCTTTCCACGCTAAAATCACAAAACAGGTACTTATTTGTCTTACAGCATCTTGTTTGAATCAAGAGAGAAAAAAATTGAACATAAGTATGCGGCAGTGAAATCACTACATCCAGACTTGACTTCTGATTTCTGAGTCTAGTCAGAGTTGCTCAGCCACAGCACTGCCTGACTTTTTTTTTTTTAAACTTTGTCACTGAAGGATAACGTCATATGGAAAAGAGGCAGACTTGATGTGAGCAGAAATTCCAATGGCCAGGTTTTGATTCAGGCTCCTCTAATTAGGCAGCAAGCTGATCGGTCCCTGAGATTACAAAAACAGCCAAATGTTGGTAAATTCATAGGATGTAAATTTAATGAAACTGCAGTCCTGCAATCACCAGTGTGTACTTTCTTCCCACAGGACACAGAGAGAAGCAATCATTTGCACCCAACCTTTCAATTAAGCAGATGGGAAGAAATCTTTTTGTGGAGCAATTGAAAATGAAGAAAGAGTCCACTAAAATGAAATAAAGCAATTGAAAGGAGTTGCCACTTGTGTCAAAATCATTTTCTTAGCTGCAAATTTGATTGACATGCTGCTACTGGATAGTGCTGGCACGATGGTGCTGGGTAAGTGAGGTGGTAAAGTCTTCAGAATCATTCCATGTTGGAACATGTTTCTTCACAAAAGAACGTGGGAATTATAAGTCTTACTTTTAGGTTAGGTTATAAAAGAATCATTAACACATAAAATACATATAGTATGGGACATCATTAAATAAAAATGAAGTTTCTTTCTTTCCTTCCACAGCTCAAAATTCCTTTCTCATAATTAGGAAGAAATTATTCTTAAGGATCCTGGAACTATTCATTAATGTTTGCCTATTTAATTAAGTTGAAACAAAAACCACAAATACTAAATACTGAGTGATTTGGAGAGAGCATTGAAACACAATTCTCATCCAGGTTAATAAAAATGGAGTCTATTACTTTTGCAATGAACTGTAAGTGTGCTTCCTTTTTATGTCTCTGTATAGGTTAGGATGAAAATTAAAATTGAAAACCTGATAGTGATTGCTGTTAATGTGAAAGTAGACATTCTCATAAGTCAGGAAATGGAGATGAAAAAGAAAGCTTGAATCCAAACTATAATGTAATAGCAAGACCCAGCCTCCTGTCTAATCCCATTAGCACGAGGTGTCCTTGCCTGCCCTCTATCAAAAGGAATTCACTGACTTGAGTTATCCAGCTGGACTTACAGGGTTCTAATCAACAGAGTCAGGGAGTCATTTCTTCTCCAATAGGTAAGAGCATCAATGAACAGCGTTGTCCTGGAGTAATTTGAGTAGAAGTATTTGAAGTCTGAGCAGAATTCATATTCACAGAACCCCCAGATCAACTGGAACCTGCCTGGTCACCATAAATTCCCTGAAGAGTCCTGTATCACTAAACAAAGCTCATGGACTCCACTGAACAAATGGTAACGTGGACATGAGCTGATCACGTGCCACTCAGACCCAGTTTCAACCTATAAGGATCTATATTTCTAATTTCATTGGGAGCCTGGACATTAAGCAATAGCTGACTAGCTCCTAGCTGCATGCTTTGCAGTACAGTCTCATTTTCTGTCTCCACTCCAATGGTTTTCTATGTATTGGGTGATTGGACCCAGTCTGGGGGTTTCACAACAATGCCTCCTACCGGCATGGTACCACTTCTAGATGAATTACATAAAATAAAACAAAAAAAAAAAAATCAAGAGCTGAAGAACATGCATAATGGAATAGCACCAATAATGCTAAGTTGCAGAACACAAATAACTTCTTTTTCTTTTTAAAGATTTATTTTTATTATTTTTTCATTGGAAAGGCGGATATACAGAGGAGAGACAGAGAGGAAGATCTTCCATCCGATGATTCACTCCCCAAGTGAGCGCAACGGGCCGATACTATGCCGGGCCGAAGCCAGGAGCCTCTTCCGGGTCTCCCACGCGGGTGCAGGGTCCCAAAGCTTTGGGCCGTCCTAGACTGCTTTCCCAGACCACAGGCAGGGAGCTGGAAGGGAAGCGGGGCTGCCGGGATTAGAACCGGCGCCCATATGGGATCCCGGGCATGCAAGGCGAGGACCTTAACCACTTGCGCCACCGCGCCGGGCCCCACAAATAACTTCTTAAAATGCATAAAATTCCCCAAATTCTTCTCCAAATGCTTAAAATGAAGGACAACAAAAAGTTCCAAGACTTCCAGTGACAGAGAATCTTAAGGTATTGTTCATTATAACCAAAAATTCTTAAATATTCATCAATTGGCAAATATCATGGTAAGCACACAGCATAAAATCGTCAAGACATTTGCAATCACTGAAAGCTAAAATTTCATTGAGGAAGCAAGGCATCATCCCATTTTATGATCTGATTAAAGTTCCAGTCTGCAAGTAGAAGATTCATGAAATTACAATTTATCAATAAAATGTATTGCTAATTCAGTTTTATCATAATGGATGAATCTGTAACACCCCTATTTATATTATTCATATATAGTAGATACTATATGACTATTGAATGTATAATAAAAGAAAAAGGGACACATCACTTTAATTAAAAGGAAAGGGAAACTTCACTTTCGTTAAAAGGAAACTACTTTTTTTTCCTACAAAAGGTCTGCTATTATTTTTGCAACCCCATTGTATTAGTTTGTAAAAAAAAAAATGTGTAAGTTCAGTTTTGTGGCGAGCATTTTGAACTACTGCTCGCAGTGCCCACAGTGCTCGCACCTCATGTTTGAGTCTCATACATTCCTTTTCCAATGTGGCTGCCTGTTTGTGCTCTTGGGAATGCATTGAAGATGGTCAAGTACTTGGGTCCCTGAGCACACATGGGAGAGCTTGATGAAATTCCTGTCTCCTGGCTTTGGCCTGTTCCAATCATGGTCATGGTAGCCATTTGGGGAGTGAACAAATGGAAAATATCCACTCCCAACCCCCCAATCATGCTACCTCTTTCTTTCTGCCTTACCTTCTATAAATAAAGTTATTTTTTTAATTACATACACAACCCTCCATTTATATGTATATATGTATATATGTATCTGGGGATTGGCTTAATTACTTAGTGTAATAATTTCTGTGTGGGAATACTTTGCTGTAAATGGCAGAATTTTGTTGTTTTAATCAATGTGCAGTATTACATGGAGAAGATGTACTAGTTTCTTTACTCATTCTTTTTTCCAAGGACATCTGGATGGCTTCCATGTCTTCTCTATTGTGAAATGTGCTGCCAAAAATATACAGTTTTATGTTGTTTTCTAACAGGTAGATTTCATTTTCTTTGGATATAGTTCCAGAAGTGGGATAGCTGGGTCATATGGAGGATTCATTTTCAGTTGTCTGAGCACTCTCCATGCTGACTTCCATAGTGGTTGTACTAGCCTACACTCCCATCAACAGTGGAGCGGGGCGCCTTTTCCCCAGTATCCATGACAGCGGATGTTGTCAGTAGATTCTGAATGTAGGCCATTCTTGTTAGAGTTAGGCAGAACCCTAATAGCTAGGGAGACAGAACGTTTGTAAATATCTATTAGCCATTTAAATTTATTCTTTTGTTTAGATTAATTTATTTTTAATGGAAATTCATATATACAGAGAGGAGGAGAGACAGAAAGGAAAATCTTTCATCTGTTGATTCACTCAGCCAAGTGGCCGCAATGGCCAGAGCCAAAAGCCTGGAGCTACTTCTGGGTCTCCCATATGGGTGCAGGGTCCCAAGGCTTTTTGGGCCATCTTCGACTGCTTTTCTATGCCACAAACAGGGAGCTGAGTGGAAAGCGGAATCACTGGAGCATGCAAAGCAAGGACTTTAGCCCTTACAAATATTCTTTTGAAAAATGACTGCATATTTTCATTAACCATTTCTTAATAGAGTTGTTTGTTTTACTGTCCTTCAGCTTCTGAAGCACTTTGAAAAGCCTGGGAATTAGTTCCATATCTGCTATGTGGTATGCAAACATTTTCTCCCAATTTGCTTATTGCTTCTGGTTTAGTGACTGCTTGCTTTGCGTAATAACATTGTATTATGTGAAACAGTTTTATAGGCACCCCTCCTACAACCCTTCCTCCATGGTGGATTCCTCCACCTTGCTACATAACCACAGTTCAAGTTCAGTTCAGATTCCTTCATTGCAAGCACATACCTAGCATAGAGTCCAGCATCTTATTGTCCAGATAAGTTCAGTGGCTTCTTGGGGCGACCTTCTCTGGTCTGAGGGTAGAGCTAACAGAGTAAAGTCCCAGTCAGTTAAAAGCCCCAACAAAACATCAGCAACAATATACACTATTATGGAATTAATTGACATAGTATTGAGTAGACAATATGTTAGAAATAATGCAAGTTCAATTTTTCAAAACACATGGGTTGAGACAGTATCACTGACAGGTTCAAAAACAAACAGACAAACAAAAAAAAAAAAGAAAAATTATACAGGTCGATATAGACTCTTAGCCTGGTGTAGCTCCATTTCATTATTTTGGCTTTGAGTTTTTGTGTTTTTGTTGAGTTTTCTAAGAAATCTTTACCAATGCCTATATCTTGCAAGGTGCTTCCTATGTTTCCTTGAATAGATTGATGGATTCTGGCACAGATCTAAATCCTTGCATTTAGAGATTTTTCAGAATCTTGATTCCCATTTCTCTCTTCATCAGTTATTGGAGCAGTCATTTTCTTTTCCTCCTGGGTCATCTTCAGTTCTTTTTTAAAGGATTAGTTGGCTGTACACGTCTGGGATTTCTACCGTGCTTGATTCATCTTGTTCATTGATTCTGTATCAGTACCAGACTGCTCTGATGGCCACTGCCCTGTAGCGCGTCCTGAGGTCTGGAATTGCGACTTCTCCAGCTTGATTTTTATTCTTCAGGATAGCTTTGGCTATGTGTGGTCTCTTGCAGCTTCAGATGGACGTATGCATCATCTTTTCTATTTCTGAAAAGAATCTTGTGGGGATTTTGATTGGAATCACACTGAATTTGTATATTACTTTTGGTAATAAGGATATTTGGAGGATGTTGATTCTACTGATCCAGGCACATGGCAAGTTTCTCCATTTTTTAATATCTTCATCTATTTCATTTTAAATGCTTTGGAATTTTCATCATAGAGGTCTTCCACATCTATAATTAGATTTATCACAAGGTTCTTCACTGCTATTTCAAAGGAGACTGTACTCACAAGTTCTTCCTCAGCCTCCTGCCACCCTGTGAAACCCTCCTGTGAGTTCCAATAGTCCCTCGATTGAGTCTTTCGCTTCTCCTACATACATAACCATGGTATCTGCAAACAGAGATAATTTAACTTCTTCTTTTCAGTTTGAATTTCTTCAATTTATTTGCTTTGCTTAGTAGCTTTAATGAGGACTTCCAGTACTATGCTGAATAACAGTGGTGCACGTGCCATGAAACCATATGGGCGCCAGTTCTAATCCCGGCGGCCCCTCTTCCCATCCAGCTCCCTGCCTGTGGCCTGGAAAGCAGTCGAGGACGGCCCAAAGCCTTGGGTTCCTGCACCCACATGGGAGACCCAGAAGAAACTTTGGGCTCCTGGCTTCGGATTGGCTCAGCTCCAGCCGTTGCGCCACTTGGGGAGTGAACCATCAGGTAGAAGATCTTCCTCTCTGTCTCTCCTCTCTGTATATCTGCCTTTCCAATAAAAATAAATAAATCTTTAAAAAAAAGAACTTCTTTTTTTTGTTCTTGATATCAGTGGGAGAGCTTCCAGTCTTTTCCCATTCATTATGACACTGGTATTGGAATATATATATTCCAATATAGTTATATATATATATATATATATAGAGAGAGAGAGAGAGAGAGAGATAGAGAGAGAGAGAGTTGATTTTCTATCTTGTGTATTTTTTGTGTATTTTCTTGTGTATTTTTCTTTTGTCCCTATTTGGTGTACTTTCTCCCTTACTTTGATTACATATCTCTCCTTTAAGTTTTTTTTAAGATTTATTTTTGTTATTTTTTATTGGAAAGGCGGATATACAGAGAGGAGAGACAGAGAGGAAGATCTTCCGTCCGATGATTCACTCCCCAAGTGAGTGCAACAGCCGATGCTATGCCGGGCCGAAGCCAGGAGCCTCTTCTGGGTCTCCCACACGGGTGCAGGGTCCCAAAGCTTTGGGCCATCCTCGACTGCTTTCCGGGCCACAGGCGGAGAGCTGGAAGGGAAGCGGGGCTGCCGGGATAGAACCGGCGCCCATATGGGATCCCGGGCATGCAAGGCGAGGACCTTAACCACTGCGCCACCACGCCGGGCCCGTCTCTTTTAATTTTGATTCTATATCTCCCTTTAATTCTGTTAATATTTACTTCATGTCACTACTTGTCCCGGCATTTGGTGTGTATACATTCATTTATCACTATTTCTTTTTGCTGAATGGATCCCTTAATGATTATATTTTATCCTTCTCCATCTCTTTCAATGCATTTCACTTTGACATCTGTATTAACTGATATTAAAATTCTTATAACAATAGTTTTTCTTTTCTGTTAGTATGGGATGGCCTTTTCCATTATTTCACTTCTAGTTTCCCTGCATTTCTGTTGAGGAAATATGTTTCTTGTAGACAACAGAGAGATGGTCCCTGGTTTTTTTTTTTTTAACCCAGTCCACAAATCTTTGTATTTTAATTAATGAATTTATGCCATTTATATTTAAGGTTAATAGCTATAGGTGGCGATTCGGTCCTATAGTTTTAGCATGGGTTTCTTGCTGCTTCATTTAGGTTCTCTGTTCTCTTCATTTATATAGTGTTATTCTTCTTCTTTTTTTTTTTTTTAAGCAACACTTGTAAGGCTGGTCTGGTAAAGGTAATATCTTCCAATTTTCCTTTGTTTTATCAGTTTATAATTTAAATTTCAAATACAAATAAAAGGTTTTCTGGGTATGTTTTTCCTGGCTGACAGTCCATGGATCCCCTTTGACTCTCCACCACTGCCCTTCCCACTCCTATTATACAGCATCACACTCTTACTGCTTCTGCTAATCCTCGTCTGTCTGCTTTGTCTTGTCCTCACCGAATTCCACCATCTCACTCTCCAACCAAATATATGTATTTTACAAAAGTATAAAGAGTTGCTAACACATTAAAATTAGAAAATGTATTCAAACTATATAAAAAGGAACACATAAATTTGAATTTCTAATATTTCACCTGTTTATTAGTAAGTTAATTTACATGTTTCCTAAGACATAAAATCAGGTTCATCTATGCTTTTTCAGTGTTCAATATGGATCTCAAAGTATTTCCTACTTGTTTAATAGTGGGAACTTCAGGAGCATACTATAAATTTGATGATGTCAAGTTATTGGTCTAGTGCCCTTCAATGTACAAACATGCAAAGTGGCACTTTCAATGTAAGGATTCTTTGATGAGGTAATATCCAATTAGAAGATAAGGAAAAACCCTTTTCAATGTAGTATTATTTTAAAACTGCCTGTTGGTCTATTGCATTAAATTATCTAAGTTTTGGATACATTTTAATAGTTTGTTTTTATTTGTAGTTTTTAAGTGTTCAATTAATGAATTCTATTGACTGAGAAATAAAAAAGTGAATTACAAATTTAAACTAATGAGACATTAATGCTTGCAAAAGTTTATGCTTGACTGGATTTTAACTTCTGTTTCGATTTCCTAGTTTAACAAAAAATGGTTGCATTGTTTCATGATTCTATAAAAAGTAATGCAGTTAGGGCAATGCGGATAACATACCCAGGCAAATTATGATGAGTTACATGTAAATGTACAGATGCAGTGAAGAATATAGCTACTATACACCAATCACTATCAGGGTTATGCTACGAGACGCCAACCCGAGAAAGCACACAAAAGAAACCCATCAAGCAGACCCTCCGCCAGCTAGAAGACTCACTTGCAAAAGCTCTTGTTATTTTGCAGCATTATTAGACCCTACAGTCCTTTGTCGTCTGTTGTGAAGACTTTGTTTTTGTTGGATTATATGTTGTGGTTATAACAATGCTTTCAGAAATGATTTTCAGCCAGGATTGAGAGTGAGGATGACTTGACTTATAATAGACCCTGAAAATGGATCCTGGACTGTTTCTGGTAGACAGTATTTGAAATTGTCAGGAATAGATAGCAGAAAACAACCCAGCGTATTTCTAGTGCTGGAAGTAATCTAAGGCTGATTTCTCAGTTCTGTTATCATTTCAAGCAGTCCACATTTGATCCTAGCTGAAATGTACTCTTAAAGACCTTGTGATATTTGTACGCATTAGTAAATTGAGAACTGGTATCTAGGGGAATGAGTTCAGGAAAAGTTCCCCAGTGGATCCAAAAACATGTAGGATGTCTATCCACAGGACTTTTGTTCTTTGAACCAATTGTTTATGTCTTATTGCAAATATCCTAGCTACACTTGGTAACCACAGCCTGGACAATATCTCACCACCTTTAAAATTGAGCAATCACATTATTTTCATCAAATTTCCACTTTTAAGTAAATCTGCTAGGATCATAATTTGTATACATTTTTGAACAGACATGAATAAAGAGATGCACTACTCCAAATAGGCATGTGATATTTCCAATGGTGAGGTTGTGAAAAAAGGTAAATACAGCAAAATGCAGTGTGTTGTGATTGAAGCAGGACTATTTTTATTTTACTAGAAAATCACAGTTGACTATGTAAGGCAAAATCATTTTATATATAAGTATATATGTATGTATTTTAAACTGAAAAATCACAGTGTAAATACAGAGAAAAATCTTAGGATTATTTGCTCTTTGACATGCTATCATCAAAATGGCATTCACTTTAATATCACTCTTCCTGAGGAATAATTCTTCATGTGAGTTAGTGTATGCCAAATTTTACCTTTCTGGGCTGGGTACGAGGGCCTGGTGGCTAAATACTTGTCTTGCATCTGCCAGCATCCCATATGAAAACCAGGTTGTGTCTCAGGTGCTCCTTCCCCTTCAACTCCCTGCCTGTGGCCTGGGAAAGCAGCAGAAGATGTCCCAAAGCCTTGGGACCCTGCACCTATGTGGAAGGCCCAGGAGAAGCTCCTGGCTTTGCATCTGCCACTTGGAGACACTTGGGGGCTGAACAAGCGGATGAACGGTCTTTCTCTCTGTATCTCCTTCCCTCTGTATATCTGCCTTTGCAATAAACAAACAGATACTTTAAAATTTTGCTCATCTTTCCTTAATTTTTTTCTTGTAGATTCTGTTTTTGCCTTACAAAGGTGGACATTTAAAACAGTGCTTAAGATGCTACTTGGAACTTTTCCATATTTTATCAGAGTTCCTGAGTTCAACTTTGCTTCTACTTCTTCCTACCTTAGCACAAGTAGATGAAAGCAGATAGCAGTTTAGTTATCAGGGTACTTGTTATCACGTGAAAGACTTGGATTGAATTTCTCATTCCTGGCTTCAAATTGGCTCTACCCTGTACATTACACGTTTGGAAATTGAACCAATGAACAAAATGATTGTGTCAATGCCTTTCAAAACTTTACATCTAAACAAACAAATCATGTAAGTGCTTCCTTGTAAATTGCAAATATTCCTTATAGTCTTTTAAATTACTGTTCCTTCAGTTGCCATGATCATTTTACAGAATTATAGATTTCCATAACTTTTATAATTACATATATTTTAATGGTTAATTCAAAAATAAATTGAATTTAAACTACCCCATTGAAGGTAAACTTTCGAGAACCTATGAAAATTACTTTCATCACAAGTCATTTTTTTTTCGTGAAATGCTATTCCTTGGAAAGAGTGATTCACATGCCATTCATGCTTTACTATATTATTGCCGTCTGAAATTCAGAAGTGACAGCAGTTAAAATACTGAAAACCTTTAAAATAACATCTAAGCTATGAGCTTCAGCCATAGATGTAACTTGAAAAAACACCTAGTAACTGAAATTTAGAGTAAGAAAATAATATGCTGTCAAAATACTGGTGGAGTATTAAAATATTGTCATTTCAAGTTGTTGATGAATACTAAGATTCTGGTTCTATTTTAAGTGAAAAAAGGCATTCTTACATGCTGTCTTAATATATATTTCCTTTTAATTTATTTTAAAGATTTTATGAGTTGAATTATCTGGAGTAGTAATTCTACAAATAGCAATATTTTTCCAATTAAGAAGTATATGTTGCAACCCTTACTAAACTTTGAACTGTGCTTCACTCCTAGTTAATTCTTAAAATTTTTATTTTTCATGATGCAGTTTTCATAGGCTCAGAGGCTTTTCCTCCCACCCTCCTCATGTCCTCTCTCTCCCATTGTTTTCCCCTGTAGTATTGCAAATGTGTAGTCCTTCATCAGCAGTCACAAGTTAAGCTACATAAGGAAATTGAATGCACAAAGGAAACAAGCTAACAGCTATTCATTTATGTAATCCTCCAATGTAGCTTGAAATATTTTAATGATTCCTTGTTTGCTCAATTTTACCATTGCCTGCTTTTGCTTGTTACACCCAATTTCTCCCTTTTACTCCAGCAACAATGTTAAATTAACCCTTAAATAACTAGTCCTAGGAAATAATTTGAAATTCTTAAGATGTTTCCTGTACTACTTGGGACTGGAAACATTTGTTTCTTAAATAGTATAATCCAATTCTGTTTCTAATTTTGATAGAAATAATTTCTGTTTTCTTTTTGTATGTCTCCATAGTTAGCTTCTAGTCCAGCAGCTTTAGTGGATTACACAAACTCACACTGCCTTCTCTTTATATACTTTCTTGATGTCCCAGTATCTCAGGTTTTATCATGTGTTACTGAATCTGATCATAATCTTGCATTATTCCCTATATTTGTATAAAAGAAGACAGAATTATGTCTTGCAATATTTTTTAAAGATCTATTTACTTATTTGAAATGCAGAGTGACATCTAAGAGGAGAATGAAAGATAAAATTATCTTTAAAAAAAGTATTTATTTTTATTGCGAAGTCAGATATACAGAGAGGAGGAGAGACAGAAAGGAAGATCTTTCATCTGATAATTCACTCCCCAAGTGACCACAATGGCCGGTGCTATGCTGATCTGAAGCCAGGAACCAGTAACTTCTTCTGGGTTTCCCACTCAGGTGCAGGGTCCCAAGGCTTTGGGCTGTTCGACTGCCCGTTTAGGCCACAAGCAGGGAAATGGATGGGAAGTGGGGCAGTTATGTTATTCACTGGTTCACTAAAGGCCCAACACTTTGAGCTGCACGAGGCTGAAGATAGGAGTCAAAAGCTCTGTACGGGTCTTTCATATACATGGTAGGGACTCAAGAGCTTGAGTCATCCTCCACTGATTTCCAACATATGTTAGCAGGGAACTGGTTTGGTAGCAGAGCATCTGACTCAACCTTTGCTCTTATATGGAATGCCATTGTTGAAAACAACAATTTAACTCATTGAGCATTAATATGTCCCCCACACTTATGAGTTTATTCTAAGAATAATACTTCAGTCTCCTTTATATTGTGGATTCAATGAATAACCAAGTGTCTATGCTTTTGTGTGTAATTTGATTATTTTTTCTGTTTCAAATAGATTTGTGGAATATTAGCTAAAATAAGGCAACAGCAATTCATCCATAGGATTTCATATAAATGAAATTTTAAAATGACTTTTTTAAAATCTTTAGGCATATACAAAATGTGTTTAAATCCATAAATACATTTTTTTTAGTTTTAATCTGGATTACATATAATTATTAATTCTCCCAATAACTATTTAGCATAAATATATAGGCAACACATGCTAAAGTTTGAACAACTGCTTTTAAATTTTGTGTTTTCCTTTGTATGCTACAATATTCAAAATGATCATTTCTAGATTTAAAATAATTATTGTATTCTATCAAAATATTTATTTGGAATATTGTTTCTCAATTCAACCGAAATGATTTCACAGCATATTGCAAATTAAATGATGTTTCACATAAGATAGGATGGATTTAAGGGACTTCTCTTTGAGACAATGGTTTTTTAAAATTTTTAAACAGGTGTGGGTGAGCGTGGCTCACGCAGAAAAGCACACTCAGATCTAGTGTCTCAGGTGCCACAGGGAACCAAGCTCTTGCACTGCCCCCTGCTGACTGCCAGAACATGCCTTAGCGGGAAGTGCAGAAGCAGAGCTGCACTCAGACACAGGTCAAAGACCTCCAAAAATTGTCTTCACTGTTCAGCCAAAAGGATAAAGATTTTTTTTCTGCCAGGGCCCAGTGCAGTAGCCCAGTGGCTAGAGTCCTCATCTCACACGTGCTGGGATGCCAAATGGCCACCCGTATTGATCCCTGTGGCCCCACTTCCCATCCAGCTCCCTGCTTGTGACCTGGGAAAGCAGTCGAGGACAGTCCAAACCCTTGGGAATCAACCCACGTAGGAGACCCAGAAGAAACCTTGGGCTCCTGGTTTTGGATTGGCTCAGCTCTGGCCATTGTGGCCACTTGGAGGATGAGTCAGGCGATGGAAGACCTTCCTCTCTGGCTCTCCTCCTTTCTGTATATCCAACTTTCCAGTAGAAATAAAGAAACTGCTTCAAAGTAATTGCATAATTATTTGCATTTCTTTCATTGTAGTATAACAGGAAAAACAAAATTTCTTCATTGGAGGGAAGTCACTAAAAACACTCAAGACAGACACTGAGTACTTTAGAGGAGAGTAAATAGAAATATTGAGAGAGGAAGCTGTTGATTGAAAGGTGTTGCTATGTCATGGGGACAAGTTCAGTGAAATATTTAGAAGAGGAAGACCTTACATTAAATCTGTTCCAGAAATTAGGGAATTTGTTTTATTTTTCTTCTTTAAATATTTATTTATTTATCTGAAAGTCAGAGTTACAGAGAAAGTGGGTCCAGTGGGATAAAAAAGTCATTCCATCTGCTGTTTCAGTCCCCGAATGATCATGATTATGGACCATGAAAAATCAAGGTGCAAGGGACACCATCTACATCACTTGGGTAAGTGGCAGAGGCTCAAATATCATAGTCTGCTGCGTTCCCGGCTACATTCACAGGGATCTAACTTGGAAGTGGAAAACCTTGGACTTTAATAGGGATGCATTCAGGATGCCAGGTTTGCATTTAGCAGTTCAACCTAATGCACAGCCATGTAGTTAATAAGAATTATCTGTAGAATTTTGGAAACTGTTACATTAAAACAAAAACAAAACTTTGTAGCAAAAAGTCAGATAAAATCAAACTCTACTGATGTTAAGCCAACCCGATGTTTACCGATCACTCTTTATGTGTCTACTACTTGACAGAGAGCTACCCAAAGAAGGTGAGAGACTCGCATAGCTTCCCAGCACTCGGTAGCATGGATTAATTTGCAGAAATGGAACAATCAGGATAAGACCAGAAATCAATGGTACTTGATGAGAGAAATGGATTTCTGATGAGAAGTGAAAAATAACATTTTTACATTGTGCTCACATTTAGACATTGCTCATGAAAAGTAAAAAAAAAATAAAATTTTTACAGTGTGCTCAGATTTTCTCCCTAGTGGATGATAGCGCAGTAGAACTCTTTAAACATTGTTGGAAGTGGCGATGCGTGGTGATGGCTGGTGATGTATTACACTAATATTTTTTTAGAGTGACAGCACTCTTGATGATGTATTATACTAATATTATAGTTTATCACATGGGCAGTACTCTGATGATGCATTACAGCAATATATCATCAAAACAGTTGTGTTTATTTTCTTTCTCACTAATCTAAGTCGAGTTCAGAATTTGTTAAAGGAGTAAATCTGGATCTTTGATCCATTTTTTATACAGAAAAAATACTGTTAAGAGAAAATATAGCATAGTTACAATAAAAAGGCAACTAGCAACAAAAATTATCATGATTTAGCACTTAATGTTTATATCTTTAAAGTTCACCTTAAAATGAGTTTTACTTCATATCTGCACAGTAATATTTTATATGCATTGTGTTCACAATGGCACATTTTTGCCCAGAAAACAAGATGTTAAGGTGGAAATGATTTATTATGCAATTCAAGGACTGACAGATGAAATAATGCCAAATTGTTACTGTTAATGGTCTTCCCCAAGTTAAAAGGCACTCCAGTATAATAAGGAAAGTTTACTTAAGACTTCCTCATTTTGGAAGCAATCAGGACACTTTGCTGTAGATAATTAAGGAATTAAAAGAACAAGAAAGACTATGCCACTTATTTAAGGGTATGACAGTAAAGAAAAGAAAGTTGGGGGTGGGGAGGTCAAAGCAGAGCTGACTAGAAGGTTTTATTGGTAAGACTCAGCAATGCTAGCACCTGCAAGTGAGTTGTAGCGGAGCTACAGCTGTGAGATGCATGCTTAGGTACACAAGATAATCACAAAATGGGTTCTGGACTGGGAAACAGTCTGCATGATCATTAATTACTCTAAATAAGAATGCATAGTGATCTTTCAATCACTGGACTCAACATTTTCTCACTATTAGTCGTTTAGAAAAAAAATCCTTGTGTTCATTGCATTTTGAAGTGTGCCTACAGCTGGAAGGAAAACAATCATCAAGCAATATTGGATAATCTGCAAGAGGATACTTTAAGACACTTTCAAGCTGAATGTATATATCCATAGAAACATCGTGTGAATATGCACATACAAGCATACTTTTATATCTATGTTTTTTTAAAGGCAAATATTGCAATATTAAAGGAGATGGAGAAAATGAGTTGACAATGCATGTTTCAGCTTAGTTATGGTCCTGAAGATTTTGAAAAATTAAAGACAATTAAAGAAAATTCAAATTTAATAACTATGTTATGCATAAGAACATTTCACAATAAAGGTAGCATATTTGTTTATTTTTTTATTGGAAAGGTAGATTTACAGAGAGAAAGAAAGATTTTCCATCTGCTGGTTTACTCCACAAGTGGCTGCAATGGCTGGAGCTGATCCAACCCAAAGTCTGGTCCCGGGAGCCCCTTTAGGGTTTTTCTACAGGGGTACAGAGTTCCACGGCTTTGGGTCACCCTCCACTGCCCTTCTAGGCCACAAGCAGGGAGCTGGATGGGAAGTAAGGTGGTTGGGACAGGAACCAGTGGTTCTATAGGATCTTGGTGCTTGCAAGGCAAGGATTTAGCCACTAGGCCACCGTACTAGGTGCTGCCTGGATTATTACTATCCAACATTTTAAGCCATGCGTAAGGTGAAAATAAAAAAATAAAAAACTGATAAATGAAATCCATCAGCAAAATGCTACTTAATGAAAAAGTTCTATTGTGGAAGAAAGTGTACCTTGTTCACAACTAGGATTAAACTGAATTAAACTAGTATTTAAATGAAAAATTAAAAAAAAAAAAACCCAGAAGATCATAGGGTCAGATGTAACACTTGTCCTACTGTTTTATACTTCTTTGGGGAATCAGAAATGGCCTAACTTCCACAGAAGGCCTGCCTAGGACCACATCTTAAGATCGAGTTTCTATTCAGAGTCTTGGACATTAATGAAATGATAGAGAAGAAAAAACAAAAACAACCTGACTTTGTTCTTCAGCATTTCACACCTCATGTTGATTCTGAGTTGTTCACTTGTAAAATATATTTGATCCCTCGGTGATGTGACCATCCATATTCTAGGTAATTTTATGTAGTACAAATATATGTTTCTTACCCTTTATGTACAACAATTTTCTGCAGTAGCAAAAATACCTAATCCACCATGCTTACCGTTCCTGAAAGTAGTGTGCTAGTAAATGTCACGTGGTCAATCCCAGCTTACCAACTGAGAACGCAGGAAAAGCCAGTCATGTGGTGATAGTTGTCATTATCTCGAGTGTCCTTCTGCAGCTCATAAGTATTTGTTTGCCACAATTTGCCTATTTCTCATTTTTACATCACAGATCATCACAGATTAAGAATACTTAAAATATTGCCTATAATTCTCTTTATCCTTAGCCTAATGCTGACTCTATAATGCACTTCCTGTTTGAGCAAAGACTCCAAGTATGATTTACTATAAAGCTGATAGCATAACTACATATTTGTCAGATTCACAGGTCAGTTCAAATAATAGTTTCTTTCTATTCATATATTCATAACATGAAAGCGGGCCAATCACAACGTATGGGATTTCTCAAATGATACAGAAAATGAAGTGATCAAAATATAGTGTAGGTTTATTGTTAAACCCACCAAGTAGAAACGTTGCCACATATTATTGAAGTTCAACATCAGCTCGTACTGCCACATACACAAAAATGACAAAGAAATAACAGGGAATTAAAGTGCAGACAATTAAACACACCTGGTGGTAATAAATTTGCTCTCAAGTAGCTATAAGTAGCTTGCTTTCCTCTAGTTCCATTAATAGTTGATTTTCCGGCCAGGTGCACTATTGATCGATTTGCACTGAAGCCATTTCTTCCTCATTAGCTTTGCAAACTTTTTCTTTGCCTCAATTTTCCTCAGATACAAAAGACATGCAGAATTATGGGAGAGTTGTTGCTTAGCAACACTCATTCCTATAACTGCAATGTTTGAGCACGCAATGTTACCATTTTGAAGGAAGGTCAGATGCCTTTCTGTTTCCAGTGAGTACTCCATTAGTTACCTTAATAAGGTAATTAGTTATTTTAAATTACATTTATCATACCTGAAGTTTTAGTTTTTTATAATTACACATAGGTTTATTGTGATTGGATCATATCCTTACCATATATCCAAAATCTTGTACTTGGTCTTTAAAAAAAAGTACTTTTTCTTATTTTTTAAAACTTCTTTTAACATCCCAAAAGAAGTTTTGGGATTTGTTGTTGCAATAATAGTTTTTCTCCCTTTATCTTCATAAGATTTAGAAAGTTGGGAAGTTTAAGGGTAAATTAAATATCTGTAGTGAATTACTATATGCTGTTACTGATGTTTTGTTTTTATGCACATGTATATACTAATTATAATATCCTTACAAAGTATAATGTAAAGTTTCACCTGTCTTTTCTAATATTTAAGATTCACATATGTGCAAATATAGAAAATAAGGTGAGACCCACACTGAAAACATGGCAGGGGACAATACACACGCACAACTGTTTCAAAGAAAAAAACATGTTCTGGATTAGAGAAAATTGAATCTATCACTGGAAACAAATTAAAGTAGCTACTACATTTTCTTATATCAGAAAATAAATGTCAAGACACTTGAGTATGTAGAATTTGGATTATAAGAATTATATCAATACCCTGAGTATTTGTTTTAGAAAATTAATTTCTATTAATACCATGGACATTAATCTTAAATGGGTTATTGTTATTTATTTTTAATGATGGAAGTGGGCTGAAGTTTAGCAGTTTAGGAGATACCAATCACCAAAATATGTTCTTGTGTATTTGGTGGGTAGTTCCACATATGCAAATCTAAAGACCCCTAATAAAAAGTGTTTCATTTTTCCTATTTTATCATCAATTTTAAAATTGATAATTAGTATTATTTTGGATTGGTGCAGTTATTATGTAATGGGTAAATTATTATATGCTAAAATTTCTTTTTCAAATTATTTTCTTCGTACACATGGGGTGGGGATCCTTTATAATGTGTCACATTGGGGACATTTGGGCTTTTTAATGGCTTTTTATTTTTTTCTTGGTAAGAATGACAAAGAGGATGGGAGAAGGAGGAGAAGGAAGGAAGTATTTTCCACCTACTGGTTCAGTGTTCAAATGATGACAACACCTACAGTTGTGGATTAACCTGGCTAAAGTCAGGAGCCAGGAACTCCATCTGGCTATCACCCTTGTGTGGCAGACAAACACACTTGAGACATCATTCAGTGACTCTGGGCATGTTGATAGAGAGCTGGAGTGGAAGTGACCCAGCCCAAGCTTTGCAGTATGGACTTCCTATTTCAGAACAGTGGCTTCACCATATGCTGTGATACCAGCTGAAAACTCAGTAGCTTTTTGGAGAAAAAAGAAAGAAAAAAGCTGTGACTTGCATGATAATGTGGAACAGAAATGACACTATTGTAATTTACATATTATTAGAAATAGGTTTTTAAATTAAATATTAAAAAGCATTTACATAGAAATATTTTTTTCAGAGCGTATTTATATATTTTTAATGCTATTGTTTCAGGTTGAAGAAATATTTGGTTTTGTTTGGAAAGAATATTTTTCCTTTTCGATGACATCCTTGTGTTTTCTGTTGAGAAAGTGGATTTAAATCTGCACAACTGACAGAAGAGATGCCAAGAAAATTGACACAGCAGCATAAACATTCTCTGGGTCTCAGGCATCGATGTAGTAGCTATTTGATGTGAACTTTAGCAAAGCAGCAAGACCTGAGTGACTTCATACAACAGAGAATTTATCACACAGTGTTGGAAGTACTCCTTAGCTGCTGGGCATCCAAGGCCTGGGTGTCTTTACTACAATCCCTGCCTTGATTGCCATGGGTCATTCTTCCTGTATCTGTCTTCTACTGGCCTTTTTTTTGTAAAAAATATAATGGTCATGGGGCCAGCATGGTGCTGTGTTGTTCTGATCCCCTGCTTGTGTCACTGGAATCCGGTATGAGCATTGGTTCACGTCTTGGTTGCTCCACTTCTGATCCAGGTGCTTGCTTGTGGCCTGGGTAAACAGAGGAGAATGGCTCAAGTCCTTGCAGCCCTGGATCCACATGAGAGACCTTTAAGTATTTCCTGGCCTCTGGTTTTGGATGGGCTCAGTTCTTGCCATTGCAGCAGTTTGGGAAATGAACCGATGGTTAGACAATTCCCCTTTTCACCCACTATCTTTTCTTCTTTATGTAAATCTGCCTTTCAAATAATAATGAATACACTTTAAAAATATCACAGTCACAGTAGATCAGAACTGATGCTGTTACATAACAATCTCATTTTAACAAATTATATGCTGAAGACCTATTTACCAAGTAAAGACCCCTTTACTGGGTGTTACATCATTATCATTTCTTTTGCTGGGGAATGGGGTAGAGTGGTGTGGGGTGAGGTTAATGTAATTCAACACAAAACAGAAGGTGAAGGCCAAAGCACAAGAACATATTGAGTTTTGGAAAACTTTGGAAGGGGAAATTTATCACTGTTTTCATCATATGGAAAATGTGATGTTCAATTAAACCGCTGCCTTATAATCTTAAAGATGGAAATAAGTGATAACAAAGTTGTGTTTTCTGCAATTTATGCATATTTAAAATTATAAAATTAACAAAATATCTGTAAAATATATTGTATTATCGCTTGAGAAGATCACTAATAATAGCACATCTACGAAAACAAAAGGCAAAATAACATTTATAAAACTAATATTAGAAAACAAAAATAAGCTGCATAAAATAGACCAGACATTCCATTGTTGCCAATATTAACTGGATCCTTTGTCCACATTGAACAGGGAGATTCTATTATAAATAGGTCATTCAGAAGCAAGGCCAAATTTAGTTTATGAATGGAAAAAATTTATGTTCGTAAAAGCCAAATTATGCTAAAGCTCACTTCTTGGTTTGATCTAAAAGAAGAAGTGAAAGAAATCCTTAGATGGCGTCTGGTGATTAACCTTGGTCCTTTAATTTTTGTAGAAAGATAAAAATTCGTATGTATTGGGATCATTGGCAGATGACTTGGCTTGCTTATTGTATCTGGAAGGAAAAAGACTAAAACTTCAGGACCAAAATTACCTGGGAACACTTATTTGTTAAACTATTTTCACTTGTAGATTATTCCGGACTAAAGAATACAGAGTAAAATTTGTCGTATGTATCTTAGGTAATTCTCACCTGATGGCAGGAGAAACGATTTACTTTATGATTGTGGCATTCATAAAATACCACACATTCTAAATTAATTTAGAATTAATTTCCTCTTTGTCATGCTCAGATATCTAAATTAATAAATCTAGCAACTGACTGAAGCATACCAACAAAAAATTTATTAGTTAGCTCTGTGATCTGTAATATGTAACCCACCAAACCCATTCCTAATGCTATCTATTGGAAATTTTAGCTAGATGTTCTGAAAGAGAAGAATGGATACAATTATATGACATTATCTAAAATGAGATCAAATTACTGAAACTGGTTTGGTAGTTTTGGTATATTTTTAAATCTAAAGAAAAGTTTTACAGAAGTACAATTTTTCAAAAAGGTTAGTATTGTTCAAAATCATTGCAGGCCATGTTTTTATCCATTAATTGTATTATACAATATCTAGTTGTAGCAATAATTATATATATTATGAATATAATATGTATATATGATGCAATATTCTTTTCTATGTGTCATATTCCATTAACACACATGTTTGTCAATACAAGTATTTCAAGGGACTCTTCAAAACAAATGTTAATATTTACGGGCATTAAAGGATAACAGCAGGAAGTTTTGAGACATAAACCGGAAGTTCAGGAGAACAAAACAAGATGAACCAATGGGAACGGGGAACTATGTTATTAAAAAGAACCACCTATCAGCATTGATTTTGTCCTTTTCTTAAGATTTTTTTTTTTTTATTAAAAGGCAGATACACAGAGAGGAAGATACAAAGAGGAAGATCTGTGTCCTCCCCTTTCATAGCCAACAATGATACCTATTCTGATTTTTTGATGAAACATCCAAAAGAATATTCTTACCTAAATCTGTAAATGATGTCTGCTTCACTCAAAGAATGATTAAAAAGTAACTATCGCATTGTGCTAAACAATTGTTGGTAATCTTTATGGTGAATCATATAGATAAAATTAATGTTATACTTGCTTACATTTGATAACCTGTAAGAAAGGTAAATATTTGAGTGCATAGATACTACTAACAACCTTTGATTTACTGCAATTTGAAAAGTATTTCTGGCTTTGTTCTGTGTATTACAGAAATAACTGTCAAGTATTTTAATAAGCATTAGTGAGCAAACCCTTGTGAAATGAAGAGAGTGGCAATCAGTAAGTTAGATATAAATGCTTTATATCCAGGACCTGGCAAAGTTAAGTTTTAGCGTTCCATCCTTTATACCTGCATTTAAATAAGGAATCTTGCAAGCAGGTAAAAAACTGAGAGAGAGAGAGGGAGACAAAAGTTGATGATAAACCTGACTGATAAGACCGCAGGAAATTTGCAAACACACTCAGAAACACCATTGGAAATTAAATGAATATTCCATTTTCATTAATGTATAGATACAACAAATGCATAAATTGTTCTCATAGAAGTACATGTTATGAAATTTGTAAGTATTGATTCATATATTCAAATGATAAAATATTTTAGTCAATGTATTGCTTTTAAAGAAGTATTATGTACTTTTATTGCAAAGGCAGATCAGATTCATGGAGAAAAGGAGAGACTGAAAGAAAGAAATTCCATCTGTATCTATACATTTATAAATGTATGTGTATGTAGATGTGTAGATGCAGTTATTTAAACTTATTTTTCTGTATAAATATATTTTTATATGGATATATATACATATGTATATATAATTGATATTTTAATTTATTTCTCTGATATGTCCAATAGGATGGTATAATAAGTGATAATAATATTTGTTTTTATCCTTTTCAATCATACATTTTCTTTTTTAAAGATTTATTTTTAAAATTTTTTTGGAAAGTCAGATATACAGACAGGAGGAGAGAGAAAGAGAAAGATCTTCTGCTGATTCACTCCCCAAGCACCACAATGGCCAGAGCTGTGCCCATTCTAACACAGGAGCCTGGAGCCTCTTCAGGGTCTCCCATGCGGATGTAAGATCCCAAGGTTTGGGGCCATCCTCAACTGCTTTCCTAGGTCATGAGCAGGGAACCAGGATTAGAACTGGCACCCAAATGGGATCCTGGGACATGCAAGGCAAGGACTTTAGCTGCTAGGCTATCGAGCTGGGCCCCTCCAATTGTACATTTTCCAAGAGCATATTTTTTATTAGAAAGGTAGAGAGAAAGAGAGACATACAAATTTTCTGTCCACTGCTTCACTCCCCAATTGGCTTCAATGGCCAGAGCTGAGTCAATTAGAAGTCTGGAGCCAAGTGCTTCTTCTGGGTTTCCCACATGGATGCAGTGTCCCAAGATTTTGGGCAATACTCCACTGCTTTCCCAGGCCACATGCAGGGAGGTGGAGAGGAACTGGAGCAGCCAGAACACCAACAGGCATCAATATCGAATCTTGGCACTTGCAAGGTGAGGATTTAGCCATTGAGTTATTGAGCTGGAACGTATGTGTTGCTTTATGTTATAAAATTATTACTAATTACAGTCCTGGTACGGTAGCCTAGTGTCTAAAGTCCTTACCTTGAATGTGCCTGGTTCAACTCTGGTGGTTGTGGCCACTTGAGGAGTGAACCAGCTGGATGAAAATCTTTGTCTCTCCTTCTCTCTATGAATCTGACTTTCCAATGAATATAAATTTTCTTTACAAAATTACTAGTTACTAAATTCAGTTGCAAACATTTTTGTCCCAAGCATGTTTGTCCCAAACAGTGAATTTGCTCTTTGGAACACTCAAATTGCATGTCAGTGCCTGGTTCTAGTCCAGGGTCCAATTCTCATCTAACTGCTTGCTGAGGCTCACCCTGTCTTGGACAATTTTTTCCTAATAACATCACCTATTAAATGATGCAAACAAATTGCAAAAATAAGAAAAAATAAACAGGCAAATGTTTCTGTTAATAATTTATGTTTTAAACATATCAACTGCGTGCATTGCCATTTCCACTAGTCTCATCAACCACAAATTGATTATTCAAAGAGATGGAAAAACTGAATACTTCCAAACACATCTTACTAGACATAAAAATCATGATTTTTTTCAAATCAAAAGATATTACAATGAACAAATCCCTAATCCTTTCACATTAGTTTTGATATACTGAAAGGTCCAACTTATTTTCACATTGAATACTGTTTCGTATAAAAAGAATCATATATCAAAGACAGTTTGAGCTTATTTAAGGCTTGCAAGAGAGATTTAGCATAGGGATGTCAACTTCTAATTTAGCTTCTTAAAAGAAAATGAAGCAGAAAATGACACAATCATTTTAGAAGAGGTGAGTTTTTTCATAAAATTTGACTTATATTTCTGAATAAATAAACCAGTATTGACAAATGGCAAAGAACATGCATAGGAAATCTTACAACTGTATTTTAGAATGCTTGGTTGGAGGACCCCACATGAGATCCCATATGGGCATCAGTTTCTTGTACTGGTTGCTTCACTTCCCATTTAGCTCCCAGTCTGTGTCCTGGAAAAGCAGCAGAGGTGGCCCAAAGTCTTGAGACCCAGCATCTACATGGAGCTAAGGAAGAGAGGCGGGGTATGAGGGGGAGATTGGTGTGGGGAGAAAGAAAACCAGCCTGCCAACATTGCATATTAGATTTTAGGTATTTTGAAAACCCGGGCAGATTTGCAGACAGCACATAAACAAAATTAAGGAAAATAGAGAATACAAAATAAAGCATGTTCAAAAATAGCAACTTTAAGTTTACTTGAAATAAATTAATATGCAATCACACTGAATGTAGAATCCTTGCAGGAAAGACATCATCAGGAACATGACGGGAAGACGCAGGGCTGACCTAGAGTAATATTTGTAGAGGAGGTATTTGAGAGAGAGGAGCAGTGATGGGTACTTGGCTTCAGTGTGTAAACTGATCACTGGTCAAGCAATCGAGCATTAAGGCAGGCTGGACTCTGGCTTTGTGAGCCTCATTTGTACGGTTAAAGCATTTATAGCTTGACATGTTCAAGAGAGCATGTTCTGTCTGATACAACTAAGGACTAAGCTTCACGAGTCTGCAATTACGTGACCTTGTAGAATTTTACCCTCAGTGTAGCTGAATCATATGAATGTGAAAGAATCACCTCTCTGCTTGGTAAGGATACTATCTGGAATTTAACCTTGTGGTTTGAAAACGTTTGGCAACAGACGCTTCAGAATTCATGTCTGTGGAGTGCCATCCTCTCTTCACTGATTAGGGGACTAAAACCTGAGTCGTGATTACCTCCACACTGTGTAGTAGAACAGTGCTTTACCTGCTCCCTTCACAAAGATTCCTTGATATGTGTGATTGAGGCAGTGTTTAGGCAGTAGGCAGCATTTGTGATAAGATTATGTTTGGAGGAGGACAAGATTTAGTGGATTAGGTTTATGTAAGTTAAACCTGGACTTGAGGACACAACTATAAATCCAAAATGTGTGGGTTCCCACAGGTGGTAGGAATGCAGAACAATTGGACATTTTGTCAAGTTACCCATCCAGTGTGTCCTTACAGATGGTGTTCTGGATCATTGGGGCATAAGGACATTCTCACTTTCTGGCATTCACAGTCCACAAGCAGAGTTGTACCGTTTTCAGGAAGGATGTAAGATCTGGGATAGATAACCAGACTAGGAGTTTGGGGATAAGAAATAATGCTGTAATTCAAAGAGGAAGAAGCAACACAATTTTTTTTTTTTAGTACTTTGTACTGTAAAGTACTGAGCAAATTGAATTCTCAGAAATGAAATCCTGTTTAAAAGCAAGAATAAAAGGTAAAATGGCTTGATTCTGAGGTATAGCTAGAGTGTTGAGCTACTTGAACAGCTGCAAATTCTGAAACTGATTTATGCCAATGGAAACAAGAGTTGAGCTTATGGATCAGGGAGTCTCACCAGAAACATGATGGGAGTCCTAGCAGGATGATGCCTTGCCTTTACTATACAGGTTATTAGAACTGTCAGCTATACCATCATAAATTATATAATTCTAAAACTTCCTAAGTAAACCTAGTGGCTAAAGTTCTCACCTTGCATGTGCTGGGATCCCAAATGAGCATTGGTTCATATCCTGGTTGCTCCCCTTCCCTTCCAGCTCCCTGCTTGTTGCTTGGGAAAGGATAGCCCTAAGCCTTGGGACCCTGCGTTGGTGTGGGAGACCTGGGAAAAACTTCTGGTTTTTGGCTTTGGATTGGCACAGCTCCGGCCGTTGCAGCCACTTGAGGAGTGAGCCAGTGAGTGAAAGATCTTTATCTCTGTAAATCTGCCTTTAGAATAAAAATTAATAACTCTTAAAAAAACTTCCTCAGTAATCTAGGTTAGTAAATTATGAAAAATTTTTGACAGCCAATAAATTGCTTGCTTATGCAATCTAAGAAATCATGTAAATTACATGTACGCAGACTTTTTGTTCAGAGAAACAAAATCCCTGAATAGCCTTGAGTATGTGTTTGCAATATCTGTGTGGTAACTAAAATCAAATTTATGAGATATCATGCTTTTATTATTTTTAATGATTATATTACATTAAGACTGTGGATATTTGAAGCCACATTCTTAGCTAATTTTGTAAATTGATCAAACACTCCTTGGAAAGATACATTTTTTGTTGTACATATAGTTGGATGCCTTATTTCAAATAGTTGGTGCTTGTATAATTAAGTGACCATAAAATTCTGAGTTTAAGCATCAGTAATGTCCTCATGAAATTACTGTGAAAGGGCCATTGCTTTTTCCCGAGAAGCTTTATTTGAGAAACATCACAGGCATTTTACGTGTCTATGTGAGGCTGAGTGTAGTAGGGACATTCACATATTGACAGGGCTCTCCTTGTATAAGAAAAACTACTGAGTTAAGGAGAGGACTACAATTACTGATTTGTTTCCGAAGAACAGTATTTAAGCTCATGTCTCTTTATTCATCTACAAATATCTGAAAGTCCAAATTCTACATTTATAGCTCAAAAAACAAACACAAAAATCAACACATAATAACTAGAGCAACTTTTTATTATTATCATTAAACTGCCTCTTTCTTCAGTATGACACGAAGCTTCAGCTGGGACTGGACTGCTGATCCTGCTGCTCTTGGCCAATCATTACTTTGTTTTGTTTGGTAAATCTCTATGACAGTTTTATTGCATGCTGAAAGTAGAATTGATCCTAGCCTTAGTTCACTTAGATTGTCTTTCAGAGGATACAGATATTCCACAATAAAGAGAACATTCAAAAGAAGTAAAATCAAATGTAATCTTAGCTCAATGTGAAGCTTTAGCTTTTAAGTTTTTATTATAATGCAACTTTTTGAACTATAGCACCCATTTAGAATAAATAAAGCTTGCTGGGAATAAAACTCAATACATACTTTATTCTTTACTAACATGACCTCAAGATCATTTTAAATTTTCTCATTGTACTTTCAACTTCATGCTTGCAAACCAGTCCAAATAGACTGGGAAGCTACATCCTGCGCACCAGCTTCTTGCAAGAGTTGTCTGCTAACTTCAAAAGAAATCTTAAATGATTTCTTAAGGAATTATGGGAATTGTAGTGTATTGTCATCTTTCCTGGAATAACTCCAGCCTTGCTATGGTTTATTTTTCTTTGTTTTTCTTTTTAATATTTTCTAAAATAGGATTCGTGCCTACACAGTGGTAGCTACTGTATTATTAATTAGAAATGCATATGCATTTGATCTCAAAGATGAAGAGATAAAACATTTAACTCCCTCTGTGATAAATGTTTCAGTAGACTCCTGTGAAGAATCCTGAAGAAACACATTTACACAGGTAAGCAAGAATGGAAAGGCTAGGATCTGCTTTTTAATAAGGAGTTACAATCGAAGCTAAACAAAGTGAGCCAGCTCATGTTCAGACAAAAGAGGCTGAGGCAAAGTTTTAGGCATGGAGTACCACAATGGATTTTAGTAAGAGAGATATTGAAATAACTGTGAGTAAAGAATAGTTTCATCTAAGTTAATAATAATAGAAATAAAATAATAGGATTGTAATGAAGAGATTCTATGCAATATCACATAACATCATATAAATCAGATTGATTTTATTTCTTTTATGTTTCACTTTTTATAAATAGAAAACTACAAATGAAGGTGCAGATAATGTAACGAGTGGATTGAGGTCCCACTTGAGACACTGTTATCTTTAATTTGATTTTCAGTTATTTGACTTCCTAAACAGGTTCCTACTAATCTGCGTGGGCAAACAGTGCAATAAGACTCGAAAGCGTTGAGTCCTGCACCAGCGTGGAGGATGAGAGTGGAGTTCCTGGCGCCTAGCTTCTATCTCTCCCAATACCAGCACTGGCCTTTTGGGGTGTGAGCCCTCAAAAAGAAGATGATTCTATGTTTCTATCTCATTCTTTTTTTGTGTCACTCTACCTCTCAAATAAAATGAGTCTTTGAAATTACATTAAAACAAGTTAAAAACTTAATAGTTAAATGAGTGAAGATAGGGATTAGCACAGGAGGTCCATGATAGATTATTATTATTATTATTTTATTGGAAAGGAGGACATACAGAGAGGAGAGACAGAGAGGAAGATCTTCCGTCCGATGATTCACTCCCCAAGTGAGCGCAACGGCCGATGCTATGCCGATCCCAAGCCAGGAGCCTCTTCCGGGTCTCCCACACGGGTGCAGGTTCCCAAGGCTTTGGGCCGTCCTTGACTGCTTTCCCGGGCCACAGGCAGGGAGCTGGATGGGAAGCGGGGCTGCCAGGATAGAACCGGCGCCCATATGGGATCCTGGGGGTACAAGGTGAGGACCTTAACCACTTGCGCCACCGTGCCGGGTCCCATGATAGATGTTTTTTAACTTGCTCAATGAAGAAGATGAACTATCATTCAGCTAATACGTAAAGAAATTAACACATGAGAAGAAAGATGTGCTTCATGACCACATATAAGAAATGTTATTTAATAAACCATCAGGCACAAGTTGAAATATAATATCCAGACTAAAGATAGAAGTAAGTATTTTGGGGTCAACTGTTGCAGCTGAGCAGCTGAAGTCCTCACCTTGTATGTGCCAGAATCCCATATGGGTGCCAGTTCTAATGCTAGCAGCCAGCCCCACTTTACATACAGCTCTCTGCTTTTGACCATGGGAAAGCAGTCCACAGCCCAAAGCCTTGGGACCCTGTACCTGCATGGGAGACCTGGAAGAGGATCCAGGCTCCTGGCTTCGGATTGGCTCAACTCCGGCCATTGTGGCCAACTGGGAATTGAACCAGTGGATGAGAGATCTATCCCTTTGAATCTCCTCCTTTCTGTATATTTCTGACTTTCAAATTAAAAAAAGACTTCTTAGAAAAATAGTCAGTACATTATCAGTATGCTTCCAATATCAACCATTTCTCTTAAGGAGTACACAGTCTGTAGTAGATTTATCAGATCCGCAGTTTAGTGCCCAAACTGAGGGAAACAAATAAATATATGATTTTTTTTTCATTTAAATTTATTTATTTAACTCTCATACCATTTCAGTTTCCTAAAGTGCTTGCTTGTTTCCTGAAATTCCATCATTTTTGATAGCTAGATATAGTTACAAATGTACTTTTTAAATGATGCCTGAGTGAGATATGGTTATTCAAACTTCAAATATGTAGCACATTTATAAAACCTTTATTAGGTGGGCTTATTTTTGCACTTTTTGCTCTCTGTCTCAAACAGACTCTGTTTCACACCATGTACTCTCACATATTCAATCAAAGTTTTAAAACTCATGGATGCGACTTAAATAATTTATTTTTGAAGCAAAAATGTGAAATCCACATATTTATTTATGAAATGAGTATTATGGAAAAACTACACATGGATGGAATATTTTGCATTAAAATAAACTTCAAATTCTTCTTCCAGTCATATTGTGTGTACACATACATAGAACAGGAGGTTACATGTCATTAAAATAAAAACTGATGCATACATTGAATGTCAAAGTTGAAGAAAATTTAGGAGATTGTATATGTTTGCAAATGCATATATGTCAGTGGATGTTTAAATAAGCTGTTCTTTCCTGTCTATACTGTGTTATAGTAACACAATATATTTTTGCTTAGAAATGGAGCATAAAGGATGGGCTGAATTCCACTGCTATCATCAAGAAAATAATCAGAAGATGGAATTTAATATTTAATAAAGTACACATTTTCCACTTAGATATCTAGAATACACATATTTATAAATTGAAAACCTTATGTTGCTCTACCAACTTAACAAGGAAACAATATTAAGCTTGTCTTCATTAAATTTACAAGTATGTTTTCAATTTTCCAGAGGAATGTTGAGATATATTTTTAAAATGAGATAGGAGGTATATTTGGTTTAAATTAGTTAAAAACAAAATGGGTGACCAGACAAGATAACAGACTTTCTATTTTATTAAGATTTATTTATGGATAATTAATAAATGCATTTTAATAAATCAGAATAAAATAAAACTAAAAATAAACAAGCTACAACAATGAAAACAATTCTTTACATGGACCAGTGCTGTGCATATCAGGTCGAGCCTCACCCCCCATGATGTCATCATTCTATATGTGCTCCTGTTGGAGACCTGGCTATGCTTCTTCTGATATTGCATCCTGTTAGTACGCCTGGGAAAGCAATGGAGGCTGGTTTAGGACTTAGGCTCCCCCCAACACATGGAAGATCTGAAAGAAGATTCTGAATCTTTGATATGGACCAACCTACTTCCATCTATTGAGTGTATTTCACGGTGACTCAGTGGTTGAAAGATAGCACTCTTTTTCTCTCTGTTCAACTCGCCATAACTTTACCATTCAAATAATTTTTCTTCTGCGAAATTATGCATCGACTTATTTGAAAGAATAGGGAGGGAAAGCCAGGGATATTTTTCACCTGCTGATTCACAGCCCAAAAGGTCTGGGTCTCCTTTGTGGGTGACAGTCGTCTATAGGCTTGATTTAACTTCCACTGCATTCCCAGGAACAATAAGGAAACTGGACCAAAAGTGGAGCAGTGGTGGCACAAACCAGGGCCCACAAGGCATGCAAACATCACAAGCACTGGTTTAATCCACAATACCAATCACTCCTTTTTTATTTTTCTTTTTCTTGATTTGTGTGATTCATACTCTTACTTTTCTTTATATTGTAAATTTTATTTATTTATGTTTGTAACCAAAAACATGCAGTCAAACTCACAGAATTCTACATGTGATTTGATGGCATTAAAAATAATATTTAATAAAACAAGAATATCAGGGTTTGGCATGGTGTTTAGTGGCTAGGGTCCTCACTTTGCATGCTCCAGGATCCCGTGCGGGCTTCAGCTCATGTTCTAGGTGCCCCACTTCCCATCTAGCTCTCTGCTTGTGGTTGGGGAGAGAAGTTGGAGATGACCCTTGGCTTTGGAACCCTGCACCCCTGTGAGAGACTCTGGGTAGTCTCTGGGCTCCTGGCTTCAGATAGGCTCAGCTCTGACACTGTGCCCACTTGGGGTAAGTCAGCAAACAGAGGATCTTTCTCTCTGCCTCTCATCTCTGTGGGTCTGATTTTCCAGAAAAAAAAAAAAAAGGAACTTAAAAAAATAATAAATAAGAACGTCAATGGATAATATGTTATTGAATTTCTAAAATGATGTGGTCCTTTAATTGAAAATATGCTAATTTGCATTTCTGTTTATCTCATTTTATATGTACTGATATGCTTCCCTCAAAGACGTTTTAAAAATTATCATAATCTCTTTAGAAACTTCCTTAAATTCCCTTTTCATTGGATTAATGCTTCTTATTCTATTCTGATGTAGTTTAAAGAAGTATCTTCCTTCATAAAAATGTATTCTCCTAAACTTTAAGAATACTTTGGACTTGCTCTAAAAGCTTAGTGCACACAGCATCAGAGATTTTAGGTTATGATGTACAATATCATCAACACCTTATGTTATATTATCAATTTCCCTCTTTTCAAGTAAAATCATATATATGTATACATGCATGTCATTAACATATGAAGTAAATTTTGCAAAATTCTGGAATCACTTCTCTCTCTCAAATCTGCTTTTCAAATTAACAAATAAATATTTTACACAAAGGACATTCAAATGATTCCCCAGCAAATAATTTTGAGAAAAATTAACGTATACATACAGAAGCCTGAATGATTGCTCTCTGAAATAGTTTTTTTTAAAGCATCATCTAATAAAAAATAAAGAATATGAATCTGTGGCCTGATATTAAATTAGTACACAAAAATGCCAGGACACTGCAAGACAGTGACATAGACAAAAACAATTTGGGAAAGAAAATCCAGAAGCAGAGGCCATAAAAGCAAATAAATAAATAAATAAATAAATAAATAAATAAATAAAAAGACAGGTGGGATTGCATCAGGCTAAGAGGCGTCTGCACTACAAAAGCCACATTCCACAAGTTGATGGGGCAACGGCTTTCATTTACCTGTGATATTTCTGCATGTTGAATGATAACATGGTTAGTAGCACATTAACCCTGTGGCTATAGCTTGGATTAAAACTGTATCTTCTAAAACATTTAAGAAAGAACAAAGGAACCACAGAACGAGGAAGACCAACTCAGAGGGAAAGAAGTATGATTGTATTTTAGCATTATAAAATAAACCAACTGTTCTCTATATAAAAATAATGGTTTGATTTAGGAGAGCAGAATCTGGAAATGAAATACACTCTTTTGGCATTGTTGATTGTTTTTAGGCAAGAATTTGAATGGTTTGTAGTTCTCGATCAGTGTTACCAGGAGATACAGTATAATGAATTTAAATAATGATTCTTTGCAAAGCATGCTAAATCCGTGAGGTATCAGTGTAGCAGAAAACACTCAAACTCATTAAATCTGAAAATTGTATTGAGGTTTGCACCATATGGATTTCAACACTTTGGAACTTACATATATGTGTTATGATCATCACCATATCCCATAAAATCAGGCGACATTCTCTTAATGTGAAAAGCCAGAGTATGACTAGTATTAAACAATATAGTTTGGAGGCCAGATATAGGTTATTGTATTTTAAATTAGTCTACAGCACGCAGTGTGTATGTTACAATTCTTGATATAGTGCTGTTATTTTGAAGAAAAAACTTAAATTGCAAAAGTGAACTAACAAAAATATATAGGAACAGCTTTTTGTGGCTAAAGAAAATACGTTGAAAATTAAGGATAATTTAACGTATTTATAATACTATTTGAAGGATTCAGTATGTGGAAAAGTACTAATATCCAACAGTAAATTTATATTATATTAAAGGGCAAATGGTATTCAATATGAAACAACAGGTTTTCATTAATAATGACAAATATACATGTACAGCACATTGTACTTCTAGAAACATCATTCCAGATTGTATTTAAACCCATATTAAGGTGCTAATAAATAATATTATAATAAACCTCTCTAAACTCAAATAATCATGTAATATAATTATTATAGTCAGTTGTCATTTGCCACTTGCACCAGATACTTATAATTAATGTTTAGAATAATGAAGTAGTGAAACTTAAAGCATTCAACATACCAGTTAGGCTAGTAATAGTGGCAACCATTTAATTAGTAACATCTAAGATTTAATCAAACATCAACCTCTAAACTAGTCTGTAATGCAATCGTTGGTAAATCCTATACCTGAAGAAAAAGTATTAATATTGAGACACTTCTATAAGAGACATGAACTAACTCCATACGAGGCACCAATCATGTAGGCAGTCGTAAATGCTGGCCCTGTAGGAGAGTGTCCTTGGGGAAATGTTGGTCTTCCATTTGCTGCCTGCTTAACGAGGTCTGAAAATGGAAGTGTTTGATGACAATCTTGCAGTGACTTTTAAATTATTAAAATTAGATTAGGTATTATTTCAGAGGGGGTGGACTTGATTCTAGATACTGGACTGTTTTCTTTCAAATTTAAGCATGGTGCTGTCCTGGGTAAAGTTTTTGACACTTGGCAGCAGCACCAAGGGACAATACAGGTCACTAATACAGGAGATAGAAGTGAAATCTTCATCTCTGCCAAATGGTGTCCTCTTAGTCTGGGAATTTCAGAGAAAGCATGAGAATGTCAGTTTGACTTTTTTTCAAATAAATATACAACATAACATAACTTTTATAAATGAAAAAAGCAAAGTTTGTGTCCTTGTCAATAACCTCATCGTGGTACAAACTAACGTTAAAGCGAAAGCTTTCAGGACGTTGTCAGATCTGGCTCCACTTATTTTCTGGTCTCTGGAGATTTTCTTTTCTCTTTTCCTTCTGCTCTCTGCCAAAATATTTCACTTCTGAAGCAAACATAAATTTGTATTTCTGAACAGAAACACTGTTACATGCAGGCTGTGATTTTTTTGATGGAATAGCAAGTTTTTCTTATGAAGTGTTAGTAAAATAGAACATCGCATTGTAATATCTCTCAGGCAGTTTAGTGAAAATTATAAACTCTTTCACCACCTTTACTGTATAATGTTCATACAGTCTTCCATCATTCTTTATATGAATTTTATTTTTCCAGGTTTAATACTGCTCACCCAGGTTTATAAGATTTTGCATTGCAACAGGAATTCTTGATGAAATATTTATCTTTCCATATGTTCCTCTTGTATTTGACAAATACACATTTAAACTATTTTACATTTGGTTTTGAAATATAGCATATATAAGTAATTGGATAGTTACTGCATGTTAATTCGATGTCTTATATCAATTCCTGATATATCTTTTAAGTGTTTAACTATTTTTATCATCCTGATAGCCATTCTCATTAATAATAAAGAAATTCACGAAGAGTAATATATAACTTGCGTAAAATCATTTAGTTAGTGAAGATACATCAATAGCACTTGAATCCAGAACACAACTTACTAACAATCACATCCATAATAATAAAATTTTAAAATTCTAAGGAAATCTTAGAAAAGATGTACACTGAAAATAGATAAGGAGTTTATATAAAATTTTAAATAATTCATATATTCTTTCTTGGTAATCAGGTAAACTTTACTTCCTTAACACTTATAATCTAACCTCTCAGAGTAAAGAATCTGACATATAAATGTCTTCATTTGATGTTAATCATCTTTAATCGTTTTTATTCCAATCTTTTTCATTTACCTAGTAACTACTTTGGGAATCTATGTCTCAGTCAATACTTGATCTTACTAAATTAAATTATCCTCCTTTAGGGAGATAATATGATAAAAATGATGTAAGTAGCTCAAATTATTTTGGTTCATGTCCTTTTCCTACTTTGAATGCTATGAAAGTAAGTGCCCTTTTTCTTCTTAAGTTGATTTATTGATACCTGTAGATGAGTTGTTCTAAATGACTAGGAACTAAAATTAGTATCCTGAGCTCTAGATATTTAGAAATGTACTTTTTTAAAAACTTATTATCTCTTTTTAAGATATGTTAATAATTTCTTATCTTCTTTTCTCTTTTCACTGTCCATGTTGTACAATTTTTCAAATCAAATCTAAAGTTAAAATAATTGCAAAGCACAATAAAATATTGCAACCTAAATACTAAAATATGTTTAATAGAAATTTGAAGATGTCTTGGTATAAATTCTCTGTAGAAGTGAATCTATAATATAACCACTCATCACTAAATATAGATAATAGACAACTTGATTTCATTAGCTTAAATTATATCATACATATTCCAACTTTCCTTAAATAATAGATATGGTACTCAAAGTTCTTGTTGGCTGATGTTAATAAACAAAGGAGCTATAATAAATGCCTACCGTGGGAGGCAGAAAGTTAAAATTCTAATGATATGCCCCCAAAACCCATTATGAGATGGGTGTTAATCTACCAATTCTTGGCTTTAGCCTAGCCCTAACACGACTGTTGCTGGCGTGTGAAGAGTGGATTGGTGACTGAGCCATATATGGGATGCGGGCTTAGCAAGATGTGGCTTAATACATACAGTGCCACTATACACACATAATATTTTAAATCGTTATCTAAGGCTATGAATAAGCTTGTATTGTAATACAATTAATTATTATCCTAACATTTGGAATTGTGCATGTCCTAAATTGATTGCAACCTATCACCTGGATCCTGCAGCAGGGTAACAAATTTAATATCTCCAGGAATTTCACTTTTCAGATGAGTATAATGATCTTTCTGGATATGATCTATGAAGTCTTCTAAATAAAATGCAATTTCTACACTTTTGAATGCCAAAATGCAACATGATCATTCTTTTTCTTCTATATTGCCAACCTAAAAGGAAACACAAATCAGTAATTCTGACAAGAATGATGTCCGCTCATCAGTTCACTTGGTAGCTCATTGGGTTATTCTAACTTCCTGACATTTTCGAATGCATTCCTTATTTATTGCTTTTATTTGCATTTTACTTTAAGGATAGAGAGAAAAGCAGTGGTAGAAAGCATCTCCTGCATGCTAATTCCCTCCCTAAATTGCTGTTACAAGCAGGGCTAGGCCAGGCTAAATTTAGGAGTGCAAGAAAGCATAGTCTCCTGCATTGGTGGCAAGTATTTGAGCCATCATCTGCTGCCTCCTTGAGAGAGAGAGAGAGAGAGAAAGAGAAAGAGATATCTTGTATATGCTGATTTTTCCCCCAAATTGTCATTAAAGCCAGGATCCAGTTAACTCCCTCTGGGTCCTCTGTGGATTGCAGCGATCCATGTAATCCAGCTACCATTGACTTTCCCCCAGGTATATTAACAGTGAATTGGATTTAAACTGGAGCAACCTGAACATGAAATGCCTGCATTGCAAATGGCATCTTAACTCCCTGTGGTGCAATGCAGTCCCACCCAAAAGCTTAAAGCAACAACTTAACTAACATATATATTGGTTTTTAAGATCACTGAAGTGAAAGCATGATTTCTTGCTTGAGTTGAACAAATCTCCGATACAAAATTACATTCAACATAATAACATCTTCAGCATTATTCAGATGTGTCAGGGGGTTGACAAGCTAATTTATAGATTTGAAGAGCTGGAGAGTTTGTAATTGACAATATTTTACAACCATATCTCATTATAGGCTAGGAAATTGAGAATGAGGGAGATTAAATTACTTTCTCTGAAATACAGAGATAATTAGTAAAATTGGTAGGCTTCAATCCTTCAGTATAATTCTGTCTCATCACACCTGAAGTGTGAATGCACACAAAGGACAACTGGTCTTCTCTCCCTAATATTGACTTTTTTCATCTTCAGCTGAATCTATCATATCCCATATCTGAACAGGGGAAGAAATGTACCAAAATGCCTTGTTAACATTCTTATAAGAGGATTATGGTACTAGCAATTGGCTTCTGAGCCCACTCAAAACACTTCAATCACATTTGTGCCTGTTTATCTAAAGGAAGCACATTCACATTTTGTACTTTCTCTAGAAAATATATGAGTGTCCACATGTGTTTGCATAAGCCTTGGTGTAGTAACTGCTAATATAATGATCACATTTATGGAAAAATATATTTATTTGAATGATAGAGAGAAATCTTCCATTTGCTGGCTTACTCTCCAAATGTCCACAGCAGCTACAGTTAGCTAGGCCCCAGAGAAGAGCCAGACTTCATCTGGAGTCACATGTGGGTTGGAGGAACTTCAGCACCTGAACAACCTTGTTCTGCTCCCCAGGTACATTAGCTGGAGGCTGATCAGAAGATAGCCGGGACACCAACCAGCACTGCAACACGGGACACACGCATTCCAAGAAGTAGCTTAACGGACTGTGCCACACTGCCCCGCCTAGAACAGGCTCTTCTGAGATGAAATAAAAAACAAATTAAAAATACAGATCTGGCTTTTTAAGGAGTTTCGAGTCTGCTGTGAACACCACAGACTTTTTTTTCCACATCAATACTCTATGTCCTGGTCACATGAAGATGGACGGAACATACGTGTTCATTTGCATCTTTAGTGTTTTAGGAATCAGAAACCTGTTTCCTTCAGGGCATAAAAGTTAATTATTAGAAATCAGCAGCTCTGCGGTCTAGAGAGGAAGATGGGCCATAAGTCATTTCTATTCAGGATTAAATAACGGATCTTGCTAACTCCCAGCAACTTGCTTACTTTCCTCATTTTTTAATTGTTTTGCAATAGCAAATAAGTACGTTTTCCTTTGTCACTCCATTGAGTTGCACTCTCTGGTTCTGCTACTCTTCCTGTGTGTTAAGTTCTTTTAAATGGATTGCATTTTCTTTCTGAATTTTATGCTCAGAATTGCTTCAGCCAGTAAGGTTGACTAGAAGATCACCATATATCTGGGAATATTCACTTGGCTACGCACCTTACTCAAGTAAGTGCTTCTATTTACTAATACGGCAGTGGGAGCATTCAGACAATATACCTGTAAACTAGGGCATACAACTAAACCATGACAAAACCACCACCGTGATCATAACAGCCACTTTATTCAGTGCTTAGAATGTGCCAGACACATTTTAAGCATTTGACATGTGTTTTTCTATGGCAATCTTAATGGGAAATTTATAAGTTTGGAATCATTTACAATCCTGAATTTAGACATGAATGTCTGAGGGGTCAAAGTAGTTTGGCCAAGTTTACATAAATGTTAAGGACTTACCTTTGATTTTCTTTTATATAAGACAAGAACGTTGAATACACCATTTATTTAGTACTCTTCTGGATTCCCATGTATGTTAAGCCAATTATGTCATTTTCCATATATACAATGATCTACAGCTACATTACCATTCATAGTATACTAGCCTAGTCTTATGTTTATGCTACTAATTGTGTAATGTTTATGTCCACCCAAAACACTCAGAACATCCAATAGAAAAAAAAACAAAATTAAAGACAAAGCTTATCTGTTAGAGCTAGTTTTTGCATTTCTTTTTTGTCTATGTGTCACAGCACTCCTGTGGAGTAGTCAATCCATGCCAGAAGTTACAAGATGAAACTAAAACTCTTTGGGTTTACTCCTGCACAATTGTACAATCATAGTTAAAGACTTTGGCCTAGGAATGGGCATAAAATTCAGTGGAGTAAGTCAGAGCTTTTTCTCCCAGACATTATGTACTATACAAACAGGAAAATCTGTCTTTGCAAAGGCCTGTGTTAAAATTGTACAACCTGGAGTTCTCTCTTTGCTCAACTTCACTTAATGCCTTTTGGAAAAATCATACAGCATAAAACAAAATGGATGGTGAGAAATTGAAGACAGGTAAAGATAATAATGGTACATTTGGGTTTTAATTTAACTGTTATGCTTCTTGCCAAATGACAGTTGAATTCATTTTTAATACAAGTGAAATTACATGAATATCTCAGAACTGAACTATAGCATAACAATATGAAAAAGTGCAATTCTTAAGTGGGAATGTACTGTAAACTTACTGAGTATTAATACTAAAATTGAGCAGATATATCATAAGAATTTGCTATATATTCTTTTACATAGCAGGAAAGAAAAAGTGGAAATACTCAACACAATTATATATTACATGTTTTACATTTTAAATCAAATGTTTACATTTTTTGCCTAAAAGGAAAGTATGAATATGAAATTGATCAATTTTCTTAATTAAAGTTTCTTGTTTCTGTCCTTTTTGAGAAATAACAAAATATGTCATAATGATAAAATTTGGAAATCTAAATTATCTACCTTATTTTTAGGCTTCATTTACTTCAATTGCAATTTACTACTTGTAACTCAGTGTAAGCTCATTACATTGATCATAGGACAAAATGACTACCTTACTGTTTCTAAGTTTTTGTATTTGTTTTATTGAAACTTCAGTAGAGATTTGAGTTCCAGTGCACAGCTTATTTCATTGTCTTAAATGGCAGAATCTTCTAGTTTTCCTTCATTAAAGCTGAGAAGCATTTGAACATGTGTATAAATTATATTTTCTCTATTCATTTGTCCTTTAATGGACACCTTATTTCCTATTTTGACTTGTGAATAATTTTGTTGAGAACATGAACATTTATTACTTTAAACATTTATTTTAATATCTTTTCAAAAGGGTTATTTATCTTCATTGAAAAGGCAGATCAGATTTACAGAGAAAAAGAGTGACAGAAATATTTTTCATCATCTGGTTCACTCCCCAAACGATCTCAACAGCAGCAGTTGAGTTAGTCTGAAGCCACAAGCCAGGAGCCTTTTCTGAGTCTCCCGTGAAGGTACAAGTCCAAGGCTTTGTTCCAGCCTCTGCTGCTTTCTCAGGCCCAAAAATAAGGAGATGGGTGGGAGGTGGAGCAGCCGGGCACAAACTGGCATGCATATGGCATCACAGTGCTTATATGGTGAGGACAAAGCCATTGAGCCATCATGCTGGGCTTGGGGTATTTATTTAAAGTCTGTATGTACCATAAGTGGTGTTGCTGGAATGTATGATGCATTTATTTCAAATTTGCCAAAATGATAACTTTTCTGAAGTTTAATTTTTAAAAATATTCTATAGTAAATCCAGATGTCATTTAAGAATTTTGTTTTGAAACACTGTAGTGTAACCTACATATGAACAATTAGAACTTATCAATTAAATAATATTAATTCAAATTTAAATGACTTAAAATAAATAAGGAAGTACATGCTCCATGTAATGTATAGAATGGCAAAATTCATGGGAAATTAAGGAAAAACTAATGCAGTGTTACATTTACAATCATTCTGTGAGGTATTTAAGGCTGCTTCATTATTTTCATTAACACTAACAATACACCCAGAATGAGAAATTGTTGGTTAAATAATCAATGCTACATTTAGGTACCCAGCACAGTATCTGATACCATAGTTAACTACATGAAGATATTAAGGAGATGAACTTCATAAGAAAATATCATTAAAAACTGTAAGTCCTGTACACAGATGCGTTTTGTTCATAGCACAACCAACAAGAAAATGCATATGCACTTTTATTAGCTCCTCATTTAGGGATTTGAGAATCATGAATCCAAACTAATACAAACATAATATCCTTTCCTGGTCCTCAATGAAGTATTGAAATATTTTTTTTTTCCTCTCAACAAGCTATTGTTTTACCACAAGGAGTAATCTTATCTAATTAGTCTTCATTACTATCTAGAAGTCAATAACCTGCATGGAACTGGGAGTAAAAAATCCCTAGACTCATTTCCAGGGAACATGATCAACACATATAAGGATGGGTATTTGAGAATCTCCTTTTTCTGACAGGCAAAATTGTATTACATTTAACTCATTCATTACAAGCATATATAACTACAGCTTTGACAGATAAAACACTTACTCTCTGCAACTGATCCAGTCTTCTTTGAAAATTTAATATAAATGATCTTTTATTTTGATTTTAGGAATATTTGTCTTTAATGTCTTTTTATTTCATAATATGATATATTCAATATTTCAGCAACCAACATATGACAAATTAGTAGAAAGGCTTGGGTCTTTAAATTAGAATGAAATATATGCTTTTCCTTTTATATTATTTTTCAACCTCTTCACAGATTATGTTAAGAAAGTAAATTTTGTTCCAAAAACGACATTCATAAGTTCAAGATCACAATTTGAATTTACTAAATGGCATCTGAGAATCTTGGTCTCAAGGTGCTGGAGCATTTTGTGTTTTCTTTCAACAGATTCAGTTAAAAGTAAAAATGAATAAATAAAAATCTAGCTGCAAATCCATTATTAAGAAGTGTCTTTCTTAATCAAATGAATAAAAAAATTATGCTTCCATCATTTATACTGAGCTTTCTGTCAACCAAGACATTCACTAATGTGTTACCTATGCAATTACTCTCCTATTTACTCCTATGCCAAACTTTATCATGAGTTAGTGTATATTCATGCAATGTAACTATTTTCCATACATCAACACAAATCGATGCTTTACACTCTATGTAAATTAACGATAATATTAACAGGTAAAATATTATGAATGGCATTTCAGATGCCAATACTCACAGTACTTCTCTCAGAGACCCTATTTAACACAGGAGACTTTACAAGTTAAATTTCATTCCCACGAAAGAAGAGTTATACATATTTTCAAGCTAGAAACGTTCTCTCTGAGCAAAGTATCCTGTGTCAAATTAAAACTACACATGGACTCCCATAAAAATTGAGCGTTCCATACTGCTTATTATATAAAATCACAAATGTTGGCATAAAGCACATATTTTATTTAAGACAAATGATCCACAGAACACAGGGAGAATAGCGAGCTTCCTGATCTATAACGTTTGTCTGTTTTCTTTCTGATTGTGTAGAGCTAGAGAAGCGTTATGCTGTATGCACTGACTCAGCGTGTTGTAGTCTCACTCAATGTCTCAGATTTGATAAAAATCATGCTACAAAAATAATGTTTATTAAAATTTAACACTCTTAGGACCTGGTGCGGTGGCCTAGAAGCAAAAGTCCTAGCCTTGAATGCACCAGGATCTCATATGGGTACTGGTTCTAATCCCGGCAGCCCCGCTTCCCATCCAGCTCCCTGCTTGTGGCCTGGGAAAGCAGCTGAGGACAGCCCAAAGCCTGGAAATCCTGCAACCATGTGGGAGACCTGGACAAAGTCCCTGGCTCCTGGCTTTGGATTGGTGCAGCAATGGCCCTTGTGGTCATTTGGGGAGTGAACATCTGATAGAAGATCTTCCTCTCTGTCTCTTCTCTCTGTATATCTGACTTGGCAATAAAAATAAAAATAAATCCTTTACAAAATTTAACACTCTTAGCAGATGTACAATTCTGAAGAAATAGAGATGATATTTTTGTGGTATGCCTAACTTCTTATTTGTCATGTCCTTAAAAGACATTTCCATTTATCTCTTTGTAATCTGCACATAAGTAATCTGAAACTACCCTGAGTTATGGGTTAGTTCCTTTGGGTTCTGTAAAAATCAAAATCTGCGAATTACGTTATTTGTGACTAGAAAAATTATTGTTATTTCAGCCTTAAAAGTAATTAGGAGCTAGCTGTACTTTACCAGTTGGCATCTTTCTTATTGGCTATATGACTTATTGAACTGTAAGTCCACATAACTGTTTACAATATTACATAAATTATTCAGGCTAATAGGCATTTTAGTTTGTACTTAGAAGGAAAATAAGTAACTTTTGCTCTTATTCACAGTGATTTTGTACTATTATTTGCATTTCAGTTCATCTTCAGGTAAGTCAAAATATGCATTTCATGAATTTTAAATAATACCCAATTATTATAATTTGTTGACATAAATTAGTATCCTATTTTAAGTGACTTAAAGATATGGATATCTCCTGGGTCATTATTTAGTATTTGGCAATATTTAAGGAACTTCTGAGAACTTTCAAGATAGCACTATAATTATATGATGTTAAGATTTATTTCTGTGTACCAGTTAGTCATTTCCATGTCTTTTTCTGAAAAATGTCCATTTAGAAATAATCCTGTTTTCCACTAGATTTCATTTTTTGTTACTGAATGACTTGATTCTGTAATACATTATGATTACTAATACCTTGTAAATAATACATACATTATTGCAATTTTTTTCTGTTTTATGGGTTGCCTCTTCATTTTTTTTTTTTTTTGGCTATTTTATTTATTTGAATGTATGAAGATTCACCAGCTTGATACAACCTTATTTGTGTATATTTGTTACTTTTTATCTGGGAGTCATATCTAAAGAATCATTGCTCTGATCCATCTCAACAAATTTTCACTGCTGTGGTCTTAGGCAGCTTGTTCAGGGTCATGAACTTCTCTATATAATGTCTTCTCTATATAATTCTTTCTGCCCACCTGGAACCTGAGAGGGGGCGCTATTGCATTGTTCCATAACCATTGCCCTCACAAACCTCCATAAAGTCTCATGATCATGATCTCTCCCATGGTCACATGTTTCCATCATTCTTGTAATTTGACCCTTGGGCTCCCCAGTATCTGTCTGGATTCCAGTGGAAAGACTCCAAAGGCAGGTAGCCCTTGAACATAGGCCCTGTATGTATTCCTTACCCTCAGCTCACTGCTTAAGCTAGTCAGTGAAGATGCAAATGCTAAGATGCTTTCTAATTTTTGTACTTTTAAAAACATTTTTTTTTACTTTTTAAAAAAAATGATTATCATCATTCTATAATAGAGTTCCTGGGATTTCCCCTGCATGCTTCCCAAGTCTCCTCCCCCACTCACTGAATTCCCCTATATTATTACTATAGCGTAGCTCTTCATAAATAGTCACATGTTCATCATTGCAGGCATGGACAATGGCAGAGTCCAGCAGCCTGTTGTTAAGATACAGCTAGTAGTTTCATTAGTAACCTATCTTTGATCTGAAAGTAGAGATGCACAATGCCCTGCATCCTCACTTCTGGACATGATAGTCTCCATCACACAGTCACCACACATACCCCTTAAATGAAAAGCCAGAATACAAAATCAGCAACAGGAAGAAAAATAGAAATTTACAATGCCATGAATTTATCAAGAGGGTTTGGTAGTTTAGCAGTCCTGAATTGCTGGTGACCTCACCAGTCCAATCATGAAATCACTTCAGAATCCACTGGCTGATATAATCCACCTTACAGTTTCTGTCTGCCCAGATCTTCACTGCCAATACTTGGCTCAGGTAGTTGATCAATTTGTTTTGTCCTCCATCCTCTGCCATGGTACTAATTTGTGTACTTTCAAGAGTTCCAGGAGAGGTGAGTCTAGCAGTAATGAAATGTGGGCAGAGAAGCCAGGAAAAGGTGAATTCTGCAGTTTAGTAGCTGAGTTGAGGTTGTTCTCTGCATGTTTCTCAAGATAATTTATATTACAGGGGAAGCTGGGACATAGGTCTTCATTTTAATGAACGGGTTTCAAGGTAATGACCATTTGCTCCTCTCAGAGTTTCCATTCAGACTGGATTGCTACACGAACTTGTCATTTGCTAATTTCTAGTGGGCACTGCCATCATCAAGCTTGGTTAATGAAGACTCCTAATATATCCTAGACTTGTCTGGAATGATTTCTCTCACACCCCACAAAATTCCAGTACTTTTACAACTTTAAATATTATACTATGTCTGGTTAATTTTGATTTGCGTTTTATGAATTCTGTGTGTGGGCGTCCAGTCTCATTTTTTTTGCTTGTGAATATCTTATTTTTCCATTATCTTTTATCAAAGATATTATCTTTTCCCACTTGTTCAAATCTTTGCCAAATAACCACTGACTGTAATGCATCTGTTAACTTCTCACCTCTGTATTTGTCTCATTAGGATATTAATGCTTCAATGCTGATACTATGCTATTCTAGTCACAATAACATAGGGTATATCATAAAGTTAAATAACACTATTTTTTTAAATAACACTATGTTTCTGATTTTGTATGTACTGAAGATGACTTTAATTCTTCAGGATATTTTCTGATTCCATGTGAACTGTGGGATTATTTCCTCTATTTCTGTGAAAAATTTCATTAGAATTTTGAACAAAGAGTTCATCAAATCACTTTGGGTTTATGGATAATTAAACTAGTTATTCTACTCAATGAATATAATGTATCTTTCTATTCATGTTCAATTATTTAGTTAACCTGACCTTCTGATGCAATGCCCTTAATCATGCAAAATTTTAAACAATTATTTTATTTGATGATGTATATATGCACATACGTTCTTAGAAAGTATATCATTTGCTATTACATAGTTCTGAATCTCTTAAAGATTTTAAAATAGTTATTTGAAAGGTGGAATTACATGCACAGAGAGATTTTACAAATACTGGTTTATTCCCCAAATGCCTAAACTATCTGGAGCTATGCTGATTCAAAACAGAACGCAGGGCCTTCTTAATGGATACAAGATGTAAGCACTTGTACCATCTTCTGTTGCTTTCACTGAGGCATTGGCAGGGAGCTGGGTCAGAAATGGAGCAACTGTGACTCAAAGCAGAGCCCTTATAGGATGTTGATTTCATTGGTTATGGCTTTATCTGATATATCAAGGTGCTAACCTTTACAAACATTTTTATTTAAATACAGTATAATACTGCCTGCTTTCCAGTCTTGCCTCATTCATATTCTAAACTTCTCCCTTTTCTATGCTCATATACTGCACATATATATTCAGATTTCTTATTACAATCAAATCATTAAAATAAGTATGCAAAGCACATAAGTGAAATCTGAAATGAAAGATGGAAACCTTTATGATTAAGATAATTGGGAGGGGAGTTCTTTTGTAAGATTTATTTATTTGTTGGAAAGGCATGGAGGTCATTTTGTCTAGGTCCTTGAAATTGCCTGTGTGGTAGGTGTCAGGGACATTGGTCCACCAGGGTCTGGGTTGCCAGGCTCGAGTCCTCAGGATTGCCTGCAAGAACTATTCCAGTGAAAAAGATGGAATTATGTGTGGTTGGCCCAGATCCACATAGAGGATATGGCTGCCCATGTAGAAGCCAGCTATTATTATAGCAGAACAGAACAGGTTGGACCACTGCCCCAGTCCAAATAGGACAGCAAATATCTGGGCTAATGGAGACTGTAAGGTGGACTATATCAGCCAATGGACATTGAAGGTGTTCTAACTATCGAAATCACCTGGGCAGAAGTACAGCATATCAGGACCCTGGGTTGGTCTGGGTGACTGTTCCCCATCCCCGGGTGCTGGGACAGTTGGGAAGCTGGGAGAGGTTTCTCCCCTGGTCTACGCTCTCCCCCAAGATACAGGAAAAGGAAAAGGAAAACTTGTAAACAATGATCATACCTATTTTTTCATGACTCTTGATCCTTCCCACCCTGATCAGTTGCACAAACATCGTCTACAATAAAAATAAATAAATAGATAAAAGAAATATAGGATCTCATTTAAAAAAGCATAATAAAATTTTGAGCTTGGAATGGATTTAACAAAAAGAAAATGTATATAGCCAGAGACAAAAAAAAAAAAAAAAGAAAACACCAAAGATAGAGTATTTCATCAATGAAAGGCAAAAATTCAGAAAACCCAAAATTTTATTATCTGAAATGACAAATGACCAAGCATATGTGTCTTAAGGTTCTTTGAAATAAATGAGGTAAAGATAAGAGATAATATAAATGAAAAACATAGCCAAAAATTTCAAAAAGCAATAATAGTATAAATGTTAGTTGATAAACTGCTAATTTTCAGAGAATAATGTTACTTCAACCTCTAAAAGAGACTCAAGAAAATACTAAAAATATAAGCTACTTTGCAATCCCTGAAAAAATGGAAATTAAAATCTTCACAAACAGAAGTATTAGGTTCAAGCCAGTATTAAAGTTCAACTTCTAGGAAAGTAGAAATAACATAGAAAAAGGAGTGAGCCTTTGGCTTAGCATTTGAGACATTGTGTAAGATACCTACATTGTAAACCAAGGTATCTAGCTGCAGTCCTTTGCTCCACTTGCCAGTTTCTGCTGATGTACATCACAGCATCCAGTAAATAGTGTCTCCAGTATAGAGACCCAGACTGTGTTTTATCCTGGGTTCAGACTCCCAGCACTATCAGTTCAGGGCATTTGGACAAGGTAGCAGTGTGTGGATGATGTCTCTCTCTCCATCTCAGATTTTTAAGTAAAGTGCACAATAAATAAAAATCAAAACAAAAAAAAATAGAAATAGGGTCTTTAGCTTAAGAAAGTATTTGTAATAAATTTACACAGAGAATGCACTAACATTTGAATAACTAAGCTTTGTTTTACTCAAAATAATTCCAAAGATGTCAGTGATCCCATACACCTGTGAAGCAAGTGATGAGAAGAGAAACAAAGGATGTAAAGTTGGGGACACATACAAATACCACTGTTGTGAACTGATAGGAATAGCTATGCAGAGTCCAAAGCAGTCTACGACACATTAGCATTATTATTTTCTTTTCCAATTTCCATATATTTTATTGTCTTTTCTCCCCAGGACTTCCAGAAAAATGTTGAATAGAAATTGCTCATTTCAGAGGAAAGCCTTTCATTATTCTGCTGTTAAGTATAATGTTTGCTTTAGTTTTATTTAAGAAATCTTTTATTAGATAATAAAGTTTCTTTAGTGTTCACTATGCTAATTTTGTATGTAATGAATAGATTTGAAGTTTTTCAAATGTCTTTCTTTATGTAGTAAGATCATAGGGTCATTCATCTTTCCACTATGCATTAAGTTTCTCTGTGTTTTTGTTTTCAACCTGTTTTCATTACCAAATAAAGCTGAACATGTAGTTCAGTAGCAAGAGTTCTTTCTGAGATAGTCATTGTACTTATATCCTTGGGGACACACAGAGAAATATTTTTATTGTGTTTCAAAATTGACCACCCGAAATACTTGGAAAATAACTCATACATATACAATATCAAACACACATAAAACATAATTAATGTTTCCTGTTTCTATATTTATAATTAGGGATATTATTCTAATTGTTAGCAGAAACATAAATATGTGCAAAAATACCACAATATTTTGACAATTGATATCTTTGTGGAGCTAGAGGAAATAGTGGTCTGGTGACGGGCAGGGGAACATGACTACTAAAATGGTTATCTGCTATTTTATAAACTGAGTAGATGAGTGTTAATATCATACCTTTAAACACTTATTATATATGTATATACCATTTAAGATTGTCAACATGTCATAATAAAAACCTGTGTGATATGTAACTGACAGTAGCAGGATTTTATATACATTTAATAAAGCAGATACTGAAAAAGAATAAAATTTAAAATGGCTTTCCATTTCTTTCCAATTTCAGCAAAGATTTTCATCCAATGTTGTTTACTTTTTGTTTTTGTTGATCCTGTTAAGTTAATTTGAGGTTCTGTGATAGGGAACATCCCAATTTAGGGCAAAAAATTATCCTCTCTGTGTGCAGCTGAGTCTTGTGCAACTGTTCAGCTAGCAAACAATATTTGCTCCACAAACATTTTGAAATCAATGAATGGGTTAAAGGCATCAAAAAGAGTACAACTAAGGAGAAAAACTAATTTAATATCATCAAATCTCCTTATTTAATATCTCACTCATTATTTGAGGATATTTAATTTTTCTAGTCGAGGCTGTTTGTGGCATATACACATTATATTGCATCTCGTAGCTACACAACGAGTGAAAATAAGCTAAATAAAAAATTAGAATAGAAATGAACTAGAAAGTATAAGCTTACTTATTTGGCTGTATTTTCCCATCTGTATTTCATAGTTCTCTGAGTTACAGTCCAATCTAAAGGAAACATTAACTTTTTGCAATGTCTGCAAAAATGTCTATCTAGCATAAAACATTAAAATATTCCACCTTTTCCTTGGGGGAATATTATTTCTCAATTTGGTCTTGCAATAACAGCGACCATAGCTGTGAAATGATAATCTCAGAATGGGGAATTAAATTACTACTGTTCTTTGCTTGTAAAGATAGATGTCTCACAAGTACAGTGTTTTTATCCCCTTTCAGTAGAACTGTCAACTCATTTGACTGCTTATCTTTGTTAGAAATATTCAGATTTCCTCTGCACATATACTTTCAATTTAGCACTTCAACGGAAAATACTGAGCTTCATTTGGTTTTGGCGATGATTAAGTAGTGGTGATACAATTACATAAAGTGTATCCTACTTTATGTTTTACGTTTTACATTAAGGTCATCATTCTCTACTATTAATTTTGAAAAGGATAAACCTCTGATTGATGCATTTTCTAAATGTCCCCTGTAGCTTATAGTGACCTTTGATACTTACATGAATTTTGCTACTATGACGTTGATATGTTGAAAAATTAAAGCTGCCTTCAACTGTTACATTAGCATCAAGCAATATTAGGAAGGGAAATCTGCCATAATTAACCTTGCCGTATTATGCTATTTGTATTAAGAGGAGTTTGTGCTCTATTACAACATGTAAATAAAAGGCCCTGCCCTTAAGTCACAAGCCATGTTCACAAAAGGCTTCATGAATTATGAAAAACAGAAAATAAATATGCTCCTAGACTTCTGGTTAGTCATAGATACTGGGAATTTAGTGATAAACTCTGCATGCTTATAGCACTCTCTAATAAGCCCGTTGCTTGATTTGACACAATATGAAAATTCTCAAATGTTTATGAATAAGATAATGACAAAAGACATAATGGTGTCTGTTTCTAAGCAACATCCAACATATCTGATTCTATAGAGAAATTTAAATGCAATTTATTTATTTGTTAGTTATTAAGAATATTCAAATATTTCAGGTGGAAAGAGAGCTGTTTCATGGCAGGAGAAGGATGAAAGACATTCATTTATAACTCAGTATTTTGAAGGTTTTTTCCTACTTATTACTCCAAAAGGCCAATGCCTCCTCCCACTGGCTTGTGAGCATCTACTAGCAAAACAAAGGCCACAGAGTACTAATAATGTAGCAAAGTTTACACTAAAAGACAAAGTCGGGCCTGGCACGGTGGCCCAATGGCTAAATCGTCTCCTCCAAGTTTGCTTGATAAAATAAATTATCATTAGGTTCAAATGAACGATGGCCAATTCATTTTCACTTTTTTCCCCACACATCCTATATTGTATAATCCATTTTAATGCTTCCATTCTATACTCATCTTAAAAAGAACAAAATTTCACTTACTCTAAGTGAAATCAACAACAAAGGAATTTAAGGGTTAAGATATTTTTTTAAAAAAAGAAATATCGATTACTTTCTTTAACCTCGTGTTCTAGGCTTATCACTTATCTAGCTCTACCCTCTTCAAATAATTCAGTCCTGCCTCTGGCACTAGAAAACTAATTACACCTTCTCCCCCACTTTTGTAAACTTAATAATATCATAAATCATAATGTTTAATTTTGCAGGAAAACATTTTATCTTATTCATGATCTTAAAAAGTAGGTTTTCTTAAAAGAATGCAATGATTATTAGTAAGTACAAAGCTACTAATTCTATATTCACAATTTTTGATTATTTCATTTCTTTGGTCACTTGAGATTCATGTTTATAAGCTTGCATCATTCTTTTCAGGTAATTTTCTTTATTAAAACTAGGAAGTAGCTATAATTCAATAGTAGAATCATAGCAAATTTTAAGACAGCTATGGCCATTTCAAGTCCCAGAATTCTCTTCACGTCAGTCTCTGTGGGTTCATTTCAAAATAAGGCAAGGCAAGGACAAATCCAACAAGTACCACAACACACATACTAAACCTTGTTACATTAAACCATATTTAATATGCATGTTTACTTACGTGCAAATGAGATCTCGCAAAATGATAATATTTAATTATGACCAAAGGATCTGATTGATTGAAACAACATCCTTATTTACAGAGGGTTCTAGGAATCAATTGATAGGACATTGTTCCGAGTTTCATAAATTTTCTTTATTCTGTTACTGTGCCACCTAAGCAATGCAAAATGAGCCCCATTTGTAGATGGAACACATTCAAAATGCAGCGATCAGTTATAGTGTGAAATCTAAAATTCCAGGATGGGCATAGGGTTCAGTGGATGCCCATATCTGTAACTGGAGTCTGAGTCCTGGCTCCTCCATCGCTGATCTAACCTCCTGCTGATTTTCTCCCTGGGAGGCAACAAAATTTGGTTCAGATATTGGAGCACCTCACGTACATATATGATTAATATCATAAAATAGGATTAGAAATTTGATTTTTTAAAATTTATTTCTCATGATACATGAATTCTCTCATCCTCCTTGCCCCCCCCCCCGTGTCCCACCATTTTCTCCTATATTATAACAATATTAAAGGCCTTCAACAAGCAGGTGTAACCAGACCATTATGCACAGTGAAATAAGCCAGTCCTCAAAGGACAAATATCACATGTTCTCTCTGATCTAAGGCAACCTTCATGCAAAATACAAGATCAATAAACATGTAACATATAGATGGACATTTGAATAAACATATTTACATATATATATTTATCCAGAGGAACTGTAAAATGGAGGAAAGTATATCATGAGATGAAGACCAGTGAAACTGTTAAATATATCGTGACAGTACACTGCTGGACTTGCTACCATTGCTTATTCCTACACTATCTTGATACACTTAAATAGAAGCATGCTTGACTTGTCACTGTTGTTGAAATTAGATGCTTTAAAGCCCCTATTATATTCTTAATTAAAAATAAATGCCAAAGAAATATCTTACTCAATAACGTAAGACCAGAGCTCACTGACTGCTGGCTTTGGCCCTGACGCTACCAGCAGGCAAATAATGTGTCATCATAGTGGTGACTCACTTACAAAATGGCAAATAACACATTTTACTCAGAAGTCTTATTGGAAATACATGTATTTCTTTATTGAAGAGAAAGAGAGAGCACCTTTTTTTTTTACTGTTTCGCTATCCCCAAGTGTCGGACACTACCAACGGAGCCCAAGGCAAGACTGAGGACCACCACCCAGCTGGCACTACTCACAGAGGCCTGGATATTGGAGCTGTCACTGCTGCCTCCACGCTTTGCATCAAAGAAGCTGGAGTCTTAGCTACATCCAGGCTCAGGGCCCATGTGCTCAAATACAGTACATGGGCACGTTAACTGGCCTTTTGATTGCCAGGCTGTATGCTTGTCCATGGTTTCTTATTTATTCAGTTATTTTTAACTTACTCTCAAAAACATAAAACACCTATTCCTTTTGATTCCTGATTTTACTAATAGGAATTTACATCATAAATTATTCTTGCAATAGCTCCTTAAAATATTATTGTATTTTTCCAAGGCTACAAGCAGGGAGCTGGCTGAGAAGTGGAGAGGTATGACATGAATTCAGGCCCATAAGTGGATCCCAGCGCGTGCAAGGTGAGGATTTAGCCACTATGCTGCTGTGTTGGGTCCAACACAATTTATTTTAAAACTATTGGCTATAATTATGTATTTCTGTCAGCTACGTGGAAAGTAGCTCGGGATACAGAGAGAGCAGTTACGAAAGAAGGCTACTGACAAGCAGAGATTGGTACAGACATTGAGTTTGACCAGTAAGAGACTGGAACTTTACACATGGTAGAAGTGGGAGCCTGCAGGTTGTGACTTTAGCCATCTGGCAAAAACAGACAATATGGCTAGAGAGGTCATGGTTGGACCCTCCTGTCTGTAATTTATTTCTGTAGAAATTATGCTGCCGTTTTTCTTTTGGGAGGAAGTATTCTCCACAACTTGCTGGAGCATCGTAATTTGAGACTCACCTTTCTCTTTAAGATTCATTTGTTTATTTGAAAATCAGACTTGGAATGAAAGAGTGAGACATAGATTTTTCTACCTATGGCTTTACTCTCAGATGGCCAAAAGGCCAGCACTGGGCCAGGCTGAAGCCAGCAGCTGATCTGAATCTCCTACATGGGCAGAAGAGGCCGACAAACACACCGGCCACTGTCTCCTGCTTTTCCCAGGTCATTTAGCAGAGAGCTGGAAGTGGACACACCAGGATATAAACTGGCACCATATATGTTGCTGGCCTCCTAGGAGGCAGCTTTATCCACTGTGGCCTGATGATGTTAGGCCCTAGCCCTCTGCCTTCTCCACTGGCACACACATCTTCAAGTATGTGTTCTGTTTTTGTTTTATTGTATATTAGTTGCAAGCCTTTGAAGCATTCTGTGTACCTTGTTGTGGCTCCTGCTTTTTTTAAATGCATATATCAATGGTTCTTTTAAAAAAATTGCTTCTTTGAAATGCGCAGACACAAGCACATGTGAAGAGAGAGAGTGTTTGAAGTTTTGATCCTGTGGTTCTCTCAAATGCCCATGAGACTGGGAATTGAAGCCAGAAGCAAGCATGGGCTCTCACATGGGTGTTGGGAACCTGTGCTTTCAGCCCATGATTTGCAGCTGAATCAGAAAAGGAGCATCCAGAGCTTGAACTGGATGTAGGAATAGCTTTACTGGCTGCACCACATGCCTGCCATAATCTCTCTATCTACCTTTTTTAATATTGAGGATTATAGGCTGTTGCAGAAGTTCAGTGAATGAAAAAATGAAAGAATTGACAAAGTAATCCATAATATTAGATACCATATTCACTGAAATTATTATTTTGTCTTTCTTTGACTCTCTTGCTACTATTTTATTTCAATGACTTGAGAGAATTCCTTTATGATTAATCCACAGAATGAATGTGAACTTTTATTTAAAAGGCATGCATTGTGATTTAAAAGCTACATCATCAAAAACCTGATATGGATTCAGCAATGAAAATTAAATCCCACTTGTTCTCATAAAAGCTGTTTAAGATTATTTTATGGGCCCGGCGCGGTGGCGCAAGTGGTTAAAGGTCCTCGCCTTGCACGCCCAGGGTCCCATATGGGCGCCGGTTCTAATCCCGGTAGCCCCGCTTCCCTTCCAGCTCCCTGCCTGTGGCCTGGGAAAGCAGTCGAGGACGGCCCAAAGCTTTGGGAACCTGCACCCGCGTGGGAGACCCGGAAGAGGCTGCTGGCTTCGGATTGGCATAGCATCAGCCGTTGCGCTCACTTGGGGAGTGAATCATCGGATGGAAGCTCTTCCTCTCTGTCTCTCCTCTGTGTATATCCGCCTTTCCAATAAAAAAAATAATAAAAATAAATCTTTAAAAAAAAAAGATTATTTTATACAGTCTAACTCTGTGAAACCTCACACTGAATTAATTCTAGAATTTTCAGTTGAGTAAAGTATAATAGAAAGCCAAATAAAACTTCATAATACAATTCATTCTGCTATAACCTAAAGATGTGAAAAATTGCATTCTGCAAACACTTATGTATAAATTATATTGCATATATTGCAACTTTTATGTTTAAACATAATCATTAAATTATATTGAATTCATTATTTTTATCTGAAAAATTATAGTAGTCAAGGGTAATCCAAGAGTTAAAAATAGTATAAGAGTTTATCCATGTTTTAGATGAAGACAATAGTTTCATTGAAGAAATTAAAATAGTCAAAAGATGCAATGCATGCATCGATGCTTAATAAGCATGCTTCTCAATGTGAGGGGAGTCATTTCAGTGGATCAGTCACTGTATCAATTATGGCAATAATTTCCTGATACTGTGAGCAAAGCAACATGAGCTTCTTCAAGTTCACATTCATCACCTACTGGGAGATAAATCTGGATAGTGTTTCCAGCCTCACAATAACAATAAAAAATAAATGAAGACTTTAATAAGTTAGAACCATATACCAGCCTAATTTTACAACTCATTAAATGAGAATACCCACTGACAAAATCTTTTCTTTAAAAAAAGACCTTGTCAATTTCTCAAGTAAATTCTCTTAAACTGTTAGTGGAAGTGTAAATTATACAACCAGTTTAAGAGACAGATTTTTAAAATAAACTTTGATAATATTTGATCCATGGAAATCAGAGTAATTTTGAGTGCCAAACTTGTCAATAAAAATTTGAATATTTTATGATACTGATATTTATTTTATATTTAATCATACATTGAATCAGTGAGACTTCCAGATGTGAAAATTTAGTCAATGATATTTATCCATTCCACAGCACAATTTGAGTGAGGCATCATCTGTTCATGGCAATCAATGTCCATCTTTAAGAACAACTTTAATGGAATCAGCATTGTAGTGCAGCTAGTTAAGCTGCCATCTGGAGCCTTTCACAACAGAGGGCTTTTTAATCCCAGCTGCTCTGCTTCCAATCCAGCTTGCAGCTTCCACATCAAGGAAAGCAATGGGCCCCAGTTCCATGGGAGCTCTTGATTCCAGGCTTGAGTCTGGACTAGACTACTATTGTGTTTATTTGGGAAGTAAACATAGTCATTTGAAACAGCAGATTGAGGATCTCTTTCTTCTCCCCACTCAACATTTTCCTCTCCTTCTGTCACACTGCTATCAGTAAAATAAACTTTAAAAACAAAACAAAAAAATTCTTCCTAATCTGAAATACCTTTTGGGGAATGGATTTTAGGAAGAACAAAGGCAAACTAGTCTAGCATATAATCAAGTGTGAGTCATGAGTAACTTGAAATGTAAGACAAACATTATCAGATGATTTTAAAATCAGATTTGGGCCTGATGTGATGGCTCAGTGGCTAAATCTTGCCTTTCAAGGTCTGGGATCCTATACGTGCACCAGCTCCTCTCCCACCTGCTCCAATTTCCATCCAGTCCCCTGCTTGTGACCTGGGAAAGCAGTAGAGGACGGCCCAAAGCCTTGGGACCCTGTTTCTGCATGGGAGACCCAAAAGAAGCTCCTGGCTGCTGGCTTTGGATTGACTCAGCTCCAGCCATTGTGGTTACTTGGGGAATGTATCAGGAGATGAAAGATCTTTCTCTCTGTCTTTTTGTAAATGTGCCTTCCCAACAAAAATAAGATAAATCTTAAAAAAGAAGAAGAAGAAGAAAAAAAAACAGTTAGCTTTAGTTTGGGAATTAAGGATTGTAAAGCAAATTGAATACACTCCTCTCACGGGTCCAAGGATCTCTTCTCTCTGTGTACTAAAGCACATTATTGTTGAGAGAGAAAAATCATCATCCAACCCAGCTGTGCCAGCATCTGTTTGCTTATTCTCTGGAGATGAATAAAAGTTGAAGATGAAGACCAAAATGTTTGGGAAGACAACTAATAAAATGTGCTAAATACATTGCAGCACCAAGAGAAAACCTCTTTTGATGCTAGTTGTTGACAGTTTTGCAGAATAGCATTATTTGTAAATTGAGAATGTTGTTTACTGCATAAATATAAATGTGTGCACCGTATTTTCTTCTTGATTTCATAATGCAAATAAAAGTATAAATTTTTGATTAATCAAAAGTTCACGTTAACTGATACATTATATATTAGCGCTAATTATAAAATATAGGATAAAATTATTTATAAGCAAATTTGTATCCTGAAAAACATATTTTATTATTAGATAAACAATAATAGTAGTAAGAATAATAAAATAAAAGCATATTTATAACCAACAACATAGTTCAATAAATGCTTATATTTAATTGCTACTCATAATTGACAATATTCAAGGGAGTTGAAGCAAGAAAATTATGTTGGTTCCACTGAAGAGTGTCTGTGGTTTTGTTATTAGGTTTATTATAAGCTTACTGAGTGATTTTTAATCTTCTTTCCTTTGTACAAACATGTTTCTGATAATCCTATATTATTGCTGTTTGAAGGAAACAGCAATAATATGTTATTATAAATTACCTGCATGTCCCTATATGTGTGTCTCTGAATAGACACACACACACGTGTATGTATAGTGAAACTCAATACAATGGCTAACTCAGTTTTAAGAAAAAAAAGCTTGGTTTTAAACTCAATACTACATTGATAATTATACCTGTCAAGATACATAATCAATTTGAAACTTAATGCCAAGGGCCAAGGAGTTATCAAAGTGCCTTGCTTAAACATTATTTTTGTGATTTGAAATGAAATACATGTGTTAACAATTCTTACCATTTTTAAAAGCATTTTTGCTGACCATAGTGGAGCTAAAACAGGTAATCCTACACCCACAAGCACCAACATCTCAGTTGGGCATCAGTTCATGTCTTGGCTACTCCGCTTCCCAATTCGGTTCCCTGCCAATAGCCTGGGAAATCAGCAGAGGATGTCCCAAGACCTCAGAAACCCGGACCCGCCTGAAAGAATTAGAATAAGTTCCTGGCTCCTAGCTTTGCATCAGTTTAGCTCTGGGCATTGCAGCAGTTTGGGAAGTAAACAAGCAGATATGGAAAATCTCTCTGTCTCTCCATGTTTTACTCCCTGTCAAGAACTATGACTTTTCAAATAAATAAATCTTAAAAAAGAAGAGCATTTTTTGTGTTTAAATGACCATCTTGGTCCATTTGTATTTGTTGATATTTAAGAAAGTGCTGTCTAAGAAAAGCTTATAAGATTACTTCTCTCCCTTTTGGCTAAGATCAAGTGTAGGAAATCTTATAAGGTCAATCAGTCATCTGAATTCAGTCTATTGGCCAGCTTTTGTTACAAAAAGGACAAGAGTAATACAAGATAGAGTAATATAAAGATAAAATAAACTTGCAGAGTTTTATTTCTCTGTGACTTACTGGCCCATTATTGTGATCTATGTATAGATTGAACTATATTTTTCTGATCAATGGCAAAAGTCTCAGCATGTTACATAATAAAATAAGTCTATAGCTTTCTTACATTTATTTATTTTAAATTAATATTCATTAGTGTCTGAAAAATGAATGCAAAATTAGTTGCAAATAAATATTATATACATGTTATATACTAGCACTTACTAATGCAAAAATGTTGAGAAATAGAACAAATTTTAACCATACTCAGCTGGATGTTATCTAGATAAACAGCCTGGATTCTATCATGAGAAAGATTTGTTCAAATAAAATATAGTTCCTAATCATAAATAGCTAATAAAATGTCTCAAGAGAGAAAATGTGAATGCCTAATCATTCTTGTTCAATATAAGAAAGTCTTACTAATTCATGCATCCTAAATGAATTACTAGTCAGTAATGATGAAGGGAAATTGTTATACAAATGGTAAGAGCATTAGTATTTAATACATACCAATATTCATGTTTTATTTAAGCAATTGTCATTAGGTAATGTGAATAACTGGAAACATATTTTAACTAACATGTCAAATATTGTGTGTTTTTTTTTTTTTGTCTCGACCTGCAGGGCATGACGCTCAAACCCTGAGGGCGGACTGGGATTGCCAGGCTGCTAGCCCAAGAAACACACAGACAGATGTACTTGGTGAGTGAGAATGCCCAATGCTCTTCATTTTACTCCTCATATATATACCTTCTTCTCTAGGGGAGGAGGGAAAGGGATGGGTTTCCTGGAACTAATCATCTAGACTGAAATGGAGGAGGAACTAATCATCTATATTGAAACAGGGAAGGAACTAATTATTTGAACAGGAACAAGGGCAGAGGTTCTGTTCCCCTTGTTTTGCACAGGATGTTCTAGCCACAATATCCTGCTTGCTGTGGCCCTGCTTGCCCAAGGTAGGTTTTGCAATGCAGCAGGTTGTCAGGCAGGTCAACAAGTCTAAGGCCCGTAAGTCTGTAGCAGTTCTTGGTAGGAGTGAATCTGCTTACTAGAATGTTTTGGATCCTCAAGTAAATAATATATTACAGAGTCTCCTATACTACAGAAGTGGGTATTTTATGTCTTCTTTCTCCCAATTCTCCAGGCAAATCTAAACTTAGCTCTTCTCACAGCATGGAAAATTGCTAGCCACACTTATCTCCATATTCATTCTGCACATCCTTATAAATTAAAATATTTTAGAGGAGAGACAAAAGTTATTAAAGAAGATTCATATGAGTTACCCCACTGCCCAAAAAACCTGAAGTCCCTCTGATTTCTCCTTTGATAGTAACATCTATTAGATATTTCTCTGGGAAGTATTCATGCGTTACAGGGTTTCTTTGTCATTTTCAACTAAACAGTACCTACTGTTAAAGAGGCCCTAGATGTAGGTTAAAAAATAGTACCTAAAGGTCTTGTTTTCTGCTTCCCGTTATAGCTGATCCTTGTGTTAAGGTATGAGTCCATATCCACGCCACCACTCAACACTAAAGAACACATATCAAACTATCTGGTACTGGGGACACCACAGCCTGAGCTTACACAATCATACGGCTTCTAGTAACATCCTTGGTCTCTGCTACAAGTTACTGTACAAAACAGTCTCCTTCTCCACTCAAATCCTTCAAAGTTCAGGACTCACCGTTTCAGCTTAGCTCTTTTCGGGTAAGTTGAACCACCAGACACAGCGAGTCATGCAGGAAGTTTTATTCCAACAGAGATAAAGGCCACGTCTTAGGCAAACACCAAGGGATATGTGTATAGGATTGTGAAGGCCACAGGGGACTGGTGGATGGGGCTCTTAGTATGGTGTCATAAGGTTACTGTGGATTGGTGTAGATGGTGTTGCAAGGTCACAGCTGATTGGTAAACAATACTAGCCAATAGCAGTCATGAGACCCATGGGCAGCAGGTATCCCAGGTGTCATGCTATTGGGTCCAAAATGGCAGGATCTCATGAATCTCTGGGGTGACATTCAAGTCACTCCTCACAGTGCTTCATTCTCTTATGTAAGCCCATGGTACTTGCATGGTATTTTGGGATAACATATAGCTTTGGCCTCATCAAATATGACTGTGAGTAAAGGCCATTGTTGCTTGAGGGTTTTTTTTAATGGATTCATGCATTATTTTTTTTTTTTTTTAAAGATTTATTTATTTATTTTTTTCATTGGAAAGGTGGATATACAGAGAGGAGAGACAGAGAGGAAGATCTTCCATCCGATGATTCACTCCCCAAGTGAGCCGCAACGGGCCGATACTATGCCGATCCGAAGCCAGGAGCCTCTTCCGGGTCTCCCACGCGGGTGCAGGTTCCCAAAGCTTTGGGCCGTCCTCGACTGCTTTCCCAGGCCACAGGCAGGGAGCTGGAAGGGAAGCGGGGCTGCCAGGATTAGAACCGGCGCCCATATGGGATCCCGGGCGTGCAAGGCGAGGACCTTTAACCACTTGCGCCACCGCGCCGGGCCCTCATGCATTATTTTATTAATATTTGCCTTTGCTTTGGAACTGTCACAGAACAAACTTGTTTGGAAAGTATTTGAGTTTAATAAAAAATAAAAAAAAAGTTTAAACATTGTTTTCACCTCAACATGGAAATGCAGTGGTTTATTTTTTTTATCAGTGCCACCAAAATAAAATACTCATTATTACACAAAATTGTTCCTTAGACATTCTGTAGAAGTTGTTCACTCTTTAAATTTTATTTTTGATGCTGTTTACATAGTTGATAAGGGAAGGAAATGTTGAGGATTATGAGGGTGAGATCATTGTTTCCAAATTTGCTTTTTCTTCTTCCGTCATCTTGAGGGACAAGGGAGATAAGGAAAGGAGCAACACCCAATAATCCAACCGCCTCTGTAATCTGGGCTGGGGAATGGCCACCTGGTATCATCCCAGTGTCCCTGGTGTGGAGTTTAGAGTTCTGCACATGTGGTTTTGATAGCCCTGAAATGCTGTCAATTTGACCAATTTGTTCTGCCCCACTTCCTCTACTATGGTACCAGATGTCCTCTGCAGGCTCCAATGAACTGCCATACACATGTGGGCATGTCATCCACTGCTCAGTCTGAGAAACTGAGGAGGCCTAGTTCTGACACATGCGCTCCACAGTAAGACTGTAATTCTCTTTATAGCTGGAGTTCTGAGTCCTGCAGTTCAGTTGGGGAATCCCCAAAGAAACTTCATCTGAGATGATTCCAGACCTGATTCTTGTGTGTTCTTGGCAGTACAGGGTTAGACTCAGTCCACCACGTACATAAAACTATGCGCACAGATAGTTGCAATTGCTGTGTCAGTTCTGTCTCCCACCCCATCTCTGACATAAAGCAATGGATGCTGGAGCCTAACCCAAACCTGCCCACCACACATTTGGCCATCACATATACCAGGGGACTTTAAACCTAGTCAGAGTGATCTCCAATAACCTCCACCAGACTTGCCCCAGCCCTGGTTCCTGTGCTTGCTACCTATGTACAGCAGACTGGTCAGGTCTAGCCCACATCCCATTCAGATCTCAAGCACATCAATGGGCATTGAAGCCTAGCTCAACTCAATCAACCCCACTACCCAGCTCACACTCATGCTGGCAGGTGTCATTCTGTCTCGCCAGGTATGCCCCCAGTTCTGGTTTTTATGCTCATCAGTGGGAGTCACAGCCAATCAGAGAGATACAGTTTCCTTCTTGTGCTGATTCTCAGTCCAGGATCTTGCACTCAGGTGGTTCTGCACTCTAGTTTAACAGAATTTGCACCCTGTTCCAGTTCTTGCAGCTAATGTTGTGGAAAAGCCCAACCAGCCCACACTTACTTTGGCTTATGCATGCACCGGTAGATACAGCTATGATGTTTCCTTACCTCCAAAAACAGGCCTGTTTCTAGCCACAGCCCTTGTGCATGCCAGTGGTTGCTCTGATCCAGTTCGGCATTGCCCAGCCCCTATCTTGGCTTTTTGCCATTAGATGCTGCAGCATGAACTATTCTGACCTGCCCCCCATTCCAACTCCCGTTGGCTGGTGCTAGAGCCTATCTCTGCCCAGTCTGCTTCCCTTCACTGACTCATGCAAACTGGTTTTTGTGGTAGCCTAGCCCAGCATGACCTGCCCTCCATCCTGGCTCCTGAATACAACAGTGGGCTAAAGTTGCCCTGGCTCTGCCTGGGCAACCCCCACCCACCACCAACACCAAGAACCAACTCACACACTTGTTGACAGGTAGAACTACCTTGTCCAGCCTGACCACTACCCAGGCCTAAATCACATGCTCACCAAGTACTGTGATGCCAATGTGTCTATTGGCAGTCTTCCTAATGTGTGAATAAACAGTATCTTATAATGGCAGAAGGATACCTAATTGTCATCATGTGTTGATGGACCATCTAGTTTTAGAAATTAGCACAACCATTATGGAGAATAGTTAGGATATTTCAAAGATTTGAAAATAAATCTGGGAAACAATCCAGCCTTCCGACTCTCAAGAATTTGCCCAAATAAAAGAAAACTGCTGCAGGCCAATATAAAAAAAATTAAAATAACAGTGGCATGATAAGGAAGAGCAGGAAAAACTGTGTCTGGCATTTTCAGTTCACAGACTGCTTGTTCCTGAGACCAAGGTCAAACTCTGCAGGCAATGGTCTGAGAGTGGGCAAAAGTCCAAAACCAAGGTTGAGGCCTCCTAGAAAGGGTCCCCCGTTGAGCAGCAGTCCAAGGCTTTAGGATCTCCTTGGGATAATGAGGTAGTGACTTCTGTACTTGGGTCATGCTGTTGCTTCCTGATTATTAAGCAGGTTGATGGTTAACTTCAATCAGAGGTATAGCCATCAACGTTTCTGCCATATCAATTCTTGTAATTAACTCCCAATATATTTTGAAGCAGTGAGACTTCTGGGTTGACCTTCTTCCTCAGAAAAGGGGCTTTCCTCTGGCCACCCACTTTTGTAATCTTTATCTTGTGTCTATCTCATTTTTTTATTAATTGCATGCTGCCTCCTCTCCAATCCTGTTCATGCTGTGTTAGTCACCATAGAAATTATCTACTTTTTCGTTTTTTGTTCACTCATGTTTATTATAGTCCAATGCATAATAGTTAGAATATGGAATCAAGACAAATGTTTATTAATGATTGACTGGACTTAAAAAAGATGTGATATATCCACAAATACATACATGCATACACATATATACACTCAGGCCTGCGTGTTTGTGCATGCACATGCGTGCACACACACACACACAGACACATACGCACTGTGGAGTAATACTCAAAGATAAAAAGTGCAATCCTGTCCTCTGCAACAAAATGGATGCAAGTGGAGAGCATCGTGCTTAGTGAAATAAGTTAGGTCCAAAAGACACAAGTCATGTTTTCATGGTTCTATGGTAACTAATATTCAAAGCACAAAAAATGTATTTTATATGAATGCAATTGACACCTTGATATCTGCTTTGTAGCCTTTATACTCTTGAGGAACAGGTTTGCTTTCTTGCTGCCATTTTTTGTTACTTATTGACATGTTAAATCTGTGATTGTAAAGCAAACTGAAGGTGTGCCTTTGCAAAATTAATGATGATGATGTTGATGATGAATAGTGGTGGGTGGAAAAAAATGGTCATGCAGACAAGTAGTTTAGGCAATATCAGTTTTCCCGTAAATGTATATTGAAATATATGATATTTTTTCACATCTCATAAGTTAAAAAAAGTCTTCCTTTTGAAGAATATGATCCAAAAATCTATCTTTTTCATTATGCTGAATCTAGGCAAGGGGTGAAGCACTTAATCAAATTTGGGGTTGTAGTGGAAAAAATCAAGTCAGTATTTTTTAATGGCAAATACACATAGGTTAGCATTCAGATAGTAACTTTCTGCACCTATGGAGCCTTACTGAGAAACACCTGCTAAAAAGAGGGAATGAGAAACAGTACTGTGATCAAACGGTTCAAACATCCCTCAGAGGCTGGGGATTTGCGGGAGAAGCATTTGCTTTGATCCTAACCGCAGCTGGGTCTCTTGGCTGCAAAGACTTGGCTGTGCTAGTTTTTGTATTTCCTGGAAGCAGTCTATTGTTCTGCTTGTTTTGTTTTGTTTTTCATACTCAATTCTTGTCAAATCTGTAAATTTCTAATTTCTTATGATAAATTACTTTCTACTGAAAGTGTCTATTTTAATGTGATCAAATGCTGACTGCTGAATTTATCATAATTTCCTAATCATGAAATTAAATTGACTTTCTAGTCTTGATCTTTCCAAATTTCCCAGAATGTAATATCCTTGACATACTTACCCTCTGGAAACTTTTTTTAATCCGACACTGTTTGTAAATATGTAGTTATATTACTTGAAAGTCAGAGAGAAAGAAAGAGAGAGAGAGAGAGAGAGAGAGAGACTCCACCCACTAGTCCACTCCTCAAATAGCATGCAAGGCTAAAATTTAGCCATTGAGCCATCACACCAAGCCCCCTCCATAAACTTCTTGAAGACTTCTCATACTGTTCTGGTTAACTCTTTCTCTTTACTGATTTGTTTTAACTTGTTAACTTGCAAGGATACCATCAGTGCATTTCTGTATCCAGTTTCTATTTGTCTACCTACTTATCTATGCTGTATATATATAAATGTTGAAAAGATTGCTATGCACCTTGCCTCTCTCATTTTTCTTTATTAATAAATAAGATTTACTAGAAATTTGTTTTAAATCTTCTTTTCAAATATATTAATCACAGTTTTAACTATTTTAACACCAAATATGTGGGCTTTCAGGGAGAGGGTTGCTCAGAAATTGCTAAATCTACCTCCTAAGATGCTAGCTCCAGCTCTCATGATTCTACTTTCTGTCCAGCTCCTTTGCTAATGTACAGCAGTGGAAGATGGTGCTTTATGAATAATCTATACATTTTGCAATAATATCTACAAACTATACTGAATCTGTTAAAGACTAACCAAAGTTACAACATGGTCTAACTTACTTAATGTCATATAAATAAGTATAAATACTGATAGAAGAGCCATAAATCAACCAAAGGTTCCAGCATCAGATGACTAGATAGAGAAAATATTCTATTGTGTATGTATACCACATTTTCTTTATCCATTCATCTGACGCTGGGCCCCTTGGTTGATTTATGGCTCTTTTATAAGTATTTATATTTTTTTAAGGAATAATGTGAATAATTTATGACACTGATTTATCATTAGTAGTTGAAATATTTTATCCATTCCTACATTTATAGGTTCATCATCTGTGGGAAGATGATATGAACTCATGGTGATGGATCTAGAGAGTCACTCTTGTTTAATACTGAAATTGCATCTGACATATACTTTCCTGAACTTTTCATAGCTGGGAAATTTCCAAAAATATACTTATCAAAGATTAGATTGCCAGATTTTCCTGTAGCAATCTATAAATTTAGCAGATTTATAAATACAATTGCTGTTTCTCTATATGTCACTAAGTATAGTGAACTTTTCCATTAAAAATAGGTACTTTCTCAATCTGATTTGAAATTTTGCTAACTAATTTTCACTAACACGATTTTTCATAATTTTTTAGTCCTAGAAATTTAGACAAATGTGTACCGCCCACCCAAGTTGGGTTAAAAGTCAATCCTGAGTGTTTTTAATCATATATTATTTATGGAATAAAACTTATTTCTAAACATGAAAATATTGATTCTACTGGTTCATTTGCTTCCATCAGTTCACATGTTCCTTTCGTATAATGAAAACACCCAAATAATACTACACTTCAGGTGAACAGAGTTACAATAATTTACAATAATAATACTATGTAAGGATCAACTTTGTCACGTATGCTCTGGTCTATTGAATTTGAAAGCTGAAACCTTAGGACACAGAGCGACAGCCTAGTGGCTAAATCCTTGCCTTGCATGCACCAGGATCCCATTTGGGTACTGCTTGATGTCCTGGCTGCTCCACTGCCCATTCAAGTCTCAGCTTGTGGCCTGGGAAAACAGTTGAGAATGGCCCAAATCTTTGTGATTCCAGAGCCACATGGGAGACCAGGAAGAAGCTTGTTTTCCTAGGCCATAAGCAAGGACCTGCATTGGAAAGGGAGCAGCAATGACTCGAATCTGCATCTATAGGATGGCATCCCCTAAAGCTTAGCCTAATACGCTAAGGCTGAGCACCAAAATCAAGCAGTAAGGGGAAAAAACATGTTTTTAGAATAAATTGAGAAACTATTTACACACACGCAAAAGCATTGAACTTGACTTCTAACTCTTACAAAGTACAAAAATCACATTAAATATGTTATACATGCAGGATTAGCATCTAATTCTATGCAACTATTCAAAGAAAACACAGGAGATAAAATTCCCGACACTGGACAAGGCAAAACATTTCAGATGTCTTCCCAAAAGCACAGGCAGAAGAGGCATAAATTTACAAATGTGATTATATAAATATTGCAAGGTTATAAAACAGAAAATAACTAACAGAACAAAATGAAAGCCTACAAAAATAGGAAAATAAATTTGTACACTATTCATTTACCATGAGTTTAATAACAGAATTATTTAATAATTGGGATAACTCTTATAAATTTGGAAAGTTACAACTTAAAAATGTCCTTAAAACATGAACAGACATTTCTAAAATAAAATGAAGACATACAAATGGCTAACAGCTTTTCTGAAAATTTCAACATAACTGAAAATTCAGGAAAATATAGATCTAAACCACCATTGGTATCGTCTCCAGTCTGCTGGGATGTGTAGCAAATGACAAACAATAAAAAATGGTAGTTTTGATGCCGAGAAAGGAGAAGTTTTATGTATTGATAACATAAATGTTAGCACAGCCTTTATGTTAATATTATAAGGTTTCTCCAAATGTTAAAAATAACAATCATTATGAGCACAGTAGAGCAGCGTATTGGCTAAAGTCCTCACCTTGCATGCACCGGGATCCCATGTGGGCACTGCCTTGTTTCCCAGCTGCTGTGCTTCCCATCCAGCTCCCTGCTTGTGGCCTGGGAAAGCAGTAGATGACGACTCAAAGCCTTGGGTATCAAATGAAAACATGCAACATTTTGGAAATTTAGAATGAAAACATGCAACATTTAGAACATTTTCACACATATTATGATTATCATGAAGTTAAACATATGTCTTAAAAGAAATCAAATAAACGGAAAAATGATTCCTACATACAAATGTGCATTATTAAGTGTAAATTAAATCAAAATGGATATAATAGAGATACATAATGCATAGATTAGCAAAATCTAACCACATTTTGAAAGGGTAGAGATGTTTCTGATATTATGTGGTATAATTAGAATAGCTATAAATATTCCAAGAAAGCAGAGAGTGAGGAAAAAAAGCAACATATTGAATAGTTACTTTTATCACAATGTTGCTTTACATTAACATTAACACGCTCAGGGATATTTCACAAAACTGTTTAATTCAACATAAGCATTTAAAATTTATTACTTATCTAATGAGGACCTGTGAAATTTGATAGGAAAATTGAAAGCATTTTTGTAGATTTCTAAACACAAAAGCATATGTAACAGAAAATATGCTATCAATACTGCCAGTTACAATTATAATAAAATAAACAATGGGAACATGGTGGATTACAAATATGAAATAACTTAACCTACAGCATTTATAAAATTGAAACATAAATTAGGAAAGTAATATTGAAAGATATTTCTGGGGGCATTTAACATAGAAACCATCAGAAAAAATACATATATAAAGAAGAAAAATATGTGTATAGGAAAATATTTTATCTTACTTTGGAAAATGTGGAGAAACAAACACTCATAGGTATTTTTGTAAAAAATAACATCAAGAACAAGTGCATGATAACTTGAAAAAGTTTGACCATCATGCCATCTTAAAAAGTAAAATTTTTAAATGATTTAAATGTGATAAATGCTATCTTACAGAAAATATTAGAATACTAATTCTTTTCATCATTAGAAATTAGTTCAGATTATAAAATTTACAAAAAATCTTGTAAGCCTTTCCTTTTTGTAAGGGACAAGCAAGAAGAAAAGAGAACACCTTCCTCTCTGTCTCTCCTCTCTATATATCTGATTTTCCAATTCAAAATAAAATAAATCTTTAAAAATATTGATTGAGTTCAATATGTAATTGTGTCATTCTTATTTATAGATTGCCACTTTAAATTCTGGATATATATCAACTCATATATTTATGTTGGTTAAATAAGTGATACCAATAAAGTTGGAAAATTTAGCTTTATGTTTGTCTGAAAATAACAGAATATTCAACCACTCTTAGTTTTAATGATTGACATACTTGTATTTTCCTTTCAAGAAATGTATAAATAGATCACTAAAATCTGGACCAGTGGAGATTTTAGATGTAATTGAAACCCTGCTTTTTATCAACTTTGTACTCTTTCCAATCAATATTTGACTTTCATCCAAGGACATGGCATCACAGAGCGTTTGAAAGGCAGCTCCATGCCCCAGTACAATGAGCATGCCGTAGCAGGGATTGCTCTGACTGGGGCCCTCCACTTTCTCTGAATGCACGATCGTAGTGCAGTTGCTTTTTTGTAGGCACAGCACTGGCAATGTAGGCAGTACAAATACTAAAGGAGTTGTGTATCCCAAAGCTTTATTTGAGAAAATAAACCTTCAGCATAAAATTCAATCTTGGAAATCAATACGTAAAACTGTGCATTCATTATACTTAATTAGCCACAGCTGGACAGGAAATTTGTAATTGAATAATTTACTTCCCAACTGTATAATGGGGGAAAACAAGAGAGAAGGATGTATTAATGAATACTTACTGAGTCATGTAAAACCAGAAAATTTAGATTCTCTTTTGCAGAAAATTTCCTGTGAGATTGAAACAGCCTACATGAATTTTAATTCCTTGGTGCACTAGGACTGCTTTTGCTGTTGCTACTAATTTAGTGCATCCAAGAAGCAGTGTTGTAGAGTATACTGTATTGCAATATAATTTGAAGTTTGCCAAATAGTCTGGCTGGGGCTGGGACAAGTAAAAGCTAGAAATTGAAATTCCATCTGGGCATCGCCTGAAGAAGGCCTATATACTGCTGTCTGTGCTCCATCTTCAGTTGCTTCATTAATAGGCTGCTGGTTTGGGAACGGAACCACTGTAATTTGAACTGCCGTTGATATGAGATGCTGGCTTCACCGGAGAAGATTTAGCCTGCTTGGCAACAAGGTTGTCCCCCCCAAATCTTTATTACGTGATCATTCTGGTATTTCATGTTTTATCAGAGTGAATGGATAGAATTGGTAGGAAGAGATCAAATTTCGAGAAGCATAACGAGACAGAAAACATCCGTAAGTTGTAATCATAGTGTGGCACATTTTGCGCATCGCATTAAAATGCTGTTCGGGAGACCTGATTCATAGCAACAGTTTGAGTATTAGCTATTCTGAACTCTCCATTCAGCTTCTTGCTAATGTGAATCGTGGAAAGTATGAAGTGATGGCTCAGGCACTTGGGTCCCTGCTACCCACAGAGGGGGAGCCAGGTGGAGTTCTAGTTCCTGATTTGTCAAGTTCCATCTTCAGGTCTTGTTGGCATTTACTGAATGAAATCCTGTCTAAAAACCTCTATTTCTGTCACTATCCCTTTCAAATGAATGATAATAGACGTTTAAAAATATATTTCCAAGAAACAGAAAACAATATGCAAAGGCATTTTAGAGTTAAAGAAACGGTGGTATATCTATACCATGGAATATTATTTAGCTATTAAGAATAATGAAATTATACCATTTGCAACCAGGTGGTCCCAACTAGAGACCATCATGTTCAGTGAAATGAGTCAATCACAAAATAACAAATACCATATGTTCTCTCTGATATAAGGAAATCAAAGTGGAAAGTTTAACTTCAACAATCTGATCCATACTATTTTTTGGTTGTTTGCTTTTTTGGATGTAGCCCATGTGTTTTGATGTTTTTTATTTCTTTTTTTTTTAATTACTGTTTTGCTTATTACAAATATTTTCTTTTCTGTTTTTGAATTCACCACTGCCTCACGGATTACACAGTGGTATCATTTTTCCCAGGAGACTTTTGTGCTTCCTTTTTGTCACTCATGTGTTGGTTACTCAGTGGCGCTTTTTTCATGGTGATGTAATTTGCTGTGGATGTTGTTTTGTGGCTGTTCTAACTCATACCACTTGTTGACATTATTTCATGGCATCTCAATTATGAAAATGTATAGTGCTGGAGTACTGGGGTCTATCATATACAGATGTGGGGGAATAATGGAACATGCATCCATGCTTTCAGCTGAAAGATAGATTCCCAATGAAACTGTTGGAAATGTGTAGACAACCAGATGCTTGACTGCCTGACATTGTCTCTACCAACAATGTCACGGTACACTTAAATAAGAGACTAATAGAATCATGATTTCTTTTTTTTTTTTTAAAGATTTATTTTTATTATTTTTTTATTGGAAAGGCGGATATACACAGAGGAGAGACAGAGAGGAAGAGCTTCCATCTAATGATTCACTCCCCAAGTGAGCGCAACGGGCCGATACTATGCCGATCCGAAGCCAGGAGCCTCTTCCGGGTCTCCCACGCGGGTGCAGGTTCCCAAAGCTTTGGGCTGTCCTCGACTGCTTTCCCGGGCCACAGGCAGGGAGCTGGATGGGAAGCGGGGCTGCCGGGATTAGAACCGGCGCCCATATGGGATCCCGGGCGTGCAAGGCGAGGACCTTAACCACTTGCGCCACCGCGCCGGGCCCAAATCATGATTTCTTATGAAGAGCGACAGTACTGAAATAAAATGGGGAAAATCTGTCTGGGGTGGGAATTGTGTGGGGAATCCCAGCCTGTATGAAATTGTACCACATAATTCAGATTTAAAAATAAAAATATATTTTTAAACAGTTCATGGAAAATGAAGTTAAGATATTGCTTTGAAAGAAATATATATGTTCTTTCTAATATAAGGCAAAATTCATGCGAAATATAAGATCAATGGCTAAATAGGTAAACATGCATATACTATAGTTATCTAGAGGAGCTGTGTAGTAGAAACAATCAAATTGAGATATGAAGATACAATCCAGTGTGCATCTCTACTTTCAAATCAAAGATGGAGTCCCAATAAAACTATTACATATATCTTGACAATATGGTGCTGCACTTTGCCATTGTCCAACACAATGGAACTGTATTATAAAGTAAAAACTGGTATAAACATGTTTCTGGTATATTACAAAATATTAGGTTTAGTTTTCTGTAACTTAGATGGCACAATGGTTAAAGATATGACCATTAGGATGGTATTCTTTAGAAACAAGACGTATATATATAGAGAGAGAAGAGGAGAAACAGAGAGGAAGATCTTTGTCTGATGATTCATGTCCCAAGTGACTGCAGTGGCCGGAGTTGCGTCAATCCGTAGCCAGGAGCCAGGAGCTCTTCCGGGTCTCCCACGTGGATGCAGGGTCCCAAGGCTTTGGACCGTCCTCTGCTGCTTTCCCAGGCCACAAACAGGGAGGAAGCAGGATGGGAAGCAGGACTGCTGGAATTAGAAGTGGCACCCATACAGGCTCCTGGTGCATTCAAGGTGAGGACTTTAGCCACTAGACCACTGCTCTGGGCCCATGGTAATCTTAATATTATTTTTCTGTATTAAAAGTACAGAATTTTGTATTTCTTAAACAAGAATAATAAGATTCATTTTGCCACTTGTTCAATATCTACATTGATTCATTGGTGAGTAGAGTCATTGATAATAATTTTTGTATTAACAAAATATTCTGTTACTTTACCCATTCCGGAAAGTAAAAGTTGAAATAAAACAAAAATATGACTTTGTACAAAATATTTTTTATACATTGTATTTGTTACTAGATATATTTTGAGACTTTATTTGTGCTAAGGTATGGTATATACCTTATGAAAATCATCATGTTTTAGGAAAATGGTGAAGAAAAACTAGTTCTGCTCAATTAAAAAATGTTACAGTGGGAGACAAAAGTTACAATTATTGACTTCAAAGGCATTATGACAAAAATCTCTATTCAATTTATTTAAATTAGATACAAAGTGAATCTAGAAATGTTATAGTTCTTACTGTAATTTCATAGCATATAAATCATAATATAATAACTTGAGTGTATTACATAAAACAAACTCACTTGCACAATAGATTCTGACTGCTGTCTTTCATGGTGTTCATTTTAAAATGAGGGACGGTATGAATTACCTAATAACATGCTTGACTATGGACAAATGACAGCCTCATAAATCTCCATATTTAATTAGGCAAATAGCATTACTGTCATTCTGTTGTTCCTGCTACTTGTAATTTACAATTGAGAAGAATGAGTTTAAGATGTAATATTTACCAATTTTTTAATACCTAGGATTGTGCAAAGCCACAGTTGGAGCTGGTTGTCCTAACTTCTAAGGCTGGTTAGATTTTGTTACATCAATCCAAATAATCGAATATGAAAATGGAGGGGAGGGAATTTCAATACTACCACACTTCGGCTTCACATTTAGTAATGGAACATCACATAAACATGCTAAGACTGCTTTTTTTTTTTTTCACAAAAATCTTCCAATTGGTTTTATTTAGTTTCTCAAGCTTAAAGTTAAGAAAAAATTAAATGCCCCAATATTTCTTTGATAAGACTTGCCTAATTCTGCTTTTGCTAGCATTTACCCTGTTTTATTGGTGACATGATATATCTTCTTTACTGCTTTGGTTGTAGAATATTTTTGTCCACATAGATATCTGTATTTTCATATGAATGGAAAATAGCTTTCAATGAAATAGATGTAAATAATATGCACACAAATTGATATTGATTTATGAACCATTCACTAAGGAACAATTTATCTGACTAATACTTTTTTTTTCTTAATTTTAAGCTTCCTAAAACTTTCACATATACAGAAATACTGTTATGGGATGCGTTCACTGACATTTTCAATATTTGCACTGCAGCACTTTATAAGTCAGAAACGGCTCTAAGCTGATGGTGTGCAGAGAAGGGACAATTCCTGAGAAAGCCATGCCTCAAAGAACTCGCTCACTCACTCCACCCATCTGTACTAACTAGCAAATTATCTGCCTCATAGGAATCAGAAAAATGATCAAAATAGCCAAATTTGTAGCAATAATTGGCTCTTTTAAGATATAAACAAATATCTTAATTGGAAACTTAGTTTGCCATAGTGGTATAAATTGGAAGTGAAGCTTACATTATAAAATCTTAATCAGACTACAAGGGGTAAAATTATTTTCCCACAAATATGTTGGAGCTTTTTTAAGGTAACTGAATTATACTTATGTACGAAATACCATCTCTAGCTTAAAGTTTCTTTGTGTCACAGTTTACAAATTAGTATACAGGAGCCAACTACATATAGTGCATTTTAGCATTCATTTCAGATTTTTAACTATATCAGTTTTTCTAAATGGAAATGTGATCAGCTTAAAAATACATGTTCCAGATGCAGTAAAACTAACCTAAAATATGTTTAAAATACAGGCTATATAAACAATCAGTACTTATCAAAATTGCCATAGCCTTGAGTTGCCTTTTTCTTTAAATTGGCTAATTTTATTTAGCTCTATAACTTGCATTTCACTTTTAATTTCTATACTGTACAGATATACAATTTCTATATACAGATAAGGCAGAATAAAATGTGTTTTAATCGTCATTGGATGTCTAATTCACATTTTCAGTACTTTTGATTAGAATACTCAAAACCCAAGATGTGATCTGAGTGAAGTTTTCCAGTCACTACCTCTCCATAGAGATTAGAGTTTTACAATTATTCATGCACAAGTACATTCACAAAAACTATTGAATCCAGATGCTTGGGGTTTTTTTTGAGTTATTTATTTTTTATTGAAAAGGAAGATCAAATTTACAGAGAGAAAGATCTGCCATCCTCTGGCTCTCTCTCTCCAAATGGCCGCAATGGCTGGAGTTGGACCCATCAAAGTCAGGAGCCAGAAGCTCCTTTCAGATTTCCCAAGTGGCTACAGCGTCTCAAGATTTTGGGTCATTCTCCACTGCTTTCCCAGGCCATAAGCAGGGAGCTGGATGGGAAGTGGAGCAGTGGGATGTGGATTAGCTCCCATGTGGGATCCTGGCGCTTATTAGGCGAGGACTTAGGCATTGAGCCATCACTCCGTGTTCCAGGGGCTTTTAGGATAATAATGATGAATGTATTCTTTTCTCCCAAAACCCCAAGCAGTGCAGCAGTACGAAAAGCAGACTTCTGTTTAGGGGAGAAGGAAGAAAATAAATCCAAATCTTTAGACTTGAATTCCAGTACCGGGACCATTGTGGTGAAACAGACAGGGTTTTTTGGGTCCTTAAACCTAGGATTGTGTACATGGGCTCTCCAGAGCCAGGTGGCTTCTGCCTACTCCCTCAAACTTCTCTTGCAGCTCAAATAAGAAAGCTGTCAAATGCAGTTACATCAGAAGCAGCCATGTGGGATCTTGCCTTGGAGCTCAGAATCTGGCCCAGCTCTGTAAGACACAGCACCTGTGCTGGTACTTGCAATCAGCCTCTGTGCTTATCCATGCTGATACACCCAGTGCACAGCATTCCTGCCTGAAATGGACATGATGTGTAGCCCTCATGTGCTTGACTGAGATCTAGGCATGTCCAAGTCTACTGTCTGGCAGACGAAAGGGAAACTTATTTCACCCTCTTCTAACCTTAGACAGGGATGACTGCGCAGATCAGCCTGATTCATGTCTTATGGATTATCATTGGAGTTGCTGAAATTACAGGTGAGGACCTTAGGCCTGGTGGAAATGGTTTGGTTTACAGTAATTTGTAAAACAGCATGGTTTGTTGTATACCTCAAAGGCCTCATTGGATATAATGGTTTTAAGTCCCAGATGTGCCCCCCTCCAATAAGTGCCTGTCTGGGCAGCTGAGCTTCTGCCTCTTTTACCCACCGGAGCTTTATTGAGCAGACCATAAAGTCCCACAATACAATTTCAGAATTCAGCATCAAGCTATTGAAATCCAACATTGGAAATGTCTTAATAACACTTGTCTGCAGACAAGGAACTAGAAACTGAGCCTCTGGATCAACTGCAGCGCTTTGTAGGACTCTATGGACTAGTCTCAGGTGATCTGTTGTAACCTCTCCCAGAATAACCAGGGATTCATAGGCGTGACACTGAGCAATGAGTCCATGTTAGCAGCTGACAAAATACCGGTGGTCTTTGCTCCTACTCCCAGGCTATTTTGTTCTTAGTAAGGTATAGACTCACCGTGAGTCTGTGTGGGTGGGATCTAGAATCATGGCATTCATGATGGCAGCACTAGGCACCTGCATCAGGTAGAGGTTCCAGATTGATAATCACATTTTAGGCACTTCCCCAGGTATTGCTGAAGAGCATATTAACTGTGAATTGAGCGAAAACCTGGCCTTGAGAATTTTGTAGGATTAAAAGAATGAAAAGCATGAAGAATTGATCTGAGGCAGAACTGAATTTAGATACTCTCAGAAGGCTCAGAGAAGATCTACAGACTTCTTAGAATTTCCTGAAGGAGAGCTTTAAATGTCAACAGTATACTCTTATTTTTTTAATATGAAAGGGATATACATCAGATGGTGTCAAACATTTTCGGGGAGCCATGATCTCACACTACAAAGCAAATGAAGCGGCAGAAACCAACAATTTAGAAATTAAAACATTCAATTGCTCAGATAAATATTTTAAAATAGCTATTTTAAAGAAACAAGGATTTCAGAAGAAATGATTTAATATTCTGGAGAGAACTGATAGAATGCAGCAGTAATAGAATAGATTCAAATAAAGGAGAATTTAGTAAGTTCAAGGAGGATCTACTTAAAAATATACAGTTGGGAGGCAAAAAAGAAAAAAAAAAGAACAACAACTACAAAAATACAAGAAATTTACTATTGCAGAAAAAAAGCAAATGTCAGAGTCTTTAGATTTCAAGTGGAACTTGAGAATGCCGAAGGGTTTGAAAGCCTGGGGCCAGCACATTGGTGCAGCATGCTAATCCTTCATCCTGTGGTGCTGGCAACCCATGCGGATGCTGGCTGGTATCCTGGCGGCTCCACTCCCTATCCAGCTCTCTGTTTACGGCTTGAGACAGCAGCAGAGGATGGCCCAAGTCCTTGAGGTCCTGCCCCTGTCTGATTTCTGCTAGTGTGCCTGGGATGCTGGAGACAGTACTTCTAAGTATTTGAGTCTCTCAGACCCATGTGGAGATCCCTTGGCTTCTGATTTTTGCTTGTACCAGCCCTGGTTGTCGCTCTCTGCTTTTCAAATAAACATAAATGAAGAACAGAAAAATAAACAGTGAGGAAAACAGCACTCCTAAATGTTGAAGTTAAATTTATGACTGTTACATATAGCTCAGTCTTTGATACACCAAGGGTTCAAGCACCCCAAGTCATTATCACATAATGTCACATTTGGACACCGTGCTTCTTATATTTATTGTTATTATAATTTACCATACGTGTGCTTTCATTGTGACACATGCCACTGAGCGTGTAATGAAATAGTTTAATTGACTGCTTGAATTATTGTTGTCAGTTTTTCTTTAAATTAGTGTTCGCTTCATGAGTGTGAGTTTACAAGTGTGAAATATTTCACTATTCATTCTCTGTCTTTGCCTCTGCATGATCTGTACTCTTTATTTCCACTTATATCTTAATAAATTGTCCTTTTTAAGCTGGCTATTTATTTTCTTATTTGCTTACTTAAAATGCGTATTAACAGAGAGGGAAAGATAGTTTTATGATCAAAAAAGACTTGATAAAGAAAATGTATTATTTACACGTTATGGAATGCTACTCAGTCATTAAAAAAAAAAGACTGAAACTTTGTCCTTTGCAATAAAATGAATGTAAATTTAAACAATTAGGCTTAGTGAAAGAAGCCAGTCCCAAAAGACAAACATCACACATTTTGCTTGATTTGTGGTAACTGATACAGACCACAAAAATGTATTCTAAATGAGCATAATTAATGTGTTGAGATTTGATTCTCATTTACAATCTCTGTGTATATTCTTGAGGAATAACAGACTTTTTGTACATGTTACTTGCTGAAATTTTTTTAAAGGTTTGCTTTATTTTTATTGGAAAGGCAGATTTTACAGAGAGAAGAGAATAAACAAATATGTTTCATCTCTGAGTGACTACAATGGCTGGAGTTGAGCTGTCTGAAGCCAGGAGTCACAGGAGCTTCTTTTGTGTCTCCCACATGGGTGCAGGTTCTGAAGGCTTTGGGACGTCCTCCACTGCTTTCCCAAGCCACAAGCAGGGAGCTGGATGGGACGTGGAACAGCTGGAACTGGAACTGGGCATCTGTTCATGGATTCCAGCATATGCAAGGTGAGGATTTAATCACCAAAACATTGTGCCAATCCTCTTTTTTGAATTGTTTACCTGGTGGAGTTTAAGCCTGGTTTTGACGTGAACTGAAAATATGTATTTTTTTTTTTTTATGTTTAAGAATTGAGGGAGGAGAGTGGTAGGGAATGAGAACAGAAACGAGGGTAATGTGTGAAGTACCACTGTGCCAATTCCCTATTACAAAATTTATTCACCTTACATGATAAGTTAATTTAAAATAAGAAGTAATGAGAAAGATAATTAAGGATATTTTATGCATTTTTTCAAATTTAAGTTCACAATTTTATGTAAGGTAAACAAACTTCATATACATAACTTTTAGAACATATTATTACCCACCATACTTTCCTGCCTCCTTGCTTTCTTATTTTTCTTTAAATTTTTAGAATAGCATACTTTCAATTTACTTTATAATAATACACTTAGTCCTTTACTAAATAAAAGATTCAAAAGTAATGTGGAAAAAAAGAAAAAAAAAAACCATTGTTCTTCAGGGGTAAAGGCAAAGTTTATAAACACGAATCAAAGATTTTAAAAGGTTAACATGGCAGCAGGCCAAAAAAAACCAAGTTCCTCTGGCTGACTATTAGCAGAAGAAACAAGCTTTAGAAAGATAATACATAATATGAGCTATATTTTCATAGCAGTATACCTTATTTTACTCCTGCAAACCCAAAATAATAATAACCGATTAAGCAAAAATTTTCTACTAGTTAAACTTTGATTCCAGAATAAAGTTTAATAAGAATTGAAGAGTGTTAGCAAAACTTCAATCTTATTTCAGAAGTCCAAATATTTGTTTTATAGGACTCTATGAAAACGTATATGTTACTTTTTCTTTCCATTTGTCAAAAATGTTTTTCAGCCACGGGAGAAAATATTGATCCAGTCTCTAAAGTAAGAAAGAAACTCAGGGGAACTTGATAGAACTCTATCCTAAGAACTGATGGGATTTTCAGCTAAGCTATGTTGAAGAAGTTTTGTCTAAAGTTTGTTCTGAAAACCTATACTCTATTATGATTGTAATGTTCCTTCAAAATTCTAATAAAAATGAACTTAATCAATCATAAAATCCATTGTACTTGAGTTCTACTATATTTGTACCATTTAATTTTATCTTTGTCCATTTGAGAACAGTGCAAAAAGTTCACCTTGAATTGGTGAGTTTATGAGCTAATTTCAGGAACATATGTATGTATATGTAAGTAATAATTTATATGTGTGTTTTTCTGGTTTTATTTAATATAGATACAGCAACATATCTAAAATATATCTTGAATATACTTTACAGAGTATCACTTTGTGAACTTTTCCAATCAGTATTTCATTTTTACATTTACTCATTAGTTAGAGTGAGCATTCTTCCTCTGTAGCAGTCAGCTGTACCAGGTTCTTTGTTCTTCATTGGTGTTTTGGTTGATAAACTATTCTGATTTTCTTGGGTTTTGTGTTGAAAATTTGTTCATCATTCTGTTCTACAGTGATGTGTATTTTGAGGATTTCCCATTCTGATTTCCTCTCAGTTCAAACTCATGCATTTTATATTTTTCCAATTGCCTCAAAATCTATAATCTTATATGTTCACTTATTTTAATCAAAATTCTCCATGTGGGGAGGGGGGCTGCAAAATTCAGGCTGTGTGTGTGTATTCTCTCACTCTGCCTTTCTGCCTCTACTATGAGAAGTGTCTGGTGAGTGGAATCCTGCAGGACAGTAGTTTGATAGGCTAGGAGGTTAGTATTGTAAAAGATAATATACTTTTCTCAAAGTACAGTGACTCAAGTTTTAATCTGACTTACATAAAACTCTTTCCATGTCTCTAGACTGACAGTTAATGGGCCTTGGCCAAACTGACACATAAACTAATCATAATATCCAGGATTATTTTTGTCATTTCTACAGATATGGGTGATGTAAAATCTGGGGAAGGAAAGTACACAACCATGTGCACCATGCACTCATTTAAGAGAGAAAACTCTCACTTTTGACATGTTTGGTGATTCAAAGTATTTTTAATTTAATTGGTACTATAAGAAAAAAGTCTAATCAGCTAGTAAAGTTAAGCCTGCTAAAACTTGTTAGTACAAAGTACTAAACATTGCACATACCCATACGTGACAATTTTAGTGAAATGACAGTGTGAAACACACGTGATGGGTTTGCAAAGGGTTACTCTTCAATTTCATACCTCTTGCTCAACTCCTTTGAATGTTTTTCTCTTCCTTGCATGAAATGCTCAGCTGTGATTCTAAATCCATGATTCAAATCCATCTCAGATAATAAAAATCAATTTTGTTCCTGTCAAAATAAGATTACTTAATTTTTCAATTCATTGTAAAAAGCCAATATTATAAAATGTATTGTAATAAAAATATACTTTTCTTTCACTGGAATGATGTCTATTTCTCCTACTATTGCACTAAAGACAGGAAAAAATAAGGAAGGGCTAGGATGTTATTTACACAAATGGAGATTTCTTGCGCTTTCCATTGTTTGTTAAATGTCCATGCTACTTTGTCATGTATCCCTTGGACATCCTTGTGGAAGTATCTGGGCTTGCTCAGTGTTGTTACTAACAAGACCAAGTTTGTATCCAATACACAAACCCCCAGGATAAGCTGTATTGTCATTGTTAAGATGTTGATTTAATTAGATGACTTTTGATTATGTGGCTGGGTGACTCTGCATACGCTTTTCTTTGTTCTAAACTAGTGTGCTAACTGGAATGGAAATGAGCATAAAGACAGATTGAGACATGCAAGGAGGCTTCTAAAAAGAGGGACATTTAGAGCCTTACCTTGCTGCACTTTTGTCATTGCATGTAAGAAATTTCAGCACAGTCAAGAACTGGATTTGGGGATTTATGTTGACAAGTATGAAGCCATGACAATGAGTAAGAATGTGTCATGACGCTAAAGAATTGAAACAAGAAGTCACTGTACCATGGAAGGGTGCAACTCCAATCCCAACCCACTAGAATACTGAGTGATCTTGCCTGTGAGAGACAACTGTTTAGATAACATGATTATTATGAAGTTAAAGTGCATTGAGTAGAGCATGAGGTATGTGCATCAAATTGACAATTTTTTCCAGGGAAGTTCTCAACTAAAGGAGTAAGTAGGAAAGGAAGAAATAGTTGACACCTCACACCTAAAGATAACAATTATCATACCTATTTGGTGACAAGCTTTGTGGATTGTCCCCACTTCATTGGGAAGGGCAAAGATATATGTGAACCAAGAGTAATACATGTCACAAGCATAGACTTATTTTCTTGCTCACACGCAATACTGATATTTCATATAATTTTATCATTTTGGATAAAATAACCCATTGTATAGCAAATGTGTCATATAGTAGACATATGAACACTGAATTCTCTAGTTTTTACTACGGTTTATCTCATCAAGCAACTTGCCTGATAATATGAAGGAGTGACATATTGTTTCTGAAAAATTTATTTATTTTTATTAGAATGGCAGATATAGACGGAAGGAGACAGAGATCTTCCATCCACCAGTTCACTCCAAATGGCTGCAAAAGCCACAGGTGAGTTGATCCAAAGCCAGGAAACAGGAGCTAGGAGCCTTCTTCCAGGTTTCCCAGTGGGTAGGGGGTCCCAGGGCTTTGTGCCAACCTCCACTGCTTTTCCAGGCAATAAACAGGGGAGTAGAGTAGCTGGGACACAAACTAGCACCCATACTGATTTCTGGTACCACAATTGAAGGATTAGCTAGTTGGGGTATCATGCTAACCTCCAAGGAGTGGCCTTCAGACGGCATCTGGGCTATTGTGTTGGGAAAGCTATGTTTCTAACGTAGAGCACTATCTTTTTGGATACTTAAAGTAATTGAACATTATTTAACACAGTGTTCCAAGTTGATCTATGCTTTAGAAGCAAAGGTTTGATGATGAAGAGAAAAGTGTTTACGTTCACTGTCTTTCCAAGTCTCACTTGGAGAATTTAGGTTCTGCCAGTATTTGTATTCTCTGGGTGTTTAGATATCCATCAGGGGAAGAGATTCTTTCATCAGAGGACACAGCAGGAAACACACTAAACCTGAAACTATAATCTCAGGGGGGTTTCATTTAGCTCCTCATACAAATAGACTGGCTAACACAGAACTCGGTTTCTGTACTTGTAAAATTACTTTATTCTGACCATAATGATAGGTAAGGTTTCTATTACATAATGAGGAAGGACGGACATGTTTAACATTTAGTTGATTAAAAAGGCCATCTTTTATAATTAATTTGAACTGCAAACTTGTACATAGTATAACAATAACCTAATTATATATTGGCAAAAAAAAAGGGTATAAATTACTCAAGAATTAAGGTCTCAATAACTCTACCAAGTGCATAACCTAGACCATTGAAAGTGATTGTTTAAATTAGATGACGGAAGAATGATTCAAAACTGAATGAGACATAGAGCTAAATATTATATCTTAATAACTGTAAATTCTTCCCAATATTATAAGTAACCCAATATCTTGTGGAAGCTGATGCTAAATGGAGTAAAATTAATATATAAAATGTTCATTCAAATTATATGGATGCAGGTTATATGGGAAATTTATGTAAGTAACATATATTTTGATATTGAGAATGGATGAGACTGAAAGTGATCCAATGCCTTGAGGTTATACATATGTATATGATCAGAGGGAATAGAACAGACATCCTATTTCTATATGCATTCAAGAAGTAGACAATATGAAAAACAGGACTTGTTAATGAAATTTTACTGAAACATTAGAGGAAATTGTCAGTTAAATAATTATTGATGACAGTTTAAAAGGAATTCATTTTTACATCTTTGGGGATATTAATATAACCTTTATTATAGAAAATCAAGGTAATAGTTTATAAAAGTTATTTTAACTATATCTTATTAATTTCACAGATCAATATACCTGACACAATAACAGCTTTAAAATTTAATGTTTTTAAGGGTATGGTGCAAATGTATGCATTGCTTGGCCATCGATTTTGGTGAAGTTATCCAAATACCTGGTTACCCATATCATCGCGATCATGTAACATGTGAGAAAACTAAGAAGTTAGTAACATTACTGTCTACCTAGTGGGAAATATGCACCCTCAGGCTGGGAATTAGAGTGGCTATCAGAAACCTATATTTTTTGAAATTTTACAAAAATTGCAGGCAAGCAAAAGAAAATAGTTATTTAGAAGCAGGGATAGTGATAACTGGCAAACACATAATCTGATTTCGGGACCTAGGTAGGACAGGCTGCATTGAATACAGGCAGACGTATCCTATCCTAATACTTTGGGAAAGTCAGCATCTCCAAAGTGTAGCCACATCTGGTCTTGCAATAGTATTGGTTTTAGTCTTCTCAGAGGTTATTTTTTATTTTTTTATGTTTTAAAATCTATAAAAAATGTATGAGTATAACACATACATTGTGTTTCAGAAAGTCCGGGAGTTAGGAGAAATTATTTTATGTTTCTTGGCACAGAAATGAGAATCAGACTTTTCAAAGAGGATTCAGGGAGCTGCTTTTCTTTATACCCACTTAATTGAATGTCCAACATTTTATTCAAGTAAAATATGTGTTGATACAAAAATAATCTTTTACTTGGGAAAGAATAAGTCTCCTTTGTGGCTGTGTATAATGGAATCATCAATCATCCACAATTTCTGCATTTCATTTTCTTCCTAGAAGAAATTCAGAACGAGTTGTTGAAACAGAAGGATAGAATATACAGCAGAGCTTGCTTCTATAAGTCTATGGATTGGCCCAATAGGTATTCCCATTTTTAGTTGCTTATGGAGGCCAGTGATGTAATCCTGAGGCTGCATTGGAAGGAACTATTTGTTAATCCATCAGTTTCACTGAAGAAGAAACTAACATTTGGGAAAATTATTGATTTCCTATTTTTGAAAGTTTAACATATCTCTTTGTTTTAGTTTACAACTTTCAGAGGTTATTATTTGTATTTTTACCATAATATCAAACCTTACTGAGTGATTTGCCTTAGTTAACTCCTTTGTTTTTCTTTCACTGATGTAACAGATCTCTTGTTCTTCAACTCAGCTGAATAGCCAACGTCCAGTAATACCTTGCTCTATTGTATCAAAACTCCAGCAATAATTTCTAACCCCGATATTTAATATAAATGTGCGTTAGAATATAGGGGAACTTCTGGTGCCGGTGAGGTGGCATAGCACGATGTTGGGGTGGCATAGCAGGACGTTGAGCTGGCAACCCATATGGGTGTCACTTTCAGTCCAGCGGCTCCACTTTCAATCCAGCTTGACTTACAGCCTGGGAAAGCAGTACAGGTTGACTGCAATCGTTGGAGCCCTGCACCCATGTGGGAGCCTGAGAAGAAGCTCCTGACTCACAGCTTTGGATCAGCTCACCTCTGGCATTTGTGGCCATTTGGGGAGTGAATTAACAGATGGCATACCTCTCTGACTCTCCTTATTCTCTGTAAAATCTGACTTTCAAATAAAAAGAAATAAAATATTTTAGGGCCTGGAGTGGTAGCCTAGTAGCTAAAGTTCTCACCTTGCACATGCCAGGATCTTAAATGGACACCAGTTCGAATCCCAGCAACCCTGCTTCCCATCTAGTTCCCTGCTTGTGGCCTTGGAAAGCAGTCCAGGATGACCCAAAGCTTTGGGAGCCTGCACCCACATGGGAGACCTGGAAGAGTCTATGGACTCCTGGCTTTGGTTCAGCTCAGTTCTGGCCCTTGCAGCCGCTTGGGGGGTGAATCAATGCATGAAAATTCTTCCTCTCTGTCTCTCCTCCTCTGTGTATATCTGACTTCCCAGTACGAATAAACAGAGAAAGAACAAGAGAGATCTGGAGAGCATTGATTGGATTAACTTACAAGGAAACTAGTCAAGTAAAAACAAGAACTAGCCTCTTATAAAGAAATAGAAGGAACATTATCTGTTGCTCAGGTATCACTGACAATCACGGGTGTTCTCATTAGCCGAGTTCCTCAAAGCGAGCGAAGTGTTGGACAGAGTAGTCAGACAGGTACTCCAGACCAGAGGTTCCCAAGCAGGGGGAACAATCAACAAGGTTGCAGCTCAAGAGTCATTATTTAGCAACGACTGAAGAGACCTGGAGTTGTTACATTAGAGAAAGGTGCTACTGGCATAAACTGAGTAGCACCAAGAACTCACAAATATCCAGCAATACACAGGATGGTATTAATAACCACCAAAATAAGTACTTGCTTCTAGATGATATGCTGTGGTTGAAAAACAATCACTGCTCTGGTCCAGCTTCACAGATAATAAAATAGGACCTCAAATGATCAAATTGCCCCCAACTATCCTGACTTTACCTATGAATGAAATTAAAAAGTATGAAAGCAAAAAGTAGTAACTAACATCTTAAAAGTCACAATGTGAGACATAAAATACCAGCAGACCTCCAAGAAGCAGGAAAACATTATCCATATGGGGAAAATTAATCAGATCTATATAACGAAAATTAATGCAGTTGCTAGAGGTAGCAGCAAAGGGCCTCACATGAATCATAATGTAATTTTTTTAAAAAAATATCTATTCGATAGAAAGAGACAAAAGCAGAGATAGAGAAAAGGCGAGACATATGGTGTTGGTTGAGTCACTCCCAAACTGCCGTTGCAAACACTAACAGGATCTCTACCCTCGGAGGGCTGCCATCAGGACCACGACCTTCTCTAGTTCCTGGGTGTGTCAGTACGTGTAGTAGACTAGTCCAGACTGTGCCATATCCTAATGTTGCTCAGGTATACACCTATGGGTGTTTCAGCTTAGCTCATCACACTCCATTCCATAATTCATTCCATATACTTGCTGATCGGTGTCACCACTTTGTGCAACCTGGCCCACCCTTAACCATGGCTCCTATTCACACCAGTGGGAGATATAGCCCAGCAGTGGAATGCCTACAGTCTCCCTACTAGGAGCAATCCCTATCCAGGATCTTACATTTTCCAGGGGACACTGTGATCTAGTCTGACACAACTTGTACCCTGTTCATCCACTTGATAGTGGATGCTGCACCAAAGCCCGACTGGTCTACACTCAATCTGACCTTGCATGCACTGATGGATGCAATGATCTGCCTTTAACTGGCTTCCCCAAAACCCAGATCACATGCCGGCTGACAGCTGTTGCAGTCCTACCCAACCTGATCCTCCCCCAGTTTCTTCTCTTGTACTACCAGTGGAAGTAGTGGCACATAAAGGATGCTCCTGCAACCCCCCTGGGTTTGTTCCCAAGGCAGGGTCTTGTATGTGCTGCAGCCCAGTCTGGCAGGATCTGTCCCACTTTGATATTTGACGACAGTTGCTGCAGCCTGGCTCTCACAGACCAGATCACAGTCCCAGCTCATGTTTCTGATGCTGCAGCTCATCCCAGCCCAGCCAGAACCAATCCTAGCCTTAATGTGAACTGGCAGATGTTGCATCTCAACCCATCCTGGCCGGCACCATATCCTGACTCCTGCAGCTGCCTGTGGGTCTTGCAGAGTTAGCTAACCTGGCCCACCTGGAGACCTGACTGCCCCACAATTTTGGCCTTTGTGATGATGGATGTTGTGTCCTGCACTCTGTTCATGGGTGCACCTGCGGATGCTGCAGCCAGGACCAGCTTAGCCTGTTCCCAAACCAAGTCCCATAAATATTGGTGAGCTCTTTGATCATGACTAGCTTGGCCCATCACTACTCTCAGCACTTGAGCAAACCAGTGGGGATTCACCCATGGGGGTGAACCTAAAAATCACCACAAGATCTACTCCCAAATCCTAGTATTGTTTGTGCTGGTCAGTGTCATGGTCTAGCTTAATAGGGAGTGTTCCACTCCTGCCCGACACTGGTAGATATTGTGGTTTAGCTCTGACAGGCAGGCCTCCCTACTCCCAGCTTTCATGTGCACTGTTAGGTGATAGTTGATACCAACAAGCCCAGCTTAAGTCTCCCACATGAGCAGGTGTATTGGTCTGACCCTTAATGGGAGATTTCCCTTCTCTAAACCACCTGGTCTCAACCCTGTTTACCTTCAAGTGCATTGGTCTGATCAGTGAAAGTACCGCAGAATTCATTCCTTACCTGTAATGTTCTCTTGGGAAGCTTCTCCCTGCCCCATACATTCTCATACCGCTGCCCTGAGCAATCCACATCATCCATGTCTGTAAATGCAAAGGTTTGGGAGCTCAGTCTTCCAGTGGTGCAGCACACTTGTCTGGGGCCCTGACTACCTGCTTGCATATGGGTTCCCAGAACCCTATGAAGATGTCTTTAACTGCATTTTGCAAGAATGCTGTTCATTTTTGTTTATGGAAGCTCAGAGCCATACTTTGATTTATCTGATGAAATTTTAGACTTGGAGTTTGAGCAATCTTTGTAAAGCTTTTGAATTGCTTTCTGTTCTATATTAAAAGGGCACAGATTGTGGAGATCCAGGGGGAATAATAGTATAATGAGAATATGAACTTATTTCTAAACTCATGCAAATACTTATTGTCCAGAGTCATAACTTAAAACTACCAAGATAATATAGTTGCTTTCCCAAGTATAATATTTAAGAGGTGATCCTAGAGTAGGTATTTTTTTTTCTGAAATCCATGGTAGATTTCCATTGGAAGGTAATTCTTACAAGTTTGTTACAATGTCTGAGTTGTGTTCTTATGAGATGAGTTTTGTTATAACGTCTGAGTTGGACCTAGCTGCCTTTCTCTGTGTCTTGGTGGTCAGTGATTCGTCACTTGCTTTGTTATTACAATGTTACAGGCTCACAAAGACAACCAAAAATCACTGGGAGGCTGTGTCATCAGTCAAAATTAACTCCTTTTGTCACAAATATTTCAAGTATCTCATTGTTGTAATGAATAGGTGACTAATACAGAGATGCTCAATAGATTCTATTTTTTATGAATGAAATTTTAAAAGAAAATATCAAGTAGCTATTTCAGTTGAAATGGAAAAATACATGATTGTAAATAAATATGGAAATTCACAAATAAAAGTATCTATGCTGGGGCCTTGCATGGTAGCCTAGTGGCTAACGTCCTCTCCTTACATGTGTTGGGATTCCACATGGGAGCCAGTTCTAATCCTGGCTGCTCTACTTCCCTTCCAGCTTCCTGCCTGTTGCCTGGGAAAGAAGTAGATGACAGCCCAAACCTTGGGCACCTGCACCCACATGGGAGACTTGGAGGAACCTCCTGCATTCTGGTTCCACATGGACCCAGCACCAGTCATTGCAGCTGCTTAGGGAGTGAAGCAGTGGATGGAAAATCTTTTTCTTTCTATCTCCTTATTTCTGTAAATCTGACTTTCCAATAGAAAGAAATAAATCTTAAAACAGAATTGCCTATGACAGTAGAAACTTTTATGTCTCTTATTAAATTACTAACAATATATCCAAAACTTAAAACTCCACAGGAAAGCAGTAATAGTGACTCTATCCTGTGGCTTATATTTTAAAAGTAACAATGGACATTTCCCTTCTAAATGAAGCAAGAAAAGGTAAGAAATGTTAATATTTTTAGGCTCTTTAGAACATTTAACATGCAAAGAACATTAAATGAACTCATTTTCAGAAGAATGGCAAGAGATTAAGAGATAGGATATTCAGGGCTGCTCTCATCTGCTAAGGAGGGGCAGATGAAAGGGAACTCTTCAATTGATGGGGATTAAGAGAATTTAACTTAATATTTTTATGGGAGGTCCATGTATTGAATTATCAATGAGTTTCAGAAATTGAACAAGTCTGAACCATCCACTAACACATTCAAATGCTACCTTGCTAAGTGCACACATTAATAGACTAAAGGTTAGGGAATGGTGTAATTACTGGATGTTATTTCATTTAAAGCATGCAAGTTCTCCCCTATGGTGGCCACACAGTCAGTAGGTAGTTACAAGGCAGTAGAGCTTGTTAAAATTTTCCACTTTTTTTACTCTTTGCAATCCTTTGGCTTCCAAAAGTTGAAAGCATGTGGTATGCCTGGGAGAATTTTTCCCACTGCAAGATATTGGGGATAAGAGTAGAAAGAGACAGGAGATTTCTAGAAAACTGACAATGGTAGCTGGATTGTAAAGCCAATAGAACTATCTCACGCTGACATTTTGTTTATAAAGTTTCAATGAATCCTTGTCATTATATAATTTGATTTATTTTATAGAAAAATGATGGTTTTAATTTTTTTAATAGATTTAAATTTTACTTGAAAGACACACAGAAACAGACATATTCCACCCCGTGGTTCACCTCTGAAACACTCACAACCTCCAGGGATGCGCTAGGACAGAACCAAGAGAGAAGAACTTATTCCAGATCTTCCCAATGGTTGGTGTGAACCCAAGCTGTTGCCCCATCAGCTGCCACCTCTGAGTGTTAAAGCTGATTTCAACCCCAGGGGCTTGTTTTAAAATGACAAAGTGTGAGGCAGATAAACAAGCCAAAGCAGTAATTTTTAACAGAAGAAATTTATTTTAGCTAGTATAGTAATTAAAAAAGCAGAGGGAAGGCTCCTGGAAAAGTTGCTGGGAGAGGAATACTCAGGAATTTACACACATTGGCAAGTTTGTACAAGGTCATTCAATAAAAGCATTTCCAGTGTGGAAATTTTACCCTTTAATCCTTTGGTTGTGACTTACAAAAATATTCTACCTGTTGTAGGGAGCTGTTGATTTCAATAATCCTTGAGACTGGCCACAAGCAACTCCAGCCCGCTGGCCCTCAATGTGACCTAGATCGGGCCCAAGTTTTTTCCAATGTACCAAAAGATTCTTTAGATCTCTTATATTATCATATTTGCTCTTAAGCTACTTTTCCAGCAAGGCTATACAATATTGCCAAGTGGACTCCTTTGTTTTCTCTGCATTTTTACCATTCCCACCCTAAAAGGCTCCTTTTGCAAGAGTTTGCATGAGCATGAAGTTGGAACTGAAAGTTAGATCTAGTTACTCTGACATGAAAGATGAGCATCCCAAGTAAGTAAGCCTACTAAATGCAGACCCAAAGATTTGTCTATTTGGAACAAACAAAATATCCAGTGTTTTATTTTCTAACTAGCTGAATTTATCATGAAATATTACCAATTTAGTTGCCTTTTTTTTTTTTAGTTGTGAATAAGATAAAGTATGAAGGCTCAATTCCTGTATTCATGTGTCAGGGTTAAAGAATCTTAGTGTGGGAATTGTTTTTTCGGCACAGTACGTAAAGATAGCAGTTGTTACTCTGGCATCTGACCAGGGAACCCTGGTTTGAGTTGCAGCTTCTTTGTTATAATGTGGCTGGGGCAGCAGCAAGAGATGGCCGCAGTGCTTCTTCTGTATTCCCCAGCCACCTCTGGACGAAGTTCTTGGAACCTGACTTTAGCCCGCTCCAGTCCTGGCCATTGTGTTAAAAAAGAGTTGCTTTGTTTTGTTGTGTTTTGTTTTTCTGTAACATTAGATAATTAGAAACATTTATGGGATAGACTGTGATATTTTAATAAACAAATTCAATGCGTAATGTTCAAAATGTGAAGTTTTGTGTTGTGCTTTCCTTGTTGCTACGTTGTGATTGAAACATTCTCAGCTGTTAGAATCACTCTTCTATGTTTAATTGACTTTTTCTTAAGCTAACATATAAAAGCAGTAAGTGCAATATTTGTTTTTTTTTTTGTATCTGGCTTATTTTATTTAACTGGGTTCTATTAATTTTCACTGCAAATGGCATGATCTCATCCATTCTTTTGGCTGAATATTATGGCAGTTTTTTATATGCCATGTTTTCTTAAGCAGATTATCTGTTGTTGGGCACCTTGATTGATTATGTATTGTGGATATTGTGAATAGTAATTCAGCAAACACAAGAATGTAGGTATATCATGATAAAATAATTTTAATGACTTTGGAAATAAACCGGTAGTGTGATTACAGGATTTCATGTAAGATGTATTTTGACTTGTTACACAGAGAGGAACTTTATAGTGCTTAACAAGCATAATACTTTCAAAAAAATCTGGGCTTTACTGTGCTAGCAATGCTTATAAATTTATAGAACCTGTAGTTTCTCTGTGCAAATAATATGCATAATTTAAGTATGCATTGCTTGAGCACAAGATCTTTTTCAATAATGTTCTGAATTATATTAGAAAATGGTTTCTTTTCTTGTTTGCTACGTTGATTCCAGTATTTGAGAATCTTGTCTCTTCAGAAAACTATTATTAGTTTTCACAAATTGTAAAAATGCTAAGTATGTTTAATATTCTTGTCCCCAAAATGAAAACATGCTATGCTGCTATTTTCATAGTTTTGTAGGCTGAAACAATTTTACAAAGGCAGGCTATATCCTATTTCAACTTCAGACCTTTTAGATTCATTTTTAAAGCTTTTGGAATCTCCTGAATAGTAAGAACCTAGTACTCCTTGATTGTAATCTCAAAGTGGACTTTGTAGCCCAGGTAGACTTCAAGTACAATTCTTTCAAGTCTTTGTTGATGCTCTTCCAAGGAGCTGACCTTCAGATCAAAACATTAAAGGGAAAAAAGTAAAGAAGCTTCTTTCCCCTCCCGTCATATTTTCTAGAAATGGCATTGATTCTTTTTTCTTTTATTCGTTTTTCTTAATTTCCTTCTCAATTTTTGTTTTTCCTAGCATGCACCAGTTGATTCAGGAAATAATTGTTTATGCTATTCTTATATCAAGACACGTTTTTGTTAGCAGTTCAAAAACATATAAGCAGATATGTAGCATGATTGAAGGCAACTGAGAACCAGGCACTGGATGACAACAGTAAAGCTAACCTATAGAGCTGCTAATGGCACAGCTTATAAACCAGCCCCAAGGAGAAGAACCCACTAAACAAAGTTGCAATGGACAAAGACAAAAGAATTGGCATAAGCAGAATGAAGAAAGTTCCTTTTGCATCTGAAAAATGTCTATGACATATGTCTACATCAGAGCTGAGGAAGATTTTTAAAAAATCATTATAAAGCACCTTTAAAACCATGATACACACATATAGAAGTTCAATATGTTACAGAGTAAATATAAACATTGAAAAAATCAAGCTGTATGATTCAAAATAAAGAGTATAATACAACGATTTAAAATTCAGCAGCAAGACTCCCTAGCTAAATGGGAAGTAAAAATAAAAGCCACACGAAGGGTCCACCCAGCTCCAGTGAGATTGGCCTACATTCAAAACATTTCGAGCACCTGAGGTATGGGTGTGGGGAGAAGGGTATCTCCCTTCATTGTTGGTAGGAGTATAGGTCACTACAACCACTACGGAAGGTAGCATGGAGAGTGCTAAGACATCAGAAAATCAATCGGCTGTATGACCTAGCTATCCCAGTTCTAGGAATATATGTAAAGGGAATGAGATGTACGTATGAGTCAGCGGCTTCAGCCTATATTTACAGCAGCACAAACTGTAATTGCAAAGCCAAAGAAACCACACATATGACAGTCAAAAGTGGAGTGTATAAAGAAACTGTGGCACATCTTCTCTGTGGAATACAACTTAGTCCTCAAAAATGAAATTCTACCATTTGCAACCAAATGGTCCCAACTAGAGACCATTATGCTCAGTGAAACAAGCTATCCTAAAAGGACAAATATAGTCGTTCTCTCTGATATACGGTAGCCTTAATGCAAAATACATGATATATATGTACACACATATATCTAGCTATGTATTTATACACATACATACATTTATATAGAAGAGCTGGAAAGAATCTATGGGGCACACTCACAGAAGTGTCTTTTGTGTTGTAACTTGCACATATTCTACAATTTTGCTGTAGATTCATATTGAACTGGTTTACTAAAAACAGCATAAATGGGATAACAAATAAGTTCTATTTCATTTATCAAACACAAATTATTCTAAATGATGTTGAGCATACTTAATACATTATTGGTTCTGAAAGAGTAAATAATCATTTTTTGACCATATCATGGATGAGATGACCGTCAAAAATACTCTAAAACACTTAATACTATGGTGGAACCATTGGATACATTTGTTGCTTATGTGTATATGCTTGGAGAAAATGTCTAGCCCATTTTTATTTTGTATTTTTGTGTGTTTTAGAATAAAATAGTTAGACATGTACATTTATGTGTGCATAAGTGTCTCTCCCCAGTATGAAGGGTACACTTTCATTTGCTTATCTGTATCTTTGAAACATAAAAACCTTACTTTTTACTAGGTCTAGTTTTTAAGTTTCTTTTTTACTAGCCTGTCTATAAATTGTGCCCATCATTAAATCTTAAATCTTTCAAGAGTATTTGATAACCACATTCATTTACTTGAAAATGACTCAAACTCTTCAAGCTTTCCTTTTCAAAACAGAATCATCCTTTGAGCACAGAAAATCATTTAATATTTTTAAGTCAACAACATTTTATTTATTTATGTTCATATTCCTAGTTAAATGTAACTTTTACAATACAGAAAATTACAAATTTAATAATTCCTTTAAATATGATTAAAGGGAACTCTAATTGTCTTACAAAAATCACAACTTCAAAATCACAGAAGTATAATAGCAAAGGATAAGACTTATTTTTGCTGCTAATCGACCTCCTTATTTACAAACAGCATGTTGAAAAATGAGTGCTAAGAAAATATTATCTGCGCTTTTATGCATATCTTGGTAATTCATCTCGAACCTCAGTAGTTATTCAATTTATTCCCTCTCTTAAAAAATATGATTGTTAGTTTGAATGGAAGTAATGTAATGATTTGAGAATCACCTAAGTGATATTATGATTACAGAGATAATTACATTTCAAATTTTAGCTTCATGGACTTATTCAGGAACACTGGATTCTAGATTTAAATTTCACTGATTCTTCCCTAAATCACTTTAATTCACCCGGAATTCTCCATATTCTTTCTCTTTGACGATTATCCTTAGAATATTGGTTTCAGTCTATCTCACCCTTGCCTAAGTAACTCTAGATAATATACTATGCTTGCACATTCATGCTATTAATTTAAAGAAAATTGAAGTAACCAGCACGTTACAGTTCTAGTCAATTTTTTACAGATCATTGCCAACCATAGTTTCCTCCATCTTGAAATTCTAGCCTCGGGATCTAAGAAGGAAAAGAAAGAATGTCTGAGAAAACGTACAACTCACTGTACTATGAAGTCGGGTCCACTTTGCCTAGGCTGATTTTTATCCACTTAAAGAAGAAACTTTTGATTTTTAAATCTCAGATGATGGATAGGCAATTCACTTTATGCCTGTTTTGACTCAGTAGATTTATGGATAATTTATACTTCCTCAATGAGCGGATAGACAGTTTACATTACTTTGATGGAGGATATGAGACATTTATGAAATTGAACACTGACCTTGCCTAGCAGGGTTACAAGTCCATTCTTCTCTGAGCTCGGCGGTTGTGTCTAATAACAAATCCTGGTAGCAGTTGAGAACAGCGTGGTCTGTGAAAACAAACAGTATTGTATCTGAATTCATGGTGTTTGGCGGAGGAATTTGGTTACAAATAGATGAAAATAGACTCAATAGATAGGTGGAGAGTCCAAAGAATTTGGATGACTTCTTATTATCCTATTATAGGTATATAAAAATAGGATATCAACAAAAGCCCTGAAAGCTTTTCTTCCACAGGACCAAAAACCATTGCATAATTTACATGCCTCGATTTTAGACATCACCTTATAAAACAAAGGCATATCATTACTCAAACCCCTTCGGCATATTTAATGAGTGCTCGTATGTCAGAGACAGAACATGTTATAATACTAGGGGCCAATTTACTGTATTCTTTTAGAGATTTTGCAGTTTCGTCTAAAAAGATCCAAGTTAACAAGACAATAGTAAAGTGTAACAACTAACAACATTCACTAGATTCTGGTCTGGCTCATTTTGAGAAAGCCCATTTGCAGCTTAACAAGCTTTTCACCCTGCACTTAGCTAGTCTGTGTAGAAGATAATGCATATGAGCTCTGTCTTGACAGAACATTTCGTCTGTGTATATTCCTAAGTTTATACTTAACTGTGTGTTAATCTTTGTTCAAACATGTGTTTATAAACGTAATATACTAAAGATCCTGGGTTCTTTTCTTTTAAAGATTTATTTTTATTGCAAAGCCAGACTACAGAGAAGAGGAGAGGCAGAGAGGAAGATCTGCCATCTGATGATTCACTCCCCAAGTGGCCACAACAGCCGGTGCTGCGCTGATCTGAAGCCGGGAGCCAGGAACCTCTTTCCAGATCTCCAACGTGGGTGCAGGGTCCCAGTGCTCCAGGCTGCTTTCCCAGGCCACAAGCAGGGAGCTGGATGGGAACTGGAGCTGCCGGGATTAGAACCGGTGCCCATATGGGATCCCGGCGCGTTCAAGGTGAGGACTTTAGCCGCTAGGTGACACCGCTGGGCCAAGATCCTGGGTTCTTTTTACTAAGTACATTTGATGTTGAACATTTCCTTCTCTGAAAGAAAAATAATACACAAACCAGGAGAAATGCATTGGGGGTTGACATTGTGACACCAGAATTTAAGCCCCCAAATCTACATCGCATATCACAGTATTGCTTTGGTCTGAATATTGTGTGTCCTATCCAGTTTCACACGGTTGTTCCTGGGAGGGAGAGGATGATGACCCCTGCTCTTGGGTTTCTGGTACCCAGGCGGGACACTTGATGGGGTTACTGGCATCTGATTTCAGCTTGGCTACACTGCATCTGAAGTATGATCAAGCTGATGTAAGATCTCTCTCTCTCTCTCTCTCTCACACACACACACACACACACACACACACACACACTCTCTCTCTCTCTCCTCTTCAAATATATTAATGCAGAAAACTGATGGGAAATTTATAGTCTCATTACTGTCATCTAATATTGCTTACTCTAAGGGGGAAAATTACACACAAGGTAACATTGCATAGTATTAATATTTTACACATTTCACACTTTGAGGAGGGGATTACATGAAATTATATTTTAACAAAAACATTATTACGATCACCACACATGTATATTTTCTTTATCTAACTTAAATTTTGTTTATTCAAGGGGCATCACTCATGTTATCCAAGTAACTGAATTTTTATATTTTCTCTGAAAACATGTGTCCGCACGTATACTTCTGCAGCACATGGCACTGTTTGAGGTATGATCATGCCTATATTGGACCACATTTGATCAGAGAGAAAGAGACAGCTTATAAATAACCAATGAATTTTATAGGAAGTAATTTAGAAAATCACAATGAATTCTAAGTAGCTAGTCCTCCTACTCAGTTTATTCTCAGTGGGTTCTGGTAACCACACCAACCTGCTCTCTACTTCTCGGTCCTCAGTTGTTTCAGATTCCACATGTATATGATTTGGTGGTGGCGTGTTTCATGTGGCTGATATGTTTCACGTGACATTATGCCCTCCAGGTCCATTGCTACAAGTCACAGGCTTTCATCCTTCTTTAAGTTGTGGATGGATCTTGGTTCACTTTGTATATGTGCGTGCAATTCCTTTCTGTTATTCATTCAGCTGTGAGGAACACTTGGGTTTATTCCTTTTCTTGTCTATTGTGCATATTGATACAATAACATAAAAGTATAAATATCTTATGCATATGTCCATTTCTTACCCTTTCATATATATTGGTAACGACTGCACTGGATCATACTGTAGCTGTATTTTTAAATTTTTGATGAAACTTGATGTTATTTTCAGAAGTGACTATACCAACATTCTTACCAACAATCTGTAAGATTGCTTTTCTCACATGTTTACCACCATTTACTGAATGGGGTGAGTTTATATCTCATTGTGGTGGCTGATTGTAGCAAAAATTATTGTACCAAGTAATCCAAAATAGCAAAAGAGGGAATTGTGAATGTTGAATTTAGCTTAATGTTAACAAAGAGTGGCATTTACAATCAAACAGGGGATCCAGAATATGTGTGCCATTACCTGAACTGAAAGAGTTAATGTTTACTAAAGGAATTCTCTAATAAATGGAAGCAAGTACAAGTAAAGTCAGCCCTAAATAACCACTGGCACTTCATGTTAGTCACCTCACTGCGATGTACAAGGTTTTGATGGACATTACAGTCAATCCAAACAGAAAATAGCGGCCAGTGTTCATTTACGTCCCCCTCTGGCCTGTGATCTTGTGCCAAATGGAATTCGTATCTCTAAAATTGCTAAGGATATTGCAACAGAATTTGGGTAATCAGTGTTTAACAGAAACTGTTATATTCTGCTCAGCTATACTTTTTATGTTTATGCACTGATATTCTCTATACTATCTGCATGTTTTCATTTAAAGGATACTGAGAAAATGTTAACAGCACATTCGATACTGTGCTTCTATTGACATTACAAAGCCTGTTGTCAGCTTGACAGTAATCCATGAATGATGCTATAGATTGTTTTGGACTGTGTTAAATCGCAGAAACAATTTTCAATAAACACTGGCCTACGATTTTGTTTTCCTAGATGAATATGAGCATTTTAAAAGATGAAAATTAATGTGTTGAGATTTGAGGCCAAACATCAGAGGTAAGAAAAGCCCAAATGATTGTGAGAAAGAAGGTCAGCGGCGTGAATTAACAAGGCAAGGATTTATGGTGAGACATTAAATTTGGCAGGCAAATAGACTCTCTGGAATCTAAAATGGTTAAAGCAGCACTAGCAGGGACTGGTTCAAGACTGAAGACCTTAGTAACTGAATTATTGAATCTAAATCAATTCTGAAAATTCCAATGCATCACACTGTGAAATTACTTTTCTAAAGTTATTGGAAGCAGGTTTTCTTTATGCTCTGTTAAAATTTAAACGTAACTTCCAGAAAATAGAAAATGAAGAATATTTTCTGAACTAATTGTTTACTCAAGACAGCTGAAATAATTCTTGATGATCACAGCCATTGAAGCTAAATATGAATAACCCACATTTTATCTTGTAAGATATTACAGAGACATAGTAGTCTACTAAGCTTTACTTGACTGTACTCAGCATACATATGTATAAAGTATTTACAAATAAAAATTATTAAACTGAATGAATAGTGGAATATATTATTTCATATTCATTTTTAACCTATAAAGGAGAAAAAAAAGTTACTCAACATAGGTTTCATTTGAGAATACACATCAGGTGAGCTCCCTACATTTCTAGTGGATAATGGCACAATTAAAACCAAGCACATTGGATTAGCAAAGTGCACCATCTAGTAAAATCCTACTGGAATTAAATATAAGAAAATAAGATTGGTTTCTTAACTTAGCCTATTTGGCAACTCCAAATCTCTAACTATAATATTTATGATGTCAGATTTATTATTTCAGTTATAACCTGCATGATACTATGCAGAATCAATCCAAGAGTGTATTTCTCCAGTTTACTCACTTCCCTTGACAGAAATTATGCAAACTAAAAATCGTTCATAAATCCGAGAAAACAGTCCTTGCCACAGTCAATGTCTCCAGAGCCTGGAGTGGTCCGCGTGGGTCAGGGAATCGCAGGAGATGAGGACTTAGTAGGGAGGGTCGTGGGGAAGGAAAGTGGGGAGCTGGTACAGTAGTAGGTTGAGGCTAGAAGGTGGCCAGGGGACCGTGTGGGCCTGTCACTGCAATGAATTTGGCTTTAATCATATATGTGAAAATTAATAAAAATAAAAAACTCTAAATTCTAATTCAATTTTCCATATAGTTTGGATATTTGATATGCATTTTACTTCCTACAATATCACCAGGATCTTAACATTTGAATCTCACCATTACATTCAATTACTTTGTTTTAACATTTGCAATATGAATTGCTATGCATGAGGCAGGCATGATGGCACATTAGACTTCAACCCTCTGAATGCTGGCTGCTCATTTCCTATCCAGGAGGGGAACAGAGCCTGACTCAAGTTCATGGGCCCTGTTACCCATGTGGGAGACGAGGAAGAAGCTTCTGGCTCCCAGGTTCAGTCAGGTGCAACTCTGGCCCCTGAGCAAATTTGGGGACTGAATGATAGCAGAAGTTCTCTCTCTGTATCATTATGCATTTCTAAAAATTTTTAAAAATATATGTTTGGTGGATATTGCTTGATACATTTTTTTCATCTGTGTTTATTAAAAAAAAATATTTACCTGAAATCTTCCTTGAAAAACGCTTGTTTTATTTCCACCTACTTGAAAGACAGAGTCTCACACACACACACACAGAGGGTGTGAGAGAGAGAAAAAGAGAGAATTCTTCCATCCACTAATTTACTTCACTTCCCAAATGAACCAAAAGCACAGAGCTGGAGCTGATAAGACATTCTGGAACTCTTGCACGGACAATAAGGGCCCAAGTACCCCATTTATTCAACACAGCAAAGTAAGAACTAGACAGTTCAATTTGACATGACAGTGAAATAAATGGCATAAGTATAGTCTTGTCTCACTGTCTTTAAATTGCCATCTGGAACATCTAAATCCTCTTTCAATGTTCCTGGTTTAGTTTCCACTGTTCCACTTCTGAAACAGCTCCCTGAAACTGCGTCCTAGAGGGCAGCAGGGGATGATTCAAACACCTGATTCCCAGCTGTTCATGTATGAGGTATTGAGTTCTAGGCTTGTCATAGACTCAACTGTTGGAAACATTTGTTGTCTATCAATGGGTGAAAAGTTTTCATCTCCCTCTTTTTCACCACTTATATTTTGATTGTAAGTTAAATGAACCAAATAATTAATTTGAACAAAAAAATGGTGCTATCCAAATTAGAAATAAGCAACTCACATTATTGTGTGTCACACAATATGAGCACCAATGTAATTATAAGTATAAAAATCTGCGGGATTTTTTTTATCTTAATGATTCCAACAAGAAAGCTTTTAGAGTAAATAAATTCATCAAGGTTATATGATAACATATCATTGTGTAAAATCATCACTTGATGAATGAAAATGGGAATCATGCCCATTGTAATATGTAATTAGGTATGGAAAAATACCTGGGAATAAATCGAACCGGGAAGGTAAGCTACCTCTGCGTTGCAAGTTGTAAATCATACATGAGCAAAATCTGGAGGGCACCAACAAGTGGAACTTCCTCTAAGGTCCATGGATTGGGACGACCAATTTGTTACCATTTCCATACTTCTTAAAGCAGTTTACAGATGCAATTCAGTCCTGGTAGATACACTAATAACTGTTTTCATAGAAGAAAAACAAACACTGCTGAAGTTTGCATGTAAGGTATCTTAAACATCCAGGGTAATTTGGAACAAAAGGCCAAAGCACTAAGGAATGCACTCTCTTACTTACTATTACAAAGCTAGGGTAAACAAAACAGTGAGATATAAGTATTTTAAAATCATGATCAATTGAATAGAATCCCTAGATATAAATGCGCAAATGTGCAGATAATTTCTCTTTCACAAAAGATATTAAGGAAATTTATCAAAAAATGTTTTCAATAGTTTATCCTGAGAAAAGTATATATCCAAATGTGTAAAAGCAGATTCCAAGCACTCATTATGTGCATAAATTCTCTCAAAATAGATTAAGCAGGTTAGTGTTAGGATATAAAGTTTTGATTTCTTACTAATCTATGCCTGTATCTTAGAAAAATTTGTGATTAATTTTTAGAGATAGCTCTGACTTTCTATGTATATTTTTCTGTTGTTATTTCTACTTTAAAATCTTCAGTTCTAACTCATATTTTGGGAAAATCCTTCTAGTTTGCCAAAATTCATTTTTTAAAATCTTCTCATGGAAACAGAAGTAATCAAATACGGACTAGCATTTTGTGATGTACTTAGTAAACTGTCCCCTATACTGCCGCCATCCCATGGCTTATTTTGTGCTGTATATTCTATACAAATTGTGTGATTTTTAAAAATTGTAATGATAAAAAGGATATATGACAAAGTGAATATTAATAACCAATATTTGCTAAGAATATTTCAACAATATTGAATGATTTTTTTCCAGAAAACCAATTCACTTCATATAGTAATCCTTAAGAATATCATTGTTTTAGTTGGCAATTGATTAAAAAAAGTTTACTGTGTCCATAGGAGCATATTTTACTGCAAAACTTATTTCTGTTATCAAGTTCATTACAAATAAAAAATTAATATCAGTCATTAGTTTCACATACAACTCATTTATCTATTTGTTTTAGAAGATTTCAACTAACCTGCATTTTTGTTATTCCATATTATTCTTTGAATTATAATAATTGTTAATAGGAATACTTAAGTTAACATGCCAGGCAATACCCATATTCTTGTAGAAAATGATGGCATTTTCTAGTGGCATAACTGATAGAAATCTGGTCTGCAGGGATCCTCATCTGACGAGTTTGCAGAAAAAAAATATTGCTTCAATATTTATATCTTTATTTCTCTGTGTCAAATTTAATGACTCATTTAACATGCTTGTAATTCCTGAGATAATATTAGAAATCTGTTTCATAATTATGCTTCATTTCATACATGGTATTTAAATTCTAGGCCATTATATATCATTGATCTTCTGAGGCTATAATTTGAGCCTTAACTCCTTATTGACTAAATTGAATGCTGGATTTATCGTTGACATGTATGAATAGATTTCTTTCTTATAATTTTAAAGGATAAACATTTCAGCAAGCCACCTCATTATGTAAAGAAAATGGTGGTAAAATATTTTTAAGAAAGAAATAAAGATTTGCCTAGGAAAGTAAGCTATTTTTCTGGAATGTTATGAACAAACTGCAATTTAGGTTTCTAGATGTTACATTTACTTCACTGATCTGCAATAGGTGAGCAAGAATTACCTCTTATACCTAGAAGTCAATGAAAAGGCAATCTTTAAGGCAACAATACCATGCATATTCTATAGCTACTTTTTAGATGAACAGGGTCCTTCCTATAATTTAAGAAGTCATAGTAATCTATAGCCATTTTGAGGTGTATGGAACTTGGTTGAATATAAACCAAAAACTGAAATGTCTTTGAAGAAGTCACAGGATGTAGTTAAGAACCCACATTTTCCTATTAACATATTGATAATCAGTACCGTCTCAATTAATGCCATATGGTTGTAAATGGTTGTTGATGTTATGTTGGGGGGCTTTTAATTGATTGGGATGATACTTTGCTGGCTTTACCCTCAGACCAGAGATGGTCTCACCAAGAAATCAAGAAATCGTTGAACCCACTAGGATAATAAGACGCTTGACTTGAAAGAACCTCAACTGAATTTGAACTGTGGTAACGCAGCAAGGTGGAGAAATCCACCATGGGGAGAGGGTTCGGGGAGGGGTGGGGGGAATCCCAGTGCCCATAACACTGTGTCACATAACGCAATGTAATTAATAAAAAAAAAAGAAGTAATGGACTTGAATACAATGTCACTAATTATGTTAGAAAAAAAAAATCTTTTTTAAAAGACAGTATTTCATGGCATCAAACATTGTTATACATTTATTATAGTTATAAACTTGTATTCTCTAAATATGAGTCTCTAAGTCATGTCTGGAATTGTACATTTTACCTCTACAAAAATCAACAATCGTCTTGCAGTGACTTCCTTAGTAGTTAAAAATACTTATATGAAAGAATTACTTAAATAAGTACTCTACCTCTATCCTGTGATAGTGGTAGGAACAAAGAATTTGTCTAAGACAGCTTCAGTTATGTTAACTCAACCATTGCACATACAGTTGCACATCTTTTCACGTTAGCACATTTTCTTTTTGTTTTTTGCTTTGTTTTGTTTTGTTTTTAAAAGATAAGTGGTGAAGGCAGAAGGCAGTGAATTCTGGGCTAGAAAACACTGCCCAGCCTCTTCTGCCCTGGAAAGGGGGGTCTTGGGACTTACTCGAGTGGGAGTAGCTGAGGGCATGTTTAAAAAGGCAAGAATGACTTCTAGGTTTTCCATGAACCGGGAAACTTCACTTGTATTTAGGCTAGGAAGCTGAAATGGAGGGTTTATAGAGGGGAAACTAGAAGGCAAGTCTGTGTCAGGCCAAGGAAACTGTGCAAACCTGAGCTTGGCTAAATAGCATCACCTGATGTCCACTGGCACTCACAAGAGCTGGGGGCTAGGCTGCAGTACCAACCCATGAGTGTCAGAGCAGACAGTAGGCTGTGTCAGGACCCACCTGAATGTAAAGGAGACAGAATGTGTGAGGGAATTGTGGACTCATCTCTGTGGGACTGCGGCACCTGTTGAGGAACTGGGGGCAGTGACAGAGAACCGGAAGTGATGGATTGAGTGAGGCTGGACCACAGAACTAGTCCAGCAGAACCCACCTGACACTCCTGGGGGCTGCGGCTAGTAGAAGGGTGATGGGGTCACGCTGCAGTACTCTCCAGCACATGCAAAAATCTGGACCAAGGGCAGAGCTTGCAAAGCAGGGCTTCTTCCCTTACTGGTGCACGTGATATTCAAGGTAGGGTACAAGCCTTGTAGGGGAACTTTGGAAACTCCCCTATTAATCCACAGCTCCCTCAGGAGACAGGACTGGGGGCAGGTCAGGCCAGGCAAGTGTATAACTCTCATCAGCATTTGTGTGGACTTCATATGGGGGCAGGTCAGGCTGGGCTATGCCTCAGTTCCTGTTAACATGCATGAGAATCAGGACAGGGTATGGGCCATTCCCAGCTGGGCTGGACTGCAACACCGGACTGGAGAGCTGAGATTGTGGATGGACTCTGACAAATTGTGTCAAAGTACCCACCAGCATGCACAAGACCTGGGACTGGGAATGGGCTTGGTAAGGAAACTCTTGAGACTTCTCTACTGGGCTGCAGCTCCCACTGGTGAATTTAGGAACTGGAGCTGTGGGCGGATCATGTTTGGCACAGTTGCAGCATCTATTGGCATGCCTGTGGGCTGGGTCTCAAGGTGCGCCAAACTGGACTCAAGCATCTACCAATGCTTGTAAGAGCTAAAATGAGTGTGGGAAGAGCTAGGCTAGGCTATGGCAACTACTGGGTCACATGAGAGCAGGATTTGACCGAGGACTATTCAGGCAGGGCTGCAGTACCTACTGGTGAGTGTCAGGACTAGGTGCTGTCTGTGTCAGTCTAGATAGTTCTGTGGCTGGGAGTGGGCCTGATGTGAGAATTTGAGAAAACCCCTTGCTAGGCACAACTCCTGCTGATGAATGCAAGACCCAAGTCTCAGAGCAGACTAGATCAGGCTGGGCTGCAGTGACCATTGGCACATGTGCTAGCTGCGTCTGGGGACAGTCTGGCCAGGACCAATGTACAGTACATACTGGTATGAGGGAGAGGACAGGATGTAGGCCAAATAGGGTTAGACTGCAATACTCACAAATTTATGTGAGGGATGGAAGTAGGTCAGGCTAGGCTGGCCTGTTGGACCTGCTGGTAAGGGCTGGAACTGAGGCAGGCCATGATCATCTAGGCTGTAGCATATGCTGGTGGATGCAGAGACTAAGGGTGGGCCATCTCAGATTGTATAACAGAACATGCTGCCATACTCAGGACCTGGGACTGGGAGCCAGCTATGTTTGGAAACTGTGGTGACTCCCTTGCCTGCTGCTGCTTCCATTGATGAGTTGTGAGAGCTGGGACTGATGATAGGAACATTTGAGGGCAGGCCAGGCCAGTCAAGGCTGCTGCACCTACTGGCATGCATGGGAGGTGTGAAACAGCTGAGCTACTCTATAGTACCATGTCAAGCTGGACCACAATATCCCCTGACAAGTGTAAGATCTGGGGCTTGGAACATGTTTGTCAGGGAAATTTGGCACTCATCTGCTAGGCTGTACCTATCGCTGGTGAACACAAGAACCAGGGCTGGGGATGGGGCAGGTTGGACAAGTTGGCAGCACCTTTCAGCACACATGAGGATCATGTCTGAGGCTGAGTCGGGCTGAGCTAAGCCATAGAACCTGTGTGAATCCATGGGAGCAAGATGGGATACAGGCTGCTGTCAGCTACACTGCAGCAGAGGCCAGCATGTGCAAAAGCCAGGCTGAGTATGGGACTGGTGGAGGTTGTTTTGGAGTCATTCTAGGCCGTGGCAACTGCTGGTATGTGTAAGCACTGAGTCTGTGGTGGGCAGGCAGGCCTGGGCCATGGACTCATTAGTTTGTGTGAGACATGAGGCTGATATGGAACTGATCAAGCTGCATCAGTATGTGCATTTATTTGTGCAGGTGACAGACCACACTTGACCCTGCATTGGTTGACAAACAAGTCAAGTCTGAGGTTTCCCAGACTAATCCACTATACTAAGACCTTGGCCACTGGGAAAATCACAGGGTGTGGGGTCAGACCTTGGAGTGTATGCATTGGGATTGTCCTACTTCGTTGCTGACTGGGAGATCTAGTGGCCAGCATATCTAAGCCAGTAGGTGATGTCAACTGCCTCGTCAGAGGATGGAATGCAGAGCAGGTTAGACAATGCTTCTGGTCAAGCTCTGCAGCACGTCTAAGGTCGATGTTGTCAACCAATAGACCTTGGAATGATTTTCTGAAGTCTGGATCAAGGAGACCAACAACTTCTCAGAAACATAAAAAACCCTCAAGTAATACCCTCAGAGAACTCTTACCCACATTGGGTCTCTGAGGCATCATAAAAGAACGTTCCCCCACTTCTGGGTGCTGATGTGGTTTGACAACAAGGAGAAACATTCTTCCATCTTCTTCTGTGGATCTAGGAGAAAAAAAAAAGTGAAGAGTGAAAACTATATGTGTGCCATCCACCTTTGCCATACCTGACCCACACTTATCAGAGGCCTGCATGGGCTTGCATCCCTCTCAACTATGTAAGCAATATTAAAAATTTTAAAAATAAAGACACCATACAGGAAGAAAGATATCCTTCAAAGTCTGAAAGTTGAAGTGGACATGCAGTTGTATTTTATGTTGGGATTCCTTTGCTTCAAAAATTCCATTATTCATTACAGGGTAGCCATAGAGCATCTAGTCTATCACAGGTCAATGTTTGCACATGAGAAATAATGGGAAATCTCTCTCTCTCTCTCTCTGTCTCTCCCTTTCTCATTACCTATCTCTCACTTTCCCCTTTCCTTTATCCCTTCCTGTCTCTTTCTTTCCCCCTTTCTCTCTCTTTTCTATTTTGTTCTTTTACCCATATCTTTCAGTAAAAATCTGTAACTAAAAAAATTAAAATAAGACAAAAAGAAGCATTTAATATTAACTCATGATAGAACAGTACTCTTTTTTAATCCTATCTACACACTCATTTTCAAATTGTTTTACACAGGAATGAATTTTGCAATGAAGTTAACATAGGTATACTCTAAAGCAAAAGATATTCATATTTCAAGCAAGTAAAATTAAAAGTTAATATTTTTTGATTTATTTTTTATTAAACTGATAAAAACTATGACAATTGTAATATAGCCATATTATACTTCAATTGATAAGTATATCAATTTTTGAATTTGTAATTGTAAATTACTCACTATAAAGCTCTAGTTCTCAAGAGCAAATCAACCTGATTATGTATTTATAAGTAAGCTATAGTTGATATGCACTCATGAATGTGAATATGTGAGTGTTATAAAAAATAATGCATTGTTACTAAGGTCAAAATAGCACAGCATAAGAAATTTAGAAGAGAAAGTCAGGATTTTCATAAGGAATGCAACTTTCTTGCGTAGGCATGACATTTTATAAATCTTATTATTTTGATAATCATAAGGTCAGATATTGAAAACAGGGGCTATATTGTATCAAAGAGTACACACACACTCACACACACACACATACACTTAGCTAGGCCTCTGCATCTAACAGGCTCCACTTCTATTATTCCAATAGTGAATAGATTGTTTTAATTTCATTTGTATGAAATGAGTACATATGTATCCCTTGTCATTATTCTATGTAATAATATAGCATAACAGGTGGCTCATATTTATAATATTTTAGATATGTAAGCAGTATAAAAGTGATATAAAGTATAGAAGATGATACACTTCAGTTAATCAAGTGCTACAGCATCTTCTGTAAGTGTCTGGAGCATACTTTTGAGATTCAGCAATGCTCATATCATGTGTATCTCTGACCTCTTCTCTCTGTCTCTCTTCCACTCTCTCTTATTTGAGGAATTAAAATTGCTCATACATTTAGGGAAACCTAGGAGTCATCATCAATTGCCTGAAATCTGGAGATCCAGTGATGCAATTGCACCATTCAGTCAAGTCCCAAGGCTTAAGAGTCACAAATCTTAATGATATAAATTTCTAAGATCAGGAAAAGATAAGATATACATGGCAGTTTAAATAGCAAACATATATGAAGAATCAAATGTATCTTTTACTATTCTTTTTCTTTTGCTTTTTAAATATTTAGTTTATTTTAAAGGAAGAGTTGCACAGAGAGAAAGACAGAGAGAGAGCTTCCATTTGCTGGTTTACTCCACAAATGAATGCAATGGTCAGAGACGAGCTGATCCAAAGCTAAGGGCCAGGAGCTTCTCTCACTTGGGTACAGTGTACCAAGGCTTTGGGCCATCCTCTACTGCTTTCCCAGGCCACCAGCAGGGAGCTAGAAGAGCACCATTATGGGACACCAGCATCCAGCATGAGAATTAGCCTGCAACGCCACAATGCAGGCCCCAATATTTTACTTGTTATTTTTAATTGAATTCCTCAGTATGTTGAAGCATGTCCAAACCTCCCCACTTGAGTGTGGCAACCTACTGTACTAATTTCTGCATTCTACATGCAAATCTCACTCAGAAATAATATCAAAGGCAAAATCAAAGATAATTCTTAATTTGGCAAAATTGAGATAAAATTAACCAGGACTACACAACTTGTCATAATTGTGCACCTAACAATTAGAGTGTTCAAACATTTGAATGACTGGTTCGTAAATGAATAGCTTATTAGGAGTATAGTTAGGTAGACTAGTGGAATTGACAAGTTCCTATTACTTATGTAACGGATAATGTAAGAGTTTCTTTTTTTAATTTAATTTATTTTTTTTCTTACATTGCATTATGTGACATAGATTTTTAGGCACTGGGTAATTCCTTTAGCTCACAACCAGTGCATGTGAAATTGTGGAGCAGTTTTAAAGTAAGAAAATGCTACAAAACATGTTGTTGGAGAAAATTAAGAGAAAAAGGACCAGCACTATGGTATAGTGTATAAAGTCATAATCTATGATGCCAACATCTCAGATAAGTGTTGGATCAGAGCCAGGACTGCTCCATTCCCTCCATCTCCACACTGTGTACCTGGATAAACAGTGGAAGATGGTCAGAAGACTGGGGCCCTTGCACCAATGTGGGAGACCAAGAAGAATACTCCTGGATCCTGGCATCTGACCACTCAGATTTGGCTTTTGTGGCCATTTGGAGACTAAATCAGGAGAAGGAGGATGTCTCTCTCCTTCTTTGTTTCTCTCCCTCTCACACTGACAGTTAATCAGAAACATCAATGTGTTCTTGAAAGTTCAACTATATTGTCAAATAACGCATTTAATATCACATTAAGTTATATTATGGCACATAGCTTCAAGTATTTTCTAAAGAGCAAATGCATAACTAGTAAAAAGACATTTTTATAGAACAGTTACCATTTTTAAATATATATTTCATATTCTGTTTTTTTTTTACATTCAAAAAAAAAACCTCTTTACAATCATGAAGCTATATCTCAAGATTTCCCACATCTTAATTTAATGAAGTCTTTCTTTGATTGATTAGATCATTCTTTGATTATGTTATATGAATTAAAAATAATTTCTGAGATTGTACTCTATGGTATACCGCATTAGATACACAGAGAGAAAGCGAGAGCGAGAGAGCGAGCGATGTTTCAGATCCTCTGTTTCAAAACTCTAGTTAGGACTACCCCAGGACAAATTCAGGAATCTGGAACTCATTTCATGTTTCTCCTGTGAGCGACAGGTACTCAGCTCCTTGCTCCGCCATCTCCTGGGTCTCAGGTACTCGGCTCCTTGCTCCGCCATCTCCTGGGTCTCAGGTACTCGGCTCCTTGCTCCGCCATCTCCTGGGTCTCAGGTACTCGGCTCCTTGCTCCACCATCTCCTGGGTCTCAGGGTGTGCAGTAGCAGGGCACTGGAACTGTTTGAGGAGCTGATTCCAACCAGGCACTGCAGTGACAAGCAGCACCTTAACACTACAGATTTAATAATTTAAAAATGATTCAAAGATGAACATAATAAGCAGTAAGAAAGACTGAATATGATGGGAAATGAGCAGGAAACTGATGGGAGTTTATAATCTACTTTGCACAAAGTGATACACTTTAAATGCGGTAGCAAACTTATACTTCCTGGCTTACCTGTGTGAAACTGTGAGTAGATTTCGTTTAAAAATATGATTATATTCACTTTTTGTTTCTCCAGTATCTTTCATCATTTAACTTGGTCAATTGCAATATTTTCACATATTCCTTCTGACACAAGAAGTTGGAGTACATAAAATGAATTGTTATTGCATTTGAACAACCTCTACAACATGAGCCTAATATGTCTAAGAGTGGCAGTATTTCTGCTGTCATTGCTATTATAGTTTATTGTTGTAAGAATCTATTACAGCTTCAGAAACAAATGACAGACACATTCATCATGTCCTCTAGCATTATCCCATTACTCAAACAAGAAAACAACAGAGTCTAGCTCACAAAGATCTATCCGGAAGCAGCAGGTTTCTGTGCATATGTTCACTTTATCTACAAAATTGCTACTCAAAGTATAAAGTTCATACACTAATGTTAAAAAAAGAAAATATGAACAATATAAGCACTATTGATAAAAGTTAGGTCTCAATCGAATAGCAATTAGAGTTTTAAAAGAGCATATGATAAAATTCATATTTTTAAAACTGCAAAGCAAGGATCAGCATCCCATATGAACTCTAGCTCATGCCCCAGTTGCTCCATTTACCATCTAGCTCCCTGCTAGTGGCCTGGCAAGGCAAGGCCTTGGAACCGTGCACCAGCATGAGGTATCCAGAACCGCATTCAGAACCGCTCATATAGAAGGTCTTTCTCTCTGTGTCTCTTTCTCTCTGTAAATCTACCTTCCCAATAAAAATAAATAAATCTTTTAAGTAAATACACACAAAAATGTTGAATAGACTATGTTCAAAAATATGCCAGTTCAATTACATGATGTATTCTTTGTTTTTATTGCATAGAAAATCATTCCACAGTGTTGTTTAGGTCAGATGATTATAGCAGAAATTGGCTGGACTTGGCAAACTGACAATACCTTCAAAGGTACTGCAAAGGCTGAATTCACACACCAGGCTAATCTGATGGAAGGCTGACAGTCCTTCACTTGTCATCAACAGGCTAGTGTTTCTCTTAAGAGAATAATGAACAGACAAGTGAGCAACTGGAATGATACATGGCCCTGAAAGTCAGTTTTGCAACTGTCACATATGCATTTCTGTCATCTTTATTTTTTTTTTAAGTCAGTAAGCCAATCCTTGTATCACTTTGCTTTTGTTAATCTAATCCAGTGTCATAGGACCAAACAGGACTGAACTGGAGGAAAGATAACTCCATCCCAGTTCCCCATCTGCATGACAGGACCCAAGTACTTGGGTCATCTTTTTCTGTATTTCAAGGCAGATTATTAGAAAGCTGTGTTAAAATAGTTACACTATGGAATATTCGTAGATTTGTTTCTTCGTCATCTGTATCTACAAATTTATTTCAGCTATTTGGGCTAGTGTTATCATAACAAATGAATTTCCTTTCCAAAATAGTCTAATATTGTCTTAATAAGTTTTTTTTCTTAGAACCTTAGATACAATGTTCATCTAAGTTGCTTTACATAACCAACACACTATGCTTTTAATAATAAAACTTGGCTTATTTACAGATCATTATAGATTTAATCTTTATACTGTTATGTATAAATTTCTTAACTTAAAACTTCAATACTTTCTGAGCCTTTGCTTTATGCTACTATTTTTACTGAGCCTATATCTATCTATAATTATTTTCAATATTTACTAAAATTAGCTGCTACAATGGAATAGATCCACTCAATTCACAATTGAACACAGAATAAAAATTTCTAATAATAAATAAAAATGTAGTGTTCATTAAATGATTCTTCTCAAGTTCTTTTGTAGCTATCAAATTAAATGTTTTATGTCTTTGAACTTTGTGGTTCCCAGTTTGTTATTGTAACAACACATTTTATTGTCTATTTGTAGGCTTTTCTCATAATAATAAAACTCATCGTATTTATCAGCAAATGCACAAAATGCCCACCTGTGTTTCTGTTTCAAGCAAAACAGAAGAGGTGACAGAACCAACAGCCAACACAGCTCTCTGCAGAAAATTAGAGCAAGTCTACTTTGTGTGCTGGTGGGTTCTATGTAGGTTTGTGTAGAATATTTTCAGGTAGAGAATTTTCTCCTAGTTTGAGGCAATCAAGTTTCTTTGTTAAGTATGACCTTTCCCAGAGCACGATTTTCTGCCACATTTTGTGTATATAGCTATATATGCATACACATTGATTTGTTTATATATTTACTGTATGTTTTAATTCTATATTTAATATGAAATGATTTCTGTTATAGTTATATATCTATTATATACTTTATTATGTTATATTTATACATTTAATATATATTTATACATATACACATGGATTTTATGTATGTTATCACTGAACAATAAACACATTTTTTACAAATTAAATTCAGCTGACTTTATAATATACTTAATTTGTGTAAAAAGCAGTTTTTAGTGTTTCCCAGCATGCTCAAATTCAAGTTTTGAGTGCAAAATTCATGGAGTCAGCCAATATTCTCTGTAAGTCAATTACCAAGATATAACACTACAGTCAATAAATTATTGAGTAATATTCTTAATGGTAATAAAAATTATAGAAAGGCAGCAATTTTCAGTTTGTGCACAACATATTTTGGAAGATAATTATTATAATTTTAAAATGCTCATGTGTTGAAAAATCTGTTGTAAATACATTGATACAAGAAGGGCTGCATATTTACTTGCCATGCATTTTGGTTTATTATCAAACAAGAAATTCAAGATTGGATAATGTGGAAATTCATCAGAAATCTGTATTGGGCAATGTGTTTTGCCAAAGAATTCTCTTCTACCTGATGAATCGAAACCATCCCCAAATGCCGTTGCATATATATTTTTTCACACAGTGGTGTAAGCTGATAACGGAGTGTGAAGAAGAGCAAGCATAAGTGGTCTCCATGGTTTCTAGTATGCAGAACATAACATAATTTACTAAATATACATGACCATAGGTACACATGGTGAATGAGCAAACAGTAAAGAGAAACTGTATCCTTAACTCCTCAAATCATAAAATAATCTGTGGAAAGGAAGAGAATGCTGATTACCCTATTTTGCTCAATACACTTTATATTCATAGAAGGAAGTCACACTGTAGGCCATAAATATGTATAATTATTTTTAGCAAACAGTTTAAAATGTATTTTCTCATAATTCCTTACGTTGGAAATCAAGATTTGACACATTGAAATTTTGCCTTCTTGAGCCTTCTGTTCACCACCTTTCAGGGCCTGTTCTTAAGGCCGTCTGTCTGTGCACACACACCCATGTGACCCTTCTGTGTGTTCAGATTGCCTAGTTCAATACAAACATCAGCAAGGAAGGCTGAGGGCTCAGTAAAGGTATTTAATTTAAACAAATCACATCTTTAAAAGCTTTACTTCCAAACACAATCAGATTAGAGGAAACTTGGCTTCAAAATATGAATTTCAAGGAAACATAGAACAATACTTCCATAAATAATACACAATTTTGTCTCTAAATATACATAAACCTTTAACAGTTCTAGAAGGAAGATAAACATTGGACATATGGAAATGATTAAAGCACCATCCATCAGAGAATAAAGACTCTTTGCAAAATACTTTGTGAAAAGACGAGCCTCAAAGAGAAAGAAAATATTAGAAAATTGCATATTAGATAATGATATGCTTCTGGGATTTGTAAAATTCAACCAGCACACACGCACACAAACATGCGAATATGTACAGATATACGAAAATATATTTGTATATTACATGTGAAATATATAATTATATTTATATGAAAAGATATTTAGGGACCAAAAAAATGGTAGGATATTGAAAGGATGCTTAATGCTACTAAAAAGTAGGGAAATAACAAAGAAAACCAGAGGAGATCTGCACTGATCTGCATATAAATATCATGGCAGGTTAAAACGTTGGTGACAATGATACTAACATCCTACAGCCTGTATCAGACTTCTGGTTACTGTTCTGGTTGCTTTACTTCAAATCCATCTTCCTGCTAGTGCAATGAGGATGGAAATCGGTAATGATCCAATAACATGGGCCCCTGTTACCATTGTGGAATACCCTGGCTATTGTAGCCAGTTAGGGAGTGAATGGGTGCCTGGAAGATCTCTCTTTCTCCGTTTCTCTCTCTCTCTCCTTTCACTTTGCCTTTTGAGTTACATATATATATCTTCACATAAGTTGAATTTGGTGCATTTTGTGTGGAAAATGAAGACATCTCTCTTGGAATGCAAGCCTAGGGGTAAAATGGCCCTGAAGGAAAACAGAGTTCTCATTCAACCATAACCCAAATAGTTCATGAAGTTTTATAAATACCCAAGAAATGTTAGGCCATCCTTAACCCAAAATTGTGACACTGATTAAGGAAGAGATATATATATGCTAATTTGTGCACGTAAATATAAATTGTGACTACCTTAGGTAAGACTTTCAGTACTGTTACATGGTTATACATTTTTAAAAAGCTTGTAAAACCAAATAATAAACATGTAAGTGTATATTTTCATATCCTTTTGACACACATCATCTGTAAACCATTAACTGTTCATTCATGAGAAGTTTAGGGTTTTGGCTCCTGAGAAGCAGTACATGTCAATTTAAATAATGAAGTACCTTATGACTTATTCTATCTTCAGTCATATACTTGTCTTAATTATAAATTCAACTTTCAAAATCAGCCCCACAGAATGACTCTGGAAATATTCTTTGCTCTTCTGCAAATGCGTAAATGTGATAAATGGCTTTAAAACTTCCAATCAGCAAGGACAATGAAGCACTTTTTCACTGTGATTTCCATTTTTGTGGCAGCTGAAAATCAGCACTGGGATCAATTTGGCTTTTGTTGTTACTTCAATGTAATGCAACCTCAATTAATTAAAATTGCCTGATAAGAGAGCATAGTTTATTCAGAAATAAGATCAACAAAATGAAATTACTTTGAAATCACATTATGGCAGTATTTTGGGTATTCAGGGTCATATTACTATAGCTGGTTGTGTGAGAATATAGTTGCAAATTTCTTTTAGCTGAATGTTACATTAGAATCATTCGAGGCAAAGAAGAAACGAGTGTTTTTAAATGAAAAATGATCACTCAATTCATTATGAACTGATACAGAAAATGACCTTTCGGAAGTAAATGACCACACCTTGATCGAATTCTATGATGATAGATAAAATGCTATGAGGACTAAATGTTATTTGGCATAAAAGTAACTTAAGAAAGCAATGTAACGCTGCTAAAGGCTGGAACACATAACCAATGAATGTAGATAGGCAAATCAAAATTAAGAACAGGGGGCAAGAAATTTCCCTGACAATAATTCTGAAAGAAATAGAAAAAAATAGAGTGATTTAGCAGATTCACAGGAAAAGCAGTTGAAACTGATGTGAGAAGCTGAGTTTTGCGAAACAGCTTTTAAGATTATTTTTTGTCAAAATAGAACTATATGTGTTTTCAAAACATATAGTGGGGGTTATGGGAAGTCGCCCCAACTAGACTGCAGCTCCCACTGGTTTGCATGAGAGCCGAGTATGAAGTGGACAGGATCAGGCTGGACTGCAACACCCATTGGTTCACCTGGAAGACAGGGCTGGAAACAGAACTGACCCAGCAATTGCAACCACCAGCATGTGCATAAACTGATTGGGACGACGGATGGTGCCAGACCCTGTACTGGCAAACTCACACAAGAATCAGGTCTGGGATCACCTCAGATGAAGTTTCTTTGGTGATCCCTCTGATTGAACTGCTGATCTCAGAACCCCAAACATGAAGAGATTATATCAGCCAATGGATTCGGTGAGATTGGCAGCAATTGAGAACTGCTGAACTATCAAAATTGCTTGAGCATGCCTCACATTTGGGACCTGGGATGGGTGGGAGGCTGGGTGTGGCTTCTCCTTTTGTTTCTCCCCTGGCCCCAGATACAGAGGAAAAACTATGATATTATTGTGGAAACAATGCTCTTACCCACTTTCCAGTAGCCCTTGACCCTTTGTACCCTAATCAACTAAGATTATAAAAAACATAATAAAAATAAAATTTAAAAAAGACATTAAATTATGACATAAGTAAAATATGCACTTTATTAAAGAGACCAAAGTATTATTATGTAATATAAATACATTTTATTAAAAATAGTAATAAAATCAAGGACACAACTAAAAATCCAAGAAAGTAGTTTACGAGGGCCAATAAAAATTTGCCTGGGCCCGGCATGGTTGCCTAGCAACTAAGGTCCTTACCTTGAACACGCCAGGATCCCTTTTGGGAGCTGGTTCTACTCCCAGCAGCCCTGCTTCCTATCCAGCTTCTTGCTTGTGGCTTAGGAAAGCAGTCGAGGATGGCCCAAAGCCGGGACCCTGCACCCACATGGGAGACCTGGCAGAACTCCTAGCTCCTGGCTTCGGATTGGCGCAGCTTCAGCTGTTGCAGTTACTTGGGAAGTGAATCATTAAATGGAAGATCTTCCTCTGTGTCTCTGCTCTATACATCTGCCTTCCCAACAAAAATAAATAAATCTTTATAAAAATTCTCCTGTAAAATATTTGAGTGTAAAAATGTATACACACAAATATGTTAATCACACGGTTATCCTATTATTGCAAACGAATCAATTTACAAGTGAAGCAGAGAATGGCAGCTAAATCATGCAACACATGCAGAACTGACTTCAATTACTGGAATAATTCAATATTCATAAATATTGACCAAATGTTCACAACATTTCTATGTGTTACATTTTACCTGCCATTTGGTAAATATCTGTAGCTGTTTCATATCATTATGATTTTTCAGCTTGTTTCAGGTCCTTGGCTTGTTTTTATCATATCACTCACTCCAGCTGAATAGAATAGGAAGTCGTATCTTTGGTAGAGAATCAGCTTCTTCCACGGTAAATAATGGACCTCTGTACAATTACACCACCAGGAAGCTGTTTTTAACCATCCTTATGGTAGAACGAACATGCAAACATTTACTTTTGTTATAATGATATTTTCATTCTTTTAATATCACAATTATATTAAGAGAACAGCCCACTAAGGAAAACAAAGACTATTAAAATTATGGAATGGATGCTATTAGCTCTTTCACAAATAACATTGCTGTCTGCTAATGATTAAAACTCACAGATTGAATAATTTGATTGAATGTAAATAATAATATCTCAAGTGATGACTGACAACTATAAAAACTCTAGAGCCAGGTTCATTGATATGAAGCCACTCACATGTACCTAGGCTTTGTTGAAAGGTAATAGGTCTTTCATGGAATCAGCTGAATTCCAGACAATTGCATTTAAAAATAAACAGAAAAATAAAGGTGGCTAAACGCAACAAATGATAAATACCTTTGGGTATGACTCTGAGCGCTCTCCAATAATTATCTGCTCAGGTGGACTCCCATGCTTGTTTTTACAGCCAGAACCCGGATTCTCCCGTAACTGCCATGAGTCATTGACTGTGTCTGATGGTTTATTTGATACTTTGTATTTGTATTAGGTGTACCTGTAAGATATTCTATATATTTTACATAAGCCTTACAGAGCTTAAGTGGTGCTATTCTCTGATGATTAGTTGGTGTCAGATCACACCAACTAATGATGACATTTGGTAGTGCAAAAACTCTAATATGGATTTGCTTTCTCACAATATCTTGCTATTGTAGCTTCTTAAAGTCATATATTTTGATGTCAGACCATCAGTAACAGTCCTACAAATTAAAAAAATAAAAAGCTCTCCAGAGTAACAAGAATTAGTTGATCTGGTAAACTAAATAAAAGATAATTGGCATTTTAATAATATTTCATATTTTACAACATTAAGATATTTTTATATTTTTACTTATTTCAATGTAATTTCTTTGATTACTGTTTTGTATGCTTGATGCACATTTTTATTTTGATAATGCAAAATATTTCAATTTTGGAATGTTATCACAAATGATGTTTTTCAAAAACTTTAATTTTATATTAAAATTTTATACATAAATGAACTTGGTGCCTGGTTATGGATCAGCTCAGCCCTGGCTGTTGTGGCCACTGAGGAATGAACCAGCAAGTGAAGATCTTTCTGTCTGTCTCGCCATCCATAAATCTGATCTGCCTTTCCAATAAAAATAAATATTTTTTAAAAAACAGAGAAGGGGGATACATCCTTTTGCTTGTTTATACTTCTTCTACAGATTTTACTATTTTTAAAAGTGAATTATTTAATATCAGGGAATTTAAATAAATTCGAGGGAAGAATAGAATTGAGATAAGGGTATTGTGTTGTAATTTTAAAACCTTACATAGTGTTTCTACAATGCATACATATACACATACTGTTTTTGACAGTTTACTTGAAGAGTTAGGAAATCACATACACATATGGGCCATGGTCAGGGACAAAGCTGGCAGACAGGGGAAAGATGGGGAATAGAGACAGGTTTCTGTTTTTATTCTGTGCGTTTCTAAAGACAGAAAATGTCGCTCCTTATTGCCGGGATTCCCATGATCCTGTAAAGGGGAGTATTTACCTGATGCCATCCTCTGTCCTGAATCAGGGGACCATGCACTGGGGAAGAGATCATTTAATTGACAAGTAGTCTGGCAAGTGTTACATAGGTGGTGAAGGCGTCCAACTCGTCACTCCATAGAGCATCTTCCTGTGGCCTTCTAACCTCCCTCACAGATTGTGACCCTTAATTTTAAAGGTTGGTGAAGGATGCAGATTCGACACATAGTCTCTAAACTACTTCCTGCTAACTGAGGTGTGATAGGCCTTCCAGGTTCTACACTCAAAAATCTCTCCTTACCTTATGTAATGGGTTCATCTCACAAGCTGGAGAATTTCAAGTCAGTGGCTGTGTCCACTGCACCATCATCATACTCAGAGCACTGGTTGGCCTCTGAAACACACAGGATTATCAATCAGCATTAGCAAAACTGCAAAGAAACCAATTGCAAATAGGGTTCTTTAGGAAGATAAGATGTATTTAGTTATTTCTCAAATAGTAAATGGTGATTGATTTCCCCATGAGATTGAGAAAAAATCTAGCGTAAGCATATTTTTCATGGAATGTACTAATATTAAAGTAGAGATGACAGATTGCACTAATCACTGCATAGGCTCCTCCTTGGTTTGCGCTCAGATTTATAAACTTAGTGACATGTCAACCTCTTCTAATATTGTATTAAAGGAGTTCTCCTGTCAATAACACTTTCCAAAAAAGGATGAAGAGAAGAAGTAAGAAAAAATATGTGTGCTTTAAAGTTTAGCAGCCTTAATATGGACAGAACAAAGACTTCACTTAAGTTTTTGTCTTCTGAAAAGTTATTTCAAGTCTTAGGTTCACTTCAGTTGGCAACCTTATTTGTGTTCTGGGTATGATCCTCTGCACAAGAATCATGAAGAGGTAGGTGCCCTAATGCTCAATGTGAGCTCCAAGGTCAGGACACACAGCCCCATGCTCTAGTCCCTAAGATCAGAAAGTCTTCTTGACCCATCTGAGGCTAAGAGGATGTGACCATTCCATCACCAAAGGTCTTCAGAGAACCCCTTGCCTAGGACACCTCATCAGGTTTTCAACCTCACACACCGTTTTTAAAACCCCTCATATAGCTGTCAATAGCCACACGTGGCCGCTTATGTTAAACATGGAAATTTAACTGACACGGAGGAAAATCAGTTGCTTAGTTTTTCCTAACCCTTTTAAGAACTCAAACCACATGTAAATACCAGCTACCCCATGGGAGAAAAACAAATACAAAACATGTCTGTCAAGGCAAAGAATTTTATAAGATGTTGAAGATTTAGAATATTCATTTATATGTCAGTTGTATAATTGTATAAATTAGTCTTAGTTTACAATAATTACAGACCCAAAACTTTTAGAGTATATGCTCCATTATCTGATTTCATACTTATGCCAATTATTTTGATTTTCTTTTCTTTTATGAAAAAGTAAGATTTAATATAGTCTTTTGTACTTTTCTTGGGCATTCAATAAATATGTAAAAACTCATCAGGTGCTTCAGAAAAAGAGAATGCAGTTGGATTTCATGTTAAAATGATAACAGTGGTCTCATTAGTTTAAAAAGTGCACCCTGTGCCATTATCTGACAGAAGAAACTGCTTTTCAAACTACATGATTGGGAAGTTTCTCTATTATATATGAATACAATTCTGGACAATGAGCGTCTCATTAAGGAACTTCAGGGTATCATAAAGACCAATCTGACAAAGTTGCCACAGTGCTTCATGAATTGATAATAGAGTCCATGAAATACTATACTCTACCAAAATGCAATTGATAAATTGAACTATATTTCTATAATTTATATGGAAATAGTATTAAATATTAAAATTTTAATATATTCCTTTTGTGAACTGGTAAGTATTTCACAACTATTTTTTAGTTTAGTCCCTAAAAAATCATTTGTGATGAATAGAAAATAGCATCACATTAAGGGATAATATTTTTTCCTCTCTAGGTTTTTTCATCTTGCTATGTGAAAAATTCATTTTTAGCTCACCAAGACTCAATTTAAATAAATTATCTTGAGGGATTCCAGTATCACTTTCACACCTAAGACATGAAAAAAGAGAGAAGAAGAGAAGGAAGGGAAAAGAGAAAAGAATGGAGACTCATTTGCAGGTTAACACGTTATTTTCCTGTTAAAGACTCACCCTTGTGCTGAACCAATCCAAAGCTGAAGTCCGGGGGGGATCCCGCATGAGTTCAGGATTCCAATGACTTGGGCCGTCTTCTGCTGCTTAACCTGGCCATAAGCTGAGAGTTGTTTCAGAGTGGAACACCTGGGACAGAAAACAAGAACCAGTTCTTACATGGATGACCAGAGCTTAAAGGTAGAAAATTAATCTGCTGAGCCATGATGCTGGCCCCAGTGTGTATAGTTTTAAATGAGATGTTATGACATATCCCTATATGCAGACAATATGATCTTATATAGAGAGGAATGAAAAGATTCCACTCTAGTATTGGAACTTGACAACACAGCATTGTATGAAATCAACACACAAACATGAGAATTTGTATAGAAAATTCTCATGCCTTGGCTAGGAAAGAACCTGTAAGATCAGTTCTAGTCAAAGAATGCACAAAAACATGAAGGAAAGAAATAGATAAGACACAGAAAAAGGAAAAAAATATCAAATATCAATGCTATCCAAGGCAATTTACAGATTGAATGTGATCCCAGTTGATACATCAAAGATATTCTCAAATCTAGGAAAAAAATTACAAAATTCATATGGAAACACTTGAGACCTTGAGCGGCTAAGGCAACCTTAAACAACAAAATAAAGCTGGAGGCATCACAATTTCATATTTGGAACCATACTGTTACAGAAATAAAATCACCAGTGCACCCATAGGCACTTGTGAAAAAGGAAGTTCGATGGCATCAGCCAGGGTCACCCCCAAAAGGCTGAGCATTTTTGTTTTAAATATTTATCTATTTCTATTGGAAAGACAGATTTCCAGAGAGAAGGGCAGACATCTGCTGGTTCATTCTCAAGTGGCCACATTGTCCACAGCTGAGGTGATCCGAAGCCAGCAGAAGGAGCTTCTTCCAGATCTTCCACGTGGGTGCAGGGTCCCAAGGCTTTGGGCCTTCTTTGCTTTCCTACACTTACAGGCAGGGAGCTGGATGGAAAATGGAGCTGCCAGAACACAAACCTGCACCTACATAGGATCTCAGCACTTGCAAGTTTTGAAGATTTAGCCACTAAGCCATTGTTGCCAGGTCCAAGGCTGCTCTGTGAATATTTCTTGTCACAAGTTTATACAGGGTAAAAGTACTGGCTTCTGCTTGTGGGGAGATACAGAAGCCATGGTTCAGTTGTTAGCCTTGGGCTGTCAAAATAACATGGCACAGTTTCTGGCACTTTCTATCTGTTTAGTTGACACTTTATCTTAGTGTCCGCAACACCAGCCTTGTCCCTCTTGGCTCAGAGCAAGCTCACGCAAGGTGTCCCCTGCGTGACCGACGTGTGAGTTCTTTTTTCTGTGAGACCAACATGCATGCCTCCTTTTCTCTTGCAGTACTACAGAATGGTTAGAATCAATACTGTACTGCCACAAAAAGGGATGTATGGGCCAATGGAATAGAGTAGAAACCTTACTCTATAAAGTATTCATTTATCTAAAAATGTCCATCTTTGGAAAAGGAGCTAAAATCAATCACTGGGGAAAGGAGAGTCTCCTCAACAAATGATGATGGGGAAATTCGACAGGGGATCTGAGTCCAGGACTATGAAAAAAGTCTGCTCCCTTACAGCTGATGCAAAAATAGACTCGCTGGATAAGGGATATACATCAATAATCTGACATCATCAAATTACTAGAGGAAATCTGTAGTGAAACTATGGAAGATATTGATATATACAAAGACTTCCTGAGTAATATCTCAGAAGCAGTTGTAGTAGAAGCAGAAATAGACAAGTGGGTTTAAAAATCATTCTAAGGGGCCCAGCACCTTGGCCTAGCAGCAAAAGTCCTCGCCTTGAACGTGCCAAGATACCATATGGGCGCAAATTCTAATTCCAGCAGCCCTGTTTTCCATCCGGCTCCATTGTGGCCTGGGACACAGCAGTCGAGGCTGGCCCAAAGCCTTGGGACGCTGCACCACTGAGGGAGACCCAGAAGAGTTCCTGGCTCCTGGCTTCAGGTTGGCACAGCACCGGCCATTGTGGTCGCTTGGAGAGTGAATCATCGGATGGACGATATTTCTGTCTCTCCTCCTCTCTCTATATATCTGACATTGCAATAAAAATAAATATTTTTTTTAAATATGGCTAAGAAATTTCTGCAAAGAGAGAATTTAATGAATAAAGAGGCAACCTAGAAAATGGGAAAAAAAAATCTTTGCAAACTATACAGATGACAGTGGAGTTACATACAGAATATATAAGGAGCTCAGAAAAAACTCAAAAAGAATCAATCCACTTAATATATGGGCAAAGTGCATGGACAGGAATTTTTCAAAAGCTGAAATTCTTGGGTCACAACCATTAGGAAGATGCAGATGACAACTGTAATGAAATATAACCTCACCATGGTTGGAATTGCTATCATTCCAAAATTAATAATAATAATAATAAATGTTGTTGATATTATTTGTGAAAAGACACCATAAAAATCATTGGTGGTACTATAAACCAATATAATCTTAACGAAATATAGTGTGGAGATTTCTCTAAAATTTTATTGTACTATATGACTCAGCTAACCCACTCCTAGAAATTTATTTCAAGAAAATAAGTCAGCGTATAGGAGTATTATCTTCATCTCCATGTTTATAGCAGTTCAATACCTAATAGCTAAGATATGGGACCAAGCTAAATGCCCACCAACTGAAGTTTGGATAAAGAAAATGTGGTGTATACACCTGATAGAATTCAACTTAGCCACAAAAAGAAAGGAAATTCTGTGGTTTTATAACAAAGAGGACGCAAACTAGATTTTCATACTTTAGTGTATTAGGCCACTACAAAGATGATAAATTCTTTTCTCTGATATGAGTCATTTGATACAGAAGACGGATGGCGCAGTGGCACAGCAAGCTCCAGCCGTGCATATGGGTGGCCAGTTTGTGTCCTTGGCTGCTCTACTTCATGCGTGTCTCTGCTTATGGCTGGAAAAGCAGCAGATGACTGCCCAAGTGCTTAGGACCTGCAGGAGACCTGGGAGAGGCTCCGGGCTTTGGATTTCAGATCGGATAAACTCTGACCATTGCGACATTTGGAGAGTGAAGCAGCTGATACAGAATCTTGTCTCTCTAGCACTGCTCTCTCTGTAAAAATTCAGCTTTCAAATAAAAATAAATAAATAAGTATTCTAAAATGTGCAATAAACTGACGTCTTATAGTCGGATTATTGCTCATAGCCGTTCTCTTTCTGATTTTTTCTTTAGTTAAATTATTATTAGTGGTGTAGTAATTCCATTACTGTAAAATAAGTTGAAAATGTTACTGCAAACATTAAAGGGAAAAAGAAAGGCAACAAAAGGGAAGGAGCAAGAAATGAAGGAGAAAGGGTTGAGAGGGAAGGAAGGCACGGAAGAAGGAAGGAAAAGAAAAAGGAGGGAGGAGGGGAATATGATTATCTTCCTAAAATGTATCCATAAAATACAAGAAATCTGTTCTCTTTATATTAAAGGAAGAAGTAAAAATACAAGCGAAGTGAGCTGAATGACCGCTAGGAGCACAGAACACGCGGCATCGATGTTCCCAAAATATTTTTTTTTTTTGCAGTTCTTACGAGAAGGATACTATAAAAGATAAAAGCTAGCATTTGCCACTTTAAAATTTTTTTTTGCATGTAACATTGTTTTGTTTTATTTAATTTCTGCTGCTTAACACATACAAATTTCAGGATTCTATATGGAGAACTGCTTTTCCTTATTTTCTGCCAATTTGGACAGTTTACTGGCAATAAGATATTCTGAACATCAGGATTCATTTTCATTGTAATGTTACTGGAGTTTTTTCACAAGCTGCCTTTTACAAGTGCACTGAGAATTTAGTTCAGGCTTAATATCTGAATTTACTCTGCATATATGCCATGCATGCTACATAGTAAGAAGCACAGCAGAAGGGGGACTCACGGGGTTTTCTAAGGGGAAAGGCTTTGGATAATATGAAAATAACAAGAGCTTTCTTTATAAGTTTGAGAATGATTGTCATGGTCTATTAAATACCCTAAACTGTTCAAAGAATTGAAGGCATCTTCCAATTTTGTGTTCCTCTGGTGTCATTTTACAAGATCATAGTTAACTAAATGTTTCGTACTTTCAACCACTTTTCTTTGAAATAAGTGATTAATACAGAGGAACAATACCAAAAAATATGAGTGTTATACATACATTTTAAAAGTCAGTGGATGGTAAATATAAGCAGAGCTGCCTGAAAACAAACAAAAAACAAAACAAACAAAAAAACTATCCTTTTCCAAAATCTTGCTAGTATTCTCATATTCTCTCAGGGACACGAGCCTGCTGGTGTAAAGTGATGCTTCACCATGCCCACCAAGATCGGAACAGCTAAGGTTCTCCCGGAAGAGCATCTTGCTTTTTCCCTGAGTACCTCCACGTTGGCCCTAGTGTTCCTTCTTCCAGCAGACCTCCTGTAGAACTATTTTTAAGTTCAAGTGTCTCCTTTCCAAGCCCCTTGAGTGCTTTCACCATTGCCTTCACACCTGTTGTTACACTCTGGTTCCTCTCCTCCCATACAATTTCTTTGTAAAGGACGGGGAGAGGGTGATGCATGGTCATCTTGGCCCAGATTCAGGAATGAAGCATTCAGAGCACATCTCACTACAACAGAGAGAGCCAAATTATCCTTCGTGTGTTTGACGCAGCGTCTAACATCTTTTGTCCTTTCACTATTCAGTGGTAGAAATTTTACTTTTTCTGTCTCTGCAGTGCCTTACCTCAAAGGAAGAGTAAAAACACCACGCTTCCCTGCATCAGAGAAATACTTGTTCACATGTCGTCACTTGAGGGAGGTTTTACCACTTCTAACCCAGTGAGACAGTTTCTTATTTATTAGTGCATTATCCTGGAACTCACAAATATTTCTGCATCTTTGCTTGTGGAGAATCACTTCCTTTTCTCTGATTGGGGTGGGCAATTTCCAGCCTATAACGCAAAATCCTTTGGTCTGAGCTGGCTAGCACATCCACAAATGAGACTTGGATTTAAATCTTACAGGGTAACTTTTAAGTGGATAATTCTGTGTAATCCACAATTTAGGTTATTTTGTTGTTTATGTTTGATCCTGGGCAAAATGTTTCCTTGATACGGTGATTCTTCAGTGTTTCCACGTTGGGGGTAAGTAAGGAGAGAGATATTTTAAGTCGCTTTCAAAGCTATTGGTTTTGTTCTTAACAAAGTCCTTGAAAAATTGGCTTTTGTATAATTTCATGGAAAGGAATCATAGTTTTCCTTGTCCCAGAAACCTAAAGTTTCTGATTTCTCAAGAGGAAACATTAGAATCATTTCAATATTTTGTTTGTTTGTTTGTTTGTTTGCTTTGAGTTTCCTATTTCAAAAATGAGGGTTTGAATTAGATCATGACTTTCAATTTAAACTTCTTTCAACTCCAACATTAAGCATTTTGTTTTCATAAGTCATGCTGGCATTTCGGCATTCAATCAAGAGTAGATAGCCATCGGTTATGTGAATGAGCTGCTTTGATTGAAAATAAATGTGCCTCTGTAGTCTCAAGTTGTAGTATTAACCTTCTTATCAGATGGTTCTCTTCTAAACGTGAAATTCTATTTAAGTTTATCCACAAGCAGCAGGTAGAGAGCAGACATTTCACTTAGTGGTTAAAATGCTAAAATACTGTATCAGCTCCTAGGTATAGGTTGGCTTCGGTTACAATTTCAGCATCCTGCTAATGTGTGCTTGGGGAAGCAGCAGGTATTACCACAGGTCATTTCATGTCTGCCATCCTAGCCTCCTGGAATTGCCCAGGTCCAACCACGACTGTCGTGGGCTTTTGAGGATTACATAAGTTGTTGAATTCTTTCTCCATTTCAGCTAAAACTTTTTTTAAGAATTAAAAATTGCTTCATATGATTATGTCCCTTTCATAGAACACCACTTATAACGTCAATTATAGTAGTCACATACACAATTTTATTTATTTAGGTTCTTTCTCCTCAAAAGTATCCCTAAAAAGTAACTTGATGATGTTCTCTCTTAAGAACTTCTGCCACAGATGGAAAAGCTAGCGCTGGTCCTGATGACCCTGCCACTCCTTCAGTCTGGGCATTTTTGATGCTTTTGATGAGCACTGGGCTCTATTGGTAGTTTAAATCCTTCAGAGTAAACTGTTGATAGGATAATAGAAGCACAGATGGTCCACAATCTTTGAGCTTGACATCAGATAGTCATTTCATCATGCCCACTATATGAGCCTTTTTTATTCCAACTTCTATCATATAATCAAGAAAACCCAGGAAATCACTAAGGATCATCAGATTTCTAAAACTGAACCTTAGGAGTGAGCGTTCTGCACCTTCTGAGGGTGTTGTTTCGTATTCTAGGAAGTGATTCTAGTCTAGTACAATTCCACCAATAGAACTAATGTAGCATAATGTGTATAATGGTACATATTGAAACTGGATCAAAATACGGACATTGTCAGAACAATATTTGCAACATTTCTATAAACACAAAACTTCCATGAAGTAAATTATTATTGAATATTTAAATGTGAATAAAATTTGAATAAAACACATAATTATGACAAGATGTTTATAGAAATATTTAAATTAAAATGTGCATATTTATTTGATTTCTGGAAGCATATTACATGAGTTGGAAAGCTTTTGTGGAGGGCATCTATGTAATAAAGCTATATCATTTGAATTAAATATTTTCAATGCTTCATTAAGAAGACCATTCTGTTTTAGTTTTGATTCCTTGTGTCAAATAAAAAATAATTAAAATTGCCTCCTGTTAAATTAATCTTAATGTTTCATTTCCTTTGTTGCTACCTTTCAATATAAAGCAACTCTGTTTCTAGCTGTTGAAGCTGTTAAAGTTTAAAATCACAGAAATCAGAATTTTTTTTAAAGTTATACTATCACCAAAGTAAATGTTGCTAGATTTACAGTTACTTCATTTTCAGGACGTTAAGGTTGGTTGTAACCTTGAAATTGCTTGGATTAACCAATGCTTTGCTGAATTATTTGCCAAGATATAAGAAAATGAGCTTTCTTTATTTTATACTATGTGCATAACTGGCAGCATGTTTATGGATTCTGAAGATGGTTTCCTAGGAAAAAATCTGAATTTTGGTTACATGTTAGGAACGCTGATGGATATAATGAATACTTCAACAGCACTTAATTATTGTTAAAATACAAACTGAAAAATCAATATTGCCCAAGGAGATAATTTGCGTGGTCTTTCAATTTTTACGACTGTAAATCAGTGAGATGACTTGAAAAGATGTCATTATTTCACTTCAGTGTCATACAATGATTCTCTAACATGTACATGAAATAGAAGAAATTTACTTTGACAGTCTAATTTCCATGCTTTTTTTAAATGTAAAAATTGTGAAAACAGGCGAAGAACTGTTCACTAATTATACCTGCTTTTAAACAAAGATTTATTTATTTTTATTGGAAAGGCAGATAAACAGAGAGGAGGAGAGACAGAGAGAAAGATCTTCTGTCCGATGGTTCACTCCCTAAGCGACCACAATAGCCAGAGCTGCGCCATCTGAAGCCAGGGAACAGGAGCATCTTCTGGGTCTCTCCCATGGGTGCAGGGTCCCAAAGTTTTGGGATGTCCTTGACTGCTTTCCCGGGCCACAAGCAGGGAGCTGGATGGGAAACGGCGCAGCTGGGATTACAACTGGCACTCACGTGGGGTCCTGGTGAGTTCAAGTGGAGGACTTCAGGCGTTAGGCTATCGCACCAGACCCCATACATTTTTTTTTAAATCTTTCACTGAGTCATCGCAAATGAATATCTTTAAGTATGTTTTGCATATTAATGGATAAAAATATGTTATTGAAAATATGCCATTTGTGGAAAAAGGAGAAATAAAGGATACACTTCAAGTCACTCTTTGCTTTCATGATTGTCTGAAAGTAATTTGTTGAGAGGTAATACGATAAATTCAGAAAAACTGCAGAGGAAGGATAAAATGAATCGAATGCATGTCTCATCCCTTACATGAGAGACCGAGTTAACATTTAATGCCCTGAATTTGCTTGTCCCATAGGTCTAGACTTCTTAACTAAGCAATGGAAGACTGGTGCAAGGTTTGACTGCGTTAGAAGAGTTACAGTATGCAAAAAGCTAAGTCTCAGATAGCTGTGTCAGTAGTACGTTCTGCAATCAAGACAGAGAAGCAATAGAAGAGTTAGAATTTATTTTAATAATCCAGGTGAGCAAAGCAGTTATGCTGAATGTAAATAATGTTTAAAATATTAGGCAAAACTATTTTTTGAAAAAGGCCATTAAAAGAATCTTAGCATTCAAAGAGGCAGTCAATTTTTAAAGCTTAACTTACTACTGGGCTAAAAATTCTGGTGTCATATTACACTAGTCAAACCAAAGTTGATATTTTAAACACGCATATTTGTTGTATATTTGATTTGAAAATCAATTCTTCATACATGAAATTTTTGATAAAGTAAAACAACTTTGAAATTTTACCATTATACATGTTTTACTAACTCAGTGATGAAATACACACATATTAGAGTCAGAAGTCTAACTGGAAAATAAAAATGTTTGTCTCCTACATAATTCATGAGATTTTCAATGTAAAATAAATTATCAAGACACTTAAAATGTCTAATTTCAAGTACAGTTTTTCTGAGTTCCTGTCTGATTATACGGATAGAGTGAAAAATATTTTTATGATTTCAGTGTGTTTTTTAGGTGAACTAACGGTTTGGATTCGAATTCTTGAAATAAAATGTCGATTAAATGTGATACACTCAAGAATCAAGATGGCGGAATAGGGTAAGGACACATTTAAACAGACGGAGAAATGTTAGTGGGAAGCAGAGAGGGCACATTCCAGGAAATAGGAGAGGACAGAAGAACAGCAGAGGGGCACCTGGAGACTGACAGACACAGGAAAGCAGCGGGCACAGCAGTGTGGTGTTGCAGTGACTGATACCCCAGCAGCATTCGGCGAGGGACGATCTGAACTGCAACGGCAGCCAGAACTCCACCAGCAAGAAGGTGGGAAGGGATGTTTGCCAGGTGCTCCAGAGGCGAACCCAGATAAAGAACTGCCCATCCTGCTGGTCTGTTTGATTTGACCAGGAGAGAGACAGAGCAGCAGGTCGCAGACGGAAGGTGCAGGAACAGGGTGGATTTCACAGTCCAGTCAGCCCCCTGGAGCCATTGAGTGCCATTTTATTTCAGGAGGGAAGTGCTTCGAACAGGACTGTGTATGCACTGAGCTGGGAGTGATCTCATTTCTGGCTCAAAAAACTGCAACAATGTGACATCCTGCAAGTTCCACCCAAGACAGGTCCAGGTAGCCCTCAGACCTGACAGCCAGCAGATCAAGAACTCCAGTAATAGCACGTCAGGCACCATTTCTTAAAGTCTGGCAAAAAATTTAAGACTTCGGGGGCAACAGTGAGTTGCGCATGTGCTGAGCTTGGGGAGAACTCACTGAGCTCAGTGTATTGCACTGGTCCCACATAGAAAATAATACTGACTATGGCATCATACGGGTCAAAATAGATTCGTGTGGCCCTCAGGCCTAACAGCCAACAGCACCACCAACAACCTAGCTATGTAGGACACCTAGTGTCTCCCTAATCCTGGAACCTACTCCAACCAGAAGTGGGAGAAAGTTTGTACAGACAACGGTACAGCTTCACCATGGAATCACAGAAGATGTAAAGAAGTATTAAAAAAAAATGAGAGTGGGATTTTTCGGATCTTAGGTAAAGTAAGCTTAATGACAACCTCTCATATGTGAATTATACTAACCAAATTTGCATTGAATCTTTTATTTATGAAAATCATGAACATGATGGTTAAAAATTAAACACAGTTAATATCTTCTTGTAAAAAATAAATAAAAATTCTGATTTGATCAATTATAAAAAACATAATACACTAACATGTTTCTATTGAGGTATGATTTTGATTTTGAATTAATGTCTGTGATCTGCATCCATTATTTATTCTTTCTCAATATACTTCTTAGACAATGATTAGTTGACAATGATTGTGGGAAACACAGTTTATAATATTATGATGAATGATTGCATATCCATATGAAATAGCAAAATAGAATTACTAGTACTTTGTATACCACATTATTACATGATTATTGTACATAATGCCATACCTCACTTATGGCGGCTCACTAAGGTCGTTGCTTATGTGGACTGACACATTTTTAACAGAAAGTTTATCCGTATTTCAAATGTGTGTCGAGGTGCTGTCATTGCGATACAATAGTCTAGGCCACCATCTGACTTTGGCATTCTCTGCTCGAGCAAAAGTTTGAGTCTTTGTTGTTCAAGTTGTGATCCAGTTTCCTGCTAAAGTTCTGGAGCAATACAGTAAGACCTTGTACATGGACAATCACATGGAAATCTAGGAAGAGTTGGAGTTCCTGTTTTTCTGTTTGTTTGTTTTTTGTTGTTGTTGTTGTTTGCTTTGGCATGCTTCGATCCTGACTCTCCTTGCCATTGAGGAAGTGAGCCACTGAATAGAAGATCTCTTTCTCTCTCTTTCTCACTCTGCCATTCAAATAAATCTTTAGAAGACTTTGAATTACTCTCTTCTGTCCATAGAGCATGTCATAATTATTCACTGTTCTTAAATTTTGTAACTTTTTAGATCCAGCATGTTTTCAGGCTTTAGAACACAAAAATCAATCAGTTCAGTGGGCGATTCCCCAGTTGTTCAGTCTGGCTCCCACAGTAATTTTTCAGGATTCACAAACACATGACGCTTCTCCCTGCGAGCTGCACTTTGTTTTCCAGCAGTACTCAGAGTACCTTATATTGATTTATAGGTTTTTATTTCTCTATATTTTTCATTTATTTAGTACTCTTACCTGAAAATTCACCTCTTTGAGCCTTTTCCAAGGCCGGATTCCGACTCGTCAACTGAGGAAGACTGTGCCTGGACTCTCTTGCTTTGTTTTCAAGTTCAGGAATTACTTCCAGCCAGAAAGCTAGGAGTTTCCTGTTTTGACTGACCAGAGTAAACACATATTTTTCCTACTAGTTTTCTTTTTCTTTAGAGAGAGTCAATACTACCTATTTCAATGAAGTCAGAAATATTTCACCACCTCTTTTTCAAAACAATATTTTTGATTTTTTTGTATTTAATCGTTTTTAATCTAAGCAATTTTCTTATTTGTCTACTTTTCTCTATTTTCATAAATCTATCCTATTTACACATTTCTAAACTTTCTTTAGATCCAAGTTTAAGTCATGTCTGTGTCTACTTCTTATGCTTGCATTCAACATTGCAACTGTCACTAATGATAGTTATGTGCCTATCCATATGTCTTATAATATGAAAAAGTTTTGATGAATTTTATAAACATCTCTGTCTTGTCATTCACAGAGAATGGCTTATCCAGTCATATTAAGTTAATAAGGAACTGACAATCTCAGAGATGCCCGACGGTGACTTCTGTTTTGTTTTTTGTTTTTGCTTGTTTGTTTTGTTTTTTAAAGATTTTTTTTTATTGGAAAGTCAGATATACAGAGATGAGGAGAGAGAGAGAGAAAAAGATCATCTTCCACCTGATGGTTCACCCCCCAAGTGGCCACAATGGCTGGAGTTAAGTCAATGTGAAGCCAGGAGCCAGAAGCTCTTCCAGGTCTCCCATGTAGATGCACAGTTCCAAGGCTTTGGGCCATTGTTGACTGCTTTCCCAGGCCACAAGCAGGGAGCTGGATGAGAAGTAGGGCCTCCAGGATTAGAACTGACGCCCATATGGGATCCCAATGCGTGCAAGGCAAGGACCCTAACCACTACGCTATCGCGTTGCTTGCTATTTTAACCATTGTCTTACATGCCTGGTTTACCACTTGGATTTGCCCAATTTGGAGAATTGACCTTCTTCATTTTCAGTTAAGAATTCATGAGGATTCATTTCTTTTCAGGCCTAAAACATGGTGGGAAATAAAATTCTGCCCTTCAAATGTTCAGCTCAGTTCTCCAGACTTCTGACAACTCAGTTTCCACACTGGACACAGTCCTACCACAGTCCCTCCCTCAGGCTGGCACCCTCTGAATACGCCTCTAGAGATGAGGTGGTTTCATCCTGCTTCTGCTTTGCACCTGGCCTGGATTTCTCATCTTCCATGGAAACCATAACTCATTAAATGACTCAAAGGAAACCAGTGAGCTTTAAGTGACCACATTTTTACACTTTCTAATCAACGTTCTGGTAGTCACTGAAACATTTCACTTAAGTACACCGGAGTTCTATTCAAAGCACATCTAAATTCTGATCATGCCCGAAATTATCAAATGTTCTTTAGGAAAATTATTTAAAATATCTGATTACTTTCTAATTATTCCTTCCTGAAAATTTTAAGCTCATTTGCACATATAACTCTGTAAGACTAATATAAATTCTGTACATTTGTCTTTGTTATTTTAACTTTCATAGTTCAAATGTTGACATACTTTGATATATTGGATCCTACAAATAATGAGAATTCTACATTGTATTCTTAACTCTAATAATTATATTTTTATATTGCGAAGCTTAAAGTGATTCTTGCGTTCAGATTTCAACAATTGTTCTTTATGAACTTTAGGGCATTTTTATATTTCCAAGCTTCTTATTATTTGGACATACAAATTCATTTTTTCATATTTAAGTTTTGATATTTTGTTTTTGTTCAACTCATCCTGGTAGATCACATTATTGTTTTTCCTCTGAATTCATAATATTGAACTTATTTGGTTTTATTGCTGTGATTCTGTGCTATTTTTCATAAAAATTTATTCATGGGAATTATTTTAGAAATAAGTCAAACTTGACCACCTCCAAGGACTCTAGATCTGCTGCTACTATTCTGGAAGCACAGCCATGCTGCAATCATTTTGTATTTTCTATTTGGGTTTTTTAGACCCCAGATACAAAAGTTGCAAAGAAAAAAATCTTGCCTGTGATGTGTGTCTTGGGGTTTAAAATCTCAACCCTTTTCCTGATAAGAGACACATTTTCTTCTCTTTATGATGTATATATTTGTCATTTGCCTTGCTGATAAAATGTGTGCCTTTACTGTTTGGGGATTTGAATATGTTAAAGAACTCATTTGGGAAAACCTTATATTCTGTTCTCCAGTCTCCAAAAATCCAGCAAAGCAGAAAACAAAAAGCAAAAGTTTACATAATTTATGGATTATTTCTTAAATTTGGAATAAAATACCTGAGGTTTTTGTTTGATACTAACAAGAGACTGTGTTACACACATGCGTACATAGTATATGTGTTGTATATATTTGTCTCTGAACTGCACACAGCAAATGTAACCTGTAAGCTGTGCAGAATGGCCACTTGTTTGTGATAAATCTGGAGTTTGGGTATTCCAGTTTTCACCTGAGAATTCACCAAAGATCTACTTCTTCACAAATGGGCTATCTATCTATCTATCTATCTATCTATCTATCTATCTATCCTGGCACATGTAAGGCGAGTACTTCAGCCGCTAGGCTACTGTGCCATGCCCAAAATATTGATTTGAGTATGCACAAATCATCACACCACAGCTGAAATACTCAAAACTACAATATGCAGGCTTTATTTAATTATTATGTTTATTAAAGTGCAATTGTCCATAAATGTAAAGCTATTACTATAGTACACATATAAAATAAATACTTATTAAAAATTGTATTCAACTCAATAATGAGGAAATTTATCATTTCAAAGAACACATTTTAATTTTTTGTTAAGATTTGATTTTATTTATTGGAAAGAGTTTCAGACACAGAGAAGGGGAGATGGAAAGAGAGATCTCACTTCCACCGGTACACCCCACTAAGGCCCTAGCAGCTGTGACTGTGCCAGGCCAACACTAGGAACCAAGAATTTCTCCCCCATAATCTTTGGGGTCCATGAACCCATCTTTTCACAGAATGGCCATCACCCTCGCCTTTCACAGGTACACTAGCATGGACCCAACTGGATGCAAAGCAGCCTGGACTTAAACCAGCACCTATATGGGATGTCAGCATTTTTGGTGGGAGCTTAACCTGCTATCATAAATCAATCCCCATTCTAAAGATCATTTAAGAAGCTAGTTATTATGATGGCATTCTGCATCAATTAAGCTATTATCAGGAGGCATATACATGTAGGGCATACTTCAATGTATTGAACAACATAAAATTATACAATTATAGATTTTTTTAGAAAACTGGGTTAATAAGAGTATTAAAATGTTGCCTAATTTGTAGACATGTAATTACATATGGAATTCTCTATATATTTTACAATTAATGTCTAAAATCTTGATTTCTCCATTTAAACTTTTCTTATGATCATTATTAGTGTGAATTCTTGTTCTTCATTGATTGTAATATACTTTTTTAAAATTATCATTTTATGATACAGTTCCATAGACTCCTAGGATTTCCGTTATCCCCTCCCCAATTCCTCTATATCATTACTAAAGTATAATTCTTCATATACAGTCATAAGTCCATCATTGCGGGCATGGACGGTGGCAGAGTCCAGCATCCTATTGTCAAGATATAGTAAACATCTTCATTGTAAGTCCATCTTTGTCTGGAGGTAGAGATGCAGATGTATACTGAGTAATGGAGACTATCATATCAGTAACATGTTATTTAACTTCATGGCATTGTAAATTTCTATTTTTCTTCCTGTTGTTGATTTTCTATTGTGACTTTTCATTTAAGGGGCTGTACAGTGACTGTGAAATGGAGACGAACATAGGCAGATGTGAGGATACAATGCAATGTACTTTTAACAGCTTACTTTTTCTCATTTTGGCATTTTTGTTAAAATTTAAGATTGTTAAGGTTTATTTATTTTCACTTGAAGGCAGAGTAATGGAGAGGGTGAGACAGAGAGAGAGAGAGAGAGAGCGATCTTCCAATCATTCCTTCATTTCTAAATGGCTGTAACAGCAGTAACTGGACTGGGCCAAAGTTGCCTGTGAGCCAGGATTAGAGTTTCGAAGTAAGAATTTGAGTTTGGGGAGAAAGATGAGGCACATCACAATTAGTCTTCTCAAAATGTAAATGCTTATTTATTTAAGCTAAATACTATAGTCTTCACATTTTCCTTGATTTTGCTTCATGGAGTATTTCTGTTCCAATATCTTAATGAGGTTGAAACAGGTTTCCATAGCAAATCCTGTGGAACACCATGATTCCGAATTTAAGCTTTAGTTGCAGACTACTAAACCCAATATACAGTAGAGACATATCCTGTTAGAAAGTACACAATCTTTATTTTCACTGTTGCTTATGTAGAAGCATTTTCTCATGAACACATCCTTCCAGATGTATCACACCAGAATAAATTACAGATGATGTGACTTTCTCACATCTAAATCTCATACAGAGAAAAATACTTTTAAATGTCCCAACATAATTGAAAGTGCAATCTATTTTTATATGATTCTGATGCAATCTGATATAATAACTTTGAGCTAAATCTGCTGGGTTGCCCAGAAGGAGAAATGTTACAACCTTTATGAGTATTATCATATACGTTTCATAACTTTAATACGATAATGGGTCATTCTCCACTCAACCACTGCCAAAGCATGACATTTTTACAATCCCCATTACCTGTGCTGTACACTTAAATTTGATTTATAGGTACTGTTTTATGGCATGTTTGTCCTTAGGAGGCACCGAGCAATGAGATAAAGAATATTAATGTGATTGGTTTTCAGTGTAAGTGAATAACTTACTTTTTATTTTCTATAGTCTTTGCTTTGGAGTACTCATGCCAACCACAACCATATCAAATTATAAAACAAAAGAAATTCATCAACTTGTTCAGCCAGAAATGTTAAAAAAAAAAAGCCTACTGAAACAAATGGAGAAAATAGATTATTTGAAAAATGTATTTTAAAAATGAAAATTACAAAAATTAAAACATAAAGAATAATAGAACCTGTACCACAAGTAATATTTATATAATGATATACATTAAAAATTATCATTGGGTATTGTTTGATAGTTTTTTTAGAACATTTTTGATTAAAAGAAATTGAACAGAATTCTAAATTTGGAAACCATTCTACTATAAATTTAAAAATGTACTCTAACAAATATTTTTGCTATATTAACTCTTACTTTATAATTATGCTCAAATTTGGATTTCTTTACACATAATAAGTTAATAGTTTACCAAAGGCCATTACCTGCCTTAAAGCCATAACTAAGATTATTTCACTTTTTGTCCTGTGGATTGTATATAAAACATTTATTGATTATTTTCAACATCATAATGCTCACATTGATACTGAATACTTGTGTACAACATATAGGGTTGCTGAGAGATCGGAAGAATATGGTTGTTACATTGAATGCATCATGTCACAGAGGTTAACAATTCGAATAAATAATGAGTAAAGGATAAAAGTGAAAACAACGTGGATTAAAATACACTAGTAAACATTTTTGCATTGTCTTTTGCTTTAGTGTAGATTCCCAGATCTGCGTTCATTTTGATTTTGTAATCCAGTGAAACAAAAGCATTATCTTTTTTCAGCTCCTTTCAAATACAGCTCAGTTTGAAGAATTCCTATCAAAATGTACATGGATTTGAAAATGTGACTAAAATGAAGAAAAAGAAAAACATACATTTATTGCACGTAATAATAAATTGGATATAATAATAAATGTTTTAAACATTTTAAAATACTTTTAAAAACATATTTATTTTATTTTTTATTAGAAAAGCAGATTTCCAGAGAGAAGGAGAGACAGAGAGAAAGGTGTTTCATCTGCTGGCTCTCTACCAAATTGGCCACATGGCCAGAGCTGAGCCAGTCTGAAGCCAGCAGCCAGGAGCTTCTTCCAGATCCAATGTGGGTGCAGGGTCCCAAGGATTGTGGCCATCCTATCCTGCTTTTCCAGGTCACAGGTAGAGAGCTGAATGGTAACGAGAACAGCCAGGACATGAACCAGCACCCAAATGGGATCCCAGTGCATCCAAGGCAAGGATTTAGCAGCTAAGCCATCATGCTGGGTCCCTATTTGCACATTTCTATGTAAGCTTTAACTTTTATTACATTTTGTCTATTTGATTATATCATCAATTTCCCAGTTCTTAATATGACAAATTCCATTAATACAACAAATCTATCTGATTTGCTCACTACTCTATCTCCATACATAGAAGGTTGCCTGCAAAACTGTAGGCATCCAAGAACCAACCAAGCAGGTAAAAAAATCAAATATTCACATGGATCATTTGTGGTGTACAGATTAGTGAACCACATATTAAAACAAAATTTACAAAACCGTATTGTCTCTGATTTTGTTTATATTTGTGTTCCAGAAAGTAAAAAGGATGATCCAAATATCAAACTGCTTCAGGACTTTGAATTTAACTACGATGCCCTGTGCCCTATTTCAAGCCCCTATTTCCCTTTGACACTCGCATATACTTAAGCTTTATATGCATAAAGGACATAAAATAACATGCACGGATGTATAAACACACATGCAAATTTATTTAAAGTGTATATATATATATATATATATATATATATCACAGATGCCATCAAATCTAATTTTTAAAAATTGGTCAGTGGTACACAAATAATTGTTCAATAATAAAATAGCAATCAATAAAGGATTTCTTGTTCTGGTTGAAATTCATCTTGATAAAGATTACATAACATAGATTGTTGCTTTTGCTGAGAATTTGTTCAATCATCCATAGAAGGAAATAACTTATAGTACCTCCAAGACAATAATGTATAATGTGTTAAGTTTTAAGTTCCCTGGAGTTTCTGTCTTTGATCAAAATATAAATTGCCTCTCTCTCATTATTATTCATTGATTTAAAGAATTTAATAAGCAAAATTTCCAAAATGAAATTCTTGATTTAATGATTTTCTTAAAATATGATTGTTTTATTCGTTAAAGTGGCAGAGGGAAACTGAGGCAAAAATAGAGAAGAACCCTCCCTCTGTTGTTCCAGGCTGAAACCAGGAGCCAGGAGCTCTATCCTTGCTGCTCCCTTGAGTTGCAGTGGTTCAAGTGGGTCAACCAACACTGGCATTGGCACTCCAACACAGCATTCTGGCATCACTGAAGGCAGCTAGCTACCTGCACCTTAGTTCTGACACCATCTGTCTCTTAATACTTCCTTTTACAGTGACATGTATTCTGTTTTGTATAACAAATTATGTGATTATTGTACTTACAACAAGAAGTCATTATAATCTATATGTCTTCCATTTTTTTTTTCTTGAAAATGCATATAAATCTCGTTAGCTCTTATTGTCAGGAAAATAGCTTGTATTACTAATTCACTGATAACCTTGAACATACCAGATTTACCATATTGGAAGTAAAATAAAATTATTTTTTAATCTACATCATTCAATTGCTCAGTATAGAGTCATCTAGTGGTACCAAATAATAAGAAACAAATAAGGCTAAGTCTTTCCTTCCAGACATATCCATAACAGATCATCTGACCTTTTGATCGGTGATCTGTGTGAGGATCTGTATCATGTCTCAGGATGCTGGAATTACAATGCAGACATTGATATCTTCCCCCAACCCAAGGGCCAAAAAAATATTACGGTGTCACAAAATGTTCTAATTTGAACATAACTGTCTTAAGTATTTTCCTTAAAAGTTTCGCATCAAAATGACTATTTTATCACAGATCAACTTAAGCTTATTTGGTGAAAATTAAGGCACCACAGTTTTGTTACTATCAAACTTTTTAAATTGTAAAGATGTACAGAGAATATTAAAAGGAAATGCAGAATATTAATTGCTCCAAGCAAATATGTGTTGTTATACCATCTTTCAGATATCATTTAAAAATTTGTTCAAACACTGACTCTATTAAATATGTGTATCCCTCCCTTAACTCACTGTCACCATTTCTTGGCAATCTTTGAGTTCAACCTTCTAAACTTATTACATGATATTCTGCCTATGTGTAAGTAAGTTACTATTTGCTTTCTTTTATACTTGTATCTCTTTTAGCATTTACTCAGGTTGACATGTTGTGCTAGCACTGATGGTGTTCTATTGTGTTTACCAGGCCCCTCTATCCTTTTTATTGCCTATACTGATTTGCAAATCATTCATTTTACTTCTCTTCTATAACTGTTTATGCTATTAATTTTATCGGCTGTACCTCAGTCAAGGTTGCTCTCATCATATCAAATTTATATGCGGATATTGGAACAATTTAAATCCAATTACTGTATGGCACATCATATTATTTTGGCACTTTAGAGTTATATATCTGATACTAGTCATTCCTGCTAACAGCCAGTATTAATTTGCATCCCTAAATGTTTGCCAATTTTTGTATCCATCACTGCTTCTTATAACTTATCAGGTCTACTATCTGCTTTTTGTCAGTTCAATATATTACATGGATTAGAATACTTTATTTATTTGTTTATTTATTTATTTGCTCATTTTATAGGTTTTGCAATGACACTTCAGCCATGTTACATACTTTGGAAGTCAAAATGTCTAACTCAATAATGTAAACAGAATAGATGATTAATTCAAACACTGACACACGCAGCCATAGGAGAAATACAGAGAGCTACAATGCAAAGTGAAGAAAATAAATACAAACATAAAATGAAGATTGAATGCCTAAACACCAGTGTAAAAGCACCTAACATAATTCCATCTATTTAGTACCTAAATGAAAACATCAGAATTCAATACAAAAAAAAAAAAATAGAATCCTGACAAAGTCATGTAACTTTACTTGCATGAATGAAGAATCAGAGAAGAAACAAGAAGGGGGCAGAAAGAAGCAAACCCCAAAAGGGAATTTTAAAACATCAAGTTTGTTGATGATACCAAACATAGAACGTGATGTTTCTAAATTGGGACAAAACTATTTTATTTTAAAGTGTTTTAAATTATTTATTTACTTTTAATTGAATGTCAGAGTTAGAAAGAGAGGGAGAAGGATAAAGATCCTCCATTTGTTGCTTGCATCTCCAAATACCTTCCACAGCCATAACTGGGCCAGCCTGAAGCCAGCAGCCAGGAACTCCTTCCAAGTCTCCCATATAGGTGCAGGGGTTCAAGGCTTTGGGTAATTGTCCACTGGTTTCCCAGGCCATTAACAGAGAGCTGGATAGAAAGTGTAACTAGGCAGGTATTACACTGCTGGGGAGAAAGCAGCTAATTGATGGCAGGCCTTCTAAGGCCTGGCCAATGCCAAATTTGTGTTATCTATGCCAGTGTCCCAGCATAGTTGCCTATTCTCTCTCTCTCTCTTTTAAATATATGGTGGGGGATGGGGGAAATGACAGCAGTGTGATTCTGGGGACCTGTGTGTGTAACATCCAATGGTAAGAAACAAAATGGGTGTGGATTGGTTGGGCAAGGCTATTTTATGCTAGGACAGGAGGTAGGCCAAATCAGATTAGGCCAAAACCCCGCTGCTGAGCTCAAAATTACCACTGGGGGGGGGGGGCATCTGATAGAGGATATTGGGAAATTTCTCTGTCAGGATGCAGTCCCTACAGGTGTGCAGATGAGTGTAAGAACTAAATCTGGGAGCATCTCAGACCAAGCCATCTTAGAGTACCCACTGGCATCGTGTGGATCAGTCTGAGAGTGGAGCAGGCTGAGCCGGTTCATAGTATCCACTGTCATACATGAAAACTAGGACAGGGTGCAAGGTAGGCCAGGTTGCATGCAACACCAGCTAGTTCACATTAGAGCCAGAACTGGGGGCTAGCTAGGCTGTGCTAGGCTGCAGAACCCAGCAGCTTGGGCTAGAACTGAAGGAAGACAGGGATGAACCAGGCTGCAGCACCTGTAAGTGAATGCCAAGATGAGGTGAGACATGCCAGACTGGGACACAGCACCCACCAGCACATGTAAGACTAGGGGAGTGGTTTGTCTGGTAGAGACACTACAAGGACTCCTCTGCTGGACCACTGCTCCCACTGGTGAGTGTGAGAGCTGAGCCTGGGAGCAGACTAGGCTGGACAATTCGGACAGGTTTATAAAAATCCTCTGCCTACATGTCAGTTGGGATAGGGGAAAAGCCAGACTGAGCTAAGCAACCATCTTCATTGGTGCATGCGTCAGCTGGACTAAGTGCGGGTTGGTTGGGCTGTGCCAAAGAATTGGCTAGCAGATGTTGTGACTATGCCTAGTCCTGTCATGCTAGACAGTAGAACTATCTAGCAAGTGCAGGATCCAGGGCTGGGAGTGGTGCTAGTAAAAAAAAAAATAGTGAGCAACTCTCTGATATGCTGGAGCTTCCACCAGTGAGTATGAGAACTGGACCTGGGGGTGAGCCTGGTGAGTTATTGGGGGTTGCTCCAACTGGGTTGCAATTTCCACTTGTCTGAGTGAGTGATGAGTGTGTGAAAGACAGGGCTGGGATGGACTGCTGCATCCTTTAGTGTGTGTTTGAGATGGGGCTGGGGATAGAAATAACCAGCCAAAGGCAACCACCAGTGTGTGGGTATTCTGATGTGGGTGATAAATTGAGCTGGACCTTGCTTTGGCTGGCACAACCAAAAGTCAGGTTTGGAGTCACCTCTGGTAATGTTTCTTTGAGGACCCCAGCGACTGGACCTCTGGACTCAGAACTCCAACCACAAGAAAAATCATAGAATCTATGGTTTGATCATGAAGTGCATGTGTCAAAACTGGGTCTCCTGAGTTTCTGAAGTCTGTGTAGCAGATGGCTTTCCCAGATGCACCTGAGGGACGTGAGAACCAGTTCAATGGGGCCTGCAGAGGACATCTATTACCATGGAGAGCAGAACAAATTGGACAGATCTTCTGGCCAAGATTCGACAGCAAGTATCTCGGCGAGTGGAGACTCTATGGTGGAGTTCAGCCGATCTGCCTTAGAAGAGCTTCCTCAACCTTGAAGCAATGAAATCATTAAAATCTCAGAATTATCAAAACCATTTAAGCAGTACCCTCAGAACATCTTGCACATTAGGGACACTGAGATGATTTCATGCGACTGTCTCCCATTTTTGGGACCTGATGTGCATGGGCTGCTGGGACCATGCTCTCCATTTCTCCAGATATAGAAAGAAAAACTGAGATTAGAAACTATTATCTCATCCACATTCCTTGACCCTTGCACTCTAATTGGTGGTCCATATGGGCATGCATCTTTCTCATCTATGTAAACATCATAAAAATAAATCTATGATTACAGAAAGAAAAATAAAATGAAACTGTTGGGATTTGAACTGGCGAATGGCCATTTGGTATGTAGGTGCCAAATACAGAGAATTATCCTGGCATGCCACTGCGCCAGCCCCAAACTACATTTTAAATAAATAATGTGCAGATGAGATTCAAGTGTTTTATCTACAAGATCACATCATTTTGACATGTTAAGCTAAAATACTATGTTAAGTATTTAAATTGGTGTCTATGAATGCTGACAATGAATTGCAAGTTATTCAAGCATTATTTATAATTATTTCAACAGAATATAAATAGCCATATTTTATAACAATATTTTTCTACTCAACTCCATGACATATGTCCCATTATTGTATAAAATCTTCAGTTGAAAAAATAAAGCTTCATTACAGAAACCCTGTGCCCCATCAGTGTTTGAAATTCAGTGTTTGCCTCTATGCTGGAGACGAAGCACAGGATCCACGTGCTCTTCACGTTAACTGAGCCCTAATTCCCCTGCTTCCATTGATAGCAACTCCATGCTCTTGGTAAAGGAAGTAGATATTTGATTATGCAATAATACTAAATAATTAAAAGAATGATAGGAAAAAGAAGTTATAATAATCACAAAAGACAAATGCGACCCATGTATAGCATTACTTTGAAACTTTCTTGTTGTGCCTGGCCCATTGGCTCAGTGGCTGAATCCTTGCCTTGCAATTGCTGGGATCTCCAATGGGCACCTGTTCATGTCCTGGCTGGGCCATTTTGCATCCAGCTCCAAGCTTGTGGCAGTAAAGCAGTAGAGCATGGTCCAAAGCCTTGGGACCCTGGACCGACATGGGAGCCTGGAGAAAGCTGGTGCCTGGCTACGGATCAGCTCAGCTCTGGCAGTTTTGAATAATTGGGGAGTGAACCAGTGGATAAAAGATCTTTCTCTCTCTCTTTTCTTCTCTCTGAAAATAAATTTTTTTCCAATAAAAATAAATAAATATTTTTAAAGACAGTTTCTTGTTAAATAAATCAGCAATAAAATAAATGTGAGACTTGGAAGCTAAATATATTAGGAGGATTTAAGTCAATTAATTTTGTATCCTGATTACTTTTCTCATTTTTAAGGAAGGTAATAATAATGATGATGATAATGATAATAATAATTCCTGTGTTATCCCAAAAGATGGTGTGAGAAATTACTTTGTAAATTGTAATATTACTATTAAATATTAAGTTAGATTTGACTTAGAGTTTGTCTCACAAAATTTGTTCCAGGACAATTGGAATTTCTTTTTTATTTTTTAAATACGGATTTTTTTTTAAGATTCAGTTTTATTTTTTTTTTTATTGGAAAGGCGGATATACAGAGAGGAGAGACGGAGAGGAAGATCTTCCGTCCAATGATTCACTCCCCAGGTGAGCCACAACGGCCGATGCTATGCCAATTCCAAGCCAGGAGCCTCTTCCAGGTCTCCTACGCGGGTGCAGGGTCCCAAAGGTTTGGACCGTCCTCGACTGCTTTCCCAGACCACAGGCAGGGAGCTGGAAGGGAAGCGGGGCTGCCGGGATTAGAACCGGCGCCCATATGGGATCTCGGGAGTGCAAGGTGAGGACCTTAACTACTGCGCCACCATGCCGGGTCTGACAATTTGAATTTCAAAAGCAGGACATCTGTAGCAGGCACTGCTTAACTCAATGCAACAAATCATTAGACATTTATTGAGAGACATACATCTCCATGTGTATTTCCACATGGCTCACATTGTCCTTATAACATGACACAATTAGTCTTGTCATACTCCTGCTTAAATGCTGCTTTAAAATGGTTCTACTTTCTGATGGGTATTTCCTAAGCCATGCTATAAATTTAAGGTTCTCCAGGGCAGCGATTGCCAAACACTAGTTTTTGAACTTGCTGGGTATGCTTTCATTCCCATCATGTTGTGTTTCAGTGATTCCAGGCAGTATTTTCTGTCAGTCAACTCTATACATCTCCTTTGCTTGTGATTCTAGGGCACTTTCCTCAAGATTGCATGCATTTTTGATGTTTCTGTTCTCTCTCTAATTTTTGAATAACTGTTTACCTCTGCAGCCCTGAAACCCACATTATCAACCCTTTAAAACTCACTCTGTATTTCCCAGACAGCTTGTTCTGACGCTTTGCTGTTCATAAGGCAAATTACTCATGTCAATGTCAGAACACTGTGTCACAGAAATGTCAAAGAAGATTTCAGGATCAATTTACCAAAGTATTAAACAGACCCAGAGGAGAGTGCTACTCTCTTACCTATATCCCTTGACTGTTTTTGATTTTTGATTCCTGTGCCCTATTCTGTTTTTATTCTTGGGTAATCCCATGACTGTCCTCAACTTGGATAATACACAATCAAATCTCCTAAAAGAGAGAAAAACGAAATAAAACTGTTGATGAAAATGTACTGTATGTTATCAGAAGATGAGTATGTCAGTTGTACCCATCAAGGGCCAGAAAACCTGGAACAATATCTGATACTCAAACATTTCAACATTGAAAAAAACTACATCTGTCCTTGTGGTGCAGGGGTCAGTATCCAACATGGGCACCAGAATTGTACCTCAAATGCTCTTCTTCTGGGCTAACAACTGGCTAATGGGCCTGGAGAAGCAGCAGACAACCTATAACCTTGGGTCCCTGTATTCAAATGGAAGATCCAGTTTGAGTTCTAGGCTTCTGGCTTTAGCCTGGCCAACAATGGGCATGTGGTCATTTGGAAAGTGAACAGGATGATGGAAAATCTTTCTCTCTGCCTCTACCATGTGTATGTGCACCTGTGTGTGTTACTCTTTGTATAACTCATCCTTTGCAAAAGGTATTTAAAAATACATGCTAACATAAAATGAGACCCCAATCAGAATACCAACTTGATTCTTTCCATATCTTGAAATAATGATTCTAAAATCCATATGAAAACAAAACAAGCGACTGAATATCCAAAGCAATCTTAGACAATTGAAAACAAAGTTGGAATCATCCAAATTCCAGATTTCCAGAAACACTAAAAGGAGATTATGATCAAAATATCTTTGTACTGCTATAAAAATACACATGTATACAAATGGACAGGGCTAGAGCCACCAGAAGCCAATCCACGGCAACCAACTAGTCTTTAAAAAATGAGCTGAATTAATTCCCTGAACAAAGAAAAATCTCTTCAAAAATGGTTTTGGGAAAATTGGGTCTTTATATGAAGTAGCATGAAATAAGACCCTGACCTCACACACTACCCAAAAATCAGCTCCCAATGGATCAAGATCTAAAGCTCAAAGCACTGGAGGAAAACACTGGTACATGATGAAAGCTTTTGGAATAGACAGAAATGTCTTGTGTATGACTCCAGAGACATTAAAAGCAAAAATAAACAAATCAGATGCCATCAAATGAAGAAGCATCTACACAACACAGGAAATGCTAACAAAGAGAAGATGTGCAGACAGAATGGGATATTTTCAAGTTTACACATGTAATACAGGATTAACATCTAGAACGTGTAACAAAGTCAAGAAACTAAAAAGCAGCAACATAAACAATTCAATTATGAACTGAAAAAAAAAACAAGAAGAGCCATTTTTCAAATAATGAAATATAAATGATCAATAGACAAATGAAAAACTGTTCAAGATCAACAATTATCTGGCATAACCAAATGAGATGACACTCCAGTTGAAATGGCTATCATGCAAAAATAACAATATAATGAATGCTAGTATATATATGCTAGTATATATATGCTAGTATAATAAATGCATAAATACATATTTATACACACACGATAGAAAGTATTCAGTCATAAAATAAAGGAATCCTGTCTTTTGCAACAAAGCAGAAGCAGCTGCAGGTCAGCATGCTTTAGTGAAATAAATCACACTCAAAGAGGCAGATATAACATGTTTTCTCTGACCTGTGGTATCTATTATACGGCTTTTAAAGATTTTAAAGCATTTGAGTAAAACTGGATGAAAATTAAACAGTGCATTATATATATAAATAAGTAGCTTTGAGTCATCTTTTTTGTGTTTAATCATTGATTCTATTTTACTTCAATTATGGGAAAACTGGGTGGTTTTTTTTCCCCTTTCCTAGATTATGAATTATTAGGGAAGAGAGGAGACTGTGTTTATTCATCTGTTTTACACCAGCTGTCTACATAATAGATAGCATAAAGTATATCATATGAATAATGCAATATTTTCTGGATAATTCTATTATGTATAGTTCATTTATCTTTTTCTCTTTCTATAATACAATACATACACAAAGTTGGTTTGAAAATATTAGAACTATCCAGTTAGATATATTTCCGAAATAAATGCACTGTTTATATCTTAGAAACAATTTGAAATGTTTTGTTTAAGCTTTGACTTCTCTTTCTGTCTCAATTTGCAGTAAAGAAATCTTTCAATCATTCCCACCTCACCCCACATGTGCACACCCCCTCAAACACACCCCAGATTTTTTTCTCATTCTCATTGATTTGATAGTTATCATATGTTCAAACTTTCACTGTATGGGCACACACATGACCATAATGAGGAGCACAGGATTATTTAAGTACAAATGGGAATGAGGTAGAACTGACAAGGAGGAGGGTCATTTAAAAATGTTGCTACAAATATGTTCTGTATTTTACCTTTTTCTCTGAATAATCAAAACTCTTGCAGAATCCTAAGCAATTGTAGTGTATCTGGATATGTTTGGGCAATTTCAAAATCATTTTCCAGTGTCCTTAGTCTTGATTTACAGATCTCAATTTATGATTTGCATATATGAGTATTCTTGGTGTATAAAAATATTTAATCATCAAATCAGTACATCTGAAAGTGAATTTAATTCATGTTTCAAATATGTACGTTCTGAACTTTATATCTTTTGCGGGAATTTATTCTTGGGATTCGGTTCCCCTGCACTCTTCTTAAGCCATCAGCTAATTATGTTATTTATATTTTGTACCTCATGCACATACATTTGAGCTTGTGTCCATGATTCTCACATCCATGGAGTCAATAAATTTTAAATAAAAATAGTTGAAAAAATACATTATCTGTCCGATAGATTTTTTAAAACTCATTCCTCAAGAAAATAAAATAAATATTTGCATATTATTTACATTGTATTAGATATTATAAGTAATGTGGATATATATTAAACTATATAGGAGGCTATGCAAAGGTCACATAAAAATATTATAGCATTTTGCATAAGAACATTGAACACCTTCATATTTTGGAATCTGCAAGATTGTATGAGGTCATGAAACCAATTCCCCAAGGAAATTGAGAAGTAGTAATTATTGGACACTACTGCCTCCACCACACACAGCTACTACTTTATGTTGGATCTTTATTATTTTATTTTTAGTATTTATTTTTTTCATATCTTATTTACTTGAAGAACATGGAGAGAAATAGAGAGTTCCCACCCACTGACTTCTCTAAATGACTGCAAAACTCAAAACAGGCATGCTGAAACCAGGAGTCTGGAAATGTATGCAGTGTCTCATGCAGATAACAAGAACCCATGGAAATGAGCCATCACGAAGTGCCTCTTAGTGCGTATCTTAGACTGATGACCTAACAAAGAATCAAGGCTCAACTAGCCATCTCAAATCAGATTTGGGTATTCCAATTGGCATCTTAATTGCTAGCCCAAATGCTTATTACAGGCTTTCAATCATTGGAATTTTCAAGTAATCCCTTAAATTCTCTCCATATACCTTAACATTGTTATTCTTCTCACATGCGTTAGTGTGATGTTCTCCTTTGCCCATACCTTGTGCTACAGTTATATTTTTCGATTCTGGATCCCCTAAATGGCTTGTTCTCTTCATCAAATTAGGCCTTTTGCCCAATTTTCAGCTGTTCAGCCTTCTTTACATCCAGATTTTCTTCTGAGAAGATTTCTAATTATTTTAAGTCTCACTAATAATTCCACATTTTTTCTACTATGTTTCCTCATACCATTGGGAAGATTAAATTTTGGTTCATTTGTCTTAAGAGCATATCCACACACACACTCACCATGAAATCCATTGCACCATGAAATCATTGCTTGCTCATACTTCCTTCTCCTTCTTCCAGATTGAGGGCTCAGCTCTTTGATGTTGCAATACACATGAAGTGCACTGTTTCACTTTTCTCCCCCAAAGAAAGCACCTGTCTTTCCAAAATGGGTTAAAAAAAAACAAATATTTTGAAAAATATGCTGGGGCTGGTGTGGTGGCATAATAGGCTAATCTTCTTGCTACCAGTGCCAACATCCCCACATGGGCACCGATTTGTGTCCCAGCTCCTTCACTTTCCACACCAGCTCCCTTCTTACAGTCTGAAAAACCATGAAGGATGGCCTAAGTCGTTTGGGCCCTGCACCCTTCTGGGAGACCGGAAGGAGGCTCCTGGTTCCCAGCTTTGGATCAGCTCAGCTCCAGATTTTGCAGAGAATCATTGGATGGAATATTTCCACTCCCCCTTCTTGGTTTATCCATCTCTCTCTCCAACTCTGACTTTCCACATAAGACTGATGAATCTTTAAAAAGAAAATTTTAGATACATTTAAAACTTAGTATTTTTTACATGTTATTGTGAAATACTAATTTTCTAACAGCATATTTTCTGTATTTATTGTAAATAAACATTTCAAACAAAATTGTAACAATGTCAGCATTACCTACATTGATTTTTCAATTGTCAGTTCCATTAGCAAATTCTCTATGTGAATTCATCTGTATACTTAATATCCTTTCAGTCATAACTACAATTTCAACATCGGCTCTTATTAACAGCTAAGAAATAAAATTTCACTGGAGGAAAAACAATTCCTTCCAGTTTTACGCATCAGTTTACATTATTTTCTGATATTAAGTCTCCATTCCACAAACAAATATCATAAACGTTTCAGAGGCATTCAAGGAGAAGTTTATATCCTGCCAAAATTGAAATTATCCATCTCTTGTGCACAACTCATTTTACTTGGCACCAGAGTCTGTGCCTAAAACACGTGCTGTGTATTACTGCTTCTGCTCCTCCTGGCATTGTTGTCATTGATGCTCAGCACCAACGCTAAGGACCTCTTTGACTGTGAAGCAGGATGCACTGTTTCTGGCTTGGCTTATCAACTTCTCCCAGGAATCCTCACTACTTTATGGTTGTAGGAAACATTTCTGATTGCTTTGTGCAGCAATAAGCCTTCATGTAAGGCACTGTATAATTCAGGGCAGCATAGCAATCCTGGAGAATAATGATTTTGCTTTCTTTAAAGCACTGAGATTCTATCTGAAGACCAATGACCTGACAAGCATCACTGCATCTATGTCCAAATTCAACCTCTAAGTCTTGAATGTTTACCGAGCAAAAAGATCAGTGCTGTGGGACACTGCCAGCATTCAGGAGACATTCTTCTACTGTGCAGATCTGCTGGTGCTAAGCAGATTATATGCTTGAGAATTCAAACCCTGTAGTGATACTGTCTTCCATAAGAAATTACAAACCTAGTAACATAACTTCAATGATATTAGTAGTGTTAATGAGGCTGCAACGTCATACAGTTCTAGAAATAGCGTAGAATATTTTTCTTCTTCACGTATTGCTTTTTTCTCCTATAATCTATAAGTAAACATAAGTTATTTTAAGACCATACCAAAAAGCTACTGTTAGTGTGGAAAGTCAGATCTGGTTGGGAGAGTGCAAATGTGACAGCCCGCACCTGAAACTCCAAGCGCTGAGGGAGGGAACCCTACCTATAGCAGTGTATGCATGCAAAAACTTAGCATTCTGAAAGATGGGGAATACCTCATTTGCTCCACATGGAGATGGAATACCAGGAGCATGCCTCTGGATTAGGTCACTGCTGGATGGAGACAGATACTAGCACGGCCAGGTGGAGCTGGAGAATTCTGGAGCCTGCAGGTGAAGGCAAAGCCAGGAACAAGCCTTTGGAAATGGATTCTGAAACCAGCGGGCAGAGGGAAATGGATTCCGATACCTACTAATGAGACGCCTTGGCGTAGATGAAGTCAGTAATAGCCGGATTGCAATGGATTCTCATGGATGAATCGGGCCCCAGTAGTGACTAAAGGCCCTAAGACCGAGCAGCTAAGTGCGGGGGTGGGGGGGACCAACTGGGCATGGCACCAAATGTTAGTTGAAACAGTTAAAGCTGTAGTTCTTACGTTTTACATGCAGCCTGGTTCTTTCACCATGAGCAGAAAACACCCTATGCAACAAGGAATCTCAGGAGGTTTATTCCAACGGGACTGAGGCAGTGGAAGGGCAGTGAGGGGAAGTTAAAATAGAGACACCCGCGGCTCCTTATTTTCAGGTGAGCCCACAAGGTGTTGTGAGTGGGGATTGGGAGGAATTGAGGGCAGGCCCCAGGTGATTGGTGCCTGCAGGTGAATGCCTAAGGTTCAGTGGTAAGTGGGCAGGGTTGGGGGAAGGGCTGAGAGATGGGGGGCGAGATTCTCAGGTGAAATGCCGGATTGTCTGGTGAACAGGTGGACCAGTGTGAATTTCGTGAGCTGTGAGGAAGAGGATGGCAGGGTCTCAGTATCCATGACGACATTCAAATCGCTCTTCACAGGTACAATTTTTAAATATTATAGTAGGGCTCACTTTATCCTCTATTTATTGGTTAAGTGCTTGCTGAATGTCAGAAAAATTAGAGGCAAAATGGTATGTCATGCCTGTTTAATGAATATTCACTCTCCATAGCACACACTGTCAAAACCTCTGTGAAACAGCACACGAGAATACAAATTTACTTGCTTTAATCCATTGCATGCCATTCTTATTTTTTCATGGGGTGGGGTGTGTGTGTGTGTGATAAGTGGGTTTAATTTGTGTCCTGTGGAAACAATTAACTATAGTTTTCCTGTTGGAACTAGTCTTCTTGACAGTCTGCTTTACCACGAATAACCTCTTACAGGCACATAATGAACTTCTCATGAGAAAGACTTCTGGGAGCTACAACTCACAGGCTTATTATAGGTTATTGCCAATCATGTTTAAAATGTAAGAACCTAATGAAGTTTTGAGTGTTATTTTAAGGACATATGCTGTTTTTCTTACTAGATTGCCATGCATGCATGTGAGCACATGTCCACATGTATGAGTGCTTGTATACACCCATGATGCTCTGGCAAGTGCATTGATTTCTACACCACAAGAGTGCATGCATATATGTATACACAATGTTAAAATATATATACAATTGCTTAAGAAATGTATAATCATGTAAAATAAAGCTGAGTTTATTTAGTAGCTAATTGCTGTTTTCATTATTTAGGTGAGGAAAAGGTAAAAAAATATTTCAATTGGAATATTTTTGATTTTCCTGTTTTAAAAGATTTATTTGTTTTTATTGGAAAAGCATATTTACAGAGAAAAAAAGAAATAGATGAAAAGATCTTCCATCCCCTGGTTCACTCCCCAAATAGCTGCAATAGCCGGAGCTGAGCCCATCCAAAGCTGGAGCCAAGAGCTTTCTTCCTGGTCTCTTGCATGGGTGCAGGGTCCCAATCACTTGGAACATCCTCTAATGGTTTCCCAGGCGATAAGCAGTGAGCTAGATAGGAAGTGGAGCTGCCGAGACATGAACGACATCCTTTTAGGAGCCCAAACCTTGCTAGGTGAGGATATAGCCACTGGGCCATTGCACCGGGCCCAGAATATCATCCCTAATTAAGTCACATAACTGATAGATTATAGCATCGATCCATTTAATAATTTAGTCTTGTATCCTTTTTTTCCTTGCCATGTGGTGCCATATCTCTGGCTGAGTTGCATTTTTCATTGTTCAGGGAAAAAAATGGTTTCTTTGATTTCATGCCATCTCAGAAGGCCTGGAATGCAGACCTCACACAAATGTCTGCTTATAAGATGCATCTGTCCCTGCATGTCATCTGCCAGCTGGCCACGGCTAAGCTAGCTGGAAGTGTGGGCAGTCTCAGGCTGCTAGCCAGCAGGCATGAACCTTCGCACACTGGCTTCCGAATCGCATGATCCACATCCCCTGGGACATCAGAGAAACACGGAAAATATTTACAAATATCGGTATCAGGAATTGACTCACCTTATAAAATATAAAACCATTGAAAATTCAACATAAGCATTGACATATGTCTACAGGGTTATATTTAAATGGTTCATTCAGACTGTTACAACAGCTGTGCGTGCGTGATGCTTTACCACAAACGGCATCTTGCGATGACTTTAGAGGAAAACGTCAAATTTCTACAACAAGCAAGAAACAGCTGAGAAACAACAAGCTTGCGGTGCCAGTCAGGCATGGACAGGTGGTGTTTCTCCGGGGAGATCTCAGGGTAAGCTGCGTTGGAATGTTTGGCTCAGCACTCTTAGGTTTGAGCCCTGACTTGTCTTCTGTTTTGCTGAAGTGCCAAAAACTACTGAACTGGAATAAAGCCCAAAGTTACCTTGACCGTTCCATTGGCACTGTCCTTCTGTAAACTATCTCAGGCAGATGGATGTTTATCTTACTGCCTGTGTTTCCAGGGAGAAAGAATCTTGTGGTCGCATTCCCTTCTCAGTGAATATTGCCTACAGGGAGTATTTAAGAAATCTTGCCTTCCTCTGTGTTTTTCAGGCAAATATATACAGTTACTCAATACGTCAGGGGAAATTTTATTTCCCTATTTCTCTGGGATATAAAAGAGAAAGCTGCATATTAGGTGGTGGTAAGAGAGTGGCTGAGTGCAGAAGCTTAAAAAACTCCCAAGAATTTAACCCTGATTTTGACTCTTAATTTTTGTGAACCATTTTCAAACATTGTACAGGCCTAATATAATAGAGGATAGACTAATAAATGCTTTCCTTTGAGGTATTAGTGAGAATAACAAACAACAAGCATAAACAAAATGTGTACAATATACAATGTATATTTTTTACAAAAACTCAAATTTCCTTTAACCATCTGTCTTATGTTATCTGGATCACATCATGTTAATTTGTCAGGTTTCCCGGTTGCTAAGATATGGTTCCCTATTTTTTTTTTTTCTTCCTGGTTAATTGGGATTCCTAATCTCAATAAATACATTTGATTTTTCATATGTCTCATCACAGTTTAGCTTTTGCCTGTCCCTGGGATGTGAGAAAACAGACTGAGATTTTACTATTAGGCATTGACAATAGCTTATCATATCTGTGGTAAAGTTCCTGAATGTGAGAAAGAATTGTAAATATGACCTTAACTCTGAAGTCGAAGTTCACTGCATTTTTACGCACATCTACTTGAATTTTATTGTTTATCTTCCTTTCTGGGCTTCAATGATGATGACAAACGAGGGTGATTTTTGTACAACATGATTTTGTATATACAGTCAGGAGGATATGCCCTATCATCTATATTAGTATCTCGATTATAATATAGACCACAATGTCATTCTGTGCAAGCAAATATTTCTTTTTTTGTCCTAAGGAAAGTTATCCTCTCTCATTGAATGTTTATGACACATAACTAATCTGGAAAGATGTTGGAGACAGACCTTTGTCTCCCTGTTCCACCGTACCCCTATTCGATAAACACAATTTTAAAAGCTGGAAATAACACAGGGATAACAAAAGGAGACCTCTGAAAGATTATGAAAATAAAGAAAACGGTGCTCTATAAAGGATTAGACTAGAGCAATGGGTACCTTGCCTACTCCCACTTTGCACTGACAAGTAAGGAGAGAGCCTCTATCCAGTGTGTTGTGGCCTACAGCATTGGAATGGTATACTGCACAGGAAAGTAGTTCAGACTTATTTTCCCCTTGGATGGAACAAGATACCATCTCTCAATATTAGGCAAACTAATGCAAACCAATACGAGAACTAATGAAAATGCCAAAAAGGAAAAGGAATTACTTTTTTCCTCACTAGCTTTGAAGAATCTTTTTTGTGCTGAGACATGCAAAAGCAGATGAATGGAACAGGAAGGAAGTACCCAAAGTACAGAAGTGGCTTACGCCAGAAAAAAACTGTCCCAAGACAACTCCGGTTTCTCTCTTACATCACAGATAGTTGGGCATGTGGGCAGAGCTAGCAAGATGGATCTACTGAAAAGCATCCCAGCTCAGGAGGCAGCACAGAGTTGAGATGACCCTCCACAGCTCATGCTGATTCAGCTTGTGGAAGTTTCTTATTAGTGGAGAGACCAAAGCAAAGTTAGCAGAAGCCCTAACAGCATCCTGTAAATCAAGGTGAACAAGCACAACACAGTGACTAAACATTAAGCAGTTATTGGAACCAGAGCCTACAAAGTAGGTAATGGATTTCCTTCCGTGGTGTGTCTGTCTCCTAAAATAAAAGATTTAAATAAAGCTCAGTGTACCCTTACACAATACAAAACAAAACAAAAACATTCCAGAATATATAGAAAACAGTCTCTATGCCAAAAATGAAAAAAACACTCATAATTTGCATGAGTTAAGAAAAATTCTGAGAAAAATAAAAGGTTGAATTTATGAGAGAGATTTTAAAGATATACTCAAATAAATGTTTCATAGTCAATCAGAGATTTATCTTGGTACAAACAAGCAACTGCCAAAAAAAAAAAAAAACAAATGAAATGGAAGATGTCTAAAAGAAATACGTGGAAATGAAGATTTAAAACATACACTAATAGATTTTTGAAAAATCTGCCAAGTTGTTGTGGGGTGCAAGCAAGAACATGCCGGAGAACTCTAGGGTGTACTCAGGAGTCTTTATTAACCAAGCTCAGTGATAATAGGAACCACTAGAAATTATCAAATAAAAAGTCCATATGGCAATCCAGTCTGAATGAAAACCCCGAGAGGAACAAATGGTCATTACCCTGAAGTCCATCTGTTAAGGTTAAGACCAGCTTCCCCAGCAATGTAAACTATCCTGAGACATACAGCCAACTGCCTGGGTATACTTACAAAGACGCAGAAAATCACCTTTCCCTAGCCTTCTCTGCCCACATTCCATTGCTGCTGGTCTCACCTCTCAAGGAACTCCTGAAAGTACATGAATTAAAAATACAAAGCATCTTAGCATTAGCATCTTCACTGACTCACCAAAGTAGTGAATAGAGGGTTTTTTAAGCTTCAATATTATGAGCAAATATAAAAATAAAATGTGTCTAATCTGTTATATTTTTTTCTTTGATCCGTGCAAATGATTCTCACATATAAAAATTGCAAATACCCAGAACAAAAATCTGTGTATATATTTGGAATTGATTTCCAAGAGTAAAATAGATGAATATTATATTACATTTGTTAGATGATGACCATCGACTGCCTGCCTGCTGGAGGAATAATAACTGCAAGGTGTCCATAGTTGTAACAGAAGCTTTATTGGAAAATCTGCCTCTGGGCTCCCTTCACGCAGAGCGGAAGGAAGATGGAGGCGAAAAGGGCAGCTAAGATACATATCAGGGAGTTTTATACTCCTCTAGACGCGTGGGTTACAAGGGGCTGTCTATGCCTCAATTATGTAAAGAATGTCCATTCAGCTGTGCCATTGGTCAGCTGGATCTTGCCACACTGGTGACATAACTGACTCCTGTGGCCCCTCCTGTGCCGAGCTGAAGCCTGGGAGACATGCCGGGTCTGCAGCACACCAGCCCCTCGCCTCCAGTGCCCTGGGTAGCCATCAACATTGTTTATGGGCTACAATTCAATGGGAAGTCTAGAATGTTACATCTTTATTTTTAAGTGATTATTGAGTTCTTCATTCATGTTAATTATGAAATAACAAAAATATTGCTTGTTCATTACCCTATTGGGAATAGAGACTGTTCCGTGTAAATTGTTCAAAGTTTTCCATAATGTTGCAATTGTTTTATTATCCTGCCATCACCTTGATCATTGAATGGGAAATTAAAAACTGAAAGCTCTTCTTGGTAATAGAAACAAAATTGCTCAAATTGTATTTTAAAATAACATGCTTTCAACTTAATGTAGATTTCCACTGGAAAATGAATTGAGTTTTCTGAATGCGAACTTTTTAAAACAGATTTTTATGAGGAAACAATTACTGCTTTTTCTGCCACAGGCAGTGAGAATTAACAAGCCCTGACTTTACGTAACATCACATCTAGTCAAGGACTCACTGCATCTATAACACATCTCACAAATCCACATATCGATTCTATTCTACAGAAGGGGCACGATGGTAACTGTAATTATTGGCTTTAAACATGAGTTCAGTTCTTTTTTTTACCATACCCAAGGAGATTTCTAATGGTTGAAAAAGAGGCGGACTTATTTAATCGCTATAGAATCATTAGTGTATAACACAAAGTTTATCTGAGTATGCTTTCTTAATTTTTTTATATGTAGACTATGAAGCCCTAAGAAAAGTTGAACCTTTGTTTAAAAAGGGGCTGAAATATGTTTTGTTGCTGTTTTGTTTCAAACTGAAACATTATCAGAAAAACTTAGTATAGAAATAAAAGATGTGGAATCAGTTGTAGTCAGAAGTTTTATTTGCAAACAGGGGAACCTGGAGGGAAGCAAGAAAATAAAGGCACCTGCCAAGAGAATCAGAAGGTGAGGTGCCTCTTGAAGGGGAGAGGGAGAAGCTATTTCAGATTTTTCTTGGTTGATGTTTCTCTACATTGTATAATTTGTTTGGCTTTTGTAAAGAGTCAACACCCTCCAACAATCCTCACATTCATGTTTATCCACAGGGGTCCAGAAAAATGGGCCACATCCTGAAAATTATTATACAGATAAAGAGATTTTACTCTGGGTCATTAGTAGGACTATGGGAAGTTTAATCAGATTTTTTGCTTTATTTCCCAGAGAGTCCAATGAACAGATGGAATGGATTAAATTTTAGATGCTATCATTTTCTACTAGGTATTAGGTATATAGTAATACCATTTTTCCATAGATATTACTCTATCTACCTATTAGTTCTCAAAATTTCCATATAAAATTCTATAAATCCATTTCCATATAAAAGTCTGCATATAAAATATAAAGTTACATTGCTTTAATTTTCTTTATCATTTTAAGTTACAACAATTAAGTCAGAAATATTAAGTAATTCATAACAGAACTGGATTGAGATGTCCACATGAGTTTTTAAAGATTTAAATAATCAAATACATATACAAATGTTCAAAATATTTTAGCAAAGTTAAGTCCAGATAAAATTTGAAGTTTTGATTACTTGATTATGATCAGCCATTGGTTCTCTAAACACTTGACATAATCATCTGTAAATGGGCTCATAAAAGAAACACCTGACTAGGATTAGATACAGGAAATGGGAATTTGGAGAAATCAAAAATGTGTAAAAGTGCCTTTTTCAGGTAATTATATAAATTGTAAAATCAGTAATAACACAGTCCGTAGCTAGCTTTAAGAGACTCTATTTAATTCCTAGAATTTTTCAGAATATACTATTACATTTGTAGAAAGTTATATTTTAACAAGCCATCATATTTTTCCTCAAATTTTGAGACATACTTTCTATATAACAGTTACATTTTATTGCATTTACATTTGTTTTTATTAATATATCCTCAAATATTTTAATTTAATTTAAATATATTAGTCTCAGATCCCTGTAATAGTCCAGCTCAAATGAGTTCATTATTTAATCTCTGTTTCATTATAGATTTGTTTGTAAAATGTGATTACAATTCACTCTTTCTAGTTTGAAGAGATAATTATAGGAATTAACAGAAAAAGTTCTCATACATATCACCTATTTACTCTCAATATTCTTCCAAGGTCATGTGCAACATCATGCTTACTGTCAGTCCCTGCCAACCCCAGGGTGCCAAACATTATGCAGCAACCCTGATGTGGATGTTATATGGAACTTTTGCACATTCTCACTCCAGAATAGCATGACATTCATGTTTGATATCACTTTTGAGCTACTTAAAATTATTAAGAAATACTTCATCAACAAAATTGTGAAGAAATACCATTAGAGCCCATTCCATACTTAACGAAAAGAGGCAGTGCTGGATGGTGGGTGCTTGAAAGTTTTACGTTACAATTTCATGGTAGTTAATATTACCCATACTTGTAGCTGACATTTAAAAAAAGATTCCATATTATCTCTGTAAATGACATAGATTTGAGCATAAGAATTTAGTGTAACCAACTGGATATGAAGAAGGGGAAGAGGATTTACCACTTGTGGGCATATTTCTCTGAGCAGTGTGTCATATACATTTATAAATATCAGAAACACAGCCACAAACAACAGTTTATTTGTAGCTAGATTGCGTCTTGATTGTTTCATGTCACTGAGGCTTTTGGGTTTTAGTTACTGCAGCAATCCTAAGTCACCATGAAGTGTAGCCTTGTTTATGTGCCATCGTTCTCAACCTTTCACTCACGGGCCCTGCCTTTTTACTTTTTCACTTATTTTGTTCATGAAAGCTATTTAGATGTTTCTACTCTTTAGATCCCATAATAAGTTGCCTCTTTAAAGCAACAATTTAGCAGCTTGGGTGCCATAGGTTTCCAAAATGCAAAATTAATGTATACCAAATAATTTCTCTCTTCCACATCATTCAGCTTTGTGCCTAACAATTATGCTTACATAGTTGATAGTTTTATGTTTAGAAATTTGTGTTGTACAAAGCTTATTTGTAAACCTATTAACTCAAACTCTTGTTTGAACACTTAATTTTAAACGCATTTACCATTTTATTTTTTCACACAAAATACATGCTATAGCCATGTATTTGGAAAAACAAGATGTTTTTTCAAAACAGCACAATACTGTTTATTTAGAATGTCCATCAGATAAGAGATTGAGAAATTGGATATTTTAGGGTTTTTTCTTTTTTAAATTGTTTTTCCTTAATACTTTTTTGTAAATAAATAAATAGTGCTTTAGTTGGTTTAAATCATATTTGTAGAGAAAGAGGGAGAGATGGAGAGATTATCCATCACTGGTTCACTCCCCAAATGGCCACAACAGCCAGACCTGGGCCTACCTAAAGCCAGGAAAGAGGAGTTTCTTCGGAGCCAGCGGTGGCCAAAGAACTTGGGCATCTTCCATTTCTTTCATAGGCAACGCAGCAGGGAACTGGATCGAAAGCATTTCTCTCTCTCTCTCTTTCTCCTTATTTCCCTTAAGAATAAATAAAAAACAAAAATTCATAAAACTCTGTGAGAAAGTACATTGTTTTCTATAATTCACTATCTTAATAATGGAACATTATCATATAGTTTCTAGTAAAAAAAAAAAAAAACTTGGTGCAAACATTGGAGCTGTTAGTTAGATGTAGGTTGGGATGCTGGTGACTCACATGAACTGCATGTATTCCCTACCTGTCTCCAAGTTCTGACTTCAGCTTCCTACCCTGAGACAGCAGCGATAACTCAAGTACTTGGATGCTAGCCACTTGTGCAAAGGACATGGATGAAGTTCACTGTTTCTAGATACAGTTCCACTGGATGTTGCAGGCATTTAAGGAATGTAGCTCTTAATGCCAGCTCTCCGTCTCTCTACTTCTCTAATAAATGAGTAAAACTGCAAAAAAATGAGGGGCGGACATTCATTGCAGGAGTTAAAATATCCTGCAGTGTCTACATCTCATTTCAGAGTTACTGTGTTTGTGTCTGAGTTATGCTTCTGGGTTAGCCTTCTGCTGTTGCACACCCTGGGAGTCAGTAGATGATTTCTCATATTTGTGGATTCCCACCACTGACATGCAAGACCTGGTTGATGTCTCTAGACAAGCACTAGCAAATACAGACATTTGAGAAATGATCCAATAGATGGAGAATCAATCTCTCCCTCTCTCTCTCTCTCTCTCCTCTATGCCTTTCAAACAAATATAAATGATTAGCAGTTTAATTATTAAAATAAAACAATCTTAATAACTATTAAAATCACTTTTTCTATAATTCACGTTGATAATGATATACATTGAAGAAATTGGTATTTTCATTTTATAATCATTGTAATGATAAGTTTAGCATTTTAATGTTAGACCTTTCATTATATTAGATAAAGAAGAACAGCAACCTCATCATTTATAAAAAAAATTAAAACATTGGTTAGTTGAATTTCTTTTCTGTTCTGATATGAATGTGTAGAAATGCATAGACATTGCAAGCTTGGAAAGCTAAAGTTAACAGAATAAGATGGATAAGGCATTTGATGCAGAAGTTAGAGTTCCCCTTTAATGCCTACATCCCATGTTGGAGATTTGATTAGAAGTCAGCTACTCTTCTTCCAATCAGGTTCTTGATCCTATACATCCTGGAAAATAGCAAGCTGCGGTGGTTTGTGAAATCAAGATGGGAGCTCAAAACCGTGGTTTGGGCTTCAGGCTTCAGAGCCCAAGTGCCCATTTGGAGAATGAATCAGTGTTTGGAAGTTATCTCTATATTTTTCCTCTTTGACTCTCATATGCCACATTTCTCTATTTTTTAAGTGAAATGAAATCATGTATTTGTAAAATACAAATTGATCGTGGTACAGAAATTTTGGAAAAAGTGCCTAGTTTGGGATAATATGCATTCTCTATGCACTTTTGTAAAACTCCTGTTTGCAGGATTGTCAAGTATTTTTTCTTTCTTTTTCTTTCTTTCTTTCTTTCTTTCTTTCTTCCTTTCTTTCTTTCTTTCTTTCTTTCTTTCTTTCTTTCTTTCTTTCTTTCTTTCTTTCTTTCTTTCTTTCTTTCTTTCTTTCTTTCTTTCTTTCTTTCTTTCTTCTTTCCACTGAAATGGCTTATTCTTTTCCTGTTTTCTTTCTCTTATTGTATTTATTTGAAAGACAAGGAGAAAGAAAACCAGAGGGAGAGAGATGACAGAGGGATAACACAATTTGCTTTGTTATTCCCCTAATGACTAATTTGTCTGGAACTGGAACTGGAACTGGCTAGAGCCAAGAGTTGAGAAGCTGGACAGCATTGTTTCACGAAATCCCAGGTTCCTTTATTTTAGTGAAAATTCCGAAGTGTAGCCATACTTACACATGCCCATTAGCCTTATTTTCGCTACAAATTTCTTTTTTTCTTTTTTCAAAATTATTATTATTATTATTGTTATTGTTATCACTTTATGATACAGTTCCGTAGGCTCATGGGATTTCCCTTATCCCTTCCCTAATCACCCCCCAACACCTAAAGTATAGTTCTTTTTTTTTTAAAGATTTATTTTTATTATTTTTTTATTGGAAAGGCGGATATACAGAGAGGAGATACAGAGAGGAAGATCTTCTGTCCGATGATTCACTCCCCAAGTGAGCACAATGGCCGATACTATGCCGATCCGAAGCCAGGAGACTCCTCCTCCGGGTCTCCCACACGGGTGCAGGGTCCCAATGCCTTGGGCCATCCTCCACTGCTTTCCCGGGCCACAAGCAGGGAGCTGGAAGGGAAGCGGGGCTGCTGGGATAGAACCGGTGCTTATATGGGATCCCGAGCGTGCAAGGCGAGGAACTTAACCACTCCACCACCGCGTTGGGCCCAAGTATAGTTCTTCATACACAGTTTTATGTCCATCATTGTGGACATAGACAACATGTCACTTTCAATTTTATATAAAAAATCTTGAAATATTTTGCTGGCAATTTTTTCCATATATATATTTATATGTATATACATATATACACATACATGTGTCTATACACTATATATTCTACGTATATATACACTATGGATATATACACTATGTATATTCACTCATATATATTATGGAGAGAAATATATATATGTATATATTTTATACTTGTGGAGATTGGAGAAGATTTTATAATGTAATTAAGGTGTAATCTCTATTGCCACTGAGAATTTTGGATTTCTACATACTTGGAATAGCTGTGTTGGTTATTGGTCTGCTGTTCCACTTCACAATTTCCAGAAGAGAAAACATTTTCCCTTTATTTGTGACTATATCAACAATGTAGGTTATAGTTTTTGTCAGTTGTGGATGTGTGTTCACAAGTGCTGAGACATGCTTGAGAGAGAGAGACTCAGTCCTGGCAAGGGTTTTATTGCTAAATGATAGTCTGGCAGACCACTCCCTCATGTGACAGCTCAGGACCACTGCTACATGGGAGGTGAGCACAGGAGGAAAATAGTTACTTAGGGTACACAGCACAGGAAATGCTATCAACAGTCAGAATGAAATGAAGGAAAATATGTGAACCTACTCTACTATTTTCAAGTGAAAGTCACACATTTGATCATTAGACTAGAGAAGATTTGTGTTGATACTGTATCTTGTCAAATATGACTGAGTTGGTCGCAGAGCTCTTAAAAAGAAAGTGTAGGTCTTGACTACAGCCTCTTGTTAGCTTATTTTTTGTTGTTATTGTTGCTGTCATTTTTCAACAGCTATATCTCTTATATAAAAGAAACTTGCAGATGTAGCATATTTTGTGTACATATTAGATGCGTTTTTATTTTAGCCCTCCGTGGCTGACTAGTCAAATTTGAGAAAGTAATATTTGTTAAACATCAATATCATTGACTTTTAGCAATTATAAAATCACATAACATAATGTAACTTGAAAGAGTGTTAAATGTTTTATGAAAGAAAAAACATATAAATTTTTATTTGAAGCAAAATAGATAATAGATATAGGTGACTATGTCATCAATACTTAAATGTTTTATTTTTTTCATCTTGTAAACTTATTTTTATCATGTTGAAACACACACACACACACACACAGAACAATAGAGAGATGTCCTATCCATTTTTTTCACTCCCTAAAATCTTTAATAGGTAGGGCCAGAACAGGAGCCCTGGATTTCATTTAGTCTCCAAATGCATGGCTGGGGCCAGGCTCGTGAGATGTCTTCCAGGATGCATTATTAGGAAACAGGGGGAGAAAATACAAGCTCTATGTGGTGTTACTCAAACAACAAAATGATGCTTCCTTGAGACAAATGTCATCTCTAGTTTTGTGATTTGTCATAGATTAATAGATCCAATCAATTTTAAAGCTTATGCATATAGTTGTATGTATTGAAGTGACTGTTACAATGAACTAAGCTTTTATAGCCAAAATCTGAGAATTTTATAATACGTATTAAATATTGAATGAAATTTCAAGTTCTTATTCTCCAAGTGCATGTGCTTTTCATTGCTGTTTTGTAGTTTTTAGTGAAATCCTTTCATGATTTGTTAGTCTTTCATGGCTATTTTTAACATTGATATTCTGTATTTCTGTGAGTCTCATATATTTCTGTGAGAATTATGCCCATAAATATTTTCAACAAAATATAAAGCTGGTGTGAATTTATAGTTATTTCTCCTGATGAGTATGCATCTTTAAACTTAAATCCATCATCAATCTGCTTCTGTTATAGTTAATGATCATACTGCATTTTTCCAAATATATTTATCACAAGATATTGAAGAAATGGCTTCTGAGTAATTTCTCATTTCTAATGAAATGCATAACAATTACACATTTTCAGTTACTTACCAAATATATTAGTTTGCTTTTATTATCAAATACACAGTTGGGGAAAAAAGCAAAACAAAACATATTAACTTGCTTCCATTAAATCACCTTTGAAGTTTATAAGAATATCAATTTGCTCTGTTTTGTCAATGGTTATTGTGTCTTTCCACCAATAACGCATGCCTCTTTTTTCTGTTTCTTGAGATACTACTGCAAAAAAATACACAAATGTAATTCATACATATTTATGCGAAAGTGCATAATACTGTACCATACTGTAAGAACTGAACAGTAAACAAATCAAGACAATATTAGGAAGGTTGAGTGAGTAAATTTTTGGCTTCCAAAGGGAAAAACACCTAACCAACAACCAGAAGCAGTATCATAAACTGTTCAATGAATAAAGCAAAAAAACCAAAAAATCGCAAAGTAGAGGATTTGAGGAAGGGAGGGAGGCAATTTGGAGAGAAGTGGGATGGGTAAGAAGGAGGAGAATATAAAGTGAAAGTCCTTATAGAAGTCTATATTTATAACAGAGGATATTAAGTTAGCAATAATAGTCACACTGAAGGAGAAAAGAAGAAAGCACACAGCACAGAGCAGTAAATATACTGGAGATAGGAAGTACAAACCTGACTCCTAGGTATCCTGTTATGATATTGTAAATGAAAAAGGTGTTACTTTATGGTGAATTATGGGGAGTCTCTATTTTATCCAAGACACTACCCTATTTAAGCTGTTGCAGGTGAGCTTCGGTAACATGTATGGAAATATATTGACATTCCATTAATAGCAGCTTTTGTCTGTATCTGGGAAGCATGAAATCTCTGTTGGACCTCCTCAAGTTTAGCAGTAATATTAGTAAAGCAGGTAATATATGCATCTACCCAGTAAGGGTTTCACTTTGACTTTAGCAAACTGTTTTCTGTTTTTTTGGGGGGGTTTGATAGTATTTATTTGTATGTGACTTCTTTTTTTTATCTTTTTTTTTTTTTTATTGTTGCTTACATTGTATTATGTGGTACAGTTTTATAGGCGCTGGGGATTCCCCCCACCCCTCCCATACCCCTCCCCCCATGGTGGATTCCTCCACCTTGTTGCATAACCATAGTTCAAGTTCAGTTGAGATTCATTCCTTGCAAACACATGCCTAGCAGATGGAAAGTTCTAATGAAAATCATCACCCAACCCTGCATATAATAATTAGGGGTTCAGTCAGAAATATCTTTGCATTATTTTCAAGTGCCTCCAGTGATTATATGAGAATTGTGACTTTGCACAAAACAGAATTTTCATGAGTTGTTTGGTTATTATTTCATGTATAGACAGCTGCAAGAACCCAGAACCCAGGAAGAGAGGCCTAGGCTACAATTAGGTAAAAGGAAGATGGAATATTGGGTTCTTCTGTTGGTTTAATCATTTTTAATTTTAATATCACTTATATTCTTTACATTTATACAGTTAAGTAGAAAAGGCAAGGATATGAAATTGAAAGAATGACTGCTAGGTTTTTTGGATGAGTTTATTGGTGAAAGTTGTCTGTATGTCACTTCAAACACCTATTTCTCCATTGAGGAATTCATGCTAAAAATAGTATAGTCACGGCAGTAGCAGGAACCCTTTTCCAAGGTAATATTTCAAAAATGAAGGTAATGGTTAAAATACACTCATTGAACTTTACATAGGTGAATAAAACCCAGTTATCAATTAGGAAATAGCCCTGCTGTTTGAATTGGTTTATTTCCCGATGTTTGCAATTTTACTAGTGTTATTTGGACAAATGAAGCAAGACAGCACGCCATAGAAAGGGGAATTACAATTACACATGTTTGCAGAAAACCCAATTTAGAGTCTCCCTTTCATGTTGGGTGATCTTGTAAAAGTGAGAGACAAAATGTGGGGCAGCACAGCCAAATGGTTGTGAGATTGTGTCTTCAACATCTGTGTGGATAAAACATTCAAATTGATTCCAAATGACCTTTTCATGTTCATGAACTTTAAATTGGGAGATTTTCAATTTCTCTGTGGGGATTAATTTGAGAGTATAGCCGATTTTAGACCATATCTTACTGTGTTGAGGCCACAACTGCTGTATGACATTCTAGCCTGGTAGTTCATCCTATGAATTATTTTTATTTGAAGAGTTTTGTCATCAATACAAAATTCTGTGTTAAATATATTTTTGTACTTTGGAAATAACACAACTTTTAAGAATTCAGACTTTTTTATTTTAATGGTTTTACTAATTGTTATGATAAATCATTTGGTTTTTATTGACAAAAAAAAAAAATCATGCAATGCTCCAAAACATATTTTCTGACCGTGTAGGCTAAATCTTCAGTCTTGAGTTAAAAACAGAACTTTTTCAAAGCCTCAAGTTCAGTAGCTTAAGCTGATTCTGAATATGGGAGAGGTTGATATTTTGTGCAGCTGTAAAAATATGTAGTGGTGTTTCCTAAGGATATTGTCTCCTGAAATGCATATATAGTACCATGGATAAAGTAGGTAAGGGATGAATTTATAAGGAAGATATCTCAACATTCAGGGCAGAGAAGCTTCAGGCTTGAGTAGTCATGATGCAATCACCTGGCGGTACTTCCGTGTGGAAGATGAGAATTTCAGCCTTGATGTTTGGTTGCAGCGGGCAGTGATGTGAGCAGAGACTAGAATGACTTCATCAGTGGTGAGGGCATGGCAGAAAGTACTTCAAAAGTTTTGTCAGATCGCAGAAGGATTTGTAGTACATGGAGTCCGCATACTTACAACTAGGACTTAACAAAAATCAATTCTGATTGAAACAATTTTTGCAATTGCTGGTACTTACCACAAACAAGTAGGGGAAGCTTAAGTTACAGAATCTAGGGCAAAGATAAAAGTTTCCATGAACCTTTGTTGTTTTTGAGATAAGATCCCTACAGTAAGACATTCTCTACCAGGAACAACTAGGGTAAGGGCAATGAGTGCTTAGAAAACCACAAATTAGGGTTAGAGGACAGGAAATTGGGGGGGGGGGGGAAATCAAATGTCTTTATAAAAAGTGATTTCCATTGCATAGGTCCAGATGGAATCTTAATACAAATGGGATGATATGGCAGGAAATTAATAATTAGATTCCACAATACCTAATTAATCTGAGAAAATCATGAAACTATGTGGTTAATAATATCTGGGAATATGTATTACCACAGGGGAATATCTTGGCCTCAGTGGTGTATTTGGGAATCATTTAACTGGAATCTATGTCTTTTTCTCTCTTTCTTTTTTTTTTTTTTTGAATGTATGTCTTTATAAAGTCTCTTGTATTCCAAATCTTTTAATGAGGATTAGATGTCTTCCAAAGGATTACTGAGTGTTTTAGAACAAAGAGGAAAGGCTGTTACATGATGATGAGAGTTGAATAGTAAGGTAAAACAAAGTCCTTTTGACTTTTTTCTAAAGCCTCAGTAGAGTAAATGAAGACTTCCCCCTGCCCTCAAATTCTTGATTATCATGTTAAGCTTATCCTGTGAAGATACCGAGATATTGGGGGTTATGGTAAATCAGGGAGATGAAGAAAGAAAGAGGGCATTTCAACAAGAGTGAAACAGTGTCAGAGGATGTGAAAAGGATAATACAATAAAGCCTTGGTTCTCCTCACAAATGTTATAATAACTGGTAACCTCTCATATTATCTACAAATCTGTGTATCTGCCTATCATATACCCATTTGAAGATGTTAGTGCAGTCAAGAATGGCTGCGTTGCTTTAGCCTGATCTATTTTTTTCAGTTGTTTAAACTGAAGGATCATAACTGGCACTGTTTAGATTTAATTGTATCAACCTATAGATCTTTACAATACTATGCTGAAGGATAGATTATGCAGATAAGAGTATTTTCCAATTAAAATAATGTTTTATAATGCTCCCACAGTTCTTCACACAGCCAGTTGACAAAGCTGGCAACTGCAGTTGCTCATACAGATCAGCAAGGATATCTAGGATTGCATCTCTTCAATTTGAACAGGTATTTTCAGTTATACTTAGTGTAATTGACTAATTCATATCTGGTTGCTTTAAACTTTCTATATATAAACAGCATGCTTTATGTGATAAGTATATTAAGACAAGCTATAAGTCCATAACAACAAACTTACTTCTGTGATAGAATTCAGAAACATGTATTTTTTTCCTGACTCATTTATATATTTTTGGCTCTGACTCATTTATATATTTTTTCAATCATTAGACCAAATCTGTAGGACCCAAATAAAATTGAAGTAATTAAGAATCCCAGGAGATGCAGGGAACCCAGGAAATCATGATTCAAAAATAAGTCAGAATTAGGTATCATCTGTTTGTCTTTTAGAAGTCTTATAGTCTGTTATCAACAGATCAAGAACAAGGACTAAAGATGATTAACAGACAAGGTGGAGATTGGGTTCCAGACATTTCTTAAGAATCAGGAATAGAACCAAAGTTTTTGAGAAGCCATGAATTACTTTGGAAAAGATTTAGGTGGGTTTGAATACAGCATACGAAGATCATGGTGAGGGAGATAGGAAGCTTTAAGAGGACAGAGATAAGGAGAGAGAAAAGGGGGAGGTGAAAGTGTTTTTTGAGCTTGATGAGAACAATGTATGCTTGCATACTGCTGATATTTCAGATTACATACTCTCATAAATGTTGGTTGGCTTAAAGTTGTATTAACTAGAATACAATTATGTAAGTAACCACATATAGTCTTTCTAAAGAAGTAAATAAATTATCTCACATATGTCAACTGAATTAAAATTGCACATTTCTCTATATCATAGGGTGGCAAATACGTATATTTTATCTAAATGTTTCATTACCCATATATAATTATCTGAAATAAAACTTGCATTGCGGTATACTGCCTCTGCAACAGAATGTGTTCTTTTAGGGGAAACAACATAGCTTCATATTAGGAGAATTAGATTCTGTTCAGTGCAATGGTAAGTAAAACAGTTTTTCATGCCTATAACTTTAATTTTATTGGATGCAGAGATCCAAATTGAGTTTATAATAGCAGAGGAAATAATTATATTAGAAATGCATAATCCCTGGTGGAGGCATATGTGGTTAAAATGTAAACAAATGATTCAATTTGTGTGTGTATAATTTATTTGAAATCCAAGCTGGTCAACCTAAGTGCTTGATTTCCAGGATTGCAAGAAGTTGAAGAGTCTGAATAAAAGATGGAAAAACAAGAATAGAATGCACATGAAGGGTAAAGTGATCTATCACATATGTGATGCATAGACTAGTGGTATAAGTTTTTTACCTTTTTAAAAAATGTTTTGACTCTCTGTAAACTAGGCTTGTAGTTGAAGGGAAATAGTCTATGAATCTCAAGTTAGTCTAACTTTATAAGATAGAAACTAATAAACATGAAAATAAAACTGCTATTGGTGGGGTGATCTGGGGAATGAATAGAAATGGGAAGCATTAAGAATATAACTGTAAAGGACTCAGGAACTAGAAACTATTGAAACCTGATTCCAGATTGAGGTTCTTGAACTTTTGAATATGCCAGTCATTCTTAAGTTTCAGAATCCAACTTACTATCCCTTGAAAATATAGCAATTTGCTGTAAAATTGTTCTTTTTAAAATGTGCACAATAAGTCACTCACTGTAGGTTTTCCATCTCATAGTTTTCATCTTTTTTAATTTTTAATTTTTTTTTAAGATTTATTTTATTTTTATTGGAAAGGCAGATATACAGAGAGGAGAGACAGAGAGGAAGATCTTCCGTCCGATGATTCACAGCCGATGCTATGCCGGTCCGAAGCCAGGAGCCTCTTCCGGGTCTCCCACGTGGGTGCAGGTTCCCAAAGCTTTGGGCCATCCTTGACTGCTTTCCCGGGACACAGGCAGGGAGCTGGAAGGGAAGCGGGGCTGCCGGGATTAGAACCGGCGCCCATATGGGCTCCTGGGGGTGCAAGATGAGGACCTTAACCACTGCGCTATCGCGCCGAGCCCGCAGAACTCCTTTTAAGTAAGTAATAAATACCTGTGCCACCACGTTTCTGCTTATTGGGCTTTACTACTTGCGCCTGAAGATTTCTTATTGATACAGAAGCACAACGACACAAGATGTCACACCCATTGATTAGACTTAGAGCTGTAGTTCATGGAAGTGTTAGCACCAAATTAAAATTAGAAACTGGGGATGAGAAGACTAGTACTGGAGTTCACAAAAGGATAAATTAATATGAGCTGGATAATTAGTGCTTTAGAAATATGAAACGTTGTCATTTTATAGTAGCCAACATCATGAAATTATGCATTCCACATGTAAATGTATATAATCTTGGTTTCCTATTGCCGACATTGATTTAGCAAAGGAAATAATTTTGCATTTTATAATGACTATTGCTGCTTTCAGTTTATATTCACTCTCGGTGTCCCTAGTAAGCAATTTAACATTTGTATTTTTCTTTGACATTTTCATTCTGTGAGGTAACATGATCATTGTTGGGATATTATCACATAACATCAATATAAAATGATGAGTGGCAGGATAGAGATTCATGTGTATATTTCAACGGAGAATATTGAATTTGAGGAAGTAATATCCTGTCGTAGAACATTGGTGTTATTTGCTCCTTGCTTTTAATTATCCCTTAGATTCAATTTTTCAATTATCAGTAAGTCATACTTACAAGCTAATGATCTTTAAAGGAAAATTTTACCCTTTATGAAGGTGGAAAAGATGATTTACACATAAAAAAAAAAAGAATCAAAGCTTAAACACAAAGGAAAGAAAAGCTGTAGAAATAACTGAAGGAGACTGAAGGACAAAGCAATTTTTTATATTCACCAACTCTTCAAATATTTCAAAACAATACTCTTAAATTACAGTGGTTGTGGTTCCCAGCAAGACAAATTGTTGCTGACCCTGAAAAATGGATCCTAAGGTAGTTACTGATCTACAATGTGTTTCGCCAAATTTCCACTAAAGAAGGAAGGTCATGCCTAATCCCATAGATTGAGAGGACCCATTTCCAGCTGAGTGTTTGGGATCCCAGCGAGTTGTCTACTTTTACCTGTTAGTGTAGCATCCGCATCAAAAGCATGGGTGCAGAACACTTACCTGGGTAGAAGCGAAGGGAGGATGTTATTAAATAAAAGAGTTATTTTTGTTATCCCATAGGAATCTTTATCATTTCTCCCTGATCCCATATAATAATTTGTAACTGTCACTTGCAGCAAAAGTTTTCAAAATAATAGGCATTATGGAGTTAAAAAGTTTTCCTTGAAACATCAAAATATCCTAATGTTTTCTCTAATACTTAAAAATATGTCACTATGAAAGATATGCAGGCCATCTACATCTTTTGTTGTTCTTTCTTTTAGGAATCTCTTTGATTACCCATTATGGGTGGGAGTACTATTAATAAACCACACTGTGTGGAAACATAAAAATTTACTTTTAGTAGGATTCCTTATGTTTTTGTTTTTTAAAGATTTATTTACCTAATCTGAAAAATTACAGATAGAGAGGAAAGACAGAGACCAATCTTCCATCCATTGATTAAGCTCACAGATGGCATCTATGAGTGCTGGGCCAGCCTGATGATGGAAGCCAGAGCTTCATGCAGGTCTCCCACATTGGTGGCAGGGTCTCAAACATTTGGGCCTTACATGGCTGGTTTTTTCAGGTCTTAGCAGCGAGCTGGAATGGAAGTGCAGCTGCCTGGAAACCAATCAGCATCTAACAGTAACAGGTTTTCCTGACAATGCCACAAAATCGATCCATCATTTCTTATGTTTCTCTTATTCTATGAAATGTGAACAACACAGAGAGAAATATGTATTGTCATACATAGGTGTTTCATCCAAGTTCAATCAATGTGTCATTAACAGAGTTAACATGAGTCCAATTTTATATACCAAATTATTTACATTGATTCATCTTCTGTAGGAACAGAGTAAGGAAATTACTATAAAATAATTTCTGTGCAAAGAGAATGTTATTTCATGAACATAGAAATTTAATATACATTTAAATTTTGATGAAAATACAATTTGTGCAAGAATATATTTAACATTTAGGGTTGTTTTTTTTTTTTTTTGCTTTTCTGTGTATATTGTTTTCATATTTAGCAAAGCTCAAATTAGAGAATGAATATAAATTCAGAACAAATATAAGAGAAACAAAATGCCAAGGCAGTCTCCAAAGTCCAAGCATTGTGTATTTTTCACATTTTGTCATATCAAACTCAAAGAGAACTAAGCATCGTATCCTCTCAGCTAAGATAATTTTCAGCACTTCTGAGTCTACTTATCAATTTCCTTGACCTTTTCAAAGAGTGCCCTTTGCTTATTAATTTTGCTCAAGCAGTTTCATTTTCTGCATCATGGATGTTTGCTATAATGACCATTATTTCGTTTCTATTGCTTATTTGGGGCTTAGTTTGTTCTTTTAGTTACAAAGTAAAACTTGGGTCACAGATAGAAACTGACGTTTTTCTTTTATTCTTAAACAGAAGCATTAATGCTTTAGATTTTTCTGTAAGCATTTAATCAAAATGAAGAAATTTTAGAATTTTGATTTTGTTGGAGAGAGCGCATAAATACAGATAAAGGGACAGAGATATTCCTTTCTGGGTTCACTCCCCAGATGACCTCAATAGTCTGTACTGGACAAAGCTGACGCCTTGAGCTGGGAATCAGACCTATGGTCCTAACTAAACTTGGAAGAATTCTTTACATTTTCACATATTGTGATGAATTTGTATGATTTGTCACTCTGCACAGAGTAGATTTGGATATCCTATCGTGAATCATGTGCACAATTTTCACACTTTCTCTCACTCTCTCTTCCTCTGTTTTTCATAACTTCGTCCCAGACTCACATTGAATATAAAAATCGGTTTGTTGCTTTATTCATCAGAGAGCAATCACATCAGTGTTTCAATTATTAAATAGATTTTTGTAAGTGTTGTAGTATAGTTGCAAAAATTCATTGGCAAACAAAAGAACGCTTATTTGAGTCAGCTAAAAATATAAGATTTTATAGCACATTTTCTATATATTTTTTCATTCCTGTTTTTTTATATGTGCTGCCAAAGCAAACACCTCTGTATAGTTTCAAATCCTCTAAAACATGGAATGCGTTTATCCCTACTGTTACCTATACAAAAATACATCAGAATAAACTGTCATTATGCAAAAGTCATATTAAATATACTGGACAATTCTATTTTATTTTAGATTTAAATTCCTCAATTTCTATTTTAGTATTCCAGAACCCTGTTGCTTACATAAAACACAGTTAACACAATTGAAATGCAGCATTTGGCAGTCTCTTTATAGCGTTATCCTGAAGTTTCCATATATTCCATGTATTTTTGTAATTCAAATCCATACTTACATGGTTAGAGATACTCTTAAACTGTTGTTTTGTAAGTTTTATTTTTGAAGTCATGTTTGAAGGATTTTCTTCATTAGTATAAGAGACTGTCTTGGTGATCTCTTGGAAAGCAATTTTTCTATAGTAGGAGAAAAAATGTGAAGGTGCAGGCTCTTGTCTCATCAATTTTTAAACATGTGACATGATGTTTGTGATAGCCAAAATCATAGGTTACAAGGCGTAAAGTGAAGCTATTTCTCAAAATTAAGAGTTGTGGAGAATCAGTACTCAAGCACCTCCATGAACTACTACCTTAATCATGATGAAAGTCTGAACATCTCTGAAATTTTTCAGTTTGTGATGACAAAATTCTTACTGTTGCAAGGAACTGAAGAGTTATTACCTGTAGTTAATAACAACCGTAGCTACAGTGAGAGTATTAGGAAATTTTATTTATTTATTTTTTACTATTTCCAAGGTATATAATGGTACACTACGATGAATTAATTGTGCTATCAAGTACTTTAGTGCGATATCCTTGATAGCTTCTAGTTTTATTAAGGTAAATTTCAGTGAAACGAGCGTATTATTTTTTTCCCTCATAATGCTAGTTAACATTATTTTACATCTTTGTTTTCATATAAAAACTGAAGATTTATCTGGCCAGTATTGTGGCCTAGCCAGTAAACCATTTTCTGGTGATACTCGCATGGCATGTGAGTGCTAGTTTATGTCCCAGATGCTCCAATTCCAGTGGACTCCCTCCCTGGGAAAAGCAGAGGAAAATGGCGCAAGTCTTTTGACTGCTGCTACACACTTGGGGTGAAGCTCCTGCTCCTGGTTTTGTCCTGGCTCAGAGGTGGACACTTTTGGCAGTTAATCAGAGATGGAGGATAATCCTCTCTCTGTCTCGTTCTCACTGTTGTTCTTGCTCTTGCTTTCATTTTTTCTGTTCCTTCCCCATGTTGTGAGTTTTTTCAAAAGAAATAATTAAATCATGAACATTAGCACTGTCTTAATTTCTCAAATATTTTATTACCTTTATCCATTGTCTTAGCTCATGTTAGTATGTGGGTGTCTATGGACATTTTGGTTGCTACCAATTTGTCAGTTCTCTGTGTAGCAAACCTTCTCTCCCAGTGTACCTATGGTTTCGGTTTTCATTGGTGTCATTTGATGAACATACATATCATTCCCCACAATCTTCCTTCCTAATTTATTTTTTAGTCAGTTTTTACAATAGAATAATTTCATTTCTTCTTGCAATCACATTAGGGAAAGAACTCAACACGTGGAACGAAAGAAAAGGAATAACAAAGAACAGCAACACTAACAGCAGCAAAAACAAAACCTTATTATTCTTAGGAGTATAAACAAAGACTACATAAAACAATGACATTCCACAATGTCACTCTTGTACTTATAGATTATGTTTTCTTGTCTTTGTGTTTTAGATACCACTGAATCATGCAAAACACATGGCATTTGTCTTGCTGTGGCTGGTTTATTTCACTAAGCATAATGGTTTGAAATTATTCTCTAAATAATTTTTCAGTGTTTTTGTATATCCTTCCATATGTTCAAATGACATTTCATTGAGGATGTTAGCTATTGCTTTCTAATTCTTACACCACCCATTTATCTTGACTTCTTTATATTCTTTCACTTTTTTTAGCTACAATCTTTCACCTCAGAGTTTTCCTGAACTGCTTTACAATTTAAAATGCATGCTTGGGGTGGGTGTTTGTCACAGAGGCTTATGTGTCTACACACCATAAGAGAAAGCCTGTTGTAGGTAGCAGCTACTCTGCTGCAGATCCAGCTTCCTGCTGGTAGGCACTATGTGATGAAGCAGATGATGCTACAACCATGTTTGAGGAACCAGGGTAGAAGTCAATGGGCTGTTAGTATAGTTTCAACTGTTTCCTTGGGAGCCCATCTTTGTTCTGGATTCATAGAGACATACTGCACTTTGTCTCAAAATCTGAGCATGTCAGTCTCTTCTATACTTCCATAGTGTGTCCCCTTAAATACAGAGCCAGTGAATACAACCTACAACAGAGTCAATTCTCATCAGCATGAAGTTAACAAACATAGCACAGAACTATTAATGCATCGCTGAGTGATGAAAGGGAGAATCAAAAACCTGCAGGATGCTGTACTCTCTGATATTGTCCACTCCCACAATGCCAGGAAACACCTTGATAACAGCATGATGGACTTATGACTGTTCATGAAGGACCACCATTATAACGCTAGCGGGGAAATCAGTGGTGGCGTGGAGAGGGAATTTGGGGAAGGGGATTAGGAATCACAGAGCCTATGGAACTGTAGCATAGAACAACAATAATAAAATATAAAGGATGAAAAGAAGAATTCAGTTGTCTGGGAGAGCGAGGGAAGTGTGATTGTTTCCTTGAGCTGTGCCTATGTAATGCATGCAATCTGTTCTCTTTATATTACTAAAATATTACTACCAAATTATAAGAGGAAAAATCAGATCTTGCCTTGTTTCCTCTTTTCTTTTCCAAAGCACTGCTGTCATTCATTTCCTTGCTTTTTTCCCCACTGTGTTTCAGTGGATTCATTTTTTTATTTCTTTACTGCCAGTTATTTTGGTTGACTCTATGAGATAAAAACAGTAAATTCATATGTTTTACCTGCTACATTCAATTTGAAAACTGTCATGTTAAACCTGTTAACATATTAATTAAAGATACTTATGATAATTTAAATTAGTCTTTTCTATAATATAAAATGTTTAAATTACACTTTGACAGCACCAAAGGAATTTCTTCTTAGGATGCCATTTTCCATGATTTAACCATGCATTATTAGTCTGAAGGTGCTTGTATTTTCCACTAGTTTCAATCAATGTTGTGACAGCAATGCATTAACTATGTTTCTGCAAACCAAAATGCAAATGCAGTGGTACTAAGGTACGTTTGTCTGGTGTTCTGTAAAGGACTTGCCCACATGATTCAATGACACACACGTTTCTTTGGTAAACATTTCTTCAGGGGTAAAGAAATTAGTTCTGAGAAAAGCAGCCCATCATAAAAAATCAACTCCAATTTGGCCATGGAGCTACTGTATTTCCTGACATGCTCAAGCTATTGGAAATAATATCATGGGAACTCTGCAAGACATTGGCTTAGCCAAAGGCTTCCTAGAATAGACCCACCAATGTTCTAGGCATCAATTAATTGAATTATAAACACAGTCGATTGGGGAAGCAATGGTAAAATATCAATTGCTAGAGAAAGAGTTTTTCTTATTACATAATGGAATAGGATGCAGTTCCAATTCCCCAGGATTCATAAACAAATTAAAAAAAATAATAAAATTTTGTTATTTGGAGAAATTCATTTGAAGCCTCATTACTTCCTTGGGTCAAATATAGGAAATGGGACAAGACTGGTGCCAGCATAACAAATTAATTGTCTGCCTATGGTACCAGCACTCTATAAGGGAGCTGCCCTGAGTTCTGGTTAGCTACTTGTTTTAGACCAGGGAAGGTAGCAGAAACGGCACAGGTCATTGGGTCTCAACACCCATTTATGAGAGCCAGGAAAAATGCTTCTGGGTCCTGGCTTAGTATCAGCTCAGCTTCAGTCATAGTGGCCAGTTTGGCAGTGAGCCAATGGGTTGAAGATGTTTCTTTCTCTCTCTTTGTGAAATTTGCATTTAAAATAGAATTTTTTTTAATTGTTAGTAACATTGTATTATGTGAAACAGTTTTATAGGTACTGGGATTCCTCCCACCCCTCCCACAACCCTCCATCCGTGGTGAATTCCTCCGCCTTGCTGCATAACCACAGTTCAAGTTCAGTTGAGATTCCTTCGTTGCAACCAAGAGTTCAGCATCCTATTGTCCAGACAAGCCCAGTGGCCACTTGGGGTGACCCTCCCTGGTCTGCGGGCAGAGATAGCAGAGTAAAGTCCCAGTCAGTTAAAAGCCCCAACAAAACATCAGCAACAATACACAGTGTCATGGAATTAATTGACATAAATAAATCTTAAAAAAATAATCTAAATAAAAATAACTGATTGTAGATGTGAACTGCATATATTAAACATTTTTACAGGAACACTCATAGTTGTGTTTTGCTAATCAGCCTTATACTGTAGCCTACATAGTCAAATTGTTTCATAAAACTAGCCATATCACTGTGCAAGAAAGGGTATTTCTTGGCAACAATTTAGGGCCTAGAATGTTACACTTAAAATTTCAGGACACACTCATTCAGCCTTTGAAGCATAGAGAAAGCTGTAATTACTTTGAAATACAATCTTCTAACAGAGTGCAGGAAGACAGCGTCTCAATCCTCTTTTGATAAACTTAAATCATCCCTCTTTCTTACCTCTGGAGGATGGAAAAAATAGAATTTATGTATCCTGGTAACCTGAAGTCTGAGAAATGCCGTTTTTAAAGCTTAGTTTTGAAATCACATTAAAGTTCATAGTATGTGAGAGATGTCAGGTATTAAAAAAAGAAAAGAAAAAAACCCTTTTAAAGATAAAAATCATCTCTTCCTCTGGAATTACAGATATTTCAGGTAAAAGGCAAAAACATATGAAACAATTATTATGATATTAATAGAATTCAGTTGAAAAAGATGTATCAGTTGAAGCTGTCAAAATACAGTAAGTTGTGAATGATGTATTCTTACTAAAGAAGGAAGGTATGTACATGCAGCAATAATGCTATGAATCCTGAAAGACAGACAAAACACAGAATCCTGGGAAAATAGTTCCAGTTCACTGCTAGAATTGGGCATCTTTGAAGCATTGATAAGGGATGAAGGCTGCCAGATTCAGATGGAGTCAGCGAGCAAAATTACCTGGCATGCAGCCCTTAAGTATTGGAAGTTATGTTTCTGAATTTTGTTTGTTTTTTGCTATTGTTATTTTTACACAGTACTACTAAGATACTTTATAACATTTTCTTATTTATTTTTATTTAATTTTGAACATATAAATATACTGCAATTAATATGCACGGTTTTGGAATACCACCCAATTTACTATATAATAAGTGTTACTTAATGTTAGGTGGCTTTCTATTAGTGATATCTCATTAAAGTTTGGTTTTCTATATCAAATAAACTCTGATTTAAGCTATGAGGAGAGCCAAATCATGTATTTCTGCTAATTTTTAAATGACAAGATAGATATAGATAGATACATATACACACAAATATATACATAACCTGTCAATTGAGTGGAATAAATGAAATACCCATATCTATGTGACTTAGTAGAAATGTGAAGTATTCTAACATTTTAAACTCAGGACCAGACAAGGTAGCCTAGTGGCTAAAGAAGATTCGTTGATGCAGAAGATTCATCAATGCACCGTTTATTATTATAGAGGAAGATCATAGAATCTGCTGCACAATAGTATTCCCTATCTTTGACTGTGTATGTATCTATGATCTGTGTTTCTAAACCCAAGGTGCTTGTGTGTGTGTGTTTGTAATATATATTATATATATTATGTACAATGTGAAAAGCCACAGGAAAAAAAAATCAGCAATAGGAATGAAAATAGAAAATCTACAACATGCGTTAAGTAACATGCTACTGAATGACCAATGTGCTGCTGAAGAATTGAAAAAGAAAACCAAAAAACAAAAGGATTCATCAACATGTGAATATTGTAACTGTTTCCCTCGCTGTACAAAAGCTTCTTAGTTTAATGTAGCCTATACTCTCATCAACAGTGAAAAAGGGTATCTTTCTCCACACATCTGTGCCAGCAGGTAGTTTTAGCAGAGTTCTGAATGTAGGCCAATCTCATTGGAATCAGGTGGAAGTTAGGCATGTTTTGATACATTTAAATGTTTTTTTTGGCTTTTTTCTTTGTTCTTGTTATTATTGCTCTTTTTCTTATTAATTTAAGATTGGTTTAAAGTCATTTTTGTAAAGTTGTAAATATCTTGATTTAAAAAAACACGTAGTTGACTATTTGACAGTATTATATAAATGAATGGAAATAGAAGGTAAGTTCAAGTGATGAGTTTTGAGAAAAGTGGATACCTCAGTAACTACAACAACTGCAACCAACGTACTGTTTCCACCAGTCCAAAATGTTCACTTGTGTCATTGCTCCAGTGTAAGAATGTATAGTTTAATCCTAATATGCATGAATAGGAAATCCGTTAATATTAGAAGTAGGATAAATCATTGTGGACTCCTGCATTAGTCATTATTAATACTATGGAGCTGAAAGAGTGAGACATTTTGACATCATTAAAATTATATGATATAATTATCTGAATCTATACATGTAGAATTTTCTAAAGTTACTTTACGAGACACTTTCAAATTGAATAAGAATTTGATAGTCTCCTGCTGTAACATGCTTTCTTCTTTATTTCTAATAAAAAATGAAGTTTTCCAGTAATGCTTACAAAATATGTATTCTGAAATGTAACTGTTATTTAGGATTCTGATGTGACTGTGCAATCTTGCAAATAAAATGTTATTCATTTAAATTATCAGGTTTTTTTTTTTTGAAAACTGTCCACATAGTTCCTTATGGCATTCAATTTCACTCAAGCAAAAATAGCACAGTATTTATTTATTTACCTCAGAATACAAATCCTACCTACCAAATCTATAAATTGCTATTTCCTTTTGTGTTTCAGACCTGTAATTTATGCCTTTAAATAACTGCACTCTATTTCCTAAGTCACAAAATCCCTTTCATGTATTGCTAATGTTAGCAACTCATGCATTTTCTTCTATTTTTTCCCTTTATCAGTCCAGCCAAAACTTAATTCTACTGATACCACAATTTACAACACTTTTGTTAGCTTGATTTTCTTTAACCTAAAAAGTCTTGATTTGCACTTCAGTATTTGTTTTCTGTGCTTTACTGTTTCTTCTCCTGATTATGTTATCGAACCCTTTTTCTCTGTTTCCATCATACTTAGTTTTATGCACTGATTTTTCAGCTGTTGGATCAAATCTCAGTCTTTCTTGATGTAATGCTGATGTCTATCAGGATCACATTAGACCCTAATCTATATGGGTTGTTAGCATTTATGGTTGGTTCTTTAGGGTCTCATTCTCTCAACTTCTGATAAAGTACTGGGATAATTTAACTGTTTCATCTCATTGTTTATATCAACTTGTTATGTGACACCAACAACTACCTTTTTTTTTTTGAGATCCACCTTAAGCTATAGTTTGATTTTGTTATCTATGAATAGTCTTTTATTTTGTAAAGCACAATAAACATCTCTGATTTTATAGACTGCCTCAGTTCATGGACGGAATACCTATGCTGTGGTTCTGAAGTTTGATGATGGACAGCTGTGGTCTGCCTGTTAGGGTGATGCCTCTATTTTGCAGGCAAGACTCAGGAGAATAGGAGGCCTTGGTATTCCTGGATTGCTAATCCCCATCTTCTTGGCAATAACTTCCTGGATTGGAACTGCCATCCTGCTGTTTATTCAGACAAAAAAGATGCAAAAAAGACTGGTGTCATTGCCTCTGACTATTTTACCAAAACGATTCAGATTATCTTGAATAAATGTTTAATCTTTCTTATGTGATTTAAGAAAGAATTCACAATCTTATTTGACACACACTTTTTGGCAGTCTGGCTGTTTTGTGATTTGAATGCATGAGACTGCTCTCTGCAAGTGGGCTTTCTGTCGCCTTGTGTTTTCACTGCCTGCTATCTTATGAAATCTCTATTTGAAGTTACCAGTTCTTTCATTCACTAGTATTCCTTTGAGTAAATATTTTAAAAATAAATTTAACTATTATGTGAAAAAAAAAAACTTTGGAGACAATCATTCAATTTTGAGATACTTGTTAAAGTTTTCTTTTTCCCTTGGAAAATTATTTTTTATTTTTGTCACTTTTCTTTTTATAAAATTTTTATTTTTCTGGAATCTATAGATTCAGAGATTTTCCCCTCCAACCTCTACTTTTCCTACCCCCTCGCTGCTTTTCCCTACATTATTACAATGGTACAATCTTTCAACAATAGCTGTAAGACTATCAATCTATTATTTAAGTGTATTACAATTTTGTAGTTATCAACAAGGGTAGAAAGTTCAGCATCCTATGCCCACATAGTTTCATTGGGTGACATTGGGGCAGAGGTTCCGGTTCTCAGGCCTAGCCCGAGCTAAGATGGTGCTCGCTGCAGCACCAACCTCTCCACCCCCCTCGCTCATCAGCCAAAAGTGGCTCTTGGAGCAGTGGTTCCCATTCTCATACCTGAACCTTTGACAATTTATATTTATTTATAGTGTTTCCCAATGCCTATATAGTTATTCCCTTGTTCTCATCTAATAGTTTGAAAGCTTCTGGGTGCATTTTTAGGTGCTTGATAAATCAGAGCTAATTTTTAGATAAGATGACAGGTACAGTTCTTGCTTTATACTTCTGAAGGCTGGTATCCAAGTGTCCTGACAACATTGGTTGAAGAGGCAAACCTTTTTGCCAAGACTATTTTCAGTTCTCATGTTGAAAATTAGATGTACAAATGTGGTCTCGCTTCTGGGGTTTCTATTCTGTTCTTTTGATCTTCTCTGTTTCTATACCAGTACCAGACTGTTCTGATGACCACTGAGCAACACGATGAGGGAACATGAATGTCTCAGAACCTCAACAATTCGTGAGACCCTGGCGTCTCTCCGTCTCTTGCTTCAGGAGGTACCCCACCTCTGGGCTTTTGCCCTGAGCTCTTTGCTCCTTCTCTAATCATTTCACATCCACTTGTTCACTTTGAAAATAAAACTTTTCCTTCGCTGGCAAGTGATCCCACACATTTTATTTTATATTAAGCTGCAGAAAAAACCTGTCCAACTTTGCCAGGAACAAACTTGATCCCCTACTATGTAAAATTCTCATTGTATGATTTCCTGTATTTAAAAGTACAATTCTGTTTATGTAAATGCAATATTGTCTCTATGGTTTTCCAATTCTGAGACCGGAGAGTCTGTCCTTATTTGTGCTGTGTTTCCACAGAAGGCATTTGGTTTATACAAAGCCATTACCTTAATAAAGCATGGAGACCATGAGGGCTTAACTAGGTTGTTTATTTTATGACCATGCTTCCAAAGTGCTCTTCAGAGGATACGTTAACTTCTCTAAAATTTAATCTTTAAAGACAAAAACATACTTGCAGAGTGTTGCTTTCTTTTAAGCAATTCTCAGAGTGTTCATTTACCTCAGGAGGCATCACTCTATGTTCTCTTTCTGTGTGTGTGTGTGTGTGTGTGTGTGTGTCTTTTACCTTTTCCTATGGTATTACAAAGATGCTCAATACAAGGATACAGTACGGAGCGATGATGTGCAAATTCCTCTGGAAGATAATTCAAATGATAAAGCAGTTTTAATGTCATACATTTTCACTAAGATTTAAAGTGATTCAGTCATCGATTGTTTTCACCAATAGTCACATAAATGATCAATAAATAAAAATTGTCTTTAAGAGCAAATTCAACAGTTAGGAATTTATAATACTTTTAGATAATTTTTATAGAAAGTATTGAATGGCAAAGAAAATGTAGTAGATGCAATTATTTTGACATTAATATAAAATATCTGTAAGTCATGGTTGTTAATCATTATTTATAATTTTATATATGATATATAATTCACTTAACATAAAATAATTTTGCTTAAATAGAAATATAAAATAATTTATATGAAAGAAAATGTAGTTAAAAAGATGGATTTATCCAAGCATGAATATTTTTTATCTGTGCATATATCCATTTTGAATTACCTTATTTATGTACATTCAGAGAAGATAAAAAATGATTTTTTAGGACAAATCAATATTTATACTCATCAGTTTTCTTGATATTTAGGAGTGTTTATTGGCGTGAAAACTCAAGCACCTGCACTGAAAATATTGAAATTATTGAATTATAGACTTTGAATTATAAAAGAATGCATTAATCATCAATGTTTTCCAAATATTATCCTTAAGAACAACCACTTTAGTTTAATTATTGTATAATATACATAACATTTATAAGTAAATGTTTTCTTCAAAATTTTACTTACTGAAATCTTAAAATTAACATTTGAAGTCAATGATACTTTTAGTAACCCCAAGAGTGGGAATATCAAACTGTTTGAAATACAGGGATTTGAAAGGTAATCAACATTTAGAACAGTTCAACAAATTGTATCTTAACTGACATTTGAGCTCTATTAAGCATATTATTTATTTTACTCATATTGTTATTAGGTTAATGGAACTTTTTTATAATAAAGCAATCTGATTGAGTATGACAAAGTGAAAAACTCACATTGTTCTTTATATTTTAAATCCGTTTCAGTATGCTTTTAGGTCAACAGTTGGAGAATAGAAATGTGACCACAAATCAATATACATCACAATATAATTTAAATTCAGCTCTTGAACACCAGATGAAAGCTTTTCTTTTAATAAAAAGTGAGTTTTCAATAAAGCTTCACATTATTATCTATTGAAAAATCTTGCAAATGTACCAATTAGTGGATATGGGAAAATACTGTATATGTCTCGCATTAACAGATATACGTAATCTCAGAGTACTGACCCGTATAGAAAATGGTATGGTGCACACAAATGTGTGCTCAGATACATTAGATTTAATCATGATAGCACAATAATGCTAATATGAATAATATATTTAGAACTAAATTAGCAGTCATGATGTGATAGTCAACATTTGTCTCAATAAACATATGGAAGCAATCTTTAAGAATTCTTCATACTTTTCATGTTTTGAATAGTAGGGAAATTAAGCCCATGCATATAGAGTCAGTTAAAATTATGTCTTTGCTAAAACTTATGAAAAGACGGTAGGAAAAGGGGGACAGAGGGACCAGGGAGTAGGGGAAGTATGTTTATCTTCTTGGGAATAGAGCTGTGGAATGCATGAATTCTGTTATCCATGTTATTAAAAAGGGAAGGATGACAAGGGAGGGGAAAGGAAAGGAAGGGAAGGGAAGGGAAGGGAAGGGAAGGGAAGGGAAGGGAAGGGAAGAAGGGAAGCAAAGGGAAGCGAAGGGAAGGGAAGGGAAGGGAGGGGAAGGGAGGAGAAGGGAGGGGAAGGGAGAAGGAAGACCCAGCAGATACTGGGCTTAAATGTCAGACAATGTAGGAAGGAATGAACCAAATGTGGCATACATATAGTAACAAAATTCTTTGAAAATTCTTTGAAAAGCATATTATGTAAAAGTGAATCGTTTCAACTTTTTTCCACTTAATCATATTTTGCAATAGCTTTTTAAAGCCCATCATATAAAAATGAGAATGATCACATAAGATTTACAGTAATTTTAAAATTTTATTTAGCTCATTCTTAAATCAAAGTTTTTTGTTGTTGTTGAAATGTACTAATTTTAGAGGCCAGCATGGCAGAGTAACAGACTCATCCCTCTGACTTTGGCTCTGGCACCCAATAAAAGCCCCAGCTCATGTCCTGGCAGCAATGGTTCAAGTGCTTGGATCCCTATACCCACATTGAATACCTGGAGAGAAGCTCCAGGCTCCAGGCCTAGTATTGGCTCAGCTCCTGCCATTGTGTTGATTTGGATGTGGTGGATGGAAGAGTTCTTTCTCTTTTTTCTCTCTCTCTTTCGTGCTCTCTGAATATCCATCTATATCTGAGCCTACCTTTCAAATAAAAATAAGTAAATCTTAAAAAAAAAAAATAACTTTGGGGCTGCCATGCATGATGGATCAATTGGCTCATCTTCTACCTTGCAAGTGCCATGATTTGATAAGGAGGTCAGTTTATGCCGATGCTGCCCCATGTCCCAGCCACCTGCCTACTTAAGGCCTGGAAAGCCACAGCAGGTTGGCCTGGAGCGTTGGTGTTCCGCACCCGCATGGGGGACTGGGGAAAAAGCTCCTGGCTTCCAGCTTCAATTGGCTCATCTCCAGCCATTGTGGTCATTTGGGGAGTGAATAAGCGGATACATGATCTTTGTCTCACCTTTTTTTTTAAAATCTGCTTTCCAATAAAAATAAATACATTCTTAGGGGGAAAGAAGCTTAGGGAAATGTACTTATTTTATCATGTAATTGTTTTGTCACTAGTTGTACTTAATTACTAAGTCCATTAAAATTGTATTTTGAATTCTATGCTTATTCTGTTATGAATTGACTATAACGACACAGAAGACGATGGATTTCTACAGTCAATGAAGGAGGTATTAGGCTCCTTTGTAAATCTTAACCAATTGATACGATTTAAGCTGAAGTTTCAAGGAATTATTTTTATTTGAAACAGTAATATATATTTTAACCAATGTAAAAATAAAGCGTAACTTGATAAAGAAGAATAAGCAGTCACCCAGTAGGAGAGAGCATCATCTATAACATTACATTAGTGTTTGTATTTTCATCGGTACAAGTTACCTGTATATACCTCAGTGAAATCAAATAGAATACCAAGTTAGTGAAGGAAAAATCTGAGACAAACAGAACTGTGAGCTATGCTGGATATATATTTATCTGAAGTCATGAAGTGCTGTATTAGAGCAAATGACATGATCTTGATTCTGTTTTCATAAATGGTTCTGACAACTAAATGCAATTTTATAAGTTTATTTGTTCATTCGTTCACTCATCCACATTCACCCACAGTTCAGATTTAGGAGCAGAATCTCATCTCCTACCCTATCCTCCTTCTTGCCTGCCTGCCACATACACCCTCCTTTTTTTTTTTTCCTCCTTTCTTTTTTTCTGATTTTTGAAATAGGTTAATGTCATTTCTCTTATTGCTCATAGATTTAATACTCCAATAGGTAAAAATATCCATATATGACAAGTAGAAAACAAACAACAAGCAAAAGCGAAACAAAAGCCTAATATTCCTCAGAAGTGAAAACAAAGGCTGGACACAATAATGAAATCCCAGATTGTCACCCTCACACCTGTAGATTACACTATGGAATACTACTCAACATAAATTAAATAGACACAAATGGAAACTATTACACTTAGTGATATAAGCCAGCACCTTCAAAACACTGTATTTTCCCAAACTTGTGATACTAATACAGAATACAATTACATCATTTAGTAAACTGTATCTGATTGGAATCAAGAAAATATAGCTACATGAAGGTAGGTTCTGAAGCTATTAAAATGTTCCACTGATGATATTGAATTGGAGTAGACAGTGAAAATATTGGTATGAAAATTATCCACATTTGATTATCACTTCTGAAATCCCATTCTCAGAGTGGTTCTTTATTGATTGGGTACTATATAAATTGCATATTATTATCATATTTGTAAATTTCAATTGACAATGTCTGGGCTTCTGTCTGAATTTAAATGTATTGTATATTGCAGTGCTTTTAAACCAGTATCAAGTGTCATCTCTCTCTCTCTCTCTCTCTCTTTTGCAATACGTTTTTCAGTATATTTTGAAATCAAGGAATATAATGCACCCTGCTTTCTTTCTAAGACTGCTTTGCCATCCAGGTGTTAAAATATGTGTTTGAGGTTTATTTTTGTATTTCTGTAAACAATACAACAACAACCACAAAAGGGCTGTGTAATTTTGATTGGATGTTATACCTTTGATATGCACATTTTAACAATACTAATTCTTCCAATCAAACAGCTCGAGATATCTTTCCATTTACTTGTGCTCCTAATTCCTCACTTGTGTTTTAAAAATTTCACTCCATAGATTTTTGGACTGGTTGAATAGTTGGACTAACTGAATAGTTTTTGTTTGGGTGGGGGGTGATGCTATTATGAATGGAATCATTTCTTGTTTTTAAGATTTCTTTTAAGAATTTATTTGAACAGCAGAAGAGAGAGAGAGAGAGAAACAGAGAGAGAGAGAGAGAGAGAGAGAGAGAGAGAAATCCATTCTTTTCTAGTTCAGTCCCCAGATGGCCACAAGGTGCAGGGATGGGCCATGCCTAAGCTGGTAGGCCAGAACCAGGAGCTTCTACTGGGTTTCCCAAATGGGTACAGGGTCACAAGAATTTGCACAGTCCTCCGAGTTTTCTCAGTCCTGTTAGCATGAAACCTGTACTGAAGTGGAACAGCCAATTTTGGAACCCACAGCCATACAATATCACAGCACTGTACGTGACAGCTTAACTCCATATGATACAAATTGTCCACTGAGATTATTTTCTTAGATTTTATTCTAGGGAATTTATTGGTTGCATGTAGAAATAATGCTTTATACTATATGCTGATTTTGTATCCAGCAGCTACTTTATCAAATTTTTTGTTTATTGAATTTGCTTATTAGATTTAGCAGAATGTTGCTGGAGTTGTTACAGTTTCTATGATATAATATTAGATGATAAGCAGAGTTCATTAGTGTATATTCCTTTTCATTTAACTGCTTTACCATTTATAGTATCACATTTAAAATAGAGCAAGTCATTATTTTATATTTTTCCTGATTTTAGAAGAAACCATTCTAAATCTAATCATTAATTATTATCACCAAGAATTTTCATTTATGGGCTTTATTGTGTTGAGGTAAAATATATACATAATCTCTTGAACTATAAAGGACATTCATGGCCATTTTAAAAGGATTACTATGGGTAATGAGCACATAAAAATGTTCGGGATTGCTAAACACCAGGTAAATGGCAATACAAATCACAATGTGGCTTAACCTGACCCTCATAAAAATGTCTTGCCTCAAATTCAAACAAAAAGTGCTGGTGAGAATGTGAAGAAAAGATACCCTAACATACTCTGGGTGGTAATCAACACATTACGGAAGTTACAGTGTTCAAATTAAGCTGTATGTTAGATGGATCTGAACTATATTGTTGTAAGTTAAAATTTCAAGTTACCAGGGCTAATATTAATGAACCCAAAGCTATTTTTAAACTAACAAGATAGTTAAAATTGAGCATGATAAGATAGATCATTAAAAAGCAGAAGATAGCAATGGATTGTTCTAATAAAGGATATGTTAAATGCAGGAAATAAGCATAATAATAGCAAAAGTCAAACTTAATTATCAGTGTTCATATTAGATTCCAGTAGATGACGCACTCCAACAAAAAGCAGAGGTTTACAAAATTATTTAAATATCTGTGTAACTTTGTGCTCCCTTGCAAGAAACACCATTTATATTCAAATACAAATAGGTTGAAATTGTTGTAAAAAATATATCATGCAATAGTAACAAAAAGTATTAGAGCAGCTATACTAATATCAGAGAAAACAGCCATGAAGACAGTTCTTCTATATGCTTAGAAGACTTTTTAAAATGATGAAGATATCAATCAGCTCAAATGATACATTGTGAAAAAAATCCATGTACTTATCAAATCCCAATAATTCCCGACAGAAGTTTCAGAACTGATAAGAGAAAATAGAGAATTTACTGTTCTGTATTCAATAATGAATACCCCATATAGACCTTAAAAACAGAATAGAATACTTGACAGCAGAACAGCATGATGTAATTAGACCTAAAACAAACATACAGAATGGACTACATTTGGCAGAGAGTCCCTGGATCTCTGCCTGCTACGCCTGTGCAGGAGGTTGTAGGCACACCATGTCCTCCGGGAACCCACTGAAAATGGTTTCAGGTAACTGAGGCCTCAGTCTTGCCTGTTCCCTGGGATTGGGTGAGAGCGGTGGGCTACATTCCAGTCTCTCTTCTCTGTCCTTGGACAAAATGTGCTGGGACTTCCTTGATAAGCATCTCTAAGAAGTCAAACGTGACCCACCACCTATCTGCCACGACACTTGGTGAGTGTGAGCTGAGGCTTAGCTTCAGTGTGTGTGTGCTGCACAACACACGTGACTTGATTGGAGGGTCCAGACAGAGACTTGACATTCCAGCCAGTAACACTGTCGTTGTTGGGTGGGAAGACTGTTGGGGAATGCCCTTCTGCCATCCCCTCTCCTAGTCTATGTAAGTTGTGCTTGCTTTACAATAAAGGGACGTGCTTGATTAGACAGTTTCTGGTGGTTCTTGCAGCCAAGGAACATTACTGCCTCACCCACTCAGTGGTACTGTGGAACATGCTGGCAGGAAAAGCCCTTGAGCTAGGAGAGAACCCAGCTTAGAGTAAAAAAAGAAAATCTCAAGTTTTGAAGCATGGAAAATTACACAATATTTTCTGAGACCATAGGGAAGGTACCTAAACTGATAACTGAAGAGAATTTTGTAGGTTTCTGGTTATATGGCAATGGAATACAGCAGATTTTATCTTAAAGAAAACTGTCCAATAGGATAAAGCACAATGTAAGTTAGAAAGTAGCTTAGGATGAATGAAAACCAAATTACAACATACAAACGTTTATGAGATACAAACAGAGAAGTGCTTAAAGGGAACTGTATCTGTAACTTGTCATAAGATAGAAAGGAAATATGTCCTCTGAACAATCTAAATGTATGCTCCAGGATGCTAGAAACAGATGAGCAAACTGTGGCCAAGCAAAAGTAAGGTGGGAAACAATAATGAGAACAAATTATAATGAAACAATTAAAAACAAGATTTTTTTAATTTGAAGTTTTTTTTAAAAAAAACTTTGGTTATGAGAGGCAGAAAGCATTTCATCTAAGTATTTGCATAAAATAAATACTAGGTGATTCAATGCCAGGAAGAGACACTTCTGGGGTGCAGACTGATGCTGCGTGGAGGTCTAAGAAGTAGAGAGAAGTCTTGGTGTAGCAGGCCATTCCAGGACTAAAATAAATTATAGCAGTTAATGACCATGATTAGGTATGAGATTTCTCTCAATATAAAACTTCCCTAGGATGAACACGTAAGTAACATAATGGGATTTTTCTTTATTTTTTATTAGACAATGTAAGATGAAGGGAGTAAGTGATAAAATATTATTAAGAATTTTGGAGCCTGATGCAGTAGCATAGTGGTTAAAGTCCTCACCTTACACGCTCAGGATTCCATATGGGCTCCTGTTCTACTCCCAGTGGCCCTGCTTCCCATCCAGCTCCCTGCTTGTGGCCTGGGAAAGCATTGGAGAATGGTCCAGAGCTTTGGGACCCTGTACCTGTGTGGGAGACCTGGAAGAGGCTCCAGGCTCCTGGCTTTGGATTGGTTCAGTTCCAGCCGTTGCGGTCACTTCAGGAGTGCATCATCGGATAGAAGATCTTCCTCTCTGTCTCTCCTCCTCTCTGTATATCTGACTTTCCAATAAATAAATAAATCTTCCAAAAATATTTAAACACAAGCCTATGGATATGCTTATGAAAGGACAAACAGAATATAACAAGCCTGGGGTGTGAATCCAGAGACCTTCTGAGAAAAGGAAAAGCAGCAGTGTATCTTTCATGTGAAAATTGATGTGTTTCAACATGACAGCCACTGCACAAATGCCATCATTAAGTCTCACTCTATTTCAGAATTCTTGTAGGTTCTTTGGCTAGCGTCTCCCAACCTGTTAAGATGCACTTAGCTTTATGGTGGTGTTAATTCAGTAACACACCTGTGTTTTTCTGAGGACAATTCAGAGTCATAAGACAAAACTACAGAGCATGAAAGTATTATTTTTAGTAACAAATCCAAGACATATGAATAAGCACGCTACTTTAGAGTGCCAAAAGATCAGGGACAGCAGATGTGCACAATAGCTGGTGGAAAATGCCATAGCAGTTCTAAATATAACATGGCAGGCATAGTACACATGCTTTTAATCAAATAACTCAGCAAAAATAAATTCTTCCCCTAGCTTTTAACATACTAATTATGAATGTATTTTGCATTTTTTCATAGTAAAATTACAATACCATATCAAGTATGAAGTTTTAGCTATTGAACAGAAATGGATTAAATGCATGCATAAAATATTTCTCTTAGCTTATTCAGTTTTGTTTTAACATAGTAAGTTAATAATGGTATTTTCCAAAGCTAGTTTCATTTTGACATAGCAATGGGTACAATGAAAGTATAATTAAACTCTGTGAAGTCCTGCTAAGAATGATTGAAACATTAGCTTTTACAGCCTGTCTACGCAATTATTTATGGATGAACTGTTTATATTGCAGCATAAGAAAGTAACCAATCTTTCACCAGGCAGCTGGACTCATTTCTATTTCTGTTCCCTTTTTATACAAAAGCCTGGAACATCTGTTGGTCCTGATATTTTTTATACTATGCCTTCTTTATCAACTATTATATAAATATGTACTTGGATATTTAATCAGACACACACATTATAGGTTTTGTGCAAAAAAAAAAAATACACAAAACAGACAATCTCTGAGAGTCTTATATGTACCTCAGTTTCCAAGGGCTTTTTCATCCTTTCTAGCATTTGACTTGCATATAAGTGTGTGGAAGGTTAGAATGGAGACACATTACAAAAGAATCAGTGAAGACAGGTAAGTTTAGGTGTGGAGTTCGCATTCCAATGATTCTGAAAACATCAATATTTTAACTTGGAAACATGTATTGTCAGAACCCTAAGATGTCTGCAAGGATCACACTTGCACTGAAATTGGGTTTGGTCACAAAGTGCTCATTTGTTCATTAATGTATGAATTTAGTATTATTAATTTTAAAACACCTGCTACTGTGAACTTTATTTATATTGAAAAAGTGCATATATTGATATTCCAACTACAATATGATTCTAACTTGAGGTGGGGTCATTTGAAAGATAAAAGTTATGTTTAGTTAAGGTCATAAGGGCATGGTACCCATGGAATTACTGTAATCCAAAGAAGAGGACGTGACACTGGAGCTATTTCTCTCTCTGTCTCACATGATGATACATCTAGTGGATGCCTTCTGGAAGTCAAGAACAACACTTTAAAGAAACTGGGTATTCTGACACCTGTTAGATTCCATCTCTGTCAGAAACAGGGTAAATAGGTGCCTATTGTTTTAAGCACCACTCTGCCATATATAATTATGGAAGTGTCATCATGATAAGACGATAGCCATGGCTGTCAACAAGTTCTGAAACTGTCAGTCTTGTAAAACATTTGGAATAAAGACAATTTGACTTTCACAGAATTATAAAGCTAAGTTGGAATGATTATTTGTTACTAACATCTTGGGACTTTTTGAGATATTACATATTATCCCCAATTACTTTCAGTATAATGCACTTACTATTCATCCCTGAGGAGGGAAACATGTCCCAATAAATTAAATAACAAATCTGATTTAGAATTAATAATAGGTATATTACGTTATGCTTTTCTCCTATATCTCAGCAAGTTTAAAACATGAGTATGCACATTTGCAAAGCACATGCTCATTTCACTCCACATACTTCCAAATTAATACATCATCTAAAATGTATGTCAAAGAATAAATGCAAGAAATCGAAGAGGTGGTAAAACAATATATTCACAGGAAAGCATTATACTGAAACTTCTTTTTAGAGAGCGAAGGTATAAGATTTAATAGATATCTCAAAGCAAGGAATGTAAGTGTATTGTCAAACAAAATCCTAGTACGTGAAGGCGATGTGATGACATAAAGCAACAAAATTTAAAAAATATATACTGATATCAATATTAGGCAATCAAATGAAAAATTTGAGTTAATCAGCATGCTAATTTATATATTAAAAGATTTAGAAAAGGTCTAAAAGTCTCTGAGACAGCAGAAAAATCAGTACAAGGAACAGGGTTCGAAAAACACAAATGTGAATAATATCTTGTTGGACAGCATTGATATCAATATTAAATTTTGGCCCAGACTATCATGGCTCTTAACTAATAAGCAGATGGCTAAAAGAACAAATTTTGTTTACTCAAACTGCAGTTGAAACTACACTGCAGGATATTTTTTAGGTTATTAATTTTTTTCTTTCATATGAATATATATTAATTTTTATGTTACAGCGCCATAGGCTCGGTGATTTCCTCTCTCACGCTGCCTACTCCCTCTCCTTTCTCAATGGATTTACCCTATATTATTACAATAGGACTTACATTTATAATGAATTTTTTTCGAAGCTTTTCTTCATTCTGTGCGTCCACAATACTTGAAGGTGATGCATGATCCTTATGCTTCTGTGTTTAGGTACACAATTTCTTCCCTATTATTTTTAAGATTTATTTATTTTACTTTAAAGTTACATGGAGAGAGAGGAGATGAAGAGACAGAGAATATTAATGTCTATAATCTTCCCCAGTATATACAAGTATATATTTCTGGCTCTCATTTGAAAATTGATGAATGATGATTAGAAATTATTAAGAATCCTCAGGGAATAGTTTAACAATTTTTTGTAGGCAACACAATAGTATCTTCAGTTTAAATATTTTTGTAAGCAGTGCTTTCCACACAGTCTATGGTTTGCTCTTTAAAAAGGTTATCACTTAATAATAAAAAGGAAAATTTTGATAAAATGTGTAAGCAATAATACTTTTGAAATTCCAAAATATATTTTACTCCTACATGAAATTATAAAAGAAAATATAACCACATTGTTGCATTTAAGGCACACTAACATTTCAAATGAGTTTATTTTTAAACATTTATTTATTTTTATTGCAAAGTCAGATATACAAAGAGGAGGAGAGACAGAGAGGAAGATCTTCCGTCCATTGATTCACTCCCCAAATGACCACAATGGCCGGTGCTGCGCCAATCCGAAGCCAGGAGCCAGGAACCTCCTCCAGGTCTCCCATGTGGGTGCAGGAACCCAAGGCTTTGGGCTGTCCTTGACTGCTTTCCCAGGCCACAAGCAGGGAGGTGGATGGGAAGTGGAGCTGCCGGGATTAGAACCAATGTCCATATGGGATCCTGGCACATTTAAGGTGAGGACTTAGCTGCTAGGCTATTGCGCCGGGCCCTCAAATGAGGTTTTTTTTTTTTAATATACAATTATAGATATTGTATTCATAAGGTTAGGAAATTAAAATAAGAATTTAATCTACATGCCTTAATGAAAGCAAGTATAAGGAGAAAAACATTTGACTGGAATCTGAAATTTGAGAAAATTTTAGAATGCTTTGTTTCTGAAAAGAATAGTAATATTAACTGTTTTGTGTCAAGGAGAAAGAAAATGTAAATAATGTACTAGTATGAAAAATTGATGAACTGTTATTCCAAAAGTAGAATTTGAGAGGAATTTGATCCATAGGTTAAGACATTACTTGAAAGACCTGCATCCTATATAGGAGTGCCTGATTAAGTCCTAGCTCCTCTGAATTTCAGCTTCTTAAAAATTCAAATCTTGGGAACTGTCGGTCATTATGCATTAGTGAAGCCTTCGCTATCCTCTGCGAGACCTGAATTCATTTCAGGCTCCTGTCTATCCTAACTTTATCCTAGACTGACCCAGGATATCTCTGTCTGAATCTTCCCACTTCCTCTCCCTGTCTCCCTCCCTCCCTCCCTCCTTACTCCTGTCTGTCAGAATACATAAATAACTAAATAAGTACATGGGAAATCTTCTAAAAGTCAAAGAGTGATGTAGCTGAATTTCTTTAATTTCAATGTTGTGTCTTATTCCACTATATAATTTGCAATTTGTGTAAAGAAAAAAGACTAAAGTATTATTAAACACACCATTTTAACAAGGATATTATATCACTCATTTTGGCTATTTGCAAAATGAATTTTGAGGGTAATTGTAACAACCTTACTAGGAAATTAATTAGAAAGCAAGTTTTTGTGACAGTGACAATTAAAGCAAAATCATAGTCCCTGTGCGCTATGCATTCTTACATTCATGATAGAAATAATCTTCTGCCATGAAACATGCCAAAAACTTAAGTGACTACCAAAAATACTTTTCAAATATTTTGATTAGATTTGTCACATATCAAAATAGCCCTCTACAGAATTTTAAGATTAATATACACTAACTCCTACCAAGAATTAGTGCCATAAAAATATAGATCCACTTTAAATTCATACAATTAATTTTTGTTTCTATGAATAACCCAATAATTGCAAGAATGTCAAGGATTTTATGTTCTTCCTTCTTATAAACACAAGCATGGAAAGAGTTCCTATGAGTGGAGTAAGAAAGAGAAGGGTGCGAAATGCAGTGGCTGTTCTCTAGTATTTGAACAGACAGTTGCAATTACCTTTGTAATGAGTTTGGACAGAGTCTAGGAAGAGTGCGAGCCACATACTATTTATGTGAGCAGAAGATTCTTATGGACAGAAATTCTTAGCTCAGGTTCATTGGCTTGTACATTATTACAGGAGGTCTTTCGCTTTTCATTTTCATCAAAATGCTCACTCCAATCCAGTGATTTATGCTTTCTCAGCCCAGACCTAATTTTAATGTGTTTTTCATGATATTTAGAAGAAATACACACGGACACCTTTTACTTGCCTGGCTATGAAATAATTTCACATTACAAGTAATTATGATGTTCATAAAAAATATAGTTTGAGCATAAAATTTGTCGTAACCTACTTAATCAGTACAGTATGTTCACAAGCCATATGTATAAAGGGTAGATACACTGAACTTGTAGCCTAGAAATGCTAGCTTGTAAGATAACTTTCACACTGTGATCTTAAAACATGTGTTTTCTGCTGAAACGAATAATAGAGGTTCCAAGTTGAGAAACATTTTTCAGTTAGTACAGCTATTAGCAAATCAGTAACTGCATATATTTCCTAAAACAGGTCACTAGGATAATTGCTCAAATTTTCTATTATTGTTGCAAGAGTGTGATTCATTTCTCAAAAATGATTTCTTTATTCTTTGATATTTTGCATGTAACAATGAACACATGTTATAGTTATAGAACAATAAAATATTAATTTAACATATTTCCATGAAAGAAAAATTAAAATGTTTTGCCTACCTAGCATGCTTTTATAGAACTCCAATAACTCTGATATCAATCCTTTTAAGGTATTCTTTAATCCCTGAAAGCTTTTCTGAGTTTGACTCAGTCCCTCTTCTGGCTTTTTGATTTTCTCAGCATTATTGCAGAATATGTCTTCCAGTTCCAAGATGTCCCCTTCTTCCTGATTCATTCTATTATTGAGGCTTTGTGCTGAGTTTATATTTGTTGTATTGTGTTCTTTATTTCTAATAATTCAGCATGATTTTTTAACATAGTTATTTGCTGTGTAACACATCTCTTGAACAATATGTGCACTTTCTAGGACACAGACCTGTCCATTATCTATCTCCCCAGCCTAAATTTCTGGCACTAATATGGTATTGTAAGAACTACTAAGGAAATAAGACATTTTTTTTTTTTCAAAAAGCAATGAAGTCTAAGAAACTTTGGACTTGGGTTTTTTTGTGCTTTCCATGATATTCACTTCACTGATAGATGATTTGCTTGCCAGTTTTACGTTTTCATAAATCTTAAGACGAGAAGCAGGAATCAGTCTCCAGTTTCTTGGTCTCCAACTCTAAAACGCACAAACATATCTAAGAAGAACTATTTCATCTCTTTCTATTCATCCTCCTTAATACACTGTTGGTTCTGAATATTCTCATACTGTATCTAAAACTATTTCATTTTACTGATTTCTTTTACTAAATTTTAGGCATGGGGATTCCATTAAAATCCATCAAACATGATCTCCTTGAATTGGATTATTTCATGCTTTTTTTTTCTTTTGAAGATGTCAATAAGATATATCAATATAGCTACTGGTAACATTGTTCATTCTATTTAGTGAAAAGAGAGAGACAGAGAGAAAAAGAAGCTGGTTTGAGGATAATGTCTGAAGTATTATCCGATTTTTAGTTCTGAGTTTCTTGCTCATTTATTTGTTGATGTTTATGAATAGTGGTGAATGAAACCTGTGATTAGAGAGTACATTAAAATATGCCTGCAAAAATTAACGAAAAGAAATGAAGAGCAGGTAGAAGGAGAACTAGAAAAGTGAAGGAATTCTGGTTATGTTCTTAGAACTGAACCTGTGAAATACTGGAAATCTGTTCTCTTTATATTTTCTGGTTAATGGAATGCTAAAAGGAATAAAGTTCAACTTTTGTAAACTTCAAGGTTATAATGAAGATTTTCAACATCAAAATGACTTGCTTTAAAATTGAAGACATTATGTATGAGAATTCCACAGGGAGATCTTTTCTCAATTTCAATGTCATCAAGACTAAAATTCCGCACCCACCTCACCATCCCCCTCTTTCACAAAGATTTTGAAGTGAATTTATTGTGAGTTCTTCAAATGTTCTGACTTGTGATGGGGGAGATATATTTAGTTATCACCTTCCAATGAGAGTGAAATAACAGACTTACTCCCGCTGAAAAATAAGTCTTTCGTTCTTTCAGCAAAACGTCCCATGGAAGTTGACAATTAGCACTAACACGGCATCATACATAGAGTCATGGTTTCCAAAGAAACACCCCAGCATATCGCAGTATCTGTACAGAAGGTTATGCATTTTTCCTTTGACTGAGTTCTATATATTTAGACACTGTTTCTGAGGCAGGAACCTGATTGCTTAGGTTCTTTGTGGGAAACAACCCTAAAGTTTTTCTTTCGGAAAGTGAAATGTTTTCACTCATGTTAAGGTTTGCTTTAAGAAGGATTTGTTCTACATTTTGAAGATTTGTGTTAATGCCTTTATTACTTTATAGAGTGCCAAAAAATTGTCCTCACTCTGCCACTGGAAAGGAACACATTCATGCACAAATTATAGTAACATGCATTTCCAACTCTGGCAAGTACATCAGAGAATATACAAGTGTTAATGTGACATTTTGACTTTGTGAGCTTGAAGGTCATTTGAGTAATTAGTGTTGGATGAACCCAGGGGACGTGCTGTTCTTATGTGATCATTATGGCAATATTCACTGTGACTAACAAGTCAAAGGGAAAGAAACTAATTTATGAACTATAAAAATTATCTGAAATATTTTAGGTGTCTTATATTGCCTCAACGTTTAGCACTGTTTAACAGAAAAGGTTTTGCCTCATGTGATAAATACTAAAAAAAAAGACAGATTATTATGTTCATTACACATAATTTGAAGACATAACTCAATAGGATAACTGATGATGTGATCCTAGAGATGTACAAAAAATAAATAAAAATAAACACATTGTAGTATTAAATATATTTTATCAGAAATTCCCTTGTTTATGTCTAAACTTCTTTTGACTTCTTTAAGAGTCTAAGAAGAATTGAGAAAATGTTTTCTTTTACCATGTCAAGTGTAAACATTTACCATCCTCTTAAACTAATTCAGCCAATTTACATACTTTGCCTTATTTTTGTGTCTATAATGAACTGTAGATAACATTTTTAGGGAAATAAACAATGGCATAACAAAAAATAATTGTAATTACAAACTTAGCTAAAATGAAAACAAAATACATATGCAACATAGAATTAATATAAATGCATTGTATATTTTGTACTATTTATATGTATAATATATTCATTCAACTCATATTTCTGAAATGAAGATAATGCAGTTTGGAAAGGGTCAAGGAAAATGAGTGTTAATTCTGGAATATGTCATTCCATTCTCTTCTGGCTTGTAGATTTTCTTGCGAGAGGTCTCCTGTGTATTTAATAGACATTTCTTTATATTTCAATTGATTTTTTTTACGTGCACATTTAAGGATCTTTTCCTCTTCAATTGAAGAGAGCTTGATTATCATGTGTTGTGGTAAACAACACTTTTGGTCAATCCTGGTGGGAGTTCTGAGCCCCTCGTGGATGTTGTTTCCCAGTTCTTTCTCTAGGTTATGGAGATTTTCCCATATTATTTCATTGAATGCACCTTTAATCCCAGTTTCTCTTACTGCACCTTCTGGAACTCCCAAAACTCTTATATTTTGACTTTCAATAGTGTCTTTCTTTTCTTGAATACTTTTTTTTTTTTTTTTTGGCCTGATCCAGCTCTGCTTCCACCACCTTTTTGTTTGTTTACTCCTTGTGACAGGGAATATCTTCCAATTCTGAGATTCTTTCTCCTGCTTCATTCATTCTATTTTGGAGACTCTCCACTGTACTTTTAATTTGCTCCACTGTGTTCTTAATTTCTGATATATCAACTTTCATTTGATTCATTTACTGAGTGATATATTCCTTAAATATCTTGAACTCCTGTATTACCCACTTCTCATTGTTGATAAGAAGTTTTAAACAAGTCTTTTCAATTCTGTATCACCCATTTTCTCAATGTATTACTCAGTTAACTCTCAGGTTGGCAAAAGCTTTTACTCCTTTGCAGGGGAGTTTTGAGTAATATTCATTGTGCCTTTGTCTCCTCTTTTGCTCTAGGTCACTGTACTTCTGGTTGCAGATTCTTCTCCTTGGGGCAAAATTTCTTAGCTGTGTCACCTGCAGGTCTACAATTTAATTTTACTTATCATTGCTGGCACATTTCTCTTTGTTTTCAGTCACTTGTGCCACTCCCTCCAGTGAGTTCAAGGTCTGGCTTCTTATGTTAGACTTTCAGCATATTCTCCACGGCCCCAGCTCATGGATCACGATACTTTACATGATTATTTTTTCTGCTTTTATGTATAGCAGGCAGCACAGCCTTTCCCCACAATAATCAAAAATACATGAATAATACATTGAACTATTGAATTTTGATGTCACTGTCAAATGTGACTTTTTGTTATCCTATAGGAGCACCTTCAATATGTAGTCTGTCAGTAATCCAAATATAATTACACAGAATGTAACTGCATTGGGCATTTCTGTGTATGTATATAGTATGGCTATGAGTCTGGGTACATACATTTGTCTAACGTGAGTGTATACCTGCAGAGGCAAATGATAAGGGTTCCTAGAACATTATGTATACCCATAGCACAAAGCACTTAAAACATTTTTAAGGATAATGATCACATCAAGCATTTTGAAATGGATGAACACAAGGGCAATTAGGTTAAAAAATATGTTCTCAGCTTGGCATTTACTGATTGCACTCTCGAATCTGCGAGCTCTGTATCAGTTGCACATTCCTTTCACAAAGTTGTTTTTTTTTTTTTTAAGATGTTGAAATAGGTTTCCAGGTGCTATCAACATGAGTTTATTCCTTTTGACAACAGATCAATAATTCCTTCTGACAAGGCTCATAGTGGAAAAACTCCTTGAAGCAATCCACTTCCTCAGTGACAAAGAGCTGTGCTGTTGATTCTTTAAATGTGTTACTCATAGTAGATGTTGCTTTAGTAACCATCATTTTGTTAACTCAAAGGTGAATTACCCTTTAGGTGACACAGGAAAGGAGCTGTCATCTTAGAAGGAATAAAGGGAATGAGGAAGAGAATTAGCTATGCCCAAGAAGGCGTAGCTGAAACAAACTAACAGACTTAATTTTAAAGTAGAAAGTTCAGATGCAAACTCGAACTGAGTTATTTTGTATCAGGTGACAATTCTTGTGAAGAGGCCATCACATAAATGATCAACTTGAATGTTTTAACTATTTTGAATTGTTTTACTTTTTTAAATATCGGCTGTAGCTAGTTTATGCATGATGTAAGATAAGTCAGCTAGAAATTTGCACCCTGAAAATGACAAATGAAGGAAAGAAGTCTCAAGTCTCTATAAAAGCTAAACATTGCTTTAAAAAATATTGACTTCTTTCTAATATATGTTAACAAACTCATGACTTATTCTTCTCAATACATGATGTGTAAATTAATATGAAATCATTTGTTATGATACTTGCTGAGAAAATTACTTTTATTCTATTTCAATGTGCATTTGTTTCTTATGTTACTTGTAGTCAGAGAAGGACAGAGACAGAAAAGCACTCAGAGATCTTCCATCCTCCGCTTGACTCCTAAAATGCCAACAGCATCACAGCTTTTCCCCAACTAAGGCCAGTAGTCCAGAACTCAAGGCATATCTTTGTGATTCACAGGGTCCCAAACGCTTAATCCATCATCTGTTTGCCTCCCAAGGTGTACATTTATGCCAGTTGCAGTTTACCTGATTTAGGCATTGGCATCAAGATTTGGCTATCCCTTTCCAGTGGGGCAATGAAGCTTTCTGTAAGCATTTGTGCTTCCCTAATTTCACACATCCACTTCCTGTGACCCTCAGTTTTTGTCATGGTCTGTTCTGTTTGGAGTTAGTATATAATTTCTCTTGCAATGACCAAACTGCATCACTGTCTTCTCTTAATTTTTCATTGTCATTCATTTATATAAAAAATGAGGTGCTCAAAAATGAGAGAGATTTCTTTCAATAATTCAATGATTTGTTGTCCAAATGGCTGTAACAGCTGGGCTACTTGTAGGTACATTAGTAGAGAGCTGGACTGGAAGCATAGCAGGCATGTCTCAAATTGGTACTTAATATGCGATGTGAATGTTCCAAGCAGTTATCTCACTATTATTCTACAGAGCCCAGCCACTGCTAACTTTTTGACTCCAGTAAGTCTACAATACCTACTTGGATTTCATGCATATCTAGACAGTAACATAGCCTTTAAGAAAATTTCTAGAAGGAAATGCTTATCTGGAGATTGTCAGATTGAATTTAAGATTATTTGTTTATCTATGGTTTAGTTTGACAATGAATGTCCTGAGGTGGTTTATTGTGTTTGCTTTTCAAGCTATAGGCATAGTTTAAAGACAAAAGAATAACTCAACAATGACAAATGTCAGACTCATGTAGAACAAAGGTTTTATTGGCCCTAATCAAGTAGATAGCATGACTGTTTGCAACATATCAATTGAATAACAGCTCAACGTATTGCTAATAAAATTCAGAATTTTTACAAGAACTGACAGAATTAAAATCCATTCTGTATTTGTCTTTCATCACATAGTAATCTACATTGTGTAATTATCAGCTTTAATAATTTAAGTGATTTGTTTCATTATTGTGAACATACCCAGTCATTCTGTATTAGCTTAGATTAAGAAGTAAGTCCCTGTGATGCTAACATTTTTTATATTCACATTAACGTTATGTAGGTCATCAAATATTAACCTGCTAAGTTAAAAAAATGTAGTCCTATTTTTAATCAACAGAGTTTTTTTTAAATTTTTGCTTTCTAAATAATCCAAATGACTTTTTTTGGTTTAGAAGTAAGCATCACCTCTACACAACCTGCTTATTATGTCAGAAATTATCTAACAGAAAAATCTGACCACTGTGGCTTATATAAACACATTAGATATTTGCCAACTGAACCATCCTGCCACGCACACAACAGCCATTCCTGAACAGGATTAGGACTCGGAAACTGCATTCACTAGGGACGTGTAGAGACACATTAGTGATAGGAATAATATGAAAATGGAAACAAAATGATGCAGGCATGGTCTGTGGAAGCAAGCATTAATGTGATACACCTTGGTTACCATGCTTTAAATTTTTGCTATGCATGTAGATTAGTGTTAGCTCTTGTGATAATGCAAGCGCTGATTCAGTCAGATAATGTGTTTCTTACATAGTTTGTGATAACACTGACAGTGTTGTTCCAACATCCAAAACACTTTGCATTTCCACTCATAGAAAAATGAATGTTTCACAAGAAAATTTCCTTTATTCTTCTCAAGTCACATGAGATGTGAAATACATTTTTACATATTTTATTTACTATTTTGAGATAACGTATTTTGCAATTTATATTATAGTCAAAATTTTATTGACTTCACTACATGAAAAGTTCAGCAACAGCAACAACAAAAGAAGAAGAAATGATAAAAAATAGGAAAATAAGCAAGGGTTATACAAAGAATCAAAAAGAAGTTTTTTAATTTCACTCATACACATAAAGTTTAAAATAGCCCCAATGTCATTTACCTATTTAAAACACAGTGCTATGTAATCCCTATATATTTATTTTACAAAATTAATTTAAAATAAAAGTTGATAAAGCACTGTACTTGAAGTAATATTGATACACTCATCCATTTCTTCTTTCTACTTTGTTTATTTCTAATTTAATCTTCCCCCACATAAGGAAAAATATCCTGTTTTTATTGTTGTGTTCTGCTTGTTTCACTCAATATGATACACTTCGGTTTCAATACTTTTGCTACAAATGATAAAATGTCTTAATAGCTGAATAATTTTTGATTATATATATATAGAGAGAGCAATAGGAACAGATCTGATGATGGACATCTTTTAACTGAGTATAAAGTATTGTTATCAGCATGTTGATTAAGTGTCTCTGATACAATAAACTTATGACTTGTGGGTATATATATTTTATACCACATACACATTAATCAAAATCTTATTATTTGATACTGTCTCTTGCTTAACTTTTCATTTCCTTGATCTTCAAATTGTGCAAAGTTTACTCAAGTTTTGGTATATTTCTCATGGAATTATTATGCAATTTAAACAAAAAAACTTAATTCACACATAAAAATTGTGTTGAGATGAGTGGGAAATCATTAAAATGTCAGTTACAATGTCTTACATTAGAGTACTTGGTTGGAACCCTAGCATGTCTCCTGACTCCCTGTGCCTGTCAGTACTGACTCTGAGATGGAACCGTAAATGTTCAGCTAACAGAGTACCTACATGTGGCCCATGTGAGAATCCTGGATTTGGTTCTCTCCTCCCAGTTTCAGCTCTGTTGAAAAATTTAAATACGAGCTAGTAAGTATGTGTCTTTCTCACGTTCAAGTTAGCAAATTTATATTTCAACTGTAAATATCCATAGGATAACATGTGATACATGTAAATCACGCATAATACCCACTCAGGGTAACTCTAATATACTAGCAAGTATTTAGCATTTCTTTATAGTGAAAATGTGACAGCTGAGACATAAAAACTGGTGACAGTAAGGTTAGAACCGCTGAAGACATAAGGCTAGAACTTTCTGAGATATGTGCATAACCTAACTTTACCATAGCCTCGAGTTCTCAGAAGAGCCCAAAGACAGTACTTACAGCAAGAAAATGTCTCATTCCAGGACGAGATCTTATTTTGTTTTGTTTCTTTTTTGTTTTTTTAACATTTATTTATTTATTGGAAAGTCAGATATACAGAGCGAAGGAGAGAGAGAGAGAGGAAGATCTTCGGTCCGATGGTTCACTCCCCAAGTGAACGCAACGGCCGGTGTTATGCCGATCTGAAGCCAGCAGCCAGGAACCTCTTCCAGGTCTCCCACACGGGTGCAGGATCCCAAAACCTTGGGCCGTCCTCCACTGCTTTTCCAGGTCACAAGCAGGGAGCTGGCTGGGAAGTGGAGCTGCTGGGATTAGAACCGGTGCCCATATGGGATCCCGGGGCGCTTTCAAGGCAAGGACTTTAGCTGCTAGGCCACACTACCGGGCCCTGTTTGGTTTTGTTTCACAGTTCATGTGGTAAGGTGATTGCCCCAAACTGATTTCTATACTTAGAAGGACCTGTTTGCCTGGTTCTGTTCACTACTAGACAGTATGTAGCTGTTACTAATTGGATAATTTACAGTGCATGGTAGTTAAATTGAATGGGTGTCTGTTTCAGGCTATTACAGTTCATTGGACAATTTGCATTATGCACAGTTGCAAGCTGAGTTGAGTAAGTGATTCTATCACATGCCAGTGCTTTCTTAGTTGATTGCATGGTCGTGGCTTAACCCCTGACCATGACTGATTCGGTCTGCTCCCCTCTTCCACTTGCTGAATCAGACATGCAGCTAGAACTGGTATATGGAATGCCAGCACTGCGGATAGAGGATTAGCCTGTGGAACCACAGCACCAGCCCTGTAATTTCCTTATCAGGAACAGTAAGTTGACATGAATACCTCCAAGACAGAATAGCAAGTAAATATTATGCAATGATATGAAAATGGGTAAAAGAAGATTAGGGAAACAGACACCATAAGCAGAACATGTTGCTCTCAACACAAATAGTTACATAGTTACCGTCTATGATTAGCATTTCCTGTGAGAATTCAGTCTTCACTTACAAAATAGTAGTAATAAAAAGCTCTCAACTCAAAAGCTAGATGTTCATTAGCTTATCTTTATCAAAATATTAAAATTGAGAGTTCTTGGGCACATGATACATAGCTATTTTTTTAAAGTAAAATATTCATGTTTACTCTTCCAAAAATCTTGATTACATTAAAAATTAAATAAAATAACAAGTTTCACAGGTAATGAAAATGTTACATACTAGAAAAGAGCCTTTGACAATCCTATAAAATCACTACCATTTTAGTTTTTTTAAGATTTATTTTATTTATTTTTTTAATTACAAAGTCAGATGTACAGAGAGGAGGAGAGACAGAGAGGAAGATCTTCCATCCATTGATTCACTCCCCAAGTGACCGCAACGGCCAGAGCTGCGCCAATCCAAAGCTGGGAACCAGGAACTTCTTCTGAGTATCCCACGTGGACACAGGGTCCCAAAGCATTGAGCCATCCTTGACTGCTTTCCCAGGCCACAAGCAGGGAGCTGGATGGGAAGTGGAGCTGCCGGGATTAGAACCAGCGCCCATAAGGGATCCTGGCACATTCAAGGCAAGGACTTGAGCTGCTAGGCCATCGCCCGACCCAAAATCACTACCATTATTTATAAAACTAAAGATACTTTTACAGGGTTTTCCACTGGAAAGCATATTCCAGTATTTTATTTTTTGAAATACTAAAATGTGGAGCATAATGTATATAATGAGAATCAAAAGTTAGAATAATTTAAGGAGAAGTATATTTAAAAAGCAATACTATTATGTATCTTAAACTTTCATTTTTGCCTACATATTAAATTGATTTGATTAGAACCCGAGTACGTTTGCTTTGGCAATGGACTGAATGGTGATTTTTCGCTTTACAAGTTAATTGTTTGAGCTTCATGTGATGCAGTTTTTAAGACAGTTACGTTGCAGTATGCTATAGTATTTCTCTTTCTGGGTGAGCCATTATTACAATACCGCATTATATAGAATTATGTGGCTGAGTCTTTGTCTTATTCTCTGCTTAATTTTAGCAAAACGAGCTCCTGGGTGTGAGTTTTAAAAGGATATAGAACTGGTTAGCTTTTTAAGAATTGAAATTTGAATTTTAAAGTTCCCTTTAAACGGATATAAGAAAGGAAAATACTACATAAGGATAAGCCTTGGGTAGAAATATATTATTTTTATGCCTAAATGAAACCATTTAGAAAGGAGAGTGAAATAGACAGTGAAGGAACAGAATCTGATTTTGCTAAGTAGTCAGGCTAGCTTTGCAACTTTAGGCAGTTTCTGTAATCTGAATCTTTTTTGTTTGGTCGCTTACTTGAAAAATGTGGGAAGAAATTAATTAAGCGTCAAGCCCTCTAAGGTTTTTTTTTTTTTTTTTTTCTGTAATAATGTTCACAACTTAGCTTCCATGTCTGTCTAGCCTTCCCAATCCGTTTTATCAGGAAGTCACTCTGGTTGTATTTCCATACTAACTTCTACTTCGTCACCTTTCTTGTCTATAATATATATCTTAATTTGGTTATTCAGTGGACTAAACTTCACCTATCCTTATCCTAATGAAAAATTTAATAATCAGAAATTAGTTATATGCTATAAAAAGGGAGAATCAGACTTTGTCCTGAGTTCAATATTATTAATCCACTTCGCATTATATACAATATCTGTGCCTGAGATAGTCTATTATCCATAAAAATCTTATCTCTCTCACTTCCATGGTAAATGGCTAGATTTTATTTCTAAGTGTTTCATGGAGCCACATAAAAGTATGTGTCTAGGTTAATCCTAATAAAAGTAGAGACAAGATGCTTCAGGGTTATTGATAAATCCTTTGTACTGTACCCCTTGTTTTTATTACTTACAACCACATTGGAGCCTTGAAATTTTGTAGACAGAGCTTGTATGAGGACATTTCCTAGCTCACACATTCTCCTAGTTATAGCTAGTCTCATCTATTTATCATTTTATGTTTTATCTGGCTTTAGTCACACTTACTGAAATATATTTTTTACAGAAAAATTTGCCAATTTACTTGTAAAAATATGAGTTTAAATAGATTTATAGTCATGTGGCCACAATAAAATTAATATAAATTTTTTTTAAAAAGTTAGTCCAACATATTTCTTCCTGCCCCATTAATCACCCTAGCCAAAACATGTCCCAGAACTGTGCAACCCTGGCTTTCTTGTCCATTATTTCAGTCTTACCCTTTCCAGTTTACTGCATCAAAGCAATTAGTAAGTATCTTTTCTTGTATTCAAGATTGAATTAATTGTTTTCTCTTGCAATAATTCTTTCATAATCTTTCAATTTTAAAGATTTGTATTTTATTTTATGTTGCTGATTTGAAAAGCAGAAAGCAGAGACAGCGATCTCCTGTAAGCAGGTCTACTCTTCAACGCCCATAACAGCCCAGGCTGCAAACAGGAGCCTTGTAACACCTGGGCTATAAGGACCCTTATTGTTTGGCCAACGCTCTTGCCATGTAGAGTTCACACCACAGGAAGATGTGATGGCAAACAGAGACAGGATTTTAACACAGGCACTCTGATATGAGACACCAATATTCCAAGAAGCAGCTTAAGCACTGTTGACAAGCGCCTCTTCCTCATATCATTTAGTTGCTGCATATTGTTCAATTTTGTAGATATAACATCAATTCTTCTTTTAGTGTATGCACATCTATGAATAATGTAATTTATTCTTTTGCCATTACAGGACATTGAGTATAATCTTACATATGTATTCTATTTTTGCTGTTACATTAGCTATCTCCTCGATGGTTGAAAAAAATAAACATTAAAACATTAATAGTTTTAACTTGTATTTAATCAGTCACTTCAAATACAGAGAAACATAAGACAGAAATACAGAGAGAGCTCTCCCAACAGCAAATTTACCCTGCAGATGCTCGTTAACACACAGGGCTGGACCCAGGCTGAACTCAGAGGTCCAGCATTCCGTGCAGGTCTCCGATACAGGTATCAGGGAGTGAATCTCTTGAGACATCACTTTCTGCCTCCCAGATTGTATATTAGCAGGAAGTTGGATTGAAAGTAGAACCAACTGTGCGCTTTCATCATAGACTGTGGTTTTGACAAATGCCATCTAAACATCTATGCCGAATATCCATTCTAATTTTCTTAACAGTTTCTTAAAAACAGATTTACAAATAAACCTGGTTGCAATCAGGCTGGTTGCCAGGGTTAAAGCTGTGTATCGGACCTCACCTTATGAAGGATGTGTTTACACACTAGTCCATGGGATTTCTAGCGAGATTCAGTTCCCTGCAGTGTGAACAGATTTAGGTATTCCACTTCAACATGCAATGCTTCAGATTATTTGAATCCATTGCCACATGGGTCCATCCAAAGGGCTCATAACAGCCTAGCACCTGACTTCTCTAAGAAAACAATCAAACAAAACTACACCTTTGGAAACACACACACACACACAATCTCAGCAGTTACCTCTAGCTCTTTATGCTACATTATATTAAACAGTAAGCAAATCCATCCTAGGTCTAGGGGGAAGGGATACAACAAGAAACTGAATGCAAGTTGGAAAATATTGGAGAACATCCTGAAGGCTTACTTTTGCATCTTAATTCCGTAATTTCTGGTTATTGTTTGTAATACTGTAACTTTTTGTTCTCTAGTAATGATTTTATATTAAAATTGAGACTCTTGAAAGCAGTGCAAAAAAGTTCTTCACAGTTTGAGATATTAAGATGTGTAACTTTTTCAGTTAACTTAACTGTATCTGTTAAGAATAGGCCTTAAAAATGATAGCCAACAGTAGGTTAGTTTAGTGTTAACTTACGCAATTGATAAGCCCATACAGATTTCAGCACTCCAGGAAATTCATCCATGAATACAGAATAACACAGAGTAACTGTGCATGTGTGAATCCTGCAACAGACTAGATCATCGCAAAGTCAGTCATTGTATACTGAATGTATATGTTATATGACAAATGCTACAAGACATGAGGGAGTTTTATCCTGACAGAAAATGGATTCTGCGGAATTTTGTTGTGTGTTTGTGTGTGTGTTTTTAATGGAGTACTGCTTTGCATATCCAACTTATGGCATAACTATTTTCAAGAAGAATTATTCAGGATAAAGATTAAACAACATGTGGATTATCTTATATTTGCTTTTACAATTCAAACAGCTTTTTTATAATCACATATTCTTGAAGCTGTTAATTATTCCTGTCACCTTTATTGTGCCTGCTGTAATTGTACATATTGCATGGATTCTCAGAGGAAAAACAAATGTTCCAGATGTGATGTTAACAAAATGCATATACCATTTGAAAAACTGTAAGATATCATGCAATACAGATTGTATTCAACGGTATTCCTTTGGTAATTTATATATTCACCAAATCCTTCTTTCAAAAGTAGTCCTTTAAATTTAAATTTTGCATTTACTGAAGATAGACTATCCACTTGTGTATTGATTTTTCTGGAGCACAATTACACCTAAGCAAAGATAGCTATTGTCTGATGTCACTAACTCTGAACTGAATGATTCTTACCATTTGGGAGGAATGTAGGTGTAGGCAATAGTGTTCAAAGGCGTTGCTTATTAATTCAGTCCTTTTCTATTTGAAAGGCAGAGAAAGAGAAGAAAAGGAAGAGCGATGCTGATAAAAAGCTCCCATACTATTCACTCTCTAAATACTAACCACAGCTGGAACCACACAGAGCCAAAGAAATCTAGAAGGAAACCCAGGTCTGCTGCTGGCTATGATCTGATTACTTGAACCATCAGAGATTTTTAGGGTTCGCATCAACCCTGATTAGAGAGTGCAGTCAGGAACAGATCCCAGACACTATGATGTGGGATTTGGGTATTTTAAGCCATGCCTTAACCACCAAACTCAAACGACTTTTATTACTGAAACATTATATTTTCTATATTTACCCTTAGTGGTTTTTATAACAAACAATAGCAAAATTATGTTTCAAAAATTGACACATATCTTAAGTTTCCAGATTACGGTATTTGATCTGAATTTAAAGACTCAGACTTCAAAATTTAAAGTATAATTCTGTTTTGCTTTCTAAATTTTTGTTTCCTTTTTTTTTAAATTAATTATCCTTGATGTTAGTTCTTTTATCTCATTTAACTTAACGCAAAAGATAATTTGGAATCACTTAGAATTTCTTATTCTCATGATTTAAATTTTGTATTTAGTTTTACTAGTTGTAATACTGTTCTTGAAGTGCTTTTTCATCTTGTGTCACCTCCATCATAGAATGTGAAGTGATCAGAATTGCTCAACTAGACTTATGATAATTCATCATTAGCGTTCCTTCTTGAACATCATTCCCTTAATATAATTTTTTAAAAATCTACCAAGTCACTCTGTTTTGAAAAATCACTTTTTCCTTTGTTAAATACACATGAACATCTTCAACCTTGCCTTAAAGAACCAAATTGTCTACCTTATGAAGATGCACTAGTCTTATATTTCATGCCGTTTCTTAAAAATTCAAAAACAAAAGCAAAGAAAGCCCTTTGCTATAATGTGATCACATTATGAGTTAAAAGTTAATATAATACTTTATTTAGTGAAGTTGTGATAAACTATTTTAGCATGCCTAGCTGAAAGTACTTGGGAAAATAATTTTCTTATACAGTGATAGCTTAACTCTGATACTTTTTTGCTATAAGAAAGAGTGGGGTTACCATAACTTTTATTTATCCCACATATATATTACTTGTTCTTATGTGCAGTTGCCTTTTGTATTTATGTTACATAATTTGCATAAGAATCCTTACTTCCAATCATCCATTTTAATTGTGCAAACTCTAATGCTTATCAATGTTCTCACATTATTAATTTTAATTTTCTAGCAAAGCTATCTTATCTTTTTACTGGATGAAAATAAAATTATTCATGACTCTCTTATGCTATCAAAGTTGGTTTACCTACTTTGAAAGAGACTGTTTACAAAATACTAACAGTTAATAAACTGGTAACTGGAAGAAAATCATTTATTAAGTAAAAAATTTCCACAAAATATAATAAAATATTTATACTACATATATTCTGGAGATATCAGTTCTAATAAGGCTTATCCCCCCTTAGTAACTGCAAGTATGTCATCATTATCCTCCACACCCCACCTCCATCTCACAGCTCAAGATATTTATTAGTACATCCTACTCTTTTGTCTTCCATGCAGTGTTATAAAATATTGGGCTGTAAATGGCTCGAATTGTTTTCTATAGTAAGGTTTCCATACATTTCACTAAATAGGACTTTGGTATTAACTATCCCGTGAGGTCACTATGATTGTTTCTAATTTTATGAAACTAATTAGTGATTAATTAAATATTGAATAACTACCCTTTTTCAGCATTCCCAATACTGTTTTTAAAAACTGAATGCATTAACTAGTGGCTTAAGAAAGTCATAGTAGAAATTTAACTTGCTACCAATTTATTTTACCAGTTCATTTTTCTTTAATCATTTTTATGAGCATTACATATGGAAAAGGAGAATAAGTATATGATAAAGAAAACTAAACATATTTAGCATTTTATGTGGTAGTTTAAACGTACAAATTTTCATAATTTTCTGTTTGAATTAGATCTAATGAACAATAAACAGAAAAGCGATATTAATATTTTTCGGTGATTATTTTGTTGTTTTCCCAGTTACATTGTGTGAACTTAATTCATATGGATGTGGATTTTTACTAAACAAATGAGAGGTATGTGTAAGACGACTGAAGAGTGGTGTTCCGTGTTTGCTTTCTCTTCTATAAACAACAAATAGCTGCATCTCAAAGTGAATAACCAGGAGTGAAATTCAGAGATCACTATAGGAACAGTAGTTATCTACTGCAATACAGAGACCAGAGCTAAAATCATAATCATAATAAATACAACAGCAAAGCTAGCTAGCAACTGTATGCTCCTTCCTGCAGAGGCCAACACTGGGTATCCATACCATAGCCAGTCTAACACCAAGACTACATCTGGGACTCCAGGCCATCCCTCAACCTTGAGTGGGGATCCACCTGCTTGACCTCACAGCAACATAGTTGTTTGTATGCTGCACTCAAGCAGAGCTGGGTGGGCATCTGAGGCCTAAGTCTGCTCCTAACATCAGTCTAACAAACATCCTAATTTGCCCAGGTGTGTTATGTTTTCACAAATAGGGCTTGACTTGCGTGAAAGCAGGTAACCTGGATGCTTGCACATTCACAGCAAAAGAGAGCTATCAAGTCCTGTCCCTCTTGCAGTAATAGCTGGTATTTTTCATGATGAATCTGAGCAACTCTACTAGGACCAAGAAATACCACAAATCTGTACTACTGCTAAAGAATCACCGTACCAGAGAAAACATGGTTGGGTCTGACGTTGTGGGATAGTGGGTTAAGCTAACACCTTCAGTACTGGCATTCCATATTGTCACTGGTTAGAGTCAGGCTACTTCATTTCCAATTCAGCTCCCTACTAAAATGTCAAAGAAAGCAGTGAAAAATAAAGCAAGTCTTTGGGTCCCAACACCGTGTGGCAGATCCAGATGAATCTCAGTGCTACTGGCTTTGATTTGGCCAGTCTCAGCCATTGCAATCAATCAAGTAATGAATCAGAAGACTGCAGAGTAAATTCTTTCTGCCTCTTCTTCTCACTGTTAGCATCTCTGCCTTTCAAATAAATAAGTACATCTTTAAAAATGCATTTACTTAAAGAAAAATAATCAACTTTTATAATGCAAAAAATGTTAAATTTTCTTTTAAGTAATTTAAACTTCATTTTTCAGAAAATTCTCTTCACTTTCATACATGCTCTTTTTAATTGGCAATTAATAATTGCATACATTTTGGATTAAATATTTAAGAGTATGCATATAATCACACAATTTCTGTTGTAATTAATTTATTCCCAAGATGAAGGGAGAGAAGCTGATTTCACAAGAAATTAAATTATTGCTCTAAAAAGCAAAATATCTTTGTACTGCAAAATGAAAAGTTTTTAGATATGAAGAAACTCAGGAACAACATTGTAACACAACAGGATATCCTACCACCAGCAACCCCGATATCCAAAATTACACTGCTCATATTAGTCCCTGCTATGATGCTTCTAATTCAACTTACTGCTAATACAACTGGAAAAGTGCTAGAAGGCTGCCCAAGAACTTTGACTCTTACCATCCATGGAAGAGACAGGAGAAAGCTCTTGCCTTGACTATTGGAGCTGTTTGATGAGTGAACTGATGGATAGAAACCGTCTCTCCCTGGCTGTCATTCTGTCTTTCAAGTGAATAAATAAACACACACACACGAATAGCTATTTACAGAAATAAAATGCATGATAACACTCATTCTCAGAGGAACCAAATCCACATTTAAAAATTAATTTATTATTTTTCTTTTGCCAATTGTTTTCAAAGATATTTATAAAATAAGAACCTTGTATGTGACTCTTGTGAAAATTAATTGAGGCACAGAATATGACAATTATAACACAAAGCTAATAAAGCATGTGGCTTATATTTATTCAGAATGCAAATATTCAAAATCATGCCCTACTTATTTAAAGTTGTCACCAAGGCAAAAATAACCTAAAGCAGCATTTTTATCATTTAATGTCTGAATTAGGACTCTTAAGATCTCTTAGATGCTTTCTCAGCGTATTAGATGGTGACAATATCGTTTGCTTGAAATGTTTACTATTACTGATGACAATGTTCTTTTTTTTTTTTTTTAAAGATTTATTTTTATTATTTTTTTATTGGAAAGGCGGATATACAGAGAGGAGAGACAGAGAAGAAGATCTTCCGTCCGATGATTCACTCCCCAAGTGAGCACAACGGGCCGATATTATGCCGATCCGAAGCCAGGAGCCTCTTCCGGGTCTCCCACGCGGGTGCAGGTTCCCAAAGCCTTGGGCTGTCCTCGACTGCCTTCCCAGGCCACAGGCAGGGAGCTGGAAGGGAAGCGGGGCTGCCGGGATTAGAACCGGCGCCCATATGGGATCCCGGGCGTGCAAGGCGAGGACCTTTAACCACTTGCGCCACCGCGCCGGGCCCGACAATGTTCTTAAGGTGTATTGTAACCAATTTTACTTTGGGGTTTTGAGTCACATTGGCTGTACAAATGGCTAGATGCATAAGTATACATGAGTAAGAAATACACACTCCCCTTCTCCAAAGACAAGGTATCAGGATGATAATAGAAGATTTAAAATGTCAAAGCTGGGCCCAACCCAGTGGCCTAGCGGCCAAAGTCGTTGCCTGGAATGCACCAGGATCCCATATGGGCTCTGGTTCTAATCCCAGCAGCTCCACTTCCCATCCAGCTCCCTGCTTGTGGCCTGGGAAAGCAGTTGAGGATGGTCCAAAGCCTTGGGACCCTGCACCAGCATGGGAGACCTGGAGGAAGTTCTTGGCTTCAATTTGTCGCAGCACCAGCCGTTGCGGTCACTTGGGGAGTGGAGCATTGGACGGGAGATCTTCCTCAACTTCTCTGCTTCTCTCTGTATATCTAACTTTGCAATAAAAATAAATAAAACTTTTTTTAAAAAGTCAAAGTTTGACTTTTTTGTTTTAAATTTGTGTGGTGAGTACTTCAAATATTTTACTTTCAGGTGAAGAGTATTTGTTTCTTGCTGGATACTGTGATGCAATATCCTAAGGTAGATGTACTAATGGGTTTGTTTCTCAATACATGTGATCCTGTTTGACAAACAGAGAAACAAACAAAGAAAACCTTCCATTTCTCATATTTCTAATAAAAAAAGGTAGATGACACTACAGTGGATGTCCATAAGTTCCCATGATCATGAAACTATGGACTAGCTCATTGGCAGACTTCACTGCTCACTGAAACGTGATGTGTGAAAGCAGCAGAGCTTGTCCAGCTTTCTTCATTGCAATAACCTAAATAAAGATTGCAATGAGCAAAAAGCTAGGATTTAGTTGAGCCTACATTCAAAACTAATATTCATTTTCTTCTTTAACATCCTTCTGTATCCACCATTTCTACTCATATCTGCCATTCCTACCTATGCCCTCAATGAACTATATTTAAAACATGGTATCTGATGGGTTAAGTGTTCTGTGAAAACAAATATGCACCATTACTATGTTGTCTATCTTAAATTATGGCTGTTTCTGAATAAACTGAAAAATAACAGTGGCTATCTGATAGAGCTAATAGAATAAAGAATATAATGGCAAAGTAATGCAGCTCAACATTTGGCATGGTTTAAAGTACAAAATATACATTACACACATGTCTGATAGTATCAATTATAAAAATACAATAATTGTGGCCCATATTTAGGTAGCTCTAACAGGGACATTTGCTTATTATCAGGTTCACTTAAGGGTTACGCTGAATCTGTCAGACACTAATGATTAGGTAAGGAATACAACACAAGGTATTCTAACCATTTTCATTCTCATTAAGAAATGCTGAATGTTGCACTATTAAAAATAAGGTTCCATTGAACAAGGACTCTCCCTGGTTGTCATGGTGATCTACACTCCATAGTTTTCAAAAATTACAGAATGCTAACTAGTAATCTCAGCATTTTAAAAGCTAAAGTACTAGCTTCAAATAAAAGATTCTGATTTAAAATATTATAGGTGGACAATGTTTTTATTTTCAAATCAATCCTGCCTTTTACCTCTTTTAAGTCTCTCCAGACAACACCTTACTATTTTCAGTGAAAGCTAAATGGCCCTCTTTATCATCAAACCATATCATCAAGTTAAACTGTAAAGGAGGAAAAAAATAAAGGTAGTTATATTTTAATATGAATATTTTAATTCTCTGCCTCTTACCTGAGAAAATTGTTTTATAGCATGACAAAAAAAAAATGGCCTAGACCAAAAAAAAACTTTAACAACCTTGCTTTTTCCAACCAGTAGCAATTGGAACTGGGGAGAGGCTAGACTAAGTCAGGCTGAAACACCCATTAGTCGATGCTAGGGTGAGGTGAGCCATGCCAGTCTGGAGGCAGAGAGGGCAGGGACTATGAGCGCCGGAGTCAGAGGATCTGGTGTGGCTGGGTCTGTCTGATTCTGTGAGCCCTCGGATTGGGAGGTCCAGCCAGGGTCTGGGTCACTTAGCCTTGGTTTGGGGCTTGCATGCGCAGTGGGCGCCAGGTTCACCAGCCCTGGAGGGTGAGGGATCCAGAGGAGTCTGTGTCTCCTAGTCCTGGTCCTTGGGTCTGCCTGCACAGTGGATGCTGGGTCCGTGAGCCCTGGAAGTGGGGGTTGCCAGGGGTCTGGGTCACATAGCCCGGACTCTTGGGCCCACCTATAAGAACTGGCCCTTCTCAGTAGAAAAGACAGAGTAGTGGACAACTCGCCCGGATCCACACAGAGGACACTGCAGCCCATGGGGGCCTGCAGAAGACATCTGTTACCACAGCAGTGGAAGGAGAGCACAGCAAATTGGACATTACCCCAGCCCAACACTGACAGCAAATATCCGATTGAACGGAGACTCTAAGGTGGACTATTGCAGTCAATGGATGTTAGAAGTGTTCTCTCATCCTTGGATAGGCGAGATCGACATTTCAGAACCATCTAAGGTGCCTGGGCAGAACCATCGGAATATACACCACATTAGGACCCTGAGTCGCATTGGGTGGCATTCCACATACCCGGGTGCTGGGGCAGATGGAAAGCTGGATGTGGTTTCTCCCATTGTCTCCTCCCTCCCCCAGATATAGGAAAAAGAAATAGATAACCTGGAAAAATGATCACAACCACTGTTCCCTAAACCTCAATTCTTCCCACGCTGTTCAACTATGTAAGCATCATCTAAAATAAAAATTATATATAAAAAAAAGACCTTGCTTTGTAAACACACAAGGAATTGCTTAGCCAAACCCATTATTTTACACAGGTAATGAAGGAAATACCAAATGGTAATAATGCTTAAATGAAAAACATGCAGATTATAAAATTGAGGAGGCATAATTAATTTTTTCCTGTTTAATTAAGGTACATGATCTCAGAGTTAAATAATTTTGCTTAAACATACTTTGAATCAACATCCTTATATTTAAAAAACACTAGTGCCCTCTGTCTCATAGGCATAATGAATAGAATAACTTGCATTAATAATAACTAAAGTGTAAAATTTAAAAACAGACCTAGATGGAATATTTATTCTGTTTCTTGCAATATGCTTATTAATTGTATACATTATCATATTTATTCTGGAAAGAAGAAACCTAATAAATTTTGGAACTTTCTATGTGAAGTTATATTACATAAATATGAATAGTTCTATGACATGTGAATACAATTAGCATAATTTTGTACACTTTTCATATTTTCACTGTTATATTATGCAAATAAATATTGCCTTGATTACACAACTCCTGAATTGTACTCAGTAAAATATATGCATCTGATCAATTAAAGAACAGTAAAGGAAACAGTGATACAAAATACAGCCAGGGAAAATCTTACTTTAAACAGGATATAATTAGTATAGAAAAACATAAATTCAATGCAGTAAACCCTTATCATGAGCTGAAGCTAAATTTTATTTTTTTAAAATAAGTTCCCAAACTAGAATCTGGATATTTGAAGCAAAAAGAGAAAGTTATTTCAGCACTTGAGAATTCACGTATCAAGACTCAGCAGATGGCAGCTTCCTGACATAAGGAACAGACTACAAAGGGTTCCCGCATTCCTCACATCTAAGTAGGTGACAGCAGAAAGGTAAGATTAAAAGGGTATTTTTTTTTTCCTGATTTTACCTTGTTATTAAAGTTTATCTCTTGAGGTCTTTTGCAGTTTGCTACAATAATCGTATTTATGTAATTATTCAGTTATGAATAAGATGGGAAATAATGAAAAGAATGTACAAAATATGGGAACTGTCAGGCCCCAATTCTGATTCTATGATTTGGAGACGAAGATCAGGACTTACAATATGAAGAGTATGAAGAATGCCCCACTGTTTCGCAGGGGTATAGACGAAGGATACAAATACCAAACAATTTATCTAATCATTTTGTTTTATCAGGTCACAAATTTAGAACTTGGATCCACTGTGAGTTGATTTTTGCATAACGTATAATATCGGTGTCTTGCCTCATGCTTCTGCACACACAGCTCCAATATTCTCCATATCTCCTCTTCAAGAGAATGTATTTTCTTCTTGGATTGGTCTCTATTCAGTTGTTAAAATTAGTTGGTAGATGTGTGGTTCATTTTTGAGATTTCAGTTCTATCCATGATTTTCATGTCCATATTTGTCCACTTTCAATCTTTGTATTATGACTATCCTGCAGTTTATGTTTAAGCCTAGTGTTGTGGTTTCTCCAGCCTGGTATTTGATGTTTAAGATTGCTTTAACTATTAGGGGTATCTTGGGTTTCCATATAGTTTTCAACGTAGATATTTTCCTAGATCTAAGGAGAAATCCATAGGTATTTTGATTGTGATTACATTAAATATAAAATACATATGTGATTATGCATACAACATATAAAGTATATGATATATATTTATATAAATAATTTATGTCATATAATATTTAAATTGCATCTGTTAGTATGGATATTTTGATGACTGTTTTCACTCACTCTTGACTTCAGATTCCTACAAATGGGTACTGGGAGGAAGAGGTGATGGTTTAAATACTTGAGTTGCTGCCATTCACTGGAAAGAATTAAAACCAAGATCCTGGTACCTGGCTGCTCTCTGACCTAACTCCAGTTGTGGCAGGTGTTTGGGGATTAAACCAATGAGTAGATCAACTTTGTCTTTCTGTCTCTGTCTTTCATGAAAACTTAAAATATAAACAATGTTGGTTCATATGACACAGAATGCATCTTTACTGTAATCTGCTTTCAAGTTAACATTTCCCTAGCTACAATTTATATTATTACTCAAGCATTTAGTCTTTAGATATTCCATGTACATTTTAAAATTATTGGAGAACAAATCAGTCTGAAATTTGTATGAAGGAAAAATGAAGTTCAGATCCTGGTAGTTAAGCTTACATGTGCCAGGATGCCAAACGCACTCAATTGGTGTTCAGGCTGCTCCACTTCCCATCCAGTTTCCTGCTAGTAGCCTGAGAAAGCAGTAGAGGATGCCCAAAGCTTGGGAATATGCGTCCACATGTATGGGAGACCCAGAGGAGGCTCCTGACTCCTGGATTCGGATTGGCTTGCTGCTGGCCATTGTGGCAACTTGCTTGGTGAGCCAGCAGATGGAAGATCTTCCTTTCTGTTTCTCCTTCTCCCTGTAAAAATCTGACTTTCTAGTGAAAATAGATAAATCTTAATAAATAAAAAAAGGAGTTCAGTAATGCAATGTTTATGCTTTTTCTGAAAGAAACCCAATTATTTGAACTTTAAGATAGCAAGTAAATTAACTAATGCATTCTTTGTTTCTCCCTTGAGCTTTAATAAGTATTCATTATGTATCAAAATAAAATTTTAAATAATGATCAATAATATTATTATTGTCTTTAATTATCTTATCTTTCTAAACTGAAATGTATAATTTATTGGGAAGCTAAGAAAATTACTTCATTTTTGTAAATGTTTCTTACTATGTATGAGTAATGTATGAGGACATATTTCTAGAAGTTCATTCTGATCACCCTGAGATGATGCAAGGAATTTTGAAAGACTGCTGTTAGGCAAATTATGCTTAGATTCTTTCAGGAATTTAAAAAGGTTTTTCTTTGAGGGATACCAAACAACACAAATACTCATGTGGAAACTTTACACGATATTATTTTAAGCAAATGTTGGTCTTACAGTTTCTAAAAGTGAGTTACTTCAAATTTAATCTGTAGGTATAGTCCTACTAGAATTACAGTGCTGTATCAATTAAATAGGAAGTCATAATGGCAGCCAGCATTGTATAGCACAGCATTGGTGGTACCAGCATTCCATATAAAACTGCTGTTCAAATTATAGCTACCCCAATTACAATCCAACTGGGTGGTAATATACCTGAGAAGGTCGTAAAAGATGATCATACTAGCAGACCAGCATGAAACACCTGGCTGCTGACTTCAGCATGGTTTTGCAGGGTTATCGGAGCCATACAACAAGGGTGGGACGTTTCTCTCTCTCCTCTCTCTCTCCCTCAGCCTCTGCCTGATTTTCCTCTCTATGTCTCACTCTCTTATTCTCCTTATTTATGTTCTCCAAATAAACACATAAATACCACACAGCAAAACTTTAAAAGTGTTTGACTTGGCAACCTAAAGACATCTCTATACTCAACACGAGTCTCCGTCTTTAGAATCACTGAACTTCCTGATCCCAATGCAGGACCCCAAATCCATGCCCTGACGCTGAGGGAGCATTTTGAAGCGTAAAGCTTACATCCATTTCCATCTGTGCTCTTGATCTAGGAGCAGTTATTCCAAATCTTGCTTACTTATGCATTAATTTCAGTCATGATGAAACATTAGACATTGCTTAATATGACTAACCTCCCAAATAATTCTCTAATCTAACAAGAATCCTACAACTGTATTTAATGGTAGATATTCTTCTCTTGTAATAGAAATTTCTTATTTTACAAATAATCTATATGAAATGAACATATTTTGTCCTTTTGTGGTGGTTATTTTTGCATTTCAATTTATATACTCAATGTGCTACATAAAATTATGGAAGTAAAATTACTAAGAATGATCATGCATCATCTCTTTTCTTCCTTTTACATTGTTTTAAGCTCTTGGCCAAAGTGTTTCCTAGGGATTGCATTTTAACACGCAGCAATGGGAGAATACATTTCCACTCCAGATTTTCTTTGTTTTGAATTTTTTGTTTTGTTTTTGTTTTTGCTTTTGTTTTATATTTTATTCTTGTTGTTGTTGTTGTTTTATGATACAGTCCCATAGGCTCCTGCTATTTCCCTTATCCCAGTCCCAATCCTCCCTCCCACCCCCCCCCCGCGAGTTCCTCTGTATTATTACTAAAGTATAGTTCTTCAAACACAGTCATATGTGTATCATTGCAGGCATGGACAGTGGCAGAGAGTCCAGAATCCTATTGTCAAGATAGTGTAAGCAGTTTCATTGTAAGTCCTTCTTTGGAAGTAGAGATGCGTACTACATTGTATCCCCACATCTGGATATGTGAGTCTCCATTTCACAATTACTGTATATCCCTTCAAATGAAAAGTCATAATACAAAATCAACAATAGAAAGAAAAATAGAAATTTAAATGCCATGAAGTTGAATAACATGTTACTAGATATGACAGTCTCCATTACACAGCTACTATACATCCCCTTTAATGAAAAGTCACAAAACAAAATCAACATCAGGGAGAAAAAAGAAATTAACAACACAATGAAGTTAAGTAACACACTACTGAATGACTAACGTGTAGCTGAGGAAATGAAAATCAAGAACCTTCTTGAAGAAAATGATGCTTCTGTATGAACCATGAGTCATTAAAGAATTAATCAAAAGAAAGTGTTTTGAAGAGATGATACTAACAGAAACCATCAAAACCCATGCAATATAGTTTCTGCTGATTTTTGTTGGTGAAATGTTGTCTCCTGTAGGAAACAAATAGACGGGTTTTGTTTTTTAATCCAGTCTACTAATCTATGATGCTTGATTGAGCTTAAGCCATTTACTTTCAGGGTTAATATGTATGGGTGGCAATTTGATCCTGTCATTTTAGGAATGGGTTGTTCATTGGATTAGTCTTCTGTTGTCATTTTGCTGGGATGTTCTTCACGTTTGCCTTTGTTTTCGGTGGGTGCTATTCTCTGTCAAGAGAACATCTTGAACTATTATTTGTAGGGCAGGTTTGGAAGAGGCAAATTCTTTTAACTTTTCTTTACCTGGAAGAATTTTATTTCATTTTCAAAGACAAAGGAAAAGCTTTGCTGGATATGTTATCCTAGGCCGACAATCTTTTTCTTTTAGACTCTGGAATATGTCACTCCATTCTCTTCTTGCCTGTAGAATTTCCTGAGAGAGATCTCCTGTGAGTTTAATTGGCATTCCTTTATATGTCAATTGATATTTTTCATGTGCATATTTAAGGATCTTTTCCTTATGTTCAATTGAAGAGAGCTTGATGATCATGTGTCTTGGTGAAGATCACTTTTGATCAAGCCTGTTGGGTGTTCTGTGCCCCTCTTGGATCTTGTTTTTCAATTCTTTCTCCAGATTAGGGAAATTTCCCCATATTATTTCGTTAAATATATGTGCAAACTCAGCTTCTCTTTCTGCACCTTCTGAGACTCCCATAACTCTTATATTGGGCCTCTTATTAGTGTCTTCCAATTCTTGAATACATTTTTGGCCTGACCCAGCTCTGCTTCCAGCTTTTTGTTTTCTTCCCCCTGATGACAGGAAATATCTTCCAAATCTGAGATTCTTTTTTCTGCTTGCTCCATTCTCTTTTGGAGACTCTCCACTGTACTTTTATTTTGCTCTACTGTGTTCTGAATTTCTGATGTATTAGATTTGATTTGCTGCTCTTACTTGTGTAAAATATTTTTTAAATTCTTTAAACTCTTGCATGAGCTTCTCATTGTTGATCAGAAGCTTTAAAATGAGTTTTCTGATTTCTGTGACCCCCATTTTCTTGATGTCTTCTTCAATTAACTCTGACGTTGACATAAGGTTTGCTCCTTTGCAGGGGAGTTTTCAGTAATATTCATTTTGCCTTTGTCTCTTCTTTTGCGCTTGGTCATTGTACTTCTGGTTAGCAGATTCTTCTCCTTGGGGCAGGTTTCTAATCTCTGTCACCCACAGGTCTACTGTATGATTTTGCTTATTGAAGTTGGTATACAATTCTTTGTTTGCAGCCAATTGTGCCATTCCTTCCAGCAAGTTCCAGGTCTAGGTTCTTATGTTAGATTTTCACAAAGAATTCCTTAGCCCCAACTCTTGGCTCACCACTCTCCACCTCCTGTGATACCGCTGCATTGTTGTCTCTGCAACCTTCCCCCCACTTCCAGTTGGAGCAAGTCCCAGGAATAGGGAGACACCAGGTGTCCTATATAGCTAAATTGTTGGTGACCCTGATCTTGCCAGAAGCTGTTGGACGTTAGGTCTGGGTGCCACGCAGACCAATTTTGACATGTACGATGCCAATGTCAGTATTATTTTCCTGCAGGACCACTGCAATCCACCGAATTCAATGAGTTCTTGCAAGCTCAGCACATGCTCAGTTCACTGTTGTCCTCTGCAATCGTAAAGCTTTTGCCACAGTGTACAAAATGGCGCCTGACATACAACTACTAGAGCTTTTGATCCACTGGCTGTCAAGTCTGAGGGCAACCCAGACCTGTCTTGGGTGAACCTGTAGAATGCCACATTGATGCAATTCACTGAGTCAGAAATGAGTTCATTCCCAGCTCAGGGTATGCTCATTCCTTTCCCTTGCCTTTGCCTTCTTATGCAAAATTGCACCCAATTCATCTCTAGGGGACTGACTGGGCTTTGAAATCCACCCTGTTCTCGCACTGCCAGTCTAGGATCTGCTACTCTGTCTCTGCTACTGGTCAAATCAAACACCCAGCAGCACGGACAATTCTTTGTCTGGGTTCACCTCCCAAGCTCCAACTGAAAGTCCCTTCCCATCTTGTTGTTGGTGGAGTTCCAGCTGCTGGTGGGTCAGATCGCTGTTAGCTGAATGCCGTTGGATATCAGTCACTGTAATACCAGACCGTTGTGTCTGCTGCTTTCTTGTGTCGGTCAGTCTCCAGGTACCCCTCCGGGTTGTTCTGTCCTCTCCTATTTCTTGGAATATGTCCGGATTAAATGTTTCTCCCTCCATTTAAATGTGTCCTTACCCGATTCCGCCATCTTGATATCCTGTTCTGAATTTTTGTTCAAGACTTTGATAGTTGGAATGCTCTTTACCTTATGGTATATGTAATTGTAAACCATTCTTTTCTTTTTTAAAAGACGTATTTATTTTTATTGCAAAGGCAGATACAAAGAGGAGGAGAGACAGAGCGAAAAATTTTCTGTCAGCTGAACTGAGGTGAAGCCAGGAACCAGGAGCCTCTTCTGGGTCTCCCACATGGGTGCAGGGTCCCAAGGCTTAAGGCCATCCTTGACTGCTTTCCCAGGCCACAAGCAAGGAGCTGGATGGGAAGCGGGACTGCTGGGATTAGAATCAGTGCCTATACTGAATCCTGGCAGGTTCAAAGTGAGGACTTTGCCGCTAGGCACTGTTAATCATCCTTAAATATTTACTATTTACCTTGAAGGTATTCTATACAGAAAAAAATGATGCATTTTAAAAAGACAGTAATATTATCTTGATTTAATAAGCTTAAATAGTAAGCATGAATCACATTATCATAGCATACTCTATAAACATATGCATGTCACATAAAAATATGAAGTTTAAAACAAATGAAGTAGCATCTTTTCAGCCTTATTTATTTGCCATTTTGTCCTCCCAAATTATACAATAATACAGTGAGAGTTATTTGTAACATTTATAACATTTATAAACAGGCGTTCCTTTTTCAGAGGTTATATTGCAAATATTCAATGGAATGCACTTAAGCCTAAATCAAACATTCATTAGAATTATTGTAATTCATTAGCATCTGGAATAGAATAAATGTAGTATAATTCAAATTTTAGATATATAAAAAGCATTAGAACGAGGGCAATATTACTATTCAAATTCTAAATGGGTAATGCAACTACATAGTCTACTGGTAGACATACAAAAGCTTCAAGGACTTTCCCTGAGAAAGGAGACAAGGTTTTAAGTTGGCAGTTGAAGACAGTTTTTAACAAGCCTTGCCTAAATTTCAGTGTCCTTTGCAGGTAAGACTTGTGACTTGGAAGATGAGTTAATATCCTTCATTTGCTAATTAATCTGTGCAAATATGTACCATAAAATAAAAAAGATAAAACTTTACCCCTCTTGATCTTCCATTAATTACAGACTGATGACAGGTACAGAACTTGTAATCAGTAATTTAATAAGGAGTGATTTGCTGAAAGAGAAGGTACTTGATTTGTATCCTCAAGTTTTTGCATAAATGGACTACCATAAAAAATGATTAGGAAGAGCACATGGAAGCAAAAACTGACATTTTTATAATTGCATAGGGATATATACAGATATTTATATTTTTCAAGTCCTCCAGTTGCTTGCCATACAGTCTAGCTAATCATTAAATCCATATTCTTTGATTTTCTCATCTGGGAAAATAGAAAGAATATATTTGTTAATAAGTGAATTCCTTTTGAGGATGAAAGATGGAATGTAGTAGTCAGCACATTTCCTGGCAGAGAGAAGACCATCAATAGACGGCCAGTCTTATGTCTCATCGGTGAGACAATAGGCAGTGTCAGCCTCAGGAGTTGGAAGGTTCAAGTAGAAATGGTTGCATTTAGAATCTTATTAAATGTATGACAAAATCCTACTCTAGAAAATTTGCATATTGGTTGGAATTTTTAGAGAAATCAGATAAATTACTTAGGAGAGAATGACCTACTGGTAGGATGGCTTTTGATGAGTGTCCAGTTGGAATTATGTAGTAACTCAGGTGAGAAACGTTGTGAGTCTATATTAAGTCAGATCCTGGAGACAGAAAAGGGAATATACAAATGTATAGGAGAAATATTTTATAGTACTTGGAAGTTCATCAAATTTTTTTTTTAACAAAATGAAGAATCTAGTAGAATGGTAACTATATAACTTAGAAAGAAATCACCATGCGACAACTTCTTTATAGAGGCGAATTCTCACAGTGAGAGTCCAAACAAGCCTTATTATCATGTCACAAGCGAAGGGGTCCAGACTCAGCAGAGTCTGCTCATGAATACTGAGAATTGTTACTTACTTAGCACCTGAGGCTTAGCCAAGGTTTGTCAGGTGTCAGAGTCCATCCACTTTCCAGAAAGTAATAAGTCTTCCTAATTGGAGATAATGAAACTGGTGAATGGGAATTACAGTCATTATATTAAGGAGCTGTCTTAGCCCATCAGAATGCTAAAACAAAACACTTTAGACCAAGTAAGTTATAAATAATGTTTCTCACAGTGTTGAAGACTTAACATTTCTAACAGTTCTCAATTTCTTACGCATATTTCTCATAGTTGTTAAGGCTGGGTATCCAAGATGAAGGCATGAACTCAGTGCCTGGTGAGGAGGCCTCTCCGTTTCATAGATGACACTCTTTCACCTAAGTCCTAACACAACTGAAAATACAAGCAATCTTTTTCAATCTGTGTAGTAAGGTCAGGGTACCAATCAAGAGGGCAGCTCCCAAAGGTCGAGCCCCTTCATTGCATGGGATATTAGGCTTCTCAGTATGAATTTGGTGATGTGAGTGCAGGTGCTGAGACACAATCAAAAGTATAGAAAGCTAAAGTTTGCCATGCTCAATTTGAGACACTACTCAAACATTAAAAAAAGAAGTGGAGTGATTGTAAAATTTATGAGATAAGTGCACTATGTGCATGAGTTGACTAAACTGACATGAGGTTAAATGACATGAAAAATCATTCTGAGTATTAAAAACCAAGGATTTAACACCGCCCTTCTTCCAGGGTAAGATGCATTGCTTTGTTTCTTCATCCGATAATGAACTAGGCAATCAATCTACCTAGAAGAAATGTTTTTCTGCATCCTTTATCCCAGCCAGAGAATTGTTTTAAAGTATTTTCTAGGTAGTTTTTATAAACTGCTAATAAGACTTAACCTTGTTATGCTTCTTTTTTTAGGTTTCTTTATTTTTAAAAAATTTTTTAAATCTTTCATGATGCAGTTTTAGTCACAGGAATTTTCCCTTCCATCATCCCCGCCCTCTCTGCCCACCCCTGTTTTCCCTTGTATTGTAATGGTAGTACAGTCCTTTCACAGCAGTTACAATATTTCAATTGTTAGTTTACTGCTGGTTTTCCCTTAGTTTGAATTTGTGTAGTTTGGAGAATCATTTTAGTAATTCTAATATGACCACTTGTTATCACTCGGCAGAATTTTAGTTGAAAGGTGAAAGAGTTCCAAATATTTTGGACAGGAAAGTAGATTGTTTTATAGAATCTTCTTATAATGACACCTGGCATTCTAATGTGTGGATGACATGCTAAACTGTCTGGCTTCACAGTTCTGCCCTCACGCATGTAAGCTTTGACCTATAGGGGGAAAAAAAAATTCTCATGGCCTTAGAAACCTATGCTGAAGCTCAGTCTACACTGTTCAGTATCACAGCAGGACTATCACAGCCCATCACTTCTAAAAATTAATGTACCATCCTTCACAAGATCCCCTTTAGACTAATATTGCCGAAGGTTAAATGACATTAATACAGAAGTTCATGACTGCATAATGCAGTTTATATTCCTGAGGACACACTTTAGCAGCAACATCCATTCTTCTCATATTCCTCTTGCCTTTTAGATGTAAAAATTGCTCTCGTGGAAAATGAGCATTTCCCAGAGGTACAATTCTTGGTGATGGGGCTATGTGGGGCACAGAAGTGATGAAATCTTCACTAAGCAACAAAACAGGACACGAAGAAGGCAATTGCAATATCAGCAGATTTAATTTGTAAAACTGTTTTCTATACCCTAACTTCTTCACAAAATGATATTTTGTTAAATTCTTTTTCACGTATGCTGTGTACCTGGAGAGCACCCTGTGTTTTTGAATGATAATGCTTGTGGGGTAGGTCTCTTATTTTTCTAGTTATTATATTTTCCTTTGCATATGACCACAGGTAATAGTATCCCTCAAAATGAGTTTAAGCCCAGATCACTCTACAGTTTGGGTGATATTGTGTTTCTGTTCTTTTATATATAAATATATTATAAGTTAAACATACACATACATATATTAAGTATTCAAGTTGTCCCAACTTAATTACTCATGACTAAAATATTTAAGTTCTAACAGACTCTATTTTAACTATAATCAACATATAGAGATCTCAGAAATGCTCTATTGCACTGAATTTAAAATTCTAGATTTATAGTATCGCATTTTCCACTTTACTAGATTTATAGTTTCGCCTAAACTATTTTAAATCTATTTTAAATCTGTAATGCTTTTATTCTTTCTCCTAGCAGATTCAGATTCTTGAAAAGTAGCCCTACTAATTGTCTTTCATAATACCATTTAAAATTTGAAAAATGTCATTATAGGCTGTTTTGTTTGGAAAATATTTAAACTATTTAATCCATTTCCATAACTTAAAATTTGTGATTGTAAATTTAATCATAATCATTGACATCAAATTGTTAGAAGCAGAAACCAACGTAAATACAATTTAAGAGAGAATTTAAAAAGTTCTCAAGCTTCTTGAATATTTTTGAAAGTATTCCTTCAAGTTCATTTCATTATCCAATATTATCTTTTCAAATATATTAGTGAAAATAAAGGCAGATATAATTCCATCATGTCATAGGTATCTTAAGGAATGTCTTAGAGCTGTGCTAAATAAAACACAGTTATATAGCCGAATGACTTCCTGAAATTGAATTAAATCTAGTTTAAGAATTTATATATGATTCTTTAGTCGTCTTTCTTTAAGAGGCGTAGCTCAAACCCTCTTCTGCAACTGTATGGTCCAGGCCTAGTGACTCAAGTTTCTAATGAATAGCATTTTTTTAATTACCTGAAAAATTTCTATACTAAGGTATAAAAGATAGTAGAAAAGTTTCTGTCCTCATTTCTTTTATATATACTTGCTTGGGGGAATCCGTCTACCATTTGTCATAAAGATACCTTAATAATGTAACAGGTAACTAACTTCTTACACCAATGATCTGCAATAAATCGCCTAGCAGATGAAGGAGCTACCTGCAAACACATTCCTGGGCATCCGAGTACTGCACGCCCCACGCAGCATCCTGACTGCAAGCTCTCGAGAGACCGTCAGCTGGGACCTTCCAGCTAAACTGCCCCCAGATTTATTCAGAGAAATTTTGTGAGACAATACATATTTCATTGTTGATTATAACTTTTGAGACAATTAAAAGCTACTGTTATTACTCCAGAATTTCTCAGAGCTTTTATTATGCTATGTGTGATAAAGGAAAGACATTCAATTCATTGAGAGGCACACATAAAATTTGTGTTTTTCAAGAACTTTTATTAGGATTAAAAAATAGTCTCTGTGTAGAAAACTGTATGTAAAAAAAATCCAAACTTTAGCAATACCAAAATGTACCAATACTTACTTTTCATCAAAATATTATATCATATTAATTATCTCATTTAGGTCATGATGATTATTGAGTCAAAGGAAATGAGAGTCGTTTCACCTCTGAAAAATTTGATGTTCCTCGTGGTAGACCTACCATGGCCGAGTTATCTAGGAGACAGAACACTCTAATTGGTAGTAACAGGACCAAGCACCCGTTCTTTTAAGTTAAAATGAAAGAGCTGAAATTGTTGATATGTGGACCTCTTTAAGTTTCAAAATCTTTAATTGCAACACATGAAAGAAAAAGCAAGAAAATGAATATTTCCCTGAATATCTGTATTAATAGATATAATTCCCAGATTTTAAAGTAACTTCACATTTTATAATAGCAAGAAGCCAACTATTTAAATCATAAGAGGTAGTTTTAAATTACTATTCCAATACTTACCTTACAACTAAGTTGGTTCCATTAGCAAGTAAAACAAATTCTAATGGTGGACTATAGACACTTATTATCTCAGATAACCCAAAGTCTAGAAGACAGCTGTTACAGAATGAGTTAATATAGTGGGTCAGTGATGCAAGGGACTTGATAATGTGTTCTGAATTATGAATACGGAACAGGTAATACTAAGCATTATAAAAACCAAATGCTCTTCAGCTTCCATACATGTTAAATAAAACTAGCATTTATGTAAAGGGTTATTGCGATTAGTTTTAGCTGACATCCCGTGCTTGTTGGTATGCTAGCAAAGATCTCTAGGATGAGTTCATACAAATATGTGTGGATAAATAAATGTGGATTCTTACTCTTTCACTGTCAGAGATTTATTTTATTTCAAATATTCTAACTTGGTAAACATGAAGTGACTCAATTGTAGATATTGCAAAGACAGACAATTGCATTCTGAATGAATACCCTTAATTTTCCTGTTCTCCTGTTTGCACGATACCCCCTAAGGTCCATCAACACATCTAAAACGAAGGTTGATCTACATGCCAAATTTCAATTCACATGCTTTGCTTTGAATTTGAACAGCTGTGATGTGCAAGTACAGGTTGCTGTCTTGCTGCAAAAGTTCACTTGGGCATAGTTTTGTTATTATCCATGAGGACAGGTGGTTGGAAAGCAGTCTGACACTTGTGTACACCCGGGCGAAAGCACAGCAACTGCTCCACCACGGGGCCACTGGAACTCGAGCTAAACAGTGATCAGTGCCGACATCAGAAATGCAATGCTAAATTCCTGATTTGACTTATAGAAATGCATTTTAACCCTACTACATCTAATGCAAAGCCGCACATGGTATATTTTTAGCTCTGTGGAGGAAAAAAAAAAAAGGCCCTTGATTGTGTTGAATCTGAAGGGATTTGGCGCACTGCAGCTGCATTTCTAGTGTGCGAGCATTGGGATGTCGGTTTGTCAGGCATTCAATTAGCTTGCTTCCCAGCTGAGGAACAGCCAGATTGCTCTCAATCTGGTCACTCTATTGTGCTTAGGTGCCTGTGTTTACTAGTTCCTATGGGTACTATTTATACTCAGGAAATTTTAGGACAGAATTTTAACATGCTTGGGGCAATTAAACAAATGCCATGTATGAACTAAATGTAGTATGGCAAGCTAACTCCAGAATATGCACTTTCTATCCAGTTAGAAGTAACTGAAGAGAAAGGCATTTTGCTAGTAGTGAAGACAACACTTAAGAACCCCCACGTATAGGGCCAGTGCGGTAGTCTAATGGCTAAAGTCTTCTGCTTGTGCGCGCCTGGAACCCATTTGGGTGCCCTATCCGGGTTGCCCCGCTTCCCATTGAGCTCTCTGCTTGTGGCCTGGAAAAGCAGCCAAGGACAGTCCGAACCTTAGGACCCTGCACCCACAAAGGAGACCAGGAAGAAGCTCCTGATTCTTGGCTTCTGGCTTTGGATTGGCTCAGCTCTGGCTGTTGCAGCCACCTGGGGAGTGAATCAGCAGAGGGAAGATCTTCCTCTCTGTCTCTCCTCCTCTCTGTATAATGGACTTTTTCCAATAAAAATAAACAAATCTTAAAAAAAGAAAAGACTCAACATATCACATTGAGTAAAGTCATTCTTGCTGTTACCACACTTTGGAAGGTAGCAAGTAATGGATGACTTATGGGAGATCTGAATTAAACCATTTATTCAAGATTAAATATATATATTATATCTACATCTATATCTATCTATCTATCTATCTATCTATCTATCTATCTATCTATCTATCTAGGAAAGGTTTATCTACAGAGAGAAAGATCTTGTATCTGTTGCTAATTCATTCCTCAAATAGCTGCAATCACAGGAGCTGAGCCACGCTCCAGGAGCTTCTTCAGGGTCTCTCACATAGGTATGAAGTCCCAAGGCTTTGGGTCATCCTCCACTGAATTCGCATTGCCACAAGCAGGGAGTGGGATGAGAAGTGGAGCAGCTGAGACACGAATCAGCACCTATACAGAAGGTCAAAACTTGCTGGTGGAGGACTAGCCAATTGTCCAATTGTGCCAGCCCTTGGATTGGGAATTCTTAAATTCTGGCTTTGACCTGGCTCAGCCACGGGAACTGCAGCCTTGTAAGGATTGAACTAATGCATAACTCTCTCTCTTTCTCTCTCTCTCTCTCTCTCTCACACACACACACACTACATGTTTTTAAAAGAAAAATTAACTTGGAACTCTTAAGCTTTAAGTTTATTTTGTTCTACCAAACGCATTTTGATATGACACTCCAGGAATTCAGAGGCAAGAAATATGAGATTATAGTTTCAAAATGCATAGAATGCATTTTTTATCAAGTATCTTCATTCAACTTTTCAAAAGCTTTTGCCCATACTTACCTTAGGCTCTGGGGAAGCTCATGGGATTTTGATGCTAGGTCCACAAAAAGTTATTCATAAAAGCCAAGATGGCTCATACATTTTGGGCAAATCAGTACTTTTCACTCATTTGTTTGTATTCTGAGAAACATATGTGTTTGTGTATATATATATATTTTTTTTCCTTTGAGAAAAATTGTTTTGTTAAAATTATTAATGACTTCCAAGTTATTCTCTTTAATGGGTACCGCTTAAATGTAGTCTTCCGTGGCATCTAATCCTCATGTAATAAAACCTCATTTACCAATAACATACAGAAACAGCAACAAAAACTCTTCTTTTGATTCCTGAGAATAGCTGAGAACTACTGTCTTAATTGTTTTATATCTTTGTGGTTGTTCCTTCACAGATGCCTCACAGATCTCTTCAAATTACAGTGCTCCAGGGCTTTTCTCTCATTTTTCTATTATCCTTTAAAAATCCCATTTTGTGTTGTTTCTCAAGATTTTATGTTATTCTCATTCTTAAATGAAAATATCTTTGCTCATCTCCTTTTGTATGCATAATTAATCTCTTTTTAAAATATTTATCTATTTATTTTCTAATTACAGCAAGAGAAGGGGGAGGTTGGGGAAGGGAGACAGACATAGAGAATATTGCATGCACTGCTTCACTTTCCAGATGATCGCAACAACCAAGGTGGGGCAAGACCTGAATTAGAGTCCAAGACCATTAAGGTTGCCTAGATGGGCAGCGGGAACTCGAGTGCATAGTTCATGTTCAGTGTTTTCTCAGGTGCATTAGCAGCAGGCTTTATGAAGAATGCAATATCTAGCTCTCAAAAGTCACTGTGATATAATATAAAGCATCCCAAATGGTAGTTTACACCAAGATATCACAGGTACACCTCCAAACACTTTTTAATTCAAATTTGATTTATTTGAAAAACAGGGAGACAGAAATCTTCAATCTGTTAGATGGCTGTAATAGCCAGGGCTGGGCTAGGCTGAAGTCAGGAGCACCCAAGTCAATGAGCGTCTGCTAGGCTTGTGCAAAGGACCTAAGAATGTGGACTATCACCTGCTCTTCTCAGGCGTGTATTCTTGTGAACTTGAAGTGACAAGCACCCAGGTACTCCCAAGCAGGATGTTGGTTTTACCAGTGACATTTAAGCTCTGTACCAAAACCCTCTAGTGACTGTTGTATTCTACTAACTCGTATATGTCTCCATTATTTTATTTTTTGCTCCAGGCAGAAGAGCAGACAGAGCTGTCATCCAAGGCTGATTATCTCAGGTCACTTTTGAGCTTCAGACCCTGCCACAGTGCTCCACTGTGTTCACATTAGTGGCCTGGATGCATCCTTATTCTCATGCTGTGGGTTTGATCTTTTGTAGACTTTGGACTTTGCTTCTCGATCCTCCCCATTATCTATCCTGTTCAGCCACTCAATCCATGCATGCATTGCCTAGTGCGTTTGAACTGGCCCCATTTTTTTGTTGACCCAGAAAGCCACAAGTCTTCATGTTAATTTCTTCATATGTCTGAAATATCTATCAAAATACCATCTTATTACACCTGCCTATCTATTAAAAATTAAAATCTATGTCTTTACTAAAATCACTTTAAGTCATCACACCTTACTTTTTGTTTCCATCATATTTATCATTTAGCAATATTCTGCAAATTTCATTCTACTCTATTTATTTATAATGTCATTGAATTTAAACTTCGTAATGGTAGGAATCTTTGATTCACTGATGGATTCTAAGCATTTTTTAAAGTGCCTAGTACATGAGAGATGGTAAATTACATGCTAAACTAATTATTAAAAATTATTCCATAATTTCTTAATAAATAACTTTAAAATAGCTATGGTTTTATAACATAACACATATATAAATAAATCCATTAACATAGTCATTAAACTCATTAATAAAATGTGTGTTTTACTTTCGTTGTTATCAGTTTCTGAGGGTATTTATAATTGCAATAAGAGAAAGCAGAAATTTAAAGTATAGTTATTTTAAATTTTTATTTTCAACAATATAAATGAAATTAGTAGATAAAGGATAGCATTAAATGTTCTCAAAATAGTACAAATATGTACTACAGAGTGTATTACTGAGTACTGAAGGAAATATATGTATTGTACTTTTAGTAACATTTAAAATTTAATGTCAAACATAACAAATATTACACAAATTAACAAATCCACAGGAATGAAAATAACAATGCATTCTTGGAAGATCACTATGAAAGGGACAGAATGATCTGAAAATTCAATCAGTCACAGAAGAAAAATATTTATTTTTGTATATGATTAATGGTGTTATTAGGAGGTTATTGGGACCTCATTTTTCTACTCTGTGGTGGAAACAGATATTTAGTAAAACCTTTGCTAATACAAAGAATTCCCATACAGCTGAGTGCGCAATGCAACAAAATGAAGGGGTGAGCTTCCCCATCCAGTTTCATCCAATATGTTTATTTTACTTTTTTATATATAAGATTTGGTGTGAAACTTATAAGAAACCCACTAAAACCCACATGTTACCGCTGAAGTATGAAATCTAAAATACCTTTCAACTAAATTTGCTTTCAGTTATTTCATGTACTAGAAGCCATTGTGTACAACGAATTATGCTAAAATGATACAGGAAGACATATACGTACAATCTTATATTTCTTTTCACAAAAAGGTGGTCTTTTTTGCAGAACATTACACTAACGTATAGGTTATCTCATGATAGTATTACTGAGAGGCTCAGAAGAGAATATGCTATCATTCATTGTCTGAAATTAATCCTTTGTGTTTTGTTGCCTCAGTGGCACTGTCCGAGGTATGCAGCAATGAGAACAGCGGAGTCCTCACTTTACACAGAATCTAAGGAAGTAGGACTCTCACGGATTGGCAACCACCACAAGTAGGAGTGCTTTGGGATTGCTTAAACCTTCTCTGTAAAAGGAGTCCTGAAATGGAGATTATTTCTCATGGGCTGATTTTAGAAACCTGGGAAATGGAAAAGAACGGTTGCTGTCTTGTGCACTTAAGAAGAAAGAATTGTCATCAAATGAGATGGGTTTAACGCTCTCTGGAATGGTTACTTACAGCACAAAGCCCTAAGTCTTTTCCCAGGAAGTCAGGAATTTATTATTCTCAGGGTAAAAAGAAAATGTGTGTTACCTTTCAGAATCAATATGTGCCAAATCATATTTCTTCATGCTTAATATTTTTTGTTAAAATCCCAAATAAAAAAAAGAAGGGGACCAAATCTCAACCACAAGTAAATACATATATATATATGTATATATATTCCATTAAAATGATTGTAATATTGCATATTTTTACACATAACAAAAATCTACGAAGGTTATTACGAATTAAGCGTAGTCATTAAAGTTGCTGTTCCACTAAAAGCTGTATCTGGTGTTTGGGTTTGTCATCTCATATTAGGATGAAGAAATTATATTTAAAAATTCTTTACATGTTTGCGATTTGATATGTCAGGTGTTAGAGTTTAAATGTTAAACTGCCTATTTCTGTCAGTGTTCATCTTGCCTCATTCTTCCTTTATTTTGCTGCCATTAATTATCATACATCTGCTTTAATGTGTTAATTTTGGCATACACACATATACATGCATGCATTTGTTCTTCCTCAGATTGGGAGAAAATTGTCATTATCAGGCGTGAAATGTAATTTTGTCACTTTTGTCACCTTGCCAATGTAATCATAAAAATTGGTTATTTGATGAGAATGGACAGCAAATATATAGAGAATGCATTCTAGAAAAATCATTTACAGGATCCGTTTTCATTTATCATCTAATCGTACAACACTGTAATGCTCTTATATATCATGTCAGTGCCATAGAAAATAAAATAATGCTAGTTGGAAGCATTTTATATTTCTTCTTGGTATGAATTTAAAGGTAATCATGTTCGATGTTCATGTTTGCTATTTCTTTTGTCGGGGCATTTGAATATTTGCACATTACTGTCACCTTTTGAGAGCCTGTTTTTGAAACCATGTGAATTATTCACACAGTATCTAATTTACCCTGGGAGAGGGGATTTCATTGAACAGAAGTATAAACCTTTAATAAACATCTGTTTTTAAAATTATATTTACATAAGTAATTTAGGATGTCAAGAAAACATGCGCAATTTTCTTTGCACAATCCCATGGCAATACTCAGTTGCCACTCAACAATTAGTTTGTATAACCTCTCACAAACACAACCATATCTGCCTAAATTGTAGTCCTCTATGTAACTAATTTGCGCTGTGCACCAATAAAAGTCTGCTTTAAGTTTCCACTCAAGTTTACTACCTAAGAGTTTGTCCCAGGAAATGTTAGTGGCTGTTTGTTGCAAGTACCACTAGGACAGCTGCGATTGCCATTGAGTAACCCTGGAAGTTTGCCTGTGATTTTTGATTTATAGTCAGATTAGAACAAGAGAAGACTGAAGAAGTCCTCCAGGAAGCATTGGAACCCCTGAACTACCTTTGTTTGCTGTGTCAGAGAGATGGAGATTTTTCTTTCTCTTTTATGGTAACTTTGTGCAGCTTTATCGTGTCTTTCAATTTTTGTCACGAGCAGCCATGATAGTCTTTCTCTCTGAGCACTTATTATCTGAGAAACTAATGAAAGCGTCTGTGTGCTACATCTAGAGTTCCTCCTGGCAAGTTTGCATAAAGAACTCCGGTGATGCTATCTTGCATTCTAGTCTTGGCATTTCTTTGGTATCCCCTTGCTTATTTTTTTTCTCTTGGAAGAGCAGGGTCCCTTTGATTCTCACTAGCCCCAGTACTGACTCTCTAAACCTTAATATTCAGCAAAACTAATCTCAGTCCACACCCTGGAGAGTGAGTTTTCTGAATGTCTCCTTCAGACTTAAGTGATAACAAGATCAATGAAATTTCAAACTAATATTTCTCCAGTTACTTAAACTTACAAATTGTGGCATTTTACTGTTTGCACACCCATTTCTAATTCTTCAATCTGTCAATAATAAAAACAGTTTTTATTATAGACAACATTCATTTAAAGATTAGTGTTAGTTCTTATTTAAAAAGTTCAATTTAAAAGATGACACTTTAGTATTCAGAATATAATTTTCAATAGTGATATTTAATTGTAGGCCTTTTGTATTTAGTATCATCAAATCAAATAATTGAAATCAACCTTTCAAAACTCCAGTCTGAGTATTATGCCACTAGATGGAGTTTTGGGTTTTGAATTGGAGTATTTGGTACATACTATAAAATTTCATAGAAAATTATTTTATGTGCTTGTAAATATCAGGGAAGAGCCACAAACATGTTGGACTGGCTTTCTGAACAGATTTCTAGGCTTTCAATAAAACTTATTTATAAAATCTATTTCTAATTAATTCACTAATGAATAGAAATACTCATAAAACATAGTATAACATTAACTTCAGAAAGTTGACTGTAAAAATCATGTGGAAATCTGCTTAGTTTGGCTATAAACTGAATTTGACATTGTGCAAAGACATTTGGCTTCAGTTCACACGTGTTTTACTGATGATTGACCTTAAGATTCAGGAGAAAAAAGCCTGTTTCAACTGGTTAGTCAGTGTTATCAGCAGCCAGCACATAGGCCAAGAGTGTGCTGGTGACAGGCACCAGTAACTCAGGCTTTCTTCTTTATTAACCAGAAATTGATTGAACTGCAACCTGCCTGGCAGCATTTTAGGAATTAGCTTTGTGTAGCATCATTGGCACAATGTCTATATGATTATTATTTTTATAAGAGATAGGGGCAGGGCAAATATGCCAGAGAGACTCTGTGTGTGGGCAAACTGCACTTAATGGCATAGACTAAATTTTTAAAACTGGGTATATTGCTGTTAGTATTTTTAAAATGTTCCTTTAAGCTAACCCAATCATGAAAATCGCAAAAGTATATGAAAATCCAAATTTCTGTAGTTGAATGTGGCTTGATGCTTGGAGTCTTCTTGTGGAATGCCATCAAGCAGAAGAAACAGTCCACTCCACAGGAAATAGAAGGGTAAATGGGACACCCAGAAGCTATAAAAATTGAAAAATTTTGCCATTCAGCAGCTTAGTGAAATGAGGGATTAATTCATACAAGTTGTCCTTATTAAAATTCTCTTAGTCATCACATAAATGGTTGTTCTAGGGAATCTTACAGGACCAGTTTAAGACTAAACGTTTGTCTCAGATGTGTTATCTTTTTTTCCTTTTATTAAAAATTTATATATATTGTTGGAAAGGCAGATTTATAGAGAAAGGGTGAGATAGGGACAATTCCTCCATGTTCTGGTTCATTCCACAAATAGTTGAAATGGTGACAGATGAGCCAATCCGAAGCCCAGAGCCTCTAGCTTCTTCTGGTCTTCCCACGCAGGTCCAGAGGTGTCATGTTCTTCTGCTTTGCCAAGTCATAAGGGAGCAGATGGGTGGGTACTGGAGACGCTTGGACATGAACCGGGCCTATATGGAATGTGGTTCTTGCAGGTGGAGGATTAGCCATTTGAGCCAGTGCATCAGCTCCTCAGGTGACTAATCCGTTTACTCCAAGATTTTAAAATGCATGCAGAATGCAAAAAACAATTTATTTCCTACTTGGATTACATTACACTTACCTGTGGTTAAGCTTTGCTACTTCATCACTGTTTGACATATCTCTCCTACATGTTTCCTACCTTTGAGTCTTTCAAACATAAGTTATTGATGACTTTGACAACTCTGATTGAGACTGTAAAAAGTAAAGGTATCACCTTAGATCCAACTCATATCTTACTGAATAAATTAAGTGCAGATAAGCTGCAAATCAATCTGGGCTACCTTTTTTCTGTGATTAATTTCTCTCTTTCATAATTGAAGTGGGGAATCGATTCAATCTATTGTATTTTTTGGTTGAGGTTAAACAAAAAATACATTAGAAATCACTAAGCCTTAGCCTTAAAGAAACTTTTTTTTTTTTTTTTTAGAAATTTTCCTAAAGCTTGTATTATAGTAGTGCATATTTTGTACATTTCTGTAGGGGGTAGAATTCCCAAAATACTGAGTGAACAAAATTTTTTAAACACTGATTTAATCTGTGTAGAAAACTGGTGTCTTTGGAAAAATAATGCAATGGACCATGTAACTCAAACTACAAAATTTAGGATATCTCTCACATAATTACATAAACATTCCTAGTTTATTTTTCTACTTGTTTGCCTACTTGAAGTACAAATTCAAATGCTATTTTCTTATGAGGAGATTAACTTTAAAATGTTTTATGTAGTGCAGATCAGCGTTCATTTAAAGATAAATAAGAAAAGTATGCATATTAAATCCAAAAATTGTGTTACTAAAACAAATTTGAGATACACAGAAGATAGTAAGCATTTGCACTAATACTGAGCTCTAGAGGAAAATAATTATAGATGAAGGATATCAACTTAATATTTATCTAAGTAGAATGTTTAATAAGTGATATATATATATCTTTGGATATATACTTATCCATATAGATATAGATATAGATATCCAAATATAAGGAAGCCAATACTTGGTACCTGTACTGATAGTCCTTGGTGAGGATCCGGGAGTCTCCAGGGTTGAGATATAAGCCTCCTCCTGTCCTCCTTTTCCTCTCTGGGCTCCCCTCCTGCTCTGTGCATATGACCTCTTGTTAAGAGGCTATCAGGATCACTCTTGGATCCCACTGTGTGTCTTCATAATTTTTGCTAATGCAGATTCGAGTTTGCTGTATGTAAGTTACTTGTTACAATCTTGATAGATTATACTTAATGTCTTCCTCACACCTTCTAAGAAGGTGGAAGATTTCTCTGCTCTCCCGACACGTTATGGAATAACATAGGGATGGAAAAGCATATCAGGCCTTTCAGTTCTTTGATGTAGAACATGAGCAGTCTGTCTCTCATTGATTATTGGTTCATTGATTACATCACAATATCTTATTGCATGTGATACAGGCTGTTTGAGGGTGTAGTAATATTACAATTTACAGATAGACACAGAGAAACCAATAACACATTTTTAAAAGATTTATTTGTTTCTATTGGAAAGGCATATTTATACAGAAGGCGAGAAAAATACCTTCCATCCACTGGTTCTCTAGCCAAGTGTTTGCAACAGCTGGAACTGAGTCAATCCGAAGCTCCATTACTTATACAAACCTCATACTTTGAATCTATACATACTACTCACTTTCAAAATTAAAACACATAACGATTTTGAGATAAAAATACTCCACACAACATCAGTCTCTTGATAGTGGATTGTAAACTCTCATATACTTTCATGTTAGCAATATGATTCTATGGTTTGTGCCTCTTATGTAAAGTGTACAAAAATATATTTCCAAATACTGTTAGGGAAGAAACTCAAAGAGCATTCTAGCCATAATAAATGCACAACCAATTAATCATTAATATTTATCAAATAACAAAACCTACTGGAGTCCAGCTTCAGCTGAGTTCAGAACTCAAAAAGGGTGTGTGAAATAGGTATAGAGAGAAAAGAAACGGACCACTACAATTGCAGGATCATCATGGACTATGCGAGAAAGCTGTCTGCTTTATTTATACAGAAGTACTACAAAGTTTTCTTTTAGGAGCAGTTTGACATAGCTGCAAGGGAGCCACAATTTACAACAGCTAGAGGGATGAGTGAGGGAGGATTGCACATTCCTTCATTATTTTGGCTTTCCAGGCCCCACCTGCTCTCCTCTCTCTAACCTTGGCACCGACTGTGACAACCAGACCCCTATCTTAAAGTATCTATGCGTTAATAAGTTTGGGCCTTTGGTTTATGGGGATCGGGGTCATTGACATTAGTTGGTCATTAGGCCTGCAAGCTCAGCCATTAGGGTCACAGTAACAGGATAGCCTTTAGGGTCACAGTAGCTATATTTTTTGCCATAGCAGTTTCTGCTATCACTCCCATCACTTCCATTAGTGTGTAAAATTCTTAAAAAGCTATTTCCCAGAAGGTGTGCTACATGTCTGGGCCAGATTCTGAGGCAATGGGTAGCACACAATAAGGTGTCCAGATTGGGCTTAATTGTATTCCTGTGCCCAGTTAAAGGCCCATTCACCAACATTAACTCTCAAGCTTACATCAGTTGCATAAGCCATCTCACAGGGGCGAACAACAATGCCTCAATAGATTACAGAATTCTTAGTGGGGTGGTTGAGTGTCCATGCAAACAGGGGCTGAAACAGCATCAAGGTGGTCAGAGAGAAATCCACCAGGCCCTGCCAAACAGCTGGAAGCTCCCCCGGGTCCTGCCAAGCAGGGGAGCTGTTTTCTTCACACCTTTGTGCCATCCACACCTATTGCATGGACCCCAGCAAAAACCAAATATGTTATTTAATAATAAAACATTGATTTCTTGACAGTTAAAATGACTTTCTCAAATTTATTTTCTTATCAATAGTAGTGACATTTTGAAAGAAGTGAAAAAAAAAATACAGTCAATGATTGTTAGGGAAATATAGAGATAAAACACTAGTTATGATTTAAATGACCGTTAATATTATGCACAATTTCAATTGTACCACACTATAAAATATAATCATTGGAATCACATTTGTAGGAATAGTGGCATTGTATAAATCTCTAAAGGATAATAGAGACAGTCTAACTTTTTTCTTGAAAATCCTCTTAGGCTGCAAAGCAGCTTCTTGACTTAGACCAGAACTAGTTTCCTTAGTTAAACAGATTCAGCAATTTCTGTTGTTTTCATTAGCCTTTCTTCTCCTTTTACATGCACATTTTTGCATGTATTTCACTCATTAAGAAGACAACATAACTGTTTTCAAACATTTTTATTTTTCAGAAAGATAGAATTGAAAATATTCCTAGATAGTGACAATTTGTTTCAGAGTAACAAATGAAATATTTTTACTGGTCTGTGTTAACATGACATTTATCTATTGATTTGTATAATTTATCTATGTTTCTAAGTTATTTTATTGAATTGCTATGAGAAACCGTATAAGTAGCTTGGAATTCTTCATATCACACACATAATACAAACAAACATACACACATTTCATAAGTTTATTCCTTACCTTGTTTTTGTTGCATTTACACTTACTTATTACAAATGTATTGTATTATTTACTGATTATACTATGCTAGAATTTAATGTCTTTAAAGAAAGAAAACTTCTCCATTTACATCTCTAGCCTACAGATTCTGGATTGTAAATTAGATACAGTGTGCATGTAATAATTGCTTTTCTTATTATCATATGAAATCATCAAATTCCCAAATCATGAATGAGAGCATAGAACTTGATTATTGAATAACATGTCCAGTGTCTCACCACTAATGGAAAAGCTAGACTGTCACCCAAGTCATCCTAATTTTGTGTATATATTTTATTTCTAAATCAAAATTAATGCATATAGTGGTGGAATACTTTTGTGTTTCATTTGCCTTAGGATTTATTTGAATCAGAAATTCAGAAGAGAAGACCTTGGAATAAGTGTATTTGAATTAAAGCAAAACTACTGAGTATTCTTTGTCATTATTTTTCAGTATTGTCCATTGGCTGTTTGCCTGTCTACACGATGGGTTAGAGGGCCATTAGTAGTACGTAGCATTGAAATCTGCTTTATGTTTAACAGTTTGAAATCACTAGCCCGCCCTATTCCTTATGCCTATAGCTGTTTATGAGAAAGAAAATGTACATTTTACTAAATACACAGTCCTTCCAGAACTAGTCTTTTCATTGCGGCTGGTTTGTTTTATATTTACAATGTACTTCAGACTGTGAAAGAACATGGATCGACAGATTTAATGTTCCTGAAACCTCACCCCCCATCATCTTAAACAGCTTTCAGAATTGTCTATGCAAAAGCAGATATATGATTATAATCATTAAAAGGCCGTGAAAAAAGAGGACAAAGAACTTAACAAACATTTATATTCACCCACAAAGCATTTTGTCTTTGTCAGAATTTAATTTAAAACATCTCTGACATTCAATTACTCACTGTAGACAGACTCTGAATCAGATCATCTGCTGCCAAAGCTAAATTATCAAAGAGAGAGACATAAACCTGAGTGTTTCCTGCATAATGATAGCTCATAATGATAAAAAATTCTTCCTAAAGGCATAATATACTGTAGATATTAGCAGATTCCAAGAAGAAAATGGAAACCTAAACAAATATGCTTGTATACTACAGAACAGCAAAGTACCTTGAGAAATAAAGTTGAAACTGTTAGTCAAAATTTTAATTGGATCTAAACTTAATTTAATAAATTTTATGATGTTATTTCACCAGTGTAATCCATTTGTTAACATTCTTTTGAATTGTCTACATACCTATATATATTATCCTGACACAGTTTAATGAATATTCAAATTTGATGGGTTTAAAAAGATTAACTATATATAGCAATACTGCTGTGTATTAAGGATAGTAAGTCATGTATTAAAATGGAACCTTCATTAACAATGGTGAAAATGTCCCAAAAGGGTGTTTCTGAAACTCCAAGACATTTATATCATATCTATAATTTTCTTTTTAAAAATTAGATACTAAACACTATGGCAGTCATGAATAAGATATCACAATCTGTAATCACTTGAAATATTTTTACTTCATTTTATTTATCATTTTAGATGTCTCTGTCGATTATATTGGCAGTGTTTCCATAAATGTATATTCTTTTTCTAAGATTTATTTACTTTCATTGTAAAGTCACATTTACATAGAGGAGAGACAGAGAGAAAGATCTTTTGTCTGCTGGTTCACTCCTCAAGTGGCTGCAATGGCTGGAGCTGAGGCAAAGTCAGGAGCCAGGCATTTCTTCTGGGTTTCCCATGTGGGTACAGGGTCCCAAGGCTTTGTACAGTCCTCAACTGCTTTCCTAGGTCACAAGCAGGGACCTGGATGGGAAGCAAATCGTTGCCCATATAGGATCCTGGTGTATGCAAGGGGAGAGCTTTTATCCACTAGGCTATCATGCTGAGCCCAAATGGATACTCTTGATCAACTTCTCTACCTAGGAATTTCAGTATTATGTTGAATAAAAGTTGAGAAATTTGCCATGCTGATTTCATTTTAAAGATTTTATTCTATCTGCCTGCAGATAACATGATAATTAGAGTGAATACTATTTATCTTCCTGATGGATAATTAATAACCTGTGTCACTGGAGCCAATCTTTTTTTGGCTGATCAATGCTTTCTGTCCTGTAGCTCCTCACTGGTATGAACTATAAGATATATTTTAAAAGAAAGACAACAACCTTTGTTCTTCACCACTGTTACCAACTGCATTGGGTGCATATACTGTTTCCTTTTCTTAACACATAGTATTTCTTCTCCTTTATGCTATATTCAGTGTCATGTCATGACAATAACTGCTATATAATCTGAATTTCCTTTGGGGGGAAATATTTTCATTTTCATATCATGAGAGTGAAAAAGAATTTAAATACTATTTCACTATTTCCTTTTATATTATTTTACTTACTCATGAAAAATTGGGCATCCCGTCTGTTCCCTTTTTCTGAATAACTATAATGATTTTCTGTCTGTGTATGAGTGTCTGTTCTGTGAAGACAGCACAAGTGTTATCTCACAGCTCTGGGTCATGACTCTTCCTCCTAAATGTAAGCAGTTGGTTAGAGTGGATTCTGGAGAATCTGGAGAAGGAAATCTTTCTTCATTCAAGGGTTTGCCATAATATTGTTCGTTATGATTGTGTTACTGACGCTAAGTTTCTTGCTCACTTGTTCCCGGATCTGAACCTGTCAGCAACAAAGTTGCCGCTGGTGAACAAGATGAGAGGACAATTTTTTTTTTAACTTAAATTTTATTGAAAAAGTGAGGCAAATTTCCCAGGAGAGCAGCCAGAAGGAGCTTCTCCAGCAGGAAAAAGTCATTGAAAGGAAGTGACCTTGGGAGGGTTGACACCTTTGGGAAAGTTTGTATAAGACATTTGAGAGACAAAGAGAAGGAAAGTGAGAGAGAGTGTGTGTGTGTTTGTGTGTGTGTTTTGTGAATTCATGCCATGTTCTTAATTTCCATTTCATTGTAACTTTTTACAGAACTGAGAAAAAAGTTTGAGGAGTTTTTTGGCTTTTCCTCGGTCATATTGGTGACACACCAGTCCAGCTTCCTGTGCTTCTCTGTAGCCTTGGCACCAGAACTTGCTTTTCTTCCAACCAACCAACAAGATCCTTTGTTGTTTGGTTGGTTGGTTGTACGGTTTTCTAGCTCAGGGCTGGTTTCTCAGCTAGGTTAAAAACATACTTGACATTAGCAGAGCGGTCCCTTTGCTCTCTGTTTTTGCAGTACCGCCTCTGATTCATTCTTTTCCTTGTCTGTGCTGGAGTCCCAAACCGCTGTTTAGGAATTGGGATGTAACTCTTTCTGGCTACAGCCAGACCACTGCCATGTAGATCACAGGTTTTGATCCTGAGGTCCATACAGTAGGTGTGGAAGGCACGAAGGTGTGAAGAGAACCACCCCCTGCTTGGCAGGGCCTGAGGAGCTTCCAGCTGTTTGGTAGGGCCTGGCAGATTTCTCTCTGACCACCTTGACGCTGTTTCACTCCCTTGTTTGCTTGGACACTCAACCACCCCACTAAGAATTCTGTAATCTATTGAGGCATTGTTGTTTGTCCCTGTGAGAAGGTTTTTACAACTGATGTAAGCTTGAGAGCTAATGTTTCTGATAATGCCTTGGTGAGTGGGCCTTTGACAATTTACACACAGGAGCACAATTAAGCCCATGCCATTTCTGGGCAACTTATTGTGCACCTACCCATTGCTCTGAAATCTGGCCCAGATGTGTAGCACACCTTCTGGGAAATAGCTTGATATATATCCTGAACATTAATGCAAGTGATGGGAGTGATAGCTGAAACTGCTATGGCAATAAGTACAGTTATTGCTATCTCAAAGCTAGCCTTCTTTGCAATTTTTTTTTTTTTTTGCAGCATAGAAAATGTAACTGTTTTAGCCGCTTAGTGTTGAAGTAAAAATAGAACAATTAGTTGTTTGTGTAGAGGCTTGTAATGTGTCTGAGTTAATAAAAAGGAAAGCTTCTTCTTGAGCTGTAGCAAGAGCGCACAAAGTGACAGTGTGTGTCTTTCTTTATCACTGACTCCACGCACCCTTCTCAAGCTCCGAACTCGGCTGTAGCTAGACTCTGACATTCTGACATGTGATTGACCCAAGGTTTTACTTGTCTGAAATTATTGACAATAAACAGAGACTGATACACTGTGCTGATCGCTTATCATTACACATGTGCCTTTGCTGAGGCAAGAAGATGGTCTAAGGCTATATTAGTATCTGCACATTTCTCAGAGGTTTTAGGAAGTTCACAAATCTACAATGTTTAAGGCTGATTTGTTCACTAGCTGGTCAACAGCACCTGTTCAGTTTATACTTGAGCAATGGTACAGGCATGCAGAGGGGATTTTCAGAAGCTGTTTTTATTAGAGCAGTTATCAAGCAACTATGGATAGGACATCTTTTTTTTTTTATTTATTTATTCACAACCTCTTGGCTTCATTTAACTGTGTTCAATGTTGATTCTAATGACATCACTTTAATTTTTAATTTCTCCTGAATAAGATCCTTTTCTGAGCATATCATGTAGATAACTATTATTTGTCCCTTATTGTCAGGTCAGATTTGATTCAGTTGATGAACTGATCCCGCCGAGGGAGAGAAATATGTGACGTTCATAAGGCAGTGTCAGTGACCCATTTAGCTATATTTAAACAATAAAAACTTTTAGGACAGGCATTTATAGGCAACTATACCTGTGTTTCACTGGCAAACTTAATTTTTATCTAAGTGTCATGCCAGTGTTATCCTGTTGAGAATTGTATTTCAGTACAATTTTGACAATCATTAAGCACAATACTCAAAAATATCATACACACACACACATACACATTAAACAACAAACCGAATCCTAATAAATCTAGTTTACATGCTAAAAATAAATAATAGGGCTATCCATTTCATACTTAAAATTAACACTCAAGGCTAGCAAACTTCATTCAAATATTTTGGAATAAGTATGTCTGAAAAACATTTAATACTTTTAAAGCTTGACCTCTTTAAAGAATTTATAAATTGAAAAGAACAAGAAGCATAAATTATTGTCTCTTTGATATGAGTTAACACGTAAAATAATCTGATAAATTGGAATAATTTAGCAGTATCTGAATGAGGGTGGGAGGAAGAAAGCATATAGCAAAAACCTTCATGCATTGGAAGAGGATAAGATTTTAACCTCTAGCTAGTATATCTTTTATATGAATGTTTAACTTTATCACATAAATTGTTTACAAGATTTATTTCTCACAAACCTTCTGTGACATGCACCTTATACAACTTGTTTGGATATTTTGGCCTTTTGACCTATATTTTCCATTTCAGTCTAGAGTAACCTAATAATTTTACTTTAGAAAAACATATGAAAGTGAAAAAAAATTAACATTTTTCACTAAGAATACGTTCTTATGCTTGTAATTCTTTATTTTTTCTCTCCAGCTTTTGATTTTCTTCATCTATATTTGAAATAATCCTTTAAAATATCTAAAAAGTAAGACACACATTTTAAACTAGAAGCATATATAAAAATTTCACCTTAGTATTTGTCAAGTAGTATTGAGTTATTTTGCCAAACATGGCCTATTTCTGAAAACATACTTGGTAATAAATACGAATGGTCCTTTTTTATTTCTAAATAGAATGTAAGGTGTTAAGATTAATCGAGTGTGAGACTTAAAATATCTTATATGCATTTAATAACTTATATTTAGAGTTTTGTATAAATAAATAAATGGAGATATAGGGGTATGGTTAGAATTTTGACTCATTTTTCTGTCAGTGAAATTTCTATGAACTTTTAAAAAAAGATTTTAAAATTTCTATTGTAAAATCAGATTTACAGAGAGAAGGAGAGACATTAAGATCTTCTGTCTCCTGGTTCACCCCCCAAATGTCTGCAACAGCCAGAGCTGAACCAATTTGAAGCCAGGAGCCAGGAGCCTGGAGCTTCTTCTGAGTCTTTCATGCGAGTGTAGGGTCCCAAGGCTTTGTGCAATCCTCTATTACTCTCCCAGGACACACTCAGGGGGCTGGGTGGGAACAGCAAAGGTAAAAACCAACCACCACGTGGGATCCCAGCAAATGCAAGACAACGACTGTCCTCACTAGGCACCTGTTCCAGGCCATCTACAAATAAATTTTTGTACTTAGTACTCAGACCATAACAAACATTAGATATTTACCTGAATTATTCTTGAATAATTATGTAACTTTAATAGTAATAATAAGTTAGATATTTCTTCTTATCGATTGCTGGTTTTGCAAGTCTTAAGGATCAGATGTACTCCAGCTTGTTGGGATGAGATGGAAATAGTTTGGATTCTGTGCTGCCCATATGTAAGACACTATGAAGAGAAAGGCATTCCTGTTTCTACTGCCTCCATCTGAGGTTGATGAAGCAGCTCTTTGATCATCCCTCTCCTGGCCTGATTGGGGGTGATTACCTGGGGTGGGTGGGGAGGTGTGATGTCAATGGGAATTCTCTGCCTAGAACTTGCCACTGTTAGTCATGCAGAGATACCAGCAGGCTCTCTTGTGATTGACCTCAGTGAGCATACTCCTTCAGTGTTGAAAACGGCCAACACTAGAATCCAACATCTGCTGACCTGAAGGCTGAATTGTAGAACTAAACCTTAGAAACAGTTTCAATTAAGTTTTTGTTCTTGGTTTAACAAGATGAATGAATACATTTTGTTTTTTAAATAAACTGATTCGCTTCCAAAGGTCTGACTGATAAGGTTTAGGGATTCAGATTTGGAGTATTGAGCAGAGAAAGTCAGGAGAGCTTGCAAGCCAAAGGTGCCAGAGGCCATAGTGTGGAAGAGTGCACAGTCTTCTAGAGAGAGAGAGAAAGATGCTAGCGTTCCTCTCATCTCTTTTGGAGAGTCCAGAACGGCTGCTATAGTTGTGAAGACTCCCAGAGGATGCCCTCTGGGGGACGCGTCTCACCGTCCCTCCACTGAAGAGAAAGGCGCAGTCAGAAATGACAGGAAGAAGAAACAGAGCCTGCGTTTCTCCTACGTAATCAACAAAATCCTTCATGTACATTTTGCTTTCATACATACTTTCTAGCTCACGCCAATTCTTTTACTATGCTAAGAAAATGTTTCACATTACCAGAGGGACCCCTTTGCTCTATTTACATTGTTGCTATTCCTGCTCCGAGGCTTTACGTTTATAGAACTGAAAGCATAATAAATCCACAGTTATTCACTTTTAACAATGTGAATGAAGATCATTCATGTTCGCCAAAATCTTGGCCACAACCTTCAAGCGGTGGCAGAAAATTGCCCAGCCATTTCTTGACTGATGATGAGATCACCAATAGGGAAATATCTTCCCTTCAGGTTCCCGCCCAGATCAGGAGCGCTTAAAACCCCAAAACCCTTCCAAAATTCTTTGGTGTTTCTTCATCCCACCTCCTGACCCTCTTCTGGGAGGTGCTTTCCTCTCCCTTCTTCTTTGTACATTCCCTTGGTCACTTTGCAAGTAAAATTTCTGTGTGCAACTGTTTCCCTGCTTTTTATTTCTATATTAAGCCGAGGAAAGAACCCACTGAGCTTTTCTTTTGGGGTAGTACAAGTTATTTGGTCTTTGAATTTCATTTCAAAAGGGGACTTAACGGGGAAGAAAAAAAAGAAGAAATCAAAACAAGCAAAAAAATCTATCAATAACAGCAACAAAAACCCGTCGCTGAGTCATCTGTTCATATATAGCTATCATTATTGACAAGTATGTACAGACACGCCAGGAACATTGATGAATGACTTCTCACTCTTTAGTGTTTACCCCTTTTTTAACAACAACATTAGCTTGTGTATGCACTCTTTAACATAACTTAGAAATACGTCGTGGCGTGGGCATTGTGTCTCAGTAGGTCTAGCCTCAGTTTGCCACACACATATGCTGTATCAGAGTGGAAGGCCCAGTACTTTGCTTCTAATCCATCTTCGGGCTAATACATGGTAGGAGGCAGCAGATGATGGTTCAAGTACTTGGCACCTTGCCAAACCACATGAAAGCAACAGGTAGAGTCCCAAGCTCCTGACTGCAGCCCACTGGAACAGTGGATGTTCTGGAATGAACCAACAAATGGAAGATAGCGCTTTCACTCTTGCTCTCACTTTTTCTCCCTTTCTTCTTCAAGTGTCTGGAAGTAAATACTAAATAAATGAATGCTTTTTAAGTGTGTGATAGTCAAACTGACCTAAATTGTTGGGTAACCAAAAATATGGCAGAGATTTAATTAAAATGGTCATTCATAGCTAGAAGGTCAAAAAATAGTTCTGTTTTATAAAGACAGTGAATCCCATGTAAAAGATATAAGACTTCCAATCAGAGTGAATAATAAAACTCTTAAAAACTCTGTTATATTTTCCATATATAGGATAAATAGTATAATTGCTAGAAGCAGAATGAAATGGAAACAGGACCCTTGAGGCTTCTGTAGCAATCACTACATGAGGATAAAAAGGAATTTTAATAATTGTATATGTTGGCAGTTTAAAATATAACACAAGCAATGCCTTCTATAAATACCATGATGATAAAATTGGCAAATTTTCTACTCAAAATAAAAAAAAATTTCTATGCCCCCCACTGATGATTTATGAATTAAATTATACAATTGAAATAAAATCTGACCTCAGACATAATAAATCACACATTATAATGGTATGAAATATTATAAATCACATAGAAGAAAAAAAGCTGTACTGTTTGGATGTTATGACCTAGTTTAGTCAATTTTGTTTCCTGAAGCAAAATAAGAGAATTGAAATATTAAGCAATTACTTTCAGAAAGTTAAAAAGAAAAAGGCTAAGATGTACAGGAGCAATAATAATTGCTGTCTTTAATTTATAAGACTGGACCTACCTAGACCATTCACAGCATAAAATTCATTTTTTTTACTTGACAACCCACAGATTATCTGTAAAGTACAAAATTTATTTCCAAGCTTGCAGTTTAAATTCAAAGTTCTAAAATGCCAATTTCACAGGTAAATAAAGAAAGGAGAGACTATAGCTATAAGAAAATACTAAATAAGTATAAAGAGATGTGGTTAGGCACTACAAAATTACAACCACCCAAATGGTGTGATTGGGCATGTCTTTCCAGTCTCATGGTAAGCCAAAAATTCAGAAGGGTGGGAAGGCACTTTTGACCTTCTGAAAGTACATTCTGGGCAGAAGCAAGCATTTTATGAACTTCTGAAAGGACTCCTCTGATTGCAACAAATTCCTTAACTATTTATTACTTAACAACTGATTCTTTACCTACTTATTAACCCATCTGTCATATGGTCCCTTCAAAAGCATGGTCCCTAACTGCTGTCAGGGTGATGAGGGCTGCTTCTTGCTGAAAGCTGGTGGGTTTAACACAGATTTCTTCAGAGGTGTTGTCTGGAGTGACCCCTGGAGCTTGAAGGCTTCTCATGCTTAGTTCTGGATAACAAAACATACAGTAGTTAAAATCTCTCTCAATTTAGTTTCATGGGTCCAACTGGATACTTCAAAAATGTTGAATATTTGAGTTTAAAGGTTAGTTGTGAAGGAATTGTCAGTTTTAAACCTTTGTTGAAGGTTAGTTAGATTGAAGCATTTTAATTAAAGCTGTAAACTAGATCTAGCCAGTGTTAAAATTAACTCTCTTAAGGCTTAAAATTTGAAACAATTAGAGCCTGGCATAGTAGCCTGGAGGCTCAAGTCTTTACCTTGAACATGCTGGGAGCCCATATGGGTACCGGTTCTAATCCTGGCAACCCTGCTTCCCATCCAGCTCCCTGCTTGTGGCTTGGGAAAGCGGTTGAGGATTGCCCAAAACTTTAGAACCCTGCATCCATGTAGGAGAACTGGAAGAGGATCTGGGCTCTTGGCTTTGGATTGGCTCAACTCCAGCTGTTGCAGCCGCTTGGTGAGTGAATGAACAGATAGAATATCTTCCTCTCTGTCTCTCCTCCTCTCTGTATATCTGACTTTGCAATATAAGTCAATAAATAAATAAATTTGAAGTTATTAAACTCCATAAACGCAAGAGATCATGAAATTTTGAAAATAGATAAGTGATTTTTATTATACCAAACTGCTGTGAACACTGGGAGCCTCAGGAAATCATTTAGCATAGATCAAGTACAATACCTATTATTATTTTATTGCAATTAAGTCCTTATGTGCAGCTAATTTCCCCACAGCCAAGTCCTTTTTTCACGATAAGTTTGCACCTTAAGCCAAAGTGCCAGACACAATGAGTTACTTAGGAGTTCCTTTATTCCAGTAGGGTAGGAATAGGAGCGGTGATGGAGAGGGAGAGAACAAGAAGGGGAATGTCTCCTGCCATGGTGGCAGGATGGGCCTGCAGGGCAGGGAAGGAAGCAAAATAGAGCCGGGCAGGTGAAAGCCAGGTGTGGAAGCCATAGCACACACAGGAGGAGAGAGGAAGACAAAGTGGATGGGAGGGTGGCCATGAGGGATTGGTGGATGGGATTGTTTGAAGCACAAAGGATTGGCAGGTGGGCGGGGATGGGGGGGACGGGCGTGAGTGATTTTTGGGCAACCAGAACAGCACAAACTTTGCAAGCCATGGGTAAGGTGAAGCAGATATCTAAAATAGCACAGACTACAAAGTGGCAGAGGCCTTCAGGACCGAAGTTTGAGTCACACCTCACATTCCTCCTTTTTGTTATATATAAAGGAAAAGGTGCATTGTTCTCCTCCAGGTGTTCTTCCAGCTGCATTTGGGTGCAGTGTTCTCTAGGGGTATCATCTCAAGCTGATGGGGAAGAAATGCGAGATCAGGAGAAGCTCCTAGCCCTGCAAAAGAAGCTGCTTAACAGTTTGGCTAGAAAAAAAAAGTTTTGCATTTGAGTGTGGATGACATAGGAATGGAGGGAGGGTTACTTACCAAAACTCCTTTTGAAAAGGTGGCTTGAGTTCTTCTTGAGATCCACAGGAATGTATAGTCTCCATGAGTTTGTTTTGGTGAGGAGGTTTTCGGGGGGGGCTCTGTGGTGGCAGGCAGAGCATCATGGCAGGGTTGACACTCCATGCAAACTCTGCATTACAGCCATTCTTGGATGGAGTGTCTGCTTGGCATTCCAAGGTACTGAGGTCACTTCTGTTGTATGGTATTAGTGGGGAGGATTAGGCTAGAACATGCATTAAAAATCAGTTAAAACACCATCTAATGAGGTGTTGAGAAACAGGATGTAGAAAGAAGAAATAAAAATAACATGTATCATTGTGGGAAAGAGAAATGATTTTGACTATACTGTGTTCTAGCGGAGCTAGTTTGACCTGCTTCTAGTCCAGTGCTTTTTCCCTCCCTCTGCTCATGGGGACTCTGGCTACTGTTAGGAACTAAGGTGTCTGTTCCAGCTTTTCTGAGCTGAGTAGGAGCAAACTAAGGGCCTGAGGTAAAACCAGGGCTCCAGTAGAAGGTGGCTTGAAGGCTCCAGTGCCAGCTAACAGAAACAGTTTCTGAGGTCTTATATATACCGGCACTGGAGTTTCAAGTCTGAAGGCACCCAGGAAAGTTCTGCTGTTACCTAAATTCAGAACTGACAGAAAGGGTTTGATAACAATGTGGGTGTTAAGGGCTGGCCAGGTGTAAGGCCCAGAATCAACTAGCTCTCCATGCGGGACACTGAATGGGACACCATAATGGAGGTGTGAAACTTCATGGGGAGACCTCCCATTGATTCCCATTACCTGGCTGCACAGAGAGGACAGCTGGCAGGTATCTAAGATAGTACAGAGTCCATATGTCGGAGGCCTTCAGGGCTGATGGTCCAGTCATTCCTCACAATACCTCTGATGGCTTGTCGCAAAGTATATACAAATCATATTGCAGATTGGAACAGATTTAAATTAGTTGTGACTTACAATAACGCAACAATTTATAGCATTTTAGCAAAATTTCATTAAACTTTATATACATTAGGGCAGTGGTAAACAATTAAAATGCCCTCTATTTTAACAATGATAATTGGAGAACAGAAGAGTCTTAAGTAAGTGAGCAGAGAAACCCCTGTATCCTAGCAAGCATATATAGGAATTGTCCTACTCTCATAAAACCTAGGAAAGGAATTTAAGAGGGAAATTGGAAAGCAACCCTGTACTGGCCATTGATACAGGCTGCGCAGTTACAGCTCCATCAACATTCCCTTAGATACTTCAAATTTCCATTCTTGCTATAACTGCAAAGCTTGAATTGACTCAGATTCTCAATCAATCCTCAGAATTCTAGACAAATTGCTTAGCTTCTGTGAGCCTTTTCTCGCCCACTGAGATATTAAACTTAACAGAACTACAAATGCCATCCATATTATCTCAGGATTAGAAAATGTATCACCTTCCTGAAGCCTGAATCCCCTCTAGAAATGTTCTTAGATTGTGATAGTTTTAGTTGTGGAAAATTTATTATTGATGCTCAATCAGGTTCATATTTGCATATCTCTGTGCAAATCCTTGTATGTGTAGAATATAACACATTGAATAACATGTGAATATCCTAGTTGATTGACCACACATTGATAAACTAAGACAGCATTTGTTGTCGATAATCCAACATATATAGTTTAATTATTGTGCTACAGAGAGATATTTATGAGACGTGAGCAGAATGCCTTTAAAATTAAGTATTTTTGTTAAAATGAACATATTAACGAGTGTTAAAATTAAGTTAAGATGTGAAGCTGACTTTAGACCATGTACATCAGTAGCCACTCTACTTGCTCTCACCACATCAATTTTCTTAGAAGACAATTTTGCAAGATGATTCCATGCCTCTGGCATTGTACACATTTACTCATTTATATCATCATACACTTCCTTTGTTATTTTCCTGAATCTAAATAGATATTTTTTTTACTTAAAAAATAAAAATAACAATAAAAAGAAAAAAATTTAAAAGAAAAATTATGATATTTAACAATAAATTTACAGTTTATAAACAGTTTTAGGATGCTAAATGGCATTCACACAGCACTTTAGTGTAGAGTCCTTTATAAAGAAGTTAGAGTAAAAGCCACCTTGTCCCAAGATCCCTGAAAACACACAGAATAGAATAAAACAAAATACATTGCATATATATATCAAGTATCATTTGTGCATCATGTGATTATAAAGGTTTTATCTGTCTATTATATGTTAATGAAGACTTAAGGAAAAACATTAGAAAATTTGAGTACCATTTGCAAGAAAGTAGAATTGTAATTTCAGTAGAAATTTACTCTTCCAATGTTGGGATTCTTCTCCATATTTCATAATTTATATTCATGTTCTCTGGATTTTCAGGAACTAATACCATGTCTGGGGTTCAGAATTACTTCTGCTTGGAATTAACTAGCCCCTTTCCAAATAGTTCTCATAGGATTATGCAAAGCAGATCTGCTGTTAAGCATATAAAAACAGTTTGAAACTAGAAATCTCCCAAAAACTCTACTTGGAAAGCAAAGCTATCTCTCTATTTGGATATTTACTCTATGCCTCTCCTGGAATTATTTGCACATAGAATAAAAGTTGTTATTTTATGGAACCATTGGATATCCTGAAAGTGTAATGTGTAATCTTGAAAGCATTATGAATTTGCATAAATGCTGCAAGAATATAAAATACATCCTGAGTTTTGGTTGTAACACAATGTCAGTGGCAAATTTATAGGAAGTATTAATCTAACAGTGTTATGAAAGGCACGGCTATCAAAATATATCCATAAGGGAAAAGACCCTCTTCTCCACTTTCCCCAATCCTTTCTTATCTCTTCAAAGTGAGAGTTCAGGGCACAGTGCTAGTAATACAAAACAAATAGTCTTGAAAATAATGATGGAATAAAATTACTTTAAAGAAGATATTTTAAACATCTCCTCCACTTAAAATAAGTAGATTATCCCTGCTTAGTTTTTTGTAAACATGCTATTAATTGTAAAGAAAAAAGAAAAAGTTTATCAAGATAAAATTTTAACGCATATAATGGCTGTATAAGGCAAAGATTTGTAAAGAATAAAAATGAGTACCCTGGTTGTAGCATCTTGGTTTTAACTGGGTATCTGCAGTACATGCTGTGAGTCTAGTGGAGATGCTCATAATTATGTCAAATTAAGTATGTGAAAGTACTATACAAAATGATAAACCTTGATTCTTTAGATCATGTCAGCACAACCTAAGAGACAATAGACATGCTTCCTAACTTTCATTTTTAAGAGGAATTATTAAAGCTATCATATATTTGAATGAAATGCATAGCTAACTGAATAGTTCTTTTTAAAATAGTTCTTATTCATAACATATTTATTTAAAAGGAACAAGAATAGGATATTCACAATAATGCTTAATCTCATCTTAATATTCCAAGGAAAGCCTAAGTTATTCAAGCACTTTTTATAGGAGTGAATATCAGTAATCTGGTTTCACTTGTATAAAAGTACTTATTAGCTCCATTGTAATTATTGTCTCATTATCATATTGCTTCAACTACTGGTACTGCCTAACAAATAGCTGTGCGAGGAAGAGCCTTATGTCAACAGAATCTCTATAGAATCCTCATTGTACCCAGTTGTTCTTTTAATATTTCATAGGCCTATATGTAGCTGTTAAATAATTCAAGTCACCTCTTTTTCTTGAACATTCATATTTTTTTTCATGTGTTTGTCAAAGTGCCTGAAATGTGGTCTTCTACAAGAAAGCTTACACTGGATTAAGATGCATGAGCTGAGCTCAGGAGTAACTGACAGCATTTTCCAGGGGTGTAAACTGGCACTCTCTCCATGTACCTTTGCAAAGGGAGATTTTGCCTGCATTGGGAAGAAAAAAAATATCTATATATGTATACATATATATTTTTACATAATATATATAATATACATATATATTTCAATAAATATTGCTCTTCCCAAAGCAAATGAACAAAACTTCCTCTGCTAAACTCATATGTAAATTTGTCTCTTTAAATGTTCCCCTAATACATTTTTTGTTTATGTTAATTGACATTATTAAGTAGAGATGTCTCTTGTGGTTGGATGGTGGAGTATCCTGCAGCTTTGTTAGTGTAGTATAGGGCTCATAAACAAGCAACATCAAGGAATCATCCCCATGTGAGCTAAATCTAAAAAATGTCAACTAGAAATGCCTTAATAAAAGATCTGAACTCAAATTTGATGAAGGGCCTAACAAGAAATCAAAAAGGATTTTCCACATCCAAATTTTATGATATTTACTCCCGAAGACCACTTTCAGTAGTTTAGAAATTTACAAATGAGGAAACTGAGACTTCACATGAAAAATACTTCATTCTTGTCTTCAGAAGATCCGCTTTTCACATCATTACCATGATCAACTGCATGGAAAGTTAATTAAAAGCTCATGCAGGGCCCAACATGATAGCCTGGTGACTAAACCCTTGCCTTGAATGTACCAGGATCCCATATGGGCACTTGTTCCTGTTCAGGCTGCTCTGCTTCACACCCAGCTCTTTGCTTGTGACTTAGGAAAGCAGTAGAAAATGGCCCAAAGCCTTGGAAACCTGCAGCTATGTGGAAAACATGGAAGAAGCTCCTGACTCCTGGCTTCAGATTCGTTCAGTTTTGACCATTGCTGCAACTTGGGGAGTGAACCAGCAGACTCTGTCTCTCCTTCTCTCTCTGTAACTACCTTTCCAATAAAAATAAATAAAAATCTTAAAACAAGCAAACAAACAAACAAAAACTCCATGTAGGTCACTCATTGTGATAATATCTTCCCACATCCAGCCTCTATTATTAACAATGACATCTCAGTTCTGTATATCATAGCAACCTGCAATGATGGTCCAGTGTTTTCAGATATATCCAAACATTGTTCAGTTCTCCAGTGCTGTGGTTCAGTTACAACTGATGTGCTTTTTCTGACTCAGTTTTTGCTCTGCTTGGCCTATAAGTTTTCGCTAGCTATATTAAACTAGAAATTTACAACTTTCAGCATTTAGTGTTTTTAGCATAAAAAGTAAGTATATTCATTATACTTCAAATAGAGTGTTGCCCTGAAGCTTGTGTTCAACTACCTTACAGATTCTGACCAAATTGCTGTAAAAAGAAAACCAAAAGTAAAATCTCACCAATAATTCTCATTTGAATTATTTTTTTACTGCTAATGCTCACATTTAAGTGTCCCATTAATCTAAGCAAAATGGACTATGGTAAGAGCTATTATAATCTATAAGTTGAATTCTTAAGTTATTAAGTCTCTCTTTTTTAAATCCTGATTCTACATTGGCAAATTCTCTAAGCTCACACTCTGAGACATTAGAATTGTATTTACTGTGTTCATGAGCATTACCATGTATCTCTGCTAGTGTGTATAATTTTCAGAGGAACTCTTTCAGTTTTCCCGTATGAATCAAGATGCTTCAATCTCTGAAAAAGAACACAGGTTATGAGATCAGAAACTCACAGTGTATACTTTATTTTAAAAAATCACCTCATGAGAGACATTCTGATAATTCATTTATTCATTTATTCATTTTTTTTTTCTGAAACACACACACACTAGCTAAACACATTTTGCCGTTGTTTCCAAGAAAATCAGAGATTGTTTCAGGAAAACAGATGATGTTCCTGGAAGGTAAATATAATAAAAGCTATAAAGTGTTATCACTGAAAAATTTGGAGGAAAAAAATTATTGCTTAAGTTCAATGAGAACAAATTTTTTAAAATATCTATTTAATTATTGGAAAGACAGAATTACAGACAGAAGAAAAACAGAGATTTCCCTGCCAACTTCTGCCTCACACCCAGGATGGCTACAGCAGCCAACACTGGGCCAGACCAAGTCAGGAGCTTCGTATGGGCTTCCCCTTTGAGGGACAGGGTTCCAAGCATTTTAGCCGTCTTTTGATCCTTACCATAAAGACACACATTTGGAAATGGAAATTAAGGAAGAGAATAATACAGTATGAACAAATAATCATGATGCTTTATATGGGGGTTACAGGCATGGAGAAGGTGGGAATGATCGAAGAAAAAGCTTAGTAAATAACTTGCTCTGAGAGTCTTAATATGTTTAATGCCCCCACTCTGTATGAGACTAAATGCTGTTGTTGATCAGGAATGTTGCAAAATATTTATTTTCCGTGCTAACAAGACAAGACCAGGTCAGCACGCAGCATGTCTTGCTAAACATGGAGGTAAGACAACTATTTATATTTTTAGAATAAGTATGCACAAAACATTACATGGAAAATTCATATGATAAAAATATTTACCTGAAATCCAAATTACATGGGCAACTTATAACTCTATTTTGTATTTTAGTAAATTAACTTTGGAGGTAGACAAATCTTTTACCTGAGTAAGATTTTGCTTAGTAATCCAATAAAATTTTGGCATTTCTGAAGCTTTTTTTTTTTTTAATTTACTTATTTCTATTGGAAAGGCAGATTTACAGAAAGCAAAATCTTCCATCTGCTGGTTCACTTCCCAAGTGGCCATAATGGCTATAGTTGAGTCTAACTAGGGACAAGGAGCTTCTTTTGGGTATCCCATGAGGGTACAGGGTCCCAGGCAATAAGCAGGGAGCTGGATGGGAAGTGGAGCAGCTGAGCTAGGAAGCAATGACCATATGGACTCCTGGCTTGTGCAAGGTGGGGATTTAGCCACTGAACCATTGCACAGGGCCCTCTGGTTAACTTTTTTTTTTTTTTTTTTTAAAGATTTATTTTTATTATTTTTTCATTGGAAAGGCGGATATACAGAGAGGAGAGACAGAGAGGAAGATCTTCCGTCCGATGATTCACTCCCCAAGTGAGCGCGACGGGCCGATACTATGCCGGTCCGAAGCCAGGAGCCTCTTCCGGGTCTCCCACGCGGGTGCAGGGTCCCAAAGCTTTGGGCCATCCTCGACTGCTTTCCCAGGCCACAGGCAGGGAGCTGGAAGGGAAGCGGGGCTGCCGGGATAGAACCGGCGCCCATATGGGATCCCGGGCGTGCTAGGTGAGGACCTTAACCACTTGCGCCACCGCGCCGGGCCCTCTGGTTCACTTTTAACAAGTGAAAATCAGCCTGAAAACTACATAGTTGACATTGAGAAAGATTAAAACTTTAAAAACAAGCAGACATAGTATAGTTTCTATGGTCATGTTTTCAAAACATTTGACACCCACTAACTCCTGTCACAGAGTGACAAATGAAAGGGTAGCTGAAATATTCAAGCCCAACGATCCTTCCCTGAGCAAATGATACCTAATGATCATCCAGTTCAGTCACTTTGGAATCACCATGTGGTTGAGAGTCCAAATAATCACACTGAATATTGGGTGATTCCAGACAGAAAGTATCGTTGGGACTTGTTAACATTTCTTTTCTGTAAATTCTGCTCACTATTTGCACTATTTACTTGGGATACTAGACACTCAGTGCAAACATTCTGCTCCTAACCTCTTCTTCCCAAAATCATTTTCTAGATATTTAACAGTAACTTTGCTTTGAATCTAGAAAAAAGTGTACTAATAGCTACAGCATATTTAAGAAAAGATTTCAATGGAGAATTTTAAAATGTTTTGGTTTTGAAATGATTTTATATGATAAATACTTAGATGAACAAGGCACACACAGAACATGACCTGTTACATGATCTAATTTCACAAAAATTAAAAGAACACTGCTCAACTGTGGAAGGGCGTGAGTGAACAGCATAGAGCCATAGGCTGCCCACAACAGAAAAGTGCAGTTACACAAAAGCATACATTTTCAGAATTTAGTGAACTGTACATAAAAATAACAGCTTTATTATTTATCAGTAATTGGGTTCTTAATATATCAAGGTGAGTTTCCTTATTTTCATTATTGAAAGTTACAGCGGCTTAATTCTTTATAAGATAAAAGATTGCCATATTTAAGTAGGTAGTAATTAAAATTTATTTTTATAACAGGCATTATAAAAAAAATCAAACTGCAAATCTAGCCTCAATGTACAGGAAACATGCATGACAAGTACAGGTAATCATTCAAGGAAAAAAAAAAAGTTTTGTTTATGCCATAACATAAACCTAATTTAGCATAGATTTTTTTTCTCTCCAACTGGCATAAAAAAAGAATTTCTTCCCAAAATAGTTTTGTTACAAAGAAACAGTCGCATGATCAGCATTGTGAGATACTCCTATATGCATTCAATTTGCCTAATAAATCCCCTGCACAAATATTCTATTCTTATTTTAACTGTATTAAGTGTATCATTCTAACACATATGTTACTTTGTTATTAGGCAACAGGAGCTAGTTGCCCGTAGAATAGTGCAATTATTGTTTTGCATCTTGTTGTATTTATATTCTTCTCAATATTTAAGAAATGCATACTTTTTTTCAACATTGAAACCCAGCGGTAATAAAGTCCCAGGCGATTAGTCGATGCATTGGCTGGAATCTTAATGTGGGGAAATTTTACCTCTTAGATGAGAAACATAACAATTACCCTTAAATTGCACTGTCTACAGTGCACTAAGCTTTTAGGAATAAAACACCTCAAATAAGAATTAGAAAACAATTTGCAAGTTCATCAAGTGATGTGGATATTATATTTAACAGAGATCAAGGCAGGGTATTAGCAATTGCAACAGCCATCCTAAATCATCTCATAATTTAATAAAATAACTAACAAGTGGGTTTCCTGCTGAACAAATTAGAAAAATGAGAAATGATTAATATTAGAGAAATGCAACATTATTATTACAAAAATAGAAAGTTTTTCTAAATTGGAGTAGATCCAATTTTAGTGTTACTTGATGAATACTAAAGAATAACCATTCATATTTTATGCAGTTTAATAACTGTATTGTGAGTACTAGAAAAAAGGATAATTGTCTATAGATATTTGTATTACATACAACCAGTCTATACACACCTGTACATAAAAATAGAGGATACACATTTTTGCATTTTGTCATACCTCATTAAAAAGTTATCCTGTAAATATATTGGTTTGTTTTTTCAATATGTCCTTATTTCTTTTAGTAGCAAGCTTGTCACAATTGAAATTTCACTCTTTCAGCTCATAAACAGCCTAACATTGATAAATTCACTGCAATTTTCTCAATGTATATTCCATCCACTTATCTCTTCGACTGCACTGTTAAATGCATTTTCTTGAATTTTTTTTCTGTGTTGGGTTTCTATTGTGTTATGGTTTGTGATTTACTTCTTATCACTTCTTTATTTCTGAAAAGGTATGTTTTTCTAAACCTTCCACAAAATTACTGCAAAACCTTGCGTGATTTTTACAGAGATTACGTTTACTGTCTCCTGGTTTTGTCACATAGATGTCCAGATGGGCTTTGATTAGGATGTAAAAAAAAGTATAAATTTGCATTGAATGAAGCTCTCATATATCATAGCCTTTAACAAATATTGCTAAGTTCAATTACTACTTTAGTTTTTTCCTCCATGATTTTGTGATGAATGAGTAATTTTTATTTTCAACATTTATACATGTATTTGAAAATAATATGTTCAAATATTGAAATATTTCCAAAGAGAGAGACAGAAAAAGAAACACAACTGGTTGCGAATGCCAGGGTTGAGTTGGCTGAAGCCTGGAGCCAGGAACTTCACTCAGCTTCCATCTGACTGGCAAGCACTCACACATTTGGGTCATCCTTCATTTCTTTCAATGTTAAGCTTCTGTCTCCTTGATAGGCGATTGGGATGAAGCTGTTATCTTTGGCCTTGGCCAGGCCCAATGCTGGCCACAGTAATCCTTGGGGAGTACAGCAGTGGTTGAAGGATCCTCCATCTTTCTCCCTGTCATCCATTTCTATAATGCTGACTTTAAAATAAATAAATGTTTTAAACATTCATGAAAATAAGTATTATGACAGACCTATGCACAGATTTTAAGTGTTTGCGCCAGAATAAATGTTTCATTTAATTTTACTTTCCATGATCTTTTCTGAGAAATTCTGAGCTGATAGAAACATTTTTTGAATGTTGATAGATAGCTTTAGCTGTGTTGAAAGCTGACACTTAGAGAAGCATACATCAGTCATTGTTTCAACATAATTAAAACCGGTTTTGGAGTAAGCCAGAAGAAATATTATTTTCTAACAAAAATAGTATAAACATAATCTAAAGGAAAACCTATGTAGAATTTTTATAGGAATTTTTTGAATCTAGTTAACATGCATGGGAAGAAAAGTAAGAATTTAGAACAGCATGCTTTTCTAAAACCAGCAGTCAAATTTATGCCTGCTTACATAGAAGACAAATTAAAAAAATAAACTTTAGAAAATATTGAAAGCAGGGGCTCCAATTGCTAAAAAGTGGAATGCCCTTTTAATTTTACCCTACGTCTGAATTTGACAAGTCATTTCAAAACCTTTTACAGCTCTTCACACATGAGTGAATCCTGTCCTTTCTCATTTAGTCCTGGTGGTGAGAAGGGTGTGACACGCGGCTCAAGATGGGGAATCAGACATCACCCCTAGTTGCTCACTGCCTCGCCTTCAGCTGGAGCACCCAGAAGACTAAGGTCCAAGGTTGTGGTACAGTGTGGGATAAACTCAAAACTGACATCCTGAAGTGCGACTGTCCTAGGAAAGCTTAAAGTGGATGAGCTGACAGCAACATTGATTTTGGAAATAAAGAAAACTTGCTTTTGTCACACTTTATGAGGGAAATATTTATTGGAATATTGCTTTTAGGGTTTGAGGGTAAAAATTAATTTAAAATGTAAATCTAGATGAACAAACATATCAAGTGTAGATTTCAGAGGCTGGGAATTCAAAATAAGAGTGAAATAGGATATGAACAGTGACCTGTCAGCTTCCTTGAAATCACGTGTTATATTCCTCATGTATTTATCTGTTTCTGATAACCGAGGGAAATGCATGGGCAGATCAGGAGAATATCATGTAAGCTAGAAGACAGCCCGACCTGAGAACGGCGATCCACAAAGAGGCTCGGGACAGAGGCTTCTCCATGGACTCAGGAGAAATCAGAAGTGACAGCACGTTAATCGCATACTCATAATCTCTGGAACAGTAGTACAGGTAACTTTTGTCAATCAGATTGTAGCAACTCATTATGACGGACCTAGAAAATTAACATGGACATCACTTTAGGATTTGGCCCATTACATTTCTGTACGCTCTTTTACTTTAATCCTAGCAGCTGTCGGCCCTCAGTGGCTCCCCGTGATCACATAGTGGTTAGTACTCTGCATTGTGATCTTAATCCTAGTAGCAATAGTCACATTTTTTTCCCCATAAATTTCTGTAGGCTTATGAATGACTGTCAATTCTACAATTAATATTTTGGGACACTTATTTAAGATCTTTGGTTATATATCTGAAATATATCTATCTTTTTGCATGAAAAGTCACTTTAGAATCATCATGGCTGGCGATTGTGTGAACTTGGTGGAGTTTACAATTAGTTGCCTAAGAAGAGAAACAATGTGTTTTAGTCAGCATCATGCAGTTTCCCAAGCTTTGAAACAGCAGCAACTAATATGTATTCAGGGATTTCTCTACGCCACACAGGAGTTATTTCCATGCAATTTTGTCCAATTTTGCAGGCAAAGAAAAAAAGCCTCCTGAAGCTACTATCGTCCCCAAATCACACAGCTTACATTATACAAATGAGTTTATGAGCATACATATTACCAGAGAAAACTGATTAGACAGATTCATAATTTATTGTACAAAACACTTATCAATAAATATAATCACTAGTCAATTAGTACTGTAAGTTATCTTTGTTCTTAATATCATGAAATCCAGAACAAGTAACTCTAGGAATTTTTCATTTCATCAGCATAAAAATATTTCAGCTTCTGATAGATAGAGTCCAAAGTAAAAGGTTAAACAGCATCACATTTTATATATCTTATATAAAAAATAATTCAGAATGCAGAGAACACCACAAGTACTTCAACTTTTGTCTCTACTAATATGAACTATTTATCCATTGGACTCTATTTATTACATTAACATTGCAAACAGTAAAATACAGAAGGGGAATAATATTAATCTAACTTTAAATTTCCTCATTTATCACTTATTTATATTTTATTTGAAGACAGAAGGACTTTCCATCCACTGTCTTACTCCTCCAATGATCACAACATTTGGGGTTGTGCCAAGTTGCAGTCAAGAGGCAGAAACTCAATCCGCCTCTTGCGTGGTGGCAGGGATCCAAGCAGTCAGCCTCCCAGAGTGTGCGTTACCAGGAACCTGGAGGTTGGAGACAAGTGAAGACTTGAATGCAAGCACTCTGCTCTCTGGATGTGGGAGTCTGAAGTAGCATCTTAATTGTCTCAAAGGTTTGCTCCAGAGCAACTGAATTTAATATGTTTTCACTGTCTTCTCTAATACATTACTTATGAAATTCTATCTGCCAGGATTTGGCAGTTTCTCCATAGTTAAGTGTAAGAAAAGCAGGGAAATGATTCTTTAGCTGACACTGACACTTTGCATACATGTGAAGGCATAGGAGGAAGAAGCCGATGTTGATATTGTTGAATAATCAAACAATACATGTGCCATGCTGATTATACCACTGAGAAACAGTTTTCAATACCAAGATCCAAAATAAGAGAGCTATATAGAAATGCAATTTGATATTTTAGATAAATTTAAATCCAATGGAAAGCTGACCTAGAAGTATAGATGAATCCAGATATTAATTATCTCAAGGAAAATGTAGACTCAGGTATTTTTTAAAAACATTAAGTACCAGTAAGCTTGCACATTTGCTATTCATATTCTCAAGGAAAGAAGTAATCTCTACCTGAAATTTGGCTGAATGACAATTCCACTGGAATGATTTAGCAACTTTAGTACATAGATCCACCAAGAGTGAAGAAATTATCACTTGGATCTCGTAAAATGATTAGCCTGCATTAAAAATGTAAGATTGTTGGACAAGTAAACCTGTTGTTCGGTTTGGTAAGCAAGCAGTTATAACAAGGCCACAGCTGATCTTGATTAATATTTCATTGAAGTGATGGCAAAATAAGCTGAATGTGTTCTCTCCATAAGAAAATTTAGTTCTATAGTTGATAAAGCAACACTTGCTGACATGGTATTTCACTTCTAAATATTACAGTAAACATGATCCCTCTTTTTAAAGTATTTTGCTGAGGTAAGATATTGATTTTCACAATACTGTTATGTACCAAGATTTAAGATGTAATTCACTGCTTTTCTATTTCTTTTTACCAAAACTAACTGCTTAAATATGAGAATCTTTTTCTGCCTTAAGTGATCTTCAGGAAACTTCCAGTATATGAAATGTACTAACTCATTGACACTAATTTAAATCAATTAGGATAACTTTTAGAGATTGTTTTATTAGTTTGGTTTTTAAGCATTCAAATTAAGGGGGTGATGATTTATTACATTCCAATGTACAACTTAAAATATTATAATCTATTCTCTTTTGCATCTTCTATTTTTAAAAATTCAGATAGAACAGCATAATGTTGTAAGTAAAGGCAAAAAGACAAAATATGTGTCCCAAATTTCATATTATTTATGTTTTAATAATGATAGTTTTGGATATATTGATGTTCTCAAAATACAATTAAACAATAAAATATTCCAAAGTAGGATGGAGATAGCATTTACTTTTTTATTGGAAAGGCTGATTTTCAGAGAGAAGAAGAGGCATAAAGAAAAATCTTTCATTGTTTGACTCACCTCCTAAGTGGCTGCAAAGGCCGGAACTGAGCCAATCCAAAACCAGGAGCCAGGAATTTCTTTTGAGTTTCCCCCATGGGTGCAGGGTCTCAACACATTGAGCCATCCTCCCTCCGTTGTTTCCCCAGGCCACCAACAAGAAACTGGATGGGAAGCAGAATAACCAGGACGGGAACTGAAACCCATATGGGACCCTTGTGCTTGAAGGGGGAGGATTAGACAATTGAGCCATTGCACCTGACCCAAAATATTTGCTTTTGAAGCAGCTACTTTTGTTAAACAAACAAACAAAACCAAAAACACCCCGCATGAGTGGAAGAGGCAAGATAAAACAACTGCTTCTTCAAGGAACAAGGAATGTCAAAAGCATGCTATATATTTTATAACTACAGAGCAGTATTTTCATACACTTTCTTAGGTATATTATGTGCAGTTATCTGAATGCACAGTATGGCACTATATACCAGTTAAGGTCAGATGCTTCAGATGCAATGCAGCCTGCACCCCTCAACTCCTTTCATGATTTTTGACTCTTCTTCAACAGACTATGAACATATTTTCAAGATTACTTCAGGAAGTATATTCTTTGTGGGCTCTTCAACATTCATGGTACATTAGTAGTTTGTAGGAATTTGGTTTATACCCGAAGAGTATGTAGGGTTTAACATGCTCAAAATTCACAGCCAAAAGCTGGTCTTCAAAAAGGAAATGCACTTTCTGAAGAGTAAAATCACTTGAGAATGTATCCTTTCTTAGTGGAAATGAGGTGGACATGAGTACTATTGGAATGCTGAAGTGGCAAATCAGAGCTGACAAGTTCTGACAAGTGACATAGCTGCGATTGCAAAGATTGGTTGGCCATCGCTCCCAGTCACTCCCAATCCCTCCAAGAAAGAAAGAGACCAAATGTAAATGTTTTTTTTATTGTTGTTTACATTGTATTATGTGGTACAGCAAGGTTGGAGGTCATGAGTGGTTTTATTTTACTGGAAAAGCTGGAAACAATCTTAGAACCCAGTTTGTGATATTAGTGTAGGAAATGGTTTTCTAAATCATGCATCTATTAATTTCATGGCACAAGGAGAAGATGCCATGCAGGGACTTCAAGCATTCCATTCTGCTCAGTATTAACACCACGTTAGCCCAGAGTATAGTCAACAATAATCCCCCTCCTGTTGTTCCAGGGCTCTCAAAATTTCAATCTTCTTTTTGAGGTTTTCAAACATATTCAGGCATAAAATTATTCAATTCTGTGAATTCACTTTCATGCTTCCTTGGAAATGAATCATCCTCTCTGCTCATTTCCTTCAAGTAGACACTGAAAATGCATCAAAAGAGTCCACACATAATAAAACTTTAATATAATAATTTTGTCAGGAGATGTCAATCCTAAAATATTCAAATATGCCTCCTAAATTACCAAACTAAATTTTTGAAACTATTTGCAACTTAAATATATATGCCAGCAACATTTCAGTCAATAGTTTTAAGTCTCTTTCTACCCCCAATAACTCCTAATTTAAGCTATGCACTTTAGAATGCCAGAACTCTTGATTATTAGTGTGGATTTCTTGGTTAGTTGAAGAACATAGTGCTGGGTGCTACAACAAATAAATTGTGAAATTCCGGTATGATAAACAATGCCTTCTCAATTGTTAGTACTTAAACTGACTGTCAAATGCAGAAATAGCCCATCAGTGGTAGGAACGGAGGAGTATCCTAAAATAATTATTCAGCCACTCATGTTTTCTTAAATTTGAACCTTCTAGTTCTAAATTAACCAGAAGTTAAACAATGATACTATTGTAAATTAGAAGATTCAAAACGTATGTCTCAGGGACAGTGTTGCAACAGTGGGTTAAGCTGATGCCTGTGTTGTTGGTGTGCAGATGAATGCTGGTTCAATTCCCACGTGCTCCATTACCAACTCAGTTCCCTACTCATGCATCTGGGGAAAAAAATGGAAGATGTCCCAAGTGTACCCACGTGTGAGAACTGGAAGGAGTTCTAGGCTCCTTCCTGTGGCTTGGTCCAACCTGGTCATTACAGTCATTTGGAGAGTGCAGTAAGACTTCTGTTTCTTCCTTCTTATCTCTCTGGCTCTCTCTCCCTATTATGCCACAATTCCATCTTTCAATTAATAGACAAAACTTTTTAAAAATATTTATTTATTTTTATTGGAAAGGCAGATATACAGAGAGGAGGAGAAACAGAGACGAAGATCTTCCATCCATTGATTCACTCTCCAAGTAGCTGTAACAGCCGGAGCTCTGCAATCCAAAGCGAGGAAACCAGAGCCTCTTCTGGGTCCCCCATGCAAGTGCAGGGTCCCAACTGCTTTTAACTGCTTTCCCAAGCCACAGGCAGGGAGCTGGATGGGAAGCAGGGCCACTGGGATTAGAACTGGTGCCCATATGGGATCCTGGTACATTCAAGGTGAGGACTTTAGGCACTAAGTTATTGAAAATGGCACACAATTAGAGAAATGTTTTAAAAAAATACTTTGTCTCTTTTTATCACTTCATTCTGACAGCAGTACATCATTTACACAATGTAGATACCCATAGCAGAAAAGAGACTGTAAAGAAACATTCTGGCTATGGACTAAAAGAGAAAGCAAGCAGGTTTGTCAAAGTGTAGCAAAGTCTTTCCATTCCTCTTCACTATCATAGCTGAGTCAGTAGCAATTAGCTATCCTAGATTACTGATTAGCTGCAGAATAGAAACTAAATCAATTTTAGATGAGTCACCATGCTTCTCAGTAACATAGTTGGTTCAAAATGAGAAGAGATGTGAGTAAAGAAATTTACTTTCTCCATTTCTAATGCATTTACTCAGGGAGTGTATCAGTCATGCCATCTTGCAGGGAGATTCAGTGACAATCTATCAACTTCATCAGTGTCACAAGAAAGTATTTTGTCTAACGAGCTCATTACTTGCCTTTGTTAAAGAGTAAGTGAATAAAGAAAAAAATACGAAAAGAGGTGAAAATTTTCTCACAAGCTCTTCTTATCCAGAAATGATTGTCTTCTTATCGAGGGACAACAAGGCTACAGATGTAGATTTCATCTGCAGGCAATGTCTTTTCACGTGATGATGAAAACAGGAGGTAGAAAAACAGTCACACAGTAAGGAAAGATCACTTCACAGGAGAAGTTTCAACACTTTGAAAATTCCCCGCATACAAAGCATGACTGGTTGGATACATGTGACCATAAAATCTGAGTCAAGGTTTACAGATGCCACCTCAGCTCAGATATCCTACTGGATTCCACACATTGCTTTTCCTAAACCCCCCTCGAGGACCACAACCAGTTCCAATTCTTTGGTGCAAAGGAATCTTTTCGATACTCACATTGACGTGCAGGTATGTGTTTCACTGTGTAGGTATTCATACTGAATTCTCAATCCTGCATTGGGTGCACTCCTATGCCTTCCAGCAGCTAGTATTGCAGAGATTTTTTTTTTTCTTTTTTTTTGCAAATGTTAAATCCTCAGGTGTTTCTAAACAAAGAGAAAAGTTCAAAACCCAACATTTAAGCTTTTCTTTTTTTACCTTTCAGAGTTATATCTTATAATTTACAAATGTTTCAGTGTCTCCTGGTCAGATTATTTTTCTTCTTATTTAATAGAGTAATCTAAGATATAATGTTAACTCTAAAGGAATTTTAGTAGGAAACCATGAACCTCTGTTTTACTTGAACCACACCCAGTTTTCATTGTCCCAATTCAACATTTATGAAGACTGGCAGTTTCTGATTCATCACGTATTCTCATTTTTTAAATATATTAATGATTTAGCAGGATACAGTTTTGTACGTATACAGGATTTTCCTTCTCTGTCATTTTACTCTCCCCCACCATTATTATTCACCAAATGATTACCACGAATATATAGTCCCTTAGAAACCTCTACATTATTAACTTTCCAGTGTCTTGTAATGTTCTAGGAATCAATAGAAATAGAATGTCTAGTTTCATGTTGTATGGAAATATTTACGTCTTTAAAATGGGAGTTCTACTTTCTTCCTGAGTAGATATGTACTATAACAGAATTTACTGCTCAATGTGCTAGTTTCTGCTATAATGTTCATCTTGTAAAAGTGTTTGTGATACTTGTATAAAAATTTTTTTGAAAGTGTATGTGATATATTTGTCCTTTGAGGTTTGGCTTATTTCACTGAGCTTAGGGGTCTCTAGTTGGGAATATTTTATTGCAAATGGTAGAATTTGATTCTTTTTAATGGCTGAGTAGTATTCCATAGAATAGATATACCAAGGTTTCTTTATCCATTTCTCTCCCAAAAGGCATCTGGTTTGTTTCCATGTATTCACAATTGTAGGTTGAGCTACTATAAATATAAGGTTGCAGGTCACTTTTCCACATGAGATTTCATTTTCTTTGAAAATACTCCAGGAATGAGATAGCTAGGTTATATAGCAGAGGAATGATTACATTTTAGTTGTCTGAACACTCTACAAATTGACTTCCACAGTTGAACTAGCCTATACTCTCACCAACAGTGAACTCTCACCCTTTTGCCTACATCCATGCAAGCATATGACGTTAGTAGTTTTTTTGAATATAGACCAATTTCATGGGCGTTAGATCAAATCTCAATATTATTTTTATTAGCATTTTCTTGAAAGCTAGGGAACCAGAACATTTTTTTCCTGTATCTATTAGCCAATAGAATTTCTTCTTTGTTGAAATGTGCGTTCATGGTCTTCCCTCCCCCCACCCCCTTTTTTATCCTACTCCTGCTGGTTCACAACTCCCACTTCCCAAATGGCTGCAACAGCCAAAGCAGAGCCAAACCGAAGCCAGGAGTCTGGAGCTTCTTCCAGTCTCCCACTCAGGTGCCAGGGCCTAAGGCTTTGGGCTGTCCTCGACTGCTTTTCCAGACCATAGTGAATCAGTTGGGCAGGGGCAAGGTCATGACTTTAGCTACTAGGCTAATATGTGGGTCCCCTTCACTGATTTCTTAACTGTGTTGTTTGCTTTGCTATTGCTGAATTTCTGAAGCTCTTTGTAGAACACCGATATAAGTCCCTAAATGTTGTGTAGTATGTAAATGTTAGTGAAGCCTGTTTCTTCAGGTAAGAAGTCTGGCTATACTGCCAAGGAAACCATTAGCAGAGACATAGGAAAAGGTTGTATGGAAAGAGATCGTTCAACTGTGAGAGACAGGATGAGGGCTGCTGAATAAAGCAAGGGACATCACATATTAGCCCAGAAGACTCCCACTCCAAAAGCAACTGGTTATCAGCAGACCTCAAGAAAAAGACCCAGTTAGCCAAGCCCAGAGAACATCAACCCTCACACAAAATGCTAAAATCTTCGGTGGTGAGTTGTCACACACTACACAATAGTCAAAACCACAGGGCACAAAAACAAAGCAGCATGATATAAAACGATAAAAATTGCTGATTTCATGTTTTAAAAAATAACCAATGTAAGCCCCAAAGGGTAGCTGACTAGAAATCCTGAGTATCTAGATGCTGAAAGCAAGCAAATGTACCTGTGAATATCCATTTCTACTGGTTTTAACTCTTCTTAATAAAATCAAAGCACATTAAAGTGCTAGGAAATACTGAATTGTGTAGAGTATTTGTTACAAAGTTCTTTGGAGTTCTTTCAGCTCAGTAAATCTATATTTGACAATTGTTTTAAACTGCACAATTCCTGATTCTCCAAAATCTGATGTTTTCTTTCATAAATATTAGTGCAGGACAAGTCCAAAAATTATCTGATGCAATTATCACCTTCCACTGAAAAACAACTTGCTGCTTTGAGATAAACATCGAAGCACAAGGACCAAGTGTCCATCAATCCTACTTCTTGCTTTATTACTTCACATAATGTGCTTTGTACTGCCAATCTCTAAGGTCCTTCATTTGTTTAAAGTTTAGGTGAAATTAATTTGCACCTAGTTTATTATTCTCTTTAGAAATTGCATTGCTAGGACCTCTTACCATTAAACTGTAGACTCAATGCAAAACCAGTGCTTCCGTTAATCAGCAGTTCGTGGGATTTATTCATCCACACCATACCTTATGATTACATTGATAGCTAATTTTATGGTGGAAATTAGGCAAATCTTACTTTTGCTGCAAACATGTTCACCAAAACTGGTACAACACTCAATATTGAAATTTTCTGATTTGTACCTGAAGCAGAAGTGGTGGAAAATAGAATTAAAGCAATTTTTAAATCAGCTCTTTTAGTATCTTATGTGTAAGGAACAGCTTCCACTTTAGAGATTCATTCACATTGATACTTATGTCAGTTTTCTTAAAGATTATTTCTTTAATTGTCTTTGAAAAGGAAATTCACAGAAGTCATTTGAAAATATTAATATTGTGAAATAAAATGCTTGTCAAAACAGAAGACAAAAATAATCTGAAAATGACTTTTTAGGATTTTATTTTACATCTGGCGGGAGCATAGGCTTAGTCCCTTTTCAAGAATTTTAGCTTATCTATCATACAGTATATTTTATCTTTTCACCTCTTATTTTCCTATATTTTAAAAATTTATTTTTAGTAAAATATGTCTCTCATATCTGGTCTTATAAAAAGATATATCGATATACAGTAAAGTTTTGGACCCTGAAATTTAAAATTTGGGGGCTATACTGAATTCTCTAATTCCCGGAGAGCCTGCTATAATACAGTAAACTATATATACAATCTCCTGTGTTTTAAACTGTTTTACATTGAACTGATATCATAGGACAATATAACAGAATAAAATAGTGGGCATAAAGATGAGATTGAACTTGATAGTGGAACAGAAGTACTTTTCTGCCTACCTGTGACTGAGTGCCTCCAACTACTTGTGGCACTGCACAAATCATTTAAAATCAGGGAAATGATACTTAAATGCTTGCTCTAATGAATTTAAGATGTATAAAATTAAAATTACCCCTGTACCTGACAAAGAATGTAGACAAGAATAGAATTTTATTATTTCTGAAACTTTCACTAAAGATATGAATATTATGTACATTGTGAACAACATTTTTAAAAAGAAAATTGTTGGGCCCAGTGCAGGAGCCTAACGGCTAAAGTCCTCACCTTGCACTCGCCAGAGCCCATATGGGTACCGGTTCTAGTCCCAGCGGCCCCACTTCCCATCTAACTCCCAGCTTGTGGCTTGGCAAATCAATAGAGGCTGAGCGAAAGCTTTGGAAACCTGCACCTGCGCAGGACACCCAGAGGAAGCTTCTGGCTCCTGGTTTCAGATCAGCAGAGCTCTAGCCATTGCAGCCACTTGTGGAGTGAATCAATGGATGGAAGATCTTCCTCTCCATTTCTCCTCCTCTCTTTACATCTGACTTTCCAATAAAAAATTAAACAAATCTTAAAAAACTTTTTGTTTTGATTAAGTTTCTTTCATTTTCTCTGTATTTTACGTTTTATTCTTATTTTATTATTATGTAATGTATTTTTCTTTTCAATGCATTCATTGTATTACCACAAAATATGATTATTATATTTTGTTCTTCAGTTGCATCTTGCTAGTATAATTTCACTTAGCTTTTCATCTTTTTAGTTATTTCTGTTTAATTTTACTTGGCTTGTCTCTTTATTAGGTATTTTGTGTTTGCACTTGGTGATATTTTGGTATTGTTAATACTATTTCCTCTTTCTTTCTCTCTCTCTCTCTCTGTCTCACCATTCCAGTCAACACGTTTATTGTTTGGAGCATCCAAGACATGAGTGATCATTCTGGTATACAGCTATTCATCTGTTCAATCCAACATAGTCTCCAAAAACAGCCAATCCAGTCTTGTCCAATAATTACCAAAGCAGTTCAGATATTACCCCATCTGTCAATGACTTAGGAATGCCTAAATTAATAATAAACGTAGAATTCCCCTGCTATATGGAACTTATTTTAGCATTATGAGATGAAAATAACATAAAACAAATGAAGCCTAATAGGTAGTTCAAAGCCATAGTAACACAGGACAGAACAATAGTGACCACAGTTGACGTGCATTTTTTAGTGTTAGACATAAACTGCGTCACTTTCCAAACAAACTGTACAATATTATTTGACACATATATAGCTGTGCAAATATCTACTCCCACAATTCAATCACACATTACTACTAAATTGTAATTTAATTTAGTACATTTCTATCATCCCTAGAAGAAGCAATGTATCTGTTAGTACTCATGTTCAATTTGTCCTTATCCGTATTGTAAGCTGTCACTCTTCTTTCTGGCTCAATCTTTGTATCTTGCATATTTCACATAAACTGCATCCTACGTGTGTGATTCCTCGTGGCTGCTTCTTTCACTTCCCGTAGTGTTTTCAAGAGTCATCCATCGTTTGCTATGTGTCAGTACTTCATTGATTCTCCTGCTACAACAGAACTTCTAGCCATTGATAATGCACAGAGAGCTTACATTTTTCCTTTTGCATATTTGCATACTTTCTGCTATTGGTTCCTTCTGTTTCATTGTCTAGTTATTTGGTGATTTATATTAATAATGAAGAGTTATGGATTGTAGATGTCCTATCTTTTAAGTAAAAGCAGAGAATTTTATCAGTGTTTCATGTCTGTCTGTTTTGATCTCAAAGCAGTGAGAAGTTTATGCTGTCTCTGAAGTGAATATATGGTTATGCTTGGCCTGTTGTAATTTGACAAAGTTATAAGCTCTCTTTTTGTGTCATTTTTTTGTTTAAATATTCCTAATCCTAAAATGACCCATGCTTGGCATCGTAAGATTTTATAATATTTCCCTCCATCTGCATAAAATCCCTTAAAGAAAGTAAAATATAATTGGCTTAGAGCTCATAAAAATTTACTGGCCAGCACAGTGGCCAGTTTGCTACTCTTCCTTCCTGTGCCACTGACATTCCATCTGAGCACCGGTTCCTATTTGCTTTTATCCAGCTCTGTTGTGGCCTGGGAAAGCAACAGAGGATGGCTGAAGTCTTTGGGACCCTGTACCCATTTGGGAGATCTGGAAGAATCTCCTGGCTCCCAGCTTCAGTCAGATAGGCTCTGGTCATTGCAGCCATTTCGGGAGTGAGCCAGCAGGAAGATGGAAGATCTGTCTTTCCTTCTCTCTGTAAAATCTGCTTTCTACCATTTTTTTTCCAGGCCATTAGCAGACAGCTGGATAGAAAATAAAGAAACTGGGATATGAACCCTATCCCAAAAGGGACGCTCTATTGCAGTAAGCAACTTTACAGTAAGGGATCACAATGCCAGCCCCCACTTAGAAAGGACTTAAGAATTTAAATTCAGTTTTTGCCAACAGGAAAGCAGAGTTACTTTGGTTTAATAAGAACAGCTATATTTTTTACATTAGGATTAAATTTACTTCATGCCCAGATCATTTTTCTTACTGAGATATATTCTTTTTAAATGCAATCTGATTATCTGATGAACTAAACTATTTTGATTTCTATGAAGTATCTGAATATAAATATCAATTTAATTAAATTTAATACTTATTTTTAAATATTTCATTTCTATAATAATTATGTTGTTCATGTTACAATTACCATAGTCTCTTTAAAATTGTGCTAAAATATTCATAACACATGATTTACCATCTTAGACATATTTACAGCTCAGTGATAATAACTAATGTTGTAGAACTTAAATTCTTATACTTAAATTCAAGAACTTCTTGTAGAACTAAAATTCTGTCATCAGTAATTATTCACTGCCTACCACCCAGCCTGTGGAATCCAGTTCTATCTATGTAACTTCAACTAAATCTCAACTCTTACACAAGTCCACTAATGTGGTATTGTTCATTTGTGACTAAATTATTTTTGAAACACTTCCAAGTTTCCTGCATACTGTTTTATTGCTAAGAATTTTCTTTCTGCTAAAGGCAAAACAATAGCCCATTGTGTCTATCCACATGGAAGCATCTTTTAAAAAGATCTTGGAAAACACATCTTAAGAAAAAAATGCATGAATCTCAAATTTTTGAACCCCGAATTATATATTTAATATATATTCCTAATTCATTCATCTGTCTATTGATACCAGGATTGCATCAGCAATGATTTTGTTTGCCTGTTGTTGGCCTGAAGATAAGTTCTGAGACTTTTAATGGTGAGCACAGTGGCTAGGGATTTAACGTATCACGTGGGTTGTCCATATATGACATCTTAGTTACTGGTTTGAGTCCTCTCTCCATTTCCAATCCAGTTTCCTGTGAATGCACCTGGAAGTCAGTAGGTAATGAATTTTAAAAGTACATCCTCCACATGGGAGACACAAGCAGGGTATCTATTTCTTAGTTTTTCCCTGCTACAGCCCCACTTGTTGCAGCCATTTGGAGAGTGGACCACTGATTTCTCTCTTTCTTCTGCAAATAAATAACTTGAGAAGGCATAAAAATCAATGGCTGATACTACATTAAAGTAATTTTGTATCTTCATTAGATATCTGAGCCATTCGTAAGAGAATGATGAGACAATGATTAAACATAACATGAGCCTGTTGCCAACAAATACCAGATTGTCCCAATTTCTTTCTGCTGACAAAGAAATGAATTGCAGTTCAGAGACATAAAAGTAAGGATAGTAAAGCAAAAGTTTATGAGGAATTTCCAAGGGAGGCATGGGCCCAGTTGGGGAAGAACACGTAGCACTGTTTGTTTCTGGTTTGGGACTTTCATCCCTGAAGTAACAGGTGTGTTAGTAGTGATCTGGTTATAATGCCTTTGATTGGCATTTGTGATTGACAGGTCGGAGCTGCATATCTCTTGGCTCTCTCTCATATGACTATAACCTAGACTTTTATGGTTTGCAAAAAGCTCCCATTTTCTTAAGATACTTTAACTGCAAGTTAAACCTCAAAGTAGGAAATCTTCGAAGGGTCCTTAGGGAGACCAGATCCCTGGTTCCTCTCCCATAGGACAGTTTTCTGCCCCTTCCTCAAGCCCAATTATCTGCTTGACAGATGTTGAGGGAAAGGAAATTTTACTTGTTTTTCTGAAATCTGACTGAGAACTACTGGTGTTTATTTATAAGGTCTTGAAAAAGAGCTTTAGTATTATATATTGAAGAGATAAAAAGAAGAATTTTGTTCATAAAAAAGAACTTTTTGAAAATAGGTCTTATTTATATTGAGGCTGTGAAAAGTTATTTTATCTCTAAGTAATATACATACATAACAAAATTTGTATCTTATCGAAATACTTTTCTGTGTTTTCTCTTGACTTTATTAGATCTCTGGTTATTTAGCAATACTAAGATTTGGCAATTAAAAGACCCGAAGTTTTTCATAACTGTATTAATTCAAGTTTACTGTAAATAACATTCTTTACATACCTTAAAAAACAATGTGATCAGTTAGACGTTATTTCTCAGTGACTCATGATTCTATCTGAAGTAATGGTTTAAATCTTGTAACGTTTGATGTTTTCACTTCTCAAAATTGAGTCCTAAATATATTTTGCAGCCATAATTATCTATTAGTTTCGAGAAGATTCCTGAAGAGCACAAATAATTTGTTCTGTCACCTCTTGAAAACTGAGGAGTTGGAAATACTTAAACTTCTTTCATATGTTACTACTGGTAAACTGAATAGGAAGTGCTGTCAAATGAGAAGAGGGATGCAGGGGCAGATGTCTGGTCTGGTGGTTAAGTTGCTGGCTAGGACAACTGTGATTCAATGTCCAACTATAACTCTGGCTCCTAGCTGTAGGGTTTTTTTTTTTTTTTCATAATATCTGTCTATCTATCTATCTATCTATCTACCTATTTATTCATTTGTTTATATAGAACAATTGCAGAGAGAGCAAGAGAAGAGAAATAGGGATGAGAGAAAGTGAGAGCAAGAGAGAATACTGGTTTATTCTCCAAATGCTCACAATAGTTAGGGCTAAGACAAGATGAATCCAAGAACCAGGAACTCCATTGGAGTCTCACATGGGTTTTGGGGCCCAAACACTTAAATTATTCCCTGTTGTTTTCCCAGGCAAATTGGAAAAGAGTTAAATTTGAATTGAGTAGCCAGAACTGGAATTGGCATTGGCATGGGATGCCAGCAATCCAGGTGGAGCCTCTGTAACTTCATCTTTTTTTCTTTTTCTTTCACTTCTTTATACTTCTGTTTTCTCCTCAGATAAACAAGGGAAGGGAAGAGGAGGTCTTTTCCTAGGATAGAGATATAGATAAAAACAGAGTAAATAACCTTTTTCATAGAGTAAATTATTATCTTCATAGATATTTTAGCTAAAATTTTTCTTTGCTTGAGTTTTATCATTTTGCTTGCTAGGAAAAGAGCCAAATGTCTTTCTGAGTTGCATTTCAGTTTAATGTAACCACAGCCATTTTATGTCTTTTGCCAACTAGTTTTATTTTTTCTTCTGATGCTTCTTTAAAAGTTTTTGTATCAGCTTCACAAAGGTGCTTTACCTTCAACAAAGAACTCTCGGAGCCCTATAGCTAAGGACTATTTTAATATACAGGTTTGTGATGGTATCTTTCAAGCAACTTAGAGACCATAAATGGACTGAATCAAGAGTTTTGGTTTTCCGGTGGAGAAGAAAAGAGCATTCAAGAGAGTGTGAATCTAAGATCAGTTCCAGCACAAGTTAATTTCTGTCATTGCTAATTTAGTAAATAACGTTTGGCAGGTACAGTTTTCTTCATAAGTAGGTATCCTCATTTCACAGCTAAATAATGAACTCCACTCACCCTGATGTTTGCTTCTACTTTTTCCAAATTTTGTGAATTATTGTATTTACCTTGTGCCTATTTTTTCTGTTTCAGAATGTCTATTAGCTTTGAATAATTTCATTAGTTCTATTATCTATAGTTAATTCCACAGACGATCGTCTTTATATCATTATAGCTTGTGTATTTCTACATTCTAATCCAGTGATTAGCATTGGAATATCTATAAGTCAAACATTCATGTATCTCTATTATAACATACATAGTATTCTAAATATTCTGTACACAAGTAATTACTTTTCAGTTGCATTATTCTTTTTAATCTGGTAGTAGTCTAATTTCATTGAAAACTCACGGCTCGTATTCTCACCTGATGACTATGGTAACAAGAGAATTAGCACAGTCTTTTGCTGTTTTAAGTGCTACTGCTATGAAATATTTCAACACTCTTAGAGGAAAAGCTTTTGTATTTTTAAGAAATATATGTGAGACTGAGCACACTTTGAAAAGTCAGAGAGTGATCAATACGAGCTCAGAAGTTGGAATTATGTACATGGAAGTAAATGGCTAATCAGGACTATAAATTATATTATTATAATAGTTAATAAGCCTATGTCATTAGAGCTGGCAATTATGATTAATTAGACTGCCCAGATTATATGTGAACTCGGGAAACAGAATCATATATAGAACATGTGCAACAAAAATGAAATATAGAACATTTCTTCTGGCTCTTTATTTACACATAACAAAAAGGAGACTTTGGACTAAAGAATTGTTTACAGCAGAAAGTCAGGCCTCAGAAAGCCATGGAGTATCCATCTTTTGCTTAGTGGCTTTTTATTTTCCATCTTCTCCTAAGTATATAAAGATAAAAGCTAAGTCACAGAGTAAAAAAGAATTGCATGCTAGAGTATCTAAGACATTGTGCTTATGGTTGAGAAAGAAGAGTTAGGCTAGAATGTAGATACAAAGAACTGAATTTCACCTGACTATCCTTCTCAAACTTCAAAGAGTAACAAAGTCACTGGAGAGGAATTTAACTTTGTCTTCTATTCGCAAATGTATTTGTACTTCCATGTATTGTTACAGTTTTCCTTGATTGTGGCAGAATAGGCAACTGTCTTTACCAGTGCTGTGAATCCCACTCACTAGACAAGAGCTTTCACTACCTTACTCTCTTTCCTGTTATAGTGTTCGCCTTAATAAGTTTTGAGGATTCTCTTATTGTTCCTATATATTCCATGTACTAGCTTCTCTTCTTCAGAACAGTCATGTAACAAAGTGTGTACTTGCTATCTCTGTATCTTCTCTGATGTTTGGCAGTTTACGAATATTTACATATGTTTTAGCATTATCTGCAATAAACAAGTCTAGTGGTTATAAGTTAGCTACTTGCTTTTGTCAAAACTGAAATCTTGGTGTCCATTGGCAAATATTTATTACAAGGGGTTTGCAACCTTTTCAACTTACGCTTACATGCTGGCAAGGAGCAGTAGACTATGAACTGGCAAGGAACTGTCGGAAAGCTCTAGTCTGGCCAGCTTCTCGTCTTGTTCTCCCTCTTGATGACTTCAAAACAGGCAGGTATCTATATCTGGGTACACTCTACAGTATATCTATATATAGCATATGTATATATACTAATGTTAAAATGCAGAAAATCAGCATTTTTTTGCTATTCCTAGTTGTATGTTTTACAAACTTCCTGAATCACAATTAGAAAAGTAAATGCATCTTCCAGCTTTTAAAGATGATCGACTGACACTTAATCTATATATTTGCAACAGCTTTTTTGCCCCAACCCCATCAATAAAACATAAAGCCCTAATTATTCAATTCACATGTTGTTTCAAAAATGATACGATACTCATTTAATTCTCTGAGTTAACTCAATATCTTTCAAAGAAATCCCACTATTTCCAGCCTTTTTTCTAACTCACACTTCACAAAATAGAAGAATGATCTTTCTAATGCAACTATACTCATGACATTCGGTTTCATTAAACCTTTCAGTGACTAACCATTATATTCCAGGTAGAAGCTATACATTCACTAACAGTCCATACCATCTTTACTGGTCTTTTCAGATTTCCAGTTTAGCTCTTATTACTGTCTCCTGCCACAAAATGGACACATGAAATGTTTTGATCTCTCAGAGTTTCAGTCCTTCTCTCTAGTCTTCACATGGCTGTTCAGTCTGGTTCAAAATATATTGTACTGTTTTCTTTCATTAGATTGTGTATTACTCTGGTACACTACAGTTCCTTTCTCTGAGGATGTGTGTATAATGTCAAGGAAAAGCTGTCTAATTCAAATTTATCTTAGGAAATTTTACTAATGTCTTTCACTGTAAAGTGAGGAGAAAACTATACAGATATCTAAAAAAATGGAAATATAGATTAGGATGTATATTTGTGTGTTTGGACATTAATTATCTCTTATTTCTGATGTGCAAAAGAGTAAAATCTGAGAAACCAATTTCTAACTTCCAATAACCAGTCACTAACAGTAAAGATTTGAAATCACTTAACAGCACAGGGCAGCCAAGTGTTTCTCTTCTTTCTCTCACTGCCTCAATGCTGGGCAATTAAGATATCTAAGCTTTCCATTTTAGGAAAAAATTAAAATACAGATTAACTAAAGAGGCATAAAAGCTTGAGTAATGTCATTTTCACTCTCTCTATTTGTTTCATTTGGGTTTTTAAAAATTGAAAAGTTTATTCCAATCCAAAGAACAAAGTGACACCCAAGTTCATTGTACTCCAAAGTAAAAATACTGAGTTTTTCATCAGCTAGTCCTTTACATACAACATTTCATGCCATCAATTTTTCACATATTCTTTATTTAAAAAGTAATAGGAAAGGACTTGCCTCTGTGTGTGTGTGTGTGTGTGTGTGTGTGTGTGTGTGTGTTTCTTTCACAGTATTTATAAAGGTTGTTTCCAAAAGAAGTATACCTCTCGTTTCCCAAAACATAAATCAGGAAAATCTTAGATTAAGATAAATGTAATTGTTCAATATTGTTCAATAAACCTTATCTGCTTTTCATAAAATATCATTTGCAAATATATGTGTGTGCAATATCTACTAAATTCAAAACTGCTCAAGATATGTGAGTCCAGCAATAAGAAATATTTGTTTATAATTTTGGAATTCCAATTACAGAGAATTATGAAAACAATTGTAGGATTGCAATTCCAAAAAAAAAAAGCAAAAAAAAGTTAGCAAAATAATTATAAATAACTTCTGTTGAAGTCTTCCTAAAGATTTTATCAAAAATTTGTGAAGCTGTGGTACCTCATTTCTGTTTAAATTACTACAATAGAAAGCTATTTCTTTTAAAAAATCACAGATATTACTCCAAAATCACTCTGAATTCACAGCCAGAGAAATATGCTTGCAGATAAAAGTGAAACGCCTGCAATTTTAGGTTGGGGCAGTCATGCCCAGATTTAGGCTTTGAAAGACTTTGGATTTCTGCAAATGATCAAAACTACTTCACTACCTAATCATCTTTAACATTTTATATAATATTCATCACATACTTCACTATAATATTTTGGGAATTGTGTACATGTTGCAAAATGTTTTTACCCTTATACATTTCTGGAGAAATTTAAATTAACTTGATACCACTAAATATTTATAAAATACATAAAATTTCTTGTTATGTAATCATTTTAAGTGAAGCTGTATTCATCCACTCTTAATTATGTGTATAAATGTTCTCACTCTTGTATCATTCATAATGAGCAACTGAGGAACTGAGATGCTGCCTCAGAAATATGAGTGATGCTGACGATGCTAACATAGGAATACTAACGAACCCTAAATACGAAATAACATGCATCACGATTCTTACTTATCTCTTAAGAATCTAAGTTTAATCACCTGTAATTAAGGCTATTGAATCTTCCCTTTGGATTCTGTTATAGGATTCATGCCGTTTGGCATTGTTTTCTTTGTATCTGTAGTTTAACAGTTTACTTTTGGAGTATCTTTTTTTGGCATGCAAGCTTCACATCTGGTATAAAATCAGTTGCATGAAAACACTAAGAGTACAATTAAAGAATTATGTTTTAGTGTGATCATGATTGCCAATGTATCATTAATGTTTATCTATTGTTTTGAAGAAAGCAGTGTGCTTATTAGCATATCATTAACTTAAGATTATTTTCAAATTTATTTATCTTCTAGGTGCAAAGAATCTAAAGTACACAGGAGACCAGAGATTTCTTTTCTCTTTATGTGTAGCCTGCATTTGCATTCTTACATGAACTTAAGAGAATTTTCAACAGATGCATATACTGAGGTTCAGTGGTTTGTAGTTGGCTCAATTATTTAATTACTATGTGTCTGCAGCTTTCCAATTCACTATTCTGGAGATTTGAGACCACAAGACTAAAGCAAACAATCACATGCTTTAGACTGATTCAATACAGGATTCAGACCCTATAATAAAAGGGGGAATGAAATATAGTGTGAGCTTTAAAAGGCACATAATTTAGAGTAATAGCAAATGAAATATAAATAAGATGTGATCTTGTTCTGATCTACAACCACAGGAAGTAAACTGAAGTGTAGAGATTATATAGCGCACCTTGGCAAACTTTCTTACAAGACTATCAATACTGAACCCTAACCATGAAAAGACAGAGAAGAGAACAAATCAATCAACCACTCCAGCCATATGTTGGTAGTGAAAACCTGGGCAGAGACTCTAATATGGACTATGTCAATCAGTGGATTCTTCGACGACCTCATCGTGCTTGGAATGGTGAGATCGGCAGCAATTCATAACTGTTGAACTATCAAAACCGCTTGAGCAAGACCCTTGGATCATGTCCCACATCAGGGACCTGGGGTGGGTGGGAGACTGGGTGGAGCTTCTCCCTTTATCTCCCCCTTTACCCCAGATATAGGAAATAATGTGGACATAATAGTGTTGCCCACTTTCCTGTAGCCCTTGAATCTTTTCACCCTAATTAACTATGTAACGATTGTCAAAACATAATAAAAAACAAATCTCATTGTTAAAAACTTAGTCCCCGAGATCCTGTATTAATTGCTAATGTATTAGTATAAGCAGTTGAAAAACCAGGGAATAGACTTGTGATTCAATTGTATTGTAGTGACTGTGAGTCGTGTGGGTTGTTGGGTTGTTTTGTGAGAGCGTAGCACCAGATGATCGCTCTCATAGGAGTGTTACAACAGCCAAGTTAAAGCTTGCCTGCCTCTATTCTGGGACCACCATGTGACTCTTCCTCTGTACTTACACCCCCATTCATCAGATGGGTCATAAACTGTGAATCATCAAAACCGTCAGCCAACATAAATACCCTTCCTTCATGAAGACCTTATCTTAGGCATTTAGTTGTATTAAGAAAAGCTGATTGATACATGTGTGATGTTTATTACATACCATACATACATCTGGCTTTTATTTATTAAGCAAATAATGAAATTGGAAATTTGTAATTTAGTTGATAAACTTAAGATAAAGTATATTTGGATATAGATTTTTTTAAATCCTTACAATAATAACAGAACAAGGTTTATTTTAAATATCTCCATAAAATATAAAGTTATAGATGAAATAAAATTTGTAAAAGTCCAAGCTAATTAAATGGATTTTCTACAACTTACTTCTATTATGGAAAAAAACCACCACAACTAAAGAAGTAGTGGAATTCAGGGCCCGGCGCAGTGGCGAAAGGGTTAAAGTCCTCGCCTTGAACACCCGGGATCCTATATGTGCGCCGGTTCTAATCCCAGCAGCCCCGCTTCCCATCCAGCTCCCTGCCTGTGGCCCGGGAAGGATGGCCCAAAGCTTTGGGACCCTGCACCCGCGTGGGAGACCCGGAAGAGGCTCCTGGCTTCGGATTGGCATAGCATCAGCCCGTTGCGCTCACTTGGGGAGTGAATCATCGGACTGAAGATCTTCCTCTCTGTCTCTCCTCTCTGTATATCCGCCTTTCCAATAAAAAAATAATAAAAATAAATCTTTAAAAAAAAAAGAAGTAGTGGAATTCAAAGAAAATTTTAGGAGAAAAGTTTTGAACTCTAATAGCCCAGAGACATAGAAAGACATTCTAGAATGAAAAACAAACCCAGTGTTTGGCTTCCTTCTCAGGGAGCGTCACACTTCCAGAAAAAGAGAGCTCCACAAACCTCTCCATTGTTACAGAGTTGCTGCCTTCACTACCAATGTTCTGTAGCCTTTATTGGCATAAAAATCATGAAGAAAGCTGCCTGTGGCTTGTCATCGCTTTTTTACAGAAAGGGAGCCCACATTCCTTTGCCTTCAAAGCTCCAGACTCAAGACACTACAACATAGTTGGTGTTATGTTCATCTTTTGTATGAGGTCGGAAGTCAGTTCCTTAACCACAAGAAATTCCAACAGCTGGTGTAATTCATAGGGCAGAGATCAGACCCCAAGGCAGCAAGTAACCACCCTATCATTGTGCAATAAACTCTAGAGCTGTATTTCCTCAGCCTGTGTGTTCAAGGAAAATTTGCCTCCGATTCTTGGCATTCGGCACTCGATGAAACTGCACAAGCCTTGGTGGCCAGTTTGGTAGGGGTCACATTATTTCCAAGCTCAGGGTGCTTGGTGAATAGCACGCAAAGCCCTACGATCATTATTCCGTGCCCCAAGGGAGAGTGAAGCAGTTCTTTCTGCAGCCTGTAGCTCTGGGGCGATTGATGTTGGTGATTTCATCCCTTTAATAATGTAAACTCACCAGGGGGACATGGAGGACCTCGAATGTACTCTTCTGCTTCGGGCTGGGCACTTGCTGTCTACATGTTACAGTGCAATGTTCAGTTACTGAGTGAGTTCTGTCACGCCCTGCAGATCTACGCACGTGACTACTGGCTGTGTAAATCCCAGGGTCATCTGCTCACCCAGGAAGGCTTGAGCAAAGTCCCATCCATAGTTCACTGCTTGGTATCTAGACTTATTTTCATTAACTCTCCAAGAGAACCTGTTCCATCCTAAGGGACCTGAGTCAGACATTTTACAACCTGGAAATCTAGAAATGTGACTTTTGGAACTATGTTCCCCAGAGCCATCTAATTTCATCCCAATGGGAACTAAGTAGGGATTTATTTGTGATCAGTTGCTGCAGACCAGTGTCTACCCGTGCTTCAGCCCTAAGTTCCCATGTGTTCACCTGCTGGCTCACTCCTCAAATGCATACATAGCCAGTGCCTAGCCAGGTCAGAGCCAAGAGCCTTTCAAATAAGAACTTTAAAGTGATAAATGCATTCTAAGAATGAAATATAACAAAGAAATATGTTGTATACTTATGAGTAGATCCACTAGCAATAACAAAGAACAATTACACATGTAACCAATCCCAGATCACCAGATCTAATACAAAGTAATAGGGTGCCACTCGGGCATTTCAGCAGTCACTACCATCAATGTACAGATCATACAGACAGAAAACCAACAAACACACATCAGAATTTAACCATACTCTAGAACAAATTGACTTAATAGTTGTAGAATTCTCATCTAGCAGCTATAGAATAAACATTCTTCTCATATGCACATCAAATATCTTCCTGAGTTGACCTCGTATTAGGAAGTAGAACGTTATAATGTATTTTAAAAGCTGAAGTCACTTTTTTTAGACTTCTCCGATCTTAAAAGTCCAAAATCAGAAATCAAAAACAGGATTGGGCTGGTATTGTTGCACAGTGGGTTAAGCTGTCACCTGTTGTGCTGGCATTCCCATGTCAGAGATTCCATTCAAGTCCTGAGTGCTGACTTCCAATCCAGCTCCCTGAAAATGCATGCCTAGGAAAGCAGCAGAGAATGGCATTGAGGGGCAGACTGTTAAGCTACCAAATGCAGTGCTAGCAAATCTTAATGAAATAAATTCCAGCTTTTCCAATATCAATGCAGCTCAGTCTAATGTGCCAAGGATGGCAGCAGATAACATTCTAAATGCTTGGGTTTCTGTCATATATGTGGAAAAGCTGGATTTAATTCCTACTCCCCAAATTAACATGGCCAATCTCTGGCTACTGAAAGCATTTTGGAAATGAACCAGTGGGTGAATAATCTCTCTCTCTCTCCCTTTTTTCTTCTTCTTCTCCTCTCCTAATTATTCTTCTCTCCCTCCCTCTTCACTCCCTTTCTTTCTATGTGAATGTGTATGTGTGTCAGTTTCACTTTCTTAGTTCCACATTGCCTTTCAAATCCAGAAATGATTTAGAAAATGTAGATTCAGGCCTGGTGCTATGGCTTAATCAGTAAAGCCACCACTTGTTGGCCCAGCAGCCTGTGTAGGTGCCCGTTTGTGTCCTGACTGCTCTGTTTCTGATCCAGCTAGTGCACCTGGAAAAAGAAATGAGGGCCAAGTGTATCCCTGCACCCGGTTGGGAGACCCAGAAGAAGCTCCTGGTTCCCCTTTTGTACCTGACCAGCTCCATCCCAGCTGCAGCTGTGTGCCATTTGGGGTGTTAACCAGCAAGTAGAAGATCTCTCTCTTGGTCTTTTGTTACCTCTACAACTGCCTTTCAAATCAAGCAATAATTTTTTAAAGTAGAAGCATTACCTAAGTGTAAGACATGAGACTATGATAATGGCAGAAAATATAGAGGATATATTGCAAGACCTTGAGGAAGATAATGATTTTTTTTTTACAGGATCAAATGAAATGGAATCATTAAAGTTAGAAGCATCTGCAAAGCAATGGAAATGAATGATGGAGTGTATAAAGAGAAAATCACAGTTAGGTTGAAGGGATAAGCTTCTAGCATTACACAGTGCAGTGTGTGACTACAATCTCACAACACTGAAGTATACTGTTTATTAGCAAATACAAAAGAAGAACTCCAAGGCTCCAATCACAAACATTAATGACTAGGAAATCTTTACTGCCCAGGCTTGATCATTGCAAATTTATATCTTTGTAGATACAAAAAGAACTTGATCATGACTACGAAGTTCATCGGTACACTGTATTATCTGTTAAATGAAATGCTATACTCCCTTTGGTCTCTAAAAACATATTTCAAAATTATTTATGGCAGTCATTTGGCCAAGCAGTGAGGAGTCTGCCTAGAACACTTGATTCCTACACAGGAGAACTTCTGTTCATTACTGGGTTCTGATTTCTCCTTCCTGCTGATGAAGATCAGGAGGGCAACAGGGATCTCTTATAGCTGGTTTTACCATCTATTTTTGGGAGCTGGTTTACTTTCAAAGCCTTAGCTTCATTCCCAAGTACCACGCAAGCATCCGGGCAGCAAACCCAGCAGATGGCATACCTCTCTCTTCCTTCCAGGCGACTTCTCCCTTTTCCCTCTCCTCTCTCTCCTTCCTGTTCCTTTACTCCCCTCTCTATCTGCCTTGCCCTCGCTCTCACCCTCTCCTTCCCAAACATCTCTCTCATTTTTCTGTATCACAGTGTTTGTGTGTGTTTCTAAGTCTCTATATAATAACAAATTGGCAAGGGTTTTCTTGTTGATTCACCAAATGTACATCATCATGTATTTTTCTTTATATCCTACAGTGTGTAATATTTAATCACGATAAAACACTGAGCTTTAAATTTTGATAGGTGTGTGTTATATTTCTTTAATATCATTGGAAGGGTTTTTCAAACATTTCAGAGAACTTAATAGAATGGACGAAAAGACTGGTGACTGCTAACTAAGTTGTGAAGTATTCAGTGCAGTAACTTACATGAGCAGATATTTTAAAAATGTAAGGTCAATAAAATCACTATAAGGTAAGTTTCTGCTTGAAGTATCATTAATCTTGTCAAATGAAATAAAATTAATTCAGTGAAATGAGTCTCCAATCCTTTAATTTAAAATGAATTACTGTATTGAGATTATTTAATATATTAATTTCTTGTGACTATTGTCTTAGAATAGAATATAACTTATCTAACATGGCTCTATAATAACTGCTAAAATTATGGAAATATTAGGCCCTTAATGTAATATCTACCTTTGTCAAGTTTAAAGAACATTAACTTCATGGCTATGCAACACTTTGAGTGATAAAGACATCAGTTCATCTATCAGGCACACGACATTTTAATATATTCATTATATCTAAAAATCATTGCCTACACAGCAGCAATTGGTTATTTTGAAGGTTTATTTGCTACTTTCCAATTAAAATGCTATTTTTGTTTTAAACAGCTTTGCTGTTAAAATGTATTAAAATATTGACTTCTTTATAGTCTCTGTTTATCTCTTTGTAAGCATTGTAATGGTAAATGCATCTCCATTTCTAGTCATTTCTATGCACAAATTAAAACAACTGAATGATGAATATAGCTTTTAATTGCATCTGTACTCAAATGTAGACTTTCACCCAAGCAATATCATTAACAACGATCTACATAGTATTTGCATTCTTATTCTGCATTGAATTGCATTCTGCATTAAAAGTAATTTCGATATGATTTTAAGTGTACAGGAGGAAGTGTAAAATTTTTGCAAAGAGTGCCCATTCTATAAAAAGGACTGGACCAACTGCAGGTTGTACATATGTAAGAACCTGAAATTCATCTGCTATGAGACTGAGGATGGCAGACCATATATATTTGTGTAGTCAAGTTAACTAATTGAAGGAAAGTTAAGGATCTTGCTCACTAAGTCATTTGCTCACCAAGAAATATTATCAGAAGCTTTGCATGCTAGAAATCCTGTTTACACAAATGTTAGCTGATCTAAAGGGAGACACAAGCTCGAATGCAGTAATAATGAAAGACATCATCACCCAAATTTCACTAATGGAAAGAACCAGACAAAAATTTAAAAACCTGGAAGAGGGCCCGGCATGGTGGCCTAGCTTTACACATATATACTGCTCTCTCATCTATGAATATGGAATACCAATAAACTAAATTGATGATGTATTGTTAAAGAACAATTTCATACCAATTTATTAAACTAGTGTTATAGTTGTATGCTTATTTTATTCTGTTATTTTCTATGAATGTTATAAAGTCATGGAATTAGCTTCTTTGAATTATTTTCTCTCAAACAGTGTTTTGTTCCTTTTCCTCACTGTGGTAACTGATTATGAAGAATTTCTAGTGCAGCAGCTTTGTTTCATCCTTCTGCACCTATGTGGGCTCTAGCATGCTAAAACGGTTAAAATATAAACACGGATAGCTCAAATTCTCCACAACGGAAAAACTTGCACCTGTATTTTCACTCATAAGCACATAACAAAGTTTAGCTATACTACTAAAACTAATCATTTTAATAGTATTTCTGCAAAAAAGAAAGACTAAGACTTCCACAAATTAGTTAGAGAAACATTTATTGAATTAAAATGCATATGCATGCACAGTTTTTTGTGGTCAGTATTTTTAAAATTCTTAACCATTTTTGGGACTTTTCTTAATGTACATATAATAATTGGAAATTTCATGGTGCATATTTAAAATGTATAGGCTAAAATCACTATCATTTATAATTTAAATATTTATAATCATTTTGGAACTTAAAAGCATATTGATTCTTATACATTTACCAAAAGCTATAGAAGATAAATATAGAAGGAATTGTTAAAGCGATTAAGGAATACGTTTCCCTCAATATTTAATGACAGGAATCAAAATATTCTATTGAATTGTAAATTGAGCTGGCATGGAAGCTAGAGAAACAGAAAATCAAGAGGAAATAATTTTGGCAATCTGTTCTATTTTGTAAATCAATGTTGGTTTCCATTTCATTCCCATTAGTCTCTGGTATGTTTTCCTATAAAAAAACATATGCTTTAAGAAAGTAGGTAACTGAGTCCTGCAGGATAGTCTAGTGGCTAAATCCTCATTTTGCATTCGCAGGGAACCCATGAAGGCACTGGCTTGTGTCCCAGATGCTCCACTTCCCATCCAGCTCCCTGCTTGTGGCCTGGGAAAGCAGTTGAGGACGGCCCAAAGCCTTGGGACCCTGCACCCGAATTTGAGAACTGAAAGAATCTCCTGACTCCTGGCTCCTGGCTTCGGATTGGATCGGCTCAGTTATGGCCATCACAGTCACTTGGAGAGTGAAGCAGCAGATGAAGGATCTTTCTTTCAGTGTCTCCTTTTTCTGTATGTCTGCCTTTGCAATGTGAAATAAAATAAATTGGTAAAAAAAAAAAAGTGTGTAACTGATTAAGGACAAAGAAGAATATGAGATGAGATCCGGTTATATAATTACACACAAAAATTGTATTTTCCTAAATAATAATTACGGCAATTGTATGACATAAACATTAATTTTTGATCAATGGTATACATAAAGAAACCAAATTGTTACAGTATTAGATTTCAAGAAAAAATACAAAGTAACCATTTGCCTCAAATATAGACTTTTTTTTAAAATACATTTTTTTAAGATTTATTTTATTTTATTTTATTTTTTTTGTTATTGGAAAGTCAGATATACAGAGAGGAGAGACAGAGAGGAAAGGAAGATCTTCCGTCCCATGATTCACTCCCCAAGTGAGCGCAACGGGCCGATACTATGCCAATCCGAAGCCAGGAGCCTCTTCTGGGTCTCCCACGCAGGTGCAGGGTCCCAAAGCTTTGGGCCTTCCTTGACTGCTTTCCCGGGCCACAGGCAGGGAGCTGGAAGGGAAATGGAGCTGCTGGGATTAGAACCGGCGCCCATATGGGATCCTGGCGCTTTCAAGGCAAGGACTTTAACCACTGCGCCACCTCGCCGGGCCCCAAATATAGACTGTTAATGTTCAAGTAGCACATGCTTTTTGTTGTCCTTAATAAACAGGAAACCACCGCTCTGTTTCCAAAGACAGACATAATTCTGACCTAATGATACCCCTTCAGGAAAATACAATAAAGGCATAAACACACCCTTCTAAGAACAGTTGGGGCTGTAATGACAAAGGTATCTTCAAGCAGCATGAATGCATCTGTCTCTGTTCTGGAAAAAGGCTGGAAGTCCACCATCAAGGGATTGGATGGACCATGCTCTTTTGCAATTCATCAGGAGGTAGTCCTTGTTTATTAAAGTTGCTCGATTTTATTCAGATCTTCATTATTCATTTAATAAATTTTTTAGTCTTGGTGTTTCTACTTGATACATATTATTACATACATTGTATTCAAGCACTCTTTATAAATATTTCACTAAATGTTTTTGCTCACTTTGAAACACAATATTTTTCTTTAAGTTTTCATTGTCTTCCTTTTTGTTTGTTTTGTTTGTTTGTTTGTGTGGAATCCAAAACCGTGGTTTTTCAAGACAGTTTCATGTAAGTTTTGACTTAAAACATTCATTACTCAAAGAAAGTTGTACTCTTTAGTTAAATATTTGCTACATACTGATGAACATAATTATCCTTTATTCATGCATTTTCAAATATTAAATTGCTAATATATGTTGATGCTTAAATTTAGCTGTAAGAAAAACACATACTAGGAAATATACCTTGCTATACTACTAAAAAAATAGGGCAATTTTAAACTGTTAGTAATAAGTCTTTAAGAATTTATTACTTGAAAGAAAAATTTGGCACTGAATCAGAGAGAGGTCTTCCACCAGCTATTTCACTCCCCAAATTGTTTCATCAGAGTGAGCTGGGTTTATTTAAAGCCAGGAGCTAATAACCTGAAGTTATTTCCAGGTCTCCCATGTGAGTGCAGGGGCTCAAGGTCTTGGGCCACTCTACACTGCTTTCCTTGTCCGTAAGTAGGGGGCTTGATCAGAAGCACAGCAGCCAGGGAAAAAAAAGTGTGGTCCAAATGGGATTCCAGAACTGCAAGTAGAGGATTGGCTTGCTATGCCACTGTGCATGCCCCAGACCATCTTGTTTTGATAAATGGTTTTGACCTCTCCAATAAGTTTTGAAAGTATATTTACCTACTGTAACATCTTAAAATTAAGATTTTTTCATAGTAATTTACCGCCTTCTTTAATATTTATATGTAGAAGTTGAAAAATACTGTTATAAATGAATGTATTCTTTAAGAATACATTATTTACTTAAAAGAGTTACAGAGAGAGGCAGAGAAAGAGAGCTCTTCCTTCTCCCAGTTCACTCTCCAAATGGACACAAACAGCAGGGACTGACTCAGGAGGTAGCAAGGAGTCTGGGGTCTGTGAGCGTTCCCATTTGAGTGCAGGCGCCCAAGCACTTGAGCCACCTTCTGTTTCTATCCCAGCATTTGAGCACGGAGCTGGATCAGAAGAGGGGCAGCCAGGTCTTGAACCAGCACGGTACCGGATGCAGGTGTTCTAGATGATGGATCAACTTTCTGTGCCTCAGCTCCAACCTGGATGTTTTCTTTATACCTGCTTACCTATTATGGAGAGTCCTAAATTAAAATTACCTACTACACCAAGTGTTAGAGTTTTCTTAGTGTCCACATGCTTATATAGTGAATTAAAAAGCACAAAGCATTCGAGCCCGACGCAGTGGCCTAGCACCTAGAGTCCTCACCTTGAACATGCCAGGATCCCATATGGGCATTGGTTGTAATCCCGGCAGCTCCACTTCCCATCCAGCTCCCTGCTTGTGACCTGGGGAAGCAGTCAAGGAGTCTTGGGTTTCTGCATGCATGTGGGAGACCCGAAAGAAGTTCCTGGCTCCTTGCTTTGGATCGGAGCAGCACCTGCCGTTGAAGTCACTTGGGAAGTGAATCATCCAACAGAAGATCTTCCTCTCTGTCTCTCTTCCTCTTCATATATCTCACTTTGCAATAAAAATAAATAAATCTTTAACAAATATAAAATGTTCATGATAGCATTTAAATTAGAAAATAAAATGGAAGATACGTACTTACGATATGTCACATATTACACTAGGGTGAGACATTTCAATAACAATACTGACTTGATCGTGCTTGTATCCTGTGACAAACATATTGATCAGTACAGATACAAGATCCGCTCTAGTTACCTTATGAATTTCAGGGTACTCTGTAACAAATAAGTCCCTTTCATTTTGGAAAACATAATAGAAATATAATTCGTCTCTGAAGGATCCTCAAACTCCAGATTGCATAGTCATTCTGCAATAGGGCTTATCTGCTTCTACCAATATCTGCTGCTTGCTCTGTTGAAACAGCACAACTTTAAAACTGGCTGTGAAATTAGATTTTTCTATCATGAGCAATGAGAGCTGTCATCAGCTGATCTCCAAAGGGAGGAAAATATTATCATGGTACATTTCTATCTCCCGTGAATTTTATCTCTGATCGTTATATGCAGATATATAAATTAAAGCTGTCTTTCACATGTTTAGGGATTTTCAGTAGGATTTGTGCTCTATAATTTCTTTTCTCTGACATGTTGTTAAATATATTCCTCATAAAAATATAGATCAATTTTAAAATCTAAGTTAGGAGATGATTTATATTGCTAAACTTTTTTCTGGCAAATAGTTTTTAATCTGCTATTGGTTAAATTGGATATTACAGGCATTTAAAAACTATTTATATTTGCTTACTGACAAAATTTTTATGTTGTGTTTGTTTTAATGTTTTGTATCAGTACAAAATCGTCACTTACATATGTAAGTTAGATGCAATGTTCTTCTAAGCTTGAATTTTTCTCTTGTAATTTGTTACTGGGCTGCTTACATAGGCTAAAAAAGCTTTTACATTCTCATCTTTAATTACAGTCTCTTTTAGGATTAATGTGAAAAGTCAACGTATTAATTTAGTTATATTCTTTTATGACATAGCATGTTAAGCTGTGCCTTGCAATTTCAGAGTGCAAGTTGGAGTCCTGAGTGATCCGTTTGGATGCAGGGTCTTGCTAATGTACCAGGAAAGGCAGAAGGAGATGCCTGTATCAGAGCTCCTGGCCCCTGACTTCCCTGGTCCCATTCCTGCCTGCATCAACCACTGCAGCAAGGAACCAGTAGTGGAAAGTCTTTCTCTTTCCTTTTAAATAAATAAATAAATAGGCAAATGGATAGACAAATGATTTCTAAAAAAAAATCTTCGAATCCTGTGTATTGAGTTAAGAGCAAGAGGCTGAGACTGCCCAAAAGATCGATGTACGTTTTCTTAGAAGCATGCTTGCTTTGTGGCTAAATATGGTTCACATGAAAGAAAGGCATTCCTGGGGGGGGGGGCTTAAAGAATGACAATAATCCTGTAATGGGACAAAATTCTTAAAAATAGTCTCAGATCTAAGTGGTTTAAGAGCTGTTTGGATAGATTTTGAAATTACAACTATTTGAAAACTATTGACACTGATTTTCTCACTCAAAGGAGAACACTGTTGGAATAATGAAATTCCAGACTCTAAATAAAATGTTTTAATATATAAAACCGATAGAATGACTTTACAAAGAGCATATGTTCTATAGAGAAACAAAGGTCCTTACCTCAATATCCATTGTGTTCAGCAAAGACAAGCTCTGAAGAGGTCAGAATGGGTGCAATGGACACCATTATTTAGCTCCTTGGTTGCTGAAGGGGCATAACGCTGTCTATTAATTCCTATCTTATTAAAATGTTTCCTTCCAGATTGAAAATACCAGAAAGTAATAATAATAATAAAACTTGCTCAATATTTGGGTTTATTTTTTAATTAATTGATTTTCATTTTTAATTGATTTTCATTTTACTTAAGGACAAAAGCAGACATAGATACATCTCCCATTCCTTGAATCATGATCCAAATGACCACAATATCCCATGATGTAGCCAGAGCCCAGAATTGAATCCTGGTCCCCTAAATTCGGGCAGGACACTAAATATTCAAGCTTACCTCCGCTGTCTCCCAGGGTGCACATTAGCAGGAAGTTGGAAGTAGAAACTGAATTAGAATTAGAAACTTCAATTTAGACATCCATTTATGAGATACAGGCATACACAGAGAGTGGTGTCTTAAGTACTGTGAAGAAGATCTACCTTGATATATTCATTTAATATGCATAAATGCTCACGGGAAAATCCATAAAAAGTAATTCAGACCTTGTTAGAAGCTATACACTCAATAGACATATTTTTAATTAAAGAATAAATACATGTCCAAGTTTTCAGACTGAAAGAATAAAGTGGTTAGCAAGAGAGAAAAACAACCAATATCATTATAGAAACCCTTTCAATATGAAATATCATAAGAAAATAGACAAGTGCATTTAAGCCTGAAAATATTATTTAAATGGGTTTGCATTGAGCCCTGAATTGAATATTTGACAGCAATAGTATGTCTTTCCACTTAAATTGTGGAGAAAAATAAGCTCTTTTATACTAGAATCTTCAGGAACCCATCATCACTATTCTTGAAGAGTTTACTGAAAATATCAAATATCCATTCCCATGCCAAGCTAGCCAGAGGAGGGAGGGTGGTGTGGCCCCAGCTAGTGGGAGCCTGAGGATGTGGGCAGAGTACTGGTGGGGAATGTGGGGATCTGGGAGCTTGCTTCTAAGCAGATGGAGCGAGGATTTTCCTAAGGGCCTGATCCTTGGCAAGGTGAGGAAAGGGGAGGGGAGAGCCTCAGGTTAGCATGCTGGCCTGGTGTGCTGTGGGGCCAGGCTTGGAGAACATCAGTGGGTCTGGATCTGGGGTATGTGGAGGAGTAAGACATCAGGCCAGCACATATGTCAGGAGCTTGGGACTTTGGTGGGCAAGCAGAGCTCTAGACCAAACACCATCCACTGGGCTTCTGAAGGATGGACTGGAGAACCCATGTGCTCCTGGGCACATGGATTATGGATTGATTAGGGAAAGGGACAAGGAGATGTGGGGGTGGAAGGACCACTGTGGAAGTATGTTGCAACGGGGAATGACTTCTGAGGGACTCCCAACGACAAGGCTACTAGGCTGGCTTGCAGCAAAGTGAGGAGACTGAGAGCTGGCAGTTTGCAGGAGAGAAGGCAGAGGACCTTTATGGGTCAACCCACAAGAGGAACCTGAGCTGGGCTAGTTATCATGGAACACTGCTGAGCACCACATACCAGTGCACACAAGAGCTAGGGCTGGGGACCTCTCTGCCAGAAATAGATCACAGTACCTGCCAGTGAGTGTTGGAATAGGGGATGAATAATTTTAGTCCAGCCCCACTATTGGGAGCTGGAACTGGAGGTGGGCTGGGCTGAGTCATGCTACAGCATCCACTGGCAGATGCTGATGTGAACCAGGCCATGCCAAACTGGGTTACAGCACCCAAACAGCACATGTGAGACCTGGTAGGTGTCTCTCATTGGTGAGTGTGAGGACTGAGATTGGGAACAGACCAGGCTGGGCAGGGCTTAAACAGCTGTTGCCCTGCATCTGAGCTGGGTTAGAGGGAAAGCCAAGTTGGGCTAACTGTACCCACCAGTGCGTGCATGAGCTAGAGTGGATGTGGGTTGTTTAGGCTTTGCCACAGCATCATCAAGCAAATGCTGGCAATGGGGCAAATTCTGTCTAACTGGACTATAGTTCCACCTGGAAGAGTGTAAGATCTAGGACTGGGAGTGGATCCAGTAGGGAAACTATGGCACCTCTCTCTTGGGTTGCAGCTCCCACTGGTGAACAGCAGAACCAGGGATGGGTTTTGCCTGGCTAGACAGAGAGTAGCACCCACTGGCAGAATAGTGGACTGGATAGTGGGGCTAGTTGGGTTGAACTATGCTTCTATGCCCATTTTCATGTACAAGAGCTGAATGGGATGCAGAACAGACTGCACTAGTTTGCTGTACACACTGGCAAGCATGGAAACCAGGGCAGGGGCACACCTGGTAGGGGTTATTAGGGGGTTGCCCTGACTAGGCTGCAGCTCCCATTGGTGTACATGTTGGTTGAATGTGTGATGGGTAGAATCAGGCTGGCTGCAGCACCCATTGGTTTGCCTAGGAGACAGAGCTGGAGACAGAACAGACCCAGCAACCACCAGTATTTACATAGGCTGATATGGGTGACAGTATGAGCCAGACCCTGAATTGGCAAGCACACACACAAGTGAGGTCTTGAATTGCATCAGATGTGGTTTCTTTGGGGATCCCCCCAACTGAACTGCTGAACTCAGAACTGCAACCATGGGAGAATGGCAGGTTGCATTGTCTAACTGTGGAGAGCATGTGTCACAGCTGAGACTCTGACAAAGAGTAGTATCCTAATGGCTAAAGTCCTCGCCTTTCACTCATAGGAATCCCATATGGGCACTGGTTCTAATCCCTGCTGCCCCACTTCCCACCCAGCTTCCTGCTTGTGGCCTGGGAAAGCAGTTGAGGATAGCAAGTGGGAGACCCAGAAGAGGCTCCTGGCTCCTGGCTTTGGATCGGCTCAGCTCCAGCCATTGTGGTCTCTTGGGGAGTGAATCAATGACTGGAATATCTTCCTCTCTATCTCTACTCCTATCTGTATATCTGACCTTCCAATAAAAATTTAAAAATCTTAAAAAAAAAGAAAAGCTGGGACTCCTCAGTGGCTTGGATGGAGCAGTGAATGGCATATCCAGATGCACATGGAGCATATGGCAGTTCATTGGAGCCTGCGGAGGACGTTTGATACCATGACAGAGGAAAGAGAGCAGAAAAAATTGATCAACTACCCAGGCCAATTTTGGCAGTGAAAATCTGGGCAAATGGAGACTCAGGATAGATTATGTCAGAAAGTGGATCCTGGACAGATTTCATCGTGCTTGGAGTGGTGAGATCAACAGCAATTCAGAACTATTGAATGATCAAAATCACTTGAGCAGGGCATTGGCAGTGTGCCCCTCACTGAGGACCTTAGAATGACATCGGGTGGCCATCCCCGATCCCAGGGTACAAAGGCAATTGAGAGGCTGGTGTGGCTTCTCTCTGTATCTCCTTCCTTCCGCCAGATACAGGAAGAAAGAAAAGAATATGGAAATAACAAAAAAGAAAATATCAAATATAAGTCACTTTATATGTTCATCAATTTTACTTTTGCTTTGTTACAGAATTGATTACTTCTAATGGTGCAGACACTATACCAGCATTTCTTATCATGATTTTGTGTTGATGTTGACATCATTAATTACTGATGGAAAGTGAGGGGTGCCTGAGCACATAGGTCTGTTAGGATAAAGCTAGTGTTCACAGTTGCATCTCAGTATTTATTCCCTTTTCTGATCTCTTATGTAACGAATAGATTAGTGAGACTAATGGATACAGAATATTAATTCTGGAGACAAATAGCCTGCATTCAGATTTGTATTCTCATTTACTAATTCTGAGAAATTAGATAACCACATATCGAAATAAGCAGTTTCATAAAAGTAAAATGGAAAGTAGTTAGGAATACCATCCAGCAAAGAACAAGCATTCAACTTATTCTAGATTATCTGACAACATACAGCTCAGCCTAATATAAATGTTGAGTAAATGGTAATGTTGATCATTAACACTGTTGCTCTCATTATTGCCTAATTTAACACTGAATAAGGCTGTGTTTACTTGCATTTTAAAATATATATGGTATAGAACTTAAGTGATGTAATAACAGATTTAAAAACAAGGTTTATTTTTTATTTCTAAACTTTTAAACTTTAATATGTAGTAGCTATGAAACCACACTGTTTCTGGGATCCCAATTCTGCTACTGGCAAAAATCATTTCTTGCCATTCTCAAATTCTTCTTGTAGTCACATCAAATTCATTCATTGAAATTAGCCATGATGGGAACATTTATGTCATACAAGTTGACATATACTACAAATCAGCACATTCCTCCCACCCAAGAGTGCAAATTATTAATAATTTAGTACTTTGATTAAATTGTATAAAAATTAACATGAACCAGAATCACTGTGTCTATTATAGTCTCCAAAACCCATTCTAATTATTAGAATATCTAGGGATTTTTTTTTCTTGTCTTAATTTAGGAGAGGATATGAGCTCCATTTCCCAAATATGAGTGGTAATGTGACTGACCTAGTTTGGGAAAATTCAAATTGTATCTCAAATGAGATGCTATAAAGATGTACTAAGTACTATGTTATACCAATATAGGGCACTAAAATTAAGCACATCAGAAATTTGCACACGTAGACATAAATATGGGCGCATACACATTTGTTCTTACATGGCATGCTACACGAGATTATTGCTTATATGCCTATTCATTCTCACAAAGTTGTCACGGACTTAATGGGAAGGTAATAGCATGAATGTCATCACTTTGGAGTTGCAAACTGAAGTACCTGCAACGGACTTCCTCAACTGTTCTCATTCTGAAGGCGTTGCCCATGCAGTGTAACAAGATACAGACAGAAAGGAAGAAAAAGAAAGAAAGAGGCAGTTGAAAGGAGAAAGGAAGAATTTTTTAAAAAGAAAGAAAAAGAAAGACATTGAAGCCTCCTGGGAGACTGTGAAAATAAAGTCTAATTTGCGTCAACTTCTGTGCTTTATGACAAAACTGGAAATTTGGTTTGTTACATAAAATATTCTGATTTTTAAAAATCAGTAAGCTATCCATAATTGCTTTGTTGTTAATATAAAATGTAAAATAAGCATTTTACACACTTCTAGCTACTTTTTTTCTCTGCCTTTTCTCGAAGTCATTTGAAAGGAAGTAATCAATGAGAGAAATCAGTTTATGTCCCATATATTCTCTTCTTCTCCTTCCTCAGTCCTTGAAATCATCCTCATTACTAGTCACTCTTCTCCTTTTTAATAAAAAAAATATCATTTTTGTAAGTGAGAAAGGAAAGTGATACAAGTATCTTATTCTCATAACTGACACATATTGGGTGTTTTGAAAATATACGTTCAGTATTTGGAACCTTTAAAAAAAGTTTGTAGGTGTAAAAATAATGGCAATCTGATTAAGCTCCTGTTTTGGGAGGCCTACATCTATTTTGGAAAGCTAGTTCAAGCCCCAGTTACTCCACTTTCAAATCGGTTTCTGCTAATGCGTCCTGGAACCCATTAGATGATGGCTCAAGTGTTTTAGTTCCTCCCATGTGGGCACCCTGGCTTCTGCCTGGTGAATCTATAGTTGGAGGAATCTTCTTTCTTTGTCACTTGGCCTTTCAAAAAAATGCCAAATAAGGCTTTTGAAAATATTTACACATTCTACAACAGAAGTACTTTTAGTGTATGCAAGTAGAAAGGACTTAGACTTTTTGTTTCAAATTGACTTGGCTAGGAAAATGCTGATTTCACTTCTGAATAGAAAATTTGAGAAAGAAATGGAAGAACATTGCTTCAGAGCAACAATGTCTTGATGTGAAAAAAAAAAGTTTTAACATATATTTGTTACTTCTGTGTTTTTCTCTTCCATCCCTTCCAAGATCTGCCCTGTACTAGTAAGGTGTATAATTGATCTGTGCCTGCATCCGTTGAAATAGACTGTAAAGTCTTAAAGGCAAGATTCTAAAAAGACCATTTTGTTTTTTATGTTGTCCCTTGTGTCTGATATGTCTAATGTAATGCCTGAAACACAGAAATCTCTCCATAACATTTTCCATGAGGAAAACAATGATTGAACAAATGCATCACATGAGACAAGCATTTCTCACATATGTTCATATTAGCTATATTTAATCATGTATATTTATTGAAGCACACCTAGAGTATTTCCTGTGATCAAACCTGATACAATTTACATACTAGGTATTATTATTATAGGTTGTGCATAGCTTCGTGAAACAGATCCATAACATAATAACACACACACATCCATACATACACACTTTTATTGAAATGAAATTCATCCTTTACAATTTGGTTTACACAGATTCTCCAAAAGTTAAATATTTGTAGTCCTAGCAAACAGCTTCTCTATTGGTAGAAACAATATTGACACTGTCTTTGCATAATCCCTACACAGACAGAGAGAAGTATTGTGCTAGCGAATTCCAGGGGGGCTAAAAAGTAGCACATGAGGAGAAAGCAGATAGAATACAAATGAACTTCTCCGATTCATTATTACTTTTTATTGTGTTTCCAAAGTAGGTAGGGAAATGTCTTGTAATTCTGGAAAAATGAAAAAAGAGTTAGTTCAGTGCATATGATATTAACATTAAAATAGTAAGTATATACATTATGAAGAAAGAGCAGTTGTTTGTGTGTGACGGGGAGGCGGTGGGGTGACGTTGAAACAGGTACCATGAAGGTGTCTTAGTCATTGCACGAAGTTAAGGGTCTAAATTTGCTGTGCTTTTACATATCAGCCTGACTTTACTAAGTCAGATCCACTTTAAAAGTAAAATATATGGGTCTGGAGTGGTAGCTAAAGTACTCACCTTGCATGTGCTGGGTTCCCATATGGGTGCTGGTTCTAACCCCAGCAGCCCCGTTTTCAAATCCTCCCTACTTGTGGTCTGGGAAAGCAGTTAAGGACACCCCAAGGCCTTGGGATCCTGCACCCGCGTGGGAGATCCAGAAGAGGTTCCTGGCTTCAGATTGGCTCAGCTCTGGCCATTTTGGCCTCTTGGGAATGAATCATTAGACGGAAGATCTTCCTTTCTGTCTCTCCTCTCTGTATATCTGACTTTCTAATAAAAATGAAACAAATCTTTAAAAGAAGTAAAATATACAACATCGGTTAATGTTAATCTAGTTTTCAAATTCAGCAATTTATTATATATGCTAGACCATTATGTTTAAGATGTAGATTTGGTAACACTTTCTGTTATGTTTTTGTGGAATCACTACAATTAAAGTTTTATATGGTTTTTGAAGTATTTCTAGAGTCAACACATATGATAAATGATTTCTTACATCCAGAAATACGATTGGCCCGACGCAATGACTCAATTGGCTAATCCTCCCCCTTCAATTATCAGGATTCACATATGCCTGCTTGTGCCTGTTTGTGTCGCAGCTACTTCCCATCCAGCTCCCTGCCTGTGGCCTGAGAAAGCGGTAAAAGGTGACCCTCAGCCTTGGGACCCCGCATGCACATGGGAGACCTGGAGCAGGCTCCTGGCTCTTGGCTTGGGATGAGCTCAGCTTCAGCAGTGGTAGCCACTTGAGTAGTGAACCAGTGGATGGAAAATCTTTCTGTCCCTTCCCTCTGTAAATCTGCCTTTCCAGTAAAAACAAATAAATCTTGAAAAAAAAAATACATGATGCAGGAAAAGAAAAAAAAGTGTTGCTGTACTGAAACAGGTGTTGTACATAAAATACCAAATGCTGGAATTTTTTCATTGGGTTCAGGTAGAACACCACTATATGAAACACTGTTTAAACTGTAGGCAGTACACATTTTAAAATATTTTTCCACCAAAAGTAACTGAAGGCTATGCATTTGAAATACAAAATTATAAAATGTGGTACAGAGTGCACATATTAGATTTGCTAAGGTAAACATTTAAAGGCAAGGGATACAAATTGAAAAAAAAAAACACTCACTTGATTCTACTAAAACTGAACAATATACATATTTTTAAAAACCCAAGATAAATGTAATTCTGATTTTTTTTTTGAGAAAACTATGAAAAAAGCAATCAAAAGTGAGCACACATCTATTGGGCCTTAAATAGGACAGGAAGGGAAGCTGTAGACACAGGAAAAAGTCTAGGAAATATTGCTAGTTTATGACTGTGGAAATAATCCTGTGTTCTAGTCATTTTATGACTACACTTGTCAACCTCTGCTTCCTAACAGATTTGTATTTTACATTGCAATTCCCTACTTTTTAATAAGAAATTTTTCTAGGATTATTTTTCTAGAATTTTCTAGGAACTGCTGAACATATTAGTTATTTTGCCATCTACTTCTCAAATTTCTGCCTATAAAAATGATTTTTGAGTGTCTATTATATACAAGTGTCCAAATTCCAAAAAAATGGAAAATTATGAAATAGAAAAAGCAAATGTGTTTCTTAGAAATACGGTCTGTCCCTGTGTGTTTAAAAATATTTGATCATTGAAAGGTGGATATATATTCTGATATATTTCATTAATTTTTAGTTTATGACTTGATTTTTTTTCTCACATTTCAGTTTCCTATGAGGTATAGGATTTAAAGTTTTGCCTTAAATCTTGCCTGCATTTGAGTCTCAAGTGCTTTTTTAGTAGCTGTCGGATATTTGACAAGTCATGGCACTTTCTTGTGGTTTTGTTTTCATAGGTATAAAGGAAGCAAAATAATGTGTCCCTCTGATATGCCTGGTGTGCAAATTAAAGCAGTATGAACACTTCCTGGCACAAAATTTTTCTCTATATGATATATTTTTACTCTAACAGTAATTTCACATACTATATCATCCTTTGCATTAATATGATCTCACAATCACAGAATAAAATAGATTTACTAGTGTATCTTATTCTCTTAAGAGAATTTTCTACAGTACATTGAATGCTAACCATACTTTAAATTTAAGTTATTAAATGCTAAACAATATTACACAAAGCTTTCCCTCATGTATATACCAAAACACATTGTTGCATAGACAAATCTATTCCATCTAAACTTAGAATTTCAAGACATTCAACAGTTACAATGTGATTAGTTTCTGTTATATTCTGATTGAGCCAAAATAGATTGCTCGGGAAACATTTGTACTATTTTTTCTTAAGAGTTAATTATTTTGTCTTAAGATTTCTATGAAAATATTGGTTGTAACATTTAAGAGTTTAGAAGAAAATCATTGAGGATATTCTATTCATGTTCCATACATACATAGTACAGAAACCGTTTTAAAAGTCATGTACTAGTTTTCCTCTATAAGAAACAGAAATCAATGTGAAGACATGCAATCAAATAAATCCTCATTTCTGGTCCTCAAAAATCCATTTTCTTAATATTCAGTAGCTCATATTCTTTGATATATTAGGCATCACATATTATTGGACAAAGAATGCAAACTAATTGCTTTTCCTTAAGTGTTCCTGGCCAGTTTTCCTCATTAAGAATGTTTCATTACAATTAGATGATGGTTGAGGTACGGACACGTTGATTATTCTTGTCTGCTCATTGTACAATGTATACACTTATGGAGCATTCATACTGTGCTACATAAATGCATAAAATGCCTACACTTGTCAACTAAAAATTTTAAAGTATTTTTAAAAAAGGAGTGTCACTGACTAGTCTCTAAAATTTGAAACACATCAATAAAGTAGCCAGCACACAGAATGCAAAAATAGATTAGCGTATTTTGCAATTTCTCACAAGGCTGAAATACAGAAACCCTAGGGCAAAAGATGAAAATTTTATTGCAAGCAGTGAGACAGCACAGAATTGAACCTTACTCTACTTTTTTTCTAGTTGGGCTCTCAGCAAACTGGATGATGGCTATTCCCATCAGGAAAGAATGTCTACTTTTCTGATTTCAGCAATTCAAATGCTGATTTGTTTATGAAACATCCTCGCAGACACTTCCAGAGCTGAGGTGGAGGGACCAAATGCTTGTCATGCCCTCATTTTGTATCAGAGCAGTGACTCAAGTTCTGGTTCTTCAGCTTTCAGTTCAACTCCCAGTTGGTGCTCTTGCAAAACAGTAGCATGTGTGTTTGTACATGCATTCCTGAGAATTTTTCAAAGATAAAAGTCCTCAGAAGAGAAAACTAACACGTATTTCTAAAGATGTTTAAATATAAATGTAGAAAAGCAAGAGGAATAAACTAAGAAGACACTGTGGCTTCCCAGAAGAATTATAGTACTATAACATTAAAATGTGAAAATAAAGAGACTGAGGAAATGTCTGAAAAGAAATTCAAAACATGAGTTATAAGGTCATTCAAAAATACAAAGAACAAAACATACTACAGAGGTCCATACACGAAAGGGATAAATTCTGCCAGGATATATACTAAGTGTACATGAAACTGAAATGTTAGAAATGATGAATCCAATATGCTGGAACAATTAATGGTAGAATTGGCAAAGCTTGTGAGGCAGAAGAAAAAATATCTAAACTAGAAAACAAATGTTTGAGAATGTCTCTGATGCATAAAAGAAAAATAATAGGAAAACCAAAAATTATGTTTGAAATGTAAGGGCTATCATCAAATGCCCAAACACAATTGTGTGGAAAGAGATTGGGTAAGACACATTCATTGAAATAATGGCAGGATATTTCCTTAATTCGAATATAAGGACATCTAAGTAGAAGAAGCACAGAGACCTGAAAATTGAAGAGAAAAGATCTTCTCCATGACACATTAGAGCCAAACTTTCAAAACGAACCAACAGAAAAGATCCTGACATGTGCAGTAGTGAAATGGCAGATTACCTTCAAACACTCTCCAATTAGACTGACATCTGACGTCTCATCAGAAACCTTTCAGGCCGGTAAGAATGGAGAAACATAGTCCAGGTACTAAGTTTGAAAAAATAATAAATGTATGCCTGTCAAAGCAGAATGCATTATCCAGAGAAGTTCTCATTTATAAATGAAGGTGAAATTAAGACCTATCCAAAAAGAAATTGAAAACAATGTGGCCCCACTCATCAAATCTTACTAATGATTCTTAAGTATGAGCTACACAGAAAAACAGAAAGTTCTATGAGAAAAAATAATTATAAATATATACATATATAATATATAGTTATATATATTATATATACACACATATATATTACATTATACATATACACAAAGGTAGACAATCTACTACTAAATATACAAAGTAAATCTGAAATAAATAACAGCAATATTGACTGGAAAATATCAGAGTCAGGTCATTACTTATTTAGGATTATCTTGAATGTGAATGATGCAAACTCTAATCAAAAAATCAAGAATGGCTGAATAAATTAAAAAGAAGACTTATCTATTCTCTTTCTGCAAGAAATGTACCTCACCAACAAATATATAGACTGAAAGTAAATATATGGACTGAAGGTAAATATATAATCTGAAGTTAAATATATAGACTGAAAGTAAAAGGGTAAAAAAAGATATCCATTCTGACAGAAAGCAAAGAACAAGTGATAATATCAGACAAAATAGACTTTAACATAAAAGAATTGTTAAAGTCAACATAAAGGGGCTTTAGGTAATGAATAATGGATTAATAAAACAAGATAATGTGACTATAATAAATGTATGTGGATGTAATGTCAGGACACTTGGTTATTTAAAACAAAAGTTAATGAGTCTAGAAGGAAATACAGGCTCCAATATAATAGTAAATGGACTTCAATGTCCCACTTACATAAATGGGCACATCAGGCCAGGCACAGTAGCCTAAAGGCTAAAGTGCTCGCCTTGCACTCTGGGATTTTATATGGGAACCAGTTCTAATCCCAGTGCCCCATTTCCCATCCAGCTCCCTGCTTGTGGCCTGGGAAAGCAGTGGAGGACAGACAAAAACCTTGGGACCCTGCACCTGCGTGGGAGACGTGGAAGAAGCTCCTGGCTCCTGGCTTCAGTTTGGCTCAGCTCTGGCCATTGCGGTCACTTGGGCAGTGAATCATCAGATGGAAGATTTTCCTCTCTGTCTCTCTTCCTCTCTATATATCTGAGTTTCTAATAAAAATAAATGAATCTTTAAAAATGGTCAGAAAATAACAAAAAGTAGAAAATCTTACATATTAGTGGATTAGAAGGATTAGTAGAAAAATGTCCATAATATCCAATGAAATTTACACAATATCAAATACCTTCTTCTCCACAAATGGCTGCAGCAGTCAGGACTTGGCCAGTACAGAGAATCTCGTGTCTCTCGCATGTGTCTCAGAAGTCTAAGCTCCACTACCTTCCCAGGATCTCTAGTAGGAAGATGGATGCGATGTGGAACATCTGGGTTGCAAGCAGGTGCCCATGAGGGACGTTTGCATGTCAGGCAGTGTTTTGCTTGCTGCAACAATTTTGCATGCACCAGGATTCCATATGGGCACCGGTTCTAATCCCGGAGGCCCAATTCCCATCCAGTTCCATGCTTGTGGTCTGGGAAAGTAGTTGAGGACAGACCAAAGGCTTGGGACACAGCACTCTTCTGGGGGAAGCAGAGGAGCCTCAGGGTTCTTGGCTTCACATCAGCGCAGCTCTAGCCATTGGCTGTTTGGGGCCTGAATCAGTGGACAGAAGATCTTCCTCTCCCTTCTCTTTTCTGTGTATCCAACTTTGAGAAAAAAAAAAGAAACCAAACAAACAAACAAAAACAAAACTTAAAGATTGGCCACACTTAGAAAAAGGTGGATCCTTTCACAAAAGGAAAAATGAGTGAGTAGCTGTTTTATCTCAATTTATACCAGTGAAGCTATAGATGAAGCTACTGAAAACTGCTTTTTTCTCTGTCTTCTTTCTCCAGCCTTCACTGCCACTCTCCTAGCTAGTGGAATTCCTAGCTGCTAATTCTATCGCCTTCCTGTGACCTTCATCCTCTCATTTTTTAAAAATCCGTAAACCTCAATTTCTTAGATTCCCTTAAAGCAGTTGTCTATATTTGGTCTCCAAATCCTTTCCTTCAATGATTACATTTGCTGGCATCAGTCTGTCTTTCAGTCCATACCTTTACTGGGCTTTTTCTTATCAAGCTTAAAATTACTAACTCCATTGTTTATAAATCATCATTTTAAATCATCAACCATGACACTTGACAGCTGTTGTTCTGGCATACAAAATTTGTATGTAACTTTCAGATTATATTAGCAACTGTTTCTTCCATTACACAGGCCAGGGCCCATCATTGTCTTTATTTTGATTACCTCATATAATTGGAAATTTAGTTTATTAATTTGTCTTCTTTCCCAACAACAGCCATGCCCTTGGTGATTTCAGCCTTTCTCACCCCACATCAATGTCTTTCTTGCTTGTTTGTCGGAACAAATGTATTATTATGGAACAATTTTTAACCTGTCCTTCTGTCACATAATCAACCAGCTTACTCTCAGAGGGTGAGCTCTATGTATGCTACTTTCATTAAAATCCTGACTACTTTAACCCTGGAGAGTCTGAAGGATTGTACTTCTTCGATTATGAATTGTTTAATCCTAAAACTAAAATATCATACAGAGTAAGACACTTGAATATGAATCAACATAACAATATACACCAGTTAATTACTCTCACTTTTAGATATCATAGTGTGATTCCAAAAACCAAGTTATTCCTTTCTCATAAATACACAACCAGAAATAATTTAGAGTAAAATGTCTTGGGAGAAGGAGAAATGTATTGTCAATAACTTTTAAATATAATGAATTTCTTCCTGTTTAGTTGTCAGTATTGGCCACCTCTTGCCTATATATGCTCATTCATAGTGTTTCTTCTGTTTAGATTACCTTTATGTTTAAAATTATGATCATCTTTCAGAGTGTATGTTAAAAGATATACCCTCACTGTAGTTTACAAATAATCCAGTCACATCTGATTCTTCTCTTTGTTGAACGCATTCTTTGTACTCAATTACAGCACCTATTAGAATTGACTTTTCTTTATATACTGTTCTGTCTCCCGTGTAGATTCTAAGTTCTGACAACGAAACATTCATATTCAATTGATCTTTATAGCAGTGATAATATGCGATAGATCAGTAAATATCTGTTTGATTAAGTGGAATGAAACTCATGCATTACAGTGCTAACTGTCTCTCATTTCATTTTTCACTGTGTTTCTGATCCTATCCCGTTTACTTGTTTTCAGTTTCATTATTTCTGAGATATTAAAGACAAGTGAATTCTTTCCAGAAAAATGATTTTTATAGCGATCCAAGCAGCTGGGACACCACATGTCCTCTATTTGAGAAATAAAATGAAAAAAAAAAAAGTAAAGAAACATGCGTAGTGGCTTTTGAATATCTGTGGGAACATTGATAATGAACAGCTTTCAATCATTTTTAATATACATATGGTAACAAGAATGAAAGCCAACCTGGGGGGAGCGTCTAGAGATGGAAATATTAGTTTTGGGATACTAAGAAGCAATAGGAAGTGAAATTGCTTTAGGGGAACTGAGAGAGGAAAACGAAAGTAAAAATATGCATTAACTAAAATTATTTCAGATAATCCTAAAGTGAGTAAACACTCATTATAAATCCAGTTATTTCAGTGACAAGAATAACAGGTGTATTTTTATAACTATCCAAATATGCAAGATAAATTCCTACAAAAGTTAAATATTTTGACATGAAAATTTCACTGAAAAATCTCTTTTCTTCTATTACTACATGGAGTAATTCAAATTCTTCTGTTTTCTTATAATTCGTAGTTTGATATTTCAATATTTTGACTGATTATAATGGCAGCTGTCAAATCAAGTGTAATTTTAAACTTCGTTTTTAGAAAGCAACTACTAAGGAGGATTTGTTTAATTTCATGTATATATGATTTACAAATCATAGCAGTAACCATTATTTCCTCTGTTTCTATTTATAAAATCAATGAACTATCCCCAACAAGACTTTAAAGGAAGTCTCTGCTACTTTGACACCTGCTAGGTAAACATATTTAGCAAAAAAAAAAAAAAAAAATTATTTTCTGCAATTGAAACCAAGCCATACTTAACCTACCTGTGTGTAATCAAAGGAAGCTATTAATTTTTCCTCATTATCAGTACATTTATTCATATTTAGACTGAATACCACTTCAGGTAATTCTCTAATTCTCTTTTTTCACATTAATAAGCAAAATTGTCTCATATAATGTAAAATACAAAGCAGCCCATTGTTACAAACTTCTAGATGAAAAATAATACTAACATATTCTTGAGTAATATTGATTGTAATATCATGGAATGCCTTTAAAATCTACCACCTCCCCAAATCTGTGATAATGAAGTAAGTAAAATAAAAAAGTTTCATGATTCTTGTCCATTTTAAATTACAGTCAGTATTATAAGGGGTATCTTAACTTCATTTAAAATGTTAGAACTTTTAGATTAATGGACTATTTTTAGAACAGTATTAATTTTAGTTTTACAGAGCAAGTACAAAATACTAAAAATTCCTATGTACTTCTCATGCATATTTTAACATATCTCCTACATTTTTAAAATTTCTGTCAATAGAAGGAGAAAATTTGGTATTTCATATACACAGTTTTAAGAGCATACGGACACCTCCCACCTTCATCCCCATTCCTTCCTTTCCTCAATAATTCCTAGCCTCAATCTTCCTTCCTTTTTCTCATTTGCCTTTCAGTGTTTACAATGACATGCATTCAAGTCACTTTATAACCACAAACTTAACCCTCCAATAAATAAAGAATTCAACAAGTAGTAGGCAGAAAACTCACCTTTCCTTAGGCATATCTAAAAGTGAAATAAACAACAATCAAATTTCAAGTATCAACTTCACCTAGTTTTGGTACTTGGTATGTCAATCAGGGAAGAAGTGACATTAGTCTTTTGGGAACTGGAATATGAGATGAGGGTATCCGAAGCAGTGACGTACTCAGTGTACCAAGTGTGCATCCCTTCCAATTATTTTTCTTATTACTTTCAGGAAAAATATTATTTACTATTTTATTCAAAAAGCAGGGTACGAAGAGAGGAAGAAACACGTACACACTGGCATACATTCCATCTGCTGAGTCCCTCCTCAAACGGTTCCAACAGCAGGGCCTGGCTGGACCGGAGCCAGGAGCCTGACACTCCATCCAGGTGAGGAACATCAGTGCAAGACATTCCCAGGAATCGAAGGAATTGGAGTGGAAGTGGAGCAGCTGGGGCTCGCAGTGCCCCTTAAAAGATGCTGCTGCTATTGCGTGTGAGTGACAGCAAATCAAATATTATCAGCTCTTTACGTATAATTTAAACAAGGGCTTTCATAGGAGAAAATATCCCTGCTGTGTATAGCTGAGGAAGAGAGCTTTAAGACAACTGCTAAATTGTTCAGAAAAGATAAAATTCCTTATTAATTCATAGCTGATGTTTATAATTCATTTATAAGGCGCAGAAAAGAAATCTTTCATCAAAATATTCTATCATATAAACATGTGTATAATTGTGTGTGCTAATGCAGGGAGAATATATAGCTAATTTCTGTATTTTCTATTGAATCATTCTCAATGAATCCTTTTGGTTATCATTATGTTCTCTAAAAGGAGTAATTTTTTTTAGAAACTTTAATAATTTTTATTTTAAAACAAATGTATTTATAAAGAAAAAAGGGGGAGAGCATGCTTCTGTGCATTGGTTCATTGGTTCATTTTCCAAATAGCCACAACTGCTGGCTGAACCTACCTGGAGTTAGAAACCTTAAGTCAGGAGCCAGGAGCCAGAGGTGAGAAGCTTTCTTCCAGTCTTCCACATGCGTGCAGGTGCCCAGAGTCTTAAGTCATCTTCCTCTGTGTTCCCCTGACCATAAGTGGAGAGCTGGATTGAAAGTGGGATAGCCAGGGCATGAGCCAGTGTCTGTATGAGATGCTGGATTTTGTAGGTGGAGTATTAGGCGATTGAGTTACCACACTAGCCCCAGAAAGCATTATTATAAGTTGTCAGGGCAATGGATAGATATCAAGGCTGTGTAGAAACCTGTGATCTTACAGATAAAGTCATTTCTCTCAGAGGCAGGCAATGTAAAATTATTTCAACATCTTGTTCATGTTGGATATAATACAATCTGTATGTGAGCCATGATCACATTTTCCTCTTTGAAATTTCTAGCCTCATAATTAAGAAACAGGAGAATGTCTCAACAGGCAGTTCATTCTTATCACTCCCAGTAAACTATTGTTGATGTAAGTTAAGATCTTATTTTACCTGTAAATATTATTAATTCTCATTAGGAGCTTAGAATTCAGACAATTTCACGTATTGTAAGGACTTTTGTCTTCACTGAATCAATTTATATTGACTTCATTTTTACAGAATTCCTACCCTCAAAGTCATATAATCCAACTGGTTGCAAATAATTTGTTGAAGACAATTAAGCAGTTATATATATTGGATTCTTTTAGTGTAATACAGATTCTAACAAGCATTACAACTGTGTTATATGTCCACATAGGTTGTTTTATATTAATAATCTATCATTATGAAGTTGAAATTTTAAATTATCTTAGACATTGGGGGGTACACATGACATTTTACATGTTCCTTATTCAATTTCATATTTATCCTTGCATTTATGGAAATGTTTAAGAGCAAATCATTATCGTGTCACTTTCCCAGTTTCACTTTATTAAATGATTATGCAAATATTTTCAGTGATTTGAAATTTCTTACAATAGTTTACCTAAATGATTTATGGAATATATCTATTGAACATCAGTAAGCTGTGAACTATTCCTATCAGCAGATATAATTCAGGATATAGGATTCCATCTCTAAACTAGTAGAAGTGACTGATTGATTACATGGATGAAAGAACATTATTCAATGAGATTGAAGGCCCATAGGTTAATCAATGAATATCCTACTATGGTTATTAGTGTATTGTCCCACCTGCTCCCATGTATATACTAATGATAAATGGACACACTGAACACTGAATAACATACTGCATTACCATTTGCATTGGGATAATAAATATCTTTAATGTCTTCATATATGGAAAACAAAAAGCAGAAAAAATTGTTATATTACTTCCCTACTTGAGTTATGGGAGAAAACTTTAATCCTCAAGAATCTTAACGGATGGTGTCAACTAATTTTTGTGTGTGTGAAAATTGACTTGATTGTTACAAATGATACATTTGTGACATTATGTTGATTTGCTATAAGATATCTACCTGCTAGTTTCTGAATCATTAATTAGGAGTCATATTAACTATTTTCCAGAAACCTGGTTTTCAAAGTTCTAATCATTGTGAGGGAGGTCTTAGGCCTTCTAAAACGAGCACTCTGATAATATGAAAGCTGAAAGAATGCAATCTTCTTCATTGCTCCCTTAACACTTTTTTCTTTTGGACATATCCTACTTTAAACAAAACAAAACAAACACAGGGTGGGCATCTGTGGATACAGGCAAGTAGTGTGTTTGCTCACATGTTATCCGGCCTTTATGGCCAACAGGTGACATCTGCAGATGGTTGGTATATTCAAATCTCATCTACTGCTACATCCTAAAAAAAAGTATTCACCTGAAGCTGCTTGGGTTTTGTCATCATTTCAAAAAGCTTTTGACAATGTAGCAAGTCTGGAGAAAACTATAATCAATGAAGTACATGGACTCTACAGTGTGATACGCTATTCAATTCAGAAAATGTGATTAATACAATTCAGCCATATTTCTTTGTATGTATGTTTCATATTTGCCCATCTTTTCTGTTTATTCAGTTTAAATATAACCAATTTTTAAAAAGAAGATGTATTTATATTTATTGGAGAGTCAGATTTCAGAAAGAAGGAGTCAAAGAGAAAGACCTTCCATCAGCTGGTTCCTGTCCATAGGTGGCAGCAGCTGAGCTGCTAGCCAGGTGCCATCTTCTTCCAGGCTGCCCATATGAGTGTAGGGTTCCTAGGCTTTGGGCCATCCTCTGCTGCTTTCCCAGGTCAAAAGCAGGGAGCTGGATGGGAAGTGGAGCAGCCAGAAAACGAGCCAACACCCATACGGGATCTCAGTGCACCCAAGGTGAAGATTTAGTCCCTAGACTATCACAAAATTTGTATTTCATGTGAACTTCTAAAGAAAAGGTTTCCCTTTCACACACACAAATATACACACATAGGAGTATCATGAGTCTGAGTTTCTATTAAATCACCATATTAAAAATGGAAAACGTTTTTTCTGAACTTCTGATGTTTTCCTTTGAAATCTCTTGTAGAATATCCATTTATCTCATAGTCAAAATGTTAACTCACTGAACTGTTTTGGAAAGTAGGTTCCTTTCTGTCCTTCCTTATATTTAATACAAAGTCAGTAAAGTCAACACACTGACAGTTTTTAACAGATACTGAAAACATGGTATTATGCCTTGTTTTAAATTTCAAATTGTTGTACAGTGTAGCATTCTCTTCCTATCAAGCTGAATATGTCTAATCCATTTGTTCTATCATTGCCATCAGAGCTCAATATCTTGACTTTTCCAAAACAAACGGTTATGTCAATGTCAGTCATGTGTTTCTCCTGTCTGACACAGATAAAATCGGATTTTCCAATACCAGAAGCAATATTCCTTGCAAGCAGTAATGAGATTTGGAAAGAAGAAAGACAAGCAGCTAAGGGAACTGAAGTGGATGTTAAATGAGCTGTTCCTTGCATTGTCTGGCATCCTGATTTGGGTTGTGAATTATAGAATGCTTAAGAGATATGCTGGGTCAGCTGATGTTCTACAGTGATCAGTTAAGTTGATCAAAATAATCAGAATTTGACTCTCAAATTTGTATAAAATCATAAGAGTTCCTGAATGGCTAATACATTAAAACTATACAAATAAAGGCATCAGAATACCTGATTTCATGCCATATTACAGAACATATTACAGAGTGAGAACAAAGTTAAATCAGCTGGGACTGGGATCAGCCTGTTTCTAAGTGGGATGCCAACATTGTGACTTAAAAAACCACTCACAGTACTAGGCCAAAAGCCAGCCATATTTTGTCCCCATTTCTTGGGTCATTGTTGTGGCATATTGCATTAAGTCTCTATCTATGATGCCCACAATTTTTATGGGAATAATTTACAGTTTCTAAGTAATTACATATTAGAAAATATTTTATCTTTTATCTTTTCAAATGTTATTAAAATGTATAGACTTTAGTGAGTGCACAGATGTTAACATTTTTAAATTTTCTTCATTTTCAAATACATTACATGTTTGTAGGGGAGAAATACATGGGTATATTCTTGCAAATATAAAATAGAATTTTTGACAAATTTCATTAAATTAGAATGAAGGGTAAATAGTCACAAAAACTGTGCACATCAGGGAGAATAATATTTACAAAAATCAGTATTCCAAATATTCTACCACCAACACTATTTGTATACTATAGATGTTACAACTGGTTTGAACTCTGGAAACTTCTTCCACCAGGAATGAAGTGCAAAGAGAAGGAACAAGTTGGCAAGAAGGCAATTTTTTTCAGTTTATTGAAAATTGAAGACAGAATCTCCTATCCCCAACAGACCAGGGAAGCAGATGAGAAAAGAATGACTTTTTCATGAACATGACTATGTGTGCACCTGTTTTGTCCCTAGCATACAGCTAGGGTAGGCTTTCTGGCCATGAGATCCCTCTCAGAAATTTATAATAGTCCCATTAGTAACGATCAGGTAAGCGTATCCTGGCCTGTCCCCAGGGAGAGGGCTGAAGCCTACCTAACAAGATTAGTAAAACAAAATCAATTACTTTAGGAATGTGATCGCCCTATGTAAATCGCTTTGCACAATATTGGTCAACAAGGCTTCTGTCTAATGAGAAGTAAATGGCTGCTGTCCAGTGATCAGAACCTTGTGGGCAGCAATAGCACCCCTCAAGTTGGTGGATACCTTTTGTAAAAGGACAGGGGCACACCTCTGGCAAATGCAGAGAGACAAAAGACCAGGTGTGTTTGCAGAACATATTTCCTCATTCCATTTCACATGCATGTATTTAAAGACTCATGTTTTTCAGTCTTTCATACACACATGGGTTGATATCTCCCTAGTTGCCTCAGCGTATGTATAGATTATTTATGCATGCAGTTGTCTGCAAGCACACAGACACATATACATACAGAAGAGAAAAATATGTAGTTTTTCTGTATCTGCATTATTTCACTTAGAAAATCTGCAGTTCAGTATGTTTCATTGTAGATGCCAGCATTTGATTCTGAGAAATATTCTGTCTTGTATCTATGCCGTTTTTTTCTTATCCATTCATCTACTGATGGGCAAATTTGATACCACATCTTTGCTTTTGTAAGCATGCGAGTACAGATATCTTTTTATATGCTGACATAATGTCCTTTATTTAATTAGGAGACCAGTGTCACTCTACAGAACTAATTTTATTATTTTTTTTAAATTTTTCTTAAAGATTTATATATTTGTATTGTAAAGTCAGATTTAAAGAGAGAGAGCTCTTCCATGGGCTGGTTCACTCCCCCAGTGGTCATAACGGTTGGAGCTGAGCTGATCTGAAACCAGGAGCCTACATTCAGCAGCTTCTTCTTAGTCTCCCATGTCGGTGCAGGGTCCTAAGACCTTGGGCAATTCTCCACTGCTTTTGCAAGCCATGAGTAGGGAGCCAGATGGGAAGTGGAATATCCAGGACATGGACTTGGGTCTGTATGGGATCTCAGTACAGGTAAGGTGAGGATTTATCCATTAGGCTATCGCATTGGAACCACAAAAAGATTTTTAAATTTCTGAGTTACTGTCACAATGCAGAATTCACATTCCTACCAATGTATATCAGTGCTCTTTTTATCTACAAACACCCTGGCATTTAAAAAAAATGTATTCACTTCCTATTGGCAAGGCAGATTTACAGAGAGAAGGAAATGCAGAGAGCATTGTTTTCTTTTTAAATAACAGCCAATTGTACTACGACTAGATGATACTCCTTTGTAGGTTTTTTTAGTTCCTTCTTGTAAATTTTATTGTAAGAAGGACTTTATTGTGTTACACAGAATACTCAAAAATGACTTCAGAAAAGTCAGTTGAATGGATCATTCAAATATAAATTTATCATGAAATTTAATCTGGCCAAATTCTCCAAAATTATCAACAACTAACGCTTTACTTTGTTTTCTTTTGCTTTCTTTGGTTTTCATTTATGTGTTTCCAAGTATACAAACTAGATATTACTTATGCACTTATTTTGAGACCATCACTGAATCTTTCAGAAAATCTGGTTTGTTCTGAGGAAAAAGAATCCAACTATAAACCATCTGTTTTTTCTTTATTATTTATAAATTTAAGATTTCAACCCTTTACCTTGGCAAGCAGTTAAGCAAACGAGAGAAGCACAACTAAATTGAGCTACAGCCTCTTTGTTATTCTTTTCAATAAACTTAAGAAAACAAAAAAGAAAAGAAAGAGCAAACATCTGCTCTAAACAACCATCTGCTCAAAACAAGAAACGAGAGAGCCAGCTGCTGGATGCTGAGAAAGCAACGACTCTCCTAGGTATCGCTACTCCTTGGTTGCTCCACGAGGACTGTGGCATCTTGAACAGGTGTCTTCAGGGTGCCCGTGCTTCTCATAGAAAGACAATTACAACCAGAAGGTGTTAGCATAGAGGCACACCCCATATGAATCCAAAACTTAGACGCTTCCTGTAGACACAACTAGTTTTCTGCCGAAGTATATTTCAATGCTTATGAAATGTACAGTTTCATATGCTACAGAAAACAATGAAAGCGTAAAGATTAATATTATTATATATAATGATTATAATAATTCATGCTCATTTAGTTAGGATTTAATTATAAATAAAGGTATGGAATAATTATTTTCAAATTGTTTTTAAGGACATATCTCAAGAGGTCTCTATGGTTTTACTGAATACTTGTTTTAAATCTGTCTAGATTTCTTGAATGCAAAGAATCGTTATTTCTTCATTCTTAAAAATGTGCCAAGTAGTATTATTTGAAAATGTTGTGAGATTGCGAATATATATATGTGTAAACATTGAGTAATAAAAGCATGTCATTTATACATCAAATTTCTGGGTTTTTCCTTCTTTGGTAAAAAAAAAAAATAGTGACCATTATTTTACCTTAGGGGAACCAATAGAAAATTACTTATGGCATATTCCTTCCTTTTTTAAAATACTTCCAGGGTTTTATTTCTTTTTTTAATTAAGTTCTTTTATTTGGTAATCTTTACATAGTTGATGAAAGCACAAAGGGTCAAAATATACAGGAAAGTGGATAAGACCATTGTTTCCACATTAATATTATTATTTTTCCTTTTCTGTATCTGGGGTCAGGGGAGAGATAAAGGGAGAACCCTCCCCCACCCGCCTCCCACCCATGCCAGGTCCCTGACGTGGGGCATGCTCCGAGGGTCCTGCTTATGCAGTTTTGCTAGTTCAACAGTTCTGAATTGCTGCCAATCTAGCCACTCCCAAGCACAATGAAATCTCTCCAAAATCTACTGGCTGACATAGTCTCTTCATGGTTAGGGTTTTGAGACCAGCAGTTCAGTTGGAGGGATCACCAAAGAAACTTTGAGGTGATCCCTGACCTGTTTCTTATATCTGCTTGCCAGTACAGGGTCTGGCACAGTCCGTCGTCCCAATCAGTCTATGGTTGTAATTGCTGGGTCAGTTCTGTTTCCAGCCTTGTCTTCCAGGTGAACCAATGCGTGTTGTAGTTCAGCCCGATCCTACCTACTTCATACTCGGCTCTCATGCAGACCAGTGTGAGCTGCAGCCTAGTCAGGGCAACTAGGCCTTAATCCCATAGTTGGCAGGGATGCTTGCCAATGGCGGCCTCTGATTAGTCTGTGAAGAGCTGCAGTGTTAAGAAAGGTAGGTGGGACAAATGTTTCAGGTCTTTTATTTTTCCCTTTTTGTCTCCTGCGTCAGCTAGAGTAAGGAATTGGGATTCTCCTTGGTGTTAAAATGTATCAGCACCCAGGGATGGGGAATGATCATTTGATTACATTTTAAAGATCTGATATGGGGGAACAATGTTCTGAAGATGTTATTTGAACAGTTTTGATCATTCTAAGACGTCACTTTTTAAAATATTTCTTTTTATTAAAAAGGCAGATAAAGAGAGAGGAGGAGAGACAAAGAGGAAGATCTTCTCTTTATTGATTCACTCCCCAAGCTGCTCCAACAACCAGAGCTAAGCCAATCCAAAGTCAGGAACCAGGAACTTCTTCCTGGTCTCCCATGCAGCTGCAGGGTCCCAATGGTTTGGATTATCCTCGACTGCTTTCCCAGGCCTCAAGCAGGGAGCTGGATAGGAAGCAGGGCCACTGGGATTAGAACCAGCACCTATATGGTATTCCACCATGTTTAAGGCAAGAACTTCAGCCTCTGGGTTATTGCACTGGGGCTGACATTGCCATTTTTGCTCCAACAGGGTTGAGAAAACCTTTCCAAGCTCTATTGGCTTAGTACATCCACAGACTCACATGGTTGCTGCAAGTCTTGGCCAGAAGAGTTGCCCAACCTGTTCTGCTTGCCATCTTTTGATGAGGCAGTGAACATCCTCTGCTGGCTTAGAAAACCTGGCTGTCAAGTCTCCCATGTGCACCTGGACATTCTGTCAACTGCACAGGTATCAATATCTGCATAGGCCCAGTTCCAACACAGGAACTCCAAGTTTGGACTTCATATCCTGTGATTTTCCCTGTGGTTGGAGTTTGAGTCCAGGGATCTAGTTGGGGAGTCTCCCAAGAAATAATGCCTATAGTGACCTCAGATTTGACTCTTGTATGTGCCATCCCGTGCAGGGTCATGTTCATTCTATCACCTGCACCGGCCAATGCACACATGGGTTTATGTAGCTGCCTGGCCAGTTTCACCCCCTTCCTTATCACTCACATAATCTGGGTTTTCTGATGTTAGGCATAGATGCCTAGATCATTGTTTTAGCTGCTGGGTTAAATGCCACTCCTCTTTGCCTTTAGTATTCTGTCTTGCCCTTTGCATGATTAGATATTGGCCAGCCATAAAGCAGACAAATTGTCTCCACCTCAAAAACAGAATCATATCCAAATCTGCCCTGGGAACATTTTCACATACTCTCACAGGCACACAGACAAGTAACATTTAGACAAAATTTTTAATTCAATCAAGTTCACATCTAAAATTTGCCTTCATTTTGAGTAGACATTTGATGCAGGGTTAAGACACACTTGGAATCTGCATGGCACAGTTCAAGTCCTGATTATAATTTAAGCTTCCAGTCTGTGCACATCCAGGAATGTAGCAAATGATAAGCCAAGTAATTGGATTCCTGACACTGAATCACATGACTCAGTCTGAGCTACTCACTGATCTCTGATTTGTCCCAATTTGGTTGCTTTAGTAGAAAGGCTAATGGCCTCTCCCTCTATCTTGCCCTTTTAGATAAACAAATTAAAATTTACCACTATATCAAATTTTAAAATTGTATCCAAGAACATTTTCCAGAAATAAAACGTAAGTCTGTATTAAGAATGAATTCATCAGATTGTGGAAAAATGAAATTCAAACCATAAACTTTAACTATGTCTTTAGCTATGTCTTAATTTTTTAATGACTATAAAGAAAAAAAGATTCATTTTATTGTTGATGATGAATTTTGCAGTATTGGTTTTAAAATAACATAGTAGGCCAAAAGAATTAAACTGGTATTTGACATTTGAAATCATCATTAAAGCAAGACAACATTGGATCAACATTTCCAAAAACCACAAGAAATGAAAAATGAATGTATAAGCTAGACATACTACATGTGCCCCAGATCTTTAATTATCAATCCTACAATGCAACAGTTTTAAAAATTGCTGTAAGAGCCATTGGCTATAATATTTAAATCATGAGGAATGTCATACCTCAAATAGTGAGTATTATCTCCCTGGTCCTATGGAAGCTCTTGAAACCTCATCATAAGTTTCCATATGTTTTGGATGAAAATCATGATTAACTTACAAAAATTTTACAGATATTTATATGCCTCTTAAATAAATGCATATTACTATTAATACACTGAAGGTCTAGTGTGACGGATCAGTGGCTAAATCCTCACCTTGAATCTGCTAGGATCCCATATGACCACCAGTTTGTGTGCTGGCTGCTCCACTTTCCATCCAGCTTCCTGCAAATAATGTGGGGAATCAGTGGAATATAAACCTTGAGATCTTGCACCCCTGTGGAAGATCCAGAAATTCCTGACTCCTGACTTTGGATCATCTCAATGAGGCAGTTGCAGCCATTTGGGGAGTGAACCAGTAGTGGCAAGATCTTCTCTGGTTCTCCTTCTCCATAAATTTGCCTTTCCAAAATAAAAATAATCGAATAAATCTTTTTTAAAAAGTAAAACACTGCTTATCTACTTATTTAAATTTCTTGAGGCCCCTGATTTATCCTATTTCTACTAAGAATAATACATTTTTATAACAGCTTAAAATAGCATTTTAGTAGAAAAATGGTGCATTTATCATAATTTATTAATTTTCTTTTGAAATAAAATGGTATAATTCTTAGGTTACCACATATTAAATGTAAAATTTCAAGTGCACACTGTTTCCAATTATAGAAAAAAAAATTTTCACACTAAATGGCTATTTATCAGTTACTTGAAAGAAGCTTCTAGATGAATTTATTATTCATAGTGATATTAAGAATAATTATAGTTGGCCAGTGCCATGGCATTGTAGGTTAAGCTCCTGCCTGTGGAGCCTGCAAGCTATGTGGGTTCTGGTTCATGTCTCAGATGCTTAATTTTTGATTCAACTCTCTGCTTATGGCCTGGGAAAGCAGTGGAGGATGGTTCATTTGTAAACTGAGAATGATATTGATATTGAGGACTTTCATGAGTTGTGATGTGAGGACTGTCAGAAAGAACATAATTAAAATGTCTCAAAGGATAACTTGGTATGGCGTTATGCCTTCTTCCTTTCCAGCTTCTGGTCTCATTGTGGCAGTATGGAATGGAAACTACTTTCTCTTCTAATTGATATGTGTTTAATAAGGTAAAAATTTTTAAAGATGAATTTATTTTTATTGGAAAGGCATATTTACAGAAAGACCTTCCACTGTTGGTTCGCTCCCCAAATGAACACAACAGCTGTTGCTGAGCCAATCCAAAGCCAGGAACACAGAGCTTCTTCTGGGTCTCCCACACGGGTGCAGGATCCAAAGGCTTTGGGCCATCCTCCACTGCTTTCCCAGATACAGGCAGGGAGGTGGATCAGAAATGGAGCATCCGGAATGCAAAGCAGAGTCCACAATGGTTGCTGTACTAGGAGATAGAAGATTAGCCAGATGACTCATTGTACCTGTCCAGCTCGTAATTATTTTTAAATTGTTAATTATTTTAACTGATAAAAAGCATAGACATGAGTCTAATCATAGAATGCTATGAATTTTAGTAGAGAAATTACAATCATTTATCTCAAATAAAACTTTTAGAAATAGGAGCAACCAAAAAGGTTTTTATTATTACTGGTGTAGCTTTTTGCAAATGTGATGCCACAGTTCACATACTGTTATTATTCTCTGCAAAGCCCTTACCATTTTTCTAGGATGTTCCTACTTTTTTTGGAAACTGGTGGAAAATAATATGAAATGGACTCAAATTTAGAAGATGCTTTATTGGTGTAAGCCAATGTTCTGCGAGTGGGCAAAATGGAAAAACCAGTTTCCAATACTAGATAGCAATACCCCAAAATTATGTGTGAAGTCCGGGAGATTAAATCTGATCATCATGTGTCTTCAGATGCTCTAAGAACAAAGATTGCCGTTCCAGCTTTGATTTTGCTGGTGCCAGGACTTCCTTCACTAATGTAAGCTTTTGTGTGGGGCTCTAAGGAAGGGTAAGCATTAAGGCTGACTTGCCTGCTGCCTTCTATTGACTGTTTTCAATTTGCGAATCTTTCCTGTATTGAGCCAACAAGGAATGCAGCATTAAGTTGCCATGTTTACCAAAATTGCTTCTCTGCAGTTTAAAACTGATTGAAAAAGTCTAGTAACAAAGCTGACCCTCTTTAGTGCAGCACTATCCGAAGACTGTCACAGGCAGTTCTTTCAGAGGAAAGGAAAGTAAGATTGATTCTCCCACTAAAGTTAAGGGTCTGTGCTATCTTAAAACCAATAAGCTGAACTTTTGTACTATGGAGAATTTCAGTTCCACTAGTTTTAACTTCATAGAAATTTAGGAAAGAGAAATTATTGCTAAAATAAATTATGCTAAACATTTTTAAAATGTATGAAATAAAGTTTATAAGACCTTTTAAAAAGATGTATTTATTTTATTTGAGTGTCAGAAGTAAAAGGGAGACAGAAAGAGCTTCCAGCCACTGGGTAACTCCCTACCTAATTACAGTGAACAGAGCTAGGACACTCTGAGGCCAGGAGTTAGAAATTTCTTCTAGATCTCCCACATGGGTGGGAGATTCTAAGGCCTTGGTCCATTACCTATTATTTTCACAGGTCTTTAGCAGGTAGCTGCATTGAAAGTGGAGCAACAGCAACTGGAATCGATACCTTTATGGGATACTAGTTCTGTAGATGGAGGATCCCCCAGCTATGCCAGGGTGCTGACCTAAAATTATAGTTTTAATACATAATGTCAAATGACATTCAGATGCTTTACATACAAGATCATACGTTTTTGACATGATAATGTAAATGTAATGTTACTGTTACATGTCCAAATTGCCCTATAAATGCTGTCAGTGAATCAGGCTCCTTTGATAACTTATAAATGTGAAAAAAAATCAGAATAGATTTATTTGTTTTTTGTATCTGAAAAATAGATGATACAGATATGCTATTTTATTTTGGAGGTTTAGTATCTTCATCTATAAAAACTGACATATATTGATGCTAGAATGCTGGACTTATAACCATTCTCTCTACCTAGGATGTCAGAATACACTTAAATAGCAGAATGATGGAATTGCAACTGTTGTCGATGAACTAAATTTATTGTTACAATATAGAGTAAAACAGTGGGTGAGGGACTTTTATCGCAGCTAAACAATATGTCATTTAACTCAAAAAGTGTGCCAGGACTTTGAAAATGCATAATGGTTTGGAATATCAACTCCATTGTTTATGTTGCAACTTCTCTGAAACTTCAGTATCTCTATCAATGAGTTGAAAAGAGCACCTGAAGGGCTGGAGTGATGACTTGGTGGTTAAATCCTCAACTTCCAGTCAACAGAATCCCATTTGGGCACTGGTTCATGTCCCAGCTGCTCTATTTCCCATTCTGCTTCCTGACTATGTCCTAGGAAAACAACAGTAGATGGCCCAAACCCTTGAGATCCTAAACACAAGGGGGAGACCAGGAAGAAGCATCTGGCTCCTAGCTTACGATCTGCTCAGCTCCAGCAATTGCAACCATTTGAAGAATGTACCAGCAGATGAACGATCTTCCTCTCTCTTTCACTTTGTAAATCTGAGCTGTTTTCCAATAAAAACAAATCAATCTTTAAAAAAAGAAGAAAACAGAATAAAAGAACACCTGACATACATTCCTCACAAGTTGGATAAAATATGTTGGATGTTGGTGCCTGCATGGCAGTACAGTGAGCAGATGCCCTTTCCTATCACCCCAGCATTCTCACCTCCATCCTTTTTGATCCAGCTCTCTGCTCATGGCCTGGTTAATGGAAAGCACAGCCCAAATCCTTGGGACGCTGTGTCCTGGCTCCTAGCTTTGGATTAGCTCAATTCTGGACATTGTAGCCATTTGGGGAGTGAGTCAGCAGATTGGAGATCTTCTATCTCTTTGTCTCTTTCTCTAAAATATGCTTTTGAAATAAAAGTAACTAAATTTTTTTAAAAAAAAATAAGATGAAATGTGTTACATGTCAAATGGAAAAGTATCTAAACATAGAAGAAAATTTGTTCATGACAGTTTGCCACATTGGCTTGTATGTATAATTCTCCATGAAGTCTCCAGCAGTGTGGCTTTAGCAAATGAAATTTAACACTTAAAATGCTCCAGGAAAAGTGCTAGCTATTGAGTCGGCAACAAAATATTTTACAAAAATAAAATGTTCAGCTTCCATGTTAATTGTATTAAGGCAAGCTGATCACATTTGGCAGCAGCATCAGTACTGAATAATTATGTGTTCTTGTTGTTGGAAAGAATTGTGGACATGCTAATAAATAAAGTGATTTTTGCAATTCAGGAAAACATGTACTTAAGATTTGCACTGGATTATAATTCAACATAAGAATGATTCCTAAGCAGCCTGGAAAAGAATAAGACAAACAGCTAATTCATGTAAAAATGAAAAATGGTTGCTAGCTAAAGGAGATGCAGATTCAACTGAGTATTATTATTATCACTATTTCAATAAAACAGAGAAAAAGAAAAATTTCACACAAAGATGGATGCTTTTTGCATGTGGATATCGGAGGTTCTCAAGTCGAACAAAGGCCTTAGTTAAAAAAACAAAAATGAACATTTGAGCTAGAGGTATCAGTGCTAAACCAGGGGGGCTATTACAAAAGAGGAATTAGAAAAGGCAAGATATGCTTTTACATAACTTACTGGAAGCAGCCGTGAGGAAATGGAGCGACTGGAGTAACTGAAATATGATTCAAATAGAAGAGAAGGACTTTCTTGGCATTTTCAGGCCACGGGGAATGCCTGGTTTTAGAGAGGCATTCCCTTTCATGTTTATGGGACATAAAACTTTACACGATAGACCAAAGCCAGTAAGAAGGTTCATATAAAGTGCATTTAGACTTCCAGAAGGCTGAGTGCCAAAACAAAGGATTAGAAGAATGACTACCAACCTGAATAGAATAGATACTTTATTGTTTTAATCTTTGGCAACATGGAAAGGACACACATAAAGGCAAGACCCTATGAAGACACAGGGAGAGGTTGGGTATGTACAGTTTAAGGAGTAAGGCCTCACAAGGAATTCCCCCTCTTACCTTAGTCTAGCTACAGGCCTGAAGAAATAAGTAAATACTCCTTCAGATTCTCCAACTGTATATAGGTCACAGTTGCATATTTAAGATTAGAGATGCTACAAGAGGCAAGCTGTTGAGTTGTACAACACCGTTACTTTAGTAGAATACTTGATGTGATGATAAGTTTCTTGGTTTGGCAATCTCTAATCCATCTGTACATATAATAACACCCCATAGAATCATCTAAACTTGGACATAGTCTATTATACTCCCATCTATTCACAAATAACAAAACTGAATTTCAAAAAAAAATACAATTACTTTTATTATAAGAAAAAAGTCATGTTGGGTGAAATAGTATGTGAAGACATATGATACCATAGTTTTTCTTGAGCTTGAAGATTTTAAAATCATTCAATTTCTATAAAATTCCAATTCTAACAAGAAGATTTTTTTTAAAGATTTATTTTTATTATTTCTTTATTGGAAAGGCGGATATACAGAGAGGAGAGACAGAGAGGAAGATCTTCCATCCGATGATTCACTCCCCAAGTGAACTGCAACGGGCCGATACTATGCCAATCCGAAGCCAGGAGCCTCTTCCGGGTCTCCCACGCGGGTGCAGGGTCCCAAAGCCTTGGGCCGTCCTCGGCTGCTTTCCCAGGCCACAGGCAGGGAGCTGGAAGGGAAGCGGGGCTGCCGGGATTAGAACCGGCGCCCATATGGGATCCTGGGCGTGCAAGGTGAGGACCTTTAACCACTTGCGCCACCGCGCCGGGCCCAAGAAGATTTTTATAAATGTATTTGTCATGTATCTCCAAAAGTAATATGAAATAATTCAAATATTGAATAACTCAATTGACATTAGCATAAAATGTTGTGATCCCAAAATACAAAGACTAGAGATTCAGAAGTTGGATGTGAGAAATCAGAATATTACTGGATTACACATGGTGACAATAAAAGCAAAATGATGTATTTAGAGTGGAAAACTCAAAGAAAAGTAATACATGGATCTTACAGGTATAGCCAAGGCTGAGCATAATTGATTGCTAATGATATTTCCCCATGTACAACAAAAATGAGTAAGGATAATTTTTCTTTTTCTAAAATTTAATGAATGAAAGCAAGGGTTTAGATATTACAAGACCTCTGGGCAATTGTATTACTTACTTATCATCCCACAAAAGGATATGATGTTCTTTATAAATAAGTAATGTTGTGTCTTTATTTATGCAGTGGTAGTCTTCGTTATCTTTCTCTACTTGAGTTAAAAATTGAAAGTAAAAACATTAGCACGTAACAGAAATATAGAATACAATTAATTTTGCTTCATTTCTAGGATGCTCAAAATTCTAACAAGTGTCTTTTTGTCTCTTGTTTCAACACACGATAATCAGTTGAGTTGGACGTATTAGAGCATCATCTCAGTTGTAATCTTGAACATTTATTTCACAGAGTATCAGTAAGGATGAAACGCACAATGTTGACAAATAATAAATACACAGTAAATCATATTGCAGACAGTAATGTTTGTTGCAAAAACATTAGCTTATGTCATGATACTTTTTCCTCAAATGGTCAATATTACAATATTTTTCTTATATATGTGAAAATAAATGAACTTACAAATCTAAAATGTAGTATAGTGGCAGTACTGCCCACCTTGCGATCTAAGGTATATTATTTATATGAGAAATGATGACACTTTCTGTTTAGTTTCCACTTTTTGTATTATAGCAAATAGTATGTGGATTGTAAGGATTCACTAGAGATTCCTGGAAAACAATATTATGAAATCTGTTCATATGAAACCTATTTATGTCATGAAGCAACAGTTCAAAATGATTTGTAACAGTATTAAAATAGGCACTTTTACCCACCAGAAAAAGACAAGAATCTTATCATTATTTACTAGAAATAGAACAAATATATTAAGGAATATATGATACTTTATGCTGTAAGCATGGAGATAAACAATGGTATTAGTGAATAATTCATGCCTTTCAGGGCACAGAAACAAGTAGACTTTCCTTGCTGAAGTGCTGGAATCTTTTGGAAACCACAGAATGCCTATGAATGCAAACAAAAGAAAAATAGCAAAAATACCATTGTACCCAAAGTTTAGGTTGTAACCTACAATTTCTATCACTACCACCAAGATCAGAGCAAAAGTAATGTTGCCTTAAAGGGCAGCTCAGGTACAAAATGGCATACTTTTAATCTATGTTTCCATTCTAAAATGAACTTCCAGAAAGTACCTAACGCCATCTGAGAGGGGAGAAAGAAACAGACTTCTCTCACCATCATGAGAGAGAGCTGTGCATTCCTGACTCCGAGCTCTAACCCAATAAATCCTGGTTGTTGCATTTTTTCCTGGAATAAAACAGTGATTGAGTATTTCTGTATTGCTGTCTCTGACTCTATATAATAAAACTTCCATACAAACAAGAGAATAACATTATAACGGATTTAAAAGTTGTAATGTGTGGGATGACAACCTTGTGGAAAGCAAAATACTCAAATATAGACAATCTTGATGAACATGAAAGTTTAAAAACTTCTCAGTAAGAAATAAATGCCTTACTGAATCTAGTTTAAAGATCTCCACTGTTACTTTAGACTTGAAATACTGAATCCTTCATTTCTAGCATTTCAGGTTCATTTTACTATAACATGTTTATCTTACAAAATTTATTTTCCATATAATGTATGGTTTTCCCTAATTCATGCAGTGGCTTCTCTAAGCTTTTGAATCATCTTGCCCTCATTTTATTGCATTCCATTTCAGGCACTCCTTGTCTTGACTCTAATATTGAACTATTGTTGTATTCCTTTTTGAAAGACACACTGTCTTCCTTGTTCTTGTTTCTTGTATTTCCACATTTATTTTTGTGAATCTGAAGAAGTACTTATCATTTCCCTTGCAGGTTTTGTTTTTGGAAATGTGTTTCTACAGCTTCTTAAAACACATGCCCCTTATTAGGTATCCAGAGATGTATGCTAGGTGGGGCCAGGAAACTCTGGACACTGTTTGAGAGTTGGGCAAAAGTCCAGCCTAACGTCTAGGTTGGAAACTTTAGGTCTCCTTTTGTGTCTCATTTTGTGACAAGGATCACTGCACTGGCTAACATATTTGCAGGCTCAGCCTTTCTATGAGCCAAGGTGAACCCACGTTCTATGCTGAGCTCATTATGCCTATGCATGATGATGAGCTTATAGAGGCAAACCAGGTGATTTCTCAAGTGTCCATTTATACCCCATATCCTTCTCAATTTTCCTGCTGATGCAGAAGTAGCACAGTCAACAATGACAATATGAACAACTCCAATGGTCAAAGCATGCAGGAGATCCACTCACTGCCTTGTGAGGCTCCCCATCCATGGTCCCAGTGTAACAGATCAGCCGGCATTCCACCTAGGCAAGCTGGCTCTAGTGAAGGAGGAGGAAGAATATCTGATCTAAAAGAGAAATATTTAAACGTATCTCAACCAAACATAAAAATAATGAAAGCAGTGCGCAGGATCCACGGGATACCATCCGTGATCAAATATAGAGAATTTCCCTAATTTGGAGAAATATATGGACAACAATGTACTTGAATGTCATAAAAACATAAATAGATAGAATCAGAAAAAAAAAAAACCCTCACTGCAATACATCGTAGTCAAAGTTTCAAACTTTCAACCAAAATATTAAAACTTCCTCAACCATGTGATAGAGGAGTTCAAGGTTACCTTTAATAAATATGTTGTTAGTTGACAGATTTCTCATCATAAGAAATCCTACTAGTGAGGCAAAAATAGAGTCTAAGTTCCAAAAGGAAAAAAAAATCTTCAACCCAAAATACCATCCCAGTGTAGTTTTCATTTTACCAGTGAAGGTGAAGTAAAGATATTACAAAAACAACCAGTGCAAGAGTAACAACAAAAAACATGGAAAAAAAAAACAAGTCACCTCCTGGCCAGCTTTATGAATTGAATTTGAGATGTACTACAAGCAGAAACAAAGATTATCAGAATCCATCAAAGAATTTGAAGGCAGAAAACCAAAAGACAGCACAAAAATGCTTTTGAAATTCATGAGAAGTTTTGGCTAAATTGCTGGAAGCAAATCATTTGAAAAATCAACAAAATTTGTACACGCAATTTATGCCCTGCCTGCAAAAGAACTTCTCAGATCAACACCATTCCAAACAACAGCAAAATAGCATCTTGGGCTAACTTTTACCAATGGAAATGATAAATTTAAGGAAAGAAAGATAAGAGGACAGAAAAGTGGGAAAAACCTTCTGTGACCATGATTTAGAAGAATTAATATGATTAAAATATCCCCACTTGCAATGCCAATGTATTGATTCAGTCTTGTCCCAATCAAAATACCAAACTCATTATTATAGGATCCTGAAAAAGTAACCCCAAAACTAATATGGATAAATGTGTGTGTTTCGGGCCCGGCGCGGTGGCGCAAGTGGTTAAGGTCCTCGCCTTGCACGCCCGGGATCCCATATGGGCGCCGGTTCTATCCCGGCAGCCCCACTTCCCTTCCAGCTCCCTGCCTGTGGCCCGGGAAAGCAGTCGAGGACGGCCCAAAGCTTTGGGACCCTGCACCCGCGTGGGAGACCCGGAAGAGGCTCCTGGCTTCGGATTGGCATAGTATCGGCCCGTTGCAGTTCACTTGGGGAGTGAATCATCGGATGGAAGATCTTCCTCTCTGTCTCTCCTCTCTGTATATCCGCCTTTCCAATAAAAAAAAAATAATAAAAATGAATCTTTAAAAAAAAAATCTTCTTGTTTCATTCGGTTAAGCATTATTGTATTCCTAAATATTTGAATGCCCATATACAGCCAGATTTTTTTGTTAAACATTTACTTGGTAATATTTCTTCTCTTGTTGTATTTTGAAGAACCTATATAAATCATATGAATGAAAAGTCAGATTTTACCTACTCTGCAACATTTAAGTAATAATGCTTAACTAGGAAAAAGCAGAAAATGCATACTTTAAAATGTACATATTTAAAGGTTAGTTGAAGGTCACTCTGACATATAAAATGTTCTTATTCTGCTTTTTTCTGAATCTGTACTTTGAATTCTAATATTAAGGAGACACTTTCCACTTTTCTTCTGTTTTATTGCTGATTTTTAGAAAATTAATTCATTTTAGCTTCCTGACCATACATGAATTCTTAATAAATATTTAAAGTCTGATAATGTCATTAAGGCTTCCTGTCAAATAGAATTTTCCAAAAACTCTTCTGTGTAAGTTCAAATGCATGATTTGTTCTCCCTTTAATAAAAAAAAAATCACATGTTCAATTTACTAAGGATATTTACATGCTTTGTAATTAACAACTAGCAGTAAGTGATTTTTATATAATTTTAAATAAAAGTGTCTTTAAGGAAAAATCTTTTTTGTATGCTACCTTTCTGTCCTTATGTGCACAGTCATAAATATACTAAAATTTTCTAAAAAGTTGTAATATTTTAAATAACATAAAATAAGATTCATTTAAAATTAGAATGATTTACATATAAAACATTTAGCACCTTGCACATAGCCATATAAACCATATTTGCATTTTGTGAAGTAACTGACCTCCAAGTAAACTTATTTTATTAAGCAACAGTTTATATATACTGGCTCACTTAAGCCAATTAAAATGAAAATATAAATTATAACATCTTCAAAATGTTTTAATCAATTTCAAGCTTTTCTAAAATACTTGAGTTCTTGAGAAAGATCCAAATCAAAATAGATAAGTAATTCATAAAAAGCAAAGCATTGTTGGGACCAGCAGGGTGGCCTACTGGATAAAGTCCTTGCCTTGAACGTGCCAGGATCCCATATGGGCACCAGTTCTAATCCCAGCAGACCCACTTCCTATCCAGCTCCCTGCTTGTGGCCTGGAAAAAGTCCAGGACTGCCCAAAACCGTGGGACCCTGCACCTGCTTGGGAGACTTGGATGAAGCTCCTGGCTCTTGGCTTCAGATTGGTTCAGCTCCAGCTGTTGCAGTGACTTAGGGAGTGAATCATCAGATGGAAGCTCTTCCTCTCTGCCCTTCCTCCTCTCTGTATATCTGACTTTGCAATAAAAGCAAATAAAAAAGAAAAACATTGTGACAATAATCAAAGCGATTTCATGAGGTATAAATGAATGTAGAATATGTATAATCAACTATGTTTCCCAAATTCTTGCAAAACAGCTAACATAGACTGAATGGTATTACCTAAAACTTGAAATGTTGAAGCCATAATCAATAAACCTACATAGGATTTGAGGAAAGTGGGTTTAGATGAAGTCAGTCTTCATGACAGAATTAAGAAGGAACAGCCAAATCCTTATGATTCCTCTCCGCCATTTTTGGAAAGGAGAGAGAAAGGGTTCTTTCTCCTTCTCAGCATATGTGCAGTTGCAATGAGAAGAGGATTCTCTGGAAAGCGAAAAGTGTCCATCCTTAAGCCATCAGCTGCTTTGTCCATGGGAGGTCATTATCAGGACACTGGATTGAAGAGCTTTGCCAGATTCAAATACAAGCACTTCAACACAGAATTCAAGTGCTCCAAGTGATGTCTTAACTACTAAATCCAAGTCCCTTTTCCTACATCACTAAAATATTTTCTTAAACTCCAGTATGGTCATTTAGAAAACAGAGAAAATAAATCAGATTTCTCTTTAATGTGTATATACATTTTTGTGTTGTCGTATGTGACATGTGGTGTGGGATTTTGCACATCACCCTAAATCATAGTAACCGGTGGCGCTTTCAGATCTCATGAATTAGTAAAAACAAAATTTAGCAAAATTAGTAAAAACAAAACAAAACATAACACCTTAAAGAATCTAATTTCCATACTTTACAAAGAGGTTATCATGAATATACATATATATTCTCAGCCATAAATCTATTCAGATAGAGACCTTATGGCAATCCTAAATTTGGAATTATATTCTTGTAAATGAGATAAAATTCATTATAACTGACAAATAGCCATTATAATATGATCTTTCCTTTTATTTAAGATGTATTGTTTACTTCAAAGACAGAGTTATGAAGAGGGGATGGAGACAGGTTTTCCAGCCACTAGTTCATTCTCCAAATGACCACAATGGCCAAAGTTGAGCCAGTACAAAGCTGTCATCCAGGAACTTCTTTCCAGTTGCTGCGTGGACCCAAGGCCTTGGCCTAGTTGTCCCCTGCTTCTCCTGTCCATTAGAAGGGTGCTAGGTCAGAAGCGGGACAACTAAGACCAGAATCAGTGCCCATATGGGATGCAAACACCATTGGTGGATGATTAGCCTACTATTGCACTATGTAAGATCCAACAATTTATATTCTTAAACAGACTTTCATTGTAAAGATGAAAGAATTACACATTGCTCCAGGGTTGAGAAAATATCTCCAAGGTCTATTGGTTAACAAAGTCCTCCTTAGTGCATCCACAGCTCCAGCAATATACTGTGAATCTTGCCAAGAGGATTGTTCAATCTGTTCTGCTTTCCATCCTCTGATGAGGCAGTCAGTGTGCCCTGCTAGCCTAGGTGAACTGGCCATTATGTCTTCCACACGCACCTAATAGTGGTGCCAGTTTTGATACATGCACTCCAAGTTTGGACCTGAAAGCCTTTGATTCTCTCTGTGCCTGAGGTTTGAGTTCAGCAGATTGGTCTGATGATCCCCCTTAAAACCTTGCTTAGTGCGAGCTCAGACTTCACTCTTGGGTGTGCTAGCCAAGGCAAGGTCAGGTTTGATCCATCACCTGCACCAGCCAAAACACAAACTGGTGGAAGCAGCTGTCTAGTTCCAACCAAGCCACACTGTTCATGTGAATCCACAAGTGCTGCAGCACAGCCTAGCCCGCACACCACAGACCTGGTTCTCATGCATACTAGTAGGTGCATTGGCCTAGACAGGGCAATCCCTAGTAACTTCCAGGCTCACCCCAGGCTCAATTTTGTTCACTCCAGCCTCTGCTGCGGCCAACCCCAGCTGAGCCCATATTCAGTTTGGTTTCCATACACTGCAATGTATGCTGTGCCTTAGTTTAGCCCGACCCACCCCAGACCTAACTCTTACCTCTACCCACAATTAGAGCAGCCCTGTCCAGCCTGGCCAGCTCCCAGCCCTGGCTCTTGTGTTCACCAGTAATAGGCACTGCCTAGTATTTCTTTCTTCTACATAAACAACATTAAAACGAAATTGTAAAAATCTACTATTGTAGTAAAAATTAGAAAGCAATGTAGTTCATGTGTGTTCGTGTTCATTTTATTACAGCAAAACATTTTTGAATGAAAAAAGTAGTTTGTAAAAGCCACCCAATACTTACAACTCCCACGCAAAGATATTCACAAAGAAACAGTACTATCCATGTAGTCATCTAATTCACAAAACAGAAAAAGAATTACTGCTTTCTACGTTGCAAAAGGCTGTAATTCTTTTATAAGCTAGCTAGTGGATCATGTGTTTCTTCACTGTTTCCATTACAGGTAATGAGTATATTAAAGGTTTTATTACTTCTTCGTTTTACTATATTATTTACCATATTTTTTAAAACAATGCTAAGTTTATGTTACTGGATGTAATAATTTCACACCCTCTCATGTGGTGGCTTTTCATTATACTGGGAGTTTATTAGGAGATTCCCATGATTTCCAATAGAATTTAGGTATATTTAAATAAAAGAAGAATCAGTTGTACGTAAATGCATACGGCTTTTAATATTAGAAGCGATATTATGCTTGAAAATGTAATTTTATAGTGATATATTACTAATTTCACCATAATATACAGAGTTATTCAGTGCTAAAGATCTTACAGGATAATTTAAATTAATCGGATTTGGAATTTTCTCTTGGGGAAGCTTGGCTTGTACCTGTGGAGAAATAAATAATGGTTGCTTTGGACCTTGGTATACTGTGGCATCAAGTATGTTATGCAAAGATAAACTAAGGTAGGTTCCAGCACCATGGCCTCGCAGTGGGATCCCATATGGGCACCAGTTCTAATCCCGGCAGCCCCACTTCCCATCCAACTCCCTGCTTGTGGCCTGGGAAAACAGTCCAGGATGGCCCAGAGCGTTTGGACCCTGTAGCCTTTTGGAACACCTGGAAAAAAGTTCCTGGCTCCTGGCTTCGGATCGGCATAGCATCGGCCATTGCGGCCACTTGGGGAGTGAGTCATCAGACAGAAGATCTTCCTCTCTGTCTCTCCTCCTGTTTGTGTATCTGACTGCAATAGAAATAAATAAATCTTTAAAAAGATACTACAACCAACATATTCATGGAAATAAAAATCAGATGTCTCTCATGTAAAGATTCATGAATTCAGAACCTTTTGTACACCGATAAATATTCTTTGATTTTTTCTAAACCTACATGTGTCTTTGTTATTAATCTTATTACCAGATAACAAACCACCTTTTTATATGCTATCAGAATTCTAATTATAATAACAAGCTAAGATTTGAGTTTGCAGTAATGTCTAAGCTAAGAATATTGAATGAATGTTGCTGAAGAAAATTTTTAACAAGGAAGAAAGAGTGAAAGGACAAGAATTATATAATTATAAGAAAAAACCATAAGAAAAGTAGTAAGTAGTAAGATTGAAAGATTAAATTAAGACAAGAGTAAGATCAAAGTAAGTTCAGATTACACATTTTTCAAATTAATATTATGTTATTAAATAAAAGTACTCTATATATAGCAAGCCCGCCCCCAAAAAATGTTTTTAAAGCATTTTAAGAATGTTTTTTAATTTGACATGTTCAAATTGACTTCATACGTGATTTCAAAACTTAACTTGATGCATTTCCTGTTAATGCCTGCGTTAAGTAACACAGAATTTATGTTCAACCAATTAGAATTAGAGGATAAACATGATTGTATAACCTGGGAGTTTCCTGCAGGATGGACCCAATGCTGCAAGTGTCTAATTGTAACCAATATAACATGTTCTTTGTTTCTCTTAGGTTTCTGTTTATAAAGAGCTCATGGTTGCATTCATTTGGTGGAATCAGACCTGGGATGGAGTTGTCTCATTCATGAACCATCGCTCAGATAAGCATAGTAAACTTTACCGTGCCTCCATTTGTTTTCTACCAATTCTATATCAGGATTGATGCTTGAAAGAAGCATAGGGATTGTCTCTCTCTGTGTTGAAAATCCTGATTGAAATCATCATCCAGATTCTAAAATAAAGCAGGCAATTTTGTTGTTTTTATTAATCACAAAGTAACAGTTCCTTTTAAATTAAAATTTAAACACCATTTGAATGTTGAATATAAACATAAAAGAGCTGTTTATAGATTAGCGCCATCCTCTGAGAAAAATGAGGTAAGACATTGATTTTAGTATGCATAAAAACTGAGCAGTCAAAATAGAAAGCCAGTGAACATTCATCTGAAATAAATGAGAGAAGATATTTGTATCTCTAAGACTTACACATTAACAGTATTGGCAATAAATGCAAACAATTCTCTAAGTAATATTTTATTAAATTATGTATTTATCTATCAACTATTGGTTAAGAAATATGACCTATATTCTTCTCAGTGTGATCTGATTAATAATTGTTATTTGGCAAAAGTGTCACTAACGAATGATATACCTCCTGTAAGCAAATACATTAATAAATATAGTTAATTTGTAAAATGCTGTTTTTGCTATCAAATTATTTTACTAAGAATTTCATTTAAAATTTGTTTTCAACTGCAGTTATAATTTAAATGACATAGTGTTTCTAATATTCTGATGTCCTTCTGAATTATTTAAGATAATCACAGAAAAAAGAAACTAACTTGTAGTGTCCTTGTATTGTGTATGAAATCTAGATTTTCTTGTAACACATACAGTCACACATCCACTTAGGCACATATTCAAACCCAACACGCACCAGAGTTTGGACTTAAAACTACAAGTTAAGACATTTTCCACAGGTATCTGCCTGCGTAAAAAAAGATGGCACTTTTTTTGCACATTGAGGTTTAACACTGATATGCATAATTCTGTTTTTATGATAGCTTATTAGAAGCTGGCACGGAAGAATGGTATTGAGGAAGATTGGGGTTCTCATCATCAGTGTATTTTATTTCATCTCATGTCAACAATGAATATTATTTTCTTACCTGTGACCGAAATTCAAAATTATGAAAATTTTTTTTGTAGTTTCTGTTTTTTATTCTAAAAGACTTAAGGAAGCTGTTTGTGAGCAGGGAGTTGAATGAACAGATGGAACTTAGACCATCAGTCTGCACTAAGATATATATGTTTATATACGAAATGAGTTCAGCTCTTAAGTTTGTAACAACAAAATGCAGAGGAGTTTTAAATGGGTCAGCAAGGCATTTCCGGAATATTTTAAATGTATTCAGAGACACTGCTGAACTCTCCTGGCGCATACCCTGCAGGACATAATAAATGTTACAGAATTGCAGTGAAAAAACATTGGCTTTTTGTAGTACTTAGAATGAAACACATGCTGTATGAATTAGCCCGTCCCCCCCTTAGGATGGCCTCTTCACTTTAGCATCTATGTAAATTTTGAGAAAAATAACCTTTATAGGAATGGGTTAATATAATATCAAATATATCAAGATGATGAATTTGGAAGTGTACCTAAGCAAATAATGATTTACCAGATGATGTGGATTCAGGTCATTTCACACAAAATAAATTAGACTTTCTGGAGGCTCTAATTTCAACCTTAAATTTAATTTAAAGTTAGCCAGAAACAAGCATAGTTATATATTTTATCTTCCTAAAGTCCTCCTGATTGCTTTTTCTTAGATATTCCCAGGTTTTACTATTGTTATTTAATTTTGTTTTTTAAAATATACTGGTAAGATATTTTGTAAAATTTTTCTTAAATTTTCTATTTTAATGTTTTCCTGGTGGCTATATCATGATTATATCTGTTGGGGAGAAGGCCATTTCAGTAGGTTTTTTGTTTTGTCTTGTTTTACTTTCTGAGTATAATAATTTTTTGTGTTCAATATCATCTTTATCCCACCAGGCCAGGCCAGGGTAGATGCTTTCCAAATTGTTTAGTTATTTTCCATGTCTCTTTGTCATATTTCAATTACTGAAAATAATTTTTTCTTGTTGTGTTGGTTGTTTTCCTATAATTTTACTGCTACTTTTTGCTTGATATTTTGCAACTTTCAAGAAAAAGTAACAAGAAATTGGTGTTGAGGGACAGATGGTTAACACAGAGTACTAGGTTGAGTCAAGGCTGCTCCAATTCAGACCCATCTTTCTGCTACTCCACCTGGGAACACAGAGGATGTCCCAAGTTTTGAACCCACCCATGTGAGAAACTTGGATGCCCTAGGCTTTGGGCTTCATCCTGGTCCGGAACTGGCTGTTTGAGGAACAAATCAGAAAATCTTTCTCTCTTTTTCTGTTAGTGACTTGAACTCCAAATGAATAATAAGTATGCACATATTCCATAAAGTTATATATTTCATTTTACTTTTTTTACTTGTAACTTAAGTTTCTTAAGTTTCTTTTTAAATTGAAGTGCCATTCCAATTAACAGATGATTGGTCATTCCTAATTTCTTATTTATTATTTGTTTAATAATTAATTATTTCTATTTATTTTCTGTTTAAATTTCTGGTGACAACATAGTACTCTTCAATTTTATGAATTTGACTATTTTAGACGTGACATATAGCTGGGATCTGAGTATTTTTCATGTTGTGGAAGGCTTACTTCACTTCCTACATTGTCTTTAAGGTTTCCACATGCTGCATATTGCAGGATCTCCTCTTGCTAGGCTCGAATCTCCATTTATTTTCCCTAGTTGTTACACCATTTTTAATTCCTACAATAGTGTGCAAGGCTTGTAGTTTTTCTGTAAGTAGGTGGTATTGTTTATTTAATAAAATCCATTCTGACAGGTGTTGGTAATATCACATCAATGATTTAACTTGCACTTGCACATGTTTATATAATACCTATTAGGTGTTTGCAAATCTTTTTGTATGTCTTAATTCCACTTTTATCTAGATTATCAATTTCTTTTTGGCTTAACTGTGGGATGCACATGATTAACAATCAACACTTATTGTAGGAAACTTAATAATAATACGTTCATATGTATTATACTAGACGTAATGACATGGTAAAAGATGCATTTTTATAACTAAATTTTATCGTTATATTACACTCTAGACTGAAGACAGTTCTCTGTCAAGAAAACATAAGAAATTATCCATTGTCTGGATTACATAATGCACTAGCTGTATTTTTTTGTATGTAATATGGTTTTTACAGTTTTAACTTTTTGAGTGGCAATACATCTTCAAATCTATTTCTGAGATATTTGCCAAATTACAAAAGTTCAACTACTTCTAGTGTCCACGAAATGATTTTCATTGAATTTATAGAGCTCTTTAAACTGAGGTCATAAACTCATATTCCACCAGATGCCAGGTACATAATGAAAGAAATGTAGTAATTGGATTTAAGGCGATTGGGAATAGGCAGAATCATAAAAATCTTCAGCCCATATGCTTATTATAAATAAGTATACTTTTGAAAAGTGTAACATCATACACAAAAGGGTCATAGAACAATTTCTTCATGTAACCTTCCTGTCATTTCTTTGAACTCCTTTTAAAGAAGCCAAAATTTGCATGCAAACTGTTTACATCTTGTTGAACAATTTCATTGTTATGTTGTGATATTTCTTCAGCTAAACTAAATTTAATGTCTTATCCTTCCCAAGTCAAAAAATAACAGATGGTTGGTAGGATGTGAAAAAAAGTGTACATTGATACACTATTGGTGGAAATGTAAACTGGTGCAAACATTATGGAAGTCAGCATAGAAATTTCTCAGAAATCTAAAAATAAAAAACAGCAACATAAAAAATAAATCTATTTCATGACCCAGCCAAGCAATCCTGACGATGTATTGAAAGGAAATATGAAGCAGTTACCTGTTCCTTTATGTTTGTAGCAGCTCAATTCACAACATTCAAAATACAGAATCAGTCCAGATCTCTATCAAACAGTGTCTAGTTAAAGACAAAGTAATAGATGCACATTGTGGAATACTTCTCAGTTATGAAAATAATGGAATTCTCCTGCTCTAAATAAGGTACAACTGTAAACACTTGCTTAAAGAAATAAGCCAGTTGGAAAAACATAAGCATCACTCTGTTTATTTATAATAATTATGATTTAGAGTACAAAAAAAATTTTTAATCTTACTTATATGCTAAATTACGTTAAATTCTGCTTTGTAGATGTCTATCTATATTAGCTGATTTTACATCAGGCATTTATAAACAAAGTTGTCTTACTTTTAATATTTATTTATTTACACACACATGGATGGAGAGATTCCTTCTACAGGTTCCGTTGCCAAGTGCCTGCATAGCTAGGACTTCCCAAGCTGAAGAGAAGATGCAAAACTCATTTAAGGTATACATTAGACAAACTCGCAAGAAAGGGAAGACATTTCTGTGGTAACAGGAGCCTAATAGGAAGCCCAAAAAGTAACTGGAATTGAAAAAAAATTAGGAATATCAAGCAAATAGAAAAACTGTATTCTCATTCTGCCACTCTACCTTCGGTAGTCCTTGGTGCCTTGATGGAGTCAGAGTCCGCTTGCCAAGAGATGAATTTGTCGTCTTCCTTTTGACCCCCAAAGCAGAGTGTAGGAAGCTAGTATTCAAAGAGGCAATTCTTCAATAAATCTCAGTATTAGTTGTATTTTTATACTTTTGTTTGTCCCTCTAATTCTTAAATAGATCAGAATTTAAGAGGAAAAGGAGAATCTGATGCGTTGCATTCACAAAAGTCTAATTCTATCCATTGGCTTTAATCTGGTAGAACAGGAACAGAAAGAATATTGAAAAAATACAGAATGATTCATTGATAAACTTTCACTTTTTTTTTTTTTTTTTTTTTACTTCTTAGAAACCTTAGCCAGAAGACCAAAATGGAAACAGGCATGTGTATCATTTGAATCCAGTAGGGCTAGTGAGCCAAGTCTCTCTGATGACAATGTCTTTCTCTGACTGTTCTGGGCAGCATTAACTGCTGCATTCTGAGTATCATCACATTTGTCTCGTGAAAGAAATCAGTTATTCTGTAAAAATGGTCCTAACTGCTTAATGTCTGAATTGGTGTATTCAGCTTCCCCTGCTTGACCCTGTCAAGGGTTTACAGTATTTTCAAGTGTACTTCATAGATTTTTGCACTTATTGGTATAAGAAAATAAAAGTTTTCTCATCCTCCTAGTGTATGTATTCACACACATGCACACACACACACACACACACACACACATGCACACGTAAACACACATGCATATATTTGGAGATTTTAGCCTATCATTATAAAGTAAATAAAAGAGTGTCATCACAAAATTGAAAGAATAATAACAGTGAAAAATAATTAGGAAGGAGAAAGCACAGAGGTGAGAAATATCATTATTACTTTTTTTCATGAAATACATGAAAATCTGTTCCCTTTATATAAATAAGTACACTGCATCTTAAATATTTATCTATTTAAATTGTAAAGTCAGATTTACAGAGAGAGAGACATAGAGAAAGATCTTCCTTCTGCCGGTTCACTCTCCTAGTGACCCAAACAACCAGAGCTCAGCAAATCCAAAGCCAGGATGGAGGAGCTTCTTCAGGGTCTCCCACATGGTTCCAAGGGCTCGGGAAGGGAAGCAGAGTAGCCAGGACATGAACCAGTGCCCATAAAAATCCTGGAGCTTGTAAGGGGAGGACTTGAGCCATTTAGCTACCATTCCGAGACCGAGCACACTACATCTTTACTATGCTATTTAATTTCTAAAATGAACAAGCATAAAAGAATCCATCAGCTGCAATATTCAGTTTTGAAATATCTAATTTGTCAATTAGTAAGTAGTTATGAGAGATATAATATCCATTTGCACATAAATTTTTTAATATAAATATTGATGCTTGCAATTATATTGAACAAAAGGCATTCAGTTAAGAAAAAAAAGCCTTTCCCTTTGTTAAATAGATTACTAAGTCAAATTACCATGATTCTAATATAATATATTTTACAATATTTTTACAATATATTTTACAATGTGCATATATATTCACAAATATAATGGCATGTATGTTAGCAAAATGCTTGTTGGGTAAAAGCAATAACCAAAGGCAGGACAAATAGGAATAAAAGACATAAAAATATGATCTAGAGAAAGAGGGAATAGAAAAAAATGAATAAGTCAATGAAATAAGAAGCAAGAAGAAATGGAAAAATTAAGAGATGAGAAGGGTGAGAAAAAGGAAGAGAATTGAATGAAAGGAAGGAAAAGGCAGAAATTACATTCCTCTTCAAATAATGTACTAAAATGTTTATTTAAAATATCTAAATCATCAGACATATGAATTTTGAGGTGTAAAATATCCAAGCAAATAAAAGCAAGGTTATGGATTTAGAAATTCCTTTCTGAAATGCCTGTGCAATATCCAGTCATCTTGTTGATTGAAAACTAGTGAAATCTCTATGTTTTTCAAATTAGCTATACTCTTCCACGTATCATGCTCATTTAATGACTACTCACATGTTTTGTAAGCCATAGAAGTCAATGTAAATTTAGATTGAGAAAAAGTTTACAATTAATAATCAGCTTTCCCTTTCTTTTAGTGTCATTTGTACTTTGTATATCAAACCAAGGTAAATTAAATTTATGATTTTTATAATTCAAAAATGCATAGTATAGCACATATGCAGCCTGCCTGTTTAAGGTTTTTTTTTTTTTTTTCAGTAAGGCTTTAAAATTTCTGATGGAATGAGAATGTAAGGGAAGAAGGACTCTTGATTTATTCCGCAAGGCTCGGTAAGGCTGATATTGTGAGCCAAGAACTTGAGCAAAGTCTTCCATGTGACTGATAGAACCATCATGGCTGCCTCCAGGCACACACAGGAAGTGGGAGCTGTATCAGCAGCCAGATATGGAACCAAAGTACCACATTGTGGGAAGCCAAGATTCACCACTATACCTAATTTCTGCCCCCTTTAAGTTATTTTCAACATCTGAAAGGGTGTAATTACACCTAAAAGAATAGATTCAGTTACTTTGGCTATAATTAAAATTTAATTTTTCTATTTAATAACTTTAAATTTGAGTTTTCCTTGAGCCTTTAAACTTGTTTTAATCTAATAATTACCCACAAAATAAGATTAGTTGTTTCACTTGGTTATTATATATGTTCAACTAATATATACATTTGGTAATTAAAAATCTGTTTAAAATACTTGGCTTGCTCACATGCTTAATTAAATAATTTTGCTTAGAATTAAATCTGTAACCAAAAATTTAATTCATCGTATTCTCTTGAGCACTTCCAATATTTACCAGGGTAAATCTATAAATTTTATGAGCAAAATATTCCTTTATACTTGAGTGCTGCTTGCAATTATAATAAACTGTAGTCATAAATTTAATAGCCAAGATTAATTTAAGCATTCAATCAACTTTAAACAAAGTGTGTCTAGATAATGCAATGATGCCAAAACCCATTACTGTACTTGTATAACCAAGATAAGCTACATAAAACTTTCAGTATGATACTTCTTCATGCCAAGATAGGAATTGTGTTCTAATAAGCTGAGGCACGGTGGGCATCTACTGCCTGCTATTACAGCTCTGATTGTGTGCTACAGTCAACGGCCTAGGAACCTGTCAACTGGACTTCAGTATGACTTCCTAGAAGATCCCACCCTGAAACTGGATTTGTTGACCGTTTCCTACAGAAAGCAACTTACAGGAACGCCTTTTCTTTCAGCCTGGATAATTCATCACATTTCCTGATCACACCACACCCTTTCCTTTAATAGCACTTGGACTAAGAGAATGCATGTTTTGTGCGTGTTTGTGTATGTGAGAGACAGCAATGGAGACCACTGCAATTTGGAGAGTAAGCGTGTTTAATAAAATATGTTTACTCAAACCAACATCGATCAAGTCAACATCTTAATTCTATCAATAAGTATTAAAATAACACAAGAGTCAGTCAATTAACACATTACATTTGGAGAGTGTAATTTTTAAATGCACAATTAGTAGTTAAATAAATACACTTCAATGGATTTAACACATTCAGTACAAAAATATATAATGTTCTGTTGCCTGAGGTCACTTGTTTAATTTTTTTCATCCCAATTACACATTTTACTCTTAGTAGGAGGGCGCCGGTTCTAATCCCAGCAGCCCTGCTTCCCATCCAGCTCCCTGCTTGTGGCCTGGGAAAGCAGTTGAGGACGGCCCAAAGCTTTGGGACCCTGCACCCATTTGGGGGACCCGGAGGAAGTTCCTGGCTCCTGGCTTCGGATCGGCATAGCATGGGCCATTGCGCTCACTTGGGGAGTGAATCATCAGACGGAAGATCTTCCTCTCTGTCTCTCCTCCTCTCTGTATATCTGACTTTCCAATAAACAAATAAATCTTTAAAAAATAAAATAAAAATAAAAGCGTTTCATACACACACACACACACACACACACACACACACTTGTCAAGACAAATAAACACCACACTTTACTGATATTTGGATCTAATCTTGAATTTTATTTGTCAGGCACAGTTCCTTAAGAGCATGTGGCCTACTAAAATCATTTCTGAGTTTTACATGCATGGATCCAATTAAATGCTCCGTAAATGTGAATTTTTATTGAGCAGCGATATTTAGTGTGTCATGTTTTCCCAGGTACTAACTGAAGTCACTACATTTAAGCATCATTGTGTGACATACCTAAACCGCTAAAAACATACAATCTATTCATAATTTCGAAGGAATGTAAGGTGTGAGTATAAAAGAGAAGGATAAGTAACGTGGGCAACTGCTTGCATTTAAGCAAGTGTTATGCTGCTGGGGGGAAGAGCAGCCGGAACTGCCAGGCATACTGGGCCTGGTTGATGCCAAATTTGCATGAACTCTATCAGTGTGCCAGCATAATTGCTGCTGCTGCTGCCTTTTTTTTTCCCTCTACTTTTTTTTCATGATCATAATGGACAATGCGGGAAAGCTGTCCACTTTGTTTATACAAAATCAGTCAAACTCTGGCTCAGACTTTTTACGTCACGGTCAAGTTGGGAATTTCTAAGAATAATTCTGCCATAGTTTTACCTAGAAACAATACCTAGAAGTTCTTGCTAACAGTCTCCTCTACTTTTAAAAGCTATGTGAGGAAGGCACTGAACAGTTGGCTGGAACATGCCACTCTGACCTCCAGTCAGCGGTCCTATATATTGCCCAGAGAAGTGGATCTAAGGACATTGCACTCACTGGTGAGAGCTGGGACTGGAGCTAGGCTGAGTAAAGTCAGGCTGCAGCACCTGATGGAAAATGCTGATACTGGGGGTGGGCCATCTCAGGCGAGACTGCAGCACTGTTGGCATGTGAAATACCCTGGGCTAGAAGCCACCCTAGTAGGGAAAGTCCAGGGACTCCCTTGCTAGGCCTCTACTTCCACTGGTGATTGAGAGAGTTAAAACTGTGGTTGGGCCGGGCTGGACATCTGCCACACCTGCCGGCATGCCTGACAGCCAGAATGGGTGTAGAGCAGCTAGGCTAGGCTGCAGCACCAGCTGATATGTTGCCAGAACTGGGTTCAAGTATGTGAGGCTGGACAGCAATACCTCTTGGCAGACTCAAGATCCAGAGCTTGTTACATGCTGAGTAGGAGAACTGTGGGCACTGCCCTGATAGGCTGTACCTATTGCTGATGAACCCAAGAATCAGGGCTCGAGAAAGGCCAGACTGGACAAGGCAGCAGCACCTGTTGGTATACATGAGGGCTGGCTCTGGGGTGGGTTAGCCCTGTGAAATTACAGTAGCCATGGATGTGTATGAAAGCCAGATGGATTCTGGGTTAGACTTGACTAGGCCACGCCAGAGGTTTGCACGTGCAAAGACTGAGGCTGGAGGTGGGTCTTGAGGGGTTATTGGGGAATGCCCCAATAAGGCCATGGCACCTGCTGGTATGTGAGCACTGGGTATACAGGCTGTACTAGTGTGTACATTTGAGTTAGCCTTTAAAAATACATGGGATTTCATGGTTGAACTTGGGATAAGATGACAAAAAGGCAAAGAAGAAATTGACAAGGGAAAATAAGGAATGGTAAACATTTGTGCAGGTCAGAACCATCCTGCTGATTAAGATACCACCACTCATGAGTAAGACTTGGATTTAATTCATTAACTGGATATCATTAATTACTCATTGAACTCATTTGAGTAGAGAACCAGCAGTTGGGGCTTCTCTTTCTCTCTCTGTCTCTCTCACTCAAAGAACTAGATTCTTCATTAAAAACTTCATTTTAAAAAAGGGTCCAGTGAGGTAGCCTAGGGTCTTGCATGCACCAAGATCCCACATGGGCGCCAATTCAAATCACAGATACTCCACTTTGATTCCAACTCCTTGCTTGTGGCCTGTGAAAACAATCCAGAAAGGCCCAAATTCTTGGGACCCTACACCTGTGTGGCAGATCTGAAGGAGGCTCCTCGCTTCAGAACAGCTTAGCTCCAGTCATTGCGGCCGTTTGGGGAATGAACTAGCAGACAGAAGATTTTTATTTCTGTCTCTCCTTCTCTCTGCAAATCTGCCTTTCAGTACAAATAAATAAATCTTTAAAAAATGAAAATGGGGCCTGGCACAGTGGCCAGGAGGTTAAAGTCTTTGCCTTGAATGTGCTGGGATCCTGTACGGGAGCCAGTTCTAATCCCGGAGGCCCAGCTTCCCATCCAGCTCCCTGCTTGTGGCCTGGGAAAGCGGTCGAGAACGGCCCAAAGCCTTCATTGTATAGGCAATAAGTTTAGTAGCAGAAGTGATGAAATTAAATATATGCTGCAACATATTAATTTGGAAGCAACTTCCAGAATTTATTGAAACAGTGAGTGGTGAGCAGTTAAAAAGTTAGTTCCAGGCCCAGCGTGATAGCGCAGTGGTTGAGGTCCTTGCCTTGCACGCCCAGGATCCCATATGGGCGCTGGTTCTAATCCCAGCGGCCACACTTCGCATCCAGCTCCCTGCCTGTGGCCGGGGAAGGCAATGGAGGACGGCCCAAAGCTTTGGGACCCTGCACCCGCGTGGGAGACCCGGAAGAGGCTCCTGGCTTCACTTGGGGAGTGAATCATCAGGCAGAAGATCTCTGTCTCTCCTCCTCTCTGTATATCTGACTTTCCAATAAATAAATAAATCTAAAAAAAAGTTAGTTGCAAAGTATGGGCCAAACAATTCCTTATGAGGAAAGTGACACTGTAAATAGATAGCAAGAACGGGGACATGGTTATCGCTTCCACCGTAGGCGTGCTGTTCACAATAAACCTACAGAGATTCTCACTTGAAACTGTACTGAACTAAATTAAGACAGAGTTTATCACTCCCTAAAGGGAATTTGCACTCCAGATGTTGTATTCTTGGCAGAAGTACACACAACATTCTTGCCATAAATCTTTCTTCTTAAAAGCATTTATGGTGACTCTCATGTTCTTTATATAATATGTATTTTTAAATTAGCATAGGGCCCAACACAGTAGCCTAGCAGCTAAAGGCCTCACCTCACCGACGCCAGGATCCCATATGGGCACCGGTTCTAACCCTGGCAGCTCCACTTCCCATCCAGCTTCCTGCTTGTGGCCTGGCAAAGCAGTCAAGGATGGCCCAAAGTCTTAGGACCCAGCAGCTACATGGGAGAGCTGGAAAGGCTCCAGGCTCCTGGCTTTAAGTTGGCTCAGCTCTGGCTAATGTGGCCACTTGGGGAATGAATCAATGGATGGAAGATCTTTCTCTCTGTCTACCCTCCTCTCTGTATATCTGACTTTCAAATAAAAATAAATCTTTAAAAAATCAGTATAAACAAAATTAGTTGATAAAAAGAAAATACATGAGGAAAGGAAGCAATCAATGTGTATACTCAAGATTTACAGATAACACACCTCCATACACACCCATGTATTGCATGTGTTGCGTTTTGTTTTCATATAAGAAAATTTCATTATTTTTGAACATGGTTTGTGACGGTACTTTTAAACTGAATACAAAGCAAAATCCAAATCCAACCGACCAGTGTAGTCCTCAGCAAGATATTTATTCATTTCTTTTATTTGCTCCATTTCATAACTGAGACACAATATCTAACAGAGAAAAATTTAGGATTGTGACTAGCTAATGAAACTCAAGAATTAGTTCAGTGCAAATGGCTTTTGTCACCGTGGGAGCCTGTACCAGCATTGGGAAACTGGAGGAGGCTCCTGGCTCCTGGGTTTGGATCATCTCAGCTTTGGCTGTTGCAGCCACTTGGGAAGTGAACCAATGGACAGAAGATCTTCCTGGCTCTCCTCTGTAAATGTATCTTTCATAAAATAATAATCATCTTTATAGGTAAATAAATAAATGGCTTTTGTGAAGTTATGCAATTTGTGAAAAGGATAGTTTATCATGGAATGGTAATTAAATCACTTTTTTTTTTACAAATGTGTTAAATATTTACGTTGGTTACTTTCATATTTGTATATATTTGTCAGGCAGAGTCTTAGAGAGGGAGACAAAGAGAAACCTTCCATCTTCTTGTCCACTTCTCAAAATGCCTTGCCCAAGTTAAAGCCAGACTTGTGCCACTACCTGGATTTAAATTATTGGTAAATAATTGATCCTACTATCATCCATTTGAGTTGATGTTTTCCATCATAACATTCAATTATTTTAAGATTTATTTATTTTTATTACCTAGTCAGATATACAAAGAGGAGGAGAGACAGAGAGGGAGATTTTCCGTCCTGATTCACTGCCAAGTGACCACAATGGCCGGTGCTGCGCCGATCCAAAGCCGGGAACCAGGAACCTCTTCCAGGTCTCCCACGTGGGTGCAGGGTCTCAAGGATCTGGGCTGTCCTGGACTGCTTTCCCGGGCCACAAGCAGGGAGCTGAACGGGAAGCAGAATCACTGGGATTAGAAGCAGCACCCATATGGGATCCTGGCACATTTACGACAAGGCCTTTAGCCATTAGGCCGCTGCACTGGGCCAGTAAGAAAATTATTATGCCTAGGTAAGGGAAGAGATTCCATGGAAAGTTTAAATGAGTGGAATTAAAATACTGAAGCATTTCCTCTAATAAGTGTAATAGGAAATGAAATCTGCTCTTACTATGACATTATTGAAGACAGGAAGACAAAGAAATGCCGAACTACAAGTAGAATGGATCCAGTCCAAATGAAACAAAATCACTCAAGGGTACAGGTTATTATGACAGTTCTTTTTTATGCTCAAGGCAGTTTTTTTATAGACTTCCTAGATGGCCAAAGAATGATAATACTTGCCTATTTTAGGAATATTTAGAGAATGGCACATCACCAGCCATTGCGGTTACTTGGGGAGTAAACCATTGGACAGAAGATCTTCCAGTCTCTCCTCTTCTCTGTATATCTGACTGAGCAATAGAAAAACCTAAATCTTTAAAAGAATTTGTTTTCTGGGCTCGGCAAAATAGTGTAATGGTTAAGGTTCTTGCCTTGAATGCGCCAGGATCCCATATGGGCGCCAGTTCTAATCCCAGTAGCTCCACTTTCCATCCAGCTCCCTGCTTGTGGCCTGACAAAGCAGCCCAGGATGGCCCAAAGCCTTAGGACCCTGCACCTGCATGGGAAACTTGGAAAGAAGTTCCTGTCTCCTGACTTCGGATTGGCACAGCACCGGCCGTTGTGGTCACTTGGGGAGTGAATCATCGGATGGAAGATCTTCCTCTTTGTCTCTTCTCCTCTCTGTACATCTGCCTTTCCAATAAATAAATAAATCTTTAAAGAAAATTAGTTTTCTTACCTGTTGTGCAGAAATTTTGCTCAGCTTCAATTGCTCATCAAGTATTATATACGCTAAGCCAGATGAGATGTCAATTTTGTTTGTTGTTATTGGTACCACAATTAGGACATAAACAAGGTGAGTTTTTCCTTGTAAACTGATGTAGATGTGATTCCACAAGGAGTTTCATCATTAACATTATCTAATCCCTTTTAAAAACAAACTGCCTACTTGTAAGTTTCTGTTTTATAGGGCCTTATCCTATAGAAATTTTGCAGCAAAATAGTTACTGGACCATAATTTCTCCCAAGTGTCACCACTAATTGGATGTTGCTCCTTGATTCAAATTTAGTAGAATTTGTGTTGCTCTCACAGGCTCTTTTCAAAACCGTGGCTATGTTTCTCAGTGCCTCAAAGTAGCTATTTATCAGTATAATATAACAGGTCAGTATGCATTTATTTAGACGTATCACCACTGTCTCTCTGAGTGGCTTGTATGGGAGATCATAGGCATGCAGGACAACATGTCCCTGGGGGAACCCCTGAAGATGGTTTTAAGTAACTAAGTCCTCAACTTACCCTGTTCAGTGGCTTACAAGGAAGGGCAGTGGGTTGCACTCCATCTCTGATCTGTTTCCTTGAATGAGCTGTGCTGGGATTTCCTTGATAAGCAACTCTGGGAGATACGTATGGTCCTATGTTGCCTACTAACCACATGTGGTACCTGTGAGCGTCAATTGATCCAATCATTAATGGTGTACTAGACCTGTGGCATATACCTGTCAGCCAAGTGCATTTACATGACCTGTTACATGATTGAAGGGTCCAGAGAGATATGCATGCCTTTTAGCCAGTTACAGAGTCATTATTGTGTTGGAGGATTGTAGGGACAGGCCCTTCTGCTTTCCCATTTCTCAGTCTATAAAAGCTTGTGTGTGCATTACAATAAATAGGCCTGTTTGATCAAACTGTCTCAAGTGATTCATACTGCTGAACACCATTGTCTCACCTCTCGGTGGTCACAGTGGCCTGCTGGACAGGAAAACCCTGAGAATTTATTTGAGAACATTTTTTGAAATATATGGATAGTTATATCTCTTTCATATCTTTTTCACATTTTAATTAGTTTTAACAGATTCCAATAAAATTTTTATTTAAGATGTATTTGTTTTGATTGGAGAGGCAGATTTACAGAGAAGGAAAGGCAGAAAAGTCCTCCATCTGGTCATTCTCCCCCCATTAGGCTGCTATGGCTGAAACTGAGCTGGTCGGGTGTGAGTGGACCGAATGCATTGCAGAATAAAGTTGAAAGCAGACCCTTAGGAAATCAGGAGTCTATTCATTGGCTGACAGACTGTCCGAGTCCACTACATGTGGAAGAGAAGAGCAGCCCTAACAAATGTGTGACTTAGCTTACCACACAGATATATACATAAGAACTAGTACACGTTACAGAACAATACACAGTTTTTGTAACAGCTTTTTAAAATCTCTAAGTGCTTTAAAGGTACCAATTATTTAGAATTACATCTTGCTCTTAGTAATCTGAATTAATGATATTGATTAACTTTACCTTTATTTGCAATAAATAGAATAGGGTTCTGTTGGAACCTAGAAGATGAAGCATCCATGGTTAGAATTATAAAACCTTAAACAAGTAGAGACATTTGTTTGTTTCATGCATCAATGTGAAATTACTTGCAGGATTTATAAACACGTATACCTTTTAGATTTCTAAGCCTTTTTCATTAAGACAATGACTGTGGTTAATAACACAACAAGACCATTACACTTGCCTGACTTTTCACTTCTGTCAGACCCAAAATAATCACTTAACTAATTCCAACAAGTATGCGATATTGGCTGCTTATAAACAGAAATAACTCAATGAAAGATAGCACTAAGTTCACCTATATAGGACATGAATGCTTTCCATCTGGTTTGTCACCAAAATGAAAACACTTGAATAAGAACTAGCGTGTCTGTTTGTCTCATACCTTGAAGCTACTTATCAGAGTTCTAACTAGAACTTACAGCAGCTAGTTGGATTCTGTCACCAATAAGGTAGAAATCGCTTAAAAGTAGATATTAAAACTGTGTTGCTTTAACAGAGATTCAGAGTTTAATTCCACCTAACAAAGATATATATTTGGAAAATGCTGCTAGCTATATGATCAATTATACCACATATCATTTAAGAATTTTCTGTTTTCCTGTAGGAAAAAATATCTTACAAATGATTCTTTTCTTGCAGGTAAGAATACATGCAAGTATCCCACAACTTGGAACAATTTTATAGTTAGAAGACATCTTGACCACTAAACATAGGCACTAATATATATTAGCCACTTTTGAAACTTTACCAAAGACCTATATAACCATGTGAATATTTGCTCATTTTGGTTATATGCAGAATTTGCTTCTCTTTATAACACAGCTCTAGTATAAGCAATGACATTAAGGCAACAAATTTGGCATAATTTAATAACCTTACAATGTATTTTACTTGATTTAAATTAACTCAAATGGTCATCATATGATCGAAATTGAGTTTTAAAGATTTTTATTTATTTATATTGGAAAGTCAGATATACAGAGAGGAGGAAAGACAGAGAGGAAGATCCTCCATCGACTGATTCACTCCCCAAGTGACCATAACGGCCGGAGCTGAGCTAATCCAAAGCTAGGAGACAGGAGCTTCTAATGGGTCTCCCACACAGTTACAGGGTCCTAAGACATTGGGCTGTCCTTGATTTCTTTCCCAGCCTAAAACCAGGGAGATGGATGGGAAGCATGGCAGCTGGGATTAGAATCAGCACCCATACGGGATCCCAGTGCTTTCAAGGCAAGGACTTTAGCTATTGGGCCACCGTGCCAGGCCCATTTAATTTTAATTTTTTTATTTTTGTTTCATGATACAGGTTAATAAGCACTAGAATTTCTTATCCCCTCACCAAATTCCCTCTACTTTTACAATGGCTGATTTTCTTGAACAGTCTTAAGTCCATCAAAGTGCTATTGAAGTGTCTTGCGACAATGCAAGCATGAACAAGGTCAGAAAGCCCAGCATCCTACCCTCAGAACATTTTCAACCATTTTACTGGGAGTCCATCCCTGTTCCATATGCAGAGAGACATACTGCACTGTCTCCACATTCGAACATATCTATCTCTGATACACTTCCTTTATGCATCCTCTTAAATACAGAGCCAGTGTATACAGTCCACAACGGGGAGAAAAATAGTAAACTTTTACCAACATGAAGTTAAAAAACATCCAACAGAAATATCAATGCATCACTAGAGTGATGAACAAGGGAATAAAAAGCCTTAGGAATAGATGCCAGCATGTGGCCCATGTGGTATTAAAGACATCACAGTGAAAACCAGAACATTATCACTCAGAAGTTTGAAGAATTCAGAGGTACAAATGTTTTGATGAAAAGAAAGTACACTTAACTGGACATTTTAACAAACACTATAGGCCAGATCTGATCAGAGCTAGGATAAATTGGAAATATCCTATAAGTGGATAAGTAACTTTTTCAAGACTCAGTAACAACAAAAAATGCAGAAAGCCTAGCAAGGCACATGAAAGCTCATTATTGAAGTCAGCCAATAGAGTACAGATGAGCCTTAATTCAGCATGTGAACCCATTATTTACAACATTGAGATGCATCATGAAACAAAACGTCACAGAATCACATACTCCTACAGTAGGGAGCTAGCATGAAGAGAAGAGGGAAAGTGTCTCCTAGGTTGGAAAATGTTTATGTATCCAAGCCTCTCTCCAGCTGAGGTAGGGAATCTGGTTAGCCCAGCTGCAACCAGCAGCATTCCCCTTTTTTTCCCTGGAAATTGGCAACCAAAGAGAGACAAAATGAGCTTCTATCTCTTGCCAAATATTTCTGACAATATTTGCAACAGTGCTTCTAAAAATCTTTGGGTAAAAGCAAGCCAGAGCCTGGGGGCTTGGACATGTGCTCAGAGCCAGGTGGACTCAATAGTTCTGAGGATTGGGGTCTTGGGCAGCCAGGCTCAGGCCTACTGGCATCAGGCCTACTGGCTTGCAGCCAGCCGGACTAACTTGTCTGAAGGTGGGGTCCTAGGTGGTGGGGCTTGTGCCTGGAGTCTCAGGCCCATCGGCCTTCCAAGAGCTCAGAGATAGGTGCTGGCTAGTCCCTGGGTGGGGATACCCTTGGACCACCCAGTGGTGCAATCTGGAAGGCAGAACATGAGAGCATTTAAGGGTCAGACTGAAGCACCAGCTCATGTGGGAGACCAGAGCTGGGATAGTTATGATTGACTAATGTAAATATCACTCACTAGTGAACACTAAGGCTGGGGTGGGACTTACCTTGCAGGGCTTGATCACACTACCCACCAGCCAGTCAGAACAGGGGACAGGTGATGTTAGGTTGGGCATTGGCACTAACCTGAATGGGAGATAACCGGATCTGGGGACCGATTCTATGCAGGATGTGTGGACCCATCCCTTTGGAATTGCAATTTCTGGTGGTTTTCTTGGGAGCTTGGGGGTGATGATGGGCTGAGCAAAGCAAACTTTATTTAGGAAAGGGAGAAATAGGGTTCCTGCCATAGTGATAAAAGGGAGCCTCAGGGAAGGAAAGACTTAAGGAAATCTAAGAGAGAAAGATAAAGACCTTCTGCCATAGCTCTAGGAGACGGATTCAAGGAAGGAAGAAACCCATGAACTTGTGGAAATAGTATTTTTTTGTACACCATCTCAGGTGAGTCAAAGGGGGGCAAAGAAAAAGGAGAAAGACTCATTCACAAAGGACAACAATGTAGCACTTTTCCAAAACCAATAACATTGGAAGAGTGAAAGCAGTGGTTTCCTTCTCCCATTCTAATTATGCTAAGAGGCGGGAATTGATATGTTGATTTTATCCTTTGGTTCCCCTTCAAGGGGAGAAAGTGCTCTTGGAAGGTTAAGAAATGGGGAGAAGCACAATTTTATAGTTTAAAAGGTAACTTCGCCAAGGACCAGACATAACTGCCTGCTATCCAGCTTGACTCCTCACAGTTCCTTATATTGCCAGCAAACTGGACAGATGAGGAGTGTTTTCCTTTGCCACAAGCAGGCATGCACTGTCTTCCCGCTGTCTGAAGAGGGACCTGTGCCATTGCCTTCCCTATTCTCTCTTTGTCTTATACTCTACACCAAGATATTTCTCTATCCCTCTAACCCACCCTTTCAAGGGATTTGTGGACTCTTTCCTTTGTGGGAAAAGTGCTGTTTTTACACTAGTAACTCAGATGTGGTAAGGGCAAGGAGGGAATGCATGAAAATGCTAGCAAAATGTATTTCCAACATAACTGCCTAATTTTTGGCCATCATTGCTGCCATTGGCAATGTCCTTTATCTCCTCTTATATTAGGGCTTCTGTTCTTATCGTGTATACTTAAAATATTTCAGAAGTTCTTACAGGAATAAATGACCGGTAGTTCCTGAATCAAACTACAGAAACAGTATCAGACTTCTCTAACCAACATGGTATGGAGTATGCCCACAGCAATGTATCCCACACAGAGAATCAGTAGATGCTCTGCTAACCTGCTCCTTCTCAGTTCTCCAGTTCCTTTGCCCCAAAAGGAGCAAAAGCTACCAAGACTGAGAGGCCCCAGAAAAGCTGCTCAAATTCCCACACACTTGCATTTTCTTAGAATTCCCCCGCCCATGGGATCACCCAAACCCCAACTATAAAAAGCTCAGCTTGCTGAAGAACTGGGCTTCTACCATGTGGTGGCTTCATCTACACCAAGGCTGATGGTGACCATCTTTGAGTTTTTCACCAATGAATTCAATTTTTCCATGGGGGGGGGGGAGGAGGAAAAGGAATCAGTGTTAGAGAGGAGAAAATTAGCAAATTTTTAAATCATTATATTCTATGTAATTATATAACCCATCCTGTCACTTGAAAACTGTATTACCTAGGTTTTAGGAAACTAAACAATTTCGCTGTAGTCACAAAGCAAAGTAACTAGGATGAATCACCTAATTCATTACTTTCCCAAGCGTCGAATTTTATATCAAGATCAAATTATCATACCAAGAATCATGTGTAAGCAATTCAGCCACATCACTATCATTTTCTATTCTTTTTTTCTATGGAATTATTCATTGTAAATAACTAAAGTTTCATTTATCATACACAATTTTATTTGAGATTGAAAATCCCTAGTTGCTTTCTATTTTATGAACCGCAAAACAGCTCACAGCCAGGATACAATCCCTTATTACTTATTCACCACTCTGTAAGATAGTTTATCTAAAGCATAAAAAGGAGTGAAGAAGGCTGTTGCAAGAAAACAGTCACATTACAGTTCTGCTTGGATATTACTGCATCATTTCTCCCCTGGTGATTATATCCTTCCAATTGTTCAACATCATTTTATGCTTTAATGTTCCTTTATATTTGGAGGAACTAGAGAACATTTCATTAAAATTATCATAAAGGCAACAGCCAATGTCAGCTGTAAATAATTCTACTGCATAAGCCAATGGAATATAAACATTTCCCATTCTAATAAATAAGAAAAAAAAAGTTAAGTGGAATGCATGTGGGGATCTCATTAAATATACAATATCAATTTTCCTTTTTTTTTTCTTTTTTTCTTATCTCAGAAAGAGAGAATGGGAGTCAACAGAGTTGGAAGAGACAAGAGTTACTTCTAAAGCAGCATTTATATTTTGGTTTAATATAAACTCTACAACAAATATGATTTATGATTTAAAAAATACATTGGGAATGAAACTAACAAGAAAAATAAAACAAAATCCATGAGAAAAAAAATACATTGACAGAAATACAACAGATTTTCAATTAATCAATAAACCAAACCCAAAACAGCGCCTCTGCTACCAGTCTCCCAAACCACGCCAGACACAGTGCTTTGTCCCTGGCCTCCCAGCCCTTGGCTCCTCCGGCACAAACATATGGCTGGCGTTTGATGGATGGCCTTTCTGCCCTGGTCCTAATGCCTCAATCCTCCTCCTACTGACAATTTCCATGCCAGACTGTAGACGGGCTGGGATTTGCACTCCAGTATGGAAACTTTTTTTTTTTTTTTTATTGTTGCTTACATTGTATTTTAAGAGAAGCCATGGTCTCAGCTGCCAGCGCCAAGAGGATGAGGGAGAAAGCCACCTGCTGCATCTGCCTGGACCTGATGGTTGACACAATGAGCATCACCTGTGAACACAGCTACTGCCACAGGCACAACACAGATCTTCCATCTGTTGGTTCGTGCCCTTAGTGGCCTCAATGGCCAGAGCTGAGCTGACCTGAACCCAGGAGCCAGGAGCTTCCTCCAAGTTACCCTCATGGGTGCAAGATCCCAAGGCATGAGGCCATCCTCCATTGCTTTCCCACGCCATAAACAGGAAACTGGAAGGGAAGTGGAGCTGCCAGAATGTGCACCACTGCCCATATGGGATCCTAGCTAGTGCAAGGGAAGGACTTTAGCTACTAGGCTACAGTGCTGGGACCAGGGTTCTCATCCTTCAAATCACTTAATTTCTAGTAGTTGGTCTCAGTGGACCCAAAGAAATATGTTCTTGTTTGTCTTAAATCAGTTTGAGGGATTCTGGTCTTCCTATCACACATATGAACAGTTCTCACACTTCAGTGTATGTGACTATGACCGTATTTAGTTGAATAAAGTATTCTTAAACTTCAGTCCCTAAGAATGAAATCTAATATTCCCTCCTGTTGTAGATGAATTCCTGATTTTTCTTTTTGAAGATTTACTTTGTTTTTATTGCAAAGTCAGATGTACAGAGAGGAGGAGAGACAGAGAGGAAGATCTTCCATCCATTGATTCACTCCCCAAGTGACCACAATGGCCAGTGCTGTGCTGATCCGAAGCCAGGAGACAGGAACTTCCTCTAGGTCTCCCACATGTGTGCAGGGTCCCAAGGCTTTGGGCTGTCCTTGATTGCTTTGCCAGGCCACAAGCAGGGAGCTGGATAGGAAGTGGAGCTGCTGAGATTAGAACTGGTGCCCATATGGGATCCCGACATGTTCAAGTGAGGACTTTAGCCAGTAGGCCACCGCGCTGCGCCCGATCTCCTGAATTTTTTTTTTTTAACTCTTCACTTAATTTTTGATTAAATATACCATTGCAAGACCTCAAGAAGTTGCTTTTCTTTTTTGTTTTATTTTTAATTGAAAGACAACAGCAATAATAATAATAATAATACATCTTTGGGGGGATGTTACCCAAAACTAAAAATACTCAACCAAACACATTCTGTTTTCTATCTGAGTTTGTTAGATTTAATCTTGAACTTTGTGTCATTGAGGGGTAGTGCATGACTCAAGCCATAGGTTGTATACACCAATGAATTGCATTTTCTTTTGAATGCCATAGAGGAAAACAAAATGGGGCTGCATATCCATGCTTTCCTAACTTCAAAAATCTATGAACTTTGGTTAATTTAAACTTTCATGTGTTTTGGAAGCAGAAGGACATGAAAAGTTAACTTGACATATGTGATGCTATCCACTGGTATATCAGGGCTAGGGTTCGGAGCCAGAAACTCAATGCCTATCTTTCATGGGCTTTTGGAGCCATTACTCCTTTAAAAAAAATTATTTTTTAATAATCTTACTTAGTTGATTAGGGTACAAAGAGCTACAGGAAAGTGGATAATACTACTGTTTCCACACTAATATCATTAGTTTTTTTTTTTTTTCCCCTGTATCTGGGGTCAGGGGAGAAATAAAGGCAAAAGCCCCACCCAGCCTCCCACCCATCCCAGGTTCCCAATGTGGGGCATGCTCTGAGGGTCCTACTCAAACAGTTTTGATATTTCAACAGTTCTGAATTGCTGCCAATCCCACCTTTCCAATTGTGATGAAACCTACTCAGAATCCACTGGTTGACATAGTCTCTTCATGGTTGTGGTTCTGAGATCAGCAGTTCAGTTGGAGGGATCTCCAAAGAAACTTCATCTGAGATGATCCCAAACCTGATTATTCTGTGCATTTGCCAGTACAAAGTCCGGCAGTGTCTGTCGCCCCAATCAGCTTATGCACATGCTGATCATTGCAATTGCTGGATCAGTTCTGTTTCTAGCCCTGTCTTCCACTTGAACCAATGCGTGTTGTAGTCCAACTCGACGCTACCCATTTCATATTTGGTCCTCACGCAAACCAATAGGAGCTGCCACCTAGTTTGGGTAACTCCCATAACCCCCACCAGGCCTGCCCCCATCCTGGTTCCCATGCATGACAGTATGTACCGCAGGCTTGTTCAGTCTGTCCCACATCCCATTTAGTTCTTGTACTTGTCAATGTGGGTACAGGGTCCCAAGGCCTTGGGCCATCCTCAACTGCTTTTTACAAGAAGGGGCTCGATGGGAAATGAAGCAGCTGGAATACAAAGCAGTACATATATGAAATCTCTTTGGATGCAAGGCAAGAATTTAGCCACTAGCCTAGCATACCAGGTGCAGAGAGTTTCAATTGAATACAATTGAATTACCTTGAATGTTACCTCTTATACATTTTACTGTCATTTTTAGAAAAATGGGTATTTAGTGATTATTTGTATGTTTAAAGGTTTCTTACAATAAAAAGCAAAAGAATATTGGCATATGGTCTCAGCTTCTTCCACTTCTATTTAAAACTGAAAAACAGACAATCACCATGGTATTTCTTGCCTCATGGCTAAGAGGCATATATTTACTTTTAAATGTAAAAATAGATGGCCTAACCATTTATTTCAAAAAAGGATAATTTTTTTCTGTGTTGGTACCATTATGTTCATGGATCATTTTAAAAACCCTGTTATCATTTCTGACACTTCAAAAGACAGCATTATCTCAAGTTGGCACTTAATTTAATATGCATATGATGTACTTTATTTTCCTCTTATTGGTTCTTGAAGTCTTCCATTTTCCTTTCCCATATGGCAAAAAAATGGGTACATATTTTGTGAGATTGGCAAAGCAATACTTAATGTCCTCAGATTCTTACAAGTTTATGTTCAGTGTGACACTGGATTTCATAACCTTTTTGTAACTATTATAGTTAAAATGTGTAATGTCATTCAGCTTGAAAGGAATAAAAATCCATTGTCAACCATGTTAAACATCAGTTTTTCTTTTTTAAATCTTTTTGTCAGATCTTTCAACTTGGATGAAAATGCTTTTTTATACATTTATTTCATTTTTATTTTTACATAGTTGAGAAGGATGTATGTCCCTGTGAACCACTGATTGCGGAGGGAGAGTCAAGTTATGAGGGAGAGTTGATGAGACATTTGCTTTGAATTTTTTTTCTTCCTTTATCTGGGAGAGGTGGGGAGAGAAGGGGAGAGGGCCATACCAGCAGTCTAACCACATCAGTAAATGGGGACAGGGGATGGCCACTCAATGTCATTCTAGGGTTACCAATATGGAGCATGTTTTGAAGGTGGTATGAGTGATTCTGAGATGTTGTTGATTTCATTGCTACAGGGTTAAGAAAATCCTTCCAATATCCAATGGCTAACATAGCCCACCCTAGACTCTCCACTGGCTCAGATACTTACTGTTAAATCTTGGCTTGGAGAGTTATCAATTTTTTTATGATTTATTTATTTTTATTGCAAAGGCAGATATACAGAGAGGAGGAGAGACAGAGACGAAGATCTTTCTTCCCATGATTTACTCCCCAAGTGACCACAATGGCCAGAGCTGAGCTGATCCAAACCCAAGAGCCAGGAACTTCTTTCAGGGTCTCCCATGCAGATGCAGGGTTCCAAGGTTTGGGGCTATCCTTGACTGCCTTCTAAGACCACAAGCAGGGAGCTGGATGGGAAGCAGGGCCACTGGGATTAGAACCGACACCCATATGGTATCCTGGCACGTTCAAGTGAGGACTTTAGCTGCTAGACCACTGTACTAGGCCCAAGAGTTGTCAAATTTGTTCTGCTTTTCATCCACTGCCATGGTGTTAGATTCCTTTGCAGGCCTCAATAAGCTGTCATGTCTGTCATGTGCATCTGGGTATGCTGTTCACTACACAGGCTTCAGCAACTAAGGAACCCCAGTTCTGATATATGCAATCCAAGGTCACCCCACAGATTCCGTGTGATTTTCCCCATGGTCAGAGTTTTGAGTCAAGTGGGGGAAGTCTGCAAAGAAACTTTGCCAGAGGTAACCCCAGACCTGACTTCTTTGTGTGCCAGCCACTGCAGGTTCTGCCTCAGTGCATCACCCACATTATCTTCTACACATACAGCTGGTTTCAGCTGCCTGGTCAGTTTTGTCTCCAGCCCCATTTCATACACAAACCAATGGATGCTGCAGCTCACCCCACCCTGCCCAGCAAACACTTGACATTCATGCACACCAGCAGGAGCTACAGCCTCGTCGAAGTAACCCCCAATAACCCCTAACAGGCCTTCCCCCAGGTTCGGTTCCTGTGCATGTTGGCATGTGTAGTGGACTGATCTAGTCCTGCATCCCATTAAACTCTCATGAATACTGATGGTTGCTGCAGCCTAGCTCAGCCCAATAGTCCTGATTATCTGTCCACACTTATGCTGGTGGGTGCTACTGCCTGACCAGTCAGGTCTGTCCCTGACCCTGACCCTGATTGTCGTGCTCAGCAATGGGAGTTGCAGCCCATTAGAGACATGCCCATGATTTCCCTATGAGGCTCTTGCACTTTTCAGGTAGTACGGCAGTCTAGACAGACAGGACTTGCCGGCTGATGTGATGGAATCCAATAAGCCTGCATTTACTCTGGCTTATGTGTGTATCTGTGAGTGTGCTCATCTAGCACATCCTGGCTCTCCCCCTAAACTAGTTTATTTGCAGGCCAACTGGTATCATATTCTGCCCAGCTTGGTCTGCCCCAAGTCTCAGCTCTCATGCTCACAGTGGGAACAGTGTTCCAGCATAGAAATTCCCACATTTCTCATACAAGGCTTGCCACCCCTAACCCCCTCGAAGTATTGCAGGTGCTTGTGGGTACTGCATCCCACTCTGCAATGACCCACCTCTCCTAGACATTTGCCAGTTGGTGTTGCAGTCTGGCTATATATGGCCTGCTTCCAGTTCCAGTTCATGCTAGCAGGTGCTACAACCTAGTCCAGAATAACAACTTAGTCCAGCATAACCAATCCACAGTTTTGACCCTAATAGGAACTAGCTGGTGTTGCAGCCCAACCTGACCATCCTGCATTCCATTCTGGTTCTTACTTCTTCCGGTTGGTGCTATGAACTGGCCCAGCCCAGTATAACCCCCAACCTGACCCACATATACAATGAAATGTATTGTAACCTGGCCTGCTCTGTGTTACTCCAAGCCTTGACTCTTGCATTCACCATGGAAGATTAAGAAGTTCCCCGTGTGTCTATCAGGTCACCTCCCAGTTGCAGATCTCATACATACCAGTGGGTAATTGGCCCAGCTGATTTGGCCTACCTCCTGTCCTGACATTCACCAATGGGTACATTGACCTCTCATGACTGATTTAAACCCCTTTTAGCTCTTACTAGTTCATGCTATGGCCAATCTCTGCCTAGCCTACCATGAGACCTGACTCTCATGCGATACAGTAAGTGCCAAGACCTAGCAACCTGTTCTACATGAATTATGGCTCTCATAAGTGCCAGCTTAGCCTAATCTGGCACACTTCAGAACCAGTCTACACCCATGCCAAGGGACGTTGTGCCATGTCCATCCCAATTTGCTGCCCATATTCCAACTCTCACATTCCTAAAGGAGAACCTCAGTCCAGTAGAGGCATCCCCTTAGCTCCCCAACTAGGCCCACTCCAAGTTTGGCCACTGAGCCCCCCAACCCTCCTCCACCTGAGATGTGTTTTACAATGTTGTTCAGAAATGCTAAGCATAACACACCCACAGAGGACCCTGTGGTTAGGATTAGGGTTAGAGTTTAGAGTTAGGGATGGGTTAGGGTTAGGCCTATCCCCAATCTTGCTTTTGCCATTCGATACTGAAGCCTGGCCTGGTTTGATCCACCACAGTCCCAACTCTCACTGATGAGTGCTGCAGCCTAACCCTGTCCAGTCTTAATCCCTGGCTCTCATGCAAACCAGTAGTACAGGAGTCTAACCCTGACATGTCTTGGCTGCCATGCATGCCAAAGTGCGTCCTACAACTTGGCCTGGTCTTATCCAGTACAACACCCCTCCTGCTTTCCCTGCCCAAACCAGGCAATCCACCTGCAGACAAGTGGAGCATCCCTACCTGCTCTGGCCCACACTCAGTCCCAAGTGTTATACTCACCAGTGGGAGCTACAGCTTCTTAGGGGAGTTCTCCAAGTTCCCCCACCAGGCCTGTTCCCAGATGTGGATTTTAGGCATGTTAATGGATGCTCAGACCCCACCCAGCATAGTAAATCCCCCAATCTCAGCATCTGTGAGTGTTGGTGGATGCTGTATCCAGCCTGTTCCCATTGCCACATCTTGGATGCCACTGCAGATCCTGCAGCTTGGCCCAATGTAACTGACACTGAATTCCAGTTCCCATGAGTGTCAGTGAATTCCATGATCATTCCTAGCACAGCTGTCATCCCCCCGGCTCTCAAGGAAACCAGTAGGTTTGCAGTCCCACAGGGATGAGAAAAAAATCCTCAGAATCTTCTCCTTTTCCCCCTGTGCCAAGGAGTGTCAAGGCCCAGACTAACATCTCCCACCCCATCCTGACACTCACTGATAGGTATTGTGGCCTAGCCATGTCATTCAGGTTTCCACATGTGCCAGTGTCTGTAATCAATGCCAGCTAGCCAAGACCAGGTATCCTATGTGGACAAGGGCTCTGCTCTGACTGTGACATGTCCTCTGGATTCTCTGTCTGAACCACCCTGGAATTACTGTGGTCCAGGTCACAGAATTCTTTCTTCATCTGTAATGCATTTCCTCAGTGATTCCCCAACCTGCCTCTCCAAACGCTCCCAGGACAATTGGTAGTCCCTGGACTTGGTCTTCTGGTGGTGTGATATACAGCCAGACTGGGGCACTGACCATTGCTCAGGGTCCACCAGCAAGTCAGCAGTGCTCTTAAAACTGCATAATAGTTTACTTGTTTTTCTCTGCAAAGTCATTTGCCTACTCAATGTGTTTCATTTTTATTTTTAATGTGGTCCAGTTATTCTCCAGGAAAACAAAATAAGAATTAAGATGAAGGATTATATGCAAATGCAGCACTCTACGTAATCAGTGATGATACAATCAACTTTATGTATGTATCCTCTGTTCAAAATGTGGCTCTAAATTTAATTATATTTAGAAATTTTTAACATTAGTGAAAAATATTATAAATTTCATAATGATCCTTTTAGTCCAAATATTTGACTGCTTTTGAGATCTTATTTTGGTATCAGATTATAGGTCACATAAGAAAATGGGAACCTCTATTTCATGTTTTCATACAAGACCTCTATTGCTAGCTATCAAATATATTATCAACTAATATTAGCACTGGAGACATTCTGAGTGCTTTCAAAGTTTAAATTCAGCATTGAAGGGTTAATGTGTCTTCTCCATTATATCAATAGATGTACCAAGATACAATATTCATTTAAACGCATATATTCTCAAAATGTTTTTGCAAAATATGTTTTATAGCAAAGCATTCCTATATATTTTTTTCCAAATTGGTAAAGAAATTTAATTTTCCCCCAGGAAATTTTTACTGTAAATAATGTTGAATGTTTAAATACCTTTTAAAATATAGGGATTATACTTTTTTTTGGAAAGTGAAAACATTATTTGTCTTAGCTATCATGATCAATAAGTATACAATAAATAGAACTGTGTTGCAATAAAACTTTACATGATAAAACAAATAATAGAGTTTGTGGACAATCATGTGTCAAATTCTTCTGTAATAATCATATTTATCTTTCATATAAACGTAACACATTCTTTTAGCCTACTTAAGAAGTAACTAATGAATTATGAAATTGTTAAATTCAGGACTATGCGGTATAATGGATATTAAGTAGCATATACAATACTAATGGTGAATCAAAAAATGATTCTCTGTGTTCAAGTGAAAGATTTTAATTTATCTTTTTCACTTATCCTGCCAGTATTTGTTGAGTGAATTATAAATATTAGCCTTTATGAGGGAGAATAAAAGAACAATGGAAAAAGCAGAGCTGCTTTCTAAGAATCTGCCTTTTATGCTTTTAGGAACACACTTGTGGGTGTGATAATAATATACACCGAGACTTGATAGTGTTGAATATAAATCATTTCTTTGTTGGGGTTTTATTTCTTTGTTTTTTCCATTTCAGGTTTCTAAGTCTTTTTATATTTCAAATAACAAACTGAACTATTTAGCAAAACATAAAAAATAACTCAAGATTGAGCAAAGCATCATTTTGCTAATTGAGCAATTCTGTTAAATAGAACTTGCAGTTACATGGAGCTTAGAGAAAGTCTAACACATATAAACACTCTGAAAGGCGGAATTATTTAGTGAGATAAGCTGAAGAGGAAACAGGGCAAAAGAGAGAGAGAATCTTCTATCCAAGGAATTGAACATCTTCCTCTGTTTCCCAGGCATATTTTCAGAGATCTGGATTGGAAGTGGAGTCACTTGGATATGAACCACATCCATATAGGTTGTTTGCCTAAAAGCAGAGACAGCCCACAGCACCACAATGTTGGTCCATACCAGTTACCACAAATATCAAAATTCTCATTAACCAAAGTTGTTTTAAAAGATTATTTTTATTGGGAAGGCAGATTGACAGAGAGGAGAGATAGAGAAAAATCTTCCATTCACTGGTTCACTCTCCAAGTGGCGGCAATAGACCAGAACTGAGTTGATCTGAAGCCATGAGCTAGGAGCCAGTTGCTTCTTTTGGATTTCCCATGCAAGTGCAGGGTCCCAAGGCTTTGGGTCACCCTCTGCTTCTTTCTTAGGCTGCAAGGAGGGAGCTGTATGGGAAGTCGAGCATCTGGAACACAAGCAGGAACCCATGTTGGATTCTAGCACATGCAAGGCAAGGACTGAGCCACTGAGCCATTGTGTTGGATTTGTATTAAAGTTTTAAAACTTGGGTTAAAGAAACATTCTGCTCTCACTTTTTAAAAGTTTCATATATTTATCAATTTGAAAGAAAATGACACACAGAGAAAGAGTTAGATCTTACATTTATGATTTTATTCCCCAAATAGCTTGAATAGCCAGGTTTAGCCAGGGTAAAAGCAGGAACCAGATACACATCTTTGTCTCCCATTTGGGTACAAGGACTCAAACTCTTAAGGTGTAATCTGTTGCTTCTTAGGATCTCTAGTGGAGAGCTGAATCTAATGTGGGCTATTAGTGTCCCAAGAAGTGACTTAACACCTTGAGCCTGAATACTGGTCCCATTTTTCTCATTTATTTTGAAAATTCCTTAACAAAATGATTTTTAAGTGAAATTTGTAGATCCACCTCTCTAGACAGTATTAATATCTGTTCAGTTGTAATAGTTGAATATGTACTTAATATATAAATGTCTTCTATATCAACCCAAATTAAAATAGTCTAGAGGTCATGATACTCAACCATTTACTGAAAATAGTATTTCTCTTATTGCAACACAATGGTCTATTTCTCCTGATCAGAAGCCAAATTTATTAAGAAAGCATTTCATGTGGAGATGAACTTCTGTACAAAATGAACGTTTAAAAATAATAAAAAATCACTCATCAGATTCAAAGATTTTATCCACCTTTACTATTTTTTTCTAACTTTTCGTGCAGCAGGCTAAAAATTTTAAACCTCTCTGTTTGAAAGATGAGAAATAAATAAATTACTTTCATTAACATTATAACTCAATTGCTAATGATATTTTTCATAGTTTTTTTGTTGTTGTTTAATGGTTCTGATACTCTATAATTGAACAGTGGTAGTGAAAAATTAAATGAATGGGTGTTGCATCCTCAAAGCCAATTTTATCACTGCTTTGGAATTTATGAGATAGCAAAAGGACAAGACAGGATAGATTTGAGTTAGAGGCATCAGTTAAATATATATTCAGATTATATTTTTTGTGTAATGTTTACATATGTTTGCTTATATGCACAAGTTTGGAACCATACCTTTATTTCTAGGTTCTATTTTCTGATAACAGCAGAGAAGCCAGGAATCATTATTAACAATGAGTTGGTCCCAAACTCCATTTTGTCTTTGAATAACATTCTCTTATGAAACAAGTAATTTCTTATGATAAATGGTTAATTCTGTACCAGTGGAAGTAAGTACATAAAGTAAGGCTGGACCATCTCATAGCGACATAAAATAAGGAAGTGCTAAAAATGTAGCACACAAAGAAATAATAATAAAGATATTTCAAGGTGGCATAGCAGTTCTCTGGGAGCCTTCCATTAAAAGTTGAAAATTTGACTACAAACAATAAAGCGATATTGTTATAACCTGAATACAAAGTTAATCTCATATATTTACCTGATACATTATTTAAGTGGAGATTACCCAAAATAACTTATTTCCAAAGAATGCAAAATGAAAATGGGAGGGGTAAGTATTCATACACTATAGGAAATCATCAAAAATTAGCTGAAATTAATATCAACAAGTCATAAGTCATGTTGCTGGAATGTATTCTCAGTGGAGTAGAAATGAACTTCACTCCTATGATCTCCCTCTCCAAAACATAACATTAATTTTCATCATTGTAGTGGCAATAGGTGAGGCACAATTGACAGAAATTATGCAGTACATCTGCCTGGTAACTCTCTATACTCTTAGGGTCATCAAAAACCAAGCCATTATAGCCCAAAATCCCAAGATATTTAAATGCAATACGTTACCCTAGATGAGATTCTGGAAAGGAAAAATGACTTTAGGCAACTAAATCTGAAATAAAAAATAATCTCATCTCATTTAATGAATCAACAATGGGCCATTAATTGGAACAAAGGCGTAACTTGAATGTAAGATGTTAATGCTAGGAAAAGCTATGCCTGAGATATATGAGTGCTTACGACACAATCTGCAATTTTTCTATATTTCTGAAGTTTTTGATAGTAAAATCTTACTTTCAAAATGTGTATAGCTGGCTTTTGAGATATTTAATAGAGCTTTCAAATATATTAAAGAAGAATGTATTCTACACAGAAACAGTAGCAGAATCTGTTCAACCAGGTTACACAAATTGCCATGTTGCTGCTAATTCAGTTTTTCTTGGCTTCAGATCAGGTGAAGCCAAGAAATAAGAAAAAAATAATTGGAAGCCTGAGAAAAATGGTATAAATTGAGCTTTTCCTGTTTCGGGTTATATGGCCTTCAGAAAGTTGTCTAGGCTTTAAGTTTTCACATTCTCATGTGTCAAAATTTAATATTATAAATGTTAAACTAACTATTTTTATCTTACACAAAGTCAATCGCATGATCTCTGAAAAATGACAAACTGAGAAGGAAGAAAATATTTTGATCTGCTTTCCATTTCATTCAATAAGAGATTTCTCCAAGGTAATCATTAGATGTCAATACCTCTTTAATTATGTTTGTGGTGTTTAAAATATATATTTTTGACATATAGCAAGTGAGCTATTTTCTAGCTCAATAAATGATAAAGTGGTTGAAATAAAACCAAAACTTCGTTGTGAGGGTTGGTGGAGATTTTTGCATTAATTTTCCACCCTCTTCTAAACAATGTTTCTAGGTACTTACTTCTAAGACATTTCAAAGAAGAAAAGACTGATTTTTAAAAAATTTTTAACCTTTAATGGCCAAGAAATTCTCTTAAGTGGAATAGTTTTATGATATCTGTGACACTAATCTGATAGAATAGTCATTAGAAGTCAGAATTTTTTTTTTTTACTGCACTTAACACAATGCCTAAAATTTAATAAGTGTTCAAATACTGAGAAAGAAAATACAGGCCACTGCTTGGTGAAGTATACCCTGTTACTATTTGTTTAAATGTGGGAGAGCTACAAGTCTCCCCAGGCTTCCTTCATTATGAAAACTTAATGTCTTTATAACTGGATAATTGTATAATATAGAATGATTAATACTAGCTGTCAGTTTCAGACCTATCCCCCAACACATCCGTAAGGTTTTCAGAAAGATTATGGAAAATACAATTATTGTAATTCGGTGCACAGAAATTTTGAAAATCCATTCATAGCATTTTTTCATAAAAGACATTTTATTTTCCATGATGCCTTTGAAGATCATTCACATAAATAATTTTAAAACATAAAGTGCACCAAAACAAACCTTTTCACACTTCAAAAATGTTGTAATTTATCAAAACAAAGAAAAAGTTTTAACTCAGTTATAAAAATCAGCCTATTGGCTAAGTTTATGCTACATGTTTATAATGCAAATGTTTGAGTAAGTCTTGAAATTTATTTGATTGTGAAAATGACATTAATTTGTTGATGCAGCAATCAAATTTCAATTTGCCAGTCAAAAAAACAGAAGATAACGTGCTTTGTAGTAACCTTTTATATAGTTCAACTGCATACAGACCATCTATTCTTTTTATGAAAAACTCTTTGTATGAAACATACTGGTTGTATGAAATAGAAATTATTAAATATACAACAGGTATTGAATACTGAAACAAGTTAACAGTTTATTACAATTTATTTTACAATCTAGGAGGTTCATAGCTATTATTTCCAATGACACTTTTGATGCATTTGGAAATTCAAAATTCTTGGGGCATCTCTGTGGAGCTCTCCGTGCAGCAATCCTGCAGGTCAAACCTTAGATAACTCATGTGAAGGCATCTCTAAAATTCACCTCATTGGTTTTGCTTTTAGGAAACTGACCTGGACCACTCAACATGACTTTAATTGTCCTTGATGTTAGTGCATGTTGTATTTTCACAGTAAGGTAATGGCTATCAGAAGATACTATTTCCACATCCATGCATCAGGGCCTTTGCACCCACCGTAGGTTTTCTCCTTTCTATCCATTATGCTTTGAAAATCCACTTTGTTTCCGCAGGAGCTTTAGTAGTTTCCTGTTGAACATGTCTTCCACTTCCTCCTGGAGTTTGTCAAATTGAGACAGAGGGAGGGAGAGAGAGAGAGAGAGAGAGAGAGAGAGAGAGAACACAAACTCTTCATCCTATTAGTTTTTGTTGTTGTTGTTATTGTTGTTAAGAGGGAGTACTGCATCCACATGGGAAAAGCAGAAGAAAGTCCTGGCTCCTGGCTTTGGATTGGCTCAGCTCTGGCCATTGTGGCCACTTGGTCAGTGAACAAGCGGATGGATGATCTTTCTCTCTGTCTCTTCTCTCTATAAATCTGCCTTTCCAATATGAACAAGTATTTTTTTTAAAAAAAAAGGTTGTCCTTTACACAGCTCTGATACATAAATAATATTTAATCTTTTAAAATAAATTGTGGGGCATAAAATTCATGTCCATTTGAAATACCCACATTATATATCGCATCATATATCAAACTCTGCAGTCTGAGTCCTGGCTCTGTTTCTGACTTCAGCTCCCTGCTAGTGTGCACACACAGTGATACCTGGTGGTGTTCTAAAAGCTTGGGAACCTGCCCACTCACAACAGAGAACCACTTTGAGTTCCCTGTTTCAGCACTGTTTAGTCCTAGCAGTCATGGCATATATATGGTGAATCAATAAATAAAACTCCCTCTCCTCCCCCACCTGTTTTTCCATATATATATTCCATACATATGATACTATATATAAGTATGCAATAATTAAATATATAAATGATTGAAGTCAGGCATAATGCGCTACTTACAGAGCCTTTTTTGGAATGATTATGATGACTTGTATATGTTATTTTCATTAATCTTAATTACAAATTGATGTTTATTCATGAGTGTTAAATATAGGCTGATCCATATACGTTCATGATGGTACTCTATTAAACTAATATTTCAAGAATCATTTTTAAAATATGATTTATATTTTCCATTCCAGTGTGCTTTTTGATATATAATTCAAGGGAAAATATTTCTTTTCAATTCTGCGTCAGATTTAGCTGAGTGTGGCCATGAATGACAATGACAGGTTTTTAAGCTTTAACAGACAGTACTGTCTGCTTTTTTGTAGGAGATTTATCATTTGACTGTTCTTTTAAAAAAGACCTTTTGACCTCAAAGGAATTGGTTTTAAAACATTTAATTATCTCTGTAAGTAGAATGTTGATGATTTTCAATCCATAGCTTTAGCCAAATTTTAGGATGAGTTCTGCTGTAGAAAATTCTAATATTCCTTTCTACTGGTATTGTGAGAATAACCAAAAAAAAAAAAAAGTGGCCTTGTCTTGCCATGGCTTACTGATAGGTAATTACAGACAATTTTAATCAGGACATCCTATAGGAGTAACCCTGAAACCAGAACTGTGAGTGAGAGGACGTGTTATAACCTTAGGTGTAGACGAGTTTGTTCATTTATTTACTTCTTCTCTCTCGTATATTGTTTTCCTTCCCTGTCAGTGAATGAATAACCTCAAAATCACATTGCACACCTGATAGGTGCAATTTGTCAAGGTAGGAAGCTTTAACCTGAATTCTGTTCTTTGTGTTTAGTAGGTCACTAGATAGTTTAAAGTATCCCTTAAAATATCAACATATCCTTATAACTCATAGAGAGCTTCAAGAACACTGATTTATAGTACTAACTTCTTCATCCGCAAAATGATTAGGTGTTTTCTGTGGTTCATATTTTTCTCTAAAGTAAGTACATATTACTATCTTACGCACATTAATCTGAATATTTCTATATTTGTAGGTAACATACTCCATCAAAGTATGGCACAATGTGTCCATCTGTAATGTACCCCCCCCCCCTTTTCAAAGCAAGTCTGAGGCATTTCCTTATTGTATAAACTAGGTTTCTAGAAAATTGCCATTATTTCAGAAAAGTGCAATTTTTTCAAATTATGTAGGGATTATGTGCTCTTAAGGGTATTTTGAAAATGATGGGTTTTCCAAAGAAAGTCTTAAAAGCATTTACGGGAGTTAAAAAAAAAAAAAAAAAACTGTGCTTTCAGTAAGAGGAAAAACACTTTTGATTCTGTTAAATAGATCACCCAAATTATTCTTTATATAGTTTCTTTCTGGAAAGTCACATTTTCCTAGTTCTTTCCCTTTCCAGTTCCATAATTGTCCTTCCTAAGATTATTATATATAATGTAATTTTTATTACATTAATGGACTGGTTTATAGAAAATATTCAAACAAAAAAGTAATACACAAAGAAGGTGACTAACTGAAAAATTTAGACTATGCCAGATTCCCACTTTGAGACTAAGTTTAAAACTTTTATTTATGCTTAAATTACTGTAATTCTCTCTCTGGCAGTATCTTAAAGATAAAATTACAGTTCTCAAATTGACTATTTGTTTTTATATTAAGATTAAGCAAACCATCAATTTACAATTTACAGAAAATTTTAATGTATTTTGCTCAAGTTTTCATTTTATAGTTCTGGGAAAAATGTAGAGTGTTCACCAAATCCAGAGCATCCGTTTTTCAAAGATAATTAGTGAAATTTGTATGTCATCAGAGTTGATAACAACGTTTGCAAGCAGCACATGGAAATGAGGTGTTTGGTCTGCAGTTTTCGGATACACTAGAAGATCTGTGCGGCCATTCACTATATCAGTCGTGTGTGCTATCACCTTAACATAGCCATGAATCAATGTCAGGACAGTTTTTGTAAAATTAACATAACGTTTACTATGACCTCCTTATGTGAATAAAATTCTAAAGTTTGGTCAATTACCCTATACAGTGATAGACTCTTTTTACAATACTTCTTTGTAAATGGAGGAAAAAAAAAACAAAATTAAAGTGATAATTATCTCATCTGTAGACGAAGATATATCTGAACACAGAATGGTAAATAGGGAACTCATTGGCTACTAATGATTCTTTTTTAATGCCAATTATATTGAAACCCTACTTTAAAACTGAAGAAATCTGTTACATGAGTGCTTAAGGAGAAATTGCTAATTTATTTTTTCTAATGGAGGGGGAATTTGACACTTCATAACATTATTTAACGCCTTTTTTTTTAAATTTATTTTTTTGGAAAGTCAGATATACAGGGTGGGGCGGAGTCAGTAGGGAAGATCTTCCGTCGGTTGATTCACCCCCCCAAACTGTGTTGATCCTAGGGCTCTGGCACCAATATGGGATCCCAGCATGCACAAGGGGAGGACTTCGGCCAGTAGGCTACAACACTGGGCCCTTTTGCAATGTTTTAAAATGAGTATTTTCCATGGAGTTACATGCATTGATTACTTCTAAAAGATTGCGGAAATCCTAAATGTAGATCAACCACAATTGGGGCCCAGAAATGTTTACAGCTTACAAATGAATTTATTCTTATTTTTAAGAGAATGTTTTCATATTCTCATAAAAAAATCTAAATGAATTCATGAATATGTTAGTATTTAATTTTCTTTAGTGCGTAGTGTTTTTGGTTTGTTTTTTCTTACCCTACCTCGATGAGCTGCACACTCAATCAGATAAAACAGAGCTATCAATGCTTGACCATGTAACTATACATATAAAAAATGCATGTGCTAATAAAAACTGGAAAAGTACATTTTTTATATAGAATGAGTTAAATGATTATTAATTTAACAGTTGGAAAATGAACAACCATTTTGTTAGCTTCCTAATGTAGTTGCAATATCAGAAGTTAAATAATGAGATGTTTCCTATATGTATAAACAGAGTACTTCAAAATATGCATAGAAATTAGAATTAAATTACTTATTTTGCTGCAAAAATTCTTTGAAATTTATGCATCATTTTTAAATACAAAATCATTATTAAGTTTTTGAAGGCTCCATAGAAACATAAATATATAATATATATCATGTAGCACTTGTTATCGTATGAATAGTTTTTCCTGATTTGCTTAAGTAGCAGAAGAGAAGCTGGAATCTGTAATTTTTTAATGAAAATAGTGGGGGTATTGTAACATTCTTGATAGGATATTTTATATTCTCTGAAATCTTAGTAAATTTTTCTACAAAATTGAGATTTAAGCCCCTGAAATACAGTATTAAATATGAAAATCAAGCAAGATTTATTTTTTAAAAGTATGGCATATTGTAGAAATATGTCCCAAACTGAACTCACTGTGAACTGAAGCACTAAGACTTTTGTAAGGCTGTCATTTCTCTGCCCCATTTAAACTGATAATTACCTGAGAAATAATGATCAAGAAAGATGTACATTAGATAAGGCAGAACACACAAGCTAACAATTGCCTCTAATTTCTGACCTTTGCATATTTCAAAGAATAGTCAATTGGCTGTCACCCAAAGCATGAATTTTTCAAATGTGTCTTAGAAAACCTAGGTGACAGTAATTCCCTTCTATTTATAAAGTTACTGCTGTAATGTCATTTATTGCCAGAATTGTTGAGTCATTTGACCTACTCTAGAGTTTGAAATAATCAGATTTGTTTGATACAGTTGCCAGAAATTACAGCTAAACAATAAGATAAAAGTTCATCACTTGGAATTTAGAGAAAACAGGCTGCTTAATAGTAGTTGTCATTTAAAAGTCATAGCTGAAAGAAGATGTGTACTCTACATTCCTTAGTCTTTGAAAAAAAAAGTTATTTTTATTAAGGAGAAAATCAATAGAAAATTACATAGGAACAAACTACATGCATGAAGTATTTCATGTTCTTTCACTTTGAGCTTCTGTGAGCTAGGTAAATCGGTGAAGTCAGATGAAAATCTTGAATGTCACATCTTTAACTGTGCTTGAGAACAAACATGGTGAACGTATTGAATATGTCCTAGATGTGTTGGGCTTATGTATTCTTACACAAACTGGGTTCAAAATACTGTAATGTAATACTATAATATGCTGGAACAAGATCAAGCACACACATATATGTGACATTTGTCAGAATATCAACTAATGTAGCATTCCCATTAGAACAAATTCAGTTTATAAATAAACTCTATATAACTGACTGTAGTTGTAATGTTTACTGTAATAAATTCTTTCGTCTTTCTCTCTTACTGACCATTTGAAACTTAGCCCTAATCAGTTCCAGTGGTATATGGAAGGCTTTGGTAAAGAGACTAAAGGCAGAAGAGTAAACAAATTTCATTGAAAGCAACATGGAAGGACCAAGAACAAATCAATATTTTCATTTTTAATGACACAGAGAATGATATTTATGGACTAGAAGCTTCAATACACATAGATCTTTAAAATGTTCAAATCAGGGTAAAATATTTATCTTTTCAGACATTTATTATTTCTTTGTTCTTGTGCAAAAATGCTAAAAATACTTATTCTTTCTTAAACATTTCTTAAACTAAAACTGAATGTTGTGTCTAACTGTAGCTTCGTGCATATTGAGCAATCTTCCACCCTTCACTTTCTCCTGTCAGCCCCGCCTATAGTAATTACTATTCTAGTCTCAATTTCAATGTATTTAAAGACCATTTGATTTTTTTTTCTGTTTCTGCATAGTAGTGAGATAACATAATATTTGTGCTTCTATGTCTGTCATTTTATCATCTCTAATGTCTTTTAGTTAAGCCAAGGTTTCACAAATGACAATCTATTAACCTTTTTGTGACTTAATAGTAAGATACTACACACTTCATATGAACAGAGAATAACTAATAGCATTCAAGGTTGAACTTAGAAACACAACCAAGCATCCTGTCTATGAGGAAGAAATGCTAGCTTCCTAAAGCTAGAATTTAACAAGATATCAGACTGTTGAAGATGCAAGTTCTTGAAAAAAAAAGTACAAATGTGGAATTATATAAATCTATGTAATTAAAAATCTTAAATTTGTTCTAGTGAACTGATGGTTACTAAATGGTCACCTTGAAGATTCCACAACTGTAATTGAATATGACACAAAATGGCAGACCCAGTGCCTAAATCCTTGCCGTGCAAGTGCTGGGATCTCATATGAGTGCCGGTTCATGTCCCAGCCGCTCTACTTCCTATCCAGCTCCTGCACGTGGACTGCAACGGCAGTGAAAACTGACCTAACGCCTTGAGGAAGACCCCCCAAAAAAACAAGCTCCTGTTTCCTGGCTTCAGACCAGTTCAGCTCTGGGTTTTGTAGCCACTTGGGAAATGAAAGAATAAATGGAAGACTTTTTTCTCCATTCTACCTTTTCTTTGTGAATCTGCCTTTCCAAGAAAAAAGAAATAAATTGTTAAAATGAATCAAAGACATGAATGTTTACTTTGGTCTAGCTCAAGAGTAAAGTTTGGTAAAGAAGCAACAGAACTCATCCTAACGATAGACCTAGTGGACTTAATTGACATCTACATAACATTTCATGCTAGAGACAATGAATACACATTTTTTTTTAAATCAGTACTTGGACCCTTCTCCAGAATTCATCCTATTATAGGCCATAAGACAAGCTTCATCACATTTTAAAGCAATCAAAATCGTGCCATATATCTTCTCAGACCTGGAATGAAACTAGAGACCAACAAGTCAAATTACCTCCTGAATATATGCAAAGACTTGGAAATTTAACATCATGCTTTAAAATGAAGAATGGGTTACAGCAGCAAGCAGAGAGAAATAATAATAATTATAATATTAAACTGCTTAAAATAATTGAAGCCATCAACACAATATATCAAAACTTGAAACAATTTAGGCAGTGCTAAGAGGAATGTTCGTTGCAATCAATGCCTATGTTAAGAAACTAGAAATGTACCAGGCAAATCGGCTACCAGGTTGCTGAAGGAGCTAGAAAAAAAAACAGATAATGATATCATATCAAAATAATCATATCATATCAAAATAATGTCAAAATATCAAAATAATATCAAGGTTAACAGAAAGAAAAGAAATAATAAAAATAAAGCAGAAAACAAACCAAATAGAACCCCCCAAAAATGCCAATACATAAGATCAATGAATCAAAAAGCTGCTTTTTTTTTTAAAGAAAACCAACAAGATAGATTCCCCACTAGCACACCTAATCAAATAAGAGACAATATGAAACAGTAGAATCACAGAAATAAAAAAAGGAAATGTAACAATAGATATATTGGACATACATAGAATAATCAGAAACTATTACCAGCAAATACATGCCAACAAATTGGAAGACTTAGACGAAATGGATTGATTTCTGGGCATACATAATCTACCAAAACCTAAATGCAAGGTAATTAAAAATCTTATAGACCAATATACCGAGCAGATAGAATCATTAATTAAATCCTTCCCAACCAAGAAAAGCCCTTGACCAAATGGCTTCACTGCTCAATTCTACCAAATGTTTCAATAACTGATCTCCATCCTCCAAACACCATTCAAAACACTAGACATGGAGACAGTCCTTCCAAACTCTTTCTGTGAAGACAACATCACCTTAATACCAGGACCATATAGCACAGTGAAATAATAGTTGAGCAAAAGTAACTTGAGGAATGTTTAGCATCCCCTCTCCCTTTTATTTTTTCTTTGGTATATATATATACATATATATATACACAATGTGCAGACATATGTATGCACATATATATCAAATATAACATGTGTATATGTTCACATATATATATATGTACACATATATTTGTCAATGTGGCATCCATTACTGAATTTGGTACTAGTCATGAATTCATATTATCATCTTCAATGATCTGTTCTGTTTATTCCTGCCTAACATCATTTTCAAAAAGACATATGAATACTATAATAAGCCATGTTAAATTTTAAGTATTACACAGATTTGTGTTATTAGCATACATTGTTGTACTATATAAATCTTTACTCTGATAATTTGTGTAAGTATCGTGGTGGCAATGACATTCATATTGTTATCAGGCTGAGAGCTTGACTTTTTGTAAACAAGTGACTACAGAAAGCATAAGATGCATTAAAATCACAACAGTTGAAAACTAGGGGCACATTTTGTCTATCTCCAAGTCTCTACATGATTTTTGCTGATGTATTAAAAAGGGCGGGGGCATTACACATCTGCAAATTGAAGTTATTGTGTAGTAATTTCAAGATAAAAAGATTCTTTCCTGTAAATAACGACTTTGATGCTATTTTTGAAGATCTTAAAATTAGATGGTAACTACATTCCTATTTTGAATTCTGTAATACATATTCTCTCATACCGGATGGAGAAAAGGGTGAAATACAGTCTCCATTGCATAGAGATTGGAACATAGTTATGATGCGCTCTTGGGGTTTAACGTGAGACAGAAAGTAGTCAAGGATTGGATTATGTGATATGACCTGCAGTTAACAAGAGCCATGAAGTCCTGACGTGAACATGCTTTGGCAAAACAACCATGTCTACGTTCATAGGACATTAAATACAATTTAGCAGTTTACTCATACCTAAAACATTGATGTCAAATAAAGTTACTAAGTATGTTTGTAGGACTGAAGGACAACTACATTTCTATGCTTCCGTGTATGTGAGAAGAAGAAACAAAGCAACCACCACTACCTTGATAGTTACATAACAGAGCCTGGAATAAATTGGTTACTTCATATGTAGTATTCAAGAATGATTTTATATAAAAATAATATCTCCTCTAAATGAGAAATAGAGGGGGAATTTCCAACACCTACTCCACTTGGAAGTTGATTTGATCTTGTTAATTGGTGAGGAAATACTCTGAATATCTGTATTTGTTTGAGGTTATAACATATATCTCTACTAAATTAAAACAGAAAAACATGAAGATGTTAGCATCCTGTTTAATCCCTCTTCTTCAAAGATCGGTATTTGGTTCATAACGATTTCCAGTTTACACAATTTAACACTTGGATTTTTTTTCCAATCAGTCGTAGCTGAAAGCCACAACATATATGAACTAACAAAAGCATCTCACAGGGTACGTGCAATGGAATTACAATAATGAACAAAGTGATAGAAAGTAATGACCGTGACGTGGGCCAGCAGTGCAGATAATCACACTGCCTTCCACGCTGTCCCATATCTCTCTATCCTGGTCAGTGCAGTTCCCTTATATCTGTCACAAACATTAAAAATACATAAATAAAAAATGAAAAAGAATTACGAACATGGCAAAGTAACTGAATATATTTAAAGTTCAAGTAAAGATAGGTATTTTTTCTTGATCTTTACTAGGTTAAACTTGGCTCTAGACATTATTAGGCAATTTATCTGATACTGTATTCCAGTGCTTGTATCTTTCTATATTTTTCACCATGTATTATGTATAGATGGATGGATAGAAAATACATAAAAATCTTAGTTTAATAATAAGTAGCCAAATTTCCTTAGAAGACATATAATTTCAGCAAAGTATTTCATATATCATCACAAAATATTTTATATACCATCATGTTCATAGCAGAACAAGGATAGAATACAGAATGATACAAAACTAGTAATTATACAGATAAACCAGCAAGACAATCCAGGTGGTGGTACCTCTTATCTCAAATTAAGTCTCTTAATTTGAGATAAGAATTGACCCATCAGGAATTATCCAGCAGATAAGACCTAGAAAATACCAACTGGGGTCTAATATATCAAACTAAATTTTAAGGTGCTCTTTATATTCTTCTAAATATTACATGCATTTGTCTTCAATGTGTTTCATATATTATTCTGCTGTTTTCATTTGTCAGAAAGCTCATCAAAGTGTGAATCACCCCAAATCCAGTGTTTTTCATTAGCGGCTAAGGAAAGGAGACTATTTGCCTGACACCAAACTAGAACCTAGAAAAAAGAGACACAAGAGAATTAATAAAAAAAAAAAAAAAAAAAAAAAAAAAGCTATCTCAGTTCAGGTGACTACAAGAAATATGGAACTGCTGAAAATTTTCAGAGAGGAAAAATTCAGATTTTAAGTATCAGTACAACAGAGATTTGCTCTATTTATAAATAGCATGAATGCGTAACATCCACCAAGTTAAAGAATGCATGGAGCTGTCAGTTAAAATTGAGAAAGCCAACCTTTCCTGGCATTTTAAAGAAACAAAGTACTCTGGAAATCTAATTTGTGGGTATAAATTTAGGTGCATAAAAGATCACAATAAAAATGTCTGTGTCTGAATGCGGAGTGACATAATTCCTAGTAAGTAGTAACATTGTGAAAACTAAACAATAGTTCCCAAGACATATCTATAGCAGGAATATTATCCAATGTGCACGTGGTTCATTCATATCTCAATAATTTTGGAATTCATTATTCTTTAGGTGAGAATAAATATAACCGATTGAGAGGTGAGAGAGAATAAGTTTTGTAGCTGGTCAGAGTATTTCCCTGGCTACATATTATGTTATTTATTCTCTAATTATTCATTTTCTATTTTCTTCCATAATGATCTCTGTACTTTCATCTCAGATAATGGGTGAAATGTTTTGGTGACAATTAAAATACTGTTTCCAGGGTGTCTGCTCGGTAACTTTTACTGTCTTTTTTATAGAAACTACAAAGTGAAAGGAAATTATTATAAACTTATTAATTATCTGTAATTAAGTTATTTCATTATCTATAATCAGATCTCAAACAGTTGATGTCACTGATAATTAAGTATTTCGTCAATCTTTTTTAATTTCAAACACAGATATTCACAAACTTGGAAGAGGAATTTATAGTTACTTTATTTATCCAACTTCCTCATAAATCCTTAAAGCTCTAGAGGTAGTATAACAAAGGCAGAGGGTCTGGACTGAGATGTATTCTACTCCAGATTTTCAAGATATCTCCTCAAATCTTGGTTTTATTAGGAATGTCTAACTCATACCAACATTTGTACCCTAAATTCTTCCATACCCAGATATAACAAAATGAACTCACTAATTTAACTTAATATATTGAGCATTCTGAGATATGGAGCTACATGCAGCGATTTAATCATAAGCAAGTATATTCCTTTTCCCCAGGAAATTGAATAAATAGAGGAACAGGGTAATCACACAGTATTAACAGCACAGAAGTTTTCACATATGCCTCCCAATAGATACTTCATTAAGGAATAACTGACTGCTATGGAACTCCTTTACTATATCATGATAAAGACTTCTGGGAAAAAAAACTTATTATTTGAACATTCAGGAATGTCTGTATAAATTTATTCTCTGCTGAAGTAAATATTTTGAGAAATGAGTCAGGGAAAGTCAGATCAAAAAAGTATGGTCAAGGATATAATTGAGAATGCAGTCTCAACCAGTGATGAAAGTGAAAATGATTCAACCATTTGCACATACTGAATATCATATAATTTTAGCCAGATAAATATGTTAGTAGACACATATATGCATATATTCATATCATAACCCAAGGACAAATGATTTAGTTGCTAAATGACTACAAAGCATGAAATTTTCTTGATATTTAGAGGTTACCATTTAACAATTATTTTTTGGCAGGACAACTGAATCACCTTGTGATTAGGAGGTAGATCTTTTAACTATTAATATCTTCAGTTAGTGAGATGATATATATATATATGACTATTATAATGTAAAATTAAACTATCAGTAATATATTTTGCTGATTAAATTGCAGTTATTTTAATACTTGCTTTGCTGACCATATTAATAAACAACTCACAGAAAATTGATATTAAGGAAAAACTTTATAAATGAGATCATAATAATTTTTTTCTACATTTGCATTGCTGACTATACAGAATCAGCACACAAACTCCCTTGGTATTTAGGAAACCCAGGAATAATGTGATAGTTTGTGAAAAGAGGGTCCTAACTTATAACAGTGTGCCTGGATTCCACACCCAACTCCATCCTGGATTCCATTTCCAGCTAATGCACAAATGGGAAGCATCAATGATAACACAAATAGCTGCAATCATCTGTGAAAAACATGGATACCTAGATTGAATTCACTCCTCCCTAGCTTAAGCCTGCTCCAGTCTTAATCGTTGCAAGCATTTGCAGAAATGTAACAGAAAGTAGGACTTTGTCTACCTCTCCCAATAATTTTAATTGATCTATTTTATTATGTGTTGATACTAAGTAACCATGATAAAAACACAGGAAAGTTTGAAACACTGATGCATAAAATAATATTAGAAAATAGAAGAAAACATACACAACTTAGAAAAATGAAAGTTAGGGAATAACATGCTTTATCTTCAGGTAATGTTATGGTGTGGTTTGCTTTCCCTTCCCTAGTTGCCTTCCCTTTCCTAGTCCACTTCCGTTGAGGTTGGGGGACAATGCTGATTTCTGAAACATGAGGAAAAACAGAAGAAATAATCTTTATAATTGAAAGCACCTTTCCTCCCCTTCTAATATTTTTAGGTTGTCCCACTTCACAAAGAAGAAACATTTCGTTAGACAGAAATGCTACACAATACTATGATCATTTAGCTCTTATACTTAGATTTAGAAATATGTTTTGCTTTACTGTCTCAAAAATTGAATACATAAAGAAAAAAAGATGAGTTTAAATGGCTATTACAACTTAGCAACATATACAAAACCCTCCTGAATTTTCCTGCTACTCCAAGTAGAGGCTACACTTCTTCCTCACACAATTAATTGTAACTGCTTTTCAATTGGTAATGATAAGAAAGAAATGGTATGAGCTATTCATCAGCTTATCGCTTCTCGACTGGCATGCATGTTGTTGGTAATGCCATTGTCTACTAAGAGCATCACATGGCAGACTAATTCCTGGCTATGAAGGGTGTAGTTATTATGCTGTACTGAACTAGTACCAGGGAAGAATGGTGTTGTCCTGACTACCACACTACCAAATGCTGATTTTAGAAAGTCCCACTGATCTGTACAGATTTGATAGTTCGCATCCTTTCCCTCTTCACCTTCCAGACTCTCAGTGTGTGTGTCATGAGTTATCATTTAGACAAGTCACAATCTAGGATGGTCTCAAGACATTTAATTGTTGACCTTGCTGAATCCTACTGTGTGAAACCTGGCTGTCAGAAGAATGAAATCACGGAAGTGGAAAAGAGAGTACAAATTGTAGAGAGTTGTAGATAGTTGTCATCAATTGCTTCCAGCAGAAAGCAATCTGACCCTTACAGCTCATGGCACTGGGTGATCTATTCTTCATGGAAGAATGGTGTCATGTCTATAACAAATGAACTGCGTGAGCTGTCTCTGCTTATGAGGAGAAGCGTACTAAGCCGTTCGTTGTAGAATAAAATATGTACTTGACTCTTGTATTACCTGAGAAAAACAATTCACAATTTGCCACATGAAAAAAACAAAGTACATTTTCTATATACAAAATGGTTTCTATGAGCTATATCCAACACAGATAAACAATTTGATCATTCACTGTGAGAATAATACAGAATAAATAGCAGCTCCACAAAAAGCAACACATTAGAGAAAAACAATGCCAGAGTGCTGGAAGTATCTTTTATACATTCCCTGGTTTCCTCCTTATGCTAAAACGTCCAGAAAAGTATAAGCAAGCTGTTTCACACAATTGTGTGTGTGTGCCTAAAATAACTTCTAAAAATCATGCTCATACTTCTCCTCAAGGTTAGACTATACTAATGCTTTAAACTATCTAGGAGAGTAACGACACATAGATGCTTTATTTAGGAAGGCTATGTGGTGAGAAAAGCTTGCAATTTTTTTTTAATTTAAGGATAATTTACAGGATTTTTATAATTTCTTCAGCATATGCTTCTTAGCTTATGCTCTACCTCAATAATATCAGCCGGAGTCAAAGAACTAGAAACTCAACCCATGTCTCCTATGGGGATAACAAAATCTAGGTGCTTCAGCTGTTGCCACTGATCCTCAATTTCTGTATTAGCAGAAATTGAGTTTTTGAAGCAAAAACTGAGAATTAAACCCAGGCATTCTAAAATGGCACACAAGCTTCTTACCCACCAGACTAACCACCTACTGCAACTTGTAATTGTTTGTTTGTTTGTCAGAGTTTATAAATATGCACTAGCACCAGGAAGTATTTGCACAAAATCATAATATAAGGTTTTTCTGAGAAGGGTTCATGTAGCATACACTTTCAGAATTCTGACAGTCGAGAGCAATCTTTCTGTCTAGATAATGATGAAACCCTAAAGAAGTTGTGATTCATTGTTTAGGGAGCTGGTGTTCTTCACAGCCTTTGGCAAGATAATTTCCAATTCTACTATGACATATGATGTACAAAGCAAAAATTGCAAAATGCTTGATCTTGACTTGACAGGCATTGAGACCTGAGATAATTCAAATTATCATTAGGTCTGTATATTCTTGCTTGCTATCTATCTATCTATCATCTCTATTTTTCAGAATGTTCAGCATACTTCAAGAAAAAATTTTGTTCTCAATGAGAGATCATAAGAAAACTGGTGTTGGATGGAAGTCAACTGCCGTCACTAAAGAGAGCTGCAGTTGCCCCAATCCAGGTGTGTTGCTATAGCGAACTGATGGAAACCAGAAGCATGTGCAGAACTATAAGCAAAGCACAAGTCTAATCTTTCTTCTTCAGACAGGCTTGTCTGATGCTGCCTGTGGTAGACACTGACAGAATTCAAGGAAAACTAACATGGTTTGCAGACGTCTTACCGAACATAACTGAAAGAGTTTTAATAAAAAAATCTGAACTCATCGTTAAGTGGTACTGCCTATAAACTTAAAAAAAAAAAAGTAGTAGAATGAGCAAAAGCTCACAAGATAAGACCAGGAGGTGAAGCTGAGAGAAACTGAGCAAAAATTGTTAAGGGTTTGGCTAGCAACATTAGAAATCAGGGTGATGGAAGAATTACATGAAGGGGTGGTTCAGAGGAAGAGGCAACTAAAATATTTGTTCTGCCATGAGTAGTGGGGAATGGGGTAGGCCAGGTCACCACATCCACCATCGCACACCAAGGCCAAGACTAGGAAATAGACACTGTTGGATCTAGCACCCCTCACACACATGTGATCTTAGTCTGAAGAGGGCCTGGTGTGGGATCTTGGGGAACTCCCCTGGTGGGCTGTGGCTCCTGTTGATGTCAGTAAGGGCTGGGAGTTGGTCAGGCTGGACAAGGTTATTCCACTTATTGTCAGTTGTGTGAGTTGAGTCAGTGCAGTGGACTGGGCAGGGCTTGGTAAAACAATAAGATACTGACAAGTACAGCGGTTGCATGCAGTCCATGACATACTAGGCTTCACACATACCGCTTTCCATGACATCCAGGCATTGGGGCATGCTGGGCAGGGCTAGACAGTAGCACCTACCAATGTGGGTAGTGACCAATGGTAAGAGCCAAAATCAGTGTGTACTGTTTGGGCAAGGACAGTGCACCTGCCATTACAGAAGGTGGGCCAAGTTAGGCTGGTCCAAGAATGCACCAATATGTGCAAGATTTGTGACTTTTAAGTGGCCTGATAAAGAAACTTGGGGAACTCCTCTGTGGGCACACTGTCCCTGCTGGTGAGTCCAAGAACCAAGGCTGGGAGGAGCCTAGACCAGACTAGCTTACAGTATCCCCAGCATATGTGTGGGTCAGTTCTAGGGGAGGGTTGGACTGGGCCAGTTAATAGCACCCACTGGCAAATGTGAGAACCAGGAGGGGATTTGAAACAGGCTGGGCTGAGCTGCAACACCTGCCAGTTCACTTAGCATTCTGGGGCTCCCTTGCTAAGCCACTGCTCATACGGGTAAGTGTAAGAGCTGACTTGGGTTGGACTAGACTGGATATGACTAAAAAACCCTTTGGCAGGCATGTGAGATAGGTTAGAGGGAGGGGCCAGGCTGGGCTAAGCAACTGTATCCACTGCTGCATACATGAGCAGAGTAAGTCCTGTCGGATCTGGCCTTACTCCAACATCAGCTGGCAAGTATCCAAGACTGGGGGCAAGTACTGTAAAGGTAGACTGACAGTGCAAGATCTGGGGTTGGGAATGGGCCAAGTAGGGAAACTCGGTACCCCTCTGATGGACTGCAGGTCCAACCAGTGTGCACAAGAACCAGGATTTGTGCAGGACTGGATGGATAGGCAGTAATATGTGCTGGCAATGTGGTCAGTTGGACTGAGCTAGGCTATAGCATTCATTGGTGTTTATGAGAGCTGAATGGGATTTGTTTAGGTTGACTAGATTAGTATGCCGCACATACCAACAATCACAGGAACTGGGGTTGAGGGCAGGCCTGGTAGGGATTATTGAGGGTTACTGTGACAAGGCTGCAATTCTCCCCGGTATGCATTAGGACCAAGCGTGAGGTGGGCAGGGATAAGCTGGGCTGCAGCATCCATTGGTTTGCATCTGAGATGGGGCGGGAACAGAACTGCAACCAGCAGTGGTTGGCACACAAGAGTCATGTCTGGAGTCACCATAGGTGACATTTCTTTGGGGATCCCCCAACTGAATTGCTGCAACCACAGGGAAAATCACTGTATATGTCAAAACGGGTCTCTTCTTTTGCTAATGCCTGTGTAGCTGATAGCATGCCATTTGTACATGGGGGGCATGACAGCTCATTGAGGCCTGCAGAGGGTATCTGGTACCATGACAGAGGATGGAGAACACAATGAATTGGACAGCTCTCTCAGTCAAGGTTTGAAAGATTTCCTCATTCTTGGAACAATGAGATCAACAGTAACTCAGAATTATCAAAACCACTTAAGCAGTATCATTGCAACAAGCTCCACATCGGGGACCCTGGATGACATCAAGTGGCCTTCCCCTGTTCCTGAGTACTGATGCAGGTGGATTGCTGGAAGAGTCCCTCCTCTTCACCCCCCCCCACCTCCTCCGACACAAAATTTTTAAAAATAGTAATAATGGAAGCAATTGTCTCATTCGCTTTCCCTATTCCTTGACCCTTCCAATGCTGATCGGTGATCCACGTGGGCATGCCTTGTTCTCAATCATGTAAACATCATCAAAAATTCAATAAATATCTTAGAGGAAAAAGAAGGGTGTGTGTGTGTGTGTGTGTGTGTGTATGTATTTGAAAACAGAGTCAAATAAGGTTTTGACATGAGAAGTGTGTCAGACTTGAAAGCTTGAGAACATTGTACTATATTTTAAGTGAAAATTCACTGTTTATTGGAACTTGTGAGGAGACTATGGTATTACTTAGAACGAGAGGAATACAAGTTTCAACTCGAATGGACTCAGAATGAAAGATGAGTGGGATAGAGAACAAAATTTCATATAGAATAGAAACTTGATGATGGCAATAAGAAATTCAGTGCTGGGAATATACAAATTACAAAATAAAAGTAATTGGTCATTTAAATTCAGTATAAATAATAAGAAAATATAATAATTTGCATACTGAATAAGAGTTCCAGTAAGCCATTATTTTAAAAGATTCATGATTGATTTATAATTGAAACTATACATGTAGAATATCATTACCAACAATGGTATAATCACTTAGATAGCAAACATAAATAGGTTCCACACATGCATGCTTTTGAAAAAAGATATCACATAAAAATGATCAAATCCAAGGTAGAAATTGTACCACAAGGTCGGAGAAGCAAAAAGAACTGAGGTTGGCAGGAAAAAAAATAAACCATATAGAGGAGGACATTTCAAAGAGTTGGTAATTATTGACCCAGATTGAGAACATCATTTCAAAAGACAGACTGAAGAGTTGCTACACTGGTGAATGACTCTCAGGAGAACATGGGTTCCAAGAATGAAGTCTGTTCTGTCTAAGAGGAGGGGAGCATATAACCTGTGAGAGCTCAGTTTCTGTAGAACAGAACAGCCAAAATCCAAGGTACGAAATATTAAGTTATAAGAGCTATTGAAAAAGATGGAAGGCTTTTAGTAATGAAAATAAATGAGGAACTATGACAGTGTCTGATAAAGTTATTTTCTTACTTTCAATGCCAAGATTTTTGAAAGTCCTTTTGTTTTTCACATGCTAGATTACTACCATGATTTAAAGACACAACAGTATCCACATTCACAAAAATCTTACCTACTGCACTATAAGCTTGTGATGACACTTGATGTATATCACCTTGTTTAAGATTCACCTTTTAAAATAACTGCTGTTTTTAAAGGTTCTGTTTTTATGCTTTCAATTCTTTCTATATTAAGGGAACAGATATTGCAGACAAAATTTTAAGCCCATAATGTTACAACCCACACCCCACCTTCCTTCTTCCTTTCTTTTTTCCTTATAATTTTTGTAGTAACATACTTTCAATTTATTTTATAGGCACAGGCTAAGTTTATCATCAAATAAAGAAGTAAACCAGTACAAAATGAGAGAAAAAAATCACGGCACCATGGGGGTGAAGAAAAAGAGTATAAACTAAACAGGGCTCAAGGTATCAATTTCACTCATACACAGAACTTTTTTATACTCTTTGATATTTGTGTTCTTTTGTGTGGATTGTTTCGCTAAGTACAATGGTCTCCAGTTGCATATTTTGTGTTGTGAAAGATAAAATGGCATTTTTTATAGCTGAGTAGTATTCCATAATGTATAAGTACCATTTTTTTCTTTCAAGTTATCAATTGATTGGTATCTTGGTTATTGCACACCTTAGCTGTTTTGAATTGTATGGTTATCAACATGGGGAGACAAATAGCATTTCTAAATGCTGATTTAATTTCCTTTGGATAAATAAAAGGGGAGGCATGACTAAGTTACATGGTCAATCATTTGTAATGTTTTTAAAGTAATTGCCACACTGTCCTAAATGGTTTTGCTTAGTTTGCTTTTCAACCAATGGTGTATTAGAGTATCTTTTTCTCCATTTGCTATGTATTGATTTTTGAATGACAGCTATTCAAATTGTGATGTGGCAAAACCTAATAGCGGTTTTCTTTTGCATTAATCTTGTGACAACTGATTCTGAGCATGCTTTCAAGTGTCTATCTCAATCGCATCCTTTGAAATTTTTTTGTTTACTTTTCAGTTTGACTCAATCCCATGTCTTTTTTGTCTTTTTTTGCCTATGCTTGTGAGATCTTATCCAAGCATTCTTTGCTCAAGACAATATCCTGCAGTGTTTCCTCTATGCTTTCCTTTAGTAATTTGATGATGTCAAGTATTAGATTTAGATCCTTGATCCAGTGTGAATTGATTTTTTTTTATATAGGGGTATAAGGTAAGTGCGTCATACATGCAGAGACCTTACTTGTCCAACATATAAATACTTTAAACATGCATATTATCATTTTCAATATAAATATTTCAATAACAATGCTTTTAGTAAATGTAACAGACCAGAACACTAGCATTAAGAAGTGAAGTAGCAGTGGATCTTGTGGCTCAGTGATGAAACTGCCACTTGAGATACTTGTATTCTTTATCAAAGAACCAGTTTGATTCCCAGCTACTGTGTCATTTTGTTGTTGCTTCAGCTTCCTGCTAATCTCGCCAGGAAGGCAAAAGATGACAGTGAAAATACTCAAGTCCCATACTGAACGAAGATGGAGTTCCTGGTTTCTGCCTTTCATCTGACAGAAACTGGCTGCTATGGGGAGATGAATAATGACTCGATAAAAGGAGAATCTATCTTTCAAATAAATTAAGAAAATAAAAATGAAAGAGGTACACTGATTATGATTGCAAAATTGATAATCTTTGTATTTCAAAATGAAAATCTTCTCTAATTTTTAAACACCTGGAAATCATTTTGAGAGAAATACACACATGCTATATATATATACTTATATTTATGTTTAATTGATTAATATTTAGCATTTAGTATTCACATGCAAACTGAAGTCTGAGGTAAAATAAATAAAACATAAAAGCAAAAATCTAGCCCAGAATGGATTTTTTTTCACTTCTCAGGTTAACTAGTACTAGGAAAGGTGGGCATTTTGGAATGGTGGGCATTTTGGAATGGTGGGCATTTTGGAATGGTGGGTTAAGACACATCCCATAAAAGTGTGCACAGGATTGAATCATATCTCTGTTTCAGATCCGGTATTATGATAATGGAAGTAGGAGACAATAAATAACGGTTCAAGTGTTCAAGTGGCTCCCCACGGGGGAGACCCTAATAGAATCCCAAGCTCCTGACTTCTGCCTTGCCCACACCCATGTTATAGGCATTTGGGGAGTCAACCAACAGATTGAAGACATAGTTTCTCGTTCTGTTACTTTACCTTTCAAACAACAAAAATAAGTAAATGTATAGTCAGCTACACAGAGAGGAGGAGGAACAGAGAGGAAAATCTTCTGTCCGGTGATTCACTCCTGTAATCGGTGCTGCGCCAATTCAAAGCCAGGAGCCAGGAGTTTCTTCATTTTCTCTCACATCGGTGCAGAGTCCCAACGCTCTGGGCTGTCCTCTACTGCTTTCCCAGGCCACAAGCGGGGAGCAGGATGAAAAGCAGGGCTGCAAGGATTAGAACGGGCGCCCAGATGGGATCCCTGTGCGTTCAAGGCTAGGATTTTAACCGCTAGGTCACCACACTAGGCCCAGTAAATGTTTTTTAAAAAACAAGAAAACAATCTGAATCTAGAGAAAACACACATGCAGACCATTTTATGATTTTATTATCATAAAAATTAATGTGATCAACATATTATTGACATTTAATGTCATATTTGAGCTGCTTTTGCGTAACTTTCAGAAGTACAAATTTCAATTTCAGAGAACTTAAGGTTTACTGGATTCATGCAGGAGATATCACGTCTCATGGATATAGGGTAAAGGTAGTCAAAAATACTAATTCCTTATGCCTTATTGCACTTCTCACATTTAAACAATAAGATCTTTGCATCGATTTTAGCTGAATAAGGGTTATAATTTATAAAACTAGATTAATACAATTAATTTTAAAAGCACCTGATCTTCAATAATTATGCAGGCTCTAATGTAAATCCCCAGCTCATCCTTTCAGTATTGGACATCATCACACCATGCTATGCTTGACAGTGATTATAAAATGACTTAGTTCAGTTCCACCTGTACACTACCACCCGCCGACATTGTGAAGAGCACAAGGGCTGGGATGATTTATCCTATCTTTGAAATTGATGAATTCTGAGAGCTCATTCATTTTCAATTAGTGTCCTTAAAGAAATCAGTAAGCTTCCCTTTAAGTTACCAGTAAGTAGCAAGCATGGACTTAATAATCAAGAGTCTTGTGTCTGAATTCTTTAGTCAGTTCACAACCTACCTGATCAGATAGAATATTCTCCCTCCCTCTCTCCAGGATCTGCATTCCATTACCACCAACAGTATTGCTGCTGAAAACGATCACAAAGCACAGCATTTGTACACTAATGTGATTTGAAAGTCTTATTTCATTGCATGGTTTCCATCATACTGAATTAGCATCATATCATAGTGTGCTGTTGCTTATCCTAATTAGAAAGGATTTTTGGTAATTAAATTTCTACCTCGTATTTATAAAACAGTTAATTCAGGACAGCAAATTTACCCCTATAAAATGAATAAAAATGGATAATACACAGAAAATTTCACAAGAGGAGTTTGTTCAAGCACTTCTTTCTTACAAATTCAATTTCCCTTTCTCTCTCTCTCATTCTCTCTTTCTCTCTCTCTCTCTTTCTCCCTGTGTGTGTGTGTGTGTGTCCTTTCTTGGGACCAGAAATTAATCTTTATCAACGGAATAAAACCAAGCTATAATTATGCTATAAGATATCACCTTTTATAAACTAGAAGAGGGAAATGAAAGAGTAACTATAATAAACACTAAGACAAAGTGATACTAGCAATTTAAAATTACTTGTGTCCCAGCTTCCTGCTTTCTCTCTCTTTATTGACAGCCAGAATAGCAAACAACCTATTGAGCAAACACTAAAGTTCTTAGCCTGGTGTTACAAAGCTTTGCTTTCTCTTTAATATTAACATTCTCTTGCTATGTGTTTTTTCTTCCAATACTTGATATTCTAGAAGAGTCTTAATCACTTCCTGTAAATTATTGTGCTACTGTTTTTGCCTTAACTTTTAATACTGCATAGACATAAAGCGTTTGCATATTGTTAAAGCATTACATTAACACTTTTTGCATAATTGCCTGAATAAGTCTTTGACAGGAAACATGTGAGAAATATATTCAAAAATATGTGTACATATGCATATTTCTTTCATAATTTCCTTTTCTCAGGATCTTTTTGAAGACCACTCTTGGGCATGGATATCCTTTTTTTTTTCACCAAAATAGCTTACATTTTACATTTTTGCTATGTGCATTTGAGATTGAGAGATAAACAGATGCCCGCAACAGCAGGTAGAGGCTATGCCAGACTGAGTCAGGAACTCAATACTGGTCTTTTAAATGGGTGTCAGGGACCCGACTTGTTACTGAGCTACAACCACTACTTTCCAGGATGAACGCAAGCAGGAAGCTGGGTCAGGAATAGAGAGTGTTTGGATCCAGAAGCTCTAACGCAAGTGATGCACCTGAGTCTTCTCTACTAAACACTTGCTCCCTAAATTTAACTCTGAATTTCATTTTTTACAAAGTTGTTAATGTGTCTTAGTATTTGTGTGAGACTGCATTTTTCCTTCTGTGTCAGATTTGTTTTACTAAGTTATTTAAACTGAGTTTCATCCATTTTGTTATGAATGTCTCTTTTTTTAGGGGTGAGTAACATTCTGTTGTGGATGTATGCTGTAGTTCCTTAATTCTCCACCGACAGGAAATTGTTGAAACATAGCCTTGCTCTTGTGAACAGTGTTGTCGTTGAAAAATGGGCATACAGCTGTTTCATAGACTAACTTCATCTTCTTTGGATAGATTCCCAGATGTGGGAAAGATGGGTCATATATTGGATACACATTTTTATACTTTTTAAAAGATATCTTCAGGGCCCGGCGCGGTGGCTCAAGTGGTTAAAGGTCCTCACCTTGCACGCCCCTGGATCCCATATGGGCACCAGTTCTAATCCCGGCAGCTCCACTTCCCTTCCAGCTCCCTGCCTGTGGCCTGGGAAAGCAGTCAAGGACGGCCCAAAGCTTTGGGACCCTGCACCTGCGTGGGAGACCCAGAAGAGGCTCCTGGCTTCGGATCGGCATAGTATCAGCCCGTTGCGCTCACTTGGGGAGTGAATCATTAGACGGAAGATCTTCCACTCTGTCTCTCCTCTCTGTATATCCGCCTTTCCAATAAAAAATAATAAAAATAAAATCTTAAAAAAAAAAGATATCTTCAATTAAACATGGAGAAAAGCAACTTTGTCTAAGAACTCAGAATCACCCGTTTTAAAAATGGATTTATGGATTTGAGAGTCATTGTTACAGCAGAGTTTGGGGAGAAAAGAGAGAGATAAAAGGAGAAGGTGCGACTGAGCACACTTCTTTGGGCTGGCTCACTTCCCAGGTGGTTGCAATGACCAGATCTGGACCAGGCCATGTTTATTCACCCAGACATATTTCCTGTGAAGAGCACTTGATCTGTCTTGTCTTCTGCTTTCACAGACCATCAATAGGGAGCTGGATTCAAAATAATGCATCAGGGAAATGAACTGGCACTCATATTATATGCTGGCATTGCTGGCAATGGATTTACCCGTTATGCCATAGTGCAATCACAAAGATTATTCTTTGTGGAATGTAGCTGAGTTGATTCAAAGCCAGGAGCAAGGAGCCTCTTACAAGTTCCCCATGCAGGTTCACAGTTCCAAGTGTTTGGGCTGTCCTAGAATGCTTTCCCAGGCCACAGGCAGGGAACTGGATGGAATGTGGAGCAGCTGGGATATGAACTGGTGCCCTAATGGGATCCCAGCATATGCAAAATTAGGACTTAGTCACTAGGCTATGGTGTCCCGGGCCCCACAAAGGCATCGTTTTAATACACTGAATATTCAAAGGCCTAATTCACCATTAACCATAAGAGTCTAAACAAAATTTAGCAAGACCATAATTCCAAATTACAAACAGGGACTAAAAACCCAGTCATATTACAAAGCATACATTTAGTTCCTATGCTTTTTTTCTATCTGTGTTCACTGCCATATGTCAGGAAAAACATGATATTTATATTTTTGGGGACTGGCTAATTTTAATAAGTATAATTATTTCCACTTGTAGCCATTTGCTACAAAAGACAGGATTTCATTCTTTTTGTGATCAAGCAGTATTGCATAAGGTACATATGCCCCTTTTTTTGCATTTAGTCATCAAGTGATGGACCACTGGTTGATGCCATATTGTGACTTCCGTGAATTGAGCTGCCACTAGCATGGAAGAACAAATAGCTCTTTTGCACAGTGGTTTCATTTCCTTTAGGTGTGTTTCCATAATTAGGAGAGTGGTGTCATATGGCAGATCTGTCCGCCATGTCCATATTGTCTTCCATAACAGCTATTTCATTTTACTTACTCACCAATAGTGTTTCAAAATATATTTTCTTTTACATCCTTGTCAGCACTTATTATTTTTTTTCTTGTGTTTGGATGATAGGCATTTTAACCAGAGGGAGGAGAAACAACATTTATATTTTTATTTGCATTTCTCTGATGGCTAGTACTCCTGGGTACTTATCATGTCAGGCTCAGCTTGACTAATTGCATTTGTCTGTTTTTGGTTCTACTGCTTGTGCCTCTGGGACCTTTTCCAAGGGGTCTTTGTCTGTGTTGATATCTACAGTTTCCCCCTGTAGCAATCTGACCGATCACGTTGTAGATTTAGACCATGGAGCTGTCCTGAGTTAATTTTTGTATAAGGTGTGAAGAAGAAACCTTGTTTCATGCAGTTGCATTGTGTAGATTCAATTTCTTCCGCACCGTTTATAGAAGAAACTGTTCTTTCTCCAGGGATTTGAGATTATTCCTGATGTCTACTCATTAAAAAATAATGCTTCTACCATACTTAAAGTAAAAAATTATTCCTGCACAACGTTCAGTTTGAACATGATGACTTTAGAGTTTATTTTTTACTATATTGACGCTCTTCAGTAATAGCTGCCTGACATCACCTGTTTTTAAGGATACTGGTATCAAGGCTCTTCTGTATTAGCAAACAAGCTGGCTTGTTCACAGAGAATTTTCTATAAAATTGGCAATACTTCTTCCTTAAGTGTAGGTCTGATGTTTTCTGTATGAGAATAATTAGTTAATTTTACTTTTTAAAATCATAATGTTGAGCAAATTAGCTTCCAGTTTTTCTGATGTTAGTTCATTTTATTTAAATTTTCCAAGTTTCTTTATAGATACTCTGACATGCTTAATATCCCTCCAATGTTTGTAGAACTATCACATTTTATGTGCTTGAAATTAATTGTCTTTTTCCTTTCCTTCCTCTGTCCATGTATCCAACAAATTATTGTTTTGTTAATACTATCAAAGGTTTGCTTCTGCTCCACTGAGTTTCTTTGCTGTGAATTCTCCCTCTATGACCTATATTAGCTATTTTTTCTTGAAATAATGTGTAATTTGCCATTTAAAATTATTTACTTCCATGAGAGAGACAGACAGAGGTGGGGAGGTACCCCCATCCACTAGTTTACTCCCCAGCTGTGCACAACAGCCAATTCTGGGCTAGGACCAAAACTTGAAGCCAAGAATTCAACACGTATTTCAAACATGGATGCCATGAATGCAAATGTTTAAGGCCCCAATCTTTCCTCACACATTGCCTACTAACAAACAACATAAATCAGGCATGGGGCCAAGAGTGGATCAGGTCATTCCAGGACTAAATGTGAGTTTCCTAACACAAGGTCATATGCCTTTATCTTTTTTTTAATTTCATTAAATAAATTCTTCACAATTTTCAATTTCTCTTGTTTTATGTAATGTGTATCCAAGCTTGAAATTTTCTGGATAATAATGTTCAACTGGAGTTTTTTGATATGTTTTAATTTTATTGTTGTAAATTTTAATTTCAAATCTTTCTACCTCACATTATTTTATATTGTACATCTGTATCACTTAGAAGTGAATTAGATAACTAAAGATATATTTTGTTATTTATTTATATCATAAATTTACTTAGGTGTGAAATTTAACATATTTTTTTATGATTTGACATTTTATATTTACCTGCATCAACTTGTATTTTGTTAGTCGATTTTATAAAAAGCACCAAAAATTATGCCTATTTTTAAATATTGAGATACAATGATCTCTCCATATCGACCATGACAAATGCGTAATGTTCACAAATGTTTTCTAGGTTCTGTCTACTGCGTGTCTTACCTTCAGTTGTAAGTTCCAGATAAAATTTCTGCTTTCTTCTAGTCCTTTTTTTGAATTTTTGATTTGTGCCTATAGATGCTATGTGAACCTGTAAGCACACTGACGTGGTAGCCATGAATCATGTGCTTCTATTTTATTCAAATTAAAATTTCCTCGTACACCATAACCACATTGCAAATTCCCTGTAACTCCCTCTTGGACCATGGTTGATGGTTGCTGCATTGACAGAGAAAGAATGCTTCCATCATCATCACAAGATCAGGCAACACTGTTCCCACTTACTGTACCTTCCTAATCTAGAAAAAAACATTAATCTCTGTGAATGATATTTATACTTAGGAAAATCACGGTTTTCTTATTTTTTTCTTTGGGTCTGATAATTTGGAGAGTTTTGCATTTTGTGTCATTTTCCATTTTATAATTAGAATTCTTTATTATGGAAGAGAAAGGTTAATCTACTTGAATATCCTTTAATATCACTCATTATATGAGTATTGCTGTTTGAGTATAAAATTTTAATATATGCTTTTGATTCATCGCCTCTATTTCACATTCATTTCCCCTCCTTTCTATTTTAGTCTGATTCTGTGTTTTTGTCAATCCATATGTGTCTTTGGAGCTTTTGTAGCTTATTATTTTTAATACAACAGCTTAGAATGTAAGCCACTTGGATTGCGTTCTTGTTATTCCAAGCTTGTTATCATTTTTGATGGACTTAGCATAGGTTTTCTCATAGTATATTTACATGTCTTCATCCATTATGTGTGTGTGCTGTTTGTACTCTTTGGACAGTCATCTTCTCTTCACCCTAAATACACTTTTTTTCTTCCTCTTCATACTAATCCAGATCTATGTAAAATATAAACATCAAGTTACTAGTTTTTACACTGTGATACTCTTAATTTTATCTCTGTTCTACCACATTTCAGTTTGGGATTCCCTCTGGAAAGTTTAACTTATATTTTGAGTTTTAGCCTTAAGTACTGTAAATACTCTCCAGTCTCTTTTTGAAAAATCACAATATCAGACCCTTATAAACCTGTTTCTATGATATTTTTTTCTCTCAGTCCAATTTTTTGTATTGAATATTGTATTTCTTCAGAAGTTAAAGAATCATGTTATGGATAGATTTGGGTTCTAGCAATGACAGAAACTTTTAAAGTGCTACCCTATGTTAATAGTTGATTCAGAGTAGATTTGATCTAATTGTGTTGTGTGGAAAAGGGTGTTAAGTCATGGGATACTTCTCCTGAAGTGACTGGTTATGTAAGCGGGGCAAGCTTTCTGTGTATGCCTCTCTCTTCTTCCTGGTTCTCCACATGATCGATACTTCACGCATGTTCTGCCATTGCCAACCTACACCAGATGCCGATCCAATGGTGTCGCCTGATCTTGAACAAACGACCTCCAAACAATTCTCATCTCAGCTGATTACTTTATTGGGTGACTTTCACTTCACTATGGATTCAGATGTTTCGTTATCTGGACTGAGCAATAAGAAAGTTGGAGACAGGTTCTCCTTTCTCATCATTCTGGGATTGTTTCTTTGTGGTGGTATTTCACTTGTCTCCACTCAAATTCACAATTTAAAAAAATTTAAATTAAAAAAAAAAACTTTAGATTTTTCTGAACTGTGATTATGCTAGCAGTATAACACTTTACTATTCTGAGAGGTAGCTAATTATTTGACTCAACAGCTATTTACCTATCCTACGTGGACCATGACAGAATACATGGGCCCAGAAATTCCTGGACTCATTTGTTTTATGCTAGTTGTTTTTCTTTTCCTCTTCTTTCAAAAGTTTATGGGGTGGGGTTCAGATTACATATTTTGGGTTCATGTGATTGGATCAAACAATTATTTTACATAAAGCTATTTTGATACAATTTACTTTACCACATTTGAACTCCCAACCCACACTCCTTTTCTTTGGGCATGGAGCTCAGTAAGCTAGCAGCTACAACTGAACTTGCTACATTCCCTTTTTCTAATTCTATTTGTAGCACACAGATGTTTTTTGATTTTTTCAAAAATCTTTTATGTGAACCTTTCAAGTTTCCCTTTTAAATATTTTATCAATCATTATTTTGTGTTTAGAACAGAGCATTTGATCAAAGCATGAACTCTCGGTTCCAACTTAACCTGAACCCAGTGGCATTGATTTTTCACAAAATACTGTACCTGCTCTTTAGAACAGTAACTCTACCAATGCTTCCAGCAGATCATATTGACTGCAAACATGAAGGTGCAACTATAAATTATGTACCAGACAGAGATTATAGCAGAAACATAATGCCTCTATCAATAATAAAAGAGGTATGTGTTATTTAATTAGTTTTTTTTTTCAAAAGCTTAATGCATAAATTCATGTTAACTGTACCATTTTACCTATGTAAAATAAGGAGACATTGTTTTCATTTTTTTTCCTAAATGCATGTTCATAAGATATGTCAAAGGATAAGTCTACGACTTATGGTACTACTCTATGATCTTAAGTAAAAGCAAAATGCTCGCTCTCTCTCTCTCTCTCTCTCTCTCTCTCTCTCTCTTTGATCCTGGATAAGATGCTTTCATTTAATAATTGAAAAGAATGGCTTAGGGCACATTAAAATGTTAAATCTATAAGGTTGTAGCAGTTGCTTTTCACTGTTTTTTGCAATTTTTCTCCATTTATTAATTATTTTTGACCTTACAAAATTTGTTAAATTCATGTTGATGAACATAAGCTATAGCAGAATTAATAACTGTGTAATGAAGGTGTGGTGCCACCTTTGCCCTTAATAAAATTTGGTTATTGACATTCTATATAAGGAAAATTAATTTTTTAAAGCTTTATTTTGATTGCAAAGTCAAATGTACAGAGAGTAAGAGAGACAGAGAGGAAGATATTTTGTTTGATGATTCACTCCTCAAGTGGCCACAATGGCCGGAACTGAACCACTCTGAAGTCAAGAGCTTCCTCCGGGTCTCCCACGTGCGTACAGGATCCCAAGGCTCTGGGCCGTCCTCAACTGCTTTCCCAGGCCACAAGCAGGGAGCTGGAGAGCTGGATGGAAAGTGGAACAGCCGGGATTAGAACCAGCGCCCATATGGGATCCTGGCTTGTTCGAGGTGAGGACTTTAGCTGCTAGTCCACGGCGCCGGGCCCTGCAGTGCTAATTTTAATGTCCTCATGATGTTATCTCTATTTTAAAAGGCCTCAGTACTTAACATATTACTTAAATCTCATTATCTCAGCTTTGTCACAGAGCCACAAAAGAATGCCAGTATACTGCACTACTACATATAACCAGACTGAATTTCCTAATGGGGTATAAATAGCTGAAGATGTTAAGGATCTAAATATGAAAGCATAATAAAGATTCGAACCCTTGGGGTTTCTAATCAAGCTGATTAATCACCACAATTCCACCTGTACTTATAACCTCACCTTTCATAAGGACTTGTCCTGCTCATGTGTCTGTATGCTCTCCTTAGTGGTAGAATATTAAAATACTTCTTCTATTTCCCCTTTTAATGATATTGCTTCAATGAGCTATGCCTTGTTTGAATGCCTTTAGCCCCAAAAGCTAACTTTTAGCCTTCTATTTGCCTTTTAATCTGATATAACAATTAGGTATAATTATAACAAAACTGCTTTTGAGTAAAACTTTGTATCCTCTCTGTATATTCCGCTGTGTATAGCTGAGCTTGGAAACAAGTTTAAAGACAAATATGCATGGAATACACAACAACCAAGGACAAGATAGCATTCCTTGAAGCTGCAATCAGAGGGATTGTAGCTTTTCCTGTACATGACATAATGAAAATGATGAAACAGTAATTTAACTCAGACTTGTATCCCTGATATTTTCTGTACTGAATTTTTGCCATCTTAGTTTTATCTCTGATGCTACAAATAGATGAATGTGCATGTTTTCTGAAACAGCTCTAGCAAACCCAATTATTACAGCAATAATTTTCTGACATTTACTTCCTAATATCATTGTGATTTTTGTACTTACTCATATAACCTGATGTTATATTAATAGTTGGTTCATTTTTTCTATTATGAATAATTTTATGGTGTTTGATTAATAAAACGTAGAGACAGAAGCTTTTAATGAAGGCATAAACAAATCCTCTTAGCTATTTTACTGAACATTGCCTCAGCCTTTTCATAACACAAATATACTAAAACTTGAATTTTAATATGTGAAATTTAAGTGGCTTGTTTTTCATATTTTTATTTTTTATTTGGTTGTGCCTTCTAAGTATAAAATTATTGTCCCAGGCCATCCTCTTTCATAGAAAATCAGTTTGCTATGATCAGCATGGCTTTCAATATAGGTCTCAACTCAGAGAAATTAAACGCTATTAGGATGAAGTCATAGTTACTGTAAAGCCAGGATCCTGTGTCTGTAGTTATTGACAAAGAGCCACCAAATATTTCCCACAGCTTTACTGATCTTGAGCAGTTTTCCTGATTTGAACCTCTCACCTCTTTTTCAGTATTTTCTTTTCAAAACTTGTAGTTGCCAAGTTGCCTTGAGATATAAATAGTTTTGAAACTTCTTGATACCTTTACAACTCAACGCAACTTCTGTGCTCAAACACGTGGGAGGAAAGATGTCTTTGAAATACTGCTGTCCGAAGAGGTAAGATCCTGACTTTCCAGTCGTGTGCTGACAGGTGCCTAGTTTCTATGGACAATGTGTAATTATCCCAAACCATAAAGCACCTCCTCTTTCTGAAACAGCAGTAAGGTTATCTTTATTTTGCGGGGGGGCTGGATAAGGACAACTGGCAAAATTAAGCTGCCTGTAATTTTCCTCAACACCAGCTCTTAAGACCCTCAGTGGAATTGAGTTCATTTTCCTTCCCTTATTGTAAGAGCCTTGAACAAAACCAGCGTTGCCTGCCGAATCTTGTATAGCTTAACTCTTCGTTTTGATACTGTATGGTAAATTTAAATACTTTATGACTGTAGTCATCTATTCACTGTGTATAAAAGGACCATCACTTTCCTCTAATGAATTTTCACACTTACCTATATATAATGTGTTACCTACTTACAGAAAAATGTAAGTTACAGTGAATCTTAAAAGAAATATTTCCATCAATCACATCTCTATTTTGAATTATTTTTAAAAAAATTATCAAAGGGCCCAGCACAGCAGCCTGTACCTAAAGTTCATGCCTTGAATGTGCCAGAATCCCATCCAGCCCCACTTCCCATCCAGCTCCCTACTTGTGACCTGGGAAGGCAGTCGAGGTCGGCCCAAAGTCTTGGGACCCTGTACCCCTGTGGGACTCTAGGCTCCTGGCTTCAGATCAGCGCAGCTAAGGCCATTGCAGCCACTTGGAGAGTGAATCAACGGACAGAAGATTTTTCTCTGTCTCTCCTCCTCTCTGTACATCTGATTTTCAATAAATAAATAAATCTAAAAATTATCACACACTTGAGAATAATCCTAATATAATATGTGTACTAACAAGTGATTATGTTTTTTTTTTGCTTTAGAGCATTTGAAATTTAACGTAAACACTGAAAATAAATTCTGCTTTTCCACCTAATCTATAAAAACCTTTAAAAATTATTCCTATTGTCATTATAAAAGAAAAAAATCATATCTTGACAGAAGTAACCTGCAACTGAAGACAATGTGTTATTTAAACTGTAACTGAAAAACAAAAACAGAACCTGCTGGAGGCATGGAGTAGAGTCCGAGGCGCACAGTGCTTCTCCCATCCTGCAGTGTCGGGAGGATGGGAGAAGGATGTGGGGACATTTTCATGATTTTCAGCTCTTGAGTTCCTATCGATTCTCAGGAACAACACTTGAGGAAAAGTTTATTTTCTTTTCTTGGAGAAGAGCCATTTGATCATTTACAAAAGTGCACAAAAATCTTAGATTTCCTAAAAAAAAGCCTGTCCTGAAGGAAAGTTATTTTACCAAGCATTTTCAACCTGAAGGATTAAACAAAGCAAATAAAGAGTTTAGATTTGGGGAAGAATTAATGATAAGAGTGCAGATGGTGATCTCATCTTTGAGCCTTTACCACTCCGCCAGTGTGGTTGCAGGACAGCAACTGTGGAGTAACAGCCACAAGAAGTGCAAACCTCAGGTTGCAGTTTAAGTCTTTAGGAATTGCTCAAGAAATAGCTGATGCAGAAACAGCTGAACTTAAGGAAATTTTAGCTTCAGCATGATGCCAACACAACAGAGATGATAACTGGGGAAGTTAATTCCCATCTCTGACACAGGAGGCTTGGCCTGAATCTCAGCTCCCACTTTGTTCTAGCTTAGCCCCAGTCGGTGTCAGTATGTAGGCCATGAGCCGGCAAATGGGACTGTGCATTGCATTTTTTTTTCTGTATGTATCTCTGCATCTGAAATAAAATAGAAAAAAAAATTAAGCATACTCCCATTACAGGATATGAATGAAAGAAAAAAAATCTCCAATAATTACTTTTGAATATTCTGAACTTAATGAAGATAAAAATACAATGTAAAACAGCAGTTAGACATTGTGAGATCTTAGAGTAAAATTAGAATTCTTAAAAAATACATATTAAAAAAGAAGGAAAATTCAAAATCAAAAACCTAAGCTTCTCCACTAAAAGTTAGGAAAGGAAATGTCATTTATTACTTCAAATGAGCATGCACAGAAATAATAGAAATCAGATTAAAAACCAGTAAAATTGAAAAAAAGGAGAATGAAAGAGACAAATCAATTCAACAAAAGATGATTTACTTAAAATATAACAAAAATTGGTGTTAAAACATTAGCCAAGGAAATAAGAGGACAATACAAATGACTAGAATCAGAATTGGAAAGGGGGCAATCACCGTTGAAAGCTCGAACATGAACAGGATAATAAAGGGGCATTATGGAAAGTTAAACACCCAAATTTTAAAAAGTAAGGGAAATGAAGCAATTACTTGGAGACGCTATCCATCAGAACTCATGCAAAGGGGAAAAGAGTATCTGAACAAATATGTATCTAGTAAGAACATTGCAGCAATAATTGTTAAAATTTACAGAATTAAGAAAATGAAAAAACATCTATCAGGTGGGTTATGTGTAGTATTTAATGAATAAATCACATTAATACTTTATGATCTTTTTAAGAAAATGTAGGCAGAAATACTTTCTAAACACTCTGAGATCAGCTTTACCCTGCTATCAAAATTAAGCAAACACATCCCAAGAAAGAAAAATTACAAATCTATTTCTCTTATGAATTTCAATGGAAAATTTTTTTTAGAAAATATAAGCGGTTGAATTGGAACATGCATAACAATAATTATCATACTGTTTAGTGTGATTGATTCAAGGTATAAAGGCTGATTCTACTTTCAAAACCAATAATGTACTCTATCATATCACCAGTGCAAGCAGAAAAACCATGTGATCATATCAGTTAAAAAAAAAAAAAAACAAGGTTTGATAAAATACAACCCATTCCTTGTAAGAAAATAAAAATTTCTGACCACCATAAAAGGAGGGACATTTTCCCAACGTGAGCCTCTACTAACGCATCCAGTTGTTGTTACATGTGGTAGTGAGAAACTGGATGATTCCCTATAAACATGTGAAAAACAAAAAATGTGTTCTGACCACACCATGACGACATAACTAGGACTCGAAGGGGAGAAACTATTGCTCTCTTATAGTACTATTCAAAAGCTTTGCAGAGTGTTTAACAAAGTAGAGCATATAAAATTAGGCTTCCTCATTCAGACAATGCATAAGATCAAATTAAAAGTATTTATTGTTTGAATTATAACATTTAGGAATATGAATGCATTCATGACAGTTTAAATGGCCATTTAAAGTTTCTCTGAGTGTTTTAAACAAGTCTTATTTTCCGTATATCTGTTTGCTTTTTTTTTCTTTTTTGAATTTGCCATAAGATTTATTTGAAAGCAACTGCAGTTCCTGCTATAATTCTCTGAATTATAAAAATGTTCACATACTAAATAATCAGGTGCTAAAACAGTTATAATTAGCCTAAAATTCACACTCACTTATATTCCATATTCAGAAGAAAGCGATGTTGGTGTTTTCTGTATTCAGTTTTTTTTCTTTTTATGAGTGAAACAGCTTAAGAGATAAGCCATGATTTCCATGAATGTCAAATGAACACAGATGGCACTTCTGTTTCTAAACTTCACAATTACTTAAGAGAATTCGTTGAGAAATTTCAAACCAGTCTTAACCACGTGAAACACGGACTAACTCTACAGAATTTGCTGTTGAATTTTTGCTTGACTGTCGCCCTGCCTCGACCGACAAAGGTATTGTTTCTGAGGCATTTCTTCCTTCTTACCTTCCACAGGTAGAACCAGAGGCAGGTCTGAGATGAAGACAGAGAGAAAGAACTCATAGGCTGACTCACTCCTCAGTTCCTGCAGCGGTATACGAGTGAAGGACGCGTGCCAGGAACCAGGAGCCCAATCCCGATCTCCATGAACTTGAGTTGTCACCACTGCCTCCCAGTGTCTGCAATAGGACAAGTTGTGATAAGCAGCAGAGCCAGGTCTCACACTCAGGAACTTTCATGTAAGGCATGATCATTTTAATTGTCAGGTCAAACCCCCACCTTTCCATTCAGCTAACTCAAATTCATCCTGCTTAAGATTCTTCAGGGAAGAATTTATACTTCTTTCCTTTTCTACTTTTCCATATTGAGTATCTCTCTTATATCAATTTTCCACTGTTACCTTACCTTATATTTGAGAGGAACATAAATTTTAAATCTACAGTTATTAAACTGTAAATGTGCTGCTATTGTTATTAGTAATGAAATAGCTCTGGTTCAATCTTTGAAACAGTGTTTTCATTCATCATTAATGTTTCTTTTCCATTCCCTATTCAAACCATTATTAGTATAAACTACACTTTTTAAAGGTTCCATACATTCCTGATGCCCACAAAGTACATATGTTTTAAGAAATTTGATATATCACATTTAAGTTTCTTTTATCATTGAACTGAAGGTTCTCTAAACTGAAAAAAAAATTTATAAAATCAATTTCTATTAGGAGTTAAAGGTAATTTTCAAGAAGCACCAGAGAAAATTAGCACAAAATAACTTATGAACTTCTGTGATTGCCAACAATGAAAGTAAATTTCCAGTGTTAAATCCAAGAATCTCATTTGATCACTCTTTATTAGTATAATTAGGAGTAATATTACTTTGAGACAAAGATCTAATCTACTAAGGGAAAAGGAAAATTTAAATCTGCAAAAAAATCTACTTAACAATCCTTTTATGCGTGTTATACCTGTTGCTTTCCTTGATTGTGGGTTACTATGAAAATCTGAATCAGATAGACATGACACAGAAGCTGGCACAAAACGGAAAAGAAGGTGGGAAAATTTGGCACCCTGAAAAGTGGGTAACTGTTGTGTGAGAGCTGTATTGGCATCTATGCTGAGGCTTGAGGCAAAAAATGTAGGAAAAAGCTCACTGAAATTGGAGTCAGAAAATCTACTTACCAACAAATAATATGTTCTCAAATTAAAATAATTAATGGTGTAATTGAATAACTCTTGGCTAAACACTGCACTGTCTTATGGACTTTCAGACTAAAGACCTGTAGGACTTCACAAATGTGTACCTCAGAGACACTGTAAAAAAGACCTTTAAAAAGAATGTATTTATTTTTATTGGAAAGACAGATTTATAGAGAGGAGAGACAGAAAAATAATTCCTTCTGCTGATTCACTCCCCATGTGGCCACAATGATTGAAGCTGAGCTGATCGGAAGCCAGGAGCCAAGGGCTTCTTCTAGGTCTCCCACGTGGGTACAGGGTGCCAAGGTTTTGGACCATTCGTTACTGCTATCCTAGGTCACAATCAGGCAGCTGAATGGAAAGTGCTGCATCCAGGACAGGAACCAGGATGCATATGGAATTCCAGCACCTGCATGGTGAGGAGTTAGTAATTGAGCCAAAAAGAGCCGCAAGAGGGAATTCCAACAAGTTAAAGGATTTTTTTTTTGTCCAAAACTGTCACACAGGAAGTCCAAGATCAAGAGAGTTTATTGCAAAGAGATTTGTGGATATGGCTTTCATTTTGATGGAATGGATAATAAATTGATACATGTAAAACCATTGTTTTTAAAAATTTTATCAGCTTGAACTAAAAGCGGTAAAAGCAATGTAAAACAAAGAAACCTTTGAAAGTGGCTACCTGTGTCTAGACAGATGGCTCAATTGTTACATAACAGTGACCACTACTTTTTTCTTTCTTTGTTCCTCTATTAAAATTCACTCATTTATTTTAAAGATTTGTTTATTCTTACTGGAAAGGCAGATTTACATGGAGAAGGGAAGACAACAACATATTCCATCCACTGTTTCGCTACCCAAAAGACCACAATAGAGCTGATATGATGCAAAGTCAGAGCCAAAAGGCAGGAATTTCTTCTGGGACTCACTCATTAATGCAGGCTTGTAAGACTTTGGACCATCCTCCACTGCTTCTCCAGGCCATAAGCAGATAGCTGGATAGGAAGTGGAGCAACCAGAAAATGAACCTATTCCCCTATGGGATCCAGGCACTTGCAAGGCGGAGGATTAGCCAATAGAGTTATTGTGCTGTGCTGTATATTTATTTATTTTTAAAAACAGAATTTACAGCAGAGAGAAAGTCTTTCCATTTACTGGTTCACTCCCCAGATGCCAACAACAGGCCTCATGTGTGCTGATCCAAAGCTGGGTGGAAGGCAGGAGCTTCGTCTTGATCTCCCATATGGATACAGTAACCCAAGGACCTGAGCCATCCTGTGCTTCCTTCTCAGGCCATAAGCTGCGAGCTTGCTTGAAAGTGGAGCAATTGGAACATAAAAGGTGGCATCCATATGGGAGGCTGGAGGTGGCACAGAAAATTAGTTGCCCATGCCACCATGCTGGCCTCCGGTTCCTCTTCATCTATCTATTACAATGTCTATTGCAATGATTCCACACTTGATTATTTGACTCACCATTATGGTCTAGAATTGTTAGAAATACCGCATGTATCTACATACCTTCAAAAGCAGAAAATTAAAACAAGAAGGGATAAATTTGGAGCAAACTTTAATTTTAATGAGGTGATTCTCAATTTGCTACTTCTAGAATTAGAATTTCAGTGTCTTCTGAAGAAACTTCATGTTGAGCGTAGAAGGATATGACTTTGATTAGAAGGCAAAGCAGGCCTAGTTAAAGTTTCAAAGTTTGTAAAATTTCTCCTATCTCACATACACATCTGACATGCTGCCCTGTTCCTCTTATATTAAGAGAAAGAATCTAATTACCCAGCATTTTAGTTGTGGATACAACTGAAAAATTCATTTAGAATTTAAAGAAAGTAGCTTAAGCTACCCAGGATTTATTGTGAGGATAAGGATGACAGGGGCCTTTCAGATGCTGTTGTATTGAGTCCTCCGTCTCTCACTTCATGTCAATGATTAATTTCCAAGCTGTGAAGGCAGGCAACCATGGAAATATCATGTACAGACATTCCAGTCTGTAGAATCGAGTCCTCCAAGTTGGGCCAAGGCATGGTAGTGAAGAAACCTCCAAAACATTTGTGAACCCAGCAAACTGATTCATTCCAAATGTCTCAACTCTCCTAGGCGAGGCTTCATAATTTGGAAAGCACAAAATAAACTGTACACAATACACACATCTATCTGAATTTCTCACTCCCAGAAGTTGTGCACTGAGTAGTCCGGCTCTACATCATGGATTTTGGGATAATTTGCAGCATAGCACTTTATAATAAAAGCTTCAGCGGTAGCAATTGGTTTATTAAAAATTCTTTATCATCTACTTAAATAATTTCCATGTGATACTATGCTTGTTGATTTCAGGATTGATTTATCTACAGGAAGAATGTCTTGAAACTGAGCACTGACAAACTGCAGTTAAGGTAACGACAGAAAGCAACCTCATAAGATGTCAAAAAAGAATCACTAGAGTTAACAAAAATGTAGTTGAGCTGCAGGAATATATAGATTAGTTGAGTCAGTGGAGCAGTACAACCTGTCTTCCAATATGTGAAAGGCTGTCATGTGGAAGATGGATTAGACATGTACTGCACAGCTCCACAGAGCAGAAATATTACCTCACACGGCTTGGTCCAAGGAAGGCCTATTTTACACCTCACAAGAACTGGTGCTTTTTTTTTTTTTTTCCCTATAATCAGAACAATGAAGTCCTAGGTTGTTTCTTGAGGTAAACTTCTATCATTTGCTTTGAGAAAAGCCTGGATTGGTGTCATTTTTAAGAGTAAAGTATTGGTTGAAATATATAACTTAGTACTCTAATATAATGCAAACTTAAAGTTGGAAAAATCCTCCAAACATTGGTGAATATTGTTATCATCTATATCCATAATTTACATTTGTGGACTACTGAGGGAAAAAAAGAAACCAGACACTAAGTGAGATTTTCAATGATGTGCTCTTTTAAGGAGGAAAAACAATCATAATTATAAAACTCTTGGCAATAAATTTTTAAACTATTTTTAAATGGTGAAATACCTATAATTTCATAAAGTAACTTTAAACATTTATACTATTTTACTTATATAGTATTCCATTATATATAAACATAATATCATCTATATACAAATGTAAATATTTTATACACGTACTTAATTTCAATTTATATTATCTGATTCCTTCAAAATTTGGCAGAAACTCAGCAAAGCAGCAAAGGATAATTTAGATTAAAGAAATAAAAGGCACTAAAGAAAAGTTAATAGGCATACATCTAAGATTTAACATCATATACTGATCATGATGAAAGTGAGTGGAAAAATAGGAATGAAGGGCCTAGAAACTGGTCAAATTGTCACATTATAATTATCATCACCACCACTACCATATCAACTCCACTCTATATGTTACTGTATTATCTGCAATTATTTTTCTTTAAATTAAATTTTTAAAGATTTACTTATAAACTTTTTTGAAAGTCAAAGTCACAGAGAAAGAGAGAAATCTTCCACCCACTGTTTCCTTCCCCAAATGGCCCCAATGGTCAGAGCTGAACCAGTCTGAAGCCAGGAGCCAGGAACTTTTAAATTTCTCACACGGATACAGGGGCCCAAGCACTTGGCAAATCTTTCACTATTTTTCCAGGCTCGTTAGCAGGGAGCTGGATCAGCAGTTGATCAGCCAGGACTTGAATCAGTGTCCAATTTGGGTGCCAATGGTGCAGGCAGTAGCTTCAGTCATTATGCCAAGGCACTACCCACTATTATTCTTGTTAATTTATTATTGCAGCACACTCTACTCTTCAGTTTAGAACATTTATTTTCTCATTTAATCAATTGATTATTTAAGTATTTTATTGTTATTTGAAAGGTAGAGTTTCAGAGACAAGAGACTGAGAAAAGAAGATCTTCCATCCTCTAATTCACTGCCCAAAGGGTTACAGCAGCCTGAGCTGGTGGTCAATTTGAAGCCAGAGTCAGGAGCCTCTTCTTGCTCTCCCATGTGGAAGTAGAAGTCCAAGAGTTTGAGTTGTTCTCTGCTTTTTTCCCAGGCTGTACTCAGCAAGCTAGATTGGAAGTGGAACAACACAGACTTGATTTGGATGCAACCTGGTGGATACTGAGTTAGTACTGTTGTTTTGGTAAGACCAGGACAACACGTTGAACCAAAAGTGAATTCTCCCCTAGCTTTCTGCATAGCAGTTTGCTGTTTTTTCTGCTTCAGAAATTTGGCCTCAGTTCACAAAATGGGAGTGGATGTGCCGTTAGTGGGGATTTGGGCCATGAAATCCACACTATTCCCACACCCGGTTTCTTGGGGTCTGTCATTCTGCTTCTGCCAATGGTGGGCTCAGACAAATCATCAGAACTTGAAATTCTATGGCTGGACTCACCTCTGGCATTCCTGGTGAACTCCCTTTCCCACCTGACTGTCTGTGGTGTTTTTCTTGCTGGTACCTGCTGGCACCTGCTGGCAATTAGGTCTGGGTGCAACCTGAGCCTATTTTGGATGGACTCCTTGGGATGCTCAGTCAGCATTGCTCTCATGGTAGGAACAATGCAGTGTATTTATCTGGAAGCGAGTTCTCTATGAATGAATGAATAAATAAAGTGGGGCAACCAGGTTAGGAACCAGCACTCCAGCACCATCAGTGGAGACAACGTACTTTGATACAGTACTGACCCTTAATCCAATGATTTTAGAAACAGAGAAACTGGATGGAGAACTTGGATTGTACCTAGGTCTGTTCTGATGGCCTATCCCATATTATCATTCTAAAGGACTTGATATACGTGAGATCGGTACAAATAAACCATTATTCATAAATGTTTTATCTTTAAGTCTGTAAAACTATCCTTTTTATTACAGTTCATGAAACCTGAATTTCATTTTTTTAGTGTTGACTGAGAACAGTTAACATATTTGACTAATAGGTTAAATGAAGATTCAATGGAACTTAGAAAGCAGGAATGAAACAGATTTTCGAAAAGGAAGAATTTGGCAGGGGAACATTTGATGAACTGGTAAGGTGCCACTTTCAGTGCTCACATTGTTCTCAGAGTGCAAAGACTCATGGTGGCTCCATTTCTGATTTCTGGTAAGGCAAACCCCGGGAAGCAGCAGATGGAAGCAGAACTACCTGGATCCCTGCCAGTCATGTACACGACCATGGTGATTTTGGGGCTCCTGGCTTTCATTTGGCCTGGCCTATTTCTTGCATTTGCAGGCTTATTGGCTTGAGTTGTCTTTGTCTCTCCCCATTTCTCTCCTTGTGTCTTTCCCTGTCAAGCAAATGAAAATAAAATGAATGATTTTTTTTTTCAAAACTGATGACAAATTCCATGAAAATAAAAAGGCTTGTTGGAACAAACACTAACTATTAAATAATATTTTCAAATCAAAACATGGAAGGCATTTGCCAAAAAGATGAAAACATTAATCTTGAATCTAGTAAGTTAGCAATACATGATTCAAAAAACTTGGAGGAATATTTTTATCCTTAGGAAGTAGATATTATAGATAAATAAAAGAATCATACTTATGTAGTAAGATCAAATTTTCTTAATGTTGGAAAAATAAAGACTTAAGAAAGAGATAAACAAAAGTTTTCCAAATATCAAATGTGAGTAAACTGAGTCACTACACTATCTAAATGAAAACTGAAAAAAAAAAGGAGATTTAACATAATATGGGAAGAAAAGGTTGATGCCTTTTTGAAGCAAAAAACTAAATTTGGAATTTTTCACTGTTACTTGAAAGCACTCAAATATTTTATACTCTGCACAACAAAATCTCTCAGATGGAGATAAATTAGTGTAAATCATGCTCTGTTTAGTTTAATATGGTACTTCCGGTAACAGAAACTTGATGTGTGCATACTAGATAACATTATGTAAAATGCCTTGATTAATAATAATTAAAATAATATGTGGAAAGATGGACTCTATGTGATTTTTCTCACAAATCAAGTTCAATTTAATAGTTCATCTGAATTTTAAATATTATAACTTAAATCATACTTTGGATGCTTACCAGCCTGAAAAATGAATCCCTGACATGTGATTAAATATGAAATAAAAGCCATGATAACTGAACAAATTTGAAAGACTAATTGTTGTGAATGTATTTGCTTAGAAATGGAAAATATATATATATTTTATCCAATACCTTGACCCAGACAAAGATGACAATGTTCATAAGACTCATCAGGCTTCCCTGAGCCTTCTTCACAAGTAAGCCTCAACTTTAGCTTATAAAGACTCGAACAAGCACTTTACAACATTTTACAGATGACTCTTGCAGTGCCTGCCTGTCCGAGAAAATTAAAATAACTGACAAGAAAATGTCCCATTTGTTCCTGCTGACATCTGAGAACTTGTCCTTTGGCTTGTTGGCTCTTGTAATTTACTGGATAGGAATGCAAAAGATATGAACACTTTGTACCAAATAAATAAGCCTACTCCATTATGTGTACAATAATACTGTTCACATTAGCCCAACTATGACATCAACCAAGGTGTCCATTATCAGAAAAACAGAGAAAGGAAATGTGATGCATACGTGTAGTGTAATACTAGCGAGTCATATAAATATTGGCATCCCACCATTCGCAACAAAACATAAGGAATTAGAGAAGATAATGTTGAATGAAGCATACTAGACAAAAACATAAACACTTTATGTTCTCTCTTATATAGAGGAGCTAAAAATCAAAACTCAAAATATGAACGTAAACACAGAATATTCATTACTTCAGCCTGTAAGGGAAGAGATTGGTAAAAAAGGAACTGGAATTAAAAAAAATAATAACAGGAAAGCTAGTTGTGGTTCATTAATCATGACAAACATACTACTATGAGAGGTTAACAGGGAATTTGGAATGATGGGCTATATAAAACTCGTATCTGCTTCACAAATTTTGTTACAGATTAAAAACCACCCTGAAACAAAATTTCAGAACAAATTGCAGAATCAGCTGGCCTAATTACATTTACACTAACTAAATTTTCGTAATTTTCACTTCACTCACTATATACGTCCCCTGGCTCTCCTCACTCTCATTCTCCAAGACCGAAAAAGAAGTTCATTACCTTAAAACACACTTTTGCTAAAGCAGAACTTAAGCTCCATTCATGCTAAGTATCTTTTTATTAGTTGATAATCACAAATCATATGTCCTCTATTACTTTCCTAGGCCAAAAACAGGGAGCTGGATGGGAAATAGAGCAGCCGGGATACAAACCACAGCCTTATATGAAATCCCAGCACATGCAAGGAGAGGACTTACCACTAGACTAGCATATCTGGCCCTAGAAGTTGTTATCTTTACCATTTTAACTCCTATGGCATGCTTTTCTTTTTTTGATATCATTAACATAGTTGGTGCAGATGCAAGACTATGTGTACCAGCAATTAGGGTGGGAAGGGCTGAGGAATAGGAGAAAATGGATGAGATGATTTGTTTCCAATTTTCTTTTACTTCTTCCTGTATCTGAGGAAAGGGAGTAAGAAAGAGAAGCCACACCCAGCATCCTAATCACATCAGTACCTGGTGATGGTGGATGGGCTACTGCCCATTTTTAAAGCATTGTTTATTTGATATAGAAGAAGAGAGAGATCTTGAATCTGCTGGTTCATTCTCAAAATGGCTAAAACTGCTACGGTTGGGCAGAACTGAAGCTAGGAGCCAGGAGCTCCACAAAGGTCCTCCACGTGGATGACAGGGGCCCAAGGACTTGGAATATGTTCTGCTACTTTGCTAGATACATAGCAGATAGCTACATTGGAAGCAGAGCAGCAGGGACTCAAACTGAGGCCATATTGGATGTCTTCATTTAGGCAGTGGCTAAATCCTGTACTGGTCCCTTATAGTACATCTTGTGTTCAATTAATTGACATCCTTAAATGACCATGATCAAGGCTGGAATATATACTATAATCTGTAATATTGAATTAAATGAATTAGAAAAATACAATTAGCATAACATTTTAAACAGATGGACCGATGCAGTTATGAAAAATTGTGAGCAGATAAGCTGAAAACAGGTACAGATAGTGCAAGGTATTCTCCAGGTCACCACTGTAGTGGCTATTAAGACTTTATCAATATTGAGGAGGATAGAGAAAGATGTGTTCATTATTAGATCTTTGAAAAATTCTAGAGACGCCCACAGTCATATACAGAATATAGTAAGCATTCCTACATTTTTTTCTTTCTAGTGCTAACTTCAGTGTGGATATTTACATTTCAAAAGCACTTTACTTCTGATCATTATAATAGGGGATGAATTTTGCTGTTATTATAGCAGAAAACTAGCAAATATTTTGTAACAATTGATTCATTTCATCCTAATAATAAACCATAAAATATTACCAAATCTAATGGTGACTGAAACTCAAATCAAGCTGTTTCCCATTAGAGCACAGACAAGTGCTTAGTGTAACTGTCCAGCTTGTAGTTCTTACAATTAGTTTCTGATTTTCATTTACACCCGAGAGTGCTTGTTAAACCTGCATTAGTGGTTCCATCATTCCTCTATCCCTCCCTCAGTTTCTGATAGTGCATCCCCAAATAAGAGTTTTAATATATTTATTTCACTAAACAAAAAGTGAATTCTTGGTAGTTGAAGATAGTTTAAACCAGCATAGTGTGTTGCAGCATGCCTAAATTTCAGATAATATGCAGCATAATGTTAGGTCTGATAGGTTTTATTATTTCCAGAAAGGATGATTCAAAATCTGCAAGCTGTGTATTTAGAAGGAATTAATAATTTCCAAACTGACAGTGGCTGTAATGGAAATAATAACAAACGTACCATTTCCAAATGGGTTGGCACCTACAAATGGAAGATAAGGATGAGGAAAACTGCTTCCTGTCATGTCCTTTATGAACAATAGCACTCACAACTTCAAAACAAGCGCATTATTTTGTGTTTTGTAAATGTGGCGACATGTATCTTTTTTTTTTTGTCAGAACTGCAAAAGTTCAAAATGCACTAGACCTAATAAAAAGACAGTATTTTCTGTTTGTATTTTGAAGCAGAAATGCATAAACAGCAAATGGTTCATTACTGTGTCTAAAGTTAAGTTTTAGAATATTAATTGTTTCTAGGCCAAGTAGAAGATGGATAGTTAAGACAATTTAGTTTTCTAAAGTTACATATGTCCTGCGTGGCCTTCATTAGCCTTAACCATTTAGTAATTATCATTAACTATCTCCTAGCTGTACCTCCCCCTCTTAAAGCAAATAAATGTGATACATCAAAATGAAGCTTTTCAAAAACCTAAATAAGCAAGCTACAGGAAAAACTAATCACTAATTATAGTTACATTCACATAGTCCATTCTTGGCTATTAAATATAAATTTATACCAATACTTTAAACTTTGTCTTCCTTGGATTTTATATAGACACAAGGTAGTTTCATGTTTCATAGAGATTATAGGCACACATTCTACTAGGGAATTGCACAGATCATTTTTTGAATGTGGGTATGTGCTTGTGTGCATGTGTGGATGCATATGTGCATAAAGTATTCAAACCTGAGATTAAAGCCAGGTGATCTTATCTCATTTTACATCTCATCGAAACATATTCAGCAAATTATTAATATTTCTTCATAACACAATGTATTATAATTTCCTGTTCTATTCTCATTTGTTCTTTTCTGCCAAAGCTCAGTCTTTTTATTCACATTTTCATCCAAATTCTCATCAATCATGAGGCAATATTGTCAAAGTTTCATCTCTTGATTTCCTTCTTGAGGCTATTTGAAATGTTTCACTATCTCAACTTTCATCAGCTTTCCTTTAATTTATATGTGTTTTTTTTGAATTGTTATGAGTTTTTCATGACTTTGCCAATCCACTATATTCATAGGTTTCTACACCAACAAGTTTTGGAAAATTTTTGTTGCTCAAGATAGTGGTCTTAAAGTACTCGGATTAAAAATTCTATCACTAAAATTTTACGCAGACACAAGATCATGTGTAGATATGTGTAGGGCCATTCTGATGGTCTGTGAAAAGCCAGTGGAAACGAATGTCTCAGAAGCATAAGCTCCTTTTGGTTCATCCTGTGCCCATTTCTGTCTTTGCACCTCATCCCACATGCCTTATCATTCTACAGTGCATTGTTTGGGCTAATCTCTTTATTCCTTTATTCAAGAAATTATGTGACAACACAAAGCTCAGCAGAAAGAGGTACTTAACATTTTATTTCAAATACATTTGGAGCACTTGCTAAAAATCCAGAATTGCCTTTCATGCTAATTATTAAAACTAATAAGCATGACACATAGGCAAAATTTACCTACAGTGGTATGCCAAAGTAGGCCAACACTGGTTTTTCACAGGCAATTACGTGAATTTCATCCAAACTCCACTATGTGATGTCATGATTTTACAACAAATAATTCAATTTTTTGAAAAATCTATCGCATATTCAGCAATATGCCACTGTACACATATTTTCTTTAAAGAGAACATATAAATTATGAAGCTGATATCATAAGATGAAAAATGGCTTGAATAAAATATTATTTGCATTAAATGTGTTACTATATATCTCCAAAGTACGATTTCATGTTTACTGTGTTTCAGCACTTAGTTGATGGACCACTCTGTTGTTCCTTGTCATTTTTAGTGGCTTTTTTTGTTAAGTAAAACGTCTCCTTTTTAATCCCATATGTTCAATTATTACACTATTATTAAAACTTTATTAACTATAACATCTGCAATTTCTTAATGCTAGGCTTGAAAAGATCTAACTTGCCAAAATTAGAAGTCAAGTAGATATAACCACTAAGAAGGAAAAATAATGAATAGAAGTATATCATGTCATCTGAATTATTTTGTATAATCCATTACGCTTATTTAAGGTCACAAAAATACCCGGGGCATTCGTTTTAATCAATTTTTACTAGAGTAAGATGAAAATGAAGAAAAAAGGGTTCAAGCCATATACTGAGAAGTCTCAAATTATACTTTCAGTGTATTATTTAAGTAATAGAATTCATTGTGCAATTTTTAAAGTATCAGAGAGAGTGCTATCGCATCTTGGACTATTAGGTCAGCAAAAATATCTTCTACAAAATAGTCTCCTACTCAAACATTTGCATTGTATGTAGCACATCACTTGAAGATGAATCTATTTAAATGCAAATGTACAACCACAAAGCAGTGAAACCAAATTATATACAAACAAAGCTGGTTGAAGAAATTGAGTAGTTAAGCATTTTCCAATCAAATTCAAAGACAGATTTGTTTCCTTTCAGAAAACACTACTTAGCAAAGTTTAAACATGCTTTTTCTAAGGATTGTTATTGAATTACATTATATAATATGCCCGTAGCATCAAAACTATATTTTGAACAAGCTTCCTTGCTTTTGACATACTTTGTAGTCTAGATTCATACTGTAGCCATAAAAAATCTGTCATTTGATTTGTGTATTTTCATGAGGATGTTGGATTGTGAAAAAGAATTTGGAAAGGGCCCAGGACGATGGCTGAGTGGTTAAATCCTCTCCTTGCACATGGCAGGATCCCGTATGGGCTTCAGTTTGTGTCCTGGCTGCTCCATTTTCCATCCAGCTCCCTGTTTGTGGCCTGGGAAAGCAGTGGAGGATAAAGCCCTGGGACCATATACACCCATATGGGATACCTGAAAGGAGCTCGTGGCTCCTAGCTTCAGACTACCTTAGCTCCAGTCATTGCAAACATTTGGGCAGTGAACCAGTGAATGAAAGTTCTTTCTCTCTGCCTCTCCTTCTCTTTGTAATCTGCCTTTCAAATAAAAAATAAAACAAAATAAAGTAAAATAAAATAAATCTTGGAAAAAAAAAAAACAAAGAATTTGGGGAACTACCAGCCAGATAAATCAACTCACAGTGACATGTGTATCTTCTCCTATGATGCAAAACAATAAATGAGAGTCAAAAATAAAGGAAAAATAAATTTTTAACATTATGAGGTTATAAAGATGTATTGTTCCAGTATTTAAAATAAAATCTAAAGAGTATTAAATATGTGTAACACTATTGTTTTTACACTCCTAGTTAATCTTCCATCTGTATTCCATGTGGGTCCTTGTTCATGTCCTGTTTACTCTGCTTCCCATGCAGCTACCCCCTTATGCCCTAGTAAAGCAGTGTGGGATGATCCTCAGCCTAGGGACTCTGCACTCATACAGGAGACCCATGCGAAATTCTTGGTTTATGGCTTCAGATCATCTTTATTCTGGCCATTTTAGCCATTCGGAGAGTGAACCAGCAGATGGAATATCTTTCTCTGTCACTACATCTTTCCTTCTTTCTGTAAATCTGCCTTCCCAATAAAAATAAAGCTTTAAAAAAATAAAAGGAAAAGATGCAAAATTTAAATTAGACCCCCAAAACATTCTTGTTATTAATATGATGAAAACTGCAGATGTTGAATGCCTCATCTGGTGCTATCTCCCTCAGATAACGAAACAACTCGAGGAATCCAGGGCTCAGAAGATCTCGCCTGGTGCCTTGTTTTGGCTGCTCTTGTATTACAATGATTTTGACTGAGCATTAACTGAATTAGAAATAATTTTTAATTTTCTAATTTTTACAGGTAATGAACATAGATTTGATTACATCTGTCCTTAGTCTGATGACTATCACATAAAGTTTAACTTTCTAAAACCTAGAGATTTTACTTTCCTTCAGAATAGTTATTTCAAGAAAACGTTGGAACTGTGTAAGTATTCTAGCATTGCTTAATTTCTTTCTCAGTCTTCTTCCACTGTAATTGCTGTCAGTTGTATTTTATAAATCACAAACACAAATCATTCATATTACCTTTTAGTCACACGTCAATTTGAGCAAAAGCATTGTTTTTCACCTGGGACCTTCCCTCCTCATTCAACATACTTGGTTCTGAACTGGATCTCACTGTTTTTCTCAAATTAAATCTATCCTCCATGGGTGAACATTTTCTACCAGTGTTATTGTTATTTGAAGAAGTATTTCATAGACTCTGGATTTGACAAAAGATTGTAAAATGTTGGTCAAGTTAAATATCGTTTTTACATATACTTAAATACGGACAAATTAACATGGAAAGAATTGAAACATGATTTTAATGTCTAAAAGTGATTGTTATGACTCCCTTTTTAAAACAAATTTAAAGATTGTATTTTTATTACAAAGTAGATATACAGAGAGGAAGATCTTCCATCCGATAATTCACTCTCCAAGTGAGCACAACAGCTGGTGCTCAGCCAATCTGAAGCCAGGAGCCAGGAACTTCCTCCAGGTCTCCATGTGGGTGCAGGGTCCCAAGGCTTTGGGCCATCCTCGACTGCTTTGCCAGGCCACAAGCAGGGAGCTGGATGGGAAGTAGAGCTGCCAGGTTTAGAATTGGGATCCTGGTGCATTCAAGGCGAGGACCTTAGCTTCTAGGCCATCGCACTGGGCCCCATGACTCCTTTAAATGTTTCTATTTTACTTGATTGTATGAGAATATTCTGCTCAATCTATGTGAATGGTTTTTAACAGCTCATTTATTTTAGTTCCCTACCACTGTTATATTCAGTGCATTTTACTAAACAAAGATAACATAAATGTTTTTCATAAATAATTTCAATAATTCTGACATAAGAATCAGAAGTCCAGAATGAGAAAGAAAAATGATTTTATGCATTTAATGTTATTCCTCTTACCTTTTTAGGACTAGCCAATTCCTACCACTTTAATGATACTATCCCTAAATGAGTATCTAACAATGTACATTTTTCCCCCAATTTGAAGTGAGAGGGAAAAAGGAGCACATCAAATAATGGAATTCCAAACTTGGGCTCTTCTAAAAAATAACTTGGGATCTTTTATGTGGTACAACATGTGTTTTTTTGTGTGTATTTTAATTTGAGTTTCTCATTTTTCTATCAAAGTTGCAGCTTTCTCTTGTATATGAAATACTTACCCATTACCATTGCTCATTGGTTCCTTCAATAAAATGCAGTGTTTTTACTATATGTGTAAATATATATATATATATATATATATTAACATTTAAATCCATGATTTTCCCTTTTCACTCGGTGTAAGAATTCTAAAGTTCCTAGAAAAACGATAGGTAAGGAGTGATAACCAAAGGCTCTCTAGCCCCCGCCAAGGTGCTTGACAAATGATTTAAAAGAGCACACACACACACACACACACACACACACACACACACAAATTGCAGCACCCTTTGAGTGAAGGAATTATGCTGTGCTTTAGTAAGGTGCATGATATGTGCATGTGTGTGTGTGAGTGTGTGTGTGTAGCACCCTTTGAGTGAAGGAGTTTTACTCTGCTTTTAGGTGCATTATTTTCCAAATCCAGTGTGCTGAGTGCGATCATCGTCTATAAAAACAAGCCATACATTTTGTTGGATCTGGCCAGGAAATGGTCTAAGAAGAAAAATCAATAGTTACCTTTTGGATTCATCACAAATACCAATTATTGATTTTTTAATAGATGTTCTCATTAGTTAGGAATTCGGAAAATCATATTCTGGAAGTGTGTAACAATGTTACGGAGAAACCACATCAACACAATGAACAAAGTGTCACCATTTAAAAATTCTAAGCCAAGAAACCTGCCAAAGAGATGCTCAAGGAAAAATAACATCCAATGTTTTCCGTGGTTACATTCTTAGAAATATAATTTGCTTCAATCTTGAGGATAATTAGTTTTGGGGGGCTCCAAAATGAGATTTCCAATACTTACAACTCTTGGCCCACATAATAAAACTGTCAACATGTGTGTCAATTAATGCCAATTGGAATGTGAACACCTATTCACTAGGAACTGAACTGAAACCACCAACTAATTTCACATAGGCCATTGAACAGTAATGACTTTCCATCACTTACAGCCTGAACTACTTTCAAACTAGTGACCCAGAAATGAAAGGCTCTGTATCCCATTATCATTTCCCTGGGAAACACTGTTCCCTTGAGTTCAGTAACTTCTAAATGATTTATTGGCTGTAACAGATTTTCTACGTAAAATAGAAAAGTAAAAATTTCACTAAAAATTACATTTAAAATTTCACATATTAAAAGATCTAATGATAGTTTTAACAGAAGTTATTAAAAGTAAGATATACCTAAAGATGTTGAAGAAAGCAATACTGTCAACCTTAATTTTTTATTAACTTATATGAAAAGTAGAGTAATAAAAGAGAGAGAGAGAGAGAGAGAGTGTGTGTGTGTGTGTGTTTCTGTAACTGGTCCAATTCCCTACCAGCCTTTGAGGTGAGGGGTAGCTCGTGTTAAAGCCAGAAGCCAAGATGTCCAATCAGGTCCCCCATGAGGATGGCAGGAAATCAGCAGATATGAAGAGGCTTATGATCAAAGACTATATGAGGAAAAGGAACTGAGGGGTGAAAGTGATGCTGTTGAACACACAGCAGTGTTAGTTATTCTACCAACAGTTTTTCTTTCTTGCTAACAAATATCACAATTTATATCTATAAATGTATTTATGTAATCACACAGGTAACATCTTTTCATCAACATTTACTTTGTACAGAAACAGCTGATTACTGAAGCTCCATTGCACCTGAACTTTCTCCATACATCAGCAAATATTGGCTGAATGAACATGTGTATTAATGAAAATTGTTTCAAAATGCTGAACCAATGTTTGATTTCTCTCAACTGACATGATGATGAAACATAACAAGTATTACATTATGTTGTATGCAAATTGAAACATATATTAATTATATTTACATTTTTCAGTTTACTTCTTTTGTTATACATTATATTCATTTGTTGTGTGACGTTACACAAAATATTTTCTAGTTATAAATTATAATAGCTATGTAATCCATTACGTTTTTAAAGATTTATTTTATTTATTTATGTTAAAAGACTTCGTTATTTTTATTGGAAAGGCAGATTTACAGAAAGAGAGACAGAGAAAGATCTTCCATCCGCTGGATCACTCCCCAAATGACCACAATGGCCAGAGCTGAGCTTATCCGATGGAAGGATCCAGGAGTTTTTTTCTGGGTCTCCCACAATGGGGAAGGGTCCTAAGGCTTGCGCTATCCTCTGTAGCATTCCGAGGCCACAGGCAGGTTGCTGGCTGGGATGTGGAACAGCCAGGACATGAACAGGCACCCATATGTGATCCCAGTGTATGCAAGGTGAGGATTTAGCCACTAGATTTATTTATTTTTATATGAAAGGCAGATTTACTGAAAGAGAGACAAGAGAGAGAATCTGCTGATTGATTTTCTAAATGGCCACATGGTCAGAACTGAGCTGACCTGAATCCAGGAGCTAAGGAGCCTCCTCTTGGTTTCCTAACTGGGCACATGGATGTCCGGTTTGGGGCCATCCTCAGTTGTCTTCCCAGGTCACAAGCAGAGAGCTGAATCAGAGGTGGAACTGCTGAGACAGAAACTGGTGCCCTACAGAACGCTAACAATGCAAGTGGAGAATTAGGTTGCTTTGCTAATATGGAGGCCTCTCCATCCCCCCCTTTTTTGTTATCACTGCATTTCATTGTCAGGGCAGGATTTGCTTGGTTACCATTTTGCCAATACAGATTTTTCAAGGCACTATGACACCAAATTAACATGCACTCTGATATTCTTTGCATCATTTTAACCTAAAAACATGCAAGGAAAAGTGTTCAATTATGTTTAAACACAAGGGATTACTTATTAATTTACAAGTCATTTTATTACATGATTCTTATATCTAACCAGTTAAAATTGGGTTTTTTTGTCTAAATTACATAAGAGCTGATAGAAGCTAGAACAAATCATGACTCTACAAGTCATCTCTCTTAACTATAAAATAGTATTTACATTCCACTCATGGTTATAAAGAAATCATTTTCATTAACCAATAGTGTTGCTGAAAATGAGAGACAAATAGACAAATTAGGCAATTTAAATACATGCAAACAGGACAATATTCATATGAAAATAGCATGGAAATTTTCGTCAAGACATCAGGAGAAAATATTGTTCATTGAGAATTACCAGTATCCTGCAAACCATGATGCACTCGAGGACATTTTCTGCATCCCTGAATGTAGTAAACAAGTTGTAAAGAAAAGTTCTAGGCAATTATCAATTATACAGAAAAATTATAAAGAATTATCAAGGACAGACCAAAACTATGACTGGCTCTGCTAGCCCGTGGTTTAGAGGCTAAGGGACAGGAAGAGAAGAGGTACAGAATTTATAATCTGAACTGTTCTAACTATACAGTTCTTCAATTTCATTAGTTTTCAGTTTTTAAAGTAATGGAATATATACCTTACACTAAAAGGTACTTTAAAATAATATTTTTGTATTCTAATTAATACTCTTGTTGGGGAGGAAAGCACTCAATCAGCATTCAGCACGTGTTTGCAGCTATTGATAATGGTGACTTGATCACTGGGGAAATGTTTTTTGCTTTTAAGGAATCTATGGATTATAAGAGGAGAATATATGTGCCATTTTATAATTATTTAAAAAATAACTATTCATTCCACATATTTGCCTGAATAATATGTAATATACATAAGGATAGATAGATATATATATATATAAACACAATTTTTAAATTACTTTAGACATGCAAATACAGCATTTTAAATGTGGAAATAGGTTGAATATTGTCAGGTTCATACACTTCAGCTCAAATCATTGATTAACTTTGCATAAAGTCAAACACAGAAAAGACGGTATTTCAGTGATAGAAAAATTTTAGTGGAATCGAGTGAAATTTTTAATTGTATGCCAATGAATACATGTGAGACAGGGATGACTTCATGAGCATGTGGCTACTGCAGCTGGCTAGACTTCATATTCAGCAGGACCCACATGTTTGAAGCTGACATGCCTCCTTGAGAGTTTTAATAATTTTATCTTTGATTTTGTGATTCTTAAATCAAATGCTATGGAGTATGGATCCTGAGTAGAAGAAGTAATATATGCCCTAATGGCTAGTTCCTTGCATCCCACTTATACATAATGTTTGTAACATATCATGGGCTGTCAGTGTTCACTGGCATCCGCTGTACGTTGCTGAGGTCTCAGTACAACTCAGACGCTTCCAAGGAATAAGCATTGTATCTACAACTGAGTGAGGACCCGGAGGCCCAGATTGGCCACACTTCGTTCAGAAAGAAGGTCAATGGCAACTTAATGGATAAACCTTAATACATCCTTTCTTATTCTTCTTTTCTATGATATGTAACAGTTTACACAGAATACAATTAAATATAAAATGAAGCAGGGAAAGGGCAACACACGTGTCCTTCTGACTTCCGTTCTTATTTAACAGATCAGTAAGCCTAACATAGACAGTGGACTGAAACAGCAAAAAGAAGACAATCCACACACTGGAAAGTCATGTGTGCTGCTTCAGTGACTCCTAGGAGTTTGGCAAATGTATTTTAGTGTCTGGGGACAAGATTTGTCTACTTTTTAGAAAGGGGAAGCGATTTCAAGAAGTTAAGTGTCTAACTTTCATAAGTTGTCACGGCAATTCTAAACTGTCATGGTGTCAGAAAGAGTGAATTTTACTATGCTAATGTATTGTAATGGAGATTAGTGAGCATTTAGGTTTCCTTTAAGTTCAATCAAGGTACCATCTTAGATCCAGCTATTTGGATCGGCTTGTTTTGCTTGAATTTTATTTTCATATCATTTTCTGAATAATGGTTTAGCTCATTCTATTTTAATAAGAAAGAGGTATCTTAGAAATAATTGAGCACTGGGCCCAGCACGTTAGCGAGGCAGTTAAGTTCTCGCCTTGAACACTGCGGGATCCCATGTGGTCCGCCGGTTCTAATCCCGACAGCTCCACTTCCCATCTAGCTCCCTGTTTGTGACCTGGGAAAGCAGTTGAGGATAGCCCAAAGGCTTGGGACCCTGCACTGGTGTGGGATACCCAGAAGAAGTTCCTGCCTCCTGGCTTTGGATCGGTGCAGCATCAGCCACGGTGGTCACTTGTGGAGTGAATCATCGGACAGAGGATCTTCCTCTCTGTCTCTCCTCCTCTCTGTGTGTCTGCCTTTCCAATAAAAATAAATAAATCTTTAAAAAAAAAAAAAGAAGTGAGCAATAGGATACCAAATGTATAACATTGTTGAGCCTCCATATGAATTAAATGTTGTTATATCCACATTTTAAAGTGAACATTGTAAAATATAAAGATGATAAACTATTTAAATTTTTCATTTTCAGTTATTTCACATATTATTCCATAAGAAATAACCTTTGACACATTGAACGATAGAATGCAGAAAAATAAAAAGTTCTCATATTCTGTACATTTATGATCACATATTCCTGCTATTTTGAAATGCAATTCTATAGTGATAAATAAGAATTTCCAGTCTTAGCCATTTTAAAATATATAACTCAGGGGCTTTAAATACATTCATAAAACTGAATCATCATTATCATCATTTAATTCTGAAATATTTTCATAAATTTTGATGCAGATAGGAATCCCACACATGTTGAGCAGTCATTCTTCAGGCCCTTGTCCCTGGCAACCATTAATGTGCCTTCTCTGCATATCTCCCTTTTCTGAACACTTATTGTAACTCTGCAATATGTGGCTATTTGTGTCTGGAATTTTTTTTCCGATTTTTGGACAAACCTCTAAAATGATGCCCTAGGCCCATCAAAATTGAGTTTAAATTTGCTTATCCTGTGAAAAGGATTTATATTAGGGAGAGATCAGATATCTAAGCTGCCCTGTTTCAATTCATGAAAGACAGCACAGATGTCTTTTAAATTATTAATGTGAGGAATTTATATGGGCCTTTAATGTAAAATCCACTTAAGTTCTTTTTTTTAGGTCAAATAAAATCTTGAGCTGTTTAGTTGAGTAGATAAATTTTTATGAAGAAGGTAGAGTCAGTTGAAGTTTCATGACCTCAATCTTTACACTTTGAAGAAATTCTATAGCTGAATTCACACAAACACTGTCAAAGGAAAATTTTCCTAATATTCTTTTTTGAAATCTATTTTGCTGTACGATATCGTTTAAAATCATGATTTAGGAGTCTGTGTTGTGGCACAACGACATAGGCTGTCATCTTCAGTGCCAGAAAATGGCATATTGCAGCATGTTCAAATCCCTGTTGCTCAGCTTCAAATCTGCATCCCTAATGAGGACAGTGGAGGATGGAGCAAGTACTCCGGACCTTGCCATCCACGTCAGAGACATAGACGGAGCTGCAGAAGCCTCCTGGCAGACAATTAAGCACTGGAAGGACGAGCCTTCCCTCCCTCTCTGTCTCTCTCCTCTCTCTCTCTCTCTCTCTCTCTCTCTCTCTCTCTCTCTCTCTCTTCCTCCCGCGCGTGGGTGCACGCGCGCTCATCCTCTATTACTCTGACTTCCAAATAAAATCAAACACAATAAAATAAGATCTTCACTTACACTAATATACATACTAAGATTCTGTGTTTTTACTTTGGAAAATAAAGAAAGAATAATGTTTAGACTATATAAGCTGTCACTTGTGCAGAATCATGATTTCAAAAAAAGCAGTCACATCAATAAACTGGTATGAAGGATGGGTAAAAACGTTCACCTGGCTAACCCTATCCCTGCAAGTGCCAGCGTCCATGTGGGTACTGCTCCACTTCCCATCCAGTTTCCTGCTTGTGACCTGAGAAAACAGCAGAGGATGCTCCAAGGCCTTGGGACCCTGAAGCTCATGGGAGACCTGGAAAAAATCCTTGGCTCCTGTTCCAGATAGGCTCAACTCTGTAAATCTGTCTTTCCAATAATAAAAAATAAATCTAACAAAAATAGAAATTGATACAATCTGGGATCCCGTATGGTACCAGTTTATGTCCTGGCTGCTCCACTTCTCATCCAGCTCTCTGCTGTGGTCTGGGAAAGCAGTAGAGTATGGTCCAAAGCCTTGGGACCCTGCTTCCACAGAGGGGACCGGGAAAAGGTTCCTGCCTCCTGGCTTTGCATTGGCTTAGCTCTGGCTGTTGCAGCCACCCAGGAGAATGGACCAGCATATGGAAGCTCTTTCTCACTGTAACTCTGCCTTTCCAATAAAAATAAAACAAATCATTGTGTGTGTGTGTGTGTGTTTTTAAAGTTGATCTGCTTTAACCTTTTCGTGGAGTAATGAATAACACCTGAAAGCATTTTTTATGAACAGCAAAGGTGAAGTAAAATTTATTATGGAATCATTAAGCACTGGGGATAGAATGAGATCGAAATCATTTTTTAAAGTGATTCATTTATTTATTTGAATCGGTTACAGAAAGGGAGATAAATAAAGAGGCATTAAAAAAGAGACACACAGGGCCCGGCGCGGTGGCGCAAGTGGTTAAAGGTCCTCGCCCTGCACGCCCGGGATCCCATATGGGCGCCGGTTCTAATCCCGGCAGCCCCGCTTCCCTTCCAGCTCCCTGCCTGTGGCCCGGGAAAGCAGTCGAGGACAGCCCAAAGCTTTGGGACCCTGCACCTGCGTGGGAGACCCGGAAGAGGCTCCTGGCTTCGGATCGGCATAGCATCGGCCCGTTGCGCTCACTTGGGGAGTGAATCATCGGACGGAAGATCTTCCTCTCTGTCTCTCCTCTCTGTATATCCGCCTTTCCAATGCAAAAATAATAAAAATAAATCTTTAAAAAAAAAAAAAAGAGACACACAGCTTCCATCTTCTCATTTATTTCCCGAAATGTTACGATGACCAGCTTAGGGCCAGGTCAAAATCAGGAGCCGGCAGCTTGATCCTGGTCTCTCCCTCGCTGGTGGGAGATGCTCAGGTCGTCACATCATCCTCTGTTGCTACTCAGAAACACTAGCCGTGAGCGGCATTAGATATGGATCAGCCGAGTCCTGAATCTGTGCCCGTTGGGCACAGCAATTTGGTTCACCTGGGCATATCGGGCAGTCCCAAGATATGCTTTGCAAAATCCTGTCACCTAATTTCATAAAATAATTGAGGCTCTGTGTTTAGTCACTTGATAGATATGTAATTTATTGAAATAATATTCAAGTCTGCCCTCTTCAAACACATATTAAAACACGCTAATGTATTTATTGTATTTGTATAATTCTTGCTAATTTTTCTTAATGTATTCATTAGTATAATTAGATGGCATGTTCTAACAATAAAAATGTTTCACCATAATACCACTTGCTACTTAATATAATTAGAACTTCCTACAAAAGTGCAGTGCTCTGGAAATCTTGATTATGTTATATTTTATTAATTTGCCGCTGGTAGATGTGATCTTAATCCGTAATTCTTTTCATTTTTTTAAATCTAGAAGTTTACTATCAATTAATCCACTTAAGTCTCCAATTTTAAAGTGTTAAGCTATTCTACTGTGATTAGAAAGAATACTTTGAAATCATTAATGTTTGTTTACAGTTGTCGATCAAAAATTGTAATGTATTAATCCCTTGTTTTCATGTGAAGCATGAAGATGAACATAAATCATGGGGAAATTAAAGGACAACTTGTTTTTTATTATATTCTCCATCCTTTGATTTTTGCTGCCTTAGCTGGCACCTTATATTAAGCACCCTCATTAGGGTACTGTAGTAAAATGAGTTTGTGATTTATACATAAGAGATTTTACAGGCATCTTTGCAAATAAAATGTATATAAATGAAAACCCTTTGGACAGCTGTTTGAATACTACAGTTAAAATGACAGATCTGTAAGCTTTTCAAAGTATTTCAAACCAAAGAATCAAGTATAAGCTTCACAGGCAACTGGAATTTAAAATTCACCAGTAACCAAAATATTCATTTTAAAATATGCTCTAGGGCCCCCGGCGATGGCCTAGTGGCTGAAGTCCTCACCTTGAATGCGCCAGGATCCCACACGGACGCCGGTTCTGATCCTGGCAGCTCCACTTCCCATCCAGCTCCCTGCTTGTGGCCCGGGAAAGCAGTCGAGCACAGCCCAAAGCCTTGGCACCCTGCACCTGCGTGGGAGACCCGGAACAGGTTCCTGGTTTCCGGCTTTGGATTGGCATAGTATCGGCCATTGCACTCACTTGGGGAGTGAATCATCGGACCGAAGATATCTCTCTGTCTCTCCTCCTCTCTATATATCCAACTTTCCAATAAAAATAAACAAATCTTAAAAAATAAATAAAATATGCTCTTGTATTTTCCCTTTCTCGATGTCTACATTTGGCTTCCATGGGCACTGAGTGAAAGGAAATATTTTAGCTGTATATCACCATGGGGTGAATTGATCAAAGTAGCCATCTAATTTTTTTCTTAGGTGTTTATTTATGGCTTAATAAGCTATAGTACCTGAAGCCAACTATTACAAAGAAGCATAGGTTCTGGACTCTTTTCTTGTAGATGTGTTTCTTATAGAAGTCCTTAGAATGAGCAAAACCGTGTCACTTCCCAATGTAAGAGTGTGCTCAATTTAACTGACACAGAGAGAAAAAGACAGGGAGAAAGTTTTCATCATACACACACTAACAGCTAGGCGAGGGGAGCTCAATCCAGGCTTTTCCATGAAAGGAAAAAACAAACAAATGAACAAACCACAAAAAATGACTTGATCTGTCACTGCTCTAAATTCTGAGTTAGCAAGCTGGAATCAAGAGCCAGAGCTGGACAGCAAACCCAGGCATTTCAGTATGGGACATAAACACCTCAATGTTCAGCTAAACACCTGTCCTACTGAGATGTCTTTGATTACTTACTGCTCATCTCACTGGTCACATACTACTTCAGATAATTGATTTATGATTTAGTCTTGATGGCTTGTATATTTCTGGAATTTATCCTTTTTCAAAATTACCAGTTTTTAGCATGCAATTCTTCATATTAGTCTTGTGATTCTTATTTCTGTGGAAACAATTGTTTATAACTTGTTTCAATGTCTGTTTTTATATGATGTTTTGTTTTACTTAACTTAGAAAAAGATACTACTTAGTTGTTTAAAATTAACAATATAATACCCCAATTAAAAATGGGCTTAGAGCTTGAATAGACATTTCACTATTAAAGGCATAAAAATGAGAAATGGTTATAGGGAGACATGCTTATAACGCTTAGCTGTCAGGAAAGTGAAAATCAAAACTACAGAGAGATACCACTTCACACCTGTCAGGATGACTAAAACTCAGAGACAAGTGGTGCAGTTGCAGAGAAATTTAAGCCTTTACACTCTGATGATAGGAATGCAAAAGGATAGAGCAGATACGAAAATGGCGTGACATTTCCTCACAAAGCTAATATCAGGTGACTTCATGAAGTTTGTGGACGAGCAGAATTAAAAGGTGATTGTTTCACGAAAACATTTTTAATTCCATGTTTTGCTTTGTCATAACATACATTTTCCATGAACTTGATAATGACCTCTTTGAATAAGAAACATAGGATTTAGCAATCCAACTTCTGATATTCACCTGAAATAAGTCATTAGATTGAGTGTGTTTCCAGCAATCATAATGCTCATTATAATACTATCGCAATAAGCAAAGCTCTTGTTTTAGGGCTTTGCCAATTGTAACTTTTACCCAAGTTTAAGAAATCACTACACAATTCTTCATGGATACCCATGACAATTTTACTGCTGTAAAAGCAATAAACAGCTGGGTGAATGAGTCTCAATGGACCTTGCAGAGAGGAAAAGTTAAGTAGGAACAAGTCTATAATATAATAGAGTTGGTTTGTTGGTCCAACAAATTGAGAATTCCAAAGTGACTTTTGATGAGAAGACTGTTAGGTCATAGAGAAGTTTCTAGCTGACTCTGGTCTTCACTTGTAGAAACAGCTGTTTCCTAGTGCAGCTAGATAAGATATTTTGACTTTGTCCCTGTATTTAATCTGAGGAGTTTGAAGTACAATTAATTGGATCCTGCCGTTTTTTTAAGATAAGGACAGAGCAATCTAATCCAGTACTATTTATTTATATTTTATCATTTTATTTCTGTTTTTAAGCTTTACTTATTTGTTTAAAAGGCAGAGCTATAGAGACAGGTAGTGAGAGAGAGAGAAAAGGAGAGAGAGAGAGAGAAATCTTCAATTTGCATCTTTAACCCCAGAATAACATAATCATAATAACCAGTGCTAGACCAAATTGAAGCCAGTATCCTAGAACTCCATCAGGGTTTCACACTTGAGTGGTATGGGCATAAATGCTTAGACCATATCTGCTTTGTCATGTACACTAGAAGGAGCTAGATTAAAAAAAAGAGTGAAGATTGATGGAATGACAGTGTCACAGAGGCACCTGACTGCCACAACAGCAGCCCCCTCGACAGTAAACAGGGAATTATATTTGCTTCACTTGAGATAGTATTATGGTACTTCTAGGCATGGAAAGAATGAACAAGTATATTGCAGCTTCCATATGATTACATTTTTTTGAAATTCCAAATCATAACATTTGTAAAGTATTATCCTGCTGTTTTAAGCTCGTCTTTACAAGCAACATCCATACAGGCCTGGCACTGTGGGCTAGAAACTAAAGTCCTTATCTTGAACTGCTAGGATCCCATATGGACACCAGTTCTAATCCCAGCAGCTCCACTTACCATCCAGCTCCCTGGTTGTGACCTGGGAAAGCAGTCGAGAACAGCCCAAAGCCTTGGGACCCTGCATGCATGTGGGAGACCTGGAAGAGCTCCTAGCTCCTGGCTTTTGGATTGGCTCAACACCGGCCATCGCGGTCACTTGTGGAGTGATTCACCAGATAAAAGAACTTCTTCTCTGTCTCTCCTCCTCTCTATATATTTGACTTTACAATAAAAATAAAATAATCTTGAAAAAAGTCCATATGAAACAAGAATAAAAGTACATTTTTAGTTGCAGTGTTTTTGTTTGCCTCTTTGATAATTTCCATGTAAGGATAATTTTGAAAATATATGAAATTAATTTGATATTTCTGATAATTCACCCCCTAGATTTTGTAAGCAAGATAGAAAATATGAATCTTAAAAACACCAGCATATGGCATCGTTTCTCCGTAAGCACCCTCACATGTAACCAATAGTTCAACTATAAGACTAAAAGCGTTTGTTGTTTGTATGAAAGTGCAAAAGGCTGTTCACAGCGTTCATAACTTTTTTCTTGAATCAGCTCTTTCTTGTTCAGATATTTTTAGCATATTTTAATTTTTTGTTGTTATTTGATTTACAGAAAAATTATTTCAACATGCTCCTGTCACATACCTCTGCCCTCAGTTTTCATAGTTATTAACAGCTTGCTTTGATGTACTACATTTGTTTTAACTGCAGAACCAACACTGCTAAATTATTATTGACTACTTTATTTTTTATTATCACTTTCAAAGCATATTATAAAGGTAAAGGGAGTACAGACTCATGTCGGCCATAAATTGGAGTGGAGAGGTGGGTGAGAGGAGTATCCCCTTTTCATTCTGGTGTCCACCAGGTGGTGGAGAGTGGATAAGAGGGAACTTACTTCTTGCTGCTGAACTACACACGTTCCGTGGCATTGAGATGGTTCCATGACGCCACTCCCAAGACTCTGTTAGCGGGAAGTGGTACAATGTACATAGAGCAGGGTACATGTGACTTTTAACTTTCAACCCTAAGCTAGCTGCCTAATTGTCTCAATTCTATCCCCCACCTAATGAATATGTTTTGCTGGATGAAGATTTTTCGCTCAGTGGCTCTGGTTGGGTCCCCTGCATTATCTTCAGCGCTCTGGGAGAATTGCTGGCTTCATTGTATAAGTCCCTCATTGTTCTCTGAGAGTAAGTTCTAAGACCTGTTGGTTGTCCATGATTACCTCAGAGCAAACTTGGCTGCTTATTGTAGAATTTAGTCTGAAGAGTTGTTTAATGTGCCTATTTTTTTCACCCTTTGAGGTACCTCAAGAAGTACTTGGAGCTGAAAGAAGCTATTAAGACATGAAAGAACATACGGTAAATCTAAATGTATATTGCTAAGAAACAGCTCATCTGAAAAGGATTTACAATGATGAAGCAGCATTATACTTAATGGTCAGTTGCCCAGTCTTGCAATTTGTGCTTTCAGGCTGGGTCAGACATTCATGGGCTGCCTGCTGTGATTGGGATCCTTTTAGTCTGAGGCATTCATATGATTCAAGGAGCCCACTCAGCCTGATCCTTACACCTGGCCCGCTCCTCGAATCAACTTGAATGCACCAGTGTGTTCAGTGGCCTGGCCTGAGAAAGTCCTCCAATACTCCGCTGCTTGGTCCCCCATCAGATCTGGCTCTCGTGTGTGCCTGCAGGTATAGCAACCTTGTTGAGGAAATTCCTCAGAACACCTATCAGCCGAACCCCAGACCGGGCTCCTTAGAGTGCTGGTGGATTTCTCAACCTGACCAAGTTCATCCCAGCCTCGGCTGTCATATGCTAGAGCAAGTGCAGACTAGGCCTGTCCTATGCCCAGTTCTAGCTTTCACATGCTCCAACAGGTGAAGCAGCTGGTCTGGGATACCCTCCACAGTCACTTCAAGGCTGGCCACAAGATCAAGCTCCTGCATGCAGCAGCACGTACATGCAGCCTGGCCTGCACCCAGCCATGGCCCTCATACTGAATGGAGATGCAACAACCTGGCTTGGCTACCCACAACCCTGGCTTTCTAACAAACAAGCAGTTACAGCAGCCTGACCAAAGGAGACTTTCTAGTTGTCGCATTAGAGATGCTCCCAATGCTGGTCCTCTTGCTCACCAGTAGTTTCAGCGTCCTGGCCTGAAGAACTTCTTACTGAATGTTCTACCCACATCAAATAATTCCTTGGCCCCCACCTCCATCCCACTCCCCACTCCATCCTGTCTCTGGACTGGTACTCAGCTCATATGGCCTTGTGAAGTGGTTCCATGGTTGCCTCTACGCCACTCCCTGGCATTTACCCCAGTGGTAGACTCACTTGGGGCCAAAGGACCCCTGCCATCTGATGCATGTACACAGCAGTGATGTGGGTGTCTCAGTCCCAAGGACCCCTGTGGTGTCCCTCTCTTGGCATTTGCACACCACGGAGCCCCCATCATCTGCCAAGTAATTTCTACAGTTACATTTAGGTTCACTTTATTTGAGTTTAACCAAATGCATAACATCTCATACCTGCCATTCAGATAACATACAAAATTGTTTCATCCCTCTACAAATCTCTAGTATTCCACCTATTCATTTATCTTTCTCTCTTCTCTATCAAATTTTGACACCTTTTTTTGTTTCTTATCTCCCAGAATGTCATATAGATGATCTATTAAGATCTATTTCTTTGAAGAAGAGTTGATCTCTTGGGATTTATTTCTTTGAAAGTAAAAGTTGAATACAGAGCAAGAAAAGCAAAGAGATGTTCTATCTCCTGCTTCATGCCCTAGGTATCGTAATGGCCTAAACTGGACCAGACTGGAGCTAGGAGTTGGCATTTCTTCTGGGTCTCCTTTTTGGTTACAGGAGCCCAAACACTCGGATAATGCTCTGCTGCTTTCCCAGATTTATAAGCATGGAGATGGATCACAAGTAGCACAGCCAGGACATGACCATTAAGTATAATGCTGCTTCATCATTGTAAATCCTTTTCAGATGAGCTGTTTCTTAGCAATATACATTTAGATTTACCGTATGTTCTTTCATGTCTTAATAGCTTCTTTCAGCTCCAAAATTATTTGGTCTATTTCATTTTATGAGTGTACTACAGTTTGTTTATCTGTCCATTCATAAGAGGGTATCTTTATTATTTGTAAATTAGTTCCAGTATGAAAAATGTCCTTATAAAGATACATTTACAGGTCTTGTTATTTGTGCGTATGAATTTACAACTTGTTCATCTATCTGGGAGCCCTTATGGGAGATTGCATGGTAAGTCTCTATTTATTTTTGTAAGAACTACTGCACAACTTTGTAATGTAGCTGCACACTTTTTGTCTTCAACAACAGCAAATGAGAATTTTTCAGGCCTAACATTCAAGTCAGCATTAGGCAGTGTCAAGTTTTAGAATGTATCAGTATCTGGCTTGTGTACAACATCCAAGCAATATCTATCTATCTATTCACTGCATCTTGAATATATCATGGCCTTTTCTGTACACTGTTATATTACTTTAAAATATATTATGTATTGAGTTGTAATATTAGTTGACATCCATTTTTTTTAGTATGGATTGCTGAATGTGGAGGCACCATTAGTTAGTTTACATCATTCAATAGCTTTAGATTATTGGTAAAAAAAAAATCACTTATGATATGTCTGATTCTGAGTTATTTATTTTGTCTATTTGCCTAGTTTTGTACCATTCTTACATTTTTTGGTTACAGAATTTTCTTGCCATCACACCAAGAGAACAGAATACAATGCAGTACATTACAGTATAACCAGGCGATATAATGCCCCTGAGTTTCTCTGGTTCTTTTTTTCCTCAATGAACATGAGATGGGAGAACATGCTGCATGTTCTCCAGAACAAGAACAACAATAATAATAGAGACATTGGGTTTATTATTAAAATTGATTCACACAATGATGGAAGCTCAGAAGTCCCACATTCTGCCAAGAGACTGCAGACCATGGAAAGCTGGTAGTTTAATCCAGGCTGAATTCAAATGTATGAGAACCAGAGGTACTGTTGGTGTAAGTCCACAAGTTCAAAGGTCCCTGCTGCCTGACTGCGGAAGGATGTGGTTGGCCCAGCTTCAGACAAGTGTGAATTTCCCCTTTGACCAATTCAGACACTTATTGGACTAAAAGATTTCTACTAATCTCCAGAAGTACTCTACGAGATAGACCCAGAGATTAAATGTAGACATATATATTCAGGGCCTGACACAATTGCTCAGTGGTTAAATCCTCATCTTCCATGTTCGGGGATCCCTTATGGCACCAGTTTGTGTTCTGGATGTTCCACATCCCGTCCAGCTCCCTGCTTGTGTCCTGGGAAAGCAGTAGAGGAGGAGCCAAAGTCTTGGGACTCTGTACTCACAGAAAAGACCCAGAAGAAACTTTCGGTTCCTGGTTTTGGATCAGCTCAACTCCAGCCGTTATGGCCACTTGGGGAGTGAACCAGTAGATAGAGAAGCTTCTCTCTGTCTGTCCTTCTCTTTGCAGATCTGATTTTCCAATAAACTAAATAAATCTTTTTTAAAAGAAATGCATATTCAACAGAACACCTATATACATATCAACATATTATCTACCTACACATATGTTTTTTGTATATCAATTTCCAATAATGTTACCACGGCTTGTAAGCCTAGAAGACATGCATTGGTAGTGTATATTGGAAACATACAAATATAACCTATCTTTATTTCTAGTTGATAAAATTGGAGATTCATAAGTGAAATGACATGACCAACAGAGCAGAGAGATAGAAAGGAAATAAAATTTTATAAATTTGTGTTTCTCAAAGAAAAAGGTGTCTTTTTCACTTGTTTTTTCAAAACCAGTAAGGAAAATTGTCTGGCACCTGTTGGTCACAGGCAATTGCTAGGTAGGCTAGTGCTTTTTATTTCATCAGTTTCTTAACTTTACTCTGATAGTTCTGCTCCATGATACTCAGAAAGCAGCAAGAGCACACACAGAATTTACAAAAGCTTCATCCTTTTAGCAATAGGACATTTAAGCTGTTGAGCACACCACTAATAATATTGTGTTCAAATATTGTCACAGTATTTAGGACTTTCCAATTCTCAAAAAAATATTGTATGGATTACTTTATTTTATGCCCTATATATTATCCAAGGTAACTATAGCTACTATAATAGTTAAATTTCAAAATTTCACTAATGTAATTCATTAGATATCTATTTTTATACTTATAAAGCTGAATAGTTGTGATCCTTACCTATAAGTTACATTATATAAGAATATTCAAGAATACAGTCTATTTCCATTATATGGGTCTATATGTTCCTAGGATAGCAGATTTTTCTGTTTTATCATGTCCAGAGGAAATGAGCTAAAAAGCAATGATTTCAAGTCTCTTTCTAAATCACTTTGTTCTGCTACTGGCATACATCCTGCCTTCAAAACATGCTACTGAGTTTGACTTTCATCCTGCTGCCTAACTAAAGGAACAGATGGCAGATAGCCACAAAATTCTAATGCACCTCTGGTTATTTCTCTCATATTAACTCCAGAAACTTAACAGTTAGTTATGCTGATAACTCAAGATACAAAAAGTACATAATTAGGAAGTAGTTATGCTTTTTAGTCTTGTCAGGTTAAAAAGAATAGGTATTCAAAATCTTCATTCCAACCTTTTGTCTTATATTTAAGAACATACATGTAAATACAGATTTGCTCTATCTCAAAATTAAAAAGCTATATATCAAGATAATTTTTAAAAATCCATTCCAAACATTTAATTTCTTCATGTTATATACATCAAAAGGCTTAAGTAAAATCTGGAGTACAACTAGTAAGTTTAGGATTCAAAGTTTAGAAATCGGTGATGACTATGATCCATAAGGATGTCCAAAAAAAGCATTGAATCACAAATTGTTCATTTGTAAATTATGGAAAAATATGCATACCGCTATGGTTTTCAGGTTGACTGTCTCCTGAAGGGCCCAACTGTGAAAGCTTGATTTCCATGATGGCATTCTTGGGAGATACTGAAACCTTGAAATATAGACCTAAAGAGAAATACTTTAGCCATTGGAAACATGACCTCAGATACAACTGCTGAGAGAAGTTGTTATTAAAGTGTTAGTTTGGCTCAACCCAATTTCATCATGATTCATGTACAACAGAAGGTGCTCTTCATGCATAATATGTTCCTTATCAGATCCAAAGCATCCTCAATAATATTTGGACTTCAAAACCCTAAAACTAGTTCAAATTTGCCAGTCTTTCCTTATAGTAGGGATGTTGTTGTAATGATGTAAGTTGGATAGCGCAACTTCTTTGCAATACTTTTGTGAGTACCACGCGCACCAACAAACCACATGTCTTCATGGGCCTTTGTTTATGTGCTTCTGATTCTAGAAGGTGTACCATTTCTCTTCCCCATTCGAAGCTGAAGAGTTCAGGGAAGTTGCCTCTAATTTCTTACTAGCTATCCTACCTTTTCTGTATTAGATTTATCAATCTCGCCTCCCTTCTAGTTCTTGTGATCTATATTTTTGCAAATATCTTAGTTCAAATATCTTGGTGTGACACATGACAAATGAACTGTTCTGCTCTTGAAATGTTTTCTTTATATGTTTCTAAAAGTGTATTTGAAATATTCTTTATTTCTGATTTGCTATTTTTACAGGCTTTCAGAGGTTGGTCCACCCTGGGAGGCAGTCTCTGATGGGCTTATTGCTTCTTTTATCCTATGTAAACCGATGTGATCATAATATCTAAGAGAGTTAGCATAGAACATTTCTCTCAGTTCGCTCTTCAGAGTTCCACAATGTTATAGCAAGTTAACTATTTCATATCTCGGACTGATAGTTCCAATTTCAGATGCTTAAAACATAATAATTCATTTATGCTTCCAAATGGATCCTGCACCAGCGTGGGAAACCCGGAGGAAGTTCCTGGCTCCTGGCTTCAGACTGGCATAGCACCAGCCGTTGCGATCACTTGGGGAGTGAACCATCGGACAGAAGATCTTCCTCTCTGTCTCTCCTCCTCTGTATATCTGCCTTTCCAATAAAAATAACTAAATCTTAAAAAACAAAACAAGCAACAACAACAACAACAAAAAAAAACAACATTGTGTCATTGCCCCACAACATTTTATCCATTCAGTTGAGAATGAACATTTGAACTGTCATCACATGTTTTGATTTAGAATAGTACTGTAAGGACAATTCATTTTTTTCCCTGTTGCTAATTTTGCTTTGGGGCTTTTCACTTAAGAGGATTTATGATAACTGTGTAATGGAGACTATCATGACTAGCATATCCAGTGGCTTCTTCCTTTTTTTGGTGATTGTTTTCAGTCCTTTTGAGTATATGTATGCCTGGAAATGAAATTTTTACATCAAACAGATGTTTGATGGTCAAAATATGAATTGTTTCTTTTGCTTCTTCTTTCCCTTTTATTTGTTCTCATTGGAAAGGCAGATTTACAGAGAGAAGAGACAGAAAATTCTTCCATTTGTTGGTTCACTCTCCAAGTGACTGCAACATCCGGAGATGAACCAACCCAAAGCCAGGAACCAGAAGCTTCTTAATTGTTTCCTACCCAGGTGCAGGGTTCTAAAGCCTTGGGTCATTGTCGACTGCTTTCCCAGGCTACAGGTTGGGAGCTTGATGGGAAGTAGAGCCTTTGGGACAGAACAGCCGCCCATTTTGAGATCCCAGTGAACGCAAGATGAGGCTTTTAGTCACTAGGCTACACATCAGGCCTCAGCAAATTTTTTTGAAGCATGATTGTATCATTTCTTTCATAAGGGCTCCAATTCTTTTGCATTCTCTACAGTACTTGCAATTTTCTACTTTTAATTTGTAGAAACTTTAGTATTATTATTATCATTTTATATTTCCATAGGCCTTGGGATTTTCTCTTACCTCCTTCCCAAATCCTGTCTTCTCCGCCCCACACTGAGTTCTCCCATATCATTACCATAGCATAGTTCCTCATAAAAAGTCTCAGGTCCACCATTGCGGGCATTGACAATGACAGGTAGTCCAGCATCCCATTGTCAAGACACATCAAGCAGGTTCACTGCGGGTCCATTCTTACAGTAGTAGAGATGCACACTGTACCACATTCTCACAATAGGACATGTCAGTATCCAATACACAGTCACTATAAATCCCCAACTGAGAAGCCACAAAACAAAATCAGCAACAGGAAAACTAAAAACACCAGAAATTCACAATGCCATGAAGTTAAACAACATACTACTGGATATGAGTCTCCATTACACAGCTGCTATACATCCCCTTAAATGGAAAGCCACAAAACAAAGTCAACAACAGGAAGAAAAGAAAAAATAAAAATGTCATCAAGTTAAACAACATGCTACTGAATGACTAATGTGTCTCTGAAGAAATAAAAATCAAGAACCTTCTTGAAGAAAATGATGCTACTGTATGATCTATGAGTCAGTGAAGAATTTAATTTAAAAAAAGTATTGGGCCCAGCACGATGGCGCAGTGGTTAAGGTCCTCGCCTTGCATGCCCAGGAACCCATATGGGCGCCGGTTCTAATCCTGGCAGCCCCACTTCCCTTCCAGCTCCCTGCTTGTGGCCTGGGAAAGCAGTCAAGGACGGCCCAAAGTCTTAGGACCCTGCACCCACGTGGGAGACCCGGAAGAGGCTCCTGGCTTCGGATTGGCATAGTATCGGCCGTTGCGGCTCACTTGGGGAGTGAATCAATGGATGGAAGATCTTCCTCTCTGTCTCTCCTCTCTGTATATCCGCCTTTCCAATAAAAAAATAATAAAAATAAATCTTAAAAAAAAGTATTTTGAGGACATGAAACTAAAAATAAAAATATCAAATTCCATGAAATACAGCTTCCGGTGATCTTTATTTGTAAGATGTAGCTCCTGTAGGCAACAAATAGATTACTCTTTTAATCCAATCTACTAATATTTGACATTTGATTGATGAGTTTAAGCCATTTACATTCAAAGTCAATATAAATAGGTGGTGATTTGGTGCTGTCATTTAGCAATGGTTTGTGAATTGATTTAGTCTTCTCTTGCTATATAACTGGGATGTTCTTCATATTTGCCTTTGCTTTAAGTGGGTGCTATTCCTTTTCTCTTTCAAGAGAACATTTTTAAGTATCATTTGTAGGGCAGGTTTAGAAGTGGCGTATTTGAGCTTTTTTTTTTTACTGTGGAAGAATTTTGTTTCATTTTCTCAGACAAAGGAAAGCTTTCTTGGGTATGTTATTCTGGGCTGAGAATATGTGTGCTTTTAGAATGTGGAATATGCCTCTCCGATCTCTTCCAGCCCATAGATTTTCTTGTGAGAAGTCTCCTGTGAGTTTAATTGGCATTCCTTTATATGTCAATTGATTTTTTTATGAGCACATTTAAGCATCTTTTCTTTATGTTCGACTAAAGAGAGCTTCATTATCATATGTCATGGTGAAAATCACTTAGGTCAACTATGTTGGGAGTTCTGTGTTCCTCCTGGATGTTAGTTCCCAACTCTTTCTCCAGATTAGGAAAGTTTCTTTTATTATTTCATTAATTACGTCGTTAAACCCAGCTTCTCTTACTGCACCTTCTGGATCTAGCATGACTCTTGTATTTGGCCTTTTAATAGTGTCTCTTAATTCCTGAATACTTGTTTTATCTTTATCCAAGTCTGTTTCCAGTTTTTTTATTGTTTTCCCATTGTGACAAGAAATAGCTTCCAATTCTGAGATTCTTTCTTTTGCCTCCTTCATTCTGTTATTGAGACTTTCCACTGAAGTCTTAACTTGCTATATTCTTCCTTCATTTCCAATAATTCAGCTTAATTTTATTTCAGTGTTGCTATTTTCTGTGTGACATATTCCTTAAATTCCTGCATGTGATTCTTATTGTTGATGAGATGCTTTATAACAAGTGTTTTGAATTCTGTATCCCCCATTTTCTTGATGTATTCCTCAGCTAACTCTGAGATTGGCAAATGCTTTTGCTCCTTTGCAGTGGAGCTTTTCCAACCTTATAGGGGACGTAGAATCTTTCTTTAGTTGTGTTTTCAATTTCTCTAATGATTAATGATGTTGATCAACCTTTCTTTATACTTACTGTCCTTTTTTCTATCTTTTTTAAAAAAACATATTTTTATCCTTTATTCATGCTTTTCATTGTTTTTCTTTTCATTGTAGTAGTAAAACTTTCTTATTAGATATTCAACACTTGTCAGATATGTGATTACAAACATTTTCATTCACCCAGTGATAAATCTACTCCCTCCCTTAATGGTATATTTACTTGATGCCTAAGTTTTTTTTTTTAATTTGATATGCATTTGGTATTATATTTAAAGAAATCAGTCCCAAATCCAAGGCCATGTAATTTCATTCCATTTTATGAAATTTCTTTTTATTTTAGTGGATTCATTTACTTATATGAAGATAAGAATTGCAGTGAAAGAGGGAAAAGCAAAGGTCTTCTATGTACTTACTCATTGTGCAAATAGTAAAGCAGTCAGAACTGCTTCAGGCCAAATCTAGGTGTCCAGAACTTTGTCAAGGTCTTCTGTGTGGGTGCAGTGACCTAAGTACTCAGACTATATATTGTTGGATTTCCAGTTGCGGTGACAAGAAGCTTGATTGTAAGCAGAGCAGCAGCAATCAATATAGACTCACATGCAGTTTGTTGGCTTTGAGGGAACCACCGAACCCATAATATTAACAGGATTATCCCAGGGGTTTCTTTTCTTATAGTTTTAGCTCTCACATTTAGTTTTTTGATATATTTTTAAATTGGATTTATAGATTTTACAATAGTCAATTTATCTAGCATTATTTATTGAAAAGACCACCATTTTCCTCCCTGAATTATCTTTGCCTCTTATCAAAATAGTAGATTGTAAAAAGCAGTTGTTTATGGATTTTTAGTAATGTTAAATTAATTTATTTTATTCAAACATCCCACTATGTTGATAGCCACAGCTTTGAAGTAGGTTTTGAGACAAAGATGTGTCACTATTTTTTTTTACTATCAGGTTTTCCATTGTTTCAAACAATGGCCGTTAAGAATGGGAATTTCTTTGAACCTGTAAATTGATTTGGGTGTTACTTTCATCATAACATACCATTAAGACTTTCAGGTCAGAAAAACAAATATCTCTGTTTCACTTCTATTCTGGTTAATTTTCCTTAATAATATTTTGTAGTTTTCAATGTGTATGTCTTTCTTCTTTCTGTTGAATTTATTTTAACACTATAGTCTTGATATTGAGTCTCTGCTGGCACAGATTTTCAATGTCTCACCATGTGTTTTTATCAAGTGCAGCTTAGCCTTTGCTTTCTGCTTATGTTAAGCACGGAGTCATCTGGAGCATGCATTTATTTTGCCCTGGGCATGTGCCTGGCTTTCTAATGCTCCACCATATGTAGGGGATTTTCAAAGCACTTATTTTTTGAGGATTTCTGATTCCCCGTTGTTCCTGGGCTTTGCTGTGCCTACTTATTGCCTAAGGAAGAAGTAGCTTGTTTGACTCTGTTTTCAAGTAACATTGCCTGTACAATCACTTCGCACCTTGAAAAAATTCTAAGCAAGACAAAGAAAAGGCAGGCCCTCCTTTGTCTGTCCTTCTGGGAATCTACAGACAGATCAAAACAGCCTAACACAACTCTGGAGAGGCAGGATCTGTTCTGCTCCATGTGTAGCTAGGCATTCACCCCGGAAATTGTGTCATCTGAATTACTGCCATGCACAGACAGATGTGTAGTGGGAAAACCTAAGTCAAAATGCTGCAAACTTTCCTACCCTGTTTCAATTAATTAAATTAATAAATTATTAATAAATAAGGATAAATTTATTATTTATCGTGTTCAAGAGTTCACTTGATGGCTGAGAGATTTTGCTGTCTTTTAGAGTTCTGAGGAGTCTCATTTCAATGGTTAGAATACTCTCTGTGTTTCTATGGAAGGACAGAAAATAGAGGTATTAATGTCACCATTTTTGCTGACTTTATTATGGTAAGTTCTTCTTGGAAAGTAAAATGTGTATTTGTGATTGTTAATCCCGTGTAAACAACATTACAGTGTGAAGTTGTGATGGAAACATTGTTTTGGTGTTAATTATTTCTTAGGTGATTAATATTGTAATACTATTCTGGATCCATTATTTAGCTGAATTGAATATATCATGGCCAATTTAGCTATGCTTAGGAGTATTTGTACAGAAAAGATATATCCCAGTAAACAACAGCAACTTATGGAAACAGCTTGTTTGTTAAAAATCCATTTATATCTATTATTGAGTTATTCATTCACACATACACACACACTTGCAAACATACATACACGCACACACACACATACATACATAAATATTTTAATTTTAGGGCCTGGCGCGATAGCATAATGGTTAAGGTGCTCGCCTTGAAAGCGCCAGGATCCCATATGGCCACCAGTTCTAATCCCAGCTGCTCCACTTCCCATCCAGCTCCCTGCTTGTGGCCTGGGAAAGCAGTCAAGGACGGCCCAAGGCCTTGGGACCCTGCACCCTCGTGGGAGACCAGGAAGAGGAACTGGGCTCCTGGTTTTGGATTGGTGCAGTACCGGCTGTTGCGGTCTCTTGGGAAGTGAATTGTAGGATGAAAGATCTTCCTCTCTGTCTCTCCTCCTCTCTGTACATCTGCCTTTCCAATAAATAAATAAATAAATCTTTAAAAATAAATAAAAATGTTTAATACAGCTAATGTTGCCTGCCCTTCAGCTAATTTTTAAGACTGAAAGCAGTTATGTTAGAATCCTTAAGTTAGGTGTGAGAAAATACAGCATCATATTTGAGTCTGTATCCTTAGCAAAATAATTGATTATGTGGAATTTATTTGGGAAAATGTTATCTACACACACTTCTATAAGGTGCACATGAGGTGTGCCTGTTGTAAACTAAAAGACCTAGGAATTTTAAGGATTAATCATCAAACACACAGCCCCCTGCTGTTCTTTCACCCTCGGTTATGCCTCTTCCATGGTAACTTAGGCCCTGATAAATATGGAGTATTAACTAAGCTTACATATGCCATTTTTGAAAATGCAGTTGCATGATTCAAGACAAAGAGTCAAAGCAAATGCGAGAGAAATTCTTGTTAAATGCCGACCACTAGCATGCAGCTAGAGAGAGGTTCTGCACAATTAATGCTGGTGAACATGCACGTCATGAGGTTATTCTCCAGGTAGTCTGCAAGGATTTTGAGGCAATGCATGATCTTAAATTCAGTGTGCCTGGGACCCAGAGCCCTTTTGTGTCCAGTGTCTTAGCCGGTGAATTGGGCTCATTATATTCTTGCTTTCAAGAAGAGGGCTTTAATTTCAAATTTAAAGCCTGTGAAAGCTATGAAAGAACCCTTCATATGACTAATTAATACGCTGAGCATTCTCTCTGACTCCTGGTGATTTCCCTGCCTAAGAAATAAATCAATTAATTAGTAAAAACTGTGTCAGTGCCACATGCTTCAGCTCTGCATGATCTTTTCTCATTCGGCAGATAATTCCATAGCTACTTTGTATATGAGGTTCACTTTTCTCACTGTCTGGTCTCCAGAAACGTGCAGCATAATGGCCTTACAATAATCTCTGCAAATTACTTGGAATTAAAATTCAAAGATAGTAACTCCTTTCTGCCAAAACATGGATTATAAATTTCATTTAAAGATAAAGAGGCACTTCTAAAATGTATATACAGAGTGATTTTCATTACCAGAGAGCTCGATTGTAAATGGAGCATCCAGATCCAAATCCACACCCATGTGGGAGAGGTACTGAAGGCGCATCTTAACCTGACATGCCACAGCACTGGCCTTTGCAATTTCTTTGTAGTTTGAAATGTGGAGCAGAGGATATTTCTCTACGGTGCTTGGTTTTTAGAACTTTAGAACGTTTCTTTACACCAATATGATTTATCTCTGGATTTTTTTTTATTGATTTACAGGAAGATCTATAAGAATTTTACACTTTTGAATTTATTAATGCATCTGTTTTTCAATTATAGATGCATATAGTTTCATTAATTGAATTATGCTATAATGTAGCCTACTTAACTATTATGTTCTTTTGATTGCCAATGTTGGAGGAAATGCAGTATGTTATTGTAATATTGTATTGGTCAATTTTTTATGCATGAATTCTATGATAGTCGCTGTTTACAACTTTTTGAATACTAAGAAATTGATTCCTTAAATATTTATTTAAAATATCTATTTCCTTTCATTGGAAAGTCAGAGAGAAGGAGAGACAAAGCTCTATCTGATGGTTCCCTTCCCAAGTGGCCACAACAGCTGGAGTTGAGCCAACTTGAAGCCAGGAGCCAGAAGCTTCTTCTGGGCCTCCCACACAAGTGGGAGTCCCAAGGCTTTAGGCCATCATCACCAGCCTTGCCAGGCAACAAACAGGGAGCTGGAAAGGAAATGGAGCAATCTGGGTACAAACCGGCTCCAGTATGGGATCCTGGCACATGCAAGGAGAAAAGCCTGGACACTAGGTTACCGTGCCAGGCCCTCCTTTCATATTTGTTTGGAATTAATATATTCTAATAGAGTCTTATTTATCATTGTTGCAACAAAATCTGAGTGCCTTTTTCTGTTGTCTGCTTAAACATTTTCTATAATTTCTTTTCCAACCCTCTGAGTGACACTCTGCCCTGACCTTTGAATATGATATAGATTCTTTTGTATTGCTGATTTTTTTCTAAGATTGCCTTTATTTCATTTAAAGTTATTACTAAAAATGATTCCCTCATTCTGTGCAATAAAATCTACAAAAACCTGGGAGCTATTAGTCTATTTTATTTAGCTTAATTCAAAAGTATTCTTAAGCTGCCATAAAAATATATCAAGTTGAGAAGAAACAAGATTTTGTTCCCTTCATGAACTCTCAGAAAAGCTACAAAAATAGGTGGGTTTTTTTCTTGTGTTTGTCCCCATTGTCCCAGAAATACTTTGTTTTTCTTAATTTGGTAGCTACCTTTGATACACTACAATCTTATTTTTTTTTAAAGATTTATTTTTATTATTTCTTTTCATTGGAAAGGCGGATATACAGAGAGGAGAGACAGAGAGGAAGATATTCCGTCCGATGATTCACTCCCCAAGTGAGCGCAACGGTCGATGCTATCCCAATCCAAAGCCAGGAGCCTCTTCCGGGTCTCCCACACAGGTGCAGAGTCCCAAAGCTTTGGGCTGTCCTCGACTGCTTTCCCAGGCCACGGGCAGGGAGCTGGAAGGGAAGCAGGGCTGCCGGGATTAGAACCGGCGCCCATATGGGATCCTGGGCATGCAAGGCGAGGACCTTAACCACTGCGCCACCGTGCCAGGCCCTACAATCTTATTTTTAAATTACTATTATCTCACTAATTTTCAATTACCTTTGTGATATTTTAGGAATAATTATTCCTATATGGAATAAAAACAAACTGATATATTATAAAAATAAAAATGATAGGGTTTATTCTTTGACCATATGACATTTAAAAGTATGAAGAAATAGTTGGGGCTAGACTTTCAGTGCGATGGATAAAGCTGCCACATGGCGATTCTGGCATCACACATGGGCCACAGTGGACTGCTCCTGTCCAACATAGCTCCTTAATGACATGGAAAGGAAGCAGAAGACAGCCAAAGTGTTTGGGTACCAACCATCCATGGGAAGCAGCTCCAATGTAGTTTCACCCAGGACTGGCAGCTGCAACCATCAGCAAATGAAGCAGCAGAAGGAATATCTTTCTCTTCCTCTCGCTCTCCTCTCTCTCTGGCCTTGTCTCTCTCTTTCTATAACTCTTTCAAATAAACCTTAAATTTTAAATAAGGACAAACTGATACAATCAGCTTAGGACTTGTTCCTTGCTCCTTAAAAAAATAAATGAATGAATCAATAAATAGAAATAGTCACAATGGAAGCCAAAATATTTTAAACATGTGTACATTTATTCCTGACACAATTATTGGATGAAAAATAATCAAATTCAGTTATCAAAGAATTCTTACTATGCGTTCAATGTACTAATTGAAAACATATCATGTAGCCTTCAACACTCTTACTTTATTATACCTTATATTGTAAAATATCATTTGTTATTTGGCTTTGTGCTGTGTGCATCAATCTTTAATTATGTGATAAGCTCGAAGGAAGTAATAACCATGTTCCTCATATCTTCTTCAAATCCCCCACAATGCCTAGCACAACACTTCTCTATACATCCAGCAAGATTTATTACCTTATTATTGGTTTTAAAAGCTTGGGGGAAATAAACCAGGCAAGAAGAAGTCCTTGGACACTCTCATCAGTCAGCACAAATATTTTCTATTTCCTTTTAGCCTTTTCTGAAAACAAAGTTCCATATTTCAGAAAAAAATGTTGCTAACCTCAAAAACCACTTTCTGCCATCTTACTTAATCTAAGAATACAGTGAGTTTATGAACAATTAGCATTACAGACACACCTACAGCTTACATAAAAAGACAAAATAACTTTCAGTTTGATTTATAAGATATTCACATTTAACTTAGTATGGGCAATAATGAGAATCTGCGTTAGCATATTCTTTTAACACTGCCCAGTACTTTTATGCATATTAAATGAAACACATTTGAACAAGATTGTGAGAAGGAAAAGAGATATTTTAAGCCTTAAATATTCAGGTATATTAATACTGTTCAGTTTTTAATTTAATAGTGTAAACCATACTTAGCAATTAAAAGCTGTGAAAGGAAGAGATAAACACAGAGATCTTCTATCCTGTGGTTCACTCTTGAAATGGCCAAGACAGCTGTGCCGGTCTGAAGCCCAGAGGCAGGAGCTCCTCCTGGCTCTCAGGGACTTAGGACGTCATCCACTGCTTTCCCAGGCCATCAGCAGGATCTGCAAGGAGAACAGCCTAGACATGAACTTACACCGATATGAAATACAGGTACAGCAGGTAGAGGATTGGCCTCTTATGCCACTGTGTCAGGCCCTTTGCTTAGATTTTTTTTTTTTAATTCCTGGCACTTTTTTGTATTGTCTTACAATCAAGACAAGATTATTCACCATCTGGCCCAGAATTCAGAATGAGTGTAAAGTACCACAGAGACACTTTGCTCCTCCCCTCATCTATGTGTGTAGGACTGGGCTTCTAACAGCAGAACTTTTGCACAATCGGTACTCTGCCCTGTTTTTATTAGAGCAGCACAGGAGTGTCTAATATAGCTGCTGTTCCTGTTACACTTGACTGAGGCATCATCACCTTGTGTTATCATAGCTAACAGCTTAGGTAGGAGTGCAGAATTGATTTTGACTTTATTGACCAGTATGTATAATGTTTACTTTTCATCAATAAGAAGCAGGATGGCTGTCATTTGATTAGCTGTCAAGACAGTTCCCATTTTCTTGTTTTAATGGACGATAATTGCACAAGATTTTGAATCTTTAAAAGCATCTGAGGAAGAACAATGCAGAATGACAGCAGCTACTGTGAGAACTTTTTAAAAGATTTTATTGCCTGTGAAACCCTTGTTCCATTTGGACACTTGTTCAGGTCCTGGCTGCTCCACTTCTAAGCCAAGTGCCTGCTGATGTGCCCAGAAAAGCAAAAGATGTTGCAAATGTTTGGGTCTCTATAGCCCTGTGGGAAACTAGCTAAACCTCCTGGCTCTGAGCTTTGGCAATGTCCAACCCTATCTGTTGCCATTTGTGGAATGAATCAGCAGATGGAAGTTCCTTTATATGTGTATCTATCCATCTTTCACTATAACTCTGCCTTTCAAATAAATAAGTCTTAAAAAAAAAACATTTATTTCAAATATCGTTAACATATAGGACCAAGCGAAAAAAAACCTGAAAGTCAAAACTTCCATTCCGTTCCCTCATATATATGGACAGTGTTTGGCACATTATCGTCTGCCTCCCAGGTACACTAGCAAGCATCCTGAAGCAGCAGCATGGAGTACCTGGGAATCAAAGACAGCACACCGATACGGGACGTCAGTGTCACAGCACCACACCTGACGACGGAGTCCATGTTGACACCAGCTTTTACACCAGAGGCACCAAAGCCAAAGACAAGGAGACAATTTAGAAGTTTGTGTAAAAGCAAAAGCTCTTAGAATTCACTTTATTGTTTACTTCTAAATTTGTTTATATGAAGGGAATAGATTTCATGTACATTTTTAGAAACATAATGGTACTTCTCACCTCCCTCTCCCTTCCTCACTCCAAAGTCGTCACCTGTTTCCTTTCTTAACGTTCTCTTCTATGTTGAGGTAACATACTTTCAGTTTACTATAAAATCAAACTTAATCCTGCGTTAAATAAATAATTCAAAAAGTAGAGAGAAAAACACTTTTCCCCAGGAGTAAATAAGCGCTATAAAAAGACAGTCAAATTACAAGTTGTCAATTTCAGTCATTACGTTTTTCAGAACTCTCTGTATTAGTCATCACAAATTAGAAAATATAGGTGATACTTGTATTTTCAGGACCAGGTTATTTCACTAAGCATAATAGTCTTCAAATGCACCCATTCGTTGTAATTGACTACAATAATTATTTGTGTGTAGAACATGGGATTTTCCAGGTAGAAGTTTTTTGGTTTTTCTGAACAAGAGAGTAGAAGTATTTTTTGCAGATAATAAATTCATATTTGAATGAATCTGATTCCTTCAAAATTTAAGAGTTTGAAAATTTAGTCCTCTAATATTTATTCCCTCTTTTGGACAAAATTGGACCATAATCATAAATCGTGAACTATTTGTTGTCATGTTTTCCCTCTAAAAAATTCAGAGTAGGCACACATAATGGCTTTCTAAAAACTGAAAAATAAAAATTAGGTTGAAGTTAGTTTTCTGTAAAAGATGTGGGCTGTGTTAAGCCACCTACAACTGAGAAAAGCAATCCAGTAATGGATTTACTCACTCTGGTTCTCAAAACTGAGTGAGTTAATTTTAATGTGATCTGACAAGTCTTTAACATTCAGTTTTTAAGCTCTTAAACTTTAGACTGCATTAAAAATATTAAGTGCATGCAAAATTCCTAACTGATGTAAAGCAGATGTTAAGAAAAATATGTTTTCTTCCATATTTTCAGTGTAAATTTATACCAAAAATTTTAGGTAACAAAATCATGGCTACACATACAAACACTTCAACTTCTACAGATTTTTAACATTGATTTATGAAGCAAAGAAGCTATCATTTTCCTTACAGAAATTTAGAATTTCAAATGTATTAAATATTGCCTAAAATTAATGTGTAATAATAGGATATAATTTCAAGTGTTTAATCGCACAAATCTTAATTGCATCATGAATAATAAGGAATTACTATGTGGACCTTTATCATAATTTTCAAAATCTTAATAAAATTTAAGACCTTACACTAAAATTAAAATGTGTTAATAAAAAATCTTCGGTCTCTTAGATATTTGAAATAAGAAAAAGAAAAACGCTTTGGCCATTAATCATCATTTTAATTTAAAGCTCTTTTTCTACATGATAGAATGTGGAAAGAATGGGGGGTTGCTTTTTCGTGTTCTTTTGTTTCGTTTTGTGAGTGAGCGTTGTGGTGCAGCTGATGAAGCCATTGCTTGGAACTCCTACAGCCAATGTGGGGCAGTCTGTGATGCAGCCTGGGGGCAATGCCGCTTCCTGGTTACGCACATGGACGTCAGAGGATTACGCCTCAGGTGTGCAGCTTTCCGCCATCCGGGTGGACATCCTGGACATCACTCCTGCTTTCTGGTTTGACATCGGCCTACTTCCAGACTTGTAGGCTTTTAGAGCATGAACAGCTAATGAAAGATCACTCTCTTTATATCTGTGAGTGCTTCAAATAGGTAAATAACATTAAAAAATGAAGTTATTTCGAAGTCACAGGCTTAACTTTGTGATATATAAATGCATCATCAAATGGCAAGCAGCAGAAAAGGAAGAAAACAAAGTATAGCAAAAGCATTATAAGAAGCAAAAAAAGGAAATCCTACTATTACTCATTAGTAAAGATGCTTACTATAGGGCCCAGCACGGTGGCGCAGTGGTTAAGGTCCTCACCTTGCACGCCCGGCGGCCCCTCTTCCCATCCAGCTCCCTGCCTGTGGCACAGGAAAGCAGTAGAGGACGGACCAAAGACTTGGGACCCTGCTGAATCCTAGGTCCTGGATCCTGGCTTCAGATCAGCTCAGCTCAGGCCATTGTGACCACATGAGAAGTGAACGAGCAGACAGAAAATCTCCCTCTTTTTCTCTCTGTAAATTTTGCTTTCCAATAAAAATAAATAAATCTTTAAAAAATTGTTTGGTTGGCTTTAAGATAATGGATTTCATTATGAAAATATGTTTCCAACTCTTCCCTCCCTGCGTGTGTGTATATTGATACATTTACATATATTCCTCTTTATTTCAAAATAAACAACTATATGTGCTGCTGAAGCCAGCACAACATCTTTAAAATAAAATGTAGTATTGCAATGAAGATTCTTTAAGGGCTAGTGATACTGTTAACTAAAGGAGAAGCATATTCATGACTGTAGTTAAAAACAAAGTGGAAAGTTATTAAAGAAATCTATATTTATACATATCAAAACAGATCAGAATTTTTCCAGAGAGAAAGCAAGACAGAAAGATCTTCCATTCCTTGGTTCACTGCCCAAGTGGCCACACTTGGTCAGAACAAAGCCAGGAGCTAGGAGCTTCCTCTGGGTCTTCCACATGGGTGCAGGGACCTAAGCTTAGCATTGGGTCATTCGCCACACATTTCCAGGCCACAAGCAGGGAGTGCATGGGAAATGGAGCAGGCAGGATACGAACCAGTCCCCATTTAGAATCCAAGCCCTTGCAAGGTGAGAATTTAGCTACTGAGTCAAATTGCCAGGGCACAGTGGAAAGTCATGAAAGAAATTTAAAATGGCAAGAGTAGTGGAAGGCAATAAGGAATGAGTGATTCTCTTCTTAGGGGTTGAAGAATGTGCAGATTAATATTACAGAGTGGCTTCTTGGGGAATCCAGTAATTTCTATCAAATTTTAAATTTCTCTTGAGGTTTAATGCATATGTAGATATGAACATAGTTACATTAAGTGAATTTACTGGGATTGCAGGCTACATAGAGTATGAGTCATACAATAAAACTTATGATGTATCTCGTATTCAGTGAGTCAGTATCTCAAGCGAGTATAGCCATTGATGTTGCTTGGGTATTTTGAGTGAAATAGTATTGGCATAGGACAAAATATAGGACAAAATCATCAACAGCTGTAAATTCTAAACCACTGTGGCATCTGGAATAAGGAACTAGGGATCCTTCCTAAGTTAATTAGCTAATTGGGTTTGTGTAGTTCACATTTTTGAAACAATATAGTAACATAACTATGTTACACTGGTTAAACAAACTGAAGGCAATATGGACCCTATTGTAAGTTAACTGGTTTCATGAGTGTAGCTACCAAAAGTGATGCTGTTATCTCTGATAGCAGTTAAACATCCAGTTAAATACAGCCTACTTTCAAGTATCCCAATAGTCCAAGAATTTGCTGAAATGGGTGATAATAGGGATGGCAAATCATAGGACCTAATTTTGGTGAGTGTGGTTAAAACAAGTATATGTTGTTCAGTTAAATTGTCTCTGGCTGAGATTTTGAACTGCAGTGTAAGCCTGAACACAAGTTTTCCAATATAGCTTATTAATTTTAGATCTAAAGCTCAATTGCTGCTTTATTTGATCATAGGTAGGTCAATAAAACATTTGAGGTGCAAGACTTATAGTAGCCAACCTCAGCACCAGTTAGTCTAAGCATTTGTCGTATTTTGTCCAATAATGGCTTACACAGAATGTTTGAAAACCCATGGACCACAAACAGTTTTGAACTCCCAGAACACTAGCAACAAAAGATACAGTTAACAAAATGATATTCCCCTGTCCAAGGCAGGGTTATTTATTGCCTTTATTTGTCCTCTAGCTCATATTGTTATCAAAGAGCTGCCTGATTTCGCAATTTTGGGAAATGGTGTTCTTCTCTTGTTATCTCAAAATGTGATTTTTATTTATGAAGTACAGTATTTCATATCCGTTTTTAGTGTGCAGTGATTGTCTTGATTATTGATTTGAATTTCCTGAAAGGTATCCGAAGAAATGCCTTTGTTAAATTTCTGTTCTTAATATCTGATTATTTAAGGAGATTTTCTTGAATGGTAGAAAACTGAGCTTAAATGAGCTACCTATAAAATAAGCAGGTGGTAATCTTTGGAACAAAGTGTCATTAAAATGTCTTAGGAGAAAAAAAAAATCTCAGGAAAATATCTTGGCTTTAGCCATCATGGGATCAGGCTATGAGTGAAAACTATTATAACCAGGACAAGACATTATGAAAGGACCTTAACCGTAAAAATAATCCTTATATGCAGGCATAGAAAACATATATTCCTTTAAGAATAGAGGAAAAGTAGGATTTTTGTTTATTTTATTTTTGATGATGTTTACATAACTGTAAAGCATGTATTCCCATGTGGACCACTGATTGGCATGAAGAGTTGATGAACAGAGGAAAGTAGATGAGATCTTTGTTTTCAACTTTTTTTCTTCTTTCTGTTACCTGAGAGAAGAGGCAGAGAAGGGGACAGCGTTGTACCCAGCAGCCTAACTGCATCAATATCCAGGGATGGGAAATGGTCAAAATAGTAGGATTTTTAAAACATGCTCTGAGATACAAACATGCAAATGGCTATTGAATAGGACAAGTTAAGGACTAGGAAACAAAAACCCATTTTTGCAAAGTAGAAGTTTTCAGATTTGCATTAGTCTTTTCAACTAATCAAGCTTCCTGGAACCTTCTGTGGAGATGTTATTTTTGTTGAAAGCCTGTTGCAAAAACCCAGGGTTGTGTATTTTGAGAAGTAGAACATCTGTGTCTGTTGTCTTGTGTAATGTCTGGAACTTCTGGAGGGGCTTTATATTTGGTTTTAGTGTATTTGAAGACACATATGGCTTCTATTCATATTTTGGGTAATTTTAAGACAAGACATTGCCAAAGATTCTTTAAACTCAAGGGGATAACTATTAGACAGAAAAGCAACAGAAGTACATAAATATGAGCATTTGTTTCCCAGGGCATCCATCGTTAACATTACTAACTGAAATTTATCAGTAGTGACCACTTTCAGCTTCAATCCTATGTTGGAACACCTCAGTTAAGGGTGGAAACAGCAATACATTCTCGAGACTGTCACTTTAAATGGTGTCATTGTTGTCCATACAGTCTACAGACTTCCTTTTTTGTTTCTTGTATCTAAAGTTTGCAAAGGTTTTTAAGGGCCTTTGAGAGAAGTGACCTCATAAAGCTGTGACATGTGGCAAGGAGCTGAGAACAGCAGAAACCACACAGTGAGCAGGTAGAATATGACAAAAGATGCAGGTCTGACTCCATCTTACACCAAGGTGGCTTCAGTAGCCATGTTGTACTTGTAAAATGTGTCTTTTAAAATTCATAGTGTAAGAGAACCTTGGGCATTGAAAGTCACAAGTCCAAGTGTGTGAAGCTGCTTTTCTCAGCAGTTTCAGACTGTGGTGAGCCATCTTGGATCTGAGAGAACCAAAAGGATGATTCCATGTGTTGAAGTCCTGCAGGAATCTCATAACTTGGAGAATCCGCAATGCCTGAAAATAAGCTACCAATATCTCTCTGTGGACACTAACTAAATTTAATAGGATGTCTATTAAATTTATTTTGCCTTGGTCTTAGTCTTGTACTGTTTGATATCCTAGTAAGAGTAAATAAAATGTATAATTAAGGAATGTGTTGGTTCAAGAAACCAAAAAACCCACAAACTTACACTTTTTATGCTTTTTGATGGAAGAGCTCTCCCCTTGCTACTCTTTCTCCTTTCCTTTCCCCTCCCCTTCTCCCTCCTTCTTTCTTCTCTCTCCCCCTAGCTAATTCGATTTCATTTCCATTTGACTCTGCCATTCAGATAAATAAATATCATTATTAAAATAAAAGTAGTTTCCCAACACAGGAACTTCAAATATGTGATGCAAGTATTTTAACTGTTAAGACAAATTTTTCCTCTTACAACAGTATTAAAAGGAAGAAGACAAAGGAGGAAAAAGGAGAGGAGGAGGAGGAGGAAAACAATCCCTTTTCCATTCCGAATAATTTAATTAACATAAACCATTGGCTAAAATTGTTCAGTTTGTTTTTTTAGGATAACAGAGAAAAATTGGCTGCGATGTTAAATCAGTAAAAGAAGAACAGTTTCACCCAAAATTTCTGGGAATGTCTCTGGTACATATTTCATCTGCCAATCTCATAATCCTGGCAAAAATCCCATAAAATAGGAAAAAGATATTTGAATATTAGCGAATGGATTAATATGTGTGCCTCATTTGGACAAACATGAATGCATAGTTATCATCTGTCAGTTTTCTGAATGGCTCAAAGCTTCTCTGTCAAAAAGCAACCATTTCAACACTAAGAAAATCAGAACAAAATCGTAAGGCTCTGTCTTTTTTAAATGGCTACCTAGTGTAATTACATGATGACAAAGATACTCATTTATGTTGGACATTGTGGAAAATGTGCAAAGCAATTCAGGAATGCAATTCTTCAAGAGCTTAGTGCTGCTCTGAATTCTGACGTCCCGAGAGATGCACATCAGCTTCCTCTGGAGATACAGAACATCTGCTCTTACACCCAGACGCAGTGTTCATGGGTAAAGATGCAATAACACAGAAGCAAACAGCAATAATTGCACGTTAGCATCAACCTGCCATATGCCAGGAAACCAAAGCTTACTACTCATGTCTTCATCCTTTGTTTGCATCCTGCCCCACCTTGGTTTCTCCTTCAGTTCTTTCTCTTTGTGCTGTTCTCAGCTTACACCCTCCGATTGTACCTGAAGCTTCAACCTAATAACACTTAGTTGGTTTTGCTTTTCCACATTAGCTAATCTACCTCCAAACTAGAAAGTACTTTCCACATTTTTTTAGTTCAAAATGGGTGCATTACAAATTTGTCCTTTATTTTTGTATCCTGCAAATATTTCTAATTTATTGTGTGAAAAACCTACTTTTTGTATAGACACAACAAAGATTATGGTTAAATATGTTGCAGGAGATATCTGTGTTTTTTCTTCATTTAAAAAGACGAAATTGTGATTTTAAAAAGTATTTTTAGTCATCTAATTAAATGTTAGTGTGTTACTTTGGAACATGTTTTACAAGTTTTATCTTCCCTCAGGGAGTTTAACAGGATTATAACAGTTAACACATGCACAATTAATAGCAGAGATAGTTTAAAAAGCAATATTCTCTGAAGAGGAAAATTCTGTCCAAGGGCATGAAACCTGAAAGAAAATATTGAGGATGATACATTAGAGCAAGTTCTTTTCTTTCATCAAAAAAGGGGCAGGGGATAACTGGCAAAGAATACTCAATTCCCCAGTTTGTTTTAAAGTTAGAATATAAATGAAATAATTTTATTCTTAATGGGGAATCAGAGTTCATTAATAATGTAACTCATTAAAGTATCCAATTATACTAAGCTGCGAGGTCATAACCTGATTCAGTTTATTAATAATATAGGAACATCACCATGGTCTTGAAGCATGACATTATTATCAAAATGCACCTGATTTGAGACATTCTGACACGGAGTTAAATTTTTCCCTAAACTTGATTGACAATTCCACAGTGATATAGATATCTAGATTGCTAGAACAAGCATCATTTATTCTATAATTCTTTTTTAAAGCAGGCTTTTTTATTATTATTACCTTATTATACAGTTCTATAGGCTCTGAGATTTCCCTTATCCCCTCCCATTAATCCCCCCCACACTGATTTCCCCTATATTATTATAATAGTATAGTCTTTTATTTTGTTTTTTTTTTGTTTTTTTTTTTAGGAAACAAAATAGTGTGAGCCTTGTCAATCTTATTGCCAATATTTGCAATATGCATCTCTGCTCTTGAATAAAAGATGGACTCCTATGGCAACTGTTAAATATACCTTGACAAGAGTACTCTGAATTTTCTAACATTCTCTATACCTACAATGTCATGATATACTTAAATACCAGAATGATGGACTCGTTGGAGGAGGACGATATTACTGCAATGATATAGAGGAAAACATTGCAAGAAGGAGAAATGGGAAGGAAGTTGAAATCCCTGAGCCTATGGAATTGCATCATGAAAAATAAGAATTAACATTAAAATTGTTACGTGAATGGACATCGCTGATATCTATCAATGGTATTAGATTAAGCATATGTAAAGAAATTAATGTTTATTCATTTATCAAAGCAATGTTTGCTGGATATTTGTTAAATGTGAGAAAAAAAGAAAATTTAAAAACCAATGGTATTTATTCATTTACAATTATATTCCTTATAAGCAGTGAATGCTGAGAACACAATCAAAAGATTAATTCTGTAACAGAAACTTCCACTTGTGAGAGATATTGACGTAGACTTGACTTGCAAAATGCAAATTACATCCTAGATATTTCACTAGAACTTTTTTGTAGTATTATTAATTCAGTTGTGAATAAACCTTGCAATTTCTTTATAGTGTTATGAATATTTGATTGTAGTGCAGAATGTATCTCTCACCAAGTTTTGGCTCCTGTACTGAGGAGAATGACTCTGCAATAAAGTCCAGAGATCATCTTGTCAATTTGAGACAATGACCATAATGTGTATGGCTAACATAAGGGATTCCAGTCTGAGATGACTGGTTAAAACTGGTCTGCTTTGACTTAAGCAAAAAAGAGTTATTTGTGGCCATAACTTTTAGTGGCCATTACTTTCCCACACTGAGAGATTGTTTTCTACAGGCAATTTCTCTGCCTTGGTGGGGATTTGCCAGAACATTAACAACATGATGCTCTGCATCAAGTGCCTGAGTCTGCTACCTGGCAGTTCTTCTCACTCCATCTCCCACTAACGCTGATCCTGGCAGGCAGAAGCAATGGCTCAGTTACTCATCCCTGCGGTCCTAAATTCTTGACTTCTGCCTTGAGTCTCTGCAATCATGTGGGGAGTCTCTTCTCTCTGTCTCTCTGTCTCTCTGTCTCTCTCTCTCTCTCTCTGCTTCATCTCTGATTCAACATCACTAAATTTAAAAAAAGTTCTGTTTATGTGTATAAAGAAAATGCATTGTAGAAATGTTTCTTAACCATCCCTGTAATGTGGCCGCAAAATGGAATATCAGAATGAAGTTTGTTTACAGTAGCCAAGATATGGATATAACATTTGTCTGTCGAAAACTGAACAAATAAAGAAGAGATAAAAGGAGCAGTAAGGGAGGGAGAACAGTATCATTACAGCTTCAGAGCTGTGTCTACAAATTACATGAAATCTGCTCTGTTTATATTAAAAAGTCTTGAAAATGCAAAGGAAACTAAATAAATAAACACATGTGTAAGATTAACCTTAAAAAGAATGAAATTCTGCTTTCATGGAAACATGAATGAGTCTGAGGAACATTATGCTAAGCTAAATAATGCAGACACAGATAGTCAAATACTGCATTGTCTTACTTATATGTGAAATATATTTTAAAAAGTAGGTCCATTTCATAGTAACGGAGGATGGTATCTGCCGAGGTGAGAGAAATGGAGATCACAGTATGAATATTCAGTTATAAGATAAGTAAGTCCCAAATAAATGTACATTTTATACTTGAAAGTTACAGAAGAACTGGGACTTACCCATGTTCTCCACACACATTAAACATAAATACATTGATTATCTTGACTATGCTCATAACTCCAAAATGTATATGAATATCAAAACATTACATATATGTCTTAAAATATTCTATTTTTGTCAGAAATTTGTAATCAAGCTTGAATAAATGAATAATAAAAAATGGAATTGTGGTACAGGTTTGGCACAGTAGTTAAGCCATCTCTTGGTATGCCCACCTTTTGTATTGGAGTGCCCAGACTGTCATTTACATTGTGTTTAATAAACTATTCTCATGAAAAGCATCAACAATTTACAGTAGTGCTAAACCATCATGAGACATCACTTAATTTTTGTCAGACTTGGAAATAGGCAAAAGCAGAATGTTGAATGAGTAATTTTACTTTCACAGAATAGACACTGTATAATAAATGAATGAGTAGAAACTTGAAGGTTATGTCCAACCTATATTGAACTATATTAGCAAGTCTAATACATAATAGATGTGGTCCACCATGGTAGCCTAGTGGCTTAAGTTCTTTCCTTGCACACACCAAGATTGCAAATTGGTGCCAATTCTAAAACCTTGGGACCCTGCCCCTGCATGGGAAACCTGAAAGAGGCTCCTGGCTCCTGGCTCTTGGCTTTGGATCAGCTCAGCTCTGGCCACTGTGGTCACTTGGGGAATGAATCAGCAGATGAAGATTTTTTTCTCTCTGTCTCTTCTCCCAACTGAATTGCAGAAACCAACCATTGCATTATTACTACTGCCCCTCTGGGTCTGCATTAGCAAGAAGGTAGTGTCAGGAGCTACTGGCATGTATGTAACCCAAGTACTTTTATATGGGAGCATAGAAATCTTAACTGAAAATTATCCTTCCCCCAGGACCACATTTAAAGATAAAATCTCTTGTTTTTATCTCTGCTAATTATTGACATTTCTTACTTGGTGGGTTAAGTGTATGACAGAGACTCAGGATTGGTAAGTGCAATGCAACTCAAAGCAAACATCCCACCCAAAGACAATGGAGCCACTACACTTGTGGGCATTGACCCAGTTAGCAAGACAAAATCAGGAAAAGAAAGTTCTGAAAGGTTCAGTACTTAGTCAAAAATACTTTGTTCATAATGTCCATTGTTTCCTGGTCACCTCCATCAAAGCATATAGAACACCAAATCTGATTTAGGTGTTAAGGTTAATGACTTTATACAAAACAAGAGAATCTAAGAGAAAGTTCACCTTCACTACTTTATTTATTCAAAGTGAAATTAATAGCTAATTCACACAGTCATTGAAATAATAAATCAACATGCACAAAATTTTTAACAAGTGTTATCTTTAATCTCACTCTTAATTAGATATTGGTGTTAATTGTGATTTGTGATATTAATGTAAAATACAGGTCTTTCAGAAAAACTTGTGAAATTAAAGGTTTTACGAATTATATTATATGTGTTCCAGCTAAAGGGACAACTGGACATCCTCAGTAAATGACTATAACTAATGTTAAATGATTTTGGAACTGATCCATTCCTTATTGGATTTGCTAAGTGGGTTGAACAAGTAGTTGGGAAACACAACACCAGGAAAATATGAAAGAAATATTGATATTTAGTTTTTAGGATCTAGAAACACTGTGAATGGTTTTGACAAATAATCAGGAAAATGACTATAGATGTTGCAAGAGCAACTCCTTTCAATAATTAGTAATATAATTTTTTATTGTTATTAACATTGTATTATGTGATACAGTTTTATAGGCACTGGGGATTCCCCCCATCCCTCCCATACCCCTCCCCCCATGGTGGATTCCTCCACCTTGCTGCATAATCACAGTTCAAGTTCAGTTGAGATTCCTTCCTTGCAAGCATATACCTAGCATAAAGTCCAGCGTCTTATTGTCCAGATAAGTTCAGTGGCCTCTTGGGGAGACCTTCTCTGGTCTGAAGATAGGGCTAACAGAGTAAAGTTCTGGTCAGTTAAAAGCCCCAACAAAACCTCAGTATCAATATACAACATTATGGAATTAATTGACATAGTATTGAGTAAACAATATGTTGAAAATAATGCAAGTTCCATTCTTCAAAACATCTGGGTTGAGACAGTATCAATGACAGGTTCAAATAACAAACAACCAAACAAAAAATTACAAGTTAAATCAAGGCAAACATGTGGTATCTAACCTTTTGGGATTCGCTCATTTCCCTTAGCATTATAGTTTCCAGTTGGGCCCATTTAGCCACAAAGAACTGCATTTTGTTTTTTTTAATAGCTGAGTAGTATTCCATGGAGTAGATGAACCAAAGCTTTCTTATCCAATCTTCTGCTGATGGGCATTTCGGTTGCTTCCATGTTTTTGCAATTACTGGTTGTGCTGCTATGAACATAGGGATGCATGTTGGTTTGTCGTAAAACAGGTGTTTTGGATATATTCCTAGGAGTGCTATTGCTGGGTCATATGGTATGCAGATTTCAAGTTGTTTGAGTAATAGAATTTATCTGAAGAACATTCTCAGCTTCAATAAGTTCCAATGAAATTTACATTATTTGGTAATATATATGAATTTTCTATTATAGTAACTTAAACATTTATTATAATTTATTGTATTTCAAATAAATACAATTAGAAAAATGTAGCTGTTAGTTGAGCAAATAGTATATGGTCATCACATTTTTGCGGGGGAAGAAAGATACAACAGAAATAATATTAATATCATCAAATTATTTGTTCCAACAATTTATTTAAATATGTTTCTATACATAAAATATTCCATTCTAAAGATTATTCTTAATGTCATGAGCTATAAATAAAAGTGGGAAAGATTTAATAGTTTCAGCACATATTCAGAGATACATTATTATAATCAAAACATGTATTTCATATTAACACCATTTATTATGGAAATGTAAAAGTATAAAATATTTTTCATTGCTTTAGTGATTTACAGCCAGAATATTCTATCACCATTTTGTGCATTTTGTGAAGATACTAAAAGTTTCTTTTATATTGTTGATAGTCTTTTCCATATAAAAATGAACTTCAATGTGAAAGATATTAGGAAATCAAATAAGCATATAAATTAAATAAAATTAGACAGCTAGTATGTGCAAAGTGATTAATGATTGCTAATGTTTGAAGCATAATGACTTTTTAAATGATTGGTATAGTTGCAGTATAATTTGCTGGGATCACTCTAATAAAAGCAGTAATTGTTTTTGAATGAAGGGCAATATATTTAAAATCTACATGAATATTCAGTATATGCATTCTTTTGACATTAAAATCAAGACCTTCTCAGTATGGGTACAAACTAATAAAAATGTATAGATGTAATAAATAAAATATTATAACCATTTGTATCAGAACAATTGTTTTTCAGGATGAGAAACTCCTATTTATCAATAAATCCAAATTCACTTTTTGAGCAACTAAATTGTCATGGAGAAATATAAACCCTTTCCTTGTGTGTTTTAGCGTACACTCGTACAGCTGCTCCAGTATTTACTACCTGCCACATTAAATAAGCCCTTCCTGAGCCATCTTTCCATATTTGAACTTCAGCCAGTCTTAGAGGGTTGGTGGTAGGTGACAACATGCTAGTTTGTAGTATGGTTCTTATTGTGAGAAATTGAAGACAGGTAAACCACTAACCCAGGATACTTCGCTCACTTCACAAGTTAAATCATATAATTATCCTAAGCATAAAAAAACGAATGGACGAATTGCTCCACGCAATTAATCTTGGTGGTTTATAGAAATCAGGATATTTCATGCATCCGTATTTAACCCTTGTTTTTGTGATTTTGAAAACTGATATAGGGTACCGCAAAAATACTTAGCAAAGCAGAATTGTAATATTTTGATGAAAAATTAAATCTATTGATAGTTTATCCATAAAAAAGCATTTCCAGGAGGTTTTGGAGAGGCCCTCATAGATACATGCACACTGCTACGTTATTTCAGAAAAAGAAAAAAGAAAAAAAAGAGAAACCGATTTTCGTAAGAGTAGTTTCAATAATATTTTCAATAAAACTCTGGCCGCATTTGTCAGCACTGTGCCAAACAAACGTAAGGAGCCTGCAACAGCATCGATATTCGTATCTATGGAGAAGTAAATGACTTGGAAGGCCAGCTGGTTCACACCTTAGAATAGCAAATTCCTTTTGATCAAGAACAAGCAAGGACACCGTGCTAAGAGAGACAGACAGGAGGATGGGGCCTGTTTTAACATGATGGGGTTTGGTTTCAGGAGTCAGGGAGAACAGAGAGAATGAGAGGAATAAAGGAGGAATGAGGGAGAGGTAAAATTCTGTTCATTAGAATGCAATGTATAGTTTATATTACAAAACCATTTTTTCTCACTTAACTGTTTGAGGTTAAAAAATCATTTTGCTTTCAACATCCTTAGCACTAACAGGTTGAAATATTGTTTCTGTAATAACAATATTCTCTAAAATACAGGGTTCACAAGAAAGAATTGTGATGATACATATTCTCTGAAGGTAGCTTTATATGCTGATAAGAAAGGCTTAAACTGAAAAAAAAATTCAAAAAATATAATGCCATGTGTTGGCACCCTGATTCAGTTTGTTTCAGCTTGTCACCTCTTACTGCAATCTATGAGACACAGAAAAAATGCCTCTCTAGATGGTGTTCCTGAGAAAGCTAATTCCCCTTGTTTTCATGAGTGTTCAGGGATATGAACATTGAATTCTTTTATTAAGGTCATAAGTTTACTTATAGTTATTATTGATAAAGATATTAAAAATGTTATTTTGAGAAGATACAATTCAGCAAATGGTACAGACACATATAAAATAGATTACATGGGCCGATTATCCTTTAATGAAGGCCAACTAAAGTGGAATAAGTTGTAATAACATTTCCCAGCAGCCATATTTTGAAGGATTGGGAAAAGGAATAGCTATTAAAAACAGAGCAAAATCATAGATTCAGTCACAGCAAATGCGTTAGAAGTACTTCCCATAGGAAGAGCAATCCTGTCCACGAGTCACATTTCAATGGATCTTTTTCTTTCAATAATAGTGTGATCAAGATCATGAACTCTGACTTTTGTTAATATTTCATATCTAATTTCTAACACTTCAATATTTGCTATCATTTTTCTCTGGCTTGCTTGCATCGTAGTAATAACGCTGCCCATTCAGAAAATCTAAGGTCAAGTATTCTCATTCACTTATTTATGTCTTATTTAATTTTAAAAAAACATTATTTCTGTTTTGAACTTACAATTTAAAAAATAAAGAGATTCAATGACTGAATACTCAGCAATGTTAGCTCTATTGTACTAATGAAGAAAAAAAAGAGTAGCTGAAGTCATAGCAAATTTTACAAAAGACGATAAAATGAGCAACCATGAGAGTCACTCACCTACAATTTGTATCACTCTTCCATTCTTTATCCAAGAGCTGTGAGTTAACATCTCCTTGCCTTGAGCATCTCCAATTACAGGGTCCTAAAGACACCTGTATTTGTAGGCTGTTGTGAGAATTTATTAATCCAGTAAATATTTACTAAGAATAATCTATTATATTGCTAAGCATAGTTCTAGCTAATGAACATTTAAGAATAAAATAATGTAAATTTTTAAAAATCTGTGAGTTAACTTGTAACCACAACTGAAATGGAGATACACACACACACACACACACACACACGTATATAGGCATATTCATCTAGAGGAACTGTATTACAGAGACTACCATACTGAGAAGTGAAGATTCATCTCGGTCTGCATTTCTATTCCCAAATGAAAGACGGACTCCCAATGAACCTGTTAAATATATCTTGAAAATAGGACGCTTTCCCTTCAATTGAGTATTTTGATTCTCATGCTATCCATTATTTACAAGCACTTGACTCCTTTGGCATGTATCTGTATTACGCTAGTCAATGTATGTCATTTTACCTTGTAAAGACATAGAAATGGAATAGGGTTTTTTTTAAATAAGATAGCAAAAGTATTTTGATATTAACTAATAACTATCTTTCTGAAGGTTGAAAGAAAAATAAGAGAAGTCAAGTGAGAAAACTCACTGTGATTTATAATGCCACCTAAGTTTTCAAAAGCCAAATGTATCGTCCATGGTCATGTAAGGAAGGACAATAGGTCAGGCCAGTTACTCACTTTTGGGGGCCTGTCATGATGGTTCAATGGCTAACTCCTCACTTTGCACATGCCAGTGTTTGTTCACACTGATCCACTTTCCATCCAGTTCCCTGCTTGTGTCCTGAAACAGTAGTGGAGGTTGGCCCAAAGCGTCAGAAACCTGAGGTCACGTGGGAGACCTGGAAGAATTCCCTGGCTCTTGGCTTCAGATCAGCTCTGTTCAGGCAATTGGGATCACATGGGGAGTGAACCAGCAGATGCAAGATGTTTTTCTCTGTCTCTCATTCTCTCCATAAATTTCTTCTTTCTTTTCAATAAAATAAATAAATCTTGAAAAAGAATTATTCGCTTTTTCACAACATAAATGTTGTAAATGACTGCTTTCATATTTAAAATAGGCTAGTAGAGGAATTATTATGCCAAAAGTTCATTGTAATTTACTTCCAAGTTAAACAAGTTAAAGAAAATCAAGTATAAGTAGACTAAAGTTAAAGTCTAAAATATTATCCACTGAGTATAAATAAAGCAAAACTTAGTAGAAGTCAGATTGGTTAAGTTTCTACAGATTTCACAAGTGAGATACCTCCATGCATGTATGTACATATTTTTAGAAAAAAAATGTGTTCACACTTTTTTGTGTGTTTTAAGAAGTAACCAGCTCAGTCAATTTTTATCAAGAGATTAAGTTTGTTCAGGTGAAACAAAATATTTCACCAAGAATGTTTAAATAGCTATTTCCTTCAATCAACCTACAAACTGGATAAGATTTTACTGTCATGATGACATCTTATTCTTTTACATATGATTATTATCCTTCATCTAATCTGTTTATCCTTTTATTTAAACTTGTTTATTGATTGCTGTTTTCACATTGCAATGATTCACACATAGCTTCCTAAATAAGCATTTGAGAATCTATCCAGTTACTATGGCTAATGTGTTTCTGGAAGTTACGAGGAGTTTTTAACGAGCCTCAAACACACGATTCAGCCTCCCTCCCCCAAGCAATGTAGCTACAAAGACAACACATTTCCCTTCATTTGATAATTCAGTGAAGATCTTAGTGGCATAGCCTTTTTTTTTTTTTTTTTGCCATTTTGCTTTGAACAAAACTGGATGTGTTATTTAAGTTAATGCTGTAATTATTATTTTAAGATGCCCATTGTTCTCTGACACATGGCACCAATGATAAGTTAAAAAATAAAAAAATCAATCTGTAAATTCTTCATTTAATCATTTAATCATGGAATGGATCACATGTTTTAAATTTGTATGTAATTCTGATTTTTTAAGACATTTTCCTTTAGCAGTGCTGCAATAGGAAAACACACTTCTGTGTTCCTTGTAATAGAAATTACATTTTTAAAGAATAATCTGTGAATAATTTGGCTATCATAATTAATTTCTTGCTCTAATGTATTTTCTGGAACTCAAAGTAGATTTCCATCTTCAATAGAGAGAGAAGTGAGGCATTTAAAATGGAAGTCTCCAGGTAAAGAAAGTGAAAATTGACAGTCAGCAACAGAGGATATGAGTCAAAAAAGAAAACAAAGAACAAAGTGAAGAGTTGATCAAATTTACGCTATTTGTTTTATTTACATTTAAAATTATATGTTTGAGCCCACTTTTTCATATAGAGCATATTTTCCTTGATTAAATTTTGTCTTCTATTTAATACTGATGAAGTCATTACTTCTTCTGAGTAATCCATATCCTTATCATTCAAAAACCCATGCATCTTTTTCAATAATACAATCAGACAATTGATGTGATTCTAGTTACTTGACTTGCATTAACATTTTTATTATAACTTTGCATTTTAATTGCAGCCATTTAGTTTTTATAACTAAAAATGAAACATAATTTTACTCACTGACTCCATATTTTCCTATCATCTGGATCAACAAATTAATTTAGACATTTAAATTTCTCTCCCTCTCTTCCAGAAAGGTCAGACATTAGGCTTAATATTTTTAGAGACAATTATATTTCTTCACTCATCAACTTTGTCTAACGCTCCTGTTTTTATCAATTTTGGATTAAGCATTTTCCTTGGGATTTGTTTTCTTCTATTTTTCCTCATAAGGAATAGCATCTATTTGGTGGCTTCACCTGCTCACCTGCTCATTTACACTGCAGTAATCTATCAGTTATTGATGAGGTACAGACAAGGAAAAATTGTAGGCTGTAAAGCCATAATTATCCCAATTATATTTCACAGGTAGAAGTTAGAGAACAGAAATCGTACCTGAAAAGCGGCATGGTTCATTCTGTCTTCAGGAACTTCAATGTCTCATAGCAAATATGGTGCCGCTATGGGGCTAACGCTGTTGGATATCTATCATGGAATACTTCCGCATGTCCTGACTTAGATAACATTCTTTGAACTTGGGTGAAATTATTTTCACCTTGGCATATTAACTCAAAAGAAAACTGTGAATGCATAAAGCCTGCATTACATTTTCTTTATTCCATGGACTCGACTCTATTAAACAGATAAAGTTTTATAAAATCACATAATTATCTGGAGAACTCAATTGCTTAGCCCCGTCAATATATATGAGCCTTTTTCAGAATTACATAGTTTGAATTTATTCTCTCCTATGATAGCCCTCTTAGCTGATGACTAGTCCATCAGGGAGTTGTTAAGCACTTTGTGCTGAGATTTCAATACAAAAACATAGGTTTGTGATAAAAGAAGATGAGAAAAAAAATCGGGTCAATGGAGTTTTAGATGCCTTTCATATTGTGTCATACAAGTAACTATCAAATGTTCTCCTTATTCAACTGCAGATAATACTGCAAACGTCATCATTGTACTAGTAAAAACTTTAAGATATCCATGACAAAATAGTCCACTTTTGTTTCTCTTACTAATTGATCCCATTTTCCAGAGCTCCAGAGTAACTTTGAACAGGTGGAGGGCTCCCTCCTGTGGGCAAGTAGCTAAAACAGTAACCATAGCAACAAGTAACTTCAAATTTTGGTATCAAACATTGGCTGAGAAACCCATGATTATATGAGAAGAAGATACAGAAAACAGAAGAGAATCTGGAAAACAAACAATGAAAAACAGAGTGATGATATGAACTTTCACAAAATCAGTTCCTTCAAGAACGTGAGAAACAGAAAAGACAAGACATGAATAGAGCAATCGGAAAATGGAAAGAGAACGGTAGGGATGAATGTGGTTACATCGACAAAGACATGCCGTAGCACCTGCAACCATGGAATATGCATTAGGACATATGATGATAAACATTTAGAAGTGTTGGAAAATGATTAGTAGTATGCAAACACATAAACATTCAAATAATCACTAACATGTGCTTAAGCTTTCTCAAAATATTGAACATGGTCTCACAGACTAACCTCTCATATTTATTCACATAAAACCCACAGGAAAATGCAACTATTTTACTACTTAGAGTGGTATGATTGAGTCATTAATAACAGCCATTTCCATTCTAACATGTCATAACAAGAGATAATGATTAGGTTTCCACTATGAAAATTTAGTAGGTGCCTATATGCCAAGAAGCAAGCGAAAAGGCCATAATGGTGGAGCGTGTATAGCATGTTTAACATCCAGCAAGTAAGTCTGTGACTAGTAGTGAATAGTACATTATAGCAGGCAAATGAGATTAAATAGGTAAGAAGGGTTGAACCTTGTAATATATTATGTGAGGTCATTGCTTCATTCTGAGCAAATGTGGTCAATAAAAAGTAGCATGATTGTATGTGACTTTAAAACAGAATCTCTCTTGTTCAATATGAAAAAATTTTCATTTTATGGGTCAAATACAAAAACAAGGAGACCAGAAAAGATACTATAAATCAAATGAGTATTGATAGTGTTTTGGACAGAGTATATTGTGATATAGATGGAGGCAATATGATCATTTTCTTCACTTAAATATGCTTGCTATTTTACTTGTTCAAAAGACCAAATGGCAAAGAAAGAGAAATCTTCCATTTACTGGTTCATTCCCCTAATTAGCCTTAACCATCAGTAGTGAGGCAGGAGGAAGTCAGAATCCAGAAATTCCATCATGGCCCCTAAAAATCCATCATGATCCCCACATGAGAATCAAAAAATATAAGCCATCCTCTGCTCCAGGTGCACTAGCAGAGAGATGAATCAGAATAACAACCAGGACCTGAGCCAATAACCACAGATTTGAACAAGTATTTCCATATGAAAGCAAATGTTGTATATGATAGCTTGCACCCTCTGACACATAATGCCAGTACCCCAAAGGTGTATTTTTTGGTTGAACACATAATTTTTTTAAATATTAAAATGACACCACCCAAACCCAATAAAATCTCGTGTTAGGTCCAGGGACAAGCTTTTGTAAGACTCTCCTCCCTGAGTCACTATTTGCCCCATGCTTGAATTTACACTGTTGGGAAACTTACCATTTGTCAGTGGCCCACTAATGCCTTGAAGTAGAAAACACAGGGATTGCCCAGCCATCTCCTAATTGGTTAGAGGCCGCCATGGGTGAAAGTCTGCTTCAGGTTCTCACCTCAAGGAGAGTCAGGGAACCTAAGACACCTCTGTAAGTCCTCACATTTCCCTCACTCTCATTTCAGACACCACCTCCCTGATCTTTCCTGCGAGGTGCTTCCCCTTTCCCTCTTCTTTTTATATTCACTTGTTCACTTCACATATAAAACTTCTCCATATATAATCAAATCCTGGCTTTTATTTCTGTACTAAGCTGGGGAAACCTACCAAGTTTTGCCAGTAACACTGAAAGTGGAGTACAAGTACCAGATAGACGTTAAGAGTTAATTCAAAATAGTTAATGGATCTAGGGCCCTTGAAAAGTGGAGTTGTTATTTATGAAAAATAAAGGAAGGAGGGAAGGAAAGATAGAAGAGAGGAGAAGAAAGAAAGGGAAAAGAAAGGAAGAAAGTAAAGATTTTAGGGAAGAAATAGATCAATATTAGCTTTATTAATGAGTTTATTAAAAAAAAAAACATGATTTTCATGTGGGATTCCCAGAAAGCAGAACATGCAAACATGTTTCTCTGTCAATGTTTCAATAATAAGCGTAGCCACTGAGAAACCAACCTGAAGGGAAAGTGCAGTAGTGTAACAAAGGAGTCAAAACATTGACAGAGGGTGGCTACTTTGTGAATTAAGCTCTTCCAATAGCTCAATAAGACTTCCAAGAAGTTGCCTAAAATACAGCACCATGAAAAGGGGCTTCTAGAAGTAGGAAAAACAGATGATTTATCCACACATCTCACTGCTTCCAGGAGAGATTCTCCACAAGGGCTGCCTCCATAGCACGTGTCCAGACTTGTGTTCATGACCTGTAAGACGTGCTGAGTTGTACCATAGTGACTGATGAACAATCTTGTGTGGGAAGTCAGGTGTGGCAGAGAAGCAGATGGCAAAGCACTTGCAGGATGTTCCCACATGTGGTCTGTTGCCTCAGTCCTTGGTTGCAGGACGATCAAACCAGTTTGGGGAAACCAAGAGAGAAGTGGAGAAACAATTGTCCAAGTAGTATTGAATCTGAAGAAAACTAGCATAGTACAAAGTGGGATATTAGAAGTAGCTGTGTAATACCTGATTTTAATTAATGAATGTGAATAGGTAGTTGCATATATTACCCCAGACAGAAAGATAGAAGTATAAATTCAGTACAAAATCTATAAATAAAAAACTGAGTAAGTCTGTTAGCATTAACACAGTCGTCTTTTTGTAGTTAATGTATTATAAAGCAACACAAGAGAAGTAGAAAAATATTGTTGCAGAGAACATATTATGAATCTGTCATATATAATAAGGTCATATGATTAATGGAAATGACAATGCCAAAACAAAAAGAACAAAAATGAAAAAGAAATATAAGGCCAGGGCACACTTAACATCAATTATTTTCATTCTCTTGGTGAATGTGTCAGGACAACTGAATAACATTTGGGTGAGTCTTTCAAGTTTCTGAGCAGTGATGTTAGCAGTTGTTAAGGTTTTCAATTTTCCTGTCCATCTTCTGGCTATTTGTTCCAGTTAACATAAAAAATTTGATTTAATGTCCCCAATAACATTATACAGTTGCTTTTGTCTGAGTTCTATTAGGTTTTGCTGACAGAATTTTTTCCTTTTTTAAGCAGTCATAATTGTATCTTCGTATTAGATTTACTCTTTTATAAATATAAAGTCATTTCCCTTGCACTATTGTTCTTGTCTGAGGCTGAACAGATAGTTTTCCCTTTAGGAGAATGACTTGATTTTAATACATGTTTTAAAGTGTGAAAATATTGACTTGACCTAACGTTACAATTGATTTCTTTGTGTGATCAGTAGACTGAGTTGAGAATCACTCGATGGTATATAAGGCTGTACACACACAGCTGTCTGCCTTCTCGCCCTCTTATCATCACATAGTGTGGTTGGCAATCATGAAGAAAAGACAATCCACATTGATGAAAAATGGTTCTTAACACTCTGTATTGAATGAACTTAATCTGATAAGTACTCTTAATTTTGCTCTGGTGATATTATCCTCTGTGTAAAAAAAATGTGTTCATAGAAGCAGTATTATAAATATTTTAAGTTATGAACCAGAGTCTTATGTTGGCTATTGTGGATGTGCCTGTATAACTTTCATATGGTTATTCTGTGTTATTTGCATATATTCCCAGAGTGGGATGCCTGAATGATATGGTAGATCCACTATGTTCTGAGGAAACTTTCTCTGGCTTTTCGTACTTGTTGAATAAATGTACATTCCTACCAAATGTACATTCCTACCAATTGCTGCCAGTTTCTCCACATCCTAATATTTACTATATTTACTAAACTTCAACTTTTGAATAATAACCATCCTAATTGGGGTGATATGATAACTTTCTGATTTCTATTCACTTTTCTTTGACAACCAAAGTGAGAATTTTTTCAAGTATTTTCTTCTTATTTGTAGTTTTTTTCTCTTGAAAAAAATCTTTAGCTTATTTTCTAACAGGATAATTTTCTTACAATTGCTGAATTTTCTGAATTCTTCATTCTGGCCATTATGAACAACTTGGGAAGTGATCCATGAGATGAACATTCTCTCTGTCTCTCTCCCTCTCTGTGTAACACTTAAAAATTTTTTGAAAGAGGGCTTTGACAAATATCAGTCTAAATAGTTTTGTATCAATTGTTATACTTCATAGGCTCCTACATGGCTATATGCCTGCTCATATTTCTCTCTTCACTTTGGATATTCTCTCTTGACCAAGCACTAAAGTTACACCAATTTATCTTGAATTACTTTGATAAATTTCCATCTCAGTTATAACATTTTTTGAGTATCCACCAGATAATACTTTTAACTCTTCAATAACACTGTGTGTTTTGTTGTAATTGTTCAGGCTTCTTCTGGGACATTATTCATTAGTTTCCCTTCCACACGCTGACTCCCTGCCATTTTTCTAGTCTGTTTCCTTGTTTTGTACCATAACTTAGGTTTCCTGTTGTTGTTTTTATTGGAAGGGCAGATCACATATACAGAGAATAAGAGATAGAAAGATCTTCCGTTACTTGTTCAATTCCCAAAGGCTGCAATGGCTGGAAAGCTGAGCCCACATGAAGCCAGGAACCAGGAGCTCCTTCCAGGTCTCCCATAGGGGTAGGCTTGGGTTTCAAGGCTTTAAGCCATCTTCTACTGCTTTCCCAGACCATAAATAGGGAGCTGGATGACCACTGGTGCCTATGTAGCATCTAGGTGCTTGCAAGGTGAGGGTTTAACCATTGAGCCATTGTGATGGGCTCTATAACTTAGTTTTTTGTGTGTTCTTTTTGTTTGTCTGTTTTGTTTATTTTTAATTTTAGATGATTTTAACATAATTGATTAGGGTGGGATGGATCAAGGTTTAGGGGAAAGTGGATGGATCATTGTTTCCAGACATCTGTTTCTCCTTGTTTCGGAGTGGGGTGTACGAGCAATAGGGTGAGAAGCCATACCTTTCCAACTACTCCAGTACGCAGGGATGGAGAATGGCCACTCAACATCAAGCCAGGGTCACAATGTGACGCATGCTCTGAGGGTTCTGCTCTGATGGTTTTGATAGTTGTGAAATTTCATTGATCTTGCCAATCCACGGATGAGGGAACCCTTTCAATGTCCATTGGCTGACATAGTCAACCTCTGAGTATCTATTCATCCAGATATTTGCTGTCACCTTTTGGCTGCGGTAGTTGTCCAATTTGTTCTGTCTTCATTCCTCTGGAATGGTACAGATATCCCCTGCAGGACTCAATGGGCTGCCATATCCTCCATGTGCAGCTGTCCACTACTCCATCTTTTCTACTAAGGAGGACCAGTTTTCACAGGTGGGCCAAAGACCCTAACCAGGTGACCAGGGACCTGCTATACCCACCACCCTCAGGGCTCACAGATCTGGCACCTGTTGTACAGGTGGGCCAAGGACTCAGGCTGGGTGACACAGGCCCCACTGGACCCCCAAACATGGAACTCATGGACCTGGCCTCCACCATGCAGGCAGGCTAAGGACCCGGGCCAAGCAACCCAAGTCCCACTGGACTCACCACTCATGAGGTTCAAGAACCTGGTATCTACTATGTAGGTAGGCCAGGCCCAGGACCTGAATCAGGAGACCAGGGCCCAGCCAGATTCCCACCCCCAGGGTTCATGGACCCAGCCCCCCTTTTGCACAGGCAGGCCGTGGATGCAGGCTAGGCAATCTGAATCTCATCAGAGCCCCCAGCCCTGATCCTCATGGACCCAGCACCCATGATACAGATGGGACACAGACCCAGGCCAGGCGACTCAGATCTACCAGACCTCCAAACTCTGGTGTTCACAGACCTGACACCCACCACACAGGTGGGACATGGACCCAGGCCAGCGACTTCGGCCCTGCTGAACCTCTCAACCCCGGGGTTTATGGACCCTGTACCAACTCCCCTGACTGACATGTTTCACCTCACCTCAGCTTCCACAAGAGGGTGCTGCATCCTGGCTTAGTTCCAGTTCAGCTATCCCCAGTTTCAGCTTGTGCTGGTGGGTTCTGCAGTCCAGTAAGACCAGCCAGACCAGCCAGCCCCGAGCCCCAGCTCTAATGTGAACTGGCTAGTGTTGTGGTCTGACATGGCCCCTCCTACATCCTGTCCTGGTTCTCAGATCTGCCAGTGAATGTTACAAACTGGACCAGCCTGGCCCATCCTAGACCTAATTACATGTAACCTGGCCTGTTCTGAGCTGTTCCTTGCCTTGGTGCTTGTACTCATCTGCAAGGATTGTATTCTAAAAAATGAGTTCTCCAAGCTCGTCTTTCATGTCTCCTCGCAATGGAAGATAGTGCACAAGCCGGTGGGTCTTTGGCCCAGGTAAATCTTGTTCACTTCTTTTCCTGGTAGAACAGTGGCCTTGCCCAATCAGCATGCAACCATTATGGTTCTCACTATTGAATGCTACAACCCAGTCATACCAGATCCAGGTCCACATCCAGATACAGCTCTTATGAGGTTAAATGGAAGCCAAGACCTAGCCCAGCCCATTCTACACCCACCCTGGCTCTCATGCATACCAGTGGGTGCCGGGGTCTAGCCCAGTTGTCAATCCCCAGACTCAGTCCACACCCATGCCAAGGGATACTGCAGCCATGTCCAGCCTAGACCATTATCCCCATTCTGGTTCTCTCTCACACTCACCAGTGGGAACCCCAACCCAGCTAGGGCAACCACTTAGCAACCCAACCAGGCCTGTTCCAGCCACAGCTCTTGTGCTTGCTAAAGGAGATTGTTGCTCCACAGGAGAATCCATACACCCCTACAAATCTGCCTCCAGTCTAATTCACTCACATGCTGCTTAGTGTCATTGTCCAGCCACATATTACCCATTCACTATTCAGACTCTCACTGGTGGGCACATGGATCCAGCCCTAGCAGCAGGGCTCCCATCCCAGTCTAAGTATGTGCCTGTGAGTAGTATTCAGTGAAGGTAGATGCTAACTGCACCATCACAGGTCTCCTAGATGAACCAGTACTTCACTCTGACCCTTAACAGTCCTCCTGTTCCCTGCTCCAATCAGCTCAGACTCAGCACCCTTGCTTACCTGCTAGGACAGTGGCAATGTTCCTGGAAGTCTCTTGGAAGTTATCCATCACCTGGACATGAATTCTCAGTTTCTTACATGCTGTCCCCATCCCTCCACGCCAACCACAAAACCCCTTGTAGTCCCACACACCCAAGTTCCCAGAACTTGTAGGTGGACAGCCAGAGGGCTTTTGGCACCCTGGCAGCCTGACCCAAGATGGTGCCAGCTGCATATAAGCAGCTGGTGGAGTGAAATTCCCAAGTCAGGAGCCTAGGCCGTGTTCCCACCCACCAGCCAAAACTACGTGCAGCTGATTTGTAATTTAGTTTTGAAAACTGAACATGTTAGGGCACAGCATGGTGGTCTAGTGGCTGACATCTTCACCTTGTTTCTGCAGAATCCTATGTGGGCACTGGCTCATGTCCCAACTGTTCCCCTTCCCATCCAGCACCCTGATTGTGGCCTGTAAAGGCAGTAGATAATTGCCTAGGGCCTTGGGACTCTGCTCCTGTGTGGGAGATCTGGAGGAGGCTCTTGGCTCCTGACTTCAGTTTGGCTGGCACAGGCTATTATGGCCACTTGAGGAGCAAACCAGTGAATGGAGGTTCTTTCTTTCTGCCTCTCCTTCTTTCTGCATATCTGCCTATCGAACGTGAACAAAACATGCTAAAAAAAAACTGAACTGTTTAGGCAACATATTAAAATATGTCTGAAACTTTCTCCTCCTTAAACTTGTTGTATTGGTTTTTTATAGTTTGTTATTGTTTTTATCTTGTTCCTGTGATTTGTTCAGCAAATGTCCAAGGGATTCTCTAGACTCTACACTGCAAGTCCACCGAGTTATCTTCTGTGTTTTTGTTTTTGTTGTTTTATTTTAAAGCATGAATTTCAAGATGTTGTCTATTTATTAGCATGAATTACGGTTCAGACAAGTATTGGTCAGGAGATTTTCTTCAGTCTTTGTTCCTTTGCCATCGTTTGCCAAGGGAATGTGAGTGAGAAGTCGTGTGCTCAAAGCTGCAGCCTTAGCTTTAACTGCCCGTTTCTCACACAGTGCGGAGGGAAGCACTGGCACCTGCAAGAGGTCTTCTTGTAGAGTCTGTTGCATGCAAGCTTCCTCTCAATTCCCCAGAGCAGCTCAGTCTATTTCTCCAGGCTTTTGGCTCCAGCTGAAATAAAACAGAAAAAAACAACAACAAAAAGAAACAAAATAATTTTATTATTGCAGTGCATTGTTGTTATTTCCTTCTTTTTCTTTTTTTCCTTTTTTTAAGATTTATGATTTTAAAGGCAAAGCAATAGAAAGTTGGAGAGGCGCGCGCACACACACACACACACACACACACACACACACACGTCTCCCACCGCTGGTTCACCCATCAGTTGCCCTCATTAGCCAGAACTGGGCCAGGCTGAAACCAGGGAGCAGGAATTCCATGCTCCTCTCACCCATGAGTAGCAGTGGCTACCTCCACCAACCACATTAACAGGGAGATGAACTGGAGATTAGAACCAGCACTTTGAAATGGGATGCCACTATTGTAACTGCTCCCACTCCACTGACCTGATCCTTAGTCAAATCTGCCATCAGGACAACTCTTGGTATGGGGTTTGTAACATTGGAACGACATACACTGGCTGTACTCAAAAGAATTCCTGAACTACAACCCTGAAAGTGGACTGTTCTGCTGCGGCAATCAGACCCATACGTTGGTGGGAGAGAAGGCACAAGAAAATCCCCATGGCAATGTCTTCTATCTTACCTCGCCTCTATAGTTCATTTGGATAAATGATTTAAAATGATTCTCTGGTTTTATTTTTACAGAGTGCAAAAATGTTTCATTTTGGTGATTTTGCTCATGATTTTATGATGGAAATGAGGTTATTCTTAATCCACCCTTGCAGAAGCAAAATTAAAACATAAAGGTAATTTTAAATGTGAAATTTCATTTCCCTTAAGCAAAGATTTTGCAAGTTAATTCATAGGTAAGTAAAAACAAGGGAGAACATTATTGCTGTGAAAATGCATTTTGCTTTGTTTCAAAATTAGTGTACTTATCCTCCTGTAAAAGGAAAATAACTTCAATCTTAAAGTTTAAGTTCAAGGAGTTAAGAACAAAAAGTAAAATGGAGAATAAAAAGAAGCAAAACTATTATATGTCTACCGTACTTACCAATTATGCTTTGTATTTATCTATGAACCATCATGAATTGTTTAAATGTTAAATTTTACTTAAAGGCAGCTTAATGTGAGCCCAGCATGGTAGCCTAGCGGCTAAAGTCCTTGCCTTACCTGCGCCAGGATTCCATATGTGCACCAATTCTAACCACAGTAGCCCTGCTGCTTATCCAGCTCCTTGCTTGTGGCCTGGGAAAGCAGTCAAGGACGGCCCAAAGCCTTGGGACCCTGCACCCATGTGGGAGACCTGGAAGAGGCTCTGGGGTCCCGGCTTTGGATCAGCTCAGTTCTGGCCATTGTGGCCACTTGGGGAGTGAATCATCAGACAGAAAATCTGTTTCTCCTCTCATTTGCATATCTGCCTTTTCAATAAAAATAAATAAATCTTTAAAAAGGTATCTCACATAAAAAAATCAAAGAACAAAGAATATCATGGTTTCATTGCATACAGAAAAGTGCATGTTATAAAATTCAACGTTATTGCAAATAAAATTTCTCAATAAATTAGCTATAGGAAGTAATAACCTCAACCAACTCACAAACTAATATGCTGAATGACAGAACTTAAAAGCTTTATTTTCCTATAACATACATAATATCACATGAAAATTATCAATTAACATAATTTACTAGGTAAATGGGAAATTATTTTTAAAACAAATATCAAATGAAAACATTTCTAGCTGTTTTTAAGTAGTTTAATTTTTGGTTACCAAGGTCTCATTTGGCTTTTAATTGTCATCCCTGGAGACGAATTTGAAATATTTGGCTGGATAATGACATTGCCATTTTCTTTTCTCTAACTGTTTCAAACAAACCATTTGTAGCCGTCAAAAACATATCTTGAAACTGTAAACAAGATGAATTTATATTACTTTGTTCAACACTTGTTGACCATTCTATATTTTTTCTTAAAGACATCTTAAGTATCATGGATGCCAAGAATTGTGTCTGAAGGCTGGCTTTTTACTAGCCAGGAAACTGTAAATGATAATACTACCTCAGTAAGTAGAATAAAGAAATTACATTGTTTTACATTTTGGTATCTTAGAACAACATTGAAGGGTGATTTATATGCTATAGGTCTAGCAGAAACTGGGATACTCAATAAGGAATGATTTTAGGTTTTTCTAAATCCAGAATGAACTCTCTGCCACCTGCATTATAATGTTAGTTAGAAACAAAATAGGGCAGCTTTGATTTCCTGGTGTAGTGTTAATTCAATTTTAGAAAATCTTACCTCTGTTTCAGATATTGACTCAATGTGAATGATACCATACGGTATCTTAGTGAAAGTCAAGAGACGTTTAACAGTTGTTGTGTACTGAGGCATACTTCCTCTTTTCCTTCCCCATCACTATAAATCCTTACAGTTCACAAGGATGAGTAGTTGGTATTGCAATTTTTATGTCTTGAAATTATTTTTCACTCTTCAGAGCCTCTTGTATTTACATAAATATTTTAGAATTATTTTTCCCACTTCAGTGAAAATTGAAGTTCAAATGTGATAGGATTTCCGCTGAATCAATGCACTGTTTTTGGTAAGACGACCTTTAGTAATATTATTTCTTGAAACCCACAGATGGTATCTTTTTTTTTTACATATTTGCATGTTACTAATCTTTTTACCAACTTTCTTAATTGAATTAATTTCCAATTATATCATTCTATATGATGTTTTCATACATGGGACATTTTTAATTAATGTTAGACCAATGCTAATATAAATAAAAACACTTCATATGGGTTGAGTATTTTGATATAGGAATTTAAGTCACTACTTAGGGTGTCCACATACTATATCAGAATACCAATCTGGGTCCCTGTTACTCTGCTGCTGGTTCTAGGGAGACACAGATGACAGCTTATGGGGCCCTGTTGCCTGTGTCAAGAACTGAGAAGTAGTTGATGTTGCAGAGTAGCATGCTGAGCCACCACCTGCAAATACATCAGCCCATATAGACATCAGTGCATACCTCAGCTGTCCCACTTCCAGCTCCAGAAAATACAACAGGGAATAATCCAAGCGTTTGAGCTCCTGCAACCCGTTTGGGACACCTGGATATACCACTTCTGCTTTATCCTGGACACCTTGGTTTTTTCACATTTTGGCTAGTATGAACAATACTTCGCAAAATATGTTGTGTTCGTGATTAGTTGTGATGAGTCAAAATGCATGAGACATGGTTTTATCACAAGCCTGAAAACATAATACACCATCCGATTTCATGAATTCATTCATCAAAGACATGTACTGAAAAACTGCACTAAATATTAGAAAAGTCCTTTATAATATGCTGAAGTTCTCTCTCTCATGATGAGAGATAAACTGTGGGCTAAGTCAGATGATTTCAAAACCTAATTAAAAGTTGAAATGCCCATTGTGCAATATTAAAATTACTACATTCTACAAATGGTCACATTTAGAATCATTGTTTAATGCATGTCTCCTATTTTCATTACTACCTAAGAAGTATATCATCTCAAATTTCTGAGATTCACAAAATGGCTTCATTGGAGTGATTAATAGCATTTTGTTACATGATACTCTGAAAGAAATTTTGCCTTTTACGCATCTAGTAAAGGGGAGGTTCAATTTGTGAAACAAGAACAGGAATGGGTGCTGTGAGAGCCAGGATCTCCAAAGAAACACAAGTATACAGAAACAATAGGAACTGCATTTCACTTTTTTAGATAGCTAAGTAGTATTCCAAGGAGTAAATAAATTATAGCTTTCTTATCCAGTGTTCTGTTGATGGGCATTTCGGTTGCTTCCAAATTTTTGCAATTATTGATTGTGCTGGTATGAACATGGGGGTGCATGCCAAATGGGCCCAACTGGAAACCATCAATCCCAAAAGTTAGATACCACATGTTTGCCTTAATTTAAGTTGAAATGCTGTCAATCTGAAAAATGGTACCTGTAAAATGTAGTATCATTTCAGCCTCTAACAACCTGTATCTCATGCAACAACATATTGTGATGTAATCACTGAACCAACAATCAATGTGAGGCAGACTGCTCATGATCTTCCACAAATAACTGTAAAACCCAATGCAATTTAAAGACCCTGTGCTTCTCGGTAATGGGGAGGGAGAGCAGAGAAATTCTCCATCTCCCTAGAATGTGTGAGGCAGATGTAAAGCATAACCTATCAAGAACATAACAGGTAACTTATAGACAACAGACTCAAATCAGCGTTAGAGAATAGCAAAACCACAAAGACATGGGTGGGGGCGTATCAAGAGTGACCCTGACAACCTCTTAACAGGAGGTCATATGCACAAAGCAGAGGGGATTCCAGAGTGGAGCAGGTGGACAAGAGGAGACTTGTATTCCAACCCTGGAGACTCCCAGATCCTCACCAAGGACTATCAGTATGGGCACTACATCCCAACTGCCAAGGAGACCACGGGGAATTGGAGTGCCTTTAGAGACTAAGTACTCTGAGGTCATCCGCTCCCACTTGAATCTCCCACATGGGATAGAAAAAGTCCAAATCCCTCCTCACAGAGCCCAATGTCACCGGAACAACCGCCAGGAACCCTTAGTGGTCTACAGAAACAGAAGAACAATAAACTCCCTCCAAGACCAGGGAGAGGAGCTTTCTCTGATCCTTGCTTAGTTCCAGCACTGGATCCCCACCCTCTCTTGCAATGACCATCAGGGTCGCCCTGGAGCCCTCCCAAAAACAAAACAAAACATACAACAACAAAAAATTAAAATAGAGAACAAAAAGGAAAGCTTAGAACTAGACAGGAAACGATCAGTAGGGACTCACACATACCTTACTAGGTAGGACACGAAAATAAACAACTCCTAACAAGGGTATGGAGGATTTCTCTGCACATCCCTTCCAACAGTGTTCTATGCCTCAACGAGTGTCACACGCCTTGCTAAAGGCATAAGCCAGTTTAGACTATCCTAAAATCTGCCAAGTTCAGTAAAAATTATGCTTCAGCACAATAAACTGCTAAATACTGAAATGAAAATAGACATGAGCTAGCTGAATGGTATCCTATAGCCAATTTAAGGTAGAAAGAAGCCAGTTGTACACACACTATAATTGAAACGTTAATTAAGTAGTCTCAGGATGTGTTTAAGAACTCGCATTTTCTAACATATCCGTCACTCAATACAATGTTAATTAACCCCATAGTGTTGGAAACTGTTGTTGATGTGGTGTTATGGCATTTAATTGGTCAGAACGATAATCTGTCAGCTATGTCTCCAGACCAGAGTTGGTCTCCCCAAGAAACTGTTGAATTCAGCTGGGCAATAAGATACTGGACTCTATGCATGGCACATGCTTGCATTGAAAGAAACAACTGTAATCTCAATAAGGTGGAGCAATCTACCATGCAGGGAAGGAACAGGGAGGGGATGAGGGGAACATCAGAGCCTATGAAACGTTGTTATAAAATGAAATACAATAAAAATATACGTAAATTTTAAAAAAAACAATAGGAGAAAGACAGATGGAAAGAGAGGGAGACTGAAAGTGGGAAAATTGTCTCTCTGATTGTGGTGCTGGTAAATTCAAAATTTGTGGGAATAGGCCAGCGTGCTAGAGATCCAGTGAAATTTCAAATACAGAGGTATCTCCTGGCAAAATTTAATTTCGTGCCAAAAAAAAATTTATTCATTAAGATCGTCATCCGTTTAAATGAAGCCCACCCATGCTGTTGGTGGAAAGCTGCTTTGTTTGAAGTCTACTGATTTAAATGCTAGTGCATTATTAAACAAATAGCTTCACAACACCGTACAATTGTGTTTGCCCTAGTACCTTCATGGTACACACCTGATGCATCCTGGAAGGCACTAGATGATGGATCAACTGCTTGGGCCTTGTCACCCACTTGGAAAACCCAATTGGAGTTCCTGGCTGTTGATTTTGGCCAGGCTCAGCTCTTGTTAATGTGGGCACTTGGGGCATGAACCAGTGGTTGAAAGACCTGCTGCTCTGTTTTTCAAGCACATAAAAATGCATGTTTAGGCCTCAACATAATGGCTCAGTGACTAAAATCCTTGCCCTGCACACACCAGGATCCCAAATGGCTGCCAGTTTGTGCCCTGGATATTCCCCTTCCTATCCAGCTGTACATTTCTTTAACCCTAATAATGTTATTTTTCTGTTTAGAATATTCTGCTTGGAAACAGCAGGGGGAAAAACCAATCTCTTCTTAGTAGGTAGTCATTTGAGAGATTTTTACATCATTTGCATTTGCTTACACTCTCAGTGCAGTTTTGGATTTAAATAAAATTATTTTTTCTGGGTTGTTTACCTTGTTTCTCTTGTCATGATGGTGAACTATTATTTTGCAGCTTTAGATCCAAAATAGAAGCATTCTTACTTACAAGCCTGTTTGGTCTATCATGGATCTTTTAAAGCACGCTAGTTTTGTATAATGATAGTTTTCATTGTTCTTAATTTCCATGCGGTTTTCAGTATATATTTAATGTAATTACATAACATGCAATTATATAATATATAATATATCACATATAGATTTATATTTCTAAATAAATAACTTCATTAAGAAGTTGGATGAAATGTCGGTACCAAGCATAGAAGACCAAGGGAAAAAGGAGAGAAACACCACAAAAATCCACTAAATGTGACACAATCAAAACTGTGTTCATGTATTTCCGTATACATTAAACCTGCACAGCAGTTAGCAGCAGTAAGAGTTAATAGACTGGAAACAAAAGACACAAGTACAACAGAAAAGGAATTGCAGAAAATATGGAATTCAGTTTCCATATGAAGAAACATAGCACTTTCATGTGTAAGATGGTAGGAAAAAGGTTAAGAAAACAGACCAACTAATTGGCTAAATTGGCTAACTCTGTATCTCAAATAGGATTCTGTGATTTCAAACTTTATTCTGTTGCTGTTGCTGCAAAGTTTTTGGTTTTAAAGTAGAACATTCTTAAGAAGATGTGTGCCTGTTAGCACAGCTCAAGTACAAAGGTGTCTGTTGTGATGTTGTTTCCTTGCTTCTTCCAAGGTGGATCCTTCTCCAGTCAAAAATCAAATCTCTCTTGCCTCCAGCTGCGGAATTCAAACCCTTAGGAACACCTTGCAGAATGAAAAGAAATGAAATTCAATCACACTGGAATTCCTTCTATCTGGCAGCTCCAAAAAGCCATTAAGGAACAGTGTGTGTTTGTGTGTGTGTGTGTGTGTGTGTGTGTGTGAGAGAGAGAGATGCAAACCGCTGTACTTGAGTGGCATAACCCAGACCCGAAATGCAAATATCATGTTTTCCTTTATTTGTAGTAACAAATAAGTACAAAAATGTGTTGTAAATGGGAAAACTGATCATTTGAGGTTTGATTATTGTTTATACTCTTTGTCTATACTTTTGAAGAACATTGTTTTTTTCTATTTATTGAGTTATTTATTTAGTGGAGAGTTAAGTTTGTGTTTCTAAAGTAAATTGAAAGCATGTTGTAATAAAAATTGAATAAATATTACAAAAGGAGAGGGGGCATGAGGGTGAGTTTGGGAAGGAGAGTAGGGTGGAAGGATTCATTATGCTCTTAAAATGTACATATGAAGTGCCTAAAATCTGTTTCATTATTTACAGAAGTAAAAAAATAAACAAAAGGGAGGGGAAGAATAGAGAGTGTGAGTATGTGTATATGAGAGAGAAAGAATCCATTGTACAGTCAGGAAATTGGGAGCTTTTTGAAGTCTTCATTGACAGAACAAAAGGACCCAAAGACATTTCCAACCCAAATAGAAAGTATCTTAATAGGGCAGAAAGGCACAGTAAAAAGGTTGGGTGAGATTAAAGCCTTCGTTTAGACAAAGAGCGCTTTAGAACATAACATTTTTCGATGAAGGAGTTAGATCTACAGAATTCGTAATCATGAAGCAAAGCTTCGAACCAGTTCAAGGAAGCAATATTTATTCTGTGCTTTGCCTAGGACAAAAGTTTAAAAAGCGTTGGTCTATGTAGTGCATGCTCTTATTCTCTCTCACTCTCCTCTTCCAGTGCAGTACATGTTATTTTATCACAAACAGCCAATATATTGCTATAGGTTGCTGGCAGTAATGGATGTAAATGAGAGAAAGTTCATTTTTGAATCATGAGTTCTACATTGCTTACGTCAAAAACCCATAATACCTTAGTAGAGGCATAATTGTTAGGACTTTCAAAATTTCCACTGTTAACTTTTATTTTTGATTTGGGATTTGTAGTGTTGGCTATGTTTATTGTTGATTTAATTTATTTTGCAAAGAAAGTGAAAGAGATTTTTGAAGAGCATGCTGAGAACTATCTGTCTTGTTTATAAATTGTGGTGCCTAGGACAACAGAGCAAAACAGCTGCCTTGCTTGCGTAAGTTTGTGCTGATGTGTCTCCAGAATTTAAACTACCATTTTACCATCGTATTTTAACACAACATTTTGTCAATGAAGTCAGTTTTAAAAGGTTGATAGTTTTAATTAATGAGTGTATTACGAAGAAAACACTTGAGCATTCATTGCTTTGATTTAAAACATTATTTTTGTAGCATGTTACTGCAAACACGAGGCATTTTAATGAACAGATTTACAATTGGAATTCATATAAAATATGTAACCAAAAATAGCTGTACAAATTCACACATTGGATGTAGAGGCAGGTTTTCCAGCAAAACAATTGTTTTTGCAAAGAAAATAAAGCTATTTTCAAGACAAGGAAAACGTAGTTTACTGTATTCAAACATAGAGTTTTAAGAAAGCAGCAATTCAAAAGGTTGACGCCTGGGCTTTGTTCATAAGCAAATAGCAAAATCATTCCAAACAGATGGAGCTCCATGTGCAAGGTTTCTATATCTGTGTAGCAATGGTGCATAATGTGCTGATATATAAAACCTATAGCCAGAAAACATTGCAAATTAGGTCCCCTTTTACTCATTCTAACTGGTTGGAACAATTAAGTCTCAGTTAATTGATAAAAGAAAAAGTTCCTGTTCAGCTGATGGTTCATAGTTTTTTGGATAGCAGTACCAGCCTGCTTCCTATGATTCCTACTCTGCGTAAGTCTGTGAAGTTAAAAGAAACACAAGAGAAAAGGAGAGGAAAGGCAGAAACAAGTACAGTAAAGTAATTAGGGTCAGAAAGGTCAGAGTGTTTTCTACCTGAGGAAAAACCAATTACAAAGATTGAGTTTATTTAGGTGGTAACATGATTTTGATGTTTGTTTCTAAAGAATAAAATGTTGATATCAATTTATGTCATTTTCATTAAGTGCATTGAAAAATCCATTTTTGTCAGTACATAAAGAATTCGTCTCTAAATATAATTATTGAAAAGCTGAGCTGAAGATAATTTTTTTTGGTAAACGACAGCTCCATTTTCACATGCTGATAATCTTTAGTGATTTTATTTCTTTGTAAGAGAATGACAAGAAAAACCGACTAGAGACATTGTAAAAAAATTCACAATGCAGAGTAAATGTCCTGCATTATCTTAACCGTCAATATGCTTTCGTCCAATGAAATCAGCACACAAACTCTAGTCTTGGGTAATTATCCTAATTGCTCTCTGCTTACAGACTGCTCTTATGCTGATAGTATAGGACTCATCTCAGAGTTACTGGGAGAACCAAATGAACCAACACATGTAAATAACGTAAAGCTATGCCTGACACAAAATGTTATGTGAAGAGCACATATTACAATATAGACGGTACTTCTATGGGCTCAGAGGCTAGTCAAAAGCCAATTGCTTTCTTAAGATAAGGTTAAATTAATATTTGTCACTCTCACTTCTGTTTTCCTCATACACTGTGTTTAAATAGTTTAGTATTTTTCTGTAAAGTTCTTGTTATAATGCAGATGTATCTTGATGCCTGAAACTAGTAATTTACCAGAAGTTTTGAAAACATTCTTAGAATGTACCTGATGAGTCTTCCTATCATTATTGTGGCTGCTCTCATATTCTTGTTATTGGTATAAACAATACGTCAGGATTATTCCTGCTTTCTTTTTCTTCTTCTTTTGTTTTTCACAGGCAGTTCTCTCCTCAAAATCACTATTTCTCTCACCCAAATTGTTCTCAGTATCTTGTTAATTGATTGTCATCACTTCTTTCTGGCAGCTCTCATACACAGTCGAATCCTGAAATGATTAACAATTTCTACCTCAATCACTTGCAAGGATTCCTATTAATTAATTAGAAAAATAGGAATTATGGAGGTCAGGTGTAACTTACAAATTTGAAGATGAGCCTCTCTGACTTGGCAATCTGGGTGTTACTTTTCTGTAAAAGCTCTTTATAATTTCTGTGCTATCCCAACACCAAACAGACAACTGCAAGAAAGGAGTAGCTTCCTTATGAAAGGGTACTTCAAAAGAGCTCATGGGAAAATGTCATTAAAAGATAGATGCATTTTGATACTGGCGTTTCAAAAATATTAGCACGGAATTTTGTCATAGCAGGTTGAGCCCCCATTTAGAATATTAGCATCTTGTGCCGAGTACAGGTCCCAGTAAGAGCTGCTGCACTTCAGATTCAGGTTCCTGCTAATGCATCGGGGAAGGCGGCAGAAGACAGCCCACATAACTGACTCCTGCCACCCATGTGGGGCGCCAGGAGAGATTTCCTAACTCCTGGCCTCTGCCTGAATATTTTTCTCTCTCTGTCTCCCTCTGCCTCTGCCATTCTGCTATTCAAATAGTAGAACCTTGAATAAACTGAAATCATACATAAATTTTCATGATTTTTCACAATTATGTTTAAAAAATTTGATTGAAAACTTTGATAGCCATATTTTCACCCCTTCTTGCCATGCCCCCTCAATTCCCTGTACTCCTTGCCTTTTCACCTCTAATTTTCACAATGACATGATTTCAATTTACTTTACAATCACAGCTTTAATACACCACCAACCACAAGGCTCATCAAGCACAAACTAAAAAGATAGGATCAGCCATTTTCCCACAGTGACTAATGCCACTGAAATAATACTGGTTTCTGTCTGTGCTGCTTTGCTTCCAATCTAGCTCTCGGCTGATAACTTGGGAAAGCAGCAGAAGATAGACCAATTGCTTGGTTCTCTGCCACCCATATCAGAGAACTGCGTGAAACTTCTGGCTTCTGGTGCAAACCCAATCCAGTTCTGGACTTTGCAGCCATCTAGAGAGTGGGCCAGTGGATGGACTATCTGTGTATGCATGAGTGTGTGTGTGTGTGTGTGTGTGTGTGTGTGTGTGTTTGCTTCTGCCTCTTCATAACTGTTTCAAATGAATTTTGTAACGTAGCTAGGTCACTATTCTACAACAATACATACAAAGGCCATAGGCAAAAATCAGATTATAAGATGTCAATTTCAATTAAATATATTGTTTGTGTTCCTTATAATGATTACATGTGAGAGAAAATACACAATGCTGCTGACTTTTGGAGACTGGTTTATTTCACTACTATAATGGTCTCCAGCTGGATCCATTTTGTTACAGAACACGGAATTCTAGATATTTTAACGCTCAACATCATTCCACTGTTCACATATGCCCCCCACCCCCTAAGTTGCCCCCAGACACAATTCTCATTAATGCTGGTTAGTTTCATGGTACATCCTAACATTACCTGTCCTCTATTCTGACTCACTGGCAGGTACTGTGATCTAGCCCTGTTCACGTAAGCCCCCAGCCCTAGCTTTAGTGTGCACTGCTGTGTGGTGGTCTGTGCTGCATCGTGCTATCCCAGCTCATGTCTCCCAAGTGGCTTGGTGCCTCAGATGTCATTCCACGCGTTTTTCAGTGGAGGCTCCTCAGAAGCCCTTCCTCACCTGTAACATACCTCATCAGCAGTTTTCCCTCCCACATGTCCCCTTACCCCTTGCCTGATTAACCCACAGCCCCTGCACTGGGAGTGCAAAGGTTCTGTAGCAGAGTCTTTGAGAACGCACTGAGATCCGGATTCCTAGGATGCCAAACCCAGTCCGCCAGCACCTGAGACCAGCATTCTAACCTAGGGCTTCCGGTTCCTCACCCCATCCCACCCCGTTAGTGACTAAGCACGTGAGGAAATCCCATGGCTCACTCTGCCTGCCTGGACATGAACCCCACGGTCCCTGCTCATCTCCACTGGTTCAATCCTCTTGTCCCCCTGCACACTTGCCCCTGAGGCCCCCGAGTGTGCACAAATCGCTCCTTTTCATATTTTAAATCATACCAATCTTACAACTGTTAATAGACACTTGGAGTTGTGGCTTAGGTAGTTTTTGACATGTATAGTGCTATAATATACATTATCCACATGGCTTGAGGTACACATGTGTAAGTACACCTAAAACTATAACCCTTTTATCATTGTATATGTCTATTATGTTACAGTGCCATTTTTTAACTACCTGGAGTTACTTCAAATTCAATAAACAAAAGACACTAACCCCTATAAAAGTGTTTCCATTTGAAATGTCAGTTACAAGTTCAGGTATCTGATCAAATATCCATATTTACAAATACCCATGGCCCCACCTAACATTACAGCTTTATATATTTATCTTAACAGAAATCGAAATCAGTCAAATGAGGAGGAATAAAGAGCAATGTATGGAAAGTTCGCACACTTCTGCGTTCTCTCCTTGTGGAACAATGGAGAATCCCTTTTGTGCACACAGTTGACCAAATTCAAGCCTCTGAAGTCTTCGTTTAGAATTTTACTATACAGACACGGCTTGCTGAATGCAAGTGGGCCCATAAAAACAAGAATTACACGCTCTAATAAGTGAGCTAGGGAAAATACTGTTAAGGGCATGTTGTTATCTTTTTTTGTTATATTTTTTTTTTCAAATTCTATGAGGAAATCAAAGTCACCAACACCCTGGGACTATACATGGTATTTTCTTGATAACCACTGGAAATAAAGTAAGTTGAAACTAGACAAGGTAATTCACAGTTCAATCATGGATCATTCACACTGAAGTTACATTTGCCAGTGTTGCTATTCGAAACATCACCCATGATTTTTTACAAAGTTGCTTGTAAGCGTTTTGCCAATTAGCATAGAGACAACAGTATATATGCATCAGAAATTTATATTTCATCTTTAATTTAAGTTAAAATGTCTTTCAATACGTTAAGGAATCCTTACATGTGAAATCAGAAAGTGTTATGAAAAATCTAGTCCAAGATAGACAGAACACAGAGCACACACTGATTCACTGATGGAGGTTACTTCTGACTTATGCTTAAGCAGGAAATGCTTAAAAATGCTGGGAAATGTGTGAAAGACCCTTTATCTCTGCGAGGACATATTATTTAAAAATGTCAAACCAGCTTTGCTGTTTCTGAAATCTAAATGATTCAAGATGAACTGCTTATATATACACAGAAGGACTCCTTAATAATTTTTTTTAGTTATGCATCATGACCCTGCGAGTAAGAAAAAGGATTGATTTAATCAGTGCAGAGCACTGTTCTCTCTCCGCCCTCTCTTGAACACATTGTCACGGTTACAGCTGCTTTTTTTCACTTTCATCTTACAATTTAAAAGAAAATGAAATCTCTTAATGTATAATTATAGTGAAAAATACTAGCTCAAAAATTTAGTTACTAAGGTCATTAATCTTTCTTTTTATTCATTTTTACAATGTATGTGTGTAACGCATTGTAGAATTATTAAAAGAGAGAGAGAAATTAGCAATTGCTACATCTGCTTGACTTTAGAGACCTTGCCTTTCTTGCCCTCAACTCTGAGTAATCTGAAACTTTTAGCAAAAGTTTGGACCTTTGTAATGCACAGTGTCCAATATACTAGAACTACATTAGAAAGCAAAAATTATTATTTTAATGAAAATCATTCCTTTTGGTTTCATGACTATCTTATTTTAAATATACTAAATTTTCAACTCTAGAGTCCAACACAATCTGTGTCACAGACAGGAGACAGAATATTTTCAGTTGAATGCAGATCATCAGCAGAAAGTCCTATGACAAAACAGTGTCACACAGAATCCTATGCAATGAAAGCTACTCTCATCATCTTACACTTCATATTGTTCCCAAATATTGAACACACAGATCACACACACACACACACACACACACACACACACACACGGTTTTAAGATATTTTTGAGAATCCTCCTCTTTGGAATCTGAACAGTTAGTACTTACCCAGACCAAACTGTAACCATAAACATCTGTTTCTAGCAGCATCATTCAGATATATCACATTATCGTACATTTCATTTCCAAAAGTGAAAGCGGCTTCAGGGGAATGGTGTGTCAGGATCGTGGCTGCCGGGCTGCCAGGCTGCAGAAACAGACCCTGAGTCAGGGCATGAGATTGTCCCAGCAGCAGATGCAATGAAAGGATAAAACAAAGAATAAACATGAGGAAACATTTTTAAAAGACAAAACATGAAATAAAAAAGGAAAAACAATGAGAAAGCCATCTGAGAGGTCATCACTTTTATTTTATTTTTGAAAAGACAGAGGCAAAGTGACCAAATGAACACACACACACACACACACACACACACACACACACACACACTTATTAAAAATGGAGAGAAAAAAACATAAACAAATGACAATGAATAATTGAACAAAGCCAATTTAGCAGTTACATATAAATTGACATAATTTTCATTAAGGTGCAGCATTTTATTCATTATTTAGTTCAAATAAAAAATACATTTTGTTGTATTCAAGAAAAAATATAGAAAATCACAGAATTCATATACTATCTATAATGATTTTATGAAAAATTATGAACTAATTACAAATGCTTTGAAAACTAATTAAGCATGGCCAAAGAGTTAATAAGATCTAAGTAGTTAATACATTTTTGGAAAAGATTATAATAACAAAGCATGGAAAATTCAAGATAAGATTATGAACTTTATTAGGCAATAAAGCAAAACAAATTAATGAAGTATTTAAATATATATTGTTAGATTTGGATAAATTATGTCAATAACACAAGTCATAATGAACATCTGGCATTTGTAAAATATTCTTTGATATTCTAGAATAAAAGAAACTTAAAAATTTGATTTTTTGAATGCAACAAGATTCTTTGAATTGTAATCTTTGCCTGGGCCACTTGGTGATTATGCTATCAATATGGTTGGCAAATAAAATGTTGTATGACAAAAAGTGTGGACAACTCAAGAAACATGTTTTCTGTCTTATAGAATACATGTATGCTACATGTTTGAAGGACATGGAAAGAATTATAAAAACAAGACTGGTATTCTTTGGGAATTCAATTATTATAAAATATAAATATATTTGCATATGTTTTATAATACAATTATTGTTTAAGAAAGACATTATATCAGTGATTAATTCTTTAAAACATGTGGAGACTTACTTTATTTCTCCAACTAAGGTTCATTTTGGTAAGCATTCCTTGTGATGATTGAAAAAATACTTTCTTTTTGGCTGTGTGACATGGTGTTTTACATATATTTAATGAAAATGGATCAAGATGATTAAGTTAGTCAAATATTCCAGATCCTTAATAATTTTTTTGTTTACCTTTGAGTATGGGATTTTAAAATCTCCCACAATGGTAGTTGATATTATAAACTCACACATATTTTTATTGTTTTGTGATTGTTACTCTGGTGCCAATAATACAGATGCCAAGTTTATCAGATTCTTAAGGTTAGTAGTGAATTAACTCACACTTCATAATCAATGCTTACTACTCATTTCTTATGCACTACTTCCAGGGTGGTAAAAACTAACAAAAATGTTATTTTAATCACCTAATAGCCAATCTTTCTACAGTAACTTACATTTTTTTTTACTTCTGCTTGGATTACAACCGCATTCTATCTTTCAAAGCAGTTATTCAAATGCCCAACAAGAATTTGAAAATATTGCTAATATCAGCAGTCATTGGGGAAATGCAAATAAAACTATACTGAGATACCAGCTCATTTTTGCTAGAATGCTATAATTTTCTAAGTGAAAAATAAGTGTTTGAGGACCCTGAGTTTCCTCCAAATGCATATAATCAATTTCTATTGATAAAGATGCCAAGAATGGACATTGAGAAAAGAGTAATCTTTTCAATTAGTGCTGGCAAATATGGATACGCATTTTACATGAATGGAGTTAGATTTCAATCACTCACCATCTATCAATATCAACTCAGGATGGATCAAAGATTTGCACAGAAGACTACAGTTTAAGAAACTATAAAAATGAAACATAGGAGAAACTCTTCAGGATGGTTGTCTAGCTAATTATTTTATTTATGTATTTACTTATTTATTTTGCAGAAGATTCTAATGGGTGCAAACAGGAAAGCAAAACTACACAAATGATAGATCAAATTTAGAAGTTTCAACACAGGAACGTATTTTCTATTTTGTATAAAATACGTATGTTACTTGGGTCCCAGTGGCATGGCCTAGTGGTTAAAGTCCTCGCCTTGAACGCCCGGGGTCCCATATGGGCACCGGTTCCAATCCCAGCAGCTCCACTTCCCTTCCAGCTCCCTGCTTGTGCCCTGGGAAAGCAGTCGAGGACGGCCCTAAGCTTTGGGACCCTGCACCAGTGTGGGAGACCAGGAAGAAGTTCCTGGATCCTGGCTTCGGATCGGCATAGCATCGGCCATTGAGCTCACTTGGGGAGTGAATCATCGGACGGAAGGTCTTCCTCTCTGTATATCTGACTTTCCAATAAATAAATAAATATTTTTTAAAAAATACATTTGTTACTGAAAGACATGAAAAGAATTATTAAAACAATAATGGTATTCTTTGGGAGTCGATCTATAGAGTGAAAAGACAATCTATGGAGTAAAATGTATAGAGTTTACTGTAGTAAAATCTACTCCATGTATTGGGATTCAATCCATATAGCAAAAGACACCCAGCATAATTGGAAGAAAATATTTACAAGCTGCTTAAATAAGGAAAGATTGATATCTAGAGCATATAAGGGGTCCAAACACGCTAAACAAGGAAAGGGGATAAAGACCTGAATAGACAATTATGAAAAATATAAATACAAATGGTCAGAAAACAGATGCCAAAAATGCTGAAAATCATTAGCCATCATAGAAACGTAAAAAAAAAAAAAAAATTGAAAAGCCACAACTAATAACAAATTGGAATGCCTTTGTTGAGAAAGAAGCTAACAAATGCTGGCAAGGATGTAGTTAAAAGGAAACTCTCATATAAAAACTATTTCCACCAATATTGACAATAGTATTATTATTCCACAACTAGAAATAGAACAATTTGCGTGGACCGGGTGTATGTCCAAAAAATGAAATCACATTACCAGAAAGATACCTGTTCTCAGCTGTCCATTCAGCACTGGAGCATCCAAGATACAGAATTAACCAGAGTTTTCATCATCAAATGAAATAATTAGGAAAGTGATATATTTACAACAGAATATCATTTAACCATGGAAAAAAGAAAATCCTATTATTTGTAGCCAAACGAATATAACTTGAGAAAAAAAAAATGAAGGAGAGAAACAGATTCCTAGATATTCCCCTCATACGTGGAAGCTAAAACTACTCAGTATGAACATAGATTAGTCATGACCGCAAGCTGAAACCTATCAGAATCACAGAGGGAGTTTGCATACTGGAAACTGAAAAAGAACCAGTTAAAGGAATACGTTTCTGGTGTTATGCAGCATAGTGCTTCACAGTAAAGCAATACATATCTAACTAACAAGTTTAAGGAGATCTAGTGTTTCAATCCTAAAAGTAATGTCAAATGAGGAAAATATTGACAATCAGATATGATCAGTGCCTATAACATATTTTCCAAATATTGCACTTTAGGTTAATTAAAGGAAAATATTAGACAATAGGCATTTTAGATACATTTCTTTAAAGAAACATTTTAAAAATATTTTAATTTAAATCCATGAGCCTATGGAACTGGATCATAGAATAATAAAATTAGGTAATTAATTAAAACATACAGATTTTAATTTTTTGAAGGATATTTGTTCTATCAGTTCCATTTTGCCCTTTACTTTAATTCAATATTTCACTAAACAGTCATTGGAAATCAGTTAGATTTTTAATATCTTCAGTGTAAAGAATGTTTCTAATGCAACAGAAAAAAAAAAAAAAACACCTCTCTTCAAACTCAACCCATGCATATGTCTGGATATAATGGTATGCCCTATTACACACTCATATTTTTTCCCAAGAAATATCTTACATCCTTGATACGGCACTGCACACATTCATAAAGCATCATTTATGCTTTTAAGTGGGAACATTGCAACACATTTACCAAATAAAGCAAAAATGGATTGCTAAAAAGTAATTGCTAAAATGTGAGTAAAAATGTGTAAATCATGGCAATAAACAATATCTTCATGGAATGTTTTTCCTAATCATTATACAATGGTCTGTCCTTCAGCTGATACGATGCATGGATATGTAACAGACATTTACTGGATAATAGCAAAAAAACGACTTTCTTATTTCAATTAAGCTTTGTTAATGTCACACATCTTTGCTTTTTGCTTTTTTCATAAAGTGCCCTTCCATTTTTCCGGTTCCTCACTAGTCCTTGGAAGTGATCTTGTTTATGTTCTTCCATTTGTCCTACCTTCTGTCTGAGTTATTTGAAAACAACATCTTTTGATTATAAGAATAAATGAAATAAGTAGCTGACAACATCAGAAATCCTCTTTTCCTCAAAGTAATTCTCATATACTGATCGCCATTTTTTTACATTTCATTGTTGCTCAGCAATTTTCAGGTGATAGGCCAAATTTTCAATACTACCCATACCCTTTCATGGTCTACAAACATTAGAGTACAGCTCACTATTAAAATGAAGTAATCCACATAATCTGTGGTCATGCCTCAACTTTAATTTATAAACAGCAGGTAACTAACAAAATATAGAGTAAATTGTGTCCATGTAAAACGCATCTCTCATGAGTTGACATTGGCTCATACAACGCATGCATTTTGATCCTATATGGGAATCTGTGAGACCCTCTGCAATGAGCCAGGATTCTGCATGACCACTAACGCTGATTTTTAATTTTCATGCAGCATGCAGTCAAAGAAACGTTTAGCCAAGAGGCGCTGTTATAACTAATATTTCATTTCTGAATTATTTTTTTAGAATAATGAGATAATTTTAGCAATAGTGTCTGAAGCATTACTAGGTATTATAATCACCCTGATTGAGCTTTCTCTTGCAAACTACTCAAGTCTTTCCCTGCTTTAAAAAAGCCAAAAATTTATTGTTTAACAAGGTGTTTCCTTCAAGCTTCTGCCCTTCTGTAACATTGAACTGATACTCAAATATTTTCCTAAATATTCGTAAGTATAATTAATTTGGTTTATATTTTTACCTAGGAATATGGATATAGTGAAAAGTAAATTTACACTTATGGCTTCCATATTAATTCAATTTCTGACAGTTTAATTGTAGTTGTGGTCTCTGATAATATCTTAATATTCAGAACCCAGAATATGTGACTTTATCTATTTTACTGTCAGATGTTAAAATAAAAATCTCACTGAAGTTATTAGTTATTTTATGAAAGCATTTCAAATATCCCTCAGTACTGTATCTTATATATTCATGCAAACTAGGATCTTTAAAATCATACGTAGGTAGATTATCTCCTAGCTCATCATTTATAATTTGTGTAAATTAGAATTTTCACTGTCTTCTCTGAAAAGGACAATCTTTAAAATGTTATCATCAAGATGCTATTTAGTCTCTAGATATAAGAAATTTAAGGGCTCCCCACTGCCCACTCAAGATTGATCTCATTCCTCAATCACACTGTAACTATCAAAGCTATTCTCTGCTTTTACAATCCAGCCATTTTAATGTACTTTCCATTTCTTAATAATGCCCTGTGGAGTATTTCTTTCACATCTTTGCTTTCAATCCTCATTACAAATTTCCTTGGTTTCCCTTTTCACTAATGTCATAATTTACTTTTACTGTATATAATCTGTAATTGCACAAATTAAGCCTAAGTGGTGCTAGCATTGTGGCTCAGCAGGCTAAACCACAACCTGTGATATAGGCATCCTATGTCTGAGGTAAGATTAAAGTGTTGGCTATTCTGCTTCCAAACCAGCTCTACACTAATGAGACGCAAGCATTTGAACCCTACCACCCATCTAGGAGTTAGCTACAGAGTCCCAGACTCCGAGTTTTGGCCTTGCCCAGCCCTGGACGTTCTCCTTTTTGGGCAGTGAATTAGTTAACAAAAAATACCTTATCCTCTCCTCTCTCTCTCCCTTCTCCCCTCCCCTCCGTTCTCCTCTACTTTTCTGTGTATCCTTCATCTCTCTCTCTTCTTTCTCTCTCCTTTCTCCCTGTTTCTCTAAAACGCTGCTTTCAGATAAATATGTTTTGAAACATTTAGTACACTGAAAATTGTCTTATAAAGAAAGGTTTATGAGTAACGTAACCTTTCTTCATTTTATAATTTTGAATTCTTAACCTTTTTAATAGGTTGTCAGAAATGCAGTTTGACTCTTTGCTGAGGCAATGGTCTGGGGATGTGATGAGATTGGTGCTCCATAGTGCCTCAGTTAAGGTACTGAAGGTGGGGAATGACATTTGACATTCATCACTTTGTTACTAAGGCTCCGTGGGCTCTGGAATCTCCGCAGGTGCTCTTCCAGGATGGGAATCGAAGGAGAGGCCAAGCTGCTACATTTAGAGCTAGATGCTATATAACCCTATTAGCGTAAACTTCCTGAGGCGCAGAAGAAACCTCTTTCTCTCTCTCTCCCTCTCTCTCTCTCTCTATTTTTTTTTTTACCTACAAAGATGTTTCTGCCATGTTTTCAGCCACAGAAGTGCATATGTTCAATGTCATGCTTCCACGCGAAAAACAAAAATGAAAGATAATATATGTGGGTACATTCTGTTTCTGAGACAAGAAATTTGCTTGATTAACGCAGAGAAATTGTGATGGGGAGTTTTCTATAGTGAGGATGCAATGCTGCTATGCTACCGGAGTTCCTGTTGATGTACTTAGATTTGATTTACAACTCTGTTAGGGTAACTGTGCAGCAGTCTCAGCTCAGCCTGTCTACTAGGTGAGACCTTTTACAATAGTCTGTGAGATGATGTATTTCTCTCCATACTGAGTGGCAGCAACACACCTGTTGTAACCCCGTGATGACCACAGTACTCATTTACCTTACCAAACTGCAGACTCTGGAGAGTTGATACCCCATACAGGCAGATGAGTTAATGGCCACATACCTGAGATTCCCTGTGTTAGATCTGGAAAGCTCCCTGACAGCGTGTCTACTTCACCCTGGCATTCTACCCGCAATATTCTAGCTTTCTTGTAGTCCAGAAATTCTGACTCTAGTTCTTTAACTCACTGAGATCACTGGCTTTTGTTCAGGGTCGTTTTGTTAGAACTTGAAGCTGCCTTCAACATGTTACCTGGCAGTCACTGGATCCATCCCAAAGTTTTGGTTATTCTTTATTGCTATTATAAACTATCTTTTACCGTATTTCTGATTATGTCATTAAATCTAAAGTGCATATAAATAAATATACATATATACTTCATGTACTAGTTATGAGCACTTTCAACTGAATGCAAGAATGATTTAACACCTACATATAAATAAAGCAGAAACATGCAGATCGGTCCCCAACAGTGACAAAAAATTTCTTTTAAAAAAATATTTATCTGCATTTATTTGTGAAACTCAGAGTTGCAAAGAGGAGAGACACAGGAGAAATTTTCTGTCCTCTGATTCATTCCTCAAATAGCCACAATGGTTGGAACTAAGCTGATCTGAAGCCAGGATCCAGGAGCCTCCTCCAAGTTTCTCACATGGATGCAGAGGCTCAAAGACCTGAGCCAGCCTTCACTACTTTCACAGGGCAAATGTAAGAAATTGAATTTTAAGTGAAATAGCTGTGACATAAATCAACACTCACAGAGATGGTGTAAGCTACTATGTTATGGCTCTGGTGCCAAAAATTAGTTTTTAAAGGAATGTTATGAACTTTCAGTCCTTGGCTGAGATGCCTGCCTGGTCTTTGCCTTGTCTGGCAGGTGTATTCTAGAATTTCCTTTATTAAACATAACTAGCATACATATTACTATTCTCTGTCTCACACTCGATTGCTCTTTGCACAATGACTTTGAGCAGCCGTTTCCAGGAGCATATCTGGCAGAATCATCCAGGAGAGAACGGCAGCAGTGGGAACTCTTGAACAATCTCGCTCTAAGGAATAGTCCATTCCTAGTCTTCTCTGCTCTTCATTTCCTTGGCTAGTGCAAACCAAATTCTCTTTGTCAGTGTTTCATGGAGCCACGGTTTTGCCTGCTTTCTTTTAACCTAGCCAATTGACCTTTCCCTCCTTAGCATTTTAGCCAGTCTCTTCGCCTGACTCACGCAGGAGGAGTATCCTAGAAAAGCCCACAATTTGCCATTTTGAACTCTGTATGTAGGTCTTGTTGGCCCTCCTGTCATGCCTATTCTGCCTAGAAACACTTCACTAAAACCCTCCTCCATCTCAAATGTAAAAGTGGAGGAAATATTGTAAGTATTTATTCCCTTTCAGGCCTCCATATGAAAGGATGCCTTAGGCTTCATTTTGGTTACCTGCTTTGCTGTGATTTCTTTTTTCTTTAAGATTTATTTTTATTGGAATGGCAGATTTACAGAGCGAAGGAGAGACAGAAGTTCTTCTGTCTACTGGGACAGTCAGGACATCAACCAGCACTGATATGGAATCCCAGAGCAAGCAAGGTGGAGACTTTAGCTGCTAGGCTACCACACCAGGCCCCTTGCTGTTATTTTTTTTTAAGATTTATTTTTATTATTATTTTTTCATTGGAAAGGCGGATATACAGAGAGGAAGATCTTCCGTCCGATGATTCACTCCCCAAGTGAGCGCAACGGCCAATGCTATGCCGAGCCAAAGCCAGGAGCCTCTTCCGGGTCTCCCACGCGGGTGCAGGGTCCCAAAGCTTTGGGCCGTCCTCAACTGCTTTCCCAGGCCACAGGCAGGGAGCTGGAAGGGAAGCGGGGCTGCCGGGATAGAACCGGCGCCCATATGGGATCCCGGGCGTGCTAGGCGAGGACCTTAACCACTTGCGCCACCGCGCCGGGCCCCCTTGCTGTTATTTTTAAAACAGCAATGGCAAGAACTGTTTATAAAATGGTATTATTTAATTCTTTAATGACTTTTTTTTTTTTTTTTACCACCAGCCAGTCCTCCTACAGGATTCTGCTTTCCAACTCCTTCTTGGATATCTTTTCCTAAATGAACAAGAATAAGCTTCATGGTATCTCTGACTCAAAGATTCCCATTTTCTTGCTCACTAAATTATAGGAGTGACTGAGTCAACATAGTCAAATAAATAGATGTTTCTCTGTTTTAGTTTGTGGTCAATATATGCCTTGATAAAAGATTTCCAAGGCTCAGTATAGTAATCCGGTGGCTAAAGTCCTTGCCTTGCATGGGCACGGGTTTGCATCCTGGCTGCTCTACTTCCCATACAGCTTCCTGCCTGAGCCCTTGGAAAACAGTGTAAGAGGTCCCAAAGTCCTGGAATCTTGCATCCCCATGAGAGACCCAGAATAAGCTCCTGGCTCCTGACTTTGTATCAGCTTAGCTCTGGCCATTGCAGATACTTGGGGAGTAAACCAGCAGATGGAAGATCTTTTCCAAAGTCACGTCTTCTCTTTGTAGATCTGCCTTTCCCGTAAAATAAAAATGCATTTTAAAAAGGAAAAAAAAAAAAAGATTCACACTTGAATCATCAAGTGTAATGATTCAGCAGCTAAATCCTTGCCTTGCATGCACTGGGATCCTATATGGGAGCCGCTTTATGTCCCAGCTTCTCCAATTCCCATCCAGATCCCTACTTATGGCCTGGGAAAGCAATAGAGGATGCCCGGAAGCCTTGGGACTCTGCTCCTGTGTGAGAAATCCGGAAGAAACTACTGAGCCTTGGATTCAGATCTGCTCATCTTTGTCCAATGTAGCCGCTTAAGGAGTGACCCAGAGGACAGAATATCTTTCTCTATGTAAATCTGCCTTTCTAAAGATAGATGATTAGATAGATAGATAGATAGATAGATAGATAGATAGATAGATAGATAGATAGATGATAGATAGATTGATAGACAGATCTCAGAGATCCCTGAGTAGTGCAACAATACTCTCTTATCCAATTCCCATGTTAAAAAAAAAATAAAATTCTGAAATTCTCTTGCATTTTGTAAAATGTTGCAAGTTGCTGAGTTGCTATGACCACTGTTTTAAGTCTCTATGTTATCCAATTGTGATTCTCTCAAAATATTAGCAGGTAGTTTCATGACGGCTACATCATTTAACAAAATGTTGCTGCTTTTATATTTGCCCTGTACTTTTGACTAAATGATTCAATCCCGTGATTTAAGGAAGCGACTTGTCTGATTAATACTTTTAGAACAAGTTCCAGATTTGATTCCTTTCCCTGAGAAGAGATAAAGATTATTGAGCTTAACTTACTGATAAGCACCAGTTAATTAAAATAAAATCTCAGTAAATCAGATTATGCAGGCAGGGACATAAAAAGTCCAAAACAACCAGGCAATCAAAGTATACAATGAGGTCTATCTAATGCCCAGATCCAGAGAAAAAACATTTACTCTTCCCAAAGTAAGGAATAATCAGGAAGTCCTGACTCATCCTTCTCTCCTAGATGGGAAATCAATGCTCAGCATCTCATAGTTAGCATGCCTGATTTGAACCCAGGCTTTCATGTTTCTCTGTAATTTTAAATAAATTAGAGAACCAAAAAGAATGGCAAACAAAAATTACATCATAAATTATTGTAAGATTTTACAACTAGATTTATTCTGCAGTGGGTGTGGGCATGGTTAGAACTCTCCTTTTTATCCCAAATTAAGAGGAAATAGAATGTTTCACTGATGATCTGTTTTGACAGGGATACCTACACTAGGTTGCTAAACCCCTTTCTGCAAAACAGACAAGGTATGTGTCACGATCCATAAAAAATGCTGTTTTTAGCTCAGTCATGCTGAGCAGGTGCAAACCATGTTCACCATCTCTTCAATGAGGACTACTAACTTCAGGACTAAGTCAAACAGAGTTGAAACCTCTGGTTCAGAATTGGGCCATGGAAACCTTTGTGGTGATCATTCCTTGGCCCTAGAGCTCCCAGGGTTTCACCGTTTCTCTTTGTATCATGTGTTTTTGTGAATTCATTCTTTTTTTTTTTTTTCTCTAATGGAAGAAAAGCCACCCAGTACCAGATGGTCGTGAAGCAATGTTTCTAACCTAGCCTACCAAACAACATGAGCAGCCCTCTCGACCACGGAAAGCCATCAGTTTCCAGGCCACCTCTGATGACCGTAAGACAGCAAGAGTAGAATTCCTATTGATAGCTCTATGCCCAAATATAAGCCTGAAGAAAATAAAGAGAATACACCTTCACATGTGCTAAAACCATAAGATTACAGATTACTTATCTTTAAAGGGGAATTGTTGAGGTAATTAGGAAGACATTAGCCTATATGTGAGAGAGATCAGAGGAAATAGAAATTTGGAAGGAAGAAATGTAAACAAGCATGGAAAACAGGCCAGCACTTACACATCTGAAAACATGTCTTGTTAACCTTATTGGTCAAGCCTTTTGTGTGGTTGAATGGGGCAAGAAATCTGGAGGCAAGCCTCACCATGAATTGCCTATCTAAAGTATTGCTTTGGTTTGATAACCTTGAGAGGTGGATCCCAGCACTCTCTAGGAAGATATGGAATTCTGAGAAATTTTCAGGAACTCCATGCCTGGAACCCAACTATATTCTAATGAGAAGTCTCCAACTGAAAGCAGGCAAGGCACTCACCCATTTAATGAGATGCCCATCAGGCCTTCTAGTTCTAATGTCTTTATTAATTCTTATCAATAAATTTGATTATCATGCTTATTGTTAAAAATGCAAAAAGTTGAAAGAACGATTGTGTAAGAGTAAAAAGCATTTAACACCTTTTTATGTGTTAAAAAGAATGTTTTCTGAAAATGCATTTTTACACGAAAATATTTATACCTTGCTTGAAAATGTAACCCCAAGATTCTCTCTATATCCAGCAGGTTAAATCAATTAATATAATAAGTTTGATTCTCTCCTATTTTAACATCTACTCAATTCAAATTTTAAAAATTAAAATGATGCGTTATTATATAACACTGTATGTTTATTTACAGCTGTGTGTTAATGCAAATACAAATTCTTCAAATACTATAGGAAAATACATTAGGAAACGATTTTGCATTCTGCAAGAAAACTAATCATATCTATTTCTAGTTTGACTACAAATCCAAATGTAACACCACCCCTCCAGATGAGCTACATACAACAAAATTTCATGCAAATTTAGTTTATGGATATACACATAACTTCAAAGAAACAATTTTGAATTAATAAATGTAAATATTATTGTTGAATGTCTATTACATTAGTTTTATGTGATGTTCACCGTTCAGGAATACAAAGTTTCATTTCACATGATCAGAATAGTAAATGAGATAATGATATATGCCCAAATGTTTTGTGTGAATGGAATATGATTTAAATTAGGAAGTACACAAATTAGAGGTTCAGCATTAGGCCAAAAAGATAAGATTCATAATTAACCTCGTTCAAGATGAAAATAAATTGATATATTCTAACTGAACAAAAATGGTATCAGTATGAATAATAAAGAATTTCTACATAACTTAATCCTTGTATGGTGAATAACCTGTATTTATAATGATTATGTATCAAGAGAATTGAAATCTCACATATATCCTTAGAAAATTGTGCAGTGTATTAGTTTTGGCATGGACTCAATTTATTTGTCAAATTGAGTCACCGGAATATGCTTACTTATTCAAAGACTTTATTAACTTGGAAGGGAAGCAGAATATTCATATCTTTGATATTAAATTTAGTATTTTAATCCTCTATTCTGGACATTTAGTACAAACACAGAAATAAAAAAAGCGATTTTCTATATCAAATATTTCCCTTTTATGAGAAAATAAGATGCATACATTAATCTTAAATAAGTTAATCAAAATATGTTTTTTAGTGGATGTTAGTAGACTCAAAACAGTAATATGCTAATCAGTAATTATTTAAAATGTGGTTTTTGTTCTTCATTTTCCTTCTTTAATATTCATGTAGCTTTATTCACTAATATTTTTAAAGATCATTTCAACATGCAACTCTTTATATGGAGAAACTATATCAAAAGATTCCCCAAAAGAACTGAAATCCTATTCCTGCTCAATTAAAAGAGTACTTTAAAGGATTTTGAACCTTTTATATTCAGGAGATTACAAATGAAGCATATCATAAATAATTTAAATTACAACTATGAACATTATCTTTTAATTAATGATTTGGAAATTAGTTTATAAAAAGTATTTCATGTAAAAATAATCTCTGAGAGCCTACCAATAGAGTGTGGGAGTCATTGGAATATGAGGAATAATCTTTTCAATATAATTTAAAATAAACTTTTAATTCAATTATGGATAGTAATTGCTGATAACAAAACTTCATCTGCATTTCAAATATTATCTGCAAAATTTGTTAGTGGATTAGTTGAGTAGCTTCTATCATAACAGCCTTCCTGGAAAGAACAACTTTTGAAGCCAGAGGGTTTATTAGAAAAAATGGGGGAAAATATAAAGCCGAAAGCACAGCAGACTGAACTGCTGGAGGATGAAAACAGCAGCAGGTGAAGTCCTCCTTTTATATGGCTTGTAGTTTGAGAAGAGACATCATGTCTGAAAAAATGAAGGACGGTTAAAACGATAATGAATAGGGACTAGAGTCGTAGCGTAGCATGACAAGCTGCCATGTGCAATACAGGCATTCCATATGAGCATCCTACAGGTTCCACCCAAAATATGTCCTGGCGGATCTCAGACCTAATGTCCAGCAGGTTCCAGGAAACAGCAACCCTGAAACAAAATCAAGTCAAATTACTGGAAATGAAGGAAACAATGGAGCAAGTGAAAAATTCAGTGGAATGAGCAAAGCAGAAGAAAAAATCTCAGTATTGAAAGATACTGCTTGCCACAATGGGGGGAAAAAAAGCTGAAAGTGGAACTGATTCAAGCTATAAAAACATTCAGAATTAAGAGATGCTATTAAAAGATCAAATATGAGAGTTATGGGAGTTACAGAAGACATAGGAAGAGAAGCTGGGTTTAAAGATGTATTCAATAAAACAATAAACGAAAACTTCCCTAATATGGATGAATGACTGGGAGCAACATACAAAATATAAAATCAGTAAATACATAGGTAAGCACACATGTTCATATAGTCATCTGGAGGAACTGTATAACAGTATCATATCTGGATGTGAATATGCAATGCAGTGTGCATGTCTACTTCCAAATCACAGATGGACTCCCCATGAAACGGTTAAATATGTCCTGACAAAAGCATATTTGATTTTCTACCATTGTCTATACTTACAACGTCAGGATACACTTAAGTAGCAGAACAGTGGACCTATTACAGTTTTCTGAAGGACGATATGGTAATAAAATAGGGGAAATCAGTTGGGAGTAAGGGAAGTCGTAGAGCCTTTGGAACTGTATCATCAAAATAATTGTTTTTAAGATGTATTTATTTTGCTTGAAAATCAGAGTTACAGAGAGCGGAAGACAGAGATCTTCCATCCACTGGTTCACACATCAAATGGCTGCAATTGCCAGAGTTGAGTAGATTTGAAGGGCCTTGAATCGTCTTGGACTGCTTCCCCAGACCACCAGCAAGTAACTGAATAGGAAGTGAAGCAACTGGGTTGAAACTGGCAACCAAATGGGAAGCCAGCGCCCTGGGTGGAGAATTAGCAGGCTATGCCTCTGCAGTGGCCCCTGATACTGTCATTTTAATGTGAATTTTTTGTCTGTTATAACCAAATTTAGTCTAATTATAGTTTCTTATAAGATTCACCTACTCATAAATTAATTGGAATACACCCTAGCAGAAAAAAAAAATCCTGTAAATCCTAAACTAAATCTGGAAAGATTTTCGGCTTAAACTTTATTATGGAATGAAGAATTAATATTTCTGTTCAGTCAGGGGAGTATTTTTTGAAGCTGCTATTCCTAACCAGAATAAATATACTGCCGAGCCATTGATCCTGCTCTCCCACCTTATCCCAGTGCCCATATGGGATGCCAGTGCCAAGGGCTCAGGCGTCACCAGCTTTGCCACAGTGCTGGTCCCTCGAAAGTCAACTTAACTTCTGCAGCAAACACCAAGTTCTTAGTTCTAGAATTAAATTGCCAGGCAAAATTGTGTACATTTACAACATGCATGGTAAATAGACATACTGCTCTGAAATATGTACGTATACTGTGAAATGACCACAGCTAGCTACTTATCATTTACATTACCTCACATTTACCTTCAATCTTTTAGCATTTTTTGTAGAGTAAACTGCGTGGATAACTATATTCAACTTACTGTGCTTGAGCTCTCTCAAATGTTGTCCTCAAATATAACTCAAGTTTCATGACTTTTGATCAATGTCTCCTCAACATCATGACAGTCCTTGCCACTCCCCCCCCCAACTTGAATGTGGAAATGCCACATGCAGGTGAGATTATTAATTTTCTTGGTATGCTTTCCTTGTTTGACTTGACCTTATTTCCTCCTCATTGATTCAAAGTGTTTCAAGTTGTAAGTCAGAATAGCAGAATAGCAGTTGACTGTGTAGAAATACTGCATTTTCTTTAGTGGTTTTTCATCTAAAATCTATCTGGTTATCCCAAGATTTATAGTACAGAATGAATCAAAGTTAATAAATTAATTTCAACAAATCATGCCAATTTTATTTCAGCTGCTGAACAAAGAAAAAAAGTAAATATCTATGTGGACTTATAGTCGTAGATCTTTCGATTTAGAATATTTTGACTTTTAATAAAGGGTAATTTAAGTTACAGTACTAAATAGAAAGTACCTTACATATAAAAACACACATAATAAAATAATCTATGAAAAAATGGAGAAATTTTCAAGTCTCACTTTAATGTTAAAATACTAGAAAAACAATAGAAACTCATAAATATTCAGTATATTAACAAATTCTGTAATCTTTGCTGCAAATTCATTGTAGTATCATTTTCATCTCAGTTTTAAGCATGTATGATGGTACTATACAATTGTTTTCTATTCAGGCATTATAATTAAGCTTCATAATTTTTTCAAAAATAATTAAATTATTTATTTGGAAGGAAGAGGGAGAGGGAGAAAGAGAGAGAGAAAGAGAGAGAGAGAGAATAGAGGTCTTCAATCAGCTGGTTTATTGTCTCGGTCTCCAAAATACCAAATGGTCACAACAGGCAGGACTGAGCAGGGCAAAAGCCAGAAGCCAGACATTACATCTGAGTCTCCCGTATGAGTGGCAAGCGTCAAAGTAAGTGGGGCAATTCCGATGCCTTCCCATATCCTTTTGCAGGAGTCTTGACAGTGGACTGAGTGTCAAGGGACTCGTACATGCATCCACACTGGATACCCATGTTGCAGGCTGTGACTTAGTTCACTATGCCACAATATCAGTGTCTAACTTTATGTTAAAAGAAGAAAAATCATATCTTATGTAATCTTAAAAATATATATTTTAATTGCAAACACATTTTATATCACTGTGAATATAAATGGAGCTTTTGCTGAAAGTTGTATTGATACATCTCTTACAGTTCTATGAACTGACTTTTTTCCCCCTTGGTTGTTTTTAAGTAATAGTTTTGGAAGAATATTTTAGGAAGGAGAACCTTCTTCTCTGTTTCATATAGTGTAAGTAATGTTGCCATAGAAATTTTTTGTTTTAAGGTTTGTTTCAATCTATTGTAAAGATACAGTGATAAAGAAATGCAGAGAGAGCGAGAGCGAGAGAGAGAGAGATTGATAGACCTTTCGCCTACTGCTTCACTACCCAGATACCTAACAACGGCTAAGACTAAACCAAGCCAGGAGCCGGGAACCAAAACTTCCTGTGGGTTCCTCATGTGAGTCACGGATTCAAACACTTGAGCGCCATCTGCGGCTTCGCTCAACGACATAAGCAGGAAGCTGCACTGCAAGAAAAGTAGTTGTGACTTGAATTGAATCTCCATCATGAAACGTGGGTATCCCAGTCAGTGGTTTTAACCCTGTGCTACAGCACTCACCTCACTCTAAACCTTTCTAATTAGCTGCAGTTAGAGATCCTATGTTCATGTGGGTTCCCTCCAAAAGCTCATGCGTTAAGGGCTTGATCTTATGAATCATATGCTGATGTCTCAAGGTGGGGCTCAAATCCATAGTGACGTTTAAAGCTGGGACTTGGATATTGATGAGATCACTCCATGCTGTTATGGTCTGGTCAGTTATAGAATCATAATGGGCTGGTAAGCGTATGATGAGTATGTAATTTGTATTTGTGTCTCTTCTTGGGTCTCCAACAAGCATCCTTGGACGTCATCGGCTTCACCAGATGCCTGAAACAATGCGGTACCTGAGCCTTGAACTGTGAACCTCCAAAGTCTGAGTGTAAATAAACATTTCTCTTGCACAAGCAGCTCCTTCTTCTCAGGTATTTTGGTTATACTAATGAAAATCTGGCTAAAGCAGCTGTCAAGGAGCCAAGCAAAAAACCTGTTAAAGTTACAGACTGTGACATAGTTTTGTTTTATTTATTTCTCATTGGCACCTGACAGTGTACGGCTGTCAGAGGTAATGCAGATAACAATGAAGAGTTTTCTATCTAAACCTGTCATTTTACAGGGAAAATATTGCAAGCCCAGAAAAATTTTAAAAGTTGTCCTATGTGATAATATATGATGATTCTAAATTAGTTCCACTAAGGAAAAGAGACAAAATGTTTACAAGTTGTCATATTACTGTTGTGTAAAAAAAAAAAAAAGAAAACTTAGAAAATATATTGCACTAAATAATATCTTATTTTACAACTTCTTTCTTTTTGATAGCACAGACAATATACTAGATTTCATGGCTACTTTAGTATATTGCTTTCCAAACATGATAATTCTGTTGTTCAAGCTAGGAAAATTAATGGACAATGTAGACTTGGATGAAGTAAAAAGCTTTGGGGCCCAGTGCAGTGGCCTAGTGGCTAAAGTCCTCACCTTGAATGTGCCGGGATCCCATATGGGTGCCGGTTATAATCCCAGCAGCTCCACTTCCCCTCCAGCAGCTCCCTGCTTGTGGCCTGGGAAAGCAGTCGAGAATGGCCCAAAGCCTTGGGACCCTGCACCCATGTGGGAGACGTGGAAGAAGTCTCCTGACTCCTGACTTTGGATCAGCGCAGCACCAGCCATTGTGGTCACTAGGGGAGTGAATCATTGGACAGATCTTCCTCTCTGTCTCTCCTACTCTCTGTATATCTGATTTTGCAATAAAATAAAAATGTATCTTTAAAAAAAGAAATAGCTTCAAGATATTTTCACAATCTATCCAAATATATCACAGAGTCTAAAAAAGAAAATGTAGTTTCCAATAATTTTGTATGGAAACCATATAATGTCATGTCATACACGTTACTTTGAATTGCATCTCCTATTTTATTGTTAATGTCATAAGATCTCCATTTGGGGCCACGGGCGATAGTGTAGTGTTTAAAGTCTTCGCCTTGCACATACTGGGATCCCATATGGGCACCGATTTTAGTCCAGGCAGCCCCGCTTCCCAATCAGCTCCCTACCTGTGGCCTGGGAAAGCAGTCGAAGACGGCCCAAAGCTTTGAGATCCTGCACCTGCGTGGGAGACCTGGAAGAAGCTCCTGGCTTCGGATTGACTCAGCTCCAGCCGTTGCAGCCGCTTGGGGAGTAAACCATCAGACGGAAGATCTTCCTCTCTGTCTTTCCTCCTCTCTGTATATCTGCCTTTCCAATAAAAATAAAATGAAATCTTTAAGAAAAAGTCCATGTGTAGAAACACTTATTTTTCTCTTAGGTAGATGAATTTGCTTTTTAAGATTTATTTATTTGAAATAAATTGTACATAGGGAGGGTGGGACAGAGAGCAAAAGGGAGCTCTTCCATCTGCTCTTTCACTCCCCAGTTGGTCTCAAGTGCCTGCTGCAGTGTCAGACAGGAAGCATGAGACTGGAGCTTCTTCCAGGTCTCCTGTGTGGATTCAAGGGCCCGAGAACTTAGGACATCTTGCCTAGGCGCATCAGCGGGGGACCGGAGAGGAAGCAGAGCAGCTGGGACTCAAACAAAACCAGAGCACAGTTACAAGCTTCATCATGAGTTGCTTGGGCTGCTAAGCCACAACACTGACCCCAAGTAAATGAATCTTGAGCAGATCTTTTATGTATAGTTTCTGCGTATTTTTTCTTTCTTACTGCTGGTTTTGCTGTTAAACGGACTAACTCAAAAGGCTGCACACTCTCTGTTAAGATCATTATTCCTAGCTTTTTCAGTTCATGATTTAATGTCTACAACATTTACATTCCCTTTCCACACCATACAGCTCCCAGTCTGTGATTCTACTGGAAACCCAGATTCCACAGTCATCTTATTCAATAGTAATTGGAAGAAGGATTCATAAATGAAGGACACGAGGTCATGAAAAACTGAAATTTTTTATTGTGGCAGCAGGGTGGCCATCATCTCGTAGGATAATGTGCCCAGGAAAAGAAGGTAAAGATTTTTACGTTTACAGAAGCATGCTACAAGTGGTAGGACAGCAGGTGTGTGGAGTACAGATTAGCTGGTTTAACCAGTTTCTGAATAACCCAAAACAGTTCCAAGCATGTGGTAAGTAACTAACTCTTCTTTGGGAAGCAAAGGGTCAGGCAACGTTCCAGAAGACAACAAAACTTCCAACACTAGACTCAGGTCTTCCGTGATTCCTGGCCTGTACCCAGTTCTTGCACATTCACAGGAGGTCCACTTCTTCTCTCTCTCCTGGAATGTCTGTCAAGCATCTGCATCAAATAATGAATCAGGAATTATGTGATCTTTTTTTCTCATGTTATAAAAAGATGTTAAATGACACCTTCATTTTTCAGAGTACACCAAAAAGAGAAGTATAACTGGTAAGGATATTTAGGATTATTGACAGAAAGCTTAAAAACCAAACTTCTCTGGGGACCTGGAGGTTCTATCTAGGTGAGGAATGACTACTGAGGGACTTCCATGGTCAAGGCCAGTTCATTTGTAGCTAAATCAGAGGACTGAGATCAAGCAGTTGGGGTGGAGTGAAGGATGTTTAAGGGCCAGATTGAAGTATCCGTGTGCGTGGGAGACCTGAACTTGGGTAATTAACATCGACCACGACTGAATAACACTCATTGGCATGCACTAAAGCTAAGCTGGGGGCTACCTGATGGGGTTGATCACAGTTCCCACCAGTGAGATTTGGAATAGGGGATAGGTAATGTTATGCTGATCTATGACGCTAACTAGCACACACGAGTATCAGGTCTGGGGTCCAACTTGGGGGGTATGTGGGCTCATCCCAGGGGAACTACAATCTTCACTGGCGTGTGCAAGATGTGAGGCTGGGAACTGGTCTGGTTGGGGAGCTAAGGAGATGACCCAGGCTGGGTTTGGGTTTCCACTGTTGAGCATGGGAGTCAGAAAGAGGGTGGTGGTCTGGGCTGGACATGACTGTAGTCTTCCTCATTATGGATGTGGACTGTATTGGGGGAGCTCCAGACTGGGCTGGATTCCAGTACCCACTGGTACTCCTGAGAGGCACTGTGGGTGTGGAAAGGGCTGGGCAAGGTCTCATCTCTGGCTGAACCACGTGAAAGCCGTGGCTGTGGGCCAGCATGGCAATGCCACTGTACCTATTAGGACAAGAGGCTAACATGGGCTAACTGCCCTCCTGTGTGTGTAAGATAAGTAACTGAGAGGAGACCTGATAGAGGAGCTTCAGAAACTCTTGTCAGGATGCTGTCCTGCAGGTGAGCATGAGAATCAAGGCAAGGAGCAGGTTATTGTAACTGCTAGCACACATGTGAGTCAGGTCTGGGGCTGGGCCAGGCTGGGTCTGTTCATAGCATTCACAGGTAGATCTGAGAGCCAGGATGGGATATGGGCTGAGCCGGGTCAGAACGCAACTCCAGCCAGTTCACAATAGGGCTGGGATTGGAACTGGCTGAACTGGGCAAGGCTGGGAGCAGGCTGGACAGAGCCTGGCTGCAACATCCACTGGTGGACGCCTAGGTGAGGCAAGCCATGCCAGTCTAGAAGCAGTGGGTACCAGGTCCATATGAGCCCTAGGGGCAGGGGTTCTAGTAGAGCCAGGTCATCTGGCTTGGGTCCTTGGGCCCACCTACAGACTGGGTGATGGGTCCACAAACTCCAGGGATGGGAGGATCTAGTGAGGCTTGCGTCACCCAGCCCAGGCCTTTGGGTGCTACTGAGAGAACGAGTCCTCCTCAGTGGAAAAGATGGAGCAGTGGAGAGCAGGACCTGATGCACATGGAGGATGTGGCAGCTCATTGGGGTCTGCATAGACATCTGGTATCATAGCAAAAGAAGTAGAACTGAGCAAACTGGGCAACTATGTCTGCCAAACGATGACAGCAAAATTCTGGTCAAATGGAGACTATAAGACCGACTATGTCCGCCAATGGACATTGCAACGGTTTCCTCATCCTTGGATCGGCGAGACCAAAAGCACTTCAGAACTATCAACACTACCTGGGCAGAGCCCTTGAACCATACGCCGCACCAGAACTCTGGGCTGATATCTGGTGGCCTCTCCCCATCTCCAGGTTTAGAGGCTGTTGGGAGGCTAGGTATGGCTCAAACCCTTATATCCTCCCTTCCCCCAGAAACAGGAGGAAGTAGAAAATTTGGAAGCAATGATTACACCCACTTTCTCTAAACCTTGATCCTTCCCACCCTGATCAACTATGTAAATATCATCAAATATAAAATTTTAGCACCCAGCACAGTAGCCTAGAGGTGAAGTCCTCTCCAAGGTCATTCAAAAGATATATTTGAGCAAATCGGTGGATTCAGTCATGATCAAAGGGCAAATGACTCATAAATGAAACACCTATGTGACTTAACATAATAAGCCATGGGATTGGATTCAAATATGAAATACTTATTTTCTGTCAAACATGAATATTTATATAGATAGGAAGCTGCGTGATAAATACACATCAACCAACTGCAAAGTGCAGCATATGTAATACATGACCCACTGAGAAAATATGTTTTTAATAGTATAATTGAAAGATTTTCTACATTATATTGCTCTACTTTCAAGCCATAAATTGCAAGAACTTATGCTTCAGTTTGAAAAATTACATAGCAAAAGGGTTCTGCTAAAAATTAACACTGTGACTCCACAGTATCAAAGCGATATTCATTTAACTTGACATTTGTTCCTATCCTAAGTCTACCTGATTTGTGATCAAGTTAAAAAAGGAAGGGAAAGGGAGACTGGAAGATTACAGCTAACTGGGCATTTAATTCTAGAAGGGGGGTGCCGTTTAACCAGTCTAACAATTTGGGACCAAAAAAAACAAAAGAAAGAAACATCATTTCACAGTGGATCACCGTGGTTGCATTTGTATCTAATATTACTGTGACCTGGTAACCTTTTATTCTCTGGTACAGAACTGGAAAGATGAGTCATCAAGAGTAAAAAAAAAAGTCATCTTTTGATGAGATTTGGAACAAAGGAGGTTTTTTCTTGTCTCTTTCTCAAGGAGTGGATTCATTGTAAAATGTTGCTGTTGAATGAAGTACGCCAGAATGCAAACTTTGGATGACAGTTTGGACAGTCAGGTTATGTCGCCATGCCATGTTAGTGAGTGAAGGTCCAGGTGAATGCTGTGATGTTTCTAAGTTTCTCTGGCTTTGTCTACATATGTTTCTGGTGTAACAGGCCAGTAGTGTACTAAAGAGTTCTACAAGAAATGGTTTATCAAGCTTGAGACAATTCCATTTAACTTGTCAAAAGATTACAGGTTACATTAATGTACTTAGTACAAAACTAATTGCCATTTCTTTTTGTTTTTTTTTTTTATTGGAAAGTCAGATATACAGAGGGGAAGATCTTCCGTCCAATGATTCATTCCCCAAGTGAGCACAACAGCCAGTGCTACTCCGATCCGAAGCCAGGAGCCAGGAACTTCTTCCTGGTCTCCCACATAGGTGCAGGGTCCCAAGGCTTTGGGCCATTCTCGACTGCTTTCCCAGGCCACAGGCAGGGAGCTGGATGGGAAGTGGAGCTGCCGGGATTAGAACCGGCGCCCATATGGGATCCTGGCATGTGCAAGGCAAGGAATTTAGCCGCTACAATGCCAGTCTTCTTTTTTTATTTCCCTTGAAGAAATTCATTGTACTAATTAGTCACATGTTTTCATTCTGAAAATACATCTCTTACTCAAAGAATACTTCCAAAACTAAGGTCCAAATTTCCCAAATGCTAATGTACATTTCCAACATAATTGCATTTCAAAGTCATATATCAAAGGGAAGACATTTCCCCCCCTCTATTCTATGTGAAATAGGCTTTCCTGGTACTGGGTAAAAACATTGCCATCCACCTAAATTAGTAAAAACAAAATCTTCCCAAATAATCTCATGCATTTTTTCCTCTTCCATTGTATCTTGTCACCAAAATTCACCTGGTCATCTGGTTAATTTTTTTTAACCTACTTACTAATTTTACAGATTATTTATTCATTTTGAAAGTCAGTGAAAAAGGGAGAGACAAAGATCTTCATAGTGCTCAGTCCCAAGATGAACATATTAACCAGGGCTGCACAGTGAAAAGTCAGGAGTTTCACCTGAGCCTCTCGAGTGGGTGGCGTGGGCCCAAACATCTGCCGCTGTTTTTCTACATAGATAGGCAGAGAGCTAGAGGGAAACCAGATCAACCAGGAAATGAACTGACACTCAGATGGTGTGACAGTGTTGTCAGCCATAGGTTTACTCCCTATGCCATCATGCGGGCCACTTATTTATTGCTTAAATCTCATGTACACTATGATAGAGATCACACCGACTTCTTTAAAAAAGTAATTCCAGAACATGTGTTGTTTTGTTTCTGCTTTGCTTTGTTTTGCTTTCTGTGAAGGCTTTCTGGCTTCAACCAAGTTTGATGATGTCCTTGTCCTTGTTTTACTAACTCAGTGTGAAAATTTCTATCACACCAATAGTCAAGGCACTTTATTTTGAGGATTGTTTTAGTTGAACTATATTTCTCTATACTCAAGGGAGAGGGGATGTCAATGGATTTCTTTAAAACAACAAAACAACAAAATGGAATTAAAGTTGCATCAGTTTGAACCTCCTACTGAATTAGATCTTATCTGTCTTCACACTTAGATTCTCAGCATTTTGTTCTTTTTTTTTCAGGAGTGTGTTCTTCATGTGATCATCATAAATTATTTTAGCATCAATGCATCCCATAAGTAGGAAAGAGGCACCCTTTCCCTGGATTCATGGAAACATAAATTTAAAAATCATGTGAATGGCATGTCTTTGAGTGCCCTGTCTACATTTTGCTAATTTTAAAGAATAGTGTTGAGTTACTCTATTTCTATTTGTCCTCTTATCTTCTACATGGGGAAAAATAAATGAGAATAAATAAATGAGATTCCCCTCAATTTAAGCCATTTGCGCATTATTTATTTTATTTACAATTATGAAAACATAGTTACATACTCACATAAAGCCGTAAATAATTATTTGTGATATGATACAAAAGAAATAAATGCCTCTGAATCATAAGCTGTTTATTTAATGGCTTTCTTGGTTTCCCTTTATTTAAAAAGAATCTTGAACATAAACGCCATTGAAACAAAACCTGCTGTTACATGCTACCATGTTTGATTATAAACAAGTTTGATTATATACACAGGACTATATTGTTCTATTGATTTCCCTGATCAGTCTCTATTCCTTTCCACCTGATTCCCACAAGACACTGCTTTTCCATTTCACATGTTCTTATTAAAAATATAAGATACATCAACATCTAGCCAATGAGGAAAGCATAAAAATATACTCGGATTTTAAGGAAAGTTACTTAAGGTTTGAAAACTGAAAGGGGTCAGCATTATCGTACAGCTTGCTAAACTGCTGGTCTCAGTGTTAATACCACATTCTTTGTGGTGGAGAGAGTTCTGGAATGCTTCTTAGAGACACTCTTGGGAAGGCAGAGGATGATAACCCAGGTTCTCGCGCCCTTGCCACCCATGTGGTAAACCCAGATGGACTTCTGCCTGGACAACACCTGGATGATGCAGATGTGTGAGGCATGAATCATGGATGGGAGGTCTTACACTCTCTCTCTTTGCCAATCTGCCTTTAAAATAAATAAGAAAAAAATTAATGTTGTAAATATTATAAAAGGAAACTGCTAAAACTCACCATTTACTATTTAAAATATTTGTATATTTCAAAAAAATAAATAAATAAAGAGAATGGTGCTTAGTGACTTCCACCTGAATTCCAAGCAGTTGTATTTTTGAAACCTACTAGTTTATTCTTATCTTTGAATATGGAAGTTTAAAATTTCAAAGAAAATAAACAGCAAGAAAATTACTAGAATAACTGACATAAAAAATCAGAATGATTTGCAGTAATAGACCCTCTTTGAAATGTGGGCTATTTATATTGGGAGATGGCATTTAAAAAAAAAGAACAAAAAGGTGACATTGAGATTCCCATCAATATTCCGGGATTGGAAGGTAACTGCCCCAAGGTAACCAGCAGTGAAACAGCTAATTAAGCATTCCCCCATGGTCACCTGGAATCATGTGTTCAAGCCAAAGAAAAGCTTTGGGTGACTAACTGCTATTATAGACAAGTTTTCAAAGGTCAAATAAATCTGCAACAAGAGCGGGGGAGTTGTTTCTAGAAGAATTAGGCATTTTAAAAGCAAAGGAATGACAAGTTCAAACCTTAAAATTCTTGCCTCAAGGCATGGACTGAAACTTCAGAACTTCCAGTGACTGCATTGAAAGAAATCTAACACGCATAGGGTTGAGATCACCATAAAACAGAAACCTCACAGATGAACTATCTAGAAGGCTGAATTTAAACTGAGTTGAATCTATAATTTTTCTAGTCCTAAGTAATGATCAAATATGTTTATAAACAAATATGCCCTCATCAACTAAGACTATTAGAATGCAGTACGTGTGATAAAAGATCAGTTAGAGAATTGATGCCTGCATTCTTTTAGAAATGTTCTTACATCCTTTTATGGATAAAATCAATGTATTTTAAGCTAGATCAATAAATTTTAAAAACTGAGTCTTTTTATATTTTTAAATTTTTATTTCATTCTTATTTAAAATGAATGGAGAGAGGGAGAGAGAGAAAATGCATTTATTGGTTCATTACACAAATGATCATAGCAACCAGTATCATATTAGGGAAAGTTAGGAAACAGGGCCCAGTGCGGTAGCCTAGCAGCTAAAGTCCTGCCTTGCACAAACTGGGATCCCATATGGGCACTGGCTTTAATCCCAGGAACCATGCTTCCCATCCAGCTCCCTGCTTGTGGCCTGGGAAAGCACAGGACAACCCAAAGCATTGGGACTATGCACCTGCGTGGGAGACCCAGAAGAAACTCCAGGCTCTTGGCTTCAGATTGGCCCAGATCCTGCCATTGGTGCTGTTTAAGAGTGAATCAATGGACAGAAATTCTTCCTCTCGGTCTCTCCTTTTTTATGTATATCTGACTTTTCAAACATCAATAAAGACATCAAAGAGGAAAAAAAGCTAGGAGACAAAAGTTCATTCTAGTCTCCCACATGCATAGTGGAAATGTCTATATGGTTTACACACACACACACACACACACACACACAAACACACTTCTGCTGGTTTCCATGTGGATTTGAAGAAAGCTGGATTAGAAATGGATTAGCCAGGGTAGGAGCCAAGGAGCCAGCATCCAACATGGGATGAAAGCATCACAAGCAGTGTCCTGGTGACACAAGATCAGTTGCAAAACAACTTCTGGATGAAAAGGCTAATACCCAGAACTGTAAATATATCCAGAGTCTGAAATGCAAAATTTGAATAATGAAACAGAGTTAATCCTAAAAGCATTTACAGGAATTTATTAGTTTCTATAGTCAAAAATTACAAATTATTTTAACTTTTGAGATTATTTGACCACGAAGCAGGCTGGGGAGTGTAATTGCAGATAAATCAGTTTTTACCACAATAATTATTCAGAAGTTAGTTGTTTGAATGAATTTTGTTCATGAACACAGCTACTGTGCTGCTTCAGAATATTCCAAACATGGAATAACCAGAAACAATGATGCTTAGTTTAGTGAGCCAATCTAAAAAACACATATCATAATTCTCTATGACATATAGCAGCTAATATGGGATGCACGAACAAGTGCAGAATGAAACAGTCACTTAGGCATAAGGCGGCTGCCTTTATCCTGTAGTTATATTCCAGTGCAAATGCGACCTCATAATCTTTTTTATTTTTACTTGTTGAATATTATAATTAGTGGCAAATTAAACCAGTGAATATTCAATAAATTAAAATGATGACTGTTCAAAAACTGCACGAGTGGAACGAGATGAATGGATAGCGAAGGGCTATCGCAGGTTTGAAACAGGGTTGGAGGGAATGAGCGAGGCATGATTGTGTTGTACCTATGGAAGGCATAAAATCTGTTCCCTTTAAATTAATGAAAACTTTACTCAAATGTGAAAAAAGGAAAATCTGTATTCATTTTGCTGAGTTACACTGTAAAAACTGAAATTCCTGTAAGTATTGTCTGGTATTAAGATGCTGGATAAGATCTCCTGTGTACATCTGCTCACACATGAAATTTCTAAGTACAATAATTGGAAGATAACCAAAGCACTTGAAAAGGTACTTATGGAAGCTGTGACAATGAGGCAGCAGGCTACTTTTAATGCAGTGAATTTGTAGTTATTCCTTGAAACCATAATGAAAGAGAGAGTCCTACATTTTTTATCATTGCAAATACATTCAGTAACCCTCAACAAACGGACCTGGATTAACATCCAAGATAATGCCATACTGAATAAAGAAAAAGACTTGAAACATTTATAAAGGATTTGATACAGAAAAGTTTGGAATGCTAATGAGGCATGAATATAAGAACTAAAGTCATGGAAAATGCTTCGGTCTCACACCACCTCATGTTTGCTTTTATTCTTTATGGAAGATACCTGTCTCCCCCTGCCTCTCACGGCACCATGCCTATCAAACAAATCGACAAACAAACATTTAAAACATAATCTCCCAGGTGGGAGTTTGGTGAGGGGTGGGAGTCCCAGACTATATGAAGTTGTACAACAAAATTCAAAAATCCAAAGTAAAAATATAGCAAAAAAATCTAAAAGCCAAAAAAAAAAAAGTTGTCTCCCAAGGATGCACTCCCAATGACCTCCCTCTTCCCAGCAATAAAGCTTTTCTAAATTCTCCTGGCACAACCCAGTCTAACACATGTGCCTTTTCTCCTGTGGAAGCCACCCTTTAGGAATCACACTAAGATACAAAATACTCTAAAGGACACTGTTGTAATGGATACAAATTGACATATACATATTTTTTGTACAAAATTTGCCTTCTGTGTCTTCTTCCTTTTCTTGATTTTACCAACGTTCTTTTGTTTTCTTTTACCACTTGACTTCAACCAAATGTATCTATGATTAGATTACCCACAAGTTTTATGTTGTTTGCGAGATAATTCAAACTTACAAATGGATTTTATCCCTATAATTTGAAAAGTGACTTATTATTCAAGAAATAAAATTTTATAGCACCGCTAAATTTAGTCAAATATGATGATTTTTTTCATTTGTACAAAAATATTCTAAATAAACTGAGCCTCATGTTAGTCACTCTATTTTTCTCATGTTCATTAATCACACATGAAACATCTTTTCTAAACTCCTTATATTTTTTCATGTCTTCGCAAATGGTTCCTTGACATATATTCATCACTAAAGATCAAACTCATTTTAATTTAATATTCCCTTCATTTTTACATGATATATCTTAGTTTATATTCTAGACAAATATGTAATGATTCTACTAGATAAATAGATCAACCAATAAAAGGTTGTAGGACCATAGCCCAGGCTTGTCCTGTACCCTGTCCTGGTTCTCACATGCCAGTTGGTGTTATGAGCTGGCCCAGCCTGGCCCACCCCACGACCTGAGTCACACACATGCCAGCATGTATTGCAACTTGCTGAGTTCTAGGCTACTCCCAGTCTTGATTCTCATGCTCATCTGCAGGGACTGCATCCTGACAGAGGAATTGGTGAACTCCTCCATCAGGCCACCTCCCAGTCACAGATCTCATGCACACCAGTGGGTCTTGGACAGCTGTGTTTTGGCCCACGTCTTGTCCTGGCAGGAATAGCGGCCTTGCCTGATCAGCATATACCCACTCTGGCTCTTACTGTTGGGTGCTACAACCAAGCTATATCTGGACCACAGACTCATTTCCCAGGTGGTTCAGTGGGACCCATCCCAGCCTGTTTTACATTCACCCTGCTCTTGTGAGCACCAACAGGTCCTGGAGCCTATTCCAGTCTGGTATACTTCAGAGTCATTCCACCCTATGTAGCCTCACACAGCCCTGCTCACCACCACCCATTTCAGCTGTTGTATTCACCAATGAGAACCACAACCCAGCTGGGCCAACCCCTTAGCTCCCTGACAAGGCCTGCTTCTAGCCACAGATCTTGCACATTTGATTGGTCCTAACCTGGCATAGCCCATTCCACATATTAGCCTTTGCCATGAGATGCTGCAACCTGACCTGATCTGGCCTGCCCACACTTTTAACTCTCACTGATGGGTGCTGCAGCCTAGCCATGCTCATACTGGCCCAATCCTATCTTTCATGCAAGCCAATAGGTATGACAGCCACTTAGCCAAGCATGGCTTGCAATTCGTTCTGGTTCCAGCATATTCCTGATTGCTTAAGTTTGGCTCAACCCTGCCAGGTCCACCTCCCACCCCCAAAGTCAACCTAATACCTACTGACAAGTGGAGTTGTCTTGCTTTGCCTAGCCTGACCTACACCAAGGTCTGAATTACATGCTCACCAGTGTGAGCTCCAGCCCACCATGGGAGTTCCACATGTGCTCCTACGAGGTTCAATCCCAGACTCAGATCTCATATGTGGCAGTGGGTGCTAGGCCCTTACCCCATGTAATCTGCCCCCTATGCTTCACCTTTGTGTGAGCTATTCTTGAGTGCACCTGTGGGCGCTTCAGCCTGGCCTGTTCCTAACCCCAATACCCTTGAGAGATTGTGAGTTCCATGTTCACTATTCAGCCCTCTGCCACTACCCCTAGCTCTTGAGCAAACCAGGGGCTATTGCAGTTCTACAGCGCTGTGTCCATATATCCTCCACAAAAATCTGCTCTCAGACCTGGTTCTCTCACAACGTGGTTGGTATCATAGCCCAGCTTAATATTGCTTGTCCCCTGTTCTACCACTCACTGGTAGGTATTGTGATCTCAGCCCTGCCAGGAAGCCCCTAGTCATAGATTCAGTGAGCCCATTATATGGTGGTCGGTGGTGATGAAGGTTAAGTAGCCGAGCTCAGGTCTCCTACACGGGTGTGTGCATCTGTCCTACCCATAATGGTCCTCTAGCTTCCATCCCCCCAATCTGCTTTGTCTCAGCCCCCTTGTTTACCTGCAAATATGGTGGCCTTGTCAGGGGAAGTCCCCCAGAAGTCATTCCTCACCTGCAACATACTCAGTCATCTTCTTTTCCACATTGCCCCATCTCCCTTCCCTGAATAATCCACAGTGCTTGTGCTTAGGGGTGCATGAGTTCCCCCATCATGGTCTTCTAAGCCCAGTCTTTTGGTGGGGAGGCATGCTGATCTGGGGCTCGGCCAGCCCACCAAGGGCCCTGCTCCTAGCATATGCTAGCCTGGTAAACTACTCCTTTGCCCATCCAAGATCCAAGCACATTCCCAGTTCCCTGAACCTGGTCCACCAGCACACCATAAAGTCTGCTAACCTGGGGCTCTCTACTCTGCTACACACACCACCCAGCATCAAGCACTTTGGAAATCCCCATGCTTACTCCACCTGCCTGGGTACTAGCACCCAGGTCCCCACACATCCCCACCAGTGCCATACCCCAAACCCCTGCAAGCCCACTCCCTAGATCCCCAGAATCCTGCCCATTGCCAGTGGAAGCCAGGTACTCATGACCTATAAGATTATAATATTTAAAGATAACATGAGGTTGTGAAGCGTTGTATTACCTGTGTGCATGTGGTGATGTTAGCATAAACAGATTTACTTCCAGTCATACAAAGGTAGAGTGCATGCGATTATATGTAAAATGTACTAACCACCTAAAATTATTGTATGTGATTATGTCATTATGTTATGTGTTTACTATACCATATGTTCTGTGTAAAGGAAGTACAGTATAAAACAGTATTTGCTGTTATGCCAGGAGCAGCCTTATATCTCATGTGTACCGTGACTCATATTGCATCTAGAGGCCTGATGAGTGATTAGTGTTTGCATTCCGGTTTGTGTGAGCATATTCCATGATGTCCATGCAAGGACAATATCAGCTAATGAAACACTTGTCAGAACTGAGACTCATCATTGGGCATACATGATTTTAATAAGCTTTGTAAACTGGTGATCTAATCAGATACAATTACGTCTCATGTAAAAAAGTAGTCAACATAACTACATTAGTATACACTGCTGTATTTTGGTATTAGTTTAGGTCTCTCCAGAAGACCTGTATATTAGGGATTTTGTCCTTTCAAATTTATATATATATATGTTAATAGATACTGAATTAGTGGAAGTACTAAACTCAGTTCTATTTTAAAATAGAGTATGGACTGAACTGCTGCTCGCAGATCCCCAACCATGAAGAGACTATGTCAGCCAGTGGATTCTGAATAGATTTCATCGTGCTTGGAATGGCGAGATTGGCAGCAATTCAGAGCTGCTCAACTATCAAAATTGCCTGAGCAGGATGGATGGGGCTTCTCCCTTTGTTTCTCCCTTGACCCCAGACACAGGGAAAAAAAAGTGATAATAGTGTGGAAAAAATGGTATTACCCACTTTCCTGTAGCCCTTGACTCTTTGTACCTAATCAACTAAGTAAGATTATTACAACGAAAGAAAAAGTAATAAAATAGGTATGAGAAGGGAGGGGTATGGCAAAATAGCACAGAGGCTAAATCCTTACCTTGCATTCCCCAGAATCCGATCTAGGCTCCAGTTCATGTCCCAGCTGCTCCACATCCAAGTCAGTCTCTATTTCTGGCCTCAAAAAGCCAGAAAAAAAAGAGGATGGCCCAAAGCCTTGGAACCCTGCACCCACATAAGAGAGATTCGAGAAGCTACTGGCTCCTGGCTTTAGTTCAGCTGTGGCCATTGCAGCCACTTGAGAAGTGAACCTACAAAACTGCATCATGGAAAACAATAAAGATTATTTTTAAAATCACAATGCAAAGTCAACTCAGAGTATAACAGCACTGATGTATTACCATAATATCTGATATCACCTTGAGAGTATTTCATTCATTCTTATTCACACTATGCTGCCAACAGAAGTTTCAATTCCCAGCCTCTTGAATGCTAGACTCCTGGAATGATTACTTCATCTGCCTTCTTTCACTGCAGCTCCTTTTCTGTGTTTTGACTGTAGGAACTCTCAGGATAAATGTGATGGTATATAAAACCATGATTGAGCAAGTAGATAAAGATGTTGGAATTGCAGTGGAACGATTCATACATATTCAGATCACAAATTGTGTATGTAATCTCTTAGAAAAAAATGCCAAAAATTTATATCTTCTCTACTTTTTAAAGGGAAAACAGAGATACTTAAAATTTATATTAAAACAGTATTGTAATGTTACCAATGATTTCTACATACATAGATTCTTCAATGTTCCTTTCATTAGGAGTTTGTACTTTTAACTTTATTTAATCTACCTCCATTGTAGAAGAATCTATAACGTTCAACAAAAGAATACATTAAATTTAGCAACTTGTCACAGTTTTCCTTATCTACATTCTTCATAATAACGTAAAGATTAATATAAAACTGGAAAGAATGTGTGTTCAATGTGTGTTCAATGTTCCCAACATCAATTGTAGTAAAAATATGTGCAGAATATTTCATGCTTCGATTATTTTTTGAGGATAACACCTCTAGTAATTTCCATATGTCACCCAGTTAACATGACAAACAAAGAAGTTGAGGATTTTAAGCACAATAACAGAAGAAAGATTATGATTGACTGCTACATTACAACTCTTATTACATGCCATGGGCTGGGATGTTATAATAATTAGCCTGTCAAGTCAATTGTTACTCTTCACTAAAAATGAATATAAGAGAGCAATTAATCTTACAACTTTAGCTTCATTAGGACATTATGTTTTTGTCGTCAGATGCAGTTCAGTGTCTCACTCTTAAGAATGTATCATTTTCTAATAGAAGGTTTCACCTTCATTATTTTGATTATATACTCAAACAGCAAAATGTGAGCTTATGTAATAAGTGGGTAAAAATTCTGAGTTATTTATAATTTGCCTTTTGAAATTCATTACAGATAGAAGAAATCTTTTCTTGCTCTTTTTCTTTGCCTTCACATTATGAAGCTGTGGACTTGGAATGTCACATTCTTTTAAAGTGATTCTACCCTCTGTGAATCATGTTTCTAAAAGTGCTGACACCCACAAAAATAGACAAGGCACAAGGACTTTTCTGAACATCCAAGAAATACTGCAAAAAGAAAAAATTAAATCAAAGTTGAGTTTTTCTTACATAGTGAAAATCAGATGAGTGTTAAAAAAAATTGCTTGTTGGTAATCAACTCTCGACTTAAATTGTTTTGGTTCCTTGACTATAGTGGTTGAAAAATGCAGATGGAAGTTACAAAAGAGATCACAGAGAAAATGCCCTCCATGTTGAGATAAAAGAGCAATAATATCAGCAGATAATCTATTTTCCCCTTTATTCACTAACAGGCAGTAACATGAATCAGAAAATTAAGCAGAGAAAGGAATATGTACTGCCAGCAGGCATTGGAGGGAAATGGAAGACATGAATGCATTATGAACAATAGATCATTTTTTTTTATTTCTACACTACTCCAAATAAAATTCTATAGAGGAAATATGGGTACACATTGAAAACACCTATAATTGTTCTCTGTTAGCAAAATGTTGCTTCTAATAATCTGAAAGTATTCTTACTGTTGTTACGTAAGCTAGCAAAGTACAAAGAAAAACAGCATGTACTTAGAGCAAGAAGATCTGTGCCTGACTCATGTCCCCAACCCTTACTTCAAGTGGTTGCCCTTATGCATACTCCAAACTCAGATTCAATTACCACGTATGGACAGTTACCTGGCTGCCGTGAGAAAATAGTTTTCAGTGCAAACTGGTTGTTTTAAACCAGGCAAATTTATTTTCTCATCATTTTTGAGATTAAAACACCCAAGGTCCAGAATGAACAATTACATATTATTCAAAGAAATTTTCGAGAAATTTCATATGGCTATTTTCTAATCACATCTTCATTTTGCCTTTTCTCTACAGTGTACATACTGGTGTTTCTTTATGTCCATAGTTCCTGGTTTTATAAGGAAAACAATTAAATTGAAATAGAGCTCACTTAATTATTTCACTTTAAGCTTCCATTTAAAGGCCCTTACTCCAATATCAGTGCAGTCATATCCTGAGAAACTGGAGAGTTGGAGCTTTGTTTTAGAAACAATTTTATAATATAGTAGATCTTATAATGCAATATCTAAGTCATTACATTGCCTGTAGTTGAGCTCAGAATTTTCTGACAATGTAACAAGCCAGATTTATAAAGTAGTAGATAATCTAACTTTTGAGTCTCACAATTTGAGATACGTCCTTCAGAGAAACCCAAGATCAAAATCTAATGTTCTGAAATGGTGGTGAGAAAGATGCAATTTTACTAGCTTCCCAGATAAATCTTATACATACAAATATATGGGATATTTGAGGATGTAGGAAATGAAGGATATCAGAAAAAGTATTGTTTTGTGACTGAAAGATCCTATGGGCAAAGTACAAACATGAGCAGAGGGGCTGACTGTACATTGCAACAGCATTAGAGCCAAGATATTAGATGGAAACATTACCAGACTGTCTAATCACAGGATTTTGGTGAGTTTAGGATTCCAAAGCAGAATTCATTCAAGCAACTCGAACAACTTGGTTCAAGGGAAATTTACAAAAAGAAAAGATGAAAAGCACAGGGAAATAATAGTTCAATAGGCAAACTGATGAAGAAATAAATAAATCAGCCACTTACAAGCTAATATTTTTAAGATGCATTTGCTTATTAATTCACAGAGTGGTTTAGGTGTGAAAGTGTTTTCCATGTTTATAGACCTAAATTTCATGAGATAAGTTATGTGGTGACATTGTTCATTGTTTATACTAGCTGCAGAGAGAAGCTGGGTTTAATGGTGCATTTAATGAAATAAAAATGAAAATGTCCCTAATATGGAAAAGTAATTGAGAAGCAACATACAGAAGGGGCACATAAATCCCAATAGGATTGACCAAAAGCCATCATTGCCACAACACATGATAATCAAGCTTTCTTCAGTCAAACATAAGGAAAAGATCCTGAAATATCTACATGAAAAAAAAAATCAATCAACATTCAGAGGAGGCCCAATCAGTCTGACAGCTGACTTTTCACAAGAAACTCCACAGTCCAGAAGCAAATGGAATGATATGGTCCAAATTTTAAAGGGGAAAAATTGTCAGCCCAGAAAAACATACTAGTAAAGCTAGACTTTTCTTTGAAAATGATGTAAAATTCTACCCTAGTAAAGAAAAGCTCAAAGATTTGCCCCTTCCAGACTTTCCATACAAATGATACTTAAAGGTGTTCTCTCAGCAGAGAAAAGCAATAGCGCCTACCAAACAAAAGGCAAAAGTGAAGAACATTCCAGCAAAATGACATAAGACGACTGAATCATACAATGTACACATTATTAAACTGACATGACCAAATTACTACCTATTCAAATTAACCTTGAATATAAATGGCTTAACCTCACGATTCAAAGGTCATAGATTAGTAGGCTGTATTAAAAAATCAAAATCCATCTATCCATTGCTTACAGGAGACACATCTCACCAACAAAGATCTGCAGAAACAAAGATCTCATGTATTTTGATGTTTGTATTTTTACTTTTATTTCTTCAAAACAGTTTTTTCTCAAATAGTTGACTGACTCATAGATTAAAAAGCAGGAACATTTTGTTCAATAAGCCTCTTGATTTTCTTTTTCATTTTTTCAGCAACACATTAATCATTCAAAACATGTTATTTAACTTCATGCTGTTGTTAATTAATCTTTTTCTTGCTGTCACTAGTTTTGTTTCGTGTGTTTTAATTTAAGGGAATTTAATTTAATTTAAGGGTTTTAATTTAATAGAGATTCTCATATCTAGGTATTCATCTTTATTTCCAAATCAAAGATAGACTGCCAATGAAACTGTTAAATATGGCACCCACTGCTATTGTCCATGCCTACAGTTTCTGGATACAGTTAAATAAGTGAATGATGGACTTACGACTGTTTATGAGGAATTATGTTATTGTTATAATATAGGGAAAACAGTGTGGGGAGGGGGGGTTGGAAGAAAGGATAAGGGAAAACCAAGAGTTTGTTGAACTGAATAATAAAACAAAGAAAAAAATTAAACATATACAACACTTAAAACTATATGAATCTATGTCCCTTGCTACTCAAGCTTCTTTGTGCATCTTTATATTTGTGAGAAAAGGTTTGGTTTTGTTATTAATTCTGAATAATTTCACTTTAGTTTTATAATTTATTTTATGTTTGAAACTAGAATGACCAACTGAGTTGTACACAGAGACTAACTGCAATTATTCACCTAGATACTGAACTCTAAGAAAATTTCCAAAGGTATTTGAAACAACCATAAATGTAGCAACTTTCATCTGTTAATTCCATTCCCTTGTAGATGAGCAGAAGTTCTTCTAAGTTTCCTGGAGTTTTTTTTTTTTTCAATTAGGTTTCTCCCATTCTAAATGTCAAATTTTATGGATTGAAATTTTATTTTATTTTATGATACAATTCCATAGACTCTAGAATTTCCCTTACTTCCTCCCCAAATTCCCTTCCCTCTACTTGCCAATGAATTTCTTTATATCATTACAATAACGTACTCCTTGTGCTGTTTAAGTATATCCTGACTTTGTAGGTACAGAAAATGGCAGAGTCCAGTGTCCTATTCTCAAGGTGTATTTAAGTTTTCTTGAGAGTCTCTGATTTGGAAGTGAGGACTCATATTGCATTGTATCCTCACATCTGGATATGATAGTCTCTATTACACAGTAGCTATACATTCCCATAAGTGAAAAGCGATAAAACAAAATCAACAACAAACATTTTGTATAAGTCTTTATTTTAACCAATGTCAGCTTGGTTTGTTCATGAACAAAAGATTAACCTTCCAGGTTCTGGCACAGTAGTATAGCGGCCAAAGTCCTTGCCTTGCAGGCACAGGAGTCCATATGGGCACCAGTTCTAATCCTGGCGGCCCCACTTCTCATGCAGCTTCCTGCTTGTGGCCTGGGAAATTGGTTGAGGAAGGCCAAAGCCTTGAGATCCTGAACCCGCATGGGAGACCCTGAAGAAGCTCCAGGTTCCTGGCTTTGGATCGGTGTAGCTCCAGCCATTGCTACTTTGGGAGTGAATCAATGGACAGAACATTTTCCTCTCAGTATCTTCTCCTCTTTGTATATCTGACTTTCCAATAAATCTTTAAAAAATTATCCTTCCATCATTACTAAAAGCTTTGAAATCATTATTTTGAAATAATGATATACAGTTATGAAAAATTGCATGGAAATATACAAAGAGATCAACCTTCTTGGTAAATTTAATGTAATAATGTGTTTTCTTGCAACATCCAAGATGTGGAATATAAAATTTCCTCTAAATTTTTTATATATACTTGTACATCAATAAAACTGGATTATTTTTAAGGTTTGTTTATTTTTATTGCAAAGACAGATATATACAGAAAGGAGGAGAGACAGAGAGAAATATCTTCCATCCATTGGTTCATTTGAATTTCTATATAGTTGTACCATTCATTTGGGATTTATCCTGGACATACAAATACAAAAAGAAACAGAGTATGCCAGACAGAGAGAGAACCAGCCAAAGCCAGAAACCTGAATTCAAACTTATCTTTCATTTGGATGTCAGATGAATCAACACCCATGCTGCCCACCAGCTGCATATCATTGGACAGCTGGAATCAGAAGTAAAATTGGGGCTTGAACTCCAGGTCCCTGATAGGAGATATGACCATTACAAGTGGAGCTTGAACCACTCTGCCAAACATCTCTGCCATCTTTATTGTTTCATATGTCATATTTGACCTTTCCCATTGTGCATCAACTCTCTTACTCTTGAGAACACTAGGCATGAAGAGCAAAAACAGCAAGATTTATAAACCCTAAAGTCAAGAATGTAGATGTATTGTTTTTAGAACTAGCAGATGCTGAAAGAAAAGAAACCAGAATCCTAGACATCTTACCATGACAAAAAAAGTGAAATCCGTAGCACAGAGATTGAAATCCCAAAGTCTACAGACTTTACACATCGCTTATTTATAACAATATATTTCCATTAGGCCATGTCTATCTAATTTTTCATGACTTAATTGCTTTCTTCCCTTTGAATTTGTAATACCAATCTGCTTTCTTGTCTTTCAACATACATCCCAGAGAAAGAAAATAGAAAATAAAGCACATTATTCAGACATTTCAGTGTGCACTGAGGGTAAAAAAGAGGCATGTATAAATGGAAATGCATTTGAAAGCCTTCCGCACTGAAATCTGGCAGGAGGTAAAGTACTTCATTAGGATTTGTAACATCAATGGGGAACTGCTTCAAACAAAGTGCTACATTTGTGAATGCGGCACAAAATTGACTGTCAAGGAGATGTAAGACCGTAACAGATTCCAATCCATTCTGTGCAAAGCACTCTATAGAAACACACCACTCTGCAACTTCCACACTTAGATTTCATAAACTGCTGGTAGAGATTCACCCTTGAATCTTCATTAGGTTCTGCAAAAAGATCTTTTACAATGACTGTTTGTGAAGGGCACGGCTGAAACCAAGATGGCATTGGGCACCTTATTGATATTTTCAGAAATTCCTGGCTAAGGGTAATACACATTCTCTAAGTTGTTTTTTTTTAAAAGATTTATTTTTTTATTATTTTTTTTATTGGAAAGGTGGATATACAGAGAGGAGAAACAGAGAGGAAGATCTTCCGTCCTATGATTCACTCCCCAAGTGGTTACAACAGCCGGTGCTGCACCAATCTGAAGCCAGGAGCCAGGAGCTCTTCCAGGTCTCCAATGTGGTTTGCAGGTTCCCAAAGCTTTGGGCCATCCTCCACTGCTTTCCCAGGCCACAAGCAGGAAGCTGGATGGGAAGTGGGGCTGCCAGGATTAGACCCGGTGCCCATATGGGATCCCAGCGTGTTCAAGGCAAGGACTTTACCCACTAAGCCACAGCACCGAGCCCACATTCTCTAAATTTTAAATGGAGATAGTGATATATCCTAATCTTTAATGAATGTAATTACATCACATGGTTAATTGTATGGGTAAAAATCATGCTAAAGTTGCTCCTAAACGCACACAGATGAGGCCTGTTATCCGCCTTTCCAATAAAAATAAAATAAACCTTTAAAAACAAAACATACTGATAAATACCAGAATTTAATATTTATCGTCTGAATAGCCATGAATTCAATTACAGTGCCCAGGATTAATTAAAGGATATTATATAACATATTTTCCCAATTCCCTGAAGAGAATGAAATGGATTATAGTTCATTTTTGCCTTGGTTTTAGAGAAGTTTGAATTGAATTATGATGGTTATATATGATTCAGTTAACTGGAAATTGTTTTCATTTTTTTTTTGAGATTGTTTTCATTTCTAAATCTCCTTTCCTAAATGTTTTGGTCTCCATTTTTACCTACATTTCAACTATGTTGTCCAAGCAAAATCTTCCCAAGAAGAGGACAGATGTTGGATTTTCCTTTGTGCGAAATTGTTCTAGTGTTGGTAGCATACAGACACTAAATTATATATATTTAAAATTAGACATAGGTTTTTTTAACTTAAATTTGTGCAAATATGTGATATTAAAGAAGCAACTAATGTGGCCTAAATATACTTGTAGGTTATATCTTAAAGGTAGGATTTTCAGTTGTCTTTTGAAATTTTGTAATGTCAGCAAAGAATCATCTTGGATATTAGCCAATCATACCAATTCTATAGAAAGATACAATGGACACACAGGTTTGGAAATAATTGCAAAGACCCTAGGCTACTCTTATGAGTTAGGAAAAACTGTTGAAGAAAGTAACACTGAAAGAAGTTTATATGAAATGATCCAGAAAATTAGGTAGAAATAAAAGTGATTATGACAGGTAGTTGAGAACTGACTCTAGGAAAACACCAATCATGGTGTTCATGTGAACATAATTGCAAAAGCAAAAGTTATACACAACTTGTTGAAACCCTCCTTTGCCCAGGTACCCCAGAAGTCAATGGATTGTCAATCTGGGAAACCCTTATTGCTTTTTTTTAAAGGTTTATTTACTTTCACTTGAAAGTGAAAATTATATGTAGAGAGTGCTAAACAGTCAGATCTTCCATCCTCTAGTTCACTCCAAAAATAGCCACCACAACCAGAACCAAAGGGAGCCAGGAGTTTCTTCTGCATCTCCTGTTTGGTGCAAAAGGCCATAGACTCAGGCTACTTCCCCACACCATTAGAAGGAGGCTGGATAGAAAGTGTAGCAGCCAGAATCCGATGGGTGCCTGTATGAGACGTCAGAGCCACAGGCTTAGTAAAGCACAGGATTATCCTGATGCATTACTAACCTAACCCCCATACCTGTACTGTTTTACGCTTTTAGTCTCTGACATTATGCGTCACCCTTAAAACCTAGTATGAGAATGAATGAAAGAGGAGCAGAAAGCTGATTGGGAAAGCTAAAACTATAGTCTTTGAACATTCATTACTCTTAAAGGAGAGCGATTACAACCCCTTTAGGATACCTGGAATATAACAAACCAGATGCCTAACAAGTGCATAGATGGAATCCAAGATACTCATCAAAGCAGTTGTCTGAGGATAATGCTTGAGAGAACTAAATGTTGACAATCCCTCTAATTAAGCTTGGGTCTCTAATTTTTTCCCTTTGAGTGATAATAAACAACTACAGAATCCCATTTCTTTATCTTTCTCCACTGAATATCCTGTTTCATGTGCAGCAACACATTTCTTCTTTCTTGTGTCTTTCAAAACAAAAAATAAAGCCTTTTTCTGACTCTCACACATTGTCCAATTTGAGTCAATATAGCGTATATGCACTGTATGCTCCATTCTTCTTATAATATTTGCTGCATACCTTTTAAATGAATACATCTTCATGTGTGTAAATCACTGAAAAGGAAACCATCAGGAACTATTTTACAGTGCTGGTCACAGAAGTGGTAATAACAAGCAAGAAGCTTAATGTCTACTGGGCTAGGCAGAGAAGTAAACAAGAAATTATTCAATGATCTGGAGAGAGCCAATAATAGGGTAGCACGGGGAATTGCTGAACCATGAAGCAAAGAAAAATCTGAGCTCTAGAAAGTGATCTATTGCTACGTAAACAAACGACCCCCAAAGATAGCAGATTAAAACAAGAATCCTGCAGTACAGTTTAAACCCATATTGTGGCTCACACTGCCCCTCAGATCTGCACACGATGGAGGACAATACAGGCTCACCTGGGTAACACGCATCCAAGTTTATTCCTGAGTTTTCCGTGGGTTATGGGTAAAGGAGACAGATTCTTGCCACTGGGCTTCTCCAGAGGTCAACTCACAGCATGCCATCGATCTGCCATCAAACAGGACAACCAAGAAATGGCAAATAAGACAGGAGCTCAGGTTTTTCCTAACCTAACTGTTGAAGTAACATTGAATGTCATTTGTTCCACTTTATTTTTAAGTGAATCAATACTGCAAACTGCAATCCAGGAAGAGATTGTACAAGGATTTGCGTTCTAGAAAACAGGAAATATTAGAGGATATCTGCCACAACTATTACTAAAAACAATTTCTAAGAACAAAAGAACAGTAAAAGTTCAGAGCTTTGATGCAACAATTAGTCGTAACAATGAACTTCTATCTGATAGTAGCAATAGTATCAGCAGGGACGAAAATGATAGCAATGATAGCAATAGCATATATAATAACAACAAATTCTCCAACGATAATAGTGAATTTAGATAAAACAAATTGTCCTACTTCAATAATGCAGCATCTAATATGCACATGATTTGAAAGCGGGTCTGTATTCATTCCAGAGGAAGATGGCTTTTTGATATTTTGGAAAATTTTAAATCATCCAACTGTTTTTGCTGCTGTTGTTGCTGTGATGGGTGGAAGGATTCACAACACATTCCATGAACCACGTTAGGGAAAGATTCATAAGACAGACTGCAAAGCAAATCTCACCGCATTAAAGATCTAGGATACAAAATCTTACTGAGAAAATAATACACAGGGAGAAACCTTACAAGGAAAACTGACCTAAGAAAAGAAAATTCCAAACAATTAACCAATGTTTCTGTATTCACGAGCTATCTTAGGGATTCCTAAGAAGTGAATGCTGTATAGTCAGTGCCCATGGAAGCCAATAGCAAGGATCGGGATCCCCACGTCAAGGCACATAGCTTCAGGTTGAATCAAGATGCTTTCAATAGCCAATGGAGGAGACAGGGTCATCACAATGAACACAATCACCTCATTTAGTTTACACTGTTTGGGATGGGAATAATATTATAGGCTCAAAGTTCTGTGATGGCAAGTTGGATTTAAACTTCAAGATCAATATGAGAGTGTTAATTTGGCAGAAAAGTACTAGCACACCAAGAAAGGAGTCAAATAGTTCTGTTTACATTGCTTGTGAAAGACGAAATCACCGTTACTGACAAAAGTCACTGTTGAGGCCCTGCTCAGTAGCCTAGTGGCTAGAGTCTTTGCTTTGTCCGGGGTTCCCACATGGGCGCAAGTTCTAATCCCAGTGGCTCTGCCTCCCATTCAGCTCCCTTCTTGTGGCCTGGGAAAGCAGTTGAGGAGAGCCCATAGCCTTGAGATCCTGCACCCGCGTGGGACAACTGGGAGAGGCTCCTGGCTCCTGACTTTGGATCAGTGCAGTTTTGACTGTTGCAGCCGCTTGGGGAGTGCATCAATGGACGGCAGATCTTCCTCTCTGTCTTTCCTCCTCTCTGTTTATCTGATTTTCCAATTAAAAAAAATAAGTCTCTTTAAAATCACTGTTGACCTTTTTGGGAATGGGAAGAATTCTGAGCCTTTTAAAGGCATTCTATTCAGTATCGCCTGTCCAATTTCAAGGGTGTGTGGAAAGAAACAAAACTTTATCATGTTTGCATCCTTCTTCTCACTCACACCAAATTTAAAAATTAAATAAATATGTCTCCAAGATTTATCAACACTGATTCTTACCATTCTGGAATCAGTTCCTTCTAATTTCAGAGTGAAACTTTGAACCTGTAAATTGTTTTTCTTTTCAGCTACTTCTTATCTTTTTTTTAAGATTTATTTTATTTTTATTGGAAAGGCGGATATACAGAGAGGAGAGACAGAGAGGAAGATCTTCCGCCCGATGATTCACTCCCCAAGTGAGCGCAACGGGCCGATGCTATGCCGATCCGAAGCCAGGAGCCTCTTCCGGGTCTCCCACATGGGTGCAGGGTCCCAAAGCTTTGGGCCGTCCTCAACTGCCTTCCCAGGCCACAGGCAGGGAGCTGGATGGGAAGCGGGGCTGCCAGGATTAGAACCGGCACCCATGTGGGATCCTGCGCCATCATGCTGGGCCCCAGCTACTTCTTATCTTAACTACCTCACTATGTATTACAGATCTTTAAGGAAATTTAAATTGTTATATTGAAAAATCATGTGTAATACTTTTTAAATACTTTTCATGTACTTATATTATTCAATGGATTTTTAGGATAGTCTTATTTAAATTTCAAAAAGGATGGCCTATAACTCTGAGGTAGTTTACCTCATTTATTTTTGTGTATGATTCATTTCTTACAAATTTGAATTTACAGATATTGTTGGTATAAACATGAATTCCTGAAAGAATGAAAACTTGGTAATATTAGCTCCCATACCTTGATATTTAGCAATAACTGGTGAAATGAATGCAAGCTGAATTGAACGTAGGTGCTATTAGTGTGATTTCAAAATATTGAAGGCAAATTAAAGAAAACAAAGACAAATGAACAATGAAATTGGAATTGGCTAAGTGTCCAGAACTTTTCCTGCTGATGGATCATAATTGTCTGCATATATATCAAGGGAAAAAATTAGTCTTATTCTCGTAAGATTTATTTATTTTTGCTGGAAAGGCAGATTTACAGAAAGAAAGAGAGACAGAGATAAACATCTTCCATCCATCCACCAGTTCACTCCCCATGTGATTGTAATGGCCAGAGCTGAACCAATCAGAACCAGGAACTTCTGGGTTTCCTGTGCCTCTGCAGGCCCCCAAAGCTTTGGGACATCTGTATCTTTCTCAAGTCAGAGGCAGGAACCTGGATGGGAAGTGGGGCAGCTGGGACAGTACCTAGTACCCATATTGGATTCCAGCCCTTGCAGAGTGGAGGATTAGTCAATTGAGCCCATTGCATCAGGTCCACAAATTAGTCCTAGAGACAAATTAAAGCTCTAATTTCTTCCTTCAAAAAAGGGGAGCTGGGAGTTCAGTAGCTAAGCAAGCGTAGCTAGCTATCTAATTAAGAAAAAAAATGCTAAAAGCAAATAAAAACAATACTAATGGCAGAGCAAGAATTAAAGATAACGAATAGACAACAAATATAGAAACACTTGTGGGGGGTTACATTGTGGTTTATAGGGTCAAGACACTGCCTGCTATGTCAGCATCTCATGTACTCCCCAGTTTTAGTCCCAGCTATTCCAGTTTCAACCCAGATCCCTGCTAATGGCCTGAAAAAAGGGGGGGAGGAGGGAAATGAGATGTGTTTGGGCCCTTGTAACCCAGATGAGCATCACAGAAAATTCTCATCTCTGTTGGAGCCATTTGAAGAATGAAAAGGTAGATGGGTGATTCTTTATCTCTCTTTCCATATCAGTAACTCTGTCTTTCAAATAAAGAAACAAAAACCCTTATTTGAACATTAAAGATTAAAATTAAAAAGCTGCTATTTCCTATTGGAAAATAGTAGGAGACAGAATTAAGTAAGTGGTAAGTGAATTTTACAATTATGTACCATGTTTCCTATGGAAGATTTACAATCAAACACTGATTGTAACATGTAGTCAACAATATCACCCTGTTAAGATTTGAATGCACAAACCATCAATCTCAACACAGTTATGTTAGTTTTCTATTATTGTAGAATAAAATAATAGAAACCAACATGCTTAATATAATGTTTATTGCATGAGCATTAGTAAGGGTCAGTTTAGATAAAGATTAGCTGCATCTGTGGATGGGGTTCTTTCAGGCTGACCTCAAACGATAATCAGCTTTCTATTCCTTTAATGGGATTGGTGTCCACTACCAAGCTTATTAGTAATTAGCAGAATTCAGTTCTTATTCTAAATCATGCTGATCGGTTTTATGTTTCCCTCAATATCAGGACGCTATTGTTTAGAATAAAATATTTGACCCAATCACATACCTTCATTGAAAGGCAATTCACAGCACAGTTATTTTCTTTCTTTAAGATTGGGTTTCTTTTTATTTTTCATAAACTCATCTGATTAGATTAGCACTATCATGAATACTTGTAGATCTTAATTACATGTGAAAATTCCTGTCTTTGCCATTGAAGTTTTTAAACTATTTATTTGAAAGGCAGAGTAACAAAAGGAAATAGATAAACACAGAGAAAATAGATGGAGAGAGAGAGAAAAAAATATATATTCCATCCACTGGTTCATATTCTAAATGGTCACAAAGCATGAACTGGACTACTCTGAAGCCAGAAGCCAGAATGTCTAACTAGGCCCGTCTAGTATGTAGCAGGGAACCAAGTAACTGGGCTATCTAATGCTGGTTTCTCAGGCACATTAACAGTGGTCTGGAGCAGAAGCTGAGCAGTGAAAGCAGAACTGGCAGTCTGAAATAGGATTATGGTTTTGCAAAGAGTTCTTTAACTACTGTATCAAAACATCAGCTCCTACTAATTAATGATATAAATGAAAATATTATTTTACAATTTTACAAGCACAAATTTTGTTAAAGTAGGAAGATAATGCTATACACATATATGTGTGTGAGTATGTGTGAGTGGTGTGTGTGTGTGTGTGTGTGTGTGTGTGTGTGTGCAATTCAGGTGGCAGGAATCTCGGGAGCCACTTTAAATTCAACCTAACATTGTTAATCCTCCCAAATACAAAGTATATTCACCATCTCCAAATTATGTAGTTTCAATCCATTTCAGTATTGACTCAAAGTCCCATATCTACTACCTAAATTTCATCATATCCTCAACTCAAAGATCAAGATTAAATATAAATATTATAACCTCAAATTCCAAAAAAATCTCATCACAGTTGAATCATTTTAACCCAGGTGTAAATGAAGCTTCTGGATATAATTCTTAACTATAGCCTTCTTGGGCACATTTTTTGTTGCATATTTCCTTCTCATGATTCCATACTTAGACACATTAACAAAACAGTAAATTTAACTTCAAGCACAACTCAAAAAGTATTTTTTGTAAAATGTTACATTTTTTCCCTAAAGATTCATTGTTTTTGTTGGAAAGGCAGGTTTACAGAAAGAAGGAGATTCAGAGACAACAATCTTTCACACATTGGTTCAATCCCTATGTTGCTGCAACAGCTGGAGCTGAAGCAATCTGGAACCAGGACCAGGAAATTCTTCCATGTCTCCCACATGATTGCAGAGGCCTGAACTTTGGGCCATCCTCCACTGCTTTCGCAGGCCACAAGCAGGGATATAAACAGGAAGTACAGCAGCCAGGTCACAAACTGGTGCTAATATGGAATCTGAGAGCATGCAAGTTGAAGATTTAGCCAACTAGGCCATCGAGCCAGGCCCAAATGTAATCGAAATATTTGAAGATGTATTTATCTTTTTATTGGAAAATCAGAATCATAGAAGGAGAGGAAAAAAAAAGAAAAAGAGATTATCCATCTGCTATTTCACTCTCCACATGACCACAGCTTCTGGAGCTGAGCCAATCTGAAGCCAGAAGCCAGGAGATTTTTCTGGGTCTCCCACAAAGATACAGGATCTCAAGACCTTGGGCCATTCTTGACTGCTTACCTAGGACACAAGCAGGAAACTGGACGAGAAGTGGAACATCCAGGACACAAACTGGTGCTCATATAGGACCCCAGAGCATGCAAGGTGAGGTCTTTAGTAACTAGGCTATCACATTGGGCCCCATGTTTTATTTTTAATAGTGCTTACCCAGTTGGTAGGGATACATGGTAATGTTAGTCTCTGATTAGAGTAGGGCCAAAGTATGGAAGAAGGTGGATAGGTGGGATAAATATTTGCATTTTTTCTCCTATGTCTGCATTAGAGGGATGAGAGAGGGCCACTCCTAGCTGTCAAACTACATTGGTACCCAGCGATAGCAGTTGATGCCTTAGAGAGCCCAATGTGCAGAAGAGTGTTGTGCGGGTGTTAATTGAGTGGTTTGATAGTTCTGAGACATCATCAGCTTCATTGCATCAGGGTTGGTAAAATATTTCCAAGGTCAATTGGTGATCGGGTGCACCTGAATGCATCCCCAGGGACAGGAAGATGTTGCAAAGACTGGCCAGGACAGTGGTCCAACCTTTTCTGCTTTCCATCCTTTGATGAGGTGCTCAACATCCTCTGCTGTCATAGATGAGCATGTCCTCCATGTGCATCTATGTAAGCTGTCCTCTGCATAGACATCAGCAACTGAGGAGGCCCAGTACTGCTACATGTACTCTTAAGATCCTACCACATATATGACGATGTTTCCTGTCACCAGGGTTTGAGTCTGTTATGGGCAGTTTGTAGAAAAAATTACGGTGTGACTTCATAGAGAAGAGCAGGAATCCTGAGTTCACAGACTTGCTGCCAGAGATTGAGGTCCAAACTTACAGGTGATGATCTGTGAATGCACAAAAGTCCGAGACCAAGGTCAAGGCCTTCAGGGGAGTTTCCACAGTTGAGTAATGGTTTAAGGCCACAGGACTGTGCTTTAAGGATATCCTTGGCACAATCAAATGCTGACTTCTGTACTTGGGTTATGCTAATGCTTCCTGATAATCAGGCGTTGACTGGTTAACATCAACGTGGAGTATAATCAATCAACAGAATTTCTGACACATCAATTCTTGTAATTTGACTCCCTAAATAGTTCAATACATGAGTGAAGTAACAAGTCTTCTAGGTTGAATTCCATATACTTGCCAATGGTTGCTACAGCCTTGCCCAGACCAGTTGGTTCCAGCTCATGTTCTCACACTCAACAGTAGGAGGTGCATACTAGAAGGGAAGTCCCCAGAGTTCCCCTACCTGGTCTGTTCCCAGACCCAGATCTTGCACATGCTGGCCCACCCACAACCTCAGTTCTTGCTGGCAGGGGTTCCAGCCTAGCCCAGTGACATAGCCCACACCCTGTCATGATTCTCATGGGTGTTGAGACTTGACCCAGCATTGCCTGTCCCCAGACCTAACCTGCACAAATGCTGGTAAGTGCTGTAACCTTGCCTTGCCTTGCTTTGCCTTAGCTTGCCCCCAACACCAGCTATTATACTCCCCGTGGGAACTACAGTCTAGCAGGGAGTTCCTCGAGTTCTGCTACAAGGCACAATAACTGTCCTGGTTCTCAGCCTAAACCTCAGCAATGCCTGCTCTAAAACTTATGGGCCTGACCCAGACACAAGCCCTCCTGTTTCTTTCCTCTAAACCAATCCATCACAATGCCCTCAGCTACCTGCAAGCTCAGTGGCCCAATTCACGGAAACCCCTCGAAGTCATTCCTCTCCTATCAGTCATGCCCTCCATCACTCCCACTTCCCTTCTCTGTCCTTCATCTTATTTTTTTTTTCCTAAGAACAGGCAATTAGGCTGGCACACAAGTAAAATTAATGCATATTTTGAATTAACCAGGCTCAGAGTGCCTGCCACCTATTGGCTATCTTTTTCCCAGCAGTGTAATACTTGTCTAAGTGCAAGGCAACTTAAGCAGTTGCCTACAGCTAGGGGTAGCAGTATCTCTCAACCTTACATTCAGATTTATTTTTTTTTTTAAGCCTCTACAACTTTTTAAAGATTTCATGATCTTTAGAATGGATCAAAGCAAGGCTTAACAGATATTTGGAATTGTTTAAGTCTTGCCTGGGGACTTTTTCTTGCCTCAAAGACATGAGATAAGATAAAGATATATCTCAAGTTGGATGCACCAATAGCCTTCCTGTCTGCCAATATTCACATTTACATATTAATCTGGATAAACATATTTTAAAAATTGTATCAGACAAATTTTTGTTATTGGAAAGACTCTTTAGCTCATTACAACATCATGTCCATTTTTTTTAACTATGCCTGTCACGCAGCGTGAGTTTTCAGAGGTGTTATATGTTCTACATAATCTTTCCCACCTGAAAGACAACAGCAGCTCTAAGAGAAGAAAACAAACTCAAAATACTGAGCAGTCCAGATCACTAGACTCTAGAAATATGAAATAACCTTTATCACACTTGGCAAAATTGGGCACTGACATAGTAAAAGCATGACACAGTCTAGTCAGCTATCTGGTTATATTTCTATGTGATCTGCAGGCCAGTTTGTGGTTTTGTTTTGTTTGTTTTGCTTTGTTTTAACATACTTTAAAATAGTTGGATTGGAAAAAATCATGAAACAACTATATCATGACACATGAAAATTTTATATTCACATTTCAATGTCTATAAGTAAATGAGTATATTTGTATGACTAAGTTCTTTAATCAAGCATGGATGCCCTTGTGTTGCAATATTATAGCTGAGTAGTACAATGGAGTTGGCATATCTCTCAAATATAAAATTGTTTACTATTCAAGTCTTTATGAAAAATAATTTTCCCACCCCTGTTGTCAAGTAGAGGAATGAAGCATGAAATCTTTAAGCTGTCCTGATTGAATCCCATTTTAAGTTTTGTTTGCTCAACTGTTCCTTTGATGACATAAACTATTTCAACGTTTTTGTATCAGGGTTCCTGCTTTGTTTGAGCTAACAAAGTCAGCTTTCATTGCTTACAACCAAAAGAGCATTAACTAATATAATTATCTAATGATTTAGTCCAAGAAATCCATTAGCTTTGCGTAATTATAGAGTTGGATTGGCCATTTCAAGTAAATTTACCAGTGAATTTGTGAAAACAAACAAGCAAAATACCCATTTTTTAAAAAGCCCAACATAGTGAAAAAAATTGCTCCAATTTGTCTTAAATGGTTAGCTAAAATTGTTAATGGAATTTATATTGTATGCATGGGTTACAGTGAGGTCTGAAATTCTTACTGCAATTTTCAGAAAATCAATGATTTCTGGGGATGACGGTTTAAAAAGAATGTCTATGCTTGTGTTTCCCATAGAAATTTCATCAGGATCACAATAGGGGCATAGGTTGACATCATTTATAAGTGTTGCTTTTTAAACTATGCCTGACTTTGAACATGAACATTAGTGAATTCTGATCACCCTAACATGTGCTTCATTCTTATATTTTTTCCCTCTGATTTGTTTTTCCACAACTGATGATTATTGGGCTATTTGATTTATACTTTTTTCATTTTAATTGGCAAAAACATGCCACTCCCTTTGCTTTCTCATTTTAACTGCTTCATGATCATATCAAGAGACTGTTATTCTTGTTGCTTAATTTGTGTAAATATAATTTCAGGGCAAAAAGTCAGTACTATATGTACTTTATTCATCACTCACAGTAAACAGGTTTCAGGATTATTCATTTTAATATATCCTTTTCTCCAATATAACCACTGCTTTCTTATGTATTTATCAATTTACATAGCCTGACTCATATAATATTCCATATTAGTGGGGCATTTGCTAGTATCAGAGATTCTATCTTTAATTCTAGGACAGTGAATGTTTAAATTTCAAGCACTGTGCAAGTGCGTCTTTTTAAAATTTTTTTTTATGATGTATGTATAGTTAATAAGGATGGCAAGGATTAAGGGTTTGGGGAAAGTGGGTGTCATCCTCCCAGAGTGTTGTATACATGATAACAAGTGCCAGAATCTGACGTCTTCCACATGATGACTCTGGGTTTCCTTCTAAGTAGTGATGCTCAGCAAAGTGATGCTGCATGTGTGTCTGTGTGTGTGCTTATGTGTAAGAAAGAAAACTGCCTGATCTATTACCTAATTAATCCAGCAAGTGTTAGACATCCATTGCATCACATCATAGTTTTCTTTCACATTTTTGTATAGAAATTTAGCCATCGTTTACTTTTTTCTAATTACTTGTTATTTTTCATGATACATTCTTATAGGTATAGGGATTCTCCCCCATGTCCTCCTGTTTCTATTTCTCCATTTTCCCCGTCCACTGTTTTTTCCCATAGTTCTACAGCAGAATAGTCTTTTATTAAGTTGCAAGTTTAACAAGCTGCTATTTAAGTACATCATCAAATTATAGGTACAAAGATAGAAAATCTAATATCATATTTCCAGACGATTCACTAGGAGTCCTCTTTTTATTAGGGAGTAAACTGCCTGCTACAATATCTTCACTCCCTGGCATACTAGTCCCCATTACATTATACATCTATGAGAATATATGTATATTCCTATTTACCTATAGTAAATGCTACCTATATCAGAAAGAATTTATGACATTTGCCCTTTGGGATTGGCTTATTTCACTGAACATGTTGGTCTTCAGATGGGACCACTTTGTTGTGAATACTACGATTCTATTTTTTTTATAATGTCTCTGTAATAGTACTCCATGTAGTAGATGTACCATAGCTTCCTGATGCATTCCTCTTTCAATGGGCTTTTTTCATGTCACGGCTATTGTGAATTGTGCTGCTATAAATATAGGATTGCATGTCACTTTCTCATTTTCAGACCTTATTTCCTTTGAATAGATTCCCAAAAGGGGTAGCCAGGTCATAAGGCATGTCAATCATCAATTGCCTGAGGAATCTCTATGCTGACTTAGTGACACCACTAGTCTACACCAACAGTGAAGAAGAGTACCTTTTCCCCCACATTCACACCAGAAGGTGTAATTGGGAGATTTCTAGATGTAGACTATTCTTACTGGAATTAGGTAGAATCTCAATATGGTTTTTATTTGTATTTCCCTGATAGCAAGGGAGCCGTAACATTTTTCATATGTCTATTAGCCATTCACATTTGTTCTTTTGAAAAATGCCTCTCATTTCCATTGCTCATTTCTTAACAGGGCTGTTAGTTTTGCTGTTGTTGAGTTTTTGGAGCAATTTGTCAATCCTCGATACCAGTCTCCTATTCGTTCTGTAATGTGCAATGGTTTTATTCCATTCTGTTGGTTGCTTTTTCACTTTGTTGATCATTTGCTGTGCTGTACAGGGACTCCTTAGTTTGACATAGTCCTGCTCATTTATTGTGGCTTTGGCTGTTTATGCTTTTGGTGACTTTCCCTATTCCTATATCTTGCAGAGTGCTTCCTATATTTTCCTTTAATAGTTTGATTCTTGGTACTGATTTAGGTCCTAGCTCTATTTAGAGCTGATTTTTGTATAGGGAAGTAGTGGGGCGAGGGGTATCTTGCTTCTTACTTTGCAAGTTGATATCCAACTGTCCCAACAGAATTATTGAAGAGACCACAAGCTTTTTCCCTTGATTATTTTCAGTTCTCTTATTGAAGATTAGTTGTCTGTACATGTAAAAGTTCACTTTTGGGATTTCTCATGAAATCTTAACATTATTCCCCTACACTTCTTGAAGCCTAGGTTAATATTTAACATGGGACCACATTAAAGACATCTTTCTTTTTCTGTGTGCTTTAATCTTTCTGATAGAAAAACTGCATATTTTGTTTCAATTTGCCTCATTTAATTTTAATGTTTTATTTTGGTGAATACATAGTTTAGTTTTTATATGTGATTGCTCGATCAAAAAATATCTTACAATGATTTATTTAAAATTTCTGTGTCCCCTGTCGATCTCCAGGCTTTTGTTTTATTGAGTGGAATACAAAGCATTGGACTCAAAAAATTAAGTGGAGAGTCACTGAAGAGGCTACTGCTCAACTCCTCCAATAGCAATGAGCCTCTACTCTTCGTGATGCAATTCAGAAACTTAAAAAAAAAAAAGCAACATTATTTTGGCATTTTCAAACCTGTCGAAAATCTTTCAGTAAAATTTATTTTTTATTTTAAAATTTATTACTGTAAAGTGAATTGATTTGATGTATTTCATATATACAATTCTCTCTCTTTCTCTCTCTCCTTCTCTCTCTCAATTTTGAAGGATGGAGTTACAGAGAGAAGGAAAGACAATGAAAGAGAGAAAATAAGAGAAAGAAACAGAGACAGAGATCTTCCATTCCCTGGTTCAGTCCCTCAATGGCTGGGCACTGGTTTTGTCTGAAGCCAGGAGCCAGGACCTACTTCTGGGTCTCCCATGTGGGTATGGGGAAACAGGGACTTTCCAAGGCTATAGTTTTCACTACAGTGGTGCCAGCCCTTATAGATACAATTCTAAGAAGAAAATCATTCTCTTCCTTCATGCCTCCCTACTTCAACTCCCCTCATTTTATTCTTTTATTTTATTTTAATTTTGGCAATAACATACGTTCAATTTGCATTATGATGATAACTTTCATGCAAGTATCAAATTACTTTCTAGCCTTGTATCTATAAGTAGCCTACCTCTCTCCCAGTTTATTAATAAGCAATACACTAACCTGGCCAGTAAGTGCGAATAAATTTTCATATTTTTTCTGTCTTCTCCAACAAAATTGAAGTTTCCTGAACCAAACCTTTTCTCAATAGTAAAAAGGTATTTTTAAGAGTTATTATTTTTATTGTAAAGGCACATATATATAGTGAAAACATATAAAAAAGAAGATCTCCCATCATCTGATTCACTCCCCAAGTGACCACAATGGCCAGAGCTCAGCCAGTCTGAAACTAGGATCCAAGAACTTCTTTCAGGTCTCCCAAGTGGGTGCAAGCCTCAAGGCTTTGACCCATCTTCTACTCCTTTCCCAGGGCACAAGCAGGGAGCTGGATGGGATGTGGAGCACCCGGGACACCTGCAAGGCAACGACTTAGCCACTGGGCTATCACACCAGGCTCAAAAGATATTCTCTCCACTAATAGGCAAAATTCTAATTTTTGTCTAACTGCACCAGTCTCATTTTTTAGAGGCTTATTTTGTCTGATAAAAATTTCCCTATATGAATTAACCAGTATAAGTGTGATAAATACTTCATAATGTATTGCAAAAGTTATTTGTGGTTTATGAAGATAAACATTTTCATTTGTCATTTTTACCTTGATAAGACTAGTGTTCACAAGAAGTGAAATGTTCAGTTGCATATCATTAATTTTGAGATACATTCTAATTTCATAAATTTTGGACTGTCAGTTAAATATTAAGCAATGTTACTCAGTATTCGGTATTCAGGATTACTGGAGAGATAGAAATGAACAAAGTGTTACATCTCTTGAGGAACTCAGGCTCTTTACTAACACTAGCTACAAAAATGTTAATATTTAAGAATGATATTTTATTTGTCAAAGTCTATTTATTGTAATTATGTTGCATTTTATAGTTAATTCCACTCCAGGGTCTTTGTAAAAAAATGTTTACTTTATTTGAAAGGCAAAGTTGCAGAGAGAGGGCGAAAGGAGAGAGATTTTCAAACCTGGATGGAGAGAGGAGCTTCATGGTGTCACCTAACTGAGTACAAGATCTCAAGTAATTTTGCCATTTTTCACTGCTTTTCCAGCCCTACTAAAGGGGAGCTGGATAGGAAGTGAAGCAAGAGGGAGTCAAACTGGGCCAATACCGGATGCGAGTGTTGCATGTGGCAACTTAACCTGCTAAACCAAAAAAAGGCCCCGAATGTGCAGGTTGTTTTTTTGCATTAACTTCTTCAAATTCTTTATACCAGTTAGGATCTATCTTTATTATTATAATCATTATCAGTTAAATTTGCACAGAACTATAAGCATTCACAATGAAAGATCTGATGTGACATCTAAGCAACTTCTGCTATTCAGTCAATCAAATTTAACTAAGAGGATAAATAAACTGAAATTAATTTTTAAGAATTCTGGTCCTAGGGATTAATATCGGTGAGGTTTTTGCTTTTTATATTCAAGAATAATAAAGTGGCAAACATATGTCTGAGTATTAGGCCATGAGATTTGTGGCTAAGGACCTGATTACTTGTATTTCAGCTTGGGAAGGATGGGAATTATTTCACATGCTGTAAGAAACACTCAGCATACATCACACTGTCATTTGGCAGTGACTCCAGCTTCAGTTTGAGTGAAAATCTCAATGTAGATGAATGATTAAACCAATTTCAGTGTTTGGGTATAGAAAGCATTAGAAATTTCTTCTTTTCCCTACCGTTATTCTGACTACCATGGGCACATACACAGAAAATAAGCTGTCTTTACAGGGTACAATTCAGTTACAATTGGATTGGTCACAGGCTAGTTGTTATCTTATTAATCCTTTTCCTGGTGCTGATAAGTACATGAATTCTTCTTGATTACAACTATTTGTGACAACTCTAAAGAAAAGTCAAAACTTCACTGAGCAGTAAGGGATGGATACCCATGAGTAAAGTAAAAAAATCTAAGGCTGAGATTAGCAATGACTGAGACATCCTCAATAAAAATTCCTTCATTTTCTCTGGTCCATGATGAAACTGAGTTTGAAAATGGTTTCAAGCAGGACATCATTATTAAAGTGCAATAAGCAAAATATTATGGATGTTTATTAAATTTTCCCAAGTCACATCTGGGAATAGAATGAATCAATTTATGATTTGAATTTGTAGTGTATTTCAGACCAACGTTAATATTTCTTCCCTGTCTTTTTTCCATAATGTGTGTATATTTTCCACTGATGTCAATGACAAAAAATATTCAAATGAGGGATCTAATTGCTTTCTACATTTCCTAGTAAATATATAGGTTAAAGTGATTCGATTTTTGCTCTCTAATCAATATTACACATTAGCAAATGTCAATGTTATGATCAAATTTGATCAATTTACTAATACATTGAATAGCTTGAACACTAATGCTGCTTATGATGTCAAAGCAATTTGTAACTCACAACTTAAAATAGAATGTGGATAAGGTAGACATTTGATGAATCAGATAAGATGCCACTTGAAGCATCTACATGCATATCTTAGCTCTGTTTCACAGTCTCAGATTCAGTTCCAATTTCCCACTAACATGTCCACTGAAATGCAGTGGGATATGAATCAGCACTCATAAGGGACTCCGGTGCTGCAGGGTGGAGGATTAGCTAATTGATCCATCATGCCCCCCAACTCTTCTTTTTTGACTCAGATACACTTTCCCTTGAAAGAAAATAAAGGTATAAATGTAATTCAAGTAAAATCACCTTTCTTCATTATGGTTTCAATCAAAGTAATATATTTCACTTTTCCTTAGAGGAGGCAACATAAACAGCATATTTGGACAAGAGTTGAGCCAACCTCATTCTATATGAGTGTGTTTGGAAAGCATATGTGAGATCCTAACTAAACACATACTTGAGAGTAGTTCCTCTCTGTTTCCTAGTAAGACCTGGAAAGAAATGCATTAGTCTCATTCTATTTGCTCTTCTGTGCCTTCAACTAAATGAACTGAATGATGTTCAAACTAATTTCAAAGTGAAAAGTAGCAAACTTTAATCACAAATCTTCTACAAATATGAGAGAACCTCAGAACACTTATTATAATGGCATGAAATGAAAACATTTTTGTACAAAGATTGAAATATGCAAGCATGAATGGTCTTCAGAAAGATTTAATAAAGCATACAAATATTTCAAAATTTCTTGTACTAATATATGCAGTTTTTAATTTCATTTTCTGCAAAAATTTTGAAAGTGCCCCATATTTGCTTATTATCAGCACTTTTACTTTCTTTTTTAAAATTTCAATTTTACTTTTAATATTATTTACATATTTAAGAGTATGCACGTCCACATGGGCCTCCAGTTAAGGTGGAGAGCATCAAGGTTCAGAGGAAGGTGGGCAGGACAAATGCATCAGTTCTTTTCTTTTTATTCTTTGTCTCCCCTGTTGGGAAGAATGATACGGAACAAACCACTTTTTGCCATCAAAATACACCAGCATTGGGAATGGGGAACCATTATTTGACGACTCATTAGAGACCCTAGATGTAGTGAAATACGTTCTGAGGTGTCACTTGAATGGCTTTGATAGTTTTAAGAGATTGTTGGCTTCTCTGCACCAGGTTTGAGAAAATCCTTCCAAGGTCCAAGGCCCCTGGCTCCTGATTTTCAATTCATTCAGCTCTGACCGTTGCAGCCACTGGGAAGTAAACCAGTGAATGGAAGATAATTTTCCCTGTCTCTCCTTCTTTCTGCAAATTAGCCTTCCAAATAAAAATAAACCAATGTTTAAAAAAAAAAACTTATGGGCCTGGCGCGGTGGCGCAGTGGTTAAGGTCCTCACCTTGCACGCCCCTGGATCCCATACGGGCACCGGTTCTATCGCAGCAGCCCTGCTTTCCTTCCAGCTCCCTGCCTGTGGCCTGGGAAAGCAGCAGAGGACGGCTCAAAGCTTTGGGACCCTGCACCCGCATGGGAGACCCAGAAGAGGCTCCTGGCTTCAGATCGGCATAGCATCAGCTGTTGCCCTCACTTAGGGAGTGAATCATTGGACGGAAGATCTTCCTCTCTGTCTCTCCTCTCTGCATATCCACCTTTCCAATAAAAAATAATAAAATAAATCTTTAAAAAAATTATCTGAAGTGACCCCAGCTTTCTTGTGCACCAGAGGGCAACAAGTGATACTATTTAACTGAGCCCAAGCCTCCCACATGAGCAGGTCCCTTGGCATGACCTTCCTCTGAACCACTCCAACTCAGTTCCCTCATCTACCTGGGAATCCAACGCCCCCTTCCATGGAAGCCTCCAGAGGTCATTCCTCGCCTGTCAAACATGACTTCAGCCATTCCCATTCCAGACCTGTGCCCAGATTCCCTTCCCTAGGAAATCTGCAGCTCCCAAACCTGCTTTAAAAAACAGAATAGAATACGCAGGACAAATTTGGCATTAACCAGGCAGGGAATTCCAGAAAGCTATTGGCTTCCTTTCTCCCAGCAGTGTAACTCTTGTCTTTCTACAAGGCAACCTGGGTAGTTACCTACAGCTCAGTAGCATTTTCATTTTCTTATTAACATATAATATGCATACACATCTAGGAATGTAGCGCAGTATTTCACCATGTTTACAGTGAAAATTGATTAATTCTGGCAATTATCATTCCCATTTCCTTATGTTTTCATTATAATCAGGATGCATGAATTCTTCCTGTAGTTTTTAATATATTCTTTATATAATAATACAATATTATGAACTAAAGTTGCACTACTATCTTATTAAACAGTAAGAATTATTACTTCAATTCAAAGGTATTTTGGCATTTGTTATCCAAACTCCCTCTAACTCAACAGCCTCCAGACTCTAGTAGTCACTATTTGAAGTTCAGATTGCTATTTTATAGTTCCATATATAAAAGAGAATATGCAATATTTGCATCCTTGCATCTTATTTTACATAATGATCTCCAATTCCATCTTTTTTGCTGCAAATGTCACCTTTCAGCTGAATATTATTCCAGTGCATTTAAACCATGTTTCTTACCAATTAATCAGTTATTCAACACTGAAGTTGATTCTAAGTCTCAGCTATTTTTTATATTATTGCAATGAAGAAGATACTTCAGGTTTTTCATATGCTGATGCTTTTTTTTATTTCTAATGTAAAGCCAATAGTGGCACAGCCAAGTCGTATGGTATAGTTTTAGTTTATTGAGGATCCACCATATTACTGCCATAACCACAGTACTAACTTGTGTTCCGACTAACATTTTTTTAAAACATTTATTTATATTTATTGCAAGGTCAGATACACAGAGACAGAGACAAAGATCTTCCATGCGATGATTCACTCCCCAAGTGATTGCAACAGCCGGTACTGCACTATCTGAAGCCAGGAGTCAGGAGCTCTTTCAGGTCTCCCACGTGGGTGCAGAGTCCCAAGGTTTTGGGTTATTCTCTAATGCTTTCCCAGGCCACAAGCAGGGAGCTGGATGGGAAGCCGGGCCTCCTGGACTAGAAGCGGCGCCCATATGAGATCCCGGTGCATTCAAGGCAAGGACTTTAGCTGTTAGACCACTGCTCCAGGCCCTGGACTAACATTTTACTAGGATTATTTTTCTCCTAATTCTGCCCAATGTTTGTGAATTTTTGTCTTTTTGACAATAGACATTCTAACCGGAATGAGATGATATCTCACATGATTTCAATTTGCATTTTCCTGAGGGCTAATGATATTCAGCATTTTGTCAGAAATATAATGGCTGTTTGAGTCTCTTCTTTTGGGAAAAATCTGTTCATGTCCTTTGTAAATTTCTTTAAGATTTGTGTATTTTTATTGGAAATACAGAGTTACAGAGAGAGAAAAGACAGAGAAAGATCTTCCATCCTCAAATGGCCCAATAGCTGGAGCAGAGCTGATCACAGCCAGGAGGCAAGAATTTATTCCAGGTCTCCCACACGGATATAGGGGTCCAACGACTTTGGCCATATTCCACTTCCTCTCCAAGTCATAAAGAGGGAGCTGTATCAAAAGTGGACTGGCCAGGAGTCAAACTGGCACCCATATAGGAGGCGAATGGCACAGGCAGACAGTCAGCACCAACGTACCTGCCTCACCTCTGTCCATTTTGAAAGAGCTGTTTTGTAATTGCTGTTGTTACTGAATTAAAAAAAAAATTCTTTAAATTCTAGATTTGAATCCTTCATCAAATGAATAATTCCTTGAACTTTTCTCCTATTCTGTCCACTTTCTGGTTACTGTTGATTAGCTTATGTACTGTGTAGACACTTATGTTAGCACCATAGTGTTAAAAGTCTTGAACAAGGTAAACATATAAGAAGATATTCCATTTCATCATCTCAAAGCTGAAGAGCTAATGCATTGAAGATGTTCTTTTGATACCGATTACTCAAATCACGGTATCAAGAAACTATGGTCATATCACAGAGCAGCTACCCACCTGGGGCTAGCTTTGTAATGTAACTGGTAATGCAGCTGACACCAGCTTCCTCCACAGGCACCGTTTCAGGGTTTTGATGTTCCACTTCTGATCCAACTCTCTGCTGTGAGCTGTGAAAGGCAGTGCGAGAAGGGCCGTGTTTGGACCCTGCTACCTGTGTGGGAAACACAGATGAAGATCCTGAAGCCTTGTCCCAGTCACTGCGGAGTAACAAGAGGAAGGAAAATCTCTGTCTCTCTCTTTGTCTCTCCATTGCCCTCAGTAACTTGATCTTTCAAAGAAACAAATACATCTTAATAACAAAAAAAGATAAAATCTTAGTAAATTGGACCAGGAAAAAATAGTGTTAAAAAGTCGCCGTAGTCACAATATACCCAAGTCCTAATGATTTTGTTATTTTTTAGTAGTACTGTAACAGTACAGACTATTTGAATCATTCACAGTGATAACATTGTGTAGATAAAACATAAAAAGTTAACATTATACAAATAAAAACAATTCAGAAACAATATTTATGATATTTAATAAGAAATTATTTGGCACATCACCAAGCTTTATTTGCTTCCTACTGAAAGACAGTCACGTGGCTTTCCCTTGACACGGGGACATAAATGTCATCAAATGGCCCTTTTGCACTGAGCCAGTTTATAATTAGTGCCATTATTATATCATTAAAAAAAACACTAAGACAAGAATGCCATTTGCTGCCCAATGAGATCTGATTTATTAATTGTCTGCTTTCCTCTGCTGGTATATTAAGGAAAGACATGAATAATTCTTTCATGTCTCTTGAGTGCTCACAACTATCTGAAGATAGGAATTAAAGTGATGTAAAAGGATTTGAAACCTTTTAACAGCAACTCAAATGAACACATCGGAAGTATAGTACACTACACATTTTAACAACCTAATAAAAAAATGTGAATGTTGAATAAACATCCAAAATTTCAAACACATTGTTGAAAAATTTTCTCCATAATTATTTTGTTAGCTATCACAGTCCCATTAAATTCAAATTGCATTATATTTGAAATAATTACATGTCATCGAGATTATTCATATTTCTTGGTTGTCTTCTCTATGTTTCAGACTGCCTACTTGATCTGTCCCTATGTCTTCAGCCAGTGCAGTGGCATAGCAAGCTAAGCTTTCATTCGCAACACCGGTTTTAGTTCCAGTTACTCCAGTTCCAATCCACTTCCCTACTGCTGGCCTTGGAAGGCATAAGAGTATGGTCTAAGGGTTTGGGCTCATGGCTCTTATCTCCTGGCTCCAAGATTCAGGCCTGCTCGTCGCTTGTCACTGAGACCATTTGGCATTGAGCTATTACATAAAACTTAACTATCTATTTTTCCCTCTGTCTGTGAAGCTCTGACTTTGAAATACAAATAAATAAATCTTTATTAATAAAGAATAAAATTCTGTCTTATCTGTTATTACTGTTATTATTGTTTTTTTTTTTAACTCAGCTATTGAAAGTTTTGGAAGTTGAGATTTTCAGGTCTTTATTTTTGTCTTAAGTTTGTATTTCTGAATTTAAAATCCCTGCTATTGACACATTATATTAATCCTTTCCACTAAATTCTAGGAAATACTAAATAGTCACTGCACAACCAGTGTCCCATAACTTACATGGAAAGTATTTAGCATGCTTTGTTAACTTCAGCTTTACCTGTCTTCAAGTCCCCATTTTCTGCTTTACATCTTTATTATATTATAATTTTATGCCAATGATTTGAGTAAAGTATTAGAATTATATCTTCTTGTTCTAACAACTGCTGAGATGCGTTCTGAGATTTCCAGTTCTCAGATGGGTTTCATTCTTTACTAGATTAGATAGCTTAGGGTTTGGGGTTTATTCTTAAGAAACAGCTATCAGCCTAGTGAATATATCATACAATTACACAAATGTGTATTTTGCTTAATTCAAATTAACCAGGTACATAGGACTCTCTGTTTCTGCTGGGCCAGATCTCCATTATCTATTCATAATTCATAATTTCTGGTACTACTGGTCAGTCTATTAAACACAGACATAGAAAGTATATGTGATTTCATCTAGTTTTTGCAGCACGCGAACAACACAGTCTTCAGTTTAGTAATTGTAGTGAATTACTATGCAAATTTTCTGCCTCTTCATGCACTGTATGATCATCTTCGGGATTCCTGTCATTTTAGTGAAAAGGAAGCTTAACCTCTCCCTCCTAAACTCAGCTTTGATACCCCTTAAATCATCTCTGAAAAGCATTCCCAGGAAGGTTAACGTAATCCACATGGGGCTGCCCTTTAGTGTCTTTTTTTAATGTAATCAGTCCTATGCTTACTATTGTACCTTGCCTAAAAAATGATATCCTCATGTACATTGTGTATTAGCATGGTTGCTTTCATTTCCCTCAAAATACATGTCCAGCTCCAGTTTTTCTTACGTGGATAGAAGCAAAGGACTGCTCTTATGTTTTCTGCCTAGAAGTGTATGTTGGTTGTAGAGTATGACATATTTCTTAAACTATCGTTGCTTGTAAAATTGTAAGTAGGGTAAGAATTCTCAGATGAATAACTAACTATCAATAACCTCTTATAAGCATGTGTTTTGAATAAACTTGCTAAACATTTTTCATTACTGCTGTTTTCCAAATCTCAATTCTCCATAGTGTATCCTTAATCTAACTATGGAGAAAAAAAATACATAGCCTAAAGGATAAGAATCATAATATAACAGCTTACATTGCAGTACCTATTAGTCTTGTATATTTAGATCATTGCAAATAAAATAAAACCTATCCTAATAATAAAAAAAAAAGCTTATGAATTTTGCTGTTTTGTTTTATCCACAGTCCATCAAGGTTTTGCTGCCCCAGGTACTGAAAAATGTTAATAGTTTGGAAAGGTCATTTAGTTTTCTTAGTTAAAATCATGAAATCAAATTGGCTCTAAGTGTTTCCTCACTTGAAAATAATCAATCTAAGGTGATCTTTACACCATCGTTTTACAGAGCCTACAGATTACTTACACTGAAGAATTGCATTGATCCTTTTATGTGACCATTTATTTCAGTCAGAATAAAATAAACCCATATAAGACACAAATACAGACACACTGCTACAGTAAAAAGCATTTAAACAGATTTTATGGAATCAGCATGCTGACTCCACTGGCTAATCTTCCACCTCCAAGCATTGGCATCCCATATGAGCAGTAGCTCATGTTCCAGCAGCTCCACTTCTGATCCAGCTCCCTGCTTACAGCCTGCGAAGGCAGTGGAAGATGTCCCAAAGCCTTGGGAGCCTGCTGCCATGTGGCAACCCTGCAGAAGTTCCTGGATCATGGCTTCAGGTTGGCTAAGCTCCAACTGTTGCAGGCATTTGGGAGTGAACCAGCAGATGAATGAGTTCTCTGTATGTCTCTCCTTCTGTCTGTAAATAGGCATTTCCACTAAAAATAAATATTTTTAAAAGAAATTTTATCTTATATTCTACAATAAAAACAAAACCATCCAGATATTGCTTTTATCATTTATATATACTACTAATTATGACTTGATCATTTTATAATTTTGCATTTTAGGTATTTAAAAGAATTATAAATCAGATTCATATGTGATGCTGGTTACTGGAAACCAGTGGCACTGAATTAATCTCATTTATGCTTATTTATGTAAACAAATATAAAGTAAATTCAAGTGTACTTTTCATAGTTCAGCCATAGAGACGGAGTCAGTAGAAAATAAACATGGATATAACTACTGAAAGAAATGGTCAAATGCAGCTGTGGATCTGGCCAAGTGAACCTGCAATTCAAAAAGAGGCATTTAGGATATCTCAGCACTACACTTAGTTTCCTGTTGACTGCCTCAGGTTCATCCAGATTATTTCACAATCTCTATTCAATCCACTGATATTGGCCATTGATTCTATCGTGGCCACATGTAGAACAGTGTTTGACTAACCGGGGAAATAACCCACTGGATATCCTAACGCACACCTTCCATGTTTCAGGTGTGTCTGTGCAGCAAGCCCTACAATCATGTTTCCCAAACGCTCACAGTAAATCTTTCAAAATTGACCATCATTTTCTCTGTTTCCTTCAATGAATGCAGACTAATGTAAACTTTAGGACTTACAAATAGGGTACTGCCCCCCAAAAACCTTCAAAAAAGTTCAAGTCGGTCTGAAATTAGGCACTGGAACAGGCTAAATGGATTTTGATGAGCGTGGTTAGAAACAGCTGAGAGAGACTTGAACATTCTACTGACAGCTAGCAGTTAAAGATTCAATATTGGAAATGTAAATGAGTACTTGCTATTAAATGACAAAAAAACTTTATTGTGTAGTGAAGTTACATAGAATTCAATACTTATAAATCATGCACGTGGATATTAAACAAAGAAGATTTCCAAGTAGTGTGTTTGAAGTGTATTCTGGTATGTTCTTATTGTTCATAGTAAAATGCAAGAGAAAAGAGACAAGCTGATACAAAAAAAAATGGTAAAAATAGCAATGAGGACATGTTTTTAGAAACTCATGGACTGTGAACAGTTTCATTGTAAGTCCATCTTTGTCTGGAGGTAGAGATGCATACTACATTGAATCCTCACATCTGGATATGTTAGTCTCCATTTTACAGCTACTGTACATCCCCTTAAATGAAAAGTCATAATACAAAATGAACAATAGAAAGAGAAAAAGAAATTTACAATGCCATGAAGTTAAATGACATATTACTAGATATGACAGTCTCCATTACACAGCTACTATACATCCCCTTAAATGAAAAGCCACAAAACAAAATCAACATCAGGAAGAAAAAGAAATTAACAACACCACGAAGTTAAATAACATGCTATTAAATGACTAACGTGTAGCTGAAGAGATGAAAATCAAGAATCTTTTTGAAGAAAATGATGCTACTCTATAATCTACGAGTCATCAGATGATTTAATCAGAAAAAGGTGTTTTGAAGAGATGAAATTAACAGAAAAGCACAAAACCCATGTGATATAGTTTCCACTGATTTTTGTTGGTGAAGTGTGTCTCTTCTAGACAATAAATAGATGTTGTTTTGTTTTTTATTCCAGTCTACTAATCTATGACGTTTGATTGAGCTTAAGCCAATTACTTTGAGAGTTGATATGTATGGGTGGTAATTGGGCCCTGTCATTTTAGGAATGGGTTGTTCATTGGTTTAGTCTTCTGTTGTTATTTTGCTGGGATGTTTTTCCCATTTTCCTGTTCAATATATCTTGACAATAGGATGCTAGACTCTGCCATAGTCCAAGCCTGCAATGATGGACATATGACTGTGTATGAAGAACTATATTTTAGTAATGATTTAGAGGAACTGGGGGGAGGTGATTTGAGGAGGGGATAAGGGAAATGCCAGGAGCCTATGGAACTGTATCATAAAATGATAATAATAATAATAATAAAATGTAAAAAACAAAAGAAAGAAACCCATGGTCTGTGAATATTGCAAAAGAAAGCACAAATAGATCAATCATCAGAAATACATACTCTTGAGAGAAATTCAAGAACATGACCAATGTTTAAATGATACTTTCTAAAAAGCAAAAACAGAATATGTGGCTCCCTGTATGTGACCTGGGAAGCATACAGCTCCTTGTATGTGATCAGCTCCCTGTATGTGACCTGGGAAGCATACAGCTCCTTGTATGTGATCAGCTCCCTGTATGTGACTGGGAAGCATACAGCTCCTTGTATGTGATCAGCTCCCTGTATGTGACTGGGAAGCAGGGTAAACTCAACGAAGTCTTTAGGCCTCTGCACTCACGTGAAAGATAAGGAAAGTTCTCCTGGCTCTTGATTACAGAATTACTCAGCTCTTGTTCTTGTGGCCATTTGCAGAGTAAACCAGTGGATGGGGGTACTGTGTCTCTGTCTCAACATCTTCTTATGTAATTCTGTCTTTACAATAAAAATAAATATTTTGAAAAGAGGTTAAGGGTGTCACCCATGGGCTCCCTCAAGGCCCTCTCAACAGACACCAGAAACAGGAAAGGGAGTTTCTATCTACACCTGAGTAAGAGATTAAGACCAAATTAAGTGCACCCAATCACATACACTAGATTCTTAAGATATTCAAAATAATGTGACATCAAAGGAATTATTACCATCTAAAGCTGTTGGAGACAATGATGACAAAGTGTTGGTAAAGAGGTTCATGATCACAAGAAGATAAGTGTACACAGCCTTTACCGTTAGACAAGACAAAAAGAAAGGAACTCTTCAAGAGCTTCCAAATGCAGCAATGGCTCCTGTATTTCAGTCCTAAAAGGCTTATTTCAGACACATGACCTACAAACAAGTAACAGTATAAAGGTGCTGTCATTAAGTATGTGCTAATTTATTAAAACAACAATAGAAAAATAATATTTTTAGAGTCATGGTTACTTCTTTCGGATGCTGTGTTTCCTTTATGTTGCACATACTGAGATGTTTTCATAATTCTTAATTATATTGCTATGTTACATTAAAATATTTTTTCAAATTTTAAATATACTTGTATTCCTGTAAAAATATCACACCTATATGATTTTTCATATTTATCTATGCCTTTAATTTGTTTTTCCATTGTTTTATTAATATCACCTATATTCATAAGTGAATTTCATGTGCATTTTGCATTTCCTGTGAAATCTTTGTCTGATTTTGGTTTTAAGGAAAGAGTTATGAGTTGTAAAGTATTATATTCACTTTATTTTAGGAAGAGTTTTTTTTGGAGGGAAATTGGCATAAAATACTCGTGACTTTTCTGAGAGAATGAGATGGTGACATCTAGACCTAGGCTTTTTTTAATGAGTTTTTTTTTTAAAGATTTATTTACTTTTATTGGAAAGACAGATTTACAGAAATGAGAGCCAGAAAGAAAAAGCTTTTGCCAGCTGGTTCACTCCCCAAGTGGACACAATAGCCAGAACTGAGCCAAGCTGAAGCCAGGAGCCAGGAGATTCTTCCGTGTCTCCCACATGGGTGCAAGGTCTCAAGGCTTTGGACCATCCTGGACTGTTTTCCCAGGCCACAAGCAGGGAGCTGGAGGGGAAGGGAAGCAGCCAGGACAAGAACCACTGCCCGTATAGGATCACAAGTACTTCTGCCACTAGGCTACTATGCCGGACTCTGACCTGGGCTTTTTTAAAATCATTATTCTTTTGTCTGTATTTTCATTGGATAGACAGTGAGAGGAAGAGAGAGAGAGCATGTGCAGCCATTCTGTCTGCTTGTCTATTCCCTCCAAATAGCTATAACGGCCCAGGGAAATTAAATCAGAAACCAAGACCTTGATTCAAATCTCCTTTAGACGTGTCAGGAATCTAACTACTGAAGGCATCATTGCAGCCTCTGAGAATCGTGTAAAATCCCAGAGGAAACTGGAATCCTATCCAGGCATTCAGATAAGGGACATGGGCATCATACCTGGTATTCAATCACTAGCCCCAGAAGGAATGCTGGTAACTACCAACACACACTCACAAGTAACAGAAACATTGGCTTATTAAAAATGAATGAGTAGTGCAGTATGTATCTCCACTTCCAAATCAAAGATGGACTTCCAAAGAAACAGTTCAATATAACTTGACAATAAGAGGCTGATTCTCTGCCATTGTCCATGCTTACAATGTCAGGATATGCTTAAATGGCAGAACGACAGACTTATGACTGTTTTAGAAAGACTACATTAATGTAAGAATATAAGAGAAATCGTGGGGGAGGGTATTTGGAGAGTGGGGAGGGGAAATCCCAGGGCCTATGGAACTGTATCATAAAATAAATAAACATATTTTTGAACGAATGAGTAATAATGGTGATAATTATAACAAATAATCATGAAGCTCAATTCAGGGATGAAATTTTGGCCTAGCAGTTGGAATACATGTGTTGCATATTTGCAGTTATTCCTTCTAATATTTTTAATGTCTTTATTTCCTACTTTATACTAGATCCTTCATTATGCCTTAATAATGCCCAATAAGCTTTGCTTATTTCTCTTCATTTTCTATTATTTAGATTTAGTAATATGTATTGTTATTTCTTTATGTTTTTAAAGATTTATTTATTTATTGGAAAGAAAGATTTATGAAGAAAAGGAGAGACAGAAAGATCTTTCATCTGCTGGCTTACTACCCAAGTGTCTACAATTATCAGAATTGAGCAGATTCAAAGCCGGGAGCCTCTTCCTCCTCTCCCATGTGGGTACAGAGTGCCAAGGTCTTGGGCCATTCTCCACTGCTTTCTCAGGCCATCAGCAGGGAGCTGGATGGGAAGGGAAGAAGCAGGGACATGGACTGCCTTCCAGATGGAACGCATGCTCTTGCAAGGAGAGGATGTAGCCAATCCAGCCATTGTGCTGGGCCCTGGATTGCTACTAAGTTCATCTGATTCACTGTTGAATGTCTTAGTGAATTGTTCCTTTCAGTTACTTTGTTTCTCAATTTCAAAATGGCCATTTTTTTTCACAATGTCTATCTTTTCATAATATCCCCTGAGTATGTGGCATTGATTAGATATTACCCTTTGCTTTTTAAAGCATGTATACTCAAATTTATAAACATTGTAATGGATATATATATATACATTATATTAGCACTAGATATAAATATATATAATAACATATTTATACGTGTATCTGAGCTCTGGCTATTCTCACAGCTTCTTTTGTCTACTCTTTCCCTAACACCAATGTTTTACTTTCTTTATTCTTCTAAAATTCCTTTACTTTTTCCTCTAAATGAATCCATGATTTTAACCTATTTCATGGGCATGCACTGCCTCCCCCCAAAAATTAATTCATCAAAGCCAGGTTTCTTTGATGAAATGGATTCTTGAAATGTTTACTGTGGTGCTAGAAGAGGTGCCTCTTGCTTGCCTCTTTCTATGCCTTTCTTCTGCAAATTAGGCAACACTTCATTTATTATGTAGCATCATTGAAGGTTTAAGTGTGGGAATCTACTCCCAAATGCCTTTCTCTTCAATTTTCTGTTCTGAGGACTGGTATCAAGGTTTGGACTTCCCCTGCTCCCCATACAAATTAAGTCAATTTCTTTGAGAAGCATCTGGAAAAATATTTATGTCCTGTTTGACCTCAAATGAGATCTCAAATTCAGGGCTCTAAATTAGATGTGAAAATAGGATAAATTTTCCCTCTAAGTGAGTTCCCCTTAAAGTTACATATTCAGTGAATGGACAGACAGAACAGTATCTTTTTACTTGCCACACCTGTCAACGGACCACCTGCAAATAAAGGCAAATGACTGGGGACCCGGTATTCACAATGCAGAGTCGGCACTGCATAGCAAGCCTGGGCAAAGAGAGGAAGTCCTCTCACCACACTCACCAGGAATTAGTCTCAGCAATCAAAAGTAGAGGGCATGTTGACAAATTCTATGTCTGCATTTCATTTTTGTCTAGGAGCTATTATTTCTTATGTGAAGTAATCTAGAACTTTCGCTGAGCTAAGAGGTAAATGAGAAGGTAGTCAGCTTGCATACCATCAGTTTTGGGTTGACGCCCTGATGTAATAGGTTGAACCTCAGCATGCAGCGGCACCAGCATACCATATGGACATTTGTTCATTTCCAGCTGCTCCGCTTCAATCCAGCTCTCTTTGGATGACCTAGAAACCAGCGGAGTATGGCTCAAGTCCTTGGGTTACTGCATCCATGTAGGAGGATACACAGAGCGGCTCCAGGCTTTAAAACAGCTCAGCTCTGGCCATTTCTGTCATTTGCACAGCTGAACCTACAAATGAAAGATCTCTCTTTCTCTCTTCTCTGTAGCTTTTTCAAATAAAAATAAAATAAATCTAAATAAATTAATACATAAATAAATATCATCAATTGTCATTTTCCTATCTAGTTTTCTCATTTGTGGTGTTTTTTTTCTTTTTTTAAATATTATTTTATGACATAGTTCCATACAATCTGGGATTCCCCCTCCACACTCCCGAAATACCCTCCTCCCACTGATTTCTCTTATATTATTACAATATTATAGGATGTCTGATCACTGACACACCGCTCTGCTGTCTCTGTTGCTGCCCCGTATCCTCGGGTCCCCAGGTGTTCCTCTGTCATCGGCCTCTCCTCTCCTATGTCCGTGGACCAGGGCTTCCCTGCTTCATCCTAATGATTGTTTAAACATGTCCATACCTATTCCACCACTTTTTTTTTTCCTCCGCATTTTCCTATTTTTCAATAAGACTTTCTCCATTTCCTTTTTTGCTTATTAGAATCATTTCCAGGAACTGATTGTGGCAAGCAGAGTTAATTTGCTGCATGAGGTTCCTACATCCCATATGGGAGCCAGTTTCTATCAAAGCTGCACCACTTCTGACACAACTCCCTGACAATGTGCATGGAAAGCAACTAAAGAATGCCCAAATATTTGGAATCTTGCTGTGCACAGGGAGTATCTGGGTGGCTTCTGATTCCAGATTTGCCTTCCCGGGCCTGGTTGTTGCAGCGTATTTGGGGAGTAAATCAGAGGACAAAAGATTCTCTATCATCTATCTATCTATCTATCTATCTATCTATTTCAGGCTCTCTCATTTTTTTTCTGTAATTCTTTCAAATGATTAAGTAAATATTTGATTTTTTTAAAAATCATCTTTCATAGGGCCTGGTGCAGTAGCCTAGCAGCTAAAGTTCTCACTTAGCACGCACCAGGATCCCCTATGGGCATCGTTTCTTGTCCCAGCAGACCTGCTTCCCATCCAGCTTTGGGAGTGTGGAGGGGGAATCCCAGGCCTATGGCCTGGGAAAGCAGTTGAGTTCGACCCAAAGCCTTGAGATCCTGCACTTGCATGGGAGACCCAGAAGAGGCTCCGGGCTCCTGGCTTTGGATCCATAAAGCTCTAGCAGTTGTAGCTGCTTGGGGAGTGAATCAGCAGATAGCAGATAAGATCTTCCTCTCTGTCTTTCCTCTCTATATATTGGACTTTCCAATAAAAATAAATTTAAATTCTTTGCAGAGATTTTAGTTGCTACTTTTGTAACAAAGGTGTTTTTGGGGCCTAGCACTGTGGCCTAGTGGCTAAAGTCCTCACCTTGAACAACCCGGGATCCCATATGGGTGCCAGTTCTAATCCTGGCTGCTCCACTTCCCGTCCACCCCCTGTTTGTGGCCTGGGAATGCAGTGGAGGACGGCCCAAAGCCTTGGGACCCTGCACCCATGTGGGAGACCTGGCTCCTGGCTTTGGATTGGCACAGCACTGGCCGTTGCTGTCACTTGGGGAGTGAATCATCAGATGGAAGGTCTTCCTCTCTGTTTTTCCTCCTCTCTGTATATCTGACTTTGTAATTAAAATAAAATAAATCTCTAAAAAAAAACAAAAGTGTTTTTCATCATTTTTCTGATGATTCTTCATAATTCTCTGTAATGCTGTAAGTTGGTCAAGATGCAGCTTTTGAATTGAAATTTTGAAGCAATTACAACATTCTGAAACTGTAACAGCATGTCTAGCTGGCACACATAATTTCAGTCAACTGTTTAAAAAATATATGAAGCTGCATATTATTCCTATTGTAAAAAGAAGAGCCACTTTTTGACCAAAGGCTCATTTTTCAGCCTGAAGACACATTTCTTCATTATCTATTTTGCTGGGGTTTCATTTCCATATTGACATTTATATTCCCATTAAGCTCTTTAGTAAGACAAATGCTTGTATTAAAAGGCAATGAGAAACTATGAGAACAACTCTAATTACATTTAGTGAAAACTTTTTTCAATCACATAGACCAGTTGAGCTTTGTACAATTTTTTGAATGAAATAGGAAATAAGTCTTTTTTTTAACCTGGTGTATCTTCAAGAAATAATTTCACAATTGAAAAACATATTGAGTTTTTGATTCGTTAGGTCAGGAATTAGTCAAATATTTATTGTTTATTGTTGGTTTATTGTTTTAATGATGTTGATTGTCAAAATATCTATTGTAGCTGGATTAAATTCCTTAATTCCATATTTTCCTCAGAAATCATTTGTAGGTAGTATCTACAGATATGAACAAATAGGTTCTCTCTAGCTCACTTAACATAATACATACCAAAGTAATGCTTGTCAAGCTGTTATCATAATTAAATATGCTTTTTTATCAATTCCTCTATCTAGTGAGAGATACCTGAGTAGTAAAAGCAAATGCGATATCATAATTATTATTATCACTATTTTGTGATTTGCAGAACAAAAATAAGTCAAAATTATGAGTGCTATAATGAAACAATATGAAAAATATAGTACAACAAAAATTTTCCTGTAAACCATATTAGCATTACATACACACATATATATATATATAATTTTGTTTATTTCATCAGTCTTTTATTTTGTCCAACTATAGGATCACAATTTCTGTATAGAATTCCAATCTTGACATACGTGAGTTGCCTTGACACTGCATTATAAAGTAAGATTATTATTTAAATTTGTCATAGGTAAAGGTTTGAGAAAATTATTGATACAAATAGCGTGAAATCTAAAAAAATCAATCATTTATAAAATATTACTTATTAGCTAGTACTTAGTACTCCTATAGCATACACTTCGCAGTCACTTCCCTCTTTCCTTATTTTTTTTCATTTCTGTATTGGCTCCCTTCTATTTCATTTCATAACCACAGGGTTAACACTTCATTAGGTAATGGATTCAACAGCCAGCAAGTAGAGAAAAAGCAATGCAGCTCCTTCAGAGTATCGTCTGTAAATAATAAAACCTCAAAATATCAATCTTTCTCACACAGACTATGTTTTTTGTACTTTGAGCATTAGTTACCACCAATAATAAGCATAATGATTTTCAGTTGCATCCATTTTGTTCCAGGGGAAAAAAAAAAACTAATCTTCTTCATGGCTGAGAAGTATTCCAGAGCATAAATGTGCTATTTATTCATTTAACCTGTCGTCCATTGATAAACACCTGTGCCAATTCCATATTTTACCTATTGTGAATTGAACACTAATAAGCAAACAACATCCTCACGTGCTAAGTTCATGTAGTTCAGCTAAATTCCACAGAATAGGGTGGATGGGTCAAACAGTGCAGTTATTTTCAGGGTTTGAGGAGGCTGCTCATGGTTTCACACACCACTTGTTTTACAGACTTTGTTCAATTATTATATTGAACTGCCTGAAATTGGCATTGCGTTTCCCACATACACTCCTATCCTGTTGGTTAAACATGTTGAGCTTCATGTGAAATCTGCGATGAAATAAAGAAAGAAAGAAAGATAGAAAGAAAGAAAGAAAGAAAGAAAGAAAGAAAGAAAGAAAGAAAGAAAGAAAGAAAGAGGGAGGGAGGGAGGGAGGGAGGAAGGAAGGAAGGAAGGAAGGAAAGAAGGAAGGGATTCCTGATTTTTAGAAGGCATATGGTGCCTTGTACTCTCTAAAATTGAGAAAACAAAAAATCTGATATTAGAGCACAGCATATTTATGTTCAAATTTTTCAAAATGGCCTGGACTCATTTCTTAACTAATTTCATTTTGGTTAAACAAGCATTTTCTTGCAGTAATAGATCAAAAGTTAAACAGGCCTAAGCTGTGTAAGACATCTTTAGATATGTTAATATTTTTGAGCATTTTAAATATCATGATAGCTTCCCTATCGCCGATTACATACAATTGTCTCCATTTGAAAACCCTTGTTATCAGTCAGTATTTCTGTGATTGCCTTGTTATAACTTACTTCCTCTGCGGGAACCATGTCATAATGGTTAATATTTAAAGCAGAAAAATATTACTCTGACCATATCTTCCTAAATTACATGGGACCCACGCCGTTCTTGACTTCTCAGTGAGATGAGCAGATTCTTTTATTTACAGACAGATTGAACTGTCTACAAATCTAACAAACCATTTGGCATCCTGCTTTTTGCCTCATGAGGCTTGTCTTTAATTTGATTTGTTGCTTATTAGCATCTCGGTCAAAGGGTAAATGCAGGAAATAGAGGAAGGGGAATCCATCCAATTTCATTCTTTTTAGAGTCTCATAAAAACGTTTAATAAAAGGGGGTGTTGAATTTTATAGGATGAATAAAAGTAAATGCCTATTATTCAAGAATCAGCCCCTTTAAAATGATAATAAATGACTTCTTAAAAAAAACTACCTCCTTGAGGAGGAATTATACATAATTCATATATGTATATATGTATAGAGAGTATATGCATGAGTGTAAAATTGGCTTCTTCAGCTGACAGTATGTGTGATTCAATCATGTTTTGACATGTACACGTTCCTTTTTGCGTCTACATAATGCCTTACTGAGGGGGTGTGTATGTATGTGTGTGTTCATGGCACATTTTCTCTTTGTCACTATATGCTTATGTTGCTTCCTTTTTTTATTATAGTGAATCTATCAAAATAGCTGTAAATATCTCAAGAATTTGCAGAAACATATAGTATATAACCAAAAATGAAATTTCTGAATCATATGCTAATTGTATCTAATTTTTAAGAGTTTCCATACTGTTTTCCATAATGGCTATATACTTTATGATCCAACCAAATGCAAAAGTGGTCCAATTTTTCATATTAACTTTTTTTCTCTTATTCTAATGCGAGTAATGAATATAAAGTGCTATTTAAACGCACTTCCAGTTTGCACTTCCCTATTACCGCTGCCCACAGTGGCACGAACAGGGTTGCAAAGGAGGCAACATGCAAACCAGAAGGCAGGAAATGAGGCAGACACAACGAGTATAAATACAGGGCAGCCTGAAGGTGCTCTTCTCTGAGCAATGAAGTCGATCAACCTAGAAGGCTTCCAGCCTCAACCTCTTAGTGAACTGCTTGCGGATTCAAATTACACAAACTGGTGTGGGAGAAATTTTGCAGACTGCTTATGCCCCATATTGATGTTAACCAGCCAATGTTTGATGATCATGAAGCAACAGTGTGACCCAAGTACACAGGTGAGTACGTGACTTTCAAGGATATCCTTAAAAGCATTCAGTTCTATGGGTGTGGATCATTGCAAACTGTGCACCTTTGCCCACTGGGTCAGCCTTGATCTCAGACCGCTGTCCCCTGTGCACCGTTGCTTGGTCGATGGTACCAGCAGTCTATGAACTCAAGATTCCCAACACAGTATGTCCAACTCTTCCTTATCTAGTGACACTGCTTGCTTGTGTGTCATTACTGGCTGCTAATATTGATCCGCTTTTGTAAAGGTTGGATGGGTTTGTCAGGTATTTCCATACACATTTTGGACAAATACTCATTTTTGATTATGATATTCAGTTTCTTTTCATTTTTAAGGGTCTTTAGATCTTCTGACTATGAACTATTTAGATGTTAAATTTGCGCCTATTTTCTCACCTGTGATAGGTTGCCTTTTCACTCTGTCAATTGAGTCCCTGGATCCACAGAAGTTTTTTATTTGGATGTAGTCCAATTTACCTTTTTTTTCCCCTCCTTTTGTTGCCAATAGGTCCTGTTTAAATGCACGTGGATTTACTTACCAAGTGATCCAATTTCTGCTGAGGAAATCTGAATTGTTCTGACAATCAATGATAATTCACAAGCAAAACGTTTCCCTCTCCTGAAACTATCTCAATGAACTATTCCCAAAACAGCTGAGCCATGTTGACTATCTCCTGTGAAATTTCTATAAAATTTGTTCACCCATCTGCTCTAAATTCTTAGGTTCAATTTATGTCTAAAGATGAATTTGAACATCAATAGTCTGATTTTAGAATAAATTCCCTTAACTATTACCCAGTCTATTACTTCATCTGGAATTAGTATTGAAAACACTGGCTATATTTTCTTTAAAGTCTCCAATTATATATATGTGTGTGTGTGTGTGTGTGTGTGTGTGTATTTCATGTAAAAATAGAACAAATTATTTAACTTCAATTTACAAAAAATATTTGAAAATTCTATTGAAATTACATAGGTCAACATAAAATTGAAAAGTTGTTTTAAGAATTGTTAGAGCACTAAAATGGAAAATGCTCTATAAAACAAATACTCTGAAAGTGGTTCAGGTGTCAATGCCTAACAGATGTACAGAGAATTTCCCTTTGAAGGTAATGGTGTTTGGACTTGAGGTTAGGACTCCTATTGAGAAACAAGCTGAGATAACTGCACTCCATGGCAGAGTGACTGGATTTAATATCTGTGTTTGGCTTCTGACTTTAGCAGGTATAGATTCTGGGAGGAAGGCTCACGTGGCAGTTTACCACTGTGTGAGTGTGTGTGTGTGTGTGTGTGTGTGTGTGTGTGTGTGTGTGGAGCAGAGCTATCCTAGAGGCCACCACCCAGCGTAGATTACTCTTTCTCATGGTGGAAGGGCAGCATTACAATATTAAGAGCCCCGCCCACCCCAAGCAAGAGAGAGAGAAAGAGGGAGAGAGAGAGAGAGAGAAAGAATGTTATGTCTCCTGGATCATACCCAAATGCCTGTAATGACCAACACTAGGATGGAGTTGTGAAAAGCTCAGCTCCAAGAAGTTAACCCAGGTCTGCCACAGGGGGGACTGAACCAATGAATGAAAAGTCTCTCTTTCTTAAGTAAATAATCTATATTCTAATTATTATTAATTTCAGCCTATATTTTTGTAATATAAGAAATTCATATTTCTATATTCACATATGACTGTTTCATCAGTGAAGACAAAATACGTTCCTTTTGACTTTCTTACATTTAGTTAAATTTTAAGTGCAAATGGGGTGTGCACAGTGGTACAGCAAGCTAATCTCCTCAGTGCAGCTCTGGCATCCTATATGGGCACCAACTTGTGTCTATCCAGGTGGCTCCACTTCCATTTCAGCTCTCTGTTTGTGGTCTAGGCAGGCAGCAGAGGATAGTTTACTTCTTTGGGCCCCTTTAGACACAAGGAAAACCAGAAAAAGTTCCTGGCTTCAGCTTCAAATAACTCAGCTCTAGCTGTTGTGGCTCTCTGGGGAATGAGCCAGTTTGCAGAAGACCCTCCCTCTGTCTTTCCTCGCTCTGCAAACTCTGCTTTCAAATAAAAATAAATAGATAGCTTTAAAAAAATCTAAGTTCATAAAATAGAAGCAGATAACTTTATGAAATTATCTTCAGAGGATTTGAAATCTAGCTCCTGCCCTATAATCTACTGTCCATATAACAATCTCAAAAGAACCAACTGCTCAATCATTAAAAGCCATAATAGTAACATGTTGCTCACGTAACTCCTTTGTAGCTCATATTATTAAAATATAACGTGTTAAACCTTTACACATGAGAGTTAACTTTATCCTGAGAATAATTTGGCACTGTATTACTGGCATTTGGCAAATGTATTACAGAGTCCAACCATAACAATTTCATTCCATAGAACCGTCTGTGTTTGCAAACAAATGTCTTCCACTTCTAGATTCCCTATCCACTATATTATGTCATTTCCATTTGATTGTGAGGGTCAGCGGAGCCAATATCTTTGCCAGCACTTTGAATATTCATAGTTTAAATTCTCACTAAACCATATGGCCAGCACCCTTACTTTACTATGCTTGTCTAAAAGTAGTAAAGTCGCTTGTTAAAATATAGTAAGAGAACACTGGAATAGGGACTCAAATATTTTATGCAAAATGATATTGATTTATGTGCAAATTTCCTGTGTCAGCTCTAAACTACTATTTCATAATTTGTGTCTAAACACTTATTTGTTCATTTGTTTGTTTGTTTGTTTACTTATTTATATTTCTGGAATCCAAAATCAGTGTCTTTGGTTGAAAATCAGCATAGTACCTGAAGCTTCCAGCCTCTGGAAACTCTAGGGAACTATTTCTCTCCTTGTCTTTTATTAGTTTCCAAAGCTAAACACTTCATGGTCATAGCAAAATATGCAAGATCAACAACAGGAGCCTATTTTATCTGTCAATGCCACTTCTAATTTTCTCAAGGACACATGTTTCATTTTTTTAAAGATTTATTTATTTGTTTGAAAAACAGAGTTAAACAGATAGAGGGTACAAGAGCTATAGATATCTTCTATGCGTTGGATTATTTTCCTAAGAACCACAGCAATCAGTCTAGGCCACTCTGAAGCAAGGAGGGAAAGCCAGGAGCCACAGCTTGTTTCAGGTCTTCCACAGTGGCTGACAGGGGCCTAAGCACTTGGACCATCCTTCGCTGCTCTCCCAGGCACATAAACAGGGCGTTGCATCAGAAGTGGGACAACCAGGACTCGAATGGCAACCAAATGGGATGCCAGAATGCAGGAGGCTCCCTTACCAGCTGCAATACAGCAGATCCATTGAAAAAAAAATTTATTAAGAAAATATGTGGTAGACAAATTGGCAGGGAGAAAGAAAGGAGCCAGAGAGAAAGTGTACTTCTCTGTGTATATTTTCCCACTGGTTTGTTCTCCGGATATTCACAAATTTTACTGGTCCAAAGCAAGAATCTATGAATTCAGTCCAGGTCTACTCAACATGAATGTCAGAATATCAATTACAGGAGTCACCGTTGTCCTGGGATCTGCCTCAGCAAGAAATTTGAGTCAGGAGTCAAAGCTGAGAATAAATCCATGTTTTCTGACATTGAATGTGGACATACCGAAGTGTCAATTGTTGAGCCAAATTCTAGTCCTTGTCTTTCAAAAACTGTAACTGAGAAATCACAATAGTCTTAAAAGATAAGTTTACCACGAAAGTTGAAAATATTATGAGAGAATTATTTATTTAATATGGAATCTTATAATCATATGATCATTGGTCACCAAGAAGAAGCACTCTTTCAAAATGGCACAGTTGCAGCAGGATAGTGTATTCACACTGAAACTAACATGAATCTCTATAAAATAAGTAGCTCAAATCACCTGTTGGTCATTTTTATTATGTGATTTTTTTAATGGTATGGAAGTTTCAAATACAGAACTGAATTATTATTCTGTTGAAAGACTCAGAAATGGACAATTTATATAACAATCAAATAATATTCTAGCTATAATACATGTAATTAATTGGGGATAGTTTTTTTTCTATTTAGAACATTCTTGTTCATTATCCCCAAATCTATTTTTGTGAAGGTTTATTTACCTGAATGGTAGAGTCACAGACAAAGGGAATGACAGAAAGGTATTCTATTTGCTCTTAACAAGATGGCAGCAAAGATCAGGGCTGGGCCAACCCAAAAGCAGGAGATAGGAGTCAGGAGGTTCCTGCTACTTTCCCAGACCAGTAACATGGGGAGATAGAGCAGCAAGTCTCAGATTTCTGCATTGTATGCAATGGCCTCATTCATTACACCACAATGTTGCCCACTCTAATTCCTATTTGGTAGGTAATATTGTGAATCTCATCTTATTTAGGATAATATGCACCTTTAATACTTAATTATCTTTAAACATCTTTTTACAGATGAAGATTGTTTTGGGTTTGCAAGTTGACAACTTAACCCTTATCCAATATTGTTCGAAATGATTTTATTCCACTCTTCTGTGTTAGGGGCACGTTTCATTCTTTTTCAAATAAAAGCATATTCTCTACATGTGCTCTGAGGTCAACTCATTTAAACAAAACACCAGTTTTGTCAAGCTGTTTACGGGTATGTATGTGAATGTATGTATGTGCATTTTTGTGGTTTGTATGTATGGTTTTATGTTCTCTGACTATATGAACAATTTTACTTTCTTTATAATTGGAGCTACATTTTTTAAGATCAATTTCTCTGCTGGAACCTTTACTGCAAAGATACTTTTCACTGTAAATATGTGTTTAAAAAAACAAACCTTCACTGTGCCTCACAAATTGTACAAGTATTTCATAACAATCAAGAAATTTAAAAAAACAACTGATATGGGTAGGCCCTGTAATACCGCTAGTTCTGCCAATGTTTGAGATGCTCATATTCTATATCAGAGTCACAGTTTCAGGCTTAGGAGCACTTATTCCAATCCAAGCTCCTGCTAATGCACGTATGAAGGGAGTAGATAAGGGCACAACTGCTTTTGTCTCTCCCAGCCTGTAGAAGATGAGTGAAGTTCTGGGCTCCTAGCTTTGGCCAGGCACGGTCACAACTGTTGCAGGCATTTGGGAAGTCAACCACTGGATGTGGCATTCCTCTCCTTTCTCCTTTTCTCGTCTCCTCTTCCTCTTTCTGTCACTCTGCATTTAACAAACAATGCTTACGAGTAAATATTAAAACTGTAAAATAATGAAAAGGTTAAAATAGAACAAAACATACCTACTGCTGGAGTTACACCAAGGATTTACAGATTTAAAGGTGAGATTGTAATCCAATAAAAAACTCAATGAAGCCAAATATTCAGACATTTTACCAAAAATGATATGTAATAGTATATAAACACATTGAAAGCCGAATGCAATTATTAGTGGATAAATCAAAAATTTTAGATGTACTGGGATACTGGGTTGACTAATGAATATAACGACCACTGAACAATAAAGGGCAACGATATGGAGGAGCAGGTAGCTTTATACTTGTCCACCAAAAGCAAAGGATGTAGCAGGCACTTTGGAGACCACTTTGGCAGTATCTTAAAAAGCTTAACACAAATGTGCCTACAATCTAATAGTGCCTGGATATTTATCCAAGAGGAGCAAATTCAATTTGGAATATCCAATTTTAACATGTTTATCTCAGAACCAGCAATTTAAAGTTCATGCAAAGTTTTTTTTTAATAATCCACATTTTCCATGAATTCTTTGGAGGTACATAAACATTTGGAGAAAGAACATATACCATTTTGGAAAAAGGCATCAATTTCACAAATTAAGATTTTAAAAAGCCAACAAACAATTAAGACACACACATCAGTGGCCATCAGTACGTATGAATTAAAACCACAAGCTACTGTTTCACACACGTTAGGTAGGATAAAGTTTAAAATACTGAACCAAGTGTTAGTGAGATTATGTAGTAAATGGAATCCCCATGAATTGTTAATGAAAAAGTATAACATCAAGATCGCTTAATAACACTCTGGCAGCTTCTTAAATTGTTAAGCCAGTATATACCATAATTTCCGGAAATTCCACTCATAGTTGCTCTGCTTACTAAAGAAAAATGAAAGCCACATCCAATTAGAGACTGAAAATAAATATAGGAGCAGCAAGAGTTAATCTTTTGTTGAGCACTAGTGACCGACATTTAATCATTAGCAGAGAAAATAGATGGCTCACTCTCATGTAATTCCTATTAGTAATACAACATGAGATGCATCCTAAATCATCACTCCAACTTTTATACCTTTTGTACAGCACCATGCATATCTGAGCATGCTTAATGTATTCCAGATCATAAAAATAACATTTATAGAAGGAGAGTAATTCATGTTTTGCTGTTTCTCCTCTCAGAAGCATTTATTAATAAACCATTAAAAGGAAGGTGCAGGGGTTCTTATAAATATGGATTTTTACTTTAAGTTTTAAAACACATTTTACTTTTAAGAAACCACTGTCGTTCAAATAAAAAATAAATTAAAAACAAGTAAATTAAATGCACATTTCTAATTTGTTGAGTTTGTTTACATGATGTCTTTCTAAACTCTGACAAAATCATGTTTGGATATTTTTACAAAAATTACTGCTGTCAGAATGGGGCGATAGTGTCTTAAGATCATATATTAATCCTTGACTAAAGAAATTCCATATCAAGAGAAGTTCACCGTCGCTACAGAAAACTCAAGATAAAAAGAATTAAAATTAAAACGTGCTTTTTCTTGTAGGTCAATGACTTCTACACATATGTATGCACCGTTGTATACAGTGAAGTCTTTCTCATTATTTACAAGATACATGCTTTGAAATGGGCCACTATGATGCGTCAAATCAAAGTGAAGCATAAATTCTTCACGCCCACTAAAGCGTTACACTTTAAATGCATTACATATTCAGATTCCCTAGAGGTTTTACATATAGTAAATTGGATAAATCCTGGTCGGGCTATATAAAAGAGAGTAGAGGAAATGTTATGGCCAACTAAATTAATTCTAAACGATGGAATTTAAACTATGACTTTGCCACCTTTAATTGTTTGGGTAGGCTTTCTTCTTCATTATATAAAAAAATGAGTAACATGAAATAGATTGTAAAATCTATTTCAAGAACTAACTAATATAATACTTTAAAACATTTATGAAGCATCCAGATACACAGCAAGGCAAAATGAGGTTAATGTTCTAGACCAAGATTATATTATTAATTTAGTAATTACTATATAAATTTGTTGCAGTAGTACCTACTTTTTCTGTGTGTATGAACCCTTTGGAATGTGAGTTTTTACAAGTTTGGTTTCCTCCATTGAGTCATTTCTCCTGTCTACGTATGTTCAAACCTTAACTCATCCGAAAGAGCTCTTCTTACACTTTCTGGCCTACAGCCATCACAGTCCATGGGAAGCCACAGTAATCTCACTGTTACTAAAATTCATCATACTAGAATTTAAATACATTAACTTAGTGCCTACAAAGTGTCAGTATTTCGTTCCTCCAAAGAAATTGTTAGATTTTACCACTAGGTGCGAAAGACAAAATGAGATCAACTTATTATAGTAGAAAACAATTGATTTTACATAGCATTGCCAAGTGGTGGAAATAAATCATAATGCAGTTTCCAAGAACTGCTTCGTCTCCTTGCAGAAGACTGTCATTTCTCGTCCCATCCCTTGCTCCCTCTGCCATTCCCTTTTGTTTCCTACAGTCTCACTATGCATCCCCTAACCATTCTTCTCATGTGGTTTCATATAGAATCACTACTAGACGGGTAGCATTCCACATGTCACTAAGCTTTGACTGTGATAAAAACCTGGAATAAGAATCTACACTTACTAGTGGAGCAATATAGTTCAACTGCAATGTATCCTCCAATATTCTTTAAACATATACTTTTTATTTTTTAATTTTTAAATTTTACTTATTATTATTATTATTATTTTATGATACAGTTCCATAGGCCCTGGGATAGTGGACATTTCACTGTGTATGAACAACTGTACTTTTGTAATGATATAGAGGAACTCAGTGAGGGGGGAGGGAACTGGGGAGAGGGCAAGGGAAATCCCAGAGCCTATGGAACGGAACATAGACTTTTTAAGCACTACCTTTCTTAATTAGTTTTAGTGAAATATATATAAATATATATGATATTTATGAATCACATAATTTAATTAAAATAAAGGCTGGGAGCTCCTCAGATTCCACACATTTATTACCCCATCAAAGAGTAGTAAGGAAGTAAAGAAATACTACAGAGATGCCTATCAAACTACATGCTCATCTATATTTTCTTTAAAAAGTATTTTAAAAGTCATGTACTACTATACGCCTCCCCTTCTATAGTATATTTCCTAGCCTTCCTCGCTATAAGGTATGGCAATGATTAAGTGAAGGAAATGGGTATCAATAAATGTGATGCATGCTCTCTCTTGTGTCACTACTTTAAATCAATGGAGACGCTCTTGACAGTCTGCTTCCTTCCCAAAAGATGATGGTTACAGTGCGCAGGATGAGCTTTATCTGTGCTGCCGAAGTCAGTGTTCCAGGCGTTTGACTAGAGAGGACAGAAGGAACTGCAGGAACTTAAAGCATCTAAGAGAACAGAGCTATCCATCAACTTCAGCTCAAAATGCGAACCTATTCCTTTCCTAACCAACCTGTTTCATTCTCTCTCTCTCTCTTTCTCTCTCTTTATCTCTCTCTTTCTCTCTCCACCCTCCAAAGAAACAAATACATCTATGCCATTTTTTTCTAAACATGATATATTGTAAATAGTTTTGGGTTTTTGTTTGTTTGTTTGTTTGTTTTAAAATATTTTATTTGAAAGCCAGACTTCCAGTGATAGAGAAAGGAATAGACAGAGAGGAATCCCTTCACTATTTCACTCCCCAAATATCTGCAATAGCTTTTATTGGACCAGGTCAAAATCAGGATCTAGTAAATTCATCCATGTGTCTCTCTCATTTGGCTTCAGGGGCCCAAATACCTGGGCATTTTCTGCTGTGACTCCAGACACATTGGTGGGAAGCTGGATTAGAAGTGGAACAGTCACCTTGAACAGGTGTCTGCCTGGGATGTTGACATAGAAGGCAGTGGCTGAGCTTGCTTTGCCATAGTCCCTTTAAATGCTCTTAAATTAGGGTTGTTCCCTATCTTACTTGTTCTTACTGATTTAAAGTAATATTTCTTACCCATGTCTCACAATATTTCATCAGCATTTCACCTGTAGTAATCCATTTAATGTTTATATCAGCTTCAAATATGCACTAATTATTCTCCCTGCTCCTCTTCACGCTAGATCCATTCTTTATAACTTTGTGTCGTGTGCAGTTGAAGAGAGGCAATGCAAAGAGCTCTACATGGTCAGAATATTCAGTATTCTACAACTTTGTTTCTCTTTAACCATCAAGTCGTTGACACAGCTGTGTTTTTCCTTTAGAAGAGCTTCTGCCATGTGGCTAACTCTGCAGCTCCTTTCTCATTGATCTTCAACAGCATTGTATGTCTATCCTACACCTTAAGCCATGAAGTCAATGATAGCTTTGTTCTGTGGCTAGGATTGGCCCCACATCATTTGCCATTGTTCATCTACTTGAGATAAATATGAAAATAGTTTATTCATAAATACTCAACTGAATCATTCATTTTATGCTGATATTATATATTTCTCCCATTTTATGGTTGAATAAACAAACAAAATATCATCACTCCAAGTGAATATGATAAATGATGAAATAGCGATTTCAAATCAGACAACTTAAATATTATGCAATAGTAACTCCACCTATCAGCACATACAAGCCACATAACATTGTCAGAAAAGATCATTGAAATCAAAGAAACCAATGATATTCTGGAAGTTCAACTTTAAGTCATCATAACGTGGATTAGAGCTTTAATTATCTTAAAGGACAAGCCACAATGTTCACACTCAGTTAGAAAATAATACTAATATTCTAATTAAAGAAGTAAAAAAATCAAAAATCTGTGGTCCATGAAGCAGGAAGGAACACAATTCAGAAAAGTATAATACTGTTCAGTGCTGGGTGTGAAGATCGCCAAAAAATTAGTGCTTTTTGAAAGTCATCCCAAGCACGAAGGACAGACCATCCAACCCTGAAGACATTGAAGACTGAAAACATCTCACTAAAGCCTTATCTGATTATTGCATGCTCACTCAGACGCTTCATGATTTTGATTTGTTTTTGCTTGTTATTCTTCCCATAACAGGATGAAACATACATGAGTGTATTTATCTTCTATAGGGGTTTGGTCAGTCATGTGATCCTGTACGGTGGATCTGAGAAAACTGCATTTTGAATTTAAAAGACTGAAGGATATGGGTTGTTCATTGGTTTAATCTTCTGTTGTCATTTTACTGGGATGCTCTTCCCATTTGCCTTTGGTTTTGGTAGGCCCTATTCCTCTTTTCTGTCAAGAGAACATCTTGAACTATCATTTGTTGGGCAGGTTTGAAAGAGGCAAATTCTTTTAATTCTTCTTTACTGTGGAAGAATTTTATTTCATTTTCAAAGACGAATGAAAGCTTTGCTGGATATGTTATCCTAGGCTGACAATTTTTTTCTTTTAGACTCTGGAATATGTCGCTCCATTCTCTGCTTGCCTGTAGAGTTTCCTGTGAGAGATCTCCTGTGAGTTTAATTGGGATTGCTTTATATGTCAATTGATGTTTTTCACGTGCACATTTAAGGATCTTTTCCTTATGTTCAACTGAAGGGAGCTTGATGATCATGTGTCTTGGTGAAGATCGCTTTTAATCAAACCTGTTGGGAGTTTTGTGCCCCTCCTGGATCTTGTTTCCCAATTCTTTCTCCAGATTAGGGAACTGAAACTGTTTAGTATATGTTGACAATAGGATTCTGGACTCTCTGCCATTGTCCATGCCCCCAATAATGGACATATGACTGAGTAGGAAGAACCGTATGTTAGTAATGATATAGAGGAACTAGGTGGGGGGGAATTGGGGAGGGAATAGGGAATATGGAACTGTATCATAAAATAATAATAATAATGAAATGTAAAAAAATACAAAAAAGACTGAAGGATAATCATTTTGTTATATTGATACAAACTTTTTACTAAACTAATTGCTCTGATAGAGTAATAAAAAGATAATATATACAATAGTTACCTGAGATACACACACACACTCACAATGAAGGAAAAGTTTAAGGATTATAAACTGACAACAACACCCAGAAATAGCACTTAAAAAGAACTGTCCGTATGTTGAATTCTGCTAGTCACTCCTACATAACCGAGTTCTCAAAGGATTCAGCTTTTATAGCCTAACATAGAATTTGTCATAAAATATGTTTAAGCTAGCAAGTATGCGATAGAGAAGTCAGCTTGCCAGTAACACTTTTTCAGAGAAAAATCATAAGTAGTCATTCTTGTCTATAAACAAACCTTTCGTGAGTTTCATTTTATCAAATCATCCCCCAAGGATGTGACTTGATTCATGGTTTGTCTAGGGCTTAAAACTACAAACCAGGTCTTGATCCCAATATGGCATACGTTTCCTGAGAGGATCAGATGAATAAATTTAACCCATCTGATTCTGATGGGATTCTGATTCTCAGGGTTCTGGATGAGGCTTATGTGACATAACAGATGTTGTCACTTGTGCAGCAATTGTAGCACACATGATAGGGTTACCAGCAGAGTTGCAACAGCGCAACCAACATACACATGGATTTGATTATTAAAACATCCCAGAATTTTGTGGAGTTCTGAGTCAAATGATGAATATTAACTATCATTTTAATACAGATGAATTGATGAACAATGGCAAAAAGATCCACAGTTAACAAATGCCAGATAAGTCAGTTTTTATGGCATTATAAGTCTTTTATGAAAAAATAGATTGGTGAGAGAAAAACTGTTACTAATATGTTATAATCATGATATAATTAATGAAAATGTTCAAAATTAAACACATCTTTCACAATATTTTGATGTAAAATTAATATCTAAGTTAGACAAAAACCTGAAAGCTACAGCAGCCATTTTAAGGTCATGTTAATTGCCGGAACTTAGAATTTAATGGATTCATGGACATTTGTCTATGAGCAAGTATACTTTACTGCATGCTACATACCATCTTAGAATTTGTGGATTTAAAGATGAATATAACAGACTTTTTTTTTTCTTTAAGAGTAGTCACTGTCATACATTTAACGTATACTTTTGAGTGGCTAATTCCTTGCATATTTGTAAATTATACAAATATAATATTTGGCTGGTTAGAGATAAGTGTGAGAAGAATGGAGCAAGTTCTAAGCAATGATAAATTTTAATAACTGCAGTAGTGGAGAAAGAATAAAGGTAAGGGAAAAATACTCTGCATTCATGGATTGGAAAAGATGATACTATCAAAATGTCCATGATACCCAGAGTGATGTACAGATTCATCATAAACTCCCTCAAAATGTCAAAGGCTTGATGCAGTGTCTGATGTAGCCATTATTACGATGTCTGAGACACCTACACCTGTATTAGAGTGTTTGGATCAAAGGGCTGGGTACACCACTCTTCCAATTGATAATACACACCGTGAGGTATAGCAGGAAGTGGCACAAGCAGTTGTTTTCCCAAGCCCTACACAGAACACCCAGATTGAGCTTCAGGATCCTGACATTTGCCTGACCTAGCCATGGATACTGTTGGCATTTAGAGAGTGAACTGCCAGATGGGTGCTTGCTCTCTCTATTCCTCAGTTTCACCCTCTTACTCCCTTTGTGTTTCAAATAAAACAAATATGTAAACGTTTTATAACTTCCAATGTCAATTTGTTAAAATACAATGTTCATATTTGTATAGAACAACAAAGAATTTTGTTCACCAAAGCAATCTTGAGGGGAAAAAATAAAGCTGGAAGCAACACTCTCAAATTTCAAAATATATTATAAAGGCATTCTGTTCAAAGCAGCACAGTGCTGGCTTAACAATAGACATCAAAACAATTGAACAACTTACAAAGCCTAGAAATTATCCAGTATCTTGACACTAAAGTCCTCGCCTTGAACGCATATGGGCACCTGTTCTAATCCCGGCTGCTCCACTTCCCTTCCAGCTCCCTGCCTGTGGCCTGGGAAGGCAGTCGAGGACGGCCCAAAACTTTGGGAAACTGCACCCTTGTGGGAGACCCAGAAGAAGTTCCTGGCTCCTGGCTTCGGATCGGCATAGCATCGGCCGTTGTGGTCACTTGGGGAATGAATCATCGGACGGAAGTTCTTCCTCTCTGTCTCTCCTCCTCTCTGTATATCTGACTTTCCAATAAAAATAAATCTTTAAAAACATCCAATTGCTTCTGATAAATGTTTTCTGTATAGCAAAATAAGCATAAAACTGCACCAAATAACATAGAACTTGCTTCAAAGTATACCACTAAGGAAATCAATAAGTTACTTTAAAACCAAGAGATGTTAAAACATAAATTCACAGATACAATGCACATTGATTTTGGGATACGCAAGTGATAAATGTGTTATACAGAAACCTCTAACAGGTGACCACAACTTATCTGAATGGAAAATATTCAACAGCACTTTGAGTTATTAGAAATCACCAGAAAAGCTTTTTGAAGTCTTTTCAATAATTCATAATATCTTTGAAGTTAAATTTTGGCATTTAAATTCAGAAGAATAATTTGTCCCTGGTTTTGGCTCCTATGGTGTACAGCAGGGCATCATGACAGCCATAAAATCTTCTCATTAATTCGATTTGAGCTCAGACACTTTTTCTAAACTCCAGGACCAAACTATTGCAGACATAGAGGACAGGAAGGAACAGAAGTACTACCAAAATATCTTGTAGAGAAATGAGAGAGAGAGAGAGAAAGCATTTAACAAAACATGTGTATGGACAAACATAATAATGAATATCTCATGGGAAAAAAATCGTGCATTCATTTGCTCCACCAAACCCCAGCACCATACCATGTTTCTTCAGGTAATTACTTTATCAGATTGCCTTTCATTTCTACTGGTGCTTACCTGCATGATGCTGAATACGTTTTGATCTTAAACAGTATTTTCTCTCTAAATTAAAAAAAATGAGTTGATGTTAGTTATCTTTTTCTCATCCTATCTTTCTACTTGCAACATTTAGATACTCACTTTTTCATCATCCTTTTAAATATATCATCTTAAACAAGTTCCTTTTTGGTTCAGTTTTCTTTAAAGCAAGAAAGCAACCTAATATTGATGAAGATCTATTTTACCAAAAAGTCGTGGATATCAACATTAAGAATGGAAAAACATAACCTCAACATGTGCAACTAGTGAGAAAATGCTCAGCTTATTTGACAAGAGCACAGTAAGATTTACCTGGGCAGGAAGCAGGGAACACCACGTGTAGTAGAATGACTTTAGGTGGTTGTGTTAGTGGGTCTGGGAGCCATGAAGAAAGTCAAGTAGCTTAGGGAAAACTTAAAAAACAAACAAACAAAACACAATACTTTGAGAGCACTTCAGTGAACAGGACAAAACATCTTCCAAGAATGAGATCCTCCCGAGTTTGAATGGGAACTATTTTAGTCAATTCTGATTTTCTAACAGGCTTAGAAAGTAGTGTGGAAAGTGGTTGGCCAATGGGACTACATCAAACTAAGAAGCTTCTGTACAGCAAAGCAAACAATCAACAAAGAGGAAGCCACAGAATGGGAAAAATAGGGGACTGACACCAGGATTTACACAGAGCTTCAAAAACTCAAGGACAGCAAAGCAAACAACCATGTAAAAAAATTGGTGAAAAAATGAATAGACATTTTTCAAAAGAACAAATTCAAAGAGCTAATAGACATAGGGAAAAAATAATTCTCATGCTCCCTAGCTATCGGGAAATTGCAAATAGAACAACACTGAGGTTCCACCTAACTACATTGAGATTGGCATACATTCAAAACTCTACTGACAACACCTCCTGGCATGGATGCAGGGATAAAGGTACTCTCCTTCACAGCTGGTGGGAATGTAGTGCAGTCACTGTGCAAGTCAGTATGGAGAGTGCTAAGACATAGAAAATCAATCTACCCTGCAACCCAGCTATCCCAATTCTAGGAATTTTTCCAAAGGAAATGAACCCTGCATATGAGAAAGTGACCTATAATCCTTTATTTACAGCAGCATATTCCACAATAGGGAAGACATAGAACAACACACATGCCCAAAGAAGAGTGAATAAAGAAATTATGATATATACCCGTATATTAAAATGGTATATATCCAGCCATTGAAGAATGAAGTTCTACCATTTCCAATAAGATAATCCCATGTAGTGATCATTAAGCTCGGTGAAATAAGCCAGCCCCAAAAGGACAAATCTCATATGTTCTCTCTGATTGATATAAGGCAATCTTTATGCAAAATACAAGATCAATAAATAGATAGGTAAATATGTATATACATATATTTATCTAGAGGAAGACTATAATGAAGGCAAGTGTTCCGTGAAGTGAAGATACATTGCAGTATGCATCTCTACTTTTGAATAGAAGAAGGACACCCAATGAAACTGTTAAATATATCTTGGCAATAGGGTGCAGGCTTTCTACCATTGTCTACAGCTACAATGTCATTATATACTTAAATCGCAAAATGATGGACTTCTGAGTGTCTTTGAAGGAATTTACTTTGTGATAACATAGGGGAAATTAGGGATTTGGGAAGGATTGAAGGCTGTCAACTTATAAACATGAAAGAAAGCATTGATGTGTTCCTAATGGCCCTTGTTTTGAAGTCTCAGCTTGGCTTTCAATTTCAGCTTCCATCTAGTGGGCACTCTTGGAGGCAGTAGGTGACACCAAAGAAGTTGGATCCCAGCCAGTGATGAGGAAACTCTCCATTGAGTCCTGGGCTCCAGGTTTTAGTATGGCCCACTTCCTGCTGTGGAGCGGGTTGAGGTGTGCATCCGCAATGAAAGATCTCTGTCTCCCTGCATTTCACATAAAAGTAATACTTTTAAAGTTACCCTAAGCAATTTAGAGCTGTGAGAAGCAAAAATTACATCAGATAGTAGCTTTGTTTAAAACTTTAGCTTACTACAGCCACTGGTGAAATCGTAAAGAGTTATGACAGATTTCATGAATTTCGCTGTATTTGAAGTATTTTATAAAACTGTTGATCAAAATGAGATACTCTTTGATGGAAAAATTATTAGTGTGTGTTATTTTATAAAAGACACAGATGTCTACTTGAGCTAGATTTAGTATTTCAGTGCAGAATTATTAAATTACTAGCTAGTTGCTGTGATGCAAATACCTTTTGAATCCAGCATCAAAGCAGAAGCAAAAGGTAATTGATACTCTAGTATTGAATATTACAGCTTGTAATATTATGTGAATATTGTGATATTATGATCTAATCATCAGTGTCAAGAATTGGAATATACCGGAAATTTGTAAGGATGTATAATCTGGAACTCCTTTCCATAAGAGTTATAAATAAAACTGGCAATTTCATCAGACACATGTGTCTGAAGAAATCACTGAAAACAGAATTCAAAATGCTTATTTTGTACAAAAAGTTGAAATATATGCACAGATCTTTTATAATGCATATTTTTTCATGAGCTTCTTGAAGACTCCTCTTGTGCATGGATTTCAAAAATTGTTGAACTCAAATACACTTAAACTTTAATTTTATTTCCCTTAACCTCTTTGAAATAATCTCCTGGGTCCTCCTAGCAACAGCAAGATGGTAGCCTGAAAATAAGCAGACTCTGCTCTTAATACAATCTTTAATTCCATTTTGAATCAAGATAATGACATTATGATTTAGAAATATATCAGAAGAAGATTTTAAAAACTAATGGTAACGATATATGCGCTCTCATACACACCCTAATTTCTTCTTAGATGGCATGACATCAAAATAAATAAACATTGACAACAGAGTAGCCTAATAACAACTTAGAATTCTTTTTGAAAAAATACTGAATCCATTGGATTTTTTAAAAAAATTGTAAAAATGGTGTCTGAATTTTCTCAAACAATGCAAATAATTCTGTAGATAGAAAAATAGATAGCTAATGAATATTGTCTGAGCTACTTTATGTAACAGTGATTATTAAAAAGCATATTCTATTCTCTTCATGTTTTCTAAATTAAACTGAACACAACTAATGTATGTCTATTTATGACAGAAAAGCTTAATGTTTCCTTTTTTCCCCTAAGTTTGCAAGCATTCTTTAATTTCGAATATAGATATCTTGGAGTCCTTAGACAATATTTTGCAAACTGCGAATTGCCCATCTATGATTTATGATGCAGTCAAAGGTTCAAAGTAGAATGCTAGACAACAGATTGTTTTTTTAATGGAATGTGATAAAATCATGCACACACAAAATAGTAAATCTAAGTGTTGTTTCATGAACATGCTAAAATATGCATGGATATGTGTGCATGCACACAGAGTTGTTTAAAAGTACTCGTATTATGAATAATTATTTTAAGTCAATTGCATAAACACAAATATGTTTTTCATGATCTGTGACAAAATAATATACAGGACATGTAATCTGCATGAGTGAGATAGACATTCTGGGATTTGATAATTTTTTTATAGCACAGTCTGTACTCCTGGGGAATAGTAGGCTATTATCATTATTATTATCTTATTTTCTACTTGTCATGTGTTGATTTCTGTATTTAATGGAGTGTTAACCCTGTGATTGAAAGTACAAAGAAAGTATGTGATTCTAAATATTACAAAAACTAAGATATAGGCAAGGAGGAGGGTGGGTGGAGAATTAGGGCAGGCGGAAGGGCGGAGTGGGAAGTATTATGACCCTAAATACGCTCTGTGAAATATGTGAACCTCTGACTTCATCTAAATACAAAGTTCAAGGTTAAATCCAAATCCAGTAAAGTTAAGTTCAAAATTTATCTTAGACATGAAAATACTATTAGACTGATAAAACTGTGAAAAACATATTTGATATTCTAGTTTTCCTAAAATAATTTCTTCACTTTTTTCTTAAAATAATTTCACTTCATAGGTGAAACATTTTGAAACATTTTATTGGTTGATTTAACTGACAGATATATAACGTACGAGGTAAGTAATCACTTGGTGGCTATGGATTGAGACAATCCCATATGTATAGAAACATAATTTAATTTAAAATTTGAAGCCCAAGATATACGTTATACACGTACCATCTTAATTCTAAAAAATTTTTGTGTTACTCTTCACTGGGAGTAAATAATTCATATTCACTTTTATTGCATTGTATTTTTCTTCGTATGTGAAGCATGAGTGAGTTTTATCTTGTCATTTTCATAGTAACAGGTACTTCATTTACTATAATTATAAAGCTTTTCTTCTTCTAGAGTGTTTTTCTTTTCAGCGAATTCAAAAGAAATTGCTTCTTTTATCTCAGTTGATTCAACCAAAATATGTATATTGCAAAAGTGCTGACGGACCAGTTCGCCAGAAAGAACAATGTCACATTTCGTTTCTTTTGGAGAATGTGATTATTGAAAGTGCAATTTCACTGTTGCAAAATTAATCATTCTAATGTAAATTAACAGGAAGAATTAACAATTGCATTTTGAAACAGTCTTAAAATTTATGCATAAATCAGGATTTATGGAAATGCTGCATGCAGTCACTGAGTTTGTAAGATAATTTATGTCATTTAAAAAGAAATGTAGAGCAATTAAGATTTTTATTAAAAAAATCTTCTCACTAAATAAGATCTTTTTGAAGGATAATTTTACTGTCTGCAAGGTGAAAGCTATTAAATTCCTTCCATAATTTTTTGTGTTTATTCTTTAAAATTCAGCGATTTTTAGCATTTTCCTACTTTCATTTAATTTATAGACATTATATGAATACATATTTTTCTTCTCAGAAGTTGATAGTAATATCATAACCGAAGGACTCAGGAAAGTGAGCATAAAGCAGATGGCCCACGTTTTTGGATATATGCTACCCAGTTGGGAGATTCATATCAGACTGGTATTAAGCTTCTGGCTTTTGGGTTTAGTTTGGCCACCCCCCCAGTTTTTGCAACAACATGAGGAATGAACCAAGAGATGGAAGATCTCTCTCTCTCTCTCCACCAAAGACTCTCTATCTCTCTTTTGTAACCCTGATTTTTGCATAAATTAAATGAATGTTTCTTTTAAAGAAAAATGTTTTTGCAATTGCTGGTTTATAGTACTTAATTTTTTGTTTCATCAACCACCTTAGCATCTGCAACATATTTACATTGTCGCCCAGAGTGCACAAACGTACATATTTTTCAATTCCTCAGTCTCCAGCTCTTGCTATTTTGTTTTGTTTTGATTTGTTTTGATACTAGCAACCTAATCCACACTGTGACTTTCATTAGTATTTTTATAATAATTAATGACGTTGAGTGCACTTCCATGTGCTTACTAGGAATTAGAATACCTTTTGGGCAAAGATCTCTATTTTAGTTACTTGTCCATTTTTCCTTTTCTGGTTTAGTAATGCTAGTTATAAACTTTTAATTAAAAATTAAGGATGAGTAAGGAACGAAAGAGGTAAGAACTTTGGCTTTACTCCAACATACACCAGTGTACTTGCATGTTTTACCTATATTAATAGGGAGGATAATGCAAACCAGCTGTTATTCCCTAGGCAGTACTGTATCATAGCTGAAATAATGAGTAACAAGGACTCTGCAGGTTATGGGCAAATCACAACATCTGGAAGTCTCAGCACCCTAAAGAGAGCAGATGGCTGTTCCCCAAGGGACGTGAAAGTAGCTACTTTCCTTAAATAGGCCATCTGTCTGAATAATAATTTTCACCAATTAATAAATAGGGCATTCGAAGAGGTAAGAAATTTGAAATTCTAAAAATAGGAAGGGGCAAAGAGCTATATATATATATTTTTTTTTTCTTTTACAGAAAGATTCAAGGCATCCATGTTGACTATGAAATAGTATGCATTTTCACTTAACAAAATTATTTATTTTAAAGTCAGAGTTACACAAAGAAAATAAGAGGATAAAGAGACAGAAAGAGAGAGAGACAAAGATTTTACATTCATCGGTTCAATCCTCAGATGGTTGCCAATTCTGGGGTGAGTCAGGCCATGAAGCCATGAGCCAGGGACTCCTACTCACCCACGTGGATGGCAAAAGGCCAACACTTGGTCCATCTTTTACTGTTTTTCCCAGACGAAATGGATCAAAAATGAAGTACCTGGAACAAGAAGTGGCACCCTCGTGGCTTACACCTGCTACACTACTCCACCAACCCTGAAACAGGACCTGTGTTTATTGCCCTTGCTGAAACATTCTGTAGAACTAGCTCAATGCATCATGTCTAAATCAGAACGACGAAAACAGTCTGATAACATTTATTTTCTTTTCAGCTGATTGCCAAGATCAAATTAGGCAAAAAATAAAAGTAGGACACATGCTTTTGTAATACAGTGAAATCCAATGTTTGGTTATTTTATCTTTGTTTTGTTTCATTATTCTGATCTTGGTTAAATCACGAAGAGTCCTGCACTTGCCCTCTTCCTCACTTGCTTTGCACCAGACATATGGAAACACCTACAATATCACGGCCTGTGTTACTTCACATTAATATGCCCACCTTGATGCTTGTGCCAGTCCGAAATGGCTTTCTCCACTTCGCCAAATTAGAAAACTTTTCCTATTCTTTAAGTTTGAATAAAAGCTTCATCTTTCTGAAGAATTATTTTAAAACCTAAGAAAGTTGATGAAGTTGTTCTAGCCTCCTCAATGATTCTGACATGCTTCAATAGTGTCGCCCTTTCTTACTGAGCTGGCTCAGTGTAGACAGTTGTTTTCCATATTAGAATATGACTATTCAGGGAAATGCATTTCTAATTACCATTGTAACTATGGTTCTTGGAAATAAACCTTCCAAATTTTTTAATAAATAGAACACATTAAATATACCACTGATAAAATGGAAGCATTCTATGTGTTTACAAATTATGTCCCTAATTATTTCCCCAAATCTTCCATGCTCTTTTTGTCCAAATAAAAACATACGGATAAAATTAAGAATTTTAAATTTCTAAGCAAATAACAAAAGCCAGTTTTAATTTCTGAAAGCATTTAAATCAGAATGGCTGTTTGGTACAGTGATTAATGTTGCTTAAGCAGCTAATACTTAGAATGGATTTCACATCAGCTTGTTTTATCCAAGTCAAAAGTGCTTTTGCATCTTCTTCCTCAACTGATTTCCTGGATGCTGCATCCTCCCTGAGCTGATGGATCACCTCCTGTCTGCAATCACTAACTGCAGTGTCTCAGCCTGTGTGCTTGCACATTAGCTGAAGCCATTGCATTGTTCTGTCCTCTTAATTTAAATGCATGTCTCCTTGTCCCTCCGTCTAAGAGCTCATTGCTTCTCCTTCCGCATTACCCAGCATTGTGTCTCCATCATCTCACTTGCAATTTCCAGTATGACATATTTTACTTCAGATCATAGCTCATTTAGTCTTTTCTCCTGCTGCTATGCTAATAGCAACTCTAGCTAATCATTAATTTCCACCCTGTGGGTGCAATAGTTTCTCCCTTGCTAAATGTTGCATAGGAAAATTGTTTTAGGCTTGGTACCTTAACTTAGTCTATGAGAAAAATGATTCAGCAGATGCTGAGTCACAGCCATTGGGGGCATTCTAAAGGTAATGGCTGCGTAAAAGGCTGGAAGAAAAAAGGGCACCAAACTGACATTAAACATATTGCATTATGTCTGCTTAATCAATGTCATTTGAAAATGAATAGGGAATATTTTGAAAGACTTATTCATCTGACCTTTGTGATAAATATGTTATGGTATCTAAAATATAAAATATAAAAGGTATTTTAAATTCCCAAGATGTTAGTGCTTGAAGGCTCTTTAGTGATCAAATCAATTTTACAGATGAGAACATTGATTTTATGGGGCTTACAAGAATTCCCAAGGATCACAAATCTCCTTACATTAGGTTTATTAGCAAAAATACAGACGTGCTGCTAACTTTTACTTGCAGTGTTCTGAAGTAAGACAGCCAATTGCCCTGACCCACCTCTCTGTCTCTGCTCCAGGTTCCTGCAGAGTGCAGCGCAGTTCCTCCTTGTGGTGGGTATTGATGCAGACTCTCCTGTACAACAGCTATAGCATGTCTCAAATACCAGTGGAGTACCTCTGCTGGATGATGGTCGGCCTGTGGGATGACAACCCAGAGTAGACCAGGCAAGCTGCCGTGAGGTGCTGCAGTCAAGGAATCCTTTGACACTGAATTATAGAGCAGGGATTAGATGCTCCACAAGGGATAAAGGATTTGGAACGTTTTCACTGTGAAAAAGCTTTGAAAAGGTGTGGAGCTACACATGTCTACCGTACTTTGAACATTACACAATACTTACATGTATGAAATCATCACCAGTGTTGATTAGGTGTCAGTTACAAATAAAAATGAAATAAAATATGAATATACTGGAAGGAGAGACTAGGTGCTCACAATTCATTTCCTCTCTCCCATTACTCACTCAGCTGATATTTTATGTTAACTTTCATATGTAAGTTCAGGATTCTAAGATCTGGATAGAAAGATTTTTTTCTTTCTTTTTTTTTTTTTTTAGAGGCAAAGGATTGGCAGCTGGCAATTTATCACACGGAGGGGTCAAGTGGGCTGATGGTTCTAGTCCGGTCTTCTAAATATCGGTATCTGTCTTTTCTGCTGGTTAATAGGTTCTACTTATCTCTCACCTGGGCTTTGTGCATTTAGCTATTCTCTTTCCAAAATTTTAATCATCAAGTAATTTAGGATTCCTACCATTTCATCTAATGATTTTTACCAACTGTTTCTGCTTTCTGAAGTGTTACTCTCTTATATTCTGCAGCTATTAGTGCCGCTGGATCCAATGATTCTGGTTAAGAATTCCCAGTTCCTTGTAAATAATCAGTGTTTGGGAGCAGTCACTGAGATGGCAGGGAATGAAAAAACAAATGGGGATATGTATTCTCTCTTTTTAAAATCACTCCATCTCAACACAGCACTGTAAGTATAGTCCCTGTTCTCACCAAAACACACTACCCGACACCATTAGCGTTTTTGTTTCCCAGTTTTTTTCCAAGTTCCTGTCTTGCTATCCATTTGCATTATCTCTGCAGACACTCAATCAGCTTTTTATATCCATCACTGTGTCATTAACATTCCTTCATTAAAATCTTTTAAAACATATATTATCTACTAACACTTCTACCAGTTGTCTTTGTAAGTGCAAATTTACAATTTAAAAATCCTTTGCTTTTATTCTACTAAAGTTTCAATAAGCCATAGAGGATTAATCCGTATGAAATTACTGACAACCAAATGCCTTGTAATTAGGGTAAAAAAAGAGAAATTTATTATTTATTATCCATTATTATGTGGCTTACAAAATCACTGAATAGGCTAGGTCAGCAGCTCTCCACAAACTCCCTGAACAACACTGCTGAGCTGACTAAGGTAGATGCTGAATCTGCGATGTTCAGATTGCTACAGGATGAAAAAGCTGCCCTCATCACTGTGGAGTGCAGGGCCACATTGTGTCTGCCATGAACTGGCCCTTGGAAATGCTTGCCCTCACCTCTCCATAATCATGAAATTAGGTTCCTCCATGTATTTTTGATACAACTAATCCAGACAAAATAGGATTCTTGCCTTGCTTCCTAGCAGATTCCACATTTCTGTGTCATAACAATTTCATTGTTTCCAGAATCTAAAGCTGGTCCTTTATTCAGACTTAGAATAGATTATGTGCAGGATCTGAACTGTAATAAGAAGTCTTAGAAATGTGGCTTTTACTTTTTTATCCACTAATATATGTCAAGGAATATTGCAAGAATTGGCGTGAAGTGTAAGGAGCTTTTACATATTCCATATTTTTGTTTAATTGAAATTCCTTTACTCTATATTTTCAAGAATCCAACCGTGCATTATGTCAATGCTTAACTGGCAGTGATTTTTTACTGTGGGCACATTGGGAATTGTGGTTTGGTTCTAGTTCAGAGAGGTCATGAATCTATCTCAACATCCTACAATGCGCAGGATAGCTCTCAGCAACAAAGAGTTTTCCACTTTAAATATAGGTAGAGAGTGAAATAAAGAAACTCCAATATATGTTCATATCTGTCTTTTGCTCTCAGCACTTACAATGTATTACCTTATTCTCTTTCTTGCACGGTTTCTGAGAAGAAGTCAGAAATAACATTTATTTTAGTTCTTGTTTAGATATGTTGTTTTTTTCTTTGTTTGCTTTTAACATTTATTATTTGTCTTTGGATGCTTGAATTTTAATATATTTTTGGTTAATAGCTAAGTGTCACTTTTTTAGTTTATTTTGCAAATGCTGCCTATTTATCCTGTTGGATTTTTTCTGCATGTCTTATATTTGTCATTTAATATTTAAATGTAATCTTGAGAAATTCTTAGTTATGCTTCAAAAAGTCCTTTTTCTTAAATTTGCATTTTTGTTACTCATAGAATAACAGTTTTCCTATAATTCTTACAGATTCTGCTCTGTACTGGCCTATTTTATGTTTCTTTCTATTTTTGAGGTACTGTTGTATTACATTCTCAAAGTCAGTCTCTTTCCTAGGTTGCCTCTAGTCTACCGGTAAACACATTAAAGACATTATTTCTGTTCTGTTTTTGATCTCTGAAGGTTCGTTTTATTTCTCAGAAATTGTATTTGTCTACATTGTTCATCTTTTCATGTATGTTGTCTACTTTTTCCACTGTGTTAATTAGTGTATTAGTTGTAAGTTGCTTGTTTGCCATTTTTAAGATTATGTATTTATCTCTCCATGATGGCTACGGAGCCTGAGCATCTTTTCCTATGTCTATTAGCCATTTGAATTTGTTCTTTTGAAAAGTATCTGTTCCTTTCCTTCGCCCAGTTCTTCTCAGGTTGTTTGTTTTGCTGTCACAGGGTTTCTGAAGCTCTTTGTGAATACTGGATTTAGTCCCTTATCGACCGAGTAGTATATCGAGGTTTTGTCCCACTCTACTAGTTGCTTCCTAACTATGTTGATCATTTCCTTTGCTGTACACAAACTTTTTCATTTGATGTAATCCCATTTGTTTATTTTGGGTTTGACTACCTGTGCTTTTGGTGTCTTGTTCAAGAAGTCTTTCCCCATTTCTATACCTTAGCGAGTGCTTCCTATGTTTTCCTCTAATTGCTTGATGGTTTCTGGGTGGAAATTTAGGTTCTTGATACTTTTATAGCTGATTTTTGTATAAGGTGATAGGTAGGGCTATTGCTTCTTAACTCTGTGAGCTGCTTTTCCAATTGTCCCAATAGCATTTGTTGAGGAGACCGGACTTTTTCCCTTCTGTGGGATTTGTTCTGCTGTTTCTATTCTGTTGCATTGATCTTATTTGTTTCTGTACCAGTATCAGACTGTTTCAATGATCACGGCCCTACAGTATGTTTTGAGGTCTGGAATTGTGACCACATTGAGGTTCCACCTAACTCCAGTGAGGTTGGCTTACATTCATAACTGTACTAACAATACCTGTTGGTGTGGATGTGTGGAGAAAGGTACCTGCCTTCCCTGCTGGTGGGTGTGTAGACTAGTACAACCACTGTGGAAGTCAGTTTGGAAAGTGCTTAGAGCACTGCAAATAAACTTGCTGCATGACCCGGCCATCTCACCCCTAGAGATGTATTGAAAGGAAATGAAGTCTGCATATGAGAAAGAGATCTGTAATCCTGTATTAACAGCAGCATGAGCCACAACAGCAAAGGCGTGGAAACAAACCAGATGCCCATCTAAAGAGGACTGGATAAAGAAACTGGCAAATCTACTCCATGGAATACTACTGGGCCTTCAAAAAGAATGAAATTTTACCATTTGCAACCAAATGGTTTCAACTAGAGACCATTATGCTCAGTTAATTAAGTCAATCTGAAAAGAACAAATACCATATGTTCTCTCCAATATAAGGAAATCTTCATGCAAATTATAAAATCAGTAGTCCTTTTAATATTGTTTTTGCTACAACTCATGGATTGACATTTTTGTTTTTATTTTCATTTCTTCAAAATAGTTTCTTTTCTCTTATTAATTTTTCATTGACACATTGGTTATTAACTAGCATTTATTTAACTGCATGGTGTTGCAATTTTTTTTTACTTTGTTCCTGTTGTTGATTTTGTTTTACAGCTTTTCACTTGAGGGAATGTGTGGTAACTGTGTAATAGAAACTATCATATCCAGTTGTTTAGGATAATATGGCCTTTCAATTGCATTAATTTTTTCAATTCCCAAAAGTTGGAAATTTCTTCAATTTTTAGAAAGATTTACTTACTTTTATTTGAAAGATAATTTACAGAGGCAGAAGGAGAGACAGAGAGAGGACATACATCCTTTGCTTCAGTCATTAAATGGGCACAACAGCCAGAGCTGATATAAGAAGATAAAATACAGTATGCATCTTAATTTCCAAATCAAAGATGGGCTTCCAATGAAATTGTTGGCAATGTCTTGATAATAGAATGTAATAATAAGGGGGAAATCAGTTTGAGGAGGGAATTTGTGGAGAGTATAAGGGAAATGTCAAAGCCAATGGAATTGTATAATGAAATTAAAAATAAAGCAGAAGGAAAAAAGATTATTTATACAAGGTGAATTAATTTTACTCATTTCACAACACAGATTCAGAAACACAGAACATTTCCCACCTAACTTTCTCCCTCCCCATGCTCTGCATCCTTCTTCTTCCCTTCTGACTTTCTTTTATTTAAGTTTTACAATGACATGGTTTCAATTGCTTTAGCAATCCAGATTTAGCACGTTGTTAGGCAAGGAATGAAACGAATATCAAGCAGAAAAAAGACAAAAAAGAGAACCTGGCGTGATAGCGTAGAAAACTGATGTGATCATCGATCAGAAAAGAAATCCAGAACCCTGGGAGTCTGTGGATCCAACTGTACCTCAAAAGCTTGTGACAATCAAGCAACAGTGGAACCCCATTGAAGAGTTACAAAAGGTCTGCAAGGCAACCAAATGAGCAGACATTGTCTCTTCCTCGCAAATGATACAGTTCCATATGCTCTGGGATTTCCTTTACCTCCTCTGCAAATCCCCTTCTCCCCACTGAGTTCTTCGATGTTAACACAATAATACAGTTCTTCATAAAGAGTCATAAGTCGACCATTGTGGCCTTGGACAATGGCAGAGTCCAGCATCCTTTGTGAAGATATATTTAAAGGATTCATTGATAGTTCATCTTTGACCCAGAAGTAGAGATGCATACTGCATTGTATTCTCACATCTGAGTATGATAGTATGCATTACAGAATTGCAATATATCTACTTAAATAAAAACCTACAAAACAAAATCAAGAACAGGAAGAAAAATAGAAATTCATAATGTCATCAAGTTAAATAGCATGCTACTGAATGACCAATGTGTCGCTGAAGAAATAAGAAAAAAAATCAAGAACTTTCTTCAAGAAAATGATGCTACTGTATAATCTGAGTCAGTGAAGAGTTTAATGAGGAAAAAAACTGTTTTAAGGAAATGAAACTAAAAACAAAAACATCAAAATCCATGAGATGTAGTTTTTGTTGACCTTTGTTGGTTAGTTGTGTCTCCTGTACTCATCAGATAGATTGGTGTTGTTCTTTTAGTCTAGTCCACTAATCTCTTAGGTTTGATTGATGGTTTTCAGCCATTTACATTCAGGGATAATATGTATGGGTGGTAATTTGATCCTGTCATTTTATCAATGGGTGTTTCATTGATTTAGTCTTCTGTTTTGTTTTTTTTTCTGGAATGTTCTTTTGCCTTTGGTTTTGTGGGTGCTATTCGTTTTCTCTGTCAAGAGGACATCTTTAAGTATCATTTATAGGGCAGGTTTGGAAGAGGCATATTCTTTTAGGTTTTCTTTACTGTGGAAAAGTTTTGGTTTTTTTGTTTGTTTGTTTTTGTTTTTGTTTTTATTTTTCTCATTTTCAAAGTAAAGGAAAACTTTGCTGGGTATATTATTCTGAATTAACAAATTTGCTTTTAGAATCAGAACTATGTTGCTCCATTCTCTCCTGCTAGTAGATTTTCCTGTGAGAGGTCTCCAGTGAATCTAATTGCCATTTCTCTTTCCTACCCTTTCCAAATAAACAAACGAATATAAAAGATTATTTTTTTCAAATGCATTGGTAAGTTGCAAAACAACTAAAGATAATAACGTATTTTGATGGTCAGAAACTTTGACAATATTGTAGGTTTGCACATAGAACTAAGTTGTACTTGTATTTATTTCTCAAGTAGATAAAACTTATTAATACTATTGCATTAAAGAAAACATGTTAGTGGAAAAACCACCCAAGAGTTAATAATCAGTAACAGTGAAAGAAAAGCAGGTCCTAATTTATGGGCAGTTAATAATTCAAAGTAGCAATCAGCTTTTTTAAAATTTGTCTGAAGTATTTGTAAATGGAATTTCATTTTTTGTGTGTGAGTGTGAAATGACTTGAGTTGCAGAGTTCTACATTCTTAGATTTCCTTTTTTATCTGTGTTAACAGTGAATACCTGCTTAAACTCTCAGTTTACTCAAGTCTAAACTGGAAAGCTACAAATGTGACATCAAAGAGCACATACAACAGGATCAGTAAACACAGTGACTAAGTACCTGCCTACTAAGCACACATCTTTAATCTGAGGCAACCAGGTTGAGGTTTTTGAGCATTGATGAACTAGTATATATATGTAAGTTACGCCTCTTTAGGGTATAAAATAGGGGATGTCATTTATAGCCTAATGTTTATTCTTTTCCCATGTCCTTGGAAAGGTAAAACTTGGAAGCCACAAAGTGAATGTAATTTTCCTTCCAAGCTGTATCCTTGATAAACTTCCACCATGAGAGATAAAACATAGAATTTATAGAGAGAAAAAGAAATTTTATATGTTGTGCAACTGAGATATCATCACACGCTATTATTTTGGCTATGTTTCCTTAACTTATATAGGGTGTGCAATTATAAATGTTAGTGAAGATTCTTCACCTTCTTCTGGAGAGAAAAGAAGACGTATATTTTAGGTATATATAGATCATTGATTTAAAGATATCAACTAAACATCCACTGTAAATAGAAGTCCTTTATGGTGTTGTTTAAAAAAAAAGTGAACTTTACCAAAACATAATGCAACAGATCAGATTGCCTCCTGACTTATATTTCATATGCCAATGCTCAGAGCCCAGGAACAGTACATTTGTATGACACATTCACCCAATTACAGGATCAAAGTCTTGCTGCTAACATTTTAACTTCAAAAAGACTTTGGTTACCAAAGACATCAGAGTGCAAAGAACACTGAATATTTGGCCACTGAGAAGATAAGTCAAAAATAGAGATGATTGAACGTTAGTATTTTTACTTAGCTTGAATTTTACATCTTTTAATATCCTGTATTTTCTACAATGTATTTTCTCAGTTTGAAAAGCTTAAATATGGTAATTTCTACTAGAAAAAGTTACCCCATGAAGCATTAGTTATAATAACGGACATACTTTTTTTTCTATAGTTATATACAATTATTTCCTGCTTAGAATGGGAAATGGTGATACCAAAATCTTCTTGCCTATATGTGGATTAAGCCCAGTGGTGGGGATTTTGGTAATTCAGACTTTTAAATTAAAATCTCACAAAGGGAATAATTAAAGTAAATGGACCAAGACATTAGATTGCACCAGAATATTTACCTTACTTTCCTATACAAATTGCTTAATATTCCTTTACCTTTATATTCGAATGATAGGATTTTGAAGAACCCAGAATCCAGGAAATAATGCACACTTAAATCAGGATATTTAGGTGTATTTTCAGCCTAGTAGCAATTTTAAAGATCCTAGTGTAAATCTAACTTTTCCAAAGTTTGAAACCACTACTTTAAAAATGACAGGAAAATATTTTTATGGGAATGCTGCATACCAAAGCTTTAAAATGAAAAGAGAAAGCATAGCAACTTCTGCAATGCAGAAAAGCATGCAGAAAAGCATGCAGAAAAGCATGCAACTCCTGCAATGCAGAAAAGTTCGACATTCATTCCCAGCTTTCAGAAAGCTAGTAATATAAGAAACTTTCCTTTAGTTTACAAAGAGGCTCTATTGAAAACTGTCAATTAATGATGGAAGACAGAATACTGTATCTCTATATTTAGAACAAGAAAAGGATATTCTTGTGCATCAGTTTTGTTCGATATGGTATGAAAAATGTCATCCAGTGAAAAAGGAGAGAAAAAGATGTAAGTCTATTCCTGAATTGTGATACTGACTATGGAGAGAACATAAGTGTCCTCAAATTAGTAAACAGGCAAAACACATATCCTTGTGTGTAGAAACAGAAGAGATAATTCCAAAATATATGTGGAGAGGTACAACACTTACTTTAAGTTGAAATATTTCATAATGTAATAGCAAAGTGAAATCTCTCTACCTATCAGACTTACGTATAGCCCATAAGCAAAACTGGATGCTATTGGTAAAGAGAAAGATGCACAAATCAACATTACAGAATGTGGACCCCAAAAATAGACCTAAAATATATACCAAAATCATGTGAGCTGAGTTGGGATTGGAGTCCACGCACTCTTAAGTGAGATACAGGTCTCCCAATAATTGTCTTAATTAAACCAAATGCGTCCCGCCTAGTTTGGAGCTTTGGAGAGCAACATGGAGAGTGTGGTGATGAACATGCGCTTACACGTTAGTTGCACCAGTCTCTATATCCTGGGTGTAATATGATGTTGCTCTATGAGATGTGACTAATGAGGAAACAGAGTAAAAAATATAAGAGATTTTTCTATATTATAAATCTTAGAACCTCATTTTACATACAACTATTTCAAAATATCTATGTAATTAAAATGTTTTGTGGGAAAATGTTTAAACATAAAAAGTTTAGAGTGACACTAATTAGGGTTCAGTGAAACGAGGGGACAGACAGCGAACGGGAGAGCACAAACGTATCACAGCCCAACGCAAAGGAGTGAGAGCAGTAACCTTTACGCTGGGATTGGTTTCACCCACATAGGAGTTCAGATTGCTCACTCAATAAACAAACAAAGAAAACCATAAGAGCAGCTGAGGCAGGTGGTCAGGCTCATTCTGAGCTCTTGTTAGGAAGAATTTGTGTCCTTAAGCTTATCATAGATCCACAAAGGCCTCCTCTACCATTTCTGGATTTTCTTTGTACCTGATTCTCTCAGGTAAATTTTGGACACAAAATAGTCAATTAGTTCACACTATATCTCCCTGCTTACATGAGGCCAAAGCAGAAAAATGCTGGACTTTGAAGAAAAGCAACAAATATTCAAATTATCTAAACAATTTATCCATGTTCAATATTGTGTTTTCATTTCTAGAAATCTGATATTATATTCACTCATTAACATTTTTACCATTCAAAACATTCAGATTTTTTTGTACTGTTTTTGTGATCCTTGTAGTGTTCATGTCACTGTATATAAGACCTTTGCAACATTTAATTATTTTTTAATATATTTTTATTTTGAATTTTGAATTATGTGGTACAATTTTGTATAGGCTGGGATTTCCCCCCCCCCCAAACTCCCACTTCCCATCAGATTTTTGCCGTTTTTTACAATAGCGTAGAACTCAGAAGCCATCAAACTATTAAAGGGAAACATAGGAAGCACACTCCAAGATACAGGAACATGGAAAGACTCCTTAGAAAAGATGCCAAAATCAAAGGCAATCAAACCCAAAATGAACAAATGGGACTACATCAAACTAAAAAGCTTCTGTACAGCAAAGGAAACAATTAACAAAATGAAGAAGCAACCAACAGAAGGGAAGAAAATTTTTGCACACTACGCAAGTTATTATTATCATTTTATGATACAGTTCCATATGTTCTGGGATTCCCCTTATCCTCTCCCCAAACTCACTCCCCCTTCCCCCTGCAACTGAGTTTCCCATATTATTATCATAGTATAGTTCTTCATAAACTGTTGTAAGTCCATCACTACAGGCATGGACAATGGCAGAGAGTCCAGCATCCTATTGTCGAGATATATATAACAGTTTCATTTCTCTTTCAAAATTTTATTTTAAAGGATTACAGAGGAGATGGGGAGAAACACCCAGAATGTTCCATCTGCTGGTTTGCTCCCTAAAGGAGTGCAATAGTTGGATCTGAGTCAGCCCAAAAGCCAGGAGCTGGGAGCTTCTTCTGTGTCTCCCCAATACATTTCCATACTACTAGCAGGGAGCTAGACTGGAAGTGAAGCAGCCATGATTCAAACCTGGTGCTATATGGGATGCTGACCTTGCAGAAGTAACCCTGAGATTGTTTGAAGAGGAGAGTGACCCACAGAGAGAAAAAGAGAGACTTTTATCCCCTGGTTCACTTCCTGAAATGACAATCAGGGCAACCATTAGGGTTGGACTAGGTCTAAGTGAAGAACAAGTAGCAGTTTTTTTATGTTTTCCCAGCAACAGTAGCGGGGGGGGATCAGAAGTAGAGCTGTAGGAACTTGAAGCAGCACTTTGAAATGGGATGCCATAATCACAAACGACACCTGAATGTGCTATATCACCATACAGACCTGGAACATTTCTTCTCCTTCTCTTCCTCCTTCTTCTTCTTCTCCTCCTTCGCCTCCTTTTCTTCATTCCTATGATTATAATTATTATTATGCTTATTTTTCTATCTGAACAAGAGAGACAGGGGAGGGGGTAAGAGATTATATTTGCTTCTTCACTCCCCAAATAACTGTTACATTTAGGGCTGGGTCAGGCTAAAGCAACAAGATGAAACTCAAAGCCGGTCCTCACTTGAGCCATTATCTTTTTACTGACCCAGGAAAATTCACAAGAAGTTGAATTGGAAAGTAGAGCATACAGGACTTGAATTGGCAGTTGGAAATGGAATGCCAGAATCTCAAGTCTGTTTTAATCAATTGCTCCATAACACCAACCTCTGCATTGTAATTTTCTTCCTTATCTTTAATAACATCACTTCGAGTCATCACTAGACATAAAGACATATAGTGGATATCAATAGTGATCCTGACAACCTCCTAACAGGAGGTCATACACACAGAGCTGGATGGGAGCCCCAGAGTGGAGCAGGAGGACAGGAGGAGGCTTGTACCCCAATCCTGGAAACTCCCAGATCCTCTCCAAGGACTATCAGTACAGACACCAATGACTATATTCCAACTGCTAAGGAGACCACAGGGAATTGGAGTGCTCTTGCAGGCCGAGAACTCTGAGGCCATCCATTCCCTATCAGATCACCCACAAGGAATGGAAGAAGCCTAGATCCTTCCTCACAGGATCTCATGACATCAGAATAACAGCTGGGAGTCCTGAGCAGTCCTCAGAAACAGAAGAAACCTCCTTTGGATCCCAGGAGGGGAGCTTTCTCTGGTCCTTACTTAGTTCCAACTTTGGATCCCCATCCTCTGTTGCAATGACCATCACTGTTGCTCTGGAGGCCTCCTCACCGCCCCCCCCCAATCAGATTAGATAGACAGAGACTAATAAAGAAAGCTTAGTCCAGACAAAAAAGGGTCAGCTTGGACTCACATATACCTAACTAGGCAGGTCACCAAGATTAGTTACCCCTCACTTGGGAGGTGAAGATTTCTCTGCTCACCCCACCTAAAACTGTTCTGCAACTCTATTGTTAGCAAATGCTTTGTTAGAGTTATAAGCCTGTTTGGACTATCCTATCCTAAAACTCACCCAGTTCAGTTAAATCACGGTTCAATACAACAAGCTGTTAAACATAAAAATGAAAACAGACCTAAGACAGCTGAAACAGTACCTGTAACCATTTTAAAGTGTATAGCAGCTGGATGTGTATACACTAAAATCGAAAAGTCAATAAAGTAGTCACAGGTTGTGGTTCAGAACTTGCATTTTCTAACATATTGGTTACTCAAAACCATGTCAATTAACCCCATAATGATGTAAATTGTTGTTAATGCTATGTCGTGGCTTTTCATTGGACAGGATAATACTCTGCCAGCTCTGCTTTCAGACCAAAAATGGTCAACCCAATAATCTGTTGAATCTATCTGGATAATAATAGGCTGGACTATGTGCATGGTACCTGCTTGCAATGAAAGAATCATGACTGGATTTGAACTGTAACACTGCAACAAGGTGGAGGAATTCACCATGGGGGGAGGGCAGGGGAAAGGATTGGGGGAATCCCAGAGTGTGGAGTTGGGTCAGATGGCATGGGTGTGTGATAAGCACCACTCCTTAGATAGCAAGGCTACAAGGAGTTTATGGCTGTGTGGCAAGGCCTGGCAGAATGTCTCTGGTCACCTCATTGCTGCCTCATCCCATTGTATGGGCACTCAATCATCTCTCTAATGTTTCATAGAATTCTCCTGAGGGTGTTGTTGTTGTTTTTCTGCCAATGTGAAGTGATTCCTGTAACTGGTAGAACACCTCAAACTGATCAATCATGTTATGATAAAAAGATCTGTAGTGATGTAAGGCTAAAAGTATATAATAGTACAATTGAGCCCACAATGTCTCCAAACATTCCGTTATATGCCCACCTTTGTCCTGAAGTTTGCCCTAATATAAGTAATGTTTTCCTAAAGAAATGGCTTGATATTTTCCTTAAGAAAGGGCTTGATAATATCTTGGAACAGATGGCAATCATGGAAGTACAAAGAGTTTGTTTACCATGCACCTCAAACTGTTACAACACATGATATGACGCATTTTGGTTTCTTACCATGGAAAGCAGAAAGTATATAGGGCATCTTCTAAAGGGAAACAAATGTGAATCCCCCCAAAAATGACTTAAAATCTCAATCTTATATTGGCACTCATATTTAGGGAAAGAAAACAGCTTATAAAGATAAAAGGAAGTTTCTTGTAAAGGCCTTCTGCTTGTAGACTGGCTGAGTTGCCTTGATCCCTTTTACTGCCCTTCAACAAAGGAACAAAAAAAAAAAAAAAAACAATTAAATCAACATTAAGAATAAAAAACAACTGAATCAGCACTAGGTGAAGGTGATGGTAATTAATGATTTGATTTTATGATTTAGCAAGGAATCTACGTTATATGCTTTTATAAATTCCTTTCATTTATGATCTTTTGTTTTAACTCTACTCTTAATATTTTAAGCAATATTAGTTAGTTTGTATTTAGTAAAATTGATTTTGAATATAAATAAGCCACTTGTCACTATGTAACAGTGGAGTTCCTGGCTTCTGCCAGGTCACTGCAGGTTTGAATGAGTAATAGCTTGCTGAAAATATTTTCTCTAAAGTAAAATAATAATAATGTTTTTTTAGGATTGATTTTGTAATCATTCTTTTGTAATGAAGTAAAAATCAAATAATTGGATATTGTGCAATAGCTTGTGATGATTTGTGTATAAATAAAGAAGACAACTTTTCTGAGTTGTCCATTAGGAGCATCATGCCATAGTGGTCCACGTCCTATCTCTTCTTCATATCGTCTCGCCAATCCACACATCCTTTGCAAGCTCTCGAGTCATCTGGAGCAGGCCCCTGGCACCAGAGGCTATGAAACAGTGTCATAAAACAGAACAAAACAAAACAAAACAAATCTAAGCAAAAAAAAAAAAAGAAAGAGTAATGTTTGTGGATATCATGAAATGACATATAAACTCTGCACACTACATTATTATTTATATGAATGTGTATGCATATATTTGTAATCAAAGTTGTTGACATTAATCAGGTTTTACATGTATGAGTTTGCCTATTATATAATATATCTGTGCAAAAACATCTCAGGTAAACCTTGGTGAAAGGATTACAACTTTCCTGAGCTCTATTCTGACTTTTAAAAATGTTTACCCTTAAGAATCTGATGCTTAGGGCCCAGTGCGATAGCGTGGTGGTTCAAGTCCTTGCCTTGCACAACCGGGATCCCATTTGGTTGCCGGTTCTAATCCCAGCGGCCCTGCTTCCCATTCATCTCCCTGCTTGTGGCCTGGGAAAGCAATTGAGGATGGCCCAAAGCCTTGGGACCCTGCAACCGCTTCAGAGACCTGGAAGAGCTTCTGGCTCCTGGCTTCGGAATGGCTCAGCTCCAGCCGTTGCGGCCGCTTGGGGAGTGAACCATTGGAAGGAGGATCTTCTTTGTCTCTTCTCCTCTCTGTATATCCGCCTTTCAATAAAAATAAATAAATCTTTAAAAAAAAATCTGATGCTTAAAATTTGAATTGAATAAGAAGTTTTATTAATATGACAGCATTATTTTTATTACATAATTATCCTCTTGATTTGAATTCATATTGTCCCGTGAAGACTTTTGTTTAAGCCATGTTTTTCACTTTCTACCATAATTTTGCTGATGTAGAAAACATCATGCATGAAGGCATGGGAGGATTAGAAATTATGGCACACCAACAATTAAGCACTGTAATTTGAAATGTCTGGAATTAGGAGTGCACAGTGGAAAGAGACAGAAAGCTTTTATTCAAGTGGTTTATTCATATCTTATTTAATTTTTACAATTTACCATTACAGTCAAGCAAAAATCACAACCTAGGAGAAGTTAATGATTCATGCAAATTCATATGTTAATTTCCCCCCAAATCAAATATTATGTCCCAGAAATTTAATTCAGGGTAATACTATAAAATACCAAAACTTTAGAAACTGACCATAAGAAAAGTGTAAAATTGCCTCTCAGATTCTGATTTTATAATTTGCCTCTCAAGGATTATTTCCAGCTTTAAATGTTCAGCACTATTTCAATGGCTAGTTTTCATCCTTTCACAGGTATTTCATCTCTGGCTCAATCTGTATTCTCAACATGAGTTTGGGTTGTTCACAAACAGAACTCTATAGATCAAAAATTTCATAAACCCAAGCTTTGTCATAAACTAACACATTGGCAGAGAGATGGATCAAGTGAAGTTTAAGTGACCTTGTTTCCCAAGCAAGGCAAAGCTGACAGAAGATAAATAAAAAAACGAAGACATTTATTCTAAGATGGTATTTTTCTGTTTCTGAGACGAATAAGCAATAATTCTGGCTGCTATTTAAAGACACATAACTCATGGGCCCTAGGGCACTATCTACATAAGTTTAAAAATAGAACAAAAACTAGAGCAAGTTTTGCATTTCATCCTTAAGAGTGTTTTGAATTTGCTATAATGCTTTAGAGTGGGTGGCTTATAGTTAACATGTTGATGATTACCTAATTTTATGTTAAATAACTAATCTATTTGGAGTCAGAGAGGAATAGGCAGACACACAGATACACAAAGATAGATAGAAGTCATCCATGTGTATTCATAATCAGAAGTTGTACTAATCAAAGAAATATTAAACCTGTATCATTTGAACTCCATTGATATATTATCCATCAATTAAAAAGAATTTCCTGTATAAAGACAAATTCCTCTGTGAGAATATTTGTTATGAAGACACAATTTTCTCAAGCGTAAAGCCATGTGTTTGGTTGAAAGCACAGATTCCATTGCTACTCATTTAACAGTTTTGTATTGATCATTTTCTGTGTCACACAACAAGTCTGGTTTTCAAAGATTAGAATTAGACAAAAGAAATGCATTGCCCCTTTTTTACGAAATGTGCCACTTATTCTAGAAAACATACATAAGATGATGAGTTTTAGGTATAACATTTTCAGTATAATGGCACTGTGTAACTTGATTCACTCTTTTCATATGAATTTAAAGTAGTGCTAAAAACTTGATGTGTTTATAAATCATGTGTTATAGCATTTGCTAATTTTCTTTGAGCAATTTCAAACTTAAAAAATCACATATTCTAGTAGCATATTTTACACTGTAAAGATACAGGAAAGTATAATACGCTACCTTGGTAAATTCAGAAGACTTTTGTGAAATATAAATTTCTCTTCCAAACTCATTTTCCTGAAGGAAATTTTCAAGTATCTATTGTTGTAAGGTAAAGATTTCTTATAGCAAAATTATTTAGAAATATTCTTTTATCTAGTATTAATAAAGCTGGAATAATATAGAAACTAATTTTACATGTAACATTAATATGGAAAACTTGTCAAAAATTTATAGAGGTTAACCTTTGAGAACAGAATTTCTAAAGTTATATAAAAACAAGTGATTCATACTTTAAAAATTTGTATCAAAATAAATATGCTTATACATTCAAACTTCAATAAAATAAATTCTCATTGTCTAGATGCCTGAAATTAATTAGTATGACTCATTTCATTTCATTATTATTGCTGAAAATATATCAGTCATATAAAAAAGATCATGTTGGAAAATGAGATGTTCTAACAATCTGACCACCACACCTGAGTTTATTTATCCAATGTTTTTAGATTTTTGATATTTCTTCATAGTTCCGGTCAGTTTGTTTTAGGTATGTGTGTGTATGTGTGTAAACGTATCTATTTAGACATTTTGGGAGATGGAAATAGAAACACACATTGCATAAGGAGTTATGGCATGCTAATGTTTCCTTTTCATTCCTTTTAACCCTTACTGGTAATATTTTTCATTACTGGGGATCTCTAAATGTTTACTTTTTTTTAATCTTTAAAACAGTTCCTAAAAAAGTGATATCAGCTTTTAATCAAAATATAAAGTTGTACCCCATGATTTCTCAATGATATACAGAAATTCCTGTCTAAAATATCTGGAATTTAAGTTAGTGGTTGTCCTAGTGATTAGAATACCTGAATTGAACAGAAAACTGAGGGCACTCTATTGAGTCAGATAACGAGCCTTTACACTTATCCCACTTGTGTGGTTTGAACATTGGTTTTGTTATTTTCTCCCATCCCTGCCAGGAGTAGGTTAAATTCCTGGCCTACACTTGTTTATGTGAGTGGTATTTAGAAAGAAGATGATTGATTCATGTTGGTGTTTGGAGTTGGGAGTCTTAGGAAGTAATTATATTTATTAGGCCATCAGATGCAGACTACAGGATCTAATCTCTGAGGCTTTACAGGAAAACACAGGCATAAACCAAGGCTTGTGCTGCCTTTTGGCATGCTGTGCTCTGTGCCACTTCAAGGGTCTTACAGAAGGAAAGCTTTCACAGCGTTAGTTAGGTGTATATGACCAGTTCACTCTTAGACTGTGAACCTACAAAAATAGTAACAAATATAAGCATCTTTCCTAGTAAGTAGCTTGTGACAAATTACTGGGGAAAATTGTAAATCAACAGCCACCCTCCTCCCAAAATAGGAAATTAAAACACACTTCAAAGTCATGTAAAAATGATTAAAGACTTAAATGTAAAATCTGAGGTTATGAAAGTGTGAGGCTGAAGTGTGGCTTCTTACTAAGAAGTTGCTATTGGAGAAGACTTTTTAGCTAAAATACTAAAAACATCAGAAAGTAACACAAACATAGGTCATTTGCTTCATATCAACCCCAAACCTTCCACACAGCAAAGGACATATGTACGATATGGAAACGTAACACAGTATGGGAGTCTGTATTTACAGACCATTTTTCTGCTGAAAACTTCATATCCAAAATGTGTAAAAACATTTACAACTCAATAGAAGAAAATGAACTGAGTAAAAGTTAGGAAAGATTTCAGTACACATTTATCCAAAGAAATAGAAATTTCTCCCACATATATGAAAAGGTTCTTATCATTATTGGTGGAGAAAATGCAAATCTGCTCACAATGCGGTATCACTTCACACCTATTCAATAGGCATTCACTAGAAAACAAAAAGTGGGGCTGAGCAGAGATCAGGGCTCTTGTATATTGCCACTGAATGCAAAATAGAAAAGTCTCCATACAGACACCTAAGGTATCTGAAAATAGATACACCATATTACACAGCCATCCCACTTCTGGGAATATACCCAGAAATTAAATGAAATTAAATCAGCATATACACATATTATCTGTATCTCCATGTTTATAGCTGTTAAATTTATAATAGCTATAATACAGAGTCAACTCAGATGCCCAGAAACTGATGACTGGATAGAGAAAATGTGGTATACCCTGGAACACTACTCAGCCCTAGAAAAGAATGAAAATTTGTCTTTGCAACTAAATTGTTGCATGTGAAAACTTATTGCTTAGTGCAATAAGTCAGTCCCATAAGGAGAAAGATTATGTTTTCTCTGATCTGTGACCACTAATATACAGTACAACAAAAGTAATCTTTAAAAAATGATATTAACATCCTAGTATTTGATGACTCTTTTAGCTTATGTCTATACTCCTGGGTAATAGTAATATTTCCATTTTATTGTCCTTCTATTTCCTATGTCTTGATATCTTAACCAGTTGGAGTGTTAAGTTTGCTATTGTGAAACAAAACTGAAAATGGCATAATAATTATGGAAAAGAGCAGAAAGGGAAGAAGGAGAGTGAGCAAGGAGGGAGGAAGCCATATGCTCTTAAACCTGTATCACTAAATATGTAAAATCTAATCACAGTATATAAATAAATAAAATTACTGAAACTAGAATGCTTCTGTGTATCAATATTGTTACATAGTTTTGTAAATTTTGCTTTATACATTTCTCAAACCAATGGTTAAGTCCATTGCCATATTATATTTTTCACTATTATTTTGATGATTTTTTACATAGTTGATTAGGGCTCAAAGGGTTGAGGGCTGCAGGAGAGTGGGCAAGACCATTGTTTCCACATTCTATTTTTTCTTTCCTGTATCTGGGGTTGAAGGGAGTGACAAAGGGAGAAGCCACATCCACCCTCCCAACCTTCCCAGGGTCCCTGATGTGGGGCATGCTCCAAGGGCACTGCGCAAGTGGTTTTGATCGTTTATCTGTTCTGAATCTGTGCCCATTTCACCATTTCAAGCATGATGAAATCCCTTCAGAATCAACTGGCTGACATAGTCCACCTTAGCGTCTCCACTTGCCCATATTTTCACTGCCAACACTTGGCTGGAGTGGTTGATCAATTTGTTCTGTCCTCTGTTGTGGTACCAGGTGTCCTGTGAAGGCTCCAATGTACTGCCATATATTCCATGAGCACCTGGATATGTTGTCCATTGCTCCAACTGAGCCACTGAGGAGGCTCAGCTTTGACACATACACTCCACAGTCAGACCCTGGAATCTGCAATTCTCTTCATGGTTGGGGTTCTGAATATGGCAGTTCGATAGGGAGGATCACAAAAGAAACTTCGTCTGAGGTGATCCCAGACTAGAATCTCATGTGTGCTTGCCAGTACAGCAACCGGCACAAACCAACACCCCAATCAGTCTATGCCGGTAGTGGGGCTGCACAGGAGTCTCCTGCTGAATCACCATTCCCCCCGGAGAGCATGAGTTGGGATCGGAGCAGAGCAGACCGGGCAGAGCTAAAACACCTGTTGGTCTCATGTGAGCTGTATTAAGAAAAAGCCAGGCTGTGTTGACTGTTCCTTGTTAAGAAAAAGCCAGGCTGTGTTGACCGTTCCTACTAGCACAAGCATAAGTGAGAGTGGGTGTGGTTTGGTTGGATTCTGCTGCAGAATCAGCTAGCAAATGCTGGCACTGTGGCTAATTCTGTCAAGCCAAACTGCAGAACCACCTGGAGAATGCATGATACAGGAGTAGGAGTGGGAGTGGTCCCTTTAGAGAAACAGTGGACACTTCTCTATTGGTTTGGTTCACTCCGTCTGGTGAACATTAAGAACCAGGACTGGGGCAGGAGTGGCTAGATAGAGAATGGTACCCACTGACATGTGTATGAGTTGTATAGTGGGGTTGGTTGGGTTGAACTAGGCTTCAATGCCCATTGACATATTTGAGAGCTGAATGGGATGTAGGACATACTGGACCAGTCTGCTGTACATAATGCCAAGCACAGGAAGCAGGGCAAGGATCGGGCCTGGTGGAGGTTATTGCAGGTCGCTCCGAATAGGCTGCAGCTCCTACTGGTTTGCGTGAGGGCGCAGTGTGCAGTGGGCAGTATCGGATTGGGTGCCACATTACATTTTAATGAGTTGTGATTTCTATGAAACCACAAGCCACCAACAAGTATTTTATACAAATGGTGTATAGTGTATTTTTTAAATGGTATTCCACATTTTCATTTGTGTGTGTGTATTTCACTCATTGATTCAGCACTGAACAATTAAGGTTTTCATGATATCATGGTGCATTAGAATGTTATTGTAACATTTGCACACAAATACTTTGCACATCTTTAATGTAATTGAGTTATTTGTACAAAGACAAAATGTTTTGCTTTGCCACTTAAACATATGTCTACCTCTTTTTCTAAGAACCATCAACAATGTGAACCAAGCATTTCCCAAAAAAAGAAAAAAAAATTTTAGACAATATTCTACCTCGCCCTTCCTTTTATAAAGGCTGTTCAGCTTCTTCCTCATAGGATAGTTTATTTTAAATAAAACAAAAACTGTCAGAGTGACACTTAAACGTACCTAAAACATTTTAATCTTAGTTTCCAAATTAGCATCAATATTGTGGTCTTTTGAAATCATTCAGACTAATGACAGTGAAAAACAACAACCAATTATTTTTCTGTAGCTGTGCCTCCCATTTTAGGCCTCTCCAGATGTTCCTTTCTTTCCCATGTAAGCAATACACACACTGCAAAGCATAAGCATGTTTGTTTTCCAACGTGCAATTAAAACAGGCCAAATTCTAAAGACAGGAAGCAATATAATGTGACCTTGTGCAAGTTGCAGTTACAACTGTCACAAATCAAATGATGATAAAACAAATAGAAAGATAGTGAGATGTCTTTGAGATTTTTAAGCTCACAATAAAGTCCAAAGCTAACCGAATAGGTTATTTTTACTTCTTTCTGTCATATACATTCTGCCAAAACATTTCATTCTACGTTTACCTAGTCTTTTTTTTTTTTCAAGAAGATTTATTTATTTATTGGTAAGGTAAAGTGACAGAGAAGAAGCGATAGAATGAGTGATCTTCCATCTTCTAGTTCATTTCCTGTATGCCCACAAAAACCAAGGAAAAGACAAGCACAATCTAAGAGCCAGGAAGTATGCTAAGGGCTCCAAGAAAGTCAGGTCTGTGGCTAAGCCACCAAGTGGTGCAGGTGGCTTCACCTGTTGTTCCACAATGACTACCCTTTCTGTTGTCCTTTGTTATTCAAAGGTTTCTTTTTCACTTGCTTTGAATTAATAATTCCCTTGTATGCATATGTAGATGTGCTGTTACACAATATTACTATTTTATGTAGGTTTTTGTTTTTGTTTGGATTGGTTTTATTTTGTTTTGGTTTTTACCAATGTATGCTTTTCACTAGTAATATCGCAGGGATTTTATGTGCTGAGCTTAAGTTCTAAACTATAGTTTTTCACATATTTTAAATGACTCATTTTATTAAGTTCCATTAATATTTCATTGCAAATATTTGTGAAACTTAAGAAGGTCTGATATATTTATATAACAAAAATTCGTATGTATTTTTTCCAGAAGTTTCTATGTATTCCTCTATAGTCTCTTCTAACTTCTCCTTCATAACCAACTCCTTCTATGATTGCCATAGCACCAGCAGTTTTGTAAGAAGCTTCTATACATTCATTTTATACTGTATTTAATATGAGTGAAATAATATTCTTGATTGTTGCAATCAACATAATTATTTTCAAATTTCATCTGTGTTATAATATATAGTAGCTCTTTGTCCTTTGTGTTGAACAATATTCAATTTCATAGATATATCATAGTTTGCTTATATCTTAGTCATTTGAGTAACACCGAGATTGTCACTGTTATACACAAATTTGTTATGACCATTTATGTACAAATCTCAGTATGCACATATGCTTATATGCATCCATCTATTTGGGGCAAATATCCTTGAGTGGAAAGGCTAAAAGATGTGACAAAGTGTGGTAAATTTCTTTAAAAATTCACTTCATTTTTTTATCAGCTTGAATTTACATCAAGTGAGCAACTTTTACCTATTTTTTTTTAAGATTTATTTTTTATTGGAAAGTCAGCTAGAGAAGGAGAGACAGAGAGAAAGATCTTCTGCCCGATAATTCATTCCCCAAGTGACTGCAATGGCCGGTACTGCGCCAATCCGAAGGCAGGAGCCAGGAGCTCTTCTGGGTCTCCCATGCAGGTGCAGGGTCCCAAAGCTTTGAGCCATTCTGGACTGTTTTCCCAGGCCACAAGCAGGGAGCTGGATGGGAAGCAGGACCGCCAGGGTTAGAACCGGCGCCCATATGGGATCCCAGGTGCATTCAAGGCTAGAACTTTAGCGCTAGGCCACAGTGCCAGGCCCCACCTATTTCTTAACGCAGATTTAGGAGCATGGTGATGCTGTGCACCCAACCCTCCCTCCTGCCCGCAGTTCCTACTCATCTACTTCCTTCCTTCTTTTCTTTTTCTTTCTTTTTTATACATTTTTTTTTAATTTTTACGATGGCACACTTGTGTTTCACTTCGCAGTCACAGGCTTAACACTCTATTAGGTAAAGATATCAATACATGGCAAGTAGAAAATTTAACAAACAAATAGAAAACAGCCCACTCTTCCTTAGGCGTGCAGACAATGGCTATAACCTATAATCAAATTCTACAACAACAATATTACTCATGTAGATTGCTGTTCTTATACTCTGTATGTTGATTATCGTAAAGGAAAACATGATATGGCTTATATGCCTTTGTGCTCTGCATTAGTTACCACAGAGCAGGGAAAAATGCAATATTCATATTTTTTGAAACTGGCTTATTTCACTAAGTTTAATGACTTCCACTTGAATCAATTTAGTTGCAAAAGACAAATTTACATTCTTTTTCTCATATGAGTGCTGTTCCACTGTGCATATGTATCCTCTTTAACCTGTAATCAGATGGTGGTCATATGGGCTGATTCCAAATCTTAGCTGTTATGTATTTATCTCCTTGAATGTCACATTATCTCAGAACTGGAAAGCTCAACTCTCTCCTGAATCTTAAATGTGTGGAGAGAGAGAGATAGTTCTGCATAAGACCACAACTTAAGCAATGATAACAGTATTTCCAGGAGGATCCCAACCAGTACATCCAACATTATATTCATATTACTCTTCAAACTTGATACCTGCGCTCCTGAAGAGATAAATCTACAAGCTATTTCTAACATTTTATTTTTGCTTTGGTTAATGAGATATATCTGCCCTATTAGCACATTATGCGATATTATGTGTTTTTATCTTTTGTTAGAGTGTGTATAGTTCATTTCCCACAGAGTCACCTCGGTAAAGTTTATTTCATCTTAAATTCCCAAAAGAGTTGCTTTATCTCCTTTAATGCATCACTTTACAAAGACTCTTAATCGTTAATGTCTGAAAATAACTGCTTCCTGACATGTAGGTATAGAGAGTGCTGTAAAGTCCAGCATTCTGGGGTCAAGATGTATGTAGAGATGCATACTGCAATGTATCTCCACTTCATGGTATTCTTGCCTCCATTATACAGATCCTCTGGATAAATGAATGCATATGCATGCTTACCTATACATTTATTGAACTTGTATTTTGTAGGGAGGTTGCCTTATATCACACTTACATAACAGAATGATGGACTGGTGACTGTTACTGAGAGACTAAACTATTGTTGCAATACAGGGGGAATCAGTTGTGGAGAGGGTGGTGGTGGATGGAAGTGGAAGCCTCTGAGCCTAAGGATCTGTATCATTAAAATCCTCAAATAGGAACGATTAGAAACTAAATACATATATTTAAAAAAAAGGAAAATGATGGCTCTGCTTCTAAAGTATATACCAGCACCTGAAATATTAACTCCTACAATATTCATTGTATATTTGAAGTTAGTGGATGTGAATGAGCAACCGCAATGTCAACAAATAGATCCACTGAAGAAGACTCAGAGCCTTTGACTGAGAAGTAATTCAGGAGTTCCTGGAGCAAAGGGAAATTAGATGCAGGCCTTAATGAGGCAGAGTAAGTATCATTTTCCGGCTGGTCAGATACCTGAATATGTCACTGTCATAATCAGGTATTAAATTGAAGCTTGAAATCATCTGACGATGTGAGTTGCTTAATAACAGCCTGTGGTTGTGTTTCTTAGTTTTTGGCCTGATATTTCCCTTGACATACAGTGATGTCAAATGCCTCCTGTTTTAAGAAAAATACAGTGATCTCATAATGGGTTAGTTATAGGTAGCCATTCAAATGTTCAGAAATAAGGAATAGTTCCTATAGCACAATCATTTGGCTGAATACTATGTATCCATTACAAATATGGTGTATAATTATGAACATAAGAAACTAATGTATTTCTTATAAGTGAATGGGGTAGGACACAATATTTTACATGCAACATGAGTAAAATTTTATGAAAAACACTCATCACAATGAAAACCAGCAAAGGATAAGTAGAGATCGTGATAGCTTCTGGGTCTTTTCATGGGATTATGTGTGTTTTATTACTGGAATAAATTTCGCAAATTCCCTGTTGCACTCTTTTAAAAATTTAAAACAAAAACGCAAAGTTGAATATACTTTAAACAATCTTCATCACTGGTGGGGATGTACTTGTAAGGGAAAGATTGGACAAAGATTGTTAAAACGTGCCTGTTTGATCAAAGAGAAAGTCATTGCCTTTACTTTGAGATTTGCTTTCCTATTTTAAATATTTCATACTTAGATTTTCCACGTCACATGTCACATACTGGAAATATAAATAGGACTTAAATTATCACAATCCCTCAAGAAAGGGGGAAAAAGGACAAGGAAGAAGCAGTTACTCTTGAAATGTTTTTTCTTCTAATTTTCAACTTATACATACAAGATAATTATAAGAGACTATGTCATGAAGTCTCCAACATTTCGCATCCAGGTTACAGGCAAACTGTCCATCACACTGGAGACTGTAACATTCTTTGTTCAGTATCTTAATACTTCTAGAGTCCGACTCTCATTCATTTCTGCTTTTTTAACGTCATAACAGTCATTTTTTCTACACAATATTTGTGAAAGGCTCTGTGAGGAAAGACCTTGTAAAAGCCAATAATCCCTTTTATACAGATACTATCTCACTAGGCTATAACATTGGAAACTAGTCTCTTAGGTCAGAAAAACCCTTAGTTGTTCATCGAATAATGACAGATACTACACAGGATTCAATTATTCTACAATAACTATGATCATTCCAAACAATTTTTAGGTAGTCCTATTGCAGGGACTTTCAAATTATTCTCTAATTTATGATTTCTAGACTGTATTTGTCACAGCATTAAAACATTTGGTAGCACAGTAAGGATCTTTCATTATAGCAAGAAGAGTATAAATAAGAAGGTAACAGAACACCAACATTTGCATCTCTAGATATTCATGTTTCTTTCAATATGAGAAAACTTCTTTTGACATTGTGATATAAATACTTCTATTTGTCATTGATGTGACTTAAGATTAATTAGAATTATGATATGTATAATGTATATAAACAGAAGTTTACTAAAGTACAATAGGTTTATAACTTAAAATAAGTTGATAATCACAATGCAAAAGTTTTGTACTTCTGGAAATTTTTCTCTTTGTTAACTATCTTTATAGTTCATCAGTTAAATATAATTCTCAATTCCTTTGAATAACATGCAAGGACTGTGGCAAGCTCTCTGAGCCCTTGGCATCATACATATTGAGATATAAAATGAACTGACCACATTGCATCAATTTTTAACATTTGTTAATTTACCTTTGGACAATTGTCAGGTTGTAACTGTCATCAAAATATTGTTTTAAAACCACCATAAAATAATTTTTTAAATATTAGTTTAGAGATCACAAATCATCAGTTGATGGTTAAAAAGAATAATGCTACATAGAATTGAGCCATGTTGTCAAACATAATGTAGAGCTTGTGTTGTCTGGCAATTATTTCCTCAAAATCATATTGCATATAGGACATTTTAGAAATTTTCAAAATACCCACACTAATTTTAAGTGTTGAAAAGTGCCTGTTTCCAATTAGTTTTATAGGACCAAATATCTATTAAACACCTAGTTAAGTATTTTTATAAAGGAAATTTATAATCACTTTAAGTTCCCATAAATACATAAATACTGGACATGGCTTTGTTAGCTTTTTAAATTTTATTTCCAAGCCGAAGAAAATAATTCCACTAAAACTACAGGGAGCAAAGTAGGGAGGCAGAAGTAATTATAGAACTGGAGCACGTCCAAAACCCTGGGACCAGCATCCTGATTATTGGAGCATCATTTTTACAGCCACAAGTGATTTTAGATGAGTCTAATCTATCAGTTCCTGCTTCCTCAAAAGGCCTCTTCAAATTCCTGTTGGAACAATGGCCACCTGGTAAGATAAACACAAATTTTCTTTTCACCTTGATTAACTTCCCAAATCCAAGTGAAGCTGTATTCCTGATTCCTTAGGCAAACTAAAATAGCTAGCAATACAAATTATTCTGTCTTTGTTGTTTCGGAATGGCCTAAGACAGTTATCCATATTCAGATGACATTTGACAGCCCGTACACTGGGTAAATAAAAGCTATGATACTGACTTTAAAATGAAGGGCTGAACTCTATGGGTTAACCAAATTTTAAATCTAGAATTAGATTTCCAATTAAATTAGATTTTTACTTTGTACTAGTACCATCAATCGCATTCAAGTTAGAAACATGTGCAAACAAGATAGCTGTAAGAAAATTATTTTACTGCAGTTTCTAGAAAGTGACATTGAAGCTATAGACAAAAAAAAAAAAATTGAAGCCTTCTCTGGACATATCTAAAATGAAATCTGTAAAGAATTGCCATGTTAATGAGTCATGCAAAATGTGGTAAAGAGTACCCTGAGTCTTCAGGGTTGTTTTTTTAATACCCCAATTCAGTCAGAGACAAAAAAGAACTTACAGAGCACTGGAGTTACTGAAACAACATTCAGTCTCATACAGGCAGTGAATGTGGGAGGTCAGCTCTAGATCCCTGCCTGCTTAGCCATCGTGGGAAGCCATAGGCACACAGTACACCACCTCTCCTGGGGAAACCCTGACAGCAGTTGCAACTAACTGAATCCCCAGCCTGGCCTGCTCACTGGGCAAGTAGCGAGAGCAATGCACTGTTCCCCAGTCTCCCTTCTCTCTGTCTTTATCAAACTGTGCTAGGATTTCCTTGGTCCTTTCCTCCAGAAAGTCAAATGTTACACTCATCCTGTTTTGCATCCTACAACAAGTTTGCCCTGACACAGCTTCCTGCCCTGTGTGCAGAACATGACCTATGATAACCATGCCTACCAGTCAGTCACGGTGTCTTTGCTAGGTGGGAGTAGTGTCAGTACCACTCTTCTGCCTGCACACTCTCTCTGCTGTATGGAAGCCTGCAATTTCTTTCAAGTAACAGGACACCCCTCATCACTGGTATGTCTCTGGTGGTTCTGCTGCAGAACACTGTCATCTCACCTCTCAGTGGTCTCGGGGCCTGCTGGACAGAAGACCCCTGAAAAGTTTGGAATATCAGAAAACACTACATTATTTTCTCAGTTTCTAAATATTTCAGCTCTGAGTGCTATGAACTATATGTATTGACAAGTGACTCAGAACCTTCACAATGATCAAGTGAATTAGTGAGTAAGCAAAAGATTTCCAAGTTCCAGCAAAAAATTCAACCTGATTTATAGTCTAATGACAAAAGAATAATTGTCCCAAATCATCTTCACTCAAATTCTTTCTTGGAAATTATCAGGGGTAATAGAGTTCCTAAAAAGTATTTAAATTTTTACAATGGAAGAGGACAAATGTTCCTACCAATTCACACTTTCATTACCAAGTCACTGTTTATGTGGTAATTCCAAATACATAAAATTGGTTCTGGCCTAGTGCAAGTCATTCTGCTCCAAGCATAAATCTTTGCTTGCTTTCATGTGAAGGAAGGGCATAAGTTAGCTATCATGAAATTGTAGCAATACTTTGGATACATTTCTCAAAGCAAACATTGAGTTGTAACTGATTATAGAATTTCACCAAGGAAAAGACAATTGAATACATTTTAGAACATTCAGAGTTTCATTGCATGCATTTTTTATTTCATTAATACAGAAAGCTGTCAGTTCCATGCAGTATATTCAGGAGATGTTGGCATCATACAGGGTTGTATTTTTTGTAAGTTTATTTCTTTACCCTGATTTATTTTAAAGGAGAAAACAAAAAACACAGAGAGAGAGAGATCTTCATCTGCTGTTTCACTCCTAAAATAGGGAGATAGGCCTCCACGTAAACCTCCTACATTGGTGGCAGATAATACAAGTCGTTGAACCATCATATACTCACCGTACCTACCAAGATGTAAATTAGCTGGATGCTTGACCAGAAGTAGAGTTAGGACTCTTAATCCAGACGCTCAAACATTTATTGTGGGCATCCTTCTTCCTGCCTCATCTGTTACAGCACAATATCCATCATCAAATGCTGTGTCATTTGTTAAAACAGTAACCTATTTTTTTAAAAAAAAACATTTATTTATTTTATATTACAGCTCCACAGGCTCCGAGAGTTCCCAGCCCCCGTTCGCCTCCCCTCATTGATTTCTCTAAATGACTACAACAGTATAGTCCTTCTAAAACAGTCATAAGTTCATCATTCTGCTATTTAACTGTGTCATGTCATTATAGATATAGACAATGGCAGAACAGTAACTTCTTATGCTAGTATTCTTTTATTTACCTTCTTTGTCAAGTAGTATATTGTATCATGTCACATAATGCTTGTAATTTAAGTGATTTTATTGGCTTTGACATTAAGAAAAGGAAAAAAATAAAATTTGCATTATTTTGAGGATTAAACAACACATAAGACTGAATAATGCACAAACATTAAGTAATGCAATAAGATTAAGTAATATATAATATAAATGTTACTTTAATTTTCATATTTTGTTAGAACCTTTGTGTCACTGATAGCAGTCTTACAAACACCAAGAATCCCAAGAAATGTGCTTGTTCCTAAATTTGGCATAAAAATATCCAACAGAAAATAAAACATGAAATTCCTCTGATAAAATAATTTATCCAAAAAACCAATCCGAAGAATACAGGAAAGGAAAAGTGTAAGCACACATTTCTATTGAAGATTATATGTGAAATTTACTGTTTAACATAGCCAGGTGCAAGTATGCATTTTGGCTCACTGGATTAAGCCACTGATTGGGATGTGGACATCCAAAGTCAGAGGCCAGTTCAAGTCCTAGCTGCTTGCTTCAGTTTGTTTCTTGCCCCTGGACCTAAGATTGTGGTAGGAGACAGTTCAACACCTTGGGCTATCGGTATGGGAAGATAGTTCAGAATTGGTAGCTCTTGGCTTCAGCCTGGCCCTGTCCCAGTTGTTAGGCTGTTAGGGAGTCAGCCAGAAGATATTAAATCTTTCCTTTTCTCTCTCTCTCTCTTTCAAAGGGATAAACTGACTATCTCTGTGTTTATATTCCATTTCCAACACATATTTCAGTGGTACACTATTAGGCTGAACATTTTCTGTAATAGATTTTCAGAACAGAACATGTGAATTCTCCATATTTCATTTTATTTTATTCTATTTACGTACTTACTTTGAAAGACAGAAGCAGGGAGAGAGCGAAAGAGGGAAGAAAGAAGAGAGTGAGAATCCTCTGTCCGCTAGGTCCAGGACTGTTCCAGATGTGTCAAGAGCCCAGAGCTCCATCCAGGTCTCCCATGTAGCTGGTAGAGGATCAAGCCGCTTTGGTCATCATCTGGCACTTTCCCAAACACACGAACGAGAAGATAGATTGCAAACAAAGCTGCTGAGGCTTGGATCAGTCTTTGTTTATTTTTTTAAAATTTATTCATTCACCTCCTTACTTATTTTAAAGGCAGAGACAGAAACTGAAATGATACATGGAGACAGATCGCCCATCCACAGGCTCACTGACTCAATTTCAACAGTCAGGGCTAGACTACACTGAAGCCAAGTAGCCTGAAATTGAGTTCCTATCAACATTTCCCCAGTGGGTGTCAGAAACTCTTGTATATTCATTACCTATTGCCTGTGTGAGTGTGTGTGTGTGTGTGTGTGTGTGTGTGAGAGAGAGAGAGAGAGAGAGAGAGAGAGAGAGAGAGAGAGAGAGAGAGAGAGAGACAGAGACAGAGATCAGGAAGCTAGAATTACAAGCTGAGCAAGGACTCTAATTCAAACACTTCAATAGTAGTTGCAGACATCCCAAAGAGCATCATAAGGGGTTTTTCTAAACACCTGCCAGTCGCTGGTTATGGTAAATGGTCATGGCGACTCTCCCTGCTAATGCACACTCTAGGAGACAAAAGGCGATTGTTGAAGTATTTAGCCCGCACCATGTGTTGGCTGCCAAGCGCAACGGAGAGGAGCGACTGGGTAAACGAGCTGGGTCCACTTCAGACTCCACACGTCACTCAGGCCTCAACCCGGAGCAGAGAGGGGCTGCAGGAGCTAGTTATGTCCAGCCTGGCAGGATTCCAGCCAGCCAATGGCACACCTGTACAGACGTTCCTTACCTAACTAGGACACAGGTAACCCTTTCACCAGGCCCCATGTCCAGAAGAGTATAAAACTCCCCGGCACATCTCTTCGCTTTCTCCTCCTCTGCACGCTGTGTGGCTGGCCCAGGAATGGATTTTCCAATAAAGCCTCTGTTACAACTTTGGACAGCTTGCTGATACTATTTCTCTAGCCAGCAATTGGCAGCCATGTAACATTATGCAAACTGGACACTCAGCTTGAGCTCTGGACTGCTAGAGTTAGTTTATCCCAACCTGGCTGTACAGGGGTCAGGGAGTGAAACGGAGACCTCAAGATCTCACCTTTCTCCCTCTTGCCTGCCACATCTACCTCTTTCTTTCCTTTTCAAATACAATGAAAGCAAATATATTTTTAACATTAAAACGAAAATTGGCATAACATAGTTTTGCTGACCACCCATCAGCTACCAGCGCAAAGGAAAATGGAGATGAAATAACCACATGCCCACTTAAGTGAAGAACAAGGGCCACGTGTGATGAATAAAATGTCTTCCAAAAAAGAAACTTTATGCAGGTGCAAACTGGTACATTTTTAAAAATTTAAATGATACTGTAATTTTCAAGTATTCCAATTTGAGTACTAAGGAATTAGGTTGTCAGACACTAATAGAGACATTGTTGCTTAAAGTACTATGGTTCAAATAAAGCACCTGTAGCATTTTCTGAAAATGAGATTGAATTACAGAGGAATATTCATTTGTCTTAGATAAAATTGCTTCCACAGAACAATGCTTTTAGCAATCAAGTCGGCAGTGATGCAAATAAAAGAACTTAAGATGTGTGCTCATGTAGTTAAGGAAGTAGATAACTTTTGAGGAATAGCTTTTATAATACTAAGCAAAGAAAAAAACATAGAATTCTTTTTTATATTTCATTTTTATTCCTAAAAGGAGCTACATAATATTTTGTTTCTATTGCTATTCTCTTTCAGTTTTTCATCTTGGGATCATGATGGACTCCAATCTCCCCAGAATGGAAACGTTTTTCATAAGCAGAATGAAGTAAATCGCAGCAAGATATTAGCAGTTATAAATATCATTTGAAATTACAAAGGTCCAAATGTTTTATGCACATGGTTCCAAGTGCCTGCATACATGCACCTGAGTTCGTGGGTGGGTGTGTAATTTTTTGCTTCTTATTAAGTAATCATATTCATGTGGCCACCATGAAAGACAGGATGGAAAACAGTCTCATCAGAGAAATTCCAACCACAAGCATCCCCAGGCAACAATCTATACTCATTTCTGTTATTTTCTCACTTGAATTATACTGCACGAATAGAATAGTATTGCATATACTACTTGGAGATTGGTTGTTTACCCTTAACACAACTTTCTGAAATTATCTATCCATGTTGTTGTATCAATAGGTTCCATAATGCAGGGTGGTATTTTTTTAAAGTTGTGTTAATTTACTTGAAAGACAGAGAACACAAGCAGAGCTTCCAGACTATCCTGACATGAAGATGGTACCATTTGAAAGTAACTCACTGTAGTGCAGTTTTCAGTTTGTGATGGCTACAAATAATACTATTACAAGTATTTGTGATTAAGATTTATGTAAACAGGATGACATTTACAAGTAACAAATGCCCAATAGTGTAATTTCTGGACCATATGAGCAACATATATTTAATGTTTAAAGAAAGTACAAACTGGTTTAGGAGTGACCATTCCATTTCACATACCTTGATGTAACTCTTAAGTGGCCCACTTTCTCAACATTCATAATCAGTTAGTGTCACTGAATTTTAAACTTTAATTCAGAATTATAAGGTAAGCATATCTTATGTTGATCTTTATGTGTATTTAATAGGTGATAATGTTGGACATATGTGACAGCCTGTTTTCCATCTGTATTTCATATTCAGTGAAATACATGTTTAATCATTTTACCATTTTTTTCATCACATTTTTGGCTTGCTTCATGTGAGTGCTTTTACTAACTTTTGGAAATTCTTTATAATCTGAGAATATTAGCTCTCCGTCAGATGTACAATTTTAATATATTCTTTCCCCAACATATGCCCTTTTTTATCCTATACACAGTATTTTTAGGTAGGCTAAATATTTTAGGTTAGATATCATTTAATTTGTCGAACTGTTGTTTTGTATAATATGCTGTTACTTTTAATCCTAAGAATTTTTCAAGCAGCCATGGTTTCTAAAGTTTCCTTCAGTTTTTATCTATTTTTTTTTTTTTAGTTCTGGATTTATATTTAAGTCTGTGACTCCTGTTGAGCTAAATCTTATAAATGTATGAAGTTTGAGTTGATGTTGTGTATAATTTGTGGTAAAACAGATGGAACTGAAGGATGTCCAGTTAAGTGAAATAAGACACAGAAGGACAGACAATGCATGATCTCCCTCACATGTGGAAGCTATCCTACAAAAACAAAGTATGAGCATCACTACTGAAGTCGGCTGACACGATCTCCGTAACAGCCTGCTAGGGACGTGCACGGGTGGGCTTCCCAGCTGACATGACTAGCACAGCGGTGTCAGGTGGCTACAACTGTTTCACCATGGAGGAAACCACAGCCCGTGATCAGTATTAGTGCCCACACCCAGCACTGTCTAGGCCTTTGTGTTGCAGGGATTGAAACCTGTGCAATACATCCCTCACACACTAAGTAAACTTCCTAAGTAGACAGTGTCATTTCTTCTCAGACAACTACAGGATAAGTTATCACAACTCTTGGCATTTTTCTGGTTCGAGCCTTGTGACTGAAGCATTGTTGATGCTGGCCTAAGAGACATGGACCATCCTGAACATTCTCATTTTAAAGAACTAGGATAACTAGTGTTTGTTTTTTTTTTTTTTCATGAGAAATCTCATCCACTTGGCGTTCAAAGTATCATGGCATTAGGAAAAGACAAAGGCTAGTTTGTATGAGATTTGATATTAATGCATTTGACCCTATACTGCCTCCTGCCACTACAACCTATGTTTCAGGGGACTGACCCATCAAGAAGGTAAACACTGCCAAGGATGTGCAGAAAACACTGCTGCTTGTCACAAGTGCATCTTGTTGAAGTAACGGTGATTGCCTGAAGATTTGGTAAACATTCTCACAAATGTAAAACGTAAAATTTACTTTCCCCATTCATTGCTATGGTAAAGAAAAAAAATTAATGGTACAAAGTTTGAGCTGATACTCTACATTATTTGTTGAAAAAAAATGAGTCTTCCTTCATCCTTGTGCCCTTTACCTTTATAAAAATCAGTTGTATACGTTTATGTGAATCAATTTAGGGATTCTATTATTTCTTCTTTTGGACTTTTTATCTATTGCTCCACAAAAACACACTGTCTTAATATAAATGGGCTGTAATGTGAGGTAAAGATATTCTTTGTGACATTTAACCATTCCAGACTATATTTACTTTAACTAAAATATTTATTAATAAATAAAATTTATCCTTTTGGCCAGCATCATGGCATAGCAATTAAAGTTGCTGCCTGAGTGCCACCATCACATATGAGCACTGGTTCAAGTCCCAGCTGCCCTATTTCTGATCCAACTCCCTGGCAACGGCCGAGGAAAAGGAGTGAAAGATGGACCAAGTATGTGAGTGCCTGATACTCAAATGGGAAACCCAGGAGAAGTTTCTAGCTGCTACATATGGCCCAGACTTGCCCTGGCTGCTGAAGCCACTTCTGGGGTGAAGGAGTGGATAAAAGATGTGTGTGTGTGTGTGTGTGTGTGTGTGTGTGTGTGTTCTTCTACTTCTCTTTGTAACTCTGATTTTCAAGCAAATCAACATTTAAAAATTAGAAAAATTATCCTTAAGTATCTTCAAAAGTTTTGAACAGTCCTAATCCTATGCATTTCTATTTCTTTGTTAAAATAAACATCTTTGTGTCAAACAATATTGATGAGATTTTGATACAAGTTTCATTATACTTATAAATCTGGGAAATAAATATTAGCATGTGAAATATTCCAATTAGTGAAATTCTCCACTTATATAAGAACTTTTTACTGATATTTTAAAAACTGCACAGCACAAATACTATGTAGTTTTTTGTTACACTTGTGTCTATTTTGTATTCCTCAAAGAATTGCTGTGCTTGTATTTAAATTTTGATTTTCATGAGACTTGTGCTTGCATGCATAAATTCAATTGATTTTAGTATTTTAATATGCTATAATCTTACTTGACTAACTTATCATTACTTTTCTAATATACAATTTTAGAACAGGACAGCCAAGTTTATAAAAGGTACAAACATTTCCTACACACTTGCCAACACACACAAAATCCCACTTCAGAGTGATACCTTTGGTGCAATTGATGGAGCAACGCTGATGATGCATTGTCACAGAAGTCCTCAATATACACTATGTTCATTTTGGGTGTTGTACATAATATGGTTGTGGACAAATCCATAACCATGTAATAAATTGCATAGATTTTTCCATTGTCTTAGGAATTCATAATATATAATGTTTTGAATAATTCAAGATTTTTAGGTTTTGAATAATTCAAGATTTTTTTTTTTTGCTTAGTAGTATGAATTTAAGCTTTGTCCATGGATTTACACGCTGTGGTACTTCATTTCTTATCAAAAGTAATATTTCCTTGTTTGTGTGTGCCACAGTATCTTCACTCATCTACTAAAACACATCATGATTCTTCCTACTTGGTGCAGCATAAATAAAACTGCTACAATATCTGTGTGTAGATCTTTGTGTGAACATGTTTTTCAGCTGCAAGGTACGCAATTGGTAAATCATATGGTAAGAGTCAGTTTGGTAGGGAAACACCAAATTCATATTCAAGGTTGCTATAAAATTAGGCATTCCTGCCAGCAATGAGAGTTTCTGGTATTCCAATCTGTACTAGCATTTGCACAATTTTGTCAATATTCTGAGTTTTAATCATGCTAATGGATACGTACTTCATTATTCTAATTTGCATGTTCCTGATGACATATAGTATGGAACATATTTTCATTTGTTTATCTGCCATCTGTATTTTGTCTTTGGTGAGATGCATGTTAAAGTCTTCTGTTCAAATTTTAAATGCTTTTTTCATTTTCTTGTTGCAGAGTTTCAAAAATCATTTGTATATTTTGGAGAACAGTCCTTTGTTAGATAGGTAGATAGATGATAAATTTTGATAGATGGATATAATTATGCATTTATAAACAGATTCATATATCCTCCCTATGTATGCGTCTTTTCTATTAACGATGCTTAACATATATCAGAATTCTAAGATTTTAATAAAATTCAGCTTGTCCAATTCATTCATGGAGTGTACTTTTGTCATTTTTTTCTTAAGATTTATTTCACTCTTTTTATCGGAAAGGCAGATATACAGAGAGAAGGAGATGCAGAGGGAACGACCAGAAGCCAAGAACCAGGAACTTCCACCTGGTCTTCCTCTTGGGTGTAGGTCTCGCCAAGCTTGATTGGCTTTCCAGACCACAATCAGAGAGCTGGTTGGGAAGTGGAGTAGTTAGGACACAAACCGTTGCCTATATGGAATCCCAGCAAATAGAAGGCAAGAATTTAGCCACTAGCCTATAGCTCATTAATAGCCATTTCTGAACTCAATCTCTAGACTTATACATTGTATGCTGAGTGTCCCCATCCATTTTCAGATAAATTTAATAAAGAGTAGAAAGTCCATGTGAAGATATCCAGTTGTTTCAGCAACATTTCTTGAAAAAATTGTGCTGTCTCCATTTTTATTACTTTTTTCTTCAGGAAAGTAAGCTAATTACATTCATGTGAATCTATTAGGAGCTTGATTTATTAATGTAAAATAAGTTCCTTTATAAATACTTGGAATGCTTTAAGTAAGCAATTTTACTGCCTGTACATAGGGACAGTTTTGTTTGTTTGTTTGTTTTCATTAGAGAGAGACAAAGAGAGAGTATATGTACCGAACATAGACTATCTACTTTTATTAAAACTTAAGGGAGAAACATTAAGCATTTTATCCATAACTATGATGTTAGTTGTACATATATGCAGATATCACCATCAACTTAAATAAGTTCTTTATTTTTAATTTTCTGGCAGTTTTAATATGAATAGGTTTCAGATTTTGTCAAATGATTTTTATGTAACAGTTGATTATCATCACAGGATTTTCTTGCATCTCCATGGATATGATGCTAACACAACTTGATTGCTTTTTGAATATGGAAACAGTCTCATAGAGACTACATGACTGCATGTTATTTCTTGTTACTGTTCCTCGGTGGTCTTTGTTGTTGCTGATGCTGATATTGTTGTTGTTGCTGTCAAGAATTTCACAGCTAACTTCTTGGGAGATTTCAGTCTGTAGTGTTTCCATCCTGTCTTTTCTGTATTATACCTTTAAGTTGTAGCTTTAGCAACTAAGTTAGGAGGAAGTTCCTTTGATTTGATTTCTTTCCAAAAAGACTCTGTGTAATTGTTGTATTATTCATTTATGTGAATTCTCAAGTAAATGCACATGGTCCTAGATATTTCTATTTGGAATAATTCAATTACAAATTCAACTTCATGAAGTATAACAGGACTAATAAAAGTAATTTTCTCATTAATTAGGAAAAACAGTTATTATTCAAATGCTTCTGGGGCTTCTTATATCTTCTATTTCTTCCTAAATTTGATAATATGCATATTTATTCATGTTATGCTTTTATTTCTACATATTTTAAATTTTATTTACTTTAACTAAAGAAGCACACTTTAGATTTATTTATTCATTTTAATTATTTATTTACTTCTTTTTTCTAATTTTATTTTTACTGATTTTTTGTTCTGATTTTGTCTTACACTTGCATTTGGCTTATTTTGGTCTTAATTTTCTAGTTTCCTGAAATAAGAAATTACTATATGGATTTGAGACCTTTTCTCTTTTTAATAATTCTTCACTGACATAAATATATTTCTCAAAAATTATATAGGTAACACTCTACTTAACACTTTGCACTTTCATCTTTTATTTAGTTTTACTATTTCTTTAGATCTTTTATATTTGCTCTGTGTGTGTGTATGTTTCCATGTGTTTGGAGATTTTCTTGTTTGTTTTTGAAGATTTTTTTCTAGTTTGATTACTACAATCATAAAACACAAATTATATGATTGTAATTCTCTAAGGCCTGTTTGCCTTGTGACTTGGATAGCTTCTATTTAGAAGGGAAATCTATTCTTTCTTTGTGGTACACAAGATGATGCAGGCATCCTAGAGTACAAACCTTGAGAAAACTACAGCAAAAATATACCGAAAAAAAAAATTTTTTTGGTGGAGAAATTGGAAATGAGGTTGAATCCAGAGTCTAAGATAGGTGACAATGTTTGCATGATTCCACAACGCCCTCTACTTTGTCTATCCTGAAGGGAAATTGTCCAATGCTGAGTACATGCCACTCAAACCACGCACTAGAAGAGAAGAGACTTACCACTGTTACTGGAAAAGCTGACCAATTAAGGGGAAAAAACCGTTTAACCCCCAAAGGTAGCTGCGAGTCAGGAAATCTTCCCAACTGTTCGGTTCTTTGCTTGAGGTCAGATTAGTGCATGAGCTTATCTCAAGTTTACTTACCTGTTTCAACATGGAAATTTTGTGAGCTTCTTCTTGTGTGTAAGTCTTGAATTTGAATGCTGTCTCCTTCACAGAACTGATGTAGACAAGGATGTGATTTCTGGTGTATTCATGTGAGAAGCAATATTCAAGTGACTCTCAGTCCATCGGATTGTAGTTATTGGGCTTTTTTCAGTTATATGTAGCTGTCCATTTTTATGTGGGGCTCTTTAAAAATTAAAAAAAAAATGCTTCAAGGGCATCATCTACTCTTAAATTTTAACAAAAATATTCATGCTAATAATTTCATTTTATTATGGAGAGTCAATCAAAATTCATCTTCTATACACCAACTTGTTTTACCAGAGGATATGTAAATGGTCTCAATGTTGTTGCAACTTTTCATCTACGATAGCTATAACTTCCATACTCTGCTGCTCTATTTCTATATCTAAAAACAAAATTGCATATGCTACATAATTCTCATGTTTCAGAAAAGGAGAAATTAGCCTAGAAGAATTCACAAGGTGACATTGTATTATTTAAAATACTAAGATGCAATTTTTCTGTACATTTTATTTTTAGAAAATTTTTAAAATTATTTTGATTATTTTCCCTTGATACTGTTTTGTAGGGATACAGATTCTCCAACTTCTCTTCCCTTTCAACTTTTCCAGTTTCCCTCCCACCATTTCTCCCATATTATTACACTATTAATTTCCTATAATGAGTTACAAGTTGAACATTCAGCTATTGACAAGCATCATGGCATTATAGGTATGGACAACTGCAGAAAATCTAGCATTATATTATTGAAGTATATCCGATGGGTTCACAGGGACTCCTCCTTTTATTTGGAGTGAAGATGCACGTGGCAGTTATCTTCATTCTCTCTAGGCAAGTCTCCATTATTCAGTACATCTATTAGAATATATGCATATAAACTTACCTGCACATTTTTTTGTTTTGTATTTTGCCTGAATGTTACCTTACATCAGCGAGACATGAGATATTTGTCCTTTGTGGGCTGGTTTATTTCACTGAACATAATGCTGTCCGTTTAGGGCCATTCTGCTACAAATGGTAGGATTTCTACATATTTTAACAAGCCGTTCTATAACAGCACTGAAAGATTCAGCTAAATGTTTAAATTCATGTACTAATGAAGTTACCTAAATATTATATCACAGTCAACAATTAATTTAGATTTTAATATTCACTAGAAATTGAAAGCATTTATAATTTTACCATTGCATCAATGAGGTTTTATATTTGAAGACACTGGTTTTTGATTTTAGATTTTTTTTTTAATCAACAGCTTTCTAAGAATTTTTTTAAACTCCCTGTATTAAATCTTGAAGTAGCCTGGAAATTGTTGTTTAATATTGAACATCCACAAAGTGCTCAAATCAGTTCATCTTCTCTGAAGTGGATACATCTCTAAGAGGGTGAACGACAGTAGCTGAGCTGCAAAAAGTGAAAATGAAATTGTCATGTTTAATCATTTCCCTTCCTGAGAAGAGAGATATAAGCATGTGAAAATGGAATCACTCAAGTCAGAATTAGGCCAACTGCTGTGACTAATATCTCTATGATGAAACAAGCTTGTTCATTTTGTATTTCAAGCATCTAGTTCAGTGGATAAAACATAATAGATACCACCCAAAACTTCCTTCTTAGAAGAATGAATGAGTCAATGGTTAGAGAGAGTGGTGAAGGAACAAGTCTCCATTAAAGTGCTGAACATCACAAAATATCCAATAATACAAATAACCAGGCAATCATTTTCAGGTTTCAAAGGATTCCAAAAAGGTGTGGGGCAGAATTTAGGCACTAAAAGAAGGTAGCAACATGTAGAAATAATAACTAACCTATTAGTCTTAAGAGGAAACATCATGAAAAAAAACACATGAACATTAAATCCTGAGCTTAAAATAACAAGCAAGAATCAAGAAGACTGAGCAAGAAATACAAGTGAAGCAATTTATTGAGAATGGAATTAAGTGTCTTCTCTCTTGACCCTTCACATCCGGTAAAGGCTGAATGCTGAACACCCCAAAGGTGTTAATAAGTCAACACTACCAGATACAAGGAGAAATTTCCTAGGAGCAAATAATAGTAAGGAATAACTATATATTCTATAGGTAGGTTAGCAACTAATCAAGCAGCTGTATGCTCAACTTAGTATTTATAAGCCCAATAATGAAGCTAAATAAATGATGTAATTTCACAATATTTCACTTAAATATTCAAAAATTATTTTTTTGTAGGAGGAAGAACAAATAATTTCTATCTTTATTTCTGATGCAAAAGCATTTGATTATCTTCTATTTACATAAATATCCATTATGTATGTGTCGATATATGTAGGTATATATATGATAAGAATGTAACATTCTGAAGATAAATCAGCATATTCACATTGTACTGATTCTAAGCCAAGCCTAGAGAATACCACAAGAGATGTACAATCAGATAAGTGGAGGTTAAAATTTTTTAAAAAATCAGAAAAATTGAAGAGTGGTATAATATATGAACAAAGAGAATATGTGTCCATGTGTTTACAGTGTAATAAGTGTGTATAAAATGTGTTCTTGATTTACGGATTTCATCGCAAAGTACAGAAATTATGAAGAAAGGTATTTTCGTAATGTTAAACAGTAAGAGCTGCTAAAAAATGAACAGGTTTCCTTTACTGGAGATCATGTCTACCTTTTACTCTAGGTGAGATTTGCACTAAGTCTAGATAATTGCCTCAACAATATTCTTTGCCTTTTTTGGTAAAGAAGCATATTAAATGAAGAATGACTCAGTACTCTGTATTTGGAGGTATTCTGTATGATATTTCTAGACTTTATTCATTTGAAGTGATTTTTTACCTTAGCGGGCTACCAATTTCTATCAAACTAGCAGCCGTGTTATGTAAGCAGTAGCCTTATACTGGACTGAAAATCTACATAGCTCAGTTCATGTAAGTATTATTCATATATAATTATTTCAATACTATGTCTGTAAATACAGTTTTTCGTAGTTTGTAATATGCTGCATGGTGCAGACTGTCTTGTTTTTCCTTTTGTGTATTTCACCCGCTTTTCCAAATGTTAACCTCAGTGTCTGAATAGACAATGACACTATAAATAAAAGAGCATTATAAAATACTGATAGTACTTAGTTTGGGTTAAAACAGAACTCTGCAGAACATAGTTCATTATATTGTAGAGTTGAGTCTATTCGTATTTCCAATTTTCAACAATTAAAATGTGAGGCAATAATGTGTAAAAACTCTGAAAATTGGAAAGATATCCTGTGAGTTCCTTGGGGACCAGCAAGGCACTAAATAGAACCCTGAAGTAACTCATTGAATTGTGAAGAGCAAGCTATGACAACTTGTGTAAGCAATTTAGACACCATTGTCAGTTTGCATGCCACTTATATGTGATTTGGACACAGATCAGTACAAGGTTATTCTATTCAGGTTTTCAAATGCCAGTTAAATTGATAACTATCGTTAATGAATGTGAGGTTATGCCTTCCAAACCCTGGTAAATTACCTATTTCGAATCCAAATAGCTACTGCAGGAGTATAAAAATAAGACTTGCTTCCTCTTGCAGAACCAAATATGTTCATCTCTATAGTGTCAGAACTGATATAGCAATGATAATTACAGTTTTAGCTGGTGGGTGGTCAATTGCTGTGAAATGGAAAAAGTCAGAACCAGTTCAGAAAATCTTACCATGCATGGTGTATTTTGCTCACATTTTAAATGAACAAAATTTGTAGACACTTTTGCTACAATGTCTGTTTTAGCCATCCATTCAACAAATTATTCAGACCTCTCAGTTGTGGTGTTCTGATAAATTTTACCAGGAGAGCTAGTAAAAAAAAAAAAAAAGAAAAAAATAAATTTGGAGAGGTTTTCAAATTTGGTTCCACTTGAAATCACATGATTTATACAGTTTTAGATAGAATTGTACTTCTTTAGGATATTTGAAATAGTTAGCTTTATATGGTTTTTGAAAAATAGTATTTATTAAAGTAAGACATCTAGATATAAAACTGCAGAAATCTTTTAAAATAGAGTAGTCACAATTAAATGAAATGCATGTAAGAGTCATCTTAACAATTCTATATGCAGACTCTCCTCAGAGACATCTTTCACTTACTTAACATTATTGTAAATAAGTACAACTTAGCAGTGAATAGGCACCTGTTCTTTAGAACAGCACTAAAAAACCATATGTTTACATTACCATGACTTTCCTCCATTTCAAAATTGACAAAACATTTTAGGCTATAGAAATTCCATAATCAATCAAATGAGATTTCAAAATAGATTTTTAAAATAAATAACCAGAAAAATAAATGAATAAATTGCCATATTGGAACTATTTTAACATATATTTATATAACATATTATAATAAAGATTTGAATGAAATAATTTTTTTAAGATTTAGTTTTATAGGAAAGGTAGATGTACAGAGAGGAGGAGAGAAAGGAAGATCTTCCATCCTATGGTTCACTCCTCAAGCGGCCATAACGGCCAGAGCTGAGCTTATCAGAAGGCAGGAGTCAGGAGCCTCTTCCAGGTCTCCCATGTGGGTGCAGGATCCCAAGGCTTTGGACCATCCTCGACTGTTATCCCAGGCCACAAGCAAGGAGCTGGATGGGAAGCAGAGCCTCAACGATGTGAACCATTGCTCGTGTGGGATCCCTTTATGTGAAAGGCAAAGATTTTAGCCACTAGACTACCACTCTGGCCCAAAATAATATTTTAAAAGTGTCAAAAACTTGCCATAGGTCCTTAATGTTGTAAAGTGTCATTAACTTGGCATGATTAATTAAAGTTTTACATCAAAAATTGAATAAAAGCATACAACAAAAGGAACTTGCAATGTGCATGATTATTTTTGGCATTTTGGTAAAATAAGGAAAAGATAATTTCCTATAATTTAATAATAATTTATTATCCTATAACAGTCAATTTCATTGTTTTTTGATAATCTAACTTCTGAATTTTTCTCCTCAAATGAAGAGTTTACAATAACATGAGTTTGTAGAGTTGTATACAGTAAAAAGTAATAATAGCTAGATAGGCAGATAGACAATTAGTTGATGCTGTTACAATTGCTTTATTGTTTATTCCTTAATATTATACATTTTATTGAGTAAAATATACACAATATCATTTTCATCAATCCTACAGGTTATAAAAAGGAAAACAAATAACTGCAGCATTTAAGAATATAAGCAACTTTTTGTAGAAACTTGATTGGATATCTTTGTTGCTCAGACTTATAAAAATGAGCAATTCTTATTAAATACATAGCTTTTATGTTCATACTCAGAGAATTCACCACTTGCCTTCTTTCTGGTTCATATGTGTTTATAGCAAAGGGAATAAACACTACTCATTAACGCTGAGTCTGAGATAAATGTTATATAGCTCTGAGTATGAGATAGAAAACATAACTTTTGGCATTTTCTTTTTTAGCACTGTAGTAATATATAAAATACTTTTATATCATGGTCCTTTCTTGAGGGAACAAAAGATAGCCAAGGACAAGGAATCTTTCTTTTCTCATTCTTATGATTTATGACTATAATAAACCTGACTATACAATAAAAAACATTGTTCTGAGAAAATGCACAGTGTCATATCAATATACTCACTAGACTGATTTCATAGCAATAAAGTGTTGCAACACCCTATAAATTAAGTTTCCTAATCATATGCTCAAAAGCATCTTCCTGACCATGGTGAAGACACACTACATTTGAATAACTGCTTAGAAAAGGGGCAGAGAAAAATTATACAGCAGAAAATAAATATGAAGCTCCAAATAGAAAGCTTTTTGAAGAGGAAGCCGATTTTTTGAATTTTAGCATTGTTCTAAATAAGGAAAATTGGGGCAGTCTATTTGTAATTCACCTTCTTACTGGTAAAAATGTAGGTGATCCCCATTTACAGTCAAATATTTTCATTAGTAAGGGAGGACAACCTAACAGAAGTAGAAAGAGAAGATAGACATTAAAATAACAAATATTATACCAAAAAATGCCATGATGAAGATTTAGCCAAGATGGCAACTACAGTTATGGCATGCACATTGGAATATCTGACACCTATGACTACCTCATCTTACATCTCTCTCTTGATTCTGCTTTTTCCTATCTGCCAACATTCATTGTTGGCTTCCTTCATTATCTTCTCCAAAGTTTTACTAAAGAGATTTATAAATTACCATATTCAAACATTCATTTGCATAGTTCAACTTATGCAAGTGTGCCCATCAACTGATATGAATATAATGACTTTGAAAGGGGCAGCTATAGGGCTAATTTAATATGGTAATTAATGTATCTAGAAGAACAGTGAGAAGAAAAACATCTGTTTTAATTTATTTTAGAAATAATTATGGTCACAAAAGAAAATGAGGTATTTAATATAAAGAATCACAGTTGAAATTTTAAGAATTGTCCATTGAAGATCGAACACTTAAATCAATGAATATTGATAGTTGGCAGTTTTTGGCAACATATCTTTAATTTACGTTACAGTCAGAGGCTTAATTCTCCACTAAATTAAGAGATAAGCAAATAAGAATATAAATAATACTCACATAAAGTATATGTTAAAATAGGCACAGATTCTTAAGACTATAGTATACCACTGGCAGATACAAGAACCAGGACGGCATACAGGCAGGCCAGGTTGGGCCACAACACCAATCAGTTAAAATTAGGTTCGGTATTGGGGACTGGCTGGGCTAGGCTAGGCTATACTACCTGCTAACATGACCTGTAACTGGGGACTGGCTGGGTCGAGCCACGGCACAGCACTGCTGCTGGATGCAAAGGTGAGTTGAGCCACGCCAGTCTGGGATACAGCACCCAGCAACACATGTTTGCTGCCCTGGATGTTGGGCAAGCATGGTAGTGGGCAGCAAGGTCTCCCCTGCTGGGTCACTGCTCCCACTGGTAAGCATGAGAACCAGACCTGATCCAGACCAGGTCAAACAGAGCTACCCCACTCACTGGGCTGGATGTGAGCTGGGAAAGAGGGAGACCCAGGCTGGGCTAAGTGACCATACACACTGGTGCATGCATAGCCAAAGTACAGGCTAGTCAGGCTTTGTCACAGCATCAAGTCTGGCAAGTGCTGAGACAGAAGTCTTATCTGACTATACTGCAGAGCCACTTGGAAAGTGAAAGATCTGATCTGCGCATGAAGGCAAGGACTTTAGCTAATAGGCTACTATGCAGGGCCAATGAATATATTTTCTTACATCAATTTTATTTTTCAACAAATATTTGATTGCTATTGGGAATACAAAACTTAACATTAATGCATACCTGAAAAAGTTTACAGAATTTCAGAATTGTAAAAATTTAACATACACAAACTTGTCATAAAATAGTTGTGATCATTTTGAGGGCAGTGCCACAAATCTGAAACAGTTAGAAGGAAGTCAGGTTCTTGTTAGCCAGGTAAAAGTCATTTACATATTTTTATTCAGTTTGGGGTTTATTGATTTGGGGAGTATATTGCTTACTTATTTTTAATCCTTTCTGAAATTCTTCCCCCGTGTATTACCTTACTTTTAACTATTCTTTACCACAAATTGTAAGCTTTCTTAGTCTTTTATTTTTATCTTTGTTGATTTTATGTTGTTACAACAGAAAACTCAAGACTGGGTTGATTTACACACACCCACACACACATAGGAGAGAGAATGAATGAAGGAATTTGCTTCTCACAGTTGAGAAACAGGGAGAGCCAAGATCATGCCTTTGCCCTGTTTGCTATGAAATCCCAAGACCAAGAAGGAAAATTCAAGTGTATAGGAGATAGACGAGGAAGGCTGAACTTCATCCTTTATCAGGACTGATTCATAAGATAAATAACTCTTTCCCACAATAAAATCATTGACCCATTCAAGAGGGCACTGTCAGCAAGAGCGTATTAAAGCATGACTTTTTTTCAGAAAACATTCAGATGATAACCTGTACTTTTCTACTTTGTGAGACTGTAGTGTTTTATTGAACTGCTCTTACCTGAGCCAAGAAGAAAGCTGTGCTATCATGGGTCCTGCTCTACCAGTAACCTATAGTAATATAGGAAATACAAGTAATTAATGAGCTTTGCTGGTTTGTCTGATGAGATTCCATACATTCATTATAAGCTTCTCTAAGTTGCTCTAGGATGAAGCATGAATGAAAAGGCAAATAAAGAAACCCTTGATATTCTAGCAGCTATTGGAACAAACATAAAAAAACAAGAACAGATGACAGTAAGAGGGATTAACAGGGACAGATATGATGGGCTGAGATATTGGTGAGGGGCTCAGGTAGACATATTAGTTACAGTAGTAAAGGAATATCTCTCTGAGTTCATCAGAATTTAGAACTGAGCAATACTTACATTTGACCAAACAAACATTGTGATGGAGTTATCTAGAGACAGATTAGAACATTATCAGGAACTCAAGAGTGCTTAGAGTGTTGAAGAAATAACCCAAAGCTAAGTCAACAGTTTTAGAGCAGAGGAAAGGAATGGTAGTAGTGGGGCAGGAGTTAGAGGCCAAATACTTCTTCCTAGACTGTGTTTCAGAATTCCGGAGAGAGAACCATCAATATTATGTTCTAAACATATTGAATGCACATACTCTGAGTTAGATTTAAAATACTAATCCTGCTAGTTATATGGAAAATAGAAATTATAAATCAATTTTAAAGTAAATTAGAGGCCAAGGAAGGACATTATCTAGGAGATTCTTGCAATATTTTAGAAGAAAGTAATAGAACTCAAATTTGCTTTTGTTGCTATAAAAAGAGATAATTCATATTATGTATTTGCAAATTAACCATCATTGCCTGAAAGATTGGATGAGGAGTCAAGAAAAAGTAGAATCAAGAAAACCTGTAAATAGTATGGGCTAAACACAGGGGGAATGCAATGACGCACACCAGAGATGGAGCAGGCATCATGCTGGAGTGGCCACGAAAGCAGAGAGAAGATATGCGTTTTGTAAATGTTGACTTTGAGATGCTAACTAGAATTTCAAGTGAATATTTTAGTGTCAGACCAGCCCATCACAATGACTATCTACTGAAATCAGCAATCACTAGATTAATAATGCTAGTAGACAAGAACCTGCACATGTTTGCTTTTAATTTTCTATGCACAGAGCAGAATATCTTATGATGCCTACTGCCTCTCATGCTAATTCTCCTATGTATTTTCAGATCACTCTGAAGAATAGCTGTGTAGTTCTGCATAAATTATATTTAAAATTCAATAGGATACAATTATACAAAAACAAAAGTAAAACAGGGCCCAGCATGATAGTGTAGTGGTTAAAGGTCCTCGCCTTGAACGCGCCAGGATCCCATATGGGCGCCGGTTCTAATCCCGGCAGCTCCACTTCCCATCCAGCTCCCTGTTTGTGGCCTGGGAAAGCAGTGCAGAGTTGTGTGGGTCTGGATCCTAGCACTGCTGCCATGCAGCTAGGCCCAGCTGGACCCATAGGTCCTATTGTGCCCTGCGAAAATGAAGGAATATTTCCAGAGAGTCCTAGAAAGAAAAGTAAGTCATTTGCATTATAATGAAATTTGAGTTAGAATAGAAATGTTATTCTTAATAAAATCTAGCTATAAAGAAAAGTGTAATGTTTACATTTGTTGGTAAATCTTTGACATGAAATACAAAATAATTTCCCTTCTTGTCAGACGTTTTAACCAAACCATGCATTTTCTTCATATAGTTCAAATCGTGATGAAAAGCACTCATATGCCAGAAATATATTGACTTTCTATATGGGTGAGAGGGTCTGTTGCTTTAATAAAACAACAAAAAAAATATTTAGCTTCTGTATCATGCAGCCATTTACACATTGGGCTATTTCTTTCTACTTTTTCTTCATACAATAAAATTTATCCAGGAATGAAGGGTTAGCCAATTAATAAAGACAGTGGTTAGGATACTTCCATCCCATATGAGTGTCTGGACTTGATTCCTTGCTCAGTGCCTTATTCCAGCTTCCTATCAATGCATACCCAGGGAGGTATCTGGGAAGCTTTCAACTGGGTCTGCTTTCCACAGAGAAAACACGGGTGGAGTTCCCATCGCCTGCTTTTAGACTCACCCGGTCTGGCTGTGTGGGCACATGGGAAATGGATCAGAAGATAAGATCTCTGTCAATCTTTTTCTCTCCCAAGCAGACAAATAAAAACACATCCATTGCAACAGCCTTTTGCCATTATCTCTGAGAAGAATGGGCTTGTCAGTTTGATGCTTGTTAAGGCAGCAGAGTTGACATTTGTCAATCAAAATGCTAAAGGAAAACCCAGTGGAAATGAAATCCAGATTTATTTTAATTGACTGGTTTCAAAAGGAACGTTAAATTTTAAGGAAGTCTGCTATACTGAGCTCAATATTTACAGAAATGGGCCAGTATAATGTATTGATAAATGTTCTATAACTTGAGGTTCCAATTATGCACTTAAATAATAAAAAGGGAAGTGATAACATTAGAAAAATATTTAGAGGCCAGTGCAAAGATGTGGAGCCAGATGATCATGTTGTAAATTATATCTTAGCTGTTGGTCTTTGGGCAAATGCCTTAATCATTTCAGTTCTTATCAGAAAAGGGAATTATCATTAACCATAATCACCATGTATGATTACTTTAAGAATCAATTTAGCCAGAGCCCAATGCAGTAGCCTAGTCACTAAAGTCCAGTTTGTATCCCAGCAGCCCTGCTTCCCATTCAGCTCCCTGCCTGTAGCCTAGGAAAGCAGTCCAGGATGGACCAAAGACTTGGGACCCTGCACCTGCATGGGAGACCTGAAAGAAGCTCCTGATTTCTAGCTTAGAATCAGCTCAGCTCCAACTATTTCAGCCACTTAGGGAGTGAATGAATGGATGGAATATCTTTCTCTCTCTCCTCCTCCTTTCTGTAAATCTGACTTGCCAATAAAAAAAAAAATCTTAAAAAAAGATCAATCCAGCCAATAGACAATAATGTGCTTTGAAGTATTCCATAAAACATAAGTGATCATCATTCAATCATTTACCAATTGTTGACACATTAACCTCCCAATAAGTAATGGGTGCAACAATGTTATCACTATCAACATCACTATCTCCTGGGATCTTTTCCATATTGGAGCCAATTGATGTACCAAATTAATGTATGTGGATAATAAGTATTCAGTTCTTACGGCTACTATATTTGTACTCAAAAACTGGTATGACTTCAAAACAAAAAGTCTTACAATTTGAGTAAACTAATTTGATTCAGGATGTATCTGAGTTCTATGCTGTTTTTTATAACCTTAGATTTTGGGAAACTTGTGAGAAATTCCATGATTACTTCAGGACAGAGATGCTGTGCAGCTTATATAAATTAAACTACTGATACTTAAATTGTGCAAGACAAGCATTTCTGAATCGCCCATATTCTCTCTCAAAATTATATCCTAACCATTCACTTGCACTTTTCTCACCAGGAGTGCTGCAGAATATATCAGAAAATCAATAAGTCAAATGTTACCACCTAATGGCTTTGCAAAATGAGTTTATGTCAGGTCCCCAGTTTGTGTCCATGCTAGAAAAATCTTGGTTTGAATGATTTAATCTGAAAGCAAATTCTTTTATACAAAAATCTAAGGATCTTCTCTCACTCCCAATAGCAAACATAAAAATATATGCTGAATAAAATTAAGCAAGGAAAGATGACTATTTGGAAAGTCTGAGTAATTCTGCAGTGGTGCAATATTCCTCATTTAAGATTCATTAAATGCAATAATGGGTTATTAGATTGAGAAAGTGATAATTAAAAGGAAAATACAGGCTAAGTGAATGCTGTATTACAACACTTCTGAAACATTCAGAATAAATCACATGGGGAATATTACTGGGATTACTGAAAACGAATTGGTGAATAAGGTGGCAAGAATAGCATCATGAATGCATTGGTTGTCGTAACAGTTGGCAATGGCAAGGCTCCCAGAGCTGTGATGCCTTCTTGCCTTTGGTTTTAGGCACTGTGAGCAGAGAACACTATGCAACTTTGGTTCCAGAGCTCCCCCTTTGGAGAGAATGAGGATTAGAGATATTCCTGAGGTAGCAGAGAAGAAAACAAGACACCATCTGGAATCCAAAATATGTAGTTAACTCTTAGTTATCTCATAAAGAACCCATTCATGACTACTGCAACAATTTAGAAGAAGCACATCACAGATCCAATTCCAAATAGAGAGGATAAGAGGATATCAGTCAAATATGAGTTTATGTTGTTATCTTATTTCCATGTGGTGAGACCTGAGAGCCAATAATCATGTACATTTCTTTATGATGTGAGTAATCTAAAATATGACAAAAGTAACGAGTCATGGTATATTGCAGCCAGCTTATATTTAATCTTCATAATGAAACAGCTTCTTTCTTCGGGTATTACAACTCTCCAGCATCAGTAACCTCCTCTCCTTGCCTCTTTCACTCCAAATAGCACATCACCGTAATTTTCATAAGTAAATTAAAGCAACACATCCCCCATGCCCACACAGTGCCTTTTCACTCAATGTGATGAAATTAGTCATATGAAAACCACTGATGTCATCAACAGGATAGGATTCAGAGGACGTGTTTGTCTTAACTGGATCACATTCCTCAACAACTAACTTGATTGACTACTCATTTCTCAAAATATCCCTTCGAATGTCTCATCCTTCTTGCTTTTCCTCAAGTTTCTGTAGGGATTATGTTTGATTTTAAAAGTAACTGCCTTTACCAAGTTCCTGGAAAACAGGTGCTAATAAGAAACTGCTCAGAATTTCAAATTAGATTGCATTAAAATAAATTTATCCTTTAATTCTGTTCACCATGAATTTTTGTAAGGAGCCTGGTGGTTCCCCTGTTCCTACCTGAACTGCACGTGGCATTCTGGCGTGGTTATTTGAGTTTTGTTTGTGTCTACTTCCTGCTTTATCTTTCTTGTTTTCTTGAATGATCTCCCTCCTACATTCTGATAGCATGTTCTTATGAGCGTATATACTCACGTGTGCAAGTGTCTGTGTGAAAGGGGTTATTAAAGATTTCTGCTCTCATATCATGAGTACCTTCTGGAGCGAAAGACTTGCAGATACAAAAACTGAAATTTTGCTTTTATCCCCTCCCATTCCTTCCCTAATGCATATTTTAGCACTGCCCATTGGAAATAATATTGCTGTAACATATTCCGTTTCTCAATCAAAATGTAGAAAGTGAATATGTAAAATCAGTGTCAGATTGTACCAGGCACTGATTGATTATGGACTAACCCAGTAAAGATTACTATCTTTCAAAAGGTTGTAAAATTCATGAAAGTTCAACTTTAGAACTATGTGGCGGTCTTTTTAAGTACAGAAATGCATGATAGACAGACAATGAATGGCTCTATGTATGAGTGACATGATCTGAATTAAATCGCAGTTTACTACTCCGGCAGCTCTCTTCAGAGAAGGAGTTTAAGAATGTAAGGATGAGAAGGACTGGAGGCAGAAGATTGCAAAAGATTAATAGAAAGACAAATCACTTTGCTATTGTAGAAGACAGCTGTTGGTGCTTTAGCCCAGAGTAGTGGTAGTAGAAATGGAAAGAAGTGCATAGATAAATTTGGGTGATGAAATATATATCACTTGCTGAGGGAAATACTACATTTCAAAAAGAAGTGTGCAATATCTCTTGAAATAATTTAATCACTTTTGCCTCTGAGATTTAGATACATTTCCATGAACCTAGAAAGAGTAGGCATTTAATAAAAGTAGAATGGTTTAACTGTTGAATGGAAAGATGTATGCTTAATGAATATAGGGACTGATGCATCAGTAAATTATATTCGTTAAATTGATGACAAGCTATATAGATCTTATATTAATGTATTGTTCTAACACTACAGTAGAAACAAACACATTTTTGTAGTATTTTGCAGATACTCCTTGTTAAACATTTGCAAGGGATTTTTAAAAAGAACATGCCTTTAGTAAATATAAATTAAGGAAGAAGTTGCCTGCAAAGTGTATTCATGTTTATTACTAAACAACTGCACCTTAATCTTTTTTAGAAGTGTGATAGCTATTCAGCCATGAATATTGAGTTTACCTTTAAATCTGGCATACTTATGGTCACTTGTTTCTTGAAAAGCAAAGAATATTAAGTATTCATTAAAAAGTCACCTGTACTAATTGCTCTGGAAAAATGTTATTAATCTTCCCTCTTCTCCAGAAAAAAAGTGTGCATTTTAAGTTGCATGTTAGCTTCAAAATTGCATAAATTAAAAAGCTGGTACATTTTATTTTATTTATTTATTTTTATTATTGCATTGCATTATGTGACACAGTTTTTTAGGCACTGGGATTCTCCCTCCCCCTCCCCCAACCTTCCGCACATGTTGGACTCCTCCATCTTGCTGCATTGCCACAGTTCAAGTTCAGTTGAGATTCTTTCATTGCAAGCATATACCAAGCATAGAGCCCAAGCTGGTACATTTTAAATAGAAAGTATCAATTTGTATAAACTATAGATTTTGCACAAATTCTTGAAAGCACTTCAGAGAGTACAAAACACTAACTACAAGGGGTAACACTGTGGCACAACAGAATACGCTTCCGCCACATTGGCACCCCACATGACTACCAGCTTGAGTCCTGGTGTCCCCAGTTCTGACCTAGATTCCTGTGAATGGGCCTGGGAGAGTAGCAGAGAATAGCCCAAGTATTTGGGCTCCTTCCACCCATGTAGGAGACCCATATAATGTTCCATGATTCTCAGTTTGGACAAGGCTAATGCTGACTGTTGAGGCCATTTGGGGAGAACCTGCAAATGGAAGATTCCAGTCCTTCTCTCTCTCTCTCTTTCTTTTTTTTTTTTTGTTCCCTCCTCCTCCTCCTTCTTCCTCCCTTTCAAATAACTTACTTTTAAAAACAAAGCTGACTTTACCTGATAATCATACATACATGCTATAGTAAACTGTATTAAATATATGTAATTAACATATACGCACATATATATATATTGATGTTGGCCATCTGCTTGCATAAATTTGTTGATTTAAAAATAAGTTGTTTCTTGGGTCTGGCATGACAACCTAGTGGCTAAATTCTTACCTTGTAGCCACTGGGATCCCGTATGGGCGCAGATTCCTATGCCAGCTGTGCTACTTTCCTTCTAGCTCCCTGTTTGTGGCCTAAGAAAGCAGTAGAGGGTGACTCAAAGCTTTGAGATCCTGCACCCGTGTGGAAGACCCAGAATAAGCTCTTAGCTCTACTTGGTGTATGAAACAGCAGGAGGAATATCTTTCTCTCTGTATCTCCTTCTCTTTGTATATCTGCCTTCCCCAAAAATAATAATAAAATAAATCTTTTAAAAATTGATATCTCTATTACTAATTGATTGCTCTCACAATTAACTATTTTCTTTATGCGCCTGCTTACAAGTTTGAATGGAACATTGTCACTTGAATGCAGGATAAGAGCCAAGAAAGATAAGAGTTTGAGTCAATACTCATCACCTTCTCTAACATGACTGGGACAGGAAGGGAGCCGGACCTTATGTGTTTTTAGGGAGAGCCGGGAATTAAGGGAGGGATAAAAACAGAGGTTGGGGAGAGAAAGTTGAAGATACAAATAGATGAACTGATGTAAATACAGCATTTATGTCTCATCTACTAGCCTGGATACAATTGCAATGCTGAGATACTCAGTTAAGAATACTGCGGATACTATGTACTGGGGATTGTATGTGGGGATGGAGGTGCTACATCCTAACTTGTGTGAATGCATTTTCTACCAGTTTGTTTTCCTCTCTGTCCTATGGCTTATAATGCTTATTTTCTCTCCTCTTTTTTCTCTCTTTGTTTCTTGTCTCCTTCCCTCCCTTCTTCTCTGTTAAATCATATTTTGTTGTGCTTAATAGGCAGAGTGTCTTCAGTCTTACATTTGCAAAACTCAGAAATATCCATTTTATTATAAATTATATGCGTGTAGTTTTGTTGTACCAACATGTTGTGTCACAAAAGTGTATTTCTCAGAAATTTTGAAGTGCTAGAGTTCACCAACTGAATAGAATTTTTCGTTATTGCTGCATGGAATGTGTTTAAAATATCTTATCTTTGCTTCCAACTTACACTCTTTCCTGCATCACATAAATTTCTTATGCACATGACACTGATATACACACATACACAGGATTGTGGTAGTCTTTGCTGGAAAAGCCTTTTGGTTCCTTGACACTGTAATATGGTAAATATTACTACTGTGTTTTTTAGAATGCAGATTCCTATGTCCTGGCTACAGCTATTTGAATTATCTGTCTTAATGCCCAGCAGTCTGCCTTTCAGAAAGGAACAGATTAACCCTGATATCTGTGTGATCACATCAAATCCCTTAATCAGCATGTTTAACATCTTTTAAATTAAAGTGTTGTTGAGATTAATTATATGTACTTATGTGCTACAATGTGACATTTCAACACATACACAGCCTGCATTGATTAAATTATGACAATCCACATTTCTCCTTCTTTGACTTTACTTTATGATTGGACCCTTGAAGGTGCTTTCTTCTATTTCCTCACAAAATACGTAACAGATTATTTTGAACCGTACCACCCTCCATGATATCAAACATGAAGAACTCACTCTACCAAACTAATTCTAGTCTGGTGTCCTCCACAATCCTTATAGCTTTTCCAGTCAGGAGTTCTACTATTCTATGGTATGGCTGGATACAGCCCTATCTCAGCTGTCCTGTCAGCCTCTTATCCATGAATCCTAAAATCTTCGTGATATCATGTTGGAATGGATTAATCGGCTTGTTTCACATGGAAACTCTGTACTTCTCAAAAGTATTCACATCCTTGTACCTGGCATAATAACTGACTGAGGACAGGTTCAGAGAGGATTTTTCTAAATGGTTTACTTTCATATTATAACATTTGGTATGTAAAGGACATACAAGCCTCTGAAGCTGTCTTACCTATGTTTTTTTCTTCATTCTTCAGTTTTTAAGTATTACAGTATAACTTATGATATAAAATATAAGAAATTTCAACTAAATATATATATATGTATACGTATATATGAACTTAAAGGACTTCAAATAATGGAGACTGGAATTTAAAAGATATGTTTATTTTTGGTGCAAAAAAATTGAAATACATGCATTTGAGTTGTCTTCAAAAGTTTCACGGAAATATGTCCTATGAAAAAAAAAACTGGCTTTCAAAAATGTTTCACAACTAAAGCAGCTGACTACTTTTGCTGTTGTACTTTATATTTTTCAGTGAAGTAAAAAGAAATTATTATTTCAAGAACCCGTGATTTGAAGATAAACATAACATGCATGCCTTTGTGCTTGAATATTTGCTCTTAAACTTATCCCATTATTCCAAAATGTTTCTAGAGATAGTGACTACTTACCTAGAATATTAAACATTTTCACTAGGTAGATCAGAACTGTAATCACAAGTCTCTATGAATTCTATATTGTGTGATGCTAATATCCCTTATGTGCTTTCAGTACTAAATAGTATACATTTATATGTATATAATATCTGCATATGACATGGAAACAGCAAATTTTTAAAAATTATAAAATCTTAAATTTTAAAAATGTCTCTAGGTACATCTAAAGCATTATTTTCTTGAATAGAAAATTGAAGCTATAATATCTGTTTCTCATGTTTAAAGTTTTTTTTTCCATTACTCTGAAAAATAAATAGGAATTATGTGTTTTCCATGGAAACAGAAATCTGGTAAATATAAAACATTACAATATCTTCCGAAAATCTAAGAACTTTCTCATTCTACCTTTTCAATATGCTTGCTTTTCTCCCTGTTGTCTTCTCTTTGTTTGCATTTTTCTCTTGACCTAGAAATCTGAGAGTTTATTTTTATTGTTGAGAAAATGGAGATGAGAAAGGAAAGTATTTACATGAATTCAGTTTTGTTCACTCAGATTTTATTCCCAAATCTTAGTACTCATTTACATTAGGTTAGTCTAGATCAGATACCATCTTGCATGGAAATGCACCCTGTTGCCAATAGTGTATTGCACTATTATTAGGGTAAATATAAACATGCCTTTTATTTTTATTTTCCATAAAATTTATGAAAAATACTAGATGAACACATAGTCAAACTGAAGCAAGGGTTTTGCCTGGTCAGTGGCTTGATAGATAACCAAAGGACAATAAAGGGCAATAAATATTAGACAAACAAGATTGCATCAATCTAAGAAGCTTCTGTCCAGCAAAGGGAACAATTAACAATGTTAACAGGCAACCGATAGAACAGAGCGAAATATTCTTAAACTATGCTTCCAATCAAGTATTAGCATCCGTCTCTGTTTCTCCAGCCCCATCTGACTTCCGATTAACTGAATCTTTATTTTAAGTAAAGGAAGAAGATGACAGTGGCCATGGACTGAGGAGAGAGATTGTTGCGAGTCTGTGGCACTGCAAAATGCCTATAACTACAAAGTGCTCAGAATAAATCACACAGTGAATGTTGTCAACACCTCTGAATTGTATAGTTTTAATGATTAGTGCATTTTATGTCATGTATATTTACTACCATATAAACTCGGGCAGGGTTGATTTATATTTCTATGTAGTATTTAAGGAAATAGAACAGAGAGAAATTAAGGTGATATATTGTATCTGAGAATTATGTGTAACTCATGTAAATACAAGTTATATATAATAGCTAAGATATGGAATCAAATCAGATGTGCATCAACTAATGACTGGTTAAAGAAAATTGTAGTATAAATACATGATAAATACTACTCAACTGTAAAGAATAGCTTTTCTCTTTCACACACAAAAAAAAAAAAACAAAAAACAAATGCAACTACAGACTATTATGTTTTATGCACAGGGCCATTGTTTATTTCAAACCTAACATCAAAAGCTGTTTCTTATTCAATACTTTTTAAGACCTGTATTCCATGTCAGCATCTTGAGAATGATTAGTATTTATAAAATGTCAGAGAGTGGGTAAAGTCTTTCCCTTACATGTGCCAGGATCCCACATGAGCACTGGTTCATATCCCACCTGCTCCACTTGCCTTCCAGCTCCCTGCTTGCGGCCTGGGAAAGCAGTAGAGGATGATCCAAGGCCTTGACCCTGCAACACCTGGTAGACTTAGAAGTTCCTGACTCCTGACTTTAGATCAGCTCAGCCTAGGTCATTTCAGCTACCTGGGGAATGAACCAGTGAATGGAAGATCCTTCTCTCTGCCTCTCCTTCTCTGTGTAAATCTGACTTTCCAACAAAAACAATTAATAAATCTTTAAAAAAAAATAAAGTCAGGGTGTGTTTCTTGTTTCATAATGCTTTTCCTTGAAGAATACATACACATATGCAATAGTATTACAGAGACTACTGAAAATCTCTATGCCATTGATACTTGAAAACCAGCAATTCCTTAATTTTAACTAGTACTAAATATTATACTAACTAATGTGGAATACTTTTATGACAGGCTTGAGATCAATCACGGCCCTACACACAAAACTACTAATTTCAAGGAAATAATATTTCTCTTTTTAAATTCCTTTCATCATCTATAAAAGCTTGTCAATAATTATAGTACCTACCTTATAGTTTTCCTTTGAAAGCAATATAAATGATGTGTTTATTATAGCATATATAAAAATCTTTAAAAAGTGATGTGGCATTATTTTCATTATAATACTCACTTTATATCAATAATTCACATTAAAAACAATGAAAAATAAGTGAACTCAAACTTAATCTTAATTGTTTAATTTATATAAAATTATTAATGTGCCTTGAATTTTGCATACTGAACAATGTAGATTTTGTAATTATACTGACTCTATCTAAATATAATTACAGCTATTCTTTATTTCCATTTCATAAAATTTATACTTAAATATATAGAATAATATCAACTCTTTCAAACGTACTCAAAAATCTTCCAACAGCTTAATTGATTACCAAAGTTTTCCTTTAATCTTCACATTCATATATATAAAATTAATTTACTTATTTTTGTAAGCAATTGATTTGACTTTGATGAACAGTACAATTAATTATTTTTTCCACTTATAATTTCTACCATCGTATTTAATTGAATATATCAGAAATACATATGAAACTCTGAATTTTTCATGACTAATAGTGCTTTTCCATTTTGGCAGTTCTTGCACTGTATGTATAAATATATGATATTAAATCACAAAAAAATTATCCACATATTGGTTTCTGAAAAAAATTAAAATTAAAATTTATTATGATTTTGAAAATTTTTAGTTTCAACATGTATTTCATATGTACATATTTAGGGCAAACAACATTGCCTTTTTGAGCTTTAAACTGATTTACATGTAGTATTATATCAACAGGAAAGCATACATCACAATAACATTATCTGTCTTTGATTATTAAATAGCTTGGCATGAATTCATTGTTTCAAGAAAACCTATGATTAGAAATAAGATAATTGTAAATCTGTCTTCTTAAGAACTCTTCCAAACTGAACCACAGTGGAATGGCAAAGGACACAAGATTATTAAATTGTCTTCTATTTTATTAGTAAGTTCCATAAACTGTCAATGATTCATGGCATCTGTTGTACAGACTGTATAATTTTCACAAGTGTATCCATGACAATTTAATTAGTCTGCATCAAAACCAAGCACAAATATTTTAATATGTATAATTCATTGGAATAAATCAAAAAAGGAAACATCGGCCCCTTGTTTTAACATTCTAATAGCTATTTGTGTTTCTGACCTAATATAGCTGGAGTTCCATCTGTCAAACGATAAAGTAACTCTCTCAATTCAAGCTCAGACTCTCCTTAACAGAAGAAAAGATTAAAGGAAATTTCCACCACAAAATCATTTTTTAAGCTGCAAAGTTATGGAAGTTATTAACAAGAAAAACTTTCTGAATATCAAATTTTCTCATATGTGCCAATTATGTAGCCTCTATTCATTACATTATCTTACCAATATAAAACTAGAAAAAAATTTGTCCCATAAACAAATGCCCACCAGAACTGTACACATTTTACGTTTCTTGGTTTGTTTTTCCCGCATGAAGTAATTCAGTAAAATATATCACTCATGGAGCTATAAAATGCTGTATGTGCTGCCATGATATTTCCTACAGAACTTTTCCTGAATTGACAGTCCTTACCTATGAACTTGACTGTCCTTTCCTGTGTTGCACACCATACTGAAAACCTGACTGAATAAAACAGTGACATGTACTTTTGATGACTCAGAGTCCTTCAGGTGACAATGTTTTATAAGGTTGAGACAAGGGTTTCAGCTTGTGAGTTAGTATCAATACCTAGTGGATGTTTGTTATAAATCTACCAGTCCTGAGTACAGACAACAGGGTTAGAAATGGGAGTGTCCGCAAGGTAAATGTAGTCCCATCCTTATAGCAGCACAATTCACAACATCCCAGATGCCCACTGACTATCAACTGGGTGAAGAAAATGTGGTACACATACAGTATGGAAAACTACTCAGCTGCTAAAATGGAAGAAATCTCATAGTTTGCACCACCATAGACCCAGTTGGAGTGTGCTTTACTTAGTGACATAAACCAATCACAAAAGACAAAAATATCATATGTTCTTTCTGATATGTAACAATACAAAGAGCAACAGACAAAAAGCAAAATGAGTATAAATGATATAAGCATACTGGAAATAGTTATATGCAGCATGTGTCTATAATCCTAATTAATTAATAGAACTTCCATTTTGCTGAATTTTTATTTTATACTATTTTGTTCTTTTCTTGACATCCTATAATACCTTTACATGTTGAAAAACTAAGCTTGTTACTGTGAAGAAAAGAAATATGCTATGATAATAATTTGGGGGAACTGAGAAAAGGAATAAGAAGGTATGAGAGAGAAGGGTGAAGGAATCCCTGTGCTTTCAACTCTGTAACATAAAAATTCAAAATCTACTCCTTTCATAAAATTAAATAGTAATAATGATGATGAAAAGTTTAAAAATAGGAAAAGGGGTCCAGCTTAAGTCCTCACTTTGCATGCGCCAGGATCCCATACAGGTGCAGGTTCTAATCCTGGCAGCCCCACTTCCTATCCAGCTCCCTGTTTGCGGCCTGAGAAAGCAGTCAAAAATAGCCCAAAGCCTTAGGACTCTGCACCCATACGGGAGACCAGGAAGAGGCTCCTGGTTTCTGGCTTTGGATTGGCTCAGCTCCAACCGTTGCGGCCAATTGGGGAATGAACTATAGGATGGAAGATCTTCCTCTCTGTCTCTCCTCCTCTCTGTATATCTGACGCAAGTATTCTCTTCAGTGAATTCATTATTTTTAAGAAAGTATTTCATTATAATTATGGACTGAGTATATTTGGTCTTTTCCCAACTCATATGCATATATGAAAAATAGGAAATAGTTCCTTTTTTCAAGGTAGTCACTCTGATTCATGTGTCATGAAATTAGCTTTGTAAGAGAAGGCTTTCAGACATTCGTGAATCAGTACTCATCCTTCCTGACAGAACGTCCTATTCTCACTCACTAGGACTTCCTTGGACAACGATCAGAGGTGGAAACATGGGAGTGCCTGTGCTTACGTCATTTGCTCCTTTGTTTATGCAGTAGCTTTGCAATCGGTAGGAATTTTAACTTCTCCCCTAAAGACTGTCAGGAACCCGTCACAGAGATTAAACTATGAAAGAGGGAAAAGGCAGTATTTGTAGCTGTAAATAAGGAATCAAAAACTTTTCCCTCCCCTAATAATTAAACTGGAGCTTGAATATCTAATACGTTGATCCCAGACTAATAATGCAATTCTGTAAATCAAGTTCAAAGTAAATATGATAAAATGTGTGGTTACTTACACTGGGTGCCAAAGCCATTTAGATATCAGACAGCAATAAGTACAAAGGAGTTGATGTGAAAAATAGATGTCTCATAAAAAAAAAAGTCAAGCAGTTTATTAGTTTATGCCCTTTTAAGCCCATAAATGTTTTGTAATTTCTAGATTTTAGGGAAGTTTTGAAAGTCTGTTCTAAAATGCCAAAGGCACATTAGCAAAAACGTTTAAAGCTGTTAGACGCTTCCAGCAGATTGTATTATTTATCATGTGTAGACTCCAGAGGCTACGAGCAGCTGAAAGCTTGGTACTGCCAACAGCTGAAGATGAAGATTCTCTAAATAAAGGGCCAGCTACCATTTAGCACAACGTGCAGAAACCAGGACTCCTGTAAAAACAAAGAGGAGTCCTGGTACCCTTACGTAAATAAAATTAGAAATGTTTTTATGCAACGGAAACTGTTAGTATAATTTAAAATTGATACCTGTTTCCTCATGAATAAATACTGCTGTGATAAAGAAATATACTAAGCATGAATGATCATTTTAGATTATGAGTATTTTGTAAAATATATGTTTTTGATCATTGTAACAGAGATGTCATTCATATTAATAAAGCATGTTTCTAAACTCATCTCTTCAAAAAAGAGGAAAGCACTGCATTTCTAAATTAGCTAAGTCCTCTTAAGTGTGAAGCACTATATAGACTTGATATCATTGGAACAAAGGGGTAGCAAATAATGAATATGGTTTTCAAGCTTTAATCCATCCATCTTTCTTTTCCTAGACAATGAATGCGAAAATTTGAAATAGGAATGGTTAAAATGAACTGACAACTTTCTACAAATACAGGATTTTGTGACCCCGAGGGGAAAAAATTAGTTCTAATTAAAAGACTCATTGTCTCTGTCTCTCTCCTTGAAGAATTAGGATGACCCCTCCAAACGTACTCTTCAATGAGCTCAATATTTTTCTATATAACTTTAATAAGGACCATGTAGAGTTATGATATGAACCATATATAAGATCCTACATGTTTGGATACCACTGGTTTCCAGATTTAAAACATATTTCTTCTATCTCAACATATTTTGGCTTAAGATCTATTTTAGTAGGTGTTTACTACATTAATACTCTGTTTTTCAGAAAAACTGAAAACTTAAAATATTTTATTAAGGGCAAATTAAGCATGGTACTTACCAGTTAGAAAATGTACAACTTGACTACCTGATTTAGGCAACACTAAAGGCTCTCAACAGATCTTAAACATGCTGCACCCTTCCTCCCAGAAATATAAAAAGGCCATTTCAAAAAGTTGTAAGCAGAAAACATCGCAAGCAAACAAGCATTCGTGCGTTACTTAACTAAGACAGATATTATAAAAGCAAGTTAATAGCTACTTTTTAAAGCTAAAATGACAGTCTTCATTAGAAAATCCAAGTGAATGGCATATAATAAAACTATATATGCCCTGGCACTTCTATGGATGTTTTATTGAATTCTCAGCTGAGAAAAGAGCATGAGACGATGGTCAGCAGGCCATGTTGGGATTCAGTAGTAGCACCTCTTGGGTTGGGGATATATAAGGCTGAAAATGCAAATATAACAAAATGAACAAAAAATAAGCTGATCAATATTAAGGGGAGCTAACCAGATTCCTTTTGCCATGGAATAGGCAGCACATTAGCAGTCACACTTGGAGCTTCAAAAACACATCACACTAAATTAATGCACTAAGAAATATACTTCTCCAAAATGATCTGTTATATATGACCACTTCCTTGCCCTCTTCCTCCTTAAGTAGCATGATCAGGGAAGACTTAACTATTGAGCAGAATTTCTAACATTTTTCCAGGATAAATTCAGATTAATCCAAAAAAAAAAAAAAAGCCCAGCTATTTTTAGAGAGCCCTTGGGAAATAGGACATTTTTGCATATCCTCCTCTGCACCTGTGCGCCTCCTCTCTGCCTGAGCTCCAGTTCCTTTTGTTCTTCCAACCATCAAAGTTTTTTGGTATTGTATCAATTTGTCCTTCACTCATGTAATCTTGTTCTCATGCTGTGTGGGTTCCATCTCCATCTTCAACTTCTCACAAGCCTCTTGGACAAGTCCACTTGGGCTGGCTACAGCTTTTCCACCTCCATGAGCATCTTCTGACGCATATTCACAGGACACGCTATGGAGACCGGGTGGCAGGCCTCACTCTCTGAAAATACTTGTTCTTTGTAACAAGTTTCCCCATACGTTCCTCTTCAGCATCGCACTGGCTCAGGACCTCCTGTGTCATAGGCTGTATCTGCCCTGGGCTCTCCAGGTAGCTGGCTTTCCTGAGAACTTGTATTACCTTTTTCCGTGAACTTCCTTCTTGTCTACAGTGACCATATACTCACCCATCTCCACTAAGTCAAACACAGAAAATTTCTTATCAAATAGTTCATGGGTTATTCGCTGAGGAAGCTTGCATTCTAGCAGGTAAACCACACACACACGGACAGCAGCTGTAGTATATTTTCGAACTCAACTTTGACAATCTTTTGTATTATTCTTTTTCTAAAGATTTATTTATGACGTATGTACAGAGAGAAGACACCGAGAGAAAAATCTTCCATCTGCTGATTGACTCCCCAAGTGGCCACACCAGTTGAAGCTGAGCCTATCCAAAGCCAAGAATAAGGAGCTTCTTCTGGGTCTCACACGTGGGGTGAGGGTCAAGGCTTTGCATCATCCTCTACTGCTTTCCCAGGTCACAAGGAAGGAGCTGGATGAGAAGTGGAATGGCTGGAACATGAGGATTTAGCCACTGAATCATCATGCCACGTACCTGGTATCATTCTTATTTCAAAATATATAAACCCAAAACCTTTACACATATTAATACTTCACCTAGCTTCCCAAATTTCTTGATTTCCTCATGTCTGTCTTAGTGATATCCTTGGGAAGATTGCCCATCAAGTGCAGATATGATGGAATAAATCTGTCCTGGCTTCCTAAACTTGTTTCAGTCTATAGATAAGGTTCCACCTGGCCTGCTTGTATTAACAAAGATTTCTTGGAGTATGTTTGGTTCGCTACCCAGTCCTTTTCAATCTTGACTTCTCCTTCACTGAGTAACAAAGACGCTGCCTCAATTAATTCAGAAATGCTCGTGATCTTCAAAAGTGTGTGTGTTTATGTGCTTTTGTGTATGTGTTGTGGGAGAGGCTTCAGGAGGAGGAGCGAGCACACCAGCTGGTCAGTAGGACTGAGTAAGGGATTGGACTAGTTTGAAGGAACATTTATGCTCTTCCAGATCCATGAGTGTGGGCCTCAAATGAATGCCATTTGCATCTAGGAAATGCCACAGCTGCTACCATTTCAGGCAGCCAGTTTGGCAGCTGCTACAAAGAAAGTCTGGAAGGGCAAGTTTCTCATTGCCAATGCTTTCTATGAAGGATTCTTGGAGGGAGAACCATCCTATCACTCAGAATAACCACATCCAGGGAGTTCTGTGCTTTGAGGACCTGCATTGTGTCAGCGGTTATGGCTTTTCATTCCCTGCACATTTGTAAGTTGAAAAACTAAGAATTTTCTAGAAAGAAGTTAGCCTCACAGAACTCAAGTTAACACATGATTCTAGGCTTTGTGATGTTTGTATTAATCGTCACTTTTTAAAAATTTTCCAGTAACTTTCCTAAATTTCACTATTTGTTTTCACGTGAAATTTTAGTCAATTGTTAAAAAGCATCCCCCAGACTCTAATATTATTGTTTGAAGCAAGATACAGAGAAGCAAAATAAAGCACTTTTTCTTAAAAATATTGTGTGAATGCATGCCACTGGAGCTAAATTCCTTATTTATCAGGCTTTTTCTTCTGTTCCATCTAAGCCATAAGCTTGGTTTGAGGAATATAAATTAATAATTTGTGTTGAATTCAGTGATAAGAACTCCATATCAAACTGGTCAAGTCGGTATTCAGCTACACTCACACAATACTGTACAGTATTTGAACAATTTCACTTAGGTTTGTCAATCCTTAATTACTGACATTTTTTAAAGCTTTGAGTCCTTTGATGTGTCCAAAATGTTCCTGAAAGATAGCTCCAGTGGTGAAAAAGTACTTTCATGCATATCTAAAGAGATCATACCTAAGGTTCAAGAAAATCATTCTCCTGGAATATTGCAAAAGTTTGTTAAACTTTATGAATGTATCAACAACTCAAATTAGGCAAGGATTAAATCTGTAATTGACTCCATCATTGTCTGTCAGAAGTAGAGAATTTCCAGACCTGGCATATTAGCCTTACAGCAGCAGTTCTTGCCTTGCAGGCACCAGGTTCCCAAATGGGCACCAGTTAGTGGACTGGCTGCTCTACTTCCCATTCAGCTCCCTCTGTGGCCTGGGAAAGCAGTCAAAACTGGCCCCAAGCTTTGTGAACCTGCACCCACACAGGAGACCCAGAAGAAGCTCCTGGCTCCTGGCTCCTGGCTCCTGGCTTCGGATCAGCACAGCTCTAACCATTGCAGTCCTTGGGGAACAAGTCATCAGATGGAAGATCTTCCTCTCTGTCTCTCCTCCTCTCTGTATATCTGACTTTGTAATAAAAATAAATAAATCTTTAAAAAGAGGAAGTAGAGAATTTCCTAAAAGGACCCATTCCAAATTTCTCAGAATATTCAACAAAATAGGCCAAAAGACATAGGCCTGGGGTGTAAAGCGTTAGTTCTTGATTGAATTCCCTCTACAGAGTCGTCTTGTTGTGTGTGAGGAATATAAACAGAATAGTGCTCATTAGCAGGACTATGTTCCAGGTGTGTTGCTCATTGATTAAACAGACGATTTTTCCTGAAGATTAATGCGAGGCAATTCTCTCTGGATGTATTCTGAGTGGACATCATACTCCTTAGAAACAGCTTGTTGGTTTTTACTAAATAAATTCATAAATATCATGAAATATAATGTTGTACATTTTGTGCCAACGGTCAATTGGAGTCAAATTTTTGAATGACCCCATTGGGACAGCAATATTGGTATTTCATTTCAACATTTTGACGTATTGACTGTGGTTTCCATTTCTTTGTTGCCTTCCTTCTTATATCTTCCTTATTTAAAATTATATTAACTTATCTGAGCTACAAAAAGTCCATTATAGGAAAAACAAAAAATAAGTGAATCTACTTACTTTATAACATAAAAACTAAACACTAACAACTAAAGAACTCTTCAAAATCTTGAGGGGCCCAGGGTGTTAGCCTGGCGGCTAAAATCCTCACCTTGCACGTACCAGGATCCCATATGGACATCGGTTCTAATCCCAGCAACTTCCCATTCAGCTCCCTGCTTTTGACTTGGGAAAGAAGTCGAGGACGGCCCAAAGCCTTGGGATGCTGTACCCATGTGAGAGACCCAGAAGAAGTTCTTGGCTACTGGTTTTAAACTGGCTCAGCTCTGGCAGTTGTGGTCACTTGGGGAGAATCATGGAACAGAAGTTCTTCCTCTCTGTCTCTAATAAAATAAACAAATCATTTTAAAAAGTCTTGAGGAAGATGAAACAGAACATATAAAGTAAAGCCCAGTGGTAAGGAAACAATAATTGTACCTGGCCCTAAAGGTTTATTTACACAGCAATTTATAAATCATAGCCCCTTGACCCAAATAAAAAATATATGTATAACATAGGCAAGACAGAGAGATATGTGTATTAGAATACATAACTAATATCTCAGACAAAATCCAAAGCTTTTAATGAGGCTGACATAAGATAGTGTGTAAAGAAAAATTAAGCTAATCCGTAATTAAGTTAAAGGCGTAATGAGACAAAGAGGGACCTGGATGGTTTTCCTGGTCTCTGGCTTCTGTTTTCATCTGGCTCAGATTTCAGTGCTGTATTTGAAGAATAAACTAACAGATGGAGATCTCTCACTCTGTCACTCAGTATTTCAAATAAATACATTTTTAAAAAACAAAATCCAGAATTTGAACCGACACACTCTTCACCATGAATCCACGTGTCCCAAGTGGTATCTGAAAAGGCTCATGCTTTTTTTTTCTGCAGACTTTATTGATGTGAAAGGCACAGACACAAAGAGAAGGCAGATAGAGAGAGACAAAGAGAGTACTGCTGGCTCACTCTCCAAGTGACTGCAATGCTTGAGGCTAGTTCAGGAAAAAGTCATGAGTCAGGAGATTCTCACTGGTGTCCCACAGCAGGACAGAAGTCCAAGCACTTGGGCCATCCTCTGCTGATTTCCTAAGCATATAAGCTGGGTGCTAGATCATAGGTAGAACAGCCATGGGAAGCCAGCTCTGCATGTGGCAGCTTAACCATCTGTGCCACAGCCTGAGCAAAAGAGCTTTATTTTGTAAGAGCAATAGTATACCCTTTAATCACACAGCATGTGGATTAATAATTGCATTTAATTACTGGTTAACTTAACACTGCTCTTAATATGCCATTTATGCATCTTAATTGTATTTATTCACATCACTTTAGATATTTGTAAGAAAATCTAATTAAATGCTAATAGTTTAATATGTACTCTATAGCATAATATTGAAGGTAAATTTTTTAATTTAAAAATAGTTGCCATTTTGCGAAAAGTGCTATCTGGTAGTGATATGGGTTGTTTGTAAGTTAATATAGCCCTTGTACATTAAGATAGTCAAGAAGCAACTTGGACATATGATTGCAAGTAATATTTTATGGAGAAGATACAAACAGTATATATTACACTTAGGATACATCTTCAACTTTTCCCTTGGTATGTTTCTAATACACAGCTATATCTGAAAACATGAATCATTAACCAGATCAATAAATATTGAAGACCTAACCAGACAGTGGACAGGATAACAGTGGGGAAATCCTGAATCAAATAGATTGGTCTTCTGTCTCACATGGCACCAAGTTATATGTGAGTAGTACACTTGTTATGCTTTTATGAAACCTAATTTTTCAAGAAGATAATGTACTAAGTCAGATTTTGAGTAGGCATTCCAGGAAAGGCAATAATGCAGTATAAAAGGTAGAAGTCTCTAAGGAGATGAATTATGGAATTGAAACAACATCATACTGCCAAGGTCTAGAGTAAGAACAGTGGCATGGAGAGTACAGAGTCTACACTAACCAAGCAGGAGCAGAGGAGTTCTGGGAGAATGCCTAAAAAAGAGGCTGGATAAGTAGACAGTATAGTCTTACGATAGAGCATCACGGCCGAAGTTATCAATTCATATTTTGTGCTATAACTATGTCATTGCAGAACATTTCAAGAGGTGACCATGATATAAATATTTTGTGGCTTCTACAGAGTATATTTCATTTATAATCATCATTAATTTACATATATGTATGGTCCCTGCCAATTATGTATTAAAAATAGTAATAGATTTAAGTAAAGAATCACTTATCAAAATGACTCAAAGTTTTCTGATATAAAGGAGCAGGTGTTAAACCTATCAGTTGGGATACAATCTCCCAAATTACAGTGAATGGGTCTCTCTCTCTCTCTTTTTTTTTTTTAAGATTTATTTATTTTTATTGCAAGGTCAGATATACAGAGAGGAGGAGACACAGAGAGGAAGATCTTCTGTCCAATGATTCACTCCCCAAGTGACCACAATGGCTGGTGCTATGCCGATCCGAAGGCTGGAACCAGGAACCTCTTCTGGGTCTCCCATGCGGGTGTAAGGTCCCAAAGCCTTGGGCCATCCTCACTGCTTTCCCAAGCCACAGGCAGGGAGCTGGATGGGAAGTGGAGCTGCCGTAATTAGAACTGGTGCCCTTACGGGATCTTGGCACGTTCAAGGTGAGGACTTTACCCACTAGGCCACTCCACCAGGCCCAGTGAATGGGTTTCATTTCAGACTTTGACTCTTGCCTGCAGTTTACTGTCAGTGCAGATTCTTGGGGACAGCAGCTGATGATCAGGCAACAGGGTCCTCACAATGCACATAGGGATCCTGGATTGCTTCCCAGCTAGTAGCAGATCCAGACAGTGTGGGCATTTAGGAAGGAAGGGAGGGAGGAAGGAAGGGAGGAAGGAAGGAAAGGAGGAAGGAGAGGAGGAAGAAAGGACTTCTGATTAGAGAACATGCCTTACTTTTGGAAAACATCTCTTAGGTAAATAAAGGATTAAAATATTCCCAGTAGGTAACCCAACACTAACATGAATTAAGATGTAACAGAATATACAATGGAGCTGAAAAAGAGGCAATCAAGGATTAAATATACAGTTTTTATGTGATAAAAAGTTCAAAATAAAGATGAGAATTGTACTGCTCACTGTTAAACTCTGAAATGTTTTCTGATTCACAGAAAATGTCATTTTTTCTGGCACCCCTTTCTCCCTTCATCTCTCCTTCTCTCTTGAACACACACCCACACTCTCCTCTTGATAAATTTATCACATCAAAAAAAAATTAACTCGTAAAAAAGTCAAATCTTAGGATTTTTTCTTGAATAACAACGTAATAGCTTTATGTCATACACAATTGAGTCATCAAAACTTGAGAAAATGGTATTTTTACTGTAGACATAAATTGGAAAAAGCAACAAAATTTTCAGAAGTGTTCTAGCTTTATGTATATTTTGGGGGCTTATTTTATTTTTCCACTGATTATATGCAGATGGAAAATTTGATCAAGCTTCAGAAATTGATCTTTGGTTTCTGTCATGCTTCTGTACCAACAATGCTGAATAAATATGAAGGAAAATTAATGTAGTTATAAATCATTGAGTTTTGGAATTCTGGTACTGTTTAAAATTCAGATATTTCAAAGGACTTTGAAGTATTAATTAAGCTTCAAATCACCCAATATTCCTACTACACACATTTCATAGACTGTTCAATCATTGTATTCAGATATTAAATGATTTTTATAAGGAGTCTGTAATTAACAAAATTGGAAAAAAAATTCTATGAAATAGTTTAAGGATTTTATTTCATTATTCCTGTGGGAGAACTTGGGCAATAAAATAAACAAAACACCCAATGATAATAAAGTTAAAGCAATACATAATTGCTTTATAAGTAAATATTAACACAGCATTTTCACATCAGTGACAGAAAAATAAAAATAGCAATACTTCATCAACCATTTCATTCCTATTAAGTGGAGTTGCATTGGTTTTCCATAGCAGTTTCCCAACTCATTAACTATAATATAGTGTTCAATTTGTAGAGTACTCTGTAAAGACAGATATAAAGGAGCAATTTCATAGAATCCCATGTTTGAAAAAGCACAATATATGCTACACTTGTAATGTATTATTCTATTTTTTAAAAACTTCAAGAGCTTTGAAATCTGGAAATAGAATGTACTGTAAATCACTTAGATTAGAAGTTATAAAATATAATATATAAAATGCTATAACAGGAACCAGATAAAGGATACAATAGGGAAGTTAACAAAAAGCATACACAGTCAATAAGTACATAGAAAAAAGACAATGTAAATTTAAGACAGCAAATTTTTTTCACTTAAATTAATGAAATAAACATATGTTTTATTATACACTGTTGCTGTCCTGCAGCAAACAACTTGGTGCATGGAGATGGTAAAAACACGCATGAACGACAGACCAGTGGTCAACAGCCGAAGTTTATTACCAACACCGGAGATTGTCATGTTGGCATCCAGGGAAGAGGAGCTTGAGCTATTTGCATCTCAATAGCAAAGGACAGTTCCCAAAACACAACTTGTTTATACCTAAAGGTGTAAACCAGGAGGTTTCCTGTCCATTCATCTCCGGTATCAATTGCTCCTAGAGCCTTCAGGGGAGATTCAACTGGCTATGTCTCCCACAATAACAAAGATTCTGAATGTCCTTCTACAATGTACACATAATAAAATACAGTTTAGTGATAATTTCCTATGTGGGAAACTTACATATTCCTGGCATCGTCATGGGATATATGGTTTGAATTACCAGTTGTTGGTGTCAGCCTGCCTACCATGGGCTCAGTTGTTCTAAACATTGGAAGAATAAACCAGTGGGTGGGAAAATGTCTCTATTGCCATTATTGTCTCTTAATTAAAGTAGATTTTAAAATAAGCAAAAATATGAACAAATAGTTCCATAAATAATGAATAATGAATAGAGGAGCTCTGGGGACTTTTCGGTCAGAACACAGTCCCTGGAAGGGAGTATAAGAATCAGGATTCACTGGAAACAGCCAATACCAGGACAGGTTACAGTACCTATCAGCATATGTGTGGTTCAGACCTGGAGGCAGGCCAGGCTGGACCTGTTCAAAATACCCACTGGCAAGGCCCTGCGCGGTGGCTCAGTGGTTAAGGTCCTCGCCTTGCACGCCCAGGATCCCATATGGGCGCCGGTTCTATCCCGGCAGCCCCACTTCCCATCCAGCTCCCTGCTTGTGGCCCGGGAAGGTAGTCGAGGACAGCCCAAAGCTTTGGGACCCTGCACCTGCGTGGGAGACCCGGAAGAGGCTCCTGGCTTCGGATCGGCATAGTATCGTAAATGCAGGTTGGTTGGGCTTTGCAGCAATATTAACTGGCAAGTGCTGGGAATAGGGGTAAGTTCTGCCAAGCTAGACTGTAGAACCACCTGGAAATGCAAAATCCAGGGTTGAGAATGAGTCTACTAGAAAAACTAGACTCCTCTCTGACAGGTACAGCTCCCACCAGTGGGCATGAGAACTAGGGCTGGGGTTAGACCTGGTTGGACAGGCAGTAACACCCATCAGCATAAGTGTGGCCTGGATAGTGGGGTCAGTTGGACTAAGCTAGGCTGCACACCCATTTTCTGTGTAAAATGTATACCAGCATTCGCAGAGGAACCAGGGCTAGAGGCAGGCTTGGTGGACGTTATTGGGGGTTATCCCAACTAGACTGCACTTCCTGTTCATGCACATGAAGGTTTGAGTATGTTATGGGCTGAGGTAGGCTGAGTTACAACATCTTTTAGTTTGCATAATAAACAGGGCTGGAGACAGAACTGACCCAATGACTCTAACCACCAGTGTGTGTGTAGGCTGACGTGCACAAAGGGCTAAGCCAGACCCTGTACTGGCTAGCACATACAGATGTCAGGTGTGGGGTCACCTGTGGTGAGATTTCTTTGGGGATCCCCCTCAACAACTGCACCATTGGGCATAGAACTTCAACCATGGAGAGAATCACAGGGTCTCTGTTCTGACAATGGAGGGCATGTGTCAGAAACTGGCTTCCTCAGTTGCTGAAGACAGTGCAGTAGGCAGCATGCCCTGGTGCACGTGGGAAACAGCAGTGCATTGGGGTCTGCAGAGGGCATCTAGTACCATTGCAGAGGATGGAGGAAGAATGAATTGGACAACTCTCTGAGCCAAGCATTGACAGCAATTATCTGAGTGAATAGAGACTCTAGGGTGGACTGTCAGCCAATAAACCTTCAAAGAATTTCCTCATCCTTGGAGTAACAAAATCAGCATTATTTCAGAATTATCAAAACCGCTCAAGCAGTACTCTCAGCGCATACTCCACATCAGGGACCATGGGATGACATCGGGTGGCCATATCCCGTTGCTGGGTACTGATCAGGTTAGGATGTTGGGTGCAGATTCGCCCCTAATCTCTACCCCGAGATACAGGAAGAAGAAAAAGAAAATTGGAGATAAATCAACTCATGCACTTTCCCCTATGCTTTAGCCTTTTGCACCCTAACCAGTGGTCCACATAGGCTTGCATTCTTCTCAACATTGTAAATATCATCATAAATACAAATAGATTTAAAAAGTATAAAAAAGACTGAAATGTGTGTCCCATCCACTGTCCTCCATATCTGACACTTTCCATCCTATTCAGAAGTCCACATGGGCATGCATCTCTCTCAACTATATAAACTATATAAACTAAACTATTAAAACTAATAAAACTATTAAAACTAAAATTAAAATTTTAAATGATTTATCTATTTTTTATTGGAAAGTGTGATTTACAGACAGAAAGATCTTCCATATATATTTGTTTACTCCCCGTATGGCAGCCAATGCTAGTGCTGAACTGATCCAAACTCAGGAACCAGGAGCTTCTTCCAGTTTTCCCACAGCGGTGTAAGGTCCCAAGGCTTCGAGCCATCTTGACTGCTTTCCCAGACCACAAACAGGAAGCTGGATGGGAACCGAAGAAGCCAGGATATGAACTGGCACCCATAGGGATCCATACGGACTTATGCAAAGCAAGGACTTTAGCCACAGGCTATTGCACTGGGCCCGTAAAATTAAATCTGAAAAAAAAAATACAAACTCAAAATTACAGATATGGAGAAGTAGAGAGATATCCCAGCCTTTGTTTCACTCCCCAAATGATCATTACATCTAGTCCCACGCTGGCAGCAAAGAGCTCCTTCCAGGTTTCCTACAGGGGTGCAGAGGCCAGCCTTCTTGGAATATCCTCCATTGCTTTTCCCGGGTGCTGGATGGGAAGTGGAGCAAGGAGCCAGCCATGAGCCCACCTCTTTATGGGTTTCTGATTCCATGTGTGGAGGATTAGCCTGAAGTGCCAATACATGAGACGCCATCAGTATAATTAAATATATATACATATTTTTTAAATAAAGTGCCATTTAAAAATTACTTTTTATTTACTTGAAAAGCAGAGTGATAAAGAAGTTTTTTGTAATGTATCTGCTGGTTCATTCCTCAAATGCCCACTCCATCAGGGTCTCCCACGTGAGTAGCAGGGTCCCAAGCACTGCCATTTACCTCTTCCTGGGAAACAACATGAAGAAGCTGTGAAGAGCTTGGTGAGAACTCTGTCCCTGCTATGGGATGCACGCCCTCTACTAAATATGCCTGATTTCTGACTTCGTATTTTCACTTTTTCAAATATCTCGTAAATAATTAACTGTGAGTTTTTATAAAGAAATGTCTAAAAGAATATTTACTGCAGCTCTTTAGCATAGTAAAAACAGGAATCTAATTAAATGCCCAATAATACTTTCTTTAGAAAGCATGACACATACACAATGTCCCTTTATGTAAACATTTAATATTTAATGATATAATAAAATGCTTGCAATGTAATAATTTTAAAAGTAAGTGTTAGAAATCAATGTTTATTAAATACATGAAATGAAAGAAAATTGCACATCAAGACATCAACAGTAGTTCTTTCTTTGAGATTTGATCTTGCTTTTTACGTCTTTGTTTCTTTATTTATCCTTGTGTCCTTTTGGACATTTATTTATTTTGTTAGTTTTCTACATAGTTCTTGGGCTACTTTTTGGATATTTAGTAATTCATGGTAATTATGTATCACATACAATTTTTCAAACATGAAGTATTTTCTCAAGAAATTCTACTTATTTTTCCTTTTTCCTTGTACCTTCAACTTTGAAAAAACAAAATTTAGATTCACAGGAGATTGCACATCAGTATCCTTTGTCCCCAATATTGACATTGTGAAAACTCGTAATACAATGTCCAAATGAGATATTTCAATGGATATGAATCACTAAGATCATTCCAGTATAATCCAAAGCATATGCAATTCTTGGCTCAAGCATGGTTAAAACCTTAATGTGTGTATGCATGTGTAACTCTGTACAATTTAGACACAGCATCATGTAAGCAGAATCACTATCAAAGCATACCACTCTCTTTGCCAGCCTCACAACTATTCTTCTTTCAACCTCAGCATGACCGTGTAATCCCCTGTCTGCATCTCCTGGCAAGTACTACTCAGTATCCATCTACATACTTCTGTTATTTCATAAACGCTACATCAAAACAAGTGCAGAGTGTATACACATACAGATATTTATTAAGATTGGTATTTTCACTAGAAATTCACCCAAGTGCCTCCATATAAAAATAATTCATTCCACGTTAGTGTTGAGTAATATTCCATTCTCTAAATGTACCACAATTTGTTTAACCATCACTGAAATTATTTGGGGGCTATTAGAAATAAAGTGACTTTGCAAACCTCAATACAAATTAGAATATTTTTTGTATCTCTAGGATACTGATATAACTTTGCAATTGTTAGACTCGGTGCCAAGCATGTTTCCTAGTTATTATGCCATTTAGCATTTTCAAAGTATGCCTAACAAGTTTCTACATTTTATCCCCAGCAATTGATATCCCTAATTTTAAAATTGTGTTCATTCCATCAGGTGAATAGTGTTTAACTTTGTAATTAAAACATAGTCCCCAACAGTTGATGGTACTGCACATCTTTTCACACATCCGTGCCATCTGCATCTCCCCTTTTGATAATATCTGGAATATTCATTTTCCAACTCGACTTTTTTTGTGGGACTTAGAAATTTCTTTATTGATCTAAGCTATGAACTTTTTGTTGTCTCCAAATATTTCCACTCATTACATACTCTGTCTTGTCATATTTTTAAGAAGATCTTTACAACGCAATTTTATGTATATTGATTAAAATTGTAAGGCTGTTAAAAGTGTCCATTCTCCATTAAATACCTACAAATAAAATGTAATATATGTCAAATTCCTAGAAACTATCCAATAATAAATTGATAAGGTAGTTCTAAATATAAATGTAAGCAGCTCTGAAAGAGAACAGATTTGAAGGGCTTTGAATCAATATTTATTTTGCAAAGATAATGATAAAATAACTTGTTGGTAGCATGGGGAGAGATGTATTAAAAAAAATGAAAACCCAGAAATCCCTACACTTAATTTCCACAATAAAGTTCCATTTTCTATAGCAGTCTTAAATATTTTTATGTTTATTCTGGATTAACAATTATAAATTGCATGCTTTAAAAATAATGCAATATGTATTTCTTGTTGATGTGTTAGAGTATAGCCAATTTCATCTATTTCTGCTAAGTGTTTGTTTAATTGTGGGCTTTCACTAGCCTAACTTTCACTATTGCCTTTGAATGGCTTCAGGCTCCGTTGTGATGATTTTTCAAAGCACTTTTCTCTACATAATAGAGTTCATAAATTCAATCAGTGTGTATATTTGAAGTTTAATATTTCATTTCTTCCACTTTCCTTGAATTTTATTTTGTGTTCCATCTGTGGTTTTTAAGATGCATCCTGGATTAATTATTTTTAGGTCTTTCTGGCTCAGATATACATATAACTTTTCCTCTTTCCACAACTTTTTCTTTATTTTGGAAACGCTGACATATAGGATTTTAGGAATGATTCAGTCCAAAGATTGTTCTAATTTTCAGTGTTTCCTTCATTGATCCATGAATGATTCATACTTATCACATCTAAATTTTAAGCATAAAAAGATTTATCTACCTATCCTGTTGGTACTTATGTTTTAGATTTATTGCCCTGCGGTTAGCAAATGTACTATCAATTTCTTTTGAAATTTCTTCAGATTTACTCTACGCCCTTATGTTCAATTAATTTTTGCAAATACTATGAGTATACTTGAAAATGTGACAAGAAATGTATCAATTTAGGTACAGCATGCTACGACTACTGTGCTTGTAAATGTGTATCCTACAAACTTAATTTCTTTAATTGTAATGTTCTCTACTTTCAAATTGCACAGAAAAAAAAAATTAAAACCCATTGTTTTCTTATTGAGTCACCATATGCTTCCTTTTAGTTGCATTTTGATTTCTCTGCTCCAACTTTCTTCCTCTATACACAATGTTTCCTGATCCTTCCGGGCATTTCTCAAATGAAGTTTCTCACAAGATTTGCATTTTGCCTATTTTTGCATTTTGCCTATTTTACCTACTTTTTTTTTTTTTACTTTCTAAACACAGCAGCATTTATCTGTATTTTACTTATTATAATAGCTATGTATGTTTGTATTACTCACTTATTCAATCAGAGTTTCTTGGAGGTGACAGTGGAAAGAGTTCACATTTAATTTCCAGAAAGACTTGCCTTGAATAAGCAACCAGAATCTTTTTATAGTGAGTGAAAATAATCTCAAAGACTAGTGATCTATGATGAACACTTTAATTCTATGTTTTCCTGATTCCATATTCTACTCTTTCCCTTTTCTTATCTTGTATTAACTTTGTCATTTACAAACTGAACATTTTTTTTTTAATTCCTCTGAATTGGATAACTTTTCTTTCAAAACCAATGCATATGAGTTGTGTAACGAAGAGTTGCCAGAAAAAAAAAAAAATCAACTTGAGACTGCTGGAAAGGTCAAATATCCTAGCACAGAAAAATCAGGTGTTAAAGTTCTAAGTTCTATAGTATTTCATGAATGAGTTTAAAGATGTAATGAGAAAAGAAATTAAAGCAAAGGAATGCCTTGCCAGGATGAAGTTAATGAATGTAATAAAGAAAAATGGAGCACCAGGCCAGAAACATTTACATAATTACAGAAGTTTACACCAGGTTTTGATCTAAGAAAATATTTCAGATTAAAAAGCTTCACCTGTCCTTGAAAAATAGTCTGCTACTAAAAATGCTAACATTAAAATCTGCCCTTTTCAAATTTTTTGAATTATTAAGAAATACTAAATGAAAATTGCTCTGTGTGCAAGAAAAGTTCCCATTAACTCAATAATTCATTTCATAATTAACTTATTTAAGTAGCTAAGAATATTTAGGTCCTTATTTTAGTTCATTATTCTTTTAAATTTCCTAGAACTTGAATATGTAGAGTGAAATTTTGAATTCTATATACCTTTTCACAGAAATGTCAAAAAAAAAAAGGTATTTAGGGTTCCAATTACTTGCAGAGCCTTGATGCATTGCACAGTGCATATTCAGTCATTACATTCATATAACCTAGTATTATCCCTTCCTATGCAACGTGTGCCAGAGCAGATAAATCTGTGGCCAGGTCATATTTAACCTCAGTTTACCCTAATTTAACTCCATTTTAGTCAAGTAAAGGAAAAATCTCAAGATAAAAATGTTTGAATGTCTGTGTCCCCAGTCTGATATTACAAATGAGAACACCTGCAATAATCAAGAAAATTATAAAATAACATGAAAACCTTAAGAAAAAATAGTGCCATGTGTGGACAAACTGTTACTCTGGGAAATCATGAAACGCATGCATACAGATAGGCACTGCTTTTCCACAAGCACATAACTCACCAATGGAGAGGGTGGGAAAAAAGATCATACAATTTTAACAGCTAAACCAATTGTTGAAAAGAGTGAAGATAAAACTCAACCTCTATGTGTGATGTATGTGCAGAGATCATGTATATAAAAACAAAAATAAAAATTGGTCTTTTTCCTGTCTAGCTTGTAATATTGATTACATCTTCACAAAGTATTTTAAAAAAATCCTTAACTATTATATATAATAACCAATGGTAGCCAATATGTTGCATTCACTCATTCAACCAGAAATGATTTTTTATTTAGTCTTTATTTAGAACAAGATCAATATCAGCACTCTATTATATCTGAAGTATTAGAAGAAAATTTAAAATGCAGTTGCTGTCCTCCCATGATGTAAGAACTTACAGAGAATACTGACATTCTACTACTCGTCTTCCAAATGGCATATTTCTTTAAAAATGGCCCTACATGTGTATACTAATCTTGATATAAGATACTCTTGATAAGTTGCATTCTAATACCATAGCTTGAATTTTTGAGTACAGAATTTAAAGGAAAAATTATACAAAAGTAAAATCTATTTTTTCCAAATTTTGGCTTCTAAACTCTTGTTGTCATTTATAATGTTATTTGCATAAATAGTATCACATGAAAAATGTATTTGTAATCAAGTGCTAAGAAAATATTTTCTTAAAGGTTATATAGCTATGTTTTCTTTGCCCTGAGAAAAATCTCAGAGCTGAATCAAAAGTTTAAGCATCAAAAAATTATCACTACACTGCACTTTTATTCATGTTAGTGATTTTCAAATTCTTCTAAGATTTCTTCCTTGGTTTTGTAAAAATAAGCCTCAATGATTTTGTAAATAAGTGGGCTATTATTTATGCAATACATGAAATGTTATCTAACTGCTATAATCAATACATGAAGATAATACAAAGAGAACCTAGGTTTATCAGCAATTCTCCTATTTTCTTTTTTTCTATGTATCTATTAACTTATTTATTTGTTCTGATTTCCCCCCATATTATCACAAAGTATAGTCATTCAAAACATAGTCATAAGACCATCATTCTGCTATTTCAGTGTACCCTGACATTGTAGGTATGGATGATGCTAGACAGTCCAACATCTTATTGTCAAGATGTATTTAGCAGTTTCATTGGGAGTCAATCTACGGTTTGGAAGTAGAAATGCATACTATACTGTATCTTTACATCTCGATATAATAGTTTCTTTTCTATTCTTGATTAGAAGGATCTAAAAATACCAGCATATAATCAAGCAAGTGAATGATGGAAAAACTTTGAAAGATGTCACATATGTATTCAAATATAGTCAAATTTTTATGTGTCATTTGAAATAGCGTAGCTAATAAAACACACAGTTTTCCAAACCTATGGTTCAACGAAGTGCAAGTTTATTTCTTACTTCAATAAATGTCAAGTGAGTGTTCATGATCAACAGGTGCTTTTCTTTCAAAGCAATTTCTGTTTTCTCAGCATCCTTGTACCTTTATCCTTGCCACTTTCTACAGACAAAAGAATATGGCATACATAGAAGGCTGTGAAATTGGGGACTCTTTCAGTCCATCTTGCATTGAGTAGAAAGGGTTACATGGATGGTCCTGCAGCTTAATAGAATAACCTGCCACCTGCAATGCCAAAGTCCATACAGTCCCAGCAGCTCTACTTCCAAGTCTAGCTCCTTGCAGCAGAAGATGGTCCTCATTAGCAGGACACTTCTAACCACATGTGTAAACTAGATAAGTTCCTGTCTTTGGCCTGTCACTCCCCAACTGTCACAGCCATTGGGAACTGAACCAGTAGATAGATCACTTTTTCTGTGTCTCTTCCTCTATCCATCTCTCTGCTTTCAAATCAATATATACAAACAGATAAAATAGTCATATGGACCCTCCAATTTACAAATAAACTAGAAAAGTTCAACTAATTCTGCATATGGAAATTGGTTATGGAAAAGACACAGATTTTTGCAAAATTATTGACTATTCACTATATTGTGATAATTATAGATAATTATGATACCATTACTACATATCATATAAATACATATATATAAATATGTTGGGCACTTTGATAAAGGATTTAAACATCAAAATTTATAAAGTAATTCTACTCTAAAATAAGAATTATATACATTTAGATAATTCTCACACATTAAGCAAGTATGGATTGGTATGCAGATTTTATTATATAGTACACAGGAAGGAATTATTATGTACAAGTAGATCTATTTTGTCATGAAAGAAATAATTATTTAGTCAACATGCCTTAAAGACAGAATCACAGGTAGCCAAAAATAAAATGTAGATGTTTTTTTCAGGCACATATTTTTTGACATTTTTTTAGAGTACAGCTTTCAGCACAACTCCATTCCTAGATCTGAAACAGGAAGGAGGCGGGAATGAATCAAGAATGCCTGATTATAGCCTGTAATGATGTGATTGTGCCATATCCAATGAATAATGCAGATATACTGGTGAATTTTAAGAAGACTCAGAAATACAAGATTGAAAAAAGGTGGGACAGATTAAGATGCTAAATAATTGTAAAGTTACTGAATGTCTTTTATAACAATATGTATGACATATACGTACAGTATTATAGAATGTATTTGACAATCAATCAACTATTAATTCAATGATTTTATATCTTAATATGTTTCAGAAAATATCTAAATTAAGTGACTAGAAGTGAAATAGAGCCAAAAATCATTTACAATATAGTGAAGAATTTAAGTCAGCAGGTAGCAGTCAAAGGAGGAGTTTGCAGAAAGTTTCTCAGAAATAATTTTCAATTGACAAGACTCTTTAAAATATCAAACATCCCCTTCGCTTACTAGTTTGGATAAGAAAAAGTTGGTACCTAAGTAATTATAGATTTCATGTCCTTTTAAAATACTGAAATTTAATATACTAGATATATAATCCCTAAAATCCATAAAGGGCCTTCAAAACTCAAAATAAAAAAAACTTGAGGCTTAACATGGACAAATAACATAAAGTTTTAATATACATTAGAGAATAGATAGATAAAAGCAATTATGTAAAAGTCATTCATCACTATTATATTAGAATAATTAAAATATAGGGCAATCACTTGGCACAGTGGAACAGACATATCTAGTGAGACGTTATTAGGTCAACTGTGATAGTTAGACGGACTAATAATGGAGTTCAGGTCATGCCCTTATTGAAATGGAAAAAAGAAAATCTCTCTAAAGATGTTTGCTTTCACCCAGAAGCTGCTTTTACCAAGACAAAAATGCAATTCCACTCTTCTGAGACTTTAGTTCATCATAAAAATGCAAATAAATTGCCAGTCACTGGATTCTTTTATTTTTTATCTTGCTTATTATTATTTTGTTGTTGTTGTTGTATCATAGCAAAGCAGACAGGATTACAGTTCTGGTCACCTGATGGATTTTTCCCCTACTCACGCACCACTCTGCTTGATGCTGTTCTGCTCCCCTAAATGCTTAGCAGAAACCACTTCCACCGTTTTCTCTCATCTTTCCTCTCTTGGAGCCCCAATCCTGATGATGAGGTGGGAGGTTTCTATATTTAATAAATGTTTGCTTGCTAACATCGTTCACATGTGAATAATTCTTTCTTGTGATACAAAGTCCTACATTGCCTCCACCCTTTACTTCACCTTCCCCATAGCAAAACCATACACACAAATGAAGCAAGTAATAATACACTCAACAATGCTAGCATTAACATTTTAACATTGCTAGCATTATTCTAAATGGAAAAAGCCAGGCACCAAAATCATACAGTTTTTACTAAATACAATAGCCCAAAAAAGGGAGTCTGCAGCGAAGTGGGAACTGAGGGTTGGTTGTGAGTAAAGGGTGAATATTCTCTTGTTGGTATATTTTTAAGTTTATGAAAATATCCATGAATGAGATTAGTGATAGTTAAACCACTCTGAATATATTGAAAATTATGGGAAATTTTATGTTAAATGTTTAAATTACCTGGTATGTGGATTATATGCCAATAAATCTGTTGAAAAGCAATAGTCCTGATAAATTAAAACAAGTTATTATAAGACCAAATGTGAAGATTTTATATGAAATAATCAATTCTTTTCTAAATTTACTCAAAATTTGCTGCCTATGTTTTCTGTCTCCAAAAATCCACACTAAGTGAATATGGAAGAAGTTATGACAAATTCTCTTGAGAAATTAGTCTAGACAGCACTTCCTATGAATTTGTTATTTTGGCTATTTTGAGCTTCCATCATCCTGCCATTTGTGTGCTTGCAAATCGTGTATAAAAGGTCTTTAAAATGATTCACCCTTTCCCACAGTATTGTATTTGTGCATCAATAAAATTAAACAATCTCAGTGCAGCTATTGTCATTTTATAAACTGTCCAGCAAGTGGTCTTTCTGATTTTCAATTGTCTGCTTCCTGCCCTCTCAGAATGCTGCAGGACTGTCTACTCGGGTTTGGTTTTGTTCAACAATTCAGATCTTATCTACGTTTTAGGCACTCCCAGTAAGTTAGGTATTGAACAAATGTCCTTGAAACAAATTATCTTTTTTCAAAGTATTTCCATACTGTCTTCATTACATAACCAGTGCCTGCAGAGTATTAACTCACACTGACTTCAGTGTTTTTCAAAAGCGTGCCATGACTTTTACCATGGGCCCAGACATTCTACTGAGCAGGCAGGATTTCTGCTGGATCTCTTAGGATCCCAGTGTGTACTAGGAATCTTCACAGCAGTTCACCATGTGGCAAAGTCTTCAAACATGCTGGGTTTAAATCTGGATTTCAGTTTTGTAACTTAATAAGGGTGAATATTTTACAATTATTATTTTAAAACCCCGATTGTTTCATCTGTTAAATGGGGGAAATTATAGTACCTAAGATGAAGATAGTATTATCAGAAAGAAGTAATATGGTACTAGTATGTTTTTGTGCCCTAGTTAAAAAAAAAAACACAGACTGTGACTTTAACAACATAGATTTATATTTTCCTTGGTTCTGGTGAGCACAGGTCTAAGAGCAAGGGTTTTGCCTGATCGAGGCTCTCCAGCTGGGTTGCAGAGTGCTGACTTTTGCTTTTACAACTTCTTTGTGAATGTGTATAGAGCAAAACCTACTTTGCAGTATTTCTTCCTAGACTAATTCATGAGAGCAGGGTCCCAACTTTGTGTCCTGAGCTAACATCCACCATTTTCCTACAAGTCCGATGTCTATTTACAGTCATTCTGAGAGTTAGAGCGTCAAGGTACACATTGGTGGGAACCCAGTCATTTAATTCATAACACATAATATGCATAAATACTTGTTAGAAGTTTTGTACCTACATCCCAAATTAATCATTTTTGTTAACCTTCTCATCATTTCATCACAATTTTCATTATTATTCTCCACAATAATGTTGATCCACTACAAATCCCTAGAGCCTAATAATTTCAGGATATTGCCAAGATGGTTGGTAACGGTATAATAATTAATTCCTTAAGAGAGACATACATTCGTATTTTTAGATGATAGACATGTTTTTCTTTTATAAAATATAAACAGAGCAACTCTGAGTATAATACAGATAGTTTCAAACATATCTATATGTGTGTATACATTTTATTATAGTTTCTATTGTAAACTGTAAACATGCTTCTGTAGTAATACAAGTACACACACACACACACCATCACCATCATTATCAGTGCCGTCGTTATCATTCCATATTGCCATACTCCTGAGAAGAAATTAACAGGCAGTAGGTTTGACAGTTTTTTCCTGTTACAAGGAAGGAATCAGTGAGTCCTACAGGGACCTTATCAATCAATATAAATTCCTGCATTAGAGTCTCTTTCTCTTCCTGCTACAAATTGCCTTTGACATCAATATTAGATAAGATAGAGGATCTGGAGTCAGGCAGACTGCATGTCAGTCATAGATCCATTCATTACTGACATTTAAGGAAAGCATCTTCAACATCACAATGGGATTAGTGATCGTCATTCATTCCCAAGGTTATCGAAAGGACTGAGATACATTCTGTGAAGTGCTGAGAAAAAAAGACGGTATTCAACATTATAAATATTTCAATATCAATGTAGCTATGGAAAATTCATATATTGTTTCCTGATAGACTTGGTTCTATGCATGTGACAATAAAGCAAGTCTTTCTTACTTTAGAGAAAACAAAATTTGATCCCAAGTAGAGGAACATATACACATACATACACAGGTATTTATATGCGTGTATACGTACTTCTGTTAACAACAGCAAAGACTTTAGAAAAATTCAAAAGTTTAAAAACACACTTTTTTCTTTATAACTTGGTGTCAAATCAGTATTCTTCATGAATCTTAATCAAATTGTTCCTACAAATGCATGGTAACTTACACATGGTATGTTCAGTAGTTCACCATAGCCTGCATTCTTTGGAGCATATATCTTATCCAGACCATTATGTAATATCTGCATGACAAGGGCTCATGTTTATCTCGTAGTTTGAAAAAATGCGTTTGCTTCTCATAGGGAGATGCGGTGGTCTTATGACTAATGGCTTTCATAAGATGGCCCTTTTTCCTTCTTTCCTTACAGATTACACAATATTTGTTGGAATACACGTGATTTTCACATAGCTTTTTCTAGGAATGTGAAGTTTTTATACCTCGTGTGCAAACAAAAGCTGGCAGAATGACTAACAGAAGCTACACAGCATGAAGGTCTCTCCACTAATGGGTTTGTGGTAGGACTATTCCTATTAGAACAAGGCATATCATCATAGTCTCAAAATGTTTGGTTGCTTACCCACCTCTTCCTAGTGATAATTCCTACGGTCACACCCTCCCTCGGTAGCTCTTCTTGTGAGGTAGATAGATTTTAGCAGCAAAATGAGAGTAGTGGGGTCAAGCTTTTCTTGAGATCCTTAACATTAACTTGGGGAAGCATTCAATTCACAGGCATGTATACAGTGTACAGAATGGTAAAGTTTATTTAAACAATGAAAATGCACACACACACACACACACGTGCCTATAGTTGAAACATAGAGAAAGGCAGTGTGAGACAGGAAACAGAGACAAGTTAGCAATTCAGCATCTCCCTTAGCATTGGTCTCCAACCAAAGAGGAAAGAGACTCCCAGCGACTCCTTTTGCCAGGTAATGAGGTCACCACCTGCGAGTTTCAGGATACCTCTATGGAGCTTTGTACACACATGTGCATGACAACTTTTTGTCTGCTCCCACATGACAATAGGGCATATGGAGTTTTCTAAGAGAAAAATAGGACAGGATTACCTGAAGCTTAGAGCTTGAAGTTTGTGATGTCAATTCAGCCAGCTACCCTAGCAATAGTTTTCTCATTTAGCAGACCCATCACCCATAGACAAAGTCCAGGTAATATCTATTCCTACTCACCTCTCATATCAGTCTTTTGCATAAGTTCATAGCCAATTTTCTACATTTGATAATAACTTCTTTTCTTGATACCCATGCTGATAGGAGTGAAGTTGAAGCCCTCACTCTAATCTGGGCTAGCCTGCCCTTATCACTGGAAACGATTTTCCAGTTTAGGATATGTGCTTTCAAGTGCAACTTCTTCTGCTTTTTCCTACTGATTAATATTACTGGGTAATATTTTCCTACTGATTTACATTCCTGATTTATTTACCCAGCTGCATATAAGCCTCTTCTTCAGTTTCATAGTAAGTAGAATACAATTTATTTATTTATTAAAAAATGAAAATTAGAAGCAGAGTTTGCATTTCTGTTTTACATTCTTTTCTTCCTTGAACTATTCTAAATGTTGCTCAAGAACTGAAAATAATAGCACTGTCTATAAAAGCATACAGCCATGGGAGTTCTTAATAGTTGAAACAGGATTCTTTTAATTTTAGTCTGCGATATTTTAGAGAGGGTTAATTCTTCATAAAAGGATTATTAAGTTTTCCATAGTACGAAACAGTTAACATTTTCAGGAATTTTTTTAAGATTTATTTATTTTTATTGGAATATCAGATACACAGAGAGAAGAAGATATAGAAAGATCTTCCATCTGCTCATTCACTGCCCACATGCCCACAACGGCCAGAGGAGAGCCAATCTGAAGCCAGGAGCCAGAAAATTGTTTCTGAGTCACCCACACAGGAGCAGGGTCCCAAATCTTTGGGACATGCTCTACCACTTTCCAAGCCATAAGCAGGGAGCTGGATAGGAAGTAGAGTACCTGGACAGGAACCAGAGGCCATAAGAGACCCCAGCACCTGCTAAATGAGTATTTAAAAGCTGGGTTATTATGCTGGACCCAGAAAAATACAATGTGAGAGAAATTAACATTTTAACATTTGATTATTGTTTAATTATTTATCCCTTTGTCTACACTCCTGATGAACAGTGTTTTTTGCACTTACTATCTGTTGAATTCTCATTTCGTTAAGTTTGCGATCACAAAATAAATTGGAATCATGCCACTGTAAAAATTAAAAAAGAAACATAATAAAAAAAGAATGATGCATGGTGGGAGGGAAGGAGAGAGGTGAGTGGAGAAGTATCTCTATGGGTTTAAAACTGCATATAGGAAATGCATGAAGATTTGCCTACATATATATATATATATATATGTATATATTTAAAAGGAATAAAACTAGGATAGTGTGTCTATAATGTTCTAATCACTTCAGGTTTCCGGTTTATTAGGGCTAGGTACAAAATTCTTGCAATAATGATTCATAAAATATCTAAAAATTGCATGTTAGTACATTTTTAATCCAACTAAATCTTAGTTACAAATAGTTAAAGTAACTTTCTTCTATCATGGTTGGTTTCTGCCAGAAACTGATCATTGAAACTGATTAACCATTGAGCCAGTGCTCATATCTTCATTTCTCCTCAGGAACACAGCGACTACAACAATATGCCCCGATTATACATATGAAATAAGAGTAGATCTATTTACACACTGTTGATATTACATAGCTATCATATAATGTATCCTCATGGAGTTCAAGGAACTTTTGACATACGTTATTTCCAATTTGATAATCTCTAGCAAACAGAAATTTGGAAATTACTTCAAATATTATTCCTATATGTTTCCTTTAGCACAGGGAGACTGCAGCTATGAAAAGGCTGCTTATATCTTGGTGATAAATGTATATTCCTTTACTATTGGGTACAAGATTCTATATGTGCTCCTTAAGTCAAACTTTTAGGTATGTTGTTCAAAAAACTATAGCTTTCCTAAGGTTGATGCATGCTTAAGATTATTGGTAGTAAATAGTAAACTGGAAATATTTTTCTACTGTTGATAAATAGATTTCTAATACTATAAAGTCCATTTCCTTTTCTCTCTCTATTACATGCTTACAGCTGCAAAAATTTATCTTGTTTGTAGATGAGAACTCTGTCTCACTCAGCATTTGATACCGAGAATATATTTTGGAACAGAGATTTGAAGTAGAACACTAGAAGTACAAGCTTAATTTTCATTCACTGCTAAGGGCAATGAAAATTCCATTGCCATCGGTGTATAAATAATTGGTTGTCGGTGACACTCATTATGAATTTGTAAATTAAATTATAACCTATAATAGTCATGTTCAAAGAACTGATCGAACAAAAGTTTGGAGGAGTGGTTTCTGTTACTATACTAACATTGCACGACAGGCAAATTTAATGTGTGAAATGTCACGTGGAGCAGCTGTTCGTATGTGTAATGAACCATTTAAAGGGAAAGAATGGCAAAGTCAAATAATTAAAATATTATATACATAGCCTGAAATAAAGAGCATGAGATAGCTATAAAATCTGTTACACTTACTAGTGGTGAGGATAAGGCAGCCATTCACCATATCTGAAAGTTTGGTCTTACAAGTATCCAAATTCAGTGACAATTAAATTCACTGATTTTCTAGTGAAAGTCAGGACATGGAATATGGAAATGTGAGAGACGCAAAATAAGACACAGATACATGGGAAGTTTCATAGGCCATGGTTTACCAAAACCTTCACCTTTGCTGAGTCTCCCTGACCTTCTAACAGTGTCTCGCCTGTCTGATAAGCTTCCATCCTCTCATTATTTTTTATTTTCAATTCTTTTTAAATTATATTTATTGTTGATGATAGTTAATTAGCATAGTAAGGGTCAAGAGCTACAGGAAGGTGGGTGAGATCAGCATTTCCACATTCTCTTTTTCCTTCCTGTATCTGGGGAAGAGGAGAGACAAGGAGAGCAGCCACACCCAGTACAATTAATCCAGTACAATTAATAAGTTACTTACCTTTCAAGATAAGCCAATTTCTTACAACCAAACTCTCTAGTAAGATTTTAAAAACCTCATTCTAAGATCTAAAACATTTCTTTGACAAAAGTAGAAGTTGGCTAAAATCAAGAAAAAGATAAGAATGTACATGTGGCCCATGATTTTTTAATCCCAGTATATCAAAATCACTTGCCACTATTATAAAATTTTTATGAATGAAGACTTTTGGATTCTGACTGAAATTAACAATATAATATGGGAGCTTAAATCACATATTCTTTAACACTATAAGTTTATGGTGGACAGGTGACCATCCGTTGCACTAACACAAATAGATTCACCTCTCCCATCCCCGGAACACCCAACATGTTCAATGTTTTTGAAAATACCCAGAAGCATTTCTATACTGATTCTCTAATTAGTGGAAAGGTAACTACTATGATAAAAATCTGCTATGCAGAAGTTATTAGTGGTTCTCTTCCCTAACTCTTTCCCAATACTTCTAAAGATAGATATGACTGAGAGGGCAATAAAGAAATTAATGCTACCATCACCAGCTTGAAGCATGTATAGCGAAGGACTATCCTATATCACATCCTATTTTACTCACCAGTTTATTGATACAAACATATACCACATATCTATTAACCTGCTGCATGATTTGTCTCCTTATTACAAGAAATGGTTTATTTAGGTCATTTTTTTTTTAAACTCTGTAGAAATGTCCGTATTGACTCAGCTCTCCATCTTCATACTGGGTTGTAGACAGCAGTAACCTCAACCGTCTTACTTTCTAGTGAGCGTCATACCATTTATTTAGATTGATGGATTGCTGGATGCCTTACTAAGACACATATGTTCTGATGATTAGAAGAACTTTTTTTAAAAAGATTTATTTATTTTTATTACAAAGTCAGATATACAGAGAGTAGGAGAGACAGAGAGGAAGATCTTCCCTCCGATGATTCACTAGTGCAATGGCTAGTGCTGTGCCAATTCAAAGCCAGGAACCAGGAACTTCTTCCAGGTCTCCCACACCAGTGCAGGGTCCCAAGGCTTTGGGCTGTCCTCAACTGCTTTCCCAGGCCACAAGCAGGGAGCTGGATGGGAAGTGGAGCTGCTGGGATTAGAACTGGCACCCATATGGGATCCCGGGTACATTTAAGGCAAGGACTTTAGCTGCTAGGCCACGTTGCCTGGCCCCGAAGAACTTTCAAAAACAGTGCCAAAAAAGAGGAGGGAAAGAGAGAAAGAGAAAGAGGGAGAGAGAGAGAGAGAGAATGGTATAGGTAATAGAATAAAAGAAGTATCCAAAAATCCAATTATATATAAACAGTGGCAAAAGACTACTTCTTCCTTAAAATAGATTTTAAATTAACAAATGTAGAATAAATAATAAAATCAGAAAAGCCCACCTTGATTACAATTTATTATTTGTTTTAGGGGAAAATCATCAAAGATAGGACCACCACATGGCTCAGCTGAGTCATCCACTGTCTACAGTGTCAATGGCCCTTATGGAGGCCAGTTCAAGTTCCAGCAGCACCACTTTCAATCTGGCTGTTTATTTTATGGACAGGAAAGTACCAACAAATGGCTAAATGACCCCTGCACAAACAGAGGATTTCCCCGAAGAAGCTCCTGGCTCCTGGCTTTGGATCAGCGCAGCTCCCAAACTTGTGGCCACTTGGGGAGTGATGGAATATCTCTTTCGTTTCCTCTTCTCTTTGTAACATTTCCCCCTTAAAATAAAAATAAATAAATACATCTAAAGCCTAATTCAATATGTATATATTGCCCAACTAAAATATTCAACGTTACATAACAGCTATGATTCATTTCAATTCACATGAATGCTGAAACCCAGGTACTGAAGTTAACTCATTTTCAAATAATTCAGTTAAGTGCAAGAACTATGGTTTGGATTCAGCTGTGTCTGACTTCAAAATTATGGCTTTTAAGCATGACACACAGCTCATAAGCATAAGCATAGAGTAGATTACCGATTAATGATCATTGGTTCAATGGCTCCATGGAACAATCAATCAAACAATGAAACTCTGCCAAGAAATTGACCTTAGCAACATTTGCAGTCACTTCCAGGATTCAACAAGAAATAAGCCTGTCTTCATCATTTGCACTGTGAGGAAATTTCACAGCAGCAGGCTATATGCAAATAGGCTCTTGTACTGGTAGTGGAATCCACAGATTTTTTTTTTTCTGACTGGGCCATCGCACACTGGTAAGCATTTCCTAATTACAAAAGCATTTACTCCATTACTTCTGGCGTATTCTCATCAACTGGCATGTCCTGCAACCTCCCTCTTGTCGGTCACTTGTGTCACAGCTCTCTCTTTCCATGTATGATTCTTGCAATCAGGGTTGGAGCTGTGATAAAGCAGGTAAAACCACTGCACACAGCACTGGCATCCCATCTGGAAGCCAGTTCAAGTCCCGGATGTTCCACTTTGATCCAGCTCTTTGCTATTGCTCAGGTCTAGCAGTGGGGTGACTCGATGACTTGAGCCCCTGGCTTCAGATGGCCCAGCTCTGGCTGGCCATTGCAGCTGCTTGAGAAGAGATCCTGGACGCGAACATCTCTCTATCTCTTCTGTTCTTTTAATCAGAAAATAGTGTATTCATTAAGCCTGCTAATAAATAAATATGAAACAAAAAAGAGTCATCAAAGTAGTAGGCAAAGATATTAATGGAAGCAAATATTTATAAGCTATCTACGTAAAATATTAATTACTGTTGGACATAGAATGGAGAAGTCTGTCAAACAAAGCCACAAGGAATTAATCAAATTAACAACACAATTAGCGGAAAAAGTCAACATCAAGCGCCTCCTGCCACGATTTCCATTAAAAACACACACCAAGATTCTAGTCATTATAAAATCAAGCAAACATAAATAAATGAACACTCTGATAAATAAAATGTCAAAGCTTTTCACAATTGTTCAGATCATGAAAGACAACTTGAATACTAAGTGTTGTATGTGACCTTAATTTGAATCCTTACAAAGAAAACGTGTTTTCCTGTTTCAAAAATATAAGTTTATGAGACTACTGGAGATATTTGCAAAAGGTATGTTATGTCAATAATAATACTATGTCAATATCAGTGGGTGGGAAGTAGTTCTCTCTTTTTCTCTCTATTGCCCACTACAGTTTAAAACTAATAAACAAATAAGAACTGGGGCTGACTCCATGGCACAGCAAAGTAAGCTTCCACCTGAGCTACCAGCATTCCATACAGATACTGATTCTAGCCCAAAGTGCTCCATTTCTGATCTGCCTGGGAAAGCAATAGAGGATGGTCCAAGTCCTTGGGCTCCTGACCCACATGTGCGATCCATAGGAAATTCCTGGTTCCTGGTTTCAGATCAGCTCAGCTCCATTGCAGCCATTTGGGGAGTGAATCAGCAATTGGAAGTTCTCTGTCTCTGTGTCTCTCTCTGTCCTCGTAACTCTGCCTTTCACATAAAAACACAATAAATATTTTTAGATATAAGAATTTAAGCAAATTCTTAACACACTTCTAAACACTGAATGTCAGTTACTGAAAAATAAGATATAGAGAATTCTTATGAAACACAGACCCAAGGGACATTCTCAAACATTTGCAGATTTTTCATTATTTTACTCCAATATTAAAAGCAACGGTCAGGGACACTGTGACACATTTGAAAAAGCTTCCAAGGGCAGGGGAACAACAACTGATACGAGAAAAAATACATGAAGTCTCTCTTCTCTCTCCGGAATAGAAAAAGTTTAAGATCCTATGGAAAGAGAAGAAAAACCCTTTCTCTCACTTAGGATATAAAATGAAAGTCCACACAAACTAGAACAAACAAAATATTCCTTGACTGGGTAACAGATAAGCTACACTGCGGCGCAAAATGGCTTATTTCCCAGCAACGAAAAGGAATAAAATATTAATAAGGCCAAAAACTAAATATGTCTGAAATGTTTCACTTAAGTAAAGGAATTAGATTTAAGTGTTATATCTTTGTTTCCATTTATGAATTTTTTTATTTATATAAGGTAAAACATTTCCTTATTTCAACATACAGATTTAATTACACAACAATATTTCACACCTTGCCCTCCAACCTGTCACCTGTGCTAACCAGTGATATCCAGTCAATATCTCAATGCTTTAAAAGCTACGTATTTCCAAACTTTTGTACACCTCCTTTCGTGGAAGATGGATTATTTGCATCTGTTATTGTTGTATCATTTAATATCCCTTTAATAGTTTCTTACTTTATGTCATTAAATGTGGAATGTGTGTGGGAGGGGGAGTATTTTTTACTTTAACATGATGTGACTTTCAGTGTTTTAATTGGTTTCACTTTATGACTGCACATAATCTCAATACCCATATGGTCATATTTTCCATCTCAATCTGCTTCTCTCCAGACTTTTCCCATGTGCGTGCCCCATACTTTACTTTTCTCACTCTTGCCCTCTCTTCTATGTCAGCATTTAGAACACTGCTTATTTAGTGAGAAAATAAAGTAAGGTATAACATAAAATCAAATATTTATTCATCTCAATTCTTAATTATTTTACTCAGTTCTTTCACATGTTACATATTTCTATCAGGATTCTAGCATCTTTGAGGCTGTGTTATTAAGCAACCTGTCCAGGTTTTGCCTTCTGTCCTAAAATTGCAATGTTTTTCAGCATTTCAACCCTAGTTGTACAAATGGGAACCAGTGAACTAAGATAACACTATATTGTTGTGTCCACAGAACAACATGTATGAAATGCATTAAAGTATAACAGGTTGGTAAGTTGAATATATTAGGATCTGATTTTACTTGTTTGACAGGACAAATGACAAGGAGAGGAGAGAGATAAAGAGAATCTCCCATCTGCTATCCAGCAGCAGATTCAGTGCTCAAACGGGGACAATGCATTCACAGGAAACGGGATCGAAGCAGTGGAGCTGGAATTTGAAGCAGTGCTCTGGTACGGGAAGCCCGTGGTGTTTTAGGAGGTGGTTTAATCTATTGCTCCCACAATACCAGCCCATTTGGCTATTTGCTATTTTAGACATATTTCTCCTGTTCATCCAAAGTGGTGATGTTACCAACCTAACAAATGTTCTTTATGATGAGCTTCACCAAGGAACGATCACTCTCCACACATTTCTAAACATTGTATTCACTACTTGCCCTTAAAAAAAAAAAAAAAAAGATGCCATCTGGTAAGGAAGCCTGAACTAGTCCAGACAGGGAGACTGCTTGGAGATCAGCCACTAAGATGATGCCCTACCTAACACGCAAGATTTCAGCCGGATGTAGCTTTGGCATGATTTGAGCACCAGATGTTAAATCATCTCTGGCCATGATGCTTTCCAAGCTTATGTTTCAGACACAAAGGGGCAGAGGAAACTGTCCCATTAAGCCAAGTCCTATTTCTTGACCTACAGAAACACTGTGACTTTCACTTGAATCCTTATTTAAAAGCGCTGGCATAACAATTTCTTTTCAGCCTCTCTCTCTGTCTCTCTACCTCAACTGCAAACTGCAAACTGTGGTGTTTTCTTTTTATCTGCACAATAGTAGAGAGAATAAGACCTGTAACTATGATGATGGTAATGATGGTGACACAGGTGGTGGTAGCAACATTCGTGATGACAATGTTGATCATCATGGTGATAGCACTGATAATAACAGGAGAGATAACAGCTGCCTTGCATTAAGTGTTTCTTAATTTCCAGTCACTTTTCTAATTGTTTCTCAAGTATTATCTCATTTAATCTTTATAATAAATCAGAGGGATTTTTTTTAGTAAACCCTATTTCATTCCTTGAGAAATGACAATTTAGAGAATTTACATCATTTGCCAGATATATTCATGCAAACCAGTCTTTTCACTAAAGCTTTCACTCGACTATAATTAATACCTAATAAATAAGAAAAAATTAACACAACAGTTCCTAATTATGTCAAAGTCTACGCCACAGAAAAAGCCATTGTAAGAATGCTGTGATAGAAAGTAATATGGACAGACGGAAATGTGGGGTTTCCTGAGATCGAACTGCTGGGAAGCCAGTCTGAGAAGGCAGCATTGCAGCTGAAGGGCTAAGGGAAGTGTGACTCAGCACAAAGCATCACACCAGCTAAGAGATTATACTATCTGGATATAGAAATAAGGCTTTGGGATTAAAGTAAAATAAACTCGAGTCAAGTATAGACTTAAATTCAGAGAAAAAGAGTACAGGAAAGATTATTATTTTTAAGGTCACATACTGAAAAGGTGGCTTCATTCTAGCTAAATCAGCAAGGCTAAAATATTTTGCAGGGAATCCCTGCAATTAAGAATCCTGTTTCTAAACTGGTTATTGGGCGCCACTGTATGAAGATCATAGGCTCTTTTTTAAACAAGCGTAAGCGTAAGCTTAAGCTGGAACTATGTGTTATTTCTGGCATTCATCGTTCCCTGTCTCTTTCACTAAAAAGAAACTGCCAGTAATTATTTCTGCTAGAGTCGCTCACACCTAATTTCCAATATCAAAGAGGAACTGTAAAGCCTTTTAATGATCCCATTCTGCTCCTGTAGCACACCTTTTTGATCAGTAATACTGCCCTGACAAAAAACATTAAACCAGATCACTTTTCATTCTATGGAATGCCGTTCTAGTCACATTCTGCCATCCATTCACTCCAGAAGTGCTTATTGAAAATGTAATACGTGTTCGATCTTTTACAAGATAGAGAGTGGACAATAAAAATAATGGAATCAAACCCTATATAATTTATCATCTTATATGATGGGAAAAAATCACTAAAACAACACATACACACACACATATACATTCCTCAAACCTTCAATTTGAGGAATGCTAAAAATACAGTAAATGAAAATACATGTGGGGGAGGGCAAAAATTGTATCCTTGAAAAACCATACTTCACTTGAAAGATTCAGAGCTTAAGGAAAAAACCTTGTAGATAGTAGGAATAAAACAGATCATGAAGAATATGAAAAATTGTTTTTTTTGTATCTTCTAGAGCATTTGCTTTTATTCTTAGCTTCTTTCTGGGGTTTCTGCTAATCTCCTTTTAACTGAAAAAAAATGAAGAAATTGATAATAAGAAGTGAAGAAGAACTACCATTCAATCCCATTGTGATCACTCTTATTTGCTAAATGACAATAAAAGGACTTAGAATTAGCCCAATTTTGTAAATGAGGGAAATAAAAATCATCCAAAATACTCATAATAAAAGTAATGCAGCCTGGAGCCATTTCTTCTTTATAGCTTTTAAGTTCTCAGGCCAATTCATGGACAAATGTGTTCTCTGTTTTCTATTTCTAACTTTCAGATAATTTAGAGTATTCATCCAATTTCAGTAGTAATGTGAAAAGCCTTGGTCTTCCTCAAATACAAGAGTTACCTTATGCTGCTTTTTTTTCCTCCCAGTAATATCAGAACTCCTGGAAATCGCTTTGTCATCTTTATAGGTTTTGAGGGTCAAAGAATCACAGGAACAGAAGTTAAGTGCTAGACTATTGGGAAACTTCCTGTAATGACAGTGGGTACAAAGGTCACTTAGGAGAGGAAGCCAGGCTTTTGTCTCTCAAATACGTAAAGTTTTACTCACTAAAACTTTTATTTGGGAGGCTGGCGCAGTGGTATATAGAAAGTTGATCTTCCACCTGCTCAGCCACAGGATCCCATATGGCTGCAGGTTGTAGTCCAGGCTGCTCCACTTTCAATCCAGCTCCCTGTGACTGACCTGGGAAAGCAGCAGAGAATGGCCTAAAGCCTTGGGTCCTTGCACCCATATGGCTCCCAGCTTTGGATCAGCCCACTTCTGGCCAACATGGAATTTAGTAAGTGAAGTCATGAATGGAATATTTTCTCTTTTTGTCTCTCTCTCTCTCTCTCTCTTTGTAACTGTCAAGTAAAATAAATATTTTTTTAAAAACTAGAAATTCTTGTTTCTCTTTCATACCTGCTCTATGGAAGTCTCTCCAGCAGATGTAAGAGTTATTGCAGTTTAATGATTCACCTTGAATGTGCAGCCTCTCATAAAATATATTCAGATACACTACTAATTAAGAAAAGGATGCTACTGACAGGGTTTCGCTTTTGCTTCTTTTTAAACCAAAGCCATGGTTCTGTCCCATCACTACATAGATTTGTATAGGTGAAAACATCTGAGTAGTATCGACGCACAGTTCCCATAGGGTTTAAAGTCTTTAATATTTTATAACCTGAGACTATGGGTTAACTTTCCATAGAGACACTTGTTTTACTAAAACAATCTACTATCAGATTAGAAGTAAGTCTATCTTGAGAAAATTTTGTACATTTTCATCATGGCCTCATATGTCCCTTAATACATCATAAAAATGGAAATAATAGCTGTTTGTTCTATAAGAAATGTATGTTTTTTGTAGTACACATGCAACAAAAGACCAAGCTTCTTTCTTGACCTTGTCCTCAAATATTGGGCTGAACTGGGAACCCGTAATTCCCAATTAATCCATGTAGATATTCAGGAATTCAGTGTGTTATATTTCAATTTACTTTCTCTTCAGCCTGAATTAGAAGTTTTATCATGGTGAACCAAAGCATTTCATCAATTCACATTTCCTCTAGAGCAAAGTTTAGTAAACAATGGTCTAAAGATTGAATCCAACTATCCCCCCATTTTATTAAAAAAAAAATGTGTTGGCAACCCAAACTACGTTGATTCACTTTCATATTGTCTTTGGCATTCTCTCAACACTGCAGTTTTATAGTGGTAACAAAGATCACATGACCTAAAAACTTAAGCAGTCCAACAGCAAAACAAACAAAAGCGATGCATGTGGACTTATGTGCTCCAGAGCCTTTCTAAGAATTTAAAACTGTTTTTCTCATCACCTCTGTTCCCTACCAATGTAATATTCTCACTTTCTGGATTAATGAAGATTTCTGTGTAACAAATAACTCCAGATTTCTAGGCAGTTTGTGATTTTTTTACTTTTGTAATCTAACTAATTGAAATTGACAGGGAATTTTCATGTTCTTATAAAATCCCTACTCATGAAAGTACTCAACATAGGAATTACAAACAATAACTTCAATGTCAGTCTTGCCTCATTTCCCAAGTCCCTTACTTCCTTGTATCCCATAAATGTTTGGGCAACAAGTTTAGTAGGAGGCACTTAGTGGAACAGTTAGATGCCAATGGGGATGCCTGTGATTCATGTTAGGGGTCTGAGTTTGTATTCCAGCTCCACATCCAACCCAGCAGCTGCCAGTGTACCCTGTGAAAATCATCAGGTGATCATTCAAGTACTTGGGATCCAGCCACACACGTGGATCCCAAGACAGTTCTTTTCTCAGGTTTTAGGTTTAGGCTGACCTATCATAGGCTGCTGTCAGCTGTTGGGGAATGAAACCTGGACTGGGGATACTGTTTTTCTCTCTCTATGTGTTTATTTGTTTGTGTGTACATGTGTGAAGGAGACGTTCAAATTAATACAAAAAAGAAAATAAAAATAAGACGTGTTGAAGATTTCATCTACATAAAAGGAAAATGGGTTCATTGAGTTAAAATTCACATATCAAAAATTCATTTGCATCAAGTATAAAATTCAAAGGTATTTCAAATATCCAGGCTAGTGCAACATCATTACAATCTACTCTTAAAACATTTTCATTAGCTCAAAAGAAACCTTATACCTGTTAGCAGCCACTCTCAACATTCTGCACTCAGACATAAAAGCAAACATTACCTGATTTACTCACACCTAATTACCCATTCTAGACACTTTATATAAATGCCATGAAATAACAGGTGGTATTCTGTCACAAGCGTGTTGCAGTTGGCATAATATTTTCAAATATTTTATCCATTTGGATGCATGACTCATTATCCTATAGCTTTCTATGTATGATGAAGATTACATTGCTAAGAATATGCTACATTGTTTCCAACTCATTCATTTGTTAGTACCTTTTGGGCTATGCCCCCATTTTTGGCTATTACAAGACTTGTGGGAATTAACATTTCTGTACAAGCACTTATTGGAGTAGATATTTTAATTTCTCCTGTGAATCTACCTAGCAGGGGAATAGCTAGGTCATATGGCAGCACTCTGTTTACTATGTTGAAGAACTGCCAAAATATTTTCTAAAGTTTCTGCAACGCTTTGCATTCTTGACAGAAATCTAAGAAGGTTCCAATTGCTAACCAGCTCTTCGGTTTTTAGTCTTTCTTTTGGATGGTTCTCTTAGTGTGCTTGAAGTAGCAATCCACAAGGCTTTGACTTACTATTCCCTGAAAGGTAATGGCAATCATCACCTTTCCTCAACATTCCTTAAATGCTTTTTGACTATTCCCATTCTCTCTTTACAGAAATTTCGATTGAATTCTGTTTCACATTTTGTAGCTGGGATATTTCATTGACATTTGCAATTGCAAGAGTTACAATCAGCCAGGCGCGGTGGCACAGTGGTTAAGGTCCTCACCTTGCACGCCCAGGATCCCATATGGGCACCGGTTCTATCCCAGCAGCCCTGCTTCCCTTCCAGCTCCCTGCCTGTGGCCTGGGAAAGCAGTCGAGGACGGCCCAAAGCTTTGGGAACCTGCACCCGCGTGGGAGACCCGGAAGAGGCTCCTGGCTTCAGATCGGCACAGCATCGGCCGTTGCGGCTCACTTGGGGAGTGAATCATCGGACAGAAGATCTTCCTCTCTGTCTCTCCTCTCTGTATATCTGCCTTTCTAATAAAAAAATAATAAAAATAAATCTTTAAAAAAAAAGAGTTACAATCATGTTATGAAATTTAATTCATTACGAGATAAAGATTTGGAAATACTTCCTTTTATTCAATTGTTCATCTTTTTTAAAGAAAAGTTCCATTTGTTTCTTTGAAAGGCGGAATTACAGAGAGAGAAACAGAGAGAGAGAGAGAGAGAGAGAGAGAGGGAGAGGGAGATTGTCCATCAGCTGGTTCATTTTCCTAAATGGATGCAATGGCCAGAGCTGTGCAGGGCCAAAGCCAGGAGCCAGGTCTCCCACATGGGTACTGGGGGCCACACACTGGAGCCGTCTTTCACTGCTGTCCCAGACCATTACAGGAAGCTGGGTTGGAAGGGGAGCATCTGGGGTGCAGGAGTGCCAATCAGTATTCATATGGAAAGCTGGTGTCAAAGCAGACAGTTGAAATTATTATGCCACAACATTGGCCTTTGATAGGGATTTATTGTGACATTTTGTATATTCTCACTGAATCTTTAGATAACTTGACATTGTAAGTATTTTGTATAATTGGCAGGCATTGACTACGCAAAGGAGAAAATATCAACTGTGTGATGACCATCAGGACAGAAAAATGCTGTGTCCTCTATAATCCATTGAAAGTTCTTTTTTTTTTTTTTTTTTGCTACTTAAAAAAAAGGTCTCAGATGTTTCGAAGAATGGAACTTGCATTATTTTTAACATATTGTTTACCCAATACTATGTCAATTAATTCCATAATGTTGTATATTGATACTGAGGCCTTGTTGGGCTTTTAACCGAACCGGATCTTTACTCTGTTTGACCTATCTTCAGACATAGAAGGTCTCCCCAGACCACTGACCTTATCTGACAATATAGAACGCTGGAACTTATGCTAGCAGGTGTTTTGCAAGCATTGAATCAACTGAACCTGAACTAGGTTATGCAGCAAGGAGGAGAATCCACCATGGGGGAGGGTATGGGAGGGGTGGGGGGAATCCCCACGCCTATAAAACAGTACTACACAATACAGTGTAAGCAACTATAAAAACAAAAAAAAAAAAAAAAAAAAGTACGCACAATGCACATAATTCACAAGCCAGAGATGTGATTTGGATTTCCAAGATGAGGATACAGTGGCTGTGTAGAAAAACTGTAGAAAAATATGTTCTGTCCCTACTACAGAATGGGTATCTTAAAAATGATTTGGTGTTTATTTGATTTATTTAGATGGCACTTAGTGTTTAACTTTTGAGTTAAATTGCCAATCAGATACACCTTGTCATATCATTATTTTACCAGCCACACTTCCTCTTATTTCATTGCATGTCATTATTTGAAACACCTTACTCCACCGGATCATGATAATTAACTCATAGTGGGTTTTTTAAAGAATTTTAGGATACTTTATTTCATTTCATTTGAAGACAGATCCTCCATTCTACAGGTATGCTCTCCAATGAATTTGCCAGACTGCAGCAGAGCCCCAGACTCAACCAATGTCTCCGTATAGTTGTGAGACCCAGGTACGCAATCCACCACCTGCCCGGTAGCTAGATCAGGAACAGAGGAGCCTGCACTCCAGTCAGAACATCTGACCAGGATAAAGGCATCCAAAGTGAGTACTTACCAGCACCAAATGTCAGTTTCTCGACCTCAGATCTACTTTTCATCTTCATGACCAAAATTCAGCAAAGTAGACTGTAAAGGTGATAGAACACAAAAAGACACACCCCTCTTTAAAAAAAAAAAATCTCAAATAGCAAAAAGAACATAAATGGGTGAAAATTCTACCTTTCATGGAATCACAAACAAATGAAGGCTGCACATGGGATAACTGTTTATAACTGAGCAAAGAAGGGCACAGTCCAGCGAAAGTAGAGAAGGAAACCACGCCCCCAGAACCTATCAAGCCTTTTTAGGAAAGCAGGAAGATTCAGATATCAACAAAAATAGGAGAGATAAAAAGTGATGAAAAAAGTGAGTTCCCCACACCCCCTTCCCCTCTTATGAATTTGAGATTACTTTCCACCCCAATTTTAGGCATAAAAAAACAACCATCGAAATTGTTGGAGAAAACTGCACCCCCAGCTGAAACACTGCAAAGGAAAAGAAGGATAAATACAAGCAAGAAAATGAACGAGATTAATTGAAATTCCATGTCCTCATTAGTGGGAAGCTCCAATTGTCTTGTCTGGGATGTCAAGGCCCACTTTTACATCATTCCTAGGTCCATAGATGGAGAGTCGTGAAAATGAATTCAAAATCTGACATTGATCATGCTCCAAGCAAAAGACCATCTTCCTGCTGTGAATCACCTGTGGTCTGACCCAGCAAGCGATAACTCCCACCCCCATTGTGAGATGGTACTTTGTCATGCTTACTCTTTCTTTACAAGCCAGGCACCAAAGATAATCAGACCTTAGAGGGAACCCACCAACACAAAAAATAAGAGAAAGAGCTTGGGATTAGCAATTCAACAGCCAGAAGCAAATTTTCAAAAGAACTGTCATTACAACCTAATTGAAAATAGCAAAGGATATAATCAAGCATAGGTGTCCATCACACACAAAAGGCAAATTTCAAATGTTTCTTCCGATGTGAGAAGTTAACAATTTACAGAGTGTGTTGTGTCATAATTGTTAGACCTGTATAGTTGCAAATTTGTATTCACTGAACATGCCTTCAATGTAACACTACACCCTCTTTCCTACCTTAGAATCCTTGTCATGAATCCCACATTATGTGGTATTAATAAATGCATGCTTTTGGAGAAAAAAAATGTGTACATGGTATTATCAAATTGCACACAGTGTGAATATGGCAAAATTTTAAAGATTGCTAGACCTAAAAAAAAAAAAAAAAAAAAAAAGGTCTCATTTAAATCCAATCAATTTCTCATAGGGAGTACTGCTTCCATCTTCCTAGCACCTCACAAAAGTACTCCATAGTATTACAATACAAATAATAGAATTAGCCAGGAACTGTCAAAACAGATCGTCTTTACAACATTTTAGAACAAAATTGTTGGGTAATAACGTTACTGCTTAACTTAAACAAATGATTTATACAAAGAAAATCAAAGAAGGAAAAACAGGAAAATAACTGTTTTCACCTTTGCACAAAATGTTTGAGGTTTTATTTGAACTTAAATGTATCTATCTTTTAACCTATTAGCAATATTCAAAATACATTGCCACGAATTTATCTTGAATAAGTTGCTTTAGATTCAGTAAATCAGGCCGGCTTGGTAGCCTAGCAGCTATAGTCCTCAGTTGCACGCATCAGGATGCTATGCAGGTGCAGGTTCTTGTCCTGGTGAGCCCACTTCCCATCCATCTCCCTGCTTGTGACCTGGGAAAGCAGTTGAGTACAACCCAAAGCCAAGGGACCTTGCACCCACGTGGGAGAGCCAGAAGACACTCCTGGCTTCGGATCAGTTCAGCTACAGCCGTTGCGGTCATATGGGGAGTGAACCAGCAAACAGAAGATCTTCATCTTTGTCTCTCCTCTTTGTATGTCTGGCTTTCCAATAAAAATAAATAAATCTTTAAAAATTTCAAGAAATCAGGCTCAGCTGGGTAGCATATCAAGGTGGTCCTCCACCTGTGGCAGCAACATCCTATCTGGGTGCCAGTTCATGTCCTGGTTGCTCCATTTCCCAACGAGCTTCCTGCTTGTGGCCTGGGAGAGCAGAGAAGGCAGGCTCAAGACCTTGAGTCTCTGCAACCATGCAGGAGACCCAGAGGAAGCTCCTGGTCCCTGGCTTCATATCAGTTTGGCACTAGCTGCTAAGGCCACTGGGAAATGGACCAGAAGATGGAAGACCTGTGTCTCTCCTTCTCTCTCTGTGAAATCTACTTTTCAAATAAAAATAAATAATTTTTAAAGCTTATTTTATTATTTTATGACACAGCTCTATAGGCTCTGGGATTTCCCTTGCCCCTTCCTCAAATCCCTTCTTGCCCACTAATTTCCCCTATATTATTACAATAGTATAATCTTTCACAGAGTCATTTTTTTAAAAAATCAATAAGCCAGTGAAAACTCTATTGGGTATAAATGTTGTCAGCCCTATGTTCTGCCTTACTAAGGTCTCGGCCTAATCATGAAAAAAAGATTATAATGTAAAAATGTTCATATAGATAAAGAAGTGAACATGGCTATCATTTGAGAACAACACTTAGAGTTTCTGAAAATAAAATCATATAAATGATGCTGGGCCAGCATCATGATGCAGTAGTTCAGGCCACTGTCTGAAAAGTATCCTGTATCACCACAGGCTGCAGTATCAGCTGCTCCACTTATGACCCAGAACCTGAGGAAAAAGCAAAGGATTGTCTAAGCGCTTGGATCCGTGCTATCTGCATGGGAGGCCCAGATGGTGTTCCAGGCTGTTGGTGTCAACCTGGGCTATCCCTGGCTCTTGGGAAGTGAATCAGTGCATGTGTGATCTCTCTGCGTCTCTCCTTTTCTCTGTAACTGTGTCTTCCAAATAAATAAAATAAGGGCCCGGCAGCGTGGCCTAGCGACTAAAGTCCTCGCCTTGAATGCGCCCAGGATCCCATATGGGTGCCAGTTCTAATCCCGGCAGCTCCACTTCCCATCCAGCTCCCTGCTTGTGGCCTGAGAAAGCAGTCGAGGGCGGCCCAAAGCCTTGGGACCCTGCACTCACGTGGGAGACCAGGAGGAGTTATCTGGTTCCCGGCTTCGGATCAGCACAGCACTGGCCGTTGCGGTCACTTGGGGAGTGAATCATCAGACAGAAGATCTTCTTCTCTGTATATCTGACTTTGTAATAAAAATAAATAAATCTTTTAAAAAAATAAATAAAATGAACCTTTTTAAAAATTAAATAACATTCCATGTACTTAAAGATGAATCTATAAGGATCAAAATTGAGGGTCAATGTGGATAAAACAATATACACTGAACATCACTAAAGTCAGTGACTAGAACAGTAGATTCAATATATTTGAAAATGGTGAAATTATACTGCAAATGCTATTTTTCCAAAGCAGCAATTTTTTGAAGTTTTATCTCAAATGCATTTGCCTACTTAAAATCTCCTTATGGGTGTTAATTATCCTGAAACATTTAAATAAACCAATGCATACAGCAAAGTAACTACACAAATAGAAACAGCAAGTATAACAAAATTAGCTCCTAGAAAAAAAAGTTTAAATGGCAGTTAGAGAAGCCCAGACACTTCAAAGGTACCAGTTTTCTTTCTTCTGTTTGTACAGGTGATGGTTTTTGCTGGACCACAGAGCTGATGCAAACTCATCATGAAAATCCTGGAATCTGAATAATTTATTTCTGTTATTTTCACAAATGATCTATTAACCTCTGTGTGGTGTAATCACTTACAGATCAGTATGAACTTAGCTGAGTTTAAGCTTGTATGGTCTCCCAACACTTCCATTTCCCCTGCTGTGTGAAACCCCTCTTCTCTTTCTTTTAACAGCTGAAGTAGCTGTGAGAACCTTAGAGATTTTTAAGCAGAGGAAAGATAATAGACCATGAGGCTCAGATGCTGCGTTTTGAAATCCATTATCCCATCATGTTTATTCTGAGGTCATGCTTCCCACAGGCTGCTGGAACCAGTGACTGACTGAAACGAAGACATTAAGGCCAGTTCTCTCCTTGGACACACAGGGCATACGGTGAACTTGCCTGCCGTGCTTCCCATGCACCATGCTGGGCATTGCCCAGCCTTCATAACTGATTGAAACACTGCCTCGATATTGCAGTTAGCTGATATCTTCTCAGGTTTCCACAATGCTTTCTCTTAGAGGAGACTCCTGAAATAAAATCTTGTTTGATCACATTAGCTTCTATTTGGTCAAACATTGCTATTAACACAGCTGTATACTCCTTAGCTCCAGTCAATTTCAAATACCAGATCTTTAGATGTATATACATGCTCAGTCTTCTATAATATTTAACATTTGACTCTTCCAGCTCAGCCTTTTGTGAAAGAGGCTCGAAGCAGGCAGTATATGTATTAGACCTCAGGCTGCTTTTAGATACCCTTTTTGGCTGCTGCCCATTGTTTCCTTAAATACTAACTGTAACTCCAGGCTTCTGGTGGCTTACCAGTGTGGCTTAGGGACATCTGAGTTCCTGTACAGGCTTCACTAGAGATCTTTCTATAGCAAATTTCTCTCAAATGAGAGCTCTGGTTTTGGCTTAAGGATTTTTCTTCCGCTGTACCTTTGTTCCCTGCTAATAGCAATAGTCACTCAGAAAGCAACCTTGGTGGAATAGGGGCATGTAGTTCAATTGACATACATGAATTTCTTATCAGGGTACTTGGGCTGGAATTTTGATTCTACTCTCCACCGCAGCTTCCACATAAAGTACTCCTGAGCTGTAGGGATTGATGGTTCAAGTACTTGAGTCCATTTTACAAGCATGGCACACCTGGATTGAGTTCCCATCCCCTGGCTTTGGCCTGGCCCAGCCCTTGCTATTGTGTGTTTGAAGAGTGGACCAGTTCTCTCTCTCTCTCTCTCTCCTCTGTTGCTCCCTTGCAAATGAATTTTAAAAATATAAATTAAAGAAAAACATATACTCTTGGGTTAGCTACCTTCTTCCAAGTATCTTCTAGATACCGACACAAATACTTGTCACACCACATGGAGTGGGACGCTAAAAGCTACCTGAATGTCCCAAAGGGTGCTGATCTTAGATGAGCAAATGCCTTCATCACAACACTTTCCAGAGGTACTTGAAACACTAGTTTCCTTCATACTAGAATCCTTCATCTGTGTAAAGCATTCCCTCAGAAACGAACAATCTGAGTTGAAGAGGTCATTTGGCTGAGATTGTTCTGGGAATACATCTGATCACAGTTCTTTTAGGATTTCAATACAAGATGACCAAGTGTCAGTATGGAAGATAACAAACTCTGTCCTCCAATGAAGGTACCACAATTCAGCTAGTCAATAACAACAACTAAAAAAGGCTGCGGGCCCGGCGCAGTGGCGCAGTGGTTAAGGTCCTCACCTTGCACGCCCAGGATCCCATATGGGCACCGGTTCTATCCCAGCAGCCCCGCTTCCCTTCCAGCTGCCTGCCTGTGGCCCGGGAAAGCAGTCGAGGACGGCCCAAAGCTTTGGGACCCTGCACCCATGCGGGGGAGGCCCAGAAGAGGCTCCTGGTTTCAGATCGGCATAGCATCGGCCGTTGCGGCTCACTTGGGGAGTGAATCATCAGACGGAAGATCTTCCTCTCTGTCTCTCCTCTCTGTATATCCGCCTTCCCAATAAAAAAATAATAAAAATAAATCTTTAAAAAAATAATAAAATTAAAAAAGGTTGCAAGAAATGTTCATATTCTGTGACATTATTTTGCTCCCCTTTGAAGCCCAGATTCAATCTTACTTGAGAATGTGTCACCTTTTAGTATTGCTGCCACGTGACACCATTATCCCAGCTTTTAGTTCTAAATGATGTCGTCTGCAGAAACCTTCAATGATTTGAACTCTGAATCAGCCATTTGTGTTGTTGTTGTTTAACCCAGGGAAGGAATACTTGGAGTGTTGCCTCCATGAACACATTTCAGTTTCTGATATATGAGTAACGCTAGAACAATTATTAGTCGAAAATCCTATATCCTGGATCTTTTACCTTAAATTACACTGAAATTCAATTGTAGAGTTTTAAAATTCAGACATCTTTGCTTTTCATATTTATATTTTAAAATGCCAGTTCCTGTGTCATTGTCAATGTTGTTTTATTTTGTTTTGTTTTGTTTTGTTTTGTTTTTATGGACTACTAATGCTGTTGCAGGATTATTTCTTCATAGAATAAATGCCTGTCATGTGTTATGATTCAAATGCTTAGTAGGGCTGTGTGTCTTTTCTTAAGTTTATGCTTTAATTGACATGTCTTGAAGGATTGCTGTGTCTACTTTGTATGGGATTTTGTTTGAAGGCATCCTACTTTTCAAAAATTGATGAAGCAACAGACTTAGATGTACCTACTGTACATCAAGACCTGTACTATGCTTGTGGATTACTGTTGTTCAGATTATAGTCTCAAAAAAGAGTATTGCTAACATTTATTGTCATCTACTTGAAAACTAATGTGGGAGAATCAAGATGGCAGAATAGGGTAAGGACACGTATAAACCGATGGAAAAACATTTAATAAGGATGAAGCAGAGAGGGCACATTCCAGGAAATAGGAGAGGACAGAACAACAGCAGAGGGGTACCTGGAGACTGACAGATGCAGAAAAGCAGCAGACACAACTGTGTGGTGTTGCAGTGACTGATACCCTAGCAGTATTCAGCTAAAGGGTGATCTGAACTCCACTAGCAGCTGGAACTCCACCACCAACCAGGTGGGAAGGGACTTTCACTTGGAGCTTGGGAGGTAAACCCAGACAAAGAACTGTCCATCCTGCTGGTCCATTTGATTTGACCGGGAGCAGAGACAGAGCAGCAGATCCTAGACGGGCAGTGAGAGAACAGGTTGGACTTCATAGCCCAGTCAGCCCATTTTCTGGTTTCACTCTCTAAAATTCTGCCACATCTAGAGTTAAAACACATAGAAGCCAAGAGCCAGGAACTCCATCTGTGTCTCTCACATGCGTGAGCATTTGGGGCCTAGACAATTGAGCTGTCAGTAGCTGCCTTCCGGGATGCATCAGCAGGAAAACAGTGCCTGCAACCAGAACTGACACTCAAGTATGGAATATGAGCATTCCAAGTGGTGGCTCAACTCATTGCGCCAAATACTCAGGATGAGATTTCAGTTACAAACTCAATAGACAAGTAACTAGATTTATGAATATTTGAGAATTAAGACATTTTTTCTTAGTTCGAAATTGCATGTCAGATTTAGTCCTTGAGCAGTGGTCTCCTCCTTTTCAATGCAAACTTGACTGATAACATCTGAATTTTTGTTTACTATAGATTGAAAAATACAGTTGGTGAGTAAATTTAGTAGGCTTTCAGAAATTTCTTTACACCAGTTGTGTTTTGTTTTGTTTTGTTTTTTCATAATATGCTTTTCACAAACCAATTGGCTGTCCCACAGATTTGGTCCAGAAACACAGCTCTTTCAAGATTAGTCTCTGTCAGAGATAGATCCAGGAGTGGGCTTTAGAGCTGTAGTATTCCTTAATCACAAACCATTTGAGTCTTACCATTTGTATTCAATTCCCCCCAATTAAAAAGAAACAAAAACCCTCTGTCAGAGAAAAAGATGGAATGAATGAGGCAGAGAAAAAGCTAAACGAACAGTAAGAAACACATAAGGGCACTAACAGACAGTGACATTGACAGAGAGAGGCTGCAGGGCCACAGCAGTAAACGATCGGTCCCTGGAACAAGATGAAAAACATCCTCCTTCACCACTCCAGGAGTCCGAGGGTGATGCTTCACGCGGTCTAGCCCAGTGGGATTCTCATGGTGGGTGTACATTTGTGGCTTTTCTGGTTGAACTTCATCACTCTTCTTGTCAGTAGCCCTGTGTCTGTGCGTGCGGTGTCAAACAGACAAGGAGTGTCAGCTACACGGCACCAAAATAGGCCACTTTCTGCATCTGATCCAGAAGTTTCGCCCTTATCCATAGGTTTTATATGCTATCATTTATACTTGCCTAATTGAGTAAGCGTTTATTACATTTTCTCTAACATCATTTTAGGAACAAAATGTAATAATTATCATGCACTATAATTCTTAAAATTTTATTTCTGCTCAAAATTTAATTTATCCTTATTATTCTTGGGAATGTTTTATGAACTATGTATCTCAATCACTCAAAAAGAAATCCTCTGTAATCTTCCCAGGGTCTATATTATTTTTATGAAGTGTAATAAAAGACGACCACAGCTATATGCTGATTGCCAGTCACTCTAAGCAGTTTACAAAGCACTGCCTCATTCAATCTGCAAAGCCACTTTATGAAAAAGGTAATGTTCACTTCAATTAAGGATCACAAAACTAAGTACAGAGCCTTAAAAAATGTACAAAGCAAAAACATTTTGTATTTTGGAACAATATCTCAGTTTTTTTAGAAGTATTCATGCTGTAGTTAATGTACTATTTTGTTACTTAAAATATAACTACTCCCTTTGCCTATTTTTCTTTATCATAAGAGAATCCAAAAAGTTCAATAACCTCAAAGTTATTTCCTAAATCTCTAGTGTATATCATTTTATTACATGAATGGACAATGAACAGAGCCACGAGTCCAACGTGGAAATAAAGCAAGCCAGAAAAGAACAAAGCACTCTCTACCTTTCAAGTGCAGGAACTGGAATCCGGCTCCACTTCCGCTCTCATTCTCTTTACTACAAATCCTGCCATTCCTGATTAAAATTCATTGATTGCAGCAACATACATACTTTAACTATGATTCTATAGGCAATACAGTCAAATAATTTTCATAAAACTAAGTAACTCAACAAAGAATGCCGTTTGAAGCTTGGGGCAATGCAAATGTAATAGAAGAAATAGATGCAAGGAAAGCAAATGCATTGAAAATATCTCTAACTATGGAAGGGCGTCTCAAAAATGTGAGCCAGTTTCTGAAATGTGTGATTGCCCTGTCCTTTACATGAGGAAAACAACTCAGGTACCTGACAGAAAGATACTTTCTGTTCAACACCAGAAAATATAATCCTGTTTACAGTCCCATTCCCTAGGAGGGTGGCGAGACATCTCAGATATACTCACAATATCCTATTTAAGATGTCTATTATGAAAGTCCGTTACTGTCTCTGTTAATATTTAATAAGACAATGGAAAAGCTTACATTCATCATGCAATGCTATCTGACACTCTGAAGTGGATTGCGACATTAATCAGCCATAGGCAGACCTCTTTTTATGCTTTTCTTTCTCTGGCTTGTGTGGCAAGTAAACATTGCTGTCTATTGCTGACAAATGGATCTGCATGTCTTCATAGCAGACTGTAGATGAGATCATTGGCTCCCATATCAACAGGTGCCAGTCCTTGTTCCAAGATGTTCCACAGAAGTATAGCATTCAAAATTGCACTTAAGAGAGCCGGCAGGTAGCCTAGCAAACACCTGTGTCTAAGATCAAAATACCTGAGTTAAACTCCAGGTCCACCTCCTGACTTCAGCTTGTTTCCAATTCAGACCCTGAGATGTAACATGATGGCTCAAGAATTTGGGCTACTGCTGTTTACATGGGAGATGTGGGTTACATTGCCACCCCAGCTTCAAACCCACTGCAACCTCCAACTGCTCTGTGCGTAACTGAAGCTAACCAATGGCCTGGAGCTCCCTCTATTTCTCTCTGTCTCTCTGCACGTCTATGAAAGATTTTTTTTTCTTTCCTAGAATTTAGTTCATCCAGGCTTTTTCTACTTACTATTCTTCATTAGTCCTTTGGCAAATATTCATTATGTTGCAGTTTTGTTTTTCTAAGAAGAAGAGTAGAAAATTTAGAATTTTTTTTAACAATCTAATCTAGAATAGAAGCCTTCTATCAGCATCCCTCCAAACTTTAAGCATTGTTTATTCTTTTATAGTCATTAATTTCATTTCAGGTTTCTCATTAATTGTACCACCAAAACTTTTTGCACTAAAAACACATCTGTCAGAGAACTAATACAGAATCCCAAGAATGAAATAGATTTAATGACTGTATTTCAAAATATAAGTTAGAGTTTCTCATATTTTATCACTCTTTATCAAAAACATATTTTATACACTTTAGCCAGTCTAAAGAACTTTGCCAATTTGTTAGAGGCCTGAATGTTAACATGTTCTGGACTTTTATTTACATTTATTTAGTAATTCTAAAATATAATGATTCTGTCAATCAACTCATAATTGTTTTTTAAGATAGTCTTGGAAAACAGCTCCACAGTGTAGCCTCTCCTAGGTCATCAACACCTCCTATGCAGAAGGCAAAGATTCTGATCCTAGTATATCAGAAAGACCACTCACAAGTAATGGTGAGGCACAAAAAAGTATTTGTCTATGGAGTGGTTCTAAAGATGTTCCTATGCAAATACAGTTACTAAACTCTATTCTTACCTTTGTTGGGTAGACAGTAACAATATCTTTATCAGAAAAATACTTCCACATAAGCTATCCAATTCTCCAAGAGTTAAACCTTTTCCCCAAAAGTACACAGGATTAAATATACACTTCCAAAGATTTAGTTGAAAAACATAGTGACCACTTATCTAACAGTATTCATAGAGGTTTTCTGATATAAAAGTACCCAGGCGTTACCTATGAAACATTGCAAATTCCCTAGCTTATCATATGGAGAGTTGCCATCTTACACAGGCTTCAAAAACGAAAGACATATATATCTTTATTGAACAAATGTGGTCTCCATGACACCATGAAATATTTTTTAGACTTCTCATTCAACTTTGCAATGTAAACTTAATTTCCAAAAATCATGTTGAAATGAAAGTATTTTCAAACTTCACCTGTGGGTCACATATGGGATGATCTTTAGAGTTACACCAGCACTACTATTATCTTAATACCGTAAAGAAAAAATTATGGAAACACTTGCTGAACTCACCATATGCCAATAATCCTAATTCAATAAGAATATAATGCCCAATTAAACTCTTCAACATTACATGATAGCTATTCATTTCAATTCACATGAATGCTGAAACCCAGGTACTGAAGTTAACTCATTTTCAAATAATTCAGTTAAGTGCAAGAACTATGGTTTGGATTCAGCTGTGTCTGACTTCAAAATTATGGCTTTTAAGCATGACACACAGCTCATAAGCATAGAGTAGATTACCGATTAATGATCATTGGTTCAATGGCTCCATGGAACAATCAATCAAACAATGAAACTCTGCCAAGAAATTGACCTTAGCAACATTTGCAGTCACTTCCAGGATTCAACAAGAAATAAGCCTGTCTTCATCATTTGCACTGTGAGGAAATTTCACAGCAGCAGGCTATATGCAAATAGGCTCTTGCACTGGTAGTAGAATCCACAGATTTTTTTTTCTGACTGGGCCATCGCACATTGGTATGCATTTCCTAATTACAAAAGCATTTACTCCATTACTTCTGGCGTATTCTCATCAACTGGCATGTCCTGCAACTTCTCTGTTGTTGGTCACTTGTGTCACAGCTCTCTCTTTCCATGTATGATTCTTGCAATCAGGGTTGGAGCTGTGATAAAGCAGGTAAAGCCACTGCACACAGCACTGGCATCCCATCTGGAAGCCAGTTCAAGTCCCGGATGTTCCACTTTGATCCAGCTCTCTGCTAATGCTCAGGTCTAGCAGTGGAAAACAAAAATAAAAATAAATAAGAGGGGTAGATTACAATATTAAGTAGTTTGGAGAAGACTTTATTCAAAAAGGAAATATTTGAACAAATTGCTAATAAAGATGAAGAAGCTATGACGTCCTCCAATGACAAATAAGTATTGCAAAGTGAACATGTATTGTCATTCTACTTATGGCCTTAAGTTAATATCTTCATTTGGTATCCTAAATTTAAATGAGTCTTTTTCAGGATAAAAGAATCATTAAATATTTGATTTGAGTTTTACAAGTTTGTTTATGTATGTATTATTTATTCATTTATTGATTTGTGTAAAAACAGGCAAAGAGAGAGGTAGACACAGAAATATAAAGCTTCTACCACCTGGTTCACTTCCCAGATGGTCACAATAGCTAGGTCTGGACCAAGCTGAATCTGGGATCTGTCACCATTCTCTCATCTTGAGCCAGTTTCCATTGCTTTTCCAGGCACATGACCAAGGTGCTGGATTAAGACCAATGTAATCAGAGCTCATATTACACTGTGAAACGGGATGCAATCATTGCATGCAGTGACTTAAACCATTGTGCCACCATGCTAATCCCACATTAAACATTTTATAAAATAGAATTGACAACGGAAAAATCACAGTTAAAACGAACTGATTGGAATTCTTTTCAGTTAAAATGAATTAATTGGAATTATTTTCAGCTCTATATTTACGGAGCACTTCACTCATAAACTAGGAACAAATGTTCTGTTGGAGCATGCAGGGGAAATTGATTTTTAAAACAAAGGTTGAAGAAGGCAGAAAAAAAGCACAAAGCTGAATTGGTCATCTCACAGTCACAGTCACAGTCATGCTTGGTAGAACATTTCCATCAGTGACAGGACACATATACTACTGTGGTTGCCTATGATTTATAGTAGAGTTGAAAAATTGCCCATTGCCTAGTGACTTGATACACATCATAATGTCACAGTTTAATACATTACTCACATTTGATGGTGATACTGATGTAAAGAAACCTGTTATGTTGTCCGATTGCTGAAAATGCAACACATACTATTTTATATACACATATACAGAATTAATGACAGTATTTGACTATGCTAAAAGTAAATATACTTACTATGCCATATTTTTTAATCATCATTTTGAGTAAACTTCTTTGTACTTAATTTAAATGTATTCTGTTTTATGCTGGAAGCATCATCACAGATCTTATATTTACTATGTTTTTATTCATAATCTCATAATGTTTTGTTCAATATCACCTTCGGAGCAATAAACTGTATCATTTAGCCCACATGCAGAGCAAGCTATACCATTTAGGTTAGAATAAGAACACTCTATGATGTTCTATAACAAAAAGATAACCTCAAAATTTGCTTCCAAGAACGTGTAGCCATGTCACCATCTAAGCCATATACTGCCATGCTTTCATTGATGGAAGACGACAGAAACACGGAGCAATGAAAAAAGTAACAAACAACATATATTTCAACCTAATTTTTGTAAAAATTAAAGCATTTGTAATATCATTGTTACACTAATTCAAACTCAGTTTGGGAATTCCCACCTTCTCTCTTTCTTTCTCAATTATTTTGAAACTTAATTTCAACTTAACTTTGTTTTAGATTATTGATTCCTTTTAAACTTTTCATATGGTCTCTTGGAGTCTGTGCAAACTCAGTTCAATACAATGGCTCCCTATCATTTTTAATGCAATAAAATGAAATTATAGTAGTTAAAGTTATATGTCTAAGGATTTCTAAGTTACATTTTTAAAGTGTGGTTTAACAAAATATTTCACTTGCATTTACCTTATTGGCTTTTAAGTGGGTGAAAGTGGGCTATATATTACACTCAGTTCTGCAACATCCCTGGTCTGCTCTACTCTATAGATGACCCAGGTGGCCAACACCATCTGACCCAACAAACAGACATACATTTGTGAAAACAAAAAGTGACCCTAGATATTTATACGTACTTCTGAGGAACAAATTTACCTTCACTCCACCGATTTACAAAACAAAACGAAAACAGAATAAAAATTCCATAAAATCTATAGTTAAATGTTTAGTAAGGCCCTTACTGAAAAATCTGCTTGTTTAACTCTGCGAATTTGCTGGGTTAAGCCACAATTCCAGCCAGTTCACATTGGGGCCAGGACTGGGGTCAGTCCAAACTGGGATAGGCTGTAGCACCTGCCAGCATAAGCTGGAATTGGGAACAGTGACCAATGGTGGACGCCAATGTGAATGGAGCCATGCCAGTCTGGGCAGCAGCACCAACAGGCATACACATATGACCCTATATGGAGGAAAGTCTAGTAGACAAGCCACAGGTTTCCCTGCTTGGTCACTGTTCCTGCTGGCAATCTTGAGAGCTAAGCTTTGAGATAGACCAGGCTGAGCAGGGCTACAACAACCATTGGCTTGTATGTGAGCTGGCTTAGGAGAAAGCCAGGCTGGGCTAAGTGACCATATCCACTGGTGCATGCATAGCCAGAATAAGTATAGGCTGGTCGGGGTTTGCCGCACATTAACTGTCAAGTGCTGGGACTGAGGGTGAGTCCTGTCAAACTAGACCACAGAAATACCTGGAAAGTGTAAGCTCTCAGGCTGGAAGTGGGCCCAGTAGGGTTACTGTAGACACGTCTCTAGTGGGCTGCAGCTCCCACTGGTGAGCATGAGAAGTAAGGCTGGGGGTGGGTCAGGCCGGACAGACAATAGGACCCACCAGCGTGAGTGTGGGCTGGATAGTGGGATCAGTTGTGTTGAACTAGGTGCAAATGCCCATTGATGCATATGAGAGCTGGATGGAATGTGAGACAGATTGGACAAGTCCGCTGCACGCACCAGGGCTCGGGGGTGGACCTAGTATGCATTATTAGATATTGCTCTCACTATGCTGCAGTTCCCACTGATGTAAATGAGGCCAGAGTGTGTGGTGGGCAGGGTTAGTCTGGGCCTCAGCATTCATTGGTTTGCATATGAGATTGGGCTTGGGATACTTGATCAGGTGACTGCAAGTACCAGTATGTGTATAGGCTAACTTGCATGATAGACCAAGCCAGATCCAAAACTAGCTGGCACACGCATGAGTCAGTTCTGGAGTCACCTCTGGTGAGGTTTTTTTAGGATCCCCCGACCCTCAAACTGGCTAACTGGACTCAGAACCCCAATCACGATGAGAATACAGGATATGAGGTCTGACCGTGGAGTGCATTTGCCAGAACTGGGTATCCACAGTTGCTGAAGCCTGTGTAATGGATGAAATGCCCAGATGCTCATGAGGGACTTGATAACCACTTCACTGAGGCCTGCAGAGGAAGTCTACTACCACGGAAGGCAGAACAAATTGAACAGTTATCCTGGACAAATATCTGGGTGAGTAGAGTTTCTAAGGATTTCATCAACCTTGGAGCAATGAAATTCAACAGCATCTTTTTTTTTTCTTTTTTTTTTTTTTTTTTTTTTTAGTTATAAAGCAAGATTTACTAGAAAAGTTGAGAAAGGAGACTCCTATCCTAGTGACGGGAGGAGGCTCTGATATAGAAAGGACCCTTTCCCCCTGCCATAGTGGCAGGAGGAAAAGTGGAAAAAAATAAAAGAGACCCTACTCCTCTGCCATAGTGGCCGAAGGAAAAGCAAGAAAAAAACCTGCAGTAATGATGGGGAATGCATCTTTTAAAGGGACCCCTCAAAGATGTTTCTCCATAAACAAAGAAAATTTCTGGTTTCCAAAAATTCAACAGCATCTTAGAACTAGTAAAACCACGTAAGCGATATTCTTGGAGCACGCTCCACATCGGGGACCCTGGACTGACGTTGGGTGACATTCCCCCATTTGTGGGTACTAATCCAGTTGGGTTGCTGGGAGTGGGCTTGTTCTTTTATCTCCCAACTTTCTGCAGATACCAGAAAAAAAATAGAGAAATTGGAGGTATTTGTCTCATTTGCTTTCCCCCACCCTTGACCTTCCCCACCCTAATTAGATGTCCACATGGGCATCCATCCCTCTCAACTAATATCATCAAAAATAAAATGAAATGTATTATTACTAAAAATCTGCTTGTTTAATATAAGGATAATTATCAGTTAAAGATCCGGACACCTTTTGTTTCTTTCTGTAGAAAAATTTAAGTTTATTCATCATACATACAATACACAAGCAGCAAATTGTTTTGCATCATAGAGTAATGTCAAGCTAATTATTCCCTCCTTCTGATGTTTTCTATTTATTTTTGTTTGAGTTACAATGTGGCTCATCTGAAATATTTTATGCTAATAATGCTGTTTAAGAATTCTTACCACAGACAGAAACTATACGTGTTACCTCATATAACTGATACTAGGTTTACTTACATATGTTACATTTTTATTTAACAGTTCCTGTGGCTATAGTTTGCTTAGTGCATTTTAATTTATATACTAGTGTTAAAGGTTATTTTTGCATTCTCAAACTTCAGTATTATGTCTTTTTTCATATATAAGATTTACTTATGAGATTTATATTTTCATGTGGTTTAGTATCTTTATTGGTGATCCTGGCTTTTTTTTTTTTTTATGTTACGGGAAATAAGTCAGACACAGAAAGACAAATATCCCATAATCGCTTTGCCTGTGTAACCTAAAATGTCAAATTCACAAGAACAGAAATTGAGTTGCTTGTTGCTGGAGATAGCATGAAATGTGAAGCCTTGGTCAAAGGATCATCAGTCATGCAAGCTAAATAAATTCTATAGGTCTAAATTACAACACTGAACATGGAATTAACAGCACTTCAGTACACTCTTCAGCATATGGTGAGAGGTAAATCTCCAAGCAATATTACTATGAAAGGAGGAAAAAAGGAAAAAAAAAAAAACAGGAAAAAGAGAAACCTTTAGGAAGTGTTAGATAAGTTTATACAAAATAAATTTAAGGGTTTTTGCGATGATTATTTCATGAGTACACTCTTATGTTTAAATACATCATTGTATACAATACACCTATGAGCTTCTTGCATATAAATTATACCACAATTATGTGGTTAAAGGACTCAAGCATATCCTGAAAAGGCATGAAAGAAAGAAGAATATATAGACAGGTAACACCTACGAAGCTCTGTGGTTTGGAGTCAGTTGAAAAATCATTAAGAAAAGCTTCCCCTAAATTAGGGCCACTGCTTACACATTATTCCCTTGTCACCAAGAGGATTTTTCACTCCAGACAATGCAATATTATAACATTTGGCATGGGCGAGAGTGTGCTATGTTGTGAAGCGCAAAAAGGATTACTCCGAGTGCAGGAAAGTTGCAAGAAGAGTTTATGCAGTGGTATTAAGGAAAGTCAAAGCTCTGGAAAAATGATGCTCTTTATCTGTGTCACATATCCTGCTTTTATTCTTTGATCTCTGTTCCAATAGCTTTATTTCCATGTTCAGACTTCTTTCATCATTTCCAATCTCCTTTTCCTATCACAGTGTCATCCAGTTTAACCATTGACTCAGAATAGACCACAGACATTTTTTTAATGGATGGAGCCGTTATATTCCAGAGACTTCTTACACAGGTTCCCTTGACACTAAACAGACCTCAATGATATTACGGGGCATAGCTCCTGAACTAAGATATCCCAAAAGCATTCCATACTTACTCCAAAATAAATTTTTAAAACATCAAGCTTCAAAGATTTCTCAAAGTTGGTCTTTCCAAATTCTGAAAAAAAAATGTACAAATATGTTTTCTTTCCAACAGAACTTGGAATTGAATTTTAGGTGTCCATTTCAATGGATCATCGTCAGCTGCCTTCAATATTTTTGGGAAAACCCTCTAGCTTAAACAGTGTTAGGGTAGATACACTCTTCCCTGTGCAGCACAGGGTAGTCACGGAGAAACAGTCTCACATCGCAGTCAACTGAGGAACTGCCTGCAAAGTCACACCAGCTTTCAAAGCATCCACTTCAATTTTCTACCAACAGGACTCATCCCGGTAGAACTCAACTTTACAATCTCATATTACATGTGTGCTCAACAGAATAAACATTAAAGTAAGAAAAGTAAAGAAGACAGCAAGGGGACTGGGGACTGAAAATCTTTTTTTTTTTAATTTCAAGATTTATGTATTTATTTTATTGGAGAGTCAGATTTACAGAGTGAGGGAGAGACAGAAAGATCTTCCATCCACTGGTTCAATCTCCAAATGACCACAACTGCCAGAGCAGAGCTGCTTCACAGCCAGGAGCCAGGGAATTCTTTCATCCTCCTATGCAGATGCAGAGTTCCAAGGCTTTAAACCCTCCAGCACTGCTCGGCAAGGCTGTAAACAGGACATTGAATCAAGTGGTACAGCCTCAGCTGAAACCAGTGCCAATATGGGATGCTGGGTCTTGAAGGCAATGCCAGTTGAGCCATTGTGCCAGGCCGGAGAAGGACTCAAAATCTTGAACATTAAAAATAGTGAAAGCAGGATACAATGTGAATCAAGTACCTCTTTGTATAGTTACAATACATACCATTGTATGTGACCAAATTTTTCACACATCAACATCACATAGTGTATTGTATGAAATGTAACATCCTTGTCTGTTTCAAGACACCAAGAAAGAAATGTTTGGATTAATTTCCTTCCAGCCAGTCCTCTTCTGTCAAGAACCCCAAAGAGAAATCTCATTGCATGCCATAGAGCATCTTTGCTTCTATCAGTTCTTGAGCAGATCTCTCCTCACCACGGTCTTTCATTCCTTTGTTAATTCTAGCACAGTTAAAGTCCCAATATTCTTCAAGATATTTAACTGAAACATTTCAGAGATTTGAATCCACCTTCCTTTCCCCGCTACAGAAACATCTCATCTTTTATTTACTCAGAACATAAACCCTAAACCACTGGCCTCCACTACTTACTGCTTACCCTTCTCATGCTCTGCTTCCTATTACTTTGAATGTGAGACCAGATTGATATATATTTGAGTCTGCTGTAGGAAATGGTTGTATCGTCTTTCTGGCACATGCCTGGAGTTTTATTCTAGATCCCACTCACTTTGATGCTATACTCTCAACTCACTTCCAAAATCCCCAAAGCCACTGTCCAACCTCCTATACACAAATCACAACCAAATAGTCAAGCATTCCAATTCCTGTTTAAACACATGTGAATATCTCATTCCCAAACTGGAATGTGGAATTCTACAAATGTCACTATCCAACTTGAATTTCTCTGCAGATCACCAGGTAAGAACTACCAGTTGCAAAATATTTGCCTAAGAACAAATTTTTATTTTATCATTCTTGGCTTTGCTAAATGTTCAGAGCTGCAACAGTTGAACCAACATTCTAAAGCTCTCTTCTATTTACAAGCACATGACATTCATTAGTTACTGATTTACCTGCTCAGAGTCTCTTCTTCCATATCCCTGGTTTTTCAACTCTTTCCTTGAAAAGTAAATTCTAAGCACTCTGAATGAAACTACTGCACACTGATAAAGGCTGTCAATTCAAAAAGTGGTCTTAGTCCATTTGACATATCTTTGTCGTTGTCTGTCAGGTTCTGCTTGAGCACCATTCGCACTGTGGGAGGTGGGAGGACGTGAGCATCAGGTACATGGGTCCTGTCATCATCGAAAAGGTTGAGTTGCTTTCTGGTGCACTCCCAGTGACCTGATTGTTTTCTAGGTTATTTCTCTTGTGTTACAGGGAGGAAAATTCAGATAAACTATTCTTTGTTGAAAACGTGCTTATGTTACTTAGGTGTTTTCTATGAAAGTCTAGATTTTCAGAACTGATTTATTTGCAACACTTCACTTCCAGTGTCTATAAACAATGAGTTTCTTCACCTTCACTGCCTTTTCCACTAAATATATCTTCCCCACAGTAGAAATGAACTGAATAATTGATGTGACCATATGACTTCAGTCTAAAAGATTGCAGGATATAAAAAGATTTAGTGATCAGATTCAGCAAGGTAAAGAAGAAAGGCCTCAAATAGCAGACAGTTCTCTAGAGATTCAAGATATGGGCAAAACAACAAATCTGCCTCTTCTCAGATGGCTCATCCATGTCCACTTTGTGTACTGATCATAAGAAACACCTCTGCTGACCATTGTTGCTAAATTTCCTAACAGTGGCTTACTTTCACTAGAGATAACATGTGGCATAGTTCACGAAACAAGTAAAATGAAGAGAGTGAACAAAACACCGAGAACAGAGATTTGCAAGTCTTGAAAGCATGTGGTTGTTCATACTGCTAGAAACAGACACTAGAAAACAACCATACATCAGTCTTCCACCAAAGTTTGCAAAGTGGTGTCATTTGTAAAACTTCAGCTTCTTTGGGTCTCTCAGGTACCGATACTTAAAAAGAGAGTAGGGAAGAAGCAGGTCAATTTTGTGGCTTCCTGTCTGGTCGAGGACACTTACAAGTTCCACAAGGCTCTATCTATCCAGCAGGTCCTAAATATGCTCAGCATCCTTCAATAGCCTTTCCCATCTTTTCTGGCTTAAACGTCATTCAAATATCCCACCATGGACGTTTTATAATACTTTACAATAATGGTATAATTTAAGCAAATGTGAATTTAAAAACTTTAATTATATGAGAATGCTTTCATGTACTCCCAAAATATAATCACTGAACAAGAAATTTTCAATACTTTGCTTGCAGCTCTCTTAGGAAAGTAAGCATTCAGAACTGTTTACACACTCTAAGCAAGTTCCATTGGCTTACCAGATGATATCGAGACAAATAGAAAGGCTTCTCTCCTTTACATTATTATCTGGGGAAATCACATACTATAATGAATGTTGGTAAAATAAATTATTATATAAGATGGAAAAACAAGCAGTTATTCCAAAGTCACTCATAAATGCCAAGTACCAAGACACAATCATCTCTGAGATATTTTATGAAACCAAAATGCAAGGTACGTTGTGTGTGTGTGTGTGTGTGTGTGTGTGTGTGTGTGTGTTTCTAAGCTGGATGAGATGTTGTGTGTATTCCTGTAGAGAAAGCAGATATTAAAATAGTGTGAACTGGCCTATTAGTTAGACAGACTGTAAGCTTCCTTTATGCTACCCAGAAGAAATTGCAGCTGTCTCTACAAGCACTCTTTTCGGGGAGGAGGTATAGAATATTGAACAACAATTAGCAATAAACATAATTTATTTTTCTATGCTTTTCACATTTTATGTTATAGTGAATGAACCACTTTTTAAAGCACAAAGTTAATTTTAAAATATTATGTTGTATTTGAGCTTATACTCATGTTTCTGAAGGTGTTCAGTGTTTTACCTGACCTTGCTACACACTCGAAAATTGTGAAGTTAATGGTTGTGTATTACATATGTAGGTAGTTTGAGAATAGTACTCTTGACATGAGCATAATGTTCTCATCTTTTGGTAATTGTACAAAATAATCTTCTTACAATATAAATAAAAAGTGATGAACAGAATATATATTAATGTATCCTTTAAACCATGTTTTCCATAATATGCTTAAACTTTAGCAAGGAAGTATCTTGAAGCTCTTTGGAAAGAATTCTTATTTCTACTTTTTTGTCCAAATTTAAAGGTAAGTACAAAATAAATTCTTGAGTTCTTCTTCTCCATATACAGAAAATGGATTTTCAGAATGCTATTCCAAACATTTTTTTTTCTCTCTCTCTCTCTTTTTTTTTATTTGAGGGGCATGTTTACAGAGAAAATGAGAAAAAGAGAGAGAGAGAGAGAGAGAGAGAGAGAGAGAGCTGAGCTGAAGCCAGGAGCTCATCCAGGTCACTCACATTGGTGCAGGGTCCTGGGACTTGAGCCATTCTCCACTACTTTCCCAGATCAAAAGCAGGAAGTTGGACCAGAAAATGGAACATCCAGAAATGAATCAGTGCCCATATAGGATAACAGTGACGCAGGTAGAGGATTAACCTACTATGCCATAATGCCAGCCCCTAAACTTTTTCTTCAAGGTATTTTTTTTCTATACATTCTGAAGAGACATGTTCAAAAAATAACTTGAGCATCTTCTTAATAAAGTTTTTTGCTTCATTGCAGCCAACTAGCTTTTTTTTTTTTCTTCTCCGTAGTGATCAATATCAAGTATCTAAATTTTGCCTCATAAAAACTGAATTATCAGGATGAGTGTTGTGGCACAGCACATTAAGCCACAGCCAATAATAACAGTACCCCTCTCGGTGCCAGTTCAGGCTTCAGTTGCTCCTCTTCTCATGCAGCTAACACGCTGGGATGGCAGGAACCCAAAAGGCAGGGGCCCAAGTGCTTGGGTCCCTGCCATCCATGTGGGGGACCTAAGAGAAGTTCCCAACTCCTGGCTGCACCCTAGTCCAGCTCTGGCCATCGCAGTGATTTAGGGGAGGGAACCAGCATAGGAAGATCTAACCTGTCTCCCTCTCCATAACTTTCTTTTACATAAATAAAGAAATAATTTTTGAAATCGAATTTTAAGCCCTTTAACTACTTTGGTCAAATATTATAGGGCCTTTTCTGATATAGCCAAATCCTTCATAAAATAAATTATTAGAATCTTAAAACTATGTTTTCTTCTTTGCTCAGAGTTCATTGAAACTAATTCTGTTGATACTGAAAATGTCCCATATGGATTTCAGTGTAAGCCACAAATGTTCCACTGCTAAAACAGCTCCCTGCTAATCCACCTTGGAAGGCAGCAGAAGATGGCTCAACTGTTCTGACACCTGTATCTATCTGGGAGAGCCTGAAGAACTGACTCCTGGTGTTCACCTGACCCAACTCTAGCATTGTGGCCATTTAGGGAATGAACTATCAAGATAACTAGGAAAATACCTCTCTCTCTCTCTCTTTCTGAGTGTTTAGATAGATGATAAAGATAGATAGATGGATAGATAGATAATATTATAAAATATTTACATGCCAAACAAGAAGGGATTCTTTTATCTTTAATTTTTTTCATTATTTATTTATTTACTTATATATTTCAGTGCCAGAATTATAGAGAGACAGGGAGAGGAAGAGGAAAAGGGTAAAGGGTGGAGAGAAAAAGGAAGAGAGAGAACCTCTCCCCACTAGTTTGCACCTGAAATAGCACAACAGGCAGGGTTGGGCCAGGCTGAAGCCAGGAAGCAGGAGCTTCATGCTGGTTTCTCACATGAGTGCAAGGTAAAAAGACTTGGAGCATCTTCTGATGCCTTCCGCGGTACGTCAGCAGGGAGCTGAATCAAAAGTAAAGCAGACTGACACTGATCTGGCACTATATAAGATTCCTTCAACAGCTTAACCCACTATACCACAGCACTGGTCCCAAATTCAACCTTAGTAACACTAAAAGAAAAATTTAGTCTGATATTTCAGAGATGTGCAGGTAAGAACTAATAAGAATTAAAATGAAAATGTAGGCAAAAGGTTTTTGATCTATACTAATCATTGTAAATTAATCAGATGATTTCTAACATACAACGTTGAAATTTACAAAAATGCAAAAGTGAAACACAATAGAAATCACAATTTAAATTTTGAGACATTGTCATTTCTGAGGCTCTCAATAAGAGGAGTTTTCTCACTACAAAACAAATTTATACCTAAAGTACAATATAAGAACTGGAAGCTTGCTTTTTCTACATTGCATAAGAAATGGCCAACGTATTGATTGCTTTTTGGAAGATTTTCTTTTAGGTGTATCAAGTGGCACAATCAATCAAATTGACTCTGCAATAATGCAGAATTGTCATTAAGAAATAACCTTGGGTGAACTGCTTTGACCTTTATGAAACTTTAAAGATTGGCTTCCCCAAAGATCAATTCTTGACCCTGTACTTTAGCTCTGGTAGTTGACATCCTGAGGCACTCTATCAGTGTAAAATTTCATTGAGGTCTTCACTTTCATAAGACTTTAATGCAGGTGTACTTGTCATTTCTCTCACTGGAAAACCACCATTCTCCAAGTTCTGTTGTTATCCGTGGAAATTAATTGCACTACAGATCCATATTATTTTCTTGGTGTTATTATTGTTATGATTATTTTGAATAAAAATATACTTATGTTTTTTTTAAATAATAAAGAGCTATGTGGAAATTCTCTCACAGATAATATTTTTGCTATAGAGTACTCTAATTTTAGGAAAAATAAAGTACAATAGAATTGAAAAAAAAACCTACTATTCCCAACCTCACCTGTAAGCAAGTAGCTAGGTTGCCTTGAACCTGTGTAATTGTTATACTGCTGGGAGAAAAGCAGCTGCTAGCTGGCAGGCATTCTGGGCCTGGTTAGTACTAAATTTGTGTTAACTATACCATTATACCAGCATAGTTCCCTATTCCGTTTTGTTGTTGTTGTTGTTGTTGTTGTTTTTAAGGTATGTGAGGAAGGCAGGAATGCTGAACTGGAACATGTCACCCCAGCACCCAGGCAGAGGACTTCAGATTGCCTGAGGAAGAAGGTCTGGGAACGTTTGGAGTGGGAGCAGCTGAGGGCATGTTTGACATGGAAGGAATGACGTGTGGGGTCATCCACAGACTCATCTACTGACTCACTGGTAGGAAAGGGAGCTTAGCTGTGGTAATTTAGATGGTGGAAACCAGAAGGCATGTCCAGGACAGGCCAAAGCATCCACCCAGGTGGGATATCTGGGCTGAGCTAAGTAACATGTGGCTTACCGGTGTACATGAAAGGGTAGGGGGCTTGCCTGGTTGGTCTTACCACAGTACCTGCAATCAAGTATGGTGGCAGAGGAAGGGTCATGTCAGGCTGGGCCACAGCACCTACTGAACCAAATCTAGGGGCAGATTCTCTAGAGGACCTGATGAATCAGCTCTTGGGAGTCTAGCACCTGCCAGCTTGTGCAAAAGTTTGGTGTGATGTTGGGACCAGCCAAGCTGGACCACAGAACTCACCTTGACATGAACTAGACTAGCATTCATGGGAGCTAGGGCTGGAAGCAGGCAAGACTAAGCCAGGCAGCAGCAATCACCAGTGCATGCAAAGGCCAAGATTAAGGGTATGCCAAGCAGAACTGCAGTCATGATATTCAGGCTGGGAGCAGGCCTGGTAGGAGAACTCTGGGAACTCCCAGACTAGGCTAGAGCTCGCTTTGGGGGTGATGATGATAGCTGGGACTGGGGCCAGGCCAGGCCAGGTAGGCTGAAGCATTCCTCAGCATTTGTGTGAAACAAGGTCAGGAGCAGGGCAAGATGAAGAGTGCAGACAAGACTGCTAATGTCATTGAACAAGAGATAAAAACAAATGAAAATTACAAAATACCATTTTTGAAGAGACATCTATTTATGAAAGAGTTTTGAAAATAGTTATGATTGCCTACAAATATTCCAGAATTATCATTTTTTTAAAGTAGGAATTATAGGTTAACTTGAAAATTCTCATTGCCTGTAACTATTTGAAACTTAAAGGAAATTAGCAGCTAGTGAAAAAAATAACTTCAAAAAGTTATATTTTACTGGAATCCTGAAATTAGCCACATTTTTGGCAATATATACTTCATAGATAACCTAGAACACATTTTTCATGTACTATTTTATCACAAATTTTAATTTAATGAACAAGAATGTGAGCTTTGCTCTTAATTTTGCACATGTGTGATATTTTATAAAATGTTAATGTTACCTTAGATCCCTAGTGCACTTTTGATAGCAAAATCCTAAGTAAAAGCAAATTCTGAGAGGAAGGAAGGAGCCTCTATACTAAAAACATGTATCATGGAAAGCATAAAGGGAAATGGAAAAACAAATTTTATTTTTAGTTAGAAAAACTAAAATATGATGTTGCAACTTTCATGCTTGAAAAATCACATTTTTCACTCTTTTTCTGTACAACATTAAGATGCCTTGATGCTACTTTTGTTCCCAGAATAGTTTACTAGTTTATAATTTTGGATTCTGTGTCATCCTCTAAGACACCCCAGCCAGCTCTGGCATCTCTGACATTTCCTGTTGAAGGATTAGTTGGTACTCAGTAAGATATTTGCATCTTTGCCACCAAATAAAATTGATATAAGTTGATATACATATGTCAATCTATTCTTCACATGCCATCAAATTGTTTCTAACATGACATGTAAAGAAAAGTGATCAAGTCAAAGAAAATATTTACAGCTATTATGCTTTGTATAGAGCTGTATCTGCTGTTTCTTGTATCTTTCTGATTTCTCAGTATTGCAGCACAGACATTGCCTGTGAATAACGAGCAACGAGTAGTCTCGGCATTTTCAGGATCTCTTGTTGTTAAGACCGGTCACTTCCCCATGGAATCTCCTAAAAGTTGGGCAGTGAGGCATGAAATACCCTGTGCATGGACCCATTTCACTGGAACAGGTGATACACCTTTTGTTCCCTGCAGCCAAGCAAGAGATGCTTTAAAGGAATCAATTGTTTTTAAATTGAATGTTTAAACCATTTCATTTCTGCTGAATGGAAATTATTGGACAACTTTCCTGCAAATTTTATGAAACCTTTTGCTAATGCTGTAATTAAACATGCTGCAACATGAAGCACAGAGGAACATAATAATGGGAATAATTGTGCTTCTACCATTTAATTGAGTTTACAAGAAAATGACCAGAAAACTCTCCTCACTGTGGCTACAGAACCTCAGCAGCAATAACGGAGAGGAACTTTTCTGACAGGGACTAAGATAAATGGAGATGGTAAGACACGCAAGCTGCAGCTGCCATATGTAGGATTGAACATCAAGGAAGACAACGAGGGTTCTCATCATATACTAACGTGCTCCATAAAAGGTGCCCCCATTTAAGCACCTGACATACAGAGGCAGCAGGTATGACCAGAAGGCTATAATGGTTAACCTTCGGGGGACACAGGCTGTCAATCAGATATGAAGGTGTCTTTCTCCTCATCTCAATGACATCCAATTCAAAACCAGAGAGGGTTATTTCCAGAAAGCTAAAATTAAGAGGGGAGGATAAAAGCGTTAAAACGAAGTAGTTTCAAAATAAACAAGGCTGATTATCTATCTCCTACTAAGAGCCAAATAACAATAAAAACATTCACAAGATTGAACTGAGTTATTGTTAATTATCTGTGTTCACATAACAGGGAAAAGCTGGGGTAGTGTGAGCACTTTAAAGAGGGCATTTTAAGAGGGAGATAATGTAACATCAATTTTCTAGTGAGGGAAATGGTGAGATAAGTAAGAGACAGAAACATATGGTCACATAAAACTCTCTGTACACGAATATTCATGGTAGCTTTATTCATAGAAAGTTTAAACCAGAAATAGTGTACAAGTGCCCCATTGAGTGAATACCTAAATAAATCATATAATGTTAAAACCTCAGACTAACTCAGCCTAAAGAATGGAAGAAGTTACAGATATGTTCTTCCTTCAGGTTAAGAACAAGAAAAGATCCAACATAATTTCTTTTAGTCCGTTACCCTAGAATACCAAATAGCACATTGGATTCAAAAATACTATTTTTAAAGATTATTTGTTTGTAGGGACAACACCCCATACTATGAGCAGTTCACAGCCAGTATGCTTCACTCCTGTTTCAAATCCCTGCCTATGGCCTGGGGAAGCAGCAGAGGATGGCCCAAGTCCTTCAGTTGCTCCCATGTCAGAGACCCACAAGAACTCAAGAGTGAGCCATCAGATAGAAGATTTTTCTCTTGCTCTCTCCTTTGATCTCTGTAAAATCTGCCCTTCAAATAAAAATAAATAAATCTTTAAAGGTAATATTTTTCAAAGGCAAAGATTATTCAAAGATAATCTTTTTCAAAAAGAAGGGGAGAGACTGAGAGAGATTAATTTTTTGATGCACTCAAGTGGTCTCAATTACCAGAGCTGGCTAAGTCTAACCCAGATGCCAGAGTCTATCCTGGTCTCGCACAGTAGGTGGCAGGCCATCATCTGCTATGTCCCAACCACATTAGCAGTTTTGTGGATTGGAACAAGAGCAGCTGCAACTTGAACCATTACTCTGAAGTGTAATGTCAGCATGGAAAATAGCATCATAATCCATTGCATCATAATTCCACCCTGGCAGCTCCTAATCTTTTAGCAACAATTTAATCATTTATTTTTCAATAAAAAGCTAAATAGTATCTGTACTTAATTTATTATAAATTTAATCATGTACAAATACATAAATTCATGCTGTTCACTTTTCAAAATTAAAGTAAATCTAGTATGCATAGCTTCCATTAAAACAGTGTGAAAATGCAAAACCACAACCAAATTCTTCTGTTTCTAATCTGCATTTGCATTTATGCTAATTGTTCCTTTGGCCCTGGAGGCATAGACACTTATCTATGAAAGTGTTTCAAAAAAGTAATGGAAGTGAAATATGGTTACTTTGTGTAATCAAACTTGAGATTTTCAGAATATGCATTTTCAATAAATTTTGGAGTCCCCATATAAGCATGGAATTTACACGAATGTCTACACCAAAATTAATGAACTTTTAAAGTCCATTTCCACAAAATTCTTGCACCTTTGTGTATGTGTTTACGTGTATTTCTCTGTGTGGGTGCATACCAAAGAAATATTACAAATAGCTATTGATCGATGTCATTATTAAATAGATGAATAGACACCCACTTCATTTTTTTTTTTATTCCTGGCAAATCAAAAAGGGCAAAAAGACAGATCAGAAAAGGCAGCATGCTCTTCAGGAAGTTTCATTGTTTAAGGTCAAATTAACATTAGAATCCAGTCCTTATTCAGAATGGTTGTATTTGAACTTTTCATGGTTATGAACTGTGGAATTCTGATGTATAGCAATCAAAACAGTGACTGCCCAGACTCAGCCAGGCATGCTACTCTATGTGTTTGTAGATAGTTTCAGAGGCTCATTGTCATTAGAAGGTCTTGGAAATCATTGAGCAGTGGCCTAGATCCCTGGCAATAGAGGCAGATATTATAATGAAGGCATTTTGAGGAATGACAGAGTATCTTAATGGAATTACTCATGCTTTGAGATAGAATTCGGCCCAGAAACCAGTCACTTTAAATGGTAAAGGCATTTGACATAAATTGCATGAATTTATCAGAATCAACATAGGATTTTGAAATGCACATGCAATGTAAAATGACTAAATGACTAAAATGACTAAGCTAGTTGATATCTGTATTATCTTGAAAAGATATAATTTTGTGACAAAAACACTTAAAATCTACTCTGAGTTTTTCATTAATTTAGCATGTTTTTATGAACTGCAGTAACTGTGTTACATAATTAACCTCTTGAAATTCTTTGTGCTATCTAACTGGAATATGATATTCCTACCCAAGGCTCTGGAAGCTACCACTCTACGTTTTGCTTTTGTCAGATTAATTTTTATACATGTCACCAGTAAATGAGACCATGCAGAATTTTTCTTTCCATTTCTGACTTGTTTTACTTAACAAAGTTTCCTCTGAATTCATCCTGTATTGAATCCAAGATGAATTATATCTCTTGATCATGATCAGATGCAGATGAAGAATCTGAAGAAAAAAAAAAACGTATTTTCTGACACCCATTTTGGGTCCATCATTCTGTAACACAGTGCCAATGACCCCATGGAGAAGTACATACACAATTACACAAAATCATCTCATGAGCTATTTGGCATTTGCTAGTGGTGGTTGTGGCTTCATTCAGGAGTATTCTATTCTATGAAATATTGAAGAGGGACCAGGTGCTGTGTTCAGATGAATGACTTCAGCAATACATTGTAGCAGAATCATATCATCACAGATCATCCAACCTAGAATGTAATAAAGTACGGAACTAGTGCTGTCTGACTGAGTGACTGACTGATGAAGCAGGGCTACATGGAATGGCAATTGTACCCTCAATACAGCAAAGAACAAAATGTTTGGGTGAGTTTGAAACATGGTTGGAATATATTCGCTTTATACCTATCACTCCTGCTTGAAAGAATTAAAACCCATGAAATGAATGAATGGTGAATTGCTTGACATTTATTTTTGGAATGTTCAGAATTTAAAGAGCCTCCTATAACACAACTACACAAAATATATTTTTTTCTGTGTTCTGCTTTCATTGTTCCCACAAGTCAACACTGATCAAGTATACATTTTTGTCATCATTTACTTCTTTATCCATAAAAATATTAAAATTAAGTGCCTGATGCAATAGCCTAGTGGCTAAAGTCCTCACCCTTGCAGGGATCCCATGTGCATGCCAGTTCCGTCCTGGCTGCTTGACCGCTCATCCAGCTTCCTGCTTGTAGCCTGGACAGGCAGAGGACAGCTCAAGGTCTTGTGGCCACGTACCCAAGTGGGAGACAAACAGGTTTCTGGTTCCTGGATTCAGCTTGGCTCAGCTCCAGCCGCTGTGGCCACATAGGGAGCAAACCAGTGGATGGAGGGTCTTTTCCTCTTTATCTCTTCTTTATATATCTACCTTTCCAATATAAGTAATTAATTGATTCAATTACATGTGAAAATATATTGATTGATATGAAGTCAAAAATATACACTCAGATTTTTTTCAACATCTAAAATTTTCTTTGCTGTTTCAATGAATTTTTTAAAAAATTAAAATACACTCATGAACCAGTAAGTTCACAAGGCATAGAAGCTGAGCAAACCAATGCCTAAGTAAGTTCACCCTAAGAATTCCTGTTGGGAGCACTCCTTAGGAGCCAGGGAAACTTCTGAATGTAAAAAAATCAAGAGTCCGGCATTACAGTACTTGCTTAGATACCATATCAGTGGTGGAAGCAGTGATGGAAGCATTTGCTTCCTTTTAAATGCCAGTTTTGACAGAAAAAAAAAATCTTGATCCCACTACTATATTCAGGAAAGACAGAGTGGTAAGTTTTATAGTACGTGATCCATGGCAGTAAGTGACACTCTTATGTATTACTTCCTGGAATAAGAGTTTCATTCCTATTTTAAACAAAATTACAACTTATTTAAAACACGAAGGAATAATTTAGAATATCAACTGTTAGATTTATCAATACAAAGTCCATAGGACTTTGAGATAAATTTTATACTAATGTATTTCCTAGGCATTATCTTTCCCCTAGCTGAGTTGTCTCACTTTATCCTATAGTTTTCATGAAAATGAGACAGAAAATTAAATGCTCAATGTGTGAGAAATTACAAAGAGAGTTAAACTGATTTTACATCGCCAGACTATCCAACAGTCATAAAATCTGCACGATTTTTTTTATCATGGCAAAATTCACTGAACCAGAAATTTGAAATCAATAGAATAAAACACCAGAGAGGTATAGAGCAGGAGGAGTAGTTTATCTTTGTAATTTGTAATTCTTATTCGAAGTTAATTATTAAAATTCCTTGTGTTTTCCTAAGTTGTTCAGGCTTTTTTAGATGACTGTAGTAACAACATATTTTACCTTTAAAAACTTTTAAATATTGGAGTGAGTGAGTGTTCCATCAGATAAGACATGAATTAAAATACAGGCATACTATACAAGTGCCTTGATTTGATGCCTGGATCAAGCTCCAGACCCCAAATCTTGGCTAGTGCACATCCCGGCAGGCAGCAATGATGATTCAAGTGAATGAGCTTCTGCCACCGATCTAACACACCTATGTAATGTCTGCTGCTCTTAGCTTTGGCCTCAATCCAGCCCTGGCCACTGTGGGCGTTTAAAACTGAGCAAGTTGATGAAGATTCTCTCTCTCTCTCTCTCTCTCTCTCTCTGTCACATTCCCTCTCTTACTCTCTTATATGTGTGTGCCTTATATTTTTAAAGCATGAAGCTTTGCAAAAATTAAAATATCAAACACAAACTTATGACCTGAATGCTTTCTAAACTCTAGTTGGTATTCAGGTGGAAATGCAGGTAAAAATGTCTAAACTATTATCTTTTGTCATTACAGTTATATCAATCCATGTGCATTTACAAAACTAAAATAGAATTTGTAAATAATTTCTGCTTTCCTTTTCTTGTGAAAGTTATTTGCCATGGTTAAAGCCATCTATATTCCTTAATAGCATTTTCAATTATGCAGGATGGTCCAATGTTGCATAATGTCCTCTCAGGAGGTGATTTTGGCTTTTGCTCTCATGGTGGCAGCTTCAAATTTCTCCAGTTGTCTGTCTCATAAAAAATTTAACTGGAATCAGGTGCAGTAATAAGTTGAGCTTCTGCTTGAATGACACTTAGTAATTCAATCCAGAGCCCAATCATATTCAATTCAGTAAACTGAAGAGTGCATTTCAATCTTTCAGATAAAGTCCACATCCAGAGCATATACACAAATTTCAGCTATCTCTTTGCTCTTTTCATGCTCAACAGTTCTAAAACATCATCTGCATTGCACCATAAGTGCAAATCATTTATTTTGGCAATATATTAGAAAAATTCGAATTGGTAGAAAAATGGAGGAAAGTATAGTAGGATGGTATAAAACAAAATAATCTCATTGTTCACTGAAGAGATTCTGGTTGATATTTCAGTTCAAGAATCATTCATCCTTAAGCTTCATTGTTACCAAAAACAAAATTAATTTGTAGGGTTTTTTTTTAAAGATTTTTATTTATTTTTATTGAAAAGTCAGGTATACAGAGAGGAGGAGAGAGAGAGAGGAAGATCTTCCATCCAATGATTCACTCCCCAAGTGATCACAATGGCGGGAGCTGAGCCAATTCGAAGCCAGGAGTCAGGAGCTCTTTTGGGTCTCCCACACAGGTGTGGGTCCTAAGCCTTTGGTCCATCCTGGACTGCTTTCCCAGGCCACAAGCAGGAAGCTGGATGGGAAGAAGGGCCGCCAGGATGAGACCTGGCGTCCATATGGGATACTGCCAGGTGCAAGGTGAGGACTTTAGTTGCTAGGCCACCAGGCCGAGTCCTAATTTGTAGTTTTTATTGAAAATGCATGCTTTTCTTATCACCCCTCCTTGATCTACAGTGAATATTTCATTATATATATATTTTTTAATTTTAGTTTTGTAGTGTACTATGATTTCATGTCACATTCGGACCATGAAAGAGAAATTTGGGGCCATGATCAACAAATTTCATGCCAATTGAATAACCGAGTAGCTCTGACATTTAAATAATAATCCAGATATACAGCAAGTATGATTTCATGACAACAAGATGATGACTATTGATAATAAAAGCTAACAGAAAATCATCAGTTCTGCCAACACATCCAATGAAACTCCTGGTTCTGATTTACTGATGAAAAGAGTACATATAGCACTTACTCTTCTGGTGTTCAATACCACCAACTCTTTGGAGTTGTGTTTTTCATGAGTCAGCTTACAGTGAGCCATAAAATGAGTTTTCATTAACAGGTGTACTCATCAACTGGTGTTATTAGGCAGGTTCATCACTATGGCAAATTACCCAAGACAAACTAGTTATTAAGTAAGGAAACTCTTTCAGGTCACAGCTGTGGAGATTTGCAGTCCACGGTCAAATGGGCACCTTTTGTCCTGCTATCTAATAAGGTTGGAGGAAGGCCAGAGAAAAGCATATATGGAGAAGTAATGACTGACTGGGAAATAGAGAGAGTGCCTAAACTAATTCAACTTTTATAAAACACCCTCCCACAAGAACTACTTCCCAAGTCCACATCCCAATAACGCAAGGGCCTCATACTACTTTAACCTTACCAAACACCAGTGCTAAACTCCCTCTCATTTAGTACCATTAAATTATGACTTGGGGATTAAAAGTCAAATGTGAGTTCCGGTGCAAAATCATGTTCCAGTTAAAACAACAGATTGCATTTCTAACCCTAATTTTTGTTTCTGTTGTCTATAATTTTCCTACCTGTGATTATACACAAAAAGAGAAAAAAAAATACGCATCCCCAGAATCTGAAATCTTTGAAAGCTTTAGGAAAGAAAGTAATATTTTCTGCAATCACATTGGAAGAGCCAAAAGCATTTTGGAGTCGTTTGTCTGCACATTACCCCCCAAAAAATTTGTTGCCATAGTATCTTGGGTTGCCTTTTTCTGGTTTTAAAATAAATTATATTTAAATGAAGCCATGTCTTCTTAACCATGAGGGATTAGTTTCCAAACCCTCCTGTGGATGTGTGACACCATATATTCTTTCTGTTTTCTATTCTAATGCAGGTATGATAACATAATTTATAATTCAAACACAGTAAGAGATTCAAACAAAATTTAAATAAGACACTTAACAAATCATCCTATGATATATGCCACAGTAACATTTTTATATTCTTCCTTAATTAAAAAAATGTATAAATGCATCTTTCCAGTTCATCAAGCTCACCATTACTCTAGAGAAGCAGCAGGAACTGAATCTGGGTATGGTAGACAGTCTCTTATCTACAGCTTGATTTCTTTAATTTACACAAAGTCAACAATAGTCTGAAGATACCGGCAAAAATTTTCAAAACTAAGCAATCCACGCATTTGGAACTGCACATTTTTCCAAGAAGCATGATGCAAACTTACACTGTCCACTTTGTCCCTACACAGGATGCAAAGCGTCACTTTGTTCAGAATGTTGATGTGCATATCTTATCAACTCAGTACACACATGATGTCTGTCTCAGTGATCACATTATTAGGACAGCTTCTGGCTGTCACCATTATCGTGTTTGTGCTTAAGAAACTTTTTTTTATCAAATACTGTTCCCCAAGCACAGAAAGTGTTACGCTGCTGTTTGAGTATGACACGGGGCTTTAGGGTGACTCCTCTGAGGAAAAATGTATAAAGAGATGCTTAGAGTCAGAGTGCAGAGAGATCGCCCACCTGCCAATTCACATCTCCTGTTTAAGCAATATCCAAGACTGGATTGAGCAAAGCCAGGAGCGGGGGTCTCAGTCTAATCTGCCATGTTGGCAAGAGAAATGAAATTCTTCAGCCATATCCCACTATATTCTAGGATCTTGACTGGCAGAATCAAGTATTTCAAAAGGAATAGCACTGAGAACTCTGATAAGGGCTCAGGCACCCTGAGCAATGGCTTACCCACTATGTCAAACATGCTCCACAGTTGGCACTTTTTGTCAAAATCCTAGTGCCATAAATTCAAGGACCAATTAAACAGTATTGCATAAAAATGATGGCAATCCATATTATATCTATATCCTTTCTTGAATTGTTTTAAGAACTTGGAGTTGAATCCCCACATAACTTCTCCATGGTGCAGTATATATCAGTAATGTGTACAATTCTTGAGAATTTAAGGATCAGGAAACTACCTAAGAATGTCCTAAGAATCCTCAAGGAATAGGCTAAGAACAGTTTCCCAAAACTGTTTTTTTTTTTTTTTAAGATTTAATTACTGTTTTTTGGAAAGGCAGTTATTAAAAAAAAAAAAAGATACAGAGAAAAAGATTTTCCATCCATCTGGGTCATGCCTCAGGTGGCCACAATGACTAGAGCTAAGCTGATTCGAAGCCAGGAGCCTCCCACATGTCACCCACATGGGTGCAGGGTCCCAAGGCTTTCAGTCATCCTCCGCTGCTTTCCCAAGCCACAGGCAGGGAGCTGGATGGGAAGTGCAGCAGCTGGGACACGAACTGGCATACACACTAGATCCCGGCCCATGCAAGGAAAGGTTTCAGCCATTAGGCTACCATGTGCTGGGTCCCCAAAATCATTATTTTGAAGTACATGTAAAACTGCAATAAATTCTTCAAAGATTTATATATTATTTATAGAGAAGAAAGATATAGAGGATATTTAGTAGTCAAATTATACAAGAAACATCCATGTAAAACTTCTAATTATGACCTAGTAAGTATACCTGGGGAATTTGCATACAAGCAGAGAATAAAATATGGGAAAAAAAACCCTGAATAGTTAATATCTATCATGAATTTTCATTGAGTTTGAGTTGATTTAAATATTAGGAATCTTGCTAGATATCCCTCAGGAGATATCAAAGTGTCACATCCTTACAAGCTGGCTGAATTGTTAAATCTCCCCTTTTTGATCTCTAGTTGATGCTTATAAAAAGGAAGATTATCATATTCACATAACTTGCTTTTGTTTACAGTAGAGGCGGTTCTGCAGACAACTTACAAGAGTAACAGCAACTTGGTTCTAGCTGGAATGCTTTGAGCACTGGGAGTCTAACACCCAAAAAGACATCACTAGACAATTTCAACGTGCTGAGTCCAGCATGTTTCTACATTAATTTCACCTACATGTTTTAAGTTCAAGAGCTAAACATGAAAACTGATCAATTCTAGCCATGTGTTACAAGTGGAAGAACTGGACATGCTAGTCCTCTAAAAGCAGCAGTAAGATTTCCTTCACTTTCTCTCTCTCTCTTCTTATTTTTAAATTTTATGCAAAGTCAGATATACAGAGAAGAGGAGAAACAGAGAGGAAGATCTTCCATTCGATGATTCATTTCCCAAGCAGCCGGAATGGCTGGTGCTGTGCCAATCCGAAACCAGGAGCCAGGAGACTTCTTCCAGGTCTCCCACGTGGGTGCAGGGTCCCAAGGCTTTGGGCCATCCCCGACTGCTTTCCCAGGCCACAAGCAGGAAGCTGGATGGGCAGTGGAGCTGCCTGAAAGAACCGGCGCCCGTATGGGATCCCAGCACATTCGAGGCGAAGACTTTAGCCGCAAGGCCACCGCACCGGGCTCTTCTCTCTTCAATTTTTTTCTTCAGTTTCACATGTAGTACTTTCTGATGTTCCTTCATTTTGTTTTATATTCTCCTTAACAGGAACAACAATGTGTAATTTGGTTATTAAAGATGATAGCTTATAAGTATAGAAACTTCACACAGATAATGGACAGTTGTGTCTTGTGTTGTTCAAAATAGAACATGCATATTAGTGGAGAATATCTGGGGCCAAGACAGAGAAAACTGAATCCTTCATCTCTGCCATTAACATTCCTCTTCATTGCAGGAGAACTCCACGCCACCCTACGGTTACTAGGGTACTATTAAATGTATGCTAAGGTATTATTTTGATATCAATGATGAAACGTAACAGAAGCTCCTTAAGTTATAGTGGCAAAGTAAAATATCTATTCAGTTTCTGAAAAAAAAAGTTAAAATAGTGTCAGGAAATCGATGTTATGATTCCTTTGAAGTGCTACACAAGCTGCAGCTAAAATTTTAAAGGCTTTGCTTTATGAATTCCTTGTCTGAGAACCTGGCATATATTGAAATTCTGAATGATACTCTTCATTGATTGATACTTTCTTTAAATGCTAATTTCACTGACTATGCATTTCACATTTCTAGCTCTTTCTTCCCATTACTTTACTTCATGGCAGATAACACACTGAATTCATCTACAATTTATTGTTACTATTATTAAAATTTCATGAAATGCCAGAATCATGGATTATGCTATGGAATAATTAACTTAGATAGTTTTACATTTTGTGATGAGGTGAAACACTCCTATGCAAGTTCTCTGTAATAAGTAACACAACCTATTAAGCAAATATGTTGCATGCTTATGTTTTTTTAACTAATAAGTATTTTGGTAAACAATATCTAAGGTTAACTTCAGATGAGTTTTAAATGCACTGAATCAAAAACTCTTTAGAAAATTTGAGAAAGATTAATAAAATGTATTCCTTCTTCACAAATCACATATCTTTTACACTGTAGTTATCTCTACATTGATAAACCAGTTATGTAAATCCCATATAAATCTTTATGAAGCAATATTTAAAGACTGTTCATTTCACCTGCATGGTTTAGGATTTGCTTGGCCAATGTTTATTTATCCCTACCAATAAGTCTCTTTTGAAGTTTCAAGTTGGAAAAAAAGAAGTGACTCTGCATTGAGAATGCCATAACATTTACAGTTTAGGATGTACTTTTTTCTCTTTATGTGTTTGTTCTTCCATAAACTGTGTCTTCCTCAAGATTAGTTTTTCTAGCAGCAACCCATATTAAGTGCTTAATATTGAACTTAGCTGAGTTGTTTTCTTGGCCCATAAACATGATATAAAGTTTGCTATTTCTTTTTGTTGTGGCAAAAATAGTCTTGGGTTTACGTAAGTCAGAAAAATGAAGCCACAGGGCAAAAACAGGTGGTATTTATGTAAACTTCTCCCATTGGTTAGTTTATTGCAGAAATGACCTAGTTATCATCTAGAAAGTAGTTTTTTTTTCCTTGTTCCTTTCTCAGAGGAGGAGGTGGAGAATAATTCAGTCTCATGTAGAAAATAGACACTTTCGAAGCAGACTTAAATGACCAAGAACGAATTGACCAGAATAGCCAAAATCGGAGGAGGTTCATTTTTGAGAGTTGTTTCCAGAAATAAAAAATTAAACCATTTTTATTTTGAATCTTTTAGGGAAAACATCATGTGTTTAAATTAAATTGTTCTTACAGTGTTCCACAACTTTACTTTTCCTTAACTATTTTCATTTTTAACATTAAAAGAAGACTCTATGTGACTAACAGAATTAAAAGAATTTGGTGTCAACCCACTGACAAAGTCAGATCATTACAATTCTTTTACACTGAGGAATTCATGCTGTTGCAAGTTTCTTGGATCTGAGTTTCAAAAGAAGAAATATAAAACTGCTTCTGCATTTGACTGGATTACAAAATAAGGAGCACAGTTAGCCTGGATGTCAGATAGAAACTTTAAAGTTCTGAGAGAGAAAAGGCATTCCTTCAGGGGTTGCTTCTGGAATTTAATCTGGGATCTGCCAAGCATACATAAACAGAAAGGATTCATGCCTGGCAGTAACATAGAAATTATAGGGAAAGGTTCAATTTCACATTCCAGCCCATACCGCTACCAAGTTGATCATGATATTTTCATTCTCAGCTTCTGTTTCCTTCTCTGTGAATAAAAATAGGCATAAACACACCAGGGTTATTCTGGCCTTAAAAAGAGACAATGTGCACAAGATATTTCCTCTCAAACTTGGCATTTTGGGAAAGTCTGTCAGTGTTAGTTAATTCCTCTTCCCACACCATTACCAAAGCCTTTACCAAGGAAGCATGGGATTCTTAAATTGAAAGTGAAAACGTTGCTTTCATTACTGTGCTTAAACATGGCAGTCTTGCCTCAAAGAATACGTTTGCAGGCTATGACACTGTTAGCCTTTATGAATCCGGGTATCTCTGACTCAAACCAACCACCTACTGATTCACCTGGCAAGGCAACAAATGATGGCTTAAGCACCGGGCCCATGCCTCACATGCGAGACCCTCATGGAGGTTTCTGTTTCCTAACTGTGTAAAAATTGTGATAAAAATAACACAACTCTATCAGAGCCACTGAGAGTAACCATTCCTATAATAAAAGCAATGCACCAAAACCAAAGGGCATTGTCAATGAGAACGTTGGAGCCTGGATAATGTTTCATGGTTCTTTGATAGTGTCTTCGTAGCACTGAAAGCTGCTGAGAAAGAGAGCTGGAGCCACAGACTGAGGCCTTCCAGGAGGCCCTTTGGCAGGCAGTTTCATGGTTCTTGTTCAACCACAACTATGCTCTTGGGTTTATATATTGGTGTTTGTGTTGATAACACTAGCTTTTTCTCTGTGATTACTGCTTCTCCATCCAAGCCACACCATCGCTCCTGAACCTGAGCCGTAACTTCATGACCCATTGACTTGACTCTTCCCATTCCTCACAAAGCAACAACTGCGACACTTTAAAATCTAAGCAGCTCCTGACACTCCCCTACACACCATAAAAAAAAAGGGGGAAGTCTACCAGAAGCTTCTGAGGGTTACATAAGCCTGCTACTTCTATCTCTCACCATGTTTCCAAACCTCTTACCCTCCTTCATGCAGTTCTAGCCCTCCTGGCTTCTCAAACATCCTTTAAACACACCAGTCTTACTTCAAAATATCTGTTTCTTAGCTGCCCAGAACATTACTTCTAGAAAATATCTGCTTCTCAGGGAGCCCTTCCTCACCAGTTTATTTTAAATTGATCATTTCTTTTCTTTTTAAAGTTGCATTTATTTTTATTGCAAAGGCAGATATACAGAGAGGAGGAGAGACAGAGTGGAAGATCTTCCCACCGATGGTTAACTCACCAAGTGGCTGCAACTGTTGGAGCTGAGCCAATCTGAAGCCAGGAACCAGGAGCTTCCTCTAGGTCTCCCACGCGGGTGTAGGGTCCCAAGGCTTTGGGTCATCCTCAACTGCTTTCGCAGGCCACAAGCAGGGACATGATTTTCATTTCCTGGTTTCCTTTTCTGGAAACAATCCTGGTAGTGGTTTGTCTGCTGCACAGGATACTGTTGGAACACATATTTATGTCTCTGTCGATTCTGGTAGGACTACTTTCCAACCATGTGAGTTCTAACAAGTTAAAATCACTGAACTTCAGATCTGCTATAATTAAATGAAAAAAAAAATTGTACTTTTCTCAGCTTCTCTTAGCTTTAAACCATCTAGCACCACTCTAGGATTATAGCATTTGTACACAAAATCTTGTTACTCTATTACTAAACATATGATGGTTTAAAATATAATCAGTTTACAAACAGCTAAACACCACCCCAATTATCTTGCCATGATTGACTTTATGAACTATATTATTCAACAGTCGTAGAAAACCTATTTTTTATTGGCACACAAGTTTTTTCTTTTTAACAAAGTACACCACAACAAGTGGCTAAAATAATTTGAATAAATATTCAAATGTTTTAAATTTAACAATGAATAGTGCATGAGGGTGATGGAATTAAAGTAGAAATGCATAAACTATGGTAAGCGTAAATATTTAAAGTCTGAATGATTATCTATTGACTAAAAACATAAAAAAGAAATAACCAAAGGTAACATTTTTAAATTAATGATCATGAAACAGTACTGGCCACCAAAATGTTACCTCTGGAGAAGCAGAGGCCCTCCTGAGCCCAGGGACTAGCATCTGGGTGAGCTGGATGTATGATGCCCTCAGCTCATCAAGTTCAACAAAGGCAATATTGGAGGTATCAGCTTCAAACGTATTTGGATAAGAATGTTTAGAGTAGTGTCAAAACAGCATAAAATTTAAAATTTTGTTAAGAAGAGTGACATACTTCATGACAATCATTCCCATGAAAGGAAGTATGACTGAACCAGAGTTAAAACAAGAAAAACTACTGTTAGATGAAACTACATGAATAATTCAGAAAACATGCTGGCAAACATATAGAAGGAAACCCCCTCATGAATCTTGAAGGAAATCTACAGCAATAATAATGACAGAAGCACTAATCCTTCACAGTCACTGTATTAAACTCATAACATTATATTTAACATCCAGTATAACTATACTTATATCATTATGATTCCAGTTATATAGACAATACTTCTAAAAATGAAGTTGTTTTGTTTTTCATTTCATTTGATATATACTTAAATGATCATTATACAGTTAATAAAAAATAATATTGAATATGTACCTTATCCACTACCTAAGTGAATTAGACAAGTACAAACATCAAAGCTCCAAAAGTGTGGGGCTCAGGGACAAAGAGGCCACTAAGTAGATAAGGTGGCGACTAACGGTCCAGGTCACTGGCGAGCAAGGTGGAGGCCAAGGACAGAGCCCTGGGCGTGTACAGGGCAGGAGTCACCTTGTTTCAAAGAAAGACTGATTGGCCAGGGCCATTTCATTCACCTGTCCTTGGCCTATGGGAGGTGGCTTCTGCAGTCATACTCCTAGTAATTGGCTCCTGGTTTCTCCTCTCCTGGAATTCCTGAAATTCCCGGCCTGAAGCTATATAAGAAATTGAATTTCCCCAATAAATCAGAATTGCTTAGACAGAACCCCTGTCCGTTCGTTTGTCTCTCGTGAGCCGGGAGGCTGCGTGGCAGGCAGCAGGCTCATCCCCTCTGGCAATGGGGTACTACATCTGTGGGGGAGACCCCGCACAAAAACATAAAAGATAATGTATGAGAGCAATGCAAAGGAAGATTTTCCACATAAATGCGAAAATCACAAACTCTGGACAAAAGACAGAAGAAATGACTGCAATGCCTAGATGTATTCATTCTTTGCTAATATCTAGTGGGGAACACCATCACCAAGCTTGGATAACAAAGACTTCTTAACACATTCTAGACATGTCTGATGTGATCTCTCTCACATCTTGCGACAGTTTTTTTCTATCCTTTCTATCAAATTCTCCATAACAAACTCACTTTAGCAGATCCAGATGAAGCTCCTAGTTTCTGGCTTCAAATTGGCCCATTTGTGGCCATTGCTGTTTATTTGAAGAGTGAACCATTAGATGGAATATTTCTAATGGTCTCTATCTCTCTAGAACTCTGCCTTTCAAAAAAATATATAGATAAATAAAAGGAAAAGATGGATGGTGGCTGTTAAATCAATAAAGAATAGTTTCAATTCTATTATTAAAAAAACAATTGGTTTGAAATTAAGATTGAAATTGAAATGCCTTGGCCCGGCGCGGAGGCACAGTGGTTAAGGTCCTCGCCTTGCACGCCCGGGATCCCATATGGGCGCTGGTTCTAATCCCGGCAGCCCCGCTTCCCTTCCAGCTCCCTGCCTGTGGCCTGGGAAAGCAGTCGAGGACAGCCCAAAGCTTTGGGACCCTGCACCCGCGTGGGAGACCCGGAAGAGGCTCCTGGCTTCGGATCGGCATAGCATCGGCCGTTGCGCTCACTTGGGGAGTGAATCATCGGACGGAAGATCTTCCTCTCTGTCTCTCCTCTCTGTATATCCGCCTTTCCAATAAAAACATAATAAAAATAAATCTTTAAAAAAAAAAAAAAAAGAAATTGAAATGCCAAAGCAACTGGGAAACATGAAAGCAAAAACAATGTTGGGAAAGTAAAGCACAGTTAGCAAAGCCTGGAGCCATAAGCTCCTTTGGATGCTCACACATTTTGTGAAGCTACTAAATTCACAGTTTTGTAGTAGGTGATAAAAGACAGAACTCAGATTGAACTCAACTCCTTTAGAAAACACGGTGGAGAGATTATTAGTGCTGGAATGAAGGCAATGTGATAGGCCATTTGTGTTTGCTAAGTATTTTCATTCAAAACAAAAGTGAAGTAATTCCTGTCTGGCTAGGTAGAGACAGATATTCGGTCTTCCTTGAAATTAAATAAATTAAAATTAAATGTCTTCCAGAAAGGTATCCCTGGGTTGTGAAGAAAGTCAACAACATTTTTTAAAGATTCATCTCAAAGAAACAGAAAAGATTTACAATTTACAAGAGTTTTACCTGAGGGTGGGAGCAACCTCACGCTGTAGTGAAGTCTCTATCTGTGGCGTAGGCATCCCTGGTGGGCACTGATTTGAGTACCAGCTGCTCTGTTTCCAAACCAGCTCTCTGCTAATGACCTGGGAAAGTAGCAGAGGATGGCTCAAGCGTTGGGCTCTGCACCAAAGTGTGCGCAGCCAAAGGAGCTTCTGGCTCCTGGCTTCGGACAGCTCAGCTTGAGCCATTGCAGCCATTTGGGGGAGTTATTCCGTGGATGGAGGGTCTCTTTCTGTGTGTCTCCTCCTTTCTCTCTAACTCCACCTTTCAAGTAAAAATAAACCTTTAAAAAATCTATTTTTATAAAGTTTCATTTTTCCTTTAATTGTTTTTATTTAATAGGAACATATTTCATCATACACAGTTTTAAGAGCATGTTTTTGCAATCTTTACCCAACGGAGTATTAATTACATGATTGTAAAGTGAAATGAAAGTATGCCATCCTAAAAATTAAAGATAGAATATAGATGTGGAAAACATTACAGAAAAGAGATAGACAATAAGGCACAGAAGACAGAGAAATAGAAATGAGCTAGGGGTTCTTAAGATCCTGCAATGTATGTTAACTGGTTTTGAAGGCACTCTGTAACTTTGTGAACTACATCACAGAATACCTATCACCTCTAAACACTGTTACCTGAAACTGCTAACCAATCAAATAGCAACTATTAACAGCTTTTCTGTTGTTGCTTACCTACCAGAAAACAGGTCATCTTGAAGAGCTTCAATCTGACTACAATTTATGTTATAAGCTACCTAGTCTTTTAAAATAACTCCTTTGAGTTATTAAATGAATAAGCATACCCATCAAGCAGCAGGCCAAGAAGGATGTTACTCTCTGATCTCTACGACTTGTCTACAGTAGCATCACCAGATGAAATAAATTAAAAGTAATATCTTACCCACAAGATAAAGGTATTTTCATTGTTTTAACTCCCTAAACTTCACTGTGTACATATTAAGCAAACTTGAAAAATTATCTTTGAGTGCAGATAAAAATTATTACCAAAACAGTGGTCAGAAATTGACCAGTTGTGCCTCAGAATCCAAGGGAAGTTGATTCTTGAACCTCTCTCAGCCATGAATGCCAAAATCTGTAGCTATTCCAGTCCTGTAATTAAATGGTGTGGTGTTTGCATGCGACATGCGCAGCCTTCCATGTTGCTTGAATGATATCTAGATCACTTATACTCAATAACACAGATGCTATGTAACAGCTATTACAATGTAATTTCAGGGAAAAGAAACAAAAAATGCGCATGTATAATACAGTTCTATTTTGTGTTTCAAAATATTTTCAATCCTGTCTTGACTGGTTATTTCAACTATACAAAAATTCCAATAGCACTAAAATCATAAATCAAGGTCCAGGCATGGTAGCCTAGTGGTTAAAGTCCTCGCCTTGAACGCACCGGGATCCCATTTGGGTGCCAGTTCTAATCCTGGCAGGCTCATTTTTCATCCAGCTCCGTTATTGTGGCCTGAGAAAACAGTAGAGGATGGACCAAAGCCTTGGGACCCTGTACTCATGTGGGAGACCCGGAGGAATCACCTGACCCCTGGCTTCTGATTGGTGAAGCTCCAGCCAATGCAGCCAATTGGGGAGTGAATCAAAGGATGGAAGATATTCCTCTCTGTCTGTCTTCCTCTCTATACATCTGACTTTTCAATAAAATTAAAATAAACCTTTGTAAAAAATCATAAATTTAAAAATTGTAGAATCATATAATCTTTTTAAAGTAGCCTAAACAAAACTTTACTTTAAAAATGAGAGGCAAATACAATAAGTCCTGTCTCTCTCTCTCTCTATGTATATATATATGTATATACATATACATATATGTGTGTCTATATATAGAGAGAGAATATATAGAGAGTGGTCTAAGACATGCATATATATAAAGAAAAAGTGAGAATATATCTACACTTAATTTATATATATACTGCTTAGCATATATATACAGTATTTAATTTTCTTTTTCATGGTGTTTACATGACTGGTTAGGGTAGAAAGGGTTGAGAATTGGGGGAAAGTGGGTGAGAACATTGTTTCCAACTTTTTCTTCTTCCTGTAACTGGGGAAAAGGGAAGAGATAAGGGGAGCAGCCACACCCAGCCTCCTATCCACCTCAGTACCTGGGGATAAGGAGCAGCCACCTGATGTCATCTCATGGTCTCAGATGTGATTATAAACAAAAAGTATGTTGTTGTAACAATTTAAATTTTAAAAAAAGAAAGAAAAGGAAGCAGTAGAGAGGGAGGTAAAGAAGAAACTAAATATTACTATCTAGGAAGTACATGAAATCTATTCTCTATTATTAATAAATAAATAATGTAGCCGCCCCCCTCAAAAAAAAAAACAAAAAAAGAAAAAACCGAAGATTAAAATTGGAAAAAAGAAAGTTATTATTTGGAAATTTAATCATGTTAGTTTTTATTTGATTTTATCTATTTTTGTAGACAACTTTCAAATATGTAATAACCATTAAAATTTGGCAGCAATATAAATAAGCCATATTAGAATTTTAACTATTATGTTGCAAATCACTAAATTAGATATTTTCACAAAAAAAGCTACAAAAAGACACCAAAATTTGTCTGTTTTTGAAGATAAAGTTTTTGTGCCTTTCATAACATCTGTAAATGTTTTTACTTTTCTTATTCTCGTATTTGCAGAAGAAAAATATAGTGATAAATGTATCCCATTAGTGAGTAGATAAGTACACAGGTATGTAAGTTGGCTCAAAATTTTAACTGATTGTTTTGCAGTATCAAAAAAAAAAAGTTTGGAGCACATTGCTTTCATAGGAAGTTGCTTTTCCATTCTGAATATTGTTCATGTTATATCTCCTGCCTGCTGAAAAGCTCTTCGTCTTTAACTTGCGCTCATCTAATCTCAATAAATGACATTTTCTTACAGGAGGCTTTTCTGATTTGCTTCGATAATTACTTGTTGCACCCTCCTGTGGTTCTAATCTATTTCCATGATACTTAAAAAGCATGTAATTTTGTGCTCATCTTTGTGTTGTTTGATGTCTACCTCCAGCTCCTACCTCCAGGAGGCTTCCCCTTCAACAGAGCAGGTTCATGGGGTCCTGTGCTTTCAGACTCATGGATCCAGATGTTCAGCGGACACTCTTGTCATGCATAATCGCATGGTCTCTCCTAAAGGCTTGTAGTGAATGAACAGAAGTTCAAGAACAGGTATCTTGGAATTTTAAATTGTCTTAAGCTTTTTATTGTTACAGATAACAAAACTGAAGGCAGCAGACATGAGATTAAATTCCTGGACCCACACAGTCCTGAGACTAGATATTAGGTTTCCTGTTCTCAATGCACTTGTTGATATTTTCATATAATTTATATTGTTTCATACTGATATCTTGGAATTTTTTCCTTTTTCTTCAAAGCACTTCCCAGAAACTGCTTTTTGTGAAGTTTTCTTACAAACCAAATTTTAAAAGTCATGAAAATAATATGTTATACAAAATTGAGTTGACATAGTAGGCAATTAAATTCGAGGTAATAGCAACATCAAAGTGTCTGGAATCAATTATTTGGTAAACAAAGAACAAAAAAAAACCTGAGAATGGATATTATCCCCCCAAAATATGAAACAACTGAGACCACTCCAACGCCGTGAGGCGGGGTTCCTGTGACACAGGGCAGACTGCAGAGGCTGTGATCCTAAGTAGTTTGGGTTAAGTAACTTTCTTGTCAAATTTCACAAGGTGCATGATCACATTGTTCAAGCCCCTCCCAGGGCCCCAAGAAGAAAAAAAGCAGAAATGAGCAACATTGCTATTAAGCACCATTAGATTTGAAATAAGAACTGTAACATTTTGGGCTTTTGTGTAACAGCTCTTGAAATCTGTTCTTGCTAACCTGTTCCATTTTTACCTATGCTGTGTTCTGTATGCCAGGTAAACTGAATTTATCAAAAACTGCAAAGTTCCCAACACCATTTTACTAACTGGTCCACTGTTTCACCCACCACCTATTGGCTTATTTCATTACCCTCCTTGGAGAGTCTGTTTACTTTTAGAGACCATATATATATATTTTTTCTATATATCATATATATATTTATATATCATATATGATATATAATTTCGTATATATATGCTTTGAACTTGGAACATTGAAACGTGTCTCTAGAAAGCCTTTTCACCTATGAGTCAAGTTCAAAATGTGTTGCTGTTATAGCTTAAAATAACACACTAAGGTATTACAAATGCCCAGATGCTACAGATTTGTATGCTCAAAGTTAAACCCTTAAGCTTGTGAAAGACTCACTCCTTTTCCTGACAGTGACTAGAGGCTGGAAATAGCTAAAAAGATAAGTGGGTATGCCCTGCAGTCAACTAAATCTTCCTTTCCAATAAAAACAAAATCTTTTTTTGAAGTGATTAATAATTAATAAAAAAATAACTTTCCCACCTATTTTTCAAGCAGTAGGTCTGGGAAATATAAACTTCATTTTTAAGCTTAAGAAAGAGATGCCCATTTCCACTCAAGCACCCTAAAAATGCCGGAAGCAGAGGGAGGAAAGGGAGGGAAGGAAAGGGAGAGAGAAATGCCCAGAAAAATGGAGACACAAAGAGAGCCCTGCAATATACAGTTTTTTGTAGTTTGACTTAGCAGGACATCTTCAGAAACAGTCACTCTTCTAGAAATATACTGTGGGATTTTTAGGGAGAAATTGATTCCAAATGCAACCTAGAGATCATATTGTCACTGCTGTGTTCTAAAAAGTTTAATAGCAGGAAGTAGCACGGTAGTACTGCTGTGGTGCCAGCGTACCAGTTGAGCCGGGTTCGCATCCCAGGTGTTGCACTTGTAATTCAACTCGTTGTTTCCATCCTGGGAAAGCAGCAAAGGATGGCATAAAGCCTTGAGCCCCTAAACCCACCTGGAGACCCAGAAAACTCCTGGCTTCTGGTTCCAGAAAATCTCAGGCTGTGGCAGCCATTTGGGAAACTGAACTAGCAGATGGAAGATCTCTCTCTCTCTCTCTCTCCATTTGTCTTTTTCTCTGGCTCCTCCTGCACATAAATTTGCCTTTCAAACAGGAAAAATGTTTAAAAGTGTTTTATATTAAGCAAAGATGATAATTTTCTGGGATTCAGAAGTATTTTCATTATAACATTTCTTCATAATTTGCATAGAGCTTTGTGATTAATATAAATCTTCGTGTAGATGAGTGTGTTGTTATGTAACCAAGTATAATCCCGGTTTGTGCCTAATGCTTTCTTTTTGCCAGCTCAGTTTTCTAGTTTTTATTGATTGTTCACATTACATACATATTGCTCCTAACAAAGAATTTTTGGTCTGATAATTATTGTCCTGGAAGTTGGCAGATGTAGCAACACAATTAGCTTCAAAGTAACTTAGTGTAATACCACTACTTAATTAATTGAAAAAAACATTGTATTCCCATTGGAAACATAAAGGAAGAGATGCGGCAGGTGTAAGAATGAATCTAACATTTTAATTGATTTTTAAAAATTTGTTGTTGTCACTGAAAACGTGGCTACAAATTAATTGTTCTCCACCAAAATAATTAGGCTATTAAATGTGCAATCTCTTTTTAGAAATCATCTCATAACCCCACTCTTTTTGTATCTGGAGACATGAAACTGAAGAGCTTGCTATCATCTCTACAGATTTAGCAAAATAAAGTGGTTCTAACTTTTAGTTTAACTAACTAAAAACTTAAAAATCTGATTTCTCCCTGGCAGCTTCATTGCATCAAAGAATAAATTTCTTTATCAAAAAAACAAAGAATTTCCTCCAGGGATTACTGTAAAATTTTCATTAACCTCTACTTATCAATCACATTGCTAATGTCATAAATATCAACAATATTAAAAACATCATTGAACAGTGGAAACATCCAATTGTAATGTCCTCAGAAGACATACAGTGTTTTAAAAATAGCTAATGTCCATAAAGTACATGAGGTTTGAAAAATTTTAGATGAATAAATTTGCATTATAATTATCAATTTCTTCTTATTAAATAGATTACATTTAGTTTCTCAATTCTAAGACAAGCTGGGAATGTAAATATTAATTCTCTCCCATCACATTACTTGAATACTAGGATATATTACATTGAAATAAAATCTGCTTTTTCTACACTAATTGGAAATAATTTTGCCTTGGTTTTATCTGCACAAATAATCAAAATGAAATTATACTTTCTGTGAATTTCAGTGCCTTTAAAATGAATGCATAAGCTGAATTGCAGCTGTCGTATTTGATAGAACTGCACCTTTGCTTTTGGTATCTTCTGTCTAATGCGGAGCTCAAACAAAACTTATTCAATCACAATTCCTACCAGTTCAATGGCTCCTTTTAAAGAGAAATGCCCAGAAAATCTGCTTAATATACATTCTGTAAGAGTACTTTTTTTCTTTTCATTTTTTAAAATATAAGATCTGTTTTGTGTGACATTAATATAGGCCCTTGCCTTGTGTTTCTAGTAAGGAAAAAATTTTTAGGACTTTACAGTCTTACTGAGCACTGGCTTAAATGTTAAAATAAAGAACATGGTGCTTGACATTCTTCAGAAACCTCTGCAAAATGGGAGACATAGATGGACTATCTCATTAACCTCTCATGAACCAAGTTTTAGATGTCAGAAGATGGGCTGATACAAGTAGTGATGTAGTTAGAAGTAGTTATAATATGGTAGTTATAAGAAGTACTTCCCATTCCCTTTAGTCTCCTTTATGTTTATGCTTATTCTCTGTCAATAGACAAAGGAGGTAGATTGGAGAAAAAATAGTAAGCTCTGTGTTTTAGTTAGTGTACTAAGTGGGTGGCAGAATGAATCAGGAAAATCTATTTCTAATTCTACTTCACATTCTTGAATTCATGGTGTCTCAGAATTTAGCCTGAAATTCTGAAGCTGAGAAAGCATATCACGAACACGCCATTCTAAAGATTGCTACAATCATTACGGAACTTTTTGCCTACCTGCAAACAATATCAGGGGAGCCTGAAACTCTAGTAAGAAAATCCTCTTTGGAGCCAATCCATGGCTTGAAACAAAATGTGTGCGATTTCCCTGTTCCTCTACTGGAAAGGGAAATGGTACTGTTCTCCCAAGTGAAACTTAGTGAAATAGCCCTAAGAAAATGGTATAGAAAATTTTGGTTTTCCTCTCTTTTGGAATAGAAGCATGTTGATCTCCATGTTGTAGAGCTTACCTGCTGCTACCAGGAAGAAAATGTTATTTCCCTGCAACTGAATGTTTAAGCCAACTAAGAAGCTGGGGGCTGGATCTTGCTTGGATAATTTGGAAGCAGGAAGAGTGGCTGAACTAATCAGAATTTTGCAGGGTAAGATAGGTAATTCCAGCAACATAGGCAGTTTGTTTTTCCTATTTTGGAAGGAAAGAAGCTATAGGCTATTAAGGTCTAAGGGATCCCTGAAATCCTAGTAGTTGTGAAATATCTCACCTGAGAGCTCTTCAGATAGGCAATGGAATTTAGCAGAAATAAGATAACCCTGGAAGAAAATCCTTATCCAAGCAGAGAAGCAGAGAAAAGTAAAATATTTTGCTTTTAATTCTGTAAGAGCTTTTTTTTTTTTTACTTTGTTAAGATACTAAAAGACTGAAAATTACATAGAAAATATTTTGAAGGAGGTTTTACCTCCTGAATTTTAAATCTTGATGCCCATGTAAGTTTTAATACACTAGATCTTCACAAATTATCATATTCATCAGTGTGTGGATATAAGAATTCATTAAAGGGGAAGAAATGCATTCCATATGCATCTTTTATAACAATGAACCACTGTAGCGATATATTTTTTAAAGATTTATTTTTATTGAAAAGGCAGATGTACAGAGAGGAGGAGAGGCAGAGAGGAGGATCTTCCGACCGATGATTCACTCCCCAAGTTAGCATAACGACCAGTGCTGCACCAATCCGAAGCCAGGAGCAAGGAACATCTTTCCAGGTCTCTCACACGGGCGCAGGATCCCAAGGCTTTGGACTGTCCTCAACTGCTTTCCCAGGCCACAAGCAGGGAGCTGGATGGGAAGTGGGGCCACCAGGCTCAGAACTATCGCCCATATGGGATCCTGGCACGTTCAAGGCAAGGACCTTAACCACTACGTTATCGCGCGGAGCCCTGTAGCAATATTTTAAAGGAAGGGATAACAAAACTGTTCTGTCCATAGTCAATACTTAATTCATATATAAAAGTCATCAGTTTCTAGCCCAGTGAAAATTTTACATGATGATGTTCAAATGGAAATATGCTATAATATCAAATGTTTCTGTATGCTAGTGATCATGGGAAATATGAGAGAAATTTTCACCCTTGACTCAGTTTGACTCAAGTTGACCATAGAAGAGTGCTTTGTACCTTTTATGACCTAATGGGAAATCTGTGTCTCCTGTCTTATTAGCAAGTTTCTGGAAGCAAGTCTCTCACCTCTTCCCTTCCCCCCCGCCACCCAGTTCATGTGAAGGAGGAAGTCTACAGCTCCGGAAATTGTAACAGAAAGGCAAGGTTATTTGGAAATTAAAATAAAGTTACTGAAAATAATCCAGGAATTTTTTTAAAAAACTATCTTTGATGAGATTATGTTGCCCTTGCATAAAATACATTCATCTAAGTCAATAAAAAAATATTTCTTTCTCCTCTAAAACATTTCATTCTTACAAACAAAAATCACATATATTTTGATCTGTGTCTAAAATGTAGATTCGATCAACATAAGTAACATATCCATTACCTGACCACGTTATCATTTTTCAGTTTATGTTTTAGGCCTGCTTTATATGGGATCTCTGTTGTTTAGCAGTGAATACTTGTTCATGATGAACCATTTTATCGTGTAATACTGTATATTAAAGTCAGTGAGGCTACATTTTTTTTCTATAGGTTTTATACCATAATGTGAAACCTGTGAAGTCTGAGGTCCAATTACTTGTAACTTAAGATACTACATGAAGTGATCTGTGTGCACCAAGAGTTTGCACGAAGCACAGAATCAGTGCTTGCATTAACCACACATCTCTTTCCAGCCACATTGTAACCAGCTGTGATTCTGGCTATATTACTAAATGTCTTTCCCCGATTCTACTGATAATTACTTTAAACTCTCTCAAACTTGAAGGGCACAACTGTAAAACCATCTAGATTTTTTTAAAAAAATGAACAAAATTCAGGCTTTAGTTTTGAATGTGTATTTATAAATAGCTAACAAATAGCCTAAGGATAAAAAAATGACCTTAGAATGATTAAAATTTCCTAGGAATATCACAAGGGAAAACTATAAATGTTCAATGATCTTATAATTCATACTACTGAATTTATATATACATATATATACTACTGAAAGTAGTATGAGATATGCATTCATATATTACTGTAAGTATATAAAGTATCTGATCAATTTTATAGGAGAGGAGAAAATATTATTCAAGAAAATAAAATCACATGCACATTTACTCCAAGCCAATTTTTAAAAATGACTTGTCCATATGTCCTACTCATTTATTTGGAAACATGATGGTCTTTAAGAAATAGAAGAAAATATATATTATGGAAAAATTCTGCATAGATCTTATAAGTTTCTGCACCCAAATATTATTTGTAAATTCCATTTTCCATGTGTTGTATGATGTCCTTTTGCATAATACAGAACAGTTTTTCAAATTTATTTTGTATGAAGACTGGCTACCTTTATATGACCTTAATGACAAAATTGGAGAATATTAATAGAGATAGTGTAGGACACTGGTACAAAGTCATATTTTGAAGTCATTTACATCTGTCAGTATTTTGGAACATGGCATATTTGGTTAACAGTTTCAATGGTAGGCTTTATTAGTCAGGTTAGACTATGTGATTTTTTGAGATTTTAATTCTACCTCAGCACTCAGTTGTTAACCACTCTTCTCTGAAAAGTAGATGATTTATATAATTATAAAACATACTATCTACCCTTAGGTTATACTAGTAAGTAGCATCAGCCATCGATGGAAAGTCACTTATTATTCTGCCTCAGAACATCTCTTGATGTTCTGGTTGCTGATATTATACTTAAGAATTGTCAATACTCTGAGTTCTGCCAGGATTCTTTATCCTTTCCCGATGAATACTCCACCCTGATCCCTTCAGCTACTTATCGTCAATGACTGCTCTTCCTGTCATCCTTTATTGCTATGTCTGCCCTAAAATTTTGACATATTTTGCCATACAGTGTTGTATTAATTAACCTGAGCTATCAGAAAATATAGACGGGGTGGTTTAAATCACAGAAGTGCATTTTCTCACAGTTTTGGATGCTAGAAGTCCCAAATGAATGTTAGGAATGATTTTATGGGTTCTGTCTTCCTGGTTTGTGCATGCTGGCCTTGTTATTTGTGGTCTTTTTAAATCTATAGACTTGCAGAATGCTATTTGGAGAAAAGATTAAAGTTCATTGCAGAAAAAGGAACTTCTGTTTTCCTGTTGTTTAGACATACTGTCCATTGATTAGATGCACACCCTTACACAACTGATTACTTGTAACTTAAGATACTACATGAAGTGATCTGTGTGCACCAAGAGTTTGCACGAAGCACAGGATAAGAGCTTGCGTTTAACCACAGATCTCTTTCCAGCCACATTGTAACCAGCTGTAATTTTGGCTATATCATAAAATGTCTTTTATCGATTGTTCTGATAATTATTTGACGCTTTTTAAATATAGAAGAGCACAAAAAATAAACCATCTAGATTTTTAAAAAGTGAACAAAACTCAGATTTTATTTTTGCAGGTGTTTGATACTTTAGGCATATGCTAATTAGTTAACAGTACTGGACTCTGCAGAACAGAAATACTCTGATCAATACTGACTATAAAAGCAATGTTCACATTGTCTTCCCTGACATTATTCATAAGAATGAAACCCATGAACCCGACACGATAGCGTAGCAGCTGAAGTCCTTGACTTACACGCCCCAGGATCCCATATGGGTGCCAGTTCTAATCCTGGCGGCTCTGCTTCCCTTCCAGCTCCCTGCCTGTGGCCTGGGAAAGCAGTCGAGGACAGCCCAAAGCCTTGGGACCCTGCACCCACGTGGGATACCCGGAAGTGCTCCTGACCTCTGTCTTCGGCTCCAGCCGTTGCAGCTGCTTGGGGAGTGAATCATCAGAGGGAATATTTTCCTCTCTCTCTCTCTCTCTCTCCTCCTGTCTGGATATCTGACTTTCCAATAAATAAATAAATAAATCCTAAAAAAAAAAGAAACTCATAATTTTATGAACTCCATTGTTACATTACCTGATGTTTTCCTAACTGTCAATAAAAGTTCCAAAATATCTGGATATATTTTACTTTAGTAAACTCAATATCCTATTTTTCAGAGTCAATATTTGGCATAGCAGTTAGAAACCACTGCTTGGGGGCACGAGCAGACCATATTAGAGAGTCTGAGTTAAGGTTCCTGCTCTGCTCTCACATTCAGCTTCCTGCTAATGCCCATGCTGGAATGTGGCAGTTGATGGTTCACATGATTTCCTGCTATTCATTGGGGGGAGATGTTGCTTGGTTTGTAGCTCCCAGTTTTGTTCTTGCCCAGGTCCAGCTTTGACAGGCATTTGGAGAGTTGATCAGTCTATAAAAGATTGTGTGTGTGTGTGTGTGTGTGTGTGTGTGTGTGTGTGTGTGCTTTTATCACTTTTTCTCTCTCATCCTGTGTGTGTGTCTGTCTGTGATTATATTCTCCCTTACTTTCAAAGAAAGAAAACAATAAAGGATTATTTTTAAAAGAATGAGCCTAGATGTCTTCATAGTCCTCTCAGTCAGAAAAGAGCTCATTTGCACATGGTTAGAATGAAGTCTCATGTTATTAAGAATTCATTAGTTTGGAGAAGTGTCTATGACATATACTTATCTGAAACTATACTAAGGATAATTAGAAGTAAGTTTTGCTTATCCAAAAAGATGATCAGATTATAATGTTTCTGATGTCATCTTTACAGAAGCAAGTATAGGAACTGATACAGATTGTAATTTTCACAGGTGCTAATATTTATATTAAACTAGCCTTTCTACTAAGTTTTCTACAATTTCCAGTAAAGACTTTTCACCGACAATATTAGCTACAAAAAATGAGCTGTCACATTTTAAGAAGGTTCACAAAGGTGTGACACAAATATATTTTTAAAAAATGAAAGTATATATAATTTCAGGGACAGTAGTAAAGACCCTATCCAGAAATATGGCTGAAATCCTGGAGTAAAATATAAATATTCCTGATATATTCTACACAGTCTCCCTTTTTAATTTGCAAAATAGAAACATTATGTTAATAAAACACTTTAAACCTTAAGTGGAAGTCTTTTAAAAATATTTCATATTTTAGAAGTAGTAATATATAGCAAAATTGGTATGATTCATTCATGAAAGTGTGTAGCTAGAAATCTCATAACTCCATTAGAAGTTCAAATGAGCAGAACAGAAACCCCTGAAGAGAACCCCTAAAAGAACAGCCTGAAAATAATCCAGGGGGAAAATAATCAGGCTCTTCAACAAATGCTGTTAGGATAATTGGATATTTATCTTTTGAAACAAGAAACAATACCCTTCTCTTATATCTATACTAAAGTCAAGTCTAAGTGGATCAAGAATATAAATTTGCACCCAGACATCACTAAGTCATCAGAGGAAATCACAGGGAACACTTCACAACAGAGAAGTAGGCCAAAAACTTTTTAGAAAGATCATAACAAGCACAGACAGTCAAACCCAAAATAAACAAATGAGACTACATCAAACTGAGAAGCTTCTGTTCATCAAAGGAAACAGTCAACAAAGTGAATAGACGATCAACAGAATGGGAGAAAATCCTACCCACGCTACAGAACAGACAAGGAACTAATGCTCAAAATCTACAAAGATCTTCAGAAACTCAACAATAGCAAGATAAACAAAATGGGCAAAAGAAATGAGCAGGCAATTTTTAAAAGAACAAGTTCAATTGGCTAATAGATATGAAAATTTGCTCAGAATCCCTAGCTATCTGGCAAATTAAAGAAGTACACACTGAGGTTACACCTAGCCCCACTGAGAATAGCCAATGGACAGAAACCAAGAAAGCACAGATGCTGGTGAGGGCATGGGGATAAAGGTACCCTACTCCACTGTTGGTGGGAGTACAAACTAGTGCAGTCACTGCGGAAGTCAGTACGGCAAGTACTCAGAAAACCCAAAATTAAGCTACCATATGACCAGCTATCCCACTCTTGGGAACATATCCAAAGGAGATGAAATCAGCAGACAAGAGAAGGACATGCAACATGCAGCACAATTCACAATAGTGAAGACATGAAACCAACCAAGATATTTGTCAACAGATGAATAGGTAAAAAAAAAAAAAACTGTGGTACATCTACTTAATGGAATGCTACCCAATAATATAAAGAATGAAATTCTGTCATTTGCAATAAAATGGTCCCAACTATAGATCATGTTTGGAGAAATAAGCCAGGCCCAAAACAGAAAAAAAAAAAATCATATGCTTTCTTTTATAGAAGACAGCCCTTAGGCAAACTACAAAATAAACAGATGTAAGTCACCAAGTACATACATATTGTTTCACAGATGAAAAGTATAATGGAAATTAACATACTGCGCAGTAAAGTTACATCACAGTACATGTCTCTACTTCTGAAAAAAAAAAAGGATTCCCGTTATTAAACATGTTAATATTCCTGCTAGATTTTCTACCTTCATCTGAGCTTAGCACATCATGATACAATTAAATACCAAAAAGTTCAGCTCTACCTCTATACTACTGTAACCACCTGGGGAAGAAGACCTGGTGGGAGAATTGGGAGGGAGTAAAGGGAGGCCAAGGGAACATTTTATAAAGGTTTATGTATTTTGATATTACATTCATAATAAAGCCTTTCCTGTTTTGTTTTTCAAGATTTGTTTTATTATTGGAAAGGAAGATCTAAAGAGGGAAGGAGAGACAGAAAGAAAGATCTTCCATCTGCATTGCCTCTCCAAATAACCACAATAGATGGAGCTGAACTGACCTAAAGCCAGGAACTAGGAACTTTTTCCAGGTCTCCAGCAGGATTCCAAGACTTTTGGCCATCATCAACTGCTTTCCCAGGCTACAAGCAGTGAGTTGGATGGAAAGTCGAACAGCCAAGACACAAACCTGTGCCCATAGGGATCCTGAAGTATGCAAGGCGAGGACTTTAGCCACTAGGCTACTGCAACAGTCCCAAATAAATACAATTTTTCAAAGTTACTTGAAATGTTCTTCTTTGCTCAGTGAAGAGGGAAACAAATTGGAATGTGAGAGCTAGGAAATTAGAGAAAGAGACACAAAATACAGTTATAACATCGAATGGTAGAGGAAATCCTGTCTTCAAAAGGGAAATTACACTATGCTCCTCCCAGTGGTTTTATTTTCTTAGGATATCAAATTTCTCTACCAACATGACCATAATCTAAGATTATTCCTTTACTCTGACTGCTTTATCACCTCTGGGATCTTGAGGAGATCGTCATGTGACCACAGGGGCGAAAGAAACAGGCCAAGTTCCCTCAACTGCGTATCTCATGACCAACGCCTACACCTGAAAGCCTCAGCGTCTGGCCAGCTGCTGCTTTGCATACAGGATGCCCAAGGGATGCCCAGTGCCCTCGGGTCAGGCCTCTAGCTCCTTCTCAGGCTATTGATTATTTCCTACACTGCCTCTGGCAGGGGGAAAATATATAAATTCTATTGATCAGCAATGCAATTGAAGTCAAATATTCAATTCATACACTATCTTTATTGCTAAAAGTTCCATTTCACCAAAAGATAAACTATTATTACACTTCCCCTTTAAAAGAAATATTTTCCCAAATGAAATGAAATCAACATATTAGAAAATTATTTTGTATCCTCATATTGACTGTAGTTCAGTTGGCAATAGCTGAGATATGGAATCAACCCAGGTGCCCATCAACTGATGACAGAATATGGAAAGTGTGGTATATAAACACCACAGAATATTATTTATTCATAAAAATAAAATCCTGTCTTTTTTAAAAACTGGATACAGCTAGAGAACATTATGATTAATAAAATAAGCCAGTATCTAAAGATCATCTATTTATATAATATGTGGCAGCCAATGTAGAATAAAGAAAAAATGTAGGAATAAAAAAAGTAGAAATAAAACGATCACTTTGGTGTATGATTGCTCTTTTTATCCTATGTTTAATATTCCTGGGGAACTGTAGACTTCCTACATTTTGCTTGATGAATATTATAATTAATGGCATGTTATGCCTGTGGATAAACGTGAATTGAAATTATTTCTTTGCAAAAACTGGTAAAAGAGGAAGAAGAGTTAATGCGGAGTAGAAGAGTAAAGGAATGGTGGTTACTATTTTGACAACATAGATATGAAATACATAAATTCTATTTCTTTATGTTACTAAAAAATTCTGAAAAGGTCAAATATTTCAACATAGTTCAAACTTGTGGGTGATGCTCTGCATGTGAATTACTATTTACATCAAAAATTATCAATGAGGAAGTCCCAAATATTATAGATTTGGAGATATTATCATATTTAATGTTCAGATCCACAATGGAAAAGCCAGAGGATTATGAATGATAAGTTATGGAATTTAAAGAACAAAAGCAATTTCTATCAAGGACAAAATACAGTGAAGCACTGAGATTTTATGTGTGGTTTATTATCTTAATGTAAGATTGATCATGATGTAGAATTTTTTTTAAATTTTAAAGGCTATATTCTATTCTGCTCTGAAGAATAAAATATTGGCTTTCTATTTGTCACATTAATCTTTATTGCTTCTGAGTTCAGTATTGTACAATAACAAGCATGTTTCTTGAAGATTAGAGTATTGCTTAATGTTAAACTATTTTCAAAGCCAAGAGTCTGAAAATGTTAAAATTTAAGCAAAAAACAGATTCAACTTCCATTTTTAATAATGTGAATATTGGAAACAATGCAGATTTAATTTCCATTTTTGATGTTGTAGCTATTTAAAACAATGTCAGTGCCTATGTATTTAATCACCAGTAATTTTTATTAAGTCAGAATCTGTGCTATGTAGTTTATGATAAAGTCTTGGAATCTAATGGAAATACTTGGGACAATAACACATATATGCATCCCTCTGTGGCCAGTAAGATCAAGGGCTAGTCAGAACTGTCTTTTTTCCAAAGGCAAATCTTAGCTTATCAAAAAAATACTACAAGTGGATAGAAAAAGCAAGTGATGAAAATATTTACTTGATTTCAAACCAGTTTCAGAGGGAGAAAAATTAATATCAATTGATATTTCTCTCCCTGATCATATTTGTTCAGTTCAAATCTGACAATTTGTGGGACAGCACTGCTATATGTTTAGAGATATGCATATGTTCTTGAAGATGAAGAAATTATTGAAAAACACATATATGTTGAAATTGGCATAATTTAAATATATTTACTGGCTTATTAATGTGAATATATAAGCAAGGGAAAGTTGAAAAAACTGAAGACTCAAGGAGAAAAACATTTAACTATATTATTCATATGAAAGGATATAAAATCTACTGAAACTGAAATAATGACAAGATAATAGTCAACATTATGACATAAAAGCATACAAAATGGGACGTAATTTTGTCTTAGTAAATGAACACACAGCTACCCAACCTCCATCTAAATTTCAAAATGTAAAGAACAGTTGGTTTTTATTTGTTTGGTATTTTTAAACTCCCTATTGCTATTTTTGTTTCACGGAAACCAAGTCATTTATTAAGAGGTGAGAGAAGTCAATTGAAACACAGCAAAAGAGAATGATTTTATATTTGTGTCAAACATCTGGTTATAGAAGGGAGGATAAAATAAACCTGGAATAAAATTGTGTTTCATACTCAACAAAACAGCTGACAACCAACCACATGGAAAATGAAAAAAAAAAAAAAACCTCAGTGGGAAGAAAAATTTTGCTTTTGCTTTTTGTTTTCTTAATAGTAAACCATCTTTTTTTTTTTATTGCATTGCATTATGTGACACAGTGTTATGGGCACTGGGATTCCCCCCCACCCCTCCCCGAACCCTCTCCCCATGGTGGATTTCTCCACCTTGCTGCGTTACCACAGTTCAAATTCAGTTGAGGTTCTTTCATTGGAAGTATTTACCAAGCATAAAGTCCAGCATCTTATTATCCTAGTGGGTTCAATGATTTCTTGGTGAGACCATCTCTGGTCCGAAGGTAAAGCCAGCAAATTATCATCATAATCAATTAAAAGCCCGAGCATAACATCAACAACCTTATGGCATTAATTGACATGGTGTTGATTAATAGTATGGTAAACCATCTTTTGAACATTTTTTTATAAACCTGAGGCACATGAAAAATTCTACATAATGGGATGTTGACTGTGATTTAGCACTGTGGTTATGATCCCACACTGACTGTTTGCATGCCATATCATAGCACATGACTGAAATTCAGGTTCCTGAACATCTGATCCAGCTTCCTGCTAATTCAGGATCTAGCAAATGATGGCGAAGTTATTTAATAAGGTTTTTGTAACACATGTGAGAGACATAGATGGAGTTTTGGCTCCAGCTTCAGCTTGTCCTAGTCCTATCTGTTGTGGTTGCCTGGCTTGAATCATCAGGTAGGAGATTCTCTCTCTCTCTCATGTGTTTCTATCTCTCTCCCCCACCACTTTCAAACACAATGAAAATAACTGACCTTTTACATAAACCAGCAGAGGATTCCTGACTGTGGAAGCTCGTATTATTAAAGTGAATGCAGGCAATTTGTGGAGTGGAGGTATCCTTGAGGCTAGCCATAGCCTAGCATGGGACAGTTGAGACTTTGTTAATAGAGGTCCCTATCAAAAGCACTTTCACAATGTGTAGGGAAATAGGATCTCTGTCAGATAAAGATGTTAGCGTCATTGAAATCGCAAAATTGTTGGTGGTCCCCCACATGCCAGAGGCAGAGTGTGTCTATATATCCCCAGTGCATGCCTGTGAGTCTCTTCTGAGTGAGAGTTTTAGAAATGTTAGGGGTTATTGTGGTGGATGTGGAAATAGACCACCGAGATCCAACATAAAAAAGGAATTTGCAGCTCAAGCTGCGGCAAGCACACACAGTAAATAGTCTTTACATGGGGTCTCCTTCAGGAACCATCTCAGCAGCTGCATCCAAGGTCACATTTCTCATCATAGCCCCTACCCAGTGACTGCCTGAAGCACAGTTATGAAGACCCAGTTATTTCAGTTGAAGGGAGAGGAACCCTGATGGGTCGTTTTAGCTTAAGAGCCCTCTGAGGTGTTCGCCTGGGCTGTTAGCGCTCCTAACAGCTTGTTTTATCTAATCTCATTCCTCAACCTTGTTTCCTCTCTCACTGACTACTATTTTTATGTGGCTCCTCTGAACCCTAAAATCTGCCTCAGAATCTGCCTCCTACTGAATCAATACTTCGACATTCACAAATAATGTTGTGTTTTTTTAAATGAAACTGGATGGGAAATTGGGGGAAAAGAGAATGTTTACTTGATTTCCAAGGTCTTCAAGAAAATTTTCTTCTGTTTTAAAGTTATATATATCCTTAAATAAATTCTCCCTGTAAATAAATTTGATTTGTTTCTGCCTTTTTAAATAACAAATGTTTTTCTCCTTGTCAATTGTTCCTTAAGAGACAAGGGCTTTAAAGGATAATCAAATTTCAGAAATTAAAAGAAAAAATAAGTAGGGAAAGAGGAGGAGGTTAGAAGTGCAGACAGGAGTGATATCAAGTGGAAAGTATCAGTATGCACTTAAATTTGCATACATAAAACAGATAAAATATATTCCCCTTATATAATAAAATTTAAATTATTATAAAGCATTAAATGCAAATAAGCATTGCTTATGCTTAAATGCCAAAATTTCTTTAGTATAAACCTCAGATTTTTTCATGGTTGATATTGATGATTTATAGTAGTGATATTCACTATGATATTCTAAATGAAATCATAACAATAATATAAAAAAAGAATGCGCAAATTTTCAATAAGTGCCAAACATTCAGTAAATGCTATATTAACATAATGTTGCAAATGCTTAAAGAAACTACTCAGAGACTATAATTATGACCTTACTGCTAAAGAATGCCTGGTTCAGCATCTGCTGCTCTGCCCTCCTGATTCAGCTGGCAGATGATGTACCTTGGGGGTGGCAGGCGATGGTTCAGTTAGGGTACCGACGGTCCGTGCACGACCTAAAAAGACTTCCTGGCTCCTGGACAGGGTTTTGCTTTTTCCTGGCAGTGGCAGACATTCAGAAAGTTGAACCAGCAGAGGGACTATCTCTGCCACTGTGCCTTTCAAGTAACCAAATGAACCCTTTTAAAACACTAGGGAAACCAGAAATACCAAACTCAGGTAAGACTTTCAAAGAGACTATCATCTTCTTATGAAAGATTATTGAGTGAACAGTATTATTGCGATTAATGTTGAAACTATACAAGGTAAAAGAAACCCTTTTGAGAAATACTGGATTGAAATGGTTATGTGAAATGTAAGAAATATTGAGTATCATTGAAACATTTGTCAATAAGATTTGAATCCGTGTCTAATAGCTGTCATTATACCCTAGAGAAGAATATAAAGCATGAAAATCAATAGCTTCATTAATTCATTCAATATATTCTCACGGACCATCTTCTGAATACACAGTACTTGATAAATTATTATTTTATACTCTCCCTAGTACTATTATATAGACAGCAATACTTTATTCTTCCTTCTCATTAATAAAAAATCGAATGTTTAAAGATTTGTAGCACTTTCATGTGCTCATGCAACTGGTAAATGATACATCTGACCTTCTTACATCAGACTTATCTTGCTCCAGAACCTGTGCTGTTTCCTTGTAAGGCACAGTTTACACAGTCTAGACAGCAGGCAAAATGATCCCTCACAACGCAGGACACAGTATCACTCCTCCTCTCCCTAATAGCAAACTATTGGAAAAATCTCAGGTGTCATAAAACTGGATAGAATGTCACCCTGCCTGGCATCACATCAATTCGAAATGTCGATAAGCCTCATGGTAAAAGCATTCTAATCATCCATGAAGACAAATTGGCCATGTCTCTGCTTGCTAAACAAAGTGAGGCTGACTTTTTATGCTCATATTTGGGGCAAATTTTCCCAGAAGCAAAAAGGAACTCCACACACTGTAGGAATCCGAATAAATACAAATCAAGTGAAGAAAATACACTGAAGTTAAACTAAGGCAATAAGCATAAGAATGAGTTATACTGCAAAGAAGACATTTTTGAATACAAGTTGCATGATAAAAACCTAAAAGAATTGGTCGTTCTTCAAAATTAGAAAAATGTGTATGCTATAAGAAGGACTGATGACGGAGAAATGAGAGGAAATTTTTCAGTTGTCTTATCAGTATAAGTGGCTCTGACAATTAAACCTGTGAGTTTATAGAATACTCTACATATTATAAGAAGCTATGAAACTGTCACCATTTAGAACAAATAAAGTCTCAGAACCACTAAAACCAAATGCTAGTTAGGGGGAAATGAAGTGAGTCAATTTTATACTGCTTACACCTTTCAATTAAATTTACACACTATCTTTGTCCTTGACTCAAAGTTTAACCATTTGCTAAAACATGCAGATTTTCACCTAGTTCACTGAGTTCACTCTATTTGTCCTCCAAAGTTTTCCCCAAGCTTTCTTAACTCTTTCTCAAGTGCCATAAAGAGTTGAAGCATCACTTGCTTCAAGAATGTTTTTGGTTATTTTTTTCATTTCTTCACTGACACTTTGTGTTATTGCTATTTTTCTATTTTTTTCCTCTTACTTTTGATTTTGTTTTGTGGCTTTTCATTTAAGGGGCTGTATAGTAACTACATAATAGAGACTATCATACCCAGATGTGAAGATACAATGCAGTATACATCTCTACTTCTAAATCAAAGATGGATTCCCAATGAAAATGTTAAATACATCATGACAATAGAATACTGAACTCTGCCATTGTCCATGCCTGCAAAATCTGAATAGACTTAATAGCAAAATGGTAGGCCTATGACAGTTTATGAAGGACTATATTATTGTAATGACATAGGGGAACTCAGTAAGGGGAGGGATTTGGAAAGGAAGGGAAATCCAAGAGCCTATGGAACTATATCACAAAATAATCAAATGAATAAACTTAATAATAAAAGAGTCAAAGATATGGAAGCTGCATTGTAACCAAGAGACATATTTTAAGCATACTAAATGTGAAAAAAATCACAATATGCAGATAACTCAGTATCATCAATATTTTAATAATCCAAGAATAAACATGCTAACATTTCAGTGAACAAGTTTCTAAATATTTCACAGATGTTTGTGTATGTTTGTGCTTATAATATTCATGTTTTCCAAGATAGTTACACTGCATAGTCTCTTATAATTTAACATGTTATAATTACCCCCCAAGTGATTAGCTTGTCTTTGCATTATCATAGTACAGCTGACATCCATTTCATTGGTAATAGTCAGCCAGTATTTATTAACTGAACACTAAGAAGGGTTTGATTTCTTAGTAGTATCTGTAATGATACAATGTCTACCCTTGCAGATAAAATTGTGCCATAGTTTTAGTTACCTCTGCTAGAGAAATTCTTAAATTTCTTGGCCAAAGGAAATTCATATTTAATTAATTAATGATGCTATAGGTAATATGAAACTTTTTTTAGAAGCAAAGGTCTATAGGATTTGGAATCAAGCTACGTATGTGACCAAGGGCTGACTCTATGTGGCCCAGTTTCCTTTGTACAATAATTTCATAAGGCGCTTTGTATGATCATTGCGTTGATGTGATAGCAACAAAAGTGCACAATACTCAGCGTAGTTCTTGTCAGAGAGAATGTTATTTGAAATGTTGGTTTTGCATTAGTTCTGCATGATTATTTCAAACTAACAGTCACATTAAAAGCTATTTCCCTTTGTCCTGGGTAATACTATCACTATTTTCTTAAACAGACAGATTTTATCTTATTCCAGCTTAATTCTATTTTCTTTGCTAAATAATAGGTTTGGATGTTTATAACATGTTTACTGCATGTTGATATATTTTTTCTTTGTGCTGTCTGGTTATAGTCTTTTGACTTATTTTTGCTGCTTCAGTTTTCATTGTTTTTAGATATATATAAGAATTTTTTTTTTTCCTGTTTAACTGGATGATATCCTTTCACACAGTTTTGGGCAAAATACTTACATCCTTTTTGGGAAAGTGAGTTTTACACCTAAGTCCTCTACCTCCATGCATCTATGGCAATTGACATTACTGACAGACCTAGAATTGACCTAGCTCTGTAATGCAACTGCTTGTCTGCTGGCCACCACTGCAGAGGTTGACAGGGTGTGTTCTTATGACGATCCATATGCAGGCAGAGGTTGCCTGTGTGTATTTGCTTCCTGTTACAAGAACAAAGGTCCTCAGGATTGCTCTTTGAGTGAATCCAGACTAGTGGACTTGGAACTGAGCTCCGACTTAACATTTAGCATAGTTAGCAGGATTAGATTCAGACCTAAAGGAAATTTCCTGCCTTAGAGGAGGGTGGCATTCAGAGGTGCCTGGTCACAAATGTGTGGCATCCAGTGCATTTGGCCTTGTCAGCCTAGAATTGATGGCTGTTCAACAAGTATGAAGAGGTATTGCAAGACCTTGAAGAAACTTTAGATAAGCAGAATGTCAAAACAACAAGTGGAGCCATGGAATAGATCCTTCTGATTCCTTCACAAGGGAAAAATAATTATACATTGCTCTACGGTTGTGGGGAACAGTTCTGTACTTCATCTCAGAAGAGATAAGATAGGATCCAAGGGTGAAGGGAGACACCATCTACACCACAAAGGATCTGCCACCTTCTAAGTTGCATCTGATCCCAGAGATTACTTGTTGATTATAGTGGCTGCATCCTCCATTGAGGAGGACAACATTTAACTCCCTGTGCTGGTGAAGATGCCAATTGCCCATCACCAAAAAGATAAAGCCCAGAAACCATGGATCATCCTGGGAGGCTACAGGTCCCCCGATGCCAGGTAGTGTTGTATTCAGTGTTCTAGAGAGAACACTGTGGCAGAACTAACAGATTTGGGAGCAAACTTCATAGGCCTGGCTACTTTGGCTATCACATGTAAATGTGGAAAAACCTTTACTCCCAGGACCTGAACTGGGCTTTGACAATGCACCAAACTCTACAGGAGACTGTAAAGAATCCATCTTTCAGATTTCTTCTTAATTGGTGTCTACTTGTTCTGCTTAATGCTGGAAATTTCCCTAGGGTTGTCTGTAGGTAGCAGCCATGTGCTGCATTACAAGTAACTGATGAAATGGGTAAACGCAATGCCATATGCAGTGTTGCCATTTAGGAGCTATCTTTTCATGGCAAGAATGCAGGATTTCACGCTGCAGACTGCTTTCTGTGCTTTGTTTTGCTCCAGGTTGGGAATACTAACATTGTATGTGGGATAGCTATCAATGTGATAATCCCTACGTTTGCTGAATTGGGAGAGGCCAAGTTTGTGTGCAATTGGAAGAATTCAGGCCATGACCTTGGAGAAAATATTAGGGAAAAGACCAATTAAGCTTATTTAAGCCCAGAGAGGTTGATTGATCTTGTAGCAGTTGGAGCAGACAGGGAAAAGTTAGATGCACAACAAAATCAGATGTTATCAGAATTGTGGAAGAAATTAAAATTAGAACAAAGGTTGAAATCACTTCAAAAGCCAAATTTGAGCAAAACTTTGAAACGATCACTAGGGTTCCAAGCATTGGAGTTACAGGAATTTTTTGAGGGACTCTAGGCCATCTGAAATAGCCTCCAGTGGCATGTGAGCATTTAAATTTAATTAGGGGGAAGGCCAACATACTTTCCCAGTACAGATGGGTTGAGATTGGAGGCCTCATGCAGAATTTGCTATCCTTTGCCTAGCACCATCATCCCCCTGAAGTTAAGATAGTGCTGGAGCTGGTTAACATAGGGGCTAAATATATATTACTGTACTGTAACACTAAGAAGGTGAGAGATTTCACACTGGCTTCATTGGGACCAAGCCAAATAGCCACATTTGTGGCAGATGGAACACCAAAAAACAATCACCATATAGCCTGCGGTGTTACATTCCCTTTGCCTATCCCAGGAATGATGAGGTTAATAGTCTTGAAAAGTTTCCTTTGTTGAAAAACGCTTCATAAATGATATTGATCAGTAGTGATATTACTGAGGACTACATGCAGGATTGTAACCTTCACAGTCTTTTGTCTAGATGTGTGCAAAAGCTGTACTGTTTCTAGGATCATCCCTGCCAAGGGCTGGCAGCTACTGTGATACAGAGGCAAGCGATCCTTGAATGGTGGCAGTTATACTTCACTAGGCTTTTCCCCAAATCCTAGGGTGAATGGACACTATGGACACTGGTGCTTGTATGCAGACTGCCACAGGACTGTTCCTTGCTGTTTCTAGTAAACAGCATGGACAGCAAATGGTCTACTTGCTTCATAACGTGTGTGCCATATACGACCACAGCTTTTTGAGGATGAATGTGGGATTCATTTTAAGGGCTCCTGAGTACAGGACTGTGTCAAGCACCTAGTTATTAACTGGAAGCTATAAGCACCATGCTATCCCAAAGGAGCCAGAATATTAAATGGGATAGTGCCCTGCTAAAACAAGGTCTCAAGAAGTGGACCAAGAGTCTGTTGACTGTGTTTTGATTGCTAAATGAATGACTCCAGGCAGGATCACTGGCTTCCATGGCAACCTTATTCTACAGTGTCATTCCACTGCCAGTACAAGCCACAGATCTCTGGTTAACATGAGGTTTTGAAAAGTAAAACAGTACGTAGTTGCCTGCTTACATGCCCCCTGAGATGGAGGAGCACACCACTTGATATTGGCCATAAAGCAATATGAAAACCCAAAAATTCCTGATGTGTTTTGCTGTTCACATGGAGAACAGAACTAAAACAGGATTTAGAGGTGACACCAGGGCTAGTGGCCAGTTGGCTCCTTTGGACAAGTTGTGATAATCCTGGCTGATAAGTGTACTTTACAGCCGATAACCTTTCCATCTCCATCTGCCTACACAAAAGTACCCCCAGAAGGCTAGACCACACTATGTCCTTGTTACCAAATTTAGTGTCAGGCAAATGAATCATCTAATCATATCTCACATCATGGTAAGGACTTGCCATTATTGGTGCCATTAAATCCTTTGTTTTGGCCTGGTGACTGTAAATACCCCAGTAGGCACAATAGTTCAATTGATAAATCCTCCACCTTCCAAGCACTGGAATCCCTCATGGGTGCTGGCTCATGTCCTAGCTTCTCCATTTCCCATCTAACTCCCTTCTTACTGCCTGGAAAATCAACAGAGGATGGCCTGAAGCCTTGGGATCCAGAACCAATATGTGGGACCCAAAAGAAGCTCCTGGCATCTGGCCTTGGTTCCTGGATCCATTGCAACCATCTGGGGAGTGAACCAGAACATGAAAGATCTTGCTCTCCGTATCTTATCTCTCCATAAATCTGACCTGCCTTTCCAAAAAATAATTAAATAAATCTATAAAAACGTAATACCCAAGCAGTTTGCTTGTTGGGTATGTCCCAATGTACCTGTCAACACTACAATTGGGCTACCTTTAAGATAACCACAGTCGTTGAAACTAGGTGTGGTTAGAAAGCAAGAGTTCTTCTAACCCATTATGGAACCACATTAGGAACTGCAAAAAGTCATTAGCCGAGGAGTGATATAATAAAATCCACCCAGGTTTGGGGAATTCCATGGGGGATGCCTTCCAATCAAAAAGTTTTTACATGGCTCTGAGTGGTGGCCTGGCAGCTAATGTCTTTGCCTTGCACATGTCCGGAATCCCATAGTCCCAGCAACCCCATTTCCCTTCCAGCTTCCTGCTTGTGACCTGGGAAAGCAGTTGAAGACTGCCTAAAGCCTTGGGACCCTGCACCCACATCGGAGACCAGGAGGAGGCTCCTGACTCCTGGCTTCACATTGTCTCAGCTCTAGCCAATTGCTGCCACTTGGGGAGTGAGTCAACGGACAGAAGATCTTCCTGTATGTCTCTCCTGTCTCTATATCTGACTTTCCAATAAAAATAAAATAAATCTTTTAAAAATGTTTTTACAGTTGGATACTTACGGAGATATAAAAGCCTCATGGTACATATGCAGCTGCCATAGTCATTCAGGCTGGGGTAACTGCATGATTCTGCGTGTAGCTCAGGCCTTTCATGCAATAACAAGGCACTGGGTCTCTTTACCCAATCAGAAGGGTTTTCTGCAAAAATCACGTAACAACAGATATTCTTACAATAACCCCAGTTGATGTGTACCCCATAGTAAAGATTGAATCATCTGTATGCATATGTGTATATATGTAACATTAAATGGTCATCTATATTTAATGAGATATTATTAATCTATTTTAAACTAGCTAAATCCTGTCATTCACAAAAAAGTGGCTGAAACTGCAAGATATCATCCTGACATCAAACAAGACAAAGGAAGACAAACTGCGTATTTTACCCTTATATGTTGAAGCAAAAATATAGCAGCAACAAAACTTATTACGAACTACGGATGTTGACTATTGGCAACCTGGAGATATATGAGGGAGCAGGGCTTACAGGGAGTTTCGGTTTTAAAACTATGCCAAGGTGAGTGTTGTTCCTAATCAATGACAAATGTACCAAGGTGAAATGCCAATAGGGGAAATGGGGGAGGGACATGTGGGAACTGATGGCACTCCCTCAGGTTTTATTACTTTTTTAAAAAAAAGATTTGTTTAGTTTCATTGCAAAGTCAGATATACAGGTAGGAGGAAAGACAGAGCGGAAGATCTTCCTTCTAATGATTCACTCCCCAAGTGACTACAACGGCCAGAGTTGAGCCAATTCGAAGCCAATAACTGGAGCCTCTTCCAGGTCTCCCATGCGGGTTCAGGGTTCCAAGGCTTTGAGTGGTCCTGGACTGCTTTCCCAGACCATGGGCAGGGAACTGGATGGGAAGTGGGGCTGCAGGGATTAAAACCAGTGCCCCTATGGGATCCTGGTGCATTCAAGGTGAGGCTTTTAGCCGTTAGGCCATCGTGCCAGGCCAAGTTTTTATTATTTAAGTTAAAATTCAATAATCAATTAAAAGCAGAAAAAGAAAATTGAAAAAAATTCTTCTTCAGATAGTTTATAAGTTGATTAATTCAGCCTTTAAGAGAGAGATTTAAGTGATTAACACTTAAATTATCAAACTTTAAAAAATTTTTAAACTTATTTTTGATATTATTTACATAGTTGAAAGGGATGCCTCCCATGTAGGCCTCTGATTAGGGTGGGGATGAGGGGATGGTCAGGTTTGGAAGCAGGTGGCTGGTCGGTGGGACATATGACATATGTTTCAGCTTTTTTTTTTTTTTTTTTTTTTTGCTGTGTCTACAGGGGAGGTAGAGTACAGGACTGCTCCTTTCCGTCAAACTACATTTGTACTCAGGGTTGGGGAAAAGCCATTAATGACGCCTGAAAGACCCTCATGTGGGAAAGAGTGTTCTGAGGGTGTTACTTGAGTGATTTTAATAGTTCTGAGAAGTTTTCGATTTCCTTTTTCCAGGGTTGAGAAAATCTTTCCCTGGGCAACTGATTGACAAAATCTACCTAATGCATCCACCATGCCAGGAACATGCTGCAAAGGATGGCCAGGAGAATTCTCTTAACAAGTTCTATTTTCCACCCTGTGACAAAGCAGTTGACATGCCCTGCTGGCCTAGAAGAGTCACCCATCATATCCCCAGTGTTAATTTGGGCATGCTGTCCACCTCACAGGTATCAGTCAGTGAGGAGGCTCTATCCCAAGACATGCATGCTGAGTTCGGACTGCATATCCTATGAATTTTCCTGTGGTGAGTCCCTGTGGTTTGAGTCCAGGGGTCAGGTGCAGTCTTACCTGAACCAGCCAATGTATGTATAGGTAGATACAGTTTGGTCCCATATCTCACACAAACTGATGCGTGCTATAACTCATTCTAGCAACCCACCACAGACCTTGCTCTCACATATGCCAGCAAGAGCCACTGCCTAGTCTGGGTAATCTCTGAAAAGCCCCACCAAGGCTTCTTGAGCCTGTTTTTGCACATGCCAGCCTCTGCTGCAGGCTCAGCAGGCCCAGTCCACATCCCATGCAGCTCTCATGCACACCCATCAGTACTGCAGCTTAGTAGACCTAACACACACATATGCTAACAGGTTCTGCTTCCTCGTCCAGCCTGGCCTACCCTCAGCCCAGGTTTTTGTACTTACCAGTAATAGGCACAGCCTAGAAGGAGGTGCCCAAAATTCTCTTGCCAGACATGTTCCCAGCCCCAGATCTTATACCTGGGGGAACTGTAGCTCCCCTAGATAAAACAGTCACCCAGTCCCAGCACTTGATAACTGGAATTATGGCATAGCCCTTCTGCCCTGCACCCATTCTGGCCGTCATGCATGCCAGCAAGTTCAATAGATCAACCCAGCCTGGCCCACCTCCAGACTGGCTTTTCCCAGTCCTAGCTATCATGTTCACCTATGGGAGCTGCAGCCCCCCAAGGAATTCTCCAGCGTTCCCCCCAACTGGCCTGCTCATAGTCCCAGATCTGGTGTAGGTCAACAGGTGCTGCAGCCCAGTCTGAGATGGTCAAATCCTAGTCTCAGTATTTGCCAGCAGGTGCTACATCCTGGCTCAGGTCAGCCTGACCCCAGGTCCAACTCACACTGGTGGGAGCACCAACCTAACCTTCCTCACATCTTAACAACAACAACAAAACGTACATCTTAGCAATACTGAAAAATTTCAACCCATAAACATAGTTTTAAATTTATTCATGCTCGGGAGCAGCAGCATGGCCTAGCGGCTAAAGTCCTCGCCTTGAACACGCCAGGATCCCATATGGGCGCCGGTTGTAATCCTGGCAGCTCCACTTCCCATCCAGCTCCCTGCTTGTGGCCTGGGAAGGCAGTTGAAGAGGGCCCAAAGATTTGGGACCCTGCACCCGTGTTGGAGACCTGGAAGAGGTTCCTGGGTCCTAACTTTAGATCGGCACAGCACTGGCCGTTGCGGTCACTTGGGGAGTGAATCATCGGACGGAAGATCCTCCTCTCTGCCTCTCCTCCTCTCTGTACATCTGACTTTCCAATAAAAATAAATGAATCTTAAAAAAATGTATTCGTGCTTTCCTTTATGTGACTCAAATGTGATTTGTAGCTTTTAATACAGAGATTTTTCAGGTCTATTTAAAGATATTTTCTAAATATTTTTGGTTTTATCATGGTTTTCAAATGGTTTTTCTATTTTGCCCTCCAAAATTGATTTTTGTATTGATCTTACTAAATTATCTTATCAATTTTCTCCTATAACTTATTTTATAATCCTATTTTAGAATAAGTGAAGCCATGCCACTGGATATAAAAACTACCCATCATAAGCACTGACATTCAGACACACTTCAAAGCAATGCAATGGAATTTTGTCTGGTAGTTTTTTCTGGCTAAAGCTAATGTGCGGTTTTTGTGCATGATGGGATATTTAAAATCTTGTCTGCTTTGTCTGGCAGTCCCCACTGTGGATTAGGTGGAAATTTAGCAAAGTCTCCAGGGACTTCAACACACAGAACTACCAAACTCTAATCCAGGTTCTGTAGACTCCGCATTTGAAATAAGCATTTAAACTCCATGATTTTGTACACTTTTTACACTGCTTGAATAAAACATATTTTGTTTAGTGATAATATGAAGAAAGTACAAAAATAAGCACAACTCTTCAAATAGAACTCTTCCAAAACTGTAAGAAATGAGAATGAAATCAAGGGAACTTTGCGTAGAAGCAAAACTTACAGTATGAAAATACAAATTGCATATTAAACACATAGAAAAGGGAAGGAAATGATCACAAAACCTTTATCTCTAGATAGAATTACTAGAAGTTTTTGGGTTAAACTGTGAAAGATTAAATTCTTGTTCAAATTTATGTAGGTCAATCTCTTTAAAATTCTTTAACCCTTGAATGACTTATTAAAAGTGAAGATCATGAAAATGAAATATTTATATTTTATCTGACACTCAGCTAAAAGCTTATTTACTAATTTCTTTTATAGAAAACATTGCCCCACTTCACTACGATTCATTCTAAATTGGTCTAGCTATTCCACAACAATAGCTTCATAAACTAAATGGTAATGGTGACCTTGAATGCATTTGATTTTTACAAATGATAGCATAATAGAAAAGGCATTCATGCTGTACAAAAAAATCAATTCCAGGTAGATTAAAACCCTAACTGTGGAAGGCAAAGGCATAAAGGTTTTAAAAGATAATATGGAATAGTGTATTAATGCCCTTGACAGAAAAGAATTTCTTAAACAAAATATAAAAAGCAGCAACTGCAAAGAAAAATATTAATAAATTCAATGATGTTAAAATTATGGGCATAATTTTGCTTTTTTCAAAAGACATCACTTAAAAATCAAATCCATAGAACAGACTATTTGCAACATACATAGCTGATAAAGGACTTTTATAGAAACTTTGTATGAAGAAAACTCCTTAAAAGACAAAGCAATAAAAAGAAGATAAAACCCTTGCAACAGACCATTCTGAAAACCCAAGTGTACGATGAACATGTAGAAGGATGCTGAACTTTGGTACTTTACTTAGGTAAGGCACTGAAACGGCTAACATGTCAAGCAGCTAGAGGGACAGTCAAGTATACAAACTAAAGTCCACCATCTAGAAATACAATGTATTCAGAAATTTCAGGGGAAGAACAACAGCAGAGCAGCAATCACAGACATGTAAGGCTCATGCGGAGTACCAGTGAATTGTTTTGGAAATGTCAAGCTGGGAGAATTGGGCCTCTTCCCCAGGCTGGATGCAGTCTTTGGAGAGGAGTAGCTGCATTCCACCAGATGGTGTGTGTTCAGACCCAAAGCCCTGTTTCCCATCACAGGACAATCAGGAAACATTCTCTTGGAGTATGGGAAGGCCAAGATTGTCTAGCAGCTTTCAAAAGGCAGCTAGGTTCTTACCCTCATTGAAAACGCACTCATCATTCATACAAATATAATTCCCAATACATGATTATTCAACTTCTGATTTCATTTTTAATTTATGGTAGTGATAAAGCAATACACATTCAGTAGAAACTGTACTATAATGCTTGGTGAGTCAAAATGCTAAATATAATTTAATTACCATATTTACAACATAATAGATATTTGGGGATGCAACCCATCATAAACTGAAAACATGTGATTTTCAATCTGAAGAGCGGTGTTATGGGGAACTGCAGCATGCGTACATGGAGGTGGAGGGATCCAGGGCCCTAGCGTACTTCCAGGCCAAGTCTTGAAACATCGATGTCACAAGCACTAATGTTTTCAGCTGGTGAGTTCCAGCATGCAACTGGAACCCAAACCTTCTAACATGCAATGCATGCCTTTTCTGAAGACAACACTTAGAACCTTAACAAGTCTCCTGAAGTTGCAGACATTGTATTAGTCTGAATGAAACATTGGCTATGGTCTACTTCCTTTTCTCCTTATTTGATCACTCCTCTTTTGAGTGGATTTGAAGCTGAGATTGACAGCCAATAGCACTGTGAGAGGAACGTGAACCTGAGTAAGCTAAAAAAGAAAAGGAAAGGTGTGTTAAGATATGATAAAAGTGAACTGCTATTGGGCCACACATAGATAGCAGACAGCAAGATCTATATGGTGTGGCATGAACAAATCATTACTAATGTTTCTGAAATCTTCTCTGTGAATTAATGTAAAGAGTAAATGGCAGCAAGTTTTGATCTCATTATGATGTTTAATCTTGGTTAAAATCTAATTTAAAGGAATTCTTTAAAGTGTCTTCTAGGAAATTATTTGAAGATATCTTCTATTTAATTATATTGTAAAATAAGTTCTGAATGGATTCTGTCATTGAGATCATCAAAACTAACCAAAAGTCCTCAATAATTACTATATATTCATTGAAAATTGAATGTAGATTATTCCAGGAACTAGAGGCAAAAAAAAAAAAAAGAATCTCTCTTAAAATCAGAAACCCTGAGTCGAGTTAATTTTGACTTGTGTAGTAGTTGAAACGTTCCTGACATCTCCCATTACCTGTGGAACGTGAAATGCAAGCACTCAGTAGCTGGATGACAGTGATAAAGTGCAAACTAATGGCGCTCACCCCCTGCACTAACCCTGATGTGCCTGGCCTTTTCAAAACAGGGAGGCTAATGTCTAACAAGTCATGTAAAAGTCAGAGTGAATGAACCTTAAAGTAAATGCAACGTAACATCCTTTGCATTCCAGTATTCTTTGAAATATCATCACTTTATATCAGGTGCCAAAGCCAAAACACAATGGTTGTGGGTGAGTTTTGAAATGTGTGCTAACTTACTGAGAAAACAATACAGCAAAAGCAAAGTTGATTCATTTGCTGTCGTTTGATAGTTTTAGCACTAAGGTTTTGCTTTGATATTTAAGTTGCTGTTATTGGTTGTAAGATATTTTCCCAAAATTATTGCAAATTGATTTTCAGTCAAAAGCTAGCGTAATAATTTGCAAAGATATAAATTAGTTTCTTTGTGGAAGATACTGGAAATGAAAAAAATACTGAAAATGAGAGATTTCTTGAAAATAGTACAGTTGTTTGAAATTAATACATCTAATCTTGCAAAGTATATGCATTTAGAGTTTTTCCTTGCGTTTCTCAGTTTTTTAATGGACAAAAATCTACCAAAATTCAGGGAGATAAAGCATTGTTCAAATTTATGATTCAGTTGGTAGTTCCAGCAATAACATGTCATATTTGTTTATAACATTTTTGTTTCTAGCATCTAATACAATTCCTGTTAGAAATTAGACATTATGCTAACCATTATAGTAAGAGCAATAAAAATAATGCATATTATAAATGTTTTATTGGTTAGTTTAGCTATATATTTCTCTGTTCTACCAGAATACTGAATCAATTATCACATTTTTATGCTGGACTGTGAGAGAAGAATGAGACTATGAGAGATGATATACTACATCAAAATGGTGTTTTAAAATTCCGTATAATATTAGTAAATAAGGACTTGGGTAATCCGAATTCTAAGGATAATGACCTAAAAGCATTAAAATTAGGAGAAAAAGATTAGGAATTCAAACTAAAAATAAATGCTTCCTCAGCTCTTACTTAATCAGCCTGAAGGTTTTATAGTTGTGATTTGTCTCTCTCCAATTCCTTCTTTTAGAGACATCTTAAATATTTAAAGGCCTTGCTCATTCTCCTTAAACAGAAACTTCAACAAAGGAAAGACTAGGGCATGATCTTGCAATAATTGTGAATAATGGTTTATGACCCAAATTCTTCAGACAGGATTTAATACCCACATTTCCTTAGGGTGAAGTTAGGATGGTCCCTTTTTCCAAGGTAGAAGCATTGGCTAAAAGTTATGTTTTCAGTTTGGTGTGTCCAAGTCCTTTAAAGGGAGTCACAGTAATTATTCTTCATAATCAACATTAACATTGTGGCTTAACGAATCCAGCCACATATTATTTCTTATAGCACCAATCAAATGAATAACTGATTAACAGGCACTGTGCATTGAACTAATATATCATACATTTTAAAGAATATGCAAACTTCTTGTACAACATAAAAAGGTAAAAACATGGGATCGTAGACAAAGGATGAGAAAAATGGTTCTTAAATTGGAGCAATTTTACCCTTAGGGAACATTTCATAATAATTGGAGGCATTATTGACTGTGGCTATTGTAAGGTATGTCACTGATATTTTGTGGGGAAAGGCCAAGCAACATTGTCAAAAAACTGAGCCTCTATCTGACCTTCAACCCACCACCACCTCTCTTTCTCTTTCTCTCTCTCTCTCTCTCTCTCTCTCTCTCTCTCTCTCTCACACACACACACACACACACACACTCAGAGGCACATTAGCTATTTGATACAGAAACTCAATAGTTTGAAGATGGAGGGTTCCAGGTTTAGGATGGTTTAAAAAAAAAGGGCTACTATGATGTACCTAAATAAACAATTGCAGAGTTTATTGGACTGTGGAACAACCGCATCTTGAGGAACCTGAAGATAATGTTCCCATACAACTGATTATAGGATGGTTTGATTCAAATACAAAGAGGTTGAATTGCTTAATAGTAAATATCAATTATGTTTGCCTGCTAAATATCATTTAAAAAGATAACTGGTGTAATTCACTGTTAGATCAACTATGACTGGTCAAACGCTTTGATCAAATGGAGCTCAGACTCAGAATATTCCCTTCAATTTCACTCCACGATGAAAATCTGGAGAGTTATTTCTCTGTTCATAAACTTTAAATATGAGGAAGCAAAGCATAATCTTTTCCCAATAGGACTCTTTTTGTAAGAAAAGTGGATAACCTGAATTATATGAATATACTGTTTTCCTTTGGAACTTCATAGGTAATAACAGAATGAATGTACTTTGTTACCTGTTTAACGACATGTTCTCTAAGCATTAGTGGCATTTTATATCTTTGGATGTTTTCCATTTATTTGTTTGTAAAAATACCTTTTAAAAATATTCATGAATTTGAATCCAACCATTCCTATTTACCATAAGTTGATTCTCTCTTTTTTTTAAAAAAAAAGGTGTTGAATAAACAATAAATAGCTGAGTGGCTAAGTTTTCTATTTTAAGCAAACAATGCAGGTAGAACAATTTAGACTGGGAATAAGAAGCTTAGCTTAATGATCTCAATAAAGTAATACTTTCTAGAATTTACCAACGTATCATAGTTTTTTGGCTTGGTTTTGTTTTAATTTTTAACGTTTAACTGATGCTGTTTTTCTTTAAGAATTGCAGGTGTCTGCTATGGAAGTAAGGATTGTAATTATACACATAGCACAAGTACATATTCTAAAGCATTTTCGTTTGAGTGTGTTGTTGTTACATAGTTACTGTCAAACAGATGCTAAGGCAAGGTGTGTGAATCCCCAACTCCACCGTGCATGTTTTCTTCTGCTTTGATGAAAATCGTCAAAGTATTGGTAAAAAGGACTGTGTATTCACACTCGGGTTTCTTGATATCCCTTCAAAAAAGAAAAAAAAATAATGTTTGCATCAGTCTTTCAATCATTGTCAGATGTACAGCTTTCCAAACACATACGAGCTTTCTCCTTCTCTCTGTAAATTTTCCTTCCCAATAAAAGCAATGCAATCCTTTATAAAAATAGAAGTGGAACCTCTGGGAGTGGGACTGGCACCTATTTGGGATGTCAGCGCAGCAGGCTGATAATGAGTGTACGGTTCCACCACACCAGCCTCTCTACAGGTTACTTGCTACAGTGAGAAATGATTTCCTTCAGACAGAAAAGTAAGTCTTTCAACATTCAGGACAATTCTATAGCATAAAATATCCTTGCACAAATATCAAAGCTATTTCTAAATTTTCTTGTTAATGGAAACATTCTGAGTTCTTATTCTGTATATTTTCATTCATCTAATATTAATATGTAAAGACTATTAAATATTTGTTTTCATAATTATTATGTGTTCGGTAAGAAAAACAGGGTACAGAAAAGATGTTAAATGATTAATATCAAATAGATATATAGTACAAGTGTGAGCTTATGACTCCCTTGAGACTTAAATTTTCCTCTTCAGCGTTTACACTCTACTGCCTCTCAAGCAAGACATATGGCCAAGGGTTACAAGACAGGAAGACACTCTGGATGGTATCAACTATGGCCATAGTTATTTCATTAATTGGTAGCAAACACAGAACTCTGTTGTCATAGTATTCTTGGTATGTCATGCCTTACAGCTTGCTGTCACAGCTAAAACAAAAAATCTGCTTCATGTTGGTTTATACTGGTGACAGATGAAAGGGATAATTCATTCTAGCCAAAGTATAGCTACTGTGAATACTTTAAGGTTTGTCTTTAAAGGCTACAGGAAAAGTAGATACATCAGAAGAACCTAAGTGTTGAAGTATGGATATAGAAGATGCGATATATGGGATTTGTACAGTGAGCCACATAGGATGCACGCTTTTGGCAACAGCTACGAAAGGTTCCTTTAAGGGACACTGTTATACAGAGTTCTCTGGGTAAGTGCAGCGATAGTTCATATTCCATTATTTGTTTTCTGCTATTTATTATTAGGAAGTATTCACTTTGAATGTTTGGGGGTATCCTAAGAGCCAAACACAAGTGAAAATGAAACTAAAATGGAATGTCTGAGACCCATTAGTTTAGGTATAGAAATCACATCAGTGAAAATACTGTAAAAAATAGACTTAACTGTTGTGTTTTCTATTTTGTTATAAAAGCACACATATAAGATAAACAAATTATTTAAACTGACAAGTAGCTTTGTTTAATGTCTTATGACATTTACAAGAATAACCTAAGCATTATGGTGAAGAATAAGCATATTAAGTTGACACAGTGGAATCAACGTTATATAAAAATGGAATTCAAAAATTAAAAATTGGTCCATTATCATGCTTTGTTGTCTTAATGTTAAAACCAGTATAATGAGGTGAAAACTTGAAAGTATTGAGTTTCCAGAAAAAGTAATAAAACTATGCTCCTTTATACATGGTGTCATTTACACAGAAAACTGAAAGCAATATGCAAATTATTATGAAGGTTTGTAAAGATACCTGTATAATGACCATTATAAAATTCCAATCGCCTCCAACAAGAATGTCCTTCCTTCCCCAGGATCTGAAAATAGTTTAAGGCTATGGGACATTTAAGAGGTTTTTTGTTTTGCTTTGTTTTATATTTTATTTATTTCTCGGGCCCGGCATAATAGCTTAGCGGTTAAAGTCCTCACCTTGAATGCGCCAGGATCCCACGTAGGCGCCAGTTCTAATCCCGGCAGCCCTGCTTCCCATCCAGCTCCCTGCCTATGGCCTGGGAATACAGTCAAAGACGGCCCAAAGCTTTGGGACCCTGCACCCGCATGGAAAACCCAGAAGCGCTCCTGACTCCTGGCTTCAGATTGGCTAGGCTCCAGCTGTTGTGGCCACTTGGGGAGTGAACCATCAGAAGGAAGATCCTTCTATCTCTCCTTCTCTCTGTATATCTGCCTTTCCAATAGAAATAAATAAATCTAAAAAGACAATAAATTGAAAGATTTATTTATTTCTATTGGAAAGGCAGTTTTACAGAGACTAGGAGCAACAGGGAGAAAAATCTTTTGTCTGATGACTTACTCCCCAAGTGGCAGCAGCAGCCAGAGCTAAGCTCATCTGAAGTCAGGAGCTTCTTCCAGGTCTCCCACGTGGATGCAGGGTTCCAAGGCTTTGGGCATTCTCTGCTGCTTGTCTAAGAAGTAACCAGGGTATTGGATGGGAAATGGAACAGCCAGGACATGAGCTGGAGCCCATATGGGATACCGGCATTTGAAAATGGATAATTTAGCCACTAAGTCATCACACTGGGCCCTATGTAGTAGATTCTAATGCAAGTGAAACCAACGTTTTCCTCTCTGATTCTTGCGGTCAATGACATAGCATGAAATATATAGAAAGATTTGACTTCCCAGATCATGCATAGTTCCTACTACATTGGCTGTCACTCTACTGTTTCAATTTAGTCAGGAAAGCTTATAAAAATAAAGGAGAAAGTGAATGCATGTGATTCATCGCATCATATCAATTCCACTGCAGTTTTAGTGAAAGAAATGACAAACATTCTCAAATACTTTAACTATTTTTGGTGTATGGGATCAATTTTTTTAAAAAAGATTGATTGATTGATTGATTTAAGCTTTATTTTTATTGGAAAGTCAGATTTTACAGAGAGAGGGGGAGGCAGAGAGAATGATCTTCCATCTATTGGTTTATTCCCCAATTGGTAGCAAGTGACAGAGAGGCACCAATCCGAAGCCAGAAGCCAGGAGCTTCTTCCAGGTCTCCCTTGTGGGCGCAGGGTCCCAAGGCTTTGGGCCATCCTCAACCGCTTTCCCAGGCCACAAGTAGGGAGCTAGATGGGAAGTGGAGCAGCCATGATATGAATCGATACCCATATGGGATTCCAGTGTGTGCAATATGAGGACTTTAACCAAGGGGCTATTGCACCAGGCCCTGAGTCAACTTCTGCAAGGAAAACTTAGATGTGAGACAATTAACTTGTTTTCAGTAGCAGTCTTCTGTTTACTCTGCATTGCTCATTACTGTTAAGCAGTGAAAAAAGAAAACACCTACTGAGAGGCAGCACTTACACTTTCCTATTAAAAGCTCTTTTCATGGTGGATTAATGAGTTATGACCAGCTGTATAAAAGGCACTGATGTAAAATCATTGATCTAAGGCAAATTATTTTCATCTCAATTAACTCTGAATGATCTCCATTTTTCTTATCTTTTTCCCTCCTGAAATAATCTTAAGTCTTCAAAGTGCAGGAACAGGGAAAGATGAGCATTTAGCCTTTTCATGGCAGGAGTTAACAGTCTTTATCAAGTGGCTTCCCCCACTTACTTCAACATTTAACTCCAAGAAGGTGGTAAGTTATCCAAGATGCTGTGTCAAATGATAAGCACTAGGCCTGTTTCAGTTTTTCTCACTTTTCACCTACCCCTTACAAAGGCTTTCCAAACACAAGAAGAATATTCTATTTCTCATGAGTTTCTGATATGAACTAACCTTGGGATGATCTATCCTGTATTCGTCCTTGGTGGCTTTTGTTTTTCTCTTTGCAGAGGTAACAACCCTCACTTCAAAAACCAGTCATTAGGACAAAATCAAAGTATTTAAGGAGAATTGTTTTCATATTTTAAAATGTTATGCCAAATTTCCTATGATACACTTTATCACACTGATAGTATGTTATAATGTAAAACCTTTATGATTAAAAACCATGGAACAAGTCTACATATTTGTTTTATGAAGAGTTGATTGTTCTGTCAGTTCTCTATTGCCTCTGCTCCTTTCCATGGCATTCCAATTTTCTTTTTGGTATGTCCAGATAAGGATGTCTTGAGCCATTTACATTCGAAAGAACAAGATGTATAAAAGAAAAAATAAATCAAACCAATCACTCCACTCCTTTCCTTCACAGTGTTTTCCATCAGCTCTGTGCCATGTATCTATAACACGCAACTCTCTCAGCTGTCTTCACAACTTTATACCACTGTTTGCAAATCCGTGATGTAATAACTGATATGAAGTGTTAATTCCTCAAATGAAAACATTTTCAAACATCCTGTATCCAATAAACTCATGATAAATATTTTATCTTAAAACTAGATGGTATTGAAGAAGAAACATGGATATTTTTGTAACAGTTTTCTAGTTATATTCACTCTTCAAAAGTTAAAAATGTGTTAGCATCATACACTCATGATAGCCAGTTCTAATATAATTTAAAATTTCATTGTATTTAGTTATACTAACTAAATTTATCTTGTCCAAATTAAATTTTTAACAAGTACTAAAAACACAGTAAAAATTCCTTCAGCTATAAACATGCCATTTTGAAACCTTAGGAAGTACTTTTGGAAGCCACAAATTATTTCTAAATTAATATAATATATATGAACAGGAAGTTAGATTGATCTAATTTTACAATAATTGCATATCTAGGAAAAATTGTTTAGTGAAGATTTCTGTGGAAATTACAGAATGAAGCACATTAAACATTGTTTTTTGTACAAATTCATCTTTTAACTTCTCATTTATTCACTTCATCCTGTTAACGTAACCAGAACCAGAAAAAAAAAATCACATAAAGAGTTGCATGTACTAATTCAAAAAATCAAAGTAGGCTAATTTTAAAACATATGGTATGTGTTGCTTTGTATTTTCCAATAATGCCTGTCCATTACTTTTTCACCTGCTCCCCTTCTCCCATCATTGAGAATCAGGGCCAGTCACTGTGATTTTGTGATTGCTCTGGTGAAAGTTGCAGAGGATAAAAGCACTTGACCTACATTCTCCTTTAGGCTCTTCTGCAGTAACCTGAAAGTAAAATATCAGAGTTCACAGTGAGAACAATAATTTTTCCTACTCCACCTACCCTTTTATTCTCAGGGTTCTGCAATCAACTATGATAGCATTTGAAGACACTAATCAGTCAGACTCTAAGATTATTGGTCTGAAAAAGAACTTCATAAATGACTTTTTTTTTCATTTCTTCATATCTGTGGGTAGCTCCAAAAAAGAAATCCCAGTTACATCAATGACAAACCCGCCTACAAATAGATGTGGAATGTGATAATATGTAAAGAAAAGAAAATGCATGATGCAATTTGTGTGGTACTGTTAACATTTATATTTGGTTTTGAGAGAAATTCTAGTTTGCCACATGCAAAGTACATCTGCTATTCCTTTTCAAGAATCAAAAAATATAAGGCTACTGAGGGTTTGGTTATAAACACAAAATTGACTTGCTCAGACACTTTGGTTTGTCACCTTTGAGCTCAAAAAAAAAAAAAGAAAGAAAGAAAAAATGAAAAAAAAACAGCCTTTAGATCTGCATAGACATAGCAGGAATTCACATTTAATTATGTACACAGGAATCACAAACACATTGTTATAAACAATAGAGAACCACATAATGAGTTTTTCTAGTCCCTTACATGAAAATCTCCAATAAGAGAGCCTCAGAGTGCCATTAGCCCTCTCTTATATACTAAAATTCCAGCTAACTACAAACATTACATTCTCATGAGCAGCTAATAATGCAGTATTCTTATACTTTCTTCTCTTTATATTCCCAGGCCCTAAAATAATTCCTGTAGGATAGCAGTGACTCAAAAATTTAGGCTCAGCTAAAGAAAATATACTGTTCAATCATAAATTTAAAAATTACAAACATTTCTGTCTTCTAATAATTCAGTGAAATTGTGTTTATAAAGCTCCACTTACACACTCTAAGAGCAGAATGGGTCATGATGGCTCATGATTTTTTCAGATTCATGGAAGTAAATATTAAGAAACTTGCCCTTATTTTCTTCGAAAATAATGTAACTCAAGACTGCAGTCAAAAGCAAAAGCAGAGAAAACTACAAGGAAATTCATAAAACCTACCATATTAAGCAGATTTATTTTTGGTTCTTCAACATTTTCTCTGAACAAAATCTTTGTTCTGCTTGGAAGGGCTTTGACCTGTCTTTATGGCAGGAAGTTACTGGTGTCCTTTAAAGAAAGATTATCTCAGGGCACACAAAGTGCTTAGCTTGCCAGGACGATTGACCTAACAGGCAGAGTCTGGTGAAATACACTCACAGAGTATTCAGCCTTATTATTCTCAGCATCATTGGGAAAGAAAAATAATAAATGTTTTCTGTACAGATTGTCAAAATACACTACTTTCAACCAAGTATATAGTTTCATCTTGGCACAGTTTTTAGATAAAACGTTATAAGGAGGCTTCAGAATTTTCTTTGCTAAGGCCTGTTGGAGTTAAGATAGTTTCTCTGCCTGGATTTGTTTAACTCTGGTTGTACATGGAATCAAGAGGGAAAGACAGATCACAGGATTTCATTTAGAGGACTCTTCCTACCTAAGTGGTAGACTTGATGTTAAACCAGCCAAGCCCTCTTCAAGGTGTCTTTTTATAAAGATACACAGTCAGTTTGTAGATGACTTACATCTGTCACATTCTTCAGAGACAAGGTCAAGTATAGTGAACCACCTCAACTTGAGGTCACAACAAAATTCCCTACTGTATTAGGAAATTCTTTTGGCAGATTCCATTACAACTTTAGTTTTTATTCAATAGAACTTCACTTTCTTCCTTTTCTAGGTATTGAGATGTGATAAACCTCCTGTAGCCAGTACTATTTCATCATTTATTGAACAAAAATTCAAATTAATAGTTAATGAGGAATTGTCCAAAAAGTAGTCAGTGACATGGGGTTTTGGATTATTCATGTGCTGCTAGATAATTATCCAACCCCATCACTAGTGGTAAAGAGAAATATGAAATATCCTTGACATTTGTGGCAGTTCAGTTGTTATACCTGGAATGGAAGTAGCTGTAATACTGGTGGAAGAGAATGCATTAGACACTGGTGATGTAGCACATAAACCTGCCTACAGTGCCAGTACCTAATGGGCACCAGGTTAAGGTGGCCCAAGTTGTGGAACCTCTGCACCTGCATGCAAGATCCAAAGACTGACCCCTCTCCAGGCATATTGGCCATTTGGGTGTGAACCAGTGACTAGATTTCTCTCTCTCTCTCTAACTCTGCCTTTCAGATAAATAAAGATTTTTAATTTCTTTTTTACAAAAAGCAAGCTCAGTAATACATTTTAAAGGTTATTTAGGACTGTATCTGGAGATTACTGATCCTCCATAGAAAAAACAGCTGAGGAAGGGAATACCATACAGCTTAAATCTGGCACGGAAACTAAACTGTCTCAGTAGTTGCAGGAAACTTTGATCTTCTGTAGCAGAACAGAAAAAGGGGAGCTCATGGCCATGATTTGATCTTCTTGGTGCCTGACCTACAAAGAAAAGCAAATGGCAACTTAAGGAATGTGTGGTATGCTCAGTTCAGACTGTTGGGAAAATCTGAAACTTTGACATTTGAGTAGATGCTTCCAGAATTGTGTTAGATTGGTTGATTGCCATATGTATTTTAACATCAAAACATCCTTCTCAACTTTTGAGCCTGAAGAAGTACCCTGACTACCATTAAACACATCTGCATGTACGCACACACACACACACACTTCCAATACACACATCATGTCCAAACCTGTGGTGGAGGAAAACAAATCTATTTCTTTAGAGGAAACAGGCCACTTTCTCAGGATTTTACTTCACCATGCACTTTGGCAATCTTGCTAATAAGTAAGACTCAGTTGCAATCTGACCTCCCTGGAGCACTGTTATGCTTAATAGACATAAGAAAGGAGACTGTACTGCAGAGTGTTTATAAAACTTTACTGGCAAATCATGGCAGCAGTAAAGAAAGTAAAGACAGGGCTAGATTTTGAAGGTGATTGATAAAACTGATGATAGTATACAAATGGGGCATGACATAATGAACTGATTTGGAGTACGTGCAGAAGATACCAGATTCAATATTGTGGCAAAGAGTCAGTGAACTGGTGCAAGCTTGTAATCTGCATAAACACTGAGAAGCATGGAACAAATATCGGCTTATGTTAATCAAACTTACATGACACATTGTAAAGTATTTAAAGGATTCTACTGGGGACTGGCATAACAGGTTAAGCCATTGGATTCGCTATATCGAAGTGCTGGTGTAAGTCATGCCTATCTAGCTTCTGATCTAGCTTCCAGATACTGTGCCTGGGAAGGCAGCAAGAGATGGACTTCCACCCATGGAGAAGAGCAGGGTGAATCTCCTTGCAGAACTCAGTGTCAGGGCTATTTGGGAAGTGAATTGCTGATTGGGAATCAATCTCTCTCTCTCTCTCTCTCTCTGAATGTGTATGCCTGCCTTTCAAATAAAAATAATAAAATTAAATAAACCTTTCTTAAATAAAAAGAACTGAATTTAGACAATTTATATAAAATGTGTTTCCCCAAGTCTTCCATGTCATATTCCATAGAAATGTACAAAAGACACACCATATCCCATGGTCACAAGGGGTACAAAAATAACTGAAACATCAGAAACAGTCAACATTTAGCAATAAAATCATCTCTGTGCCACTGCTGATTATAGAAGAGGCTGTTACATAACTTTTCTTCTTGACGTCAGAGGGGATGATATGACCCTAAAAAAGTGGAGGCCAAATGACGCTACTTTAGTAAAAGGTTGAAATGGCTGCAATGGCACGTGGCCCTGAGAACATGGAGATTCTCTAACCCTTGATATGGTGAAAACACTAGCTTCTGTATAAACTTGGTGAAATAATTAACAGTTGACATTCATACGGAATCTATTTATAAAATAAACTGACAGTTTTTTTCTAGTGTTGTTATAAGTTCTATTTATACCACTGTATTTTCTGCTATTACTAATTATAATTTTATAATTATAATTAGTTTAAAATTATAATTATAATTAACGCATTTCACATTGGAATAATTAAAAGCAGGGGTTTCCATATTTCTAAAAGGTATGTAAATTCAAACATACATTGTTCTACCCAAGTAGTCTTAGATTAATGAAATGATACCTTTAGGACAATCATATTCACCTTGCTATTCAGTATTTAGAAAAGGATGTGTAACTAAACTGAGAGGATTTTTATGTGAAACTTCCAGAAAATAAATTGCCATTACTAAAAAGTAGACATCAGAAAATATGAATATATTCCTCCAATGTATGTCTCCAACTTTAATATTTACACCTGGAAATTGTGGTGTTGTCTTTCTCCTAACCTGAGTATGAAGCCAAAATATAATGAAAAATAGAATAGGAGAATTTCAGACAAACTAAGCACATCTTGTATTTGAATTATCAGTTTCCAACTTATGTTTGAGTTATTATCATAAAAGATAATATTTTCTTATTAGGACTTTCTGCACTGAAGTTTACAGTTATATGTAACATAAGGTATCCTTGCTGACAGATTCCCATTCCCCTAAGCAAACAATCTTAATAACCAAAGATTGGTAAATGGCTATCATCATAAAGAATAAATTTACTAAACTGTGAAATTAGAAGATTAGATAAAGCCACAAGTACATTTTTCCCAATAAATAATCAAAATTGAATAAGTGGCTTATTACTCCTGCTTTTCCCTATTAAGAAATAACAAAATAATGTGTATTGATAAACATAAGAGAGCATATTAAGGGTAATTATATTTCATGAAGTTAGTGCTAATATTATTTTATTTATTTATGTTTGGCTATACAAGTATTATTGACCTGTTCCCTAGCTAGCACTTTAACCAGTTCTAATGATTACTAATTGGAGAAGACCACAGGTAGGAGCTTTAGAATGACTGAAAAATCCCAAAGCAATGGTTAATATTTCACATAATTATTTATCCTCTCCCAGATCATTGCTTTATAATTATAATCCCAGAAAATTATTTAAAAATTTATCCAAATAAATGGAAGAAAAACACAGGAAAAAATTACACAATGAACTTCCCCAGATGGAACTTCTCACTATGGCCCCATACCACATTTGACTTCATTTCTTTATAATAGATGTGAACATGTTGTGGAGATGTTGAAATGTTCCACTTCTGGTTGTTGCTTCTTTCAGCAGTGAAATGTCAGACTGGTAAAAGTTCTCAATAGCCTGCGTGGGTAGACAAAGAAATAGTCAGTACATTGCAGCAGAGATAATTCAAGGTAATCCATTTTTCAAAAGTAAGACAAACTTTACTAAGAAGAAAATGGCCTTGATTCATCTATTAAAAACAGGAAATGGACTCCACTGATGTAATTTGGACAGGCTCCTTGAAAAATAGGTAGAATAAGAAGCACAGTAAAGAGCCTACAGACTCAGCAAAAATGGTAGTGGAACCAGTTCAGAAGCAAGCAAATTGAAATTAAACTTTGTAAAGAATCCAAGACCTTTATAAAGGCATCTCCCAAATTAACAGCATAGCCACAGATGGCTTGGAGACCATCCTGCACATCTAACTGCTGTGCGAGGTTAAGCATGTGTCGTTTGAGTTTTATGATCCAAACTGTGGGGAAAGCCGGAGGCATATCTGGATGATCATAGAATGCTCTCTAACACCAAGGAAAGATTGCCGCTGAACACGGTTCCTTTTCTTCAGATATTCAGTTTGAGAACCTTGGTCTAAAGCTGTTGCCTCAAATCAGTTACATGTGTGTTTAAATGAGAGTTAGTTTAGTATCGAAGTTCTCAGCTAACTAGCTTGTAATATTTATTTATTTTGTTTTATGACACTGTTTAATAGGCACTGAGGTCTCCTTTCTCCCTCCCCAAATTCCCTCCCCTCACAACTCTTCTCCTCTCCAGTCTTACAATGGATGTGTTTTGTGAATTTTCTTAAGTCCATCATGGTGCCACTGAGGTGTCTTCCAACAATGCAGGAAATTATCAGCCAATTTGCTGTGAGTCTGTCCTTGTACTGCACACATGGGGACATACTTCTCTCAATTTCCACCAACGAATTTTAATTTCCACTAGTTTCATTATGCATTCCCTTGAATACAATCCAACATACGGAGAAAAAAAATAACATAAAAGAAAAGAAAAAAAAATAGTGAACCTTCATCCACATGAGGATGGTGAACATATAACAAAGATATCAATGTGACACTAGGGTGGTGAAAGAGTGTTCAGCATCTTCACATGGGAATAAATACCAATGTGTGTCCCATGTGGCACTGATGAGAGTACAGTAAGGACTAGATGACTGTTACTTATGGGCAGTAGCAATAACATTGATAAAAAGGATATTGACAATCTCAGGTGATTACAATCAGTCTCTTATGAATGATTGATTAATGGATTATCTCACAAGGTCTTATTACAAAAGGTACAAATAATTGGGAAGTTCAGTAGGGTAGAATTCAAAGGAAAAATTCCTTAACTTTGACATCATATTATCTTATCTTATGGCAAACATATGGTATCTGACCTTTTGGGATTGGCTCATTTCAGTTAGCATGATGGTCTCCAGTTGGACCATTTGGCTAAAAACAATTATATTTCATTTTTTAAAATAGCTGAATAGTATTCCACAGAGTGGATGAACCACAGTATCTTTATCCAGTCCTCTGTTGAGAGGCATTTAGGTTGCTTCCATGTTTTTGCAATTATTAATTGTGCTGTAATTAACACAGTGATGCACGTTACTTTCTCATGTAACAAGTCTTTTGGATATGCTCCTAGAAGTGGTATTGCTAGGTCATATGGTAGGTAGATTGTCAGTTGCCTGACTATTCCCAATACTGACTTCCATAGTGATTGCACCAGCCTGCAATCCCACCAGCCGTGGGGTAAGGTTCCTTTTTCCCCACAATCTTGCCAACAGGTGGTATTGGTAGTTTTCTGTATGTGGGCCATTCTTACTGGTTGCCAAAGCTGGATAGAGAATCAACCGAAAAAGAAAACTACAGACCAATACCCCTGATGAATATAGATGCTAAAATCTTCAACAAAATACGAGCCAACAGGACACAAAAATACATCAAACAGATTATTTATTCAGACCACGTGGGATTCGTTCCAGGCGTGCATGGATGGTTCAACATTGGTAAGTATAAACATGATACATCACATATAAAAAAGTGAAAAACAAGAATCATGATAGTTTCAATAAATGCAGAAAAAGCTTCTGAAAAAATCCAACACCGCTTTATGTTAAATATTAAATAACATTGGCATAGAAGAAACAATCCACAACATAATCAAAGTAATATATGAAAAACCCAATGCCAGCATAATACTGAACGGGGAAAGATTGGAAGCCTTCTTGCTAAGATCTGGAACAAGCCAAGCATGTCAACTCGCTCCACTGCTATTTAATATAGTACTGGAAGAACTTGAGAATGATACTAGAAAAGAAAAAGAAATCAAAGGAATTCAAATTGGAAATAAGGAAGTCAAGCTATCTCAGTTTGCAGATGACATGATTCCATACATAGGAGAACTAAGGGAGTCAATAAAGAGACTGTTAGAATGTATATGAGAGTTCGGTAAGGTGGCAGGGTACAAAATCAATTAACAGAAATCAACAGCCATAGTGTACATAAACAATTCCAAGGAAGAAAAAGAACTAACCAGCATGTTACCCTTCAAAATAACAGAGAAGAAAATGAAATATCTAAGAATAAACCTAACAAAAGATGTGGAAGATCTCTCTGAGGAGAACAAAACATTAAGAAATGAAATAGAAGAAGACTTGAAACTGTGGAGAAACATACCATGTTCCTGGATGGGCAGAGTCAATATCATCAAAATGCCCATATTACCAAAAGCAACATATATATATATACATATATATATATTCAACGCGATTACAACCCAAATACCAAGAACATTGGTTACAGAGCTAAAAAATATGATACAAAGTTTCACCTGGAAACACAAAAAACCATGAATAACCATAACCATCCTGAACAATAAGAACCTAGCAGGAAGGATCACAATTGTAGATTTTCGGACATATTATAGGGCAGTAGTTATCAAAACAATCTGGTACTGGCACAGAAATAGAGAAGACCAATGGAGTAGAATTTCTTGCATTTTACATTATTTTTTCCTCTTCTTTCTTCCCCTTTGAAAATGAGTGAAGAAGGTTAGATGCATTCAAAGACCAGAAAGAGCTAGGAATCTTTTCATTACATGTATGGAGGAGTATACAAAGCATACCAAGTCCCAGCGGTAAACTAGCAGCTAATGTCCTAGCCTTGCATATGCCAGGATCCCATGTGGGCACCAGTTCTAATCCCAGTGGCCTTGACTTCCATCCAGCTCCCTGCTTGTAGCCTGGGAAAGCAGGTAAGGACAGCACAAAGCATTGGGACCCTGCACCCGCATGGGAGACCCGGAAAAGGCTCCAGGCTGCTGGCTTGGGATCGACTCAGTTCCAGCCTTTGCAGCCACATGGGAGGTGAGTCAACAGACAGAAGATCTTTCTGTCTCTCCTCCTCTATGTATATCTGACTTTCCACTGGAAATTAAATATTTTTCAAAAAGGCATACCAGCTTATTTTCTGAATCTATACTATGAATTGCCTGAAAGTTGCTACCCTCCTTTTATTCCTTGACTCTAAAATGCAATATTTTATAACACATAAATAAATGGAGCTTTTCCTTTGCTACTTATAGAATATTTGTCACCTAAGGAGGGAGCATGTGTTATATCCATAATGTTGTCACACAGACACACACACACACACACACACACACACATACACCCCTATGAACATACATAGGTATTTGTTCACTTCATGCAAATTTTAAGTTAAAAAAATTGCAATAACAATCATCAGTCAACTACAGTGTGAAACAGGATATGTAAGAGGTATATTTTCATGATCACCATGAAAACTCATATAAATTTTTCATGTAAGTATTTGTGTGTGATTTATTTTTCAACTTAAATGGTCATGTCGGCATGTGAGTACACAATGCTTGGAGGTTCATAGCGCAGATGGTCTTCACCAGTTTGACCTCTAGCAATGACTCTTTGGCTAACAGAGATCCAAGGAACAAGGAGAATCACATGGTGTGAGACCAAAAGATGACATGTCCTTATCTATGGCTGTATCTCTTATGAAGCTTTAGATGAAACTATGGATGGTCCACCTTAAGAACCTAATCTCATCCATTCACCTCCCAAAGATACCACATCCAAATATCGAAACTGGATTAAGTTTCAATATTCTTAGTACCATTAATACTTTGGGCTTATTCAGGACATAGCAGTGGGTTTAGTACTAAAAATGCAATGCATGTCATCAAAAAGCTTACAGTGAATATTCAAACAATAGTAATTGAATATGTTTAATTAAGCAAAAGGTATTCTTAAAGCTAAGTTCATCTGTTTCTTTTATATTTTAATACCACTTATGAAAAATTTAAAAATATACATAGGATGTGGGAAGAGGAACTAATTGAGAAACTCTCATGAATATCCCTTTGTAACAACTACATTTGAATAGCAATGCCTGGCTATAATGCACTAGAGAAGGCAGGAAAGGAAAGAGTTGCCATATTATCCTCCCCTAGGCTCTAAGTAGCCAAGTATGGAAATTATACAGACAGAACAAAAAAAATTATTAGACAGAACAAAGTCCAGACCTTATACTTGAAATCTAAGTACCATGCATGATAAAGTGAAATCAGGAATTAGGCATGGTTTCACAGGACCCACAGACCAGTATCTGCAGATTGAGTCATTGGATCCTTAGCCAAGCAGCCAAAGAAACATGTACACCATCCTAAAACCAACTTCTAAAAGACAGTTGTACAAAATTCAAACTGTTGTGAATTAGGAGAAGATAGAGAAGTTAAAACCTTGTGTTTGGACTCAAAGCTGGCTTTGCCATTTTGAGACTTACACCTGATAAACCAAAGGCTTCTATCCTCAAACCAATGATCCAGATATATATCCAAGGTCTGGCTCAGCTTCACACAGAGGTCTGTGCAATCATGGAATAAATCTGCTTTGCTATATGTCATTGTCAGCATTGTCAGACCCAGCCCACCCCTTGAGGTTGCAAAGAGCTCAGGAACTTTGAGATGCAGGGATAGCTCAATTTTGTGTCAGTTTAGGTAGCCATGGGACGGCTTCCATAACTCTCTCAACATTGGACACACCACAGGAATAAGACTTTAACCCCAAGACAGAAGGGTAAAAAAGAGCTCAAAGCTTTGGTCATAAACTCAGAGATGTGACCACTGGACTAAAGGACTAGAGATCAGAAGATCAGAAGTTCTTATCCCCAACCAGTACTTGTAGACAGAGCTTCCAGATCTGACACATCAAGTAGAGAATGGCACCCTGGTCCGATAAATTAATTTTTCTGCCTACATCACAGCACATCTCCTTTGCTCTGGTTGTGCTCATAAATATTGCAAATTATAAAATAATCTATTCCCAAAAAGAGTGTTAAAGAGGTGACAGAATGACTTATTTGTCTACTTAGAAAATTGGTAGTTGCAGTGTTCACCCTTTCAACACTGATGAGTCAATACAAATTTGTTACAATGGGTGAACTGAGCCTGTCTCTATTGAATGGAGTTAGTAAGTTATGTAAGTTCCAGGGGAGGGAAAACCAAAAGTCATACATCTCCTAAGTTTCAAAACTCTTCTGTTTGTTATGTATATTGAGATGTACATACTTCATGCTAAAAGCTTCTGCAAAAGTCAGAACAGTGTAGTTAATTCTGCACATGTTATTGAAGCTATAGTCTAAACTTCATAAAAGTTAATTTGATTGGTCCTTTTCTTATCAACTCTTAATGGCCTAATGTGTGAGTGAGTCACTGTCTTTGGACTTCCTGCCACCTATTGTATGCAGAAGGCATTTAATAAGATGCTGGTCAAAACCAAAAGCCAAAAACACAAAGTTAACCGAGTATTCAGCCAGCCACCAGGCCATTAAAGAAACTATTCAAATTGCAGACATTCAGTTGAGCTTCCCGTGCCAGTTTCAGTAAACCATGCTAGCTCCTGTGAGACAAATGTTAGGAATACCAAAACGAAATATCTCTAACTTGACATGCTTGGTAAAAATGGACTTTTCTATAAATTCATTTGGCCAACTCTTTGAGAGCAAAAGAAAAAAAAAACAGATTTCCTCCCCCATGCTTATTAATGGAAATTCAGCTTTATTGAATTTTCGTCTAGAAAAGAGGCAGGGAGATCAAGAGTTCATTATTTCTTTCTATACCAGTAATTGATTAACCAAAGATAGAAAGATTTCATCCAGTAAGCCCTATTCCTGAAGCGTTGATCTTACCTTGCTTAGCACGTGCCTGCATCTTGGAATGTGGCATCTATCTGCTGGGAGTTTAGTCATGGTGGATGAGTGAAAGGAATTAAAGTAGGATGAAATATCCAATAAAAGGCCAGATCCTGTGTAATTGCTGGCACATAAATGTTGAAAAACTTACTTGGCAGCTCTGGCTGATGAGTGAAAACAACAGTTGGGGCATATAAATGATAAAATACTCTTTGCTGCTATACCTTAAAAGAATCTGAGATCTAAACAAAAAGCTTGGAAGGAAGGTTTTTGGAAAATGTACTTATTTTCAAGTTGGTGCCCACTTCTAACAGAGTACCATCATTGACAGCTGAAATCAAAATGTGTGATAAGCTAAGCTGGCCTCAGAGCCCAGCACTACCACTTCAGGATTTGAACACTTGCAACGCAATTTCTAAATGAAAATTTGTTTATTTGAAAACAGTCCTTAAAAAAAACATGTCTTAGGTCTGGCACAATAGCCTAATGGCTAAAGTCCTCATCTTGCATATTCTTAAATTCCAAATGGACACTGGTTCATATTCCAGCTACTCCACTTCCCTTTCAGCTCCCTGTTTGTGGCCTGGGAAAGCAGTACAGGACTGCCCAGAGCCTTAGGACCCTACACCTATGTAGGAGACCCAGAAAAGTCTCCTGGCTTCTGGCTTCGGATAGGCTCAGCTCGAGCTGCTGTGGACACTGGGGGAGTGAACGTGAGGATTCTCTCTATTTTTCTCTCTGTAAATCTGATCTGCCTTTCCATTAAAAATAAATAAATCTTTTTTTTAAAAAAGTACTATATTTAGATACTTGTGACAGTAAGGAACAGGCATCAGTAATACTGGGCATCTAAATTGTACTCTGCACACTGCTTTAAGGTTCTCCTATGTCACACACAGGAGAAACCAGAAAGTCCCAAGTTGTTGCATTCCAGTTTTAAACTTACTGTGCTCTTTCAGGAAATTTTATTATGTTATGGTTTTTCACCCTCTGTAATATGGGAATAAAGTATTTGATACTTAAAGTTCAATAGCTCTGTGAAGCAAACCAGGACATATTTGTGGTATACCATCAAATCTTACGGAGAGAAGGAATTCTAAAGCATGTGGCTTTAGTATATCTTTTCTTTCAAGAAGGAACAGATGCTGAAATTTCTGTAGGCTAGGATAATTAAAGTGATTCTATAAAAGTTTGCCTTAATACAAAGATATTCTTCTAGTCAGTTCATCCTTGTGTCCTCACAAGGATAGATGTGGTTAGATTATATCCACCAACAGATACCTAATCCTTTTTTTCCTTAAGTAATGCATATAAATTGATGGTATCAAAGTTTAATTTATTGTTTACTTGTGTAGTTATTTCAATGAGACCCTTTGCAGGGCAGCACATTGAAGAAATAAGACTGTTGGACTATTGCTGAGGAGACAATTCTTGATATCTAGAGAAGCAAACACATAATTGTTTCTAAAAAGAAAAAAAGAGGAAAGATGCATTAGATATCACAACCTTTGTGTGTTCTGAAAACTTTTTAAAAAGGTATTAATAAAGAATTCTTATGTTGTTTGCTTATTAAATGGTGTATGGGAGAACTCAGCAGAGGGAAATTGCCTGTAGTTTCCATGAACAGACTTACGACTTTCTTGAGATGTGGCAAGTAATTAGAACCTATGAAAAAGTACCCTCCATTTCCACTACTGATTATCAAGTTGCCTTTAGAGGTACAGCGTCAGCACAGAGATGTGTCAGGGCCAACTCTCAGGCATTTCATTGTTAGTCTCAGTCCTATGCAAATTGTTTTGGAAGTTTTGCTGTCAATAAACATCTGATTTGGGCTATCATCTATGAAGAAATCATTGTTAAATATGTAACTATGCAATGTTTGCAACATCCAGTTTTCAATAACAAGTTCAGAATTAAATGCTACAACTTGTAATCTCGTTTTGGTATTATTACCAGTTTAAACCAACTATGAACGAGCTTTTTCTTGTTTTCTGGTTACTTATTTCAAGATATTTCATTTCTTGGAAAGGAAATATACTTTGTTACCTAAAAACACAACAAAACATAAAGAAGTCTCAAAATTAGAGAGAAGATTTTACCAGGGAGGCCCTCTGTCACCATATGGATTAATGAGCAACCGAGAGTCAAGAGCAGTTGACTGCGCACCACTTTGTTGCAGAACATTGATCAATTCAACACAAATAATGACAAAGATGGATTTTTTTTTCCTTTAATGACCATTATTTGTCACAGAGAATGTTTTGTAATTAGTATCTCTTTTGTATAAGTCCTCACCATAATACATTAGATGATGTATTTTGTTTTGTTTTTGTCTTATATTATTATTTTTATTTTTTTATTGGAAAGTCAGAGAGGAGGAAAGACAGAAACATCCTCCATCAGCTGGTTCACTTCCCAAGTGGCAGCACCAGTTGGAGCTGAGCTGACCCAACGTTAGGACCCAGTAGCTTCCTCTGGGTCTCCCGCACTGGTACAGGATCCCAAGGCTTTGGGCCATATTCTGCTGCTTTCCCAGGTCACCAGCATGGAACTGGATGAGAAGTGGAGCAGCTAGGACATTCTCATATGGGATTCCTGGCACTTGCAAGGCAAGGCGTTAGCCATTGAACCCCTAATTATAATATTGCACGTGCATTTTACATTTCCAGGTTTAAGCTCTGCTTTAGATTTTATATTGCAAGAATTTATTTGCCTCAGATATAAATGTTTCTCATTTGAGGCTGTATATATAATGACAAAGGAGAAATACATGCCACGGGAGTACAACTTAAAATTTTGTTTTAGTTATAGTTGTATCAATATCTCACAATACTTGCACTACCATTTTCAAATAAATGAAAATAATTCTTCATATGGAAGTTATCATTAAATGAACCTATTTATGTTGATACAACAATCAAGGAATCATCTTATTGTAAGAGACAGAAAATGATACATTTTTGAGTGGATTTAAAATGTCAAACAACATTTAGTTACCTGTCATTCCCTGTGTACATAACACATGCAATTCATATTCCATCATAAGTAGATTTGTCTTTATAAGTTGTCTTCCAAATAGTTCTGGATTCTGATTCTGTAAGAGGATGAGGCAAAGGAAATAAGTTCAAGGCTTTGGATCATTTTTCATAGAAGGATTATCAGTATCATTGATCAACACACAATGGAACTCACAGTCTCCAAGCCTTTCTAGAGAGTAACAGATCCAGAAAAACACAAGACTAATGGTTGCTAATGGATTTCCATTAGTTCTGAAATTTTTAAATATTTCCTTTTTTGTGGACATGTAAAATAGTGTTCCCTTAATGTACTTCTCACATTAACATCATATACAATTTTTAGATATACATTTTTAAGTATTGGTTTAAGTGCAAACATCAAGTTTTAGGAGCAAAAATATTTATTTTTGACTTAGAACAAGTAATTGCTCCATTTACACATGTTCCAGTTTCCCTCTTCCAGGACAACACATTGAGATGTCGGTTCACCCTACATACACCAGTGTTTGTGCTGTAGAACACCAAATTATACAAGTGATTATACAAGAACGGAGCAAGGACAGCTGGCCCCTCTCCCTTACTGCATCCAGTTTTAAACTTTCAAAACATGAGATGAAATACAGTTACTATATTGAGCACAATAAGCCGGTTATTCCTTTTCTTGACTATGTAAAATAAACATATGATCTTGCTTTCTTCTCTTCCTCCCCCCGATTATTTTTACCCTATTTTATATACTTACTTTCTATTTTCCCTTTTCTCTTTCTTTCAAATTTAAGATGGTATCTTTGATAAGATAATCACAATTTTTAATATTTGTTCTTTTTACATAGTACTTTGTATTTGATACTGCTTATATATTCTAAAATGTAAAGTACTCTCTTAAAGCTATAAGATCCTTAAGCATGAATTTCGTACATTTTCATGTAATCTTAAGTGCTATAAAGCACTCTCAAAGACAATTAAGCTAACCCATAGAAAATGTTCATAATATTCTTGTCCACATTTTCCATAAAATATAATTCTTGTCTAACCAAGCTATCTGTACTAATTGATTGCCCAGGAAAAAACTGAAATGCCTTTATTATTTTGATTTAAATGAAATAATCTGTCTAAATACAACTTCACCTCAATGATTTTAAGTAATTTATTTTTTATTTATGAAGTAGATATTTAAAAAGACAGAGATTTATGGAGCACTCCCATCTACTGGTTCACTCCCCCACTGCTTCCAACAGGCAGTTCGGGTACAAGATCAAAGTAGCCATGAACTCAATCACTTTATCCGTCACCTGCTGTCACCCCGAGCGTACATTTGCAGGAAGTAGCAATCAGGAGGAATCAGGACTCAAATCCAGAATCCTGAAAGCATCCCAAGCAACATCTTAACTACCTGCAACAAGCTTTTGTCCAATCACATGGGGAGCCCATGTGCTTCTCTTACAGAAATAGTTCTCTAAACAAACTCTGAATCCTAATGTTTTTAATATAGAAACCAACTTATTTTGAGTACAGTAGTCACACAAGGCAACTTGGTCACCTCTTCAGGATCTCTGTCAAAGCAAGATATTTTTAAACAGCTAAACAGCATGGATTCTAGGCTTTCTGAAGCAGAAAACAGCAGATGTGGAGGCATATGCTCTTTTCCAGACACATCCTGGATTTCTGGACTTGGCAATTCAGCAATTACTCACACTGTAAAGGCAAAAGGAGCCTGACCCTTCTCCTATAATCTAGAGATGTTCATTTTAATTGCTGTGTTCATTGACGTGGCTCATTAAATATGTGCTCCTGATGCTGAAATTTGATGTAGTTCAGCAACTGGTCAAGTCCCAGCATGATGTAATTTTATACAGAATATTAGCAATGATCTTGGGTGGTTCCCTTATTATTCCATTAGAAATGGTATTTCATATACTGTTCAGGATAGGATTCTGCTGAGGAAGTGAAACTAATATGATTGAATCACGGTAAGGAACTTATCAAGCATATTAGTTCTTGCACAGTTTGTGGAAGGCATTGACCTCTACCTACAATGATAGGTAACAAGGGAAAGCTGTCAGGAAAAAAATGAACATGTGACATTGGAAAAACAATGCCAAACTAGTACACACAGGGTAAGCTGAAAGCACTTCCCATCTCAATGACTCAGGCAAACTACAGGAAAATATGCGGACCTTATCAGGAAGCTGAATGGGGTTCTGATCCAAAGGTCAAAAGAAAACAAAGGAAAAGATATGATGGGACCAAAAGGAGCTGCAAGGGAGGACACTGCCCCACACTGAAACACAATCTTGAATCTCAATTTCTGTAAGTTGAGGAAGTATCAAGTACCCTAGACCAACCTTTAATACAAAGAATGGCAATACCCTACTCCTATCTATAATAGGCTGCTTATAAAGAACTATACTATTGTAATTATATGGGAGAAATTAATGAGAGAGGATTTGGAAAGGGTGAGAGGAAATTCCAGGTCCTATGGAACTGCATTATAAAATAATAATTTTTTTAAGAGTCATAAAATTTTTTTTCTTTTGGCACATCCTAGGCTGATCCTGTAAAGGAAAAATGATTCTGGAACAAACATTTGGCCCAACTAGACTGTGATCGTATAAAATATCATAGTTCATTCTTGTCAGAGTGACATCCATGCAAACATCTTTTATCTAAATTTAACTTCCAAAAATACATGAATAAGATTATCTGTCTGCCTAATTTGACGCAGTCATCTATTATATAACTAAAAATATGCCTATCCCAAGCAGGGAACACATTTTCTTATGTAATTTAATAAAGTCTAGGATTTGTCATTGTTCTCTAGATAAATCACATCCATTACTGTCCACATGCTGTAACAAATATACTGAGAAAAAGTTAACTGTGTTGACACATATCAATTTAAATATCCTGGAAATAAGATAGAAAAACAGAATTGATCAACAGAGACATAAAAGCATTTGTTTAATTACACTGTGGTGGGTTCTTTTCGTGGCAGTTAAGTCATCATTTTGGAGACACCAACCTATCATGTTAGGGTAACTGGGTTCAAGACCTGACTACACTTCTGTTTACAGCCTTCTGCTAATTGCACCTTGCAGTCAGCAAATGATGGCACATGCAGTGGCATTACCAGCGCTCATGTAAGAGCCCTGCACTGAGTTCCAGGGTCCTTGGCATTTGTAAAGTGAATCAATGGATAGAAAATTAATTTTCCTCTTTACATCGTTGCCTCTCAAGTAAAGATAGATGATAGATAGATAGATAGATAGATAGATAGATAAAGATTAAAAAGGAGGCACTCATAATCATAGTTGCTATTTCTGCAACTGGTCACACAAGCTATATTTGACACTAATAATTTCTCAGAATTCCCATTCTATATTGTCTTTGTTCTCAGCCAATGTTAAGTGTCTTTATTTTCATGATTTCCACTGGTTATAGCATCTGATTTTCATTCCTAGAATCTAGATCAATAAGAGTCTTGCCTGTGATAGACTATTAGGTTTTCCTTGAGCATTTACCAGACGCTACACAGAAATGCATTATGTTCCAAATATATTCCTCCTTTCCACCTTGAGTTCACTGAGAGTGTAGCTTAATCATAACCACAGCCAGTGCAGTAACTCTTCATTTTGCATCTTACTCATTGACTTTAAGAGACCACAGTGTCCCTTTCAAGAGGCATTAGAGATGAGAGTCACAAGAAATGAAACATGATGACCGGATCCCGAAGACTAACTGCAAGGGGGGCACCCTTGACTGCATCATGTACTTTCTGGATAAAGAAGAAACACAATCATAGTAGTCACTAATTGAATGCATGTGCCACATCCTACAGAACACTGCCCACTTTGCCACAAGGTCACCTGGCTGGAAGTGTGTTTTAAATACTGTTTTAAGATTATGAGTACCATGATCAGAAGCATGAACCTGTTATCACACTTCATTTACCGTCAAATGAGCTCTCTGGTCAGAAGCAATGTGTGGAAGACTGTATTGCTGAATGAAGCAATCTGTAACTATGCTGAAGTTGATTTTTGAAAGAAATATTGTCAGTGAACAAGATAAATTTATCCCAATGTGTTTATTCCAGTGAAGAAAGCTGTGTTTCCTGTAAGCTTACACTCAGTTCTTAAGGACCATTTGTCTTGAACTAGAGAAAACACAAAAAAAGTACTAAATTTCTCTAACATCTGAGAGAGAAAGGAGAGGGAATATGAATGTGACTGTTTCAGAATTTTAGAGAAAATTACTTCAACAAATATAAAAACTTCTTTAACTTTACTAGTAGTGAATTAACAACTTCCTGAATGAATAGATGAAGTAATAACTGTTTCCTTGAATGAGCACATTGGTGTCAATCATTTCAGAATCCTGGTTTGATAAATTTAAATTATTATGCTTGCCATACTGCTATGCGTTTTGTGCATAGCCCATCTCCAACTTCCTCTTTCAGTGTTCCTTCTGATCAATTTTCCCTTTGCTTCCTACCTTTCTTCTCTTTGTTTCCTGTCATCTTTCTCAAGCAAACAGTTCTCAGAGGATTATAAGAAATATAAAAGTAGGCTCTCTAGGTCCTGAAATCCTCTTTTTCTTTTTTTTAAGTTTTCTGTCTTTGTTTCAAATCCAAATTCAGATACCTAATCCACATTTTCTAACACTTACTAAGAAAACAAGACCTTAATTTAATTGGATGATGAGGATCTTGACATTCCAGTATTTATTCGATGAAAAGACAAAAACATAACCAAACCAGTCTTACTAGAAAAATGCCACCTGCTTCTCCCAACATAAAACAATAGTAGTGCATTTGTCCTCATTAGTTACAGAGCAGAGGTATAAGCTGCAGGATAAGAGTCTTTTAAAATTTTTAAAGAAAATGACAAAAATTAATGAGATTTGAAGTAATTTGGTGACTCACAAGTGTCCTGAAAGTGAATCAAATTTATTACAAGAGAACTGGGTGCAAACCAAATGCTACAACTACCACTGAAGGTAATATTGAGCACAATGTAATGACAAAAGCATAAATTTACACTGAAATTATCAGTAAATGTCATTGAACGGCAATTTCAAAACTCCTGGGGATGGTTCTGGACTTCAAGCTCGCTTCAATCCACATAGAAAGTACTAACCTAGATATAGAAAAAGTACATTGTAATGTGTTAAAAAAAATAAAAACTCACTTGGTATGCTGGCTAAATCATTCCCTTGTCTCATTTTGAATGGATTTGAATTAATTTTCACAGAGGAGAAGTTATCTCTTTTATGATGTGTCAGAACAAAGTCTGTTTTGTTTGCTCTTTGCAATAAAAAATTTAGTAATCACCTGTGTAAAAACTTCATTGATTTTAGTCTGTATCTTTAAGAAAATATTTTTCCTTTTCTGTAATGAGACGGAAGGAGCTCAAGATTAAGAGAAGTAGTTTCTGAATAAGCAGTTTTCTCTCTGAGGAGCAGATCAAGACTAAGCATGCATGACTCAGTGACAACAAAGCAATACCACTCATCTCTGGTTATTCTTGACAAGCATTGTATCTCCAGCTCTTAAACATGCAAAACCATTAACCAACCATTTATTGCCTGATGAAGCCAAAGATGATGAAAGGTTCTGCTGGCCTTGAAACTTCTTGATGCTTGGTTCTGATGCCAGCATTTTTCATTAAAAAAAAAAAATGCTCAGCCTATGTAAGCGTTAGATGCATACAATATTAATGAGAGATTAAAATGTCCAGATAATAGTTCGTAGGGCGCTTGTGTTTACATACTCGTACAACAAACGCTTCTCAAAAGCAATCTCCCAGTATCGCATGTTATATATAATCCATGCATTTCCTAGGTGTTGTACCATACAGCAGCAGTGGGAAACTGAGAGGAAAAGAAAATTGCATTGTGCTAAAATATAAGGATGGTGACAGAGATAAGAGGCCCAAAGACTCACATAAGTGTTAAAACATTGTTTTTGTGTGTGCTTGGAGAATACCTGGTAGTATGCTTCAGATTTTTACTATTTGTACTGTTTGGCGTAGATTTATGCTTACATGTTACCTCAGTGTAGTTATTTTTTAAGTTAGAGAAGTGGAAAATTCCTTATTACATCAAAGGAAGCAATTCATCAAAATCCTCTCTTAAAAGTATATGCTATTGGGCCTGGCACGATAGCCTAGCTGCTAGAGTCCAGGCCTTGCACGTGCCCCAGGATCCCATATTGGCAATGGTTCTAATCCCGGCAGCCCAGCTTCCCATCCAGCTCCCAGATTGTGACCTGGGAAAGCAGTCGAGGACAACCCAAAACCTTGTAACCCTGCATCCACAAGAGAGACCTAGAAGAGGCTCCGGGCTCCTGGCTTTTGGTCAGCGCAGCTCCGGCCATTGCAGCTGCTTGAGGAATGAATCAATGGACAAAAGATCTCCTCCTTTCTCATTCTCTCTGTATATCTGGACTTTCCAATTGAACAAATAAATGTTTTTTAAAAAGTGTATGCTCTTTTTTCAATACTATGTAGGTTCTAACAGAAATATAAACATGACTGACACGTAAGAAACCTTCTGGCCTTTAAAGTCTTACAAACTCAGTAGACAATCATTGTTCATAAACATCAAAGCATAAAATTAATGATAATCAAGGAGAAAGATGTGCCATTATGAGGAGGTACATGCTTTGCTCTGGGGAGATTCCAATAGGACGTAGACTTAAGTTTACTCAACTTCAAGGTCAGATCAGTGATAACAGATCTACACATTAAACTGGAATCCACGCAGTGGGCATGGTTACCCTGTTATATCTTTTCCCCAATAACTAAAGCTTAAGAGATCATTCCACCTAGCACTCAGGGATGCTCAATAAATATACACCAAGTAACAGGTGTTACAGTCAGAGTTCTTTACTAGTCCAAGTAAGTCCTCCCACTTCACCCATTTGCTTCATTTGTGGCCCACAATGCTTAAGACTTGAAAGTTTTGCTTTGAGTTGAGGATTAGAATTTTATTTAGCAAACATGAAAAAGGTGATGATTATGTAACAGACATCAAAATAAGATCCCTGATGACAGGAGGACCTCCCATAACTCAACTTATTGCAAAGCATTTTTTTGTCTACACAACACTTCATTTGGATATTCAACAAGTTTCACTGGAAAAATTGAATTGAAAGAAACTATAGGGGCTTCATTGGGGGCATAGCAAGCGGATTGACCCACTGCTTCTGACACCAGTATTGAAATGCTTGTTCAAGTGCTTGTCCAAGACTGCCTCTACTCCAGCACTGTGTTGGTGGACCCGGGGAAGCAGATGATGGCTCAGGTGTTTGGGCCCTGCCTCATTTGTAGGAGAAGCAGACGGAGCTCCCAGTCGTCAGCCATACATAGGTAGGCACAGCCCTGGCCTTCGTAGCCACTTGAAGAGTAAACCAGCATTTGGAAGGTTTTTTTTTTTTCTCTCTGCCACTCCGCCTTTCAAATAAACAAAATAAACCTTTAAAAAAGGTGCTAATTTTGGCAACATAGTATTTAACATCTAAACACAGGCATTGCATAATATGTATTTTTCATGAACTTCATGAGGACTCCTTAGATGGATGAATTTTATATATTTGTTCTTATTTTTGCATCAAAACTAAGTTTTCAGGTATAATTTTCATGAAAGTTTTCAAGCTACCTTGTATATTCTCTCAAACATGACAAAAAACAGGATAAGAATCTGGATGGGGCCAAGGGGAGTGCTGTGCTATGTAAACTGTGGTGTGCTCTGTACAAATGTAGTTACATTAACAAAAACAAGCAAAGTTTCGCTAGTGCAATGCTTCTCCTCTCTGGAACTGCTTCTGTGACTGTCTCGGTGGGCACCAGCGTGAGTGCGCTGAAGCATACATGGTTGCTAAGGGATGTGGAGCTTAAGAGAAAGTGTGGGAAGCAGAGATAGGAGCCAAAGCTTCTTTCCCTTCTGAGCTAACCCTGTTAAAAAGATCACAAAGCACTGTTACAGATGACTCCACATTTCACACAGCTTGCTGAAGCTGTTCTTATAGAATTTAGTATCAGCCCTGTTGTATCCAATCCTGTATACCCATCCTTCAGGGCACAAAGGAAAGATAACACACTGCTCTCACCAGTCTTTCTACAACAGCTTAACCCTCCTTCTTGGATCAGCAATATCAGCCTCTCCCCTTTGAGTCTTGGATTGTGTCTTTACAGAGCCCTTCATTGCTCTTATAAAGGTGTATTTTTAAGGAATCGCCTTTGATTTCTTCGAGTCTTCCTGAGAAGACTTAAACATGTAAATTTGGTTCTGCTCCAAGTTGAACCTTACAGTTTCTCATCTGTGTAGTTCTGACTTAAAGTGATTTGCTGATTTTTTTTTAATCTAGATTTAGAATGAGAAGGTAAAATTTATTATGCTTATGTCACATGTTGTACATCTATGACATGAATTTATAAAATTCCTAGACCACCAGAGCTATATCCCATCATCCTCTTGGCTGTCATTACTACTGTTAGTGAGTAAAATATGGGTTTTTCAAGCAATGAAAGACAGTTCAGAACTGATTTCTCCTTCACATGTGACAGCATGCAGACACTTTGTGCCCATTTCAAGAATCCAGTGGCTCTTCTTTGGGACAAGCTACAGCAAGGGGAATCCCACATGTGAGCGAATCATGTTGTTAGTTAGTTAGTTAGTTTGTTAGTTCATTCGTTCTTTGGCTTGCCTTGCATACAGTAATATCCACGCATTTATTTGTTTAGCCACAAATGGCAATATCTCATTTAGTTAGTAGGAATTGGGAAGTGATGGAGTGACAGGTAGAAAACTGAAAAATAGGTCAGGGCTATGGATCAGCAGCTATGCAAAACGTACCCGGGGAGCTCATGTACAGCACGGAAAAAAGAGTTAGCAAAAAATATTGTATTAAACACTGAAAATTTTGCAATAGATTTTTAAGTCCTCTAACCACAACAATAGGGTACCCATGGAATGTGATTTTGATATGTTCATTTATTTGACTGCATTTTCCACTATTTTGTACTATAAGCGTATTATATGTAATAGAAATTAAATTTAGAAAATATTAATTATATTGAAACAAAGGCAGCACTTTTTTTTTTTAGCATGTATTTCTTTTTATTGGAAAGGCTGAATTACAGACAGAAGGAGAGACAGAGTCAAAGGTCTTCCATCCACTGATTGACTCACCAAGTGGCTACTCAGAGACAGGAACTTTCTCCAGGTCTCTGCACGGGGGTGCAGGGTCCCAAGGTTTGGGGCTGTCTTCTACTGCTTTCCTGGGCCACAAGCAGGGAGCTGGATAGGAAGTGGAGCAGCCGGCATGTGAACCAGGCTCAAAGGCAGCACATTTAAGATGTCATAGTTCCTCGTATCTGTAGGAATGCTATAAATCACGTTCTTCTAAATAGAGGAGACGCACAGAGCTTCAGGGTGTGTGTACTTTTGGCTAATATGGACTATGATTGAATAAGAAAAACCTTTAGAAAAAAATTTCAATCTCCAGCAGCATTTTATCTTATTTTATAATTTTATTTTTTTAAATTATAAAGATTGCTTAGGATAAGTGTGAGTACCAAGAACGTAGCATCAATTTAATTAATTCTGTATATTAGGTTGCAAAACTTCTAAAACTCAAAAGCATTTTTTCCTAGGGGAAGAAAGGAGTATCTAATTCTACACTAAGAAGTCACTAAAATCACTAAGGTATCCTGTTACAGGGTAAGACGGGCCTTGGGACTGGTATAAATGGTATAATTCAGAACTTGATTATGTACAATTTTGTTTCCATTCTCCTTAAGCATCATTCAAGATTGGAAGGGCCAGGTATCCGATGACATTTGAAGGCTCTAATCATGTAACAAATGTAGTAACCCTCTTGAAGAACCTACTGCCTAAAAAGAACAGTCTCACAGTTTCAATAGGTGTGACATTTAGCGAATTTTATGTCTTCACTACAGCAGGATTCCTGGCCTTATTGTTTAAAATTGATTTGTGCTCACACAGTCCATCCATATAATGAACATTAAATCCTATGATAGGTAAGAATGCCTTGATGTATACTTGAGTGTCAAGAAGCAGTTCATAAAATAAAAATCAATATTCAGTGAAATACTGATACTGTGTTTTTCACATTTTCATGAAGTTTGTGAAAACCTCAATTTTTCCCAGCAAAGTACATGCACAAAGGATTTGACACTGTCTTTACAATCTCAGACGTGTTCACACAAGTCAAAATGTTTTAGGTGTTAAATGTACCTAATAAGCTTAAGGGTAAATTAGGTGTTAAATACCAGTCAAAACTTAACACTTAGTCATTTTATTTTGTCTTCCAGAGGCTGGTTGGAAGAGGCCATATTTTTTACATTATGATTTCTGCATGACTTTCTTTCAACATATACTAACCTATGAACTTTGCCTGAGAAGACATGGAAATAAACTAAGAAAAGCTGGAGGGAATACATTGATGTGATCTGAGTTGATTTAGGAATATTTTGATGCTTCAGTATACCAGTTCAATTTTGGGTTTATTATCACTGTTTTATCATAAGTACAGGTGCAGAGAAACATGAATTCTTTTACAGAGAGGAGCCCTGTGATAGGATTTCTAGGCTAGAGAAGAGATGGCAAGACATCGTTTTATGACACACAATCATCGGTCTGAATTTCAACAGTTGAAACTAAAAAGTGATTCCCAAACCTTGGTATTGCTTTCACCTTATTTTTGATTAAGTTTGTTTTTATTTTGTAAGGATTATTACAATTATTTCTTCATATAATCAGTACTCTTGATTACTTCTCCTCTCCAATTGATTTATCAATGGATGGACTTAGGAATTTTTCTGTAATGAAATGAAAGGAATTTCAAACACTTCCCTGCTGTAATTTGTAAGTGTATTAGGAAGGTCTACTTTGCAGTCTTGAAAACACAATGGATTTTTAGATAGGACTCAATAAAGATGCTTGATTAATTGCTGCTAATATAGAGCAAGCAGAATTTGGTAAAGTCAAGCCAAACCATAGTTAGTCACAATCTTGAACTTTCCATATTCCCAGCTGTGATGACAGTTGTTTATGGAATAACTGTAGCTCTTGTCTACTTGCAAAGTAGCACATTCTATCTTTTAGAATCATGGCTGTTCAAAGCAAGAAAATCAGCCTGATTGAAAAAACACAGCCATTGAAAAATTTGTCTAAACCGGTATTTAAAATATTCATTTCTAACCATATGTAATTAACTTCAAACCATATCTAATTGTAAAATCGATGATGTTTTAATGCAGTTCGTGACTGCTATGTTGGGAGATAGTTGAATATTTTCAAGATCGGAGCATATCATGCTTCTGAAAATATTACCACTCTATAAACAGTAGTACAGATTTTATTCAATTGTAATGATATAATTGATAAAACAATTATTCCCTGTTTCTACTAATTATTTTCTTGAACACAATAAAACAAAGAATAAATAAATTATATGATAATTTCATAGGTAGTGATTTTAACATAGTTCCAAAGTAAGAACAATAATCTAGTGTTTTTAAGATGCTAAAATAATCTTATTTAATATTCATATAGTAAGTATTGACCATATACCAAGCATTACTGAGGGAAAATTATGTTAAAAATTGAGATCTCTGTTTTCCAGCAGTTTTTTCTTTAGTTAAGTAGAATAAACTAAAATGAGTCAAGTTCACCACTTAAATAGAGTAAAATGCAGTGTTATACAGAAGAACCATGAGAGATTTCCAGTAAGGTGAGAGAAGATGCCACAAAGTACATTTTTATTTTCTGTAATGGAGAGGCAGTCAGCTTTATAGTTGGAAGAGTGGTTCCTTGTTCTGGACTGCCCAAGCTGGATTTCCACATCAGGCCCTTCATGCATTCTTCCTACCAGTCAGTAATCTGAATTCAAGTAACTAGTATTATAAGAGCGCTTGCCTCATTAGTTTTATAGTATTAAATGCAGCAAAACACAAAAAAATTTTAGATGAGTGCACACAAATGACATTGCTTAAGTGTTTGATATTATTTGAACAATAGGGAGCATTATGAGTTGTGAATGAACTTAAGAAGATCATTTCACAGAAAAATTACAATATAAAAAAAGGTAACTAAGGAGGGACTGACCATGAAATCTCTTTAATTCATGCAGAAGTCTAAAATCTTTAGTTCTCTACACTTTAAGTATTTTCTACATTGAGTTATACCATCTCCATAAGATTTTTATAAAAGATATAAAGCATACACAGTACTTATAATTACAATAACTTATACCATATACTTTAAAGAATATCCTGAATGACTTAGGCAATCATTTGGTCCTAGCTTCTTATAATACAATGAGATTATTGTGGTCATGGATGTGTGTTAGGAAAGTTATTTACTAAGTGAGATCCCATTTTTCCTCCATTTATTGGTCCTTGTATATTCCAAAATGCAACATCGCCAAGTCATGATGCATTTGATAAAACGAACACAGCCAAACTGATCACTCATTTGCCACTTTAGTCAGAAAATTTATCTGGCCAGAATGAGACTGCTTAGGTGAATATTCCTTCTTGGAAATATATTGAAATTCTAGAGATGCAAAGGCGTGCCAATCAGAAAATGCAAATTCACTCTTGGCATTTCCATTCACAAGTTAGACTCTCAGTCTATTTTCTTCTGGGTAAAGATGTCAGTTAAAAATACTGACTTTGAGGCTTATGAAAATGCAATGGTAAAATGTAGAAATATTTGTGCAGAAATATTTTCAAGTGCTACCAAGGAAAAGGACTAAGGTTAATATACTTATTTAGCTATGTTAGATATTGAAGGGGCAGGAACACCCACAGAAATCATATTCTACGAGTGAATTCTAGAAACTTTTATTGGGTTTGGAAAATTTGTGTAGTCTTTTTATTACAATTCTAGACAAGGAAAGGATTATTATCACTAATAATAATAATAATAAATTAAGTTTTCAAACAGGCTCTTGTCTTCCACAGAGGTGGAAATACTGAGATTGATATTCTGTACTATCCAGAATAGTTTATTTGGCAATAAGGACCACATATACATTTATACATGAGTGCAGGTCGAGCTACACAATAAAATCCAACTGAATGGGCCAAAGATTGGTATACAAAGGGTCAAGGAAAGGGAAACCCAGAGCAACACTTGCAAAGGGAAGGTGTGTCACCTTATATAAAGGCAAGCATTTGGAAACATCCTGTTGCTGGGCTGGAGTTCACAGGCTAAGAGTAAGAAGGGGTGGAGAAAGTGCCCTGAAGAGAAGGGCCCAAGGGCTTGGTGCCAGGTCCAGGGAAGAGGCCCCTCTCCCATCTTTCACTGTTTCCATAGCCTTGGTGGGCAGGTCTCAGATGTGAGAAACAATATGGGTTGGCACATAAGTTGATTGACAGGTAAGGGGGGAGGGGCTTTTGGTGCCACAAAACCTAATTAGCTATATTCCTATCTGGGATTCCACATCAAAATGTACTACTAGAAAGAAGCTAACCAACAATCGCTACAAGAACTTTCTGGTTGTGAAGTTAGAAGGAGCTTCTTGTGGGTCTCCCTTGTAGATGCAGGGGCCCAAGAACATGAGCTGTTCTCTGCTGCTTCTCCTGTAAATAGGAACCTGGATTGGAAGTGGAGCAGCCAAGACATGAATCAGTACTCAAAAGAGGGTCTGACTGACACTGAAGGCAGAGACTTATTGCACTATGCCATGGTACCTGCCCACACTATAGGAACTTTCATCTCCAGGACATACATGCAGAATATAACATTTTTCTAAATCCTGCATGTAGTTACTATTAACAAGATAAATGCAACCACTACTAATGCTACTTAAATGAATTCCTTGGAAGAAAATTGAAAAAGGGAAGATGCATGATCTGAGTCCCCAGTTTGATTTTCCCAGGTGTTTGTTCCTAGTCTCAAAGAGGCACCTAAGCATTCTAGGTTTCAGAGCAACCCAGGCACTATTTTCCTCTCATCCACACTTGATGGTTTGAAACTTAATAGAAGTAGTTTGTGTATTTTCATCTGACTGAGCACGAACCTCACTGGTGCATGCAGCTTAAGTGGCTGGACTTGCTAACGGCTCTCTGTCAAATCAACTGTCAAAACACGGGCAGAAGCGGCTCTCTGGCAATGCAAATGCCATGGCTTCTCAAGGATGCTAATACCATAACCTGCCCTTTGCAGCACCAGTCAGTTTATGCTGACCTCACCCCACTCCTCCTGTGTCCATATGCTGACTTGCTTCACTGCACTCACTGTTACATTTTTTTTTTACAAAAAAAAAGCAAAATTCTAGTATCTTTTGCAACTAACATTTTAAAAAAATACAGTATGGTCTCTGGGCATTTCCTTAGGCGAGTACATACAGGAGGAACAGGAAGATGTCACGATGGGGAATGCTGGCCCAAGATTCAGACCTCCTAGAACTTCACGACTGGCTACCTTTTGCAATAGTAGCGTTCTCTGGGAAAATTGCTCTTTCAAACCTTCTTTATCATGAATAATTAGTTGTATGAAGTGTGATTAAGTATAGCACCTTAGATTTTAGGAAAGGATAGAAAAATCTTTTTAACAAAATCTGAAGAACCATCCCCAATGCAATTTTATGGGCTTCTAACCATGATGTAGCACATTAGACAAAATTTTAGTTTGTATTCCTAATGTGAACATTGTCTAAATTTTGAAATTCTGAGTAAATGACTTCAAGAATAACTTTGTACTATGAGAGGTATATTTATTAATATTTAGGCATTATTTGGTCTTTCATACTTTTGAGGCAATGTCCTTGAAAGGCACCTCCTATAAATATGTGCTGTGCAGTTTGGTTCTTAGACTAAAGTAATTTTTACAATGATATGTCTTACTTAATATGGCTTGTGTGCTACTTACTGAAAATCTATACAATTATTAAAGTGATGAAATGCTTTAGCCATACTGCAGTTACCTTAGCAACTTTTTTGCAATGTGGGCTGTAAATAACTGCCTCATTTATATTCCAAACGATCATACCATGTGGACTCTTCTAAAATGACTTGAGAACCCATATATTTGTATTTTTAGCTTCACAACTCTGGTATTAATTCATCTGTAGCATATTGTCATTGTGGTTACTTTACAGTTATGTCAAAATAATCTCTAACTCAATTCCTTAAAAAAAAAAAAACCTACTTTTCTGTATTTCCTTTAAACAAAAGTATTCAGCACTCTGTTCTGCAAGGTGTTGTCCTAGAGAAATGAATAAAATAGTGACCAAAGTCCCTGATTCCTTGAGTTCAGATTATAGAGTGAGAGATAGACCAAGAACAGGTCAAATACATGCTTTTAAAATAAAGCAAGGTTAACTGATTTATACAAAATTACCAGATCTTGAAAACAGAGGGACAGAAGGAGGTTTTCAATAGCGCAGATTTACTCTGTAGAGGGCAATCCAGAAAACTATCTAGAAAGGTGGCATTTGACCATAGATCTGAAAGAAGTGAAAAACGCTTAAGAAGTTCCTAGGGATAATTTCTTCAGGCAGATGAGTAAGAAGCTAACAAAACTGGAGAAAAATGAATACCAGTACAGGTGTAAGTCAGTGTAAAATGATAGGCGTGTCATACTCTCTTGTAGAGTTTTCAAAATTTAATCTTGTTTTTGTGCATAGAAAGGGTGGGGTGCAGTAGGGAACAGATGGATGAGGAAGATGAAACAAAAAATGGAACCTTAAGAGCAGCTAGGAATACACTTACTAGAATCTAGAAAGATGAGAGTTAACAAAAACAGGACTAGTTAACCTTTTTTCACATTGCCTTTGGAAAAAGGAAAACGCAGATTAAGAGACCTTCCCAGTTACCAGAACAAAGTACTTTCGGAGGTCTATTGGCACTGCTGACCGTAGTGGGCATTGCTTTCGAAGCAAATAAGCTAGCAAATGTTGACATTGACTTTAAAGATGGTCTCACCCAAATCTCAGCTTACATCCTACCCTCAGGTGGTCAGTCTTTTTGAGAACATGTGCAATGGATATTTTAATTTCTGTTAGACCAAAGCTAAAATTGGCTACCTGATTCTCCCTTTGCAGATGGGCATAGGTCACATTAAATAAAACTTCTAATAATACCATTTCCTCCTATTATGTGTGTATTTGTGTCTGTGTGTCTGTGTATGAGTGTGTGTATGCAACCTGTGTTCATAAAAGTGTGTTCTATGGAGCATTTGTCAAAAATACTACATGAAACTTAGGAAAACTTACGAATCACATACCCTAAAACACCTTTGCAGTGTGTTAATACTGTGTTTCTAAAAATTGTGACATGGAGCACTTCCAGCATTTTTTTATGTTTTATCATAAAATCTACTCATGTTTTAGAAAATTCTCAGAAATTTAGAAATTTAGAAAATCGCATACAATATATTTACATTGTGTATAATGCTGACAGATGCTTCAACTATTGCTGTATTATGCAGAGCCTCACCCAACAATGCTGCCATCCTTGGCACACATCTATTTTGGCAATAAATATCCAAAAACATGCCAGATAATTTAGCAAAACAATTCTTATGCAGAATGAGCAGAAGCATTTTTTCTGTTGCTATTGTTTTATGTAAACTTAGATCTACATTCCTTTTAAATCAATTTAAGAGTCTGCATGATGTGTCAATATCCTATCACATCATCAATTAACGTAAATACAGATGGCCACTTTGGTGAAAACATTGCAAAGGAATTTCTACCCTGTGAGATATTTTTCCATATATTTTATATTTTGTATCCTTTCATTATATTTTATATTCTTTCATTATATTGCAGGAATCATTTCCTGTTGGCAACTTTCCCTGTAATTGATCCAAGCATTTAAAAAAAAATCTATGCTGATAGTAAGATGCAGAGCCACAAGTCATGAGAAGATTTTTTATGTAGCATAATTTGGGTGCATAATCTTCTTGTACATAGAGTAAATTATTGCCAATCTTTTAATGTTTTCTCATACCGAGATATGGCCTAAAATTTTTGATAGACTTAAATGTACTGCTATTTACATTACCAATTGATTGGGGCAGAAGATATGTTCATCTTATACTTTTTTCAACAATTAAATTCACTCAATTTTTAGTGTCTATTTCTTTTCTTTTTCAGTGATTTCGTTCTAATTACCTTTTCTTCTTCTGCATAGCTGCACACAGAAAATCAGCTTTAGTTCCGAAAGGACTTATGTTTGTGTAAGTCATTGAGTAATATGATCAAAGCTGGAGATGTGACCTTTGGAAAACTCTGAGAAAACATAGAGCAAAAAAGAGATTAGAAAAAGAAACAGGCAAGTACATTTGTCTGCCAAAATGTAAGGATGAACATTGAGAAATAAGTTGTTTAACAGAGTAAAACAGCAACTTTCAAAATTCAACAGTTTTAAAAGAAAGTATTGGAGGCAGCTTGAATCAACATATGTCATCTGAGAATGAGTGAGCACACACTATTTTAAATGGAGGAGGAGTGGGTGGTACATCTGGTAAGAAAATAATAAAGGTATATATTACTTTTTAAAATAAGTTATTCCAATGTTGTTCATTTGAATGAGATGGTACAACTTCAGTCGATTCAAAACTTAGGATATATCTACATGAAGTAAAATTTTATTTAAAATATTGTATTAAAATTATGATTAGGGTCTGGTAAATTTAGTTTTCTGTCTTTGGCTTGTTTTTAAAAATCAGATACCATCAATATTTGATTAAAAATGTACAGATGGCATAAAGCTAGGAGACAGCGTCAAGTAAAAACAAAGACAATCATGGATAAAAATCACTTGCTGATTTGCTCATCTGTGCTGAAGTTTAATAGGAATTCTATGTCTCACATGCCGCATGCCTCTATCTCTATCTCCCACCATTAAAATATAGACAACAGTCATGTGAGGGCAAAACACACACGGGAGTGATAAAAATTATAATTGACCACAGAAATACAAATAAATACCACATTAAAATACCATTCTATATGCTTTTTGTTATCAAAACACTGTGATAATTACCTCATATTAGAAACACTATATGTTTATATATTTTAGCTATTGCTACTAGCAATGCAAATACGCACAAACACTTTGGAAAGGAATTTAAATCGTTTCTGATGTTGCAAAATTTATCCTTTTTGATCTAACAATTATATTTTTCTATATGTAGCAGAGGGAGCAAGAATATTCAGAGCCCAGTTGTTCATGGAAAAAAATGTATAAATCATTTAAACGCTTATTATGAGAAAGCAGATGAATTATGACATTCATATAAAACAGCAGCCAAAATAAGTAAGATAGCATGTGGAATATATATATGTGGATAAATAAAATATCTCATGTAGAATATAACAATACATGAAAAATAGGTTCTTAAGAGTTAAGTATAGCAAGATCTTTTTTTTCCCCAAATAGATAGAAATAAATGGAAAAATAAATAAATGAATAATAATAAATTAAAATTAAATAAATAGAAAACTATGTTATATTGCAAAATAGATATAGATAGAGAAAATGATATAAAATGGAGAACAAATTTATGACACACAAAGGACTAAAAATGATACTGTGTGAGGGCAGGTTGTTAGGATATATTGCAGAACGGGCAGTCATATGGTTACATGTAAATCATTTTCAAGGCCTCAGCTTTTAATATGGGTAATAGGCTTATTGCTACACATGAAAATTTTCCTAAAAAATTTAGAAATTATACTTTTAATGAAAAGGGCTATAAATATAACAATGATGAACGAAGTCACGAACCAAGGATTAATATTAATAAAATTCTGTTAAATTGTAGTCCTTCATAGTATAAATAAGTAGTATTAAAATCTATATGTCAATGTACAAGACATATCCTATAAGTTTATCTAAGTTTCTGCCTCATGACTAAGATTCTATTTCCTGATCTTTCTGTCAGAGAAACATAATCACACATAGAATTATGGTTACAAGTTGGCACACAGGTTAAGCTTCTCTTTAAAATATCTGCATTCCAAATTGGAAAATCGGGTTGGGCCCCAACTACTCCACTGCCAATCTAGCTCCTTGCGAATGCACATGGAAAGTCCATTAGGATGACCATAGCGTTTGAGTTCTTGCTAGCTCTGCAGGAGAATGAAGTGAAGGTCTTGGCTCCTGGCTTCAGCCTGACCTAGTCCTAGCCTCTGTGGGCATTTGGGAAGTGAAGCATTGGTTGGAAAACACATACCTTCCTGCAACATAATAATATGATAATAAATATATGTTTCTATACTATATGTTACATTTTATATATACAGTAGGTATTCTTCCACTATATTTTATATTTTGCATTTGTACTCACCTTTGAAATGAACAAATAAATCAGGTTAAAAACAATAATGCTAAATATAGTCATCAAGCTAAATATAAGATCTTACTGCCCGCTCCACATACGCAACCACACACAAACACATATATATACACAAGGTAAAAAGACAAATATGTCAATGTTTTTACGTGTATAAATTTTCTTTGTCTATACGTATATCAAAATGTCATGTAGTAAACAAATGCAATTTTAAAACCCTAAAAGTGTTTATTGTTAATTTATTTCTGGGCTATTTAGGTTACTCTGTATTTCAGTTAGTCAACCACTTAAACTCTCTTGCATCCATAGTGAAGTATTAGTGAAAAGTAGCACTATCAGGTGAAGTTCTTTTTTTTCTTATTATTTGATGGATGAAAAAAGAGGAAACATAATCTTTGAGGATAAGTTTACTTTGCATTTTAGATTTAGTGCATCATATTCTAATTTAACAATTTGAACTACATTGAAATGCCAAAGAAAATAAATGGCTGATAACTTCAGCAGGAAACTACATGCAAACAGTTTCAACTCTATTTCTATCACTCACATAAAGCAAGTGCCCGGTATTCATTTAAAGAGATTGAAAAAAAAAATAGCAATAGGGATGACATCCAGTCCAGAAGTTGAAATTCCCATATCCCACATTAGATTGTCTGGATCTGATACCTGCCTCTGACTATCTCCTTCAACTTTGGCTAATGCACACCTTCAGGAGGTACAGTGATGGTTTGAGTCACTGAATGCCTGCCCCCCACATGTGAGAACTAGACTGAACTGTCCACTCCTGGCTTTGGACCCAGCTCCAGTTCAATCTCAGCTGTGGTAAGCACATGGAAAGTCAACCATGGGAGAAGAACTCTGTTTCTCTCTGCCTCTCAAGACAACCAAATAACAACAGCAACAACCCAAATCTCAAATACTATAAGGATAAATAAGAATACTCACTAAAATTTCTCATGTGGTCTTTTTATTTCCAAAGTTAGTGTGCTGAACAAGTGGGTCATTGCTCTCTTGAAATATGTCAACACAGTCAGCAACTAAGCCCTTCACTATGTTGGTTTATCTCCCCACTAAGAACACTTCTGAGTTGGCACTCCTTCAGGAAGACTTACATTCATCTTACTGTCAGCATGCCTCTTGGAATAGAAGCTATACTTTGTCTTCTTGATGTTTGTAAAGCTTTAGAAAATCCAACGTCAACAGGCATGTTATACAACATCCAATTTAACAATGATATTCTTCATGGATGTTTTATGCTCTGTTACTGGCTTCAGAATAAAATGTTAGCATCAATTTCTTCAGCAGCATTAGATTGTTACGGGAAGTTGCCTTGTGAGTGTAGGAATAGGATAAAGAAAATTATAGAATCCTTTAATTGCGTAAAGCATAAATTTTCAAGATGCCAAATGTTTATGTTTAGGCTAGCTTATACACTGTTTTTTAGTTACTATGCAGTATTGACACGTTGATTCTAATATTTAAGGTTCTAGGTTGAATTATTCATTTACTCAACTTTGATTAATGAAAAAAAATTCTAAAATCTAATTTTTTTGCACTGGGATGTGTAAAACCATGATATTCTAATACGCTGATATTTGGTTTAAAAAAAAAAGTTTAATGAGAATAAAAAAAAAAAATCTCACTTAAGACAAAAAGAGACCGAGAGTAAAACTTTCTAAACAAACTTGGAGACAGTAATGGCACCCATAAAATTGTTCTGAGGAAACAAGTGTAAGCCAAAAATAACAAGGAGTAGAAGATGGATGGAGTTCACACAGCACATGCATCTCCTATAGTCTGCTGAGTATACTGCCTCATGGCCTAACGACAGCAGTTCCCCAGCCTGCCTTACAGCTCCACTGATCAAATGGCCAAATCAGGGGGGAAGCATATTGACAGAAGTATTTTCTGTGATATTCTTGAGATTATATTTTCACTTTCCTTGACCCTACTTGTTTCATGTCTGTGGTTTCTACTTGGTTTTGGATCACAAAAGTAACTTCAGGAGCAGAAATCACGTAACAGAAAAATACAATGTGGCTGTGACTAGACATGGTGGAGTGAATATAAAAGATCTTTGCTGTTTGCTCTTTCGCAGGAAAGAGAAAATGTTACATTATTAATCACAGAATTGTTGGTGGACATGGTTTTGTTCACTTGGGGTGTTGTCAAATAATTTGCCTTCAACCAGCCTCAACTAATCAGTGGAGGCTCAGCAAAACTTTTGTTTTGACATGTGAAGAAGACAGTGGGAAGCTAAGAGTTCCCTTATGAACTCTTATGCCTCCCCAGGAAGTAGTTCACTAGAGTTTTAGAGCAAGGGGTTAGTGAGGTGTCCAGGATATATAAAAAAAGAGTTAGTTATTTTATTTTTGATGATGTTTACTTGGTTGAGATGAATGCATACCCATGTGGACCACTGATTGGGGTGGGAAGAGTTGAGGAAAGGGGGACCGTGAATGAGACAATTGCTTCCAGTTTGCAGTCTACTCCACAGGCTTCAGCAACTGAAGAGGCCTGGTTCTAACACATGCACTCCACAGTGGGACCACAGATCCTGTATATTTTTCGCTAGCAGGCCCTCCTTCCTCCCCAACCTTCCCTCTGTAATGGGCTTACATGTGCTGGTGGTGGGTGCTGCAACCCAGGCATGGCCTGCCTCACCTCAGCATTCGCTGATGGGTGTTGCAGCCTGGCAGGTGTTGCGGCCTAGCCTAGCCTAGCCAAGCCAAAGCCCAATCCCAACTCCAATGTGAACTGGCTGTTTTTGAAGCCCAACCCTACCTGTCCTGCACCTCATGCTGGTTCTCACATCTGTCAGTGGGTGCTAAGAACTGGCCCAGCCTAGCCTGTCTCCAGACCTGACCCATGTATCCCAGCAGGCACTGTAACCTATCCTGATCTGGGCTGCTTTCGACCTAGGTTCTTGCACTCATCAGCAGGAACTGCATTCTGACCAAGGCTTTTCCCAAGCTCCTCTATCAGGCTACCTTTCAGTCACAGATCTTGTGCACACTGGTCGGTGATTTGCCCAATCTCACCTGGTCTACCTCTTGTCCTGATATTCATCAGCAGATACAGTGGCCTTACACCAATTTAGGCTCCTGCTGGTGAGTACTACAGCCCAGCCTTCACTGGCCCACGCCCAGACCTGACTTTCATGTGGTTCAGTGGGTGAGCCAAGTCACCTAGCCTAGCCTGACCTAAATCCACTCTGCCTCTCCGGGTGTTGGAACTTAGCCCAGTCTGGCACACTCCAGACCCAGTTCACATGTTGAGAGATGCTTCAGTCATGTCCAGTCAAGTTTGCAATCCCTATTCTGGTTCTCTCACTCATCAGTGGCAACCACACAGCCCAGCAGGGTTATCCCCTTAGCTCCCCAACCAGGCCAACTCCAAGCCACAGAACTTGGCATGTGCTGTGTGCTGTTGGTTGCTCCAACCAAACTCTGCATAGTCCATCACCCATCTTGGCCCTGTTGTCTGTAACATACATTCAAAATATAGAAAAATGGCAGCAGGAGGACTCTTTTTGCTGAAGCAGCACATGTCTTCAAATTTTGTTGCTGAAAATCTCTGGTTGTGATCTCTTGTGGTGTTTTGATGGTTAGGTCCCCTCTGAGTACAACCACACCAGATAAGCTTCCCAGGAATATCTTCTGAAGAATAAGCTCACTTGAGTAAATTGTTTCATATTTACTGCTTGTGTAGCTGCATCCCCTCTTGCCTTATGCTCCTGGTTAAAACAACCAAATATAACTCTTACTATTGTAGGATCCATGCATAATAACTTGTACATTCCAAATATAGTCAAGATCATTTTAGCTCTCTTTCAATCTCATTCAAATTTAGCTTCAAAATTGTTTCTTGTACTAATCATCTTATGTCACTTCTATTTTATTTGATACACATGAATATTATTTTCATGAAATACAGTATCTCGATTCTTCTTTATTTTCTCTCTCCATTCAACTTCTGGAGATACTAGCTTCAACTTTTAGGAATCCATTTAAGATGTTCCAGTTAAGGGAATCCAATATCACCTTAATAGTAGGTTTATATTTTAAAATAAGTATTTGTACTTGCATATGGCACTTAACATCTGTCTTAAATTGTTTCCTTATGTTTCTAATGAGGAATTATTCTGAATTTTTATGAGTTCATTTGTGTTTATCCTCTTTATCCTGTTCCATTACTACACAACAAGAACAAGTAAAACAAAATCCTCTTTTTTTTTTTTGCTTTCGCTTCCTTATTTCCTGTTGGTGGAAATTTTTCTTGGTTCTGTACTTACCCCATACAGGAAATGTTCACCTGAGCACAATCCTTAAGTCTTGTTAGTTCTCTCTTATCTTTTAGAATTTCTATACTTCTACCCCTATCTTTGTTTATTGCCATCTCTCAGGCAGCACCTTTCCTAAGAGGCCCACTAAGTCCTCCTTCATTTTCCCCTCTACTCATGATGATTACCTTGTTAACATCACACCAAGGTTCAAGCTTACTTGTTCAGTCACATCTCTTAGTGAGTCTTTCCTTATGTGGTAGTTTTACAGAACTGACAAAGCAGAATACCAGAGTAGTACATGGATGAAACAGCAGTATTTCATTTTATCACACTTCAGGAGGGTGGAAGCCCCAACACCAGATACCCATGGGATTGCTTGTTCTGTTGCTTTGTTACTTCATTCAGTTGCAGATAGCTGCCCTCCTGCTGCTTCCTGACATGCTGCTTGCTTGGTGCACATATGACTGCTTTCTTTCTAACTTCTTATATTAAAAGATATACTTATTTATTTATTTGAAAAGCAGAGTAGCAGAGACAGAGGGGATGCGAAGCAGGAAAGAAGGAATAGAGATAACGAGAGAATCTTACATTTGCTGGTTCCATCCCAAAAGTAGCCACGAAAACCTATTTGGTCTAGAACGAAGTCAAGAACCAGTAACTAAATCTAGGTTTCCCATATGTGTGACAGGGGCCTCAGTAATTAGAACATCTTCTCCTGCCTTCCAAAGCAGTGACCACATGGAACAGTTGGTAATCTAATTAGAGTTCCAATTTGTGATGCCTGAATGTAAGCAGAGGCTTAACCCCAAAACCATCCCCTAATTTTTTTATGTAGAGAAACTAGTTATGACTGGATTTATGGCTAACTTAATGGTTACCTTTTAACTTCATGGATTCCTTTAAAGGCTTGATTTCTAATATAGTCACATGTTGGAGATACTAGTGTAAGTTGTTGCTAAGCTTTAGCCTGATTATCTGCAATTATCCTTAAAGTAGCACATTTTCTCCCTCTTCTTATCTCCATTTCATTATTTAAAAAGTGTTTGCACTATTGTATATTTGATTAATATAATAGATATTAATTATTAACATGCATCAGCCTTTTGCAAATGCTTCCATTGTGAGTGCCAGAATGCATTCCTCTGTGTAGTATTTCCTGTATTTCTGTTCCTGACATGTCCCCCCCTGCTGTTCCACGTTTAACCACTACTAATGATTCAGAGCCCTCCCATGTGCTCCCCAGCATCCTTGATTATCTTTGGGAGGGTTCAAACAGCCAGCGTATCTCAGCATCAGAATGTAAATGTGGGAGATCTAACTCCAGCCTGCAGATTAACCGTTACACAGAGAAACATGGCCAGGATGATAGCACTAGGTGATGCCTAATATCCAAGCTCCATCAGTACAGGACCCTAGATAAGGATTCCAGTATCATTTTTTTAAATCTCCCACTCTAAATATTGCTTTATGTTTAGGATATCAGGAAAAGCTGTATTTGAACCAATGTAGATATAAAAGCCTTCTCTTGGTTGTTTTATTTTTTTTCTAGCATGCAATGGAGAATGACATTTTGAAATTTTATATGATGGCTTATGAATCTCGTGACTGACAGACTGAGAGACAGTTGAAGAAAACAACGCTGGCTCTATGATAGAAATCAAACAGGCCAAAGCTGTAAAAGGAAAGAACATTTATATATATTTTTTTCTGACCACATTACTTCGTCTGATTTCCTCTCTTGTCAAAAAAAAAATGTCAAGAATAGTCACCAGGGCACCCACTTATCTTAGAAAGGATAGCAAGTGGTAAATCACTGACACTTAAGTAGTTTCTGCAGAAAAACTCTCCAACTGCTTGGAAAGATATTTATTTCAACTAGATGCTTGGCCATTGTTTCTGTTGTTGTCACATGTGTTTAGAATTTGAACACTGGAATGGTGACTGATCTTTAAGCAAGGAACTCTGTTGCTAATGCAATATTATAGCTTAAAATAATTTAAATAAAAGGCAGAGTGGCCTAATTGTTTAAAGTAGAGGTACTAGATTTAAATTGTTACTCTATTGCATTGCTGTGAGACACTAAGAAACAATCGGATGTTGATCATTACTAGAATGGCAGCAGTAGTGCTTAATTCATGGAGCTGCTGTGAAAATTAAGTAAGACTGTGTTTTTCATGCAGTTGTTACAATTGAAGAACACAAGGCATGTTCAGTCACTACAATTTCCATGTGTACCTCTCTCTCCAGTCCTCATGCTTTGGATCTAGCCAGACAGCATACCTATCTTTTGCTTCTGGAACCTGTGACAACTAAGTCCAGATGCTGCTCCAGCAAGTGTTATAGTCAACATAGAACTTTGTAGTTTGTGCCAAGAGCTGGACTTTGAATATTAGTAGCTGAGTTCAAATCTTCCCTATACCACTCACTTTTTCAGCTAGAATATCCTGGCACATGTCCAGGAATGCCATGTGACTGTTATCTAATTTATAAAATGATAACAATATTTATTAGGTTAATGTTTATTGAATTTATGTATCTAATTTTCTTAGAATATAACTGCTCCATAAAAGGCATTCGGTAATGATGAGTTCCTAGCTGAATTAGACCAGTAACTTTTAGAGCTATTTTTTAAGGCTGAGTGTTCTAAATCAAATTACTATGATTCAGAGAATCAAGATGGCAGAATAGGGTAAGGACATGTTTGAATGGACAGAGAAACATTTCATCAGTATGAAGCAGAGAGGGCACGTTCCAGGAAATAGGAGAGGACAGAACAACAGCAGATGGGTACCAGGAGACTGACAGACACAGAAAAGCAATGAAAACAATTGTGTGGTGTTGTAGTGACTGATACCCCAGCAGCATTCAGCAAATGGTGATCTGAACTCCACCAGCAGCCAGAACTGCACCAGCAACCAGGTAGGAAGGGACTTTCACTGGGAGCTTGGGAGGTGAACCCAGACAAAGAACTGTTTCTCCTGCTGGTCTGTTTGATTTGAACAGAGGCAGAGAAGAGCATCAAGTCCCAGACAGGCAGTGCAGGACAGGGTGGATTTCACAGCCCAGTCAGCCCCACTAGAGCTGAATCAGGTATCATTTTGTTTAAAGAGGCAAAGTCAAGGGAAAGGACTGAGTATACGCTGAGTTGGGAGTGAACTCATTTCTGACTCAGCGAACTGCAACAACATGGCATCCACCCAAGACAGGTCCAAGTAGCCCTCAGACCTGAGGGCTAGCAGATAAAGAACTCTAGTAGAGGCTTGTCTGGCACCGGTTTGTACAGTGTGGCAAAGAATTTAAGACTGCAGGGACAATGGTGAATTGCGCATGTGCTGAGCTTGAGAGAGATCACTGATATCAGTGAATTGCACTGGTTCCACAGGAAAATAATACCGACTACAGCATCGTATGGGTCAAAATAGGTCTGTATGGCCCTCAGACCTAACAGCCAACAGGTTCCTGCAAGATTAGCACTGCCAACAACCTAGCTTTCTAGGATACCTGGTGTCTCCCTAATGCTGGGACATGCTTCAACCAGAAGTGAGAGAAAGGTTGTACAGACAAAGGTTGGTGCAGCCTCAGCACAGTATCACAGGAAGTGGAGAGTGGTGAGCCAGGAGCTGGGACTACAGAGACCACGGTGGAAATCTAACATAAAGAACTCATACCTGGAACACGCTGGAGAGAGTGCTACAACTGACTGCAAACAAAGAGCTGTATACCAACCACAATAAGTAAAATCAAACTGTAGACCTATTGGTGACACAGCTGAGAAACCTTCCCCAAGGAGAAGATTATTTCTTAAGTAATTTAAGAAATAATAATAATAATAATTTAAGAAAGAATTTAAATTATTTAAGAAATCTGCCCCAACTAGAAGTACAATGACCAAGGGCAAAAAAAGAGACAAAGGCAAAATGAATATTACTGAAAACTCCACTGCAAAGGAGCAAATCCCTATGCTAAACTCAGAGTTCACTGAGGAAGACATCGAGTAAATGGGAGCTACAGAATTCAAAACACTTGTTATCAAGCTTCTTATCAACGACAAGAAGCACGTAAAGCAGGTGTCCAAGGAATTCAAGGAATATGTCACACTGGAAATGAATCAAATGAAAGCTGATACATTAGAAATGAAGAATACAATTAAACACAATTAAATATAAATTAAAACTACAGTGGAGAGTCTCCAAAATAGAATGAAGGAGGCAGAAGAAAGATTCTCAGAATTGGAAAATATTTCCTGCCATCAGGGGGAAGCAAACAAAAAGCTGGAAGCAGAGCTGGATCAGGCCAAAACAAAGACACTATTAAAAGACCTAATATAAGAGTTATGGGAGTCCCAGATGGTGCAGAAAGAGAAACTGGGATTAAATCCATATTCAGTGAAATAATAAGGGAAAATTTCCCTAATCTACAGAAAAAAATGGGAAACAACATCCAGGAGGGGCACAGAACTCCCAACAGGCTTGATCAAAAGTGATCTTCATCACAACACATGAGAATCAAGCTCTCTTCAATCGAACATAAGGAAAAGATCCTTAAATGTGCACATGAAAAAAATCAATTGACATATAAAGGAATGCCAATTAAAGTCACAGGAGACCTCTCAGAAGAAACTCTACAGGCCAGAAAAGAATAGAGTGACATATTCCAGATTCTAAAAGAAAAAAAATTGTTGGCCCAAGATAACATATCCAGCAAAGCTTTCCTTTGTCTTTGAAAATGAAATAAAATTCTTCCATGGTAAAGAAAATTTAAAAGAATTTGCCTCTTCCAAACCTGCCCTACAAATGATGCTTAAAGATGTTCTCTTGAGAGAGAAGAGGAATAGCACCCACCAAAATCAAAGGCAAATGTGAAGAACATCCCAGTAAAAAGACAACAGAAGACTAAATCAATGAACCACCCATTGCTAAAATGACAGGACCAAATTACCACCCATACATATTAACCCTAAATGTAAATGGCTTAAGCTCAATCAAATGTCATAGATTAGTAGACTGTATTAAAAAACAAAATCCATCTATTTATTGCCTACAGGAGATACATTTTCACCAACAAAAATCATCAGAAACTCTATCTCATGGATTTTGATTCTTTTTGTTATTGTGAGTTTCATCTCTTCAAAACACTTTCTTCTGATTAAATTCCTCAGTGACTCATAGATTGTACAGAAGCATCATTTTCTGCAAGAATGTTCTTAGTTTTTTTTTTTTTTTTTACATTTCTGCAGCAACGCATTAGTCATTCAGTAGCATGTTATTTAACTTCATGGTGTTGTTAATTTCTTTTTTCTTCCTGTTGCTGATTTTGTTATGGGGTTTTTCATTTAAGGGGTTGTATAGTAGCTGTGTAATGGAGACTGTCATATCTAGTAACATGTTATATAACTTCACGGCATTGTACATTTCTATTTTTCTTCCTATTGTTGATTTTGTATTGTGGCTTTTCATTTAAGGGGATGCGCAGTAACTGTGAAGTGGAGACTAACATATCCAGATTTGAGGACAGAGTATGCATCTCTACTTCTAGAATAAAGATGGACTCCCAATGAAATTGCTTACTATATGACAATAGGATGCTGGACTCTCTGCCATTGTCCATGCTCACAATAATGGACCTATGACTGTGCATGAAGAAGTATACTTTAGTAATGATATAGGGGAACTCGGTGGTGGGTGAGGGGGAATTGGGTAAGGGATAAGGGAAGTCCTAGAGGCCTATGGAAATGTATCATAAAATAATGATAAAATAAATAAAAGATTAAAAAACAAATTACTATGATTCAGAGATCATAAGCAGTAGCAACTAAATAATTTTTGGAATACAAAGAAGTTAATCAAGAATGGTTCTCCAGGTCTTTCCATCCTTTAACCATGTTCCTTTGGTCCAAAGCAGATGAGATATGAACAGGTGCATAAATTATTCCTTACACAGTAGGTGAGCTTCAGTTACAAAACATCGTTATTTTTATATCCAGAATTGGATTGCTATATTTATATTTAAATTACTTAAGAAATCGTGTATTTCATTCGTTACAGGATTACCTTAGATATATCCCACTAAAGACAATGACAAGCAGGCCTCTTATTCCCAACAGTATCTCTGTTTGCTCAAAGAAGTTTCAAATGACAAGGAGATAAGAATTGTTCATTTCATGTTTTAGAATGAATGTTTACACTTTGACTATATTCATATATTAAAGCACTAACTCCTAATGTGGTGATATTGGAGATGAGGCTTTTAGGAAGTAATTATGGCTAGATGTTAAAATGTTTGTGGGGTCCTGTTAATGGGCTTAGCAGTTATACAAAATGAGAAGGATAGATTCTTTTCTTTCTCTGCCTGTGCTGAACACAGATCAGTTGGGGATGCACTAGAAGCAATATGCTCCCAAGCTAAGAAGAAAAGCATACTTGGCTCCAAGTCTGTTATCATTCTGACCTTGGACTTCTCAGCATCTGTGAGAAATAATTTCTTTTTGATATTTCAGCCATCTAAACTACGCTAATTTTTTTTCTTTACCAGGTGGGATTAAAACATTTTCCTTTACTTTTGTCATTCTAGAATCTTGTCTAAGGCAAAGGAATTGATTGAGCAAATACAGCATTTTTTTAAAAACTACTTCCATCACATTTTATTATTATTTTTTTGCAAGCAAACCATGAAAGACACTTCAGCCCCACCCTGTGTCTCTGCCATTCAAATGCATGGAGCAAATCTTAAGAAATGCTGTGTACCATGAGCTGCAGGAGATGACAACTTGTACTTTGGTAAGCTCCTAGGTTATTCCATGTTCAATGCTTTCTGCACTCTGAGGCTTTTATTCTTTTCTACCTCCGATGACTGAATCTTTTATCTAATGGAGTGTTAAGCTTGTAACTGAGAAGTGAACTGAAAGCATGCCATGGTAAAAACTCATGGATAAAGAAAAAGAAAAAGCAGGGAAGAGGGTTTTTTTTTAATATGATTTTTCAGTGGTGGTGAAAACAGTTACCAAGATCTTTAGTCTCTTTAAACTTTTAAGTGTACAGTGCATCTTATTGTTATGGATAATACAAAGTTGTGTGGATTTCTACACGTTTTCATCTCACATTAATGAAACTTAAAACATCCACTCCTTTCACAATAGAGATAACATCATAATAAAAATGAAAACATTTCTGTAAAATAAACGCATAGTGGCCTGAGTCCCTTCCCTTCAAGGAAACTTGAACTCAGTAATTGGCATTGCCATACTATAAATGCCAAGAAGCTCTATCATAGTTTAACACATGAGTGTTCTTACTTGCAAATAGATATTGACATTACATAAAAGCAAAGGAGCATTTCTGAGTTTTCCATTTACTTTATTTAGCATTAAACATATATAAATCCATTTAGCCATGAGTAATTTAAAATGTGGCTGTTTGAATACAGCAAGCTGATTAATAGCACAGGTTTCAAAGTCCTGCACACAAAGGTTGCACTCTTACTCAACTGTTGTGACTAAGGAAAATTTGTAGCAGCTAATTTCCCCATACACTGAGGACACTTTGAGGCAGTAGATTGTAAAGGGGGTCAACGGATGCGTGAATGCTCGTCACATCATAGCAGTTACTCAATAAAAGGTAGCTTCTATAGGCATTATCACCTGTATCTGCTTCATTTGTAGTAATGTTGGAGAGCATCATGCATATGACAGACTTTGCCAACAGGGCTTGAAGCGAAGTAGACTTAAACGGTTTTCAGTAGGGAAAGGATTCACTAGCCCTTAGTGGAAGAGATACCAGGCATGCTGTCTAAAATTTTTCTCTGTCCAAAGAACTTAGATAAGTATACAAGACTACAGTTATGCAGCAGTTCTTTTAACTTGGGGGTAGCAGTGGAATTTGGAAGGCTCTTGGATTTGACTAGACAGGGAAGATAGAAAGGAGTGTAGAATAGATGAACTCTGTGATGTTGCTTGCTTTTCTTGTTTAGTGGTAGCAATTTTTCTCCCTAAAGCCAAATATGAGAAAAGAAGTGAAGAGGTATGGCTCCTCCTCCAGGACTTTTCCATAGCCAGGAACACAAGCGAATCCAAACATCACTGAGCAGTTTCCATTTCTGTAAGGGTACGAAGTGAAGGTTTCCTTGAAGAGTCCATAAATCTACAGATTGTTCACTTTGTAGGAGCTTGAATGGCAAGATTAGGCTCCTGAACATCGCTGCCGCCTACACACCCTCACAACAGAAAGTGTAGGCAATTTAAGAACAAATACAAATGAAAAAAAAAACGTCCTCTGTGGCTGGGGCATTTTTTTAAAACAAGATTCCCATCGTTGAGTAGGGCATCTGTCATTTATTAAATTAAATGAATGTGTAAATGAGCAGTGCTTGTTTATTTTCGTTTTATTAGTAAACAGTGGTTCTATCAGCAGCGTCATAAAGGCATTTCAAGATTGGTCTTTTTTGGAGAGGAGGCTCTTCTGTGAGCTTTTTCTTTTACCAAGTAGGTCTCTCACCTACAATTCCTGTCTTATAGTCTGCCAGAGTATATTACTGTTGATAAATCTATGTAATCAGAAATCATAGCACCTTTTTTTTTGGAATGGTTTATCATACTTTTTGGTCATGTATTCATTAGGAGTAAGATTTAGAACTCGAAGAAGCATCAGACCTTGTAGTCACCAACAATGTATGGATTAACATCAGGCTCCAGCACACTGCTGAAGACTTGCCACTTGAAGCTCTACAAAAAGTCAGTTTACAAGAAACATGTCAAGGATCCTGTGCCTGGCTCAACAGGCTAACACTCCACCGTCAAGCGCCGGCATACCAAAAGGGGTATGGTTCATTTCCTGGCTGCTCCATTTTCCATCCAGCTCCCTAATTATGGCCTGGGAAAGCAGGAGAAGGCTTAGGATCTTGCACCCCTGTGGGAGAACAGAGGAAGCTCCAGCCTCCTGGCTTCCAGCGGTTACAGCCATTTGGGGAGTGAAACAGAAGATGGAAGCTTTCTCTCTGTCTCTCCTTTCTGTAAATCTTTCTAACTTAAATTAAATCTTAAAAAAAAAAAGTATCTCGGGAGAGAGACCAATCCTAAAAAAAAAATCCGCTTCTGGCAAACTCATACATATGGAAATAAAATGCCTCTTTATCGTTTAGCATCTCACCACCACATTCATAATTCATTTTTTCTTCATATAATCTCTGCGATTTAGCTTCAAGCTTGTTCCTTAATTCTTCCCAGAGGAAGGCAGAACGTTGGACCTGAGCCCCGGACTTCCTTCTGGTGAGTCCAATAACAACCTTGTGCCGCAGAGCAAGTTCCCGGGAAGGCGTTGCCAGAGATCAGCCCGCTTCAGCAGGCAGCCTTGGGAGCCGCCGCTCCTGACACCAACAGTCCCTCCCGTGCAGTGCTTCTGGTGACGCAGGTATGCACAGAATCCAAAACAGGTTCACCCCTGAAATTCAGACTGGAACCTGCAGTTACTGCTCCGCAGCCCCCGGAACCTGCCACGCTCACCTGGGAAGGCTCCAGATGCATTCAAGGACGGTGGGAAGCGTCGCAAGATGTCCCGCCAAAGCTAGTTTCACCGGTTGCCCGAAATCCTCGTTTTGTTCTACTTTTGTGACCCACAACTCGATCTACAGGAACCCTGCTGGATTCCTGGCAGTCAGCTGTGTTCCAATTTGAAGAGGACCACACGGTGCCCCCGCTTTAGGAGAGCTGCTACCAGGAATGGAGATTCTGAAACAGTGGTGCGCGCCGGAGCACAGGAACATAGTTCCATCCTCACACTGCACAACTTTGTAGGTTCTGCCGGTGAGTCGCAAGCGGTAGAGCTGTGCAAAGTCCCTTTTAGGAGAAATTGTCCCGCACTTGGGAAGGCAGTGCAACTCGTCGGCCTCGTGCTGCTGTAGAGACTGCTCAGAGCATGCAAGTCAAACATCAAGGGGCAAAAGTTTACTTTCCGGGCGCAATTAAGTCCAGTCCGCGGAGCGACTTCTGCTGGAAATGTTTCAGTTTGGGGAGCTTTTAGAGAACTGAGTTTCTACGGCAAGCGGCTCCCTAGCTGTTAGGTACCCAGTGAGTAATGCTTTCCAGCCATCAAACCAAGAAAGAAGTTGGGACTCGAGCTAGACAAAGACGCCAGTTACCTCAGGTGCAAAACCTTGGAAATGGCTGCTTCCAGGGGCCGGGTCTCCAGAACACAAATCCCTCCCCTTTCCCCAGCAAAACCATTCACCTGCTACCGTCCAGTGTGCAATATAAGCGTAGTCTCTAAATTTTCCCAATTCTCTAAGCTAGTCGCTACAAATCCCCTGGCAGAGTCTTTCCAACGCATCTCATTGAGTTTGAGGAGTTCATTGAAGGGGATGGCAGGCCAGGACGTGGGCAGAAATGATGGAATGAGGTGGGATCATATCCAGCAAACGCTGTGTTCAGCAAAGGCTCCTCTATTCGAAGGACCTCGGGGAGCCCCTCAATTCCCCCTGGGAGCTGCAGGCGCCACAAACCCACCACGGGGTCTGGAGGGGTGTGTGGAGGGGGAGAGGTTGGGGACTGGGTTAACCAGCCGTCCAGGGAGCCACCGCAGCGTTTGGGAAGAGCAGCCGAAAGATTTAGCAGACTGGGTAGAGACCGGGGAGTGGCCGGGAAGGGATTCGGGTTTTGCAAGGAACAACTGTCTGCTAACTAGTGGGGAGTGCTGGGGTCTCCCGGTTATCCACGTCCCGGAAAGCCCTCCTCACCCCTGTTCGCTAGTCCCTCCGGCCAGTGGCCTGGGGCGGCTGGCGCTGGGCTGGGCGTGCGCAGGAGCCTGCGCGCGCGCGCGGGTGTGTGCGCGCGTGTGTGCGCAGCCCGTGCGCCGAGCGCGGCCGCGGGGACCCGGTGCCCGCCGCGCGCTGTCCGCCCGCCGTCCCTCCTCCGCGGCAGCCGGCTCCTCCTCAGCTCCCTCAGCGGGCGCTCGCCCGGCCCGGCTCGGCCGCCGCCGCCGCCGTTGCCCCCGCCAGCAAAGTTTCCTCAGCGCACACGGCTCGGTGCCGAGACAATCCAGGGAGACCGGGGTCCTCAAGCTGCGCCTTTGAGTGGTTTTTCTCACAGCACTTCTTCCGCCTCATTCCCACCTGATTCGAGGGAGACAGCACCTTTTCCAAATTGAGGAGAGAGAAGGAAGGGTATTGTTAAACCAGAGAGAAAGCCCGAGCGACTGCAGTTGAGAGCGCCGGCTTCTCGCTCGCCTGACGCACGGGAATTGGCTGCACTAAATAGGCCGCCAAGTTGGCTGAGGTGGGGCCGAGCAGCTACGTGTGCCGGCAAGCTTCGCCCCCTATCCAGCGGCTTGGGCTTGGAAAGGCGCTTGGAGAAGCCGACGCGGCGGGGGCGTTGGACCGCCTCCTGCCCCACGCCCCTCGGGTCCCTTTGGAAGGGAAATCTGGACCCGGCGCGCAGCAGCCTCGGCTTCGGATGTTAATAAGGACAGGAAGAATCGACAGCGCCTCAAGGTAAGAGACGGCCAAACCGACGCTTGAATTGCCAGAGAGCACAACTTGAAATGCATGTTGGGGATGGGCTAGGGGCTTGAGCCAAGTTGGGAGGGTCGCTCGCAGCGTGGCCGCGCGGCTGCCTAACCCGCGCGTCCGGCTCGGGGCGGGTGGCCGGGGAGTCGCCTCTGCTGCTGCTTGCTGCTGCTGCTGCTGCTGCTGCTGCTGCTGCTTGCTGCCCGGTTGAGAGACTGGAAGCCGGAGACGGTGTCATGTCCTTAGACTTTTGGGAACCTATTGGAAATAGGCGTCTTAGCGGGTCCTCTGGCCAGGGTGATATACCCAGTGGATTTTATTTATTTATTTGTTTAAATGGCGAGATTTTTTTTTTCCCCCTCATTGGCACCGCAGACCCACCCCCTCGTCGCCGTAGAGCTGTGAATACCGGTGTACGCGTCTAGGACGCGGTGGCAGGTGGGCCGGCGGGCGCAGGTGGGCAGGTGGGCCGGCGCGCGCATCCGGCCCGTGCCTTGGGGGCCGCGCGGAGCCCACGCCGCCGCCTGGCCGGCTCCCTGCAGCCGGCGTCGGAGCAGCCCCGGCCGCGCTCGGCTGCGCTCCCGTTCGCCTCCGCTAGAGGTTCCCAGCGGGCGCCGCGGAGCGGTGGGTGTGCGGGTGTGGGAGGCGACGGGGCGAGCGCGGGGAGGGAGCCTGCCCGCGGGGTGGCCGAGCCCGGCTGGGTCCGGGGACGCGAGTCCCGGTGCGCGTCCTGGCTCGCGCTTCGCCTCGGGGACCGCGGGTCCGACTGCTAGCTGAGCTCCGGAGAGCGCTGCCCGGAGCTGGAGCCACTTCGGGAAGGCGATCCTGGTCCGAGCCCTAGAGGCATCCCTGGGAGGTAATGCCCCCTTTCGCCCCACCTAGTCCCTTGGTTTCCCGGGATTTCCATTCAGGTGAGAAGGAGCGAAGGGTGCAAAGGAGTCTACAGACTGTACGTGGAAAGGTGCCTTTCGGTCTCCTCGAGGCTCCAGGAAAGGTGTATTCGAACTAATCTCTTAATTTCGTCCGCCTTGCCTGGATATTTGCATGCTCTAACGGAAGTTTTCTGTGCAGAGCCCCCGGGTGGCTGGTCTGGGCCGGGTTGCTCCGGAGCTGGAGGGGACCTGCTGTGCCCTTTCTGAGCCGCAGTGAACAGGAGTACCAGACTCCAGGGATGGGGTGTGGTGGAGAAAAAGAACACCACACCCTCTCCGTTTCTTCCCTTCTGCTTCACCTGATGAAGTGTCCCCATTCAGCATTTTACAGATATCCTTTTACTGATTCACTCTGAGCACAGCAAAGCTTGAGAGAGAGAGAGAGAGAGAGCAAGAGCGAGAGAGAGAGCCAGAGAGAGAGGCCAAATGAAGGAAGTCATGGCTGGAACATCATGGGAGGGAGGGTGAACTTCAGCCTGTGTGTTGGAGGTGGGGAGGATGGAGTGCTGGGAAATGGCCTTGGAGTTCAGATTATTTGAAGTCAGATCCATTTCATATTTCACACTGTCTTTGACATAATCCAGTTTACTCAAGCCAGTAACAAATACCTCTGCTAGATACTGCCTTGGGCACGGTGGGCCCTGAATATGAATGATGGTTGTGCTTTAGTCCGAAGAGAGGAAATTTGAAAATGAAGGGGAGGGGTATGTGTACCGTGTGCTCTTGGTGCGGTTGCCCTGTGCCTGTCATGCAGCTGACAATGTATATTTTTCAGTGTCATGTGGTGGGTTCCTGGCAACATTTGTGGTCATTTTGTACTCTAATGCGATTTTAGGATCTTCTAAAGGTGGCTGTTATTAACAGCAACGACGTGTGCTATTGAGCTTCATGCAGAAAAATACTAAAAGAAGAAAAAAAATATGCCGGGGCATGGAATTTACTAGGAAGATTGAATAAAAGCCGAGACCCAGCTTTTGTGAAATAGTGGGTCACCTGCTGAAGGAGTTAATTTTTTTTCCCGGTAATGGGAAGCAGTGGTTAACATTTTAAAAGAGGGAGCTGTGCCTTAGCACTCTACCAGCTCATCTTGTAGTGCGCATTACTTCTAATACACTTGGAGTAGGAGGGAGAAAAAAAATGAGCACTTCCTGCTGAAAGCCAGTAAAATCTTTTGTGAGATACTGCCAAGTATCTCACTTGTCGAATTTAAATAGAATTGATTGACTATTGATGATGGCTGAAGTGCTTTGGTTATCGTGTAACGAGGAAGACATCTACTATTTACCTTATCGATGGAAGGAAATATATGTTAATGTTTTGGTATAACAGTGTAATTTAGTGAAAATGCAATCAGAACAGTTTATTGGTTTTTATCCCTAATAACACATAAAATCACCTCAAAGAAGATTTATATAAAGTTTCTCACGTATGTTCTTGCATTGAGCGGAGCTCTCAGTGGAAAGAAAAGATAAATATCTTGCTGAAGTCCCCCAAAAGATGGTTTCTGTTCTTAAGCAATTTTAGAAATTTTTTGGTTGTGAAAGCTGATTGTTATTCAGATAAGTCGAGTTGTACGTATAGGCACAAATAACTTATTTATTGAACTCACAAAGACAAATACATTTTAAGCACTCGAATGTCTTGCTGAAAGACAGCTGTTCAATCAAAGAGCTGCCTGTGTTAGGAATGCGTGCACAGGATGCTTGCCGTGACTGTGTTTCTTCATGTTCAGTTGAATTAGACTAGTGAAGCTGGTTTGTAACCTCAAACGCAGGTTTCAGGCTGCATCCCTGAATGTTTTTTTCATCCTTAATAAACATGATCTTTAAGAGATCAAACCTTGAAAGGCTCCAGGGCTGCTGTGGACCTGAAAACCGTTTGAGTCCTTAAAAGCTTCCTGTCCAGAATAGAAAGTGATAGGAGGCTGTCACAAATTAATTGGTTTGATGCTTCAATTAAAAACTGATTATTATCTGCCTCTGCTAGTCATTATGGTTGATTTCATTTGGTCTCCAGACATTCTGGGGAGGAACTCTAGGTGGAAATGTTCTCCTGTAGTACAAGGAGAGGGGGTCAGCAGATGCCAACAGGCTTGGCAGTCACTGATTCTCCCCTTTGGATGCATTTTATTCATAATGTAGCACGTTAGATTAAAATGAGAAGTTTCTGCAACACAAAGCTAGTGCCCTCTTTGTCATAGCCCTCAGCTAGGCACTGGGTACTCAGTTTATAATTTCTATGCTGAAATATGTCTGTAAGTCACTTCCCATTGGACTAGTTTGCTGATAAGAACTAGAAGACCTGTTTAGCACAAAAGCTGGTATTTCCCAAAGAGCATGCATTGTGCTTTAGGGTACATGTGATTTAGGAAAAGTGAGGAGAATGTGAGAGACAGGTTCAGTCTCTGGAATCAGACTTAGGCACCTGAATGCTCCTTGGTGATTCCTTCCTTCAGCCGTGCTGTTTGCTGTGTTATGATTGGAATCTCCCTGCTCCTTTATTTCCTTCCATTCTTTCTTTGTTCTTTTCTTTCATCCTTGCCTCCTTCTGTCTTTCTCTTTTTGGTTAAACTGTTTTCTTCAAAATGGAATACAGGCTAATTTATAGTTATTTCTTAGTTGTCAACCATAATTTATTGTTAAATAGGATATAGTCTTACAGTGTTAACATTATTATGTTTGTTCTTGAAATTTTTAATACAAAAAAAAAATGCCCAGTAGAATGAGTTTGAATTTTGGGGGAGTCATCAGGTGATCCTTGTTTTCTGGACTGTGGGTTTCTCTGGAGTCTGGCTGCAGTGGCTCTGGCCTTTGTTTCTCTGAAGCATGAAGAATGGATATTTGGTTGCTGGAGAACATGAGTTGCCTTTGAACATGGTTATTTGCATGAAGTTAATGTCCTCTCATTGTGCAGAATGGCCAATGTAGTCAAGTTAAAATGTTCATTTTAAGCAAATAGTTGAGTCAGTAGTCAAGGAAAACTTCATAAATTAATAATTCATTTCAGGAAACTGTCATACATTCCAAATCATCACACATTCCAAACTATTTTTAAATGCTATATTTTTTAAAGTGATGTCTTTCCACAAACCTTACTACTAAAGCATTCTTCAATATCTTTGAAAGAAAAGTCTTGGTTTCAAAATCTCCCAAGAGAGTCTAAGTTCTTGTCATACTGAGTAAGTAGAAAAAATGCTGGATTTGACATTGGAAGACTGTAGTTCCACTTGCGTTTCTTTCTAGTGGCATTGTTAGTATGAATAGCTGCCTTATGATTCTAAGCATTTGTATTTCCTCACTCTGCTCTTTTGTTTAAAACTTAATCAGATTTAGAATCATCTTTGGGAAAAAAAAATCACCTTTGGAAAAGGGAAACAAAATTTTCAGATGTGTTTTAACTCTCAGGCATTGTGTGATTTTCTACAAGAAACAAACACATGTTAGAGTACAAGTAAAACTTCCATATTGGCACAGATTAAGTGCTATAGGAAAATCAGAAAAGGCTCATTGTGTGGGACAGTGAAGTTTGTGTTGAAATTTGAACTGTTCCTCAGCAGTTGTGTTGACAAATTAGAGGTAAAAGAACAGAGCAAAATATGTGTTGATAGCAAAGTTTTAGTGTAATCCCTGGTTTTAAAGGAATTCCATATTTTTCTTCTTGTGTGTGCTCACAATGACAGATAAACCACTCTTGTTTTTGGTTGCACAGTTTCTATGATTTCTTTGCAGAGATGTGCTATGAAATGTTGACTCAGTGGTTTGGTCTGTGAAGTTGAACACAAACCTAATGCGGTGTTTTAGTCTTTACACTAGGTGTTACCCGGGAACACTGATAGTCCATTTATCTTACTTTATTTTAGTGGCTTATATTAGCTGTAAGTTATTTTCATCACTAAATTAGAAGGAAACTAAATGGTAGATGTTAAATGACTCATGGTTTCGGATAAAATTTTAAAAGCTTCATTGAAAGAATTATGTGCTCTTTTGAGAAAATATGAAGCCCGCTAACATTTGAGATTAGAATAAATTTTGTTGCTTTTGTAAATGTACTCCCTAGTTAATGTTAAGAATAGCTTCAGTGGTTGCAGGAATAAGTCAAATACCATTTCCTTCCCCAGAGCTTCGGTGTCATTGTCAGTATATACTGTGAGTATATCTTCTCTAACAAAATGAGTAAGACTAAATGCAAATCTAGAAACCCAGGCTAGAAAACAGATTACATTTCCTGTTGTTGCAATAGATATAATAGACATAGTATCAAATTGTCTATAAAGAGAATTGTCTTTATAAATATCATAACCGAGTTTCAGCATAATGGAAATAGATGCAAAAATCTAAGATTCCCAGCACATTGAAGTTTCTAGGTGTAATACTATAAACTTTTTGAAATGGATTCTAAATTGGGCTGCATAAGAGGATTTTGTGTCTTCTTACCGGCTCATTCTATTATAATGCAACTATGGCTAGCTGCAAGCTATCTATCCAGTAGCCAGCATGAAGGGAGATAATTAGCATACAAACGGTATTGCTCCCAGTGCACCATGGGAGTCAACAACAGTGACTTGTAATGTATGTTGATGTTGAAATAGTGGGCTTCTTTTATTGTTAACAAGAAAACTCCTTTTGGACTATTTTATTATCTATTTTTTTATATATCACTATATTTTATGTTTAAATTATTCTATGTTTCTATGTAACTGAAAAAAATATATATCTATAAATATACATCTGTGTATGTATCTATCCTCATGAGGTAGTGCTTGTCACCTGTTGGTTAAGCTGGTAATTATGGATTGGGAATGGCATCCTTTTTATGTACAGTTAATGCTAAAATATTAGATTTTCACATTAGTAAATTGGTGACTATGTGCTGATGTTAAGGTGATTTTGTTTGATATTTCAGAATATAATGATGCATGTGAATTTTTCCTTATTAAGAGTTTTGTGGTCTTCTGAAGCAGAGAATGAAAACCTTGATGACCTCAGGTGAAATAGTCTGTCAGCTCATTCAGCAGATGTTTACTAATTCTCTTATGTTCACAGTGCTATATAGAACAACAGTACAGGAGTGTGTCACTAGGTAATTTAGAATACAGTCAAGTGAGCATTGGCCTTGGAGTAATCTGTAGAAGTTGTGCTGAGAGTATGTATACGTGAACAATAGACACATGACTTAGATCATAATTCCAGCAGTTCAAGTGAACACAGTAGTAACACAGTGCAGGCTGTTCATTTGAAGGCAGGGTGAAGCCTGAACCACTGATACATTCTGTTGGTGATCAAGTAAGGGAAAAAAGATCTTTTAAATTGGTGTCACTAGTGATTTAGTCTATAAGGAGTATAGCTTAAATAGCTACTATTTAAATATTATTGATATTAAATTGCAAATATCTATAATAGTTGGCATTATGATTCCTATTTCTAGAAGTTAACTTCAGAAATCTGCTGATATGCATCGTATACACACATGAAGAAATAGATTACTTGAGGGTTCCATGTCTTTTAAGCAATTTGTGTTTGTATTTAAAATCTTTATATACAAAATCACCTAGTGCTGGGATAAACATAATAACTTTACCCACGTTGTGGAATAATAATGAACAATAAATAGGAATGAAATGCTGATGTATGATATAAACTGAATCAGGCTTGAAAACATCGTGCGATGTGAGTAAGACCATAAATAAAAGGTCATGTGTGGTTTGCTTTTACTTATGTCAAAGCCCAGAGATACAGATCTATACAATATGAAAGTAGTGTGAAGTTTACCTTACACTAAGAATGGGGCTGGTGAGTAGGTATCAGTGACCAGGAGGAATCTTTTGGGGTGGTGAAAGACTTCAACCATTATATTGTGATGCACAAATCTGTATATTTATGAATATTTTCTCATAGTTCAAATAAAAGGAATAAATTAAATGGTACATATATTACTTAATAAAGTAGCTCTCTCCAAAATAAAACTCTTACCAGAGTAGGTATGGAAGTGACTTCATCTGTGTGTTTCGAATCAAGAGCTAATGTCAGACTCAGTGGTGAAAAACCAAGTGCTTTTTCCTTTATGCTTGGATGCAAGGCGGAAATGTATGCTGTCATCAGTTCTAAGCAATTATAATAGAAATTCTAGCCAATGGGGTAAGATGAGAAAAAGAATAAACAAATATTAACATATTGAGAAGAACAAGACTGTTTAAACACATATATTGATTTTTAAACAAATAATGAAAATTCCCTTAAGGATTTACACAGTACTGGAAAATGCTTACTTTGTCATTGGCAAGAAGATAGTGGAATGCTATAATTCTTCAAACATCATGATAGGAAAATCTCCAAGTTGCATTGGTAAGGACAAAAATGCAGTTGTATTGAGTCAATTATGGATCAGTTGATTTGTTCAATAGGTGTGTATTTGGATCCTCTTCTGTGTTAAGTACTGGGCTTGGGCTTCAGTCATATGAGAAGGGGACAGATTATAAGATTACAGACAAGCGTGTGAAAACATTTGTAAACAACTCAGAGGAACAAAATGCATAATGAAAATTTGTGTTAGGTATGTGTAAGTTGCAAGGTTTAGTGATAAGGATTTTCCCGTGAGGGTTGGAGAGGACGGAAGATTTCTGTGAAATATGCCTGGTACCAGTGAACACACAGAAGATAAGTTTTTATTAATAACAGATTAAGCCATCTTTTCCTGTCTCACTTAATGTTCCTTCCTATGTAGCAAGCTGAAGGAGTGTGTCCTGTTTTATATCATAGTAACTTCCTCCTGCTGTTTTGATATTCTCACTCACTTGGACCTATTTCCATTATCATTCTCCGTATTTCTCTAGCTTCCCATAATAACAATTTAATCATTCTAAAGCCTAGGGATCCACAGGTAGTTAAATGATATCCTTATTCATTCAGTCAAGTCACGTTGAAGCCATGCTTACATGCAATTTTTGGTTGTTTTGCCTAATTCTGAACACCATAGCATCTGTAATGTGAACATAGTTATGATACAGAAAACACAAATTAAGAAGTCGAAGAGCTTCCTGTAAGTCCTTTGCACCTAAGGTTTATACAATGTGGGAAGCAATGTTACACAAGAAATGAGAGAAGAAGAATAAGACTAAGTGCTGTGTGGGTGAAAGGAAAAGGAATCACGTGTCCAGGGACTGGAAAAGACTTGAGAAGGTAAATGTCAAAGAGCTTTTTCAAATATGGCATTGCATTCTGAGTGGTAATGCTTTTTAAAAAATATTTACTTATTTTTATTGGAAAGGTGGATATAGAGAGAGGAGGAGAGACAGAGAGGAAGATCTTCCATCCAGTGGCTCACTCCCCAAACAGCTGCAACGGCTGGAGCTGAGGCAATCCAAAGCCAGGAGCCAGGGGCTCTTCCGGGTTTCCACGTGGGTACAAGGTCCCAAGGCTTTGGGCTGTCCTAGACTGCTTTCTCAGGCTACAAGCAGGGAGCTGGATGGGAAGCAGGGCTGCCAGGATTAGAATTGGCACATATATGGGATCCTGGTGCGTTCAAGGCGAGGACTTTAACCACTACGCTATCACGTTGGGCCCTCTGTAGTAACTCTTTTTACTGTGATCTTAAAATATCCAGTAAAGTCAGATAAGTCTCAACAAAGTTTGTGTAATTAGATTTCTCCCACAGGTTGGAAGCAAAGTTTATTTCTGTTTTAGATTGGAGCAGCAAGGCAAGTAAGGTGGTTGGTACAGGCCAGAAAAAGTGGCTATAGCATCCATGAGGGTCTTAGTTGTTCTTACTTGAATCTTTTCCATGAGCGGCTTAGACTGTCTGATGTACTTAGTGGTGCTTTGGATACATTCCTTCAGAAAGCCCTTCCAACGAATCATTGAATATATCTTAAATTGAAACAAGTCCATTGCCCTGTTGTCCCCTTGGAAGCTTCTGTGTACAACAAGAGAAGAGCATTGCAGAATATTTTCATGATCCTTCTCACAGGATACTACTTAAATGTCTGTCTTTGGCAGAGAAAGTCTAACCAGCCTCATAGAAACAGGATATATAATATCAGTGATTATACTTAATAAAGTTAAATTCTACATGTTATTAAAAGATGGTTATATAACCAGCAGAACACGTAGTAGTGGTGAATAAAAGGGAGAAGTGGATTGAATCACTGCCCTGCTGGACCTGAAGCTTCTGTTCATTCATTTCTGTAAGATCCTATTTTGGTTTTATGGAGAAATTAGAAGAATAAATGCTGATTGGAAACAGTACTGTCTGCCTCAGAAAAAAGAGGGTTCAGTGGTCATGTTTAAGTGAACTCAAGGGGGCGTGGAATGTTTGGTTCAATGGAAATTAATAGTTTTTAGTGACTGCTTTAGTATGTGGATCATAATCAAAAGTTTTTTCAGAACTAATAGTAGAATACCACATAGGTTGTTATATTTTTGGTGACTGTAATTGTTTACCTGACCCTGTGCGCCAAGAAAGACCATATAGATCATATCATGTCCAGTAGTAACTTTATAAGAAGTGCTAATGAATTTAGCCCTGTATTGCCTATTATCTTGCGTTTAGCCCTTTGTTCCCTATAGCTTTTGTATTGCTATTACTTTTTCTTGATTATCTGGGAGGACTCCCATTCACTGTTAATTGGTTGCTGTATAGTCCCAAACAGTGTGGTTCTAGATGGTGAATATTTACATCTTATCATCATTAAAAATAGTTTTAGACATAAGGTACTTTAAAAAAATATTTTTATTTTATTATTTAAAAATATTTTTATTGGAAAGGCAGAGACTACAGAGAGAAGCAGAGACAGAAAGAAAAGACCTTCATCCTCTGACTTACTCCCAAGAGAACTGCAAAGGCCTAAACTGAGCTCATGCAGAGCTGGGAGCCTCTTCCAGGTCTCCCACACACGTGCAGCGTCCCAAGGCTTTGGGCCATTTCCTTTTCCAGGCCACAAGCAGGGAGCTGGATAGGAAGTGGAGCCACCGAGACATGAACTCACCCCCAAATAGGATAACGCTGCTTGAAGGGAGGGATTAGCCAATCCAGCCATTGTGTGGGCCTGGCATCTATTTCCTATGAAATATTTTTGGAATGGAAGAAATGGTGGGTTTTTGAGCATTTGGTTTAGTTGGACCAAAAACTATAGAAATGATATTTCCAGTTGATAAAGAAGTTATTACGCAATTATTCAGGTACTGGCTCTTGAATAGCGTCTTGAATAGCGTCTTGATCTCCCGGTGTGTTATTTTCCTGATAATGCAAAAGAGCAGCAATAGGGTTTTTCTTTTCTGTCTACTTTATACGGTGTTTGATGATAACACTAGTGTAAATAAACTTGTATATTCAGTGCTTAAAGAAATGAAGTCTTCCTGTGTAAAGTATAAAATTAAAAGGCACTGGAAAAAATAGAGTTACATGAGATAGAGGCCATGACTGTTCTAAACTCAATGGAAGTCTTGTACCAAAAAGAAAAATTGAACCACTTGAAAACTTGAAATCCATTTCTTTCTATTGGATTTTCACTTTCATTAAATAACACTTTCCTTAAATGTTCATATGATATGAATTTTATTTTCTAGGTTATGAAACCAAGATAATAATGTAAATCAGTCTGTTGTAGCTTAAAGTCTGATTTAATGGAAGTCTTGGTTGATAATGTTCATGCAGTGTTTTAGACTGGAATTGAAAATTGTTGAGCAATTCTTTAGTTTTCTGTAAGCACTGATTTTGTTCTTTCCTTTGCAGTTATGGCTGATTTACATGAAACAGTCAATGTTTTACTTCTTTTTTAAAAAAGGAAAAATTGACCTCTTCAAGCACTTCTCCTCTATGTTCTTTGATTCTTTCTGGATCACTGTCAGAGGAAAATTTAGAGATTAAATAGTTAAATGCTAGTTTGCTTTGGGGGTGATCCACTATTAATGTGTTCTGATAGTACCAGGGGTTATCGTTCTGTGCCTAAATCTAGTTTGCTGGAAATAAATTATGTTTTTCGTCTCTGCCCGGCGTTCCTGTTTGGCCAGTTACAGAATCTAATCAGATTTTCTGTCATTCATTTTGCAGTGATGGAGCATTTTCCTAGGTGTTTTTGACTTAAGTCAGATTCTCGGAGCTTTTTATCTTTAATTTCAATTTCATGTAGCTGGGAAAAACTCCAGGGCAGTTTAGCTTGATTTCAAAACTTTTTTTTATCCTATTTCAGTAATAGGTTTGAATACATCTTAGGGCTTCTACATGGTAGCTTCTGATTTTTAGAAAGGGTTTTTCTGGTGGGTTTGTTTTCATATTGACTCACTGTCATGCCTTTACTCATTTTTTTTCTAGTTTTTATTATTCACGGAAGCCTTGTTTACCTGCCACAAACACATTTTCTTATTTGTTATTCTTATTTAACCAAACTAGTCTCTTTCTTCTTTGCATCTTCAACTCTGTTTTAAACTGTTCTATGGATTTAAGCCTTTTTTTTTTTACTACAAGTGAAATTTAAGATTGGCTTCATATTTACTATTAGAATATAAATAATACTGTAGTTGCTACTTGTTTATTTGAAAATCAAGACTACAAGGCTGGAAATGGATGCCAGCATCACAGGTAGTGGCTTAACACACTGTACCGCAATGCTGGCTCCTGTGGTCACTGTTAGTCACAGTGATAGTATTATTTCCTGAATTCTCTTTCTGTCCCAAAGACTGTCTACATTCCTCTAATGTTAAAATCTCCCATTTCTTTAAGTCTGATCATCTTTAGTCCCGTGACTTCCACTGGAATGCAGGAGTTTTGGTCACATGTCCTGTGTGTTGTTGTAAGTGGCTTCCATGTGCTGCTCTCTTCAAGGAGACTAAGTTTGCCTTCTCTGGGGTTCAGCCACACAGAGATAGGGAGCTCGAGGTGAAGTCTGACTCGGTTGGTTGGAATGTCACCTCAGATAAGCTTGGTTTGTTTGATAGATTCTTCATTTATCAACTCATTGTTTTGGCTTAGAATGGTAGGGTGGACATGCTCTACAAGATTTCTGGATGTGTTTCTCTTTTCTTTTAAAGATTTATTTTCATTGGAAATAGTATATATATATAATCGATATCATACATAAATATATGTTTATATATGTATATAAATATACATATCCATGAAAATATATTTATGTATTTGTAATTATGGATATTTATAAATACATGTCTAAATATAATAAATATGACTATGTATTAAATAAAACATAATATATAAATATAACATAAAATATGTATGTTATTTTATATATTTTATATAATGTATATATATTTTAAAGATTTTTTTTTTTGTTGTTGGAAAGGCAGATATACAGAGAGGAGAGACAGAGAGGAAGATCTTCTGTCCGATGATTCACTCCCCAAGTGAGCGCAACGGCCGATACTATGCCGATCCGAAGCCAGGAGCCTCTTCCGGGTCTCCCACGCGGGTGCAGGGTCCCAAAGCTTTGGGCCGTCCTCTGCTGCTTTCCCGGGCCACAGGCAGGGAGCTGGGTGGGAAGCGGGGCTGCTGGGATTAGAACCGGCGCCCATATGGGATCCCGGGCGTGCAAGGCAAGGACCTTAACCACTGCGCCACCACACCGGACCCTTATATAATATATTTTACATGTACAATATTATATATAATACAATCTGTATATTATAGATGTAAATATATATTGGAAAAAATATATACAGAGAGAGGAGGAGAGACAAAGAGGAAGATCTTCCCTTCCTTGATGCACTCCCCAACTGGCCACAGCGGCCAGAGCTGAGCTGATGCAATTGAAGCCAGGAGCCAGGAGCTACTTCCAGGTCTCCCACGTGGATGCAGGGTCCCAAGTCTTTGGGCTGTCCTGGATTGCTTTCCCAGGCCACAACGGGGGGGGGGGGCGGGAGGGGCTGGATTATAAGTGGAGCTGCTGGGACATGAATCAGCACCCATATAGAATCCTGGAGTGTGTAAGGATCCCTTTAGCCGCTAGGCTGCCGCGCTGGGTGCTCTGTTTGTGTTGCTTGTGGATGCCTGAAGTTCTGCTTTTCTGAATGTTTTGTTTTTCTGTGGTTGGGTGAGCCAGGTGATTAGTTCTGACCAGTAAGTTGTGATACGAGGTTACGGATGTGAATAGTGTACAAGTCTGCAGAGCTTGGTTTTTCCCCCAACATTAAGGTCATCCGTGTTAGAGATAATGCCTGTTCTTTCAGGACGATTGAAGTTTCAAAAACTAGCGCTGACCGTCACTGACTGATCCAGGACCACCAAGTTGCATTAGCAGGAAATAAACCTTCCTGATATAAGCTACTAAGGGTAAGGAATTGATTGCTATTGCAGCACATAATTTACCCTATCGAGACAGATGCCTGTGTTTCTCAGAGGCTCCTAATAGGACTTCTTACCAACTTTTTCTGTGTCACAGCAGGTGCATTTTTGTTTGTTTGTTTGTTTTGGTCATATGCACTTTAGCTGTGTGTACGTATTTCACTGCTAGTTATGGAATGACCGGTAATCCACCCTGCTGTTGAATTCCTCCATTCTTCTATACATATTCCTTGGACTGAATTTGAAATATATTCTCGGAAAGCTGTGTGTGTGTGTGTGTGTGTGTGTGTTTGGCAGTGTGGCGCCTTTTGTGCTTCAGGAAACGTTATGGAATCTTTCCACTTCTGAAAATGTTTGAGCAACACCTCTCTCTGCTTGGCCAAAGGAGGGCCACAGCCATTCACTTTATAAATGAGTTAAAAATAGTGAATGGTGTAGACTTTGCTCAAATAATCATCTGGAAATCCACATACAACAATGGTTTTACGATGTGTATCAGCAGTTGTGTCTTCTAAGTGTCACTGTATATGGTCTCATAAAAGCTCCTTCAGGGTTTGAATTGAGGAAATTACAACAAATTCCAGGTCCAGAATTCCTATAATTGGTTATTAGCTATGTTGACCACTTAAGTTTAAAAAAAAATATTTACCCACAAAACAGGTTTTTTGAGCACCTTGAGAATTCAGTATGGAAGGCTTACTACTTTAGTTAAAAAGGCAAGGTTTCTTGGCAATGACTGTTTGGTTTTTCAGCTTTGGAGTCTCCTCCGAAACTAAAAATATGCCCTATTCCCTTTTAATACCCTGTTCTAAGATCCGTATTTTAAGATATTGTCCAGAGAATTACTGAAGTATAGTTTGTATTGTGCATGGCTTTGTATCAGTATTGTGTTATGCATAAATGGTGTGAATTCCTTGACTGCCCATCAAAGCTTTTTCCTGTTTGGCAAGTGTGGTTAAGTGGAATTTACTGAAGATATTTAAGTATGTTAAATGTGTTTCTCCTTGCAATTTTTGGCAAAGTTGTACTAAAAGCATTGCTATCAGTCACAGCACATTTCTTCTGAAAGATTGCTTCAGCTTAGAAAGTTCGTGAATTAATCTTTCATACTAATTATGTTATAAATAGTCTTCACTTTGGGATTTGTGGAAGGAAAGAATGAAGGTCTTCAAAAGTATAATATATAGTATCCATTAATAACTTCAGATGATGTACACTGTAAAATATTATATTTAGTGAAAACATGAAATACTGAGTTGAAATATTAAATAAATTTAGTTAGTAAACAGATCTCAAATAAGCATGTGTTCTATTTTTTAGCAGCAATCACAACTTTGAAAGTATTATTTTACTCAGTCTATTCTCTTTCACAGTTCTTCATATAATAATATAATCATATTTTAGAGACGTAAATAAGTTAGTAAACAGAAGTAGAAGTTGTCATACAAATATTTTTGACCTAGCTTGTCTTTGGGGACGGTCTGATTAACATCTTATGATTTTAAACAGAACAAATTTTTTATTAGATTAAGAAAGGATCATTTTAAAACTCTGTTCAGACTGAAGTGTCCAATGGCTGAAGATTATTCCCAATTGTAAGTTCATCTATTCTAAGTAAAACTAGGTAGCTAAGTTAGATCATTCTTAGCAGTAAATGTTACTTTGTAATGTGTGTAGAACATGGCATATTACCTACTGATGATTTAATGGCAGAACTGAACAAAACCGTTGTCTAGGGACTTTATAAAATCCCATCCCTTGTTTTTATAGCCTGCATTATTGGGACATCTACTAAGACATCTTACGTGAGCTTAAATGGATTTGAGACAATAAAAAGAAGGAAGTAAAAAATTGCATTATCAGCTGTAACTAAGCATATACCTCTTGTAGCGAGTAGAAGAGTGAGTTAATCAACATTGAATTTATGTTTTTCAAGCTTTGCTGTACGTATTTGAAAAGCAGAGTGACAAGAGAGGAAAGACACAGTGAGCAATCTTGTTCCTGCTCCTCTGGTTTGCTACTGAGATGCTCAGATTGAGCATGGAAACTTGGAACTTCTGTCGTGTCTTCCACATGGGAGACAAGGGCTCAAATACTTGTACCACATTCTGTTTCCTTTCCCAGGAATATTGTCCGGGAGGTGGTTTGGAAAGGGAATGACTGAGACCAAAGCAGCATTCTTTTCTGGAATGCCAGTGTCACAGGCTGATGTTTCACTGCTCTGCCTCAAGAGCAGCGCTTCTGAAACTCAAACACTAATGAGCAAGAGTAGGCCATCTGATGAATAAATACATCAATTAGATGTAAAGTATTTTTTTAATTGACAGTGGCGTTTTTTCACTGTTTCCTCTTTCCAATTTGCTTGTCCACATTTACCGTTTTATTTTTGCATAATATACAATGGGCTTTAATTACCTATGCACACTTTCATAGACTTTGTATTGCTTTTTAATTAGTTAATTCAGTCTAATCTTTTATCAAATTAGACCATGGGCTTCTTTAGGACAAAACATTATGGATTTCTTTTGCGTGTCTGAATCCTAACACCCTTGAGTGTTCAATCTTCTCCTAACACCTTTGAAAGACTATCACTATAATGATGGCATTTAGGATACTCTTCCATCATGGCAAGTGTTTTGCAAAGTGATAAGAGGAAATCATGACCTTTTACTTGTTTCTACCTTTAGAAAGCCTCAAGTTGTATATATTGAATAAAATACTTGGGTAAGATGATGATACTATGAAGAATAATACAATATTCTTCCGGATCATGAGAAACTATTCCATGATATGTTAGGTACATCCTCATATACAATAATTGTGACAATAAGTAAGTTATTATTAGGCTAAGGATATTCTTGGTACAAAGGAAGAACTATAAAAAATAAGATACTTTATGAAAATTGAGAGAAAGCATTTATAAATGAATGCCAGATGATATTTTTCTGGTTTCAAGTAGTTATTCTTTATATTCTCTACAATCCTCGCAAAGGCAATATAATCTGAAAAGTTGATACAATTTTTAAAATGTTAGGACCATCAAAGAAAAATTGAACCAACATACGCCCTAAAGGTATGAAATTTCAAGCATTTTCCTTTAGACTTTGCTAAATGTATATGAAGTAGAAAGCCTACAAGTGATTTGTGTAATTTCATTTTCTAATTTCTTTCTTGGATGATTTACAATTAATAGTATGCTAGATTCAGACAAGAGAAATCAAATTATGTTCAGTGATACCTTATATAATACTGCTTAAGTTGATATGGATACGGTTTTGTTAAAATATATGTGCTGTCAGAGCATGCTCAGTTAATGTCTTTGTACAGAAAGATGTAAAGCAATGGATATTCTCTTGAATATCTTCCATCTGTGAATGAATTTTGGTACCGTAGAGAATGTCCATCTTTTATTCAGAAGTAGAGATACATACTGCAGTGTAGTTCTATTTCATGATATACTTGCCTCCATTATACAGATCCTCTAGATAAATATATGTATACACATGCTCATCTGCATATCTGTTGATCTTGTATTTTGCAGGAGGGTTGCCTTGTATCAGAGAGAATATATGATATTTATTCTTTAGGGACTGACATATTTCACTTATATTAGCTATTTTAAGTGATCGAGAGATTATTTAAATTATATACGCAGGTTATGTTCAAATGCCATGGCATTTTGTATCAGGGACTTGAGCAGTCAGGGATTTCGGAATTTTCAGAGGATTCTAAAACCAGTCCTTCATAAACATCCGATGGTATCCTCAGATGGCTTGACGTGATCCATGAGATGTTACTAGAATACAAATTTATGTGGTTAGTACTACAGCCAGAATATCTAACATATAACATGGGATGTGTTACACACCTAACTGCTACTACACTGATGTTTAAGGATCACGCAAATATAATGCCTAATCCAACTCCACCTCATCAAGGAAGGCTATGTTAAAGAGATGATATGTATGCTAATAATTGAAAAGCAACAACTAGGTGCAATAGAGGTAAAGGCACAGAGGGTTCCAGTCAATGGAAATGAGAGAGGAGGATCATTATTTGCTTAGGTACATACTGAGTGTGAGGAGACTCAACAGGGCTTATGATTTGGGGAACCAAATATGAACCTCAGTGGAAAGCAGTTGGTCTGGTCAATCTGAATTGCCAGCACCTGGGGAGCCTGTGGGAGAAAAACAAAACCAAAAAACAAGGAAATATCAACTAGTGCAAAAGCAATAACAGTGCGAGTGAGCACGTGATCTCAAACAAAGGTGGGGCTAATAGGATGAGAGGAAAGGCACCTGTGTGTGCTTGTCACAAGAGGGGTAATCTCTGTTTTCTATGCAGTTTCCCTCAAGGATATTATGGTGCTGAGAATTTTCCGGAAGGTCTTTCCTCTTGACAGAGAAGTGGTAAAGTGTTTTATCCCTGGGCAGAAAATTGCAAAGAGGTTTATTTCCTCTAAGATTTCCCATAACCTGTCCGTCATGTAACAGCGAGCCATGGAGTTTGGCATAAGGAGTAGCAGGAAGTGGGTCAGCCCTCACTTTTCCTCACAGCCAGCAGCCTCTGTGAAATGAGCAAACTGCAAAACTGGAGCGGGGAGCGGTGGCTGTGCCTTGACGGTAGCCAGAGAGATGGTATTTGTTAAAGTCTATGACCCTTACCGTGTTCGTTTCAGAGAGCCCTTTGTGGTACAGAAAAAGTGTCACCCAAAAATGTCTTAGCTGCTTAGCTGAATTGAGACAAATTAACAATAGCAGCCTCTTTAATGTTCAGGGGAGTGGAGATGTTATTGAAATGTTGGATCACCAGCAAGTTGTTAATTCCTGGCACTTTGAGAAAATGTGTTAACAATATTTTATTTGGAAAGTATTTTTTCCATATGAAGAAAGATGTTATTTTGCTCTATTATTTGCATCACATTTTGGGAATAGCATCACTGTGTAGATATAAATGCAGATTACTGGAAAAGATTAATGTGAAAAATACAGCTGCGATTTTTGAATTGTCAAGAATACTTCCTTCTACAATGTACTTTTGGAACAATAACGCAGTGTATCCTGCAGCTGTCTACAGATTTTTTGTTCCTAATTATCAAGACATACATAGGAGTTATAAGAATTATAGAACCAGCCATACACAAGGAATGTATTACCTTGATAAAAAATATAGTATGGGAATAAAATTGAACTCATAAAACCAAGATACTATAGCATAATTCATAAAATGAGGGGATCTTTGAAGGAAAAAAAAGCAATTCATCCATTTAAATTTCATACCAACATAAACTTAACTTTTATAAAAGACAAATTTTTATTTCTTACTTGAGAGGCAGATCAGAGGAATGCATGAAGGGAGACAGCTAGAGAGGGAGTGAGAGAGGAAGGAAAGAAGGATGAGATGGAGACATCTTCCGTAATGGCCCACTGCCCGGATTGTCGCCGTCTCTGAGTCTTTGTACGGATGAAGCAGGGCGCGGGAACTTTGTCAGTGCCTCTCCCATGGGTGACAGAATCCGGATACTTGAACAATCTTTCATTGCCTTCCCTGGTACTTCAGCAGGAAACTGAAATGAAAGTAGGTCTGCTGGAACTTGAATTGACATCTCTATGACTTGCAGGTATCACATGTGGTGGCTTTAATGGCTGTGCCATCTCAACTTACCTTTTAATTCCATTTTTCCATGAAATTTTTTTTTGTTTGTTTAAAGATTTGTTTGTTTTTATTGGAAAGGCAGATATACAGAGAGGAGGAGAGACGGAGAGAAAGATATTGCCTCTGATTCACTCCCCAAGTGGCTGCAATGGTTGGAGCTGAGCCGATCTGAAGCCAGGAGCTAGGAACCAGGAGCTCTTCTGGGTCACCCACGTAGGTGCAGGGTCCCAAGGCTTTGTGTTGTCCTCAGCTACTTTTGTTAGGACACAAGCAGGGAGGTGGAAGGGCTGTGGGCTATTGGGACACAAACTGGCGCCCCTATGAGATCCTGGTGCATGCAAGGCAAGGACTTTAGCTGCTAGGCTACCACAATAGGCCCTCCATGAGCTTTTAAAAGTACTCTTGTGTGAATCAGTTTGATTGACTTAATATAGACATTGCCATTGTTCATAACTTTGCAGTTCTTGCCCTTCATCCAGTAATAGGGAAGAGATTGGAAACTTGTGCAAACCCAATCACAAATAGAATATTGGTTATTAGATGGTTGATCCCCTATCTGACAGGCACTGAGAATTTTTTACATTAATGTTGATTTTTTTTTTCAGTGGGAGAGCTAAACTAGCTGTATATGGTAATATAATCCTGGACTCAACAGTAAGGAAGTTGAGAAAACATATATAGAAAATGATTATGTGTTAAGGTTTATTTGTTTGTTATTTTACTGCCTGAGTTAGAGGCCGTAGAGAGGTAGAGATAGGAGACAGAGAGGAGGGAGAGATAAGGAGAAAGAAAATAAGAGAAAAATGAAGAGAAGGAAAAGGAAAGAGAAAGAGAAGAGCATTGGGAAAGAGAAAGAAACTGAAAGAAAGAGGAAGAGGGTTGTCCCACTCCCTGCTTCACCCTCCAGAAGGCTGCGATGGCCTGGTCCGGATCTTTGCTGTGGGTGCAGGGGCCCAAGGACTTTGGCCATTTTCTGCTGGTTTCCAAATGTGCATTCACTAGAAACTGGCTCAAAGTGGAGCAGCCAAGACTAGAACCAGCACGCATACTGAATGCTGGCTTTACAGGTGGCAGGTACCATAACTCTCTGTGCCATAATTTTGGTCCCAGAAAACAGTTGCTAATGAAATTTTTTACATTATAATTTTAAAATAACACTGTTTATTTCTGCTATCTCAGGAATTAAGCAGAGGGCCTGGAACTCAGTAGGTAGTCTGAAAATATTAATGTAGTTAAGAATGGTATGTTTAGTTTTATCTCATTGATTTCTGGCCTGAACTATCATAAAAATCAAAGCAACAGCCTAGAAATACTAGACAATAAATTGTCTTCCAGACATTTTATTTGTATTCTTAGCAGCTCAAGCAATTTGGGACTCTGAATATGACTTACAAGGTGAAAAACAGTAAGACTAGTTGTAATTAGAATGTAGATCAATAAAACTGAGTTGCAGTTGGGCAGGCACAATTTGAAACAATTGCCACCAAAACAACTTTTAACAGCAAATCAACAAACTCGTCACAACTAAAATATCCATGTATACATTGTGACAGAAATGGAGTAAATAAATAAGAAATTCAACTCAAGTTTCTATTGAACAAATAATTTTTTTCTGTGTTGACTTACTCTTCCACTTAGTTTCTCCTTCCTTTCAAAATGATAAAAAAAAGAAATATTTATGATTAACACTGGAAATAGCATAAATATTAAAATCTAAAAATGATTAAAATTAAGGATAATATATGTTAGTTACCAAGTATATATTTTGTAATGCTTGAAAAGTTACTACATGAAGTAATTATAATTTCTCTGAATTAGTATGAGACTTTTCAGTATAAATACATTTTTGTAAATAAAACGTTTTTAATTAAGATTTTATTTATTTTTATTGAAAAGTGACATTTACAGATAGATGGGAGATTGAACCTTCCATCTGCTGGTTCACTCCTCAAGCGGCAACAACAGCAGGAACTGAGCTGATCTGAAGCCAGGATCCAGCAGCCGGGAGTTTTTTCCTGGATTCCCAAATCCTTGGGCCAACCTTTGTTGCTCTCCGAAACCACAGCAGGGAGCTGGATGGGAAATGGAGCAGCTGGATATGAACCAGAACCCATACGGTTTCCCTGCACATGCAAGGCAAGAATTTAGCCAGTGAACTGTCACACTGGGCCCTAATTAAAAATTTTTTCAGGTTGTATTACTGTTGTTCACCCTCCAGTGATCTTAGTTTTGATTTTACATTTGACTTGCTTGTGATTAGCAAACCCTTGAAGTTATGATGTCATTTTTATGTTCATTTCTCTATTGACACTTCACACTTTTTAAAAAGATTTATTTATTTAGTTTTATTGGAAAGTCAGACATACAGAGAGAAGAGACAGAGAGGAAGATCTTCCGTGCAATGATTCCCCAAGCAGCTGTAGGCTACAGACAGCCCACTCCATAGGTGGGGAGCTGGATGGGAATCGGGGCCACCAGGACAACTACTGGTGCCCATGTGGGATCCCGGTATGTCCAAGGCAAGGACCCTAATCGCTACACATCGTGCCGGGCCCATACTTATTTTTAATCATATGAACTGGAGGAGTTAGCTTTAGAAAAGACATTAGAAACAAAAGAATACACTCAGTTTTCTTAGACTAGTTTAAAATATATGTTAGCTTTTTCAAACTATAGAAATACTAATCTTGGGCCCAACACTATAGCCTAGTGGCTGATGTCCTTGCCTTGCATGCGCCAGGATCCCATATAGGCACCAGTTCTGGTTCTGGCTGCTCCGCTTCCCATCGAGCTTCCTGCCTGTGGCCTGTGAAAGCAGTTGAGGATGGCCCAAGGCCTTGGGACCTTGTACTGGTGTGGGAGACCCGGAAGAAACTGGCTCCTGGCCGCAGATCGGCTCAGCTCTGGTCCTTGCTGCAGCTTGGAGGGCGAATCAAGGCAGCGATAATCTTTCTCTCTCTCTCTCCTATTTGTATATCTGCCTTTCCAATAAATATAAGTAAATCTTTTTTTTTAAAGTAATATTATTGTTAAGATATCCCGTGGAAATGGTACAAACTCAAAATTTCTCATGGTTAGCTTTTTCAGCAATTTACAGCAATTAGTAAAAATTATACTTAATTATTATAATCATATTTTTGTACTTTTTTCTAGTTGGAAGGACCATCTGTCTGATGACTTTTTAATCTGTTGCTTGTGGTAACAATCACTGGATTATGATTCAACACTGATTGCTCTTTAATAAAGACAAAAGATTTTTAAAGACTCGATTTTTTTTTTTTTTGCTTTTCAGAGATATGGTTAAATTGTATTTTTGTTTTCATCACAATCCTGGGAACTGAAAAAAGATTATCTACTTTATAGCAATTTCCTTAGTTCTGTGCAAAAGTGAGATACACACACACACACGAGGGCACTTTTAAAAGCATGCTATTTTACATTCCATCTTCCACATGCATTCTAAAGTGCCATCCTATACATATATTAATTTTTAGGAGATTTATTTAGAATTTCAGTTGTTTGATGCTCATGTGTAATGTTGTAGGCGGTTATTGTGATAGTATGTTATTGCGAAGCCATGAAACAGCAAGAAATGGACATGATCTGGGCTCACAAATTTTGGCTTAATTTTCAACTCTGCTTTGGTGGTCTTGTGAGTTTATGTAAGGAATTTAACCTCATTGAATCTCCATAGAAGATATAAAGACTAAAAAACCTGTAATTGAAATTGGTGTGTGTGTATAGAAATGAAACAAAGGACTCTGTGTGTGAAAATTTGTTAAAATTGTACAATGCAACATCATCATTATACAATTATGAAACATCACTGTTTTCCTTCTTGAGTACACAGCAATGTGCTGTATGTGCATCTCATTTACTTTTTAAAGCAACTATAATCCATAGATAATGTTAGTGGCCTGTAAACTACAGAAGAATGTTGATACGTTCTGCAAGGTGGCAAACCCAAAATGGCAATACATTTTCTACAATTCCTTTGCTAGTATGCTTTAGCATATGATTTTATGTTAATCTTACAATTTGTTCTAAGATATTCCACGGGTGAATTGATAACTATTTTGATTATAAATATTTTAGAGTCAGTCACTCGTTTGCAGTAGTACTAGACTTATTACTCTGATGGCTTGTTATCTAGAGGAACACAGATTCACTGTATTTCTCAACTATTGGGGGCTATTTTAATTTTCAGTGCTATACATTTTCAAATTTGGCAAGGATGCTGATATTATTACATGTTAGTGTATTTGAATCCAATTCTTGCTTCTGAGGACGTGACACTGTGTATGCAGTATGCTTAGGCCTTTTTGGATCACACAAAAAAGCTTGTGGTAGGGGACAGGCATTTGGTGCTGCTGGTCATATGCCACTTGGGATGCCTGCAATACTTATCAAAGTTCAGTCCTGACTGGGATTTTAACCCAAGTTCCTGGTTATATCTAGTCCAGGGAACTGAGACTGTATGTGGATTCCTAACAGTCACATGGGAGACCTGGGTTGGGTTCCAGGCTCCTGAATTTGGCACGACCCAGACCTGGTTGTTTGGGAGCACGAATTAGCCAAGAGATGTTCCACTCTCTGTGCCTTCCTCCATCCTCTTTCTCTCTCTGCCTTTGAAATAAACACTGGATTAAAACTTGATAAGTAGGGATTGATGTTATGGCTTGGAAAGCTGAACCTCTGCTTGCGAAGCTAGTGTCCCATCTGGTTGCTGTCGCTGTTGTCCACTTATGAACCAGCTCCGTGCTAATGGTCCAGGAAAGCAGTGGGAAATGGCTTAGGTCCTTGGAACCCTGCACTCAGATGGGAGAAGTGGCAGAAGCTGCTGGCTGCTGGCTTTGCATGGGCTCAGCTCTGTCTCTTGTGTGGCTATTTGGAGAATGAAACAAGGGATAGAAGATCCTTCTTCCTCTGTCATCTCTCTGTAGCTCTTCCTTTCAATAAAAAATAGATTTTCAAAACATGAGAATTGGAAATTACATGTCTTTTGCTTTTTGTTGCTGTTGGAAGAAGCTGAGGCCTTGTTTGATGAATTGAAAAAAAATAGAAAAAATACATTATTATACATCTCAGCCTTAATTTAACTAGTCGGAATTGACTTATTTTTTGAAGGTTCAGTTATCAGTGGCTGGACAATAGTTCATAAAAGGACTCTGAATGGTAATTTATTACAGGTTTGTCATTTATAAATGAGAAAAATATGATTTTGAAGGAATAGGAGCCTTTTACAACCAAATGGAAACTGATTTCTTTAACTCGGTTGAGTGTAAAGTCCCTAGGTGGGGCTGATGCCCTGACATGGTAGGTTACGCTTTGCCTGTGGTGCTGGCATCCCATATGGTGCTGGATGCAGACCCAGACGCTCCACTTCTGATTCAAATCCGTGCTAATGTGCTTGAGAAATCAATGAAAGATGACCCAAGTGCTTGGGTCCCAATGCCCATGTGTGAGACCTGGAAGAAGCTCAGGCTCAACCCTAGCTGTGATCCTTTGGTGAGTGAAACAGCAGGTGGAAAATTCTCTTTTTATTTCTCTCTTTTTCTCCCTCCCTCCCTGTCTCTCCTTCCTGCACTATGATTCTACCTTTTGAATAAAAATAAATAAAACTGTTTTTTTTGTTTCATAAACAGCCTTATATATTATCAAGTTTTCCAAAAAAAGGAAAAATAATGATATAATATGTACTTCTAACATATTGAAGTTTATGATAAAATTTAAGTTATATATGCAATAAATTTTAAAATATTGGACATTTTAAATATCAAACACTTTACTTTGGAAAAATTGATGATATAGAATGAAAAATAGACTCCAAACCTACCACTAACTACTCATGCTGCCATGTTATGTGTGTTCTACATATATATGTATACAAAAACTCATAAAGGTAAAACGATATGGTTTTTACATGAGTGTTATAATTTCCTAAATTCCTACTCATACTATATGCATAATGCAGACTATTAACACATATTCTGAATATCTAATTGCAAATATATAGTTGGACACTACTGGCAGGAACCAAGGCTGGGGGCAGAGCTAGTTGGGGTTATTGGGGTTCACTCCAACTAGGCTGCAGCTCTTGCTGTAATATGTAAGATCCAAGTGTGTACTGAGCTGGTTGGTCTGAGCCACAGCATCCATTGTAAAGAAGGAGCTAGAGACAGATCTGACCCAGCAATTGTGATTACTGGTACATGTGTTGGCTTTTGTGGGTGACAAACTGAGCCAGACCCTTTCCTGGCAAGCACATGCAAATTAGCTCTGGAGTCACCTCAGACAAAGTCTCCATGGGGATTCCCCAATTGAATCTCTACACTCAGAACTCCAACCATGGGGAGAATTGCAGGATTGATGAGCTGGCCGTAGAGTGCATGTTTCAGAACTGGGCCTCCTCAGTGGAAAAGATGGAACAGTGGATGACATGCCTGGGTGCACATGGAGGATGTGACAGCCCATTGAACCTGCAGAGGACATTTGGTACCATAGCCGAAGAAGGAGGGCAGAACAAATTCTACAACTATTCCAGCCAAGCAATGGAGACTATCGGGTGGATTGTGTCAGTCAATGGACATTGGAAGGTTTTCCTCAGACTTGGATTGGCAAGATTGACCAATAGTATTTCAGAGCTATTGAAATCACTGGGTGCTGGCGATGTTGGGAGGTTGAGTGTGGCTTCTTTACTTATCTCCTCTTCTGCCAGACACAGGAGAAAGGAAAAAAAGTGGAGACAGTGGTCTCACCCACTTTCCCCTAGCACTCTGTCCTTCCCACCCTAATCAACTATCTAAACATAATCAAAAATTTAATAAATATATTTAAAAACTTTAAGAAAGGATCTCTAGATGCCTGTCTGCTTGATGTTAAAACTTTAGCATTGTCTAATGACCCTTCTCACATTACTTTCTGTTAAACTCACTGATGTTGAGATGTGGCATCTGCATAGAGCTTGGATTTGGTGGTGTTTGGACAGGCTGTAAAAGCATTTCTTATTTTGGGATTATGAAGTGGCAGTCTTCTGGGGAACAGCACCAGTCTTTGAGTGAGAAGACTGAAGTTGTAACAATGTACCTTATGTTTCTAAGCACCATTTTAAAGTGGAGTACTGTATGCTTTATCCATGTTCCAAAATTAATAGGAGACACATAAAAACCCTTTGTAGAGGTTTTATTGATGTTTTTCAAATTTTTATGAAAGTTAGCTGTGTGATATTAAAGGTTTTTTAATTTCATTTCTCTAAGCATTAATTATCTCTTCCCTATCTCATGGGGACTATTTTGAGTACATTTTGAGTAATGTTGTTGAAAGTGTATAGTGTGCAAACAATAGCTCCTTGAACATAATAGGCAAGTGTAGCAGATAAAAATAAAGAAATTTTCCCATTTCATTGTGTCTATACCCCTTGTGATGTGATTTTGCCATTCTTCTTATCAAGAGCTGGAATTTATTTCCTACCATTTGAGACTCTTTGTTTCTAAGAGTGGAATTCTGAGGGGTGCTATTTCTGACCTAAGCCTTGAAAGTTCTGGAACATTCTATTCTCTTTGTTGGAGTCTTGCTGCCACTATGAAAATGTGCCTGGAGCAATTCTAAGTGAAAAGACGACATTGTGAAGAATCCAGGCGTAGAAAGACCGTTTCTTGCTTGTCTACCATATATCTGAGTGAGGCCAACTGAAAGCTGAGTTAGGTCAAACCAGCAGAGTGAGGCCAGCTGAAAGCTGAGTTAGGTCAAACCAGCAGGTCTTTCTAGGTGATGCTGGTGAAGCTATTAAAGACTCATTAAAAAAAAAAAGAGGGAAGAAAGATTGAACTAGTATAGTGCAAGATGATTTGTGATACATGATGTACTAATAGTTAACTGATAACACATGGAAGAAAGTTAAGCCATGGTGTTCATGAACTCACAAGAGTACATATTTACTTGAAAACGTTTCATTTAATATGGGAGGTGAGTTTTTTGCAACTGTTCAATAAGCTCCCAATGAAAACCCCCCAAAAACAAAGAAGAAATAACTAGAGGGATTGTTCCTATGCTTCAGTATTTAAGACATAACTACATTTGGTATAAGCACTGTTCAGCCACCTAAACTGGGAGATAGCCCCATCCCTGAGAGACATGCATTCTAGATTTTTCTCATGCTTTAGTCATCAACCTTTTTAGTCAGTGGTTCTTGGTAGCAGAGTTACTGTGGTCTCAACACTTTCCGTCTCCACAGGAGGCCGAGTTGTATGTTCTTAAAAGTAGATCTACATAGCTGTCCCAATAGACATTAGCTGAAAGTTTTGGCATGACCTAGAGGAGATAGTAAGGGATATGTCCCAAGAGTATTTATAAAAAATGTTTTAGTTTTCACATTACAGAGTTTTGTTCTCTTTTCTTATGAAAGTTTAGCCAGTTGAAATTCTAGTTGGCCAAGTTACCTTGGTTGGGAGAAATTCTTCAACACAAAGTGGCTGTGATGCATTGGATTAGTTCTGTTCCAATTTGGCATTTTAGCAGTGTTTCTCACTGCGGAGCACACTCAAGCAAGGTGTTTGCATAGGAAGGTATATACTTGTCCAATTACTTTCCTATCCTTGTTATTCACAGTATGGTGCTTTAGAGAAGAGCATGTTTCTTCACTGCAATCTTCTTATTAAATTAACATTATTCTCAAGAAGCTCTAAAGATTGAAAAGCACTCCGGATGTTAAATATCATTTAAATATTACATGAAGTACTCCTCAAGTGTTAACATTTGTAGATAGCTGGGAAAAGAGAAGCAGGTAGGCAATGTCAGAGTAGGACTGAGGGGAAACTTAATGGCAGTCTAAAAAAGTTTTGGAGGCCTTTTTTGGGTAGGTTTTACCAATTCTCATTCCCATTACCATTCTGTTCTTTATGCAGCATGGCATATTTTGCATCCATGGTTTATTTTACTTAGCATTGCATAGTTTCACTTGTCATTTTATGTTGCTTCAAAGCAGATTTTTCTCATATTCTTGTCATGAATTTACTGGTCTCCATATTGTAAGTAGGTGTCATTTTACTTATTAATCAGTCTCTGTAGAGATTTGGTTTTACATTTATGTACATTTGGATGGACTCCTGATTTTGGTAGATAATTAACTCTTGTTTAATCTGCCTCTTTGAAATGATTCAGAATTTTGATATCTGATACATGTTTAATAATAAAACTTACCTTGTGCTGAATGTCTATGTTACAAAGAAACCATTGTTAATTTCCATGGTAGTTCTGTTATTTTAATATTTCAATATTTTGATGACTGTTTCATAGATTAAACTATTTTTGGAGTTTTACTAACTGTTCAAGGCCATTATACTATCTGGACAGTGTTTCTAATTCTAGAATTCAGTCTTTCTGTTATATCTTTCTGTTTCATAGCTTTTGTCTACAGAGAGAAATGACCTTATGGAGTTTTCTTCTATATGTATTGATACTGCTTTTACAGAACAAATTCCACTGAGAAAAACTATGTAAGGAAAGTTATTCTTATATTGTTTGTGTTTGAATTTTTAATTTCTCAGTTTCTTCCATTGCTGTATTTTGCAGCCTTGGATAGTGGATTCATAACACCACTGAATAATGTACCAACAGCTCTACTTTGTCTATTTTCCCTTTAGCCATTATTCTGTAGAAATGAATCCAGTGTTTCCAGATGCTCTCAGGGCAACCTAAACTCATATGTAATTAAGATAATACTTTCATAGAGAGAGTGTGTGAATTTTAGAAATATGGGATGAAACTTTGAAAAAGTTTATAGTTACAAATAGGAGAATCAGCTGGAAAAGCAGAACATTTTTTGTTTAGCTGTGGCATTTGAAGCTGTAGGGTAATTGAGGGAGAATGCTTGAGAAACATTTGTATTGTCTGTTGCCTGCTACAGTAATCTCACTCTTGGAATTATTGGATTTTGGTCCATCATTAGCTTGCTGAAATCAGGAAAATGTTTATAATGAATAAAACATGGAAGGGCATATATTCTTCCAAACTTGAAAATCTGTGTATGGCTTCCATGGATTATAGGAAACTTTCAGTTACTCAGGGATCTATAATATTCTAGACAGGTATTTGCATTCTTGTTCAAGATCTGTTTTACAGAACCTTTGTTGCCGTGGTAGTTTATTGAAAAGGAGATGCAAACAGGAGCTAACAGCATATCAGATACACTTGTGTGATCTCCATCTTTGTGTTTGTGTATGTAACAGAGAGATGAATGCCTGTGTGTGTGTGTGTGTGCATTTCTTCTTCTTGTGCCAGCATGAGTTAAAGTTTCATTTAGAGACTCTTCCCCTAAACCCAGTATGCTGTCCTGCTGTACTTACTACTGTGTTGCTTTTAGCTATCTACTTATTGAACCTTTTGCATTTTTAATTCATTTAAGTTCAAGGAATAGACGTGCTTTTCAGTAATGCTGTGTAACTGACTTGTTTTGTTTTAACTATTACTGATTTTTAACTTTTGCTTTTGAAACTAAATCATTGTAGCACTTCAAAATGAACATTATCACAAGGATTACCTGAAAATACGATGTTGATTTTTTGCCTATGACCCCTTTTATTTTGTATTTTAAGATGTTGTAAGATGGAAATATGCCTTGAAAATATACATGCACCATACTATTTTTAGATTAAATGTGTTACAACAATAATAGATAGTATTACAAGCACTTAGAGGAAGTAAGTGCTCATAATGATAAGAATCTGAGTGTTTAGGGCTGGTATTGCAGCATGGTGGAATAAACTGCTGCTTGCAATGTTAACATCCTATGTTTTATGTTTTGCATCATGGCCACTTTTCCAGGCTCATTTGCCTGCACAGCTGGTGGCTTTTACCCATGTGCAAGATCAGGGTGTGGTTTCTGGATTCTGGCTTCAACTGGAGCCCAGACCTTGATGTTTATGACCACTGAGATAGTGAACTAGTGGATGAAAGGTTGTCTGGCTCTCGGTTGTGTCTCTTGTCTGTTTATCTTTTTCTGAGTTGCTCTATCAGCAAAATAAATACATAAATAGATGTTAGCAATAGGAAACTGAGTATTACTCCAGTTCATTGCTACCATAGGGAGATTCTTTTTGGATCTGAGTGTAATTATATTTTGTTGGGAAAGAAGCCTGCTTGAGACTCGATAAAACACAGTGGTTCTTGTTTACAGATCTGCCTTGTTTAACCAGAACTCCATCGACAATAGAATCATGCAGCAAGTACTGAATATAAGAGGAACTGTATGACTTAAGCATTTCAGACAGCCTAAAAGAAGTCCAATCTTTGCATTGATTTTATCTTTCCCTTTTTCCTGTTCTAAGCCTTTTGATTTATGCATACATTGAAATGTTTATCCACATGTTTGTTTTTTTAGGCAATTGATAAATATATACCAAACACCAATTATATATCATCATTCTATTTAAGAATGAAAAGGAAGACGCATTGTGGTTGAAGATGAAAACCTGTTCCTGCTTTCATTATTTTGTATTCCAGGAATATAAAAATAGAGAAATTATGAAATTGAATATACTATTTGTTTAACTTCTGTTGTGTTGTAAGCCATGAAAGATTATGGAAAGCTACAGATTGTGAAGTCAAGTCTCGTGGGACTTAAGGGAAACCTCCTCAAGGAAGTATCCTTGTATTGAGATGGATGAGCTGGGATTAATTAGAGAGGTACACCACACCAGGGAGAGGAAAGTGAGGCAGCTGCGCGCAGATGAGCAAAGGATCCAAAAAGGCTTCTCTGGCTGGACACAAAGAGTCACAGGTTTGGTTGGTAGAAGTTATTGATGTAACTGTTGATATTGGCTGAAAGAAACCCCTAAAGGGGAGGGAGAGAATAGAAACGTGAAAGACATAGTGGAAAAAGATGTTCCATACTTGGAAGCATTTAGAAAAGGCTGCATTTGTAAGGTGTGGAGCTTACCAGAGAAAGAGAAGGTACATCATTTGCTTTTTAAACTTTAACTTAGCACATTTTCCTTGGGATTTTTTTGTTTTGCATGTTTCTCAGAATTTGGCATTCATTTGAAAGAGCTGCAGAGAGAGAAGGGATATTATATATACATGTATGTGTACATGTGCATATATACAAATGCATACACATATACGTATATACACAGAGACAGAGAGAGAAAGACAGAGAGAGAGAGGGAGAGAAGAGAATGGAGAGTAAGAAGGAGAGCAAACTAGAGACGAAAAGTGCATAAAGAGGGAGGTAGGTCGGAGGGGAGGGAGAGAAAGAGAGAGAGAAAAAGAGAGAAAAACTTTGTAAGAGCTTTAGAAGGCAAATCTCTCTTCTTTTCCACTTAAAATTCCAAATATTCACACATATTAGTGGGACACAAGATAGAATCAGCAACACAATCTTTACAAAAGATATTAAGGAGTGAAAGAATTAGGATCTGTTTACTTTTTTTTAATAAGACCTAGGCAGTAGTTTCCACTATGGAAACAGGTTTTAAGTTTGGAACCTAGAATGTCACCCATTTTGAGTGCTCTTCTTAAGAATGCTAATATAAAATTAGATATATGACTTCAGGAGGAATCTGAGAAGGATCAATGAAAGTAAGTGCATTGAAGTTTCACTAGATTAAAATTTTATATTTACTCAGCCATGTTCTTACTAGCAGTGTGAACTTGAGAAAAAAAATTAACTTCTTTAGTATTCAGTTTCTTTTACATCAAATGGTACTTATCATAATTTCCAGGGATATGCTTGTATGATTTTATAAATATATAGTTTGTTTTGAAAGAAGGAAAAGGCTCCATATTACATATTGAAGAATTAGTTACTTGTGATATTATAATTTTTATTAATTTTATTTTTATAAGACACTTAAATGGAATTATTTGTTAATTTCTTTACTGGCACGTTTCTGGTTAATTTCTTTTGTCAGAAGGCAAAAGAAAAATTGTAAAAGTAAAAGTTGCAGAGAAGGAATTTCAATTATGTTGTTGTATAACATCTGTTCCTTTAATGTGACTGATGTTTCATTTTTCCGTACTTCCTAATACCATTCCTTGGGGGAGGGTAATTGCAATTTTGCAACTTTACAATTCTAAGAAGTTTATTATTATATTTTCACTTCTTCTTTAGATTCTGGATATGCTACACAGAATGTAATCAGATCAATTCTTTCACTTGGTTACAAATATAAGAACAGCCATGCAAGATTAAGCACAGTTTATATAATAGCTTCTTCATACTCATTTGGGATAGGGTAGAAAATCCTGATGCTTAGTGTTAAATCTTTTTTTTTTTTAAGATTTATTTATATTGGAAAGGTAGGTTTAAAAAGAAATGAAGAGGCAGGGATAAAGATCTTCCATCCACTGGTTTACTTCCCAACTGCCTGCAATGGCTGGAGCTGAGCCTATCCAAAGCCAATGGCTGGGCTTCTTCCAGGTTTCCAATGTGGGATCAGAAACCCAGTGCCATGCTCTGTTGATTTCCCAGGCCATAGGAATAGTCTGTTGAGGCAACAGACTAGCCCCACCAGGTTTTATCTTAGCACAACTGTGAGCATATGTGTTTGAGGGGCAGGATGGAGGCTATTTGGAGCTCTTGACCAAGGCAGACAGGGGAGAATACTTGTGTTCAGATGTGTCTGATTATTTTGTTGCTTTCCCTAAATAACTAACCTGTAGGTATTGGTTCAGTTTCATTCCCAACAGAGAATGTCTAGAGTCCACCAAGGATAATTCTCTAGCCGATGGAGAAGGAAGCATAATTTAGCAACGGGGCTTAAGAAGGCAGTGTGGACAGAGAGTAACCTCTGTTAAATTGTTCTTCCCAGTGTCATATTTGATTTACTATCTAAAATCAGGGTAATAATAATTATCTAACAGTTTGTTTTGAAGATGAAATGTGGCAACACCAGGTTACTGCACATTGTTTTGGTGGAATCTTTTTCTCCTTGTTTGTTAATCTCTTTAGTGGATGAATAAGCCTATGAATATAATATAAACTAAAAATATATTGCATCAAAATTTAAAAATAATCTGAAAACCACAAGTGGCCTTTAAAACCTTCAAAAATGTATACTATGAAAAACTCAGAACATTTTGTACCAGAATCAACTTGTAGTTTAATCTGTTTTTTACATGAACTTTTTGATCTACCTGTTATTTTAAAAATAACTGGTAATTCTTACATACTCAATATTTGTCCTATGGTAGCAGTTGCTGGATGAAGTATGTTCATATCATGGGCTTTGTAGTAAACTTGGATCATAGGAATGTTCAGTAACATTCCCAAATGAGCAGGGCAGTATTATAGTGCAGCCAGTTAGGTGTCTGTTCTGGCTGTTGTGTTTCGAATCCACGTCCTTGTTAATCCACTTCAGAAAGTAGCGAATAACCCAAATGCCTGGGCCCCTGCCACACATGTAGGGGACCAAAATCTGGCTTCAGTCTGGCCTAGACTGGGTCATTGTAGTCATTTGATGAAATAAACCTGGAGGTGGAAGATGTATCTCTCTCTTCCTGTCTCTAGCCTTGTCTCTCTGTAATGCTGCCTTTCAGAAAAAACAAACAACAACAAACAAAACAAAAGACAAAAATTTTGAATGAATGTTTTCTCACGGGAGGTGCTGCTTGGAGCTTGTCATCTTACCACTATGAAGATGGGGGTAGAGTTCACAAAGTTAAATGAAATATATGACCCAGAAACAGTTAAACACTTGTTTTTTCAAGTAACAGAATTAGAACTCTTATATTTTTAGTTTAATGAAAGCAATTTGAAAGCATTGTGTTGATCCCAATGAACAATGTACGCCAGAATAGGTTTGTGCCAGTATTTTAGTGTATCAGAGAACTGAAAGATCTTGTGAAAGTTCACAGGATTAATAGATGGCAAAGATGTGATTCAAGCAGGATGTGGCCTATTCTTTAACTACTGTACCAAAGTGTTTTATATATTTTCAGTATACTTTGTAACATCATTCAATAAATTGTTTTCTAACTCTTGGCAAATATCATCTGCCAACACAGGTGTGGGAGTTTCCTCATATGCCCATAGATACTGTAGGTATCTGAACTGCACACTGAAATGCATCTTTATAATGTGGGCTCTTCAGGGCCTGAGTCAGCCCTTTGTAAGCCTTCTTTCCACATAAATTGTTTGATTACATTCACTTATGGTCAGCCAATAAGAAACTTCAGTAGGCTTGTATTTTATTCTTGACAAATAATGGATAGGCTTTATTGCTCTGAGGCATAAAAGGAATACTTCACGTACCTGTACTTCAGAGTATTTGTTTTTTAAACATTAAGTGAAGACTCCCATTGATTAAGTGATTTAAACCCACCAAGTAATTAAAATGCTATTTGGAACAATGTATTTTGATAAAAGACACAATAGGAAAGTTTGAGAACAGTGAGACCAAGTATATGCTAATCTGTTCTTTAGTTCAAAAGTTTTTGAGTTTTAGTTTTCACAATATGGTATGCATGAAGGATGCCAGCTGGTAAAATGCACTCCTTATTTATCATCTATGCCTTAGGGAGGATAAATGAGGAATCCCAGAGAGAAAATGAAAACACATGGTGCACAATGTTATTTTTAAACAATGTAGAACTTCGAAAGTCTAGTGTGAAGTACATCAGCTTATTCAATTTCAAATGCTTACTCGAGAAACAAGTAAAGCAAGAGCATTTTTATATTAATATATTAATTTTTAGATAAAGCATACTTTAAACATGCTTTACCCCACTTGTTAATTGTCCTAGACAAGCAATATTTATATTCTTTTCTAAATCCTGCTGATGGTTTTTCATAAAGAACATGATAAATCTTTTGTATATTTGTTTTCAATTCTGATTCCTTGACAGAGTAAAATGCATATACTGAGGAAGAATGACATTTTTCCCTCGAAGAATGCAGAATGCTGTAAAAATCATTAGGGAAAAATGATGAAATACAGTACAAATTGACTTTTGTTTCTGAGGTTAAATGTTCTTCTCTCAAATTGGTATTTTTCAGAAATTGGATATGTACAATAAGTTTTAATGATTGTCTCACAATCATGCGTAGATCCTTTCTGGTATAAATATCAGTGATTTTTTTCCAGATTTCTAAACTAGATTTCATTCTGTATGACACATTACGTCTTTTCAAAAAAATGAAATTGAATTGACCTTTGTAACTGAGTAGCTTGACTCTTTTTTTGTTTTGAGATTTATTTTATTTTTTATTGGAAAGGCAGATATACAGAGAGGAGGAGAGACAGAGAGGAAGATCTTCCATCTGATGATTCACTACACAAGCTGCTACAGTGGCCAGAGCTGAGCTTAGCCAAAGCCAGGAGCCAGGAGCCTCTTCTGTGCCTCCCACGATGATGCAGGGTCTCAAGCCTTTAGGCCAGGCCGTCCTTGACTGTTTTCGCAGGCCACAAGCAGGAGGAAGCAGGGCTGCCAGGATATCAACCGGCACCCATGTGGAGTCCCAGCATGTGCAAGGTGAGGACTTTAGCCGCTAGGGTACTGCTCTGGGACCAGGAGTGTGACTTTTACATCACTTTCAAATGTCTGAGAATTCAGTTCAACCAGAAGATAGCATACTCTTAGGAGAAAGAATAGTAATAATTTTTCTTCCTTAATCACTTTTGATTTTCTTCTTCTACACCAAGAAACAGAAATTGCCCAGCTAATAAATCAATTAACTAGTTGCAATTTGCTTTAGGATGGCAGTGATTGGTACTGGGGCTATGGAATAAATTGAGTAATCGTTCAGCACAGCTTTACTTTACAATAATTCCCACAGTTGGAGGAAATCTTTATGTGTAGATGTAAGTTTATTTCCAGATTTTTACTGTTATGAGTTATTTAATATGCATGACATATTATGTAAAATGTATTTTACAAATGTGGGAATATTTGATCACATTCATACTTCTTGAATGCAACTTGCTGAAATCCAAGTAAATTTACATGAAAAATCAAAGCATCATCACCAGAATCCTAATTTCCTTTTTCCTTATTCTCTGACATCTTCTTGGGTGTCACTAACCACTCTAAAGAGACATCTTGCTGGATATCAATGGCAGTTACATACTAAATGTACAAGCCATTTTTCACATAAGGGACCTGTAAGTATGAATGAATAAAGATATTTTTCTCAAATATATTATGGGTAAGCAGAAACATGAATTGGGTAGTTTTACAGATGGGTTCCAATTCTATATTAGTAGGATAGAAGCTAAGGATACTTAATGAATAATTAACATTTCATTCAAATATATACAGAAAAAAAAAAGCATTCTTGCTGTGTCCTGTGCCGACTTCTAGTGGCCTTAAGATGCTGTCAGATTTCTTTGTGGGGTTTTTTTGTTGTTGTTATTGTTTGCTTTAAAAAAGTAGTAAAAAAACCCGTTTAAAGGTTCATGGTTTTGATTATAATTCTAGCCCAGCCTCCTCTTCAGTATGTACTCTTGTCTTTTTGGGGCTGTCATCCAGGTTATGTTTTTGCTGTGTTGTAGGAATTCATCCCAGAGCAATCTTGATGTGTCCCATAAAAGCACTTAAGGCTTTAGCTCTCTCTTGTTTCAAGTGTTACTGCAGCACCAAGAACATTAATGCTGAAAATCTCTTCTCTTGACAGCTGGTCTGATATCCTGATTCAGATAAACTTAATGTAAGTGTGAAGACACAAGTGCTGGATTTGCTGCATTATGAATATTCTAAGTACTTAAGATAACAAAGATGATCTGTGGAGATCCTTATTATGTTGAAGTTGTTTGTATTTGTTTGTAGCATCCTTGTTTAGTAGATATACTGATTTTCGTAGATGCCAGCATGATTTTGTCAGTGGTCAGGGTTGTGTCAGTGAAGCCAAGGGGCAGAGACTTCTTCCATATGTCGCAGATGGAAGCAAGGGCCCAAGTATTGGAGTTATTTCCCCCAGGCAATTAGAAGAGAGCTTAATGAGGAATGATCATGAAGTTGGGGTATGAGCCACTGCCCATGTGGGATCACGACATTTGCCGATAGTGTCTCAATGTTGAAAATGAAAATCATTTTTCTGTTAATTGCTCATATGATACAGCACAAGAAATTAGCTTTTTAAATAAAAATATTGTAAAAACGTATCAATTTTGTAAAGGAAATTCTCTTTGCCTGCTTGTTATATTTTTTTATCCATTTTATTATGAGAAGAAAGAGTAAATAAATGCATTTTGAGAACTAAGAAATTTAGGCGTATTTTAAGTTGTTTATAATAAATTTAGAAATGATGCATGTGAATTTTTTTAAAAGTGACAAATTGAAACATTATGTAAGGTTATTCAAGAGATTTATCAAACATTTCAATTGAAAATTATATGTTACAATATAAATGTTAGATATGAATTGAAAGATTTCTTTGTTAACATTTTGTGAAGATAAGACACATAATCATAGGAATGCTGTGCTGCGTGTTTTGGACAATTAACTATCCTCCCAGATGTTAGGTTTTATTTGGGAAGATGGTTTTTATGATTGATTGATTTATTTGAAAGCCTGCGTTACCAGGTGAGAGGGAGTCACACACATGCACTCACAGCAAGACAGAGAGGAGAAGGACACACACACACACACACACACACACACACACACAGGAGAGGAGAGGAGAGGAGAGGGGAGGGGAGGGGAGAGGAGGGGAGGGGAGGGGAGGGGAGAGAATACGGCGGGGAAGGGGGGAAGGGATTCTAACCACTGATTATCTGCTTAGATGGTTCTGATGTTCAGGGCTGGCCAGACCCAAGTGAGGAGCCTGAAGCTTTATCCAGACCTCCAACGTGGTAGGTAGGGCTCAAACACTTAGGCCATCTTCCACTGCTTTCCCAGGCACATTAGCAGGGAGGTGAACTGGAAGTGGAATAGTCAGGGGCAGGAGTTGTTTTCCAGATGGGTGCTGATGTTACATGAAGCTTTTTTTTTCCCCTTGGCTACTGTTCATTTCTGTGGGTCAGATCCTTTACTATGAGCCTGTGATTTCAAAGTGTTATCCCTAGACCCAAAACATATGCATCATTTTGGGCAAATATTAGAAATATGCATTCATACTTACTTCATCAGAAACTACAGAATGGCAGTCTAGGAATCTTTCAAACCCTCCAACTATTTCTAATGCACTTTAACATTTGAAAACCAATGGTTAAAGAATTACAATACATTTTTTTCTTTGTTAATATTTTGAGATTTCCAAGAATTTTAGTGGTGCAGAAATAGCTACTTTAGTTGTAATTGAAGGGAAGCTAAACATTTTTTAGAAGATATTATGCTAAAGGCTAATGATGAAAGTAAAACTTGTACATTGTTAAATTATCTATTTCTTTTGGAAAAAGATGAAATATACGTCTGTCTCTTTCTGTGCATGGGTTGGTATTTGAAAATCAAACCTACGTGTAACTTTATAATAATTACATTGGAAGTGATTACGTTCTCTCTGATTTATAGTGAATTGTTTGTTACAACAAAAATGTTGTCCTAAATCAAGGGAACTTTGAAGGAAATTATGGTATTCAAAAGTAGTTCCTAACTTTAAGGAGAACAGGTCTTATTGGTAATCTCTTTTGAACTAGGTCACTTTCGATATTTTATCTAATTTTTCATAAGTGCTCTGAAGTAGTCCTTATTTCCCCTCTTTATTGACCCAGATGCCAAGGAAAAGAAGCACTGAATTCCTTGCCATAGCAGGTTGGCACAATCAGAACTCAAACTCAAGAGTGGTGACAACAGAAACAGTCTTAGCTCATCGAGCTGCCCTATTGCGGCATAAAGTGCATAGATTCTGTTATCAAATTCAGATCCGTGTTTCTCAACACATTGTTTCAGGACCAACAATATCTGAACAACATACTGAAAAGAAAATCCCTTAGATCCACCCCAGATCTGCTGAAACAGATACTTTAAAAGAGGGATCCCAGAAATCTGTTTGTATAAAGTCTTCAGGTGATTGTGCTGTACTTTAAACTTTGACAGATATTCATCTAGATTCAAGATCAGATTCTGTCCCTTTCTCTAGAATTCAAGACAAATCACAATATGGGGAATGAGATTGTTCATCCAAAAAGGAGGGCAGCACAATCATTGTCTGAGGAAGTTGTATAATTCAGAGTGCCCTGAAGATGCTTCCTGGCCTTAATTTGCAGCAGAAGCCTGGAGGAGTGATTGAAACTTTCTAAGTATGCTTTTAGGAGTTTGATGTCCTCTTAGGAAGATCACATATTAGCTTCTAAATCAACAGCTTTGGATGCTTTGGAGTCAGGAGTGTGTGATTGTGACTTGCTGACTTATGAAAACAAGTTTGAAACATCTGAGTGAAGGCTCTCTGGATGTGGGATGAAGCTGAGCAATATCAGCCCAAAGTACCCACTTTGGAAGGAGAATTCAGTATGTAGCCGGGGGAAAATGCTGAAGATTCTCAAGAAAGGCACTAAGACAGTTTACTGCACTATTAGTAGCATGAACATTTTTATTTGAATTCTGCCTGTTCCAGGTACCAATACACTTTTCCTTCTTTTGTGCATAGCTCAAATAGCTCCATTGGCAGTATAAATATGTAACATTCAGGTTTAGAGCCAATTTTAAGAGATCTGGTGCTCGTTTAAGGATGGTTCAAAGAAGTCTCTGTCTCAAATTAGAGTAAGTTTATATTCGTTGAGTTCTGACACCACCTAATAAGATGGAAATCCAGCATTGACATCAAAGCTATGTAATTCCTCACAGCCTCATCATTATCCCTAATGTCTAATTGTAGAATGAAATGCAAGCCCTCAGACTTCAAATAGGTGAGGATCTATAGGTGAGGTGTGTGTGTGTGTGTGTGTCTTATACACACCCTCAGGTAACTGGAATAAAGACTGCGTGGCAGCATCTGTAGTATGGTAGGGCTCTTTCCTTGTTTTCCTCTATTACAGAAATGAATGTCTAGATACAGTCTGGGGTACTTTGGGAAGATAGACTTGCGCTGATTGTTTAATTATCCACCCAGATCCTTGCTCCAGTGTGTTGAAGAGTATACCTTCTTTGTCTCTTGCATTCACTGGTTCTTATTTAGTTATTATTATAATATTCATCACTAATGTCACAGAATAAATAAGGGATATATATACACACACACACATTCATTTTGTGTATGTGTAGCTTCATACATTTTTTACCAGAACGTCGTGTTTTTTAGAACTTAGAAGATATGCTAAAAGTGAGCACACATGTAGTAATGTTGCCAGTTTTATGTTATTAGGTGAACTTTCTTTCATTTTGTAAAGATCTATTTTGTTTTGAAAGACAGAGTTATGGAGAGAGAAGGAGAGACAGAAATTTTGCATCTGCTGGTTCACTCTCCGAATGGCTGCAATAGCCAGAGCTGAATTTATCCAAAGCCATGAAGGAGTCACGAGTTGCTTCTGGATTTCCCACATTTGTGCAGAATGCAAGGACTTAGATCATCTTGTGTTGCTTTCCCAGGCCATACACAGGGAACTAGATAGGAAGTGGAGCAGGTGGCACATGAACAGGTCCCCATATGGGATGTAAGTGCCACAGGCAGAGGCTTAGTCTTAAGCCATGCCACTGGCTACCAGATGTCCCTTTTGAAAAATCTTGCACTTTTCTGACCTAACGCAGTAGTCTACTGGCTAAAGTCCTTTCCTTGAATGTGCCAGGACCCATTTGGGTGCCCTTTCTAATCCTGGTAGCCCTGCTTCCCATTCCTGCTCCCTGCTTGTGGACTGGGAAAGCAATCAAGGATGGGACCCTGCACCCTCGTGGGAGATCTGAAATTCCTGGCTTTGGATCGATTCAACTCCAGCTGTTGTGGTCACTTGAGGAGTGAATCAGGAGATGAAAACTCTTCCTCTGTGTGTTTTTACTTTTCAATGAAAATAAATAAGTCTTTAAAAAAAATCTTGCACTTTTCACAATAACACAAAACAGATAAGAAGAAACAGGAAAATAATCTCATTCTCCCAAATTAAGTTTACGGGCCTTAGACTTGTTGGCCTGCTTGACAGCCTGCTGCATTGCAAATCCTACCTTGGGCAAGCAGGGCCACAGCAAGCAGGATATTGCGGCTAGAACATCCTATGCAAAACACACTGAGCGTCTGTAACCTCTGCCATTGTTGTTGTTCAGACGTTTACTCAAGATTACTTCCCTGTTCCAGTGAAGACAGTTCTTTCCCTGTTTTAATGTAGGTAATTAGTTCCAGGGAACCCCTCCCCTTCCTCTCCTCCCCTAGACGAGAAGGTATTTATAAGGAGTAAACTTAAGAGCACGGACTTTCTCTTTCACCAAGTATGCGTGTCCGTGTGTTTTTTCGGCTAGCAGCCCAGCATTCCCAGTGCACCCTCAAGCTTTGAGTATCGTGTCCTGCAGGTCGTGACAGTATGGATTATGGATTTAAATTCGGAAAATGAATAGAATTATATTGCAAAAGCCTAGATATTATTACTTTTGTGGAACAAAGAAAACTTACCTTTCTTTTTTTTTAAAAAAGCTTTTTTTATTATTTAATTCAGAGAATAGGGGGACGGAGACACATATAGGGAGATTTTTCATTTGCTGTTTCTTTCTCCAAAGGCGGCAGTTGAGGCTGGTCTAGAACGGATTGTAGTGCCACCCCGGTCTGCCCCATGGGTGACAGGGATCCCAAATTCCTGAGCCATTGTCAGCTGCCTCCAGAGTGCTCATTGGCACGGAGCTGCAACTAAAAGTGGAGCCAGGACTCGAAATGCAAATGGCCCAAATAACCACTGTGCCAAGCACCTTTCTTTACTTTAAATGAGCAAAAAAATGAAAATGTCAAATTACTGATAGAATTACGTGAATAATTTCCTGTTCAGATTGACCTTTGAATGAAAAATGGATTTTCTTATTTTTTTAATCATTTCGCCATTTATACCATGTCCTCCTGCTTCTTGATCAGATGTCAATGGCAGCCTCTAAATTTTATATTCGTTATTCTCTCTTTAGTTTATTAGTAGGTTTTCAGAATATTTTAGCACTAATGTTAGTATTTATGGTTAGTAATTATATTTTGTTAAGGCAAAAGTGCCTAAGACTGTGTAGCGTATAGTTTATAAAGAAAAGGTTTTTTTTTTTTAAGTTGAAACTGTGTAATTTTTTTTCACTTAGTTAATGATTTGCAAGAATCAAGGTGTGGTGGACAGCATGACAATGGTGGGAACAACTGTGACAAGCCACATTTAGAGACTTGGGAGAGATAGGGTCACATGTTGAGGCTGGAGGGCCGCCAGTCAGATCCTTTTCAAAACGGTCTGTTGTGAGATCTGTCTCCTGCAAGATCAAACTCACTCTGTGATTCTGAACATAATATGGTAGCCCTAAAATAACTGAAGTGAGAGTATATTTTTTAAAGATTTATTTATTTTTATTGGAAAGGTAGATATACAGAGAGGAGGAAAAACAGAAGCAGATCTTCCATCCGTTGATTCATTCCACAAGTGACCACAACGGCCGGAGCTTTCCCAGGCAATAAACAGGAAACTGGATGGGAAACGAGGTATCCTGGATTAGAACTGGCTCTCATATGGGATCCTGGTGCGTGAAATGCAAGGAGTTTAGCTGCTGGACTACTTTGTTGGGCCCTAAGTGAGAGTATATTTTGTTATTCGTGTGCTTTCAGAATAATGTGTCTCAATGTTAGACGTTCTTGTTATCCTCTGTTAGACTGTATTATGTGGCCGTAATGCAGATGCATGATACAGGTGCAATAGCCAGGGCAGTGTACTTATAGGGGTAAAATACAATTCTTCTGTAATTGAGCATATCACTGCTTACTTTAATTCTTTATTTATAATTCTATCTCATCAACTGCCACTATTTGCACACTTCTTGGAAATAGACTGTTTTCTCATTTAGCTTCACTTAATGTTAGATTTCATATACTCAGTAACATTTTGTACAGTTTTGAGCTGAATAATTCTTGAGTGGAATTTCTTTTAAAATATTTAATATAAGTGGGTGCTAGAGAGAATATATAATTTCATTCTTTATGTATCTGTAACCTCATGAGATCATGGCAATGAGATAGTGGAAATGCTTAAATAATTTACTTCACTTGTATAAGTGGTTATTATTTTCTTGGTCGTTTTCTTGCTCTAGAGTAAATAATATATCATGGCTCCTCCGTGGAGGGATTAGCATTTGGCATAGCAGTCACGCTACTGCTTGGGATGCATATGTCCTATATCACGTTGCCTGGGTCTGAGATTTGGCTCAAGTCTTTCCAGCTTCCTGCTACTGTCACCCTGGGAGACAGCAGTTTATAGACTAAGCATTTGGGTTCCTGCCACCCATGGGATTGAGTTACCTCCTCATGGTTTTGGCCTGTCCCAGTCCTGGATGTTTTCGTGCTGAGGCAGCAAGTAAAGACAGGAAGCATACTTTTGGTCTGCCTTCTATATTGTCCCATCCTTAAAAAGCTGTTATGACTCAATCATTGGCCTCCACAAGGGCAACAGTACAATTACTTCACTTACAGAAAACTTCATATTTAGATATCACAATTGGATAAAAGCTATCACAGTTCATCAACCCTTAATCCATTAACTGTTAATGTTTACTTTGGGGATTTAAACATCTTAGGTAACAAAATTGGTTTCAAGTACAACATCTTAGGTAAGCTTAGCGAATTGGTTCAAAATACAACATCTAATATTTGATGAAGCAGCAGCAATTTAGATATTAGGCTTAATATTTACATCTGTGTTTCTCAGAGTGACCCCATAGTCTTTCTAAACATTGCCTATGCTGGAGCCGACATTGTGGCATAGTGGGCAAAGCAGATGCCTGTAGTGCTGGCCTACCATATGTTACCAAATCATGGACTGTAGATCCTGCTAATGCCGGAAGGCAGTAGAAGATGGACCAAGTGCTCGGGTACCTGCTTCCCACACGGGAGGTCCAGATCAAGGTCCCGTTCCCAGCTTTGGCCAGCCTTGGTCCTGGCCATTGTAGCCACTAGGGGAGCGAACCAGAGGATGGCGGATTGCTTTCTTTGTCTCTCTCTATGTCTCACATTTTCTCTGGAGTTCTGACTTTCAAACAAATAAATAATCTTTTTAAAAAGATTAGATATAGTGAATATTCTGAGTAACAATTTATGAGATATAAGAAAAAGATGACTGAATTTCTTGTTGTACTGTACTGGAAGTGATGTGAAATTGATATTCAAAGACCTAAGAAGGCTAGCATTTTATGAAGTGTTCTGTTGGTAATGAAATGTTGCTTTCCAAAGCACATGTAACTTTCAGTGTATGCAGTGTAGAAAGTTATCAGAAGACATTTAGTGGCATACAAACTATGCTAGAATTTAGCTTTGTTTATTGATTCTCAGCCTATATGAATAAATGAGATGTGGTCATTGTCAAAGTACAATTTTAGCTTCTGTTACACATCTAGGAATATGTAAGAAACTCAGCATTACATGAAATCCATTTGTTTTATCTCCTTTTCTTGCCTAAAGCCAGTAGTTGATTGACTGTTATAATATGAATTTGGAGGTAACTAAAATCCCAATATTGTTTAAAACTACACTACTATAAAACCTGTCAGTTCTTAGAGAAGCACATAAAATCCAGCTACTTTCAGCTCCTCAGTGTATGGTGAAAAATCTAATGGGGCTTTTCTTCCTTTAGGAAGAGCTCGGTGGGCTTTGAGTTATATCTGAGAAGCGGGTTTGTAGTTTTACAATTAACATGTCATAATGAAGAGTACATGTGGGTATTTTGTTGTACTTGCTTCCACTTATAACATATTCCTGTAGTGTGTGTTTAGCAATAACAATGTGCAGTAGCATTATGCAGGAGTGGGCACGTCCTTAATTTTCACTGCAGTTTACAGTTCTCTGTGTGATCTTGGTTGTTGTCATTTCTCCTGTCATGTCCTGGTGAAAAAGCTTATAGATTCTTACTGTACAATAACAGTTGGTTTCGCTTGTGATATTCTCTCATGTCTTCTCCATAAAGGAGAGACTTTTGTTTTTAACTTCCTAGACAATATTTTTTTTTCTACTCTTATCACTTTGAGATGGTAGTGTAAGCCATTTAGCCCTAGAATGGAACCACCACAACAATTTTCACATCAGCTTACTCATTGCATGTTGAGAAGTTCATGATTTTTCAGGACTGATGTACAGATGTTGTATCCTAACAGGTAAAGCTGGCGCCTACATGCTGGCATCCCGTATGCATGCGAGTTTGAGTCCCAGATGCTTTTCTCCTCATCAGTGCGTTGCTGATTTGCCTGGAAGCAGGAGACGGCCCAGGTACTTGGGCCCCTGCACCGATGTGGAAGATCCTTATGAAGTTCTCATTTCTTGGCTTTGGCCCAGCCTTGCTGGCTGTGATGGCCTTTAGGGGAGTGAACCAGCAGGCGGATGATCTCTTCCTTTCACCCACCCTCCCCAGCTCTGCCTTTCAAATAAACAAATAGATCTTTCCCAAAGATAACTTTTGATAAAAAACTAATTATACTACATGTTACTCTATTTCCTTTATGCAATGGGATATCTTAATAAAATAGTAATAATTTTGTGTGTAATAGGGATGGGTTAATGTTTGTCATTGTTTTCTCATTCATTTCAAAGTGAAACTTCACAATATCCTAAGAGATGATGAAAAACCTCTAGTTCACATATTTCTTGGGGATAAAAAGGATTGTAGTCAGTGTTTACGATATTCATGATCTTAAGCATCAAAGCCATGTACACGGAAGTAAAATGAAAACAGGCTTGAAAAGTAGAAATCTGTCCTTCTTCCGTGCAAGTGGTGAACACCCTGAGTCATGTAGGCTGTACCTTTCATTGTCAGATGTGTAATGGAGCTCTTAGATTTAAAGAGGAAATGTTCGTGTTCCTAGAACCAAGGACTAAAGAACACAGTTGTTTGTTCCGGGAAAATGATGATGTGGGAAAAGTAACCTGTTAGAGTAGAATGAAGAATTTTAAGACAGTATTTCTTATTTTTGTGATAATATGAAGTAGGAAAATTGTATTTTTTTTTCTTTTTTAGGAAATAATATTAATAGCTGGAAGAGAAAGCATTGTATACAAGTCGCTGGGATATATGCTTTCTCTAGGTTATCTAATCCTTTTGTAAGGACATGACTTTGTTACTCTTGCTGTTTTGCTGCCAAGGAATCTGGTTTCAGAGAACTGGTGTTGTTGGGAAATCAGTGATAACCTATAGGATTTTTTTTTTTTTTGCATTGCAGAAGACAATTGGTTAATGCTTTTCCTCCTATTCTACTTCAGTGGCTCAAATTTCTCCTTACCTTCTCTCTCCTCCTGCAAAGAAATCTTTTTCATTCGTGGTAGAGTATCATCTTCCCATTCTGATCCAAAGCTTGGGAGCAGATAAGCTGTGATGTATGGATTCCATCCCATGAAATGCAAGCACATTTGTTTTTCCCATAAGGCATTTAGTCATACAGTTAGTTGATTTTATTATGCTCTAAGTTGGGATCTTGAACTAGCTTTTTTTTTTTAAAGATTTATTTTTATTATTTTTTTATTGGAAAGGTGGATATACAGAGAGGAGAGACAGAGAGGAAGATCTTCCATCCGATGATTCACTCCCCAAGTGAGTGCAACGGCTGATACTATGCTGGTCAGAAGCCAGGAGCCTCTTCTGGGTCTCCCACGCGGGTGCAGGGTCCCAAAGCTTTGGGCCGTCCTTGACTGCTTTCCTGGGTCACAGGCAGGGAGCTGGAAGGGAAGCGGGGCTGCAGGGATGGAACTGGTGCCCATATGGGATCCCAGGCGTGCAAGGCGAGGACCTTAGCCACTGAGCCACCACGCCGGGCCCTGAACTAACTTTTAAAGAAATTCTCCATTGGACTAGAATTTGAAATTATTTCATACAGCTCTACTTTTAGTATAGAACTCATTTAATAACAATATGCTATTGTTCCTACTAGAATTCTATTTAATCTGTGAATCTAGCATGCTTAAGAGAGTTTATGGAGTGGTGATTCTTCAGGTTTTCACTAAAATAAAATTAGCCCCAAACAACTTCAAATGAAATGCACTATGAAATTTAGACTTTTGATTCAAATCACAGTTACTGTCTTGCTTCTCAAGGGCTCAGAGAAAACCAAGCAGCATCATTTGCATAGGAATGTGTCTTTTTGTTTCTCAGTAGAGGAAATTTCTGATCCCCTGGATAGAGGAAGTAAGAACAGTAAGATAGAAGTTTAATACCTTGATTCTAGGCAGCAGATTATGACTGAATCTTGTGGGTACTGCCTTCCATGTGAGAGAGCTTGATAGAGCTCCTGACTTGTAACTTCTGGCACCTGCTTTACAGAGATGAACCCAGGTGGTAGCAGACTCTGGGGAGTGAACTGGGAAATGGAAGATGAATGTCTCACTTCCGTTTTGCCTTTCAGATAAATAAGTGGGTAAACATTTACTTTTTTTTAAAAAATAAAATCAACCTTTAAAACTAATTTTCATTTATTTGGTTGTTTAAAAGTATGTAGTGTTTTCAGAGGATGCTGGTAAGCATGCCTATATATAAACAAATATATATGTATATAAAAATATATAGGTATATATATGAACAAAATAAAAAAAATATATAGCATTTCTATTAATTTCAAGTTACTGACATTCCAAGGCCATATACGTGTTTTTATTTTTTCTTTTGGAAAAGCAGATATACAGAGAGGAAGATCTTGCATCTGATAATTCACTCCCCAAATTGACTGCAATGGCCAGAGCCATGCCAAACTGAAACCAAGAGACAGAAACCTACTCTGGGTCTCCCACATGGGTGCAGGGTCCCAAGGCTTTGAGCCAACCTTGACTGCTTTCCCAGGCCACAAGCAGGGAGCTGGATGGGAAGTGGAGCAGCATATCCCAAATAACGAAGTCTTGGAAACAGCCTAGATGCCTGTTGAATGAGGAATGGATATAGAAAGTATGTTATATCTATTCCATCAAATACTACTCGGCCATTCAAACAGTGAAATTCTACTATTTGTAACAAAATGGTCACAACTAGAGACCATTATGGTTAGTGAAACAGGCCAACTCCAGAAGTACAAATATCATGTGATCTTTGTGACTTAAGGCAACTTCCATGTGAAATATATGATAAATAGATATATAGGTAAATGTGAATACATATATTCTCATAGATGAACTGTATAACGGAGATTAGCACACTGGGAAATGTACTAACATGATTTGAGCTGACACTGATAGCTGCTTAATTCTATGTATTGCAATGTTGACAAATAAAATCATTTTATTTTTAAAGAAGGCATATACAACGGAATAGAATTTCCACTAGCAAAAGTAGTAACAATTTTGTCATTATTACATGTTGTTTTAGAGCACTGTAGATAATATTCTTATTAATATATAAACCAAATGTTATTAATAATCCATTATTTTTAGCTGCAAAAGTAGTATCTAGTTTAAAAAGTTATTTTTTAATAATGTTACTACATAGAATTTTTGGAAATGTTTGTTGGAGTTTCGGCACAAAATCACAAAGGAATTAAAAAGTCTTAATAAATATTTCACTTTGATTTTTGGAATTTGCTTTTATGACTTTTTTTTTGCAGGTAATTTTAATTTGTGATTATTTAAATAAAAGGCTGAGAGTTTCAATTACCATGCAATTGAGGAACAATTCCTCTGTAGGAAATTTATGGATTTTCATTGAATAAGTATGTTCTAGAAATTCTACAATTCTAATTATCAGTTCATTAAACTAGCTACAGAATATTAAGGCTGCCATTCTAATACTAGTGGTATATTTGGAAGACAGTTGCTGATTCCTGCCAGGCTCTGTTTTCTCTGTCAAAGGGCCTGATCCAAAGTATAGAGCATAAATGTAAATTTTAGAGTCTTTGATTATATGTAGGTTCGAAATAATCAAAAACCCATTTTTTCTTATTTATATTGCATATAGAATATGCAGATATCTTGGTAAAATAAATCTATGTATGAGATTACATATCTACTGTTACTAATTGTGTTAGTGTGTTGAGATTAATAAATAGGGAGTAGAATCGAGAGAAGTAAGACAGTTATAGTCAGGCATGCCCTCAAAATCACTTTTAGAAAACTGATTTGCTTATTGGCAATGTGACAGAGAAAGAAGGTGAAACAGAGAAATTTTCTATCAACTGTTCACTTCCCAAGTGGCATCATATCTGGGGATTGGCCAGGCAGAAATCAGTCATCAAGTACGGCATACTGTTTTCCCTTGTGCTTGGATGTGGACCTTGTACTTGACTCATTTTCTGTTACTTTCTCAGAAACACTAACGTGTAGCTAGTACAAAAGCAGATCTGGGTTCACACATATGATCTTAAATTACATAGTAACGTGGATCTTTGAATGAAATGTATTTCTCATAGCAGATAGATTTCACAGATTGCTTAGATACTGAGTAGCTGCTAAACTCCCGTCTTCTCTTTAAAGGATAGAATGTATATATTTTTTTCATTTTCTGCATTTCCAAAAAAAAAAAAGATTCCATACCAAATATATAATTTGAAGAAAACACTCATTGTGGAAAATATAATGAGTACTGTACCCATATGTATTTTTAAAACTCATTATACTTATATAAGGTGAACATATTTCACGTATTTCACAATGCAGATTTAGAAGCATAATGATAACTTCCCACCCAGTCCTTCCTCCTGTTCAACTCTCCAGCTCATGTTCCCCACACACCCTTTTTCTCTCTTCTCTCTCTCTCTCTCTCTCTCTTTTTTAATTTTTACAGTGGCATATTTTCATTCTACTTTACAGTCACAGGTTTAACATTCTAGTGGGTAAAGATTTCAACAGATAGAAAGTGGAAAAAAAAAAGAATAAATTAAAAAAAAAATACCACCAGCAACCCAGCATTCTTCAAGAAAACTACAGTACCAGCGTGTAGTCATGGTCTGCAAATGACAGCCAATCTCAAGATGTCGATCTTGCTTATATAGGTAGTAGTGTTTTTATACTTTGTGTATCAGTTACTACACATCAGGGAAAACATGATATTTGTCTTTTGGGAATGAATGGCTGATTTAAGCACAAAAAAATTATGTTTATACATACTAGTTCTCACTTTGTTTTATTTTATTGCATATTCTGAGTTGAAATCATGATGGTGGGATGGCTGGGTTTGTAGCCCAGAATGTTAAGCAGTTAGCTGTGAGGCTGATGTCCCATATGAGCATTATTTAGAGTTCCTGCTGCTGCACTTCCGATCCACATTCCAGCTAATGCACCTTGGAAAGCCACGAAGATGGTCAGAGTTATTTCTTGAGATCCTGCTATGCATATATGGGAAAGCCAGGTGAGTTTTTATCAACACATATCTCTTATTCTCTGCCTGTTTCTCTGCCTTTCAGGTAAATAAATTGAAAATATAACGTTAGTGAAATTAAAAATTACTCTAGTCCTTTAAAACTTTAATTAATGGTTTCGTATAATTAAATTTGCAATGGTGTAGGGCCCGGAGTGGTGTCCTAGTGACTAAATTCCTCGCCTTGAACATTCCGGGATCCCATATGCTAATTCATTCATCAGACTAATATTTTGACTGCAGTAGCTGAATATTTATTTGCAAGGTTAAAATTGGCAGATTATATTAACTCCTAAAATTTTATGAATTGCTTTGTTTTACATATTCTGTTACTTTTTCCCTGTGCCATTATTTTGCCAATATTCTTGCATATTACCAGTTAGAAAATACATTAAAAAGCATAAGGCCTTTTGAGGTAATGGTAAAGCTTGTCTTCAGTTTCTGGTGGAATGATACATATGCGTATAAAATAAATATCCTATTAGATGTATTTGTTTACATATATGATGATTTTTTCATCATATTAAATTGGAGAAAAGTACTGTTCTCTATTATTTAATATGAACAAGCTCATTAAATCATGAGTTGGAAAACAAGCCAAAAAATTTTAAGAGCCTTCGATATTCAAGGGTACTGTTACTAAAATTTAATATGTGTACCTATTGTCAATTAAATAATTTGCAGCTAATCTCAATGAAATAAAAAATATTTTAGAGTGTTTAAATTTATACATAAATTATAAATTAATCCTATTTAGTATAAGTTGAGCTTTGTTAGTTTATGGAAAAATGCAATGTTTTATTATTCTTATCCCATCATGCATATACAAACGTTTTGAGATGAGTCTATAAATTAAGATAGCTTAAAATTTGTTTTTCTCCGCTACAGTTATATTTTTGATGAAAATAGCATGTTTTAAACATGGCAACCAAAGTTCTGTATCTTTTTCCTTCTTGATTTGGAAGAAAGATGTAGTTATCATAGCCTATTGGATCTGTTTCATGATATGTCTTACTCAGATATATATGAAAACAAAAAGCATCTCTGATTACAATAAAAGTAATTGACCAGATGGACTTCCGACTCCACACCTGGATCACCACAGTTGTTCCTAGAACAATCAAAATGCTTGACTGAGGATATTTGCACAATATGAAGTTATAATTATACAGAGGGAATTCTTAGGGTGATTTGTTACCCTGAGCAGCAGCTGCTGGCTTCGACTCTACTTCACATCAATTATCTAGAAATACCTCTGAAATGAAAGAAGTAAATATAAATGAACTTTTCTGATAAAAGAGCAACACTCTGAAAGGAAATGTCAGAACATCTGTTATGGTTCTGATTTTATTGTAATCACACTAGGTGGGACACAGATTAGTCACTCCTCACTGAGGTATTGGTGATTTCTCCGCACACAACAAAAGCAATGCAGGTTATGAAATATTGGGACCCAAAGCATGATAAATCCTGATTTAAAAATGAAAAGAAGGAGATAAAATAGCCACTGTTATTCTGATTGAGCTGTACCTGCTCTTGTTCTGAGATTGCTTGCTGCAGTTTTCCACAGTACCTTGTCACTTTGCTTTCCTTAGTTGGTTCTGTAACTTTTAGTGCTGTGACCTGATCTGTGCCTCTGTAATTCACTTGCCAATATGTGCTTGCGTTTTTCTTCCTCAAAGATTAACTAGATTCCGTATTTGCTGTTTGAAAGAAATTCCCTTTTCACTTGCAAGCTTTCAAAGTTATTGTTAGAGCCGCTTCTGCTTTGGATCGTTTCAGCAGTGGCAGTTGTGGCCATTTGGCGAAAGAACATGCATGTGGAAGAACTCTTTCTGTCTCTTCTTCCCTGTCTCTAAAATCTGCCTTTAAAATAAAAACAATTTATAAATAAACCTTAAAAATGTAAAATATTATTGTCATCCTTCATAACTTTTTAAATACCATTGGATATTTTATTCCATTGGATAGCACATTTGAACAATTGAATACACACTAATCTCTGAAATAAAAGGCAAATTGTGTTTACCTATCAATTTGTACTTAAACATGTAAAGCTCTTTATAAATCTTTATAAATGTCATGAAAATGTGTAATCTGAATACTGCTTTTCACATTCTTTTTAGTGTATGTTAATTAAGACAACTGAATTCATTTTTGTACGGTAGAATTTAAGACTGTTTCATGTGGCATAACTGAAACTTTGGACCTTTTGAACAGTGGTTTCCTATTGTCTCCATCCCCAGCTTCTGAAATCCATAAATCTACTTTTCTTCTGTGTTTTACTATTATAGAATTTCATATAAGTAGAATTCTAGAGTATTTAATCTTCTCTAACTGCTTGATTTCATTGTATTCTTTGATACCTGCTATTTTTTTTTAAGATTGTCATGCAGTTATGCAGAAAGAATGACAGAGACAGAGAGACAGAGAGTTAGAGAGATAGAGAGAGAGAGAGAGAGAGAGACAGGGAGACAGAGAGAGACGGAGAGAGATACAGAGAGAGAGACAGAGAGATATCTTCCAATTGCTGGTTCCCCTCCCCAAATGGCCTTCAACTGCTATAGCTCTTCCTCTGGGTTTCCCAAGTGAATGTAGGGGTCTAAGATCTGGAGTCGCTCTGGTTCTTTCTAGAACCGTGTGGTAGAGGTTTAGCCTACTAATGCCAGGGTGCTGTCCCAATTTCCTGTTTTTTTTATATATATATAATTGTTATCTTAACATGAATGAGATAGTTTTGTTTGCATTTCCCTGATGATGATTACTATGGAACATAATTTATCTGTTTGCCATCTACATATCATAAATGCAGAAATATCTGCTTAAAGACAGTCTAATTGGACTAATTCCTTCCTACTGAATTGGATTTCCTTATATATTACAGATACTAGCACTTTATCAAACATTCTTTGTAACTATTTTAGTGCATTCCTTAGAATGTCTTTTCACTTTGTTTTTCATGTACTGTGCAGAAGCTTTTAGTCTAATATAGTTTACTTGTCACACTTTTAAAAATTGCTTATTGATTTAGTTTTCAATTCAAAAGACATAGCTTTCAAGAGGGATCTCATCTGTTGGTTTACTCCTGGTAATTCAATCCAAATCCTCAGATGGGTCGCAGGCACCCGCTTCCGTCATCAGCACAGGTTTTCCTATTATTCAGTTATTTTTGTTTGTTTTTAGACTTTCTGGTTGTTCAGAAACGTGTTGTCTAGATAACACTTTTATATATTCTATGTTATTTCTTCTGTTGATTTCTAGTTACAGTCTACTGTCTTTGGAAAACAGACCTGATATGCCTTCAGTCCACTTAAATTTTTATGACTTGGTCTGTCCTGAAGAAGGTATGTTCTGTTGCTATGGGAGAAATGTCCTAGAGAGATTATTAGTCTGTTTCAGTTCATCATGTTGTTCAAGTCCTCCATTTACTTTTAGATATTATTTCTGGTTGTTCTGTCCATTATTGAAAAATTTCCCATTAATCTTCCTTCAATTCTGCCAATGACTGCATTGTATATGTAGGAATTCTCATCACGCTTTTGTATATATTTATGATTGTTAACTTTTCTAAGTGATTAGAACTTCTTATCTTGATCATTGTCTTTCTTTGACTCTTTGAAGGGTTCTTAAAGTGTATATTGTATGGTGTTGAGTGTGACCATCTCTGATGTTCTCCTCACCCTTTTCCTAGATTTTCTTTTCCAGACTATGTTAGATGGCATTGTCTGACACCATAAAACTATATGTTCTAGTTGGTTTGAGTTATCTAAACAGTCTAAAGGAAGAGAATTATGTTCACATGACACACATCTGTATAAACTTGGACTATTTACCTGCTGTGAGACTTAGGTTGTTAATTTATAAAATATGGGCAATGATACCTACCTGACAGGATTATATAATAAACATTAAAAGCTTTACATTGCAAAGGTCTTTTAGGTGCAATATGGACATTATTAGTATGTACCCTTCTGTGTTCATGGCTTAGTAGAATATCAGAATGACTTCAGATACAGTACTTGAGAAATAAATACAGGTAAATGTCGATAATTAAATTAGAAAGCTTTTAACAAGAGCATTTTAAATTGAGACAACTTATACATGCATACCTTAGAGATATTGCAGGGTCATTTCTAGATCACTGTAATAAAATATTATAACAAATTAAGTCATGAATATTTTGGTTTCCATTTTTATATAATAGTTTTACACTCTTTAGTGGTCTGTTGAGTGTTCAGTAAGTGATGTATGTAACTAACATACAGAATATTCCTAGAAAATGGTAATGGTCATCTTGGTTATTAGAAAAATAATGCTTATAGACTTGCTATATTCAGAGTTACCACTCTTTGAGTTTGTCAGAAATACAGCATTTTCAAAGCAGAGTAATTCACAGTGCAGTAAATTCAGAATGTCTGCATTGTTAGTTAATAGTGCCACAAGAAAGGTGGATAAACCTGCCAATAGTTCTGCTTAACTAGATTGTAGAGTGAGTTGGAAAAATGATTGGAGATAAGGCTCAAAATGTACTTGGGCTCTGAATGTCTCATCAGAGGTCTTGACTTCTTTTGGTGAAAACAATGGAAAGATTCTTTCAATAGAAATGAATAATTCTGTAGATGGCAAAGGAATAACTAATATAAGCCAGTTTCTCATAATTGAGTCTTAATTGAAAATCAAAATTATGTTGATATACATCAACTATTTTGAGTGAATTATTTATTTTCGTGTAATCCTTTAGGAGACAAACAGAATGGCCATCTGTGAAACAGTATTGTATAATCTGTAATTCGTTTTGTGGCACAAAGGTACCTTGAGAGAAAAAATGAGAAGCTATACTGCAGTGGTTTTGGAAGTGATTGATCTCCCAAGAGTCTGTGTGGTGGAAGCTTGGTCTTTGGTGGCAGTGCAGAACATGGTGGAACTTCTAAGACATACGGACCAGTGGAATCCTTTAAGGCATTGAGGCCAGGCCTTTAAATGCAGTTAAGATATTTTGGTAGGGTCTTTAAGTTAGTTCTGAACATGAACCTGGCCTCTAGTATGTCTCTTTGGCTCCCTGCCTGCTGTTCTTGCTGCTGAGGTGCCATTCACCATGAGATCCTCTTCGCTATTAAGCTGATGCACCATGGCCTTGAACCTCCAGAACATGTGCTAAACAAGCCTCTTTTCTTTATGAAGTATCCTAATCTTTGGTATTTCATTACAGTAATGAACAAAGGACTAAAACTCTATACCAACTGCTAAGTTGCCAGAGTCCAGCTCCAGCTGAGTTCGGAGCTCGAGAAAGGTGTGTGGAGTCGGTGATAAGAAGACACAGACATTGTCACTTCTTGTGCTCTTGCTACAGCTCAAAAGAAGCTGCCCTTTTTATTTACTTAGACACATCACAAGCCTCTGCACAAACGTTTGATTTTTTATCTTTAGAACTAAGCCAGCATGCACAGATGTTCAATTAATTTTTACTTCATGGTTAATCAGGTGCTCTTAAAGATAATTCTGTAAGTTATTATAATCAGTTTCTTTAAAGCAAGCCGTTATTCATTCTTCAAAAGTGGCCATTAGACAGCCAGAACTCCAAGGCCAAGACACAGATGGTTAACTGCTAATCAGTAAAACATTCCTACTACATTTTATTTTCACAACTTATCTATCACTTAATGGGAGAAATACATCAAAAGAGAAAAAAAATAAAGATCTAAGACAGAAGTTTCAAACTTTAAATCCCCCTACAGCTGCAGGCTCTACAACCTCATAAACAATCAAACAATATTCAAAAGTATATCTCTATGATGTTAATAAACTCGCCCTATATTTCCTCTAGTTAAAAAATTATGAAAGTGGCTAAAACAGCTACATTTTTCTATGCTCTAAAGAATTGTAAGGACAGGCTAACTTTTAAGGTCACAGTAACTATAATTTTTGCCATAGCAGTTTCCATTCATACTCCCATGACTTTGTAAAATTCTTATTAAGCCATTTCCCAGAAGGCATGCTATATGTCATGGCCAGATTTCAGGGAAATGGGTAGGCACACAATAAGCTGTCCAGAAATGGCCTGGGTTTAATTGAACTCCTGTGCGCAGTTAAAGGCCCACTCACCAAGACATTATCAGCAACATTAACTCTTAAGTTCATGTTGGTTGTAAAAGCCATCTCACAGGGGCAAACAATGCCTCAATAGATTACAAAAATTCTTAGTGGGGTGGTTGAGTGTCCGTGCGAAAGGGGGTGAGACTGCGTCAAGGTGGTCAGAAAGAAATCCGCCGGGCCCTGCCAAATAGCTGGAAGCTCCCTGGGCCCTGCCAAGCAGGGAGCTGTTCTCTTCACACCTTCGTGCCATCCACACCTACTGCATGGACCCCAGCACTAAATTATATTGCACTTATCAAGAATATAATATTTTCCAGCAACTATTTGAAGAAATACATATGTTTTTGTTTTATTAATAGTCCTAGGTGAACTATATTATTATTATCTTTTCCATGTTTCAGATTAGAGAACTAAGGTGCAGATAGATAGAGTATCTTAATGCATATCATTTAAGAAATATATTTAAAAGCCAGCATTGAACCTGGTAGTGTGACTCTAGAGCCTTACTGCTAAATAATACTATCTACAGATCAGCAGCATCTCGTTCTAGAATGAGATTGCGAAATTGAGCAAAGTATAAACTCTTTCGGTACTCTCCAAAAAGAACTTCAGGCTTGTGGGCCAAAAGGTTGAGTGACTGAGCCAGTATCCTTAATTGTTTTATTATATTATAGAATAATTTAAAAGGAGACAGTTTGCAACAACTAATTATGGAAATTAAAGGATGCCTATAATTTGTTTAACTGACGTGGTTTTGCCCTCCTGCAGCATCTGAGTAGTAGTAATAGGTTGTACGGATAAGGAGGCAAGCAGGCTAAGTTGCTCATGAATTAGAAGCATCCAAAAGGAGAAAAGCCAGCAGAAAGAATGCTTGTTGGAGTTATGTTAAAGAGGTATTTTAATATGATAGCTGTTAACAGGTGGAATGAATTAATGGTAAACCAAGACATAAGGACAATATTAATTTTCAAAGCTTTATTTCTTTTAATTAGGGTGACAGAGAGACAGAGAGAGAGACAGACACAGAGAGAGAGACAGAGATCTTCAGTCTTCTGGGTTACTGCCTGAGCTGAGCTGGTCCAAACCTGGGTGCCAGGAGTTTCTTCAAGGTCTCTCACATGGGTGCAGGGACCTAAAGGCTTGGGCCATGCTCTGCTGCCTTCCCAGACCATAAGAGGGAGCTTGAGCAGAGGAGGAGCAGATGGGAATAGAACCGGCACTTATATGTAGTACTGGGCTCACAAATGGAGGATTAAGCTGATGAGCCATTGTATCAGTCCTAGAGACAATATTTGTAAACTGAAATTTCTGAAAGCTGGCTTGCTAAGATATTAACAATGAGTAACATAATTTTTCCCAGATTTTGCTCAAATTTGCGTTGGCTATCTCTTTTTGATATGTCCTCTGTAGTTAGAAATTGAGGGAAAAAAGATATTTGTTATAACACAGATATTTTTCATACTGATTTTAGGCATAAATACTGGAGACATTAATGAAATAAGCATGCCATAATTATTCAAAATGATATTTTAAAAGACTGACTCAAGCCATATTGTCATCAATGAAGCAGTGGAAACATCTTTCATATTTATGACTTGTGTGAAAAATTGTAGAGACCATTGCCATTAATGCTTTTAATTATTAACTTTAATGACAATGAACCTTCCTCTTCTGAGTGTTTGTGTTGAGGGAAATAGTCAGCTCTTTTCATATCCTACTAATTTAGCAGATGGCCATCTAATACATTATTGCATTTGTGGATCAAGTGAAGCTTTTGTGTGGTCCTGATAAATATGACCTCTGAAAAATTTGCCTTTTTTTTTTTTGTGAAAACAGTCATGTTGTAGTGGTGGTATTGTCAAAGTGTTGGAAATTTTTTTGTGAGTGACCTTTACTTTAGTAGCTGAAAGTTTATATGTAGCTGTTACATTATTGTTTCCAAGAAATAAACATGTCAGTTTTGTAGCCTACTAAGAAGGACATTATTTCTTTGAAATTTTGCACTATTTAAAAATGTTCACTTGAAAATCAAGAATCGATTTTTTTTCAGTCCTATGTATAACACTAAGTCTCCATGTGACACTTGTCAAGTCACTGAAATATTCTTGCCTGGAGTGTTCTCATTTTTAATAATTCTTTTGAGGAGTAATGGAAATAAGCCCTGTTCCAGGATGTTTTTATATATTGGACCCAGTGTGGTAGCCTACTGGCTAACGTCCTCAACCTAACTGCCGGTATCCCATATATCCTGGTAGCCCCGCTTGCCAGCCAGATTCCTGCTTGTGGCCTGGGAAAGCAGTATAAGACAGCCTAAAACCTTGGGTCCCTGCACTCACATGGGGCACCGAAGAAGCTCCAGGCTATTAACTTCAGATAGGCTCAGCTCCAGTTGTTGCAACTGCTTTGGGAGTGAACCAGCAGATGGAAGATCTTTCTGTCTCTCTGTAAATCTGACTTCTCAGCAAAAATAAATGAATATTTTTTAAAAAGAGGTGTTTTTATATTTAAGGACAATATGTTAAGTGCAATGTTATTAGTGAAAATAATTTGCATTTTACGTTTAGGAAAGTAAAACAGGTGAAAATCCTATGACTCATTAATAAAACAAATGAAATAGAAAGTAGTTTCACATCCAGCTCTTCCCCACCTTTTTCATTTTTATCCATGAAGTTTAAGAAAAAAAAGAGAGAGATAAAGAAAAATTATGTATATATGGTAAAGGCAGAGAGAGGGAGAGACAAGTGAAATAAAAAGAGATCAGGCCTGACTAAATCTTTGCTTTGCATGCACTGGGATTCCATATGGGTGATGGTTCGTAGCTCAGCTTCTTTGCTTCCTATCCAGTTCTCTGATTGTAGCCTGGGAAATCAATAGAGGATGGCCCCAAACCTTGGAACCGTGTGCCCTTGTGGGAGACTGGAAGAAGGGCCTAGCTTCTGGCTTCAGGTCAGCTCAGCTCCAGCCATTGTGGCCATTTGGAGAGTGAATCAGTATATGGAGGATCTGTCTGTCACTCCCTTTCCAATAAAAATAAATAAATCTTAAAAAAAAGGAGGAGTTCTCCTATACAATGTTTCACTTCCAAATGCACTCATCAGCCAGGGCAGGACCAAGCAGCAGCCAGAAGTTGGAAACGCATCATGGTGGATAGCAGAATCACAACTGTTGAGGCATGATCTGCTCTTTCCCAGGAAATGTAATGAGCAGGAAGCTGGGATTTGGAGCTGAGCCAGGACTTGAATATTGCAGTATGGAATGTAAGCATCCCAAGTGTATCTTATTACTGCACTAAACATCCACTCATTTTCCAAGTTCCTTAATTGTTTAATTTTATGTTTTTGAAAGAAAAGCAGGCCCGCACACACACAAGCCCACACTTGGGTGGGGGGATAAGAATGAGTAAATAGAGACAGAGAGCTTCATCTTTTGCTTTATTCACCCAAATGCCTGCAGCAGACATGGCTGGGCCAGACTGAATACATGAGAAAATTTTACTTCTGTCATGCCTAGTGATGCTTGTATGGAAAAAAGTTGCTTGGATTGTGCCTTTATTACTAGAAGATGCTTTTTCAGTAGGTTAATATGGCCGTGTTATTTTTGATAGACAAGGAGTGGTAAAAACCGATTCAGGGAATTCCAGGAAGGAGACTGCTGACATAGTCTACCAGTGGAGTAATGAAGGCCTAAATGTCCCTAGATATTTTCTCTTAAGAAATTCGATCAATGTGTTTGTTGAAATTCCACTACATGCAAGGCATTGAACTAGTGGTAGTTCTTACCATTTTGGAAGGATTTAAATGGGAAAGAGAAGTAAAATCGTGGATTCTTAGTAGCTTTCAGCTGCAAGAAGTACTTACAGGATATGTTTGCCAAGTCCTGTCTTTCCTGCTTTTCTATGGTATTCGACTCACAATTAGAAGATCATTAAGTTTTACATAAAGTCATCTGCAAACACAATAGAAGGGTGCATATCTGTCTGCAAAAGAAGTAGCACATATGATTATACTTGAACTTAAAATATTTAATATCAGTCTTTGCATATTTTACATGAATACATATTTCATGAATTTTTATTGAAATTCTTATCTCTCTTGAAAAGCTTACTTGCCTTATTATTAGATAATACATTATTTTATGTTTTGAGCACTACATTATGGACCTTTTAGTATGTCACATGAATGGTATTTTATTGATGAAGAAGTTGATAACTGGGAATTTTATGTGATGGTGTTAGGATCACATAGCTCATAGTGGTATAAATATAAATTAAACCAGACCTTATGACTGTTTTTTAAGATTTATTTATTTTTATTGGAAAGGCAGATTTACAGAGAGAGGGAGAGACAAAGATCTTCCATTTGCTGGTTCACTTCCCAAATGGTCACAAAACCAGAGCTGAGCTGATTGAAGATGGAAGCTAGAAGCCTTTTCTGGGTCTCCTACGTGGGTGTATGTCCCAAGGTTTTGGACCATACTCTACTGCTTTCCCAGACCAAAAGACACTGGAGGTGATATGGAGCAGCTAGACATGAAGTGGCACCATATGGGATCTCAAAATTTGCAAGGGGAGGATTAGCCAATTGAGCCATTGCACTAGGCCAGAAGTTCTGACTCTCAAATGTTTTGTACCACTGCTAGTCAATTATGTATCTTTTCCATATACTCCTATAGAATTAATCTGTGTTTTCCTAATTTTATTTTTAGATTACTTACCTTCATTTGTCAGTGAAAACATATTTGAGAAAGATTGGTAGCCTGGAAGGTTAAGGGGAGGGGACTTATTTCTGAAATATGTAAAGTAGTATGAAAATAATAATAAACATTAAATTTTTAAATTGGTTTATAAAAGTGTATTTAAATTTGATTGTTTTTCACCACCATTGAAACCGGAAATAACTCAGTTAGATGAACTATTGATTTTTGTATTTGTACAATGTCTATGATAAAATTAATGTTTATATTTCTACTCAATTACTTATAAATATATATAAATTAAATTATGTGTTCCTACACATAAGAATGTAAAACAGCATAATAAATTTTGGCAGAAAATTTAGTATATTTCTGAAACAAATCACATGTTCAGAAGGATGTAGGCATTAAATGCCCTACAATTACTTCATTAATTTTACATTAATCTGTATTCATTTAGAGTCTTCCAACTTTAATTGCTTTAGTGATTTTCTCCCTAGTACATGTAAGCAGTTTCACAGAATATTAAAATGTCAATAAGCAAAGGATTTATTTGCTGTTCTTGCTGTAACTGAACATCATTTTGTCCATAATGACTAGAACCCATAATACTGAATGTAAAAGTGTATAAAATGTAATGTATTCTTACTTTTGTTAATACATAAACCCATGAATTATCAAACTTTGTTGGGAAACGGCTTGTTAGTTTGTTAATATTCATGATTTTATTTATCAAATAAGGCTTTGGTTGTAAAATATAAGCCAGTTTGTTAAAACATTTTTCTTAATTAATAGACACGTTATTAAGAGCAGTGATACAACTTACAGCTAATTCATATTTCTTATCTGAACTAGAACACATGCCATTATGACTCTAATTTAGGCAACATACTTAATATCTACTATGCCTTAAAAATATAGCCAAGTTTTATTCTGTTAGTTTCATGTTTACTGTTCTGGAAGAACTTGTCTGAATACATGATATAGTCTTAATTAAACCTAGAATAAAATGTGATCAAAAATGAAAATTTGTTTTACATCCCTCACCTATCTTAAATCTGAAATATCTATTTTTCTTAAAAAAAATCACTATTTATTCTCCTCGATATGGAATTTGTTAATATAAAAGCCTTGGTTACCCTTCACTCTCCAGGGTTTATTTTTTTGTTAAGAGAACAGAATCTTCTAGGCTTTAGGGTAGACCACAGTTTCTTAGATGGTTTTTCACTGAAATTTACATTAGGAATAATTTCCCCAATTACTATTATTTTAAATTTTCACTAAATGTGGATCTTAGTGTTGGTCATACATTCATTTATAAATGTTCTCATGTGTGCTGTTGGTTGCTCACGCAGTGTTGTCACATAGATGCCATTCAATTGTGTCAAAATTGCACATGATAATTCTCTTTTTCAGTGTAAATTCTTGGGTTGGTTTGAAATATTTCTGTTCTTTAATAACAATATACTGAGTGACAAATGAAAATTTTAGTTTGCATTTTTTCTGTCATGTGAACTCTCACTGTGAGGGATTAGTGGGTGTACAGTATAAGTCTTTGTTGATCAGAGCATATTTCAGGACTCAATCCCTGCAACTATTAAATAAAGAGAAATTCTATTTTTACCACTATCCCAATTTGTTTTGTAAACCCTTTATGTCTGAGGCAAAGTGAGCTGTGCTTTGAGCTATTAGCACCATCTGAGTTGTTCATTAATTAGCAAAGGTGATAAGTTAATGTTTGTGGACTGGCCAGTGTGGTAAACCTGGCCCATTCTGTTTTGTTTGACCTTATTACTTGGGACACAGAAGAATGACAGTGTTTTCTGTCTCTTTTGTAATTTCCTGTCACTGCTATCCTGATATATTTTTCTGAGCAGCCAAAGTCACCTTTGAAATTTTCTCTAGGTGCGTAAGAAAAATATTTTGCAGAGATCCGAGACTGGTTCTTCTTTAAGTGCACAAAATAAAAAGGTTATAAAAGATCTTAACCCTTTTACTCACCTTATTGCATTTTAGTAAATGCTTAGAAAACATATATTATGAAATATTATCTATTTTATTGGAGTGCAGTACTGTCTAATACACTTCTCCTTCTGCTGATATGAGACAGTGAGTTCCTGCAGAAGGTACTGATAGTTTTAGTGATACAGTCTTAGCAGAACCTGTAGCAGAAACTATGCCATCTATCTTTGTGTTTAGTTCGCTTTTTTTTTTTCTTTTTCAGACTAAGGACTACACACACAAACACAATGAGATTTTGTATTGTACTTCTCAAAAACACTAATATGTCCTTGATTTCATTAGATGTAAGATCAATGTAATTTGTCTCAAGATGGATTGAACAGAAATGGATTAAGAATTTTTTTTTCCATTTTGAACCATATGAATATGTGTATAGTTTTCCGAGTAAAGGGAAGAAATAATTTTATTACTTATATTATAGATTTTTGCACAATTCTTTCTGAGAAGAAAGTTTGTTACTCTTGGCTAATAGAGGAGACGTTTTTCCCCCAGGTATAAGTTTAGAAATAATGGTTCCCATATAACATTAAGCTCTAATATTGATTCCTCACTTCAAACTGTATTTCTTCTGGTATTTAGTCCATGATTTCAGTTGCTAGTTATCTGCACAATAGTATTAAATAATATTTTTAAATTAAAGCCATATTATAACAATCGAATTTCAGAGCATCAGAGATTGGAAGAAAAATCCTGAATATCTCCAGAAAAGAAAAGGTCTCTATATGAAATTTAAAGGGTCAGAATGTTATTTGATTTCTTACTAGCTAGTATGAAAGCTAAGGTAAAATGAAATCTCTAATGCTTTTTGGAAATGACTAAGCACTTCATTTTCCTTTTGTTGCTACTCATGTGGACCTGCTTTCCCTACTGTAGATAATTTCTGGTAATTTTAGCATGCTATACTTTTATTTTCACTACTTCCTTCTCCTGTAACATTCTTTCCTAGTCTTGTATAAATTTGGTTTGCAGTTGTCTATTTTAATCTTCTAATTTATATAACTTGGAGGGCAAATTTGAAAACGAAGAGTAATATAGAATGTTTGATGATATCAAATTTCCTCCAACTTAAATACTTGCATTATTAGCTTGAGCTATGGAAGAATGTGAAGGGTTACAGGAGGATTATCACGTAAAATACTTTTAATTAGAGAGTGGTTTTAGAGGAATTTAAAACATAATAAAAAGAAAGCTGTGTCACAATTGGTAGCAATCTTCTAGTCTTTTAAAGAAATTTATGAAGAATAAAAATAAAGAATAAAACAATGCCATTGTGTTGAATAGAGTAAGCACCAATCATTCAGGTTGAATATCTATTGATTGGCACCACCAGTTAGTCTCCCTAAGACTCAGGTTTAAATTTTCGACAGGTTTAATCTTATTTTGTTGTTGTTCATCTTATATTGATCAATAGGGACTCTGTGTGCGGAGGTGTGTGTTGTTGTTTGTGAAGTTCCACCTACATAATCAATACTTCTTTTATGTTTTAAATTTATGTTTGAGTTGCTTTTGAATGATCAGGAACCCACCATGGTTCTGAAAACAAAGACTGAGTTGGATATTAAGTATTGGTGTTTCTAAATTCTCCCCCAAACTAATTATACCTGGAATGTCTTTTTCTACCTATGAAAATGCAGTAAAACAGAATTGTCTAAGTTCAGTCATCGTAATAATCCCCATTACATTCGTTTCATCTCTAATTCTTAGAAATATTTAGGACCCAAATTTGCCTACTTTCAATAAGTAAGGTAGATATATTAAGATGACATTCTTACAATGAAAACAAAGTATAACTATTGGCAAATGAATTAGGATACAATAAAGTGTAAAGTTATCCTGTTGTTGAATAGGAATTACTCTTTGCAATTTAATTCAGTTAAAAAAGTGTATTTCCTAAATTAATAGGCCATTACATTTGCTTCTTTATTTCTGTATTCAGTTTTCATAATCATATCACTTATTTCAATTCAATAAAAGTGTATTTTGCGGGCCCGGCGCGGTGGCGCAAGTGGTTAAAGGTCCTCACCTTGCACGCCCGGGATCCCATATGGGCGCCGGTTCTAATCCCTGCAGCCCCGCTTCCCTTCCAGCTCCCTGCCTGTGGCCTGGGAAAGCAGTCGAGGACGGCCCAAGGCTTTGGGAACCTGCACCCGCGTGGGAGACCCAGAAGAGGCTCCTGGCTTCGGATTGGCATAGCATTGGCCGTTGCGCTCACTTGGGGAGTGAATCATTGGACGGAAGATCTTCCTCTCTGTCTCTCCTCTCTGTATATCCGCCTTTCCAATAAAAAAATAATAAAAATAAAAATCTTTAAAAAAAAAAGTGTATTTCGCACACTTTTCAGGAAAATATTTTTTGGAGCCAGGTAGCAACATACAAGCAAAATATCTAAAATCCTAACCAATCAAGAGTTACATTCATAATATTTGGCATGTAGATATGATGTGTTGCCAAAATATTGTATTAGAATATTAGAATATTGTAAATTCTTATCTCAAGGTAAATGTGATAACTTGTATTTGATGTTCTGAGTAGTTTCCATGTAGAAGTTTCTTGAGTGCTTCAATGAACATTTGAAAATTACCACTTTAGAATGAATATTTAAAACTACACATTTTTTATTGTTATTAACGCTTCCTTTTTAGAAATTTTAGATCATGACTCATTAATTTATGTAAAAGAGTTAACGTAGAGTGAGGGAGAGACAAATCTTCCATCTGCTGGCCTGTACCGCTCATGGACACCATATGGGGGCTGGAACAGGAAATTAATCTGGAATTTCCACATGGGTGGCAGGAACCGAGTGACCTGGACGGTGTACCAATGCGTTCCCAGAGGTTAGGATGCAGTTGGATTGGAAGAGGAGCAGCTAAGGCTCAAACTGACACTCACATGGGATGCTGCTGTCATAGCCTGTTGCTTAACATGCCTCGCCACAACACCAGCCTAAATAAGCTTTGGAAAAGTTTCAGTGCCTATGCTTATATCTTCAGTTTATAACATTACTAACTTTTTAAAGATTTTCAATATAGATAAATGATGGCTGCGTAGATGGTAGGTAGGTAAGTAGTTAGACAGATCAAAATATAAATAAGCATGTATTCATTCTGTCTGGACTCTAATTGTTAATATTGATATGTTTTTACTTGACTTTATGTCTGACTCCCTTGACCCCAGCTTTATTGGGGTAGAGTTAGTAAATAAAAATTGTATCTAATGAATATAACATGATTTATATTTCACTGTGTATGTTCACTATTATTACTACAGTCAAGCTAATTGCATCCATCTTACACAGGTACTAAACTAATGGCGTGTGGTGAGAGCAATTAAGGTAAAACTTTATCAAACATTCAATACAGTACTATTAAATATGGTCACAATGATGCATGATTACATCCGCAAAAGATACTTGAGAAGTATTTACCCCTTTTATGTGCCTGCCAGTGTGTGGAAACCACCATTCCAGTCTGTTTTTTACGTCAACTCTTGATTCCACATATAAATAAAAAGAGGTGGGGTTTGTCTTCTCTGTCTGGCTTATTTCATCGAGCAGAGTGTCTTGTGGCTTCCCTCATGTTGTTGCTAATGATAGGAATTCTTTTCAAACGCTAAATGTTATTTTTCTTGGTATGTGCATCCAGGTCTTCATATTGTCAATAGTGCTTCAATATGCACAGAAAAGCAGATACCATTTCAACATACTGATTTCAGTAGCTTTAGTTATGTTTTTGTTCAGCATATTATATCATAGTTTTCTAGAAATGTCTTTAGCATATTACATATTAAGATTATTTGAGATTTGCTACAGAGGTGTTTCAGTTCTCTTCTGTACTTTGTATACCAACCTTTTATCAGATATGCTGTTTGCAGGATTTTTCCCATTCTGTACATCAACTATAGATTCCAATGATTGTTTTCTTTTGCTGTGTGGGAGCTTATTATTTTATATATCTCCATTTATCTATTTTTAACAATTGCACTATTTGGTTATTTATCCATTCATTGGTTCATGAAAACTAAAGACCTCTTATTCTGCCATTTTATTGATGTTACTAGATAATCAGACTCCTGATTTAGAAAATTTCTGCTTTTTATCTAGCTTTCCCACTGGTAGATTTTAATAAATACCAAATATGGAAGACTTCACTGCTTACTGGGTTTATATAGCTGTTTTTGCCATCTTCATGGGGTCTTGCAATCATTACAGAAAAGCACAGTAGAAATCTAGGATATAATTAGCAGTGAGTGGATGCAAAGTAAAGCAGCCTTGTTGGAAATAAAACACCAGGAGAAATCAAGGAAGTATTGCATATTACCTCCATATCTATATGTCTGCAGACAGGCAGTCTCTCTGATGTTTGCTTTGTTTGCTTTGTATAAACACTGGACTTCTGAGAGAAAATAGTGAAGCTGGTTTTTATTATTTCACGCAAAGATCTGTGCTCCTGATTTTTAGAAAGAGTATGTGAGGGAGGAAAAAGTAATGTATTTCAACCCAGCATCCTCTTGTGAATAAAATATTGCACTACTGAATATTAATACTGCCTTTTATTTTGAAGAACACAGAAATGTCACTTGCTTATCTGATAAGTTAATAGCATAAGCTCGGTAAAGCACATCAGGTCTGCAAGAATCACTTAGAGACATGAGTTTCTAAAATTGCTATCATTATTGAGCACTATCCTCATATTAGATGACATTGCTGCCCCAACATAACAGGCAAAAACACTTATTTCCTAGCTACTATAGAGAGTGAGCTGATAGCAGCTCATAGCTGAACTCTTCTCCTGATAATTGCATTTGGTTGAAGAGAACCTCTGGAGATTATGCTCTTTCCCCGACTGCTTCCCAGGGCCAACAGATTCTGAGGCTCCACCCAGAGGCAGTATCTTTGCTTCCACATAGGATAATGTTGTAGTGCTGTTCAGAATGCAGAACTCTCTCCATTACTAGTCTAAATCAGTGCTGTGTGGAGACAGCTTTTACAAAGCTGTCAACATTTCTTTTAAACTCAGTGTCAAGTGACATCACATGAATACTCAAAATTAACTGTTGGGATTACTTGCGCCAAAGAAATGGGCACATATTAAGAATAGTTTTTTTGTTTGTTTGTTTTGTTTTTCCCTTTTCTCCCTAGAAGCCATCTATCAGCAGACAACTGAGATGAAAACATCTTTCACTTGGCTTGTTTTAACTCTGCTCTAACCTCCTTCCTCTACTTCCAGTGTTGCACACCTTACAGCAGGCTTTTAATAACCATTTGCATGATGATTGTTGTTATGGAGAGCCTTAGACCTAGCTAAACTAAGAAAAGGATCCCTATGTATCTGATATTGTACTAAGTGTTTCAGATAATTATGCCACATAATTTTTAATCCCCAAAACACATTTTTAACTGACAAATTATTGATTTATTTGAAAGGCAGAGAGATAGAAAAGTGGAGTTATCTTTCATCTGTTGGTTCACTGTCCGAATATCTGAATCAGCCAGGTCTAACTAGGTCTAAGCCAGACACCAGAACTCAGTTTGGATCTCCCAGCCATCTGACAGGAATTCAAGTGTTTGGCAATGCACCTGCCTTCCAAGTAAACCAGCCTGAAGCTGAATCTGAAGCAAGGGGTTGTCCTGGACTCCAACCAGCTGTGGATTCTAAGCATTGGCTAAGTACTGCTACATACATGGCTCCAGCACATGTACTTCCAGTGTGTCTTACTATGTCTAAATAATGGGGAGACTATTAAAAACCATTCCTCAGTTTTGGGTATGGCTTTATGCAAAATAGTCACAAGAATTGATGATTCTTTTGAATGTGTGATGAGTAGAACAGTGTATGTTGCTCTGAGAAATACATATTTTATTTTCTAAGAGACTGACAGAATTATGATTCCTTATGAAGGATTACACCATTGTAGTAAAATGGGGAAAATCTGTCAGGAGTGGGAGTTTGGGGGGGATTCCTAGCCTATTATAAAAAGTTGTACCACATAATTCAAAATTCAAAATAAAAATATATTTAAAAAGTTTGAATAACATGATTTACTTTGTGGTTGACAAGAAGAAATTGATGGTTCATTTTGAGGAGAAGAATATAATAAATTAGGGACCCAACCCAAACATTTGATGTAGTCAGAATTTTTAAATAAAAATGAGTTTTGTTTTAAGTCTTTGAAGTTGAAAGAAATAAGGACATTTCTGGCCATTTTCTTTAGAAATTCATTTTTAAAAGATAAAAGGGAAAATAAGGAGACAAAGGTGAGTAAGATTTCCTGTAATTATGCGGAAATTTACATTTTAAAAGGACATATGTTCACAAACTTAGAAATTTGGTGAACAAAGCTACTTCCATAGTTATATTAGTGGTGATGAAAAGTTTTAGCATGTTGTCAGATTTTTTGCTTTCTTTTTTGTTGGTCAACCTTTGGATGTTTTGTGAATATAGATTTTCAATGTGGCAAATATGATTCTTAAAACAGTTGTGTTAATTATGGAATCAAAATTATAGTAACGTTGTTAAAATGTTTGAGTCAGGGAGAATCAAGATGGCAGAATAGGGTAAAGAAACATTTAAGCAGATGGAAAGACATTTAATCAGGATGAAGCAGAGAGGACATATTTCAGGAAATAGGAGAGGACAGAACAACAGCAGAGGAGTACCTGGAGACTGACAGACACAGGAAAGCAGCGGACACAACAGTGTGGTGTTGCAATGACTGATACTCCAGCAGCATTCCGCTAATGGTGATCTGAACTCCACCAGCAGCTGGAACTCCACCACCAACGAGGTGGGAAGGGACTTTCACTGGGAGCTTGGGAGGTGAACCCAGACAAAGAACTGTCCATCCTGCTGGTCCGTTTGATTTGACCGGGAGTAGAGATAGAGCGGCAGATCCTAGACGGGCAGTGTGAGAACAGGGTGGATTTCACAGCCCAGTCAGGTCCCTAATCTCTCTTGGATTTTGATTTTTATGTTTTTTGTTTTTTTTTTTTTTTAGTTTCATCTCTTCAAAACACTTTCTTCTGATTAAATTCCTCAGGGACTCATAGATCATCATTTTCTTTTGCTTTAAAGATTTATTTTACTTTTATTGGAAAGTCAGATATGCAGAGAGGAAGAGAGACAGAGAGAAAAATCTTTCGTCTGATGATTCACTACCCAAGTGAGCACAATGGCTGGAGCCTAGCCAATCCAAAGCCAGGATCCAGGAACTTCTTCCAGGTCTCCCACATGGGTGTAGAATCCCAAGGCTTTGGGCTGTCCCTGACTGCTTTGCCAGGCCACAAGAAGGGAGCTGGATGGGAAGTGGAGCAGCCGGGATTAGAACCGGCCCATATAGGATCCCAGCATGTTTAAGGTAAGGACTTTAGCTCCTAGGCCATGCCTCCGGGCACATGATCATTTTCTTCAAGAAGGTTCTTAATTTTCTTTTTCATTTCTTCAGTGACACATTAGTCATTCAGTAGCATGTTATTTAACTTCGTGATGTTGTCAATTTCTTTTTTCTTCCAGTTGTTTATTTTCTTTTGTGTCTTTTCATTTAATGGAATGTATAGTAATCCTGTAATGGAGACTGTCATATCTAGTAACATGTTATTCAACTTCATGGCATTGTACATTTCTATTTTTCTTTCTATTGTTCATTTTTTACTGTGACTTTTCATTTAAAGGGTTGTAGAGTAACTGAAATGGAGACTGACGTATCTAGATGTGAGGATGCAATGTAGTATGCATTTCTACTTCCAGACAAAAATGGACAAAGATGAAACTGTTTGCTCTATAACAATAGGATGCTGGACTCTGTGCCATTGTCCATGCCCGCACTGATGGACATGTGACTGTGTATGAAGAACTATACTTTAGTAATGATATAGAGGAACTAGGTGAGGTGGGGGCGGAATTGGGTATGGGATAAGGGAAATGCCAGGAGCCTAGAAACTGTATCATAAAATGATAATAGTAATAATAAAAAAGATTAAAAAAATAAAATGATTGAGTCAGATATTTGTCCTAACTTTTCGTCATAGTCTAAGTTATCCTATAACTTGTACTAAAATATGTCTATTTTTTTAAAAATACTCTTTAGTCAAAATGCTAGAAATTATGTATGGACAATTTAAGAAACAATTGAATTTATCATGTGTAAAGTTTTGGTAGTCTGTAAGAAATGAAGTGTGTTTAAAGCTAAATAGTCAAGAATAATTTTAAGGAAGTACTTTAATTTCTGGACTTTCATTAGGTTATATTTATACCTGAATTTTTAAAGCTGTATTTTGAGAAAAGTGACTGTCTTCCGGAACTATGAAATGCGTATTTCTTAGAAAATGGATTATTCACCTGTATCCTTGCTTTTGCCTCCTACAAGGAGTATGTATTCTTCAGTATGTTTCTTACGAAGAATATGTTTAATATCATCTGAGCTTTGGGTCTTAAATTACGATAATTAAATAAAGAGCATGTTACTGTCACAGTTTATTTCTGAAGAAAAAACTAATTGAATAAAATCAGATCTTTGGTTCAAAGTGTGTTATTTTCTACTAGTCTTTCAGCTTCTTTTAAGGGAAAGATCACATTGTTTTCCTAAGTTTCAAAAAGATAATCTGTCAGAAAAAAAATACTTGTACTAGACTAAAGCCTAGTGTTTTAGTTGCACTAAAATAGTAAATATTTTCTTTGAAACTTTTACCTACCCTGAAAATTATAAAGAAGAGAAGTATCATTTACAGAAAATAATTTTAATGTTTCTTAAGTCAAGTGATAATTTTATTTTTTTGAAAGATTGAGACAGGCACAGAGAGAGTGATAGAAAAAGACAAGTATGTGTCTTCCATCCATTGGTGCGCTTATGTAATGCTCGTATGGTCCAGGGCTCTAAGAGCCTGACACTAGGAGCCTGAAATTTCATGCACTTATTCTACCTGAGTAGTGGGGAACCAAGTATGTCCGTGCTCACCTGCTGCCTCCCAGGTGGGCATGAGCAAGATGCTAGAGTTACAAGTGGACCCAGAACTCAAACTCAGGGATTTGACTATGGCCTGTGGTTACTGTGTCTTTCCTACCATTTTATTTATTTACCGACCTATTAATTTGTTTGTTTTTCTGTATTTAATAATGTAACCTAAAAGTTAATTCAGTCGAGAGCAACTTGGGTCTTTTTCAGTACTTTCCTAGTGACTCCACACTATTCTGTATCTCACTGTTATGTTTTGAGCTAGTTGTTTTCCCATATGGGCTAGCAGTTTAAATTTCAGTGTTAAGTTTCTTGGGATGGTTATATGGGTTGAGTTAACTTCAATTTTATGTTTAAAAGAAAGTAATTCTGATGTGTAGTATCATGGTATATTTCTAAGTTGTGTTTTCTCCTGTGGGATTTACCATATTATGCTATTGTCAAGCTATTTTTGAGAGCTCTTATAACTTGGCTTCAAATTTCAGCTTCTCGAATTGCTTAATGGGAGTGGGGATTGGGGAGATAATAGTGTGCATCTGAATTTTCTTCTGCATTAAAAGGTTCAATATTTGGAAAGACCGTGAAAGACTAGTACAAAGTAAATAGAAATATCAGAATGTTTTATTCATGTAACACACACACGCATGGGCACAGACACACCAGCATGCATTTGAAGCATCTAAAGGTGTAAAAAAAAAATAAGCATATTAAATAGGTTGCTTTTATTGGAAACACTAAAAACTGTTAAATCTGAAACTAACGGAGACCTATGGGACTTCAGATTAGACACTGTGCACTTATCACCTTCCAACCCATAAAAATTTTTCTTTTCCTGTAATTACATGCTTGTGCATCTAGTGTTCTGCATAGGTGAAATATTCAAGGACGTAAAGTAAGCCAAAAGTGAGATTCTCCAGAGCTATGAGAAATTAGACATGATAGAGTCTATGCATGTTGCTCTGTAGAAGGGAAAACTAGATATGGGCCCATATTTCTCTGCATCCAGCAGAGACCGGCTCAGCACCCTCATGAATACAAAATCTGCGTGCTCCTCATATCTACATATAATATCGAATTTTCTCTTGTATACTTTGAATCACCTCGTAATTTCTTTTAATACTGAAGGCCTTGTAAAAGCTGTATGAATATTTGTTACATATATTGTTTAGGAAATATGTGTTTCTTCAAGTGTGATTTTTTTCCTAGTAGTTTGATGTATAACTGGTTGAATCTCAAAATGCAGAACCCAGTGACAGGAAAGAGAGAATATGTTTGTTTTCATTTAAAAACCTCTTAAGGAGCAGCTGTTCAGGCTGGAGGTTAAGTTGCACTCATCCCATGCCAGAATGCCTGGGTTTTCTCTAGTTCCAATTTCCTGTTAATGCACACCATCGGAGGCAGAAGGACGTGACTCAAGTACTGAGGTCAGTTCAATTCATTTGGAAGACCTGAATTAAGTTTCCTAGCTCTTGTATGCAGTTTGGCCCACTCCTGGCTATTACAGGCTACTGGAGAGTGAAAAGAATGAGGGATTCTGTCTCTCTCTTCCCCTCTATCTTTTTATCCCTTCCTGCCTTCCACTCCTTCCTTCTTTCTCCCAAATAAGCTAGATAAATAAATAGATTTAAAAAGTGAAAACATCTTTGGTTTACAAGTTGTCTACATGTATTCTTTATAAAGGTTTGTTGTTCTTCTTCTATTACCCATTCAACTTCTACCTATGTTTAATTCATATATTGGAAATGGTGGTGGCGAAGGGAGTAGTGGAAAGACTACAGGTACACCAAGAATTTTGTGTGAAGCCTTAGTTTCCATTTGAGGAAAAGAACATATTATTCAGTGAAGGAGCAGCTCATCTCAATCTAGAACAGGCTCTGGGGACACTGAATGAAGACGTGTGACTGGTAACTTGCAGTGGATGGATGGAACACAATACAGGTTAACTTAGATTGAAGACCTTTTACTTTTGGAGTTTAATGTGTGTGTGTGTGTTTAAATAAAAAGTGGTTTTAAAGCAGTTTCCATTCTGAAGAATACTTTCAGATATCTGTAAACTTTATTTAAGTAAGACTACTTATGGCATTGTATATAAGAATCAGTGTACAAATGTTTGTACTTCATATTATCTGCTTAATAATTTATTTCAAAATTAACTGGTAGAGATCACTAGTTGTAATGTTGCAGTACTCCATTTGTTGGCTGTGTAGGAATTTAGGGAAGAATTCTCATAGAAAATGATATTTGGTACTTACAGAAATTTGAAAATGTTATTCAGATAATTCATAATAGCATTTGCAGTTTCTTAGAATTTTCAAATACCCGGCATGATAGCGTAGTGGTTTAAGTCCTCGCCTTTAACGCGCCCAGGATCCCATATGGGCGCCGGTTCTAATCCTGGCAGCCCCACTTCCTATCCAGCTCCCTGGTTGTGGCCTGAGAAATCAGTCCAGCACGGCCCAAAGACTTGGGACCCTGAACCCATGTGGGATACCTGGAAGAAGCTCCTGGCTCCTGGCTTGAGATTGGCTAGGCTCCAGCAGTTGCGGTCACTTGGGGAGTGAACCATCTGACAGATCTTTCTCTCTGTCTCTCCTCCTCGCTTTATATCTGAATTGTCAAATACATGAAAGATTAATTACATGTTTAAATATTTCTAAAATACTCATTTTACTCAAACAATGTCAAATTACCATAAGTGGAAACAAGCACTTGAAACTGTGTCTGCTCTTATAGGGAAATGGATATTATTTTTTGTTTTCTAATCGCTGCTGCATTTGTTTTTTTGGGTAGGGTTTCAGATTATCCTAAATTCCTCTACATTCTCATTTTTTTTTTTATAAGTAGGATATCTCTGCACACTTAGAATAGGGTGTGTGCTTCATTTTAGGCCTATGAAAGCAGCAGGCTTCATTTTTAACACATCTGTGCCTGTTGGCCACACTCTGTCATATTATTGACATTAGTGCCTTGGCTGTTTAAACATATGTAACAATCTCCAGCCTTATTCAGTCTGCAATGTCTCAGTTTCTTCCTTAACGCACATTGTATTATTAAAGGTAGAGGAAAGCAGATTTGTTGTGAGATGACTAGAAGTGTCACTAAGTTCGCTTACTTCAATTCTGTGATTCGTTTTCTACCTACAACCTCTAATACTTTGTAGTTTGGAACATTTGGACTAATTATGCAGGTGCTTTGGGCCTTTGATGTGATTGTAGACTCTCAGGAATCTCAAATATTAAGTTTTAGAGATACAGGATGCTCTATACATATGTGAGCCTCCTGATATATATATATATATACATATTTATATGTTCAATTTATTTATCTCCCAAACTTACAAAGATCAAAGGTAATTTTACATTGAGTGAAATTTTAGAAAAGTGTTAGAGATTTTTATAGTATTCATTGCATTTATCTTGAACATTTTTTTTCCTTATAAAATGGAGAGAATTGTGCATACATAGAAGAAAGCATTACATTTAACATAAAGACTTTTCATTGAAATGACCAGACAATGACACACTGCACCTTAACAATGACTACTGTGGGCATCTGGAAAGATGAAAAATACAACTGCATTTCTGAAATTATACAGGTAGAAACAAATTGATTCAGTTAAACACTTTGATGCAATAGCTTTTTATTCCCCAGACTTGAAAAAAATCAAAAGCAAAGGAAGTGAAATGCTTCTTTGTAAATCTTGTGTATGCTAATGGCTGCTACATAAATATGTAGATTTCAATTCAATTTTATACACAAAATGAGATTGAAATAGGAAAATGCTATATATTTTAGCAAAATTGTTGTGTCTATTATGCAACTAAATCTCATCAAAGTCAAGGACAGAAAAGGAGTTAGATTAAGTGCATGGTATAGCTTTGCAAATCTTTAGGCTCAAAAAAGTTCTATTTCACAAACAGACTTCGCAATAGGAAAAATTCCTGTTTGCAGGTGCTTATATCGCCTGCCTCATTTCCTGGGGTAATCCCTAATAAACAGTATTGGTGCCCATTCAGTAAATTGCAGGAATTCAAGCAACGTCTTGTAGCCAAACTCATAAATAAACTCTTCATTATCTACGTGTTCATTAATTTCGGGATCATTTACCTTTGCTTTTATGCCTGCCTCTAAAAGTCTTCTCTTCCTGTTATCTGAAGCCTGTCTAGGGTTTTTATTTTTATTTATTTCAATATTTTAGTTTTAATTTATATACAAATATATGTAAATTTTAATATTTATCTGAGTAATGTATATTAGCACGGTTACTCATCTGTAGTGCATTGCAGTTGTGGTCAAATAGAAATATGCTTTTAATTGATAGCATCTTTGCTTCTTGCTGTTAACCTATATTATTGAGAACTCTTTGAATCCTTGTAAATGAAGGTCTTTGGAGTCAAGCTGTTGTCCCTTAGGCACAGGGTCTGAATCTACTGCTGGATCGTGTGGACCATACTGATTTATTTTCATCTCTTCGAACATGCATACTCTGGTAATTAAAAAGCAGGAAAGTTACTGCTAAATTCTAGTTGTCTAATTGTCCAGTTACTAATTGCTTGATTCATCATTTTCCTCCAGTCTCAGAACCAAGCATTTCTTTTTTCATGGCAAGATTATTTGTGCAGGTGTGTTTTATCCCAATTAGGCAACACAATAATCCGTTGATAAATGAACGACTGGGTGCTCTGTGAATTGTTGTAACAGTGTGGATTCAAAAAGGAGTAAAAATTCTTTGTGTAATGACTTGGAAACAGACAAACATACTTGGTTTCACAGCATTTTCCATAAGCTTTTATTATTCTCAGGTGTTATGTGTTATCCATAAACTTATTATTTTGGTTGCAGCTGCCTGTGAGTTTTTTCCTTTGTAAAAGACTTTAATGTATCTGTTTAATTATAGAATACTGGCTCAGTATTTTAATTTTTAGCTGCATAGAGAAACAGGGCATAAGAAAGATTGTGAGAAAAAGAGCTAAAATTTATTTGATTTATTGAAAGTCACAGTGAGTCTGATATAATCCCAAGAGAAACAATGCAATAACTTATAATTATCTTATGAAATGTTTTGGGTTACATGCCTGAGAGTATCTGTATTGGCATGTGAAGATTTCCAAAGAAAGATGCACTCATCTTTAAATAACTGTCTTTCTCATCATGATTCTTACCTAGTTGGAGAATTGGTGTTTTATGAATTCATAGCTGTGAAGATCAGAGTGTTAATATCCTAAAACTTGAATTGATTCATATGAGTCAAAAACATTAAAAAAAGAAAATGAAATGGTTTGGGATGTTTAAGTGCCTGATAAATTTTGATAGCTTTTTGTATTCAGGAAACAACAGAAAGCAAGAATCTTCTTGAATGTGCATTCCAAGAAGACGTTATTGCCTGGACCAGAACTGAAAAGCAAACTGGGCTTCATGAAATACGTGTAGTTCACAACGCAGGATACACAACAAATTCAATGTGCAGCATATTTTATCTATTTATGCATTGCAGAAGAAATCATTTATTTCACAAGTACTGTTAAATGTTTTTTAATCTCTACAAATTTGTAAGTTTGAAAGGAAAATTTTGTATTTTAATCGTAAACTTACATTTTCCTGAGTCCAGAAGGCTTTTATGTTATATGGATATATTAAATAATTAGTGCTCAAAATAATACAACATACACATATACAAACATTTTATATTGTCAAAGCAGTATATGTAATGGATAGATTTGATGAGTTGCATATTACAGTGTACTGCATAATTTCAGAAGATTGTGTAGTTTGAAGCTCTCTGCATTTTATTACTCTTTATTACCAAAGCACTGAACCCTTCTAAAACTCAGTTTCCTTCTTTTTAATGAAGAATTAAAACCTCTTTGAATGTTATGAGAATTATAATGTGTCTGCACACTCTGTGTTGTCACAGGGGCTCTGTCATTTATAATCGCCACCAATTTTGTTTTACCTAACATGTAGGAACTGTAATAAGATCTGTTCCTGGAGCTCAATATAATCTGCTGTCAAACAGTTCTGAGCATTTAAGAGGTGCTTGCTGATGTCCATACAGAACTCAGAAGTATAACAAGATAAACATGGGAACAACTCTAATTCTTGCTTTGAAAGCATGTTAGATAAAACAAAATGATTTACTGTACTCTCATGCGTCCAATATCAAGGGAATTCTAAAGGGAAGTATCCAAATATAGATAATGACACAGTCGAAAGGCATTAGTTCAGCGAGATGCTTCCTGTGATTTTAATTCCTCTGTAATGAGTTTCTGTAACAAATACATGGGAATGCTATTGGGTGATGTATCTTACAGTATTAAATATAAAATTGTCTACAAATTGTGAAAATACCTAAGCATAAGTGATTGCAAGGTAACATTCTAACAGATTCTTAACATTATGCTGAATGGAGGAATCATTTCCAATTAAAGTAACCCAATAAATAATTTATGAAATAGCTCCATATACACAGCATAAAGACTTAGCTTTATGTTTTCTGCTTCTGTATGATGAATTGCCATAAAATTGCTTCTCTGGTTATAGGTACACACTTTTAACATGTTGCGTTTTCCAGTGCTTTGGCATGTATTGCTAGCTCTTTAACCCAGGTTTTTAGAAAGCTGAGGCAAAGGTGTCAGTTTGTGCATCCTCCAATGTTGGTTTGACTAGTCAAAGTGATTCCAGTCTGTTCCAAGTTTTTGACAAAACTCATTTCCTTCTGGTTGTAGGACTGAGGACTTCATGAGATTATCTTTCGTATGGAAATTTGACATTCATTATAATATTAGCATTTGAAAACAAGTGTACAGATGTTTATGGATTTGGATGTGACATATTTTTGGTCTGTAGAGTACTAATCTGCAGTATTATAACACAATAAGTCAGTTGAATAGGTTTCCAAGTAGCAAATATCACTTCAAAGAATAAATAAGAAATCATTTCTTTTGTTTTGAAAGATTTGAAAGAAAAACATTAGAGGTGTCTCCTGTTTGCTGGTACACCTTGTAATGACCATTATGGCCAGGTCATCTACGGCCTGTTGCCAGGAGCCTCAGACTCCTGCTGGGTTTCGTGTTGGTGGCAGTGGACCACATACCTGGGTCTTGCTCTGCTGATTCTCAGATAGCTGAAATTGGAAGTGAAACAGTTGGGACTCTATTGTTCATATGAGATGCCTGCATATCCACAGTACTGAACCTTGGAAAATAAATCTTAAATATTAAAAATTAAAATGCAGCATTGATAAACAGCTACAATCAATACAATATCCCTTACCTCCAGGGACATTCAGGTGAACAACAGTGGAGGTCTTGAGCAAGTTGAGTCAACCGTTTGTATTATATAGATAGATAGATATAGATATAGATATGTAGGGTTGGCTGAAATGTATTTGCAATGGAACCTCAGCCATTTAATAGCATTTTATTTATAATTTATGCAGTAATTAAAACAGCTGTTCTTAAGCCTTTTCATTACCAAAACTCTGATTTCCATTCAGGAGATGCAGGTTTAGATGAATGTGCATTACTTTTGTTTCTACCCTTGAAATATTTGTGCTTAGGATCAGGGAAAATGTTGGCCCAACACCATCTTTTGCATCATCTTGCTCTCTTTCATGTCTTAAAATATACATTATAGAAAAAATACATCTTCTTCATGTTAACAGTAGCACTGTTGGATTTTAGGAAGAACCATTGCAGAAGGAATTGCTGTAATTGGCTGGTAACTGATAAAAGAAAAACCCAGCATGATTCCATGCCTAAGGAGGGATCATTTCTGAACTCCTTTCTTCGCATGTCTGCAGCCTGTCTTCCAGCCTCCCAGTGGTTTCTAAGTGCAGTATTATAGAACGGAAAAGAAAGGACTCTCCCACATTGTGTTGGTAACCTCTGTTTTAATGGACTTATATTGCTCAAGAGTGTCAGTATCTGGAAACTGCTTCTGAATGGTAAGGGATAGAAAGAGAACCACTGACTTGTATGATTTTTAAAAAAATTTCTACCATGGTAAATATGACAGATATTATCTACTAATCCTTAGAGAGCACAAACTCTTTGCATATTCACTTTTTCTAGAAGTATCAGTTGTGCTAGGAATTCTAGCTAGATGACATTTCCACCCTAACTGTTCCTCTCCCTTTTTCTGGAACCTTATCTTGTAAGGAGCTAAAAGACCAAGGTTTGTTTATCGCCTACTCCTGTAAAATGGTTCTTCCTTTCAAAATAAGGGCTCATCAATGAATTGCTTAGGTAAGCTATTGGCTATCATGCAAAAACTAAACTTTTAGTTAAAAATCTATTGTGTCTTATTGTTTTGTTTCCATATTTGTTTTTCTTTCACCGACCTTCGTAGTAACCAGTTTTCAGCTTTCCAATCCACTGTGCCTAAGCTTTGATATTTTATATAAGCATGCTTTTTGCTCTTTTACATTTGAAAGCTCATTGTTAATGTTTTAGTTTAATAAAAAATAAATTAATTGGAATAATCTCAATTATTCTCTTGTAGAAATAAAAATTCATTACCCTCTTTTTCTGTTAGTCCTTAGTTTTGCACATGTTTATCAAAAAGTAGAATCGATTTTGGATGACTATTGAGTTTAGCAAAAAAAAGTCTTCGAATAGTTAGATTAATGAGAATAAAACGAGAAGCAATCCTTTTGAAGGACAGTGTTCCAATGAAGCTGTAAAGATTTCTGAAATTCATTTAGCCTTTGTTACTTGATTTGGCATTTAAATTAAGTGACCATTTTGGCACTTGAAAGACAAAGGATGTTTAATTGACTAATGAAATTTTATGAATTTTATATAGGAAATTATATATTTGATATGTTAAAAAGGGGGTATGCCTATAATAATGTAAATAGTAATGATCTGACAGTGCTGACAAGTAGAAACACAATGTGAGCATGAACGTAGTTTCAACTTTTCTAGTAGAGTTCCTAAAACAAGGTGAAAAAAGAAATGTAAGTTTTATCTTAACAATGTATTTTTCTCTAATATTCCCAAGTTTTTATCTTTTAACATATAATTACTATTTAATTGTTAGTAAGATAATTTTTACGTGTGTATTGTTTTTATTGGAAAGGCAGATATACAGAGAGAAGGATTACAGAGAGAAGTATCTTTCATTCACTGCTTCACTCCTTAAGCGGCCGGGGCCACAATGGCCAGAGCTGAGCCGGTCCAAAGCTAGGAGCCAGGAGCCTCTTCTGGGTCTCCCACGTAGGTGCAGGGTTCCAAGGCTTTGAGCTGTCCTCTGCAGCTTTCCCAGGCTATCAGCAGGGAGCTGGGTGGGAAGCAGGACTGCCAGGATTAGAATTGGTGATCATATGGGATCCTGACACATGCAAGGTAAAGACCCAAGCCACTAGGTTACCATTCTAGCCCCAATGCTTTATATTTTTAATAATAAGCCATTGAAATCAGGTGAACACAGCAAATTTCAGTTCCATTTGAGATACACACACACACACACACACACACACACACACACAACACACTTTAGAGAATGATTAATTCACTTGAAGGGTAGAACCACTAAGAGAGGGCCAGTCTGCTGGCTCGCTTCACATGTGGTTACGCTGGTCAATGCCTGGACAGTTGGAAGCTCGGAGATTCTTTGATTTCTGTCTAATGGAAGACAGGTATCATATTTGTTGTTGTGTCAGTGATCAGATAATTAAATATTCAGTCCCATCCTTCATAAATTGAAGATAATGTAGATGAACTGGTAATGCAGAAACTTGCTGTTATTTCACAAATACACTTAAAAACAGAATGTTCAATGTTTTCTTCAATTCTGTTGACAAAGTAGTTTGGAAAGTAAAAAAAAAAAATCAAGATGCTAGAAGTTCGAACAAATGTTTCTATAGTTTAACACTCTCCGATATTATCTTAATGATAGGAAGAATTTCTGTGCCTAATTTTTCTTACAAAATTAAAGATGAATTTAACTGTCTTATTTTTCTGTCACCTGTGTATTAATATCCCTTTAAATTAAAAAAAAACCCTTTATCCCTGCCAAAATATGAACAGTATATGGCTTACCACTTCGTTCCTGATTACACTGTCTGTTCAGGCTCTTGAAGGTCAGACATGATAGTGTTCCCTTGTTTTTATTCTAACCAACAGTCTTTGCCTGCTGCATTTTGAGTTATTCTTAGAGTTGTGACAAAACGATAGAGTGGTGAGATGTATGCAAACAATAATTTTTGTAAACATGTATGAAAATGAATAATTACAAAGATAGTAAGATGGGTTAGTTATAAGTATACTGTTGAGGACAAAATGCTAACAAATATTGCATAAAGCCTAATTGCATCCATTTTAATACAGGATTCAGGATATTGTTCCTCTTATGGCAAAGTAATGTTGCACCGTGTGCAGCTGGGTCATATGGTTTGTCTGTTTCTGCTTTGTTTAAAGCTGTGCTGCTTTGCAGTTCTGTTAGCAGTTTTTAAGTTTTCTCTTGCTCAACAGCCTCGCCACATTAAAAAATTCATTTTGATCTTAATGGATAACTAATAACTATTTCTGATTGTTGTGAGGAATGCAACCTTAAAAGATGACAGCAGCCTGCCTTTTTGTCTCAAATGAAAGAATTTTCATGCAGACAATTTCAGTGTGTAAAGCAAGATTTATTTCGGCGGGGGGAGAGGGTGTCTCCTGTCATAGAGGTAGGAGGGCCTCCAAGGATAGGAAACACCCCAGGAAATGGTAGAAGACCGTCTTAGGGAAGTAGAAACAAATGAGTCGCTTGGATGGCAGGGAAACAAAACAAAACACAACAAATAATACTAAGAAACCAAAAAACATAAGCAAAAAAAAAAAAAAGAAAAAGAACCTCGTTGACCAGTGTCTGCGCTTTTCTCGGGACAGAATGGACACCATCAAGGTGTGACTGATGGCTTCCTCTTCATGCTGTTAAGCTGAAATCCCCTGCACCTTCTCTCTGTCCGTAACTCAGTAACTCGGAGATGGAGGTTGCTTTAGACCACGTCTCCTTATTTTTGTCATGACAGTCACTCTAAGAGATGGGGAGTGATATATTGATTCTGGCTCTTTGTTCTCCTTCAAGGAGCCCGAGGGTGAAGCTAGGGAGAACCTGCTCTTGAAAGGGTAAGTGGAAATCCTAACTGCCTAATGTCCCATATGACTCCTTACAGTGATGACAGTAAGATGCTAACCTTTTTACAGTGTTTTGTTTGATATGTTGGGAGACACCGAGAGAAGAAAAGAGAAGCACAGAGAAATCTTCCATCTCTGTTTTTTTTTTTTCCCCAGTTGCCCACACCAGCCAGGGATGGGCTGGCTAGGCCTAAGCAAGGAACCCAAAGTTCAAGTTTTGCATGTAAGGACCCACATACCTGAGCCATCATCTTCTGCCTCGCAGGATGCATTAACAAGAAGCTGGAGCTGGATCCAGCATTCTGGTGTGGAATGCAGGGATCCCTAGTGACCATTTAGCATAGGTGTCACAAAGCCTGTCTCTCCTTGTGGTTTTTCATGTGCATTTTCCTGATGCTTAGTGGTACTGAGCAAGCTTTCGTGTGTTGATTGGGCGCTTGTTCTTTTCAAAATGTTTATCAGACCCTTTGTCCTTTTCTTAATTGCTTTTTATTTTTTTTTTTTTTGTTGAGTTTTCTGAGGTCCTCATTCATTTCCTATATTAATCCGTTTTCAGATGAATAGTTTGCAAATATTCTCTCTCATTCTCCTGGGTCTCCTATGTGAATGCCAGGCCCCAAAAGTTGTACCAGCTTTGTCTGTTTTTCTAGGTGTAGTAACTGGGAACTGAATCAGAAGTGGAACAGTGGAATTCAAACTGGCACCCATTTGGAATTCCAGTGTCTCAGGCAGAGGCTTAGTTTGCTACAACAAAATGCCAGCCCCTGGATCTTGTTTTTTAACTGACAGAAAATGTGTGTAGTTCTGAGAATGGTCTCCTGCACTTGCACATTTCTGAGCTTTTGTGGGCAAATCACCCTGGGGTGGCAGTTAGACAATTGGAGCTGGGCCACAAGAACTCCTACTGAAAGTTTCTATTGTGTATGGTTCTCTGCAACAACATGCAGTTTCTAGATGACAAGTTAGTGGAAGGGAGTGGAGGTGAATGGCACCATTCACCCAGTAGGACAGAGCTCTGCACAGACTGGAGTTCTAGGGTTTCTGTTACCCAGCTGGGTTTAGATGGGTTTATGAAGACCTAGTCTTTGTCTACTATGTTGGAATGTCTGGGGCCTTTAGGGAATTGGGACTTTCTGGTGTTTCCACTGGATCATTCCAAAGTAACGACAACAATTGAGGCAGTCTAGGTCAAAGCTGTGAGCTCAGTGCCAGTATCGCACCTGTATGGAAGGGACTTAAGTATTTGGATCTTGACCTCCTGGCTTCCATAGTATGGATTAACAGGTAGCTGGAGCACAAGTTGAGGTGAGATTTGATTCCACACACCCAATGTGCAATATGGGAATCCCATCAATTGGCCTAGCATGCTGTACCACACTGCTGATCTCTAGAGCTACTTATATAGTTACAGTTTATCTTTCGATGTCCCTATTAAATATTACAATGTTGTCAGCATATTGGTACCCCTTTCTATATATTTGTGATGATTTGAACATGTTGTTCAGTCTAAGCCTCTGTTTTCTCATCTTGATAATGGAAATACAATTAGTACATATTTTATGGGGATATCATATTAATACGGTTTTGACACAAACTCTACAAAAGTGGCAGGCTTTACATAATTATTCAAAATATATTTATGGTCACATTCTTATTTTTTTCACATTCTTATTTGTATGGTTATCTATAGTTTTATAGTAATGGCAGTTGGAGTACATAAGCAACTGGATATCTATTGGATGCTACATATAGCTATTTGCATTTTAGTGCTTTTATATAGTTTTATCATGAATAATAACAGCAGTTTGATAAACTCCTTAGTGTTGAGAAAATATTTGTAATAACTTTCAATAAGGAAACACAGAATACAAAACAGGAGTCTTGTGTGTGTTTCATCTTCCTGCCCTGACTTTTGTTTCCTCATTTCGAACTGTATCAGTGTGTAGAATTTAATGGTGGGTGATGTAAATAAGTCCATTTGAAATATAGAGATAGAATTATTTTGTTACTACAGAAAACTTCTGTGATTTCAGAAGGTCAGTATTTGCTTGGGCTATCCAGTGGCCAATATAGACATTATCTGATTCCAGCGAAATACCTGTTGACAAAGGACAGAGGCTGTGCATTTTCTGTACTGCAGAGGATACATCGATTCTCGGATGGCCAGAATTTGTCGAGTTGTGACAATGCATGGCAAGGCTCTCTGGAGCTTCTTGTACCAGGTTCTGACTCAGAGCTTTATTTACTGTCACCTAACCCTTATGGATGTCTAGGAAAAACGCATTTTAGAAATACTAATATCTTCATGATTCCTTCTTCTTCCTACTTCTGTAATATTTACTTTGAAAATAATGTCTGTAAATCTAAACACAGAGAGGGTATGCTTTCATTTAGATCCACTGGTGTAACTATGAAGTAAAGAAGATGAATAACTGTTTCAGTTGTCAAAACAGAGCATCCATTTGTAGTTTGCAATTTTCCCTTAAAGTAATCCTTGATAATTTCCCAAGAGGTGTCAAGTTAGGGTTTAATCTTTAATTCTCAAGAAGACTAGGTTTCACCTCTTATCATAACTGTGAACAGAAAAACTAGACAAGGAAAAGATGACGAAAATTTAATATCATTTTCATAATTATATTAAGTGGATTGAAATAATCTGTCTCATGTATCTTATATGAAAGAAAACATTAATAGCTATGTGGAAGTTATTTGTAATTGATATTGTTTGTATATAATAATTGCAGGATTAGTGAATAGAAGTACTGCTATTGCTACTACTGGATATATAATATATGAATTGGTCATAGTTTAATAAATATTTAATTAGTTTATCAATTTACTGACATAAGTCTTGATTGCACATGATATTCATTATTCATTTCTTGCTTTGTCTGGCCTGGTATTCATGGGACTGGATTGAATGGTCCATATGAGACCAAGTAGGTAAAAACCAACAAAAAAGTATGTCATTGAATTACAACCTCATCAAACAAATATTTACAGAATTTCAATTTTATGCTAGATATTGTGCCTCAGTGCTTCACAACTGGGGAAAGAAATAATAAGTAACAAAACAGGTATAAACCCTGATGATGTTTTTGCTGTTTATTTGATTGAAATAATTATTTATATATACGTTTTAAAATTAAGTATTTGTAAGGAAGAGTTATAGAGATGCAGAAGCAGAGTTAGAGATAGAGATAGATAAACAGATAGATAGATAGATAGAGCGAGCATTTGAGAGAGATCTTCTATCTGCTGGTTCACCCCAAAGGCCACTGTGACCAGGGCTGAACCAGGGTGAAGCTAGGAGTCAGGAACTCCTGAATCTCCCACATAGGTTAGAGCATACAGGACATGGGCCATATTCTGCTGCTTTCCCAGAACATTGGCAGGGAGCTGGATCAGAAGTGGAGCAGCTCAGACTTGAACCGGCACTGCAGGTTGTGGCTTTACTTACTACACCACAGTATGGGTTTCTGAAGTAAGTATTTAAAATATCACATTAGGGTGAGAATTGTGGCATACAGCCTACACTGTGAACATTCCAAATCATAATGCTGGTTTGAGTTCCAATGGCTCCACTTCTAATCCAGCTTCCTGCGGATGTGTCTGTGAATATCATGACCTGTGTGCCTTGTGCCCCTGTCTCTTGGGGGCTGGTCAGATGAAGTTTCTGGTTCTGGATTCAGCCTAGCATAACCCTAGTTGGCAGCTTTTTGGGAGAAGGAATCAGTGGATGGAATATCTGTTTTCTTCTTTCTCCATTTCTCTCACTGTACCTTTCCAATAAATAAAATAAACCTCTGCAGAAAAGAGTATGTTAGAATTTATGTATGTTCACATTTTTATTATTTTGCCTTTTAGTTTTAATCATTATTCATATACAAATGTTCAGCAACTTAGAATAGTGTTAAAATATTATGATTACCAATACTATATAGCTTTAGAAATTGTCCTATAGTGTTGGAAATGCTATGATTGTTTATCAAGTGTGGATTTTTGTTCAACTAGAACTACTGTACTCAGGCCTAACTGATTAGTACAAGGGTATATGAATAGAGCATTGTCCTAAAAGTGGGATTTGAAAGAAATGTAAGGCCCCTTCCAATAGTACAGATGTTGACCTGTTTCCCTGGAAAGTGATAATCAGCATATGTGGATAAGGATGTATATTGATAAAATTATTTGCCCTCATATAAAGAAGCACATATTTCAGGATTTTAGGCAACTGAATTTAAAGATTTATTTTATTTTTATTAGAAATTCAGATATATTGAGAGGAGGAAGGATAGAGAGGAAGGTGATTCACTCCCCAAGAAGCCGCAATGACTGGGGCTGCACCAGTCTGAAACCAGGAGCCTGGAGCCTCCTCTGATCTCTCATGCGGGTTCAGGGTCCCAAGGCTTTGGGCCATACTCGACTGCTTTCCCAGACTACAAACAGGGAGCTGGATGGGAAATGGGGATGTTGGGATTAGAACAGGTGCCCGTATGGGATCCTGACATGTGCAAGGTGAGGACTTTAGCTGCTAGGCTTCTGCGCAGGACCCTGAGCAGCTGAATTTAATTAAAAGGCATATGTTAAAAATATTGAAGAAACTGTGTTATTTGGATTTCAGATGAATGAAATTTTTTTTAGCTTTCCAGGAGTCTTTCTCCTTTATTGTTCACTTTACATATTTTGACATAAATTTTCAGTGGAACATAAGCACATGCATTCCTATATATGTATATACCATTCAAAACAGAATTACTTATAAGGAGTATCTGAGGATAAGCATTTGAATTATGTCAGCCATGTAATATATTTGATAAAGAAAAAATCTTCATAGGTATTGTTTCTGCTGCTTTAGACAGACAACTATTAAATTTATTTCATATCATTTTTTCAAAAGTGAAGTGTTATGAAATTGTAGTGTGATCAAAATTATCACTGATTGCATGCTATAAAATCAAGATTCATGTATCATTTGAGTAATAGGCTAATATAAGATGGTATCTAGAATATAAACAGAGACCCTCTGGCTCATGGATGTCAATGATAATCTGTTTAATATTTCATCCAAGATTGACTCTTTTGGGTAAGACGTGGGCACTCTGTGCTCACAATGGAGGAAAGTTAGCTCTACTGAATTTTCCACGAGCAGAGTATTGTGTGTATTATTGTTTTAGTAGACTGGGAACTTAGAAGACCAGTCTACATGGCATAAAAAGAAAAGACACAGCTGCTGGTTATGGTCGGGGCTTTGTGAGATTGAAAGCAATGCTAGGTGAAGAATCATAGTAAGAAAATAATACATTATCAAATATTCCAATGAAACAGTGCTTGTCTTAGGACTGTGTATGCATTTTCTCTTTTAATTATTTCTGCAATCTTTAGACATTGTACAGGCATTTTATACATGAAAGTGGGAAGACAAAAATACTGAAGTAAAATGGAGCTATTGATGAAATTCAAAACCTTGGGTTTTATTAAGTGCTTTATCTATGTCAACACATATTTCATTAAACCCATGCCTTTAATCTTTATGCGATAGGTATCTACATTTATAATTGGAAAAACTGATTTGTAGAGAATAGAAAGAAATTGTCCAAATCCTAGAACTAGTAAGTTCTTGCATTGTAATATAAACTCCAAGAGTCTTGTCTTCCTTTGATTTCAAGGAATAAAGACTATTTTACCATCAGACTTTGTCTAAACCCCAGATTGCTCATAATGGAAGTATAGACTGAAAACTGAAAGTACCTAACAACATTTAGGCTAAATAAATACAGGGCCCAATCACTAAACCATTAAGAGATAAGTTATGTATAGTTTTCTTTGATAAAATTAAGAAATATCTTGGAGAATGTGTGTGGCTTACAGAACACTAGAATTAATTTTAATCATTTAGTTTTATGTTATTTATTTTCAACGTTTTTATTTAAAAAATTAATACATTCCAGTATCATTATCGTAAAGATACACAGAGACTATAAGTCTTCTGGGGCTTTTATTTTTTCAATTCTATAATGGAGTTCCTATAAAAATATGAATATGTTAACATCAATAGCTACCATTTCTTAATGACTGACTGTACCAACCATCACTTTTCAGATTCGTGCATAATTTAGCTAACTTAATAATTTGAGCAATTCTTCTGGATTGTTAGCATTACTTCCATATCACAGATGAGAAGCTGAATCTTAGAGAACTTGTCCAGGACTTAGGGAATTAGGACTTAAATGCATGCTGTGCTAAAGAGATCATTTTTCATGGCTATCAAACTAGCAATTTCCCCCGAATTACTGTTGATTTAAACAGCAGTGAATAGAGCTATGGTATACCAGTATGAAAATTCTGAGATCTCTGTAAGTTACAGCTTGTAAGGTTAATTCAAATTATCTGTATTTTTGCTTAGATACTCTTTTGGAAGTGCAATATCATATCCTGCAAGAAACAAGAACAGTGCAGTTCGATGAAAAACATCTTTCCTATCTATGTTCAATTATTTAATTTCTATCATTTTTTCCTACAGCACATAAAAATCCTGTATTTTCCTTGGTAACATCGTTTTTCTTTGTGAGATTCACTTATTATTTATTAATGTGAGAGGCAGAGACAGAGGCTGAGCACTCCCGTCTGTGCATGTAGAATTCAGATTACCACAAACCTGGGAGCAAGGTACTCAGTCCACGTATACTGTCAGTGCAGGAACCTGGTTATCTGAATCATCACTGTTGCTTCCCGAGGTCTGCTTTATCAAGAAATTAAAGTCAGGAGCCACAGCTGATTATCAGACCAAGGCACTGCAATAAGAGATGTGGGGGTTTTAAGCAGTGTCTTTAACTGTAGCTTAAATGTTTGCTTTTCCAGAAACATTGTTGTCAAGAATTACCTGCTCTCTTTATGTTATTGTGGGTGTAATGGTGGGCAGAAGGAAACATTCTACCACGTCACACTCATAATAGCAAGCTAGCATTAATACTCAGTTTTACACAGTACAATTTTGACAGAAAATGCAATCTATATTAGGACCTAAGAAAAAGCACATCAGTAAAAATGACTACATAATATTTTTTGCTCTTAAATAGTTCACTCCTTGTTTTCCTCACAGTTACTCACTAAGAGGAATATCAAAATATAGATATGTTCTGTTAACCAAGTTCAAAATCCAATATGTTCTAAAATTGTCTGCTTTTTGACTACTGTGCTGATTTTTTTTTTTTTTTTTGGTTCTCCTTCTGTTTGTTCTCCTTCTGTTGTTCTAATTAGGCAAGCAAGAAAACGAAATGAGTCTGCCATTCTTTCCCTTTTCTTTTACTCTGCTGACTTTTTATCCCTATAATAGCAAAAACAAACATTTCTGTGTAGTTGGCAATAGTGAAATGGAAGTAGAACTATTTAAAGCAATGAACAATGTAGAGGGTAAGGGCATAATCTTCTAGCTAGAGCTGAATCTGAATTTTAGCTCTGATTTATCAGACAGCTCTGTGTTAATTGGATCCATTTTCAACCTCTGTGTATTAATTTTCACATTGATAAACTGAGGATACAAATTTCTCTAATAGTATTTATACTGCATTTATTTCAAGAACAAATACCAGAGCATTTGTGTAAAGTACTTGGGATTTCATAAGTGACAGATTAATGTCATGTATTATTGTGTCAGAGCTGAATTTGGTTTGATAGAGTTGCTAAGATGAAAATTATTTGTTTTATTATTCCTTAATGTTGCTCTTTACTCAGAGAAAAGCTATGAGAGGTTTGGCTTCATTCATTCATTGACTTGAACTAACAAATGTGTGTATTATAGCAATTAAACATTCCCCCCCTTTTCAAAAATATTTACAGAAGATCAAATCCATTTCATAGGATTAATGTGGTAACAATATCCATTACATAGGATTATTGTTGTAGTAATACCAATTTCATTGGATTATTTTGAGGGGAATAAATGATTTTATTATTTTAGACCCTACTCTATGATAAGCAGTAAGTTGATTTTTAGCTACTATCATGTTGAAGCATTTCTGTGTCTCTTGGTAGGACAAACATCTGGAAATGTTTAATCTGTGCATTCTATTGTCATAAGATATTTCATTGCTTCCTATTGAGTTAATAAGGCACTAACTTTTTATAGTTGAGAGACTTTAATATGAGATGCATTTTTTGAGAAGAAAATCAATGAACCAGGTTGCTGAATAGTAATTTTGTATCCTATAGGTAGGATAATGATAAAATAGACCAATTTATAAACAATTCCAACATTCATTTCATATGTTGTCATAGTATTCTGAAAAAGAGAGTTGCTGTGATCTAGGTTTAAACAATAATAAGTGAGTGAATTCCAGTTGGCAGCAGAAACACCAGAACAACAATGCATCCTGTTTATTTCTTCCTCAAGTTTTACTCACTTATTTGTGTACTTAACTACATGTATAAAGTATGTTCTGTGTGGCAGCACTCTAGTGTTCTGGGTATTTGAACGTATAATTTACTGGGAAAATCAGACATTGATCAAATACACTCATAAATGAATGCTTACATTTAATTTTGGTAGGTTTTGTGAGAGAAGTGTCCAGAGTAATGTGGCCTCTTGAGGAGGGAATTTGACATGATTAAGAAGGTCAGAAAGAGGCTGGCATTGTAGCAGAAGAAGCCACTGCCTGTGACGGATACATCCAATATGGATGCCTTTGAGTGTCCTGGCTTCACTTCCAATCCAGCTCCCTGTGAATGGCCTAGTAAATGCAGCAAAGGGTGGCCAAGTGTCTGAGTCCATGCTGCTTCTCTAGGGATACCTGGACAAATCTCCTGCCTCTGGGGTTTGTGCTAATCCGGCCTTGGACTTGTGATCATCTAAAAAGTGAAACATCAGATGGAAAATTCTCTATTTCTTGTCTATGCGCCCTCCCTCCATTCTTGAACTATCATGTTCAAATGAATAAATAAATATTTTTTAAAAGAAGATCAGAAATGGTTTTTAGGAAGTTACTGATGCTGATCTGCAGTCTAGAATTTATTTATAACTCAGAATAAGATGTGTAATTATTTGTTGGAAGGATTGCTCTTTTCGACCACAGTGCCATTGTAAGTAATTGCTTTGAGCAGGCAACTGAAGGAAAAAAACCTATCAATACCTTGACTATATTTTACACTATATTCCCGAGTGAAAAACTGCACAAAGTTACATCTAGTGTAAAATACAATCAAACTATGTACGTTGACTCTTTTCCCCTTCACTGTATGCTCAAAATAATATCTTAGGACATCAAATGTCTCTCTGGAATTGTGGTCCAAAATGTTCATGCTCCTGTTCATTAACCCATGGTCACACCACTTCCTTGTCTTTTTTTTTTCCCATAGAAAATTGCAAATGATAGAATGCTAATTGCTTTGGTACTTACCTCTCACATTCTAGCTGCTTAATAGTTGAATAATCTGACTTTGATTTTTAAAAGGTATCTTTCACATAAACTAGATCAAATTTTTTCCCTTAGGAAATACGTTGGAAACTAAGATTTTACAATTCAGATTACTTATTTGAAAAAGTGGTGTTAAAGAGTTTATATAAAATTTCTGAATTTTTAATCCCATTGGTGAATTGTATCAAAGAGCAAGCAATTCATTCCCAGAGGCAGGAAAATTCCTCAGGTAGCTGATATTCCTAAGGATTCAAATGAAGCACAAATATCATAACACCATCTAAGGAACTTCTGAAGTTGGATTAATATGAGTAAGAAATCTGGAGTTAGTAGCTGCAAGAGTCTGAAAATATATGGTTACAAGGAATGATCAAATATACCTATATTCAGGGGTAGATTCTGTGGGGAATGTGTGGGCCAAACCCTGTGGAAATACTAGCCCCAATGGTTAGCTCAAAAGTTGGGGTGGTGATGGACTAAGCTAGGTGTGACCAATGAGCCTACCATCACTCACGGATAAAGGAACCGATAACAGTCTGGACTGGTCAAGGCAGTAGCACCTGAATGTGCATCCATTAAATAGGATGTGGGGTGGAACGGGCTGCAATGTTCATCAGCTCATACAAGGCCAAATGAAGGCAAGACTATGCCTGACACTGGCCTAAAACCCATTGGCATGTATGAGAACTGGGTCTGGGAGTGGGTCAAGTGGAGGAACTTGGGAAACATCCCTGGCGGGTCATAACTCCCACTGTTGAATACATGGTCCATACCTGGGGGTCAGACAAGCTGGCCAAATAGCTCCAATGGCTGACTAATGTGTGGGTTGGTAATGGAACAGGGTGGACTGGGCAGGACTGAACTAACCTTAGCCCACAAACAAAATTAGAAGTCAGGATGGAGCACAGGTCATGCCGAGCTAGACTCTTGAACCTACTGCTCTGCATGAGCCACGGACGCTGAGCCACAGCATCTAGGGCAGGGGGCAGGGCAGGTGAGGGGCTGTGCTAATCTGAGTCAGAGCAACCATGTCACGAACGTGATCTATGTCTGGGAACAGGCCTGGTTGGGAGCTAAGGGGACACCCTAGCTGGGTTGAAATTCCCACCAAGGAGCATGGGGGCTGGAAAAGGGGCTGCGTTCTGATCAGGATACATTTTTAGTCTCTCTTGGCACTAGTGTGGGCTGGAACTGGACGCACCGAGCCGGACTAGACTCCAATACCATATGGTGCTCTGGAGGACCAGGGTAGATGTTGGATGGACTAGGCTGGGTCCCAATCCCTACTGAGCATGTGTGAGCTGTATGTGGGTTTGGATGAACTGTGGCTGGGCTGAAACATTCAACAGGAAGAACCAGAATGGGTTGAAGGCCAGTCACGAAAAGCCACTGTTCCTACGAGGACAGGAGGTGAATTGAGTAGGGCTGACTCATGGACCAACTGGTATGTGCGAAAACTGACATTGGGAGAGGTTCTGATGGAGGAGCCTGGGCAACTCCTCTGGTAGGACACAGTCCCTGCAGGTAAGTGCAAGAAGCATGATAGGAAACAGCCAGAACAGGCCATAGGAAGTTTCCCACTGGCATACATTTGGCATGAGTCGGGGGCAGACTAGGCTGAATGAATTCACATCATCCATTGGCAAATTCGAGCACCAGAACAGAGTGTGGGGCGAGCCTGGCTTGGTCGCGACAAAAACCAGTGCATAATACGGAATGCCAAGGAAAAGTGACCTATACAGGAAGTGACCACAGCGCCTAACCAGCACATGTGAGAACCAGGAAGGGGGAATGTGGGCTGCCCCCTGCTGGACAGCGTGAGCTTGGATGGAGGCAGACCTGACTAGGCACAGCTACAAAACCTGTGGGCCTCATGTGGACTAGATCAGGGAAAAAACAGGCTGGGCTGGTTGTTCCTACTGGTGCAAACAAAAATTAGAGTGGATGAAGTTTGGTTGGGCTTAGCCACAGCATCAGCTGGCAGAAGTTGGCACTGGGGGCTAATTCTGTCAAGTTACATTGTAGAACCACCTGGAGAGTGCATAATCTGGGAGTGGGAGTGGCCAAGAAGGGAAATAGTGGGCTCCTCCCTCGTGGGTTGTCACTCCCACTGGAGGGCATGAAAACCAGGACAGGGGCAAGGGTGGCTAGACAGAAAGGCACCCAACAGCTTGTGTGTGGACTGGATATTTAGGCTGGTTAGATTGAACTAGGTTTCAATGCCCGTTGACTTGTATGAGAACTGAATGGGATGTGGAACAGACTGGACTAGTCTGATGCACATACTGGTAAACCGGGGTAGGGGATGGGCCTGGTGGGGGTTATTGTGGGTCGCTCCAACTAGGTTGCAGCTCCCACTGGTTTATGTGAGGACCGAGTTTGTGCTGGGCAGAGTCAGGCTGGACTGCAACACCCATTAGTTCCAGTGGAAGACAGGGCTGGAAACAGAACTGACCCAGCAGTTGCAACCACCAGTTGATTGGGACAGTGGACTATGCCAGGCCCTGTACTTGCAAGTAAACACAAGAATCTGGTCTGGGAATACCTCAGACAAAATTTCTTTGGGGATCTCCCCAATCAAACTCAGAACCCTAACCATGAAAAGACAGAGGACAGAACAAGTGAGTCAATTACCTCTGCCATATGTTGGCAATTAAAAACTGGGTGAACTGAGACTCTGTGATGGACCATGTCAATCAGTGGATTCTTCAGTGACCTCACAGTGCTTGGAGTGGTGAGATTGGCAGCAATTCGTAACTGTTGGACTATCAAAACCACTTGAACAAGATCCTCTGATCATGCCCCACATCAGGGACCTGGGATAGGTGGGAGACTGGGTGGGGCTTCTCTCTTTATCTCCACCTTAACCCCAGATACATGACAAAACCAATGTGGAAATAATAGTCTTTCCCACTTTCCTATAGCCCCTGAACCATTTTGCCCTAATTAACTATGTAAAGAATGTCAGAAATAAAGAAAAAAATCATGCAACCATAAAAAAAAGTATACTTTTAAAATATTCTAATATTTTTATATTCTGGGTGAATTGTGGATAGTGGATGTCTTCAGGATTAAGCTAAAGAATTTTCCATTAAATAAGTTTTATATAGGACAATTATTTAAAAACATATTTTTCATAGATTGCTTGTCTTCGGAACATATGTTTTGACAGCTTTTGATAAGCTAGTGTATGAAAGCATGATTTTTCAGAATTAAGTGGTGTGTGTAATAGTTGATTTACATACATGTCAGTATATCTGAATTTTTGTTTTATGGGAATCACCAAATTATTTTATAGGGAGGATATATTTCATTTAATAGATATATTGCACTTTTATCTAAATATTTATGTTCATGAACATTAGATGATTGATTCATGATAGGACAGATTAATATCTCTTTTGCCGTTTACCTTTGTCCTTGGATCAACTTTCACATGCCAACAGTAGAAAGGATGGATAAAGAAAGAATTCCTGTGTTAATTGTGTTTGAACTGCAGGGGCTACACCTGTATAAGTAACACTCTGTATGTGCACCCACATTAGAAAATAAATAGAATAATGTTGTGACTTGTATTAGACCGTGGTGTTAGATGAAGATTTGAATGTTGGTGCTAATACTTGTAGTAAAATAAGATCCTTTACACCATAGGAATTTTACTGTAATGGTCTCCAATATCGTGATTTAATGAAATAATAACTCAGCACTGCTTAGTGTACCTTCCTGGGTCCTCTAGTAATAAATCAGAAGGCACAGCCTCAGATTGTGGAATTTGAAAATCTTAGTATCACAAGAAATTCTGGTAGATGTGACCAGTAGAGCATTCATCATGATAATGGGACAACTTAATGAAAGGTTAATTGTAATTTTGACTTGACAGCAACCTAACTGGCATGTGTGTCTACACATATCCAACTGAAGAGAGATGAACCATGGTTTGGAAACTGATGCTTGGGGTGTTGTAAAACATACTGTGTTCTTATTTACTGAAAAAAATTTGAAATAGATTGATGTCAGTGTGAAGGACAGTTGCATCATCAAAGGTTATCCAAGTCAAAGAGTAATTTTTCACAGTAAATGTGTGCCTAAAGACATGTTTCCAGCTTGATTTAGATGTTTCATTTTCTAATTTACAAACATGAAATATAAGATTTTTATTACCAGTGTGGTTAATGATGCTGCTCCAGATGCTAATCACCATTTCCCAAACAAGTTGTTAAAATGAGAAGTCAGTTCTCCAGATTTTCATTTAGTGACTTTAATTTCAATTCCTTCAGCTCCAACTAATGAAAGCTATCTGTATATAATACTTGTCCTGTTCTGTCTGTCTGTCTCATGGTTTCCATCCCAGTTTCTTTTTAATTACTACACCTATTTTTTTTCTTCCCTGCTCCCATTTAGGAATATATAATTGGTAGAAGAGCAGTTTTTGCTATCAAAATCAATGTTAATGACAATTAGTTGAAAATGTATGAAATGAAATGTATGAAATGAAAAAAAGACTGAAGAATTCCTAATGTGTGGGGGCAAATCCATACCTGCTGTATTTAAATTCTACCAAGGTGGTGAATTTGGATCAGCTGGATTAGATGCCTTGCCAGTAGGGAGATTGCCTTCACCCCAGGTTTTGAGACTGGTAGCTGCTACTTTGATTTGTCACTTGGTTTTCTCCCCAGGACTTCATATCTGTGTTTTGATTCATACTGGCTTTTATGAAGTCACTGTGTTTGTGACTGGTTAGCACATTTTCCTATTTTTTTTTTTTTTAATTTTCCCCCTTGTTTTTTATTTTTCATTTTTATGATACAATTGCATAGATTTTGGGGTTTCCTTACTCCCTCCTCAAGTTCCTTCCGCACAACTGATTTCCTCGATATTATTGCAATAGTGTGGACCTTCACAAACAGTCAGAAGTTCATCATTCTGCTATTTATGTGTATTCTGACGTTGCGGGTACAGACAGTGGAAGAAGGTCTAGCATCCTACTTCCCCATTTTGTTTATTGATTTGTTTCTGATACTGTGGCAGCATAGATTACTGTTGTTATTGTTATTAAAAGATTTATTTATTTATTATTGGAAAGAGAGATCAGATTTATGGAGAGACGGAGAGCCAGAGAGAAAATTCTTTCATCCACTGCTTCACTCACCAAATGGCTTCAATGACTGCAATGGCTGCAGTGGCTGAAGCTGATCCAATTCGAAGCCAAGAGCCAGGAGGTTCTTCTGGGTTTCCTACGTGGGTTCAGGGTCCCAAGGCTTTGGGTCATCTTCAGCTGCTTTTCCAGGAAATAAACAGGGAGCTGGATGGAAAGTGGAGCAGCCAGGACATGAATTGATGCCCATATGGTATCTTGGTGCTCTCGAGGTGAAGGTTCAGCCATTGAGCCATTGTGCTGGGCTGAAAATAAATTACTTTTTATGGTAGTCTACCATCTTTTACTGCTTGTTTGAGGAATGACATGAAACAAAGTTTGACCAATTGTGCTTGCAGCAATACTGATACACAGGCGTTTCTTTTCTTTGTTTCTGTTTTTTTTTTTTAAGCTCCTACATATAAGGGAGAATATGCTGTATTTTTTTGAATCTGGCTTTTTTTTATTCAACATAGTGTTCTCCAGTTACATTTGTTAATTATTCAGTAAACTGACTATGACAATATTGCTCTCACAAATAACTTTTTAAAATTATTTTGATCTTTACATTTTTTATTAGGATGCAAAGAGTTAAGGGCTACAGGAAAATGGGTAAGACCATTGTTTCCACAGTTTTTTTTTCCTTCCTGTATCTGGGGGAAAGGTAGAGAAAAAGGAAGAAGCCACACCCATCCTCCCTACCATCCCAGGGTCCCCGGATGGGGCATGCTCCGAGGGCACTGCTCAAATGGTTTTGAAGTTCTGCCAATCTCGCCATTCCAAGCACGATGAAATCTCTCCAGAATCGACTGGCTGACATAGTCTACCTAAGAGTCTCCATTTGCCCAGATGTTCACTGTCAAGATATGACTGGAGAAGTTGATCAATCTGTTCTGCCCTCTGTCATGGTACCAAGTGTCCTCTGCAGCCTCCAATGTACTGTTATATCCTCCATGTGCATCTGGACATGGTGTCCACTGCCCCGTCTGAGCCACTGAGGAGGCTCTTCTTTGACACTTGCATTTCATGGTTAGAACTTGGAACCTGCAGCTCTGTTCATGGTTGGGGTTCTAAGTCTGGCAGTTCAATTGGAGGGACCCCCCATAAACTTCATCTAAGGTGATCCCAGACTTGATTCTTGTGTGTGCTTGTCAGTACAGTGTCCTGCTCCGGACCCAACCAGCCTATTCATATGCTGATGATGGCAGTTGCTGGGGTCAGTTATGCCTCCAGAGCTGTTTTCTACTGGAGCCAATGGGTGCAGGAACCCAGCCTGATCCTGCCCACCCCACACTCAGCCTTCATGCAAACCAGTGGGAGCTGCAGCCTAGTTGAAGCAACCCACAACAGCCCCCACCAGGCCTACCCTCTGCCCTGGTTCTCATGCTTGCCAGTTTGTACAGCATCCTGGTCCAGTCTGTCCCACATACCCTTCAGCTAGCAAATATCCCATTAACTTTTTAAAAAATCACCTGGGCATAGTTTTATTAGGGAATGTTTCTATTATTTTAAAGGTTTGTGATTCCTGTATGTTCTTTTTGATACACTAAGATAAACATAGTCAGTTTATTGCCTGTGGAATTTTAGTGTTATCTTTTGTTTCACATTCATAATTACCATTTAATCTCAATTGTATATTGGATCTATCATGCACACTTAATTTTTGAAACAATTTGTTAAGCTATTTGAAGTATGATTAGATTGGCACACTTCATGTTTCCAGGCCCAATGTGTCAGTACATACCTGGAAATTTTGCAACATCTGTCTTTTGAGGCCAGCAGCATCCAGCGGGGGAGGAGCATGGCTCTGTAGTTTAGTAATTCAGAGCATTGGAGACATAATGTAGTAATTGCTCTTTCCTCTCTATTCTGTTTCATTATAGCCAAACACTGACATAGAACACAATGGTTGTCAGGCATTATCCTGAATACTTAAAATTACCTGTTATGGTTATTCTTATTTGTTTGCTTATGAGGAGACAGTCGTGGAAGTTGTCAGAAGGGTACATGGTAGACACGATGTGAATTTTGAACGCTGAGCATTCACACTCTTCCTGTTATGTTTGGTTGGCAGTTTAAAGCAGCAGCTCTACTTCTTACGTGTGTCCTCCAGGCACATTTCTTAATCTTTATGGACGTTGGGTTTCTCATTTATATGGTAGGAATAGTAACATCATAATGTTTTGTAACTGTAACATACATAGTCTACTTCCTTGGAAAGATGTTGTTTATGTGGTGGGAAAGTCATTTGGTATCACCACTGCCTTAGTTAACCTGATGTGAGAAGTTGTCTTTTTGGTTGGTGCTGCAGTACCTTTCTTGTTTCCAGGTACCCTCTGCTACATCTTGGTCCTTTTTTATGACCCTTGTCTTTCCCAAGGTGTCACCAATGTGATACTTCTTTCCCTACCTGTAATACAATACTACTTCAGACTTACTCTCTTGCTAATTTTTATCAAGTTAGGGCTCACTTGCCAATATGCGTGATTAATTGAGCAAAGCAGTAGAAATAATTTATAAATGTTCGTTAGTGTAACACTCTGGCTTGAATATAATAAAAATCAAGGCCATATTAAATTGCTTATGCTTAATGCAAAATAGTATAAAATGTATGAAATCTGACACATGTTAGCCTGATATTTCTTAGTATATGGAAATGGCTGTCTATATATTCCTAAACTTCCATGAAGTTTAGCTAGAGCAATGATGGCAAGACATATTTCATATGATAAGAAAGTGAAACTTTAATACTAACTGAACACATGAATGGAAAATGGGAAATAAAGGATTATGGAAATTCATGTCACTGGAGAGCTTTTTAGGAGTTACCTTAAATTTGGGGCTTTTAATATAAAATAATTGTTGCTTAAGAGTTCTTATTTAACATTCTTATTTGTCAGTATGTCATTATGGCAGAAATTAATGTATCATTTTCTTGATTTCACTTTCAAGTTACATATTGATTAATTTATATAAATGTATCATAAAGAAGTATTTAATTGTGAAATGCTTGTCCTTTATTTCTTTTATTTTTTCTTTGCTTCTAAAGTATAACTTTCTTGGACATATTATATTTTATTGGAAGCCTACTTTCATTTATGTTTTATTTTATTATTGGGAAGGCAGACTAATAGAGAGAAAGACTGTCTGCTAGCTCACTCCCCAAGTGGCTCAACATACGGAGCAGAAACAATCTGAAGCCAGGAGCCAGGAGCCTCCTCCAGGTCTCCCATGCAGGTGCAGGAACCCAAGGCTTTGGACCATCCTCGGTTGCTTTCCCAGGTCACAAGCAGGGAGCTGGATGAGAAGTGGAACAGTTAGGTTACGAACCAGTGCCCACATGGGTTCCAAGTGCATGTAAGGCAAATATTTAGCTATTGAACCATCATGTCAGTCCCTACTTTTCTTTTAAGACATTGAATACATCATCTGGCTTTCAATCTTAAGGCTTTCTATTGAGATGTGTCCATTACTCTATGCATACTCAATTGATTTTTCACTTTTTAAAAGTGGTTTTTGTCGTTTTTAGGTTTTCCCATGCACTGTATTATATCATCTGTGAACATGGCTGATATTATATCCTAATTTTAGTTGTGATGTTCTTTATTGCTTTGTCTTCCTTAATTGCTGTTGCTGATATTTACAGTAGTATATTGAATGGGAATGTTGAAAGTGGGCATCTTATTTTATTCAAGATCTGAAGGTAATTGTTTTCAGTTTTTTGTTATGAGATATGACATAGGTTGTTGGTCATATGCAACTTTAATTATTTTGATATTTGTTGTGTCAATGAAAATTCCAGGATTAATAGTTTTATACCAGCATTCTAAAGATGTTTTTAAAAGAACCAACTCAACTACTTTTCAATTTTTTTCAAAATATTGAAAAGTATGAACTCTGCTGAGCTGTTTTATTTTTTAGGTCAGCATTGCTTTGATAACAAAGTCATAACACAAAGAGAATAGACCAATATCTTTGATGAATGCTCCAGCCAAAGCAGCTAGAACCAATAAACCAATTCAGTACAAAGTACTAGCAGGAGACTTCTCAGAAGGAACACACGTTAGGTAACAAAGGGGATGATGTATTTACCATACTCCTGTTAGAGAGACTTTTATCAAAAAGACAGAAAGTAAAAACTGCTGACAAGGATTTAGAAAAAATAGAACTTTCATTGGATTTAGAAAAAATAGAACTTTCATACACTGTTCTTTTCAATATAATCTAATATGACAGACAGTAGGATGGTTTCTAAAAAGCAAAATAAAGAGGCCAGTACAGTGACTCATTGCCTAAATCTTTGTGTTGAACCTGTCAGGATCCTGTATGGGTGCCAGGATCCTACACGGGCACCAGTTCGTAACCAGGATGTTCTACTTCCCATCCAGTTCCTTGCTTGTGGCCTGAGAAAGCAGCAGAGGATGATCCAAATATCCAAAAATTTGAAATGCTTGTATCAAATTCATAAGAATGCAATCATGTTTATTGTATCATTCAGAAGTCAGATTCTCAAACTAACAGAAGTCAAGTTATCAAACCAACCAAGGTTACCTAATCAAATGAATGGAGATGAAAAAAATGTTTTACATATACAGAAACACAAATACAGTGGAATACTATTCAGCAGTATAAATAATGAAACCTTGTCATGGTCAGCAAATTGTTTCAGTGAAATAAGCGATACAAAAATGGACAAATGCTTCAGTTCTCACTTAGTTGTTGGAGCTAAGAAGTCTAAATGAAAAACAAACAAACAAACAAAAACAAACAAAAACAAAACCTCTGTGCAAATGCAGAGTGATACTAGAAGCTTGCAGGACTGTTAAGGAAAAAAGTAGTTGGGCTTAAAAATGGCTTCAGTGGGGCATGATTCATTATTGTGACAAATGTATATCGTTCTAACACAAGATTTTAATAATAGAGGAAAATGTGGAGTATCTGGGAATTCTTTGTAGTATTTTGCAATTTTTTTTTTTTTTGTAAATTTAAAACTTTTGAAATAGAATCTTTAAGAAAAAGTTTAAATAGGCTTTTCCCCCCAGGATTTATGTATGAATCTGCAGTGAAATGCAAGGGTGCTTATATAGTAACATGTTCTTTATGTTTTTTTAGAACAACTTATCAGAAGTCATTTCTTTTCTTCTTGATTTGCAAATGATGTATTAATTTTAAAAGGAAAATTGATAAATTCAGCATACATAATAAAATCATTATTGTGTGTATTATTCTGAATAGCAGCTTTCATGTTTTGAGTCCATTCACTGTCAAGCAAAATTTATTCAAGATTAAATATGATAAACTCAACTGAACTCTGTAGCTGTTCCAAGATTTGTGTTTTATGTCCTTAAACTAGGGGATTTCTACAGATTCTGAATAGCAGACATTGAAGTCAAGAAGATTAGTTTTAAATCACTTTTCTCTGAATTTTCCACCGTAGATTATATGTTGGCAGCAGTTTTCTCTAAAGCCTAGGATAATAAATATTTTAGGTTATTTGAGGTATATAGTCTCTCTCCCAATCACTCCATTCTATCATTTTATCAAGAAATCACCTGTAGATAAAACATAAATGAGGAGTTTGGTTGTAAACAAATAAAATTTTAAATATTTATGCTTAAATTCACATTATTATTACTATTTAATCATGGATTTTTTTTGTTTTTAATATCTTTATCTTACTAGGTAAAAAATCATTTTCATTATTGAAAAGAGTGGATGTATACCTTTATGTTTGTTTACACATGTATTTTCATAATGCAAATATGCATACTTAAATAGTGCTATTAAAAAGAAATAATTTTGGGCCCGGCGCGGTGGCGCAAGTGGTTAAAGGTCCTCGCCTTGCACGCCCGGGATCCCATATGGGCGCCGGTTCTAATCCCGGCAGCCCTGCTTCACTTCCAGCTCCCTGCCTGTGGCCTGGGAAAGCAGTCAAGGATGGCCCAAAGCTTTGGGAACCTGCACCCACGTGGGAGTCCCGGAAGAGGCTCCTGGCTTCGGATTGGCATAGTATCGGCCGTTGAGCTCACTTGGGGAGTGAATCATTGGACGGAAGATCTTCCTCTCTGTCTCTCCTCTCTGTATATCCGCCTTTCCAATGAAAAAATTAATAAAAATAAATCTTTAAAAAAAGTAAATAAAAGAAAAGAAATAATTTGCCTATTTTCTATGTATAATTTCCTTAGTGCATTTGCCAAGTTATTTGTCATAATACATTTTTAGAATATTTATATGAACCTCAGAAAATTTCATATATCTATTTACTGTCGATCTTGCTTACATAGTTTTTTTTTTCTATTAATTACGTTGCATTATGTGACACTGTCTCATAGGCTCTGGGATTCCCCCAATCCCTCCCCGTGCCCTCCCCCCACGGTGGATACCTCCACCTTGTTGTAGTATTACAGAGCAAGTTAAGTCAAGATTCTTTCTTATACCAAGCATAGAGTCCAGCATCTTATTGTCCAATAAATTCAACAGTTTCTTGCGGAGACCATCTCTGGTCTAAAGGTAGAGCTGGCAGAATATCATCACAATCAATTGAAAGCCCCAGCACAACATCAAGAACAATTTATTGCATTATGGAATTAATTGACATGATATTGAGTAATCAATATGTTAAAACCATGCAAGTTCTTAACCACATCCTGTGACTACTTCATTGACATTTCATTTTTTGTTTATGCACAGACTGGCTGCTATTCACCTTAAAGTGGCTGTAGGGTACTATTCAGCTGTCTCGTGTCTATTTTCATTTTAGTATTAGCAGTTTATAATGTTGAAGCATAATTTTGCTGAACTTGGCAGATTTTAGGATAGAGCCAAGAGCCCTGAGTGGTCTGCAGAAACAGAACAGTAAACTTCGTTTGGGATTAGGGAGAGGAGCCTTTTCTGGTCTTTACTTAGTTCCAATTTTGGATCCATACTCTGTCCTGCAATGACCATCAGGGTCGCTACAGAGGCTCCTCCCTCAAAAGAAAATTAGAATAGATATTCAGAGAAACACAGAGAAAGCGTAGAACCAGATAGGAAATGATCAGCGTGGATCCACATATACCTTACTAGGTAGGACACAAAGATTAGTTACTCCTCACTAAGGTATGGAAGATTTCTCTGCACACCCCTCCTGAAACTGTTCTGCACCTCAACTGTTAACAGATGCCTTGTTAGACTTATAAGCCAGTTTATACTATTCTAAAATCCACCAAGTAGATAAAGTTTTAAAAGAAATTGGTTGAGGAATTCTGTCACCTATTTATCAATTCAAAGACAAATTTTTATCTTTATGGGAGTATGTGCAGAACTTTCATCTTGAAACTTTACAACCTTTAACTCATAGTCCTTGTTCAATCTAATAAAATTTCTGTTATTGTGTTTGTACTGACATTGTAACTTTTCCATTTTTACTCATCTATGCAGTGGAGGCACAGGGCTTTAACCAATGTGCAATGGCTTCAGAATAAGTGATGCTAATCACTCTACATGTTTGGGTATTTAGAAGCTTTTGATAATGTTCCTAAGGATAATAACATTTATTTCCAAATGGCAATCATTAATTTGCTTTTGTCATGCACTTTTAGGTAAGCAATGATTTTCATCAAGATTCTAGCTTTATTTAATTATAGCTAAACTAAAATTTTTTAGAGTATATAACAACTGTGATATTATAGGCATAGTTTCAAGTTGTAAATAGGAGAAATCTGTTCTAATTCTTGGGACATGCGATTTTAACATCACTTGTATTATGATAAGCAGAGAGCAATAAGGACTATATGTAATTTGAGGCACACTGAGAAAAACTGTAGATAGCACTGATTTTGCATAATTTGAAGCCATAAACAAAGTATTTATTTTTATTAATATCAGCATTTCATGTTTGTCAGTGCTAAAAGTTTCTGTTTAAAATTATTTTATAATCCCAAATGTATTCTCTCACTCTAAATAAAAAATATATATGTACACATACAAATGTATGTGTGTATGTGAATATATGTATATGTGTATGTATGTGTATATACATATGTACACACACAGTATTTTCTCCTGTATCTGAGGAGTAGGGGTAAGGAGTGCACCATTCCGTGCTGTCAAGCTGTATCAGTGTTCAGGGATGGAAAGTAGAATTTGATGTCAACTTGGAGACTCCCATGTGGGGAAGAATGTTCCAGAGAGTGTTACTTGTGTTGTCTTGATTGTTCTAAGATTTTGTCATTTTCCTTACACCAGAGCTAAGAAATTCTTTCTAAGATTTTAAAAAATTCTTTTTGTTGTTGTTGGAAAAGCAGATTTACAGAGAGAAGCAGAGAGGGAAAAGGAACCCATATCCACCAGTTCATTCCCCAAATGGCCACAAAGGCAGAGCTCAGCTAATCTGAGGTCAGCTAGGAGCTTCTTTCAAGGTCTACCATGTAAATGCAGGGTCCCAAGGCAATGGACTTGCCCCCCTCTACTTTCCCAGGCTATAAGGGAACTGGATGGGAAGTAGAGCAGTTGAGACATGAGCTAGCACCCATAAGGAAGGCTATCTTGTCTTTCGTGGTCATCTGAGTATTCTCTATATTCTTGTGTGCTAGTCAGCAACCAAGGTGGCCTAGTCCTGTAACATGTGAGCTGGGTTCAAACCACATGTCCCTGTGGGTTTTCACTTTTGTCAGGTTTGAGTGCAGGATTCCAGTTGGGGATTGCCTAAGAAACCTTATCAGGGAGGTCCTCAGATCTGGCCTCTCATGTGCACCAGTTGGAACATTGTTGGATTCAACCCACATTTGTCTCACCCACCATAACCCCCATCCAGATCCTCTCTATCCTAATCTGAGGTTTACATGGATCTGCATCCCCCTCACCCATGCAATAATTGTTGGTATCGGGTGGCGTAATTTTGAGTACTGGGATGGTTGAGAGGTTGGATATGGATTATCCTTTCATCTCTCCCCTTCTCCCCAGAATTTAGAAGAAATAGAAAGTTTGGAAACAATAATTACATCCACCCATTTCTCCCTAACCCTAGATCCTTCCTACCGTGATCAACTATGTAAACATCATCTAAATTAATAAAAAAGAATTAAATAATATATTTATATACCAAGGACAATTATAAGTAATTAGAAACATAGATATCCCCAATATGATACTTTGTCCGAAAAGATTAGCTTATTAAGATCATTGTATATTTTAAATAATTTTGCATAGTATTTTTTTATACTACATGCATTTCCTTTTTATCCTTCTATTTATCAATAATTCATCTGTAGCAAAAAAAAACCTGATTTTTGAAATGAGTTTTTATAAGCATACAAGATAAACTGCTAGTTTTTTGGCTCATCTTTTTGGAGAAAACTATCTTAAAGATGACGTTAATAATCAGTGATTTGAAAAAGCTCTGATTTTACCTACACGATCTTGTCATCTGCTGTGAAGATTTCACAGCTGCTTGATTTTCAGTGAATGTCTTCCATAATGACCTCCCAGAGTCTCTTTGTCGGCCTCAATCTACCTTTTGATTGCAATCTTCAATCTGAGATGTTTAACTCATTGATTAACTCCGTTGATTCTTCTTGTTCTCTTTTTCATTGCCACACCTCCTAATAGGAAGGCCTAGAGCCCCCATATTGATTTTGTCATTAAATTGGAGTCTCTAAGTCATTTCCCCATAACCTTAAGTTTTTTTTTTCAAAGGATTGTTCCACCCATTTCCAACTGGAAGCCTGAAGAACTAAATAGACAATAGCATAACAGTTAAAACAAACTTTTCACTTTATCGGCACCATTTATTAGTTGACAGTATTTCATTATATTCTAATTTTCCAAAAATTTATTTCATTTTCTTTGAAGGGTACAGACGCTGAGAGACAGAGAGAGCTCTTCCTTCTGCTTGCTCATTCTGCAGATGCCTGCCAAGGTCAGGTTCTGGTCTTTTCAAAGCCAAGAGCTGGGAACTCACTTGGATCTCCTGTGTGGGTGGCAGGTACCCAAGTACTTGAGCCATGACCTGGTACCTCAAGAGATTCATACTTAGTGGGAAGCTGGATTGAAAGTGAAGTAATAGGGTTTTGACACAAACCTTCAGTTACGGGATTTGAGTGTCTCAAACAGTGACTTGACAGCTGCTCACCTCTTAATATTTGTCTTAACTCTTGAGCAAATGTGTGATTTCATGTGCAAAGTTTATTTTGATAAGTCTATTCTAACTATATGATGACATGTTTACCCTTCAGTCAGTGAGATAAAAACAAATTGCCCTTCTTTATCTGATTGTGGTTAGTTTTTATAATTATTAAATGTATGTTTGCAATTGGTTAACTTAAAATGTATGTGATATAGCAGTAGGGGCTCTGGCTAAGAAAACCAGAGTAAAATCATACTTTCTATTTCCAAAGAAGTAAAGACTGAATATTAAGATAATAACTGTACTATATTTTATGTTTTAAATTAGAGATAATTGACACTATGCAATTAGCTCTTCTTTCTGCATGCTTTGTTAACAAGACATTTTAGATTGCCTCTTGTCCTCATTCTGTGTATTGCTTCTCTTGCCTTAGGTTTCAACTGCAAGCTTGTAAATTTGTTTTGCTTTGTTGCATCCGAAGAAGCATTTACCACTGAGATTTTGTTTTTCTCCATTCAAATGTTGAGTGTTTTTCTCATTTTATGACTCAGGGATATTAACAATTGTCTCCAGGGTGTAACTGTGATTCCAGATACACTGAGTAACTTGGATGCTTCTGACACAAAGTACTTTGAGTAACCATTGTATAACCTATTCAGCATAGCTGAGTTAGTATATTTCAAATTCCCTTTTCACTGCCCATGTTTATTAAGTCTCAGTTATATCACAGTGACTTCATGCCATTTTGTCTGCCAGAAGCCTTTCTACTGCATGACTGAACTGACTTTCCTGCGTTTTGGAAGATAAATATCATGTCTGTTAGCTTTGCTTTAGCTTCAGTTTTTTTTCAGTGCTGTCGTTAACCTCATGGAAATGAAGCAAAGATACTTTCCATTATTCCATTAACTGATTGTCTGTCTAAATACCTGAAACAGCGAGGGCTGGTCCAGATGGAAGTCAAGAGCCAGGAAGCTAAAATCTCCTTTTGGGTCACAAGCATAGGAGACATGGTCAAAAATTTTGAGCTATTCTTGGGTACCTCCAAGACTGTACATTAGCACAAAATTGAATTAGAACAGAGACAGGGCTCAATTCCAAGTCTCTTGGTAGGGAATGGGAGCATGGTAAACAGGGCTAAACTGCCTCATCACCAGGCTTATCTTTACTTTTAAGTTTTGATGATTGAGTGAGATTAAATCCAAATTTGGAGAGCAAGAATGCTAGTTTTGGAGACAGACAGACTTCGCTGTTGGTGCTGTTGCTGTATTCCAAGTGTAATCTAGACCAAATTAGTCAATCTTAGCTTTTGTTAACATTTAAAATAGAGGTAATTATTTCTGTCAGGGTTGAAAATAATAACTATTTATTGACTTCCCAATTGTAAACTATTTTTAAATTTCTTCCTTCTCTGTTCTCTAAAAAACCCTATATATTAATTCTATATATAACTAAGGATAATTTTCTTATTTTAAATTACAAATGAAAGTATATTTTTAGTAGCAAAGCCAACTGGTAAAAATCAGTTATTGGGATTTAGTAATTTATTGTATGTGTGGTCTAGGGGAAAATGTTTGTCATGTACTAAATGTCCTATAAATTATAATAGCTTGGACTGGTGTGATGGCTCAGCGGCTAAATCTTTGCTTTGAATGGGTTGTGATCTTATATGGACACTGGTTCATGTCCTGGTTGCTCTGCTTCCAGTCAGGTGCCCTGGGAAGTGGCCTGGGAAAGCAGCTGAGGATGCCCAATACCTGAATCCATATGGGACTTCCAGAAGAAGTGCCTGGCTCCTAGGTTCGGATCTGTTCATCTCTGGCTGTTGTGGTCATTTGGGGAGTGAACTGGCAAACAGGAGATCTTTCTCCTTATCTCTCCTCCTCTCTGTAAAACCTACTTTCCAATAAAACTAAGTAAATCTTTAAAAGAGTTATAACAGCTCTGCTTTTTATCTTCCATCAATGGTGCAAGTACAGGGCAGGTTATAAATATAGTATTGTCAAATATTATTTTATTTGTGTATTATAACATCATCATCTAGTTTTGATGGAGAAAAAAGGCATTGCTAGCATTCATTTGATTTATGTTCATATTTTATGCTAATTTCCTTAAACTTTTCAATGGTTTGCAGTTCACGCACCTGGAATTTAGAGGCATGAACATATGGTCTTATGATTTCTGATATCATAATATTCCATTACATACCCATTTACACGTGTACATGTGAATATTTGGCGTTCTGATACTGTGATAGTGATCAGACTTTATGACACAAAGTCTCCTTCATACCTTCAGTTAGGAATCAGATAAATATGAAGTTGTAATGATGATGATTTGGATATTGAGTAAATATTTCCCGGTTTAACTCATGGAAACGACACCTTTGAAATGCATGGACTTTGGCAGACCCCTATTCTTTCCATGCAGTTATTGGGAGGACTAAGTAGAAACAGGTAAGCAGAAGTGCTGTGCAGCTTTAAAGTTGCTGCTGATATTGACCTGTGAAATCCATTTTTACTTCTCTATCTGGATTCAAGAATTTCCAATGCAGTTCATATAATATTAGGTCAGTTGATCAGATATTTGTCTTTTTTGTCTACTTGCTTTCCTTCCTCCCCATCTTCCTTCCCTCCTGTTTCTTTAAGGGAGTTAAGTGCACTAATTATTAGATTATGTCATTATAAAATATACATGCTACAAGTAAATGTTGTAAAACTTTGAAACATCAGCAGGCCCTATAGGGTACTTTATCACATTTACTTTCTTCAAAAATATCTGCAAATGTCTGATAATTCATGACTAGATTATATGGGACAAAATATTGTTCTCAGTAAGAATCTCTCACTAACTAGATTTGCTTCTGAGAATATAGCTAGTATTGCAATTTAAAATCATAGTTTTTTTTGAGGTAAGGTGAAGTGGAAGATGTTAGCAACTGAGACTTAACAAATTTTTTTTTCTTGCTTATTTTACTGTGCTAAAATTGCAATATCATTTTCCTTCCTTGAGTCTCAGGATTTTTGGACTCTAAGATTTTGAGAGATTTGGTCCTTTTTCATCCATAAAATGCTTCCCTAATTCTTAATGTGGAGTCTTATCTGATTTTGTTTCTTTTCTTGTTCCAGTCTGCCTAAAAACATTTCGCAACTAATTTATAGCAGTTCTAAGTATGTTCTGTCATACATGGTTTTTCAACTGATGACTAAAATCATTTGATAACTAAATATATTAATTTATGGAAGCCATGCCATACTCAGTATTTCTTAAGGCATTAGGATATTTGTGGAGACCTTGCATTAAGCATTTAAATATAATTTCTGAAAAAAATAATTTTTCAACATTAACCCTCCAAAGTAACATTGGTGACATTTTCCTTTAAATAATAAACTATCAATAACCATGAAATTAATAATTATTATGGGAGATTAGTTTTAGGATATTATTAGAATAAAATAAATATGATTAATTTTTTTAAGATTAAATCTTTTATTCCAAAAAAAGATGGAGAAATCTTTCATTCTTCCAGATGACTCAAATTCCATCCTATTCTCTTTACACATTTGTACCATCTTGTGCTGCCTTCTTAGGTGCAGTAGCGGGGAACTAGATCAGTGTTTTGACTTGCTGGAACATGCATCAGTACCCATATGGGATGCTGGCACTTGTAGAGGTGGATTAGCCATTTGAGCTACTGCACTGGCCTCAGCTTCAGTTTATTAAGCGCAGTTACCTGTTCTTGGTTTCCTTCTTTCAATGTAAAAATTGGACTTTTTTGTCTTATGTATTAGCATTTTTTGTAGTTGAATAAATATTCATTTTATTATTTAATATTCTCTTTATTCTTATTTTCCATTTTACAGTTTGTACTTACAGGGATTCTCCACTGTCCCTCCTGTTAATATTGCTTGATAACAGTGCCATGACACACTTAAATAGCAAATGTTAAACTAGTAACTTTTATACTTACAGGAATATACTACATTAATAATATGGGGGCAAATGATAGGACAAGAAATATTGAGGAGGGAGAGAGAAAGGTAAGTGAGGAATCCTTATACCTTCAAAACTGTATCTTTGAAAATAATAATTACAATAAAAATTTTAAAAGCAGTCAGGTAGTTTTTATCATTGATGTCTTGCAAATAATTGTTTTTTCTGATTATTTCTAAAATTTTATTTTCAAAAAATTCTTATACAATTTCAATTTCAATTATGTGTGCATGTATCATTTTCTTTATTTTTATTTTATGACATTATCAAATCTGTGCATATATTGTTTTCAAAATGTGTAAATACTGTCACTTGGGAATTTATTTTTCTTGCTCCCATTCATTCCTGTATACCAGTTGTTCAGCTATGCTCTAATGTGTCATTTTCCTGCAGGCTACTTTGTGTCTTCTAAAAGGTCACTGAGGTACTTTTTAATTTATTTTTCTTTTGTTTATCTTTAAAGATTTATTTATTTTTCTTGGAAAATCAAATTTATAGAGAGAGGCTCTTGGCTTAGGATAGGCTCAACTCTGGCCATTGCAACCATCTGGGGAGTGAACCGGCAGATGGAAGAGCTCTTTTCCTCTCTCTGTCCTTCTCTTTGTAATTGTCTTTCAAATAGAATTAAATAAAGGTGTTTTCAATATATGTATCTCTATGTATGTATATGTCTGTGTGTGTGTGGGTGTCTTACAGACATGGGCAAATTATGTGGGTAGTTCAGCTTCTAATTTTCCGAGACTTCCTTCTCTGGTCATTGGTCTTTCCTTGCATCCATTTATCTGGCACTGAATATCCCTAGGAAGAAATTTAGTATTCTATAAGGATCCTTTTGATTCTTTTGTCCCCTTTTCTCTGGTGTTGCAGGCATTAATGCCCTGGATCTAGTATTCAAAAATATTTTACAGATGTGTGCCGTTTTGTGTTTATTGAAAGGGCTAGGGGATGTTCCATTATTAGATATGGACACACAATTGGCAGTGTCTTTCAAAATTACAATTTAGAAGTATACATTTTTGAAACGTAATTTCAATTTCAGTGTATCTCTGTTCTTCTCAGATGATATTTCGTACCATTTTTCTCTAACTTCTCTAGAGTCCAGAATGTCTAGCCCTATGCTGTGCTGATAAATGAATCTAGCGGATGAACCATCAAAGTGCAAGACTCTAAAATTGTATCATTTTAAGGATAGTGGCTGAGCTTTCAGCTGGTCTGTCTGGTAGAACTTTTCAGAGGCCTTTTTATCTGGCAGGATACTTGTCTAAGAAAAACACCAGTAAACTTTTCCCAGAGTTGTGCTGAGGACTGACCTTTCCAGACTGTCTTGAATTTTTATATGATGGGCTGTTACCTGGCTGCCTGCTGTAGCTAGAGCAATCACTTGATAGCAGGTCTGATAATCAGGGTGGTTTTTGTTTTAGTACAGGAAGTGAAGGATCATCTAAGTGATCTCTGGCCTGGATGTTTAATTATTTTGAAATTAGTTTTTGTATTGGAAGATAGGATATAGGTTGGAAGGCACTGTGATTACCTACCCAAAGATTTGCATTATAGCTTTTAGTGGTAGATGTAAGTAAAAATTGCTTAAGCAAAGTTTTGAGGAAAGCAAAGCATGGAAAATAATAATTATTAAAAGATTTATTCCCATCTTAAATTTTATCTGTATTAAAATAAAATTATACCTTGCTTTTTAAAGTTACATATTTTTGCCAAAATTCTTCCTAATGACTAATTCTGAGCCATTTATTTCTATTCCAGAGATATTAAGAATAAATTTGGAGGAAGTTTAAATTTGTACTGATACAGGAAGTTGTCATTTACATTCTGTCAAGAAATTAGACATCTCAATGAAAGTATAGATTTTTAAAAATTAATTTATTTATTGGAAAGTCAGATATACAGAGAGGAGGAGAGACAGAGAGAAAGATCTTCCAATTGATGATTCACTCCCCAAGTGAGTGCAACGGGCCGATACTATGCCGGTCAGAAGCCAGGATCTAGGAACCTCTTCCGGGTCTCCCACACGGGTGCAGGGTCCCAAAGCTTTGGGCTGTCCTCGACTGCTTTCCCAGGCCACAAGCAGGGAGCTGGAAGGGAAGTGGAGCTGCCAGGATTAGAACCGACACCCATATGGGATTCTGGTGCGTTCAATGCCGCTTGTCCACGCCGCCGGGCCCAAAAGTATAGATATTTTTTCTTCAAGATTATTTCTTTCAAATAGGAATAATTAATTTTAAATAAATCTTTTAAGTACTTTGTCATTTTTATTTCCTTAGAAGTGTTTTGCAATTTTTAGAATCAAATATTTTGTTTTAATATTCCACAATGTATAGCAAGAAACTTATCCCAAAAATAATATTCCCTGTATCTCTCTCAAATTTTAATAACCTCAATAACTAATTCCATTCTCTGTCCTTAAAGGTAGCTTAGAAAAAATATAGATAACAGAGGTGTTTGGTTTGATGGCTCGGAAAAAAAATGGCCAAAGCAATAGCAGCAAACATGTATATCAAATATTGAACTTGCATGAACTTTCCAGTTGAAATATGAGTATGTAAATATATGCCTCGAAGATGTTGGAAAGCTTCACAGAGTTTTAATTCCTCATTCATGAAACTTGCCAAAAGAAATGCTGTTGCATTCTACTTTTGACATATTTTAAAAACAAAAAATACATTTAAAGGCTTTAAAAATATCAACATTGTGTAACTTTGTGGTGTGAATATCAAAAAGTTAACATCAAAACCATTTAATTTAAAATAACTCCAAAATAAAAAGATTTTGCTAATTTGAAACACTGAGCTATTTCAGAGGCCTTTTCAAATTGCCGTAATATATGTTCATTTAATAAATGAGTAGAATATTGAAAGGTATTTTCTACACAGTATGCGTTTTGTTACATAGAAATAATTAACTGAGGTGTTTTTGTTTTTGGTAAGATTTTATTTGTTTTAATTTGAAAATTAGATTTAGAGAGAGAAGAGAGAGAAAGATCTTCTATCCGCTTTTTGACTCCCCAAGAAGCCACAGTAGCCGGAACTGAGCCTATCTGGAGTTAAGAGACAGGAGCGTCTTCTGGATCTCCCACCTAAGTACAGGGTCCCAAGGTTCTGGGCTGTCTTCTTCTGCTTTCCCAGGCCACAAGCAGGGAGCTGGATGGGACGTAGAGCAGCCGGGACATGAACTGGGACCCCTTGGGATCCTGGCGCATGCTAGGCAAGAACTTTAGCCACTAGGCTACTGTGCCAGGTCTATTAGCTAACTTTTTAAGCTGAGATAAAAAGACAATGTGGTGCAAAGGTAAAAGTAAACACAATTCTACTAGATTATGTTTTTGTTACACTTATTTTTGGGTTTCCACATTCTTTATGAATTAAAAAAATTAATCTATAGAAAAGTCAACCTCTGTGTCTTGAAATCTCATTATATTTTACTGTGCTGAATTGGTTTTCACGGAATAAAGAATATTTTTAATGACTACTTTTTCATGTCATTTTTAAGGAAATCATCATTTCTGTATTGCTTTTGGTTGCTTGTGCTGAAATTTGTCTTTTTAAAAATGTAGGCACAAAACTGTGCTTCAAGTTTTTAATTATAACTGCAGGCTGAGAAGGTAAAGTCACCCATAGAAAAAGCCATTACCACATTTCTGATCCGTTTTAGCATTGTAGTACTGCAGTCAGAGCTTATATCATATTATAGCATATTATACCATAGCAGCACCAGTTTGAGTCCCGGCTGCTCTGTTCCTTTCCCTGCTCCATATAATATTCCTGGAAAAGTAGCCAAAGATGGCAAAAATATCCGGGCTATTTCCACACACAAGAAAGACCAAGGTGGAGTTCCTGATTCTTGACTTCATACTGGCTCATGCTCAGTGATTGTGGTCATTTAGGGAGTAAACCGATACATAAAGGTCCTCTCTCTCTCTCATTCTGCTTTTCAAATAAATCAATTAGCTCTATATACATGTTCAGAAATTCAAACTGAAGTGGTATCACTAGTGTCAGTTAGAATGTAGTTAAAATTGTTCTGAATATTCTTGATTTCTCTGCAACATACAGAAAAGTAAAGTATAATTGTTACATCAAAAATGGTAAGTTTTTCAACATTAGAAACAAAATTTAAGTTCCTTTCCAAAGTGTTAGTGCCTATTTGCATTTCTAGTAAATATGGCATTTACGTATGGGATGGAGTTTTGGTTTTGAACGTACAAAGCATTGTATCTCAGTAGTGTTTCGAATTTCTTAGCAAGAAAGCTTCGTCCTTATGGAAGTGTTTTGTCAATAGGCTATCTTCATGTTAGTTTTTCCTGGGGCTGTCATTTTTCACACCTCAGGCTTGACAGGCTGCCAGTGAGTGGAGACAGCTTCAGAGTTCAGACTTGGCAGCGGTAATAGCAATGATCAGAATAGGTGTTCATCCCCCTTAAGGACTCTTACCTCTGTTTAAGGCCGAAGGAGTTTATTTAACTGAGGAGTGCTTCCTCTTGCTGGAGAGGATGTTACCCACATGGAGCAAACTGGCAAAAGAGAAATGTAACATGCCATCTGTGACTCAAAAGAAATAAAGAGATGGCATACTTGGAATTTCTAAAGTGTCAAAGGATTTTTGTACACATAAGGTTTACTTCAACAATAGCATTTTGAAAGTAAATCACTTTCTTTACGTGTTAGGAGTTTTGAGATTTTTGTCAGTAGGTAGTGGACTCTCCTGTTGCAGGAAATGCTTCTGCAAGGCTTTCACCCTCCATGTAAAAATCACATGTAAAAGTTTGTTCTCATCAACATAAATTATTTATTATGGTGCTGAGATGCTTCAGTAATATTTCCAGATGGCATTGGTCTTGTTTGCTGTATGAGTGAAGGGATAGTATTGACTGACTGAGAAAAAAAAAAAAAGAGAACTGTAGGTTTTTTTGTTGAGCCTGAACCCAGTTTCCCTTCATTCATTGAATGAAAACAAAATCTAGAGGTGCTACGCTGTATTTGTGGATATGCTATTATTACTAAATACCAGTTTGCATTTTTATAGCTCTTTACTTTGAATTTTTGAATTATGTGGAACAATTTTGTACAAACTGGGATTTGAAAATCTATCGGGGATGGGATTTGAGGGGTGAGGGTATCCCAGTCTAAATACCAGTTTTGTTTTAAATTGAACCATATAAAGTTGACATTTGTGGGTTGAAATCTGTCAAATGGTTCATCCATTAACTTGGTACCTTGAGAGAGTTCAAGTCTCTATTACAAGCATGTGCTTGTTCTGTGTCGATGCAGTGCCCCTTGCAGTGCTTACATATCATAGCAAATCATCATAGCAACTCAGTAAGTAAGCAATATCTGTGTTATTGTTCCTATTTTATAGGTTAAAAAAAAAACTGTTGCAACAGGATTTGATTTTTTAAATTGACAAAATTAGCAAAAAGTAGACCCATAATGTAAGAGGTAGACCAGCCAGAATCCAAAATATATGCAACACTTTGCAATAGGACCTTTTTGTGTTGTTAGTGATGTCATTAGCTGAAGAAATTAATTAGTCTGATATAAGAATTTCATGGAAAAATTCATAATTTTTCCAATAGAAACACTAAAAACTAGTAGGTCATAGAAACACTAGTAGGGTATGAGCAACATGCCCTACTGAAAAAAGCAAATGAGTAACATACCCCTTAGGAAATTTAAAAAGTAAGCCAATAAGAAGTCTGAGCTTTGTGGAATAGATAAGGATTTAGTATTACAGTTTTTATTTTTTTTTTTTGTTCATGTTGACAGAACCAGCATAGGTTATCAAAAAGTCATTTCATTCACTGTTAAAATGAAATGAGGTATCAAGTTATAAAAAGGCCTGAAGAAAACCTAAATTTATATTGCTCATTTTAAAAAGCCAATCTGAAAATGTTATGTTACATATGATTCCAACTAGACATTCTGTGAAAGGCAAAAATATGGATATTGTGCAAAAAATGTTTATTTAGGTAGGGGTGGATTGAGTGGAGAAAACGGCGAAAGAACAGCACATAGGAATTTAGGGCACTGCAATGATGATGCTATAGTGCAGGATACATTGAATTACATATGTGTTCACACATACGCAATGTCTAACACCAAGAGTTAACCCTAGAGAGGGTAAACTCTGGATTGTGAATGACAATGTGTCAGTTTAAGTTTTTTAAGTAACAGATACTGATAAAGGAGGCTGTACGTGTGGAAACAGAATATATGCAGATATTTCTGTGCACTCTACCTAGCTTTTGAAGAACCTAAAACTACTCTAAAAATAAAAAAGCTAAGAAGCAGATATACTAAGGGACTGTAGTTTAATTTCCATAATCTAATAACCCTAATTGCCTATAATTATCAACTTCCCTTGCTGTTGTTTACTTGTAGCACTGATTCCAACTCTTCCATTCTAAATCGTTGCTTAAAGTTAAAAAAGGATAAAATTTTTATTGTTATGAGTACCCAGTGTGAGAGTCAATTATTGCAGCAATACAGACACAATAGAGAGGGAAAAGTGTATTCACCAGCTACCACCTGTTTTACCATGATACAAAACAAGGGCGGTGAAAGATGACACTCTTGCTTTACATTGGTCTTCGAGAATCTGCACGTTATAGTTGCTCACTTAAAAATAAACATATGGACATATGAAATACATATGCATTTTTTATTGGATTTTCCCCATTAATACTCAGCTGCTGTAAGTAACAGGTCTTATTAGTTACTGATTTATCCTTTCTAAGTTTTCTCCTTCTATGAAAAGAACAACTGGGTGTATATATTCTTAGGCCTGTTTATATTATAAATGAAATGAAATCTTATGTGACTTCTTTGCTTAAAATTACATGTTGAAAGAAGTTCCAAATATTTCATGGAGATCTGTTTCAATGGCACATGATATTTCCTTGTGTCTTTCACTTTAATCACTCACAGTTCCCTCCCGTGTTTTATGATTTAGGTAACCTGAATATGTTGGGATTACAAGCAATATTGCAGTGAATAATCTCATATAAATGCATTTTGTGGGTAAATCTTAAAGATAAATTCCATCAAGCAGAATTTCAGTGTCGTGAGATATGTACCTGTGTATGTGATATACTGTCAAGTTAGATGTTGTCAATTTTGAAAAATTATTATATCAGTTAGTGTATTCATCTTATTCTCTAGAGATGTATTAGATTGATGTGCTTTCTTTAAATCAGAACTCCAATGGCATATTATGCTGTTTCAGCTGAATATTTTCATTGAAGTTCTGGGAATTGTTTAGCTCTATGGATAAATACAGAATATACAGAATTATAAAATGATTAAAGGAATAGCAAATAGAGGTCCTTTCTTCCCAGAGTATAGACTTCATCTGTTTTTTTTTTTTGCTTCAAAATGCTGATATATTCCTTCCTGTATTTCAAATAACAGGTAATTACATGACACTCACATTGTGCCACTTTTACATTATCAGTGCTTTAGCAATATGAACTCCCATAATTCTTAGAAAAATTCCAGGAGACAGGGAATATTGTCTCACTTTTGAAAAAATGGGAAACTGAAGCGCAGGAGTTTGAAGTCACCTGTCAAAGTCTTTGCTCTTAATCATTAAAAATGTAGGATTCAATCCCAGACAGTCTTTGAAACCATCCTCTTCAACATTACTCTTAAACTAAGGATCAAAGGAAGAGCCAAGTGGCAACAGTTGGCAAGTGTATTGAGCAAAGTTCAGGTTTCTTACAATGTGTCTGAGTAGCCTTGCATTGTGTTGTGCAAAACTAATAAAGGATGAGCCTTAGTTCATCATTTATAAGTTTTTTTTTTTAATTTGTGGGTTTAGGTAACTCATTTCTGAATTTATATAGTATGCTTGTGTTTTAGATCGCTACAAAAAATACTATGTAAGGGACTTAGTCTATAAGAATATAAAATAGGGCCCAGCATGGTAGCCTAGAGGCTGGTCCTTGCCTTGCATGTGCTGGGATCCCATTTGGCCACTGGTTTGTTTTTAATCCCAGAGGCCCCGGTTGCCACCCAGCTCCCTGCTTGTGGCCTGGAAAAGCAGTAAAGGATGGTCCAAAGGACCCTGCACCTGCATGGGAGGCCTGGAGGAGACTTCTGGCTCCTGGGTTCATATCCACTCAGCTCTGGCCTTTGCAGCAGCTTTGAGAATGAGTCATCAGATGGAAGATTTTCCTCTCTATCTCTCTTCCTCTCTGTATATCTGACTTTCCAATAAAAATAAAATAAATCTTCTAAAAAAAGAATATAATTAGTGCTATAGGTGCCCGGTCTTATAACTAATGTGTAGTTTACAATAAAATACTAAAGCCTGCTTGAAGATACATAAGAATTTCTAAGTGGTAACAGGAACTAATACTTAAAATAATTAATTGCTTTTCTATGAAAAGTGATAAGATGAGGGGTGGTGGAAAGAAGGGAAGGAAACATATACGTGGGAGTCCATGCATTGCTTGGGAAACTAAAGGCTTTGGAAATTATATTTAATTGGTATTTTAGGACATGATTGAACTCTTTTATTGTTTATTAAAAAAAATCATGAAATGTAGTAACAAACCCTATCATCTTCAAGTTTTATATAAGAGGAATTTACGGCGTAGATAGTGTAAATTTCTTTTCCAGGGATCTAGCGTGATAGCTCATTGGCGAAATACTTGCCTTGCTTGTGCTTAGATCCAATATGGGTGCTGGCTCATGTCCCTGCTCCTCCACTTTCCAGCCAGCTCTTTGCTTGTGGCCTGGGAGAGCAGTTGAGGAGGGCTCACATCCTGGATACCGTACTCACATGGAAAAACTGGAAAAAGCTCCTGGATCCTGGCTAAGGATCAGCTCTGCTCAGGCTGTTGCAGCCATCCTGGGAGGAGCCAGCAGATGGAAAATCTTTCTCTCTTTCTTTCTCCCTGTAAATCTGCCTTTCCAATAAAAATAAACAAATCTTTAAAAAATTACTTTTCCAAGAATGGTATGTGATAAAACTTTGAATGGAATCCATGTTTTTAAACTTCACATTGACACCTTTTTTATAGCATGTATTTAAATTTCTAGCCTGCCCCTTTGTTGCTTCTTCTGCTTGATAGACAGGGGAAGAAAGATACACTTTGACGCATTGTATTTTTTCTCCACTGTTTTTACTTATGTTCTTTCCTAGTCACCTTGCTTTTTTGTTTTCTTAAGCTTTTCTGTTAGGAGAGCATTGTAGCTTGACATGCTATTGTAAATATACATACAGGGAGGTGCACGCAGCATGTACTCAGTTTTTCTAATGTTAACATCTGGAAAAGTTATATTTAAATATTGCAATATTGAATTGATGCATTTGGGACATAAGATATTTTTGTCACACAAGAATCTTTCATGTTGTCACTTTATGCCCAAATCTAACGGCCCCCTCCACATCCTCTGGGCTGCAATTCTGACAATGACTCCTCTGTTCTCCAGTTCTGTTATTTTACCCTTAAAAATGCATTATGTTGGAGAATCAAGATGGCGGAATAGGGTAAGAACACATTTAAACAGACAGAGAAATATTAACCAATGTGAAGCAGAGATGGTACATTCCAGGAAATAGGAGCTGATAGAACAACAGCAGAAGGGTACCTGGAGATTGACAGACAATGGAAAGCAGTGAAAACAACATTGTGATGTTGCAGTGACTGATACCCCAGTGCATTCAGCGAACAGGGAGCTCAACTCCACCTGCAGCCAGAACTCCATCAGCAAGCAGGCAGGAAGGGATGTTTATTGGGAGCTTGGGAGGTAAACCCAAAGAACTACCCATCCTGCTGGTTTGTTTCATATGACCAGGAGCAGAGACAGAGCAGCAGATCCCAGAAAGGCAGTGCGGGAACAGGGTAGATTTCATAGCCCAGTTTACCTCCAAGAGCCAAATTAGACACCATTCTGTTTAAGGAGGCAAGGGCTATGGGGCAGGACTACACTTGCACTAAGCTGGTAGTGAGCTCATTTCTGACTCAGTGAACTGCAACAATGTGGTATCCTACAGGTTGCACTCAGGACAGGTCCAGGTAGCCCTCAGGCCTGACAACCAGCAGATCAAAGAATTAAAGACCTCAGGAGACAACAGTGAGCTGTGCATGTACTGGACCCACAGGAAAATAATACAGACTATGACATCGTACTGGTCCAAATAGAACCGTGTGGCCCTCACACCTTATGGCCAAGTTCCAAATTTATACTTCACTTTTATAATGGAATTTTTGTGTTAATTTTATCCATTCAGGAATTACTTCACTGAAGATTGAAATTCATCAGTCTCAGTGATGCAGTTGTGTAATAAAATAATAAATAGCCACAAAAATGATATAATAGCCATGGATGGAAATTAAAGGAAGTGTGTCATACTCTATTAAAGCTATGTCCTAAATTATGAGCCAGTAATACACTTTATTAAAACTTGCATTTACCAAGATTAGAATTTTAAAAACATTTAGAAAAACACACTTTCAAATTAAAACAAAAGGAAACTGAAGATCTTTTCTACTTTAGAGTAAAATGCAGGGAGAGAAATAGTGAAAAAAAATTTTTTAAGCAGTTTAGACATCAGTAGAAATACTAGTAAAATGCTGTTCTACATATTTCATGTCCTTCATGTCCTTAAGTTTTGCTAGCAGTGCTACCCACACACTTGGCTCCATCTTGAACTATAGTTTGGAGTTCTGTCAACAAGTGCCAGCCCACAGATGTCCAGGCCTGGCCCTTGGTCCAGTCAGCCTTTGAACATCAACTTGAACATTTTTAAAATAGACAAAGGTCAGAGGAAATTAGAAATACAAGGAAGCAGAGTGTGTAAAAGGATAAGACGTGAGGTGGGAGGACAGGGATTGTTTGGGTCCAGTGAGGCAAGTGACTTCCTCACTAGCAGTGTCAGTGGTGTCTGCGAATGCTGCTTCAGCTGTGTTTGTTCTGCTTCTGGTTACAGTGGTGACTCATTGAGATGAGAACACTCTGATTGACACCAGGGGATAACACAGTGAACATCCTGCTGAATGTTGCCTTTTCTTTCATAAATATTACTGTTTTCTGCTAAGCAAAGTTAGACATGTATGCAAAAACTATATTTGCATTTCTGTTAATTAAAAATGCAAGGCTTGTTAAAATGCATTTAGGATTTTCTAAGTAGCATATCCTCAGGGAACATTGGAACTTTGAATGTATGTTTAGATATGTTTTCACAAGTTGGTGCCAGATATTTTCATAGGCTTATTACTTCAAACTTACCACATCTCAGTTAATCAAAAATGAGAACTTGCATTTAGTGTTACACTTATTATCCAGTTTATTCAGAGCAACTTGCAAAGGCCATCCGTAGTACAGTGCATTAGCACCAACTGATTATTTAATGATCGGTGGTGGATACCTGCCTAATGTGTACCCAGGTAAAGTCTACATAGCAATGCCAGCAAGTTCCTGGCCATGTTATAAAGTTAGTAAATGGAACTTCTGTACAGAATTAAGCATTTGCCAAGTTAAGGCATCTTTATATGTTTTATTTGGTCTTCTTTAAAATCAGAAACTATGCATTTAATGTTTCCGGTGTATGCTATTTATAACAAGTGTCTGAAATTGTAAATAAGAATGTGCTTGCAAATGATGTTATTCAGCCCTAGACAAAATACAGGCTGTTTCTATATTTGTGTGCTTATGGTTAGAGAGCTCCACTTAATTTTATTGAGAGGTTGTCCTTAATCAGTTTTCCCCACAGATTACTTATGAAAATTTCCTGGATTTTGTTCAAAGTAGAAATTTTCTTGCACTGATTTTTATGAGAAGACTCCAAAAAATTGTAGAAAACTGGAATTAAAAGATAACACATATTTTCTGTGAACTTTTGGCAGCCCTTCTTGAAATTGTATCAGCATTTCCATGTGCTCTACATGGAAAGAATGAGAAACACAAATTGATGACATTCAGGAGCAAAGAAAGATGCGAAATTTATCATAAATGAACTTTCGGCATTAGGTGATGCTCCCACTGCTACAAGGACAGGGTTAAAGGCAACCATGGGGGCAATTGGGTAACTATAACCATTGCAGAGACATGATGAGAGAATTACCCGCAGCAGTAATGGGTGAACATATAATTAGTTTGTTTATAGTTCTGTAATATGTTAATGCTTTCAAATAAAGCACCTACTATTACAGATTTTAATATGTGTCACAACCATGAGCAATTTAAAACTCTAAAGATGTCTTCTTAGATGTATTATGTCATTTTACAAGGTTAATAAATGGCAAATAGATGAAATCTATAAACATGTTGATTTGTATTTGTACATTAACTTCTAGCTGTGAAATTTATACAACTCAATTTATAGTTTTAATTTGTTTCTGTGAGTACATATGTATGTACATACATGTATCTCCATACATGCATATGTCTTGCAAAAATGTAGGTATATATGTGCAAATATATAGGAGAATACTTCAGTCATGGAAAATTGGATTAAAAGACAATTTCATTGGGTCAAATGTGGTAGCCTATTGACTGAATCCTCACATTGTACCTGCTGGGATCCCTATGGATGACGGTCATGTCCCAGCTATTCCACTTCCCATCCAATTCCCGCTTCTGGCCTGGGAAGGCAATCAAGAATGGTCCAAAGCCTTTGGACCCTGTACTCATGTGGGAGACCTGGAAGAAGCCTCTGACTTCAGATCAGCTCTACTCGACTCCACCATTCTGTCCACTCGGGGAATGAATCAGCAGGTGAAGATATTTCTCTCAATATCTCCTTCTCTCTGTAATTCTTTCAAAAAATAATAAATAAATCTTTAAAAAGGAGAGTTTTACTTAGGTGCAAAGTACTTTGAAATTCACAGATATGAATGGTTCTAAAGATTCATGAGTTTTGCAAATTTTACCAAAATAAGTTTTTAATTCCTCTTCCCACAAATTTTGAAATATTTGTATATTTCAAAATATTTGATTATATATATTTGATAATATGAATATTTACATTATCGAAAGTGTGACTTAAATCAATATTTTTAATAGACCCCATTGTACTTTAAGAAATACTGATTAAAATATGCTTTGTTTCAGAAAACTGTGATCTGTTTTGATTTCTTACTCTATGTGCAAATTTTTAATTACCTATGAAAATGCAATTATCATGCAATAATATTTATGGCACAAATTTATATAGACCACATATAACATTTAAAATTCTAAATACATAAATTATAAAAATTAATTGTTAGTGTTTAGTAGACCAATGATCTAGAGAGCCTTCATGAAGAATTGGTGCAGTGTGTTAAAGGACTAATGCCAAGAGAAATGTCATGTATAGATAATGAACCAAGACTTTAAGGGTAACCATTTTAAAATTAGGAAGAATTAGCCAATTATATTGGAACAGAGAGAACCACAGATAAAGAGAGAAGTTACAGGAGGAAGGTCATTGGAAGGGAGAGAAGCATTTTTATGATAAAATTTTCTTGATGTATAAAGGAAATGGTTATTTTGTTTGTGGTATTACAAATGAATGCGATAATTTTCTCACTGATAGTCATTCCCATCTATTTTCATTTTTTTTCCCTGAGGATTTGTTTATTTGAATATCAGGATTAAAGAGTGGGAGAGTGAGAGAGACAGGAAGAAGGTAGCAGATGGGGAGAGATCTTCCAGCCACTAATTTACTTCCTGAATGGTTGTAACAATTGGGGCTACCCTAAGCTAGTCAGAAGCCAAGAGGCAGGAGCTTCTAAACATGGTCTCCACTTGTCTGCCGGGACCTGAAAACTTAAGTCATACTCTGCTGCTTTCCCAGGCTATAAGCAGGGAGCTGGATTGGAAGTGGAGCAGCTGGACTTGAAACCATGGGATGCTGGCACTGCGTGAGTTTTACCTCTAAGTCACAGCACCAGTATATCATTTGCATCACCACACACAATTGCAATGCATATTTTACTATCTCTAATGAACACTTTAATAATTTAGTGTTTAAATTTATAGTTACTGAGTACACTACTTTCAACGTTGTCCTCAAATGAGCATTCTAATAAGGAAAATTTAAATATATTTTTATGAGTATTTAAGCAATTATTTAGAATGTGAAAATGGTCTGTCAAAATCTGTGACTGAAAAAGTTGAACTATTCTAAATTAAAGGTATTTTTCTTACATAGAGTGAGTGGTAATTCTTGGAAATGGATTCATGGCCAAGCAAATACTCTAGCAGTGTTTGTCTCAATGTACTCTTCCATATTGAGTATAAATTATATTATTGCATTAGTATGTTTTTTCTATCTACTGTTACAGTAGTCCATCTTGAAAATTTCCAATTTTAAACTCTAATTCTTCTCTAGCAGTATACGTACATAATGCTACAATGATTCATTATTATTTTCTCTGAGTTTTTAAGAGTTTTTTTTGTCTGTTTAATACTTCCAGGAAAGTATTAACCAATCCTGAAATACTTAAGTATCTCAAATCCCATGGGAGTTTTTAACAAACAAGTTTAAGAACACATTAACTTCCTAAGCCATTATTATGTCCATTTTTTTCCTCCAAGTATACCCTCAAATTTATTGGAACAGTATATTATATTATAATATTCAAAATATAACAGGTGATTTCATCCCTTTTTATAGAAATTAGAAAGAAATCATGAAAACTCAACTTCTAGGGAGACTTTTGGATAGACTCAAATGCTTGCCCCTCCTTTTGTTTTCAGTTTTGTCCTTTTTAAAAAATATATATATTTTTTATAATACAGTTTCTTAGCCTAAGGATTTTCCTTCTAATCTCCCTCTCTCTTTTGACTCTTTCTCCCACATTTTAGCAATAGTAGTGTCCTTCCTGTAGCAGTCACAAGTCAGCTACTTAACTGTGTCATGGTAGTGTAAGTATACACAATGGTAGGAAGTCCAGCATCCTGTTGTCATGATTGAACAGTTTCATTGGGAGTCAATCTTTTATTCAAAGATACATACTGCAGTGTATCTTACCGCAGCATATACTTGTCTGTATTATGCAGTTCCTCTAGATGAAATAATGTATATACATGTTCACCTGTTTATCTATTGATCTTGTACTTTGCTTGAGTTTTGCCTCACATTAGAGAGAATATATGATATTTGTTCTTTGGGGATTGGCTTATTTTACTGAAGATAATTTTTTCGAGTTGGGACCATTTTGTTGCAAACGGTAGAATTTCATTCTTTTGTGTTTTTTTTTATCACCAATTTTTTTTTGATCACCACTTTCATAGTCTGAAGTAACTGTGTTTTGAAGATACAAAATGATTATAGCTAAACCTTCTAAAAGCAGAAAAGAATATACCTTCGAATTATGCTATGCTGTGTCTCCTCTTTCCTTCTCTTTCTAATTTGGTTTCCCACGTTTTCTCAGCAAAAGCTTTCATGTTTTCTTAGTCTACCCTTCTTGTTGTCTACCCAACAATCTTTTCCTCTTTGTAGATCCCATTAGTTTCTTTGACAGTTTATCTATCATTCTACATTTCCTTGGAGAGGCAAATTGGAAGTAGTGTGCCAATGATTCATTTAAGATGGCTCAGCACAACTTACAAGACCTAACATGATTTGTTTTGATCTTCTCATCTGGTATCATTTAGGTCCTTTCCCCTCCTACTTATTTTCCCGTACCTATAACCACACCTTTGTATGTGTTCTCTTCCCGCAGTATACCTTAGTCGGTTTTGACACTAAGGTTTTTTGCATGTTGCTGTCCTCTTTACCTTGAACTTTTCCTTTGTTACTGTCCAACTCAATTTCTCAATATCAGCTTGTATTCTAAGCAAATAAAACATTCAACCTCCAATTTTGAATGAAAGAAACGACCTTTTTTGTCTTAATAGAGTATTTCTTCTAGAATTTTTAAGCCAGGAAGAATATTGTTAAGCTAAATGAAAAGATAGTGATATGTCAAGATATGAATCATTGGTACCTTTCCCTCCACTTCTGTCTTAAAGAAGATGAATGACCACAATCAACGTGACCTTCATCTCCTGTACCAGCGTTTATTTCCTCCTCATAAAATTGGAAGTTTTGATGGCAGAGTCTCTGGAGACTTGCTAGCTCTCACACATTTAGCAGTTTTAGATGATTTAGAAGGTGTTACCCCTTTCCTGTATTTTTTTTTGTTATATTTCATTTGAATTTCATTCAGTCTCGTGATTTTATTATATAATCATTTAAAGGGGGCATAATGAAGTCACAGTTGAATATTTAATTTCCCCACAGAAAAATAAAAGTAGTAATTTTTTGTATTTATTGAGGATAACTGTAGTCATATCAAATGTGTTATTTCAGTTTGACTCTTTTTTCATCTTTCTGAAGTAGGGAAGACAAAAGGATGTTCACATGAACATTGTTGATGTTTTAGAACCAGATCAGATAGATGCACATTATATCATTGTCAGTAAAACTTTAGTGTCGAAAGCTTAGATGTGAAAGGTGAAGGACTTACCACAAGGATGCTATAAACAGAGACCACATGGTAGTAAGAGGATAGCATTCTTTCTGCACTTGTCGGGCTGAGTAATATGTGATAATGCTCTGCTTTAATGATTGATGTTCAAATGGGCATGTAAAAATAGCACTGATTAATGCTCTTCTGTTTAGAGCAAAATATTGACTGGAGAAATTGTAAAAGTCAAACTCATGTAGCTTTTTGCTTGCTTTTAACCTCTAGTGCTTGCAACTGGGTTGTCTGGTGCTTATTTGTCCAGGGTCAATACGACATGTTAGTGCTAGAACCTCACCTGTCCGAAGTCATTCACATAGGAAATTTAAAATGTTACATTATGTCCCGTTTGTAAGAAACAACTAGTCTATGCAAGTTTGACTTTGCATAGTGTTATCCTCTATGGATGAAATATGTATTATTTTAACTAGATGCTACTTAGACTTTGCTGAATATACTGTGACCTCAAGTACTACCTGTTCAGTTGGTGGTCCTTGGATCAAATCAATAAGGCACAGTCAGTCATTGATATTTTCAGTGTATATCAAACACATATGTCTCAAATCATATATCAAATCATATATATATACACATACAATGAGAAAAACAAAATAAGTTTAACATACCAGTTTGAAGTGGTGGGGATTTAGACCTTGAGTGCTCTGGGTATCTGCCCTGGTCTTGTGGGGTTATTGTTGATGAGACAGGCACAACGCTTGGCTGCTGAGGCCTGGGTCCCTGTGTTATGAGGTGTCCATAAGGTGTAATTGGGATAGGAGTGTGATTGGCTGTACCCTCCAGGATATGATTTTGTGTGATCTCTGATACTAGTATGTATGTTTGTTTTGAAGACTTTAGGTCCTTCTTTATATCTGAGTCATGCATCTGTAAAAATGGAGTCAGTTGGCTGTGTACAGTATTTATTGCATATAATATAAAGGATATGGAGCTATAGATTTAAAGTTCCTTTGATATGATAGAATTTAAATGAATTACATGTGATTTATTTATGAGTTTACAGGTTTTATATGTACATAACCATGCACGTTTACCAAAAATATTTTTTTGTACAGCTTCTTAATTTAGGTAATATGTGCATTCACTTATTTATGAATTTGCCGTTAACACTATGGAATAGTAATATCTCTATCACAGTACAGAACTGTGAACATATAAATGGTATATGTAATAGCTCAGGAAATGACAATATTACAGTAATATCACTTCTCTTTTCTAACACTAAAACCAAATGTTTAATAATGGCTGGGTGAACGTTTAACTATACTAGGAAAGTCACGCTAGCAGCTGGTGTTCTGGCTTTGGCCACTGACCTTTAGACACATTGCTTTTCTTTGCATTGAGTTCAGAAATATGTACTGGTAGCTATTATTGAACTACTGGATATGCCTTCTGTATTAATCTTTTTTGTTTCATGAGGCATATTTATTTAGACCAAAATGCATATTTAAACCAAATGTGTTTTCATTTGGACATGTATTTTAGAGTATGAAGGTTTGTGCCCCACTACACTCAAGTTTCCATCTCAGTGTTTTCCCAGTAGAGGACCAAACATGGGGTATGACATCTGACCACTAACCTGGGTTATAACCTAGAGACAGTATAGTATGCCGGCAATAGAGTCTCATTTACCACATCTGAGAGTTCTCTGTTGTAAGAGATCCTGATGTCCACACAGTTTTAATCACCAGCAATTCAGTACTGAAACTAAGGCCTGTGATGAAAAGATACCTAGTATTTGTGTGTCTTAAAGATTTTCAAAACAAAAATAAACACTATGAAAGAGACACAATGATTTATCATAGATTTCAAGCTTATTGGAAGAAACAGATTAATTTATGGGACATAGCATTTTTTTCCATTTGAGAACATTTGAGTCTGACTTTTCAATTTTATTTGACTCAGTGTCATAGATGCTGATTTGAAAAACAAAGACAGTAATATTACTTTATTCCTCTTTCTAACATCACAGTTGTTGGCGTGAATGATATTGTGAAAGAGTGCTGATCTTTTGTTTGCATGATTTTCTCCACAGCTGTTATTATCCCTTCTGTTGTTTGGTGTTGATATCTTCCTGATCTTACTGGTAATTTTGATCTTGATTTTTTTGGACAATTTTTTTTACAACAAGTATGCTTACTAATACAAATTGTGTTATTATATATGTATACTGGCATAGCCATTGCTTGCTTATACAATCAGAAATAAGAAACAACTGGGATTGCATATAATAAACAATGTTGATTCTATTTCAATTAGTAACTTCTGGAAAATAAAATATTTTAAACTGCATCAATTTGGTTGGCAAATAATTAAGGGGAAATGAACAGTATGCCTAATCCCAAAGTATTTTAAAATATATTTGATGGAGTTGTCATTTAGTCTGAAGTGAAGATTTTGCTTAGGCTGATTGCATTCTGTATTAGGAGTTTCTAGATTCAAGTCACGCTAAGGCACACTATGGGGGCTCCAGGGGATGGTTCTAGTATTCAGGGCACTGGCAACTATGTGGGAGGCCTGGACTGAATTCTGCTGGCCCAGTTCTGATTGGTGTGGGCATTGTTGGAAAAAGCTAATAGGTAGGAAACCTATGTATCTGTCTCTGTCCATTATATAAATAATGAGTACATTCACATACATGAGAAACATTTTGCAACTGGAAACCTCACAGATGGCACCTTTAGCAAGTCAACAGTGTCATTATTCCCCTTAAGAAGGTATGTTGACATTTTGAAATGCTTGTCTTAATGAAGAGGATATGACTATGGAAAGCAATAAGAAATTTCCCAAAATGAGGGGGAGTCTACAAAGAGAAGGTGCTCTTCAGTAATAACACATTTATAAATGGCAATGTAAGGCTGAAAAAGTTGATATGAAATTGGGGAAAATAAGATAATTACATGTTACAATATAACCGGGATGGAATCATGGAACAGAACTAAGCTATTCATAAAGAACTGGTAAAGTTTGAATTAATTTTAGATGATGGGTATAGTAGAATTTTTTTCAGATTGATCGCTAACTTTGAAATTACCTTTAAATGAAGAAAATATACATTTTAGAGTTAATGCATATTATTGGAGCAATTGGTACAAACATAATACCTGAGAACTGTGTGTGGATTATACACCGGACTTTTCAGGGAGATATTATCAGTACAGTTGCTTCATGTATTCAGATGGCATAGATGCCACACTTTTTTTGTATTCAAAATCCTGTGATCCTGGAGAATCACAGAGGGAGAAACTTGCCTGAGTAGAAGGGAGCGTGTTTCCCATCAATCCAGTCCATCTCCTTTGTGTATACAAATATGTTACATGGCACGAAGCAATCACCTGCTTTATGCATTTGTCTTTCAAAATAACACATTTTCCTGGTGTTTAATGTACTGAAGCAAATGAGTTCACAGATGTCAAGCTGACAGTCTTCGTATTAAATTTATCACTGTACTTTCCCAACTGAGCAACATGTAGTCATTGTAAGCATGAATGGTCAACAGTGAGGCTTCTACGGGTTAAATGGAGAATTCTGTAATTTTAGAGGCAGAGTTGACAAAGACCATAGAGTTTTATTGATGCCCATTTTAAAGGTTGATTTTGGCAATACACTGTTGAATATCTACTAGTGATAACCCAATTGTTGCTTGCTGTGAGGCTGCATCTGTTATTCTGGTTTAAGCGCTTTTAGGAAAGTAGCATCGTTATTCTAATATAGAGATTAGAAATTGTGGGTTTAATGTGGGAAGAAGTATCATTATGGCCTTAAATGAAATACATGGAGTTTGTGCACCTTATATAAATAAAATATTTTTTAAAATATATTAGGGTTTATAAACATTAAGCAACTTATCTGACATATCCCGGAGAGATATCAAACATAGAAGAATGCAATTTCCTATCTAATTTTTTCAACCTCTGCAATAAACTATCAGCAGGAGTTGAACATTGAAAAATGGGTAAAACCATCAACTTTCATTGTTAATGATGAAATGTGGACTCCTCGGAACATGAACCACGGAAGTAATAAAGCCTGAGCATTTTCAGTTTATCGTAAAATTAGGCAGAGTCCGCAGTTCTTCCCAGGTCATGAAAATATGGTCACAATGGATATATGGCTCTGTAACAGATTACCCAGGTCCCTTTGCAAATAAGAAGCATGTGTCATTTGATGATGTATTGGTACCCTTAATATTGTAAATGAGATTAATCCCCAGCTTTCCTAGGCAATAAGTTACCCTATGATTTAACCTGTACATTTTGGTCCTTTTTATTTTTGTGTGTTTTTATGGAATGTTATGTTACCATCACTGTGTTTTATTGTCCCCACTCTACATTGTCTTTACTGCTTACAAATTCATCACTGATTTATAACATTGGTTGAAGTATGTCATAGCATTTTCCCCTTTATTGGAATAAAATCTAGATGAAACATTTATATTACTGACACATGGCTGTACTTTTCATGCTTTTATTAATATATGTTATTGCTAAGTGTTAAAATATCGTATCATCAAGATACATGGGGTGATAATGATCTAATTTGTTTAAAGTGGTATTGTATGATTCTATATAAAACCAAATACTAAATTTGTTCAGGCGGTTAATGTAATAGTATATGCCTTTTATACCCGTACTGATCTAATCAATGGGAAGCAGAAGGATACTATAATGGAGGGCTTTCTTTGATTACAGGAGTGTTATATATTGATTATAGCAAATAGGCATTAAAAGAAAAAGAATGCAAACTAACTCCAGCAATGTAACACGTGTGTGTTTTTTCGTCATTGTTTTGTATAATATAAAAAAAATAGGTTCTAATATTGTGGTGCTGAAAATTAAGCTGCTACCAAGTGATGTCAGATTCCGTATGGGTCCCAGTTAAAGTCCCTTGGGTATTAGTTAAAGCTCCACTCCAAAATCCAGCTTCCTGACAATGCTCCTGCGAAAGCAGCAAAGGAAGACTCAGGTGCTTGCCCCGCCCCCAGCTGCATAGGAGACCTGGAAAGTGTTCTTGGCACCTGTGGTTGAGGCAGCCTGGTCTGGCCCATTGACAAACTCTCTTTCTCCTCTGTGTTTCTATGGCTCTTTTAAATAAGTACGTAACATTTTTTAATGCTTTGATGATCTATATAATATTCTTTTTGTATATATTCACTCGGGGTGAGTTAATAAGCAGATGGGTCTCATTCCCCTACCACTTTTTGTACTTCAATATAAAAAGGTAGAAATCGTTGAAGTTCAAAAAATTCTGAAGTATCTATTAAGTTTTTTTTGGAAAAGACACTAATGAAAATATTACATAGGAAACCAGCCATTATTATAAAATCGAAGAAAATCAAAACTCATTTAGTGTCATGTGTATTTGGTACTTTAAATTATAAATGTGAGCTACCGCTGTAATACATAAAAATTGCTGAGTATTTCATTAGAATACCAGAAGTTTTTAACATATTAATGTTTGCAAATGAAAATTGTCACCTGCACTTATTTGGAAATGCTTCCTATAATGTGAGAATTACTTCACTTTTAATTTTGCTCCTGTCTTCAGCAATGAAGCATTTCCAAATGATTTTTTTTTGTTTCTTTTCTGTCTTTTTGGTTAAACTGAGTCCCTTCACATTGTTCAGAAAAGTGATGCATTCCATTAAGGAAATATTTTGCTATCTGTCAGTGGGATGCTAGTTATTTTTGTTTGTTTTAGTAGAAAGGCTCATTTTTCCTTTTGATAGTATTTCTCATTGTATGTGCTTAGCATGGGAGGACCTTGTCAATTCTGCTGACACACAGGTTAATAAAGCTAAAGGCAATAACAGAGTGGTAGATATCAGATTTAGTGAAGGCCGAAGTGAAGTCTTCCATATTGCGACAGATTTTGTCAAAGTAGATTTACTATTGAGCTCATTTCTCAGAAAATTCACACAGTAGTAGTTGGAAAGTCTTCCCGATGTGTATGTTGGTTGGCGGGGGTGATGGCCGTATGTGGGTGATACATTGCAATAATACTCTGCTCATTTCTGCCCTGTCTTTTCCTAATTAGACACCAGATTGTTTAAATAAGTAATTTTCTGAAGTTGAAGTTATCTTTGTGGGTGATCTTTTAGTAGAATTATAAACATTTAGTGACTATTAAAAATTTTTGTAAAAATATGGGGAGATACTTTAGGCCCCAATGTAGTCATATATCAGTGATTTGAATTAGAAGTGAAGTAATTTGATCTGTAATTGGTGATGAATAATCATCATACATTCAGGATTCATTGGATAGATACTTTTTTAAGATTTATTTCTTCTTATTGGAAAGTCAGATAAACAGAAAGAGGGAAAGACAGGAAGGAAGAGCATCCATCCATTGATTTACTCCCCAAATAGCTGCAATGGCCAAAGCTTAGCTGATCTGAAGCTAGGAGCCAGGAGCCACTTCCAGTTCTCCACATAGTTGCAGGTTCCTAAGCCGTCCTCAACTGCTTTCCCGGGCTACAAGCAGGGAGCTAGATGGGAAATGGAGCCACCAAGATTAGAACTGGTGCCAATATAGGATCCCAACGTGTGCAAAACAAGGACTTTAGCCACTAGGCTACTGTGCTGGGCTAGGACAGATGCTTTTTTATTGAGCATTTATTATGCACGTAGCTGTGGAAATAAAATGCTGAAAAATTTGCAGTCCTTTTGGTCAAAATTTTGTTTACCCAAGGTCCTAGGTGTTTGGGGCATGCTGAAATTGTTTGCCTTGGAGTGAGTAATTAACTGTAGTTTTATTCTCATAAATCTGGTGCCATATGCTTAAAACATTGCTAATATTTTTGCGATTTTTATTGTATGAAATGAATATTTGCACATATATACATATTTATGTATATGGTTTTATTTTGAAAATAAGACTTCATGGGGCTGAGCATGATAGCCTAGTGGCTAAATCCTTGCCTTAAATATGCCTCGATCCCGCATGGGTGCCAGTTCTTGTCCCAGCTGCTCCACATCCCATCCAGCTCCCTGCTTATGCCCTGGGAAAGGAGTAGAGGATGGTCCAAAGTTTGGGACCCTGCACCCTCCATGGAAATTCATAGTTTTATGTGAATTTCAGTTTAAAAAAGAAGTGGTTTTTTTCACTCACCTTTTAAAATATTTATTTGTGTTGGAAAGCCAGATAACAGAAAGGGGATACCTAGAGAAAGATATACCATCTGCTGTTTCACTCTCCAGATGATTGCCATCGCTGGAGTTGAGCCACTCTGCAGCCAGGAGCTTCTTCCATGTCTCCCATGTGAGTGCAGAGGTCCAAGGATTTGAGCTATTCTCTTTGGCTAAACTGGGAGCTGTGTATGGAGCAGCAGCAGGGAAGGAAGCCAGTGCCCATTTGGGATGTCAGCACTGCAGCCTGATGTGCCACTGTGCCAATCCCAAGTTACTATTATAATTTGCTTTAGACTGTAAAAATTCAGTGCTGATTTTCAAATAGTTCATTTTTAAAAATAAAAGTCAGATGGATTCTGTACAGATTATCTAACATTATCAAATTTTCAAAGATTGTATCACTCGATAAAGCAAAATGTTTTTCTGCTACATTGATGTGTCTATTTCTGTTGGCTCACAAGGCCACTCATGCTGTTGAATACTTCATTAGTGAACCAATGAGTAATCGTTTACATGGTGACAATGCAGGCAACATTGTGCTAAGTGTTAAAAACTAGAATGTTTTAAAGTCATTTCTTTTTTTTTTCCCTTTTTGGTTCAAAGAGAGTAGTCAGAACTTGAACAGTTGAGTGATTGTCACTTTCTCAGAAATGCGTTTGGTGTAACTAAGTATCCAGTAACATACTAGAAGTCAGCCATCTAAATACAATTGAAGGGTAGAACATTGTGGCTCAGTCAGTAAACCTTCTGCCTGTAATTCTGGCATTCTAAATGGACACATCTTCATGGTCCTGATACTTTCTTCACCTTGGAAAAGCAGTGGGGTAATACCCCCAAGTGCATGGCTCCTGCCGCTCATGTGGGAAACCTGGGTGAAGTTGCTGATTTGTGCTGGCTAAGCTCTGGCCATTGTGGCCACTTCGGGAGTTAACCAGCAGATGAGAGAACATTCTTTCTTGACTCTCTGCACCTCTCCCTGTCTCTTTTGGTAACTCCTTCAAATAAGTGCAAAATCTTTCGATAAATGTTCAGAGTCACTAACTCCTGGAAACCCTCGGTTGTTGAGTTAACTAGAACCACAGAGAAAGTAAGAAGTCCTTTCAGAAGTGCTATTGTATACGAATGAAGAGGGCACTGTTTTTCCTTTAGATAAGGAACAGTACTTAGAATGTGCCTAGCCGCTTGAATTAGTCTAGGAAATAGTCCACTGTGGTACCTGTCAAAGCCCAGCATACAGGTGGTTCATAGCTAGCATTGTGTCAAAAATGAAATATAAAAACTCAAAGGTAACATTTAAAAATAGTTTATATTAGTTTGTATTTTCTAGGTGTATCGAATTATGACATCAACTTTAAGACCCACTGAAGTGAACTTTTTGTTAGCTAAATGAATTGAATTTCTGTCGTCATTTGAAAGAAACTGTTGACAGAAAGAATGTAATAAAAATTCTGACTCTTCAATTGCCATAATCAGTCCAAAGAAAAGATGTTAATGAGTATGGCAACTGGAGCCAATAAACAAGGTTGATTTAGCATTCACACAGTTGGGTTCTCTACTTTGTGATAGACAAGTAATTACTTTGGGAAAGTTACACAGTTTGGGACATCAGAAATATTGTGGGTAAAAGGTATTAAAAGATGAGTTTATTGAGTGCAAAATAAGTTAAGCCAAATTTTTAAATTTCATTTTCCTAATTTGTATTGTATGTGAACATTTGTGTATACATCAAATTATAGTCATCTATTTAAAAGTCTGTTTTTAAAATGTGATCCACATTGAGGCCAAACAAAAAGACATCAGGAAATGTTTTTTAAAAAATAATAAGGGAAAATTGTTTTCTTTATTTATATGAAATTTGTAGATTTTTTAACTTAATACAGTTAGACTAAAGGCCATTTAGTCTAAGCTGTGGAACAGTGTGGTCTTCCCTGCTTCTTATTTAAGAATATGCTGAGCATACAAGTACTCAGATCATTGCACTAAAAGCTTCATTGCTTAAATGTCTGATTTTTCTAGTGGATTTCTGCAATTATGGATTGATCGTTATCAGTTTCATCATAAATAATGTAATTTAGATTAGATAATGTCTTCTGCATTTTACATAAAATATCCTTACATATGCAGCTTTAATATAGTGCTGGTTATTTAAAAACATATGAAGAAAATTGACCTTTGTCTCAGTTCTTTGCAGTTATAATCCCACTGCTACATACTCACCAAGCTTTCATCATTTTACATTTAGGTTATAATCCTAAACCTTTGCTTTTTCACATTCCTCCTGTCCTGTCTGCCATAATCAATTACAAGTTTCACCTGTGGAAAGAATAACATTATGCTATAGAGAATTTAAAAATGTATCCAAATAGCCTCTATTCTTGTGCAGTGTTTATTCTAGTAGAAGTCATTGAATCATTGAATGTAAAACATTTCATCTAAAACACACATAGATTGCCTGATCTCCATTCATTAAAGTTAGACAGAATTGCCTTTCTTAAAAAAAAAAAAAAAAGCTTTTTTAATGGGCATTTGGTGCAGCATCATATTGTGCTTCTGGAGATATCTTCATCCCATAGCAGCATTCTTGGTTTGAATCCTGGTTATCTCCTTTTAATCCAGCTTACTGCTAATATGCACCATGGAAAGAAACAGGTGCTAACTCAGATAATGGGATCTTTGAGTCCCAAGTGAATGTCTGGATGGAGTTCTAGAATACTGAATTTAGCTATCCTCATCTGGGTTATTGCAGACATTTGGCAGCTGTAAAGTTTCTCTGTGTTTCAAATGAAATGAAAAATAATTTACAAGGGAAAAACAAATCACATCCTTACTCAGTCCTCTGGCTCAGATCCGCAGTTCTTCCTCGCCTTTCCCGTAGACTGGCTTTCTTTTGTGTGGTTTTGTTTAAAGTTTACCTGTTGGTCCTTCTTGTTGCAACTGTGTTACCTGTTCACTCTCTGTGCAACTTTGCTCAATAACCTCAGTCTGTATTTTTAACTTATTTGAAAGAAACACACACACACACACACACACCACACTCTCTCTCTCTCTCTCTCTCTCTCTCTCTCTCTCTCTCTCTCAACCTATCAGATGGTGTCCAGCAGGAACTGGGGGTTGATGACTTATCCCTTATCTCCATGGCTGACAAGAACTCCACAAATGGTCCATCCCTTCTTCCCTACCAGGATACTCATTAGCAGTCGGCTGGCATGGGGAGTGGATCTTGGAGTCAAAATCATGTTCTCTGTCATGTTTTGTGAGCATTCCAAGAAATTTCTTAACTGTTGCGGTAAATGTATGCACCACATAGCATTTTTATTTTCCGAGGATGTATATTTGCTCAAGAAAATGAGTATCTACGTCATTTTGAACATATGCTAACCGTTTCAGTGTTTTACCTTAAGCACACAGGTATAATTGGAATTTGGCATTTGGGTTTTTCATTTAACTTTGAATAGGAACATCCGCAAGACATATGGCTGTTGAACACCTGCCACGAGCCATCGTGTTTTCCACTTCCGCAGGCTCATTCTTACTATTTTTAAAATCCTTTGCTGAATTTGCATGTTGCATCTATAGGATTTTTATCTTACCTGCAACTCCACTGAAGAGATTTTCATTAAGCACTCCTGCTTAATTCCATAGATTTTTTTTAAATTTAACATCATTCTGCTTTAATTTTTATAGGAATTGAACTCTTTGAATTTGTAAGAAACAGGTCAAAAGATGTTGTTTGTGTACTGTTAGTCATGTCTATATCCTATTTTTAATACATTGTTGATATTTTCACACCTTAGAAAGAATTATAAACATTTAAATTTTATTTCAGTGCAATCAACATTTTCGAATCACATCCTGTGGTCAAGGAACTGACCCCCCCAAAAAAGATGAAATCATAAGGGAGAGAGGGCATGGTGTCTGCTCCTGAATGAGCGCAGTGGCGGACAAGCTGAACTATCGGCTGTGCTGAATGAGGGGTGTGAGAGGAAGACGGGCTTAGAGGAGGCCGGAAGGGAAAGTAAGTCAGTGTGCCGAGCGCCCCACGCACAGCTCAGTGATCCTGAGTCATAAGGACAGCTGTTCAACAGACAGGGTAATACCTGGCTTCTCCTAACAATTACAAACCAGAAGTAGTTTCAGATTTAACACGTGACACCTTGGCTACAGCTCCTGAAAAATCGGTATATTCCTTCATTTACCATATATTCTGAGAAATACTGGATCATTTTAATGATAGAAAAATGCATGCGTTATTCTACAGGGTTTATCCTTCATTTATCCTTTTTTTTTAAGATTTAGTTTTATTATTGGAAAGTTTGATATATAGAGAGGAGGAGGAACAGAGAGGAAGATCTGTCTGTTGATTCATTTTCCAAGTGGCCACAACGGCTGGAGCTCGCTGATCTGAAGCCAGGAGTTTCTTCCTTGTCTCCCACAAGGGTGCAGGGTCCCAAGGCTTTGGGCCGTCCTCGACTGCTTTCCCAGGCCACAAGCAGGGAGCTGGATGGGAAGTGGAGCTGCTGGGATTATAACCAGTGCCCGTATGAGATCCTGGCATGTGTAAGGTGAGCATATTAACTGCTAGGCTACTGCACTGGACCCCTCCTTTGTTTATCTTTTTTTTTTTTAAAGGCTTATTTATTTTTATTTTAAAGTCAGTTATACAGAGATTAAGAGAATCAGAGAGGAAGATCTTCCATCAAATGAGTTACTGCCCAAGTGGCTGCATTGGCCGATGTGGCAATCCGAAGCCAGGAGCCAGGAGCTTCTTCTAAGTCTCCCACATGGATGCAGGGTCCCAAGGCTTTGGATTATCCTCAACTGCTTTGCTAGGCCACGAGCAGGAAGCTTGTGGGAAGTGGGGCTGCCAGGATTACGACTGGCACCCATATGAGATCTCGGCACATTCAAGGAGATGACATTAGCCGCTAGGCTACTGTCCTGGGCCCCTCCATTTATCCTTAAAGCTATATTCATATTGGTTAAACATGTATTTGTGTTTTAGCAAAAAGCTAAGAAGTTATTTTAGTATACTTGAAAATTACTTTCTAATTCATTTTAACATGCGACTTAGTCTACATAGACTTTGTTCTCTAAGTTTGTGTGCCAGTGAGCCTCCCCCATGTTACGGTGTAGTAGCGTGGAGATTCTTCATGTCTTTTCGCTTGTAGGTAAAGCTGCAGTGTGGCCTTCATGTGATCATTGTAAAGTTTGCTTTTGAATTCTTCCTTGATAAAAGTAATACTTCCAAAAGGCTCATGGCATTATTTCTAGAGTTACCTTTTAATATTTTGTCATCTACCTAGGACCCCAAACATTTCCTTCATATCTGATTGATGCTGTTTGTAGTGATTGAGAGTCAGAGCTTGAAGCGAAGCTGATTACTTTCATTCACAATTCCAGCTCAGCCACTTCTGAGAGCTGAACCATGAGTGACTAAGCCACTCCATCCTTGTGTCCTTAATTTGTTCATCTACTAAATAAGGGTAATAATGTATTTCCCTGGATTATTTTCATTTTTCTTCTCAAATATTAGTTGGCTGCACATATATGGGCTCCCTTCTGGGGTTTCTGTTCTGTTCTAGTGATCTTTCTGTTTCTGTTCCAATAGCAGACTGTTTTGGTGACCAGTGCCCTGTAGTATGTCTTCATGTCTGGAATTGTGATTCCTTCAGCTTGAGCTTTATTCTGCAGGAGAGCTTTGGCTATTCTTGATATTTTGCAGATGAATTTTCCTAGGGTATTTCTATTGCAAAGAAGAATCTTCTTGGAATTTTGATTGAATCTGTTTATTCATTTTGGTAGTACGGAGATTTTGATAATGATTATTCTACCAATCCAGGTACACGGTAAATTTCTCCATGTATTAACATCTACTGTATGAAATACTTACACAGCCACTAAAAGTAGTGGAATCGTACTATTTGCAAAAAAAAAAAAAATGGTACCAACTGGAGACAATTATCCTCAGTGAGATATGCCCACCTGAAAAGGACAAATAGCGTATGTTGTGTTCTTATATAAGGCAATATTATAAAACATAAGATGAATAGATACATAAGGAAACATGTATATACATATCCTTATAGATGAACTATATAATGGACTAGCACACTAGGAAGTGAAAATACATTGCAGTATGAATCTCTATTCCCGAATAAAAGGAGTGCCAATGAAACTGCTAGATATTCCTTGACTATAGAATACTAGACTTTTTACTATTGCCTATTCTTTTTTTTTTTTTTTTTTTATTATTTTCTCATTGGAAAGGCGGATATACAGAGAGGAGGAGAGACAGAGAGGAAGATCTTCCGGCCGATGATTCACTCCCCAAGTGAGCGCAACGGTTGATGCTATGCCGATCCGAAGCCAGGAGCCTCTTCTGGGTCTCCCACGCGGGTGCAGCGTCCCAAAGCTTTGGGCAGTCCTCTGCTGCTTTCCCAGGCCACAGGCAGGGAGCTGGAAGGAAAGTGGGGCTGCCGGGATTAGAACCGGCGCCCATATGGGATCCCAGGCGTGCTAGGCGAGGACCTTAACCACTTGCGTCACCGCGCCGGGCCCTATTGCCTATTCTTATAACGCCATAATACAGTTAAATAGTATAGTGTTGGTCTTGTAACTGTTGCTGAAGAACTACAGTATTATAACAATATGGGGGAAAACAGTGTGGGAAAAAAGAACGGATTGGGAAGAAGATGAGGAGGAATAGGGAATCTTCAGACCTAAAAAACTATACCAAGGAAAATAATAATAGTAATAGTAATAATAATAATAATAAGCTTGGAAAAGAGAGGTAGCAGTGATAGAAGGTGGAATTATAAAAGCAGGCATCTAGAGTGAAGTTCCCTTCTGTGATTAATTGAGGGGAGGACTGCCCTGTAGGCTCATTGCTTCAACCTTTCATTGAACTGCTTAGGGGGTCAAGGGACAGGAATTGATGTGGCACAATCTGTAATAGCTATGCCTCATAATCATGTTAAACAGCTAATGTTTGATAATCAGAAAGCAATAGGGTGATCAAGAACAGAAGTCAGTCTGAGACTGTCTCAAGGATGTGCTTAAAGCACAGTGTTCTGTTAGCCTGTACTGTTTTCCAGCCACAGACTCTCGTCTGGGACTTTTGCCAGCTTGTAGTCTATTGCCTACAGGGTTTCTTCTTGGTCTGCAGCGCCAGTAGACCATGAACTCGAGATTCCAGACAGTCTGCCCTGTGCTTATTTGTCAGGTGAAGCTGTGTTTTGTCATCTGCCTGTGGCATCTATAAAACTAATTAATTAAATTTTAAGCAAGTGACTTACTGTGGTGGTTTTTTTTTTCTTTTTTGGTTTCTTTATATATAGATGACCATAACATTTGGAAATCTTTTTGTAATCTTATGTGTTTTATTAGAATAGCGGATTTATAGAGAAAGACAAGGAGAGAGAGAGAGAGAGAGAGAGAGAATCTTCCATACACTGGATCTTGCTCCAAAAGGACAGCTAGGTCTGTCCAAAGCTGAGAACCGGTATTGTCTTCAGTCTCTCCCACATGGATAGATGATGCAGGGTCTTGAGCCATCTCTTGTTGGTTTTTCTGGCTATTAGCAGGGAACAGGATAGGATGTGGAACAGCTGAGATTCGAAGAGGCACCTCTGTGGGATGCCCATAGCCACAGATGGGGGATTGCTATGCCACTGAACTAGACCCCGATATCTCTCTCTCTCTCTCTCTTAATTCTCTGATACACTTCTACTTCCGTGTTAAGAATGTAAACAATAAAATATATGTAAATATTTTATAGAACACTCAGTGACATTAAAATATAAATTAGTATTATAGTACTTCTTTTTAGATTTAAACCTTGATTTGCAGGACTAGAGTAGTTCTTAATTAGCTAATCCAAAATAGTTTAATATAGGAGTAGAATTAATAAGCAAATGAAATTTCTGAAGAGGTTGAGTATTAATATTGTTATGTTATTAATTGATAACTTTGGAACTGAATATAGTATTTCCTTTTCTTTATTTTTATATTACTTTAAAATATTATGAACCTGTAGGTAACATGTAGAATTTTTTGTTTTCCTAATGGAAATATTGATGGAATTTGTTTTAAAATCCAGTATATTTTGCAATATCAATACACTTAAAATTCAGGTTTTAGTTGAGTCTGTGGCTAGTGACTTTATATATCGTGAACCTCTTGATAATGAGTGAATTCTGATAACGAGTTAATTCTGAACTAAAATCCAAGTTCTCAAAAGCATTTTGTTTCAAAGCCTACTAGCACTGAATTAATTCCATGTTTGTAGTAAGGAAATGCACTGTTAAAAAATGTTTTAAGTTTTTTACATTATTATCTTGGGAAGTTATGTGATAATCTAGATTATATCATAGTTATAAGCACCTAAAGAACTATTAAGTGAAGCACCAAGAGAAACTCACAATGAAATATTAAATGAGATGCTCCCGGAAGTGTAAACTGCATCTTAAAAGTGAGTTGCATACTTGGTAGGTACATGCATTTTCAAAGCTCACTGGGGTGTCATTTAGTGCAATGGAGCGATTCTTGCAGGCTTCCCCGAGAGGTCTCGATAAGTGAGTTAGTTTCTTAAAGTGCCCATTTTTGACTCTGGGGAACAATTCAAGTTAGGAGAATGTGGCTGAATAAATGGTTTCTCTCTCACTCTGTAGTAAAAGAATGATTGCAGTCAACACAAGATTTTCTCATTTCACCAACTAGAGTAGGAGAAGTAATCTAAAAACTTGTGTGTAAGATTTTCCTCACCAAAAACTTAACTTTAGTTATCTTGGGATGTCTATAATTAAGAACTACAGGGAAGCAAGAAGATGAACTGTTGTGTTTTCTCTGGTGTTTTCATCTAGAAGTTGATACAGTTCTCTAATAGAAGAGAAAGGAGCTTTTCTGATACCTTAAAAATTACTTGTGGTTTCTCAGAGATCAGTGCAGAGTAATGGATAGTTTTATTCACTTTATCTCAATCAAATTAACAAGAGTTAACTTCAGCTTCCTAAAATTGAAGTGAATATAGTCTGTTACATTTTTTTAATCAGAAGTTTCAAGTTATCTGAAATGGCACTTTTAGAGAAGCCCAAGTGGGTTTATTTGTTAAAACTAATATTCAGGCCTGGTGCACTTGCCTAGCAGCTAAAGTTCTCGCCTTGCACCCACCAGGATCTCATATGGGAACCATTTCTAATTCTGGCAACCCCACCTCCCATCCAGCTCTCTGCCTGTGGCCTGGGAAAGCAATTGAGGATGGTCAAAAGCCTTGGGACCCTGCACCTGTGTGGGAGACCCGGGAGAGGCTCCTGGTTCCTGGCTTTGGATCAGCACAGATCCGGCCGTTGTGGCCATTTGGGGAGTGAATTAGCAGACCGAAGCTCTTCCTCTCTGTCTCTCCGCTCTGTGTATACCTGAGTTTCTAATAAAATAAAACCGGATCTTTACTCTGTTAGACCTATCTTCAGACCATAGAAGGTCTCCCCAAGAGGCCACTGAACTTATCTGGACAATAAGACGCTGAACTTTATGCTAGGCATGTGTTTGCAAGCAATGAATCTCAACTGAACTTGAACTATGGTTATGCAACAAGGTGGAGGAATCCACCATGGGGGGAGGGGTATGGGAGGGGTGGGGGGAATCCCCAGCGCCTATAAAACTGTACTACATAATACAATGTAAGCAACAATAAAAAAAAAATAAAAAAAAAATAAAATCATTCTTTGAAAGAAATACTATTATTGCAATTTTCTATTTTCTGTAATTAGGAAGGGCCGAAATTATGTTGTTGCTACTAGAAATTATAATTACAATGCTACCAATATTTAACATTATTTATCCTTTTTTAGATGATTATTTTTTGAATGATACACAACATGTGAAAGAGAAAGAAGTGACTGAAATGGCAGTGCTTAATGTATGCAAGTGTGGCAGTTTGTCTACTTATGATTAAAAGTGAACCTGGATGATAGTTTGAATTTCTTAAGTTTGTTTCTCTAAATACGTGTGATAGAATAACAATTTTTAAAGTGACTTGGATTATTAAACTTGCTGATGAAGCCCAAGTGCTTATTGCTTTGTCTGACGTGGTCAGAAATGATAAATTTGCAGTGATATTGTCATTGCTACCATTATTTAACTTTATTTTTTTCTCTGTGTATTTTCAGTAACATTAGAAATTGTGCTATTGGGTCTTAGGTTGGTTGAATGCATGAAAATTCTTTTCTATCTCTTAGCTGATAAATAGGTATTAACTAACACCTTTACTTAAAAAAATCAAGTCATCAGTTATAAAATCGCTTTCTTAAATTAGACATTTTAGGCAAATGAATGGAAAAATGCTCAAGTCAAGCTACTTTGCTCATGAAACGTGAAAACAAAACATATCAGCATGGGTTTAGATAATCGGTGCTGATCTTAAGATGGATAATGACAGTTGGCTTGATTTTAAACTTCTGACACGTTCTCTGTAATCATATAGATCAATAACAGCAAATCAAACAAATTTGTTGTACAAATCCATATTCATATCAATTGCTTAGTGTTATGTTAACAAGGTACTGCATCCCAGTTTTTCCAAATAGGAGAACTGTATTCAATCGTAATTAACAGACTGATGTTTAAAATGAAAATGTCAAAAGTCCCATACACTGATGTCTTGACAGAGAGTCTCAGATTACTTTTCTCAGCTTCTGGGGTTTCTGACAATTCATGATGTTCTGTAGCTTGAAGATACGTTTCTCCAATCAGCACTGTTTGCTTTTCTTGCTGTGTGTCTGTCTAGAGCCCACCCTACTGAGGCTGTGACCTCATTTGATAGTGATAGGCACCAAGACACCCTTTCCAAATAAAGTCACAATCCAAGATTTGAGGGATTTGTGCCTGACTGTATGTATTTGTGTGCCTGTGGAATCCAAATCGGAAGCCAGTCCATATAGTTTTAGTGGTGCAACTTAGTAGAAAAGGGAAGCATGTGCAAAGTAAGAGTGTATAGCAGTGTTATTTTTTGGTGCATAGGCACAGGGATTCACTTCCAAAAAGAAAACATCCCGCTAGTTTGGGAAAATTGCTGACAACAGATTTGAAATCAGATTGCTGGCCAACTCTCCCAGCAAAGCTTTGACTGTTCGATGTGCAAATGCTATCCTCAGTGCTCCCTGACAGTATGAAAGAAATCATATTTGGTGCACTATCAAGAAAGCAGAGCACAGTGCGTCCACATCTGTCCAGAGTAAATGTTCCTTATTTGCCCACATACCACACTGATACATTTGTTTTTCTTCTGGCCCGTGTGCAAATTTGCTTTTCGAGGCATGCTGAAGTTGTCATCACCATCATCTCTCAGGAACCATACTGAAAATTCATGCTTACTGTAATTTTTGGAATACGAGATTTGAGGACTATGGCTGAATACTTTACCCACTGCTTAAGAAATATAACTATATGTTTCTTTTACAACATGAAAATCAACAGAAGAGTTGTTGTTTTCACAAATATAATCAATATGATTACACTTACAAACACACACACGAGAAGACTTGTTTGCAACAGACCAAAAATATCCTGTAATGGTAATCATATACAACTTGCAATAGAAAAAAATTAAAAGAAAGTAGTTTTAAAAAGACAATGACAATGCAATACTCTGAGGAGCAGGAGTAACTAAGAAAAGAAACAGAGTGGTGACTCAAATAATTCTGCTCAGATCTCCCTAGAAAAGAAAATGAAAGCATCCAGAAATGATGAAATAAAGTGCCAGTACAAAAGGAGAAGGAGGCAAACCTAAAAAGAAATTTAATGTCAATTTCAAGATTTAATAGCTGCTTGGAAAACCTTGGATTTGTCCAGGTCTAAATAGAGATGTCACTGAATGTCTTCATAACCAGTGTAGAAAATAGAGATTTGTTCATGTATGGTGGAAGAAATGAATTTGCTGTTTTGGGATTGCTAAGCAAATCTTCAATTTTTTAACATAGTTCATTTGCTAAATGTAGTGCTTGATATATATGCAGGTGATTTTATTTAATTAAATTTCTTGAGAGAAAATTTATGTTAAGAGTCATTATCTTTAGTTCAGGTTCATGAATAATTATGTGGATTGAAATAATACAATTTTTTTTTATTAAAATCTGCCTCACGTGCAAATTTTGCTTAACTGTCTTGGCTCCTAATTTGGTCAAACAGCCTGAGTAGTAAAGAAGTGAATACGCTGATTTTTTGAGATATTACCTCTCAAATTGAGGTCAGCTTCTTAAGTAATTAAAAAGATTCTCATTTGTATGGTCTTGAAGGCAGTGGTACATTTATTTCTCTAAAACTTTCAGTAAGAGTGGTGGGATTAGGCTCCCTGGTTCAGGACTGATGTGATATCTGTATTTCATACTAGGATACCTTGATTCAAGTGCTGGCTCCACTCCTGATTCCAGCTGCCTAATAGGAAACAGAGTAGGAGGCACGAGGTGATTGCTCAATCACATGGGATCTTCATCTAGGAGACATGGACTGAGTTCTCAGCTCCTAGCTTCAGGCTGGCCTTGCTTGGCTCTCTGAAAGAAATTTGAGAGTATTTCAGTAGATGGAAGATGAGATAATTTTGACAGATACCCGCAGTGTCACAAGCAGTAAGTTAAGTTTTTTTTTTTTTTTAGAGTAGTGTGCTATTAAAAACAACAATGCAGAATTAATTAGGAGCAGGCGCTTATCCAGGCAGCTAACATGCCAGTTAAGATGTGCAAGTCTAGCGTAAACATAGCTGTGTTCGGTTCCTGATGCTAGCTCCTGGTTCGAGGTCCAGCAAAGTGCAGTCCCTGACAAGTAGCAGTGCTGGTTCAAGCAGCTGGGCTCCTGCCATTCATAGGTGAGGGATTTAAATTGAGTTTCAGTTCCAGTCTTCAACTTCAGCTTAGCTGTGGCAAGTATGGATATCTAGGGAGACAACAAATGAAAGGGGGTGCTTATTCTCTTGCTTTCTGTATCTGTCTGCCTTCCAGTTATCAAAACCAATATATTAGCTAAGTAAATTTGTCATATGAACTATTAATATGTTAATCGTTAACTATTAAATGTTAACTATTATGTTAACTATTGTTAACATATGTTATTAGCTAACTATTAAATGTTAACTATCATGTTAACATTTGTTAACTATTATATGTTAACTATTAAAACATATTATATGTTTAGCAATAGAAGGGAAAAGCTAATTTTCAGTATATTGGTGTATATAAATAGAGGAGTGCTGTGTATTTAATGATTGAGGACATTTCTGAAGACTATGTTGGATTTCATTTCCTGCACTAAAGTTTTTTTTTAAAGCCTCTTTGAAATTGACCCAAAGTAAGTAGTATATTTCACGTTGTAACCTAGTATATTCACATTAAAACCTCTTACAATTATTCTTTCCTTTTATACATGATCTTTCTTTTCAATTCTAATCCATTCCACCTCTTGAAAAATTGTAATGAGGGCATTTAAAAAATGATTTATTTATTATTTTTATTGGAAAGTCAGATTTACAGAGAAGGAAAAAGAGAAAGACCTTCCATCCGCTGATTCACCCTCCCAAGTGGCTGCAATGGCTGGAAATGAGCTGATCCAAAACCGGGAGCCTGGAGCTTCTTTCCAGGTCACTTATGTGGATGTAGGATCCTAAGTCTTTGGGCCATCCTCTACTGCTTTTCCAGGCCATGAACAGGGAGCTGAATGGGAAGTTTAGCATCCGAGACACAAACTGGTGCCCATAAGAGATCATGGCACGTGCAAGGCGAGGATTTTGGCCACTAGGCTACTATGCCAGACCCTGATGAACACATTTCAGATTGATTTCATTATATATTAGCAGTACAAACTACCATGTGATGTTTGAAATAAAATGCTCTTCCCAAGCCTAAGGTACATAAAACATAACATGCCCTTCTGTTTTTATTCCTTAGCCGTAGTACAGGTACATACAAGACATGCAAACAGGAGAAAATTATGCTCATTGACAAATATCATATTTTCTCTTTGATATAAGCAACTTTCATTCAGAATACAAAACACATAGATTTGTAGGTAGACACATGCATGTACGCACACACACATATATATATCCACATAGATGAACTATAGAATGAAGACTAGCCTACTGGGAAGCGAACATACATTGCAGTGTGTATCTCTACTCCTGAAAAAAAGAGGGACTTCCATTGAAAATGCTAAACATACCTGGACAATAATATTACCAGATTTTCTACCATTGCCTATACCTACAATGCCATGATATACTTACATTCCAGAATGTTGGACTTGCTGAAACATTTTAATAATAGACTTAGCTCAGTGTTAATGGGGTGCTACCTTAGGAAGGTTCTCCTGAGCCCCAGGACTAGGGATCAATCACAGTGGTCTTCCCCGTTGGACTTTCCAGTACTCTCATCTTCTGAGAAAGCCTCTCTTCTCTTGCCTCTTAAGCATGGTCTTTGATGTCAGGACTGTTTGAATCTCTGTTCTGCTACTGTCTTCACTGTCTAAAGAAACAATTTAGCATGTGTGTTTTTTTATTTTACTCTCCAATAAAGTATAATAAGAACTACTTTCAAAACATTTTTGGAAAAACTGAATTAGTTAACATTTGCGAAGTGCATAGTAGTGTGGAAATTGACAGATGATAAGTACCTATGTGATAAATAAATGATAATATGTGTTATTTTGGAGACCTTAAAAAATTACCAGTGTATTTATAATCAGTAGCATATAATATCCATTGGAATGGAGAGCAGAATCCAGTACTTGTATTTAGCACAATCCCTGGCCAATGTTTGACACAATATTTGAACAACTGTCATGGACATACCTCCAACATTCTTTTTCCATTATGAGTCTCGTTATGATTCTAACTTAGTCACCCAAATTAAGCAAGACACCACAATGTGTTTGTTGCAGTAATAATCTAAAGTAGTTTCAGATGACACATTGTGTATGTTGAAGTTTTTTACTGTCTGATCTATAATTCTTGCCTACATAAGATAAGAGAATTTATGTTATCAGAGGAAACATTTAAAGTAACAGTATGGAAACTTTTGATGACAGTAAAATTAGATTTTCTGTTCTGAATTTATTCATTAATATTTCAGTATGGAAAATTTTCATTCTTTGTGGAATATAATTTTTCCATACCTAGAGATTTACATTTTATTCTACTATACAAATAGTATGGATCATTGAATTATGTGAATTGGCATACAAAGAAATTATGCTAATCAAAATTCCTGCCTTGACATATTTCAGAATATACATATCAAGTTTGAATTTAAAATTAGTACATGGAAAAATGTCTAGAGACAACAAAAGGAAATGAATACAAGCGATATTATTTGTAGCTTAATTAAAAGCATGCATGTTCTACTTCTATCATAACAATATTGCCCTGATCCTGCTCCAGGATCTATACCACCTGAAATCCTGCATGCAAAATAATTAACCTTGATCTTCACTTTTCCATATATGGAGAAGTGCTGCCTTACCACACTGAAAGTGGTGTATTCAAACATAGAAGTTGACCTGGTGATCTATTACATGTTTCTGAAATCCATTTATGTAGTCGAGGATACCTTCACATTCAACATAGTGAGTGACTTTCTGTGTACTCAGTGACTTAATATGCTCTATTTGTCAAAACTATAGTTGTTAAGGCGATGCTTTTGTAATGAAAAGGCTGAAAGTTTCAGTGACAGCACAGTACAAGTTATTCCTTGCTCAAGTCAGCCTCTTAGATGAATGAGCATATTGGCAAGGAGACGCACCTTCACACAGTTAACACAGTTTTCAAGGTTCTTGTGGTCATTTCCACACCAACCCACCCAGAAGATAGAGTTTTATTGATATATTATTGTTTCTACTCAGCTTCCATTGTTTAAATTCAGTCTCATGACCACACATAAAGTATAAGGAAGCGGGGAGGATGGTTTAACGTGTATATAGTGAGAAGAGGTAACATATTTTGAATGTTGAGAATCCTTAATAAATATTGTTTAATTCAGGGGGCTAGAATCTAAACACACACATATGTTTATATAAATAAATAAATATATGTTAGATGCACATGTATAGAGTGGATGAGTTTCTAAGTTAGGTTTCTGGAAGTTAAGTGAATAATTAGAATTATGAATTTAATTAGTGAAAGATCTGAGAAGCTGTAGTCCCCAGTATAGCATTCTTTCTAATATGTTATTTAGGAATGAAATTGTAATTTGTCTGAGTTGGTCTGTATCACAATTTTTCACAACCAAGTATAATACTAGTTAGAAATCCTCATCTGTGGCCTTTATTGGGCCAAGGTATATTTCTTCTATACCTCATTTGGAGGAAAAATGAGATGTACATGCAGGCTTGTTCTTTCCTCCTTTTTTCATTCAGTTTGATCGAATGAGAATGAAATTTCACTTCATTTTGAAATTCATTAAATCTTCTATGGATTCGTGTGGTTTATTGGACCCCTCAAGAGTATTCAGAATTCTTAGTCACTTTACAGATACCCATTTATATACTGTGCTCTCCCTACAGTTTTGTTTTTAGTTGACTTTGGAGGTGTTATCATTTCTGGAGTCTTCAGGATTCTTTTGTCATTGCACTGTTGTAAACACGTTTGCAAAGAAAGCCCTCATGTTCTGCTTTAGAGGCTTTCTTGACAAGAAAAGATCTTCAACATGTAGGTTGTGCTCCTTAGAAATTCATAATTTATAATACCTTGCTTTGAAGTGGTACACTGAGGGTGGAATTTTACCTCCCAGTTCATGTGAATCTGTTCCTTCTCTAAAACGTGCAGAAGTGTGAGTCTCCCAGCCTGGGCAGAATCACTGAATGGGATTTTGACCACAAGGAACTGCTGTTTTTCTGTTTGCTGGAAGCTTTCACAACAGCACAGCTCCTACGTGTTCAGTTTCTCATGTAACAGCTTCCCTTCCCTGCCAGATCCTTCAAGGGATACTGCTGTGTTCTGAGTTCTCCTTTCTTCATTTCTCTGCCAGGTTCTTTGTGTCATGACAGAGAATGAGGAATATGGAAAGGGAAGGAGTAAGGGCCTGACCTACAGGAGCTTGCCTGCCTGAAAGTGGCCAGCTTCCCAAAGAACTGTTCGCTTCCGACCTGTTTTCTGAGACTGCCTGGCTCAGATTTTTATATTTCTAAAGCAAGAAGTGCTCCCTGAATGACCGAGGTGTATATTAAGGAGGTTTTCTATGTGAATCAATCAGGGTACTAACTTTGGAGAGACCAGTTTTGCAAAGAGGGTTGCAGTGTACTATCAGGTCCATAGCAGAAGCAACAGTATCTGCAGATTTCACTGCACATATTTCTACCATCTGTCTCCACCTCTCTGGACTTCTGGAGAGTTATGTCCGTTTGCTTGTTTGTTTGTTTTGTTTTGTTTTCATTTCCTTACTGTTCTTTCTGTATCCTTTCTGCTCCTTTCAAGGGTACCTAGAGTTACTGTCATCTACACAGTCTAGCAATTGGAGATGGATAGGCGCTTTCTGTCTGGGCAGAGTTTTGGTGTGGAGATTAGCTGCCTACAGGCTCAAGCTAGGTTGAAATTCCTACAGTACTTCTAAGGAAACAAACACACAAACAAAAAACCTCATGAAAATCTCAGCCGTGATGCTGAGTTTAAACTATGGAGCATGAGTAAATATCACAGACTATGTATTGAAAGTTCCCTGATCCTTTACTGGGACATCAACTGGGAGATAGAGGTTTAAGATCTACATAATGACCTCTGTCTATTTAATTCTAGAAGTCTAGCCACGCTGTCCCAGTGCTCTCTATGCACTAAAAAACAGAGTAGTTGTCCCGGGAAATATTTCAGTGTGCTATAGAAGCTGAATGACTTCCACTGGTTTTCTTTTCCCCCTATGAAACTGCCCAGGAAACTTTTCTCCATCTGGCACTGCAGCAATTCAGAGGAGTACAGGTAGCGTGGTTGAACCGAGATTCTGCTTTGTGTTCTGCTTCAGCTTTATTTTGTTATGAACACTCCAAGGATGTTTCAGGCTTATTTACACACTGTGCATCTGTTAGTAAGTTTTCCAAAACACTTAGCCATATGAAACTGAAACTCAACAACAACAATAAAACTGAGCAAGCTCATTTTAAAATACATATTTTTGCCTTCACAGTTATTTATCCAAAGGCACTAAAGTGGGCAAAACTTAGAAAAATATGTTTGATATCATAGCTCATTAAAAAAAATTGGATCATACTGAAGCATTTTCTCATACCTGTCAGAATTTCTGTTGTCAGACATGGTTACAGATAACCAGTGTCGGCAAGGATATGGTGAATAGTAGTCCTTGTACATTGGAGCGTATAAACTAATACAGCCATCATGCAAAGCTGTTTGGAGGATCCTTAGAAGCTAGTTACTGTATGTCCAACCATCCCACCTCTGGGTATTTATGAATATAATCTTGAATAAATCAAAGGAATCAGTATATCTACCACTTAAAATACTTAGTTCTTGCAGTGAGAGGGTTTGAAATATATTTACTCAAAATAAGTTTCTGAAAATATGTGCACTCCCATGGCAAGTTATAGAATTAACCTAGATGTCTACTAATTATGAGCAGATGGAAAAAATATGGAACTTAAGAAAAAGAAACTGTCATCTGAAAAATGTTAATGTAACTGTAGATGAAGAACATTATGCTATGTGAAATAAGCTAGATTATAATTGCTGATTACATGTGATGTCTATGTGGAATCTAAAATTGAACTGAAAATCTGAGAGGAAAACGGTTGTAAGGAGAATGGATTCATATGGCAAAGGGAAAATAATGATCAAATGCTCCCAAATCTAACATAGAGGAAATATATTTTTTATTTTGAGTTCTGCATGTTAAAAAAATACAGTTAATAACAGTGCTGCATGCATTACAAATAAGAAATTAAATTTCTGATATTCTCACTATAAAAACAAATATTTCAAATGGTTGAATTAATTAGCTAATTTAATGTTTCAACACTGTGATTCATAAATAACAATACCATTTTTGCTCAATAAATACATAATATTAAATTGTCAGTTTCTAATAAACTTCAACATGAAATAAAATTACATGAGACAACCTTATATTAAGTTTTTTTCTTAAATTACAACTTTATATGATCCTTCTATTTTAATGATTACAGATATATTGTTATTCCTTTCATTTCCCACATCCTGGAATGAATCCAAATAGTATAATAATTATTTATAGCCTTTCAAGCTCTGAATGATCCAATTAAACTCCCATGTGCTTTAATTTTAATATTTGTGAATGAAAGATTTGTAAATATCAAAAAGAATGAGGTTTAAAATGGTAAAATTATGTGATAAAATATTTTTAAGTGTGATTAGACCCCAATTTTAGCATTAGTCAAGTGCAGAATTTGGAGCATTTTGAACAGAAATTCATGCCAAGTTTGAGGTCACGTATATTCACCATGTTTCTTTTTCCCAAGCACCATAAGCCTTATTGAAACTTCAAAAGTTCCTGTCACCTCGTGAGCACACACCATTCTCTGAGGTTGAGCTAGGGGTGCAGGGGAGATTCTGTATCATGTATTAGAACACTTTGACATTAAGCAGAATGGAAAACTGCTTTCAGACACAGTGAAACGTTCTTTGGAGGTTAAAATGAGAACAAAATGAGGAAGAAATTGTGCCTGTGAGCTTTTCTTATTTTCTTTTTTCTCTTTTCTTTCTTTTTTTTCCCCCTCTCTTTTCCTCTCAAGCAGTTTTTACAGTTGTACAAACGTGGAAGTGAGTGTCCCTATTAGAGAAAGTTTGAAGGTTTTGGGTGACTGACACGAACCCTCCACATACAGAGGATGGGAGACTAAGGAATAAGTTTATTAATTGAAAGTTCTATCTTATGTTTGTGCATAAAGAGTAGATGCCTGAATAATGAAGAGGAATATAACATTGTGTATTATCACAGAAATAAGTATTGTGACATGTTTTGGAAAAAAAAAAATAGATTGTCAGATTTGGCTGAGACCTTCCTCTTTGGAAATGGATGTAACCACTTGTGCTCAGGTCTGGTTTCTGTGAGCAGGACACAGTTCCCTACCTTTTAGAATGCTATTAAGCAGTAACTTATAGTTTTGCATTGTGTCGGTTGGTAAATTATGGATACTATAGCATGCTTAAACTAGAGTGTACACATTCAAGCTGTCATCCTAAAGTCTGAATTCTTTCTTTTTTCTTTTTTCTTTTTTTAAGACTTACTTATCTTTATTTTAGAGAAGCAGCAATTGAGACAGATGTCTTTTATCTGGTTCATTCTCTCTCATGTAGAGCCAGGAGATTCTCTCACGTCTCCCACATGTGTACAGAGGCCCAAGGATGTGATCCATCCTTTGCTGCTTTCATTGGACTTTAGCTGGTAGCTGCATTGAAAGTGGAGCAACCAGGACATGAGCCAGTACCCGTATGGAATACTAACATTTGCAGAAGGTGGTTACCTTGCAATGCCACACCAGTCCTGAATCATTCTTAAAGAATGAAATATTTTGAAATATCAGTATAAAAATATTTGGAAATTATTTATTCAGTTGTTAAGCTGAAAAATGACTATTAATGATATGGAAGCCTGACAGACATGTGAAAAAGAAAGGAAGACTAGGAAGGTGGAGTTCCTGATTCTTAGGTTCCACGCTCTTGCCTCTGTTTTGACTCTTAACACTCGCATATCCTTATTTTGAAGAGGTCATTGTGATTAAACCAGCTTGTATAAATAATGTTTGCAATCCAGTAAATTCTAATCAGTGCATGAACTGAATGCTCCCACAGACTAAGATGAAAATATTCCTTTTTTATCCTGAAAGGAAATAATATGATGGATTCTAACATCGTTCCTGTTATGAATGTTGCTGTAAGAAAGCATTTCCATACTCCACTAAGATAAATGGGAGAATGTTTTTAATTTCTTGTTTTAGATTTTGTTATATTCCAAGATTCCGTTGAAATCTTTGGCATTGATCAAAGAAGAAAAGTGTTGGGAAAAGCAAAAGTGGCAGAAGTAAATTCTTCTTTTGTTTAAAACATCGCTTTATTTCCCCCAAGTTTAAAAAGGAAACACTCTCAGTATTTACTAAGCATGTAATACATGGCAGGCACTGTGCAAAGTTCTTATTTGGTTTGTTTGTTTCATTTTCCTGTCAACAATATGTAGAATACTGCTTCTATTTCATATGAAAAGGGGACTGAAATTGTATTATATTTCTTCCTCAGTTTTTCACATCTGTTAACCGAAAAAAAGATATAAAACAACACGGACCATTACCATACACCTTACCATTGGCACAATAATGTGCAGGAAATTCTGTTGCATGAACAAACAATTGGTTGATGATTCACCTAGCCTCAAAGTTCTATTTTCAGTTGCAATTATTCTTATTTCACTTAAGATGAAAATTAATGTCGACTGCCAAAACAGCAGATTTCACATTCATCTTAATAATCCATTCTAGTATTTGGCAGGCCACTACATATTCAACAACATTGTATTTAGGACATTTTGATATAGTGTCAATTCCTTCATTAAGTCTTCTTTGCATATTGTAGAAATGGAAAATATTGCATGGCTATATTTAAAATAGTAATTTTCATAACAATATGACATAGAAGAGAATGCTTTCTTTAGTTATCCCTAAGTAAATAAAATCAATTTCTTCATTTTTAAACAGCTCTTGTTTCCAATTCCTGTGATCCTAGCAATGGCTCTTCTTGAATCATGTCCAGGTACTCACAGGTGTCACTTCTTTCAATTTAAAAAATAGGTATTTTATTTTATTTTATTTTATTTTATTTTATTTTATTTTTAGTATTTTTATGTAGTTGAGTTTGATTATTTTTTTCCTCGTGTGTCTGCAGGGAGGACGGGGAAGGGGGGCACTTCTTGCTGTCAGAATACATCAGCACTGTGAGATGAGAAGACGGTCATTTGATCACCCCTCCAAGACCTCAGTGTGGGAAAGAGAGTTCCAAGTGTGATTTTGATAGTTCTGAGAGATCATCATTGCATCAAGATGGAAAAAAAAACTCCCTAAGGTCTGTTGGGTAACCACATCCACCTTAGTGCTTCCACAGACCCAGGAACACGTTGCAAAGCTTGGCCAACAAATTGATTCAGCCTGTTCTGCTTTCCATCTTTTGATGACACTCGATGTCCTCTTCTTGTCTAAATGAGCAGGCCCAGTCCCAGCACAGGCACTGCAAAGTCATACCACATATATTATCATTTTCCCTGTGGTCAGTGTTTGAGTCTTCCAGTGCCTTTGCCTGCACCAGCCAACACACATAACTGGTGGATGCTGTTGCAGGTCACTTCCACCCTCAGCCCCATCTCTCATGCAGTATGATGGGTATACTTGTCCTAATGCCATGGCCTTTTTGGGGTGGCCCTTCCAAAATCTCCATCATCCCCACACCCAGCCCCAGTTTTTGCATGTGCTTGCATGTGCTTCAGCCTAGCCTAGTCTGTCCTGCATTCATTTAGCTCTCGTGTACACCCAATGTGCTGTGGCTTAGCTCAACCCAACCCATCCCTAGACTCAGCCCACCAGAATGACAAAGGGTGCTGCCGCTTTGCCCGGCTGAGCCTACCACCAACCCTAGGCTCTTGTACTCCCCAGTAGGAACTATAGCATAGTAGAAGAGTCCTCAAAGTTCTGCCAGGCCCATTTCCAGCCCCAGGTCTTGCATGTGCTGGTGGGTGCTTTTACATAGCCTGACCTGCTCCACTCACAGTTTTAGCTGTTGCTGGTGGGTATTAGAGCCTAGCCTAGCTGGGCATGACCCTGTTCTGGATGCTAGCAGGTGCTGTGGGCTGGCCCTATTCAGCCTGTGTCCATACTGGATTCACACAAATGCTGAAGGTTGTGGCATCCTTGCCTAGCCTGGACAGCTTGCAGCTCCAGAGGGAGCTATTGTGTTCCACAGAGTGAGCTATGGCCTAACAGGCGGAGTTTCCCACATGGTCTTACCAGGCCCAGGATCTCAGTTGTGCATCAGGTGCTTTGGCCTTGCTTGGCATGTTCTGCATAATCCTTGTCTTTACATGTGCCATTATGTCCTGCATCCTGGCCCTGACCAGCCTCCTCCCAAAGTCCTCCCAGCCCTATGTCCTGTGAACATCAGGTGGGTTCTTGTCATACAAGTGCTGTGGTCTATCCTGGCTTAGTCCATCATCATCCCCAGTTCTCCATATAAATTTGTAGTTGCTAAAATCCACAGAGGGAAGCCCACAGTTCCCCTTCAGAATCTACCTCTGCACCTGGTTCCCCTTCATTCTGGTGAGTGCTGTGGCCCAGTCTAATGTGACCATGCACTGTTCTGATACTCACAGGTAGGTACTGTGGCCTAGTCCAACCAAACATACTCCCCAACCTCAGCTTTCTACTTGCCAGCAGGCAGCAAAAGATGCTATCTAGATGCCATCTAGATGTTATTTAGATGCTGTTTAGTCTCCCATGTGGGCAGGTGGCTGGGCCTTGACCTGACTCAAACTTGTTCTCTGGTTTCCCCTTGTAAACCATTCCATCTCATCTCCTTTGTCTACCTATGAGTGCAGTATCCCTTCCATGGAAGACCCTGCAAGTCATTTCTCCCTTGTCAAACATGCCCTCAGCTGCTGCCGCTTAAATATGTCCCCAGATCCCCTTCCCTGGGATCCTCCTCCACCTCTCACCCATCCTTCCTCCCCAGCTGGGAGGCAGAGTGTTATGTCCTGGTTCCCAGCTGTCCCCAACTACCCAACATAGCTTTAAAGAAACAAAAGTGGAATAGGCAACTGTGTTGGCACACTTGCATAGTTAACACATTTGTCATTAACAGGGCCTAAAATGTCTGGCTCCTTTTCTCCCAGCAGTGTAACACTTGCCTAGGTACAAAGCAACCTAGGCAGTTGCCTAAAGCTTGGGGACAAATGTCACTTTTGCAATCCAGAAAACTTCAGTTTTAAAAAAGCTGTATCAAATCTCAAGTAACATAGCATTATGTTTCAGGTCAGATCAACCTGTCAGAAACAATTTTTTTAATACTATAGTGAAAAAATCTTCAGTGTTGATGTGGTTGATCTAGTTACGTTCTAACAGTTACTGAAGTCAGCAATGCCTACCCTCTGGTACAGATGCTACCTCATAATAAAATGCATAAGCACACAGACACACAGACCCACAACTTCAGAAAGTGCAGTTAAAAATAATGCCTAGAGTAGTTCTTTGGTCTATTACTTAAGATACTTAACGTCCTTTGCGGAGTGACCATATACAAACTAACTCTGGCTGCTGACTCCAGGATTTTACTAATCATTAATGCGTTTTTCAATGGAGTCTTTCAGGAATGCTTGTGTGCACACGTCTCTCTCTCTCTCCTACACTCTTTCTTTCTATCTGTGTGTGTGGGGGGGGAAGAGAGAGAGAGAGAGAAAGAGAGAGAGAGAGAGAGAGAGAGAGAGAGAGAGATACATAGAAAATTTGTTTGAACTTGATATTGGCCCTGTCCAGTTGTTCACTTATCACATAGCAGGGCTATACGCTGAACTTGTACCATAGCACTTTAAATGATACCTGGGAAAGATTTAGTTGCATAGAAGTGCAGGTACCTGTTACTACAACAGTGAAGAAAATAAATATTTTTCAAGCGTTCTTTGTTTTTTAAAAAAGTGTAAATTGATTGTGATTAACTTACACACACATAACTAGCAGTGTAGAGTAGCTGTTAAATTGATAACGTCACCAAGAAACAAAGCAATTTCTTGTGAAGCCTCTTCATCCTCTTCCAAAAGATTTGATCTGCGGCTGTTGTTGATTTCTCTAAGGGATTGATACAGGGTAGGAACTGTATCTATGATTTGTATATGTATCTATAATGATTTTTTTCATTGTATCTAAGTTTTAGAAAAGGTGGAACTTTTGGTGAATGAACTATTAGTATAAATTAATGAACTCTCAGTACAATGCAGCAGTTTAGCTTATATCAAATTAACAGTGTTAATATTTTTTATTCCTAAATAGTGAAATGATTCCTTACCACTATGATTATTTCCTCCTAAAATATAAATTGCCATTATACCATAACCCACATTGTCTAATTCAAAATCTAGCAGATACTTTTCTATTCTGGATTAATGCGAATTGATGATCCATTTGTTACTCAAAGAAAAATGGCAGTTCTCGAGAGGACTTTTTTCTAATGGTTCAGTCTTTCTTCAAATATAGTTTAGAAAATACTGACATTATGTACTTTAAGATTTTAGAGCTCAACATTTTTGTGACTTAGTACCAGTATCTTACATAAGTGATACAGCCTACGAGTGTTTAATATGGCTGCTCTAAGATAACATCACAGGAATTTCAACATGATGCTACCTTATTGCCACCAAATATACTTTAAATTTAATTCTGGTAAGAAGTGTCTAAGCACAGAGGTAATTTTCGTTGTTTAACATCTGAGAATCAGTTACTGTGCAATGTTGAGTGTGTTTATAATCTTACATACTGGGCTTATCAGCTTATCTTTATCAATTGGCATAAATATCCCAAAGTAAAGATTTTGATCCAATTTTCTCCAGATTACAGTATGAAATTGAATGGGCTAAATGTTTATTGCCTCTGATGCGGTTTGGGAATAACATTTATGTTAAGAATAAATAACAAAATACAGGAGCTGAGATAGGCTGTCTAGGATTCTAAATAGTACATTTAAAGAAAATTCATGCCGCTGCCTCTCAGAGGTGTTTGATTTGGCCAGTTGCTTATGAAAGAGCAGAGCGTTGACCTTTAACACAGTCTAAATGCTGTGATTACCTAAGTACAACTTATTTATTTCCTGATAACTTCATTTGGACTTGTCAAAGTGAAATCACAGCCTACAGTCACATGATGGGAGAGCAATGCTGTTTATTTCTTTGTTGGACAAAGATTCTAAGAAGAGTGTGGAAGGAAGACAACTGAAAATTAACTCAACTGGGGCCCCAAAGGCAATGATGTAAAATGTTATAAAATTGATATGGTGGGTACTGGAACATGTAAGTTATATATAATTATAAAATGACATTCACACATTTTTAATTTTACATTCCTCTTACTGGTAACAAATTTTTAATTAATTCATAATTTAAAAATAATGCGAATTTCTGGGGTACTTGCAAGTTCTAGATTATCAAATTGTATAATTATATAGCACGATAAAGTTCTTAGTGTGATAATTTCAGTCTATGGAATGCCCTAATCAGGTTTTTAAATGGTTGAAAAAGTATTGTAGGAAATAAATGACAAGGGATTGATGTGTTCATTATAATGGAATTGATTATGAGTCACAATTTGTTGTATGTTATGGATCATTTTATTCAAAGATTTATTTGTTTTTATTGGGAAGTCAGATTTACAGAGAGGAGAGACCGAAAGAACCTCTGTTTGCCAGTCTACTTCCCAAGTAGCTGCAACAGCTGGAGCTCTGCCATGTGAAACCAGGAGCCAGGAGCTTCTTCTGGGTTTCCCACATGGGTGCAGGGTCCCAAGGCTTTGGGCCATCCTTAACTGCTTTCCCAGGCCACAGCAGGGAGCCGGATGGGAAGTGGAGCAGGCAGAACATGTACCAGTGTCCACATGGAAACCCAGCTCATGCAAAGAGAGGATTTAGTCACTAGGTTATCATGCTTGGCTCCTATGGACTCTCTCCATGTTTGCAGGTAGGAAACAGTACATTCTGTGCAACTGGGCGAAAACTCTAACACACTTGTGCCTGGTAATCTTCTCTTCTCATATTTAAGGTTTGGTTTATGCCAAGTCATTCTGGCAAATCTCTGTTACTCTTAGATTTATCTTTTGAGTAAGTGTCTGAATCATTCCTGAGATTTGGACATCAGTGTTATTGAATTCAAATATAGTAATTTGGGGTGTATTTTCCTTAGGTTTCAGGCAGGCAGCCATTCCTCTCCCCCTTTCTGTTGTTCCTAAGGATTTTCTTTGTCTGTGTGTGTTTATCGTACTAGTGAAAGAGATACTGCTATTTTAGACCAATCTCACTCAACTTCAATGTTACCTTTCATCTTGGTATAATTTATTTAATTCAGAGCTTCCTCCTAAATAGAGGAATGTGTACTGCATGCATATTGTCTTGCCAAGTTCTTTTAATTGATAGTTGAGTAATTTAAATCTCAGATATCCCAAGTAACTTATTCCAGTTTCTAGGTCACCAAATGCAAATGAAGAAATATACCTTAAAAACTCTGACTTAAACTCAAAGAGAAAATTTCTAGTTCTGGCCTTTTTTACTCATTATCTAGATGACAATTGAAATGTCAAATTAGAGTGTTGTCATCTTACAAATGGCAATAATATCTAAGAACTTTGTAGTTGGAAGGTAGGATATTAAGTAAAGCAATGTACCTGACATGTAATGTTGCTCAGTACAAAGCAATTAGGAGAGGTGTTATACCTGGTGTTTGAGTAATTGGTTGGGCAGCTTGCATCCCACATGAACAGCCCTTGTTCAATTCTATACTTACTCCAGCTGCCTGGTAATGTGTACCCTAAGAGGCAGCTGATAATGGCACAGGTTGTTGGAGACCTAGAGTACAAATCTGGTTCTTGACTTCAACATGACACAACTCAGGTCATTGCAAGCATTTGGTGAATGGTTTGGCAGTTGGAAGTGTGCGCATGTGTTTCTTTCTCTCTCTCTCTCTCTCGCTCTTCTCGCTCTCTCTCCCCCATCCCACTCCGGTTTGTGTGTGTGTCCCTTTCTCTCAGAAATCTCAATTATATTATTATGACAATAGTATTTTGTGTCTTAGAAGAAAATCATTCTCTCCCACACCCTGGCCTCAACATCAGTAGAGATTTTTCATGCATAATTTTTTTAATATTGAAAAACCCTCAAGGGCAAAATCATGCTTTCTCAAATTGGGGCAACACATCATTTTGTCTAAAAGAATAGGATTACATGGGACCAAGTAGGCTTTACTAATTGGATTGTGATTGCATATCTAGTAACTTTTGAGACATTTCTTTGAATTGACCAGAAAAAGAAAGCACTTTGGTTGGAAAATCCGCTCAGTCTACATGTCCAAAAAGAAATAATATGCTTTTACTTTGTAGAAGTCCCCTTTGTGAGCTGGATATTGCCATTAGAAGGAAGTGTTCCCGTATTCTTCTGTGAAGTTCTGCAGTCTGTGTTTGCTTCCAGTACTTGCTTTTTAATGTTCTCAAATGAAAGCTTTTCCAATGGCTCAGGAAAAGCTACTTTCCTCTCCGAGCTTCCAGGGCTCCAGACCTTTCATTAATAATGAGCTATTTTCAGGTTGCTTTGGTCAGCCTTTCTCTTTGACTTCCTAAGCTGGGTATGATTGTTCTTTGTCCCTTCTTCATCCCTGTCCTTCTCACATGCACTGATGTCCTCTGTAAACATATCACATCCCGTTCTAATAAATCCCAGGGGAATGTGGCTGAATCACACATGCATGTTTCCATCTCAGACTCCCACCTGAAATCCGGATTTCTGTATTTAATTAATGCTGTGCTTAAATGATCATTTTTATGCCAGATGTATTATATTAAAATCTTCACTTGTTGATGAAATCATTTTTTATAAATCTTGGCTTACCTACTGATACTTTTGCACTTAACCACAGTCCAACTCTTGGTGGACCAGGCTGAAAGGATCCCTAGCGAATACTCTTTTGTGTGAGTACATTCATCAGTTTGCTCTCTCTGCTGCTAACACTGTGGTCTAAATCACCAGCTCTCAGCTGGTTTACTGAAGCTGCCTCCTCACTATCCTTCTTGCTTCCAAATTTTAATTCTTTATAGTATTTTCTCAATACAGCAGCTGGAGTACTCAGCATCTCTTCAAATTGCAAACTAGATTAAAATTAATCATTGGTCCTATGATTCTCTCAGCTCAAAAGCTGAAGTCCCGTGGCTGCCTGCTACCTTTCAGATTTTATCTGCTATTTTCTTTCTCTTGGTAACTCTGTTCCAAGATGTTCTGACACTGAGCATGACACCTTTCTTTGACCTTCATACTTATTTTTGCTACTAGTCTTTTGAATGGTATTTTTAAAAAAATGATTTGGGCCTGGTGCTGTAGCCTAGCTGCTAATGTCCTTACATTGCAAGCACCAGGATCCCATATGGGCACCTGTTCTAATCTCGGCAGGTCCTGCTTCCAATTCAGCTCCCTGCTTATGGTCTGGGAAAGCACTTGAGGACTGCCCAAAGTCTTGGGACCCTGCACTCATGTGGGAAACCCAGAAGAGGTTCCTGGCTCCTGGCTTGGAATTGGCTCAGCTCTGGTTGCTGCAGCCACTTAGGGACACTTGGGAATCAGTGGACAGAAGATCTTCCTCTCTTTCTCTACTTCTCTATAACTCTGACTTTCCAATAAAAACAAAATAAGTCTTTAAATAAAAGGATTTATCTTTATTTTAAAAACAGGCTTAGAGAGAGAAGGAGAGTGAGAGAGAGAGAGATTTTCCGTCTGCTGGTTCATTCCTTAAATGGCCATGGTGGCTGGAAATGAGCATATCTGAAGCTAGGGATCAGGAGCTTCTTCCTGGTCTCCCACATGGGTACCAGGCCTCAACAATTTGAACCTTCCCTGCTGATTTCCTGGACCATAAGCAGGGAGCTGGATTGAAAGTGGAGCTGCCATGAGCAGAACCAGTGCTCATATGATATGGCAGCACCACAGGCCAAACATTAGACCGTTGAGGCACCATGTGGGCCCCAAGCGGCATATTTAAGCAACACGATTTATTTATTTATTATTTGAGTTACAAAGAGAGTGAAAGAGAGAGGAGGGAGAGAGACACACAGGGAGAGAGACAGAGAGACAGAGAGAGGGAGAGATCTTGCATTTGTTGGTTCACTTCCCAGTTGGCCACAATGACCAGAGTTTGGCTCCTCCGAGGTTGGAAGCCAGGAGCTTCTTCTAGGTCTCTCACATGGGTGCAGGTGCCCAGGTACATGAGGTGTCTTCTGCTGCTTTTTTAGGCACATAAGCAGAGGGATGGATAGGAAGTGGAGCAGCCAGGACTCGAATTGGTACCCATGTGGAATGCCAGTGCAACAGGTAGAAGCCTTTGAGTGGTGTTTTAGGAATCTTTGCTTTACTTAAATAATACCTTTCTGGTGAGACACACGCTAGCCATTGTCTGTAAGACTGTGAATTGTTACATGAGCTAGCCTTTACTGCCTAACCCGCACTAATATTTGCATGGTGCCGATTTTCAAATGCATAAGTAATTATTACATTATATTTATTACTTATGAATAATCCACTTTAATAGATGGTATCTCTATAAACAGGTATGTTTAACTCTTGATTGGATGAAAAGATGTGTGTATTATATATGCATGTGTTGCTTCATTGTCTTCGCAGACAAGAATCCCTTGGGTTCTTTTGGGAGCCTGTGTCTACAAGGAACTGTTGTTACCCATGAGTATATTTCCTGGTTATATTTTTACTCTTTGAGAATACAGAGCTTATATTTCATGTCCTGTTTTTTTTTAAGATTTACTTATTTTATTGGAAAGGCAGATGTACAGAGAGTAGGACAGAGAGAGGAAGGTTTTCCATCCAATGATTCACTCCCCAAGTGGCCACAACAGCCCGTGCTGCGTGGACCTGAAGCCAGGAGCCAGGAGCTTCTTCTAAGTCTCCAATGCTGGTGCAGGGTCCCTAGGCTTTGGGACATCCTTGACTGCTCTCCCAGGCCACAAGCAGGGAGCTGGATGGGAAGTGGAGCTTCCGAGATTAGAATAGGCGCCCATATGGGACCCTCGCGCATTCAAGGCAAGGACCTTAACCATTACGCTATCGTGTTGGGCCCATGTCCTGATTTTTTAAAATATAGTCATAACTACTCAGATTGTGTGTAATGCATCATAATTAATATAAATTCCAAGAAGCACGAGATCAATATTTGTATCCTTTCCATTGAAAAATAAATTACATGTATACGCATGGAGATATGAAATTTCATACTGAAAAATGCATCTGAAATTTAACCTGTTGCCTGCATTTTGTTTATACTTAAGCAAAGATTAAGAAAACACTTAAGTTATAGAAAAACTTTTTAAAAAAAACAGATATTGTTTGCTCACTAATTCATGCCAAACCTGCCCTCAGTGGCTTTCAATGTATGAAATGCGTTCCAAGGTAGGGGTTACTTGCAGAAATTAAGAGACCCTCAATGCCTACATCTGAAACAGGGTGTTCATGTTCACGTACTGACTCTATGCTGAATTCTACTTCATTCTAAGTATCATGAGGCACTGATGAGTAGCTGACATGCTTGGGTCTGTGTCACTTCTGTGGGGAGGCTAAGGACAAGTGTGGCTCCTGCATTTGGCGTGGTCCAAGGCCAGTTCTCTGTGGACAGCAGAGCAGAGCACATCCTTACCCACCAGTCCCCACTTCTCCCTCTCACAGAAATAAGTGATACGCAAAGTTAGTACATTACTCTTCTTCTAAAGAAGCTTTGGTTTTTGTAGCTAAAAGAGACATGCTGATTTCTTTTGTGACATTTCTAGTTTGATTTAAAAGAAAAGGAACTCCTAAAGATACCCTGCTTGAGATTAAGGCTGGGAAGTGTTGCCTATACCTGTCACATTAGTGTTTGTAGGGAAACAGGCACTGTAAGAAAAGCAAACCAAGGCCACCCAACTGTTTGAAAGGCAAGTGTCATCCGAGTCATTTTCTATTGAAAAAATAAAATCATATCTGCTGTGTGAATGATCTATTGATTTAATTAGCTATATCATTTTCGCTTTTACAGTCATTCTGCATCACATGGAATAACACATTTTAAAAGTTTTCTAAATTTCTAATATTCTTCCTGGTTTTATTAATATAGCATACAGTTAAGATAAAAGTATAACTAAAATTTTGATTTGGATTTTGAAAGTAGTATAAAACTATTTGAAACTTTTTTGGTATATGTGAGTTTATTCATATATGCATTTATTTGCATAAGGCAAAGTAGTATGTACTGAAATCAGTTTTAGGGCTCGATTAAAATTTCTTATTTACAATTTCTTGAGAACAACTGAAAACTGTTTTCTGATATTTTTATTTCTCCTTATGTGAAGGAGGTGAAACGGAACATTGGACTGTATGCTGCACGTCATACATTTCAGTGATAATGAAACCACGTGCTCCCTTCATTTGTATAGAAATAAATCCTGGGCCCGGCGCAGTGGCGCAGTGGTTAAGATCCTTGCCTTGCACGCCCAGGATCCCATATGGGCGCCGGTTCTAATCCCTGCAGCCCCGCTTCCCTTCCAGCTCCCTGCCTGTGGCCTGGGAAAGCAGTCGAGGACGGCCCAAAGCTTTGGGAACCTGCACCCGCGTGTGGGAGATCCGGAAGAGGCTCCTGGCTTTGGATCGGCATAGCATCGGATGTTGTGCTCACTTGGGGAGTGAATCATCAGATGGAAGATCTTCCTTTCTGTCTCTCCTCTCTGTATATCCGCCTTTCAATAAAAATAAATCTTAAAAAAAAAAAAGAAAGAAATTCTAACCATGCCTCATGACTACAAGTTGTCTGTAGTCATCTCAGACTGATAGTCACTTAGGTTGCCAAGGAGAATAAATGGCAGTGCAGCTTAGCTGCATGATGTAGCTGGCAAGAAATCAGAAACTGAAAAATATTAGCGTGATCAGCTCATGCAGTTGGCTGCTGTCTGAAAGAGAAGGTGATTGAGGAGTAGAAGGCCTTAGGTCGTGTTTGTTCTCAGTTTAGTTCCAGAATGGAATGAGAACTATTTCTGAATGCTACAGGTTTCCCCCCCCCCCCATTTTCTTCTGCTACCTAGGAACCAGTTCTTGGCTTGTTGATGGAATGATTTGTACAGTTTCCTCTGGTCGTTCTGCAGTTATTTCTCTAAGCTCTACTTCATGACATTTTTATAAGTTAATAACAGTCATTTGAGAACTGTATTAGGAATAAGTACTACACTAAGCCTTCAACATTGTGAAATTCAGGTACTAGATTCCCAGAGCAGATGCCAAACAAGGCCAGTGGAAACAAGACCAATTGGTTCATGTTGGAAAGACGTTCTAACCCCATAACTTGGATTTTTATATTTCTTGGGAGAAGTACTATTAAGAGCTTCTTTATCCTTCTTTGAAATATGTAAAATCTTTTAAAGAACGAGTCTGATGATAAGCACTTGACACATACTCAGCTCTCAATGTGAGTTTAGTCTTTCTCTTCAGATCAAAAGACTCAATTTAATAAATGTAAAAATGTTTGATTTCGAAGTGTACTCACCTCTAGTTAAAGGCAAAAAAAGAAAAAAAAAACATTTATTTTATTGGAAAGGCAGATTTACAGAAAGAAGCAGAGACACAGGGAAAAATTTTCCCTCTGCTGGTTTACTTGCCTAGTGACTGCAGTGGCCAGAGCTGAGCTCTTCCCAAGCCAGGAGCCAGGAGCCAGGAGTTTCCAATGGATCTGGTGTGTCAGTGCAGGATCCCCAGGCTGTCGGCCATCCTCAACTTCTTTCCCAGACTTCCAACAGGGAGCTCGATGGAAAGTGGAGCGTCTGGGTCATGAACCAGCAATCATTTGGATCTTGGTACTGGAAGTGGGAGGATTAACCAATTGAGCCAACATTCCAGGCACACTCCTGCCACACACAATGCTCTTTCTCTTTTGTCTGTTTTTTTATTATTATTATTAATCTAAAGAGAACAGATTTCATGTATTTCAAAGGTACGATTCTGTAATCATAGGATACTCCTTCCCTTTCCCTTCCTTGTTTTCTTTGCTTTTTGTTTCAATTTTCATGATAAAAATCTCTCATTTTTATTTATAGCTGCAAGCTTACTATTTTACCATATATAGTGCTCAACAAGTAAAAGTAAAAAGATCACTTCTTTCACAGGAAATTAGTCAAAGGATGCAAATGGTAATCAAATTATAAGATGTCAGTTTCACTCATTTTTAGTCCTCTATATTAGCCACCACAAATCAGAAGAAACATGTCGTTATATTTTTGACTATGTTCAGAACATTCAAAACAGTTCATCCTAAAGATTTTCCATTACATGTATGGAAAATACTGATTTTCTCATGGGAAGCAATATATCTTAATGGGAGCAAGAACAAAATAATATCTTCAGAGCTACAACCAGGATCCTTTAATTCTAAATATGTCATTTTATATTACTTCCATTATCATGCCAGCTAATGTCTCTGTGTAAGTGTGTTCATTTATAAAATATCAATAACCATACAATGCATTTAACTTGGTGATAGTAAAGATTAATCCAGTACATTGTGGCTATTTTAATTCAGGTTTTGTTTTTAGTCTAGCTTTATCTAGAAAACAACCTCTGCTTGCTTTGGAAGGTTGGCGTGCAGGTCATGGTATATAAATATATGAAGGCATTAAGAAAAACTGTCTGATTCTAAGATGCAAATATAGTATTTTAATGATCATCATGTGAGCCTCTACTCTTTTTTTTTTTACCTTCTTAAAAAGGCAGAATAGACTTTCAATCTTGTGATTATCTTTAACATGCCTTATTCTTTCTCTCTAATCCTTGCTTTGCAAGTCCTTGTCATTTGGGTGACCCTTCATTTCACAGGATAAGGACACTGAATAATGACTTTAGAGAAAATGCTCATTCTATTTAAGCTTTTATGTCAGAGGTAAAAGGGACTTTGCTAAACAGCTTGCTGTATCCAATTTTTGGAAACATGTTGAATGGAAGTTTCCTTGTATCTATAGATTGTATAAATCTGTAGGTCTGCAGAATGAGCTTCTATAGACCTGTGGGTGGATAAAGTTAGCAATATGGATTGGCCTGTTGGCTTTCAATTCAGCTTCACAGAACCATTTTATCTGGACAAGCTAATGCTTTAATTTCTCTGTATGTAACCTTTATGAAGACAAATTCAGACCTAAGTACTCTGTAAAATGCATACATTTATTTGTATTGATCTGTTTATTTTTTTCTTGTTGTTGTTCATTTAATTACTCCCCATTTGATCAGGGAAGGGTGATCATGCTTTCCACTGTGCATGGATACTTTGTTAAACTTAAAGCTATTTCCAGACATGAAACACTTGAAAGGATGGGAACAGCATGGGAACCTAGCAAGCTAATCTTTCACCTGCAGCACTGGTGCACATGGGAGACCGAGAAGAGGCTCCTGGACCCCAGATTCAACCCAGCTCAGCTGTGTCTGTTGTGGCTGTTAGGAAAATGAACCAGCTGATGGACGATCTCTGTATTTTTCCTTCTGGCCCTGTAAAATCTGCCTTTCACATGAAAATAAAATATATCTTTAAAAAACTGAAAAGAAGCGACCTTAAGTGATGTAAATAATGGTGTCAGGATTTTTCTCATTAATTTAATTAAGCTTGAGTGTTACTGGAAAGATTTCTAAATTTTTAGTTTTTCATTTTATTTGAAAGGCTGAATTGGAGAGGGAGAGGGAGAGAGAGAGAGAGAATGAATCGCCCGTCTGGTATTCCAGTCTTTTCCACTCTTAAATGCTCAAATGCCCAGAATAGCCAGGCAAGATCAGATTCAAGAGCCAAATTCTGTCTTGGTCTCATTTTGAATGTCAAGGGACCAAGTACTTGAACCATCACTTGCCTGTCACCACCCCCCAGTACAAATTAGCAAGAAGCTGGAATTTTGATCAAAAATGGGATTCAAACATGTGTACTTGATATGGTTTGTGCATATCTCAAATGGTGTCTTAACCATTATTTAAAAATGCTGTCCCAGAGGTCTTTTAAAATATGAATTTATTAATTTGCTTTTGTAAGGAAGTATAATGAAGTAATAATCATTAATTCATTTAAGTACTAAAATCATGCTTCTAAACATTCGTTCTCACAGTCCAGTGATCTAAGTATGTAGGTTTATTGTCTAGGTTTACGCTGAACTTCTTTTTCTTTTGATATATTCTGGCAATTGAATTCCAGTATTAATTTGTTTCTTTGAAAAAGAAGGTGCCAAAAGAAAACAGCGTTCTCATTAATTGATTTTAGTGTTCCTATTAGTTGGATTTCAGTAGACATATTCAGGTCATATTTAATTTAAATAAACATTAACACCTTTCATTTATCTGAGGCAAGGAAATTTTAACTTTTGAATTTCTACCGTAAATACTGATGTAACTAAAATCTGAAGTCTGCTTCATCAGTAAGTGGAAGCGCATCCCGTGTTTGCGCTACCAGTTTTGTTGAGCTAGCTGAGTGCTTATGATTCGGCTGTCTTGCCTTAGTTTTCCTAATTTTATATTCTTGACCTTGAAAACGTAGCTCAGTTTAGATACCAGTGCTGATAAATAAGAGGCAAGATGTCTGAGACTTGCCTGAACTATTATCTTATTTCTGGTTGTTTCTTGGATTTTTCCAAGACCAGACACCAAATGGACCGCAGAGGTAGGCATTTCTACTTAGTTTACCTGAAACCGGGCTTATTATTTTCTCTGAACTACCAAACCTAGGGATCCCAAAGCTTGATTTCACTTATTTCTCTGCTCTTTTCTCATATCCATCCCCACATGAGAGTGTCTTGGATCAAACCTCTAATATCTCTATCATAGTCTATTGTAGAATAGTTACTCTGTCTCTATGGTGGCCTGTTTAAAACTAGAATTTATGTCACTCCTTGACTGAAACTGCTTACTGATTACTCAGTCCTGGAAATAAAATCATATCTTCTAATAGGGCCAATCGAGTCCTACAAGATTTCGCCCCACAACTATAATTGCTTCTGGATTCCCTGTACATTCAGAGGCTTACACAGCAATATTTTTGCTAAAATTTTCCCTTTTTGAAATGGCCTCTGCATACATCTTATCTTACTCAGCTTCTTCTAAGCTTTCAAGTTTGGACTCATGTGGCTGCTCAGTAAGCATTTCTTGGCATAATTCCTGTCATCCACAGGTGCTGATGGCTCTGTGGTCTTCAGCACTGCTGCTTTGTACTTCCAAATGATGTCTGAACTGGATGCTGTATGATACCAATTTTCCATATAAGGAAAATTTGCACACTCATATTGATGCACGTGTTTGGCACCTGGAAGAGTATTTGACTTAGAGTAAACGCTGGTTCAATTTGTTGACTGAATGAAGATATGAATGTGAATGTTCCTATCTGTTTGGGATTACATTTTAACTATCTGATGTGCTCTGGAAAAGATTCCTGTATGGATCAGGACAATGAATTGGCATAAAAGATTTTCTTGTCCAATTTCTGATTACGTAGTTTCCCTGGTAATGCAGAAGCAGCAAAGGAGGGAGAATATTGGTCTAAACTTACAAATGCTAATTATCTGAACCATTAATTAGAGGTATTATGATAAACATAAGCTTAAAATTTATAGCAAATGGCACAGTTAGGATTGGTTAATATTGTTATTGTTTGGATAAAAACCTGAAATGTTGTGAAGATTATAATCATATAATGACAGTAATCATCCATTATCGTATCATTCTATTCCTGTCATCCATATCCATGCTATTATCTATTGTCAGATACTTATGGGTCATCTTTAAATAACTACAACACTACCAAAAATTTATTCAATTGCTACATTTGGAGCAAAGACAGAATTATCAGTTAATCTAATTTTTAAAATATTTAGAGTGATATTAACTCTGCATGGCTTGTAGGATAGGAATTAATATAGGAAGTGTTACATGACATGCTACTTTTAAAGATGATTTATTTTACTTTTTTGAAAGATAAAGTTACAAATGGTGTGGGGGAGTCAGAGACCTTTCATCGTAGGATCGACTCTTCAACTGCAACAGTTGCAGCTGAGGCAGCTTGAAGCCAAGAGCCAGAGCTTCTTTCAGGTCTTCCACAGAGATGCAGGATCCAAGCACTTGGGTCATCCTCTGCTGCTTTTGAGGTGCGTTGGCTATCCCAGGGAGCTAGGTAAGAGGTGAAGCAGCCAGAACTTGAACTAGTTAACTTATGGGATGTGAGTTTTGCAGAGTGTGGATAACCTGCTATGCCAGAGTGCCCCCAAATTCTAAAATTACATTTGGTTAGGCTTTTATTTGGAAACAGAAGACACACATTGTTTAAAATGCATGATCAATATCTGCAGTTTTTAAATACAATGCAAAAGGAAAGCCAATCATTTTATTAAAGGAAACAGTGATGTGATTGGACCTTTGTGTTTCATGGCAACCTATGAGTTGCTTATAGAGTCTGGAGTGCAAAACTGGGAAACCAGCAGAAGATAGCTTGAGTGCCTGGGACCCTGCCACCCACATGGGAGACATGGATATTGGTCCAGGCCCCTGTCTTTGGAATGGGAGGTGAATGGAAAGATGGAAAATCTATTCCCTCCCCTCCCCCCCTCCTCTCCCCTCCTCTCCCCTCCTCTCCTCTCCCCTCCTCTCCTCTCCCCTCCTCTCCCCTCCTCTCCTCTCCCCTCCTCTCCCCTCCTCTCCCCTCCTCTCCTCTCCTCTCCTCTCCTCTCCTCTCCTCTCCCTCCTCTCCTCTCCTCTCCTCTCCTCTCCTCTCCTCTCCTCTCCTCTCCTCTCCTCTCCTCTCTCCTTTGCTCCCCGCCCCTCCTCTCCCCTCCCCTCCTCTCCCCTCCCCTCCTCTCCCTTCCTCTCCCCTCCACATCCCTCCCTTTCCTTATTCTCTCCATTCTTCTCTCCTCTGCCCTCTGCGTTCCTTTCTCCTTCTGTCCCCCTACACTTTGTTTCCTTTTTAATTTTGTGACACATTTTAATAGGCACCGGGGCCTCTCCCCTTCCCCAAGTTTCCCCCCCTTCCCCTTTTCCTCCCCCCCAGCTTCAGAATGGGTGTCTTCCGTGAGTTTTCACAAGACCATCATGCTGCTATTGAGGTGTCTTCTACACTTTTGTCTTAATGGAAAAATATAGCATGGATATGAATTCTTAATGTGAAATTATTTAACATTTCATTCCACTTGAAATTTTCTAGTAAATTGTTTAAAACATTAGGTGCTCAATATCAGTCATGTACTAGTTCATATGAAAGCAAGATGAAAGGAAATCCCTTGAATTGTTATTTGTGCCAAGAAAGTAAATTTAATATATATTTATATATATTTTTAAAATATTTATTTATTTATTAGAAAGTCAGATATACAGAGAGGACAAGAGACAGAGAGGAAGATCTTTCATCCAATGATTCACTCCCCAAGTGAGCGCAACGGCCAATGCTATGCCAATCCGAAGCCAGGATCCAGGAACTTCTTCCAGTATCCCACACGGGTGCAGGGTCCCAAAGCTTTGGGCCGCCCTCGACTGCTTTCCCAGGCCACAAGCAGGGAGCTGGATGGGAAGTGGAGCTGCCGGGATTAGAACTGGCGCCCATATGGGATCCCGGTGTGTTCAAGGCAAGGACTTTAGCCACTAGGCCACGCCGCTGGGCCCTATATTTATATTTCTATGTTTCTATAACTGAAGGATGTATGAAAAGGTGATGGGTAGGCATTTTGTCTAGAGGCTCTATAGGGATGCATGGCTTCCCATTTCCACTAATGCGCCCTGCTAATGCATGCCCTGGTAGGTGAGTATAGGGGTGGTAGTGGAGATGACTCAAGTGGTTAACCCTCTGCTACCCAAGTGGGAAATTGCGATTTCGTTTCTGACTTGCCCCAGTTTTGCTCATTATGGGAGTTGGACACTGAACAGCAGTTGGCAACCTGTTTTTCTTTCTTTCTCTCTTCCTGCCTCTCAACAAACAAACAAACAACCAAATAAAGGAACTGCATCATTAAATTAAAAAGAAAGCCTTTCAAAAAATTTCTTTGTGTGTGTGTGTGTGTGTGTACATATATACATGGAGAGAGGTAGGTAGGCATACAATTGCACACTATGTGCATATCACAATCAGTGATTATTTTACCTAAGTACAGGTGAGTTAAGTCATGGACTATACACCTGATACTGGATAACTTCATTAGACTGAAATTCTCTGATCATCTTTCCTTTTAATAAAATGTGCCTCACACTCATACCAGTTTCCTCAGGTTTTTATGAGGACCGGATATTTTAATCCAGGTAAATTACACAGTATTGAGTCTAGCACTTGGTATATACTGCCTAATATTTTTAGGAATCTGACATTTTAGAAATGCGGTTTTATAAATAGCTACCACTCTACACCAGTATAGTTTGTTTAACAGATTGTGCATGCTGAAATCTCTATCAAATGACCTACTTTTTTTTTTAGTGTACTGCAGTTTTGCTTTTTTTTTTCCCCTTAAAGCTTGTTAAATATTTTGAAGAGGTTGGAACTGAGACTCCAGTGTGACATCAAAAGTTTGGGTAGAAAGATAGAAGCCCTCTTAGAAAAAGTCAGAAGCAATATTAAGTTTTCCACAGAGCGCTCTTTGATCCTGCTGGTTTATAGAACAAAACAGACTTGTGTAGCCTTCAGCCCATTAGCACTCCCTGGGGACAGACCTTGATCAGGAATAAGAACCCCATCTAGAGCAGAGCAGAGAACAAGTCATCTCTTGAGGTTCAGTGGATGATGTTTTGATTTTCTTTGTGCTGTCATTGATTTCTTCATGTTGAACAATGAGTAGAGCCTGTAAAAATCCAGCACGGTGCTCCTCATGCAGTTGTTTATAGTTCTGACTTTGATATTTTTATTGTGGAAGGTTCATTTTCTGTTTGTATCTTACATTTGGCACTGAGATAATAAACAGGCATGCTGGGGTTGAAGAAGATTCTGAGATTATAAATTGTAGTTCAAGTGTATATGCTATTTTATCCTGAGCTTATAGGACAATATATGAAAATTTTGTTGATAAATTTGTTTCTTTTTAATAAACATTCAAAATGCAATCATGGGTTATGCTTTATGAATTATTTTGTATATCTGGTCCCTGGCTATGAAATCCTGAAGGAGTCATTTCCACAAATATAAATCACCAGATAAGGCAGTGGCCTGCTTCATTGTCCTTCTTAAACAATGAAGAGCTAGAAATCCGGGTTGTCACTCAGGATGACATAAACAAGTTGGGGAGGAATTACCTATATGTATGTGTTATGGTACATGGCTTCATTGCTATCAGAGATTTTATTCTTGTATAGGAATAGTGTGGTTGTTACATTGTATTACCATCTAGTGAATTACACCTACCCAGTTTATCTTAATCTGACAGTATACAATTGACTTTATAAAGTTAGCATTATAAGTGTACATTCTAGCATGCTATTTTAATATTTATTGTTACATTATTATTATTAACTTTATTATGTAATTGTTTCATTATTTTCATTATTATTTTGTTTTCCCCTTTTAAAACAATTTTATTGAAACACAGTGTGAATGCCAAAATCAGGCATAAGTGTACAGATTAATGACTTTTTATTGTCATCTGGTCAGAATCCAAAACACTGCCCACATTAAGAACAAAGCATTGCTCACACCCCAGGACTCTTCGCTATTCCTTTTCTGGCTGTTTTTGTTTTGTAAGGCATGATGTAACTGCTATATATAGCATCGTTTTCATATTATGACTTGGTGGTACAATTTGTATAGCTATGTTCCAAAATGACTTTAAATCCACACAGTTTTTGTCCTCTCCATTTGTCCTAGCAACCACAATTAAAAGAAAACATGTGATATTTTCTTGTTGGGTCAGGCTTAGCATAATCATTTCCAGGTGCATTTGTTGTATTGCCAGTGTCAAGATTTTATTCTTTTTTATGGCTGAATAGTATTCCATAGTATACATGTATACCACATGTTCTTTATCCAGTCATCAGTTGGTGGACATCTGGGTTGATTCCACATCTTGGCTATTATTTTGTTCCACATCTTAGCAATAATTCAGTTTTGTAGGTATTAGGAATTTCCACACCCACTTCCTCTTCTCTCTCTCCTTCGTGCTCCACTATTTCTGTCCATGTTAATTGCAATAATATAGTCCTTCAAGAGTGGTTACAAGTTCATCATTCTGGTACTTACGTGTGTCCTGACATTGTAGGTAAAAACAACTATAGAAAGTCCAGCATCCTATTGTCATGATACATTTAACAATTTCATTGGGATTTCTTCTTGGAATACTCTGTGGAGTAGCGATGCATACTGCACTATATTTGCGCATCCACGTGTGCTGGTCCCCATCATACAGTTTCTTTATGAGAATATATGTATACACATATTTACCCGAGTATCTATTTGTTTAGTATTTTTTATGAATATTGCCTTATATTGGAGACAAGATATGATATTTTTCTGTTGGGGATTGGCTTATTTCACTAAGCATAGTGATTTCCACTTGGACACATGTTGTTACAAATGGTTGAATTTCATTCTTTTTAAGGCTCTGTAGATTCCGTGGAATAGATGTACCACATCCCATTTCTGGGAATATATCCAAAAGAAATAAAATCTGCATATGAGAAAGTGACTTGCAATCTTATATTTATAGTAACACAATCCACAAATGCCAGTAGATTTAAACAAGAATAATCCTTTTCCATCTAGGTGTTTCTTCATGCATTTGATATTCCTTCAAAACTGATGTACTGCTGCATGCATTGCCTTTCCCATTTAATGTAGTGATGAATGGTGTGAATATTAAATGAAGATATGTTGAGTGACTGAATGAATTAGTAAATGTCTATTATTATATCATTTTCAAAAAATTGGATAAACCAAAATAGTTTTTACATGTAAGTATTTTGAAATTTTCAACACAGGAATTTTCTTAATCCAATTTATGTAATTTTGTATGAAAAATATTAATCAAATTTAATAACTTCAATCATGTACTTTTATATTTGAAGTAAGTTTCTGTCTAACAGTGCAAGACTTTAATATTATAATTAACTTAGAAAAATTTACTTCTAATTGACAAAATGAATGTATCAAATCTGAAAGAGGACAAGATGCATTTATTGGGTACTTAATGTCAAAAATTAATATAATTGAAGAGGACAAATTTTCTGATGTGAACAGATAAGAAGTGCTTAAACTGAATAATAAGAAGATAGGAAACAGAAATAATGAAGATAAGTACAGTACAAATGAAATAATACTAGTGGAAAAAATAAAGAAGGATGAACTTAAGAAAAATTTGTGTTTTGAAACCATGAATAAGGCAAAATCATTGAAGGAAGCAAGCACAAATATATCATGCACAAATTCTCATAGTATCTGCCATGCTACATAATACTTCTATAATATGTAATGTAAGCAATAATAAAAATGTGTACAGTGTGTGTTCTATAGTATTATCAAATTAACATAGATAGTGTGTGTGCATTATTTACAGCTATAATATACACAGTAGTATATATTATGCAATGTGTAAATGAAAGATTGCGCTATCATTTATTTAATGTAAGATAGTACTATATTTAATATAATGTATTGACATCTGCGTACTTACATGATATACGTGCACATGCAAACTATGTGCTTGTGTTCCCTGTGTCTCCTTTCCCTTTGTCAAGGATGTTGAATAATCCGTGAGTGTTGACAACTCCCATACACACCACTCCATATACATGTAGATATAAAATACTTATTTCAGAATAAAAACTTTATTAATAAACCTGTTTGGGGGCTGCATTATAACTTTAAAGTTATGTGTACAAGGTACACTAATCAAATAAGTGTGTTTATCAAATATAATCACAATTTTCATGTTGTTTATTTTGTGATAGAAGTCTTGGGGCTTCTTCCTTGTTTTGCCCATAAAATAGATACTGGATTGTACTGTACTGTAGTCACTCCATTTTGCTTTAAAGCACTTCAAGCTTATTGTTTCATTCTAGCTCTGACTGGTACCCTTTCCCAACTTTTCCATTTCTTGCTATTCCTACCAGCTTCTTGTAATTATTATTCTATATTCCATGAAAATTTTAACTTTCACTTATAAGAATATTTTGAAAATGGTTTTCCCATTTAGAGTGGGTGAGGGTTGTTTGGGCTTAGACACAGCATCAGCTGGAATCTGGGAGTGGGAGAGGCTTGGGAGGGAAATAGTGGGCTCATCCCTCTTGGGTTACCACTTCCACAGGAGGACATAAAACTAAGATAGCGGCTGGGGTGGAATGGGGTGTGGAACAGACTAGATTACTGCTACACATACTGACAAACCAGGGTAAGGGGCGGGCCTGGTGGGGGTTATTGTGGGTCGCTCCAACTAGGCTGCAGCTCCCACTTGTTTATGTGAGGGCCAAGTATGTGCTGGCCAGAAGCAGACTGGACTGCAACACCCATTGGTTCCAGTGGAAGTCGGGAGTGAAAACAGAACCAACCCAGCAATTGCAACCACCAGCTGATTGGAGCGATGGATGGTGCCAGGCCCTGTACTTGTTAGCACATACAAGAAGTTTCTTTGGAGATCTTCCTAATCTAACTGCTGGACTCAGAACCCTGACGAAGAAAAGAGATAAGACAGAACAGGTCAACCAAGCATCTAAGCTATGATGAACTATGTCAATCAGTGGATTTTTCAAAGCCCTCATAGTGCTTGGAGAGGCAGGATTGACAGCGATTCATAACTGTTGCAATATCAAAACCGCTTGAGCAAGAACCTCAGAGCATGCCCTACATCTGGGACCTGGAGAGGGTGGGAAATTGGGTGGGCCTTCTCCCTTAAATACCCCCCCCCTTTAAACATGAAGGTAACAACATGGAAAACATACTAGTATTATCCACTTTCCTGTAGCCCTTGAACCTTCTTACCCTACTTAACTATGTAAAGAATGTCAAAATAAAATTTTATAAAAAATAAAAAATAAATAAATGCATGGTAGGCTCCCAATAAAAATAAAGTTCAGTAATATCAAAATATTTTAGTGATAGTTACTCATCATTATGACACTCAAAAAGATCACAGTTAACATGTTGAGATATTTTTCTTTTTTTATATGCAATATTCAAATACTGTTTAAATAATATAAATATGTGTAAAAATAATATGCCATGATTCATTTGAACAATTGGCATTGGTGAACACTGGCATACTTCAAATTTCTTGATTCACTTGTAAGTGAAAAGTAAATATTTTTGTTGAAATTCTGCAACTATTAAGGATAGATTCAACCAAGTAGAATTTCTTTATATTTCAGTCTTGAAGAATACTTCTATTATGTTTGAATCTGTGTATTGTGAAAAGCCTAATTCACTAATACTGAAAATCTTAATATAAATTACAAAGATTTAAAATGTAAATGTTGCAAAGAGAAGATTTAGCATTAAAACCATCCTGAGAGGAGCATTTCCTTTATTGTCTTTGAAATGCCACTATATTTACCCACATGGTTATTGCTGTCACATTAATTGAACATTTTAGAGTAAGGGGTATATTAAAAGTCTGAGAATAATATCCAAAATGTCTTCTGCATCTCATTATGTCAGGATGACATTTATACTCGGTTTTAGGCCTTGAGAAGGCCATAAAGCAGTACCCATTTGTAAAGTGGTTTTGTTTGTTGCTATTCAAAATTCAGTGGAATTGGACTGATAGATTAAGTACTGCAACTTGAGATTCATTGCTCAGGGCGTGTGTGTGTGTGTGTGTGTGTGTGTGTGTGTGTGTAAGAGAGAGAGAGAGAGGGAGAGAGGGAGAGAAAGGGGGAGGGAGAAAGAGAGAGATGGAGAGAGAGAGAGAGAGAGAGAGAGAGAGATATGAAGAGGGAGAGAAAGGAAAGGCTGAGAGAGTACAAAGGAAAGGAGAGAAAGAGACAAGAAAATGTAACAGATGAGAGAACTTATTTCCTTGTCTTTTGAGCAGTTTATGCCTCCTTATTTCTCCTGCCCAGATATCTAGTACTTACAGTGTTCTTATTTTCTACTCTTTGTGTGTCCTCTGTATTTTGGTTTCTTTTTAAATGAAGGATTTGTGTAATTGTGATATCTGTTGATAGACTCCATGTCTAGTCTATATCTTTTTTTTTTTTAACTTAAGCTCTTTTCTTTCTCGGTTCTCTCTCTACCTTACTGCTCTCAAGTAGCAGTAAAACAGATTATTTTTCGAAAGAGCTTTATCGGTTTTATGGAAGTTGAGAGTTTTATCGTAGAGGAAATGTTACTTCTGTACAAGAAAGCTTTCCTTTTATTAAAAATTGATTTTAATCCCACAATATCTACAATGTGCTATATAATTTTGCTTCTTTGTTACAATGTGTGTGGTCTCTATGCATTTTGTATGACAACTGCCTACCAACCGGATGTTAAACTGACAATCCTAGGAGGTACAGAACCAACTGTTAATTTTTCAAAGCAATTTAATTTGGCTGCTGGTGATTTACTGAAGTCAGATGACTTTTTTACAGAGAACACATTTGGCATATATATAATACGAGTTTAAGTTTAAACCACTTAAATTTTCTTCCAGAATTAATAATTAAAACTGAAACTAGGTAAGTTTATTTTTGAGAAGTATATTGAATCTCTAAATTTTTTTTAAGTAAAACTCATTAAGAAAGGCATTAATTATATTTTTAACATAAAAAAATCCATCCATGATGCTTATGCAAGCAGTATAAGTGCTTACATAAACACTATACAAGGAATCTAGCCAATTAAAAAATATAATTACCTTAGCAGTGCATATTTCTGTTTCTGTAACATACACATAAGGGGAGTCCAAAAGGCTGAGAATAAATCAGAGTGGACCAGTTTTTCAAATACTTATTATTCTTTTTGTAAGATTTAAGTAGACATTTAAATAAATTTACAATAGACATTTTTATTTTAAAATCAGATGTACAGAGAGAGGAGAGATGGGGAGATATCTTCCACCTTCTGGCCTCAACTACTAGAGCTGAGCTTGTCCTAAGGCAAGAGCCTGGAGTCTTTTCTGCATCTATCAGTTAAATTCAGGTGCTTAAGGACTTGGGGCATCTTCCACTGCCTTCCCAAGCACTTTTACAAGGAGTTGGAATGGAAGTCGAGCAACGGGAGTGGAATCAAGACCCATATGGGATGTTGGCACTGCAGGTGGAGGATTCGCCTACTAAGTTACGGCACCAGCCTTCTAGTATCAGAAATTTCAAGATTTTAATCATCAAAGACAGCATTTCTAAGATATTTTGAATATTAGATCAATTGGTTGTTTTCAATACATAGAATGCTTATGTTTTGACACTATACAATATGGGAAAAACAAACTTCAACACCAGTGTTTGTGGATGAAATACAGTGTGTGTTCTGACCTTTAAGATAATTATTTTCATCTGCTGGTTAAAATTTTGAACTATTTTAGTAAATATTTTAGAACTTTTATATTTGAGAGTTTTTACAATGAAACTAGTATCCAGTGTTTTGAGAGAATCCAGCTATTACGTTCTATACATTGGTTTTTGGTCCAAAATTCGATTTTAACTATATTCTCTAGTTAAGACTTAAGTGTCAATGAGTAAACTTGCTTTGGTTAAAGAATGTTTCTATGAAGTATTCTGTTTTTGATTTGTTCCTATTTTCTAATGTTTGGATTATTAATTTTTCATTACTATCCCCTTTTCACTAATTTCAAGGGGTGTATTCTCTATTGCATTTCAGTGATGTTTAAACCTGTACAACAAAGCAGTGCAATAATACATGATATTATGATGAAAATCCGTAGAAAAACTGTAGTCCCTTAGAAATATACACAAGAGCTGAAAAAGGCAATGAAATTTCAACATGTCTGTTTCTGTCTTGTGTATATATATATATATATATATATCGGTATTCTATATTAATGACAACACATTGAAGAAAACATGATATTTGCCTTTGGAAACCGACTTATTTTAATAAGCATAATGCTTTACACTTGTATCCACTTGTTACAGTAGGAAAAATTTCAGTCTTTTTATGCCTGTGTTTCATAGTGTGTTTATTCCATAGTTGTGTTTGTGTGTGTGTGTGTGTGTGTGTGTGTGTGTGTGTGTGTGTGTGTGTGTGTAGATAGGTAGATAAATGCATATATACCACATTTTAAATCCAGTCATCAATTAGTGAACATCTAGGTTGATTCATTACTTAGCTATTATGGATTGACCAGTAAATGTGGGTACACAAATAATTCTTTCATATGCTAATTTTATTTCCTTTGGGTCAATCCTCAGATGTGGATTGGCTGAGTGATATGGTAGATTTGTTTCCAGATTTCTGAGGAACTGGCTTATGTTGCCATCAACACTGTATTCGGATGTCTTTCCCCCACATTCTCACCAACATTTACTAATTTTTTAAATATTTGGATGCTAACCATTTTTACTTGAGTGGTGTGAAACCTCATCGAGGTTGCTATTTGCATTTTCCTGATGGCTGTCAATAGCTAGGTTGAATTCTGTTCCATGCACTAGAGCATCTCTCTCTTTTCCTGGCAGATCCTTCTCATTTCCCCATATTGGTTGTTATGAGATGCATTGGGACCATTTGATTCGACTCTCATTGTTTTCCTTAGTTGCTTTGGATAATCTCTTGGGCTTCTGGCCTTGCATTACCTGCCATTTTCTTTTCTCCTCCCCTCTATTTCTGTCTTTTTTTTTTCTTGCAGTGTGTTTCATAGCATTTAATCTACGTAAAGGCTGAAACATAGGTATTACAAGGGAGCCCTACTGTACTGTAAAGGAAGGCTATTCCCAGAGGGCTTTGGTTCCAGTCTCATTAAACTTAAGAGTTTCAAAATGTTGTCATTACACCTAGGGGCTGTGAGGCTGCAGATGGTGTTTGTACTTTTTGCTAGTGTTTAAAACATGTTTTTTCATCTTTGTATCATTTTGTCCTCCCATTGTCTAAACTCCTTTGTTGTATTCTTACCTGGATCTTGTGGATAGATGCTTTGTTCAAAATTACAGTTGTATTCTTCCAGGTAGGGTCATCATTTCACAATGTCTTTAGATTTTCATCAACTCCTCCACATTCTATTCAGTCTATTCACAGTGGTAAGTAACATTACAGTGCATAGATAACAACTAGAGCTCTTAGACTCCAACCTAAATTTTATCTCATCTGGTTAATGAGGCAAAGATTTCACACATTCTGCAACACTGCTTTTAATGTATGATTATAATACAGTTTTCTTCTTTGCGTCTATGATGGCATTGCATCAGAATTTAATTAGCAGTGAAATAACATCAAAAATTTACTATCTCATCGCAGGTGCTGCTGCATAAGAACTGCAATACTTTAAGAATATTTATATAACTACCTTGATTTTGACTTTCTTGATTGGTAATATGGACATGCAAACAGAATTGTGTGTGCTTCATTGCTACAAATAACCACTTTAGTGCATTGTTTATTACATTAAAATGTTCTTAATAAATGATCAGCAAAATGTTTTACTAGGTAATGGTAATTCCATGGCAAAATAATCTATGAATGCATTTTCCAATAGACGTTAAATTGTTGGAGCAAAATTTTTTTCCAGTTCCATCTCTATTACTGTAGTCACACAAAATAATATGTAGGATCAAAACAGCAAAAGACATAATGGATGTTTCATATTCTGATCATGGAAGCCAGTATATGTAAATTCAAAACTTATATCGTGCAGATTGGGGATATTGGGAGAGCTGCAACTATGAGCTTTATTACAGCCACCTGGAAGTGTGAAGCCTCACCTGTGAGAGATAAACAAGACTCAGGCAAGAAATGTAAAATTTGGGACCATCTAGGGAACACTAAAGTAAAAGAGGGAACATTTCCATAAAACAAAGCACTAATGTTTACTTTACCCACAAGGTTTTCATTCTAGTCCTCCTCCAGGTTCAGTCCTGCTAATTCTGCCAACTTTTACATGTAGAACTTTGTACTTTGCGATTTGGCATTGAACTGCATGTGGAATGTCCAGCTGTTTCCTTCTTTTCTTTCCTGATGTTTTGGGAAGCAACGATTCTCTTGGGCATGTTGTCCTAAAAATTTAGTGCTGCTAATAATACATCCTAGGAAATGTTTCACACACTTGTTTTTTGAATTTGCTGGTTCCTACACCAAACGAGACTAATGACCCCAACCACCATGCTCCTGGGTATGCTTAGTTCTAACTTCTGTGTTGCAGAGGCTGGTAGAACTACTAGGGGAAAACAGGTCCCTGTACTACAACTTAATCCTGCTATATTTTGAAAAGCTATTAATATAAAGAAAGCAGATTGTTTCTATTTCATAAGTGTAACTCTTTAAAAAAAAGATTTTTATTGGAAAGTCAGTTATACAGAGAGGAAGAGAGACAGAGGAAGATCTGCAATCCATTGATTCACTCCCCAAGAGGTCGCAACAGTCGGAGCTGAGCCAATTCAAAGCCAGGAGCCCAGAGCCTCTTCCAGGTCTCCTGCATGGGTGCAGGGTCCCAAGGCTTTGCGACCTCCTAGAGTGCTTTCCCAGGACACAAGCAGGGAGCTGGATGAGAAGCAGGGAATCCAGGATTAGAATCAGCACCCATATAGAATCCCAGTGCTTTCAAGGCCAGGACTTTAACCGCCAGGCAAGTATGCCAGGTCCCATAAGTGTAATTCTAAGGTAATCATACTTACCTCCCTTATTCCATCAAACTTTTTTTTTAGTTGTTAAAAAAAAAACTAATTTAGGTCTACTCTCCCATCACAGACGTTATATCTCATTAATAACAATATTCAATAAGCAACAATAAAAGACCAGTTTTACAGGAGTATAAACAATGTCAAACAACAATAGTCAAATCATAGGATGTCCTTTTTAATTCCTATTTATATGTATTTTTTGTTATGTTACACAGATGTCAGCCCTTTACTTGGTATTACAGACATGAAGTATTAGAAAATGCCTTGCTCAGCATTTTACAAATGTGGTCCAGAGCAATTCTATGCTCATTTTTCTTAAATACTTATTTTATTGTGAGAGTATGAGTTTTCACTATGTTAAAGTGATTGTGAATAATACAAAAATTGGAAGAAGGAAAATAGTGGAATATGTGCAGCGTTCAAAGCTTGACCATATAATGTTCCTTTACATTTTCCACTACATAATCATTATGCAGAATTATTTCATTAATACTAATATGATATCACCATTTCACTTTCCAGATCAAGAACTGTGCCATGGTTAAGACAAAAACCTCTCAGTTGTCAAAGAGCAGGGTTCGTTTAGTTTTGTTTCAAGACTCTTTAAAGCCTGCATTGGCATGAGCATCTAGACAGTTCATCTTGCTGCCTGGCTGGCATCCGAGCAGCTGGCATTGATAGCCCTTTGACTCTCCCAGTTCCTGTTTACCTTCTCTACCGCGTGTTACATACAGCCTCCTACAGCTAGCTTACACTGCCCCAAGTGGCACCTGTTGCCAAGTTGCCCTTTGTATGCATAATAGTAAACAAGAATCCGGAGATCTAATTTCCATACCATAGACTTGTGTAAAACCTATTCATGGTTAGCCATTGCCCACATGTTTATTTACCTGGTGTGAACAGTAATAATGACACACTAAGACAGACATACTGTCATTTCATTATTTAGCCCATTAATTTTTAAATTATAAGTTTGTGATTTTATACTTAAATGCCTAGTGTGGCTTTACTGTGTCTCCATTTAAGAATCTGGACTTACCTACTGTGTAGTAGAGAAGGCAAATGAAAGATCAGCCTAGAAAGAATGAAGGCCTTCTCTTCCTTCAGACACAAGAATCAATGTAATGTTATGTTTACAGAGGAATTTATGTTTTGGATTTTCCTGATTGTATAAGCTGAGATTCTCTAGGCCTTCATATTTGAGTATAGAAATGGCGAAAAGAAAGCATGAACAATACATCTTTCACTCCACCTGGCACAGACGAGAGCCTGACAGAGTGTCAGTGCTTAGTCCCCTGGTCGGCACAAAGACACCCAAACTATATTTGTCTTGCAATATATGGCATCCTTTCCTAACTCTGTGAAGAGTCAGTGTGGCTCTCAGATCATGGCAAGAGGGAACGGCAAAACTCCTACTGCACACTCGAGGACACACCCACAGAGACGTCTCTCATAAACCGACTTCTCAAGGAAGAAGACATTTTAGTACCTTGAGAATCTGGAGGCGATGCCTTAAAGAAAGGCTTTCTTTTCCTTTCTTTGGACTGCAAGGCACTACTATGCACTCATTCTCTGTCTCCTTAGCTAACTCCTTCCTCTTGGCTTCTTTAGATTTATTGTCTTTTGTGCTCCCACAGAATACTCTTTCCTTCTCTCGTTTTATCATTGGCTTTGTTTCTCTTTACTTCCTCCTGCTACCATGTTCCTCCTTTGCTCTCCATTTCTGTTTATCTTCAATTATTTGTTTGTTTTTTCCTGTCACTTTCTCTCTCTCTGTCTTTCTCCCTCTCTTTTGTTTTTTCTCTCCCTCTTTAGCCTATCCCCTTGGTTGATTGAGAATTACTGAAAATTACTGGATAAAAGTAATTGCATTCCTACTTACCGTGTAAATAATTCTGCAAACAAGCTGTGATCCTACGAATGCACTTCAGCAAGGTCGCTGTCCTTGTACTAGTCCAGGTTATTTTGATCTTAGCCTAGATCAATTGTAACTCACCTTAGTGATGCTGTGGAGAGTGGAGAGGCAAACCAACACCTTAGCCTAAAAGAAGGCATTCTCTCAAGATTGTAGACTTACTCTAGCTTTTCTATTAGGTCAGTATTTAATAGTGGTGCTCAAAAACCCAGGCCCTTAGATCATGGATCTTATCAATATATTTTTTATGCAATTTGCTGGTTGAAAATCATTTTCAAGGCAATGCTTATGTATTATTTCCTTTTTTCACTCTAAAACAATTGCTCCGATCATGTAAAGGTGATGGAGTTCAAAGCGATAACATCAAACAGTATCTGGCAAGTCACTTTATTTTTCACCATTGCTTACTTGAAATGTACCTAATAAAAGCCAGTTTATTTAATAGTGTCATTGATGAAGTAGCATAAGTTATTATTTTCTATAGCTTGCAGTCTGAATAAACATCTTAATATTCTGCTTGATGAAATAAAAGTACACATAAGGCACTTTTGCTGCATGCCGAAGTAAGTTGCTGTCTTGAGGGAAAATATTTTTGTAATTGAGTTGCAAACTGAACTCACCTGCTTTTGATTTAACACCATTTTTACAAGAAAGCGTGTCTGATAGTTAAACTAAAGCTGTTGAGACTTAGATATTTGGCACACATCTCTAAAAAATAAAGTGGATCTAAATCTACAGGGAAAGCAATTACATTTTGTATTTGTTGCTAGTAATCAAATTGGAGCTTTTAAGTGAATATTCAAGTTTTGAAAGTCTCTTGTATGTCACAATAGCTTGACAACTTCCCACTACTTAAAAAGAATTATTATAAGCTTGATAAGTGATATTAATGAATATAGTTTTTCAATATTCTGCATCTGTTAATAAATTAAACATGTATAATTTAGTGTATAACTTGTAAAATGTCCATTAACAAAACAAGATAGGCCAGTAAATTTAATGTAACAGTACCAAATTATTTAATGTGGTTTCAGAATTTGTATGGCAATTCTAGTCTTTGCAAATCTACTATTCATAGGAAGTTTCTATGCTGTGTGGCGTAGCAAATAAAGCCACTGCTTGTGAGACCCATATATAATGTGGGTGCTGGTTCGTATCCTGGCTTCCTCCAATTCCCATCCCACTTTCTGCTAATACTATGGGAAAAGCAGTACAAAATACCTGAAGGTTTGGGACCTTGACACCTACAACAGAGTCCTAAATAAAGCTTTTGGTTCCTGACTAAAGCTTAGCCAGTCACTAGTTGCAATTGTTGTAGGGTTTTCGACCCCGAGTGTGGCAGCAACCTCAATTCTTCTCTTGCAGAAAGAATTTTCATGTGGACACAGTTTAGTTTTAAAACAAGATTTGTGGGCCCGGCGTGGTGGCGCAGTGGTTAAGGTCCTAGCCTTGCATGCCCGGGATCCCATATGGGCGCCAGTTCTATCCCGGCAGCCCCGCTTCCCTTCCAGCTCCCTGCCTGTGGCCCGGGAAAGCAGTCGAGGACAGCCCAAAGCTTTGGGACCCTGCACCCGCGTGGGAGACCCGGAAGAGGCTCCTGGCTTCAGATCGGCATAGTATCGGCCCGTTGCGCTCACTTGGGGAGTGAATCATCGGACGGAAGATCTTCCTCTCTGTCTCTCCTCTCTGTATATCCGCCTTTCCAATAAAAAAATAATAAAAATAAATCTTAAAAAAAAAACAAGATTTGTTTAGAAAAGCTGAGATGAGGAGCTCCTGTCCTAGTGGTGGGAGGGGGCTCCAAGAGAGAAAGAACCTGTACCTCCTGCCATAGTGGCAGGAGAAGGAAAGAAAGATCCAAATTATTGGTGGGGATGGCATCTTTTAAAAGTTCACCTCAAAGGTGTTTCTCCATAAACAAAGGAGAATGCCTGATTTCCATGGCTCCTAGCCCTGGGACAAAAGGGCCAGAAAGGCATCACTAGCTATTTCCTTGTAACTTATTTAATTGCTGTCAGTTTACCTCAGCAGAATATTTGGTTTATAAGCACACACCTCCCGAGTTGTGGTGCATTCTGCAAATGAGGACAGGCAAGCCTTTGATGCAGCAGCTAAGCCAAGGCTTCAGCTGCTCACCTGCATCTCATGGCAGAGGATCTGGGCTTGAATCTCACCTCCTCTCTAGGGTCCAGGTTTGCACTGACGAATACTTTGCTAATAGCTGCTAAACTTGATGACATTTGAATCTTTTATTAGTGTTCATGCTTTTATTCACAACATGAGAAATATAAATTGATATAACCTACCCATATAAATTATTTCAAGAGTCTTTGAAGAATATAAATAGACCTGGTTTCCAGAAAGTTTCAAAACTGATTTCATAAAACTTGCAATATCCTCATGCATATAGATCTTATCTGGACTTCCACAAATAATCTGAGTATCAATGAAAAATGTATATTCATCTATGCCTCTACTTCATACCTGTAATTTTAGGTCAAGCTAACTTACTCAACTCCTTAGCTCTTGCAGAGTGAGTGACTGTCTTTTCCGTATTCATTACAGGTGGACACTGTTTACACCATGATTATGCTAGAAAAGTCATTCATAAACTTGATAAATGTAGGACTCTTACTCTGTGGTTACATTTTACATATGTTGTTTAGCTATTTAAAAGCACTATTTGAAGACAATGATCTGAATCAGTTAGCAGTTGTTTATTATTACATTAAAAATCCTTTGAAGCCTAGTGACTGAAAACAGTAATCATTTTCTTTGCTTATGATGCTGGGCTGTGCGCACTGATTGAAGCTCAGCTGCATGGGGTTTCTGAGTGCTTTTCTTGGGTCACTTGTGCAGTGGTGGTCAGCTGGCAGCTCAGGCAGGCTTGTGTCCCGAGGTGGACATCTCTGTTTAGCAGCCAGTGCTGTCTGTCTGGTGAGCCAGATGCCTTTGGCAGTCCGATGTAGTTTCTTCTTTTGGTAACTAAATCTCAATTAGGAAAGAACAGGGAAAAAATGAGGGTTCCTTCATATCTAGACTCAAAATAATATTCTTCTACATTCTATCAGCCAAGCAAGACATATGTCCAACCTCTATTTAAGAGGCGAGGGAATGAACTGTACCTCCTAAAGCTTGGAATGATAGACACATTTCAAAGAGATCATGAGGATCTTGCATCCATTTTGAAACCTGGGTATCGCAGTACTCATTAGATGAACAAAATAAGAAATAGAACACTTGGAAAATAGATGGGTTGTGATTTGGGCACTGATATTTAGGTTGTCAAACCAAGTGCTTCTTACATACTTGATCCAGTAACATATTTCCGGGAATTAGAATAGGTGCAGCCCTGGTTCTATTGCCAACTTTCTTCTCTGCTTGCCCAAGTTTTGCTCCCACCCTCTGGATAACTTTTCATCCCCTGTAAATGCTTTTAAGAATTGTTGTCAGAGTGACTTGGAATGCACAGCTGGAGTGGACTGAAAGACCTGAAATACACATTAGTATTTTTGAAGAAGAATACCAAAATTTTCATGGGTATCAGTAGACCTGGCTTTAAGAAAGAAATAGAGGGAAATCTCCCGTGATGGCCATTTTTCAGAAAAGGGGCTTAAATGGACTGTATTCACATTTTCAAGAGGTTTAAACTATCAGTCGTTATGTTATCTCAATGTAAATTTTATATCCATATGTGAATCCAAAGTACTTCAATTCATACAATGCATGAATATTAAAGGAATAATATGTGTAAAGGAAATAATGCATTGCAAAAACTCATGAATATTATCATTATTTTGCTTTTCCTTTTATTATTTTTATTAATATAAAGCCAGCAGATTTCAAGGGATACTCATTGCAATTCCAATAAAGCAACTATACTTCTCTCTCTCCTACCCTCTCATAATTCTCTTCATTCCCTGCCCTCTCACCATTCCATAAATTTTTGAAAAGACATAATTTTAATGCATTTGATACTAGTGAGTAAAAAGTAGCAGGGTCACAATTCCACAGAGGTATAAACAAAGGACAAAATGTCAGTCATATCACAAAATGTCTGTTTCATCCCTGTGCTCTTTTTCTGTGTTAATTCCTGCATTAACTGCCACATACCAGAGAAAACATATGCTAGTACTTATTTTGAGACTGGCTTATCTTACTAAGTATGATAGTTTTCTCTTGCATATATTTTGTTTCAAAGGGCAGAGTTTGCTTTTTTTTTCTCTTATTGTTAAGTAGTATTGTATATGTATAAAGAAAATGTATACCCCATTTTCTTTATCTGATCATCAATTAATGGACATCTGGGTTGATTCCATGTCTTAACTATTGTAGATTGAACTATAATAAGAATGGATATGCAAACTACTCCTTCATATGCTGATTTCATTCATTTTGATAAATTCCTAGCAGAATGATTGGGCCACATTTTAGCTCTTATTCAGACTCTGAGGAATCCCCATACTGTCTTCCATGAAGATTATATTACTTCACATTCTCACAGCAGTAGGTTAGTGTTCCATGTCAGGTAGCGATGAACTTGGTGCATGGAACTGATAATCATACACGTGGATTACTAACTGATGGTTAAGAACCAAAGTTTATTAGCAGCATCAGGCTTTTAAAGACAGATGGTCACTTAGGCATAAGGGAGGAGGGTTTGAGGGATTTACATACCAACAGCAAGAGGGAGTTTATGAGTAAGCAATTTGTTCCTCTAGCAGGTGCCTTTTCTTGTCTGTTAGTTCCTGTTCCCCTGCCAGAGAGAGCAAGCATCTCTCTTTGATCTGCTATCTAAGCCTGAGGATTAGGGAACTTCTGACCTATGCATTTCCACATCAACTGCTCCCAGAACCTTCCTGGCTGGATGGCCGCCCCACACTAGCAAGGCCTCCCAGTGTCCTCTGTTTAATCAGTTGTTTTCTTACAGATTTAATAAATTGTCCTCCTTCATAATAGGGTACATTTTACCCCACGTTCTCAGCACTATTAATTGTTTTTGGATAATGGCTGTTTCATCTGGATCATGTGGATGATACCCAGTTGAACTGAGTTGAGATGAAGCAACACTGTGGCTTTTTATTTACATTTCTCTGATGCCTTAGGGATACTAAGCAAGGTTCCATGTATCTGTTGGTGATTTGTATTTTCTTCCTTTGAAAATTTTCTGTTCATGTCCTGTTCCCTTCTCTTAACTGGGTTGCTTATTTTGTTTTTGTTGCGTTTCTTGAGTTCTTACAGAGCCTGGATAATAATACATTATCATTTAACTAAATAGAAAATATGTTCTCCATCCTATGGGTTGCCTTTTCATGTGGTTGTGTGTTTTCTTAGCAGTGGAAAGCTTCTTAGTTGGATGCAATCACATTCGTATATTTTTTCAATAAGCCTTTGCCTAGGCCAGTGTTTTGTAGCATTTTCCCAATGTTTTCTTCTAGTAATTTGGCATTATCACCTCACAGACTTAGGCATGGTGAGTTGACTTTTCTGTAAGATGTAAGGAAAGGGTCTTGGTTTGTACTTCCGTGTGCATTGTGCATAGATTCAGTTTTCCCAACAGCATTTAGGAAGAGATAGTCTTTACTCCAGGGGTTTGTTATTTGTAATTGAGTGGATTGATTCCTAACTTTTTTATACTTTCCTATTAAAGAACATGTCTATTTTGATACCAGGACAAGGGTGTTTTGATTATAACTGCCTTGTAGCATCTCTTGAATCTGATATTATGATGCCTCCAACTTTCCATATAAATTTTAGCATCATTTTTTTCCAGACTTGAGACGAATATCATTCATATTTTGATTTGGATTGTACTGAATCTATAAATTGCTTTGTTAATGTGGACATTTATGATATTAATTCTTATAATCCATAACATGAAAGACTTTTCCATGTTTTGGTTTTAGAAGGAAGGACTCTGTAGTTCAACATTCAATGTAACTACTATTGATATTTGAGAAACTCTCAGGTTACGCCTTTGGGAATCTCAAATTCAAGAACTGTCAAGGGCCCAGCACAGTAACCTAGTGGCAAAAACCCTCACCTTGCATGTGCCAGGATCCCATATGTTCCACTTCATATCCAGGTTCATATCCCAGCTGTTCCACTTCCCATCCAGCTTCCTGCTTGTGGACTGGGAAAGCAGTAGGGGATGGCTCAAAGCCTTGGGACCCTGCACCTGCATGTGACACACAGAAGAAACTCCTGGCTCTTAGATTCAGATTGGTTCAGCTCTGGCTGTTGTGGCTACTTGAGGAGTGAACCAGCAGACAGAAGATCTTTCTATATCTCCATCTCTTTGAAAATCTGCCTTTCCAATGAAAATAAATAAAATCTTTAAAAAAAAACTATCAGTTAATAAGAGCTTTCTATTATTATAATAACTACCTGCCTCTATAAGAACTACTCAGTAATGGTGGCGTTACTGACAGGATTAAGTGAGTGAATTCTGGAAGGGCTTGAAAGGTCAGTGGGTAGAAATTGACTGTTGCTAATAAGGTGAAGGATAATTGATAGGGCAGTGATGAATAAACAAACAGGAAAAAAGAGTTCCCTTTCTCACCTTCTGTTGGTCAGTGCTTTTATTGATGTAATTTTTGCAGCTAGCATTTTGTGTAACTCTGTTGAAGAACTATTGCAATGAAATCAGAATGGAAAGATATAGACTTAGGATGATGAACAAGTGTTGTATTCCATGTGGTTACAGAATAATTTCTCAACATAAAGATTTGTAAGGGGTGTATGTGTGTAGGGTGTATAAGAATAATTGTTAAAAACATCTAGATTTACATTGTGTTTGGCAAATGTGAGAATAAGGTTTCAACTTTCAAACTGTTGAGACTTGGTAATTTATTTATGAGGAAATACATTTGTGATGACCAAATGATTAATGGAAATTAATAAAGCTGTTCGGTGTCAAAGGTTGAGTCTTTTGGCTCAAATTTTGATGTGCATCCACAAATATCTTAAAATAGAAAAGAGATGGATTAAAATTATCTTTTCTCTAAAATATTAAGATTTTATTATGTTCATATGTTCACTCATCATCTATATGGTATCAGTGATATTTAAGCAATTTATTTGCAGACAAACTGAACATACTCAGTTTCATAAAGGTATTTTGTGATATCTACTTAAAAATATCCATTAATTCACAAGAATGCATGCAATGAAATTCTGTATCTGAAAATACAACTATTAGAGTTCAAAGGAATGGGCTTATCAGTATAGATTGTGAACTATCAATATATAAATATGTATATTTATAAATATATATTTCTGTATATATGATTTTTTTCTGATAGAAAAACAGCCATATGGAAAATGGCATTTCAATTAAGTGCTGTTGGAATGAGGAAATTTTTTTTTCATTATTTCTGAGATTTTTTTTCTTTCATTTCATTTAGAAAATCCACTGGAGATGGTTTCAAGATGTAGAATCCTTCTGTGTGCTCTGTCCTCAGTGAAGCTGGAATCTGTGTGTTGAAACTGCTTCATGTTCTGGTAAGAAGAAAATATTCTTAATGTTGTTGACACTTGGGGAATGTGATGGATGTGTACAAGTGGGCTTCTGAGAGTTTTTGGGAAAAGTGAAATTAAAAGATGTGCATATTTTCCACAAACCATATGTTTATTTATATACACATGCACGCAGAAGGTTTTCAAGTGTATATATATATATGTGTGTCTATGTATATTTGATTTTTTTCTTGTGAACAAATAATGAGATTAAAAAATGATGAATGTTTGTCATCCAAAGACTTAGAAAATAAAAACATCCATGTTTTGCAATGTTGATTTTTCTGGATGCTAAAGTAGAGTAGCGAAAATTTAAATATAAATTTAAATCCTAAAGTAGAATGGCAAATTTTGCTATATAATTAAAATTTGACTATAAATCTATAGACAGTTTATATTAGCCATCAGTTATGATAACAGAGCTAGAGGAGGTATGCTGAGAGTATAGCTCTGAACAGAAGACAATCCTGTCTAATCATGCAGTTGGCAAATGGCACAAGAACGCTTGGAGTGTAAGTGCTTCCGTTTCCAGCAACTCTGCTGCCCTGTCATGGTGTTGCATTTGTGATGGGGAGAAGCCCCAGACCAAAACATAATTAGCTTAGCTTGAAGGCAGGACCGTTGAGAATGAAACTGCCACGTAGAAATGCCTTCCATCAGAATTTAAAGTGAAGATGTTTCCTTAATGTTTTGCTATCCTTGAAGAAAGATTTCCCATAGTCATTAATCGGTTATGTAGATGATTTTATTCCATATAAATTAAAATTTATGAAAGAAATGACTTGGGAACTGTATCGTCGGTTTTTCTTTCATTGTAAAATGAAAATCTGTAGACTTGTTTTTGATACACATGACATGACCAATAGCTATTGTTATGAAACTAGTATTAATCCTCCTTATATGGCTAGCTGATATACTACCTTCAGCAACCAGGTAGTAAAATCTCATTTATTGTTACCTGTGCAACAAGGTTGTTGCAATCTATACATATAAAGACAAATGTGAAGCACCTACCACTCTGTCTGGCCCACAGCAAATGTTATTAAACAGAAGCCACAACAAAGAACTTATCATATAAAATCTGTTAAGAAGTAATCTGTTGTATTATAGTTTTATCCATGACAATTTGTGTTTAAAGAAATGTTCATTTGAAAGATTCTTTTCATTCAGTATTATGGGACATTAGGATCAAGTATTGCTTTGCTCTTGTAGAAGATATTCCTTTATACAGAATACATTAATTTGCTATGTGAAGGACAGTTGTGGATTGGGCTTGAATCCTCTAGAATTCAGTATCCTGAAGGAATCCAGTTGGTGAGCAAAGCATGGGCACTTTTCATTCTTGAGATTCAGCATTACTGTCAAATATAGTGGCTCTATCTATCCTACCAAAAAATACTTTATTTTTTTTCGAATTTTAAACAAATGTGTCCTAGCGTTGCCATCCAGATGCTCTGTTTTTACAGGGGAGATTTGCTTCAGTTATTCAATACTCACTTTTTGGGATGTTGTAGATTGTTGTCTTAAGTGGCAGGGTGCTTAATGACACTTGATTCTACGTTAGTAATAGCAAAGGTTTTGATTCTGTAATATGTAAAAAGTTAGTAGAATAGGTAAGCAAGAAAGCAAGACAGCTTGGGTAGATAGATGTTGCCTCAATTAATAGTAGAAACGGGAGTTATTTGCGTAACATTTATTGAGGAGCACCTGAAAAGCCGTGTAGCCTTCTTCTGTATTAACTTGCTTGATTTTAGTGCTAGTCCTTTTCAACATTTTGTGTTCTCATTATACAGATGAATAAAAATAGCTCTATAGAGGTTAATAGCTGATTACGTTGGAAAATGGTGGTTCTAGAAACCACTCTCGGCACCACGACAGTGTGCATCTGACACTGTGGTTTTCTAATCCTAGGATAATTCAATTTTCCAGCTGTGAAAGCTTTTTGTGCTAGTAGCATAAGCACATATGGGAACGACCAGCCTATATTTGTTTTGTTTAAGCTCCTGAACACTTAATTCACCATTACCTACTTAGAGGCATCACAAGTGTAGGCCTATTTGCTTATCTGCTTTGTAAAACCACTCATGAAGAAGTTTTCTGAAAAATGTCTCAAGTATAATATTGTACATTCCTGTTGTTTATTATCAGTGTGCTAGTGGATTTTAGCCTATGCTGTTGAGTGCTTGAATAATATCAATTATCAAGAGGTTAAGCCCGGCAGAGCAGCTGGTCCTATAATCTCTTTTGACATAAAGAAACAAAAAAAACAAAAAAATTCATATTTATTTATACTGTGTTAAAGTAATCTAGATAGGTAAATTTATATACACGTTTGTTTTTATTAATTTAGATTTGTATTTGTGTTTCTGTTTGTATTTGTATTTATGTCTGTGTTTGAATTGTAACTGATTTCTAGACAGTAAGATGCCACCTAAAGTTCATTGCCTTGGTCATGCACTTGAAAGCTATATGGTGCATTTTTTTTTTTTGGTAAAATTTAAAAAATGATTGTAGTATGGAATGTCCTGATGAGTCATCTAACATATGGTAAAACAAAACAACAGTCTGAAAATAGCAGAGCTTTTTTATTTAAGATTTATTTATTTTTTATTGGAAAGTCAGATTTACAGAGAGAAGGAGGGACAAAGATCTTCTATCCACTGATTCACTCCCCAAGTGACTGCAATAGCCAGAGGGGAGCTGATCCAAAGCCAGGAGCTAGTTGCTTGTTCCAGGTCTCTCATGTGGGTTCAGGTTCCAAGGCTCTGGGCTGTACTCTGCTCTCCGAAGCCAGGAGCCATGAACTGCTTCTGAGTCTCCTGCACAGGTGTAGGGTCCCTAGGCTTTGGGCCATTCCATACTGATTTCCCAGTCCACAAGCATGGAGCTGGATGAGAAGTGGAGCAGCTGAGACATGAACCAGCACACATTTGGTATCGTGGAGCTTTCAAGGAGGGCCCTGAAATGTCAGACTAAATAGCACATATCAAAGAAATGTAGTTGCTTTTCCTGGAAAGGGAAGCTAGAATAATTTTTTTTCAGAATGTCACAACTGGTTAGTGACAGAGGAAGGAAACAAATTCACACTCATGTGCATCTGCTGTCCTAGCTTAGCCCTCCCAGCTATAGAGTTCTTTTATTCTTTGTCGTGTGTATAAATAAATTCCATCTACAGTTTGGAACACCTACCCCACTCTCTTTTTAAAAATTTATTTTTGAGAGACAGGGAGAAAGAGTATGTTCTGTCCACTGGTTCCACGGTTCTAAAAGGACACATGAGTTGGGGCTGGGTCAGGCCACAGCTAGGACTCCAGTACTTGAGCTGGGTTGTGCACATGGGTGACAGGTACTAAAACTAGCACTACTGTATGGGTTGTGGGTGTCCCAAGCTGTGTTTAAGTTACTGCCTATGATGCCCACTCATCTCCATTACTCAACACTCAGGCTTTCAAGTTGCAGTAGTATTATAAATTGAAAATGATAAAATATACACATTTAGAAGTTTTTAAAAATAGTTTTTAAATTTTGTATTTGAAAGACAGATTTTACAGAGAGAAGGAGAAATAGAATAGGTCTTTCATATGCTGGTTCACTCCTCAGTGGCTACAACAGCTGAGTTGATTCAAAGCTGGGAACCAGAAATTCTTCTAAGTTGCCCACATGGGTACAGAGTCCCAAGGTGTTGGGTCATCCTCTACCACTTTCTCAGGTGACAAGCAGGGAGCTGGATTGGAATGGAGCACTGGAGCATGAACCTGGACCAATAGAGGTGACAGCACCACAGGGGGAAGGATTAGTGTGCAGTGTCACCGCCCCAGCTCCCTAGAAGTCTTTTCAAGAAAAAAACTTCCCAATATTCAGCTTTCATGTGAACTCTGCTATCATTTATTCAAGTGGCATTCCATTCAGCATGTAAGTGTGTATTTTTGTTTTGTTTTGTTTTGTTTTACAACCTCTCCATTCATAATTTTTATGCATGACACATGACAGGTCCACCTCTATCTTTTGTTCTGACTTCTCAGCCTATTCTTCCCTAGAGGAAAATAAATTAGTGATGCTCAGAAAAGTGAAGAATCAAGAATAAGCTGTAGCCTAAAATATACAATTCCAGGGAACCCATGAAGGAAGGTACATGAGAAATAAAGGTGAAGCATACTTCTTTCAGATGGAAAACTTTAATGATAATACTGATCTTGCCAATGCATTGTCTACTGCTGGATTAAGCTGTTTTTCCGCCCACCTTTACATTTCATATCGATATAACCAATGTTTCAAAAAGCATATGCATATACACAAGGGGCCAAAAGCTTGGCACATCACATGCTGATTTCCCAGGCTGTTAGCAGGGAACTGACTTGGAAGTGGAGCTCATATGCATTGCAGCCATTTCAGGCAGCTCCACTAGCCTCCTTAATGTCATTGCTTAACATGTGTGAGAGTGGAGGGAGACTTGGAAGGAGTTCTTGGCTTCCGCCTGGTCCAGTTCTGGCCATTGTGACTCTCCGAGGAGTGAGCCAGCAGGTGGTAGCTGCTTCTCTCTGTGTGTCTTTCTCTCTGCAATTTTAACTGCCACATAAATAAATGAATAAATCTTTAGAAAGGAATGGGAGCATAGGAAAAAAAAAGGTATGGGAGTGTGTACTTGCAGTTTTGTGTTGTTTATGTTTGTTTTTCAAATTATTTCAGAATCAAACATTGAAATGTTCTTCTCAAGTATATTTTTCGCCCCAAGGAGTTGAAGGAAGAGGGTGTTATGTAAACTGTAGCACCCCAGGTTTTTGTTGTTTTCTAAAATTTCTGTTTTCAAGTATTTTCAGGATCATTCCTAAGGCTTATGGAAACTTCACCTTTGTATATCTCGAAGATTAGTGCCAATCCCTTGAAGACAATTATCGTTCCAATTATTTTTAGAGTTATTATTTTTTATTTAAATTTTTATTTTTTATTGAAAGTCATATTTACAAAAAGAAGGAGAGACAGAAAGATCTTTCATCTGCTAGTTCACTCCCCAAGTGGTTGCAATTGCCAGAGATGGCTGTTCCCAGACCAGCGGCCAGGAGTCTTTTCTGGGTCTCCCACATGAGTGCAGTGTCCAAAGCTTTGGGCCGCCCTCTACTGCTTCCCCAGGCCACAAACAGTGAGCTGGAAGAGATGTAAAGCAGCTGGAACACAAATTGGCACCCACTTGGATCCTGGTGCATACAAGGCACTTTATCTGCTAGGCTACTGTGTGGAGCCCAAGTTATTATTTTGTAGTTGATTTTAGCACCATGTATTTTCTTTAATGAAATTGATAGATAATATAAAAAACATTATTTTTATCTGTGTAAAAATACTGCAGTGAATATGGCAGCTTTAAGGGTTTATGTGTTAATTGAATAAGTAAATGAATCATTTATTCAAATACAGAAAGGAGAATAACCAAAGTTTTAGATTTGTTGTGAGAGATGAGAGCAATTGTACTGTCATATGCATAAGTGTTTTCCTAGTTTCAAAAAGGGCTTACCCCATGGTTTTACAGAACTTAATTGCACTTTATTGTTAGCATGCAAGTACCAAGGAAGCATTTTGTGACTGTCGTTAATACAGCTCCAAGCTGTATCACACAGTCATTGAGAATGGAATGGGGCGTATCTTTTTTTACTTTTCAACTTTGAAGAGTAACAATAAAATTGTGAATGCAATGTCATTAAATCTGTAATTTTAGATGCTATTTTTTTCCTGGCTATCCTAGACCCTCAAGTCTTTTTATAGTTTTCTTTTCATATAATGGATAGCTTGAGGGTCTTCAAGATAATTTGTTTTAAGGTTTATTTATACGTTTGAAACAGAGAGAGAGACACTAACAGAGAAGAGAGGGGGACAGACAACGTGACTCTTCCATTTGCTGATTTACCACAACCACCAGCATGTGGCTAGGCTGAAGCCAGGAGCCAGGAGCCCCATCGGAACCTTCCTGATGGCTGAAGGGAACCAAACAAGTGAGCCATCCTTTGCTGCTTTTCCCAGGCCATTAACAGGAGAATGAGTCAGGACAGCCGGGACACAAGCTGACATCTATATGGGTTGTCAGCCTTTTACCATCCCCAAGAACTTTCAAGAGGATTTTTCCATATTAGGTCCAATGTGGAACTCTATTTCTAAATCAGTTTTTTTTTTCTTTCAAGTGAATATATTTTACTTATTTGTTTCTTGTGAGGAGATGGAATAATGCTGAGGACAGGTGGAGAGGTAAAATAAATGCTCTGTTTAAGATACATTAGTCAATTTTCCTCCTTTCAGGGGCACTTAAAGCTCAAAGTACATACATAAAATTTAATTGCATAACACTGAAGACACCTGTCAAAATCTTGATGTGTTCAGTTCCTATAATAGGCATTGTATATTCAAAGTAAGTTTTGCAAACAGCAGGGGCACAGGCTGCAAGACAGCTGCATGTTAAATAGGGGCAATCTGCAGTAATGAAGTTCTGTCAGCACTCTTTACAGTGTGTCTGTGTGTGTGTGGTGGGGAAGGGGGATCATTAACCAGGGTATATCAAACCTACCTTCCCTGTTCTTAATGCTTACACACACACACACACACACACACACACACACACACACACACACACACACACACTCATACACAGATTTAGTGCCTGTAGGTAATTTCTTATGCCAAGGCAGTCTTATTCTGTCTTTTAGAATCAACACAAAACATCTGCATTTATTAAGACAATTCTAACATCTACAAGTAAGCCCTGAGAACTAAAATAGTTCAAGCATGAAATAATTGTTAGTTCTCAAACATCTAAAGTATAAAATTAGGATGCTTATATTTGAACAACTGTCACTACAGATAAACTCTCTGTGCTCCTCTCATGACATGCCTTGCTATTTTCAGAATGTGACTTCTAAAAAGAATTTATTTAGTTTCATTAAGCTGCAGAAGTGAAAAAAGTCATGAGGTTGATAAATATATTTTTTTGTACTATGTATCCAGTCTTATTCCATCTACTAGAACTTACCTGCTCAAAATGCAATGGACACTGGGAGAGAAAACCTGAGTTTATAGGAATGAGAGCACAATGAGGTAGTCAACAGCTAAATTGACTGCCAAGCAGTTTGTAAGATTTGGTAACTGTGTAGCAGAGAACAGGATGGCCAAAGGTGGGGACAGATGCATGACAGTGGAGAAATTACAAAATGAAAATACTCCCTAAATGGCTTTTGTAATTATATTGATTTTTTCATGCAGAGTGAAAATGATAATTGCCTTTGCAACTTCTGAAATTCAAGCATAGGTACAGATAATTCCGGTTCCCATTAATAGAGCTTAATTCTAACCCTGACTGGAGGAAAAAATGGCCCATTTGATGTGCTTTTTAATCTAACTGGGTTGTAGAGACATGATTGTTATTATGACTATAAACATTGATAGAAGTGAGCACCACATTTTGGCTTAGAAGATAATTTGGAACTATGGGATGGAAGCATACTGAGTTCATTCATTTGCTTATCCAGTGTGTGTATTGTACCTTCTGTGTATCAGATACAAAATTTGGAATTAAAGGAATTAGGAAGACAGAACCTTTGCTCTCAAGACCTCAGATGTGATTTGAAAAAAAACAATATTGTAGGCCAATAAATAATTAGTTGCGGTTTAGCTGCCCAGTGTATAACAGGAAAGATCACCTGCAGAATGTGTGATTCTGTTCTGGAAGAAAAGAAGGTTTTAGGGACAAATCCATGGTCAAATATTTGAAAATGCATCAGAGCTAACTATCAAGCCACTTGATAGGCATGGGTATTTGGTGCAGTGCATTAGAAACTGGTTAGAACAACTGTGTCCCATATTGGAATAGTTGAATACAAATGCATTTGAGTACCAGAACAACAAGGTTCCGCCTTGGGACTCAGCAGATGATAGGTAGATTACTTGGATTCTGGCCAGCCAGATGGGATACCTAGATTAACTTTTTGGCTCTTGTCCTTGGCTTGTTTTATTGGGGCCCTTTAACTGGTAAATTGTGGAATAAGTAATCGCTGTCTGTCTCTGTGATATACAAGTAAAATGAAAGCAAAATTAAGTGGCATAAGTAAGAATAGGAAATTCTATTGCACGTCTGGAAAACAAGGACATCGTAACAGAGAGGAGAGATCTAGAGAAGTAAGTTTAATAGTTATGATAACAGCTTCAAGTGTGAATGAAATAGGTCATTGATGTTTAAATCTATGAAACAAGTAGATGCTATGCCTTGTTGCAGTTCTTCATGGTCAGCATGTTGCGACCATAGTAGCTCTGAAGCTCTGGTAGCCGTTGAAGGCCTTTGTCTTCATTCACCCACAGGATCACTCCTTCTGTGCCATAAGGGTTCCTCAGGAACCATATAAGACAAAAACCTAGTATACAGAATTTAAAGTAAATCATGGCAGGAATATAAAAGAAGAAAGCAAAGTTTATTGCCTATGACTGTAAGTTGTCCCTGAATAGCTATAGACAGAACGTAGTTTAATTTTTGCTTCAGTTTTTATTTGTTGAATTTATGTAACCTGATAATTAAAGGGTGGACAAAGTTATAGGAAATTGAAATAGTCTCATTTGAGTTACAGCGTATAGTAGAAAGGGAGTTCACAAAATGTGTGGAAACATGGCCTTAAGCGAAAAGTTTATTGTAGACCAGAAATGTGAAAGATATGCGTAGATTTATAATAATGTTCATTTTAATGCAAAAAGAAAGAAATTGAAGAAGAAATTGCTAAGCAAAACAAAACAAAACAAAAAAAAACCTTTAACACCTGGACAATCTTATCCATGTTACAAAAAGGAAAAACAAATAATCCATAAATGTTACTAGCCCTATTTGGAGAAATCCGTAATTTAAAAAAATGCGTTACGCCAGCAGACATCATGAGACTATGGAGTAAGAGCAAAGAGAGGTTGATGAGACAGAAGGAAAGATTTCAGACTTCTGAGATTCCCCAGTAACGGACAGTAGAACTGTGAGAATGCCTAGTCCTTTAAGGAGAGGCAAGAATATCTTCTCCAATGTTTAAGAAGCAGCTTCCTCCATAGATTTAGAGCCTACAGCTGGGAGGCAAACTTTCCTCCCCTTTGGTTTCCTATGACCAGATTATTCTTACTAAATTTCTCAGAGATATAATTGTTGTCCATAGCTAGAGGGTGGAGCTGGGAAGACCAGTGGTGGGACTACTACTTTATAGCAATGAGGGGTGGAGCCATTGTCCCAGTGAGCATGGGAGTTTGGGTTGTTGACCTATTAAGATAAGTCACAAGCTCATCATTCTGCTGTGTAAGTGTGTCAAGGCATTGTAAGTATAGACAGTGGTAGTTTAGTATCCTTCTGTAATGCATATTTAACAGTTTCATTGAAGTCATTTTGTTCAGGACTATAGATGCATAGTATAATGTGTCTTTACTTCCTGGTATGCTAGTCTCCATTTTATAGTTCATCTATGAGAACATATGTATATATTTGTTTACCTATATACCTATCTTGTGTTTTCTATGAAGTTGCCCTATATCAAGGAACATATGATATTTGTACCGTCTGCATTGGCATATTTCAGTGAAAATAAGGGTCTCTTTTTGGGACCATTTTGTTGTAAATAGTAGAATTTTTTCTTTTTTATGGTTGTATAGTATTCCATGGAGTAGATATACCACAATTTCTTCATCCTTTGCTCTTTAGATGGGTATCTGGGTTGTTTCTGTGTCTTTGCTATTGTGGATTGTGCTGCTGTAAGTATAAGGTTACAGGTCAATTTTTCATATGCAGATTTCACTTCCTTTGCATATATTTCCAGAAGTACAATAGCTAGTCTAAACAGTAGGTCAATTTTCAGTTGTCCTAATACTCTCCATACTCACTCCCATAGTGGCTGCACGAGCCTACATCTCATCAATGCTGGAGTAGGAAACCTTTCTCCTTACATCCCACCAGCTGGCAATATTAGTAGATTTCTGAATGTAGGCCAAGCCAGTCTCATTGGAGTTAGTTAGAAATTCAATGCTCTGGTTTTGTTTGTTTGTTGTGTTTCCTTGATTCCTAGTGAATTGAGCTTTTTTTCATATGTCTATTAGGAAACTGATTTTGTTCTAAAAATGTTAATTTCTTTCACACATTTTTTTTCATATGCCTGTTTTTTAGTCATTGAGTTTTTGAAACTCTTTGCCAATTTTGGATATTAGTCCCATATCTGTTGGTAGTGTGCAAAAATTTTGTCCCATTCTGTTGGTTGCTTCTTTGTTCTGTTGATCATTCCTTTTGTTGCACAGAAGCTTCTTAGTTTGATGTAGTACCATTAGTTTAGTTTGACTCTCTGTGCTTTTGGTGACTTTTCTAAGACTTTGCTGGCACCTGTATTTCTAGAGTGCTTCCTATGTTTTCCTCTAGCACTTTAATGCTTTCTGAGTGTAAATTTCGGTCCTTTAGTCATTTAGAGGTGATATTTGTACCAGATGATAGCTGGGATCTTGCTTTCTTCTGCAGGCTGCTACCCCATTGCTTCAGCAAATTTTATTGAAGAGAATAAAGTTTTTTCCCCAGATTGTTTTCAGTTCTCTTGTTGAAGATTAGTTGGCTGTACGTGTGTGAGCTCCCTTCTGGGGCTTCTGTTCTTTTCCATTGCTCTGTTTCTTTGTTTCTGTACCAGTACCAGAGTATCTTGGTATATGTGTTGAGGCTTGTAATTTCGATTCCTCCAGTTTGAGTTTTATTCTTCAGGAAAACTAGCTATTCGTGGTCTCTTGTGTTTCTAGATGGATTTTTGTGTTGTCTTTGCAGTAGCGAAGAAGCTGAGAAGAATGTAGTGTGGATTTTTTTATTGGAATCACACTGAATCTGCATATGAGTTTCAGTAAGCCCTGGACTCTTAAGGTTTAAGATTTAACAGGATTAGCATTGTTAAAGCTTTATGGTTGCTTGGGACCAATCATCACTTTCTTTTGATTGTTTTTCAAAGTTGGGATGATAATATTTATCTTGTGGTTTTCCTACCATGTGTTTTAGAAGGAAATATCTTGTCTGAGTTCATAGATTCATAGCTATAGAGGACTCATGCAATTTCACACTATGTAACTTACTTGATATTTGGATAAGACTTTGCACTTGGAATTAATGCTGGGATGGGAAAAGGCTTTCTAGACTGCTGAGTTGAGGTGAATGTATTTTGCATGCCAGAAGTGCATGAATTTGGTGGAAGGAAGGAGAGAGACAATAAAATAAAGAATTATTTTTGAATCTCTCAAAGTCAAAGCTGTGTGTTGAACCCATATTCTATTTCATGACTGTTTTAAAGACAGGGCTTTTCAAGATAATTATGGTTAGCTGAGATCATAAGGATGGAATCCTAATACAGTGGTACCTGTTTTCTTATAAACAGGAAATGACACTAAGAATATTTCCCTCCAGACATTTGAAGCTTTTAACCTACAAGAATTTTGCCAAAACCAATCCTACTGGGGCTGCAATCTTGTTATTACAGACTGCAAAATTGTACAGAAATGAAGTTATGTTAGGACGCCCAGTCTATTGATAGTGTGTTATACCACTTTAAGAAGACTAAATCAGTGTATTCGGATGTGTCTGACTAGTTTAATAATAATAGTAGTAGTAGTAGCAATAATAATAATAATAATAATACAGTATATTCAAATATATGTGACCACAATAACAATAGCTGTAATAAAGATTGTATATCAGGTAGTATTTCAAGCCTCGTATATTTTTTTAAGAATTACTTATTTTTGTTGGAAAGGTGGAGAAATAGATAGAAAGATGTTCCATCCACTGGTTCACTCCTCAGGTGTCTGCAAAGGCTGGGGCTGAGTCAACCCAAAGCCACGAGTCAGGAGATTCTTCTAGTTCTCCCATGTGGGTTCAGGCTTCAAGGTGTAGGAGGACATTGTGAGTCTGGAAGGTCAGCAAGCACAGGTTTGCAGTTCATGGGACAGTATTTGCATGACAACAACCCAATGGCTACCTTTGGTATAAACAGCATGTAAATGAGAACACCTGGTGTAATATAAAAAAACAAAAGGAATTCCAATCGAGAGGGAAACAGTATGGACTCTCACTGTATAAAGTTGATGCCCCTAATAAACTTCAACTTTGACCATCAGTCAGGGTCCACGCGTGTTATTATTGGCTCCGTGCACCAAGTCCATCCCTGCGGGACAGCGACACAAGGCTTGGGGCCATCCTCTATTTCTTTCCCAGGCCATAATTGCATAATGCAGGGAGCTGTATGGGAAGTGGATCATCTGTGACTGGTGCCATATGAGTTCCTTTCACTTGAAGAGGGAGAATTATCCAGCTGAGCCATTGTGCACAGGCCTCATATACATGTTATTTGATAAATACCTTTAATAACCCTTCATGAAAAAGTATAATTATAACAATTTTAACGATTATGAAAATCAGATTAAATTAGTGTAATTACTCTGTAAGCAGTGGAGAATTGTATCATGTCTCTCTAATGTGATTTTGGGGTTTGTTTTAATTGTCCTTGGCAATGATTTGTATGTGCCACCTTCTTCAAAGCTCCTTTTCTATAGGATAAATAAGACAACTTGTAATTTAACAAGTATATCTATTGAGTTCATTTGAGTCTTTATCAACACCCCTTTTCCTTCCTTTTCTGCTGCTTTTGCTTGTTTTGGTTTTAAAGACAGAGAAAACAGAGAAGGACAAATAGAAATCTTTCACTTAATAATTGACTCCCCACGTGGCCACAGTAGCCATGAGTGTAAGAGGCCATTTTGGTCTCCTCCATCAGTGGTGGGGAGCCGCACGTTAGTAGGTATGCTGGATTAGAGATGGAGCAGTTGGGGCTTCAGTCAGTGCTCTGACATGTATGAGCAGCCCAAACAGGGACAGAATCCTCCGCACAACACTTGCCCCATCACTGTCAAATTTGTTGGGACTTCTATGAGCACGCAGATCTTTGGCGTTTCAGAAGATTGTGATTGTACATATCGCAATGACCTTGTTAAAGTATCTCCATTTCAGATTCTTAGATATCACATTTTGTTCTAACCACTGCCTCATTAACAAACTGACGTGCCCATAGGTTGTTAGAATGACCTTCAGAGTCTGGAAAAATTGTTTCCTGATGACTTTGTTGAGTTTGCATATGAACTTTCATAATAGAAATAATTGTAACAGTGTGAATTGTTAAAGGAATGAACCATTGAAGGCATCTCCAGAACTTAATATCTTCATATTGTGGTAGTCTTTCTCATGTTATTGCGCTTTCCCTCATTCTTATCTTTATAAATAAAATATTTATCGACATTATTCTATTTTAGTACTACTATGTTTTTAATTGTGAGGCCCTAGCAGATTGCCTTGTATTTCCTTAAAAAGGTATCTGTATCAGAGTGTCTGATGCACAGTGTGTCATTTCTCTAGCCCACCTGTGAGCAGAATTTCAGACAGGCAATAATGAAATTACAAAAATTATAGACAAAAATTAAAAACAACAGATTGTTGGGGCAATTTATATAGAAAATTACAGTCCCTACGTTCTACATCATGGCAGAAAGGGCTAGGGTTTGTTTTTTTTTTTTTTTTTTGTAAATTTATTTGATGTTAAAAAAAGATATTGAGATTCAGAGAGAGAAAGAGAGCTAGGAAGAGATAGAGAAAAACTTGGAGAGCAAGAGAAATCTCCTATCTGTTGTTCCCCCAATGCTCACAGCAGCCTGTCTAAGGCCAGGTTGAATCCAGAATCCCAGAATTCCATCTTGGTCTTCCATGTGCATGTCAGGAACCAAAGTATCTCAGCCATAACCGTCATCTGTCCGGAAGATATAACGGTAATTGGCTCTAACATGAATGCCATGAGGGTGTCTTAACAACTGTGTCTAAACATTGGTTTAGACATATAAAAGTTCATAGGAAGCCAGGATATGATTTTTTTGTTCCAATATTTCTTTATATATAATTTTAAGAGTTAACCTCTCAGATGTTTGTTTAATTGAACCTGATGAGAAATCTTGTGATTGCGGCTGGACTTCATGGTGGTGCTTGCTAGAGTTGGAGATGGCCAGCAAACTTCTAAGAAAGAGAGAGAACAAATGCAATAGTAAGAGCAGAGGGAGCATTACTATGTTGTCTCATAAGCTGTCCCACTGTCATTACATGGCAGTATTTTGTTTGCTCTAGGTTGAAATTTCTTGTAATTGTGTGTATTGAAATAGATCCAACAGTTTCATTTTATCATAAAATAAATTCTGTAAATTGTCAAATAATCATATAAACTTTACAATATTTTTCAAAGTCCATGACATTATCATTTAGATTTAAAAAAACACATTAGGTTCTGTATAGCTCTAGAGAATCAAGTTATTAGACAACTTGTACTAAACAGTTTCTTTTTGCAAAATACAAATGAATACACTACTCAGAATTGGTGCCCAATCATAAGTGCATTAGAACATTGAGAAATCAAACATGTGAAGTTTATTGCAAATACAAATAACTATTTCTGAGTTTTGTGTGCATGAAATTTTATCATGTTGCATTCTGTATTATACTGCCTTTTTTATTATTTTCTCAATCTAGATATTTTTCTATGTAATAATTACAAAGAAGACAGAAAATAGGGATTAAAAAGCCTTACGTATGTGTATATTGTCATGTTACAAGCTGTGCTCTTGTTAGCAGAGGATGATTTGATAGTTTCATGTTTGAGGTCACTAGTACGCATGTTACACATTATCCCATTTGAGTGTTACATACTTAGAATTGGGAGGCTGTCGGGACATTTGGCAAATTATCAGACATTATCACATGTAATGAGCAGATCTCTTTAATGTCAGTTGCTGAAAATATTTCCCAGGATTTTGCAGGCTACAAGTCTCTATATTTGTAGTTTTTTGCTTAGTATTCAAAAATAGAAGTATTTTTACAACAATAACCAAGGACTGGTTTTTAAATATCATTCTTTTGGCTCTTTAACATGGTTTCTGTTAAGGAAGTTAATCATAAAGAAGTATGATGATTCTTAAACAAAAAGCAAGCCAAGCATCAAACCTCAGATCTCAGAAAACAGAACATTCCTCTTTAAATGGACAGCATTGTTATCATGATGGATTTATTCAACAGACAATAGCTATATTATCAAGGCAATCTGAATTAATCTGAAATTGAATCATCTCTTTCAAAAGCATTGGGGAAATTGAAACAATTTTAGATTCAGACACACAAATACCATGCAATAAACTTTAAATTGAACTCAAAATAAATTACACTCTGTTTTGTAATACTTTTATTGTTTTACCTCCTTACTTTCTTTGTAACAATGAGTAAAGTTATGGAAGGTTTTGAAAAGACATAAAAGTGCATACTGAAGTACTAGTTATAAATATTTGGATGAAATATGTCTAGACTTTTTAATGGATTGAAAGTGTTTTCTTTTTCTTTCATGGAAAAAGTCTTTTTATCATCACTCAGCATGAAAATGTTTACAGCTTGTGACACAATGGAAAAGCTATACACCGTTGCCATCAGAGTTATTAGTCTACTTGTCAGTCAAAGTCAATTCAAGAAGAGTCACAAAAGTGGGCATTTGTTTGATGAACCCTCATGGCTCCTATTTGACACTTGCAGTCTTTAAGACTCATTAACTCATCTATTCGCAAATCACTGCTACCATGTGGGCATGCGGCCTTCAGATTCTGTTTTGCTGAAGGTTTGCGTTCTCTTGAAAGCAAGCCATGTTAATCAGCATGAAGCGATGAATAGGAGTTTCAAGTTGTAGACCAAAAAATGATTCAAAGAGAAATAAAACAAGTGCCAGAGGCCATGTTCAGCCATTTAGCAGGAGAATTTTCAGAAAGCCAAGGCCTTTTTAATCGTCTTTCCCTTAACTAGGAAGAAATGTGGTATTCCTTTCAATTCACACGCTCATTTTTCTTACCTCCATAGAGGATTTTGTGTTCTTATGACATTTTCCCTGCCTGATACTCACTTATTGTATTTCATCAGATTTCTGTCCCATGTCATATACATTATATTGTCTTGCCTTGCTGCTATCACCAAAATCTGAAAAGATAGAGAATACAATTGGCTACAGTGATGTAATATATTTAGAAATATCAATTATTATTTTGCTAAAATATTCTTGTGCAGCTTCTGGACACGGAAGCTAAACCCTGCAAAGGTGCTTGTGTTTAGACTCTTGACTTTGGATAACCCTATGAATCAAACATATTGACATGCTGAGAATTATAGATCAGGAAGAATCTTCTGGAAGTTGTAAGTAGAATAAAAGGAAAAGAGCTAACTAAAGGCAAGTGAATTGTGTTGTAGACAGAAAATATATTTATGAAATGTTCAGGTGTTATGTGATAAACATTTTCTTTCTAGATGTTTGGAAAAGGATTAATTTTGGAAACTGCAGTGAGTTTGTTTCTTGAGTCAGCAAAGTTAAACCAGGAAGCACAAGTTTAGAGGCATTAACCCTTGAGTGACTGTTAGACAACCTAGGGAAATGCTGTGGAATTCCTCTGAAAAAAAAAAAGATATAGTCCATTGCATACTTGATGCAGTCAGTGTTCAGTTAATGATAGCTAGCATTTCTGGTGATGAAAGGAAAATGAGGATAATTGGCTTAGTCAAGGATAGAAGTTTCTTTCTGATGCTGAATCAGATGGATAATGACTAGAGAACAATTCAGGCTAGAGAAAAAAATGGCTAAAATCATGGACTCATGAAAATGATTCTACACCTAATATTAAAGTCTAAAAAGCTGTTAGGCTGCAGGAAAAATCAGAGTGGGTTTTTGTAAATGTATCTCAATGTTAATGAATTGTTTCTTCATGAATATTTGTCATAATATGAGGTCTTCCTTCTGTATTTTAGCTTATACCTTTGTGATTTGTATCTGTCTCATTTGTAAGTTTTGCCTTAGCATAAATACATTTTGCATAGGAAATAATTTAGCAGATTGTGCTTGCTAATCTGGTATGTTTCAACCATGTGTTTCTTCAGGCTAGCGTTTGGAGACAAACAATTGGAAACCCAATTTTATACTGTTTTTTGTGACTCTGACAAGACACCTTTCCTCTCTTCACCATAAGAATTATTTCTGTTAACGAAATATGATGCACTAAAGCTACGATTTGTAAGATTGAATTCTAAATGATCGCACTATACCTTTTATGAAAATAAGTCAGGGCAATTGGTCTCTTCTTGCAATGCAAATGTTTGGTGAGAATGAGTAGCTTTGTAGCAGACAAAATGGATTATACCTACTGGATGGAGGCTGAAAAGCTCATAGTGGTGTTGTAAAACAAGCCCTTAAACAGTGAAAAGACACTGAACTGTGTGCAGGGAATGAAAGAGAACTGCAAATTAAGCATGGCATGGTTATTCACTCTTTTATATTAGTGTCTCTAACTCCTATAAATGCTATTTAGGGTATTCATATACTCAAAACTGTCATTTAATCTAGAATGATGTCATTACATATTTGCGAGTCATTTTGGAAACTTACTGAATAAAGGTTTGACATCCATACCATAGTGTTTATGTCTAGGGGCATTGTGACAGTTTATTTGCCACTGGAAGTTTAGTGTAAATCACCAAGTATCTAATTTATCATGAAAAATGAAACTCTAGGAGTTGTTTATCCCTCCTCTAAGTTATTAAACAGTCTGGATTCTGCCAAGAGAGAGAGTGCCTCATGTGGAAAATATTTAATTGTCTGCTTTCCTATGTTGCAAGTGTTGTGAATCTAAAACAACACATAATGAAAAGCAGCAGTGTAGTATTGCCTAGAAACCTATGCTCACAGTGATTAACAAATACCCACAGGTATCTGTACCGGTCATGAACCTCAGTAGAAGAGCTGGTGGTTAGCCTTAAGTCCAAGCTATCAAGCTTAGTCCTAAATATGCTATTTAAAAATATTTATTTATTGGAAAAGCAGATATATTTATCTATAGATATATAACTACATATATGGAGCGAGAGAGAGAGAGAAACAGACACAGACACAGAGACTCATTCTCTAAATCTTTGTAAAGGCTCATTCGTGGACTGATCCAAATCCAGGAGCCAGGAGCCTCCTCTAAGTCTACCATGTAGATACAGGGACTCATGGACTTGGGCTAGTCCTTCTCTAATTTCCCAGGCTACTTGAAGGAAGCTAATAGAGACTTAAAGATAAGAGAGACTTTTTTTCCTTCAAAGTTTCTTATAGGAGATTGGGAGAGGAGCAGATCATATGATTCAGATCCCTTATGGTTCTGACGTACCATCATTTCTGCTCTTCAGATTTATATTATATAAAATGTGTCCTTATTTGATTAATTGGAGACTGTGATTCTTGGATGCAAAATTACATAGCTGGCTGGTAAGCGCTATCAGTGCATTCAGAGAATATTTACTGAGACCATCTTTTCCAGTCATTTTGCTAGAAACTAGACTCTAAATAAGTAGGAGCCCAGGAAATGGATGCAGAGTCTTTTTTTTTTTTTCCAAAATTTAGGCAAATGTTTCCGAAAAGTTAAGGTCCAAGCAAATCCTCATTGATGTGGAGTAGGACTATGGCATGTAGGGAAGAGGTGTGTGTGTGTGTGTGTGTGTGTGTGTGTGTGTGTGTGTATGAGAGAGATAGAGAGAGACAGAGATTCTCAAGGTTGAAGAACTGTGTACTGCCAGGGAATGCAGCTGTGTGAGTGAACCTCTGTCGTAGGGTATTGCTTCAACACAAAATGTGAGGAATGGTCAGGCAGAGATAGATGATCTTGAAGTCTGCACAGCACAAGTCAAGAAGGAACATTCAGAGGAATTTGCACTTTAGCCAGAAGATCTGGAAAGCTTTTCTAAAGGTCTGACATGATGAGATTTGCATTTCTAATAATATCAAGCAAAACAAAAACAAAAGCTATCTTATGTAAATCAAGGCAAACAGGTGGGAATCAGCCATTTATAAAACAATTTCTTGAAAACAAGATAACCTTACACTGCATCTAAATCTGATTCCCTTGGTTGTATAAATTTGCTTTTTATGATTACTTCAATTGTATTTTGATTTTGTAAAAGTATCAATTTAGGTTTTCGACGGTGTTTGAAACTTCACCCTGCTCTGTAAGTTTGCTGTTGGAACCACAAGATTTACCCTGTGCCATAGTGTCGCAGGGTAATGAAATATATACTGAAGTATCTGCAATTTCCCCTGTATGGTTGCTGCTGGCTTAGCAGTCAAACGTGGAGACCATATCTAGTAGTGCCTTTGCAGATTGGCCTCGGCCTCCTTGTCTCTTAACTGTTCATTCATATTCCTGCTGCCCCTCAAAACTCTGGGTTCTTATTTCTGCAGACTCAGTCCTTCATAAACTCCTCTCTTCTGCTTGGTAGAACTACTTTGCTCTGAGGTGGACTTTTTTCCTTAGTATTTCTTCCACTTTTGTTTTTACAATATTGTTATCCGTCAATCCTGTTAGGAAATACTTTCAGTTCTCTTCAGTGTTTTAGTTTTTGAAATAAAACACGAAAAAAGGACTACTTTGGACCAACTTTGCTACTGAACTTATTATCCCATCTCTCTTGGGTGCCCCCTAAAGTATCAACGTTCAAATTTACTGACATTGGCTAAAAATCAAATAAGGAAAATTCTGAGGAAGAGGAACATAGCCAATTTAGGAGAATGTCCATATTTCAAAATAGCAACTAGCTTTACCTTCTTTACACATTATTTTTCACTTGCTTTTTAAACTGCTTTTTGTGAATTCCTAAGTTTGCAAATTGTCTGCAGTTGAGTTACATTCCTTCATAAATGGTGTGTGTGTGTGTGTGTGTGTGTGTGTGTGTGGTGTATGTACAGTTTAGATGCTGTGCTAATATGCTCCTTCAATCTTTATCCTTCTTTGGCTGCCACCCCAAGTTACCTCCTGTAACGCACTGGATGGTATTGCAGTATGTCTCAGAGGCACCCAGACTAACTAGAACTTACCGTCCATTCCCAGACACTTTGTAAAATTATTTTACCTACCCACTCTGTTTCTCATGTTCCACACAGTGGAAAATGTAGTAAACGTAAATTCTCCCTTTCACACCTTTGCTTCGTGGGGACCTGCACTCAGTGTGGGAGACTCTAGGACTATGTAAGAGAATTTTAGTACACTATTTGGCTACCTTATGAATCCAGTAGACCTTTGCGGCTGATCTGCATACCAGCTATGTCATGGTATGTGGAAAAATGAGACTGTATAACCATGTTAGAGTCCTTCCTTGGTGCCAAGAGGAATGAGAAACACAATATTATTGTCATAATTTAATTTTGAGTGTTTGATTTGAAAGATAGTACTATAATAATCATAACATCCAGGGATGGACCCAGCACGATAACAGGAGTCAGCAACTCCATCAGAATCTCTCGTATGGGTTAAAAGTATCTAGCACTTGGTCATTTCTGCTGCTTTCCAAGGCACATTATCAGGGACCTGGATCAAGACTGAAGAAGCTGAAACTCAAACTGAAATTCATTTGGGATGCCAGTATCACAAGCAGTGGCCTGATTGCTACTCCATAGCACTGGCCTGGAAGAGTGCATTATCTTTGCTGTTACTGAATATGTTTTCTTCATATTGGCTTATCAAGATGATGCCCATAACGGCTTTACAGATTAAGTTAGAGAGTTGCTTTAAATCCTATTTATCTTCTTATTATTTATTTATTTTTTGTACATAGAAACACAGAGACAGACAAAGCACATGAACTGCCACTGGCTGATTAACTCTCCAGATGCCTGCAGTAAAGTAGGGAGCTTGGGACTCCAACCGTGTTTCCTCTGTGGATGACAGGGACTCAAGTTCTTGAGCCATCACCTGTTTCCTGCAGGGATGTTCATTGGCTGGGAGCTGGAATCAGGAGCAGAACCTGCCATGGAACCCAAGATCCCTAATACAGGTGTGGACATCCTAACTGGAGTTTTAACTACTAGGCCAAACGCCTGCCCATAGAATGTTAGTTTTTAAGGACAAAATAATAAGATCCACAAGCTTGTTTTGATACTTTTTGTTCCAATAACATTTCCAGAACTCTCTCAATAATACAATTCTAAGGTTTGTTTTCAAGGTATTGATAAATTTCACTCATCAAAATAACACAAGACCATAGTTTCATAATTGTTTTTCAAAATGAAATAATAGGGTAATGGTAAATAAAACACTTTTCTACTGGAATATGACAGAAGCACAGCGATGATGGTTCACATGACAGTTTTCCCATGTGATGTGAAGTTGTATTTGCAGGACAACAACCTAGTTATGCTTTAATTTTGAAGCATTTGAAGGTACATATGTGCCTGAAAAAACATTGGTCAGAGTTCATTGTGGTTTTTCAGAGTGTTTGTGTTCCCCATCTTCATTTTTTTTAGTTTTAGTTTTCTTTTTAAGTGAAATCTAATACATGTTAAAAATTCAGTTCTAAAAATGCAGTAAGTAATAGTCTCTAAAAACTGAAACAATTACATTACTGCTGAGCGAGTGCTTGAAGAATGTAGGTTTAAACTGGGTATTATTTGCCTAACACACAGCAGAATCACCATTCTTTTAGTTAAAAAAAAAAGTGACATAAATGACATTATCATTGATGTGAATCAACCACTCAGCAAGTAATCATAGTAATTTAAGGAATACTAAGTAAGCTATAGTTTTTGAAGGTTTTTTTTTTCAATTTGTTACAACGAATGTAATAGTTTTGTTTTTTCAAGAAATGGTAATATATGGTAGTAACAACTTGAATGGGTACAAGGATAGGTGTATTTGTATTTTATACAAAATGAAATAGTATTAATTAAAAGTTTAAAGTAGCAGAAATGGCCATAATAGTATTTATTTTGTGGTAAATTTATTTTTAGTGGTATTATATATACATGGACGTATATATGTAGCTATCTTGTCATAGTCAAGGCGAAGGATTAGATAAAAAGTTTTCACTGAAATTCTCTAAGAGCAAAAAATGCCATTTTAATTTCAGCAAAAAATTGTTCAAATTATAATTTGAGGGATTATAAAATTTAAAAATCTTCAATATATCACTGAATTTTTAGTTCCTCAAGTTCTTTCAAAATTTGCCTAAAAATCCTTCCTCTGATTTGCAAATGCTGAGTAAAACAACACTGATTTTTGGTACATGAATACTTGTTCATTTATTTGTTCCTGTGACAACAGAAATTAGTGAGTTGTGGCACAGACATTGGGCATGGACTGCCTTGCTCTGAATTCCAAATTTGAAACTTAGGAACTCTGTAACCTTAATGTTATAGGAATTGGCAGTTGCCTTTGTCCCAGGGTGATGAAGAATTATGATATGGACAGCAAGTGGGTAAGGGTCAGGGCGGTGAGTAAAGGAAGTGAAAAGAGATGTTACTGAGAAGCAGGTCACTCTGTTGCCAGGAGGCGTCTCCAATACAAGCATCTACCAAGGTCTAGGATTGGGATTTTATGGGAATAGCATATGAATTGATCAATTCTTCTATATAGTTTTAATATACCAGGAAGCTCCTTTGATTTTTCTACGTCACTTTTCCATGTGTCTTGCAAAAATCTCTGTTAATACTCCTACCTCTTCACATTAGAGAGAAATTACTTACTTTTAGTGTAACCAGTTATCCTCATAATATCAAATGCATGATGCAGAGTACTAGCCTCACAGGGTTTAAGATGAAATGTTTTAGCAGACAAAAACCGTAAAGTCATTTGTTGCACTAAGCAAGTGTCCAGCAGGTGGTGGTTTTTATTAATAGTCAACAGATCATATAAGAATAAGAGGAAGTGATATTTATCAAGTGTATTGGAAGTGAACTGTTGTCTTCAATCTGCTGTTTTCCTTATCTAGTATACCTTATAGAAATCTTGAGGGATAAGGATTTCTTTCACTGTTTTTTTCAATTCAGGAAACAAATACAGAGAACCAGAATCTCTCTAGCCCATGGAATTACACTTCTCAATTATTTAAAACCCACATTACTCCATTTCCTCTTGTTGTCAGATTGGTTTTTCACTTCAGGAGCAGAAGCTGTGTGGGGTTCATCGATTCAATTTTCTCTGCTTTCTGTCATTTTCACAGAAAATACTAGATTTTATTGAGAGAAATCTCACTCTTGGTGCATTTGTCTGACTTACATTAATAGAATTCAAAGCCCGTAAGGCAAATAAAGAAAGTATGCAAAAAAATGATTGTCTATTTACTATTGAAGATTTACCTATTAAAATCAAAGTTACAGTGAGAGACAGGGACAGAGAGAGGGATCATCACATGATGAACTGATTCACTTTCAAGAGGACCACAATGGGCAGCACTGGGTCAGGCCAAAGGGGCAGGATCTGGCTCTCCCTTGTAAGTACAGGGGCTGAAACACGTGGACCATTACTTTTCCCAGATCAGTAGCAAGGAACTGGATAAGAAGCGTGTCATCTGCAACTCAAAACCGTTGCCATACAAGAGGCCTTTGTCACAGGACACTTTATACCACAAGTCTGGTCCCAGAGTCAGTAATTTATAATGACAGATCAGATCTATGTGACCCCTTGCTCATAGTGCAACACTGAGTTGCTAATTTTTTAAATCATTTTATCTTTTGGGGTATTGTGTGCCAGGGTCAGCACATACTGCTGATGAGTAAGATGTATCAAAAAATTATGATCCCTTTTTAAATAAATTTACAATTCAGTTTGAAAAGCACATTTAAAAACTGACAAACATATAAACAACAAAAAGTTTTAATGTGTGTTGTCAGAAGAAAAAAAAAACAAATGCTGTATAAAGAATGTTTATGGAACACAGCAGTGCAATTTTGAAATCTTTAAGGAAGTTCTTCTCAGGACAAGCGACATTAAAATGGGAAAGGGATCAGGAGGACAGTGTCCCGGGGAATAGGCAGGAAGTGCAACTGAAAAAAAAAGTGTCTCAGCTGCCTAGACAATTAGAATAATAGAGAATCACAGTTCACTTAAGTTATATATTGTCTGAGATAGGAGTAAATATATTAAATTGCTCTTAGAATTTTAATGGAGTTCAGGAAATAGAATACACTCCATGTAGTGATGCTGAGGAGCTTTTGTAAATGTTAACAAGAGCTGCTAGCCGTACTAAACAGGCAAACCAGATGGAGATACAACAGTGTTTAAACTGCCTTGTTTTAAACAATTTCTGTATTCCAGTGGCAGGAGTGAAGGGTTCTAAACTTTTCCATTGTGCTAATTAAGTCCACTGCGGTTGTTTCTTAATATCAAATCGTTGTCATGTCAGCATATGCAGTGATTATCTGAAGTTGTATGGTTTCCTCCAACTTTGTGCAGGATTCTAAAACCTTTGTCAAGAATAAGGATTGTGTGCTTTGGTTTCTTTGTTTTCATTGTTGTTCTTTATGTTGAAAAGGGAAAGGGGTGTAGAGACTAAAAGAAAGAAATTGAGAGAGACAAACAGATAATTGCTGGGACCAAGAAATGCATGTGAGTTTATCACTAAAGTGGCAGGATTCCAAAGTTTTAGCCATTACCACTGCTTCCTGAAGTTCACATTAACAGGCCACTGGTCAGGAGCCTGAGCTGGTAATCAAACCCAGGGATCCTGATGTGAGACAAGATCCCTTCTTAATGCTAGGTTTAATGCCTATTGTCAGAACTATGGCTGCTAAATGCCAGGGTAAAACTTCACTCTGGGGACCATATGGTTGCTTGTAAAGATAGCAAAGGTTAAATGTTAGAGAGGGCTCTCTTGTTTCATTGCCCTTTCAGGTTCCCCATCTCTTTTCAGTGGCAAGGATACTTCACATAGCTGTTTGTTCTAGACCCACATGCTTAGCAGTAAATATGTGTTATTTTTCAGCTGTACTTTAATGGACAAGTCAGCCGACTTTCTGCAGATGAAACAAGCTTTGTTCTCTGTGCTATACTTGAGAGCAGCATTAATTCAGGGGTCCACAACACCACCATCAATTTTGATAATTTGCTGAAAGAATTCACAGTAAACACAGACTTGTGATGATGTTAACTATTAATTATAGCAAAAGCATGTATATTTAAATTACACAAAGAGACAGGAATGCCAGAGTCCAGAATTCAAAGTGTGAAACTTCATTTGATGTGTTCCCTGTAGACAGCACTGTTTATTCATATTTTCATGACAATAAAATACAAGGAATATTGCCAACCGCAGAAGCTCTCTCATGAGTATTGAGAGCCTTCGTGTATTCATAGACACAAATTGAGTGTTTGCATAGGTGAACTTTAGTTTCCAGACTATCCCAGGGTCACGTTCGATGCCAGCAGGCAGTGAGCACTCATCGTAAGTCACATTAGGTGTCAGAATCATGTCTAATTCAAGGTCCCCTAGCTAAACAAAGACACTTTAATGAGGAAGCGTTCCAAGTGCTTTGAGACGGCTTCTCAGGAACTGAGAGCTAATACAACACCTGTCTGCATTCATTCTTCTCACAAATCCCAACTTTTGAAATTTTATCTTAATAAGTGATTATACATCTATTTGTACAGTATAATATAATGGTTTGATGTATGTTTATAATGTGGGAGAATTAATTCAGGATAATTCACAAATCTAGCACTTCACAGATTTATCATTTTCGATTGTGCTGAAAACAGTAATATCTTTCAGCAGTTCTGAAATAAGCAGGATACACATTAGCTGAGAGAAAGGGAGTGAAAGAATGCATTCCCTGAAAATGGTACTCAAAAGAGGGCAAGGGTGGCTACAGTTATAGTGGACAAAAGATTTTAGATGAAAAAGAAACAAAAATGCCATTGCATAGTGATGAAGGGGTCAGTATACAAGAGACTAAAATGCCTTTAAAATATATATGTGTGTGTGTATGTATACATTTATTAAAAATGTTTTCCTTCATAACCTGCAGTGGAGAATCCAGAAGGTTAACTCTTTAGAGTAAAATTTTGTTCCAGTATTTCTGACATTTAAAAATATGTTTATACAGGAAAGCTGAAAAACGCTTATTTTTAAATGTAATGTAAATGAGGGAAATGGTGACATGTGTTGATAATCATTTTTTCTAAACCTCTATAGTTGGACACTTCTAAGTGATGTAGTCACACTTTGATGTAACCAGTTGATTTATTAGTCTGTGATGTGAAGAACTTAGAGCCAATAATTCATGTAAAAGCTAGAGCTGAAGGGGAAAAAATAAAATCAAAGTAATGAAGGAAGCCCTGGACATAGTCGAGCACACGGAGTGAGAGTGACCCCGAGGTTGGCAGGGATCAGATCATACCACGATGTGCTAAGATGCATAGATTACCTTCAATGAGCAATGTGTCCTCCTTTGAGGATTTTTTTGGGGATTGATATGATCTAATTTACATTTGAAAATAATCTTGGGGCAGGCCTTTGGCCAGCTCTGAAGATACTGATTAAGATAACTGTACCCACATGGGAGTGCCTAAACTTGATATTCATTCAGCTCTGCTCTCTGACTCCAGTTTCTGGGTCATGAAGACTGATAGGCAGCAGTTTAGCTGTTGTTCAAGTAATTGGGTCCCTGAAGCTCATAGAGGCAAACTGGTTTATGTTCCTAGCTCTAGCATTTGGGGAGTGAATCAGCACATGACCTTTCTGTCTGCCAGTTAAATAAATAAATAAATAAATAAATAAATAAATAAATAAATAAATAAATATTAAAAAATTAAAGCAATTGATCTCATGCTTTATGCGTCCTAAGGAAAGCTTTTCTAGGCTAAGGATGATAACTGGAGCCTGTCATTATGTCTACTTGCTATTCTTGCTTTTTCACATTATTCCTTTTTATTTTCTAGATAGAATTGGCTTACTTTAATTTTCCAGGTTCAAGTTATTTATTACTCTACTTTCAAATGCTCTTTAGTCACTTCCCTAGTTAATACTTGGTTCATTTGTGAAAACAGAAAATTTAAGCTCTCTGCTCTCATAACTGGACCAGAATTTTCCCTCTCCTAAACCCTACATCAGTAATTGCTAGCTGATAGTTCCTGAGAAGCTTGCTTCTTGTGCCTTCTGTAGTCAGTTGTCTCCTGAGTTGCCTAATTCGGTCCTGTTGTATGCCAAGCAATTCATTTCTTTTTCTTTTCTTTTCTTTTTTTTTTTTTTTTTGCTTCCAGGATTCACTCTTGTAGTGTGCCAAACTAAGCCCCCAACAGATGTCTCTTTTTCAGATGCTGGGTAAAGTATTTTTGGCTGATCAGTTTTACTGGTCCCCAGGGTCTAGAGGATCTTTGACTTCTGCTTATCTTTAAAGCTTCTAAACACAAGTGTTCTATGAGAGCATCCAGATTAGTAATTAAGAAACGATCCATGGTCCAAAACCAAACCAACCATCAACATCTTGAGCTTGCACTGCCACAGGGGGAAATTGGGGAAATGGCTTGAGAACTCATGGAGAGTCAGTGTCTGCAGTGAGCTCTGCTAGTAACTTTGCAAAACTAGTGAGGCAAAGTAGTTGCCCTGGCAGACAAACGATGGGCACAGCTGCAAAATGCCCAGTCACCAGTGTAACAGGAGTTACACATATATGCCACCATTATGCATCCGTAAAGATGCCGAGTTCTCACTAGTAATTTCTTAGAGAATTTGATTGTAGTTATTGAAATATTTTAATCCTTGGGCTTTTAAGTATCCTACCCTGTATATTCCTGTTTATTAGTTTTCTAGAATTGGCTTGGGTTAAAACAATGCACATTTACATTTTCACTTTTCTGGAATTCAAGAGTCCAAAGTCAGTTTCTCTGCGCTTAATCAAGTTGCCCACAAGGTTGAACATTGTCTGAAGGCACAGACTTTGGGAGAATGCATCTTATTTCCTTCCACAACTACAATTTTTGGTCCTGAGATCTTTCTTCTCACGTGTCCTTTTTAGGAAATTAATTCTCTCTTTTCTCTAAATTATAAAGACCTTGGAATTCCACATGATATCCACTTAGCTAGTCCAAAATCAAACCCCCTCCACTTCAAAATCTTAATTTAGTCACATCTGGGTAGAGTTTTTGTCTTGTAAAGTGACATTCATGGTTCAAACAATTAAGTCCTGAAGCTCTAATGAAGTATATGCACCTATCATTAACTTCCTTGTGTCAATATTTGTACTGAGTCTTCATTAAGAGAAAGTATGTGAAAGGTTTACAGGCTTTAACCACATACATCAATAAATACTAATTTGGTCATTCTTTCATTTATTTTTAACTTTTAGTCCATTTATTTAACCATGGGAGTTATCTTGGAAATAAAGACAAAGTTTTGAATTCAGTCAAGACTTCTGCAGAATTGTTCAGCAGCTTAATTATTTCCTCTGGCCAACTTCTCCTTTGACCTGCAGTGGACATTCATTGTCCACACTTATTTTTGATTCCTTAAAAAAAACCTTGCAGACATTTGCCATTTAGTAAAATTGTGTCACATTGGCTCATAAAACGAATTTAACCCTTTTAAGAGAAATAAAACCCTTTCAAATTTATCAACCAACACACAAACAGTGCTGTTTATTAAAAATATTTGCTTCAAGAGAATGAAGCTTGCATTCAGTTGAAAAAGGAAAATGAAATTGTATCTTCAGGTAATTGAAATATCCTGTGTAAAACTCATTTATCAGTGATTTTCATACATGAAACAGAAGGAGGAGTATAGACTGCTCGTTAAAGGGAACACGGAGAAAAGTGTGGGAAGCATAAAGGGACTCCACAATAGGTAGCACACAAGTGTGGGAACTGAGCCTAGGGCCTGGAAGAGACAGTAGGGAGCATTTATGGGGGCCTGGGGATGACCAACTGATGGGAGCTGATATCTTGGTGAAGGTACAACAGCAAGCCTAAATATACCTCAGGGCAGAAGCCAGAACAATTAAAATATGTGATTCCCAGTTTTGTCCTTCTCAAATCTCCTGTGGGTGTTTTGATTTGATTGGAACTAATGTAAAGCCAAAGGCATTGGTGCTCCTTTGTGTAGTCTTTCCATCCATACACTGAGCAACGTTAGTGAATAATAGAGGGCAGATGCCAAGAGTCAACACATTGACCTAAGACACAGTGAGTTTTAGAATCCAAGGGTTAGGGCTCCTGCCCCTATTTCTTGGTTCTGTCTCCTTATGTCTCATGATATGCATGAATTTTCTACATTTTATAGGATTGGGCATGTGAGCTAAAGAGAATTTATCTTCTAACATTCTTTTTAGAGCTTTACCAGGATTCAAACCAAGGAATTTTTGATCCAAAATAAGTACATATATAGGAACAATTGGAGAAGTGGTGCTGCAGATATTATTGTTTTTCTGTGTTTGTGACTTGTATGTAGATTAAGTAAAACTGGTGGCTCATGTGTTTTATGATTTCTGAAGAATTAGCATTTCTGTTTACAAAATATCTTCCCTACTGACCTATTATTGTGCATGAGACTTCCAAAGTGCTCTTTGCTATGAATTTTTTGCGGGTTTTTTGTAGCTTTATGCAGTCGAACACAGTGCCAAAAAACATTAAGAAAGTGTGATGATGTTTTCAAACTACCATATTTTATTGACTTTCAGTAGACTCATTTGTTTTTTTCCTACCAAAAAGTGAAATCCTAAAAGGTGTGGATTAAGGCACAATAGTGTTTTGGAAGTAGAGTGAAAAAGAAAAAGAGATCAGAGATGTTGTTTAGTCAAAAGAGAAAATTCAGTTATATTAATAGCAACTCTAAGTTCTTTAAGTTTGAAATTGCAAAAAATATGCCATATTGATTTTCAATAAACATTAATTTGTATATATTATAAAATAATTGTTTATGAATGCTAAGCTTTATGCAGTGTATTTCAAAAGGTGTTCTGGGACAAATATAATGGTACACTGAGTTAAACCAGCACTAGGGATGTCCTCATCCAATATCAGTGTCCAGTGTCAAGTCTCACCTTTACTTGGTATCTGTTTTGCATCTAAAGTGCCTGGAGGCAGCTGAAAATGGCTCAAGTACTTGGGCAAGTCTGCCTCTGTGTGAGCCCAGTGCAGAATCCCTGACTCCTAACCTGGCCTATCCCCTGTGGTCACAGGAATTTAGAGTATACATCAATAAATGGAAGTGTTCTTTCTCTTTCTTTTCCTCTCCCCTGCCTGCCCTCCCTACTCTCATTGACTCCTTTTTTTCTGTCATCTTCTATTTGAAATACACAGATAAATTAAAAAAAAAATCATCATGAACACAGCATCATTGTTAACCCAGAATGATTTTTGTAATTAGAAAATTTGGAGGGGGATGGTTGATGGCTTTAGCCACCAGTATCCCATATGGACACCACTTTTGATCCAGCTTCCTGCTTATAATTTTGGAAAGCAATAGAAGACAGACAAAGCCTTGGAACCTTGCACCAACAGGAGAAATTAGGAAGAAGTTCCTGGCTTTGGATTGTATCAGCTCTGGCCATTGTGGTAATTTGAGGTGTAAACCAGTGGACATAAGTTCTTTCTCTCTGTCTCTCCTTCTCTATAAATCTGCCTGTTTTTAAAAAGTAAAGCTTAAAAAAACTTTGAAATTAACATTCAAAACAGATTACTAGTTAAAAATGCATTATTTGACATCATAGTATTTTTATTGATATAATGCAAAGCATGGAAAAATGCTAACTTAAAATATATGAGAAAAGTATTATCGAAGTTGAATTACTATCTTATTAGACCAACATAAAGTATATCTTGAGCATAAAAAGTCTACATGAATGTCATACATAATATTAACATTGGTTGTGCAAAATCAGGAGTATGACTTTTTCTTTAAAGATTTGTTTATTTTTATTGCAAATTCAGATATACAGAGGGGAGGAGAGACAGAGAGGAAGATCTTCTGTCCATTGATTCACTTCCCAAGTGACTACAGCGGCCATTGCTGTGCCAATCCAAAGCCAGGTGCTCCCTCTGGGTCTCCCACACAGATGCAGAATCCCAAGGCTTTGGGCCGTCCTTGACTGCTTTTCCAGGCCACAAGCAGGGAGCTGGATGGGAAGCAGGACTGCCGGGATTAGAATTGGTGCCCATATAGAATCCTGTCATGTGCAATGGGAAGACTTCAGCCATTAGACCCAGAAATATGACTTTTGTTTTTGTTTACTTTACCTCTAAGAATTTTTTGAATTATCAATAATATGCTTTTGTAAGTTTTTATTAAAAAAATAACTGTAATATGCTAGAACATATTATTTATCTTTGTGTTCTTGTAGTCTTTTATAATATATTCTCAAATGAAATGATTGCCATGTCCCGCTAGCTTTGTGTCTGTTGCCCAGAAGTTATTTGCTATTGTGACCAATGATTCATAAATTTGGCTATTTTTGAATTGGCTGCGATTCTTGTGGGCTTCTGATCCAGGATTCCATCATTCAATGATGAAAACTGCTCGCAATAATTCTTAACAGATTACATGTCTTGTTACATGTTTTGCTTCTTGGAAGAGGATCAGTGGAAGGGAGTTTTGTAGCAATCATTCCTCAACTGTGTGTAGGCTTACTGACTGCTGAGGCAGAAAATGTAGTCAATGATAAGAGATGTCTCCCATAATGCCATCGGCATCCGTGTAGATTCATGGATAAATGCTCAAGCATGACTTTAGGATAGGTTAAAAGGGAGTAAATTCATTAGGCTCATCAACTTTACTTCATGAGTAATGGAAGTAATTCAGACAACACATTTGTAAGACTTGCCATGCTCTATGGTTCATATATTTTGAGTTGTAGGGAGGTAAATATCTGCAAGATGTCTGAGAGGAATAAAAGGTAACACAAAGAAAAGCCTGTATTAACATATTTGGTAAGTTATTCTTAACACATGGGGGCTAGAACTGATATAGAAGTACATGTTGAAAAGCAGTGTACACATCTTTTTACATAGATGCTTGTGGCATAGTTTCTCATTAGCTTAAACTCTTACTGGATTCTCCTGAATTCATGTAGCTGGCTAATAAGATTTTTTCCAAATAGATTATTGGTATTATTTTTAAATTTTAGATGATGTTTACATAATTGATCAGGGTGGGAAGGATCTAGAATTAGGGAGAATTAGGTGTGATCATTGTTTCCAAACTCTATTTCTTCTTTCCATTTCTGGGGGTAAGGGAGAGATAAGGAGTTTTGCAGAATAGATGCATATTATCTTGATATAATTATATTTGTTTATTTTGTATTTGATTGCTTTGCTTCTTGCGTTCATATTTTCATGAGCTATTGTTTTGTTGTAAGCTGTAAGAAAAGTCAACACTTGTGGAAAGTGAGAATAGCATTAGTTATAATGGCAAAGTTTTTTCTATTAGGAAAAAAATAGTGAATCTGACATGACAGTTTTAGAAGTACAATTCAGTAGCAGTCATGTCATGCATATGTGCCACTTTAATTATAAATCACATTTTGGGCTGGCAATGTGGAATAGCAATTCCTGTAGGCCTTAAAACAAGAATTCCAGTTTCAAATATTCCACTTCTTATCCTGGGAAAACAGCAGAGGGTCACCTAAGTGCTTGGGGCCCAGCCTCCAACTTGGAACTGGAAGCAAGGTTCCTGGTTTGGCCTGGTCCAGCCTCTGCTCTTCTGGCCACTTGAGACTTGAGTCAACAAATATTGAACCTCTCTTCTTTCTCTCTCTCTTTACCCTCTCTTTCTCTGTCTCTACCCCCTCTCTCTGTTTCTCTACCTTCTCTCTTTCTCTGGCCCCCGTGTCTGTAACTCCCCTTTTGTAAATTGCCTTTGAGTAACTAAATAAATCTTTTAAAATATTCAATATATTCACTTCACTCCCCAAGTGAGCACAGTGGCTGGAGCTGAGCCAATTCGAAGGCAGGAGCCGGGAGCCCAGAGCCTCTTCTGGGTCTCCCATGCAGGTGCAGGGTCCCAAAGCCGGCTTTGGGCCGTCCTTGAGTGCTTTCCCAGGCCACAAGCAGGAAGCTGGATGGGAAGCAGGGCTGCCAGAATTAGAACTGGTACCCATATGGGATCCCAGCACGTAAAGGCAACGACTTTAACAACTGTGTTATTGCACCGGGCCCTCTTACTGATTTTTAAAAGTAGTATATCTTTTTGGATTTTTCCTTTGCCTTCCATGAAAAAATAACTAAAATTTAATTCCCTATTTTGTTTCTTTCTTGTAAATCTTGTTTTTTTCTTACTTGACTTATTCTCACTAGATTAAAAGTATTTGAAAGTAGACATATGTTCCTGGCATACTTAACTGAGCAGTTATTTCTGTCTTCTGCTAATATTGGATTGTATTTATTGTTGATAAACTTTCAAATTTAGTATCAAGCCTGAGTAAGCTGTTATTCTGATCTAGCTAAATTGTTTCAAATATTTGTTTTTATAAAACTTACCTAGCTCAAGACCAAAGATTAATGACCATCTGTAATGTCATTTGAGATACAGAAAAAAAAAAATTGATGTCTAAATAACTGGTTTTTCTACTGATTTAATTTTGTTTAGGTAAATTCCCAGGCATGGGATGAATTAATGACCTGGGAGATCTATTTTCAGATCACTGTAGAATTACCGAAATGTCCCACATGGTAGTTATGCTAGTTGACATTCCCACCGACAGTGGATGGGGTTACATTCTTCCCCCACCCTATACGTTCACCAGAATTTCTTTTTCCAGTCTTTTAAAAATTATATCCATTCTAACTGGGATGAAGTAAAACCTCATTTATGGTTCTTATTTGGATTTCTCTAATGGCTACTAATGACTAGGTATCCCGTGTATTGTTTTCATGTGTTTGTTGACCATTCATACTTCATAGTTTTAAAGTTGCTGGTTCATGTCGTTCACCTGTTTCTGACCTGGATTGCTTGTTTTGTTGTTGAGCTTCTTTAACACTTTAGAGATTCTGAATATTAATTCTCTTTTAGTTGCATGAATTTGCAATTTTTTTTTTTTTACCCATTCTCTTTGGTGCCTGTTCACTTTGACAATTTCCTGTGCTGGGCTTTATGTCTCTTAGGTTTATGTAATCTCATCTGGTTATTGTTAACTGCCTATGCTTCTGAGGTATTTCCCAAGAAGGGTTTGCTTATGCTCAGGTGTTTCATTATTTCCCCAATATTTTCCTACAGTAATTAGATGATCTTAAGTCATGGATTTATATCCTTAATCAATTTGGAATTTATTTTGATTTTTTTTTTTAGAAAGTGTTAGGTAAAGTCTTGTTTCATATTTCTTTACACAAAGATCCAATTTCCCTAGCAGTGTTTCTTTAAAAGTTTGCCCTCTCTCCCAGGGTTAATTTCAGTTAACTTGTAAAAAAATAGTTGAATGTGGATTTGTAGGTACATTTCTGGAGTTTCTATTCAAAATATTTTTTTGCCTAATGAACTGTTTTGTGAATGAATTTGCTTCAGAGTTACTGGTACTAATGCAGAGTTTTAAAATGTTGATCTTCTTCAACATTTTTTACACGGGGGGAAATATGCACCTGACAGGTGTCATAACTTAAGTATAATCACCAAACATTTTTGTCAAGAAATGAAACTTACTGTGTATTATGTGTTTAGCAAACTAAGCAGGTGATGCTTAGGCTTATAGTCAAAGTCTATTGTTCATATTGCTTTCACCAGTGATTCTGCTTTGTATTCACTCAAAAATATGTCACAAAAAGAGTATATCAGAACATTGTAATAAACATAGGCATTTTTAATTTTGTAAAGATATAAAAAAATTTATATCCAGATATGCCAATGACTAAATTTATCAAACTGTTGTTTTGTGCGTTTTCATTTATCTGTTTATATTGATTTATGGATTAAAGGAACATATATCATGTTTGCCATATTCTCACAGTCAGGTATTTAATGACCAATGTCTGGCATTCCACATGTTTGGTGCTTAGTAGATAGTAATTATATCTATTCATATTTAATAGGGTTGCTGTATAAACTCAATCATTACTTGAAATTATAAATCTATATTTATATTCTTTATCCCCCATTACCTTGATGCATTGTTTTCTTCAAAGAGATTATTAATTTTCTTTTTCATTTCTTCAGTGACACATTGGTCATTCAGTATATGCTATTTAACTTCATGTTATTGTTATTTTCTATTTTTCTTCCTGTTGTTGATTCTGTTTTATTCCTTTTCATTTATGGGGATGTATAGTAACTCTGTAACAGAGACTATTTTATTGAGATGTGAAGATACAATGTAGTTTGCATCAAGCTTCCAGAAGCATATCTTTAAGTGACTATACTTATTGTTTATTTGCAGTTATATATACATTTTGGTTGAAACAACTCAAAAGTATAAAATATATGCACAACTGAAAAATATCATTTTTCATTTTAATTTTCATATCATAGAATGTCTTTTCTGTTATTGCTTTACTAATTGTTGGAATTGCTTAAGAATATTTGTACCAGCGCTGACACTGTGATGTGTTGGGCTAAGGCATTGTTTGTGACTCTGTTGTTTCCTTACAGAGTCCTGGCTACTCTGCTTCTTGTCCAGCCCCCAGGTCACGTGCCTGGGAAGAGATCAGAAGGTGGCCCATGTAATTGCTTACCTGCTACCCATGTGTAAAGACCCTGATTGAATCCTTGGTTCCAGGCTTTAGCCTGGCTGATGCTTGATTGTTTCACCCTTTGGGGCAGAAATCAGTTTAAAGATGTGTCTCTGTATCTGTTTCTGCTTCAAATGAACGAATGCATTTTTGAAACGTGTCACATAGAACTGATTGTTTCAATGTTATTATTAAGGTTAACTTTCTGTTGATAACTTCTGTCCATGAATAATTTGACAGAAAGTATGCTCTCTGCATTTTAAAATCAAACGAAAGTAACTATACACATTTTCCCCTCCTAAATAGTATAGGTCTCATTTGCTAGAATCAGAGTTTAATATTCATTTGAAGTTGTAGCTCTCTTTAGAAACTTACAGTTCCTGGCCATTGATTGTGGTCTCTTCAGGTGGTGCAGTTACTCATCCTTGGAGAAAATGTTGACAGCAAATGAGAGTAAATTAACTTTATGAGCCTGAATTCAGCAGACATAGTACGTTCATGCATGTGTTGATATTGAAGGCCAAGACATTGACATACGTTTATAGTTATCTTTAATTTTGTTCTGAAATCAAGAGTCAGTGGAGCATGATAGTTTAAATACTCCATTTGTTCTTGGAAATTGTAGGCAATAGGCAATCACAAATTTAACACTCAGTAATCACTGTATTGTATTTTGTAAAGAAACCTATTACCAATATGCTGTGTAGAAATCAGGGAAAACTGATTATCTGCATTATAGAATTACTTTATATTCTTTCTACTGCAGTAATGATAGAATAGTAACTTCTGAGAGAACTATGTTGATTTTACTTAAACTGGAAAAAAACATTTGTAAATACTACATAAATTCTTTTGGTGTGCTATGGTATCAGTTCAGTGATATCTCAAGCAACATTTGTCTTCATTAAAATATATTCCATATTTTCATGTCTTGCTGTGAAAGATTACTACATATAACACATCCATCAGACAGAATAGGGTAGTATAATCAGGCATATTGTCTCAATTTAAAGAAAAAATCACATGGATGAATGGTTTAAGAAACTAAATTATCTTGGTAGATACATATAATTTAAACAGACATCGGTACAAAATTATTCATCTTTTAATTTGTTATTCCTATCCGAATGGCTCTTGCAAAGGATTTAAGTTGAATTTGAACATAAAGTATTTATACCATAAGACAGCTAAAGAAGAAAACACAGAAATGGAAAGGGAACATAGAGTGTTAACAAGTGTAGCGATATAATTTCTGTGATTTAGCAAGAAATTCTTCTCTACTCTCTTATTAGCCAATGCTAAAGATGAGCCTGTCAGATGAAATTGTTCTCTCTGATTAAAATAATTGGCATGCCAGTTTTTGCGGATCAAGCTTCATTTGAAAACAAATTACTTATGAATCTTATACAATAGACCCTGAATATTAAGTGACTGCCTTTTAAAGGTCTTGTTTGTGTGGTTGAAGAAGACAGAAAGAGAAAGGGTGGCAGAGATAGAGACAGAGTGCTTCTATCTACTGGTTTCTTCCCCAAATGCCTGAAACAGTCAGAACTAGAGTGGGCGAGGGCCAGGACCTGGCACTCAATCCAAGTCTTCTATGAGGACGGTGAAAATAGAGTGAACCATCACCTCCATGCCGCTGGGTCTGCATTCACAGAACAAGAGACTTAGGAGCAAGGGTTGGATCCTGACTCAGAACTTTGATGTAGAATATAGGCATTTTAACTACAAGTCTTAAACCTAGTGCTAATGATGCTTTTTAATTATGACTTTGCTTTTGATCTTCTCCATGTCCCAAGGACACAGATAGTATTCTATGAATTGTCATTCATAGTATTATTTTTCTTTTCTAACTTTTCCAAATTTGTTTTCTGCGTAGTCTTAAATTTTGACTTCTTAGAATGTAAATGATTTATTGACTTTCTATTAAGAGAATGGGAAGAGAAATAAACTGATGTTTTTGTTTGTTTTTTCTTTTTTTAACTTGAGAAAGCAATAGACCTTATAGAAGAAATAATCACTCTTACAAAATCTGATGTCCCATTAACAGCAGCTCATTTCTAGTACAATAAAATGAAATTGGCTTTCAGCAGAGTACAGAAGAGGTCGCCTGATTGCTGCTCCTCATTATGTGTAGAACTTCCTAGGCACACTAGTATTCCACTTGACAGAAACTGAAATCTCCTGTCACTTAATGGTGAGGATACATTCTGACAGTTACATAATTGGGATATTTTTATATAAACAAAAATATGTGTATACTCAAACCTAGATGGTATAGATCAGTCTCATGCAAGTGCCTTCTTAATACAGTCAAAAATGCAATAGCAATCTGTGTCAGACTACTCCCAAGGTGACAGAGAACACAAATTAACAGTAAATTATTTAAGCTTTTAGAACATAGAGCAGTAAACTGAAAAACATAGATTCATAAGCCAGTTACATGGTTGTTGAGAACTATGTAGTATGATTACTTTATGTGGTATTATTTTATGACTGGCTATAGATTATGATGTGTTACACCAGCATCATTGTAAAATATGTGCATGGTGGGTTGCACTTTGTCATCATGACAGCTACACTATCATAGGCAAGAGAGAGATTTCAATTGTATTATAATCTTATGGGGCCACATCGCATATGCAGTCCATAGTTGAAGAAACGAGTTTTATATAGTACATGACTGCATATCATGACTTTGGTGATCACTCTCAACAGCAGGTCAAGAAACTTTAAATGTGGGTGGTTTGGGGCACCAATTATAATCCTGGCAGTTCCACTTCCCATCCAGCTCCCTGCTTGAGGCCTGGAAAAGTAGTAGAGGACAGCCCAAAGCCTTGGGACCCTGCACCTGTGTGGGAGACCTGGAAGAAACTCCTGACTTCAGATTGACTCAGCTCCAGCCGTTGCGGCTGCGTAGAAGTGAATCAACATTTGGAATATCTTTCTCTCTCTCTCACAACCTCTCTGTATATATGCCTTTTAAATAAAAAGAAATAAATCTTAAAAAAAAAAAGTGGGCGGCTTTTTAGTGTGTGTGTGTGTGGGAGGGATAGTCTCCTAAACTCAGAAAGATAATGATTTTCTAAAACATTAATATAAGCATATACTACATTGAAAATCAAGATCTGATGTACAACTATATCTAAATTTGTTTTCATGCTGATGTTGATGCAATTTGTATCCCAGTTCCTCTTTTCTTTTAGATTCTTCTCTTTCTCACCTTGACAAGTCCTTACAATTGTAAGTTTTCTTTTCTTTCTTTCTTTATTTGTATATGTAGATTCTATTCAAATTACTCAATAACATTTGTAGGTATCTAAGGCCACTTCAATTTAGAATTTCTATAATCGGAGACAAAAAAAGATGGCCGACCTCAAGGAGCTGGTATAAGGTGGAGAACAAAGAGAGAAGGACCGATCCAGCAGAGGAACAAACCAGGAGACATAGAATTTCTATAATCATTTTGAATGTAATTCCTTCAAGCAGTGATTCCTTAATCCTAAGACCCTATCAGCTATGGTCCTCTTTTTCCTGGTCACCTGATAGAAAAATGCTCATGTGTGTCTGCTTTTTCATTGTCTTTGTATAGTTATAAACAGTTTGACATTATGTGGGAGTTTCAGTATGCACTTGGTGACATTGTAACATTTACTCATCATTGCCTTCTAATCCATTGGTCTTCCTGTGCGCCTCATCTGATATAATCTGCCTGTATCTTTTGGAGTGTCTTATCATTGTGGCTTTTATCGTTTCACACAAGTATTCAAAAATAGCTTGCTAGAAATTGCCCAGTTCCCTGTTGCATGATCAGCCATTTGTGATGAAAAAAAAAGGCATCCAAACGTATTTCCTTCAAACTTTAAATAACAGTATGATGTTTCTGTTGATCAGTTCTGATTCCAGTTGCCAAAAATAATAAAGTTTGAAACCCATGTATACTATAATATACCTTCAATTCTATGTTACCCTGTGCTCTATGAATAACTTTTGCTACCCTGGTTATGATCAGAGACATCCCGTCTCTAAGACATAAATGAAGAAATCCACATAGCTAACAGGTCCACCAGACATAAAAATCTAGAAAAGAATGTTTGATATTTATTGCAATAAAATATTAATGAGTTTCCGTAAGACAGATGTGTTTTAAGTCAGATGTGTCAATGCTGATAGAAATTGGTTAGATGAGCGTTAGTCGGTCATACATTGGTTTCCAGTAGTGAGTCAGCCAAACTAAAGAAGCGATAGATAACATTTTCCCTGTAAGGACCAGGTATCTTGATAAATTAAAAAAGGAAAGCCTTTTGATTTGATAGCAATCTGTTGTTTTGCATCTTGTATATTGCACAATGAGAAAACTCCTTCATTATCAAGTAAATATATATACATATCTTATAACCTCTTACACTCAAGGTGTTCATTCTGTTATGGAAATAAAATTAATTGAATCACAATGAGATTTGGGTTTTAATTTTTCATTTTTGAATCCCATTCTCAATTTTCTGTAACTCTTCCATGATATTGCTGACTTTTTGCTGATGTACCTTTCTGTATTTAATATTGCCCTTTTAGAAAACAATATGTATTTGTTGCAAATTACTGTTTGCATGAAGCTACTTCACTTAATAATCATTGCCACTTTCCTATACCTACAACCATAAACATCCATTCTTGTTCTAAAATTGAGTAATAAAATTTGTATGTATTTTCATATATAGTGTAACATCTGAAATATATACAGTATGACAATGGTTGTAGATGTAGTCAACCATTAAATTGAACTGATTAACACACTTATTGCTTCCCACACCCAATTAGTTAGTGATTTGCACGATTTAAACTGGCACCAGGGTAGGCCTGGAAGTTTAGAATGAGTCTGAATTCAGATTGGATTGTACTAAGAGGGGTCTGTTAGTTACTTCTGTCTTCTTTCATTCTTTCAGAGTTGTTTTTACTGTTTCAAAAATCCACATATATATATATATATATATGGCTATATATATATTGAAAATCTATATATATATCCACATGCATATATATATATGGTTGTCTATAATGTTTAAATCAGTCCTTGTAACTGCTATCATGTAAAGAGAGTTAATATCATTTTACAGAAGAGAACATTAAACAGAGGATTACAGATACGGTGGAGAGTACCACAGCCAGAATTCGAAGCCAGCCAGTTCACACTTAACGATTTCCACAATAATTCCCAGTTGAAAAAGTATTGAGAGTAGCCAATTAGAAGGCAGAGTTTTATTCTTTCAGTATAGAATCCATACATGTAATTTCTGCCTAATATTCATTGACCAAGACACATGATGAAAAAAGGGTTGGGAGGTATTGATTTCTGTTTCCCGATAGAGAAGAAATGATTTGGTGTGCATGAATAGCATCGTCGCTCTCATATATTTTGTGGAACATTCCCCAAAATCCATCCCTGATGCACTGTTAGATCTTTTCTGTTCCCTTTAGTCCCTATGTCCAGGTATTAGTGGAAGTCAGCTTAATTGAACGCTAATAGCTCATTATCAAGAAAAATGTGTCAGGTTTGCTACCAGTTGTGGATAAAGCCATGTTTCAACATTTCATTCTTTGAAACACAAAGATGGAGCTTGCCAATGTACCTCTTTCCCTGTGTCTCTACTTTGACCTGGAAATGTTTATTTTGGACTTTCTTGTCCTCTACCTAGACCTTTAAGGATTTATTGGATTAAAAATAAAATGTGCTAATGAATTCAAGTAAGTGTTGGAGACAACAGTATGAGTTACTTGAAGTTTCCAGGTACTTTGAAGAAAGCTATCTTGCTGATATTCTTTCTTATACTACCTTAGGTTTATTACAGAGAAGAGCACTTTTTTTCCCCCTACAGATTATATGCACCTAAGATTTTAAGTGTAAGAGGTTGAGTAAAATAATGACTTTATTAAATGCCTAAGTCATTATATATAATTTTCAAATTAATACAGCAAAAGTGTCATCATAGGAAAAATGAACTGAGACTCAGAGAAATGCAAGTATAATTCCTATTTATATCCTATTATGTATTTCTGATTAAGCCAGAGTTTGTGTGTGCATATATATGTATATATATATATATTTATCACATGGAATTATAATAAAAATTCTATAGGACCTTTCTTTCGTACTTATTCTCACTTGTGGCACTTAAATAAAAAGAACTTATTTTTTCACTGCTATGAAGTGATGCGGGCTTAGATGAAACTTGTTACATAGTTGTATGCCAACATTCTCATGATATTTCTTGCTCATATTCTAGCTGACATCTTGGGTATAAATAGTTACATCTGTCTTGGCACTTAAATAATGATACATATGATCCAATTCATAACAGATTTTGGAAAATATTCTCATTTAATACAGTTACAGGGAAACATGAACTAAAATAAAGCCACACATGCCATATGGGTAGCAATTACCAAATAACTCAAATGTAATTTCATTTTTGGACTAGAATGTAAGAAAAACACTCTAATTTTTTCTGGCTTTTTAAGTGGCTAATATGAATATCAGTAAAGTTATCCACCTCATTTTATGGTTGAAATCTCTCCTTCATCAGGGAAAGCTTTTTGGCTTCCAAGTCACATTTTTGTTTTTGCGGATCTTCAGTTCCTCTGTTAGATGTCCTTGCTAACATCTCCTCTTGCTTTGCTCGCTATTTAAAATTCACCCTCACACTGGTTTTTTCTTTTTCTTTTTTGGCTCTTTGAGCACTTTGTTTCACTAACGCCCAACAGTGACTATTTCTCTAACATTGACTATTTCTGTATTTGTACACCTAACTTACAAATTTACTGAAACTGGATAAATAGATGGATAGATTATAGGTGTAGACACAGCTTTCTCTATGGTATATCCACTTCAGTGACTTGCATTCATCTTAAATTTGTGTGCCAAACAAGTTAGTTTTCTTTTTAAAGTCACATATACTCTTCTTTTGCCTTAGAGCTAAGCACAATAAAGCCATCTAATTATTAATGCAAGGGATTTAGATATCATTCATTCTCATTTCCAGGACAACAAAGCAATGCTTAAATCAGTTTTAATGGTCTGGTAGCAACTATCAAATGTACATTTTTTCTTCAAACCTTACTGTCACTTTAGATAATCAGAATTTCTCTTTAACCATTGCTATTGCTTCCCGTTACTTTATTATACATGGAGATCTTCATAAAGTTTATGAAAAAGTGTATTACAAAAACTTATACTTGGGTTTTAAAATTTGTATCAGAGTCTTTTTCAAAAGAGTTAATTTTTTACATTTATTTGAAAACAAGATGGTGAGAAGTATCTGGGCTGGAGCCTGAAATGATGTGAATCTCTCACACGTGTGGTAGAGATCCCAGTCATGGACCATCATGTTCTGCTGCACCTTAGCAGGAAGCAGACACAGCAGCAGAGGTGACGCTCAAACCCAGGCACGGAGATACGCGTGCATCTGAGGTGTGGCTTAACATACTGAAGCCCATCACCTACCCCTAGGTAACTTTTTGATTAAACTAGTTCCACAATCTGTTAGAAATCCTTTAGTACATCTACATTAAAGAAAGACTTTGGAAACTACAGAACAATAGAAGAGCAGGCAAATTGAGCAAAATGGAGGATTTAGGAAGAGATTCAGGCTGTTCCAGATACAGACCTTTGGCCTGTCAATTAAAAGATATAATCACATATCAAAATCTCTGTGTTTAATACTGTCTGTAGCTTCCTGCTACATATTTTTTCTAACACATCCCCAGGAAACAATGGTCATCCTCCAAGTAACTGAGTTCCTGCTACTTTTGTCGGACACCTGAATTGTGTATATTTTAGGTATTCTAATGTAATTCGCTTGATTTACACATTATTGAATGCACACAAATCCAGAAACATTTTGTATACTATACACATACTTTTTACTTTTCACTTTGGAAAATAAATAGAAAATAGAAACTTTTTCCATTATAAAAAGTAGTAATTTTACTATATGAAGTAAATTACTTAACTTTAAATAAAATTTTTAAGGAGTTGACACAATTGACTCCTCCTTGGTAAAAATAAAAATACCAGTGATTACTATTATGTCAGAAGTTAATTCTAATTAAATTAAATATACAATTGTGGTAACAAAGGAAAAGAAAATGAGCATACTTTCATAATTTGGTAGGAAAATTACTACCAATCATGAAATTTAGCTTGCAATCTTAAACTAAACAGTTGATATATTTAACTACATAGGTGTTATAAATGTTTAGTGAAAGACAATGCAAAAACTACACATAAGCATAGAGCTACAAGTTCATGTGTTTTGCATAAAAGGCAAATTTTATTGTCATGATGCATATGAAAACTAAAATAAATATTGAGTAACCAAATATAGTTGTTAAAAATATAGATAAATCAGTTGCAGTACTAAGACACAAATAAACCAAAGCAGTAAGGAGAGTAAGGAGCACATGTGTACACCTACACACTAACGCACATACACACACTTAATTTCTTCTTAAGAAAAAAGAGAAACGAGTAAGATACTGTTTTCCTCCAAATTTAAAAACTGAAATGTGATCGTGTGCAGTGTTGTCAAGGGGTGAAGTAAATCATCATTGGTGTTCGGTGTGATGAAAATGCAAATGGCTGCTTGAGTGGACGACTGATTTTCTAGCCATTTAGAATTGTAAAACTCTGCATATAACATTCAAGAAATAATGAGTGTGTAAAAATAGATTTATTCATACAGAGCAATATTAATTTTAGCAATGTAATGGGGGTGGGGGATTAGCCATCCATGGGAGATTGATCAACAATTATATCTATGTCATTGTGTCTAAACTATCCATTAAAATCAGAGCCAGATGTCTCAACATGAAACGGCAACCAGCATATTTTAGAAGTGTGAGAAGTAATTTGCAGGACTCAGTGGGTAATATGGCATCTATTTAGGCAGTCAAAACAGGGAAAGACTCCTCATAGTCAAAGGAAACATCATAGAAGATTAATTACACATGGTTAACAATGCTAACTTTGAAAATAACATTTGAGTTGGGTAGACATGAGAAATACTGAAGAAATGCTTTTAGTTTTTCTGTTGTACTGTTCGCAATATTTGAATCTTTAAGTATTAAATATGTATAATTTATATTTCCAAACAAAAGATAAATAGATGGTGCAGAATTATATTAAAACATTTTTCATCATCATCAGGTCTCCTTTGGATATAATGAAAGTTGAAAGCACGGCCAGTGTTTGGGTAATGGGTTCCAGGCCTAGAACTTTTTTTTTTAAATACTTTTTGAAACATTTATTATTATTATTATTATTATTATTATTATTATTATTATTATTTTGGAAAGTCAGATATACAGAGAGGAGGAGACACAGAGAGGAAGATCTTCCATCTGCTGGCTCACTTACCATTTGGCCGCAATAGTTGGAGCTAAGCCAATCCGAAGAGAAGCCAGGAGCTTCTTTTGGGCCCCCCATGCAGGTGCAGCCTCCTAAGGTGTTTGGCCATCTTCTGTTGCTTTCCCAGGCCACATGCAGTGAGCTATATGGGAAGCAGGGCTGCCAGGATTACAACTGGCGCCCATATGAGATACTCTCAAGTCCAAGGCCAGGACTTTAGCCACTATGCCAACAAGCTGGGCCCCTAGGCCTGCAACTTCTTTTTGCCAACATCCTGCTAGTGGAGACTGGGAGAAAACAGCTATCGCTCAAGCTGTTTGGTCCCTGCCCCTGACATGAGAGACCTGGATTGCGTTCCTGGCTCTCAAACTTCATTGTTCATTTGGTGAGTGACCTGGTTGGTGGGGAAACTGTATTTCTTACTTTGAAAAGCAGTTAGAAATTTAAAACATTTAAATTCTTGTTAAAGTCAGTGAGCTTATATCATGGGATATTTTAGGAAACAATTATTTTTCTGAAAATGTGATATTAATTAAATTTTAACTGTTCTTGTCATTGTACACTAGCATAATATTATTCATCCAAACTGGAAGAAATTAAAAGACCACTTTTAGATATAATATTTAATAGAATTCATATGATTCAGCATCAAATGTTGAGTGTCTGACAGAATTAAAATTAATGTTGCTTTGCAATACCAAACAGTAAAGTCTGTTGAGTTGCTTTGATCAATTTAAGTGACTGTGTATATAGAGAGGTAATCTTTTATGTAAACCTTTTTATTGACATACTGAGTTGTTTAAATTATGCATGAGAGGAGAATCAAAATAGCAGAAAAGGATGAGGATACTTTTTAACAGATGGAGAAATATTAGCCAGTGTGTAAATGTACTATATTTTCTTTATCCAGTCACAACTTCTCAGTGGGTCACATATTTTAGCTCGTATGTTTGTGCTGCTGCAAACATGGGATCATGGGTTACTTAATGGAATACTACTCAGCCATAAAAATTTCTTTCTCACACAATCACTTAAGCACCATGTCAGAGTAGCTGAGGCTACGCTGTGGCTTTATGGAGGTCTCCCATGACTGTCCACACAAAGGAGATGATACCATCTGTTGACGATGAGAACCATACAGAGACATCCTCACCACGTGTTTGGGGAGTCAGTCAGTGAATGGGAGCTCTTCTCTCCAACCTTCGTCGGCTTCTCTTTGTCTCTGTTGACCTCAACCTCCCTCCTTCTCTGGGTCTCTGCTTCCACAATACATAAAAATAGTGAACATTTTTTCATCAATAAAAAATAAAACTGCCCTGTAATTAACGTTTCTCGATACTTGTTAAAAATTAAACCACCCAGTAAAACATTTAAAGGTTGCCTGTTACAAGAGCATTCAAACAGTAAAATAAATAGATTTTGTTTACCGTGCTGCACTAAATTTGAATGCATGGAATTTTGCAAATGGCAAGTCTTTTTAAATATAAAAGTGTATTTTGACTTTCATGTAGTTCAGCTTATCCATGTGCCTTTTCACCAAAATAGAGAATATTGTAATATTTATTTTTCCATTCCAGAAAGGAAAAAAAAATCAGTGGAAGCAACATTCTCTATAGCTTTAATTTCCAGAAACACTGCAGAAACTTACACCTTGTACTGAAGAATGTTCAAGTTAATAATTGCGCTGACTTGATTATCAAATTTGATAATTGGGCCTGTGTTGGAATTTTTGAGCTGACTTGTTAGCTCTAATGGGGAAATTGAACCCTAAAGCAGCTTCAATGTTTTAATGTTAGAAGGAAGTAAAGAATCAAATTAATCATGAATTCCCATATAATAAAAGTAATATATGTGATGGCTGGTAAAAAAAATGTTAGCAATCAATGATGTCTTTCCGTTTTAGATTGATTGCTGAACCTAATATAATATAAACTATGGCCATGATATCTTATGCATGTGTTCACATCCTATGTTACCAGTTATTGTCATGTAATCAGAACTGGAAAGAAAGCAAAAATTACTCAAATTATCATTTTATATATTAGATGAGAAAAGGAGAAATGATTTAACATGCAGATATTGTTAGCATTTATGTGAAGAATGAATAGAATTCAGGTCTGTTGGTCTCCATTTCTAGACTCCCCATCGTAGCATGATCATTAAATACAACAAATATTACAAAGGAAAATTTAAACACAACTGCCTCTTATTTGGCAATGGAGACACTTTGAGTTGAAAGCAAACAGGACTGATGTTCAATAGAACTGCCATAAAGGCAAGAAATTATGCACTACTGTATCCTCAAGACAAGAGCAGTAACTTGCATGGGAGGTGCTGAATTAATGTTGTTGAATATGTGAATGAGATTGAGCAGTGACCACCACTGCATTGTCTGGAAAGAATCACAAGCAGCAGCCAAGCTACTGAGGACACTCCAGGGGAGACAGATTATGTATTTGCTTGAAGTGGAGGAAATATCACCATCTGCTTATCTGCAAGGGGTACTGCCCAAAATCGGTTTGTGTGCATTTGCAGGAACTTGTGAGTCTCCTATTAAAAATGAACAGGAGACTGATGAGTTCCCGGGAACACCCACAAATCTTCCTACTCATTCTACTGCTTTGTAATGCACAGTATTCTATTACTGGTGCTTACCACAGTTATTAGTAGTAAACAAGAATGTAATCTTGGAAATACAAAGTCATTCACCTCGGCAAGGGTCAAGTTATCAATTCACAATAGATGCAGTATGTTTGGTTAATAACTGCTCAGGTATTGAATCCAGCTATGGGAATGCCTCTCCTCTATATTAAATCATAATAGTATTGTATAAATTCAGTACAAGTTTTATAAGTCATTTTGAGGGATATGCTTTTTGGTTTTATCAGGCATAAATTATTCATCAAAGTCAATGTCATTGTTTACATGAAAGCAAATTTATGGATCTTATAGGAAAACAACTGAAAATAATGTGCATATGTATTATATTAATATTGCTCTAACTTAACATTAAAATCAGTCGGGAGTTTAGCTATACACATGTTGAGATTATTCTGATAAAATATTTCCTCTGTCCATGTTCCCACATAATGTCAAACTGTGTAATTACTTTTTGATATTGCAGAAGTTTTAGTGAACTATATTCATCTAGAATAAACATACATAATGCCAGTCTCTTCTCTAACCCCTAACCTTTCATAAAATCTCACAAAATTGTAAAGGAAAAGATTTATGCCGTGTGGGAAACTGCTGATGTGCATGTTGTTTTAGGGAGTAGTAGAAACTGTTATTAACATAGGCATACCTAAAAACTGTTCACAGAAACTTATTTTGCATTAGCTTAATTTTCATTAAATATTTTATAATTGATAATTGCTTTAATACATGAAGCTTTAAAAGCTAGATGGGAGGAGACCGACATTGTATGGGAATAGGCTTTCATGCAGAGCCAACATCCCATATGGATACAGGGTTGGGTTCTAGCTGCTAACTTTCTGATCCAGCTTCCTTCTTATGGCTTGAGAAAGCAGCAAAGGATGGCTCACGTCTTTGGGCTCCTGCATCCATGTAGGACACACAGAAGAAGCTCCTGGATCCTGACTTTGGATTGGCCCAGCTCTGGTTGTTAGACCGTTTGAAGAGTGAATCTACGTATGAAAGTGCTCGCTCTGTCTTCTCTGAAACTCTGCCTTTATAATAAAAACAAGATAAATCTTTTCAGTAAAAAGTTGCAGAAGGAAATACCATCAGTATACTTTCAGAGACATGGATGGCCAATATGAAACTTAAACGTCGGTTGACTTTAGCCAAACAGAAAATTCTCTTGAGCATCTCTGCAGTTCTGCCAGATCCACGGATAGAAATTGGCAAGCAGAGAGAATCTGGATTGCATAGGTGTAAGAACAGGTATATTCATGGAAAATCATACATTAGTCTTCCTTTTGTTCCATATCCACCTAACTTGAAGCTAACCAGTGTTGAACATTTATTTTCTTTCTGATAATAAGCATCCCTTTCAATGAAAAAGTCTTTAGAATTCTATAATCTGCAGTCTTAAAGTGAAGAAACTCTGACTCCTTGTCTATCTTAAAATTTCTATTGAAGGGGCCTGGCGGTGTGGCCTAGCAGCTAAAGGCCTCGCCTTGGACACGCCGGGATCCCATATGGGCGCTGGTTCTAGTCCCGGCAGCTCTACTTCCTATCCAGCTCCCTGCTTGTTGCCTGGGAAAGCAGTCGAGGATGGCCCAAAGCTTTGGGATCCTACACCCATGTGGGAGAGCTGGAGGCACTGGCTGTTGTGCTCACTTGGGGAGTGAATCATTGGATGGAGGATCTTCCTCTCTGTTTCTCCTCCTCTCTGTATATATGACTTTGTAATAAAAATAAATAAATCTTTAAAACCAATTTCTACTGAAAAAGTATTTAATTTACTTCAGGTTACTCAAGTGAAAACCACTGAATGTATATCACAATGGCATGCTACAAAAGCTTAATCCTTATTTTAACATTTAATCCTTTCTAAGTTAAAGGCTAAAGGTGCTCATAACTGATTTTATTATTGGAATATTCACCTTTCTTTCACATTATTATTTGTGACTCTCGAGTATTTGGTCACATTTTTGGAGATTAGGGTGAAATTCTCCCCATCAGCTCATGAAGACATCCTTTGCAATTTTTTAACGTTTATTTGAGGAAAAGAGTTTGAGTTGAAAAGAGACAGAGAGAGAATTTTTCCATCTGCTGGTTCAGCCCCCAGATGGCCATAATGGGTGTCACCCTTTACTCTTTATAAAGGGTTCACTGCCTCTGGGTGGTTTCTGTTACGATAGTGCTGTTCGTCACCATTTCATGGAAAAGTAGGGCATGGTTTGGTATGTGGTTGATTATTTTTGTTGAGCAAATTACAATAATGATCCTAGACAATGAAACTAAAACAAGATGAGCAGCATTTGTGGGAATGCGTGGTTTGGAATGCTTTGTGTGTTTTGTTTTTGATTCAATGCTATGGACATGCATCTGTGTCCTCCTCTCCCTGCTTCAGTTGAACCCTTGCCAAACATGATTGCTGCCATTGGTTATTATTTGAGTAACACTTTTTTAAATGTTCAAATTTAAAGGCCCCAGTTCAAACAGGCATTAATGCCATCCCTGAAATGAATCACAATTTTCCTGTGAGATGGCATAATTCTTTCTCTACCATTAAAACACATTTTCTTGAGACCATCACCTTCATCCATATTGTCCTTTCAAAATTAGTTCTGATGATAAAAAAAAGATAAAAACATGAAAACAGTAGTCATGGAAATAGTTTTGATTTAACTATAAAATCATGTAATAAGGGAATATCAGGAAATGTCTACTCCAGAAGGCTCTGCAACTAGATGGATTCATTTGTTCAAATAGATGTTGAAGTCCAAAGAAAAAAGTTGTTCCATGGTTTAAAACAAAACAAAACAAAAATTTGCAAGCTTTCATCTGTTTGGTCAATAATTCCTATAAAAACTAAGGGCTTTGTAGGAAATGGAGGCACCAAAATAAAATTCCCTATATCTCAATTTTTTATAACTATTCCTCTTGAGTTCCTAAAATTATCCTAAACATATTAGGGTTGATTTGCGATATTATGCATAAAAGAAAGCAAATATGTAAAAATAGTAAACACACTGTACATATTAACCTTAAGGCTGAAGGAAAGCATATAAGCAATGAAAGGAATAATATGTGACTTTTTTGTGAAAGCATGGTAGCACCTGCTACTTCCTGTGCTAAGAATGTAATTAAGGCTTCATTTGTCATTGTCCCTAATCCAGATGAGACACCCTGTCATTTTAATTAAGCTCCATTAACTGAAGCATTCCTGCTTACTATGAACTAATTGGCTCTTCAAGTCTCTGATTTCAGGACTATACTATTTTAGAGCTGCCATAAAAATGAAAAGCAAAAATTCTTTATCATAGTACAGTATTAGCTTGAATTTAATTCAGCAACTATTCCACCCCAATTATAAATATTAGCTAGAAATGATGTCTTTATGATAACTCTGCATTGTTGCCACTTTTATCAGTGTCTCATTTTATAATGCATTTTATCCTTTATCATAATATATATTTCATTTCTGAGTTTGACCAAACGTGTGTCACTAACTTATAAGCCAACATTGTTCATTTATTTGGTTATTTTGAAAATCTTGGCATAGTTAAGGAACTCTACTTGTTTTCTTGATGTATGTGATTATGTAAAATAATGTTTTTATTCTTTTGCTTGCACATCATAAGAACATTTGAGCAAATATATGACTGTTTAGTTACCTTCACTCATTTCCCCCTAGTGGATAGCTAAGATAAATGACTGTATCTATAGGATGTGGCTAATGCAGGACAGTTCACTTGTTTTGTGCTGACCAGCGACAGTGATTCCATGCCTGATTGCAGCCTGAGGTACCAGTCCTCCAAGCATTCTGTTCAGATGTTGAACTAAGCAGACAACTAAATAGCCATTGTAATCCTTAGAAGTTTCACAACTTCCTACAAGTAGCAAGTTTTATTTCAGTATTTGTTGCATTTCATTCCATAGCAACCTGAGTCCTTGTGACAGGCTCTTCTAATGGAATTAGCGCTTCAAAACCATTGTTTCTGAGTTGGGCTTTTATATTTCATTGTTAACAATAAAACTTAGGGACTCTATGCAATAGCTCAAGGACTAAATCCTCCTTTGCAACCGCCAGGATCACATATGGGCCCTCGCTCATGTCCTGGCTGCTTCTTTTCTCATCCAGGTCCCTGCTCTTGGCCTGGCAAAGCAGTAGAGAATGACCCAAAGCCTTTGGAACCTACTCTCTTATAGGAGATGTGGAAGAAGTTGCTGCTTCCTGGCTTTAGATTGGCTCAGCTCTGGCCATTATGACCATCTGAGGAGTGAAGTAGTGGATGGAAGTTGTTTCTCTCTGTCTCTTCATCTCTCTTTAAATTTGATCTGCCTTTCCCATAAATATAAATAAGTCCCTTAAAAAAACCCAAATATACACAATACAGTTTAGTTATAAAGGGCATGGTATTCTGGCACAGCCTATGCTGTTGCCTGGTACACTCACATAACAGTGTCATTTCAAGTATTGCCTGCTTCTCTTCCAATTCTTGCCCCTTGTATTATGCCTGTGAAACACAGCAGAAGATGGCCTGATGACTTCTGCTCTGACTCTCCAATAGGAGATCCAGACTCCAGGCTTTTACGTGGATTAGCCCTGGCTATTTGCTGCCAATTGGGGAGTGAACCATTGTATGGATTCTCTCTGTCTTTTCTCTGTCTCTGTGTCTCCCTTTTTAACTGTGAATTTATAAAGATTTATTTATTTTACTTGAAAGTCAGAATTAGAGAGAGGTGGACAGAAGGAGAGAGATATCTTCTATCCACTGGATCAGTACCTCCCAAGTCAGAAGCCAGGAGCTTCTTCCATGTCTCCCACTTGGCTGAAAGGACCCAGGCTTAGACCATCCTGCTGCTTTCCCAAAACGGGAGCCTAGCACTCACATGGGATGCTGGTGAACCAGGTGGAAGATTAGCTTGCTACACTATTATGCAGGCACTGGAACTCTGACTTTTGAATAAATAAAAATATACTTGCATATTTCCATAGAATCCTAAATAGGAATATGTTTATTTGCATATTTTAACTGGAAAAAAGCACATTCTGAGTGTGAAAACATTAGGTTACTTATGTCTGAAAAGTTAGAGTTTAATTACAATTTTGGACTTCTCCAAGATGGTTTATTGAGCAATGAATCTTTATCCTTCCATGTAACAAAAATATTTGTGCCTTTTAAGTCACTATTTTAACATTACAAATTTACCAACAGAAAGTATACACTGTTTTTGTAAGAAAACATGATATGTTTATAAAACTCTGATTCATTCATTCTGATAACGATTATTTCATGCTCATCTGAAGGACTGTTGATCAAATTGAAGGCATAACTCAGATGTACTTGGTTAATTAAATGTGGTTATCACTGACATATTATACTGGATGTAACCTTTGGGTTGTCCATTGCAGACCTAATTCATCTGTTTATAAAAAAATCAGAAAGACTCATCAGGAGGAAAAATATTTTCACATCAAAAGCTAAGCAATAGTAATGACAAGCCAGTGTTTTATTTTTGTTTTTATGCAACTGATTTTCAATAAGTGTCTTCCTTGCATAGGCTCTGTTCTGTTTCATAAGTATATGAAATTTTAGAAAATGAGAACATGACCCATTTCTACAGAATTTGCATTTCTAGGTAATAATGAAATGCATTAACTTAATAAGACATAGATGGATATTTTTGAAGTTTACTGAAAACTGGAATTGTAATTTCAGGTTATTTTGGTGACTTCTTTAAATCCATGCAATTTTTTCATGAACTATATTTCCATGATCTTTTTGAAGACCTCTTTCCTGCATATGAATTATCTAAATGTCATATGTTACAGGGAAGGAATAGTTATATGACTATAGAAGAAACAGGCCTGACATACTTTCTGTTGGTTGCATGCACTAATGATTTCCATGGATAGTTTGTCCTGAGGGAGGATTATTAGAGTAAGTGGAGTTGAAGTATGAGATGAACACTCGTAAGAAACACTGTATACGGACCCCATAAATGTATAGGCAATTACAAACTATAACAGCCTAACAGTTTAACAGGTAGATTGCAGCTCCAAATGATGCAGTTTCTTGGGGTCTGTTAAGTTTTCGTCTTTATTCTAAGAATCTGATACTGTTGGTGTGTTTGAAGCACACAATTGTTGCTGCTTTCATTGTTCGGAGATTGCTGCAGGCTGGAGAGCAGATGAGAAGGTGCTCTGTGTCGGTGTAGGGCACTGAATTCAAGATGACTGCAGTAGTCTGGAAGAGCATGTGACAGTGAAACTTAAAAGGAAAAGCAGAAAAGAGGGAAGAGAGTGAGGGAGAGCGAGGAGGAGACAAAAAGTTGGCTCATTGTGGAGATATTTGTGAAAGCAAAGGGAATCAACTCCTGAGTCATAACCAACAGTAGTGAAGGAAGTGAGGGAGGGTGAGCAGTAAGCACTGTTCCTTGTTATGATGGGTATCTGTTGGGATGTTTCATGAGACATAAGACAATGAAAGAAAACCAGGACTGGGGACATACTGATGTGTTAAATGGTTAAAATGAAAATATAGGGACCTCTTATTTTAGAGAAGAAAACTATACATTTTCCAAAACACTTCTCTGTGTTCTGATATTAAATGTTTGCTAACTGGATTCTACAGAAATTTACTACTGCTGACGCTTGCAGAACTTGATGCAGCAGTATTATTGTATTTTGAAAATATTTATCAGTCGCTAAAGGTAGAGAATGGTGGAATTGTAGTAGACAAGTCACATCCTTATTTCCAAAGTTCTCAGCAGTTCTCATGTGTTATGCCTGCTTTACAGAGCAGTAAATGATAGAACTGATGATGTTCAGCATAGGACTCTAACCTCAAATTACATACCGTCCACTAAGTTCTACATTTCCTCAAATATTGTGAATAAACTTCTTGACTAATAGGGCTTTCTAGTGGCTAACTGAATCTAGATTTTGTGTTTGCATTTTGAAGCTTTTTTCCAGAATATGCAATATTTAATTTCATCGGTTATTAGCTAAATTAAAAACAACAGGGAATTTGGAGAATTACATTTACGGATCGTACAGTGTTCACAGATTCCATTATTGTTATTACCAAGATCATTAGTATGAATGCTATTAATACAGTAGTGCACTGGTGCTTCAAATTTTTGGTACTAAAGTACAGTTGGCAGTAAGATATTGGGTTTTTAGTTAGCAGGAATTTAAAGATAATTAAAATCAATGATATTATTTTCTTTTTATAAATAAATATTAGGATGATTAGTAACCTGTAGTCAAAAAAGTTTAAGTGACTTATCAGTTTCACATACAGGCTTTTCAATCTTAGGCTATCACTTTCTGCCTTATCTTTGATTTTTCAGTCAATTGGCGTACTAGCAATTCCAGACAGAATCAATTGAAGAATTGCTAGGTTTGAAGTATTATGTGTTTTCTCAAGACCTGTTCACAGTGATGGAATTCCAGTATCTACTGTCTCCACGTTTACTTGCTGTGTTGGCTCTGGGAGACGTGGGGCTCCGTAGTGATGGCTGCAGGTCAGTGCACTCATCTACAAAAGGTACAAGTGTGAACCAATTAAAAACTAATGAGGCTGAAATGCCTTCAATCAGCTGGAACCTGTAAATGAAGTGAAAATGATTGGACAGAAAGGCACAAATCACTGTGATAATTGGAAGAAAAGTTATACGGAAGTTAGTTGTATTTCAAATTCCCTGGAAAAGCTCCTAAGTATGCCTAGCTTTCTAATGAACTATGTAGTGGAATCATCTGTACAAATTACTTCCTGATGTTATTTAAGCCTTTATGGGATGTGGAAGTGAAAAAAAAAAATACTTGTATTTTCAGCACTAACATTGTGAATAGAGGTTGTGAAAAAATTTTGATTTGTAATCAGCATGTAGCTTCATAAATGTCATGCGTTGGCTTGGTCTTCAGAATTCTGAAAATATGATTTTCTTTATCTGGCATATTTTCTTCATGTGATTTCACCAACCCAAGTCTATATTCAGTTACTGGCCAGTTCTTATTATACCTACGAGAAGGCTTTTCTGTTTCCTAAAGCCCTTTTTCATTGTCTGATTCTAATTATTCACCTCTCCCATAGGATACTAACATACTCACTGGCTGTTGGAGCTATTCCCATACTAGAAATGCTTGCTGATACCCCGTGACTCTGAGGTTTTTGAAGGAAGGTCTGTTAAGTATCTGCTTTTCATTCTTTGGTGTGCAATTTAGTTTTTCTCACATAGCAGAAGGTTTAAACATCATTGCTAAATGTATAATTACATATTTGTCAAATCTTAAAATTAAATCCAGCATTCCTAATATGCAATTGTAAACATATATGTATGAAATATATAATTTATATTTCTCATATTGAAAAAATACCTAAGTTAAAAACAGACATAAAAATCTATCATCAAATCAGCTGTTGTCACATTTCATAAAATGTATTACTAAAAATTATTGAATAATATAATCACTGAAACAGTACAAAAAATGTGAGTTGAGAGTTTAAATTACATGTGTGTGTTCTGCCTCTTTCTACATTCATCCGCAAAACCTCAGTGCTGCTCTCTTTTTTAGTTGCAAAATACAATCTTTCAGGTTTGAAATAAGTCAACCCATAGGAAGGAAATTATATTTGCAGTTATTCAGCTGAACTGCTGTTCCAAATATGAGATTTTCATTAATGATGGGATTATTAAACACTGAAAGTTTACATGTTTTTTTAAATGCCTGTTTGTTTTCTATTCGTTCATATCCTGTTTCCAAAAGGATACTAATTTATTTCTCTTCATCTAAGTGGAAAATTAAACTGACCTAAGGAATCAAGGCAGTTGAATATGTAGGGAAATTTGAAATAGAATGAATTAATCCAAAGCTGATAATGCCCTTTCTCTGGGCATCATCCGGAAGTAGAAGGGAAAAGAAGAGGAGAACCGTGTGTGTGTGTGTGTGTGTGTGTGTGTGTGTGTGTGTGTGTGTGTGTATGCGCGTACGCATCCCTGAATTCACTTGTGGCTGTACATAATACAACCACACAGAGCTTAATATGATTAACTCATGAATGAATTCACATGTCCATTTCTTGCAATAGATCTCTACATTTCCCACTAGTAATCTTTGAAAGTGAGATTAATCATTCAGATCATAAGATTTCCTTGAGTATAATATGAAATTTTATCAAAGTAGACTTACTCATTAAAAGGGCATGCTTAATTTAAGGCTCATGCACCATAATGTACTGTTAGAGACCACAAATATCATTAAGGTTCAAGAAATTGTCAATATACCTGCTTCTGCCCTTTAGTCACATTCCTGACTTTGTCTCTCTCAGCTTCCGTTTGCACATCATGAAAACAGAAACCCTCACTTCTTTATTAAGATTGATAATGAAGCTCTTTTAGTTTTAAAAATAGTGCAAATTCAGTAATTTCATTTGTCTTTTTATTTAAATACATAAATTGTTATCTACATAATTTGTATTAAGTCACATTAAATGATTGTATGTAAATTAATGAATGTTAATACATTATAATTTTAATACACTGTGATATGACTGAACTACAGATTCTTTTATTGCCATCAACAATGTTATTATTACAATAACAATATTGTCTTTGTCAACTTCCCTTTGCGTCTTCTATTTTCTGATGGAAATCACTTATTTCCATATTATAATTTATATATTTTTAATTAGGGACAAAATAAGGAGATGCAAAAGAAAAGGGGAAAAATACACAGTGGGAGGGTTGTATTTCCTGTACATGCATTTTTCATCTCTTGTTATACTTTTATTTTGCATCACCAAATTTGCCATATGATTTTCATTTATTTTAGCTTTTATCACCAGGAAAGATGCAAGCTTCCTTTGGAGCCATGCTTCCCACTTGGTTTACTGGCGGGATTTGTCATATTAGGGGTGTGATGTAATCCTTAAATGTAGATATCTCTGCCAGTTCTGCAGCTGTTCTGCATCACATCAGCAGCTGTATGTTTTAAATTGAGTTGATTTTTAAACCTACATTGTGATAATAACCCTGCTTTTTCTTATATGTCACTTATTTCACTTAATTGTATGTATCTAAAGATGTGAGATATAAATTTCAAAAATAATAAAGAATTTGGTTAATAAATCATTGTGCAGGTGAAATAAGACACTCACACAAATCCTCCAATGAGACTGGTCTTCTAATAAACCTGTTTACTAACTGGACTTTAATGGAAGGTAACTGTAATGTAGGTGAAATTTCCCCCAGGGAGAGAGAACAGTAAAAAAATAAAATCAGTTCTATGAATTCCTGCTAGCATTGCTATCTGTTTTTTTCACTAGCAGCTCTCAGCATTGTGTTCTGTTTGCATGGAATACAGACTTTATCAATCTACTCTAGACTCTGAATTTGCATGCAATGCACCACTGTGTGTAGTATATAAGTCAAATGTATCCATCAACTCTACCCCCAATTGTGCAGCCTTAAAATCTGAAACATGTGCCTTTCACAAGATTTTCAAATATTTTATGATACAGCATGGAATTGCAGGTGCAGAGTAACTTTGCTAACTTCCTGGTACTCTGAATTCTTTAGGGATAGGGCCCCCCCCTCCTCAAATCCCAAACATCTGTTAGGAACTGTTGCATAGTGATTATTAACAAAGACATTATCTGCAATAGAAAATCCTATAGGAGTTCTCAATCATGTTAAGAATCAACCACCGAAATATGACAACCCATCAAGAAATAATGAATTTCACCTGCTTTTGACATGAGCCATTGGTGTTTTGAAAAGAAAATTATCATCAAATTGGTATACCAGAACATTCATTCAGCCAACATTTTGTTGGTGGATGTCATTTATTCTCTTATACAGAATTGATAGCACAGTTGACCTATAATGTGAGAGAATTAAGTGGTTGAATTCCACCTAAAGAAGGACTTGATTGAAGTTCTAGGTTATGCAAATCCAACAAACCAACCCCTCAATTAAGACACATTACCAGATGTGGAGAGTAGTCTCATCTTGTTTAGAGAAAGGATGTCAATAAAAGGAATTCCACATGATAACCTCCACCTGGGATTATTTAACTGTTATGATTTGATCAATTGAGTTCCACACCTGCAATGGGATTGTTATTTGCAGAGCCTCATAACATCACTTGTCACCATATCAACGTCTGAATGAATGTCTTTCATGTAACCGGTAGGCCTGAATCACAAAGAGAAATGTTTCCTCATTTTTCTAAAGGTTACACCAATGCCGGTGTGAGACTCTGTGCTAATGCTCCTCACGTTTTAGGAAGTGTTTATTTTGTATCATTTTTCTGCCTATATATCAGGTATATTGTCTCATTACTCTGCAGCTCTCCTGCGTTTTACATTTCTTTGCTGCCTCTCATCTGGTTATGCTCATTGTTTAATTTCTGAATATAATGTAGATTCTCCTCTTCAGCTATAGATTCCTTATTTAGATATGTCGTAGATTATGTATTCCTCGAGCACTCTTGGCCTATCCTTCTCTTCGCTAACTGCTCTTTTTCCTTTATCATTTTGCTTTCTTCAGTTAGGTCCTTGAAGATTGGGGCTGTCAGTGAGTTAAGTTTTAATCCCTAGAAACTAAATCGAAATCTGTGTTGTGTGTAATAGGTGTAATATAAAGACTGTTGAATATTTATTATTTAGCCTTCTACATGTAAACACTTTTCACTTTTAACTATTTGGTGAGTTTGTTCTGGTTCCTTTCTGTGTATTTGGGGAACTTAAATCAGGGATTATTAAGCAATGACCTACCATTGGGAATGGTGAACTTTTGTGTCATGTAATGTTCTTAAGTTTGTGAGAATCTTATAATCTTATAATCTTAAATAATTTTGCATTTGATGGTACATTTTGAAAATGCCAATATTGCAAATTTACAGATTATCAAATTGATACTGTGGACACTACAACATTAAAATTTATAGAAATTTCACTGATTGTAAATGCAATCCAAGGATTTCTTCTTGCTTTGTATGTTTTTGATTTTTTTTTTACATTTTATTGATATTCTCTATCAGCATTTAACCTAAAATGTATAATGCAGGTATCTTTTGAAAATATTATTTTCCACAAACAAAATATGTTAAATGAATTACACTTGGCATAAATGCAAATTTATTTAATTATCATTATATGAGATTATGTGGACACAAAATATGAAGCTAACTAAGAAGATTTTTTAGGACTAATTACTCCAAAAGGTAACAGTTATGTTACTGTGATATATGAGTAACGATCACAAATAGTTTTCTAATTTTTTACTCCTGACTCTGACAAGTATAATAGAAACTAGTCCTTTCGATTAATATTAGTACAGTCTTTTTTATTAACCTGCATAATATCATGCAGTTATTGCAATTAAAAATATTTTATATGGAATCCATTAGTACATAATATAGAAGATGTACATCTTTGAGGTTTTATTTGTTTCTATTGGGTGTCAGTGGTTTATGTATTTTTTTTCATAAATAATGTGGTACAAATTTGGGCATTGTAAATATTCTACCAAAGTTGTCTGGTACAATTCTATTTTATTGTCATGTAAAGTGATGTAAACAGAGCTGAAAATTATCCCTGAATTTTTGCTGATATAAGGATCTGGTTTTGGTTGGTTCATAGGTATCAAGCTTTACACAAACTGTGAAGTGCTGTGGATTTCTTTGTGAATCACCATATCTAAGCTAATGTGGTGGTGGTTTACAAAGTAATTCATAGTGCTTCACAGGTGCTTCTGCAGTTGATCTACACCTCGAAGCCTAGCATCCCTTTACTGAGCCATTGAGAACAAGCTTTTTGTATTACAAGAGATAACAAGATCCTTCCCATTTTGTGCATTCAGTTAAAAATCATTAAAACTGCGTTCAACACACCAAACATTCTGGTTATTTTACCTAATTGTACATGTTTTATGTACTCATTTCTCTGTTATGTTCTTTTTCTAAAAACTAAGTTGTTAATACTTATTGGTTTAAAACAATACATGATGTATTATAAACAGATCCATGAAAGTAGTACACCCTCCAGAAATAATAAAGGATTTTGTTTGTAATTGGATAAAATGCACACAAGCATAGCCATACAACATGACCGTGCTTATAACCTGTATCTGAAGTATGTGTGAACTAGATATTTTAATGACTGTATGATCAGGGACTTGTAAGCATTGTTCAGCAATGCTTGTGTAAACACCAGGGTTTCTCCTATCAGCCTGGGAAAACATGGATAAGGATAAGGGAAAAAACTACACCTAATGTAAAGATTTGTATCATGATGTATCTTTTTAATGCAGTAATCTTTGGACATCCATTTTTAATTATTCTCTGTGGAACCAGTTTCTGTAATTCCATTTTAGGAGATACAATATGGAGTAACCTTCACTGTGTCATAAGTTCCTCTTGATGGCTTCCATAGTAAGCAGTAATTGTTAACATGACTTGAGCTTTGTAATGATTTCTATCATTAGGACTATCGAGTCTGATTGATTCCTGAACCATAGGTCAAATGACTGGCAGATATCGTAATAACTAGTTGCATTAAAAATAACAAGCTTAGTCTTAACATACTCTTTTTCTTTACAGGGTTGTACCCTAGAACTGTCAGAATACACTAGTATGATCAGAAAACTGTCCTTACTATGAAGTTTTTGGTCTTTTATCTCCTAAATGACATAGCCGCACATCTAAGTGACACTGGCCCAAGTGTCTGAATTATTTCTCAACCCTCTTTAGATGAATCTATTACAGTCCTTGTAAATTCATTTTTGCCTTGATATGTTTGATTCTTTAGAAGTGGATTTACATATACTACATAAAGCTGGCTAACATTAAATAAAAGCTGTTTAACATTTCCTTTAGATAAAATAAAATCAATGTATTATTTTAAATACAAATGTATCTATAACCAAAAGTTTGAACCATTGAGTATGTTTTAACATTAAAGTCTCTCTTACACAAATATGGTTGCCAATGATTTACATAATAATTTCCTTGCTAATTATTGAATTTAAAAATAGAATACAAATATTTTCTTAAAACCCAAGGCCTTTTCTTGTCTGTTCTAAGCTTTTCTTATTGCTCTCTGTCTATCTGATCTAATTTTGGGGTCTTTGGAATGACCCTGATGGTCATTGCAAGAGAGGGTGGTGAGCCGAAGTTGGACCACAGCAGGCTCCTCTCCAGGAGGAGAGAAAGTTTACTATTCTTCTGTTTCTGCAGATCGCTCGGGGCTCCTGGCTGTTGTTCCGATGTCATTAGACCCTGTGAGGAGGGTTCTGGGCTTCTTCCATCCCATGTGGGAGGTCAGTAGGGAATGGCTGACCTCAGAGTTCTCTGCCTGTGAGGGCACTCCACTTCCCTTGGCGATTGGGATATAGGCCTTGGTGTCCATACTGATAGTCCTTGGTGAGGTACCAGGATGGAATTATGACTGGTTATGAGCTGTATTGCTGTAATAATATGGAGGAAATAAAATGAGGGGGTGGGGCTTATGAGGGACTGGGGGAATCCCAGAGCCTGTGTAACTGAGTCATAAAATGATATTAGAGGTGCAGCCTGGTGCAGGAGGGTTCCAATTCTCAGATTCGTCTGGCCTGTTTTTTTCATTCTGCGCAATGGCATTCCCTCCTCCGGCCCGGTAGACTAGCTCCATGTCTGCGGCATTTTCCGTTCAGACTCCCTTCGCCAGTGTTTTGTTCCTGGGGTCCACCTGCCCCTCTCCCTCTGCTATGGGTGGGTGCTTCCTTGTGTAAGCCACTCACGGAAATTCGCTCATTGGATTTCGCTCATGGGATTTTGCTTCTCTCCGTAGCCATGGGAGGAGCCCTCCTTTACCGTCTCAGGTTGTGGTTCACTCTTTCCAGTCTCTTTCACTGCTGCGTGCTTCTTTCTCAGTCCTGGTGATACTTGGGATTCCCCCAGTTTTCCCCAAGATTCTCTTCCTCTTGTCCTCTCCTCTCTCAACTTCTGTGCCCTACTTTTCTCCCACCCGTGTCACATCAGCCTACCACAGTCGGCCATCTTTTCTCCTCTCTTAAAAGCTCGCTGTCCTTTCAGTTTTGTAGAATTCTCATTTTATATATTCTCTTGTGAAGTGGCTCATGATCTACTGTAGATACAAAGTGAATGAGTGAATGAAGTTTGGATATCATCCTATTCAGAAATAAATTTGAATAAGGAAAATAGTTATGCTCTTTTTATTAATTTGGTGTCTCTTGTTTTAGTCTGGTGTCTGAGCCTAGTTTAGATCTTAATGACAGCCTCTTTTAATAATCTAACACATTTGTGGCAAAATTCCATCATGAGTATCATAATTTTTTTATTTAAAAATTAGTGGCCTAGAGAAAAATATGGAATTGCAGTAGCAAAAATGGATATTATGTCAAATGTCATTGAAATATTTAGAATAAGAAGAAAATTACAGTCTCTTAAGAACCCATGGATATAAAGTTCTGAATCCCTTATATGCTTACTTTTAGATGCACTTCAGATGAATTGCTCAAATTGTGAAGATGTTAGCTGTATCCTAATTAGCAGTTAGTAGAATATCAACCTTTTATTTTCATGTGGGTATACTTAAGTGCTGTAACTGAACAGCATTGTAATCAGTGTCCTAATTTTATCTCCTTGAGAGACTATACTTTTACAGCCTGTTCCCCAAATAATAATTAGAGGAGTAAATTAAATTCAGCAATTCTGCTCTAGAAAATAATATGGCAAACTGTAAGCAGAAAGAATTGGAAAAAAGTAAACAACCTTTGATTCTTAAAGTTTTGTAGAAATTTTATTGTCCAATGACCTTAATTAATTGCTAAATTAAATATTATTGTACTGATGAAAGATTGATTGAATTCTGGTTCCCAAGTATCTGCTGTGTGCTAGCACTCACTATTCACCTGTAAAACCCTTACTAATGATTTCCATCAATTTTTATAACAAAGAAGGGAAAGTTTCAGGGTTATAAATAAAGCCACATTTAGAAAATGTTTACTTGTGTTTCCCCAATATCTAATTCATTACTTTTCTTATTGTCACTTTACTTTTTCCTTGCATCGTTGCCCTATGAGGACGTTCACTTCTCAGATTTACCCGTAATATTTTGTTGCAAAACATCTTTATACTGAATTTGGAATAATTTTCTCCTCTCTGAGTGTGTGTGTTACCTGGATTTAATGGATATCATCTAGGTAGGAAAGGACATTATGAGGACAGAAATGGAGCCTTTTCAAATGTGATTCTCAGGTTAAAAAAATTCATAGGATTTACTATGAACTGACGAGATACAAGAGAGCAGGGCACTGTAATATTTAGAGAATAGCAAGTTCAATTATCAACAGGAGAGAAATTTGGGGTCAGAGTTACATGTTGGGTAAAGTTATCACCTGTGTTATTGTCATCCCCTTTGAGTGCAAACTCAAGTACTAGCTACTCCATTTCCAATTCAGCTTCCTGCTAATGTGCCTGAGAAAGCAGCAGAAGATACCCCAAGTTCTTGGACCTCTACTATCCTTGTTGGAAACCCAGAAGAAGCTCCTGGTTTCCATGGTTTCCACCTTGCAGGGTCCCAAGGCTTTGGGCCATCCTCGACTGCTTTCCCAGGCCACAAGCAGGGAGCTGGATGGGAAGTAGAATAGCTGGGAGATGAACTGGCATCTGGATGAGATCCAGTAGGATGAAAGGCAAGGATTTAGCCATGAGGCTATCACACTGGGGCCATGGATCAGTGTTTTTATCACCTCTACCACAAAACTAAGTCTTGAAGTATTTCTTAAATGTTGATTAATACTGAGCTAAAATCCTGTTAAGTCAAAAACCCTTGAAATTCTTATTTTAAAAAGCAGATTATCATATGTCCAGTATGAAGCAATGTAAAGCCAGAGGAGAGAAATCTTTAGGACTCAAAAACCTTCTTCCCCTTCCCAAGACAAGGTTACCATGGAAACACCACAGAGGGCAGGGCCTGAGACCCTGGACAACCAGGTTGGAACTCTGTTCTGAATAGAATCCCTGTGTCAAACAAAGTGCAGTGGCATGTTTGATCATGGTTATCCAGAGCTAAGAATACAGACATCAAAAGATAGAAATGTCTGGAACATTGTTTTCCGATAGAGACATAAACCACATAAAGTCCAAATTTCTGGGTATAACTGATATGAAAACATTTTTGCAGTAAAAGAATCAGGTGAAAATAATTCTGTGTATTTTTAACCCAATTTATCTCCTCAAATAATCAACATAGAAACATGTGTGAAAAAAAAATTTATCTTTGTTGTAATTTTATTGTGAACATTATATGGGTTAATATAAAGTAAAGTGGTATGTTTTAGGAACTTAAACATGATTAAAATCCTTTCTGGTATTATAAGCTGGTTATTGAATGTTAAATTATTATAAGACTCAATTCAAGATTCATTTGTTTTTTTCTATGCTTAATCAAGAATATTCTAATTATTCCAAAGACTCCAGTTCCTAATTGTATGACAACATACACATTCCAGTTTGGGTTCAGACTTCTCATTTTCATACCCAATTAGCAAATAGAGTCTTGAAAAGGGTCTTAAAATGTAGAGAATCAAACTAGAAGTCAGAATCACTTTCCATGATTTCTGCACACTTCCAAATAAACTACTGAAAAGGGAAATCATGATTTTTTTGGCAGGAATCAACATGCATACATAGGTGCAAGATGAAATTAAGGAATCATCTGAATCCGTTTTTGCTCATCTCCTGGCACCAAACGTACTATAAATTTCCTCCAACTTCTTAAATCCATCTACATCTCCTCTGTATTCTTAATATCACCGTTAGCTTACTTCAGGCAATAGCTTGGTTCCAGGAGGATTATAATACACTCCTAAATGTTCTAATTCTAGTTTAAGTTGGATTATTACATTCTTTCCAAGTAATAAATCTTGACCGTGGTCAATCTGAATGCTACCTCTCTTCAGCCTTTCCCTGAGTTCTGATTCTGGTGATTTGCTTTCACTCTATTGTAATTCCTCTTGCGGGAGGAATTCATCCACATAGAATGCTTTCTTCTTGCTCCTGGTTATCCTACTCCTCTTTAAGTTGTCACTTCATATACTGCTTTTTTCAGAGCAATATTGTTAAGTTTTCTTTAATTTCTAGTCTCATATCACAACTGCCAATATTATAGTCTATAGCATATTTGTTGATAAGACTATTGAATAATGTTCATCATTCCATTTATACTGTAAAATCTTGGTAATAGTTGGGGCTGTTGTTTCATTATATCAGTATTTTATTTTTGATATGACATATCGTTGCTTTTTTTTTTAGAGGATATGGTAGGCAAATTATAGATAAAACATTAGCAACCATCATTTACATTGGAGGCAAAACACAAAATGGAATCATTTTTCTTATTGTAACAGAATTCTGTTTTCCCAAGAATATAACATTGGACTGCTTTATTATTATTAATATTTCTGTTATATTTCATATTAAATAAAGTTGTTATAATTTGGCTCACTCTTACTAGCACCCACTCACACATACAAGAAAAAAATAAAGCTGGAATATTACCTGCTTGCTTCACTAGTTTTGATCTGTCTCTAAATCATTAATTTTTGCCTTTCTGTTACTTTGTTTTCATCCTGATCAAAGTCTAAAACAGATTATATTGTGTGTCCTTCTGCCTAGGGCTCCAGTCTGCCCAGAGCATTGTCCTAGGCAAGAATAGTCAGAGTTTGGAGGAAGGATTCAAGGAGAATGATCTGTAAAATCTAAGACCAAATTAGGATTGGTGAACCCGTCTGTTACCTGGAGACTCAGTATATTGCATCTGGGACAGAAAATCCTTGCTACAGCTTAAGCATGTTAGTTGAGATAACCCATTGAATATTTTCTCTCATGAATTGATGAAAGTTGAAGAGTTACTTGAATTGTGTGTCTGTTGCCTGTAGTTTGGAATGTTGCAGTAGTGGTGAGAGGGAGGATTTGATTAGCCAACATGCATAAAATGAATAGCACACAGGGAATTAATTTATGTGTGTTATATAACCTACCTGATCATTAAATATTCATGTAGCTGAAGGGTAGATGTAAAGTATCTGCATTTTATAAAGATGAATTCCCAGACATATTGATAATAAAAGCAAAACATGCATAAACAAAAGCCTTCTGGCTGAGGATCCATTACTGCATTGCCACATCTTTTCGTTGTAGCAGGCTCCAACACGGCATTTTTAATCCTGAACTCAAGAGTGCTCTCTACACTTCCTTTTCATTGATGCAGTATGTAATTCTTTGCTTCCTGTTCCCTTCCTTGGATGATTTCAAATAGGATGCATCATGGCAGTCAGGCATGTTTCAAACCACTTGGCAAATGTACAGTGAAAGGAAAGAGCTAAAGAGTCTGTGCCCATAAATCTATGAAGATATGTTAGATTACACTGTCAGTCCTAAGACCTGCGCTGGAGCATGGCTTGTTTTATGTGTTCATTTCATTTACAGTTTCACTGGCAGTCATACCTTGAATCACAATAGTGCTTTAGATATACTGACTTCAGTTCGGTATTCATTTAAAATTAATTAAAATTTTGTAATCTCATAAGACTTTTTTTCAAGGTTAGGAAGCAGGTTTCTACTACTTAGTCAAGTATGTGACCCTGCTGTTTAATTGTACCTAAGAACCTAAGACTCAATTTCTAGGTGTTGCTAACAAGTAGTCTTTATTTTGATACTCAAAAGTTCCAAGATTGCATATACTGATTTTGTTTTTAGTAAGAATGATTTTTCACTTAGATATTCATGCCAGACTTTTAAGAAATATTTTATTGTGCTTACCAACTCATCTATCAAATTTAGAATAAGCCATCTCAAAGAAAGTATTTGTAATATTTAGTAAATACAATTACATTAACTATTGGCTTTGTTAGCCATTTAGCCTCATATCAATGCAAATATGCTCTTCGATGAGTTTCAGATTAAACCTAAGATATGAGGGAAAATCATGAACCTTCAGAGATGCCCATGTTTTAATCCCTGGATTCTGTGAAAATGTTACTTTACAATGCAAAGATGAATTAAATTTAGATTGTATATCAGCAGCTCTTAATGTAGAGGCTCTATTCTGGAGTCTCTATGCAGTGCAGTTACAAGGGCCCTTAAAAGTACAAGACGCTGAAAGAGGATTGGTATTTTTTAAATTATTTTTATTATTTTCCCTGATAAATTTATGTAGGTATAAGAATTCCCCAATTTCCCTCTCCTTTCTCCCTCCCTATTTTCCCCTCATATTATTTTCCTTTCATCCATATGTTATTACAGTTATATAGTCCTTTAGTAAGTGCTACAAATTTAGCATTTTATTTAAGTACATCATGGGACAGTAGGTATCGATAGGACAGATAGGAAATCTAGTATACTGTCAAGGTATATTCAACTGTTTCAATGAGAGATAAATGGTATTGTGAAAATAATTTGGGATGGGTGCAGTGATGTTGCATACTAAACGTCAGTCTGTGGTGCTGGCATTCCATGTTGGTGCTGGTTTGTGTCCTGGTTGCCCCTTTTCTGATCCAGCTCCCTGCTTATGACCTGGAAAGGTAGCAGAAGATGACCCAAGTTCTTGGGCACTTGTAGACACATGGGGGATTCAGATCAGTGTCGGCTCTAGCCCTTGTGGATATTGGGGAATGAGCCAGAAGATGAAGCATGCTTCCATGTCTTCTCTCTGTAAATCTGCCTATCAAGTAAAATAAATAAATAAATAAATAAATAAATCTCAAAAAACAAAAGAACTTTATCTTCTGTTTTTGAGGATGGAGAAGGGACTCAGGGGCTTTTCAAAGACTTACTGGAAACAAGCAAATAGGTTGTCTCCTAGAGCCTGCAGAAATGTGTGGAGCCCTGTGAACAATCCAGTATTGTCCCAATGAGACACATTTCATGCTTCTGACCTCCAAAACTGTGACAGTACAATTTTATTGTTTAAACTTCTGAATGTGTGACCATTCATTACAAAAGCAATAGAAAACAGTATACCAAGGAAGCATTTAGTTAAAATGTTGTTGTTTCAAAAATCTACTAATGCAGTTTTTTCAGGCTGTTATATAATTGCTAGTGAGAATTTCGAGGTTTTCTGATCTTCTGTGGTTTTTTGTTGTTGTTATTTTTGGTGGGGCGGTGCAAAGTTTCCTATAAATTGGGTTACTCAGAGAAGCTTCTGTCCTGTGAGTATTTTTTCTTTGGCTTCAGGGAAGCCAACTTTCAGCCAGTCACAAACTGTGATATGATCTGACTGTATCCATATACAGCAGATGCTTCATTGCTCCGTGACCCACTGCAGAAAAAGGCAAGCTGTAACCTAACAGTCTGCTTCCGAAATTCACTTCTGGCTTTGTTTCTTTTTTTCTTTCCTTTTTTTTTTTTTCAAAGATTGCCTGACCTCTATACTGGATGGACTTTTTGGAGCCTCTCTGAGTTTAACTCAATAAATAGTCATTCTTTGCTTAATAAACTCCACCAGATTTATCTGTCTAAAGTTTTTGTTGTAATAAGAAGTTGAGTACAAGGTGTTCTGAGAGCAAAGTTTACCTAACTTAAGATGTGATAGTAAGTTAGGGAGAATTTTTGGAACAAATGTGATCTAAGATGATACCTGAGGGCTGCATTTGAGTTAAATGGAGGAAATGTGACTTGGAGTTTGTGAGAGGGTTGAGTACAGAGAATGGCAAAGCTAGGAACCAGTGTTAGGTGAAAAGCAATAGAGATTAGAAAAACTAGAGAACAGTGAGCGTATGCCATCTGGCCGTTCAGAAAAAAAATGAGCCAATTTATAGTACCGTGAAAATTTCAGTTTTCTGTGACTTATGCACTGTTATATGTGGACATAGATGCAACGCCAATGTAATGCTTTTATCAACATTTTAAATGTCTCTGGGAAATCTTAGCATCAGAAAGGCTGCTTCCTGCATTTGAGATCTTGTTTTGAATGACAGTAGAGATTGAGTAGGTTACACTTCAGATAAAACTAGCACTTTTGTTATTCTAGGCGTGTGTGATGAACATATTGAACTGTGGGCTGGCTGTTTCTTTTCCTGTTTTCATTTGCCAGATATAATCTGCCTGGGGAATAATTCATCTTGAGCAGGGACCAAAAATGTATGTTATGTTTTTGCAATTTTTTCACAAAGTACATTTCTGATTAAGATCAAATACATGTGTTTTGGATTGCAGTCATTAATCCATCAAGTAGATGTGATTCCTTCGATATGTGTTTCAAAAATTGACCTTGGGAATATGGAGACTATGAAATATTTTTGACCATGGTTACCTACTGGTAAAGTAGAAACTCTAAGCATAAAATTCTAGCGTAAATGTTGAAAATCCTTCCTATTCTATTTTCCAAATGTGTTTTCCATCTGTGCTCACAATGCGTGAATGTATTTGATGAAGAGAATGCTTCTCTGCACTCTGCCATAGCAGGATAACCTGTCACCTGTGGCGCTGGCATTACATGAAGTTGCTAACTAAGTCCCTGTTGTTTCATTTCGAATATAACTTCCTGATTATGTGCGTGAGAAACCAGTGAAGGATGACACAACTGGTTGGACCTTTGCACCCAACATAGAGACCTGGAAGAAGCTCTTGGCTGCTAGCATTGGCCTGACCTTGTGCTGCAGTGCCAGGCATTTAGGAAGTGAATAAGCAAGTGGAAGCTCTCTAGCTCCAGTTCCTTCTCTTTCCCTCTCTGCAGCTCTGTTATTCAAATAAACAAAATTAACTTTTTTTGTTCAAGAAAGAGGGCATTTGACAATGTCTCTGCATAGCGAATCAGATTTGAGATTAGATTAGCTGATAGCCATCTGAATACCTGCTAATACCATCATCTTGGAGGTTACCAAACATGAGAGTTTGTTCAGTTGATGGCATGAAGGTTCATCATTAGCAGGGAAAGAGGCATGGAGGAAAATGGAGTTTATTAAATAGTATTCCTTAAAATAGAAACCCAAGGATATTCAAGCTGTAATGAGAGAATTGTAACATGAAGTCTCTATATGGTGGATAACACTTAATGCTGATTGGAAGCTTTCTTGAGATGTGATTTATAGGCTATATATTTTAGTCTTCTATAGTATAATGAGTTATAGCATATTCATGGAGTTATACCATAATAATAATTTCAGATATCAAGGTGAATACTTTTCTGTGCATACATTTCTCTTTGCCCTACTTACAGGAAGATTTGTAATCCTTTCTCAAGCCAAATTTTGTTAGAACCTAGGATTAAATGATAAAAATAATAATGGTAAAAATGATGATGAAGATAAAAATAAAACACTATAGAGTCAAGAACTCTGTGCAGGTGAGTAGTTCTTCATTTGAGCAGACCAGACAGAAGTATTGTGATACATAAGAAGTAAAGTCAATTTTAGTAGAATGGCACCCTTTTCAAATTTGTAATTTTAGGTTCTTTAATTTAGTTTTAAAATGCACCTACTGGAAAATTACATGAATGGATTTAGGGAAATAACTGTATATGGGTATATAAATGACCAGGTAACTGAAATTTGAAATCTAAAGGATAATGTATAATGCACTGTGGGTCTATTTTAATTTAATTTAATTCTCTGGTCTTGACATGTGAGTTGTGAGAGTTGCTTCCCAAGGAGAAAATCACTTCAAGCCTCGTGGTGGGCATCGCTGTGTCCCACAAGAGTAAGACGTATGAGAAGGAAGAAAGAGATGATCATAATGGATAGATGAGAACTGACAAAACTGCCCATGAGTCTCACATGCAGCCCAGATGAAATGAGCCTCCGTAGATTAAACTCTGTAACTCCAATAAAATAGCTGACATAGAAGGTTGACTGGATTGGAAAAATAAAGTGGGTCAAGTCAAAGTTTCATTTCTGTGGAAAATAGAACTGCATCAACTTCAATTTTTCCTTCTTTTTGCATTCAATATTATCATATTTAATTTCTTATGAACTGACCAAAATTTATAATTGAGGAGACCAGGAAGTATTCAGAGCAGTTGGATCTGGTGCTGAAGTCAGACAAGATTTGTGTCATGGTTAATCACCCCTTCAACACTCTGAGTGAGGGAAGTATGCAACTTCTTTGTGTGGACATTCACTGTGGCCATGTCTTATTGTAGCTTCTGAAATGTGTGTGGCATGGTATTGGCACTTCTCGGAAGAAGCACTAAGAATCATTCCATGGTTAAGGCATGCTCCCTCTGCCAAACGAACAACAGTATTTAAGAAGATTTAGGATTGTGTTATTTCACTGTGGAATGTAGACCGTCTGAGGAGCACAATACTACCTTATTTCCAATCAGCATAAATGTGATGCGAATGCAAAATAATCGTGCTTGCGGTAGCCCCAAAGTGCTATTTTCATTGTTATTGTAGCATAATATAACAAAAGCGAATGAGTCCACCTCCCGCTCATTGTATAAAATAAGAAATGTCAACTGTAGTACAAGGAACAAGATTGGGTCAGGGACTGTGTGAACTCAGTCACAAAAGGAAAAAATCACCATAGTAGAAGCAGAGCCGGTGCTACACTTATTATAATGAATATGATGATAGGGGATGACGCGCCCTGGTTTTTTTTTGTTGTTGTTGTTAATGTCTTTTTCTGCAGTATTGTCTGGAAGCAGTTTGATCATTTTCAGATTAGATTACACTTCTGTTTAATATCTTTATTTTTTTCAGCAGTTAACAATGCTCTGAAATTTCAGTAAATAAGGACTCATGGGGTGATTGCTCCAGGGGAGATATGGATTTATGGCGAAATAATTTTAAATAAATTATTTTCTATTTGACCTGCAATAACTCTGACACACCCATTCGGGAGTAGATGATTCAAATAGGGACACACAGTATCATTGCAATTTATGGTAGCAAGAGCCCTTCAGTGGAAAAGAATCACACATATTGGCCATCATAAGAAACAAAATAGGCCTGTGTTGTGTTTGTTAATCTGTATAAAGTACTGTGGCAACTGCAAATTTGCTGGTATCTATATTCATCCCAGTGAATTCCTGTTTTAGGATGAGAAATGTAAATATCCAATGAGCTTTTATGTTTTATGATGAAGTAAAACTAAACCCTTGATCACAATCTCATCATTTTTTCTGATGATGTGTATATCTGAGGCAATATTCTTTTCTTAAATTATGTCATCATGACTGTGAACGTTAGGAGAGTTCTGTAACTGCATTAGGATAAATTAATTAAAAAGTACCAAAAAATTGTCTTTGACTGTGATTAAGATCATATACATAGGGCCTGGCGTGTTGGCCTAATGGCTAAAGTCCTTGCCTTGCATGCTCTAGGATCCCGTATGGGTGCCAGTTCTAATCCCGGCAGCCCCACTTCCCATCCAGCTCCCTGCTTGTGGCCTGGGAAAGCAGTCAAGGATGGCCCAAAGCTTTGGGATCCTGCACCTACGTGAGAGAACTGGAGGAAGTTCCTGGCTCCTGGTTTCAGTTCGGCACAGCAATAGCCATTGCTCTCACTTGAGGAGTGAAATCATTGGATGGAAGATCTTCTTCTCTGTCTTTCCTCCTCTCTGGATATCCTACTTTGCAATGAAAATAAATAAATCTTTATTAAAAAGATTTTTAACACACATATATAAAATGAGAAAAGGCCTAATTAATGCTGTTTTTAAACTACAATGTCCAAAGTCAGATTTAATATATTGAAAGATAATGTATGTGTAAAATCTATTAACATATATATAGCCCATATTGAACGCTAAGAAAGACATGTTAATTTTTAAATGTTTCAACTAATTCAAAAATGACATCATTATCTCTTCATTCCCCAACATTGCTTTTAATTATTCCCGTTTGAATCGGAACTTCTTGAAATGATGTTGTGCAGGAAATATGAAACATGCAATGTGTAACTATTTTGCATTAGGCCTATTCACAGGGTAATTAATTTTCATAAGGCATAACAGGAAATTTTAATGAAAGGCAATACTTATTTTATTCTTGCTTTAATCCCAAAGGAAATCTAGATGCTTAGAATTTACTGTTTCATTACATTCAGAGAATATTTGAGGGTTTTATTAGGGAATAAAATAGTCTTTCATGCCCCCAAAATGCCTCTAGTCCCAATCGGATAGAACTTTTTGTGTTTTTCCTACCGTAAATGGTTACTTTCATGGCTAAAGGGTACATTATAGAGATATAGTGCTTTACCCTGACTTGTTTGAGGCAAGGTATTTCAAATATTCATAACTTTCTCTTGTACAATAAACCCTTATCATTGGTGAATAATCCCTCCAGGGAACGTGTCAGTCCTCGGGTTCATGAATACCTAGTTAGCATTTGATTTCCTCTATAAAATGAATAATTGATAATGAGGAGGGAACAATGAAACATTTGAGAAATATCTTCTAGTCTGTCCGGTCAGCTTTCTCACAGTCAGTGATTCAAACTTCACACCAGCATTGAATTGTTGTTAATAATAATCCACGTTTTGCCAAAAATGACAAAACTGACTGAATTTCTGGAATTTTAAGGTCACTGTTGGAATGGTAGCTGTGAATGTTAAGTCTGTAATGAAATGAATCCACTTTGTTTCTTTCTAAAAATCTGTAATCTGAATGCTGGCTCTTCTGTGTACACAGATGTCAGAGAATTGGAAACTTACGTCAGGAGTTTGGATTTCCTGGTGTATAATAAATAAACTTTTTCAGTACTCCCATAGGTAATTATTGAAAAAGAAAAAAAAAGTTCAAGGCCAAGCATGGAAGCCTAACGCCTAAAGTCCTTGCCTTGCAAGTGCTGGGATCCCATATGGCTGCTGGTTCTAATCCCTACAGCCCACTTCCCATCCAGCTCCCTGTTTGTGGCCTGGGAAAAGCAGTGGAGGATGGCCCAAAGCCTTGGGACCCTGCACCCTTGTGGGAGACCGGGAAGAGGCTCCTGTAATCGGATCAGCTCAGCTCCATCTGATGTGCTCACCTGGAGGGTGAATCATCAGTCTTACTCTCTTTCTCTTCCTTTCTGTATATCTGCCTTCCCAATATAAATAAATAAATCTTTTAAAAAATTAGTTCAGGATGTAGTTGTCATACATAGCCCCATACACATATGCAGCATTGAATATTTAAATTAAGTTGTTTAGAAATGCATGCCTTTGTAATTATAATTGCAATATAAACCGCATCGTTATTTTAAGGCACTGTGTTCATTTTATTTTCCAAAGACATTCATAACTTTTGGAAAGCTGTAATACAATAGTCTTAATCAGAGTCTGTCTTGCTGCTGTCATCATAGTTCAGTTTCTTGCTAGCACGTATCCTGTTTCTTTTTTAAAAAATCAGCCTTTATATCTCATTAGGAACATAGTAAAATTATTAATTTCTCCTTTCTAATTGTCACATTTCTGAGAAAAATAGCTCCAGAGACTGACAAGAGTCAATAGCAGCCCATTCTTTATAATTATCCCCATCTCATTTTCAATGTAACTTTGTAGACATAAATCAGATACCTTCAGAGGTAACAAAATAATATTAGAGAAGAGGTTCATGGTTTCAGAAGATCGCATCTTAAAGATGAGAAATGATGAGTCCCAACGAAGGAATCCATGTTTAAATGTAGTAATACCGTTAACTTGGGCTAGAGAGAATGAATGAAAAGAGGGACGGAGCGCATGTGACTCTTCCTAAAAATGTTTGTTAGACTTTTTATCCACCAATGTTCTTTGTATAGAGCAGAAGTGTAACCCATGAGAATCTGTTTTAGGGGTATTTCAAAACACTACCTCTGTACTACCAACTCTGTGCAATCAACACAACCTCTAAACAAGCAGCAATTTTGTTGAAAAACTCATTCTTGGTTGCTCAGCCTTGGAGAAGGCAATACAACTTCCTTTATTTGCAATAGTTTTGTTAGTGATGTCTTTTTTCTTATCTATTATAGATTTTCAGTGATATGTAGACATAGACACCTAATCAGTGACTTTGTGTTATAAATTTGTATTTTTAAGCCTCAGTTTTAAAGATTTATTTTTATTATTATTTTTTTATTGGAAAGGCGGATATACAGAGAGGAGAGACAGAGAGGAAGATCTTCCGTCTGATGATTCACTCCCTAAGTGAGCGCAACGGCCAATGCTATGCCAATCCGAAGCCAGGAGCCTCTTCCGGGTCTCCCACGCGGGTGCAGGTTCCCAAAGCTTTGGGCCGTCCTCGACTGCTTTCCCGGGCCACAGGCAGGGAGCTGGAAGGGAAGCAGGGCTGCCGGGATAGAATCAGCGCCCATATGGGATCCTGGGCGTGCAAGGCGAGGACCTTAACCACTGTGCCACCGCGCCGGGCCCAAGCCTCAGTTTTAAATACAAAGAATGAGATGCTATTACTGCTTAGTCCAAAGAATTATTGCGATTAGAACACGGTAACCGTGTTAAAAATATGCAACAGCTATTGTTGATGTAATTTTTAAGATGTTTCATTTGTGTGACAGGAGTATATTGTGTTAGTTGAATGAAATTCACAGAAATCAAGTTATTTTTATTGTCATGTTAACAGTGAGTCCTAAGTGACACTCTCTTCTCAAGGAATTAGGGCATTCCCTAACACGACTAGTTCAATAGGATGTCCTTCCTCAGTACTTTATTTAAAAAGAAATGATTTAAGTCAGAGATGAATTTTTCTCAGATCAAAAATAAATCTTGTGGAACCCTTCCTTCTATGCCAGTTAGCAGGCTATGCAGTAGTAAATACTTGTTGAGTTTTGAATACAATGAAATCTTGTTGAGTGGCTTTTCCTTGCCATATGCTTTGCATGGTATCTCTAAACATAGTTGCTTAAGTGTTGCTCTTTTTCTTTTTTCCACCACTATAGTTAAAAATAGTTAATAATTACATGTTATGGCATGTTTTATAGAAACAACTCTCTTTGCTTTCTGAAGCAAAATGTTCATGGAAAGTATGATGCTGTTTATATTTTTGCCAATCCTTTTTAGTATGTCATCTAAAGGAAGATATTTAGATCATCATACATGCTTCTGCGTTCCTTTTCTTTATTTCTAAAGATTTATTTTATTTTTACTGCAAAGTCAGATATACAGAGAGGAGGAGAAACAGAGATGAAGATGTTCTATCCGATAATTCACTCCCCAAGTGACTGCAATGGCCAAGGAGTCTGAAGCCAGGAGTCAGGCACGTCCTCCAGGATTTCACATGGGTGCAGGGTTCCAAGGCTTTGGGTTGTCCTTGACTGCTTTCCCAGGACACAGGCAGGGAGCTGAATGGGAAGTGGGGCTGCTGGGATTAGAACCGGCACTCATATGGGATCCTGGCGAATTCAAGCCGAGGACTTTGGCCACTAGGTCACCGTGCCAGACCAATTCTATTTCAATCTTCCAAAGAGGGGAAATAAAGTCAGGACAGGAGATGAACTTTCCAGAGAATCATCTGTTAGCTTGTGTCAGAGACATATTTGAAGTCCATATTTGAAGTTCCTGTTTTGTCATAGGTGGATTCTAATGTTTTCTAAACCTCCACAATGTGGAAGATTAAGATTTTCAAAGAATAGTCTTTGTTCTCTCAATGATATATTGCCTTTATAGAACATTCTAGTATATTAAAATTAAACCATGTTTCTTCTGGAGACTCTTGCACGTTCTTTCTGACTTCCTGCTTCTCCATTCTCTAGGCCAGGAGAGATTCATGGCTCCTGTCTCCGTTTTCACCTCTCATCTTTACTGGCTTTCTATGAATGAAGTTCGGTGGTTCATAGAACCCAATGAGGTCATCTCCTGTGTTTCTGCCCTCAGTTTCTGGCACAGTGTCCAGCTGGCACTGCATCACTATGTATGCTTGTATTGTAGTAACACTTCTCACAGTTATGTGAATATTTTAGAGAAATAGTCCATTTGGGGGAGAGTAGGCTGGGGACCATGAAATTTTGTAAACAGCAAATCAAACTACATTTTCAGACATTTGATTCTGTACTTGGAAGATGGAATGTTTCATACACCGAGATGCATGACTTTCTAATATTTATTCTTTGGAGAAAATATCCTTTTCATGTCCTAGGTCTTGGTGGGAACAAACAGAATAAACACAGCACAGGAAAGAACAGAGGAATATGTTTATGAAGCCTGATCATATAGTTCAAAAACATACTCACAAACACAACTGTTGAGAGCATGCTTCTTTCAAAGGATAATTTTGGTGTCTAGTGGAGATATGGTCTTAAGAGACTAAGCTGTACATCTAGACCACTTCCCTAGTGTTACAGCACTATTTAACAACTTGATTTTTTGCATATTAAAAAAATTTCTGTTCAAATAAAAGATGGACAGTTTTATCCAAATCACCTGCTTTTATTAATAGAAATTTATATCCTAAAATATTGATATAGGATAAGCAGTACTGACAAAATCCTTGTTGAAATTGTTACTAAATGTAAAAAGAGAAGATTCAGATTGTCTAAGAATTTAAAAATATTAAATTGCCACTACATGTAAGGATTTGACATTCAACATATTTGTTTTTAAACATGTCAATTTCTCATACACTTGGCAATTACTGATGCCCTGTAATTTTGACTAGGCTGTCTTCTTTTATAGGAAATACAGTGTCCTTATGCAGGGTACGCGTTAATTTGACGCATTCTCTCATTGATTCACAGAATCACTTAGTTATCCCAGATAAATTATTCATATATATATATGCATATATGTATGTATGTGTATATCTATATCTATTTCCATATCTATCTGTAATTTTAAAGACCTCGTGACTGATGAAGAAGGAGAGACAGGCTAAAAGAGATCTTTCACATGCTGTTTTATTCCCCAAAAAATTACAGTGCCCAGAGTGGACTAGACAAAAATCCTAATATATTTAAATTTTTCTGAGTGTTCTAGATGGATGGTATGGACCCAAGTGCTTAGGTCATCTTTGCTACTTTCCTAGCATAATAGCAGAATGCTGGATTGCAAGTTGAGCAACCAGGTTTCTAGCTACTGCTACAATATGGAAAGCTGGCATCCCTTGTGCTACTTCAACATTGTGTAACGCCACAATGCTGGCTTATTGCAGACTTTTTTTGCAGGTTGGGGTTGTGTGACAGCATCTGCCATATTGTTAGCCTGAAGAGAGAAAAATGAAAAAGAATTGGCTCCTGAACCATGAATTTTAATTGGAAACAGTTTTAGATTAGGTAAAGGAAACATTGTGATAAGTGTAATTTTAGATATGGGAAGATAATGAAGACAGAAGATGCAGAAAATTTAATCCTTCTTAGGTGATAGTTTCCATAACAGTTGATCATATTTAATTTGGGCTGTACAGAGAATTTCAACAGATAAGAAACAGGAAGATGTGCACAGATGAGAAACACCAAGAAAACAGAATGTTAGCAACAGTAAAAGAAAGATTGGCAGGCTGGATGGACAGAGTAGGTCTTAATATTCAGTTGGACAGCTGCCTCTAAACCCCATTTCTGATAGTTTCAAATTTAGTAGGGCATAAGATAACTATTCATCTGTCCTTCTTTGGTCCTAAACAGGTTTCTAAAGTCCTTCCTGGCAGGTGATTTGAATTCAATTAAGTTAGAAAATACAGGGAGCTGGATTAACTGAGCCAATAAAGACTTCATCAATATTTCTAAAAGTAAGCATGTTCACATGTTATGGAATGTACATCATTAATTTCTCTTCAGCATCTGTTGCTCAAGAGAAACATCTATACAATGCTTGTCACAAACTTCTGATCATTCCTATACATGCTTCTCATTTGAGACAGGCAGACAGTAAACACACACATGGAGAAACTGATTTATAATATTTTCATAATGTGCTTTTTCTATGAATTTTTGGAAGATATGTCATATCAATTTTATTTCCACTTGATTGGAATTTTCAATTCTACTAGAGTCTTGTTTGTTAATATCTTCTTTTGTGTTTGGTATATTTTGATATCTGTTTGGAAACTCATGTCCTTACCTTATTTCTAGTTTTTTAATCTAGAAGCCGTTTCTGTTTCATGGGAGGAAAGTAGTACATTAATTCTTGTCGAACTAAATCTTCTGAGTACACAAGAGCACAATGAGAGCAATTATGATTTTGATTATGAATTGTTGCCAGGTGTTGGTCACACACACATGGATATGTAAGAGAGATTGGGTAAAAGTGCATAGAAAATACTGGAGACCAAAAAAAGCTGTGTGCAGATTTCAAAGTTTTGATTGTTCACAAACTTTCACAAAAGTTTGTTTCACAAAAGCTCACAAACTTTTGATTGAATTTATGGTGAAATTTTTTTGAAGCTTTCAAGTACTTAAATAGTTGCTTCCTGAACATAGCTCTATGCATATCCAAATATTTAATCTTCTTCTGTGCTCTTGACTCAGAGACGGCACAGTGGGGCTTCCTGACTGTTCTCAGCCCCTCTCTCCGCACAGAGAGCTGGTTAAGGGCCCAGCTCTACCTCCACTTTTGTTTCACAAGTGCACAGTGCAAAATGTCTGCTCATGATTACTTGTAACACTTTTTGTTCACTTCTTCATCATTATAACAGTAATGAGTGTGTATCAGGAACCATATCAGATACTGCGTACAAAACTGAAGGATATCAGAAATAGTTTCTTCTCTCTCACTAATAGGAGTTGCAAGATGAAATTGCTAAAGTCAATAGATTAACCAGTGCTGGACCAAAATCATCTGTGTTGCCTAGATAAACATAAGTGACGCTCAGTGTTACTCACTTTTCTATCAGATTAGTAATATGATGGGAAATAAATATCATTACCTTGAAATTTATTAAAATCTACAAGAATAGACTTTATACATGCTAGGACAAATGCAGCCAGTGTGGAAGTCAGGAATATACCAAAAATCAATGAATTTTTCAAAAGCACTTTGATCTTCTCATACTAAGTAGCTTATTGGTTCCAGATGCTGTTTACAAGTTAGGTAGCTCAATAACTTACTTTAAAAATACATAAAATAATTTTTATCGGGATTGGATTTACAAACATACATCAATTTAGCACATCTGGTTTGGTGCTGCAATAGAATTTCAAGCTAAATAATTCTACATATTGCCTTAAAGTAGATACATAGAAACATTCATGTACTTTCCAGCATGGCTTTGTAGAAATTCACTTTAACAGTTACCATAGAAACAGATTCTTTAAACTTTCAAAATATGTACTTAAATGTCTTGAGTATTTTAAAAATTATATAATTTAAGAAAATGTGTTGTCTCTAGGCCCAGATTCTCTTATTTATTCTGTCACTAATCATTTTTATTAAACATAACTATTTGTTGTAGTCTTTAATTCAAGTGTTCTGATAATTATTCCTAAATTTGAACTTATCTTTAATAGCAGCCAACTCTTGTTAGTGTGGAGATATTTTGTTTCATCTACTCAATGAATTAGTCAGTTGACTGTCATATACCATATACCATGTGCCATATACTTTGTACTGGGTTAGTCACATCCAGAAATAGAGAGGAAATTTTTTAAAATGGTACAATTTCATTCTTTTTAATGATTGAGTAGTATTCCTTGGAGTAGTCTCACTAAAATTTCTTTATCCACTCCTTTTTGGATGGGCATCTGGGGTATTTCCCTGTCTTTGCTATTATAGATTGTGCTGCTGTAAATATAGGATTGCAGATATTTTTCTCATATGCAGAATTCATTTTCTTTGGGTATGTTCCTAGGACCGGGACTTCTGGGTCATATGGCCGGTCTATTTTCAGTTTTTTAAACACTCTGCACACTGCCTCCATAGTGGTTTTACTAACCTATACTCCCACCAGCAGTGAAGGAGAGTACTTTGCTCCACATCCATGCCCATTAAGCCCAGTGGAATAGGTCAATCACAGAAGGACAAACACCATACGTTCTCTGTGATATGAGGCAATCCTCATGAAAATTGTAAGATCAATAGCTCTTTCAGTGCTGTTTTTGGTGCAACACATGGGATTTGATATTTTTGTTTTAATTTTCATTTCTTCAAAATAGTTTATTTTCTCTTGCTGAATGTTTCACCGACTCATAGATCTCATAGTAGCATCATTTTTGCCAAGAAGATTTTTTGTTTTCTGTTTCATTTCTTAATTGACACACTGATTATTCAGTGGCATGTTATTTAACTTCTTGGTATTATAAACTTTTCAACTTCTTTCCTGTGATTGATTTTGTTGTATGGCTTTTCATTTAAGGGAATGTATTATATAGTTTAATAGTGACTATCTTATCCAGATGTGAAGATACAATGCAGTATGCATCTCTACTTTCAAGTTAAAGATGAACTCCCATTGGTTTATGTTGACAATACTGATGCTAGACTGTCTGTCATTGACTGTACGTGCAATGTCAGGGTACACTTAAATTATGCAGAATGATGAATTTATGTCTGCTTATGCAGGACTATACTACTGTAATAGTATGGGGGTATCAGTTTGGTGTAGGAATTTGGGGATGATTAAGGGAAATCCCAGAGCCTATAGAATTCTATCATAAAACAGAAGGAAACAAAACCACTCCATATGTGTGTGTAATGTATATATGACACATATTTAGCATATATACATAAATATATGGCATCAAGGATTTTATGACTGTGTCAGCTATGCAATATAAAATAAATCCTAAATTGTTAAATATAATCACTAAGTGAAATGGGAAGAATTGGCGCCAGTGAAAGTTGAGCCAGGCAGTTGAGATTAGAATGAAAAAAATAACTGATGATGTTTGAGTCTGGTGGTCTTTGATACCTTACCATATTCATGTTATCACTATCTTTGACTTAAATGGAAAAGATGCTTTCTCTATAATTTTTGTTTTATATTCCACTACTTAAACTTCTAGTCATTTGCCAAAGTACCCATTTTAGTAAATATTCCAAGTTCTGTCATACCATGAAAACATGTCCAATGTAAATGCTCAGCATTTTTCAAGTGTATTATACTGTCTTTGCATCATTGGCTGTTGCAAAGAATATGAATGCTTTTGTTCGATAGCAAATTATTCAATAAGATTGTGAAATAACACTACTTGTCCTCATGAGTTTCCCCTGTTTATCTCATTGAGGTTTGTTTATATGTTATTTGGCACATTTACCTGCTCCAGTTAAGTGGGCAGGTTAAAAGATGTAATTTATAGTGGTTTGCACAGTGAACCTGGGTCTGTGGTCAGTGTGATGGGCTCTTTGCCTGCTGTTAGAGGAAATCTGGTCTTATACACAAAGCATGGGTCTGCTGCTTACAGCAGAGAATGTGAAGGAAGCTGTGAAGGAAGCGTTGGGAATCACCCAGTCAAGATTAGAGAAATCAGATGTTTGAAAGTAGGGATAATTTTGGTAGAGAGTTGGGGTCTCATTGTTTGAATGGATCTAGAAAATAAAAAAACTGATACATATACTCTATGGATTACAACTAAGCCATGAAAAAGAATGAAATTCTACCATTTGTAGCAAAATAGTTCCAACTGGAGACCATTATGTTCATGAAATAAACCAATATTAAAAGGACAGATATCATATGTTCTCTCTTATATAAGAAAGCATTCATGCAAAAAACATCAATGATATATAATTAAGCATGTATATTCATCTAGAAGAGCTGTATAAGAAAGACTAGCATACCAAAAAGTAATTTTCAGTATAAATCCCACTCACAGATGAAAGATGGACTCCCAATGAAAATTTTGATTATAACTTGACAATAGGATGCTGGATTTTCTACCACTATCTATAATTATGCTGTCATGATACACTTAATAGAATAATGGACTTGAGACTATTGTTGAATGACTAAGTACAGTATTACTGTAATAATATTGTGGAAAATAGTAAGGAAAAACAGTGGGGGAAGGGGAACGAGGGCCTGAGCCTGACCTGTATCAAGAAAAAAAATAAGAAGGAAAGACACCCTAAATCACCCATGTGCTTACCTAAAAGATTGTGTAGAGCAGGCCAACTATGTCCAGTCCTGCTTACTGCTACATTACAGCATGGCCTCTTGGCTTTGGGAGAAGTGCCATGAATTCTCTACAATTTTAATTATAACTATAAAATACCAAATTTGTAGACTTATGGATAAAAAGCACTTTACACTTAAACTGGTATATCTGCTGTTGTTTCTTTCTCTTTGACCTCAAAAGATGGGGTACACCAGCTGTCTGGGAATATGAGACACATTGAACTATTCAATAAATATATCATTAGAATAAAAAATATTCAATACTCTAAGCAAAACATTCGTCAGTGTTTACAAAAAGTGCTTAAGGAAAATTTCTCTGTCAGTCAAATACAGTGGGAGCTTGACACATACAGTTCTTATGGATTATTTAAAAGTTGGCAGGAAGATAGAAGATGACTTTGTAAGAAAATTAGAAGGCACACAAATGTTTATATTCATTCATGGTCACTGTGCTATTTTTTCCTCTATTATTAATCACATGAGATGTGGCTGAAATTTTGAGCATGTGTTGTATTTTGTGAGTCAGTGGCTTTTTCTAGAAAATCGCTGAAGGATATTTTTATAGCCTAAATACACCAGGAAAAATCAGAAAAGTTCTGTTATTACATAGGTTTCTGGGATTTGTTGTGGACAAAACACTTGAGTTTTATGAACTCTGAAACTAATGAATTTAGTTAGCCATATGACATATTTTATGAAGTTTCAAAAAATGTATATTGAGCAACTGGTATGATTATATTTATAATAAAACATAAAAGCATGTGTAGGTAAAGAGAAATGTCATCACCAATGAACAATTTTGTGTGGGAAACAAGACATTTGTTTTCATTATGACAAATAAATATGAAAGGATATGCTATTAGGAACAAATTTCCTTTTAACTTCTCGGCAACTCTAACCGCATTGCTTTATTGATATTGACTTACCAAAAATTTAAAATAATTTGCTAAAAATCAAATTTAAATTAACTAAAAGGTTTTCATTTAACACAAGTAAGTATAAAATTATGAACTTAAACTTGGGGAAAAAACAGTGTGTGTTTTTATAGGAAAACCAAATTGCAGATAAAGTGTGTTAAAAGACATGCCTTCACCTTTCTATGATCCATGCAACTTTCATTTCTGAAATTAGCACGAATCCTCCTAATGTTTTATTAGTGCTGTTATAGCTGCAGTTTTACCTTTGCATCAGCATATTCAACCACTTCCATTAATCTGGGTCTAACACGTACTTTTACTTTCCTTATCAGTATTGGTCTAATAATATCCTACAGATTTATACCAATCATTTTATATCAATCTCATCTTTTTCGGTTTCATTGTAGATACCAGGGGAATATTTTTTTTTTACCAGCCTGGACTTGAATCTGTCCTCTCCTACTTACTAACCTATATTTTCACCTATCTAAATAGATTATATAGTTCAAAGGAAAATAAAAATGATACAAATGTGTTAGAAACACTGAATAATTGACAATATTGTATGTATATGTATAGCTTCACATAGTATTTCTATTTCTTAAAATTTCCATGATTGTCTTTATACAAACTCTGTTTTCCTAGATGGAAACAATATGCCATCTTTTTAGTATTCCTCAGAAAATTGCCTGTGGCTTATTTTACATGTATTTAATAGGAAATTGATAATTAGTGCAAATAAAAGAATGTATTAAAGACATTTTTCTATGTTTGTGTTAAGTTAACTCACTAAGCATGGATGATTCAGTGCTTATTCTTTTTCTGAGGAGTTCAAGGAAACCTGTAATGGGTGAAGTTTACAGAGTCCTTTACATACATACTGAAAGAAATCTAGCACTTCTGGTTTCTTTACAGAAGAAACTAAACTTTTGAAAATCTCTGTTGTAATCTAGACCCTCTGTTTTCCTGTTGGCAGAGTGTTGCCCCTGTATCTTCTCTTTCCTCTTTCCTCTTTCCTCTTCTCTCCTCTCCTCTCCTCTCCTTCCCTCTCCTCCCTTCCCCTTCCCTCCTCTTCCCTCCCCTTCCCTCTTCTCTTCTCCGCTCCCTTCACTTTCCCTCACTTCGGATGCAGCTCCCTGATATAGAAAGAGAAAGAGTGAAAACTGGCCTTACTTGCGGGAGACCTGAGTTAGGTGAACTTCTTGCCTTTGACCTGATTTAGGGCTGGTCTTTGCAGCATCTGAGAAGTGCTCTAGGAGATGAAATTTTCTGTCTCTCTCCCTTTCTTTGCCTTTCCCATTTGCTATTTCACTCTGACCTTTAAAATAAATTAATATGTTAAAAGTGTTAATGCGCTGCCAGTATAATTGAATGTTTGGTAAACCAATGGTTGATCAGTAGTTTATCAGTAAGAAATGTTGGAACACTGTTTTGGTTGTATTCCTTCATACATGGATGTAGTAACCCTACATCCATGCTACTTTGGAACTGGGTTTCAGAAAGGCTTCCGTGAAGAAAAAGTTGGAGCTTTCAAATTTATACTGTCTTCGCTGTCAACTCAGTATTTGTCCTATTCTTGCATTCCACCCCAAAGTCATGCAGCTGTGTCAGTTTGGGAAGCTGTTCGTCTGTGACCATATCCTGGATCTTTCCCTCTGCTCTCTTAATAACAATGGAAAAATAATAAGAAGGAATATCAGTCAAATTACGAAAATGTGTTACTTTATTTTCAGACTGGCTTTCTGACAACGTTTTAACCAGTTGTATTTTTCTGTCTCTCTCTAAATATGAGTCCAGTGCTCATTGTTGGACATCTGGCTGATTGTATTATTACTGACACAGCCAGCAGCAATCCAACTCACATTTTCTTTATCCTGGAACATATTCAATAAGACAGGCTTTGACACGTCTTTGTACCCTTTCTACAGTAACTTTCTGCTGAGATCTGCAAATACTCACATCCAGTTCCCCAACAGAGTCATAGAATATAGCTAGCTTAGTGGAGCAGAGTGCTTGTTACTATGGGTCAGAATTAACTACATAGATTTTTTGTTGCTGTTTTTATTTGTTACTAGCTTTTTTTTTTCTGTAGAGCAAGGGGCATAGTACCCTGTTAAGTTTTAAAAAAAAAAAAACAACAATTATTTTTTAGTACCTACAAGGGATATCCCTGTAACAACAATGTAATGGGGATGCTGCTAGTATTTGAAGAAATTAATTTGAATCATGGCGGTAAATCATGAGCAGAACTGATGTACCCTGGTGGTGCCATGCAGACTATTCATCGCTAGGGCTGTTATGACGTTTCAGTGTGTAATACTTACACTCATGTGCCTGCTTTACTTTTAACCTTCTAAATATGATATAACTGAATGAAATTCTGGTAGTAGAACTAAATCTTTCAGTACTGTAATTTTGTGCCAGCTGTAATGCCAAAACAAGTACTAAGACTCCTGTGTTAGGGTAATTGTTGAAGATGGCGTTATAGGCCCGGTGCAATGGCATAGTGGTTAAAGTCCTCGCTTTGCACACTCCAGGAATCCATATGGTCACCGGTTCTAATCCCGGCAGCCCTCCTTCCCATCCAGCTCCCTGCTTGTGGTCTGGGAAGGTGGTAAAGTACGGCCCAAAGCCTTGGGACCCTGCACCCATATGGGAGACCCAGTAGAGGGAGACCCAGTAGAGCTCCTGGCTCATTGTTTCAGATTGGCTCAGCTCCAGCCATTGTGGTAACTTGGGGAATGAACCATCAGATAGAAGATACTCCTCTCTGTCTCTCCTCTCTGTATGTCCGCCTTTCCAGTAAAAATAAATAAATATTTTTTAAAAAAGAAAAGGGCATTAGTAGATTAAGGGTTCATGTCATGAAAATCAGTTAAATGTTTCAGCATTTCCTCAGAAAAAGAAGTCATGCAAAGTACATTTTGGGCTAAATGGTAACTTCTCCATGTTCATCCCAGATGTTCCCATACTAGTCTGTTTAAGAAAAGGGATTATGTGGCTATATGACATTTTATCTCTGAAAAAAATTATCTTGTCTTCTTCCTGGGCATTCTGGACCTCATGTTACTTTTACTGTTCCTTAAATGGCAATAAATCCATGCTATACTACACCCAGTGCTTGTATCTCACATTCATATTCATCATCAGTTTGTTGGGAGGCAAAAACTTAAGATTGCATAGAATGGATACTTCCCCTCGGCAAGTCAGCAGTTGAGAACTTCTAACCAAGTAGATCAAGAAATATAGACTTGAGAGATAATAATTTAATTATAGATCCTACACAAGTCTAGATTATAATATATACACTGAAAGATTAGAATATCTCTCCAATTACACTGAAGTCATATGCATTTTTTTCACTAATAAAAGATTTTCTTCCCACTCTCTTGCTTTGATAACACTGTTTTATGTTTTATAGTTTCTCTTGTCCACTTAGGATCTCTCAACTATATGTATATATATGTAACCATCAGATGGTACTGATTCCTATGTATTTTGTTAGTTTGAATTTTAATATCATTAAATTGACAAAAGCTGTCATTATATTGCTAAAACATATCCCCTTGTTTGAAGTTAGAAAAGATTAGGTTTCTTTAAAATCTTTTGGCATTGTGAAACCAAATAGAATTTAATGTCTGTGAGATGACAGGGGTGATAGAAATTTTATGTGCATGGGAAAATTAATGCTTTTGAAACTGGTTTGAAATCATGCACATAAAGAAAAAAAAATTTTTTTTAGAGTCAGCATGCAGATTATAGAAACACCCTTTGAGATCTAGTGCTTGCTTTGTCACTGAAGAAAGATTGCCTCCCGGGTTTTTGGTGGATGATGATAATTAATGTGCTTTTAGGGATTTTTTTCCCCCTTGGTTATTCATTGCTTTTAACCCTAAAGTCAGTAGAATCTATTCATTTGTTAAATTTGTGCCTAATATGCTAATTATGTTTTAATCAAGTCGTATTTACTTAAAACTAATAAGAGGTGCCTAATGTAGGTTAAATATGTAAGAGGAAATAATAAAACATGCCACCTATTCTTGATAATCTTTGTGAGTATAATTACAATCCAATATGAAAAAATGATGATCTGCATTTATCAGAAACAAAAACTGGCAATATTATGTGTGATTATTGCCAAATGTATAGTGATAAATTCTCCAGAAAGAGAAGTTCTTGCAGGTGTTGTATTCAAATAAGATAATATCAACTTGGTCTTAAAACCATAGAGAAAATTTCAGTGAGGAAAGGTAGAAGAGAGGAAGATAATGGGTGTGAGTCATTGTGGGAGAGCATGATGTAAGTAGAGATGGAAAAAGGTATTGAATATTGGGATGATAGGATAGACCTATTATGTACACGTAACAATTAATGCAGAATGTTGACTTCACTTGTGTAACATTCATGTTTAAAAGTATCCATATTTAGAAATCCATATATGAAAATATAAATTATCTTCCCGCCTTCAGGAATCTCAGGCGGACAACCTTTGTGTGAGTGGGTGGGAGTTCCTGGTGACCCTTTCAGTTTAGTAAAACATAACTTGAGGTAAATGCCGTTTTGTCTTCTGTTTAATTTCTGCTTACCTGACTTGTTGTTTCACAGTCTTCAGGGTCCCACTTCGTTTATTTATTTTAGCAGTCCATATTAACCCTTGCTTCTCTTCTCAGTGTAGTTCCAGATCTTTAGGGCTGTCTTACCAGTTCTCCTCCACTGTTTTTCTGACATTGTTTCCTCCTATTGTAGCTTCATTCATCCATAGATAACCAATTGAGTTAAGAAAATGCCACGAGTTTTAAGGACAGTGTCATAATATAATTTTAGGCAATATAAAAGAAGTTTAAGAGACTCTGGAGGGAGAACAAAGGAAAGAACTTATGCTTTATAATCAAAGGTCAGATAGCACTTGTATTCAGTTAGGAGCAGGGGGTTGTTTAGAACCAAGAAAATATATCTCAAGCAAAAGATGAAACACTGCACCTTTAGTGAATAAATAGCAGTAACCGTGAGAATATACACAGCCTCCCAGTTTGCAAGCACAGTCTCATTAATTCTCTCATTCGCTTACATGAAAAATTAAGATTTTATTATTGGGGGGATTTCACCTTTTATTTTTATGTATATATATACATATATATATATATTTAATTCTTTACTTTTTCATGATACAGTTCCATAGACTCAGGGATTTCCCTTCAGATAGAGAAAAAGAAGGAAAACCAAAGTGCTTTGCTTAAGGTGAAATTATAAATTAGTTCAAACTGCAATTTAATGCTAATTCTGTAACTGTGAATCTTTTTTTAAGTTATAATAAACATCTGATACTGTGCATACTTGTAAGTATATTTTGGAGTTGTTCTCATTCTGGATCTCATGACAACAGTCACATTTGCGGTGTTATACTGAGTGTCATTTGACACAACACTAGATATTTCATGGTCTGCTTCTTGAGTGGCTTTTTCTGCCCTAGTGTAAAATATCATGAATCGGTTGCCCCAATCTTTTCTGCTGAGCCTGGACAATTCCTCACAGTCTTTTCCAACCTATTACTTCAGGTAAACATGACTAATAAATCAACGTTTTCTGAAAACTGATGCTGATTTGCCATGCTGACACTGGAGTCTTGAAATGACACATATGCTCTGGAACAGAACTCTATAAAATGATAAAATGACACGCTTAATTTCTGGTCCCTCAGGAGAGCCCTCCTAGTCCCACATCTAAGCCAATTAACTCCTTGATTTTCAGGTCACACTTGTTAAACATGCCTTAATCATGTGCTTACTAATTGGGTTTATACTTTTATTGCAGTGACTAATCCCCTGCTTTTCATCCATTGCCTAGAAACAAATGTTCCATCTTCCTCATTCCTGAATTTCAGTTCTAAAACCCACTTTCTCTAAGTGGGAGTCCTGTTACAAGTTCTCTGTATTCCCAGAGATCAGAGTCCAGTTCCTGTTGTTCAAGTTCTACTGCTGGGAAACAAACCACAGGCAAACTCCACAGGCCTGGGAGAGTAACAAGCATTCATTTTGTGTATGAGTTTACAATTTTGGTGGGACTTTTTTATTTATGTGAAAGTGTTACAAAGAGAGATGTAGGGAGAAGCAGAGATCTTCCAGTTGCTGATTCACTCTGAAGATGGCCACAACAACCAAGGGTGGACGAGGCTGAAGTCAGGATCCAGGAAATTAGGTTTTGCACATTGTTGATAGGGGGTCCAAGCATTTAGATAATCTTCTGGTTTTCCCAGACCATGAGCAGCAAGTCAATACAAGTCTTGCAGAGCTGAGCAGCTACACCAGGCTTGGCTAGTGTTTGCTTTCAGCTGATAGGGTGGGATCTGGATCTACATAAGCACCTGTTTGATCAGCCTGTGATTCCAACCTGGATGGCCCTCATTGCTGAGTTGTTGGACTCTGTTCCTTTGGGGGAGGTGTTTGTGGCCTTCCCGATGTTTAATGGAGTAGGGAAATCTATCTTCCTGTGCAGTAGATTATGATCCTTATGTTTGCACAATAGTCGACAAATGTGGTGGCGCCCCATGCACCAAGGCCAGGGTATGCACTCACAGGCGCTGGTCCCTGAGATCCTGAAATGCCTGAAGCCGCTTTCAGTGACCTGAAAGCACTGTCTGGTCTGCCCTGCCAGAGGCCGTCAGTGGGATCTAGGGAAAATCTGATAAAGGCAGGAGTTCCTGGAAGGCTCTGCTGACTGTCCTCCAGAACTTGGAGGGAACACGGGCAGTAGCACTTCTGAATGACCACTCCATTGGTGTAGTTTTGTTTCCCAAGCCCCAAGAGCATCCTGGGTTGGGCTGAACACTATGTGATTGCACCGTGACACAACCCCCATCTTCAGGCTATTGGACCCAACACAGGCCCATGATGGCTGCTGCCATCTCCCTCCCTTTCCTAAGAGAGGACAAGGAGGGTAGATGTGACGCTTGTCATGGCTTCTTCTGTACAGTATCTACTGGTTATTTTGTATGTTTAATTTTGTTTGGATTGTTTTATTCTTTTCTTTCTTCCTGATTACTTGTTAGGTGCAGTTTTGAAATTCTGAGCTTAATATTGAAAGATCAAACACTGTTCTCAAATCCCTATGCACAGAATGTTGTCCTAAGCTTACTGTCCATATATACAACTGCAAATAATGACAAGATGTGGTCTAACAACTGTTACATGCCATTTTTAAGAAGAAAGGAAAACAAAGAAGTATGTACAGTTATTAAAATTCATTTTGCACACTGAGCATCCACTTGTGGACGAGTCATTAACATGGCTGCAATTTGTGCTCTCTTTGTCTGAGGTCCAATTCAGAGCTACCAACTGGAGGCTGTAGTTCTTCTCTCAGTGAGCCACTCCCAGGATCCTCAGGCTGACTCAGAGCACAGTGGGTGTTTTCTAAGCAAGTGCTGGAAGAATACTTAGCTCCTGTTACCTGAGTTCAGAGCCACTGCTGCCATACTTGGTTCATCAAAGAAGTTGAAGAGGCTCACAGAATGTCAAAGGAGGGAGCATACATTATCCGTGCTGACAGAGGAAGAGCACAGCTAAAACAATGCTACCTACCTAGAAATAGTGTCACAATAATCTTGGGAAAAGCAAAATCTGCCACAGCAGTTGTGTAAGACTGCATTGTTTTTCCTGTTAAGTCACTGCCGGAATGCTTTGCCTTTCTTTTTCTGATGCTGACTTCTGACCCACTTCTGTATATCATGGGATCCATCCACATAAATATCCATATGATATAAGTAGTTTAAAATGTTGCTATAAAACAGATCCTTTCATTTGTAATTTCTCCTACTAGTAATATCTGGCACACACTAAGAAGTCTTTTTGAACATAAATTATTTTTTGTCTTATCAGGGACAATAAGATGGTTGAGAGAAAAATATCAGTTTTTAGAGTTCATGGATCTAGTTTAAAATCACAACTTAATAATTGAACCCTTATTGATTGAGGCTCAATCTACTTTTATAGCAACAATTTTATTGAGTTGTTCGGAAGACATCAGTTCTTCCTATAAAGCATGTGTTTCCAGAGAAAGCCTGGCATGTTGCATTATAGTGCCTTGGCTTCGGATCCCGACCTCAGCTTCTTACTAAGCCTTACCTTGGGAGGGAATGGTGGTGACTCAGTAAACTCCCTGCCATTCATGTGGGAGAACTGGATTGAGTTCTGAGCTTCAGACTTGGCTCTGGTCCAGTTGGACCAGTGCAGGCAATTTGAGAATTAGCTGATGTAGGATGGTCTCTCTCTTTTGTCTCTCTGTAAATGTGTGTGTACTTTTAAAATAAATCTCTTTTTTAATTAAAAAGTTAAAACTAAGTTTAATCTCAATACAAGATTAATTTATCAATGTTCTGTTTTTATCCATTCTCAACACCCAATGTCATCTCTAGACTTCTTTTTTTTTATTTCTTGCATTTCTAAATACTTCTAATGATTAAAATTTTGTGAAAGTTAAAACTCCCATTCTCTGCCCAGTTTAGTGTGTTTTTCATCCCATAGTGCAGGCCTGGTTCTTGTTTTATCTTTGAATAGGAAAATGGTATTAGCCTATGCTTTTATTTTGTCTTCTTATTGTTATAGAAGAAGTAGGGGAGTATTAAGTTTCATTAGGTAATGGCTATCATGAAATTCTCATGCTTTTTCCTAACATGGAGATGGGAGGAAAAGATTATGGAAGACAAGGAAACAAAGATCTGGTCACTTGTGAATCATTTAGAACTGTTGGTAGTTTTCCTGACAAGGCTGGTTTTTTGAACTTCCTGAAGTCTCTTGATGGTGGGCTTGAGTCTGGGGAAAAGCATGCCCAGTTCCAAAATGGTTCCTGCTGTCAGTGATGACACTCCTGCAAAAGTGTAAAATTATCTTCAGCCTTCCAACAGTCCATGTTTTCATCTGAGCTGGCTTGACTGGATAATGACCACCTGAAGAGTCCAAACTGTTGCCCTTTGCTTTCCACTATCCTCCTTCACATGAATCCAGAACAGTGATTAAGAATATCTTTGCATTGGGAATGCCCTCCCACTTTTGCTGCCTAAGCAACTTACCCCATGCATGGTGTTTTCAGTCTGTCCAGTAGATTGCCAGAGCAGGTTAATGGCCATGCAGGCCATGCAGGCCATGCAGGACATGCAGTAATATGCACTCAGGAAGTGGGCCCCAAATCCGCCGTTCTCAAGCCCTAGTACAAAGCATGCATTCAGTGTTCAGCTCTGGTGGCAACATGGGCATATACCTGTTACAATTAGACCCAGTGGGCCCCAACTCCAAGGCTGAGTTGACTAATTGCTCCTTTGTGCAATTTTCCTGGATTATATAAAAAATCTCAAAGGTATATCTGTGTTTCTTACCTTTGTTAGGGTGGGCATCCTAGCAGAAGAGACAGCATTGCTGCTTCCTCTCCTGTTGATTTTCGTGATCTTTCATCTTATCTTCTGTGAGGTCTTCTTTACCCTGCCCTTCATAGAAAGTCCCAGGAAACAAAGCAGCACCATTTACCAGACTTCACAGAGGCAACATTTTTTTTTCTGGTTCTAAAAAGAAATAGATTTAATTGGAGGCCTCCTAAGGGTATGCCTTTAGTCATTGTACTCCATGTGACTTGCCCTGTGGATATAGAGGTGTGTGTTTCTTTGTATCCAGCATGGTATTTTGGGGGGTATATTTACTTTTCACAGCAATATTCTTAATTAAATTAGATACTATCAGTTGCCTCAGGATTTCTAGGTGTATTAAAATATTAGTTGTTAAGGGAAACTGTGCAATAATATTCCTTCTTGTAACAGAAACATCAAAATCAAGGCTTGAAAGCTCATTTATAAGGATGGTGTTGCCACTTACCAAGTGTGTGGGTGGGTAAGGAGTGCCCTTCCTGGCATGCTTGTAGAGCTCTAATAGCTGAGACTGGTGCTAATTTTTGTGGTAAACTGATTATTGGCCCTCACAGAATAGTCACAGCTCTATTAGCCAAGATCCCCACTGTTTCTGAGGGAGTGAAAAACTGGGTAGACTTTCAACTTTCTGTGCCTAACTCAGTTTTAACAATGGTCCAAAGACTGTTATTTCCAACTGAATGTAGAATGAGAATGAGAGGCCCATTTTATTAAAATTGCCCATTGTGTCTGCCAATTTTTTTGCAAAATTTTAAAAAGGCATCAGTCCACCTTTAGTTTTTAAAGCATTGATGCTGTGTGTATAATTATTTGTATAATGCTTGCATATATGTGTATATACATGCACACAAATATTTTTCATATTAAGAAAAACCAAAACCTGCTTCCTTTCCTCTGTGGTGACTGATCCCTGACAGATGTCAGTGAATGGAGTTGAATGACACGCTTCTTTTTAAAGTTGTTTTGGTTCTACCTTTTGCCGTGGAAATTGATGTGCTATTTACAGTTGCCTCAAAGTTTTCAATACTGTATTCACTGTATTATGTTTCCTATAGAATTTTCTTGGAAAAAAACTTATTTATTATATTGTGCAACAAATAATGTAGATCATTTGATAATCTTGTGTCTTGGCTTTTTTTATGATCTATTCTCAGTAGCACACTTTTGTAATTATATAAAAGTGCACAAGCAGTATTCATTTTGTTACTGTTTTACTGATTTTGTTCTTTTTGAATGCTTCATAAAATTATCCTTGCTTTCTATTGAGTATCCTTACTTAAAGATGAATTGTGAATTAGTGTCAACATGTCTCTATATGTAAATAACCAAAAATGCTCAACAAGTTTGAATAATTTATTGAAAGTAGGAGATGGCCATTGCACTTGGAGGATGGAAATTTTAGGGAGGGATCGTGGGTGGTGTGAATAGTCACAGGATGGGGTCCTTAATTGAGAGCTGAAGGAACAACAAATGGAATATGTGAATTCTGTAGCCCAGAGAACTCTCATGAAAACTTTTGAAACTCCCAAAGATCCATTGATGAGAGATGATAGATCAGTGGGAAAAATGTTACCTTTTATTTGGTACATGTAGTACAGCAGGCAATTAGTAATTACCATGCATACATTTTATCATTTAATTCAGTCAATATCCCCATGAGACAATGGTCAATATCTTAGTTTTTTCAAAGAGAAAAATGAAGCATTGTCTGAAACAAAGTGTAATGAACTTCGACGTCCCTTGTATGATGATCTTAGTCATGTAGAGCTTATAACCGGGAAAATGAAGCACATGTTCAGAACAAATTTAACTTCTCTGTAAGTGGATCTCTGTAAATGCTATGAAATAACTCCAAAGTTTGGTACTATTTTATTCTAGTGTACAATGTGACTCATTATATAGCAGCCTATTAGTAGCCATCCCTTTACTCTGAAAAAAAAAACAAAAACAAAAAAAGACTGAAAGAGCAACAGAATATAAAACTTGCACAGGTTCAGACCCATCTCTAATAGAGTAAATCCAAAGCAAATATTTAAGGATGTGATTGATTCATTGGTGTGTGTTGATTAGGCAGGGTGACATGGCTTTTAATACCTAGTATATTTGATAATTGAGTGGCCTAATGATGTAATAAACTGTCCCATGTTCTTTTTTTTTAAAGATTTATTTTATTATTTTTATTGGAAAGGCAGATATACAGAGAGGAGAGACAGAGAAGAAGCTCTTCCGTCCAATGATTCACTCCCCAAGTGAACGCAATGGTAGATGCTATTCCGGTCTGAAGCCAGGAGCCTCTTCCGGGTCTCCCACGCGGGTGCAGGGTCTCAAAGCTTTGGGCCATCCTCGACTGCTTTCCTGGGCAACAAGCGGGGAGCTGGATGGGAAGTGGGGCTGCCGGGATTAGAACCGGTGCCCATATGGGATCCCGGGCGTGCAAGGCGAGGACCTTAACCACTGCGCCACCGCGCCGGGCCCCCCATGTTCTTTTATTCAGAAAAAAAAAAAATGGTTTCTTATGACCTGTCCTGGCACAGGTCAATAGCTAGCCAATTAGGAATATCAAGATGAAAGAGTCATTCTTTCTCAGAACTTGTTAGTGAGCACAAAAACTGAGTTGGTTAGTGAACACAAACAATCAATAATGTAAGCGTCTGAGAACTGTAATATAATGGATAATCTAGAATAGAGAGTAAACAGAATATATTCTCAAGGAGGCTTATGAACATGAAGACATCCAGTATGTTTACACAAATAAATGTGAGTATAACCAGAGTAGAATTTATGCAATCATGGTAGAATAAACAAATGTGCAATAATCACATGTTAAATATTGGAACGTTTTAACAAATAAATGAGTAAGTGTGTCTAGGAAGTGTTATATCTGCCAACTGAGAAAAAAAAGGCTGAGGAGTGATGAAAAGAGTTAGGAAATTGGGGAATTTCCCACTTGAGAGGAAAAGTGGAAGAATGAAACAAGTTCAAAGAGAAATAGAGTTGAGAATCTATATAAAATGAATCTCAATTTGTGAATACATAATTTAACAACAACGACAAATAAAAAACCCCTGAAGACAGTGTAGTGCTGCAGTGGGTTGAGCCATTGCTGACAAAACACAACATGAAGTTGTAGAACTGGCTGTTTAAAGTTGGTGCTGCTGGACTTTCAATCCGGCTCTCTGCTGTTGCATCCTGGATACTTGCTCCCCATGTGGGAGACTCGGGGGAAGCTGCAAGAGCCTAGTATCCACCTGGCATGGCTCCAAACATTATTAGTCCTTTTCTGTCTCTTCCCCCCACCACTTTTACTATATATATATATATTTTTTTTTTTGGTAAGGTAAAACAGAAGATAGACATCCAAAGGCCAAATGTGGCCTGACACTTTGTCATCTTTGCCCAGGTGTGCTGTCTTCCTTTTGCAGAATTGATCTTCCTTTCCACTTGTTCTGTTCTAATATCGGCAACCATTCATAGGTCCAATGCTTTGACCACAGTTGATGATTCTGTAATGGTCTCCTGACACAAGCCTAATCCATCCACATACTTCCTTGAGATGTCTCAGGCTGTATTTGAGAAGAAAAACAATAATTCTCTGTATTGGATCTTTGGGTCTTGAGCTTCGCTAGTGGTAAGTTTCTTTCATGTGACAAATGCTGTAGCAGGAGAAGGAGGTCATCATGCCGAGTGATGGAGAGGGAATGTCCTGGAGACGGTCAGGTATCTGTTTCCTTGCAGTTGACATGCAAAGTCTGCATGCCTGCCAGGAATGCATAAATTGTTCAACACCCGAACAGTGAGTTTTTATTTTTATTGAATTAAGACAGGTTTCTATCATTTGCAATCCATTATGCTAATACACAAGGATGGCTATACCTTATCTTATTAATCTTAAGTCAACCCTCACACTCACATGTCTCAGAAGTGACTGAATTCTCAGTTCAAGTTCTTTTTTTCTGAACATTTTCTGTGTTAGTGTCCTTCTATGCCTTTAATATGGATGTATTTGTTAGAGAGTTTGTAAAATTTGTGAACCTCTTAAATTTTTAATCCTGTGAAATCTCCATGTTCCAGTGTTAGGCAAAGTCTGATTTTCTTTTTTTGCATCACCAAATCTGTAGACAAATTTCTGAATAAAGTTGCTTGCGAGTATAGTAAATTAATAAACCTTAGAGCAGTTAACTGAGCATATCACATTGTGGAATGCAAAAAACTAGTGCTTCACAAATTATTTTCCATTATTGTTTTTCTCTTTCTGTTAGAGCTTTCTCTTTCAATAATTACGAAATAGTTGATTCACAAAAATGTATTACTTTTGTATGTAAATTTTCATGTGTAAAATCTGAGCATTGCAGATACCTAGTCCATTTCCTGAGGTTTTGATTGAATCTGATTGCTTTGTTAAATCACTTCTCTTTGCATTTGTTCTTAGCAGTTGCCAGGCAACTCTATCGATACTTTGTAAAACTATTCTGAAATGATTTTTTAGGATAAAATTAGTAGAGGCACAGATCCCTTGTGATGATGAATATTACAGTGTTTAGATGTGAAATTAGCTAGTACGAATGAGGGTTAATACTTCATGTTACACTAAATGGGTTTTTCACCCCCATTGTAAGCTGGGTCGCCCGTCTACAATTTACCTAAGTGGCAAAGAATATCTTAATTCCTGATGTTAAAAAAATGAAGTTAACAAAAAAGTGACTCTTTTATTGTGCTTAAAGAAATTTTTATTGTAACAGATGAGTTTGCCTAAACGTATTTCTTACTGATTCAGATTGCAGCCAATTGCAGAATAATAAGTGAAAAGTGATCTCAATATCTTGTTCAGTACAAATTATGGGTTCAGTAGGCTGAGTTCATTCTTTTTTTTTTTAAGGTTTATCTATTTTTATTGCAAAGGCAGATATACAAAGAGGAGGAGAGACAAAGAGGAAGATTTTCCATCTGATGACTTACTCCCCAATTGACCGCAACAGCCAGAGCTGAACCAATCTGAAACAAGCAGCCAGGAGCTTCTTACAAGTGTCCCACATGCATACAGGGTCCCAGGGCTTTGGGCCTTCCTCCTCTACTTTGTCAGGCCACAAGCAGGGAGCTAGATGGGAAGCAGGGCCGCAGTGACTAGAACCAATGCCCAGATGCGATCCTGGTGCATACAAGGCTAGGTTTACCTCACATGTGGGTGGCAAGATCTCAAGTACTTGAACTGTCATGTGTTACCTCCAGGGTGTGCAGTACCAGGAAGCTGGCATGGAAGATGAGTGGTGGAGGCTTGAACCAGACATTTAGCTATGTGAAGCATAGTTACCTTGGTTGCCTTCGTTACCTATTCTAATGTTGATTGTCCAATTTATTATGCCATATCTTAGCCCTAAGTCTGTAATTGTAACATTTTATAAGTACCATATTAATTTATGTATGTATTTCCTAGAATCACTTGGAGTGGCCTGTTGTGTATGTTTGTTAGTTTCTTCTGTGCCTGATAAACTGGCAGATATTTTGCTTATTAATTATTTAGTTTTTAAAGCAAGGGAGGACAAAGTTCACTGGGGTTTACACTCTATTTCTTTCTGATATGGCAGCATTTACTATGCCTGTAAGGAAACACTTCAGCATGTAGAGTATTTGTTTACACATTCTGGTATGTGAAGATATGCTCTGTTTTGCTTTAATGTATTGCGTACAACAGTTCAATGCCTGTCTCAGTAGAATTGCTCATGACTTTCTTATCAGTGCTTTATATTGCCACGTTGTTTAACATGTAGAGCTTTTAGAAAATTTTCTGTAGTCAGTTATGGTGGGATTAGAGAGAATACTTGCTTGGCACAAGACCCAGATTGCCAGTGAGACGAATGTGCTGTGTGTCCTTCCTCTCACGCCGTAGATGCCTCCTTTTCTGCGTTATTCAGGCTGCTGCTTTACTCCAAGTTTGATGAAGTTGGGCTCTCAGCTCCTAAGAGCATGTTTTTGTCTTCTGCCTGCTTTAGCACAGAATAAAGAGCAGTTACTTTGATCCTGACGTTTGGATTCTCAGAAAGGGAAGATGCCATTCTCTGAAGAAACCAATCCTCGAATGTGGAATTCACTGTTTGCCTTTGTGTTAGACTGACCCTTAAGATTTTCCTTATAAAAAGGATACAAGTTTTTAGTTTTGACTGGGGCATGTGTCTGGAGCATTTGCTGATGTGTAAGAGTTGTGATCAGGTATATATGGCCATGTAGTTTAGCAAAAGATGAACAGCTGTCCTTCCATACAGTTTGAAATCTGAATCTCTTGGGTGCATAGATAATAGCCCAAGCACAATGTGCCAGACAAGAGTAAATGATTACACATCATGCAAAAGAGGTTTCTAAATAAATATGTTTTACTTCATTCCTCGATATTCATACATATTCATTAGTGGGAAAAGACAGTATCTGTAATTTCTAATAAGAATGTTTACTTATTGAAAATACTTCTTTGAAAATAAATAGTATATGTTGTCATTCACTAAAGTAACATGTGTGCATTTTAGTTTCTCTTATTATCCTTCTCCTAGTATATATCTCCATTTAATTTTCCTGCTAACGATAGATTAATGTTGATGTTTAGAATTATAAATTAATGCCTGTTGATGGCAGTTAGACTAGGAGAGCAAAATGTGAATTGTTGCAAAAATACAGCCAAAGGTTAAAAAACTGATACAAGGATTTAAGGGAATTTTATTTTATATAGAAAAGGATATAGAAATAGATTTTACTTGTTCAAGAGGCAGAAATTGCAGGTTGCAGGGTACTCTATGTTGTATTTTAGGGAAAAAACAAAAACAAAATAATAACAACCAAAAACAAACAAACAAACAAGCAAAAAAATCTGCGATCTCTGGACCACTTAAAAGTTGCTTTCATTGTAAAGTCAGTCTTGAGCCAGTCGTGCTTATGAACTGAAACTTGGAGAAGTAGCAAGGTTTTGAGGAGTCCCTGCTTCCTTTTGAGGAGTTCCTAACTTCCTTTTGATGACTTAAGCGTACTTGAGGGTGTGTGTGTGTGTGTGTGTGTGTGTGTGTGTGTGTGTGTAAGGATGAGAAGGAAAGGGAGGGAGGAAAGAAAAATCCTTGTAGGCTGGCACCCGCAGAGGAACAATATTCCCCAGCTCTGTAGATGGACACAGAAGAGATTCTGGAATTGAAAGGGACACCTGGCTGACAGTTGGGTGGCCCTTTAATAGCCTTTGTGTCTCCTGCCCCACTGGATCAAACCTGACACCCAGAGGGAAGTTGTCAGGCCTCTGTCCTGGGTAGCTCCAAGCAAAAGACTGCTCCAGGTGTTGTGTGCAGCTGTTTGCTGCAGCAGGTCCTACGTCCCTAGTTGCTGCACTGACCTGGCTTCCCCAGGCCAGATCTCTGCTCTTTAGGAACAGACCTTTACACCTGTTCCAGGGTCCATAAGCCGTGGCAGTGTATTTTTATTTTTTAATGGGGCGTTGCAAGATTTTTCATGCCATCCTCAGTCATGAGAAAAGTTTCAGAGTCTTGTGTTTGGTTGTTTTAGATAGAACTTTGCATTGTTTAAAAAAAGAGAGAGAGAGATTCCCTGGCCATGAACAATTTCAGTTTTCAGTTGCAGGTAAGTCAAACAGAGATGAATAATTGAAGGAAGGATAGATGACTCAATAGACAAAAAACTTATCCAGAAAATATTAAATGCTAAAGAATGAATTAAAAGAAAATGAAATAATTGAGACTGTAACTTTATTTATTATAGTCCAACAATGCAAAATTAATATATAAACTTAATTCAGAATCATAAAATATTCTTGAATTATGAATGGTGTTACTTACCCAAGATCTTGGATATACCTTGAAATTTTGCACTGTACATAACTGCACATAAGTAAAGAAAAATAATTTAAATTATGGAATAGAGTGAAGCTATCTAAGGACACAGTGAAGAGGAACAAAACAACTCTGGAGAAATTTTTTTTAAAACATTCATAGATTTTTAATTGGAAAGTTAGATATACAGAGAGATGGAGAGAGGAGCAGGAGAGAAGGAGAGCTGCCATCTGCTGTTTCACTTCCCAAGTGACTGCAATGGCCAGTGCTGAGCCAATTGGAATTCAGAAGCCAGAAGATTCTTCCAAGTCTTCCATACAGGTGCAGGGTCCCAAGGCTTTGGGCCATCCCCAGTGGTTTTTTCCAGGCCACAAATAGAAAGGAGTGTCCATATGAGATTCGGGCAGATGTTACTTTAGGCTACCACATTAGGCCCAATACAGCATATTTTCAAAAAAATTATTTTCACTACTCTGAATAGTCCTTCAGAATTGATATATGGGATAACATCTCTGTGTAATCTCTACTGTCAATACTTTGGATAATTTACAACTTTAATTCTATTTTACGATTGAATTACACTTGATACTTTATCATTTTTAAGTCAATGATTTAGTTTTAGTGTTAAGTTACATTCTTTATGGTATGATTTTATATTTTCTTAAATTGTTTTACGTATTTATTTATTCAGTTATAAGGAAAAGACAGCACATTCTTTCTTCCCAGCTTACTCTCCAAATTCCTGCAGCAGACAATCCCAGCGTGGGGTGAAGCCAGGTGCCACACATGTGCAGAGCCAGATATTTTATAACCTGTTGACTCCAAGGATGCATGTGATCAGGAAGCTGGGTGGGGCAGTAGAGCCACGCCTCCAGCCCTGACAGTCCATTCTGGGATGCGGACATCCCAAGCAGTGTTTTAACTGTTACATCAAACATCCACCCCTTATCTTTGAATTTCCTATCAGATTTTACAGAAATATTCATTTTTCTGGAATTTTAAAAAAGATGTATTTATTTTTATTGGGAAGTCAGATATACAGAGAGCAGGAGAGATAGAAAGGAAGATCTTCTATTCACTGATTCACTCCCCACGTGGCTGCTATGGTTGGAGCCAGGAGCCAGGAGCCTCTTCTGGGTCTCCCACATGGGTGCAGGATCCCAAGGCTTTGGGCCGTCCTCGACTGCTTTCCCAGGCCACAAACATGGAGCTGGATGGGACACGGGGGATTAGAACCAGCACCCAGGTAGGATCCTGGTGCATTCAAGGCAAGGACTTTAGCTGCTAGGTTACCATGCTGGGCCCTATTTCCTCACTCTTGTATAGTGAATGCCAAATCTGACATGAACAGAACACATAAACATGCCTTGGTTAGTAAATCAACTCATCCTATTCTTTATAAATTTTTTCATGTGAGTTTGTTGGCATACTTGAATATCTTATCAGGAAAGTACATTATCTGGAATTTTCAAATTCATCATGTGTCCAAGTGAATCTCAACAGCAAACTATCTGAGTACTTTAAAAACCTCAATTTTCTTTTATTGAAACATTAACCATAATAAGGAAAAAATTGACGGACAAATGAAAGAGTAGATGTGATACTCGGCCCAGTGGGACTGATAGGAATTGTTGTCGCTGGAGACCAAAGTGAACTTTTTGAAGTAGAGGATGTGTAAGTGTGAGCAAAAATAAAGTGATTTTGTGTAAGATAGGAGAGAGAGAACAAATTTGTTCCACACAGAAGAAAGAATGCTATGAAAGCACGGAGGTGAAGAAAAATTTTTGGTGTTTGGGAAACTGAAAGAGGACTAAAATATTTTCAGTGTGGTGTGACAGTAGTCCATAAATTCAGGATTAAGTGGAATAATCACAGAAGTATTTTTTAAATGATCACTCTGGCAGTGAGATGAAGCATACATTAGGCAGGAGTTAATGATGGATTTAGAGAAACTTCATTGAGTTTTAAGTTGCCTCTGTGAGAGCAGTAGTTAGTACAGTTAGAAAAATAGATAGTTGTCAAGGATTGTATCAATCCTCGTAATAAATGATTCTTTACTTCTGTCAGTGATATAACTATTTTGATTTCTATGAGAAACTTTTGTATATGTAAGAGTTGCTGCATTTCAGCCGTGTGATATGATGCTGCAGCTTTCAGCTTATCCCTGAGACCATACCACATGGCATCAATGGCCCAAACTCCACTATTACATGTGCAAAAGTAAAACTTCCCTTAGAATTCAAATTATTGACATGGGAAATAAAGTCAGAAACTTTCTCAGCTAATTCTGTTTCAATTTCTGAGTCAACAGAAATTATATATGCAAAAATAATGTATAAAAAGGTCAGAATGTTTATATTGTATCTTTGCAGAAACTTTCAGTATTTGAATCAGTAATGTCCTTGAAAACAGAACAAACCTAATGTCATTGAAAACAAAAATGTACTTTAAAGTAGCAGAGTTCAAGGGAATGAAATCTGATTAAATCTTCTATGCCTCTCTTTCTCTTTGTTACAAGGTACACCCAAAATAAGCAGATGGCATTTTGTGGGTTGGGGATGAATGACTAAGGATTCATGGCAGGTTCACATCACAAGATTATGTGTAATTGATGCATTTAGCTCTAAAAGCTTTGGTTGTGCAGAAAGCTTAAAGCACTGCTGAAATACATGGGAAGGGCAGAAAGCAGGATGATTCAAAATTACAGTATGATGAAAAATGAATTTCTTTCATTGTAGCTGTTTTATGTTGTTATTGTAATTCTGATCACTGGTAATGCTAAAAGCTGCATCATATATCATAATCCCATTACAAATAATGAGGTCATTCAGACTGTTACGTTGTTAGATTTCTGTGTTTGTCTTGGTCTTGTTCTTTTCATTCAATCAGTGTTTACTGATGTCTTATTGTGTGCCAGATGCTGACTAAGCCTTGGAGTAATTGAGATGAACACTGTTGGGAGCAATAAATTGGTAAATTAATAGTTATAAATGCCATGGTTATACAAAAAAGTTCATTTTATACAAATTCTATACCAAACTTAGCCCATGTACTCTTTGACTATTTCAGAATACCCTTTGCTCCAATAATCTCCTCTAGAAGCCTACAAAGGAAATATTATTCCCAATTATTTATTTTCACTATTTTCATACACTGAGGTTACTTAAACCTTTTATTTCAGACATACACTATTTACCCGGAATACATACATTGTGCAAATAGCCTACATAAATACCCCTTGCGGGCCCAACATGGTAGCCTAGCAGCTAACGTTCTTGCCTTGCATGTGCTGGATTCTAGTCCAGGCAGCCCCACTTCCCATCCACATCTGTGCTTGTGGTCTGGGAAAGTAGTTGAGGATAGCCTTGCTCTCCTGTGGGAGACCCAGAAAAGGCTCTGAGTTCCTGGCTTCGGATCAGTGCAGCTCCAGCTGTTGTGGCTGCTTGGGGAGTGAATCAATGGATGAAGATCTTCCTGTCTGTATTTCCTCCTCTCTGTATATCTGCCTTTCCAATAAAAAAATAAATAAATCTTTTAAAAAGTACTCATTGCAAGAAATTGTTATAGAAAAATAATATCAAAGGTTGTTCATAGTGCTTCATAGAGGTTTAGTGCTACTTCTTAGTTTTAGAACTCTGAAAGTAAAAAATAACTACACAGAAAGGGGAAGGGTGGAGTACAGAAATGGATTACATACGTTCTTTTCAGGATGTAAGAGGCACAGAGACTTTTCTGAGTGAGACATTTGCTTGATCTCTGTTTGAAAACAGTATTTCATGTAGAAAGTGAGAGTGAAAACATTAAGTCAGAAACTTACATTTTGCCCTTATGCCCAAATGTAAAAACCATCTTAATATAACTATTTCACGAAATGACTTTCTGTAAAACCTAACCATGAAATGATAACATCCAAGTACCTGGGGGAAAATTATTTTATAAGAGGCTCAGGAAATGTAGTTGGGAAACATTTAGCCCTGCTGATCCAATGTGATGTATAAAAGTAATACTAGTTTGAGGAGCATCAAGAACATAATATTTACATTAACTTTATTATAGATTACTTCTATCGCCTTGGCTTCTGGTGAGGCTTGTAGAGAAGATAACCCTGTGTACATTTTCTGATGTTGGCCTGTGGTCCTTACTCTCACAGCTCTCGGAGACGGCTCTGGAAGCCAGATGAGAATCAGCATTCATTGCATTGTTGCAATTCTAGGGTAGTGGATATTATAGAGTTGCATTCCCATTTAATAGCCAAGAGCTGTCCTAGAAATCTCTCAGTTTGGGGTTGATATTAGACCTCAGCAGTTCTAACTCATAGCACAATCCTGCTATTAATGATAATGTTTAGAGCTTCCAAAAATCAGACAATCATGGCGTATGTATCCCTGAAAGAGCAGCGAGGGACCCTGAACGCCGAAGCTTTTCTAATGGTTCTCTGATTCATGTTCATGCTTTCTAAATGCTGCCAGGTCATTCTGTCAATTAATCAGGCATAATGTTCTGAAATATCTCTTGTATAATCAGAGTTGGAGATGCCTGTAATAAAACTGCGAGCCTTGGTTTAGATATTCTGTGATTAGCACCGACTTACGTGTTAATTATTGCATCCTAGTTCTGCTTTTACCTGAAATGGAAGTCGGAGTAAGAAATAGCTCTCTTTGAGAATCTCATAATTCTAATAGAATTTAAGGAAGATGTGTTTTCATGCACATTTTATATATTTGCTGAAAAATTATAATTACCAGGTGTATCACATCTGCTTAATTGTTTTAATCTACACAATTTAAAGAGTAGAATGCAATGGAGCAAGTATGATGTGTAGTCCTGCAATTACCCACTGGTTCACACTAAAAATGTCATGAAGAGGTTGTTGTTGTTGTTGTTGTTGTTGCTTCAGTCTGCTTGTTTTGATTGCAAAGACTCACTGTCATTAGGCCAGCATTATGACTTTGGGGATTAAGATACTGCCGGATGTGCAAGGATTCCATTGGAGTGTTGGGTCTAGTTCCAGCTGCCTCACGTTTGACCCAGCTCTGTTTTGATGCTCCTGGAAAAGCAGTGAGGGTGTAGCCAAGTTTTGGGGCCCCTCAAATACATGTGGGAAACCTTGAAGAAGTTTCTGGCTCATGCATTTCTTGACCCAGCCCTAGCTGTTGTGGTCATCTTTGGGAAGGGATCAGAAGATGGAAGAACTCTCTCTCTCTCTCTCTCTCTCTCTCTCTCTTTTTAGATGGACCTTTCTATCAAATAAATAAATCATAAAAAAATTCTAATTGTGTCTCTATCTCTTTTCTCTTGGTCATTGCACTTTTGTTTAGCAGATTCTTCTCCTTAAGGCAGATTTCTAAGCTGTGTCAAACACGGGTCTACAGTTCAATTTTACTGATTGATGGCCCTGAACAACCCTGCTCATTAACTGAAGAATTAATTTCTCTTTAGAGGGATTATTTTGAGATCATTTAGCATTTAATCATTAAACTAATATTCAGTTTCTAGTATGTTTAAAAGTTATCCCTATGCCTTCAAGTAATCCTTTCAGTCATTTTTGTTTTTAAAACTGTGATACCTTTAAAACAGTGCAGTAGAACAGTGCAGTAGTATAGGTGGGGTTTCACATAAAGCAGTGTCACAGATGTTTCAATTTGTGCATGCAATCAACAATCACTTATGGTTACCTAAATTTTAAAGCCTAAACTTTTTTTTTAGATTTATTTTTATTATTACTTTTTGTTGTTGGAAAGGCGGATATACAGAGAGGAGAGACAGAGAGGAAGATCTTCCATCTGATGATTCACTCCCTAAGTGAACTCAACGGCCAATGCTATGCTGATCCGAAGCCAGGAGCCTCCTCTGGGTCTCCCACGCGGGTGCAGGGTCCCAAAGCTTTGGGCCGTCCTCGACTGCTCTCCCGGGCCACAGGCAGGGAGCTGGAAGGGAAGCGGGGCTGCTGGGATAGAACCGACGCCCATATGGGATCCCGGGCGTGCAAGGCAAGGACCTTAACCACTTGCACTACCACGCCGGGCCCAAGCCTAAAGTTTTTAAAAAGACCTAGTTAGCTAGCTAGTTAGCTGTCTCAAAGAGAGAATTATAAAGAAAGTGGTGGAGACAGGATATGCTACATTCATGGAATAATATAAACTTGGAGAAGCAATTGGTAGAAATATTTTTTGTCATCCCATTAAAATTATACACAACAGCCAATTTGTGTCCAATTCAGCAGTATCCCTTAAGTTACAGAGCCATTTTTGTGAAAAATATCTACAACTCACAGTGTTATCTGCATTACAAGCTGCATGATCGTAAAGTGCATGCTTTTGCAGGAAATGCATACAATAGCTGCTGCTGATTAGATATATGTTTCTAATGTAGAAGGGAAAAATAATGCAATGATTAATTTCTGAGGTTTGCATCCACATGACCGGAACTGGAGTACCATGCCTCTTCAAATTACAGCTTGGTGACCAGTGTGGACAGATACATGGCGCAAACATCCATGGATATTGAGACATACAGAATAGGACCTGAGAATTAAAATAATCTCCATGAAATTTTAACCTTTTCCCAAGGTATTTTCATGCTTTTAGTAGTCACCATTTTAAAACGGAAGGCCATAGAGCTCTAGAGCATGACAAGAATATTAAATATATCATATTTCAAACGAAACGCTAGGAATAATATATAATTTGTATAATAGAAATTATAAAAATGATCTCTAGCCAAGAGAGGTCCAATTCTGTCATGATTTAATTTAACTGCTCGACACAGACCTACTGAATGATTTACTTTACATTGTACCAATATTTGAAAATGATTTGATTTTGACCCATGTATTTTGCACTGGAATATAAAGACGTTGAATTAAAGAGAAAAAGAAATAAAATTTCTTTTGATTGAGGTATATTTTGAATCATATTATCTATTTCTGTTCTTCAGTTCTTTTCCTGACTCAGAAAAATGTTTTTAAAGGTTTATTTATTTTTATTGTAAAGTCAGATATACAGAAAGAAGGAAAGACAGAAAGGAAGATCTTCCATCTGATGATTCACTCCCTAAGTTGCTGCAATGGTTAGTGCTGATCCTAAGTCAGGAGCCAGGAATTTTCTCTGAGTCTCCCATGCTGGTGCAGGGTCCCTAGGCTTTCTGTAGGCCTCACCTGCTTTTCAAGGCCACAAGCAGCGAGCTAGATGGGAAACGGGGCTAGTAGGATTAGAACCAGTGCCCATATTGGATCCTGGCACATTCAAGGCTAGGACTTTAGCTGCTAGGCCACTGCACCAGACCCCTGACTTGGAGTTTTAAGGACACATCAAAACTGGTGACATTTAATGTGAAAAGACATAGTGCACTGTTTATCTCAATTCTGCTCCTTTATTCCCAAACTCAGAAAGTATATGCCAGAGTGTTTTCCAATCAAATAACCAAGCAGTTCTTCAAAACCTTTAATATATGAATTGTAACTGGTCCAGCTCATTCTGGCTAGTGATGGTCTTTTTTTTCTTTTCTTTCTATGAACCAACTTCTTTTGGAAAACAAACTAACTTAAAAAACTTGTTTTTATATGAATTTATGAAACTTTTTGTATCATCCATTGGTGTTTCTCACAGTTGATCATTTATGTGGAAATCAACGTAGGACCTGAGAAATCTTGGAACCAGAACATTCTCATTATATGGGAAATGTCAGCTGAGCTAGTGGAAACATAGTTGGATTGGGTGTCAGAATACTTGAGTTTTTTCATGGCTTGTGTTACTTGGGGATACTTACTCTACCCTCTACATATTAAGAGAAGTTAATGTATTATGATTTTATGTGTTGAGTATATACTTTCATTATGCCAAAATGAGCACAATAGTGTACATGCACTGAAAAACTAATAATTATGTTTAGAGGTGACTGTTTAATATCACCTCTGCTCAGGATTATGAACCTCCATGATCTGGTGTTGTGGCATAATGAATAAAGCTGCTGCCTGTGGTACCAGCTTCCCATGTGGATACCAATTCATTTTCTAGCTATTCTACTTCCAATCCATCTCCTCTACTAATGGGCTGGGGATGCCAGAGGAAGATGATCCAAGAGTGTGGGTTCCTTTCACACGCATGCAAGCCCAGCTGCAGATCCTGGCTCCTGACTTCCGCCCCGCCCAGTATTTGCTCTTGCAGCTGTAGAGAGCTAGTCAGTGGGTAAAGGATCTTTTTCTCTCTGTGTGTATCTTCTCTTGTTTCTGTTACTCTGGGTTTAAAGTAATTTACTAAATAAAGAAAAAACTCATAAGTTGTGCTTCAATTTATGTTGAAAGAGACAAACATAGCTTTTGAATTTGCATTAAGGAAAGTTATTACATCAGATATGTATAAGTATTACTATTCTTTTTACCTTTATTAAAATATAAACATATTTCAGGTATACAGAAAAAGAGGAAAACTGTACATGGACATTTAATTTGATAATATTGATGTCATAGGTCTAGCGTTGCAAGTGGTTTTAATTTAATTATTTTGGTAGCCTATATTTATTGTAATGTATTATTTTTAAAATTAATATTCAGTTATACATATAGAATGTTAATTTTATGTGTGACTCTTTCTGTTTTACTACTATGTGTGTTGCTTCCTAAAATCTTTCTGAAACACTTGTTTTTGTTGAATCTTTATACATCCTTTTCCTCCAGTGTCTAACACACTTTGATTAATTGAGAAAGATTAACATGGCTTCTGTTTGGAAGGAGTTTGTAACCAAGTGATGAACTGTGTATAGGTGATTGGATGAACTAGTGATAGTTATATAGAGGGTGTAGGTAAAGCTGATATAGACATGAACCCCAGAGTAACTCTAAGATGACAAAGGATAAATAATCATAAGTAAATGTCTTTGTCTCTTGCCACTCTTATTTTTGAGACCATATTTTTACATCCCTAAAACAGGTAATAGTACACAATAGAAATGAGTGGAGACAAAGAGGATATGGTCTTTAAAACAGACTGGTCTTTTAAAAATATTTACCAATATGGGCCCGGCGCGGTGGCGCAAGTGGTTAAAGGTCCTCGCCTTGCACGCCCAGGATCCCATATGGGCACCGGTTCTAATCCCGGCAGCCCCACTTCCCTTCCAGCTCCCTGCCTGTGGCCTGGGAAAGCAGTCGAGGACGGCCCAAAGCTTTGGGAACCTGCACCCGCGTGGGAGACCCGGAAGAGGCTCCTGGCTTCGGATCGGCATAGTATCGGCCCGTTGCGCTCACTTGGGGAGTGAATCATCGGACGGAAGACCTTCCTCTCTGTCTCTCCTCTCTGTACATCCGCCTTTCCAATAAAAAAATAATAAAAATAAATCTTAAAAAAAAATATTTACCAATTTGCATCACGATTAGGCTTTACTGAACCCATTTATTGGTGTCAATATTTGTAAGTTCTTGGTTAGTTTTGAGATCATCAGCCTGTTGTCTCTGAAACGCACCTGCTAGAACTATCCATTTGTCCCCAACCAAACTGAGAGCTTTTCCCTGCTGTAAGCTTCTGAGGCTTTCAGCCTTGCCATTGGCAAGAGCTGTAATGGCTATGGCAAGAATCAAAATTTCAACCTTCTAGCCTGGGTGTGAACTCCCATTTGAAAGCTAATGCTTCAAAATTAGATCCTTTCTTATCTGGCAGCCAAATTAGGAACAGAATTGGGCCATAGTAATTAGGATTCAGGTTTACTGCCTGTTTCTGAGAAAGGTTCAATGGGATTGTAACATCTGATGCCAATCATGCCGTATTGCTCAACCTTTCAGCATCGTTGATAAGCTGTCCATCTGGTTTTACATGTGGCTTTCTATCTCACCGAGCAGTTTGAGGACATACTTCATGCACTAGAACTGACTGGAGAATAACTATATATCTGTTGTTACCATAGCTCTATTGTTATGCACTGTTAATTAGAAAGAAGCGTCTTTATACGGAGAGTAAGATATCATCTTAAGGCTGACATACTATTTTTCTTCACTTGATGAATGTTTACTGTCATGGCTCAGTAAGAGATGAGCTACAGTCTACTAGCTTTGGCATTGTCTGCTTCGTGGGGATGTTTAGCTTGTCCTCCCATATTACAGCTCCATTTATTTTATCCAGTTTCATTAATCTTCTGGGTGCCTTCATGCCCAGTGATATGGCTACTGTTAGTGCTAAGTGAGAAATTCATTACAAGTAGAGTAGAGCTGTACATGTATGGGAGCCAGACCCCCAGATGATTTGAATGTCATTTTAATCAATTCAGAACAGAGTTTAATGGACTTCAGAATTCTTTTTAAAAGAACAATCTATAGAGATAAGCAATGAAGGGATAAAGGAAGGGTAAATATGACTCTCTTGGGAAAAAAAAAAAAGAACAGATTAAGAGTGTTTGGAGTGTACTGAAAATAGAAAATCCTAGACACTTCCTCATACACAGTATGAAACAATGGGTCCATTTTTCTACTTTTGAAGATGAAAATAAATTCCGACTCAATATATAATTCCATCTGGAAGTACTATCAGTTTGATTTTTCTATGGGACGGAAAGAGTTACTCAAGTTAGAAATGAACTATGAACCTAAACTGAATTAAAGAATGCAATGAATCTGGCATCTCTTGTGCTTTTGACTTGTATTTCTGACTGCTGACATGTAAAATATCATTTTGATTCTCGTCTTTTCTTCAAAAGCATCAACAAATCAAATACCACAGAATCATCGAAACAAAGTCAATATACCTAAGTTCTAAAGAAAGAAAAAAAATGTTGTTTTGCTAAATGATTTTTATAACAGCTCTTATTTCCATATGTGTTTTCATTATAGCTTTAGAACCACATTTTTGAGGGAATTTCTGATTGTAGTGATGGTATGATTATTGTTAAAATATTCAGTAATCAATCTTGTGTGATTGATGATGATCATAGCTGATATCTATATATACTTTAGTGTGCCAGATACTAGGTTGTGTAATTTACATCTTTATTATGTTTCTCCTCATATCAACTCTGCAAGTACAGTAATATTATCACTTTTCACTCTACACATGCAGAAAGTCTTAATTTCTAGAAGCAACTCAGTACCCTCAAGTTACTACCGTTTCTGGCACTCCACACCTCCTTATCTGGTTGCATGTCATCTCCTCTTAATTGTTAGAATTCTACCACTTTTTCTTCACAATTAACAGCAAAATATTGTATATTCTCCTCAAAACCTTTGATAATCCAGATTTTCTGTTTATTTGCAATCTGTCTAGCCCTGGATAGCACAGACTCACATGTGTTCTCATTGGTGATTATTCAAGCTTTCACACTCTGCTATCAGTAGACCTGGATGACATATATAAACTTACCTGCTCACTTTCATGCTGATAGTCTATTGCCCTAGCTTATTCCCTGATAACACCTGCTTTTGAATCCTGCGTCAGTAGACTGTAGTAGCAGTTGCCTTTTCTTATTGCAATCATCATTGTTACCCTCATCACTTTTCCTAAATATTGAAGTACAGGTTCGTTGTTGCTCTATCCAAGGCTGCAATCACTATTCATAGTGATTTTGTGAATGTGTGTCCTGTCTTCTTCAGGTCACTGATCTGGAATCTCAACTTCTTGACCTTCTGTCTTGCCAAAGACTTGGCCCTCAATAATATGATCACCAACTAGCTATGTTATTGTTAGAAGTTGCCACCTCTCCATGAGCTGAGTTTCATCTGCTGTCTCTTCTTCCACTGCCTCCTCATTCCACATAACTTTGACTGTGCAGTTCACCTTTAACCCTTCATCATTTCAGTGGTCCCTGTACCATCCCCATTCTTTGTTCTGATTTTTTTTCTGATCCAGCTTAAAATCCACAACCAGTCAATATAATCACTTCTCTGATGTCTCCACATTTGGCTTTCTTCATTTTGGGAGATATTTGGACAAATCAGTTTGATTAAAGCCACCTTCCAACCTATTCTGTGCTTGGCATTGAGTGACCAAACACAGGCGAGAGAAAATACGGAACTCTTTTTTTTTAAACTGACTCATTTATGTTTAGATTTATATTGACCAACCAAGTGAATGCATCCACTCATAAACTCTGCTGAATGAATACTTTTAAAAATTTCCCTTTTTCCTATCAGCCCTCTTTCCTTTTTTCTCTTAAACCAATAAAATCAATTAACCCTTGTCATTCAAATAAAGTATTGCTTTTAAGATCACTGTACTAAAATGCAGAGGTCACTAGCACAAGTTCTCCTGTTTTTCCTCATTGTGTTTCTAGAACACATATTCTTCTCCTAGTTATCTTCTTAATTTATTGAATATTCTTGCTAGTTTCCCATTTTTAGTTCTCTTCATACTTCCCAAATTCGTGAAGACTCCATGTTTCAGTTTTTACATATATGTTCTCTCAATAAACCTATGCTTGAATGTTAATCTGCTTCGGTATATAGTGAGGTTGTATTATACCAATTATTGATGTAAGGTATCACAGGTTGGTATGGATGTTACTTCTGTAGCTGCAACAGTTCTCCTGTGTTCATTCTAATACACTTGTGCATGTGGTTCTTGGAGGATGAAAGACGTCTTCCGCTTACATATTACTCACCAGTGTCCGTAGTTGTGCCTGGAATGTTAGTATTTAACCTAGTAGTTGAGTGAATGACATGAAACTTACAGTAGTTTAGTGACCATCCAAGGTGTTGGAATTCACAATTCTCTCCCTAGATACAATGTTCCTCACTACTACACTATATTACTTATTTCTCCATTAGCAGTTTGATTCATAGAAAATATTTGGTAGGAAAAAAAAGCATTATACATTCCTTAGGAACAAATTATACACAAAATGTATAATCTAAAACATACACACTTTATTTATTTATTTTTATTTGAAAGAAAAATAGAGAAGAAGAGCTCTCCCAACCACTAGATCAAGCCGTAAATGCCCCACAGTGCCAGAGCTAGCTTGGGCCAAAGCCTGGAGCCCCAATTATTCTATCTGCTGGTCAACTCCTCAAACCTGGCAACAGCTCATTCAGTTGCTGGATTAAGGCTAGAACTCCATATAGTTCACACTAAGTCAATTTTAATAGCCAATTCAAAAACATAATCAATTGGGGGTATAACTGTAGGAGATTTTGAGATTATGCCCCTTTTTGGAAGATTTAGAGTCAGCGTATTCAAGATTTTGTTAGTAGAAAATTACTGTGTACATCAAAGGGTAGTGTTGTCTTCACAGAATTGTATTTCAAATACATGGTGTATTATAGCTATTTCTAATGAATATTTGATTGAAAGTTCAGATACTTTGCTGTGTGACTTCTTAGTGAATTCCTTTGAGAATAGCTTTAGCCTTCAAGTAATGATTGTGTTAGCTTTAAGGATGTTTGTACACTATTTGATAGTTTCCTTAACTAGTTTGTAGAACAGTTACACAATACAGTTTTGTGACTGCATGTATTTTTATTGCCGATTATGTAGATATCTGTCCAGTTTTCTCTTGAATGCATCTACAGTTCTATTAGGCAATAAGATATTCATGTGCTTAGTGGAGAGTACTCCTACGGACACAAGATATACATGAGATTTCTTCCTTTTCCTCCTGTTAGCCTTGTTGATGACAGTAAAGTCCTTTCAAAAGAATAATTACTGCAGAAGAATGAAAAACCAGATTTTCAGGGATTGGCCCCCACCAAGACCGGACCAAGGGTTTGTTACTGATTCTTTGTGCGATTATTAACTTGCTATTCTGAAATATAGCAGCATAATCTTTATAATTTACCTTGAAATGTATAAAATAATTTATAGGAAATAAACTAGTAACATTTTTGAAGGCCTACATATCACACAATATCAAGACATCCTTTCTAAATTTTTAAAAATTTTTTTTATCAAAATGGAATGGTTGTACATTTCTGTAGGATACAGTACAAAACTTTAAACTTATGCACAGTGTAAAAGCCAATTAATCCAGGCAAGTACCCATTCCATTTACTTATTTTTTATTTGTATTTGCCACTTATCAGCTTCTCTATAATTTTCACATTTTAGAAAATTTCTAATAGTTCCATTATCCCCTTCAGAAATGTCATAGAGATTATTTTTGCCTTGAGGCTATGAGAAAAACATAGGGCTCCTAATTTTTTGGTTCCTCCTACTGTTATATAATTTCTTTTTATAATCCAAGACTATCATATGAATATGAAAACCTTGCTGCCTGATTAGACTGGAAGAATTCATTTTAATGTAACTCAATTCAATTAAAAAACTTTTATGAGTGTACATTCCTTATATTAATATTAATTGAATAAACAATAAAAAAATTGGTTCAGAATATTTATGTTTACCATCAGACTGCTTAAGGGCAATTTCTACTCATTTCTCTGTAGAAATTCATCATTCCTAAAACAGTTAAAATATAACCTTTCCTTCAATATCTTAGCCCTATATAGAAAATGATCTAAGTAAACTTTTTATTTCTTTGATGAGAAGGCATTTACTTAGCCCAGAATTTTTCTGATTTTTTCCGAATAAATGTTACTGAAAATCAGAGAAGGGGGTTTGAGCATATAGTTAGTATTGATAGGTACAGCCTTGCTGAACTCTGGAAAGTGGAAAGAACAGACTGCTCAGACTGTCCTGGATGGAGGACGTCAGGGCACTGCACCGTTTAGAGTGAAACCCTAAATGGTTTCATCAAAAGAAAAGTCCCTTATGTAGTGTCATCACTTGGGAGAGCTTGCCTGTGCTGGCAGTGCTCATGAGAACTTGACTTCCATAACTAACTTACTGTTTCTCCTGAGGTGTTATGTAGATGTCCTCATGCTTTTGTTTGATTTTTATTTACTTATTGGTTGAGAATTGTAGCTGACTGTTTAAGGAGCAAGTAGATCAAATTATTTTCATATATTTTTCTTCTAAAGTTCTTCTGAGTTTTTTTGGTGTTTCTGGTTATCTGAATGACACACAGGAGTGCTTTTTCAAGCTGAATATTCACTTGGGACGCCTGGGAATTTGGCTACAGTGAAGATTCGCACGACCAATTCCAGCAGTGGAGATGGTGCTTTGCTAACAAGTTCCCAGGCAATCTCTTTGTCACTGATCTCACAATCACACTTTACCTAGAAAAAAAGTGTGGAATAATTTATATGTTGTTCTGATGTTTCCTATTTATTCTCTCTCTGACTTCTGGTTAAGGAATTGATGGAGGGACTCTTGTGACTGTTATGGGGGTTTTATACTTGTGACTGCAGCTGAGAATTTGTAGATGGCAATTATGTACCATAAAAATATTTTGTAACTGCAGTTGGATACATAAAATTTATAAGTTAGCCTAATCTGGTAAGAATATCATGTGTTCCTGGAATGAAACAATGAATCCATACAATGGGAGTGTGTAAGCAGAAGAGGAGAGATTTCCAAAAGATGGCAACCATAGTGATATTTTTAAAGTGAAGCACAAGTTGTGGCCCTTTAGAAAATCTTTACTAGTCATGATTATTATAGCTGTACTCTAAGTAAATAAAATCCACATAGCAAAAGAAGATTTAAAAAAACAAAAAATCTGGGGCTGGCCTTGTGGTATGGTGGATGAGGTTGCCACCTGCAACGCCAGCATCCCGCAGGGTGGTCGGAGTCCTGGCTGCTCTAGTTCCAATCCGGCTCCCTGTTAATGGCCTGGATAAAACAGCAGAAGATGACCCAGGAGTTTGGGGCCCTGATCTCATATGGGAAACCCAGATAAAATTCCTGATTCCAGGATTTGACACGGGTCCATCCGGGATTTGAGGCCAACCGAGGAGTAAACCAGTGATTGAAGACATTCTCTGTGTGTCTCCCCATCTCTCTCTCCTTCCTCCTTTTCCTCTCCCTCATATTTCTCTCTCCCTCTCTATCTTCCACTACTCTCTTTGTCTTTTTCTCTTGGGTATGTATGTGTCTCAAATGAATTAAATTTTTAAATAAATATTTTTTTATTTTAAGACTGCACAACATGAGGACAATTATCAAACCAAATACAACCTTTTCCTGTTTTTCTAAATCTTAATAAGTGCTCCGTGTATGTGTTCAACATGGAAATAAATCCACGTAAGTCATTTGAGGTATGTAAAACATTTGGGTAGGGGGAGTGGTTTCTTGTGTTCAGGTGGCATTTGGTGCAGGGATTAGTCAGCACATAGTTATAAGAAGTGTTCTTGATTGGGTGATTAGCCAAAGGATTCAATAAATCGCCACATTATACATAAAAGCACCTTAAAATAAGCACTATCTAAAACACAACTGGAAATCCAATTTATTTTATTCATCTATAATTCTCTCTTGCATACATCAGTTAAGTCTCTAGTATTTTGTGTCTAAAGGCAAACGGTGTGTTTGTTTGCATTCCTTTGTGTTTGGAGATTTTAGGCTGTTGATTGTATCCTTTGCTGAACAGAAGTGTCTAATTTGGCATCAGCATGATAGCCTAATGGTTAAATCCTCACCTTTCTTCTTCCCAGTGGTTGCTCCACTTCCCTTCCAGCTCCCAGTTTGTGGCCTGGGGAAGCAGTGGAGGATGGCCCAAAGCCTTGGGACCCTGCATCCAAGGTAGGAGACCTGGAAGAATTTCCTGGTTCCTGGCTTCAGATCAGCTTAATTCTGGCCATTGCAGATGCTTGGAGAGTGAGCCAGCAGATGAAAGATCTTTCTGTATCTCCTTCTCTCTTATATGTGCCTTTCCAATTAAAATAAGTAAATAAATAAATCTTAAGAAAAAGAAGCCTCTAGTTTGTCTTAAATCCATTCATCAAATTTTGTTGTTATTTCCCATGCTTTTGTGGTCTTATGTAAGAAATAATTTTCTACATCAGTGTCTTGAAATGTTTATAGTTTCAAATGTTAGGCATTTGATTCTTGTTTTTTTTCTTTTTAAGATTGTTTATTTTTATTGGAATGGCAGATCAAATTTACCGAGAGGAGAGACAGATCTTCCATCCTCTGATTCAAACCCCAAATGACCACAAGCCCTGGAGATGATCCTATCTGAAGCCAGGAGCTAGGAGCTTCTTCTGGGTCTCCCATGTGGGTGCAGGGTCTCAGGGTTTTGGGCCATATTCCACCGCTTTCCCACGGCTCAAGTAGGGAGCCGATTGTGAAGTGGAGCAGTTATAACATAAACCAGTGCCCATATGGGACCTAGGCACTTGCAAGGGGAGGTTTTATTTACTAAGCCATCATACTGGGCCATGATCCTTCTTTTAATGTTTTTATGTGATGGGAAGTGGGATCCCTTCTTTCTTATATGTAATATATTCATTTTTACCAGTATCTTTTATTGAAGATATCATCCTTTCTGCAACATGTGTGTTTGACACCTTTGCCAAAAATCAGCTTGCTCTATATGTGTGGGTTTACTTCGCGTCTCTTCATTTCCATTGATTTACATGTATGTTTTTATGTCAAAGCTTTTAATTACCAAAGCTTTGTAGTGTGTTTTGAAATTAGCTGTTGAGGTCTTTCTCGATATTTTTGTTGTTGGATCATGTTGCATATTTCTGATCTTTATGGTTACATATGAATGCTATTTAAAAAAAAAAGTTTATTTATTTTTATCGGAAAGGCTGATTTACAAAGAAGAGAGACAAAAATCTTCCATTTGCTGGTTCACTCCCCAAATGGCCACAATAGCAGGAGCTGAGCCGAACTGAACCCAGGGGCCTTTTGGTCGCCCAAGAAGGTCCAGGGTCCCAAGGCTTTGGGCCATCCTCCACTGCTTTCCCAGGCCATAAGCAGGGAGCTAGTAGGAAGTGGAGCGACTAGATTGGAAATGAACACAAGCTGTGCCCATATGGGGTACTGGCCCTAGGAGGTGGAGGATTAGCCAATTGACCATTATATCAGCTTCTATTATTTTTAATATATGTATTTTCTATTTTGTAAAGACTGTCTTTTTTTGATTCAATAGGTTTTGCATTAAACTTGCAGATTGCTTGGAGGTATTATGGACATTTTAATAATAGTAGTTATTCAAACCAATATACAGAAAAAAAGTCAACACACAGAAAATATCTTTCCTTGTATCACTGTCCTGATCATTTATCAGCATTTTATTGTCTTCATTGTGAAAAACTTTTTTGTTACTCATTTTCCACCTGAATATTTGAATTTTGTTATTTGGAGTGAATAGGATTTCTTTCTTGATTTATTTTTCAACAAGATATTATTGGATATAAGCAATTTTTAGATGTATATGATTTTTTTTAAAAAAAAAATCCTGTGTCTTTCTTGAATGGGCTTAATTTGAACAGCTTTTTATTTTGGAGTGGTTAGATTTTTTTCCATGCACAAAATCATGTCATATACAAAGGTGAATATTTTTAAAAAAGAGGAATATTTTGTAGTCTGTCACTGATCTTTGGTATGTTGTATGGTGCCCAATGCTAGGAACTCATACTGGAAAATAAAGTTGCAGTACACATCCAAACTCCTGAATAGAAATAGGACTCCTGATGAATATGTAAATATACTTGCACTGAATGATACTAGATTTTCTACCTACGTCTATACCTATCATGTCATGACATTTAAAAAGTGGAAAGTTAATCTTTGCACTGTAACAGGGATTAAACTACTGTGACAATTGATGAAAAATCCCAAAACACTAAAACGCAGCAAAACAAAGGGAAGGAGGTAGAAAAATCCTTATATCTGCAAAACTGTATTGTGTCACATAGTAAATATACTTTATTTTTCCAAAAAGCTAGGAATATGGAAGAAATCAAAGAATAGTACTGCTTCTTAACGTATTACTAGGGGCTGCATTTTTTCTTTTTGAATTGTTTCTGGATATGTCACTCCTCACTGTGTAGATCACATCTTTTCTTCTGCAATCTTACCTTACTTAACGTAAATTTGCCCTTAACGTAAATCAATTGAAGACCCATCTGTACCTGATGGTTAGTATAAGCACTCAACTGGTCTAGTAGTTGTTTCTTCTAATTTCCCAATTAACCAGGGGCAGGAGACAGAGCATTTAATTTGGGTATACCGGTAGTTCTCTAAAGTAGGAAATTTATTGTATATGATACTTCAAGTAACATATTCTCTGTCATTTATTTATTTATTTTTGCCTGCTTTTCAAAACATTGTCTATTCGGTAATTGTTAATGCACCTATAGAAATCCAAAATTTAGTGGTGCCTAGTAACAAGAAACTGTTGATTTAATAGTCTCCATGTGTCAAACTAACAACAAAAGATATAAGCTCGTTTTGTTATCTCAATAACATGTTTGTGATACTCACTCCCATCTTCTGTTAAAAGACGACTGAGGCCTTAGTCCCCTTCTGCACATGCCCATGGTCGAATACAAATCAACATTAAAATACTGAAGAAGGTGATATTTTATGGCTATGAATATGCATTATAAGTTCATCCAGAATCTCAAATCCAGGTTTTATTTACGCTATATTAAAAATCATGAATATATTTGCCTAATACTGTACATTTTTAATTTATATTTCTGTTATCTAATAAGAATGGATTTATATTATTATATATTTGAGAATTTAAATTAGGAAAAGGTACTGTACTGCAGCTTTAAAATTGTTTTGCCAATGCATTGCGTGCTTAAATCAAACAATATTTTACTGTGGTAGTTAACCCTCAAATAGCAAATGCTTGGCTGTCTTCAGTTTTTCCTAATTCTGCAAAGCTATGATGCACAAAACTTCCATAAACCATCAATCTGTATTCACTTAATAGTTCAATGATGAGGCTTTATTATCTTGTTAATAAATATAATTTTTTAAAAGAGTAAATTTTCATGGCAGTAAATTGAAATCTTATTGGCCATCTGCACTGCAGTCATAGACTCACATTTAAAATTTGCATAAGAAATTTCATTTCTTAGCTTTTTAATGAAATTATCAATTAGATAGGTTTTCTTCACTGATAATTAAATTTAAAGCAAAATTTAATCTTAAACATATCTCTTTTTTGCAGCCTGGTATATTTTAGCTTTGTCTTAATTTCCATCTTGTTCTCATTCACTGCTTCAATGTTCAGATAACGTCAGATACAGATCATCAGGCCTGGGACTACAAAATATGTTTTAGTTCATATGATTTACATGAAAGTCAGTGCACCTTGTTAGTGGGTTTAGACATTGTTTAAAATGTCTGTCAAAGCAAGGAGAGCCTGTCTTTGGTGTTGATGCAAAGGACAATTGTTAAAAAAAATCATGCAAAAATATACCTGCACACGTGAATTAAGTTAAAACACAGAGCCATCTTCAAAAGTATTTTTTGTAATTAATTTAACTTTGTCTATATTGACAATGATAAGTATTTAGATATAATTACACGGTAAATAAGAGATGTTACGAATTACTCAACATCCTCACCATGTGCAGTTGCCTTATTAAAACTATCTAATGCCACTACAAATAATCACACTGAATAAATTGTTCTTCATTTACAGCATATTATTGAGAAACTGTCTGAGCAGACCAGACCAGGCAGGGCTACGACATCTGTGGGCCTCATGTGAGCTAGATCAGGGAAAAACTAGGCTGGGCTGACTGTTCCCACTGGTGCAAGCGAAAATTAGAGTGGATGAGGATTGGTTGGGCTTAGCCGCAGTATCAGCTGGCAGAGGCTGGCACTGGCTAAATCTGTCAAGTTTAACTCCAGAACCACCTGGAGAGTGCATAATCTGGGAGTGGGAGTGACCTAGTAGGGAAATAGTGGGCACTTCCCTCTTGGGATACCATTTCCACTGGAAAGCACTAAAACCAGGACAGGGCCAGGGATGGCTACACAGAAAGGCACCTGCCAGTATGTGTGTGGGCTGGATAGTAGGTTTGGTTGGGTTGAACTAGGCTTCAATGCCCTTTGACATGTGTGAGAGCTTAATGGGATGTGGAACAGACTAAACAAGTCTGCCGTACCTACTGTCGTACATGGTAACCAGGTAGGGGCAGGCCCGGTGAGGGTTATGGGGAATCGCCCCATCTAGGCTGCAGCTCTCACTGGTTTACATGAAGTCTGAGTATGAAGAGGGCAGGATCAGGCTGGACTGCAACATCCATCTGTTTGTGTGGAAGACAGGGCTGGAAACAGAAATGACTCAGTAATTGCAATGACCAGCATGTGCATAAGCTGATTAGAGCAATGGACAATGTCAGATACTGTACTGGCAAGCACACACAAGAATCAGGTTTGGGATCACCTCACATGAAGTTTCTTTGGGGATCCCTCCAACTAGACTGCTGATCTCAGAACCCCAACTGTGAAGAGACTATATCAGCCAGTGAATTTTGAATAGATTTCATTGCGATTGGAATGGCAAGATTGGCAACAATTCAGAACTGTTGAACTATCAAAACTGCTTGAGCAGGACCATCAGAGCATGCCTCACATTGGGGACCTGGGAGGGATGGGTAGCTGGGTGGGGCTTCTCCCTTTGTTTCTCTCCTGACCCCAGATACAGGGGTAATAATGATGATATTAGTGTGAAAACAATGATCTTACTCACTTTGCTGTAACCCTTGACCCTTTGTACCCTAATTAACTAAGATCATAAAAAATAAATAAGTAAAATTTTAAAAAAGAATGACATTGCTTTTTCTTCTTATATCAGAGCTGAAAGCCCATTGCAAAGTCATCAATATTTCCAGAATTTTTGGCATTGATTTATTTCGTAGGGCCATTGACACATAAGAAGTTTTCTTTAGAAGACAATAGTTGTCTCTGACATCTTCTTTTTTTTTATTTAGAAAATCTATAAATATTCTGTCTCCCAAGATAACACAGAGTTTTGTAAGAGCCATGTAAACCCAAAGTATTGAGTTGATACAGATATCTTTATGACCAATGTTAACACCACATAATATTTTTTAGGTCACATGAGGCCACATTTTTGTAGTGTCCAAGGTCTCTTCTCCTTTTGTTGTTAGGCTGTTTTGTTGTTTTCATGAACACAAATGGAGCTGGATGTATTCCCTCCCTTTCTGTGACCCCACGTACACCTTCAAATATGAGTGCTATCTTCTGTACATACATAGAGTGAACATGGCCTTAGCACAGTGGCTCAAAATAAATCACCATTTGGTGATTCAGCAAGGTGAAATTTTAACAGAACATGCAAGAATGTTGCCCCTAGGAGTTAGTTGTTTTCCGAATGTTATTACTGATTGCTTTTGGCAAAAGTCTTATATTCATAATCTTAAGTCCTGTGAAAAACCAGTAGGGAAAATATGAAATGCCCTGTGTTATTAAACTCTGGAAAGAAGCTTCCTTTTTTAGTGTTGCTCTAGGCTACTTGTCAAGATCCTCCTTGAATAGCCTGGTTTTCTTTTACCATCACAGATGGAAATTCTTCTACACTTTCCTATGCTTCCTCCATGTTCCTTACCCATTCTGCTACACTTCTTCAAAGATCCTGGATTAAATTTCAGTATATGTCAAAGAATCCAAAATATCACACTATGAGTAATTTGTGTTTGCGAATTGGAACTCTCTTGAATACCTAAAGATAGGGAGGGAAGATATATGCACTATAGTTCACACTTTCTGATAGAGTGAAGAGAATGTGTGATTATTTACATTTTGGGCAAATCATTGCTTTCTCCTTTTTTAAAATTTATTTATTTTTATTTGACAGAGACAGAGAGAGAGAGAGAAAGAGAGAGAGAGAGAATCTGCTCTCTGTGGTTTACTCACTAAAATGCACATGATGGCTGGATGGTTGGAGCTGGGCCAGTCTGAAACCAGAAGCCAGGAACTTCTTGTGGGTCTCCCACATGGGTGCAGGGGCCCAAGCATTTGGGGAAACTTGTTTCTTTCCCATGCGGATTTACAGCGAGCTGGACTGAAAGTTGACCAATTGGAACAAAAACCATATGGGAGGCTGGCATTTCAAATAGAAGCCTAACCTACTACATCCCGGTGCTGATTTCACTCTCTTTTAATTTTATCCCCATTACAATGAGGATATATTAGCTATCAAATGGAAACTTCATTAGGCTAACATTTCTGGACTATGAAGAATTCAAGATGTCAAATATTTATAACATTAAATAATGCAGATGGAGAATGCCCCCCCTTACTCCTTGAAGTTAGTATCTTCTGAGTACTCTTTCACTTTTTCCTCAGTATTGATTTGCCGCCTGAAGCTATGCATTAAACTAAATTCATCTGACATGCAGTTGTCTGTCTTTATAACAGAAAAGTTTTTATTAATAATTTCACTAGAAAAAATTCCATTAATAGTAACTTCCCTGATAAGATAATGTGACAACTCAACTCAATTATGCCAAATAGGAAAATGGATTGTTATTAGACATTAGCCACTGTGTATTTATACAGAATGGATTTGGAAATGTGATTACCTGGATGAAGAGATTTCACAGCAATAGGACATGGGAATGACGAGAGAGTTGGCATTTGTTAGCTTTTGTTTAGATATCAGTAAGAATAAATAGTATTGTGACCAAAGGCAATGACTTAAAAACTTTGTATATATCTTGACTTATATGAGTTTAGTGTATATTTTGAAGTAAAGATTCTTTTCTGACAAACACTTGACCTGAAGAAATAACATAAGGTTCCTTTTTCCATCTCTTATTATTGCCAACACTATAACTCTTGATTAGCTTATATCTGGGTATTGGAAGATTATGGCTATTCTCCTTCCTGGAAAATATGTAAACATTATTGTCATTCCTTGTAGGTTATAGAGGTATGGAGAGAGGAAAGTAGGGAAGAAGGGAGAGAGAGAGAGAGAGAGAGAGAGAGAGGGAGGGAGATTTGGCAAGGTAGAGCAAGGGGGTGCTGTTACCAGTGTTGTTCTAAAGATTGGAGATATGTCTATGAACAGAAAAGGAAAATGTCTTGTGTCCCATGGAACTTAAAGTGTGGGAAGAGAGAAACCACTTCAGATAAACGAATTCATAAGCAAAGAAATGTCTTTTTAAATAAAAGATTGAATTATTTTAATTAAAATCAGAATTACAGTGAGATAGAGAGACAGAGAGAAAGAGAGATTAAATTTTCAGTTTTCTTCTGCTGGGTCACTCTCCAAATAGCCACTATGGTCAAAGCTGGGACTGTCCACAACTGGGATCTTCTTCCAGGTCTCTCACATGGATACAGGCTTCCAAGGATTTGGGCCATCCTTTGCAGCTTTCCAGGCCATCAGCAGGGAGCTTGATCAGGAGTGGAGCATCCAGAACATGAATCAATGCCCATATGAAATACCATGGCACAGGTGGAGGATTAAGTTACTACTACGTGATGGTACAGCCTCTGTTTTGTTTTTATAACTTATTTATCTAAAGTGAACAAATTTCACATGTTTCACAATACATATTTAAAAGCATAATTATACTTTCTACCCTTCCCTCTTGAATAGTGTGGAATTGTAGAAAGGAATATACTAAGGTTCACTTTTTCTTTGTTTTACTTTAATTTTTAAACAATTATTTAAAGAAAATGTTCCTGTTGCCTTATTTACTTTCAGATACCCCAGATAGCAGCAGCTGGACAGGGACTGAGGCCTGGAAGTAGAAATTCAGTACAGGCTCCTAATGAGGTGCGATTATTTAATTTGTTAAAGAGAATGTCAAGAGTCAGAGATGTGCATGCAGCAGATGTTGGAGCCTGGCACTTTCGTGTTGGACTTGGACATCCTAAGCTTTGTCTTAATACCAGGGTCACTGCCTGGCATCCCTTTCTTTTAAAAAAAACTGGTGGTATAAAAACATATGTGTTTTTATAGATAGAAATCTTAAAGGTTGATTTATTTATTTCAAAGTTATAATCACACAGAGACAAAAGATGGATGAATAGATAGTGTTCCAACTGCTGGTTCACTCAGTGGTGTCTGCAGCATCCAGGACTAGGTCATGCGCAGCAGGTGTCTGGAACATCTCTTGGTCATCCACGTGGGTGTCATGTATTTTACGCCTGTTTTTGCAATAATTGTGAAATGTTAAGATAAGGATGCCTATTATATTGATAGGATTATATCATTAGTTTAAATGGCTACCCTGGGATTGCGCCACCATTAAGTCACAGAAGTAGGATTATTTCCATCTGGAAAGCTTTCTGCCTTTCATTATGTGTGTTCTCTGCAATGAAGTGGTCTGTTTCTCAGACAAACGCCTGTCCAACATTACCTTTTTGTTGTTTTTTTTTAATTTATATTTTTACTGGGTCCACAAGGAGCTTAACAAATTTGTATGAATATGTAAATTTACAACATGTAAAGCAATTTCTAGAGTTCCTTATATTAAATTGAAAACATTTGTTGCCTCTGCAAAAGTAGTTGCAGAAGAGAATGGGCTTATTAAATAACAACTTCTTTGCTCCACAGATTATTATACAGTAAATGCTTGAGTACCCACTTACGTTGACATGATCAATCATATCAGGAGATGGGGCTTTTGCAGGGGAATTAGGTCATGGGGATAGAAGCATTGTGAGTAGGATTCATGCCTTGGTGAAAGGAACGTGTCAAAGCTCTGTTTTCTATCATATAAAGCTTTGGTAAGAAGTGCATGTACAAACCTGAAGAGTGCTCTCACCAGCCATTGGGTCAGCCAGCACCTTGCTCTTACAAAGCTGTGATAAATATGTTTTTGTTGGGTAAATTGCTCACTCGATTGTACTCTGGTATAGAAGCCTCAACTTAGACATTGATTTTTGTACATACACTTCTCTCCATCTGGATTGCCCTTTGTTCTCTTGTCTGCTTTGTGAAATTCCACTTATCCTTCAACACTCAATTTAAATGTAATTTCTTTTGTATAGATTTCACTCAGCCCTATCTCCTATGCAGTGTTTACCCTAGAGTTGGTGTTCCCATACTGCTTTCTATGTGACATAATTTTTAGCAATTGTCTGCTTAAATGAAAGAAACATGCATTCATTTCTGTAGATACTGGCATTTCCTGTCTGTGAATCTTAGCTTAAGTTGAACACCATGAATTGAGTCATCTTGAAATATACTTTCTAATGTTGTAGAGAGAAGAATGGATGATAGTTACTCATTGCTCTAGGTTTGTTGCCATACTGCTAGACAGCTTTCACAGAAGAAACAAATTCTGCGATGTGGAAAATAGAAGAGACTTTTGGCATCATACATTTTACTTTTTCTAAATGAATGTAAATTATCCTTCCTGTCTACCTTTAACTCTGTCATATTGCTCAGTAGAAATTATGAAGAGAAATGTGAAGTGTGCCATTGCATTATGCAATAATTTAGCATGAACTTACAGGCAATCCCTCACATTCTTATCTGTCCTCTTTAATCTCAAACTCCTCTGAGACTATATGTCTTGTCAGTAACTTTGATCATAAGCTAATCTTGTATATAACCAGTACCTATGTCTGTGTCTAATACCTAGAAGACACAATAATATACAGTTATAGGAGGAAAAGAGGAAGGGAAGGAGGAAAAGAGAGAAGGAAGGAGGGAGGAAGCCTGAGAGAAAGAAGTTGCTGCTATTTGGGGAAGAGGCAAGATTTGTTTATATATTATTCTACCTGTTCTATTGTATTGCTAGTGAGCATTAATGCTTTGTCACCAATTTTACATTTGAACTCCATTGAAGAGTCACTTCAGAGTAACCGCTACAGTAGGTTATTTTGCTACTGTACTTCCAGGACAAAGTCTGTGGATGTAGCTTGTAAACTCTTCTACTCAAAAGTAGTGGCGTGTGAAGTAATTGAAAAATTATCAAGTCCTCCTCCCTCATTCCAGTTTTCAAAACTAAATACACTGCAGTATACTTGAGAGTTACCAATCAAATTCCCTCTGAAATCTATCAACCTTGGCATTTCAATCATATTTGAAAGTGTCTTGACTTTAAACACAGTTGTAAATGCTTCCAGTGTGGCCAATAAAAATAGTGTTGGGGTTCATGTTTAGCTTAGTAGGTAGAATTCTTGTATTAGAATATCTTTGATGTTAAGCTCTAGTTTCTGATTGTTACTTCCTGTCTTTGCATACCACAGGAGGCATGTATGGAATGACTCGAATAAGAAGGGCCCTACACCCATGTGGGGACCTACATTAATTTCCTTGCTCCAAGATTTGGCCCAACCTACTTTTAATCATTTTGTACATTCGAGGAGTGACCCTGAAGCTAAATGGGGCTGTCTCTGTCTCTCTCTGTCTCTCTCTGTCTCTCTCCCTCTCTTTCTCCTCCTCTGCCCCCTCTCTTCTCCTCTCTCTGTCTCCCTCCTGGCCCCTCCCTTTTCCCCTGCTAAGTTGCTCTCTCCTCTCTTTATCCCTCGCTTTCAAGTAAATATTTAAATATTTTTAGTAAAAAATAGTGGTAGGGTTCTCACTTAAGATGGAGAATATTTCTAAATGTCCTTATATGAAATACAGGACTGAGTAGGTTTCATCTTCCCACTTTGGTTTATAGGTAATTTCTCTGAATACTGAGCAGATGATAGTTACTTTTTAAAAGATGTTTTAATTTTATTTTTATTTTTTTAAGATTTGTTTATTTTTATTGCAAAGTCAGGTATACATAGAGGAGGAGAGACAGAGAGGAAGCTCTGCTGTCTGTTGTTTTACTCCCCAAGCATCTGTAACGGTCGGAGTTGAGCTGATCTGAAGCCAGGGATCAGAAGCATCCTCTGGATCTCCCACATAGGTGTAGGGTTCCAAGGCTTTGGGCCATCCTGGACTGGTTTCCCAGGACATAAGCAGAGAGCTGAATATGAAGCAGAGCCACTGTGATTAGAACTGGCTCCCACATGGGATCCTGGCATGTTCAATGGAAGGACTTAGCTCCTAGTATACTGTGCTGAGCCCATTATTCTATTTTTATTGGAAAGTCAGATATACAGAGAGGAGAAGACAGAAAGAAATATCTTCTGTTTATTCACTCCCCAAGTGGCCACAATGGCTGGAGCTAAGCTGATCTGAAGCCAGGAACCAGGAGTCCCTTCCAGGCTTCCTAGGCGGTTGCAGGGTCCCAGGCTTTGGTCCCAAGCCAGAAGCAGGGAGCTGGGTGGGAAGTGGGACCAGCGGGACTAGAACTGGCTCCCATAAGGGATCCTGGTTCATGCAAGGTGCAGATATTAGTAGCTAGGCTACTGTGCTGGCCTCACTAGCTACTTTTACTTATAACTGCCTTATTCCTTTGTCTCATCAGTGGAATGAAAGGTTTTTTCCTTAAGCAATATATAGTCTTGTATTGACACTTGTATGGTATTAGTGAAATGATGCCCACTCCGTGCCACTTGGCTTACCAGTTAGTCACTAAAATGTTTCATTATGATTTATAGTATGGCATACTGCTGAGAAATTTTTTTAAAGGATATAGTATCGGGCCTGGCGCCATGGCCTAGCAGCTAAAGTCCTCTCCTTGAACATACTGGGATCCCATATGAGTGCTGGTTCTAATCCCGGTGGCCCCGCTTCCCATCCAGCTTCCTGCTTGTGGCCTGGGAAAGCAGTTGAGGATGGCCCAAAGCCTTGGGACCTTGTACCCACGAGGGAGACCTGGCTCCTGGCTTTGGATTGGTGCAGCACCAGCACTTGTGCTCACTTGGGGAGTGAATCATCTGAGGGAACATCTTCCTCTCTGTCTCTCCTCCTCTCTGTATATCTGGCTTTGCAATAAAAATAAAATAAATCTTTAAAAACAGGATATAGTCAAATGCATAGTTTGGAAATTAATGATCCTTGGTTTGCTATTGTTTGAATGAAGAGCTTCAACTTTTTCAGCATGCTACTTTTATTGCAGTTATTTTTATTTTTATCACAATTTAATATAGATAAATCTTTGAATTAGAAGGCGTCTCTTGGACACTATATCATCTGGCCCCCCTAAAAGCCTAAAGATCCTGGCATCTCTCCGTCAGTCCCTGTGTGAATATGGCCTTGCCAAGAGTGGCTGGGATAGAATCGGGATCAGGAGGAAAAAAACAGGCTGTGGTTTTATTTTGGTTTCCAATGCTGCCTTTTACAAAGAAGGAAGTTTAAACCGTCAGTTGCTCACCATCCTCATGTGTAAAATGATAGCCACAAAGCACAGACCTCCCAAGGTCACTTCAAGTTAAGGAAAGCTGTTAATGTTCACTTAATACTTCCGTAAAATTAGATTTTCCTCAAAATACATTTGTTACTGTAATGTCCTACTGACGAGTTAGACACATATGAAAAGGTTATGTTTGAAATTTCAGCCATTGAGAGAACCCTCATCTCTGTTGCTATGCATTGTAATTGATGGAGGGACCCACCAGAAAGGCATCAGGAAGAGTGAGACATTCACACTTTTTATAGTTGATGTCCTACTTATGTTCCATGAATTAAAAATATAAGGTGAATGAATCGCCTCTTATTTGTGATGAAGAAAGGGTAAGAAGGCACTTGAGCATGTAATGGATGTGGCATGAGCTAGGGAGCCAAGAGAAGAGGAAGGGAATTGGTTTTTGTGTGAATGAGGAATACAAAGACCTGAACCTGAAAGGACCTGGAAGGTGCTTTTGGCCTCCCCCTCTTGCATTTCTGGCACAGGGTCTCCGAGCTTTCATTAATCACTTCTTGTTGTGGGAAGTAGCTGTACCATACTACGTGGTTCTAACTCTAACTATCTGTTCGTGGAATAGGTCCAAAATACAGCTTCATACCAGCTTTATTTTTTGGCTCTGCTACCATACATTGGCAGAATATAAAAAGCATTTACTCACAAAAGACCCTCTATTTTAAATGTTGATTAAAGGGCATTAAATATCAAATTTAAAGAGTGCTACCTTAAACTGGCATCTCATGGTGTTTTGGATTTCAGGAAGCAGAGTGCAGGGAAGCTACTCACCATTGATTGCTGCTGCGGAATTAGTTTTTTAAATGAAAACTCACACTTTGCATTAGATTCAGCACCTTTATTAAATTATCCACATCTATTTCCAATTTCAAACTTTAAATCATTTTAAGATCATTTACTATAATCTCCCATCTGTTTCAAGCCATATATATGGAACTGAAGAATGAGACATTATGAGATTAAGCGATTTCGAAGGCTTTGTTTTAGTGGTTTTAGACAGAGAAAAATCATAGTTCTCATGTTTTACCTTTGATTTTCTATGTTCATTAGAAAACATAAGGGAGGGAGTGAAAGAGAAAGACACTTAGAGAAGTGACATATACAGTTACTCTGCACCGCCAATCAGTGTTAAGTTTGCCTAGTAATTGTAGCCAGGTTTTACATGTCCAGGCTATTCTCTGTAGAAACAGTATGCGTACTGGAAAGAGCTGATGAAATCTAACACAAAAACAATCTTAAAAATAAAAGTAAACAAACCAAATATCCTATGTTTTGAATTCTGTGATGCTGAAATGCATGCTGAAATCGGTCCAACCTTTGACTCGCACAATGAGTGTGGTGGTACAGTGGAGGATTCCTTGGGTTATAAACTCACTTAGTAGCCTGAAGGAAAATAATCGGTGAGCCATCCTTTCAAAAGGAGTGATGCATATTTTAAAATCGAACAAATAGTACTCTTTTGGGGGAACAGCCTGTGATCTTGCAATAAATGAACTTCGTCATTACCTCCAGATGTTGTACATTCTGAAATGTGTCAAGAAAACAAAGCAATGAACTGACACCGATTATCGGCCTGCACTACTAGAATAAATGGGAGAAGGAATTAGGAAAAAACAAGAAAATTCTATAAAAACAAAAATGACCAAAAACTTCCACAAATAAAAAGGTTTATCTATCATGAAAATCTGTGACAGTTAACAAGGATATGCTTTGTTTATATCTTGTGACTACACAAAAGTTTTTTTTAAGTTTTATTATTATTATTTTATTTGAAAAGCAGATTTACATAGAGAAGTAGAGACAGAGAGAGAAAGATCTTTGTCCCTCAGGTTCACTCCCCAAATGACTGCAAGAGCTGAGTTGATCTGAAACCAGGAGTCAGGAGCTTCTTCCTCATCTCCCACATGGGCATAGGGGCCCAAGGACTTGGATAATCCTCTCTTCCTTTCCCAGACCATAAGCAGGGAGCTGGATCAGAAATGGAGTAGCCGGGACAGGAACCAGTGGCCATATGATGTGTAGGACGTCCATGCCGCAGGACAGAGGATTAGCTTGCTATACAAGCTCGCTGTTGTGCTGGTGGTGGTGTTTTTGTTTTGTTGTTGTTTAATTAAACTTCTGTGGCTATTGTCTTAAATACCTTTTGGTAAATTGGGCTGGCTCATTCAACTTTGCACGTTAAGTGAAACTGTGCAGTAGAAGACACTGAAAGTGATTTTTAAGTCTTAAAGTGTGTTTTAAAAATAGTACAGTCAAGTGTTTGGTGCTCTAAGAATACGAAGATCTGATTATTAGTGTTCTTACTCTGTCCCTCTGTCAGATCTTAAGTGAATTGCATTTGTTTATCTTAGATACACAGATATAAGTTGTCTAAATGCAAAATATGTAATATTTTCTGAATCTAATGCTTAATTATATTCATTCTTAAAATGTTGCCATCTTACATTCTCCATAGTACCTGTTCTACCTCAAAGTCACTTCATAGGAGCATGGGAAATGAAAAATTCCCTTTCTGGCTCCCAGATAATTACTTATCATCAGAAGGGCATATATAGTTTATCTTGTTTTATTTTGCAGAGCAGGTTTAAAAAATTCTAACCTTTGGCACCAGGTTATTGCATCAGGAACAATCTTGACAAAAATTTGGCTTTCACTTTTCAAAAGTCAGATTGTCCGTGTGCTTATGTCCTGGCCTTTCTAAATGAGCTAAAAGGCATTCCTGTGCAGTTCTTTGGAGACTTTCAACTTCGTGCATTGTATCAGATCTAGTCCAACGTAATGAAAAAGTTCAATTTGGAAAATAACTGACTCATTTCGAATCAGTAGGTGCGGACCAAGTGTGAGAGTGGTAGGAAGAAAATATCCCAAACATCGTGTTTCCTTTACCACCACCTTCTTAACAACACTCCTTCAGGTAATTATCAGAGAAATTTCACATATATTCTTTAGTCAATCTTGTTACTCATGAACATGCCTTGCCCGAATCTCAGCTTAAGTGATAAGTAGAAACATATTATCTAAATGATAAATAATAAGATGAATATATGCTAGTTAAAAAGAGGAGAAAATAAGTTAATGTGATACAGGAACTACTGCTTAAGTAAGAGTAAGAAATGTAGACTCAGTCAATTGTTCAGTGATGGATAATTGCTGAAGCAATTAATCTTTGAATGGAGAATGCCTGTATGTCATTATCAATCATATCAGAGAGACCCACATGTACTGTGGACTGCAGAGAAAAGTCCTCATGGTGCCCGTCAAAACTTGACAGGATTGCTCTGTAATGCAGCAAGAAGCCAGAAGGAACTATGGGATGTGCTGTCAGAAAGAGATAAATCAGGATTTTAGAATACAATAAAAATGGATTCAATACCTTGAATTTATGAACTGTCCTACATGTGGAAGTCACTTGTTTTGGCAGCTTATCAGAGCAAGCACAGTGTGGACAAGACTTAATGAGAGCAATTCAGCCACTGATGGATCACAAATTTATAATAAAACCTATCACAGGAGATTTTTTCCATCCTAGTTTCTGTCCTATACTAAAATATCTTTGTGTAAGATATACAATGCATATGCCTGCCTACCCTTCCTGCCCAAGGAGGGTAGATTTTCTTGCACATTCCTCCTGTCAACATACTGAAGAAACAAAAAGACATCTTTCTGGAAAATGCATGGGCAGAGCTAGTTCACTAACACACAGAGCTGAGAAAAACATTCTCATAGTTGATCTTGTATCACTACAGCACTCCATTATCAACACTTGAGCATGTGTTCACCTTTGAACGGTTTATTAAACAGCAACAACATTTTAGTTCTGTGAATAGAGGCTGATGATCGAGTGTTGGCTCCTGCCTCCACCCCTTCAGTTTCACCAAGTCTTGGCTATACACAAAGCTCTTGGCATTAGAAACATTGCTTAAACTCTCTGTACCCACCCTTCTCCTGTGATGACCGTTCATTCACTTCCAATTGTTTAGCTATCTATAACTCATTAACATTAAGTAGCTTCTATGTGAGAAGCCCACAGAAAGGAATTAGGCTCTGATGTTACTGGGATCCAACATGCTCTTTCTACTATCAACATCAGTCTCTCTTGGTCACATTGTTTACTTGGTAACAGCCAGCTTTATAAACACCTTTCTGGGATCAAATTGCAGCCCCGTGGCCCCATTGGCCATAAGATCTTCCTCTTTGTCTGTCCTCTTCTCTCTATATATCTATGACTTTCCAATAAAAATAAATCTTTTTTAAAAACGAGCTGAGAGTATTTAAGCAGCTGCCAAGCAGCCCAGGAATTGTAGATCAAACAGAAGTGCAGATGATTTCCACAATCCTTCTGGCTAAAGGTTTACAAATGGAAGTTTCCCTATTTGAAAAGTTAAGCCATTGATTACTTCCTCCAAATCAAGTGGTGATACAGCTGTGGCAGGCTAAGGAACAACGACATAAAGCCCATAGAAAATGGGTTGCCTTTTCGTTCCCCAACTCCAAGAAGTATCCTTCACTAAGAAACAGAACCCAGAGATCTACTAAGCAGTGATGGCCAAACGAATCTGATCATTGTAAGACACAGTTAACTCTTCACTCTCCCCACTTGTGTCAGCTTTGATTTCTCCTCCCCAGCCTCCCACCCCTCTTTTCATCCTCTCTCCCAGATCTACCCCACACTGTATCCAATTAATATGCTTATTCTCAAACACACTTTTAAAGTCTAGCAAATTATTTACTTGGCATTTTGCTCATATTCTTCCTTGAAGTGCAAAATATAGAAACAGTAAAGGTTAAGGTCAATGTTTTAATTTTAGTTGAATGTGCATAGTTGTTATAAGGAAAGTTATTTTTTCCTTAGTTTCATTTGATTTGAAAGCTCCCAATTCTGTTGATTATCACCAAAATTATGTGTTTTTCAATTCTTTGTGCTGTAATTTCAATACTCCTGGAAATGGAATTTATGTCACTTTGACTCTTTATCGCTGCCTATTCATGAGTAGATTAGCTGTCATTGCTCTATACATTAGGCAGAAAGTCACTGCACCTGCTATCTGGTTTTAGTGACCTCTAGTGTCAGGAATGCTTAATTGCTCTGTTACTTTTTTTTTTTTTTTTTTTTTTTTATTGTTGCTTACACTGTATTATGTAGTACAGTTTTATAGGCGCTGGGGATTCCCCCCACCCCTCCCCATATCCCTCCCCCCATGGTGGATTCCTCCACCTTGCTGCATAACCATAGTTCAAGTTCAGTTGAGATTCATTGCTTGCAAATACATGCCTGGCATAAAGTTCAGCGTCTTATTGTCCAGATAAGTCCAGTGGCCTCTTGGGGAGACCTTCTATGGTCTGAAGGTAGGTCTAACAGAGTAAAGATCCGGTCGGTTAAAAGCCCCAACAAGGCCTCAGTATCAATATACAACATTATGGAATTAATTGACATAGTATTGGGTAAACAATATGTTAAAAATAATGCAAGTTCCATTCTTCGAAACATCTGGGTTGAGACAGCATCAATGACACGTTCAAAAAATAACAAACAACCAAACAATAAATTACAGGTTAAATCAAGGCAAACATGTGGTATCTAATCTTTTGGGATTCGCTCATTTCCCTTAGCATTATAGTTTCCAGTTGTGCCCATTTAGCCACAAAGAACTGCATTTTGTTTTTTTTAATAGCTGAGTAGTATTCCATGGAGTAGATGAACCAAAGCTTTCTCATCCAATCTTCTATTGATGGGCATTTCGGTTGCTTCCATGTTTTTGCAATTACTGGCCATCTTCTTTCCCCTCCCTCTGTTACTTTTTTTTAAGTAAGTTGATCAGTTGTATTTAATCACAAAAATATTTATTAGTAATGTTGTATATAACATAAAGACTATTCAAATGATGTTTTTAAATAACACTCATGTATATGTGTATACTTCTGTTTCACAGACACATAGATATAAAGGAATTCTAATTAGTTGCTCTACAACCAAACCTTACAGTTGTGGCATAATTTTGACATCAGTCAACTAAAGTCAGTTAACAGAAAATACAAAAACCATGTTCAATTTCAGGTAGCACCCATTTTTTAAAGATTCATTTCTTTTCATTGGAAAATCAGATTCACAAAGAGAAGGAGAGACAGAAGCAAAGATCCTCTGTCTGCTGCCCACACACCAAGCAGCCACAATGACAGGAGCTGAGCCTATCCAAAGCTAAGAGCCAGGAGCCTCTTCCGGGTCTCCCACATGGGTGCAGGGTCCCAAGGCTTTGGGCCGTCCTCAACTGCTTTCCCAGGCCACAAGCAGGGAGCTGGATGGGAAGCAGGGCTGCCAGGATTAGAACAGGTGCTCATATGGTATCCCACTGTGTTCATGGCTAGGACTTTTGCCGCAAGGCTATTGCACCAGGCCCCTGCAGTTTGTGTTTTCCTCTCCAACATCTAATTTTGGTGTTTGGAACATTTACAATGAGTTTTCATTGAAACTGAAGTAACGTCTTACTTTTGGCTGAATTGTGAACAAGCAGTAGTATTATGGAAGCCAGCAGCGTGAGTAAATATAACCCTAAAAGCTTGGAGATGCAGGCTTCCAGCAGTGAGCTTTGTAAGGAATTACCATGCAGCCACCCATACATGCTGAAGTTTCAGTGTAGTAGTAAAATCATTATCATCACCATCATTGTCATTTGCATCCCATTAACTGTTCTTTGTATCTAAGCAATGCACAATGTCTATTTACCTTATGAAAATGGTATGTTACATATACTACATATCTGTAGATATGTCAATTTTGTGGCTTTCTATTAAGCATCAACATAAACAAGCATTTCACTTACTTAGGCTTTCTTTCTTTCTTTTTTTTGTTAAAGTGTTTTCTCCTTTCTCAAGGCAACATGATATTATGGAAGGAATTTACAATCAAGAAACTTGCATCTAGCTCTATTTTAGTGTTGTGTATTTGTCACAGATGAAATAAAGATGGTTTGAGTTTATGCTACCTACTGATAGTGCTGCTCTCTCACACATATTGTTTAACTATCTGAGCTTTGCAACTAACTCTTGACTATTTGTATCTCTGTGGGCTGCAATTGTGAGGTTAGCTTTTTTTCTGGGATTGTCATTTGCAATCCTGTATGCAGAATATTGTTGTCTTGCTTACAAAATTCATCACTCCTAGGCAAGAGAGCATACAGTACTGAGGAGCAGGAAAAAAGAGTTCAAGAAAATGCAAGGGCTATAAGAAAAAGGGTGTGCTTTTCAGCTCCAGTGGACAATTTTCAAGGCCCATTTAGTAATATCAATAACTGCCTGGAGCATGGGTTCCCATTCATTTACTGTAGAATTGCTAAGCTTGGGGTCTCATTTTACAGCTTATTCATGTGCGCCCAGAGGTAGCAAGAAATGATACTGATGTTGCATGCATGCAACTGTCTTCACTAGACAGTTGTAGGATTAACTGATTGGGAGTGCAGATTTTAAAAACAGACTTTTCTAACAGAAAAAGGGTGATGGACGCTAGAGAACTGTACAGGCAGTGCCTCATTTATTTTGAGTAAATTACCTGATGATCTTTTGGCTTTTCCAAAGTGAGAAGCTGGATTTTAAAAGTTACTTAAAGAGCATTTACTCATAGCGGTCAGTCTTACTAGCACAGATGTGTAAATGAGCAGCCAATTTAATACTTTACAAATGAACTTCAGTGGTTCTGTATTTGTTATCCCAGGTATCTCCTTCCTGACATTTTAGTGACTGGGAAGCAACTTAACTCATGGACTCATTCAATGGATCTATACCTGGCAGGCTTTCAAAATGGATCTGTTGGGTCACCCTTATCCAGCAGTTCCTAACTCTGAACAAAAACTGTTGGTAGTGGAACTAAGAGTGAACTGGAAGGAAAAGGTTTGCCCGGAGTGGGGAAAATTGTCTTAGGAGAAATGGAGAAGGAGAAAAACAGGAATTTAGCAATGTGCTTGACAATACCCAAAAACTACAGAAGAGGGAGCAGTGTGAAGTCAGGAAAGAACTGTGGCTGGAGCTTTCTCCCTGTCCTTTCCACTTCTTCCTTCTCCTTTCTTTCTCCTAATCTCCCCACCCCCCTTCTCTTTCTTCTCTCTTCCCTGCTGTTTTTCCTTTGACTTATTTGACCAGTATTTTCCCAAGGCATTATAATTACAATAGCTCTGTAAATAGGCGGGTATTATAGATGGCACAATGAAAACAAAAATGTATCCAAGATTATTTTTTTTCATAAAATATTAATGTTTGAGTCTAATCCCATTTGGGGAGAGCTAACTTTATGTGACTTGACACTTTAGAAAGCAGGGATTTCATCAATTGATATATGCTAGGGAAATGAAAGTGGCATCCTGTAGGGGCACCAGTTCCTGTCCCTCTTCTCTTCTCTTCTCTTCTCTTCTCTTCTCTTCTCTTCTCTTCTCTTCTCTTCTCTTCTCTTCTCTTCTCTTCTCTTCTCTTCTTTTTTCTTCTCTTCTCTTCTCTTTTCCCTTCCCTATCCTCCCCTCCCCTCCCCTCCCCTACCCTACCCTACGCTTCTTTCCTCTCCTCTCTTCCCTTGTCTTTTCTTCTGAGATTTATTTATTTTAATTGGAAAGTTAGATGTACAGAGAGGAGGAGACACAAAGGAAGATCTTTTGCCTGCTGATTTACTCAAGTGCCTGCAATGGCTGGAGCTGAGCCAATCCAAACCCAGTAGCCAAGAGCCAAGAGCCAGGAGCCTGGAGCTTCTTCTGGGTCTCAAGGCTCTGGGCTGTCCTCTACTGCTTTCCCAGGCCAGAAATAGGGAGGTGGATGGGAAATGGAGCAGCTGGGACATGAACTGGCACCCATATAGAATCCTGGCTCATGCAAGGTAAGGATTTTAGCCAGTAGGGTACTGTGCTGGTCCTATGTTCTGTCTACCACTCTGCTTATGGCTCAGGACACCAGGGGATGGCCAAGCTCCTTGTGCTCCTAAACCTTTTGAGAGACCAGGAAGAAGGTTATGGCATCCACCTTCCAATCAGCTCAGCTCTCACCATTGAGGCGATTTGGAGAGTAAAACTGGATGAAAGACCCTTCTCTGTCTTTCCTTCTCTCTGTAAAATCAAAAACAAAAACAAATTCTTCCTCCAACCCAGATTTCTTGTCCAACATGGAAGAGAGTGGAGAATAAATTGTTTTGTTATTGAATAAGCATTAAAAGAAAATGTGTACTGCAAACACTATTCTGAGATATCAAATACAGAAAGAAACCTCATCATTTTATATAGCCAAACTTATAGCAACCCATATGTACATACTTATAACACAGGCAATAACTAAACCTCAAATAACATGGCTTAATAGTACTATACATCACATAGTTTATCCTAATGGTTATCCTAATAATTGGGATGATCATTGTTTGGCATTAACCAATGACTTTACAGAGGAGCATAGTGGAGAGGGCAATTTTCTTCCATCTTCTTTTGGAGGAAATAGTTTCACAGCTGAGAACTGAAAGCCAAAGATTTACTCCCACTCCTCCACAGGTACTGGGAAACCAGTTGCTAGGTCCCTTGATGTTTATATTTCAAAGAGATAGCTCTGGGGCACTTTAAAAGAGATTTCCTGAGAAGCTAACAAAGGGCCTATGTAATTTTCAAAAGCATAATATGCATTTCCAAAAAAAAAAGTTTCTAATTGCAGTTTTTGTAAAGCAAATACTGAAAGTAAAGTGGAGGAAGGGAAATCTTTTCAATCAAAAGAATTAGTTTCTATTACTAAATTATTATTGATTAACAATATTTTTAACATTGTTAAGTAACTATTAAGTATGCTTCTTGAAGGCAGGAACACCAGTGCTCCATTTAATGCTTTATGTAAACTAAAGTGTGACAAACTCTAAGTAAATGTTTTTAATGTATTAATACAAGTGCTTGATGGTGATGTTAGACTGAATGACAGTTCTGAAAATGTATCTTTTTCTAGTTTTTCTCCATGGTTCTGGATAATTTAGATAATTAGAAGATGCAGTTTTGTTCTCTACTTTGCCTCTCGGAACCACCAGGAAACAATTAGGTTCTGAATTCATTGTTATTGTGGCATGGTGGTTGTAGATCACGGCTGTTTTTTTTTTTTTTCTATTTAATAATTTTTTTTTTTATTGTTGCTTACATTGTATTATGTAGTACAGTTTTATAGGCGCTGGGGATTCCCCCCACCCCTCCCCATACCCCTCGGCTGTTTTATAGGCAATATCCTTTCAGTGATCTAGCCAGCAACCCTATTTGTCCTTCACCTCTTGCTCCTCTCCACTTCCCATAAAGTTACAGGGTATAGCTTTTACTGAATTTCCAGTGTCTCCTTTATCAGTTCCATCTTCCTTGATACAAGATCTAAGGAGCTGCTGAGAGCAAAAAGAGTCGAATAAGCAATCTATCATAATAACACTCATACAGTCTGCCCCCAATATTTGACATTATTTGACATTTTGTTGACATGCTATCAGAGCACTGCACACTTGACTGGAGAGCCATGAAAACAATTACTGGATCACTAACAGTAACTGGCTAGGAAAAAAGCACTGTTCTAAAATGGCACCCTAAAAGTGTCTCAAGCCATACCTATCTGAAATAGAGTCAGGGTTGTGTAGCGAAACTAATGGGAATCACATAATGGCATGTAAAGGCACAGATCTGAGGTACAGGAAAGATATTACTACTTAGATCTTGGAGAAGATTTCATTTTGAATCATCAGTGACATCTATAAATCATTTAAGATTTCACTGGAATCTCACTCTGTCAACAGCTATTAAGTAGATCCGGAAAAAAATAAAACTGCAGTCTGATATAGATAAAAGTTAACGATGCCGTTTGTCTCTGGTTGTCATATTTTTGGGTGTGATAAATAATTAGAGCATCAAATTATTAGAAAATGAAAGTCGTAAGCAAAACGTTGCTTGCCATTTTAAGATGTACTTTAACTAGATAAATTCTTAAAACAAGCCAGATGTCAAGGTAGGAAAGAAATGCAGGAAGCTAAGATGTTAGCTAGAGAATATGCATTGCTTGAAACTTTTTCCTCAATACTGCTGTGGGGCTAATGGGAATATTACATTGAGGTGTGAAAAAGCAAATCCACAGGACCACACTGCACTGGCTAACTTAGGAGAGAAGTTTGTAAGTCAGAGGCCAACTAGAAAGAGGCGTGTGTGCTGCTATCATCTCATCCTTCTGTGGAGAATTATGCAGATGTAGATGAATTGGTGCTGCTTGTGGCCCTTCTGTTTTAAGGGAGAAGCAGATGAATTGTCATCCACGGTCGAGGGCAGAACGATCGATCACTCAGGAGCTAGGTTTTAGATGCCAGATTATGTAGGACTTCTCTGCGAATTCCATCTACCTATAGATTTTGGAGCTTTTGGGAGGCTCTAGATTCTTTGTGTGGGAACCTTCAACATGTTCAATTGCTGCTCATCCCCTCCACTTAAAGTTAATGTGCTCTCTATTTCTTATCCAAATAACTGGGAATGAGCAGCACTGCTTCTCTGAGTACACTAAAACGGGCTCACTGCAACAGAGGTTTACAGTTAATAAAATGGGCACATATTGAAGATGAGCTATAAACTCAAATTTAGGTTTATATTCTTTCATATTCTGTTTACAAAACTTTGCATTTATAGATGAGGAAGCAGCTATCTTAACTGGATAATTGGTATAAGCACAATAAATAGATAATCCTGACTCCAAAATCAGTATGCTTTATGATAGAAAAATTTCTTTCCAGTGCTGGGAAATTGGAGAACTTGAGAGATGGAGCTCTGAGAAGAATCAAGAGGAGGTTGTAAAAAAGGAATTTAAAAGATGTGGGGGTCTGAGAGATAGCCAGTTTTTTGTTTGTTTCTTTGTTTTAGAAAGTTGATATCTGAATCATAAGTACTGTGTTAAGTTTGCTTGAGTTAGAAAAAAAGAAAACAACTGTTACTTCAGCATATGTGTCTGTAATGGCTAGAAATTACATTATCTTATAAGGATACGTAAGAAATTTGTAGGATTTATAGAGATTTTAAATCAAGTGGCCAAGCCATATAAAAATCATTAGCACCGTCATTAAACTTAAACTCTCTTAGTAACTATACAATTTGAAGATCACTTTATGATTTGGATATACTTTATCTCATTTTATGGAATAATAACACTTAACTCTTTTTTTCAAAATGAGAAAAATGAAGGTTTGGAGCATCAGAAGGATATAGCTAATGCTCTGAGGGGTAGATTTTGAGTTGAGACCTCTGACTCCACGTGTTGACTTGTTTTAGAGACTCCTAAATACCTTTGGCATCTGTGTTTTTTCCTTTGTGGAAGATGTGTAAGTTGTTTCTACAATGCTGCTATAGAACAGGTCAAATGACTTCAGGGTTAGCACCAGGACTCATGCGTTATATGCTTGAGAAGTTATACCTCTGATGCCGGATATAACAATTATTACAATTATGAATCTCGCTCCCATCCTTATGAAGACATTCAAAAGCCATTGGAACAGAAATGACTTAGAGGATGATTGCCAAGGTCTATGACGCGGCTATTATTTCTAGCAGTATAAACGATCAGAAATTGCTGTGAGCAATAGACCTTGTATGAAGACGTATAGAAGAGATGTGTAAGAATGCTAGGATGGCATCACTCTCCACTTCCCTCTGTTGAAGGGGTTGCATAACTTAAATTCCTATGAGGTAACTGGCAACATGAAAGAAGCAATTCCAAATTATCATCTCACCTAGAAGCCATGGCAATATCTCCAGTGGAACAGCACCATCTATGAATTCCTGCAGAATGCTCCTCACCTAGACTTGACAGAGAAGCAACCAGCTTCCAACAAATTTTGGCTATGCTGACAGAGAAGGAGCAGCCAACTTCAGTGAACATCACAATTGTAGGAACCACTCGTTTTTATAACTCTGTAAGAGGTTATTTGTAAACCATTCTCCATATTTTGTTTCTTTCAATCTAGAATATGTTATGGAAGAATGTGTTATCATATATATATATGGCATATATGATACATATATAAAATTATAAAATTCAGGTGGAGCCACTAAGACACCAATATTTTTAAGTGATTCCTTCGAGGTCCCAGAGCTAGTAAATGGAAAAGATTGAGCCAAATGTATGACTTCTGAATCATGTCTATATGATTGCGTCCTGTGTTCTAATTAGTAATTTACGTTATTTTTGTATTACACAATCCCATGTATGGAAGCATCTATATGTTTAAGACCTGATGATATATTCCGCTGCTTAAAAGTCAACTTGACATAACCGTCTTTAGCTTTACACATTTTATTTTATTTTATTTTAGGTTTATTTATTTGTTTTTATTGGGCAGGCAGATATAACCAGGATTTAGCCACTAGGCTATCATGCCAGGCCCAACTTTGCATATTTTATAGTTATTGAGCTTCTGTTGACCGTTCCAGTGGCATAACTCTACTTGTCTTGAAAGAACAGAATTAATTTTATTCTGCCATTATTAGAAACTTAATCTGATAGAATCTGTTTCTATCAAATTCTTCTTTATTTTGTAATAGAATTATTTATGAAAAGTAAACAGTTCTCTCTGTTTTTCAGTGATTGTTGCCTGAACTTTGCATGTAGTAGTAATTGGTAGGAGAGCTTTCCAGCACCTAGCACTGTTAGTCACACACATGGAGATTTGGGTCAGAATGAGGCTTCGAAATGTGTTTTCCTAGCAAATACCTTCAAGGATTCTTCTCTCTCAGGAAAGTTGGAGGAATAAGACTGTTCTACATCGACTTCAGAATGATGTCCACAAAAAGTTTACATTTCAGCATCAGCCCACAGATACGTAATAGAACAAGCTCCAACGTTTAGCCTTTGAGTGGGTTTTGTGAAGATGTCCATCCAAATGAATGTGATGCCTCAATTTGTAAAATGTGAATGAGTGTCCTCTTGGGAGAAAGTGAGAACTGAATCCAGCACTTGGTGGGAGGTCAGTAAATGATACACGCTGGAGGCTGCATGAGTTGCTCTTTATCCCTCCAGTAGTCGGTTACAGCAACTGGGAAACACTCTGAAGGCATATATGCTAATACATCTACTAACCTAATATAGATATATCCAGTGTATATTATATACATACATACCATATACTCAACTTTAGTAGAGAGTGTTATATTAAGACGTAATGTGCTGTGATTGCATATTCTCATTTAGTAAAAGTAAAGCAGGAAAAAATAACCCGTGCAAATCTTAGAAATAATTGAATTGTAAGGAAATTTATGCTTGAATTTTGCTCTCAAAAAATTCTAAATTCCCCTTAGTAAAGAATAAGTCCTTGGAGCTTTCCACACTTTATCCTTGTAACCCAGATGCGGCCCTATGATGTTTCATTAATTCCCTTTTCTATGCAGATGCCAGGGCAGGCATGAAGAGGCTGAGTTACTTGCCACATTTACTTCTAGGGACACAGTCAATGAGATAGCACTCTCGGATTTAGAAGCAAGTCTTTTTAACCTCTAAGATGCTCTCTCTCTAGAGCCTCTTAGTTGCTTTTCTAAATGCTTTCTCCTTTCCCATTTCTGACCCCAAAAGCAGTTTCTTATGTAGGATTAATTAAGTAGAAAGAACCAGAAATTGAAAGCTTCCCTCATGGCCCTCCTAATTCAGACATATTGGAGGTTATTCTTAGAGCTGCTAGTGGCTTAGGCATAATCGCCATGAAAGATATCTACTTCTCTGACTTAAGACGAAATCTTTCTTTAACTGATGTCTCTGAAGAGAGTGACTGGTTTGCCCCCTTGATTATGCCTGCGCAGTTTGCAATCTTCTCGTACCACAGTTCCCTCCCCCCTGTGGAGGTAAGAGCGAAATGAGAGAAAATGTGTTCTCTGAAGAGTTAAACATAAATTATAAACAAGACATTGTAAGTGAAGGAAGGGTTTTAGAGCACCTTATGTGGTGGGCAATCCTGCCACGCTAGATCAAGGGCACCCTGTTCCCTCTGCTGATTTTTCCTGGGGTCATTCTTCGATAGCTGGTGTTTAGACTGGGAGCAATTTCTCACACTTCTCCTCAAGTGCTCTCCTGCGGGTTTGCATGAGTAATCTTCCTGTGAGCCACTGGATAAAGAAGCTTCCTGGCTGATTGTGCTGTGAGTAATCAAGGGTTTCCTGATCACAGTGTCTCTTACACAGAAGAGCTTTGTCATCTGCAAGCTTACCTGGAATTTCCCACTCACTGGGAACTGAGTGTGCCAACAAGTTCTCTTCCAGGGGCTATCATCTTCATTTCATATATTATAAACTAATTCAAAGAGGTTAAGTAACTTGTCTAGATCGTGGGGATGGAAAATGGGAGAACAGGAAGCAACAAATAGATTGTTAACACTCCAAAAGTATCACTTCATTACAATGGAAAAACAGCCTCTGGTACCTTATGGTTAACATGAGCAAGGCATAAAATCAATCTCGGATTTGGAGGCCACACTGCAGTGGTTCCTGTCTCAGCCTCATGAACTCGTTATGCTCAATTTGATAAAATATAGAGAAGAGATTGTTGAATTGCTTGCTCTGAACATAACCTAGAGGCTTTAAAAACAATTTGAATATTCTAGGCAGGCATTTCACAAATGAATTTTCATCTTAAACAACTTCTTTGCAAAATGTAAAATTTGTGTTTATGAACAGGTAGAATACTATATAGCGAGTGTGCCGGTATCTGTGGAAGCTGTGGCATGAATGAGTTTACTTGATATCTCAGCACATAATCTAACTCTAGGCTTGCAAATGAATTACTACAAAATATCTCCCTGTATATCTCCTTCCTGTTGGAAAATCACCTGTGCCTGGCATCTGGAAAAAGGGCTGCCAGCCAGCTGCAGCTCTGTACAAAAGATGTTCAAACAGTTCCTGGAAAATGCATACAAGGCAATGAGTATGTATAATTTCAGCCTTTTGCATCAAAATAATCACTTTTAAATTTCATTTTTCAGAAATTTTAGAATTTGTTTGTGTTTGTTATTTTTGTAAACTACCCCACCCCTGATAACCACCAGCAATCTAATTTTACATAGTAAGTTCAGGTTAAATTACAGTACCTTTTTATAAATGGGTTTAACAGTATCTGCCATGTGACTTATTTTGAGATTATATTCAGTATGAACTTTACTTGCTCAAAGTAAAAAAAAAAAAGCAAGACTACTTAAGGATTTGCCTCCCTTGAATATAAGTTATGATAGAGTCTTACACTGTTTAATTAAGTTTGATGCTGTAGAAGAGAGCTGATAAGTTCCCTGAATGTTGACAAGAGAAATGAAATTCCTGAATCAGAGAGAGAACATGATTGTTCCCAGCAAAAACTAGTAATGGCATTGTCACAGATGTGCTGGTTCCACAAACTGCAAGTAATCCACGAGGCAATCCAGTGGTCATGGGGCATCTATATACAATGCAGACTTTCCTGAAAGAGCTGGAGGAACCACAACTTTTTAAAAAAAGTAGTAATTTTTGGAAGTTGTTTGAAAATAATTTCCATTTACCAAAAAAAAAAATAAATATTAGGGACAAGTAAATAGATATTATGCAGGGTTTGTTAACAGAAACTATTTAGAGGGACATTTGTAAAACCTAAAATCGTGACACACCATGTTCATGAATCAACTGAGTAACTGTTGAGGTGTTCCATGGTAGATTCAGTAGAGTAGGCAGTAGGAACACCATGTGTCTAAGGGGCATACCTCTGTGTCTAGGAATTCACTTTCATGCAAGCAGAGAGCTAGGCTCTTCTTCTTTTAGGGAGACTGCATGATACATTGTTGCACTGCATAATTTAATCTTCTGGTGAAAGAATGGTAAAGATCCTATGATTTGGGGTCGTCTGGTAAGGTCTATAAAATACTATGGTAGTATGCCCCCCAAAAGGCACATGCCATACAACATAATTAAACTTGGCATTTATTATTCCATGTAATGTAAATAAAAATATATGAGGTGAAATTTATTCCCCCAGTTAGTTAATAGAAGCTGAGCTCAGTGAAAATGGGTGCCCCCAAATAAGTAGTCAGATATGTCCAACTACAAATCCATTCATTTTCCCATTTTTAGACATGGTTCTTTCTATCGGAGAAAAATAAAAAGTAGTTTCTAGGGTTTTTAGACTGTTCCACTTAGTAGTTTCTGAGGAGCCAGGGTCTTGCTCAACATGAGTCAAAGCGTTGTGCATTGGGAACCAGGACAAACATGTGAGCGTGCACACGCACACACACACACACACACACACACGCACACACACACACACACACGCACACACATGCACACACGCACACACACGCCACTTTTTTTTTCTTTTCCTCTCGCTTGTGAAGTTTGAATGTTTCTCTTTACATGGAGTTTTGGTTTAGGGTTCTCAGAGAAGCAAGTAGACTCTCGGCTTATTCCACGTGATCCCTTCTATCTGCAGCTCAAACTAGAAGGAAAGCGTTGTTCCTCACAGATGAAAAATGAGGTTTACTACTGTCAGCACCTGTGACTGCCAGTTCCTCCCTTAACAAGGCAGGCAATTTTGAGTTCTATACACTACAACACCAAAAAATCGATGCCAGAAAAATGAAAAAGAGCTTTACGGCATAGTCAGGCAGCACAAAATACAAATTTTATTATTTTACCTTTGTTTTGTCTATTTATACAAAGACAGAAGTAAAACTAATAATTTCTGCATACCTCTTAGCTTTGGGCTTCAATGGGGCATTGAACAATTTCATACTTCTTGTTGTTCCTTCTCTTTTTTTTTTCTCTCGAACAAATCCTGGAAGCAGTCTGTCTGTGTAAGAACAATAATAATTATAGTAATTTATGTGAACCCTTTGGCAATTATGACTAATCACCTTGCAACCCAATAATGATTATGCATATCATTAAATGTGCATTGAATTAATTTGGTTGTGAGTTTTATTTTATTAAAATACTAAGTCTTTCACATATTCATTCTTTAGAGTTGGTTGCTTATTTTTTGGCATCTGCTCCAAAATTTAAAAATGATTGCAGGTGCTTTGCCTAAAGTCAGTGAGAGAATATCCTGTTGTCTTGCAAAATTTACTTATATCCTTTGAAAAACATTGCTTGCTTTTCAAATATTTCTATCTATGGCATAGTATGCTGAAAATGTGTACTATAGTGTAATAGTCTTTAGATTTTCTATTTTGTCTTTATTTTTCTGCTATATTTTATTTCCACTTCATTTAATTAAGACATAGAATTTCATTTTAAAAACAAACTCAAAAGTTAAAACAATCTATATTACCATATAGGAATGTTTACTTATTAGATTAACAAATGGATAGGATCTGTTTTACTATACTTGATTAAACTCTTTGATTGTGGCAGGCATTTCATACAGTCGTTATTACCCCACTAAGGATGCATGCATGTTTAAAAGAGTGCTTGGGTTTCATTTCCCACTTAACTTTCCATCCAACATTCTAATAAAGTAAAACCATAGGAAACAGTAGATGATAATTCACGTCCTCTGTCCTTGTGGCCTAAATGCAATCCTGACTTTGGCCTGGCTGGGACTTGGCTCTTCTTGGCATTTTGGGAAAATTCAACAGGTGGAAGATATCTCTCTTTCTCTGCCTATGTGTTACTCTATGTTTTCCTGCCATCCAAATAAATGCAAAATACAAAATAAAACATCTCTTTGATTAATTCATTGTAATTTAGTAAGTAAGCCCAATAAGCTATAGCTAAATTAAATGAGTGTCATTTATTCGGGTAATTTGGCCTATAAATGAAAAAAGTTAAATATTTCTCTGGTATGTTAGAGGAGGCTTGTAAAATAAAATCCAAGATGCCTTACTTTCTGTATTATTCCAATGTGTATTTACATGTCAACATATTCCTAAGATGTACTCAAAAGTAAGCTTGTGGGGACAGAAATCTGGTGTTGGTTTGATAGGTCCAACAGAAATGGAAGTCAGTGTAAAGCACAAATAGAGCATTTTTCCAAACGAGAAGGATTTCTGTAAAATACAGCTGGACACAGTGAGGAGCCTGATATATATTTATGAAATGCTGTGATTAGAAACCTGGCAGAAAATAAGAGGATCATAGTCATATTGGAGACAGTGAAATAGAAGTTCTTAAAATGGAGTATAAAAGGGGACATGTGATGTTAGGCTTTGAAAGTCATGTGAAATTTGTAATCTGAAGATGCAAAATTAGTGACAGCATTTACATAATTTGGGGTGATTTTAAGTATCTAAGAGGGGGACGATGAAGAGGTGACTACATTGAGGTTAATTCCATATAAAAATACTGATTTCATATAAAAATGAAGTTACACCATTTCCTTATCAGTCTTTTGTTTTGACTTATGGTTTATCTTATAGTTCTTTACATCTCTATTTTTGTCAATTTAGTCTACACTTTTGCTAAAAGGTAGGGGGAAGATATTTTTAAAGAACATGATGAGATATATGTTTAACTAATGAGACCATAAAATTACCTAATTTTCTTCAGCTTTCAGTTGAAGTACAGGAAGCAACACAACAACAATACACTCTTCAGGAATATATCAAGCAGATTCAATACTGTTCATGGAAAAGTGAATCTGATGAGTCCATGAGAATCCCAGGTTATTAAGAAAAATGCATGCTGGGTGGCAAGCTCGGGAACGAATAGCAAAGCACTCAGACGTGCTTAACACTTAACAAAAACCATACTTTAGTAATAAATCACGTGCTCTCTTCGGCAGCACATAAACTGAAGTTTAGGAATGAATCATGCTGTAACTCTTTGCAGTCATTCCGAAAGTCTATTTTTTTTTTTCATTGTTCTTGCAGTGTATTGTATTAAGCACACTGGATCTTTTTTCTTAATTTCTGGTTGCAAATTGTAATTTGCAAAAATTATGATAGTAGAATGAATCTCTGAAGATTGCTATTTTTTATCACATGAATTGATTAATTTTCCATCAAAAGCATATTACCAACCAAATGTAGGCTATGTAAACACACGTTTTCCATCCTCAGGGAATAAGGATTTAATGACAGAGTCTGTAATTTATTATTTTTCCAAATACCGCATTTCTGTTTTTTTTTTCCTCAGGCTAGTGTTGCAATATTGTCATGATAGTTATTTATTTATTTTAGATATATATTTTTATTTTGAATTTTTAAATTATGTGTTACAAGTTCGTATAGAGTATGATTTCCCCCCAAATTCCCACCTCCCAACAGATTTTCCCCATATCATGATATTTAGACTTAGGTGTCAAACTGGAGAGTGCTCCAGTGGAAAGATATCATCGTAATCCTTAGCCTTAGCAGGGGCCTTTTTTGTTTTTGTTTTTACTGCTATTAAGAGCACCTGAGTGCTTTAATTACTCTGGTAAAAGTATAGAGGAGGACTGTTGTTTTCCTAATGATGTGTAGGTACCTGCCAGGGACTATGCTGTGTGAAGTAAGGATACTTATCACTTCTACCTCCTTAAATCAAAGCCACTACATTATTGCCATGGATTTTACTTTGAACTTTTTGACCTCTGGTTAAACACTGCCTCAGATTGCTATTTTCTGATGAATTTCTAAAAGGTTTATTTGTTTATTTGAAACTCAAAGCTAGAAAGGAAGATTAAGAAAAAGGGTGAGAAGAGAGAGGGGCGGGGAGGAAGATGAAGGGTTGAGAGACAGAGAGATAATCTTACATGTGCTCCTTCACTTCTCAGACTATATTAGCCAAAGTCGAGCCAGGTTAAAGCAGGGAGCTTCATCAGAGTCTCTCCCCCGGGTACAAGGTTCCAAGAACGTGAATCATCTTTCACTGTCTTGCCCAGACACTAGTGAAACAGCTGAGGCATGAACCTGCATCCATAGGGGATGCTGGTGCTGCAGATGCTGGTTTTATCCACTATGCCCTAATGTCTCGTGATGAACACTTTTGCTAGTTACAATATAAAACGAAGACTGTACTAATAGCTAGTATTCTTAAGGACTACTATGTTCAGTACATTCCTGTTCACCTGGCCTGTGATTTAATTCAGTTTTCATCATGTCCCTGGGTTGCAGTTATGACTTTCTTCATTTGCAAAGGGAAAAAGCAAGGCACAATAAGTTAATAAAGTTAAGTGAACTTGGTGAATGGTTACATCACAAATCCATCATAGCCTCCTGGCCTTCATAGCTCCGTATCATAAAGATCACACAATTGCTGCCATTTTTACCTGTGTTTAATACATATTTACTGCATGTTGTTCCATTGATCACAGATATAAGGCAAGTAATAATTAGTCTTCTTATTTCATAAATAGAAAAGCAGAAAGTCATAGGGTTTTGGTATCCACTTTGAAGCACGGACACAACAATTGAAAAAGCTTAGGTTTAAGCGACCTTTTCTGCTCCAAAATCAGATCCTTAATAACGACTTTTATCATTTTAACATGCATATTGTTTTTATAATCTTTTGAAGTACAACTTTAAAAATATCTTACCAACTCAACATGAAATTTGCAGACCTCATCTAAAAAGTAAAGTTGTCTTCCCTGAAAGTTAGTATTTAGCATGTTTTTAAAAATATATTTATTTACTTTTATGAAAGTAAGAATTGCATGAAGAGAGGGAGAGAAAGAAAGTAAGATCTCACATTTGTTGTTTTAAGTCCCCACTTGGGCCATCTTCCATTGATTTTCTAAGACTATTAACAGGGAACTGGACTGGAAATGGAACAGCTAGGACTTGAACCTGAGTGCTGGTATCACAGGCATTTGCCTAACCTACTCCATAATTCAAGCCCCATGATGCTTAAATAGTAGGAAACATGTATGTTTAGTTTTTAGAGGTGAATTTAATTATCATGTTCTTCAAAAGTTACTAGCTGAAGTTCGTACCATGATGATAATTTACTCCTAGGAGAAACTCAATGTTTCTGGGGCTTGCTTTTGTAAGACAGAGGATAAAGCACTGCTCCAGTGTGGATACCCAATATAGGTGCTGGTTCATGGTTTTAGCTGCTCAACCTGTGATCCAACTCCAGACTAGTGGCCTGGGAAACCAACAAAGTGCACCTACATGAGAGGCCTAAAGTAGACTCCTGGCTCTTTGTTTCGGTATTGCCTGGCACTAACTATTGCAGGCACTTGCAGAGAATAAGCGGATGGGAAATTCTCTTTCTCTCCTTTGTAACTCTTTAAAATGGACACATTGTGACCACTTCAGCAGCACATACACTAAAATGGACACATATATATTAAGAAGTTTAGAGATATTCCGTTATTAATAATCAGGAATGTACCCTAAAATATTTTTCTTGCTTTATTTTATAATTTGTACATTTTTTATCTTGTGTTTAACAGCAAATAAATTTCTCACAAAAAATATTTAACCCTTATTCTAAAAAGAACATTTCAAATGTTTTAGTGCAATATTTTTTTTTTAAAGATTTATTTTTATTATTTTTTCATTGGAAAGGCGGATATACAGAGAGGAGAGACAGAGAGGAAGATCTTCCGTCTGATGATTCACTCCCCAAGTGAGCGCAACTGGCCGATACTATGCCAATCCGAAGCCAGGAGCCTCTTCCGGGTCTCCCACGCAGGTGCAGGTTCCCAAAGCTTTGGGCTGTCTTCGACTGCCTTCCCAGGCCACAGGCAGGGAGCTGGAAAGGAAGCGGGGCTGCCGGGATTAGAACCGGTGCCCATATGGGATCCCGGGCGTGCAAGGCGAGGACCTTTAACCACTTGCGCCACCGCGCCGGGCCCCAATATTTCTTACAATGAATGATACCATGATGAACATTCATCAGCATATATCTTATGGTAGGATACAGAAAACAATCAAGAAGTTTTGAGAAGATTGATATTAAATGAAACATCTTTTCTCACCAGAATTGCATTGAACTACAAATATACAAGAATAATTTTGGAAAATTTACATGAGAGTTAGGAAAACATAGCTCCCAACAATCAGTAAATCAGTGATGAAATTTGAAGAGAAATCTTAAAATGTCTTAAATAAAAATGGAACCAAAAATATTAGAATTGCAGGATGTAACAAAAGCAGTTTTGAAAGGTAAGTCTACACTAAATGCCTACAGCAGAAAAGAAGAAAAATTTCAAATAGCCAGTCTGATGCTACAATTAATAAACTACAAAAAAGAGTATGTTAATCCCCAATTCAGCAGAACATTGTGAAATATTAAAGATCACAACAGAAATAAATGAAACAGAGATTAGAAAAACAACACAAGAATTAAGAAATATAAAACTGAACCCAAAAACAGAGTAAGTTATAGTTATACTGAAAAAAAAATGTGAAAAATTTTATAAAATGAGTATGTTTCTGGATACAAGGAGCCAATCCAGACTGAATTAAGAATAGCGAAAGTAGAGCAGACAGATGAGTAATCATTCTATAAACCAGTGATAAAAAGCTTCCTAGCATTAATAGACTATGCTGTGCTTATGTCATTGTTGAAATCTACCACACACTTAAAGAATATCAATTCTCTATCATTTCTGAAATGTAGCTAACTCCTAAACTGTTTTTTTGTTTGCATATCGAGACCAGTATTACTCTGATAGAGAAACCAAAGAAGAATGCTGCATGAACAAAGAAAAACAAGCTAATATTTTTGATGAATATAATGCAAGAATTTCAGTAAAAGGCTAGGAAGTTGGATTTGACAGTACATTAAAAGGATACTTCACTAGGATGAAGTAAATGAGATCCAGGTTTGCAAGGATGTTTCAATATTTGCAAATCAAAAATGTGATACATCAAGTTAACAAAATGAAGCGCAGAAAGCATGGTCCTATCTACAGTTACAATAAATCTACATGCCTCAATGTGAAATATTCAAACACTGGGGATGCACAAGGAACATGGCTGGACATAAAAGCCATGTAAGACAAAACCATAGGCAGCATGGTGTCGAACAGTTAAACAGTCAAAAGCTTTACATCCAAACATAAACTTCTACTAAAAATAATAAACATTTTAATTTTTATCTCTTCCAGGTAAATTGATGCTTACCATTTAGATAAAGGTTAATTACATGTTAAATTCCGTTATGTCTTATATTGGTATATTTCCTCCAGATTTTTATTGGTTAATATTTTAATGACATATATTTTCATTGTTATTCCATGTTTTTATAGCTTTGACTCAAACATGCATGATGTGTCAGGACAATGCAATGTTGGGTTTGGTTAAGTGGCATTACTCCCCAGCTTGAATAAGAGATTCAGCATAATCCCCAACAGAACAAGCAAAACTATCTCTTAAAAGATCACTGTTGTTGATTCATTTTCCCATTTCTAAATAGAGTACAAAGCTGTAGTGATCTATAAAGCGTTTCACTGTCACAAAGCAACATATACAGGTAAATGGAATGAAGCAACGTCCACAAATAAGCCCTTTTGTCTATATTGAATAAATGTTCAGTGTTCTGAGACAATTTAAATTGCTGTTTAACAAATAGTCTTTTCAACCAATAATATCAGGGGAACTAGATATCCACATGCAGAAGTATGAAATTGGGTCATTCACTCACCCTACATGTACAGAAGTAGCTCAAAGTTAGTTACGAGCATAAACGTAAGAGCTAGAACCATAAAATTTGTAGGAGAAAATATAAGCATAAATTATAGTGACCTTGAGTGAGGGATGTTAAATATGACAGCAAAGGCACAATCAGCGAATTTAAAAGAGATGTTAATTGGATAATGTCTAAGTTTAATATGTTTGTGTTTTATAAATAATACTTTTAAGAAGGTCAAAGAGAGCAAAGTGCAGGATACGATACGAGAAAGAACTTGCAAATTCTATTATGATATTTGTTTCCAGAATTTATAAGATTTCTAGGCATTAATAGTCACTCAATAAAAAATAGGAAAGAGAATTTCAATGGACATTTATCTAAAGAAAATATACAATGACCATCAAGTGAATAAATGATGCCCAATATAATTAGCCATTAGGGAAGACACAAAGTAAAATAATAATAATAATAATAATACCCTAGTGTGATATATTCCAAGTGCTAGGATGTCTATAATTTTAAAAGGGAATAGCGAATATTGAAAAATTTGGATCATCATGTGTTCTTGGTGGGGATGTAAAACGGTATGGTCATTTTGGAAAAGTTTGCTTTTCTTCACTGAATTAAACAGTGATTACTGCATGCCTCATGAAACCAACTCCTCTGTGCATACACAAGAGAAGTAAAGACATGTGGACATGCAAAACGTACACAAAAATGTTACAATTCAATCACTGAAACTGACCAGAAGATGAAAACAACCAAAAGTGCCTTTAATCTTTCAGGATAAAGTACATCTAGGCTATGAAATAATATCTATGATATGAAATAATGGTTCATATTGATAAGAAAGATTCTCCAATATGGATAAGCATTGAACATGTTATTACAAAAAACATGTTATTTTATCTTGTCTTGCATATGATATGTGGATCATGTGTTATTAAGTTTTTGTTTCATAAAATATTCTTACCATGTGATTTTCTAATTGTAGCACAAGCATAAATTTTCTGGAAGTAGAGTTGCCAAATCAAGTTTAGGATTTTTCATATAAAAGGGGTCACATACACAATGATGGATCGAATATTTTTAATGAAACTTTTATAGTGAAGTTGGTATTTTTTCCTCCCACACTGCTTTTACCTTACAATTGTTTTTCTTTTATAAATTTTATGCTAGAGGAATGGCTGTTTGTTTTAAATGTGTACTTTTGCTTAGAAAGACAATTTCAATTCCAAGAATAAATATTTATCAAGATACTTCTCTAGTTATTTTATTTGCTCTACCTTTTTGTTCTTGCATTTGTTTGGAATGCTTCCATGTGTGGATACAATGCAAAGCTTTTGCTTGTATCGTAGCAACCCAATTTGTTGAATGTCATCCATTCACTCTGTGAACTGTGATTTTATCAAATAATTAACTTGAAATGAATGGATATTCCATTCTGACTTTTAATTTTTTTCTTTTTAATGATAAAACAACATATTATTTAGTATGGAATCAGCCTATTTTTAAGTTTCTGTATTAGTCTCCTAATACCAAAAGGTTGAAAATTTCTTCTCTTTATTCTTCCAGATATAATTTTATTTGCCAGTTTCTCTCCATATTTACTTTTTTTGGTATACTAGGGATTGTACATAATGTTAGAGCACTCAGCTTTCCCAGTTATAACCTTTTCTATTACAACTCCCAGTTAAATGCGTATAGATTTCTTGGTGGTATTCTTTCATTTCCATCAAATATTCATGTCATAAAAATGCAGTAATATACTACCTATGCAATGTTATTTAATTCCAAATGAAATCTGATGAAAATATTATTAAAATATTACATAATGATAGCATGTTAACAAGAAGAGTATAAAGGGACATTCTTATCTGTTCTGCATTTGAAAGAAATACTGGTTTATTACATTTGTTTAATATTGTTGTTTTAATGTCTTTCATTGATGAAAGAATGCATGATTGTTTACAAAACAGTTAATATCACAAGTGGTTAATTTGATATCTTTAGGATATTAAAATGAACGTATGTAATGGATATATGTATATATATTTGACATCCTTTTTAAAGCCACTATTTCTAAATTTATGGTATGAGAAAGTTTTGATAAGCAAGATTTATCAAATTTCAAAAAAAACTTTAAGAAATAGTTGCTTTAAGTATTATGTTGGATTTTAATTTCAGATAGTTGTTTACTCAGTCTAAGAAATAAGAAATCAGAATTAGCCTTGTGATTCGTGATTTGGTCTTATTTTTAGGCAAACAGTACTGGAAGCTTGGAAATACACTAAAGCCTATGAACATACACTGTAAAAAGTTTATGTTTACTAAATTGTTAATTTAGTCCATTCAAGTTCAATTATGAGATACTGGTATATTCTCAACTATTGAAAAGTCTGTTCAAATGAATATGTATGTTATTATTGTTTCTTTATTGGATATATTTGAGAGAGAAAAAGAGGAGGAGAGAGAGGAAATTAAGGATGGAGAGAGTGAACAAGACCAGAGTGGGAAGAGGGACAGGAGGGGAGAAAGGGGGAGACATTAAGGTAAAGGGGGCAGGGATGATCTCAAGATTGTCGAAGAGATAAATGAATGTAAAATCTAGGTTCTTATTGGCAGAATTTGAGTTTCTGTCACATAATACAAGATAATTATTTAATGCTTGTATTCTTGTCCTCATTTCACCTGTGGACTCAGGTTCTTAGGAAATAATGCTGCTGCAACATGAGTAACTGTCTTTCCCTTGGGCAGAGAAGATAAGAGAATTAGTTATCACTTCCTCAACTGTGTGTTTCCCAGTTATTGGGAGGAAACTCAAACAACAACAGAGCAAGAAAATGAATGTTTTATTGCAAAAAGAAAGTGACAGGGATGCTAGACAGCCCAAATCCAAGAATTACCCATCAAAATGTATTCATTTAAATGTTCTCTTTTTGATTAGGGCATATCGTAAACGGGCTTATCCTTCACATGCCCAAGGTTTATATTTGAAGTATGCATAAGCCTTCAACATGGCATGTTGTGCCACTAAGATTATTTTCTTAGCAAGGTGACCAGCAAAAAATCTGTGACGGAGAATTCGTGTCAGATTGCATACATTGTCCTGAAAAGACTAGGCAAGCTTAAGATATAGTCCTGTTGCTTCAAGAGAAGAGAAAGCTATCTGACAAGGAGCAGAAAGGCCATTCATTGTCTAGGTGATTGGGTGGACTGGGAAGCCAGGCTGCCTCGGGAGCATGTGTGATTTGCCATGTGTTGGCAGTATGAATTCAGAAAATACCTTTAAGGCAACTAATTGTACCTCAATTCGTTCATTTGTAAACTGGAAATTATAAAGATGTGTCAAAATTATGCTAGTTAACAGATATTTTGTAGTAAGTCATCCCAAAATTTAGTATCTTAAGAGAACAATTACTTATGTGTTCGTTTTCTGCAGTCTGGCCTGGGATCTACCTTACTTTTGCTTCCATGTGTGTTGACTGGGAATGTTTTCAGTCAGCTGGCAGGTTCATTATAGCTGGAGGATCACCACAGACAGGAATACTGGATGGGTTATGTACTTGAGGGACCTCCTTTTTCCTTGCTCATTCATCTTGCAATATGTTGCTCTCTCTGTATCTCTGATATAACCTTTCTGCTTCAAGGAGAGTAACCTAAGTTTTGTTGCATGATACATTGGAAAATGAATGGAGCAAAAGCAAAAGCTGCAAGCCTGTTAATATCCAAGCCAGGAGTTTTCTCCACTATCATGTATACTGTCTTCATTTTGTCTGAGCAGGTTTTAAGACCAATCTTGATTCAAAGTGTGAGGGGGACTGAGGAGAGCTGCATTTGGGGAGACACAAACCATTGGAGATCATTTTGTAGCAATTTATCAGAAGAAACTAGAATAGGAGCTGATGCACCATACGTACAGAAATCGTGGTATTGTAACATTCGTTGAACATCCAATAAGGGGATTGATTACATTATATTGTTTAATTATCATATGAATCTCTCAAAGAAAGGTGGCATATTTAAATTTCAGAAAACTATTATGATTTTTCACTGTTCCGGCTCTGAAGCATTTCCTGTTGCCATTAGTGTGAATTCTGTCTTCATTGTTTGCACACTTAGCTGGGCTATAGATTGGGAAAATTTAGGTAAATGTGAGGCAAGGGCAGTCTGTGGGTCTCCTTTCTTGAGCTTTGACTTATAGTGGTAACTTTAACTCTGGGTCTAAGATGACTGAGCAGGCTCTGACAGAACCAAGAATTTGTTGAGTAATATACAGTTCCTCTAGCTTGAGTAATCTAGTTATCCTCGGAGAAGCCTGGAGAAGTTTTATTTCAGCTTTTCTAATACTTTATAATCATGAACTATTGATCTGTTTTTCTTCATTGTCTTTTAATGACAACTTAATTTTTCACATGACATCCTTGTCTATGCTGCTCACTGAGGTTAGGAGAAATAACACGTTTTGCCTGGCTGTAGACAGGAATTCTTACACTCTTTAATTATCATCCAGAACTCTGTGTCATTGTGATAGTTACTTGATTATATTCACCTTCAAGTATGTGATTCTTTAATGATCTCTAGAAGCTCTCTGAAAGTATTTTTTCCCAAAGCATTGAGATTTTTTTCACCTGTGGTAAGAAAGCAGATGTGATAATTAAAAAAATGCTGCTGCAGATCGTAGAGTTTAGTATAATATATAAACAATTTTTTTTTCTTTAGTTAAGATATTTGTCCCAGCTATAGACAACTGCCTAGATTGCCTTGTACCTAGGCAAGTGTGATACTGCTAGGAGAAAAGCATCCAATAGGTGGCAGGCATTCTGGGCCTGGTTGATGCCAAATTTGTGTTAGCAATACCAGTGTGCCAGCACAGTTGCTTGTTTGTTTGCTTGTTTTTAAGCTACATGGGAAAGGTGAGGAACACTGAGTGGCGTGCGTGGGTACCAGGACAGAGTGCAAGCAAGGCCAGGTTGAATCGCAACACCAGCCAGTTCACATGGAGTTGAGGCTGGGAGTGAGCCAGTCAGGCTGGGCTCAGTTGGTGCACTCACTAGCAAGAACTGGACCAGGGATGTGGTGGGTAGATCCAGGCTGCAGAGCCTGTTGCTAAATACAGAGACTAGAAGCTGGCCATCTCAGACTGTGCCAAAGCACCAGCTGGCATTCACAAGATCCAGGGGTGGGATAGACCTGGTAGGAGAACCTCTAAGACTGCCCTGCTGAGCCAATGCTTCCATTGATGAGCTTGAGAGATGGAACTGGGGGTAAGGTGAGGCTGGAGTAGGTAGCTACACCCATTGACATGAGAAAGAGCAAGAATGGGTATGGGCCAGCCAGACAAGGGCTTAATGCCAGCAAAGGGCAAATCATTCCAAGCTGGACCACAGTATCCTGTAGCAGGCTTAAGATCCAGTACTGGAAGCATAACTGGCAGTGGAATTATGGGCACACACCCTCTAAGCTGTACCTACTGCTGGTGAGCATGAGAACCACTATTGGTGGCGGGCCAAGATGGACAAGGTGGTGGCACCTATCAGCATACGTGAGGTCCAGGTCTGGGGGCTAATCATACTGAACTATGCCACAGTACCCATAAGTTTGCAGAAGAGCCAGATACAATGGGTCAGGCTAGGTTCTAGCTGAGGCTGGCACATGATGTGAAAAAAGTGGGGCTAATGTAGACCTGGTGATAATTATTGCAGATCGCCTGATTAGGCCACAGCAGTCACTGCTAGTGGGAAGACCAGGTCTGTGATTGGCTGACTGTGCTGGGCCTCCATCAGTTCCTGTGAGATACGGGCTTGTGGCAGAACTGACTGGGCAGATTACAGACTACCAGTATGTGCATGCATTGTTGATTCAAGTGACAGAACAAACTTGATCTTGCACTGGATGCTAAGCAGAAAAGTCTGAATTCACTCTGGGTGAGGTTTCTTGGAGGACTCCCCAACAGGAGCACTGGACTCAGATTTCGGTCACAGGGAAAATTACAGGATATGTGTTCCAACCTTGGGGTGCATGTATTGGAGCTGAGCCTCCTCAGTTGTTGACATCTGTGCAGTGGACAGCATGCCCAGATGCACACAGAGGGCATGATGTCCAGCTCCTCAAGCCATTAGAGGACACCAACTGCCTTTTCAGAGGCTGGAAAGCAGAACAGGTTGGACAGTTTTCCTGGCCAAGCTTTGCAGCATGTCCCTGCGTCTGTGGATGAACTGAGGTAGAATTCTCTAACCAATACACCTTGGAAAGATTTTCTCAGCCCTGGAGAAATGAAGCAAATAATTTCTCAGACCTATCGAAACCACTCCAGTAATATCCTTGGAGCACTCTTCACTACATCAGAGTCTCTAAGGCATCATCAGATAACTGTGCCCTCATCCCCAGGTGCTGATGTAGTTTGACAGCAACCAGCAGTCCTTTCCATCTGCTTCCCTGTGGATACAAAAGAAAAAAAAATCTAAGCATGTGTGCCACCCACCTTCCTCTGTACCTGAACCTTCCACCTAATCAGAGACCCATGTGAGCATGCATCCCTTTCAATTGTATAAGCAATATTAAAAACAAAATTTAAAATTCAAAAATAAAAATGTTGGAATATAAGAATATTTATTGTTAAAGAAATGTGCTTTCAGGAAGGAAATAAAGAAGTTTTTTTGAGTGGCCATATAATTTAAAATTTATTTAAAGTAATTGTAACTATTTGAAACACTACAGAAATTCATGTGATAGCACCCTGTGGACATTTTCATAATTTGAAATGTTTATTAAATATAATTGAAGAGAGAAAAGAACATTTCTAATTGACATAATGTCAGCAAATATAAGTTACAAGATGTATGCTAATAAAAAGTATAAATATATGGTAAATAATTATTTTCTTACATGTAAACATTATTTCAAAATATGCAAGTGATTTAAGTGATGGCCACGTGGCAGACTTGACTTTGCACTTCAGAGCAGTGAGGAGTGACAGTCCACACAGAGAGGAGTGATTTACATGTCTGCCTCTACTCCCTTCTCTTGTCTCCTTCAGACCTTGTTCCTCATTTAAATTCTGTTAAAGGAGAGCTCACAAGATGAGTTAGGAACAAACTAATGCTAGCAAATAAAGCAAAGATGTGTAATAGCAGTGTTAAAAAGCAAACAAGAAGACAAAAAACCTAAATCAAGCCCAATATTCAACAGTAGGAGAATGAAGAATAGATAAATTGATAAATTTGTAAAATGGAATATGACTCAGAAACGTGAACCAATGCTAAAGCTGTTTTAAAAATTAGGCTTGTTTTTTTTTTAAAAAAAAAAATCTGTGTGCAAAACAGTATATAACATGAAATTTATCCTGCATAAAATTCTGGATGAGGTTAAGTGAATCTAGTGTGTAAAAATATGAAAATATACTACTCACTGTTTGCTGATGGCTATAGGGAGCAGAACTCACTGGGAAATGGAAAAGAGGAATGCTCCTGGAATGAGATGAAGTTAATAAAGCATGGCAATGACTTAGCTGGCTTTGTGTAAGTGCTTGTCAAAATGCAGGGAAGATCCATTGAGGATTTTACTCACATCCATGTTTATACATGATATGTAAAAACAGAGCAAAAAGTGTTTAGATTTTTAAAATCTAGTACGTAAACTTTGCATATACATTTTAGGCTGGGTTCTGACACTTACCAGCTGTGTGTGTGACTTGTGGGAGTGAAATACTTAATATTCTGTGATTAATCCTTGCCTGGGAAAGACTGAAATGACATTTAGAAGGGGCCTTCAAAATTGAGAATGCATGTTATAAAGGAAAGTTTCACATGAATTTCTTTCTTTTTTTTTTTTTAATAATCTTACTCAGTTGATTAGGATCATAAGGGTCAAGCATTACACTGTTTTCACACTAATATCATGTTTTTCCCTGTATCTGGGGTCAGGGGAGTAACAAAGGCAGAAGCCCCACCCAGCCTCCCATCCCTCCCAGGTCCCCAGTGTGAGGCATGCTCTGAGGGTCCTGCTCAAGCAATTTTGATAGTTCAACAGTTCTGAATTGCTGCCGATCTCACCGTTCTAATTGCAATGAAACCTATTCAGAATCTACTGACTGACGTAGTCTCTTCATGATTGGGGTTCTGAGTCCCATGAATTTCAATACCCATGTTATACATACATATGATGTTTATCTGTTCTATATCAGATATATATGAAACTATTATTATTAACTGGTAGAGCAGATGGTCAAACACACTAGCATTTATTTCTAGCACATAATTATAGAAGGGTTATGTGCTGTCTATAAGTGCATTTAGTGGTACCATCAGTGTGTACAATTTTTTTTGTGGGATTTCCTTTTGTTTGACTTTTTTAATAGGAAATATGATTTATATTGGAAAGTCATATTTACAAAAAAGGAGAGGCAGACAGAAAGATCATCCATCTGCTGGTTCACTCCCCAAGAGGCCACAATGGCCGGAGCTAAACTGATCCGAAGCTAGGAGCCAGGTCTCCCACACAGGTACAGGGATCCAAGGCTTTGGGCCGTCCTCAGCTGCTTTCCCAGGCCACAAGCAGGGGGCTGGATGGGAAGCATGGCTGCTGGGATTAGAACTGGTGCCCATATAGGATCTTAGTGCATGCCAAATGAGGATTTAGCCACTAGGATACTGTGCCAGGCCTGTGGGATTTCCTAGTAAGCAGTATCACCTTTACTAGCTGTAATGTCAGAAATCAAGACATTATTTCCTTAGCGTCAAATGTGATAAAAATGTGTCTTTTTAAAAACATGTATCTTTCACTCAGATAAATGGGACATAAGAAAATTAGAAAAAGGAAGAGTTCATTGATTTCGTAATGCTCCTTTGCTTTCTTCAGAAACCAATTCATGTGAAGGATGTTTTTAGATTTTTAAGGCAGGAATTAAATCTGTGAAACTGCTCAGTGAATGCCATCACCATCATCAGGTTTTAAGCAACATAATGTTAAGTGCCCGTTAAATGGTTTCTGAACGTTTTTTATCTGGAGTCAAACTTGTATTAATTTTAAACTGTCTGGATGTTTGGAGGTTACACATACCTCACCTAGTATGCTCATGCTCGTTTGAACACCGTTCGCAGAATTGTTAGCCCTCCTGGGTTCTAGGAAGGCACTTTCCAACACAGGGGCTGGTTTAGGTGGAGACCACCCAGAAAGTATAATGAGTAGGTTGATTGCCCGACGTCAACAGATCGACAGGCAGTTATTATTTCTTAAGGATTGGCATCAATGATTACAAGACTGATAGATAACAGTTACAATGTGAAAGTTATTGGGCAAGGCACTTTAAAATAGCACTTGGGCAGTGCTGGTATCTGTAACTTCGGAAAACTTTGGATTCCATATCAGAATAATTTTTCTTTCAAGTTCAAATGTCTTCTGAATTCCCAATCCCTTGATTTTCTATCCATTTACCCATTTTGTGAATTTAATTGTAACATTTTTATGCAGGTATGTTGATGTTTCTGTATGGCGGCATAGAAGAACGGTATTAGAAAAATAAGACACTTTAAATATTCATGAAAAAGTGAAATGAAAATAAACTGTTTGGGGTCAGGGATTTGTCCTGGATGCTTAAATGCCAAGGTCCAACTCCTGACTCTACTTCCGGTTTTTGGATAACCTGGCAGACAGTGACCATGGCTCAAGTTATTGCTAACTGCTGCAATGTGGAGAACTAAAATGAGTCATAAATATAATTTAGTGTTTTTTACTTCTGTACTTGACCTGCTTAAATCCAAGGGATTGTCCATTGAGGTTTTTTGGAACTGCCCTGCCAAATTCCTGCCCTTTGGTGAGGTTTGTGTTACTAACTTTCTTAGCCTTTTATGGTCAGAAAATGTGAATGGTAGTCTTCCTAATTTAAAAAATTTCTCCTTCTTGTACCATTCCAATTGGCTGTTGTGACCCTGTTTATATTCATATTCATATTGATGCTTTCATCTTATTTTTTTACACATTCTCATAAAATGAGCATAAATATAATGAATTATTCAAGTTAACTGTTACAAAGAATTGTTACTGTAGCTTTTAAGTAAATAAAATAAATTTTGAAAGCATACAGTTTTTATCCTCTCAGTGTTACGGTAACATTGATCTTTAACTTGATGCAATATCACAAGTACATGTATATTATACATATGTATATACGCAGCATGGACCATTGTGCCGCATAATTTTTAGAGTGTTTCTCACTAGCAACTTAATTTTCCTTAGTTTAGTGTTTTCTGTTGTTCTTAGCTTTTCATTTTTTGTTTATATCTTTTTTTGTGTGTGTGTAAACCCAATCTTCTTACTTCCCTATATTGTTGTCGTTTTTATCTAGTTCACATTAGATTATTTTTGTTCTCTGTGGTTTGGGTTTTATTTTGGTTTGTGATGACATTAGCTTTGTGAATTTTTCAGTTATTGAATCAGATGGTTCTCATTTAGTTATAAGTGAGAATATGATGCATGCTACTTTCATTGACTAGTGTGGTTGAAGCACTTTGCATCATCCTCTTTGTTCTACACGATTTGTCTGATCTGATTTTGAAACCATTGGTTTTCAAAATTGTTTACATTGTGACTATTTATACTACTTAAATTATGGAAGTTTGCTTATCTTATTAACTATCAAACTTTTCATTTTTATATAACTTTAATAGGCAAAATATACATTTACATGTATTAAGTATTTTATGAAGTTGAGTCCACCGTATTGTTTATTCTTTAAGCATTAACTTATCTTTTTTTGTGTGTGTGTGCTAGGTTAATAAGCATCAATTTCTTTATTTTTCTTTGCTCTTTTGAAACATTGCTGTGTACAATGTTCTCTGTTTTATGGGAAAGATCTTTTAAAAATGTTCTCTTTGGGGCCTGACATAGTAGCCTGGTAGCTAAAGTCCTAGCCTTGCATGTGCCAGGATCCTATATAGGCCTGGTTCATATCCTAGCTGCTCCACTTCCCATCTGGTTTCCTCCTTGTGACCTGGGAAAGCACTTGAGGATTCCCTAAAGCAACAAGGGATACCTAGAGGAATTTTCTGGCTCCTGACTTTGGATGAACTCAGACTTGACCATGGCAGCCACTTGGGGAGTGAACCAGCAAATGGAAGGTCTTTCTGTATCTCCTGGTTATCTGCAAATAGATTTAGTAAATATTGCTGAATGAGAGAAAAGCAGAAAGCTTTTCTGTAGCAAAAGCAAAGTCTAATTGATGTTTCTGCTTTTGGAGAAAAAAATCATCACTTCTCTTTGCCTTCTTTTTGCTTATCTACAAAAGAAGAAATGACATCATATCTCTCATAGGGCTTTGAAGAGAATGAATGATTGGTTAAGGACATGACCCACTGCACATACAGAGTCCAGAAGCAGTTGCTGATATTGTTACACGGTCCAGCTGTTTTGTTTTAAAAGTGGACAGCTCAGACCCAGGGTCTGTGAGCTAGACCTAGACCTAATTTCTTTGAAGTAAGTGCTTTCCTCAGTGAGTGAAGTTGGTTTGGATTTATTTTCATGTAGAGGGATCAATATTAGCTATGAAACTTTAGTTCCAGATTTTAGGGGACATTTATATATAGAGGCAATCAGGTTATTTTCAAGATAGAGACTAAGATTAAGGGTTTTTAATAATTATCAAAAAATCATATAAAGATTTTCTGCTCAGTGTATGAATCTTTAAAAATTTCCATTCTTATTTGAAAGGCAGAGACATTCAGTTCACTGGCTTGCAGGTGCTTGTAACCATAAAGCCTGGCTGGACTGAAGGCAGATGCTAGGAACTCAGTCTGGGTCTTCACATGGCTAGCAGCAATTGAAGTACTTAAGCCATCACCTGTGACTGCCTTCTGGAGCTCATATTAATGAGAAAATGAAATTGGAAGTGGATCTGTAACTTGAACCCCAGAAACTCCTTTATGGAATTTGTGTTCCAAGCAGTTTTGTAATGGCTGTGGCAAAATTCTTTTTGCATATGTGAATCTTACCCAGTAATGTCTCTATAACCTACACCTTATTGGGAATAATTTTTTTCCAAATCCTTTCTCAGGTATCCTAACTGTAACGAGATCTCCAGGTTGTTGTAATGGTTTCTAAGTGTTCTCATTTTTTTTTTAAAGTAAATATTTGAAGTGATGAATAAGTTCATCTGATGTAATCATTCTGACATATACTTATATGGAAATATCACATATCTTGATATAGAATTGTTTGTTAATTAGAAATAAAATTTCAAAAATAGTTTGAGAAGTACTAGCATTGATATGTTTAGTAAACCTATTTTTCATGTGACAATGCAGAACTCGTAAAAGGAGTGATTCCTGAGCCTCCCATCACCAATTCTGTTTTTGTTTGAGATTTTGGCAGCAGTAAAAGTTCTTCTGGGTGAACTCAGAGCTCAGTGGCTGTGACTGTCTTAGACCAAAGGCCTGTCCACATGGCTGTGCCCCAGCAGCCGACTGGGTGACTGCTTATCACAAGGCAGGCAAGTAGCACAATCCTGTTGAGCCCTGCAGTGCTCGGGTTATTTTTGGATGGTGAAGATAGCAGACAGCTGCAAAGGTTGTCTGATATCCTCAGCACTCTCCTGAGGGTCGATATCTTGTGCCCTTCAAAGAGAAGAGAAATAAAGGTTGTACCATTTTTAGTACCTTTATTTCAGAATCCTTTATAATTCTGTGTTTAGCTTTGACATGCCTGGTAATGTCATTTATTCTTTCAATAATGACTGTCAGATAGGCCTACCTTCTCTCTCTAACACTATGTTAAGTCCCAGAGAAAAGAAATGTCACTGACTGAACATTTGCAAAGTGTGTTGCTCCAAATTTATAGAGGGAGTATTTACCAAAAGTGCAATATGCCATTGAAATTTTTAAGGAAACAAAGTAAACTGCAATCTTCCATAATAATACAGACTTAGTCCTGGAAAGTTTCAGCTATGACTCTTCTTAAGTTTGAACAAAAAAGTGCATGATCATACACACATCCTTCAGTTTCCTGAATGAGGGGCTCCTTGCCCCCATTCATTCCTTATATCCTTCTATGAAACTATTGACAGAAGGCTGAATTACATTATTATTTTATAGGTTTTCTAAACTATTTTAAGTTACATTGCTACTTCACTTTTACAGTTTTTATCTCTTGTTTTTCTAAATCTGTCATAAGGTTAATTAAGGGGGGAAATCCATCTCATTTATTGATAACCCTCATGAACAGAAGTTTATTTTCCCCAGTACATTAAAATGTAAAATTTAATTTGTTTACTCTGCTTGGCTGTTATGATTTCCCCTCATGGGAATTTCCTTTTATTTCTTGCACACATAAAAAGCACACAGATCCTTTTTTTTCAGTGATGTTTGTGTATTTTAAAATGCTCTACATGTAATCGGAAAGCTAGCATTTTTAAACAAATTCTCAAAGTTATACATTGGTAAAAAAAAAAAAAGTATATCTATACCTTTAACAAAACAAGAAGTAGTATCCCCCTAAGTACTCACGTGTGAGTTCTATGTAGCAATGGATGTGCTTTGGGTTAAAAAGTGCTGCATTACTAGAGCCCTCCCAGGAACTCTGAGGTGTGCTTCCCGTAGCGTGAAGTTGAGTTCTGTGGTTAAAGCAAACAAACCAAACATAGCATGCTTAATTCATCTTGCGTGAAATTGCATACAAAGTAGGTACATCACATACTTAAGGTCCTATATAGATTTCCTCTTCTCATTTGACTTGTCATGCTGAAGCAATTTTTTTTAAATGTTAGACAGGTGGATATACATATAAATAGTTTTAAGATTTGGGTTGCTGTGGAATATATACAAATTTCAATCAGGTCAAATATTGTTCCTTTTTTATTCCTTGAGTGTTAATTACGTAACTGAATACATTTCATATTCAAAATACAAAGTTTTTACGTTTTAGTGTTCTAAGGAATTCCATAAGAGAGAATTACAGTGTGGATGTTTGGTAGTGATATATATAATGATATATATCAGCTAAAATAAAGGGATTCCAACAGGCATGGCATAGTCCAGTGCATATCACTTTTTTACATTTTTTAGTTTGTTTGGAAATCAGAGGGAAGGGGAATAGAGATCGATCTGTCATCCTGGTTCATTCTCCCCAAAGATCATGACAAACAGGTCTGGGCTTGACTGAAGCTAGTTGTGATCAAATCCATGTCACCAACACGGATTACAAAAATCCAAGTGCTTGAGCCAGTTTTGCTGCCTCCCAGGATGTGCTTAGGAAAAAACTGGAACCTGAAGCACAGCTAGGACTCAAGCTCCAGCATTCTGACCGGCACACAGGTATCTAAGCAGGATCATAACCGTTATGCAAATGGTTCCCTTAGCACATCTTTCTTACATAGTGTGGTGCAGATGCCTTTAGGAAGGCTTCCATAAAAGACAACACAAAGCCTTTATTATGAATCTTGAGGGAAGAGAAAAAGAACGAACAGCTTTGAATTGTTTGTATATGGCAGAGCATTAGAAATTTTTTTAAACTTATTCATTTTTTATTTGAAGGAAGGATTCACAGAGAGACAGAGACAAAAGCTCCCATCTGCTGGTTCACTCCCCAGATAGCTGCAACAGCTAGAGCTGAGCTGATAGAAAGCCAAGAACAGGAACTTCTTCTGCATCTCCCATGTGAATTTAGGGGTCCAAGGACTTGAGCCATCCTCCTCTGACTTCCCAGTCCATAAACAGGGAACTGAATTGAAAATTTAGCAGCCAGAACTAGAACCATTGCCCCTATTGCATTGTGATGTTGCAAAATAAGCCTGTTGAGTCATTGTACTGGTCCTGTTTGTTTTTAACTGAAACATTGAATGAGTCTGTAACAAAGAATAACAAATGTAGGACAAGTGAAATTCTGGATGAAACCGACATTATATATGTCAGATTAAGCTTGGATTTAATTGTGTGGTCACAGGTTTGATATTAATAGTGTTAGGGTATAGTTTGTACTTTGAAAGGAACATAAATTTAGCTACAGTGGGGAAGAAGCTTTGGAATGGGGACAAAAGTCAACACATTTAGGGAGGAGACATTTAACCTCTTGGCTAAGATATCTACATCTTATATCTGGGTATCTGGGTTTAGCACCAACCTCTGCCCTCAAACTGCAGCTTTTTACTAATGCAAACTTTAAGAGGCAGTGCTGGCTCAAGTAGTGGGTGCCTGCCACGCACATAGTAGTTCTTTACCAGTAGGCTTGTTCCCAGATCAGTAATAACTATGACAATTATGATGGAAAATGTACCAGTGGATGGGAACTCTGTCCCTAACTCTAAAATAATTAAAAATTTTTTTTAAAAAAGTATTTTTAACAAACAATTTATACTACTACTCGGTATTTCAAACAAAAGATTGTATGTTCTAATAATAGCGGATACTGGAATGTTAAATGCTGAATAGAGAAATATGAAATTTTTAACTCAAAAATCGCATAAATTAGGCATTATTATTGGAATGGAGAAAATGATACTTGAACGGAGATGACAGTGCAGTTCAGACCATGTCTATTTTTATGTGGATTCTTGATCATAGGCAGTAAAAGTTACAAATCCGCATCTCAGAGGATTGCTTTTAATTAGACGTAGAAATCAGATACTACATGGAATTTTGAAAGCAGGGATTTCCTCAGATCTACGATAAGATGAATGTGTATTAAGGTGGAAACCTAGAAGAAAACCAATTGTCACCAAAGTAGGGCAAGATGAGAAGGAGTGGTGTGGAGGAGAGGTGAGAGTCTGAGCAAAGAGTAGGTCAGTAAGACTCCCAAGAGGGAGATGGAAGAGGCTTTATTGATAAGTCGTATAAGAGCAATGAGAATGTACCACAAAGGGGGAGCAACAGGTGGGCAGAGTGACAAGTGATGGAAGAATAGACTTTCTCCTAATAGCAAGCATTCCAAGCAGGAGGAACTGGAAAGACACAACACTTGGTTCCTTTAAAGAAGGTCTTTCTAAAAAAGTTTAGGATGTGTTGATCAGATAGGTTGCTGAAGAATGGAGCTTGGAGATCAAATTGGGTGAGATTCAAAGAATGTTCTTTCAGGTAAGGAAAGAAATTAACCTTCAGGGGTTGGAAATGTAGCATGGTAGGTTAAGCACCTCTCCTTTCCACCTGCCCCCCTACCACGTATTAGGCATTGGCATCCCACATGGGTGTGAGTTTAACTCCTGGCTGATCCACTTTCAGTGCAACTCCCTGCTGATGTGTCTTGAAAAGCAGTAAACGATGGTCCAAGTCTTTGTGTTCCTGTGTACATGTGGGAGACTGGAAACATCTCCTGTCTATTGTCTTTGGAGTGGCCCAGCTGTTGTCATTGCAGCCATTTAGGGGGTGAATCAGTAGACTGAATATCTCTGGCTCTCTGTTTTCTCTCTGTAACTCTGACTTTCAACGAAAAATAAATATTAGAAAAATACAAAACAGTAAGTACAACAACTATCAAAAAATAAATTTAACCTTAAAATGCTGATACTGATTCTTTAGGACAGCAGAGCCATGATTAATTTAAGATAAAAATGCAGGGAAGTTTCAAAGTGGAAGATAGGTTTGTTTTTTATTTTATTTTATTTTTATTACAAAGTTAGATATACAGAAAGGAGGTAAGACACAGAGGAAGATCTTCCATTCACTTGCCAAGTAACCACAACGTTCGGTGCTGGGCCGATCTGAAGCAAGGAAGCTGAATGGGAAGTGGAGCTGCCGGGATTAGAACCGGCGCCCCTATGCGTTCAAGGAGAGGACTTTAGCCTCTAGGACACTGCACTGGGCCCTGGAAGGTAGGTTTTTAGCAGACCTCCCACATTGTAATCTCAAGTTGTTTTCTGTGAAGTAGGCAAGAAAGTATGTCTGCTGGAGACAGCAAGGGCAGACAGTGATCAGAAAGAGTGACAGAACAATTGTGTTAGATATAGATATATCACATGCATTTATTATCATTAGGTTATTAAGAAACTCAGGCTATTTCTCTCAGTGCCTATGGCTGTGCAGTATAAAGCCTTCAGAAGTAGACCATTTAGGACTGATGGGATAGCCTAGTGGCTGGGGTCCTTGCCTTGCGTACACCAGGATCCATTTGTGAGCAGGTTTGTGTCCCAGCTGCTCCTCTTCCCATCCAGCTCCCTGCTTGTTGCCTGGGAAACAGCTGAGGATGACCCAAAGCTTTGGGCCCTGCACTCACATGAGAAACCCAGAAGAAGCGCCCGGTTCTTGGACTCAGATCAGCTCAGCTTCAGCTGTTGCGGCCACTTGAGGAGGGAAGCAATGGATGGATATTTCTGTCCCCCCTTCTCTTTGTAGATCTGTCTCTCCAATCAAAATAAAAAATAAATAAATCTTAAAAAGTTGACCATTCAATATCTTAGTGAAAACTACCTTTTTTCATACAAGCTGAACAAATGCTATCATATTAATCCATTTCTGAACTTACTTAATATGAACATAATAAAATCCTTTATGCATTTTCCTTTACTTTTAAGCTTGATAAACATCTCTTGAATTTCATTTCTTCTGTGGAACTTTAATTAATGCTTTTCTTTGTTGTTTTCTTTTATATTTACTTGATACATTCTAATTTTACATATTTTGTTTTTGGTATTTATTGTAACATTGACTGTGCTCTTCAGTATTATTTTTATTTTTAATGAATATGTAGATTTATTAAGGACACTTCCTCATCTTTGATTCCCCAAGCCCTGAAATACTGTTTTTGTGAAAACTTAAGTGCTTTTTGGATTTAAAGAATATTATCCTCTCATTCAGAATATCTCATAAAGTGTATTCATTATTATATGGTACAGCCTGAGGACTATTGGATGGTAAGTTTATGACAGGAGTTGGGAATGAATGTTTCAGAACCTAAGAAACCTTCCTCTAGATTCTGAAAAGCCAGGAATCATAGTAGAACATTGACTAAAAGAAAATGAGTTAGGGGAAAAGAAACCGTGATAATGGGCTCCTAAGTACTCAATCTCCATTATCATAATGTGCGGGAAGAATCTTGTAATCCTTTCAACATGTATCTGGGAACTAAAAGGAATTGGAAAGTAAAATATGGCTGTGTACATTTGCATCTAAGTTTATGTGTGACAAAGATAGAAAGAAATCTCTCTGAGGATTTTATTGTTGTTCTTGCCTACAGTTTTCTTTTCCAAAATCTCATAAATGTGTACTGCAGTTTTCCATTCTTCTCTTCAGTGGCCTTAACTCAACTTAATGTAAGCCATTGTTCTTATGGCTGTCCCTGGACCTTAATAAAACCTATTTAGAAGCAGCTCCCCATCCCTAACCACCTCCTCCATACACATTTTAGATGAGGGCCATTTGAATCTAGTTGTGTTCTTGGGAAATAAATCTTGTGAGTCTCCCCTAGTTTGAGCTGTTATGTGCCACGGGTGTCTTTAAGTGGCTGATGAGCGCACTCCTCAAAAATGAATGGCGCCTTTGACACTGGACATCGGGGTTAATTCAGCCATCAATTGACAATCCTCTGATAGACTCAGCCTAAAATTTAATTCCTTGGATACTTTAGTGAACTTTACAGAAACTTTATCTACTTGGAGGACATATATTAACAAATGAGGAAAAAAATGTCTCCCATCTCATAGTAACTTATTGGTCATATTTTGCAGCTTAAAGTCTCAATATTATCCTCTGTAATTTTATAAGGCATACATCATTATAATATCTCATTGATATAAATATTATTTTAAAATCAGCAGTAACTTAGAGATGTAAGCTATGACTGAATAAATTAATGCCATTAATTTATATCTAGCCTAAAATTAAATACTAGACTTAATAGCATGAATCTGTCATATTGTCTTGACATGGTTTGTTAGAAAATACTCAGAGATTTAAAAATTATAGTTTTATAGGTGATCATGGAATAATGATGGAATGCATTATCTGCTATCTTTCTACCAACACACCTACTTGTCTCAGAATTTTATCTATCTACCCACCTACTCGACAATGTAATATGTAGTACACAATATCTAGAGACAAATCACAACTGGCAAAGCACTGTAATCTGTGTTTTTCTTTTCAATTTAATATGATTTCAATGATCTGACTTTGCAATCAATTTAATATGATTTCTTTGTGGGTGTGTAGGCTAGTGCAGCCACTATGGAAGTCATTATGCAGATTGCTTTGACCTATCCCTAACGCTAACCCTAACCGTAACCCTAATGCAAACGCATTACACACAATGTGAGAAAACATTGTTAACGTGATAGCTGGGTGTAATCATGAATGTGCATGAAGTCAGTGTCTGACTACCGTTGGTCTCACACAAGAACCAATATGCCCATTCGTGTTGAGTAGAAGCTTCATCCACATGCTGAGTTTCATCCCTATAGGTAACATGAGCTTAGTGCTCTTCATTGAAATCATATTAAATTGAATCTTTAAATATGATTTTCAATCAGATATCTGTGATGGATATCTGATCCTATACAAGTTTGCTTTCTAGACAAATGCATGTGGATGTGGGATGTATGTACCCTACTCCACTCTTTGTGGGTGTGTAGGCTAGTGCAGCCACTATGGAAGTCATTATGCAGATTGCTTTGACATACTTATCACATTCCTGGGCATATATCCAAAGGAAGTAAAATATGCATAACAGAAGGTGACCTGCAACCTATATTTGTAACAGCACAGTACAAAGTAGTGAAGACATGGAAATAGCCAAGATGCCCGTTGAAAGAATGAATAAAGAAACTGTGGTGCTTGTATTCTGTGGAATACTACTCAGCCATTAAAAAAATCTACCAACTGCAATAAAACTGGTGCAAACTGGAGACCATTATGTTATAAAATAATCCAATTTTCAGATACAAGGTAGTCTTCATGTAAAATACAAAACAAATAGATATATAGAGTTTACTGCAAACTCTGTGTGTTGGTTAGTCCTGCCCCATAGCCCTTGCCTCCTTATACAAAATGGCAGCAAAAATGGCTCTAGAAAGCCAACTGAACTATGAAATCCACCCCATTCCGGCACTGCCCATCTGGGACCTCCTGCTCTGTCTCTGCTCCTGGTCAAATCAAGCAGACCAGCAGGATGGGAAGTTCTTTGCCTGAGTTCACTTCTGGAGCTCCCAGTAAATTTCCCTTCCCACCTTGTTGCTGATGAAGTTTCGGTTGCAGGTGGAGTTCAGATCAAAACTCGCTGCATGCCACTGGGCTATCAGTCACTGTAATACCAGGCTTTTGTGTCTGCTGCTTTCCTGTGTCTGTCAGTCTCTACGTACACCTCTGCTGTTGTTCTGTCCTGTCCTGTTCCGGGAATGTGCCCTCTCTGCTTCACACTGGCTAGTGTTTCTCCATCTGTTTAAACATGTCCTTATCCTTTTCCGCCATCTTGATTCTCCTATTATTATTTGAAAGACAGGTTTTTCAGAGAAAGAAGAGTTAGAAAGAGAAGGTCTTCCATCCAGTGGTTCACTCTCCAAATCGCTGCAACTGCCAGAGCTAAGCTAATGCAAAACAGAGATCTGGGAATGTCAACCATGTTCTACCATGTGGGTACAAGGGCCCAAGGCTTGGGCCATGATCTGCTGATTTTCTAGGTCATTAGCAGAGAGCTATTTTGAAAGTAGGGCAGTAGAGACATGATTTGGTGCCCATATGGGATGTCGGTGTCACAAAGTGAAGGAGTAACATGATGTGCCACAGTGCCAACCCTTTGGTTGTCTCATTTTTATTACTGTAAAAACATCAATGGCCATTTAGGTATACAACATTCCAAGAATAGTATTTCTACTGAGCAGGGCACAAAGAATTGCTATCTTCAAGATTTATAGTGTGGACAAGACTAATGCAAGCAATTTGTCTTACACATTGCCTGCAAGAAGATATGATAACAAATTTTTTATTGTTGATATTATTTCTGTGAATTAACGTCCAGATACATAAAGGCCTTCTTGCACTCAACTTATCCCTGAACATTTAATCATTTATTGGAAGGATCCTTTGCATTCCCTCTTTTCCCATGGACAAAAGTCTGATAAAGTTGAGCATCATTTATATCAAGTAAACTATCACTACCAATAGTTCTTTCTGTCTTTTAATTTATTCTTTTACTGCTGATAAATAAATCTGAGATTCCTTTTTAGAGAAGCAGCATATACTTATGGAAACATTAATCAAGTTTAATGTGTATGGTGTATTTTTGAAAATAAAAGTGACACAGCTTTTTCTCATGGAGGCAACACATGTTAAATGAGACAGCTGGAAAAATAGCTCTTTGGTTTCACAACTCCGATTTGTTTCCTACGCAGCCTGTTCTATCAAACAACTTTGTCCTGATATCTCTGCTCACAAGAAAATGATTTCTTCACAATTTTACTCTTTCTCTAAAGAGAAAAAATTGTCTTCTGTAATTCTATTAGCTCACTGTTAAAAGAGTAGATATAGTATAGGTGTTCGTTGTACAATAAATTAATCTTTTGTACATAACCCAGAAAAACAGTGTATTTCTGTACTTTTCTCTTTTAAAAAAGATTTATTTATTTATTTATTGGAAAGTCAGATATACAGAGAGGAGGAGAGACAGAGAGGAAGATCTCCCATCTGATGATTCAGTCCTCAAGTGACCGCAACAGCTGGAGCTAAGCCAATCTGAAGCCAGGAGCCAGGAGCTCTTCTGGATCTCCCATGCGGGTGCAGGGTACCAAGGCTTTGGGCCATCCTGGATTACTTTCCCAGGCCACAAGCAGGGAGCTGCATGGGAAGTGGAACAACCAGGATAGGAAGCAGCACCCATATGGAATCCTGATGTGTGCAAGGCGAGGGCTTTAACCACTATGCTATGACACCGTGCCCTCAGTACTTTTCTAATAATACGTTTTCTCATTTTCATTTATGCCTTCTAGCATGAAATAGATAAAGGTATTGTATTTAACAGTCTATACCAGAACAGGAGTTTAATGTGTGTGAACAGTCTGCTCATTTAGGAGAATAATATATCCTAAACAGCTTCAATGTGTTCACAGACAGTGAACAGTGAAAGTGGTAATTGGAAAAATATATCACTAGTTGAAATGTTCTTGTGATGTTGAGTTGGAGTTCTATAATCCTCCTTAATCTTTTTATTTCAGATTGGAGTATGCTAGAATTTTCATATGAAACACCTGTTCTAAGAAGTTTAAGTTATAAGAACATGAAACATTTAGATAGATGCATACTTTAGTTAAGCTGGACTTGAAAGTATAATTGTTAATATTCTATAAAATCACATTTTTTTCTGTAGGACTTCGTGCATCTAAAAACAGGTATTGGTAAGTGAATTTAGAGTACATTCTTTACAGATATTCACATTTATGCTATAAAGTATATGTGTATGTAACAGTTACAAAACATTTGAGTAACTATAATAAACAAGCTGCTTGTTTGTTTTGAAGTTTTAAATATTTTGTTCCATAGATTAGAAATTAAACATCATGAAAAAAAATCCAGTGTATTAGATAATGCCAGTTTGTATAATAAAAAAAAGACCCTGAAGTTTGTGGCTTAACACAGACCTTTGTCTTGCTCATCAAAAAAGAAAAAAATAGCTGTTGTTGATGGATGATGGAAGGGATTATGTCCCCCCTTAGCAGAACTGAAAGGAGCTGTCTTTGTCAACTTGTGACAAAGTTCTATCCCCTCTGGAGCTCTCAACAGTATTGTGACTCACAAAGCCACGTATGAGAGGCTGTCAATACTCCTGTGCCATGTGCTCGTGAAAAACCCCTTGTTACCGGTGTTATATTGGATTTGAACCTGAGAAACCAATGGCAAATAGCATGAACTTCACGGTGATTAGGATCCTGCTGAGACAGTTTCCATTGTTAACATGATATTGGAATACTGAAATGAGAGTGGCTATCAATGGACATGTATTTTTATTGTTGTAGATATGTGTTAGTTGCCACAGTAAGAAAAAGGAATTGGCTAAAAGGGTTGTGACTTACTGACCCCAATAAATGCCAGATGGTGATTTACTTAACTTCTCGTTGCTATCTTGAATCTTACTTCTCATTACTTACAATAGATCCTGTCTTCCGTTGATTCACATGCTCCACCTCATCCCTCATTAAGAAAAAAAGCCACTTATACTCAATAATACTCCTTTATCTGAAACTTACACCATTTAATGGAATACATCACATAGAGCACATAACAAAGCAAATAATCCTGTTATCAGTAAGAGAAATTAAACTCCTAAGTCTCAAGTAGTCACCCAGGAGAAAGGAACATGTAGAATTTTAGGATCTGAGTTTTCAAGCAATGCATAATAACCCTTTTGTTCACCTAACAGCTTGAATAGTCATACGACCACAACTAAGTACATTAGAGGCTAGGAATTAGAGGCCATGACATGACCATGTAAGAGTTTGGTGATTAGCTGGTAGTCTGTGCCATGTCAGCTATCAAGAGAAAGTCAGTCAGTGGGGGGAAATGATACTTACAGCTTTCATTTATGATATTGGCATGGAAAAATGTGAATTTATAGAGAGATGATATAATTGAGATTTTATAGGCAAATAAGTTAAAATATCTTGAAATCTGAACAATATGTGCTCAATTAATAAGGTTTATGATACAATATCTCTCCTAAGCCTGTAATGTCTTTTTGTAATGTTTAAACAAAGTGAATGCGTAAAGGTTTCTGCAGGCCATTTACAATATTTAAGTTTCCATTGGGTTGATTGTGTTTAGTTATATTTAAATATAAAATTTATAATTAATGATAAAATGTAGTGTTAATTTACCCCTACCATACTCCAATCACTAATCAAAATGCTTTATGTGTGTAGGCAATTTAGTCTTTTCAAAAAGACTTACTTTTTTTTAAATTGGAAAAGCATACACACAGAGACAAGTTGACACAAAGTCTTCCATCTGCATGTTCACTCCCCAGATGGCTAGAACTGAGCTAGTCTGAAGCCAGGAGCCAGGAGCCAGGAGCTTCTTTCAGATCTTTCACATGGGTTCAGGGTCTAAGGACTGATGGCATTCTCCACTGCTTGCTTGGTCCACAAGCAGAGAGCTGAATCAGAAGTGGAGCTGCCAGAATTAGAACTGGTGCACAATTGGAGTGCTGGCGCCATGTGGGAGAGGATTAGCCTATTAAACCACAGCACTTGCCCTTGTAATTTTATTTTTCTCATAGTCATCCAAACTATGTGGTGTTTTTGGTATTCATTTCACAGATGGAGTAAATGAAGCTCAGATAATTAAAGCAATTTGTCTAGTAAGATGGTAGAGTTGAAAATTCATTCACAGATGTCCTAGAATCAGAGCCTGAGTTCTTAAACAGCATGGAAAGCTACAATTCCAAGAGAACTGAGGTTGGCTCCCGAGAATGTTCTGTAACACCATATTTTACTTATACAGTTTCTCTCTGTATAGGATTAATAAAACCTCACCACAATTGTGTATATACTTTTATTTATTTATTGAAAGGGGAGAGTGTTAGAATAAAAGAGACAGAGACATAGCTGGTTTCCACTTGCTGGATCACCCCCCAGTGACTAAAAGGCCTCCGTGGGGCCAGGCCAGAGCCCAGACTGAATGAAAGCCTCCTCTGCATTGCTCAACAGAGTAAAAGGGATGGAACTGGTGCTTCACAGGGGCTGCTGAGATCCGTATAGCCCATCTCCCTGCACCGTGACCCCACCAGCTCCTGGTGTTTTACATGTGTATACACATATTTTCAAGGTCATTGTGTTCATCCAAATGAATCACAATATTGAATTTCACATAAAATCCTTAAAAGTAAAATTTATTACCCACTTGAAATCAATACTCTGTAGGAATATAAAGTTACCATTAATAATGTTCCAGATTAGCTTCTTAATTATTATATTTCAAAACCCTTCATCATTGTTATCTTCAACCTTCAAGCAACTTTTTTCTTTACTTCATTAGCTCTTAGGTATTTGTTCTGTAGTTTCTGTGGAATGTGAAGTTGTTATTTCCTGACTGTTTTTCATCATAATTTGTAGAATGCTGCACATTATGCTTTTGTAATTCGGTGAAAAGCCGTCTTCATTGTTCTCAGGATCTTTATTTCCCGGTAGTGAAGGGAACAATGTCCCAAGGCCACAGCCATTGTTAGATACAGTGTGACTTTTAATGACTCATTTTCTCTTGCTTACATTGAATTAGCTTTAGTGGGTTCTTATTCCTAGAGAGGCAGTATATTAAATGCTTTTACCCATTTTTTTTAACTTAATAGATTAACAACTGTATATTTACTGTATGTATAAATCACATATTGTTTATTACATTGTAAAATGCCTAAGTAAAGCTAGTTAGCATAGACATCACTGGTGTTATCAGTGCGGGATCACTGATAACACCATAGGTATCTGTGATGAAAACACTATATATTCACTTTCTCGGCAGTTTTTGAGAATACAGTATAATTGTAGATATCATGTTGAGTCATAACTACCTGGAACTTGTTCCTCTTATAAAACTGAAATTTTGCATCCTTTGTTCAACATCTCTTGATTAATTGGCTCATTTAATCCTCCTAGGAGCTGTGTGTATTGGTTCTATTTTTATCTCCAAAGGAGAAAATTAAGGCTTAGTAGTTAAGTAATGCAATCAGTTTAATGAAGGAGTCTAGATTTAACTCAGAAATTCTGATTCTAGAAGTAACCTCATTCCACTCTTTTTGAGAGTTTATTTATTTTGATCTTATTCATTTGAACGGCAGAAGGGAGTCAGAAGAAGAGGACGACACAGAGATCTTCCACCCATGATTCACTAAGCAACAACAAGAGGGACATTTAAGTACAAACCACGTAGTAAGCTTTGACATAGGCATCCTGTTTGGAATATACCATATATATTTTCACAGTTCTTGGTAATATTGTTGCAGGAATTTTGACTCCGAGTATGGCAGCAACCTCAAATTCTTGTCTCGCAGGAAAGAAGAATTTTCATGCGGACACAGTTTAGTTTTAACGCAAGATTTATTAGGAAAGTTGAGAAGAGAAGACTCCCGTCCTAGTGACGGGAGGGGGCTTTGAGATAGAAAGGACCCTTACCTCCTGCCATAGTGGCAGGAGGACAAGAAGCAAAACCCTAGTCCTCTGCCATAGTGGCAGGAGAAGAATAAGCAAAACCCTAGTCCTCTGCCATAGTGGCAGGGGGCAAAGAAGTAAAACCCTAGTGCTCTGCCATAGTGGCAGGAGGACAAGAAGCCAAAACCCGAATGAATGGTGGGGAATGCACCTTTTAAAGGTTTCCCTCAAAGATGTTTCTCCATAAACAAAGAAAATTCCTGATTTCCATGGTACCTGGCCTTGGGACAAAAGGTCACAGAGATACCAGACATAGGACATTCCAGGCCTTAGGCAGATGTGTATTACTCCTTTCAATGATAAAGAGATCAGCCTGAGGCCCTCCCACAATAGCCGAGGTAATGGCCGATACTTCAGGTGGGGAATTGATATGCTAATTGGAAGAGACGTGCTCTGGTGAGTCCAAGACATGGTGGGGAAATTCTCTTCTACTCGGGGACCCAGAATACCCTAACTGCCTACTACCCACTAACTCCTCTCTCAATATCACCCCCATTTTACAGATGGGGAAACAATCTCAAGGAGAATTGGTAACTTCCTCTAGATTATTTAGTTCTTGAATCCTTAGCAGTTGGTTATCATCCAAACTCTGGCCCAAAATTATATATTTCTGTTAATCTAGGGGCCTTCTTTAAGTAATTGTTAACTACTGGATTCTTTTAGATAAATTATTGCATTATATTAACACTAGTCACAAGAGTAGTTACAAATGTTGGCTCGCTCGACAATTCCCTCCATCATTCTGTATTGACTCATTTCAGCCGTTTCTCTGTATGATCCTGTCCTGTTCAAGGAGACGAGCCAACTTGTCCTTCCCAAGATTACCATACTGTTTTTCATGGTTTAAAATGACCTTGAAATTCCATATAGATGCACAGACAAACAGCATTCCTAAAGTAGATATGTAAAAACGGTCCAGGAAAACCAACCTTATCATGCAACACTCATCAGATGATGAACAAAGCGGGTTTCCTTCTAGATCCTTAGAGTTAAACATGACATGCATGAAAAAGATGTGCCTGGCCCAGCGCAGTAGCCTGGTGGCTTAAGTACTTGCCTTGAACACACCGGGATCCCTTATGGGTGCTGGTTCTAGTCCCTGTGACCCTGCTTCCCATCCAGCTTCCTGCTTGTGGTCTGAGAGGGCAGTTGAGGATGGCCCAAAGCCTTGAGACCCTGCACCTACATGGGAGACCAGGAAGAAGCTCTGGGCTCTTTACTTTGAATCAGCTCAGTTCCAACCATTGTGGCTGCTTGGGGAATGAATCATTGAGGAAGATCTTTCTCTGTCTCTCCTCTTCTCTGTATATCTGACTTTATAATTAAAAATTAAAAAAAAAAAAGATGTGCCTAATGTTTTCTTTCTGAATAATCATTTTAGCTATATTCTGTCTTTCAATGTATTTTAAAATATATCTTTCTGTATATTTTTCATTGTGATTCTTTCTGTGGGGTTTGGCTATAGCTATTGTCCTTGGCAATGTGAATTTTGCTTATTTGTACTTGCCAGAGTCCAACTCCAGCTGAGTTCAGAACTCGGGAAGCACACATGGATTGGGCGTAAGGAAGAAACGGACCACTACAATTTCAGCATCATAATGGACAAATGCAAGAAACTGTCCCCTTTATTTATACAGAAACCCTCACAAGCTGTAGCACAGACTTTTGACATCAAGGTCCAGTGGGTGTATCCAAGAATAATTCTGCCATATGTTTCAATCTTGAGTCAGTTAATGTATCACAAAGGAAAGGCGAGCCTAAAGATCAAGAATGAAACCCTAAACACAAGTCCCTTGATTAGCACAAGGTCATGGGGACAGCCGAGGCAGCATGAATAACAAAAGGCCCTTTCGCAGAACGTTATTATTGACATTAACCTCCAAGCTCACATTGATAGTGAAAAGCCAACTCCACAGCAGCAAACAATGCCCGAATGGATTATAGAATTCTTGCAGTCCGGTGTCCATGCAAAGGAAGGTGGAGCTGCATTCAGGTGGCTGTAGAGATCCGCTGGGCCCTGCCTGCAGTGGAACAATGCTCTTCATGCCTTCATGTCCCCCACATCCACTGTGCAGACCCCAGCAGTAATATGGGAAGCTTAAAAAAAAAGAAAGCTGAGAACATCTCATTAGGTCTTTATTCTCAATTATTCTCTCCTACTAAATAGTGAGCAAGTTCAGTGTAATTTCAGCTGCAGTGCTTGCTCAACTGAGGCGTATTCTAACAAGATCCCATTTTTCAAATGCGTGTTTTAATTGGGCCTCCATGTGGAGATAGATGCGGGACTCCCTGCTACTCTCTTTCTGCCTCTATAATTCTCAGCAACAGATGGTCTATATTATTCTACTTCTTGCTCCCACCCTTCACCACCATGACAATAAATACTAACACAAACTCCTGAGTGATTTATTCATTTTTTAGACCTCCAAACAGACTAGACAGCCTCTCCTGACCGGGAGGAGTGACAGTAGGAGGACAGGCTTATTGTAAGACTTTCAAGCAAACCCACTAACTGGTCTTGGGAATTTGAAACAGACACATCAAGAATGGGAATGGACCAGTTTCCACGGTAGCTGTATTTCAAGCCTTGTGCTCTGGAAGGGTTATTTCAGTGTTTTTATTTAATTCCCTCGTGTAGAGAACAATGTGGAATAAGAATATGTAAATCAACTTGGAAAGACTCTCAGGACTATGCGCATTTCATGGGAGTTGATGGACAATGTGGAAGGAGCTATGGATGGTTAGAGAAATGTGTGCTTTTTTCTAATGAACAATGAAGAAAGACTCTCCCTAGGGAACAGTGTGAAGTCTGACTTTGGTTGTTTTTATCTCACATGCTGTGCTTCTCTCTACTCCCCAAATGTGTGCCAGTCTACTAGGTCTGTACTAGGAAACTGTCAGGCAGATGAAATGATCTTATGAAACATGTTAATATTTATTTTATTCATTCAACAAATATTGATTTAACACTCACTCCTTGCCAAGTGCTAAAGATATAGGAATACAGTGGGAAGCAAAATCAGTGCCCCTAGTTGTTAATTTTCATTGCAAATCATCCTGCTGTGTGCAAACCAAAATAACGATGATGAGTGAAGGGGCATATTTATCAGAGAACATGGGTTGGGGAATAAAATAACGAAGAGGAATTAATGTGTTTTCCTTCCTAAAATCTGAAGGGTGATAGGGATAACTAGATAGGCTTATTTGGGGATAGGGAGTTAGAAAAAAGTTTTGTAAAAGAGTCCTAGGATATATTTTCAATTAAGAGGCATGTGAAGTCATGGAGGGTGGTCTCTCATCAGGGTGAGAGATGGAGAACCTAAATATTAAGGAAGATAAAGATGCTTATAGCTACCTGTATTTAAACTAAAAGGTGGTGATATAAAAATATAAAGTTGTAGAGATCGCTAGCCTAATAGCTCAGTGTCTCCTAAGATGCAGTCAGGAACTTTCAATAAAGTAGTTCTTCAGCTTAGCCAAATTTATTCTGAAGGAACATATTTAAGGAGAAAAATGTTATGACATGGGTATCAGTTAATAAAAGTTAATTCTACTTTGTTTAATTTTTTAAAAGATTAGTTTATTTTTATTAGAAAGTCAGCTTTACATAGAAGAGGAGAGACAGAGAGGAAGCTTTTCCATTTGTTGATTCACTCCCTAAGCGGCCACAATGGCTGGTGATGAGCTTTTCTGGAACCAGGAGCTTCTTCCAGGTGTCTTGGGTGCAGGGACCCAATGTTTTGTGCCGTTCTTGACAGCTTTCCCAGGCCACAAGCAGGGAGCTGGATGGGAAGTGGAGCCACCAGAACTTGAACCAGCACCCATATAGGATCCCGGTGCTGCAAGCTAAAGTTTTAGCTGCTAGGCTACTGTGCTAGGCCCGAAGTTAATTCTATTTTGAAACTCAAGTGTTGACTAACTTTCACCTAGTACCATATATCTTAGAATATTATTTTTTAAAAAAAATATTTGAAAGAGAGACAGAGAGTTTTCTCATCCATTCTTATCCCCTTCCAATATTTGTAATGGCTAAAGACTGGTAGGGCCAAAGCCAGAAGCCAGGAGCTCAGGCAGATCTTCCATTTGATAGCAGGACCCAGTTACCTGAGCCATTTAGTCCTGTTTCCCACTGCGTGCATCAGTAAGCTGCTGAAGTTCAGATCTGAGCCAAACTGAAATTCAAGCATTGCAATAGAAATAGAGCTTGGTTGCAGGCGGTCTCTTAGCCCCACCAAATGCCTACTCTGGTTTTCTAGTTTTGCTAGGGAATTTATTATTTATAAAAGCTAATACGTGAGCCATTTTATTATTACATTTTGTACATTTATTCCTGAATATGGAAAGTTTTAATAGAAAAAGATGACTTTTGAATACTGTTTTTGTGTTTGATCGTGTTCCTGGAAACTCTCTCTCTTTTATATTGATCAGGATGGGAAGGATTGAGAGTCAGGGAAAGTGGGTGTGATCATTGTTTCCAAATTTTCTGTTTCTTCTTCCTGTTTCTGGGGAAATGGAGGCGAAAAGGGCAGAAGCCATACCAACGCCCCAACTGCCCCAATACCCAGGGATGGGGAATGGCCTCCCGATATCAACCCAGGGTGGTTGCATGATCCGAGGGTTCTGCCCAAGGTTTTCTATAATTCTGAAATGCTCTTGGTCTCACTGATCCAACAATGAAGAAACCCTTCCTAATATCCATTGGCTGCACAGTTGACCTTATAGTCCTCATCTGTCCAGATATTTACTGCCATCATTGAGCCGTGGTGCTTGTCCAACTTGTTCTGTTCCTCTGCTGAAGTAATAGATGTCCTCTGCAGGACCCATTGGGCTGCCATATCCTCCATGTTCATAATGGCCTACCATCTACTGCTTTTCCACTGAGGAAGAGTAGTTCCCGCAGGCAGTTCCAATCATCCCAGGCCAGACAACCTGCACCCTGCCAGAAACCCCCGCCCTGGGGTTCATGAATCTGGCACCCATCACACAGGCTGGGTCACAGACCTGGACCACATGACCCAAGACCTATGGAATCTCCACCCCTGGAGGCTCACAGACCCAGCACCCAATGCACATAGATTGGCATGGCTCGCTTCACCACAGCATCCCACAGCAGGTGCTACAGCTTGGCTCAGTCCAGCCCACTCTTACTTCCGGCTCCTGCTGGTAGGTGATACAGCCTAGCCCACCCCAGCCAGCTCCCGGTTCCAGCCCTAATGTTGACTCTACCCCATCCTGGACCCCATCCTGGTTCTCAGATCTGCCTGTAGGATATTATGAACTGGCCTAACCTGGCCCAGCTCCAGACCTGACTCACATGTATGCGGGCAGGTATAGTATCCTGGCCTGGTCTGGGCTGCTGTTTGCTTTGGTTAATACACTCACCTGCAGGGACTGCATCTTGACAAAGGAGTTCCTCATGCTCCTCTATCTGGTCTCCAAGTGGTGTATCTTGTGCATACTGGGGAGTCCTTGGCCTAGGTTGACTTTGTCTACATCTTGTCCAGGCAGAAACAGTGGCCTTGCCCAACCAGACCATACCCATTCCAGTTGTTACTCTTGTGAGTTACAGCCCAGCCATACCTGGTCCATGCCAAAATACAGTTCTCCCATGGTTCAGTGGGAAGCAAACCTAGTCCAGCCCGTTCTACACCCATGCTGACTTTCATGCATACTAGTGAATGCTGAAATCCAGCCCAGACTGGTGTTCCCCAAACCCAGTCCACACCGGTGCCAAGGGAGACAGTAGTCATGTACAGCCCAGCACACTGTCTGGCTCTTGTGCTCACCAGTATGAATGCAAACCCAGCCTGTATGTCCCCTTAGCTCCTTAGCTATGCCTATTCTCAGCAACAGATATTGCATGTGCCAGCAGAGAATGCAGTTCTACAGGGGTGATTCCACATACAACCCCACAGATTCTGCCCCCAGACCTGATTCTTTCAAGTGCTGGTTAGTTTCATGGGCCAGCCTAATGACACCTGACCCCTCTTCCGAATCTCATTGGTGGGTACTGTGATCGGACTTGACTAGGCAAGTCCCCAGTGTGTGCCACTGAGTGGTGTTCTGTGGTGGTTGGTGATAACTACTCCAGCCCACGTGTGCTGATGCTTCAGTATGACCCTTGAAGGTCCCTGTTTTCCCTTCAAAACGCTCGATCTAAGGCCCCTCGCTTATTTGTAAATATCATGGCCTTGCCTATGGAAGTCCCTCAAAAGTCATGCCTCACCTTGACATGAACTCTGTGATCCCCATTTGTTCCAACCTGTGCCATCCAGAAGACCCCAGGTAAGCCCCGTCCCAAGTCCCCAGAGCACTTCAGTGGGTGACCTGAGGGCTCCCCCTCCCCTGGGAGTTATGCCGCCTTCCTGCTAGCACTCATGCTGAAGCACCAAGTACCTCAGCCTGGGGCCTTTTTGGGCCTCCCCTCTCCCAGGGAGTTAATAACCTGCAACTTATTTTTGTGAATGATTGTAATTCTGAAGCTTCTATTGTTTATATGACTCATGATGCCTTTTCTGTTTTTCAACCCATAAGCCACTTTATGCTTTCATATGCGTTGTTTGAAAACAACCTTGAGAATGGCGGACAAAAAGACAACAGAAAAATAAAATGGGTTGACGTTGGGACCTGTTAGGAAGAACCATTACATACTCAACGCCACACATATGTGGATGCCTTCTGGCATGAATTTACAAGTTCAGACATTAATGATTCATGAAAATCCTGTGACCTACCTCTGCAAGCGATTTGTATTCCTTAACAAGACGTGAGTTTCTGGTTCAGCACTTGAGGAACTTGGACATTTCACTCCATCCTAACAAAAGTAAAAAATCAAAACAATCTGGAAAAAAAAAAAAACAGCTGTTATTTTCTGTCAGGGAGGGGCGGCCATAGAATCAACTAATGGCCCTGAAGTGGACAGGTAGACAGTCTGAAAATAGAAAAGTATTCCTTATCAGACCAGACATCTTACCTGAAAGAAATCCAGGATAGGAAAAATTTAATTGTAACTGACAAATTTCTAAAAGTCTGGTGTAGACAGAAAGTCTCAAGAATTAAACTCTCTGGTGGATTGGTTCCCATCCCTAGGGGACCCTCACACTTCCTGGCACCTATACGATCTCAGCAGTTTTCTCACAATGAAGTCAGAGAAAATCCCTTTTTTTGACTTGTTTGAATTCCCAGCTCTCAGCTTCGGCCTGGAATAGCTCTGGCTGTTGAGGTCATTTAAAGATTGTGTTTCTTTATCCTGGCTCCCTCATATGTGTATATTTCTCTCCCCTTAATAAAAAACATTTTTTTAAAAATTACGACTTGGAAAAATCTGTGCTCTGAGGGGAATTTTAGAGCACTGAAACATACATTATAAGAATGAGATCAGAAAACAATAAAACGAATTTCTGCCTTATTAAACTAGATGAAGAAAAGCAAATTGAATACAAAATAAGCAGAAGAGAGCATAAAAATCTGAACAAAAATCAATCAAATGGAAAACTGGTAATTGATAGAATAAAAATCAGCGAAGCCATAAACATAAGCCTTTAACCATTCTGAGAAAAAGATAAAAAATATGAAAGTTACTGGCATTCAGAAATGAGTGAGGGGATACAGTTACCAACGTTCGAGACAGAAAAAGGGCAATAAAAGAACATTGTGGGCAGTCCTGTGCTCTCAAATTGGAAAACGAATGAAATGGTCCTGTTCCTTGAAACCCAGACAACATGGACCATTGTTCCAAAATCATGTGGGAACTAAGAGGTATTCTTCTAGTCCTAAATCTGTCTGAAAAGTGTAACAGTACCTAATAACCTTCCCAAATAGAAAACATCAGGCACAGCAGTGTTCCCTGGAGGATTCAGCCTAACATTTAGGAAAGAATCTTCCCGAAACTATCTCTACAATCTCTTCCAGAAAATTAAAGTGGAGGAAATACTTCCTAACTTTGTCTTTAAGGGAATCATTGACCAATACCAAATCTGGACAACGACATCACAATGAAAGAAAACTACATACTAGTATTTCTCATTAATATAAACGCAAAAATCCTCAAAACTAACAGCAAATTAAAACACACACACACACAGCATTCTAAAGCCCATCAATATAATTATTCTAACAATAACTAGAAATCATATCTGTATCAATGGATATAAAAAATATATGACAAGATGCAACATGTATTCATGACAAATTTTCTCAGAAAAGTTACACTATGGGAGAAAATCCTAAATTGAAAATCAAGATCTCCAGGAGGCTGGCACCGTGGCATAGTGGGATCAGGTTCTCATATGGTTACCAGTTTGTGTCCCTACTACTGTGCTGCTTGTGGCCTGGGAAAGGTGTGGAAGAAAAGCTGAAGTCCATGGGCCCTTGAACCCATGCGGAGCCCCAGGAGAAGCTCCTGGCTCCTGGCTCCTGGCTTTGGATCAGTTCTGCTCTGGCCATGGTGGCTGTTTGGGGACTGAACCACCACATGCAGGATCTCCTTATCTTTCCTTCTCTGTGCAAAAGCTACTTTTCAAATAAAAATAAATAAATCTTTAAAGGGAAAAAACAAACAAAAATAAATATACCACATGTCATCATTAAAGATAGGAAACTAGAATCTACACAGCTATAATGAGTAATAAAGCAAGGATATTCATCTAAGCATTATTTGTCTACACTGTAGGGCTTAGTCATTGTTAATACAGTGAGACAAGAAAAGGGAATAAAACAAATCAGATTAGGAATGAAGAAATAAGGCTGTATTATGTTCCAAATGATGATTGCCAGTGTAGAAAATCTGAGAGAGAAACAATAACAACAACAACAAAAACATTAAAAACAATGCTACAAACAAGCCCAGCACTGTAGCCAAGTGTATGCTACAGGATTGGTGCAGCTCCGGCCATTTTGGCCACTCGGGGAGAGAATCAATAGACGTGTGTGTTGAGTCTTCGGTTTTGGTATCAGAGTGAAAAATACTGGATTTAGCTCCTCTTTATATGTTTTGTAGAATTCAGTGGTGAAGTTGTCAGGTCATAGACTTTTCCTTAAAGGGGGAATCTAATCATTCCTTCAGTCTCATTGCTTGAGTCTGTTTAGCTTTCCTGTGACTTCTTGATTTAATCTTGATAGGGTGTTTGTATCCAGGAATTTGTCCCTTTCTTTGAGGTTATTGTCACTTGTTAGCATACAGTTGTTTGTAGTTGTTTCTTATGCTGCTTTATATTTTGTGATGTCAGTTGTAATGTCCCTTTATCATCTCCCATTTTACATATTTGAGATTGTGCTTTTTTAAGTCCTTTCATATTCAAAGTTAATATTGGCAGAGGACTAACGCTTGTCATTTTGTTAGTTGATATCTGATTGTACCTGTACTGAGAGCCTGACGTATGTCACCAGCATCTCAGATGTCCTGAGGTTCAAGTTTAATATGCTTCTGTATGTGCCGTATTGGTTGCATATGTTGTGTCCTCTGACTTTAAGTATCAGCTTATGCGCCTTTTGAATTAGGTAGCTCATATGTAGATATACTGCTATGTGGAGATTTCACCAATTAACAAATTATTTGAAAGGCAGAGATATACAGAAAGAAAGATGATGATTTTCTATTTGTTGACTCACACCCCAAATGGTCACAATGGCCAACTGGACCTGTCTGATGCCAGAAGCAAGGGATTTCTTCTAGGTCTCACACATGGATGCAGGGACACAAGAACTTGATTTATCCCCTGATGATTTCTCAGGCCTTAATGGGGCTTAAGATCAGAAATGGAGCAGCAAGGGCACAAGCCATATGTCCCTTTGGGATGTTGGCCATGCCGGCAGAGGATTATCCTACTGTGACAGGCTCCACCAATCAGCATTTTTAGTTGTGATTCAATCAAGATAGTCTAAACTGATTTTGACACAATTTTGCATATAAATTTCATTTCTATTTTTTATTTAAGCTGATTATGCTCAGTTATGAAATGGTGTAGAAAAAAGCTTTTTCATTTTGAAACATAATGTATTTTATCCAAAGTATGAGAAATCTTGTAAAGTACTGTACTGGTAAGAAATGCCCTCAGGTTTCAAAAACTGATTAACTTTTTGTGGTTTTGTTTGATAATGCACCTTCCCTCTCTCTCGCCCTCCCTCTCTCTCTTTACACACACACACACACACACACACACACACACACACACTAGGAGTAACAGAAAGAAAATGTGACTTCTTAACAAATATTGTATTAGTTTCTTCTGGTTTCCCTTCTTTAGTTATTACAGGAAAATGTGTTTTACCTAGGTTTCTTCCAAGATAGAAGCTTTCTGTATTTGTTAGCAAAGACTTGTACTTTTGAATATGAAATAAAGTATGCTTTGCAAGGGGGTAGAATTTTTGGAATAATTTTTAAAAAGTCTAAGATTTTTCATAACACAATTTGAAAAAGTACACTAATTTCTAAGTGAAATGATTTTTAAGTAAGCTCTTATCAAATAAATTGAAATGACATTTTCAGAAGTTGTGCTGAATTAGATACCTGGACCAGCAGTGACTGGTTTTTCTTGTAAAGTGAGTAAATGGGAGGCAGGCCTAGACAGCACATCAAGAAGAAAAGGAAATGATGTCAGAGTTAGGGATATTTGTTCTATAGCAAGGATCCTATTTTAAATTGAATTTTCACTCTAGTTGTCATGTGAGTTCACATGGATTTCTAGTCAGTCCAAGAAAGAAAATGCTCCTTTAAGCATAAATAACACAGCATTCATACAATTTTGCAGTAATATGACATGCCACTTTAGCAACCCAGAGGAGTAAGTAGGATGATAATGTGATTTTCTTGAGGATAAAGTAAATGGATAATGTCCTGCCAGACTAAGGACCCTATCTCTATAGAATATATAAAAATAAAGTTAGTAATGCCAAAGAATACATTTTTTATCATACCACTTTTATTATGTAATACCTATGTTGTTTCTGATTTATTTTCCAGGACACACTCAAGTTTAGGTCAGTGGGAAATAATTTTAATCAAGGAATTTTACATTTTCTTTTTACATATCCTGCTTCCTGTGATCCATTTCACTACAAGTAAAATATTACAAAATATTTATAGGAAACTATTAAGAATAACTCAAACACAAAAGCCAAGATGCGATAAACTGGTTTTCTGGGAATGTCAGTTACAGTGCCCACTACACACAAGCAGAATCAGAACAAACTAAGATTCACCTGATCATAAATTTCCAAAGAGTTGGTAAAGGGGAGAGCAGAATAAAATGATGGTCTGACAGGGAGTTAGCAGCACAGCTTCAACAGCTCATGCATTCTGAGTGAAGTACCCTTTCTGATATGTGATAAATTCTGAACAAGGTTAAACTTTGGGATATTCCTTAACTGAGATTAGAAGGTACTCTGACATTGGAAGTAGCTCTTTCTTCTAAGAACCTCTTTCCAAGAGCCACTGTCATGAGATGAAGCCTGCTCAGGCATTGCATCGAGAGCTATCACAGTAGACCTTATATTTATTTAGTGAAACCCTCAGAAACATCCTTAATTTGTATGGACACTGGAGCAGCAGTGCCAGCCTTGGGGGGCTGCTTTGGCAAAAGGCACAGTAGAATCAGCCTCTGACTTTGAGGTGCAGGGAAAACCTCTTTGTTTTTCCGAACATGCTCTTAGTTCAGTGTGCATAAATTGAACAAATTGTGGCTTTGCACTGATGGTTGCTACAGCTTTTATCTCAATGATGGCTGCACTTGTATCATTGGCCTTGGGTTGCTGGATCAAACTGGGTGGAGCACTCAAAACCCCTGGGTTAGGCAAGGGAGTTGATGAGAAAAGCCTGGGTAGGGTAGAACTTAGTGGAGGCACCAAAGGTGGCTAGAGCATACCAGGCCAAGGTGGAGGGATGCTTGGAGGTGCAGGGGGAGGTAGCCTTGGTGTGGGTACCAAGGGAGGAGGACCCAGAGGAAAATGTGGAGGTGGACTTGGGAGAGAACCAGGGGGTCGGCCTGGTGGTGGTCTTGGAAGTTGGGGTAAAGAACCTTGGTATTCCAGGTTAATGGAGGAGCCCCTGGAGGTGGGCTGAGCTGAAGCTCTTTAGACAGGCTAGGAGGTCATAAAGGTGGAGCAGACAATGGTCCAAGAAGAGGGGATCCTGACATCCTGACGTGGGAGGTGCTTGCATCTGAGGGGAAGGAACAGATTAGTGAGGGGTGGGAGGGGGAACATGCTCCTGCGAAGATGCAGGTGTGCCATCAGAGTGGAAATCTTCTTGATGCTGTTTTTGTGATTGATTTCCTGCTGTTGAATCATCAGAATCATCTTCATTGTCATCCTCTGAAAATTCCTCCACTTCTCTTCCCTGCTCAGAGATTTCCTGATCTGGCATTTGGAGCATCATCACTTGCAGAGGCATCAGCTCCTTTATGTTCTTGTTTGATTTTCCACATGTATCAACAAATCATACACTGAAACTTGATTTTTCTTCCTTCATTGTTGTTTGTTCATTGTTATTGCAATGCACAAATTCATCTCCTTGGCTCACTCCATCTGATCTGTCAGTATCACAGTCATCAGTGTTGCCATCGAGTTTATCTTGATCCATGTCCTCAGGAAAGCCATTGTCTTCACTGGTGCTAGAAACATCATCATTATGACTCTACTGAGCAAGTTCAGGGCTGTATTGCATGTCTTTGTTTCTCCTCCAAGGGGAAGATCCAGGGCAAAGCTCACTTTGCAATAATACATCTTTAAGACTGAGGAGGTGGTAGACAAGGTGGAGGGCCAGGAGGTTTTCTGCCAGGTGGAGAAGGTGGAACGCCATGCCAAGAAGGGGAAATATAGAAACTTCTCTGGTTGGAGGTCCAGAGGTTGAAGTTTTCTTAAGGATGGAGGGTGGTTAGCACAGGAAAGTGAAATATACTAGATCAAGACGTTAGAAGGAGCATGTGGCAAAGGAATACACTCCATTCCACATGCTGTGCATTCTTTTATTTTTAAGGTTTATTTTATTTGATTTTTATTGGAAAGTGAGATAGAGAGGGGGAGAGACATAAAGGAGGTGACCATTCTTAGCAGCATCAAAATACAGGCTAATTTGAGTTCTCTTTTGTTCATATTCTATTTCTAGTTTTCTAAAATCTTTGTAAATATATGATCCTCTTTTTTTTGTAAAGTCAGAGCATACATTCAAAGGTCTCAAGCAGTTTTCTTACCACCTCTTTATACATATTGGACATTATCTTTTAAAATATTTTGTCAGTATGTGTTAACTAAAACTTCTATTTACTTGATATTACTTGAATTTGAGCATTTTCCTTATATTTTTACTTAATGAAGCAAAATTGGAATAAGTACAATGATTCTGTGAGAATGCAGTGGGATCTTATACAGTATGATTTGCCCTCAGCTAAGCCTGCCAGTTATAAGCAGTTCTATTCACCATCAAAGCAGTTGTGACGAACATGAAATGCCTTTCCCTTGTTCTATCCTTTTATAAGAATGCTTGATTTTCTGCTTTGGGGTGTGAAGCACTAACATGTGCTGACAGTTGGATGGATTCAGGTCTCCTACAGTAAATTTTATATGCCGTATAAAGAATAAAAAGCAGGATAATCTACAAAAGCATATACATAGGTTGACATGTATCTTTGTTTATTGAAAAGTCGTAGTTTTAAGATTGCCTATTAAATTAACTCACTAGTTTTTGAGAGATAGGAATCCAGCTCACAGGTGACCCATGTATAGAGCCTTTGCTCCACTTCACTTCCACCTGTCATCGGTGAAGTCCCATTGTGATTAATTCACTGAGAAAATCGCTTTCAGTGTGACATGTCTAGCAGGACAGCCTGGATATGTAATTTACCTTTGCCCTTTCCGGCATTTGTATTTACATTCTTCTAGAAGTAAAAATAAATGAGAAATAGTACCAAGTTTTAGACATTCTTTTTTTTAAAGATTTATTTTATTATTAATTTTTTTTATTGCAAAGTCAGATATACAGAGAGGAGGAAAGACAGAAAGCAAGATTTTCCCTTCCATGATTCTCTCCCCGAGTGACTGCAATGGCTGGTGCTGCACCAATCTGAAGCCAGGAGCCAGGAGCTCTTCTGGGTCTCCCACATGGGTGCAGGGTCCCAAGGCTTTGGGCTATCCTTGACTGCTTTCCTAGGCCACAAGCAGGGAGCTGCATGGGAAGTGGAGCTGGCAGGATTAGAACTGGTGCCCATATGGGATCCTGGGCACATTCAAGACTAGAACTTTAACCACTAGGCCACCATGCCGGTAGACATTTCTTAAATAATACTTTGTATTGATGTGTGTAATTTTGTCTATTAATGTATGAAAACATGTGAAAATAAAAATTCAATAATAAGGATGTCCTAAAAAATATAACCTTAAGAAAGTTTGGTTGTGTGGCCATTACTAAAGCACCTAATTGTGCGCAGGCTACCAAGAATTTCATATAGAAAAAAAAATTTTAATTTCTGAATTTTAAAGCTCAAATTATGTAATTATGACTAACTGATCATTTGAAATCATAGATGAATATCTCATTACAATAGATTTTCTAAGACTTCTTTGCAAAAATAAGTATTGAAAGTTTTTTTACATCAGAAACTATATTTCACCTTGTCTGAAACAAACTTTCCTAATGTACAAGAAAACACATGTTCATACTTTGATTTAAAAAAATAGAAGGTAATTTAGATCACAGAGGCATGAGGTCATTTAGTGGATTCAGAGAGAGATATATCATATGTGACTCAGATGGAAACTCCACTGCCCTCATTACCATCACTGCCGTTGCCTCTACCAGCAAGTACTTTTGCTGTAAGGTGAGAAAGTTTCATTGAATAGAATATCTAACCAAGCTTGAAAATCAACTGGGTGTATTTGAAGGGGTGATATTTCACACGATCATTTCTGAAATGCATGGAAATAAGGAGACAGAAAAATGGGGAAACCTGTATTTAACAGGATGTAGATATGGATAAATGTGAAATGTCCTGCAGGACATCTAAGACTAATTGTGCAAAACTGAGAATAACTGGCAGTGAACAATGTTTGGGATTATTTCAGAAGCCAGAGAGTCATAAGTAATGTATTTAATATTTACTGATTATCATTAGTAGCATTAAGACTTTTGGTGATCATACCTAGGAATTAATATGAGGATATGCTTGTGAAAATATCAATTACTATAAACTCTAGTCTATGTGTTTTGTACCTTACTTCTTTTCATATCAGATTTATTTTTACTTTATTATTATTATTATCATTTCATGATAGAGTTCCCTAGTCCCTGGGATTTCACTTACCCCCTTCCCTAGTCCTCTTCTCTTAGCTGGGTTCCTCTATGTTATTAACATAGTCCAGTTCTTTGGAAACAGTCATGTGTCCATCATTTTGGGCATGGACAATGGCAGAGAGTCCAGCATCCTATTATTAAGATATAGTTAAGTTTCATTGGGAGTGCATCTTTGATTTGGAAGTAGACATGCATACTGCATTATATTCTCACGTCTGGATATGATAATCTGCATTCAACAGTTACTATATAGCCCCTTAAATGAAAATCCACAAAACAAAACCAATAACAGAAGGTAAAAAAGGAAATAAAAATGATATGATGTTAAGTAATATGCTACTGAACGGCTAATGTGTCTCTGAAGGAATGAAAAAGAAAATCAAGAATTTTCTTGAAGAAAATGCTGCTGCTGTATGATTTATGAGTCAGTGAAGAATTTAGAGAAAGACAGTTTTTTGAAGAGATGGAACTAAAAAAAATCAAAATCTATGAGATATAGTTTTCGCTGATCTTTGTAGGTGAGATATGTCTCCTGTAGGCATCAAACCAGATGGGTTTTGTTTTTTTAATTCAGTCTACTAATCTATGACATTGGATTGATAAGTATAAGCCATTTACATTTAGGGTTAATATGAATGGGTGATAATTTTGTCCTGTCATTTTAACAATGGGTTGTTAATTGGTTTAGTCTTTTGTTGTTATTTTAGTGGGATGTTCTTCACATTTGCCTTTAGTTTGGTGTGTGCTAATCCTCTTTGTCAAGAGAGAATCTTTAAGTATCCTTTGTAGAATTTTATTTCAGAGACAAAAAAAAAAAGCTTTGCTGGGCACCTTATCTGGGCCAACATTTTTTTGTGTGTGTGTTTAGAATCTGAAATATGTTTCCTGTGAGAGTTCTCCTGTGAGTTTAATTGGCATTTATTTATGTGCCAATTGTATTTTTTTCTTCATGTGCACATTTATGGACCTTTTCCTTATGTTCGACTGAAGAGAGCTTGAATCATGTGTCATGGTGAAGATCGCTTTTAGTCAACCCTGTTGGGAGCTCCATGCCCCTCCTGGATGTTGTTTCCCAACTCTTTCTCTAGATTAGGGAAATTTTCCTTTGATACTTTGTTGAATACACCTTTAAACCCAGCTTCTCTTTCTGCACCTTCTGGAACTCCCATAACTTATATTTGTCCTTTTAATGGTGTCTTTCAGTTAATAAATACTTCTCTTTAGCTTGGCCCAGCTCTGCTTCCAGCTTTTAATTTTTCTTTTCCCTGGTGACAGGAAATATTTTCCAATTCTGAAATTCTTTCCTGTGCTTCCTTTATTCTGTTTTGCAGACTCTCCACTCTATTTCTAATTTACTTCACTGTATTCTTCATTTTTGATATATCTGCTTTCATTCATTTCCTGTGTGACTTAATCTTTAAATTCCTTGAACTCTTGTATTATGTGCTTCTTGTTATTGATAAGAAGTTTAATAACAAATGTTTTGAATTCTGTATCCCCCATTTTCTTGATGTCTTCCTCAGTTAACTCTGAGGTTGGCAAAGGGTTTTGTTCCTTTGCAGGGGAGTCTTCAGTAATATTCATTGTGCCTCTGTCTCTTCTTTTGCTCTTGGTCATTGTACTTCTGTTTATCAGATTCTTCTCCTTGAGGAAGGCTTTTAAGCTGTGTCACCCATAGGTATATGTTTTGATTTTACTTATTTTGTTTGGTACCTTGTTCTTTGTTTGTAGTCACTTTTGCCGCTCCCTCCAGTGAGGTCCCGGTGTGGGTTCTTCTGTTAGACTTCCACCATCATCTCCATAGCCCCAGCCTCTGGCTCACCAGTCTCCACTCCTGTAATCCCACGCTGAGGCTACACTGTTGTTTTCCATATCAGATTTAAGTTAGTGACACAGAGTATTTAAAAACACAGGATTTAGAGATAATAAGTGGTGAAATATGCTCCATAGGGAGGAATTTAGTTTCAAGGTTTCTCAATCTTTCAAACCCATTTTCTAATTACTTAAATGAGTTAATAGCAACTTCTTTACTTTTTTTTTGAGAAATTTCTCTTTTTCTTTCTCTCTGCACCCCACTATCCTCTCACCTAATTTCTTTTACTGTCTCTCTCTCTCTCTTTCGCTCTCGCTTCCTCTCTCTCTCTCTCTCTCTCACATACACATACACACTAACTCTTTATGTTTTTGGATTATGGTAGAAATTGAACAAATGATTATACCTTGGCTGTTGATGCTGCCAGTATCATCATTGTTGCTTAACAATAATCTATTATAGCAAATCCTTATTATTTTAAATTTTTATATCATTTACATTCATGTGAAACTAGGAATGACTTTTATGAAATAGTAAGCAGGTATTTCATATGAATATGAGAAATAAATTATCCAAGATAACCAAAGTGGCTAAGATACATTGATGGTATTTTAACAAATTTCTTAATATAAACATATATTTTTTTCTTAAGAAATATTTTTCAGTTCCTTAAGATAACAGTAAAATGATTAAAAAATTCTATCAGTGATTAAAATATAAAATTTCATTTGTGCATGGAGAGTCGAGGCTGCTGGGAGAGAAAAGGCTGATTCAGAGCAAGAAAGGTCAGGGATGGCCTCAAGTGCATTGACTGTGATGTAGGAGAGGATGAAAATGTTTGAATTCTATAAATGCTCTTATTTTCAACAATCAAGTCTACTCAAGGGGAAGCTTTTAAGAAAAATAATCAATGCTGGCCAAATTACTACACTGAATTTATATGTGATTCGGGCATATTAAAATGTGAGCGTAAATTCATATCTTATAAATTAAATTTTGGCAAAATTACCTTATTCCATCAAGAATGTCTAGCAGTCTTTCATTACAACCCTGTGAAAATGTTCCTGTTATTAAAAGCAGAGGCTTTCAAATTTTCCTGACTTTGAATAATACGGTTTCTCATTGATGCTGCTGGGCTGATACTGTGTGATGAGCTGAGGTGGGTAGTAGAGGTGAGACTAGGTTTGCACTGGCTTTTCTATTGCCTGTCTCCCTCTACAGACTCATATACTGTTAGCCATCTGCTTTTATTTGCTCTAGGTTGTGCTCTTACCTGAAAGCTGAAATGCGGAAGATCCACTGTCATGCTCACTTCTTTGGTTCACAGATTGATTTCCCCAAATTTACAGAACTAAGTATCCTGGCTCTCTGGTGCCTGTAGCTGGTACCTATTCTGAGCATCCCTTGACAGTCATCTGCTCTTAAAAGCTATGCATAGTTTTTATGCATTACCAAAATTATTTTTCATATGTGCTTTCCTAATATTTCCACTTACTTCATGAAGGCAGCAAGGACAAAGAATTGAGCAAGCAAAACACAAGACTATTTCATAAAATTATGAAAGTGACATGTCACCTTCATCTTATGGTATCTGTTAAAGCCAAATCACAAGCCCAACCTGGAATCAAGGGAAGTGGATCTTGCAAGGGCCAGAACAGCAGAAGAGAATCATCAGGGAAAGGTAGCCTGAACTCTGCGTGCTACACACAGAGAGGCATCAAAAAGGGGTAAGGGGGAAAGAACAGCATATGATGATGACTGGTAGAATTGTATGGCATAAATGATTGCTCCAAAAAAATATGAAACTACACAATAGAATATTTGATATAGTGGAGCTCTATATTTTTTCAGCATTCTTAGTGGTTTACACATATGCTGTTCTGTCTGCCAGCCTGTGGTTAGCAGTGTTGACAATCTATTAGTGTGATAATTAGTTCTCATTGTTTCAAGGAGTTTGTTTTTTAAATGAGGAACATATCTTTTAGCTTGAATGGCAGATGCACTTGCATACTTCCTCGGGCCATTTCCCTCAGTGAAATCATGTCACCGCTTGACAGTGACACTTCTCCATTTCAAGGACTGTGGTTGCAGAAAAAATTTTGATAGCACTAGATTTTAGGTCTAGAAAAAGCCTGGGGCAAATATATTATGTTTGGCATTGTAAAAACACAGGTACATTATTAAGTTTATGCCCAAGAAAGCTAATTTATTACAAACTTGTGAAGCTTTGTTTTGATAACTTCTGGGCTTGTTCTTGACTCTGAGCATTTGACAAATATTTCCTTCTGAGAGCTCCCTTTGTCACAGCAAATACTGTTTAAAGGACTAATGAACTGAGATAATAAAGTGAGTCCTTGAAGAGTGTAATAGGGTCATTTTGGTATACCCTGCTAGAGATAATGTATTTCTGCCTTACTGTGATTACTGGAGCCTGTGCTACTGTAAATTTGAAACTGCAGTTTGTATCATATGTGTAGCTACAGGAATGAGCCCACAACTGTTTTAAGTGCTTGCTTCAACATTTCAGGAGCTTGTTCAAAGTTAACAGAACTTCATGCAAGATCTGAAACCATTTGGTTGTTGAGAAGCATTTATTTATTTATTTATTTTTGAAAAGGCTGTTATGAGAGAGAAGGGGAGAAAAAGAGAGAATTTTCCATCTGCTGGTTAACCCCAAATGGCTCCAACAGTTGAAACTGTGTCTATTCAAAGCCAGTGGTCATGAGTTCCTTTCAGATTTCACACATGGGTGCTTAGGACCAACAACTTGGCCGAGCTTCTGCAGCTTTCCTGGGCCATTAGCAGGAAGGTGAATCAGCAGTTGAGAAGCCCAAACTTGAATCAATGTCCATATGAGACATCGGCACCCCAGGCAGAAGCTTAACTTGCTATACTTTTGTGCCAACCACCAAACCACTTATTTTTTTCTCATTCTACTTATGTAGCTGATACTTTCTTCTTCTTTCTCAGTCATTGAATCCATGCTGATGACGAAGTTGATGAGTATTCCGTCTTTGATTCGGGGCACAATCATAATATCTTATTGCAATAAAAGTCATGTTATCATGTAGCTGTTTCAGGAAATAAGAAAGTGGATTGGTGTCATAATATTGAGTCCTTACATATTTCCACTAAAGGAAGCCAAAATAAACAAAAATCCCCCCATGGTTATTATCTACTCATTTATTTACTGAGTAGCCCTGTTGAAAAAGCATGTGAAGATGGTTTGATAGATTGAGAAACAGGTGCATTGTGGAGGAGACAGATCTGAGAGAGATGAATGGCCAGTACATTATGTTCATTCAGCGGAGTTGTGATCAGAGCTCACTCTGATGACCATGTCTGCCTCCCCCTGTCTTTTTTTACTCTGGAAGAAATATTGCAGGAAATCCTCTGGGATAACAATCATGATAAGCTTCTGTCCCTTATAGCCTGAGCTTGTGGCTTTTAAAAAATTACCAAAGAGCTGACCTGACATGGCTATTTAATTATATTGAGTTGAAAATTAACATGAGGTTAGTCTTAATTATACTTCATATGAAATCGAACCCTTCACTTTAAGGTATTTGCTTTGAGCGAAGCTACTAAAGAAAGTGTAATATTCAAATACAGGCTGAAAACGCCCTTCTCTGCCACAGCGGCATTCACATTTCTCTGTTTATGAGCTGTGCTGAACTACAAATACATTCTGACATCATGTCTAGGTATCAATTCATCAGTTTCCTATCTTGCTTGATTTATTCATCTTGTACAGATGATTTGTGGATTATAGAGTATCATTTTAGTCAAATTTAATTGTAACTGTTTTCCAGGTATATTTTTAGCATCTCTTGTTTTCATACCCTGAATGTTACCGATAGCATAAATGTTTTAATGAGTAGTGTAAACACTGAACCATTTTATTTTCAATATTTGTGACAATCATTATATATGATATGAAATCATGACTCTCTTAAATACATATATTCACATGTTATACACAGATTACTCCATTTTATAATTGGATTGACAGAGATATATGTATATTTGAAAAATCTTATCACCAGAAATGATTATGTAAATCTGTTTTTGTGTAATGTAAGTAAAGGAAACAAAAGAACTTATATTGATGTTTCAGCAAACTCAATTTGTCAAAAAAATTTAAGTGAGTGAGAAACTGCATTTGGAGGATTTGTTACAGTTCAGAAGAGGAGTGAAAATATAAGATTAGATTTGGATATTGATTAATTCATTAAAATAAAATATAATTCAAGATTGAATTACAGGCATTTTACTTGTTACTTACATACGTATGCAATTTGAAAAAAAGACATCTCAAGGTTATGCTCCATAAAATCAAATATTACTGTTGGACTTTTGAATATTTATACAGTTTTACCTGACGTTTTAGTTAGATGTTTACACTGTTAGTATTCTGGCTAATTTTGAGCTATTAAAAGTTCCCAAGAATTAGTTTTCTATTTTAATAACTTCTTTTCACTATAGTGATTTTAAAATGTCGGCTTAATCAATAATATGTACATTACCGGAGCCTTTGGGCATATAAAATGTCAGTTGTTTAATTTTGAAAAATGGATGAGGCTCTCACAAAATCATCTGGTCAAGCATTTGTATTATAATTAGCACAGTGACTTACACTGTAGTTAGAATGTCTTCATCAATTATACCAAGATATAAAGTGTGGGAATCTTTATATGTGGTATCCAGTTATCAGATCTTAGTGCCTGTTTAATTTCACCAGTTTCTAACCCACAGAGTGTAAGAACATTACAGAAAGGCATTTAAGCTGTACTTCAGTCTGTGCTGCTAGGACTTTTGGTTATTAATTCTCTCTCTCTCTCTGTCTCTCTCTCAAACACACACACGCACACAAGTTGAACATGAAGCTACACAATTCTTATACACAAGTCTTACGTGTTCTAGAATGCACATATTCAAGTGCTAATGCTACAGTCACAGTAAAAAACAGGTGGCAGAGATAGAATTGGATGAATGATAAGGAAATATGTTTCTGTACATTTACATATTCATCCCCCACACACACAAACACACAAAGTAGCTGGCTGAATTGTTACTAACTCTGGAGGCCGTATCAGGAAATCTCTAACAGAGATTATCAACCAAGTAAAAAATAGAAATATCACTTTACAGAACTTTAGAAAGCTCTACCAAGGCCAGTGATTCATTGTACAGGATGGCTGAAATAGAATTAATGAACAAATCCTGTGAAAACGAGTTACAAGAGAAATGCAACATGACTCCATCAAGCTGACTGCGTGTATTTATTTTCATTTCCTGATGGATTGTATATTATTTTTGACTATATGACATATACTTCATGATTTAAAAGAATTCAAATAAAGTCCCCAAATAGAGTTAACAGATGTGCAAGATTTTCACATTTGTAAATTCATAAATGAATTTATAAATTGTTCAATGAGGACTAAAGACTGTCCTGGTAAGGACAATTATTTCTATATTATCATTATGATAATTGATATATATATACATCAGATGGTAAATTACTCTTTACCATGCATATGCTTTGTTGCATAGATTAACACATGTTTTATAATATTATTTCCTATTTGAAATTGGTTGCTTTGTAATTCAGAGAATAAGCATCTTCCCAAAATTATACAGCTTACATATACATATACAGTATTGAGATTCTAACTTAGGTTAATCTAACAGTCACTGTTTTGAAAATTATAGCTGTTACCTCTCATTTAGAAGGTATCATAGAATCTGATATTTAGTAATAGGTATTTTGATCTTCTGGTTACTGCTAGATACTCCTCTGTTTTTAAAAAAATACATTTAAGAGGAGTCACTCATCCCACTAGCATATTTCTGTGATTGGCTTCATGGCAACCTTGTCTCAAGAAAACTTGAAACCACAGAGAAAAAGAAATGATATTGGAAAGAAGGCATGAAATAAAAAAAATAAACAAGAATTAAAAGATAAACTTTATAAACCCAATAGAAAATGAAAATGTTTTTAAGTTTATGTATAAAAGAGGGATAAATCAACTTAATAAATACAGAAATATGTTTCAAATATAAATGCCAAAAATTGTTTTGTTTAAAAAATAAGTGAATTGAAAGTCTAATGATTCTTATATGTAATTTAAGAGTAGCATTGTTACAAAGGATGTTTTATCTGACTTCGCCTGAGTTATAACTATAAAAAGGAAGATAGAAGAAGAAAGTAAGATAAGTTAATATTTGACAAACATCCACTATGTGCTCGGGATTCAGATTTTCCAATACTGTTCTTGAACAGTATTTTGTTTATATATTTATTTATTTATTTATGTACTTATTTTTATTGGAAAGCCAGATCTACGGAGAGGAGAGACAGGGAGTTCTTTCCCCCATTGGCCATGATGGCCACAGCTGAGCTGATCTGTTTCCAGGAACCAGGAAACTCCTCTGAGTCTCCCACGCAGGTACAAGGCCCCCAAGCATTGAGCCAGCCTCTGCTGCCTACCCAAGCCACAAGCAGGGAGCTAGATGGGAAGTGGGGCAGCAGGGACATGAACTGGTGCCCATATGAGATCCCTGTGCAGGCAAGGTGAAAACTTTAGCCACTGGACTACCGTGCAGGTCCCTCAGATTCCCCTATACTATTTTGTGTAAGAGTATAGGAAAGTTAGAATTACCTGTCACACAACAGATGCTCATAAGCTTTCATAATAAGATCAAATTTCAGTCCATAGCACTTTTATTTCCCTTTACACTGGTATAAACATTTTGAGTAAGATTGTGCCATTCAGAAACGATTATTCAGCGCTGTCTATAGGGTAGGCCATTAGAAACAAATCACAGTAAATCATAGTTTGTGATCAATATTGTTCAAACAAAAGAGGTGCCATATGGTAAAACATGTGGTAAAATAAGTGTAATATTAAAGGCATGCATCAAGTTTCTAGGGAATGAGATAGTAAAGCATAGAAAATAGACTTAAGAATGATCACTGTACCAAATTATTAGTAAGGAATATTATAAATATATTTTTAGCAGAAAAAAAAATAGTGCAAAATCAGATACTTCCCAGATTTGGCCTCAAGTTCACTCCACAAATGTCTGCAATGGGCAGAGCTGAACTGATCAGAAGCCAGGAGCCAGGGACTTTGTCTGGGTCTCCCATGTGGGTTCTTTTTTTTTTGAGAATACCTGCAGAACTTCATCTAAGTATGGGAGAATTTTCCCACCGCACTCAATTTTTTTTTTTTTATTGCATTTCATTTTACAACATCATTTCATAGGCTCTGATGTTCTCCCCAACCCTCCCTGTGCCCTCCCCCCATGGTGGATTACTCCACCTTATTAGGGTGTTTGGGGTTCTAATGACTTGTACCATCCTCCGCCGCTTTCTCAAGCCATAAGCAGTAAACTAGATGGTAGTGGAGCAGGCTGGACACGAACCGCTGCCCATATGTCATGTTGGTACTTGCAAGGTAGAGAATTAGCCAGTTGACCTATTGTACTGGTTTTATACTCTTAAGTTTAGTCCTAGAAATAAAATGTGCTGGTAGCACATTGATTTAAAAATGAACTTCAGCTACTGGCAAAGATTTAGGGATGTTAGGAAATACACAAATCAATGCAAAAGATCCAGAAATAGATTACTTTTAGTTATGAATAAGTGTTATTTCTGTTATCATTTCAGAGGAGAAAGCTCAAACTCATTAAACTATTCTCCAGTTTTTATCACTGTATCAAAGTGACTTATGCCATCACAGAATATATGCTCTTCTATTATTAATAAAAACATAAAATCATTAGTAAAAACTACACTAAGCCATAAAATTATTTTAAACATACACAAATGCATTTAGAATGATCAAAATGTTTTAAATGATTTGATAATTTCAAATAATAAGCTGAAAGCACAAATTGTGGGCTTAAAGCTAGAGAATTATTTTTTAAAACTGAAATTGTCATATCTGGCAACACTAATAATTATGTAAAGTGTTCAGAAAAATAAATTGAAACCTCCTCATGATCCTTAAGTAACATCCTATGTTAATAAGAACTAATAAAACGTCTAAAGATGATCTAAAATTTATTTTTATAAATGAACCCTTACTGTTGTTATGAGTCTGCCTTTAATAGACTATTTTTCAAGAAGGGAAAGATTTGACAAGGCCATGGATGCATAAATCAGACACAGCCCAGTGAATGTGGTACAAGTTCAGGAAGAGCATTGGACTTGAGTCCTGTGAACTAATTTCCACCTAACTTTAAGTCATTGTCAGAGCTGCAAGCAAACCACAACATTCAAATGACTCAACACTATCATTGAGAGATACTGGCACATTGTTGCTCATGCTATCCTTATAACAGTGTCCAGAAAGGACTGAACCTAACCACTATTCTCAAGCATTGGCGATAGTCATACGCAGGAGAAGCAACTTCGCTACTAGTTCAACAAGCTCCCAGCAAGTCATGTACTCCCACTACATCTGTATTTTAAGAATACAGCATCGGGCCCGGCGCGGTGGCACAGTGGTTAAGGTCCTCGCCTTGCATGCCCAGGATCCCATATGGGCGCCGGTTCTAATCCCAGCAGCCCCACTTCCCTTCCAGCTCCCTGCCTGTGGCCCAGGAAAGCAGTCGAGGATGGCCCAAAGCTTTGGGACCCTGCACCCGCGTGGGAGACCCGGAAGAGGCTCCTGGCTTGGGATCGGCATGGTATCGGCCGTTGTGCTCACTTGGGGAGTGAATCATCGGACGGAAGATCTTCCTCTCTGTCTCTCCTCTCTGTATATCCGCCTTTGCAATAAAAAAATAATAAAAATAAATCTTTAAAAAAAAAGAATACAGCATCATTTGGGTCTTTCCAGATTGATGTTATTTTATGTGCTATTTCATCATCAATTTTCAATGAAAATATACTATGTCTCTCTAATCTGTGCTGTGTTTTCTATATTCATTCAAGATTTCACTTTTTAAACTCTTCATAATTTACCTAGATAATTAAAAAAATTTTTTTAAAGATGTGTTTCTTATTATTTGAAAGTCAAATTTTAGAGATATAGGAGAAACACAGAGAGAGGTCTTCTACTCACGTGTTTACTACGCAAAGACCAGTAATAGCTAGGGATGAGCCAATCTGAATCAGGAGCCAATCAATCAGAAGCCAGGAACTTCTTTTGAGTGTCCAGGGACCCAAGAGCTTAAACTATTCACCACAACTTTTCTAGATTATAAACAGGGAATAGGATTGGAAGAAGAGTAGCTGGAACTCAAACTGGTGTCCATATAGAATACCAGTGCTTTAGGTGGAAGATTAGCTCGCTGTACCATTGTACAGGCCCCTAGCCTAAAAAAAAACAGAGGGAACAAAAGCACTTTGTTAAGCTACACTGAATATATACCATGGTGATTATGAAACAGTAAAATTCTGGCCCAGCAACTGATTCAGCTAATGTAGATCTGATTGTCTCAATGTAAACCCACCATGACCAGCAACCGCAATGTCCCTTTTCTTTGAATGCATTGGCTCTATATCCATATTACTGTTTCTTTTGTACTGCACTTCCACATGTCCCCCAATTCCACATTTTTTTCTTTTTCTTTTCTGAAAGTTTAAGTTCATCATAGGATTACAAGAATGTAAACCAAGGGGCCGGCATAGTGACATAGCAGGCTAATCATCTTCTCTTTTACTTTTGCATCCCATATGGGAACTAATTTGTTCCATCTGCTGCACTTCAGATCCAACTCTGTGCTTGTGGCCTGGAAAGAAAAAAAAAAAAAAAGCATGTCCCTGGTCTTTGGGACTCTGAACCCACATGAGAGGCCAGGAAAAACACTGTGGCTTAGGCTTTAGATATCATGACACGAGAGTGAACCAGAAGATAGAAGGACCCCTCTCTCTCTTTCTACTTGACTCTCTGTAAAATCTGTCTTTCTAAACAAATAAATAAATAAATAAATAAATAGATCCTTTATTAAAAAAACCCCAAGAATGTTAGTCAAGAAATGAAGAGACTAACATGTGAATGTATTGAGATTCATCTGGAGACAGGGGAGCTTCGGGGCTTGGATTCTTGGTTTATGATTTTATTGTCTGACATTTCCATCATTAAATTTCTATCCTGAATTATTTTGTTTTTCTTCAAACTCTTAAGTAAATTTTAAAACATGTCATCAGAAACAAAAAATAATAGAAAAATAGGACAAAGAGGGAGGATAGGGTGGAGATTAACATTGTTATTTATTTTAAAAAATTAAACCAGATTACAATGTATTCTAAATGACTATGATAGTAGTTTGAGATGGAACACAAGTGGCTGGGGCTACGGGGCTATGGGAAAGCCTTGGATGATGAAGTTTAAGGTAAGGGATGGGAGGCATGAAGGCTGAAAAAACATACATGTAATCTAGAGTATATCACTTGGTTGTGTTTGAACCTTGTCCATCTTTTTAAAGTTTTCAGAAATGACAAGATTTTATTTTTTATTAAACTTTACAACAAATGTGAATATTTGAGTTAAAGGTCCCATTCCCCCAAAACCTTTCTTTTTCTTTTTAAAAATGTATTTACTTGGATCTGAAGGGCAGAATATTTTTTTAAGGAAAATTTATTTTTATTGCAAAGTCAGATATACAGAGATGAGTAAACATAGAAAGATTTTCCATCCAGTGGTTCACTCCTCAGATCTGCAACGGCCAGAGCTGAGGGGATTCAAGGCCAGGAGGCAGGAGCCTCTTCTGGGTCTCCCACACCAGTACAGCTTCCCAAGGCTTTGGGCCATCCTCTTCTACTTTTCCACAAGCAGGGAGCTGGATAAGAAGTGGAATAACCAGAACTTAGAACTGGTACCTGTATGGTATACCCATGCTGGCAGGTGGAGGATTAATCTGTTGATCTACCATGACAGCTCCATGTATTATTTTTAATATGGTTAAGGAACATTTTGCTTTCTTATTAAAATGCCATTATTAGTACTTTTAATTCACACTTACTGTAATAGTTGTTACTAGCTCAGTTTCAAATCCTGGCTTTTTAATTTTCTTAATTAATATCTCAGCACCTGCATTTATCTTACATCTTGTGCCCCTTCATGCTTTCCACTTATATAAAAATACTGTGTTTGAAACATGGGAATTAATGAATGTGGAAAGCATTCAGTCAATATTATCATTTTAATGTGTGCAAGGAATATTTATCAAGTGTTTGCATGTGCATATCATTTTAAGAGGTCTATTTTTTTTTAAAGATTTTATTTATTTTTATTGGAAAGGTGGATATGCAGAGAGGAAAGACAGAGAAGATCTTCTATACAATGATTCACTCCCCAAGAGGCCGCAACGGCTGGAGCTGAGCCAATCCAAAGCCAAGAACTTCCTCCAGGTCTCCCATGCGGGTGCAGGGTCCCAAAGTCTTGGGCCATCCTTGACTGCTTTCCCAGGCCACAGGCAGGGAGCTGGATGGGAAGCGGGGCCCCTGGGATTAGAACTGGTGCCCATATGGGATCGCTGCTCATTCAAGGCATTGACCTTAACCACTTCACTGTCACACCAGGTCCAAGAGGCCTATTTTTTAAAGATATGTTTTAAGATGAAGCAGAGTATGAAGTACACTTCAAAAACTAATTTCTGTAGTGGAATCCCAATTTTTAAAAAGTTTAAATACATGAAAAGTTTGAACTTGAGAGTATTGCTTTCACTCTTGGGTGTTGAAAGATTAAGGCAAATAAAAATGATGATATCCCTACGACGTTCATCTCTAAGAAAGCAAGAACAAAAGAAAATGTATGCCACCAGAGCATTCCATTGCAGTCTCCTTACTGTTGGGAGCCCACTACACAAAGCAGCTTAAAGCCAGTCAACTTACGATAAAGCAGGAAAAAAATTCCTTCTTTTGTTCTTTTTTACTCTGTTAAGGAATCAGGCAATGTCTTTTCATGCTAAAATTGGATATAACATAAAGTACAAAATTCTCTGTTGGCAGGGTTTCCTACGATGTGTTGTAAGAGAAATCTGTTGAGAGATTTCATCATACAGTACCATCTCTTTTTGTTGTTGTTTTTAAAACTTGAGAGGTTATGTCTAATATTAAAAGTTAGATATTTCCATAGCTAAAATTATTCAGTGAATATAATTTCTTATGTTCCTGTCTTCTCTCTGCTGTTCTAGTTAATGATTTGTCTAATTTGCCGTATTAAAATTACAGATGATGTAATTTGATTCTGAGGTTTAGCCTAGCTTTTTTTTTTGTATGATGTTAAAGTGTAGTGAATTCTATATTCCTTTTTCCTATCTTCAAGGAAAAATGATGATAATAAACATGTTTCCATGAATGTTTCCTTTGTGTATCAGTTTGGTAGAAATATAATATTCATTGCATTGGCTAGTGTTTTTAGCCAAAACACCTTGCTTAAAATATTTTACTTTTTCATAAATTGGAGTGTAAGTATAGACTTTAATATCAATTTAGAAAGCAGAATATATTACATGTTGACAACCTTTTCAAAAAATGCCAAAGAATATAATCAGAAACCTTTTTTTTTATCCAGAGCTTCACTTTTAGAGATATGAAATATTGATGATAAAACTGTGAAACCATCCAGCCCTAGTTAATCAATTTGATATTTGTTCTCACTAACATTGTGTTTGTAAAGCAGGGTGGTGCTTCCTATTTCAAGTGCTTTATTGAGATGCTGGAATGAAACAGTGATTGTAAATCACTAAGCATCTTAGTAGACCCGCTTTTTTCTTGTATCCTTCTGTGACTAAAAGAAATATATATTGGTTAAAAATATCAAATATATGTATTTAAATGAAATAAGACACAGACTTCAAGTTGCAGTTGGGTATTTGATCTTTTCAGCATATGATAGGCTCTCTCCCCAATGTTCAGGTCAGCCATTTCTCTAGGCTAAAATCCAACCCTTTGAAAAGTGCGTGCAATCCAGGTCAGAGGCAGCAGACAATTTCGGTTTGTGTTCCTTAGCTTGTCAATCTTCCAGGATCATCCAGAAATTTACTGCTTAACACGTGCACCTTGATAGAATCTAGGCTAATGGCATAAACTATAGTATACAAGAATCAGTCATGGCAAATCATTTAAATAAACGTGGGGATTCTTTTTCTTTTACAAGCAAGATCCCATATGTGATAATCTTTTTCTGATATATCTTCTCCCCTTTCTTCAATCTTGAACTAAAGCAGGCAAATCTCTTCTAAAGGTTGTGGAAAAAGAGAAGAATGTCAGAGTGTTTGGCCTTTTATTTAAAAGTAATACTCTTAAAATTTCCTCTGATTAACTTCCCAAACTGAGACATAAATTCTCTCCTATCTGTGGACACTTTTGTCTTTGAAACTTCAAATGACCTTGAAGTTCTAGTATAACTAACTTTTCCTTTTTTTTTCAAATATCCATAAATTGCCATCAGGCATATTTGAAGTGTTGCTTATTCTAACAGATATTAAAAACATCTGCAAAATGAAATAAGACAACAATTAAAACTAGCTTCTAAATTGCATTTGCATATCTGTACTTTGTAGTTGGGACCATTTTTGTTTGAATAGTGGCTAAGACAACCCTGACTGTGGTTGAAAATTCATCCTGGAGAAGGCATTTGTCATAGCCGTGAAGCCAACATGTTGGCTGCGTTCTTCCAGTCTCGCAAAGCTTGCCTGCACTCTTCACTCCTGCTGCCTGTTAACATAAATGCTGGGAGGCAGCAGATGATCCCGCGGACACTTGGATCTTTTCAATCGCTAGACGGAATCCTCAGATCATGACTTCAGTTTGGAGGAGCCCTCTCTGTTGCTGCAATTTAAGAAATGAAATGGGCTATAGAGAAATGAAACAGGCTGTTAAAGATATGTTTCTGTCTCTTTCTCTTTAAATTAGATAAAAGTTAAATTAATAAAATAGTAGCACTCTCCCTAATGTTACTATTATAGCATATTTATCAACCCTCCTGCTGATTAATTACTCTTTGGATTACTGCAAGAGGATTACAACTTAAACATCAACTTTCATTATTTTGTGGGATATAGTCTCTGCTTTGGGCGTGGTTTTTATTGTCTATTTTAAGAGTATAGAAAGATGTTTACACCTGACATGCAGTATGTTCTTTGTATTGGATGCTCATAAATACACTTTTATTGAATCACCTGTTTATTATTCTAAACACTATACTTCAATGTTTGTGCATCAACGAAATGTTGACAGAATATTTCCTCATATTCTGCTGTGACTCTTGTCCTAGCACCAATAAAACGTATCTATTGCTTCTTTTGAAAGTTATTTTTCTTACATTTCTCTTTTTACCTCTGAAAAATATGGATTTTTTAAAAAAACTTACATCTATTTTTGAGAGGCATCTCCCTCCACCCCCCAAGAAGAAGAAGCAAAGAATTTCCACCTGTTAGTACATTCCCCAAATGGCCATTATGAATATAACTGAGCCAATCCTACTCCAGGGAGGGGCCAGGAGCTTCTTTCTGGTCTGCCATACCAGGTCAGGGTCCTAACGCTTTGGGCCATTCTGCACTGCTTTCCCAGGGCATAAACAAGGAGTTAGATGGCTTATACTTTCTTTCAAAGACTAAGAGTTAGAAACATGCAGAAAGCCAGCACAAGCAGGACTGGAAGTTAAGACGTTGTCCAGGGTGCTGATTGTTTCACGTTTTTGAATTTTGCAATACTTGTATCAGGTGCTTGGCATGTAAGAGAGCAATTCAATTTTTTTTTGTTGTTCTTCCTAAATGGTATGTTTGTGTAGTGAACATACAGAAGTGACTAGAAGTAGAAGCCAAGTAGTCATATATCTTGCTTAGAATTTTTTTTCTCTTTTGGAAATTAGGATAGAATTAATTTTAATTTTAAAAAAGTCTCACAGATAACTGAAACAGATTATCAGATTTTATGTAATTTTTGTGTGTCTTGTACATTATTTTACAAATAAAAATCATTGGCAAAAAACCAATGATTTTTATTTGTGTTCTATAATTTTTCTAGAGAAGATATTAAAAATTATTAAATGGAAATGGTGCAAAGTAATATTTACTAAAATCTAAAGTAGCCATTGAAACAAATTGAACAGTAAACCAAAACACTGTTGTCTTAAAACTTAGTTTAAGAACTAGATAACATTTTTTGTGGTCATGCATATTTGAGAAAACATTTTAAATGCAAATGCCTTTGTTTTCTTATTACAGCCGTGTTTTCCATTATCATAATATGCATTTGAGAGGTGTGATTTTTTTTTGTAGTGCTTCATAATCTGGAGTCTATTTTTGGTGTCTTAGAAGTCCCAGACATAATTTCCAATGCTATATTGTGCATTTGTTAAAGTCATGAAAACTTGAATATACTGGTGATACTTTTTAATTGGGATTGTGAAGTGATGTAATGAGAACTTCATGGATAATCACTATATTTTACAAATACATACATTGCTCTGAATATTCTTCCATTTTTATTTGTAGGACGTGAAGTGTGCTATGAGAAAGTTGAATCATGAGCTGTGTGCAGTGCTGAAATGTCCAGTGGCTTTTTAAACAGAGAAGGTAAATGCTAAATTTGTTTTAACTGCATTTTAGGAATGAAAATAAATGTTGCTTTGTGTCTTAGTCTATTTCTCACATACCATAACTGCAACTAATTTTCTCTTGTATAATCATAAATATACATTTGGTTAAGTCATTCCCATGGTTTTTGAGACCTAAGTGGCTGGGGAAGTTCTGGTGTGTTGAAAATTCCCCAATCACTTATTGAAAATGAGTTGTTGGACTTATCAATGTAATAGTATAATATATTTCTGATATGCTTCAGATAGTCTTATGTTCTTTGTATTTGCTTAAAACCATTGTGTTCTTAAGAACAGAGTTTTAACTTGCAGAAGGCTATACATATTATATAACAGTTAAATACTTCCTTCTTATTACCCATGACATAGATAGTGATATAAAAAACATATAACTGTAAATTGAAAGTGGAAGCTGAGTTACCTCTAGGCTTTTGGTAGCTTGATTATGCATGATATGTGCATATTTGTTTTCCTAAGGAAGCCTTATTTGTATTTATATCTACTCTTTCTCTGTGCACTTTTACCAAGCATTTCAACCAAGTTTATAATTTTTTCAAATGTTAAGAAATGTATCAAGACATTCTTTTGGTTCACAACCAAAAATTGTAGAGAAAGGAATAATAAATCCAGAGGCATTCCAGATGATATAGCTTACCGGGAACCACTCAAAAATGTCTTACTTAACTCAGATAAAAGGAGAAGTGCATTGTGCCTCACATGTGTCCTCATGAAGACCAAGTGGTAGAACACTCAAATGAGATTTTCTTCTGAAAAGAATAGGTTTTTTTGTTTGTTTGTTTTTTGTTTTTTTGATAGGGCATATGCGTGAGGCAAGCCAGAGGACTCCTAGTAGTTAAGAAGGGATGGTTTTCTGGGTATTTTTCCTCCAGGGCAAATGATGATTCTAGATACTTCAGTCTCATATGGAGGCTGCATGGAGAGGAAGGTGAGACTCCATACCCAGCATTACATGGCCAAACAAAGAAAGAAATACACTTCTTGTAGTAATGAGGGGGGCTTTTAAATTGGAACAAATTGTTGTGAATCAGTTACATTAAAAAGAGGGAAAAAATCCTGGGTTAATTTAAATTGTCATCTACAATGTGTGGCTTTTCATTCATATTTGACAAGGGTCTCTGTTGTGTTCACTGGAATAGGAAAATTGAGAAAAAATGACCATCATGTGAGGAGAATGAGAGGAAAATGCTATTTTGTACCACTACAAAACCATCTACCACTTGCAGGACTCCTTCAGTCCAAAGCAAGATGTAATAACACTTGAAAAACAAACAAACAAAAATGAGATTATTTGAAAGCACTGTGAAAAGAAATTATTTCTTTGCAGATTTTTTATTAGAATGCTTCTTCATAATTTCTTTATTGAAATTTATGTGCTTAATTTATGTGAAGTTCTACAATTTATTTCTGATTGTCAGCCAAAGAATATTATTTTCAGCTGTCTTTTGATTGTAACATGGGTGGGAGGACTTTTATTGTCAATATGGATTATTACAGAATTAATATGAAAGTTATAGTTTCTTTTGATAATTAATACTCAATTTCATTGTTATTTAAAAATTAATTTATGTGTGAATATTTCTGAGAATGTTAATTTTAACATAATTTTAAAGTATAAGGTCAATAGAATGAAATGATAAATCCTATAACCTGTATATTGTTGCTCATTTTTATTTGTTTACAGACCACTTTCCTTGAATTCCTGGCTCTATTTTCTTTACATACGTAGTTAGGTTTTTGTCTAAAACAACAAGTGTGATTTGAACTAGCTGCACTCCCACAATATGGGCTTAATTATTTATCTACTTTTTGATCCTTCAGTTTTTTCGGGCGGGGGAAAGAAATGATCTTTATTTCTCAAAATGTTAAATCACATTTTAAATGAGTCTGTCCATGTTAAAGCCATTTGAAATAATTTGTCTAAAGATTTATTTTTATTTGAAAGGCATATTTACAAAAGGTGAAGATCTTCCACCTGCTAGTATACTCTTCAATGACCACAAAGGCCATAGTTGTTCCCGACTGAAGCCAGAAATCTGGAATCTCTTCCATTTCTCCTAAGTGGTTTCAGGGCACAAGGAGTTGAGGCATTTTAAGCTGCTTTCCGAGGCACATTAATGGGGAGCTGATCAGGAATTGGAACAGCACCCATATTGGATTCTGGCACCATAGACCAAAACTTTACCTCCTAAGCTGTTTTGACTGACCCTTAAATGCTTTTTAAAGTCCCCTACTATTAATTCATAGCTAGAAACTTTGTGAATATATAAACTGTTTTATGAGTCAACTTTAGAAAATTAGTTCTGTCTGTTGAATACTGTGCAAGTAGAATAGATATAAACAGAGAAGACATAGAATAGATGTGCTGTGTGAATTAATAGATTATTCTTAAAACTGTAAGTTTACCTCATAAATTTAATAGGAAAAATAAAATATATATAGGTTAACTGACCATAGCAGACATAAAATGAATGAATTTTAAGGTTTGAAAGGCTAGGTCTGCCCTATTTGAAAAAGACAAGAATCACAATTGTTAGAGATGGTGATTCCCTGTGACTATTTTAATTGATGTCTAATAGAAGTGAGAGGATACTTTATCGCTGTGTCTTTGAGGAAGAACTGAGGGCATTTGGATGTAACATGATACAATATGTTGAGACTGGAAAGTGAAATGCCATTCTAACTGGGGTACGATAAGACCTCACTTTGGGTTTCATTTGCATTTTCCTGATATAAGAAATTCTGAGCCTTTTTTTCATGTTTCTGTTGGACATATTTATTTTATCCTTTGAAAAAATGCGTGTCATGTCCTTTGCCCGTTTCCTTCCTGGATATTCGTTTCATAACTGTTAAGTTTCTTGAGCTCTTTAGGCATCGTAGATTTTAATCCTTTACCTCTTGCATAATTTTCAAATCTTTTGCATTCTATCGGTTGTCTTTTTACCGTGTTTGCAGTGTTCCTTGCAGTGCTGAAGCTTCTTATGCTGGCATAATCTTATTTATTTATCTTTGCTTTAACATTCTGTGCTTCTGGGGTCTTTGCTAAGAAGTCCACCTATACCTATGGCTTGCATAGGCCCCCTGATGTTTTCTTCTGGTATTTTCAAGTCATAGATCTTTGATCTATTTAGAATTTACTTTTGTATTAGGTGTAAGGAAAGGGTGTTGTTTCATGTTTCTGGATGCATGGATCCAATTTCCCCAGACCATTTGTTGAAGAGAGCATCCTTTTGCTTTGGATTTATTTCAATTCAGTTTTCAAAAATTAGTTGGCTGTAGGTGTGTGGGTTCACTAATGGGGTTTCTATTCTGTTCCGATGATCTTCATATCTGTTTTTGTCCTAGAACCAGGCTGTTTTGATTACAAATGAAAGTGGGCATCCTTGTCTGGTTCCAGTCTTAATGAAAATGCTTCCAGTTCTATTGCATTCAATATGATGCAGGTTGTGGGTGTGCCATATGCTTCCTTGACTTTGTTGAAATAGTTTCCTTCTGCAAATAATTTGCTTACCATGTTTACAATGGAAAAATATTGTATTTTTCATATGCTTTCTCTGCATCTGCTAAAATAATCATATGGTTTCTATTCATAACTTTTGTTAATGTGACATGTAATTTTTACTGATTTTCATGTTGAACCTTTCCTGAATCCCTGGAATAAATTCTACCTAGTGCAGGTGGATGATCTCTTTGTTATGTAGTTGTATTTGATTAATTAATGTTCTGTTAAAAATTTTGCATGATGCTTATCAGGGATGCTTGTTTCTAGCACTCTTTGTTTCTGGTTTTAGAATTAAGATGATAGTGTTTTTCATATAAGTACCTTGGAAGGATCCCTTCCCTTTCAGTTTGTTGCAGATGACTTAAGAGTAATTCAGATTGATTATTCTTTTAAAGTTTAATAGAATTCAGCAGTGAAACCATCCCTGTAGGATTTTTCTTTCTTGGGAGAATCTCATTACTAATTCATTCTCCATTTGGTTATTGGTCTACATAGGTTTTTTTTTTTTTTGTCCTTCATGACTCAATAGTTTTAAGTTGCATATGTCCATGTCTATTCCAAACACTCAGGGATTCCTGAGCTTCTGAAGTCAGGCTCAATAATTTCCCAGTGACTTAGCTTATTGTCTACACACATTTGTTCTAGGATATATTGCACAATAGCTTATTCTGGGAAGATACAGTTTTCCTTGCTGCAAGCAACATACCCCTTCATCACAGGGATACATGTACCCACCTGATCCATCGACTCATCTGCCTGTGCTGAACATCAGTAGGAGCTTCTAGGCTCTCTCCCAGACAAAATTGCCCGTGTAACCTTGGAATCCGTAGACTCCTCTCACCTCATTCTTGGGAGATAATCTACCCACATGTTTGAATCACTTTTGGTATTCCATAAGCTCTTGCCTACCTGTGTATCATTGGCACTCCATGGAGTCATTTCTCTAGACTTTTTACTGAAAACTTCTCTCCAGCCGTCTTCCAGGAATGCAGTCTCCTCTGTTTTTTGTTGTTGTTGTTAATCTCCCATGACCATAATCTGTGCATCTTTTTCCTAGTCAGCTACTTGGGAATCTACCTGTTTATTTATGTATTTGAAAATCCATGTGCTAGAGACAAAGGAGAGACAGAAAGATCTTAGATCTTCTGGTTCACTCCCAAAATGGGTGTAAGAGGTAGGAGTGTGTCTGGCCACAGTGAAGGGACCCAAAACTCCATCAGCTCTGTGGATTGACAACACAGTCCTAACACTTAGGTGGACTTTCCTTTCTTCCTCAGATATTTGGGTGCGGGATAGAGTCCGGGATGCTCCAGTTCCTATTGAGCTTCCTGTATATTTACCTGAAAATATGCAAAACAGCATAAAATGGCCCTAGTTTTGTGGCCCCTGCATTCATAAGCAAGATCTGGATGAACTCCCTGATAGTAAAACTTGGAGAAGCCACATTGAAGGTTATCAGGAAAAGCCTAACTATAGATGTGACACTTTAAGCTTAGTACTGGAACAAAAGAAGGTTAATATTTTCAATAGCTGTGTAGTAGTTATAGGGAGAGAGAAGTATTTGTAGGACATAATGAAAATCTCATCCCCACCAAGAAAGGACAGTAATGACACTAGAAGCTCCAGGATGCTATAGAATGGCAGTCCAGTGAAGCCTTGTGCATGTAAGCATGACTGTTCTGCTCTTTTCAGCCTGTAAGGTGAGGACCCTCCTGTCCGGAGGATGCCAAACATCTTTCATCCACACTTTCTTCTTTTTATCTTAAATCCGAAAGACTCAGTGTTTCCTCTCTAGGTCAGTCTTTCTGGCTTGTAGTTTCCTTGAAGGAATAGAACTTTATCAATTTAAAATCTGCTGCTTAGACTCAAATTTAGAATGGGTAATAGAGCTGCTAAAAGCTTCTGATCTAGACTCTTCTTGGAGGCCGGGTTGACTCAGTTCTTTATGTTAACCTCTAGGCCCCCAAGTTCGCTTAGGAATCAACTGGAACTTTGCTATTTGATGTCATTGCTGCTTAACAACAACTTCCTAATAGTAGCACAAACAGGAGAATGGTGATTTGAACAAGATTTCCAGATTGTCTGGATTTTCCTATTATAAGTCTCCCTGAATTCTAATAGGTACTAACCTAGCATTATTGTATTGTTTTAATTATTTTCCTCACAAATTTATCCTGCACCAAGACAACTTAGTAAGCTATTACAAACACTTTTAGGAATAAAACAGAACATAATATGCTCTATTAATACAATTATTTCCTTTCTTGTTATTCACTAACTTAAATTACCTGCTGATTTTAGCAATCTTGACTCTTGTGTATATTACGATCTTATTAGTATGAATAAAGTATTAAATCCTCACGCTTCCTTATGGTTTCCAATTCAGGTATAAACTCAAGTTCATCATTTCAGAAATATTTATTTTTTAAAATTAAATTTTTCTGCACATTTCAAGAATTAAATTACATTGGATTGGGTTTATATTTGCTACTTGCAATTTCTACCATAAGGAATAACTCATCAGAATACAAGCATGTATCTGTTAGCTCGAAATCAGTTAGAAATAAATTCAGGTGGCTCCCTTTTGATCTGACAGATATTTCCTGACCTATATTTAGTTTCTTATTATCCTTGTTAATTAGGATGATAGCAAAAAGTAGATTTTCTATAAATTTTCACAGTGCTATTCTTAACTTGCAACTTTAGTTAATATTTCAGATTTGTTCTTTTTTTTCCAATGAAGAGCTCATTTAAAGATTAATTTATTTAAGTGGCAGAGAGGTAAACACAGACACAAATTTGATTTGGAGAGAGTTCTTCCCTCTGCTGGTTCAATTCCCAAATGATGACAATAACCCAAGGCTGGGACGTATTTCAGATCTCCCACACGAGGCAGAGGGGCCGAACTACTTGAACCGCTGCTTGCTAACCTTGTAAATCTCCAAGGATTTATATTATTAGGAAATAGGGATCAGCATATACAAATCAGTGTCTTAACTAGTACACCAAACAACCACCAAGAAAAGCTTATTTTTGAGCATTCAGGTGGTTGGGAGTCATAATGGTCTTTGTCACTCAATCAGGAGTTTCAGTAGTGATAGATCTTTGTGGTAGAAGGGGAAATCACTTCGTGTCAGTATTCACTTAACATTTATAATTTTTGCCATATGTCAGACACTTTGAAGCATTTTACATGATTAGGTGATTAATCCCCATGATAGTCCAGCAAAATTAACACAATTATTATAACCATTCTGCTGATGAAGACACAGGACTCAGGAAATCAAGTGACCTGTTTGAGATTGTATTGCTAATAAATGCGGTATACTACATAGAAAGATGTATTTGACAATGAGGGCCAGAAACTAAAAGATATTTTTTTAAGCACACACAGGCATCAATGACAGTTGATATGGTCATAGCAAAATAAAAAGTGCTCGTTTCTGAACTTTCTCAAAAACGTTCATTACTTAACAGGTTGCCAGAATGAGGAATAGCTTTAATAATTAATAATAAATTGCTGCTGATGATTTTTAAAACTTTTTAAAAAAATTTATTTTTTTGAAAGGCTGATTTCACAGACAGAAGGAGAGACAGAAGAAGGCCTTCCATTCACTGTTTCACTCCTCAGAGAGCTCGAGGCCAGAGCTGAGTGGATCAGAAGCTGGGAACCAAGAGTTTGCTTTAGCTCTCCTATGTGGGTGTAGGGTCCCAAGGCATTGGGCCATTGTTTGCCACCTTCCAAGGCCAAAAGCAGAGAACTGGATTTGAAATGGAGCAGCAAGGATGTGCTGCACCAAGGACAGCGGATTAACTTGATGTGCTACCACACTCTCAAGTGAGAACATTCAAGTCTGTATTAAGAAAACTATAGAAACAAAGATTTAAAAAGTAACTTCCTGTCACTTGGAGACTAAATAATTTTGCCAACCAGGCTAATTTTTTCTTCACAAAGAGATGTAAGTAAAATTAATGCCATGTCTATGGTAAACATATTTGGATTGGGTTTCCCTCTAAAATCTGATTGCATTCTGCCCTACTGTTATAAGACACCTAACATCCTTAGAAAATTGTTATGATTCTGAGTGTGTGCTCTACATGTAATTTGCAATAGCATTAACAAAGTTCAAGAGCTGATTAATTCACCAATCACCTGTCAGAGCCCGTGGTCCTTTCCTGCTTCACTGTTAAGATCCCTGTGGGAAAATCAGTATTCTGAAACTGTCATTTCCATTATGCTGTGTGTGGTGTTAAAGCACAGTACTAAGTTATGCTGCTTGTTCATGGAAAATATGCCATCCTCATGAGTGCCTTGATGACTTTGTTAAAAATACCTCCTGCCTTCCCTCCTCCCTGTTCTCGTGAATACTTTAGCTTCACGCTAAGGCACGGATTTAAAGATGCTGAATATTATAAGAAGGGAAAACAATATCCATTCTGTTACATCTTTATTATTATTATTTTCCATGCTAAGAAATAATAGGTAGAGGAATTTCTGCCCTCCCACTCCCCTTCCTTCCTCCAGGTTTCCTCTTCCATCATGCCCACCCCCTCTGTATTATTATGGTATTAAGGTTCCTTAGTAAGACTTACAAGTTTAACATTCTGATATTTAAATGTATCATGGCATTGTAGCATACCACTGCATCTTCACTAAAGCTTTGTTTTATACTAAAAGCATTTAATCTCAATTTACTTTTTAGAAGATTGGTTTAAATCCATGTTCTCAGATTTGATCCCTTTCGAAGATTTTCTTGTTTGAAATATTCCAAAATTGGGGCATTATATGAACAATAGAAATATTCATGGCTATTGAATATTTCATGGGGTTACAAAATTACAATTAGGTAACATGCTTTTAAAAATACTTTAACGAAAATAAGACATGTGTTAGAAAGAAATAGTGCTTGTAGAATCATAGTTTCCACATGATTGATGTCTATCTTAACAATTGCATGGTTGGATTTTTTTTTTTTTGCTAGAACCTTGCAACTCACTTCTTTAATACAACTCTCACTTGATGACCTCTCACATGGGCATGTGGTTTGAGCGGACTGTGTCTAGAATGGTTTTAGTTAAACATGCTCATAAATATGTGTGGTTAGCTATGGGTAGACTAGGGCTGGCTAGTCTAGTATAACTTTGCTAACTTGCAATTTTCTGATGGAATGTCAGGGGTGTTAGGGTCTAGTGTGTGCCATGACCCAGTGGGTTACCACGGGCATGTTCACTCAGTGGATAAAACAGTATTATAAGAAAAAAGAGGAGAAAGGGTTAGAATTCTTTGAGACCAATGTTAGAACTGACCTCACATTGCTTTTGCTTAATTTGTTCAGACAAAGGAGGTCACAAGTCCAACATACAACAATTGAGTTAATATGCAGACTGTACTTCATCATAGTGGTAACCTCAGAGTAATACTACAGGAGTTAGATATTGACAAAGAGGAACAAAGAATCGGGTCTTTTTACTTGGCTGAGTTTAACTGTCATCCAGACCTGAACTGAACTTAGTTTTTACACAGATACCGATCCAAACTAGTTCACCAATCACAACTGTTCTCAACCTGATACTACAACAGCATCTGAAATCTGATACAAGAAATTCATCCAAATCATTTTGTGCGATGCCATCTGCTTCTCTTGTATAGTTTATATTGGCTATTGAAATAAATGAAAAAAAATCCTTGAAAATTATTTGAAGTTTGAATGTAAATATATGGAGTCTTCAAAATATTCTTTTAAAAATATTTATTTTCGGGGCCCGGCGCGGTGGCGCAAGTGGTTAAAGGTCCTCGCCTTGCACCCCCGGGATCCCATATGGGCGCCGGTTCTAATCCCGGCAGCCCCGCTTCCCTTCCAGCTCCCTGCTTGTGGCCTGGGAAAGCAGTCGAGGACGGCCCAAAGCTTTGGGACCCTGCACCCGTGTGGGAGACCCGGAAGAGGCTCCTGGCTTCGGATCGGCATAGTATCGGCCCGTTGTGCTCACTTGGGGAGTGAATCATCGGACGGAAGATCTTCCTCTCTGTCTCTCCTCTCTGTATATCCGCCTTTCCAATGAAAAAATAATAAAAATAAATCTTTAAAAAAAAAAAAATAAATAAAAATATTTATTTTCCTTTTATTGGAAAAGCAGGTTTACAGAGAGAAGGAGAGACAGAAACAGATGCAAGGCAAGGATTTTAGCCACTAGGCTATTGTGCTGGGTCCTGTGTATTAATTTTTCATCTCTTTTTCCTCCCTGAAAATTCAGAAAGGTAAAGTAGAGAAATTTTGGGGTCACATTATTCCTTTAGTGTCCTATAAGATAATTTTCCTTTGTGATATTGGCATCAATATTTCTAAGGAATATAGATCGTCTCTCTCAGGATATCTCTGAGGTCTCGTAATTAAATAATCTGTGGCCTTTTTCTTGGACCGTTTCAAATATAATCTTTTCCTTGCATTATACAATAAATCCTGTGCAGTCTACTTTTCTCATTACTTGTGGTTTAGTTTTAAACCTTGGGTAGTTTGATAGTTTCTGATCTCCTTGTCTTTAATTTGTTATGTTTCTCTTGGCTGGTGAATGTTATGCCTTGAAATATCTGACTTTTCCCTTAGATAATTTTTAGAATATTTTTTATTTGTTTATTCCTTGGAAAGGGAAGAGCACACAGCTGGAGAAAAAGGCAGAAGGCAATGATCATCCACACAATGGTTCACTCCCATAAGGCCACAACAGTGAGAGTAGTTCACTTGAAACCAGGAGGTAGGAAGACCATCTGGGATTCCCCTAGCAGTGACAATGGCCCACATTCTTGTGCCATCATCCATTTTCTTCCCAGGGAGATTGACAAGGGGCTGAACTGTATGCAGAGCCTCCAGCACTCTAATGTGGAATGTTGGTACTTTAAGCAGAGGCCTAGTCTGTAGGATCCTTGCTAAGATACTTTCGTATTGTTTGAATATCATATTACTTGTCGAAGCTTAACATACTGGCTGTAGAATAAATATTTTGGAATTTGTTTTCCAATGATTCCTGCACTTGTAAAATGTGTTATAATTCTTATTTTAAGACTTTTCTGAATTTCAAGCAGTTCTTAGCATAAGAGTAAGACTCTCTGCTCCATCAATTTTCAGAGAGAAGAGCAATGTTTTTTTTACATTGATGCCAATTTTTAGGGCCAGAATTAGCTTGCTCCCCTGCTTTTGGTAACTCTGTCACTTGGCATGGGGTTTTTCTTTGCTTAAAAAAACTGGCATTGTTAGGGGAGGTACTGTGGTGCAGTACCTCCTCGGCTTGGGCCGCACATGCTCCACCTCAGAGATCCTGCTTCAAAGCCTGCTTACTCCTTGCTTCTAATTCAACTTCCCGCTCGTACTCCTAGCATACAATGGATGGGGGCCCAATTATTTGGATTCCTGTCTCTTGTGGGAGACCCTGCTAGAGTTTCTGGCTTCTTTCTTTGGCCTGGACTAACCCTGGCAATTTTGGCTGTTTGCAGAATGAATCAATGGGCGGAAGACATTTTTCTCCCTTTGTTTCTGTTACTCTGCTTTTCAAGAAAATAAAATAAGTAAATTTTAAAAATAAATAATTGAATGCAGAAAAGATCATTTTCTGTATTATTCAGATATCTAGGATTCCTAAATTGCATTAAACTCCATATAGATATATTTTAAACTTTCTCCTACTTGTAACTCAGCAAGATGGATAACAGAATTTTCACAAAGCAAAAACAAAACAAAACAAAGAAACAAAAACAAACAAGAGACCTATGAATATCTTGGCTAATGAGAATTGAATTATTGCTATTATAAAATAGAATAGGTGGATTTTCAACTATTAACTCATTTAATCTTGCAATGTCTTAGGAATCGGATGTTATTATCCCAGTTTTATTCACTACAGAGATATTGGGAGTAAAGCTGTGAGTTAAATCCAGGCAGTCTGTCTACAGAGGTTGTATTCTTAGCTATAGCACATTGCTTCCATGAATAAGTTTGCCTCCTGAAATGCTATGAGGCAATTGTAAACCTCTGTACTAATGCATATTCCCCAAGGAAAGTGGGACTTAGGAGGAACATGAAAATCACTCACTTTCCAAGGTGAAGAAGCTGAGACTTGAAGAAACTCATTCTGTTTACAACTCAGAAATAAAGTTGAAGCAAAATTTTAAGTCTCCTGAGAACCAGTCAATCCACTTCACTCCTCATCGTAACATCCTGTAAATGTCTGATAAAATGAAAATAAATACTCTACCCTCAGGTATTCCATCAGGAACAATATAACTCAATACCTTCAATTTCCAAGCCTGGATTCTGAATGAATGTGCTATATATCCCATACATTAATTAGGCATGAATTGCTTTTGCTTGCCTTTTTGAACATAAAGAGACTTAAGGGAAATGGTTTGGATGACCCATGCATTTTTGCACAGCTAATTTGGTTAGTTCAAACATTTTTCTCTTGTCCCAAGCAAATAGATTCTGTATAATTTGTCTGCTCATTTCTTTCAAAGCAATTCTTGTAAGTACAATTTGTGAACATATGTTGAAGAATAACTTCTGTATGCAAGTAAAAATTTGAACTACAGTCTACCCATTATTTAGCAAAACACTTGATTTATTGGTAATGTTTAATATTGGCATGAAAAAAGGGAAAATTTTTCATGTGTAGTTGACAATGTATATTTGATAGAACCTTTCTTATTTCTGTGAACTCATTGCTACTTTTAATGTTATAATATTGTTTATAATGTATAAATTGTTGAAAATAGACTTAAAGCACCTTGTTACTTACTGGCTTCCTGTGATCCTTAGAAAAGCATCTCTTTAATAAATAGATTTGACACATGCTTGATGAACTCAAAAGGAGAACTGATCAATCAGAATACTGATCAGTCAAAAGCAGTGCTAGACTGACCACCTTTTAGGTTCTATGTTATTGTGAAAGTGTGGCAGTAATGATACTGTGACATTGGACTCTCTCATGTGCTCTCTCTATACCCATCTCACTGTGCAGCTCATGTTTTCCTAGCAGTGGAGTCTAATTTGGAAAGGAAATACATCAGAAGACAGAGCATAGAGCTTGGATGGTGATGATAGAACTTTTCTATCTTGAGATGTAGCTATCTATCTAGTGTGCAATTCTCCGCTACATCCTTGCAGATTGCAGGAGTATACTTTCATCTTCCTGGTTCAGATTGTGGTAAATGAATCAGTTGCTGAGGAGAAGTGGAAGAGATCCCTTATCCCAAGTGATACCATCCTGTGTTTATGGAGCCTTCGTCTTTTTGGAAACCAGTTAGGCAAGAAGTAATCCTACATGTGATTTCTATATGAAATATGTAACATTAGCAAACAATAACCTGCTCTCTTAGGAAACTGAAATTTGAAAATTGTTTCTTAAGAAGCAGAGGATGGTCCAAATGCATGGGCTGCTGCACCTGTGTGGGAATTAGCTACTCATGGCTTTGGACTTGCCTAACTCTAGCTGCTCATGGCTTTGGACTTGCCCAACTCTTAGCTGCTCATGGCGTTGGACCTGCCCAACTCCAGCCTCTGGGATCATTTGGAGGGTGAACCAGTGAATAAAAGATCTTTCTCCCTCTCTCTGCCTCTTCTATTCTTTTTGTAACTGTCTTTCAAAGTAAATAAAAATAATAAATAAATTTTATAAAAAGTAATATGATGATTAATGTATTTATACCTGTATGGTATTTTTAAACTAAACTATTAAGTTCCATTAATTTTTAAAATTAAAAATTCAACTATTAAATTCCTTTAATTAATCTAAATATTTTTGAGATTGAATATAAACTGCAGCTAAAGCAGATAGTAAGCTGCAGTTATATCCATAGTTCAGTTCAGTTACCATATCTTTTGTGACTCTCAAGAACAATGAGGATCTTCAGATACACTTATAGAAATTATTAAAAGAAACAAGGAAACAAAACTGATATCAATAATAAAACTGAGATAAATTAGACTTGAGCAGTATCAAGCTTCATTTTCCTAAGATTTCTAAATGTGTATAAAACTGCAGTCTATCATTTGATGTTTTATAAACAAACGAAAAAAATGAATACTAGTCTAATAATGCACTGACTTAAAATTCCAGTAATTTATTTTTGTTTTGTTGTGTTGTGCTTTGCTTTGTTTTAAAAGCAAACTCATATTATAAATATGAGACTCTTCTAGCAGGCAGGGGGAGGAAGATTGGAGGAGTGGGGATGACATGATGAAACAAAAATGTAATACATGCAGAAAACATGTTCCACTTCTTATAAATTAACATAGAAAATGTACATAGACAGAAATTACTAGTTGTGGTAGGATATGGTATCTTAGGGACAGAGTTTTGTAATAACAAGGTACAAAGAATCTTGAGATTAAAAAGTGGTAGGCTAGAGCTAAGTTAAGTGTGCATGGGTTAGGTAGCCTAGGACGATTGAATTTTAACACAAATAAAGAAATGAAAGAATGCACTGTGATCATAGAACATCAATAAGGAAACAACCAGATATGATACAGCTGTATAGGTTATTTTTAGAGTGAAGAGGCTAGAGAATTGATTTGGTGTCTGCATAGAAATGGATAAGTGGTAGGCTAGAGCTAAGTTAAGTGTGCATGGGTTAGGTAGCCTAGGACGATTGAATTTTAACACAAATAAAGAAATGAAAGAATGCACTGTGATCATAGAACATCAATAAGGAAACAACCAGATATGATACAGCTGTATAGGTTATTTTTAGAGTGAAGAGGCTAGAGAATTGATTTGGTGTCTGCATAGAAATGGATACAGCCAAAAATAAAAATTGAAAGTCCATCACAGGCATGTATCATATGATTTTGCTTTGAATTAAGAGGCCCTTTTAGGGAAGAAAATACAGCAATATAAAAGATCTTTGGATTTTCTTATAATGTTAAGTTTTACTAGAACATAATTCATAATGCAACAAAGACTGCAACTGGCTTCAGACTATCCAATGAGTTAGATCAAGGACTCAGAGAGCTCCAGAGATAGGTAGCGTCTACAGAATACTTCAGTATTTTCCTTTTTCTGTGTTCAATAATGATAAGTGGATATGATGGAGTAGGGTAGACTGACTAGAGATTGTTGAGGAGAATTTCATAGAGATGCAGAGGTACGCAAACCAAAGGCTACTCCCATCCTATTGTTTGCTAATATGTCACCCTGGCTGAATAGTTACTAGGCCAATAAATTCCTGGCATGTTCTGCTCTTCAAGTACTATAATAATATATAATATATTTGCAAATTAGCTCTACAGGTAACTGATGAAAACTTGTGGTAAAGATATTACAGTCTGTCCAAGTATAAAATCAGAGTAGTTTTGTTTAAAGATGTTAAATGTTTTTATTTTTAATATTGAAATCCAAAAAATAATCCATTCCATCAAATAAAAAAAATAAATCAACTTGAAGAGGATTTATGGAGCGAAATGTGTGAGTAAAACAGAAACCAATAAGAAACGTTAGAGGAGATTAGTCATCTGAAAGTTACTGATCTGGTTGCATGGGAACAGAAAGATAACTCATTACTTGGTAGCAAATTCCATCAGGTTATATTCTTGGTGAAAGGATTGCAGCAGAACTTCATCATCCTGACGATTGGAATTGGCCTGTTTGGAATATTTAGTTGTTTGGTCACCAGTCGTGGAGATCGGGTCAAAGCCTAGTTGCATTGGTGACTGCAACTTTAGCATGACAGAATCAGGTTGGATTTTTATCCTTTTCTGTTGGATCCTTAGTTGTCCTTTGTGTTCCCACTAAGCAAAGATGTTTTTGCCCTTAGTTTATTAAACTTAGTCTGTGGATAATGTAATTTTAAGATATCTTATCTCAAAAATAAAAAGAAAGAAGAAAGGAGGATGTAACAGAGGGAGGAGGGGAATAGTGCTATGGTCTTAGAAGTGAATCTACAAATCACACTGGACACATTAAAATGAACTAAAATCAAATTTAATAAGCAATAGTAAAACGTAAATCTCTGTGATTTTATTTAAGAATATCTACATAAAATGGGTTTATTTGTTAAGGTCTGCAGATGCATGCCATGTGAATGGTGTGACAATGGGATGTGGGATGGGCGTTCCTTCCCCCAAATGATAAGTAGTCAGAGATTATTACAGTGAACATCCTGCTTAAGACAACTGCAGCTCCTGTTTATAAAATATATGTATATGCCAATTGATGCTTGTGTTGGTTTCCTGAAAGCACACATGAGGGATTTATTGCCTGGGATTGAGTAAAAAGAATGAGGGGAGGGAAAAATCTCAATGAATTAGAAACCTTGGTAGAAAAACAGGACCTCTGAGGGATAACAGAAGCCAAAAGATTTGTGAAATATCCAGGAACGCATTTACATCACCATAGGGCTTTAGCTAATGTAGTACAGGTTTGTTTGTTTGTTTGTTTAAATCCCACTTAACCAGGATGACTTCATAGGAGCTACAGATTCCACCAGTTTTTCTAAGTGATCACAGTCAGTACAGGATAAAAAGTGGGGCGAGTCAAGCACTTCATTTGAAAAATTGGGGATCCCAGCAGCAATTTCAGAGAATCTGTCTGCAGTTGAGCATTTCTAAATGAGAAGCTAATATGTAACTCAACCTCTTGCTCAAATTAGGATAAAGGAGCCCATAAATGATTTTGTTTATAAATCAGCCCTAATATTTTGAGGCAACTCGAAGATAAGAATTTTTTTTCTCTCTTAGTAACCTTCCTCTGTCAGACATTCTAGTAAATTTTACACTTAAGTCTCCCTCTCGCAACCATGACACTTTTAAAGACTCAGCACAGTTATGTTGCTAACCTCTACCCACTGACCAAACTCAAATAAGTAGAAAGTGATCTGAGCTTCTGAGAGTTGAGGCTTTGGCTCCTCAATCTTCCTGCACTGAGTTTGGGTCTCCTGGCTTACGTTTTTCTTTTCTGTGTGTTTCCTGTTTTGATTTTTTTTGTTCCTCAACCTTAATTGTCTCTTCTCTCCAAAGCCCAACTCGGTCATTAGTTTACAGACTTTACAATCTCAGGTTTTTTTGTTTGTTTGTTTGTTTTTGTTTTTGTGTTTCCTATGAACTACTATCTATGTCTTAGAACTGTTTAAAGTATTTAATGAAGCAAAATGATATTGATGAGACATGATAATTAGCACTGCGATTATTACTTTACTCCTGTGGTTTACTGTTGCATTCTAAGGTTTGGAAGTTGTATTGCTGATCCTGCACAAATAAGTCTTATTTTGGGTGGGGAGCATGAAAGCCTTTTGATTGTAAATCTTTTGGGGCATAAATATCTATCTACTGGTCCTTGAAAATACTACCAAAATTATGTATGATTTTCTTTAACAAAAAAATAAATATCCAAGTTGAAGAAGACTATAACCATAACTTTTATTATATCCACTGAAGGTTTTTATGGTAGTTTTCTATAAAGTAGAACACAGTTCTAACAGGATGTGGGAGTATTGGGAAGAGGTTGTGTGGGCCCTGATTCCAAAGCAGGTCATATTTGGCCACAAACAGCCTATCTCTTTGTTCACCAGATTTCTGTATATTCCAGTGTATCAATGTTGGGAAACATGAAAGTGCCAACAAAAGATGTTTTTTGCTAATTATTGGTTCATATATATGTGTGTGTGTATATATAGACGTATATATACATATATGCGTGTATGTGTATACATATATGTATATATACACACGAATATGTGCACACATTGACTTTAATAGTAATTTTTTCCAACTGATGAAACCTTTAAAGAGAAAATATGTTTCACTAAGATTAGGAGGATCTGAGCTTTCACTATACTTTGAGAAAGATGGCATTAGCTGCCTTTTACTTGTTAAAACTTGATTGTACTTGCAAATTACAAGCAAACAAGATAACATTGTTGAGAATAATTATAAACTACTTCTTAAAGTAAAGATAGTTCTCTGGTCAATATAATAATGAAAAGCTTAGTATTAGGGTTAATACATAAGTAATAGTATGATCCATAATTTCAATACTTACCAGACACACTGAAATTTTAGAAGAAACTTGATAAATGCTCATTAAAATGAAGATCTATCTTGTGAAGATACTCTAAGTATGCTAAATGGGAAATGATGATATGAGATTAACTTTTAAATTTACATATAGTTTCAAAATAATTATTCTGAAAATAGCCTGGGTTGTCTCAGAAAGAATTTGGAGCAATTGTGGAGACAAAAGTCTAACTTGCATCGATTACATATTGTATATTTTTCAAAGCATCATGTGAACAGTGAAGTGAAGGTTCATTGCTTCTCATAGAAGTCAACTCATCTTTATGTATAAAAATTGTGACTACTTTAATCTACAGTGGAATTTTGTATTGATCATTGTGTAATTGGTGCATATTCCAGAATATCATTAATGCTGCCTTAACTTGTAGTCAGGTATGGTATTTCACTGTTTGCATTTCCACATTCTATATCCCTCTGTTTAGGGTACATGTGTCTATATCTTTTGTTTTTATTTAAACATTCTTCTATGGATGAATAACTACAATCTTTATAAACAGTAAAGACAGACAAAAAATAACATCATACATATTTATCACCAATAGGAGGTGGCACAGGCCAAAGTAATAATAGATGTTAGATGGGAAATGTATCGAATTAACGCATTGTGCAATCCAAAAGTCTATGCAAAGTTCCCTTTATCATAATGCTACAGGAAGCAAGCAATCATAGCCTCGAAGTGCTAGTTATTTTTGGATACCTAAAGGGCAAGGTAACCTTTACATCGATGCAACCTACTGAGATTACAAGGAAATTTTAATATATTTATATAATTTTCTTTGTAATGATGGTATAACAGTACACTTTTTTATAAAATTATTTATAAGGTAAAGGATCAGGGCAAAACGTGTCATTTTCTGCTGCAAAAAACTATTGGAAATAAACAACATTATGAAGCATTATTTGTAAAAACAAGTCTATACACAAAAAAATCTGAATCATTGATGATGATTATAAAAGTGATTCACATAATCTCATTGAATATCAGAAATGTCTACAATAAAATCAGTTAAAGCTCAAATAAGGTAGTTACAGATACATAGGGGTATTTTATCCAGTGGGGAGTAAACATAAGAAAACGTAAATCCTGAAGTTGTAGTAGAAGTGAGGGCTGCTTAAAATCCATCCTGTTACAGCCTTTGGTAGCTGTCCCTCTGTATCCCTGCATTGAGTATCTAAGAATTTAACCAATCACGGAAAAGAAAAATCACTGTGGAAAAGTAAAATCAATATTGAATATAAGCAGACTCTTATTGTTCAGTAAACAATACAGTACAACAGCTATCTTCATAATGTTTACATTGGTATTGGATATAATAATACGCCTAGTTATGATTTAAAGTATGAAGAAGGATATACTTGGGTTATGGGCAAACACTACACCATTGTAAGTAAGGAACCAGAGAACTAATTAATTTTGTTATCTGTGGATTGCTCTGAAGCCCGTCATGAATAGATACCAAATGAAAGCAAAACATCATTTTTTAATGGGATTGAAAGATATATGTGATATTTGCATATCCTAAGTACCAGTCATGGCAGGAGCAGAAGAATTGGCATAGGTGGTTTCTGTTCATTGGAGATCCTAAAGATATGCCAAAGATAAGCTGAGCTTGGCTTCATTCAGTTGTCATTGCGTTCTAGAATTAGGACCATTTTCTTTAAAACCAGACATCTGTGTTTCAAGTGCATTCAATATTTAACTTACCCTTTATTAAACTCAGAATGCACTGGTATGTAAACCAGAAATCCTGATGTATGCGGGAGAATTCTCTATAGCGATTAGAATTTTTATACCCTTCAAGAGCTAGCTACTCTCATTCCAGAGAATTCTGGCACAAGAGCAAAATTCCACTTCATTTGACTTATTTGCCATCTTGCCCTCTTAATTTCAATCTCTACATCTTGTCTTGTGTTGTTAACTCTAGAAGGACTCTTAGTAAAATCCACAGACAATGCAGCAGATATAGAAAGACAGTAGACAAATTAATGTATCTGATACAAAGTTAAGCATTGCAAGGATGAATGAATATGGCTTCTCAAAAGTAACCTTGAGGGGCTGATACTGAGGCCCAGTAGGCTAAGCTGCAATACTGGCATCCCATATGTGGGCTGAGTCAAGTCCCAGCTATTTCACTTTTGATGCCACTCACCATTTATTGCCTGGAAAAGCAGCAGAGAATGGTTCAAGTCCTTGGGCCCCTGCACTCATGTGGGAAACCTTTAAGAAGCTCCTGGCTTCCAGGTTTGGATGTAGTTGGTTCTGGCCACTTCAGCCCCTTGAGGAGCAAAACAGCGGGTAGAAAATATCCCTCTCTTTCTCTCTCCCTCTCTCCTCCTCTCTGTACATATTCCATGCAAATAAAGATATGATAATTAAATAAATCTTGAAAAACAGCATCAAGAAGTGTATTTAGCTCCTAGGTTTTTTTCCTAGAGACATATTTCTCCATAGATTTAGTTACTTGCTAGAAACTGTAGTATAAAAATATTAAATAAAAAATTCCAAAAAGAAATAGTTCATAAGTTTTAAATTTGGGCTGGATAATATTTTGTTATCATTGTTGTATTTGTTAGTAGCTATTGTTGCTAACATATTACTTCACCTAATGTTAAAAGCCTTATCATAGGCCACATACATATGTACAAGGAAGCAGGAAATGTGTGTAAGGTCTGATGCTACCCATATTACCATTCATGCGTGGATCGTGGAGCATGTCCTTGTGGATAAGGGAATGCTGGTCTACCCATATTGCAGAAAGACAGACATTCTTCGGAGCAATTTGACAGTTCTTCCTCAAAATCAACTCATATCTCAGACTGTTTCTGTCACTTCTATGCCAAAACTCCTCTTAGAATATTGTTTTTGTTTTTGGCTTGTGTAGAAATTGATTAAGCAAACTGCATCCATTTGAGGTTCTTCACATTAAAACATTTCAAAAATATTCTTTCCCTTTCTGGTCCTTGAAAGGATTAGTTGTGAATAACATTAGCCTCAGCCACATAGACACATAGTTATTACTTACTGTACTTACCAATTAACGAAAAATGTATACTTTTCTAAAAACATACAGTTGAAGATTTTTAAAATGTATGGAAATGTGCAAGTAGTGTATATACATACTATGAAGTATATATGTTAAGTTTCTATAAAATTAACTAAAATTAAACAAAACTTTTTGGAGGATGAGAAACACTACTGAGACAGTGACTCAGAAATATGGCTAGTCTTGGGGGATATCTGAAGGTGATGACCAGTCAGTCAAGGAAAGGAATGATTATGAGATCATTAACACACACATGCACGCACATGCACACATACATATACCTGCATGACTGAAACATAGAAATGTAGAGGTAAAGAATTATTTGAAGGAATGCCAGCATCTGCATTTTGGTCTTTAGCAAATGCAATCCATTTATTAATTGTATCAGTGTAAATCATTGTTTTAATGGTCTATAATACTTATAAATTTTGTCATTCAGAGGTTGTGAAACATTTGGAATACCATATTCAATCTGGAGTTCACTTCTAGTTTATTGTGCCTCTTGCTTTCCACTCCCTTATCTGAGTCCTCCAGATGCCACGACTGAATCATGCTCCTTTTGTTATTCTGAAAATATACAGTAATTATGGAATGCTGGATATTAATGTAGTTCATCATGCAAGCATGTGTTATTCACTCATCCATGTATCTATTTATAAATTGCAGTAGAAGGCCGATCTAATTAGAACAGACATCAAGAAAAAAATTAGAAAGCAGAAGAAAGAAAGAATCCAGAGTTTTGGTCCCTTAAACTGTCCCCCCCTTGAGGTAGTGTCTTAGGCACTTAGGCAGCAATTGTATTTTGGTTACAAAAAAAGTGTGGAGGGAAAGGTATGGACAACTCCTGTGCTGTGAGGCCACGATTTGATGGATGTGATGTTTTGCTGAGTGATGTAAGCCCTGTACAAAATAAAATAGTTAAAATCTTAGGGGCCCAACACAGTAACATAACAGCTAAAGTTCTCACCTTGCATGTGCTGGAATCCCGTATGGGTGCCGGTTCTAACCATGATGGCCCCACTTCCCATCCAGCTCCCTGTTTGTGGCCTGGGAAAGCAGTGGAGGATGACCCAAAGCCTTGGGACCCTGCACCCGTATGGGGGACCCAGACAAAGCTCCTGGCTCCTGGCTTCAGATCAGTTCAGCCCTGCCCATTGTGGCCACTGGGGGAGTGAATCAATGGATGGAAGATCTTCCTCTCTATGTCTCCTCCTCTCTGTATATCTAACTTTCCAATAAAAATAAAATAAATCTTTTTTTAAAAAGTTAAAATCTCAGACTTTAATAATTGGCTCCTAACCATTTCAAGCTTATCGTAATTACTGCAAATACCAAAGAAAAAGTGATATGGAGATCATTTCAAAAGAAAATGAGACAACTGCCAAACCCTCTGAGGATTCCTTCAATTGCAGCATCCTCAGACTCCCAGCTTACAAATGAGGATGAAGCAACCAGGACTATTAGGCAATACTTGATTAATTATACTTAGCAGCTATGACCAAGATAAGAGTCAGTACTCTCAGATCTCACATGGACAACTTCATTGGACTTCTTCATCTCTGGGATTTTGAAGAAAGAAGTCAGGAGTTCTGAGCTCACAGAAAGAGTCTGCCCTATTTTTGGAAAGTTGCTCTGTTTCTCTGTCCTAGCTCTGCAGTCTGGTTCTAAGTCTAGCCTTTGCCAATCACTTTGCCCTAGCCATTGAGGATAAGCTTGTCACCAAATAACTGGAGTGCTCTCATGAAGAAAAGTATGCGGTGTTCTAAAGAGGCTGCCCAAGGAAAGAAGCTGGCAAGAAATGGCTCTCCCCTGGGATATGCAGTAAGAAGTTCAAATAGTGTACACAACCACAGGGATTGAAACAAATCAGTATTCAGTATACAACTGCAACTGAAACCTACTTTCAGAACTTAACTATTTGTTAGAAAAGGTGTGGGGAGAACACTATTATAGGTTTCCTTTCTTCCTTTAAGCACAGTTTTTTTTTAATCTGTTAAATTGAATATGTTCCCTTACAAGATTGTCAGCACATCTTTAAAAAATTCATTTTATTGTGAAATAATTATAGGTTTACAGAATATGGCAAAAAATGAAACAATAGTCCCTTATACTACATATAAGGGACTATTCTATACTTATATTTACTTATAATCTTTACAATATGGTAGCATCTTACCAAATTATCATATGTTATCAAAAAGGTAATATATAAGGAGGATGAGTACATTCTCTTCAACAGATGGCTATTTTTTCCTCACATGCTCCAAGTCTTAGAACAGAGACACTTAGATTCTGAAGGTCACTAAACATGGTCTACCTACATTCAGTATAAACTGAAACATGATTTGTAGACCCTGGAGATTTATTGCAATAAACGTGTTTGTGAGCAATTATTTAGATAATGCCTTTCAAATATCTTAAATGACCTCATTATTCATGGTTCAGGATTGTTTTGGGATTTTCCTTGTCTGGAAGCTTTAATTGTATCATGTATGTCGTTTCATTTCTTTTTAAATTTTGAGTCTTTTTTTGCTTTTATTATTAGTATAATTTTATAATACACTTCCATAGGTACTGGAATTTTCCTTACTCCTTCCACAAGTTCCCTCCCCCAGTGTAGGCCCAGTCTGTAGAATCCAAAGAAGAGAAACTTGATAGTGACAATTTTTTTAGTCAGATTACATATTTTAAAGTTTTACTTTAGCTATTGAAATATAGAGTTAGGGAGAAAATGGGAGAGGCAGAGAGAGATATTCCATCTACTTGCTCACTCATCAGATGGCAACAATGCCCAGGCAGGGAGGGCCACGCTGAAGCTAAGAGCCAGGAGCGGCATCCAGGTCTGCCACATGGGTGCAGAGGCCCAGGCACTTATGCCATCTTCTGTTCCTTTTTTTAAGGCACATTAGCAAGGAGCTGAATGAGGAGGGGAGTAGCTGGTAATTCAACTAGCACCCTTATGAGTTGCTAGCACATGGTTTACTCCCTACACCATGGCACTAGCTCCCTGATTATTTGTTGAATGTAGATGTCAGTTTAAACTAATTAAGGCCTAATCAAATGCATACTACTTGAAAATAAGATGAATCAATCATAATAAACTTAATATATACAAGCCAATATTGAAAAGTTACTATGGTGATGTATTCATTGGAGTAATGAACTATTGGAAACTTCTTAAGTTAATGGAATGCATCATCCATTTTTTTTCCCCATATGTTTGAGTGTGCCATTCTCTCTATCGGATATACTTTCTTCACTAGGTTAATTACTGAACTCACTGTAAGGTTCATTTGAAAAATGCAATTCTGAAGAGCTTACAAATTCAAAACAGGGGTGCTTTATATTTATTCTTCTCTTTTATTTTCCCAATCATATAAAATTTCCCTCACTTTTAATCTATTACTTTATATTATTACAATCTGACAAAATAGAAGCATCTGAGGACAAGGTCTGCATTATGTTTATTATTTTGCAGTGTAGCAAGCTGTACTAAGATTGTGAGCTTTGTGCTTGCTGAATGACATTGAAGTCGATTCCTCACTTATTAAAAGTTTATTTTAATTTTAGTTGGAAAGTAGACAGGGAGAGAGAAAGTAAAAGTAGACTCAGAGGGAGGGAGTGAGGGAGAGTAGGGGAATGAGAGAGATTGAGGAAGGAAGGGGCTGTGAGAGAGAAAGGAGAAAGAGAGAGGGAGGAAGGGACTTAGGGAGTGAGAGAGAGACTAAAAAAGCTAAAGTGAAGGTGAGAAAAAAACATGGAAGGTGGAAGGCAGTGATACTGGGCGTGGAAACAGAGAGAGAGAGAGATCTATTTGCTGCTATGCTCGAAAAATGTCAGCAACATCCAGATCTGGTTTTGGTTGAAGCCTAAGACTAGAATTCCATCTAGGTCTGCCAAGCAGGTAGCAGACAGCAGTTCCTTGAGCCATCATCTGCTACCCTCCAGAGTGCGCAGTAGCTGGATGGGAGATGAGAAGCAGAGGAGCCAGAGGCACACAGACTGGGAACACACATTCTGAAACGGCATTTGTGCTGCACCAAAGGTCTGTGCTTAGGGCCTTAACTTTTGGTCAGACATTTGACTACGAATGGAAATAATGTGAAACAGTCCTTGAGATCAACTTCAGCGTGATGCATCTACACTTGTTTGCTTCTTTTTGCATCTACTTTACTTTGCATATTTAAGTATGCAATCTTTTTGAAGAAAAACAGTAAAGAAGAGTGATAAAGAATGCTATGCTTGTTTATTCTTCTACTAGAGTAGTAAGAGAATATAGTATAGCATCATCCATCAATTTTCAAGATGGTTTTAGAATTCGCTGGGATTTGAGCAGGATCTGTGCGGTATTTAGCAGCTCCTGTATCAGCGAAGCTGCTGGTTCTTTTTCAGCGTTAGAACCCACTTTCACATCCTGAGTGAACACAAACAGCTGCTCCTGATGCTTTGCCTTGTTTGTCAGTATTTGAAAGGTTCTTGTGACAGTATCACAGTGTGAATATAAAACATGGTGATCCCTGTCATGCAGTGCACATCCAATAAATGCATCAGTGTTGCTGAATGTGTAAAATAGGGCAGTGGACCTATATTTGTATGAAAGACAAACGATTCAGGCTTTGGGAATCTGCAGAGATCCGTCCCCCAAACTGAGGAGCTAGTTAAGGATCTACACAGTAGCACCTTTGCAAAGAGGCTCCAGCTGATACTACACTTTCAGCCATTAGTACAAAATCATCATAGTACTGCTACTTCATCCTTGCTGAGAAAACTAATCGCAGGAACTAATTTTATTGAGACAAACTTCACTGTGCAGAAATAAAATATTGAGCCAAGTTTATGAGGGCAGAAATCGGGAGACCGGTACCCTTGGGATACACTGGTGCAGCCATTAGTATTCCTTCCATCATTTAATGGGACTTAAATTTTAAAGAATGCATGCTTTGCAATCCTACCATGCCTCCAGCACCCAAAATTAAAGCTCATGGAGGGTCAGCTACTCTACAAGACAGTAAATATGGGTTTGCAGTGTGTAAGGTTTTGAGAAATCATTTCTGTAAATCAGAACACTGTGGTGCACAGAACTGAAATACAAATTGGGTTTTTTTTTTTCTTCTACACGTAGGATTTTTTTTACTCTTTTGTGAATTTATTGCCTTTAAATTTTGCCATAGACTCAGAAACTGAACTCCCATATTTATCCATAGAACATGGTGATAATCTCAACTCTGTCTTCCGAGATATATTGTATGCTGCTCTCTACAAAAGGAAGGCAATGCATTACTTTTCTTATGCTAGTTAGGTTTGGATCTTTCTGGTCTATACAATGTCAGTAACTATGAATTGTACTGAAGCCTGCTGCATTATTTTGAGACAGGTCTGTACACTTGGGATTTTGCTTCGAAGACAGCATTTTTTTTTTACTTGGGTACCAAGCCTGAATTTTTCATAACTGTACAAATAAAGCCCAGTACAACAGCCATGGAGAATGGCATTATTGTAGCAGGAATAGAACACAGAAGCAATAATAGTAATTCCTTTAAAATTTTAGCAAGTATCAGTAAAAATTATTTATTCTTTTCATCTATCTATATTTTCAAAATTTATCTTCCAGTTTCAAAATAGCTCATGCCTAATAGCACAAGGACAAATAAGGGGTATGAAGTATCTGCTGCTGTGAGGGCTGAGTGTGTGGTGGGCAGGGATGGGCTGAACAGCAGCATCTACTGGTTTGTACATGAGATGGGGCTGGTGACAGAACTGACCAGGCAACTGCAGCCACCAGTGTGTAGGCTGGTTTGGGTAATGGACTGAGTCAGAGTCTGCACTGGATGACACACCAAGAGTCAGATCTGGGGTCACTTCTGGCAAGGTTTCTTTGGGGAGCCCCCAACTGGACTAAGGGAGTCAGAACTCCAACCACAAGGAAAATCACAGGATCTATGGTCTGACCAGGAAGTGCCATGTCAGAACTGGGTCTCCACAGTGGTGGAAATCTGTCCAGTGATTGGTGCTTTTTCAAATTATTTGTGGGCCTTTATTTTAAATCTGATTCTGATGAACACATTTTGGCTAAACTATAGAAATGTCACACGGTTTATTTTCATCCATTTTGTAGCTTTTGGATTCTATGGCTCTACCTGGCTTCTTGAGTTACGTAGGAGGAAAACAGTGCAAAGAGTTCATTTTCCTCACTTAGGAGAGTGCCGCTCTAGGAGTTGGTAAAACCTGCAAACTTTCACTCTGGAGAGACTGTTGCTGCAGCTGAGTCAGACAGCTTGCTCTTCGGGCGTTGTAACAGAATGGCTGTATGTACACAGACAGCTCTATGAAGCAGAAACATTAGGGTTTTTACAGTGAGTTAAATGGACCATAGCCATAATTCAAGTTCTGATACTTTAGAATTCTTGGCAGTATTCTGGTTTCCGCTTCTTGTTACATGTTTGTAGGGAAAAGTGGGGTTTGTTTGTTTGTTTGTTTGTTTTACTTGGGAAACAAACTGCCATCAAGATTTTGTCCTTCCCTCTTAGTGATTAGTTTCCTCCTATAAGATACCATCCATTTCATTCATTTTAGCCTCTTGTTTCAAATTAAGAATGCTAATTACACACTGTATAATAAATGGCATCAAGACAAGTGAGTGTAAGGGTATCATGACCACTTTAGCACCCTTAATAGGCACGAGGTAAAGAAGTAAAAGAGATTTATGTTGTAGTGCAATGATTTAAATCTCCATCTGCTATGTGGGCATCCCATGTGAGTGCCAGTTGGAGCCTCGGCTGCTCTGCTTCCAATCCATCTCCTTGCTAATGTTTCTGGAAAGGCAGCAGCAGATGGGTCAAGTGGTACTTGGGTCCCTGACACTCACCTGGGCGACCAAAATGGAATGCGTTCTAAACTCCTGGCTTCAGCCTGGCTCATCCCTGACCACTGCACATTGCTACCATTGGGGACTAAACCAATATGGAGAGCAGTTCTCTCTCTCTCTCTCTTTTTCTCTCTTTCTCCATCCTCCTCCTCTTTTCCTTCTCCTCCATCCCCTTTGCATTTCAAATAAATGCATAAGTTTGTAAAAAAGGATAGTCCTTATGCTGTTCCCAGGACTGTTTCTCAGTGACACAGCTAGGGTATAAGCATGATATAATTGCAAGTCAGTCACATGTTGAAACGTTCAAGATGATTTATAGCCAGCATCTTACTCACTCTTTACAGTTAGCCAATGAAAATAATTGCAGGAGGAAATTAAGTTTCAGTTTGTGTAATTGACTGTCTTGGATTTGTTAACAAGTGGCAAAAACCAAGTCTGAATCTAAATTGTTTGTCTTCCACCCCAAGCCTTCATTTTGTGAAATCATCATATGTTGTATATTGCAAGTTCCATTGGAAACATATGAAAGTCAACATGGAACAATAAAGCCTATTAAAAATATTGCCCAATTGGAAGCCTTTTTACAATCCTTATTATAACAAAGTAAGCTTATATTTTAGCAAAAATATTTTAACAAATAATATATATATAAACCAAAATGAGACATTACTAATAATCATTTATGAAGTCTTACTTTTCCACAGATACTATACTAAGCATTCCATGTGTTTTTCTGTACCTTGTCACTCAACCTTGAGAGACAAGAATTTTCTGTATTTTGTGGTATTGAAGCTTTTTTCTTCAAGTCAACAAATATTTAAGGAATATATTTTATGTGATAATTATTGGATGTATACAAGTGAAGGGAACAGGCACATATCAGAAAGAGTGATATGATTTCTTTTTAAGATTTATTTATTTTCATTGGAAAGGTGGATATACAGAGAGGAGGAGAGACAGAGAGGAAGATCTTCCATCTGATGGTTCACTCCCCAGGTGACTGTAATGGCTGGAGCTGAGCCAATCCAAAGCCAGGGGCCAGGAGCTCTTCTGGGTCTCCCACACGGGTGCAGGGTCCCAAGGCTTTGGGCCATCCTTGACTGCTGTCTCAGGCCACAAGCAGGGAGCTGGATGGGAAGGAGGGCTGTCGGGATTAGAACCGGTGACCCTATGGGATCCCGGGCGTGTGCAAGGTGAGAACCTTAACCACTACGCTATTGTGCAGGGCCCAAGTGATATGATTTTGAATAATTTTGCATCCCCTTCAGTGTGGGTGAAAAAATATGAAACTTAACCTGGAATCTGAAGGACTATTTGAGGAACAACATGGAGATAGAACTAAACAGAACTGATTTAATGCATAAGGAGGAGATTGTTATAGGAAGAAATTGAAGCCCTGGGTATTGCTGGGATTATATGGCGTTTTGTAGATCAGTAAAGAAATTTAGATATTTTTGATTTGACATCATTAATGCCTTAAAACAGAAGAGCACATTACTTAAATTTTGAAAGTTTAACACTCTGGATAATGTGTATTAACTAAATAATGTCCGAGAAAGAAGGTTCCTCTAGTGATCAAAGCACTCTATCGTGGTGCTTGTATATGTGGATGTTAGCGAAAGAAAGGGAAAGAAAAATAGGAGGAAAGCATACGTAGGATTCTAGTCATTGAATGTCTGATGAGGCAAAGGAAAAACAGTTAAAAAAATTAATGCCTATGTTTTTGGTTTGATTACTGGTAGCAAAATGCTCCCTATTCTGACATGAGGGGAAACTCCAAGTCATTTGATTGGGAATGATAAGAGTTCTATTTTAGTTTGCCAATTTGGAAATCCCCAAATTTTCCAGATTACCGAAATTGTTGTTTCAGACTTTATTTCACTTTGTCTCATAGTCTAATGGGGGAAAAATAGAAATAGAACATTAATTTTATCAAACATAACATGAAATACAAATATACTAATAAGGCGCATTTCTTGCTTTAATTAGAGCTTTATGTAATACCACTATAATGGACATTTTAAACATGATAAAAAAAATAGCTTTGCCCTTTTAGAATAAGAATAAAAGAAGTGAGTATAATATATGGCAAGAACTTATGTTATGGAGCTGCTGACTTATAAGTGATTTTATTTCTAATTAGAAATACTCATTAGAGAGACCAACACAGTAGCCTAGCAGCTAATGTCCTCACCTTGTATGCTCTAGGATCCCATATTGGCATTGGTTCTAGTCCCAGCGGCCTGGCTTTCCATCCAGCTCCCTGCTTGTTGCTTGAGAAAGCAGTCGAGGATGGAACAAAGCCTTTGGATCCTGCACCCCTGTGGGAGACCGAGAAGAGGCTCATGGCTGCTGCTTTCGGATTGGCTCAGCTCTGGCCATTGCTGATAATTGGGGAATGAATCATCAGACAGAAGATATTCCTCTCTGTCTCTTCTCTCTGTATATCTGACCTCCCAATAAAATTAATTTAAAAAAATGCTCTTTAGCAAAAAGTTACAGGAAAATGAGGAAAAACAGAAAGATGGGCAACTGGAGTTTTTCTTATCCTGTCATCATAAAACTAACCGTCTTGTGTCTTGCTTTAATGTCAATATGAAAGTATGCTTTTAATACATAATTAGCTAAATCCTGTAATTCTGCCTGTCCTAATTAAGAAGACTTACCTTTCACTTAATATTCATGTGATTGCTAATCAACTATTAAACTAAAATGAGAGGCTCACAAATATCATTCTCCCATAACATAATGACAGGAAATGCCTTTAAGTGGAAAATTAGCAGCTTCAGAATGAAAAATCAGTATATATGCCAACACCAACCAAGCTCGTTGGCCTAATTGTGCTGAAGGGATTTTGGTACGATTTTTGAAGGGAGAAAATTGAAAATGCAAGAATTTTAAGACACATACAGTAATCAGAATTACAAACATCCCAGTGAATTGAAGAAACTCTTCATTTAAGCAGAGGTGATTTGATTCTTAATTTTAGTGATTTTTTTTGACATAGGTAAAACCCTTTTGGATTGTCCAGTCCTGATTGTTAAACTGTCCACACAGATAAAAGTGATGCATTTACTTCCAATTCCATTTCTATTTAAGACAAATCAGCAGGAAACAGAGCATGTTTACGACTAGGAAGATATCGTTTTTGTGTGCTCTGATCTAGGGAGATCCTCGCAATGTTCGTAGTGCATTGTGGCCGTTCTGGTGGTTGATCCCTGAAGCACCTTTGTAAAATGATGACCTCAGCTATCTTTTGTCACCTTCATTCACATCATTTCAATATGTTTTGGTAGCAGCCGACATAGGTCAGATATAGCTCAAGGCCAAAGGGACTGATGTTAAATTGGAAACCACTTAGAAAATATTGCATATGTACGTCCATATGTATACACACACGCACAGAACTGCACAGCTTGTCTTGTTCCTACTATTGCCTTCCTAGAAATCATATGTATGTCACTGACTGTAAGACTGTAATTTTCTTTTTTGACTCTTTGAGCAGAAATCTTCACAAGAATTGTTTTAAATTTAATTTTTCATTGAACTATATGAATGCATGGCTTGAGGATCTGTATCAAGTTGAGTATACCAGGTACCCACAACCCAGACCAAGAGATGGATCATTTTAGTGTCTCAGAAACCCATCTTATAATCCCTTTCAGTTATCGATATCCTTTCCTCAAATGTTACCTCTACCCTCACTTCTGACACCAGAGATAAGCTTAGTTTCTCCTGTGTTTTTTTTTTTTTTTTAGTTATGGATCCAGTCAGACAATATGTATTGTTTTCAGCTTACTTTTTCTTCCTCACTATGTTTCCTAGATCCATTCTTAATGTTTAATGATGTTCTTCACATTTGTTTCACTTTCCTTTAAATCTTATGCATTGGTATGAATGCTTTCTAGACCGGTCATGCTAATTTATACTCAATTTCAGTTTTCTTTTACTCTCACCAATATTGAGAAATTGTCAATGCTATAAAAATACTGATCTGATGGGAAAAACACATGGCATGAACCTATTTATTTGATATTTATTTTCTTCTTACTCTTTTTATTAATTCCCTATAAATGTTATGTTCTTTCTATTATGAGAGCATTTCGTTAATAATTTTGTATGAATTCATGGATTGATTATCTATCTGTGTATTTATTGAGTATCTAGTTAATGTCAGACAATCTGCAGGCCACTGGAGATAAAATATTTTCCAGGCAGGGTTTCTGTGTGAAGCTGACATTAGCCCTTTGTTAGCTTAGATGCTTGCGATTAGGAACCTGAGATATGTTTATTATAATCACACATCTCTTTATTCAGATCCTGGCTGCTTATGAGTTAAACATAGAGTATTTCAGCCAGTTTAATCATACAAAGTGAATGATCTCAGCATATATAGCATCGTCCGTGGCAAATGAGGTTGATAAATCAAATGATTGCGTTGTTATAGGACTGAACATGCACGAGTTCTCTATCTGTTTCTTTAGTAGTCGGAGCTGAACTGTCCAAAGCCACAAGCCAGGAGTCTCTTCTGGGTCACCCATGCAGGTCAGGGCCCCAAAACTTTGGATAATGCTCTGCTGTTTTCCCAGACCATAAATATGGAGCTGGATGGGAAGTGGAGCAGTTAGGACACAAGCTAACACCCATGTAGGATTCGGCACTTGCAGGTAGAGGATTAGTTATTTAAGCCACCACACTGTCCTCAAGATCACTTCTTTAAAAGGTAGTTGAAAGTCAGGGTGATATGAAGAAAGGGAGAAGGACAAACACACACACACACACACACACAGAGAGAGAGAGAGAGAGAGAGAGAGAGAGAGAGACCGATCTTTCATCCAGGGGACTTTAGCAGTCAGGTCAGAGTCTGGAGCCATGAACTGCACCTGGGACTCCCTTCTCCCAAGGGTTGGTATAGGCCCAGACACTCAGGCTGTCATCAGCTGTCATCCCTCTTGACAGTCAGTGTTCCTGAGACAGCAGCAAGAGCTGATTCTCTGCATCTTGCTCATTGCCACCCACAAGTGCTACTCACCTGGAGTTCTGTCCTTCTGATTCCAGCCTGGCCCAGACAAGGCTGTCGCCACCTCTTAGCGAGTGAACCTCCAGACTGGAAGTCTCACTCCCGTGCTTTGTCTGTCATTCTACATTTTAACTAAACAGAATAAAATATAATATTTTTTATAATCTTTAAAGTTTGAGTTACATATGAAGAATCAGTTTTAGATATCTGATATGTGGCATTATTACAGTAGATAATAATAATAATAATATTCCATGTACTTACAATGTGTTGAGACAGTAGACATAAATGTTCTCACCACACAGAATAACTTTGTTATCATGTGAAGTGATATATCTGTTAATTGATATGTGGTCATTATATAATATGTATATATTTGATACATGCAACAAAATCTAAAGTAGTGAGCAGACATTTGGCCTGACAGGTGTTTTCTAATTGAAAGATATGATCCTTTATCTCTGAGTGCTCGGTTTCAACTGCAGGCATGCATGCTCTTCTCCAGCCTCTTGCTTGCTTGTAATACATGCTCTTAGAGGTATCAGACCAAACTAGCTGAGTCCCTGCCTTGCACAGGGAGTTTGTGATTGAATTTGTTGTACCCAGATTCAGCCTGATCCAATCCCAGCTAGGGAAAGAATCAGCAAATGGGAACTTTCTTTTTTTATCTTTACGTTTCTTGGTCTCTCTTTCTCTCTCTGTCTCCCTATGTTTTATTTGTATTGTGTGTGTATGTATGTATGAATATATGTATATATGTATATACCTACCTTTCTACCTACCTACCTACTAAAGAAATACAAGAATTTTACTCTAAAAAAATGCAACTTTTATTTATAGGTTATATATCTCAGTAAAACTGGAAAAATTGCCATATTCTCTTTGAAGATAACTTGAGCTTCACTTGGTAATTTATTTGAGGCCAAAAGGAAATAGAAGCCTTAGTTAAATAGCTTGAGAATTTTTTCTTGGTCTGTCAGGCAACTTTGCATGAAGAATCAGAAAAGCTGAAAAAAATAATTTTTTTAAAAGATTATTTTTTTGGAAAGTCAGACATACAGAGAGGAGGAGAGGCAGAGAGGAAGATCTATCTGCTGGTTCACTCTCTAAGTAACCACAATGGCCAGAGCTGAGCTGATATGAATCCAGGATCCTGAAGCCTCTTCTGGGCCTCCCATGTCGGTGCACAGGCCCAAGGATTTGGGGTGTCCTTGAATGCTTTCCCAGGACTCAGCGAGCTGAATGGGAAGCAGGGCCACCGGGAAACAAACTGGCGCCCATATGGGAACCCGGAGGGGACTGGCCACTAATTTACCTCGTAGGGCCCCATAAAATATTTTGTGGCACAAATTTTCTCAAATTCTTGATGTTTCTCCCTCTGATATGTAATTAGGGATATGATATATTTTCTTATTATTGTATAATATTAGAACCAAATTGATATTTCAGGGTCTGAATATCTGAAAAATAAGTTAAAGGTTCCTCATGATTTGAGAAAAATCTGACCAATTTACAGTTGAAAAAACCTTATCTTTATTCTTGCTATTTTGTAAGCAGCTTAGTTCATTTGTGTCACTATAAATATATCTGAGATTGGCAGTTTATTAATAAAATAAGCATAGAAAATCAAGGCATTGACACTGCGTTTGATGTGATATTTTAAATGCTGTGTGATGACATGAAAGAAAGCAAGGAAGAAAAAGAGCCCAGCCAGGTATCTCCAGCTCTGTTACACAGCTAATAATTTCATTTATTAGGGCTGTTACCTCAGGTTTAATCACTTCCTCAAGGTGGTGCTTGTTATGACAGTAACACTGGGAGGTAGATTTCAAGGTTGTATTTGCAAGGAGATATTCAGACATATACGACTGTAATATACTCATATCCAATATATGACTATAATTAGGGAAAGGGAAATAAGCTTTTATTTTTCAAACAGAAAAAACAATTTCTTCAATTAAGAGTGCTGATCTGATAAAGCAGTATTTATTTGTGGCTTTTATAAATCTTATTCATTCATATTTTTAATCATGAATTTAAAAAAATATCTGTTAATCGTATGAATATGATAAGTAATGGATTTATATTTTATAAATTTTGGAAATATTTTATTCATTGTCAAAAATGAGATTTATTATTTAAAACTCAGACTATTGAAAATGATGAAATATAAATGAAAGTTTCCTCTCCATCCTGGATTCTCCTTTCTTTATATATAGCTGTTATGGATTACATAGGATATGCCTATCTAAGAAACATACTTCATATCTTACTGTTCTAAATTTTTCTACTTTAATGTATCAGTACATGATGTGTACTTTTCCATATCAAATCAAGTTGACATTACAGTCCTGTAAAAATGCTATTTTGAATTCAGTTTACAAATGCATTCGTTAATAAGTTACTCAAATACTGAAGGGCTTATAGAATTTCCCCAGTCTTTTTGGTTTACTAATTTAAACTCTGACATAAGAAGCATACATCGATACAAATACATTTTAAGCTAAACATCTGCAAAAACACCTGACTGAAGTCAAGCACGTCTGACATTTTGACATTTCCTTCCAGACTATTCTAACTTATATTCACTGTATCAGGAGTGCCAGTGTTCATTATCTTATAACCTAATGAGCACTGTGTACTATCTGTACTGTTTCAATCATTTGCAAAAGTGTTATTGTATTGATTTTGTGAGTATTTTCTTCATTCAAGAAAACCCAACGTTTTTTAATGATTGTTGATCATTTGTGTCACTTCTTATGTACTTGTCAACTGTTCAATCTTAGGTATGACTGTGATTTGTTATTCATTTATTTGAATTTGTATATTATTTAACTCTTACGAGCTGAAACTTTTCTTCAGCTATTATCTGCTAGAATATTGCTTTAGGTATGTTTACCCTCACATGTTATCGTCTAGCATGACAATCTTCCAAAATCTTCATTTTTTGTATTCTTAGAAGCGATGTACTCCCCAAACCTTGTAAAGTATATATTCTCTTTCACTGTCCTCTAATATTTTTACAGTTTTGTAAGATGTGAGAATAACTGTTCAGTTATTCACTCTTTCTTTTTTCAAATGTCTGTGGATGGCTACTTATAATTCACAAATATAAAAGTAATATACAGTTTTGAACACAAGTATGATTTCATTGGGTTTTGAATGAACCTCAAAGCTATTGCCTCTACAGTTTTCTGCCACAAATGTTTTGCCAGAATCACCTCAAAGAATGAAAATTCTGACTAAAAATTATATATCAACCCCCTCTTTTTAAAACAAAATAGTTTTCCGATGTATGAATGACATGGCACATTTTATATATTGAATATATTGAATGCAAACCTAAGTTTTCATAGTTTCTTGCATTTATTAAAGCAACTAATTATTTAAATGAACCTTAATCATGACCATAATTTGAAAGAAGTTATCATTATAATTTGGTTTAGCATAAGAATGTTTAAAACTCCATAGCTGTTTTATTTTGAGAGAGACTTGCACACAATTATAGTAGATATTTGGCTCAAAGTAGGACTCATATGTTTATGTGAATCCATCAAAGCCATAAACTTCAACAAATGAGGTTCTGAATTTATATATTTTACAGAGCAGATAATGACTTTTTCATTTGGTCAAATAATAACTTTTGTAGATGGCTACATGAAATCCTACCAGAAAATCATTGAACATTGGAAAATGAGATTTAGAAAGAGAGGAATTGAGACCAGTGTTGTGGTACATAAAGTTAATCCTCTGATTGCTATTTTGGCATTCAACATCAAAATGATAATTCTAAACTCAGCAGCAGCCATTTGGAGAGTAAGAATTATGAGATCTCTATCTCTCTTTTTCTCCCTCATTTTTAAAAGGGTTTATGTTTTTTGAAATGTGTTTGAAAGACAGTCAGGGTTGGTTTGGGTATGAGTGGGGAAGGATTGGAGGGTGTCCTAGGGCAGAAAGACAAAGATATTTTTCATAATCTGCTTCATTCACCAAAGGACTGGGAACAGCCAGGTGAGGGCCCAGGCTGAAGCCAACAGCCAGGAACTCTATCCAGGTCTCCAAAGTGGGTGACAGGGTCTTGGGGCCATCTTCTGCTGTTCTTGGCACATTATCAAGGATCTGGACTAAACATCTAAATGAATGAAACTCAAATAGGCAGTTTAAATCTGCATGCCAGGTCTACAAACGGAGGCTTAATGTGCTATGTTATAATGCTTACTTCAAGAAGAGAATTACTAAGAATTGACAGGAAAATTAGGGATTTTCTAAGATGCATTCAAGTTTGATTTCAGCTATTTTTTTCAACAATTCTCTCTTATTTTTGGAAAATATTTGAGAAAGGAAAACTATTTTAAATAAAAGGCTCATAATTAAAAAACATATTGAAAATATGTTATTCTAAAACAATATGTTTTAAAAATAATTTCATGAAAAATTTTACTTGTGTTGGGTTATCCCAAGTCAATGTGGATGGCATATGGAAATCTCTATTCCAAAATTCTTAGTTTGATGTATGCTCAATTTGGGTCATATTTTTGAATACATAATGTGCAGTGTTTTGATTTGTATATTTTATACATCATGATTTTCTGAAAAGCATTCCATAGCTACCACACTGGGAAATTTTAATTTCTTATCTGTAACAGATGAGCAGTTGATATGTAATCTAAAATTTCTGCTAGCTTTACTGAGAAAATAGAATTCATTTTAATAATTTTATTTAAGTGATTATAGTCTAAGTAATTGAAGAGGTTACCAATGCAAGAATTTTTATTGTTTCTTTTTCTTATACTAATGAAAGTTAGTGTGCATGTTCTTTTCGCTATTCCTCTGAGTAAAACATTTCTATCTCTTATTGAAACTTCTGCAGTCCTAAGTTGTAGATCTTTCAGTGGCTTAGAACATGACTATGGCTTTAGACCTCTCTTGGCCTAAATACTTAATCCCACTACTTATTTAACATAACCACATCTCAGTTCTCTGTTATAAATTTTAAAAAAAAGCAATGCTTGCTCAATATTTTTAAAATATTTAGCACAATTTGTGGCATACTTTAAAAATGGTCATGTTGCCATAAAAAACACATTTCCTCAATCTTGCATACAATCATTAGCTATCTCCTTGTGTGTGTTTCTAGATGTGTGTATGTATGTACTGGAAAATATTTGTGTACTTGAACTAAAAGGTGCCAATTTGGAGAAACAAATTTTGAAATCCAAATATAGGAGAAGTATTCAGAAAAGTCACCAAAAAGGTGTCTTATGAAGAAAATAAACATGGATTTCAAAAGTTCCCACACTGAGAGAAAAATAAACATATACTTTAAGTTCATTTTCCTTGAGTCTTTAGGTTTCCACAAAGCTATAGAATTGTTGCATTCATCAGTGAGTTTGGGTTTCATTCTGTTAAATGTGTCCTATGCATTATCATCTAGTTAGTTGTGTATAGAAATTCATATAATAAGACACTCTATATAAAATTTTAGAAGTTTAATATTCAGAGATGGAAATATACATGATGAAAAAATTAGAAATTCTATTCAATAAAAATAAAGATTTACAAGAGTAAAAGAATGAAGTAAGGGGAAAAAGTCACAAAAATGGTTATGGAAATTCAAAGTTTCCGAAGATATGGCTTAACATTAATTACATTCAACACTTCATTAGAAATAGAAATAACAGAGCTTTGCAGCTTTACTTTGGGGGCCATCACTGGGGTACATCAAAACTTGTGATGTTGTACTATAATGTCCATATACACCTAGTTTTCAGTTTTCTGAGTCTGATCAAAAAAATTGGCCTTATCTGCCACAAGTAGCACACAGTATTGTGAAGCCCATCTTATGACACTGAAAGTACGTCTTTACTATGTTTTGAGCTTTCCTCTTTCTCAAGGAAGGTATTATGGAAAGCAGCCCTTGGTGTGTTATAAGGCACATCTCACATGAAAATATGAATTCTGCTTTCAAAATAATTGACATGCCAAAGTATCTTTCTTCCATTGAGTTATCAACATTACTATGGTTACAACTTACAGGATTTTCCAACACAATGAAATCACTGGTACCTGTAATTATTTTGAAACTTGTTTTATATGCATTTCTTGCGTTCATCCATTCAACTGAAAACACTGTGTACCTACCTACTCCTTTAAACTCAGTATTCAGACAAAAACAGCCCTTCTTTCTGGAGAGTATCACCAAGTGTGCAATTGTCTTTCTTTAATTCCTGGATGACCTAATTACTACTGCCTGCTGGAGTCTACATTAGCAAAGGCTCAAGTCAGGATGCAAAACCAGGAACTGCACCCAAGTATTCTGAATCCACCTTGACTGGTGCCTAAACAGCTAGGCTAAACCTTTGTCCCTGAATGGGCATTGAAAAAGCCAGTTGCTCTTTTTCTTCATTTCATACAGGCTTTCATTGTGAACTTGCTCTGGAGCATTATAGTGTGTAAAATCTTTTTGTAAATTATCCAAAACATACCATCCTGTATTTTCATTTTGAACATACAGTGTAAGATCGAACACTTTAGCTTAGTGCTGTAAGCCAGAAAACTCCAGCGTACAGCTTTCTTTACAAAAGGTTTTTGTATTTTCTTTTTTTGCTACTGGATGTTTTCTTTATCCAAAATTGTACTGGACCCAAATTATGTAAGAATAGCTACTTTCTATAGTCTATGCCAGTATTAATTTGCATTTATGAGGCAGAAAACTAGATCATACATTTTTGTATTTGGCTCCCAGCTGTAGAGCTCTGATCAGCAAACCTTTTAAGCATGCCAGATTATGCTGTTGTTTTGTGACACAGAAGTACAGTCACTAGGGATTTGGGCTTGTTTAAAACTTGTTATTCCAGCTGTCTGTATGCAGATATGGTATTGGCTGCAAAAAATCTAAATATAGATCATTCTGAAAATACTAGCAAACATGTTAGAGACAGAAAATATCCCCCCACAACACACACACACACACACACACACACACACACACACACACACACACACACACACCTCTTTAGAATTTAAAAAAATCTTACTAAAACGTTTACTGGTTTTATGTTCTCTATAATAATAATAATAAATGAACTAAATATCAACACACATTAATTATATAGGCAATTGAAAAAATATTCAGTTCAATGTACACATAATTAACTTAATTTTAAAAGCCACACAGTAAAGTTGCATCTTTACTTTTTTTGTCTATAATATCAGAAATTGATAGGAAATGTATCATATTGTGTCAAAATATCAAAATTTGCTTTTGATCAATGATCCTTTTCCCCTTCAGGGTCTTTGTTATTAAAAACTAAATATGGAAGTGGCCAGACTATTTTGTGTTTTCGTTTTTAACTAATATTGTTTAGTGTTTTTTTGTCAGATTTCTGAAACAAAGAGTATACACACTTGTTCCAACTTCCTCATGGCGTTAAGCCTCTGAATGACTGATTAGGGAGTAAGAAGCAGCTAAGGTTCCTAGTCTTGAGATGTGACCAACTCTGGGGTGCAGTGTATTCTGTGTCCCTTCAAGTAGGAGGGGACAGCTGAAGCTAGAACTTTGCCTGAAATCACACCTTGTCTGCTTGCTTATTATTTTCTTGGCCTTTCCTTAGAAAGCTCTTCCTTAGTAAATGACTTGCACGTGAATGCTTACTTGAGAATCTGTATCCTGGAAACATGATCTGGGAAAACTGTTCTGCCTTTGAAATTCACCTACCTGAGTTTTAGAACTATTTTTCTCTTGCCACACACTGTCAGATGTTATTTTATGTTTGTTTTATCTATCATCTTTCTTTTTCCACTCATCTTGTATATCACATTCTAGATTCTTTTCTTCTACTCATGCTAGCCTGTTACACAGAGACAAGGCAACCTTGGCAGAGTTATGTATAAGGTTAGACTGTGTAGCCGAGTGAGGACTTGGATTTGGATTTTGTTTTCGCTTTTCACATGTATCCTCTTTCACTGTTGAAATTTTCTTTTTAAGAATTTTCTTCCAAATAAATAATTGCTACATGAAGCAGCTAAAGAGCATGAAATGGTATAATAAAGCACCAAATTATGCAGTACAAAAAGAGAAGAAAGCAAACACTATAATAAGATGCTAATTGTACCGCACACTTTGATTGAGTGACACTGATTAGAGAGCAAACACATCAAGCCCTATTCACCCTGACACCCTTCCTCTTCCAATACCCCAAGCATCAAGCCATTCATGGGAAACAATGCAGTTGGCAAGAAGAGAGCATAGAAGTAATCAAGTTAGACATAGTTTGGGGATCTCAGAATTTGTAGGGAACTGCCTACTGGAATGAGAACACGTGTCTCCTGGGAATAAACTTGGATGTAATGCATTTGATTATTCGGTGTACACTTGCTTTTGTCATAAAGCATAATTCTGTGGCAAACCTTGACTATCCAAACGAAAAGTCCTCTGAAGTCTACTAAAAGAATGTAGCTGCATGAAGTAGGAGGAAATATGAGAATGGGGTGTCTGTGCTCATGTAAATAAAATATACCTGAAAATCAACAGCCAGGTGAGTCATGGAAAGCAATGTATGCCATTTCTTTTTACACAAAACCCAATCTGCCCCAAGGTATCTGTCATCAGAAATACACGCTTTACATTGAAGCAAAGCAAAAAAAAAAAAAAAAAAGGGAGAGAGAGAGAAAAGCATTTTATTATTGGTCCTTTAAAAACTTTCCTGCTATTTCCTTTACGACACTACATGAATTTTGTAATTACCATGTGAAATGTGTGGTCAAGTGTCATGGAATCTTGATGTAAAAATTCTCCAATTTTACACAAAAAGTATAAATAAGTGGTACAGCCAAGACTTTGGGAGGGAAATCTTGAAACTAGTGAGGAGCATAGGCTGCCCAGTGCCCTTAAACATTATAAAAAGCTTGCACTTATCCACAAATAGCTAGTATGCTAATTACAGCTTATTATTATTTAGGTCATTAAACCCATTTCCTTGGTGAAATACAATAGCCAGTGCCTTGATATGCAGCTCACATTGACCACCGTACATTTTTAAGTGGAATCAATTTTGTTACTTCAGAAATTAGTTTTGCATGCGTGATTTAGACCATCCTTCCTTCTGGATTTTTCTCACACTTCAGTGATATCCATGTTCCTGAAGCTACCTGCTGATGCTTACTGCAGTGCTGGTTAGAATGGTTTTGATATCAGAAATATATTTCTGTTTTTTCTTTTATCTCTAGTAAATATTGTGGATTCATTAATGTAAATGTATAATCAAAACATGCACATTGTAACTTCTTTGGAATGCAATATTGTCATGTTGAAATGGTTTCTATCCTTATTACTAAGCAAATAAACAAATAGATATCCTTTTAAATCAGTATTTCAGTTACAATGTATTTTGGAGATCTCTACTGAAATATATCACTTTTTATATTAAATTTATTAATTTTATTATTTGATGATACAGTTCCATAGGCTCAGGGATTTCCATTCCCACCTACCCAGATTCACTTCCCCCAGTTTCCCCTATATCATTGCAATAGGTCCCCCGGTCTTAGTTAATTTCCTTTGAAAAACTGGACATCATTATTATTCTAATTCAAGATTATCTTTTTAATGGAAATGGGAGAATAGAAACATGATAGTCTTTGGAACAGTATATATTGTTACTTTATTATTGTGCTAAATGTATTTTACCTGTTTAAAAGCATTTTGTATTGAACTTACTATAATCGTGTGTAGCAAAAGAGAAAGGATTTGCTCCAGCCATATACTTGTTGTCTTCATTTGACTTAACTGTCGCTTTGAATAAGATAAACCTCAGAATTAATTATGCACTTAATTATTAAAAGTATCTCATTCAATGTAAGAAAAATATATCTATGGATCACCTAGTTTTACTTAAATGTTTCAGTTAACTATCTTTTATAATTAATTTAAAAAATACATTTAGGTACAATAATGTAACAAAAAATAAAAAAATATAAATGACTTATGTATTTAAAAGTGAAAATATCATTGTCTCTTTACAGGACAGAAATAGTTAAATAGTCTTACTCTTTCTTCCTGAATATATGTTGCCTAATTTATCTCTTAAATTAATAAAAAACATGTTCCCTATTCACTTAAAATGCCAACCAGTTTTTCAATATGTTTAAAAGAAATTTTAAATAGCATATAGCAAGATTTTTGCACAATACAAAGCATTTAAAAATACCGCTTCCCTAATTATGTGATCATCCATTTATTAATGATATACTTCTTGACAATAGTGGTATTCATTATTACAAACAGATTATCCTTTACAGTACAAAGATAGGTTCCATATTGGAAATAGTGTGGGATCACTTAGGTGAGCTATTGAACTTCACTGATGAATGAGCAGTCTCATTGCCTAAAATCATGGGTAAACGGAAGAACTGTCAGCAGAGGCCAAGGGTGAGGAGTCTCAAGGATTAAGGCCCAGCCAGTCTACAAAACAAAGTTAGGCTTAAGCTTGCTCAAAAAGCTCTGTCATCATCACTTCGAAGGAAGAATATAAATGTGTGGCAGCTTTAAATAAGCTTGCTGTGCAATTACTGTCTAACAGAAGTAGCAACATCTATTCATATTCAAACGTATCTGACAGCAATTTATTGCAAAATATTTAACTGACATGCTATACCCAAGCTTTAATGAAAGGATCTTACTCATGAAAGAAGCTTTTGGGGACCAAGTTTCCTCTTCTAACTTTTACATTGAGGCCTACAGGACTGCTGATTTGTTACAGCTACATAATATTTACTGTCATGAAATAAAAATTGTGAAATAAAACAGAATTCCCTAAAGCATGTTTGTTTTTTTTTTTTTTTTTTTTGGAAAAAAACAGAAAATTTCCTGACTAAAGTCTAGGATACCTAGGGATTTAGGCACTCATAAGGGCCTTAATGGGTGACTTTACCATTTGGAAAAGGATGAGAACTGGGGTGGCTTTTTTCCATAGTCCACAGCTGGCAGCTGGGCTAATTGCCATCGATGAACTGGCAAGCAGACCTGAGCTGTCTTCCTACTGCCCTGACTACCTGCTGTTTCTGGCAGACCTTTGTAGTACTCTTTTGGATACCTTCTATTTTTCATCAAGTCTAAAAAAGCATCTTTTAAAATAAGCCAGATTATGACTTTATTATTTTTGACACAATGAATTCGTTCTCTCTTCTCCAATGAACAACTATCTTGTTGAGGCAGAATATTATAATTCATACAAAAAGAGTACGAATGGTGAAGGTATATTTAATAGCTTTCTTTTCAGAGTTTGCAGTTTGGGGCTTGGAGTTTATTTTTATGTATATTTGTTTAATAATACAGATTTGTTTGGAGAGTTATTTTTGTAGTTCCATGTATATAGTCCCTGAGGAAGTCTGAAGCTAATGGTCAGTATCATTTCATAACTGACGAGCTATCATAAAATTGATTAAAATAGTTGTATAGTTACCAAGCACCAACAAACTAGTTTTTGGAATCTAAGCTTTTATGATTGTAATTCCCTATAGATTTGGGAAAAGTCCTTCTGCTTTGGGTTTTGAATGTAAAGTCTTTGGATGCATAGCTTTGGATGCATAGCTCCTGTAGGTGAGGATGTGTTATCAAAAGAGTTCTGTGCTTCTGAAATGCTGTCACTAGATCATTTATGAGGCATAGCTTTAAGTTACAAGAAATTTGTGACTGTGACACATTCTTGGTGGTGCTTTTGCAGGAACCTGGTATGTTCTGATGAAGATATTTCATGGTGATCACTAAACTACATTCTATGCACCTTTTCAACTGCAGCTCACAAACTACAGTCTAGGAAGTAGGACCGCCTCAGAGGCTCACAGGTGGCTACACTTCAGGATTACTTTTTCCCCTATTAAGCTGTCCTCATCAAAACAACAGATATTCTGCCCCTTGCTTGAAAACTAAAAAAATTTCATCAAGCATAGCCTTGAACATCCCCAGGAGTGTCATTCACACTCAAACCCACAAAAGTGGCCTGACTTACAGAAGCTTCCGTGCTGTAATTTCAACCCCTTTTTGTCAGCAGAATATGTTTGGTTTGTCTCATATTTTATATCAACGTGTTGCCATTGGTTACTAATTAAAATTTACAGATAGTTTTGCGTCGTAACATGTGTAGGAGAGTTCTGCCCATGGGACACAGGTGATCAACACTGCAGCTGACTGATAAGCTTTGCTTCAGTGGGTCAGACTTTCTCAGTCTACTATATCCAAGCTTATCTGTGCTAGAAGCAATGCAAGTTGTTTTATTTGAAGCAGTAATTAATGCACGTTTGTAACTACATTTTGAGGCTACACTGGTATTAAATGTATTGCGTGTCATACATGTGTGTTAATACATGCTATTCAATGCATTAGTAAAGTGACATTTATTACATATAATGTAAGGTATTCAACAATAAGACTGACTTAATATTGGGCAAAAACTAAAACTTTACTGGATTACAATTATAAAGGTCAAATCAAATATATGTAGAGTCAATTTTATTTAACAGCCTGTGCTGTGTCATTGTAATGATGAGGACCACACAATCAAGGCAAATACTTATATACCGTATGTACAGATACTTCATTGCAGTATTTTGACACATAATTCTGTCTCATAGATTAAGTAATAAAAATGGAAACATGGGAAAGCTGAATAATCAAAAAGGCATCTTTCCCTCTCAATATGCTATCTACTATTATTGTAAAAATTTTTATAATCTTCCTGATTTTATTGTTAAGCTGTGTATTTATATGACATGCAATCAAAAGACAAACAGAATTTCCTCTTTTAACACATGTTATGTATATATAAGTATATACATATATAATTTGAATGGCAGAAGCATAGAGAGAGAAGAAAGAGGTAGATAGACAGAAGAGACCTCCCTTATGCTGGCTCCCTCCCTCCCTAAGTGCTTAGTGCAAAAGGGATCACACTGAAGCTGAGAGTTGGGAAATCAGTCCAGCGCTCCTAAGCAATTAAGTTATCACCTGTGATCTCATGGGGTGCCCATTAGTAGGAAATTGGAATCAAGAGTAGAGCTACAACTCATATCCAAGCACCTCAATATGGAATGTGTGTTTCCCAAGTGACTTATCCAGTGCTAAGCCAAACAGTCATCCCCCTCTGCTTTTTTCTTTTTAAAGAAGTCTGCTGCCCTATTATGCAAAAATATCACACTTTAGCTAAAATCAGTAGGCAGTCCTAGTACCTGAAAAATGCTATAGCTTACCATCAAGTGTTAACTGATTGCCAGGATTTGTACAAACTCATGAAAATATGCCTGGCAAGATAAATCTTTTAAAATAGTCACATGCTGTGATTCATTTCTAAACGCTGACCAGTTAAGTACGCTTAGAAAATTCACGTAAGGTGAAGACCCTGTGGCAGCATAAGCTGCTACCTGTGATGTTGGAATCCCATATGAGCACTTGAAAGTCCCAGATGCTCTGGTCCTTATCCAGCTTCCTGCTAATGCACCTGGGAAAGGGCCCAAGTGTTTGAACTTTGTTACTCATGGGGGAGACTCTTTAATTTCATATTCCTGAATTCACTCAAATCTACCCCTGCCTTTTGGGGTCACTGGTGGAGTGAATCAGCAGATGAAAGATCCCCTGCTCTCTGTTAAGCTTTCCCCTCTTGTCCATAACCTGCCTTTCAAATAGATATAGGAATCTTAAAAAAAAAAAAAAAGAATAGAATTCACAGTCTTGAAAATGGTTCTTTGCATCAGAAAAAAATTTCAGTGATGGGACAGGAAATGTTTATAGTGGCTATGGCATAGAGTGTTAAACCCTCACCAGTGCTGGCATCCCTTATGGGTGCTAGATCAAGTCCTGGCTGATCCACTTGTGATTCAGCTTCTGCTATTCCCGGAAAAGCAGAAGATGGTCTGTTTAATCCTCTGTCACCCATGTGGGTGACTTGGAAGAAATTCTTAGCTCTGGCTTCTGACTTTGGCTTGGCCTGGCCCAGGACATGGAGCCATTGAGACCACTGGGGCATGAGTCGGAGAGTGGCAAGATCTATTTGTTTATATATGTGTGTACAATGTAGGCATGAGAAGAATGAAAAATGGACACTGGATTTGAAAGGTTGAACTCTAAGCATATTACAAAAAAGCAGTAAAGAGAGTCTTTATTTCTCTCACAGAATTCTTACATCTGTTTACTATTGGATAATTCCACTTGACTTCCAATTGTTATTTGAATTTTTTTGGTGTCACTGAAAATCATTTCCTTTTTAGTTTTAAGTGTTATTTCTGAATCCTAATACCAGGATGACTTTTGGAAGGTGATATTAGAGGAATTGATTTCCTGGAGTGTTGTTAACCTTAGGTACTAATAAATATCCATTATCATCATGATGGGGTTAAGTGGGTGTTTGGGAAATGATTTGATGAACATATCTGCAAAATTATTTAATAGAGCCACTTCAAATGAAGTCATATATTTTAAAGAAAAAAATTGGTTCCAACATCATTTCAAATTTGTAAAACACATCACTGGTACTATTTCACACATGAAAAGTCAGTAATGGAATCATTTGGCAGATTATTATTTCATAGAGATTTACCTTGAAATCTACTTTTGGACAGTTTCTAAAGATAAGATAGAAAGTGATCTTTGTGGAATGGATTGAGATGGAGTTCTGATGAATTGATAATCTTTATTCCCTCCAGAATATGCTGTCCGTATTCTGATCTCTCTCCCAAAGCCGGTTTATGAACTCTCTAACTTAAGCCTCAGTCTATGTAATTACGCAGTTGTGAAATAAAAGACCTGTTTCAAACTGTTACTCTGTAGTCGTAAATAAGGCCTCAGTTTAGCAAATAAAATTATGGACATTGCTTTAAAATGCCAGTCCAAAAGAAGTGAAGCTTAAGCATGAATCGAACAAACTAGTAGATATTCTCTTAGCACAGTGTTGCTGTAAAACATGTTTACAAGCAGTTTGTAGAGGATTAAGGCAAGAAAGGAGCTCTGAACCAAAAGTGAAGATTTGAAGGCAATGAACCGTGACTTCTGATAATTTTGGCAAAAATAAAATCCAAGCTATGTATTTTAATGAGTTACGTTACATTCAAGTTGGCTTATTATAAATAGCTCATTAGTAAGCAATGAGAACAAAAAAAAACTGCTTTTATCTAGAGAGCACTTTGTTTCTTTTCAATATGTGTTTCTTTTAAATAATCCCTACTTGAGAGTCTGAAATTGATTTTTCTTTTTACATGTATCTGCAAACAGTGTTTCACTTCTAACTGTAGATAAAATCATTGCAATCCTGTAATGTTTGTACTTCTGTGCTTCCTAAATTGGAATATCCAACATGTTGATTTTATTAGCGACTGTTTTAAAAGTAAAGGTATGTTATTAGTAGCAGCATTACCAAGTGAGATTTAAACTGCATATCCATGCTGACTCACATTCTCTGACCTATGGTATAACTGGTTTTTCTCCACATGTTTAAAGGTCCGTTAGGTGTAGATAACAATGAACAGAAAGTAGAAAATTATAATAAAAACAGAAAACAGAAGAAAAAACAGCAAAGAATCAAGAAAGCCTTGGGTATATAAACGGAGGCTGCACACAAATCTTACCGCAAATTTAGGACTACATTTGGTTAGAATTCAAGTATGATTTCTATGCATCAAATTGAAATGATCTCAAGTTCATTTGTTCAAGACAACAGGTTTTCAAGAAAAGACAGAACAAGTCAATCAACAACCTCAGCTCTCTGTCGGCAGTGAAATATTGGGCAAATGGAGACTCTATAAGGGACTGTGTTAATCAGTGGATTCTTCAATGACCACATCGTGCTTGGAGTGGTGAGACTGGTAGCTATCCATGAATGGTGAACTATCAAAACCATTTGAGCGAGTATCTCAGAGCATGCCCCACATCCGGGACTTGGGGTGGGTGGGAAACTGGGTGGGGCTTCTCCCTCAATATCCCCCTTTACCTCAGATACATGAAGGAAGCAGCATGGAAATGATGGTCTTACCCACTTCCCTGTAGCCCTTGAACATTTTTTACCCTAATTAATTATGTAAAGATTGTCAAAATATAATAAAAACATATATAAAGAAAAAAAGACAACAGGCTTTTTAATGGTAAAAACTGAAAAAGTATACAAATAGACTTTACTGTTTCAACACTATAAATGTTGAAACAAGACAATTTCATCATAATTATTACAATGCCATTCACATTGTGCATCACCTAGATTTAACATTGTTTGTACTTTTGCATAAACATCAACCAACTTTTATTTTCATTATGTTCACCAAAAGAAAGACATACTTTTAAAATAAATTTTTACTGGAAAGTCAGATACACAGAGAGAAGAGACAGAGACGAAGATCTTGTGTCTGTTGATTCACAACAATGGCCAGAGTTGCGCCAATCTAAAACCAGGAGACAGGAGCTTCTTCAGGGTCTCTCACGTGGGTGCAGGGTCCCAAGACATTGTGCCATGCTCAACTGCTTTCTGGGCCAGAAACAGGGAGCTGGATGTGGAGCAGGGCTGCAAGGATTAGAACTGGCACAAATATGGGATCCTGGCACATGCAAGACAAGGACATTAGCTGCTGCCACTCCCGACCCCATACTTTTTCTTTTTCTTTTAATTGGCTCCAATTCTGACAAAAGAATTTCAGGAAAATAAATTCTGCTGTTTCTGAAATCTTGTGTGGAATTATATTGTTTCCTTTTCATATGAAAAAAGGTATTACAGAGGTAAAGGAAAACCTTTCTTCTGCATTGTGTCAACTTGCTTCGGTGGTTCTACCATACAAAAAATGTGACATTTAGATATTTTATAACCTCTGGTAATGGTAAAGGAGTTATTCTGTTTTTAAACTTTGTGTGCATTTTATTTTGACCCTAGATATCTTGCAGTTTTAGAGTATATGTATCTTTTGTCTGTCTTTTCAAATTGAACACTTGAAAGCTAACAATATCTATGGTGGGCAGCCATTCTGTCTTGAATAATTATTCTATCTTCTGAATCCCATTTATGTTACTTTGATACTATTTTAAGAAATTACATATCTGTTATGCTTACTTATAAAATATGGTATTTTAAATATGACTACCTCCAGTTTTTACATTGATTGAATAGGTGTATCTGTCATAAAAAATTCAGAAACAGTTTTTCTTATTTAAAAGTTTTCCACTGTTGAAAAATTATTACAAAATTTGTTCTTCAATTCTGGCCAAATTTGCATTGCTATGTACATTCCCATGATATACTTAACAGAATGTTGAACATATAGCTGTTACTAGAAGGCTACACTATAATAATACTATGGAATAAAATGGTGGGAGAGAAAATGAGAAGGCAGAAAGGGGAGTGGAAGGAGGAAATACCTATATGTACAAAACTTTGTCATAGAAAATAATGAAAATAATAGTAAAAATAGACAGCTTCAACCACTCTAAAAATTGAGACTATTGCCTCACAAATTTGTCAATATATGTCGCTCACACATTCAATTGAAAGCTAAGCATAAATAGAGTTGAAATGTTGGGTGGTGACCATTTGAACTTGATAGCTTATGTATATGTTTCATTAACTGCAATGGAGAGCTGGGTTCTGTTTGTTTTTTTTTTTTTGATAGTTTTTATTTATTTTTATTGGAAGTTCAGATATATAGAGAAGGAAAGATAGGAAGATCTTCTGTCCACTGGTTCACTCCCTAAATGGCGTCAATTTCAGGAGCTGAGCACATCTGAAGCTGGAAGCCAGTAGCTATTTCCAGTCTCCCAAGTGGGTGCAGATTCACAAGGGCCATCATAGACTGCCTTTCTAGGTCACAAACAGGGAGATGGATGGAAAGTGGAGCAGCTAGGACACAAACCAGCGCCCAAGGGGGATCCTAGCTCACGTAAGGTGAGAACTGTAGCCACTAAACTACTGTGCTGGGCAGAGAGCTGTGTTTTTAAAGCAGAATTTCCATTAAGGAAGCTAGAAAAGATCTTGTATTAATTTTGAAAGCCTGGTGTTCTCAGATGACTGATGTTCAGAGGCAGGAATGTTCAGGGATTGATGGATTTGAATCGTGTCAGTATTATCACTGGAGTTTAGATCCTACTGACTGCTACTCTGAGAAGCATTGTTAGAAGACCAAGGCATGGGTGACTACCTAATATGGCAGAATGTGGCTTTCATTGACTGTTTGACTTATGGGAGCTTAGACCTTTCACTGACTTGCTAACTTTCAGAGGTATAATTACTGGAGGGAAGCTTTTGCAAAGCATGAACACATGAGTGGAGCTGTCCTGAGTGTCTGTTTCACAGAATGTTAAATGATCAGAAGTCATCTGTGACTTGAAACAGTCAATAAACAGTAATAATTTTCCTTCTTGCTATGCATTTCAGAAAAATAAGTAGCTTGAATTTACAATTCATCCTTATTTTATTTCCCCAGACTACGGGAGAGTCCAAAGGAATTTTCTAGATTTTTCACTGATGAAAGTAGAGTGAATTTTCAGGTTTTTTTTTTTTTGTGGTACATTGCTAAGAATTTGAAATATACAATCTAATAATGCTTTATTGATTATGGTGAATTTAAAAGATTTAGGAGATCCTGACAAGTTCAATATAAGGCACAGTACAATATTATCAAATATGGAAAATATCCTATAAATGCATGTGGCAGTTCTATACTTGTACCAAGATGAAGATGATGTTCATACATTACTGTTATGTAACTGAAAGAATATGAACAAAACTCATCATAAAAACTGCAATAAAATAAACAATAGCATACATACATTTAATAGCAAGCATAGGTTTAAATAAATGGATTATTTTATAAATAATATTGATCCATACTTAAACTATAATTTGCTTTAATTTATTAGTGTATCTTGATTGAGAAAGAATATTCATCCAGAATTGTGTGTGTGTATATACGATTGTGTTATAATTAAAATCTATTCACATGTGGTCCTTTATGAAGGTATAATATATTTTCATGAGAACTGGTATAATTAATGATTGCCATATTTTAGACTCATCATAGACAACTTCCCTTAGGCGATTACTTGTATGTTTCTTTCAATATCCGTTTAAATGAATTTACTATGTGACTTACGTGACTGTTGAGTTTAGGCTTGCATTTTCCTTGTTTTACATAGTGTCTGGCTTGCTCTTGAAAAGCCCCTGTACATGGGTACAAGAATCTTCAACTTAGCAATTACTGAATAGCTACAGATATTCAGGTTTCAACTATAAACTGTTTGCCAATAGCATGTGGATTTGATCCGAGAATGAAGTTCAGAAGTGAGGCATGCGGTTGTTGAACACACCCGGAGAAATACACAAATACACACAATGTTCTCTTACTGTAATGAAATTCTAAGAATCACTCTGTTGAGGTAGATGAATTCCAACTGGCAGAACAACCACATTTCACTACAAAAGCTTATCAGTAAAAGTCAGCTGCTTAAAATCCTCCTCTTCTTTCCCTCCTACTGGTTACATGTCAGCACTTTCAATGCCACTCTCTTCCAGGTTCAAAAGCAGAAAGGCTGTGTTGCTGCCTTTACTCTCTCTGCATCCTGGCACTGAATTGATATAGTCATCTATTTAAAGTGTCTTGGGGACAGTCGGGGTCTATTTTGTTTAAGAGCAAAAGAATGTTTACTTTATAAAAGTTTGAAGTGTCACTCCAGGACAACCCTTCCCCACTGCTGCAGAGTGAAAAATGCCAGTATTTGGAGTGTCACAGTGAGTCACAGCTCAGTTTGCCTCTTGAAATCTCAAATTGTTTTCTTTTCTTTCTGCCTGGAGCTGGCTGAATGTTGTTCATCAAACTATAATACAGATATCTTTTCTGTATCCTCTGATAAAGAACTGTCTGAATGCCAAAGAGCTGGGCATTCTTGACCTTAAACATGCTGTGTGTCTCAGTGGAGTAGCAGTGGATTCAGCAGACCATATAACCAAACAACATTTTATTTCTTCAGTAAATGTGTCACTTTTTTTTAATTTCCCACGGTAGCAGCAATGTTTATGCCCCAAACAGCAAGTGGTCAAGATCTAAAATAAACGGTGTGGTCCTTCTGTAGAGATTTCTGATTTGTGTGATTTTAAATACAGTAGAAGGGAAGAAGGTGGGCAGTGGTGATCAGTATCAGGAAACTGCATAAACTTAGGAAAGTGCAGACATTTCTGAAGTTGGTAGCTTCAAACTTTCCTAATAGTATGTTATGCCTTGGTTTTATGAATTTTTGTTTGACGCTGGGATGATAATTATATAATGCATTTTTCCTTTTTTTTTAATGAAAGCACTGTAGCTTCAGAAATTGTGGAATTAAACTTAATTTTCCTAACGCATTTGAAGAATTAAATTATTGTCTGGTAATGATATGGTACCTAGACTGAAAATTCTCTCCCCAGAAACTACAGACGTATAAACGAAGGAAAGTGGACTAGTGAATTATTTTATTTTTTTATGGCTCAGGACATAATAAATCTTTTTAAAAATATACACACAACCTGTACTTTATTGCAATGAATTTTTCACTTCTGCAGCTTTCCTGTAGATGTTGTGCCAAATTTACTAATCCAAACTGCATCTAAGTAATATTGATAGCCTGCCCAATTTCATATAAAGGAATTTTGGGTGAAGTTATGTATTGTAGAGTTTCCATCTCTGGCTTGGAAATCCAAGAGGTTCTGGACAGAATAATTCCTGCTGTTTCTTTGCTCTTCTATGGCCACACAAATCTCCTTTCTCTGCCCAAACAAATAGCTGTCATTTCTGTGATAGATATATTTAAGGCAGCAATACAATTTAGCTACACTTGAAAGCACTTGAAAGTTGAAATTGTTCTAGAACAAAGCAACAGTGAAAATTTGGGGCCATTGCTGTTCTTAATTTATATAGTTTCTCATATCGATAACCTTTGTGATTTTGTGATTCATTAAATGTAGTAATCCAGTGTGTTGGGAAATATGTTTTTTTTAAACCAAATAATATGTTTATTAAATTAAATATCTGAACTCATTTCCAACTGTTCTTCCCACCTTGGTTCTTTTAAGATTTTTTTTTTATTGGTCAGACAGATTTTACAGAGAAAAGGAGAGACAGAGAGAAAGGTTTTCCATCTGCTGGTTCACTACCCAAATGGCTGCAAATGTTAGGAGCCAGGTGCTTCTTCCTAGTCCTTCATGTGGGTGCAGGGACCAAAACCTTGGACTATCCTCCACTGCTTTCCCAGGCCATAAGTAGGGAGTTGGATTGTAAGTGGAGCAGTCAGAACACAAACTGGCCCACATATGGATTGTCAATGATTACAGGCATTGTATTTGCTGCTAATCATAATATTCAGCAAGTTAAAAAAATTAAAAACTCACATTTCCACTGGGGTATAAGCATGAGCTAAAAATGACAATTTAACCCCAAAGTGCCCATTTCATTTCTACCCTTTTTTGGGGTGTATTATGTAATTGCCACATGTCAGAGAAAACATTACACTGCCTCTTTGAAACTGATTTATTTCGTTGAGCGTAATGGTTTTCAGTTGTTCCCATGTTGCTACAGAAGAGAAAATCCCTATGGCTGAGTAGTTTTTCATATATTTTACATATACTCCATATATTTTACATATATTTTCATTTCCTATTTCATTTTAATATACTTGTATTTTTATTATTTCTGTACTCGGTGCTGCAAACTTCATTTTAGATTATGTCTTTAAAGTATTTCATAATTTTTGGTATTTTTTTTCCTTCATTTTTGTTAGCATTAATGGATTTTTAACTTTGCTATTTATTTCTACAATGATCTGCTCATTCAAACACATGGTGCTAAATATTTATGTACTTGTGTTATTTCTTGAGTTTCTTTTAGTTTTGATTTCCAGCTGAATAGAAGATACACATTATTTTGAATGTTTCAAAGCTTATTGAGAGTTGCTTTGAAGTTTATTGTTACCTGGCATGTGGTCTATTTTATGTAATGTTCTGGCTTATGGAAATAATGCATATTCTGTATTTTTGGATAAAATTTTACATAAATATCTACTAGGTCTGTTCGCTCTATAGTGTAGTTTAATATTTATTTATTGTCATTCTTATTGATCTTTTGTCTGAATGCTATGTTCATTTAATTAAGGGAGATTTGAAATTCCCCACTATCATTATATTGGAGCTTGGGTCACCTTTGGCTTTACTAATATTTATTCCATGAAATTGACTGTACTTGCACTAGGTACAAACATTTACAATTGGCCTATGTTTTTGAGTTAATACATTGGTCAATATGTAGTTACCTTATGTAATAACTTATGTAGTTTTTATCTTAAAGTCTATTTTGCTTGACAGATATGTGGCTATGGATATCCCTGCTCACTTTTGGTTTCTATTTATGCTTCCCATCCTGAGTGTGTTTTTTAGTGGTGAATTGTGTTTCTACAGGTTATCACTACATTTTGACTTTCAATCATTCTACCAATCCGTATCTTTTAAATGGAGGAACTTAATTTAAATTCAAGGATGTCACTGATAAGTGATGACTTAGTCCTATCACTTAAGTGTTTTCTTCTCTGTATTTTAATGTCCTTTACTCTGTTTCTAACAAATTTTCTGCTCTCCTGCATTGTAACAGTGCATATTATATGATATGCTTCTGCATGCAGAACTCCCTTAAGCATCATTTCTAAGGTTGGCCTCTTGTCTTCAAAAGTCTTTAATTCAAGATAATTTCTCTGGGTAAGCTCTTGTTGGTTGGCTATTTTTTGTTTGTTTTCTTCCCCATAACTGCAAATATATCATTTTGGTTCATCCTGACCTACATCACTTCTGTTGAGAAATGCTCTTCTTAAAAGTAATTTAGTGTTTTCTAAATTTCTAAATTTTGGGATTTTCTTTATTTTTATTATAGTTTTGAAAATTTGATTACAATATTTGTGATGATAATCTTTTATGGTCATGTTCATTGGAGTTTCATGAGGTTCCTACATTTGCATGTCTATAACTTTCTTCAGATTCAGGAAGTTTTCAGCTTTTATGACCCTGATTTGCTAACTCTCAATTTCTTTTTTTTTTAAAGATTTATTTATTTTTATTACAAAGTCAGATATACAGAGGAGGAGAGACAGAGAGGAAGACCTTCCATCCAATGATTCACTCCCCAAGTAAGCGCAACGGCCGATGCTATGCTGATCTGAAGCTGGAAACCAGGAGCTTCTTCTGGGTCTCCCACGCGGGTTCAGGGTCCCAAAGCTTTGGGCCATCCTCGACTACTTTCCCAGGCCACAAGCAGGGAGCTGGATGGGAAGTGGAGCTGCCGGGATTAGAACCGGCGCCCAAATGGTCTCCCGGGGCATTCAAGGAGAAGACTTTAGCTGCTAGGCCGTGCCGCCGGGCCCAATTTCTTTGTTTATATTCCAGAATCCCTACAATTACAATATTTATTTTCATTTAGTGGTGTCCCAAATGTGTAAGACTGATTCTATTCTTTTCTTTTTTCCTTATTGGGATTTTTCAAAAGATCTGCCTTGCACTTCATATAATCTTTCCTCTGCCTGTTCTAGTTTTATTTTTGAGTCTGAATTTCACTGATAAAGTTCATTTCCAAGATTGTTTCTTGGTTCTTTTTCTAGATACCAAGCTTTTTGTAGAACATCTTATTCAAACCATGCATTGCCTATGTGATTCCATTCAGTTGTGTCCCTTTCTTTTACGGTGTCTCTGAGCAGGGGGCTCAGTACAAATTTACATATTGCATATTGGGACATTGCAAGCTGCAGATATGTGAAATGTCCTAATACGCACTAAACTTCTTTCTGGATATAGACAATTCACCCTCCTATACTACAGTGGCTAGGTTTGATGGGATAACAGAGTCAGCTGCCCTGTGACTTTCTATGCTGCAAATAAATTTATGAATTTGTTTTAATTGAAAAGACAGATTTACGTAGAAAAGGACAAAGAGAAAGAGATCTCCCGTTAGTTGTTACCTCCCTAAATGGTCACAATGCTGGAACTGAGCCAATCAGAAGCTAGGAACCAGGAGCTTCCTCCAGTTCTCCCGTATGGGTAAAGGGTCCCAAGCACTTGAGCCATCCCTACCTGCTTTTCCAGATCATAAGCAGGAATCTGGACAGGAATGGAGCAGCCAGGAAATGAACTGGTGCCTGTATGGGATGCAAGGGACATAGGCGAAGGATTAGTCTGAAACACCACCAGTTTTATTGCATTTTTAAATCTAAGTGTTCCATCTGAATTCCTATATTTTCTAAAGAAATGATAAGACTGACATTTTTGTCTTGTTCCTTATCTTGAAGGAAAGTTTCTAAACTTTTCAAAGTTGAATATAGTGATTTTAAAGGACTTGCTGTATATGACCTTTATTGTGTTGAAGTATATTTTTTCTGTTCTTTGAAAGATTTTCATTTTAAAATTGTGTGAATTTTATGAAAGGCTTTTCTGGATTTATTGAAACAATCATATGATTTTTATCCTTCATTTTGTGGTGCATCACAAAATATTGATTTGCACATATTGAACCATTTTTGCATTGATTTGAATGTGTCAGATATCCTAGAGATAAATTCAATCTCATCTTTGTATATGACCTATTTAACATGTTGTTAAGAGGCAATAAGAGGCAGGCATTTCACAGTGATTAAGGCCCTGCTTGAATTTCTGGATTTGAGTCTTGGCTTGCTTTTTTTATTTCAACATCTTGGTAATGCACACCCAGGGAAGTAGCAGGTGATGTCTCAGGTCTCTGGTTGGATGCCATCCATTTAAGACATCTTGATTGAGTTGCTGGCTGCTAACTTCCTTCTTTCCTAAACCCTGACTGTTCAGGGGAGTTGTCATCATATATTTAGGCCTTATGTTTTTTATATTCACTAATTTTCTGCTTGTTGTTTTGATTACAGAGTTTAATTAAAGCAGTTATTTGTTGGTAAGGACCTCTATTGCCATTTTTATTCACTGGGTCCCACTCATATTCTGTTTTCTTTCTTTTTCTATGTGTGTTGAGTTTCCTCTTTATGTAGTGATCTCTGTATATCTTTTGTGTGTCTACTATCAGTTGTTACTTTCTGGTTACTGTGATTCATTCCATGGTTGCAGTATTCCATTTTGAGAGGATAATATCTTCAATAATATAAAAAGCCTCTACATTTTATCATGCTAATAGTTTGTTTTGCCATAAAAATACCTTTTGAATTACATATTATTAATATTATTTTTACTAGTTATTTAAAATCTTTGTCTTTAACTTTATTGTATAGGTTTAAATGATTTTTGTATCACTTTTAGAGTATTAGAGTATTTCAAACTTTATTATGTATTTACCTTCACCAATGAATTTTATGAATTGAATAATTCCATGCTGGTAGTTGCCACTGTGTGTATCAGAAATAGAAACATTCCCTGTAGCATTGTCTGTAGAGCAAATATAGCGTTGATGAACTAAGCCATATTTCGTTTTTCAATGAATGCTTTCATGTACTTTCATTTGTCATTTTAAGGTTTCATTTATTTATTTGAAAGCAGAATGACAGTGAGAGAGGGAGAAAGACATTACATCTGCAAATTTATTTGACAAGTGGCTGAAACAGCTAAAACTCACCCCAGGCCAAAGTCAGGAATTAAAGCTCCATTCAGCTCTCCCATGTTGGTGGTGAGGACTACCATACTTAAGCTGTCATCCACTGTTTTGGGACCGGAAGATTAGCAGGATTTTAACCATGTCTTCCATTTGGGATGTGGGAGTTTCAGGCTCTGCCTTAACTGCCTATGCACTTTATCTGCCTTTCACATTTCATTTCAGAAAGCTTGGATTGATAAACTATTCTTCTTTAGGATTATATTTTTTCCTCAGCATTCTGATTTTATCAGGCCTCTCCTAGCTTTTAAGGTCTGTTTGTTTGTAAAATTATTGATAATTCACACATCATGAAGGCATGTCCCTATTATGTGGAAGTGCCTTTTACTGCTTTAAAATCTGTTTTTGTCTTTGATATTTGATAATTTGCTTAACATATGTTCAGTAAAGTACTCTGCATGTTGAAAATTGTTTGGAATCTCATGAGATGCATGGATGTGGATGTCCATCACTCTGTCCACATCTTTGAATTTTTCAACATTTATTTCTTCAAATAAGAACAAGATATTTCCTATTGCTTTTGTTTTCTTAAGATTCTTTTTTTGAAAGATTTATTTATTTTCATGGAAAAGGCAGATCAGAAATATGAAGAGAAAGAGGAACAAGTGGAAAGCCAGGATCTAGGCGCTTCTTCCGAATCTCCCCGGGTGGAAGCAATGTCCCAATGCCTTTCACCATCCAAAACTGCCTACACAGGCCACATAGAGGAAAGTGGATGGAAATGCAGCAGTCAGGTCACAAACTGGTGTTCACAGGGATCTCAGTGCTTCAAAGGTGAGGAATTAGCCACTGAGCCATCACTTTGGGCCAATGCTTCCTAAGATTCCTGTATTTCATATATTACTTCTATTGGCTATGTCACATGAATTCTGTAGGTTTTCCTTTTTTCTTTTTTTTTTTTTTTACTTTTTTTGTATTACTTTATGACACAGTCCCATAGGGTCTAGGATTTTTCCTTACTCCTTCCCCAAATCCACCCATTATTACATACATATCCACCCATTCTGTTATTACAACAGTATAGTTCTACACAAGCAGTCATAAGTCCATCATTCTGCTATTTAAGTATATCTTGACATTGTGGGCATGGACAATGGCAGAGAGTGCAGCATCGTATTGTCAAGATAGATTGGGAATCCATCTTTGATCTGGAAGTAGAGATGTGTACTGCATTGCATCCTCGTTAACATGTCGCTGATGAAACAAAAAAGAAAATCAAGAATCTTCCTGAAGAAAATGAAATGATCTTTGAGTTCTCTACTCGATTACGTATCCTATTGAAACCATTTATTACATTCTTTTCGCTTTGTTCATTTATGCTTCTGTTCCATAATTTACATTTCTTTTTCAAATTATCATTTTTTCTCATGTTGAAAATACATTGTTGTACATGTGTTGCTTTCCAGAAAGTATCGAGTTTTCTATGTTCTCTTAGCTCACTGGACTTCCTTAAAATTCTTCATTTCAACATTTTATCACACATTCCATGAGACTCCATTTCTTCAGAATCAATTATTGGAACATTAATGCATTTCTTTGGTAATGTCACATTTTCTGGACATTTTTTTTTCTGTTCCTCAGAGTCTTGTTGCTTTTGGAGAACCAGTGAACTTCACTGCTTCTTCCTGACTGGAGTTGAGAAAAGCTTTGACTCGTCATCTGGGATAAGCATTAACTTACTCTTACAGAGCTTTTCTACTATATCCAACTGCCTCTCTGGTTATTCCTTTGGAGTTGTGGAGTTACGTCATAAGGGTGTTGTCTTCTCTTGATCTTGTAAATTTAAGCAAGTGCTGAGAGGGATTTTCATTTGTTTTTACCTTTAGTAGTACTTGAATTACTCAAGATTTTGCCAGCTTTCACACTCCTGCAGAATCTAGTCGTTTTCTATGTATCGTCATAAATCTCTGCGAAGGATCGTGCGTGTTCCCTGTGGGGCTTACCCTGGGAGCTGGTCAGTGGGGCAAGTGAAATGTTAAAAGAACAAACCAGAGGTTGTGATCCTGAGTGGAAAGTGCAGCTGTGAACTTACACCGGGGATTTTTCTGTTAGCCTCCGAATATAGTGATGTGTCAATTAATTAACCGGACACATACCCTTTATTTGGTTTTATTCACTGGTGGCTTGGAATCCTGCCTCTATTCTCTGAGCACAGACTCTGTAAGTGTTGGAGCTGTGGTGGTTTCATCAATAATCTTGTAAGGTCAGAAAGAGGTGGCCTCTTCAACAGTATTTTGCACAGCTGAGAAAATTAGGCACTTCCACTCAACATTCACACTTGCCCTCTTGTAGTCTGAATGAATCTTCCTTGCTACTGAGTCGTGCTGTTTTGGGGAAGGGATGCTACAGGTCAACGTCCATGTTTCCTCTTACTCTGTTTGGTGCTTCTACTTCTAACATTTTTGTTCTAGAACTTCTTCATTTGACACCTCAATTTCCACAAAACTATTCTCATCCGTGAGTATTCATTAGAGTCAAAGAAATTTAGGAAATTGGTATTAGAAAAGCCTGGTGTAGTAACCTAGTGCCTTAATCCTTGCCTTATTTACACTGAGATCCCATATGGTGCCAGTTCATGCCTCGGGTTGTTTGATTTCCCAGCCAGCTCCCTGCTTGTTGTGCCACATACACGGGTGCAGGGTCCCAATGCTTTGGGACATCCTTGACTGCTTTCCCAGGCCACAAGCAGGGAGCTGGATGGGAAGCGGGGCTGCCAGGACAGGAGCTGGCGCCGCTATGAGCCACTAGATTATCATGCCAAGCCCCCTCATTAACTTTTTCACTGGTTATTCTATAGGAGTTATTCACATCCTTGAGATTTTTCTGATATATTTATTTTGTGAAATGAAAACCAACTTTATGTTAAAATTACTTTATTATGGAAGTAAGTAGATTCAAATTAGAGTGCTCTATAATGGAAGTGGGAAAAAACAGCCCAGACATTTTGCTTGTTTTTAATTTGGAAGTACTTAATAGTGTTCTTTCTAGATGGAAAGAGGGGTTGAATATTAAATGAACACCAGGATGTAAACACACAGATAAGTATTTTTTTTAATGTGGGATCATAGGAAAAAAAGAAATAAAGAAATAACATTGCACTTGCTTACAGACTGGACATTCTGTAAAACTGGAGAATCTGAGCCAAAAACATAATATGTAAACAATTCATGTTGCTTTTCTGTGTTTGGCCACTCTAAAACAAAAAGTAACTTTTTATCTCAAGTGTTGCTAACAATGAGCTTCAAAATGTTTTAGAGGAGAGCCTTCCCCTTTTATATGAACACACAGCATTTAATTTTAGTTTTGAGATGTGTTTACTGAAAGAAATGAGGTTATTTTACCCATTAGTGTTAAAAACCTGTGCAAGACATGTTATTTTCATCACTTGTTTATTTCTTATAAACTTCCTTCATTTTATTAGCCAATCAGCCAATTTGAAATGTGCATTTTTTAGAATTACCCCTTGCAGGCACTTACAAAAAGAAGTGTCAGCTTATTAAGATTTTTAGGCTTAAGGCATCAATTACTCCAAACACCACATCTGAAAGTGGTTTTGTGGAATGTTGTCTTCTGCATATTGGTACTCATGACATCATATCAGATCAGAAACTTTGGTTTCAGTGTCCCCCATAGGTGGCTCTCTCATGTACTGAAGCAGACATTATTTTAAATTTTATTTTTTAGCCCATGTACTAACTCATCTCAACAACCTAGGACAATTACTTTACCAGGGCTGTTTCATAAGTTCAAGTGTGCCATACTTATAAAATGTTCAGATAGTACCATCTGTCAAAAAAATAATCATAATCACAAGCCTCTAACAGTCCCTTGCAACACTTTGAGTGTCCTACTTCTTTCTAGAAATTTTTAGACCTCTTTAAGATTCAGGAAATAATAATCAGAGTGTTGTTAGGAGCTGGTTTTGGTGATGAAGTCAGGGTTGACAGTAATGTACCAGTAACATACTGCATGTTAAACAGTTTAGCACCTCTGTATGCCACCTGTGAACTTCTCAGTTTCTATTTGTAAGTGAAGAGGTTAACTATATATTACTTTCTTATGATTGCCAAAAAGAAGACCTGAATTTAAAATTAGAATTATTGTTTATTATTTAAAGTATATTGGGTATAAAGCTTAAGAAAATATCAAAGCTGTTCAGATATCCCCCTCTTGTATACAAGTTGGTAAGACAGCAGTCCTGTCATTCAGTTTCCCTTATGCGATTTAGTAAAATAATAATCCTTATATCTAGATGAGTGTCGCTTAAAGCAGCAGTGTAAAATTTAGTATGAGAATGTAATAAATGGAATTCAGAAGGTTCAGGAGAGATGGAAATCATTTCTGTCTAGGGAATGCATGAGGGGAAAATAGAAAATATGAAATGTAGTATATACCTGCAGGGTTGTTTGGACTTTCAAAATGTAAATTTCTAAAGAGCAGATAGGATCTGGAACTTTTCTACTTGGAAACAATAGTATGTACCAAAATTTACTGACAGATTTATATAGTGTAGTTTTAGGGCATATATATTGTAGTGTTATAAAGTGGAATATTCTGACATGATGATGAGTCAGCACTGTCCACTAAGTAGCCAGTAGTGACTGCTGAAGACAAGAAATGTGGCTAGTACAGGTGAAGTTCTGAATTTCAAATTGTATCTAATTTAAATTTAAATAGGCACACACAGCTAGTGGCGATCATATTAGACACTTTAGATATATTGGTAGGAACTCGTGGCTTATATTAAGAAGGAAAAAGAGAAGATTCTGAAAAACCACTTTAGACCCATGATGTTTAAGTTAAAGAAATTAGACATACAGTTAATTTGATAGCAGTGAGGGAAGCTGGAACAGCATAAATGTTATAAGGCGGAGTAATGATGCAAGAACAACACTGATTTTCATTGATTGCTTTGGTTATGGTATGAATGAAAAATTGGAAGAGTTTGAAGAGTTGGGAAACCTGGTTAGGATTGTGACCATGAGGATACTTCAAAACTTCATGAGTCAGGAATTTAAACATAAAGTTATTTTGGTACAAAATATTTTGAATTCCATAATATGCAGTTTCATAACCTATTTGAAGGAGTCTTCTATAATCTTTGAAGTAGGTTAAAGGACTGGTCCTGGTAAGCCTGGAAAAGTGTCATATGTAAAATGAATCATTTGTTTTAATTGAGCTTAATGAGTTTATTTAGAATTACTGCCTCTCTGGTGTTATCTATTTTGCATAGTTAGATTGCCTTGCCATCAATAGTTTTTGTTGTGTGACTATAATCTTTGGAAATTGCCTCTAATGATGACTTTTTGAAAGTTGAAGAAGCTTCAATAATATAGTTATATTTTCTGTATTTATACAAGACCACTGCTTTATATGAAATTAAACCAGTAAAGGATAATTCTTATATTATTATTTTCTGTGATAATATCATGTGTAAGGTGCCAAAATTAAGTTCTAAACAGCTTGTCTCTCATGAGCATTGTCACTGTAATAATTTCAGCAGTCATTTTCAGCCATTGGCTCTGTCCATGGAAGACGTTGATATCTGTGGTCTGTATTATTGCCTTCATATAAACTAGGATTTTAATAATATGATTGGTTTGTGATTATAGTAAAGTAGCTTGGGTCTACCATCCAGAAATTTGTTGGCAGATACACCACAAATTGTACAGGAAACAACTCAGGAGGTGGTTTACTTGGCTCAGTAACAGCAGTGCTGGGCGCTGAATGTCAGATCAGAAGCCTGGCACATTAGCCAAAATGACTGAGTGAGCACCATTATCTCTACAAAGATATTTAGATAATATTTTATGAGGAGTAATGCCAGGGAATCTTAGCAGACTTAAGAGTTCCGACAGAGAAAGTGTTCCTCAATTAAAAGAAACACAAAGACAATCAATTACCAATATGTGCATTTTTCCTTTTCAAGGATTTGCTCTTTTGCATATTTGGATTTGCATAGAGCTGCAGAAAACAAAGGCAGTTAATTTGAGATTACATGTGTTTCTATTTTTGTGATGCAAGCAAGTTGGAATGCCTTTTTTCTTGCCAATTTTTTTTTTTTAACTTTAGAGAGGATTATTCTTTATTGTCCAGGATAGCTTTTGGTTTAAGGCATAAATAGAACGGTTTAGAATTTCTTGTCACTAAGCATGGAAACCTTCTTATTCAGGATTTGTTCTTCCACTTGAGAAGGCGTTAAACATCCTATTTTAAATTTTTGATAGTCTCAAGGAGGGAATATTATAAGAAAGTAAAACATGATAATCTGGACTTAATCCTGAATGCTTCCCTTATTCGGTGATCTCCATTAATTACCCTCCACTCTATAAAGTTTAGTTCTCTCAACTATACAATTAAGACAAGAAGTTTAATGCAAGAATCTATAGTAATAATCAAACATAACTAAATGTAAATTAGAGGAAAAGCTAGTTTTTATTGTTTTGGCTTAAGAATCCACATGGCACTCTTACAATGGCAAATCGCAGGATAGCAGAGTGAACAATGGAAACACCTTTACAACATCAGAGAGACGTTTGCCTGATTATATAGACACGTTCTGCTGCAACTGTAGCACTGTAAACCATATAACCTCATCAATAACCTTTTTAGCATGGCACACAAAAGCTCTGTGGAAATTTATCTTTCCAATTCTCTGTGAAAGAAAGATGCATTTTCCTGGTGAAACTTGATTAAAGGAAACCAATTTTCATCTTTTTGAAAGTAAATGCATATTGCTTATTTCCTTTTGAAGAATATTGAGTTCTTGGAGAGCATCCATTTCTGCTTTAGGTATTGGAGTTTAGAGGAGGGAAAGTGGGAAGGTATATAAAACTTTATATGTGAGAACAGCTTTATATCAGAATATTTTACCAAAAGATTAAAAAAATGTTCTTTTATTTCTGATAATCACTGTCTTTGTGGTTTGTTTTTCTGCTGTTATAGAATCCCATAGCCCAGGTAACTTAATAAGAAATACACTTTGGTTCAGAGTTCTTCAATCTGGAGAGTCTGTAACTAGCAATGGCTTTCATGCTGCCAGATAGCAAGCATTGAGGGCCTGGTGTCATAGCCTAGTGGATAAATTCTTGCCTTTCATGTACCACGACTCCAAATGGGCACTGGTTTGTGTTCCTGCTGCTCTGTTTGCTGTCCAGCTCCCTGGTTGTGGCCAAGGAAAACAAAGAAAGATGGCCCAGAGCCCTGGGACCCTATAACTGCATAGGAGACCCAGAAGAAGCTCCTGACTCCTGACTTTAGATCAGATCAGTTTTTACCATTGTGGCTACTTGGGGAGTGAACTGGCTGATGGAATTTCTTTCTCTCTCTATCTCCTTCTCTCTATATATCTACATTTCCAATAAGAATAAATAAATTTAAAGAGACTTAGAGCATGCAAGCATTGAGCCAGAGACAGAAGAATGAGCCCCTGGGAAAAGAAACCCACTCCTATGATGAACACACTTGTTGGCTCACAGGATGAGATCTCGGGTCTAACTACCTCACCAAAACTGTCACAACGACAGTGGAATTTTCAACACGGGTTCGCAGATCATTACTTAGTCCTCTTCTGAAAATACTTTCTATCATTTGGAAAACTAAAGAAACTTCACCAATAAGAAGACCAATCGTTTTGGCATGGTTCATTCTTAGAGTGTTTTAGGTAAGGGTTTGACACACCATTTCATGCGTATCCTTCTTGTACTTCCCCTACAATCTGTACAGATGGCACTTTATGATGCCATAGCTATTGTGCCAGAAAAGTTCAAAGTAGGCTATTGCAGATACTTCAAGGAAAAAGATGAGAGTATCTTAATTAGCATTCAGTAAAAAACAAGCAACAACAAAACAAAAACGTAAATTCAGCGAATGAAAATTGAAAAGTAGACAACTGGAAGTCTCATTAAGTGCCTATTAGCTTATGTTAGCATGCTGCAAATGTGACTGCAGTTGTTGTGAAGATCTGTCCGCAGGAGTGTATAGCCTAAATCCTTCAATTTCTGGCTCCATTGTCATCTTCATCACTAACTGGTAGATAAGTGGATATGCTCCGAGTTAAGTGTTGGGGAATAAGTGTTGTTAACATTTTAAAACTGGTAAAATATGTCTTTGGATTGTTTTTGCTGTCTCTCTAGATGGATTCATCTAAGATCAACCAAGATGCCCTAAGCATGAATGTATTTCTTCTTTATAAATGCAATTAATTAAATAGTTAGAGATAGATACAGTGTGAAATCTTCTTTCTGCTAGTTTATTCCCTCAAGAGCCAGAAAGAACCAAGACACCACCAGGCTAATGCCAGAAGCCAAGAACTCAAGCTGAGTCTCCCCCATAAGGAGCAGAAACACAACATCTGAGCCATTAGTGCTTCCTTCCAGAGTGTACGTTATACAGGAACTGAAATAGCAGGCACAGCCAGCCCCCAGACCAGGGAGAGGGACACGGTGTGCTGGCTCCCCTGCAGCATGTAACTACTGGGTCAGATATCCACCTCATCATCAAGAAATGGATAGCATTCTTTGAATATTAATATTTGCTTACTTGCCAATGTGAAAACAGCCAACGTAAACAGGGCAAAAAATAATATTAAAAAATGTAGAAATGACGTCAGACTGAGAAAATTTTTGTAGCTAATGAAGCAAAGAATTTTGGTTTTATGTCTTACATAGTCTACATTAACTGAATAGTAGGAGTAAAGGTTACCATGCAATGTTTGATCAACAGAATAGATTCCCATTATCACATTATTATATGCAAAAAGGTGTTAGAATCATCAGTGGCCATGTCCTATTGGATCCTGAAAGCTGGAGGTTGAAAGAAGATAGTACAGATTTTAAGACTCATGGCTAACAGAAAGCATAGGCAATAAACTATTGTTTTCTAAACTGGACATGTGGAGTCATTGGAGATCAGACAAAGCCAAATGCATGTTTGTTTCCTGGCTAAGAGCACATGCTTTCTTGGGTGCACAATCTGTATCCACAGGCTGCTCTTGGAAGACGTTTTAGAGTAACTATCTGAACATCCATCAAATAAAGGGAAAGACAGGTGTGAATTTTGAGTTAAAACAGAAAAAAACCCAAACACCCACCGTAGAGAATATTAATAAACTACACAGCCAAATGCAAGCAAGTTTTCCTGGAAGATGCTGACAAGATCTGAAGGTATATTTCATGACAATTACTGGAATTAGTTTCATTGTGAAATGATTGCATATGTTTGTTTTTTTGTTTTTATGTATTTATTTTTTTATTGCAAAGTCAGATATACAGAGAGGAGGAGAGGCAGAGAGGAGGATCTTCCGTCCGATGATTCATTCCACAAGTAAGCTCAACGGCTGGTGCTGGCCGATCTGAAGTCGGGTACCAGGAACTTCATTCCAGGTCTCCCATGTGGGTGCAGGATCCCAAGGCCTTGGGCCGTCCTCAACTGCTTTCCCGGGCCACAGGCAGGGAGCTGGATGAGAAGTGGAGCTGCTGGGATTAGAACCGGCGCCCATATGGGATTCCGGGGCGTTCAAGGCGAGGACTTTAGCTGCTAGGCCACCATGCCATCGGGCCCATGCATATACTTCTTAAGGAAGTAAAACTCAGCTTTACTAATTCAGATTTAACGCAGAATTTAACCTGAATTTAACCTGAATTTTTATTTAAAAAAACAATTCAATGTATAGTGTTCTTAAAGATAGAGACATAACACTTAAATATGTCTATCTCTTTGATTTTAAGGCATTTTTAAATTTAAATAATTAGATGTATTTTATTTGCTTTATGTGGTTTCCTCATCTGGAATATCAGTTGTCATGATGTAATGAGGTAGTAAGATAAATTTTAAAAACCTCGCACAATTCCCAAAGGAAAAATAGAAGAACATAAGTGCAACATTCTTGAAACCAGAAATTAGGTAACTAAAAGTTCTGTGTTTTTTTGTTTTGTTTTTGTATTTGTTTTGCTTGTTTGTTCAACTGAAAGTGTTCCCAGTTTTCTTCACAATAATCTCTTATTTATTTGTTTCTATTTAAAAGGCAGATATTTTTATAGAGAGGAGAGGTAGAGAGAGAGGTCTTCCATCAGCTGGTTCATTTTCCAAATGGTTTCAAAGACTAGAGCTCAGTTAATAAAAAGCCAGGAGCCAGGAGCCAGGAGCCAGGAGCCATGAGCTTCTTCTGGGTCTCCCACATAGATATGGTATCCAAAAATACAAGCCATTCTCATTGCTTTTCCAAGCCATAAGCAGGAGCTGGATTTGAAGTAGAGCAGCCTGAATGTGAACCGGAGTCCACATGTGTTGCCTGCTCTTGCAGGCATAGGATTACCCTAGAGAGCCATCACATCTCCCTGGGTGTGGGCTATTTTTGGATTCAGGTATAATTTAGATTTTGGCTTTCCCAATTTTCACTTCTGATATTGGTTCAGCCACTTATCTACACTAAGTCATGACAAATTATCATCATCTATTGCTTATAATAGAGTAGTATTGGACATAACTTTAAGCTTGTCCTGTCCTCATTCTAATAAAATAAAAAAATGCCTAAGCCAGTACTTAATCCCCTACATTTTCTTTTCTTTCTTTTTTCCCCTGCTTTTCCCTTCACTTGCCACTCAGCCATCACTATGTTTAATTAGTAAATAGTTCTTTGACATGGCTAGAGTGTCTTCTAGCTTATTTTTGCAGATCCTTTGCCTTTGCTTCCTTTCACTAGCTGCAGATCTGTAAATCTCTGACAGACATGTTTAATAGGTCCAGTCTGATTTTTTAAAAATTGAATTGGAATGCCTTTAGGAAGAGAAGTCTGTGGTACACCACGGTGAACATTACTCCTCCAAGTGTTTTGCTGTCCTGCATGGTTGCTGAAGTTGTGATTACCACTAGAACTCCTTTTCTTAATTACAGCTTATTTGTATGAATCAATATCTTGCCGGCTCCCTCAACTCAATCAAAACCTTTATTGGCCGCTTTATAAAGTTTGACTTAAGGCAGAATGAGTTTTGCAGAATACAGAAGTGATTTTAATTTCTGTGGTTAAAATTTGCAAAACTTTTATCAGATCTCTTGCTCAACAAGAAAACACACAAAAGAACCCTCATATACAAATAATTATTTTAGAGTTATCCTGATAATGACCATAAAAGAACATTAACAACACAATATGAGCAGTTTCATGTCAAAAATAAGTGGTGTTTAGTCATTAATCCTGGTTTTTGATTTGACAACGGAAATGATTAGATGACTAACTAAATTCTCAAAGCTCAAGATCATGATAGCCATGGAATTCTAGATCTTGTATTTTAGGTATTGTCTGTCCACTGTGACCTCTTGTCATTATAAAGGGGTACAGTAGAGTCTAGGGTTTATAATAGTTTGGGTTTATAATACAAAATGTAATGTCATAATACAATGATCATTTTTCTTATATTTTTATATTCACATATTCTCATGTAAGGCCTTATGAAATTTTTATAATAATACATTTTCTTACTTTTCTTGCTCTGCCAGCTTCTTACTCTCTTATAGGGAAGAAAAGGGAAGTGAAAGATATTTTGATAGTTGAGAATGCCCACTATAGGCTCCCTGCTAGGTCCACTGCAATCCAATAATGTTGATCTAATGACTTCATTGATCAACAGAAGTTCATGACTATCTGACTAAGGGAATTTGGGCAACTGGAATATCAATGAATTCAGCTTACAGAGACCAGGAGAGAGATTGATAACCAAAATCCAACTAAGTGAAATTCAGTCAGAGCACTACAGTGTCACAGACCTAGGGTACCCAGATTGAATTGAATTTTCATTTATGATATCCATGAATAACAAAGCAGGGAACTATAGTCTATAAAAACGAAGTATTTAAAATTGCATGATTATAACCAACTTGTAAAATCTTTTCTTTAGTCATAGTTGTATTTTTATAAATTAGCAAAAGGATCAACATCCTACTTAAGCAAGTCAGCAGTGCCTCCTATCCCCTTTATCTCATATTTTAATACACTAATAACTTCTATTTTAAAATAATTGATAAAATAAATACACTTGATTTCAAATGAGCATTCTATGTATATGCCTCTCCGCCTTTAACTGTCTGGTGTGCAGACTACTATATGAAAACAATGTAGCTTCATACTAAATATAGAAAAATGAAGATTTTATATATCCGTAAACCTACTTTTTTCTTAATGTAATTTTGCCACTGTTTCTGGCTTTAAGCTAAAATTCCATAAAAATTCTGAAGCGTGCCAAATATGAGTGTTGCTGAGTCCCAGGTGATCTTGATTCACTAAATTATTCAGCGCTCTACATAAATGTGTCAGATTTATTCACAATGCATAAATGAAGATATCTAGTGCTTGATAATCCAGAACTGTCTTTCTGATAATGAATGAAATCTTTAAATATGTTGAAAAGGAGGTAACAAGTAGTCCTTATAACTTTCTTGGTTCTAGTGTTTCAGCATTCTACATTTAGATATAAAAGAGATTTGTAAGATTTTGATTACAAACTATAAAAGCTTAAGTGTTAGTAGATATTTATTAGACTGCTTAAATTTTAAGTGGGAAATTCATACACCTGCTAAGTTGGTCAATATAGGCTTAGGTAAGTTTCAACTTCACATCCCCCCCCTTTTTGTTTTTACAGTTGTCACTACCTGATATATCACTACCTGTTATATTCTACAGTTGTCACTATATGATTTCCTAATATGTCATTGAGACTAATGTTTGTATTTTAGAAGCATTTGCTTCTCTTGTTTCAAAGATCATCTACTTCAGTACATTTGACGCTGCTAACAGCTTTCCTTTTCCTTGTCTCTGCTACCTGCTTCTTCATGAATACTTTTCCTTCGTTGTTGGTTTCTATGTCCTGCGTATGGTGTTCTGGCTCAGATCCTTTCTGCCCATTCTTAGACAATGTCCTCTTCTCCTAGCCATGATCAGAAGGCTTTTCCATGTAACAGTTTAATCTTTTTTTTTTTTAAATATATTCTAATTTTAGTTGAAAGCCACAGAGAAAAAGAGAACAATCTTCTCTTTTGTGATTCCCTTATCAAATGGCTGTAAAATCCACAGCTAGGTTGGGTCTAAGTCAGGGGCACATAAATATGTGATTTTCCTATGTGGTTTTTAGGGACCCACGTAGTTGAGCCATCAACTGCTGCTTCCTGCCAAGTGTATTAGTAGGAAGTTTGACCAGAAGTGAAGGAGCCAGAATTCAAATTATGCACATTGATAAGGTGTGAGTGTCTCCAGTGATGACTCAACAGCTAAGCAAATGTTTCCTTTCTTTACTGAATCTTTGTTTACATGTTTATCCAAGTATAGCTCCATGTGTTGTCCCAACACATGTCACTCTTATTGCTGAAGTACAAAAATGTAAATTTCTTAGCTCATTGATGCTTTAACAAATCAGAATCTGGAATGATTGTAACTAATAATCTGTATGATAAACAGGCAATGTAAGAATTCTTAATGACACTAATGAAGATAATCTTTCAGTGGTGATACGGAAAAGTTGATTCTTAGGCATCATTGCACTGATGTTTTCTGGTTAGCGATGTGTAGCATGCTGGGCTATTAGTTTGAGTTCAGTTTGTACATCTAGAAAAAGTCTTTAGGAAAGATAGGAAATCCATATGTATCACAGTAAACATTACTCCTGCATATATTTAAGTTCTCCTGACTGTCATAAGATTATCTTAGGGGGCCACTTTCCTTGGTATACCTCTCTATTAGACTTGGAGGTTAACGACCCATGTTCTGTCTCAAGAAAAGAAGGCCTTGCTCTCTAGCTGTGAACATGGCTATCAGAAAACAGCTTGCAGTGGCTAAAACTACCTTATCTGTAGAAAACAGCTTTGCCATACCTCTTCTAGTTCAGAGCTAGTGAGAAAGTGCAAATGCTTAGTCAATTTCCCCATTGAAAAAACATTGGACAGTGTTTATTGCAGGGTTCCCTGTCTGATGCATTGTTTATTCACATACCAACTCGGCATTTTCCCCTTCAGAATCCTTCCCCTCAGTTTATTTTACAAGTGTTGATTCCTAAATGCATTTAGCACCTTACATTTTATACTCGCTTCTGCTTCTAGAGACTCATCCTAGAACAGCCTCAGTCCACAGTAATATTGTAATGTTGTCTCTGTTCTCTGAAATTAGCCAGTCTGAGACAATCAGGCTCTCTCAGGTCATCAGTTTATTTTCAAATAGATTTCCCATTTCAGCTGTGGTCATGATTTATCCTGGTACTGACTTTCACACTCAAGAATCTAGTCGGTGGATGCTACTTTTCCAATACCACAGTGGCAACCTACTGCCCACAATGATCCTGTTGTACCTAAGGATATCAAATTAGTCTTCATCCTAATGAACACATTTAGCATTTTTTCAAAGAGGTGAGTTATATATTTTTCTTTCTTCACTATCACTTTATTTTAAACATGGATTTCTTTGTAATAATTTTTAAAACTGGACATTAATACCCTGAGATGTTATCCTTAAAAAAAGTTTACTTAGTTGTTTCAAAGGAAAGCAACAGGAAGGAAGAAGAGAAAGAGAGAGAGTGAGAGATGAATATTCCATTTACTTTACATTCTGCAAATGACCACAACGGCAGGCTCTGCCAGCCAAGACCGGTAGCCAAGAACTCCACCTTGGTCTACCACAGGAGTTGTGGGGTCCTAGTCCTGCATTCCTAGGAAGCTGGATTAAAAACAGTACAGCTGGGACTACAATTGGTACTCAGATACCGGGTGCCCACATTGCAACTAGCAACTTAACCCCAGAGCCACCATGATAAAATTTTCATCTTTATATGAAAGTTGGATCAATTTTTCTGTCCTTCCCTGTCCTTGATATTCTCTTGAATCTATTCACCTACCTATAGATAGATAATTCTCTGAACTGAATTTTGTTAAATTAAATCATTTTTCTAAGAGACTATTATTTCCACAAAAGCTCTAATTGTGTGACAGCTAGCATATCCCTTGGGGGAAAAAAGTGCTTGGTTTTATGCTTATTGCTGAAACCATCAGTATTCTCTGTCTTGAAACATCACAAAGTTTGGTTCAATTCTACAATGTAAATTAACCACTCCATGCTTTTAAAGACGCTCTAAACGTTATCTTAAATAATGGAATGAATTTGTTTTCTGTTGAGAAATAACTGCGTAGTTTTAAGTGGTTTCCTTTTTGTGTGTGTCTTCCTACCACATTACATCAATATTGGTAACCATCTTTTTATTATTCATTCTGTCTCACTTTGGCATTATCTGTAAGTCCTTTCTACAGAACCTTTTGAATGCTATCAAAATGTCTTCAAATAATTTATAATAACAAATAGACCTAGGCTGACTTGGCCCTAAGGTAGGAAAATGAACCCATTAAATAAACAAAAGCCTTTATTTTTAGCTGACCTATGAAAGAAACAAAAGTTAAGGAGCATTTTCAAATCTTAGTGCAATAGGTTAAATGTGTGTTCACCCTGGCCAAGGATTGCTTCTACTGACATTTGCAATGGCACAATCCAAATTAATATGAACACTTTGCGGTAGCAAATTAACATCTAATCTTGCAGATTTTGAGTTTAACCCAATCTTTATGTATGTAGTAGGAAGATTGGAAGTATAGATTTTTATTACCCAAGTCCTAGTAGGCTGTATTATTCCTTCATTTAAAAAAAGATGATATAAAACTATTTCTTTATGGTTTGCAACAGATTGAAATTTTTTTGAAAAGTGTTTGAAAAGAATGTTAGTTTAACCTTACGTGATTGTTATGGGCAAAAAAATATGGGTGGTTCTGTGTTTTCAGTCCTAAGTATGATTGCTTTTCCTCAGTTTTAGAATTTTAGGTGTGATCCATTCCTGCCCTTGACACCAACTCGTGCCAGATTTTGAAGTATCACCAGAGAAGAGAAAATGCCGAAGGAAAGTAATGAGTTAGGCATCCTGTTAAGGTATACTCAGTTGGTGGAGCCTGTGAGAGCTGCTATTGTTTACCACCTGTTCCTATAATCTCTGCTGAACCTGCAGTAATTTTACATCTCAAGTTGAATTAGCAATTCATATTGCATGCTCACCAGATGCCATTGAAGAATGTGGAGGAGACAGCAGCATAATCACACTGAAAACAGATTTTGAAGATCACCTTGTCCTTTTAGCATCAGGGACTCCGCTAAATAAGATGACTGATTTATCTGTGCACCTCATGCCATTATTAAATAAGCAAACACAAGAACACAAGCAAAGATTACACAACACTGCTCTTGGTATGAGACACAGTAACTGTAATTTAGCAGTCACATTTTCTAGCTCAAACAAGTGGCACAGTCCGGGCAGATGGCAGAGAGAATTTCATTGCAAGAGTCACAGTTTCCGACTGGTTGCTTAGCATGTTTTTTTGGGTTGTTTTGTTTATTTTTTTTTCTTGAAATATATGTGTGTTTGCAGGCATACACCTTATATTCATATAAGGTAGAGGTACTCATATTTTATATGGCAAATTAAGAATTACATATACACTGAAAGTTGTTTTTCCTCACTTCTCATTTTGTTTCTGTTACTATTTACTCCATCACTCAGCAAATAGTGAGCACTCACTATGACCTGATGCACTGAACTGTGCAGCGTAATATCTATCATTTATAATTTCATGGCTCACTTTATATATACGTGGCTCACTTAAAAAATTAACACGTCTTACTCAAAATCTATGTTGTCTTATTTTGATGTTGCTTCATAATTTTTATTACATTGGCATTATTAAATGTTACCTTTTTATATATTTAATTTCAACTTTACAGAAGTAAATTTTGTGTTTAGGCATGTCTCTTATAAACATAAGATCTTTTTTTAAAAATATAACTGGAACTTTATTGACTTTAGTTAGGAGATTTTGTTCTATTTCCATTTTTGGAGAACATTATATATAGAATATATTCTCTTTGCTTCTTTTTAAAAGATTTATTTGTTTATTTATTTATTTATTGGAAAGTCAGATTTATGAAGAGAAGGAGAGACAGAGAGACAGGCCTTCAATCCAATGGTTCACTCTCCAGATAGTTGCAATGCCTGGAGCTGAGCTGATCTGAAGCTTGGAGCCAGGAGTTCCCTCTGGGTCTCCCATGTATGTGCAAGGTGTAAAGGTTTTGGGCCGTCCTCTGCCACTTTCCTAAGTCTGCACTTTCCTGACTACTGCGCTGGGCCCTCTTTGCTTCTTCTTAAATTATCTTTCCCGTTCTGTTTTATTTTAAAGATTTATTTTGTAATCAGAGCAACAGAGACAGAAGAAAACACATTTGCTGCTCCACTTCCTCAATATCTAAAATGACAATAGTGGGCCTGGCCAGAGCTGGGAAACTGGAACTCCAACCATGTCTCCCACATAAGTGCCAGGAGTGCACAGACTTAAGCCATTATCGGCTGCATTCTCAATTATATTAGCAATAGGCTGGGTCGAAAGTGATACTGAGCACTCAAACAGAATGCTGGTTGGTGGCTGCTAAACCCACTGCTTCACAACACCCGTCCATCCAGGTTCTGCACTGTCAGTTTCCTGAGTCTGTATGTGTCCTCCCAACTGATTGCGTCAGACTCTTAATCCTCAGTGTGGGAAGATGGGGTACCTTAGGCACTGTTAAGGTTGTGAGGGCTATGCCTATGGAAGAATTAATGCTGGGATAAAACAGATTTCAGGACTTGGTTCATTCCCGCTCTGGCCAGTCCACATTCTGCTATGTGGTGCAGCAACAGGAAGGCCCTCACTGGCATTGGCTGCTTGATCTTGGATTTCTTAGCGTCCAGAATGGTGAGAAATGCATTTTCTGCTCTTCACAAAGTACACAATGTGTAATATTTTGTTATGGCAGTACAAATGAAATAAAGCATCCATGATGTTTTGTTTTAACTCCTTTATTTCCTCTATTATATTAAAATTATGCATTCTGTATTTTTGGTGATAGTCTTCAACTTAGTGGATTAACATTGTCCTATCACTGCCTCTTATGAATGAGTATTTCTGTATGCCTGAATACAGAGAGAGTGTTTAAATAAATCACTTCTGTGTCTTTCCTAACTACATTTAAAATATATATTTATTTAGCTGAAAATTAGACTGGAGAGAGAGAGAGAGAAATAGAGGGAGGGAAGGTGAGAGAAAGAGAGAGAGCAAGGGAGAAGAGGAGACTGATCTTCCATTTTATAGTTCACTGCTCAAATGCCACAATGGCCAGGGCTGAGTCATGCAAAAACAAAGAGCTAGAGACTTCTTTGGGGTGTCACACATGGGTGCCAGGGGACCAAGGGTTTGGGCCGTCTTCTACTGCTTTCCCTATATCATTGCCAGAGAGCTGGATTAGAAGTGGAGAAATCAAGACATGATCCAGCCCTGCAAAGGGATGCAAGCATTGTGGATGCCAGCTTCACCTACTGCAACACACAGTTCAACCCACGCCTACACTTTCACACCCTCAGCATTAGGCACCCTCAGCATTAGGCATTAGCATCAGTGCTGTCCGTAATATTTTTTATATTTTTACTTAATAATATTATTAATTTTTTTCTATTGTGTTTTATACTCCACAATTTGTTTTTGAATTTTGTTCCCTCCTCTAGAATTTCTTTTATTGGTACTCATTCAGTGAAATCTGTAAGTGGTGATGCCTTTGACTGAGAATATCTGTTTTTCTTTACCTTTTGATTGAAAGCCCAACTGAATGCATAATGCTGGGTTGACAACTATTTTCTCTCAGTATATTCAATGTATTCTTCCACTGAATTGTGACTGATTCCACAACTGCCATCAATCTAGTAGTTGTAATGTTTTCTTGAATCTTAGGGCAATTTTGTGCTTTATATTAAGGGATCTTTTTGCTCCAAATAAAGTGTTTATGAATTTGTTCTTTATTTACCATTTTTATAACATTCACTTTTTTCAGGACTCATTTCACTCTTCATTTGGGGATAGATAAATGACACTCCCTTATACTCTTAATACTGCCTTTCCTCTGTATTTTAAAGATTATTTGTCAAAGATTGGCTGATTTGTATAACATAATTTCTCATATACTAACTTCTGTTATATTTATATCTGTCTTTGAGTGGATACTGAATTACTTCCTCACATAAAATTTTGTTTAAATTTCTCTCCAGTTTTCCTCTATTTGTCTTTCAAGCTTAACCATCCATTTTAAACATTTTTTTAATTCATCATTCCTGTTTGTACATAAAATTTGTTCTGATCAGCTCATGCTACTGGAATGATGAAAGTTCATAGTCATTTTTGTAATACATTAAGTTCATTTTTGAAATGCCTCAAAATAATTAAAATTAGTTGGTTATTGCAAACACTAGTAAAAATCAACATACAAACCAAGCCAACAAAGCCGAAAGGAGGATATTTGAATATTTGTAAGGAGGTTACTGTTTTTCTTGGACAGACTGTAAAGTACCACAAATTAGTGTCTCTAACAATTAAAATATATTATTTCCCTGGTTCATAGAGCACATGTCCTGGAGCAAAGTGTTGCTAGGTTGATTCCTTCTGAAATCTTAGATGGAAGGTAGATTGCAAGCATGTTTCCTAAAATCTGGTGGGTTTTTAGCAGTATTGGGAGTTTGTTTTTTGCTGCATCACCTCGGTAGCTTTTTGAATGCTGCATGACACCTTTGTCAAAGATCACACGCCCGCAGTTGGGTGGGTTTACTTCTAAGGTCTTCATTCTGTTGTGTATAGATCATTTTTATGGCAGTTGCATATTTTTTAGACTTTCTGACACATCTTAAAATCAGATAATGAGTTTTTCCTGCTTTGATCTTTTTCATCTAGATCACTTTGGCCGTCGGGGTATTTTATGGTTCCACACATGTTTTAATATTTGTTTAAATGCTGTGATAAATGTTATTAGTGTTTGTGTTGGTATTTTCTTGAGTTTGTAAACTTATTTGGATAATGTGCACATTTCCATTATATTCTTCTAATCCATGAACATGGAATGTCTTTTGTTTCTTTGTGCCCTTTTTAATTTTCTTCATTGGTGATTTATAAATTTCACTATAGAGTTTCTTTAACTCTTTTGTCAAATTTACTCTTAACAATTTAATCTTTTGCAGCTACTCAAAATGGTATTTTTTCCTATCATTTCAATTTATTTCTTAGATGACTCAGTACTCCTGTGTAATAGTGGTACACATTTTTGTCCATTGATTTTCTTTTGATCCTAAGACTTTGTTGATTTTTTTATTACTCCTAACGTTTTCATTAAATGTCATCTGCAAACATTGAGAATTAGATTTCTTCCTTTGCAGTTTGAGTGACCCTTCTTTCCTTCTCATGCCTGTTTTCTCCAGCTAGGAATTCCAATCCTAGCTTGAATAAAAGCAGTGAGAGTAGGCATGTTGCTTTATTCCAAACCTTGGAGAGAAATCCTTTAACTTCTCACCATTCACTATGTTAATTTGCAGCTTGATTTGTAAGTCCTGTGTTATGTTGAGATGTGTTCTTCCTATAACTAATTTGGCCAGAAGTTTTACAGTGAATGAAAATGCCTTTTCTGCATATAATGAAGTTATCATGTAATTTCTATTCTTTACTCTCTTGATATGGTACATCACATGTATTGATTTGCATGTTTAATTATCTTTTATTCCTGTGTTTGATGTGGGGTTAAATTACTATAAATTTTCCTCTTCATACTGCTTTTGCTGTGTCAATAAACTTTGGTACATGGGGTTTCCTCTTTTATTTGTTACAGTATTTTTAAAAATTTTGCATATGACATTTAATGATTATTGGTGTGCAATATCATCTGTATATTGAAGAAATAGTGATTAGTTATAGCAATCTGGCTTCATTTGTCACTGCCCTTCTAGAAATTCTAACCTATTTTCTCTGAGCTTATGGATGCTTTTGCAATTTCACCAGTACATAGTACCCTAAGTCAAATTTTAGCTTTCATTTGCTGTGCTATGTTTTAACAATGCATCAACTGCAGATTTGGGGCAAATTTCAAATTGAGAAATATCGCAAAACCAAATCTGCAGTTGATGCATTGTTCAATATGAACTGAGAAACTGAAAGGCTGGCCCAGGTCTCCAGTTCTCTCCCTGAGCCTGTGGTAGGCTTAGATTCCTTATCCTGCATCCACTTGTGCTGTCATGCTAGATCGCATCCGGAGCCTTTATCCACCTGGTGAAGGCCTTGGGGTTTTCCAGCTGCCTTCTCACACCCCCTGAGCTTGGGAATGGGTGACACAGCAATTTTTTTGTTTATCTTTCTTTTTTTTTCAATTGAATTTTTTTTATTTGCTTTTTTTTTTTAAATCAAGAGTTTCAGAGAAAGAGCGACTAAAAGAGTGAGAATGAGAATGAGAGAGTTCCTCTGTCTGCTGACTCAATCCTCAGATTGGCTCAGCAGAAGCCAGGGGATAGGAGCTCCTTCCAGGAGTGCCAAGTGGGAAGCAAGGTCTGTATTGCGCTGCTTTTCCCAACCAATTAGCCAGAAGGCCAGTGCCTATAGGGAATTCTAGTGTCTCAGTTGGCAGCTTTACCCTCTTATGCCACAGTGCCAGCCCCTGCTGGCTTTCTTCAAAGGGGTTTTTCTTATGGTCATAATAGAACAAAGCATTTTTCCATTTCATCTGGCTTATGTATTTTTGTGAAGGTGACTTAGAGTTTGTGTAGCCATTCACGTTGGTATCTCATGGGAAGGTGATGGCTGGAGCCTCTTGCCACCAACTTGGTTCAGATTTGCTGTATTATATTTGTATAGCACTTTATAGAGCATAAGGACCTTCATGTTTACTAGTATGATTTGATGATCTTTGATATGACACCTCGAAGTGGCAGTTCAAGCTTAAAAGAAATCTTTTCCAAATAGAAAAATTAGCAAGATATTTGAATTAACCCATTCCTTCTACTTATTAAATATTGCATAACTAATTTCTGATTAAGAAACTGTTCTGATACTACAAAGATACAAATAAATATTACATACAATTTATGAAGTTTCCATCATCTTCCAATCTTGTTATAAACCATGGCATTATTCCCTTCGCAGCCTCCTCAAAGGTGTAATCTAGTGGTAAAAGGACACAGTGCCTGCAGAGGTTTCGAGCTTCAGTACTGACATACTATAGACATACTATAGACATCATCTGTTGTTATTATCATGCCCTGGAGAATGCTAATTCAATCAGGATTTCAATGCCACATTTCTGTTGTGACCCCTTCCCTGTAAATAAACTAAGCAGAGTCAAGTAGCCAAGAGTAGCATGAACAGATATGGCCTTGCCAGCAGCACAGGGCAGGCTGGATGCCTGTCCATAAAGGTAGTAAATAGCATTTGAAATTTAGGCTGAAGAAGATAATTCAGTTTGAAAGAATTCTCAGTGGTAGAGCTGTGTGGGGTTGGAGAAAGTATTTTTATGTCTGGTCTCTCATAACCCACAATCCTAGCCATCCTAAATAGCATTGCAGTGTCCTCTTGTCTGTTTAATTTTCCTTCTCTTAGCTAAATTTAGAAACCAGCTATCTGGAAATAACAGAGGAAGAAGTACTTTCCTTTGCAGTTCTTTCATATTTTCAACCTCCTCAAAAAGAGAAAAACTATCTTGTATTCAGTTCAAGGTTCAAGATACCAGTTCTAGATATTATTTCCGCTTTCCAAAAGAAATGTAAAGGCATAAAATATTTGCCAGAATTATTATTTCACATATAAGAAGTTAGAAAAGTAGTCCCAACCAAGATTAGTATGTTGCCACATATACATGCATATACATACATAATTTTTATAAATTTCAATGATTCTTATCTGAATATTAACTTTGCAAAATAAGGTAAAATGTTTTATAACAGCCTAAAAGTGATTTTTTTATGCCTTAAAAGTTTAAGAACCACAATTTTAACATGCGATTTTTATTTGTTAGAGCGCTTAGCCCATATTTTCCAACTAAAAATGAATAATTCTGTGCTCTTAAAAGTTTTGCCTTGGAAGTAGCCTGGTATTTTTTACATGCAAAAGCTGCTTTTGTTCATCCTGAAGAGTCTGAATGTAATTTTCCCTTATATTCATCCTGCAGATTACCAAAGTTGGTCCTTGGGCTGGCCTTTGCACAGTGTGCTAGGCAGCTGATTGCAACACTGTCTTCCATGTAGGAGTGCTGATTGGAGTTCCAACTGCTCCACTTGCGATCCAGCTTTCTGATACTATGCATGAAAAAGCAGAACAGGACTTCCCCAATACCCAGTTTCCTGCCAGCTACAAGGGGGAGTCAGAGCCTTCTGGCATTGGCCTGGCCGCTGTGACCATATAGGACCATAAATCACTCCCTTTTTTCCTCCTCCTCTCTCTCTCTCCCTCTTGCTTTACATTCCTTCTGCTCGCTTGATTTTCAAATAATTAATAAATGAATAAATGAATTGTAAAAGAAGACTGAAATGCTAATAGGAAGGTGGAGAGTGAAGGTCATGCCGTGAGGGTTCAGGTGTGAGTGATGATTGTGTTTTTGCAAAACTGCATTTGAGTGTGTAACATCAGAGCTATATTATTATTATATATTATTCTGAAATGTTCCTAAAATTAAAAAATAAATTGGAAATTAACTATATTTATCATATTGGTAATTTGTTAATAATATATTTTAAATAACAACTTTCAGTCTTACTATTTATCTTTGTGTTTGACTGAATTGAAGAAAACTGCCTAAAGGAGATAATACTTCTAAAATCCACATTCCCTTTATATAAAACTCTAATAGAATAAATAAATTATTAGCTATCAATACTTCAAGAACATAAAATTAGTGTCAATTGTAAGAAAAAGAAAGTATCAGTATTTGAAGAAGGCTAAAATACAAGCAAAACATGAAAAAACTTGTAAGTTTAACATGTAGGGAATGAAAGAATGATGCAGAAAAGCTCATCATTGCTTTGAGCTTCTAGGACACATGGGACAGAAAGGCTGAGTGTTAGGGTCCTGAGCTCCTTGTAAGAGGGGCTCTCAACATGGACTTTGAGAGGGCACCACTGCCAGGGGAGTTGACCATAGATCATTTTTGATTTTGTGAAAAAAGCTTAAGAAATGTTTGAACAGAAATTATTTCATTTCTTTGTTAACCACCTTAGTCATACTTAGGGTTGCCAGATAAAATATGTCACACATTAATTTGTAATATCCCCTAAGTATTACATGGCGTATCTATATTAAGATTTTTTATTATCTTAATAATTGTCTGAAATGTATATGTTCTTGTATACTTTCTAACACTGGCAATCCTAGGGACTGTGCATTGCTTCAAACACTGTGACACAAAACATGTGTACATTTGAGGAATGATAGGAGATGTTAGGAAAAGGACCAAATAAAACCAAAGCATGTTCACTATGGAGCTAATACCTAATACAGTCCATCTATGTGATCAAATACATTTAAATAAAGGAAAGCCTGAAACATTTGTCGTGGGTAGAAGATAACAGAAAGAAGCAGTCAAAATTTCAGTATTACTGATTTCAAATTTGTAACATATCACTGATGTTGTCTTTTAGTGATTGAAAGTAATGTTAAGCCTTTCGTAAGTCTACTTATTTACCCCCTCTTCCCTGTAAAATCTGAAGCATCTACAGGTTTCATTCTTTTCAAACAGTAATTTTAGAGAATATATTTCTTAGAGTTTGGAAGAATTGGAAACTGTTATTTGGGTCAACCTGTGCATTGAGCCTTTATGTTTATTCTGATAGGAAATGAGCGAATTAGCATATTAATAAGGATATCACACTCTTTCTGTTGTTGTTGCAAGGGCAAAGCATCCCAATTTTAGATGTTTTTATTTGAGCAAAAGTGTATTGCTCATTGTGTAAAATCTGGCAAGTGCAGTTATTGCCTGAGGGATGATTTGCTGAAAATGGAATAGCAGATGGTACTTCATGATCTATTGCTGTAATCCAAATTGTTTTGCATTGTCTTCATCATCATCATCATCATCACCTTCATCCTGTTATTAAACTTGTCTGGAAGTATGTGATCAAGAGCTGTTGCTCCCGGGGGTTTATCCTCCAAGATACCATGTTCACATGCTCCAAAGAGCCTGAGTCAAATCTCTCAAAGGACAGATCAAGTACCGCCTTCTGATCCATCCACTCAGTTTTTCACTGCTGCCACAACTTTTAAAGATAACCTCCTGTTGATTCCCACAACCTCAGGCAGAGCATATCCAGTGGGAAATCAAATCCCTTTAATTTGAAGACACACAAAAAATTTTAAGTGATGGCAGAGAGATTGGTGAATGGAATAAAGACTGAACAATCAATTAGAGAAAGAAGTACAAGTTTTAAAAACCTTTTTTTTCTTTGAACAACTAACTTTTGCATTTTTTACGCTGTTATAATTAATCATGCAATTTAATCATTTGTAGTTAATATATGGGGTTATGAAATCTGGAAAAAAAATTAGTACTTAGTGACATAATCCCATTAAGTTAGCAGAGTAGAAAAAAATGCTATCTTAGATTGTTGATCTGTTTTCACATCCAAAATGGTAAATTCATTTAGGGTTTTGTGAATTGAAACTTAAATGAAATAAGTAATACAACTAATAGGTGGAAGAATATGAATTCATTGTTAGTTTCTATGGGTATAAATTGCATCCTAAATCAATAAATAAATACATACATATGCATAAATCATCAAAGCAGGATTACATTAAGCATATTTGTCCCTCATTCTCATAATTCCATTTATACTATGTATTTGCCATGTTTAAGGTCTCTAAGGTTTCTATATGTGTGACAGAGGGACTGGTTTTCTTAACGGAATGATAAAAAATGAAAAGGAAACAATTCCTGTGATAAAGAACTACTCTGAATCGCATGCAAGTAAAAACAAGAAGTAATACCAGTCAGTTCTCCCTGCTAATAATGTGAATAGTATCTAATCTGTATTGGTTGTGATAAATGATGAAATGGCATACTGTAATTTAGTTAGTTATTTCCCTAGGAAAGGAGGAATGAGTTTTAAGTGAAAAACTAATATCACATGAAATATTTGTGTGTATGTGTTTTTCTTCAAATATAGTAAATGAGGTGTTGATATGGTTTCTTTCTTATCATTAGATCATTAGGAAGTCAGGTTTTTGTGTCTTCTATGGATGTGCTTATAATATAATTAAAAGATAATTATTACCCTTGTAACTGCCTTTGATGCAAAAATATACTGGAGTTGTCTTATATTCCCATTACAAACTGTATCATGTCCATCTTGAGGACATGACCCAGTAAAGAATAAAAATTCCTCATTTGACACTTTGACATTTCAGATTACAGCTGAGGACAATTATAAAGTGATTATAAAGTGGCCTATGTGACAATTAAGTATGTGAATTTTTATATTGATTCTGATACTTTTTATTATTTCTTCATTTGATTACAAATGACAACCACTTAATTCTGAAAGATAACCTCTAACACTGAAGTTCAAAGTTGGTTTACGCTATGTGAATCATCCTGTAACAATTTTAAAATCAAATTGGCATTTAACAGGAAACTGAAGTAATTTTTCTCTGAAGGCCAGCAGAACCTATCCACGAATTGTCTAGCATCAGATTCTTAACCTGGGTTGAACAGAGGAAAGGGTTTGGATTTCCATGGATGTGAGATGTTCCTTGCTGAGAAATCTCATGGTGAACATACTTCATGAGTGAGAAGAGTAAGGTAGTCCCAGAAAAAAAAAAGGTGGGTGGGTGGGTTTGGTTTTTCACATTATTGAATAGTTATTAGATTGGAACCAATAACAATTTGTTCAAACTTTTCAGTGTGGTGTAAATGTCTTATATATGATCCCTCATTCACAAATACATTGTCAATTTTGTCAGCATACACTGAGTGAACACTTACTCTGTCCCAGGTACAATGATGATCCTAAAGAAACCAGAACAGACTTGGCACCAGGACTTGATTACAAGTAGGCCATAGTTTAATTAAGTAGGTGTAAGCACCTTTCCAGGAAATGGGGCTCTGATTGATGTGAGCAAATATTGTGCAGTGAGCATACCAGTTTCACTAGATTAAGTTCATGAGGGCTGCTCCCTCATGACATAAACCGTGTCTGTCTACATTGCCTCTGCATCTCAGAAAAACAAAAGCCACTTAGTTGACGATGAATATTTGCAGAATGATTGAAATAATGAGATGTTGATGAGGAAGTATAGCATAGAGAGGAAAATAGGAGATATTGGCAGTTAAGTAGCATTGAACGAGCTATGGGAGACCTAGAATCTGCTCCCAGCTCTACAGTTATTTAATAATTAATGACTACCCAGGGAGAGAAATTCCCTTACCTTCCATGAGAATTCCATGGGAAGGTTATAATGCATTGGATAGATGTGTTAATGATGAAGCCGTTATTTGCAACACTCGCATTCCACTTAGAGTGCAGGTTTGAATCTTGGCTGTTCCACTTACAGTCCAACTTCCAGCTAATGTGCACATGATTGCTCTAATACTTGAGTCCTTCCACCCACCTGGTGAACCCAGGTAGTATTTCTGACTCCTGGCTTCATACTGGCCAAGACATGGCTGTTGTAGGCATTATGAGGAGTGAAACAGAGGATGAAGATTTCTCTCTTTGTCTCTTCCTTACGTTCTACTTTCCTACCTTTCACATAAATTATAAACTTTCAAAAAAGAAACAAAATCTATTTATATCTGGAATAGATAAATGATTCTATTCTATGAATCTAAACGAGATTTTGTGTTTCTAAAAACATTTTTAAGTGATTTCACAAAATGAATTAAGGTCAATTTATTTAAAAATATATGGCTAACTATATAATTATTTTAAAGTTAATTCTGTATTTTAGAAAGATTATTTGTCCTTCAAACTATGTTATAGAATATACCTATTTTGAATGCTCCCAGGAGACACATATTTATTTTAGTTTTTAGGAAAGCTGCTATAGTGTTTTAGAGTAAGACATAACTCATTTTAAAAATACAGTAATAAGCAAAGAATATCTATTTCTTTGCAAAATGAAACATATCTAGCAGGAACAGTTGAGCAAGTTATGCTGAATCCTGCATGTGACAATGCAGTCAGTGGACCTACCTTTAGGAATGACTCTGCACTGTAGTGTTGTGCTTTAGGTCTACACTTAGGAATGTAGTGTCTGCACTTTGGGTCTACACTTAGAAATGTAGACATTCTTGGCTTGTTTCATCTTAGTATTTCAGGAAGACCATGGAAAACACACCAGGATTCACCCAGCAACCAATTCACCCAACAACTGAAGATGCATAAACTTGTGAGGTTTGGTAACAGAAAGATACAAATGATTGTCTCTCTGAGTCTATCTAATTCAGACACCTCCGTAGAATTTTCTGACTGGAGACTCAGAATTCCTTCTTTAAGTCTAGTAACTTTTACTAAGAGTTATCTTTTTAAACTGGTAATTAAATAAAATAGAAAGGGACCAATGCAACTGGGTAACTGCTACTTATTGGTATTCCATTATCAGAATGTTGGTTCAAATTCTGGCAGGTCTGCTTCTGACCCAACTGCTGGCTAGTGTAACTGAGAAAGCAGAAGTTGACCCAATAAATGAGACTGGTATTCCATTATCAGAATGTTGGTTCAAATCCTGGCAGGTCTGCTTCTGACCCAACTGCTGGCTAGTGTAACTGGGAAAGCAGAAGTTGACCCAATAAATAAGACCATGCCATTCACATGGGAGACTCAGATAAAGTTCCCATCCCCTTCTTCAGTGCTAGCCATAGCCACCATCCGAAGAGTGAATCAGCTCTGGCTTCCTTTCTCTCTCGCCACTTTCTCACTCCCTCTCTCCCTGTTTCTCTCTCAAATAAATAAAATAAATCTTTAAAAAATAATGGTCTAAATGTTCTCAGTAATGTTTCTCCTGTATGGTATGTTTCTTAGTGTCTAACTTTTGAATCCCAAATTGTGTTAAGGATTTTGTTGTTTTAATGTCTTTATTGAGATAAAATTGATATACTTAAAGTTCATCAGCGAAAGTAGACAGTCCAAAAATGTGTTAAAGTATGTATTTCAGAGCTCTGTGATTAAGAAAAATCTTGCTTTAGAAAGTGTCATTATCTGGAGAAGAGACAGTCTACCTATTGTCACCAATCCACATTTCCTGCTTTACACAGTGCTCATCTGGGAACAGAAACCACAGCTTCGCTTTCTGTCTCTGTTGATTTGTGATTCTGGACATTTCTTATAAATAAATCATATGTGTAATACAAGTTAAGTAAATAGTGACTGATTTATTTACCCAATATATTGTCTTTATGGAATGAGTTATCACAAAATTGCATTTTATTGTTTCATAAAATTTATTTTTTAGATTTTTTTCAATATTTTGTTGTATTACATTAATCGATAGAAGAGGATTTGAATATTTCCTCTGTCTGACCATTACAATTACTCGTGTTCAGCTTTTTCATGGGCGTATGTTTTCGTTATCTTGCTCTTATATAGTAGCTCTGTGTTTAACATTGGAACTCAAACTATTTTCAAAAGTAGAGACACTGTTATATATTGCCACACAATGATGGTTCTGATGTTGTATTTTTATTACAGCTATCTGAGAGATTGTTAAGTGATATGTCATTGTGGTTTTGCTTGCATTTCTTCTGTGACTAATAGTGCTGAATATCCTTCCATATTTTAATTAAGGATGCATATATCTTTTTGGAGGAAATGTCTGTTCGTATTCATTGCCTATTTTTGAAAATTCATTTGCTTATTTTTAATTGGGCTTTTGTCTCTTTGGTTTTAAATTGCACAAATTCTTCATATATTATGGATACAGTTCCCTCATTAGATACATGACTTGCAAACAGATTCCATACTATTTGATTTGTTTTTCAATTTCTTAAAGATGTCTTTCCAAGCAGTATCAATTTTTGTTTTCTTGAAATCTATATCCTGTCTTATCCAGTGTGTTTTTGGTGTTCTATTTAAGAGAGCTTTGCTTAAACAATTATTGCAAACACACATATAATACTGTTTTAGAATATTTTCATAATTTTTGCTCTCATATTAATCACATTAAATTCGTGGTTGTACGAGGTGGGTTTAACTCATTTGTATGTGTACTTTTTGAATGATTAAGTAAGATTTGTTCAGAAGGCTGCTCTTTCCACTCTGGATTATCCTGAGTTTCTTCTTGATAAATCAACTCACCATCATTATTAAGATTTAAAAATTGAGTCTGAATTTTTTTCTATTTATTCCTAAGGTACTTCTTATTCTAGTACCACCCTTTCTTAATTTCCTTAGCTTTGTAATGAATTTTTAAATAAATGCTCATAAATCAAAATATTCATTAATTTATTTTGTTTTCTATATCCCTTGTGTAACTTTTGATTGTGTATATTTATATAGCTTGTATTTTTCCCTGCTAGGTATTAAAAGAACGTTCTTCAGAGGAGATGACATTTTCTGTGTTCTTAGCTATTGGCTTCTTTAGTGCTACTTTAATGGGCTATTTTTAAAAAACATTGCCCCACTGTGCAGTCATATTTTATTTGCCTCTCAGAAGCAGCCAGTTCAAGAGGGTTTGTGCTAGCAGCTCTGTACTCTCCTGGTGGATTCATTGTACTGGCTATCAAAGAACAGAACTTTATATTAACAAAATTCTTGAGACCTCTCTTCTTTGCTTCCCGTTGACCATTTCTTCATATCTCTTTCTTTGATGCTTCACAATAATAGCTTTCTGTTTGATCTCTGTGCTTCTCTAGGGGTTTCCACTTATGTAAGATCATCTCTTCTGACATTGAGTAGATGCTGCTATTTCTGAGATGTACTCCTGCTAGACTTCACACACTCCTCCTTTTTTTCAATCTTACTGTCAAAGAAGTTTCACTTATACTTTTATTGTTGCATGAGTTTTCTGGGACTGCTATAGAATTGGAGGCTTAAAAAAGCGATTTATTCTGTTACAGTTCTTGGGGCTGAGAGGATAAATTCAAGATGCTTGTGCAGCCATGTTTCTTCAAGCAACATACAGGAAAGGATTTAACCCTTTTCTCATTTACAGGGACTCTTGGCAAGTTTCGGCATTCCATGGATTGTAGCTGTGCAGCTCTACTCTGTAGCATGGAGGGAAAATTATTTGCCAACTTTTTCATTAAATCTCTAGTAGCAGTGATCTAGAGTAGGTACATAACAAACAAAGGCACAGAAAACATTAGTACTGAAGCCAAACCGTATCATCTTCGGATTGCATTTCACCATTTTGGATTCCCAGCTTCTGTTTCCAGAGGCTGAAGACATATCAAATGCATTCAGTCATCTTTAGTCTCTCTTCCTTTGTGGATATCTGTGGCCAAATGGCATGCTCCTGTGCTCATTCTGTATGACCTCATCTTCACTTGATTATAGTTGCCAGTATCCTGTTTTCTAGTAATAACATTAGGAAGTTCTGGGTGAACATTAATTTTTCAGGAACATGTTGCTTATGTTTCTGCCTCCATTAGATTAACAGATTCTGGTCTCTTCCTGCCACTTAAATCTTTGTAATTTTGGGAAATAGTCTTCTCTTTCAGTTTCTTACTAGTCCTACTGTTACCTCAAAGAAAAAAAAATCCAGCAGTGCATTACTACATGGCTGTTACAAGCCAATCATACTATTTTCTCAAATTTTAACAAAATGCTGGTGAGGACCAGAGCCAGTTCTATATGGAATCATCTGTCAATAGGTTTGCCATTTTAACCATATTCATTCTGTACACCATAGCCTTGTCCCTAAGAGCACAGTATTCAAGTACAACAGATTCCTACATACCCTCACTGTGATTCTAACCATGTAGAAGGAAAATTGGCTTTCATAGATCATCTCCTGAACTTCAAGAATAAGGTTCCTAATGCCCTTTTAGTTAACAAGGATTGCAGTATTTGTCTCTTGCTAAGATCTAGAACTTTAGATTATATTGGGACATGTCAAAATAACCTAACATTTAGAGATGTTGCTGTCATAATAAATTCAGAGGGCTAGTATTCCTCAAGTTTTTATCTCTATGAAGCATAAGTCATAGGAGAAGACAAGATCACTTGCTGAAGAGAAATTTAATGGTAGGATTTCAAATATCTTATTATATGCCTTCACCATTGAAAACAGAGAAGTTATTTTACACCAAATCAAAAATGCACAGTTGTAAAAACCAGTCAAAGGATGATGCTAATATTTTCATGAAAAGTTAGTAGAAATTATTGGAAAGCGTTCACCTTGTGTGTTTCTGACAAGTAAATGTAAGCGTATGTTATATATCCCTTCCTTAATATAGTAACTGTATTAGCTGTCCATTCATTGGTAAAACTAAATGATTTAAGATAAATAATCTATTAGCTGTGATTATTGGTAAAATTGAGCAATTCTTAATTACACAAATATTTATTGTATGCTTCTTGGGTACTAGATGCTTTGCTAAGATGTATTTATTTTTATCACAAAGTCAGATATACAGAGAGAAGGAGAGACAAAGAGGAAGATCTTCCATATGATGATTCACTCCCCAAGTGGCTGAAATGGCTGGAGCTGAACTGCTTCGAAACCAGGAGCCAGGAGCCTCTTCCGGGTCTCCTATGTGGTGGAGGGTCCCAAGGTAACCATTTCAAGTCCAGATCCCTAGGAGAACAAAAAGTTGACTCAAGTGGGATAAAGTAAGAATAAGAATGTTCAGGGCAAGTTGATAAAATATATTTTGGTACCCTATCTTGACTCTAACACAGTCAAGAAAAAGGGGGAAAAAAAAACACCTTACTTAAGAACAATTAAAAAGAGAGAAACAAAGAGAAAGAAAAAAATTAAGATTGTCTCCTCCCCTGTATATATCTGAAGTCAAAGGCTCATGAGAAATGAGCCAATCTTCCGTGAGAGTTGTTTGCAATATGGGTTGCCTTCAAATGAACTTACCTCTTTGCAGCACTATAATAAACATTGCACAACAGGGATAACTAGTGTACTCAAAGTGGCCATGACTCTTTCATTTGAAATTTTACAAGAAAACATTAAGCAACCAGTTACAAATGTAAAGAGACACATCAGACATGTTAGAAATATTCTTAATAACTACCAGAAAGAAAAGATAGTCAACAATCAGAATAACTGCAGTGAATTCATTGTGACTTGCAACACCAGCATCCTGGGTGGGTGCTTGTGTGTGGCCAGCTGTTCTGCTTCTGTTCCAGCTCCCCTCCAATGGCCTGAGAAAAGCAGCACACATGGCTGAAATGTTTGGGACCCTGAGGCTCCATGGGAAACCCAGATGAAGCTCCTGGCTCCCGCCTAGGTCTGGCCCAGTCCTGCTTGTTGTGGCTCTCTGAGGTGTGAACCAGTGGATGGAACATCTCTCCTTTCCCTTTCTCCCTCTTTAACTAAGACTTGCAAATGAAAGAATTAAGTCTTTAAAAGTATATACATAATCAAAAATGTTGTGGCGCAAACACAAGAAATACAGAAATCCATATGGGGTGGGGTGAGTTACATTTTGGTGAAAATTTAGAACACACACTTGCCATGTTAGAGTAACTGGGTTTGATGGCCAGCTGTGACTCCTGACTCGAGGTTCTTGCTGAAGCAGACCCCGGTGGGCTAAAGTGGTGGCTAAAGTCATTGGGCTTCTGCTGTCCACCTGGGAGACCTAGACTTAGTCCCACACTCCCAGCTTTGACCTTGCTTCATCCGTAACCATTGCATGCATTGGAGTGGATGGGAGTGCTGTCTCCCTTTACCATGTAAGAAGATAAAGAAAATTCGGGCCCGTTGGCGTGGCTTAGCAGCTAAAGTCCTCGCCTTGAACATGCCAGGATTCCATATGGGCGCTGGTTCTAATCCCGGCAGCTCCACTTACCATCCAGCTTCCTGCTTGTGGTCTGGGAAAGCAGTTGAGGATGGCCCAAAGCCGTTCCTGGATCCTGGCTTCGGATCAGCGTAGCATCGGCCATTGCACTCATTTGGGGGGTGAATCATCAGACAGAGGGTCTTCCTCTCTGTCTCTCCTCCTCTCTGTATATCTGACTTTCCAATAAATAAATAAATCTTTTAAAAAAAAGAAGAAAAGAAAGAAAAATCAATTAATATCCAGCAACTGTGTTATTATGTGTGGCTTTAGAGTGGGAAACCATACTGGACATAGTTCTGATACTCTGTAAAAATAAATTGAGAATGGTTTATCGACATTAAGCAAAACGATTAGGTAGCATTCAAAAGAAAAAAAATCTTTGGAACTTAGGGTGATGCAAACATTTCTTAAAGTTAATGTCAATATCACTTAAAGAAATGGAAAACTAGTAAGCTTACTCATCAATCTTGGTAAAAACTACTCTGCAAGTTTCCGTGCGGTACAACTGAAAACATACATAGACTTAAGACACTTTGTGTTCTTGAAGCTCTTTAAACATGGTAAATGATGTAAGGTGTGAGCAACATTCCTTTTCTGATAGTTGGATGATTCTGTAGCTTCACTCATAAGGCTGTACCTTTTTGTAGCACCCTGATTTCACGTAAAAATATGACTCAAAATATGTTTGATAGTAGTAACCACTGTACATGAGAAAGCAGTTAATTTGTTAAATAGAGGACAACATGTTGTATAAATGCTTGAACACTTTGAAAGTTACATGTTGCTCAACGTACCTAAAAATTCTAAAAATCAGAATTCTGACTGAATAATTATGCACCAATGACACTCTATTTACCTGAGCAAATTATTAATACAAAAAACAGATTTTATAAAGTCTTTCAAATGACATAGTTATAGAATTAAACAGTACAAGAAAATTAAAAAGTGTAAATAGCATTAAGTAAATGAATGTAAGTGTAGAGAATCAACACTTCATCATTTCTCTCTTGGATCTTTTCTCAGCCTGAGAATCAGATAGACATAGCGTAGATTCACAAAGAAATGCATACAAATTTAATGTAAGCTGTTCACAACACCAGAGCTCCGACTCTAAGTCACTAACCTACTGTATTAGCCAGAAATAACTAGAAAAGAAAAAGGAAAAAAAACTGCAAGAGAAAAGAAATAATCAGCGAAGTTAATGTGGTAATGCTTCACTTGATCTTAGCCAAAAGGCCGAAAATCGATATGCTAATGCTTCTAGAGGAAGAATTATGTTTTAAAGTCTTATTTTACCCATCAAAGAATGTTTCTTCTCTCCTTGTACTGGGAGCACTTCTCATATGTGAGTTCTTACTTCCTGGTTTCTGAAAGAAAAAAGAAAGATTAGAATACCCTGTTTGCGTCTGCTGTTTCTGAAATGTTTTCATCTCCAAGTAATTCTTATGGCCTTTTGGGGTCTCATCTCGTGCTGCCATTCAGAAGTGATTCATTCATTAAAGGAGTCTAATAAGTGTGCATATGCAAATCATTCTTCATGGTTTTTTTTTTTTTTTTTTTTTTGCAGAATATTAGAGCTGAAAGAAACCTGGGCTGAGTTTTAATCTTGATTTCTTGTAATGTCTGGGAAGCCAGAATTAATTCCCTTCACTTCTCAGGTTCATGTGCTTGTTGTTAAAGTGGAGTTGCACAGTCCACAGGAACTTGGGAGGTCCTTTCCCCAGACGAGTCTCTCTCGGGCTGAGGAGGTGGCAGCACTGTGTTCCATACATCCCACTGGACCCTGTTGGTTATACCTGTGACTCACAGCCACAGGTAATGCAGAGTGACACACAAATACGATCCTGAAAACCAGTTGGCTTTGCTTTTCTCATTTCCACAGTGCTATGTTTCAACAAATTTAAAAGTTCTTCAATTTATAAAATCTGCCCCTGAAGCAGAGTGAATCAAAGCACTTGTGGCATTTGAATCTCTGTAACTTGGGAATGATTTATTGTGTTTGAATTTTCATTGTGTTTCTATTGGGGGATATAAGCTACAGGGTAGAGTAAACATTTCCGCTGTGTAAAAATGTGCTCCAGGCAGCCCTGAGCATGTGCCAAGATGTTCTAATGTTGCTTGAAAATTATTATTGCTTCATTAAGGATCCCTGAATTTTTGAATATTCAGTGTAACCACGTGACTAATTTGTACCTCCTCAACTGTAGATGACTGCTTTCCAAATGCTCTTTAATTTCAGTACATTTACAGAATAATTAAAATGCAATTTACTAGGCTTTAAGATTATTTGCAAAAGATGTGCATAAACATTTCAGGTAGCACTATTTTCTGCAGTTTTCCTAATGGTGTCTTCCTCCCCTCCAATCCTTTTAATTCGTCACTTAACAGGTATAGCAATTCTCATAAATAAACATGTGGATTGATTGAAAGAGTGATTAAATGGCACTTGGAGGTTAGCACTCTGACATTAACTTCCTAGAATGCCTGTTGAATATCTTCAATTAAAAAGAGGAGAAAACTATCAACTCTGAAATGAGAGTATTTGGATTAGTGTGGTATGGATAGAAGGAAAAGAAAGAGAGAGTTTTAATCACACTACTGAAATTCATTCCAGGGTAGAAAAGACCTTTCCATCCAGTTAAGTGAAGATGAATGAATGAAGAATCACAGTGTTCTTACTTAATCAGTTTAATCACCTAGAAAAGTGGAGGTAGTTATTCTGCCTGCCAGGCATGAAGATCTTCCATATCATTTGCCAAGTTCTTTCAATACCTTTGTATAAAACTGTGCATACTGCCAGAGTGCCAAGCGGGCAGTGTGTACCACCACCATTCTTATATTACTTTGAAATTACTCCCAATAAGCATTGGTACTTATTTTTGAGAAAGAGGAAAGTGTGACATGATGTAGGGACAGAACTGTTTTTAATGCGCCCACATATCTCCAGGATGTACAGTATATGAATGTGGCACATGATCTGAGCTCTAAACCCAACACAGGGAATATTGAAAGCTGGGATATTACTTTTGGTATAGAAATTTTTTTTTCCAAAAAGTAAAAACAATACTAACATAGGCCAGTACCACAGCAACAAACGACACTGATGGTACTGTTGGCCCAGCTGTTTAACTATCAGTTCAGATGCCTGATTTCCACAGCAGTAAAATAGTTGAGTTGGAATCTCAGCTCTGAGGTTAGAGACAGCAAATAGTTGAGTACCTGCTGTCTGAATGGGAAACTGCAGCTGGGTTCCTGGATTGTTCTGGTTTTTGCCTCCAGTAGCCTATTGAGGAGTGGAGGGTAAACTAGGAGTGTGCTGCGTTCTCTCTGCACCCTCCCCAGGTCTTGTAATAGTTAGGAGTTTAAAGGCACAAAAATAGCAGAATGGATGAATTTTGTTCTTTGAGATATTTCATGTTCAAATGTCATTGTAAAACCTCAGTTCCAGAGGTTGCAGCTCATTCGAGGGGCTTCCAGTGGGAAACTTAGCCAGACCTAGTTTGCAGGATTCATGAATGAAGTGGAATTTCATTGGCAGCAAAGTGAACAACAGTGTAGGACATGAAAAGCAAGTCAAGAAAAGACAGAACCAAAACTGGGGCCATAATGAGGTTAGTTTCTATATGTGTAAAAATGTGCTGTGGATTGAGGAAAATACTACATCACAAGCTTTTCCCAAATTCTTGACATACCGTTTCATGTAGTCTAAACAACTTTAAGTGGGTTTACTTGCCTGATTCTGTTGATGATATAACATAAGAAAGGGAACTTAAGTGGTCGATCAGCAAGTAGTCTGCTAAGTTCTACTCTATAGTTGTTTTCCATTGAATACATGCAGAATGGCACAGAGTTTCTCCCAGCCTCCACACAAATGTCTCAAATAATCTAACTTCTGCTTTCTCGTCAAATAAAATATTGGATGTATTCTGGAGTTTAAGACAAAATCAAGGGGATAATAGACTAACACAAGTAATCAGACAAAATACAAGTAGAAAAAGGCAGGAAAACCAATAAAATAGTCTGAGTATGGACAAGTTACATTCTATTTCAGAAATTTTAGTCTTCTTAAACTATTTATTTTTCAAAGACTTATTTTATTTTTATTGGGAAGGCAGATATACAGAGAGGAGGAGAGACAGAGAGGAAGATCTCCCATCCGATGGTTCACTCCCCTAGCGGCCGCAATGGCTGGAGCTGAGCCAATCTCAAGCCAGGAGCCAGGAGTTCTTCCATGTTTCCCACGCGGGTGCAGGGTCCCAAGGCTTTGGGCCTTCCCTAACTGCTTTCCCAGGCTACAAGCAGAGAGCTGGATGGGAAGTGGGGCCTCCAGGATTAGAACCGGCGCCCATATGGGCTCCCGGCGTGCAAGGCGAGGACCTTAACCACTGTGCCACCGCGCCGGGCCCCTACTTATTTATTCTATGATACAGTTCCATAGGCTCCAGGATTTCCCTTCCCCCCAATTCTTGTTCCTCACTCATTGACCCCTATATTAATACAATAGTTTAGTCATTCAGAAACAGTCACAGCTCCATCATTCTGCTATTTAAGTGTATCCTGCCATTGTAGGTATAGACAGTAATTGAAAGTCTAGCATTCTAGTGTCAAGATATATATATTTAACAAAAGATAAAAAATTTGTCAGAGTGGGGCTTGTTTCTATTCTTTTGTTCATAATATTTTCATATGATTCTGAAACTGAGTGTTAAGAACATAAGCTTTGTCCTTAATTATATTTTAAAACATAACCGCTATAGATTACTGGGCCACTATTGATCTATTCCTTTTAAACATAATTTTGAAATACTTATTAGTTTTATTTGAAAGGCAGATTTTACACAGAGCAAAGGAATGATGGAAAAAGTCTTTGATCACTGGTTCATTTGCCAAGTGATAGGAGTAGCTGGGCTGAGCTGACCTGAAGTTGGTGGCCAAGAGCTTCTTCTGAGTCTCCCAAGTGGTGCATTGTCCGCAAAACCTCGCCTTCCCCTACTGCTTTCCCAGGCCTTAGGCAGAGAGGTGTTTGGCACGTGGACCATCCTGTATAAAACCTGTGCCTATGTGGGATTCTGGCACCATCTCATACAGATCTTCTGTAAGTTGAAACTATATTTCATTCAATACGTTGGCAGTTGGGAAAAAAGAGGCATTAACAAAGATCTCTACTAACTTCTGGAAAAATTATCTCCCCCAGACTTATCTTCATTCAATCGCTTATATTTTTTTCTTGGTGTAAGTTTATGTTTCAATTATGGTTTTTACCAACTTTTTATTTTTAAAAAATGTTACTTTCATTCCACTTGAAAGTCACGGAAAAGTAGAGAAAAGGAAAGCACTAAAACAGAGATGTGTAAGGAGATCTTCCATCCACTGGTTCACTGCCCCCAAAATATTCAATATATCTATGGCTGGGCAAGACCAAAGCAAGGGAATCAAAACACATCTGCTAGCAAGGACTCAAATTCATGAGCTATACCTTGCTGCCTGTAGGGTGTTCACTCATTAGTGGGAGGTTCAGAAAAGGAGTATTGGAACTCAAAGCAGGCTCTATGATATGGAAAAATGCATGTCTCAAGCATCAAATTAGCCTGCCCACATATTAATCTACACTTGTTCTTCCTGTGCTAATTTCTTGTCTGTTGAGCCATCTATCGATTTTTCTTTCGTACTGGCTGTCTTCTTCATTCCTACTACTATTGCAGTATTCCAACTTTTTCTCCTTCTTACTGTCATTTTACCCAACACACTTAGCAGGCAAAGCACATGTACATTTTAATGGAATTTATTATGTAAAACTTATGTATCTTTGTGCAGCACAATATGATGTTTTAACATGTTTACAGTGGATAAATGAGTCAGGCAGTCACTTAGCTATCCCATTTCCTTTATCATGAATTATAGCTATTCTGTTTTGCAGAACAAAAATCGTTGCTATGTTATCCAAATGCCATTGTCTGGATCCCCCACACTGTTGCTAGTTTCTGCTATTCATCGGTTGAAATTTAGGTCATAGATAGACACTTAGAAACATATTTAACTTCTGAGGAATTTTGTCTTTGTGTATCTCTATTATTTCATTTAATATAATGATATACAATGTCAAACATATTGCTGCAAATGTCAAGGTTTTGTTTGTTTCCAAAGCTGAATAACATTGCATCATTTTATATATAACCACATTTTGCATGCTTATTCACTTGATGAACACCTAGGATGACTCCGTATATACTGGCTGTTGTGGACAACATTGAAATGAACATGAGAGTGAAGGTATCTTTCATAGACTAACTTCATTCTTTCTTTCATTGTAAGACGCCATAATGCTCTTCTCCAGGTTGACCTCATTAATGCGAATTCTCACTAACAGAGCATTAGGATCCCTTCCTTCATATTCATGCCAGCATTTTGTTTTTTAACAATAGCCATTATACCTGGGTGAGAGGATAATTTACTGTGATTTTGACTTACATTTCACTGTCAGCTGGTGATATTTAAGATTTTTTTCTTGTAATGTATTTGCTGACTGTGTTTCTTCTTTTGGGGTTGGACTATTTAAATAATTTGCCCATTTCTTGTATTTTTATTACTACTTCATGCACTTTATGTATCTTGAACCTTCATCTTTTGTCCGGTAATCACTTTGCAAGTGTTTTCCGTAAGTTGTCTCTTCACTTTGTTCTTCTGTTCTCCATTCAGCAGCTTCTTTGTTTGGTATAATACCATTTATCTAGCTTTATGTTATTTATTTATTTATCATTGTCTGTGCCAATGACTTGAAGTATTTTTCTGTGTTTTTTTTTTCGGTAGATTTATGAATTCATGTCTCATGTTTAATGTTTTGGGGCTGATTTTTGTATACAGTGAGTTGGGGTTCAGATCTCAATCTTTTGTATATGGTTATCCAGTTTCCCTGACATCATTTTTTGGAGAGACTGTCCTTTCTTCAGGATTTAGTTTTTGGCATCTTAGTGAAAAACAGACTAATTTCTGAATCTCTATGCTATTCTGCCAGTCTGTGTGTCTATTTTTTAAAGCCAATGCAAATCTGTTTTGGTTCTACCACCTTGATAGCAAATCTTGATTTCTGATATTGTGATGCCTCCAGCTTTGTTCTTTTTGATCAACATTGCTTTGGCTATTGGGGTCTTTTGTGATATGATATAAAATTTATGATTTTTTAAAAAGATCTTCAAAATGATGTATTGCTCTTTTAATGAGGACTGTATTGAAAATATAAATTATTCTATTTGAGTAGTATGAACATCGTAGCAGTATTAATTCCTCCAAGCTTTGAACTGAAGTGTCTAGGCATTTGTGTGTCTTATTCTGTTTTTTCATTTTTTAATGATATTTTTATCAGCATTTTGTAGTTTTCATTGCAGGGCTCTTATTTCAAGCTACTTTTAGCTTTGATGAATGAGATTAGTCTTAAAAGTGCATGTCCTAGTTTTTTATTGATGTGTAAAAATGCTAGATTTTAAAGTGTTGATTTTTTTTTTATTTTGCTCCTGTACCTTTGATTAACTAATTTAACAGATCTAGAATTCTGTGGTGCAGTCTTCTTGATACTTTACATATTGAATCATGCCATCTGATATGGTGATAATTTGAGGTCTTCCTTTTCTTAGTGTATTTCTTGTTTCTTTCTCTCATTCAGTTGCTCTGGCTGGAATGCATGGTGCTGTATTAATTAGAGCAGTGGCAATGAACATACTTGTCTGCTTCCAGCCAGTGCCCTGGGTGCTGCAGATGGTGATGAAGTCATGTGAGTTTCTTCTGTGATGCTAAGTGTGAGTTCTCTAGGTAGCTCTCTACCTGGCTCACAGGCTGTGATAGCCAGACTCCTCCTACTGCTAGGATTCCCTGCATGGGGCATCTGTGCAGGTAGGATCTGCTAGGGCTCTCCTGGCCACCCTTTCCCCTGCAAGGTTTCTGCATCCAGCCACCTCACCACCGGCTAACCACACAACCTCAAACCTCTTGTCACCTGCTGTGGAGCCAGGGAATCACTGGCCTCCTGGATTTGTTCCTCTCTGGTTTTCATATCCTACTGCCTTCCTGTCAGTCCCATGCTGAGTTCTAGTGTTCTTCTCCAGGTACTCATCTCAAAATAAACCGATGTGTTTGTTTACTGTTTTGGCTGTTTTCTGTAGACACGATCGTTCATACCCAGCAGCTTTATCTGCCCATGTTGATCCTTCCTACTCATCCGGTAGTTGCTGAATATATTCTAGTCACTATCAAACAATCACTAACATCAAAGCACAGTGCCTAACATTTAACTAGCTTATATAAAAATAAATTTTAATCTAGTCTTGTGTTCCAATTATGCTATTTCTCTTTACAGAAACCTTTTTTTTTTAAAGATTTATTTTCATTATGTTTTTATTGGATAGGCGGATATACAGAGAGGAGAGACAGAGAGGAAGATCTTCCGTCTGATGATTCACTCCCCAAGTGAGCGCAACGGCCGATGCTATGCCGATCCGAAGCCAGGAGCCTCTTCCGGGTCTCCCACGCGGGTGCAGGGTCCCAAAGCTTTGGGCCGTCCTCGACTGCTTTCCTGGGCCACAGGCAGGGAGCTGGAAGGGAAGCGGGGCTGCTGGGATAGAACCGGCGCCCATATGGGATCCCGGGCATGCAAGGTGAGGACCTTAACCACTGTGCCACCGCGCCGGGCCCCAACCTTTTTTTTTTAAATCACGCATTTTCATACTGAAAAAGCTCTCCCTTCAGCTGTTCTAAAATAGAAGTAACAATGTAAGGTATGTTTTGATTTTTTTGTAAACATGTAATACATCCCAATGTGCCAGAACCAAAACAATTATGATAGGTGGACCATGACATCAGACACCTAAATGTGTATTCCAGATAAAAATACCACACCTCTTCAAAAACCATATGCTCTCCAAAATGTTCATTTTAGGATTGCCTTAATCAGCAAGAATAAAACAATTTTAAATAGGAATGCTGTGGAACTCTTAATAATTCCTGCCCATTAAGTGAATTTTTGTAATGTCCTTGCCTGGATGGATTTGGTACTCAGTGTTTTGCTCATTTTGAAGACTTACTACATTCATTAGCAGAGCTGATTAGAAGAGACATTAATGGACACAGATAAGAGAGAAGGCGTATCTTTCCATGCTGGTAAGCAATAACAGCCTGTTGTTCTGGGTCAAGTTTGTAAAAATGATACCTGTGTATGTTAATCCAGTTTTTCATTACTGATTTGGAGCAAAGAAATACAACAGGGTAGCAAACACTAACATTTTGCCTCCAAGGACTCACACACATAAAGTCAATGAGCCATGGCTATTGATTGTCTTTGGCCCACATTATCTGCACGGGAACTATTAAGGAGGCTTTTCCATCTTCCTTTCATGCCTCATTTTCTCATACTATCTAACGAAGAGCTTCACTTAAACTATAATGTGCTACTCTCCCAAAAGTACATTTTTATGGCACCAAAAAGCAATACTTGTGTATCAAGCATTGTTTTTACTGCTACATTTATTAGCTTGTTGTTCTGTATAGAATTGCAAACTATTCTACAGCTGGTTGGCAGTATTAGTTCTTTTAATTAATTTCTGATTTAAAGTTTATTTTGTTAGTTCAAATATGCTAAAAAACAAATGTTGCTATCAGATTCACATAATCAGGAGGTGAAAAATTTGGAGGTACTTTCCAAAACTATGTGTTTTTACAGTTAATTTTTTTTTGAGGAGTTTGTTGTGAGATATGCAACTAAGAAGGAGATGTAACATTTATCTTTTGAAGCACACTGAGGTTAGTTTCTCTGTCAAATACTTAAAAGTGAACCTGTGTGCATAAAACTGAAATGTTAATAGAAAGATCTAAGGTAGAAATAACCATGTATCAACTGTCAGTATTGAAGGGAAGGGAGTGAATGAAATCATTTCGGAAGATGGTGTTGCAAGACAAGTGATGAGCAAATACTAGAAACCCTCTTATTTCAGAGGTAGTAAATAAATAAGAACATTTAAGAACAGATTGGTGGGGGAAGGAATGCAGACTGAAAGAGAGTACATCGTAGAATTTTAGGAGAAAAAGTGTAGAAAAGCAGTATAGCATTACAGAGGAATGATTTTAATTTTAACTGAGTAGGTAATGTTGATGCTCCTCTCATCTTGCAACTTGATAACTGAAACTGGGAATTTATCTCATTATTCATTCCCCCTCCTCGCTCCTCCAGGTCTTATTTCTCTTCTCTTTTATGATTTCTTCTTTTTTTTCTTTCTTTACTCCTTCCATCTCATCCTCACTTCCTCTATTCGTTTTTACCAACTGGCCAATATTTTTGCCCTCAGATTAATCTTGTTTTCTCTTAACTATTTTTCATTTTTTGTGTGTGATGCAGTTCCATAGGCTCTTGGATTTCCCTTCTCCCTTTCCGTTCCCATTTCCGCTTCACCACTGACATCCCCTGTATTATCACAATATTATAGTCCTTCAAAAACAGCCATAAGACTGTCATTCTACCATTTAGGCATATCCTGACTTTGCAGGTATAGACAATGATAGGAAGCCTAGCATGCTATTGTCAAGATATATTTAACAGTTTCATTGGGAGTCCTTCTTTTATTCAGCAGTAGATGTGCATACTGCAATGTATCTTCACTTGTCTTTACGCTATTCTTTATTATAAAGTTCCTCTAGATGAATGTATGTACGTGAATGATGACCTGTATAACTATTGATCTTGTATTTTGCACGAAAGTCAACTTATATCATAGAGCATATGATATTTCCCTTTTGGGATTGGTTTATTTCACTGAGCATAATGGTCTCTAATTGTGACCATTTTGTTGCAAATATCATTCTTCTTCTGGCCTTTTTTTTTCCCAATTATTTTTAATGTCTGAGTAGTATTCTGTCGTGTAGATGTACCACCATTTTGATAATTATTTCCAAAGGTTTTTTTTGAATACTTATTGTCAGTTTTTTCTTTTCTTTTCTTACATCCCAAATTGATTGTATTCTAAGTCAATATAAAAATTGACAAAAATATAAATTATTTGGGAAAGTAGAATAATATCCCTAATTTCTGGTTTTAATTTATCAAGTACCAGCTGGTATAGGTAGAACCTTTGTATGTATTTGTGTATGTAAATGTATATTCCAAAGGGAAATGACTTCATATCTATGAAATAGTGATTATGTGTATTTTAAGAACAATCCTTGACACTTTAGCTTACAACTTTTTTTATTAATCAGATATGATTTATTTAAGTTATCCACCCTCTACTTAGTTGTATTGTTGGGATAGTCTTTGCTTTATTTACTTATATTTATTGCTTCGCAATTTTTCATTCTGTTTACACATTAATGGTGGCAAGTCCTAAGACTGTATTAAAATTTTGAGAAATTTTATTTGCTACCAAAATCTGAAGTTATTTATATTTATTCATTATTTGTGTCCATAATAAAACAAACTAAGAAACTCAGCATGCTTTCTCTGTCACACTGACTTAAACTTGGTTGAAATAAATCATTCCTGAATACTAACTATTAGAATTTGATCTTCAAGTATATTTTCTGGGATCTTCTTGATTAACTGCCAACAAAAAGAAGCTTTGCTGAGTTGACATATTCTATCACATCTATATGATCATGAGCCTATGTCCTCCAATGGAAGAGCTTGTGATATTCTCATATCGACCTACAAAGGCTTCTTGAAATAACGAATTTATGGGAGAGAAATGTTCTACAAGTGTCTGTGAAAATATTTAATCCATGAAATGGTAGTTCATCAGTGGAAGGGAGAGTAAGGAATATCAGTTGTTAATGCCTTTATGTATTATACTATTCAGTTTTCTGTACTATATCCTCATAGTTTGCATATTTCAAAAACCAAAATTAGCTGTGTTAAGCAATTTATGCTAAGTAATTTAGTTGATAAGTGACAAATACTGATTTTACCCATGAATGTTAAAAGGAAACATAAATAATTGATACCAAGACTTGAAATTAAGCAAATGCTATGACATAAAGATCTTAGACTGACATGCTTTCCCAGGAACTGTCATTAAGAATCCAAGATTATGGCAAAGGTCAGCTTATAGGCATCTCCCAGTGTTTCAGAAGACCTACCGTTACTGATGCAGCGTTCTATGATCTGGACTGTCAGGCTACCAGCACAGAATGTTAAGAAAATTGCATCTTTTTTTAAAAACAGATTTATTTATTTTTATTGGAAAGACTGATGTACAGAGAGGAGGAGAGACAGAGAGGAAGATCTTCCATCTGACGATTCACTCCCCTAGCGGCCACAATGGCTGGAGCTGAGCCAATCTGAAGCCAGGAGCCAGGAGCTCTTCCATGTCTCCCACACAGGTGCAGGGTCCCAAGGCTTTCGGCCATCCTTAACTGCTTTCCCAGGCCACTGGCAGGGAGCTGGATGGGAAGTAGGGCCTCCGGGATTAGAACCGGCGCCCATATAGTATCCCGGCGCATGTGAAGTGAGGAATTTAACCACTACGCCATCGCGCTGGGCCTGAGAAAATTAAATCTTTATATGTGATAGAATTGTTTAAGTTTTTGACTGTTTATAATTAGACATATACAATGCGTTAATTCTTATCAATTTATGGAATCTGACAATGTACAATTGTATTTATAGTAATAGATCAGTGATGAAATTGTCTACCACATTTTTTCCTTTCTAAGAATCCTTTGCAATTTTACATTTATTTCTATCTTCCTTTTAGAACACTTGGAGGACTTTTCCCAGCATTCTGTGTAGTGGAGTAGTTTAACAGTCCTCTCAGATGCTGATTGCTGTTCAGATAACTATTCATCTCTTGAGATCTCTAGTCAAGGTCTTCCATCTTTTCCAGTGAAAGAAATAATTAATAAGTCAGTGTTTTAGGAGTCAGTGGAAACATGAGCAAAATTCAAAATAGTTTTAAAAGACTTTCTTTTAAGGAAAACAGCCAAATAAAGCATGACGGATTATGTTGTGTTTTATTATCCTGAAGCTAAGTTGCACAGCTCTAGGTTGTCAATAACAAATTCTTCATTACGACGGTGACAGCATTTATGTTATACCTATAGTTTGCATTAGTTTGGGATTCTTTATTAAAAAAATGTGCTTCCGGCTAACACAAAGCTTTTAAGTTTTTACCATATGAGGCAATGTCATTTATTGTTAGTGCTGTATTTGGCTGGCGTACTGAATTTCCCCCTAGACACCGGAACTGGGACACAGTGTAGTTCAGACAGATTGATCCGACACTGCTCCCTTTTCCCGCTCCGTCTCACAGTGCTTGGTGGAGAAAATTCTCATCTGTGTGTAGAAAATTCCTATTCAGATGTTCCAGTTACGAATGGCAGCAGCACGAACAGAAACTGATGTTTACGATGGAGTGCAGTTTACTGCTGGTGACATCATTGACAGCAGTGTTAAGTGACTGCCACACAATGAGTCACAAAGGTAAATTTTTGTAAAGTTTAGCACTAGAAACGTATCTCTTTCTGGTGAAAATGTGATCTGTTCATCCGTCTATCAGTGTGAATAATGCAGCCACATGCCATTTTTTTAATTTGGCAAATAATGCAGCCATATTCTTTTTTACGTTTTTGATTTGGCAGTCGAGAATGCCAAATTCAAGCTTTGTGTTTACTCAAAGCAAATATATTTACAGTCTAAGATTGTAATAGTGATTTTATTTTTATGCTATTATAGGTCTAATCCCTATTGCTTTAGGTACCTGTTTCACAAATTGCCTAAAACTCCTTCACAAACAAATGAGGCAAATGTAAGTTATACAGCCAACATGGATTATTCTTCTGCCTGGATTAGGTAAATCACAGTGACTAAGAAAGGAGTAGGTTTTTATATGCCTTTAAATGTTTACCTTTGACCTGATTAAAAAGTTAACTCATACATATTGTTTAAATAACTCAGTAATGTATACAATTGCATCAAGGTGCTCGCACTCCCCTGCACTAGGCAGTAACATGATCATGGCTGTATGTTCTTGCCCCACTTCCTGGAACCTGGGGGTGGCACCTCATTAAATCTATTGTGATAAGAAGATTCTCTTGTCTTCTATGGGTGGGCTGATATAAATAGTCCTCTCAAGGAGAGAGGAAGGTTAACTAGATAAAAAGGCAATGTAATCATAGAAAGAGTAATCCCAACAGGATGGCCATTAGCCTATGAAGGCCACAGAAGCTGTTAGAGGCTCTGAGACGGGGAATGGATTTAGCCTCGGAGGCTCCAAAACGCAGCAGCCTTGTCCTCCTCTGTCTTGTAGCTCCAAAAGCCTCATTTCAGGCTCCTTACATGTAAAACTGCAAGAGAACGATTCTGTGTTCTTTTAAGCAAGAGTTGTTTGCTGACTTTTGTTGTGATAATGTATTGTAGTGACATCAGAAAGTGAAGATATAGTGTTAGTTACACACCTGTACAAAGTTTGCTACTGTTAGGAAATATTCATATATCCCTCAAAAATTATCCAAATGCACATCATATTAATATCATAAAATTAAACCATATTATGTGCATATTTTCTTATTTTCTGTTGATGCATTTATGTTTTCAGTGTTTTTGTACTTATAGACAATTTTACATATTTTGTATATATGCATATTTATATACATATTATGCTTATACATGGGTGCTATACTACTGGATATTTTACCTAAAATTAAATCAAGTTATAGGAAATACTCTAGTAGTTTGAAAAAAAATCCTGAAATATTTTCGTTTGAAAACTTTGAGTTAACTTACATGATAGCAGTCTTGTCTGAAATGGCCATCTCTCCCCGCACTTGGCAACATCATTAAAATATTGATCTTCAAGATGCAAGTGTTTTATTAAGCACCGGATAGGGCTTGTCACTTCCTCTAAGATTATTTGTGTCTCTTTTTTTGTATGTGCACAACCAGAACTGAATTAATTCATGTTTAACTCTAGGCAATATGTTATGAAGAAACATTGGCAAGGAGGGTTCTGGTTCTGGCATTATCACTCACTGAATTTATGACTCTAGGGAAATCAACTCACCCAGTTGCTCAGAAACTTAATTCCCCACCAGATTTACACGGGATGTTTTTAAAATGCACATCCCTGTTTGGCCCATGATCGTTCGTCAAAATGGTTTGGAGTTGGAACTATAAAATGTTCTTTTTAACAAGTATTTGAGCTGATTCTTGCACAGGTACCACTAAATCAATATTTCCTGGCCAGGGTGCTTCCTCTTTTGTTGAGTTCCTTCAGTACAAGCTTGTCTGCTCCACAAGGTTATAAAGAGACTGAATAGTTACTTAGTCTATTGGACATAGTGTCTTTGGCTATACCTGCGATTTCTTTTCTTCCCGTCTTGCAAGCAGGGCATACAATACACTGTTACAACCTGGAACTTTGATGACTTCCTTGATGCCAACATCGAATTCAGCACTGTTTGGACTTTAATTTTATTTTAAAATGTTAGCTATGCTTATTTATGAGTATTTCATGTGGAGTAGAATTTAATTGACACAGGAATGATTAAACACAATGTATTAGTTGCCCTCCTTTTCCTCGAAATTGTTGAGAGAACTACATACAAAGAAGATACTGCTGAATAGAAAAAGCCTATTTCAGTTTTTCGTTTTTGACACATTCACATGACAAACTTGATAGATTAACTGACAGTTCTGACGTACTCACAGAATCAGTCAAATTGGCCGTTTGCTATTTAAAACAAAATTACCGAAGACCAAAACACATTGTTCTAGCAAATAGAAATCTTGCTTTTACTACATATAATATTTCTGCCCCCATAAAGAGCCTGCCATATGTTTTCAAAAACAATTAGTTGTTTACTCTTCTCTCTACAAAGATTGCATGGAGGCTAGAAAACTTGATTAAATTTATATATGGAAAAACAAAGAAAACTCTTATTATTATTCCAAGCTTAATATTTTGGAAAATCATGTGAATGTGAGATATTTTTAAATCACTGATACAGTATACTACTGGATATATAGGTCAGGTAGTGTGGCACCGAGTGTTAAGTCACCCCTTGGGATTCCTAGATCACATACCAGGGTATTGGTTCCATCCTTTGCTGCTTTGTTTCAAGCTTCTTGTTCATGTACACTCCAGAAAAGCAGCAGATGACTCGTGTTCCTTGGTCTCTGCTATGGTGTGGGCTACCTGGATGGAGTCCTTGATGTTGGGAGCAAAAGAGGAAGCAGCCAATGAAAGATCTCACTTTCTTTCTGTCCTTCTGTGTTTGCTAATAAAAACAAATTTTAACATAAAGGCCATTTATGCAAATGTTAATTTGAAAATGAAATTGCAAATTGTATTTATAAGTTACACCTGTATGCTTTTTCTTTGAACATTTATTTATTTTTATTGGAAAGTCAGATATAAAGAGAGGAGAGACAGAAAGATCTTCCATCTGCTGATTTATTCCCAAGTGGCTGCAATGGCTGGAGCTGAGCCAATCCAAAGCCAGGAGCCAGGAGCTTCTTCCAGGTCTCCCACACAGGTTCAGGGTCTCAGTGTTTGGGCCTGCTCTCCCAGGCCACAGCGGGGATCTGGATGGGAAGCGGGGGTGCCGGGAATAGAACTGGCGCCCATATGGGATCCCAGCTTGTGAAAGGTGAGGACTTTAGCTGCTAGGCTACCCTGATGGGCCCTGTATGCCTTTTCTTACCTCTCTAAACCTCATCTGTATTGTCTATCTGAGGAATTGATATGGGACCCCACATGATGGCTCAATTGACTGATCCTCCTTTTTCAAGTGCCAGGACCCCTTTGGACTCCAGTTCAAATCCTGTCTGCCTCTCATTCTAGCTCCTGCCTGTGGCTCAGGAAAGCAACAGAGGGTAGCACAAAGCCTTGAGGAATTGAACCCATGTGGGAGACCAGAGGAAGCTCATGGCCCCTGACTTCAGACTAAATCAGGCCCAGCCATTTCAGCCTTTGGAGAGTGACCCAGCAGATGTTTCTGTCTCTCTTTCTCTCTGCAAATCTGCCTTTCTAATGAAAATAAGTAAATCTTAAAAAAAAAAAAATTAAAAGGAAAAAGTTCACAGCAAGAGACAATAAGAGATAAGAGAACAGAAGTTCACACCTGTTTCCCACGGCCAAGCATCTCACGTACTTACAACGTTAAAATTAAGAAATGATTGCAGACGTAAGCTATCCATCCTCTCTTGCAAGAACGTGATTTTTAAAGTTTACAAGTCACAGTCATTTATCATTCAGTCCATATCATGAAAACTGACTATAGCTAATGGCAAAGCGAAGAGAAATAGGGAAAGGAATTCCTCTCTTTCCTCTTATACATAGTGGATTATTCAGTTTCTCTAACCTGAGGAGAGACTTAAGAAGGAAGCAGGTTTAGTTGGGCTTGGTGATTTAGAGCTTCACAGCACAAGATTGGGTGGCCTTCTTGGGACAGCACCTGGTGTGGGAAGTGGATGTTGGAATGTGTGTATTGGGAATACCACCTGAGCAGCTTGGAAACAGAGACATGCAACATATTCATCTTGTATGTTTGTGTGCCTGCCATTTCTTCCTTTATTTTCACCCATTGGTTCACTGCCCAAATAGATGGTATGACCAGGGCTGAGTAACAGTGATACCAGGAGATTGGGGCTGCTTCTAGATCTCTCATGTGACTACAGGACCCCAAGCACATGGGTCATCATTTACTGCTTTCCCAGGCACACTACCAAGGAAATGGATTGCAAGTTTAACAGCCAAGGCCTGAACCAGATTGGATGCTGGTGTTGCAGGCAGCAGCTTTACTCGTTATGCCACAATACCAGTCCTCCCTGTCTGTCGTTTTACAGACACCAATTCCACCTTTGGATCTACACTGGATCCTTCATGCATCTAATTATTTCCCGGACACCCAACCCTAAGGCATTACGGTTGGATTAAGTCTTAAGGCTTAATCCATCCATCATTAACATATAATGCTTTCAAAAAGGCCAAATCACTGAAACATAGGCTTTGGAGGACTCTCAAATGGATTCCTTTAGATTTCCCTACTCTTCAAACCCAGAACTCAACAAAGGCAAACTAAACCATTCATTTTAAGGATTCTGCTAACTTTCAAATACTGACAAAAACAGAAAATGTTTATTTCTTCTTCAATATTTAAAGGCAGTTTTCACCATCAGACAGTTTGAATGCAGCAAATTGTATGGTTAACTCCAAGACCATTACAAATTACCTTAGGACTATGATTTCATATAACTACAATCAGTCTATTGGAAGACAGCTCAGATAAAATATTCCCTGGAATATCTTTAAGAGGTGCTTAGAATTTATCCATGACGCTACTAATTAAAAGTACAATATTAATGGAAGCAAAGTAACTAAGTGCTATATCTGGGGCTAATTATAATCTAAATCCACTGACACACTTCATGACATTCTCAGAAATGCATGAAGCAGTTTACTGTCACTTATTTTTCAAATGGGAAAATATTGGCACACCACAAATGCATGCAACACTGTGGCTGGGTCAAGCTGAAACCAAGAGCGTAAGCACGTCGGCCATCATCTGCTGCCTTCCATACCCGTTAGTGTGGACTGTCTCACAGTTGTAGAGTAGTAAGAATTCAAACCAAGAACTCTGATGGAGCATACAGCAACATAAGCCACTGTACCACAGTACCCACTCAATGCCATGCTGCAAAAAATGTAAAAATCTTGCAGCTCAGTGGACGTTTAAGCGCTGATTCACATCCCTACATATTACATAATATTTTCACTGCTAGAATTATTCCTTTGTTTTTTGGTTTTTTTTTTTGAATTTTGAAATTCATGGTACAATTCCGTAGAGTCTGGGATTGACCCACCCCCAAGTTCCCACCCCCAGGGCTGATATCCCCATATCGTTCCACTAATACGGTCCTTCACAAGGAGTCCTAGTTCCAGCAGTCTATTATTTGAGTGTGCCCCAACATTGCCAATACAGACAATTCAGACCCTATGACTTTCATTAGGCTTGGTAAAAAAAAAAAGAAGAATATGCATATACTTAGCATAGGAGTCAGCAGGCAATGTAGGAGCAAGCATTTCAGTATATGCTTAATAGCTAATTATTTTCTGTTTTGTTTTCCTTTTTAACATACACACTATGGGTCATATTAATGGCTAAGTGGCCTCATCAAATAGGTAACCTGTGTTAACTATGAACGTCTTGGTAAACTAAGCTGAAAAAGATTCCATGATTTTCCTCCTTAATTAACAAATTTGGGTTAATAACTATAGCAGCAATAGTTAACATTTATGCCACATCTGCAATGAATTAGGATCAAATCTGAATGCAGCTAGCTGCTTCACCGGGCCTGAGTTGTCATAAACAAGAAAAGATTAAGATTCATGCTGTTGTTTATGTTAACTTTAAGAGGGAGTATGTTGTGGATATTTTGGTTTACTTTCCTTAATCTATCACGGGACAGATGGCATTTTTTCATACATTTTGCCTGAGCTGAGAAGAAATGGAGAATGTTCTGTGAGAGAATTGATTTATTGAATTGACTTTCATAAATTTGGCCTTCAGAGAGTTTCAGATTTCCTTAGAAACATAAGGAGGTTGGTGCTGTAGCACAGTGAGTTAAACTATTACAAAATCAATGTCTCACATTGGTCTTGGCTACCCTGCTTTTGGACAGCTCCCTGCTAATGTGCCCGAGACACTACTAAAGGATGACACAAGTGTGTCGGCTGCTGCCATTCGTGTGGGAGACCAGGACGGAGTTACTGGCTCCTGGCTTGAGTCTGGCCCCCTGGATTTTGTGACCTTTCATATTACCCTTTTTCTCTGTTCCTGCCTTCTCTTTCACTCTCTAACTCTTCTCCCTCTTCTCCTATTCTATCTCCTTTTTTCTCGTATCTCTTTCTCTTCTCTCTACCTTTTCATGTTTGTCATTCTGCCTTTCAAATACATATGAAATTAAAAAAAAATATTCATTTTTTTAAAAGGTAGATTTATAGAGAGAAGGAGAGACAAGAAAGAAAAATTTGCCATCCACTGGTTCACTCCTCAAATGGCCACAATGGCTGGAGCTGAGCTGATCTGAGGCCAGGAACCTGGAAACACCAGTGAGTCTTCCATGTGGGCATAGCATTCCAGGGGTTGGGCCATCCTCTGCTCTTCCCAGAACACAAGCAAAGAGCAGATTCAGAAGTAAAGCCACCAAAACATGAACTGGCACCCATATGGGTTTCTGACGCTTGAACGTGGAGGATTAGTTTTTTGAATCATGGCTCCAGCCACATATGAAAATCTTTAAAACAAAATTCAACGTAAGAATTATCATATATATGATCCATATAACCCACAATTTAAAAATGTATCAGGTTTATTCATATAGAATTGGCTTATACTAAACTTTATTATTCCCATTCCAGAAACGGCTAGTGAATCATTATTTAAAATATCAAATTTTCTTTTAATTCATGCTATATGATCTCATTGTTCTTTAGAAGCTTTAGAAAATAGGTTACCGGCCCGGCGCTGTGGCTTAGCAGCCAAAGTCCTCGCCTAGAAGGCGCTGGGGTCCCATATGGGTACCGGTTCTAATCTTGGCAGCTCCATTTGCTATCCATCTCCCTGCTTGTGACCTGGGAAAGCAGTCAAGGATGGCCCAAAGCCTGGGGACCCTGCACCCACGTGGGAGACCCGGAAGAAGTTCCTGGATCCTGACTCCGGAATGGTGTAGCACCGGCCGTTGTGTTCACTTGGGGAATGAATCCTCGGATGGGAGATCTTCCTCTCTGTCTCTCCTCCTCTCTGTATATTTGACTTTACAATAAAAATTTAAAAATACATCTTAAAAAAAAAAAGAAAATAGGTTACCGTCAGGAAGGCATAGAAGACAAAACTATGACTAGGCAACCAGAGCTTTTCTCCATAGCAATGTTGGTTGGATCAGTGAGTAACTTAGAGGTTTGCTTCTATCCCAAAGGAGAGTTCCACTTTTAATTCGTGACTCACTGCTTATACAGCTGGCATTCTTGACACCATAACTTCGTTGCATTGCTTTGCAGCCACCTTTCTCTGGAATTCTCTGGAATTGCTGAGATCTTCTCTGGTCAGCTTTGATTATGTTGAATGGTTCTGTTTGCCTCAACAGCAGTGCCCTCAATGCAGAGTATGCAAATGCCTACAAAACAAAGTCAGGTTTTCTGTGTTAAGTACTCCGGAAATGACTATAAACCTGATGATTTTATTATGACGAATCTTTAATCCTTTTAAAGCTCATTTTGGTTTGATAAAGAGAGTCAATATACAATGTTTTTGTTTCATTAAGAGAGTAATTGGTTGGATATATTTGCTCAATATAAAAGGAGAAGGTATGCAACAACAGGGAACGCTGAACACACATGCGCGCACGCACACACACACACACACAGTCTCCACATGAATATTCCTATGCATGTATAGTTGCACAATCACATTTATGTATTTCTTTGGGGAAGCAAAAGATTGGAGGAAATTTACAGGGAACAATGCCTTGATTGTAATTATATATGTTTCATTTGTATAAACATACAAAGCTATCTTAGTTTTTGTTAAATGTTAGGTCAGTAAATAGTTACTAATGACCTGTCCCTTGCTATCAATCATTATGACACACCAATTCGCAATATAGAGGTCCACTTTACCGCACCTGAGTATAAAAAAATGCACACATTTTTGAGTTGTCACTTAAGCAACTTAATTAGATCAAACAGCAACTAGCGTTATCCTTAAGCTTACTGTCACAAGAGGTTAGCAACAAGACTCATCTGTTCAAATCTGCTGGGTTCCTAATCAGGCATCACAAGGATATTCTTGAATCTCTTCATCTACATTACATTGATGTCTTACTAGACAAAACTGAGTAATTCTGAGGACTTCTGCCTTTACTCTTACCATATACCATATTAATTGGTGGCACTTTTAAGAACAGTGATTTGGCAGGGACAGTGTTCTTAGAATCGTCCCTTTGAAAGCTACTTGACAACCTTTGCTTCATTTTTTTCCTATGTCTCAAACACATTGCTTAATGATTTACTTACTTATTTTGAAAATCAGGTACAGAGATAAAAGAGACAGAAAGAAATCTTCCTTTCTTTGGTTCATTCCCCTGGTGGCAATGCTAATGTTAGTCCAAGTGCACTCCAGGAGCCAGGAGCTTCATCTGGGTCTCCTACCTGGGTGACAAGGGCTCAAACACTGTTTTTTTTTCACAGGTAGAAATGGATCAATCATGATATGGGCTGGTGCCTGTATGGAATACCTTCCTACTTAGTAAAGATGTGATCTGCTTCCAATGCCAGTATCCCATATGGGTATTTGTTTTTTTTTTTTTTTTTTTTTTTTATTGTTGCTTACATTGTATTATGTAGTACAGTTTTATAGGCGCTGGGGATTCCCCCCACCCCTCCCATACCCCTCCCCCCATGGTGGATTCCTCCACCTTGTTGCATAATCATAGTTCAAGTTCAGTTGAGATTCATTGCTTGCAAACACATGCCTAGCATAAAGTTCAGCGTCTTATTGTCCAGATAAGTTCAGTGGCCTCTTGGGGAGACCTTCTATGGTCTGAAGATAGGTCTAACAGAGTAAAGATCCGGTCAGTTAAAAGCCCCAACAAGGCCTCAGTATCAATATACAACATTATGGAATTAATTGACATAGTATTGGGTAAACAATATGTTAAAAATAATGCAAGTTCCATTCTTCGAAACATCTGGGTTGAGGTATTTGTTTTTAACCCATCTGCTCTAGTTATTCAGCTTACTGCTAATGACCTGGAAAGCAACGAGAGATTTTGCAAGAGCTTGGGTCCCATTCTACCCGTATGAAATCCTGGAAAAACCTGGATCCTGACTGTGTCCTGAGACAGAACTGACCACTAGGTAGAATCAGTCCTTAATCACTAGATGGAGATTCTTTCCCTCTCTATCTCCTTCTCTCTCCCTCTCTCTATCTCCTTCGATCTCTCTCTCTGTCTCTCTCTCCCTATCTCCTTCTCTCTCTCTCTCCCTCTATCTTTTTCTATCTCTCTTCTTCTCTCCCTCTCTTCTTCCATCACTCCCTCTCTCCTCTTTTCCCTTTCTCTGTAATTGAATTTAAAATAACTTCTTAAAAAATAATTACCTACTTTCAAGACACCTGATAATTCCAAGGTTACTAGGCCCTAGCGGTGATCAAAACTTAGAGGTGATTGTTAAATCAGTTTATTTCAGTACAGTGATTCCCTTTTATTAACAAAGAGCTACAGAATTCCTTGATGCCTGCTTAGAGTTTAAACCAATCATTATGCTTTGAGGTAGTTAAGTTTCTGGAATCTTAAGTGTTCTTTACCATTGGGCTTGATTATTTGACCAGTGCACAAATAATTCCTATTCTGAGCTTGGAAAATCTTACCTTTATTAGATGTTCCCCTCTCCTGCTATTTCCTTTGTAAAATATTTTCCATTTTTAAAGTTGTCATGATCCTCCTCTGAATTCTGTTGTTATCACTGCTTATTTGAAATTCATTTTTACTGATTTCAGATAGTCTCTAACTATACTGTAAATTCCAGCGAGAAAGGTGCTGGTGTTCCTTTGTGTCACCCACATTGCCACACACTGTGCTGCACTCATAGTATGTTAAGAATTAAGCCATAGCGTGAACCAACCAAGGAGTTGGCAGAGCCATAGCGTGAACCAACCAAGGAGTTGGCAGATACAAAGACTATGGGAACTAGGGATGCACTATACTCATATTTTGTGTAGGATCAAAATACTTAAATTTTAGTTAGATCATAATCATTCACACAACTTCAAGATGATTCTTTACAAGCAATAGTGAAATGTTGCATCCCTATCAGGAAAAATTAGAGTTCACTTAGAAATCTAGAGATTATCTGACCAATGTTTTCACTGGATAATAGAGAAGTTGAGAACAGATATTACTGACTTATTGAAGCTTCCATAGCTGGTTGGAAGGAAGAGGCATGACCCTGGTGTCCCTTCTCCTATGCACACTAAAAGCAATTGACGGAAGTGAGCATGTGATACACTGTGGACAATCTCTCTTTCTCCGTCTCTCTCACACACGCTGTCTTCCTTCTTTCCTCCCCATCTGCTACACTACGACACCACTAGGCTTGCAGTAGAATTTTCAATTCATTCATATTCTAATAGCTGTATGTTTCTCTTACAGATTTAGGAAATGGAAAATTTATGTAAGTTTAGCCTTGTCATTTTTCATAAACTGGAGAAACTTCTGTTATTCTCAGAGTATACTATTTCTCATTAGAAGTTTCAAAAACTGTCATGGTATTCAGCGTATTTTTAAAAAGAGACATTGACAAATGGAAGCACATCTGAAGGAAGGTGACCAGAATAGTGAAGTGTCTATGAATATGCCATGTGAGGAAAGTGGCTGTCACTGTGTGTTTCGTGTTGAGACTCAATGATGCTCCCTATCCCTGTGGGGCAATGATAACCTTGTTTTTCAACTGTTGAAGAGCTTACACGTGAAAATAGAATTGTATATATTGTAAATAGTTCTTGGAGATGCATTTGGACCAATGTGTAAGAGGTAACAGATGGTTACATTTCGCTCTCTATAAATGCTTACAGAGAGCTCTTGTTTCAGCTCACTTCTTGGCTCCAAGAAGAGTACAAGTGATTCCCAATTGTCAATGAGTGGGAAATACACTAGGCAACTGAGTGACTTTTGACTTGTAAATTGTTGTTGTGTTCCTAAGCTCTACCCGGATGATGACAATCAAACCTTAATCAACAATCTCTACTTCCGTCACTCCAGTGAGGTGTATTTAAGGAAATAGCAAACTGATAGAAGCCATTCTGATTCTAGAACCACTGGTTCAGTGCCCAGGCTGTCAATAACAGCATCTTTACTTGAGGTATTTTTTGCTTACTTCTCTTTCTTATTAAAGCCTGCATCTTGTCCTACAGCAATGAAAAAAAATACAGATCTCTAGAAGGCTATTTACACTGAACATTTTGAAGGAAATAGAATGTATTCGAAGTAATTCCTTGCTCCCACCACAAGCTCTTCAGGTTACAGAGCATATTCAGGGTGGTTTATGTGAAACAAATGTAATTTAATGAACTACAGCTTTGAAAGTGTTACACAATGAATCAAACTATAATAAGTGCCAGAGATTTTAGAATACAATCATGTTTCAGTGTATTTGAAATAATGTCGCAGTCAGAAAACATATAAATATTCTTTCACTTCTCACTTTGATTAGAATAGAAAATATATATCTAACAGTCGTCAGTAGACCTGCTTGTAACTCAAACTTGCGTTCTAGTGTTAATTTTGAAAAAATCTATTTGTTTTTTCTTTACTAAAGCAGTAGGCGAAGCTTGTATTTAGGTTTAATACAGATTCATTGAACACACAAGTTCCATGATGAAACTCATTTTATTAGACCCTGCACTCAATACAAAACATCAATTGCAGTGTTTCACATCACATCTTTCTAGCTGTCACACCGATATCTTGCTGAGTGCCGTCTGCAGGGTCTCGGGTTCTTTATTTATACTGGAACTCATTTAGTTTGATCCAAGAGCTATTTCCAAAATGCCTGCAGTACACAAAAAAAGCACTTTATCAGCAGACAATTCTTTTCTTTGGGGATGAAAATATCAACAAGCTTTACTGAGACCAAGACAAATGGTGATAATAGGTTTAAGGAGAAACAATCTTAATACTAACCAAATGTTTTATAGGTTTGAAAATTTATATTTTCAAAACTTATATTTGAGGCGCATTCAATGTTCTCATCTGAAAGATGTATAGTTTAGGTAGCTACCACCAGGTGATGAGTTATCTTAGAAAGAACAGCATGAAATAGGTAGAAAATCTTATTAAAATGTGTCTAACTGGGCTTCGTAACCTCTGATGGGTCAGCACTGTCAGCCAACCAAAGCTTATATATAGAAGAAACAAAACCACTCTATGACAAACAGTAATGTAAAACATGATATAAGGTTAAAAAAATGCTGTTAAAGACCTAGAGAACATATTTCCAGCTGAAGGTAACAGTAAGTGTTTAATGTGGAATTTAAAGATGATAAATGCTTGGAAATAAGAAAGTTAAGAAAATATTCTTCTGAAAAGAATTGTGGACACTGACAAAGGAAAATAAAACATTCAAGGATTGGTTCATCATATCACATTTGGAGGGCAAATACTTTTCTAGAATGGTAGGTGTTAACATATGTGTGTGTTAGTTGGCTCATGTAATATTGATGTTCATGGTAATTGTCTCTCAGATTTTTTCTGAGTATGATTTTGCTCAATTGTAAGGATCCTTAGGCTTTTGCAGTCCACTTTTGCATTCACTATTTCTCACAGGAAATGAATCTAAACATGTAAATCAAAGATCATTGACCATCAGGGCTCAAACTGTGGAGCTAACAGGAGGTCACCAGGACTCCCTTGCTGACTTCCATAAAGAGGAGACTTCAGAGAAAGTTGAGGACAGGTTGACAAGAATACGTACTTGAATGTGATAATTCAATCTGGGGAACTTGGGAAAGAAAGGAAGGCAGGTCTCTTATGGAGGAAAAACTGTAGAAGAAATGTTGTAGTAACTGGTGTAACAGAGGGTGGGAAGGAGAAAGAGAGAACGTTTTCTACACCCTTCAACTCACTTTTGAACAGGGACCAAAACTTAAACATGAGCTAGAGTATTAAAAATTGAAAATAAAATGAAAAACATTGGTTAGTAAACTCGGAAAAATTATAGCAGTAGATTGAATAAGAAAGCGGCTGACATCTATGAAAAAAGTTAGGAAATCCAACTTATTCCATCAAGAAATTAACCCAGTGTTGTTAGAATTCCTTTGTTTCACTTCTTAGCAATAATTTTGCTAAATTAACTTCTTAGCAATAGTTTTTCTGGATTGAATTTTAATTTGCGAACTTCTTCCCAACTGACAAGCACACACATATATGGCCAGACACAATTTATCTTTCTCTTTGCTCCTATCTGGATTTTGCGTCAAACTATTGTCATTGTATTCCCATATTTATGAGTATGTGCTAGAAATCATCTGGAAATTTTCCCTTTTATCCTTAAAAATAAACTTCCTTTAATATTTGCTTCACAGATATGATCAGAGTTATGATGCTTTGTCTTATGAAACTGCTTAAGTATTTCCTATAAAACACAATGATACAGTGACTCATGAGTAATGAAGAAAAACTGTCCATTTCTTACTAATTTTCTGTCACACTGAAGCCACACTTATATTGGGCAGTTATTATTTCTTTCCTCTGTTGTTGGAAGTTCTTGATGTAGTATTGAATCTTAATACAACCATTTTAAATCTACTATGGTTGTAAAAGTTCCTCTTTAGAACTATATATTAACATCACATAAAATCATAGCGTTGCATTATTTCTCAAAGGAGACAACAATTTATTATGGTGGTTGAAATTTTGGTTTGGAAGTGACCCTATTTATTACCCAAAATCTAATAACATATATAGATAGATAGATAATCTTTGAAGGATTGGTTATAGGATCTCACCTCCCCTGGAGGAATCCAGAATCCTTAACTAAAATTTGCATATAACATACATAAATCCCCTTATGGAGTTTGATTCAATTCTGCTACATTTTACATGGTTTTGTTTAGTGAATAATGGAAAAGGAAAAGTCTGTGCATATTTAGTACAATATATCCAAAGGATGCTGATCAATATAAACTGTGAATTCAAACAATTTGTTGAAAAATGGAATGAAAAGATGACTATTTTGGTAAAAAAAAATTTGAAATTCATACATAGGTTTTTCCTAATACACGTTTATACAAACTTTTGCCTGATTTCTCAGCATGTGTTTGTGTATATATACACATACAAAGAAATCTAACATCCATATCCATGGTACAATCAGCCTCCGGCCTCGATATTCACAGTTTCTATTGATCATCAACTTCTGGTTTTATTATACTAATGTACAGACTTTTCCTTTTTTTTTTTTTTTACCAAAATAGTCATCTTTTCATTCCATTTTCCTACAAATTGTCTGAAACTTGGAAGTGTGTGTGTGTGACTGAAGTGTAGGAATGACACGGTTGTAATTGTTCTGTCAGATTTCACTAATGGCGGCAATGGTGATTGTACATAAGAGCAATGGTGAACTCTGTAATGGAATTTGGGAAAATTTGAAAGACTGGGATAATTATTCTGTGTACTTTTAAAGTTTATTTGGAGGAAAATATGTTCCATTAAAAAACTATACAGTAAGGATCTTTTTCTTGCATTTGACTGCAAAGAGCTTGATTATCAGCTGTCGTGGTAAAGATCGTTTTGGGTCATCTCTTTTGGGAATCCTGTACCTCTCCTGTATGTTGCTTCCCAATTCTTTCTCCTTATTAGGGAAGTTTTTATTTATTTTTTCATTGAATATATCTTTAAGCCCAAATTCTCTTTCTGTTCCTTCTGAAACTCCCATAACCCCTATATTTAGCCTTTTAATTGTATATGTTAATTTTCAAATACTTTTTTAAAGCTTGCCCCAGCTCTACTTCAAGTGTTTTGAGTGTTTCCCTACCTTGGCAAGAAACACCTGTGTGACATGTTCCATAAATTCCTTGAACTCCTGATTTTGGTTTTGTTTGTTTGTTTGTTAAGTTCTTTATCCCCCATTTCCTAGATGTATTCCTCAGTTAACTGTGAAGTTGGCAAAGGTTTGTATTCATTGTGTCTCTGTGTCTTCTTTTACTATTGGTTATTGCATTGCTGGTTAGCAGATTCTTCTCCTTAGGGCAGGATTCAAAGCTGTGTTACCTACACAGTTCAGTTTTACTGGTTTCATTTTGTACCTTCCTCATTTTAGTTACTTGTGCCATGCCCTCCAGCTAGTTTCAGGCCTAGACTTTCATGCTAGGCTTCCACCATGGCCTCCATAGCCCCAGCTCCTGGCTCACCACTCTCCAACTCCTGTGATCAGATGCTGCTACTGCACCATCCCCTGCTGTACTGTGCAGACTTTCTCCCACTTCCAGTGTGAGCAGTTCCCAGAATTGGAGATGCCAGCTCTCCTAAATGACTGGGTTGTTGGCAGTGTTAATATTGCCGGAACCTGCTCGCCATTAGGTCTGAGGATCACCTAGACTGTTTTCCCTTTGAGACAAATGCAATGTGTGACTTGGAAGTGAGTTTGTCCCCAGCTTAGCCCATGCATAGCTCCCTGTTGTTCCTCCAGTCCCACAACCTTTGCCTCACTACACAAAATGGTGCCTGACATGGCATTGGTGGAGTTCTGGGTCTGCTGGCCATTATGTCTCAAGGTCACTTAGACCTATTTTGGTTGGAACCTGTAGGGTGCCATGTCAATACTGTTTTCCCTGTTGTGTGAGTGCAGTGCACCAAGCCTGAAGTAAGTTGCTTCAAGCTTAGCGCATGCATAACTCACTATTTTCCCTCTAGTCCCACAGCCTTTGCCATACTAAAAAATGGTGCCTGACATGACACTGGTGGAATTCTATTGTCCATTAGATCTGGAGGCTACCCAGACCTATTTTGCATAGACCTGTAGGATGTCAAGTCAATACTGTTTTCCCTGTGTGATCAGTGCAATGTGCTGAGCTGTACATGATTCTGTTTCTGTCTGATCACATGCACAGCTTGCTGTTGTCCTTCCAGTCTCACAGCCTTTGTTTTGCCTCACTGCACGAAATGGCACATGGTGTGCTACTGCCGGAGGTCTGGGCTGTTTTGCACCGTCCACTTGGGATCTGTTGCTCTGTGTCTGCTCATGGTGGGATGAAACAGATCAGCAGGATGGGCACTTGTTTGACTGGTTTTACCTCCTGAGCTCCCAGTGAACTCCCCTTCCTACCTACCTGCCAGTGGAGCTCTGGCCACTGGCAGAGCTTGGTTGTTGCTTGACGACCACCATTGGGATATCTGGTCACTGTAACACCACTGTATTTTTCTCTTTTGCTTCCCTGAGTCTGTCAGTCTCAAAGTGCCCCTCTGCCATGGGCCTGTCATCTCCCGTTTCCTGGACTCTGCCCTCTCTGCTTCATCCTAGCTAAGGCTTCTGCATCAGTTTAAACTTTTCCACATCCTATAACCCAGACTATTATAATAAAACACCTAAAATTATGACTATTAAGATAAAGTTTATTACTGTATCAAAGGCACTAATGCAGTTGCTGACTATTGTTAAATGCCTAAAATTGTGATTATTATAACAAACATTACATTCATCAGCTATGAGAACATATGCGTATTCATTTGCAACACATATTTAGTTTGATGCATTTTAGAACCTAATAAGTGTTTGGTAAAATGTAGAAAACCAGTGCAGAAGATGGCAAAAGTTATCTAAAATCTTGTTAGCCAGAGACAAAAAAAGTCAATATTTCATTTATTCTGTTATGTATTGCTAAATTTAATGCCATCTTGTGCCACCAAGGTACAGTTACTTTCAAAGCATGAAAACCTTTATTTATTCAGAATTATTTATAAATCACGTAAATAAAAAATACATCAATATATTTCATTTCATATATAACTACTTGGTGTGTTTTTTGATCACAAAATAATGGCTTTTTAAAAAAAGAAAAATATGAGTGAAAAAGCCATCATAATTGTAATTATAATATTTTCGCACATGGTTAGCATACATATAGACACCCATTATGAATTCATGAAGTACCCTATGAAATTATCTAGAATTGCTGTCTTGTCACCAAAGCTGTAGTCAGCAGGTCAGCACTATCAGAATTGCCTACACTTCTTTTTTTTTTAAGATTTATTTATTTTTATTCCAAATTCAGATATATAGAGAGGAGAGACAAAAAGACAGATCTTCCATCCAATGATTCACTCCCCAAGTGGCCTTAATGGCTGGAGCTGCGCTGATCAAAAGTGAGGAGCATCCCCAGGGTCTCCCACACGGCTGCAGGGTCCCAAAACTTTGGGCCGTCCTCGACTGCTTTCCCGGGCCATAGACAGGGAGCTCGATGGGAAGCGGGGCTGCCGGGATTAGAACCAGCGCCCATATGGGATCCTGGGCCTTCAAGGCAAGGCGAGGACCTTAACCACCGTGCCATCGCACTGGGCCCGAAAGACTTGTTTTTATTTGAAAGCGTTATTTTTCTGTGATAGTCTACTTGATATAACTATATATAAATTTCTCATGTCATATAACTCTTCATTGTTAATCAGTACTGTATGCTCGTTTCTTGTGCACATGAATTCTCATTCCAATGGGTAAGAAATATGCTAACAAATTTAAGAGATGATTATAGGTTATAGGTTATAGGTTATATTAGTGGGAAGGACACTTGGAAGGGTCAAGGACACTTTTTGAGAAAGTGACTTCTGAAATGTGTCCTGCAAGGGGAAAGGATCCTGTTCCACAGAATTTTAGGCTTGATTTCCAGAAAAACAGGATTACAAGTCACTTAAGATTATGGTTAATAGGAGAAAAGTTTGTGGAAAAACTAAGGAGAACTCTACTAAATTAATGTTTGAGAGACAAGCTTTATCACTGGCTTCTGTTGGAACCGACAGACCAACCTGAGATAATGGGATAAAGGGAATAAATAGACAATTAAATATTTTAAGCAGGGCATTAAGATGGCACTTTCAGCTTATAATAATCCCAATTGTTTGAATTGTGGGCAAGAAAGGGACCACTCAGAGGTTAGGTTTAGTGAGTATAAGTTGTAAGCTGTGCTTTGTTAAGGGCCTTCGGAGTAAAAGGACAGGGCTTTGCACGTGTCACAGAGTCTGCAGTGAGAGCAAGGTGTCAGCTGTCCCACATTGTCGCCTTTAGCACAGAACATTATGTGTCCATTTTCTAGGAATTTGAGAAAGTAGGATTGTACTTGTGGAAGGTTTGAAGGGTTGGATTCCTTGAACATGAAAAAATAGACTCTGGAAAAGTTTCAAGTTTTACTCTGATTTTTATTAGCAATGTATCTTAAATAAATCGCTTCAACTGTGCCTCACTTTTTTCAACTTCTCTCTCTTACTCAACAGGCAAAGAGACAGAGAGAGGAGAGGGACAGAAGGTGAAAGGACGGGGAGGGGAGGAAAGAGAGCCTCCATTCACTGGTTCTCTTTTGCATTTCCCACAATGACCAGGACTGACCAGGTGGGAGGACCAGTTTAGCTCTCTCACTTGGGTTATAGAAACCCAATTATCTGAACCATCACCCCACTCCCCAAGAAATGCACTGACAGGAATTGGGAATCTGGAACTGGGGAGGGGTCTTGAATCCAAGTAATCACTTATGGGACATGAAAATCTTAGCCTGTCTCTTTATTGCTTGATCAAATGTCCACTGCTGGGGCCCAGCGCTGTGGCCTAGCAGCTAAAGTCCTCGCCTTGACCGTGCTGAGATCCCATATGGGCACCGGTTCTAATCCCGGCAGCTCCACTTTCCATCCAGCTCCCTGCTTGTGGCCTGGGAAAACAGTCGAGAACGGCCCAAGGCCGTGGAACCCTGCACCCGCCTGGGAGACCTGGAAGAAGTTCCTGGCTCCTGGCTTCGGATCAGAGCAGCACAGGCCATTGCAGTCACTTGGGGAGTGAATCATCGATTGGAAGATTTTCTTCTCTGTCTCTCCTCCTCACTGTATATCTGACTTTGTAATAAAAATAAATAAATCTGTTAAAAAAAATGTCCACTCCTCCTCATGTTTAAAAACAAACTTGGTGGGTCTGGCACAATGTTGTAACAAACTAATCCTCAGCCTGCAGTAGCAGCATCCCGCAGGGGGTACTAGCTACTCTTCTTGCTGCTCCATTCCCTGTACAGCTCCCTGCTTATGACCTGGGAAAGCAGAGAAGGATGGCTCAAGTGCTTTAACCCCTGACTCATGTGGGAGATCCACAAAGAAGCTCCAGGCTCCTGGCTTCTGCTTGGCTCAGCTCTAGTCACCGCAGTCATTTGGGGAGTAAACCAGCAAATGAAAGATCTCAGTCTCTTTCTCTGTGTCTCTGCTTTTCTCTGTAATCTGCCTTTCAAGTAAAGATAAATAAATCTTTAAAAAAATCAGAGAGAGTAATATCTGCATTGTATAGTTGTGTAGATGTTACATAGTATGATACCTGCAAAATATTAAGAATTTCTGGAATACTGTAACCAACACACAATAAGTCTTCCTTTAATTGTTGGCCATATAAGTGGCAATCTGATACTGTGAATCCCAAAATAGAAGAAAAATATCGGGCATTGTTTTTATAGTTTAAGAAAGCATTCCCCTTGAGTACTTTTGAGTGAATTAAAACTCTTAGAATAACTCCCATTTTTCTTTATCAACACTCTCATTTTTAACGTTTTTTCTTTTTGTAGATCTCAGATTATCAGGATGAAGCTAGGAAACAGGGTTAAAAAGAGTGATGAGTGTAAAATAATAATTTCATAACTCTAAAGATAACATTCCTTTGTTCAGCTCTGCTATTATTGCAAACACATTTTCCACTTTTGATTGATTGCAGTTAAATTTATTCTGTAAATTGAGCATAACTATTTTTGAAAATGTGTTTTCAGATGTGTTCAATAATTATGAAATATTGAATTACCAAGGAATAACTTGTAATTTGCATGTAACTTTAATGTCAGATTCTTAACTTTTAAAATGGTAGGTTAATGTGTTAGTATAAGTCATTTTTCAGTTCTGTTTTTCTCCTTTTCTGCAAACAGTTTACATTATAACAAAATCTTATTTTGCCTCTTGAAATTAAAGTACATGAACCTTCAAAAACATGACTGTATTTGAATATAAGTTTTGTGTATTTTCTAACAAGGAAAATAATGTAATGGATAGCTCATGGCCAGTTTGTCATGTTCTGAGAATACCAAGATAAATATGATGTTTTTTACTTTGAAAATGTAAAATTTTCTAAATATGAGAGACCTAATTTCTATATGACCTTTAGAAGCCTTATAAGGAAATTGTCACGGTAGTGAAGATGCCAGTTGGAGCTCCTGCGTCACATATAACTGTGACCAGATTTGAGTTCAGAGTCTGCTTCCCATTCTGGCATCCTGCTAATATGCACCCTGGGAGGCAGTAGGTTATAGCTCAAGTACTCCTGTTCTTGCTCCCGTTCTCCCACGTAGGAGACACGGAAGTTTTAGCCTGGACCAACTCTACATTTTGTGTGGGTGGGCATTTAGAAAATGGATCAGTGGAAATCCATTTCTCTTAAAAATAGGTCTTTGTAAATAATGAAGCATTGTTGCTATGATTGTGGTAACATGGATGTCCTTGTTAAAGCAAGCGTCATTTTCCTTTTTCCTCCCCCTGCCTCCTGCTTTGGCAGCCTGCACTGGGATCATGAAAAGAGGCTCAGAGAAGAACCTCAAACGTGGATACCACCAGCATGAGCAGCCCAACAGTCCAGCCTGGTGAGTGGAGAACTGTGATTCCCAGCTCTGTGTTCTATGTCGTACTTTATATATATGATGTGGATCCCATTTCTCATGTAAAAAAAAAAATCACAGTTTAAAAATTAAAATGAGAGTATTTAGAAAATGTAGCCTTTAACTTTTAACATGAATTGGAAAACCTGAGTGATAAGCTATTTTGTGGGAAGAGCCACCAATTTTTCTATACACACACGATTTTTAAAAGACTAGGCAACCTTGTGAGCATTGCATGTGTTTCTTGAGTCCTGTTTTCCTTATTTTAACATGGGAATAGTTCTCTGCTTTGATTTTTCTAATTAGCTAAAAAGTTGCATGTAAGAAATCCAGAAGTTGGCTTAGTGAAGACAAGGGGCTTATACATGTAAGCATTACAATCAGCGGATTCTTTGCAAATGCTAAGTACTCGTTACTAAACACTTTATTATATTGTGATATTTAATCCGCAGTACCTTAAAAATTACCATCTACCAGATGAAGAAACTTTACCACTAGCAGATGATAAAAACTGATTGTAAATCACACAGTGTTCCCAAAGCAGGTATTTGAAAACTTGTCTCATAGCAGAGTCTCCATTCTTGTATTTATTGATAAACTTGGCAAGATTTATTCAGTATTGCTATAGTTTCAACGATATTACACTCCCTAAACTCTTAGACCTGGTTAAACCCCAGTATCTCATGTGAATGGTTAATGCATTAGTGTTTGGTGAATAAAGACTTGGTCCAGTGGTGCCCTCTGAATCTGGAGCCATTAGGGAGTGACTGGATTGATTTGGGTTGCTAGAACACCATGAGCAAATCATCATGACATTATAAGGGAAGACCACATGCAGAATAAAAAAAGAACATACTCTTGTGTGTTTCCTGACTGCTGTGGGATTTTCCTTTGCCATCCACGTGCCTTCACCAGATGCTTACACCAGAGTATATTCGTGGTCTTGACCTGTGAAATTCTAATCTAGAAACTGAAGATAACCTTTCCTTCCAGTACACACTGCTCGTGTATTTTAGTAATGACAAACTGAATCCTACAGGTAAGTAGATTGTACTGTTTCTTTTAGCTGAAATGTTCTGATTCTCAATGTTTAGTACTTAGAATATGAAAACTGTCTAGTTATGTGAGGCCTTTCGGTTTGTGAGTAGTTTATGACTACATACTTTTACTTCAAACTCATTTATTCTTTGTAAAGTGGACAGGTTGTGGATCACTTGCATGATTTGATGAATGAAAAAAATTAGAACCTGAAGGGTTATCTTGTTATCTGGGTGTTTTAGACCTCAGCGCTTCTTAGGCTCTCTGGGGTTACGAATCAACTCATTTGTAATCCAATGCAAACCAAGTGTTTTGGTACAATTATTTAAAATTTATGGCTAGAGAGGTTAAGTGCCAAAAAAGTAGCTTGTATTTTTTACAACTTTTTCTCTAATTCTACAAACAAATTTTTCTTCACACGTCTCTATAACAGTTACTAATGCGTTTTCCGTTTGCATGCTGCTGACCGTGCAGACAGTGACTGCCTGCAGGCCGGTTGTGACTAGGTAGGACACACCGTTGCACTGGCAGAGCTAACACGGAAACAGGAACAACCGGGCAGGTGTTCTTGGCTTTCTATCCTCAGTTTTTTCAGGTCTTTTCATACGACTCCATATTACCTCATCCCACAGAAACAAGCCTGTTTTATGAGCTAGGGGACATTTACAAAATTTTTAAAAATTATTTCTTCTATTTTCATCTTGTGTATTCTTTGAACAAAGAAGTTAAATTGTATTTAGAAGTCTGATCCAGACATATATAAAATGCTAAATGATAGAAACAGACCTTGGTCCATTATGAATTGGAAACAAACCTCATATCCCTACTGCATTGAAGGAATTTAAAAGTAAATTTTTCTTCTTCATTTAAAAAACTGCTGAGGAAAATCACATCCCCTTTGATGTAAGGTAAAGGTGTATAATATTGAGTCAGTAATGAATCTTTGTGATGGTTTTATGGTATTTTTTCAGTTTTACTGAAATGGATCCAAGTATGTATATGTGCTATTTTATTACTAACTATTTTACAATATTGTGAAAGTAATATTGCATAGATGTTCTGGAAGCATTTTTGGTTGTGAATAAATATTAGAGGATAATTGACATTTTTCTCCAAATGATGTTTTTTGAATACCTTTTATCTTCATTCAAAACACTAGAAATCGGTTGTTGGCTTCTTTCTGGTGGATACAGTATCATGTCATACGTTAAGCAAATATATTTATTGAAATACTCAAAAAATACATAAGTCCTCAAAGAGTATCTCAGTAAATTATCACCATGTCTTCACACCTGTAGTGCCGCTCAGATTAGAAAATAATGAACCTCTTTGAAGTTGCTCTTATTCTTTGCTAGTCACAAATCTGAAGGTTTCATTAAAGAACCCCTTTCCTAAATTCTACCATTATTTATTATTTGTTCTTAATAAGTGGAACAGTGGAGTTAGTATTTTATGTGTGACCTCTTATTCTCATTTTCCCACATATAAGATTCCTAAATGTAGCAGTGGCTTATCTTTCAGTGAATTATTTTGTAACCAGTTTGTGGATCTTATATCTTGAAGCAAGTCTGTTGAAACATGTGGAACTTTGTAGTGGTGCACAATTAACTTTACAATCTAGTCCTTCTGCAGCTTACATCTGGTAATTATCAGGAAGGTCTATTTTGACTGTTCTGATGCATGAATTGTGATAAATTTTTTTTTATTTTAATTAATATTTCCACAATGACTGATAAGAATGGTACTTTTATCCCAAAGCAGCAACTACCTACCCCTGTCCAATTTCAAAAAAATGGAAGTTTGGATAAAACACTAAGAATAACAGTAGCTTTATTCACCTGTCTTTTTGTCATTAAAAATTGAGTATGTCATTAAACATACTCAAGCATGGAAATCTCATCCAAGTTAAATCCAACTTAATTGTTTTGCTCAACTTCTACATTCCTGTTAACTAATTTCTACATTACATTCTATCAAATTTTATCTTATTCCATTGAATACTATCCGATCTTAGGACAGCAGATTCACAGCTAACTGGTAAGGATTAGAATTTGCTGTGGAGAAGTGATCATACACCCCATTCCTGTGTTGAGAGATTTAATTATCGGTCCTGCCAGTTGAAACGCGAGATGGCACATGGGCAGCAGGCATGAACATGATCCAGTAGGAGAGCTGGTTGTGACCGAGGGCCTAAGGCTTTCACCCATGTGGGGAGTATGACAGCTATATCATTTTTCCAGGCATTTCCTCTGGTGGGCTGTGTTATGTGGTTCATTTGCTTCCAATGCTATTAGTTTCCAAACAGTATGGAACATTAACTGATATGTTAAGAGGGTTTAAATGTGCATAATTTGATGCTATGCTGACATGTTATTTGTTTTTATGAAACCGTATTACCAGAAATTAGCTAAGCCCCAGTGCATTTATTTTATTGTAATATATGTATACATATATCAAACTGTACATTATGTATCTATATAGAATATAAAATTTACTACCTTAAGTTCTTTTAATCTGTGGTTCTGTGTGCTTAAACATATCATTATTGTTGTATGACAGTCATGAGAATATGTCAGTAGAACCTCAGTTAATTATAAAACTCTATTCATCCACATTTTATTTATCTTTTTTTCACTTAGCTTCTTAGACTCTGCAATTTCAAGTGAATTGTTTTCAAGATCACTGATTGCTTTCCGTGTGGTCAAGGATCCTACTGAAAAATTGCAGGGAGGCCAGGCATGATGGCTCAATAGGCTAATTCTCCCATCTGCAAGCCCTGGGATCTCATATTTGCACGGGTTCATGTCCTGGCTACTCCATTTCCCATCCTGCTCCATGCTTGTGGCCTGGGAAAGCAGTAAAGGATGGCCCAAAGTCTTGGGAGATCCTGAGGGAGCTTCTGACTCCTGGCTCTGTAGAAGTTCTACTCTGACCCTTGTGGCTCTTGTGGCCATTTGGGGGGTGAACCAAAGGATGGAAGATCTTTCTCTCTGTCTCTATTTCTCTCTGTAAATCTACCTTTCAAATAGTAACAAATAATAAACCTTTGTTTAATAAAAGGAAATTTTCATGAATTTTCAGTTTTGATATTATCTCAGCTCTAGTACATTTTATAATCTCTGTGGATATTTTCATTTGTTTGTATTTTATTTTACTGATTACTTCAAATTCTTTATTCATAATCTCTCTGCTTTGGCAGTATTTAAGACAATTTTAAAGTCTTTTCTAGGAAATATGATATATGTGTTTCTTTAGGAGCAGTGTGACTAGGTTATGATCATTTCTTGAGGATTGGCCATTTGAAAAAGGAACCATGTCTTTGCAAACTGGCTCTGTGTTGAAAAATGCAGCTAATCAACTTGGCTGGGTGACTCTATGTCTTCTCAGAATCTTTCTGTCTCAGCATGGCCTATGATTTTTTTGTCTTCCCTGTATACGTTTTAGAGCTTTGGTTTCCAGGGTGATGCCATTGCTCTTGCTTCTTTACCATTTCAGTGAGAGAATAAGAGCCTGGAACTTCACTATCCATCAATTTTCTAATGTCATCCATAGCTGCTTTTAAATGGACTAATTTCATAAATAGACCATTCCTGTTGTGTTTTTTTGCCCTTACTGTTGGTACCTTACATTCCTCTTCCGAAAGCCTCGTATCCTCTGGTTTTTATGCATCTGTAACTGACCCTCCTCGCATCTGCTCTGCTTCCATAAGCCTGCCGGTCCTTACCTAGCTTCTAACCTCAAGTTCAAACTGTGCCACTGATTCCTTTCTTTTTTACGTCACTTCTAAACTGTTTTTGCTGTTCATTATTCTATGTCACTCTTAGTTATACCTCTGCTTCCTCTTTCTAAATTCCAAATCAGGTAAGACCGAATCATTTCCTTGGAAGCAGATAAACAGATCAGAACATTACAAGATTTCTGTTTAGCTATTTCTGGCCCCAGAAAAGGAATTGCAAATCGGGCCATGTCTTCTTACCACCTGTGAAGAACTGTACGTGGCAGGGAGCATACGTCACACAATTTTCTGCCATTTTGAGATTTTTTTTTCCTTCATTAAACAATCTCTTGCTTTTTGTGGCTCTCTACCACCAAAGATATTCTTCTTTTAAGCGGTGTGTAAATTTATTATTATTGTTTAATTTTGTTTTCATTTTATAATTTATTTTCCTTGGATTGGGGAGGGGAAGAGTTTAAGCTTCCTGGGTAACACCTTTCTGATGATTTTTAAAATTCTGATTCGAATGTATTTTGAATGTAATAAAGCAGCACATATCTTATATATGCGTTGGACACATGGTTTCAGCATTGGCGTGCACCAATGTCAAGGCCTGTCAGAGTCAGGAGGTTGCTCACGTCAACAGCCTTTCTACTGCATCGCTTGCTGCTCTTCCACGGTATGTGGAGGACGAAGAAGCTGAGTTTGAGAGTCACTTAAGCCAACTTAACTACTTATTGGTCAATTCCATAAACATCTGTTTCTGATTCTATCTTATTTTTACTTTTTATGTATGTATTTCATCTATTTGAGAGAAAAAGAGAATGAGAGGGAAAGACAGAGAAAGACTCCCATGTACTTTGTCATTTTTCAAATGTCAGCAAAAATGGAGGCGGGACATGATGAGAGCAAGAGGTTCCAGAAGTTCAATCCAGGCCTCTCCTGTGGGTGGCTACCAACCAACTGGTTGAAACATTTCCTTCTTGTTCCTGGAATCTTCAATAGCAGGAAACACCTGAAACTGAAAAAAAAAAATGAAGCCAGGGTTTAAATGCAGACACCCAATAAGAGCTGTAAGTGCCCCAAAGGATGTTTCAACCACAAAGCCAAACACCCACCTATTGACTTTGTATTTTATTATAGAATTAATTTGGAATTAATTTTGTATATGAAATAATTTAAGTTTTTTAATCAATTTATAGTACTATTTTCACACTTAACCAACTTCTCTGCAGTATAGAATTAGTTGAACAATTTTAATTAAGCTTCTTTTCAGATTTAATAAAAGAATAAACACCTTGAAATTGAAGCAATAATTTTGGTGAAGTGATTATTATATTGAAAACGTCAAAGTAGTAGTTTGTTAATTAGTAGTACAGTCAGCTCCCCAACCCAGTAATAAAGAACTAATAATGGCCTTCACCAAATGTTTTTAAGTTTATTTAATAACATGGAGGAAGGAGTTGGTAGATTATGATTTACTTCATCAGGCAGGTTTACTTTTCCTCAAGATTATACCTGTTTTTTTTCAACAAATATATTTTGAAAAGCAAGAATGTTTATGGCTAGTGTCACTCAAAAGAAACTGTATGCATAATATATTCTTTAGTTACAAAAACTACTGAACATGATGGACAAATGAAAAATCATTAACAGGAGTAATTAAAAGGAGAAGAGTTGCATGCCCATTCATGCAAACAATTACAGTATAAACTTAGTTTTATACTGATGCATGTTTATTATTCAACAAAAATGAATAAGGAAAGCCCTTCCAGATATTTCATGAGTAATTTCCTGGTAGAAGAAAATAAAGGTAAAAAAGTGGCTATGTATTTTTCTATATTGTAATCTATATTATAAAGATTGCCTATATAATCTATTATGTGTATGTGTGTATACATAAAGGGTTCTGAATGTTATGTTCTAAAATCTGGGTTCGTAGCATGCACTACTGAAACTCTAAGGTAAAAGCAAATTTCCCAAAACCGAATGACACCTTCTTCCCAACCCCACGTGAAAGGGAAATATTTCGTCATGGTGAATCTGCAGAATACCCTTGCACTGTCTTGATTCTTTATCCTTGCAAGAATACTTCCTCATGAAGACATGATGTGAAGTACCTGAGCTGGGAAATAGAATCATTTCCTCTAATTTCATGGAAAAAAATACATCTTTAAAGACAGGAAGGACTTAGTACAAGTTACTTACATGTTTTGGTTTTGTTGAAGATACTTTTACATGTTAAAAACGTTTCATTGAAATAGCTACTTAGGCTTTTCCTATTTTTTTTTTATCAAATCACTGTATATTTCTGCTATTTGTTCTCTTAAAAGATTTCTTTATTTGAAAGGCAGAGTTACAAAGGGGGAGAGGTGGAGAGAGATGTGTTTCAACTGCTGGCTCTGTCTCCAAATGTAAACGATAAATAAATAAAAGTGCGTAAATGTTGGTGAGTTTTCCTTCATGGAATTAGCTGACCTATCTACAGTTCATTTTTCTCCTAAGCCCAAAGTCAAGATGCTCTTTGATCAACTTAACAATTCGCATTTCAATGGAATTGGAAAGAATTGATATGCTTATATCCAGAGGCAAAATTGGAAAATTGACATTCTCTTCGTTTTTTACTGTTTTATCTTTTTAAGTCATGCATTTGCTTTTTTGATTCAGTGTCTTGTTTTAATGCATTCCCACTGCTTTGATACATCAGACATTTTGAGGTATATCAGTGAAAAATAATTTGGTAACTTACTTTATATTAAATTGAAAATAATGGCTCATCCCCCCTATATAATGTCATTTTCTTTAATAATAAATATTACATATATATTCAAGGAACTATAGGGACCAGTGACAAAACTGAAAGATAGTATATCTTTACCATAAAATTTTTGTGACTATAAAATTTGTTTTCCAAATCAATAAACACTTAATATAAGAAATGACCATTGGAATTAATGCATACGGATATTAGTGTAAATTAGGATTGTCCTTGATAAACCAAAACAACAAGGACACCAACCTATGTGCCATTTTTTATACCCAGAATTCTTGTCTGGGCATTCAGTCTTGCATGTTGCCACTGCCTGCAGACATATACTGCTCTGCAAAACTTATGGCCAACACTTAGAGATGTTCAGAAATGACTTAGAAATACTAACGGAAGCAATTTTCTTACTTTTAGTCCAAATATACAGTTCTTTGGGGAGAAAGAATACACTGATCTTAACTACTTTTCATTTCCTCTCTTCACGGAGTAAGTTACTGTGTGAATTTACACTGCTCCTTTGAGTAACTGCTTTCATATCTATAAAATAGTGGTGGAGGTGGGTAATGAGTTTATAAAATACTCAAACATATTTCTAGCACAAATATCCCATGAATCTTAACAGATGCCATAATAAACTTTCATACTTCCAATAAATAATGACACAAACTAAGAAAAGTCATTTGCATATAATTGATAGCGATTTTTAGAGCTCTCCAGTGATGGAAGATAAAAGTGACAAAAACTTGCAACTACAAGTCTGCCCTTATTTTATGGTTTTAATTTATGATCTCTGTCAAATACCAATAAAAGACCCAGGTACAATTATTTTTAGTTAGAGCCCGGGTGAATGTTGGTAAAGATAATAATTTATCTTATTGACTATGAAATGAAAATAAAGGCACTAATTGTTATTTATTTTTAAAACATTATTTAAATCAGGTTATCAGTCATGATTCTGTATTATTTGTACTGAAAGAATAATATTACCTGGAGATTACACAATGGTTATTCACAATAATAGTGGCAACTATATGATTATTTTCTGTACAGTAATGGCTAGGATTGTATCATGGAAGTCCATTTTGTTTTTCTGAGCTAATAAGAAATATTGATGTTAAAGTTGGGGACAACTTTGGAAGAGAATGAATAGAAGTTTAAGAAGCAGATCACATTTCAAAGACTGTCTCCACTGGTACTGGTTTTGTAAGGTTAGACGAAGTTGCTCATTCTCTTTGAATCTGCTCCCTTTATCTGTAAATTGCACTGCTAACATACAACTCAGAGTAGCTCACAGCATTAAGAGAAGTAAGTAGTGCTGTCACGGTCACTGCAAGGTCACAGACGTCGTATCAGTCATTTTCCCTTCCCTGGGAACTTTGAACAGATATGGTCAAGAACTAGTACTTCATCCACTTGTCTTTAATCCTTGATGTTTTGGTAATGTTTATGTATAATAAACCCTCCTAAGCTGTACAACTCGAAAAAAAAAACCCTAGTAGCAGTGACTTACAGAATGTGTTGAAGTCAGTTGCGTGGTTGGGGTAAACTTGACCTGTGTTTCTGGAACACTAATGCCCACCACTTGGTTCTCATTAAAGAAGCTGCTTTAGATCTTCTAAGAATCCAGGATTTTTGTTTGTTTGGTTGGGTTTAAGCTCATTTATAATAAAAATAAAAGGATATATTCTAATGTAAGTTATGAGCACTTCATTTGATGCAAAAATGTGTTGATATTTCTGGAAGAGGAAGTAAATAGTTAACCTATCAAGCAAGGCTGGAACAACACATCATTTTCCAGTAAACCCCCAAATAAATGACAGTAAGCAATGAATGGTAAGAAGATAATACTGAGCCCACGAAAGGACTGTTTGTATAACATTTTAAACTCTCAGTGAGGCAGAAAAGAAATTGTCTTATTATCTCGATATTATGTAATGTGTTTCAAAATGTCCTTCTAGATAATTATTTTGATTTGTGTTCCTTTAGAATTGACTTCAATTTCCAGTAATGTCTCTTATCGTTTTATCTTGGTATCGAAGTAAATCAAAAATTTATGACAGACTATAAATTGTACTTGTTCTTAGACAAAGAAAAAAAAGAGGTGATGCTGAAGGAGAGACAGGAGAGGATCCATTCCCTGTGTAGGTGATTGAGATTTGCAGTGGTCTGTAGGTACTTTTATCTTCTGCAGATGGCATTTCTTTAATAAAATTGAACAACAGAGGGAAAGAGATAGTGTTCTAAATATTGCTTTAAAATTATTTATTTTATTTATTTTAAAGGCAGAGAGAAAGAAAAAAAGAGAAGCGTTCTTCTACTGGCTTTCTCCCCAAATATTGACAATGATGTCAACTGGACAAGTCAGAATCCAGGAGCTAGGGATTCTTCTAGGTTCCTGTGTAGACGTAGTGGCCAAAACCCTTGAGTCATGTTCCACTGTTTTCCAGGTGTATGGCAGGGAATTGAATCAGAAGTAGAGCAGCCAGGATCCAAACCAGCACTCAGATAGGATGCTGTTGATGCAGGCTTCACTCAAAAAATCGCAGCACCAAACTCTACACATTCTTAATCTACCTGTTTTATGAATTGAGTCTTTGCTCAGTCATCTTCTCTTGACCCTCTTCCATACCAATTTTTCTTCAGGCTATGGAATATCTTACTATGGAATATCATTGATTTTATAAACTTAGTCCACAGGAAAAAAATAGAAAAATTATATTATACACATGCTAAATTTAATACAATGTCACTTCAAAGAAAGTATATTTCCTGAGCAGTGTGTTGCAAGATTTCCAATTTTCGGATTTCCTTTTGATTATGTATTATGTTAACTATTTTTTTTGTTTTTGTTTCATCTATTGCATCATATTCTTAAATATGAGAGGTTTCAAAAATGTTTGTGAAAATATGTATTATTTAAAGAAAAGTGCCTGGTTTTGAACTTTGTGAATCACTCTTCTATGATCCTCCAACCACTGGTGAGCAATCTTAAGTCTGGGTTTCCAAGATGACTTAAGCTGTATCATTGACTTTTCACTGTTGGAAATTTGTTTAGTTAGATATGTTTTACTAATAGTTCTTAAATAATTTTGCAAGCTTTTCAACCTTTCATTTATCCATAGATCATTTTGTAACCTCAACTCAAAAATGTAACTACGATTATTTTGATATAGAAGTAAAGCTCTCATACATAGGAAAAAATACGTATGCAGGGCTTATTCTATTACTAAAAGATGTGAATATATGAAATACCTTTTTAAATTGAGTTTTCACTAGTCAGCTGTTTTTTCTGTGGGTGTATTGTTTTGTGTAAAAATTTCCTACATGATTTCAGAAGATTAATTTCATTAGCAATCATACATACACATATTGTCTTTAGTTCAAATTGCAAAGCAAGTAAAGTAATATTCTGATAACAATCTAGATTCTATAAAGGCTGCTAGCTATTTCTTTGCCAACCCTCTTGTAAGAATATCAGATTGTTATTTATTATGTGGTAAAGCAGTATTGCTCAGTATTCGATGTACCAGGAACATTTTCTAGTGCCAAGAATATGCATCTGCAAATAAGAAACAATTTCTGCACTCCTGTGGCAGACCTGAACAGAGTTCCTGGCTCCTGGCTTTAGCCTGTTCCAGCCCAAGTCATTGCAGCCATTTGGAGAGTGAGCCAGGAGATGGATAATCTCTTTCTGTCCGCATCCCTCTCTATAATTCTGCTTTTCAAGTAGATAAGTAATTTTAAAAACAAACTACTTTTAGCTTGTAGGAAAACTGACTGAATAGATTCTAGAGTCCACAATAATATTAAGGATGAATGTGACTTCATCTACTTAAGAATACTAAATGAGACTACATAGATGAAACTTTCTTGTATATGGCGTATGTTCAATCCATATTTGATGATGCTGATTCATTTGACCCTCTCAATTATTCACAGCCACTTGATGAAGTTAAACTTAGCTTTATTCCTTCAAAATGATACTCAACCTTTTGGCTCAGAATCATTAAGTTCAAAGTGGATATATAGGGCCCGGCGCCATGACCTGTTCGTTAAAGTCCTCACCTTGGGCATGCCAGGATCCCATATGGGTGCCAGTTCTAATCCATGTGGCCCCACTTCCCATCCAGCTCCCTGCTTGTGGTCTGGGAAAGCAGTTGAGGACAACCCAAAATTTTGGGATCCAGCACCCAATCCAGAGACCCAGAAAAGACTCTGGGCTTCTGGCTTTGAATTGGCTCAGCCCCAGCCGTTGCGGTCACTTGGGGAGTGAATCATCAGACAGAAGATCTTCCTCTCTGTCTCTCCTCCTCCCTGTATATCTGACTTTGCAATAAAAATAAATAAATCTTTAAAAAGTGGATATATAATGCTTAGCTTTTGCATGTACTATAAAGATTCAAGAAAAGGTTATGTGTGAAATGCATAGCTTTAATTGAGTCCTGCTCTTTCTGTGCTTTCCAATAGTTGTTTCTAGACAATGAAGCAAAGGGTCACAAATGTCATTGGAGCATATATTGTCCTTACCTTTAGGAGTTTATGTATGTCACGCTCCCTTTTAAAAAAAAATATTTGTTTGAGTTGCAAAGTTGCAGATAAAGGGAGAGTCAGAGAGAGTTCTCCGTTCTCTGGTCTATTCTACAAATTGCAGCAATGTTAGAGTAGGACCAGGCTTTTGAAGCCAAAAGCCAGGATTCATGAGTTTCATCCAGATTTCCCACATGGCTGCAGGGGCCCAAGCAATTGAGCCATCTTTCACTGCTGTCCCAGATGCATTAGCAGCAAACATAAATATCAGAAGCAAAGCAGATAAAACAAAATGTAGCACCCATGTATATTTGTCAGCTAAGATATTTAACCCATTGTGCCACAACTCCAGTTCTTGCCATTACTTTCCTAATGGAGCATAATTTCTTTTTGTTTAAATTTGCGTAATATTATTCTAATGTACAATATTTTCGAATATAGAATGGTCCCAAGATTCTATTTTATGGGTGATAATTAAGTAAACATATTATTACATTCGAATTAGAATACAGGAACATAATTTACTTTTTAGGATGTACAGCTTTCTAATAACTATCTCCTGAACCTCCGATACCCAGGTACAGCCAGGTGCTACCTTCTGATCTATAACTCTTTGGTGTTTGGCTTATCGGTAATTTTTAGAGTGTCTGTTTTAGGGACAGAGTTCAATGTAAGCAATGAGTATGTGTATATATGACAGACCTTCAATAAAAACAGTTGACCCGGGAAGTTTCGTAAATAGGATAGAAGAAAATGTGCAAGTCCATCCATGAGAAGTTGGGAATCCTGGCAGTCGCCATCAGGGAAGCACCCGAAAGATTACAAGCAAATAACAAGGAGCACACTTAATTTGGTTTCAGTGAGGTAACCAGGTTCTAACCAGAGAAGTGAGAGGGAAAAATGACTTTTATTTCCAAAGCCTCTTGAGTATGTGTGTGTGTATGTATACACCCTACTGATGGCAGTGTACCAGGTCAAACCTCCACTTGGAAGTGCCAGCATCCCATAAGGATCCGATTCAAGACCACTGTAACACTTCCTATTGAGTGCCCTAGTAATGCTGTTGAGAAAGCAGAGAAGGATTGCCCAAGTGCACGGGTACCTTCCTACTCATGGGTAACCTAGAGGGAGTTTGGGCTCCTTGCTTTGACCTAATATAGACCTGGCCAATGTAGCCTTTTGGTGAGTGAAGCAGAGGATGGAAGCTAACTTGCTCTCTCTTTCTGTCTCTCTCCATCTCTACCTCACTCTGTGTGTGTCCCTCCCACTATCTATGTGTGATTTTTAAAAATAAGTTTTTAAAAATTTTGAAATCATATCCAGGAATACTACCAGTGAATAGTTAACATAACTGATATGTGAATCTTTGTCAGAGTAAGACAAGAATTTATTTAGGCGAACAGAGGTAAAAGTTATGATAGGACAATACGCAGGGGAAATAGAAACCAGGATGATTTATCCAGCAGGCAGTTCCTGAGCTCTGAACAAGTATCATTGAATTAATCCCATAAAAGTGCCAAAGATTGAGTTTTCAAGCAATGTATTGCCCTGTTGCAGGAATATTCTTTTCTGCTATACAGAAATAAAACATATTAAAAAAATCTTCAAAAGATTATTCATAACATATTATGTACTCCTGAGATGTATGACAAGTAATACATGTTGTGATGTAAGGCTCAAAGATCATTCTGTAGTTCATCTCTTAAAAATAGATCATCCATTGCATAAATTCACATCAAGTCAGTTTCCCAAGAGTTTTCTTCTTACATCCTAGAAACCTGAACAGCACTGAAAGAAATGGATAATTATAGTTTCCTTTGTAATTTGCTTAAATGTTGCTCATGAGATTCAGTTTGTGGTACCCTGCCTGGATTGCTAATTCTTTCTTGGTGAGAGTGCTTTGGCTGAGTTGTGTTAGTAATCAAAATTTATGCCTCCCAGTAATGTTTCCTATGAAGGAGAAACAAGCCTGTGATAACACAGGAGAAAAGGAAATCATTCATGTAAAATCCGTATGCAAGGCTGGCTCTCCCCCTGGAACCTGGTGAGAAGGAAGATTTATGTCCCTGGAACAGTACACACATTTAAACACACAATTAAATGATGATATTGAAGATTAAAGATCTTCGCACATAGTTTAACCTCATTAATGTACCTTGTGTCTTCACCATGTGCTTTGTAAAAATTTCAGGTTGCTTTTAAAGCCTTTTTTATATTATTGCATGATGAGATGTTTAAATAGACCAGTGTAAAATGAAAGATTTCTGTGCTGTGGAGGGGGACTCTTGTACACAGAGCCTCTAGGTGTTTTTAAAACCATTGGGACAGGTCTGAATTTCTCCCACTTCGTAGTTTTCTGTTTCCATGATGCATCTCTTAAATATTTTTGCTTCTGAAATTGCTCTGTGATACATTATGTCCGCATATGATTTCAATGACCATGAATAACATTTCTGCAATTTTTGCAAAGCATTTTCATTAGCTGTAAAAAGTGGACCTTGCCTCCATTATCCTACCAGTTACCCCACTGATGAAGAGATGAAGAAGGCACACCATTAGAAGTGTAAACATACCACTTTTATATTTAATAAATCCTCATGAGGGATGGATATTTGTTGATTTATAATGTGGGTTTTGAACAAAACTAGTAATCCTTCAGACTGAAAGAATTATCTTCTTCAAAAAGAATCTGTGTTACAGATTGTTTTATGTCTACAGATTTTTTTTTTAATTAAAAGCTTCAGTTTAACAAATGTTCCTTGTGTTTTTACATCCAGTTCATGCATTGTCGGAAAAGTTATCTTCATGAAATGGAATAGAAATAAAAATAGCAGTTATTCCAGTGGCTATATGTTAAGCAGTTACCACAGAAATCTTGGAACAGCCAAATTTCTGGCTATATTCTGGGAAGAAGGCAGTCAGTAACAAAATTCTGACAACTCAAATTTCTCTTTTGATACCCTTCCTGTGTTTTCTGTTGTTGTTCTGTTTTCTTTGTTTCTTTTTCCCATCTTGACTGTCTTTATGCACATGGAGGAAATGTGCTTCCATTCCTCCAGGTGGAAACTACAAAGCTTATGGAGACTAGCTGGAAGTCTGATGCTGTTGCAAATGAGGCGACCCAGGACAGATGCAACTCTGGCTAGAGGTGGAGGTGTGTGATAGGTTCAGAACTGGGGCTCAGTCAGTCAGTGTGTGACTTCGACTTCATTTCACCTGTACAATGGTGATAATGCTGATAATACTAATACCTCAGTAGAGTGGATACCCTAGCTGCATAATTCAATATTTATAAAAGGATAACACAATACCTTTTCCGGTACAATCCACCTTTTCCTCTTCTTGGCTTCTAATTTTTTAAAATATATTTTTGTTTTTCATTTTTTAATTGATATAAAGTTGGAAAATTCATGTATTTTGTAACACATATTTAGGAGCACACTGATATTTTCTAAATATAAAAAGCAAGATAGGGCCCAGCGCTGTGGCCTAGCAGCCAAAGTCCTCACCTTGAAGTGCCGGGATCCCATATGGGCGCCGGTTCTAATCCCGGCAGCTCCAGTTCCCATCCAGCTCCCTGCTTGTGGCCTGGGAAAGCAGTCGAAGATGGCCCAAGACCTTGGGACCCTGCACCTGCGTGGGACACCTGGAGGAAGTTCCTGGCTCCTGGCTTCAGATTGGCGCAGACTGGCCATTGCGCTCACTTGGGGAGTGAATCATCAGACAGAAGATCTTCCTCTCTGTCTCTCCCTCTCTCTGTATCTGACATTGCAATAAAAATAAATAAATCTTTTTAAAAAGGCAAGATAAACTTACTACATAATATGATATGTTAGTTTCTATTTAGAAATGAAACTTCTGATGATGAGAAAACACATAGAAAATATGTGATGTAGAGGTGCTCAGATACTGAGCCAAGAATAATGTGTCTACCTGGCAGATGCAAGGCATGTCATGTTCCAGATACAAGGATAGCAGGAAAAGAATTTGTAGCACGGGTGAAAAAATACCATGGTGTAGATGAGATATTATTAAATGGTTCATATCACAAAAAAGTGCTATTCCAAGCAAGGAGATGTGGAAGAGGTGATTTCAGAGTTAGATAAAAGCTCATATGTAGGCTACTATATTGTGTGTATGTCATTTGTACTTGTGCCTTTGTGTAATAAATGCTGTTGATGCATTGTAAGAAAGTTCTGAACTGTCATGAGAAAAAAGATTGAAATAATAAATTCATTGCTCTTAGTGTAGACTCTTAAAATTTTTTCATTTCATTCTATTCTTTTGTTAAAGTTGTCTTTTATATGTATATTCACCTTTTCCTATTCAGCTTTTCCTCTTCTTGGCTTCTGATTTTTAGTAAAAAAAAAAAAAAAAAAAAAAACCAACAAAAAAAAAAAACAAAATACATGTATTTCATAACACAGGTTTAGGAACACACTATTGTTTACTAAATGCATTGTACGTGCATGCATTGGCTTTAATCATTTGCCATGCTGTTCATAACTTTATACCACATTTGGTTTGGTGGCTTACTCTACAGTTTCAGCTTCCATAGAAGTTTAGAGAAAGATTAGACTTAATGTCATTGTCACATAGGAATTTAGATAGGATATCATACTCAGATTGTTTCATAAATAAAATCTTATGAAATATATTGGATTTATAAGATGTGATTTCTTAGTGAATTATCATAATTACCAAACAGGGCAAAGGTAGAATTATTTTGAACAGTCTAATATACAACTATAGATATCCGTTCTTGAATCTGAAGAAATATTATGGATTTAAAACCATTTGAACTACTAATGTCTGTTTTTCCATAAACCAGTGTCTCCCAATATGTCTCTGGATGTGAAAAGTATAATCACAGTCCAGCAAACCAAACAGAACAGAAATTACTTTAAAACCTCTGGAAATGGAAAAGCAATAAAAAAGTAGAGTCTAAAAGAACAGGAAGACATCAGGCAAGGAAAACAACAAAGTGGGTTTAAGAACTTTTCTACTTGCTCTTAGAACTAATAGCTGCTTTCTGAATTTAGCTAAAGAAGATGAGGGTTATTGAGAATATTTCATTTTATGATCCAGCAGATGGTTAAGTAGGATCTTTTGCGAACTCATTCACCTAAAACTTTTTTATCTGTATTAAAATTTTCCCAAGGGAAAAAATAAGTTTCAAAACTGTGATCCTTTGTTTTTGGGGAAAAAACCCATTTTTTTTATTTTTGTGATTTGTGTCAAGTGCAAAAACCTATTTAAAGGAATTAACTGATAATTCAGCGCTTCAAATTGGATTCATTTAACAGTATTACTTCCTGCTCTTCATCTTATTTCATCCAGATGAGATGTCTCTATCTTCTAGGTTTTTTAATTTAATTTGATTGTTACTGTTATCATCCATGATACAGTTTTGTAGGTAGAAGGATTTCCATCCACCTTCCCTTTCTCTTTCCCCATTCCCTCCTCCCGCCATTGCCTCATGTATTATTGCAGTAGTATAGTACTTTAGTAACAGTTGCAAGTTTGAGATTCTGCCATTTCAGTGTATCATGGCATTGTAGGTATAGGCAAAGGTGGAAAATCTAGTATCAAATTGTGAAAGTATATTTAACAGTGTCATTGGGATATTTCTTCTGTTTAGGAGCAGAAATTCATGTTACAATATATCTTGACTTTTTACTTTACCACCACCACCCCATTATACAGTTCATCTAAGACAAAATATATGTGTGTGTGTGTGTGTGTGTGTGTATATATATATATATATATCTTTGTTTTGTAATTTGCATGAGGTTATCTGAAATAAGAAAGATCATATGACATTTGTCTCTTTGGAATTGACTTATGTGACTGAGTATACTAGTCTCTGATTAGGACCACTTTTTTGCAAATGGTAGACTTTCATTCTTTATAATGGCTTGTCATATTCCATGGAGTAGATTCAACACAGTTTCCTTATCCGTTTTTCTTTCAATGGGCATCTGAGTGGTTTCCAAGTCTTTACTATTGTGGATTGTACTGCTAAAGATATAGGTCTGCAGATCACTCTCTCATATGCAGATTTCACTTCCTTTTGCTGTATTCCCAAGACAAGATAGCTGGGCCATACAGATCAATTTTCAGATGTCTTAGCACTCTCCATACTGACTTTCACAGTGGCTATATGACCCTACATTCCCACCAACAGTGAAGCAGAGTTCCTTTCTCCTCATGTCCTCATCAGCAGATGCTGTTAATATATTTCTGAATCCGTTGGAGTTAGGTGGAACCTCAACCTGGTTTTCATTTATTTATATTTCCCTGATATCTAAGGAGCCTAAGCATTTTTTCCTATGTCTATTAGGCATTTCAATTTGTTCTTTTGAAAATGCCTGCTCATTTCCTTCACCCATTTTTTTTTTTCTTTTTTACAGGGCCGTTTGTTTTGCTGGTGTTGAATTTCTGAAGCACTTTGTAATTTCTGAATATTAGTCCCCTATCAGTTGTGTTGTGTGCAAAGATTCTCTCCCATTCTGTTAGTTGTTTCTTCACTTTGTTGATCATCTTTGCTGTAAGAAGCTTCTCAATTTGATGTAGTCCCATTTGTTAATTTTGGCTTTCACTGCCTGTGCCTTTGGTGACTTTTCAAAGAAGTCTTTCCTAATTCCAATATCCTGGAACTGCTTCCTATGTTTTCCTCTGCTACTTTGATAGTTCTGGGTGCAGATTTAGGTCCTTTTTCTATTTAGAGCTGGCTTTTGGATATGGTGACAGGTAGGGGGTCTTTATTCTTCTGCAAGCATATATCCAATTATCCTAACAACCTTTGTTGAATAGACCAAACTTTTTCCCTGGGTTATTTTTATTTCTCTTGTTGAAGATAAGTTTGTTGTATGTGTGTCGGCTCCCTTCTGAGATTTCTATTCTTTCCACCCATCTTCTTTTCTGTTTCTGTACCATCACCTAACTGTGTCGCTTACCACTATCCTGTAGTACATCTTGAGATCTGGAATTGTGATTCCTTCAGATTTATTTTGCATTCTTCAAGGTAGCATTGGCTATTGGTGATCTCCTGTGTTTCCAGATCAATTTTTATAATATCTTTTTAAACTCACAGAAAAATATTGTTTAGATTTTAATTGAGATCAAATTGAATTTGTGTACTACTTGCATAATATGGACATATTCTTGATCTTGATTCTTCCAATCCAAGAACATGTTAAATTTCCTCACCTTTTAATGTCTTATATTTCATTTTTTAATATTTTATAATTTTCATCATAGAAGTCTTTGGTTATGTTTCTGCAAAGTGTGTAAGGTTCTTCTCTGCTCTTTCAAAGGGGTTGTACTAACAAGATCTTTCCCAGCCAAGGAGTTGTTTATACAAGACCATCGATTAGTGTTCATTGGTTTTTGTTCCATTGTATCTTACAAAATTCTCTTAAGAGTTCCCATAGTCTCTTGTGAGTCTTTTGGTCCTTCTGTGTATAGAGTACTGTCATTTACAAACAAGGAAAATTTTACTTCCTTATTCAAATTTTAATTTGTTTAATTTCTTTTTCTTGCCTAATAGCTCTAGCAATAATTCCAATACTGTATGAGTAGCAGCGATGCAAGTGGGCATGCTCATCTAGTTCCACATATTAATGGGAAATTTTCCAGTCTTTCTCCAACCAATGTGATGCTGGCATTGTGTTTTCACATTTTAAAATCCCTTGTGTGTGAACATGTAATAATATGTACATGCATTAGGGTGTGTATATGTTTCCTTCAGGGCAAAAATACATTAAAATGCATTTGAATACCCACTTTTATTATTAAATTCCTTAGCTGTATGCTCTAATGTCATTTTTGGTCTGCACATTAGTGCTGTAAATATGTTCTGCAGGAAAATGTCAACTCTTAAATTCTTTGTGTGCTCGGTGTGTATATATGTGTGTATATGTGGCTGTATGTGTGTGGGTGTGTGTATGTGTGTGCTCTGTCTGGGGAAGAGAAGAGATACTTTTTCAGAGACAGAGTTTAGAATTGAGGATAAGAATGGAAAGCCATTTAGACTAATTATCATAAAAGGAAATTGGTACATACAAAGAAAAAAATGAGTTATGTTTGATAGACCATGATTTATTATTTTTAAGTCTGAGAGTTCCAGAGTAAATATGGTAAAATCTTAAAACTATTTAGCAGGAATTTTTAAAACACAGTGTAATGCTTTGTAAGGGAATTTTCTTGCTTTCCCTTAGCAATTACTTAGAAGCCTTTTTCTGGCATATCTTTTTAAAAGTCTACCAAACTCTTGGCCCATGTTAGTATGTTAATTTCAATATTCCAAGGATATTAGTCCAGATAAACTAAACAATAAATGTGGAAGAAAGTAAGAACATGAATCAATGTTCACTATCTGTGGTTCAAAAGAGCCATCTGAACGACTGAAATATTGCACTAGAGAGAAAAAAAAAACCTCCAATGGCACAGGTGCTCAGAACAGAATTAGAAAAATATTTACATTGGTTGTCATGAACTCTGAAAGTTGTTGTCAAAGGGGAGTTTCAAAACTATTTTGGGCAATAGGAGCGTTGATGAGATAATGTACACAACACACATTTGAATGCGTATTTTCTGGTGTTTGGAAGAAATCTGGTATTATTTTTCAAAAGTATAGGTAGGAACATTGTACTCTTTTTGTGAAATTTTTCCTTACTCTATGCCAGGATTTTAAAATTTTGAACTTAAATGTCTCTAAGGACAAAGAAAGACAAGCATAAAATTTATCTTTGAGTCTTATCTTACAATTATATCTGAATGAAAATGTATACCTAGCTGAGTAGATGTTACATCATATTTCTCTTTTTAATAGACACCCATGTTATCTCCAATATGAATGTATTTTACATATACAAAAATATTAATCCAACACTTGTGATTTAGGTGAGAGTAGCAAATGTTGAAATGGTGTTGTCTCACCATGTTTTTTGGTTCTGTGTGATTGTCTCTCCAAGGGAGTTGAATCTCTTGGGAACATCCTTTCTCATAAGCATACTAGCTGGGAAATAGAGAACATGTTGAGAAAATATTGTAAGCACTCATTTGCAAATCTCATGTTATATCGTATGTGGCCATTTGAGTGTTATTTCAAAATCATCCTCCTTGAATCTATTATTTGTATTTCTAAAAGTCATTGATGTGAAATTCTTATTCAAAACTGTTCATTATTTTTATGTACCTAGCATGATTGTGGGTTTCCAAGTTTTTCTTAGTAAAATTCAAGTTAAGATTCCTTCCTAAGCAAGTCGTGCACGTCCTGTAATTATCTGTTTCTGTCTTAATTTGGGTTATTCCTACTCTACTACTCCATGTTCTATTTTTCTCAACTTTAAGCTCTAATGCATGCCCTTGTATTTTATTTTTGGACATTCTGTCTCTCTTGAATATAGCAAATTCTTATTTCTTTTTCGAACCCCATTTCAGACATTTCTCTGTGTATGCTTCATTGAACTTTGGATGTAGCCACTTAACCTTGTGTGTATCCACTTTCTGATCCTATTGAGATATTCCCCAATCTGTATTCCAAGGAAAATGATTGCTTAAGATGCCTACAAGTAAATTGTAAGGGGAAAATATAGTAGAAAATATCCTGGAGACTCAAAACTTGAGGGAATTTTGTGATAACATTATAGAGTTGCTTTTATTGTAGTAATAGAGCTCTTTTCTTATTTTCATTGTGAATCTTTGAGTAGAGTATCTGTTATACAGTGTTTCCATTTACATTTCTCCGTTGAACCATTTTTCCTAAAATAGTTAACATTGCTTATGACAAAAGCATTCTTCTACATTCATTTTATTAAAGTATGTTCTTTAATTTTACCTCTTATGATTATCTCTTCAAAAACTGTGATCTTGTTGAGATTAGGTTTGTGTACTATGTGTCATTTATTATTCTTTGTTTAGTAAAAATGTGTTTGTTTGAATATTGACTTAGATTACACAGAAAAGCATTCTGAGTCATATTTCCATATAAATATTTAAAAAGAATGATTTTCTGTTCATCTTATTTGTTACACTTGTGTGTGAAGTTGTACTTAAGAATATTGGATAAGTCTGTAAAGTATGCAAAACAGGTGAAAATTTATTTTCTTTTATACTCTAGCTTTTTAAAATTTAGAGATTAAAAATCTGTTAAATTTCTCTGTTGCAGTATATTTTATCATTTAAAGAGAACCTGTGAGGGCAATATGCACTAAAATTTTGTGTCATAAATATCCATAGAATTTAATGTTTGTAACCTATTCATTTTGTTTTTAGTTTTGAGAACTTCAACTGGTGAATGGTAAAAGGGAGCTCAGTCATTTTGCCTGTGTTTAAGTCTATATTTACAATATTGACTAGATAGGTGGACATATCTAAATTTTCATTCTAAGTAATATCTGTTTGTAGTATACAATACAGCAGCAGAATGACAAAATGCTGCCTGATTTGCAGTTGATGATCTTTCCGTTCCACATTGTCTATATTGTTGAAGATTTGCACTTATAATGTAATTCAAGGATTAACTCCTTGATGAATACTCTCCATATCTACTCACTGCTAAGCCAGTTAGTGGCAGCTCCACCTGCATGTCATCTGTTCTTCATGAACAAAAAGGATTTTTTAAAATTTCCTTATTGCTTTTACATTTGCCTTCTTCTCTGATTTTGTCCACTTTCTCATTTAAATTATTGTTTTCTGCATTTAAATTTCATGACCAAAATTCTTTCTACTCTATAACTTCACTAATAAAATCTTAAGTTGTGGTATAGTAATTTTCCAGTGATTTTTCTATGACTTCTGTTGTTTAGCATATAGAATTAGCCATATGACTGATTATACTACACAATTTTAATTTTTTTTCCCTTTGGAAAGTCAGAGTTACAAAGAGAAAGAGAGACAAATATCTTCTGTCTGATGGTCTACTCCCAAAGTGGCTGCAACTGCCAGAGCTGAGCCCATTCTAGCCAGAAACCAGGAGCTTCTTCTGAGTCTGCCATGTGGGTGCAGGGTCCCAAGGGTTTGGGCCATAATCCACTGCTTTCTCAGGTCATTAAGCATGGAGCTGGATGGGAAGCTGAGCAGCCAGGACACAAACTGGCTCCCATGTGGTATCCCTGCGTTTGCAAGCGGGCAGTTAGCCAATTAAGCCATTGCACTGGGCCAACTACATGCCTCTTTATACCAATCTTAACCTAAGAAAGTCTTTCATATGTTGCATTTGTACAGCTTCTTAAATCCATGCGCTATTTTAATTTTCATTTTATCTACCCTTTTTTACCTTTGTAGTATTTTTTAGATTTTATTCTTTTTTTTCAGCAAATAGAAGAGCTGTTTGCCTAGTTAGACACCATTCATCCCTAACTTTGAGTAATGTACTATTTGGAGAAGATTAGATTCTTTTTCTTTAAAAAAAAAATGACTGGGGGAGATACAAGAAGAGTGAACTCCCTTCGGATTGCCTCAGTTGAAGTCAGCACACATTGTAAATCTCCTGATATGACTGTAATTCAGAAGGATGTCATGAGATATTTTAATTGCTTTTCTGAATCATGTGTGCTCTTTCATTTTTCCCCTAATATTACCAGTACATCACAATGAAGAGTTGAGTTCTTCCATCAATCAAGTGACTGAGAAATGCTGCATGATAAACGAGTTCACATTTTGGGCAATTTATATGGTTTCCATTGTTAGCTGTGCATTTAGATTTAATCAATAGCAACAAAGAACACTCTATTAATCCTTTCAGAAATGTTGAAGGAAGCAGTTTTGATCTGTGCAAAATTTGTGCCAAATAAGCTACCTATTTCTGAGTGCTTCACGTAATTATTTTGGTCTATGTGACTGTTTGATTAAGTGTTGTTACCTAAAGGAGAATAAAAGAATAAATGGTCATGTTAATATAAGTTGCACCAATAAGGAAATAGACTGAGGTTTAAAATTGTATCAAAAACAATAAATTACCATTGTTGAATGTCTACAGTGTATATAGCATGCTCTGTGTCAGGCATGGTATTCCTTCAACCCTCATCACAGTCTCATGAAATAAACATAGTATTAATTTCTTTTTATAAAAATTAACATGAAGTTCAGATTTTCTCTTGTTTATTCAACAAAGCCTTATCAACTACCTGTTGATTCCTTTGTAAGCATTGGCTCTGGATCTGTTAGTTCCTTAATCCCATTGCGTTTATGGAAGACAGAATTTTCATCAATTCATTACAGAAATTCTAAGTAACACATTACAGCTCAGATCTGCTGATGGCCCATGCAGTTCATTTCACCATTTTAACAAAATACACCATACTGGATGGCTTATAAAAACATAAGAAATAGATGGTAAGTTCTAGCAAGGCTGAGAAGGCCGGGATCAAGGGGAGATTCTGTGTCAGTATCAGGTTAAGGCTCACCTCCATAGATGCAATACTGGAGGGGTGAAGATGTGCCTCTTGCATCACGTTCCTATGCGGTACACGGCCCTCATGATTCATCACCTCCTATAGGCCTCACCTCCTGTGTCAGGGCTTACTCTTCAGAACATTCATACACTAGGTAACTACATAGTGAAAGTATCCCAGAATAATCTATAGTGAAATGAGGAAGGAGAGGACAGGCTTAACGAAAACTTCTATGAGGAACTGACTGTTAGTCTGCATCCTGTTAAGAATGAAAAAATTAAGAGGAGATTGGTGGCAAGAGGAAAGGGGAGGTCAAATGGATATTTGAGGCTAAGAGTCCCACCACACAGGAAACTTTTGAAATGACTAAGTTGCTTACTACAATTCTGGAGGTATTGAAATGTAGCTTGTATGACTGCAGAGTAGAATGAAAACAGAATTTGCATGCCGTCTACAATGTCAAGGCCATCTAGTAAGTTTATAATTTAAGCTAAAAAGAATGAGAAAACAGAAGCTAATTTGCTTGTGCTTTACTTTTTTGTTTTAATTAGGAGTGAAACAAAATCAGATTTTGACTGTAAAAGGATTGTTCTGGCTGCTCTTTAGGGAATGAATTAGAAAACAGAGAGAGTATGTGAAGGAATAGCAGTTTGCCAGCTTTTGTAGGGCAGAAGAACAAAAGGATGCCTTGAAGTGGGTAAACAGAAAATGGGTCAAGACAAGTAAATGGAATCAAAGAGAAGTTTTAAAAACTGGATTTGGTATGAATTTGTTATTATTTGACTGAGTAGAAGGGAAAAATGTAATAGCCATGACTTGGAAAACAGGTGCATGTTAATTAACTAGTTGCCCAAAGACAGCTAGCAAATCAGTGTTAGGAATATGGACCCTATTTAAAATGTGCAGTCTTTTTTTTATGTGCACTCTTAACATTATGGTCCTCTAAGACCCAGCCTGAAATGATCAGCATTCTAGTATTTGAAATACTGTAATAGGAACTTGGGAATGTGTGACAACATAGAGAAGAGGCATTTGCAAGTACAATGCAAAGTGGGTCATGGAGCAGATTCAGTCTCTCCGTTGTCATGAGAATTTTTATGCCATGATTTATCAGATAAGCTGAAAAATACAGGACTCTTTAATTTGTATTTCACACTACACAGTGATTGTAACAATACAATTAAGTGATGATAACAATCACAATTATGCTTCAATGTAAAATAAAAAATAAATATTCCTTAGGATTCATAGATGAAAGAAAAAAAACCTGTTCTCCAAAGCAGGACAGACCCAGCTGTTTTCTCTGACTTTTTAGTAGCATTTAAATTGTGATTATCATCTCAAATTACATAATCATTTAGGAAGGTTAGGACTTTTGGTTATATCTGAGATCAGGTAGCACCTGTCATTTTTAATTTAGAAACATTTAGTAATAGGAGATTTGTAAATCATAACCCATAACCATGATCTTTCCCTTTTTAGGATAAAAGATAAATAAAGGTGGAATTATAGGCAAATGACTTCATCTTTTGCAAGTGTTACCATCCAATTAAAAAAAAAAGCATTGCCACAATATTGTTACTAGGTGGGAACATGAATTTCCCTCCCTCATATCCTTAAAGTTTGGCTTAAGATTTATGTCCAAAGCGTGTAATTTTAAGCTTTTTTATTTACAGCTATGCATACTGTTTCCAACGCAATATATTTTTTTAGATGTAATTGTACATAGAAACTGCAGGCATTACCAAAACAGAAGGAGTTAATAAAATACATGTAATTATTTCACATGCTTCTAGCTCACCACAGAGAGTGACATAGTTGCTGCCTGTTATAAGCCTGCCACTGAGTATGCAGTTGTTGCTTCAGTTTGTTAGTCCTCCAACAGTCAAACCAAGAGCTTGACAGCTATGCTGGTCCTGTGGAGGATGAGCCACTTCAGTGGCTCTGACCACAGACTCATCGTTGTCAGGCTGAGGTCCAGAAACCAGGTCTCTCCAGCTTGGCGACAAGGTTAGGGCATGCTAACCATGAAGAAATAAAAGAATCTTCTTTACAGTTAAAAGTTTTGCCATCCCTTAGGAATGAACTCAGCGTTCTGTGAATCAGGATTTAATGATAAATTCTCAAAGTAACAGCTGTTCAAGAAGCATGTTCAGGATTGATGTTATTATTGCTACATCGTCATTCATTAGTTCTGTGACCCAGGATAAGTCAATTCATAGCAATGAGGTAGTTACAGCGTTGTGGTGATACCTAAAGGACATGACCCATACAGCGTTCAGTGCAGTTTGTGGTACACAGTAAATCCTGGAGTGATGTTAGCTTTTATCGCTACACTTGTTACCTTACTGCACTGCTCTAGCCAAACCCTTTAATAAGCACAGCAATAGGCACCTGATACAAGATATAAGGCAATTGGTCTTAAAGCATTTCTTCTTTTAGTCTGTGTCTCATTAGTATAATTTCTTTCACACACCCATTTGTATTTTCAGTTTGCCAACCAGGACTATTTCTGTTGCCACTTGTTCACATGTAAGCAATATTGTAATAACTGATACCTTATTTTGAATCTTATCAGTCTATGTGCATTGGGAGGCTTCCTTTCAGAAACACTATTTATAAAAGATGAAACAAACATAAAGACCCAAATATTGTCATGGCTAATGTTTTTTAATACAGAGTATATTGGAAATTTATAGGATGAGTAACACTTCACCAAAGTAACAATTTGAATATTTAGAATTAAAATAGGTTTCCTATCACAAGGGTCATTCCCCTTATGACCATAGAATTTTGATCTCAACTAATGACAGACTTGGAATTTACGTGTGTGTGTGTGTGTGTGTGTGTATAAATGCACAGAAATACTGCTATTGGTGAAGGATCCTAAGAAATGTAAATAGGTGTGATAACCTAGCAGAAGATTATTTGACTCTCCTGAACATAATTTCTGCTGTTGGCAAGGAGAGGCTTCCACAGAGTTCTCTGCTTACAACAAATCTCAAATAATGAGTGACTTGAATAATAAATGGATGAATTGTACTCTTTGACAAGAAAAACAAATCGATAATATATTCTTTTCTCCTCTGTTATTAAGAGAAATACATGTTTGTGAAAGTAGGACGACTGTGATCGCATGACAAAAAGAAGGAAATCAATGCCCACATCCTTGTACAATATTAAGAACCCTGTCTTGGGCAGCGTTGCCCTGTGGGTAACTGTAACACCACTGACATCAGAAGTAGCCTGAGAAGCTCGACCAGAGCACCATTCCAAACTCTGAGTCACATGCCCCAAGAATGTGCTTTTCTACTTGGTGATCAGTGTAATGTGTTTGACAATGGAAAACTGAAGTTTGAAAACATCTATTGTGAACTACTGGTCAACATCAAAGTTTGCCAAATGGTGCACTTCACATTTCTGTTTTTTTTTTTTTAAGATTTATTTTTTATTATTTTTTATTGGAAAGGCAGATATACAGAGAGGAGAGACAGAGAGGAAGATCTTCCATCCAATGATTCACTCCCCAAGTGAGCGCAACGGGCCGATACTATGCCGATCCGAAGCCAGGAGCCTCTTCCGGGTCTCCCACGCGGTGCAGGGTCCCAAAGCTTTGGGCTGTCCTCTGCTGCTTTCCCAGGCCACAGGCAGGGAGCTGGAAGGGAAGCGGGGCTGCCGGGATTAGAACCGGCGCCCATATGGGATCCCGGGCATGCAAGGCGAGGACCTTAACCACTTGCGCCACCGCGCCGGGCCCCACATTTCTGTTTTTATAAAAAGATTTCTTAATCTAACTGAATGTTAGTTAAATATGTAACTTCCTGATGGAAAGGATGGATTACCACACCACAAAAAGGCCAATTAATTTATAATTCTCTACTTTAGTACAGATTTTTGAGACATACCTCCAGGTCATTTTCATTCAAATTGTTTTATATACTGAATTAATATGTGAACTGGGAAAACCTTCAAATGCCTTGTTCTCATTTGCATAACTGATAGAAGTAAAATATTCTTGTTAATCATTGAGGCATATGTAGTATGCTTCAGCTGATTTTGTTTTAATGAACTACTCCCCCCACCACACACACACATACACACCACACTCCATGAAACAGTCATGGCTGAAACATAAAGTACTTTCTGAGATATTTGCACCGCTTTATTTGTTGTATTCAAAGGAAAATTGCTTTTATTTTCACTTTGGAATCTCTTCCCCTACTCCAAGCCCCTGCACCACAAATACACACTATGATGTACCTATAAGAAATGAATTTAAAATGTCGTAGAAAGCTTAAATCTTCCCAGATCTGTTGATACTGTGGAATATCAATGGGAACTTTGTGGCTCCATAGTTGGTGACTTTGCTTTTCTATATGTGGAATATTTAAAATTCTTCTGAGTGAAAATCAAACGTGACATTTTCCCATAGGCATATGTTTTATTAATGTCTTTGTGTTCTCCATTAAAAAGAAAACATTAATTTATGTGAATGCATGATTAACACATTCTGATTTTGCATATCTTCAAGTTATGATATATAAAATAGCCACTGAGTATACATATTTAGCACTTCATACATTTCACCCTCATTGTTCTTCCTCTATTTAATTTCTACAAAATCCTTTTAGAAATTTCCAAGTAACATATTTATGTTAAGAGCAGAAATGGGGGTTATATAATAATAAACCCGAAGTTGTGATGCTTAGTAAGAACTCTCTACTCTGGATTGCTGCTAGCAGACATCACTAGAAATCCTAAGAATGAAAAAAGTGCCAAGATTGTTAAACTAACCTGTCAATCAATCACTAAGTATACACTGTTCTAAACCCTTACATAGTCCCAGTCCGCTCTTTCTATTGATTTATCCATGATTTTTCCAAATTTTGTTCATTCTATTTCTGTTTATTACTCTCTGTTGACTCCATTGCACGTAATAACTGCAATCTTATTTGGTCATTTGTTATATGACTTTCCTCTGAATCTGATGCTCCATTCTCCAAGGAGAGAGCTAATCCATTTGCAATAGAAAGATAGGATATTCCCATTATAATCTTATAAAGCAGAAGTGAAGATCATGAGACAAATGGATAAGCATGAACTTCGGATTTAACACTGCTACATTGGTTTATTTATTCTTTGCAGATATCTTGACATCAGATGGGGATGAGAGTTGGACATCAGAGCCCATCAGATGTGCTTCATCCATTATTTCATTTAGCACGTCTTTAGCATGAAACTTATGTCATGACAGTTTTTATTCATTTTTTTTTCTTGGCACCTAAGCCCAATAACCCTTCTTTTAAGCTGTGCTAGTCCTGAACAAACTAATATGATTCTTAGGTTGCAGATGTCTGAAATTACCACATCATTACATTAAAATATGATTAAAATGACTTATAAGCAAACATTGAACTATTTTATAGCAATATTGACAGTTTTTTAAATTCATCCTCTTTACATTTATGGCCTATATAACTTGGTCTTAGTGCCATCTTTCTGTAATGATTTTGTTTTCATATTTGTGTTTTGAAATTCAGCCTATATGCTTTACTTAAAACTGCCAGTGATATACTCTTTCCTCAGAAAAATTAATTCTTCCTCCCCCAAATCAGGCATTTATAAATGGTGATAATCTTTTTAATGAATGACAGTATAATAAAGATGAAGGTAGGGACTATCTGGATAAAGAGTACTAATTCAAGATAACTCTGGTATGGCCAAACAGATGATGTGAAGCTTAGATCAACAGACCTTTCACCTTTATTGCATGAGTTTTCTATGGATGTTTACAGAAAACTAAAGTCAATACATTATTTTTTTAAAAATCTTTATTTTCTTCTTCATTAGAAAGTCAGATATACAGAGAGGAGGAGAGACAAAGAGGAAGATATTTCATCTGTTGACTCACTCCCCAAGCGGCCACAATGGCTGGAACTGCACCAATATGAAACCAGGAGCCGGGAGCCTCTTCCAGGTTTCACATGGGTGCAGGGTCCCAAGGCCTTGGGTTGTCCTCTACTGCCTTCCCAGGCAATAAGCAGGGAGCTGGATGGGAAGCTGGGCAGCAGGGATAAGAACCGGTACCCATATGGGATCCAGGCACATGCAAGGCTAGGACTTTAGCTGCTGGGGTTCCGTGCCAGAATACGTCTTTAAAATCAATAAAGAAGCATGGATACCATGGGACAAGCATTGTGTCATAGGAAATACAGCTGCTGTGTGCAACTGTGGCATTTCACAAAGGTACCACTTCATGTCCCAGCTTATCTACTTCCAATCCATATCTCTCCTAATGGTCTGGGAAAAGCAGCAAAAGATGGCCCAAGTGCTTGGCTTCTGTTACTCATGTGGGATACCTGTAACAAGTTCCTGGCTCCTGGCTTTGGCCTGACTCAGCCCTGGTTATTGCAATCATCTGGGAAATGAACCGGCAGGTTGGTGGAAGAGATCCCTGCATTTCTCCCCTTCTCCCATAACTCCACTTTCAAATGAAAAGATCAATATGTTTCACAATGAGAATGGCTACCTAGGCTAAGAATGAAATTATGGAATGAAATAAATATGGATTCGAATAAAGATACAAAGAAAGAAAAATGTTCATATGTGATTGGCTTAACTTCCTTCTTTGAAGAAGACATAACTTTGTTCCTGGTAAAAAGAACAAACCAGGCATTTATAGATAATATTGAAAGAGAAGCTTGATGGAAGCCAAATTGTGAAAATTTTAAATTTATGGATCCTGGTGTCAGATAAAGACATCTGATTCACATTTTAAAATATGTCTCTATCTATTCATTATGGCAGGCTTAATGCAGTTTCTCTCTTGCTGTGTCATAAGCTTCTAAGAAGAGGAAACATTTCTATTCATCTACCTTTTTGGTTTAGCAGGATACTGTATATGGACAATAGTTGTGACATTTGCAACATAAATTATCAATCACAGAATATAACAAAATAATCCATATCCAGTGATCACAATCTCTCCTTTATATTGGTAGAGTGTGCAGCCAACAAGTGGGAAGGGATAAGTGGGATAGATGGATTCCATTTTTGAGATTTAGGAAATCAAATCTTTTCTATTTCTCCAACTCTGAATTTTACCCAATAATGAATGCCCCACCAGAAAAATTCCTTTTTTGCATGTGTTAAATAATCCTTTTCTTTTTTTCAAGGAAATGACAGGCATTTTGAGTGAGAAAAAGTGGCAATTAAATTGTTATGTCTCCTCTTCGGAAACCATACTTTATCAAGAAAATCGAAGTGAGATTACAAATGCATATGCTAATGGCTTTGTAGTGTCACTTTCTACCTGTTTCATGTAGCTCTAGAAATCAAGCACTGCCTAACAACAGTCATTTTCAACTGGTGCAATGGTGATTACTCCTCAGCATATTTGGTAGTAAATTGAAAACATAGTCAAGCTGAAGTGAACATCTCTTTTATCTACAGAGTTCTGTTATGCAAATTAATCAGAATTAAATGAATACATCAAGATGCTCTATCTTTAAAACTACAGTTAATACAAAGTGTATCTTGCAGTATTTTTCTCTTTTAATGTAATGACTAATGTGACCATAAACATAACAAAGAGAGAGAAAGAATTCAATCTGAAGGCTTTATAAGTTCTGAAATAATTAAATTAGCACATGGGAATAATTTTATTGTTTATACATTTCAATTGCCACAGAACAATCAGTTAATCTGAACTTAAATCTATTACAGTTACCTCTCTGAATAGTCACAGGAACAGTTTTGTGATTTCTTCTGCCATCTATTGCTTTTATTTTTCTGAAAAAATTACAGTTGACATCTTCCTATTTTACATGAAATAGCAGATAATCTATTTTATAAATTATGTTGATTAAAACAAAGGAATTTTCAATTCAAGTAATGTATTTTAATATCAAAGTAAGTTTTTATTAAAACTGAATAAGTTTAAAGAAGGTTGCCCCATTACAAAATAATTTTTTTATAGATAATGAAAGCATCAGGCCCAGTGCATTTGCTCGATTGGCTAATCCTCTACTTTGCAAGTGCTGGAATTCCATATGGGCCACTGGTTCCTGTTCCAGCTCCTGTGCTTCCCATTCAGCTCCGTGCTTGTGGCATGGGAAAGAGTGAAGGATGGGCCAAAGCCTTGGGATTCATATCAGCAAGGGTGACCAGGAAGAAAGCTCCTGACTTTTGGCTCCTAGCTTCAGATCGACTTAACTCCAGCCATTGTGACCATTTGGGGAGTTAACCAATGCATGGGAGATTTCTCCCACTCTCTCTCTCTCCCCTTCTCTCTATAAATTTGCCTCTTCAATAAAAAATAAATACGTATTTTTAAAAATATACTAAAAACATTGTTGTCATGTTTCTTGTTTCTCAGCGCTAAAGGCTTAAATTACATACCTGTGTGATATGACCTCCAAAAAAATTAAATTTTTCTTTGTTTCTACCATCCTTTGTGTAGAATGTGGTAAAGAGCATTAATGTTACGCTGTGCTGTTCTGACTCCATGCTGCCGTGGTCCATTTGTTGCATTAAAACAAAAGACTGTAGGCTGGAGGATTAATATTGGGCAGAAATTAACTGATTGGCCCATGTTGCTGGTACAAGTTCAAAATGGAGAATCTGCATTTGGGGAGGGTCTTCTTGCTGTTTCATCCCAGGATGGAGGTGAAAGGGGGAGGTCAGTGGAGCGGAAGGGGAGCAATGAGTTGGGAAGAGGAAAAGAGAGGAAGGAAGAAAGTCAAGCTCACAGATTCAAGCCTATGTGTAATACACATCACTGCCTTCATGATGGTGAACGCCCTCAGGCCCTGAATGCTTCTCATTAAGCTCTGCCTGCCACCGTTTTTCCATTGGGTAATAAGGCTACAGCCAATACCTTCTATGGGACACATTCGTGTTATAGACCATGCCAATCTAGACGTGCACATCTATGATACAGGAACCAGAATACATTCATATGCATTTTTCTTTCACTTATTTTCTGTGATGTAAGGAGGGGAGAACCATATTTCAAAGAGCAAAAGATACCAATTAATCCTGTGTTTTTGAATAAGAACCTATACACCTTAAAATGGCTATAGGGCACTATTCAGCTGTCTCGTGTCTATTTTCATTTTAATATTTAGCAGTTTATAGTGTTGAAGCATAATTTTGCTGAACTTGGCAGATTTTAGGATAGTCTAAACTGGCTTATAACTTTAACAAGGCATATGTCAACAGTTGAGGTGCAGAACAGTTTTAGGAGGGAAGTGCAGAGAAATCTTCAGTACCTTAGTGAGGAGTAACTAATCTTAAGCTAAGCTGATTCTTAAGCTCAATAGTGTCAGTGCTGTGATTAAAGCTGAACAAGTTGGGCCAGCATAGTGGTGTTGCATGCTAATCCTCCACCTATACTGTCAACATCCCGTATGGGCACTAATTCGTGTCCTTTCTGCTCTACTTCGATCCAGTTCCCTGATGATGTGCCTGAGAAAGCAGTGGAAGATGGCCCAAGTGATTGGGCACCTGCACAAGCATGGGAGACCTGGAGAAAGCTACTGGCTCTTGGCTTTGTAGCAGCTCAGCTTTGGTCATTATGGCCATTTGGGGGAGTGAACCAGTGCAGAGAAGATCTCTCTCTCTCTTTCTCTTCCCCACATCCCATAACTGACTTTCACATAAAAGTATATAAAGATTTTTTTAAACTGAATTAGGGGCTGTTCAGTAGCTCAACAGTCTAATCCTTACCTGCAAGTGGCAGCTTCCCATATGGGCGCCAGTTCATGTCCTGACTGCTTCATGTCCCATCCTGCCCCCTGCTTCCAGCTTAGGAAAGCAGTAGAGGATGGCCCAAAGCCTTGGGACCCCCGCACATGTGTGGGGACCCAAAGGGATCTCCTGGCTCCTGGCTTTGTATCAGCTCAGCTCCAGCTGTTGCAGCCATGTAGGGCGTGAACCAGCAGATGGAAGATCTTTCTCTTTGCTTCTTCTCTCTTTAAGTCTGCCTTTAGAATGAAAATTAAAAAAATAAATAAAAGCTGAATAAATCACCCATATTTGAGGGAATTGAAGATGAATTTGAAACACTCCAGTGCATTATCAAGTATTATATAGAATCCGGTTGTTTTGATCAGATGGCAGTTTCAGTAATCAACCATTCTATTGAACCATTGAGTTCATTATAAATTATTATTATTACTATAAAAATAGAAATGGTCTAAAATAACCCAACCATTTCCATCGTCTGATGGAAGGAGCCAACTATTCTGCTCTATCAGGCAAAGGGTGAAGGTAGATATGGTCACCATTCCTCATTTTCTTATTCACATTTTTATTTTCTTAAACTCTTTTCTCCAAAATTTCTCAAAGAATCCTGTCAAATATAAAACCCCTAGTTCTTGATCCTGAGATGAATATCAAAACCAGATAGCTGGCTGTTTTGTTTACTGTTCTGTGAAATTACATTATTAAGGAAGCATCATTTTAAATTAGGAAGTGATGCATGGCTATGACTGGCTTCAACCCATTACTTCTTTATGATTAAGGAATATTTTTACTATGTTAAAAATTCTGGGGAAATGATTGGAGATGTGTCATGCTTCTTCTGTTCTGGATGCATCTGACTCTATTGCACAGAATCTGTAAGGGAAACGCAGATGTGGTGTTGTTTGGGGAATGTAAAATTGGTATGGAATGTACTATCAAAATATACATTCTTTGATCATTGGTGTTCATTTAAAATCCTGTGAAATAAAATCATATACAATTGGCAAATAGGTAATTTTAGCATATAAGTTACAGTCTGATTTTTCAAATAAAATCTGTATGAACCGCAGCTCTCTTCAGGAACAAACTCCACTCTTATGAGCACGTTCTGTTTCCTTCTTTGTAAAATTAACATTACCATCCCATAGGGTTACCCCGTAACCATAGGGTTGTGCTGAAGATGTGTCTGCTTCAAGCGTTAAGAACATGTGAATGCTCAGTAACTAAGAGCTACTTGATTGGGTGATGAAAGCATTTTATTCTTACATGGTGACTTATGCATTTCCTAAGAATAAGCATTGTAATGGCAGGAGCTGAATCACCTGCAAGAAGGCACTCATATGTCACTGTACCCATCAATAGCAGTAAACAAGGAGGTCTTAATGGCTTTTTCTTCTCCTTCAGATGATGCCTTCTTGCGTTGTGATGTATCTGTATCCCTTAGAGTATCCAGTATCATGTCTGATATCAGAAAGGTACCCGTACATGGTTTTTAAGGGAAGGAAAAACAAATAGAAAAGAAAAAATTATTTGACAGTCAAAGTAGTTGGTAGATAAGAAACCAGTGAAAATGATTTCTGAAACTGGTCGTAAGTATTGCATGCCACTCTTCATTTGCTATCTGTGACAACTAAGCCGTATTGCTGACAGATCTGGCAACTCCTGACTGTGTCCCGCAGTCACCACACCACCCAGGATATAGGGAATGTGCTGAAATTTGACTGGAGGTCTTGGTCACTGTTGATGTTGCTGGGCTGAATCATGGCAATAGGTAAACTCTAACTTCCTGTGCTACGTTCCCAAATCCTGGAATTGAATAAACTGAGGTTGTTTTGTAGGTCTTATCAGAGATTTGGGCTTTATTATGCCTTTAAAGATGTCTTCCTATAATGTGTACTTTATGTTACATCAATAGGCATTCACTCTGTGCTTCTGCCATTCTGAGCTCCTTTCTTATTACAGTACCTGATTATGCTGCATATCACTACATTGCGAGCTTACCTATGCTTCTTTTCCCTACCACCAGTCAATCCACAAACCCTGTATTAAGTGTCTCTTTTTTCTAAGAAGCATTTCCTGAACCTCCGGTTCTATATTAAGGGCTCTCTCTGTGTGGTCTCATAGCAGTAGGTAGTCAGAAAATATTTGCTGAATAAAAGAATGAATGAATGGATGAAAATGTCCATGTATTTGCCCTCTGAAAGGATGTGACTGCTGCAGGGAAGAATGACCTTTGAATAGAAAATTGTGGTCAAATATAGAAAAAGTTCCAATCAAAACCTAAACTGAGATATTCAATCACAGAGAAAAGAAGGGAAGAAATACCACCTGAGCTGGATGTTAAGTAGCAGTTTTGCAGAGAGGTGACAGCTCTTGTTCTCTGATTCAAAATTGAATAGAAACACTCATAACGTCAAAGTGGCAAAAGATGCAGAATGCCATTTCCCTTCATTTAAACATCTTCAGACATCTGGTGAGCCTCATCCTGTTGGATGGACCCTACACTTCATTTAAGCCCTCTGCCTCTCAGGAACAGCCTCTTTTGTCTTTTTTCCCCGTATACAATTTTTGATGCAATTTAATTTTTTATAAATGTGACAGTTATAAAAATAAGGCCAGGTGTGGTAGCCTAGTAGCTGAAGTCCTCGTCTTGCATGTGCCTGGAATCTCGTATGGGTGCTGGTTCATGTTTGATCTGCTCCACTTTCCATCCACCTTCATGCTTGTGACCTGGAAAGCAGTTCAGGACAGCCCAAGCCTTGGCACCCTGCACCTGAAGAGAGACCCAGAAGAAGCTCCAGGCTGTGGGTTTCAGATAAGCTCAGCTCCAGCCATTTCTGCCACTTGGGGAGTGAACCAGTGAACAGAAGACCTTTCTGTCTCTCCTTCTCCGTAAATCTGACTTTCTAATAAAAATGAATCATTTTTTTAAAAAGTTATAAAAATATCATTACAAGGCAGATGTTAAGGCCCAGCAGATTGAGCTGCTGGCCAGCATCCCATATTGAAGCACTGGTTAGAGTCACAGTTGTTCCAGTCCATCTCCTTGCCAGTGTACCTGGAAGTACAATGGAAAACCCAAGAACCAAGTTATTTCTCCCCTACTGTTCACAAGGAAGTCCAAGATGGAGTTTGAGGATGTGGGTTTTCAACATTGCCGTTGCTACCATTTGCAAAGTGAATCGGTAGTTGGAAATGTTCATCCCCTCTTCTTTCCTTTTGATTTGATTAGCACTACAGATATAACTGACCGAATGCCCCCAAAGTGCTGTCATATTAGGTATCACTATTATCAGTGCAATAGCCTGTGAATGTTCCAGTAAACCTTCAGAGCCAGGCAGCCTCAGTATTTCAGTAGCTTCAGGACAGTGTCAAGGGTCTTTTGTCTTTTGTAAAAGGAGTATATATATAAAGGACTCTATCAGAGAAAGCATGTGCTATTTGTCCTTTCTTGGACTGAGTTATTTCCCTAAGCATCATCATTTCATTCTTTCTGTGGATGTGATGATGATCTGCCATCACTATCTGTCACGGCAATGACCATGGGGTTGATTCAGCTGATGTGACTGGCTAGGTGGGTGCCCCTTACTCATGGCTTGGTGTGCATCCCTGCTGTAGCTGCAGGCTCCATCCAGAGAACAACCTTCCCCACAATCTAGGGGACTGACTATGCTCCCCTACTAGAACTTCTGAAAAGACACTGATTCATGACTTTTTCTTCCAATATTTATTTATTTTTATTGCAAAGTCAGATATGCAGAGAGGAAGAGAGACTGGGAAGAAAATCTTCCATCCAATGATCCACTCCCAAAATGACTGCAACAGCAGGAGATAAGTCAATCCGAACCCAGGATCCAGGAACCCCTTGCAGGTCTCCCACATGGTGCAGGATCTCAAGGCCTCAGGCCATCCTCGACCTCTTTTCCAGGCAACAGACAGGGAGTTGGATGGGAAGTGGAGCAGCCAAGACTAGAACTGGCACCCTAATGAGATCCTGGTGTGTTCAAGGTGAGGACTTTAGCTGCTAGGCCACTGCACTGGGCCCTGACTCATGACTTTTGATTAACCTACACCTGATACCCCAAACAATCTGAGCTGTAAAAAGACTCCTCCCCCTTGAAAAATAGCAGAGAAAAAGAAACATAATAATTCCACTAAGTAAAAAAAAAATAATAATAATTAACCATAAAGTCTTTACTTTCAAAATATTAGAATATATTAACAAAAGCAAATGACTTCCTGTGTCTTCACAACTGTAGAATGAAGGGGAAAATTACATGTGATTATTTTTCTCTACAATAAAATACATTTATTTACATCAAGAATCTTTATCTCACATTTTAAAACTTCTGTAACATAATAAATAGGCCCTCTGCCTATATTAGAGACTATATTAAGGGAATAATACATAAAAATCATTTTGCAATCACTGAGTACCTTGTGATCAAGACACTTCCTTGATAATCAAGAAGCTGTGGTCTATGTGTTTGCATATTAATGACTTCCTATGAGCTAAGCATAGAATTTCAGTCGTCTCTTTTAATGCTGTCAGTTATTTTATGGGAGTAGGTATCGGTCCCCTCCTCAGAGAAAATTAGTCAAGTGGGCTTAAGCAAAGGAAAAGTCAATTGCTTTACAGTACGTAGTTAATAAATAGAAGAATTTATGCAACATTCTCATTCTAGGACCCACTCTCAAAACTCAGTGCTCTTCCATCAAACAAGAACAAGCATCTCATGCTCATGGAACCTGAACTTTTGAAGGGTTAAAAAGTTGAATGAAGAAATTGATATTTTCTAATTTAAATTAGTAATCATCCCTAAGGGAAAACTGACAATTCTGTTAGACTTCCTTCCAAAAATGGTTCTGTTAAATTCAGAGGCATTTGAGAGAGAGAGAGAGAGAAAGAGAGGCTTTTAGTTCAGCAAAGGGCTTTGTTAGTTAGCAGAGAAGAGCCTGACAGACTGTTCCCCTGTGGTAGATGTCCTGGGACCACTTCCACATGGCAAGGTGACTGCAGGAGGGAGATGGCCACCCAGGGCATACAGCACTGGGCTTTTACACATCTGTGGTGTGGGGGACGGGAGAAGACAGCAGCTTCTTGGTTTGTGCATGTGCAGAGTGGGCAGTAGCACAGGGCAATCATCTTGGAGGGCTTAGACAAGGTCTGTGTACTTCTGGTGGGGCATACCAGACATTCCTGAGGAGGTAATGGCCGGATGATGCAACAGCAGTTATGCATCACTCTCACTCTGCCGGGTCAGCATCCTACTCTGCCCAGCCTGTCGTTCCAGCACTGTACTTTATGGTTCCAGCGGGCTTAGTTTGGCTCTGGCTGCTTTGAGCTGAATGGAGGCTTGATGGGGAGGCCTGGGCTGGAACGTTAGTGGGCAGTTGTCCTGTACCAGGAAGAACGATCCTGCAAGAGGCAAGGCTGAAGGACAGGAGCTTTACAGCCATTGTTTTTGGTGGGTTCTGTTAAATTAAATTACAAAACAAGTTTGTCAAGAGACAACATAATTATTTTTTAATTGGCTTACCTTCTATCCTCACCCCTTCCGGCTAAGAGGTAGGAGGGTATATGAGGAGTGACTGGAACGTCAGCCCCAAAGATAAATGAGACCCCCACTGTTTTAGAGCCACTGCAGGTTTTAATAGTTGCTTCCCTTAGGTTTCCCTTCCCTTTGGTTTCAGTTCCCCTAAGTTTCCTTTTCTGTAAACCTTCTGGCTATTTAGTTAGGGGCCCAGTTTTGTGCCTGACCACCCTATCCACCAAACCCTTGTGACTCCATATCCCTGGCCCCGCCTATCATCATGTCTACATTCCCCTTGCCCTGTACTCCCAATACCTGCCCCTATGTTCTGTTTCCTTTTCTCTTTCATTTTTTATCTCTCTCTCCACCTCAGGCATGCTAGCAGCCTCCCTCTCCCCCGCTGGGGTCCCTTGGAGCCCCCTTCCTGCCACTGTGGCAGGAGTTCCCTTTCTCTTTCTCTCTGCTCTGTGTACCCCATCTCTGCCATCACCACCTTCCACGACAAATAGAAATCGCCTGTGTGACTCTCTGGTGTCTGTCATCTTGGGTAAATGATGAAAATTCCTGACAGGGTGGATGATTTGACATACCACACTCCTAAGGAGGAAAAAAAAACCCAAAACTTACACTGGCTTTTTGGAAAGCTGCAGGCTCTGGAGTGATAGAGGTGGGGTGGGTGGACAGTTTAACCCTTCAGGCATAGGGTCAATGAAGATACTGTGAGAGAGATCTGTAGGTAGAAAACTTAACAGTTATCCTTTTCAGCCTATGTGTTACTAGGTTAACTTGGTCCTTGCCAAGGAGACTGCCACCTAGCTTAACTTTTACACAGAAAGTGCAGTTACAGAAGATGGAAGGAGTGGTTGTGGCTGCTGAGGGACAGGAGAAAAGAGCCAGAGAGCTCTGTGTCCAGGTGAGCTGGAAATTCCAATGCCCTACTGTCTCCCCTCGGCCGCACCACCTAATTTTCTTCTGCAGTGTGGCTTGGACTCGATGCAAATAAGACAGTGACTTAGTTTGACCAGAAAATGGAACATTTTTCTTCCAAATTCTCCGTGATTTAGATAGCTTCTGTTACCACAAATGGTTAGAGATTTTCTGTGTTCATGCCTTGTTCTTCCTCCATTCTTGCCCTCAATCCAGCTCTCATTCTTGAGTTCTTCTAGCAAACTTAAATCCTCCAACTCCTTACCTCACTGTTCTGACTGATGTGACCAATCTGACTTAGGTGACCAGCAGAATTACCCCGTACTTGTCCCTTTCCATAACTAAACCACGGCCACTTTCAGCCCGCTCACCCCTCCCTTCCTTTGTCCTCCTCTTCCCCCTCCTGTTCTTCCCTTTCTTTCCCTCTCCTTTCCACCCTCCTTATATCTCCTCTCTGATGTTTTACCTGGGCAATAAATAAGTAAATGAATCTAAAAAAAATTATTAACTGAAAAGTCTTTACTAACCACGTTTTGCAACTGGAAGCACCTATTACTGTAGGAGCCACCAGTATGTTTGGAATCCCACCTTCCTAATTACTAGCTGAAGACATGGAAGCAACCAGTCATGTAATGAAACAGAAATAAACAAATGAAGTCACAGTGGTAATCCAGTCTGAATCAGAACCCTGAGAGGAAGAAATTATCCTTACTGTGAAATACATCTGTTAAACTGAAGACATTCCAGCTTCCGCAGCATTGTAAATTATCCTAAGCAATGCGGGGTTCAACCTGGACACATTTACAAAATTGGAAACATTCACCAGTTCCTGACTTCTCTGTCCACATTCAAGTATTGCTAGGAATTGCCTATCTTGGAACTCTTTTGAAAGTACATGAATTAGAGTTACAAAACATCTTAGCGTATGTATCTTCCTTGACTTGCCAAAGCAGTGAACAGAGGGTGAGGAACACAGAGAGAAGGGCCTTGTTCAGGGACTAGCTCTGTCCTTAGAGTCTGTGCTTGGGAAGCCAGAGAGCAAGTGGCTACTGGGGAGGCCAAGAGTCAAAGAGTGAGAGCAACAGAAGCAGGTGACCAAGAAGAACTCCTCTGCATCATGGGTTGTTATGAGTTGGGAGCAGTTACCCAACAGGACGATGTGCATCCCTAGCATCCAGGTAATGATAGGCGAGTGTCACCAAACTTATAGGTTGATAGAAAGGATGACATGAGTGGGGGGAGGTGTCACTTCCAAATTCCACTGAAATAGCTGCCTAAACTGTAACAATCATACATTTGAAGAACAAGTTAGTCCTTTCTCTCTCTCTCTCAGCTTCATACTTCAATGGAATAAATAGTGAAATAGACTATGTAATAAATAGTAAATAGACTATGTAATTCTATGAATACTTCTTTTCTGTCCTCTCAATAAATAATATTGCATAAATAATTTTATTAAGAGCAATTTAAAGGAAAATATTGACTCTTACCCTGTTATTTATAGCTTAATTCTTGGTTCTTAATTTATGCCCAGAGCTATAATGCATGTTTACTAATCAAGTCCATATTGTAACACTTGTTTCTCATTAGGTGGTCCATGGCCCTGTAATTATCTTTCCAATCTTAACATTTCTCTATGTGACACTGAAAACTCCTTCAGACATGAATTGAATTCTTAAAAAAAAAGATTAATTTATTTTTTTTTGAAAGGCAGATTTACAGAGAGAAGGACACACAGATCTTTCATCAGCTCTTTTTTTTGGGGGGGGGGGAGTTTGCACCTGCTTTTTAAAATGATTGATCTATTTACTTATTCATTTAATTGAAAAGTCAGATATACAGAGAGGAGGAGAGACCTAGAGGAAAATCTTCTGTGCGATGATTCACTCCCAAGTAGCCACAATGGCCGAAGCTGAGTCAATCCAAAGCCAGGAGCTGTTGGGACACAGACCAGCACCCATATGGAATCTCAGTCCATGCAAGGCGAGGATTTAGCCACTGAGCCATTGTGCTGGGCCAAGGAATTTAATTCATACTCATTAATAAATAATCAAATCCAAGGACCATAACTTTAATAATATTTTCTCTTATAGAAATGGAATACAATTGCATACAAGTAAACTGTAGCTATCCCTATTAAAACATAGTGTCTTCTACCCCACTGCTGCAGAATTTTCTCTCCTGCCATCTTTTGCCCTTGTAATCCATGAGTTGGTCTTGCTTTATTCTATCATAAAATAACCATTTTCCCAAATGACTTCTTTTATCAATTTTACATCCACAGTAAATTGCAATAGAATTTTTGGTTTGAATGCCTTATACTGTATTGCAATAAACAGTTCCTTTCAGCCATGATATTTTCTTCATGGACAGGGCTGTAGTTAAAAATCTTAACCACTCTATACTTTATACTAATTGTAAATTGTATACATTGTGCAGATCATGTATTTCCTTTATAAGTACAGTGTATTGAGTATACACATGCAATTCCTCCTATCTGTAAATACAGTAACAAAAAGGTTATTTGTTTAAAAATACAAGTAATTAGTACTTTGCTCTAAGCTCTATTTTAGCTTTCATGACTTCAATATAGTCCAGTAAAAGCGGCTTCTTATGGTGTGATGGCCTCTGGATGGGACGACTCCACTCCTCTTTCCTTTCTAGGCAGGTTCTGACGTTTTCTAAGACACTTACAGTGAAGAGCTAACATGTCACTTTTTTTTCTTGATAGACATTTTTAGGGTCTCTCAGAGGGGATTTGAAGCTGAGATGCCATAATGGAAAGCATCCACTCAATGTAATTCATCTGAAATACTTTGTAATCTCAATCTTCCCTATCTTTCTGTAAAATAATTAATGTTCCCCAAAAGGTAGTATCTCTTGAAGCACATTTAATTTAGTTTAAGTGATAGTGAGGTCATGACACATTTTAGTGAGTGGTTTCTGAGAAACCAGTTGTGCGTATGCATGTATGAGAGTATCGTAAATTCAAGAACCACAAGGAGAGAACACCATAGCAATTCTATTCTTTTTTCAGAAATACCATTGGTGATAATGATAACATTTACTGAAGCTGATTAATCTCATATATTTATTTAAAGTAAATATTGATTAAGTATATTTAGCAGAAAATGTTTTACTTTACACAAAGACAATAATTTTCAGGCTTTATTTCTGTGGACAGAAAATCCCAATTATTTACATGTCTGCTAGAGCTGTTCCTTGCACATATGGGAGTGATTTTATAAGTCCCCTGCCCAAGATTTTGATGAACCCGTTGAATAACTTAGAAATTCTCTATCTTTACTATCACATTGCTGAAAAGCTGAACATACAGCTTTAGCTAACTTTGCTTAAGCTTTTGGCTTAATAAGTTACATTGTATCTTGCAAAGATTCAACCTGAATTCTGTTTGAAACTGCCATTGGTCTTTCTAAGAGAGGTCACAACAACATTTCAAAGGAATATAACAAAAAGGTAAGATTTTTATCCATTCATTTTTGTGGCAATCATTTTTAGCATCACTATATCCCAGTCATTGTAAAATAAGTAGTTATAAAATAGACTTAATTGCAACTCTTCCTGAAACAGCGTAGGCCATTTTTTTTTTTTGTAAATGGCTAGACACACAATACAAAATCAGCAACAGGAAGAAAAATAGAAACTTACAATGTCATGAGGTTAAATAACATGCTATTACATGTGATCGTCTCTACACAGTTACTATACATCTCCTAAAATGAAAAACCACAAAACAGAATCAACAACAGGAAAAAAAGGAATTAACAACACCATGAAGTTAAATAACATGTTACTGAATGACTAAGGTGTCAGTGAAGAAATAAAAAATAATTCAAGAACCTTCTTGAAGAAAATGATGCTACTGTATGACCTATTGAAAGAGATGAAACTTAAAAAAAAAATCAAATTCCATGAAATACAGTTTCTTCTAATCTTTGTTGGTGAGATATGTCTCCTGTAGGCAACACATAGTTGAGTTTTAGTTTTTTTTTTAATCCAGTTCACTAATCTATGACGTTTGATTAATGTGTTTAAGCCATTTATATTCAGGGTTAATATGTATGGATAGTAATTTGGTCCTCTCATTTTAACAATAGGTTGCTCATTGATTTAGTCTTCTGCTATTATTTTACTGGGATGTTCTTCACTTTTGCCTTTTCTCTGTGGAGAACATCTGTAAGTATCATTTGTAGGGCAGGTTTGGAAGAGGCACATTCTTTTAACTTTTCTTTACCGTGGAAGAATTTTATTTTGTTTTCAAAGACAAAAGAAAGTTTTGCTGAGTACGTTATCCTGAGCAGCAATTTTTTTCTTTTAGAATCTGGAACATGTCACTCCATTCTTTTCTGGCCTGTAGAGTTTCCTGTGAGAGATCTCCTGTGAGTTTAATCAGCATTGCTTTATATGTCAGTTGATGTTTTTTATGAGCACATTTATAGATCTTTTCCTTATGTTTGATTGAAGAGAGCTTGATTATCATGCGTCTTGGTGAAGATTACTATTGATCAAGCCTGTTGGGAGTTCTGTGCTCCTCCTGGATGCTGTTTCCTGATTCTTTCTGTAGATTAGGGAAATTTTCCCTTACTCTTTCATTGAATACACCTTTAATCCCAATTTCTTTTTCTGCACCTTCCAGGATTCCCATAACTCTTATATTTGGCCTCTTAATAGTGTCTTTCAATTCTTGAATACTTTTTTTGGTCTGATCCAGCTATGTTTCCAGCTTTTTGTTTGTTTCCCCCTGGTGACAGGAAATATCTTCCAATTCTGAGATTCTTTCTTCTGCCTCCTTCATTCTATTTTGGAGACTCTCCACTGTACTTTTAGTTTGCCCAGTGGGCAAACTATTCTTCATTTCTGATATATCAGCTTTCCTTTGATTAACTGCTGTTATTTGCTGTGTAACAGACTCCTTGAATTCCTTAAATGCCTGCTTTACATTCTTCTTGTTGTTGATAAGAAGCTTTATAACAAGGATTTTAAATTCTGTATCCCCCATTTTCTCAATTTCTTCCTCAGTTAACTCTGACGTTGGAAGAGGGTTTTGCTCCTTTGCAGGGGAGTCTGCATTAATATTCATTGTGCCTCTGTTTCGTTTGCTCTTGGTCATTGTACTTCTGGTTATCAGATTCTTCTCCTTGGGGTGGTTTCTAAGCTCTGTCACCCACAGGGCTACAGTTAGATTTTACTTATTGCAATTGGGACATGGCTCTTTGTTTGCAGTCACTTGTGCCACTCCCTCCAGCGAGTTCCACATCTGGGTTTTTATGTTAGATTTCCACCATGATCTCTGTAACCCCAGCTCCTGACTCACCACCTTCCATCTCTTGTGATATCATGCTGAGGCTGCACTGCTGTCTGTACAACCTTTCTCCCACTTTTGTTTGGGGCAGGTCCCAGGATAAGGAAGACACCAGGTATACTAGATAACTAGGTTGTTAGTGGTACTGATCTTGCCAGAACCTGTTGGCCTTTAATTCTGAGGGCACACAGACCTATTTTGACCTGTACAATGCCAAAATCAGTATTATTTTCCTATGGGACCAGTGCAGTGCACTGAGTTCAGTAAGTTCTCACTGAGCTCAGCACATGAGCAACTCACTGTTGTCTGTGCAGTCTTAACAGTTTTTCCACACTATACAAAATGGCACATGATTGATTCAGCTCTACGGGGCAGACTGGGTTGTGAAATTTACCCTGTTCCTGCACTGCCCTTCTGGGACCTGAGACCTTTGTAAATTTTGGATATTAGTCCCCTATCTTGTGGAGTGTGCAAAAATTTTCTTACATTTTCTTGGTTGCTTCTTCACCTTGTTAATTGTTTCCTTTGCTGTACAGAAGCTTTTTAGTTTGATGTAGTCCCAATTGTTCATTTTGGATTTGATTGCCTTTGTTTTTGGCATTTTTCCTAAGAAGTTTTTCCCTTTTCCTATGTCTTGCAGAGTGCTACCTATGTTTTCCTTTAATAGCTTGATGGTTTCTGAGTGTAGATTTAGGTCCTTAATACATTTAGAGTTAATTTTCGTATGATGTGACAGGTGTGGGTCTTGCTTCTTAATTCTGCATGCTGCTATCCAGTTGTCCCAACAGCATTTGTTGAATAGACCAGGATTTTTGTCTGGGTTGCTTTCAGTTTTCTTGTCAAAGATTAGTTGACTATACATGTGTGAGTTCCCTTCTGGTGTTTCTATTCTGTTCCACTGATCTTCTCTGTTTCTGTACCAGTACCAGACTGTTTTGATAACCACTGCTCTGTAGTGTGTCTTGAGGTCTGGAATTGTGATCCCTCCAGCTTGATTCCTGTTTTTCAGGATAGCTTTAGCTATTCGTGGTCTTTTGTGATTCCAGAAAAACTTTTGTATCATCTTTTCTATTTCTGAGATGAATGTTATTGGGATTTTGATTGGGATTGCATTGGAAAATTCTTTAGCCATTCTAAATATTTAATAGATTTTAGAATAAATCCTTAAAAAGATGGGATATATGCTTTATTAAATGTAATTTTACTAAGGAGTCTTCAGGTCTTTGAATAGCTAAACCTAGGATATTTTCATATAACTTTTTAAAAATCTATTCTGTTTTAGAATACTTTCTTTTAATTTTTTTATTTTTTGATGATGTGCTGTCATGCTTAAAGGGGGGAAAAAAAGGAAACACCAGGGATGAGCAGCTTGCCTTGGGAATTGTTTTTTTAGCTAACAGCCTTGCAGGGACCATCTGTGAACTCTTCATGACTTCCTAAATCTCCGCCAGTTTGGTCATTGCACTTCTTGACACTGGGGATAGAGTAATTTACAAGAGGACCAGACTTTTCTATAATCAACTCACTATTGTAACGATGTGCATTTTTATCTCATTTGCAAAAGAATTCAGTGAAGAAAAAAAACAGTTTAGATCGATGCCCAGTAATTGACTTGCTGTGTTTTTATGGAAACCTACGAACTAAAATGACCAGAATTCCAAAATGTCAGGAATAAATTTTCAAAGCTTTTGTTGCAATAGAAAGCTAGTAAAGCCTACACCATGTATTTCTTCTCACTTATTGTGTTTGTTGTTCTAAATTTTTCAAATACCGACACTAATACAGAACAAACTTTGCCTTACTGCGCTTTGCTGGTCTTCATCTTGCAAATAACAAGCCACTGGCAGTCACAAAGCTGCTGCCTCATGCTCTCATTAATGTCAAGGCTTATGTCGTACAAAATCTCATGAGACTCTTGGCTCTGGCACTCATTTTTGTTTTGTGTTCTGCATGGTTTTTTTTACTTGAGCAAAAACTCTAAATAGCCTTTCGGCTGGCTCAGGGAAGCAGAGGAGCATTCTTATCTCTATGCCTGTGCAGTTCTGCAAATGATTCTCACTGGTTTTTTAATATGCAAATTTCTCGTTGCTCTTCAGCAGAAAACTTCCTTTAAACAACTGTGTGAGTCTGAGTGGTTCATGTGACTACTGGCTTGCCAGCTTTCTATTTCGATGTATATGTAATATTAAAACTATGCATTATTATTAAATGTTTACTCTTTAAAATTTATTTGAAATGCATAAAGAAATAGGTAAGTGGAGAGAGAGCAGGCTCCTCTGCCCATCAGTATAGTCCCCAAATGCCTCAGAAGTAAGGAACCAGTGAGGGCAAAGCCAGAAGCCCAGAACTACATCTGGAATACCCGTTTGGGTTAGACAGACACAAATACTTGAGCCATCATCTGCTGTGTCCCAGGCTATGCATAGACAGGGAGATAGAATTGGAAGTACAGCTGGAACTCAAACTTGTGAACTCTGAAATTGGATGCAGGCATCCCAAGCAGCACCTTCATTAGGGAACAAGATGCCTTGCCACTGGAGAACAAGTTAAGAAAACTGAATCCAATCTTAACTACATTTCTTTTCCTTCCATCCATCTCTCCCTTTGGTACCTCTTCTTTCCTTTCTTTTTCTGTCTTCCTCCCCACCCCATTTCTAATTTCCATCTTTTTGTCCAATCTCTCTGTTCCTGTCTTATTAACAAATTGTAAGATTCTCATCCCCCAGCTCTCAGTTTTCCCATTAATATAAACAGGGTACTGGACCACATGGTGCTTGTGATCCCTTCTACTCATAAAACAGTTGCGATTGTAGCATTCTGTTCAAGAGAAGGTAACAACTGTACCTGCATGCTCTATTGTTCATCAATGTCCCAGGCACTGCTCTTCTTCAGTCTAGATGCCCTGTTTCCTTTTGTAAGGCCTTTCAGAAACCATATACATACATACATATATGCAAATATTGACAATTTATAAGGAATCCAAAATCTTTTTGTAACATGAAATCTGAATGTCATAATCTCAACAAAGACATGTCTTGAAACATCTAACTCTATCAGAAAATTAACATATCTGTAATAGAAGCAACTCATGTGTCTCCACTAACAGTAAATGTTAATTATGTGTTTTTAAAATTGTATACATATGCATGCTAGCATAAGAAGTGAATGAACAGGGTCTGATTTTTTTCATTAAGAATATGAATATGGTTTTTATAAATGTGTGGATTTATTTTTCTGAAAGGTGGAAGGGGTAAACTTTATGTACAAGTATCATTTGAGTGAGAAGTTACTAAGACAAATAAATGATCCCCTAGCAGAAGCTTAAAACATAATTTCCATCATTAATTGGATTCAAGATAGCACTTGCCTATTTGAAGAAATTTTTAAAATTTTGAACCATGACCCTTATCTTTAAAATTCATGCCTACCTGTAAGCATGTCTGTATAAAATGATTTGGGGGTGGGTGGTGTGGTGGCATAGCAGGTTAAACCACTGCCTTCAAAGCTGACATCCCAGCTGCTATGCTTTTAATGCAGCTCCTTGCTAATGCCCCTAAGAACAGTGGAAGGTGGCCAGAGTATCAGGGACCCTCTGCCGATGTGGGATGAAGCTCCTGGCTCCCAGCGTTGGCCTGGCTGAGTCCCAGGTTTGTGGTAATCTAAGAGTAAACCAGCAGACAGAAGATCTTTCTCTCTCTCTCTGTCTCTCCCTCCCCCTCGACTTTCTCTGTACCTCTGCCTTTCAAAATAACAAATGCATCTGTTTTGAAAATTTTAAATAATTAAAATTTTGGCAGATGACCAGTAGAATTTAAAGTGACATGAGGGATGAATGATGACAGGAAACCTGTCTTATGTTCCTAGTGTTATTGTTATAGATGTGGGAACAAGATCCCTATTCAGATTCTTGCCTTCTACCTCCATAAGCATCCTAAGGACAGGCAAATATATGGTGCACAAAATATAAGCAAGGAGAGAAAAGGATGGGAAAGGAAATTGGAGAGATACAGCATCAAAACACTGTCTTGTTGAGGGAATCGCAGAGGGGAAAACAGACAGACTTCCATTGCCGACCTGGCTTACAAGGTTGAAAGGGGAGTGTTTACTTAGTGTTGCAGGATACCTTTCCCTCCAGGTCCCAGGTGAAGGAAAGGGCATCCTGGAAAAGGTGTCATTTGACTGATAAGTACACAGATAGGATTATAAGGATCAAGAAAGGGTGGCTTCCATCTCATGTCCCTCATCAAGCTACCTGCTTTATCCCTTATCAATAAAGTGAACATATCGTTAAAACAAATGATTTTTTTTCCTTAGGATCTTTTAGAGAAAAACTCTACGAAATCAAGTACCACATACGAGGCTTATCTTCTAATTTGTACTTTATTTGAAAAGTAGAGTGAGAGAAAGAGTGATAGAGAATAAATCTTCCATTCACTGATTCATTGCCCCAAATGCTACAAATGCTGGGTTTGGGACAAACCAAAGCCAAGAGCCAGGATTTCCATCCAGGTCTCTAACATGAGTAAAGGCAACCAAGCATTTGGTTAATTCTACTTTTCTACTTGCTTCCTTTTCTAGATCCCAGGACTTTTGAGGCAATCTTGAACAAGGTAGTAAACCAGACTCCTTTTTTTCCCCATCTTCTCCAACTTGCTTCCTGATTCCCACCACTACATGATTAGTTTTACTCAATGAAGGGTGGGAATACCTGAACCCTATCTGAAATGCACATTTTCCTACAAGTGTTTATTCTGTTCTAATTCCTTGGCCAAATAAAAATGGATTCATTGCAGTGAATCTGATCTGCTTGCTTCCGAAGGACGTTAGAGTAAGATACAAATGTGTTTGGAAAATTGCAGTTTTTTTTTTTTTTTACTAAATACTGATTTAAGGAAAAGTCCAACAATTGGTTAATATGAAATTGTGCATTTTTAAAAGTAGAATTATTGTCTGCTCCCCCTCTTACCTCTTCCTCCCTTCCCATTAACCCATGTCATTTCACACTTGTGTTATCTGCTGCAAATTAGCAGGGACCCTTAAGAAAATTTGCAAGTGTTGGCATCAGATCTAAGTTTCCTTTCACACATTGTTTCTTATTTTGTGCTGTGGCCTTAGAAACCTTTCCTCTGTAATAAACAGAATGCTGGCACAGGGATTTGGGTGAGCTGGAAATCATGAATCCTTGCCTCGAATATGGTATGATCATTTGCCTCTGAACAACTTCACTCATTAGGCAACAATAATAACTTCTGAAAAGCACCTTTATGCACTGGTTTTTAACCTTTCAGCACCATCTTGTTGAGTTAGAAAGAAGATAATTTTCCCTAGGATGATGATTTGATCAACATCCTCATTCTGACTCTAGCTCCGTCTTACTTTACTCCAAATTTTTTCATTCTTTAACTCAAATTTCTTTCATCAATACCTCCTTCCTTTTTTCTCCCCTGATTTTCAGTGTTGTCTTTCTTCAGTATTTCTGTCTTCTTTCATGTTTTACTATTTTGATTTGTGTTGGCTTTTATATATGTATATATACATATATGTCACAAATCACCATAACTGCACGTAAATATACATGTATGTATATGCATGTATGTATATAAAATGTACACAGCTCACAGTACCAAAGCTTTTTGTATTTTACTGCTTAGCCCCTGCACCTGGAAACTCACTGAGTTAATTACACCATACACAGAGATGTATGATTTGATAGAGATAACTGAGGTAGCCACTGGGAATTATCATGATTGTCTGGACTGTAGAGCCATCATAAACTCATAAACTCCAAGAAGCAAGTTTCCATAGAACATTGCAACATGAAATACATCATTTAACAATTCTAGCCAACCTGATAACTTTCATAGACTGATAGACTGATGTTTTTGGAAGGGATTAAAATAGCTCTTTGCAATCCCTTTTTTTCCTGGGATCTGTTTTTTTCTAGTTGTATCCTTAACTTGGATCTTAAAGAGCAAATGGAAAATAACAAGCGGAGTTCTTCTGAAGAATACTGCCAGTGTCCTTACATTTTGTGATGAAGTGCCGGAGTAAATCTTGTAAAGTGTGTACAGCCAAAATCTGGACAGAATCAGAAAGGCTGTTTTCACTTGCTTTTAAAGTTGATTTGAAAATATGACTTTATTGTTCAGAAATCAGAAAACACAGGATGCATAAAGGAAATAGCAAGATAACAGGTCTGGCTAAAAATATCCTAGACAAACTGTATTTGATGATCATGAAAGATAAACCTGATAGATAAGAGAAACTCACATACAAGAACCCTTACATGCAAATCAAACCTCGAATTTGATCCCATGGGCAGTGGTGTATCAACGGCCTTTTGAGTATCAGAGAATAACTAAGATAAGAACATGAATACACTGCTAGTTCAGGAAGAAACTAGGGCTATACAGTTCAAGACTATTGATGAAGTAAGGATTTAATTACAATCATCATTGCCAATAGCAGTACTCCAATACTTTTTTTTAATCAAATGAATAAAGGGATAGACTCACTTTTTAATCTATACATGATTGGTAATATTTTTTAAAAAAAATTGAAGGATGATCATTTAGCAAAATGGAGCAAGCTTAAGTGTTGTTAGCATATGGAAAATGTGGGCAAGGAACAGTTGACAATACTCTAAAGCAGTGGCTGTAAAACTGGTAAAAGAAATACCTTAGATAATCATCTCTAAAATATGTTCAATGGGCAATTAAAGATAAAACAAAATACCTTTCTTTCTTAAATGAACATGTGCATGTGTGTTTCTACTGAATAGTGAATGCTGCAAAGCAAATAGTGATAGAAAAATCATTATATTCTGCAGAATAAGAAAAGTTAACTGAACGAAGGTTTGGAAAGCGGTGCCTAAAATCATGAGTTAAATTAAATTAGAGGTTGCAGGGAGACCTTCAGGTCAGAGGGGTTGTCCTGAAGTACCCTAGCAAGCAGTAACAAAACACAGCTTAATTTTAACTACCATACACATTTCAGAAGGGTCACTTATTTTTTCTTGAAGAATCCAATTCTATTTCCAATAACAGGACTCATATTACCATAAGGACGTTGAATAACACAGTGCTTCAAAACCCCAAGGGAAAATGGAAAATAAAACAGCTTAAATCAAATATGCAAGTGACTTTAATAATACATATCAATATTCTTAAGAAGTTATAGGCTTACAGAATATTAAGGTGCCAGTGACCATAATCAAGAGTTTTTGCACAAAATATTCTTGCCAGGGATTAATTTTTATTTTTGTGCTTTGTAAAGAGAAAGATGCATTCCTCCTCATTGAATTAGATCTCTTTAAACGTAGTTCAGAATTAGCTTTTCTCAGACTTACTCAAAATAAAAATCTCAGTTCAAACACTTATATTCCAGCTGAAAAGGTGTAGTCCTCTTGTAATCTGCCTAGATTAAAAAAAAAAAATCTCAGCTTCTAGTTTGAACAGTCATGTTCTATACATTTTATCAGATACTCCTTTCTACTCTGAAGGTCACTGCAGCTCACATATGTATGAAGTGATTCAACTTTGTCATATCTATGCAAGCAAGAAGTTATCATACAAGGTGATATTACCCTGAAGAGCTAATTGTCACAATTTAGCCTGAATGCAGTTACTGAAATCATGCAAATGTCCCTGGGGCATGTCTATGTATTCCCTCCCTTCCCCTCCCTCTCCTCCCCTCTTCTTTCCTCCTCTCCACTCTTCTCACCTCTCTTCTCTCCTCTCCTCTTGTCTCTTGTTTTCTTCCTTTGATAAAATGATATTAAAATAATATTGAGGAAATAAAATCACTTGGATATTAATTGTTTTATTGCTATGATCATAAACGGTGGTGATTTCATCCTTTTGACAAAAACATGTTTGATTGGTGTGTTTAAATTGGGGCCTTAAATATTCCTTTTTGGACGTTTGTTTCATTACTCCTTTCGGGAATGTCATGGAGTGCGTGGTTGTACCAGGTGGAGTGTTTCACAATGCCTTCCTGAGTATGTGGATGTATGATTGTTTTTAGTGCCCCTACTCACACTTCCCGTTTCAGCTTTTCTACTTTATAGCACTGGTTTTGCTGATTCTCCAGGTAGTCTTTCAGCTTGTCCTCTGTCAAAGTCACTGCTCCAAGATTGAAACAGTCTGTGTCAAAACATGAAGCTGTTCAGTGATATGCTCCAGGGCATTGGTCGCCAAGAGCAGAAGACTTCTCTGACCCTCAGAGAAGACGCTCATGTCCTCTGCCTTCTTTTTCGTGATTGTTGGTGAACATCCAGTGACTGTGGAAGAGTTCCAGAAGTATCCACAGATCCTTTCACTCCTTTCTGCCATTGGTCTCTGTTGTTGTAGTAGAATTGAAAGAAAGGATGTCCACAACTGGGGGAGTAGAAATCTGCAAATCAACGACCTCAAGCTTTGGATTCATTTCAGCAAGTTTCAGTTCTTCCATCATGGGGATGTGGTGTTCTGGGGTAGACGTCAAGAAGATGTGGTGGTGAATCAAAATGCAATCTTAAAAGATAATTTAGAATATAAATCATCAAAGTTAGGCCTTCATACTAAGACCTGTGTGTCTGCACCCTCTGATGAAAACAGCTCCCCAGTTTTTGAAAGTGAAACAGTAGACAGGTCCCATATGCCCTGGAAGTGTATATATGAGTCTCCTTCAAAGAGACCCATCTGAAGAAGCGATGATGAGGAAGCTACCCAGAGGATGGAATGATGGGCAGTTAACTCCACCATTGTGAACTTGATCATTCTGCAGCAGTTTGTTCATTCTTAAATCCTAGATTTTCATAGTGTGATTAAACCTGCTAAAGCTATGCATGTACCATTGGGGTTAAAAATCCACAAATCTGTAAACCCTATGGAATCTGAGAAGTTATTAACACATGGCTTATTTGCACTGCCCCAAATTTTAACAGCTTTATCCTCATTATCTGACACAATTAGTCTTCCATCAGGTGAAAATTTGGCACAGCCCACCCAGTATCTGTGTTGGTACAGGGAATATTAGAAGCGCTGGCGATATATACTCCATACTTTTATCTTCTGAAGCTGTTGCTAGTAACTGGCCGTCAGCTGAAAAATCAGCACTTTGCACTTGAGCTGTGGGAGCTTTAACTTTCCAATTTCCCTCTCCTATTGGGAATCCAGAGTCTGACAGTTCTGTCTTGTGAGCACAAGTTTCTGAGAGGAGAAAACTGCATGCTGGTTATGACATCCTTGTGACCCACATATCTAAAAGTTCTAGCTTATGGCTTGAAATTCCATAGCATGAGAAGAAAAAAAAAACACCAAGGAAGGAAGTAAATTAAATGCTGACTACTTTTTAAAGATATGTTAGACCAAAATTATGAATGCATATCAGCAAAAGCAAAAAATAAATTCTCATGGAAGTATTCTTGATCTTTAAGGCATGTGGATTTTGGTTTGTTGGGTCAGCTTCTGGAGTCTTGTTGAGGACAAAACATCTAGATGAAGAGTCAGCAAAATAATATAGCACAGAGACTAAGTTTCTATAATGAAGAGTTGAAAGAAGAAGAAAGATCACATTTCTTCATTATTTGGAACCTAGAAGGACTGATGGCACTCAGATGACATTGATTACCATTCCTAATGCAGAACGGGCAAGCCGAGTGTGTAACTGCATTAACTGAAGAGTAGTATGGCAATGGCTATTGTATTTTTATATATTATATATTATAGTATATTAATACGTATTATATTAAATATATATTATTATAAACTTTATATAAAACATATTTAAATATAATAAAATATATTAAAAATTATAAAAAGAGACTGTGTTAATCCCAAAAGGCAAAAACTCATGCAAAATATAAGATCAATAACCATTACAATATTGTTTTTGCTACATCTCGTGGGTTTTGATATTTTGTTTTTATTTTCAATTCTTCAACCAAAGTTTTTCTCTTATTAATTTCTTCACTGACGTGTAGGTCATAAAATAGTATCATTTGCTTCAAAAAAAGTTTTTTATTTACTTTTTCATTTCTTCAGTGACACATTTTTCATCTACTAGCTTTTTATTTAACTTTATGGCATTGTAAATTTCTGTTTTTCTTCCTGTTGTTGATTTTGTTTTACAGTTTTTCATTAAGGGGATGTATAGTAACTGTGTAATATAGACTGTCATATCAAGATGTGAAAATACAATGCAGTATGCATTTCAATTTCCCAAAGATGGACTCCCAATAAAACTGTCAAATGTCTTGACAATAGAATGCTGGACTCTCTAGCACTGTCCATACCTACAATGTTAGGATCCATTTAGAGAGCTGAATGATGGAATAGGACTGTTTATGAAGGACTATATTACTGTAATAATGTGAGGGAATCAGAGGGGAGGAAATTGGGGAGGAAGAAAGGGAAATCCCAGAGCTTATGGAATTGAATCATAAGATAGATAGATAGATATTAATAAAAACAACAACAAAAACTGTGGCTCTTGCTTGAGTAATGGAGCCCCTGTCATCCTGTGTGTTACCAGAGAGGAAGACTTAGGAACAAATACACTGAGATTTCTCCCCTGCCTGTACTTTATCATTTTCAGGAAACTCCTTTAAAACATGCTTATTTTATTTTTATAGGAAAGACAAATCCACAGAGAGAAGGAAGGACAGAGAGACAGAATTTCTATCTGCTGGTCTACTTCCCAAACGGCCACAATGGCCAGGACTGAGCTATTCCAAAGTCACAAGTCAGGCCTCCTCTGAGCCTCCCACATAGGTGCAGGTTCCCAGGTTTCAGGCCACGCTCCACTGCCCTCCCAGGCAACAAGTAGGGAGGTGGATGGGAAGTGGAATGGCAGGGGTATGAACTAGCATTCATTTATAGCTGGAGGTGCAGGATTAGTCATTTGAGCCTCTGCCCCAGGCCAAGAAAATTCTCTTTGACAGCTCCAACATGAAACTAGAGGGGGGCCCAACATGGTAGACTAACAGCTAAAGTCTTCACCTTGCTTGTGCCAGAATCCCAAATGGGCACCAGTTCTAATCCTGGCAGTCCTGCTTCCCATCCAGCTCCCTGCTTGTGGCCTGGGAAAGCAGTCAAGGACGGCCCAAAGGCTTGGGACCCTACACCCACATGGGATACCCGGAAGAAGATCCAGGTTCCTGGCTCAGTTCTGGCTGTTGTGGCCTCTTGGAAAGTGAATCAGTGGATGAAAGATCTTCCTCTCTGTATATCTGACTTTCCAATAAAAATAAATCAGTCTTTAAAAAAAGAAACTAGAGGGGAAGGAGCCCATTTGTTAAGGCGATGAAGCTCAGTCTCCCGGAATACAGTGCCAATGGGAATGGCAGCGATCTATCTAAAGTGGCAAAGCAGGGACAGGCCAACAAAGTCATCATAATCTTCAACATTACGAGTTAACAGATTGTCAAAGGTATGTCAGTAGGCAGTTTGCCTAGAATTATTTCTCACCGTAACTCTATATAGTGTATCAAATCTATTTTATACATTAAGAATCTAGGGCACTGAAAAATTTGACTAATTTGCTTTTCATTTTGCAACTAAGAGGTATAGGTCTAATGCAAAATTTGCCAAAATCCTTATTTTTCTACTATATATTCTACTCCCTTTACAGGGAAGATATGAAAGCTGGGAGTGTAAGATCTTTGAAAGTTGCATTGTGAATATGAAGTGTGGGTTTCATTCAGAAAGAAGGGGAAAATGTGTTGGAAAAGATAGCTTGGACTATACTTATTGAGTGGGATACATTGTTTTTGCTGTGTCTGTATCATGTCAGATGTGTGCTTTTTGAAAGACATATATGAAAATAATCTTGAAATAAACAGCTGATGTGTTAAAGAGGTGAGTGGAAGAAACCAAAGACTTGGAAAAGCGAGAGGATGAAAGAACAAGCAGGTGGGAGAGGACAGGGGGATAGAAGCGAAGAGGTTGAAGGATCTGCTGATAGGCTTGTTCATGGAAACAATGTGTAAAGTCTTTGAGGATTTATGTTTTAATAAGAACTCATTTTTTGGCACACTGATAATTTTATACTCTAATTTTACTGTTACTGTATTATATTCTGCATTTGCATTTCATTTATACATACTATCAAGTTTTAAATGTGAGTATTCCTCTTCAGATACTGTCACATACTTTTTTTTTTTTGATAAACAGGGTGACAGAGAAAATGGAGAAAGGCATTAGAAATGAAAGAAAATGGAATGTGATTTTAGGGTCTTTTTATACGCATGTGTATGTGTGTATGTGTGTGTTATTAATGAAAGGTAAGCAGCAGCAGTAGCCAGCACAGTGCCAGCAGAAGCCAGGAGGCTAGATCCCATCTGCCTTTCCCACTGTGCCTTCTCAAATACATTAGCAGGAACCTAGATCCAAAGCTGAGTGCCTAGGACTCAAACTGGGATGAGAGAGCTCAGAGCAACAGTTTAACTTGCAGTGCTAACAAGGCTGGACCCTTACTTTTTGTTTTATCACTTACGCCACGGTGTAGACCTTTTGCCTTTTGTTTTAAATACTGATTTCAAGTTCTCTTTTTTTCCTTTAGTTACATGGATATAAGTGCTAATAAAATGAAAAAAAAAATAGATAAGTTTTGGATACCAGGCTACATCCATTTCATCCACTTTGGGTGAGGATGTAGAATTGCTTATGTTTCTCTAATAAGACTTTAATCACTTTAAGTACAAAAAAGCTAGTCTTTGCCCTACAGCCTCACCATGTTTTTTCTTAGCTTAAAGTACACTTGAAATCTTAATTGCATCCTTGTTGGTCACAACATGCCCTTTATTTACACAAATTTCTGAAATATACTAATATTAATTTTGTTTTTTATATGTAACTGTTGTATATATGATTATTCATAATGTAAAATTTTTCTTTGTTCATTTTATTGGTGTATAAGAATAGTCACTTAGATTCAGTTTTACTGAAATAAATAAATACGAGCAAAAAAAGATTTCAAAAGTTCTCAAAAAAACTAACATGGGGGCAAATTTGGAGATAGTTTGGATTAATTATAGCTCTGCTTCCCATCCAAGTGCTCTGATATTTGGGCCTAATTTATTTTTCTACATTATTTGCATGTTTCCTTTACTTTATTTGAGTTATGTTTTTAACACCCACCCTTCAGTAATGTTTTTCTGCACATGCATAAAACTTTAAGTTTGAAAAATATTTACTTTTTTTCTTAACTTCACTAGACATTATCCGTTTTCTTAACTTTTCCTTCACTACACATTTAGAGTGCACTTCATAGTCTTTTGCTCAAGGTTTGAATTATTTGTTTATTATTTGGTTTACCTGAGAGTTGTTTTTTTTCAAGGACTCTATTATTAATACTTTAGAAGACACGCTATGTTTTATAGAGCACTTTTAACTCCTTTGTAATGTTGTTCTTAATTCTTCAACAACCAGTTGTTATAATAAATGATGTACAAGTTGACATTTTACAGCTCTCTCCTTTTTAGTGAAGGGCACCTTGGTTTCTCGCGTTTTCTGGTTGCTATGATATAAATAATCCACCATGCTAAATTTTAAGCTACTTATGTGACATCACTGAAACAAGCCTGGGATGAGATCCTTGGCTGTCGTGAGGTGGTAAGAGCCAGTTCTTGTACACCACTGGAAGCGAAATTCAGGAGAATTCATGAGCTGTGTAAACTCCCACAAATGACAAAAAGCACATCTGATTCTTGGATCGATCCAGGTTTTCTGAACAAAAAGAATTATCTTTACAAAATAAGCTGCAATTTAAAGATATGATTATACTTTGAGCTGGTCTTTCTATGCCAAGTGGTCATAACAGAGCCACATTGTCGTCACATTTGTAGTCCAGCCATATTGTGTCTACATGAATGGACCTTTCGTGTTTGCTTGCTTCCAGATAAATCTGTGGAGTGAAACTGACTGCTTTTGTTGGGCCAGGGATCATTTATTTTATTTGTGTAAACTAAGTTTTAATTCAAGAATGTCTTGATTCAATCATATCGTGTTGGTTCTTTAACTGATACCATCTTTATGTTAGGATAGTATTTTTAATTGTTTATTTTAAATTGTTTTTTATTGCACATAACTCACACATAATCTTAAAATTCTAAATTGAACCCATCTTTAGCACCCTTAAGTCAACTTCCATAATTTAGCTCAATAAACACTCATCTCTACCACCACTGTTGCGCTTGTGGGACCTCTTTCTGGTAACTGCCAGCTCCAAATAGAAACCTTTCCTATGTGCCACTGGAGGCTTTAGTCATATTTCATACACTCTTTGGACAGAACATGCCATTATTTCAAATTTCATTTCTTTTCCTACTTTGAGGCTGAGCATTTTGTTCTGTTTTTAAGTTATGCATTTCTTCTTCAGTGGATTTTTCTTATCTTATTTCCCCCTGTTTACATTTGTGGTTCTTGCTAATAGTGATTTTTCCTTTTATTAATTGTCTAAAATCTCAAAATATAAACCCTTCATAAATTATTTGACCAGTGTAACATTGTCAATATTTACATGTTTGACATTTCATAAATATGCCCTCATATTTAATGTTTTTTTAAATATTTGTTTATTTATTTGAAGGACAGATTGCAGAGAGACAGAGATCTTCCATTCACTGATGTACTTTCCAAATGGCTGGACTAACTTGGCTGGGCCAAGCCATTGAGCTAAAACTACTTTCTGCCACATGGGGTGGTAGGGGACCAAGCACTGGAGAAATTTTCTGCTTCCCCGCCCACCTCACCCCCCACCGACCCCCCAGGAATTATGCAGGAAGTTAGCATCACAATTGGAGTAGCCAGGACTCAACCGGTGACCATGTGGGATCCCTGCACTTCAGGTGCCATCTTGATCCTTTGAACCACAACATCAGCCCCTTCATATTTATTGTTACAACAAAAGTCTTATTGTAGAAATAAGATTTTTTTCTAGAATTTGACTTGAGTCAAAGCCTTTGCAGACTTCCAGGGGTTCGCTTTATGTTTTTTAACTCTCTAGACAAAATCATGGCTATTCTTTGCACCTGTTTTCTTGGATTATTTCTATTTGTTAGAAATAAAACTCTGGCAAAGAGTTTTATTAGTCAGGAGAGAGTCTGACAGCCTGTTCCCGGGTTGGAGATAGCCCGGAGCCACTTGCACAGGGCAGTGTGATTGTATGAGGGGAATGGCCACTTAGGTTAAGCAGCACTGGGCTTTTATACAGCTTAGGTGCCGGGAAGGGGAGAAGGAAGCAGGTCCTCAGTTTGAGCATACATGTGATGTGCAGTGTGGGGTTTTCCACTGAATGTGACATGAACTTAAGCTCTTTTTTTCTCAGTTTTCATCTTCTCACTTTGTCCCAGCCTTTCCTAGAAAGCTTGAAATAGTATCTCAGATGGTGTAGGTATGTGCATTTAATACTCAGTGTTGGAATACTCAAATGTTGCTATTTATCAAAACTAGTCAAGTCAAAACATACAAAACATCATAATGTAATCAAATATCCTAAGTTATGTAAAATTAACTTGTTTATCTCTATTTCATTTTTTAGATTTACATTGCATGTTTCATGATGCTGGTAATTCAGATTTTAGTCCTAAGATTAAATGAATCAATAAATTCAAAGTGCTTGGAATAGTGTTTGACACCTGTTAACCTCATTAATAGTGTCTTAACTAAATGGGTTATCTACCACATTTTGCAGAGGGACAGCCTAGTCCCAGAAGCAAAGTGCCGCATAACTAGTGAGATGGAATCCTCAGCGAAGGGCTCACTTGAATGATGGTAGTTAATGCATCTGTTCCCTAGTCTCTTGCTTCCTGATAGGCACCAACATTTTTAATATTTCATATGAAACAAATGGAAATAAATATACTTCAAGACACATTTTTAATTTACCAAATAAAGCTACATATGACATTTAAAGTTTAATGTTTACTGTTTGTATGCAAGCAGGAAAAGTTGCTGAAATCTCTACCATCTCTAATATCCAAGCCCAGTAAGTACTGTTCCAGAGCAAAACAAAATGAAATAAAACAAAACCCTGAATGCCAGAGGAAAGGTGGACTTGGCCTGCAGAAGTCTGAACAGCAACAAGAGGGACTAATGATAATAATACAACTTAACTGAATGCATTGCACATATGTTTGTTCAAGTAAATAGATAATACTTTAACAACACTGAATATATTGGACATCCTAGAGAATGTGCTAGCTGTCCCCTTTACCTTGCCAAATCTGAAACACTGGTGTGCAAGTAGGAGGTCCAACCCTTCCTTCATTGCATGGAAATCACCTGAATTTTATGTTGCTTCCATGTCTTTCTTTCAGTATCATAGTTGAAATACTTTTGAAGTACCTTTTATGCCAGAATTTTCATCTCCTTGGCAATTAACACATTTCATCTAAATTTCTATATACTGACATTGAAAAAGGGTATGCAAATGTTTAAGTGGTATTGCAGTTAATACTGTTATATATTTCAACCTATATCACCCTAAATTTAACTGATGAATGCTTGTGTGTGTGTGTGTGTGCGTGTGTGTGTGTATTGCATATTCCTGTCAGCTCCTTTGTTTCTGAAAAGTAAAGAGTTGACCTATTTTACTTTCGGTATTTATAAATTTATTTAAAGTAGCAAAATGAAAGTGATTTCATGCATCCATATATGATGTGGGAAGTTCACAGCTTTGATGCTAACTTGGGGTGAACTTGCCAACAGAATCTTTTTAACGTACATGTTAATATTGTCTCCAAAGCCAATGACTCTTTTGTATTTTAATAAAATAAGAGCATGTAGATTATTTTCCACAGACCCAAGATCTGAGAGCTTTGCTAATCTAACAAAAGTGGTAGCAGTGACTTTGTGAAAAATGGACTTAATACAAAAAGATAGGGTAAGTTTAGTTCTTCTACCTGGTAATGAAGTTAATACACTTTCAATTTGTGTTCATTTCACTAAGGAGTAAATGGCAAGGGTTTGGTACTGGGATTCTGTTGTTAATTCTGCTCTTTCTGTTAGCTGTACTGTTCTTATGTGGCAAATGAAATGGATTATTTCCTACACAAAGGGTTTTCTTTCTTAATAAGAGTCTATGAGTATCACATTGGGTAATAAAAAGGAGCTCTAGGTACAGTCCAATACCAATAATTGCTTCTCTTATGGCTATCTCTGCATGGCCTCATGAATTTTGCGAGAGATTCAGACAACAGAAGTCATCATAGGAGAAAAGAGAAGACAGCTATGTTACCTGCTTGTTTTTTGTTTGTTTGTTTGTTTGTTTTTAGCTAAGAGCTATCTTCTTTCAAAAAGCCTGTGGTTTAGGTTAAAAAATTATCATTGTGGAAATAAAAAAAAAACGAGGGGAGAATTAAAGAGAAGCAGGAAGGGTGAAAAGTGGAGGAGCCAGAAAGGAAAAACGTGGGCAGTCAAGGCAGAGAGGTGGGAGGAGGCGTTCTCCACGGCCACGTTTGTTCCTCAGGGAAAGGGAAACACCTGGAATGGGAAACAGAAACCGCGTTGTCTCATCTCCATGAGACCATTCAGAAGCAGAGCGCTGAGTGAGGCTGGCACAGGGTTGCCACTGGGATCCACAGCCCTAATGCCAAGCAGAAACTCCTGTAGGAGAGGTTTTTGCTTGTTTTGCCTTGTTATGTTCCTTTGTTTTCTGGATACACCAACTGTGGTTTGATTAACCCTTTCATTTTTTTGTAATTCTTTTTTTCCATTTTAAGATTTTGTAGACACAGGTCTTCTTCCCTCTTCCCAACCATTCCTTTTTCTCCCTTATCTCCCCCTATTATTGTCCCCCGCTTTTTTTTGTAGTTTTGTAGTAAAATCTTCCAACTTTCTGCTCTTTATGTGGGTCATGACACTGTTGGTGTAGACAGTGGTAGAAAATGTAATGTTTTGCAGCCTAGGTATATTTAGAAGTTCCACTGAAGGCCCACTTTGATTCAGCAGTAGAGATGCATGCTGTCTATTTGATTCCTGGTACTCTGCTCTCCACTACACCCTTCATTTGTGAGATTACAAGTATATGTTTGTTCACCTTTATTTTTTGTTTTGTATTTTGAATGGTGGTTGTCTTATATTAGATATTTGTTCTTGTGGGATTGGCTCATCTCACTGAGCATGGTTTCACTAACCCTATAATTCCAGTGCTGATGACTGACTACTCTTATCTGGGTAAATCAATTGGTGTCCTAGTCTTGTTTCTCCCAGACAGATGCTAATATAAGGGTTCTACTCTAGGGAATGTATTTGGGTGATCCTCCCAAGAAACACTGGAAGGTTTGTAGGGGCTGAGGCAAGGGGGGAAGAGAGCTTGAAAGATTGATGATAACCTGCCTGCTACTCTCAATAATTGAGTCAATATTCTAATTAGGAATTCTGGCAGTCAGTATAGCAATCCTGTCATCAAAAGTTATCCCCCTCAAAAGCAAAAAAAAAAAACTTATATGCTAATCCCCATTGGTTTTTTAATCTGGCGATGTTATTTCTCTATGACCTTTGGTCCGCTGTGCTTTGCTTTGCCATGCTGTGCGATGGTGGAAAGCAGTGAGCTAGCTTCTTAAAAGCTGGAAGTCAGGCTGTGATTTGAGACCTTCCAGAATGTTCTTAATTAGTGTTTAATACTATCATGGGACACAAAAATACTTAATAATGGGTTTTTTGAAAGTATAAGTAAATACCTGATTAATTCATTTAACATTACTACCTCATGGAGCTGCTGTTTGGACTATGGTAGCTAGTACATGCATAGATACAAATTGTGATAAAGATAAAGCAATAAAACAGGTGCAACAAGAAAAAAAATAAGTCCTTTGAACAGAACAGAACTTCACAAGGAAATAATAACTCATGCATAAAGGACAACAGATTTGATCCCGCCACTGTAGCCTAGTGGCTGAAGTTCTCACCTTACATACAGCAGGATCCCATGTGTGCACTGGTTCATATCCCAGCTGCTCCACTTCCTTTCCAGCTTCATGTCTGTACCCTGGGAAAGCAGTTGAAGACAACCCAAATCCTTGGGACCCTGTACCCTCATGGAAGACTTTAGAAGAGTTCCTAGCTTCAGATTGGCTTAGCTCCAGCTGTCACAGCCACTTGGGGAGTGAAACCATGCAGACAGAATATCTTTCTGTCTCTCCTTCTCTGTAAATCTGACTTTCTAACAAAAATAAATATTAAAAAAATAACAGATTTTTAACTGCCTCAATACCTACCCTCTATGTCTGGAGGACTGAGTTTTGTCACTCTAGGCACTGGAATCTTTATTCAAATACAATACCACCCACTTCAATATAAGATCCAAGTTTTAATGTATTAACACCAGATTTGTGCAAAGGAGCATAAAGAAACCTTTCAAGAGAATGAAAATTTCCTATACCTTGGTCAGTTTTCAAGTTAGGTTTAAAAAATTTGTGTTATTCACTGAAGTTTACAGTTAAACTGTGAATTTCATTATACATAAATTATACTGATGTATAACTGACTTAAAAATAAGCCAGATTTAGATTGATGAGTCAAGAAGGAAGCAGGCAAACCAAAAGTGAGTTAGCTTCTGACAAGAGCCTGCTCCCATGGTGTCTGGAATTCATGTACCACTTTGTCAGTACTCTCACACGGAGCCCTTCTACTTCTGTAACAATAGTTCTCGCTCTCTCGTCAAGTATATCAGACGCTTTTCAAAAGTAATGCTGGTATTGTAGAAGAGTGAAGAAGATAAAAGCCTTTTCAGTGGTGTGCTGGGTTGAATGCTTTGTGTCTTGGATGCATTCAAGCACAGCTGACTAGAAACAAGAATATTCCTCTAATGCCTTTTGTTTATAAGATTTTTAGCTCTGGAGAAATCAAAAGACTTTGCTTTTGCATCTTCATTAAACGTTTTCTCCCTGAGAGAAGTCACATATGTATTATTCCCATTGCTCAGGGTAGCATCTAGGGCTCAGGCAGAGCTGGGAAATGGCAAGCTTACCAAGGTCTCCCTGAGCTGTAATCGTAAAGTGTGGAAGTGCATTTTTTCCACATTTATGTGGCATTCCAAGTAAAAGCATTTCAGTCTGCATGCGTATGTCAACACTTTAAGAGCAGGGGAACAATGAACATTGTTTGTACACACCAAAACTGAATGTATTGGTTATGCCATTTCTTTATTCCACACTCAGTAAATTGATACATAGAGTGATTTTAACTAGATAATTATTAAATAATGCAAGACTTCAGGATAAACATCCTTTATGCATGGATGTGAATTAAGATTTCACTATAAAAGGTTCTTCCTTTGTTATTTGCCAAAAACAATTCTAAACCTACTTGGGCTGAAAGAAATAGTTTAATTTTGCAATCACCTGCTGGAGTTGAACAATAGGGAGGCTATTTGCTCACAATGTGTGGCCACATTATACAGCTTAAGGCAGAAATTGTGGAAGCAGTGGCCTGAAATAGAACAGATTTCTCACATTTTCTGGCCAAGTGTTCACGGGCCACGATGAAGAGATGTAAAGATTAGAGAAAGCACGTATCTAACACTCAGATAATCTCTGACAGATAGAAGACACTCAAAAACAAAATGCAACTTATTGTTACAATGGCTCTTCATGCTATAAAAACTGAGTTTGATAATAATAAATATAGAAAAAATTAATGTTCAGCTACCAAGACACATATGTACTTCTCAGACCACAGTGCTAGTTCCACTTTGGTTTCTTAGATTAGCTCAGGAAAATCAGTGCTGGCCCAAACCCTGAACTCTATGAGAACCTGGACAGGGCACAGGGTTGGGGCGGAGGCAGAACAAGGAATATGAAACATTAACCTTCATGTCAGATCAGTAAGCTATGGTACCTTACTATGTAAATTTTAAAAAGTCAAGTGCTCAGCAGAATACTAAACTCCTTTTTGATTTTATAGCTCTGGATTTGTGAAATGTGAGGTTCTCTGTCGATCTCTGTGTGTCTCTCTTTTAATAGGTTGTTTGTTGGTTTTCTGCTAAATAGCATCTCTCCTGAGTGGTGCAGCGTGGAGACAGCAGGTGGGATCTTCTAGTGATAGGGCAAAGCTTTGGGCATGTTCGTGCCTAGAGCCCTGGGTAAGTGGAAGCGATGCCATTCTGCAAGGCTGCCAGCGCTGTATGTAAGGGAAAAAGGGGAAGCCAATCCCACGAAGGAAAGAGTATCTGCTGGGAAAACTGAAAGATCTGATAGGTTGCTTGTAAATAACTTTTTCTGTCAAGCAAAACTACTTGGAGACCAGAAAGTAAAAATTATAACACCTTTACAATATAATCCTCTTGTAATGGTTGTTAATTGGCAAATACGACAATTTCATTAACATAAGCATAGGGCACACTCAATATAATTTCCAGCTTAATATTTTAATGTTAGATTAAAAAAACAGTTCAGATAAAATATCTCTTCAGATGTTAAGGATATAAAAAAATCTGCTTATATAATCAGTTGTAGTAGAAATATACTGTCCGTAGGAAAAAATAGGAACAAGTCACTTCCTTCAATCTTCACATTGGATAGAGAAAAAATATATGGGAAGAATTTTACTAATCTTTTTAAAAAAGATTTATTTATTTTTATTGCAAAGTCAGATGTACAGAGAGAAGGAGAGACAGAGAGACAGAGAGGAAGATCTTCTGTCTGATGACTCACTCACCAAGTGACCACAACGGCCAATGCTGCGCCAATCTGAAGCCAGGAGCCAGGAACTTCTTTCCTGGTCTCCCATCCAGGTACAGGGTCCTAAGGCTTTGGGCCATCCTCAACTGCTTTCCCAGGTCACAAGCAGGGAGCTGGATGGGAAGTGGAGCTGCTGGGATTAGAACTGGCACCCATATGGGATCCCTGGGTGTGTTCAAGGCGAGGACTTTAGCCGCTAGGCCACTGCGCCAGGGCCGAATTTTACTAATCTTAAGTAAACGTTCATTGATAGTCCTGATTATAAATTCATCTCAGGAGAATTGAAACAAACCCTCAAGCCAGGTATTTAGTGTAAAGTTGTTTCAACTTCAAAGTTTTTGAATTTATGGAGGAGAAAATAAAAATGCTATTTTTAAAAATTCGTATTTGATTAGAAATCAAAGAATTCTTGTAGAGTAATTCTGGAAGATAAAGCTTCAAGGAGTGTGGACAGAATCAAAAAATATGCAAGAATTTCAAAAAGTTTATGGGTCATCTAATTCACAGATCAGTTTATTTTGTTGCAAAACAAGTTCACGGAAATGGCACATTTTGCAAAACTAAAAATTCCATTTTCTACAAACAAAAATGCACTCACACACAAGCTAATATCTTTCACAGCCATATCTGAGCCAAGAAATAAGACATCAACCTCATTAATAATAGGAAAGATGCATGGGGCTTTAGAAAGCATTTTCTATTTTCCCTGCTCTCAGCATGTTTTAAAAATAGAAGTTATGAATTTTACTTCTTTATTGACTATAATGAAGGATGGATTTTAAATGGTCCAGCCATCTCTGTATATTCTTGAAAGATTTATATAAGCTAAACACTTGCTTGTTCTATGAATGTGAACCTTGTGCATTAAGCAATCCACATAACAGTATATAGCATAAAACTAGTGCTTTGTTCCTGAAATGTTTTCCTTTAGGGATATAAGTTCGTGATGTCATGTTATGTGCAAGATTTTAAATATTAAAATCTAACCTAGTTGGAAAAGAAGATATTTCATGCTGTTGGTATTTCTCACAAAAGCAATTATCTGCTGCCATGATGGGAGCTCCCAAAAGGCCCGGAACTGTAGTATTTAATTAATGGTGTTGTGTAAGGAGATATATATTGAATTGTTATATTTCATTAAAAAAGAGTTGCCAAGAATAGGCAAGTTTTCCTAATAAATACACACTGCCATCTCTCCCTGCTCTGGCTCCATTTTCTTTTGCCTACACAGAATGTGGTAGCCAACCATTCTTGCAGGTATCTGGAAAGGTATGCTAATACAGCACATGCATATATATTTGTCTATGAGTATATCCTGTTTATTTTAAGGGAGGAAACACAATTCCTAGAGGATTTGGTAACATTTGAGACTTCTAGAACAGGATTACATTTGAATATTTATCTTTTGTTCACTAGATTTCCTTCTGCCCAAAAGCCGCATAGAGCTTCTTTCTGGCCAGAGAGTATATTTTTATTTGCCCAGAAAAACAACATTATAAAGTATAAAGATATTTGTATGCTCTCTAAGAGTCCAAATTCACAGTATAAAGTTGGATATAGCACATCCCTTTTTCTAAGCTCTGATTATAAGTTCTTAAATTAAACTATACATGAGTTTTCAGCAGTTGTGAGAAAATTGAATTTGGCCTAGGTAAGGCAAGAGACTTTTTTTTTTTTTACCACTTCAGATGAGATTAAAAATATTACAAAGGGAATTGGAGTTGTTGTAGGAAATCAGGTGAAGCAAATGGAACCAGCACACGCTGTAAGCACTGAATATTTAACACAATAATGAAAGGAGTATATAATGCTTTCTTAAAAGTTGGCATGAAAAATATGTTCTTATATCTTTAAAATATATACCACTGACTAGGAAGTGCCTAGCTTAGGGCCTCACACATAGTAGACATTCAGCAAATATTAACTGAATAAAGAAAAAGAGGAAACAGAAGAAAATAGATCATATTAAAGAAATTAGAATCAGATTACCATCGGATATTTTGGCCTAATATTGAGCGGAAGAAAATAATGGAGTATTATATTTGGAGAGAATTTAGAACTTAAAATCCAGCTAATTGTTGTCTATATATACATATGTGTGTATTTATATGTCATGTATACATATAAATGTTTATATACAGTGTTTGTTTTTGTATATCATGCAAAGTTTCTGAAGTTTTTGCTTAGATTAATACTGGGGACAGTTTGCTTATGCTATTCATGTAATAAATGAATACATCTTAGGGAGAATGCTCAAGAAATATGTGTTTTACAAGTAATTTTATTTGTGAAAACCTGATATTTTCTAAATTGCTAAGAGTAAAAATAAAAGAAAGAGCATATCTAAACTATTAATGAATTAGAAATATGGAATTATAATGCATATATGAATGAAGATTGTCTAACAGTGTGATGTATGTGCTGAAGTGTTTATTCTAGAAATAATAATTCCCAAATTAAACCAAAATGTAGAAGCAGTTCAAAGCTACAATGACATGTTAACTGGAAAGAATTTCAAACTTCAATGCCTTACCTACATTTTTTTACACTAAGAACAACATACAGGTACATGGATGTTAAATATAGCCATAGATAGACAGATGTACCTTTTTATATGAATACTTCAAGATGCACTGAGTGTACGTAAAGTAGAAAGGAAAGAAATAACATATGTGGAATTCAGATACTGTTTGCCTGAAGAGATGGATTGATGAGGATCTTGTATTTGCGCTTGAAGCAGAGCACAACTTCAGTTTGCTTCTTTTTGTTTTCAGTGGTTGATTTGCTTAATATATTATTAATCTGAACAGTTTTCAAATTAAAGTAATTTAGGTAGCTATTATTATTGAAATCAGTAGTATGGTACTTTTTATTAATAGTTCAGTATTTATGAAGTTGATATATGTTGGCTATACAGTGTTTTATTTTAACCAATATAAAATATGTGCATGAGTTTTCATAATTGTAATCTACCCTGAAGACTTATAACTTTATTTTTTGTACTTCTATAAGGTCATACGTTTTTCAACTCTAAATTATCTTAACAGGAAAACCTAAAAATTGCTGATTAGGTGGAAAAATGCATATATAACTGATATGGATATAGCATTTCCTTATATTTAAGTCCTTGTCTAATCAGTTGGCATATAAATCAAAGTTCAAAATTAGTTTAGTGTGGTTAAGGCTGGTAGGTGACAGATCCTTTGTTTTTTTTTTTTCATTCACCCCCAAATCCTGACTTCTACTGAATTTTTTGTACCATGACTTTATAAGGAATACTCCATTCCCAGATGGATTAATTCCCTTCAATTAATTCCCACAATCTGGAATCCACTGGCCTCACCAGTATTCCCTGTAAGCTTAAATATATCAATCTTGTTTGGAAGCCTGCTTCTTGAATGATTCTACAGATTGTTTACTTGGCCTTTCTCATACTGTGTGCTCATTCATAGAAGCTTAAGAAAGAGATGCAAAAACATCCCATGTAGGGAAAGACCAGGGGAAGAGCAGAAATCTGGATTTTATGCCTAAACAGGGATTGGAGATCTCTAGAATTTCAACTTGAGCAATCAAAGTATGGAGACTGCCAGAGAAGCCTGCCAGGAAGGACCTTTACTGCTAAAGGATGAATAAACCTTGTCCTACAGGACATAGCTGAAACATTTTAATATGCACACTTGGAGCAAGGAAGCTTAGTTCTAGTCTGAGCTGGAGGAATATTATCCCTATGACAAAGTAAAAGGCATCAGCGCCACAGCTACTGCCCTTTACCATACAGTTCTTATTTCAAAATGCATACAAATGGGGAACCTATGTGAAGCCTGTGTGCAAAATTAAAGCAAATATTATTAACCACTGTAAATTAGTTTTCAATTGATATGTACCATGTGTCCTATAGAACTGAACTAAAATGATAGTAAATGAGTATTTCATGTGGTAAACAGCTGCCGAGTCTGTGTGAATAAACTCCCATGAAGGTCAAGGCTTTGTGTGATTCATCGCTAATATATATAACATACGAAATTCCTTAAAATGTGTTCAATTGATATTCAGATAACTCTCTCTATGGATATTATTTCTGTCCTTAATATAAATGAGCATCTATTAGTGGCTCATAATTCGTTGTAGGTGGTTAACTAAACTCATTAAATGCATAGTCAATCAATGTGATTAGTTTGCCAAGACATATCTAATGAGTTTTTCACGTGAATCTTTCCATGTGAATTATTCCATGCAAGAATATCTCCATCTGAATTCTAGACACTTGAAATATCTTAACTGCTTTCATATTTCAAATTCCACAGATGATAAATGCAATCAATGAAGATAGCGTAATAATCAGAAACAGTATTAAAGAATAAAGGGAACTGAGATTTCTTTTGAGTCTTACAAGTGTCAGGTACTATTTATGTATTATCTCAATCATTCTCAAAACAAACCTGGAAGTAGATAAAATTACCCCCAAGTTTGATAGAAAGTGAGACTCAGAGAACAAAGTTCCCTTGTTAAGAAGTAGTAATGCTGGGACCCAGCCCAGATCCCTCTGAACACCAATGCTTGGCTCCGTACACTATATTTTTCCCATTGTAGTATTATACATTAAACATGATCAGACATCCTTAGATGTATAAGCAGGAAAAGGGAACATCAAAGATACAAAATATGAGTGATAGCCCTGAACCGAATAGCTTTCAAGGTACCATTCTAAAGTCTTGGCTGAAACACTTCCCCAAATTTTCAGCTGTGGCTTCTTATCTATATAGCAAGGTAGCTAAGGTTAGAAGTATAACATTAATAGCCAATTAGGTAATTTCTTCAATCTTAATATAGTTAATACATGACCAACTTTGTCCAAGCAAAACACTTCGTTTAGTTAGACATTACTGGATAGACTGTGTTGAAAAGATAAAGATTCCTTTTTTAAAATATGTATTTATTTTTATTGCAAATTCGGATATGGAGAGAGGCAGAGAGACAGAGAGGAAGATCTGTCGAATGATTCACTCTCCAAGAAGCCACAATAGCCAGAGCTGCGCTGATCTGAAGCCAGGAGCTTGGACCCTTTTTTGGGTCTTCAGTGTGGGTGCAGGGTCTCAAGGCCTTGGGCTGTCCTAGACTGCTTTCCCAGGCCACAAGCAGAGAAATGGGAAAGCAGAGCTTCCAGGATTAGAACCAGTGCCCAGCGCGTGCAAGTGATCCAGCTGGGATCCCAGCATGTGCAAGGCAAGGACTTTAGCCGCTAGGCTACTGTGCCAGGCCCTAAAGATTCCTTTTTAAAACACAGAGCAGTCTAGCAACAATGGAAGGACTTCACAAATAACTAAACTTTTGAAAGCAGGATTGTGTTCTTATTCTCTTTGATGATACCCATTCACTCACAATCATGGTACCCATTCAGATAAGTAAGTTGTATATATTTGATATATATATAATGCATTTGCATTTCTGTCCAAATTTCAAAGGATGCAGTTGACTTGGCCATGAAAGCAGGGATAATTCTTCCCTGAGAATTGATACCTTTGTGCACAGGCATACCCTGTCTGAAATTACATAAGAATACTCAAAATGAAGACCTTAAACTTACCAGCAAATGGGGCAGGGATTACTGTTGCTGCCATTTACGTCCAATTACTCCTAGGTCACCAACTGTCCCATTTTTCTTCCATGTTAGTAAAAACTCCAATCGGGGCAGACATTTGGCTCAATGTTTAACATTCCACTTGGAAATACTACAATACCAGAGTGCCTAAAATCAAATCCTGCCTTCATTCCTCATGTCTGCGTCCTGTAATTGAACCCTCTGACAGGCAGCAGAGGATGGCTGATGTCCTTGGATCCCTGCTGCTAACTGGGAAACTTTGGCCTGAACCACACCTGGCTCTTTGGGGATTTAGAGAGGGGAAAGATCTCTGCCTGGCTGTCTACTGGTCTGTCTCCGTAGTGTTGTTCTGTCTTTAAAAACAAAACAACAAACAAACAAGCAACCCTCCCCCCCAAAAAAACTAGTGATTATTCATTCATAGTGGTTATTCATTTTGCCCTGGCATTCCTATATAGACTTATTCTTTAGTTAGGGCTTTGGAAAAATTTTAACCTTTCTCTGAAGGTCCAAATCATGTGCTGTAAATACATAATTATCATCATGGATTCTATAAAGAGTAACACTATTTGTTAGCCCTCAGTCAGACACCCTTGAATGTGGACGTACGTCATGATGTTTCATCACGGTCCCTGACTTCTGTACAGAGGAAACTCCTGGCCCTTGGAAAGAAGCAGTGAGCGGCTGGCCCTCAGGAAGCCTCCACTCCTTACTCTTCCTCATAAACCTGGGTTACTGAAAGTCTACCATGCTCCTCTGTAATCCAGTCCTTGGAATTATATGCTGTTATTTTAAACATTCCATCTCCAATACACCCTACACATTGTTATCCAACTGACTTTCTGAGACTTTCACTTATTTTAAACTACATCTTTTGAAAAAGATTTTCTACCTTCATCTTGGTTACAAAGTAACAGAAAAAGTATTCAGTCCAACTCAGAACATCCTCCATGACCCAGTGCATCTTGACTTTTTGCACCTAACTTTCTTTACTTCCTCACTCCTGGCTTACATTATTATCCCACATAACAGGTCTTCATTCTCTCAACACTCACCAAGGCTCTCCCGTATCTCCAGCTTCAACTGTTTCTACTCCCTCCCCCCCTTTTATTTCCCTGTGAAGCTTTGTACTTCAGAGGGTAATGCATTTGAAAGCTGCCTTTAGGGGCCTAAATGGTAGCCTAATGGTTAAGGTGCTCACCTTCCATATGCCGGGATCCCATATGGGCTCTAGCTCAGGTCCCAGCTGTTCTACTTGTCTGCCAGCTCCCTGCTTGTGGCCTGGGAAAGCAGCAGAGGGCAGACCAAAAGCCTTGGACCCTGCACCTGCGTTGGCTCTTGGCTCCTGGCTCGGGATCAGCTCGGCTCTGGCCATTGTGACCACTTAGGGAGTGAACCAGTGGGTGGAAGATCTCTCTCTGTGTCTCTCCTTCTGTGTAAATCTGTCTTTCCAATGATAAACAAATCCTCAAAAAGCTACCTTTAAAATCATCTGGTCCAATAATTTATTTCATGATTTATTCTTCTCTATGCTTTGTGATTTTTTTTTTCCATTTTATGCCTTCCTCTGTATGTTATAGGTATAAGAATAAATCTCTTTTTTATTTGCAGCTTCCTGCTTTTTTAAAGATTTATTTATTTTTATTGGAAAGGCTTATATACAGGGAAGAGGAAAGACAGAGAAGAAGATCTTCCGTTCAATGGTTCATTTCCCAAGTGGCTGCAATGGCCGGAGCTGAGCCAATCCAAAGCAAGGAGCTCTTCCTGGTCTCCCACGTGGGTGCAGGGTCCCAAGGCTTTGGGCTATCCTTCACTGCTTTCCCAGGCCACAAGCAGGGAGCTGGATGGGAAGCGGGGCTGCTGGGATTAGAACCAGCGCCCATATGAGATCCCAATGCCTTCAAGGCGAGGACTTTAACCACCACGATATCACGCTGGACCCCCATGAATAAATCTTAACATAGCATTGACATTTGTGGCAGGCACATCACATTTCATATTGAGTATAAATTATACTTTATACTTTTGTTGAAATAATCCTTCATTAAGTAATGTTGTTGAGGGAAGAGAGATGCTATTCAGACACTTCTAACTCAAGTGAAGGAAAAATATTGTCCTTAACAATTGACCAACTGCAGGCAAGATATAGATTAAATCCTGGTCTCCTGACTCCTCACCCAGTATTCTTGTGTCCACATCCCGCTGTTTCCTCTGAGTACTAGAAAATACAATTTCAAATTATTAATTATCTATCTGCAGGATGCTACCAAACCAACATGCCCTACTTTCTTATAGCTGCTACCTTGGCGATCCTTCTAAAACACCTTCTCATCCTAAAAGCACTTATCTAACTTCATACAGCCACACATTCATTCAAAATTTATCCTATAAAAGATTTTGTGACATTGCCAAGATGACTGTCAGTTATTCAATTAAAAAAAACTTTTAAGTGCTTTTTATAAACAACATCAAAATTAAATTAACATGATATCATCTTCCATTCTGAGTAGAATTCCATCCCAAAGAGAGCCTTGTGACATAAAGTTAACACCTGACTTTATACCAAAGTCCCTGTTTTATGGTTGATTTTTTGTTATGGACTTCTGAGATGTTAAACGTAGTGTGACATGTTACTACCTGTTTTGATAATCCCTCTTAGCTAGAGGGATTTTCACTGTCTTGAGAAAAAAGTGACTTTCTTCCCTAAATGCAGGAGATACCATCTTGCTGAGGCCCCTTATAAGTAGGTCAAATAGACTTTTGTGCATAGCACAAACATAATTATAATGATTAAGAATTAACATAGATCTGTTTCTGTCCTTGTGAAGCCTACAGGCTTGTGTATTAAGAATATACAAGTTTAAGATTAGTAAATGACTATAAAACAAAATTAGAGAAACAAATACTGTATAGTTCTCCAATATCATCTTACCAACCATTAGGTGAGCCGTGATCTAGTCAAGTGGAAGAGTTCTTGGGTCCAAGTTCACTGAGCAGAGTCTGTTGTAAAAACCTACTGCTTCTGGATGCAAAGTTCCCCATGAGCTTCCTGCTCCATTGAATGTTCGCTGTGCAGATAGCCACTTGGGACAAATAACTCAGCTTCCATGGGGAGTTCTTTCTGTCAGTCTCAAAATTAAAAATTATTCATATCAACCACCTCTCACAATAAAAGAGGTCAATATTTTGTCTACTAACTAAGCACAATTTACAGATAAAAACTAAAGCTTAGTCGCTTCCTTGATGTATAACCGCTATTGAATGCCCTACCATGACAACATTTGGATACATTTTCTTGTCTTTTTCTACCAGAACAATTTCATCAAATACCTTGTGTTTGTCATGATAAAGCCCTTGATGTTGCATAGAGTTGGGAATAAAATAAATAACCACCATAACGCCACAATCATTTAGTAAAAAAGTATAATGATTCAATCTAAAATTAAGGATACGTGATGGAAATGAAAGATTTTATGATGCAAAATTTCTTGAGGAGTGCTGTGAAGTACCATTTGCTGGTTGTAAACTCCTAATTACATTTTCTCAAAAGTGCATTGAATTTGATTACTTCTGTGTTCTGATTGTAAAGGCTGTCTAAAGTCATATTTTACTGGACTGTAAATTGTTCTGACTGCATTTCATCCATGATAAAAGCTTCACATTTATGGTAGAAAATGCAAGCATAACTAATCTTTTAAATTTTCTGAAACAGAGAAGTTTTGAATGTTTCCCCCTAGAAAACAATGTGAATAAAAATGTCTTATTGTTCTTTAAAAATAGGCTGGGATAATTAGGGATCTTAATCAAGTGGCTTTGAAGTTAGTTTTGGTATATATTAATATACTATAGTTTGGAAATAGTGTATTTAATCTAATTTGCAAAATAGTATCAAGTGTGCATGTTTATGTGTATCTACTAATGTTATCTAAGTGAATATTTGCATTTCAAGAGCCTCACTTAGTTTAATCTACTAGAGGCAGTGTAATTGCACTCACTGCATTGTAGACACTGAAAAATGCTTTCTGATTTGTCTTAACCATCCCATCGATAACAATATCTACCACATGGGCAAAATTGGCTTAACTATTCTTAATGAGAGGCAGGCAGATCTATTTGAAAGGCCACGAGCTTCAGAGTGGAACATCTGTATTCAATTTTCTTCTCCAAGTCTTCTGAACTTTGCAATCTTCCTGTAGGTAAATTATCTTGAAAGCAGGCTCTGAGACAAAGATTTTCATGCAGAAAGTATATAGGAAAGTGTATTTGGGATCCGTATGCGTATGTGTCTAAATAAAGGGGTCTGGTGTTTGTACCCTTGTAGTAAGCATTCATGATTATCAGCTACTTTAGCGAGTGTAAATAACCTTGTTTGAAGATGTTCCCTCAGGTGGAAGAAGGCAAATTGCTGGAGAAGCAGGGCTTGGCAGTGAGGGAGTAAGCTGTCAGCATCCAGCTCTCTGGGGGTGTGAGGAGGTCAGTGCGTTTCAAGACGGGGGAACCTGGGTGTTTTTCTGCAGAACCTACTTGCCTCATATAGTAAGTGAATCCCATGTGAGAGGGTTCGTGGGAAACAGCTCCTGCCTCCGCAGCTCATCTCAAGGTCAGTCCTAAAAGTGACTCTTCTCTTACGCTATTCACTCGTGTTCTACCAATTTTGGACATATCTTATGCCCCTTTGGGACCTCACCTGAGTGTTGTGGCTTATCTTGCATTGTGAAATCAATTCTTACTAATGGGTCTGAGGTCTTCTTCAATATTCCCTTCCTAGGCAATTTTATTTTTTTTTTCCCATTTGCTTTCTAAAATAGATAGGAAAGTACTTAGAAATCCTGAGTAATGTGATAATATATCTTAAAAATTAATAAGGGGCCAGCAGGGTGGTGTAGCACACTAATTCTCCCTGAATAGCATTGGTGTCCCCTATGGACTTGAATTTATGTCTGGGTAACTCCACTTCCAACCCAGCCTCCCCTCCCACCTCTCTGCTTATGACCTGGGATAACAGTGGAGGATGCCTCAGGTCCTTGGGTCCCTGTACTCATGTGGGGTATACAAAGAAAGCTCCTGGCTCCTGACTTCGGATCACTCAGCGCCAGGCCGTTGTAACAATTTGGGCAGTGAACTGGCTCATGGAGGAAAATGCAATGTCCTGAAGTTATCTCCCCAAGGATGGAAAAGAAACTCAGCTAATGGCAAATGAAACAAAAATGGAAAGAACAAAATCTAGAAATTAGTGAATGTTTAGAAAGTTATGTTCTAGCCATGGGTTTATCATTTTAGGCAGCTTTGGAACTTCCAAGATCTAGTTTTAGTCCTTCTCTCAGCCTAAAAAGTTCCTTCAACCTACCACCCTCACACATACTTCTTGTAAACCTTAGAACACTCTCTCTCCCTTCAATAGCGTATTTGTTTCACGTGAGCCATTCAGTAACTGGAGTGAAAATATCCTGTGTTGCAGTTGCAGTGAGGTTTAAAAATTGTATGTAAGAGCTTCTATATGGTATTGCTCAACTACTATTTATTCATATTTAAGCAAGCATAAATAAATCACTTTGGAGGCCAGGAGACAGGTCCTGTATTAGGGGCAGTGCGTGTAGAAGTCCAGCAGAGGAGAGCAGGCAGGTGAAACGAGTTAGTGTAGATTTGCACTCTCGGCTGCCTAGGATTTACCCTAATGAGATAGTAGCTGGTCCTGAGTTTTGTTTGGTTTTGTTACTTTGTAAGATAATACAACTTTTGCCTCTGTTTTTTGAGTTTCTTTTTGATTTTTGCACTTTTAAATATTTGGTTTCTTATCTTAAACAAGCACACACACTGTAAACATTTCAAACACATACACGTTATTGGAGAAGTTCCTTTCTCAAAATATTGCTGAATAGTAATTTAAGTGCTAGATATCTACTCATAGGTTTTTGTACACTATGACATTGCATGTATATAAAATACAAACAAAAGCGGGTAAATTTCGTATGTGCTGATGTATTGTGCAACCTGGACCTTTACTTTATGGTACTCTACAAAAACCTCAGGTTTTCACTCTATAAAATTAGAATAACAATGTTACTGGCCTCATAAGTTTGTTGTGTAAATTAAGTGATAATTCTGTGTAATTACCATGTAAGTGTGTGTGCTAAACATGTATTCATAACGCCACCCTGTGCCATGTCTGACATATGGCAAGTATTAGCTTCTATTATTTATTACTTACTGCTTAAATGCATATCTGAGATCCCAATAGGATGCTTTATTTCAGTGTTTTTTTCTCTCACCTTCTCATTTTTCAAAGAGAACAATGACTAGAAAACATTGGTTGGGTAAATAGTGCATTATCATAATTACAATTTCCCTGAGAAAAGTGGCTTGCTATTTGAATATTCAGCATCATAATTACAATTTCCATATGGGATGTAGAACAATTATTATAAACAACACAATAATCACTTGGTTCATAAGGGAGAAAAGATTATTAGGGAAGAAGAAAGAAGAGAAGCAAAACCTGAGTTTGGATCAGCATTCAGGTATAGAAACATAGAACTTGAGAATAAATTGTAATAGCCCCTTAAAAATATTCTTGCCTTAATTCATGGAAAGTCTTGCAGGTTGACATATGCCCATGTGAAGATTAAGTACTGCCTATGTAATTTTTTTCCTTTTACATAATTTAGTTGTATCTTCTTCATTAAACATACATTCTATATCTCTATTCATTGTCATAACTTCTGTGCCTATAAGAAATTAGAAAAGGCATATTATCACAAAATATAGAAATTACAAAACATTTTAAAGCAGGGTGGTTATTGGAAGGTTTCATCATGCATTTTTGTCTGCACGGTGAAATGTTTTGCTTTTGTTCAAAGGAAAATGGGTAAACGTTTAAGATAAAGAAAATACCCCTTTTATCATTGTGTTGTTTTAATTGACTTAAATTGGCTTTTTGTGTGTCTTTTTATTTTTTTAGGTGAAGAGAAAAAAACAGGATGCAGCTTTCAAGGTAAGTATTTTCTGTGATGTTTTGAAATATGATGTAGTGTGGAACACATGAAAGAAAAAGAGCAAAAGCATCCCTACCTTTTCACAGAAAGAGATTATAGGTCTTTATGTTGTTATTGTCCTAAAATGTGGGTGGAAACATGCAACATAGACTATGGAAGAGTGAAGTATCATAATCAGATTAGAATAGCACATTCTATCCTTAAAAAATTGTGAAGTTGGAAATATGTAATATTTTCTACTTTATCCATTCACCAATCCTTCATTCTATCCATCTACCACATCAAGACATAAATATGCTTTTTTAAATGTGCGCTCGTTTCACACATATTGTGTATCTGAGCCTGTTATCTAGTTTTACTCTAATTGTTTGATGAATATTCCTCCCTTTTGTCAATGCTTGCTACTATCCCTGACAGTAAGTTTCACTGTTACTGAATGTCTCAAATATAACACTGCATCTTGTAAATGAAAAGGAAGGGCCGGTGCTGTGCTGTAGTGATTTGAGCCACCTTGCGCATTGCAGTGTGATAATAAGAAGTTACCTCGCTTCTCGCCTAAAGATGGACTGATGTTTGTCACAATTGTGTGGAATATGAGAGTGTCTACTGATATATGATTGTAAGGATTAGTAATCCATGTAGCCAGTTAGCCTTTTTGACACCTTGGAGTATAGATTTTAGTTCCCGCACGTAAGGCTTTTTGAATAAGAAGAGGTGTGTTCTTACTATAAATTTTTTAACTATTAATTCATTTTATTTTTGATAATGATTACATTGTTGAATGATGTATCCCAAGCCTAAATGCATCAGTACCTGGGGGTGGGGGCACCAATGATATCATCCCAGACTCCCTGATGTGGAGCATGTTTTGAGAGTACTGCTTAAGTGGTTTCAGTAGTTCTGAAATGTTATTGATTTCATTGCTCCAAAGCTGAGGAAATATTTTCAACACCCATTAGCTGACATAGTCCACCCTAGCATCTCCACTCGCCTACTTACTTGCTGTCAAAGCTTGGCTGGGAGAGTTGTCCAATTTGTTCTTCCATCCAAGGTATTTGAGGTCCTTTGCAGGCCTCAGTGAGCTGTCCTGCCCCCATGTGCATATGATAAAATTTAAAACAAAAAGCACGTCAGCCAGTAAGGTCTTAGATCAGGTATATATAGAATGAGTCTTTGTAATAATGACAGTGGGGGCTTGAGTTAAACCATGGCAAGGTTAGTAAATTAAGCTTAACAACAGAATATGCATTAAACTAATTTAAAATGAAAAATATTGAATTGTTTTGACTTTAGGAACTGTTTTATTTTCAATAACGTTAATATAAAGAATCTTACTATTTCATTACAATCTTGGATCCCCTAACCCATTTTTTTGAAATCTAAGATTTTGAAGTCCTCAATAGAAAAATGTTCCTAGAAACAAAGTTATCATAAGTAGGATTTATCTTCTTCATTTTCATTGTTTATTTTTCTTGATAACAGAAGTATTGTATCACAACATGAGGAATTCATGACAATGATTATATTATGGGGAGGGAAGGGTATATGGTTTACATGGTTTGGATCAATTAAGCAATATTCATAACCATATACCAAATAATATGGCATCTACACAGTTATTATACTCTATATTACTTTTGATGAGTAAGAGAAAACATGAGATCTGTCTTTCAGAGACTGGTATAATTCACTTAGCATGATCTCCACTCCTACCCATTTTGTTGTAAATGTCGATTTTGTTCTTTGTCATGGCTGATAGTCCATCATGTGTATATATATACATACATATATATACCACATGTTTTTAATCTAATCATCAGTAGATAGACATGGCATTTCATTCCATATTTTTGTTACTGTAAGTTACAGGTAACTTTAATTGGCTTACTTCCTTTCCACTGAATGTATTTGCTGATGTGTGATAGCTGAGTCACGTGATCGGTCTAGTTTTCTGAGAAATCCCCTTACTGATTTACATAATGGTACACCAATTTGTATTTCTCCGTCAGTTATCAGGGTGCCACCTTCTCTACAACCTTGCTAGCATTTGTCATTTTTAAAAAGTCTTCAGAAAAAAGCCATTCTAAGAGCAGGGAAATGATGCATTTCATGGTGTATTGCTGTGTGTGTGTTTTAGATGTTTGCTCATTTATTTGTTTGAAGGGTTGTTTCGTATAGCAGTGGCAAGAGTGGGCATCCTTGTGTGATTCTGTATCTTACACTTGAACCTAGCCACCAAAACAAGCAATGATCTGGTTGTGCACTTCAGTGTAAACACTTTTAACTTTTCTCCATGCAAGAGGATGCTGGTTGTGGTTTTTCATGTATTGCCTTGATTGTCTTGAAGAATGTGTTTCTATACCAGAGTTGCTTAAGGTTTTTTCTTTAATCATAAAAAAATGTTGTATTTATCAAATGCACTGTCTAGATTAGAGATACATGTTTTTCATTCTATAATTTTAATATCACCTTTTTGGTTGATATATGTTGAGCTATGTTGCATACAAGGAATAAATCCCACATGTGCTTTACAATGCAATACCAGCACATTACAGTATTCCTTTTGAGGAGTCATATTGCTTTTCCTATTCATGATTCTTATGATTTTACATTGATTTTTGTATATCTGAGGGTTGCCTTCTTTATGTCTTTTCTGTTTATTTTTTTCAGTGTTGTTGTTTGTTTATTCCTGGAGCTGTACCCCTAGGTATTGGTTTGCTAGAGAATGTTCTGTATTTCTTGTTAGAGTTTCAGGCATATTCTAGGTAACCCATATTGTATTAGACTCAGCATAAAGAGATCTATTTTGTATTCTGGATGATGAAGTTTTGCTGGGCCAAGTACAGTGCCTACGGACTGACCTTCAGGACTGTGTACTAGAGCTATACTCTGTGAATTGGGGCAAGAATCTAGAGTGACACTAGAGACGCCTGTGGCGGAGCATCTCTGGCTTTATTTAGTAAAGGGGAAGTTGGAGCCCATTCATGTGTTTGCGCTCCTACCTTTTCCTTGAGGCCCAGCTCAAAGTAAACTTCTGGTGCCATCACAAATGTGTGCCCTATCCAAAGCATTCACTATGCAGTGTACCCTCAGATTCCACTGTGAGTGGTACTCAGTGTGCAGGGAACTGAGTTCTCACAGTCAGACTGGGAAAGTCTGAGAACTTAACTGCAAACTGTGACTTTGTTTTTCAAGTACTTGGGGGAGGGAGGCTGCAGCCTACCCAGATCCCTGCTTGCACTGTATGCCAAGCAGGATAGGGTGCTGGTGCTGGGCTGTAGGGATACAGCTGCCTTGCTAAGCTCAACTTGATGCATAGGGCTCAGTCTTCTCTGCTAAAATTCAAGAATGTTTTGGAGACCTCTGGAAAAATGACAGGCCAGAGTCTGCTGTGGATGGCCCCTCTCAAGATGCACCTTCATGCTGTGATTGCTGCTCTCAGGGGAGGAAAGTCCAGGAGGCCTGAATTTCTCAGAGTTGCCTGGCTGTGGCATCTAAACAGGGAGGATCACCTAAGAGCTATGTCTGTGCAAGTGGGCTCTGCCTACACTCTCTTACTCACCCTCTCTGCAGGAACAGGATGTTCAGACCAGCCCCTCAGGGACCACACCAAGATTGTCCTAGTTTCTTTTTCTCCATTATCCAAGTCACTGTGCCTGTTATGGACAGACATACCACAGTATGACTCTTTCTCTCCTACTTCTCCTGGTACTCTGCCTGCAGCACTAGTCTCAAAATGCCACTGCTTGGGAGTATGTTGCTAGAAGAGGAGGCAAACACTACATTTTACTCCATCACTATCTTTAATGCTCTCTGCTTTATTTTCTTAACTTAAAGCTTTGATGTCTATTTCCAGGATGACGGAAATAAGTAAGTTGCACCAGTGCTGAGAGGAGAAGAGGCTAAAGGCAAGAGGAGGAAAATGTAGTTATGATGTGGTGGAAAGCAAAGGAAAAATTGGTGGCAACGTTCAGATCTGATTCATATGGAATTCAGCATTGTCTAGGCCACTGCCAGTAGGAAGTGTCTTCATTCCTAGAAATTTGAGACAGATACAAGGTCATAGGTGGGTCAGAGACAGGAGACCTTCAGAGAGCCTGGCAGTCCTTCTTCCCTAACAATAAAAGTGAGAGAGTAGGAAATCTGAAAATCTTAAGAGCAGAGTGAAATGCATGAGCATTTATTAAAGTTCATTTGTCAGTGATGCCCTCCTCTGAGATCTGTGGACTGTTACATTTGTACGTTTGTGCTGAAGTTGGCAGTGAAAGGCGATATTCTTATAGTTGAGACCAGCTGGTGACCTCAGAGTAGCTCACAATATTCAAAGGCCACACAATAGCAATACTTGGAAATAGAGCTTATGGTGAACCCAGATGCAAGGAGCCTCTATGGAGAGATGCCACGTTGCTCAGCTTACCTGAGTGAAGCAGTGGACATTCCAGAGATCATTAGCTTAATGGTGTCAGGGAGGCCCACCAACTTCATCAGGCTCTGTATACATTCTGACATTTACTGTGGTGATTATGTACGTTACGTGATTAGACTTTTTATGGAGAGATAATTCTCTTTAATTCAATAAAGAAAATAACTTCTAATTTTATGAAATACAAATAACTAGCAGTATATAAATAAAGTAAAATAAAATAGCAATAAATATTCTTAATCTGTGTAAGATATAAAATTCATAGGTTGATTCATGGGAAGATACACCTGGATAAATGTACACTGTAGCTCTACAGTGCTATCATCTGTATTTAATATCCCCCCCCTAAATTTATATTTTGAAATTCTAGCCACCAAGGTGAGGGTATTAGAAGATCAGGGGCCACCTGCATTCAGATGACCATGTCACCAGGGCAGAGCTCTGCTGAACGAAATTAGTACCACTGAAAAGAACTTTTAGAGTTATCTCCTACCACATGAGGCTACCGATGACAAAGTAGATGAAGAAGCAGGACCTCAGTCTACACAAGTGGGTGGGCAAAGGGTCATTGTGTCTGTCTGCTGTGCCTTCAGCTTGGACTCCTAGCCTCCAGAGCAATGAGAAATCAGTTTCTGTAGTTTAAAAACCACCAGGTTGTTTATATTTTATCATGTCAGCCTGAACAGAGTAAAAGTCCTGATTTATCAAGTCTAACATATCAGTGAGTAGAAATGGAAGAGTTGTTCTCAATATTTAACCTTAGAAAACTGATAAAGCTTATTCCCCCTGTGAAAACATAGTGTCTCTATGGAGGATTCAAAGTTGAGTAAGGGTATTCTTAATAGTTCTGAAGTATTACAAGGAGACTCATGTCTTCTGCATGAAAGAGAAGCACAGTTATAGAGTTTTAGACCTGATAAAAACCTTGACTATCCTAAATCAACAGAGTAGATTAGAGACCAAGTAGGAACTACTATCACATTATTTGATTTTTTTTCTTGAGTATGTGCCATTTCAGGAGAATAAAAATAGGAAGCTCTTTTGTTTGACATGGAAAATTTTTGAAATGCCATATTCCATGCCATCCTAATGCTTGAAATGGTTATTTTATTTTTAAGCATGGATCAAATCATACCTTCCTGACTATACCATGAGTTTTCTGAAGATAGAAGTTATGGTTGGCATTTCTTTATATATTTACTGTATTTTAGATGCTCAGTAAATGGACAGATTGTTTTGACTCTAATTCTTGTCAAGAACAATGGATCACTGCTTCTCTTCCAGCTCAGTGAATCCGCAGATATTTGCTTATGAAGATTTATGGGGGAAATCACTAAAAATAACCAGAAAGTGAGCAAAGGCAATTGGATTTTGTTTGTTTTGTTTTTGCTGGTAGGTAGTTTTTAAGATATACATAAGGAGTAGATGATCAAAGGAATCATATAAAAATTTTATTTAGCTGGGATTACTCAGGTTTAGCATATTTCAGGCTAAACCATTAGGAGGAGTGTTGAAAACAGAGAAAATGTATTGAAAGTAAGCATGTATGTGTGGGCAGATTAGCAGGGAGGGTCCAGAGGCTAAATATTAGAATAATGGACTCAATCATTTAAGTACAGAATAAAGGTTAGGAATAATAAAATTAATTTTCTCTATAAAAAAGATTCTACATCTAATTTCCTCTTTTTCTTCCTTTGTATTTGAAAGGAGGATGTGGCTTTTATTTCCATGTCAGAGCTCTTTAACACTCTCTCATTGACAGCCTTACATTCAGATTTGATCAGAACAGATTTAGAAGGCTATAATAACCTACATTTTACTGATAATAGGAAAATTAATTCTATTAATAAAATAGAAATAGAATCTACTTGACTTTTTCAAAGATCAGCAGAGGTGATCACTTGTAACTCATAGTTGTACTATCAAAAATACACTGCCCTAACTATCAAATCTTCCAGCTATGCAAAGTTTGGAATCTCTCTCAAAATATTAAGCTCTCCTTAAGCCCGAGTTCTTGCTGTGCTTGCTGTGCATATATCTCTGTTCCTTTAACCAGAATTTAATATGCAGTTAATCAAGTCTCTCTGCCAAAAACTTTGCCGCTTATCCAGTGACCTCTCTAATTTCATGGAGGCACATTGCATGTGTTTGTGTGCAAGGCAAATGTAGGACAGACAAGGCAGATTGTGGAAATAATAAGTACATTCAAATGCCAACACATCAAGTGCCAATCTTTTGTATCTCCTAACTAGAAATAAAGACTAAAAATGACACTGTTGATGGAAGAATGAGACAGAAGCAGAACTCGTAGCAGACTGAGCTGTGGACTCATTCTAAGTTAGTGTGAGCTTTTGTCCCCATTCTCTCCTGAGTTCTAAGTACAGAGAACAGAAAGGATAAAGAAGCCGTATCTCTGCAAGGACAAGGTAATCAGGAAGGCAGCCAACACTAGATTCAATATGGGAAACACAGTTTGAAAGATGGAAAAATGTGTGGGCAGAGGGTCATCATCTTAGCAGAGCACATGGTTGAAACTAAAGTATGCAAAAAAAAAAGGAAGAAGTGTTTGATTGCAGAACCCCTAAAAGCCCTAATAAAAGTATTGAAGGTGTGAATTAAAGAAATACCACAAAACAGGAAGGTAGAAATTGAAAGTCTATAATTAGAGTCATTAGACCTTGAATCCTCTGTCCCAATCCACGAAGCCAGGTAATTCCCCATGCCTTATTTGTCAAAAATTTGAGAGATTCCTGAATAATTCACCCAGAGAAGTACTGGAAATAGCATGCTCAGCTGAAACTATAGTCAACACACTTTATCGAAAACAAAATTCTTTTAAAGCCATCTAAAAATAAAACAAGAACATGCTCGTCAGAAAATGATATTCATAACATATGTCTCCTATCTGGCCATTGGAATTCCCTAAATGAAACTTAAATTCCTATTCAGGAAGACTGTGATGTTCCCACTGCAGGTTTGGAATAACCCAATGTGGTCACTTATGTTTCTGCCAGTGGCTTGTTGTAGACCATGATTAGGCTCACCTTTGACAGGTTCCATTAATACATCAGCCTTTCTTAGCTACAAACATAGACACTAAGCAGGAAAACCAGTGCAAGCAGAAAAGGACAGACAAGGCAGGAAATGAAAGACGCCTTAAGAAAAACTAATGTTATTAACATGATGCAATAGAACAGGGTGCTGTAGAAAAAGAACAGTTACAGAGAAACTGATGAGTCCAGCTGCCAGTCCAGGAGTCCTGGTGCCAGTTACCATTACAAGCTGGAAAAAACTCTGAGAGTAGTAGAAGATTGCAAGTTTTATTTGGGTGAGAAACAGAAGCATTCCAAAAGGGGGAGGGGCTGGTAAAAAAGAGAATAAGCAACTCAGTTGTCCCAGTCGAGGGATGTTACATGCCTGTCATTTCCAAAAATTAAATTCAGTAGTTTAACATTAGCTATCATGGGGCCCCGCGTGGTGGCCTAGCAGCTAAAGTCCTTGCCTTGCACACGCTGGGATCATTGGAGGGAAGATCTTCCCCTCTATCTCTACTCCTCTCTAGATCTGACTTTCTAATAAAAATAAATAAATCTTAAAAAACCATTAGCTATTATGAAAGCAGAGGCAGTCTTAACGGGCCTTTTCATTTTTTTTTTAAGATCTAATTCTGTTCTGTTGGCAAATCCTTCTCACAGTATCTTGCATCCTGTTTTGTTTTATGTGTATGTGCTGGGAAGGAGCTGTACTTTACATGCCAGCAAGGAACTGCAGAATGAAATTAGTCTGGCATGCTTCTAATCTCAGGCATCCTCACAATCAGAGAAGAAATGAAAAGCTCTTGCAAACAAAATATGTGATAATTATAGAATAAAACTTTCACCGAACCTCTATGTAAGGAAAGTATCCAAACTATTATTTGGCCTTTTACACAAATCTGTTACCTGGATAAAAGTAAAAGCAAGGAGCAGACATTGGAGTCAGTTGTTAAACTGCTGCAGGAGACCCTCCAATTCCATTTCTTAGAGTTTGAGTGGAGTCCTGAATCTACTCGTGGTTCCAACTGTTTTGTTAATGTCTCCTCTGCAAGGCAACAGATGCCAGCTCCAGTCCTTGGGTCATTGCCACCCATGTGGGAAGCCAGATTGAGTTCCATGTTTCTGACATGGAAGCTGCTGTATTTTGGAAGTGAATCAGTAGATGGTAGATCTCTTTCCACCCCACACTCCACCTTTCCCTCTCTCTCTCTCTCTCTCTGATCTCTCTCTCTGCCTTTCAATTAAATAAAGACATATTTATGTAATGCATGTTTTGTGATCTAGCATTAAATTGAGGTTTTACCCTTACATTGTTTTTATTGAGTTTCATTTTGCTTTCCCTTGTAAAGGAATTAATACAAATAAATGAGCTTACCCTTAATATTTCACATGAAATAGTAAGTTCTCTAACGTCCATTTCCATTTCCCTCTTGAAGGAACTAGGGCATATGTTAGGTTTGTTCAAATATTTGAAGGAATATTATGAAAGGAGAGATGATTTGGACTACAGTTTCATGTGATAAAAATATGAAGTCAAAGCATCAGGCAAACATATCTAGTGCAATACACTGAGAATATAATTGAAAAGCATGACTTTCCCAGGTGACCTCTGAGTGTGCTCTAATAGAGTATTTTAAACATAGTGAGAAAATCATAGTGGATAAAATACAGAGTGGATGTAAGCACTGGATAGCTCAAGTAAGCAGTGTTCCAGTCCTTTCCTCCTGTGTGGAATGGTGGTACTGTGCCCTGTTTCTACTCCAGTAATTCAAAGATGACCATGGAAGCATGCCAAGTATTAAAATGGTAGCCATAGAAATCATAAGCTGCAACTACTTGACACACTAAAACAAATATTAAAAAAAAAGCAGAATTAAGATAGTGTGAACCAGTTTGTTACACATTTAACACGATAAAGCTATTCATACAATAGATGTAAGGTATGATGTAGTAAGGGTGAAGTTGTAACTTTTCATTTAAAACTTACTCATCTCTCCTGGCCAGGATTGACTCAGGACTTGCTACACTGGGAACACAAAGGCAGCCCCTGACTAGGTACTTCTAGCCTAGAACACACTTCCTTTCTCAGTTCCTTTTGCTTCTAAGGCCTCCAAACCTATCTCTAAATTGGAACCATTTTCTACATGGAAAAAAGAAGAAAGAGGACCCCAAAGTGCAAATTACCCATGTACCTTCATTTGACAACTCTAAAAAGAGAAGGTAAAATCCTATCTAACAGACCTCTTCATTCCCTATGACAAAATCTTTAACCTCTTATCGAAACTTTGCTTTGTCCAAGGTTCTTCAAACATCCACTTTCTCTTCACTTACTACTTCTGCAAGCAGCCCTCATCTGGATCTGCAGGAGCCCCCTTCATAATAGGAAATGTGGCTTTAAGAGCTCATGAGAGAAATTGATCCAGTTTTGCCTTCTTGTATTCCCTCTACAACCTGTTGGAAGATAGGGACAATCTTTACAGTCTAGGTTCAGTTTCTGGCTTTTAGGCATATTTAGTGCTCATTAGCTAGAGAGTTAATCTCAGAATCTTTAATGGGACATACACTGTTTTCAGAATCCAGCCCAGATGACATTTCCAACCCTCTGCTCCAATCTGATTTTACCAATCCACTCTAAACGCTTCCCCTTCTCTGGTGCACACTAATTAAGCCAATGGCAGTATTTCCTTCTCTTTCATGAACTTATCCTACACTCCCCGGTTGAAGCTTTGTGTTGCTAACACTTTATACTGCTAACACTTCTATCAAAGCACTTAATATGCGTAGCAGCTGATATCTTTGTGAGTTTATTTTCCATGCTTAATGTATCAAATAAAAGCAAATAAAAAATTCCATTCTTTTTTGGTATTCACATAACCCAGCATAGTGTGTGATTTAGAGTAAGAACCCAATAAATGCCATCTCAGTGATAAAATAAGTAAGTGAATGAATAAGACTATTTAGCATAGAGTATGCCTTTAAGACAGCTGATTTGAATGATTGCTTGTTAAACAAAGATAGCTTCAGTATGGATCTTGCACATCTGGACAATTGTAATGCAAAATATTTACTTACAAGACAAAAGATGCTTTCCTTCTTGTTGAAATATAAAAGAATTTTGTTCCAAGGAAAATTACATTGAAAAAATAACTGTCTACAGTACAAGAGACTAAATTTATATCTTTGGGGACATTCTCTTGTCTTTTTCTATTTGAAGAGTGAAAAAAAAATTTAAACCAAGCAGTCAATGTGATGATGTTTCCAGGCAGCAAATAAAGAGGAAGATTAGAGAGCTGTATAAAATGGCAGGTGCCTCTGCAGATTCCACATCTTAAACATTAAACACAGAACAAAGAGATGCTGGTTTCCGCAGACCACCAGAAGCGCTTGATGTCAGCTTCAGCAGCATGGTGCCATTTTTCCTGTGGTATTTGTATACCTTGTATCCCACTTAGAAAACAACATAGAGGGGAAGAAAAAAAAACAAAGTAAACAACACTTAGTTCTTCAACAGAGACAGCATCTGAAACAAAAGCAGTCTCTATAAAAAGAATGAAGAATTATTTCTTGTCAATCATTTGCCCTCACACAGGCTATTATGTCTAATCATATAAAGCGTCTCAACAGGTCATCTGCTGAAGAAGTTCACATGCTGAAACTCATTTCGTCTCAGTCTCTCTCGGAGCTTTGAAGTACAGCTATTCTAAGATATAAAATTGAAGTGGGGGGAGCTTTGTGCTGATGACTCATGTGACTGTCAAGAATCACGGCCATCCTTACCCAAAGGGAGAGCACAAACACTGCATCACATTTCTGCAGTTAATGCATATAATTACAACAAATATTTCTTAATTTGAGCCTGCACTACCAAAGAGACAATAGCAGACTATCTTCTATTTGGAGACAAATATGTGCATATGGGTGGACTGGAAAATGATTTTACGTGGTAGATAAGGATTTGGAATTACAAAGGAAGAAATAAGTGTTTCTTAAGCACTGAGCACTTAGTGCCTTGCCAAAATATAACAATATATGCATTTGTCTAATGTAATTAATGTAAAGTAACAAAGGACCACTAGAGACAGTATTAAAATAATTTTAACTAAAAAATGATTTTGTGTGTAAGAGAAACCGTTTAAGGCATTAATATCTATTATAAAGCTTATCAACTAATAGTAAAGAAACTGAAATTCCACCATATCACGTTAAAATTACTTCAAGTCTTGTGCTTGGGAAATAGATCCAAGACTCAAGTTCTTTATACAACAGAAAATTGCACTTAGAATTGTGTATAGAAGCACCCTCAACATGCATATATGCTAGTATTAAATATAGCTTGTTCCAGGCACATTAATTATCATATAATAAATACTTAATTGGTCTATTTACATGCAAAAGTAATTGACAATTTCAAAGAAATCTAGTGGGTATAGAATCCCAGAAGTTGATCATGCTAACAAAAGCAGGAATTTTTTTAAAAGATTTATTTATTTTTATTGGAAAGGCAGATATACAGAGAAGAGGAGAGATAGGAAGATCTTCCGTCCGCTGGTTCACTCTCCAAGTGACCACAATGGCTGGAGCTGAGCCAATCTGAAGCCAGGAGCCAGAGTTCTTCCTAGTCTCCCACGTGGGTACAGGGTCCCAAGGCTTGTACAAGGTCCCAAGGCTTTGGTCCGTCTTCAACTGCTTTCCCAGGCCACAGACAGGGAGCTGGATGGAAAGTGAAGCCGCAGGGATTAGAACCAGTATCCATATGGGATCCCTGCACATGTAAGGCGAGGACCTTAACCACTATGCTATTGTGCCAGGCCCAGGGATTTTTTGACAGTTTGTTTGCAATACAGAATTCTTTTCCAAGTAAAATGTGCAAATAAACTTGTAAAACAAGTTAATACTAGTGACTCCACTAAGTGAAAAAAATAGATAAATTTGTAAACTTGTCAAAGGACAAATAGCAGTAACATTCTAGTGTTCTGCCCCTTGTTACTGATGGAACTGCCTGCATCTCTTCATAGATCCAAAGCGTCTAGTTGTTTGTTAGTATAGCTGTTATCTGAAGGCTTACAGTCCAAAATAGGTTGGGGGCGGGTGTACTGGATTTACTCCAATCAAATTACACACTAGAATAAGGGAAGTCCACTGCTCAAGTGGGTAAATGAATGCTGATTCCACCTCATTTCTGGCTGCCTTGCGTGTTATTCTTCCTATCCTTTCTTACACCTTTTATCCTCCTTCCTAATGGAAACTTGCCTATTTGCAATTTTTTTCATTTGTTGTTAATTTGAGAATCAGTAGATGTATGCTCTGGTCATGAACTCTCTGGGCTTTGAATTTCACCTTTGTCCCTTAAGGTGTTTGTTGTCTGAGCTGCTTTACACACTGAACTTGCGTTTCCTTACCTATGAAGTAGATGATGCTGACATGGGGAAAAAGATATGGTAGTGGATTTCCAACCTCTGCACTTTGACCTTGTGTGTAAGCAACTCCCTTAGATTCTTACAGCATGAAGATACAGCAGACATCTTGGCAGAAAAAACAAATAAGTCTTGTCAAAATAAAACACTTTTCATCCAAAACACTTTTATTAATGCCATAACTGCTGGGAAACTTGGGGTCTGGTCTGAATTCAAGAGACTTTGCTGAGATAAATTCTGTTATTTTGAGTATTGTTACTCAAACCTATTTGTGTTTTACTTTGAGTTTCCCTTAACTCCTTTTGAACCAAACACTGAAATCCTTATTTAAGTCTCCAGAAGGCCAGTATCTCCTCTGCTCTCTTTGCCTCCATCCCCTTGCTCCTCCTTTTCTACCTAGTTTTTTTCCTACTCCTCTCTGCCCCCAGAATCTAGGAAAATGATACATCCAGCTTATTTTGTGTGTAACCTTGATAATATTTTTAAAATTGCATGTTTCCATAACCAACACTGGAGATTCAAACTTACCAAGTTCGCGTCACCTGGAAAACTCAGACGCATAGAAGCCTGTACCACCCTTGGAGAAGCAATGGACCATGTGGTACAGGAGGAAAGAGATGGAAATGAGTCTGGCTTCTGAAGCAGAACCAATTGCTGTCTATATGACCTTAAGATTCACTGAACCTCTATAAGATTCATTTTCTTCATCTTTAGAGATAGATCGGTAAGCATCTTTCTTGCCTTGCTTATGAAGTTGCTGAAAAAATAAAAAGCAGCACAATGTATAACAACCAGAAAAAACATTAAACAATCTAAGGTGCATTTAGTTCATAGGGAAAAGAACTGTGTGAATTCTTAGAGGCAAATAACTATTTTGGTTTGAAAACCAAGGTCCTATACCTGTGACTTCAAACTGTTTCAGATAGAATAGGGCTATTAAATCTTATTAGGACTCATTAAGGGACTGTGAAATTGGTTCGGCAGCAGTGCCAACAATTTAAAAAATGTAATGGGATTGGAATGGATAGGATAGGTAAAATCGAGCACATTGCCCAAAGGAAAAAGCTTATAGCAGTATGTGTGGTATGTATTATGTTCTTCCAGCTTATTCCTGGGTATTTTGAGTTGTGCTTGTGGATCGTGTTTAGTAGTGATATAAGAATGGTGCTTGCTAGTGTTGGAGGGCAAAGCAGGGCAGCAAGCATAGCTTACATAGGTGACCCTGGATAAACAAAGTGGGGAAATGGGAAAGTCCAGGAGAATATGTCCTTAAAAATCTAGTGGAGGTCCCTGTAGTCGTCAGATTGTTTAGATTTCCAGGGAAGTTTCATTTGGAAGAGAAAAAAAAACTCATCCTACAAAACCAAATGAGGGAATTGGGAAAGTCAATTTGTAGGCACCAATTCTGTAAGATGTAAGCCAGACTACTAAGGATATAGTTTGCAAACATTAACAGTTATCCTTTCTTTGATTTAGCAACTGCTTTTCTATTCCCCAACTACCTCTACTAGAATTAAAGTTTAAGAATATACATATAATTTAAGGATAAAGTAAAAGATAAAGTCTTGTTAATCTGTTCGCCAGATTAAAGAATTAGAGTTCTGACATCTGAAAGTAAATTTTGACATGCTTTTCTCATTTTAACAAAAACAGTACCCTGCTTAGTAGCTGCATATAATTAAATTAGTAATTGGACTTCTAAATGATATATTTGAGGTTATCATTTTGTGAGCTCTTATCATGTGTTAAGCACTAAGCTGAAGAAGTTTACATTCATTATTACTTATATGTTAGAATCCCAGGCAAAAAGCACTTGTGGAATTTTTTGTAGAAATTCTTACTGAAGCTCAAAGAGATTGGCCCTCAGTTAGTTCGCCTCAATTCACATGAATATCAAGGAATAGAAGTAGTACTCATATCCAGGTCCCTCTGGTCCTTCACTTGTTGCTCAGCTCCCAGGATGAACCTGTGCTGATGTTCAACATTTGGTAGTCATCACCGTACTTCTGCAGGTGCTCAGTACCTCAGCATCCTCATTTTGTGTGACTATGTACCTCGTATGTGCATTGTGCCTTGTGTCTCCATGGATTTCAAGTGGACTTAGTGAAAAAGTGACTGCTTCTTTGTGTCCTATGTAAATATTAATCATCTGGCATGCTCTATGAATCTGTTTGCATTCTGTCACAAAAGATGGTAGTGATGGAGATGAAAGATGTGTTGTTGACTGCACATTGAATAGGTAGAAAATGAATCATTTTGCAGACTTCATGGCCGATGTTATGGTAGGTATGTGGGGGTGAGTGTGTTTAGGGGAGAAATTAATCTGAGACCAGTAGTTTCCTTTTATTTGTTTTGTGTTTGATAATTAAGCAGGTTAAACTGAATATGACCCAGAAATTAGGCTGTACAGAAAGAGGTGTCATTGGGAGACAGGTACAGAATCCTCTAGATAGCTATTCCCAGAACATTTGCTCTGTGCATCCTGTGAGGATTCAAAGAATCTGGCGACTGTAACTAGCTCTCAAAATGACAGGTACCTGGGGGATGGTTGCGCCAGCTCTCCTCTGCATGCAAAGTCAGGAAGAAGTTTTTTCTGACTGTCCAATACTAAGCAGTGCATACAATGGCCTCCATGCACTTGATTCTTTCCAAAACAGGTTATAGTAGATAGCGATAATAGTCTGCAAAGCTCTTGATTCTCAATGGCATCTGACACATGAGTTTTTGCTTCCTGTGCTGCTGCTTATGCTCCCTGGTGTCTCAAAACAATCTGGAGTTAGCAAGCCTTGACAGCGGCTAATGAGTATGAACAGATTCAGATTCCACTTTAGCAGCAACTGGATTCAGCCTTTACAACACAGTCTAACAAGTCTATATAACATCTTTGATTAAATAAAAAATACTTCCTAACCTCAAGTATTTTAGCAGGAACAAGGGAGTCAGGTAACAAGGCAAAACCGTAATAATGCCAATAAAACCTCTGGTGGTGTACTGCTGTATGCCAGGCATGTCGTCCTCAAATCAGCCCTATTGTTGCGTACTACTGCCACCACCCTACCATCACACCTTCCTATCACAGCAGTGAGGAAACTGAAGCACAAATAGGTAATCATTTCTGCCTGTGCCCCTGTGCCTAGTTTCAGAGGTCAGAGACCAAATGGCTCCTTCTTCCATCAGTATATAATCTACAGTGTCGGTCTTTGAGTCCAGAATTGCATTGCTAAAATGCTTTCACTCTGAAAGCCATGGAAAAAAGACTTAGTTGTACTTCATCATGTCTTGAACACAGTGTCTATTGAACTGTTCTTTCCATCTGTAACAGATCAATTCAAAAATAGTGATTTGTATGTCAATTAATTCCATAACTTTATAAATTGTTGTTGATGTTATGTTGGGGCTTTTAATTGATTGGGATGATACTCTGCCGGCTCTACCTTCAGACCAGAAATGGTCTCCCCAACAAGTCGTTGAACTTATCTGGACAGTAAGATGCTGGACTCTATGCTTGGTGTATGCTTGCAATGAAAGAATCTCAACTGAACTTGAACTGTGGTAATGCAACAAGGTGGAGGAATCCACCATGACAGGAGAGTTTGGGGAGGGGTGCGGGAAATCCCAGTACCTATAAAACTGTGTCACATAATGCAATGTAATTAATAATAAAAAAATAGTGATTTGTAGTGTGTAGGATAGACACAGCTGGAGCTGAGCCAATCCAAAACTAGTAGCCAGAAACCCTTTCCAGGTCCCCCATGTGAGCACAGGGTCCTAAGGCTCCAAGCCATCATCCACTGCCCTCCCAGGCCACAAGCAGGGAGCTGGAAGGAAGTGGAGCAGCCAGAACATGAACTGGCACCACATGGGAACCTGGCAGTAGCAAGGCTAGGATTTAGCCACTAGACCATCATGCCAGTCCCTCAACAACTTTTCTTAAACCAATAATTGTGTCATGGGATAAATTTGATGCACTCATAGGTTTTTCAGAGTATCTTTGTAACAGACACATAACGATTGTAACACTTTAACAACTGCACAGATGACAGATTAATTGCATTAAATGCTTTATTCTGAGGGTAATTTCATAATCTGTCACTAAACCAAGAACTCTTTAAAGATGCTGCAGGCAATTAAGCAGTACAGTGCTGTAAATATTGTAATATGCTGACAATTTGGAAATCTCAGTTCATGTCTTTCAGTCTCCACCAGGTTGAAATTCACTTGACTGGCTTCACGGTTTTCTTATCTAGTGTATAGCATGATGGTGCTGATGCTTCTGACAACAAATTGAATCTCTAGTGATAGATGTTTCTTCCTCAAGCACTTGTACACATGCTTTCACACAAGCCACATTTCACAAAGAGTTTTACGTGCAAAAACTACAAAAAAAGCACTGCTGTTCCCTATGCTTTCAATCCTTCACTCTGAACTGTCTTGCAGCCTACCGATCAGCAGGCAAGACCAAGTTTCCAAGAAGTACAGAGATCTTTTGGGACCGCAATCCATCCACAAAGAGAAAAGACACCATATATGATGTTACAGACCTATCTTCACTTGCTCTTTTAAAAAATATTTGGCTTTTATTCCAGAAATTCGAAAAAAAAATGTGTATTTCAACTGGTGTCTAATATATTTGGACAGAAAATACAAAAAATGTTCAGCAGTTGTTTTTTTTTTTGGCACATACACTCAAAACAACAAGGGAGAAGGAAGGATGGAGAAGGGAGAAGTGGGAGGGATTGTGGAAGGAGGTCGAGAGAGAGGAAGGAGAGGAATGTTTAGGGTGTGAAACATGAAAGCTCCAATGAATCAATAAGAAAAAAAGAAATGTTAAGGGACAGCAGCATGACATAGTAGGCTAAGCTTCTGCCTCCAGTGGTTCTAGTCCCAGCTGCTCCACTTCCAACCCAGTTTCCTGCTTATGGCCTGGGAAAGCAGCAAAGGATGACTGAAGTCCTTGGGCCCCTGCACTCATATGGGAGATCTGGAAGAAACTTCTGGCTTCAGATCAGCCTAACAATGGCTGTTACAACCACTTGGAAATGGAAGATCTCCCTCCCTGTTTGCTTCCTGTAACTCTTCCTTTCAAATAAAAATAAAAGAATCATCAAATAAAAAGGTGTTTAAGACAGATAAGTGTATTTGTAATTATCTGTTAGACTCATCTCTTTAAAAGTTGAGCACCCTGTATATTTAAGGCGGAATAAATTCCTCTATGAGAAGCAGCCTCAGAGTTTCTTGGGTAGGCAATAGACACTATTGATAAGTAAGCACGTTTGTTTCAGGATCAAGTTAAATACTGTAAGAGTTGCTATATTCCAATGGCTTCGGTTTGCAGTACAGATTCAACACTGTGTATGAGGAAACATCTTCTTAGTTGACATTTCAGTTTTTTTGGTGTGTGTTCTATCATTACCTTCTGTTTGGCTGCTTTTAGCTGCTGACAACACTGTACCTTATACTGAATTTTTTTGTGAAGTAGGGGACAAGTGTGACATTTATGCTGAAAAAACGTTTCAACTTGAATTTATACACGGGAGGGCATTTTATTTTAAACTGCTGGGAAAGGCATTTAACCTAGTAGTTTAAAATGCCAGGGAAGTGCTTGGATCTGATTTTCTGCTCTGGATCCTGACATCAAATTCTTACTAAGACCTTGAGAGGCAACAGTGCAACAGTGACTGCTCAAGTAATTGGGTTCCCGCCACCCACCTGGGAAGCTTAGGTTCCTGTGTCCTGGCTTTGGCCTCAGCCTAGGCTAGTTTAGCCCAGACTGTTACGTACATTGGGGAAGTGAATCATCAACCTAGAAGAGCTGGTGCGTGTTTGCTCTCTCTCTCTCTTCCCTTCCTCTCTCCTTCCCTCCCTCCCTTCCCCTTTCCCTATCTCCTTCCTCTCTAATAAATACAAACTAAGTAAATAACTATTTTAAACGTAGGCATTTTTTGAGACTTATAACTTGTTTGTTATTTGACTAAATAATTAATTCTGTTTTAGTTTTTTGTGGATTAAGCATATTTAAAGTGACAAAAATTAGCTTTCAAACTATTGTAAATTTTAAAAATTTTTTTGAGTTAACATATTTTGAAGTTACACTGTGGCGATAGGCTTAAATGCCCTTAAATAAGGAGGTCAACAAATAAAAAGAGGCCACTGTTCACTAGGTATATAGACAAAGACTATAAGTAATAATCAAATGAAATGATATGTACTACATTTATAAATTATAAATGTTATGGTAATGACAGCTCCTTAAAACTGTAGTAATATTTGTTAATAACCTATCAAAGATTTTTTTTTTGAAAGGCAGATTTTACAAAGGAGAGGAAGCTCTTGCATCTTGCTTGTTCACTCCCCAGATATCTGTAATACCAGACCTGAGCTGCTCTGAAGCCAAGAGATTGATGCTAGGAGCTTCTTCTGGGCCTCCCATGTGGGTGCAGGGGCCTACAGACTCAGGCCATTCTCCATGCTTTACTCAGGCCATAAGCAGGGAGCTAGGTCAGAAGTGGAGCAGCTGGGATGCAAGCTAACATCCACAGAATGCTGTGCTGCAGGCAGAGGATTAGCTTGGTGAGCCATCATGCTATCCATAATACAATTTTTTAATACTGTGTTCCACAATGATTAAAGAATATAGAAAGCACTTTATTTGTAGGAAAACTGAGCTTGGGCCAGAGATTGATGTGTATAGGCCACAACAGTGAGACTCAAGAGGACCTCAAATGGGAATTGATTGCAGCTTAGGGTTTCATTCAACTATTGTTTTCTATTGAAAGTCATCCTTCAAAATGCCCATTTTGTGATACAATTTTAGAGGAATTAAAGTGGCATAACTCAACACTGTATAATTATTCACAATTAGGTTCAATTACAAATTAAGCCAAGTCTGTTCTCTAGTAACAAGGCTGCTGTGGGTTACCTTGTATTTAAATAAGTCCTTGGCATGATGCTTTACTTGTTAATGAGGTTGACTGGAGGTTAAATCAAAACTATTCAGTTCATAATGTCATTAGTTTTTTATTTATGTTTTCATGCAAAAGAGAGAGATTTAGTGATTTTATATATGAAGTAGGCCCAAAAGAAAGGAGGGCAGGAGGAATGGAAGAAGGAAATATCATTATGTTCTTAGAATTACATTTACAAACCACACTGAATCTGTTCAAACTAATTGAATTTAAACAAATAATAAACACCAAAACAACAGATAGGCCCAAATTACTTTGTAATTTGTAGTCTAATAATGATTTGTAAAGTACAGAAAATTGAAATAATGTTTAATGTCATTCATAGATAACCATAATCTTTTAGTGACAAGATGTTACTTTGAGGCACTAAGGCCTCTCAAACCTTAGAATCAGCTTAGATGCTGCCACCCCCATTTCCTGTTCCAAATTGATTCTCACATGTTACCTACTTTCCATCACATTAGCCACTAAAAATCCAGCTGCACAAAAATAAGATAACGTCAACGAGAATACAGTAAGATGTAATTTTGAGACTAAGAACTACCACTGGCTAATAAGTTTTTCAGCATCCAATATTTAACTGGCTTTTTTCTATTGGGAATTTAGAATAATTCATATTATCTTTGAGAATTTATTGGGACACCCTGAGATGCATCTATGTACAATTGAGATCTGTGGAGATTCAGAACTAAAATATGTTTTTGCGTATTATTAAAGTATGGGAAAGCCTGTTTAAAAATCGTTACTACCAGTCAATTTAAATTAACTAAGGTCTTTTATTCATACATCCTATTTATTATAATGCAAACAAATTAATAAAATACAAATATCACATATTTTATTCTGGAATGCATCTGGTATATATCATAAAAAAGACAAGCAGTTTTCACAAAAAAATTAATCATATTTTTCTCCGTGTCATTAAAATTGTACTTTAGTATTTTATGAAAGGATATGGAGCCCTTCAATAAACAGCAGATTTACTTTCTAAGCCTCTTCCTGTGAAGTTGCGATGTGATAGATCTCGTCAGGATTATTGTCCTTAGCAAATCTGTTGTTCTTTAAATGCTAGATACTACTTGTTAATTTTCAATTAAGATTTTAAATATATAACTCCAAATAGCAATAGTCTTTTGGGAGGTAGGGATGCTTTATAATGGTCTAATTTTGGTCCCTGGCATTATGTTGCCTCCATGAAATTAGTTTGAAAGACTATCTCTCCATGCTGGGACATATCTGCATTTCTTTATGCTAGATTATGAGAGGCACATAACGCAGAGAAAACCAGGAACATATTCACAGCCAAGTCAAAGTATTAAAGGTTAATAAATTCATAATGGCCAGCTGTGTGCTGGAATTTTATGATTTGAAGGTCTGGGGTGTTGAGAGGAATTGGAGAGGGTTTGAAGAGAAGAGGGAATGGCTAGAGCTGAGGTAGCTTTTCTTGAGTGTTTCAACCTTGGTAGTCCCTGTTCTTTGGAAGCAGTGCAGAGGATGGAGTGGGAAGCCATACATGGCACGCTGGGCTGGTCTTTAGGGATGTGAGAGCAAACCCCTTGGGACTGTCTCTTAATCAGGAGGTATGTAGCTGAGGCTGTGTCCTTGCTTGATCAATATAGAAACACAGCCATTGCTGTTTAGTTACATGTTTTCTCAATCTGTTTGCATGCTATAGTTTGCTTACACTTGCTCTAAGATATTTAAAATTGCCTAGAACTTTCCTAACATTTGAACGTTTTACACAATTCATGAAATATGAACTGTATACTTTAGTTTCTTGTACAAGCAACAATTTTTTAGAATTAACTCTTTCTTGATGCTTATTTATTTTAGAAATGTTTTAATTAGCCCAATTCTTGATATTGCAATATTAACACATCAATGTTTCCTATTGTAGCTTTTAACATTCCTATTATATTTTGCTTGTACATTTTAATGATGTGCATTTAAGTGCTCTCTTAAAAATTGTTGTTAAACATTGTGGAAATTGCCTAGGTCATCATCCCCAAATTATTAGGTTCAGAGGGACTTGAGAGAGAGGCTTTTAATTCAGGCAAGGAGTTTTATTAGTCAGCAGAGGCAGTCTAATTGTTGCCTGATGGGAGACTGCCCAGGAACACTTCCACATGGCAGGGTGTCTGTGTGAGGGAAAGGCTACCCAAGGCATACGGTACTGGCCTCTTTACAACTTAGATGCGGGAGATGACAAAGGTTCATACTAGAGATCTATGACTTGACTTCTAGATTTTTAAGAGTATAATATAAAAGTCATTGTTATGATTTCCATTTTCTGATATAAATATTTGACATAAGTATTGCTTTTCTTTGCATTGATTCTGTCAGGTTTTTGGTGTTGCTTTTTATTTCTTTCCCAAGCCATAGACGATTTGCCAGTCTTGTAATTTTCTATTTTGTATGTGTTAAGTACGTGCATGGGGGCACTCAGTGTCTGTATGTACGATTATATTTCCTCTTCATTCCAATCTTCTGTTCTAACCTAGTTACTCTACTCTTTTCCCCATTGATCTCATGATCTAGTTCACTAATTCATACGTTAGCAAAAAGCAAACCTGCTGATAAATGTCCCTGCTGTGGTCCCTTTCAAGTGTATGTAATATGCTCTCTCGCTTCTCCTAGCTAGTTACAGGCTACTGGTGACTCTGTTCATTTCTCTTGTTTTAGATTCACTGTTTTATTGTAAACAAAGCCCCCTCCTTCTTTGTTTCTGTTTCAGTGCAGAACATTTCTTTTTGGTGTTTATGTGATTGTTTTCTTTGGAACCACTGATACTTTTAATTTTCTTCAGTGATTTCCATGTTGATTCATTCTTTTAGAAAGATTCCTCAGTTGTTTTCAGCTTTGAAATGCAGCCTATCAGAAATTAGAGCAGAGTGGCCTTTTCCTTCTGGCATATATTCTAACACATCTGATAGATGCCTGAAATCAATAAATAGTTGCAAACTCTATATGTTCTTTCCTGTACATACTTCTCTTTGCTTAAAGGAAGCTTCCCTGTGGTATATCTAAACTGCCAGCATTGCTCTCTTGTGCTTTGGACCTTTATTGGCTAAAATAATTATTTGTAAACCAGCAGTGTGTCATTGGGAAAGTTAATCTTATAACTGAGTCAGCTGCGAAGTGACTGACAGGTGGGTAACTTTTCATTTGTATGTATGAAATGCACATAGCATGGATACTCTGTACAAAGGAATGGTTCCCATCCTAGGTGAGATGAACCAAGATAGCACAAGATTTATCACAGTACCTGAAAACTCACAAACTGTTTATTCATAAAATTTTCAATTAAATATTTCTGAACCAGGGTTGTCCATAGGTAACTGAACCCCAGAAAGCAAATCAACAACGTGGGTGGTTTCCTTCATTTAAGGTGACGGTTCTGTAGCTTTGTTGTTTTTGGTGGTGGTGATGTTGGTGTTGGTATAAATAATATTACAATTTGTGTACTTAATGTTCAGTTAATGCTTAGATTTATTGCAAACTTTTCACTTGATATGGCTCTGGTTACTTGCAGAGTCAGAGTCAGAGCCACAGGCAAGGAAAGACACATTGCTCATACAGGAGACTCTTCAGAAAAAAGTCCCCTTTTGAAATGAACATGCTGCCTTAAGATTTTGCAGCCAGAAATGCGTACTCCTCTTTGTACCCTTTTGCAATGTAGTTCACTATTTGTTCCAGCCTGAATCAGAGTTAGCTGTAAGCATATGCATGATTCCCATCCCCGCAGATAATAGCAATTGGTAGGAAGTACTTATGTGTTCTGTAGTAACATCAAGCTGTAGTGACCACAATCCCCCTTCATGTGTTCATCTAAACTTTTCGTTGAACAATATCTCAAAACTAAAGTCTCAGGGATAATATTTTTGTTTTCAGCACAATTTTTTATGCTGATTAAGGTTAAAAAATGAGTCAAAGTTGCAGTACCAAGGTCCTCATATTAGTCACAAGAAAACTCTTAACCTCTGAATAGACAGCACCCTCAAGACACATAGGGGCTGTTTGTTGTTTTTCCTGCTTGATTCATTTGCCAAAAACACACAAAAGTTTGAACTCTTTTCAGTCTAACTTCTTATATGAATTTCATCCCATAATGTTTTAGAATGAACACTCTGGAATTAAAAAAAAAAACACACCCACATTTGCATGATGTTTGTTTTTTTAGGGTGGACTGTGTGTAAGTGTGCACACACGTGTAGCCTATCAGCAGGATTTGCTCCTCCTGGCAATTAATAGCATAGAATGGAGATGAATTTGCTTATTGTTTTATTATTACTCATTGCATAACTCTTGGCCCTGACTAGCCTGAATATTTTTTTAGATTTCCAGATAGACAACAGTCATTTTCCCATTTCCTGTGTTGGCTTCATGATGGAGCTTGATTGTCATATGGTTTGTAAAGTGACCATACGGAACAGATAGAGCAGATCTTTAAATTCACTCTACATTCCCTCAGAAATGACAATCTACGCACAGATAATTGTTCTGCTATTGAATGTCTCATAAAGCCAATCACCTGAAACAAGTGCAAGATCTGATCACCACGAGCGATGTGATCAAAGCAATTCTTACTGTTCCTTTTTTCATTGTCTGTTTTATTTTAATGGCGAGAAAATGCTCACTAGTTGAAGGTCTTCTCTTGTCTTCCATTTTTCTCATGAATGGGAAAAGAGTTTTACCTAGGCAGAATAATTTACAAGCAAAATTATATTTAAGCTGTATTTGTAAATCCTACATTTGCACAATCTCCTCTAAGTATAGTCCTCTCTTCTCCCCACTATACCTACCCAAAAGACAGTATTTACCTGATGGAAAAATCATGTATCATAGAGTGCAATACTAGTATGTTATGTTTACAGGAAACTGAGAGGACAGATTTCACCAAAGTCCAAAAGCAAAAAACTCTAAGAAAAGAGACTAAGCATAGATTTTAGAACCCATTACCCTAAGTTACTAATGGGGGATAGTTACCTCTCTGTGGAGGTGGTAATGGCACATTGGGATGATTTCGACTATATGTTTTCTGGACTAAATGTTGTCTCTTGATATGCATGACTGGAGGTAATTTATCTGTATCGCATTGTGACTATAAACATCCAAAGGACAAGTAATGCTATTGGAAGATCTTCTGATGGCAAGTGATAGACAAGACATACCAGTCATATGGAAAGACAGGGTTTTGTTGCATATTTTGCTTTGTACTGCCTTGTGAGTGCAAGAGAGTAAATGAATCTTTTGGAATCAGACAAAGGGATTTAACTTACAAGAAGATGAGGAGAGCAAGATCTTCTGTCCACTGGTTCCCTCCCCAAGTGGCCTCAATGGCTCAAACTGAGCCCATCTGAAGCCAGGCACCAAAGAGGATTTGTGCCATCCTCTACTGCCTTCACAGGGCACAAGCAGGGAGCTGGATGGAAAGTGAATCTGCTGGGACACGAACCAGCAGTCATGTGTGCAAGGCAGGAATTTAGCCAATGATCCACTATAGCAGGCCCAGACTGTAAGTGTTATAGTAATTCCTTATTCACTGAGTATGTAGTGTGATTTTGTAGAAAAGTCTTGGGTCATCAAGGTAATTGCTGAGTACTCATCCTAACTCTACTGTATTGGGACAGCAAAGAAGGTAAATGTGCCAGTCAAAAAACAATGAGGTTCACAAAATCTTAAATTTCCATTGCAGGTAGTGTCTTTTTTCTGATAAGTGAGTTCTGACATGAAGTTGTTTTTTCTGAACTTTATGATAGAGTGCAGGTAATTTCAGACTTAGAATTAGGAAGCCAGTGTGAGGTACTTGTCTACTCTGAATATTAGGGAAAGTGACTCATACTAGACAGCTCTCATAACAGTTAAATTTAGAAAAGAGTTTTATCAAGTATCAAGTTTAATATGCATCCTAATTAGTATCCTTTACTTGTATAAAATTCCTTTGAGTAAATGGCCACTGTTATACTGCACACATCTTTTTTTTTAATATTTAATGCCTTTAATTTTTTTCTCTATCTTTTTGCCCTAATTATTTTTCTCTAATTCCCTTTTATCTACTTCCTTAGAGAGTTGAATTCTTCATTTGAAGTGTGATTTTTCTTGGCTAATGTTCTGTCTGCAGTATACTTTAGAAATCACTATCGCAGAGTTGTATTTCACAAAATAATATTATTACAGCAGTACAGATGATTTGCATGAATTGTAATGATAAAATGCATTGTGAGATTAGATTGAAATGTTTGTTAATGTGTTACATAGAAATTAATATCTAACTGCTGTCTTTTACTACAAACATTCTTTCTAGTTTCTGTGTTGTCAGTGCATTTTAACAATAAATATTTACAAATTTTAGTTTTCTTAGTGTGTGTAATAAAATACTTTCAGTTGCCCTAGCCACAGGACTGGAGTTGTGGCTTAAACAATCAAACTACGACCAATGACCTGAACCTTACATACAAGCACTGGTTTAAGTCCTGGCTGCTCTGGTTCCAATCCAGTCCCCTGTGAATACAGAATTCAAACTTAGAGGATAGGCTTAGGGATACTGTGTGTTAGGCTACCACTTGGTAAGTTCCATCCTACATCTGAGAGCAATTTGAGTTCAGGTTCCTGCACATCCGTTCCAGCTCCTTGTTCATGTGTTTATGAGTATAGTAGAAGATTGCCCAAATGTGTAAACACTTCCACCTATGTGAGAGAACCCAATGGATTTCCATGTTCCTGGCCATAGAAGCCATTAGGGGAATGCACCAGTAGGAGGAAGATTATAAGACTCTATCAGTCTCCTCCCCGCTTTGCTACTTTGCCTTTCAAATTTGTACGTACAATTTTTTTAAAAAGTGAAATAGAGGAATTCAAGGCACTGGTGTTGTGGTTCAGTGGGTAAAGCTGCAACCTTCGAAACATTGCATCCAGCTGTGCCACTTCCAATTCGTTGCCGATGTGTCTGGGAAAGCAGAAGAGAATGGGCCAAGTAGCTGAGCCCCTACACCCATGTGGGGGAGCTGAGAAGAAGGTTCTGGCTCCTGGCTTTGGCATGGCTCAACCCCAATTGTTGTGGTCATCTCTGGAGTAAACTAGCTGATGGAAGATATTTATTTCTGTGTGTATACTGCTCTCTGTAACACTTTCAAATGAATAGGTAAATATTTTTTTAGAGAATTCATAATTTCATCTACTTGACGATGGAATTTATGATCTTTACTGCCATTTGATTCTGCTTATTTACATATTAAGGTATTTCACTATTTTACTGAGCTACACAACTGCACACAAGAATATTTTCTAATAAATATTTTAAGCATAAAAAACTAGGAGGGTTGTTAACATTGGGACAATGGGGAAGCCTTTAGAAAACCTTTTCAGAAAGTAGAACCTCTATGCCCATGCAGCTGCACAAGCTGCAGAGATGTGGAGGGAAAAGTTTAGGTATACTGGGCCTGACACAGTTGCCTAGTGGCTAATGTCCAATCCTTGCACATGCTCGGATGCCATATGGATGCTGGCTTGTGTCCCAGTGGCCCTGCTCTCCATCCAGCTCCCTCCTTGTGGCCTGGAACAAGCAGTCGTGGATGGCCCAAAGCCTTGGGACCCTGAAGAAGCTCCTGTAGAACTCTGTAAATCTGCCTTTCCAATAAAAGTAAATGTATCTTTAAAAAACAAAGGAAAGGAAAAGAAAATGCGTTGATACTTTATGTTCTCATTCTCAAAGCCCTTCAGATACGGCGCTAACAGACTTGGCAGCTCTGAACATCTGCGTGTTTTACCGTTCATTGCAGTGATCACTTTAAGTGCACAGTCTCGTTTGACTTCACAGCAACCTAAGTGTACAATTCTGTTATTACCCCACTTTTTAGATATATAGAAACTAAGTCAATCTTCAATATCTGAAGATCATCTCTCCTAATTTCCTTGAGAAGATTAACATGGGTAATAAATATAAAACAGTACAGTCTAACATTGATAACATATAACTTACCTATTCCAAAATGAGGAAAAGACATTTAGAGTAAGTCCATTAGGGATCATCTTGTTACATCTGAAGAGAAAATGGAATCTCGTTAGATTTTAACATAAAACAAAAGAATGCAAAGGAATTTGATGCTTGTAAATGGTTCTTCAGGCTGTGCTCCACAAATTGGGAGTTACCGATTTTCTCTACGTGGCATCATTTTGATGTACTCTCGTTTCTTTTATTTGCATGTTCAGGGTGGGAATGATTTATCATAATTAGAGCCGCAGGAACTAATGATACATAACTGAAATATAGTTCATGGAAAAACATTTCTGTATTGCCTTAGCAATTAAAACGTATTACGAATCAGTATTAATTCAATTAGTATGTTTTGACTCTTGCACGAAAGGCAGGTATTTTCGGCACTCTCACTAATAGAGACATTCAAACATGTAAGAGTAATCATGAATACAGACTGAACGGAAAATAATATGGTTGAACTTAAGTATTTTAAAAAAGTTGTTTTAATTACTACATTCAGACACTAATAATTACATACAAAGTTATAGCCTTTGCTTGTCCTTTCAAGCTGATCCTCCCAATGTAAATTAAATACTTGTCTTCTATCATTATGTATAAAGTTTGAAATTAAAAAATCATCTGAATTAAAAGTAAAGGAAACTTCAGTTTGCAACCTCTGAAAATTAGCAGGTATTTCCATCATTTGTCCTCTAGCTCTCAGAGAAATGCTTTCATTAATGCCAGTGTTCAATACACCTTTATATGAATGGCAGGTGAATCAAACCTTCACCACACTAATTCAGTAGACTTCTACAGTAATTTAGTTTTCATGTTTTATTTTAAATCCCAACTTTTAGATTTTTTTACTTGGAAGGTAATTTTTTTCCTATTATCTGTTTTTATTTGCTTATAAATATTAGTTTCCATTTTACAGAAGTAATAAGTGAACATCAAGGAAAATTTCTAAAACATAGACAAGCACAGAGAAAAAGAATATTTTTAAGATTTTGTTTGATATAAAAAGTATAACATTTCTACTTTTAGGAATTTCCCTTATGTACTATATAGAAAATTTGAGCTTCTTGTATTCTATTTTTATAATATGAAATTGCATATTCATGTAATACTAAACTCATTAAAATATTTAAATGCTATTTGTAAACATCATAAATAATTGTAATCAAATGTTAGTATATCAGAGCCTTTGATTATTTAAAAAATTGCTGAGAGTAGTGATTCTGTGCTAATATGTGATAAATAATTAGAAAAAAGCATTTTTTAATCAGCAAAATATCTTAAATCTGCTGTAGCTTTGAAAAATAAGATTTTTGTACATCCAGTTTACTCCAGTAATGAGTTATCTCAATCATGCTTTTGAACCCATATACATTAAATATGTAAAATTGTTCAGTGAAAGAGGAGACTTTAACTGGAATAATTGGACACCATAAGCCTGCAAAATGGATCTTAACCTAATTCATTATATAAAAATGAATTTATGGTTTATTGTAGGTCCAAATATCAAATATATGCCTAAAAGTATTTGGGAAGAAAGTAGAGAAAATCTTTATCATTTAGATTTATATGGTCATTTCATAAGCACAATAACAAAACTGAGGTACAAATTGGATAAATTAGATCACTTCTAGGCCTTTTGGCTAGGATTAAGTATAGTATCTGTTCTTAGATTATATTCCATGAAAAGGAAAAAATAAGTTGTTAATGAACACATTAATCTCCTGAAGGAAATATTTGTAAATCCAGTGTCTATCGAAGAATTTGTATACCATAAAATATAAAAATCTTTCTAAACTGAATAGTAATATAGTAAACAATCCCATTAGAAAATACTGAAAAATGGGCCCAGTGCCGTGGCCTAGCAGCTAACATCCTCAACTTGACCGGGCCAGGATCCCATGTGGACACCAGTTATAATCCCAGAGGTCCCGCTTCCCATCAGCTCCTTGCTTGTGGCCTGGGAAAGCAGTCAAGGATGGCCCAAAGCCTTGGGACCCTGTACCCATGTGGCAGACCCAGAAGAAGCTCCTGGCTCCTGGCTTTGGTTCGGCACAGCACTGGCTGTTGTGGTCACTTGGGGAGTGAATTATCGGATAGAAGATCGTTCGCTCTGTCCCTCTGTTATTTGACTTGCAATAAAAATAAATACACCTTAAAAAAAGAAAATAGTGGAAAGACTTAAGTATTTCACAGGTAGCAAATATGCACATGAGATGATGTTCAACAATTATGGCAATGATAATTAAAGCCATATGGTGATGCTTCAAAACCTAGCAGAACAGACAAGACGAAGATAATATCAGAGTTTCTTCTGTAATTTGCTGTTGGTACAGTTAACTCTGAAAACCATTCTGGCTATTAATTTAAAGAAAGTGAGCATTCAGTTCACATACAGCATTTCTACTCATGGGGAGGTGTAGGGAGTCTTCATTGGAACAGTTTCTTTCCAAAGCTGAACATTCCGTACCACATACAACATTTATATTCTTGGGGATTTAAATGGTGGCTTCTTCAAAAAGTTCATAGAAAATGTGTACTAGAATAAAACTATACATGGATTTCAAATGTTGCATTATGAAAAAAAAAAACTCAATTGTCCAATTCCAGTGTTCCATGAATAATCATAGCAATGATATGTATAATAGCCCAAACATGGAAAGAACCAAATGAACTTCAGTGAATGAATAGCTAAATACAGGGCTGTCTTTCTTTTTTTTTTAAAGATTTATTTTTATTATTTTTATTGGAAAGGCGGATATACAGAGAGGAGAGACAGAGAGGAAGATCTTCCGTCTGATGATTCACTCCCCAAGTGGGTGCAACGGGCCGATACTATACCAATCCAAAGCCAGGAGCCTCTTCCGGGTCTCCCACGCGGGTGCAGGTTCCCAAAGCTTTGGGCCATCCTCTGCTGCTTTCCCGGGCCACAGGCAGGGAGCTGGAAGCGGGGCTGTCAGGATAGAACCAGCGCCCATATGGGATCCCGGGCGTGCAAGGCGAGGACCTTAACCACTGCGCCACCGCGCCGGGCCCAGGGTTGTCTTTCTATGACAGTATTACTCAGGCAATAAAAAGGAACAAACTATTGCTATGGTAAAACTTGAATAGGTCTTAAAAGCATATGCTGAATAAAAGGAACTATGATCAAGCAGTTGCGTAGTGTACATGTAAGACAGTGCAACAGTCTGAGAAGTGGAGTGGTGTGGGAAATAGAGGACAACTGTTGCTTTAAAAAGGCAACATGAGGAAATTCCTCTACGGTCAAGAAACAGCTCCTCATTGGGTGGTGATGGTGGTTACTAGGATCTGTATATGTTAAAATGTTCAATTCAAACACTGAGACATTAGTTAATCACAAGTGCTTGTAAATCAACACTTGTTTTCTTGGATGATAGCTGATTTTATTGTTGTTGCTACTTTTTTAGGTTTTTTTTTTTTTTTGCTTATTTACTGTTACCATGTAAAGTGTACAGCATTTAAAAACATTCTGAAATAATTTTAAAGTAAATGGAAAAAATATGCTTGTCAAACTGCAGCAAGATTCCTATTAAGAAAATTGCACAGCAATGATATTCACAAATATATAGCATGAGCACATCTTCCTGGAATGTCAGACCTGATGAAACAGTTGGGATAGTCAGTATCTGGGAAGGAGGATGTGTTTATTGTACAGTAGAATGTGAAATCCGTATATATTTTTGACACATGACAGATCATTATGATGGAAAGCCTTGCTTCTAATGCATGCTTTAGGACCACTCCTAGCCTCCTGGGCTGTGTTGAGTGTGATTCTTTGTATTGCTTCTTAGGTAACAAAGTATATAAGCACTCACTTCCACAAAAACACAGAGTGCCTGAAAATGTCTTAAATGCTAGATTTCTTTGATTTGTACCTGACATTTGGTATGTGTTGATATTGTAATAGTATCCTCTGTATCAGAGGAAGTGAAGAGTGTAGACCCAAATTAATAGGTAACTAGGAAAGCAAAAAGAGAATAAAAGTAAAAACTGTAGACATTGTAAAGTTCATCCCACCAACATTGCTTTCACCTAACTGCCTGATTAGGTGAATTCTGACTCAATATCTTCCCCACCCCTCTCTCTGGTCCTGCTAAAGCCTCAGGGAAGTCCTCCTTTCATAGCTGTTTGGAATTCTCAGGATGCCTATGAGTAAGGATCATTTCAAGTCATGTGGTACTCAAAGTCCTTGACCCTGCTGGTTGCCAATTTTCTAAGGAAATTCTTGTTTAAAATCTAATGCAAATCAGTCATTGCTTCAAGTGTCTTATGGTCTAGCTTTGGGCCTGATGTTTGTTTTCTCAGCTCTTGCTCCTTAAGAAAACCGTTCTAAGCACAGGCACCAATACAGCTTACAAAGTGATAAGGTCTATTTAGAAAATGAAGCAACTAAATCCTTATGTTACACATGCCAGGATCAAATAGGGGTGCCTTTTCTACAACATCACTCCATGCACTCCAGGAATAAAAAAAACTATAAAACTAACAGCCTAGGCCTGGCACAGTGGATCAGTGACTAAATTTCTGCCTTGGAAGTGCCAGGATCCCATATAGGTGCTGGTTCATGTCCCAGCTGCTCCACCTCCCATTCAGCTCTCTGCCTGTGGCCTGTGAGGGCAGTAGAGGATGGACCCAAACCTTGGCATCCTGAATGCACATAGGAAACCCAAAGGAAGCCCTGGCTCATGACTTTGGATCATTTCGGCTCCACGTGCTGTGGCCACTTTGGGAGTGAACCATTGGAAGGAAGATCTTTATATCTCCTTCTCTCTGTAAATCTGCATTTCCAAAGAAAAATAAATCTTAAGAAATAAGGAAAGGTAAAAGCTCAATTATGAGCCATGTGATAGAAGGAGACAGGTAATATTATATCGACAGAGAGAGAGCGAGCATGCAATAGCACATACCTCCCATTTCCAAGGCTTCTTAGGAAACTCAAAAGGGGAGTGGTTAGGTGAGGCTGCCCTCTGGTCGCAGGAGAGAGCAAGTATGGTAGATAAGGTCAAATAGGGTAGGGGTAGATATGGCTTCCAAGTTCTGACACTTTACCCTCTAGCTACCTGCACAGCCCATCTCATTGTCATTACAAAGTCATCATTCCTTGTAAAGAAAACTCTATGTTGTAGACTCCATAATTTTCTCTTCTACTAGATGAGTAAGCAAGCACAGAGTTCAGGTATGTAATTTTAGATTGATAAACTCACAAGTTGTTGAGCTAAGCTTCTTCTGTAGTGCTGTTTTTGCAGATAAATTCTATAACTGCTCCTTGATTGATAAACAAATTAGGCAGTGTTTGTTTCCTGTTTGTGCCACAATTTATCTCTGCATTTCTCCTTTAAAATGAATCAGAAAATGAGATGTGATGTTTGTTCACTCATGCTATCTGTCATGCTTCTTTGTCTTCATTTCTCAAGAGGATTAAGCTCTAAGGAAATCTGTCTTACACTCTTAAATTTTTAAGAATAGTTAACATATTTATGTGTCCACAACGTTCCTCCACAAGGACAGCTATTCCGTGCCCAGACTGAACTTCACAGAAAAACAGGAACAGAACCCTGCAGCCCAATGGGAAGCCCACAACCACATCTTCCAATCTTCAGATCTGAAATATAAGTCAGCATTACATGCTTGATAATTTTCGCAATGTTACCGTGCTCCAGTACTATGTCCTCTTTCCTTGATGAACTACTAAGATGGTAAAATATATGAGATCATATCTAACTAATGTTTTCATTTCTATTACTTTTTTCACATATGTACAATCTTAGGCTTAACCCATGGAGAGGATGTCTGCTCCTGTATGCTTTCTTGGAGCAAAGATGATATCCTTCAGAATGTCTTTAAGGCAGCTGTGTGAATTTTTAAAAATTATGCGTAGATCAAAGGATGTGGCAAGGCCTGACATGATTACATCTTGAAAGTTCATTAACAGGATCCTTCGAGTACATCACAGTTTTAATATGCACACTTGAGAATTGACTAGTATTCAATTTAGTATAATTTCTTGCATATGATATATATTTCTCATTTGATGTATTTTGGAACTTAAGAGTAGGTCAACACTGAAATCTATAAGAAGAAAAGCCAAAAGGGCTATTATCAGCTCCCTCAAGTTGCCTTTGCAGTAGACTTTGCCATGTAGTTGTTTTAAATATCTTTTTCTTTTACATGTGAATGTACTTTATGCTCCCCCTAGATTGACATTCTACAGATCTGTCCCTTAAAAGTCTCTCCTTTATCCTTAAGGAATTGCTGATTGGCCTGGATTATTCTTATTCTGAAAGGTGTCTTTCTTTGAAAACACAGTCTGTGTAACAGCTGCTGTTATTTTCTATTGCATCAGGGTTCTTTCTGTTTAATCACCTGTGTTTCAAAATATAAGTATTTGCCTTCAGTTGTTAAATCACAAAGACATGGACATAATGTCTGCCTAAGTTGATTGCTCTTCTTTCTATATGACTCATGACTTGTTAGAAAGCTTTATTGTAATGTTTCCTGTGGATGTGCCTCCATTTTCCACTGACTGATTTTTTGAAGAGACCAGCTGGATTCTGATCAGTAAAGCTGCTCAAATTAAAGTTAAGTGTCTGTGAATCATCACACATACATGTCCCTGTTGAATCAGCTAACTTGAAACTTTCAGGGGTGAGGACTTGGACCTCATCCCCATTTTCCCTTTCTGATTATTCTTTGTTTACATCTCAGAATGAGAAAACAGCTTATAGAAATCATTGACTTGTTACCCCAGCCTCTGGCCAGCAATGCTTTAACATCTTACATCATGAATTTTCTTGGACTAAAGTCTTACAAATTTCCCTTAAGAACTCACTTAAGGATTGAAATATTTCTTCAGGCATGAGTCAATTTTTTTTTTATTATTATATAAGGTTCTTGTTTTAGTCAAACTCCATTCAATTCCTTTTGTTTTAGTCCCTTTTGACTATTAAAAAAAAGAAATCAAAATTTTACTATTACTCATCTTTAACTTCAAGTCAAATATTGTCAAAACTTTTCCCAACTTTTTTCCTATCAGCATTCAATTTTTTTTTATTGCATTTCAGTTGGGTCAACTTCTAGAGTTGAAAAGACCCCATGGTCTGATAACTTGAAAAGAGCCCTTATAAGAAATCTCCATAAAAAAACAAAAGCAAAAACAGTCCTTTGAATCCATTGGTGAATTGGTATGAATATTTGTTTACTTCCAAAATAGCCTTTGGAGGAGTGTGTTGAAGCTAGGTCTGCTACTTAAGATTCCTAAGCTTAGGGCCCAGTGGCTAATCCTCAGCCGGTCCCAGTTGTTCCACTTCCCATCTAACTTCCCGCTTATGGCCTGGATAAGCAGTCTAGGGTGGCCTAAATTCTTGGAGCCCCACACCCATGTGGGAGACCAGGAAGAAGCTCCCGATCCTTGGCTTCTAGCTCCTGGCTTTGGACCTTCTCAGCACTGATTTATCTGTCAAAAAGCTAAGGAAAGAAAAGGTGACATGTCCATATTGTGACTCTGAGGCTTATATTATCTCAATATCAAATAAGCACTAGGACATGTTGTCACTTATATTATGTTTAAGATTTATTTTATTATCCTTCATGCAAGTCTGCTAGAATTTCAATATTTAAATCATATTTATAGGATTCTATAAAGCCATCACTTCTGATATGCACTAGCATTTTTAAGAAATATCTTATCAGTAGTGAATGTCTACATTATTAATACAACTGTGTTTGGGGATTATTTTATATGTTCCCCAACCCCCCCCAAAACACCTCTCAACTATCATATTATTGCTTGGATTATACTTCAGAGGGAGCCAACCAATCAATAGTAATTCTCTAAGAGGTGCTTACTTTGTGCAGGGTTCTGTTTTAAATCATGTTTTAGAACTGAATGGAAAATGTCATCACAGAGTCTTCAATGTTTAAAAATGTGTAATGGAATATCTTCTAGATCTTTCCCAAAATAACTGCACATAGCAGTCTATAATATTTACTATCATATTTTATTTTGTAAATTATGATCATTTATGGATTTTCATAAGCTTTGATTGGGTATAGATGATATTTTGAAATATACATATATGATAAAATGAGTAAATTGAGCTAATATGCATTGTCTTAAAACATCTTTTTTTGTGTTGAAGACAATTGAAATGTACTTTCTCTGTGTTTTTTTTAAGACTGCACTTTACTGTGATCCTTTACATGTGTTGCTCTCCGTGTGAGAGCCTTCAAATGCACATGTGTAAGAGTTCAGAAGGCTTGAGAGACATGAGTGGGACCCTGCTTCTGAAGGAGCACGCTGTGTATTCACTGAACTCGCTCTTCTTTCCCCATCTGTGCTTCCATGAGTTGTGGTACATGGCCCATTAACGGCAGTTATTGGCCCATTTATTGACTGTTGACCATGACAAAATTCTTTCTGTTGATACATGATTTGTGCATTAACATCACACCTAAGTAAAAATAGCTGTCAGAACGTATTATCAGAAAAAGGTAAAATAAACCAATGATATTATTACTGTATGAAGTCCATATCGAAATGTGCATCAACATAGGACAATAATGACAGAAGCAAATGCGGTCATTTCTTTTTTTTGAGAGGAAACAAACAAAATTCAGAGGGAAAAACTGGTAGTTTGAATGCACATGAAATTGTGGCCTGTACTCATTAAACTCTGGAACAAAGAATCCTCCAGTTTCCCTGAGGAAGAACTGCTGAACTGAACTTGAAATAGGTAAAAATGGATGAGATTTTCCATACTTTCCACACAATGAGCTCGTAAAAACAGTCCTGCCTCCCTCAAGCCTGGGAGAACTGTGTTACCTGTGGATCCTAAAATGCTGCTTTTCTTGGTTTTTGATGATTTCCTTGCCACAGGTGGGAAGCATACCAGGCTTATAGTTCCTTTGGGCTGCTATAGCAAAGTACCATGGTTTGGGTGACTTATAGATAATGGAAATGTGATATTTACAGTTCTAGAAGCTGCCAAGTCCAAGGATAAGGTGCAAGCACATTAACCCTCCATTCATCATAGACTGCATCCTCACATGGCAAAAAGGGTGAGCAAGCTTTTGGATGTCTTGTGTACAAGAACTAATCTAACTCAAGAATTTGTAGCCCTCAGGTTAATATACCACAGAGGCATTACTTTTTAGCATAAAAACTTTGGAAATCAAGTTTCAAGATAAGCTTCTTGGAAGGCCACAGACAATCAGACTATGGTGAGGCTGCTAGATGCAGGGTTGACTGCAGGCCCTAGCTTTGCACTAGCCGTTTTTCTAGTATTATCTGTGTGCCCTGTTCAAAACCATGCCATCAACAAACATGTATGTATTGTTCCATTTTCTTGTGACTATGATTGTCATGAATGCTGAGTCTTCCTCTGTTTTTATAGTGCAGAGGATGTGATTTAAGATCATAAAAACAAACTGCTTGTGTTTTAGTCCATCAATTACATGAAATCTCTTTGGGATTAGGCTTTTTAGCCTGGAGGCCAAATTACCAGTTAAGGTCCTTGCAGCTCACATCAGAGTTTCTGGGTTCAACACCTGTCTTTGTTTCCTCTAGCTTACTGTTAAGATGGACCCTAGGAGGCAATGTCAGGGGCTCAGGAAATGGTTTTCTGCCAGGTAAAGTAATATTTAATTCCTTGGCTCACCCTAATCATTGCTTCTTCTGAGAAGTGAGCAAGCATATAAGATCTCTTTGTCACTGCTTTCACTTCAACTTATCAACTAAAAAAAGAATCATTCTTGAGTATGTACTATGTGTTCAAACGTGCTCCCTGAGCTCATTGAACAGTACTCTTATGGAGGAACCAGGAAATAGTCATGCAGACAACAAGGTAATTATTAATGATGGTTTAAAAAGCTATATAAAAACAAACATGGGACCCTGAGCGATAGCATGGAAGCTGAAGTCCTCACTTTGAATGCACTGGGGATCCCATATGGGCACCGGTTCTGATCTCAGCTGCCCTGCTTCCCATCCAGCTCCTTGCTTGTGGCCTGGGAAAGCAGTTGAGGATGGTCCAAAGCCTTGGAACTCTGCACCTGTGTGGGAAACCCAGAAGAAGCTCCTGGCTCTGGGCTCCTGGCTTTGGATCAGCTCAGCTCTTGCCTTTGCGGCTGCTTGGGGAGTGAATCATCAGACAAAAGATCCTCCTCTCTGTCTCTCCACCTTTCTGTATATCTGCCTTTTCAATAAATCTTAAAAAAAAAAGGATGCAATGAGATAGAATGGCAAGTTTTTATAGATAAGAATGTGAAAGAAAGTGAGATTTAAGTGAAAATTAGGGATACTTAGTAGAACCAGGTTAAAGACTAAGCAAGTTTGCATCAGAACTGAATGCTCTGTTTTGTTTTTTGGGGTTTTTTTGGTTTTTTTTTTTTTTTTTTTTTGCAGCATTACTAAAATAGATCCCATGTGTATTATAAAAGGAAACTTTGGGAAACTCCCTGGAAAGATGTAAAATGGCAAGGATGACTTTATTCTGGTTTTATAGGGTAAAGATATTGAACTCAACTTTATTAAAATGAAAGAGGGGGAAATTCTAGAAGATATCAACTGAGATTTCAGTTTGCTTTGGGCCTTTTGCATTTACCAACTGGTAGTTTATTGAAGTGCGGCTCCAACGCTTACACAGAGACTAGGACATTGGATCCCTGTTTGCTATTGTTATTTTCTTTTTTTTTTTTTATTGCTATTAACATTGTATTATGTGATACAGTTTTATAGGCAAAGGGAACTGCCCCCACCCCTCCCACAACCCTCCCCTCAAAGTGGATTCCTCCACTTTACTGCATAACCAGAGTTCAAGTTCAGTTGAGATTCCTTCATTGCAAAGAGAAAGCTTCCAGATCCTGAAATCTTTGCCCAGAGGTATGACTGACAAGAGACTGGGGGAAGATTTACATCTCAAAGGGGCAGAGGAAAGTTGCAGAATCAAATTCCCTAACACAGATGCTCTGGGAGACGGAAGTCAGGAGCCTACAGTCAGGAAGAAATCTGTCAGTTTTATCAAACGGAGATGAAAACTAAGGCTGTGTTAGTCAATGACAGAAAGTAATTGGAAAAGAAGAGTGTGTGAAAGAGAGAATTAAAGGAGAGTAAGTGTGAGAGATAAAGAGGGACTTTTGACAGAAGAGAGAGACTTGTGAAATTCCATTTGCCATTGTATAGCCATACTTAGTATAGTCAGCTATGCTGACTCTGGCGCTATTTAAGAGTCAGTACTGAAACCTAAGTGGAAAGCAGGTTTTGTGCAGTGAAGGTTGTAAAATTCAGGGAAAGGTGTGGCTATGTATTAACAAGAGAAATGAATACTTGCTAATGCACAATTAGGGGATTAGGGAGTAGCAAAATTAGTAATAGATAAAGACTCATGGACGCAATGGGCTTTAAATGTTAGCCTTCTTTGCTTCAAGGTTAATCTGTTTCTCTCTTTACTGGCCACACCGATGGAACAGGTTGCTTTTAGGCTGGTATCTTTTCCTCATATAATGCATTGATGCTTTTGTTTATAAATGCTGGTAGCTCTCCATAAGAATTTTCAAAACAAATTGTTTTCCAATTTTCTGTGAAAAACATTTACATTGTTCATTCCTGTGGTTTGCTTCTTTAACCTACCTGCCTACTTTTATCAGCTTTTTGTATTTTGGGGGCAACTTTTCAATTTTTTAATCACACCATGCATTAGTTCTATCAACCTGTTTGCAAATTTTCCATCTGATTATTCCTTTTCACCCTCTGTTCTGGTGCATGATACTGTTAGCTTTCTGCTTTATAAAGGAGAAACTGGTGATTAATCGTGACTGGTTTCTGTCCTGTGCCCATTGTCATGCCAGTATTCTCTGAAAGCACATTTGCTTTGATGCTATACTCGCGAGCTATTTACAGCTTATTTCAAGACTTCTTTGGCTCTTTGCAGACTCACTTTTTATGTTCTTTTATCAGAGTAAATATAGTTACATCAAAAGACATGGAACTTGCTGATAGGTATAAGAAATATTGGTAATGCTGGATAATGATGGGCCCACAGAGAAATTTCTTGAAGATATTTTAAGAATATGAGAAAACAATCTAATCTTTCCTTACATGTATTGCATGCAAAACAATATAAGGCATGATAATACATATATCAAATTTTAATAAATTAGATTCCATCAGTATGTAAGTGGATGTTCCTGAATGAACACCTTTCTGGGTACTGTTTGAATGAGCTTTCTCTGTCACATATTCCACTGATGAGCATGTGAAGATCACAATATCTGTTTTTAAAAGCTCATCATTTGCCACAATATATGTGTATATAGGAATTTTTCCTCATGTGTTGCTAATAAAAAAAAAGAATTACTCAAAATGTGTGTCTCATGATAATCTGATTTCTTCCACTGATTGATTTCATAATAAGGAAATATTGGGCATATGAAACAAGCAATTAGTTATATTCTATATGTTATTTACTTTGAGAGAGAGAAAAAATATTCTGTTGCTAAAATATTGGAAAATCATCATGCTTTCCAGCGAGTCACCTGTGCCTCACACAACTATGGTTGAGCATTAAAGTTTGATTCAGATAGATGTGACTTTAAATTATGACAGAAGAGAATCGCCAGCATACAGATTCATTAATCTTTATTAAATTGAATGTCCTCATCTGTCAATAAATACAATACCTATTATATAGTTTTAAATAGATGCATTTTCTGGCATGGCAACCTAGTGGCTAAATCCTCGCCTTACAACCTCCAGGAACCCACATGGGTGCCAGTTTTTGTCCCCGATGCTCCACTTCCCATCCAGCTCCCTGCTTCTGACCTGGGAAAGCAGTCGAGGTGAGCCCAAAGCCTTAGGACTGAACCCGTATGGAGACCTGGAGGAGGCTCTGGGCTCCTGGCTTCAGATCAGCTCAGCTCTTTGGCCACTTAAGAGGAATGAACCATGCAGAAAGATTTTTCTGTTTCTCCTCAGTCGGTAAATCTATTTTTTCAATTAAAAAGTAAGTAAATATTTTTTTCTAATCAAAGGTGTATTTACTCATTTAAAGTGGAGAGAGAGAAAGAGAAAGAAGAGAGAAAACTGTCATCTGTATCTTCAGTCCCCAAATGGCCACAACAGCCAGGAGTGCACCTGGTCAGAACCAGGAGCCAGTCACACCTTCCCGGTCTCCCATATTCATTGCAAGGCCCAGGGATTTGGGATATCTCCCACTGATTTCACAGGTGCATTATCAAAGCTTGGATCAAAAAAGGAAGAACTGAGACTTGAATTAGCACTTTATTATGAGATGCTAGCATGGCAAGCAGCGGTTTAGCTTGCTTTGCCACAACAGCAGCCCCTATATAAGTTTCTTTGGAAATTATTTATATAATACATACAAAGTTACTTCAAGAAAGTTTATGGAAAAGTGAAAGATATGTATCTTGGTACATGTTCGGCAACTATGGAGTATGCAAACAACTTTACAACTGTCCTGGCATCTCGTGCTTCAGTGGGGTTGCTGTACATTGCATTCTTTTAAAACCCCAAATAAAGATACTAGGGAAAGATAAGAGATTAAATTTATCTTTTATATTTAGGAAAGACGTCCTTTAAGAAGATGCATTTGAGCTAATGTGTGCGTTATAACAAGGATTCATTTCGGACAAGAAAGGAGGATAAATACTCCAGGTGATTAAAAGAGTTTGTGTAGAGGCCCAAGACCACCTGGTGTGTCTAAAAATGAGGGAAATGCCCAGTGTTTCTCAAACTCAATGTTTGAAATATAGGATAATGTGAAACGAAATTAAAGAGGAGGCTTAGGTCAACTGAATAAGATATTGGGTTTATATCAAGTGCCAAGATAAGGTCTTGATATGATTACATTATGTTAATTGATTGCATTTAAAAATTAATTTCATTGTTGGACATGTCAAAAGCCATGCATCAGACATAAATCATTAGTGTTTTTCCCTGCAATGTGGCATTCCATTCCTTGTTCTAACATCCATTCCTTTAGGAATGCTGTATCTTTACTACTGTATGTCATTGGAAGGGTCCTTAACTTTCCTCAGTCCAGGACTAAATCTAAAATAATTGAGGATGTGATTTCAATTCTGAAATTCAGATGAGATTTGGAAATGTTTGTTGAGAATTTATCTTGAATGCCCAGATCCTAAAGTGTCTACTTCTTAGCCCTCCGCGTAGTCCTCAGCATGGCTCGCTTCGGTGTTTCTGATGTGTTTTCATTACTTATTCTTCAACTGCTCACAACTGAAGATCCTTCAAGATTACAGTGCACAGATCACTTAGAATACAGTCATACACATTCTGATTAGCAGTAGCGGAGTACTAGAACTCAGACTTTCTTTCAGTCTTTATCACATTCATTTTTGTGTGTTTTAAGTAGTTTTTGCCTGGCTACCAGCATTTACCCTGTATGTAACGTGTTTAACTTTTTGAATTATCTGAGAAGTTTGTTATGACAACATCTTTGCCTAATGTTTGGCTTATGAAGCAGAGCTTTGACTTCTTGATGCTTATATTTCAGCAGATCATTCCAGTATTATCTCAGGATTGTTATAAACACATGAAAGGGAATGTGTTCAACTCTGTTAAACATGTCTTTCACCAAAGTGAATGTTTTAGTGTGAGTGCTAGAGGATGTGCGTGAATGCAAATGCAGGTGTTTGCTAATTCTTAAAATAGTTTTAAGTAACAAAAATTAAAGCACCAATTCTCATTAACTTAAGAAATGTGATTAAATGAGGTATCACTTATACCATGAATTGGCAACTGCAAATCAAAATGTGTACAGTTATGATACTGTCATATAACCCATACTATAATTCTGTACTGTAAAACTCCCTTTGTTGCTTGAAACCAGCTAAAAATTACTCCCTGAGTGTCAGTGTCCTGCCATGATGAAACAGGGCTTTTTAACTTCAAGAAGTGAACAGAAGGCGAACAGATGTGTGGGAGAATTGGCAGGTAAACAAAACACCAGTCTTAGTCTGAATTCAGAGTCCTCTATTGAACAGCGTTTTTAAGAGGAGACTTTTTGAAGCTAATGAAGCTGCCATTCATGGACAGAGTTGTTGGGCTCTCCTCATTAAGCTGTGCTATTCAAAACTACCTCTGCTTTTTTTGTTTATGTGCCCTGTGCTGACAATTGTCTTCCCCAGTCCATCCCTAGAGGACATTGATAAACTCAACACCAAAAGGCATTTGGTTGTTTGACCAACTCATAAGTAAGTCATATGTTGGATAATTTGACTCCTCTAGGGCATAGGTGCAGCATACACATCTGGAAAAGTAATTATCTACTAAAATTGTCACCAATTATGTGTGCTAACTGCAGCACCATTCATAGTTTGTGCAGTTACACAGGTGTCTCATTAAGATTTAAATATTGGGATTGACAGAAACAATTATCATTTCCCTTAAATTTGCAAGAACATTCATTTTAGTAATTGAGGATTGGACTGGAGCTTGGGAATCTGAATGTTAACTTCTGGCTCGCACAATAATAAGATATCTGACTTCCAGTCAATTGCTTAGTCTCACTGCCTTCTTTAAAATGATGGAGCTATGCCACATGATACTCAAAAATGATAATTATTTTCCAATGCAAAACTATGATGACTGACGTGTGGAATTATTCCTGCCACCGCAAGAGCAGTATAGAATCTTTGTCACTCCAAAATTTGCCTCGAGTTCTGACATCATCAGTTTTCTTTTCTCATTTTTATTTACTAAAGACTGCTGTTCTGTTCTCTGTTTATGTAGTGTGGTCTTTTCCAACTGTGATATAACAAGAATCTTATAGTATGTCACATTTTCATTTTCATTTGATATAGTATATTTGAGATTCACCTGTTTCCACTGTCAAAACTTACTACCTCATATTGCTGAGTGTAGATTGTGGTATCAGAATAATAACTGCCTGCCCCACAGATAATCAACACCATAACTCTTATACTTACATATTTAAAGATTTGTATTTATTTATTTATTTATTTATTTATTTACTTATTTATTTATTTTTAAAAATCAGATCTACAGAGAGAAGGAAAGATATAAACAAAGATCCTGGGTCTGTTGGTTCACTCCCCAGGTGGACACAATGGCCAAGAGCCAAGAGCTTCTTCTAGGTCTCCCATGCAGGTGCGGGGTCCCAAAGCTTCGGGCTGTCCTTGACCATCCTCCTAGGCCATAATCAGGGAGATGAAAGGGAAGAAAAACACCCGGGACCTGAACTGGCACCTATATGGGATCCTGGCTTGAGCAAGGTGAGGACCCTTAACACTAGGCTACAGCGCTAGTTTCTGGACCTGCATATTTTATTTGAGATGGTAAGAGTAATTTTGCAGATATAATTATCCTGAATTCTCTGAGTGAGTCTGGTGTAACGGTTCAAGTCCCCCCAAGAGAGAATCTTTTCCATCTTTAGTAAAAAAAAAAAAGAGAGAAAAAGAGATAGAAGGAAATCAAGTGTCATATTCTATTGCTGACAGTTACAAGTAGTTTCCGCATGATTCAACCACTCTGAACTTGTTAATAAGAATCTCCAACATCAAAAATCATTGTGATTAGCTAACCCAAAGATTAAGGCATAATATACATCATACAGACATCAGTTTCCTTCCACAAAACAGAAATTTTGAGATGGAAAAGCAGCATGATATATGCTCATGAGTAAATCAATAATGTAAATAGAAATGAGCATGATTTTGATGTTTATGATCTGCACCCCGCTTTTTAAAGTGCTTATTTAAAATTCAACAAAATTATACAACTTATTAGTGCCCAAGAGAAATAATGAAATTAAAAGATTTTTTTTTTCTTTGCATCTGTTACATTTTGTAAGGTTAGAAATTCCTGAAGCTATTGTTATTCTGAAAGTTATTGTGGTTCCGTTTGTGACACAAATTAGTTGGATTGTAGCCTCATAATAACTCAGCGAACCTTGCAAGGAGGTGAGGAGACTAGTGGGGTAATACCTGTGTGATACCCAGATGCCTGTGTGGAACTCAGTTCATTATTGTGTGGTGGCAGTAGGTGTGTATTTCCTGCCAGTGGCCTTTTGATATGACTGGCTCTCCAGATGTCTCACGCTACCTCTTCCTCTCTCCTTGTTTTGATATTCATAGTTCAAAGGATGGAACTAGATTTTACTGGACTGCATTACTGAGGCTCCAAAAGTTGGCGGACAGAAGCGTGACTTAAATTAGCAGGGAGCCTTTGAACATTACTATCACTGGCATAGCTAGCTATTCTGGGACTGTAAATGCATTATACAGTATCCTATTTCTGCCATCGACCTACTTTTATGTGAATGAGAGCAGCATAATGGGGAGGAGGCAAATAAAATTAGTGCATGTTGCAAACATCTTTCTTTTAAAATTACATTCTGGTTTGGAATAATGACATGACATTTGAATCAAGTAACTTTCAGCACCACAGTGTTCAATTCACTTAACCGTAGAATGCTCATACCCGAAATCAGAGTTATTTCATCCAGATTAGCTCTACTTTTGCATATTTTGCTTTTAAATGATAATCTGGATGGCTTTACTAACAAAATTAAGCTACAAGTAACGCTTAATGTAAAGTAAAATATTTTCCTCTCACTTTACAAGATTGTTATCTCTTATTGTTATGGCTGCTTCATCCAGATTAGGGAGGAAGGTCCTTGTCAACAAAAACATTTGTATTTCTCCAAGCCAAGATAAATAAGCTAAAGTCAATCTGGAATTTTGATATTCTCAGATAAGCATCTCTCTCTCTTTTGATAAATATATGTGTGAATTCATACTGACAAGATGCATGGTCTGAATTCACATTTAAAATACATGCCTGAAGAATTGTTGAGCTGGAACAGGTGTTTGACTGAATGGTTAAGAGACCTTTATTCCACTGAGGAGTGCCTGGGTTCAACTCCCGCTCTAGCTTCTGACTCCATCCTTCCACCAGTGTAGACCCTGGCACGCAGTGGTGATAACTTGTAACTGGTTTCCTGAGGGACAGCTGGACTCTGTTTGTTTCTTCCTGTTTGTCAGTCAAATAAATATGTTTTTAAAGCAAAAAATAGCTGAGTTGAATCTGCAGAGTTCAAAACCTACATAACATTTTTTAATCATAGAAATGCAAAACAATATTTAAGCATGTTTTCTCAGAGTTTTACAATTTTGGGGAAACAGCATCTTCAGCAGATTATCCTGAGGAATACATGCTGTCATGGCATAGCTAACATCGTGTCTGAAACACAGTATACATGCAATTAATGTGAAGAAATGTTAAAATCAGTGAAAGAAAATCATCAGAGATCATTCTGGACCGGGGGAAATGGAACCAAAAATGGGTGGGGAATATGTAAGAATCCTCCTGTTACTTCCTGCTTATCTTTTAGATGTCTGATTAAATGTTTATCTGGAAAACCTTCCTTGATTTTTCAATGTGGATTATATATCCTTCTTCTTACCCTTTCATATATTGTCTGAGTGAGTGAGTGAGTCTCTGTGTATATGTGTGTGTCTGTGTGTGGGATGTGTATTCTATTTTGTTTGGATCGTTATAAGCACACAAAAAATGTGGGGTATGTGGTAGACTTCTGTATTATGGTTTTTCTACATGAATTTTTTCCAAGTTGAAATACCACTTTTTGATAACTTGCTTGACATTCTAATATACTCAGTTTTATATTGTGAATTTTTTTTTTGCCTAGCTCACTGTAGAATCATATCAAAGTAATAGAAATTTATAGTTTCTCAAATTAGATATATAATTCTTTATAGGCCACTTTCTACCTGTTTGCCCTAACTCTTTTATTCATCTTTAGTCTTCAAAAGAGAATCAATATCTATCTTATTAGTTTTTAATTCTCTTGACTTTTAACAACTTAGAAGCAATAGATTTTTAATTTTGACATAAATATTAAAATGTTGATGTCTTATTTATTCTGGCTCTCCATATGTGTTACAATGTATATGCATAAAAATTTTTATGTTTCTACTATTTTCAAAAATCTCTGTGTATATATATATAATACTTTAAAAATTACTTTTGTCTCTGACATTTAATGGATGCTTTAATATGCTAAATACTCCATAAATGATCAATCTGATCAATCTAAATATGTGTATACATGATAATCTTATAAAATGAGAAATATTACTATATATTATCATCTGTATTTACAGATGAAGAAGTTGAGACAAAGAAAGGTTTAGAAACTTGGCCAACAATCACATAGGTAAGTGGTGTAAGGAATACAAAATTTTTTTAAGTAATCAGATCATGCATAGATGAGCTCATGCTGTTTTATTAGTTAATCCTAGGGGTACTCTGAGCACTCTGAATACTTCACTGGGAAAACATTTGAGATGATCAGGATCATTAAGTAATCCCGGCAATACATGCTCAACCCATCTCATTAATTATTTTTCTTATATTTAAGCAACATGATTAATGTCCTTTTAAAATTATATTTTAAAAAGTTCATTTTCCTTCCAAAAGAAAATACATCTTGTCACATTCAGCAATAAGGTTAGGCAGAGAGTACAAACTCACATGTGAAAATTTGTCCTATGAAGAGGCACACTACATCAGGTCAACAGCATACCTCTCTGTTGATTCCTGTTTCTATCATCAGTGATTGTTTTTAGCTTATTAGAATTGCATAAATTAATCTGTTCTTTTGATGTTTTTAAATGTTTTAATCTTTGTCACCGTAAGTTAGATTTTAAATATTCTGTTACATGGGACAGCCAAAGATCAAAGGACTGAAGAACATGGATGTATGATGATCATGAGGAACAGCCCAGCTAGACAAAGTGTTTTGAAGAAACCACTTCATCTTTTAGGATATTTGTTTAGCTGTAAAAATAGAAGTCTTTTGAGTACAGAAAGCACTGAATTATTTCTTGAGCAAGTAATGGAAGGAGGAACGGAGGAGTGAGAATATGTGTCTCAATTCCTTTTCTACTCTAAAGTTCAATGACCCTGATGTCTATAACTTTGCCTAATTCCAAGTCAGGAAATTGAAGGATTCAGTGATCAACATTTTCTGCTTCCTTGAGCCCTGGATCCAGTTACCTTCAAGTACCGCAATTCATGCTACATCCATATTATAGGATTTAACAAGAATAAAAGCAGTTCTTTATGTTCACAGTGTTTGAAATCTTCTTGGCCTTCAGCATCTAATCTCTCTATTCATATGGTAAAGATTTTAAATGTCAGGTGTTTAATTGCACACACAAAGTCCCATCAAGGTGCTTGGTAAAGTGGATAGGTTTTATGGTTAGTATTCATTGACACTGCTTATATTTTCCTACTTTCAGTTTGCATCAGGAAAGTAGTTTGTTGCTTGACACAAATTTCATGGGAAACTTGAACCTGAGAAGTGACTTTCTTCAAAACATAAATTGAGATGGAATATGTTTCAAGGTGATTCTGAAAGTATCCAGACTTCGTGGTTAGACTCTCTTTAAGGGAATAGTTACAATGAGGGCCAGACTTCAGTTTCTTTTAATCATTACAGAGGAAATTATGATCATCCTTGAAGGTTTCCAAAGTTTAGGCTTTGACTTAACTGTAGACTGTAGAACCACGGCTTTTCAAAAACTTTCACACGTACACATATTCATATACATTGCCCTTTTGACAGATTTATTTTTCCACTAGGAACCAAAATAATTTTTCTGGCTCTTTCACAAATTGTGTCTAAGATCCTGATTGTATAAACAGAAGTCCAGACTCCCCATTATGAAATACTTCACTGAGTATTTTTGTGTTAAATTCATCCTCTTGAAGTGATTCAATTTCTTAGTTTAGTAAAGCTTCCAGATGTAATGATGTATTAGCCAAGGAAATAGATCCTCTCAGTTGTAATTACATGGTCTCATTAGGAAACCGTGCAGTAGGAAATCAGTGATGAACTCATTCAGCATAGCTTCTTCATCAGTCGTTGGAGCAGGTGTCAGGATTATTCTCTGTTGGTATTTTGCTTGGTACATGGGGTGTAAATTTATATGAAAAACTGAGATGGCGTATCTGTGTTAGATCCTATATGTTTTGTTGCTTTTTGAGGCAGTACATGTGATAAGTAGCTTCCTTTCAATCATTAAAAGCAAAAAACCTTAGCTCTTTTTTTGAGATACAGCAGATCTCTTACTAAATGAACAGATAGGGAGTGATTCCTTCTATTGTGGAATTTCCTATGGGAGCAGAATAATGTAAGCAATTATTTCAAATGGAAACAGTAACTTTAATAGGCCACTCATGAGTTTATTTCATATTAACATGCACTAATAAAACTATTAAACAATCTGAAAATGATGGTAATTGCATTCTGTCCTTTGTTGAGGCAGAAATGCATTTCTGGTGAAACAGAGAGAGGAACTTATTTGAGATAACCTAATGATATTATAAATATTACAAGCCACAAGTCAGCCCCAAAACTATCGCACTGCACAGCACCAACATTCTCTTATTAACCTCCTCTGTAAAATTATTGCTCATTTCAAAATTTAATTCACAATCATGCACTTTAATTTTTCTCTTTAGAATTTGTCATTTAATTTTCAAAAAGCGTTTCTTCCTTTTCTTAAACTACACTCTAACATTCACTTTTCCTTTAAACTGTGTGGAAATAATTCACAACCTAAAATATTAAAAAAAATGTATGCAAATGGTCATGAGTTTATATCAAAATTCTATTTCAGAGGACTAAGCTATGATATCCAGCTAAGGAACACAGATTCCGGACTATCACTAGTGAGTAATAATTGTTTTCAGCAGGGACCTGTGAGTAGAGTTCATTTGAAATTGCAACATCTTACTACTATTGTCGGTTTCTTTTGAGACACAGGATGTGTATCTCAAAAAAAATTCTTTTCCTGATTACATTTGGTACACATTTTCCTTGTAGATTACTGCAAATCAATTGCTATCTTCAAAGATATGGTCAGATGAGATTTTATACCTACATCCCATCTGCTTTTAAAATCAGCTTCATTTAACTATGATTGACACATTCTAAAGTGTAGATACTTAAAGTGTGCAATTTTTTCATCTGTTAATGTATCATGTACCCGTGAAACCATCCAAGTCAAGGTAATGAATATATTTATTAACACATCAAGTGGTGTTGGATGCTTTTGAAAGTTTTTCGTACTCTCTCCAATCTTAGGCAAAGAGTGAGCTCATTTTGCCAAAATAATTAATTTGAATTTTTTTTCTCTAGAGATTTCAATAAATATAGTTAAAAAGACCTTTGCTTGACAAAGATATAAAACATAGTTTGAGTAAGCAATATTAGCGGCCATATTGTTTCATACAGACATTTTCATTTTGGCTTTGCTTCTCAATTCTTTTTCCTCTAGTTTTAGGCTCTCACATATAAGGGAAAACATCTGCCTGGCTTATTTGCTTCAATATATTGTCCTCCAGATGCAAACATTTTTATGCAAATGGTATATTTTCATTGTTGTAATGGCTGAATAATATTCCATGTGTATGTATGTCTATAAACCACATTTTCATCGTTCATTTTATAATGGACACTTTGAGTGACAAGATGTTTTGACTTTGTCATATATACCTATGAGGACTGTAGAATCATAAGGCATATCTACTTTCATTTTTTAAAGATTTATTTATTTTTATTGGAAAGTCAAATATACAGAAAGGTGGAGAGACAGGAAGATTTTCTGTCTGACGATTCACTCCCCAAGTGACTGAAATGATGCAAAGCCAGAAACCAGGAGCATCTTCCGGGTCTCCCATTCAAATGTAAGGTCCCAAGGCTTTGGGTCACGCTCGACTGCCTTCCTAGGCTACAAGAAGGGAACTGGATAGAATGTGTGGATGTCAGATTAGAATTGACATCCATAGGCTACTGATCTGGGCCCAGGCACATTTCCTTTTTTTTTAATCTGCAAGCTGTGCCACAGTGGCTGCATAGTGTATATTCCCATCCACAGCATGTGAGTGTTCCCTTTTCTTCACCTTGTTGCTAAGACTAGTTACTCTGTCTGCTGGATAATAGCCACTCAGAGGTGGTAGCTAATTTTTTTATTTACACTTATTGACTTAATCATGTATGGGTTCAGATTTATATATTCATATAAACACTTTTTGAAACATGATGATGCTTTTCACCCTTACATCCACCTCCTACTTTTGCTTCCACACTCTCTCTCCCCCCCTTTTTATATATATTTTTGGAATGTTTTTATCTGGATTTGCATTTCTAATGACTAGTGATGGTATGCATTTTCTCAATGCATTTGTTGGCCATTTATATTTCTTCTTTTGAAAAGTGCTATTATAGTGCTTTGTGCATTTCCTAAGTGATTGTTTTACCTATTTTCTGTATAATAGAGATGATGCAATGGGTTGCTTTTTGAAGTTTGTCTTTTGTTTTGGCTATCCAGAAACCAACACATTCCTCTTCCTATTGATTCCCTGATGTTTATTAGAAAAACAGGATGCAAGTTGCTGTAGAGAATAACCTTGTACAGAGGGAAGGTCTTCTCTGCTGATGCCTGGGAATAAAAGCTCCTGGATGTGTCTGAAACACCACCAATTTCTCCTAAAGATGAAAACTTGAAAGAGTGAAAAAAAGATTTTAGGACATAAGTATGTAAATTGTTTCTCAGTGTAGTAAAAAAATGAAATGTGGTGGTCAGTGGAGGGGAAACAATAGAAATACATAGAAATGGTTAACCTGGGGTTATTCTTGAAGTGCAAAAGTGTTAATCGATAGGACAGAAAACATGTAGAGCACAGTTTATGGAATGGCACCATTGTGTAGCAGACTAGGCGTCATCATCCCACAAAGGCCTGACTGCTCTACTTCTAATCCTGCTTATGATCTGGGGAAAGAGTAGAGCATGGCTGAAGTCCTTGGCACCCTGCACTCATGTGGGAGACCTGGAAGAAGCTCAAGGCTCCTGGCTGCAGGTCGGCTCACCTCTGGCTATTATGGCCATTGGACAATGATCCAGTACATAGAAGATCTCTCTTTGTGTCTTCCCTCTTTCTGTAAAATCTGCCATCCAAATAAAAAAAATTAGCATTTATTATCCCAGGAAGTATGTTTTTTAAGCAGTCAAGTTATAACAAATTTGAAGCACAGTTCTCGTGTTTCAACCTTGCAATCTATTATTCTTTTGGACCTGAGTCTACACAGTCATGGAGTGAAAGCAATACACGTCTTCCAGGTTTGTGGTAGAGATTGAAGGATGACGGAAATGAGACACATCTAGCACGCCTGACACGTTATCAGGGGTCACTTTCAAATAATTGTAATTTTGTCATCTTTCCCCTTTTACAATACTATATAACCCATTGAAACCTACTGCTACCCTCCTGCTGCAGGAGATGTAAGTCTGTAAGTCCCAAACATACTAACTGTATCCAGCTGTAAAGTTATAGTGCTGTCAAAATCATATAGTTGTACTTCACTGTTTACCTTCTCATGAAATATAAGCCACGAGGAGACCACGCCATGAGGGCACAAGTCACAAAACCTCTCAGGAAGATTCTGTGTACCTTGAATGTTAAATTAAGTTCTTAAATAACCCATGGAAAAATTCTGATCACTTCAGATATTTGAAAGGCTTTTTTATTTGCTTTTTTTTAAAAAAGATTTGATGCACTAATAGAAGAACCATTTTCCAAAATATGTCAACTCACTTGAAATTAAAGAAAAATAAATGTTAGAAACAATTACAGAAAAATACTGAGAAATTTGAAAATCAAGCCTTAGTTTAAATGTTTTGAAATATATATATATATGTGTGTGTGTGTATGAGATTTTTGGTTTTTTGTTTGGTTTTTTAGAAGTCAGATTTTACAGAAAGAGTAGAAAGGTCTTCCGTCTACTGGTTCACTTCCCAAATGGCCACAATGACTGAAGCTGTGCTGACCTAAAGCTAGGATCCAGAAGCTTCCTTCAGATCTTCCATGTGGGTGAAAGATCTCAAGGACTTGGGCTGTCCTTTGCTGCTTTCCCAGGACATATGCAGAGAGCTGGATCAGAAGTGGGGCAGCTGGACCAAGAACCAGTGCCCATAGGAGATATTGCATCACAGGGCAGAGGATTAGCCAGCTGTCCCAACACTGCCCCTATAAAAGTATTTTCTAAACATTGGTGAGCTGAAGTGCAGTCTGGGGAGCTATCTTTCTCATAATCTTAAAGTTTGTTTCAAAAATGCTGATTAATTCTGGGACACTGCCCAACAACTCATTATTAACCACACTGTGTTAATTTTGATGAGCTAAACCAGAAATTGTTGGTTTTCCTCATTAAAAAGGATTCTTACGGGGCAGTTTTTATCTGCTGTGAATTTTGCCTAAAAGCAGGGAATTTGAATCTACATCTAAATAGCAGAGAGCGATGACTTCTTAGTTGTGCTACTCATGATTTAATATAATCACACTCTTTGCCACAATATATCAACATATTTGTTTCCTTAGATCTACATTTGGGGAGGGGTGGGGAATAAATGAAGATAGAAAAAGAAGATTCAGTGCCTGGTGCAATAGTGCAGTGGTTAAAGTCCTCGCCTTACATGCACCAGGATCCCATATGGTCGCCAGTTCTAATCCCGGCGGTCCTGCTTCCCATCCAGCTCCCTGCTTGTAGCCTGGGAAAGCAATTGAGGACAGCCCAAAGCCTTGGGACCCTGCACCCATGTGGGAGACCAGGAAGAGCTCCTGTCTCGTGGCTTTGGATTGACTCAGCTCCAGCCATTGTGTTCACTTGGGGAGTGAACCAGCAGACAGAAGATCTTCCTCTCTGTCTCTCTTTCTCTCCTTATAACTGCCTTTCCATTAAAAATAGATAATCTTTAAAAAAAAAAAGGAGATTCAGAAAGAATGAAAGAGGAAGAAAAGAAATTATCTGTTACTTTTCAAAAATTAAGCTTATTTAGAATCATGTAGTGAGGGCCCAGCGTGGTGGCCTAGCAGCTAAAGTCCTTACCTTGGCATATGGGCACCAGTTATAGTCTCGGCAGCTTCACTTCCCATCCAGCTCCCTACTTGTGGTCTGGGAAAGCAGTCAAGGATGGACCCTGCACACCCATGTGGGAGACCTAGAGGGGTTTCTTGGATCCTGCCTTTGGATTGGCACAGCTCCGACCGTTGCGGTCACTTGGGGAGTGAACCATTGGACAGAAGATCTTCCCCTCTGTCTCTCCTCCTTTCTGTATATCTGACTTTGCAATAAAAAAAATATTTAAAAATATCATGTACTGAGAAATTCTGTTGTTGATTTATCTAACATCTTTCTGAAACAAGAACCTACTCAAAGCATACTGTTCGTTTGTTTGTTTTTTTTTTTTCCAATCAAGTGAATTGGAAATCTATAAGCTTGTTTGGATGCCAGGCTGAATGAGCTGTATAAAAAAATTGGTGTATTTGACAGACAGGCGTGTCATGAGCTTTGGTACTCATTCAAATCCTACTGTGGTCAGCATGACCTATGACACTGAGGTCTTCATCTGTCCACTGACCAAACCTCTGAGATCTACTCTGTTATATTCTAGAATTACTTGATATTACAGTGCTAACAGCCAAGTCCATTGGAATCCTAGCTCCATTTTTAAAATCTCCTTGTCCATGGACAAGTAACTTGACCTTCTGATCCTTATTTTCATTATAATAAAGTGACATTGTTACAGCATTTGCTGCACGAAGTTTTTTCATAAAATTAAGTGAAAAACTTTGTATCAAACAGATAATGACTTGCACTTAAAAGTATCTGTGATTGTTGAGGATGTCTGCCTGCTAGCAAAGGATCAGTAACCTTTACAGAGTGAATAAAGAAAAAGGAAAATAATTTGGAAGAAAAAAAATTTTGACTAAAAATGGTTAAGGCATTTTATTTTCCAAAATTTGCTGATTAGAAAAGAACAGACCCAAAACTCCTAAGAAAGGAAGTCTCATAAATTTGATCACTGTAAATCTACCTTTCATTGCACTTTAGGGTTATATTTTGGTGATTGGGAAATGAAGGACACAGCGTTAAACTTACAAAACCCACAAAGAAGTCGTTTAGGAAATGTACTGACCTCATAGAATCCTGAGCATATTTTTAGGTCCATTGGCTATTCAAATCTGTGCCCATGCCTGCCTCCACTGCGAGTATGAAACACATCATGGAGATACCATTTAAAGAACAATGTGTCAGCAAGTGGAAATCAATAGCCTGTACAATGAATCCCCAAGTGCTGAGGGAGGAGATCCTTTGGAAAGTTCTTCAAATAAATTAGTTAGACTAAAAGGGTAGCAGTGGTATACCTGAGGAAAGGCAAAAACTACACAGCTCAATCTCAAACCACTTAAGGTGAGACCAGAAGCAAAAGAAACAGCTGGGTGTCTGGGTATGTGCCAGCACTTAAAAAATCCATGGCAAGTTGAATTAAATAAGTGCAGTATGGTACCAGGGAAAATTCAAATCCTTCAGCTGTATTTCATATGCACATTTCCCATGAGCTTTTGAAGACCACCAATATGTTTGAATGTATTCTCTGTTTTTCAAATTTTACCTTGGTATTATTTAAATCATGAGAAAATATGTGTGTGTAAGGTTTTACTTATGTTAGTTTGAAAGGTAGAGTTACAGAGTGAAGGAGAGACAGAAAGAGATCTTCTGACTGCTGGTACACTCCCCAGAGAACCACGGGGTTTGAAACTGAGCCGACATAAAGCAAGGAGCTTCTTTCCAAGTTTCTCACATGGGTATAGGGACTTGAGCAATCCTCTGATGCTTTCTTGGGGCTTGGGTCATCCTCTATTGTTTTCCCAGGCCACAAACAGGGAGCTGGTTGAGAACTGCAGTGATTGGGATAGGAATCAGCACCCACATGGGATCCCCACACATGCAAGGCAAGGATTTAGCCACTGAGCCATTGTGCTGGGCCCAAGATTCACATTTTAAAAAGGCTTATTCTCAGACTACTTATTCTAGTAATAAGCAGAGGCCAAAAAAAAAATATATATATATATTTATATATAAAAACAGAGAAATATTAAATCATCTGGAGATCATCTACATTTTAGAAAAAATCGCTTTCCAAGAGAACTGTAATAATCATCCTTAACTTTTGTCTTTTTAAATTATTTTCTCAATCAATAATTATCTGGACAGAGACTAGTGGAAAATTATTTTAAGCACATTTTTTCATGATGAAATCTGCTTTGGGGATATCCTTTCACATCTTTCTCGTGGAATTAGCCAAACACTTCATGGACTTCTTTTTATGACAATACATTCATTTAATTATTTATATGTATACATGTACATATGTGTTTGCATCTTTTTTTAGTGTCTTCTAAAGATTTATTTATTTTTACTGGAAAGTCAGATTTACAGAGAGAAGGAGAGACAGAGAGAAAGATGTTCCATTTATTGATTCATTCCCCAAGTGGCCACAATGGCCAGAATTGAGCTGATTCAAAGTCAAGAGCCAGGAGCTTCTTCTGGGTCTTCCAGCCAGGTGCAGAGTCCCAAGGCTTTTGGCCATACTTAACTGCTTTCCCAGGCAACAAGCAGAGAGGTGGATGGGAAGTGAAGAAGCAGGGCACAAACCGGTGTCCATGCTGTCCATATGGGATCCTGGTGCCTGCAAGGTGAATACTTTAGCCACTAGGCTACCTAGCTGCACTCTTGTGTATAATTTTTGAGGAAACAAATGTAACAATAACACAAAAGGAAACTTGTAATGCAGTTTGTATTTGCCTAGTCCTTCCTACCCCCAAGAACAGTTAATTTGGTTGTGATATACACCACACAAGGATGTAATTTATTCTATGAACAGCAGTTTTGTTAAATAGTAGAAATGTTAATAAAACATTAAAACCTAATTGACTGGATTTCCAGAGCTATTTTAACTCAGATAAATTAGTTCATGTAAGGCATACAAGTCATTCAAAACCATGAACTCAGTAGAAACCTCACATATTTCATCTGTGTAAATTGAAACCAATATTATAGATTTCACTTGGTTTAAAGTATTGTACTCACTTGACAAATTCTGTACAATTCCCTGCTCTGATCACATAGCTTTATCAGTTATAAAACAAGGATAATTATTATGGCTTGATCCAATGTTCCTGAATAGAATGCATGATAATCTTTTCATGGGGAAAGTGTTTCTTAAATTTTGTACCTGCAGCACTTAAGCCTATGCTAGTACAAGAAATGGGCCCATATACAACTTGTAGAATGAATAAATGGGTTAAAAATAAATCAATAGTCAATAGAAAATCAATACTGAAAAACAAAATACAAAAAAATTAATGCCCTTCTGAGAAGAGCCCAATTGCAAAATTTCCTTGTGAAAGAAAACCATTTTATAAAACATACAGGCATTGTGACTTATTTTCCCTTTTTGCTAAGATTACAGAAGCAACATGTGTGAATTGGCACTAGGTCACTGTTGGACACTTCCAAAGCCATCAGCTTTCAAAAATTCCTCCATTCAAAGCCAGTTTTGTAGCTTTGTTATTATGTTCATAAACATTTCTTTGTCAACCGTTCCCCCTATATGTGGCTTCTTCCAATACACAACATTGTCCTCAAGGAAATAGAAAAGCATTAAAACTCATGGAAACAGTTTTGTTCTACAAAACAATTGATTTAATGATTTTTTAGAATAAACTCAAAATAAGTAGAAACATTTTTGGCATGCATACCATAATTTGAATATAGAAGTTGCTTAAAGTGTTGAGTCATTAAAAAACAGAGCTTGGATCAACACATTTGAAGTTGTTAGCCTTGTGTAGAGGCAGTTTTCTGGCCTATCAATTAAGATAGCTGACTCTTATGGAAGAGTACATGGTTCAGTTTTGGCTCTAACTCATGACTCTAGCTTGCCACAAAATAGCAATGACGGCTCAATTAATTGAGTTCTTGCCATCCATGTGGGTGATTCTGATTGTCTTCTTAACCCATGGCTGTTTTCAACATTTGGAGAATGAACCAGTAGATTTTCATTCTTTCTCTCTCTTATAAATTTTAAAAAGTAACAGAAAAAAAAGCTGTGTAAGTATGTGAGAATTTCTGCAAGTCTGGTACTTATTGGTGCAAGTCTGGTACGTATTTGTGTCGCTAAAATTTAGCATCAGCATCTTGTTTTAAATTGAAGCATGTATATTTAGGATCAAGACATGAATCTCTCTCTTTAGGATTTATTATGAAATGTTGCATGCTATTACAAAAAAGGTGCTTGCATTCCACCTCTGGCCATCTGTCCTGCTTACTGAAATGGTACAATGACATCATGGTGCCTTTTAGTGGAGTCTCCAAAACCTCTTGGGATATGTCAGTCTCTAATCCTAGGTGCATGTGTGTTTGCCATTTTGTGACTTGTTAAAATATTTTTTTGTATCTATGCCCATGAATCTGCAAAACGTATTCATTCATATGTGTCTCCCTAAGGACTAGTAATAATTTCTTAGCTCTTTCTTACACTGTATTACTTAGAAAAATAATCTTACGGTTACTGCAGGAAAAATAATCTAGTGTTTATTAGAAATTACACTGGTAATACTACTAAGAAATTCTGTTTATTACTATCTTTCTGGCCAAATTTCTATTCAACATAGTTGCTTGTGTGGGAATCAGTGCAGTGAAAGTTGTTGCTTTTGCATAGTTTTTAGTGTAACTGAAAGTCAAAAATGCTAATGAAATTTAAATATCATATTGACTCATAGAAATGTAAGTAAACAGGTGAACTATTAAACAGATGGTAGATTGCCCCCAAATTAGTTACTCAATTATTTAACTAGTTATTGTTTGTGTATATGCCCTGGCCTTCACGTTTCATGTTTGTTACCACCTTACAATCCGTATCTTGATGTGATTGTGGCTGCTGATTTTACAGTCTTTCATAATGGTTCCCAAAGGTATTTATCACACAAAATCTTCTGCAGATAACTCATTTTGATATAGAAATGAGGATGTTGACCAGCCTGTCCAGACAGAAAGTCGTCCTTGGTTCACTCTAACATGATAAATTTGCGGTAGCAACTGATTAGTTTTATCTATTGCATCCCCCCTTCCCACCTAACTCCAATTTTAAAATAATACTTTGAGTTCTGTGAGAGGTTACCTACAAGCAGGAGAAGAGGGATATACTGTAATAAATGACATTTAATACCAACAGTGTTTATTTTAATGAGTTTAAGTAAATCAATAATAACATGATGAGAACTCATTCTGCCAAAGCATCTTCTGTAGGACATATTATTCCGTCTTCCAGGTTAATGTTATCAGCATTGTTAGAGGTGTTTATTGGTCCTGAAACATGACTTTATGAACCTCTATTGACTCAGTAATAATACCTCTTGCACCTAAGACTTGGCTCAGCATGTTTTAATTATAATGTGGAAATATATTATTTTTTGCAGGTTTCTTTCAAGCTATTGGCTTGTGGAACTCTGAGAGATGCTGCCAGCTATGATATGTTGGAATGATCGTGATCAGCTATCCAGTTTAGATTTCACCCAGTGGCCAAGATCTTTGCATAGCAGACAGCAAGGGTTGGATTTTGAAAAAGAGTAAACGAGGTAAGATTTGGGGAATATATCTGATCATGTATCACGTGCTCTATGAGCTTTAATGTACAGTCAACATGTATTGGACAATATATAGCTTATCTGTTTATTTCCTAAATCCATTGAACAGATTGTTAAAGAATTGGGTTCTGCAGGAACCAAGATCATGTGTACAGTATGAGTTAGTCCTTTTTCTCAAGAGGAAAGAGAAGCTACCGTAAGATACACATTGAGCAAGCATAAGAACACTGTAGATAATACGTCAGGGTAATTGCCTAAAATGTGCAAGCTGTTGATGGTTTCCTGCTTTAGTAACTACTGTGAAAGCTAATGAAATAAACAGTGATAGCTATGAAGCCGCAATGGGAAAGGAGTAGTCTCATAGCATTTATATTTATATGAATAATAGTTAATGAAATAAAATATGAAGCATACACTTTAATGTTGCTCCAATTTGGAAGATTATACTATTGTTTTGACTTTTATATATTTGTCAGTATTTATTCTAAGCTTTGTATGTTTCTATATATTGGCAAAATAGCATGCTCTGTAACTTTTGTGGCTCCAGCAATTTAAAATATTATACTTTTATTCATATAATCTTTATCTGCTTTTTAAATTTTATTCTAGATATACCTCTCAACTATTAGTTACAATTTTATCATTATTTCATTATAAAATTTTGTGAGTTTTTTGCTTTAATTCTTTTCTACCCTACAATACTATTTAAATTCTTTATCAAGAGTTACTTGAGAAGACTACAGTTATTTCTACCTTCTGAATTTAATATCACCAAATGTTTAAAGCATCTCTAAATTTAATACATCTCAAAGTAAGATTTTAAGTTCAATATGGAACACGTAAAATATAAGTAAAATCTATTAATAAAGAAAACAGTTGGGGGAAGATTATTCTACTTCAGTATGGTTTGAGCTCTTTAGACCTTTTTCTTCATTTTTTAAATGAAAATGAAGTATATGAAATAATCACTAAATGATAGTCTAACATGATTTTTTAATATAAATGAGGAGTTCCAAAACAGATTGAGTCCCTCAAACTTCTGTTACCAATTCCCTGGTGACCTACTTGAGTATCAGGTGATGGCATGCAAGTATAAAACCAGGAGAGCCATACATTTCAAATTTGTTAGAAATAGCATAGGTCATCAAATTGATGGTATAAATCTTTACTTGATAGTCTAAGCTGTTCAATAACTTCTTGTCCTGTTTAGTGGCACTGTGAGTTACCCACATTTAGAAGAATTCTTTCAGCCTGCAAATAAAAGGGACATCAGAAGGCAGGATGTATTTGGTTTAATGCTCATTCTGGTACTGTGTTTCATAGCACTAGGACCTAACAGAAAAATACATTAAAAATGTTTCATGGCAGTCATAGGTTTACACTTATGTGTCTCTACCTCTGAATCCAAATAAAGTTTATTTACTAATCTTAATTTCGATATTTTCAACACTTTTATGTTACACCTCTTAGAGTTATATAGAAGGATGATGAGAAATAAATAAGTGATAATATAATTAGTGATGATTTTTCTTGTCACAAAGAAAAATCTGTCCTCTTGTGAAACAAGTGTTTTCGTTCTTTGGATACTTAATCTTTCTGAAAATGTAAACCATCAATATGGGGAAGTAGACAATATGTAATTTTGATAAAAGCATTACAAAAATTTATGTTTACATAGTTCTTCCAGGTGAATCTTGTTAATTAATAGATATGGATGATATATTCCAGTTAGATACAGAAATAGGTGGTTTTTATAGATCTGGCAACTTGCATGTTTTCAAAGCCTAAAGCTACCTAATTTCAAATAACCACCAAATTTATACATTCAAGTTTACTAGTTTATATTACTTTTAAATTCATTTTTGCTCTATATTATATGATGGCCATTGCAGTTTTATGGTGATGTATGCTAGCATTTCTATAAAAACATTGTGAAGGCTCCCCATTCTCATTCTCAAAAACCTTACATCAGAGCTCAATATTTCCTATGTCTAAAAGGTATTTTATCTTGGGATTGGCATTGTATTATATCAGGTAAAAATAGCCGCCTATGACGTTGGTGTCCCATATGGGTGAAGTTTTATTTTCAGATGCCCCAGTCCCAATCTAGCTCCCAGCTTATGCACTTGACAAAGTAGCGAAATATGGCCCGAGTGCTTGTGACCCTGTGCCCAGATGGGAGATGCAGAAGAGCCTGCTGGCTTCTGCCTGCACCCTGGCCCAGACACAGTTATTACAGCCTTCTGGGGAGTGAAACAGCAGATTCAAAGACTTCTTTGTCTCTCTGTAACACTGATTTTTCAAGTAAATAAAGTAAATCTTTTAAAAAAAGAAAATAAAGATTTTGTCATTCTAAACACATTCCTGAAGAAAGACTTTGCCTCACTCATTTCCATATGATTACATGATCTTACTTGGGATGGGCTATGTGATCTTTGAGGTAGCTCATGGAAAACATCTAAGTAGCACCTTTCCGTGAAGTATTTCCTGTGCTCTTTGCAGCGAGTGATGAACTCTCACTTGTGCATCTTTTCTGTTCTCAGATCTTCTGAAGTGAAATCTTGAGAATTTAGTAGGATAGCTGATTTATCATAAAAAGACAACTGTGAATCATCAATGCTTTCTGGTTGTGTATTTGTTTTACTTTCATCCTACAAATATATATTTTTTTGAATATTACCACATGTATAACAGTTTAGGGCTAGAAACAAATTACCAGCCCTCTCCTGCTCTGTCCTTAAGTAGTTTATACCCACAGAAAAACTAAGCTATTTCCAAGAACACTGAAGTAAAACCTTATGTTTAAATTTATCTGTTTATTTGAAAGTAAGCTATATACAAGGACACACACACACACACTTTTGATCCACTGTTTGACTTCCCTGGGATGACTCCCATGAACAGAGCTGTGAAGGCCCCAATCCAGGAGCCAGGAGCTACTTTTGCGTCTGTCACGTGGGTATCAGAGGCCAAAATGCTTGGTTCCCTTGCACTGTTTTTCAGAAGTGGAGAAGCTAGGACACAAACTGACAACCAGATGGGCTGCCAGTGTCACAGGCAGCCTCTTTACCCATTACCCCATAATGCCAACCCAGAACTAGAATTTTCAGGGAAATGTTTCAAGTAAAGTTCTCCAGAAAATTAAAATGAAATGCTATTAAAATGTATCAGCACTGACCAATCTTTTTAAGGCTCAAGAGACATTTCAACTGTAAACTAAAAGTTGGAAAGAATCTTAATTGATTAGGACTAAGTATGAAGATACTTCAAGCACAGAGTACAATTTGGAAATATCAACATAGTACAGAAATAGATGTCATGTCTGAAGGATGGAAAGATTGAAACTTGGGTAAAAGGAGAGATGCAAGAAGTGCCAGGATGTAGAGCCATTATGGGGCTGTAGTATTTTCCATGCACAGCTTTGTTGCATGTTTGTTTCACATAAACATGGAAGTGATATAATCTGACTTCAGTTTTTAAAAATGACTCTGGAAAGGGTGTGGCAGAATCAAGGAAGGCGTTCTTAGGAAGAAGTTGAAAGTAGGAACATTTGTTTTCCTGAGAACAGAGAAGTTCTGATTTGCACTCTGCCATTGTCAGTGCCTTCAGCATCGCTGAGTCTGTTCTTCCCTGTTAAATGCTGACAAGCAGAGTATCTTTTAGTGCTTTCCACTACACTTTCACATTTATAAAATTTTGAGTTTTTTTTTTAATAAATGGTTTTTGAACCATTTCAAAATTGGGGTAGGAATAATTTAACAACTCTTTTTTTGCCTCTCTGTTTCTCACACACACACATTTACACATACCACACAAAATACCCTCTCTCTCTGTGCTTGAAATGCAAACTCAGATCATGTTCTTGAAATTGATGTTTCAATTAAGATGGGCAAAACTACTACCTCACTTTATTTCCCTTTGGGCTCTTTCATCTCTGCATCTTATTCCCTCCCTTTTTCATTATATCATCTCATCAATCACAGTGTTTCAGTTCTTGGGATCACGGCATGCATTGCATGCACATTTTTATGGCTAGAAAGCAAATATATCCTACTTGGCATGCATTGCTTACTCAAAACTAATTAAATAATTTTGCTGAAAGTATCATATCCTTTCTATGACAACATTAATTTGGTCACAATAGTAGGAAATCCTATAAGACTACACACACACACACACACACACACACACACACACACACACCACATGCACACACACATACCACACACCACACACACACACACACACACACACACACACACACACACACACACACCCCTTGGGAAGAAAGCCTAAAGAAAACAGAAAACAGAAAACATAAGCTACAGTCCAATCTTTAGATGCACTCCACTAGAAGCCAGGTCACTCTAATACTTCTAGTGGAATAAATCCCTATTTCAGTTAATCACTTATCACTAATTATTTTATTAAAAATCACTATTGCCATAAGGTATCCTAGCAGCTTTTCACAGTTGATATATTTTATATGGTTGGGTCATCTATATACAGTTAAAAATTTGTTCAGTTGGTGAAAATTCTGAATACTTCCTTCTAAATATGTGTACTTAGGCACATGAGGATATTTTTCCCTAAAATGCAATATTCTTGAGACCAAGATTTTTGTCACTCCTTGTTGGTCCTTGGCCAGAGCCCCACAGATACTCATTAACTGTCCTGTGACGGACTAAATGATTCTCTGAACTTGTGCTTAAAGGGAAAAGATTACAACTTATGGATTTTTTGACAGTAAGAAATGTATTTCTCCCTTTTTCATGGAACCAGTCAGAAATTGACCATTCTGTTCCATGCTTTATCCTCTTGGGATCATCATTGCTTTGTAACAGATATTTTTGAAATCATAGAATAATATGTAATAGCAATGAAGAAACATGGAGAATTTAATCTAAACTAAAGGAATGTGAGGAAAAAGAAAAATGCTTATTAAATATCTTGTTACCTTTATAAATATCTGCTTCAAATTTTTTTTTTTTTTTTTTTGGTCTGTAGATCTCACATTCTTAGGAGGAGCAAGTCAGACTCAGACTTTCATTCTTTGGCGTTTTTTACATTATTGGATGTGTTCTGCTCGGGGCCAAATTTAATAGAATGTTTTTTTTTTTTAATCCCAGAAGGTTACCCTTTCTATCTCGAGCAGGTTGTCTATAGTAAGTAGTAATTAACCTCTAAATGTTGTGTTTCTAGATATTAGTTTTACATAAGGTATAGGTTTGCATCCTTGAGCTAACATTTACTCATTATATCATTTTGAGGGATCTTCTCACACATTCAAAAATTCAATCCCTAATTAGGTAATAGGGAGTGACCCATGGTGCACTTGTTAGCATCAAACAAAATCATCAACATTATTTATTCATTGGCTTTTTTGATACATTATATGTAATTTACTATTACTATTTCAAGTCTGGAAGATCTATCTGGAATTCAGTTGTTTAAGCCCAATGCCAGAAAATTTTACCTTTAGTCAATAGCAGTATATGAGCCAATTGAAGAATATGTTTAACAAGATGCCTGGCATCTCTTAGGTTGTCAATAAATATATTTGTGGTAGTAGCTAGTAGTTCCTATTACTGATTTTTACAAACACTTCTTCAGGAACTTGAAGGAAATCTTGTTCTAATCTATTTCTACCCAAGTTCTGTCAACAACTTTCTTCTTTGAAGCAGTTCTGTAAGTCAAGATTGGTGTTATGAATTTAAGATAATGCTGTATTCAATTATCTTTTACTGTTCATATTATATTTATTGTTGAGTGCATTGATATTGAGGTAAAAGTATTTATTTTATAACCAGAGTTGCCAGAATGTTTTTCTTCCAAAATTATAGTTTTTACAGTCAATAAAATGCATTTAAAGCCACTTAATAAAATATTAACATATAATTTACAGTAGCAAACAAATCAGCCAGATATGCTAGCATTGTTCTGCCAGTTGGGAGTACTGCTCCAATATATGCATAAAGAGACTGTCTTTGGAAGTCCCTGACATTAATTTAAAAAATAGCTATAATTATGCCTTTAGCCATATTGTAACATATATTTTAAAAGAAACAGTTATTAATCTTAAATTGAAAAGTGAGAATAAAATTACAATTAATATGAGCAAATCATACAGATAAAAGTTACTGACATGATTTAACTTTTTCTTTTTAATTTATGCAATGTGAATAAATTTTATGTGTTTCATAACATAAATTTAGGAGCGTAATATTTCCTATCCAGTCTTTCCTCCCATCCTCCTTCCTGTTGTTTCCTTTTTTCTTCCTCTCCTTTGTTTTTTTTTTTTTTTACCGTTTGACAATAGTCTCAAAATTGATCTTACAAAATGCCATCTGAAATCATTTGAGAAGAGTGAGATGCCAAGAGTTTATATATGGCACGTTAGTCTCTCAGTGAAGGCAGAGTCTAGATTTTCACCTGGGATGTGAGGAACCAGAATGTGAAATAGAAAGATGTGGGGGCAAGTGCAATGTGATTTGCCTAGAGCTGAGAGGATTCCAGGCTTGGAGAATGAACTTCTCTAAAAAGTAGATGCTTTTCTTTCACCAGCTGATTGCTTCCCCCTTTGTGAGGCAAAAGGAGAGTATTGGCATTTACTCTGTGCTTCTGTAGTAGCAGTGAAGTGATAGGCAATGATTTCACAGAGTCAGTATGTATTTAATACCATGTGTGTAGAAAGCCTTGGAGTGGTTGGAATTCTGTGTGTGAGCAAATGGAAAATTTCATGAGCAAGGACTGAGAAGATAAAGTTTGTTCTGAAATTAAGACGCCAGTGCAGTTAGCAATCTTTATAAAATCTCCCCAGCAGAAGAGCAAAAGAAGGAATAATGAATATATATCAAATCCCCATGAATCTGACAAAGCAATGATAATACAACTGTGATGAGCACTTGGAATATGAATGCAAATACACTTCTTTTAAGCAATGAAGGTCTTTTAGGCCAGATAGGTCTTTCGAAGTTTATCTCTTCTTTAGGTATGTGAAAATAGTCACCGATGTTACAATTACTATTTTTTTTTCATTCAAGCAAATTCTGCACACTATGCCCTCTTCCTCAGGACAGGGAGTTGGTGTTTTTTTAAGCCAGATTTTACAACTGATACTTCTTTGGCAAAAAAAGCATCTTTCTAATTTTGCACCATTATCAGGAGTATTTTTTTTAACTAAGAGTCTTTGGGTTTGTACTGGGCTACAGAACGAGTTTTAGCCTCTGTCTGCACTCACTTTCACACTGGTTACAGTTAGCTTCTAAATAAAAATATCAATTATACCTTGAAGGAGTTTATGATGCCAAGAACAAACAGAATACATATGTAAATTATAAAAGAAAAAAAAAGGCAGCAGTGGTTGTGTCATTTGGGTGTTTGAGCAGATGACCGGAACTACAGAGAATCAAATAAAGAAGTCAACATTGTAGACTAGAGGACTGGAAACTTCATAAAGGATCTAGATCCACAGTTGAGCCTCAAATAAAGATTAAGAATCCAGAAGGTTAGAAAAAGTATGGTGAAATGTTTTGCCCAAACCATATTAAATAGAGCTGAGATTCCAGAAAAAATATATATGATTTGTTTGGGAGAGAATAAATGGATTTCTTTCACTGTGTGAATAATATGCAACAACAAACACAGAAAAACATTTGAGGAAACCTAAACCTGGAAAATTTAGCTTTTATAAATTATGTATCATGCATTTAGTAAATGCATGTGCACATCTACTTCATTGAAGCAGAATGAGCAGCCTGGAGATGCTAATCTAAATGAAGGTGATGAAAATACTATGGAAAAAAGAAACACCTGGACAGGAATTTCCATTTGCTAAACTGAGGAAAACACTACAAAAATTATTTGAGAAGCTATGGATTTTAAGTTATGTTTGTCAATAGGGGTGATTGTTTATGACATGAAACATGGACTTTCCTAAACCTACAGGCCTTTGGATTCTGCCTGAGTTACCTGGTACACCCAGGAAAAGATTCCTTTGTGTTCACACTGTGGGAGACCACAGCAACTTGTGAAGGTTGACTAGATTATATTTCTTACCATGGACATTGTATATTCAGACAGATTTCATAAAAATAAGTCCTCAAATAAGCCTATCATATCCATTGCTTTCCCTGCTACTACTTGACAGTTGTGTGAAATGAATAATAATAGCATTTGCTTATAGTATAATTCATTTGGAACTGGGAATAGGTTCAGCGTTGCTACTTGTAGTGATGTTTCATAAATAGCTCAAACTTGATCTGTTTGAAAGTGAAATAGCATCTCCTCTCACCAACATTAGCTTGAGACCATTCAGAATTCCTCCACCTGCTACAGTGCTCTGCCTCTTATCTGACTTGCCATTCTTCACCATCACCACCTGCTTCCTACTTTATATGCGTATTTTTCAATCCATATGCTCTTCTCCAGCTCCAATACATACCTGCCGTTTGGTCCTCAGTATTCTCACCTAAGTTCCTGAAATAGTCTCTTTTTTTATAAAAACTCTTGCCTACAATCTCTTTTCATATCTTCGTGATTTCAGTTGTTTCGTCTACCAACTCCATCATATTAAAAACAAAACTCAGTATAATGCAGAAGGATTAATTCATAGGTAATTGTAGTGCACATAAAAGAAAGAAGTTACGTTGTGCTTTTCATAATGTGATGACCGTGGATAATGACAATATACCATATATTTCTCTTTTTAAAAGGCTCAAAGAAAAGATACTGATCTTTTTTTATCACAAAGGAACAACAAATGTTTAAAGAATAGTTTACTGCAACTTGAACATTACACAATGTAAGCATGTATCAAATTATCATATGGTACTCTATAAATGTGTATATTTCCATATATCTGTAATAAAATAAGACTATGCAAAAACATAAAAAACCTAAAAGGCCAATTAGAAGAATTCTACTCTTCTAAAAATTTTGATGCAATTATGAAAATATGCACTGAGTTCTTACGGTGTGAAAATATGCTACTATGCTGAATGTGGTTCTGCTGTTTACAAATAATGTCATTCACAGAGGGTCACAGCACACATAAACACAAAGCAAATCTCAATATGTCATTCATGCTCTTAGTGGTACAGAATACACGTGATTATATGTTACAAATTCTTGACCAAACTTCTTCTAGTCTGTCAAGACTCCTAACTTTGTGTGCGCCTTATCTTTTGACTCATTTCTGTTGTACAATGCCTTTCTCCTGAGCATATTCACATCATATCTCTTTCTGTCACTAGAAAGTGAGTCCTTTTAGAAAAGGGAAATTTTTTATTTATCTTTGTTTTCCCAGAACACTTTATGCCACAGAGTTGGCAGGTAGAAAAGAACATATGCTCTTCTTCCTCAGTTATATCAAGACTAAGACAATTTTTGTCAATTTTGATGATTGGTAATTAAATGCTACACTCCTCTTGTTTTTACTTAACTAAAAATGCTATTATATTATGGGAAGAAGAAAGAACAGTTCAGGAAGTTTAGTAAAAAAATGTTGTGTGCTGTTAAGTATGATGTAAAAATTATCAGGGATGAAAATAAAAGATCCATCTTTATAGCTCTGAAAATCCTGCAAATGATATTCAAATGTGACTCCAAAATGTGATTTCATAAAGATGGTAATATTTATATGAGCAATTTAAAGTACATTTAAAACTAATTCTAATCAAAAATCATTAAGAGATTTAACGCCTTCTTGTGATGCTGGAACTTTACCAGGCTGTAGGAGTCATTAATTTTATCCTGGTGTATAATTGGATTAATACAATCCCTATCACACATAGTCCCTTTTCTATCTAGACTTCTAATGTTGCAGTCCAAAACAAAAGTAAAAACACATTCTTCCCAGTATTAGCCATAGCTGTCAGGCAAAGGCAAGTCTACGTGGTGTCTTAGATGGTATCGTTCTTCCCTGTCGTGCGGTTTTCCTATTCTGAAGTTCAAGTAGGACAGTGAATGTGTAGGATGACAAATATTACCAGCAACTTTGCATGTGATAACTAAGGTACAAGTGAGTACATTTTGTCAGGGAGTGTATATTTATATGTATGTATGTATATATGTGAGTATATATATATGTTTGATGTTTGTACAAGAATTCAGTTAAAAGCATTACACATAGTTTTGAAGTTCATTACTAGTATATCTAAAGCATTAGACGAGGTATCCAAAAATTTCCCAGCCGAGAATCCAAACTTCTGTTACAGATGCTACTTGATTTATAATAAGGTTATGGCTCAATATAGCTATCCTAAGTTGAAAATCTCATAAAGCAAAAATACGTTTAATACACCTAAGTTGCCTATCATCACAGCATAGCAACACAGTAGACTGTGGCGTATTTTTGGTTTACTCCCATGATTTTGTGTCTGAATTGGAGCTATGGCTCATTGGGATAGCCCAGCATTATGAGAGCATAGCATACTGCACATCACTGGCCCAGGAAAGCATCAAAAATAAAAATTAGAAATACAGTTTCTACTGAATGAATAAAACTTTCACATGGTCATAAAAGTGTAAAATCATGAGTCATTCTGAATCAGTGACTGTCTGCTTCTCAAATTCATACCTAATGGGAAGTCTCCTTCCACATTTCTGAGCTTCTTCAAGACCATAGTTCTTGTAAATTTGATTAGTAAATCTGGACTGATGTAATTCGGGGGAGCACAGGTAATATCTTACAGTGTTGACACTAATGTATAATACCTTTTATTGAAAAATAGTGTTGTTATTTCTCCTGATGTGAGCTTGCAGTAGTATGAAACATGCTTCACTAGCGGAAAGGGTAATGCTTTCTCCTCCTGAACTTTTATCAGATAGAATTCTTAATCAAGGCAGAACCTTTTGAAATACATGATCTGGAAACCTTCCAATAAAACTGCCTCAAAGAGATAGAAAATTACAGTTTGATCTCATTTGTCTTAAATTTTGCATACCCCTGACCCAGGAGTTAGAGTAGCATATCTGAGATGTGCTGCACAATTTCATCTTGGTCTGTATGATGCACGTGGTGCTCAAAGACTTGCATCTTGGAGAAAATCATGCCTGTTTCAAGCTGTGGTTCCTAATCAATCAAAAGGTAATGCTATCAGATGTCTTTCTGATTATGAAATCTAATGAAATTCCACCCAGGTGAATCTGTGTGGGTGAGATTTTATCAAGGATGTGATGTAAGTGTGACCCCATGACTGCATATTGTTTTTCTAAAAGTTTGTATTTTAATTTTTCTCCCTACGATAGCATTCTTTACTTTTAAAAATAAAATAAATAAAATTAAAAGGTTTATTTTTATCCCTGCTGGAAGGGCAGACCCACAGAGAGTAGGAGACTCAGAAAGTTCTTCTGTCACTGGTTCACTCCCCCTCGTGGCTGCTTTAGCTGGAGCTGAGTCAATCTGAAGCCAGGAGCTTCTTCCAGGTCTCCCATGCAGGTGCAGGATACCAAGGCTTTGGGCCATCCTCTGCTGCATTCCCAGGACATAAGCCAGAAGCTGGATGCAAAGTGGAGCACCCGAGACATATACTGGCATCCACATGGGGTCTTGGTGCCTGCGTGCCAAGTATTTATCCATCAAGCCATATCACATTGGGCTCAAACTGGGGCATTCCTTATTCCTGGTATCATTCCTGACAAATGATAGATATTGGTAATTAAGTGAATTTTAAAAACTGTGTACATAATAGTCTCTTAATATGGATTTATTAATAAGTGAATCCACACTGATAGAATAATGTATATTTATGACATATATTATGGTGGAAGTGTTGGATGAATAGTTAATTTAATGTATTCTTTTGCAATTATGCTGTAAATTAAGATTTGATAAAAAGTTTTTACATTTAAAAAATATATTTGAAAGGCAAAGTTAGAAAGTAGAAGAGGAATCTTCCATCCGCTGGTTCACTTCCCAGATGACTATGATGCTGGGAACATCCCAGGCCAGAGCCAGGAGCCAGAGGGATGCATGAGCCCAAGTACTTGCACTATCTTCTGCTGTTTCCCGAGGCTCATTCGCAGAGAACTGGTTGAGAAGTGGAGTAACTGCATCTTGAATTGGTACCCACAATGGGTGTTGGTTTGGCAGGCAGCTGCTTTCATTTTGCTATACTACAATATTGGCCCTGATAAAAATCTTTTTAAAGAATTCTCATAATACAGACCGTAGTTCTGCATTGCTCTTACTGAGCTTCTTTTGAAAATGCGAAATCTGGTGCACTTATCACTCATAAAAATAAGGAAATGGGAACTGTCTTGATGGCTAATCAGTTGACAGCCATCTTTTCTCTTTTCATCTTCTGTGCCATAACAGCAACTCTTTCAACCTTAGCAGTAGCTGTCTTGCTAATTCTCCTATCTTTTATTGGAAATTTGAAACAGGTATTTTTTTCAGGTTTTCCAGCTCAGATCAGATATTTGTATTTGGATTAAATTCATTTTTAAAAGCTGTTGCAAATAATCGTATAATAAATATTATTTGTTACTGTTGGTAAGGAAAAATGAAAAAACAATATATATGCCTGCATTGTCATATAGCAAAAATGATCACCAGATTTTACTATTCTAATTTGAATCAATTCAAGTTTTATCACACAAAAAGAACCAGTCATGGGTTGATTGGGCCTTTTAATTTTTTTTAACTTTATTTTTTCATTATTTGAAAGGCAGATCTAAAGAGAGGAAATACAGAGAGAAAGATCTTCTGTCCCCTGATTTACTCCCCAAGTGATCACAATGGTTATAGCTGAGCTGATCCAAATCCAGGAGCTTTTCCTGGGTCTCACACGTATTTTCAGGGTCCCAAGGCTTTGGGACCTCCTCTACTGCTTTCCCCAGCCACAAATAGGGAACTGGATGGAAATTAGAGCAGCTAGGACATGAACTGACATCCGTATAAGATCCCAATGGATACAAGGCGAGGATTTATCCAGTAGGGTATTGCACCTGGCTCTTGCATAGGTTTTTAGAACGTGTAATTTGCAGTATTCTGATTTTTAAAAAAAAAAAAAAAGCCATGGCCCAACACTTAACTCAGTGGCTATATCCTCACCTTGTAAATGCCAGGATACCATATGGGCACCAGTTCATATCTCGGATGTTCTATTTCCCATCCAGCTCACTAAATTATATGATTATGTCCTGGGAAAGCAATGGAGGACAGCCCAAAGCTTTGGGACCCTGCACCCTCATAGAAGACCCAGAAGAAGCTCCTGGCTCCTGGCTTCAGATCACCTCAGCTCTGGCTGTTGTGACCACTTAGGGAGTTAACCAACAGACACAAAATCTTTCTCTCTGTATTTCCTACTCTGTGTTCTTCCAAGAAAAAAAAAGGCACTATAGAAACCTGGGCACTGGCATGACACTTTGTCTTTACTCAGCTTGCCTTATGCAGAAGAGCAAGTCATTTGTAAAGATCCACAGCACCACACAGTTAGATGTGTAGGAGTACCATGTGTGTTTACTACTAGATACAAAAGACATGTCCCCAAAGAGATTAACGATTGTTCAGGTCACCCTGCAGATATTTTCATCTCCACACTGAATGCCTTCTGCTGTGTAACAGCAGAGGAGCATCAGTGTAATTGGAACAAGTTTGAATACTACCATACATAAAAGAAATTACAAAGATGATCTGCAGGTGACCCAATGATCTCGAATTAGTTCCCTGTGTTTGTAGACATTTAAGTTTGCAACTTATTAACATTCTTGGAACTCTTTGCATGTAGGTGTATCCCCCTCTAAGTTAATTTTTGTCATAATTCAGAAAAATGTAAATGTCTAGCATAATAACTCAATTACTAAATCCTCAACTTGGAAGTGCTTGGAACCCTGCACTGGCATAGGAGACTCAAAGGAAGCCCCTGACTCCTGGCTCCAGTATTTGCAGCCACTTGGGGAGTGATACCTTTGAAGATATTTTACCATTTTGCTTGAAATCCTTGCAGGCATTGATGTGTCTTATTCACGCTGTAGTCTCATGCCTGATACATTTTTTTCTAAAGATGTATTTGTTTTTATAGGGAAGGCAGATTTACAGGCAAGAAAAAGAGAGGGAAGAATCTTTCATCTGCAGGTTCACTCCCCAAATGGCTGTAACAGCTAGAGCTGTGCTAATCTGGAGCCGGAAACCAGGAGCCAAAAGCTTCTGGATTTCCCACATGGGTACAAGGTCCCAAGGCTTTGGCCATTTTACTTCTTTTTCCGATCCATAAGAAGTGGAGAAGTCAGGACAGGTATCAGCAACCCAAATAGATGCTGTAACCCAATAAATGTTATTTGAGCTGCTGATGCTTGTAGGCAAATGATTCTCCAGCGGAGCCACCATACCATCCCCGAAATATTTTGTCAGCTGAATGAATCAATCGAAGTGTTTTGCAAAATACTTTTACATCATCTTCAAATGCCCATTTTTTCTTTCTGCTACATCTCCGAATAACTGAACACTTGTTTATCACCCTGCTTAACATCCCCTCAAGGGCTCTATGCCAGATAGTGGCAAGAGTCTGTGCATAGAAATAAAGCCAAGAAAAGAAAAATAAAAGTATTCATGATGTGAATGGGAGATCAAGACCATTGCATTGTGACTGAGCCAGGCTCTGTAAATATTTGGTAGGATGGTGAGCAACTGGTCAGAAAGTAGAGAAGCATACACTATGCTTTAACACCTCAAAGAGAATTTCAAACACCCAACTCTCCTTATGTATAATGACCTTGAGCTACTGTAATGGATTAGTTACCTCACACACTTTATTTTCTTATTGTTAGTTGCTCTAGGAGTTAAATATCCGTATGTTAATTCTAGACAAATGAAATTGAAGCTCAGAGTTTAAGTAGCATGCCTAACCGAAGTGACACACTAAGAGCTGAACCTAGAATAGGTTTGTACGGATTCACAGATTCTTACAGCAAGGTGCCTCTCTTTCCTTACTTTGCTCTACTCAGCTGGTTATTCTCAGTAAGGTGACATCAGACTTGAATTTTTCTCATCCTGAGTTAGTACCGTAGGTGAAATAAGGGTGCTTTCATGATCCATAAACATGTTAAAAGTAAATAGCAGATCTATCATCTCTAAGTTAGTTCCGTTATTAATATACTCTTCCCAACATATTTCTTAAAGACATTGGTTTTGAATTTCTAACTTCTTTTATGCCATTGCTTTATAGTAGATGTTGTAATTTGTTATTGTGAATTCAGGAACCTACATGGCAAGTATAAGAACACTTAAAAGTAAAAAAAGGAGAAAGGAAATATACTTTATAAATAGGATGAGGCCAATCAAAGTGGCGTTTGAACTCTGCAGACAGATGATGCTGTGTTTAAAGTAGGCTGTCATAAATGCAAGTGATTACATTCGACTTTCCTAATCTCCGTGTAGATGAGGCCAGCATTTAGGACTGGAAAGAGACTTGACTTAGCATCTATATATGAAGATATTCCCACTGACAGGAAATCAATAAAGGCTGACTCTAGTGCTTAATGAATACGAATCTTCTATCTACTCTAAATACTTGTGAACACCTCACACAGTTTTAGGGACTGTGTTAAAGTTGCTTTTAATGCACTTGAGAATTGACAAGCGCTTAAGCTACTTTCATGATGAATCTACTGAAAAGTCACCACTAGTAACTGGAATCCCAGATCCTGAAGTTATCTAGAAGAAAACCCTAATGGGAGTTGATACAGGGTGGAGCCTCTGAAAGAGCAAACCACTGCCTGCTGGTTCCTTACACAGGCCTGATGTAATCATACTTATTCCAATCAGTCATAGTAGGAATAGCTATCAAAGAAATTTCATTCTACTGAAAATGTGAATGAATTTACCTTAGTATATTGAAATAATTGGTAAATAGATTTAATTTTAAGAGATAAAACAAAACTTGCCAATTTTCAAAGTTCAGATGACATTATGCATGAAAAGAGTTTCTCCTATTTTGAAATTAGGGAAATTGCTAAGTTATTTAGGATAGAAGTAGAGTGTGCTATCAAATATATCCTAATGGAAATTTAACCAAGATGTTAGTCTTGCATTTGCAAATTTGCAGGAAAAAAAAAGACTCAAAGTGGAGCTTAATTATTTTTAAAATTCTTAAGAATGTGCCTTAAAGTAATACAAAAGAGACATGTATAGATATAATTGTAAGGACCCCTGTGCAATAGCACAATGACTCAATGGCTCAAAGGCTAAATCCTCAACTTGTAAACTTCAGGATCCTGGATAGGCACTGGTTCATATCCTGGCTGCTCCACTTCCTATCCAGCTCCTTGGCCATGGCCTAGGAAAGCACTAGAGGATAGCCCAAAGCCATTGGGTTCTGTACCTGCGTGGGAAACTCGAAAGAAGCTCCTGGTTTCCGATTAGCTCAAATTCAGCTATTGTGGCCATTTGGGGAGTGAACCAGCAGATAGAAACTCTTTCTCTCCTTCTCTCTGCAAATTTAAACTGCCTTTCCAATAAAAATAAATAAATCTGAAAAAGATATATATTTTTACAACATTGTGAAGTTAATTGACATGGTATTGAGTGACCAATATGTTAGAAAATGCAAGTTCTTAACCACATCCTTAACCACATACTTCATTGACTTCTCAGTTTTAGTTTATACACATCCGGCTGCTATAAACCTTAAAGTGATTCTAGGGTACTATCATCTGTGTTTCTTCCTGTTGTTGAAGTTGTGTAGTGGTTCTTCATTGGAGGGGATGATATTCTGCCAGCTCTACTTTCAGACCAAGGATGGTCTCCCAATGAAACTGTTGAATTTATCTGGAGAATAAGATTCTGGACTCTCTGCATGGTCCATGCCCACAAGGAAGGACTCATGACTGGTTATAAACTGTAAAAAATATGTATTTTTGAAACAGAGGAGAGAAAGCAAATTTTTCCCTAGAAATTTTATTTCATGATCTATGACTGTATCTAAGTCCATGTAATTTGTTTATTGAAATAATATAGAAACAAAGGTTTAAAAAGATCAAAACACATTTAGTCTAGCAATTAACATGTTTCTAGCCCATTATCCTTTTTTAAAAAACAAAAGATCTAATCCCTTATTTAGGTGAAAGAGTCACAGAGAGAGAGAGCAATGAAAGAAGAGCAATCTTCTGTCTGTTGGCTTACTCTCCAGATAGCTGCAGCAGCCAGGACTAGGCTAGACGATTCAGGGGCCAGGAGCTTCATCAGGGATCTCGTATAAGTGGTGGGGGCCCAAACACTTCCACTGTTTTTCCCCAGCTATTGCAGGAATCTGGATTGGAAGTGTGAGCAGTCAGGACCTCACCTGATGGCCATTTATAATGGCAACATCTCAAATGGCACTTTTGCCTGCTATGCAACACCAGCCTCCTGCATCCTGTACCTGAGTGCCTGGGATTCGATCCCCACTTCTAGTTCTTGACTGCAGCTTTCCACAAGGCAGGTACTGGGAGTCCTTGAGGTAATGGAAATTGTTCATATAATTGGGTTCCTAACACCTCTCTGAGGTCTGAATTGCATTCCTAGCTGCTGGCACTAGCCCTAGCTCAGCCCTGGCCCAGCCCCTGCATTGAAGCATTTGAAAAGTAAACTACCAGATGGCAACCCTATCTATCTCCACCTTTTCTCAAATAAAGATAATAAATAATTTTTAAATATTTATATATTAATGTAAGTCATAGTCTGTGGTAAAGATAAATTGTAACTGCTCTCCAGTATATCTCATTTTGTCCCTGTTGTCTTTGCCCCTAGGCTGATGTAATGGCCTCCTAACTATGGTTTCTAGCTCAGGTTTGGCCCTGCTCAGTCTCTTAGTTATTAGATGAAACTTTGTTTCTGAAAGATAGTAGATCTCCTCTTTTGTGCATTGTTCTTCAGGTAGGGGAGTGGCCCTGTCTTGTGTGTTCATGAAAGAAATTAGTCCTCACCTTGGAATCTGGCTTTTAGGAATATAAATGATGATATATCAGGTGATTATAGGACTTCCTGCAGGCTTCTTTCCAGAATTGGGATGTTGAGATTGGTTAGAGATTTGGGCCACAAAATCATGCCACCCACTGGGAATTGCACAGAGATTTATTGTCAGTGGCTGGGCCGTCCAACAGTGCTACTCCTCAGCAACAAAAAAGGCAGCAGCTCATAGAAGTACAGGGAGCCTTTTCATCTCATCAAGCAGAACAGGGAAGCCAGCATAGCAACCGGGCTTAACAGGGTTGGTGCCTGCTTGAAGGGTGTCTTTTTTGAGAAGACCTGACTTCATTGGATACATACCTAAAATTCTTGTGGAACTGGGGCAGAGAGGGAAAGAAACCTGTCAAGGGGCGGAAGAAAGGAAACTCAGGTCCTAAGACAGTGCACCAGGCACACCATAGGCTGACCCTGGCCAGGCTCTCCAGGCATGTCCCAACAATCATTTAGGTACAGCTGCTACAAAGGAATCAAGGCCTAATTTTATTGTTTTTATTTCCTCCCTTACTTAGACCCTGATTGAATCCTTGATTCCCCAGTCATAATAATCCTAACCTGTGAGAAGTTAATTAAATGTAATCATAAACAGTAAAACAAAAAAAGAAAACATACATGACAGAATTCAAGCTGGCATTATCTTTCCCCTAATGCGTAGTTTGGAATTCCCTTGTGCAGCCCTTCAATAATTTGCCACTTGCCTGTCGTGAGCCCTATGATCTGCTGAGGCTTTGGGAATAGTGTCCACATAGAAGCTTAACTGCAAGAATTTAGGGATCATTTAATTTTTATGAATGAAAAATTCAGAGTTTGTGAATGTGTATTTGAGTGTATATTTCAAATGTCATTAAATTTTACCCTATTCTATTTGCTATACAAAAGAACTATGCTGCTTTTTTCCCATCAAAAGGATTAAGTGGTTTTTAAAATTATAAAACCAAAGAGAAAAGAATAGTTAGGAGCCTCAAGTGTTTTCCAAAGAGCAAAGCCAAGGAGCAAGGGGAAAAGTGAGTAAGGGATCACCACTTTGTTAGGAAGGAAACGATTTTACTGAATGTTTGGGAAAAGCTGGTTCCTGTATTTTTAATCAATTCATAAATATCTAGTGAGTATTATTTTAAATACTGGTGATCATGGTGAACTAAAAAATAATAAAAATAAATCTTTAAAAAAAAAAGTTGATCCTAATGGGGCCCGGCACGGTGGCCTTGCACGCCTGGGATCCCATATGGGCACCGGTTCTATCCCGGCAGCCCCGCTTCCCTTCCAGCTCCCTGCTTGTGGCCCGGGAAAGCAGTCAAGGACAGCCCAAAGCCTTGGGACCCTGCACCCGCGTGGGAGACCCGGTAGAGGCTTCTGGCTTCGGATTGGCATAGCATCGGCCATTGTGCTCACTTGGGGCGTGAATCATCGGACGGAAGATCTTCCTCTCTGTCTCTCCTCTCTGTATATCCGCCTTTCCAATAAAAAATAATAATAAAAACAAATCTTTAAAAAAAAAGGTTGATCCTAATGATAAAAACTTAAGGTGCTTACATTCTAATGAAGAGAAGCAGACAGTAAGTAATATCAAAAAGCAATGACTTAAATGAGATTGAAATCGTATTCAGCTAATGCTCATTGGGAGTGCCTTAAGATTGGATAGCTCTCCAAGTTGAAGGATGGGATTATTACAGGTTGGGCAGAAGGGAGGACTCTGGTCTGGTCCAGGTTCTGGTTCCCATTATTAGATGTTAGAAAGCTGGACTTTGAAGCAGCTGGGCTTCCTTTGGTTGGGCTTCCTGCTCAGGATCGTTGGTGCAATACTACTCGAATAGATGCCAGGACACAATACGTTTGAAAGCTGTTATAGTTTATATAAATGTATATATTTTTATATACACACACATACACACATAGATATCTATAGCATTATATATATATATATATATAGTTGCAGTTATATATAGCTATTTATACACATATGCAGTATGTTGGTCAGTGAGGTCTCAGGGACAGAACATTTGGAGAAAAACAGGCAGTCAATCATCAAAGGAGTTCATCATAGGAAATTTTAGTTCTTTTACAGAAACTACAGAGATAACGTTTGTGACTTCCACATTTAATAAAAAAAAAGTAAATTCAAGAAAATGAGGAGAGACATTAGACTTTTTGTAAGATTTATTTATTTTTTAATTAGAAAGTCAGACTTACAGAGAGAAGAGACAGAAAAGTCCGATTCACTCCCCAAATGGCCGCAATGGCCAGAGCTGAGCTGATCTGAAGCCAGGAGCTTCTTCTAGACCTCCCATGCAGGTGCAGGGATCCAGGGATTTTGTGCCATCCTCTATTGCTTTTCCCAGGCCACAAGCAGGGAGCTAGATGGGAAGTGAAGCAGCCAGGATATGAACTGGCACCTACACGGGATCCCAGCACGTGTAAGGCGAGGACCTTAACCACTAGGCCATTGAGCTGGACCTGAGACATCAGACTTTTCTAAGGAGATAGCATTTAAGTTAAAAAGCCTTAGTGTTGTAAAGGCAAAACCAGTGGGAGATTTAGCAACTGTGGGTATAAGCTCAACCTCGTGAGGGAGTGGATGAACAAGGAAAATAAGATATATGAGATAGAGGTACAGCTGGAGAGGCCACATACATCATGGCTTGCTATTGGATTATACTCTAAAAGCAAATAAATTCCCCTGATGTGTTTTGGCACAGGAGGGCTGTGCTGTGTTCTCTCCATTGGCAGGATTCCTCTGCTTGCTGTGTGATGGTGAGTAAGTGACATAGGAGAGAAGGAGAAATATGGATGCAGGCATTAGCCCTGTCTGACTTAGGCAGGTGTGTATAGCAAATTCTGACCAGGGTTTGTGGAATGGTGGTTCTCAAATAGCATTGAGCTTAGAAATCATTTGGGCATTATTTTTACAATTCAGATTCTGAATCAGGTGACTTGAGATAAGGCCCCTCTACTTTTTCAAACTCTCTTTTAATACTGGTGATGCTGGCCTGTCAGTAGGAAGGGTTGGGGATCTTCTGAAAAGTAATTTCTCTTTACCAATTCCCTCAGATAACTAGGTTATTACCTATACTTTGCTTTCTTCTTTTGAATATTGTAGTAATACTATTCCTTGGTAAATTAATTAGACCCCAAGAGTGTAATTTTCTTAGAAGTCAAGTTTTTAGGAAATTACTGAATCTGTTTTTTTTTTTAATGGTAGAACTTATTTAAATGACCTTTATTCCAGGTGTCTTATTTAATATCTTTGAGGGTTTTGGCTCCGTGGATTTTATAGATTGTATGATGTTTCTCAAGAAGAGATAAGCTTGTTCAATGAGATGTCTGATTTCCTACTTCTTATTTAGATACAGAGCTGTTTTTACTTTATTGGGCATCTACTGAGCTGGCCAAATATATCTATCCCTCCACAAATATAAAAAAGTCTTACTTAGTTATGTTAAATATCTTAAAGATTTTCATTTAGAAAAATGCAGATACATAGATAGATAGAGGCACTGATTTGAATCATGCTTAAATAAAATAGGAGCCATAGGGAAAAGTATTTTGTTTTCTTCTGTACTTTATTAACTTAGAAAGCCTACATATTTTTAATCATGTTTTCTACACAAAGAAATAAGGGAATAGCCATATCACAATAAAGAACCATGTTCTTTTATTTTAAGATTTTTTTTACATTGGAAAGGCAAATATACAGAGAGTAGAAGAGAAAGGGAAGAAGATCTTCTGTCCGATGATTCATTCCCTAAGCGGCCATAACGGCCAGAGCTGTGCCGATCCAAAGCCGGGAAACCAGAGCCTTTTCTGGGTCTCACATGCTGGAGGAGGGTCCCAAGGCCTTGGGCTATCCTCCACTGCTTTCCCAGACCACAAACAGGGAGCTGGATGGGAAGTGGGGCCGCTGGGACTAAAACTGGTGCCTGTATAGGATCCTGGTGCATACAAATCGAGGACTTTAGCCACTAAGCTACCATTGCTGGGTTCAGGACCATGTTCTTGAATGCTAAGAAGAATATCACAGCTTGATAACTGATAATTGATAATTGATCAGAAATTCATATTTTTATTTTCAGAAATTACATCATTTAAGAACATTAGGCTTAAGAACTAATAAACATGGGATCTACCCAGCTATTTATGACACTCTGGAAAATTATTTTGATTTTCTGAATCCCAAACTCATCCATAGAATTTGGATTATAAAAGCACCTTGTGAGCTCTGTAACAAATAGGATGTGTCTATTGTAAGCATGATATCTGCTATATAGTTAGCTTTCAATAAATATTAGACTTTAATATTAGTGGTATGAGTATTAATTATTATTTTCCCAGTAAGAACAAATTCAATTCAGGAAGAACTTGCTGGCAAAGTTTTCAAAACATACTTGTGATCTGAAACTCATGTACCAGTGCTGGTTTGCTTGTTTATTTCATTTGATTTTCTCTAACTGCACATAAGGGTGGTGGGTGGCAAGGGCTTAATTTATTTGTAATTTTTGTTTCCTTCTAAAAAATGTGGGGTTTGGTGCTCATAGTACTGTGAAGCATGGCCTGGGATATGCACATTTCAGAGAGGTGGGAGGTGTATGCGGCCCTCCTGGCAGCTTGGCTGTCTTCTTTCCCCAAGTATCATCAAAGGTACTGGAGGGCCATGCTGCCAGCCAAGCGCCTCTCCTCCCACAGATCTGGAAGCTTGGAAGATCATGATTCATGGGCTGCAATTTTTTTTTTTTCCTGCTTGATAGAAGCACTGATAGGCTCAACTCCCATGTTTTCATCACCCACAAGCTGTGTGAAGGGTAAAGGGCTTTTGGGTTTTCAAATAAAGTGCTTCCAGACCATCACTGAGCATAACTGAGTGATCCTGTGAAGGGGGTAGGCCATTATTCCTGTCCCTTTGCTGTGGAAAGGATGACCTGGGGTGGCAAGAGGGTGTCTTCAGTTCCTCAGAGGTATGGCATTTGAAGTGTTTTGAAATCTTTCTCTACACACTGTGAGACAGTCCCCCTTTCCCTGCTTCAATTTCATCCATTGACTTTGCTCATTTGTCTAGTAGCTCTGAAGTCATTATATTATCTTTGATTGTGGCTGTCGGGAAAGGCCTGCCTGTCATTTGCAAATCAAGTGCTTTGTAAGAACAAGTCATCTTCTGCCTTACTGGATCTTCTGAGACTCGTGCCTGGTAGATAAGTGTTTAAATAGTAACTGTTAGCTATGTGAATGCATGGATTGGTGAGTGAGTAAATAGCCACTTTGATGAAACTGGGGGAAAGAAAATGAAGTAGCACAGTGGATTTTAATAAACGATGTGGGAATACTTTTTGCTCAGCAGATAAACATTTAGTGGGAAGAATTTTTGATTAAAATTTTAGTTCTTAAGCTCCAGAAACTTACCTCTCTGTCAGACAGCTGTTTATAAATTTAAATTTGATAGTTGCTACTTTTTGTCAGTAAAATCTCCCAATAATTCTGAGCAAGGTTTACAATGAAAGAAGAAAGCGATTCCAAATGAAGTCGGCATCTATGATTACATGGCATTTAAATGAATATTAAAGCAGATTTAGCTTGCATGAAGGTATGAGGTACTGAATTTGTAGGAAGTTAATATGCTTACAAAGCCTAGTGTTCCATGGAGGAAAATAATGAAAATGCATCTAAGTTTTTTGTTCAAATTTTGTTTGCTAAAAATCTGCTTTACACTGGATAGAATGGACATAAAAATGAATTGAACCACATCTCAGACCTCTAAGGCTTACAATTAAACCAAGAAGCAGATATGTAAATAAGTAATTGTAACAGAAGTGAAATGTATAATCAATGAGCTATGGAAATGCAAGAACTGGTCAGGCTTAAAATTGCCCTGAATTATCTGCAAAATAGGAATAGTGGCTTCTGAACTGGAATTTGAAGGATGTGTAAGAGTTTTCCACATCAGGAAGGAAAAAGAGGTTGTACTGGAGTGTAGACAGAGAGGGGAGAAGGAGCATGCACATTATGGCAAATGTGAGAACTTCAGGGTGTGACTCCCAACGGTGTCGGATAAGATCCTTAATGCAGCAAGGAAAAATTACCCATGACTCTTCGACCAAATATTTGATTCAAAATGTAACCTTTGGTATAAATTATGCATAACCAAAGAATGAAGTAATCTGTGCTAACTGCTTTCCGAATATCTCAAATGTCTACCAAGCAATTGTATTGTGTAAGGTGTTTTACAGCACTGCTTTAAAAGATATAAAAATGTGTGCTCAGTAGTTATACAATCCTGACTATGTCAGTTTTAGGTCACTTGGTAAAGGCATTTGATTGAAAACATAACACTGTGTCTTAATTTTGTACCCTTTGTATTCATTTTGTATACATCATTTTGCAAATCAGAAAACAAATTCTAGAAGAAATAAATCTTCATTATAAGAACTGATGTCCCACCCATAGCCTTTTTTTATGAGACTACTCAACTCCATAAAAGCAATAAATCATAAACATGTTAGGTCATTCTCTTAAATGAAGTTAAGTATGTGTACTAGTATTTTCGCTTTCTTACCCCAGATAACATCAAGGATAGTAAGGTTTTGGAGTCCAATTTAGTGCTGCATTTCTCTTTAGTTAAAGAAATGATTAACTATTTTTCACCTTTAAAAGCTTCTTGGGTTTATCTGATACTTATTTAACCTTTCATTTTAACATACTTGTAATCAGAAGTCTACTCATGTGTGTTTGTGTTGCTGCAAAAATAGCACTAATATCAACAAACATTATGCATAATATGTTACAGGCGTTGATCTAAATGTTTTATATAATAGCAATTCACTTAATCCCTGTACATGAAATGAAGACCTTCTTACTTGTCCCCTGTAAAGACAAAGTATAGAGGTTCAGTGATTAATAAATAACTGAGTCCCAAGACAGGCAGTGGAGGGTGTGAGAGTTGAACTTCCATGATCTGACTCTAGTCATTACTTTTAGACAGCTTGGTAGACTCCATTCCCTGAAAGGAAACTATAATCTCCAGGATCCCACTGTGGGTCGATGGGATCTGGGACATTGCAGAAACTACTCTAGGTATTCAGAAAGGAGAAGTGTATCTGAGGTAATCATGAAATGAGAAAAAAGGAGATCATGAACTAAAGCTTACCCTCAAGGCATGAATGTGCTTTTGCAGGAAGAGATTACAGTAACATGGTAGAATGCCTTCAACACAGGCATTGAGGTGGAAAACAGCAAGGCGCTTGTCGAAGAACAGCACATGTCACAAGTAGAGCAGGGAGTCAGTGTGAAATGGCATAAGTAAGATTTGTAGAAGAGTAGTTGTAATTCTATGAAACCTCAAAGCTCATATAAAAAGATGAACAGATCAGACTCTCTGACATAGCAGGTTAAGCTACCACTTGAAATGCCTGCATTTGATGAGATGTCTTGGTTTGAGTGTTAATGCTTTGGTTTGTTGTTACCCCATCTTATTTGATGTACAGGTATCAGGTATAGAAGAGGTTCATGCATTTACTCTATCAGATCTGTGACTAACAGGAGAGGCTGGATGGAAGCCATTTTCACATAGTGTATGGAAAGAGAACACCAAACAGTCATTTATTGAATATATCCTCAGATAAGATATCTTAAACAGATTGAGTAGTCATCAGAATTCTCCAAAGAGACAAAACCAATGACATGTATTATACATATCATCTATGATAGACCTGCAAAATATTGTGGAAACTAGAATCAAAGATAAGTTTATTTTGGTATATAGTTAGAATCCTGTGTAGGTTTATCTAAAGGTGCATTTCTATGATCCTTTCTGAGGATCCCTCATAAGCATAGTTTTCTTTTGATTAATTTTTCATTAATTTCTCAAAGTATGTGAAGAAATTTGCTTTCAGAAATTAGTTTATGCAATTATAGAGACTGACTGGCAACAGACTATGTGCAGTGCTAGATTGGCAGGTTGAAATCTTTGCCAGAAATGGATACTGCAATCTTGAGTCCTAAATCTGTGGAGAAAACTGTTTATAGGGACTCAGCATGAGTACGTGATGCAGATTTGAAGTAGAATTTCTTCTTCAGGAAATCTCACTTTGTGCTATTTAGACCCTGCAGCTTCTGAGTGATGTGTATTTACATTATCCAGGGCAATCTTGAAGTCAACTGATTGTAGACATTATCCACATGTGTAAAAGCCCTTCACAATAATTCTTGGAGTAATGTTAAATTAGATAACTGCGTAACCAAAATGCAAATCATTTGTCCCACTCCAAATAATTATTGTTATTTGGCAAATCTCTTATTAAGAGCATATAAAATATATAGGTTGTTGTTATAGAAAAGTCATACTGTTCAAATCAATCGTAAATATCTGCCAGTGAGTGCAAGAACTGGATCGGGGGCAGCCCAGAACAGGTTGCTGCCCCTGATGGCACACATGAATGGCAGGTCTGAGGTGTACCAGGTAAGAGACCCTGCAGGATCTTCTCATTCCAGGATTCTATACCTAGGTCATGAGCAAGAGCTGGAGCTTTGAGCAAACAAGGCTAGTTGACTGTACACATCACTGTGTTCAAGAGCCAGGGACCAAGTTGCACCATCCCCTCTATGTAAGTCTCACCTATGTACCACTGAGGTAATACCACCAGGACATTCTTCCCCTGAATCAGAGCCCTAGAGGTAGCTTCACGCTTGACTCCTGTTCCCTGGCACAATTACTCTCTAGTCTAACAGCAAGGAGTGGTACTTTCTCTCCACCATGCCCCCAGCAGGTACAAGAGGGAAGGCAGTTACATTTATCTCACTCACTTCACCCCACCCCAACCATCCCCACTCCATCCCTACTAGTGGCCCACCTGGGTCCATAATCCCCTCACTTTTGTAACACATTTTAAGATTAATATCAATAAAATATTATTCCCAAAAATCAATTACCCATGATTTTTATGAATGTACAACCTTTATATACTCAAATGAGCTATTTCTAGCCTTATATTTTATTCCAAGGACGATTGGATGGCTCAAATATTTTAGTTTTCATTCTTCTCACAGCATTATTGTAATCAAAGTCTATGGTAAATCTTGAAAATTTTCTGTAACATTTTAGAAATGATTCACTCATAAGAGATTCTAAATAATGCAAGATAACCATAGAAGTAATATTCACCAAATCCCATTACATGTCAAGTACTTTTGCCATATACATTTTCTCAGTTATTCTTTATTGCACCTCTTTTTAGAAAAAAAAAATGTAGGCATGGGAAGATTACTTAATCCTAAAAGGAAGAGTTCATCTAGGTTATGTATAAGTGGCTATTCTGTGTTCCAGCTATTTCTTTGTATATTAACATGAATTGCTTTGCTTGTTATATAACTGAATTTTACTTTGGAAACCTGAGAGTGTTCATATTTCAGCAGATGAGAGTGAAGTAATTAAGTGCTTTGTCTTTAGTTACCAGGAAGATGGCTGCCAAATGAGAAAATTAATTTATGACCTCTTAACACCAAGTCCAAAGATTGCCCATTATGCCACAGTGTCTTATGACAGCATAAGATATGAGATTCTCCATTTTCTAGCAAATATTAATATTCTTTATTACACTCTATAATTATCATCATGGGGCAACAAGGCAGATTATTTCTGTTAAAATTGTAGAATTGTACATGTAACTTTAGGTGTGTTTGTCACCTAGTAGTAAGGAATAGAAGATTTAAATACTCAAAATCTAAAGCATCTTATTGGAACATGGGAAATACTATGTATCAATATTTGTTTTGTTTTTAGTTTGATTATAATGAGCTCTTGTGTAAATAATTCTCTAATATAGCAAAGGAAAGCACAATTGGTTCCCAATCTAGGAATGAATTGTTACTGGTTCAGTTATTGCTGTAAGTACAAGGAAATGCCATGAACTTTCCTAGAAACATATGATGTTGCTATTTCTGCAAGGGCTTAAGCATGAGTAGGAAAAAACAAATGAAAATTATCTATACCTAAAACTTTTAAAATCAGTTGAAGAACTCAGATTTTTGGAATTCTGCAAATCTACATTTGTACTTCGTTAAAGAACTCTGACGATTGCCTTTGTGATTAGGTGTAATTTCCATTTTAAATCACTGCAGTATATAAGAATCTGGTTATATGAAATTGATATGCTTATCAAAGACTTGATATAATTTTTAAATTGTTCAATTAATGAGGCATTAAAAAGGGTACAAGTGATAAAGAATCATTCGTTCTAAGGTTTCTTTCATTAAATCCTTAAGCATCCATAACAAGATTTCTGATGGTATCACTGCCGCATTTAAAATAGTCACTAACCATTAGAATTCTGTGGGGGAAGTAATGCTTATGCCACTGCAGTCATTTTAGAAAATCCTATCAAAAACATTGTCAAGAAAGTGAAAAGTGAGACTTAGAGACTAAGGGAGAAGTTACCCTAAGGTAAGGAATTCGTGATTTTCAGAAGATTCATTAGAGGTGAGAAACTTAAGAAATAAACAGGACTTGGCATGGGAGTGGGCAAGAGAAGAGTGCCAGAGCTTCACAGTTGTAGAGCTGGCTGCATAGACGGGCTGCAGTATAAGTGTGCTGTAACTGTAAACTGGCTTACCCTTCTGCACCCTCTCATTCTGATAGGAGGAAGCAAATTGATAGCCTAACACAATTCAAAGAGTCTGACTCAGAAGACTGAAGTTCATATTCATTATGACTAATAGACCTCTTAAATTTGATCTAAGCTGGAGAGGCTAGAGTTAAGAAATCTCAGAAATTAAAAATTAGAAATTAGAAATGAAAGTCAAATGAAAATCAAAGTCACCATTCTCACACAGGTGAGAATGGAATTTGGAATAATATGGGACATAGAAAAGCTTTAGCAAATGGTACAGGAAAGTTTTTAAAAATAGAGTCTGAAATTTATTGGGCAGTTCAGTGTAAAAGTTTCCAAGTGAAGAAAAAATATTGAAAAACAACCCTTTTTTTCCACTCTGAATAGTGCACATACATGAGCCTTTGTGTACATATTGCATGTACAGCCTTAACAACAATTCACAGTTGTATTATCTGTTTACATTATTGTTATGTATTCTCTGAGTTTATGGCATGTAAAGTTTTCAGTTCAGGCTCATCCCATCTCTGAGAGAGGTATAGAATCCTGTTGCTCAGCCGTTCCTTTACTTGTGTCCGGAGCTCTTGAAAATTGGAATTGAGCACAGGGAACACTATTGCTAACATCCTGCAGGAAAGGCAGTCATCATTTTTGCTTGGTGATCAATAGATGAGATGTTAACACAGGTGCAGCAGGGAACTTCAACTGGTGAAGCTTTTGTTTGAAAGCAGGGAAGGGAGCACCTGTGTCTATTGGAAGATGGTAATTGGTACTTAATGACTGCAATACCCTCTGGTTTCCAGACCTTCGGGTAATTTCTTTCAGGATGCTTTGCTGAGTATTTCTGCTGATCTTTCTTTTCTTAAACAGTTCCATTTGTATTGCCAGGATCAGTGTCCTCTCCCATCCTATATGCCAGTGCTGATCACGTTTAAATCTGAAATCTGAGTGAAAACTCATCCTCTTGCTTCTTCCAGTCACTCTCTTTTTCACTCTTTCCCTCTTCTGTACTACTACCTTCTCTTCCTCCTTTTTATCTCCTTTTTCCTCTATCCCTACCTTCTCCCCGAATAGCCTCTGTTTCCCTTATGTACCTTTTATGGCTTACCGATCTAGATCTCAGAGTATTAGCAAGTAAAATTAGCAATCCTTGTATGGTAGGATTAAAAGAAACTACTCTCCAAACCTTTTCAGGGGATGAGGAAACTCCATCACCTTCTTCCAAATAATTCACAGAAAATGATAATAATATAACTTATTTTTAATAACAACTACCTGGATGTTATCTATCCTATCATAATCATATATTTTTACTCAGTTAATGTCATGTAATTCTTTTTTATCTTAATGATCTAGTTTATGAAGCTCTGTGAGAATTACAAAAAAATTGCATCTGTCCTAACTGACAGACTCATCTGGATTCTGGTGTCAGGACTTGGGATGGGGATGGTCAAGAGAAGAACACCTTTACAAAATAATACTTCAACAAAACGTTTTCATGTCAGAGAGTGTTCTAAATTGCACAGTATGGACTGACTAATTCTGTAGAGGACAAAAGTTTAAATTATAAACTAAAAACAAAACTCATGCCCATCAACCCACAAGACAAAGCAATATGGGAACAATCCTCCTGTGATTATCCTTGCATTATAAGTTAGATTTCTTAACTTATGAAATATTCACCACCTTACTTAAAAAGTCAGAACCATGCATGCTTAGGCTTCTAAGCTTCAGAGAAAAAGACAATTCCTCTTGGGTATGACTTATACACATTGTATTAACAGTACTATGGTTGGCAAGTCAGTGAACATACAGATAAGGAGAGGAAAACTAATACCCCAATGTCTAGAAAAGCTGTTCCATGTTGTAGTTCACAGTTTTCATTGAGTTATGGATTATTTATTTCTAAAACCTCTCTAAAAGATCCTCTATTGAGAAAGAATTTAATCTCAACAGACTGGGAAGAATTCCTACAAGGTATTTTTAATGAGACATACATAAGAAGCCTAACGTGGACAGGATATTAAACAAAAGGAGCGTAACTCTAATGAGCTTGGAGTGTGTATGTGTCTTCAATAATTTTATAGACCAGTGAAGTCTTCTGTAATTGTTTTTTCTTAATATGAATGTCAGAGTGATAGACAAGCAAAGCTTGCATCTGCCAACATAGCCCCTAGGTATCTGTAATGGCAAAAATTGGGCCAGGGAACCGAAGAGAGGAACCTGCATCTCATCCAGGTCTTGCAAAGGGAAGCAGAGATTCAACTACTTGAGCCATTACCTGTTGCCTCCTGGTGTGCATGGTAGCAGTCAACTGGAATTAGAAGCAGAGTTAAGACTTGAACCCAGGGCCCCTAGAATGAGATGGGGTTGTGGCACCAAGCCAAACATCTGTTCCTAGAATGGGATTTTAGTGTATTTCTCAAATTTTTTTATTTATTTATTTAAATGCCCATAACAGCTGTTACTGGACAAGGCTGAAGCCAAGAGCTGTAAATCTCATCTGGGGTTTCCATATGAGTACAGGAACCCAACTACTTGACCTCATCTGTTGTCCTCGCAGGCACATTGTTAGGAGACTAAACAGGAAGCTGATATAGTCATCAGTCCTAGGCACCCCTGCCATTTAATGTTTATTTTGAAAAAAGGAAAATCACACCCAATTGTATTGTTAAATATATTGTATATATTTTGTAACAGTAGCTCTACATTTAGTTCCCAGTCCTTATTCTTGGAAGAATAAAGTAAGTAAGAATCACAGGGATATCTCCTCACTTAGGGGAAGTGAGCGAGATTTTTCTCCCTTCTTATGACCTTTAGTTAGAAACAGTTTTGGCAAAGGAAGCCCTGTTAATTTGGGGAATATAGACGACTTATTTCATGTTATGGTAGGTTTGTATTTGTGAAGTGCTTTAAAACGAGCTTGAGTAGGTACTTATTCTAGCACCTAAGAACAAATTGCTATGGCACATTGTTCCCATTTGAGAGACAACTTAAATGTAGCATCATAAGGCATATTCATGAACAAAGTAGTTAACTTGCTTGTTCATGTTGATCTTCCAACTTAACCAAAGGCAATACAATAAAACTTGCCATTCTGCACTGTCTAGTGTCATTGCTTGGGTTGCTTGTCTGTGTAACATGTTTTATGCATTAATCAACAATTTCTTGATTATTAGGAATAACAATTACACATCAATAGATAATTCCCAAATGCAAGTATATTGAAGAATTAATGTTGCATGAGCTTTAGAACACAGAGTGAAAGATCACTAAATAATGTATATGAACAACAACGATAACAGACCCAATGCTTAAACTCAACAGAAGAAATCAACATTTGTTGGATAAACCTAAGAAAATCTTACTGTTGTTTGATGTTGCTCCCCACTGGGTAGAAATAGCTCCAAGCTGAAACAGAAAGATAATAAATAAGCATGTAGATTAGACAACGTTGCTGAAACACACACGGAGAATATGGAGGCTCAAAGTAAAGCCATAGCAACAAGTGTCAAGAGAGGTATCATTGCCAGAAATATTTTCCTACTTCCAGAATTATTTTCTGTGACTCAAATGTTAACGAACCAAAAGTACCACCCCCCCCCCCAAAATCTGAATCAATACCTTTTAGGCTTCACTAGTTCTGGTCACTCTCTTGGAGGACATATTCACCAAAGACAACTTTTAAAACACAGAAATTTGCTTTTTCTTTTCCTTAATGACCACTCTCCCACATAATAATCTGATCTTCTATGTTGAAGAATCAGTTTAATGGCCTTGGAGACATCAGTGTGTGAGCACATGACAGCAGTGGACTGGCATAGTCTCCAGTCTCACTTTAAATGCGCATGGGGCCACACAAGTCAAGAAGTCTTGACTTTTCAGGAAGTCCATCTTGAAATCTAAGAAAAAGAAAATCCTGTTTCTAGATATTCAGTTCTAGGAACTAGTCAAAGTTAATAAAAGATATTTACAAATAGTTGTTTATTGTAGCATTTATTTCACAGCAGAAGGGATTTTTTTGAATAATTTTGAAGTCCAATGAGTGAACTGATTCAGAAACAGATATAACTATTATATAGTGGAACAAAATACAGCCATGAGCAGCCATAGCTATGAATAATTGTAATGCCATGGGAGAATGCTCATTATAAGAGAATGAATAGGTAGAAAAAACACAAAAATTGTATGCAACAGTATCATTTCACTTTCCATTGTATATGTAGATATCAACATTCATAGAGGAAACATACTGAAATTTCTCAAAGAAGCTCCATGTGAAATTTGTATCACTTTTATCTCTGTTGTTTCAAGTTTTCTACAATTAGAATCTAATCTTGCTTTAGGTTTAATTTTAATCTTAGCACTTAGTAAGTATTATGATGGTTTACCTTTTTGTTATTTGAATTAATTGCTTCAGTTCCTCAAGTGTATTACATTTGTTCTCTGGAGCTTCTTCCCTCTGCCTGAAATGTTCTTCTCTTACTCTCAAGGCTAACTGCTTTAGATAAGTTTCTCTTTTGATCAAACTTGTTTTTCTCGGTGAAATTTTCCAAAAATATCCAATTAAATGTGCCCTCCTCATTCCTGTATACCAATCTTGCTTTTTTGCTGTGTTTTTGTTATACTCCAAAGTGAATCTAAGAGGTTAGTAGAAAACTTTTCCATATTGTTTACTACTAAGTCTGAAGAACGTAGAATTTTCTCTAGCATTCAGGAGGAGCCAGAATGAGATTTGTTAAATAAGAGTTTCTATTAAAAATTAACCCAGTTCTTGTCATTATGTCTATTTTTAACTGTCAAACACATAGAGAAGGAAGGAAAGGGCCATAATTAAAGATAAAGTTTCCATATTTTGGCATTGGTAAGGTAAAACATATTTTTTTGTTTGAAGGGGAATGAAAACCTGAACAAAAAATAGAAAAATGAAGTGAGGTTAGCTGGAAGGAGAGTTAGTGAAAGTAATCCCATTATTGGGTTCAGCACAGTGGCATTAAGGCTAGTCCTCTGCCTGTGGCAGTGGCATCCAAAATGGATGGTGCTGGTTCATGTCCCAGCTGTTCCTCTCCCGATGCAGTTTTCTGCTTAGGGACTGGAAAGCAATGGAGGATGATCCAAGGCTTCACATGGGAGTCCTGGCCCAGCTCTGGCCATTCCAACCATTTGGAAAGTGAACCAGCAATGGAAGATATTCATTCATTCATTCTCTTTCTCTTAGTCCCTTTTTTCCCCCTCTTCCTCTCCTTTGTGACTATTTCAAGTAAAATAAATAAATCTTTACAATAATCAATCCCATCAAGAAGTTGAATCCAGCTGCTGGAATTGATTAACATCCTTCTTCAAATCAGAGATAGAGTCAGTAATGTGCACTGAGATATTCAGCTAATAAGAGGTGGAGCAGCGTTTCGACTCAAGAAAGTCAACTTCAATCTTGGTTTGCCGTTGTACAATTTTGTTCTCCTGGAGTAAGGTTCAAATCATTAGTGAAGAGGTCAGAGTTGAAAATCATTCCATGTGGGAAGCCCTTGTAAATTTCTAATCACATGTCATTCTATGAAGAGGGAAAAGGAAAGCTAGTTTATTCTTCATACCTATGATATTTCATATCTGTAGCTTCAAGCAATTACAGATTAAAATTAGTTGCTTTTGAAAAAATAATTGCATCCATACTGAAGATGCACAGCCTTTTTCCCCTTGACATTATTCTCCAAACAATGCTACTTTTGCTTACACATCATCTTGGACTAGGTATTATAATTATTACCATAGGTGATTTAAGGTGATAATTATTACATAGGTGATATATATATAAAGATGTGTTAAATACAAATAGAATGCCATTTTATAGAAGCGTTTTCAGATTTTCATATCTGCAACGAGCTCTGGAAGTACCATTCCCCTGCCACTCCCAACCATGATATTACAGATGGGATAGCTAAGTGTTAAAAACAATTCAAGACCAAAACAAGAAGAGAGTTAACCCAGTTTCTTGGGATATACATTTTCCTGTTTTGAAATAGAGTTGATCAGAAGTATCCTAAGTAAAAAGCAGCAAAGTAGTCATTGAGGAACTATAGCTTCTTTACACTTTATAAACATGTGTGTTTAGATTTGGTACCCATATTGGTTGTTCAGAAAACGGCCTTTCGAAGTGACAACTCTCAGGAAACCTTATCTTCTAACCAAAAGCAAAATCTAGCACATTTACACATAAATGAAAATTGGGATATGATGTAAGTGAACCCTTAATCACATTCAAAGTGCTTCTAAATGCTGTAAATTGCTATGACCCATAAGATTTTTCTCTATTCATATCATGATGATTTATTCTTTGCACTACCTGTGAATATATGTATTTCTATCTGTTATTGAGGTGGGTAAATCAAATTGATTAAAATAGGTTCTTTCTTGGAAAAAATGAATATAGCATAACAAATGGTTGGAAAATTTTGGCTAAGGATAACCTTTGTGCATATTATATTTGCTATTTTCATACCACTGTATTGTCATATTCCAACAATATGGTAGAAATTAGCACCTACATGTAAATACCCTTTCATGTATTCCAATACATTTTTAAAAGATTTATTTATTTTTATTGGAAAGTAGACTTACAGAGAGAAGCAAAAAGAGAAATATCTTACTTTGCTAGTTCTTTTCCCAAATGGCCCCAGTAACCAGAGCTGAGTCCACCCAAAACCCACGGAGAAACTTCATCCCAGGCATCATCCAAAGCTTTTGGATATCTTCTGCTGCTTTCCCAACCCATAACAGGGAACTGGATGGGAACTGGAGCAGCAAAAACATGAACAAGCACCCATCTGGGATGCTGCCACTGGAGATTAGTAGTTGAGCCAAATGCCAGTCCCTATTCCAATAATTTTAAAAAAATGTAATAGCATTATTGACAGCAATGCTAATATGCTAACAACTAATGAAAGTTACTTGGAAATAGTGTGAACTAGGAAGCACATGTATTATAATATAATTCCCAAAATTATATTATGAGTTTAGATTATGATTCCACTTAGAATATCAGTTCAAACCAGAGACCATCAGGAGTTGTCAGGTCCCAGTTCATATGGTTGAAATGGTAGAGATTTGACTTGTTTGTCAATGCTTCCAGACCCTAAGGTTTTAACTCCTTATCTTAATCAACCTTGTCATTTGAATTTAGAACTTTCTTCATTTAGCATACTTTTAATTTTTAATAGGCAATTAGAACATTCCTGCAGAAGTGTAACAGAAAGAGGACTCATTTAGCTCACTGCTGGGACTACCCAGGAGCACATGTGCTTCTTGACTGAGTGAGTGCTTCCTAACTCACCTAAAATGACAGTTTATCAAAATGCTAAAAATTGTTGTTATGGACAGCCTTTGTTGTTAATTTCCATAAGGTTAAAGGTCATGCCTTCCATTTCTTCCATGACATCTCATTGTGTTTAGCACACCTCCCTGTGGAGTTAAGTGGTCAATAAATGCTTGTTGATGGACTGTCCCAATGAGTACCTGTCAATATCCTACAGCGTCCTTTTAAGGTTTAATGAAACTCTATTCCTGTAAAAGAAATGTGCATTTGTTCTAATACCACAGAAAAATCAATATATGAATCATAATGCCTTAAAAACATGCATTAATTTTTTTCTGCTTGTTTATTGAGGAAAATAATAACTCTATTTTTGTTTAGCAAGTTAAAACACGTAGAAGTTTAGGTTTTATATTTTTCTGAAAATACTTACTCGATGGTCACATTTAGCTACTAGGCAACTTACAGAACTTTTACTGTAATGTCTAGAATTCTAGCTTCCTTTATTTCCATATTTTGAATATGTGGAAATTGTGGTTGACCATTTAAGTTATCCTGTAAACTGTCCATCTACAGTGACCTCCATACAAGTGCAATTAAATGTCAGGATACCTGGATTCCTCACATTGTGCTTATACAACTATCTGTACAGTTCAAAACTTCTACCCTAGTTTCATCACTGCTATAAAGTAGGAATCAGATGAAATAATTTCTTCATTTCTATGCACAAGGCTAATATTTTCTAATACTGTTATGTATAAACCTATAAATATACATAGAAAATTTACTATGTATTTCACGGTCGCTCATATTTGACTACTTGACTATTGTGTAATGTCGTCACAATATCATTTTCAAGAGAGAAAAACCCCAAAAATGATGAAGTGCTTTTACACAGAATTTTCAGGGAGAAAAATTAAAACTGGAACAGCAGTTAACATTCACAGGCCTGAATTTTAATCCTGTCTAGTTTAGCTTGCTCAAACCAAAAAGCCTTCAGAAGGCTGTGATAGGCCCCTCCACCTCCTCCTGTTTTCACTGTAATCAGAAACCTCAGACACTATCACCTCGCTTCCTCAGGATAAAATTTGAGAGATGGGGTTGACACTTTGATAAGGTCAAAGAAAGGTAGCCTTGGAGGAAGCACTTTGCATTCTTTTAGTGGAACATTCTGAGTAATAATAATAATAAACTCAGCAAGTTAGAAGTCACATTCCAGCTGGGTTCCATCTCACTGCCCAGTTGCTATTCTTGAGGTAAAACCAGGAGACAGGAAGAAAGGAAAGGAAGTGCCTTTCCAAAGGGGTAAAATAAGACTTTATAACAAAAATTTCACAAGGACACAAGATCCTAAATTGTGTGACCATCTGCATTTACTAATTATGCCTTCAAACAAAGAAAGAGTTGAACCTAAAAATAATTCTCAGCCTCAGGCAGTAAGTTAGGCATCCACCGTTTCACTAAATGGGAAGGTTTGGTTGTTATTTTCTTTGATCATTACATTTCAAAAAAATGAGTCCCAGGTCCTTGAGAAAGGATTTTTTGAGTTCTGGCAAGATGCATATTTAGATTTCAAAAGAAGCTTGCCTAAACCTCAAAGGGCAGAGAAAGTGTTCACAAATTATGGTTTTATCTAATGTAGATGCTCTAGGGCACGGGCAGGAAAAGCCTATCTCATTTATACATTAGGGGAAATTCCATTTTTTCCATTTGAATTTGAAAATGTACCTATTGAGAAAGGAGAGGGACGCCTTATTACTACAATTGGAAGTGAAGTCCAAATTTCCACTTGGCTGTCATTGCCCACATTGTGCGAGTTCCTATTGCCTATCAGGGAAAGATTTTCAATTTCCCAGCAGATTTTCTGATGCTTAAGTCCTTTGAGCCCTTGAATGGCAAATGGGAGCAGTACCTCATTACTGCCAGGGAAGGGGAGTAGGTGAGGTTCCTCATGTGGCCTGCATTTACATTCTAGGACTGGCTCTCAAGGTTGAAAACCTCTATTTGGTCTTCCTTTTAACCCAAATTGCGAAAGTGCTTTTGTGCCTGCGAAAGCCTGTTGAGAACCGAGCCAGTGTGGAGCCACAGATTTTTCCATGGGATTTAACTGGAGTGCAGCGCTTGTTATCAAAAAAGTTTTTGTCAAGGTGTCCCTTGGCTGCTTCAGTGCCATAGGGCAGATTTTTGCTGCGATCACCATTTGTCCATGTCTGTTGGTGTTCTTGGGTCTCCAGTTTCTTCAGATGCTGATCTGAAATGTGTGATGTCAAAAGAAAAATCCAAGGATCTCCCTATTGTATTGAATTATTTTACCAACTGTCCTGATTTCCCTTCCCCTTTTTGGCCTTAAGTTTACTTGGTAACTATGTGGAGAATTTTACACTTGAGTAGGGACAATTGGGATAATATACCCACTCCAATTCTCCTGGCTCCCCAGGAAGTTAGGGATGAAGGTTCTTAATAATTGAAATTAGGGCTGAAAGGTGTGTGATTAACTAGTGTCAAGTTCATAGTTGGTCAGTAGAGTCGAGGACCTTCCGTTAGTGGTTAGGGATGCTGTGCAAATTTATGATGGTCAGGGGGGCTCAGTTGGTCTGAGGGTCTAATGATTGTGGTGGCTACATTTGTTTCCAGCAGTTGCCCCAGGTGAAGTCCTCCAGACAATAGTGGCCATCAGGATTCTTATCTGCAGAATTAAAACTTTGTAGGGTCAGTTGTTCCTCCCTCGTTTCAGTGAATTCCTGTTGATAGATGGTAGACAAGGACACTGTGCAGTGGGAGACGGCCAGGAGCCTGTGTCCTGCTTTCCCTTATGGGGGTTCAGTTTCAGTTTCCTACATGATAAAATAATTCAAATTAATGGTAATTATAGGAGAAAAATTTTTACTTCAGACTATAACTTCTTTTTTGCTTTAATGAGAACAGTAAGTAAAAATAATTATTCATTAATTATTCATGCATGCTTGCCATCTCATTAAGCATGGATATAAAATTTTCTCCAATAAAACTCAAGTGGATATTGTGTTTTTTTGCAAGATTGGGCTTTAGAAGGTTTATTATTTCCATTAGGCTGTGGAATTTGATTATTCAATCAGCCTACTTCAGACTAGAAAAAAAAATCTTATGGCCCATTAATGTAAGAAAACTTTTTGTAAATGCATGAGTATAAAAGGAAAATAAAATTAAAGACTGTCCTTAATGCTTTCTTACTTTTATTTTCTTTCTTTGTTTAAACATCGCTTGTTGGTATTCACTTGCGCATGAAACACATTTCTGGTCACTGTTTTTCTAGAAACTGATATAAACTTCACTGATCTGAGCAGAGCAAATATACTAAACTGACCCTGCAGAGCAAAATATATGATTTTATCAGAAGAAATGAACATTTTTGGTTTAAATACATCAGATTCTTAAGATTTTTCTCATTAAAATAGCCACATGAATTAAAACTAAGAATATCCTTATTAATGCTGTATATTGAAAAAATTGCCGAAGTAAAGTAATACTTGAATTCTTCTTATGCATAAGGCCTCATTATTTCACAAGTTTTGTCAGTAAATATAGGATTAGCCACGTTTCGCTCTGTGCACATGTATGTGGGAAAATGCATGGTGCTGTTCTGAACTTATTTTATGTATATTCTATTCTATTGTAGAAAGCTGAGTATTCCTTTCATAGTAAACTTGAATTGAAAGTAACTCTTTCCAAGGTAAAAATTTCAAAAACTGATTGAGGGGTGATTATAATTTTTGTTTGTTTCTAGATTTTGCTATTTTTCATTACTAGCTTGGTTAAATGAGAAGCTTATGTCAGGAGACTAATTGTTTAATCAGAACATGAGTCTTTTTATGAATATTAACTGGAACTTCATCAACACATTCCACTACTCTATAATAATAAGTATCCTGTGATATGTTTTTACTTTGACTATGTCTTTCTTATATATGCAGGTGAGAGATATATTTATTAAATATTTGACTGTGTCATTGCTCTGGTCCCAAATGGCAATGTCAGTAGACTAGATACACCTAAGAATCTGACACTTTGACTTAAGACTGCAGTGCCTTTTATAATGATTAAAATTTTTCAAATAGGAAGTATCTATTTAGGGTCCATAAGTCATTGTATTTTTCAATTAGTTAAATATCATTGGGGAGTTTGGGCACAAAATTATGATTTTAAAATCCTATCAATAGAGATCTCTTTTACGTAAACACACACACACACACACACTTTTAAATGTCATTCTGTGTCTCCTACAGTATGAACCCTAAATTTTTTTAATTGATATTGCAATCCTAGAAGACTAGACATTATTTTAAAATTGGGTTACCCTAGACTATTTCTCATAGGAATGAGTAACTAGCTATTAACATTCACAGCAGTAAAGCTGACACAACCTTCTTTCAAGATGTACAAATTTATTTGTGTCGAAAAGAGTTGAAATTATGGAAGTAGAGGGAGGAGAGAATAGGAAACTATTGGTTTAAAAGGACCAAATTTCAGTTAAATATGGTGAATTAAGTTCAGAAAAATTATTGGATATCATTAAAATTAATAATGTGTACTTTAAAATATAACACACTAAAGTGAATATTCAATGTTCTTACCATAAAAATATGTGGATATATATGTTAAATTGTTTTATTTAATCTTTTCATAATTTATGCACATATAAAAGCATTGTAATATATACTATAAATCTTGATCTTTTTTTATTCTTAGAGGCGGACTTATTTAATCTCTGGAATAAATGCAAAGTTGCCTTTCAGTTTTTAAAATAGGGAACATCATGGAAATGCTTTTATGTAGAAGATAATTTATTAAAATTGTGTATTAGCCTGGGGTTTTGAGTTTGAGATGGTGAGTCTAATGTGTATATTCAGCTGCTTTTTACTTTTCTTTAAATGTAAGCATTAAATATGATCATTAATAATATTAGTAAAAGCAAATAAGTGTAAAGGATAGGACCAGGTATATATGTAAAGCTGGGGAGCTGTTATCTTGGTAGCTTGTCCATCAGTCAGAATAGTTTTGGTCCTTCCATTAGGAACGTGCTGAGTGCCTTCACTCATCTTTGAAACTGAGTATCCTGACTATCTTTTCTGTAACTTGGAGATAATTGACCCTTTACCACACTTACCTCTGCGGGATTTTATGAGGGCTCAGGAAAGTTCTCAAGGAACCTCTCAAAAACATTATAGAAGTCCAGAGTTTTAATATAATTATATGGAAGTATATCCTCTGAAGCCATTAGTGGAAAAGAATGTTAGGTGTCTTGGAACTGAATATGTCTCATACTGTTTTCCACATGTAGAAGATGGTTGGAGACACTAGATTTCCTTTCTCTTTAACCTTTAAATATTAGAAGTTCGTGCAACTACTAAATTCCAGATTTCTACACTTTCTTTTATTTAAAAAAAACCTTAAGAGTTTTTATGACATTTAAGAATTCTTCAGTATTTAGTTTTAAATACCAAAAAAAAAAAAAAAAACCAAATTTTCCAACTCCACTTCTTGGTTCAAATATACTTGAAAATGCCTTGTCAGTAAGTGGCTTTTATATACTGAAATGTCTTCTGTATATTTAACACATTTAGCATACATCTGGATTTCCACAACTTGTAGTCCTCCTGGACATTCCACTTCAGGGATAGTTCTACATATCTTTATTGGTCTTTTTTTAATCATAATGGTATGTCCTATTTTCATCATAAAATCGATCAAAGAGAAGGTGTGTCTTCCTCTGTGGAATCAAGGATAAACCCCCAATATTGGATCCCTATCTAAGATTTTCACTCTTTGATCTGGTATGTTTTTTATTTATTCATGAGACATAATAAGAAAGTCATGGGTACTTTGAATAATTAAAAAATAGCCTCCTGTCTACCAGGGAGTTACAGGCTTTTGCAAGATTTTAAAAAGTGAAAGATTGTATTTCAAGTGTTTTGTAGATATTATGACTCCTTTGCTGCCATATTGCCTGTAACCTCCTTTTCCCCGCACCTTAAACACTAGAAAGCTGATAAACTGAGCCTGCATATTGCTCCCACTGGTGGAAAGTCTGTTTGTAACTCTATTACATAGACTGTGAGTCTTAGTTGAAATGATAGTTTCAAATGTTACGTGGATGTTCAGTTTAAATATTTAACATTTAACATAGAAAAAAAAAAACTTTTGTTGTTTGAAAATGTATGCTAGCCAAACACAAGAGTAGAACAACAATATGGATTCTGCATTTCTAATTAAAGAACTGTAACTAAATATGCAATGCACTGTTATTGCTTTTAAATGTGACATAAATTATAGCTGTGCCACATGGAATAAAAAGAACCAAGAAGAAAATAGCAAAAAAAAAAAATGTGAACCTTTCTTTTTCTTTTCTTGAGCACCTGTTCATCTCCCCCAAATAGCGGGGTATCATTGCCCATAGTATTAATAAAAGCAAATCCAAACCATTCTAATGTTCTCACATAGCTTGAGAACCTCCAGAGATATCTGTATTTTGTTTTTTGTTCTGTTCATTCCTGTTGGATTCGTGTATTTTTCAGAGCTTCAAATTTCTCATTAAAAAGTTAGAAGTATACAATATGATAATATGGCTTTTGTTATATGAAGTGCTTTTTAGTGTGCCAAGCACTGAGTTAAACTATATGATTTCTTCATTTGATCTTCATAATCACTCAATACATTAAATACTTTCCACATGTAACACCAAGATTAGATCATCAGCCTACCTACAAAAACCCCAAAACCTAAAACCTAATTAAACCTTAAAAAGTCTAGAATATTGTGATAAAAGACTTAGATCTAATCAATTGGAATCTATCTTGCGTTCACTGATGAAAACTATTGACGAGCCAGCCACACTCTTCCTAGGACATGATGAGTATTTTCAACTCTGGAAGGCTTTTGGGGTAACCTTCTCCACCGCTCTTTGTATAGGTGGCTTGTTCACATAGCAGGATTAAATACTGCCTCTCTTGAAAATCTTTTCTAATGTCCCCGTAATAAGCTCATTGTCCTCTAATGTGCTTTCATTTTTCTTAACTCCTGTGGTTTCTTCCATCATAGCATCTATTGCCTCGCTGCTTACTTACCTCCCCCAGTATAACAGGCTTTTCATGAGGGAGAGGGAAATATGTAAATCATGATTTTACTTCTGCATTTAGCCTCCTTTAGTGGAGTTTTTGAATTTATAGAAGCAGTCACTGTGTTGAATTATGCTACAGTTTCATCTCTGTAAGGGCCTTTTTCCCACTGTTCAAATCACCTGGGGTAGCCTCATTCTCTTTCCTAAGTTTTTGTTTTACTATTTCGCTATTCTTTTCAAACGCATCTTGAGAAAACAACTGTGATGATTCCCGACTTTGAAAAGCAGAGATTTTTTTTTTTTTCGTTCCACATGTTGGTCAGTTTTCTGAAGAGTTTTATTCAGTCAAACAAGAGATTGCAAAACCTGAAATTTATCATTTCACATTAAAAGCTGTGTGAAAACAAGGAGATATTCGATAATAATCTTAAGCATAATTTGATTAATAAAAATACTGAGTTTGATGAAGCACAGTTTCAAAGTGAATGGTCAAAAATATACAGGCCAATTAGAAACTTGAAGAAGATTCTAAGAGACATGTAATAGATTGGATCGTAATATGTAATTCTCATTTCTTTCTCTTTTTTTCTTTCTCTCTCTCCCTCTCTCTCTCAGACACATACATTTGGTTGTCTGTGTGTCCCATATTTCCACCATGATGGCTTCAGCTTCATTTCCTTTCTGCACCTAGTAGAAGAAACAAACTTTCAAATTTTCCTTATCATAACACAGGTTGTATTGTGTATCACAGAGTGTACTGGAAGCAATAACTAAAAGACCGTGAAGATGTTTCAGTGTGCCAGAAGTAGGTAGAGAGAAATAGTCAGTCATCCTTTAGGTAGGCAGAATTGGAGCTGAGCCTTCCCATTCAGAAAGTAGAGTGTACAGCAGGTATCCTCATAGAAGTTCCCTTCTAAATTTCACCCTGCTGGTTGATAAAATTCTTCTGGGTTAATTTCTTTGAATTTACAGTTAGGTTTATTCAGAATATATTCCAGTAGACAAAATTCTTGGTTGTGTGAGAATAAATCCATCAAAATAATAAATTTATTAAGAGTATGTTTTTGGAGTTTGGAGGAATTCACAACTTGATGTAGGTACAGCATGGATTATTATCAGTGGTTGCTCTGCATGATGACAAAGAGATGGCCACACTGGGGACATGACGTTTTGGTGATTGTGCACTGTCCAAACTTTAAGTTTTTGAAACTCAAATCACTATGTACTTCTGTGTTCTAGAACCATTTTCATTTTTAATTTTTGTGTCATGAGTTTTATTAAGAGACTTCACACTTCTATTTTTGGTTTTGCACTATCTGAAATTACATATTTTTTTTTGCTTATGATCAGCTTTATAATTCATTCACCTTGATCAACCTGATAGAAGACTGATTAATTTCTGTAACAAAACACTGATTTGATCCCATAGGTTGAATGGATTATCTCTAAATTCAATATTGAAACAATATCTGATGTGATGGTACCAGAAAGTGATTTTTCAGAAGATGATAATTCATGTGAATAGGATGAAGGCACTTATAAAAGATGCCCCATGCACCATTCAGCTCTCTTTCTTCTCCCTCTGTCATATGAGGCCACAGCATTCCTCTACTGCAGAGGGGCAATAACCAGACAGCAACTTGGAAGACATCATCTTGGATACCCTGTTGTATATCCTGCCCTCAAGACTTGACCAGGTGTGTGGGTTGAGGCATTTATAAGTCACTCAGTTTCAGATATTTTTGATACAGCAGCATAACAGATTAATATACTCTCTCTGTCCTCTGTTGCTGGTCTCATTGCATGAACACTACTCAATTTGCAAGGAAGACTCACTCCAGTCTCCTTTCCATTATCCATTTCAGAGGATTTTATCTTATAAATCATTATATGTTCCTGTAATAGAAATATTCCTCTTCTCTAGAAATAGTCAATAATCTCATACCGATGTCCAACTTGGTCATACTACACCTGTTCATTTATGATGGTAGAACTCAAGCTTCATTTTTTAAAAAGATTTAATTTATTTTTAACTTGATATGTTACAGAGAGATAGTGGAAAAAACAGAGAGGGTCTTCCAACCACTTGTTTACCACATCAGTCAGAGCTGAGCTGATCTGAAACTGGAAGCCTAGAGCTTCTTCTGGGTCTCCCACATGAGTGCAGGGGCCCAAGGACTTGAGCCATGAATAGGTAGCCATATGGGATGCCAGCACTGCAGGCAGATTGGCTTACTATGCCATCACATCGAACCAGGGTCATGAACTTAATTCAGGCTGTTGTGTTATCTCCCCTCCTTATACCTTAATTTGCAAGACTTATCACACCATGACTGGTATGTAAAGGTGTTTGTACATTTGAATAATTTCTATTTCTTTAATTTTTTAGCTTTTTGACTGCAGAAATTGATATTACTCATCTCATTCTGTTCAATGATTTCTCACATTTAGTCATCTAAATATTTATTAAACCAAATTAAATAGACTCAATTATCATAGGAATTGCCTGTTAGAAAGACTAAGAATAAATGCATAATTTTTATTGGATTCAGAGGGTAACTTTGTTAAAATAAACTCAAGGTAATGCTGATTTCTTCATTTTGCCGTTACCTAACTCAATTTTTAATTTAAGGTGAGCAGCTGAGAACCTCTGATTATAAAATCCTGCATGCCAATGGTTTCTTATAGTTAAAATGACTTATTTGTTGGGAATGCATCAGCACACCTAGACATTTGATTCCAAAGCTGTGATTTATGACTTAGACCAGAATTTTATAGGAACAATGCCACATAATACATGAAAATGTCATTTATTTTCATGCACTACTTAAATTACACTTACACCACGTTACGGCAATATTTAAAAAGTAATATTCAGTGCTTCCTCACGTTTGCCATTTTTTTTATCACACTAGAATTGAATTTAGAATACTAACTGGAAAACCTTTCTAGCACAAAAAATGTTATTATTGAATATTAAATCAAATATTCATTTTGGGGGGTTTCCTTTTTCTGTGAATTTCATTTCTATTCTAACAGAAGTATGTTCATGACCCTAGATTCTCGATTTTTAGAGATATTCATAGCATCTCAAAACTAAAGCAGCAATTTTACGAAGGTAATAGAGATACAATTTTCTGATGAATTTTGTGAGTGATCTTTTTTCCAAAATGGATTTAGACAGAATTGTCAGAAGTAGAAGTACTTTAGCTGAGAAATTTTTCACTTTGAAACAAAGCAAAATAAGACATCAGTATATTTCATAGAAAAGAAGAAAGCATGCATCTTAAATAGTGGATATTGGGTATATTAATGGATATGAAACAAAACAGAGGTAATTCGTTAATGATGAGGAATCCATAGCTACAGGAATTTACTTGTAACAGTTTCTCATTTTTTGTGTCTTATAGGAGTGATACTTAGTAATCCATTGAAACATTGAATTGCTCAGTTTCATCCTTTGAACAAAAATAGCTGCAACTCATATTGGTGCTATTTAAAAATTCATATTAATATTGAGGATGCTTAATGTCTCGTTTTATTATTGGCAACTTTCAAAACAGAATGACTATTTCTCACTTGCGTATACACCACAGAGTGACAGTTTCTCGAGAGAAGTTGGGATGCTCTCCACCCTTCCCCCACCCTCCCTTTCACTCCCAATTAAGAATAGCAAGTGAATTTTGGCTTAGAAATATTATTTTGTTTTGCTTATTTTGCTTATATCTCCCTCAACACGTGGGGCACAGATACTGCATTTTTGACTTACTTGCTTATTGCTAGTAGAGGTACAGGTCTGGCCTGAGGTCAGTGACAGTTTCCTTGGAGACCAGCTGCTGGCATTTATGTGGCTAAGGATCCACTGTGTCAGAGCAATGGGTTTTAGGAACACGATAAAATGAAACAGTGTACACCAACACATACAAGACACAAATTATCTTAGCAACCAATTAAATTAATGAATGAACATTAAGGACAGCCTTCATATTAATGATCTGACAAGATGTGACATGTTCAATAGTTTAACAGCTATATTCAGAGTCTCTAATCAAAAGTATTCCTGGAGGCCTTCTTTGTTACCCTTGCGATGCCATGATTCCACATTGAAGTGCTGGTTGAAGCCCCAGCTGGTCTTCCTGCAGCTTCTGCTGATGAGCCTGGAAATGTGGTGGGAAATGACCCAAATGCTTGGTTGGCCACTGCACTCATGTGGAGGATGTTGATTGCAATTTCTGGCTGGAATCTCAGGCCAGCCTACAACTATCTATGGTGGTCGTTTGGAGTTTGAACCAGTGGAGAGAAGACATCACTCATGTTCCCTCTCTCCCTACTTTTCCATCTGTTCTGTCTTCCAAATAAATAAATGTTTTAAATACAAAGATACTTCTGAATAAATATCAAATAATAATGGTTTTTAAAAATATTTTTTAAAATATCCCTTACAGCATGCTGTTCATGCATGTGGAAATTGTACGATTGTCAACCATGCACTTCTGTTACTGGAGTTCCTTTTCTCCATCAAATTAACTTAGATATGATGACTGACAATAAACAGTTTCAAATTGTGAGTCTGTTGGGAAAATTCATGTTGTACATTTAAAAGGATCTGTGATTACATATATTTAGGAAATGTATTAAACAAAGTTCAGTTCTTTTCTCAAGAAATGTCAGCATTTTACTCCTCTTTGTGAATCCCCAGGAAGGATGTACAGGATTTAGCACTGTACAATATAATTAGTTTATGAAAATCTTGTGTTATGCAGAACATGTTATAGAATGTTGGCCTACAAAATGCTTAAGTGACTATGAAGGATATAACTATAGGAATTCATGACAGGAAAGCCCACGTATCTAAAGTGTATTTCCCGGCGGCCGTAAGAATAAAGTTAAACTGATCTGCAAACCAGAACCTTAATATAATCTTGGTAAAAGCTCTATATGACAGGCATTCTGGAGGAAAATTACAATTTAAGGAATCTATATTCATATTGCCTGCAACAAGAGAAAAATATATATTGACAATTTGACAACAATAATGTGAAATTTTACTTGACTTGATTCTTTCCATATTTTGAGATCCTAGAAAAGAACCTCTAAAATAGGGACTAAGCCAAACACATCTGTCATTACAAATTATAAAGTAGTATATGGCAACAAGGAGCCTGGAGTTAAATACTTTGTTCTTACACAAGCTAAAGAAACATTGAGTAGAGCAGAGCAAGGGACCTCGATGTATCAACGTTCCTGAAAGCAAGTAACATTCTTTCTAGTTCTGCTCCACATGCTATAAGGATTCTGGTTCATAAAGACATCCATGATTATTTTAATCATTCCAGTGGAGTTTGGAGAATTTCAAAGAGGATGGGGCACTAAGGCATCGATAACTATGGGCTGAGCAGTCTAAACTCTGTTCAAGCTAATCCAGCTGCAGATTCCATCAGCAAAAATGTGATTGAAAGTTTCTGGTTGGTATTTTATCAATAGTGATGTTTATGCTGTTAACACAACAAATTGAGGAAGGATATTTTGCAATGTAATCACCTTTGTGATTGTTCTTTCTGTGATTATGGAGATCTAGGTAAGCTTTGTCTCAGATATTTTTTCAACTCTTGTTTTATTTAAACATTCAATAGCACTTTTTAATAACTATATCCCCTTCTAGAATCGTTGAGACAGTATGCTGAGAATGTAATTCACGGCAAAAATCTAAATGTGGTTTTTAAAGGCCTGAAATGTCATTCTAATGGAAAATGTCATTTGCAGAATCCTGAATTAGAAAAGCTATCCATAGGCTGTGGAGTACGGGGCCAAACTTATTTATTTTGACTGTTATGGATGCAATAAATCATTCTAAATAATGTTGACATTTATGTATTCTGCTAACATGGAAATTTAACAGCCTTCCCCATATACTGCTGCTTGAGTTAAGTTTTTGCTATTATATTTTCCAGCTTAGTTCTCCCAATCTTAACACAGCAGACAGTGGTAATGTCAATGGCAGAAGTGCCAAGAGAGAAAAAAGATGGATAATGTATTCATTTTAATGGGCAATTTTAAACTCCATACCATTGAACACATTTCTCTGAATGGTTCTCAGAGCTGACAGTTTGCTTCTTTCCTCTTTGGGCTATATCACATCTTTTTGCTGTAGATAGGATTTTCCATCTGACTTAATTGTATTTTTTCTACCGACTGACAGGCACACAGAATGCATTAGCAAGAAAGAGATCATAATTGAAATCAACACCATGACTATGCAGAATGTGTCTGTGATGACATCTGAGCCTGCGTGTTTTCCTGTTATAACCATGCTGTTGCCATGGTTTACACACTTCTGTAAGGTCAGCTGATTCACATGCACACACAAATATATGCATAACATTCCACTAATGTTTCTTCTGCATTGTAGTTATTTTCTAGCCCTTGACCTACTAGTTCTTTAATTAAATGTAACAATTAACTTATTTTTTTAAGGCATTCACTTGTTTTTCCGTGTTCAAAAACATGATCGAAGCAGCACTTGGGTGATTTTCCTTTCTCTATGAAAGCTCTTACCAAGGTTTTCAAACAAACATACATCTCTATTTATTTGTTTCATACAATGTTTTTACTTTTTAACTCCTAATAACCCTGAGTCTTGAAACTTTTTGCAGCTTCTTCAGCTTTCCGTAGATTTTTAATCTCCATTATGAGATGAACTTTTCCCAGCACTTTTCCTTTATATCATGCTTTGATCCCTCAAGCATGAATTTTGAAGTTTTGCATGAATATGATAAGGGGATATTACCTCTCTGTGTTTATTTATTTTCTTAAGAAAAATAGGGTTCTAAAGAACTTAAATTTTAGATGCCAGATCTACCTGCCTCAAATTGTCCTCTCACTTTTGGGGATCTCTTCTCTGCTGGCATTCGGGCCCTGGTAATGAATGAGCAGCCCTTCAGGGTAACTCTGTTTTTCTTGCTGTCAAGGAACCATGAAAAGAATCTGGGCTTTTCCTATAAAAGCAAGAGGATTTCTTTGCTTGTATAATTCCTCACATCATTAACCACACAGTAGGGATGTACAGAACATACCATCCTTTCCCACTGGTACTTACATTAAAGTCAAGTTTTACATTGGAATGCACCCTTGCTGTGTGTTTATTATTAACTTACACATGCAGAACAATTGAAACAAGCTGACTTCTCTTCATTTTCAGATCAGTGTATTTTCTGCCATGGCACCAGATTGCTAAAATGAAGTGGCCCATGAGCGCAACATTAGTCCTACTCTCAGAGAATGAGTTTGCAATTAAATTTGGAGGATTAGGATCTGCTGTTTTTCTGATTACATCTGAAAAGGTGCATTAGAACCTCTCATAATTTTGTTCCTATTTTGATCCTGTTCTAGAACTACATCTTTTTGAACTTTTAGAAAAGAAATGAACCAGTGAGTCCCACAGGGCTTTTTTTTTTTTAATTCCATTTTATGACACAGTTTCATAGGCTCTGGGATTCCCCCCAACCCATCCCCAAGCCCTCCCCCGATATTGAATTCCTCCATATTGTTACAGTAATACAGATCATAACCAGTCATGATTCCTTCATCACGAGCATGGACCATGCAGAGAGTCCAGCATCTTATTCTCCAGATAAATTCAACAATTTCATTGGAAGACCATCCTTGCTCTGAAAGTGGAGCTGGCAGAATATCATCCCCTCCAATGAGATGCCACTACACAACTTCAACATAGGAAGAAAGATGGAAATTAGCAACATCATGAAGTTGATGAACATGATATAGAGTGACCAATATGATAAGCCTTAAAATGTTTATAGGGTACTATTCAGCTGTCTCGTCTATTTTCATTTTTATATTTAGCAGCATATAGTATTCAAGCATGATTTTTACTGAACTTCACGAATTTTAGTATAGTCGAAACAGGCTTATAACTCTAACAAGCCATATGCTAATGATTGAGGAGCAGAACAGTTTTAGGAGGGGTGTGCAGAGAAATCTTCAATACCTTAGTAAGGATAACTGATCTTTGTGTCCTACCTAGTAAGGTATATGGTAGTCCAAGCTGATTTTTTCCTGTCTGTTCTACGTTTTCCTTATTGCCCTCTCTCTGTCTATCTGATCTAATTTGGGGGGCTCCAGAGCGACCCTGATGGTCATTGCAAGAGAGGGTGGAGAGCCAAAGTTGGAACTAAGTAAGAACCAGAGAAAGCTCCTCTCCTGAGTCGCAAAGGAAGTTTACTGTTCTTATGTTTCTAAGGACTGCTTAGGGCTCCAGGCTGTTGTTCCAATGACATTAGATCCTGTGAGGAAGGATCTAGGCTTCTTCCATCCCATGTGGGAGATCTGATAGTGAATGGCTGACCTCAGAGTTCTCGGCCTGTGAGGGCACTCTAATTCCCTGTGATCTCCTTGGCGATTGGGATATAGTCCTTGGTGCCCATACTGATAGTCCTTGGTGAGGATCCGGGAGTCTCCGGGGTTGGGATACAAGCCTCCTCTTGTCCTCCTATTCTACTTTGGGGTCCCCATGTGACTCAGAGTTGATAAAGCTGCCTGATACATACTCTAAATCCAGTAGCTGGGATGAAACATTTCGTTTGGGAGGCAGGAGACCTCTTTAGAATGTTTTCCAATGTAAAGACTTCCTACAGCTTCTTTCAGCAGCTTTGGAAATGGATAAATATATATTGATTAAAAGTTATTAATTTCAAGACTTCAAAAATTGTCAGCTGCCATGAGAATAAAGTCTAGACAAAGGGAATGTCAGGATCCAACCTGTAGGAGGCCTCTGTTTATTACTGTGTAAGGCAACATGCTTTAAAGGAATCCTGCTTTAGCTTGTACTGCTGGTAATCTAACATCTAAAACTCAGTCAATCGGACCCAGGATGGTAGCCTAGCAGCTAGAGTCCTCAGCTGGCAAGTGTCAGTTCTAATCCCAGTAGCCCCACTTTCCCTGCTTGTGGCTGGGAAACAGTCAAGAATGGCCCAAAACCTTGGGACCCTGCACCCACGTGGGATACCCAGAAGAGGCTCCTTGCTCCTGGCTTCAGATTGGTTTAACTCCAGCTGTCGCAGCTATTTGGGAAGTGAACCATCGGACAGAAGATCTTCCTCTCTGTCTCTCCTCCTCTCTGTGTATCTGACTTTACAATAAAAATAAATATAAATCTTTAAAATTAAGTCAACCGCTTTTCATCTTGACATTTCTATTAAAGTTAAAATAATATTTTCCCTTTCATTTAATTTCTTCATATCTTATTATATATGATTTCAATGTAATATTTCTGTGCCTCATAAGCACATTTAAAATAATACCTGAAAGTAAAATTTTATTTATTTTTATATACAAATATTTAATTTGTTAAATATTTAGAGTGGCTTTATTAGGAAATGGATGTCTTTTTCAGAAAGTGTTATATACTAAGAATGTGTATGCCTGTTGCAAATAATGCAAGCTAAATCGGTGGGCTGCATTTTTCCATTAAAAAACTTCATTCTGCTCTATTCAAAATGAGTTTTTACAAGCTGTTTCCTAGAGGTAGGAGAATTCAGTGCTACAATTAAGGGTTTATAATAAATGGTAACTACAAGGAATATTTATAACTTTTGATGATAGCAAGATATATTAATTTCATTAAGTTTTTTTACCATGCCTAATGAATGTAATATATCTTATTCATTGTCTTATATATATCTTACATGTAAGTATAAGATATGTATTTATATGTTATAAGTGTATATTTACAATATAAATAATATACTATATTTATGCCATATTAATATACAAGCATATAAATATATTTGTATGCTTATGTAATATATATAAATATATCTTGCAGATTATGTATCATTAGGTAGTATAAAATACTTAATGAAATTAATACATCTTGTAAATTGAGTTGGGTTATAGTTTTATCATTTTGACTAACAGAAAAGGAATGAAAGATAGTGGCCTCTGCTTTCCTAGGCTTTGGAGAGAGAAAATTACGGCCCTGGTGGAAAGAATGTGAGTTTTCTACGCAGCCACTCTCTTACTTGTTGCCAGGTAGATGCTCAGAAAACTATGAAGAAAGGCAGTCTTATTCATTTCATTGTTTGTGCTTATTTATTTTCCTGAAACTGTTTGATTGCCCTGGCATTTCATTCTCTATATCTTCATGGCTGCAAGGACTATTTCTGAAGATTGGCTCAGTATTTCAGAATGCCATCTCTCCTGCCCTGCTAAATTTCCTCCAGAAAAACACAGGGTCTCTAAGTAACTATACTCCCATCTTTACTGAAGCTTTTACAACACATTCGCTGGAAACTTTCACATAATGAGAAAGATTTATGTTCCTGTAGCTTCAAAGACCTGAATGTATTTTTGGAGTGTCCATGACTGTGGAAGTGGGAAAATAATAACATAATAAAGTTTGCTTAAGAATGATGTTTCACAGAACAAAGTTTTTGAATACAGATTCAAATGCAGGTATCTCTAAAGGAAAAATACTAAAGAATACATTTTACTTTCCTGCATAATTAATTAAAATAATTCTGAGCAAGGGCATAGATATGTGTCTGTACGGTATGAGAGTTTTCAAAACTAAGTGTTGACTTTTTCGAAAACTTGTCATGGACAAATTCTTTGAGAAACAAGCTTCTTCTCAGTCTAACTGGAATTAATCTAGGTCAGTGTTGTTCAATAGAACATCTGTAATTAACATGTTATTCATATGTGTACAATTGGATACACAAGCCATTAGCCACATGTGGCATTTCAGTACTTAAAATATAACTGATTAAAGTTTGAATTTTTGATTATATTTCATTTTATTAACTTAAATTTAAATGATCATTGGTAATGTGACCCTCCGCAGATCAAATTTGTTATAGAATTATAGCTGGACATGTCTAATAGTCAGTGTGCATGTCTGTATGTGTTTAGTATATATCTCAACTATAATGAGACCAGGGCTTAAAGGGGATGCATTTCCCTAAAACCAATATAAGTGGTATGTGAACAGAAAGAGCCAAATCTATTATATCAATCAAGGAACATACAGAAACCCATATTAGATGTTAGGTCAGAGTATCAGCATTAGAATACAGCAGACTTGAGTTCAAATCCTGGTTTTGCTTTAATTTTCTATGCTACTTCAGAAAAAATATTGATTTTATAAGTCCAAATTTCTAAGTTATAAAGCTAGTTATGATAAAATTGTGAAAACAATGTACTTATCAATCTGCACAGAGGATTAATGATATGCATCAAGCTTCTGATCATGGTGATACTGTCCTGATCCTCATCTAATACTTGTGTAGCTGTATTAAAATTGCATTTGGCCTGGTAGTTCAGACATCAGTGTTTGTGTCAGAGCACCTGGATTTGGGATCTTTTGAGTACAGCTAGTGCAGAGTTGTAATGATAGCTCAAGCATTTGGATTTATGAGACCCAGTAGGTTACTTTCCCAGCTGCAAACTTTGTCCGCAGCTGGGGGATCTTCTGGATATTTAAGGAGTGAACTGACAGGCAGGAATGCTCTGTATTTCTCTCTTTCTCTCTCATCTCTCTGACTTTTAATTAATTTAAATGATGTCTCCATGTTGCAATAGGAAATATTAAGATGTATTGCTATTTTAAAATATTGATTCTTATTTGAAAAACAGATTTTAGAGAGAAGGAAAATGAAAGAGACAAGATTTCCATCTGCCGGATCACTCCCCAAATGGCCACAGGGGCTAACGCTGAGGTGATCTGAAGCCAGGAGCCAGGAGTCTCTTCTAGGTCTCCCATGTGGGTTCATGGCCACAAGCAGGGAGATGGATTGAAAGTAAGGCAGCCGAGAGTAGAACAGGCATCCATATGGAATATGGCCCTTTGAGGAAGATTAGCCTGTTTTGCCACCATGTCCCCCACCATTGTTACACTGTTTGAGACCACGAAGTCATATGAAATTTGAGTTACTAGTCCCATTCTATATACCTGTTGTAACTATGTTACGTTGCTTCCATTAGTAACAAACTACCAAATCAAAACTAGCAGTCTGTAACACAGATCATATTCAAGCAGCAGATCACAGGAAAACAAGGGAGACACGATGGAAAGCATAGATGGAGGAATTTGCGTCTTCCCTTACCCCAGGAAAAACGTGATGAAATAGCAAATTTGGAAGCAATGAATTCACCCAGTTTTCCCTAAACCTCGATCCTTCCCACCCTGATCAACAATGTAATCACTGTTTGAAAAAAGAAAAACTTATTTTAAAAATTAATAAGAATGAAAAGAAAATTGGAAAAACATTTCCTGATTGTATATTTGAAGAATACACCTTTGTTGGCTTCTAAAAGATAAAAAGGTACATTTATAAAAAGAAAAAAAAATATTCAAATGACTGCAAGACCTCAAAAAGTTGGTGTAAAATTCATATTCTGAAAAGTTCTATGCATGTGTTTCAAAAATAATTTCACTTGGCCCTGGCACGATAGCATATTGGTTAAAATCCTTGTCTTGCATATCCTGGGATCCCATATTTGCACCAGTTCTAATACAAGCGGCCCCACTTCCATCCAGCTCCCTGCTTGTGGACTGGGAAAGCAGTCGAGGACGGCCCAAAGCCTTGGGACCCTGCACCCGTGTGGGAGACCTGGAAGAGCTCCTGGCTCCTGGCTTTGGATTGGCACAGCTCCAGCTATTGTGGCCACTTGGGAAGTGAACCATCGGATGGAAGATCTTCCTCTCTGTCTCTCCTCCTCTCTGTATATCTGACTTCCCAATAAAAATAAATAGATCTTAAAAAATAATTTTACCCAATAAATTTTTGTTTTAGTTTTATTTTTTCACAAATTTTTAAGCTCCCCTTATATGAATGGCCTGCCCTGAGATTTTACATGCTTAGACCTTGAAAATACAGCTTCAGTAATTCATTGTGCTAATTTTTAAAAGAACCATTTATTTTTAATACAAAGGAAGATTTACAAAGAGAAGAAGAGACAGAGAGAAATATTGTCTATCCACTGTTTCACTCCTCATGTGTCTGCCATGGCCAGGTCTCCCACGTGAGTGCAGGATCCCAAGGCTTTGGACCATCCTCTACAGATTTCCCAGGCCAAAGGATTTAGCCACTGGGTCGTAACACCTGTGCTCATTGTGGTTATTTCACTCCCTCCATGGCAAAACTGAGAGATGTTTTCTCAGAAAAAGAGTAATGTATGTTTACTCAAGAGAAAGGGAAAAAACCTGTAAGACTCAGATGGAAGTTACATTCTTTATGATAAATCCAAGGAATTTAGGCTATGATTACTACTGGAAAATAACTGGCTGCAGTAGCAATTAATTGCAAGGACTACTGTAATGGATGTTTATTTAAAAAATCAATGATTTGTAGACCAAATATATAAATATTATTTAAGATTGTATGTTTCCAAAACTTTTAGAGTGCTTACAGATGTGGTTGGATTAAGAAGACAGAAATTGATTTAAAATAGGGAATTCAGAGTGGTTAAGAAATTACACATTTTCTTAATCAACAAGCAAACTAATTATGAAGGAAACTTCATTATTCAGAGTTTAAATGTAAATTACAGACTCCTTCTATCCTGGTTCACAGAGCTGGGGTTTATTATAGCTTTTATGATAGATATTTTGGGAATCATGCTCTTTCCTCAATTACATGATGTTTCCTATTAGATCTGGGTTCCCTAACTGGCAAAAGTCTTAGAAAGAGATGAATAGAAACATATCTCACAAGATTCTGTAAAAGACTCCTGAAAATAATTAGTGTCAAGATCACACGTGTGGGTCCCATTCGTACAACTCTACCAGTTGAATAGCTTTGTAGTTCTCTACCTAGGCGTGGAAGTTTATAATTCAGTAAAATTAAGTAAAAATATGCAAATTCTGCAGTTAAAGTAATACAGTCATTTTGAGATTTGAATAGCTTGCTACTAATCATAGTAACACAAAATAGTATTTTTCCCCAAATAGTATTTATTACCAGGCTTTCCCCAGCTTGTTTGTTTATATGAATGACATCTCTGATGACAGAAGATTAAAAAATTGTTTTTCCTTAGAGCTGAAGTGTCCATATATTTACATTATTATCACATTAAACTTATGAAGGTCAAGAATAGACAATAGTACAACTTGTGGGGCAGAGCCAGTATTGTGGAGCAGCAAATTAAGCTGTCATGTGCACCAGTCAGTCCTTATATACTCCAACTGGAATCTCCTCTGCCCCGCTGCTGTTTCCCCTGAGAGAAAGAAGCAGATGATGACTAAGCACCTGGGCCCCTGCCACTCAGGAAAGTTAGATGGCATTCCACACTGACTTCAGTGCTGCCCAGCTCTGGCTGTTATGGCCATTTGTGGATTGGATCAGCAGACAGAGGACCTCTCTTACACTTTTCCTCTAAGTCTCTTCAACTGTGCCTTTTAAATAAAAATGAATGAATGAGTTATTCAGATACAATATTGTAATTTTTAATTGCTCTATTAGGTTTTATTTTACAAAGCTGCAGTCCAGAGACTACTATGGTATGCAGAAATTGTTCAAAATTTTTGTCCAGTGTTTTTGCCATAAGCATTATGTGTTTATTGAAAACCTACTAAATCAATGTCGTAAGTGATTAAGATATGTCTCTAGAGCTATAGCTACTAGCAAGAGTCCAAAAACATTGAAATAGCTGAAGCTTGAGTTCAAGAAAATCAAGACTAGGTGAATTACTCATGGCAATAAAAGAGAATATATATTAGACTTAAACGATGAAGGAAATTCATTTAGTATTTCTTGTTATTTGCATTACAATGACTTTAGACTATGTAAATGAAAGTTCTTTGAATTACTTGTGCTTGTCACCCTATAACAAAGGAGGTAGTTGGTAGACTTTTTGTTTAAGTGAATGTATTCAGAGCCTGTCTTCTGTCATTGTAAACCTGAGAGGGTATACCTGTTTCTTTTTTCTGTGGAAATAAAACATGAAATATACTATGGAAGGGCTCATTTACTAAGCTATTTCCAGGAACTACTTAGCTGGGCTGTATCATGACCTCATTCCACCATACCACTGGGATCTTCTATAATACATTTGATTTCTTCTTTCTGATGTACTTTGAAGTATTCTTTCAACAAAAGAAAATATTTTTATTAATGATATACTTAAAGTTCCTTTAAACTGAAGTATTACTGAAGGTGGTTTTATTTGTGGACTTTCATTAGATAAAGTCATAGGTCAAGAAATAATTATATTATTTCATAAAATATAGTGAGTATATATAAAAATATACATCTTGAGACCATTTACAGTGTGAACTAAAATTCCCAGGGGAAACTAAGAGTAGGAGCTAATTAATAGGGAACTGGTTTTAAAAGTGGTTTGTGTAAGACTAACAAATATGCCAGAATGAAAAAGAAAGATACACACATGTTTAACAGCATGTTTCTATAACCTAACGCAGGCATTGCCTATATCAGATATTCATATGTGAGGAGTCCAAAAAATCTCTAATGTCTTTAAACTAAAGTCAATGTTATTAAAAACTATTTAGGAAGTGGATAAAGAAGATTATGAATAGATGCCTTTTAAAAAATCAGAATATAGCATGTGAGACTGGCAGGGCAATTTCCTAACTGCTTTCAAGATTACATAAGCTTATTACAAGAAATTTCTACTCTCTGGATGAATAGAATAGGAAGAAATGTGTCATATGGAATACATTTATCGCTACTTCCTCTTGAAACTTCATTAATTTTGTCACACAGGAACAAATGCAGAAAGGACGAAGGGAAGAAGAGACATTATGAGAGTAGAGAAGCAGTGTCAGTACAATGCTGAGACGTGGAAAGCAGACAGCCAAACGACAAGGACTCACGGGAACAGTGGGACAGAGAGCCTTAATGCCTGTGGAAGGCCCAAAGAGCATGACATGAGCTGACTAAAGCTATAGCGCTCCCAAATGCTCAGAAATTAGAGACATTACATGTCTGTGAAGAAATGTAAATGATGAGACTGAACACTGCTTGTTTGTCCCATAACAAGCCTTTAGGGGTTAAGGATTTCTTTACCCAACCAAAATAACGATAGAATGTTTATTTTCTTCAGATGTTACACGAGGAAAGGCTCTGTATGCCAGCAAAACAGACACAGGAAGGGAAACGAACAATGAGAGTAAATGTGACTCCACCCTCATCTCTTTACTTCCTCCTACTTAGCTCCCATCAGATTCTTACCCAAGTTCTACGGTTAAAATTTCCTTAGCAAGTCGGAGAATTATTCTTTGATAAAATAGATCACAAGAGATAAAGAAGACCCACCACAAGCTATATCATAAAATACCCTGTAATTCAACAGCATATTAAAACTTAAATTCAAAGAGTAGCAACACATGGCATTCCATGTGTGAAGCAGTTGGATGGTGCAGGGGAATAATCTTAGGACTTCAGGTGACCAATAAAATTGGAAGCAAAAACTCTAAACATAAAAACCTTTCCAGACCCTGCACAGTGGCCTAGCAGCTTGAGTCTGGGTGCCACTTCTAATCCTGGCAGCCCCGCTTCTCATCCAGCTCCCTGCTTGTGACCTGGGGAAAGCAGTCAAGGATGGCCCAAAGCCTTGGGACCCTGTACCTCTGTGGGAGACCTGGAGGAAGTTCCTGGCTCCTGGCTTTGGATTGTCTCAGCTCCTACCATTGTGGCCACTTGGGAAGTGAACCAGTAGATGGAAGATCTTCCTCTCTGTCTCTCCTCCTCTCTGTAAATCTGACTTCCCAATAAGAAATAATTAAATAAATCTTTTTTTTTTAAAAACGTCCTTTCTAAGTCATTTTGGCATTTAAATGGACACATTTATGCTTATTAAATCCAGATAATTTTTACTATAACTATTAACATTCTGATGTTAATTTTAACGAAAACTGTGACCACTAGTCCAACACTTGTATTTAAGGGGTCATATTCTGAAGAGGGCTCAGAAGTTTGGCTCAGTTGGTAACAACCAAGTGAGACAAAAAGATTATGAATTTCTAATCTAATAATCTAATACACACGGAAACATAAGAACTATTCAAAAATTGTGTAATTGTATGCTACGGAAAAAAAAAGTATGCATGGGTTAAAAAAATAATCCCCAAATTGGGCCCGGCGCGGTGGCGCAAGTGGTTAAGGTCCTCGCCTAGCACGCCCGGGATCCCATATGGGCGCCAGTTCTAATCCCGGCAGCCCCGCTTCCCTTCCAGCTCCCTGCCTGTGGCCTGGGAAAGCAGTGGAGGACGGCCCAAAGCTTTGGGACCCTGCACCCGCGTGGGAGACCCGGAAGAGGCTCCTGGCTTCGGATCGGCAAAGTATCGGCCCGTTGCGCTCACTTGGGGAGTGAATCATCGGATGGAAGATCTTCCTCTCTGTCTCTCCTCTCTGTATATCCGCCTTTCCAATCAAAAAATAATAAAAATAAATCTTTAAAAAAAAAAATAATCCCCAAATAAACTTATCTTTTAGTTGCATTTTACAGTTATATTTTTGAATATTACCTGGGCCCTGTGGGCATGCAAGAAACAGCCGAATTCCCTTAAAAAAAATCTTCTTACATTTCCCTTTGAGTTCTGAAATACTGGCAAACACTGAAAGCCTATTTTTGGGATTAAACACAGCTAATTATTTTTAGGCAAGTCACCAAAAACACGTGCTTCCAGATTCAGCAGTTCCCCAAACTGGGTTTTAGACTTTTCTCTTGGGCTCCTGTGGTTCATTCTTCAGAGCTGAGGCTCTGTGTAAATTTCAGATGTGGTCAATTCTTCTACCTTGTGATGAATCAGCATAGTGCTGGAGAACAAGAAAGGTTATTTAGAATGCAGGGAACAATTTCATTATTAGATATTGGAAGTGAGAACTGTCCTTATAATGAGGAATTTTTTGGGCAGTTATAGATTGTTTTCATGACTACTACTCCTGATAAGAGAGCAGATGGCTTCTTAAACAAGAAATAATTTCTGACAAAAGATTCCTGAAGAAATTAATTAACCTCTCTAAAAGCCTTATAAATTTTTATAACTTTTATAAAATAACTAAAAATTGTGAAATTGGTATTATAGATGTTCTAAATCATATTAGACAGTCTTAATCTTCTTAGCAGGTTGCAATTAATTCAATCCACTGTATTAACAGGGTAAAATTAGAAAATGTACTGCATTTTGCCTGAATTTCAGGGAGAACCTTTCTCAGAGACACAGAGATGTATGCTGGGTGGGTTCAGAGAGCTATGGACAGACTTGACATAGAGCAAGAGTTCAGAATGAAACCCCTTTGGTCATGGTAGATTTCTTTTTCTGTCAGTAGCAGAGACAATATTAGCGTTCTGGCTGGCCTGGTCAAGACCCTAGCCCCTGTCTGCCAAGGTGAACAAATTCCCCAGGAGCCCACTTTTTCAGCTCACTGCAGCCACTCAAGGATCTGTGTGAGCAAAGAGCCTTCTGCAACCATCCTTTCCAGAATCAGGTAACTCTGAGCTTCTGGGATCAGACTAATTACACAAAGACCAGGCCATCCTGCATACTTTTCTCAGTTTCCTCATCTACCACAAATTGCCTTAGAAGTCATCTTCAATGGTGAGTCCTGAATGGATGGTCACAACGATATAAAGAAGGAAATTTGCTGATCCACAGATATAATGTTTTAGGATATCTTCTCTTTTTTTTTTTTCCAAAGGTTTTAAATCAAACAGCAGTTGCAGTTATAGTCAAGTGTTATCCATAATTTTTTGGGGGATACTCAGTTTTGTAAGAAATGGATAGCTCAATTGAATTCTGGTAGATTTATTTATAAATGAAAGTATAGCTTCCCAAACCCTGTGTATTATCGAAAGTTTGATGGAAATCACAGTATCTGGGAGGTTAATACTTTAGACTTGTTTACCAATATTGGGCTTAGAACACAGGGAAACAGATAAAAGGGTTATTTCACCCAGGCAATAGTGAGAATTAATGAAGCATTTCTAAATATTAGATGCCAGTTTTCTAGCGACTGGAATATTCCTGTTACTAACATAATGATTCTCCACCTGATTAAAGCTGGATACTAGTGCCATTTTTGTCTCCATGCCACCTTTAGTTAAATAGTTTTCATGTAAATCTCAGTTATCAAATGCTGCTGGGCATGTGATGTCAAAGGTAGAGAAGGTTTGTCTTTGAATAATTAACATTCTATTTGGTCATACAGGAAACCAAAGAGGCAATAGGCTACCTTGTAATAATGAGTGCTATGAAGGAATGTGGTGATAATGATATGACCAAGAGCAGTGGATTGGGATAGGATTGTGAAGCATCTCTGTAGGTGCCATACTTGATCTGGAGCAAAGATTCAGATGTGAATACCTGGGAATAGCAATTCCGAGGAAAAGAAACAGCAAAACACAGATATGTATCAAAAAAACATTGTGGTGAGAAATGCACATTCTTAAATCCCCAAATATAATCAATTTGGGTCACGTGCTATTTGCAAATAAATATTTTCAAGTGCCAATTACTAAGTTACTTAAATGTGGTATTAATCCCTATAATGTGCACACAAGATCATACCCATTACCGTAGCCTTTAGTCCCTAGAATAAGATCTAGTACAAATTTTGAACATGGAACTCAACACATACTGTGAAGTTGACAGGCATATTTACATATTATGACCATTCCTTGTAATTCAGCAATACTCTCAGTAAGTTTTTAAAAGGACAAGAAAAATGGGCCCATTCTGTATGTGTAGATATACTTGAAACCTTGAAAAAAGAACATGTTCTCTTTATTAAGACAAATACACTCAAATCATAGTTAGCTTAAGACTAAGTTCTCTTTATAGAACTTAGCAAGCATGCAGTCTTCATTTGAAAGGGTCTTCAAAATTTTTGAATTACCAACTTGCTGCCCATTCAGTTGTGTGTTCTTTCTCTGTTTCAAATAAGATTCTGTAGCTGAACTGTGATCATTCAGTTTTACTCCCAAATCCTAGTTACATGAAACAGATGCTTTTTAACTGTTGCTTTGATCCTCACTCTATAAGGGAAAGTGTAGCTAACAGTAGGCAAAGGGCAAAATAGAATAAACATCTTGGAGTAATAGTAGAAAAGATGAAACAAAATCAGAAGGAGGATATATTTACACAGTTGGAGAAAGAGTGGGATATCTCTCAGTCTCTTTGTCATTCTACTTTTCGAATAAATTGCATAACTCATTTTTTAAAGTCTATTTGTTCAGTACACCTGATTTTTATATTTTTAATCTATGGTTGATTGAGCTTATATAGCCTGCCGTTGCAGATGCTGACTGTACACAAAGAGCTTGATATAGAGATGTAGATATGGATACCAAGGATGACTGGAAAAAATCCAGCTAAGTAAAAAATAGTTGCTGCAGTGACACCATAACCTGGCATGGAGTATCCTGGAAGCTGATGTTGAATGGTATTTCATGCGATACTAGCCCCGCATGACATCCCATGAATAAAAAATTTCAGTGTGAAGACATTTTGAAAAAGCTGTATATACTCTGCCACCCCTTTTCGATATTCAGATATGCATACTGGTGTAGTAAGTGCCCTGAATAGTCGCAGGAAATTCTTCATGTGTGTTTTGCATGCTTTTAGCCCATTGTTTCCCCCCATCAATGACCAAGGGATCTTCGTGCTTGTTAGCTTTTTTTCTTTGTTTTTACAACCATAAAATCCCCTTGAAGCAGTGTTCTGTCAAACACTGTGGGCTTATGACTGTTAGTGCAAAAGTCTCTGGTTGAAAATGTCAGGGGATGCATCAAAACCACCTCCAGGAAAAACAAAATTGTCACTCTAAAAACTAATAGGTGTACTTTTAGATCAAAATTATACTATACAGCTCACCACCTCAAATTACAGTCTAGCTTTCAGTGAAGGTATCATGGGTTGAATTTTGTCATGACTACAATGCATATATTAAAGTTCTAACTATGATAATTGAGAAATACAACCTTTCATACAAAGAGTCATTCTGAATGTAATTAGTTTAACTAAGATAAAGTCATATTGGAATAAGTCTCTATTACAAATATAAATGATGAGCTTATAAAAGAGGAGAACCATATGCAGACCCCAAAAATGTGAGAAAATGAAAGCAGATATCTACAAACAAAAGAAGACCAATTGTTGTTGGCAAACCTGCCCTCTGGAGGAACCAATTCTGCCAGCACCTTAATGCTAACCCTGCCTCTAAAATCGTGAGACCATACATTTCTTTTGTCTACGTCACTCACTTTATAGTATTTTGTGATCATAGCCCTGGAAAACTGATGCAAAAGACAAGATGTACGTTCAAGGAGAGCTCTAGATTGTTCTAATGAACACTAACACTTGAGTAGGAATGAACTAGAATCATCTGCTGAGGCAGAGGACAGCGAGGACAATGCTCACTGCTGGCAAATTGGGTGCGTTTACTAGGAGAGTTTCTATAAGGAAAAAAAATGAAAGAATAGGGAGTAAGGTAGAGGAGAGGGAGAAGGGAAGAGCAACTGGAGCAGAGGAAGCAGGAGCTGAACATCAGAAGGAGACAAAGCGCAAGTGCTACAGGTTTCTCCTTAGGAACGAAAAGGTGCATCAAGTCTCAAACACAACAGTACAATTCCCAATCCAAGAGGCAATATAGAAAGCACAGTAGGTTTACTGTTCCAGCCTAGTAGTGAAACCTAATAACCAGATGATGGTTCATGCACTCTGACTTATTTCATTAGAATAATCATTTCTCTGCAGGATGATCTTAGTTTTTTGAGCATTGATTCATTCTTTTTAGCTAAAGTCATTTTGAAGGAGTCAGTTTAAGCCTTGTTTTCTAACACTTTATCATCAAACTTAAAAATTCATAGATAAATGCCTGAAGGCAATTTTTCATAGATCACTTCTACACTTTATATATTAGATATTCCTATTGTATTTTAAATATTCAGCCTCACAAAACAATTATACTAACATGTAGATTTTTATGAAGAAGTTTTTGTACAATATGAATCATACCTTTGAGTCAATGAATAAAATTTGAATTTTTAGTAGTAATTTTGAAGCATTTTTTAAAGGCATATATAAATGATTGTGGGTTTTTTCCCCTTTACAAACTGCTTTGGGAAACCATTGCTCTAACTTGCCTGCCCTAGTTCTCTTTCTATATAACGAGGATGCAAACCCAGAAAATTCCTATGAAATTTATCTTAAACTGTGAGGTTATTTCTTCTTCCAGATTTGCAGGTCCCTTTTTTTTCTCTCTATAATGAATAGATTGAGAAAATTTGAAAAGTCATTAAGTCTAACTCAAACCTAAACACCAAGATCTTTGCTTAAAATAACTCTAGAGGAAAGGTGACCTATCTCACTCACTAGTTTGCAGTTTAAAATCTTTACTGGCAGGAACTACATTATCTTAAATGCTTAAATCCCATAATAGCTCTGAGTTACTTGCAAGCAAGAGCTCCTATTCTTTCAAAATGCCCTGCTGTGGAGTGAGTGAAAGTATTTTGTCATTGTTGTTGCTGTTTTAAATTAACTTTCAAGCTACATGAAGGCAACTTTCTTTTCCTTTTTTTCCCCCAAATGAGGTTTAACTGTTATTTAAAATTGAATTTTAGTGCATAAAAGGTGACTCAGTGATCTTTGCCTTCTTGAGCTGTACTTCTGGCAACCTATAATAATACTTTGAAATATTATTTGGGAAACAGAGATTTTCATGTGTTGATCATAGTGTTAGATTCTATTCGGTAAGTTTGTGTATCATACTTTCTCTCTCTTATGGATCCATCATCAATTTCAAAATTGGCAATTAATGGTTTAAGAAACATTAACCCATCGGTGCAGAAATGGACATTGATACAAGAATTTTGGCTAAAATGTGAGAATCAGGCCATTATTTCAAGATAAATAAGGTAACCCATAATCCTCCAAACTACTGAGCATACTGTACCTTGAAAATGCATTCATTCGTCACAAGCATTTATTAATTGCATGCTGCATGGCAGACAATATGCCAAGTAAGCCCTGGGGATAAGATAAGTGACAGTCCAGGGTGAGGCAGACAAATGAGCATGTATTTGCAGTGCTGTGTAATGAAAAATATGAGTTAGATATACCCAAAGGTAATGCTTTCCCAAAATTGGCCTTCACAATAAAATGAGATTACAAATGGTAACTTTTTTTGAGCTATACATGTCAGGTTGAGTTACCTACAAAAGCTTCCTGCGCAAGCCTGTTGGTAACATTTTTACATTAGTGGTCATGAAGATAATACCCAACATTCAGTATTCAAGAGAAAGCAAACCAAAACACTTGGCAGGAAAGCACTGAACATCAAAGAAGGGACAAAGACCCTAGGTCTCCATGACACACTGACAAAGTTGCCCTGGACATTCCTCACCTGGGTCCTGACGATAGCCTAAGAGACAGCCGTCATTCTTTAAAGTACTCTCTAGCTAGAGTGTGAAGTGTCTTTTTAATAGCTTTCTTAAAAAAAAGTGTGTTAATGCTTCTTGTCAGTGCTGGTGGAGACACTTCAGCAATGGAAAGTTGCTCAAGATGTTTTCATTTTTCAAACACACTCAACGTATTAGAAAAGAAAAGGAAGAGAGCAAAATGAGCTGAAACTGAAACTGTTCCCTATATTTTTGTATAAATATTCCTGTACACAGGAAAAGATTGAAATTCTGGAGTATGATTCACAGAAATAAAAGGCAAACTTCTGTGTCCATTCTTATTCTTCCCTTGAAGCAAACCCAGTTTCATGCAGTATCTATCCAGGGATAACCTGTGCAAAGTCAAGCATATGGCACATGTGGGTACATGCACATTTACAAATAATACAGTGAAAAAACACTACATGCATCAATTTGTCAAATGTTTTCAGAGTTCTTTAAAGGTTTAAATATGTAAAGCTGGCACATTGGTAAAAAAATGTGATTTATTTTGAAATTACCTAGTGAAGAACATGTACATTTTCCCCATTATTTCTTTGTGTTCTTCAGAAATAATCTATAGGATAAATTCCTACATGAAGATGTTTAAGTCATGGCAGATATGCATGTGGGTAGTTATGCCAAATTTTCATCTGAAGACTTTTAAGCAAGTGCCCCTCATACCTAACTGTATATTTATCTGCATGGCACATAATTAATTTTTCTCATTTTGCTAATCTAAATGATATCTCATGATGTTTGTATTTAATAATTCTTAAATAATGAGTTGGATGATTAATAGTCTCATGTGTTAGCTTTTGTGCAAATTAGCTGTTTTTATTGATTTCTGATAGCTGTTTAAGACAATTAATTGTACTGTGAATTGCAGGTATTTCTTGTCTGATTTGTCATTTACTTTTTGACTTGATCATTTTCATGCCATGCCTATTTGCTTGAATTTTTTTTTAAGATTTATTCTATATTTTTAGGGCCTGGTGCGATGGCGCAGTGGTTAAGGTCCTCGCATTGCACGCCTGGGATCCCATATGGTCGCCGGTTCTAATCCCGGCAGCCCCGCTTCCCATCCAGCTCCCTGCCTGTGGCCTGGGAAAGCAGTCGAGGACGGCCCAAAGCTTTGGGACCCTGAGCCCACGTGAGAGACCTGGAAGAGGCTCCTGGCTTCGGATTGGAATAGTATTGGCCGTTGCGCTCACTTGGAGAGTGAATCATCGGATGGAAGATTTTCCTCTCTGCCTCCGCTCTCTGTCTCTCCGCCTTTTAAAGATTTATTTTATTTTTATTAGAAAGTCAGATATACAGAGAGGAGGAGAGAGACAGAGACCAAGATGTTTCATCTAATGATTAACTCCCTAAGTGACTGCAATGCCCAAAGCTGTGTTGAGCCAAAGACATGAGCCTCCTCCCGGTCTCCCATACAAGTGCAGGGTCCCAAGGCTTTGGGCCATCTTTTTCTGCTTTCCCAGGCCACAGGCAGGGAGCTGGATGGGAAGCAGGGCCTCAGGGATTAGAATGGGTGTCCATATGGGATCTTAGTGAGTGCAAGGCAAGGCCTTCAGCTGCTGGGCCCTCCTTGAATGATTATAAATTAAATTCTTTTAAAAAACTGCAAATAGGTTGCCTTCCAGCTTTTACGGCATTGTTCATGTTGAAGCCCTTGATTCACCTGCAGTTTGTATAGATAAAATTTGCACAAAAGAATATAAGTTCGTTTTCCAGATCACTATCTACTAGTAACACTTTCTTAAACAATCCGTGCTTTCCCTAGTGAATTGAAATGCTTTCTTTACTATATTGACTTTATTGCATGCAAATTTTGTCTCTCAGTATTCAGTTATTTTAATTGTACTATACTAGTTTATTAATTCTGGCTTTAATATTTTAATGTTCTGTAGATCAGCTTTTCTTTATTATTCCTCTGGATTTTTCCGAACTCCTCGGTTATATTTTCCTATGTTAATTTTCAATGCAATTTTTCCAGATTTTTATAAATTCATCTATGTTTTACTTTCTGCATCTGGTTCATTTACTATAGTATATGATATGCTATATCAGATGTTTAAAAAAGGGGGAGTATTAGAGCGAAGGGAAAAGGTATAAAAAGGAAAATATCATTGAGTTCTTAGAATTCCATCTAGAACTCATGTTGAATCTTTTAATATTTTTAAATTAAAATTAGAATATTAAGGTTACATGGTAATATATAGATAGTTTTATTAAGATTGCATGCAGTGTTTATGGTAATCTAAGCAAGTTGATACCCTAGTAGCATTGAAGTCTTCTAACTAGAGTGATTTTTTTGTTTGTTTAAATAACTGTTTTCTTAATTAAAAAAGAAAGTTTTATGCAGTTTACCTTGTTAGTGGATATTGTTACTCTTTTTCTCCAGTAGTCTCTTTTTAAGCAAACATCTTTCATGAATTACTTACCCATGGGCAGGTTTATAAGTCAAGGTCTAGATTTCATGACTGTGCTACTTCTTTTAAAATATTGTAGCTCTTCATTTTTTTCAGTTCTCCAGTTGCTTTTGCTAGTGCTAAAGTAGAGCAATATTAAATAGTTGCCACAATAAAAGGGATCCCTATTTTAATCTTATTTTATGTATTTCATTTTTAGTTATAACGATGTGGTTGTTCATATATGTGCATTTCAGAATCTTGAGATACATCATGTATGTATATATATGAAGGTACATTTTACTGAGATTGTTGTTGTAAATGGACACTTTGATCGCAGTGATGGATTAGGTTTGTAATAGTTCACTTAAGAACTTTGTATTAACCCTCAAGTTTAATCGTGGGTAGTTTGGTGGATGGGGACAAATTCACCCTAACCTTGCCAAAATATAAGGATGAGTGTTTCTTTTCTGTGCTGTGAAGTAATGCATATAGAACTGGAGTTTTTCTATTCCTGAAAATAGTAGTTGTTCATATGAAACCATTTGATTGTACCACTGTTTAATTATTTTTAAATAAATAGCTTTTATTTATGAGGAAATGTTAACTAAAAGTATGAGACAATTTCTGTCTATAATTCATATACTTTGATAATATTATTTTGCTAGGAAGTCATCTATTTTATCCAAGCTCTCAAATTTGCTTGCACAGAACTGTGAAAACAATTTTAAGTTTCTCTTAAGGTTCTATGTTTCCATAGTGGTTTTTATCACTTCTGATTTTCAGAATTTTATGTATCTCTGCTTCTTCTCTGACTAGTCAATATCTTCCTCTCTTTAAATTAATCAATTGATTAATTTTATGATACAGTTCTAAAGGTTCTAAAATTTTCCTTGTCCTGTTTCCCTACTCAGCCCTAATTTCTCCTATTTTTTAATTTTATATTTTTTAAATATTAAATTCATCTTATTTTGATGATGTTTCATAGTTGAGAGGAATGCATGTCCATGTGGACCACCTATTAGGGAGGAGAGGAAAGTGCGAAAGTGGATGAGACAATCGCCTCTAATCTCCTTGGTTCCTCTGGTATCTGGGTGAGGAGGAGAGGGTCGTTCCTAGCAACCCACTGCATCAGTACCCAGGAATGCGAGAAGGCCACCTGATGTCATCCCAATGTCCCCAATATGTACCATGTTTTGAGGATAGTGCTTAAGTGGTTTTAATAGTTCTGAGATGCTTTGCTTTCATTGCTCCAAGGTTGAAGAAATCCTTTCAAGGTACATTGACTGCCGTAGCATACATTAGAGTCTCAGTTCACTCAGATACTTGTCCAGGAAAGCTGTCAAATTACTTCCACCTTCCCTGGTACTACATATTCTTTGCATGGATCAATGAACTGGTTGTCATGTCCCCCATGAGCATCTGGGCATGCCATCCATGGCACATGCACTCCACGATCAGACCACATTTCCTGTGATTTTCACAGGATTTTCACCTCCTGTGATTGAGGTTCTGAGTCCAGTGATCCAATTGGAGGAGAGGAGACCCCGAAGAAATTTCACGAGCAGTGACGCCCAACCTCAATCCTGTGTGTGCCAGCCAGTGTGGGGACTGTCTCAGTCTGTCACCCACATCAGCCTACACACACACACTAGTGGTAGCAGTTACCAAGTAAGTTCTGCCCGCAGCCCTGTCTCATATGCAAACAAATAGATGCTGTGGCCCAGCCTAACTTTGCTCACAACACACTGCAGCCTCGTTGGAGCAATCCCCAATAACCCCTAGTCCTGGTTTCTGTATATGCCAGCATGTGCGGTAGACTGGCCCGGTCTGTCCCACATCCCATTCAGTTCTCATATACATCAATATGCGCCGGAACCACTCTTCCCTGACATATCTTAAAATCAAAATACAAAATATAGTAGGCACCTGTGCTGACACACTGGCATATTTACCCTAAATTTGGCATTAACCAGGTCTAAAATGCCCACCAGCTATTGGCTGCTTTTCTTCCAGCAGTACAACGTTTGCCTAGGTAAAATTCAACCTAATCCACTGCCTACAGGTGGGGAAACTGAAGTGCCTTTTTGGAAATGTAGAGTCTATCTTTTCTCCTATTGAAATGGTACTGGTCTTTGTAATGGCATTGCTCAATACATTAAGGTAGAAGAGATGCTATCTCTTTTCTAGGCAGATCATAAAACTGCCACACACTTCCTCTTTTAGGCTGCTCACTCTGCAACAAGCCAGTCTCTGCATAAGCTGACTACCCCAAGTCTGCCTTGCTGTAAAAACAGCAAACTAGCCTACAGACACTATATAGAAGGACTGTAAGACTGCAGAGAGAAACTGGGGCAGCTCCTAGGTGCTCTAGCCTATGATTATTTCAGCTTCAACCACTACCTCACTAGACTAGCACAAGGAACTTTGAGCCTGAAATGCTAAAAATTCTTTCTGAATATTTAATCCCCAAAGCAGAAAAGAGATAATAAAATGGTTTTAGCTATTTTAACCCACTAAGTTTTTAGGTGACTTGTTATATAGCATTAAGTAACCAAAGCTAAGTGTTTGTATTACTGATTAAATGGTTACATTTGTATTAATAATTTAATATAGTATGCCAAATACTGTTTCCTAAGAAAGCATTTCTTTGCCCCTTATGAGTCTTCAAGTTCCCATATTTCTAAATTTCCATTTTCTTCATTATTTTGCCACTCAATTATAGTATTTATAAAATTTATTTCTGTTAGACATTTTGAAATTCTTGCTTTTCCTAACTTTATATTTTCTTAATCATTTCTTAATTTTACTTAAGTTACAAGGGTGTGAAGCTACTTTTACCTGTTTTAATGTGGTTGTTTAACAAGGCTCATAGTGATTATATATCATCAATATAGTGCCTTGCTGATTAAATTAATTGAAATTTAATGATCTCAGAAGAGGCTTTTGGTAAAGCATTTCTGCTGGCAGTGGCCAGTACTAATGATGTAGTCATGTCTATTTAAAATGCATTTTGACTATCTATAATTCCAGTGAAATTACCTTTTATCTCTCTCTCTCTCTCTCTCTCTCTATATATATATATATATATATACATATATATACACACACATATATTTGATAATTAAGACATCATTTAGTGTATTAATTTCATTTTTCAGTTAAGGAAACTGAATGGCAAGGTATAAATAAATGTTAACCAAAAATTTCCAATTAATCATGTTTTGCAATAAAATACATTGTAACTTGAATGAAGCCTTGGTAATGTGAATCTAGTACGTAGATCTAAGAATGAATTGAGAGCTCTCTGAGGAATAGCATTGGAGTTGAACTTATAATTATGACATTAACTGTAGCATGACAAAAATTTCACAAACCATTTGATCTCCCAGCATAAATTTTTGAAAATATCAGGGTAATCTATCTTTTCATATTAATTCCTCTAGGAATAAATTAAATGTGCACTGTTTCAGTAAGCATCAAATGTGGGCTGTTCAACAGTGTAAAGGCATATTAGATTCTTCATTGGTTCTTCAGTTATCTCTCTGTACTGGTCTTTGGTAGGTGACTCAATGGATGCATTTGTGTGTGCATACCCAGAGAAGGAAGTGATACCTTCAAAGATAAAATTTTAGAATAGGAAATATTTTTTTTCCAAAAAAAAAATCCTAAAACATTTTAAATAGCATGTCTCTGGATACACATAGTTTCAAAAGACATCCCAGATTGGACACTCCAATAAACAAATTAATCCAAAAAATAAAAATAGAACTTTTCCTAAGGCATCTAAGCATTAAGTTCTTTTGAAGTTGTATCCACAGATTCTGACAATCATACTACTTAAAAGTATGTACAAACATGATGTGTTTATATTAATTTGTCTACATGAATGAGTCATATCACCATTAGAACCAGACCAGAGAATTGTGGTATATGATAATCAGAAACACAAAAAAGAAAGTCCATGGGCAGCAGGGGTGTCAGCAAGGATTGATGATCGTGTAAACCAGGTGTCACATGGCAAATATCAAGTCATCATTAATTTGGGAGGTGTCCTGAATAAAGCTGCCAATGCTAATTACATGGCCATTAATTAATTCACTAAATTGTTTAATGCATGGAACACCTGTTGGCTTCCTGTCCTGTGTACATCACAAATACAAAAACTCTGAGAAGAGAATGTTAGTTCTATATTTATGTGCATTAAATATGTGTGCATAGATATACAATAATATATGCATGAACATACATACACATTTAAAATATGCAATTATTATATACATAAGTGATAAGAAAATTGTATTATTATTATTTACAGATACAGAGAAAAGTAAATGAGAGACAAAAAGCATATAGATTTCATCATATAAATTCTGAAATTCATTTTAAGTATCTTTAAATATGGAATAGGCAATTGTATATACAAACCTGGTCCTCAAGGCAAACTCAAAAAGGACATGAAAAATCATGGATTTTTCATACATCACTGGAATTGAAATCCCTAGGATCAGAACTGATGAGTAACCAGAAAAAAGCATGCACGAGGCAACATTTAGTGGCCAGCTGTGAGAAGAAGCTTGAACAAAGTAGATTGGAAAATAGCCAGTGTGTCCAAAGAGAACCAAGTAATTTTAATTCTGTGAAAGTCAGAAAGAGACTGAAGTGAACACTTTAGGTTCTGCTGAGAGGTCAAAGAGGATCTGTTCACCTTGGATTTATCACTGAGACTTTGGTGACATTCAGTCATTTCACTTAATTTTCCTGAGTTCTTACCATGTCCCTGGTAAGCACAAATATTGATAGGAGCTCATGAAATACTTTTGGAAAGGAAGGAAGAAAAGAAGAAAACGGACTAGAAAATAAGGGAGAGATGGAAGGCATATTAGAAGAAAGAAGCTTTTGACCATATTTCTGCCTTGGCCATACTGCTTTAGAATTCCCATGGTAAAGGTCTGACAAACTTCTAACATGACAATCTGAATAACCCAGCATGGGTCCGTGGACTCTTGACTCAGAAAACACCCTGGAGCATTGCATGCTCCATACAAACATAAAACGCTGTCCCGGTTAATTTCTTTTCCTTGTTGACTGCAGCTTCCCCTCCCCTAAGTGTGCCGTTCTTACATCCTCTGCTCTCACCACTCACCTGCATACATGCACCTGCACACACAGCCAGAATGACCAGAGTAGCTGCCTTCTTCACTTGTTCACAATAGTTTCTCCAGGAAGTACCAGGTACTGCTGAAATGCTGAAAATTGAATCAGCTTTTTTATGGTTTATGCAATTTTTAAAAATTATTTTTCATGATATGGTTTCATAGGCACCAAAGTCTTCCCCTCCACCCTCCCTTCCCTCCTCCCCCACTTACACACTGTTTTATCTACCACTGTCTATCTGTGAAGCTGTGATACACTAGACAGCAGAATGTTGGACTGTGACTGTTGTTAAATGAGTCTACTATTATAATCATCTCTGGAATCTTATTTGCTTCTTTCCCAATCAGTCTGGGGGAAATGATCAGTGCTGTGGCTATATTTAATTTTACTTCTGAATGCTTTTGGAACTTCTGTGAGTGCAACCTCAGAAATTTTGTTCTGAACTTTCAAACAGCCTGTATCTAATATAAAAAATGGCCCCAAAATATAAAGCTTTCAGCCCAAAGTCTATACTATTCTCCCATATTCTTTTTTTATGAATGCAAATTTTTAGACCTGTCTTTGGTTTTATTCCTCTTCCTTGTCTCCTCCCTCCCCAGTCTCAAGTAGTTGTTTGAAAAATGTTCTTTCCTTCTCAGCAGTTAAAGATGGATTGTTTTTCTAAGTACAGAAAGCCTTATGTTTTAATCTTGAAACGTATCTGGTTACTGTATCATGTGTAAGTTATTTGCTGCCACTCCAACCTAAATGGGTTCTCTGGTCCATCACAGTTGTATCAGCTTCGTTTCTTTATTCTGGCAACCCAAAGCAGGTACTGTGGCTTAAGTGACCATTTCTGTATTTTTCATGTCCTGATGTTCCAAACATTGGCTTTGGAAATCATTAAAGGGGAACTTCTGCCATCTTTCTTGATTTCTCTTATATCTAAAAGAGGAGAGAAAATCTTCTTGCCCTAAATTTGGGTTATAAAGATGATAATAACATATTTTGCTTTCCTGAAGTGGAACATTTCCCAGGAAAAATTAAGGAAAAGAGTAATGCCAGATCTTTTAGATTTTAGGCCTCGTCACCCTTGCCGTTGCTGGACCTGTGCTTCAGTAGGTGCTAGAAAAAGAGGTGTCCATTAGGAAGCCAGAGCTATTTACTTTTAATGTTGACAAGTCAGAAACTGCTGCATCTGACAGAAAGAAAACAATTTCAATTTTCAGAAAACAAGCTGTTTATTTTCTTGTAAGAAAAAAAAAAAGAATTGCGTAGACTATTCAAGAAAGAAGTAGTGCAAAGTAATGTGAATTACAGAGAAACAGCCCTAAGAAGTAAGCATTACCTGTGAGGGGAGGGGGGGCTGCTTGGACAAGCCTGTCTGCCATTTAGTCCACCTGGGATTTCTGAGTTGGATGCATGAGAAATTATTTGACTTAAGGACTAACCAAGTAGAAACATTCGGATTCCAAAGCAAATAGCAGAAAAATATCACAAAGGATTAGTGGATCTATTGTAAAGAGCAACTAATTACAAGCTTGGATAGTTGAGACCAGAAGCTATGAAAGTGTCTGGAGTGATGATTACAAGAGAAAAAGATAAAGGAGCAAATTATAGTTTGGAATTAAAAGGCAATTAACTACTTCTTAGGGATTTTCATGCTTTCAGATTTATTTATTATTTATTTATTTATTTATTTATTTATTCATAGGAAGGTAGATATAAAGAGAGGAAGATCTTCTGTCCTCCTCCATTTTCTCCTCCCACCATTTCCTCCCGTATTATTACAGTATAGTTCTTTAATAACAGCTGCAAGATTAACATTCTGCTATTTAAATGTATCATGGGGGCCCGGCACAGTGGCCTAGCGGTTAAAGTCCTCACCTTGTATGCCCCGGGATCCCATATTTGCGCCAGTTTTAATCCTGACAGCCCTGTTTCCCATCCAGCTCCCTGCTTGTGGCCTAGGATAGCAGTGGAGGATGGCCCAAAGCCTTGGGACCCTGTACCAGTGTGGGAGACCTAGAAGAAGCTCCTGGATCCTGGCTTTGGATTGGCTCAGCTCCAGCCTTTGCGGCTGCTTGGGGAGTGAACCATTGGACAGAAGATCTTCCTGTCTGTTTCTCCTCCTCTCTATATATCTGGCTTTCCAACAAAAATAAATAAATCTTTAAAAAAATGAATAAATGTATCATGGCATTGCCAATATAGACAAAGCCACTAGGCTACTACGCTGGCCCAAAGCTAGAAAATTTAAAATCATGTTGTCAAGGTATATTTAACTGTTTCACTGGGAATCCTCCTTTTATTCAGGAAGAGATACAAGTTGCAGCATATCTCACTTACTAGTATGCAAAAAAAAAAAGAACTTTAAAAAAGAAATATTGAACAGTAACTATCAAAAATGCCACCACATTCTCTCCACTTACATTTCTACATTGTGTTCTTCCAGTCAAATTTAATTCACAAATGTGGACTTTAAGCTCTATCTTTTCTTTTCTCTTTAAACTGAACTACCATTGCTGACTATCAACTATGCATCACCTCGCTGTCTGCTCACAAATTCCTTTCTTTTTTTTTTTAACAATCTTAGTTGATTAGAATACAAAGGGCCAAGGATTGCAGGAAAGTGGATAATACCATTGTTTCCATACTAATATCATCACTTTTTCCCCTCTGTATCTGGGGTCAAGGGAGAAACAAAGGGAGAAGCCCCACCCAGCCACCCACCCATCCCAGGTCCCCGATGTGGGGCATGCTCCAAGCAGTTTTGATAGTTCAACAGTTCTGAATTGCTGCTAATCCCGCTGTTGTAAGCACGATGAAATCTATTCAGAATCCACTGGCTGATATAGTCTCTTCATGGTTGGGGTTCTGAGATCAGCAGTTCAGTAGGAGGGATCCCCAAAGAAACCTTGTCTAAGGTGATCCCAGACCTGATTCTGTGTATGCATGCCTGTACAGGGTTGGGCACAGTCCATCGCCCCAATCAGCTTATGCACATACTAGTGGTTGCATTTGCTGGGTCAGTTCTGTTTCCAGCCCTGACTTGAACACCAACCAATGGGTGTTGTAGTCTAACCTGATCCTGCCAACTTCATACTCATCCCTCATGAAAACCAATTTGAGCTGCAGCCTAGTTTGGGTGACTCCCCATAACCCCCACCAGGCTTGCGCCCTACCCAGATTCCCATGCATGCCAGTATGTACCACAGACTTGTTCAGTCTGTCTCACATCCCATTTACCTCTCATGGATGTCAATGGGCATTGAAATCCAATTCAACCCAACCAGCCCTACTATCCAGCCCAAACACATACTGGTGGGTGCTTTTCTGTCTAGCCACCCCTGGCCCTGTCCTGCTTTGTGTGTTCTCCAGTGGGAGTGGTAACTCAAGAGGGAGGTGCCCACTATCTCTGTACTAGGCCATTCCCACTCCCTGTTTATGTATTCTCCAGGTGGTTCTGGAGTTTAACTTGACAGATTTTGCCCCCAGTGCCAGTCTCTGCCAGCTGATGCTGCAGCAAAGCCCAATCAACCCTCACCCATTCTATTTTTTGCTTGCACCAGTTGAACAGTCAGCCCAACCTAGCTTTTCCCTGATCTAGCTCCCATGAGGCCCACAAGTGTTATTTTATTGTCTTTTAAGGTATACAGAGGGATAGAGAGTCAGAAGCCTTCTACCCACTGGTTCATTCCCAAATGCCTGTTATTGCAAGAGCTTAGCCAGGCCAAATGCAGAAGCCAGGAATTTAATCCAGCTCTCCCATGCTGATAGCAGGGATTAGAAATTATTTGCACATCAACTGTTACTTACCCGGACATACATGCGATTAGGAGCAGAGCCAGAACTTGAACCCCGTCACTCTGAAAAGGGTTATTATCATCCCGAGTGATATCATAACTGCTAGACCAAAAGCCTGCCTCATTAACCTTCCAATTCTCATAAATTATAAAGTCCTGGGAGTGTCTTCAGTCATGAAAGCTCTAAATATGACTATTGTGCTTAGGATATGGCATAGTGCTCAATGGCACCTGTGTTAGAGCTTTGGTCCCCAAACGTGACAGTAGTGCAACAACTAAAAGGTGTGGCCAAGCAATTACGTAATTGGGGGTATCAGTCAGGAATAAGATTCATTCCAGTTTGCAGGAGCAAGTTAATTTTCACAAGACTGAGCTGATACTAGGAACATCAGCCTGCATTCCTGGCCTTTCTTGCCTCTCCACCATGCTGTTACCAAGAGAGCCTTCACTAGCTGGGACCACCCATTCTTGGACTTTCAGCTCCTAAACCCATGAGCTCAACAAACTTTTTTTAAATATAAAATATCCAACCTCAGCAATTTTGTTTTAGGCATAGACAATATACTAATGGAGCAGTCAGGAACAGTCAGCAGCAAGGGTTAGAGGTGCTGCGGAGAATGATGTTACTGCAGTAGTATTTCAAAATTCATTTCCTAGTCTCCTAAAGCATGCCAATATTAGGGACTCTGGGTAGAAACTCTTAGACAAACACATTTAAAAAATATTTGGTTCAGTGCCATCCATGTAAGGCTTCTTATGGAAGGGATGAAATAAGACACTTTTTTCCAAATCATTTTTTTTTTCATTTTTTGAATGTTGCAAGGACCTTTTTTTCCTGTTAACATTGGCAATGTTATGGTATTTCTGTGACAAAATTTATTATGATTGGGAAGTCTCAAAAGGATGCTTGAAACATCTCACATTGTGCATATGATGAAAAATTAAAATTTATGTGGCAAGACATTATTGCTCACCGTTTGATGTTTCCACACTGGTGCGTTCTGATTAAATTTGTTATCACTATCACATTTATTTACCTTTGAAAAGAAGTGCAGGAGAGAGCACTGATTGCACCAGAGGAATCATTCCCACACAGTGCTCCGTGGAGAAAGCCAGCACCCACGATGGACCTTTTGACAGTTCTTAAAGCAATTGCATGCTTATCTACCCATCCATCTCACTCTGTTCTTCCCTCTCCAAAGGTTTGAAAAGAATGATCCTTTTTTTGTTCCCCTCCCCTTTCTTTCATCAGCCACCACAGCATTAATATGCTTTCCAGAAAATGATGAATTTGTACATGAATATTTGCCTACTGGGTCAGAGACGTAGATGTTTCCTGGCATCATAGATAGGGGTACACCTGTTTCAGGGGCTTTCTATGCTTGTTCCTAACTGAAAGTTTTATCCAAGAAATTTTTTTTGGTTTATTTTCTCTCCATAAAGAAATATTCATATGCTTTCTGCATCATATCCCTAACCTGTCTGCATCCCTCCACATTTCTTTGTCTGTATCTGACTGCTGGAATTGATGTGTCTGTCTCATTTGTCCTTTCTTCATCCTCCTAGATCCTCTTTTCCATTTCTCTTTCCATCTTTCTCTTTCCTCTCCATTTTGATAATCCACGCTGTCAAGTGGGCTGTTAGGTTAAATTTTAAGATTTCACTTTGGAAAGTTGAATTCAGGAATCATGCATTCTTAAGCAAAACAATGTCCTAGGTAACAGGAAAATATGGACTTTAATGTTAGACCAAATGCGTCTCATTTTATCATTTATAGATGATATTAGTACCTGCAAGTTACTGATGGGTCTAATTTCCTAATGTGAAGAATAAACAAAAGTGGTAACTAACTAGGGGAAATATAAACAGGATGAAACAATATGAAAATGTAAATTGTTTTCTTTCAATTCTTTCCTACTCTTCCTCTGCTCATTAATATGAGAAAACGTCGGGAAAAATGTGCGTTAGGAAGAACTATGCATGGATTTCTTTTTTTTTCTGATAATATGAAGTGTATATTCTAATTCTATTTGTCACCAATCCTTCAGACGTGCCCTCAGTCTCCCTTTCTGAGCTCACTGGAAGCCTGGCAAGGGGCAGTCTCTTTAAGGGAAGTATGAACTTCTCTCAATCTCATTCTTTCCCTTGCTGGCTCATTCTATTATGGCCCACGTGTATCTGGGATTTCCCCAACATCTAAATAAGCCTTATCACTTTGTAAGCCTTATTAGTGCCTATACGAAAAATGCTTTCTAGGTAATTACCTAGAAAAGAAATCTTAGACCCAGACAAACTCACCACTAAAACCTGCCATGAGATTGCGCAAAACTGCTTATGCCAGACGTTCTTGGTTATTTCATGATACGGTCCCGTAAGTACAAGCATTTCCCTTTCCACTCCCCATTCTCACCCCTCACTATTTTACTGCATATTCTCACAATAGTACAATCCTTCAATCAACAGTCACAAATCAATACTCTGCTATTTAAGAGTACTATGATATTATAGCTATAAACAATGATAAAAAGTCCAGAATCCTATTGTCAAGATATATTTAAGAGTTGTATTGAGAAATCTCCTTTTATTCAGGCAGAGAAATGAAAACTACAATGTATCTCTACTTTCTAGTATGCTGGTCTCCATTATACAGTTCCTATAGGTGAATATATGAATTTACATATATATATATATATATATATATATGAAACCATTGATCTTGGTTTTTGCATGAAGGTTGTCATATATCAGAAAGAACGTGTATTTATCCCTTTTGTGATCAGCTTATTTCTATGAGCAAAATGGTCTCTAGGTAGGACAATCTTGTTGCAAGTAGTAGGATTTATAATGGCTGAGTAGTATTCCATAGCATAGATATACCAAAATTTCTTTATCCAGTCCTCTTTCTACAGGCATCTGGGTTGTTTCCATGTCTTTGCTATTGTAGATTGTATTGCTATAAATATAGGATTGCAGGTCACTTTCTTGTATGCAGATTTCACTTTGGATATATTTCTGGAAGTGGGATAGAAGGGTGGCAAAGGAGATCAATTTTCGTTGTCTTATCACTCTTCATATTTACTTCCATAGTGTTTGTAACCAGCTTACTCTCCCACCAGCAGTGCAGGAGGGTGTCTTCCTCTACACATCCACACCAACAGGTGTTAGTAAAGTTCTGAATGTAGTCCAATCTCTTTGGAGTTAGTTGGAACCTCGGTGTGGTTTTTATTTGTATTTCTTTGAAAGTCAGGGAGCCTGAGCATTTTTCCATATGTCTGTTAGCCATTTGAATTAATTCTGTTGAAAAATACCTGCTGATTTCCTTCACCCATTAGTTCACAGGGTTGTTTGTTTTGCTATTGTTGAGTTTCTGAAACCTCATAAATCCTGCATATGAGCCTCCTATCAGTTGCGTAGACTGCAAAGATTCTCTCTCATTCTGTTGGTGGCTTCTTCACTTTGTTGATGGTTTTCCTTGTTGTACAGAAGTAGTTTAGTTCATTGTAGTCCCACTTGTGGTTTTTTTTTTGCTTTGCCTGCCTGTGCTTGTCATGACTTTCTAAGAAGTCTTTACCAATGTCTGTGTCTTGTACAGTGCTTCCTATGTCTTACTTTCATATTTTGATGAATTCTGAATACAAATGTAAATACTTGATTCATTTATAGCTGATTTTTGTGTAAGTGAGAAGTTCTTATCTATTGGGGAAGCAAAAGACTCCTTGAATCCTATGGCTAGAACCTTGCAAGTCCAACTGGATGACTTTTTTTAGTTAGTGAATTCCTTTTAATGAAGGGCGAAGACACTTTGAGCTAAAGGAGACAGACAAGAGGCTATGTACTTTTTTTACATTATGGGGGTTCAGTTTTAATATTTTTATTTGGTCAAAACATGTGTACTCTGCTTGGTAATTTAAGTGTCTCTTACAGGTCAACAGTGAAAACAACATGAGGTTGATTTTGTAAACAAGTCCCAAGAGCAGCAGGTTGCCTGTGCTTGCTGTCTCTCTCAGTTTTCATTCTCTCTCTTCACCAGTGCTAATAATTTACTTAGGCTTCTATAGTGGAAATTCAAAGGACTGAGTCCTCATTCAATCTAACAGGTAATCTAATCAAACAGTAGATATCCACACATGTTAATGCCCAAAACTCCATTTCCATAATACAGCTGTAGAAAGGGACTTCCACCATACCTTGGCAACAATCATGGCAAAAAGTATCTAATAGAAAATTGAAGGTAAGATTTCTAAGTTTTATACTATACACATGCAACATTCACATATAGAGTAGATAGTGGATTTTCTTTTAAAAATGGATACAATAGAAAACTTTACACTAAGTAACGGGACAGATGCTCCAGCTAATTGCTACTGAGTTCCCCTTTGACACCTTCCTTATCTCTGATGAGACACCTGGCCACATAGCCACTGAAAGAAACCTCACCAGAGGGAATCAGCACATGCCATGGAGGGAGCCCAGAGGAGGCTGATAAAACAGACTCTGCTTTGCTTTCCTTCATCTATCTTGAAGTGCCTTCTGTGGCTTACAGAAAACTATCTTGGTTTTCATTTCCTAATCCACCCTGAAGCACCAATAGACTGATCCTTGCCGAAGGTCACATTGTGAGTGGCAGATCAATGATAGGGAAAGAAAATACAGATATGAAGGTTAATGTCACGATGGACTCTTGAGGCTGCTGTTCTCTACGTTGGGTTTATAATGACACTTTCAAAGAACAAAATAGACCATTCACATTGAAGTTCTCTTTTAGAAGTTATTTAACACCTTTAATCCTAATCTTCTTTTGCTTAAAATTCTGTTTAATAGGCGCACTTAAAAAACCACATTTTTCCTTTAGTAAAGGAAAGGTAACAAAGAAAAAAAAAAGAGGAAGGCATTACAAATTTAAAGTTCTGCATGCTTCTCTGATTATTTAAGAGAAAATAGTTGTATATTTGTGTTATGTTATTAAAGAAAGTGATTTAAAACGTTTCCAAACATAGTGGATAACTTTAAGATATTTTGTACACCAAGCTATAAGTCTTTTTTTGCATCAGTTTGCAATGAAACATGGGAGGAGCTTTAACTAAGTAGCTCTAGCTGCCCAATTCAATACATTAAAAAAAAAAACTTGCTTCAAGCTCCAATTCATTTTAGTGGGCTTTCTTTATCTTCAAAAACTATATTATCCTTTGAATATCAATTTATCTCTCTTTGAATCTATTTGGCTGATGTTAAAGGTGAAACCTGATATAACTCAGTGGAGCATGAATGCAGAAAAATTGAAAATAGACTATGTATCATTTCCAACTTAGAAAGAAGCTAATAGATATTATTTTGTGGTGCCAGTCTATTCACTTAACTCATCTTTCCCATTGGAGAGTTTCTTGTATTGGAAACCCTCCAGCTATCAATAATAATATCCATGATCTGCATTTGAGTGGAATCAATTATATTGTAATCACTGGAATAAAAACATGAGCATCCAGGTATGAAAAGAGCACATTTATAGAGGAAAATGCACAGACTAAAAGGAACATAACTTTCAGTGTCAACTTTGCCTTGTAAGGATGGAGAGCAAAATGTTCCTTGAATGCTGAGAAGATAATTCCCTCTTATCAATAGCACTTTGTCCATGTCTCTCCTCTAGTTATCAAATTTTATTTCTTTTTTTTTTTTTGTTTTTGTTTTAAATGAGTAGTTTTTTTTTTTTTTTATTGTTGCTTACACTGTATTATGTAGTACAGTTTTATAGGCGCTGGGGATTCCCCCCACCCCTCCCATACCCCTCCCCCCATGGTGGATTCCTCCACCTTGTTGCATAACCATAGTTCAAGTTCAGTTGAGATTCATTGCTTGCAAACACATGCCTAGCATAAAGTTCAGCGTCTTATTGTCCAGATAAGTTCAGTGGCCTCTTGGGGAGACCTTCTATGGTCTGAAGATAGGTCTAACAGAGTAAAGATCCGGTCAGTTAAAAGCCCCAACAAGGCCTCAGTATCAATATACAACATTATGGAATTAATTGACATAGTAATGGGTAGACAATATGTTAAAAATAATGCAAGTTCCATTCTTCGAAACATCTGGGTTGAGACAGTATCAATGACAGGTTCAAAAAATAACCAACAACCAAACAAAAAATTACAGGTTAAATCAAGGCAAACATGTGGTATCTAATCTTTTGGGATTCACTCATTTCCCTTAGCATTATAGTTTCCAGTTGTGCCCATTTAGCCACAAAGAACTGCATTTTGTTTTTTTTTAATAGCTGAGTAGTATTCCATGGAGTAGATGAACCAAAGCTTTCTTATCCAATCTTCTGCTGATGGGCATTTCGGTTGCTTCCATGTTTTTGCAATTACTGATTGTGCTGCAATGAACATAGGGATGCATGTTGGTTTGTCGTAAAACAGGTGTTTTGGATATATTCCTAGGAGTGCTATTGCTGGGTCATATGGTATGCAGATTTTGAGTTGTTTGAGTGTTCTCCAGACTGATTTCCATAAAGGCTGTACCAATTTGCAGCTCCACCAGCAGTGGAGTAGGGTTCCCTTTTCCCCGCATCCTCGCCAGCAAGCGTCGTTGGTGTTCTTGTTTATGTGGGCCAATCTTACTGGTGTTAGGTGGTACCTCATCGATGTTTTAATTTGGATTTCCCTTATTGCTAGGGAGCTGGAACATTTTTTCATATGTTTGTTTGCCATTTGGACTTGTTCCTTTGTGAAATGTTTGCCCATTTCCCGTGCCCATTTCTTGAGTGGTTTGTTTGTTTTGGTTTTTTGGTTGTTTTGAAGTTCTTTGTATATCCTGGAAATTAGCCCCCTATCGCCTATATCGTGTGCAAAGATCTTCTCCCACTCTGTGGGTTGCTTTTTTACTTTGTTGATTGTTTCCCTTGCTGTACAGAAGCTTCTTAGTTTGATGAGGTCCCATTTGTTTATTCTGTTCTCAACTGCTATTGCTTTTGGTGTCCTTCTTAGAAAGTCGGAACCTACTCCTAGGTCTTGCAGGGTATTTCCTACATTTTCCTGCAAGAGTTTGAAGGTTTCTGGATGTAGGTTTAGGTCTTTTATCCATGTAGATTGGATCTTAGTGTATGGTGATAGATGTGGGTCTATCTTTTTGTTTCTACAGGCTATCAGCCAGTTGTCCCAACAACATTTACTAAAGAGGCCTTCCCACTTGCTTGAGTTGTCATTGGTCTTTTTGTCAAAGATTAATTGGCTGTATTTGTGTGGGTTCCCTTTTGGTGCTTCTATTCTATTCCATTGATCTTCCTTTCTGTCTTTGTGCCAGTACCAGGCTGTTTTGATAACCACTGCTCTATAGTATGTCCAGAGGTCCGGGATTGTGATTCCCCCTGCTAACTTCTTATTTTTCAGGATGGTTCTAGCTATTCGTGGTTTTTTGTGTTTCCAGATGAACTCTTGAATCATTGTATCCAGTTCCGTGAAGAATGTTTTGGGCAATTTGATTGGAATTGCGTTGAAAATGTATATTGCTTGTGGTAGTATAGACATTTTAATGATATTGATTTTGCCTATCCAGGAGCACGGGATGTTATTCCATCTTTTGAGGTTTTGTTCAATTTCCTTTTTAAATAGTTTGTAGTTTTCTTCGAATAGGTCTCCTACGCTTTTGGTTAAATTTATTCCCAAATACTTCATACTTCTCTCTGCTATTTTGAATGGTATCCTGTTGGTTAGATCTTCTTCCATCTTGGTGTTATTTGCGTACACTATGGCTGTTGATTTTCGTTCGTTAATTTTGTACCCCGCCACTCTGCCAAACTCTCGTATAAGTTCTAGCAGTTTCTGTATTGAGTCTCCTGGTTTTTCTATGTACAGGATTATGTCATCTGCATATAGTGAAAGCTTGACTTCTTCGTTTCCTATACGTATGCCTTTGATTTCTTTTTCTTGTCTTATGGCCTCTGCAAGTACCTCTAGGACTATGTTGAATAGCAGTGGTGATAGCGGGCACCCTTGTCTTGTTCCAGATCGCAGTGGGAAGGGTTCTAGCTTTTCTCCATTCAGTATGATACTGGCATTGGGTTTTTCATAAATTGCTTTGATTATGTTGTGGATTTTCCCATCTATGCCTACTTTGGCTAGAGTTTTTAGCATGAAGAGGTGTTGGATTTTGTCGAAAGCTTTTTCTGCATCTATTGAAACTATTATGTGGTTCTTGTTTTGCAGTTTTTGGATGTGGTTTATAACATTTATGGATTTCCGAATGTTGAACCATCCCTGCATTCCAGGGATGAATCCTACTTGATCCGGATGAATGATCTGTCTGATGATTTTTTGAATTCTATTGGCTAGGATTTTGTTGAGAATTTTAGCATCAATGTTCATCAGAGAAATAGGTCTGTAGTTTTCCTTCTCTGATGGTTCTCTGTCCGGTTTTGGGATTAAGGTGATGTTAGCTTCATAGAATGAGTTTGGGAGGGTTGCTTCCTCCTCTATTGTTTTGAAGAGCTTGTAGAGGATTGGGGTTAGTTCTGTTCGGAATGTTTTGTAGAATTCTGTAGTGAAGCCGTCTGGGCCTGGGCTTTTTTTCGTTGGGAGATCTTTGATGACTGTTTCAATCTCTACCTCGGTTATGGGTTTATTTAATTCTGCAGTTGCCTCCGGACTGAGTTTTGGTAAGTGGTGGGAGTCCAAGAACTTTTCTATTTCTTGGTGGTCCTCAAATTTGTGGGAGTACAGTTCTTTGTAGTAATTTCTAATTATTTTCTTAATGATTGCAGTGTCTGTTGTTATGTTGCCTTTTTCATCTTTAATGCTATTGATTCTCACTTTCTCTTGTTTTTTTTTTTGGTCAATCGGGCCAGTGGAGTGTCTATTTTGTTTATTTTCTCAAAAAACCAACTTTTTGATTTGTTGATTTTATGTATAGTTTTTTTGATTTCTATTTGGTTTATCTCCTCCCTTGTTTTGATGATTTCTTGTTTCCTATTGTGTGTGGGACTCTTCTGCTGCTGTTTTTCCAGATCCTGGAGGTGTGAGGTTAGTTCCTGTATTTGGCGTCTTTCTTGGGCCTTGACATGGGCTCCGATTGCGATGAATCTACCTCGTAGCACTGCTTTGGCGGTGTCCCACAAGTTTTGGAATGTTGTATCAGAGTTTTCATTGGTTTCCATAAATTTTTTGATCTCATCTTTAATTTCTTCTCTGACCCATTGTTCGTTTAATAGCATATTGTTCAATTTCCAAGAGTGCCTATACTTCCTGGGGAGTTTTGAGTTGTTGATTTCCAGTTTCATCCCATGGTGGTCTGAGAGGGTACATGGTATGATACTAATGTTTTGGAAGTTGTTTAGATTCGCTTTATGTCCTATCATGTGGTCGATTCTGGAGAAGGTGCCATGCACCGCTGAGAAGAAGGTATAGTCTGTGGCCTTAGGATAAAAAGTTCTATATATGTCTACTAAGTCCAGTTGTTCTATTGTTTGTGTGAGCTCTGTTGTTTCTTTGTTGAGTTTTTGTTTCGTAGACCGGTCCATTGTTGTTAGAGGTGTGTTGAGATCGCCTACAAGAATTGTGCGGGTGTCTATGTCTTCCCTTAAGTCTGTAAGTAATTGCTTTACGTAAGTAGGTGCATTAAGATTCGGTGCATAAACATTAATGATGGTGATTGCTTCTTGATGGATCATTCCTTTCACCAGTATAAAATGGCCTTCCCTGTCTCTTTTGATGTTAGTTAGAATGAAATCTATCTCGTCTGAAATTAGGATAGCTACCCCAGCTTTTTTTTCTCGTCTATTGGCGTGAAATATCTTTTTCCATCCCTTCACTTTCAGTTTCTTTGCATCCTTTCTGGTTAGATGCGTTTCTTGTAGGCAACAGATGGTTGGGTCTTGTTTGATGATCCATTCTATTAATCTCTGTCTTTTGATTGGTGAATTTAGACCATTTGTGTTGAGAGTTAAAATTGAGAGGTTGCAATTTTGCCCTGCCATGTGATTGTGTTGTGTGTGTGTTGTTGCCTATGTAATTGTCTTGTTGGTGCGGCCTTTAGTTTGGAGACCTTCTTATTTGCCAACTTTGTTTGTGATTTGCCTCCTTTTTGTCCGGGACTAGCGCATTTCTAAGGAGACTTTGCAGAGCTGGTTTTGTGTAGACATATTCTTCTAGTTTTTCTTTGCTATTGAAGTATCTGATTTCGTTCTCATATACAAATGAGATCTTTGCTGGGTAGATTATTTTTGGTTGACAGTTGTTTTGTTTCAGGACTTGGAAGATCTTTGTCCATTCTCTCCTTGCTTGTAGGGTCTCTTCGGAGAAGTCAGCAGTGATTCTGATGGGTTTTCCCCTGTATGTGATCTTTTCTCTACTTCGTACTTGTCTCAGGATTCCTTCTTTGTCTTCATTGGAGTAGAACTTGAGCACCGTGTGTCTGGGTGAAGATCTCTTTGGATCATGTCTGTTGGGAGTTCTCTGTCCATCCTGTATGCGGGGTGGATTCGTGTTCCAAGTGTTTTGGAAGTTTTCCTGTATAATTTCATCGAGCACTGCTTGCATCCCAGATTCTCTTTCTACTCCCTCGGGAGGCCGATGATCCGAATATTCAATTTTCTAAGGTAATCCTTCATCTCTTGCATCATTTTATTAGTTTTGCTGAGGTTTGTCTCCAGCTGTTTAATTCGCTGGGCACTTTCATTTTGTGTGTCTTCTGTTTCAGAGATCCTTTCCTCTGCCGCATTTATTCTGTTGATGAGGCTTTCAATCTTATTATCTTGGGCATCCAGTTTGGTTTTGATTTGTTGTATTTCGGTGATTATGCGGTTCTGGAGGTCTTCCAGCTTTGTGTCCACGTCTCTGAGAGATTTTAGCATTATTTTCATCAATTCCTTTGTTGGTAACACTTCCATGTCTTCATCTCGTATCGTCGATATTGATAATGGCTTTTGGCCCTTGTTTGGTGGGGTGCTGGCTCTTTCATCTGGAGCACAACTCTTTCTGGTGGTTTTTCCCATTGCGTTGGTGTATTCTGGTGAGGCAAATGGACCCGTGTGTTGAGGGGCTGTCAGGTGCTTTCCTGTAGAGATTGGAGCCTGTAGGCGTGGTGTTGCCGGGCGTGGTAATTTTCAAGGCACCGTTGGTGCGTTCTCAGGGCCCGGGGCTGTAGAGCACCACCTTGGGGGCCCAGTGGATTCCAGGCACACTCTGGGCACCTCTTCTACAGGTGTGACACCCCAGGGCGTGGCGGGATGGAGGCGCTCTCTGGGTGTGCTCCCTTCACGGGAATCCGCAGGGCGTAGAAGGTTTTATGTGCTTTCTCCCTGCGTTCTCCGTGTCAGGGACTGCAGGGTTTTTCAGAGCCCACCTGGTGCGTCTCCCACACACGGGACTGTGGGTGAGGCACTTTCCAGGCGTGGCTCTTGTGCAGTGAATCCACCACTCGTGGTGTGTGGGTGTTCAGAGCCCCTGCTCCCGTGTGGCTCCCCCACACAGGCCCTTAGCGGAGGAGTGGCCCAGGCGCCCTGTTATAATGACTTCACGGCGGCAGGTTCGCACCGTGTCAGTTTGGTGCAGGAGTTCTCCTGACACCTGACACCTGCGCTACGGAGGTGCTGCTGCTGCAGGCGGGGCGCCCAGCCCGCTCGGTGCGGCGTTCAGAGTCCTGGTGGTTTCAAGCACTCACCAGGCAGGATGTGGGGGACTCCAGACCCTCGCCAGCTACCTCTGCGCACCGAGCCGCACTGGTCCCCTCAGCGCAGGAACATCCGATGCGCCTTCCCGGGGCCCCCTCAGCCACCAACACAACACCACTGTGCGTAGTTCCACACAGACCCAACAGTTTCGGCCGTCTGCTCCGCGTTCTGAGGCTGGAGCCTCAGCAGGGGGCAAGAAATGCGGAGGCTGCCACGTCAACCCCCAGCTCACCAAACGTCCGGCCGCTGCAGTCTGCCTCCACCGCTGCCGAAGGCCTCCCGCCGGTGACGATCCCCCTGATCTCCCCGCCTCCGAGCTGGCCGCGTCTCCCGTCAGGCCGTTTTCAAAAGTGACTCAGCAGGTCTGGAGTGGGATGTCGGTTTCTCTGCCTTTGCCCTGCTCCGTTCTCGTTGTTCTTCCGAGTTGTGTGGATCTTTTTGGCTCCACACTGTCCCAGGGAGCTTCACGGACCTCTCCCTGCGGTTCCCTGCTGTTCCTCTTTGCTGCTTCTGTAGCGTTCTGTCCCTCTCTCACTAGACGCTCCCTCACAGCCTTCCTCCTACGTCGGCCATCTTCGCTCTCTCCCAAATTTTATTTCTGTAATGAATAGTAATTCTTGTAGCACTCTAAAACCAAAACACCTCTGGTGTCTAAATTAACCGAGACTCTTGATCCATGTTTAATATTTAGAAAGTTTGTACAGAAGCATCCATTACCTTTGAATGTGCATTTCATTCTTATGAGGCATTTCATCCTCCAGGTTCACTGGCATTAGAGATTACAGTTTCAAGACTTCTCTTACTATGGATACCTATGGAGCCCAGCTATTTTATTATAATGCGTACACTGTCTTCTCTGAGTTAGAATTTGTGTTATATCCCACCACAATGGGAGCTGCTGATGTATGCCGCTTGACCTCACCCCATGGTTTATGCTCGAAAGTGTCAGACACACAGCACTGTGCCAATCAGTTTCAGCATATTAATATGCAGGTGAAAGGTGGAGATAAATTTGATAAACACCTGATATTTGACAGTGATTTACAAGTAGACTTCAGAGCATTTAGGAATTCAGGGTCTGTCATGAGGACAGTAAATGAAAGAGAGAGCTCTATTTGCATAGTGTCTTGTATGATGTTCCAAAGGTTTCAAGGCCACGGGGAGTCCGAAAGCAGACATACTCCCGTTAAAGTAAAAGAATGAAAATGTATAAGCTGTTAGCTAAAGAGTAATAACTTAGTGGCAGTGTCAACCAGGATAGAATAATAGTTATGAATGAAGCCCTCAAATCACTCCCTATTTGGGTTAGAGTTTCCTTCACTATAAGGTGAGAGTTCTTCTGAAGTGTATGTCATGGTGGTTTTATTAAGAATCAAATGAAGGGACGGGTATCGTGGTGAAGTATACCAAGTCATCACTTGGGTCATACACATTCCACACAGAAAACTGGTTGGAGTTGCAGCTGTACTACTTATGATCGAGTGCCCTGGGAATGAATCTAGCAAGGCTGGAGAGGATGGCACAGGGAATTGGGATCTTGCCATCGACTTGGGTGTTCTCACTGACATTCCAGACTTTGGTGTTAGCCTGGCTTAGCCATCAGCAGATGGAAGATCATTTTCCATTCTCCCTATCTCCCTACCCCTCTCCGTCATTCTTCCTGTCAAACAAATTAACTAAAATAAATAAATAAATAAATAAATAAATAAATAAATAAATAAATAAAATGCCTTGGTTTCAAAGTTGTGAATCCTTTTTCTTTTTCTTGCTCTTTATTATAATCATGGCAATCCTGTTTTACTGATGTGACAACTAAAATGTATTTGGCATTTACACAATAGCCTCATGGTTCAATTCTCACCTTGCATCCACCGGGATCCCATTTGGGCACTGGCTCATATCCTGGCTGCTCCACTTTCCATCCAACTTTCTGCTTGTGGCCTGGGAAAGCAGTGAAGGATGGCCCAAAGCCTTGGGAACCTGCACCAACGTTGGAGACCCAGAAGAGGCTCTGGTCTCCTGGCTTCAGATCAGCTGGGCTCTAGCTGTTATGGCCATTTGGGAGTGAAGCAGTGGATGAAAGAGGTTTCTTTCTGCCTCTCCCTCTGTAAATCTGCGTTTTCAATAAAATGAATTGGTCTTTAAAAATTGTATTGACCCTATGCCAAGCTTTATGTTCATTACCACTTGTAAGACACATGATTAGGTAGATACTTCCTTTCCTATCTCTTAACAGAGTAAAATAATGAGACCTAGAGGTTCTTGAAGGTGTTGATGTTTGGAGACATGACAAGCATCTATGAGTTCAGAGATGTCTAAAGTGGAAGTACTGTCTGACCTTGGGGGATTTGAAAATATAAATTCTGATATCTCTAATAATTAGACCTTTGGCAATTTCCCATTCAGAACCCTTTCTGTAAGCACTGTTTCAATAAAGTAGGTATACCCTAAATTTTGTGGGGGTTTTTGTATTAATTTATGTAGTTAAAAGAAATCCTTTGTAGAGTCCATTATTTATTTTACCTAAATTGGCAGTGCTACATAAAGAGGCACCAGAGAGAAAACAGGGAGTAAACTCACAGCCAAGTTGATTTAATCAGAGATTAGTAAGTTCAAAGGTGATGGAATGACTCCCAGCAGAGGCCTTGTCTTTCAGTGGATGGACCTTTTTATAGGTTGGGTCTATGAGGTATTCCTAGGAATGAAAGAATTCCAAGAAAATAGATTAATGTGTAGAACTGAATTAGTGAAGTCATTTCAGCCTTGGTAGGTCCTGTCCCCTGTGGGCAAGGAAGATGGAAGGAAATACAGAATGGGGTATGGGACAGGTTAGATGGGCTTTTTGAAATGCAGTATAAGGGTCCCTGGTGGGAGATTCTCTATTTACAATCCCAAGGGCGTAAGGTTTAATCTATGTTCCTGTTCACTTCACATAACACATTGGAAGATTTCTATTAGTTAGCATCCTTAATATTGAAATAAGAAATATTTCTTCTTTGGATACATCTCCTTATTTCTAAAATAACATTTGCATTTGCCCTTTAATTATGAGAATTTTTAAGACTTAGTAAAAGCTATCTCAAGCAAATCAGAGTCCAGAAAACTTGAAAGCTTAGATAAGTATTATGATGCTAAGTGTGTGGGAAACATAGTCAAAATGAGGTCAGAGCCATATCTTGAGTCATGTTTCTATAGGAAGTTTTGAGGAAACATTCAAAATGCAAATCTTGAGTTTTAGATTATTGAATTGCAGTATGAGGCACAAGCTGCTAAAACCAAGTGCAGTAATGAAGACAGGATGTGTTTATGTTTTCAGCAAATGCACAGATCTGGGGGCAATTGTCTACATTAAACCTTCAATCAAGAAGTCTTTATGAGAGTCTGGTGTGCTGAGCAGATCCTGAATATTCTGGAGCTTTAATTCCTCATCTGCAATGTAGACATACTTGTCATAAAAGTATCTGCCTCATTGGCATGTTGTGGAATTAAATGAAAGAATATATGTTAATGTACTTTATGAAGTATTATATAAATGCTGGATATTTATCAAATTCAGAGCCTTAAACTTTTATTGAGCATAATCTGCTTGGTTTTAAAACTCCCAATAGTGAAGTATAGGTTATTTTGCTGTGAAGGATATAACTATCTAATATAAAACATGCTTACATTTTCTAACCAATTAAAACTCCATGTGGAAATAATGACTTTTTAGAAGTGTAGACACATGGCCCTTGGTGGTATGGAAATAAGGGGCACAATACAGGGCAGAAGGACTTCGTCAAAGAAATTTCAGATGAAAGTGATAAACTTGCCTTGGCAGCTGAGATAGAATTTTTCAGGAGAAAATATTCTAGGGAAAAATACACATGATGGGGAAGCTTGTGTGACCATCAATGAAAAAGCCTGATAAACGAGCCCTGTGTAAATGCACAGCCGAAGGTACATTAGAGGGACCAGCAGGAGCCTTATTTGAAAGGTACATTTGAAAGCTGTATGTGAAGATTTTTGAACACAACACTGAAGATTTAGTATTTTCTCCAAACTTTGGAATTATTTTCAGCAAGAGAGCAATGCAGATTTTGGTGTTTAGAGGGATGAAGAGTGAAGGCAGCCAGTCATCCTTGTCTGTAGATATTTATCTTCTGAGGACCTCAGGTCAATATAGGGGGCCCTCATGCTGGCTCCTGGACTCTCACCTTCACACCAAGACCAAAATAGGGACTCAGGCACTTGTAGTGTAAAGTTGCTGCAATTATCTCAGATGATTCACAGACCAAACATCTGAAGAGGAGGCTGAAGGTATTCTAGAATTTCCCAATAAGAATGAAAATAACCTGGCCCCATCTTGCAGGCACATCAAGTTGATTCATACCTATGAAGTTTTGGTATATTCTCTCTCTTGTGTAGAGCAGACTGTTATTAGATTTATCTGTAGTAGATTTCTATTTAGAAGCTTGCTTTGAATAAATGTGCCCAAACGCAGAGGAATATATTTATATGAGTGAAATGGCCAATGATATTAGGCTCAGAGAGCTGCCACATCCATTTCATTGTTCAGAGGGAAGTTTTGGTGATGTGACTCTCTCCTAATGGTAGTGTGAAAATATACTGTCACCCTTTGTCATTGTGATGCTTTTGTTTCTGTCATTGGCCAACCTACCTCCCCTAACCTCACTTAATAGTTTTCCATTACATATATTCATCCATTGATTAAGCTTCATTATAGGCCATAAGTCATTCTTTGAAGTTCTTTTATTTCTCTGCTTCTCAAATGCCACATTCTTTCATTGAAGTGTTAAGTTAGTAAACACGCACTCTCTATTTTTGTGCTGGATGTGTTATGGGACATTACCGTAAAAAAGACCACAGAAGCCAACATAGAATTTAGAACTGGAAGAGTCTGTGTTAGTCAGCAAAGCAGATCTGAGGGAGACAGCCCTGAGCTGTCATTGCAGTCAACCCACATCCTGGTGGCCTTTATGCTTCAAGCATGCAAGGGTGCAGAAGATACAATAAGCAGCTTAGAATGAAGATAAGCAATTCTATAGCTGTAGTTACAGTTCAAAATCTTGGAAATTGGTTCCATTTTTCACGAGGCTCAGTTTCCAGGACCTGGTTGCCCCTATCATGGGCTTGCTCCCCCTTTCATGGGGCTCAGTTCCCAGGACCTGGCTCCCCCTTAAGGGCTGCACTCACTCTGTAATTTTTCACCCTTTCACAGATGGATTGCAGATATAGTTTCCACCTTCACAGAGTTTACTTTCCACTGAGATATACAAAGTATTCAAGCACTTGCCATACAAAGTGATGTATGTCACGATGCAATATTAGTACAAAAAGAGACACTAAGTATATTGAATGGACAAAAATCAGGATGACTACCTGTAAAGAATTATGACTGTAAGGCTGGCATTATGATACAGCAGGTTAAACTGTTACTAATGATGCCAGCATCCCACATAGCAGTGCCAGGTCCATTCCTGGCTGATGCTCTACTTCTGACCTGGTTCTTTGCTAACATGATTGGGAAGCTGACAGAAAATGGTCCAAGTATTTGGACCCATGCAATTCTTATGGGAGACCAGAATTGAGGTCCTGGCTCCCGGGTTTGTCGTGGTCCAGCCCTGTCATTTGCAGCCATTTGCAGAATGAACCAAGGATGGAAGATCTCTCCCTCTCTCCTTGTTTGTCTCTGTCTCTCTCCCTTTCTCTCTCTCTCTCTTTATCTCATCAGGTATATTGATGAATAAATTATCCTTTTTTGAAGTCATATATAAAGTAATGTGAAGATTAGGCAAGAATTAGGTGGAAGAAGTCCGTGTGCTTGTGAATACTATGTGTCCAGTCTATCTCTTGGACAAAGGGAGAGAGAGAGAAAAAGAAAGAATTGGGAGGAGTACAGTGACAAGAGAGGAAAAAGGGTGAGCATGCAAAAAATGTTTGTGAGTAAGTGACACTTTGTAAGCTGCAACCAAGCAATTACACATAGTATTGTTTTGCTGTTGTGATCCATTATGTGTTAATTCCCTACTCATTGTTCAGTCTTAAAGAGGGGAATGCTGCTTTTATGACACCTTTCCAACTTGTGCAGGAATAAAGGCATATATTTCTGAGCAGATTCTCATTTTAGAAATGTTATAGCTCGCAACAAGAAGTTGATACCCACACTAAGTAAAATCCTCCTCTGAGCAGCTTTTGGAGTAGCTTATCAAGAGCTTGGTGCATGCATGTTTTCACTGTTGCCGCCTATACAGAAAAGAAGGTGCATCCAAAATGATCCCTTGAAAGAGATTTCTCATCTGGTTCTTTAAGTGAAAAGGCATCAACTTAAGGAAGAATTAATTCAATTTGAATATACTTTTCCTAAGCCTAGTACCTTGAAAGAGTAAAAAAGAGGTTAGTATTTTGGTATGGTAGGCTAAGCTACCGCTCCCAATGCCACCATCTCCTTTTGGAGTGCTGATTTGAATCCCAGTTGCTCAACTCACAGTCTGTTAATATAACTGAAAGAAAAATAGCCTAAGCACTTGGAGTGTACAGTAAAACAGGATGGAGTTTCTGGCTCCTGACATCAGCCCCTTGTGGCCATTTGGCAATGAGCCAGGAAAATGAGAATCCACTCAGAAATGTATGCCTTTATTCCTGCACAAGTTGGAAAGGTGTCATGAAAGAAGCATTCCCCTCTTGAAGACTGAACAATGAGTAGGGAATCACAACAGAACAATGCTATGTTCTTTCTCTCTTTGTGTTTCCCTGTCAATAAGTTTACCTTTCAAATAAATTAATGAATAAATAATCCTTCAAAAGAAAAATTAGTAAAATATGTAAGCAGATTTTTCAGTGCTTATGTACTTTTTTTCCTTTAAAGGTCTGTTTTTTAAGGCAGCATTACACACACACACACACACACACACACACACACACACACACACAGACACAGGTTATCTACCCATTGGTTCACTGCACAAATATGCACAGTAGCTAGAGTTGGGCCAGTGGGAAGCCAGCAGCCTGAGCCAGAGCCAAATCTTAAGTCAGTTGGCACGGCTTTTTAGTTCAGGATCCATGTGGTATTCCTAGGAATGAGAGAATTCCAAGAAAATGAAATACATAGGTACAGGAGCCTGAGGACCTGGGTCATTTTCAACTGCTTTCCCAGGTACAATAACAAGAACATGGATTGGAAATGGACTAGCTGGAACTCAGACTAGCACCCGTATAGGATCCCAGCACTACAGATGGAGGCTGAACCTACTATGCCATGTTGCTGGCCCATCTGCTTTTAGTATTAATAGTTTCTTGACATTAAATAATGTATGCCCTCAAGATTTTCAGAAAATGATCAGTGGCTAAATAAACTAAAACATAACAAGCACAATACATGTCTGATCCCTACTAAGTAAATTCTCGAAAATCTATGTCCTCAGTAATTACATGCATAATGAAACAAGCATTCCAAAAACCGTCTGTGATCAAGCAGTCCATGAGAAAAAGCATTTGTAATGTGTGGCATTTCTGAATCCGGACTGATGGCTATGTCTGTCTCTCAGAAGTTCCAATGAAAGCAGTCCTGCCCTCACAACCACAGGAGATACCCATTGTCCTTCACCTGGTGGCAGATGGCATGCTTGTTTTATGGTCTGCTAGTCTCCATGTACAGCACCAAAATCGGTCCTATCCCTTTAAGCTTCAATAAAAAGGATATTTTTCATTGATATTTTTCCTGCTTTTATATCTCACTTTCCAATTTTCCACTCCCCTAGAGTTCAGCTATCTGCCTCACAGTGTCAAGTCTTGAAAAATAAGGGAGGAAATAGCAGATATAAATATATTTTAAGGAGAGTGGGTCTCAGATCTTTCTTGAATTGGAGATGAAGAGTGTGAGAAAATGAAGCAGAGCTATAGGCAGGATATTATTGGTACCTAATTGTTTCTTGTCTCTGGTCTACTGATAAGCTCTAATGCTCCTAAAGCTTCTCAATTATAAACACACACTTTAAACAAACCAGATTTTTAGGATTTTCAAGTTTTCTCTAAAATGACAATCAAAGATAGGTATTTTGAAGGAGAGACTGAATCTGCTGAGTTGAATCTTCACACTGCAGTTTTAAAACAATTGAGCACCTGGGAGCTGAATCTAATAGTCCCAGTCCAAGAGAATCATTTCAACAAGCTTGTAATTATGTAGGCTCGACTGCAGGAGGTTGGCATCCCGTTACTTCAGTCTGCATGCTGGACGATAGGAACTGTGTATGCAGGTAAGCATTAGACCGTAGGCAAAATGCAGTATGTTTCAACCAGTGTTCTTTTCCTTCACATTCATTTGTAGAAGAGGGATAAGTCTGAATTCTTTAAAAGATAAAAAGAATAAAGCGTGCAAGTTGGAGCTAGAAATAAGAGCTTCAGGGTAAAAATCATTGAGGAACCATGCCTGGAGAATTAGCCGAAGCCTGACTCTACAGCATCTGCGCCATGCCTTTCTCCATCCCTCACTGGAAGTGCCCCATCAAAACTGCCTTTTCAGTGTAAGCTGATAGGTTTTGATTGTGGATTTACTACTCAGGGTCACTTGTGTTTTTAATCACAGAACTATACAATACTTGAAGTTTTGACATGTGTAAGATAAAGTCAACAGTGCTCTTCTCTGATTTTTAGGTGGGTTTAGTGAGATAAGGCATGGGAAGTGCTGTGCATCTCTGGCGTGTGACTCCTCAGCTGTGACAGGTAGAGTAGCAACTGAAGTGATAGTGGCTGCTATTACTATTGAGTTTCAGCCATAGCTCCATTTCTTTAGCTACAGTTCAAGGTCTTGATGTGGGGATTATTGAACAACAAATGCCCAGCACATATTAGTATACAAACTAAAACTGATGGTCCTGAATTTTGGAGTTTCCTATCTGTTTCCTTAAGATGTTTTTATCTTGCCAGTGTTCTTGCCCCTCTTCCCAGATCTCTATGTCGCCTGAAGTAACTTCTCTCCACAATCTGATTGGTTTGAGTATTGGTGGAGGACATGATGGAAGTGACTTTTTCAGGTACAGCCCTCACTCTGATAAAGTATAATTAAAACCATCCTAGTTACATTGAGAGCTTTTGAAGCTAGACTTATCCTGAATGAAGAGACTTTAAATGAAGGGAATGCTAAATTTCAGCTTGCCTCTGCAAGTGTCTTCCATGCTCATTTCTGCAGACTGGATATTTAGTTTCTGTATACTCTCTTTCCTCGCATCTCCCTCCAGTTTTAGGATCACCTGTTTTTTATTTGACATTAGAGAGTATACACATGTGTTTATAAAAACTGAATGTGTCTTCTCATTGCTATCGCTGGTGCCTCAGTAACCAAATGATGGGTTTTTAGCACACAAAGAAAATTTCCACCTTGTACGGAGTGTCCAGCAAGTGATCTAGAAGGTGGTTGTGAGATGGTGATAATGGTGACCTTAGCAATCAGTGAAAGGCATATAATGGCCTCACAGAGACATCCACGTAAACATTTGCTATTTTATGTGGCAAAAGCAACATTTAGACATAATCATGGTAAGGATATTGAGATTGAAAAATGCCTCTGGATTAGGTTGGTGTTCCTCAGGATGCTAATAAATGAGAGAGGCAGGAGAATCAAGTCACCGAAGTGGTTAGGAACACAGACTTTGCAATGAAGCAGAGCCATGATTCATAAAATACTGAAAGCCTCTTGAAGGTAGAACCTTCAAGGAGGGCAGACTTGAGGCCCATTTTAGACTTTTGATTATTTGGCACTAAGCCAATATTTTTAAAAAATTCATTTATTTCGTTTGAAACACAAAAGATATTTAAAAAAATCTCCCATTTGCTGGTTCACTGTCCCAATACCCACAATAGTTGCACTGGATCAGGCTGAAGGCAGGAACTCAATCCAGGTCGCCACATGGGCGGCAGGAGATGACGGATTCGGGCAGCTACCTGTTGTCCCTGCTTGCTCAATGGCCAGAACCCTATCAGAGCAGAGCTTCAACCGGAGGCCAGGAGCTCCACTATGGACACAGATGTCCCCAGCAGGCTCTCTACTGTCAAATATTTTCACCCCTGTATTGTTTCAAGGTACTGAATTTGTGGTCATTTGTTGCAGCAACCTTAGGGAGTCAACACGTCATTCACTCTGGAAGAGGAATATTTTTCAGAGGACTTTACTGCCTGTTAGTCTCATTATAATCTCAAAACCGCAAGAAATCAAAACAACCTTGTCAAAGTTTAAGGGCTCCTTGCTTTTCACATTCCGGTCTTTTTCCCGCCATTGAGTACCCTGAGTGAATAGCTACAAGATTCATTGGGCATGCCAGTAGAGGCTGTCTCTCTTTGCTACAGTCAATAATAACAACTGCATGAAGATTTTTGCATTAATTTAGAAAACACATGTATAGAAAATTACTTGGAAACGTGTCTTGCCATGTCTATGCATTATATTCACCCTAACTAAGCAGCCTCCATTCCATGCACTAAAATATACCAAACCCCTTTTCTAGTCAATGTGCTTACTCATTCATTCACATTTTCATTCAGAAATATGTTTTAAATAGCAGGTATGTGTTTTTTTCCTGTCCCAAATTCTAGGAAGTTAGCTGTGAACACAACTAAAAAGTGATTTTCACCCTTGAAAATCTATTATTGTGAATCTGAGACAGACAACAAGCAAAATAATACTGTTTAAAATGAAAATATGCATTAAGAGAGAGTGTTGGTGACTGGGTAGAGATTAGTGCGGGGGGGTGGTGATCAAGAGAGGCCTACTGGAAAAAATAAAGGCATTGAAATATGGCACTTTAACAATATTTGGGGACAATGCAGACAGACAGGATTCCAGCTGCAGAGTTAATGATTTTTCAACAGATAAATGAATAAAAAGCACATTATTTGCCCTATACTCTCCTTCAGCTACCCTTCCATTTCTCAGATCTGGTTCCCATGCTCCATGTGATCCATGTCCTTGATCATGTCTTCTGTCATTTGTTCAGTTGTTCCTTTATTCTCCTAATAACATGTAAACTCCATAAGGATAGAGGCTGTGTACTTTTTATTCTTTGTATTACCAAAACACAGAGTAGAATTCAGACACATAATAAGCCATAGATACATATTTGACAAATGGAAAAAGTAGTGAATAGTCTGTGTTGAAAGAACAACTGATACAGAATTGTTGTACACTTATTGTTAGTTAACGAATGTGCTATCGTTAAAATTTCCTCTGGTTTGCTTGAAACATTGACACTAAAAATCTTTGTTGTTTTGCTGACTGGAATGTCTTTACTACTACTTTTAAATACAGCAAGCATGAGTCTTTTCCTGTTGACATATCTTTATCCCTTCCCTTGTCCCATAACTCTACTCATTATGAAGGCTATTGGATTTTTAACAAATAGTGTTTGGAGAACAACTCGAGTTCACTCAGGTGCTGTCTTTGGGTTTGTGTGCTTCTGCCTCAAACATGTAGAAGAGAGAATTGCTCCATCAAATATATGCAAATGAAAAAATAAGGATAAGAATAAAGTACTTCACAGCCCTTAAAAATGTTACCAAGTGTCTCAAGTATACATTAATCAAATTGCTGCTTTTTTCCTAATAAAAGCTTAGAATATTTGAATTTATACAAGCAGATACGTGTTGTTATGACTTCCTAAATGCAATTGACATTGCGCAGATCTTTAGGCAATGGTTTCAGTGTTTCCTCTAATCATTTGTGCATCCTTACAGATAATGTGCATTTAATATGAACTTGCATATTTCAGAGACTAATTTTGAGCCATTCAAAACCAAGTAAATATCTTTGAAAGCAGGTTAGTAGAAATTCAAATTAATAACATGTGGAGCAGTGACATGTTATAAGCTACTTCACAAAATACGCACAAACATTTAGAGAATTTGGCTCTGAAGACTGGCTGGAGGAATGTTTCCTAGTTTCTGGAACTTTTCTAAAGAGACTTTCATGTTGCTGTTTTCCACAACAATATATGTATACAGAAGGGTTTTAGCCCTGATATTAATATCAGAACTTCATGATTCTTGATAAAGCATAATTCCTACTCCAACCTTTACAGGTACTTAAAATTTGCTAGACTGATTAAAGTTAGTAGAATTGGAGCACATCATAACAGAAAGGAATCAAACCAGGTGAGCCTCAGACACAGACCAGATCCTGACAACTCAAGCCTACGAGATGATCGGATAGCATTCATATGAAAACAGAGTGATGATCGGATAGCATTCATATGAAAACAGAGTGATGATCGGATAGCATTCATACGAAAACAGAGTGAGGTGTCAAAAGCAATTTAATTGTCTACAGCCTCATTTGCCAACAAGTTAGCTGATTATAGCTTAACCTGTTAGCTTAATTTGCCTGATCAGCTAACTGGTTACCCGGCCTCTGTAACCAACCAAAGCTCAGTATAATTAAATTATGTGTTCATTTGTTAAACTCTGTATAGCTGCCCAGCTCAAACTCATGACCTCCAGCAAAGCATCATTTAAGAAAGCTAAAGTAAGTATAAATAGCAGTTTCATTAAATAATGAATCTTAATTGATTAATGGGCTAAAATATTTAGCAGGAGTAACTGTGGCTTGGACTCAGTTTGATTTAGGGCACAAGTGTCATCAGGACACTGCTCACTCAAAACTAGTACACACGTGGTTCCCCTTCGAAGTATGAGAGGGCTTAGCCACAAGTTCAGGCATGCATGGACCTCAATGGGAATTTATGAGCAAAGTTTCCCAAAAGAAGATAAAAACATGCTGATAAATTATGCCTTAACAATCCTCTTTAGGGATGCTCTTTTTGAAAGAAGAGGACTATTGATCCAAGTTTCAGAGTTTACAAGGCATGCTTTTTTGAGTATCATTTAGGAGCCTTTTCATCTGAAACATGTCAATTTGAGCAACTTCTGTTTTCAGCATAATGAAGTACGCTAGGGTCAGGCTTATTCTTCTACCAAATTGAAATAGAACACTGAAAATAATAATAATAATAAAAAAATTGTTTCCAAAAAATTAGAAAGTAGTCAATATCAGACTGCTCCTTTCAAGATGGGGAAATAAGCCAAGTAGATCCTCTATCACATTTGATCTCAGCCAAAAGACAAAGAAGCTAATGTCGACCCTCTATCATACCAAATGTGTAGTTGCAGACACTACAGATCAACATGCAGAAATGGGAATCCTTGGCACGGTACAGGCCTTAACAGCAGAGCAGACAGAGGCAGAGTTTACGGTATCAGGAATTTTCAGTAAGGAGAACTGGGAAGAAGCTGCAATGAGAGATGTTTCCAGGAATCTGCATATGTACTCCATTAAGTCCTTTCTTAAATAATAACAATATACACGTAGGTTGAGATTCTATAGCCTGGAAAAATGGCAACTAGGACTCTATGTGTACCAGTCCCCCTGCACTGCTATGGCTTTGGTTCTGAGTGCCACCGTATAGACACTGAGCACCTGTGCGGGGTTGGCCTGGGCTCTGAGTGCCACCGTATAGACACTGAGCACCTGTGTGGGGTTGGCCTGGGTTCTGAGTGCACACGGTATAGACACTGAGCACCTGTGTGGGGTTGGCCTGGGTTCTGAGTGCACACGGTATAGACACTGAGCACCTGTGCGGGGTTGGCCTGGGTTCTGAGTGCCACCGTATAGTCACTGACCACCTGTGCGGGGTTGGCCTGGGTTCTGAGTACACACGGTATAGTCACTGACTGCCTGTGCATTCCAAATCACACCTTTATTCTTCCGTCAGCACAATGCAGGAAAGGAAGCAATTGTTTTCAATTCAGACTGGAATAAAATTCGAAAAATCATTTTTTTATGATACAGAATTCAACTTTGGAATTTGAGAGATAAAATTAATTCAGAGAAAGCATATATATAATACATGTGTATATATATATGTGTATATATATATATAGTGCTGACTTCTACAATCCTTAAAAAAGATTGTTTTTCATTCCTCAAGGTTTTACAAAATCTGAATGTGTATTTGCTTCCTGTCTCATATGAACAAGTTAGTCATATTTTTATTCTGTCATTCATAAGAATCATGAATGTCTTCTCCTTCCCACACCTAACCAAACGAAGTCATCTTTTTGCTGACCATATTATGTGAATGTCTCATGACTTTTAAAGCTTTGTGAGTAAATATGAGGATGCTCTAGTATCATAAAGTGGTAATTATTTACAGTGATTGTATTTCTTGGTCACTCCAAGGCGATGTACCTCTGCTTATTACTATATTTAAACATCATTTTTGCCACTGAACAAAATTGGGCCTTAGACAGCTGGTACTTAATAGAGTCTAGAAGACAGTCTAGCTCCAGAGATCAAAGTCTTCAGTGCTAGAACCTGTTACTGTTTATGACATGTATGTGCCTGTTACCTTTTCTTCATCTTGTTAAAAAGGTTTGTTGATATGAAGATTTGGATATGCAGTAGGTTTAATTCTAAGATCACACTTGCCTCCTTTTCTCCCTCAAGCTACCCTTCTTCATTCCCATTTTCTTTCAATCAGTACAATAACATAATTATTTAATAGTTCATAAATACAGCTTTCTGAAAAAGTTACTTCTTTGCAAAACAGATTTACAAAGAGAGAGAGAGTGAGAAAGAGAAAAAGAAAGAGAGAGAGAGAATGACAGAGTTCTGGTATCCCCTGCTTCACTCCGTAAATATCCACAGTGTCTGGTGATCATGGCTGGACCAGGTGGAAACTCAGACCTCCATCCGGGTCTCCAGTTAGGGTGGAGGGGCACAAGTGTTTGAATCTTATTCCTTTGCTTTCCTAGACACATTGGCAAGCAGCTGGATCTGATGTGAAACAGCCAGGACTCAAACCCTCCAACCGTGTGGGATTCCAGTCTGGCGTGTAGCGACGTAAATCACTATGCCATAATGCCTGCCACTGTTCGTGATTAGAAGTTTTTTGAAGACAAAGGTAATGTTTTTTCATCTTTGTATGTTCTGTGCCTAACATAATATTATCCCCACAGTTGGGCATTGGTACATATTTATTGAATGAAGTCAATACGTCCATGCCTGAAAATTGTAAGTCATTTTTGAAAGATACTCTGTTATGAGTCATAGCAAGGTACAAATGGTGTCTGCAGGATGAGAGGCATATTATTGATATATTTGTGATTTGGGGTTTGGTAAGTAAGAGTTTTTTTGAGTTTTTCTTTTTTTGTTAGTTTATTCGCTTCGCTTTGTATTCTCATTTTGATATCCTGTTTATTAAGTATGATCTGGCAAATTGGAAAGTGAAAATAATTGAAGTTAATTAAAGGAAGCCTCCCTCTGCATTTCCAGAAAGAAAAATATTGGTTCCAAAGGAATAAGGTGAAAAAAAGGAAAACAATTACGGGTAAAACTGTAAGGTTTACAGGATCAATGGTTTTTATTTTAGAATTCATTTTCTCACATTTTTCTTCCTTTAAAGCTAAGATTGAATGGGAAATGACATGGTAATAATGAATTTGAGATTGCAGGCTTCTGTGGGCAATTTTTTTCAGTTAAGCTCCTCTGTGGTTTGAACAGAGGAGAAGGAAGCATCTCCGGTGTTAAATGTAGGAGTGATTAATGGAAGGGCAGTAGTGAATTACCTCGCCCTCCCCAGAATTAGGCTGGTAACTCTGAACTTGAGACACCACTGGTTCTCAGCATGCCATGGAGCTTCGGAGGTGACATGAAGCAAAGTAACAACGTGTACCATTAACAAAGGTGTAGCATGAAAGAGACCAATGAAACACTATTGATTCACTGTTAGTTTAGACAAATGATCCGTAAAAAAAACATTGTTCTTTGAAGGAAGTGTAAATTTTGTGGCTGTGCACTTGTCCTTGCTTTAGATATCTGGTTCTACGGAAGTGTCTTTGTTGAACCTAGAAGCCCTAACTAGTGAAAAAATAACAGTTTGATAGTGTTTTTTCGTTTGTTTTTTTCTGACTTGGAAATTAGCTGAGAGAACAGCCCAGTCTAGATTGTGCTCAGGGGTGAGGTTTGTGCTTCACTGCCCCAGAGTGCAGGTGGATCAACGGAAAGAAAGCAGCCCTCGCCAAGGCGGAAGCTCAAGGCAGAAGTAAAGGAGTGACGCCCAGCTATAGCTGCGGTGTACGTCAGGATAATCTGATGTCCAGGCAATCTCTGCTTCATTGTCTATGAAGACATACGCACTGCTTTGATAGAATCCATTGGACTTCATCCTTTGCCATAGGCAGGCTGCAGAGACAGACTTGCTGGATCCAATTCTGTTTTATTGGTTTTTAGATGTTTGTTCTTGGGAAAACTACAGAATCTGTCCATGTATCTGTTATTTTAGTCTCTAAAATGGAGATAAGTTTACAGACATCATAATCTTTTTTTGAAGGATATATTTTTATTGCAAAGTCAGATATACAGAGAGGAGGAGAGACAGAGAGGAAGGTCTTCCCTCCGATGATTCACTCCCCAAGTGGCCCCAAGAGCCAGAGCTGAGCCTATTCAAAGCCAGAAGCCCCAAGTCTCCTCCAAATACTCACGCAGGTGCAGGGTCCCAAGGCTTTGGGCCTTCCTCGACTGCTTCCCCAGGCCACAGGCAGGGAGCTGGATGTTAAGCGAGGTCATCCTGATATGAACCAGTACCCACATGGAATCTCGTTTTGTGCAAGATGAGGACTTTAGCTGCTAGGCTACTGCACCAGGCCCAATAGTTTAATAAAGTAAATGAGTAAATAAATTCATTTTGGAGTAGTTTATGGAAGATGGTAACATTATATATGTATATTGTAAATACTAATATAGTCAGTGTTTTCCCTCTATAGCTTTCCTTAATGTCTAGTAGATTTCCAGACTCATTATTTTGTATAAATATCCAAATTAGTAATTAAAATACATTAACCATAAGTCTCTAAAGTACCTGCAAATTTGAAGTAGTAACCCCTACTTAAGGTGAAATTGAACACTATAGATAACAATCACAATTTTCTCAAAAATTCTCAAAAGTGGTGATGCTGCTTTACCATCTGTCTAATGGGCAATGTAGCTATTTTTCAATCACATTTAAGGAAAGAATGGCCAGCATTTAGAGGAAATTTCTTTCTTGCTTAGCTTGATATTTTTGATGCTGCAGAATACAGACAGAATCATTTCCTGAACAAATGCACCCTGACCTACTTGCCTCCAGATCAATGTTACAAGGCAGGCCTGAAAACATCTTAATTCCAGGTTTTTGCGGTGGAGATCCCAGGTACATCAGGAAGTCAAATCAGTCGAACAGTTGTTATTAGTTTTAACTAAGTCCACTGAATTGTAAACAGGCAAGGTTTATTTCACTTACACAGAAGCTTGCACAATGAATGTTGGTGTTTCTGTGAATATGGGGATGATTTTTGATTTAGACAGACTGAATATTCCAAAATGGAAACTAATATGGCAGTATCATCTGTACTCTTGAATTTTGTTGGCAGATCTTTAAATACATATTCTTTTATGTATTCACTTTGTCTTTGTTTAGGAATAACCAACAAAACTATACATGTATACCACTGTACATTTCTCTTAAATTGAATGTTACTCAATTCACCATAGTTCCAGTTTGAGTTTCTAAAATAATTTGTCAGTGTATTCTAAGTTTTTCCATCTTTTAGAAACTTTGTTTTTCTAAAGACTTATTTATTTATAAGGCAGATTGACATCAAAAGGGTGAAAAACAGAGATTTTCCATTAATTATCTCTCTGCTAAAATGGTGCAACAGATCCGGCTAGGTCTGTGCTAAGCCAAAGCCAGGAAGCTGTTTGGATGGAGCTCCTATGTGGTAAAGGGGAGGGATCCCAAGTACTCGGAGAATCTTCCCTGCCTTGCTAGGAACATTAGCTGGGAGCTCCTTTGGAAGTGGAGCAGCTGGATCTCAACCAGTGCTCATCTAGGATGCAGGTCGCAAGAGGCAAGACAACCCAGCACACCACAGCACTGGTCCCCTTCCTTTGGAAACTTTTAAAACATGCGATTCTTTCAAATATCTTTACACGCTTAATAAGAAGAGGAAGACTACATGTATACCACATGTAGAGCCCTTACCTCTCTTATATATTCGCCTTTAGTGGTCTAATTACTCATGCACATCTGCTGCCTGAAAATACAAATTGAAAATTTGAAAGAGAAGCAGTTAGTATATTTTTAAAGTTTACGCTGTGAGTACTGTGATGTGGTTAGTACTTGGATGGGAGAAGTATGACATCTGTTTAGGATACTAGACCCTAGGAGGCTGAGCTCAGCATTTAATGGGATGATCTGTACATAAACGGGATGATCTAATGTCCTCTACTATACATGAATCCTTTTGTCCTATATATAATATAATTGGATAGTTTTCATAAATTTGTGCCAAGCCTTGCAAGACTCACTCATACTGTTTACTTTTCCTCATCTACAAAAGTTAAGCCTGTAGTATATTTTAGCTTACACTGATGCTAATATTTAATTATTTTTTAAAAAATAATACATACTCCTTTCTCTCATCTAATGAAATAAAAATCATTACTTATATTTTGTACTTTACTTGGCAAAGTACCTGGTAAACAATACTAAAATTTTGCTTCCACGCTTTCTTAATTGTATCCTTAGAATTATGCATCCAAATGTCACTATCAGATATTTAAGAAGCCTCCCTTTTTGCCCCCAGGTCATATTTTTATTTTTCCTAGTGTACCTAGAGCAAAATTGTATTTCTTTGAAAACCATAGATACTGCTGCTTCCAGTGCATTAAAAACTAAGGGGATTTATATTACTTAAATCCTTTTAGGAATAATTTTACTTTATAGAAGAAAATTGTACAAATCATTTCCCGAGTCTTGCTTTCCATGCTGTTCAATACTTGGCCAGAGAATAATCCTATTTATTCTTGCAAAGGATAAAATTCTGTGAGCCAGAAATTCCTGATTTGGGAAGTCTTTAGCTGAAACTACAAGGGAGATCAAAATTGAAATACTGGGTAATACCAAACAGCTCTGCATATGCCAATAGAGGAATCAGGAGAATTGAAAAATCTGATGAGTTCACGTACTTAACGTTGGGATGTGAAGTCATATGATACCGAGTTTATTCATCTGCTCAGTAGCTGCTATCTGACATTGCTAGGTGCTCTTTGAGGCATACAGGATATAACGAACAAACTAGAAAAAGCATTCCTCCTTGGAAGCTGTCATTAGATGTTCACTGACAAGGCACTGGCTTTAGGATGATGAATTAATAAGACACTTCCGGAGAACATCACATCGCATCACATCACAGAAATGAAGACCAAGCACAGAAGAAAGGCAGAAGGGAGTGCAAGTCAGGCACTCTGAGTTTTGTTTTCCTTTATGGGAAGGGCCAGCTATGTGAGTTATGCAGTGGAACTCACGTGAGAAGGTTAGACAGTAGCAAATAATTCAGGTGAAATTGTGTCCTTATCTGTATTACTGGACAAAAGGGAGGAAATAAATTATTTCTAAGCTAGAAATTTTTTTTCAGTTTCTCTCCATCCTTTTATTTTTTTTTTTACAATTTATTTTATTTTATTTTTGTGCAAAGTCAGATATACAGAGAGGAGGAGAGGCAGAGAGGAAGTTCTTTCGTCTGATGATTCATTCCTCAAGTGGCTACAGTGGCTACAGCTGAGCTGAGCCAAAGCCAGGAGCCCAGAGCCTCTTCTGGGTCATCCTCAACTGCTTTCCCAGGCCAGAAGCAGGGACCTGGATGGAAAGTGGGATGCCGGGATTACAACCAGAGCCCTTATGGGATTCTTGCGTGTGCAAGAGGAGGACTTTAGCCACTAGGCCACCACACTAGACCCATTCCTTTTATTTTTTAATGTGTAGATGTAAAAACCATTATTCCTGTGGGTGAGTAGGCCTCCTCACAGAAAATCACTACAAGTTAGTCCCAAGGTGCCATGTAGGATGAATGTTACTTTTATTGATGTCAGGAGACTGGTCAGTTCCAGAGATGTACTGACATGCTCAGCTCGGCTTTCCCTTGCCTCTTCAAACACTGAATAATGACAACATAAGCTTCTGTGTTCTAGAGTCGCTGCTTTCCGTTCATAGATGTTGGAGATTACATTTGATAAGATAATGCATTGCCATAGGATAGTCTTTACTGCCAGCCTGGTAATTAAAATACTATCTCAGGAAACACAGGAGACAGAGTTTTGTATTTGGTGGATCTGTGTTATGAGTCCTAAGTCAGATATCACTGTTAAATAAACACCTGCTACTTATTGGGTTTTAGTTGAAAAAAAAAAAAGAAAGCTCAGTTATCCTTTAGCTTTAGGTAATATACCTTTTCAGGAGGAAAAGGGACTCTTATTCAGTTATACAAAATGTTCTTAGTTACCTGAATCTGCTAAAATTATTTTTATTCTCTTTAGCAATCCAATAAAACAAGAAACATGCCTTTTGAATATTGTTTATTAGAGTTTCAAATAATCCCAGGATGGCTATAAGGTAGCTTAAAAGTTCATGTGGATTTCCACATTAGTACTTTTTTCATAATAATCAAGTATAAGAATCCACAAAATCTAATGACAAAACACTAGTTTATAAAGCAATTGGCCAAGAGAGAAGATAACTTCGAAATTAACCATTTTGTAATATCAATACATATCAATAAATCACATGCCACACAAATACAAACATTTTTTCACTAAAAGATAAATCTGTAAGCAGTTTATTTCTTTAATGATAAGGAAATAGAAAGTCTGCACTTAAGCTCATCAAAACTTATTAGTGAGAAGGAAATACTGTTTTTTTTTTACATTTGTTTGTTTGAAATCAGCGTGACAGAGAGAAGGAACGACAAGGATCTACCCTCACTGATGCACTCCCCAAATGACTGCAGTTCATTGCTAGTTTGTTTCTAGAGGCCTCAGCCACCAAGGCTTGGCCAGGCCAAGGCCAAGATCCCAGAACTTCATCCTGGTTTTCCAGCTGAGTGGTCTCCACAGTCTTTCCAGGCACACCAACAGCCAGCCAGATGGATGGCAGAGCAGCTGGCACTGCAACTTGTACCTGTGTGGGATGTTGGAGTAACAGGGATGGCTTAGTGTTGTGTGCCAAAAGAACACTGACCCCTAGCTACATGGTTTATGTTTTTGAGGGGATTTTACTAAGTTTAAGATAACATTGTTATAGCATTTATAGTTCTTTTGTTTTAATTCATCTCAATCATAATGATTATGGTAAAATACTGAGATCATTCCAAATTAATCCATAAAACCAAACTGAAATATATACCAACTAGCAGTTCATAACAGAAGAGGGAAATGTTTACAATTATTGTTTTAGAAACTCATTTAGTTTCCTGTTAAGTCAGGCATGAAAATAAGAATTATCTAGGAATTCAGCAATTAGATCTGTCCTTGTGTATATGTCTGTGTGCAGTTGCCTTCCATTCTGCTTTGTTTTATTGTTCTATTCTTGTTCTTTCTCTTTCCTGTGGAGAAAAGTAAACAATAGCCAAAATAAATAAAAGCATGTTTCTCAAGATAGTCCATTATAAATATTTACAGAGAAGTAAAAAATTGAGCTAACCAGCTTCTCCTTGAATATGCTTTGTGACGCATTGTTCCTGGGCTGTGTTGTAAAAACACAGATTCTGCCCTGTGAAGCCATCCTTTGCGTATCCTTGGGAACTGCATGGCGCTCATGCTGAGAAGTTTTGAGTAGTAATATCCATCAGAAGGGCAACCTCCTTTTCTCCCTGCCATGGTGGCAATTACCCCCAGGGATATCATAATCTGAGACTCTTTCCCACACACAGTCTTGAATATTATACTTGCTCCATTGAGCCTTGACAATATTGTCATGGAGAAGAAAGACCAAGCTGAAGCAAAGATGTATGAAGTTGTTGAGGAAGGATCCTATAGGGGAGAAGTGGGGAATGATTTTCCTGTCTTCAGGATTCCAGAGGATTCCTCATTTCTCTGACCTTCCATATGTACTTTTCTTTCACCTAGGGGCTTTTTATTGGCACTTCAGTAGATTGTTTGTGAGTAGATCTCTGAGGAACTTTGTTTTCATGACCGTGGCAGCAATATGCAGTACATCATTAGAAGCCTTTTCATTAGCATCTTTAGAATGTGAGAAACACAAAGCTGGCAAAGGGGAATATGGGCTCCCTTGCTGGACAACCACTCCCACTGGAGAGCATAAGTTGGGATGGGGGCAGACCAGATCAGGCAAGACTACAACACCTGTGGGCCTCATGAGAGCTAGATCAGGGAAAAGCCAGGTTGGGCTGACTGTTCCAACTGATACATGCAAAAATTAGATGGGTGATGTTGGCGCTGGGGGCTAAATCTGTCAAGTTAAACTCCAGAACCACCTGGAGAGTACATAAACAGAGAATGGGAATGGCCTAGTAGGGAGATAGTGGGCACCTCCCTCTTGAGTTACCACTCCCATTGGAAAACATGCAAAGCAGGACAGGGCCAGGGCCAGGGCTGACTAGACAGAAAAGTACCCACCAGTATGTGCTTGGGCTGGATAGTAGGGCTGGTTGGGTTGAATTGGATTTCAATGCCAATTGACATGTATGAGAGGTAATTGGGATGTGGGACAGACTGAACATGTCTGTGGTACATACTGGCATGCATGGGAATCTGGGTAGGGCGCAAGCCTGGTGGGGGTTATGGGAGTTACCCAAACTAGCCTGCAGCTCCCACTGCTTTTTATGAGGGCCGAGTATGAGGTTGACAGGATCAGGCTAGACTACAACACCCATTGGTTGGTGTTTAAGTCAGGGCTGGAAACAGAACTGACCCAGCAAATGCAACCACCAGCACATGCATAAGCTGATTGGGGTGATGGACTGTGCCCAACCCTGTGCTGGCAAGCACACACCAGAATCAGGTCTGGGATCACCTTAGACAAGGTTTCTTTGGGGATCCCTCCTACTGTACTGCTGATCTCAGAACCCCAACCATGAAGAGACTATATCAGCCAGTGGATTCTGAATAGATTTCATCGTGCTTACAACAGCGGGATTAGCAGCAATTCAGAACTGTTGAACTATCAAAACTGCTTGGAGCATGCCCCACATCGGGGACCTGGGATGGGTGGGTGGCTGGGTGGGGCTTCTCCCTTTGTTTCTCCCCTGACCCCAGATACAGAGGGAAAAAAGTGATGATATTAGTATGGAAACAATGGTATTACCCAGTTTCCTGTAGTCCTTGAACCTTCGTACCCTATCAACTATGTAAGATTATTAAAAAATTGATAGAATTTTTGGATAAATTAAAAAAAAGAATGTGAGGAACCCTATGCATAAGCTACTACAGTTTTTAAAAAGATACCACTGCATCAGTTGCTGGTGTTTGCATGAACAGAATGTTGTATCTTTGATGTTCAACTTTACAATCCCAGCAGCTCTGTTTCTTTCATTGACTCCCTGGAAAATCAGACTCTAAAGGACTCAGTTGCAATGACAAAACATCTTTGTGGAGTTCAGTAAACTAAAAAGGCCAATGTGGTTTTTTTTTTTTAATTTTAAAGCTTTATTTTTTATTTTATATTGGAAGGGCAGATATGCAGAGAAGAGATACAGAGAGAAACATTGTATGTTGATTCACTCCCCAAGTGGCTACAATAGCCAGAGCGAAGCTGATCTGAAGCCAGGAGCTGGGAGCTTCTTCCAGATCTCCCACGTGGGTACAGGGTTCCAAGGCTTTTGGCCATCCTCTCCAGTATTCCCAGGCCATAGTCAGGGAGCTGGATGGGAAGTGGAGCAGCTGTGGCATGAATTGCCTCCTATTGGAATCCCAGTGGATGCAGGATGAGTATTTAGGCACTGGGTTAGCATGCTGGGGCTAACCAATCTGTTTTGTACCAGGTGACTAGCCACCTTTAAAGAACTTGTATATCCATTATCTTGCTCATGTTTTGGGGGACCCAAAATCTGATGGGATAATTGAGTGAGCATAGAGGTTTGACAAACACAGGGAAATGGAACAATTATACAGTCATTAAAACTATCTTCTAGGGCCCGGCGCGGTGGCGCAAGTGGTTAAGGTCCTCGCTTTGCACGCCCGGGATCCCATATGGGCGCCGGTTCTATCCCGGCAGCCCCGCTTCCCTTCCAGCTCCCTGCCTGTGGCCCGGGAAAGCAGTCGAGGACGGCCCATGGCTTTGGGACCCTGCATCCGCGTGGGAGACCCGGAAGAGGCTCCTGGCTTCGGATTGGCATAGTATCGGCCGTTGCGCTCACTTGGGGAGTGAATCATTGGACAGAAGATCTTCCTCTCTGTCTCTCCTCTCTGTATATCTGCCTTTCCAATAAAAAAATAATAATAATAAATCTTTTAAAAAAAACTATCTTCTAGAAGTAAACAACATTGGTAGACAACACAAGGTTCTTGATTTAGATTTTGTGTTCCTCAAAGATACTCTATTAGCTATTTGAGCTCTGGTTTTCACATACAAAAAAACTGTAAATAGAATGCCTACATTATCTAAGTGTATTTATTTAGCCCAATATTTGATTAGTAAACGTATAAGCTGAAATTAATAATTTTAGCACCATAATGATTGTTACATTCAATTCAGACAGCTGATACAGTTCCTTGTGAGAGCCCAATTCAGGCTCATGTATAGTGCCTTCTCAGTGGGTCCTTACATGATAAATGAGGTACATGAAGTATGTTGGGCCTGTTTCATAAGAGCACTAATCCCATTCATTAGGGTTCCACCTGCATAACTTAATCAGGCAGCTTTTCACATCCTACTATGTCGTCTTTGGGAGAGACATTTTAACAAATGAAATTTGGGAAGACACAAATATTCAGTCCATGTCATTAGTTTCATACTATTCGTTTCTCCAAATTCATGACAAATTGTGTCTTCTAATTGTAAACAAATATACAGATATGTATAGGTGCACCTGCATATATGTGTATGTGTGTGTGTATGTATAAACACATACACAGATGATCTTGATTTGTTTTAATTGAAAATATATTTAACAGAAGAATAATCATTTCCACAAACATGTGAGGCAGGCATATCTTATTGTTCACATGTCTCAGAATATCATGGTCAGTTTTGTTCTTTAAAATGATCATCCTCATTGTTATGTAGAGAATGCAGAAGAAAACAAGTTTAGATATGAAGAAACAAGTTAAGATTGTATGCAAATAAAAAAACCTAAGAGACTGTCAGTGAGAACATACGGAACCCTCTTACAGGCATTAGAGTCATGACTGATGCTTTAATGAAGCATGTGGCTTCTCACAGACACCTGTTTCCCATCACTTCGGTATTCCTAGCTTAGTTCCAGGGTTGTTGAATTTCCTGGAAATCTAAGCATGGAAGAATTGGATTCCTACATTAAATTGAATATGCCATGAAGATGAAATTATTTCCCCAAAGCTGCAACCATTATATGTCAATTGCTATTACATATTTTCTTTATGTTTTCTTTAATGAGCCTTAATTCTTTCAGAGAGGTTTGCCTATGAATAAATACACTACAAATAAAGTACCAATAACAAGAATTTCTGAGTGGAATCCACAGAAAAGAATTAAAATCCAGTAGTTGCAATGCACTGGTATTTTTCACTTTTACATTCTAACAGCTGGGATCTCCTGATTGAAAAATAAAGTGAATTACTTCTACAACTTTTCCTAAGAATAATAAAAAGATAAGTTCAGTTTTCCTTTTCGTATTGGAGAAGAACTGCCTTTCCTTTTAACCTGCCTTCTGGTTTTCCTTGTAATCCAATTTTTTGGCTTTATTTGGGTGAGTCTGTTAGCTCAGAAACAAATATTGTTTGAAAAATGGATGCTATAAAGTAGAAGTTCGTAATCCTCTTTTAAAAACTGCCCACCATCATTCATAAGAGCACAAAACTTTCCTTTCATCATAAAAGCACAGGAATTCTTTACTGTCAGTGATTTTGATGCCAGAAAATAGAACTCTCTGTGGCTGCAGCTCAGATTCCCCACAGCAGTAGTCAGTGGGTCCTGTGCCTTTATGCACACTAACAGGCTCATAGGTGTGTGTCCAGGCAACCAAGCAGAACTGAAATGGGACCATTCAGATTTATTTCCTGGAAATCCACTGCAATTCAATCAGTATGTGTTCATTTTTTTTTATTTATATCCATTTTCATTGAAATGTGGCCCTACAGTGAAGGGAGTGAACATTCTTTTGAGTAGACAAGCACTGCCTTCATTGGAGGATCCAATCTTAACTTTTCTTTATGAGTAAAAGAAAAAACAATTACAGGTAAAAACAATAGCGTGGTAATAAAGAGCGCACTGTGCAGTGATGTTCCACGGCAGTCGGCATTTTCCCAGCCAGCCTCACTTAATCCCCTCTGTCTTTCCCATCACCTGAGAAGATACCCACTCCTCAGTCCGTTGCACACGCATAAAAACCATTGTCATAGTAAATGAATGGAGTAATTAAAGTAAGTTCATGTCTTGATTCTCTGCTAATAATTATAGTCCTTTTATTCCTTCTGAATAATTTAATTCAGCTCATCTTTGTGCTGAGAATAATAATAATAATCAGAGAATTAAACAGATGTGAAAGTAGACCTCAATTCATGACGTTAAGGTAAGGCTAGCCTCAATTGTATTTGCTGTCCCTAAAGAAAGTTCCTTGCTGGTGCTCATCTTTTTACTTTCCCGTGATGTAACATGATGTTGTAAGTGCTGCGCTATCCCACTGCCTAATTAATCACAAGAAAGCGTATTGAGTTAGGTAATATCCATAGCAGGGCTCTTATATAGAGCATATAGTAGTATTGCTTTCTTTATGCTTTCATATTTTCATTATGTAAAACAAGGTGTTTATTGTAACAATTTAAAGTTGAATCTTATAGAAACTGACAGAAGTTAGCATACTGGTGGATCTGGCTTGAAGTTCCTACTCTCACTTCCTGCTAATGCACAACAATGAATCAAGAATTTGAGGTCCTTCTGCCACATGAGGACTTAAATCGAATTCCCAGCTTCTGGGCGTTTGGAAAGTGAATCAGCATATGCAACTATTCACTTTCCCTCTCCTCCTCTCTCTCCCTCTCACTCCATTCCTTCCACTACTTCTCCATTCCCTCCCCATCTCAAATAGATTAAATAAAACTCAAAATAAACTAACAGATCATGAACTGAACATCTTCGGTAAAGTCCACCATGAAAATATTGTACAATATTGTACTTTCTATGTTGGGCTAAATTAGACTATCTAGAGTTATATTTATGCGTTCTTTTTAAGTGTAAACTATGTGTTTATAATTGATTGAGTTTTGCTTTGGTTTTCGTTATTTAAAGCAGCCTTTCATACGCAGTTATCCATTTCTTCATGGTTGTGGGTGAGACCCAGTAGATGGTTAGCAGGGTAAATCCTATGGCTTACTGTTGCCTTGTTGTAGTTGAGATTCTATACATACTAAAAGGGCCAAGATTAGGGAAAACTTTCCAAAGGAATGTGTAATCCTAATGGGAACAACAGACTCAGCAAAAATATGTCATCAGTGCATTTTTTCTATGTTCAGCACCCAACTTATCCATTCTACTGTTCTCTTGATGTCTAAAGTCTTCAGTTATGGCACTGTTGTGACATTTTTTAAGGCTAAATAAGATACAGGCGTATGAAACAAACCAGAAACTCTTCAGAAATCTATTAATTTAGTTTTTTTCTTATTGCTTTTCTGAATATAAAATATCCATTTCATTTTGTCAGGGAAGAACTAATTTCTCTTTCCTGAAATTGTTATCACCTGTGTGGCCTTATGAAACTCATTTGACTTCTTAATACCTCAATTTCCTCATTTGAAAGGTCTAGATATTGGTAGGTTATCATGAAAATCAAATAAATTGAGTAGGCGTTGTGTAGCATTTATAACAGTGCTTAGCATGTCATGGCATATAGTGGGCATTATTCAGAGAACATTGAGAACCTGGTACGGTAGCCTAGCAGCCTAAGTCCTCTCCTTGAAGTGCTGGGATCCCATATGCATGGTGGTTCTAATCCCGGTAGCCCCGCTTCCCATCCAGCTCCCTGCTTGTGGCCTGGGAAAACAGTGGAGGATGGCCCAAATCTTTGGGACCCTGCACCCTTGTGTGAGACCTGGAAGAGGTTTTGGTCTCCTTGCTTCAGATAGGCTCAGCTCCAGTTGTTTCGACTACTTGGGGTGTGAACCATCGGATAGAAAATTTTCCTCTCTGTCTCTCCTCTCTGTATATCTGACTTTCCAATAAAAACAAGAAAGAAAGAAATCTTAAGAAAAAAAATGGAAAGAAAACATTGAACTCACTTTGAATTCAGTAATGACCATGTTCAAATGGTTGATGACTCTTCCCAATTCTAACATACCCTGGATTCAGGGACAGTTGGGAAAAGAAACATGGAAATAGCAACAGTCCCTTGAACAACTGAGCGAACTTTAAGACTGACTAATTTTAGCAAAGACCTAAATCAATCATTCTATAATCACAGGCTTAAAACAACATTAAGCATAATATGAAAGAGGGAGGGAAATATAGTTATTATCTTAGATTTGTAGTAGCAAAATACATGAAATTTGTTCTATTTGTATTAATAACAATGTTTTAAAAGAAGAAAATGAAAAAAAAAGAAAATGAAGTTCTGAAAGAAAAAGAAAGAGAAAGAAAAGGAGGGATGGAATGAGGAACTAAGAAAGAAAGGAAGGAAGGAAGAAAGGAAGGAAAAACGAAGGAAGGAAGAAAGAAAAATGGAAGGAAAGCACCCTGGACTATTGGGTCATTCTGCCGGAATCTGCAGATGGGGCAGTGGCTAAGCTGAAAATTCATAATCCAGGGGGTCCCCATGCTTCTATTACGAGTGGAACTATACAGACCTGAATAGAAAGAGTTGTCCTTGAGACTTTGCACAAAAATGATTTTAAAAACCCAGAAAGTTATTTTTATTGGAAAACCAGATATACAGAGAGGAGGAGAGACAGAGAGGAAAATCTTCTGTCCGATGGTTCACTCCCCAAGCAGCCGCAATGGCCAGAGCTGAGTTGATCCAAAGCCAGAGACTAGAGCCTCTTCTGGGTCTCCCATGCTGGTGTAGGACCCCAAGGCCTTGGGCCATCTTCCACTGCTTTCCCAGGCCACAAGCAGGGAGCTGGATGGGAAGCAGGGCTGCGAGGAATAGAACCATCATACATATATGGGACCCTAGCTTGTTCAAGGCAAGGACTTTAGCCACTAGGCTACTGTCCCAGGCCCAAAATCAGAGCTTTATTAAATTGTTTTGATAGGCCATCCCACATGTTCCCTTTCCTAACTGCTTAACAAAGATATGGAGATCTGGAAATCAAGTTTCACCTTAGCACAGAACAAATCAACCAATCTCAGAGCCAGATAGCCTGGGAATGAGAAAGAATTGTATTGGGGGAACTCAGATCAACAAATCCTGGCCTGGTGAGTCTGGGATTTAAGAACCCAGTTTCTATACTTTTGCTGAAGCCGTTTGTGAAAGACAACTGAAAAGAAAAAATAAATAAATTGCATAGACTTTTTAATGAGTAGATATGATGTTGAACATAATGATTTGTCAGTTTAAATTTCACATTCAGTAAGGTGAGAGTGACAGAGAAAGAATAAAGAGAGGGAATGGAGACAGAGAGGATAGGAAAATGAGCGCATGGTTTGCTCAAATATGCAGCAGATGTTTTACTTGTGTTCACAAAAATAGGTCATAAGCATATCTCAGAACTGAATTACACTACAGACACCCAGCCCTGGTTCTAATTATAAATCAGCATTCATCTTTTAAAGAGATGATAATGTGGTGGTCTTGAAAAAGCAATTTGATGCTCTTAGAAAATACCATATAAACATATCATTTTTATACACTACATCACACTCCGTAGCATTAGAGAGTTTCTTAAAATACCCAAAGTATGCAAATAAATTCACAGTACCTCCTAGTGTAGACTGCAAAGTTTCCAATGCATCAGAAACTCCCTGCAGCTATCACTGCACCTGCTGTCTTCCTCAAATCTTGCCTTCCTTCCCCCGCTCCGAATATTACCAGCTTTTAGTAGCCAATGGGGTCATTCACTTGTTCTGCATTTGAACCCATGTAAGTGCAGATCATACTTTTCTATTACCTCATTTTCTGTATGATACTGGTTGGGAGAACACTGTGCCAAGACAATGAAGTGTGTGGAAAGAGGCGACAACTCACTTTGCTGCGTGGATGTCTCCTCCATGACCTGAAAAAGCCGTATGCTCATTCTTCCGCACGTGCTTCATTCACTGTGCTCATTTTTCTCAGAGCAATAAATACCTACATAATTAAATAGTGCCTTTCAAAGATTTCTTTTGCAAAAAAAATCCCCAGTCCTGAGTGAAAAGAGATAAAGGCATTCACGTCATTTTTCAACTGTGATGCAATTCAAGCCCACACTGGTCTCACCCTTTTACCCTCCTTTGTACTTCTTCAATGCCCAAGTGCTAGATTATATACCGTTTTGTGTAACCTTCTATTTTTCTTTATCGACCATGTTTGCCACGCAAGATTGTAAACCCTCTGTGGGTGAAAGTCATTTCTCATTCTTATGGGTTTCTAGCATCACTACCCTCCTTACTGTGCTGCCACCCTCCAGCACTTAGCAAAAGCTTATTCAAGCAGTAATTTGCTCAGATCCATCTTGTAGAAATCGTATAAAGCCATATATGTCAGGAGATAAAATATGTTACTTAGCATCCCAATTTTGTAACAGTCTAGATTTCACTCAGAAAAAAGCATTGTATGAGTAACTCCTAATCCTTGCATATAGACACTGTAAAGGTAAATACCAGAATCCTGAATCTCAGCTGCACTTTGAAAGCCTGTGTTCTCAGATTTTTCTCCTGAAAATTTTGAGTTAGTATATTTCTGTTGTTTCTGGAAGTATATATTTGGTTGTAGCATCTCAACATTGTAATGTATAGCCTAGATTTTTTTTTTGTCTTGCACTCTGCTGTGCAAGACAAGTCTATATATGTATCTACTTATCTTTAAATTTAAGCATTCTTCTCTCTGTATTTGTCTGCTTGCCTATCTATCCATGTCTTTTTTGGTCTATTAACTATTGAAAAATAGATTTAAGGCATTCGCACAGAAGAAGCTGATACTAAATCAGTTATTTGCTTCTAACAAGAAGCATAAGCAAAATTTTTATGTAGTTTAGTCCAAAGATTTAGGAATCGGCCTCTTATTTCACTGAGTTTTTTTTTTTTTTCCCTTTGGGTTGAAATATTTATTGAGATCTCAATTGTTTGTTTTCTTCTCTTGTGAACCATTTAAGTAATATGATAGGTAGTTCTTGTAAATATAAAAATAGCTTGGTATTGGCACAAGTATTTAATTTTCTCACTTTCATCATTATGTCTTCTATCTGGGCATGCTTATTTATGGAAAATAGCCAATTTTTCATTAGTGTTTGACTTTCATACATACAAGTCAACTAAAAAACCTTTTTCTTCCTAGTCATTATTCAATCCATACTGAAAATGTTAAGCAGTTTAATTCAGTAGTTCATCAATTTCTTTAACTCATTTAAGCCTGTTTGCTCATTTGTGTGTTCCTTCTAGTTTATTTTACTGTGTCTATTCTCTGCTACTTGAAACTGAAGAGATGCAATCGTATCAGATTCTCACATAAAGCAAATTATTTTCAAGATGTAAAAATCCAAAATAGTGTTTTTCCTCTTTCCAAGTTTGACTGGCTCTTCATTTGCCAGTGATTAAAGTCTGCGTTTGACTTACTAGTGTTCCTTTACTTTGATTTTCTAGAATTATTTAATGCATGCAGTAAATTTGGATTACTTAAATATTATATTAAGGGGCAAAGCTAAAGGAGCTAATGTAGACAACAAGCTTTGGAATTCATCTAAATTCATTGATTGTCTTAATTATAGAAAATCAGAGTGATTTTCTAATAAGACCAGAAAGAAGTTGGGCAGCAAATTTGTTTTCTATTAGTAATTCATCCATGAAATTCCTGGTTTCATGCAACCTAGAAATGTGGTGAAATAATATACACTATAATGTTGCAGGAATTTTTTTGGAAGTTCAGCAATATACTTTTTTCAAAAAATTTCATTTTATGATGCAGTTTCATAGGCTCTGGGATTCCCCCTACCCCTCCCCATGTCCTCCCCCCTGTGTTGGATTCCTCCACATTGTTGCAGAATTACAGTTCATATTTAGTCATGATTCCTTCATTGTGAGGAATTGGTAATAAAATGTCAGCACAATAGGGACCGATGTTGTGTAATAAAAGGCTAACTCCCCACTTCCTTCACTTGTATCCTATAAGGACACCAGTTGGAGACCCAGCTATACTTCTGAACAGGTACCACTCATGCATCTGAAAGGCAGTGGAAGATGGCCCATGTTCTGGGGCTTTTGAACCCATGTGGAAAATCTGGAAGAAGCTTTGAGCTTCCAGTTCCAATTTGACAGAGCCCTGGACATGACACCCATTTGGAGAGTGAACCAGGAGATGCAAGATCCTCATTTTCTGTCTCTGTCTCTCTCTCTCTTCCTTGCCGTGTGTGTGTGATTCTGCCTTTTAAAAAATATATAAATCTTGGGCCCGGCGCGGTGGCGCAAGTGGTTAAAGGTCCTCGCCTTGCACGCCCGGGATCCCATATGGTCACCGGTTCTAATCCCGGCAGCCCCGCTTCCCTTCCAGCTCCCTGCTTGTGGCCTGGGAAAGCAGTCGAGAACAGCCCAAAGTTTTGGGACCCTGCACCCGCGTGGGAGACCCGGAAGAGGCTCCTGGCTTCGGAGCGGCATAGTATCAGCCCGTTGCGCTCACTTGGGGAGTGAATCATCGGACGGAAGATCTTCCTCTCTGCCTCTCTCTTTCTCCTCTCTGTATATCCGCCTTTCCAATGAAAAAAATAATAAAAATAAATCTTTAAAAAAATAAAAAATATATAAATCTTTAAAAAAAATCAACACAAAGTTATTGTTGAAGCTCTAGAGGTATTAGACATTTAGGTATAACTAATTGGGGTAGGAATTTTTTTTCCTTATATTTCTCAAATATTATAAGACACTGAATGTCCCTGGCTGCTTCATCTAAATGCCACCAATGTTCTCTAATCTTATGGGAAACAATGTTGCAAACATATTTGCAGAGATATCTCCTACATTCAGTTGAAAATATTGACAGGAAGCATTAGTAGTTTGTTAAGGGTTCTTTTGTAAATATGTTAATGCTAAAATGAGTGCCACATTTGAAGAAATGTGAGTGAATAGAAAAGACATAAATATGTATATCAAATAAAACATCTTTAACTCTGGACATTGTTTATGGCTGGTTAAGCCACTCCTTGGGACATAGCATCTCCTAATGGAGTGACTCAATTCTGCCTCTGCTTCCAGTCTACCCTCGTGCTAATGTACCCCTTGGAGGTAGCAGATGATGGCTGAAACAGTTGAGCCCCTGTCGCCATGTAAGATTCCTGGATGGAATCCCTGGTTCCTGGCTTCAACCTGTCCTAGCTGGGACTGTTATGGATGCAAGATAGATATTCTCTTTCTCAAATAAATATAAGCTTTATTAAAATGTGGAAAAAGTAATTTAGACTGAAAAAGAAATATTATTAAATAAAGACCTATGAATTTCTCCAACTTTGGCTGTTATCATGGCAAAAATGAGTTAGCTTTAGTAAGTTGGCAAGTTGGTTAATCAATACTATGTCAATTAATGCCATAATGTTATAAATTGTTGTTGATGTTATGTCGGGGCTTTTAATTGATTGGGATGATACTTTGCCGGCTTTACCTTCAGACTAGAGATGCTCTCACCAAGAAATCATTGAACTCGCTAGGATAATAAGATGCTGGACTTTATGCTTGATAAATACTTCCAATGAAAGAATCTGAACTGAATTTGAACTGTGGTAATGCAACAAGGTGGAGAAATCCACCATGGGGAGAGGGTTCGGGGAGGGGTGGGGGGAATCCCAGTGCCCATAACACTGTGTCACATAATGCAATGCAATTAATAAAAAAAAAAGAAATTGTTTTATGTATACATGCTGAATAACTGAGGCATTTTACTGAGGTTTTGAACATCATTTGGACTCAAAATAATTTTAAATGTTTCTAATATGAACTTTAATTTTGTGGATGATTAGTCATTATGTAGCTTTTATATACTATATGAAAATATTTCAGAAATTCATGAAGAATGTATACTATGAAAAAATACATGAATTTAAAAATTTTTACGTGAAAATAAACTTATCTTTTTTGTTTTTTAAAGATTTATCTTATTTCCATTGCAAAGCAGGATATACAGAGAGGAGGTGATACAGAGAGGAAGATCTTCCATTTGTTGATTCACTCTCTAAGTAGTAGCAATGACCAGAGCTGAGCCAATCTGAAGCCAGGAGCCAAGAGTCTCTTCTGGATCTCCCACATGGGCACAGGACCCCAAGGCTTTAGGTCATCCTCAGCTGCTTTCCTAGGCCACAAGCAGGGAGGTAGATGGGAAGCAGGGCTGCTGGGATTAGAACCAGTGCCCAGCACGTGCAAGGAGAGAACTTTAGGCATTAGGCTACCATGCCAGACCCTGAATTTATCTATTAATTCAATTTTTCACATTTTGAAATAACCTCATATTAATACCATATTCAGTAAATTATGAAATAGTAAATTGTTTGAATACTTTTTTCTTTACATAAGAAAATAGTTTGAATTATTACCATGTTCCAAGCTTCCCAACAGTAATTAAAGATACATACTAACATGAATCTGTCCTGTGTAGCCTGCGTCTTAGCAGGGAGAGCTGAACATTATGTTCTTAGATTGCTAAGGAAAATTTATCGAGTAGTGATACTCTATAGGCTTAAGGAAAACTTCATAGAAGATGTAAGTTAGGTATTGAGGTTCGACTAGGAATTTGCCAGTGATAAATGGTTGTCAATGAGAGACAATGTTGTGAGCAAGAACACAGATTAAATGATAATTCAATGAACTGAGGTAGAGGGAAATAGCAGGAATTATAACAAAGAGATGTGTTTGGGGGGGACAGAGGAAAATAAAATATAACAAATATTTCCCACTTATCAGAAACAGGAAGACTTTTGGGAATGTTTACATAGTATTAAAAAGTGTTTTGATCAATTACTTTGGAAACTAAGATGTTTCTCCCATACACATTAATCATCTGGCTCATTTAGTGAAGACCTCTGAGTCTGGGTTCCAGACTAGACTTTTCATGTTGTGGAAATATGTAGACAGGAGCTGTTTGTGCCAGTTCAGATTGTTCTGGGCTCCTCATTATATAGAGAGAACATAAGTAACTCTTCACAGTAAGCCAGCAGGTTTAATTCCTTTATTCTCGTGATGTCTCTTAATATTCAACTCTTTAAGATTATCTTAGATGATACAGTAAGGTTTTGTTCTGATCAAGGTTACCTATCATTTGTCTCTGCATGCATACTATTCTCATATAAAATATGTTTCTGCTTAAAGAGTATTTTAGGAAACCTAAAAAGAGTATCTGTAAGATAAATTGAATGATAGAATATAAATATTTTCAATTAATAATCACAGGACTAAATATTATATAAGAGGATTAATAAATTAGCTCAAGAGTCCTTCTGGTTGAATCAGAATGACTAATTTTATCCTCTTTGCCTTCCAAACCAAAGCACTGGTTTTGTATTCCTGTACTTGTAGCATCCATTATATTTATCTTCATCTTTCGAATACCTTTCTTCCTTTTCAACATACATAACTCGTTGTATTTTTATGGCAATTTCTTTACCCCTTTCTTGCAAAGGAATTTCTGTGCATTTTACAGTACATCTCATGATGGGAATAGATAAATTTAACACAAAGGGCAAAATAAAGAATCTAAACATTCCTGTTGCTACTTATACCCACTTTATTTCCTGCCTTTTAATTAAAACCTGCAATTTCCTTATCAATTTTACTTTCTATGTTTGTGCCCCAGTGGATATCAGAAAATATGGCTACAATATCAGGGTAGTTTCATAATAGGATAAAGAAGAAAAAGGAATGAATTGAAGATATTCCATTCACATAATTTAGTTGAGATCTTAAAACAATTGTGTTTGGAAGACAGATTCACAGAGAGAAGGAGAGAGAAATATTCCATCAGCTGGTTCACTTCCTAAATGACCACAATACCTGGAGCTGAGCCGATTCAATGCCAAGAACCAGGAGCCTCTTCAAGATCTCCCATATGAGTGCAGGGCCCAAGGGTTTGGGCCATCCTCCACTGCTTTCCCAGGTCAGAAACAGAGTACTGCATGGAAAGTGAAGCAGCTGGAGCTTGAACCAGTGCCTTTATGGATGCTGGTACCTATAGTTAGAAAATTAGCCTGTTGAGCCATGGTACCAGCCCCTCCATTCTAATAATTTGAGTTAATAATACTTTGTACAATATGCATCTATGTCTTCCATGTGCACAAACCATGTAGGTTGAATGTAAACTGAAATTTAAGCAGCTCTAGACATGTTTTGGAAAGGAAAGTTTCTGTTACCAAATGCATAATGCCAAGGCCAAAGTTATGTCACTGATAATTTTTATACTGATAACGGAGATTCCTGTAGAGCTGTTGCTAAGATCCAGAACCTGTTTGGCTGAGGGGTGTGATGGTGGCCCTCATTTTACAGTGACAGGTAATGATACACTTTTTGATGCTTAGCTAACCTGAAAAGTAGGTCTTTTTATGGTTGAGCTGACCACTCCTTCTAAAAGCTGGAGTTTCTTCAGGTTCACTGAGAACAAGAGGACTGACTTTCAGTGAGATTGACCATCAGAATGAAAGAGCTCAGCTTTTTCTTAGACAAACAGCAATCCTTGACATCCTGGAATTAGAATCATTCATTTTCTTCCTTTGATTTTTTTTTTATTTGTTTTGAAATGTAGGAGAAACTCTTGCTTTTTGGAATTCCTGTTTTGTGCAGATTTGTTAAGGGATATCCACTGAAATTCACTACATCGCTATGAATGCTTTAGTCTATATAAATTCTTTAGGGTGAATCATTTCAACATTTATATGCTTGTTAATATTAGTATCATCAAAATGTTATATGATCATAAAAGCTCCAACATACGCAGACTACTACAAAAAGAAGTAGAATAAAGTTCATTATTATTTTAACATGTGCCACTGAAAAAGTCTGCTTTTCAAAGAACGGTTATAATTCTTTAATCAAAGATAAAGGGCAATGAAAGAAAATCGTATCGTCTCACTTCATCACTTAGCTTGGGTTCAAATTTGAAAAATGGTCTCATAAAAAGAAAGACTCATCAATTCTGCATTTGACGAGACAGAATTAAAACTTTTAATTCCCAACTTTGTCACTTAACTGATTGCCTTGGAAAGATGTCTTTCCTCATCTCCCTCTTAGCAAACATGTAGAACAAAACCCATTTTGTGATTGCTAGTTATATCTCTTAATAAAACTAGAAATGTCTAGATTGTTACCAATGGTACTGAAGTAAAAGCCAAAGAAAGAATTTATTAGAGTATAGGTAGACACTGAGCAGTTTTCTAGATGATTTCAAGATTGTTTTTGTTTGGCCTGGGGGGGAGTTAGTACAGTTCAAAGAATGCAGTAAAATAAGGCTGAGATTGAACTTTGACTTTTTGTTACCTGAACTGACCAGAAAATCTAGAGGTTATTTATACATTGTTATCAAGTAGCTTTACTTCATCTAAAAAGAGGCATAATATCTTCCTTCTAAGAATTTGTAAGGATGACTTGATTATGAAAATAAGTCTTTCAGTGCAAAGAGTTTGGCAGTGAATTCTAACATGGGCTTTAAATCTTATATGAATTTTATTCTGTGTTTGGAAAGTATGCATCACACAAAACAAATGGAAAATTATTCTCTCAATTAGTTTTATGTTTGAAACTTGACTAATTACTCACATGAATGATTTTGTTTCCCGAAATTCTCATTAAACTCTTTGTCTTACATCATGAAACCCAGGATATGCTAGACTATTTTTAAGGTAATGAGAAGCACTCAATTTTATTTTAAGAAAATGTTTTATTATATTTATTTTACCTCTGGTTAAATAGCAAAAATATCAAATGATCATGTCAGCTATCATTAAATCTCTATATTTCCTTCATTATCACAGCAAATTGTTCTGAAACTGTGAAAGATTTCTATGAATACATGTTGAGTTTTTCATGGTAAAAAAGTTTTTGAGTGTGTAGAAATCAGGGTACGGTTCATGTTACCATTGAATTTCTTGAACTATGTCTATTTCAATCCAGTAGAATATTTCTGTTGGAGTCTTTAGACTCTACAAAGTATTAGAAGCACTAAATCATTACAATTGGAGGAAACTCTACAAATAATTTATTTAGGCTTTCCCAAGTCATCAGAGTTCAGCATATACTGACTGTGCTAGATGTTAGACTATGTAAGTCTCTGTTCTTAGCTTATATTCCAATAAAGAAAGAAAAACAACACGTAAGCACAAATTACAAGTAATGATGTAACCATGATTATAGTTAGGGCTACAAGGAAAATAAAAAGATAATTGAAAAAAAATGATACACAGCTTAGATATCAAGTATGTTGTGGAGGAAAGTCCTTTATATGACAGTACATTGAGACTTAGCTATGGAAGTTTATAGAACTTGTGTTTGAATTTGAGGGAGCAGCAGTATAAATAAAAGGAGATTGGTGCAGTATGATGAAATTGGCAAGCAAGTAGGAGGCAGACCATTACACATGATTACTCTTTGTTCCTAAAATTGGTCAGAAACCATTGAAGAGTTTGAGAATACAAGTGGCAAGGGAAAAATATTTTAGTGTTTTGTCTTTTATTATTGAGTGGATAATAGAACTACAGATTCATAAATCAAAGAATAGAAAGTTAATGTTTCTCATCTTGGTTGCGAGTCCATTCCCACATTTCCTGACTTGTTTTCCCTCCAGTGGGTTCCCTTTAATTGATCATTTTTCTTCCTACTTCTTTTTTGAGTTACACTAGCCTCAGCTTCGTTATTTCACATCTAAATTTCTTTTCCTTGGGCTCTTTTGTGCCCTCTTCAGAATGTAGTCACTTAATATTCTCAAGCCTAATTTGAAATGGTTTGGTTACAAATTTGAAATGCCCTATCAGGGTTTTTTATCTTTTAAGAGTGTTTATGTCTTTTGATGTTTCCAGCTTCTTTATATAGTGCCTTTTTGGACCAAGAAACAGAAAAAGAAAGGCGACAGACAGATTCCCCCCATAATTTGTTTTGCCCTCACAAATACCAGCAATGTCAGGCTAAACCGAGTCTGGGAGCCAGAAATTCAAATCAGATCTTACTTGTGGATGATGAGAATTTAGTCACTTGAACCATTACCTGCTTTTCCCCAGGATCTGCATTGACAGTAAACTGGAATTGGAATCCAGAGCTGGAAATCAAACACGAGTAATCCAATATGGGATGCAAGCTTTCCAACCAGAGCCTTGTTTACTACACCAGTGTTTTCCCATGTGTCCAGTACTGTTTGTAGTTGAATGAGTAGGATTTTACAGGAATAGGTGTTTGCAACGAGTTCCTGGTGGGAGAGGAATGTAACCTTCCAGGCATTGCAGCTCAACAGTTTCCTATTCATCAAAACTTTAGACTGCTTTGCTTTGTTTTGCTTAGGTTTTTTTTGTTTGTTTGTTTGTTTGTTTTTTTTGCCCACCGATTTTATCTGGCTCATCTGCTTTCTTTTGGTTCCTTAAATCTTGGTTATCTTGTAACTTTCTGGCTTTCTTGCATGTCACATTCTGTACTAAATCACCAGCACTCTTATGAGGAGGAACAGTCCTAATGCTCTACATATTTTAAAAAGCCATAACATGTATTATGGGCGGATTTTTCTTCATTCCGCCACTACTGTTGCAATCTCTGATACTGTTATATCAGAGAGCCTTGTCAATGGCTCTGATGGCATCCTTCTTGAAACACAGCCCTCTTTACTACAGGTACAGCATCAAAGCTAATTTTCATATTTCCTGAGATTCTTCGTACTGGAAATGAATCTATTTTGTGCTTTCTAGAATCCACTGTTTCAGACTCTTTAGGTACTTCCCATCTCTGCCAGATCTTAGCTACTTGATATCAGTAACGATTCATTTGCAGTTGTAGATTCTTTGTTTCTTAGCATTTATGAAAGTTGGAATTTTTAGCCATTTTATCTATTATTGCTTGATCTCTTATGATTCATGGTTTCTAAGAATAATAGTAAGTTAATAAAAATTACTGTAACCACATATACAGTCATAGCTCTCTTTCTCTCCCTCCTCTCCCTTTGACTCTCTTTTCCTCGCCCTCCTCTGTCACATTCAATTGTACTGGATTCTAGATGAAAGCCAAATTTGAGGGATCAATATGCAAATAAGGAGATTTGGGGATGATTTCAATAGTCCAGCCTGTAATTATTGTGGCAGTGATGATAGTACAACAGGTAAGTCAATGGAATTGAGATACATTTCAAAGACAGTGAGAAGGGCTTATGAATTTGGAGTGTGTGTTAGAAAATATGGTCTAGGAAGAATGCTATCTTTTTATATTTTCTGGAATATGGTAGATATTGGTGTCATTTAAAGAGTTTGTGCATACCATATTTGATGTTGGCTAGTATTGTAAGACATGTAGCGAAAATGTGAAATTCAGATCTAGTGTCTGAACTGCATATGAAAATCTGAATGTTAATGAATAACATGAACAATGGAATTTGATGAAATCATACTCAAAGCTAATTTAATGAAAATGAAGATCCCTCAACCAAACTTCAAATGGGCACCAATATTTAAAACAAGAGCAAGTGGAGCAGCAAGCAAACAAGATTGAATGAGAGTAACACTGAGAAAAAGAACTTCATTTCCCTTCAAACAATTGTGCATGCTTTGACCCAAGCCCCAACCTGCCCATGGGTACTTCCTAAGCCTGTTTAATAGATACGCAATTGTTTTCTCATATGACAAACTTGAATTTGATGGAACTCAATCCCACAAAACAAAAGCAAGTGATTAGTCATAAATATGTAAGTTAACACTCCACTAATAAATACGTACAACAAATAACAATTTTGATCTTTTATATCCATTTCTGTTTTTTCTCGCTTCTTAATCTCCTCATAGGTTACGTGTGTATGGACAATCTTAGCTTCCTTGAACAATTTTCTTCAAGTTATCCTCCTCGTAAGAAATGTCAGCTGCTTTTTGATTTCATACGATGATGCACAAGACTATTTCCACATCCTTCTGTATTTTTGTGACATTTAAGGTGCTTATTCTTAAGGCATTTATGTTTAAAAAAAAATGTATGGACTGAAAGCCTTACCCACAGCTCACTGAGTTTCTTCATGAATGTGGAAATTATCTTTTGATGGACAAGAATGCCTGTTGTTTTTCTAGTGGTGTTTCAGTTTGGGACACAGTGACTGTTGTTGCTGTTTGTGTAAGTGCCCATTGAAAGCAAACAGGGCAAGGGCAGCTTTGTTTTCCTCTAGAAAAATAAACCATCTAAAGGAGAGCATAAAATTGTCTGGCACCTTAATGACACAAGTACATTCCTCTTATGTAGTAGAATTCTAAAACCTCAGATCTTTAATCAGTTTGAAATATGAAAAGCAAAATATCTGTAAATTTATTAAATATGTGCATGATTTAGTAAAATGATGGGTTGTGAGATAAAGGAGTGAAAATTTACTTTTATTTATCATTTTATTTATCATTTATTTCAAGTTCTGCCTGAAAATTTTTACCAGTTGAAGTAAGTAACCTCAGGAAATAAACAGAACTGGACATAAAGATGAAAAATGTCTAGTTGAAGTACATGAAATGGCAGAAATTTTGAATTGATAACACTTGATATCTCTCTTATCTCCTTGAAATGCATCTGTAACATATACTTTCATGGGAAAATATAGTAAGGCTGAGAAAACTACACATATTAAATCATGTGAAAATAGTTTTTTAAGATATTGTCCAATTTTTATTTCCCAGTATTTCTAATAGATATAATTCAATTATATATATAGAGAGAGAGAGCGCACTTGAATAATCTCATCAATGTAATGAATAGAGATTAAAAATGGTGGAAACATGCATTACAATTTATGAATAAAGAAATCTTCAGGGAAGAGTACATATGCATTAGCACACTTTACATGTCTTTGAGATGACTAAAGGTTGGGTTCATGTTTTACTTTAAATTTTTGTCTATAATTAAATTTCTGCTATAAAGAAGAATTTAAAATTCAGATAAGATACACAGTTTGCCCAAGGACATAGTGGTTACGTATGTATGGGAGCTGAGTGGTAGAAATGAAATCTGACCCTGAATTTTAAGCCTTGATTCCCTAAGTCCGTGTTTGTTCTACAATGTACCAAGATTTTTTGCCCACACCCTCTTTTTTTTTTAAAGATTTATTTTTATTATTTTTTTATTGGAAAGGCAGATATACAGAGAGGAGAGACAGAGAGGAAGATCTTCTGTCCGATGATTCACTCCCCAAGTGAGCGCAACGGCCGATACTATGCCGATCCGAAGCCTGGAGCCTCTTCCTGGTCTCCCACACCGGTGCAGGGTCCCAAAGCTTTGGGCCGTCCTCAACTGCTTTCCCGGGCCACAGGCAGGGAGCTGGAAGGGAAGCGGGGCTGCTGGGATTAGAACCGGTGCCCCATATGGGATCCCGGGAGTGCAAGGTGAGGACCTTAACCACTTGCGCCACCACGCCGGGCCCCACTTCCTCTTTTTAATTCAAGTTTTCATTTTAAGTATAGACATTATTCTTAGTTCATTCTCTTTTTTCCAAAATATGAGTTTCCATGCTAGTTACTCAGAGGAGTGATGAATTGACAAATCTCAACTTTAGTTCTTTCCAGCTGGAGGATTCATCTGCTCGCTGATGGGTCAGCACACCACTGTTGTTAGCATCTGTAACTGTGAATGGGTGCAAGGCCTCTGCCCTGTAGCATATGATTAATAAAATATAAAATAAGGTACTATTCGATAATCAGCAGATAAACTTCATCATTATATGATCTATCTGCAATATAGTTTTGTCAGCCTTAAAGCTTTTTTCTCTACATTGTAACCACTTCATCAAATGTTAATTAAGCGTATAGTTATTATCCTACACATACTGGAGAGATTAAAAGAGAGCGAGATGCATTCTTTTCTGTTGAGAAATGTAAGTGCATATTGCCAGTAATAAGCCAAGTATAAGCATATTTTTATTGGAATAAAGGGACATAAAATAAATAGAAACTGCATTTAGCATTTCAAGGAAGCATATTTGAATAAGAATGCTCAATGAGCTTTAACATCCAGCTGGGTACTCTCTCTAGGTCTTAAATGGGTGGGCATGGTGTCACAATGGGTTAAGAAACCTCTTGATGCCTGCTCTTATTGTGAGAGTGCTCATTACTGTGCTGACCCCTCCACTTGTGGTTTAGTTTCTGCTAATGTGCCTGGGGGAGCACCAAATGATGGCCCACCGAATAGGATACCCAGAAGAAGCTGCTCACTAATGTCTTCTGCTTGACAAAGCAATGGTGGCTGTGGGCTTTTGGGAAGTGAACCAAAACATGAATGATCTCTCTGTATATCTCTATCCCTCTATCTCTCTCAATCTCACAGTTGTTGTGCCTTTAAAAAATGTATCTTTAAGAAATATTTTAAAAATGGCATCTGCATGTCAATTTTCAAAATTATACCTTATTTAAATTAATAATCATTTATGAAAAATTTGACTAAAAATGGCATTAGAATTTTTTCCTGGGTCTGGTGCCAAAGAGTAGTGAGCTAAACTTCTGCTTGTAACATTGGCATCCCATATGGGTGCAAAGTTGTGTCCTGGCTGCTCCACTTCCCATTCATTCCCTGCTTATAATCTGGAAGGCAGTGGAGAATGACTCAAGGGCTTGGGTCCCTGTATGCATGTGCAAGAGCTAAGAGAAGCTGCTGGCCCCTCATCCCTCAGCACAGTTCCTTCCATTGCAACCATTTGGGGAATAAACCAGCAGATGGAAGATTCTCTGTCTCTTTTCCTTCACTTTAAAGCTTTCAAATTAAAAAAAAAAAGGAATCATTTCCCAAATATAACACCAAGAGATATCGTCAACATACATCAGAGTTAGCAACAGAACAATCTATATATTTAAGATCTTCATTATAAGAAATCTGGGCAAGGAGAGAAGAAACATGAAAGAAGTTAAGGGATGAATGTCTGCAAATGCGAATATGGGAAAGCATGGAGACATTAAATAAATGTCAAGTAACTTATTTTAATTGTAGCATAGAGTATATATGGAAAGAGGAGACTAAAGCAAAATTCAGACTATTCTGGGTGTCTTAAATACCTACATGGAAATATACATACTGAAACTTCTTTTTGTATCTGAACTACCCCTCAGAATCTAAACTTTTTCCTTCTCTGCACGCATGGTGCAAAGTATCTGTGAATGTTAACAATACCCAGCTCTATCACTCCAAATTCTCATAATCTTAGCTTAAAAACAACTCTCCACTTTTCTAATTCCTTTACCATAACAGCGACCATTACTATATTTAATCTTTTTCTATGAGGTCCTCTATGTCACTGATTATATCTGTGCTTATATCTGCATGTATATTTAGCCTCTTTTCTCCATAACATGAAACACTTCTTGGGGAGGAATGATATCCTATTTTATGAATCATTCTGTGAAGGATTATGTGATTATTGGTAGTCACATAGTAAGAAGTTTGGCTGAATTTAGATTAGAAGGGAAAATAGAAGTTTAGCAAGTGCGACATTGCCTCTCAACATACTCTTCTCCATGTGAATATTAGATGTTTTCCAAGGTCTCATAGCAGAGGGACAGCTGAATATCAGGCTTAGTGGTGACTGACCTTCTTGAATCCAAAAGCAGTACAGTCACAGCAGAACAAATACAGTTGAATCGGAAAATAAGCTGTCAGTTTCAAAAATTTGATGTGGAGTCTTAAGATCTATTTTAGAAGGTCTCAAGTTCAAGCCAGTGGTTAAAATTGAGGCACAACTCTAAATCTAGGGAAGTCCTCCATCGCACGTGGGAGTCAGTGTCAGAATTGACAAAAATCCCTAAGAGTTTACCTCAAAATCAATGAATATATTCAAGAGTCCCTGAAACTGGTGAAGTATTCTGAAGAGATTATTCTATGTCTTTTTGCATGTTAGGAAAAATAAATAGCCAAGTAAAATAGAAGCGCAGTGGGACAAAAGTAATTATTCCACAAAAAATCCATGTGTTCTTGGGCCAATCTCAAATGTTTTTAGTTATTTCTCAGTCTATAAAAAGAAAAACATCTTTCCTATGTGCTTTTCTTTATATTCTATTAAGAATATATTCAGTTTTACACACCAGAAATATATAAAAGAGCTTACACCTAGATTATATTTTCAACCACCATTAATATCTGTATACCAAGTATCTGTGAATTTGGTCAATGAAGGCATCTCAATTTATAATTGGACCACCAATAAAAACTAAGCATCTTTTTTTTAGATTTCCTTTTTTTTTTTGCTTTTTGCTTTGTCAAAGGCAATTCAAGAATCATAGCTTTCTAATTCAGGAAGACAGGTCAAGTGAACTTGAAAGTCAAAAAAGCAATTGTGGATTAATCCACCCAGGCCAAAATTGACCTGTTCTGAGAACTGGTTGGAGGTCTCTGATTGGATTGGCAGTTCCTATAATGACACAACCATGCAGTTCTGGAGTCTACACATGGGTAACATGTACAGATACAGTATTAGAAGAAAGACAGAGGACCTCAGCTTGGACACTATCGAAGTACTCAGCTGGAGAACTAAATGTAATATGGGAGGAACCACACAAGAGAACAAAGGGAGTTCTGTGGTCTGATTTTTCTTGCAGATGGTAAGAGAATCCATCATTAGTACAGTCCCTGCCCCAATTAGGAAGAGTAGGGACAGCAAACCCATTAGTCCAGTAGTCAACTTTAGATCACTGCATCCGGGATGCCTAAATTGTTACTAAATGGTCCTCATCAAAACTTGAATGAGACTTAGCAATTTTTTCCCTCAAAATCTAAAGCTATATATTATTATGAATAGGAAGCAGATAAAGTGAAAATCAGATGGGACTGACATTTCTCTCCTGTATATAGGCAATGCTGATGCATATAATCTACTCATAACTGGGATTTGTTGTATCAGTTTTTAATCTGGTTATGATGATTGTCATCTGTACCAAATATGGTTGTTTCTATGTTTCTCTTACCCAAGAACAGCTTTAGATGTGTGCATGAATAGCCCTGCGTTAGAAGTCAACAAACCATGATACAGGTGTTTGTTCCATCATCCACAAGATGGACATCTATGTATGAGACCCTTTCCTTCTCTGCACCTTTCTTAATCTGTTAAATAATGGAGTTGAGATAAATGATCTTTCTGGGTATTTTTTAAATCTATTGTTTTGTGATTCTCTTAAGCAAACCTGATGTCTAACCAGAGAATTTCCCTATATACTACTTAATAAGTTATCCACGTGGGGATTGTCGGTGATAGAAGCTTTACATGATGTTTTAAACCAAGATGCTTCATACAAGTCTGCAAGGCTGAATTGTGTCTCAAACTGTGAAGAAACCTGCTTTTTTTTTTTTTAACACCTATTGCTACTCTCTTGTTCTATAGCATTCTTATTATTAGCCTTCTTCTATTACCTATAATTTTGGTTAATGGCAAGAGGAACATGAAGAATACACAATAAAATATTTACACAGATTGTCACAGCACAAGCACACATGTGCACACATTGATTGATATGTGATCTCATTTAACCCTTGTAAGAATGCTGTGAGGTAGGCATTACTGTTTTTTATTTTAATGTAAGTCTAGAGTCATTGAGTTTGTAAGTCATTCAAACCCACATCCTTTTGGCATCAAATTCTGCACTGACTGAAACAAAATTGACCAGCGGTGACAGCAAGTGTAGGGATGTTAGTTCTTTTCCCTGCCAAGGAATTTTTCTTGATATGGAGAAGAACATGAGAGGAGCCCACTGTAGGGAAGGGGCACTTCACTGCTTGCTATTTGTGAATCACTATCATAGACATATGTTTTCTGATATTACAAGGGGAATATTCTATTCCTTGACCCCATATTCATGGCATGCCAATTGTAACTTTCACACATGCCTACATTTACTCTTCAAGGAAACTGGTACAGAATGTAATCTAATTTTTGCAAATCAAGTGTTAAAATTTACAGTTAATTGTCAAACCTACTTTGTGTCAGTTGACAAAATCTTAATGTGAATGAAAATTTCAACCAGTATGATGTACGAATCAAGAACTCTGCCCTGGGACCTGCTCATGTGGCTTGAATTCTTTATTTAGAAATTTATATCTGCTAAATTCATATTCCCCACTTTCTCCAACTATAAAGAAGAGATTGAAAATTAAAACCACCTCACAATTTTAAGTAGTAGATGAACTTTTGTTAAAAATATTTAAAACAGGGCCTGGCTCAATGGCCTAGTGGCTAAAGTTCTTGCCTTGAATGCAAAGGGATCCCATATGGATACCAGTACTAATTGCGGCAGCTCCACTTCCCATCCAGCTCCCTGCTTGTGGCCTGGGAAAGCAATGGAGGATGACCCGAAGCCTTGGGACCCTGCATCTGTGTGGGAGACCTGGAAGAGCTCCTGGCTTCGGATCGGCACAGATCCGGCCATTATGGCCACTCGGGGAGAGAATCATTGGATGGAAGATCTTCCTCTCTGTCTCTCCTCCTCTATAGGTATCTGACTTTGCAATAAAAATAAATAAATCTTAAAAAAATACATTTTAAACAAACTCTTAGAATTGTTCTTTTCCCTGGCCACATGATAAGCATAGTGTTGATTCAACTAAATTTTTTTCTTGATGAATTAATATTAGTGCAGTTTGATCAACCAGAGAAGCCAAATGCATGTCAACACATGTGCCTTTGTACCTGTGTTGACATATCATGCTTGACATATCAATATGTTATAAATATTGTTAGCATTTTAAATGAAGAATAATTTTATTGAGGTAGACATTAATATGAAGAAATAGTCTAGATTGGAGGGATCCTTTTCTTTTATCTATTGATATAGAGTTAAGTTCTCTCTTAGGATAACAATGTGTTACCCATAATTTGCTAATCTGAATGAGGTCTATTTTGCCAATCTGAATGGGGTTTCTTGGGAAGGACTTGTCCCCACTTTATGTAGTACTGGCCAGATCCCCTTGATTGCCACTGGTAGTGTCTCACCTTGCAAGCCTTCATTCCCTCCATCAGTTTTATTGCTGTGAATGTAGTGGCATCTTCTAGGAGCAAAAATAAGTACAGTAGCCTCAAAGACTTGAGCTTCATAGTCCAAGAAAATCCTCTATGCCGTAATATGTTGCCAAACTAGTCAGAATCTTCTCAGATTCAAGGGCAGAAACCATAGTTCCAACTTTTGATGAAAGGAATGACCAGAACCTTTGGCAGAATCAGAAAGAACTAGATTCCAGTTTAATTTGTTCCACTTACAACCTAAGGGACTGCTCTGAACTTCTGCATCTCCATCACTAAGGTGCCTGATTTTGTGCTTTAGAGTACTAGCAGAAAAGATACATGTAGGGGCCGGCGTGGTGGTATAACAGGTTAATCTTTTGCCTGTGGCATTGGCATCCCATATGGCATACCATATGGTTCATGTCACATACTTAGGCTGCAAAAGTGAAGCACAGAAATTATTAAATTGTTGAGAAACAAAATTGTCCAGGCTTGCATAAAATTTTTGTTCTGGACATTATAGAGCTGCTTAATATATAAGGTTCCTCATTTAAATCAGCCATGTTAAGATTTATTTGAATGATTTAAATTTGATATCATTGTGAAGTACAGGTGCAATTTGATTAGTACTCAATTTTCACTAGAGTGTGTTTATCACAAATGATTGCATAAATATGTTGGCAATTAGAGACATTTGGGAAATGTAAGTTATGAATCTGTGGAACTGGATTTGGAAGTAATTGTTCTGTTCTCAATGATCAGCTTGAGACATTATTATAGCCTTTCACTAACACTAACAGAATGTTTCAAAAATTTGGCTGTATTTGTTTGATTTTCACACACACCACACACACACACACACACACACACACACACACACACACAGAGTGAGAGAGAGAATCCAGTTTCTTTTCCCATGCACTTTTTTCTCTACTTCCCCAGAATTCTGGTCTTACAAATCCAAGTACCCTGTAATGAGCTGGAACTGAAATGTCTTCTGCCCCAGCGATGAGTCTTTAAGAAATGTGAGCAATCAACAGCATCCATTGATAAGGTTTAGTATAATTTGTCACCAGAGAGTTTCCAAGGAAACTGCAGCAATCCAGCTCCAGCATTTGCGCATACACTTCTACCGCGTTGTCTCTAGGGTCCCACCTCATTATTTCACACATTAATGTGCAAAAATAACTGTTTACATGTCACATATGGGCAGTTCAGTATGTAACACCTTATGAAACAAGTACATTTGTGGATATACACTGCTGAGGTAAATAGATATCTCAGACCAACGGTGATCTTTAATTATTAAGAAGCCACATGTTTTTATATTTCTTTAATGATTTTCATGCTTTCTGAGTTTTTTGAAATATCTGAAGACATTTATTGCACAAATTTGTTCAGAACTGAGAAACATAAATAGAAAAAAGCCTATGCACACGCATGCACGTGCACACATTTTTCTTTCTAGCTCTCCAACAATTTTACTGAATGTGCGTAGAAAGTACTCACAGCTTGATTTTATATTCTCTAGCTCTGAAGTTCTAAATATCCTACCAGAGAGAAAAGCACAATTTCTTCTATCAGTGAAAGACTTAAAGTGGCATTTTTTATACCACTGCTCCCAACTTTTAATTTGGCTCTCTATCTTCATACATTCCATGTGGACAGTGTGCAGTTCTCTGCTATATGACTTATATCTTTATATTTTAAGCAGCCTTTCCTTCTAATTTTGGGGATAATGCCTATGTTTATTTAACGTAAACTGCTCAAACTAAATAAAGGTGTAGGGCCACCATCCTAGAAGGCTTTTGTAATTATTTTCTTTTCCTGTATCTGATCCACTCCTCTAAACATGGCTGGGCTGTGTTCCAGGATATTGCTAGCAAATGCTACCAGTTGACTTGACTTGGTAGTAATTTCATTTCCCAGATAGATAATCTTTTGACTTGCAAGAGAAGATAAGTGTGACCTCTGATAACCCAGAGGTAAATAAATTTCATCTGGACTGTCTGTATGAAACTTAAAAAAAAAAAGAAAAAAAGAAATATAATTTGTCCCTGAAGATCTTTCTTTTTGGCTCTTGGTAAGAAGTGCATATAATGTAAGATTCACATTATGAAAGTAATATACCTATGATCTTTATAGTTACATTTGTGTGATACTGACATTAATAACAATATTAATAATATTGAAAGTGATTGAATTGTAATCTTCAGTTTTTATGAAATGACAATAGATTAATTATTCTTAAGTCTTATCTTAGAACTTATTCCTAAAGTAAATTGCAAAGTTTTGACAGATTAAGTTTAAACATTGTCATTAAAAATAGAATCAGGTTTCTGGGATCCAGGTGGTGTCAGAAAAGTAAGTTTGGACCAGGTTTAGCAGCTGCCCAGGAACAATTCATTCTTTGCTTTTCAAGATTTATTTACTTTGGAGCCAATATGGTGGCTTAACAAGCTAATTCTCTGCATTGCTTCCAGCATCCTAACCACATCAGTACACAGGGATGGGGAATGGAACTAAGTATCACCCTTAGGGCTCCAATGTGAAACATGCCCTGAAGGTATTGTTTAAGTAGTTTTTTTCATAGTTCTGAGATGCTGTTCAATTTGTTTCTGCAAGGTTGAGGAAATCCTTCCAAGATCTATTAGCTTACACATTCCCCCTTAGAGTCTCCGCTTGCCCAGATACTTGCTGTCAAAGTTTGGCCAGGAGAGTTATCTATTTTGTTATTTCATCTATTTTCTGCCATGGTGCTAGATGTCCTCTGAAAGGCTCGATATAACTCTACCTTTCAAATAAAAATAAAATAAATCTTTCTTTGCTGGTTCATTCCCCAAATGTCTGCAGTGGCCAGAGCTGAGCCTGTCCAAAGTCAGGAGTCAGTAGCATCTTCCAAGTGTCCGACATGAATGCAGGGACCCAATGACTTCAGCCATCCTCTGCTGGTTTTCCCAGTACATAAGGAAGGGGCTAGATCAAAAGTGGAGCAGCCAGGATACGAAACAGCACCCATGTGGGACACTGAAACTACAGATGGGAGCTTAGCCTACTATGCCATGTCACCCACCCCAAGGCATTCTTAAAAATAATACACAACAAATACATTGAGATGTAGGCCATCTGTCATAAAGCCATGCCTTGTGAGAATTTATAATAATATACTGATCTGAATGCCATCTCTTGCATGGTGGGAATTATATTCCTGTTTCCAAAATAGACTAAGAAAGCACCTGGGACATGGCATGAAACTATTAATGTTTTTCCCATACCAAGAAGCAGAACACTTTCATATCATGTTTTTAAAAGCAAAAGTAGCTGTTCTTTTGTAAATAGGCTTACAAATCAGAAGGTCAATTAAAACTTCACTTTGGAATGTCAGATGTGTGCCATGCAGTACACTCCATGCTGTGATGACTAGATAGTCAAGGTCCTCTTGCCCGACACCATTCCTCCTTGTGAAAAGAAGTCCAGTCTTCCTAAAAACACAGCTTTGGGAAGGATAGACCTATAGCTGAGAGATGTTGTTAATTATCTCACTATGGTTAAGGATATTAAAGTTAGGAAATTATGTAAGGGGAAGTATAGTTTGTAGTTTCACGGAAAATAGGAGGAAGTTGTCTCTTAGTTCTGGCTAATCCCAGTAAATCAATGTATCTTGTATCATATTCCCTAATAGATAAAATGAAGATGATGCTACTCATCTTTCACAATGCTGTACATTTTCATTTCTTGGGAATTTAAAGGAGTATTACATACTTCATTTTTTGTGAACTATAATGGCTCAGAAGTTGAATGTCTAATTCAGCAGTTCTTAAATTCTCATGCTTATTTTCACTGATTCATATTCTACTGAAGTAATGACAAGAAATTGGATTTTTAAGTGTTCAGTTTTCCTTATTCACTGATCTTTTAAAAAGGTGTTTTTTTCCCTTTCAAATAAAACAGTCTTCCCAAAGATGTATTTCATAAATCGTTGGGTATTTCTCTGAGGAACATTTTTGTAAGGGACATACTTGAGACTCCATTGTCCTGTTGTCTTTTGTGGCTCTTTGCCAGGAGTCTGCTGATTTCATTTAGATTGCCTATCTACTGGCTGCAGAGATCCACATACAAAAAGGACCTCATTCTTTTGTTTTCCTGAAGGCTCCATGGGAGTGATACCAAGTCCAACAGAAAAGCAGAATGCAGAAAGAAGTAAGGATGACCAAAGACAATGGTTTTAATTTCAAAGTAAGATTTCTTTGTAAGGTCGAGAGGAAAACCAAATCTTGAAACAATATGTTTGTTTATTCCTCCGCCATGTGGGAGAAGTAAAACCAAGGGCATTTATCTATTTGTCAATATTTAAGAATCACTCAGTTGAGAGACAGGTAAACTTATCAAGCCTCCTGTACTATCAGGTAGCAGGTACTTAAACTCTTATTCCAGCATCTTAGTCCAATCTCTTTATTTCTGTTTCTTCCTAGTTTTTAATACATTCTGTTCACCACAAACTTATCATCTAGAATTTATTTTGTGAGTCTTTCAAAAATTATCTCTTTGTGTATCTTAAATATAATTTTAAGGACAATTTAAGTCATACCCTCTCCCAACTAAAAGATAGATGCTAAATACGTGTATACTGAACAGATCATTTTGAGTATGATGGTGCCATTTGTTGTTGTTGTTTTCAAATCAAGGCAGATTTGTATTTTAGATTTTTTTCTATTTCCCTTAAAACCTCACTGCTGTGAGCCATTAAGCAAAACAAGGCAGGTGGAGTCCCCTGGTCTGGGCAAAGAGAGTCTTGTTAAATGTAAACACTAGATTTCTCCCCATAAACTGATTTGAACTGTTGGAAGGATAATTATGTGTTACTCGCATTAGAATCGACTAAGGCTATATATTTGTTTTTAATTTTTCTGTTTTATAGATAAAAACATTTAATATAAACCACCATATTACTGTATCGACTAAAAGTCAAACTGCTATTTGACAATGCATTAGCATCCTGTGGGGTGAAGAAAGGGGGTGGAACTTATAGTTCTACTTATATTATGGACTCAAAAAAGACCCTTTGACACTGAGTATTTCCAACAAATTCAGTGTTACCAAGTCCCGTCACTCTGTAGTCTGTTTTCTTTGGCATTCAGCCACTAGAAATTAAGACCCAGTTTCCCTGGCAACAACAACTGCACAAGTCCACACAAGAATCCTCATATTGGGATTGTTAGCTATACAAATAAAGTTCCACAAAGAGATTGCTTCAGAATAAAAGAATGAGAGAATAACCAGCCCCATCTATTGTGACAGGTGTAAAGGTATTTCTCACAGAACCTCCAATTGGACAGTGTTTTTGTGATGAACTGAATTACCTTAGATTGGTTTTCCACATCTTCTTGTGCTTCAGATAGCAGCGTAGGCTTTTAGAGTCTATTTAGTTCCCTCCTCAGTTCCATTAGCATCAATCCTATTTCTTTCTAGTTTGTTTTAGAGGAAATTTACTCGTTAAGTTGCCACATTATCTTTTAAGGAGCCATTCCCTGCCAAAATTTGAGAATAGCTCAAAGCTTTCAAAATTAACATACTTCACATGTTAGTTTTCTTTCTAGTCTCTGTGTTCTCTACAATATGTAGATGAAATAAAGAAAGTACAGTATTTTTAACAAGGGATCTAACCTATATTGTAACCTAACTGATGTTAGATTGTTCCAGATTTGACTAAAAACCTTGGGGGCATCTGTATGTTGTTGGTTTGTCTGATTTTTACTTTGTATTTATTCATCTTTCTAAGATGATAGACACACATTGGTGAATATAGGGCTTTGTGTTGCCAGGTCCCCTGTAATATATATCAAACAGTCAAGCAGAATATACATCCACAGGGCTAATGTTGAAACCTCGAATCTCGGGTTACCTTTCAATCAGCTTAAGTCTTCTGACTCATTTGTCTCCAAACGCTTCTCTTCTTCTACACAATGTGGAGTCTGTTAGTCCAGGAGCCTCACAATGTGGTGATCTCTGTTCCACGTACAGAAATCGTCCATCCACTTCTGATTCATTTTTGAGACAGATTTTGCTGGAATTTACTCACTGCATGTCCCTTTTATGATTAGAAATCAACTTCTATATAAGAAATCAACTTCCATATAAGGTATCTTATCCTATCCTTCACAATTTTTTGCTTTGGACTCTTAACCTAAGAAGGCACCTTGGACTTCTTTGTTGTATGTTTATGACGAGAATAATTTTCTCTGTGTTCTAAATTTGTATTTAACCCTCTACTATATTCATTCGGCACGTTTGTTTGACTCCTGAATGTTACATTTTCTTAAATCTTCAAAAGCAATTGACATAATTAAATGGTACTTATTTAATATATTGTTAATTTTTATAGTAATATTAAAATGCATGGATAGGGATATTCCAGTTTATACTTATCCCTATTTTTTGTGAAGTTCAAGTATTAGTTGCTTTATATCCCTCTTTATTTTACTTGCCACCAAAAAATTGAATAATTTTTCATATAATATATATTATTCCCTGCAGAGGAAACATTGTTTTGACTATTAAACCAACAGTATAGTTTCACCTTCATTTTCAAAAAAAAAAAAAAGGTCTTTTAAGATTTGTGAAAATCCAGACTGCTGGATTATGGTATTATATGACATCCAAGTAGGTTTAAATCCATATATTTAAAACTTACTCTTTATTCACAGAAGTAAAGCATGCATTGTTTTCCTATCAGCTGGTCATATCCAATCAACACTTCTGTGGTTTCTAAACTTTCATATATTTTGTTTCTTTTCTTACAGTTCACATTTCTTGCTATAACCTTTGGCCTGTTCTTGTAAATAACACTTAATCTCTTAACTAAGATGAGGTTGAGACTTTTAATTTTTATGTATCTGAAAGGCAGACAGAGACCTTCTGTTAATTGAATCACTCTCCAAGAATCCACAACAGCTGAGACTGAGTCAGGTTGAAACCGGGAGCCAAGAACTTGATCTGATTGTCCTATGTGAGTGGCAGGGATGAACTGAGCCTTCATTTGCTGCTCCTGCAGTGTATATTAGAGGAAGCTAGAATCCGCAGTGAGCCTAAAAATGGAACCTGGGCACTCCGCTATGGGATGTAGGCATTCCAAGGAACTTCTTAGCTGCTGCATAGCAAGTGCTTGTCCTGGATGTGGTCTAAATGATATACCATTACATCTGTAGAAATAATGTGATTTTCCCCTGTGTGAATTGAAGAGTATCTCTATATCTCTGTTGTAGTAACATTTCTTAAATTTAATGGAAATTTATAACTAACTCATGAACAGTTAATTGAAGTGAACCCTGTTTTGTACATTGAAGCTTTTACACTGGAATTACCTTTGTCTAACTGCCCTTCCTTGTAGATTTTAAACTCCTGAAGGAAAGGGGCAGCAAATATTTGTGAAATTAAATGAAAAATTAGAAGAGCATCACTTGATTATTTTCTTCCAAAAATGTGACGATAAACTAATGAAACATAGTTTAAAGCACCCTAGGAGTCGTGTGTTTTTTCTGTGTGATTCTAAGTAAGCTTATATAGGGAAAAAATGCATGGTGTCAGTCTCTTACTTCTTTTATTTTTTACAGCATAGAGTAGAAGATGAAGCTCACACCTAAATCTCAAATTATTCTGGGGTGGTTTTGAGACTGGTAGCCATATGTGAACTTGAACATATTGCTGCACCTTTCTGAGACCAAGATTCCTCCCCTACAAAGCTTGGGCACAGTATATGAAAGAGTGAGCCTACGAAATGGAAACCAAAACCTGAGTTCCCAGACTGGTGCTTGATGATTCATAAATATGCAAGGATTATTAGTTTTCATCTTTTGGGGATTTCTGTTACAAGGGACTAAAGCGTTCCATAGGATTGCTTTTTCACCTTCTGCTAGTGTAATGTCAAAAGTAGATGGGGCTGAGAGACCTGTAGCTCAGAATGCTACACTTTCAAGTAGGAGTCTAATTCTTACCTATTTTCCCTGTTTCCTTATTGGATTTGATGCTACCGTCAGACCTTTCTAAGTGAGCGAAAGATGATGTGGAAAGAGTATAAAAGATCAGTGCCAGTGTAGGGAGAAAAGCCTTTCTCTCCCTGCACTCGCCTTACATGGAAGTGTACCAGAGCATTAAATCATTGCATCAGGTGTGACATGATGTTTAATAGTCGTAGTTCACTTGACTGCCAGAAGACTCTTCAAAGGTAATTTTATCTGAGAAGAGAGGGTTAGCTCACATCTCTTTCCTCCAGTCTTTTCATGAGGGAAACAACCTAATTACAACCTTAAAGGGACCTCAGAGTCTGTGTTCTCTCTCAAAGATGGCATTTGGTATTGGAGCCACTGGGTATTGTAGCTTTGAGAGAGCTTTCCAAATTGAGTGCAAAGGGAAAGCTCTTTCAGGAAAAGCTCTCAGGCCCAGATCTACAACCCATTTGAACAGGGTTCTCTCAGTACACTGGCTTTTTGCTCCCATTAGTGTCTGAACATCAATGAACTTGCACTGCTATTATTCCCGTATCTATGTTCTCTTTAGGACAATTCTTACAGACTGTACTTTAGCCCCAGTAATTCTGTGTCCTGAAACCTGAAGTGCATCTCCGAAATGCCTGCTTTTTTTCTTAGAAGGGACTTTGGTGATTCATCTATTTGCACAAGTGTCCAAGCATATGGGGTATTTTATAGCTAAAAAAAATGCACATACTATCCTTAGAAATGAGGCATGAATAAGGTTAAATAATCAACTTACTGAAATGTATCACAAATCTATTCTCTTAGACCTCAGTCTTGTTTGGAAAAGAGTTTAACTTACTATGCTTTCCTAATGACTTAAAAAACACTGTCCAATACTTAACTATTGAAGATAAAGAAACAGTCTCTGTGAAGTAAAGCAGCAGGAAATGTTAAAAGAAATAGCTGAGTTGACTCTGAGGTATGGACAATTGAGTCATCAAGTTTATTTATTTATTTACTTACTTACTTACTTACTTACTTAAAGGCAGAGTTGGAGAGTGAGAGATGTATTCTCAGCAAAAGAGATCTTCCATCCACTTACTCCACAAATGACAACGACAGTTGGGAGCTTCTTCCTGGTCTTTCACGTGGAGACAGGAACCCAGTACTTGTGACATCTTAAACTGCTTTCCTGGTTACACTAGCAAGGAGACGAGTTGAAAATTGAGCATCCCAGACCTGGTCCCCCTTTGGGATGCCAACACTGAAGATAATGGCTTAACCTACAATGCACAGTGCAGATCCAGAGCACAGACTTCTCTTTTTAAAGATTAACTTATTTGTATTGGAAAGTCAGATATACAGAGAGGAGGAGAGACAGAAAGGAAGATCTTCTACCTGATGATTCACTCCCCAAAAGACTGCAATGGCCAGAACTAAGCCAATCCAAAACTAGGTGCCAGGAGTTTCTTCTTCCAGGTCTCCCACGTGGGTGCAGGGTCTCAAGGCTTTGGGCCATCTCAACTGCTTTCCCAGGCCACAAGCAGAGAGCTGGCTGGGAAGTGGGCCCAACGGGATTAGAACCGTCATCCATATGGGATCTTGGTATGTTGAAGGTGAGGACTAGGCTACTGTGCTGGAGCCCCCAAATTATAGATTTTTAAGAGATAAAAGAATCTCTGATTTACAGATGTAAGAACTGAGATGAAAAGATAATAGCTTCAAAAGCAGAATGTACTCCATGCTATGCAATTTGAAATGATAATATTCAAGAAAAAATTGTGAAACACTGGAGACTCCTGAGAGAGCTAAAAATAGATATGCCATATGAAAACCCAGTTACGTAATTCTTGAAAATTTATCCAAAGGAAATGAAAGAAGCAGCATGCGAAAAAACTACCTGCACTCCCGTTTTTATATCAGTTCAGTTCACAGTAGCTGAGATAGGAACCAACCTCAATATCCATCAACTGCTGGTGGAGTATTACACAGCAAATACAAAGAATGAAATCCAGACATTGCTGTAAAATGGAGTGGAGAAAATTATGTTAAGCAAAATAAGCAATAGCTGCCCTGCCCCCAAAACACAAGTGTTTCTTATTGTCATAGTAAATGTCTAAACATAAAAACTGGTTATTAGATCATATTATATATAAGTATAAATATTTCTTCACTAAATCATACCATGTAAATGGCAACATACTTCTTGTTTAATTTATTGACTAGATATGGGAGACCAGTGAGGACTCAGGGTAGTAACAGTGCTTGGTTTCTCATTTTGCTCATGGTTTTAAGTGTTATAATTTGACAAAGAAAAACCTTAGTAATCCACAAAGCTAAGTACATTTATTGGTATATACGATGTATTTTAATAAAATATTTAAAAAGAAAATACATACATTTGAATGTAAAAGGGCAAATAATATTCATAACAAGATTAATAGTAGTGATTCCTTAAAGCTACCACTATGAGATTTTACCTTTCTTTCTGTTCACATGTCCCCTGATGTTCCTATTATGATCATGTTACTTTTTAATTATACAGCAAAAATAGATACCAGCATAATGTATTGAAAATAATGCAGATTTCAAAACTAAAGATTTGAAACCGCTTTGAACCTTTTATGTAGTAAGCTTGGTGGCAGATGCTGAGGATAGAACATCGAACAAAATCATTATAAGTGCTACCTTCGTAGTGGTCTCTGCTGGAGGAAGACATTGTTATAGAATGGGTATAGTTTTACTACATATTTAGGAGAAATCTTGGACTGGAATAAAGCAAAGCTCTAGGCATGCAGTGTTGGTGTAAAGCAAACTTTTACATAAGCAGTTTAGATGGCATGTTTTCCTTATTACTCCTCTCATCCTTATTGTAGTCCAACGGAAAAAGACAGGAGTGTGGAACAGAGTCAGAGACTCCCTTCCTTTTGCTTCAAATAGCATGCACAGGATGCTTTTTATGCTTGGCAATTATAAGAATTTTTAATCTACTTTGTAATAGTAAAGAGTAAAAAGAAGGGTTATAGTTAATAGCTACTGAAGGTGTTCATTGATATGGTCTTGGAATCAAAGACAAAGTAATTCAAGTTAACCAAAATGAGTGATGCAAGTTAATACACTTCCAGAATAGTCAAATGTACTTCTTCATTTTTGCCATGGAAAGATTATTTTCATTGTGAATCAACTGTACAAGCACCAAAAGGAGTTAAAATGGCAATTTCTAGTGATTGTGATAATTTGCTGTATGTATGTTCTTTGTATATGCATCAGTTATTTTTTTCATGGTGTTTCAAACTGCAATGTAATTACTAGTTTGAAAAAAACAATTACTGGTTTCATTCATGAATTTTTTGGTCAACAGTCTTGGTTAGGCTCAACTAAATGGTTCTTCTGCTAAGCTTGGCTGGACTCAGTAATGTGTTTCAAGTCAGCTGACGTTAAGTTTAAGAACTGTTTGAAATTGCTGACATTACTTCTAGGGACGATGAAAACAAATAGATTTTGTGTCCTTATCATCCAGCATGCTAATCTGTGCCAATTCACATGGTGTTTCACAGTTTCAAAAGAGTGAATAAAAACATTCATAATGCCTTGGGATCCAGGCTGCAAACTTGCAAAGGCTCATATCTGCCCCATGCCATGGTCAATGCAAATAGCAATTCAAGGGATGAATAAAGTGAACGCCATCTCTGCACAAGAGGAGCTGAAAAGAATCATGACCATTTTTATAATCTGCCTTGGTCTATGTAACTAAAAATGCAGACACATATTCATTTTGTCACATAATTTTTCTATTCATTCTCCATTAAAATCCAAAGAATACTATATTATACTTATCTGGATCACATACATATACCTTCAAACACATTACATTTTAAATTTTTACCAATAAGTCTTTCTGAATGTAGGGCTAAAACAGATGTGCTAATGCTAATGGCCTGTACCTGAGCATGTTTTAAACTGAACCGAGTTGAAAATGTAATGAAGTAAGCCAAAGGGAATCCTGAAAGCTCTGTAGATTCCCCAGAGCAAGCTTGAAAACGTGGCTCCCTGAGCAGAGATCTTCAGTATATCATTCTAAAATGTGCTGGCACCACAACTCTTCAGGTTCCAAAGCTTAAATCTTGGGTAAATGTTAACCCAGGTTTCCGTTCTTAAAATACTCAGGCTTCAGTCGAAACAGCCTCATGATTTTTTTTAATGCTTATGAGGAATAAGGCTTTAAAGTTGTGTGTCTCCTCATGAGTTGGAATGCCTAATTTATCACTGATGATATATTTTCAGTGTCTGTCAAATCTGAATTGAGCTTATTTTTAAGCTGCGCAATTGAAAAAAAAGACACCTTTGCCATCCCAGCTGCAGCCTCTCACACTAATCCTTGTTTTGAAACTAATTAAACGCATGCAGCATATTTAAAATAAAATTCCTAATCTGTTTGCCCTCTTCTCCCATCTGTAATATCTTGCAAATGTTCTCTTGCTAAAGGCAAGTTTGAGTTTTAGAAAATAAAGATCTTTTAAAAGAATTCGTCTTCTACCTCATTCCTGGCAGCTAGGGATCCCCTTCTCTGGCTGGAGTTTTTCAATGAGAATTAATACATGAATTTAAAATATTATTGTTATTTCTTCCACAGCCTTCCAAGCTACCAGTTTCCCACATGGCTGTTTTGATGTATCATTCAAGCATATATACTGTTTAAAATTGAAAGCTGTCTTTTCCCTTAGTTCCACCAGAAAGATTTTATAGAAAAAAAAATGCAGCCTTTCCCAGGGCTGCTTCTAAGCTGATTTTAATTGACTACTCCAGCCCAGAAACAGACCAAAACAGTTGTGATTCCAGCACGGTCTCCGTGGCAGCCCACTACAGCATTCAAAACACTCAGTGGGGGCGATCAAGGTGAGTTGGAGGCAAAGCTGATGGAAAATTGGAAGGCAGAATCTTACATTTGTCACACCAGTCTGCAGTGGCATGTTCACTAGGTTTATATTCCTAGTGCACACTCCTAAATGTCAAAATGAATTATCCCAGAAAAAAAACAAGTGAATTATCAAGGCTGATGCTTCTTGACTTCCTGACTTTTCACAATTTTTTTCTCTTCCAAAACTGAATTTATCATTAGATCGGTTACAATGGCAAGGTTATATAACCTGCACTTAGCTGTTAGCAGTGTGTGCCCATAAGGTGCCATTGCTGAGAGAGTCAGCCTAAACAGGAGTAACCAAGACAAACTGCTGTTGAAATAGCTTAACTCTCCTAGAGAAAAATGTTCCCTTGTCAGTGGGAATTCTTGCAACTACCACCCAGGAGATTTAATTGAAAGGCTTAAAACACATAGGAGCAATGGGGGGAAATCCCCAGAAATTTAGGAGTGATGAAAAAGTTTAATCTTCATCAATGAAAAGTTGTTCTAATTTACTCTGCACACTGAGAGGTGTTAGGCTGTACAGCAGGAAGCAATTAGAAACCTGTTTCTCCCTTAGCAATAGCCTTGAAGTGACCTAGTTGAAATCATGTTTATAGTTTAATTTGAAGAGCTTCCTTACTGTAATTTTGTAAACAAACATTAACTTGTTGTTTTAGTAGAAATACACAGCTTGTGGCAAATTTTGGACTTATTAACCAAAGGGTGGAAGCTATCACTTTATGCTCAAGCGCTTCATCTAGAATGTGCATCCCATCAATGGCACAGTCACGGCACAACCATGGAGGGATAGAGTAGCCCACACGTAGACAGGGAGCAGTGCTGATGTTGTATTATGGGTAAAGAGAAATTAATAGCCACAAACCAGCCTGGATAGCAGCAGTGGCCAACTAGACTTGTCTAATTCTGTCTAATTCTGAACATGCTATTCATCCTTTCTTTAAAACCCAAATGTGACTTTTTATTACAAAAGAGTCAGCTTTTTAAAAAGATTACTTAATTTTACTTGAAAATCAGAGTTACAGAAAGGGAGTGGACAGAAAGAGAGATCTTCCATCTGCTAATTCACTCACCACGTGGCTGCTCAGGCCAGAGTTGGGTCAGTTCCAAAGCTGGGAGCCATCAGTTCTTACTGGGTCCCCCATGTGAGTGAAGGGGCCAAGGCCTTGGATCATCTCGCATGGCTTTCCTAGGCCATTAGCAGGGAGCTGCATCGGCAAGCAGAGCAGCTGGAACATGAACCAGTGCCCATATGGATGCCAACACTGTAGGTAGAAGACTAGCCAGTTACAATACCATATTGACCTCAAGAGTGAGCTTTTAATTCCTGACATTGTATTCTGATTGACCTCCTATCCTCTGCTTGCTCCCTGTTAAGTAGCAATCAGTTGTCTGAAAGCCAAGTGCATTGCATCTATTTTTGTCATTTCAGTGCTAAGATCACACTCAACCTGTAAACAGGATATCTCCTCCCCTTCTGTGAATGCAGGCCCTCGTCAGGATGGGTGCAGGCTTTGATTGCTGTATCTCATGCTATACTCTCATCTTCTTGTGAACTCATGAACAGTTCTTAATGATCAATACTCTAAAATGTGGTCATATGAAATTTGGAATTTTTGACTTTCCGTTTTTTTGTTTCTTTGTCAGTGGCTATTCCACACATAAGATACCAAAATCAGAATGTATAGCATTAGGAGGAAATGAAAATAATCTATATTCTAAGGATATAGCTACATTACTTCAGGAACAACTAAGTGCTAAGAACGACATAGTGCGATGCAAAGGCAAAATGGGTGTCAAAATTAATTTATAACAAGCCCAAGCCATAGAGTTGGTTTAAGGAATAAAAAGTAATGGAAAAATAGGGAATGATATGGATTTTTAAAGTACATTTCTAGAATAAATCCAGAGAAAGTGAAAGGGCAAGGGAAAAGGAAACACAGAAGTCTAAAATCAGAGAACTCCGATCCACTGATTCGCTCCCCAGTTATGGCCAGGCCAAAGAAAGGAGGTCAGAATGCCACTCCATCTGTGCCTCAATAATGGTAGCAGGGATCCAAATACTTGAACCATCCAAAAGATCAAGGACTTGAACTAACACTTCATATGGGATGCCAGTAATCCAAGCAGTGGCTCACATGTCTGCCCCTGCTCCCCTCCATTTTTATGTCTGCACTTCAGACATTTACCATCTGCTGGCTTTGGGAAAGCATCCTCAGTGCTGAAGTGGCTCAGTGAGTAGTAAGAAGATGGGGAGGGGCCCGGCGCGGTGGCGCAAGTGGTTAAGTCCTCGCCTTGCACGCCCGGGGTCCCATATGGGCGCCGGTTCTAATCCCGGCAGCCCCGCTTCCCTTCCAGCTCCCTGCCTGTGGCCTGGGAAGGCAGTTGAGGACGGCCCGAAGCTTTGGGACCCTGCGCCCGCGTGGGAGACCCGGAAGAGGCTCCTGGCTTCGGATCGGCATAGTATCGGCCCGTTGCGGCTCACTTGGGGAGTGAATCATCGGATGGAAGATCTTCCTCTCTGTCTCTCCTCTCTGTATATCCGCCTTTCCAATAAAAAATAATAAAAATAAATCTTTAAAAAAAAAAAAGAAGATGGGGAGACTGTCCCTGATTTTAATGTCAGCTGAACTGCACTAGCAGAGCTTTTCAGGGTGCCTCCTGGGTGTCACATAGACTTGTGCTGATTAAATGTATTTTTCTTCCATGGTTTTTGTTAATCACAATGAAAAGGTTACTCTAAATTTTGTAACATAAAATATTGAATTTCCTTTAAAGATCAGAGTGGAAAATTTGAGAGTTCCTATAACATGTAGGTGTTTATCTTTTCAGTCTAATTAGATGGTTATTAAACTTTTTTGATATGGTATTGGTGTAAATGTGTCTGATTAATTTCCACTTACTTCTTCTGAGGAAACTCTACTCAGTGTCCACCTGGGCCTTACCTCCTATTTCTTCAAGGGTATATTATGCTTCTAATAAGGGCATGTTGTACTTCTAGCCTTAACTTTACTGAGAGAATTACTATTGCTATCTTCTAACAGCATCTCACTTACTTTGAGGACGTGGTTTATTAAGAGAGGTGTGGTACAGAAGTGTTCTACGTTTTAGTATATCTTCAGTGAAAATCTTGGTAATCAGAGACATAGAAATAAAACATTTGTTCAGCTTTGTCTATTAGGTATATTAGTGGGCAAATGGAAAAAGGAAACACAGAAGTCTATTTTTAGTATCTATTTTTAGCACACATAAGACCTTTCCCATAGGAAGTAGAATGTGTTCTATAATTGTGATACTATGACAAGAACAGCTTTTTAAAGTCCAAAATATACACAAGACAGAATTGTCTCTCTGTGTCCCTCTTCCTCTCCTTTCCTGTCTCCCCTTATTGATTCATCATGCAATGTACAGCCTGACATTTTTTGTTAAACCAGATTTAGGGGATCTATGACAAAACAGAATTCACTTGGGGAGATTTGGTGCTGGGTGAAGTACCTTCTGCAAGTATGGAAAAACAACTGTTAGTTCGTATCGTTTGTGAAAATCTGAGCAACAGCAGATGTGTTGCCTAGACTGACGCAGCATCCTCTCCAGTGTCCTGCCCTGAGGCCCTGAGGTTCTTTGCATGAAGCTGACCTTCCTCCTTTGGAAAGACATGCATCCATCTCACAATCATTTTCTTCCCCAAATCTGTTTCACCAATACACCAAATTTGTGAAAATTCTTCTGTATTTCATACAAATTAGAAATACCATTTTGTCCATGAAACTTTGCAAAAGCCACTTTGTTTAGATGATACTTTCTGAGTACTTACCATGTGCTGTGTCATCTGCTCGGTGTCAGATCCAAGACAGATCCGAAAATTCAGAATTTACAAGTGCAGCAAGTGAATGGTGTGGTGCTAACTAGATTACCAAATCTATGAATGATTGATGATCATTTTAGCTTCTGGAAAAGGCACAATTCAAGATCTCCCCAGTATATGGTTAGCAGCTCTGTTCCATTGTGGCTCTCCCTGCCTACATTAATGCTCCCGCTTGAGAGTATAAAAATGACACCCTCGTGGCAAGGGATTGTTTACGCTAGGAACACACTGCATTTTCAGACCAGAGGTGGGAACTTTTCAAATATCAGTTTTCAAGAACAAAAGGATATCTTTCATGTTGAAATAGCATCATTACATATCTGATATTAGTATTTAATTAAATATATTAATAGTTTTGGCACAGGAAACAGTTGAAGGAAACCTGTATCTAGGGAGTGCTATGTTTTATTTGCTGCCCTAAATACACTCATTGAATGATTTCAGTTTCGCTGTGATCCTGAGATGATGGTATGCTAAAAGCTGGTAGGCTGTAGTGTCAGAACCCGCCTCACCCCAGTACCCATCCTTACCATCATAAGAACAAAGATACCTTGCTTCTTGTCAGAGATTGCCACCAATGCCCCTGGTAATGGCCAGGAATGTTTTTCTACTGAGGTGTCTGCAGCTCTGTGACAAGGGAACGAGGCTTTTCATTCTAGAGGAAAATGTACTGTATAAATTGCTTCATTCACGCCTATCTCTTAGACAGCAGAGCCTTAGAACTAGTGTAAGATTCTGTGCAAAGGCAATTCATTGCACAGCGACACACAGGTAAGAAGGGTATACTTGGAGATCTAACTGTCCACATTTAAATCTTACCTTCATCATTTGCAGAATCTATAACTCTGCACAAGTTACTTAATCTCTCAGCATCACTTATCCCTGACATAAGATGGAGATGGTGATAGCACTTCACTTACAGGGTTGTGGTAATAATTAATAGTCACGAAGTACAGAAAGCACTTAGTGTAATGTCTGATATGTGGTGAAGACCCAATAAGCAGTATTATGTTATGACCCTGTGTAATTAAATGTTCACTATATTGAAGGATGTGACATTCTTAGTTTCCACACAAATAAAGAGACAGCTAGGTTTGGGTTTGGGGAAGGAGAATGGAGTAGGATACATAGTCAACCAAAACTGTTGTCATATTCCTGAGCTTGAGCGCTGAACACTACTGTACATAGGGACCTATTCTACAGGCATTCTGAGAAAAGATCCTCAACAATACAAACATTGAACTAAGAATACTTAGCATAATTAGAATCCCCAAGATAATAATAATATTGAATAAGGAAGAACAATCTCTCAAACTTGAAAAACTCAAAATTGATTTTCTCTTACATTTGTTCTACTTAAATTCATGCTTATTATGCAGCTTTTTATTCTTTAATAGGGGTATTAAAGGACGGTGATGATAGAACCAGTATTGGTAAAATGTATAGTGCTTTAAAACTGTGTTTATTTCTCCCATACTATTAACCTCTTATAATAATGTTACATAGCGACCTCAAAATTCCCTGAGAGGGAAGAAGGGAAGAAGGGATAAAGAAGAGAGGGCAAGAGAAAGAGAAGCAGAGAGAGAGGGAAGTCTCCCACACTCAGGTTCTAAGCATTCACCCTCCATACGTGCACAACCACAGCCAGAGCTGCTCCAGGTTAAAGCTAGAATCCGAGTAATTACTCAGGTCTCCCACATTGATCCCTCCAACATACTCAAGTGACATAGTGTACGTTAACAGGAAACTGGAATTTGGAACAAAGCCAGTATTTGAATTAGGTACTCAGAACAGTGCCCCTTTATAAAATATTTTATCATTTACTTGAAAGGCATAGTGAAAGTAGGGGATGGCGAGAAGAGAGGGAAAGGGACAGAACTTTGATCTACTGATTCTCTTCCTAAAGTGTAGCAATGGTCAGGGCTGGTCCAGAACAAAGTCAGGAGCATGGATCTCCATGCGGGTGGCAGGGTCTCAAGTACATGGACAATCTTCTGTTGCTTTCCCAGGCACCTTATCAAACAGCTCGATAGAAAGCAAAGCTGCCAGGATTTATCCCACTGCTTTTCACTACCAGTCTCCCAAGCAGTGTCTGAATGTCTAACCATGTTCCTGCCCCTCCAACATTAAAAACAGCTAGCTATCACCATTCCTTAGTTCTGCTGGAAAGTTTAAAAAATCTGATCTGGGCTCAGTGAGTCTCTTCTCATCTCAAGATATTTTCATGCATTCATGCTCAGCTGGCAGATGGGCCAGGAACTGACTGTCCTGAGAGGCCTCAAAGTACATGACTTGGCTCTTTCTTTCATATTATCTTACTCCTCAGAAGCTGGCCTGAAATTGCTCAAAAGTTCAAGAGCAAATGAATAATGACACTCAAAACTGTGCCAGTTCTAGGTTTGACCTGGTACGTTATCATTTTACCACATTGTTCTTGCCAAAGCAAGGCAGAAAACCAATCCTAATACAAAGATTGGGAAAATACTCATGGGAGTTAGTCCAATAGCATAATGCAAGTCCTGTGGATATAGGAAAGAAAACATTTGTGTGATTTTTTAAAAAAATCTAGCTCCTTTGCCATTTAAATGTCGCCTATACTAAAGTAACTTCAGTAAAATTGTAGCCTTGAGATAAATCAGTTGAAAACTGAATACAGTGACTCTATAAGGTTTTATATGTATATGCCCAGTTAAAGCATTCATTTTTGCTGTCCCACCCATTCAGGGCATCATCCATGGCATCATTTAGGACATTCAGGTTTGTTTTGTTTTTAAGAAATTTTCCATGAACATAGGTTGTGGCATGAAGAATTTCAGACTTAACTTAGAAATAAAGAATGCCTGATGCAAGCTTAACATCTCTTTCCCTTTATTAGTCGTGAGCGGTGACCATGAGATCTCATAGTTCAGCGTTTACACATAGTAATATCCAGATATGTCCTCTTTGCTTCAAATGAAGACAGGTAATGGGAGTAACTGAGAAGGGAAAACTGCAGTTGGAATTAGTCGTGTTGATTGCCTACCATGTAAAGAATGTTTCTGCATGCCTGGCTTTTGGTGGAGAATGATGAGATTATTTCTGTTTTCTGAATTGTATCCTGATTTTGGAATGTGCATCACCATAATCTTTCCACCTGGAGAAAATGACGCAACATTAATTTCTCCAGAGTTTTCATTTAGTCAGTTCAGAAACGTCTGCACCTACACATGCCGATGTCTTGTTTTAAAATTTATTTTGAGGTATGTTTATTGTGTGACATGAACGGGTTTGAAAAGGGAAGATTTTCTGAACTATTGTTTTTTTTTTTCTGGAGGACAGACAATGTGTCCTGTTCTATTTTATTCTTTTTTTATTGTTATTAGCATTGTATTATGTGATACAGTTTTATAGGCACTGGGGATTCCCCCCACCCCTTCCCCCATAGTGGATTCCTCCAGCTTGCTGCATAACCACAGTTCAAGTTCAGTTGAGATTCCTTCATTGCAAGCATATACCTAGCATAAAGTCCAGCATCTTATTGTCCAGATAAGTTCAGTGGCCTCTTGGGGAGACCTCTGGTCTGAAGGTAGAGCTAACAGAGTAAAGTTCCGGTCAGTTAAAAGCCCCAAGAAAACATCAGCATCAATATACAACATTATGGAATTAATTGACATAGTATTGAGTAAACAATATGTTAAAAATAATGCAAGTCCAATTCTTCAAAACATCTGGGTTGAGACAGTATCAATGACAGGTTCAAAAAATAACAAATAACCAAACAAAAATTACAGGTTAAATCAAGGCAAACATGTGGTATCTAACCTTTTGGGATTCGCTCATTTCCCTTAGCATTATAGTTTCCAGTTGGGCCCATTTAGCCACAAAGAACTGCATTTTGGTTTTTTTAATAGCTGAGTAGTATTCCATGGAGTAGATGAACCAAAGCTTTCTTATCCAATCTTCTGCTGATGGGCATTTCGGTTGCTTCCATGTTTTTGCAATTACTGATTGTGCTGCTATGAACATAGGGATGCATGTTGGTTTGTTGTGAAACAGGTGTTTTGGATATATTCCTAGGAGTGCTATTGCTGGGTCATATGGTATGCAGATTTTGAGTTGTTTGAGTGTTCTCCAAACTGATTTCCATAAAGGCTGTACCAACTCTGAACTATTGTTATTCAGCTTCTATGCAGAGGCAAATGGCTGGCTAGAATCTTCCCATGCACATGGAAGCAATGGAAATGTTTTACGCAGCCACTGGTATCCTTACATAAAAGAAGATAAACAATATAATATGAATATAATATACATACATGTTGTTCCTGTAAGTAAAGTGATTTCCTCTTCACAATCCATAGTTACTTCATCTTAACAATTTTTCAAATATCTTCCTGGCTGGTAGAATGCCTCATCACCATCCCTTTCTTCGTCTTACTTTGTGTGTTGCCCAAAAGTTATTTTTGCGCATTTCCACCTCCATGATGGGGACTTTATCTCAAATAGGTTCTGTCATCACAATCACTCTTATGAGGTAATACAGCAGTCTTTTTCTTTCTGTGCCTTCTTCATTTTTTCGGTTAACTGGAATGGTTTCCACGGTCCACAGATATCCCCATATTTTCTAATGAGACTTCAGGTCCACCAGTACTAATTTTAATATGACAAAGATAATTTGACTTGTTTTAGCGTTCTTGTTTCAATGTTCTTCTTACTTTGTGGCCCAATGTTATTTTTTTGTTCTTAAGTATGTGTGTCTGTTTGTGTTTGATATATCCAAGATGCATGTAATCGATTTTGAACAACTAACTATTTGTGGTGGCTTGCTCAGTTTTAGGCCAGACTGCAACAGCTCGAGTACCATAGGGACCCTCAGAGGCAGCCCAGGATGTACGACAGACCTTTAAGCTATACTTGTCTGTATTTGTATAAGTTAGTGATATATGATTAGTGAGCATTGTATATTGTAGAATATGGCCTCATTTTCAATTGTAAAACATGATAAAATATTCATTAGAACAAACTTTAGGATTACCTGGACCCCTTCTTACCATGAATCATTTATTGATTACTCTAAGTTTCCAAGTCTTCATATGTAAGATAGGATTAATACTTCAAAAATATAATGATGTTTTGAAAATTAAATTACTTATTATGGGCCTGGTGCGGTAGCCTAGTGGGTCACACGCACCAGAATTCCAAATGGGCATCAGTTCTGATCCTGGTAGCCCCAATTCCCAACCAGCTCCCTGCTTGTGGCCTGCAAAAGCAGTAGAGGATGGTCCAAGGCCTTAGGATCCTGCAACCACATGGAAGATTCAGAAGAGGCTCCAGGCTCCTGGCTTCAGATTGGCTCAGCTCCAGCTGTTGCAGCCACTTGGAAAGTGAATCAATAGACGGACTACCTTGCTATGTCTCCTCCTCTCAGTATATCAGATTTGGCAATAAAAATAAATAAATCTTTAAAAAATGTATCGTTAAATGTTAAATACTCACTGTATGTTACACAGAATCTGATGATAAGTGTAACAATGAAACACAGTCTGGGACCTGGCGTGGTGGCCTAGTGGCTAACGTTCTCGCCTTGAACGCCTGGGATCCCATATGGGCACTGGTTCTAATCCTGGCAGCTCCACTTCTCATCCAGCTCCCTGCTTGAGGCCTGGGAAGGCTGTCGAGGACGGCCCAAAGCCTTGGGACCATTCACCCGCGTGGGAGACCCGGAAGAAGTTCCTCGGATCGGAATAGTATCGGCCCATTGCGCTCACTTGGGGAGTGAATCATCGGATGGAAGATCTTCCTCTCTGTCTCTCCTCCTCTCTGTATATCTGACTTTTTCAATGGATAAATAAATCTTTAAAGAAAAAAAAAAAAAACAGGAACACAGTCTGGTATGCCAGCTTCTGTTAGAGACCTTGGAATGCCTTACTCCCACTGCTAGAATTTAATTACTTCCTTGCAATAAGAGTGATTCCATTGGTTTTATTACACATATTTTCTCCCAGTCTTGTGTCATCAGATGAGGTCTAAGTTCCTGGATGCATGAAATGAATGCTGACTGTGTGATATTTTCAGTTCCTTTAGTAAGTCAAACAAAGCAAATAGTTTAGTTAGGATGGTTCTTAGAATAACAAAGGGTTTCTTTCTTAAAAATAGTGTAGCAGGAGCCCGGTGCAGTAGCCTAGTGGCTAAATCCTGCCGTTACATCTGCCAGGATCCCATATGGGCACCATTTATGTCTTGGCTGCTCCACTTCCCTTCCAGCTCCCTGCCTGTGACCTAGGAGAGCAATCAGGGACAGCCTAGAACCTTGGCACCCTGCACCTGCCTGGGAGACCTAAAGGAGGCTTCCTGGCTTTGGATCAGCTTAGTACTGGCCATTACAGACACTTGAGGAGTGAACCAGTAGATGGAAGATTATTTCCCTGTCTCTCCTTCTCTCTGTATATCTGTATAGCTGCTTTTCCAACAAAAATAAATCTCCAAGCCAAGATAATTAACAAATTCCTTAAGACAGTATATGTATTGTGGGTGTCATGTGTAAAGCCCCTTTCTTCCCTGGTTTTGGTTTCTGAATGCACCAGTTTTCTTTCCATTAATATTTCATCAGATTGTACTCAAAGGTCCAGGAGAGTCTGGGATGATCTGTACAACACAATAAAATGACAGCATAATCAATAGTAGTTAATTAAAAAGTGCATTCTCATCTTGCTCTGACACACAAAGAATAATTATTATATTAATTGTCCAACACATATGTCATCTTAGCTGTTCTTCACCTTCCTCCCTTGTCTTATGCCAGGTCAGTTCCAAGTCTTGCAATTCCCTTGGAATACTCATAACAGGCATAAGAGAGTGACCACTATTGATGAGTGAATATTATCTGATGATTATCTGATGATCTTTACATGGTTATAAATGATTTAGATTTAGTAAGTATGCCATTCCCATGATATTAGTAACTGTGGCTAAGAGACAAAAATGATACTTCAAACTGATTATCTACTTATTTAATAAATGGCATTTTTATGCTTACAATTTCACATATGGTATTGTGTTTAATTTCCCAGTGACCAAATATAATTGAATGATGTAAAGAGAGTAGATTCTAAAAGGTATGGTCCTGGGACCTGCACTGTGGTGTGATGGATAAAGCCACCTTTTGTGATGCCAACATCCCATACGAATGCTGGTTCTTGTCTAGCTGCTCTACTTCTAATTCAGCTCCTTCCTGGTGGTTGAGAAAAGTAGCAGGAATGGCCCAAATGTCTGCATCCCCTCCATCCATGTAGGATACCCTGCTGGAGTTTCTGGTTCCTGGATTCAGTCTAGTCCAACCCTAGCTATTATGATCTTGTGGGGAATAAACATGTGAAACCCTGTTCACGCCTTGGAATGATTAAATACCATCTATGAGGTCAAGAGGTGGCTGAAGCCAGTTGCAGAAATTACGGACTCCGGGGTGCTTCCTGAATCAGCGGCTCAGGCTGTCCACCTGCAGGGATGTCCTTGTGCTTATCACAAATCTGTTTTTCTATGAGAATCTTATTTCTAGAGCTCCTGTTCAAATGTATGAGTCTCAGAGCATAATCCTACTCTTGAAAGTAGCCATGGAAAGATGAGATATTTTTCAATTTAGTGGGCAAGGAGGCAAGGAAGGCACATTACAGTGCCACACATAACACTGAGACAGAAGCAAGCAGCAGCACTGGACGAGTAGCAGAGCATGCCTGCAGTGGGAACAAGTGACTAGAGCAAGTCAGGATAATGTCAGGGAAAACTGGGACCCACAGACACAGACCTATAATGCTGAACACTTGCACCTCAAATTCTGGCTCTGATTTTGCTGACCAAAGGGTGATAGGCTGGCAAGTAATCGTGCAAGTAACACAAAAGCTGTTATAAAAACCCAGAATGAGATAAGGAGATCCATAGACGGAATGAGAAAAAAGAGAATGGATGAGCAGAAGGCTTTCTCTCTGTCTGTCTGTCTCTCTCGCTCTGTTTTAGCTGTCATATTCCTCCTTAATGTGAAGTGGTGAACAAAACTAAATTTGTAAAAAATCAGATGATAAAGCTCAACTTAGAGAACGAGATAACTGAGACTTAACCTAGTTGAAGCTTTCTATTACGCCATTTCCAAAATTTCCCATTACATGTCCTTACCAAAGTATTATGCCCATAATATGTAGCTAGAAGCCCAAATCACAACTACGTAAGAATAGGATGTTCTACTATGATACAATTCATTTTCATATTAAGATAGCTTTAGAGTGTTGACTGCTAATCAGAAAGTATGGCATTTTAAAATTATGTTGAAAGTCTCACACGTACTGTATTTGGGCACAGACTTTTACCTGCACTGCTGTGACTTCAGAGTCAATTTGAGATGAGCTTCTCTGAAATTAATGATTGGTCTTCAGGATCCAGCTGTATTACTGGGATTTTGGAGGGTGGTTTTGTATTTCACCTGCTTTTGATGTTCTTTAAAAATCAAGATGGCATTGATGTACCCCTTACCTGATTCTGGCAGGAAGGTCTTCTGCAGCAAAATTAAGTCATTAGAATGAGAGGTAGGATTGTGGTATCTTGTAGTGATCAGATTCCTTATGGAAAGACGTCTGATCAAGTACCCCGTTGGTAGTACCCTGCTGGTACTTGTCTTCTGTCAAATTCTATTTGCATGGGAATAATAAAGGTGTTCCTTGGTGGTTTTCACTGTATATTGGTTCTCTATCATTGCATGTATTTGCACTGGTGATTTCTTCATGACATGAAAAGTCTCACTTATGTTAGGCAAAATTTACCATCGTTCAGAGAGAGTAGGCTCTGTGTTACCATTCGACATTTGCATACATTATTTCACTTAATATTTACAATACCTGTAAATTATATGGATTGAATTTACCATAGTACATAAGAGGAAGTTGATGTCAGCTCTGCTAAGTCACCATCCAGTGTCACTCAGCTAGTTAACTGTAGAACTGAAATTTGAAATAACTCTCTTTATAGTTTGTTTTCCATTCAAAACTCCATAGAACTTTCCAAATCATAAATTCAAATTTGCAAAAATATCATTTTAATGCTTAAATTTTGTGATTAAGATAAGGTTAAATTTGCCATTTCCATATACATCTTCATGACAGCCAGAGTCAACTCAAAATTCAGAAACACTTCTTTCTCTTCATTTCTTTTTTTAAGGATTTTGTAGCAGTACATCATGAGGGATGTTTTAATTGTTTTTTTTTTTTTTGGTAATAGCTGGATGTAAACAAAATGTAAGTGGGAAAATATCATGTATAGCAATAACTCTGAACCACAGGTGAATTTGCCTGTCTACCTCTCTGTGTAGAGGTATTTTTGTGACAGTAGGACTGTGCTACCACATCTTGGCAGTAGAAGCCAAGGAAACAAATTCTCCTAATATAGCCCCACAGCAAGGAATGATCCATCCCTGAGTGGCAATAGTGCTGAGATTGAGAAATCCTGTTTTATGTTGTTCTCATTTGGAGACTCCTATAGTAGGGAAGTTAGGACTCCAGTTTGTGGAAGTGCTACATCTGTTGCAGGCTGCCCTCCCCAGTCACACATGCTCTTTCCCATTGTCTACTGTTCAACCACTGGTGCCTTTTCAATTGCAGAAACTTAAAGCTTTGCTGTCCTCTTCATGGTCTCCTCCTATTCAAAGCTGAAAGCATCTGCTCTCAATCATTTTTCTTGATTAACACTACATTCTTCGTTGAATTGCAAATCCCTACACTTTAAACCTCATTTCATTAATTATAGAACCCATCATTCAACAAATATTGATTGTGTGTTTACTAGGTGCCAGGCTTCACAGATGTGGTACCAGCAATTAGATTGGTCTTATGAAAGTGGGTTAATCAATAAGGAAACAAACAAGATTTCCATGTAGTAATTTTTGTTTTAAGAAACAGTGAAACATATACCCTGATAATAATAATAATAATAGCAAGGGGGAGTTAGGAGGCATTATAAGGGCAATTGCAAGTGGACAAAGAGATGAAGAAAAAGAAATAAACAACCATTTAAAACTCTGAAGGCAGAAAATCCCTGAATGGGGACCAGAAAACTCCAGTCTCTAAAGTAAAAATGAGTTCACAATAGTGAAAGAATAAAAAGAAAGCCAATGCGGTCTGAATCTAATGAACAAAGAGTAGTAGAAAAGTTCAGAAAAAAAAAATACATATATCAGGCCCAATCAGTCAGGGGTTCATTTGCCTTGGGAAGAAACTTAGATACTATTTTGATTGTAATGAAAAGCCAATAGAGGTTTTAAAGCAGAAATATAAGAAAACTGTGTCTCAAAATGTAACCTTGGCTATCTGCTGCTTGGAGATTATCTCAGGGGAGACATGAGTAAATCAAGGAGTCAGAAGGCTTTAGAAATAATTTAGGTGTTGGAAACTCAGGCTATGATATATCGAGGGAGATGGACAGAATCAGTTATTTTGGAGATAGAGTGGACAAGTTTAATGATGGTCAAAGCATAAGGGGAATATAGATACCAAAGCAATGCCTAAATTTTTCTCTTCAGATGCTATTTACTGAGGCACATGTTGAGAGTTTAAGGTTAAACAGGTTGGAGCGAAATACTTGGTCTGTTTCAAACTATATTATGTTTCATGTGAGAATCAAATGAATATGTCAAACATATAAGTGATTCCAGAAGTTTTGGAAAATTATCTGAAATGAATATGTGAATGTTGAAGTTATCATCATGCAGTGGCATCTGAAATCTTAGAACTGCATGAGGTCACTGTGAAACAGGCACTTCTGGAGAATTTAAAGGTACTAACAAAAGCACGTGGGGCTAGTTGATGTCCCGAAATTGATATTTGGCTTTTATCTAAAGAGTTACAGACCTCAGCAAGTAAATAAGTGCAAATGAGGAAATCTGGAAAATTATTATATTTACTTGATATGCCCTAGAGCAAATGAAAAATGTTGGAAGAAAAAATCTTATGATCATAAACTAATGTTAAAACTTTAGGATATCCTTATTAGTATTTATAAGTAACTGGTAAGGAAGGATGGAAAACTTGAAACCAAAGAATGGTGCACAATGCCTTTGGAGAGGTGGACTTGCGTTGATGAACTTGTTGCTGAGGTCTGTGGGGGTGGGGACACTGACTGGAATCATTGCTTTTTGCCATCAACGTCTTACCTTGAGTATGCTCTACTAATTTTAACTACTAAGCTTTTAGGTATCACTCAGTAAGCCACGTTCATATCTAAGGCCTTGTCTTTCCAATGATCTGTATTAAATTTTGTCTTTCTAGGTAGCAGAGACGTTCCATTACAAAACATCATAGAATTCTTTACAGTTTCTTATCACATACAAATTTAGTAAATTTATCTTTATTTGAGTCTTAGTTAAACATATTGATCCCAGTGAGATCTGGATCTTAAAACCTTCACCATTTCACCAGATATCTTCCTTTTAGATATCTTACCTCTCTTTGGGGTACCATCAGTTATGCATCAGTTATGCATCAGTTATGCATGACCACAAACACCCCTGAGCCAGCATGGTGGTACAACATGTTAAACCTATACTAGAGTAGTTTGCATCGCATACCCAAGTATGGATTTGAGTCTCATCCACTCTATTCCGATCCAGCTTTCTATTCATATAAACCCTAAAATCCTAAGTCAAATCTTGGGTCTCTGCCACCCGTGCTAGAGAGCAGCTTGGACAAGTCCTGGCTATTGGAGCCATTTGGGGAGTGAATCTTTCCCTCTCTCCCTCCCTTCCATCCAGCCCCCTTCCTTTTTAATGAATAAATCAATCAATCTGCCTTTCAAATGAATAAATACATAAATAAAACACCTTACCATTATTTAACACTATTATATTGGAAACCCAACTTCAACATAAATTTTGCTAGAGACAAATCATTCTCGGACCATGTCAAGGGACACATGGTAACTTTCAAAATCACCATTCTTTTTCTAAATACACACATTTGTAATAGTCCATTTTAAAATCAGATTTAGAAGAAATTTTTTTAGTTCTCTTAGGGTTTTCTAATCAATATACTGTCCCAGTGAGTCCCTTAGCACCTATTATGCCTCCCATATTCCTGGGAAGCAGTTTAATTGACAGTTCCTGTCAGCTGCCCTAAGGGCCTACAGATCTACCTGGGATTGGGATGTCTGCTTCCTGAAAGTGACTTGTCACTGTTAAATTCACTACCATCTCCCTGGCCAGGGTCCCTTCTTGGCATCCTTATCAAACTTCTCATTAGCAGCGATGATGGCTCATAATGGACATACTAGGAGTTTTGGTGATTTTCTACTTTCTGTGTCAATTCATATTCTAAGCAATGATTACTATTTATTTTTTGTAAAAGTTTTAACTTTATGGCCACACTATAACCAGAACATTTGCAGCAGATCAAGTATACCAGTGATTAAAGGATATTTGCACTGTGGTTGCCGTATATAGGCAATTTCTATGAGTAGTTAAGAAAATAGCTTGATCCATTTATGTAGGAACAAGGATCCCATAACATGCATCTTAATACAAATTTTCAAATGAATGAATCATGAATAAATATATATGTAGTGACTATAATGTATTAAGTATGAAAATAACTGAGGAACATGAGTCCTTTGAAGACACTTTATGTAAAGATCTGTAGGTTTTCCAGCCTCTTTCATTTAAAAAAAAAATGTTCTAAACTATTGTTTTTGGAAAGGCAGAGAGAAAGACAGAGACAACGGAACAGAGATCTTCCATCTACTGTCTTGTTCCTACATCTACAGAACTTGGCCTGTGACTCCCACGTAGGTAACAGTGACTCAAGTACTTGATCCATCACTGGCTGGTGCCCATTAGCAGGAAGCTAAAATCATGAGTAGAACCAGGACTCCATCCAAGCGCTCTGATATAAGATTCAGGTACTCCACTCAATGTCTTAAACACTATGCCAAAAAACAATCTCCTCTGCAACTTTAGTGAAAGATAGTATGCAAAATTTGGCAACAGCATGATTCGCTTGAGTCAGTAATAGTAAGTTTTCATCTGTGATGTTTTGTGAAAATGAGTTAATCATACAAATCATGTCTTTCCTTTGCATTACTCAGTTCTTGGCTACTATATAACATTGTGGTTTTTCAGTCGTAGGCCTAATTCTGACTGCAATATAGCATACAGTCAGTATATACCATTTAGTGGAAGATTCTGGGATGCTCCGTTGACTGTCAGTGTTTTGTGACTTCAGACTGTTTTTCTGTCCGAATGTCTATTTTGCCAAAGTGATTTTTTATTATAGTCACTTCATATATTTTTATATGGGGTAGAGACCTGTTAGCTGCAATTAAACCTTGTTAAGGCCTATGGAAATGTCAGAGCTGCTGTCACTGCACACTTGCATTTACAGTCTCACCACAGTGTCCAGTGTTCTTTGAGTCCAAAACAATGAAAGGAAAAGCCTTAGAATTTCAAGGATGTATCCCTTGTGCATCCCTTAAAAACAGCCAAAGGGGATAGGGTGGCTTACCCAAAGGGCATCAGCAGTGAATCTGCCGGGTGACTTTTCAGCAGCATGGAACCCAGAAGACGTTGGAAGAGATATTCCACATACTTCAAAGATCACTATCAATCTTAAATTTTAAACAAAACTATCTTTGAAAGAGTGATAGTGAAATAAATATAATTCCAGAAAATTTTAGAACCAGCACAATGTTTTATCAGCAAGAATATCATGTCTAAAAATTGTATTTTAGAAAAAGATAACTAATGCTAGAGGCAATATTTCACAGAAAAGAAAAGTGAATAATCAAAATGACAACTACAGTGGAGGTTTTAAACCAGTTTCTTTACAATAAACATAAAAATGTCACTTTATGTGATTGAAATGAAAGCAAAGGCTAAGGTAAAATATCAGAAAGTCATATAGTGCAATCCAAGAGGTCAGAATTAAAGTATTATAAAGTCTTTTTACTATTTGAGAGGCTACAGATACTAATTAACTTTGGGTTTTATTAAGTAGGCACATTCATACTTTAATGATGACAATTAACAGAATGGAGCCAGTAGCTATAAATACCAAATAAGGAGATTAAAAACGGAATGAAGAAAAAAATAGAGTCAGCCAAATGCATTTTCAGTTGAAATCCAAATATAATTCTGGAATGTCTAAGAAAAGCGAATTCATGAAGAAGAAAATGTGAAGTTAATTTTAGTACTAAATTACTAAAACTGATGAAAAACAATGGCAAGATATGACTCTCCCCTCCCTTCCCTGAACCTGGAACAAATAAAAGGCCTTAGAATCATTGAGCAGACAGAATATACAACACACTGGTAAAAATGTGGGGCACTCCGTTGATGCTGCTGGAAAAGTTGGTCATTTATGTGGATAAAAGATAGATATCTTGTGCAGACTAACACATATGTGACACGAAAGCTAGAAATCAAGAAGGAAAGGGGGCATCTTTGACTACATTAAATATAAACCATTTATCGAAACATGTAAAAAGAAAGACATTCAAAGATAATAGAAGATAATTGCAATAACATAGATCAAATAATTTGTGATATATAAAAAATTTCTTCAAATCATTAAGAAAAGATAAACTGAAAGGTGAGGAGAGCAAAGCAATAAGCATTTCACAAATAAAATACCTAACATTCCTTATAAATTTTTAAAAATTCATGTTTTAATCCACAAAATGCAAATTAATACTCCAAGTAAATATTGTTTACACCTATCACATTAGGACTTTTTAAAAATAAGATATTCGTCAATCTTTGTTAGGCTTTTCAGAAAGGAGGCTGTCATACATTTCTGGTATGTACATAAATTATCCAGTAGAGTTAGCAATGTGAATATTTATTACCTAATAGTTGTTTTTCCAACTGTGTAACCTAGAAAAAGTCTTGCACATACATGTTGATTGTAATTGTAAAAGCTATAATAACACAAATATCCATCAACAGAAATATGAAATTTGTAATTATTAAACAGCAATGAAATGAATCAAAAAGCAATTTATACCAATGTGAATCTGGCAAATACATCAAGAAGAAAAAATTTTATGATAGTTTATCTTTGTTATTATTTACATAAAAATTTTTAAAATGCAATATAAACATTGTTGAAACTATATATTAGTATATAACTATGGAGAAGGTTCAAAGACAGGTAAGAGTTCAACAATAAGGGGGGATTCTAATCTGAGGATCCTTTTAGCATTTTAAAATATGTATTGTATTACAAATATAACTTCCTAAGTATTCCTTAAGGTAAAAATTAAATTACATTATTTAAATAGTTAAGGGGAAAAAAAGATATATTGCTTCTTTCCTCTGATTACTTATTCTAAAGTAAGACTATCAACATTAAAAAAACATGCTTTATAACTCTTCTTTTAGTTACAGTTTATTAAAGTCAGCACATTAACATTTTTCACTAGAATTATTTGCTAAAATGGTCTTTTAAAAAATTTACCAACAGCTGCTATTTTTTAGCATTTGTGTCTGATGTTGGGTCTGACACTGATCTCTCTAGGTGTAGTTTCTTCTCTAGGCATTTCAGATGCTTGGATTAAAAGTCATCTAAGATTCCCCCACAATGAGTATCATTATCCTGCTCTGGTATGTAATGTGAATACACTTTCACTTTCCAGGAGCATGGGTTGTAAGTCATGATGTCCTGTACTTCATAGCAGTGCTTCCAGTGCCTAATGAGGCATCTGGTTGATAGTCTAAAAAATTTTGTGGAATAAGGAATTCTGGCATCTTATGCTAGCGAATGCTAGACAAGATAAAAATCTCACTGTATTCTGAAAGTCTTTATAAGACAAATGGCTTGGTTTTATAGCACCATTTCAGGTATATTATACAATAAAGTAACACAAAGATGAAATAGTCATCAATTCTAGAATGCACATTTTTCACTTTTTATATTCTGTGAAATCAAGGCTAGCCTTGCAAGAGATGGCCCGTTTTTCAACTGTTGTGAGTTAGGCAATAATTACGATGTAGTTGCTCTTGCCCAATTTTTAGCAAACTTATTATTCCCAGGTGATATAGCTAGACAACTATCTTCCCTTGATGTACAGTCAACAAATACCTTAAGGAAATAATGTAACTCCTGCTTGTCCTGTCTGAGAGACTTCTAAACAACCCAGCATCAAAACTTGCAAATACAGATATTGTTATTTCAGAAAAATATCCTGGCAATAATAGTAGAGTACCCTTTTTGAGAAATATGTTATTGACTGGCTCAAAGAACAAGATTGCTTTGAGAACTCAGAAATAAATCTCAGTATAAAACTAATTTTACATTTTAGGAGAGCTGTAACCAAATTGTGTGGCTCATATTATCTATAGGCATGAACAAGAATATGTTGGAAACTGGTTTCTCCTATTACTGACCCAGTGTCTGAAGTGACCAGACTTGAAGGGTTAATATCCACACTCCTGTAGTTAGATGGTAGTTACAGAAATGGGAAAGGGTGATGAAAGTGGCAGGTGGGGTTGATAGTGGCAGGAGAGGACAGCAAAAAAATAACCTAAAGGAATTTTGTTGCAAGTACACAACAACACAACAACATGTGTCCATTGAAAACAATTTTGGAGAGTTTTGTTTTTGTTTGAGCTGTCTGAGTTCACTTTACATTGTGTGGAAGTCTTTCATAGTGTGAAAACAATGGAATCCCTATAGCAAAACACAATTAGATCAGTATTTTCCCATCCTCATTTAACAGAGGAAGAAATAGATTTGCAGAAGTGACTATTGTAAAGGGACCAAGCTAGCAAAGGGTGGCCTTTGATTCCAGTTGAGGAGAGATTAACTTTGATGATACTCTCTCTATACAATGCTGTTGAACCCTGGACAAATCTCAGGGTGATCAAGAAGAGTGTAGCAAATGATGTCAGCCTGAGATACAATCCAGCTCATGCCTGCTTAGTTCCAAGATCAGCTAAGACCAAACTGAGGTGTTTGGTGAAGATATTACAAACCAGGATCCAGAAGTCAAGCCAAAGACCAAGAAAGTGATATAGATACCAAACCAGTCTATAATTGCTACAAGCAGAAGACAGGCCTGGATGTAACTGGGAATTGGGCCAGAGAGGAAGCCCTGAACACCATATTGTTCTATCAGTTTGACTTAGAGCACCATGAGTTATGGGAGGTTCATCACCTTTGCCCTTTATAGTTTTTAATTTTTTTAATTAAGATTTATTTATTTTAGTTGGGAAGACAGATTTACGGAAGAAAGACAAAGTGATCTTCCATCTGCTGGTTCACTTCCAAATGGCAGCAATACTAGAGCAGAGCTAATCCGAAGCCAGGAGCCAGAAGCTTCCTCCAGATATTCCACACAGGTGCAACATCCCAAGGCTTTGGGCCATCCTCTGCTGCATTCCCAGACCACAAGTAGGGAGTTGGATAAGAAGTTTAGCAGCATCCATGTGGAATGCTGTGGAATGCTAGTGGAGAATCAGTCAGTTGAGCCAGTGAGCTGGCCCCTGCCCTATCTAGCTTTTAAGAGGCACAGTCAGAAATGTACTAACAAATGGAACTCTACCCCTTCCACATTAATCATTGAACAAGATTCTAGGTTTTATGCTCATGAAAATAAAGATGAAATATGTTAAAAATTATTTATAATACTTCACTTGCTAATACTAACACTAATTATTTAAATAACTGACTTGCTAACACTAATAATAATAATAGAAATTCTGGAGAGAGAGTTTCTGCTTAATTTACCAAGTACTTATTGTTTAGAATCTCAAGTGAGGGACTGGAATATTTTGAAATCTTCCTGGGAAAGCATATGTGATTCTTCACTCCAAAGAAATTGCACTGAGCCTTTGACCTGACAGATATGATCCAAGTGAAGTTTTATGCCAAGATTTATTTCTGCACAGTCAGTTTACCAACTGAGCTATGTATTCAGGATTTTGAAGGCACTGATTTCTACTGAAACTCAGAAAAGGGGAATGTTATGTAACAAGTGCAACATCTCTGTAGTGTGCTCCTATGTGCTCTTGGGACCCCCCCTATCTCTGTAGTGTGCTCCTATGTGTCCTTGGGATCCCCCTCTCTCTGTAGTGTGCTCCTATGTGTCCTTGGGATCCCCCCATCTCTGTAGTGTGCTCCTATGTGCTCTTGGGACCCCCCCCCCCATCTCTGTAGTGTGCTCCTATGTGTCCTTGGGATCCCCCTATCTCTGTAGTGTGCTCCTATGTGCTCTTGGGACCCCCCCCATCTCTGTAGTGTGCTCCTATGTGCTCTTGGGACCCCCCCCATCTCTGTAGTGTGCTCCTATGTGCTCTTGGGACCCCCCCCCATCTCTGTAGTGTGCTCCTATGTGCTCTTGGGACCCCCCCCCCATCTCTGTAGTGTGCTCCTATGTGTCCTTGGGATCCCCCTATCTCTGTAGTGTGCTCCTATGTGTCCTTGGGATCCCCCTATCTCTGTAGTGTGCTCCTATGTGTCCTTGGGATCCCCCCATCTCTGTAGTGTGCTCCTATGTGTCCTTGGGATCCCCCTATCTCTGTAGTGTGCGCCTATGTGCTCTTGGAATCCCCCTGAAAAGGAAACTTGAAATGTATGCCTACAGCTCTTCTCTTAGGGAAGACAGGTTTCAGATTGCAGAATAGAGGATTAGAATGTCCAGGCTTTGTCCACCTTGAGTGTGACATGTCAGTTCTATGAATGTTGTTCAAGTCTTCCTCCCAGGAAACACACAAACAGAAAAATAGGTGAATCTAGATAAGACAATGTTTAAGGAAAATGCTTAAATGCAGGAAAAGGACAAAGATGGGGTTGGTAGATACATTTTTATTATTTTTTTATTTGTTCATTCGAGAGGCAGAGAGATGAGAGCTCCCATCTGTAGGGACAGTGTTCAGGTAACACAGTTGTGCCAGGCCACTGCCAGAAACTGAGAACTCAGTCCAGGTCTCCCACGTGCATGGCAGATACCCAGCCACTTAGCCCTTCATTGGATGCTTCCAAGGCTTTGTGTTAGCAGAAAGCTGGAATCAGGAGCAGAGCTAGGATTTGGACCAAAGCACTCCAACAGAGGATATGGGTGTCTTAACCATCTAAACTAGGCCAAGTACCAGCCCCAGAAATGGTACTACTTAGTCCAAGAAAATTTGTGTTTTAACCAGACTTTCATATGTGCATTTTCAAAAGAGTTATTTAGTACAAAGTAGTATTTAGTACATTGATAACTGAATATTCTGGGCTCATTTATTTATGTTATCACTAAACTGTTTTTTCAGCTTAATTTTATTTACACTAATGGTTAATAATGCAATGTGTATTTATAAGATGAATGAACAGAATTTAACACAAAAATCATTCAAGCTTTAGACTGAGAAGGACCTAGATGTACATGAACTTTTTTATCACTCATTCACTCATTGATTTCAGACTAAGCATACAATATTATAAAGGTGTTAATTTTTCTATCAAGTAGAGCGCCAAAGCCCACATCATAGAAGCTTCAGAGTGAAACTTCTCTATCATGTAATCCCTGTTTTTAATCTTCCCAGTCTCCAAAATGGCGGCAAGTTGCTCTTGGTGAAGATTTGTGGCCAGAGTTGAAAGCATGTGTGTATGCATGAATAGAAAAATGATGACTTCATAAATTTAAAGCAATAGAGGGGTTCAAGCAAGAGCTAAACAAAGGCGCTCTAGAGTGGAAGAGACTTCAGTCTTTTCAGAGAACTAACTGATGCTTAAAAGCCCTATGGTGCATCTTTCCTGAGTACAGTTCCAGAGAAGAGCTTGTCTCCTAAGATCAGAATTTACTAGAAAGAACTAACCTGTGCATGGGAAGACTAAAGTCTCAGTGGGTGTCTAAGACAAGACACATTCGCTCTTTGAGCTTCTATTTTCTTATCCATAATGCAGAGACTCGAATGCCCAACCTGTTTGCCCACTTTCCACATTGCTATAATGATTAAATAAGTTTATATGTTGATAAATAATTTTAAATTATTAAATGCTTCAAATGTGAAGCATTGGCATACTATCGAAGTGTTGGCATACCATCGAACACTCAGGATATGTATTAACTTCCTTGCCCAAGACTTGCTTTATGAGCTAGAAATTTCTAGCATCCTGAAATTTATTTAAAAGTATTCCTCTTGTAATCTCTACAGTAATCCTGCAAACCATAATTGCAGGGAAGATATGATTGCACAGGTGGAATTATCCAGGATGGCACAGCTTACCAATGGTAGATTGGTAAGCTAGATTCCAACAAGTTCAATAAATCCTGACATAAAATTTTCTTCATTAGAGCACAAAGACTAAAGCTTTCTGATTTTCAAGTGCAGCAGTTTTTATTTTCAATGAGATCTAGTTTCCTTTATCGTCACATTCAATCCATTAAAGGTAATAACGGATTTTATAAATTATCTACTACCTCTAGTGTAAGTTTTGGAAAATATGTGATATTACTTTTGGCATTTCTTTAAAAATTCAATTATTAATTTATTTTCATTTATTATCATTTTATGATACAGTTCCATAGGCCTTGGGATTTCCCCATCCCCCTTCTAAGTCCCCTCCCCCTCCTTCAATGATTTCCTCCATGTTATTACAATAGTATAGTTCTTCATTTACAGTCATAAGTTAACACTGTGGGAATGAAAAATAGCAGAGAATACAACAGCCTAGAGTTCATGTTTGGTCTGGAAGTAGAAATGCATATTGCATTGTATCCTCACATGTGGATATGATAGTCTCCACTAAACAGTTACTATACATCCCCTTAAATGAAAAGCCATAACACAAAATTAATAACAGGAATAAAAATATAAATTTACAACTCTATGAAGTTAAATAACATTCTACGAAATAACTAATGTGTCACTGAAGAAACAAAAAGAAAATCAAGAGCCTTCTTGTAGAAAATAATACTACTGATGACCTATGGGTCAATGAAGAATTTAATATGAGAAAAATAACTATTTTGAAGAAGTGAAAATAAAAACAAAAACATCAGAATCCATGAGATATATATTCTTTTGTTAAGATGTGTCTCTTGTAGGCAACAGATAGATGGGCTTTGTTTTTTGATCCAGTATACTAATCTGCAACATTTGATTGATGAGTTTAAGCCATTTACACTCAGCATTAATATGAATAATTGGTGTTTTTATCCTGACATTTACCAATGAGTTGCTTATTGTTTGATTTAGTCTTCTGTTGTTATTTTACTGGAATGTTCTTCACATTTTCCTTTGGTTTTGGTGGGTGCTATTCCTCTTCTCTGTGAAGAGAACATTTTTAAGTATCATTTGTAGGGCAGGTTTGGAAGAAGCATATTCTTTGAGCTTTTCTTTACTGTGGAAGAATTTTATTTCATTTTCAAAGACAAAGGAAAGCTTTGCTGTGCACAATATTCTGGGCTGAGAATGTTCTGCTTTTAGAATCTGGAACATGTCACACAATTCTCTTCTTGCCTGTAGAGTTTGTTATGAGAAGTCAACTCTTTGTCTGATTGCCATTATTCCTTATGTCAATTGATTTTTTTTTACATGCACATTCAAGGAGCTTTTCCTTATGTTCAACTGAAGAGAGCTGGTTATCATGTGTCCAGGTGAAGATCGCTTTTAGTCAACCCAATTGGGAGTCCGGTGCCCTTCCTGTATTCTGTTTCCCAATTCTTTCTCCAGATCAAGGAAGTTCTCCTTTATTATTTTATGAAATATGTTTTTAAACCCAGATTCTCTTTCTGTGCCTCCTGGAACTGTTATATTTAGCCTTTTAATAGTGTCCCTTAAACTGTGAATAATTTTCTTAGTTTTACTCAGTTCCTTTTCCAGTATTTTAATTGTTTCACCATTGTGGCAAGCAATATCTTCCAATTCTAAATTTTTTTCTTCTGCCTCTTTAATTCAATTATTGAGACATTACATTGCATTTTTTACTTGCTGCACTGTGTCTTTCAGTTCTAATAATTCTGTTTGATTTTGTTTTAGTGTTGCTATTTTCTACGTGTTATATGCCTTTATTTCTCTTTTTTAAAGATTTTTTTTATTGGAAAGTCAGATATACATAGAGCAGGAGAGACAGAGAGGAAGACCTTCCATCCAATGATTCACTACCCAAGTGAGAGCAATGGCCAGTGCTACACTAATCCGAAGCCAGGAGCCAGGAACTTCCTCCAGGTCTCCCACACGGGTGCAGGGTACCAAGGCTTTGGGCCGTCCTTGACTGCCTTCCCAGGCCACAGGCAGGGAGCTGGATGGGAAGAAGAGTTGCCGGGATTAGAACAGGAGCCCATATGGGATCCTGGTGCGCTCAAGGCGAGGACTTTAGCCACTAAGCCACGCTGCCGGGCCCAATATGCCTTTAATTCTTTGAACTCCTGTATGTGTTTCTCGTTGTTGATAAGAAGCTTTTTATAACAAGTTTGTAAAATTCTTTGTCCCCCATTTCCTCGATTTATTCCTCAATTAACCCTGAGGTTGCCAAGATTTTTGTTCCTTTGCTGGTGAGGAATCAGTAATATTCATTGTGCCTGTCTCTTCTTTTGCTCTTGATCTTTGCAATTCTGATTAGCAGATTCTTCTCCTTAGGACAGGTTTCTCGGTTGCATTACCCACAGGTCTACAATTCAGTTTTACTGATTGCATTTGGTACTGGTTCTTTGTTTACAGTCACTTGTGTCACTCCCTCCAGCAAGTTCCAGGTCTGAGTTCTTACACTAGGCTTCCACCCTGGTCTCCGTAGCCCCAGCTCCTGGCTCACCAGTCTCCTCCTCCTGTCATACTGTGCTGAGGCTGCACCCTTGCCTGTAACGCCTGTCTCCCACTTGTGATTCAAGCAATTCCCAGAATTAGGAAGACACCAGGTATCCTAAATAACTAGGCTGCTAGCAGTGCTGATCTTACTGGTACCTGCTGGTCATTAAGTCTGAGGGTCACTGGGATCTATTTTGACCTGTAGGATGCCAGTCAGTATATTATTTTTGATGTGGGATCAGTTCAGTACACTAAGCTGGAAGTGAGTTTTCTTACTTCTTAGCACTTGTACAGTTCACTGTTGTCCCTGCAGCCTCACAGCCTTTACCACACTGTACAAATTGGCACCTGATGTGTCACTGCTGGAGTTCTGGATCTGGTGGCCATCAGTTCTGAGGGCTACCTGGATGTATTTTGGGTGGAACCTGTAGCATGCCATGTTGATGCAATGCACTGATCCAGACTTGAGTTCATCCTCAGCTTAATGCATGCTCAATCCCATACCATAGCTTTTGCCTCCTCACACAAAGCGGCACCTGATGCATCCCTGGGGGGGGCCTGGGCTATGAAATCCACCCTGTTTTTACACAGCCTGTTTGGGGTATACTGTTCTCTCTATCTCTCTCTGCTTCTAATCAAATCAAGCAGATCAACAGGACAGGCATTTAGTTCTTTTCCTGGGTTCACGTCCTGAGCTCTTGGTGAACTCCCCTGTCTACCTGGCTGCTGGTGGAGCTCTGGCAACAGTGGAGTTCAGATCACCACTCACTGCCTGCCACTGGGGTATCTGGTCACTGCAACACCACACCGTAGTCTCCACTGCTTTCCAATGTCTGTCAGTCTTTAAGTGCCCCTCTGCTATCACCCTGTTCTCTCCTATTTCCTGGAATGCGTCTTCTCTGCTTCACCTTGGCTAATAGTTCTGTATTAAAACATGCCCTTACCCATCATCTTGATTCACATGATATTATTTTTGTAAATTTGAAAGTCCAAATTAGGAGAGAGAGAAGAAAGGGGAGAGGTAGACAGTGATGCCTTCTTTCAGCGGCTCACTCCCCATATGGCCACCATAGCCAGGGCTGCACTGGACTGCAACCAAAATTCAAAGCTTCATTCAGATCTTCCACAGTGGTTGCAGGATTCCAAAACCTGGACCATCCTCACTTGTTTTCCTAGGCCATTGGCAGGGAACAGGATCGGAAGTGAAGTGGTCAATGTTTGAGCTATATGTAAAGATTTTATCCACTACACTGACCCCTAAATATATGATATTCTTGTCACTGACTATTTTCAAGCTACATTTTAACGATGGGCACGTAATTGTTAGTGGTTCATCATTAATTAATATTGTCAGCATGCATATAGTATTATAAGTTGATGTTTCTTGAGAATTTTTATAAGGTATTGATACTGAAAAATTGTTTTCTGCTTGTAAGTATGTGAAAAAAAGCATGTGCTCCTGCATATTTTGAAACACAAGTTTTGTAAAGTAAAGCACTTTGGTTTATATTTCACATTTTTAGATATTACTGTTAAGTAAATAACATGACAAGCACAGTGGTCTAGATTATACTTAAATCTCTGGAGGAAAGATTGTGATGAGGTGTAGAATTTTAAAATAGGCTTTTGAATATAGACTGTAGTTAGGACCCTGGTAGAAGTTAAGAAGAAATTGCTTCACTAAGCACCGTGATTCTAAGAATAAGAAATGTAGGGATTGCCAGCCAAGACATTGATGACCTCAGAGAAATATGAATAACACATTATTGCTCAAATTATACCAGTAGCCTAGTCCAGTAGGCACAGATTCAAAGTGAATTTGACATTCAGAGGCCAGATGGATTTCTTAAGCGTCACTTCTATGTTTTAAAGACCTTGTTAGCTCATTCTTAGAAGAAAACCAAAAGTTATTTCTTCCTAGAATGGTATAAAATTTTCTTCTTCCTAAGGCTTATCATTAATTGTGGCTCAATAAGACTAATAATACTAGGAGTGTTGAGCCTAGTTGAGTACCCTGGGACATTCCTGTTCTCCCAGCTAAGGTTTCCACTTGGGAAACCCGAAGGAGGCTGAGGTCATGATACAATTTCAGGACCACAAGTGCAAGCTGAGAAGCCTTTCCGGAAAACATGAAATCAGTACCTTGAACCATGATTGCCTTGATGACACCCCTGAAGAAACATAGAATCATTCTAAGAGGACAAGCAAAATCTAGAAATTCAGCTATTTGCTCAAGTGAAACCAACCACAGATAATTCCCTGATTTTATGCTATCCTGCTGATTGTGTATCTTGCATATTTTGAGTGTGATTTGTGCCGGTTGATATGAAGATTAAAGTCATGGAGAAATCTCTGCCGCTACCTATGTTAACTGTAAACCTCATTATCCTAAAGTTTTGGAAAACTGAAGTGAAGATTCTATCTCTACTACACTGAATAGTTCCCTGAGCAAACCAGATTATTGCATACTTGTACAGGACATGGTTTTTGCTATAATGCTTTTTGGTATAACAGGCACACCAATGAGCTTCTTCAACTAGATTTTATTTTTAGTGTGTTGTCAAGATACATATTGAAACAATTATGTGCACATATGTACATGTGTGTTCATGCAATCAAATGACTATTGCTTCTTGCTTAGTGAGTTGCTGCCATAATTTTCTCTGTCATTACCATTATCAAGTAACAATTTTCTGTCCCCTTTATTTGAAGTTAAAAGCTGGTATTGTTAGCCCCGCTTTCAAGATGAGGACAGGATGGCATTGTGACATAGTATATAAAGCTCCTTTCCATCTGATTTCTTTGCTAACGTGCCTGGAAAAGACAAAGGAGCCCAGGAGGAAACTCCGGACCCTTGGCTTCAGCTTAGTTTAGCCCTGGAAACTGCAGCCATACGGGGAGTAAGCCAGCTGATGGAAGAGTTTCTCTCCATCCCTTTCTCCCTGTATAACTCTTCCAACTAAATAATGTTTTAATATAAAAACATGAGAACACTGACTTATTCCTTCACACAAAATGCCTCCAACACATGTCCATTCATACTCCCTGGAGCTCTCCTATAAATTAGGATCTCACTTATAGATTAATAGATAATGTTTAGTAAGTATTATCATGAATCTATCTGAGACTTATAGGAGATATATTTTAGGGATAATAGAAAATACTTTGGATTAGCTCTAAAATATACTTTAAGTGATAAAAAGATAATGAAATATCGAATGACAATTTATCAAACTCCCCCCCCTTAGCTATATAGCTCTTAAATATTTGCCACCCACTCCCTACCCTCATTCACAGTAATTTAGGTTATTCATGCATTTAACCAATATGTATCTTGAGAAAAACCTACTTTGCACCAGTCAGTTTTAGGTCTATTAATACAGCAACAGCAAAGCAAATATAAGTCTTATCCAAATATAGAACAAAATGTGATTATTGAAATTGACTTTGTGATAGTGGCTGCTTTCTTCTTATATTTGGAAAACAGAAATACCAAGAGGTTTATCTCTTCCGATCTCACTCTAAAGCAAACCACATTCACACCTAGTCTGTGCGCAGGTCTATGGTGCAGTTAAAAGTGCAAGTGAAAAAAAGTGTATTTCCCAAAATATGGATTTTTCCAAGAACTTCTAGGACTCAGTCACCATAGCCTATTAATCCCTTACCAAGTCAGTATTGATTATGTTCCCTGATCCCTATGTGTTTTATGGCGTAAATCTTCAGAGATTAGTCATTTCCACTTGCCATTGCCATGGCTAGCAAGATGCAATGCACAGAACATTTCCCCAGCATGCCAGTTGGCAAAGGCACCAGGTTAGGTTTTGTTCAGGCAAACAGATTAGCCCTCTAAGGGTTAATTAGGAAGCCAGAGCCCCTTTCAAGGCCTGGAATTGTTTACTTCAATCGTTTTCATGTAAACTGCCATGTTTCACTTGGGTACTAATTGTGCCTGATGGACCCATTATTTTGTAATCAGAGCAGTTCCTTGGCTAGTTCTCTGGGGGTTAATTAAATGGATGAGGTAGTGCCCCGGATATTACCAGCCGACTGGACGACTTCAATTTCTCAACAGCCCGTATTGGAGAAAGTCCCGTTACTATGAACAGTCGGGTTTCTCAGCAGCAGTGGTGCCTTTTGCAGTTGGAGTTTATTTGGTTACTATACCAAGACAAGCCTGGCTGATCCATCCGTGCATTCCCGTCTGGCTTGGCCCTGTTTCCATTCAGAGAGGACTTGTGCCAGTGGACTCTGGAAACAACCTACGCATATAGGCAGCCCTGTTTACAGAAGATGATCCCTGCCCCTGGTTAAATGCGAGCACCTCATAGAAATGTCGGTGTGTTCAACCCAAGGGCACTTAAAGCTAGGCAAGCAACAATCCACCTGCAACACTCTGTGCTAGACACAGCCAGAGACCACAATGATTGGTAAGGTTCTTAGATATTTCTCTGATGAAGTTATGCCACTGCTGCTGCTCATGGAGTTTGGCCTTGCAATCATCAGCTGTTTTTCTTTGCTTTCTTTTTGCCCCATCACTGAATTTCTAGGTCAGTAGTCTGTGTGTAAAGTGATTGCATGTTATCTTTTTTATTATTATTATTTTATAAAAAGGCCACTGGGATTTAATAACCAAGACAGAGTACTGTGTAGTCAGGCATGAATGAGGACAACGATAAATTGCGGAATTCAAATATCCAAGCCCTCTGCTTGTGGGAAAATTGGGGAAGCAGCAAGCCAAGGACATCAGAATTTTTTCTGGGATACTTAGTCTCATATTCACAATAGCAATCATTATGAAGCAATTCTGTGGTATGTAGAAATGCCCGGAATATGATCATAGATAGCTGAAGGAACTTTCCCTCTTGTTCTCTTTGTCTCTTCTTGCTCTCCCTTTTGCAACTATTTTTTTTTTCTATCCGTAGCACATCTTTTAGAAACATTTTCAAACTTGGATGTGTGGTAACAATTTTTTCTCAAGTTACTCTTTGGTAAATGAATTAAACATGGGATATTTTTCAGCTCAAATCAATGCAAATGCCTTGAAAAAAGTTAGGACATTCACTACCTGCACAAAACAGATTGCGATATCTTGGTTTATGCTAGTTTGGATTTTCAGGTAATTAATTTTATCATCAGTTATCCTATGTATAGCAACTGGCACTTCAAAACTAAATTGAAAATACTTCGTTGACATGTAGATTTTTTTTTCTCTTTTGTATGCTCTATTCATTTTGGTATTATTATCTGTTGAGAATGTTTAAAAGGTTCGCTTAAATGAAACTGCTTCCTTAGAATCCAGTATAATATTCCTGCCCATATTCTGAGTCATACCTACACTAGCTGCATGCAAGTTTCTGTCACTCATTTTAAAAAATTCTGGATCAAATGACTTTGTGCATATCAAGGATGCCATGACACTCTATTGTCAAAGAAAGGCCGGCAACTCAGCTTCTGTTTTATACAGGACAGCATTCCTTGGAGTTTAAGGTGACAAAAATTTAACTCCAATAAACTCAAAGCACGTCATGGGTTCTCCCACTCCATACCACTGAGCAAAGTCTGCTGGCAACTCCAAGGTCTTTCTTAAAGCTGTAAATCTCAAGTCATATCTTGCTGGGTGGTTTTTGTGACTAGAAATAGAGTGTTGTACTAGACCTGGGTTGTTTGCAAATCACCAGAGCATCTTCATGTAAAGGACTTTGTTAAACATTGTGTGAACTATATGAACTCTTAACATTTAGTTATAAAGTGTGAGAAAGGTGATTAACCATGGAAAACAATACTGAGATAGAATAGAAACACAGAGTTATAACACTGGCAATATAACTCCTCTGAAACCTAGACAAATAGTGACCTCAAAGATTAAGCAAGAATATTTCCTGTAAATTATATCAATAGGCTTCCGAGAAAATTAAAGAAAGCTATGTAAACTTTTTTTTGAGAAATGGAATTTTGAGTACATAGTTCCTAAGAAGATAATTCATGTTTATATAACTGCAGATGGTTAACACAGAATGTCCTTCATTTCTTTCTCCCATGAAAACCTAGCAGAAACTCTAAAGCAAGCTTTATTATGTAAGTCCGTGATAGGGATGAAAATTTTTGAGAAAATACACTGAACTCCTAAACTTCACTCTTGCAAAGAACCCTGATCAGTGTCAAAGCTGCAAGACCATCCTACCAAAAAACACATTACAATTTCCTGGAGTTGAACTTAATCGTCTTCCTTTCATAAGTATATGGCTTCATGTAAATAGACCTAATACAAAAATCATTATACCTAAAAGAGATACAATGTTGAGTCTGACAGAAGCAAGCCCAGAAGGCCCTGACCACATTAGCCTCTGAGTAGCTCTTTTCCAGACATGTGTGCCAACGCCAGCAAGATACTCCTGAGCCATTTAAAAGAGCAGAACTTCGTAAGAAAGTACAGGGAAAATGAGTTTAGGACTTCCTGCTCATTCAGAATTCCTCTTCATTCATTTAGAATAAGACTGCAGGAATGTAAGAATATGTGCCAGTTTAAACATGAGAATAAATCACTAGGAAATGAAGGGGGAAATTAACATTTTGCCTTGGAATTTTTTTGTGAGTAAAGCATGCTTAGTTTCCAGAATTTTTTTTTTTTTATTAAAATCCAGCTTCCTCTGGAAAACCATATATCTTCTTGTAGTCTCTGTGTTCTGACTTGTTTTAATCAGGAAGGAAATTAAATTTTGGCATGACCCATGTGAAGGGTACTGGCATGTTCCAGGAGAAGAGAGAACATTTTCATCTACAGCATTGATTCACATGATTTCCTTTGGCATCAGACATGCAAAAAAAAAAAAAACAAAAATTCATCAAAGTACTGTTTGGATATAAAATAATAACATGTCTCTAAAATAATATAAAACCTAAATCTTAAATTTAGTATAAAAATCCTCCCAAATATTGAAAACATAAAATCCTCAGAAATCACTAAAAATATAATCATTTCTTGGTAATTATTTAGAATATGATAATTTCTACATATGTCTGGACATCCATGGGTAGCATAAATGCAAAGTTTTACTTTAATTTATAAATATATTTAATGCCTTTTATGGATTAGGGGATTCACTCATTCACCAAAGAAAAACAGACTTAAATTATTGTCCCTTACTTTGTTTTTGAGGTTCGGTAAAGGAGGGGTGATTTTAAAGCCTCTTTTTCCCTGAAAGGTTGTAGAACTCCAAACTTCATCGAGTAAATATAGCATATATTAATTTCATAGGATCCATATAATTTGTATTGTGATAGTTGAAGAAAAATAAAAAGATTGTATGTATTTAAGTCAGTTCAGCAAGGGTGTGGTGAGATCAAGGCAGGTTTTAGAAAATGCTGTCTCACTTAATCTATTGCTCATCTTTCTACGACCTTGTAGCTTCTAAGTAAAGCGTTAAAAATTAGCAAAACCAATCAAAATACAAAGTCATGAGGAAACACTAAGATGCAATCCCAATTCCTGATTAAACTGATTGAGACACAGGAATAGTAATCATGAGAAGTTCCTCTGGTGTCTATACATTTGTCTTCTTTATTTTTGACGCTTTTTCTTTTACTGCCTGGCAAGTAACCCAGTGACCCTTTAAGCCTGGGAATCTTGACTTCCACAAGTGTCTGCCCATCTCTCATAACAGAGTCACACCTCCATGTCTAGATCTTAGGCACAGCTCTGATCTGTTGACAAATCTGTGCCCAGGGGTTGCTTCTCTAAGCTGGAAAGAAACAGTTTCACCAAACCATTACGTGGATCAAACATTTTGCACATCTTCAGTGGGCAAGGTCCCCTTGAGGATGTCTCTCCATGGAGTGTGGTTGGGCAGATGTTATGAGCACTCACAGCATAGTGTACTGCAATTATCCTTTGGGGTGTGATCCACTTAGTCTTATGTAAGCCCTAATAGGACACTTTCAGTTCCATTTTCCTTATCTTTACAGTGGAGAATAACTCATTCATTCAACATATATTGATTGCCTGACATTTGGTGCAAAATCCTGATAGTACAGAAATGCATAGACTCTCAGCAACTGATATTAAACACAGATTGAATAATACCTGACCTTCTGCTTCTCCCATGATTATTGTTAATCAGATGTTTATTGTTTTATTATCTGTTCTGTGGGTAGCTATTGAAAATAATGATTAAAAAAAGGTTGCATTTCAAGTAGCAGCAGTTTCTGGTGTAGCCGAGAAAATGTAATTAGTTCTGATAATATAGAACAGCTTGGATTTTTTCGAGCATTTAACATTTACATCTTTACCTTTTCACAATTCTAGTACCCATGTGGGAGATCTGGAAGAAGCTCTGGGTTTCAGTCCAGCTAACTCCAGCTACCTAGACAGCAAATGAACCAGTGTTTGGAAGGTCTCTCTCTCCCTCCATTCCTTTCTTATTTTCTTCCTCTCTTTATCCCTCCCTCCTTCTTTCTCTGTAGCTCTGCCTTTCAAATAAAAACAAATAATTAGAAAAAAAAATTCCTATCCCATGTGTTTTGATATTTTTATCTCAGTTTTGCTTATTTCAAATACTTTCTTTTCTTTTGTCAAATTCATCACTGGCTCATGGATTACATTGTGGCATTTTTCCCAAGAGACTTTTGTGTTTCCTTTTTGTCACTCATGTGTTGGTTACTCACTGGCGCATTTTCTCATGGTGCTGTAATTTGTCGTTGATACTGTTGTAGTTGTTGTTGTTGTGGCTGTTCTCACTCATACCAGTTGTTGACCTTGTTTCATGGCTTCTCAATTATGGAAATGTATAGTGATGAAGTACTGGGTTCTAGCATCTACAGATGTGGGGATATAATGGAACATGCTTCCTTGCTTCCACATGAAAGGTGTACTACCAATGAAACTCTTGGACATGTATAGACAATAGGGTGCTGGACTGTCTGACATTGTCTGTGCCAACAATGTTGGGGTATACTTAAATAAGAGACTGAGAGAATTAGGATTCCTTATGAAGGATTACACCATTGTAGTAAAATGGGGGAAAATCTGTCACGGGTGGGAGTTTAGGGGGATTCCTAGCCTATACGAAATTGTACCACATAATTCAAAATAAAAATATATTAAAAAAAGAAAAGAATTCCAACCCAAGACTTGGCACAGTGGGTTGATTGTGAATATACCTGGTCTGCAGTAAACTATGATGTTCTGGGAAAGGACTCAGATTTTAGCATCATCAATTAAATTTAAAATCTTTAAATATAGTAGATTAAACTTCTTTATCATTATTTTTAAACATGGATAAAAAGTGCCATATATTAAATAGTTTGCAATTGAAAGTCTCTAGAAGCCACATGTTCACAATATCTGTTGCTTCTTAGCATTTCAGTATTGTCTCTTATCACTCTCTGCCTGGTAGCCTGAGATCTAGTCAGACTAAATGGAGCAGCAGTTCCCCAGTTTGCCATATTCCCTCTGGTCCTTTGCATGTATCATCCCTGTTAACTGAACTACTCTCTCTGCTTCTCTTCCCAGTTATTCTATTCTCTGATATGCAGTACAAATGTCACATATTGTATAACATTTACTCCATTAAAAATATTTCCAAACTCCAAGTTAAATAAGGTCCTTTGTGTGTGGCGCCTCTTGTGTCACATGTTTTCCCTTGCTTGGGGCTTATCACACACTTTGGCCAATCTATTGTTCTGTATTCCTCTCTGTTTTATAAATGTCAGGAGGACATGAAACAAACCTGTACTAGCTATTATCATAGCTGGTCAAAAATTAAGCGCATGACACACGTTCAACAGATGTCTGCTGAGTTGAATTTGGTATAGATGTTTATGTGTACCTGTTAGTAGCCATTATCCACATGTTGTAAGTCCAAATAACTTTCATATATTAACATTTGAACTATTGATCCTTTTCCTTTGAAGAAACCCGATCATGCCAAATTTCACGTATTTGAATGAATATTAGGTATTCTTATGTCCCCACTTAATAGATTCAGTTTTCTGAAGAAGTCCTTAGAGTTCCTTGGGATTTAACTTTTAATTGTGAGATCCAGCATGCCAGAAATGACTGGTTCTGTGTAGCCTTAAAGGCCATGATTTCTCAATTTCATCAATATCCATGCTGTAAGTTCATATGAGAAATTCGTGCTACCAAATATGGTATTTCAGCATCCTCTAAGTAAAGGCCACCCTAGCTGAATTGTGTTTTGTTTATTGATGGCACTGATGCCAGTTCTGGCATATCCATGAGACTTGATGTGCTGAACCACAAGTCCAGGAGCTGAGTTCTTCAGGTTCTTGGAAGCCCCCATACGCCCCACAGTGGATCCTGCCTCCTTTGAATGATGAGTGAACAATAAGCTTAGTGTTGCAGTGGAAATAATGTTGTTCAAATGATAGCCTAATAAACCACTCATTACTTCTAATTGCTGATATTAGCACTTTAAATTTCCATTCTCCAGGATTATTGTTGTTTTCATTAAGCATTTCTCAAAATTGCAATGCTCTCCTACTTTGTCAAAGATCAAGTTGTTGTAGGAATATATTTGCATGGTCTTTTTCACAATTCATAATTTTTATTGAATTCACTACAAAGAGCTCTGTGCTTCTTTAATGATTTAAAATTTAAATCTGGAATGCTAGCTGGGTTCAATTCACCCACTGCTGATTCGAAGCTCTTTAGCATATCAAAGTGATGAAAGCAGAGTTTGCACAGTGCATGAGACAATCCCAACTGTGAAGTGTGAGATAGGACACATGGAATTGGAAGTGGTACCTAGAGTGCCCAGGGTGATTGTGATCATGAATATTCTGTGCTCACTTTTATTGTTAGGTACAAGAAGCTCCAAACTTTTACTATGCAAACTCCGTGTTTCAAAGTCATGCTTATTCTCAAGCAGATTGTATATTCTGATTTTTTTTGTTTGTTTTTATAAGAGATAATTTTTGTATGCTTGGTCAAATCCCATCTAAATCTGTTAACTTTCTAAGTCCATCAAATTCCAGTAATAATGAATCATTGGGAAGAAAAAAGGGATGGAAAAAATATTCTTTGGAACGTTTTGAAGATCCCCTCATAGACTGTGAAAGGTTTGTGTTCTTATTTAATCTTTGAATTGATATCATCAATCCTATTTTATAAATTATATATTAAAGCTCATGAACAATTTTCCAATAGTTTTTGTGAAAGGATGTTCATCCAACTATGTCATGTGCAATTTTTGACCAAAGGCATGCACTATGATTAATGTAACATTCCTCTGTATTTGGACATTTATGTTGTCTCAGGTTGTTTTAAAGGCAGTTTTACAACTGCTGATACAAGGGCCTGAAACTTAACAGTGAAAGGATGTTTCAGCCTTGTGGAGGAAAATTCAAAGGTGCATGAACAACTAATAGCAATGTAATGACCTTTGATGGACCTTGATTCAAACACAATGTGAAAAAGAGTCAATCAGGAAAGTCTGATACTAACTGAAGGACACTCGATGACAACTATTAATCAAACTGTTAAATACACCTTGTAAATAGAATACTAGACTTTCTACATTGTCTATACATACAATGCCATGATACACTTAAATAGCAGAATGAGGCACTTGTGACTGAAGGACTATACTATGGTACTAAATGGGGGAAACAATCAGGGGAGAAGAATGGGGAGGGATGAAGGGCAGGTAGAAGGGAGAGTTCCTATACCTATAAAATCAAATAATGGAGAATAATTTAAAAAATTAAAATTAATTTATTGTTTAAGTATCATTGACATTTAAAGAGTCCTTGGAGATATGAATTGATTTATTGCAGATTGGGTTAAGTCCTGCCAGGATTATTTCAATCTGATATGGAGTAGATGGAATAAAATTAACTATGATATAATCACTGTTGAAGCTGGTATTTCATTATCCCATTCTTTGTATATGTTTGAAGTTATCTGTAAAGATAAGGTTGCTTTTTTTAAATTGGATAATAGCTAGAATGATATTTCCTAGTTTTTCTGAGTTCTGAGCAAGGAAGTAGTATTTATTTCCTATTATAATTAAGCCAATGCATTTGCATGATTTCAGTTCCAGTCTCTCATCCCCGGTCCCCTCACACTCAGCCACTACAGCAACTGCTTCATTCCTTGTACACGATACACAGTGCTACAGAAATTCTTGTCAGGTGAAAATTCTTCCTCACTGTGAAGTGAAAAGAAGTGGTCAGTTCTCTTGAGTGATGTGTGTATGTGTTGAAAGTGCATAGTCTGTGAGCTGAGAGTGCCATGGTTCTCTGAAATAGACCTTGCTAGAGCCTTGTTATCCCACTTCTTGCTGCAGTTTTATCATGCCTCTGAGAAGTGTTTTCCCTGGCAGACAGAAAGAAAATTTGAAAATGAGTGCCAGTTTCAAATGCCCAGGATACACATACTAACATTTCCACCTCTGCTTGGCAAAGCGGTGCTGCCCTGCAGAGTGTCTCATTAACACTGCAGGCTTGGCCCAGGCAGGGTGCCCCAATTTGTGTGTGTGTGTGTGTGCTATCTGGACATCGTATTTATTTGATCCATGAAATATATAGTCACGTTGTGTTATAACCCTAATATGTTCTTGTTTTCTATAGAAGTGTTTCCACTATTTCCTCTCCTTTCTGTTCTCTTTATGCCACTGAACCATATATCTGCTAAACCCAGTTCCACCGAGATCAGAAGTGCAATGTTTTGTTAATAACTCTTTTTCTCTCGTTATTATTTGGAATTGTCATTCACAGAATTGTTAACATTTATTAAGGGGAAGAAGGAAGAAAGGGGACAAAGAGAACATGTACCAGAAGGGGGAAGGCCGAGTAAGGAATATTAGACATTCATTGCAAAATCTGCTTGAAGGAAGTCCCTTATCATCTTGTGATTCTTGTAGGATTCTGAAACAGAGACAAAACACTGAAAAATAGATTAAAGATGTGAATTTTTTCACAAGGCACATGATAAAATTTAACATGTGGGGGAAATTTTTCCCTTTAATTTTATAGCTTTCTATCATGCCCTGTATAAGAGAATGCCAGGATTCAAGATGAAAGATAGTGGCCCTCAAATACCAGTTCCTTTTCCAGTGATTCTCTTCAAAAATTAATGAACATGTTATTTAAAATATGTTCACAACAGCCAGCCTAAAATGCACACATTCACAACCACCATGTACCAGTAGCTTTTTTATAGTTTCTAGCAAAACTTAAAATAGACTTTGTCAGTTTTACACATGTTGACATTTAGAAGTCAAGTAGATTGATTATTTTTTTGAAAGTACAGCAAAAGGGGGTAAGTTGTAGGTGGTGATAGTGGTAGAGATTAGTGAGTTTCAGGGATAAATTTTCTACCCTGGTTCATTTAAGAATAAGGAAATAGTTTAGAGCTTTAAACTGAAAACCCCTGAAAGAAAAGCAAGTATAAAGGATGTAGATTGTGAATCATTTGTGTCATCTCTTCTTTGGAACATCATTTGTACCAGTACTAAATTGGATGCTTTATAAATTCCATATAATTAAATCCTTGGAAGCATATTTACAGATTAAGTTTATTCTTCCCAGTTTATAGCCATGAAAAAGCAAAAGCTAAACCATCTTTTGTTACAAGCTGTTTGTATGGCTCCAAAGAAATTATTTAATTCTCTAGGCCTAAATTAACCATGACCAAAATAAAGTGGTCTGAGTAGAATTAATCTGAATTACCTTTTTTTTTTTCCAGTGGTTTTCTTTCTGCAGTCAATGGATTATACATCTTGACCACTCAGCACTCAGATTTTTGCAAATTTTAATGTTCAGATGGATTGAGAGTCTAAAATTTGAATGGCTTTGTATGCTAGCGAGGCTCTCCCTTTTCCCCCTCCTCTCCCCCTCTCTTCGTGCATGTGTGTCACACACACACATGCAGAATCCACTACAGCATGCATAACTACAGTTTTTTTGCTAAAGGAAGGGCAGTTGAGATGAGGATGTGTGTATAGATAACACAGGTAATGAATTGTTCCATTGATGCTGACACAGTGATGTAACAATCTAATCCTCTACCTGCAAGCTTGGACATCCCATATGGGAAACGGTTTCTGTCCTGGCTGCTTTATTTCCTGTTCCAGATCCCTGCTTATGGCCTGAGAAAGCAGTGGAGGATGGCACACTTTCCTGGGTCCCTGCACCCATGTGGGAGACCCAGAAGAAGATGCTGGCTCCCAGCTTTTAATTGGCTGAGCTCTGGGCATTACAGCCATTTAGGGAGCTAACCTGTGGATGGAAGATTTCTCTCTCTTCTCACTCTCTTTCTTCTTCATTTGCTCACTCTCTGTAATTCTGATTTCTCAAGTGAAATAAATGAACCTTTAAAAGGTGCGTTCACCACATTTGAACATTCCAAATGTGTTCTACCACTCCCTGTGGACTCACGGAGAAGTGCTAATTTTCAACAAGTGTAGAACTCTGGATCTGAGTCTTGGCTGGCTTCCTCCCAGCTCACAAAGCACATGTAAGAAAGTTCAGAAGAGACTAGATGCTAGCTAGCTGTGTTCAGTCATAGTTGGTCTTGAATGTCATCTGAAAATGCATTTTTTCAGTCAGAAATTAGGCTAACTTGTTGGTATTCCATTTTGTTTAGTAATATGAAGGAATGTAATATGTAGTTCAGTAATATGAAGGAATGTAATATGTAGTTCAGTAATATGTAATTCAGTAATATGAAGGAAATGGCAGTATCTAGGTTGTTGAAAGATTGTGTCTGATGAACCAGTGAGATTCAGCTTGATGAAGTCTTGTTTGTTTTAGACCCTCTCAGTGTGACTGTGCTGACACGCTGATGCCTGCAAGGACAGGGAATGGCCTGGAACTAATTCCTTTCTTACTACATATAGCTTAATGCCTCATATGCACTGAGTGGAACATGAAGAAAATAGAATTTTTATAGCAGAAAAACAAAACATGAATTTTGGATCCACCAACTCCTAGGTTCAAAAGGCTGGCTTTCCAATTAGACTGTCAGCTTCAGGAAATGTTAATTGAATTATTTGAATGGCAGCTTCCCTATCAGAAGAACAGAAATGATAAAAACTCCCCTGGAATGTTGCTAATGGTTTGGAGACAGTCTAGACAAGACCTTTCTGAATAGTAAGCATTTATTGTGCTTACACACAAGCAGTGTTTGAAAAGGGCAGCATGCAGTAAATGTTGGAATAATTAAAATAGTAAATAGCTTAATTAAAAGCCAGGCCACAATGGAGAAACTACCATAAGTCCATTGAGAAAGAAAGGTGTTTGTTATTTAAATTAAAAAACAAACAACAAAATTTGAAAATATTTCTTTATTTGTAAGGCGGAGTGATAGAGAAGCAAAGATAGGCATATAAAAATTTAGAATGATTTTTAAACAAAGAATGATAGCAAGGTCCCTTGTCCCTCAAAAACAGGAAACCTATAAGTAATCATTGAAAACCCTTAAGGAGTAGGGGAAAAGTTACACTGAATCGTGGCTACAGACTTGCAATGTGAAATCCAGATTTATTTTCAGAAGGGAAAGCTTCCAAAAACCTAAGATGCAGTGTTAAGAACAAATTCATAGTAATTTGCTTTCACTGTAAATACATCCATTGGTGAAATAGGCACAGAGTTGAAGAAATCACAGCATATATATTTTTAAAGATTTACTTAATTTAATTGGAAAGTCAGGCATACAGAGAGAAGGAAAGACAGAGAAGATCTTTCATCTGATGGTTCATCCCCAAGCAGCCCCAATGGCTGGAGCTGAGCCAATCCGAAGCCAGGAACTTCCTCCAGGTCTCTCATATGGGTGCAGAGTCCCAAGGCCTTGGGCCGACCTCAAATGCTTTCTCAGGCCACAAGCAGGGAGCTGAATGGGAAGCAGACCACAGAGATTAGAACCATATAATCATATGGGATCCTGGGCGTGCAAGGCAAGGACTTTAGCCACTACGCTATCACACTGGGCCTGAAAAAAGTCACAGTGTAATTCTAATAAAGCTGTGTTGTTAACATCCACAGGAAAAGATAGTAGGAAAGAAGCCAAAAGGTAGTTGGAAAGTTAAGGAGTGATTATTATACAATATGTGATTTATATTCTAAATGCAATGAATTGATTCTGAGTTTTGAAAAATCTTCCCAGACCACAACAAAACTGCTTCCCTTATCTCATGCCAATTAGTGTGTGAGCTTGGACTTGGCATATGTCTCCTAAAGATGCTTATTTTTACAATGTGTCAAGTGCAAAAATGAGAGAATGTTCAACACATTTGTAAGCATGGCAATGTATTCCAGTAAAATACATCAGATGCTGGGTGTGAGAAAGGTACTCTGCAAGGGGGAGAAAGCATAGCTGGACCTTCTCGTGAGTGCAACCCCACGATGCAGTGGCATTTGTGCCTATGAAAGAAAATAATTTAATTCAGTAATTAATTAAGGATAAAATTGTATTGGGTCAGATGGCTGATTAGCCTTCACTACAAGGGCTAACTACAAAAGCAGCAAAGATTCTTATCTTTTGCTTCCCTGTGGAAAACAGAAAATTCACCTAGACATACTTAGTGCCATCGTAAGAGATAACACTTTTTTCCTAGTCATTTATACTCACACAAATATGCCTTTAAACAATCATTCTTCAAAAACAATCTAGGTAGCATTTCTTCCAGTAAGCTTTATTTTTGCAAATTTTACTAATTCTAAACATAGTGCTGTTATAAGTTAGTATAAATATGTGATAATGTGTTTTCTTATATTTTCTCCAAGTAAAAATCTGGTTATCCTGGCACTTTATAAGCAGAACTTAAAAATAAATTGCATGAAGATGTTGAATTTTTTTGCCTTGTTAGCTTAATTTCTGCAAATTAAGAGAACAACATTTTCTTTGAGAGATGTTTCTAGAAAACCACACTTCCTGAATGTTGAGCTTGTAGAACCCTTCTTCCCATGCCCCACCTTTTCAAGTTGGTGTCTCCAGGCCCACCTCTTTCTCCAAAATTTCATAATACGTAGCCAAGAAGAATAGTTCACTTAGAAGTGGAAATTCAGAGGTGGTTTATTCAGAAGACAGCTAGGGGAAAAAATTCTGAGGTGCTAGAAATTGTGGTGTCTAAGGAACATCAATACAGAAAACAGAGAGGATTTTTATAATATTGCTGTGTTTTGTTAACATCTTTCATGATGCTTGAACAATGCATGAAAGAAATATGTTTTCCAAAACTTACTTATTGAGGGAGTTTTTCTTCTACATCAAAACTTCTACACTATGTGTATATGTTAAATCTTCCAAGCTGTACCTTTTAAACTTATAAATATGAACATGAGCACATCTCTACAATTCTCTTTAATATATGTTCCCAATACCCCAAACTCTTGATTTGCCACCTCTTCTTTCTCTCTTTAGAGGCTGCTTCTGGTCTTGTAGTGATTTTCATTTCCCCAGCCTTTAATGAACAGTTACTTAAATGAAGCATGATAAATATCCGTATAAGCATGGTCTGAAATGAAATCCATCAGAAGCATTAGGTTGCTTAGGCCAAAATGCCTCTCATCATCCTGGAATGGTAAATTCACAGGCTCATCTTTCAGGATTAGCTAAGAAACCCTGTTCATAAATGCTAACATGGAATTGTAGTTTTCCTGGTAGGTTAAGAACAAGGCTCTAAAAGTCCCCAAGGTTCAAATTCTAGAGCAGCTACTATTCTAGCGTATGTTATTTGGCAAAAGTTACTTTTTTTTAGCAAGTTTGTTTTTAAAGATTTATTTTATTTTGGAAAGTCAGATATAAAAAGAAGGAAAGACAGAGAGGAAGATCTTCTGTTCGCGAATTTACTCCCTAAGTGGCCTCAATGGCTGGAGCTGAACTAAGCCAACTGAAGCTGGGAGCCTCTTTTGGGTCTCACACACTGGTGCGGGTCCCAAGGCTTTGGGCCATCCTTGACTGCTTTCCCAGGCCTAGGGCAGGGGGTGGATGGGAAGCAGGGCCACCGGGACACAAACCAGTGCCCATATGGGATCCTGATGCGTGTGAGGACTTCAGCCACTAGGCTAACACAGTAGGCCCTGGCAAAAGTTATTTAACCCCTTTCCACCTTAGTTTCATCATATGAAAGGAAGATATTAATAAGCACTCGCACAGGATTGCGGTGACACTATAATTGTGTCAGTTTCTTGTAAAGAATTCAAAGCTAGCTGGAACCTGACATAGTAACTAAAGTAAAGGAGTTTCAAATGATTGACTTCACGATATTTTATGAATAATTGATAGAGCTGAAGAAAGTCACATTTGGGTGGTTATTATTTGAGTTCCTGAGTTCTACTTCATCCATTCACTCACTCAATGCTGACTAATGCCTTCTTGACAATTCTAGCATTATGCCAACAATTATACCACAAAGTTGAATAGGACAAATGAAAGAATTGACATGTTATGAAGAAAATAAGCATGCAGTAAACAAAATCTGGTGGGAAGATGCAAGGATACGAACAAAATAACGAAGGAAAAAATGGTACAAAATAACATAATAATGAAGCTTGTCCAGGGGCTATGGGAAGGCGTTCTAAAGAGATGAAAGATTAACTTGAGTTGCTGAAGGGTAAATTGGAGCCCATCTGACACACAAGCTTATCAAATCAATTCTAGGCCAAGTAAAATAGTAAGGAATACAGCCTGCCTGGGGGCTAAATTTTGAGTCAGGGCTCAGTGTGATTGTGCAGCATATTAAGCTGCCTTTTACAGTTCTAGCATCGTCTGTGACATCTCATATCAGAGTGCTGACCAAACCTAGCTGCTCCGTTTTTGGCCCCGTTTCATGATATGTACGTGCAGAGGCAGCATAGGATGCTTGAAGTGCTTGGAACGCTACGGCCCAGATGAGATACCAGAGTGGAATTCCAGGCTCCTGGCTTTGGCCTAGACTTGCCATGGTTATTTCAGTCATTTGTGTAGTGGACCACTTGGTAGACCCCCCTCTATTCCCTTATCTTTCTTTCTTTCACTAACTATTCTGACTTTTGAATGCATAAATCTTTTTTAAAAAATTTGAGACAAGGATGCAGGCACTGTCTGTGGTGAAAACATCTCATATGGGTGCCATTTCAAGTCCCATCTGCTCCACTTACAATCCACTTTTCTGCTAGTAGCTTTGGAAAGCAGCAGAACGTAGCCCAAGCATGTTCCCTTTACCCATTTGGGAAAACCAGAGGTAATTCCTGGCTCCTTGCTTTGAACTGGCTCAATTCCAGCTATTGTGGCCATTTGGGGAATCAACCAGCAAATGGAAGATCTCTCTCTCTCCCTTCCCCTTTCTTCCCCACTAGCTTTTCCAAACAAAGTAAGTCTTTAAAAATCACCTCATTTTAAAAAAAGTTGTGAGTGTTAAGTCAAGAACTGGCAAGCTCTTGTGTTTCAGCAGTAAACAGCAGTCAGGTAGACTCTGAGGGTCACCTAAGAGTAGAGATCTGTCAAAGATGGCTGATGTTTGCTGAATAATGAGTGTTTGTTTGGCTAGAGTCCTCTGCTGCCATAACCTCAGCAGAACCAAATTGTAATCAGGCAGTTACTAGATCTGTTTTCTTTCTTTATAATACACTTATATTTTCCTGCAGTAACACCATTGTAAAGGAGTGCTTGATCTTGAATCTTCAGAAACAGAAACTCATGCAGAGTAGGCAAAGGAGAGACATGGATGAATTACACACAGATATGATAAGATGTGTTCATGTGCCTTGATAAAATTGATGTAACATGTGCTCTCCTTTTCTCATTTAAAAACCATTTCATCATTAGAAGAAATCAATAACTGTGTATTTTCCAGTTTCAGTCTTCTTCATGATTTCTTGTACTGAGTTAGTGTTGCTGAACGACATCCCAGATTGCTTACTGGCATTGTGGTAGAACCCCTAATCTGGACCTGCTCTTCCAAGGCTCAGTGACATTGCAGTGGTTGAAGAAATTAGCATTTATTACAAAGTGCAGAGAAAGAAGCCAGGCAGCTATTGCTTAATTCCTGGGCTCCTTGAGGAATTGCGAGTGAAGACCATAAAATTGGGGGTGAGAGATGCGTAATCAGCTTGTGTCCAATTTTCTGGTTGGCCATTGGTGCATGTGACCTTAGATTGATTAGCCTGTGATGCCATACTCTTTAGGGAATTTATAATGGCCTTGTCAGCTCCAGTCTCCAGTTTGTCTGTAAGTTACATGAATCAGCAGTTACATTCTGCTAGGACCAGGGGTTTCCCTACCCAATTCACTGCAGGACAACACTGGCCATTCACATTCTTAACTATGGCAGAACCAAATGTCTCCTTGAGTCCATTGATAAGAACCTTGTAAAGTCTGTAGGATCATTCCCTTAAATCAGTGAATTCCATTTGATAAGGGGCAGGCAAGGACATTTTGTGCTAAGGAAGACCAACAACACGCTGGGTTCTGCTTTTATCTTATGAGGAATTCAGTTCAGTTAGTCATTATATTCTGTGACTGTAAATATTTGACTTCTCACGATTTTTGTGAATTTTCTTCAATTAATTTAATTTAAAAAGGCTTTGACTTTATTTTTGATTCCTGTGTATATTTGCACTTTTCCATCCATAATATTCAACCGTACTGCAATTGTAGAGTCATAGTCTTCCATTTAATCGGTGTATTTAAGAGTGTTCTTGCTTTTGTCTATGTTGTCACAGTCATTGCGCTAGTCTTTTTCTTAGCCTTTTCCCTTTTAATTGTTATGTTTGCATCTTTTTGACACTTTTGTAATAAAAAGGTTATTTTTGCTAAAAGGTAATTTCCTTTGTTAGTTAAAAATTCTGCCCCATAGAGTAATACTCTCTGAAGTAATACTCTACAGCCCTGGATTAATAGCTCCCACATCTAGTCTTCCAGGCAACCACGATTTCAAGAGGCAGAATGTAACAAAAAGTCTGGCTATGAAAGGAAAAGAATTTTCCCAATCATGGCACATCTCCAACCTATTCAGATTAATCTTTCCCAAAGCTGGCACAGTTCATGTATCCTGTGATGTCAATAAGAAGCAACAATGAATTAATTATTCTCAGATAAGAAAGTCCGGCTGAGAATAGCACATCATTTCTACATGATCCTTGTTTTCCCTTGCAAAAATTCCCTTCTCGCTTACAAAGGTTACCGCAAAACAAAATCATCCTGCCTAATGTCTGATTTTTTGGCTTATGTTATATTTTATATGTCATCAATAGGAAGTCTTGTGGGTCTCATTTAAATTTTTAACTCTTTCTAAGCATTCTGTATGGAGGCCTCCTGTTTCAAAGCTCTTCACTGAATAAATAAACTGTCTATCTCTGGCACTGTTCCAACAGTAATTAATTTATAAAATTGAAGGATGGGTATTGAATGACCATATGACTACCTCATCAGATAATATTATAATTGCATTTTCTCTATATGTGCCATTTAGTTTCTGCTTTTCCCATTTCTTCCATACTTAATAAGGAATTCAAAGAAAGAGGATATACAAAATGTACTAATTTTAAACTTTTGTGTTCTTCTAGACCTTCCAACTAGTAATATAGCAGTACATCTCCAACCCCCTACCATGATGTCAGCTGTGTTTGTCAAAAGATGGATATCACTTCTGTTCTAATGCTGAAAGTCATTATTAGAATTTACAATATAATGTTGCACCTGAAATATGTGTAATTATCAAGGGGAAAATCAACAAGATAATTAAAGTAAATGCTTCAACCGAAGACAGACCTGTGTAACATTTATCAATTTTGTGAATATGTAATGGATAATAGCATTGTGGCTAATTACAAAATTATGTTCAATTTGACCAAAAGTCTAGCATTTCAGTTCACAGTTAATAACACTAGGCTCTCTTATATACTCTAGCATACACGAAACTACTATTATAATTTTGAGGCACTCATATTGAAACTGTGAAAGGCCTTCATAAATGAGACACTGCCCTTGAACATATTTGCTGAAATGTTTTAAGAAAGGTATTGATACTCACAGTAGAATACAGATTCTGAATTCAATGAAATTTCACTTAAAATATGTCTTACAAGAAAATGTATAGCTTTATCCATTTTTGGCTGTATAAGTCCCATTGAAGTATAAATCCTGAAACACAAAAAGAATACGTATCAAAAAGTAGCAGTTGACTGACAAAAGAGATAAGAAAGTACAAGGGACTCTGGACTATTGTGCCAAAAGACACTAAGGGTGGAATTTTCTAGAATGTTGGGGTGCTACACAGTCTTACTTTAAAAATATTTCGGTATCAAAACTGGCACATTAGTTAAGGTGCTGCATTGATGTTAGCTCTGTAGTCTGTGAAGGTTTGGGAGTCAGGAAAGACTATAGTCATAGATATTCCATATCCACATGGTGCTCATTGCTGGCTGCTTCACTAAAATCTACAACTCACAAGAAATCTCTAACAGACACACCTGAAATGACAGCAGCCCAACCAGTAAGAGGAAACAGAAGAGACTCTAACGAAGAGAAGAAAGCAATTGTTAGTTTAAATTATTCACTTTTGGTAATTTTAAGAGTAAAATGACAGGTCACCAGCTGTCATCCCTGAAAAGTTAATCTGAACAATAAATCCTTGCTCTTCCAGCCAGAACAGGGAAAATTGTCCTAGTTTATTCTGCAGCCAAGATAGACAATGTTTGTTTTTTTTTTTAGGTTATCTTGCAAAGCCTTACTGCTCAAGTATCACACATAAGGATTCCTGAGTTCTTTGTGAGTTGCTGAAATTCTGGGCTACTGGGACACAAAGAAAATTTTCTGATCTAGAATATAAAATCTCCAACTAACTGGCTAGAATATATACATTTTGGAAAATTGACAAGAAAATGTTCCCTGGCAAGAGAGCTAAAAAGAATGGGCTTCTGGGGAAACATTCTAACTAGGAATGAGATCCCAAAACAGAATTTCCTAAAGAAAGAAAATGAATAATCAGCTTTCTTCTGCCCTTCCCAGTTGCCCCTCTCGGCCTGTTCAACAACTGGCAAAAGACCTGTGTTGTTCTGAGGTGTGCACTGGGATACAGAGCAGCAGCTGGTGTGCAGGCAGCTGAATGCCTGAGCAAGCCCTGGCCCTGGGAAACAAACACCTCACAGGCTTGGGGTAGAGCAGAGGGGGAGCTACAGCCCATTCACTTAGGAGCAGCCTCATAAGACTGTGAGAGAGTCCTAGACCTCCAGGGCAAATCAAGCTCCATCACTGCATCTCAGAGCAGCAAAGCTTACAGAAATTCATGAAAATACACAGCCCTTCATTAGAGAAAGAACCCAGAGAGAAGTGATAGACGAAGGAGCAGGGAAGGTTGAAAGTCATCACGTGCTGAACAAATATCTTTCAAGGAGACTACACGCACATGACTTCAGTCAAATTCATACCAAATGCTAAGTCACTGAACTCAGCAAAAGCCCCTGCTGTATCACTAATGAACTCAGCAGATGATTGCAATCTTTAAAAAATATGTCTTGAGGGGCCCAGCATGGTAACTTGTGGGTAAAGTCCTTGCCTTGAATGTGCCAGGATTCCATACGGGTGCCGGTTCTAATCCCAGCAGCCTCACTTCCCATCCGGCTTTCTGCTTGTGGCGTGGGAAAGCAGTAGAGGATGGCCCAAGGGTTTGGGACCCTGTACCAACATGGAAGACCCGGAAGAAGCTCCTGGCTTCGGCTTTGGCTCAACACATCTCCAACTGATGTGTCTCTCCTCCTCTCTTTATACCTGATTTTCCAATAAAAGATAAATCTTAAATGCAAATATGTACATATACCTAATATATGTCTTGTATTTTGTAGCAGATATGCATCCATTAAGAGCAATATTAATCCTAAGCAGAATAAAAAAATATTTTAAAAGCTTCCAAGCAATTATTGTACGTTTTCTTACCATGAAAATAGTAATCTATCCATCCTCAAAGTATAAAAACCAAGGAAAAAAATCATTTCAAGTTCAAAATCTCTAACGGGCATGTTGGTGAATTTACTTTCTGGAAAGATTTTTAGACCAAATCATGGCAGTATATCTTACTGCTGCGGTGCCTCCCCCTACCAACAATGAGGATGTTAATGCCCTAATTTCAGTAGGGCTGAAGGTCAAGGCAAAGCGGATCAGAAAACCACTAATGTAAGGTCATCCCCACAGAATGTCCTCAGCTTCACCCGTGTGCTCCCGTTTCAGAATGCAGCACTCATTCTTGCTGCACCCCCAACTTTGCCCCCAAAGGATGTGCTAACAAATCTATGATAACTTGTGAAAGGAATTCATGAACAGCTATTTAGTGCAACACACTGTTCTCTACCCAGGGGAACTGTACAAAGGGAATGAAAGACATAAGTCACATATACGACTAACAGAATTTGAATATCTAAAGTGATCATGAGCGCAAATGCAGAATGGCATAAGCTTTGTATTATTAGCTGCAGCAGCACTGGCTCTTATACTATGTTTTCTCATCTTCGAGGTATTTCTCATCTCAATGAGCTGTAGAAACTATATTGGGAAAAATTATCAGAGAAAAGATGAGGCTCATCAGAATCCTCTCAGAAAACTTTCAGGCTCAAATGTATTTCCTACACTAGGGAAGGCAGAGGCCTGGTAGAAAACTGAGTTCTAAAATTATATTCCTTTGCCATGCACAGTTCCCCTGGTGTGGCTCCACTGATTGGTTAAGATTCAGACAAACCAAAGTCATACTTTCAGGAGGCAGCGTTATCCTTGTTACGTCAAAGAAATGTGAAGAGTGCTTCTGGCTGGATCTCTATACCAACGTGTGCTCACTAGTGGGTGAGAAGCTCCCAGTGTAGGAATCCAGTTTTTCATTAGCTATATCTGTGTCCTTGGGTAGACTGCCTCATGACTGTGGATCTCACTGATTTCATCTTTGAAAGTGGCTGAGAAACTCCATCCTGCCTACTTCATCGACCTCATTTCAACATTGAACGATTCTCCCCAAAGACAATGAGAGAAAGGAGGGATTTCAGGTGCCAGTTTCTTCCTAAGCAATAAGTGCATCCACCAAAGGCTGGAAAGCCTGCACCCAGAGGGCATGAGAGGTTGGCTCTGTGAGTCCTGTTTATCATTGACAAGGGCGGCATTTCCTTCCATGTACCCAGCAGGAACCCTTCTACGACCAACGTGGCCACTGCCCTGCCAACTGCAGCACGGCTGGGTGATGACAGAGTGGGCAATGTGTATGCTCTCCTAGTAGAAATTGAGCAACGATTGCTGCCTCGAACAAAGTACCAAGATAAAACAGCAGCCACCTGAACCTAGATGTTTATCATGTCACATATATACATAGCATATGTATATTATATATATTTTATGTATATTACAAATATTCTTTATGTATACAAAGAACTGCATAAGGCTCTATGTGGAATTGTGAATGCATATAAACTGCTTTCTGACAGCATAGCAAAGCAATCTGTTTCCACAGACCAGTCCTGTCTTCATCCCCCGTCCTCCCCTCCCAGCTCTGCAGTTTTTCTCTGCTCTCTTCATTCCAGTGAGGCTTTTTTTTTTCTCTTGTCATCATTTTGAGTCAGCAGCCTGCTGGTAACAAAGGTACCCAGCTGTTCTCTGAGCCTTAATCTCCAAACAACTTTTAATAGGTACTGCCTGCCTTCTACACAGTTGGCTGTTACAATAACACACCAGATTGAAGGTATTTTAAGGAGGTTTCGGGGGATTGGAGTGAAGTGCGGTTTTGCCCAACAGTTTAAGAATAGAATCACTAATATCTCTCTATAATGATTTGTTTTCCTTTGATAGATGAGTGCATGTTGTGGACAGCTTGCTGTTCAAAAGGAGTTGTCAGAGTCCTCCCAGATGTGTTCAATCAACCCTGGAGAAACAATAAGCACAGCTAGTATAGACAGACCGTGTTTGTCTCCACTAATCTTAATCAAACAACAGTGCTGCACTGGAGATGCTCCCATTTGACGGAGGAGAATACTGAGCTATTTAGCCAAGTAACAAAGGTCATACAGCCAATGAATTTCAGACCCCAGGGTCCTCCTAAATCACCATCCAAATCCATGGACAATCAAGAAATGTGAGGCCAAGGATTTATTTGATTTAGTCATTATGCAGTGTGAACATGTAGCAGGATATAATACGTGCCATATGTATGCACAACTGTCAAATAAAATAAAATTATGAAGTATCAAAAATCCCTCAGCTAGTCCATTATTCTACTTGAGTGGGTGGAAGCATAGAAACTTCTTGGTTTGTGTTAAACATAACAAACAAAGCGCAACATGGTGGATGCTCCCATTTTGTTTAGTGTTTATCTTGCAAACCTAACACAAGCCCATGAGTGCTAATGTGAATTTATCTGAGAAAGCATATGCTCTATATAATCTCTCTCAACCTCCAGAAAGTTACTGCTTCTTCCATTTCAAGGCCCCATTTATATCCAAGCACTAAGTTGCATATGAAGAGGATGGGGCATAAGAATACAAATCCTCTGTAAGCCAGACTTTGTTATTAAAATCGGTATGATAGTTGGAAAAGTATGAATGTGATGCATGGTATAATGTCTGATTAAATGTATGGGTCAAACCTTAATTCTCAGGAATCTATTCCCATCTCTGTGTATGTAAGCATGTGTATGTGTGTTGTCTCCCTGAGTAGCTAAGAACTTTGGCAAAGGTGTACAGGTAATACAGAATGCAGAATTTATGCTAATCAGGAAAGGAGACTAGGCTAAAGCATAGCTTTGTGTCCACTAAGAAGGTAGTGTTTACTAAGCAAATTAACAGGGTAAAGAATTTGCAATGGAATATTTAAGCTACTTACCAGAATAAATTGCTTTCAAGCATCCATTCACATGCAAATGATTGAGATAATAATGAACATTCTTTACTCTTTCATAGAAGCCTGCTCCCTGAGGACATATACAAGGTGTAGCTTTATTATATGACTATTGTAAAAATTTCTTTTTTTTTCCATCAGTCAGACATTTCTCCCTCTTACCCCCAAACCCAAATAGAATATTTGTGTTCTACCCAGAAATGTGCATTGAGAACATCCTCTGCACCAGGCGCTGTATGAGACACTGGAAATCCAAAGACATATATAGAGTGATCTGTCCATTAACATTTAATTCTATTCTATCCTCTTTGGAGCTCACAAGTTTTTCATGAATAAATGTTTAAGAAGAAGATTAAAATCCCACAGGCAGCATTGGAGTTGGGGAGGGGGAGGTTGAAAGAATCAGAAGGTATCTAATGTCCTTTGAATAACACAACTTCAGATTAATTTTTCTGTATACAGTCTATCATGTAATTATTAGCAATAGTAAACAATATGGAAGTGACTATGATTGCCCATGATTGGAAGTGCAATTTAACACAAGGGAGATCCATTGCTATGGTTTGAGCTTCTCCTTTGGCGCTTCATGTGTTGGTGTTTAACCCCTGTTCTGAGGTATTAAGAAGATGAAAACTTTATGTATTATGTTTAAGGTTGGAGGGCCTTTGAGAGGTAGCTAGTATTGGATAAAGTCATTAGCACGTAATCCTGGGAAATGTGTACAAGGAAGAGAAGCCACAGAATACAGACCTGTATGCACACCCTCTCCTTTGCTGTGTCATGCTTGGTACCACTCTGTAACTGTCCCAAGAAAAGCATCACCAGCAGGTGTGGCTCCTCAGACTTGGATCTCCAGGACTGTGAGCCCAAACAAACCTGTTCATTCAGACTTTCTAGTCTATGATACTGCTTTCAGAAAAAGAAAATGTATTATTATAGTCAGTATCCATTGAAAAAAATGCATTTATTTCTACCTGTGGATGGCAGATGAACAGAGGAGAGAGAGAAAGAGAAAGGAAGATCTTCTATTCACTGGTTCACTCTCAGAATGACTGCCATGGCAAGGTGTAGGCCAAGCTGAAGTCAGGAGGCAGCAGTTCCACCCCTATCCCAAATAAGTGGCAATGTCCCAAATGCTTCAGCTGTCTACTGCTGCCCTCTCAGGCATGCCCTGAGGAAGCTAGATGGGAAGTGGAGCAGCTGGAATGCAGATAATCATTCTGAGTTTGGATGCTTGCAGTGTGATGGACAGCTAACCCATTATTCCTCTATACCAGCCCCAAATCCACTAACTTTTAAGGAAAAATACATCAAGGGCTTGATTTCAACAACAGCAGTGTGTCTTCTAGTCAATAACTTTGAAAGAAAATTCTGCACAGAATTTTCCAACAATCAAAATCCTTTGAGAACCCAACTTGTTTTTTCTTGCACACATTTTTATTTTAAGATTTATTTATCTTTATGGGAAAGGCAGATTTACTGAGAGGAGAGCCAGAGAGGAAGATCTCTCCAATAGTTCGCTCCCCAAATGACTGCAATGGCTGGAGCTGAACAGAGTGGCCTGGACATGAACTGTTGCCAGTATGGAATCCTGACACTTGCAGCAGGAGAATTTGCCAATTGAACCATCACACCAGGTCCTCTTGCATGTGTTGGTCCTTAGTGAAAGGCTTTCGTATGCACTGACTTCATCTATCTGATTGTTTCACGCATGAACTCTGATATTACCAATACTCTTTCTTCTCACATGGCATGTCAGGTCTGTCTTAATATCCATGATGAATTTCACTTCTTACCTTCATTTCCACACCTTGGACATATCGTTGTTCCTGTGAAGGAATGCCAAGAGCATTCAGAAATTCTTGGTTTCTTTGCCCCAGCAGCACTTTAAGATTGCAGACATACTGAAACGTGTAATGTTTCTCATCTAACACTAGGTCAAATAACCAACAGCACCTTGCATGATTTGGTTCATAGCAATGACCTGTCTAGTGAGATTCTCCCCATGCTGCTCAGGAGGTTTTCCTTGAGGTTTCTCACTGTGTGAAGCATGCCTCCGCAGACTTCAGGCTAACTTCTGTAGGAGCTCAACTTCTACATGTCACCGTAGCTGCTGCCTTATTTCCTTCAGCTCTTTTGCTTCCATGTCATTTCACATTGAGGCCTCCGTTAACCACCCTTTTACAGTTGTAACCCACTGATTCTCCAGCACTTACTTCTTTGGTTTACTTTTTTTTTTTAAAGATTTATTTATTTTAATTGGAAAGTCAGATATACAGAAAGGAGGAGAGACAGAGAGGAAGATCTTCCATCTGATGGGTCAATCCCCAAGAGATCGCAATGGCTGGAGCTGAGCCAATCCAAAGTCAGGAGCCAGGAGCTCTTCTGGATCTCCCACATGGATGCAGGGTCCCAAGCCTTGGGCCATCCTCAACTGCTTTCCCAGGCCACAAGCAGGGAGCTGGATGGGAAGTGGGGCTGCTGGGATTAGAACAGGTGCCCATATGAGATCCTGCCACATGCCAGCAAGGACTTTAACCACTACACTATTGCACTGGGCCCTCTCTGGTTTACTTTTTTCCTTCCATCTACCACTATGTGACAGACTAATTATTTTGCTTAATTAATTTTCCCTCCCCCTACATGTGCAGGTATTTTGTCTCTTTTTCACTGTCATATTTCTAGTTTCAGGCCACCTACATATATCAGGAATTCATGAAAATTGTGCATAATTAACCAATCTGAATTCAGGTTTTTCCCACAAACCATGTTGTACATGTCATGGATTTGGGTGGTGATAAGGATGTAATTTCCTGTGCAAACAAAGCAAGGCTGTATCCCACTGCTTTATCTCCCATATTTTTCAGGGAAGGATGTGAGTGGGTTATGTTTAAGATATAAGTATTTATATAACTTCACAGTGTCATTTCGACTCTGTTTATTGCTTTTGCATGTTTTATATTTCCTACATCATTATAATACCAGTCCCTATTCCTTTTTGTTGCCATTAGTTCCATCCATCCATATTGTTTGAAATATATGGTAGGAATAGAGCATGTTAGATTTTGTCTTATATGAAGTTCATTAGCTTCTGGGAAAATGACTGACTCAGTCACTCAAACTGAAGAAATGGTGCATAACCGCCACATCATTGTGCTAGCAGGACTTGGAGCAGCCATTCAGTATTTGTTATTAGCAAGGCAGTGCTTCTTGGGGCTTTCATTATTTGCCATTTCTAGATCATGTTTTGCATTTGTGATTGCCAGTTAATTAGCTCAGAAATCAGGGAGGTGCCTCTGAACCCTTCTGTTTAACATTGGTAGTGCAACAGGTTTTATATATATATATATATATATATATATCAGGATTTGTAAAGCTTTCTCTGAGATAATTACATCAATGTTGGGGAGTCTGTTAGTTTAGCATGTGTTACATATTATTCAATATATAAATATCCAATGTTTAGTTAGCCATTATTCAACACAATTTATAATAAAAGGAAATCAGATAAAGAAAATACGTGCTTTATATTTTAAATATCGGATCTGAGAAATCTCCCCACCCACAAAAGGTGTTTTGTGATATTCAAGTTTCTATTGAACATGAGTAGATGTGTCCAAGTGCTCACCGAGCACTACTGGTTTCCCCCATAATGTTTGGATTAACTTGAAATCTCCCCCAAAACCAGAGACAGCCTGAAGTTAACAGGCTCTTACACTCTGAGTATCTTTTCCATGGGGTCCAGTTTTCCTTCTGTCTCCTTATCTTTTTTGGCATTGCATCATCCTTTCTGATTTCATGGGATCCCGGAATCATTTTCTCATGTTCATCACTTGAGGTTTGTCCTCTCTCTCAATAGGAACCTCACTGTTTCTCTAGGGACCATAGGACCATTGTGCACTTAAGCTTGCTCTGGGACCTACAACTTGGATCTGTGCAATAGGAAATGTTCTCAAAGGCATATGGTTGCAATTTAATAATTAATGCTAAGGAATATCATTTGTCAAGCAAGTTGTCCATGCTGGGAGTGGCACAAAAAACTTTCCGTATATTCTTGTATTTACCGTTCTCAACACTTTATAAAATTAATCCTTAATCTCTAAACTAGCTAACAATTCTCATTAGCCAATGTTGAAATTGATGTGAAACCTATATATAGAGTGTATTTGGGGATAAAATGTTTAAAACTTTTTGAAATAGAAGAAATTTCTTCTTTCCATAAGTAAATAACCCCGGAAAAGGCATACAAGAAACAATTCTAATAGCCATTTACCAATTTTGATTATATTTCTCATTCTCCAAATGTGCTTAGTGAATTCATCTGTTAATGTTGCCTGCCCTGACACCATCTCACTCACGTTATTTATGGGCTTGCTCTCTTATGTATTAGTAATGTGGTTCCCATCAGAACTTTTTTTCCAGCTGACACTGAGTGTTGCACTCTCTCACCAGCCTCTCGGTTGTGAAGTAATTGAACCATCTCTTCTGCCAACCAGACCAACAAGGACTGGGTTGTCCTTCGTCATTGTGTCTTCAGCATAGTTCTAAAGAGGACCTTGCCTGCTTTTAATTTACACTTTATTGTTTCTCAATACGTTGGCCACAGCTCAAAGGCTGTACTTGGATCCTGTCCTTAAGAAATGATAGTCGGTCTGATCCTGCGTTTTCAAATTAGTCTCCAGTCATAGCTATGCACACCAAAGTTTGAAATTCACTGTTTTGGGTGAAAATGTGTCTTATTGCCTTTTAAAAGGACCTTATTTTTGGATTTTTACATCTCATCAAACAAAATATGAATTAAACAGATTTCTCCACAGGGGAAAAGATGCAATGCTAGAGATTTTCTGCATAGAGAGACTTTTTTATACTCATTCTCATCTAAGCCAGCTCATCCTATTTCTGAAAGCTGCTGTAAGCATCCCTAGTAAGCACCTATTAAGCAGTTGTCTTTGCAGTGTTTGATGGTTGCTTTGGGGCCTGCTGCACTAGGATTAAATTGGTCCCATAGGCTCAAAAGAGGTAAATTTTGGATGGTTACAAATATGTGTTTGTGAGTGTGTGTGTGTCTGTATACTGACACAGGCATTAACTTTACATATGTATACATGATGTGCAGATGTTACTTTCGATAATATGTAGGATCTTCTGTGAATGTTACACATATGTATTTTATCTGAGCAAATATATTATATAAAAACCCAAACCCTCCTTCCAACATTTATAGTCTAGGTGTCCATAATATTCTGTCTTCTTATGGAATGGCTCTGTTTTCATGTAAGGCACAATAGTCTGAAGAAGACAAAGAGGAAAAAGAGAATGGATGAAGCATAAATATCGTGAGGCTGCATCATGCCATCCTGATTGTTCAAAGGCTATGATAGGAGCTTCTTCACCCACACATTCTGATTCTGTTCACTGCTGCTTATCAGTGGAAAAGAATCATTCTCAATACAAGCACTCAAGGGAATCAGTGACAAAAACTCACAAATCACATAGATGATGTAAACAGCTTGGGGAGGAAAGAAAATAAATATCATGTTCTTCTCTGAATGCCAAGTACTTAGCACAATGTCAACAGGCAGATGGTCACCAAATAGCAGTTACATAAGTAAATGGTCAAAAGGTCTTTGCTTCTGGATAATTTTGTGGCTTCGCTTTAATGTGGATAATATTTACATTTTCTCTATAGTTCTTAAGTTCTAACCTGCACATAAATCGTGCTCAGTCTTGGATGTATTGGGTAATTGTTTATAGTCCTGAATTCTTTTTTTTTTTTTTGTCTTCTGTCTTATTTTACTTTTTTCATGTTCTCATCACTTTTTAAAATCATTGCATTTTTTGTATTTGAAAGACAGATTTGAGAGAGAGATATCTTTTATTTGCTGGTTTACTCTCCATTCAATCACAATGGCTGGTTCCGCACTGACTTAGATCCAAGAGTAATGAACTTCTGGGTCTCTCCAGTATGGATGCAGGTTCCCAGGGACTTCTTCCGGTCTCTCCTATATGGATGCAGGTTCCTAGGGACTTGAAGTATCTTCTATTGCTTTCCCAGGCCATAAGCAGGAAGCTGAAATAAAAATAGAGGTGCCAGGACTCAAGCTGGCAATAAGGGAAGGGGCTAAGCCTGATGTACCACTGCACTGGTCCTAGTAGCTGATTTCTTAATCTGAGAGAATCATTACTGATTAATGTCTCATCCATATTTGAAAAGTTTCTCAAGGACAGGGATAGAATGATGACTCTTATCTACTGTAACTGCACAATATGCTTGCCAATGTTTTAAGTACTTTTTATACATGCTCACATATAATCTTGGTACAAATTTTTTCTAACTTAACGGATGAGAGAGTACCAGAAATCAAAGACTGAATAACTTGCCCAAGATCACATAATTGGAATCGTGATGTAACACAGGTTGTCTAACTCCACCCATAGGACTAGCTAACTGTTTCACAGACCTTCTTCCCTCGCTACTATCTGTCTCAGCTCTTTACACATAGAAGATAAAGTAATTTTGTTGATTATGTGTAGCTCAATAAACCAGAGCAAACACCGGGTTATTAGTATTCTGGGCATTCTTAAACAATTATTTGTGTCACATTTCTCTCTAAATGGTATAGTAAGTAAGTTGTTTCCTGGAGCCGAATTCCTCGATCTGAGCCCTTACATCAGCACTCTTTAGGTCTGGTCAAGTTAACTTCTGTGCATCTCACTTGTCCTATCTGTGGACATGCCTAGTGTAGAGCATGTAGGAGATGCCTGATGTAGGATGTGTGCCAGTTTCTGAAAAAAAAAATACTTTGGCATGGAGTAATGTAGGTGAACTCCTCTCTAGAAACCTTATTACCAATTTCAGGAGGAAAACTCTATTATTAAATGACTTTTGTCTGCTCAATAATGTCTTGTAATGCAACAACTAAGAGTCTAACTTTCTATTAGGTAAACAAGACTGATAGGGGGTTGCCTTTATGCAACCATAAGCCTCCTATGGAAGATGGACAACTAAAGTAGCTACTATATAATATGAACAGTTGCATGCTGAATTTGGGACAAGTGATCAACACATTCTAGTCCAGGTGCAAAAAGCCTTGAACGCTGAGATCTGCAAAGAGATTTTAGATTAAGTCTGGCATAATCATAATGGTCTGAGGCAGGTAAAACTCTCAGTAAAGTAAATGAAGGAGTCCAATATCAGAGACTTAGAGTCAGGAACGGGCTGAGGATGAGTAAAGTTGTAATAACCTGAAGAAGGTAGTGCAGTTGAGAAAATGGAAAGGTGCAGAGGCTCCTCAAAGAAGGTTTCTTGACCGAAAATAATATTTAATGGCTTTCTTAAGGACTTCTAGGTAGCCAGTTATAGAGGTATACCCAGAATACAGTTTCCTAAGTTAGGGTTTCCATGGTAAGACGCAGTCATCAAATGCATTCCCACTGTTGTGTGATTCCCCAAATGTGGCCCCAGGACCATCCAGGAACTAATTAGAAATTATATTTGTGAGCCACACCCAATGAAGTGTAAGTTCAAGTTGCATATCAACTAGTGATGCTGATACCAATAGTGTTGGAGAGCTAGTGTTCTTATTCACTCATTCGGTGTGTATTTACACAGGCCTTATCATGTCCTGGGTGAATACCTCTGAAAACAGGCTATCTGGATGCCCTTAAGGAGCTGACAGTCTAGTGGGAGGACACAGACATCAAACAACATGTAAATGATTTAAAAAAAAAAAAACCCAGAAGCTGAAAGTACATGAGCACATTTAACAGGATGTGAACTGGTCAGAGCTAGAAGGAACCATTTTCTGAATGTGTGATATTTAGGACAAATCCTGAAGCATGAGCAGTAGTTTCCATGATAAAAGTGTTCAAGCTGTAGAGGTACAAAGAAGAGTCTTGGGATAATAAGGGAGAGCACCAGGAGGCTTGATGAGGGTGAAGCGTTCTTTGGGACCCCATCAATCCTGCAGGCTTGTTGGCCTCGTCACACACAAATTGGAGAACTATTGAAGGAGTTTGAAGGCAAAAGCAGCTGGTTGAATGTTGCATTTTGAAAGACTGCTTTGATGTTATTTGTGTAGATTATTTTTAATACATCTGTAATCTCCGTGGTTTTAAATTCATCCATCCTCAATTGTGGCCCTGAGAGCCTCAGAAGTCTTCAGTTTGTCAGGCTTTTGCTTTATGGGTGGGAAGCCCAGCCCCAATACCTTCCTTCAAATCTGTGCTTTCTGACCTTACATTTCTCCTGGCTAGTTCAAAAGCAGTTATTAGAGTTTGAGTTTTAAGCTGGCCTCCAACCATGAAACCACCAAGAGTTTCAATTTAATTTCCCTTTCATGCCCATTCACACCTTGACTCCTTTTGAGGAAAACCAACTATTGATACTGATAATAAGCTCATTTTATGCTTTAGAAGGAAAAAAATGCTCAGCTGAATTCACCATTAAATACACTCCTCTCATGATGGAGTCTACATTTAAGTCAGGTTCCTATTAGCTACGAAAAGAGTGTCCACTGAGGTATGAAATGTTTATTGTAGCGAGTTCCTGCAAGCGCTGCCAAAAGAGAGATAGTATTTTCAATGGCCAAAAGCTGAAATGCACAGGACATGAATTATGCATGCCTGTCTCTTTAGAACAAATCAGCATAAATTATCCCATAGGGCAGACTGCAGGAATTTGGGCCCCTAAAATAAGTATTTTTCGTGGTCTTCTTGGCATCAGAAACTGTGAGATAAGAAAGAGGTTACTAAAGATTCCAAATCACAACTTTCAATGTTTAGGGGGAAAGGATAGCAATGAGGATTGACCTGCATTTCTAAACATCATCTGTCAAGATACCAGTAATCAACACACGATTATTATTCTCATCAGCCCAAAGCATGAAAGTAATTGAGTGAAAAAAAATCCTCACATTATGTGAAATGATTACTGCCTTTGAGCCATAATAAACAATGATCTCTCCCTGGTACTAGGCAGCAAAACAAATGAGGGCTGTCTGCTGCTGGTGCAGAGTCCTCACCAGGTTCTGTAGTCACCAGCCTCGCCCCTGAAGGAAGGGCCGGATTTCATGATCAGACCTGGATGGATGCTGCTGAAATGCCCTTCTTAGATGTAGCATATGACTCCAAAGTGGAGAAACTGGTGGCCTTGCACAAGGCAGCTCTCCAGAATGCAAGTCCATTTGACTCCCACAACAGCAAGGTTATCGAGTAAGTTGCAGACAATGCTTGTGGACTGTGGAATCTTACTGCTTTTCAGTGTAAGTTGTCAAATAAGACAACTGGGCAAGCAGAGGGCAGTAGGATGCACAATAAATACAAAGGAGTAATAAAATGAGACAGGTTTTTCACAGACAATGAAGATGGAAATTAATGTGGGATTTGGAAGAGCTCTCTGAGTATGACGCTGTTCTGTCTAGGTCTCACTAAAGTGGTGGAGGAATTCTGGGGACAAAACTGGCTGTTGACACCCTGTAGAAGAGCTGCAATTGGAAATCTCAGGTTTCATTTTCCTTTGATCTTTCTTACATGGGAGGTTCAGTTGTCATCTCACAAGATGTCTAGGGTACAAGTTAAATTACTCCTGCTAGTCTTATAGACTGGCTGCCCTTCTATGCAGTACAGTCTTCAAAACTGTAGGCAGAAACTTTGGGGAAAAAAACAGTGTTTAAAATAATGCAGGTTCACTCAAAGTCCCAGGAGTAGGGAACCTTTTTTCTTCCAAGGGCCCTTTGGATGTTTATACCATACGAAATGCATCAGTTTAAAAATTAAACTATTACAATGCAGTATGCTACTTTCAAATCAAAGATGGACTCCCATAGAAACTGGTGCATGTGTCTTGACAAGGTAATGCTGCTCTCTGCCATTGTCCATAACCTACCATGTCAGGATACACTTAGATAACAGAATGATGGACTTAGTACTGATTGTGAAGGACTATACTATTATGATGATGTAGAGGCAATCAGAAGAGGGGTGGAGGTTTTGGGAAAGGAGAAAGGGAAGTCCCAGAGCCCATGGAACTGTATCATAAAATAATAAAATAAATTATTTTAAAAAGACATGTTGTATGCTTCTAATTTTCACACACACACACACACACACACACACACACACACACACACACACACACACACACACACAAATATATAGCCTGTTACAGAGTTACTGAATTTCATGTCTCTCCAGCAGTTGCCTTGACAGGCAAGATCAAATGACTTTACAGGCCTTGTAAGGACTGTGGACTCGATGTTCTCCACCCCGAAGTTTTACTTTTGGTATGGTGAAGCTAAGAATTTTAGTGAATTACTTTGGAAATTCAGGACTGGACTACCATGTGTGACATAGCTAAGCTGCTTCCCATGACATTGGCATCCCATATGGGCACCAATTCAGGTCCTGGCTGCCCCTCTCATCCAGTTCTCTACTGATGTACCTGGAAAAGCAGCAGAGTAGACCCCAATTCTTGGGCTCATACACCCATGTGGAAGACTTAGAAGAAGTCCCTGGCTCTTAGCTTCAGACAGAATCAGTTCTGGCAGTGTGTAAAAAAAGAAAAGTAAAAAAGGAAAGAAAGTGAAAAAGTAAACAGATGGAAGATATCTTACTTTCCTTCTTCCTGTGTAACTCTACTGTTCAAGGCAAGAAAGCAATTCTTTTTGGAAAGACAATTCAGGTGCACTCAAACACTGACATTTGTTCTGGAGGACACAGAACATTTCCTCTCCCAATACTTTAGCACAATAACAGAGTCCCAGTATAACAACAATGGTTTGCTGCTGAAAAACATGCAAGATTTAGACCCATTAAATAGTTGACAAAAATGAGAATACTAGAGAAATTTTAAAACCTCAGGCATTTAAAAACACAGTAAATATCAAAGAAACATTAGACCTATAGGTAAAGATTTATGTAGATCAGCTCCCATCACCCAATATATCGTATCCTGCTTCAAATCAAGAAGCATATGGCCTAGTAAAATGCAGGGAATCCAGGAGACAAAGCAAGTATCAGAGTCAGTCTCAGGTCTGACTCCAATTTTTGAATTGTGACACAAGAAGTTTTAAATACTTATCATGAATATTTTAATGCATTAATGGAAACATAGAAAACTTGCAAGAACAGAGATGGAGTGGAATTATACACATGGAAACTAAGAATCAAAGAAAATTCTGGGAATAAAAATTTGCTTCTGATGAGTTCATTAATACATCAGGCACAACCAGAGAAACAAAGAGCCTGGAAGATAAGTCAAGAGAAACCTCAGTCTCTGAAGTGCCATGAGATGGAGGTGATGACCAACCAAAAAAGGATATCAAAGAACGCTGGGACAATTTTAAAAAGTGTAACAGAAGTGAATTGGAAGCAGAAGGAGAAAGCATGCAAAACTGAAGAAATATTAGACTAATGACAAAATTTCTCCCAATTAACCTGATACCAAACCATAGATCCTGTAATCTCCAGATCCTGTAATCTCCAGAAGAGTTAAGCAGGAGTTTAAATGCATTTTATTTTTAGACAACCTACACGGCAATGTTTTTCCTTTGAAAGCAATGCCTCCAATTTCTTGCAAGTCCTGCTGTTGCGATGACGAACAGCAGCCAGTTAGGATGAGCAGTGATAGATCCAAAGAAACTGCCGATTTTGTTAACGTATTTCCATTTCTAAGCCTTCCTTAAAGAAAATCATGTACGGGATCACACCATCCTCGTGGTAGTTCAGCAGAGCAACCATGCCATCTGGCTTCATGTTCTCACCAATGTAAAACTGGTAGTTTTTCAAATTAGTAAAATCCCTGCTGGGAATATCATGAGTAAACTATGAAACAAAAAACACAAAAACCCATGACAGAGAAAACAAAAATGAAACGACCTGGGGATTGGGATGTTAGGAGACAGTTTAGAGAAGATCAAAGACAAGAATTACACCAAACTCCTAGTCTAAAATTACAGAAGCAAGAACAAAGTAGACTGAAAATTTAAAGTACTGAAATTTTAAAAAGAAAAGAAAAAGCAAGAAGCCTAGAATACCCAGGAAGGTTATCCTTTCAAAAAACTTGGAATTTTAGACAAATAAAAATTGAGGAACTTGATCAAACAAACAATTGGGCCAGCACTGTGACATAGTAGGTAAAGCCTGTGCCTGTGATTCTGATATGCTCTATTGGCCCTGATTGGAGTCCACTGCTGCTCCACTTCTGATCTCACACCCTACTAATATGCCTCAGAATGCAGTAAAGAATAACCTAAGTCTTCACTCATTTCAGAGACCTGGAAGAAGCTTCTGGCTCCTGGCTTCAGACCAGTTCAGCTCTGGTCATTATGACCATTTGGAGAGAGGACCAGCAGGTGGAAGATATCTCTCTCTCACTAACTCCCAAATAATTTAAAAAGAAATGTTCAATTGAATTTCATTTATTTTTATTTTCATACAAATGTCTAGATCACATAAAACAGATGACACTGTTACTTCATCTCCCTTGACAATGCTCTATTATTATTTTATCACATGCTCGTAACTGCTCGCAGTATTCAAGTGAAGTTCTTAGAAAATTATAGAAGTCAATCTCAGATCCATCTGAAAATTTCAATTATCAATAAAAATTTCAGAGAATAATTGATATTCCTGAAAAAGCTGATCAAATAGAATTATATAGAAGCCTCTAGAAGGCACAAAAATAAGCAGAAATGAATACAATAAGTTAAAAAAAATAGTCACAAGCATGGTAGATAGCAATGTGACTATATTAATTAGCACTTTAAATGTTAATGGCAAAAAACAGTAATTACAAAATTATGATTATCAGAAGTTGGGAAGAAAAATAATAATCTCAGTTGCATGTCATCTATAAGAAGCCAACCGTAGGGATCAAAATTCTTGTCACAAATATTACAGTAGATGAAAGTTATACCATTCTCACACCCTTCTAAAGAAAGCAGAATTGTTCATTCAAAGACAACTTCAGAATTTAAAAAATTATCAAAGATGATAATTACATAATGACAAAAAGGTTATTTTTCCAAGAATGTGTAACAGTCCAAAGTATATGTCACCTGTTCACACTTCAGCAAAATAAAGTAGGCAAAAGCTGATAGAACTGCAAGGAGAAATAGACAGATTTATTGCTTTATATGGGATCATTAACAACCCACTTTCAGTAATTGACAGATCAAGCAGGAGACAATGTCAATTTGATATAACAGTAGAATTTTTAATAACAGTAGAGTTTTCATTCTTTTCAAGCCTGCATGAGAAATTCTCCAAGAAAGACCATCCTGTAGACCATAAAACCACATTAAAATAAGGGAAATCGCACACATATTCATAGGTGACAATTATTTTCAAGTATGATTCAATGAGAACAGTAGCTGGAAAACATTTCAAAAGTTTAAGAATTAAGCACAATTTTAAATATCTCATGGATCATAACATAGCTCTGGTGGATAATCAAAAGTATTTTGAAGTAAATGAAAATACATTTTAAGTAGCTTTTTGTGTCTAGGAAAAGCTTTGCTTCCAGGGCAATTTTTAATGTTAACTACATTCTGTAGAAAACAGTCCCTAAAATGAATAATATAAAATTGCATCATAGGAAACTGGAGAATTAAAAGTAACTGATGCCTAAAGCAGCAGGGAGAAATAAAAATTACATCACAATCCATGCAATTAAAAAAAAAAAAGAAACACTGGTGAGACACAAAAGCTGATTCTTTGGAATGATCAAAAATGTATAAATTCTACTCAGTCTAACCAAGGTGGGAGTTACAAAAAAAAATAATAAATAAAAGAGAGAAGGCACCAATTATACTGAAATAAAAATGGGGTCATCACTACAGATCTCAAAAAAAAAATGATCATAAAGAAAATCTATTCTGTTTGTACAAATTCAATACTATAGTTAAAATAGACCTGTTCTTTGAGGGACATAAACTATCTAAATTGGAAATTGACAGGCTCTTTGTCATAGACATTGAATCAAGTCAGTGGTCTTCAACGGAAAAAATACACCAGGCCAAGATCATATCACTGATCATTCCAAAGATTTTAGAAATATATACTGCAAATTCCATGCTTCTTTCAGAAAATAGAAGCAACAGCAGCACTTCTTAAAATTCTACAAGCCCCACATCAACTTGATACCAAAACCAAATAAAAGGAAGGGTCATGCTGAGTGCTCATGCTTGATTTTCATAATAGTCATTTCCCCACTTACAAATTAACTGCTTAATAATGTATGCCACAGAAGAACATTGAGTCACAGTGCAATGGGCTTAGAAGTAACTGGAAACTTCATCTGATCTAGTCCAGTGTTTCCCAGTTTGGTCCAATGCCAAAAAACACTTGGCGGCATTTCCTAGTCTGCTCTCTGGAGATTATGACTCACCTGGTCCTGGAGGTGCTCCTCGGAATCTTATGCGCAACAGACACCCTTAATGATTCTGGAGGTTACCTAGATTGGGAAACAATGCTAGTTCATCTCCTTTTGAAAAGCCAGACAGTAGGATTTCCCAAAGATCGCCCAAGAAGTCTGTGAATTTAAACCTACAACTTGGAAACCAAAGCTTTTGTGTACCTACGCACACACACATAGTGTTACATGTATGTGTGTGTGTGTGTGTGCTATGAATATGTAAAAATTTATGCTATTTAAAATCTATAGAATCTGTATTTATTTTTGGATCATCTGTGGTTTTGCGTTCTTTAAGTTTTTGAAAAATTTAGAATGCATTGACAAGCAAGCAGAACCACTAGGAAATCCTGTTAAATGTTGAAGAATCTAATCTCTTCTTTATTGGGTATTAATTCATAGATTATATATGTTTGATTAGATTATTCGTCACTCACAATATTCTTCATTATGCCATTCAGTTCTTTACCTTGATGAGTCTTGTGCTTCCCCAAAGAATAACATGAAAGGTTAAGTTAGACTTCTGTTTTTCTCTTGAGTCTGTGGACATTGACCAACTGCTCATTAGCCATAGTGAGCCTCTAGCATAAATGTGCTAATCCATTACTATAAAATAAAAACAGGAGTTCTCCCTAGCACCCAGAAGCTGAAAACTGAGATTTCTCAAAATGAGAGCTTCCGAGTCTTATTGGAAATGGTATATTTGTCAGATACAAATCACGTTCCCCTTCCTATTCTTATCACCGTAGGAAATAAATCTTTTGAGCCGTCAAAGTAGCCTCAAAGATAAGAGGGCCTGCGCTGCGTGTCATACCTCAGATGGCCTGGCATGAATATTGGAGAGCAGTGGGGAGTGACTCCGAAGCACAGGGAGGGATGCCAGGTTGCTGCTCAGAGTGCCAACCAAGCCCCTGCCATTGTATTCATGGCCAGGTTTTCATGTAATTTGAGGTCCTCTTTGGAACCTAAAGCAATTACTCTGAGATTATTACTTGCAGATACTAGCCAAAGTATGGAGGAAAAGGGAAATTGAAATCAGGTTTTTCAGGTTGCTGGTCACAAAATTAAGATCAAATGCCACTTTCCCAAGGAAGCTTTCTTTAAACTTTGGACACATTCCCTCAACATTCATAGATCCATATGAATATTTATCATATACATAGTAAGTAACTTTTGCTATTCCCTCATAATGATTACCCTGGTTTGTAATGACAGATTTATATGATTGTTTTATATTTTCTGGAAAATCACTCAGCTCTCATTCACAATTGAATCCAAAACATCCACCACAGTTCATAATGCAGAGTTGTAAGCCAGTGTTTATTTGTTAAATGACCAAATGAGTGAGTGAATAATTGTGGATTCTTCAGAGTTTTCACGTCATCTCTCAGATTAGTACAGAGGTGATTTTGGACTGTTCAACTGAGTCATGCTTTATTTTGAGACTATAAAAGAACAAAAATAACTCCAGTCTATAATTAATATTAACTCCAAAATGTACATTCTGGCATATTCTTCTTACAAATAGCAAAATTACTGTGTTTGGCATGCTGACTTTTCATAGAAGTCATCTTTAATTTTTTTTTCTTCCAAGATCTGTTTCCTAAAATAATGAGACCTTTGAAAACTGCCAACACACAAATATCACTTCTTATTATAAATTTTAGTAGTAAAACTTCTTTCTATAATCTTTTAGGAGTCCATCTGAGAATTTGAAGGAAAAAAAATCAGTGATCCATTCCTCTCATTTAAACTTTAAAATTCTTTATTTTGTTTTTTTCTACTTTCTTGGCAAAGGCACCAACAAATAGCTGAGGTTTATCTCCTGTCCACTGGCTTCCCCGTTATGTCTTAGGGATGGGCTGGAAACTAAATCTAGATTTCTCCCACGATGGCAGGTGCCCATCAGCTTGTGGCACCACACACTGTCTTTGGAGGGCACATCAACAAACAAGCTAGGACTGGAACGCAGCCATCCGAGAGGAGCCCTGGGCATCTCCAGTGCCTTCTTTACTTTCGAATTAATGTCCACCTCTGAACTTTTTGATTGATGATTTGCCATTTGTGCACTGGACAATTAAATTCTAATTTAAAAATTTTCAATTAAATATTGTAGTAAATGGTGATAACAACAGTAAGAGACTGGCATTTTAAAATTCTTGAAGGAATAAATGTTAAATATGAAAGTTATATGAGGTTTCTGATTTGTTCATGTGCTTACTGTAATGTTTCTATAATATGTATATTAAAATATTTCAATTTAACATATTTTTCCAATTTTAAATTAAACTTTAAGTAAACAGTACATACATTTCTTAATTTACTATCCAATTTACATCCCAATGTATATCCTACACATGTCTAAAATTAAAATGTGATAAATCTCTATTAGGTGGATGAAAAATATTTGTGGGTTCCAGGAATTAAAATGAAGACATTTCTAAAGTGTACATAAATTTTTAATGTTAGAGCAGTTGTGGCTAAACCTTGATAAGGAAATAGGTGAATGAAGTCATTGAATTCCATTAAGTGTAGCATCTTACCCTAACTGCCATCTAAGAACTATTTCCTACTGATATATTTCAATTTTGTTAAAAGATCTGAATGGGGAACTGAGAGAAGCATGGAAAATTCAATTGCATTGTCAATTAGACTTTCCACACCTGTAATTTGATACATGACTTTACCCACTGGAAATTATTGCTCACTTGGAACATGTTGTTTTGTTCACTACATTTTTTTTTTACAAAGCTTAGTTTATGGAAATGCTAGAGGTAACTTGATGTTCTGTGCAATTTTTTGCTAGGGTCATGCATTTTATAAGTATGTAGCAGATCATCTGGAGTATTTCCTAAATTGACACTTATTTAAAATTTTTAACTTGCATACAATATTATTTGATTTGTGTGAATATTATTGTGATTAGCCCCATAAGAGTGAATGCATACCCACATTCTTACAACGACCATCACAGAGACAGATATCTGATGTGGATTCTCTCAGCTCAAACTCTCTAATCTCAACCAACATATAATTAGTCTGTGATCCAGCAATCCGCCTTCTAGAAATTTATCCTATAGAAATGGAAACTTTATGTGAAAATCATTAGATGATTGTTTGAAGAAGCAATATTCATAATTAGAGAATTTAAAATATCAGTATAAATGGAATATTTCCTTTGTTATATTTTAGTTTTTGTAACAGGATAAAATTATTATCTACTACGTTAGTTGGAAATTGCTTATCATTTCTCATATTCCTAACATTTTCTAATAGCAGAATTAGTAGGGGTGTCAATGAATTCATCTCACTCAAAATTCTTGGGTGTAGTTTAATAATGTTCTTATATTCTGTTTTCTGGTCTAAGTTTGTGCCTGTGGATGGAGGGGGCTAATGAATCTGTGGCAGAAATTATCAACACAATGAATAGCAATTGTTTCAAGAGACAACTATGCAATTATAATTAAAAACCATTAGTCATGAGAATTTTTGTCATTTTTTCCCCTTCCAGACCACTAGGCTAATTCTAATGCATAATTCAATTAGCTTAATGCTCAAGTAGTCCAACTGTGTTCAGATAGTTCTGAGAATGATTTCATAAGGCCTGCCGATTAGCTTGCCGTGATTCGGGGTTCATAATCATGCCCTGCAGAATAGCTGTGAGAAGGCTGCATGTGCTATAAGTGATGATTGACTGTGGGTTGTGAAATGTGGACAAGCCTCGGGTCAGAAATAACGGAGCAGAGTATCAGAGCATGCACCTTTTCACCTCAGCAGTGGATCTAGTCTCAGTTCTTTCCAGGAAATGCAGGGAAAACTGAGAAGAAAGTTAAGGACCATGAAGGTCCCATTCTTCAGCAAGAACTATCTTTTCACCTCCCAATCTGATGAGTAATTAAAACTTTGTGATCACCTGCTTTGCTGTATTAAGAGGATAAAGATGTTAAATGTCCTTGAACTCATTACTTGCCACTTCAAAACTCTGATTGCAAAAAATAATCAGTGCTTCCTTCTTTTTGGAAAGTCTCTACTTCCAATTAGCAAGCATCAACCCTGCCATAAAACAAACTTCATGCTTCAAAATGGGAAGAATTGCAGAAATTGAGAAACTAAAGGTAGAAAAACTGCTGTCCTATTGCCATCTTCTGTATATCTTCTCCACACACTGGGGGCAGGTGTGTATGATCATTTTTTAAAACTTCCATAAAAATGTCAAGCCAAATGTTTGCAGGATGTTTGGCTGATAGTTTCATTGAATCCTGAATCACTGGACTAGAGAAAGGGGACCATGCTATTTTACCTATGAGGTCTCTCACTCGTCCATAGAAATGCACAATTATCACCACATTCATTTGTAAAAATTTGTATTACCCCAGAAATAAATCCTCTACCCTTTGGCATCATCTTTCTGTTTTCCCCATGCCTCACTATAACAACCACTAATCTTCTTTCTGTACCTATGGACATTTTTATATAAATGGAATTATAAAGCTTGTGGTCTTGATCATGGTGTCTAATTTCACTCTGTATAATGTCATCAGGTTAACCCCAATTGTACTATGTATCAATGTTTTATTTTTTTATATTGAGTATGTATAAATATCAAATTATATTTATGAATTCATCAGTCAAAAATATTTCAGCAGTTTGCTCTTTTGGCTATTATGAAAACTGAAGATATGAATATTCACAGGCAGATGTTGCCAACATTTCTCTTGAGTATATCCCCAGCAGTAGAATTGCTGGGTCACATGGAAAGATTTATGTTAACTGCAAAACATTTTTCCAATGAGGCTGTACCATGTTCCAACCTCATCAGCAATTTATGATTTCTGTATATTTCCATATTTCTACATCATTGCCAAAACTTGGCTTATTATTATTGTTGTTATTATTATTATTATTATTTACATCTACTAATAGCTGTCAAGGAATATTTCAATATTACATTGTGGTTTTGATTTCCTTTTCTATGTAGTTTCTATATATATTTCAATGATAAGTTGGAGGATTTATATTTTCTTTCCTTTTTTTTTTTAAGATTCTTAAAATTTTTCTTGGAAGGACAGATTTACAGAGAGAAGATACAGAGAGATCTTCCATCCACTGGTTTGCTCCCAAGCATCCCCAACAGCAGGAGCTGAGTCCATCGGAAGCCAGGAGCTTCTTCTGGGTCTCCCACATGGGTTCAGGGTCCAGGAGCTTCTTCTGGGTCACCCAAATAGGTGCAAGTCCCAAGCCTTTGGCTGTCCTTGACTACTTACCGAGACTGCAAGCAGGGAGCTGGGTGGAAAGTGGAGCAGACAGGATACAAACTGGCATCCAAATGGGATCCTTGCACGTGCAAGGCGAGGATTTAGCCATTGAGCCAGCACACTGGGCCCGGTTTTATATTTAAAAAAAAAAAACACAATATATTCTAGCATGTAAATCAGTAGACTTTTTGGGGTTTCTTTCTGCTTTGTCACTTTTCACTGAAGTACTATCCAAGACTACCTGCATTTTGGGGACTCTCTTATGTGATTCTGCCAACAAATGCTGTAAAAGGGAGATTCTGTTGGAATATGTAGCAAAAGTCCCTGATTTCAAGAAAATGTAACCATTCATTAAACAACCAAGAATCATCTGCACTCCAGATGCAGAGAAAGCCCACCTGTTCAACTATTTCATCATTGTTTCTGTTTGTGAATGATTCCTTGACAAAAAGAGAAACAGGATAGAAAATCAAATTAGGACGCATGGCCTACTATCTATTATCTTGAATTTTCAATGACTTTGTCCATATGAGTTTAGGAATTGGTGGAATTGTGTATTCAATACTAGAATTGCTTTGAAAGTAAAATATGATAATACTTGGATGAAAATCATGGATTACTCTGTTACTCTCGCATATCATTCATTGTTTGGGTTATATAAAATTTAAACAATGTAACAGTTCTTTGGAGTTAGCTGTAAAAGTGATAGAGACAATTTCTTCCCATTTTCCCTGCATTGCATTCTAAGCATTAGTGCATCCAGCACAAAAGACACAATCCACCAGAGGCATTTCACTTGAATTTTCAGAAGATCCATTTCGTTGTATATAAATAAAAACAAGTAGAGATGAAGCAATTAAAACACCAATTTCTATTTTGGTGTACTGTTAGGGTTTGCAGTAGTTCCTGATGCTGTATTTGATATTGCAGCTTTTTTCCGTTTTGCCAAGTCTGGCTGTCTTTTTTTGCTTTGCCTCTTTCCTTCTGGACTTCATAGTAATTGTTTTGGTTTTTCTGTACTGGATCCTAAGTATCTATAATTATTTTGTATATCCCCATTTCCTTGATGTAGCACCTCTCCGTACCACAGCCTTTGAGGCACTGGAAAGGTGATTCTAGATTTTATTTTAGTTGCATTTCTCTGTTTCAAATTGTAGTTTAATGGCCTATCTCTGTGATACCTTCTATCTATAAAAAGCTCTTCATTCTTTTGTTTTAAAAAGAAATACCTGGCTTTGCAAAAAGCACTTAAGTAAAATCTAGCAGACTAATTAAATGCACAATTGTCCTACTGCAAGTCACAGGAGTTATCTATTATATGTGTTATCTGTTCACTTCTGCATTCCCCATGCTTGATCCAATGTTTGACACATATTCAATATTCAATAAATAGTTGCTGCTTGAATGAATGAGCAATGAAACAAATGAGACCAGATCAGTATATATAGATTAGCTACTCCCTAAAACTTCAATCATAAATATTCATTTGGTTTGCTGTACAAGCGGAAAACATTTCTTAGGCAGAGAACCACAGAGATTGAGGAATGATAAGTCAGTGGAGCGCTCCTTGGTCTGCTGAATAACTCTTGAACTTGCTACTTTCCTGAAATTTGAGAGGATACAATAGCAAGTGTTCCTTTTTAGAATTTCTGTCTTTCCTTGAGAGGTCATTGTGATACGATCAGAGTAAACACATGGTTTAAAATGCGTGTTTGGAATGAATATCCATCAGCATCAAGTTCATGAATAAAATGGCATTTCATTGACAATTTGGATTTTCAATGTTTTAAAATACTAAGGTCTTTTACGTCCTGTGAATTGAGCTTGTGTTTGAATCTTATGGTTTTAGAAAATACCCATCTTTCCTCTGTGGCTAAACACAAGCTGTAAAATGAATTCAACCCCAAATCATTTGTGAAAGCAATTTCCACTATTCCTTAATGTTATAACCTCTCTGATTACCTTAATGTCTGGTAACATCTTTATATATATATATTTTTTTATCTTAAGTATAGCTCTTTTTCCTTTTCATTCTTGAAAGGCCCATTCTTTTGTGGCTCCCACCAGCCATCCATTTAAAATTGACTTTGTGATGGCATTTCAGTTTTGCATTCAGTCTTTTGTTTTTATTGCAAACAGTTTGCTAGCATTATAATCTCTCCTTGTGCTTTCTTCATCTTTTTTCTACCAGAAGGAATTTTGCCTGAATAGCAAAGCAGGCCTGATAACACTAGAAATAAATCTTAATACTTTTGTTCTGTGGTAGGCCTTGACTTTATCATTCCTCCTCTGCCCTAGTGATAACTGCTTATCTGTACAGAGAGACCGTTTCATATGATTCTGATGCCACTGGGGTTTATGGCACCAGGAAAAGAGGCAGGAAGTACAGTCCACTGAATCCATTAATGGCTTTCATAGAAATCAGACAAAGGGAGAATACTGGGCAGGGTGGTATGATAAGACTGTGTATGTATTTTTTGGATGCCTTCTCATGAAGTTTACTTCCCTTTATTTACCTTACGTGCCCTGAGGAGGTAGGATTTCTGAGATGCATTCTATTAAAGCTACAATATAACTGAAGATAGCACTGGATACTTAAAATATACCCAAAGTCAATAACTTCCTTCATTAGCTGAAATTAATCTCACACAGAAATCACTCAGACATAACACAAATGCATTTGTAGTCTAACGGGACACTTGGGAGAGAATACATCCTTAAAAACTGAAGGGGTAGATGCAATGGCTCAACTAGCTAATCCCTATGGATGCTGCTTCCTGTCCCAGCCACTCCACTTTATATTCAGTTCCCTGCTTGTAGCCTGGGAAGGCAGAGGAGGATGACTCAAAGCCTTGGGACCCTGCACCCATGTGGCAAACTGGACGAGGCTCCTTGCTTTGAATCAGCTCAGTTTTGGCCTAAAACTACTTTTCAAAAAAAAAAATTAATAAATCTTAAATCAATAAATAAAAACTTACTGAATAAAAGCCTAACTTTCCACAACCTGAGTAAGTATATCCATTTAGGATATTGCACACAGCATGCCCTGCAGTGTCTGCGGAATTAGTCATAAGGAACAGAGAGGAAAACGGGAACAATTGGCAAGGGAAAGGAAGTGACAAGGATGAACAAGAAGCCACCTGTCTCATGTGTTCTCAGATCATCTCAGCAGAATAACAAACATTTTTTAAACAAAAAGCTGCTTAGGTTAAAAGATCTGCTTGTGTTATAAAATTTCATCTATACTTTACATAGAACTCTGTAGATTAATAGAAAATCTGACTTCACTGAGGACCACTGAGTTCCTATAATAACTACTGACTACTGATACTGTGCTTGGGGAAGTGAAATGTTAACCCAGTTAAGAATCAGGTGCTACTGGGATAATTTTTTTTTCATCCTTTTTCCGGGGGGGGGGGGGGGCAAGGAGGAGCCATGACCTGACTCTGAGTAACAAGCCTGAATTATGTGCATCATGGAAATTTCCTCTTCCTGAATTAAAAGGCATGTGTCTAGCCAGAGTTCACCATGTTTGTAACAGTCATTGTTACTGTGCTTCCTGATGCTTTTTAAAGATTACTTTGGGGAAAAGCAACTGATTTATGTATTCCTGCTATCAAAATGCAGGATGCCTACTATATTCACTGTTGTCCCTTAGGGATGCACCCCAATCTCTCCCCCTTCACATTTACCCCATTTCAAACCTGCCCCCTATTTGGTGTCTATTTCTTGTCCTGTTGGATTAGCTCTCTTACTTTTATTCACAATTCAGCTCATATTTTTCTTTCTGTTAGGTAGCTTTAATTTGTTGAGGTGCTTTTGTTACATATCCACTGTGGGCCTGGGAGGAAAAAAATGTAACAGCACATATGTAGGGATGGCACATGCTCTCACGGTTTTTCTGACTCTAAAGGAGATACACACGTCAAAAAAAATGAAAAACACAAACATGGGTTAGTATGGATTGAGCTGGGTGTTACGAAGGAGTGAATCCTACAGAATACAATAGAGGAGCCATGGCCTAATTGAATCTCTGTGCTGTGTAAAACACATCCTCTTCATACTGTGAATGAAGGCCCACAGAACCAAAATGAGTTGAAACAAAGTTGCAGAACAGAAAAGGCCCTCCTGGAATGAAGTGTTAGTTAATTGGCAGAATATCTCAGATTCTGACTATCTAGGCTAACTCCACTCTGTGTTTATGAAGCAAACCCGTGCTCCACCTAAAGGGCATGGCAGCATGGCAGTTGTGCAGTAGGGCAGCTTTAATGATTCTAAGTGTCAGTTGTAGTCTAAACTTAATTCATAACACCCTGTGATGATACTCTTCCTGGATTCTGTGGATAACCTCTAGGTATGACTTTGGCACTTCTTATCATTGGAGTTGCCGTTTTTCCCTCCCCCAGATAATCCTTTTGTATTTCATTCTTGCTTTTTGTCCCCTTTCTAACTATATTTTAAGCCTCTTGTAGATTAAAATTCAGTGTCTGTTTTGGTCTTAGGAAGAACTCGTAATAGTTAAACCCCACTCAACCATTTCTTTTTCCTCTCATCTTTGATTTCTCTTCTCCACTGGATACTTTTCTTTGCCTTATATAATTTCTCTTTCAAGCGATCTTACCATGTTCCTTGTATACAATGCTACCGAGAGACTTACAATATAGAAAGCAAAGGAATCTTGATATTTTTAGGCTTGTGTCTGCCGTGAAGCAGGGGTGAATGTGACACACGGGAGATACGTTGCAACCTTTGTGAACCTTGGTTTTCTTATCTGGGAACTGAGAGGGGTTAACCAGTTGAGCTTTAAGGTCCTTCCTGTTCTGCTATTCTGTAGTTCATGATAGTTGCTCAGATATCTTCTGACTTCGAAATTTTGCAAGCCTGTGATTCTGTTAGATCAGTAGCTGTTCAAGACTGCTCTGTGGATCCCTGGAGGGTGAGCACAGGTGCCTTGGGGCGTCAGTGATGTGGGCAAGAAGGGTACCAGGAACCAAGCAGACTGCTTTAATCACAACAGCTCACTTTGATCTATTTTAGATATGGGTCTTCCTGAATAATATTTCCTCTGAAGAAAAGATTCTATGGTTTAAAAAAGAAAGAAAAAGATGTGCAATTCTCTGCAGTGTATTAAGATTCCTTTAAAATCTATACAAACGTGGAAGTAATGATTATGGATACCAAACAGATAATTTCTAGAAATGAAGATCGAGTTGCTATGGAATAATTTGTTCATTTAAAATATTTTACTAAAGTCATTTGAATTATCTCGAAAGGTTCAGTCACCGTTCAATGAAGAACTGAGCTGAGATGCCCAGAGAAGGGGCTAGGCAGGCAGGAATGTGTTTTATGTTAAGTTTAGGTTCTTCGTATTGCAGCATATTCATATCCCTACCTACAGTCTGCGTCAAATGTCTAGATAACAGTAAAGAATAATTAAGAGAATCCTGGTAGTGACAGTTGTTTTTTTTTTTCCTGTGTGTTTTATTGGAAAAATTTTAAAAGTCTCATCAGCATTCAACTTTAAAAATCCTACAAACCTGTGCAATTCAAAAAGGTTAGAATTATTTCTTCATAGCATTTGGCAACGTCATATACTCAGATGGTGCTCTGTGAGGGTTATCTGCCTAAATAAGGTATCAGAACAGTAGAGATTGTGTTCTAGAAAACCAATAAACTTAGAGCCATGGAAAAGTCCTGTGTTTAAGGAAGGAATCTCTTTCTTGTAGAATTTAATCAAACTTTTAATTATTCTGATTTTTTAAATTTATAATGAAGGATCCAGAAGGAAAATAATTTGCAGTCTCCCTTTCTTTCCTTTTTAGTTGGCAAGCAGGGTGGGGCAGAATACTAGTTACATAAATGGCTTTTCTTTTTAATTTAAAAAAACTGACATGTAGAACTTGTGTGCATCTTAGGGGTACTATATGCTGTTTTTATACACCCATATGTCGTGTAACATCTGATCAAGGTGCGCGCATCTGTCTCCTCAAACATTTGACATTTCTTTATGGTAAAACTGCCCAAATCCTATTTTTTAGTTTGTTGAATTTTATGGAGAAGTAAAGTACAGTACTATTATCCATCATTACCAGGCTCTTCAGTAGAGTTCCAGAACTGTCTGGTCGGCTCTGGCTACTGTTTCCACCTCTCTCCCCTGCACCCGCCCCAGCCACAGGTTACCACCGTTATCCTTCAAATCCATATAGCCTCAGTGGTCCACCAGCATTTCTCCTCCTTCTAGGAGGCCTGTTCACCCCACCGTGTGGCTCTAGGATATGCTGACTCTGTTTTCTCAAGGTAAATCTGACTCCTTTAGAATGTTGTTTCACAAGGAAATGTATTACAAATTAACTAAAAATGCCTATAAGTGGATATTGGAATGATGCCATTCAGTAAACATTGTTGCTAACCCTTCTATTTAAGAAGTTGCTCTTCATAGTACTTCTTCAGTCGATTTATGATATTCAAGTTCCTTCACTCACAGGATCTTTTCATCTGGCTTATCCCATTAAGCATTTAAATCAATATCAAATCACTGTTGCCTGTGTGAGAAAGGATTTAGAAAACAATTTGATTCTCTCAAAAGCTTATTCAAGTACCCTAACAACAATTATTTGATATCATGTATAAAAGACTTAATATTGGCTAGGTGGAGAATTCTGCTATTTCAAGCCTATTATTCTCACTTTCATGTCCCATTTCCATTGTATCTATGTTAAATAACTTGTTTAAAAGTTTCCAAGTCCTAGAAACCAGCATCTCTCTTAATCTGTCATGTTGTAATGTACAGTGAACTTTAAAATATCTATCATCATGTCCACAGCCTTGTATAATAATTCAGAGCAACACTTCTTGGCAAGGTAAACCAGACAGCTGGATGATAGTCTTTGCCAAGGAAACATCGCAAAAACAGCAATCCTGGTGACTAGCCATTAATATATTGTTTCAGTGTCAGACTCCCTACACAAGTATTTATACAATGCCTGGGAATGCCACATATATACACATTAAATGCTGGGACTGAGTTGTAAATGTTTGTGGAATTGAATGTGCGGTGGAGTTGGGAGTCAGCTGGTAGGTGTCTTTACATACAAAGAACATTATCTTTGTTTTCTACCATGCTTTCTCATCCAGACCTAGGCATTTCTCCATTTTGGAGTATATGGTTGGTGTTTTGTTGTTGTTGTTTGTTATTGTTTTTGTTTTTTTGTTGTTTTTGTTATGACCTTCCTAAACCCTTTTATCTTCTCTGTCTTGATCTTTGCTTTAGAGAGGTTGTTTGTTTTCAACTTTTTAGTTAAGTTTACTAGCCTAGGGTTTGAAATGGGATGGGAGAAGAATGTGTGTAGTTGTTTTCATCTGGGTCCTTTCAAGCCTGACCTCTGCAGATTTTTCCAGTTCTGAACTCTGTGGACTTTATCCTGTTGCTTCCACGTTAGTAAGTACTAAGGCATGAAATAAATTCCAGCCCACTATGATCTGCTCAGCTTAGTGTATTTTTTAAAGTATATACTGTGACACAAAAAGCACCCTCCTCAAAATGTAGAAGTTTAAACTAGTTTGTCCTTATCTCCCATGCTCCTGAAGTTATAATCCTTGGCTGAATGGTAAGCACACACACACTTGAAATTAGTTGTGGCCAATGCTGAGTGCTGTGAACACTTCCTGACTGGTGTATGGGCTGAAATGGCTACAACAGCTGAGCCACAGGCAGGCACCTCTTCATGAAGTTCCTCCCATTGTTAGTTTGGGATGCTATACAGATTGACATTTTCAGAGCAGTTGGCTTTCTTACCTGACAGGTGGGTCTCTCCCAAAATGAACATTTCAAAAGATTCAGAGAGAAGCTGAAAGTCGCAGTAAGGCCTAGCTTCCAAAGTCAAATGGCATCTTTTTTTAAAAGATTTGTTTGTTTTTATTGCAAAGTCAGATATACAGAGAGGAGGAGAGAAAGAGAGGAAGATCTTCCATCCCATGATTTACTCTTCAAGCGGCTAAAACAGCTGGAGCTGAGCCAATACAAAGCCAGGATCCCAGAGCCTCTTCTGAATCTCCCATGCAGGTGCAGAGTCCCAAAGCTTTGGGTCACCCTCAACTGCTTTCCCAGGCAACAAACAGGGAGCTGGATAGGAAGTGGGACTGCCAGGATTAGAACTGACACCCATATGGGATCCCAGAGCTGGCAAGATGAGGACTTTAGCCACTAGGTTTTACCGCACCAGGCTCCAAATGGCATCAGTTTATTCTATCCTGTTGATTAAAGTAGTGAACAGCCTACCCCAATTCTATTGGGAAGAATAATAGACCTATATTTCAAGGGCAAATGGATCATGGTATGGAAGAAAAAGAAGTAAATGGAAGTGATCCTGAAGGAAAACTTCTGAGGGGGATATCAAGTGTATCATTATAGAAAATAAATTATTTTCAAATAGTGATGGAATTATAGACTCATTGTTGACTCAGAAAAACTCTTTGTGAGTCTTCTTCCTGAAACAGAATTGGAATTTGCAGCTGGGAAGCATACACTTGGGAAAAGGTATCAGATGCTTCAATGAATGTTATTTGGAAGTGAAAGAACTGCTTTGTTGCTGGAAAATGAATGCATTAAAATGGTATCCAATTCCTTCAGAGCTAATAGATCTTGAGAGGGAACAAACCATTGGCTTATCAGTTCTCAAACAAGACTACAGGATGTATTATTTCAAAGATATCTCCATTTTGCTGAAAGTCAAGATGGCTCAGTTTTGGCCTGATACATAGTGCAAACTCATAAAACCAAATTGCCTGACACAGTATAAGTACCCAATATAAGGCAGTCTATTGCTTAATTAATTGAGAATTATATTTACAGAACAAAAACTTAATGACCCACTAGTAAAATCACTTAATATTATAGGCAGGAATCGGGCTCAGCAAGAAGCAAGAATTTGTCCAAGGTCACACAGCTTTCAGAGGCAGAGCCAAGAGCTAAGCTTATCTGAAGTTGTATCCTCTCACTTTAACAAAGAATCACATGTCAATATACTGAATGACCTGGGAATTTTACCTCTAATTGAATGTCACTGCATGTCAATTGGAGTTTCACTGAATTCTGTAGAGTAAAGCCTCGCCTTCAATTAAGGAGTGTATACACATAGTAAGTCCTTCACATCTGCCAGGTGCGCGTGAAGGTAGATAATTAACCAACCCTGAGTAGCCTAAACATTTCCTTCCATCACAAATGCTGCAAACTTTTCTTCAGCTTTGATTAAATTTGATGTAAAGCCAGCAAGAAATATCATTGGTTAGTGGTAACTGCTTGATCTTCAAGGAATCTAACTAGACACATGTATGTGGATAGTAAGCTGTCTCTTTGGGAGATTAAAATTCAATGAAACAGTTCTACACAAGAGGTTTTTTGGAACTTATACTAAATCTAAGAATAATAGGTATGTGTGTGTGAAAATATAAATTAGCGTGTAAGACATCTATTGGGTACTTAATTTTTTTTTCCTTTATTGCTTTAGAATCTTCATGGTAGGTATCCTGTACATCCTTAGCTATATTCACTTCACTATTCTTGTGTGAGGTTTTTTGTTTGGTTTTATTTTTGTAGTTAGTGAGAATGTGACTCATAAGTTCTTTTTAAGCCAGGGTATTGTTTTTGTATGCAAAATATATTGTTTGTGTTTGTGTGTGTGTGTGTGTGTGTGTGTGTGTGTGTGTGTGTGTGTGTGTGTGTGTGCGAGCGTGTGTGTGTGTGTTGATTTTATATCTTGCAACCTTACCAAGTCTCTTGGTAGAGTTTTTGCTCCCAATATAGAAAATTATGTTAACTGCAAACAGGGATAGGCTGACTATTTTCTTCCCAGTTTGTATCCCTTTGATTTTTTTTTTATTTTTAATGTTTCTTTAGCCATACAGTATGTACCAGGGCAAAATAAAGTGTACAATTACCCATCATTATCCAAATTAAGTAATATACTGAAGATTAGTGCATGCATGTTAAGTATCAATACACACCCACTATTAACCTATGATTCTTAGGCAGACATTGAAAAAGGTGGGGAAAAAACAACCTCCTAGGAATTGTTGTTGCTAGAAAAGATTGAGGGAGGCTGAATATGCCTTGTAGAGATAAATAGGATTTGAACATGTAAAAAGAAGAATTAATGTTGATATTATTGTTCATGAGAGATGAATACTAAAATTACAATCCAGCGTCCAAATTGCAGGCAGGGAAGAGAAGAAAAGAGCTGGCACTTATCCTAGAATACATGTGAAATGGCAGAGATAGAGGGAAAAGAGCACTAAATATAATTGCAGCATTGAAAGAGCCTAAATCCAGCTGTACTTCAAATACTGACCCTATCGAATACTAGAACATTAGACAAATGTAAACATCATCTATAAATTTAGCACATCAATAAATATTTTGCATTAATCATGGTCAAATGATTGATGTTTTTACTCAGGGAATTATTGATTCTGCAGTTGGCTTCCTATCTAATGACAACATATTCCAGTTATTATACGGAAAAATAGTTGTTTGTTCTAACAGTTTAGCATTTTCAGTGGCAATGAAATGTGGCTGCATATCAACTTCATGTGGCTATTTATAGGAAATCTGTCAGTTCATTTTTGTGCTTCCTTTTATTTAAGCAAGATGCATTTTAGTAAGTGATGATTCATACGCATGTCAATTTACTTAATGTTTGTTCACCATATCCATGTACTACACAACTAATAAGAAAACAAAATAAAACTAACTAGAAATTCACCAGCCTTACATGTCAAGTTCACTTTTGCTCCTTCTAATTGCTTTGTCCCTATGCTTGTGTGCTTTATGTTATAGTTCGATTTCATTGTATTCCTTTGCACTTTGCTTTATGCCATGAAATTCTTTTGCAGTGACTAGTCCCTCTTCTGTTTCCTTTAGCACACTGTTCTCTGCATTAGAACATTTACCACATTGTATAACTACTCTAAATAATGTGCTTCTCTTATCAAGATGTTAGATTACTCCCTGCCATGTTTTTTGCCTCTTTTCTAGAAAATTCCAAAAGACATGTTACAAAAACTATAAATAATTGTTAAATGAAAATGTATACATTGAGACTATATATCAAAATATATATAACCATTGTTTTCTCTGTATGGAATTTAAGTGTTTTCTATTATTTTACATATATATATTGCCCATATTTGGGTTAGTAGGTACATTTTAGAAAAAATAAACAGTGAAGAGGGCCTGCAGCAGGAATGCTGTCAGCTGTAAGTTAGAATAAATGACTAGAGGAGTGTTTGCAGTCACAGTACATCAGACTGATGCTGAGTTATTGGGCTACAACCTACTGTGTTATCATCAACAACTTTACCAGTAACTTCACAGAAGCAGAAAAGTAAGAGAAATCAATCTGAATACCCAGAGTGAGAATTTCCCAGAGTCAGGATGTGGGTTTAGCTGGAGATAGAAGTGAAAATGAGTGTATGATTTTGGTGACAACTGGAATCTGTTGGAATAGAAAATCAGGTGAAAGGAGATGGGGAAGGTATATTTTAAAATTAGAAGATAGCTTAGCAAAATCATATTTTTAACATATGACTGCCCACTCCTCACAAAATATGGTAAATGCTTATCAATATTTCTCTCAATATAAATAAAATAAATGTATTCCTCACACTCCTCCAACATTCTTTCTATACACAGAAGTCCTAGAGAAAGGTAAGACACTGTCTGCCAAACATGGATTTCCATAGTCCCTATGTGTGAACATTCACTATTTTAGCTGTAGTCCTATATGTTTGAAGTTGCCCTTGACACTGTCTGCCTTTCTCTGTCTCTCTTCATCGTTTTCATGGGCAGGAAGCTACAGTATCCTAAAAATAAAGATGCCTCTCCACCTGGCATCTAGCTAGTCTTGAGAGAACTGTGCTAATTATGGTTGTCCATGAAGAGCTCCTGTGAAGCTCTGAACTCGCTTTGTTTTGATTTATCATCAGAACACATATCTTAAGGGCTTATGGTGTAACCCAGGGAGGTCATTCAATCCATTTGTTTGCTCTTGGGGAAAAAAAAATCCCAAACCACAAGAGAATCATCCCAGAGAGAAAATGTAGTCTCCATCAGCTCTTCTGTGAAAGCTGTAACCACGCTCACTCACACACCTCCAGTGGAAAAATCCTTTATTTTTGGTTGCTGTTGTCTTTGCTGATTGTTTTTAACTAAATCCCTCATACAGCGATGTGAGTACCTGAATATTAGTACACAGCAGAGAACGATCATTACAATTGCGTTGTTGTTTTTCTTTGTCCTGTTTTTGAGGTTGGCATTTTCAGAGTACTAACTCTGTGTTGACTCATCATGAAGTGTGAGGTTCACCTCTGATGTCTGTGACCTGCTCAGTTGTGGTTAGCAGGAGGTAAGCTGAGAGAGGCTGCCTTCCCCACGCAGAATGACTCTTTAGACCAGAAATCTTGAACCACCTGGCTTTTTCAGCAGAGTAGGTTCAGCTCTTTGTTTTTAAGCACAGCGAGGAAATTGGATGGCAGAATGGAATAAGCACATGATGTCTGTTTCCATGACATCCTAAATGACTTCTTGCTACAGGGAGCAAAGCAGTTGGTGCCTCTTTCACTGACATGGTGTGGTGTACAGGGGTGGTGAAGCATGCAAACTCTGTGCTAGGGAAATCTGAGTTTTTAATTCTGACTCTTTCATCATTAGCCGTGTAATAGTGGTTAGCTTACTCAACCACTGAATGCTGTAATTTCCTCTACTGTGAAATGGAAATACTATTTCTATTCCTCACAGGATTGTTGTAAAAACTCGATATTGTCATGTACATAGAGTATTTAGCACAATGCTTGGGACAAAGTAAATGATTGGAATTTGTAATGCTTCTTGTTGTAAATATCTCTTCTTTCAACTTTTTAAAAGGACGACTTCATACACACACATGCACACATGCACACACACATGTGCACACACACACATTGTTGGATCAGAGCCTCAGTAGCTGAACATCTCTATTGAGGGAAAGAAAAGGGTAGTTTCAGGTTATTAATATCATGTCTTACAGAAGTACTGTACTCCAGTGTGTTGAAATGTACAGGCCATAGATGTCCTTCCTTTACCTGTTTACATGAAGATGCTGTTTATGCACTATAATCAATCTCAAAAATGTTTAATCAGTCAGAAGCTAATAGAAGCAAAGGGATGTTAGATGTGATACCTGCATTCAAGGAATGGTCATTCTATTAAGTTTAATCATCTCAAATTACTATTTTTATAGACCAGAATAGTAGAATGAATATTGGTAATTTCATAATATTCAGTCTAATACTTTAACAATATATATGCCTAAAAATTAATAGGAGTAAAAGAAGCAGGCCTGGCATGATAGGTTAGTAGCTAAAGTCCTCACCTTGCATGTGCCAGAATCCTGTGTAAGTTCTGGTTTGTGTTCTGGCTGCTCTACTTCCCATCCAGCTCCCTGATTATTACTTAACAGAGCAATCGGGGACAGGCCAAAGCTTTGGGGGACCTGAAAGAAGCTCCTGACTCCTGGCTTTGAATCAGCTCAGCTCCAGTCATTGTGGTCACTTGGGGAGGAACCAGAAAACAGAAGACCTTTCTCTGTCTCTCCTTCTCTTTGTAGATCTGACCTTTTAATAAATAAATAAATAAAAGAGCAAAAGAAGCAAGTGGTTTAATGTTGAGTATTCATTAAGAGAATGACCATTTTACAAATGCTGGTGCAATATGGGAAGATGCATGGAAAAAGGAAATTTAATCCAGACCCTTTTTCCTTTATACATACTCCACCATCTTTCAACTCTTTTCATCATAGTCTGAGAAATCATTGTGTCAACAGTAACCTTTACCTCTGTTTTAGGCTCTGTATGTCAATGTAATTTGGAAACTGCTCTTGGATGCCTTGTGAAGAAACCACTAGACTCTGTTCCTTCCCGTGGTTTTGAACACAAAGGCAGGCAGAAGCCCTCAGTTTTGTAGCCGGTTGCAGGCCAATCATAAATGTTATTGAATGAATGAATACTAAACTCCTAAACACTCTGGATGAATTATGTTGCAACTCTTGAGAGTATTAAATCCCCTCCTTTACTGTCTGGGAGCACTTTACCTCCTCCTGCTTCTACTGATCCAAATACCCAGTCTATGTGGCCACAGCAGTCATTTCTCCTTTTTCCCCTTACGTTCTCCACCTTCTTCCCTCCCTCTTTCCTACACACTTTCCTTTCTCCCCCTTTCTCTATTGCTGTGTTCCTTCCTTGAAAAGATACTGTTCACAAAAATAAATTACTCCTAACTAGGGTATTGAAGATTTCTCTGCACACCCCTCCTAAAATTGTTCTGTGCCTCAACTGGTGACATCTGCCTTGTTAAAGCTAAAAGTCAGTTTAGACTATCCTAAAATCTGCCAAGTTCAGTAAAAATTATGCTTCATTACAATAAACTGCTAAATACAAACATGAAAATAGACATGAGATAGCTGAATAGTATCCTATAGCCATTTTAAGGTGGATAGAAGCCGGTTGTGTATAAACTAAAATTGAAATGTTAGTGATATAGTCACAGGATGTGGTAAGAACCTGCATTTTCTAACATATGGGTCACTCAATACCATGTCAGTTAACCTCATAATGTTGTAAACTGTTGTTGATGTTATGTCATGGCTTTTAATTGGTCATGACGATATTCTGCCAGCTCTGCCTTTAGACCAGATATGGTCTCCCTAAGAAACTGTTGAGTTGAAACTGTTGAATTGAACTGGACAATAAGATGCTGGACTCATGCATGGTACATGCTTGCAATGAAAGAAACAAGACTGGAATTGAACTGTAATACTGCAACAAAGTGGAGTAATTCACCATGGGGGGTTGGAGGAGGGTCCAGAGAGGGGTTGGGGAAACCTCAGAGCCTATGAAACAATGTCATAAAATGAAATGCAATAAAAAAAGAAAATATATTGTTGAGTGACCGACAACAATATGTGTTTCAGGGGAGATGTCCCAGGGATATGTCATAAGGAGAAATGGACGTGTCATCTCCCATCTTCCCCCACTCTTCCCCTCTCCTTCTGCCCCCTGCAGAAGCCAATAAAACCCCAAAGCTTCTTCATAAGAATTCTGCCCAAACCAGTTTTCTCTGTATCTCACCATTTTACCACTAGAAAATACACTTTTCCCCAAAATGCAGTTTTATTTGTGAAAGGAATTCCTGAAACTAGAATTGAATCTCCTGTGTTGTAAGTACAGTTGTGAAAGTTCCCTAGTGAGAAGATCTTTTGCAGGTTGGAGAGGGAATTGAAAATCCTCATTTCCAGCTAGTATGAGTGACAAAAAACCACGTTCAGCGTGATTTTACTGTCAGTCTCTCACCATTGCAATTTTCACCTCACTGCAGTCTGACCACACTTGTTACCTTCTCCAACTTCTTTCTTTGCTGCCTTTATAAAAATATTCAAGATAGTCTGGAATCTGTTCAGAAAATGTAGGAAATTTTTCGTATGCAAGCTATCATTCTCTCAACTGATAAAATAATAATTATAATCAAAGAATCATATGAATAAATAATCATTGAAAACCATAAACATGTATTGTGTACTACTTATACCGTTTATTGTGCTGAGTTTTTCTCATGCTTTACCAGCTAATACCAATAATAGCCTTTAGTGTTGAATGTTATCATTCTCAAATTATAGACCAGAGAATAAAAAGACATAGAAGTCGATATCATTAATTTACATAAAGAATCACAGCTAACTATTCAGGCAAGGCTTGAAGCTGAAGGCTTCTTACAGGAAGATTGTGCAGTGCAATATTTCTTCTGTTTATGAGAATGGATGGTAGACATTGGGACATGCTAACCCTTCATGTTAAAAGTATACTGTGAACTTTAAATCTGATGCCTTGCTATGTTGCTGATAAAGTTTGAAGTACTATTTTGGCTGGCTAAAATGATCGCATGTTCACCTCAGAGTAGGTTCAGGACCAAAAGAAGTCGGAGAAAAGTAACTACATGATGTGTTCATGCAATGCATTCCTGTGTTATGACACTCGTCTTGAAGAATGGGAAGCTGCTGATACACATGAATTTTCTCTTCATTCAGAAAGATGGATCAGCTCATCTCCATGACTTTATATTATTTCTAAACTGCCAAACTAAAGGGATTCTCTCTAATAACACACGCTTTTTTTGTTTTCCTCAGTACATTATTTAGTCCAAACTCTCCCCAAAATGTCATTTTTAGGATATGTATCTCATAATTAAACACCACATCCTCTTTTCCTCTCAAACATTTTTTGTAATCATCATTAGTTTGTAATCTTAGACAACTTATTTAAACGCTAGTTCCTCATTTGTAATATCGGAATAACAATATCATCACATAGAGTGCTTTTTAGGGATCTGAAAAATAACAAATGACAAATACCAATCTCCTTTTGCTATTCAGCTTCCAGAATGCAAACTTTTAAGGAGCAAAAGCTTGCTGTAACCTCTCCTTCACTCCTTCACAGATAAAGAACACAGATTTAATTAAATATTATGCTAATTTTCAGTGTTCTGTAACATAATTCCATCTCCTTAGCAAAAAAAAAAAAAAGCACTGGCCTAAAAATTTGCTCTAAGGTCCCATTCTAGACTTGTGAACTGTTAGATTCCCCCACCAGGTTGTCTAATAATGAGATGCTAGACAGATGGTGTTCTCAAACTCAGAGCTTTGAAGACTACTTTGAAGTAGGTTCTTGTTGTCAACAGGACAATGTTCAAAAACAATGCCATTTGCTGATATTATTTCTCCTGATTTCACTGTGTCCTGCCACAGCCCACTGCTGATCCATTGACATACCTGGTTCATTCTCTCATCTGTGATGCATTGCCAAGGTTCACCTGCAGGCTCCAATTTTAATACTCTGACAGCAGTTATTATTGTGAGGCCCAGAAACCTGTGACTCTGTCGACCACAGTACCAGCAGCTGATTTCCACATAGCTTGAGCTAGCTTCATTCAGTAATAAGAAGCAAACAGGAAATCTACATTCAACCCACTGTCCCACAAAGTAAAACTGTTATTCTCAGTTAATGAAAACTTTGCAGCCCTTATTTTTACTTTTTCATGCCCTTTACCCAGCTACTTCTCCATCATTTTGCTATTGTGCAGTCTAGGAATGGTTCATGAATGCACCTATGTTGGGAGCAAGAACAAGAAGGCTCTAGTGTAGACCTTGCCAGTAGTCTCCAGTGGGAACGCTCCAAGAAAAATCTGGGAATATAGAAAAATATAATAATGAATATGTTGGCACATTTTTTGTCAGACAAGTAAATTTGCAAACTCTGATATAAGTTTCAAAAGAAATAGTGAGATCTAGCCAGGGAAAGCATTGGATTCCATCTCATTGTTGAAGCACCCCTAATTAGCCATAGAAATTCTATATTTTACTGAGAGAGTAGAGGAGATAGAGAGGTCTTCCATCCACTGGTTCACTCCCCAAATGACCGCAGTGGATAGAGCAGAACTGATCCATAGAAATTCTATAATCTGATCTTACCTGATTCTTCACTGGGTCTCTCTCACTCTAACAGAATACAAAGCTTTTCTTAAGGAGATAGAAGGAATGTTGTCAAGTCACACAACTGCTGTATAAGGGGGACTCTAGAAAGACGAGGATTTTTTTTGTTGTTATATCTCTGGCACCTCTATAACCAGGACCTGGCACACAGTATGCATTCAAGGACTTTTAGGTGCAGGAGCAACTTCCTTCTGTGTGGCCTAACACACTGAGCTTCTTCTGAGTCTCCCATATGGGTTCAGGGTTCAAAAGCTTTGGAGCATCATCTGCTATTTTCCCAGGCCAAGCAGGGGGCTGGACCAGAAGTGAAGCAAGCAGGACATGAACTTCTATTTTATGAGATGCTAGCACTGCAGGGCAGAGGTTGATCCTGTGCATCACCACTTGGCTCCACAAAACACTTTAACATGAAATTTGTTTTCAACCTTTCTCAACCAGCATATGAGGTTGACTTATAGAAGGCTGAGGCTAAGTATTATTTAAGATATATCCAAGATCACAAAATTGAGGCTGCAATTATATCCCATCTCACAGATCAAATTTTGATGCAAGATAGCAGCATTACTAAGTCTATCTTGTTTATCATGACTATTTATTGTAACTACTACAATTTTGCTACTTATTAGCTGTATGAGCTAAAAAAATGCAATCTACTTAACGCTCATGTGCTTCAGCTTCCCATTCACAAAGCAGCATAAAAATAGAATCACAACCAGTTGTTAAAAGGATTTAGTTAATCCAAAGTTATTACAAATTAGCATGCAGAAAGACAATACATGTTTGCTACTGTATGTTTGTGTGTGTGTGACTGCTTCTCCACACTGAACAAATTTTACAGTTCTAGAAAGCTCTCACACCTGTAATATGTTTCATTTCCTTTTAGGAGCCGATTCCTAGCAACTGCCTGATTATAAATTATGTGCAATGTGTATTTGAGGAGCTTGAGAGAATGTATCAGCCCATTCCTTGGGGAACAGAGATCCAATATGTAGAAGAGGAAGAGAGAGTGAGAGAGAAAGAGAGAAACCCTGTAACCTCCAATGTAATCTTCATTAAAATGCTTCTCAGATAAAATCCGTACACTTCAGGAGCTGATTGCCACAGTAACCCTGCAACCATGGAACAAAAAGTGAGCTGTAATTTAAAATTTCATGCAGGAAGGAAACGTTACTGTTTTCACAGAGTCTGTAGATCAAACACAAAATGAGAACTCAGTGTCTGCGTAGTGCATCAAGTATAGAATCACACAGTGTAACTTTTGAGTTCTTTCCCAGTCAATTTTATCGATTAAACCTCAAACTATCTAATGTGGTGCATGTTGCTTGGATGTCTGAAGTCAGCCTTTGAACAAAGCGAGGAGACTCTATCCAAACAGTCTGAAGTAAGTAGGAAACTTCAGAATACTGTTGTGTCTGCTTTCTAGCTGCAAAAACCAAGCGACTAAAGTCTCGGAAGGTTTGAGGGTCACAGGGGCTAAATTTCATTGCTTAACTTGGAGGTGCCACATTTGACTTCTCAGCCTTACCCTGGTCCAGGGGTGCATGTTACTCTGCTCTCTGAACAAGGCAGCAGCGGGAGCCTTGGGATCCTAGGGTGGGTTAAGAGAGTTCCTGGACTCTTGTCTCTTATCTTTGCTCAACATCGTGATTCAAACAAGCTCAAAAATAACCCTCTTTCTGCCTCTGCAAAAATGTATGTGTTTGGGTGGTGGTTCCCAAAATAACACAAACTTCAGAATCAGAAAAAAAATTGCCTATTGATGTCCCTCTTTTGCTTTTGACTAACTTGGGATAAAAGGCAAGCTGTTGAGTTCATTATGTTACTCTACCTCAGTTTCCCTATCTGTAAATGTGGATAATAAGATCATTTTAACAGTATTATGTAGATTAGGTGAGAAATAAATAGGAAAGTGGTACATGATGGATACTTAAAGATTAATTCAGAGAGCAGGAGGATAAAGAGAAACAGTAGCCTAAACTACTAACAGGCTTTTAGACAGAGTGGAACTTCTGGAAAAATACAGATGGGCCTCTGACTTGTTAATAAAAATTTAATTTGAGTAAGATCAATGAAAAACCCTATGAGTTGACTGCAAATGCATACTCATCAGCCCAAAGGAAAATCTATCAGGGTTATTTCCTTTCATTACAGAGTAATATAAATATTGATCAACACTCTTAATTGACCTGTGGTTTGCTTCCATACATTAGACTTCCGTTTTCTGCACAGAGGGCACAGATCTTCCAATTACCTCCAGTTCATAATTCATTATGTCACATTAAAGCTGAGCATGAACACAGGGTCTTCATCAAGGAAAAGCACCACTCAAAGAGCACTTCTAACAGCATTTCCTCCAAGTTGCCTGAACCTCACAGATGACCCATGCTGTGACTGAGGAGCTAGCTTTCCCCATCACAAATAGGCCAGCCTTCCCCATCTGAAATCAAGCAGATGCATGAAAGAACAAAAAAGCATCCCCCTACACACACACACACACACACACACACACACACACACACACACACACTACAAGACTGATGAAAAGGAAACATTAGGCTTGATGACACAAGGAGGGCTGGGAAAAAGCCAAGGCAAACATCTGTTGTTTCATAAAGATGGTGAAAGGCATGCTAATCATCTTGTTAGTGGTGGTCACAACATTGAAGATATTCCCTTTAAAGCCAATACCAAAATGTCTCATGTTTTAGGCTTAGGGAAACAAGCAGGATGTGCAATAATGCGAGCCCCAAATCTTGGATAGTTTGATTCTACTGTCTACCTAGCTGTGTGTCTCAGGAAATGAAGTTCTCCCCTTGAACACTTCGAGTTTCACCTAGGAAATAGATTACTAATGAAAGATGTCAATTTGTTCACCAAAGAATTGAATGGTTGGATAGTGGAGAAAAGCACTTAGCAGCCTACAAGTTGCAGCATTTACAGCTGGAAGTCTGCCTTTTTCAATCTGACTTCCTTCATCACTACATATATTTCTTCCAAAGAAACAAAAACAATTTCTCTGCACTTTTGCTTCTCAGCATCAAGGAAAAATTCTTGCTATCCAGAGAACTACAGGCCCAAGCATCATGGAGAGCTACAGTTGGAAAGAGTGACCAGAGACCTTACCCCCTGTTCCCTTCACATGCCAACACAGGATGTGGTCTGAATCCTCCAGCCTCCCTCACGAGTCAGAGATGAGACTACTTTAAGGAACAGAAATGACAAGGGTTGTCATCATTTGCCCTTTACATTAAAGGATTTACCTTGTTTAATTCTGAGCAAGATTTTTTCTGGGGTGCTTTTGTCCTTTATATATAACAATGAAAGATTTTCATTTCATATAATAGGAAACTTGACACTTTATACTTATAATTGATCTCAAAGAATCAGAATAGATTATTGTTCAAAATTTTGGTGACATTAAACAGGTTATCTAAAAGGGAAATATAGGATTCTGTAAATAGTTTATGTAATGAATTCTGTAAAGAGTAGATACAATAAGGTTTTATTTAAATGTATATCTATATATTCAATAGAACTCAAATATATCTACATAAATAAAAAATACATAAATATTTATGTAGAGTAGGTACAATAAAGTATTATTGTATCTCTATTTTATTTTTCTCTTTTATTCCAATAGATTACTAATAGATAATATTGGCCAACATTACATTCCCAAGATAATTATACAACTGAGTTTTAAGATTTTTTAAATCTATTTTTCATATAAAATTATCTAATCCCTAAAACTACACAATTTAATTGCTTTGGTTTATATTTGTAAAACTGATAGACGAAATGACTACTCAGAGAACATCAAATAAAGTAGTGACCAGTGTACCAATCCTAGACCCGTATGTACTACCATTCATTCTCACACATGTTAAACTGACAGAGTGCCCAAGCAGAATATAAGAAATCAATGCCTAGGAGACAGTAAAATGAAACTAAGCATGGCAGATCTTGGCAGGAATGGTGCCACTACACAGACTTCCTGTTAATTTGATCTTTGCTTCTCCTGGGGACCTATACATCTAGCCTTAGAAGCAGCCTCGGTTTTGTTTACAAAGGGAGGCAAAAGTTGCTGTTTGTGGTTTAACAATAAAATTCACAAAGTACAAAGGAGGATTGACCAATATTCAAACTCGAGCTCAACCACTTATTAGCATGTGACTTGGGACAAGTGACTAACTCCTCTGAAATTCAGACTCTCCCACAAAACAGAAATGGTCTTACTTTCCTGGTAAGATTGATATAGAGTGTGAGGTGCATGACACATTGCTTTGCATTAGTGTATTCTCAACTAGCAGTACAGACCCAGTGGTCCAAGAAAAAAAAAAAAAAAGGAGTAACTTTTCTGTGTCTTCTATGTTTTGAGCTTTGGTTTTGGTAAAATGTATACAGGAGAGTCTTAGAGAGCTGCCTGATGGTTTGTTCAGGCAGTTGTAACAGAATACCATAGACTCGAAGAGTTGCAGAATCAAGCAGAAGCTTTATTCCTCAGTTATGGAAGCCTGGAAGTATAAAATCAAGGCACCAACAGATCCAGTGTTGAATAAGGGTCCCTTTCCTGAATCATGAATGGTTTTTTCCATGTGTGTTCCCATATTGGAGAGGAGAAGGAAGAATTCTGGAGCTTTTTTCATGAATGTTAATCCCATTCCTGAGGGCTCTACTATCAGGATGGAATGTCCCTGCAAAGGTAACAACTCCAAATATTATCAAACGGGGTTAGGATTTAATGTATGAGGTTAGTTGGGATAGACACTCAGTGTGTAATGAGACTGAATTTAGGAATAAATCTAGGTTTAGATCTGTTTTATTCATTCCTGGTCATGTGCTTAGTGCCCCTCCAAGACATCTGTTGTGTTGAATTGCAGTTTACCTAAAAATGACACATTTAGAATCTAAAGAAGCCTGAAAAGGTTTTAAAATTCAGATTGGAATCAATGCTAGCACTGAGCCTGCAAATGAACTTTTGTAGCATCCCATCCCAGGAGCAGAGGGTAAAGGACAAACAAACCACAGGGTATTGCCAGCACTTTGAGGTTCTATTGTCAGGCTCTGTTACCCTATTCCATCTGAGAAGCAGGAGCTGAAAGCAGTCCTGCACAGCTAGCTGAAGCAAGAAGGCTGCTTTCACCTAAACTAATGGGGGCTTGTTTGCAGAACTTAAATCTGACACAAACAGCTTGCCATTTCTCTCAATGCCAGTTTTAGCACTTACTTGAGATCTGCTTCCTTCTATTAAAAATGAAAACAATTGCAGTCACTCTGACATGAGTTGTTCTATATGGAAAGCATTGCACCAATTTGAGATTGTCAGACCATTGTACTGCAGCGTGACATGTTCAGGGTCCTGTGTGATAAAGGGAATAGTTGAGATAATCACCTTCAATATTTCACTAACATAGTCATAAAATATTTAAAAAGTGTGTAGTGAGAATGCTGCTGTTTATCATACTCACAGTCCTTTTTCATTCCCAGCAAGACTTGTCTTCTGAGGATATTCTCTCCCTAGAATGTTATCAATTGCAGTGGAAGCACTTGAGTGGTTTATTTTTATTTCTACTAGTAGCTGGGGAATCATGGTAAACTGGAGAAGAACAACAGTAAAATAAATATATATATGATAATTTTCTTTTGTAGAGATAGGGAAAAGCCACACACACACACACACACACACACACACACACACACACACACTCCTGGGTGCCCTTCGAGTTCTCTATCTCCTTAAGTCATGAACCTGTCATCCAGGAGGACACAGATGGTGGCATCGAGCCACCAGGTTGTATGCAAGGCTTACTGCTCAGAGGTTTACCATCAGGGGTGACTCTCCAGTGCCTCCTCTGTAGTCTGTGGTACAGAGCATCTCCACTTTCAGAAAAAGAAACGTTTGAGACAATGTGGCCATTTTGCCATTGGGGCCTGAAGTCTGTGTCACAAATACTACCCATTTATTGAAGGACAGCATCTTAGAAATGTTCAGGTGTTTGCTTCCAATTCTTCTCCCCCTAGCCGCTATTTACACACAAGTCAGTTGAAACAGAAGACTTTCTTTCTTTCTTAATGGGATCTTCTCATGGGATTCCTCACAAATATTTGCATGCTCGGCACTAAACTTAGATTAAATATATCTACACAAAAAGTTCTGCAAAATACCATGTGAAGAGCAAGGTCATAAGGCATTACTGTCACACAAATCATGGCTTTCCAGTGAGGTTGACAGCTGGCCCAGCTTCCACTCAACTGGGACCTGTGGGATAAAGGGCAGAGCGTTTAAATTTGCACCTTCTTACAACTTAATGAATCACCTTCCTTAAACTTAGTCCTTTGAAAAATTAAGGTGAGTTATTTTTTGAATACTCACCCATTAGAAAGACGAAGCTGCATAGGTCAGTGGACCAATGTACAGCTAATCGAGCCAAATGTGTGATGTCCCATCAGAAATATGTTTTACGGGCTCTGAGAATTAACTGCCATCTAAGTAAAAACAAGGGTAGTGCTAGGGCCTCCTTTATCTCGGTGTGTGAGGATTAAATGAGATGCTACACAGCATAGTACCTTAAGATATAAATTCTAGCTATTATTTTATGATTAACTGACTTTCCTAATTCAGGCCATTTGATCTCAACAGCCGTAATATGGAAACTTAAGCTCTGGATGTCCAACTAGAAGGAAATAATGGTTTGATTTATTAGTGCTCCAACAATTCTGCTTCAAGCAAGAGAAAGGCATTCTATCTCAAAACTGGAAAAGAATTTAATATCCTGTGAGAACTAGTACACTTCTTCCCACCAGACGGACCTTCAGGCACGGAAGCTGAGGACATTTTGTGTGGGAAGCCCCTGTACCTCTCCAGGCAACACTGAATCTCAGCCCCAGTTATGCCTGCTACAACCAAAGGACACTGAGGCAGGCTGCACGGAAGAAAGGAAAAGCAACTTAACCATGTTTTGTTTTATTGCATAAGCTATCACTTCATTTATTTCCCTCTTAAGTTTGGGCAGGTTCACATGTGGCAATGTTACAACCTGTGGGAAGCTAATCCATCATAATTCAGATAAAATGAACTCTTTTCTTCTAGGAAGGGCATAGTAGATTAATTTAACTCAAATATATCCAGTACTATTTGGAATAATCAACTCTTCCATAGCATTAGTGATACTATAAAATCAGTATGCCTTGTACAACCTGAATAGGATTAAAGACAGGCAATTAATCTCTGCATTTTCCTTTCGGGGGAATATATTTTTAGACATAATCTTACATAATTTTTCAATTATTTAGGAACATATGTCCTATTTTTATATGAGACCTGTGTCCCAACTAAATTTGAAATGTTATTAACATGTCATAAATGTGTTATTGATCCAGCAAAACCAGATTTAATTGGTTTTCATTAACTTTGTGCTTTAGAAGTGTTTCTTAGCTTGTCATGTTTGACCCAATGAAGTGAGTAGACAATTATGAATGTTCTCATTTGAGAAACAAGGAAACTGAAAGGCAGAAAGGTAAGAATCTTTTGACCCAATTTAACCAACTTGTGGCACTGTCAGGTTAGGATACATGTCCCTTTTCTCACGGTGCCTGTGATATCACATATGTCAAGGTTTTCAGGTGATACACGCTGTATCTTCCGGTGTGTGTTCCCCATATATACATCTTTTCATTTTTCTCTCAGTCCAGGGAAGAAAGAAATTCAGACTTTCAAACCATAAGCAATTCTTTTTTTTTCTTTTTCTTCTTTTTTAAGATTTATTTTATTCATTTGAAAGGCAGAGTTACACAAAGAATCACTAGAGAGAGAGAATCATCTACTGGTTCACTCCTTAAATGACTAGGGTGCTAGGGCTAGCCCTGGCCAAAATCAGAATCCTAGACTCCATCCAGGTCTTCTACAGCTGTAGCAGAGGCCCAAACTATTTGTGCCAGCCTCTTGTGCTTCACCACATGCCTGAAAGGGAGCTAGGTTGGATAGAATAACCCAGACCCAAACCAGCACTGCAGTATGGAATGCCTACATCTTAAACACTGTCATACCCTTTGTTGCACAACACCATCCCTGATGACCTTTCCTATGAACAGATACCTTTCCTCCTGTATCTTTATCATAACTAAGTAACTGGAGATTCTGTAACTCTCCCATAAGGACTCTGGTTTGACAAGCTGTATTTTGGATTCTGATTAAGGGTGCTTTAAGAAAAACCCCAATGATCCTGACTTTATACTTCTAATAAGTATGTAGGATATATATTTGTAATATGTAATAATAACTTATATATAAATCAATTTCAGCATTTTTAAATGTTAAGTTATATGTAGCATAACATTTTAAAGAGAAAATATAAATATTATTTTCTCTGGCATATACTCAATTCCCCGTACTCATGCTCTTCTAAAAAATATTTTTGCATAGGCAAAGATACCTATGCACATTTCGCACATCATGAACAGTCTCTCCATAAATAAACTCTACAGATGACTCCTGTGCAAGCAGAGATCATGGAACCAGTTAGCTTCTCCAGAAAGAATGCTCATGCTTTTCAAACTGCAGTTCTCAGCGGTAATCTCAGACAGGTAGGCTCAAACTTGAGTGTACAGTAGATTCACAGCAGTCCTGGGGAAAACATAGTTGCCTAAGTTCCCTATTTAAGAATCACTAATCTCTGGGAAAGTTTGAAATCCTATACTTAAGGTCCAAGTTCATTATCTTCCCAAAAATGGCCATCACTGAACAAACTTAAGGATACAATGTGATGCTCTGACACATGTGCACACTGTATGAAGATTGAGTCTGGTATTTCACCCCAGCATTTATCATTTCTTTATAATGGAATGTCCAAAACGTTTTTTTTTTGAGCTATCTATTGTTGACTATAGTCACCCCACTGGTGTAATGATATATTTTTTAACAGAACAAAGCTTCACTTTAACATGTAACGATAGTTTGCATTGTTACATTCTCCTGTAATAAATTCAAGAAATTTTGAATCCACTCATATTTTTTTCAGAAACAATTAATTTCATAAGATGAGAGAAACTAATGTGCCAAGAAGTTGTTTAGAATACAATTGATTCGTTATATTTTTCATGTGAAATGTATTTACAAACATCTGAATCCATGTACTATATGTGTGTGTATATATATATGATATTCCAACAATTGGGGCATTGTTTACAGGGAGCTGTTTAATTTAAAACAGTAGAGTCCAGTGACTGTGTGTGAATCCAGTTTATATCAGCTTTGCAAGCATACATTATTAATTCTTCACTAATTGTATGGTAGTATTGATGCATCATTATCAGAAACTGGTCATGATGGTGGTATTGAGGTGATAGAAATGAATAAAAACTAGAGAACCAACTATTTTCTTCTTATTTGGAGAGCCAGCTGTTAAACAATAAACAGGAGACCACTATACCAGAACATTTTGAATCTCAAAAATATGTGCTTTCTTTAGTAGGGAATTTCACAAAGAAAGTTATTTTCAATAGTATATTACGAAGGCTGGCACATTAAATACAGTGCGAATCACGTGGTTGACTTCTTAACATTAATGACTGAATTCTTGCCAGTAACCAAAAGTGAGGATTAGATACTGAATTTATCTCTTGTTACTTTGCTAGTAAGGATCTAAATCATTTCTGCCATCAAAGTACTTAGAGCTAAATACATGATGAGGAAAAGCACCCTGAGGTCTTCATGCTAATAGTTCTAAGATACAAATCAGAAGTCTAAGTTTTTAGTAACTCTTCTGGCAACAGAAGGAACACTGTGCAGGGGTTCTGGGCTAAGTTTGATAAGTTAACACAGTGCTTCCAAGCCTCTTGTAGTCAATATTTCCAAAACCCAAGTATTATTTTTGGAAATTTGTAGCATTGATTAGATTTGGCATTCCCCAAATAAGGTTGACATTACTCTTACATTTTTTCCCTAATAACTGTTTCTAAGTTGATAAGCAAGAGACTTAACTTTATTCTTTTGGCATAGTAGTGCTGATGTAGTTTTAACTTTTGAGCAAGTTAAATGCTCTTAGTGCCATTTATCTACCTACTCACTGTGTCAAACTCAACTGCTGATGCACAAAGCTTTCATCCAGAAACGGGAAAGAATGCTGCCTCTACCCTGGGGACTGATTGTACTATGAAGAGCCCTGACTGAAAGCATGTAGCACCAGATGGTAATGAGCACAGTGATGGTGACTCCCTTGGCAAGGTCTGAATCACAGTTCTTGCAAGGGATTTCATATTGTCCCAGTGGTGCCTGCAGGCCTTTGCTGGGACAATAGGAAGGTGGCTCTTCCTTGTGTATTCACATATTGTTTTTGTTCGTCAAAAGCATCCCAAATGCCATTGCATTCAAAAAGCACTTACAGACCTGCTTTGCTAAAGCACTTTGGTGGTTCCAGGTAAGACAATGCAAGGTGTCTAGGACGTCAGGGGGCCTGGGCAGAGAGGACCCAGTTGCAGCATCATGGAAGGCTGCATCATGGAGTTAACCACCCCCCATGACAGCATGTGATCCTCACCCTCCCAGGTTTAGAAAATGCAAAACCAGTGCTCACATTGTAATTCCAAGCTGGGGGATTACAAAGCTGCTGTTGGTAGGACAAGTTGTTCTTTTATGGATAATTATAGCTAGAATATGGAAGTTTGTGAATGGTTGACCCTGTTAATAAGCAGAGAGAAACAATGACTCCCCATATAATCACTTCATTTTTGTTTACACTTAAGTCTGTTTGTATACTTGAACATTAGTGAAAAGGACGAAATTCCTGCAATCTATTGTACCCAAGCAATGAGCCATATTAGGAATGCAATATATGTGCAAGTGTCATTAACACTGACAGATAGAATGGCCACCTTTGATCCCTTGATAGACGTCTCCATGCTACTTGTATAGTTAACCAGAAATTCCCACATGCATGAAAAAGGCAGCCTCTATTTTCAAAATGGCCCCACAGGTTAAAGTTCTAAAATTAATAGTGGTAGTGAACCAAGACTAAATTCCAAGGCTTCCATCACTGCAGAAGACAGCACTGTCCCAGACCCTGCTCTGTGGATCCCTGACTTGTCCATGACAGACAGCTGTTGGAGGACTTATCAGAAGATAAAGCAAGGAAGACTGAGCTAAGAAGAGGTCCCTTCTCTTGTGAAACAAAGTGGCATGAAATCTGGCTTTCCTGTATCACAGGTTTCTTAAGTGTTACAATTCTACTCAAACAATTTTATCTTATTAAGATATATTTTTCATTCATTTATGCAATTACCTTTCAATTACCAGAATTCAGCTGCTGATGCTAGAAAGTACTGAAAAATCAAAATCATACAGTAAATCCTTAGATGTCCTTACCATCTCTCTCAAACATAAGAAAAGAGCTTAATTTCGGGATTCTCCTCTCTTTAGTCAATGTACATACATCTCATTCCCTTTTTAGAAATCCTTTTGTAATTTTGGTAGCATTCCAAGACCCTTTATTGAAGGTCACTAGATAAAAGTTAAGGAAAAAAACACAAGCAAGTGTGGGTAAGAACTCCTCTCTGAATGTGATATTTATGTGCCTGTATGTTACAAAGAAGTTTATGCTCCAGAGGAAATACATTAAGCCAGCAATTCACACAGTCTTTTAGTGCTACTGTGGTAAGAGAGGTAGTCATTAAAATCCCTCCCCAAAGATCTTATAAACAAACGCAACCTATGGCAAATTAAATTAATAATAATGACTTAATTTTATAAGGTTAAATGTCTAATTTTGTGAAATTATTGTCTGTGTGCATTATGCACATTTCAGAATAGCTTAGACACCTTTGAATAAGAAAGGAAAGTGCAGGAGAGGGCAGGAGGTAGGCAACAAGGTAGAATAAAAAGAAGAGAGAATGATTTAAAACGGAAGACAAAGGGAGGGAAACTGAATGGGAACAGAAAGATTGTGACTTTTTGCATGGTTAATGTGGGAAGAAAACAGTTACAGAACTTGAGATGTGACTTTGCTATTTTAAACAAAGAAAGAAGAGATGAGGGACTTGCTAAAGAGTTCCTCTGTACTGACTCTTTTACAGATTTCTGCTCACTTAGCGATTACCACAAATCATTGAAATATCTTAAGGAAACAGGAGCAAAATCAGAAATTGGGTCTGGCTGTTACTATGTAAAACCTACTGTTTTCTTTCTGTACTGTTTATCTTCATAGCCCTGTTTCTTTTTCTCTGACGTACTATATGTCTATGACTTCATGACAACTAATTGCTGATTCCCAGTCTCTGATCATGAAGTAAGCCCTCAGTTATAGCATTGTTGATACTAAAGGAACACTGACTACTGCAAAAAGAGTTTTCACACTGGGCATCTGAGCAGGGTTCAGAAGGGCAGTGTATTTCCTCAGGTGTTAATAGAACTCATAAACCTTGATCTTTATAAACACAAAAATTGATATTTATTTACTCAGAGTTAAAATGCAAATTTTGTAGTGGTATAAGTCCTCTAATAATCAATTTGCCAAAATCTTCAGTCTACAATAAATATACTCAATTCTAGTCCTTTTATTGATCTTAAACATTTTCCCCTAAAATTAGATTAATCTATGAGGATCCAAGAAACACATTCTAATGTTAAACACAGGAAGTATTCCATTTTTTAAATTCATTCATCTATTTATTTGAAAATTAGAGCTGGAGAGAGAGAAAGAGAAGCAGAAAGATCTTCCAACCTCTGGCTCACTCCCCAGTCGGTTGTAATAGTCAGTGGTATGTTTTTTTGTGATGTGCATAGGGAATTTCTTAAATTATATCCATGACACAGATATAAATTTATGTGCCTTTTATTTGATCTTTAAATAAAAATTATCTATAGTAGAAGATATTTCCTATTGTCATCAATTTAATTCCTGAATGCCAATAAGTTAAAGACATGAATCATAGTTATTTTCCTGTAGCTGGACATGATTTTTGCAGTATTTCAATATGTTAAGGAAATAAAAAATATGTCTTTGCTGCCTAAGGTTACTATTTGATTAAGGTATTGGAAAATCAAAGTAATATCATGAATTCATTTATTTATCATAGTCATCCCCATTCTAATAAGCTATTTGAAACAATAATTGTATTTACTCAAATCTATATTTCCAGATTTATTTTGCATTTAGATGGTACTAACAGTGTTTGTAAGTTCAGGTAAATATGCCTTCTTCTTTAATAGTTTGTTAGAAAAAATTCAGACGATGGGTTGGCAACCATCAGTTGTTAAAAATAAGAGAAAGCTTTCCAATATCTGCTGCGGTTGGATATGGAGTCCGTTGTACTACCTCTGAAATATAAAGGAATCCTTGTGCTTGCCTGTCTTCACTGCTTTACAGTTTTTTAAAAAGTTGCAATTTGCTTTCATTTTCTCATCCCAAAGATGTTTAGAAAAATAACAAACTTCCTATCAGCTAGGAATCTAATTCTTACTACTAGAAACTAGGAATAGGCATATTAAGTGTCATTCTTGTCTGTAATATTCAATTTGGCAAAGATGGTCCAAGAACAAAGACCAAGTTGAATCTTACTGTGGCAGGATTTGTTTTTCCAGTGTATTTAAAAAAACACTATTTAATAATTGTTTAAGTATATTCATTTGCATTTTATTAGAAAGGCAAAGCGAAAGAGATCTTCCGTCTAATGCTAGTACTAGGAATCCCAGTACTTGAACCACCCTTGCTGACTACCAGAGTGTGTGTCATCAGGAACCTGAATTGCAGAAGTAGCTGGGTCACACACAGAAACTCTGAAATGGGAAGTAGTCATTCCAAGAGATGTCTAACCACCACACCAAACAGCCATTCCAGCCACAGTGATCTTTTTGTTTTTAACTATTTGTATTTGAAAGGCATATTTTCTGAGAGAGAGACGAAGATTGAGATCTGCCATCCATTGGTTCACTGCACAAATGATCACAGTGGCTGGAGTTGAGTTGCTGTGAAACCAGAAGCCAGGAGCTTACTCCAGATGTCCCACATAGGTGCTGGGACTCAAGGACTTGGGCCAACCTGCATTGCTTTCTCTGGCCGTAAACAAGAAGCTGATTGAAAGCAGAGCAACTAGGACACAGACGGGCTTCCATGAGGGATGCCCATTGCTGCAGGTGCAGGATTAGGCAGCAAAAGGGGGATAACATGCTGGCCCCAGCACAGTGACCTTTTAAATGACAGAGATAATCCTTATAGTTCTCAAGTGCTTCTAAAATGTATAAACATTTTTCAAAGAAGCATTAATATATACTTATGTATTAGATTTATATTTCATATTAATTTTTATTCTGGAGTGCAGTGGTTGGCCATTTACCTTATTTATCTTCTGTTTCTGTTTGTCATGTCATATAATGAAATAACATTTTCAACTTCTGTACTAAGACTGAATTCTTGCTATAAAATATGAATAATAACTCTAAGTGTTATTGTTAGGTCTGGTTTATAAAGCCCTCTTAATTACTTGGGGTTTTTTTTATGGTTCTCTCTGTGGATGTCTTCTTCAAAATCCCTAAAAGACAGTAGGTTCATACAGGAGAGTCCGAATCCCTCACTAAGTTTAGAGAGTAGAACTTATAGATTTCTGCAGTTTAAGCTACCAAGACTGCAGACTTGATCTGTTATAAAACCTGGGAGAAATTTATATTTGTTCATTTCCAGGAAGTTGCAGAAGAGATTTAGCACAGCTATCTTGTCTGAACAGCTTTAAAAGGAAAGAAGTTAAATTTCTAGGTGCCTTCTGCACCTGCTAATTAAAACCAAATAACCTCCAGAGAGATTTCATTCATGAATACCCACACTTCAAAGTTTTTGGTTTATCTTGAAAAATAGATAAAATTTAAGAATGTGAAAAAGAAACTATTCAAAAGATTTCTCCTCCATTTGATCTTATTTTCCTGAGTAAAAATTAATAAGCTTTTCAGAAGGAGTAATTTTCCTTTGTGGTTACGCATTTCCTACCGACTGGCTTGTGTGAACTCGAGGATAGAGCTGTTACAACAGAGAGGCAGCCAACCTTGCCTTTACTCTACTCAAACTTATGCATATATGCCATCTCTTGTTCCTAACTAAACGTGTTTACATAATTTGGTGGAATTTTTACAGTCGTAATCACCTAGGGCTTTTCATTTATAATATGTATTACTTAACAGACCGCTAATCCGCCTAGATGGATAAATCCAGTGCTTCTACAGTGCCTCTCTTCCAGGTGACTGTTTACAAAAGAACTTTCTTAAACTGAGAGATTTTGTCTGGAAACATCTTCCTTTCCCTTCAGAAGGGAATTATGATTCGATTTCTTAACACGTTACTGGTTAGTTGACCGGTTAAAATGCCAAACCCTTTGACTCAGAATGAATTTCCCTCATGAGTGGCAGTTACCCAAATCCTTGAGCCATTCCCTGCACAGTGTCCAAATTAGCAGGAAACTGGAGTCAGAAACAAAATGGTAGCTCAAACTCAGGTAGTCCAATATAAGATGCTTGTGTGAAATGCAGCTATACCAGGCCCTGCACTATGGCTCAGTGGCTAAATCCTTGATTTGGGTACAAGTGCCAAGATCCCATATGGGTGCCAGTTTGTGTTTAACTCTTCCACTTCCCATCCAGCTCCCTGCTTGTTGTCTGGGAAAGCATTAGGAAGACGGCCCAAAGCCTTGGAACAAAAAATCTGTGTCTCTCCTTCTCTCTGTAAATCTGCTTTTCAATTAAAAAAAAAATCTTGAGGGAAAAAAATAAGTAGCTGTACCAAACCCCTGTGCCAGTTGCCTTCATGTATACTATCATATTTGATTATCTCAACATGCCTAGAGAATCGCTACTATGATATTTTTTGGAAGCAAACCGAATATGAGCATGTTAAGATTTCACATTTTGGGGCCCGGCGCGGTGGCGCAAGTGGTTAAGTCCTCGCCTTGCACGCCCGGGATCCCATATGGGCACCGGTTCTAATCCCGGCAGCCCCGCTTCCCTTCCAGCTCCCTGCCTGTGGCCTGGGAAAGCAGTCGAGGACGGCCCAAAGCTTTGGGAACCTGCACCCGCGTGGGAGACCCGGAAGAGGCTCCTGGCTTCGGACCGGCATAGTATCGGCCCGTTGCGGCTCACTTGGGGAGTGAATCATCGGATGGAAGATCTTCCTCTCTGTCTCTCCTCTCTGTATATCCGCCTTTCCAATAAAAAATAATAAAAATAAATCTTTAAAAAAAAAAAAAGATTTCACATTTTGTTGTTGCACATCTATAACTTTGGATACAACTCCACATTGCCTTACAGATTTGGAGCATGTAGGTCATCAGACATCTTAAGACAATGACCATATACTTTCATATCAACTTCAAAGAGAAAAACTTCAATGTTGGTCATGACCCACTTCATCTTTAAGTAGAGTAGGCATACTCTGTAAGACCACATATTTCTATGTAGGCCAAAAGGAGATTCAGAACTGTAGAAAAGGAAAGAGTTTGCATTTCAAAGATACCAAAATCAACACAACCACAAAGGACTCTCCAATTTCAGAAAGGTTAAACAGAAACTATTAATTAATGACTCAGGACAGATTTATTAATTGTTCTCTAGTCCCTTGGATACAAGATAATCTCAGGATTTTGAATGTTTACAGGGCAGGGGAAAATTGTTTCAAAACCATGGGGCACAACATTAACAACAAAAACAAAACAACAGCAAAGCATAGCCTGGAGGGAAGATATGCAATTGTGTATTTTGTCCGGTTTATAAAAGGAAATCTCTCAGAGTGTGTGTGTGTGTGTGTGTGTGTTTTAAACTCTGGTTTGGTTAAATAGCTGTATTTGTAATCTGTCTTACATAGGCTGTCTTCAGTGTAATGTATGAGAAAGAATTCAATAAACAGAGTCAGAGATCACAAATCTTGGATGGAAAGAATATTCCTTGGGGTTAAAATATGCTGCATAGGAATACTGGCTGTGTTCCTGACTTATATTATAACTTAGGCAAATGACCATCACACAAGAAAGGCACTTTAACTTCTCCTGGAATCAGAAAAGAAATAATTTCGCAGGATTACATGATATCCTTTACAAGCTTTTCCTGTGGTTAGAGGCACATCTTGACGTCCCTCTAAGTCCTATCTGATAAATCTAGAAAGGAAATATTGAGCTTGTTGTCCTCTTTTGTGGCAGAATAAAAGAAGTTGCTACTGCTTTGGGATTGTGTTGTGTTTCCAGAGTTCTATAAGTGAATTTTTCCTGAGCTCTTGATGGCAACATGCATGAAAAAGTCCATGTTATGCTATGCCGTTTTTAATAAGCCTGCTAGAGAGGATACTGGGGTCTCAGCAAATGTTATATTCCTCGGGACTGTGAAATCACTACATAGCAAGCCACATTAGAGATTCAGTTATTTAAATGAAAGGCATGACATATGAGATATCTCCTGATTGTCAACACTGAGAAATTTCCACACAAAAGGATTTAGCGTTAAAATCCTCCTGACCCAGAAATCAGTAGGTCCACTGTAATAGTGCCAGAACTGTATGATCCCCTAAGGGGCAAGAAGAAAAAATAATAGAGATACTGTCTGGCCAGATCAATGATTCCTGCTTGCTAAGTTTACTAGTTATGCCCATTTTATATCAATATCTAAAAAAGTCATTGTATTATCTCAACAGCTCATTTGTACGCAGCATCTTCCATCACTTATATAAGCCTCCCTAAATGACAGTTATAAGCATCAAGCAGTCTTTAGTAGTAAGTTCAAATCAAAATACAAACTTTAGTTATTTGCAGAATTGGTCAACTGCATATGGTTAATTAAGCAGTTTCTACAATGGTGGGTAATTTCCTAACCACTGGGAAATTTCATTACACAAGTATGTTTTGATGTAAATTTTTATTATTTAAAATATTTTAGATGTTCTCCATTTCCCCAGTGGTGATCTGTGAGTTGAACCATTGAAAGTTTCCTGATCTTCCTTACCAAAATGAGTAAAAACAAAAAAGACCAAAAGACAATACACTGGAGAGTGACTGGAGATTCTACAGAAGTTTGAATTCTAAAGAAAAAGATGTTCAAATTTAGTATTTTTTGAAAATCTTGGACTTGGGCCTCTAATCGTAAGTTCTCTCTGTTCTTTCAAGGGACGTAATTAACTCCAGGTGACTCTGAACTGGACACTTGTTCTGACTAAAAGCAATTTGACTTAGTTTTCAAATATTGTATACAACCTTTACAACCCTGAGGTAGATGATTATGTAAGATGCTACAATTTCTGGGTTTACAGCTTGAAAAACCTAAAAATGATAATCCCAAATATATTTCGAACACCTTTATTCATAAATTCTTTGCTTTCTTCCACACATCACAACTCTTGTGAGCTGCCCCTCCTCGTTTGGGAAATAGCCTTATTGATGTAGCCGGATGGGGGAATTATAGATAGCTCTCTAGTATCCATTTATTGTGCTGTGCCCTTGATCAGTTGCCAGAGAACTAAATTAATCATTGAATTTCCAGGCCAAGCACTTTATCATTACTTTATCATCCATCAAAGCAACTGTTTCCTTCCGAACATCCTTTTAAAAGACTATGCAACGACTGTCATCTCTTGCCTTTATTATTTGCATTTTTAAAAAAGGCTTGATGCAGTTCTCTATCTCTGTGCATTTTCCTGACATCTCTACTTCTTATCACCACTTGCTTGTGTATCTTTTCATGCAGAGTTCTCTTGCCCTCAGAGGAAATTCATATCTTCCTTTGCTTGGACACTTGATGGACATTGCCCCAACAAATCAACCATTATCCCACTTCAAAGGATAGTAATAATAGCTACTGTTTATGTGCTGGGCTCCTTGCAGATGCCATCTGTATTTTGTTTATTTTATTTTATTATCACAAATTAATAGAGCTATGCTAAGAATCACTGACAGTATCATCCACATTACACAGCAAGCGTCCACATAACAATTTGAACTAAAACTTTTGGTAGTTCTGCTCTTCTTATGTTGTTTATTTAAGTCTATTCCATGATATTTTTATTTGTGTTTCTTACATTATACAAATGAGTGGAAAATGAGTACTCAGATATGAAAAATGTAAGTTTGAAATTATCCAATTTCACACAGTAGGTTTAAAAAGGTAGTAATCACTATACTGGAGAGTTCCTTTGATCAGAGTTAATGGAAAGGCCCTAGTAAGTTCCCTATAGATTTTTGCTTCCTGCTTTATTCTTAATGAAACAAAGTTCATCTTGTCAAGTCTTGGTCACAGTTGGACATCATGTGTAAGCTTTGATTATAAGACTTCTACTGACAGCGAAAGCTAAATGGAGTCAGCAGTTTGCCCTTCCAGAAAAAAACTGAGAAATATTTGTGATGAGAATAATAAAGTACAACCTGTCTCCACAGTTTGCAAGCTACTTCAAAATCATCTGCTGCTGCCTAACTGAAGGAAAGCAGTAGAATATGGCAGATTTGAAAGGGCTTTGCTTGCTCCCTAATCGCCAAGTACCCACCCATTCTTTCTTGGATTAGTTAAAATGACTATTAAGAAAAGAGAAGAATGCTGTGCACCTTCGTTGAGCTCCTTTCAGGTTTAGTTACACCATGATGAATTAGATCATGTGTTCCATGGGATAAACACCCAGAGTCCAATGAAGGAATCTAAGTGATGAAGATCATTTCCTTAAACTGCTCTTAAAATACATAAGGTAAACAACCCAGTGATACGTAATTGAGGCAAACTGTACCAAGACAACAGTTCTCTCTGGGGGAATCTTTCTTAAAAACAAATGATTCACAGGGGCCCGGCGCGGTGGCGCAAGTGGTTAAGGGTCCTCGCCTTGCACGCCCGGGATCCCATATGGGCGCCGGTTCTAGTCCCGGCAGCCCCGCTTCCCTTCCAGCTCCCTGCCTGTGGCCCGGAAAGGCAGTCGAGGACGGCCCAAAGCTTTGGGACCTTGCACCCGCGTGGGAGACCCGGAGGAGGCTCCTGGCTTCGGATCGGCATAGTATCGACCCGTTGCGCTCACTTGGGGAGTGAATCATCGGACGGAAGATCTTCCTCTCTGTCTCTCCTCTCTGTATATCCGCCTTTCCAATGAAAAAATAATAAAAATAAATCTTAAAAAAAAAATGATTCACTGTTTACTATCAGTTTAGAATAAGTTGAAAAGAATAAAGCATTTTTCTCTCAAACATAAAAGGCTATGTACTTCTCTCAGAAAATACATTTATTCTGGCCAATCAGAACCTCATTAAAAGATATTTTTTTAAAAAAAAATGTATTTTAAAGCTTACAAGTTTATTAATCTGCTCAGGGACCCAAAACCTTTGGACCAGGAATTGAAACATTTGAGAAAACTGGCAATTCTGCAACCTGTTACTATTTGAATGTCCCCAATCTAAATGAAGGACACTATGTCCCAAACAATTGTCAAAAGACTGCCAATCATTTCTTCCACATCCTGTCCCATAGTTTCCACAGGCGATCATTAAATGAGACATGTCCAGCCTGCCTCAGCATACCTCCTGGATCTGCTTAATCACCAAGGTCTATACCTCATGACCCTGGCTGCAGTGACTACTCATGATACTCTTGACTTGAATTAATATAGTGGGCTCCTAGGTTTCCAGATCAAGTCTTTCCCTCCTGCAAATATATTTTTCATGCTACAATCAGATTTATCTTTCAACAAATGCGAACCTGATCCTATCCCCTTTTGCATAAAATCATTAATGATTTGCCATATCCTAAGGATAAAGTGCAAACAACTTATTGCAGTTTACAAGGCTCTTAGAAGTCATTCTCTTAATGACTCCTCAGTTTTTGTTCCAACTATTTTGAACTGACAAGACAGATGAATAGAAAGACTACTTACTTGCTAGTTAACTTTGCACATACGTGCAATAATCAGAGCCAGATCATGCTAAAGCTTGGAAGCAAGAAGACACTATATATGTGTGATAGGGATAAAACTTCCTGAGCCATTACTGCTGCCTCATTGGAAGGCAGCTGGAATTGGAAGCAAGGCCAGTATTCCAATCCTGGTAATCCCAAATGGCATGTGGGCATCTTAACCTCTACTCCAAAAGCATTCCTCTGTACTGCTCTAAGACCACAAAAATAGAATGGCCTTCATTGTTTCATGTCTCTTTACATATTCTTCACTGTGCACAGAACTTACTAAACTCCTCTCCACCAAGAATGAGAAAAGGCCAAATATAAGTTGTAAGTTTCCTATTTCATGCAATTCAGCATTAACTATAAGTACATTATGATTAATTAGAAATGTGTAGCATAATTGCTAGAAGTAAATGAAAATAAGATAAAGAAATAAAAATTAAAATCAAAAGAAATTGAAATACAACAATAAAAATAAAATAAGGTAAGGGAAAAGACAGGAATAAATAAAATAATTATATGACAAATAGACATCACATCAAAAGTGTCATCCGTATATGCAATCATATCAATAGTGATGTGAGCTTGAAATAGATTAATCAATATAACACAAATCAGAAATGATTGGACTAGAATAAAATGTAATAGCTAACCACATGTGGCTCTTTAAAAACAAAAACACAAATATATGGGAAATAAGAAAGATACCCTATGAAAACCTTAAGTATGAGAAAGTTGGTATGGCTATATTAGTCACTGAAAGTGTCATATCAAAGTTTATATGTTTCAGTGACACAGAAGCTCAAGCAAAATGGCAGAAAATGGCCAATGAGCAAAGGTAAAGAATATTTCCTTGAGGAAATTATTAGTGCAATATAGGGAATAATTAATGCCAAAACAAACATTATTTGTTGAGAAACTTCAATTTCCAAAATGAAAGAAAGAGTGTTGTGTATTGTCATCTTCAGTATTTCCCTCTTATTCATGTATTTCCATGTGTTGTTTTATGAAAAATAAAGGATGAAGTAAAGTTAAATGACCTAAGAATATTACCACTGAAAAACTGAAAAAAATCAAATATTACTAGATAAGTAAGGAGTATTTACAACTCATAAGAGAGTTTATCAGGGTAGCAAGATAAAAAAAAATTAATTAAAATAAGCCTATGGCACTAGTATACACAAATAACTCCATGACTGATAATGAAATTTTAAGTACAGTCCCCTATAAAATAGCAGAGAGAAATCTCAAACCCCTTGGACTTAACCTAACCAAAGATGTTGAAGAACTTTATAACGAAAATTACAAAACATTATTAAAGGAAGAAATAGGAGAAGGCATTGAAAGATAGAAGATCAACATCATCAAAGTTGCTGTATTACCAAAAGTAATAAAAAGATTCAACATGATCCCAACCAAAATAGCAAAATTCTCCTCAGGAAAAGAAAAGAAGTTACAAACGTTTATCTGGAAACACAAGAGACCATGAATAGCCAAAGCTGTCCTGAAGAATAAAAACAAGCTGGAGAAATCACAATTCCAGACTTCAAGACATGCTACAGGGCAGTGGTCATCAAAACAGTCTGGCACTGCACAGAGAAGATCAGTGGAGCAGAGTAGAAACCCCAAGGTGGACCCCACACATGTACAGCCAACTAATCTTCGACAAGAAAAGTGAAAATAATCCTGGGAAAGGCCTGGTCTCTTCAACAAATGTTGTTGGGACAATTGGATAGCAGCCTGCTGAGGTAAGAAGCAAGATCCCCACCTGTCACCTTATACAAAAATTAGCTCTTAATGAATCAAGGACTTAAATCTGCACCAAGAAATCATCAAACTATTAGAAAAAAAGGGAGGAAGCACTCTCCAAAATATAGTCATCCAGTAGCATATTATTTATTAAACTTCATGGTATTGTAAGTTTTCTATTTTTCTTTCTGTTGTTGATTTTATTTTATGGCTTTTCATTTAAGGAGATGTATAATAACTGTTTACTAGAGACTATTATATCCAGATGTGAATATGCAATGCAGTATGTATCTCTGCTTCCAAATCAAAGATGCACTCTCAATGAAACTGCTAAATATACCTTGAAAATAGGATGCTGGACTCTCTGCTATTGTTCATGCCTACAATGTTTGGACACACTTAAATAGCATGATGATGCTCTTTGATGAAGTACTATGCTGTTGTAATGATATACAGGAAATCAGTATGGGGGAGTGGCCTGGGGAAGGGATAAGGGAAATCTCAGAGCCTATGGAATTGTATGGTAAAATAAAAACATAAATACATTTTAAAAAATATGTTTAGTCAGTATTTAAAAATTTATCGAGGGCCCGGCACGATAGTGTAGTGGTTAAAGCCCTCACCTTGCACACACCTGAATCCCATATGGTCGCCTGTTCTAGTCCCAGTGGCCCTGCTTCCCATCCAGCTCCCTGCCTGTGGCCTGGGAAAGCAGTCGAGGACGGCCCAAAGCTTTGGGACCCTGCACCCGCGTGGGAGACCCGGAAGAAGTTCCTGGTTCCTGGCTTCGGATTGGCTCAGCTCTAGCCATTGCAGACACTTGGGGAGTGAATCATTGGATGGAAGATCTCTCTGTATATCTGCCTTTCCAATAAAAATAAATAAATCTAAACACAAGCAAACAAAAACTTATCTAAAAGAGAAGGAGAAGCAAAAATAGGAATAAACCTAGAGAGAGCTCTTATCTTCTTGTTTTCTTCCCCAAACTCCTGAAATAAACAGGAAAGACTGAAACTCTGCATTATTTATTTTCTCACCACAACAGAATTAAATGAGAATTAGATAAATAAATAATAAAATTAAAAAGCTAGAGGTCTAAGTATTTACTAATGAACCAACTAAATCTTAAACCAGTAATGAATTGAAAAGGAAGTAAATTATGAAATGATGAAATGTTTGACTGCTAATTTTGTTTAAATAGAAAATCAAAACAATGAATGAATTGAAGTGGTAAATGGAGAGGGAGGAGCTTTTATAGTTTGAAACACTTATTCGAAAAGAAGAAATGTCCAATATCAAATCCCAGCTTCTACCTTAGGGAGCTTAAAAATTTTTAGAAAGAACTAATTAAACCCAAAATAAATGAAAGAGCCAAAAATAGTATGGATAATCACAAAAATTAATAAGAAAAAAAAAAAGGCAGTCAATACAGACAATCAACACCTGCAAAACTCAGTTTCTAGAAAAGCTCAATAAAATTGAAAAGGTCCAGATGACTTTTTCATGAGAAAACAAAAGTGCAATTCGCCAATATCAGCAACGAAAGTGATGGCCTCTAGACTTCCAAAATATTAAGAGAATAGCAAGGAAAATATTGGCAACTTCAGACAAATAAATATGATAGCTCAGATAAAACATAAAAATTAAGAGAAACAAATTACCACAACTGATGCAAAAGAAATACATTGCAGTATTTGCTAAGGAGGTTAATTTTTATTTCAAAATCATTCCACAAAGGAATTTCTAGGCTCTGCTGGTTTCACAATTAATGTCTTCCAAATGTTTGAGAAAGAAATAATAATCCTGGAAAAGTTCTGTAAGAAATAGTTACTACTGGGTTTATGAAGGCAGCATTTCTCTGACATTAAACCACATAAATGCATCAGAAGAAAACTGGAGTTAGAAGAAAAGTTCTCACAAAACCAGAAAATATAGGGCCCTGCGCGGTGGCGCAAGTGGTTAAGGTCCTCGCCTTGAACGTGCCCAGGATCCCATATAGTTGCCAGGTCTATCCCAGCAGCCCCGCTTCCCTTCCAGCTCCCTGCCTGTGGCCCGGGAAAGCAGTCGAGGACGGCCCAAAGCTTTGGGACCCTGCATCCGTGCGGGAAACCAGGAAGAAGTTCCTGGATCCTGGCTTCAGATCGGCATAGCATCGGCTGTGGCACTCACTTGGGGAATGAATCATCGGACAGAAGATCTTCCTCTCTGTCTCTCCTCTCTGTATATCCGCCTTTCCAATAAAAATAATAAAATAAACCTTTAAAAAAAATAGAAAATATATTGGCCAAATAGCAGCAGAAAGTATCCAAAAACACAAAAATCCAATGAGGGCCTGGCACAGTGGCCTAGCGGCTAAAGTCCTCACCTTGAACGCACCAAGATCCCATATAGGCAGTGAAAAGGTGGAAAAATAGAGTCAAAATGGTGACCATATTGAATTGTGATATATTCAAATCTGATGTATCACTGAACCTCTTTGCTGTACTTGAACCCTTTAATGCTTACAAGCTTTCGTAATGTTTTATAGCCAAATGTGGATGTTTTCAACGAGTCCTTTTACCCCTTGTTAATTCTGGCCAGAATTTTACTCAACTTTGTCATTTTTACAGAAAACAATAATATACCCCATTTTAAAATTTATTTATATGCTTACTAATTAGTTTGATTATCCTTTCATATATTTATTGACTATTTTAGTTTATATTACAGTCAAGAACTAATTTTGCGTTGGCATTCACTGTTTTCCTTATTTGTTGATAAGAATTGCCTGTTACTATATTTAATTTATTACTTAATATATAAGCTTAAAGTATATTCTGTCTCTCCATCTTTTCCATAAATCTGAATTACAAATAAATGAATAAATCTTTTTTAAAAACTCAATTTTATAGCTTGTTTATGGTGTGTGTATTTGATAGTTACATAGTTTTAATGCATACAACAGAATTAAAAATTTGTCTGATTTATAGCTTTATTTACAGAGAAAGCTTCTTAAATGTAGTATTGTAAAACTGTTGCATTTTCTTCTAGTGCATTTGTTCTTCTTGCACTAATCCTGTTTCACTCACAATTTAGTTTATTAAGAGTAAAGATAAAGGTATAATCTGTCTCACTACATGGTTGGCAACTATTTTATTGTTCTCTTTAAATTAACATGCTACGTAACATAAACTGATCTGTCAAATATATTAGGATATAATTCCTGACTGTCCTTGCTTTGTGGCCCATATATATTTTAACATCACACTGTTTTATTATGATAGTTTTGCTTATTATGTCTAACTATATTGCAAAATGCTTTCAGTGATTGTTTTGTGAGCTCATGATTTCATACATATATCCTTCTGAATAAGCATTACCTTAATTTTTCAACCTCAGAAATATTATTTTTGCAATGAGTGGTTTTATTGAGAAGGTCATAATATTTAATGTTTATATATACATATTATGAGAACACGTCACAAATTCTTGCAAATACAATTAAAAACTAAGGTTATTTAGCTATAAAATATTTTGAAAGCCACATGCATAAGAAATCATCAAAAAGTTTATGCAAATTGCTTTTATAAAAAGCACATATGAGTTTCCAAAATTTCCTGCTTTGGGTAAGTTTCAATTCATCAGTATAGTTTATAGTTGTCATATTCTGTGTATTTCCTTTCTTCTAAGAAGATGGATATTTTCAGAAATGTTGTGACTGGAATAATTTTCATAATGATATTTTCTAAATGGCTTATTTTTATATTAGATATTAATCATATTGATTTTATACTATTCTGACGTAATTAATATCTATCTGCTCTAACAATCTTCAGTTTCTGTCAAATGGTTTTATGATAGCCATTAATTTAATCCTTGCATTTTGACAGGTTTGCTACAAATTTGTCCATAATTATAACTTCTGTATTTTTATCTAATTGATTTGGCAAGTATTTTCTTAGCATTTGACTGGTTTTTACATTTTGTGGGGTGACTTCTACTAACCTAGGATTTCACCATTGAGTTTATTCTCTTTTTCTTTTATGCATAACTTTCTTTAGTTATGGACATAGCATTAGGTCTGGGTGCAAACATATGTATAAAACCTGTCGTTAAAGTTGCTCCCTTATCAATTGTTCTGTAATTCAGGTGTTGAAGTTTATGAAATACCTTTCTACCTCAGAGCATTGTTTCAAATTACTTAACCTTGTGTAACATAGAAACGATGATATCCATTCCTGGGACCAGCGAGTGAGAAGCACGTCCCAGCACTAAACATGGTGCTATTCGATTTAGGTATCAGCTAAAGCAGCTACATAGGAAATAAACTCACTTCCAAACTCATTTAGTATAAAAGAATAATTGTTTTTTGTAATGGGATATGATTTTTTCTTAAAATTCTTTTCATTTGCAAATATTTAAGTCAACATCATAAAAGAAATATTGTCTTCGTGCCATCATCGCCCTGCTTCATCCCTAGGAGGAACACAGAAATGATACAGAGAACTTTGGAGCATTTTTTGTTCCTCTCATACAAGGAAAATCCACTTGTGAGCCAAAATTCACTGAATGCTGATGGAGGATTGCCTCAAAATCAAAATTCTATAGAAAAAAAAAAACATATATAGGAAGAAAAAAAAATTGCACCCCTAGAATGAAACCTAGCTTAGTTTTTTACATTGAACGTCAAGGTCTAATGTTGAGTGCAACTTCTATTGGCTTCATATTGAATGGAAGAAAATTTTCCCAACATTGATTCAAAGTGAACTGGTTTCCTCTTAGCCGTTGACCTCTGTTTCTCTCACCTAAACCCAAAAGGACCCATTTATGTAAGGAAAGTATTTTAGGCCACACAATGAATTTGTTGCTTTATCATTGTCAAACACTGCATTTCTCATGATACTCACAAGATATGACCATTCCCCTTACATTGTACAGACAAGAGCACTGACATGCTGAAAAGTGGGTGAAACAACTCGTGCACAGTCACACAGAGAATCACGCCCGTGTAAGCCCAGAGATGACTGATCCTAACTCCTGTGTCTTCTTCATTAGGATCTCTGCTTTAGCTCTACCTCCTTAACCATCATCATTCTAACTCAGCTTTTCTTTCTCCTTTCCTTTGCCTAATCTGTGCAGACCCTTGACCAAGGTGTAGACTAAGAAGTGGAGTCATGCTTCACACGGCTGCGTCATGCTGGCAGCCATTCCTGGGTCTGGCTGTGGTGTTCATCTTCATGGGATCCACCATTGGCTGCCCTGCTCGCTGTGAGTGCTCTGCCCAGAACAAATCTGTCAGCTGCCATAGAAGACGGATGATGGCCATCCCAGAGGGCATTCCCATTGAGACCAAAATCCTGGACCTCAGTAAAAACAGGCTCAAAAGTGTCAACCCTGAGGAATTCATTTCGTATCCTCTACTGGAGGAGATAGACCTGAGTGACAACATTATCGCCAATGTGGAACCGGGTGCATTTAACAGCCTTTTCAACCTGCGGTCCCTTCGTCTGAAAGGCAATCGCCTGAAGTTGGTTCCTCTAGGGGTATTCACGGGGCTGTCCAACCTCACCAAGCTCGACATTAGTGAGAATAAAATTGTCATTTTACTGGACTACATGTTCCAGGATCTTCACAACCTGAAGTCTCTAGAAGTGGGGGACAATGATTTGGTTTACATATCACACAGGGCCTTCAGCGGGCTACTTAGCTTGGAGCGGCTCACCTTGGAGAAATGCAACTTAACAGCAGTACCAACAGAAGCCCTCTCCCACCTCCGCAGCCTCATCAGCCTGCATTTGAAGCATCTCAATATCAACACTATGCCCGTGTATGCCTTTAAAAGATTATTCCACCTGAAACATCTGGAGATTGACTATTGGCCCTTACTTGATATGATGCCTGCCAATAGCCTCTATGGTCTCAACCTCACATCCCTTTCAATCACCAACACCAACTTGTCTACTGTGCCCTTCCTTGCCTTTAAGCACCTGGTATACCTGACCCACCTTAACCTTTCCTACAATCCCATCAGCACTATCGAAGTAGGCATGTTCTCTGATCTAATTCGCCTTCAGGAGCTTCATATAGTGGGGGCTCAGCTCCGTTCCATTGAGCCTCATTCCTTCCAAGGGCTCCGCTTCCTTCGTGTGCTCAACGTGTCTCAGAATCTGCTGGAAACTTTGGAAGAGAGTGTCTTCTCTTCTCCGAGGGCTTTGGAGGTCCTGAGCATCAATAATAACCCACTGGCCTGTGACTGCCGTCTCCTCTGGATCCTTCAGCGACAGCCCACCCTGCAGTTTGGTGGCCAGCAACCCATGTGCGCAGGTCCGGACACCATCCGTGAAAGGGCATTCAAGGATTTCCATAGCACTGCCCTTTCTTTTTACTTTACCTGCAAAAAACCCAAAATCCGTGAAAAGAAGTTACAGCACCTACTGGTGGATGAAGGGCAAACCGTGCAGTTAGAATGCAATGCGGATGGAGATCCACAGCCTGTGATTTCCTGGGTGACTCCGCGAAGGCGTTTTATCACCACCAAGTCCAATGGAAGAGCCACTGTATTGGGTGATGGCACCCTGGAAATTCGATTTGCCCAAGATCAAGACAGTGGGATGTATGTTTGCATCGCAAGCAATGCTGCTGGCAATGATACCTTCACAGCCTCTCTAACTGTGAAAGGATTCACTTCAGACCGCTTCCTTTACGCAAACAGGACCCCTATGTATATGACCGACTCCAATGACACCATTTCCAATGGCACCAATGCCAATACGTTTTCCCTGGACCTTAAAACAATACTGGTGTCTACAGCTATGGGCTGCTTTACATTCCTGGGAGTGGTTTTATTTTGTTTTCTCCTCCTTTTTGTGTGGAGCCGAGGGAAAGGCAAACACAAAAACAGCATTGACCTTGAGTATGTGCCCCGAAAAAATAATGGTGCTGTTGTGGAAGGGGAGGTGACCGGCCCCAGGAGGTTCAACATGAAAATGATTTGAGGGGCTACCGCTAGTACTACCGTCTCTGTGTCATTGTTGGTAATCAGTAAGACAGTCTGGAATGATGATTTATGAAGTGAAAGAGGCAGCATGTGCGGCTGCTTCTATGTCAAAGCAGGGTCCTTGGAAGCAGGAGGACTTCTCGTGGAGACTTTCCATGTAGGGGCAGGCAGGAACGTGGCGGAGTCCTTTACACAGTGGGTTACTAATTGTTTGCATTGCAAATATTGGCATTCTGGGGATCTCAGTAATGAACCTGAATCTTTGGCTCATGCTCACGGACAATTCAGCATTTTCTACCATGACAAAAACAAAAAGAAAAAATATATAATAAAACAGAGCCTACAGTGTAGGAGCTACATATTCAAAGACACATTTGTCTAAAACATACTCTACAGAAAAATTTGTATCTATAATTATCATTTGTTAAAGCCTTGCATCAGATCATGTTATTTGTTGAACATCACAAAGAGATCAATATATTCTTTCCTTTTTTTGAAACACATATGCTGTATATGTTTTAAAGCAATATGAATGAGAGGTTGTGCTTTTAGTTACTCACCACTAGAAATCCAAATGTGGTTTCACCTTCCTTTACCTACAGATAATCCTGAGACTAGATCCCTGGAGCTATGGGTGGAAATATGTTTGAGAGATGTGTTTGGTGTAGGATGCCAACAAAACAGGACCCAAGGCAAAACTGCTCAACTCTGTTAACTTCTGTTACTATAAATAAAGGCATGTGCCTAGTTTTGATACAGAATGGAATATTTTTTATACTTGTAATATCACCCTGGACCAGTTTACTGTAACAAAGCCCTTGGTTTCTCCAGGAGGTGGTGTGCCACCAGATGTACCTGTAAAATGCAAGGTAGGTGTTATTAATGAAAATGTTCATTTAGCCACCCCTAGATTTTGCTTTCATCAATCACTGCTAAAGGAATCATGGAAAATGGAAGAGGAGGTTTACTGGCTATTAGAACCACTAGGTAATATTCACTAGTAGCTAATATCAATAATTCAGGTGTCCAAAAGCCATCTGGATATAGAGTTCTTCTCAGACACCCACTCAAAAACCAAGGTGATCCATGTTTGACATGATATTAATTCAACTAAGAACCTGTTTAAATGTGTCTGCTGCCAGAGGCTGGGTGTCTGCCAATCAAACGAAACATGTAGTCCTGCCTCTCTGATGTTCTCTATTCAAATACTGTATGCACAGTATTAGTTCAATAGGCAAGTTCAGGGTTTCTCCCTGATTCTTTACTATGTAGATTTAAGTTTTTGTTTTTACAGTAACCTTGTGTGGATAAAAAGAAACCTGTCTTGTTTTCGAAGAGATGAGGGAAAACAGGGGAGGGGGTTGCTGAATTTAGAACTACTGCTCATTCCTCCATTCTTCCATGGAGCAAAAATTATGGTGAGGAGCCATAAATATGTTAAGTTGTGCTACTTTTCACCCTGTAACTAAAGAAGACTTACCCAGTTCACTTTGTGTTAATTATAATTTCTCAAAATCAAATATTCCTGTTTTTATAAAATGGCATTATATCCTTATCATGTCAAGAAAGCAGTTACATTTGGCTAAACATTGAATGAATGACTTTCAACGCATTTATTCATGTGATCTTAGAAAGCATTGAATATGGATTGTAGTGATCTATATACATGAGCTTTCTACACTTTGCACAGTCTGAGAAACTTCTGAACGTAGGTCCCTTTGTGAATAGCTTGTGAACTGGAGAGTGGCTCTGGGGTTTGTTTCTTGACATTGGGTTAGAGGTCTGAAATGCTAGCATTTTTTTAGTATTTGGAATTTTGAGGACATTTAATAAAATTAAATTGACCCCAGTAAAGAATGACAGGCCCTCAGATTATTTTGCCAATTGAGAAGCAACATGGATAAGCCCTTTTCTCCCTTAATAAAGGGAGAAAAAACGAAATAGACAGCTGAAAAAATTGCTCATTTGAGTCACTTTTTATTTGATTTTCCTAATGATTATCATTGAACTTTTGGAAATTTGTTCCACTTTCCTGGTCTTATTTATATCTAACAATGCAGATCAAGTTTGGCTGTAAGTTATATCATCATTCCCACTCATGTGCTGATGGAAAATGGGATCTTTCAAACAAAATTAAAGTGAAAGGATAGTCTTTGAAAGTTAATAGGAACAACCTGATTTTCATTCTATATTTTATGAAGCATGTACTTAACTACTTAGAGGGAAAGAGAGAATATTTGATAATATAGAACATTACCTAATATAGTCCCATTACCTAACATGTTGGAGAAATCTGGCAGAACCACTTTTCCAAAGTTGAAAATCTGACACATTCTCCAAAAAATCCAATCAAAAACATTTCTATTTTTATTGTTTACTTTAGGCTTCTGTGACTTATTTGAACATGAAGCACACTGGTTGTTAGTATCTTCAAAACCTGAAATCTCAAAAATCCAGATTGGCATTATTAGCCTGGAGTAGTACTCTTATGAATTATTCCTGAACCCAATAATAAATCCTATAAGATGAGACTAATAGAGGAATGGGGCTCCAGTAACTATAGAGAATACTACAGGAATCAGCAATGGGATTACAAAGAAGGTTTACAAGACTTTCCCAGAAAAATTGGCTACTTTCTGCCTAGTGATAATAGTCATGAGTTTGTAGATAATTGATCTTTTAATTTTCTCCATTCTCACTATGGGTGTATGCCTTGAGCTATTCTTTTATATCTGCAATGTTCTAGAATTCCATTGACTGTAACTTGGGGATTCTAGGTTCTAGTTGTACGAAGGATACACTTGCATGAATTTTTCTAATGTTTTTTGATTACTTCGTGTTTGATCAACTTAGACCATGGCAGAGAATAATCGCTGAGACCAGCATGTGGGCCAAAACCGGATTCCCTTAGGTAGAAAATATTTGAGTCATTTTCTTCCCTCATTGTTTATGTCCTGGGAAGAAATATAATTGTTTTGCTCAGCCTTTCATAATAGATTGACCAGTACCCCAAATACACATATAAGTCATTCCTCAAAGTGATTCTTCTCCCTATTCATTTTATCTATATCAGAAAAAGTTCCATAACTAGAGTCTTAGGGGATAATTGGCACAAAACCCCATATGTCGCAATTACACATTCTGGAAGACAACTCACGTAACAGTGTGTCCAAGTGCATTCCTAAGATGGAAATTCTACTTTTCTAATTCTCATAGTACTCAGTATAAGGATGAGTGGGATTTTTTTCTGCAGTATATAGTGTGAATTCTTTTCTCATTGTTCTGTAAAAATATTCTGTTCTCCTTAGTTCTCACAGAAGTCCAGAAGTTGCAGTCTATTGAGACTTTCTGAAAGAATAATGATTTAAGCCTTACTTGCATTGAAGCCTGACTTTTGCCACTTTCCATTACTCATGTAGGAACAAATATAAAGAGAGAATGTGATCTTGGAAGGAAAAAAATGAGTAGAACACCATGTAAATTAACTTGTACTTCCAGGATCTTTCTTCATCTCAATGTCAAGGCATTTGTTTTATCTTTAGGGCCTATGCTCAGAAACTGCTTAACAACACAGAACTTGTCTGGGGGCTTTCTAGATAAGACAAAATAGATCATTTTCAGCTTAGAAAGCTAAAGTCTGACAAAAAGACATATCATGAATTTAAACAAAGGTTGGAGGGAGACACTTGGATCCCTTTTATTCCTATTTGCTTCATTAATTATTTCATAGTCACTATCCTCCAGCTGAAGAGGAATCAGAAAGTATTCTGATCTTTAATTTCATTGGTAACATTATTAATCCCTTACCTTTATATGCTCGTCACCTATTTGCTTCCAAATAGATTTGGTAGCATGTGAACCTGAGCATGTGGCATGTAACAAAACCTCTGGAATCACAGCCATTCTTTCTATTTGGCACTTAGGGAGTCATCATCTTTATTGCTAGAATTAACATTTCCCATTACAGAAATATGTCATGCACCTGGTTATTCCCATTGACTTTCCACTACTGGCTTTGGGAGCTCCATGCAATCCTTTTCAGCTAAAACCCTTGATATTCTGTGACTGAGGAGTTTTGGAGTCATTCTGCCCTTGTGTGCAGAAAGCCTTAAGGAATGAGCTATTATTACTCTTATTGATTTTAGAATTTTATATTTTGGTAGCTTTTCCCTGGTACTTGGCAAACACTTAATGAATCTCTGTGACATGCTGCTTTATTCCTTCAAAAGCCATTCCCAAGAGAGCCCTTTCATTAGGACTCGGGCAAAAGTGTGTGTACTGGGAAGGAAAAGCTTCTCAACCTGTGTCTAAAGATCAAATTAGATGCTATGATCTTTAGCTAAGTTCACCTAAGAAACAGTGTGACCAGGGGCTACACATCTGTGTTGGTAAGGTTTAGCAAAGTAAAGCATAGCATGTTTTAAATCAGGAATTAAAGACATGTTTTCTGTGTTAGGAGCAGTAAATGTAGCAACATGGTTTTTTTTTTTTTCAAAAGATGTCAGGAACTGCATTGTGTGAACTTGACAATGTTCATGGTCAAATGCTGCAACAAAAGATGTGGTGAAGGTATTTGCAGCAGGTTTATTTTTGTGAAACAAACCTGGGAATAATAGCCCTCCTCCCACATTTAGGAATTTAATCAAGACAAGCCCATATGCGCCCCACATGGCCCACCATCAATCTGCCAGTGACTCAATAACCTTCTCCTCCCCGTCTCCTGGAGGAGGAAAGGAACAATTATATTAGTAATCCCTTGCCTCCCAGGCATATGTTCCAAGACCCCAGTGGATGCCTGAAGTCACCAACTGTATCAAATTCTGGATATGCTGGTTTTTCCATACCTATGTGCCCATGGTAAAACCTAACTTATGCACTCATTAGGCACAGTAAGAAATGAACAAAGATCATCAAATAGAACTGCAACAATAAACTAATAAAAAAAGTGAGTCCTTTCTCATTCTTTCTTTTAATATTTCCAATTTTATATTCTCAAACTACAATTGACCATAGCTGACTTAATCATGGAAAGTAAAAATAGATAACAGGGACTACCATATTAACTCCCTTGAGGCAGAGAGAAAGAAAGGAAAGCCTTTTCCTGGTGCTTTTTTCTCCTACTCTGCCTGCTCACCATCGTGCCCCTTGAGCTGCTGTCATCCCTCATCAAAAAATGCTTTCTCCAGGGATAAGTCTTCTTTCTTTGGTACTCTGAAATTCTTGGGTGATTGTTAAGCTGGAAATTGCTTTAGGAAAAGAAAAGCGCTGCCTATCTCACCTATCTCACATCACAGTTTAAAAGTTAAGACTTACCATTCATATCATCACATGCTGACAGCAATCTGCGGGTTGAGTGATTCTGAGTTTTCTCTCTCTTTTCCAGAAGCAGGTGGTTGTTATAATGCCAGCCTTAAATAGAAAGCTTCATTTATAGCCTTAACAGAATGAGGGGGAAAAAAAGTTGGCAAAATTAAGAAAAGATTTATTATCTTAAGGAAGGTTTGCCTTTAATATGCAAAATAGCCACTCGGGAAAAGAAACAAACATGCAAATTCATGTCTCACCAAATCAGTTGACTATATTAATTTCATTAGAAGTTCAAAAAGGAAACTGTCAACAATGAATATTGTTCAAGGATTTTGTGACTGATCTAAAAGGATGGAGTAAAGGGTGCAGATTTGGTTGCCATGTTAACTTTCTTCATTGTGTTGCACACCTCCCATTCTAAATTGCTTAAACATCTTCAACCTAAATATAATCTATGCTTACCGCATAATCAGCAGATAATAATAAGCAGGAGATTAACTCAGACATGCAAAAATTTCTCACATTTTTTCCAACACTGTGTTTGCAGTACCATCTACAGTCACTTGTGTGATTACTCCAAGGCTAAGATTGAGTCAGACTTCCTGAGAACGGGCTCGTTTCCTCCCCAGTGATAAGCTCAGGCACGCACTGCACACCTGCATCTTACACGGCACATTAGAGTTGTCTTCAGCTGTCTTTTTCTGTAAGATATGGAATGCCCCAAATCATAATTAATTACAAAGCTATTGTTTATATATACATATATAAATATGTGGGGGAGGGTGGTTTTATTTTTTTTTAAGTGTTTTAAATGTAACTGTTTTCAAAGTTGATAAGCTTGAGCAGGAGGTCAAACCGGAAAGAAACAGAATGTGTGTCTCTTTTTCCCTTTACTGTTTTTTGGTTAAAGTCTTACTCTGGGAATATCCCATGATTTGAAGTTACTAACCAACAATCCAAGAAAACTTCTTTTTACAAACCCTGATCATTTGTTACTAAAAATGCTAATGACAAAAAAAAAGTGCTAATGACAAAAAACCTTGGTTAATTTTGTGTTTCATGGACTCTATGGTTCATTGTTGTAGGCATGTTGTTTTCTCTAACATGTATAATTGAATTCACTTGTTTTAATTCAATTTTACATGGCACTTAGTATTGTAAAATAAGTTGGAAAATACATTTTCTTTGCTAACGAAAAGGGCTTAAGCAACTGACCTCTTAGTTCAATCCATTGGCATATAAAGAAATGAAATGTAATAAAGGATTTTTTTAACTTGTTGAGAGAGGCGGGATACAGGAGCCTCACAAGGAAGAGCAACTTGTTTAAATTGCCATAGTTCTGCATTGATGAAATAATAATATAAAATTGCCAGGGACGCAGCATATCCAGAGGAATGGGACTCTACTGCTGGGATGAGTAGAGACAACTCAGAATCAAAGACAAGGTTAGGAGATTCTTCATCTAAAAACTTCCAGGCACATCATGATTTTTCCTGCTGGATATTGAAACCTATGCAATATCAACCACTATAAAGATATTGTACATTTTAAGGATAAATGCTGGATCACATATAAAATTATTTCAATTTTTTTTACTTGATCATATCATGAGCATGATTTTAGGCATGAAATGTGTTTGAGCAAGAACTAAAGGGTTCAGCAAGCCATACCTACCACATCATCTAGCTTTCCTTTCTAGGTTTTCACTCAGCCAATGACTCAAGACATCATACAAAATAGAAACACACAAAACGTAAAAGGAAGGATACCTTTCACCTTCAAGCAAATTAATCACAAGGGCAAGAGAAGGTTGTCTAGTGTTAAAGAGGTCATGATTTGAAAATGTGTAAATTGTTCTGAGACGATCCTTCTCTGAGAGTGAAGAGGCCTGTTCTACATTAGGTGCTGGAGGGCTGGGCTTTAAGGAATTATGTTAAAAAGCTGCCCTCCTGTGTGATGTCATTTTCACCCTCTGCAGCTCATCAGAAGCCTTCCAGTAAAGAGGGGTAGATAGAGCTGGAAACAAAGAGCTGACAGCACTGGAACCTGGGAATTGTGTTATTAGATGGCAAGAAAGCCTGGGATTCATTTCCAAGCAGCAACCAAAAACTAACTTAGAAAAGGCCCTTTTGCATTCTTCTTGCAAAAGAGAAAGCTTCTCACTGAAGAGGTATTCCCTTCTCGAAGGCTTCCTGGCAATTCCAGGAGAGTCACATTGAGAGTGACAGTGAACTTCCATCTTGTATCAAAACAAGCAACAGTTTTCCATAAACCTAGTTTTGAATGTGATGAGTATGCATCTCAGGCAACTAACATTACAATTTGTTTGTCTCATAAACTCATTAATCAGCTAGAATGGCCCCAATACTTCAGGACCTGTTCTAAAACAGTGGGAAAACGTTTTTTGACATCAATTTCTTTGATGACTATAACATCACGTTTAGCTCAGTAGCCTGGATTCTGGCTCCAATTTGGTAAATAATTTATTGTCATGTTTAACTTAAAAGAACATCCTTGTTGTGATTTTGTTCTGTTTCTTCTTCCACCATGAGCATACTCGAGCTAGCTGACTGTTATTTCTTTGTCATTTTTAAGAGTGGAAATGAAAAATGTGGGTTCCTACCTACTCCCTGTACAACAGATAAGCTTATTGTATAATCCTGTATTCTTTTCTTTATTACCTTATTCCCAGTTCTAAAACACAGTTGTGAAAATTGATGTGGAATAAAGCCAAGTTGAAGAGAAAAATTGATACTCTTGAGAGGAAATTCACTCAACATTTCTGCCACTGATGGGTGGTGAGTTTGAAAACATTGACCTCTAGGGCGTGTCACTCTGGTGTCTTCTATCAACTCTTACAAATAACTACAAGCAAAAACTGCGTCAATCTACCAAAAAAAATGGATTGGGAAAGAAATTCTTTGTTATAACCATTCAGGCTCTGCTTCATTCAATACTAGCCTGTATTAGATAAATCAGAGCATGCCATTAAATATTCCTAGAGAATACATGCATTTTAACACCAGAAATGCACAAAACAGAGAGAGGGGATGAGAGCGAGATGCATACACTACTAAGAATTATCTGGAGAAAAGATAAAGAAAAGACAAATGGAAAAACACTTGGCTTATCTGAGGAATTTTAACTATTCTCTTTGGTCACTACTAAAAACAAACAAAAAAACCTAAATATACAATTCATTTACTGAGGATGAAAACCCAAAGAAAATATACACCTGAAAAAACAAAAACTAGTACACGATAGGTAAAATACTTGATTGGAAGATGAAAATCTTACAGATGATTGTAAAATTTGTACCTGTAGTCAGTAACTGTAGAATTGTGTTTGTCACACTGGGAGATCAGTCTATTTACCAGAACCCACTCTAAGGCAGAGGCAACATTTATACGAGCTTTGTCTAACTGCAGCCTCACTAATCATTATTCCTCAGCACAAGAAATCAGGCATGCTAGTACCATTGCAGAGAGGCAATTTAGAATATCTAATCGATTCCTTTAGCCATGGGCTATTAGCTGGGTGTACAAAAGACTAATGGGTTACATCCATTATATACATGCAAGGCTCTCATGAAAACAAAGTAATTCTTTAAACACACACACACACACACACACATCTACACTGTGACATCCAGAGTTCTCTTATGCCTTAGAGTGACTCGGTTCAAATACCTGACAAGGGATTAATTCAGTGAGTGCAGAACAAATGCGTAAGGCAAGGAGATTACCAAGTCAGCTCAGCCATCTTGATTTATATAAGCCCTTCTATTTTAGCAGCACCTGGAGAATCGAGTTGCTTGTTCTTCAGTAATCTCAAGAGCTCTTCCTAGTGCTACCTAAGAAAGTTGCTGGTATTAATGCTTGGCTGGTTCCAGCACATAGCCTCCGTGTTCTGCCCCGAGTCTTCTGGAGTAAAACAAGAAAAGGGACTCACTGAAATAAAAAATAACTGGAAAAAATGTTTCTGACTGTGAGTCCAAGAAAAATTATTTATTGTTTTGGTAGTACAGAGCATCACAAACTTTTTGAATAAATGACAATGATCAAATATACAAATGTAAAAAAATTTCATGGTGAAGGAAAATGCGTGGTGCTTCTGTGTGTTACACTGCCTCTATAGCTGATCTTCATGATTTGGATTCCAAACTGTTAAGTAGATAAATTCAGTACTGAAAAAGTGCTTTAAATGCCTATGTATTTATATCCTCTCTAATGCTGCCAATATTATGTGTAACACGTGACCACAGAAAAGTAATGAATCTTCTTAAGTACTTTCTTCTTTGATTAAAAGTTAAAAATCAACTTTGATTTTAAAAGGTGCAGAAAATTCAACTTTACACTTATCTTGGCAAAAAAAAAGCCTTTCATTCATTTGCTTATTCATTTATATAAGCAACAATATCTACTAAGATCCATTATCACAGTAACTTAATTGCACCTCAGTAAGTGATGATCAAATTGTAGTTCAAGCGTTACTCTCATGTTTCTACACAATGACTTGTTTGACTTCCTAATCACATCTTGCTTCTCATTAAGTCATCCAAACCATGTGGTTTACAGATGGACCTTGGTGTCCAAGTGGCCAGGCGTTGTGCTTCGATACAATGAGTCTGGCACTGAAGATCTGCTTGGCATTGAGGACTTGCCTGCTTTAATGATCCACTCTCAGGGAGTCAGAATAGCTGATTTCTAAGAGGCAGGAGTCCAAAGAATGAGAACGAGTCCTCAGGACTTTGTCACTAGATTTCTGTTTCCTTATGGGCAAATGACTTAACATCTCTGCATCCCCATTTCTCAAAATGGTCATAACTCTACCTACCTCACAAGGGTGCTGTGAGGCTTACCATGAAAAGGACAAGGCAATGACATGTGGAACAGGGGCCCATGACAAAGGTGCTACAGGATTCAGAAAGACCAGAGGAAGCTAATGTGTAAGAGCCCCTCCCCACCAGGAGCCCTGCCTGCTTGAATATGTTTACTCCCTATTGGCTTGATCTAAAATGGCACTGTACCGTCATTTGGTTTGACTTGTCTTCAGTATCACTGCCTTTTTCATAGTTTGTCTCATTTTGGGATATACTGGCTTGGAAAATCATTTTAAAGTAAATTTAACAAAGAAGAGCAAAAATGATTCAATTCCAGGTGCTTGGGGGTGGGGGGGGCAGTTATTTATTTCAACATAAATCAAGAGTTTGAATGATTATCTTCAAAAGAGAGACATGTACTGCCTGGGGCTTTCTGTTGTTTTCAGGCTTTCTGTGTCATTGTCTGACCGTCCCTTCTCCTTTCACTGCAGAGGAACTTGTAGTCCTCTCATTTCTTGATGATTCTTTTCATTCAATCTCCTTTTGCTCAAAGGACGAATTCTTTTCAGTAACTATTGTAATTCTTTTCTTAGAGGGCCATGTTCAATTGTCACTGTTCAGCTAAGCCCTACTGTCTTGGTGTCCTTCAAAACTGTCAGCTGCTTTAAACTATAAGGGTGGGGGAGGGAGCTGATAAGCACATTGTTGTAATTGATTTGTATGTTTGAATTGTCCTATCAGAAAACAAAGTTATGAATTTCATCTGTTGAGACACAAAATAAAATACTTTCCTAAAAATGTGTCTTTGTTTTTGAATGTTCAACAATAACAGTTTTGCTTTCCCTCAAGTTTTTAATGTTTCATTCATAGCATTGCATTAATGATATATTCAACAGAAATCTAGTTTTTTTCCTACCTTCCTTGACAAAGCTCAATTCCTTGTTTTATAAAGTTGAGGGAAAAAATGAAGTGAAGTTGTTCAAGATGGGATTGAAAGAAAGCGTGAGACATCATTCTCAAGAGCCTGTATTCACAAATTATCACGAATTATGGAAGTTGGGTGAGTATGAAGAAATACGGCTTTCATGGCATAGGCATTGCTTTCACCTCTTCCTCCCTGCATCCCGAGGAAATATCACTGCAAGTTGTGATAAATAGCCAGGAGAGCTGATTTGCATTAGGTAGGAAACTATAAGGAAATCAGGTGACAATAACTGAATTTGATTTTACAACTTTCTCTGGGCCTCAAGATGCAGCTACAGTGATTTAAAGAAACTTAAAAAAAGAAAAGAAAATTTTGATGTCTTAGTCATGTCTGACTTCCATCATAAACATGCATTCAGACAGGAAGAGACCTTTTGTGCTTTTACGACCTCCATTAACTTAGATAACCCCCCTACAAGTCCTATTTCCAAATGTAATCATTGAAGATGAAAGCTGCAGTGTATATAGCACTAAGGGTACGCAATTCAGTCCCTGGTACTTGGTTCCCATACACTGATTGAAGCGCTGCTTAATCTTGACTTTTCATGAACATGAGAGGTTGTGTACAATATAAAGAAGGCAAGTTAGGGAAGTCAATATAGCAAAGATGGCAAAGGAGAGAATTTTCAACTGAGAGTCAATATTTCACTCATTGTTTTACTTTGCTGTTCCATGCCTGTTCAAAGCTCTAGCAAACTGTCATAAATTTCTTACAATTATATATGCCTTGTAAATTTTTAAGCACTTAAGTCCTTAGAGAACTATATTTCTGGTTTTCCACCGTACACCCCCAGAGATATATTTCTCAAAAATAAACATTTACATTTCTTTTTCTTTATTCAGCATCCTAGGTCAACTTGTTTCTGGATTACCCATCCCTCAAGTGATACTCGTAGAATATATTAAAGTGTCTTTTGATTATACCTCCATCCTTACAGACTAATGTATACATTATACAAGGGGAAATATAAGACAAAAATTCACTCACAATCACGGTCAGTTTTACCAGCTTCAATGTGCATTTGCTAGGTTTCACACGAGTATAGGCTTATGCTAAGAGTCCTCATGATTTGAATGTAGAGGCCCAAAATGTCCTTTTTTAAGAGAATAACTATCTAAAGTAAAATTATTTAAGACACAGGTAAGTTCCTGATGTAATTTTCACTGATTTTGCATGTAGCACCCAGCCAGTATCAGACTCAGTGTGATGACCTAGTGTGTATCCAATTCACTGAAGCTCACAGAGGTTCCCAAAGAACCAAAATATTGCATTAGAACATATAGTGTCCACTGGTTAAAATGTGCCAGAAATTGGGGAAGAGCAAAGAGAAACAATTAAAGTACTGATGGAAAACAACTTTTCTTTCTCAAACATTAGATTTCTGTTTGCTAAGCTAGACCGCCTTTGTATGAATGGACGTGAGAGAAGTTCAGGGTGCCATCCTGCACTGCTTGACATGGTCTATACAGTGCTGGAACTTGGATCTCACATTCAATCTGTGTGCATCTGAGTAGTTAGTTCAAACATATTCTTTCAAAGATCTGTAAAAACACAGTTGATACTGAAATCATTAACAGCTTGAAATTTTATTTTTTCTAATTATGAAAGTGATATATGATTGTTCAAAGTGGAAAATATGGAGAAGAAAAATTGGTTTTATACTCCTGTCCTTCAAAGACAATCACAGTTAGTATTACAGTAAAATACTTTTGCTCTTTTCATAATAGACTTGGTTTTGAAGCAGAACTTGGAAGTATTTGCTAGCACCCACAGGATTCCCTCCTGCCCCTGCTTACAATTCCTCGTGTTCACCATTTCACTATTTTTCCCCTTCTCTCTCTTCTGCTTCTTCCCTAGTTAAATATCCTAGGACCTCTTGTGCAGCATCCACAAAATAACTTGCTCCAAAAGTAAAAAAATAACCTGCCTGATTTCTTATCCATTATGTCAGAAAAGAGTTCTGAAAAAAAAAGTCAGTGATATTGACGGTAGTTATATTACTAAAAGTTCATTTTCTTTAAAGATCCTCTTTTCCTTTCAGTTTAATATATATCATTTCTGAAATTTTGAGCTGAAATTAGAAGCAATAATAACTACCACTTATTGGGCACTCATGCATCTGGCACTTTCTGGAAGCTGGCTAATTAATCTTCTCAATAACCCGAGATGTTGCCCGAGCCTTCTTCTTTCACAGCATTTTCATCTGAAGTTGTATAATTGCCAAAACTTCCTGATTCCCTCTACCATGGCACCGCTGATTCTGAAATATGCTCCTAGAATAAAGCCTGACATGGCACATACTGCCGCTGATTGCTGGGCCTCATGTTCCGCTCAGCTTCCACAGCTCCCTTTGCTGGTAGCTGAGACATTTTGTGTGTTTTCCCTGACAGCAGTCGTGTATCCCTTATTCACTCCTATGGTGTTTGTAATCACATCAATCCAGGGGAATTCTACTGCTCATGTGGAACTCACAAGAGCTGCTCTGAAAATACACTTTATTACTAATCATAAACTAAAAAAAGTATAATCTTTTAGTTACCTGTTCTAAAAGCTTTTGACCATCTGAAAGAGTAAAGAGAGATTTTTTTCTTCCCCTGAAATTTTCACCTTGTGATTGTTATCCACCATAGGGAAATATTATCAGTTTGCATCAGCTTCCAAAATCGTCCATGCTCTTATTAATGAAGCCCCTTCTTAGTTACCATGGAATATCGGTTATCTAATCTAAATACAACAGAGTGGTATGTGTTTCTTCTAAAATTTTTGACTTTGTGAGAATGGCTCTTTCTTGGAAAGAGATACAATCGGTTACAAAAGATACAACCGGATTGCAGCACTCACAAATGGAACAGAGCACCTTACGGGCAATCATCTCTGTGCAGTATACAGAACTTCAGCCTTTCCGAGAAGGTGAGTAGACCTTGGGGTGAATGAAGCGAAGGAGCAGATATGGGATTTCAGACTAGAAATCTCCACTAATTGAGAGAGCACAGAGAAACAGCTGGCACTCACTCACCAGAAGCTAATCACACAGAGGACCGGCATGGCAACTCTAGCCCAAGAATTGGCCCACCTGCCCCACGGGGATGCAAACTCCCCACAACAACCAGGAGGTTAGAAACCATTAACAAGGGCTGCCTGGCTGACATTAAATAAAGCATTCTGAGCAGACCACTGAAATTCATCTCACTCTGGGACAGATAAGCAGAATGGCACAGAAGAATTCCAACACAGAAAGCTTAATATATTATTTAACTTTTCAATTACCTGCTGCACGGTGAACAGAGACAAGGTGCACTGTCCTTGTGAGTTTTACAAGCTTTACAGTGCAGCATGGGTTATTTATGCTCTTTTTCATCACTGGCATTGTGCCACAGCAGGCTTTCATTTGTGAGTTATCGCCTGCCTGGTACCCTTCCTACTTCCCTGTATTTTTACGTAGCCCACGGATGATATAAGGAGAAATCTAGAAAATGAGGTCCACTCCTGGGTTCTTTTCCTGAGATTAGAAACAAGTGAACTGGCCTCCGTGTCGAACATTCAATCAAGCTATTGAGTGGTTGGTCTGTGTAAGCTAATAGGCACTGGGAATGCAGAGTTAAACAAGTGCTGCAGCTTAAACAATGATTTGGCTGCCCAGTTCAGATCTCAAGGCTGTGAGTTGGTGGTGCTAGGACAGTGGAGATTTGTTACAAATGTGGTCTTTGAGAAGCTAGGTCCAATTACGGGCCTTAAGAACGTGGTTTTCATTAGAAAGTTAGTTGAGCTCAGCTGTTTTCTCTCCGTTTCTCGCCGCACTGTGTAATCTTCCCTCCGAATACCCTGCACCGTCCTCACCAGAGGCCACGTTAACGGAGCTCATCTTCGGCTATGGACCTTCAAACTGTGAGTTCAAATAAACCTTTCGTCATAAGCAATTTCTTGCAGGCATTTGTTAAACTCATGAAAATCTGACTAATACAACAGGACTCCTGGAAAACGAGGCAACAGGTCACTGCCCGTTCTTTAGTTACTGCTCCGTCTGGATGTTGTTCAGTAGGTCGCCTTTTATTCAAGCCTCTGTCAGCTCTTCAAAGTGTAAAACGAGTTAGTAACCCAGCTCTGTCCTGGGATGCTCCACCAGGCAGACAGCCCAGAGACAGAGTGAAAAGACCTCAGACAAAAAAAAATTTTAAAGTGGCAAGTTAAGCACTCAATTTTTTTTTTAAGCCAATGAACAGCTTTCCTTACCAAGCTAACTTTTTAGGGTGAGAAGCTTGTCCAAAACCAAAGCTTTGGGGTTAAGCTAATGCTGATTTTCTGTTTTAGAAATTTCTTAAAAGGAGAGAGATGAAGTAATAATAATAATCTATTTCTGCTCACAGTGGGGGTTCAATTTGTGTATGCCTGGTGAGAGTCTGTGGTCTCACAGCACAGGGCTCACCAGGACAAGTGAAACTCACTGAGTACAAACTTACCTTTATAAACATTTACTAATATTCTACTGTTAGTGGGGTTACATTCTAATTACACAAGTAGTTTACATTTGTTATAGTACCACTAGCAAAAACAGATAAAAACTCATTAAAATTTCTAATAACTTTTATGAAGAGACTAACATGGCTACCATTTGGGTGATAAAATCAGCAGAAGGTTCCACCGTTATTTCTGTATACCTGTGTGTTTTAGCAGCACATATTATTTTAGAGGCTTCTTTTTCATTTGGCATTGTATTGTGATTCTCTTCTCTAAAATGACTACAAAATTCCATTTGTTCACTGTTCTATTATCTAACCTGTTGAAAATTAGGTTGTTTCTAATTTTGTCTCTTTATAAATGTCTGTGTGCCAATTTCGTTGGACTGGATCATTATTCCTGTTTGTAACTAAGTCCTTAATTTAAATTATTAGAAATAGAAGTTCTCATTCAATATTAATGTAATTTGTCCTCAATTTTTAGTGAATGTTGCTAAATTAGCCTCGGGAAGTCAATTTCACAATTTGACCAGTAGAGTACAATGGAACTATTTTCCTGAAGTATCATGAACTATCCTAGATTTAGAAAAAGGAGTATTTAGACAGGTTGTCCCTCTGCGTCGTGGCGGGAATCTCACACAGACTTGGTTCTATGGCATTCTTGCGTGATAAAACCAAACCCTCTGTCTGTCATGAGTGACAGTATAAAAGGGGAAGGCAGAGGGATCGGCTATTCTCTGGTTCATTTTCTAAATGTCCATGATCTCCAAGGTTTGAGCAGGCTGAAGCCAGGAACCAGGATTTCCATCCAGGTTAAAGGGACCCAGCTGCTTGAGTTATTGCCAGCTGCCTGCAATGATGCATTAGTGGGAAGCTGGAGTGGAGGCGGAGAAGCCAGGACTACAACCTGCAGGCCAGCATGAAAATAGGGCGTTCCAAGTGGTGGCTTCCTCTGCTGTGCCCCAGTCCCTGTCCCTACAGTGCTCCTTAGTGTCCTTTTGTCATTTCCTCTGAAGCTCTTGCATTGAAAATGTTTTTCTTACCAGGTAATTTTCACCTTAGTAAGTGAAACTTAAAGATAATGACAAGTAGTCATCAATACTGACTGCTATTCTAGCAAGGAAACCTGGGAAGCACCCCCTGAAAAAACACCTAAAAAGGTATCTGGATGAATTGAATGAGAAAACCATGCTTTTTAAAAAAGGTTTATTTATTTTTATTGGAAAGGCAGATATACAGAGAGGAGAAGAGACAGAGAGGAAGATCTTCCATCCCCGTGGGTCAATCCCCAAGTGTCCACAACGGCTGGAGCTGAGCCAGTCCGAAGCCAGGAGCCAGGAGCTCTTCCAGGTCTCCCACACAGGTGCAGGGTCCCAAGGCTTTGGGCCATCCTCAACTGCTGTCCCAGGCCACAAGCAGAGAGCTGGATAGGAAGCAGGGCTGCCGTGATTAGAACCGGTGACCATATAATATGGATCCCGGTGCGTGCAAGGCGAGGACTTTATCCACTACACAATTGCACCAGGCCCAAGAAAACCATGCTTTGAGGTATCTTACCATGGGTAAGATATCTTTCATCAAAAAGATGAAAGAGCCTGTGCAAAGGTCCTGCAAGGAAGTGACCTTGACATTTTCAAAGAGCAGTGATGCTGGAGCTCATTGTGAAAGTCAAACCGTGGCAAGAAATGAAATTGGAGAAAGGGCAAAATTTAGAGGGGTCCAATTAACTACTCAGAAGACTCTGAGTCTTCTTCAAAGTGAGGAGAAGCAACTGAGTTGCTTGTAAATTCAGTTTCTGCCTTGCATTTTCCAAAGTTCACTTGCACTTTTATGTGGAAGACAAATGAAAAACCAAGAGAAAAACTATGGAAATGTGTTGAAAAGCTTTTATTATAGCATGGGCAACTAGCTGTTTCAAGCCCTGGAACCCTGTTTTGAAAGGCAGCAAGCATTAAAGAAGTGATATGAAAATTCATGGATAACAGCCATATCCAATCATTACAATACCTGACTTGAGGATGACAGGATGCCTGATCATGTCCTTACATCAATTTTAGTGTCTCTCCAATTAGTCTCCAGGTGGCAGTGTCTGTGTTGCAAGGTCTGAGAATTGGCAATGTACAAGGAAGCTGTCAGCCCACACAGCACATGACCAGGGTGGTTAGGCACACAGTGTCATAAAAAATCTAAATCTGTGTGTCAGCCTGAGAAGGAAGGGCTATAACTGAATGAGAATCTCAGGAACGAGGAATTCCTTTGTGTCTGGAGCATTGGGTCTGTCTTATCACTGACCAGTCTAGGTTCTAAAATCAAAACTGAATTGAAAACAAAAGCATTGCTTATATGTGAGCTTTGATCATAGAGCTATTTACATATAAATTTCTGGAAAACAACATGGAGGAACTAGAAAGAGTTTGCATTTGCAAAAACCTCCTCAAAAAATATCTTATAAATGTTAAATGGGGTGGGGAAGTAGGATTTGTTTTAGCAACTTAAGGCTGATTAGATTTTTAAAGACTATATGAAATGGTGTTTTTTTAAAAAAATCAGAAGTACAAATGAAATGGACTATTGAATTCATAAGAATACACATTCACCAAAAATCTTGAAAACCAGTGTCCAACTCTCTGTATGTATGCCTTTTGTTAAGTTTCTCCTTTTAATTCCCTGAGACATGACTGTGTAATGTTGACAATTTATGCTAATGAAGAATGTGTCCACAAGATGTATAATGCATGCCTTTTAATTAGTTCTGCTGTTATAACTGATTAACATTTTGCCTGTGCAGTACTATTAAAAAGAATCAGCAGTGAAACACTGTATGCATCAAGCCCCTTTAGGGGGAAAAAAAACCACTGAACAATGCCTTTGTATAACATCTGCACTGCCGAAGTCAGCTTCTGTGTTCCTAGTGCAAATCTGTTGGGAGGTGCTTCGAGCAGCCTGGAAAGAAGAAGCAGAAATAAAAGACAAAATGAAAGGCCAAAAGGCCCAGAAGAGTGAACATGGATAATGTTAGAGCATGGATAGAGATCGAGACAAACATGAAGAGGGGGAAAGCATCTGTAAGTCCATAAGGAATCCAGAGCAGGTGCAAGTAAACAAGGAGAAATGGGGCATACAAAATACGTGTGCATGTGTGTATATAGACATATATGTACCCACATGGATGCACATGTGAATATAAGTAATTTCGTGTGGAATAACAGTGACTGAAGTTGCACAGGAAAGCATAAGGCTCCAGCTCAGAAAGTTTTCTAATTCAGTCACTTCATGCGGGGCCACATCCACTGATGTAGCACCTGCAGTGTATCATTTCTTTCTCTCCTCCTTATCCAAGCAAAAGGAAGGGAGAAAAGGGCATTTGTCACTGGTTCCCCAGCCACATTCACGAATGTCAGCCTTACAGCAGCTGCTGGACTGACCATGCTCAGTTAGACACAGTTCCCTGCCTCAAGCTGCTCCCAGTCCAGTTTGGGAGACAACAGGTGAACAGTTAAGGTGTATTGAGTGTATAAATGAGAGCAGATAAATGTAGATGCTTGTTGCAAAGCTTGGACCACTCAAGGAAGATTTGTGGCTTGCATGATTTTTATCTGGTGACAGTTATGAAAAGTGAAAGGGGAAAATGATGTTCCAGGCTACGTGAACATCCATCGCAAAGTCTTTGAAAGAAGAATAGCTGTACATTTCTGAAAACTGATCAAGGAGAGTAAGGAAGGCGACAGTGGGCTGTGACATCAGCAAAAGGCCAAGAACAAACCAGGAATGCCAGTTTTGGGGATTTGGCTTAACACAATGGGGCAATAGCATCTCTCAAAGACAATGTGCTGTTTCAAATTATTTGAATTTCCAACATAGGAAAAGAGTTGGCTGAATTAATTAGAGCTTTTCTTTCTCCTTTTAACAAAAGGCCCACTAGTAGACACAGTGTGAGAATCAGTGGCCTGCATAAACCTGTTTGAACTTAGCTTCTGATCTTTCACAAAAATAAAATTGAAAAACAAAACACAGCTCAGCCTACCAGTTAGATTCATGAATTCATAAACATCACCATCACTGTCCAACAGGTGAACTGTTTTTGTTTATTTTTAATGACCATTTCACTTTGCTGCTTTCTATAATACAAATTTTAAAATTGTCTTTCAATTCTCCAATCGTTTCCACTTCAGCTTCCATTTTTAGAAAATAACTTTTGCTTTACATAGTAAAAGGACCCATTGAATGGTAACTCTTCAATATCCTGGGGCCAACTTTTCACTCCAGCCCTATATTTTTGAGTTCTTTTAATTATTTCAATTAGTTTGTGTTATTCCCTCTCACTTCTCATAAAAGTCTTCCATTAAAGCACTATCCAGGGACTGATGTTGTATCACCTGCCCTGAAACTCCAGTCAGCATCACACACAGGCATTGGTTAATGACCCAGCCGTTCCATTTCCAATCCAGCCCTCAGCACAGGACCTGAGCAAAGCAGGGGAAGATGGTCCAAGTGCTTGGGCCCCTGTCACTTACACAGACTATCCAAATGAAGCTCCTGGCTCCAGCCTGCACAGGCCATTTGGAGAGTGAACCAGTGGTTGCAAGAGCCACCAACCCCTCTCAACTCTTCCAAATAAAAATAATAAAGCTTTTACAAAGACCAACAAAACCACTATCCACTATCCCATAATTCTCCCCAGTAATCTCTCTCCTTGTCAAAGAATTTCTCAAAAAATGTGTCACTCTTTGTTTCCTCGTTTTCTGTTTTTCCACCCACATCCATCCACGAAGGTGACTTTTGTGAAGGATTTCCAATGCCTCTGTGGCATCAATCCCAAGGATATTTGCATAAAGATTTTATTTGTTTGTTTGTTTGTTTTAGAATAATTACAAAGATAAAAAGAGAGAGATCTCTCCACTGGCTCACTCCCCAAATAGCCACAGTTGCCACTGCTGGGCCAGGCTGAAAACAGGAGCTTCATGAGGATCTGCTAAATGAGTATCAGGGTCACAGACATTTGGCCATCTGCCACTGCTTCTCCTGGCTCTTAGCAGTGAGCTGGAGCTTCAGTGGAGCAGTGGGACCATGAACTGGTACCCATGTAGGATACACTTAGTCATTGCAGGCAGTGGATTTCCTCACTATGCCATACTGCTGGCCGTAATCTCAAGAACGTTTTTCAGTATTCCTCTTGCCTGACACATGAGTGTCTTACACTGTGGTCACCAGTATCTTCCCTTGGTATATACTCAATTGTTTATTATTTCCTAATCCATCTCCTTTACAGACTTGCCTCTAGTGAATGTTTCAACTCCTTGAGGCTTGAGCTAGCCCTCCTTGGGTCCTCACTCTACATTCCTTCCTTGGGTAACTGTGTATCTTTTTATGTTTTCAATTAAATTCTTGCAGTCTCATTTCTACAATCTGCATAGTCTTCACTGCCATCAGTCTGCCAACATTCTTTCACATACTAGAGCTGTTGCACCCCAGCTAGTCTCAGATAGCCAATCCTTTCACCTGTCCCTCCCACCTTCACCCAATAAGAGAAACCTTACGGCTGATTTCTGCTCAATTGCAATGCTTTATGAAAGTTTCTGTAACAATCAGGCTGTGTATCCCAACACTATGTGAAGCCATGAGTGATCTCTGGTTTTACTATTTACCCCAGCATCTGAAATAATCACTGAAGAATATAGTGTCTTTTCATTCACAACCAGAATTTCATGCCACACAATTCTGCATAGAGATGTGGATGGTAGCACATGATATCATATTTCATGAGCTACACTCAAAATATTTCCTCTTGTTCCTTTACTCAGCTTAAGCACAGACTTAGTACCCATGGAAAGGAGTTTCTATTATAGTGCAAATGATATTTACACTAAATAAAAGTATAGTGTGCCAAAAATACTTAGAGAGCTGATGCCTCACATAAAAAAGTTGGGGCATGTGGCATCATGTGACTGAACCCTACTGTAACAGCAAATTTTGCTCTCATGTAGAGTTGAACCCAGAGGATACCCTAAACCACCTGCTATGCTCATTTTGAAGGCAGAGTCTGAAGTTGCACATAGGTGGAATCACCACAAAATTTGTCAGCTGGAATCACCACAAAATTTGTCAGCTGAGAAATGAGTGCTTAGGTTACCATACCAGACAGTGTGTGGAAGGGTGATAACTGGGCATGAAGTACGGTCTGTCTTCCTGACCTGCTTTGTGAGCAAGCTAGTGTACCTACTGTGTGCCCTTGCTTGTTTTCCTTTTTTCTCTTCTCCAATGCTTGTTTTAGATGTGTTTAGAAACAACTCTATTTATGGCAGCTGCGAAACTGGTATCAGGAAAGGTGGTGTTCAGGCCTGATTCTCAAGATCTTTCCAAGTTACAACATTTTCATTGCTTGGAGTATGGAAAGTTTATGTTTACTCTTCCCTTGCATAATCCAGGACAAGAACTTCATGTCATTATATTTTCTGTATCATAGATCACAAACACCTTCATAGATATCGGATATTCTGTTTCAATCTTTGTGTGTTTTATAGTCTGTGACTATTTTCATAAAAGAGGGTAACCTGGAATATCAATAACAAATTCAGCAAAACCTGTGCTGTTTAATTAAGACAGTGTGATCTTAACTTTGACTAAAAATGTGAGATATGTGAATACATATGGGTATTTCTTGGTTGTCCAAGTATCTAGAGACCAGGCTATTTAAGTAATGGAATTTTCTACAAGAAAATCTTTACTCTTGGAAGGCAAAGCTAAACATGGGTGTACTTGTTGTTGTTGCATCTGGTATTCTGAAATTACAAAGAGAAAGGTATGTGTTGAAAAGAAAAGGTTACAAAAAATGCATGAGACTTTGTCTCAAAAGTCTTCACATTTCTCAAAGAAGTTGAAAGCTGGAGGTAAGGAAAGAACTGTTTCCTAAGCATTCTTTATGGTCCTTGTCATTAGCCAGAGGAAAGTGGGTGACTTTCATAGTAACTCATAGTGTTACTGAAAATGAGTACAGAATTCAATGTCATTTGTTGATTAAGTACCTGCTATAAACCAGACAAGACCCTGGAATACCATGCATAGAATATAACAAATCAAAATGTTACACATTTGAAAACACTACTTGTAATACTTGCTGAGAAATGGAAATTGATATCCAATAATAAGGAAGCAGAAGAGTGCTTATGGCACATCAGCAAGCTAGAAAAGCATCCAGTCAATCAAACTGGTCATTTTGGGAATAGGTGTTAGGTACAATGCCTGCTCCTGTATCAATGTGCTTAGTTCAATCCTAAATACTAAACTTTCAATGTAGTGCCCTGTTAATGCACATCTTGAGTCAACAGATGATGGCTCATGTACTTGGGTCCCTGCCACCGACGTGGGAGACCCAAATGGAGTTCCAACCCTGGCTTCAGTCTTGCTGAGCCATGGCTGTTGCAGACATTTGGGGAGTGAACCAGATGAGAGATTTTTCTGTCTCTCCTTCTCTTTGTAAATCTGCCTTTCCAATTAAAAAAATCAATCTTTAAAATAATAATAAGTTTTGTAAAAAAAAAGAAGAAAAGCAGTACTCATCATATATGAGGTATGATTACAGAGAGGTCGGAGACTAAAGCATAATAGCTAACGCATAGGAAAATTAAACATTTTTGGGTGAAGACTAGTGGAATTAAAATCGTATTTTTATTTTTCAGAATCAAATGTATTTACTTCTAATCTCTTCAGTCTCAAAATTAAAGCTATCCAGTAATCAGGTTGCTTTTAGAGCCATGAAGCATTGTGACGTATTAGCACTGGGTGAGGAGAATGAGAAATACAAGAAAAAATCCTACCTCCATGGTGTTTGAAGCCTGTAATTTTAAGCAAACACCATCAGAAATATTAGGTTAGATCCTATGTTAAGAAGTTCATAGTTCATAGAACAAATAAAACAAATGTAAACAGTTCATTATAGCTTCAAAAGGAAGGTAGGCTAGCATTCGGACCTTGAAGAATGCAAGAATTCTGGCGAGGCAGAGGTGAATGGGAGACCACTTGGGCACAGGAGAAGGTTATAAACATGAAGCAATGAAGAATTACAGTCTGCCTTTCTCTGCTTGCTCTGTCAGGGCATAGACATTGCTAAAGAAGAAATAGGACCCTGATCAGAGGAGATGAGGAGTATTGGAAAGTAGCTTCTAGTTCCTTCTCAGACACAAATAATTAAATGATCTGAAGTGTTTGAGAGTTGTTAATTTATGTTTCCCAACTAAGACCATCAAATTCTTATGCTACAACTTTCCAAAACATTAGTATCCAAGTGGGTATTCAGTTGATGTTAACAAGAGAGTTACAATTGGTTACAAAGATGATTCCTCTTGTGCTAGCTCTCTGGAGGACTTCACAATACATGCGGTGTATGTGTTCGCTGAGGTTTTCATGTTTGTTCAAACACATATCCTCCCTAATGCCCATGACTGTTGCATAATACAGTGTGGTTCATATAAAAGAAAAAGAAGTCATCGGCCTGTGGACACACACAGGATGGTAATACAGGGCTTTCACAGGAGCCTGTGCACCTTGGTGGACAAAAGCCTGACTGGACTAGACATAGAAGTCAGGTGCAGGTGAGGTCTGGGTTTGAACTTGGGCTTTGAGCTTGATCTGAGCCTGGACCTTAACAAGAGGCTTGACCTTGTTCTATAGATGAAGCAGCCCAACCCCTTGCCAATGCCCATATAAGAGTGCTTTCTGAGAAAAGATGGGTTATGTAGGCAAGGCTTGTAGCTGGCAACTCTGGGAAAATGTGCTTAACTTCCTTAGGCTTAACAAGGGCCTTGATATTCCAGGCAAGTACATTTATAGCCATGGTGTTGTTGGCTGGGTTGTGGGAGTGTCAGCCCAGTCCACTGAGGGGTTATTTCGACATTTGCATTGGCATGGGCAGGACTATAGTTGTAGTGCTGACCTAAATTTTTGCAGGCACTCATAAGTTCCTGTAGTGCCAGGCATAGGTTTATGCTGTATCTTAGCAACCAAATAACTTTTCTTCTCCTAAACACACAATTACTCTCTCCGTTGTATACTGCATTTGGATGTAGTGAGTGTAAGGCTTGAGTCAATTTTCAGAACCAGAAATCCACACAGAATAAAGTTCAGCTTAAAACAAGCTTTACTGGGAGTACTCCTGGGTGATATTCACTGGTCCAGTGCAGACAGTGGACTATTGACATGGTGCCCAGTGCACATGAGGGGTTATAAGCATGAAGCAAGGGGGCAGGGGGACAAAGTAATGTGCCTTACACGGTGCTAGAGCATCACAGGCTCTCTTCAACCTTGGTGAACCCATATGTCACTGCTAGCCAAGGAGGGAGCCACCTTCTCCCAGTGCAGCCTTATCAACCTCCCTTCCAAGCCTCCTCTAGGCTGCCCCTCACCCAGCGCAGCAAGGCCTTGCAGTGAGGACAAAGCTAAATTACACTCATACAAAGCCATCAGAGGAAGGGCCGAGTCCCACTTTTGGTGCAATTCCTCTTACAAGACTGACTTGCAGCCTGAAGCTGTTGCAACCAACCACAAGGTGCATCCAGAAAGAAACAGTGTGACTGACTGGCACCCCAGGTCTCCGCTTGGGCCCAGGGCAAATGATCCAACCACAGTTACTGCTCTGAGCACAGGAACCGTTAGTGTGTAACCATGGATGGATTTATTATATCTAAGAAGAAATGCAATGCTCAGTTTTATGCCCTGCTCCCCAGTGGCTGGAATCTTGCTTCTTCTCAACTCATGATTGGGGTAGGGTAGTGAGGTCACCCTGTGGTAGCCCAGGGAGACACTAAGCTCTGTTTCACTTAGTCTCAAACTAGAGGGCTCATGGATACAGAACAACCTGTAAGAGGCTGAGTATGATGCTGGCTGAAAAATTTACCCATCTTACCATGGCTAATGTCTGCTTCTGATACTACAGCAGGTCTAAAGGTTTGTATGGAAGTACTGATCTATGAGTAGAGACCTCTGATCCTCATACCTTACTGGGTCTCAACACAGTGAGGCTGGCACTGAGGTTCAAGGCAAGTCCCTGAGCTCACTTCCCTTTCCTGTTCTCCTGTGGTTGAACTCATGGTGGAGGCAGTACAATGCTTAGATTGCACCTGAACCTCACCACCAATGGGTCCTGTATCCCAGGCCTGCACATTGTTGTGCTGCAAGCTGAAGTGTGTTCATGGGACTCCACATGGTGATGGGACATGTCTTTAGTGCTGTATCACTGAGCATCGGCCTTGGAATAGAAGCCTTTGGGCTGGCTAGATGTTGGATATTCCTACAGCAAACAGAGCACCAAGCAAAAGCAAAATCCTAAATTCATTTTTCCATACTTCTCTAGACTATCTGATGTATTTGCTTGCTTGTCTGCCAAAAGTAGAATGGAAAGGGTGCATAGGTGGGATTAGGGAAGGGGAAGAATTCCCTTGACCACCTAATTAGGGGGGCCCAAAGACACAGAGAGCAGGCATTGGCCTGGAGGCAGAGGCTGTGCCTGTCTAATTCTCAGTTTAACTAAAGCAGACCAGGCACTGATTTCAAGTCTGTGATCTAGACTCAATTCCCTCTCCCAAATAGAAAGTGTAGCTCTCATTAGTATGCTACTTAGAGCAGGTGGAGTGACAACTGCTTGCTTCTTTCCTTCCTTCCTTCCTTCCTTGTCTTAGCATACCTAAACCAGGCACTGTGATCCCTCACTTGGCTGCATTCGCACTATTGAAGATAACTTGGTGCATGAATGGGCTTTAATACTGGTACTTCTGTGGGGAGACAATTGCAAATTAGTCAGTTGTCATCTTACTCTGACTCATGTGCTGCTATTCTCTATAAACCATTAAAGGGAAGAACAGACTTCCAAAGCAGCCACCTGCTTTTACAGAGAAGTTCAGTTTTTATCTGTTTGCTTTAAGATTCTTTTGGAAGAAAATGATAGCTACTAAATCAGAAGAAAAATCACAGTTCACCTGTCTGTTGTGATTTATGAAATCAAACAAGGCCACCCCGATACACTCCAGCTTATAAGAGTTGTCTGCTTAAAGGTGTTTGCCAATTATCTTCTCCTTTCTTGGCCTGATCTGCCCCTTCCTGGTCCAACAAATGTTCACTGCCTGATGGAACTGGGTAGGGCACAATTGCTCAAACTCTTGCTGTCCACATTTATACACATCCTGTTTGACAACACATTTGACGACATGGTGGGGAAGTGTGGAGAACAGACAAGGAATGGAGAGAGCCAAATGGTCATGGCATCTGCCATCAGAGGTTCCCTTCTCACGAGCAGAATTGACTGTGAGCACTCATGGAAGCAAAACACCTGGCCTGCAGCTCTCCCATGGCAGGGTGCTCAGTTCTGGGAAACTGCTCCCAACATCCTCAAAGTTTTGAGGTTTGCTCAACGTTATGAGATTCCTAATACATACTAAGCATTTTGTTATTTGTATGATGCTTGAGAGTGAATAAAGCAGTTCCGCATAAAGGATTACTATGCCATAGTTACAGCATTAATGGACTTCAAAATCAGAAAAAGACTTCCCTCTATACGTGAATGTCTCTCACATACAGCCAAACATTTCTTCAGACTGTACGTATGCCCCATACTGTGAATCATTGTTGGCATACACTTCTACAAATATCCTAAAACTCATGGCATGTTGTTTTTATTTCTGTTGAACTGTTTCCTTTTTTAAAGATTTATTTTATTTGTATTGGGAAGTTAAATATACAGGGAGAAGGAGAGACAGAGAGGAAGATCTTCCATCTAATGGTTCAGTCCCCAGCAGCTGGAGTTATGCCGATATGAAGCCAGGAGCCCAGAGCTTCTTCCACATCTCCCACACAGATACAGGGTCCCAAGGCTTTGGGCTGTCCTTGACTGCTTTCCCAGGCCACAAGCAAGGAGCTGGATGGGAAGCAGGGCCACCAGGATTAGAAAAGGTGCCCTTATAGGATCTCAGTGCTTACAAGCTGAGGATTTTAGCCACGAGGCTACCACGCTGGGCCCTGAAGTGTTTATTTTTTAAAAGCTTCTTTAAAGATTTGTTTACTTTGAAGGTCAGAGAGAAAGAGAGAATGAGACTCTTGCATCTGATAGTTTACTCCCCAAATGCTGCAGCTGCTGGGGTTGGACCAGGCTGAAGGCAGCTGGAATTCCATTCACATCTCCTAAATGACAGGAACATAGTAGTTGAGCCATCATTTGCTGCTTTCCAGACATTGGCAGGGCCTGAACAAGAAGCATACTAGTACAGACATGAATCATACTCTGATAAGGTAACAGATTCTGATATCCCAGACTGAAGCTTAACCTGTTCAACCAAAATGCCCTGTTCTAAATGAATTTGCAAATTTAAAAATATATATATACAAAATAAATAAATATATATACACACACACATATGCACACACTTAGGTTATATAATGTTAAACAAGATATTGTCAAATAAAATCAAATAATATATACAATTTGTGTTAAGTCATTACCAAGGAGGAGTTACTGAATTAATTATTGCTATGGTTAATAATCATAAATTAACCATTGTAACTTACTGTAAAAGGACAAATTTGTGTAATCACTTCAAAAAATAGGAAGAACATCTGAAAATTTTAGTAGACTTTTATAGGAGGACATCTAAGCAATTAGAAGTGTTACAGAACTTCTAGAATCCAGCAAGGCATCCATGACAAAAGTCTGTAGTTAATATGAGAGTTGCTAGTGAAGATTATAAGATTATATAAGATTTTTTTTTCGTTGAAACTTATAACAAAGTAAGGATGTCCACTCAATGTATTTGTTCAATACTTTACTGGAGATCCTCATAGTTCAGTAAGGCAAAGGGGGAAAAGCACACACACACACAAAGGACCATTTAACAAAAATAAATAAAACCATCCCTTTTGACAAATGACATGAGTCTTATGTGGAAAACCCTTAGAAAGCTCCAAAACAACTATGACAACCAGTGTCTACATTTAACAAGGATGCAGGATTTAAGATCTGCATTCAAAATCTCTTTGATTTGTATTTACATGTGATATCAATTGGAAAATTCAGTGGAACTATGGAGTAAATTGACAAATAGAATATGGTATGAAATTAATTGACAAAAGATCGGTAAGACTGGGCCCGGCACTGTAACCTAGTGGCAAAAATCCTAGCCTTGCATGCACTGAAATCCCATAGGGGCTCAGTTCTAATCCCAGCAGCCCTACTTCCCATCCAGCTCTCTGCTTGTGGCCTGGGAAAGCAGTCGAGGATGGCCCAAAGCCTTGGGACCCCTTACCCGCATGGGAGACCCAGAAGAGGCTCCTGACTTTGGATCAGTACAGCTCCAATCGTGGCAACCACTTGGGGAGTGAATCATCGAACAGAAAATCTTCCTCTATATCTTCCTCTTTGTATATCTGACTTTCCAATAAGAATAAACAAATCTTTAAAAAAAATTTCAGTAACACTTTCCTAAAGTCTATAATAATCTCTGCCTAAAGAAGGCTTTGATAAGTGGACAGATGGACTATATTTATGGTTTTGAAAATTTGGTATTGCATACATGTCTTTATAAAATGATCTATAATTCCACTAGGATTTTTGATGTAAAATTTATATAAAGTAAAAATACTTTAGCTATTCTAAGTGAGTCTTTCACGAAAGCCTAAAGTTGGAAGACAAATAGTACTTGATGCTAAGAATTACTGTGAAGTTATAGGACAATGTAGTTTGGCATAAGGACCAACAAAATAGTCCAGCCAAAGAAAAATAGAGAATCTAGAAATAGACACACATTTATAGAATCGCAAAGGCACCAAAGCAATGTGAAAGGAAATCAAAATCTGAAATAAATAGTGCTAGGTCAACTCAATACTCAGAAAATAAACGAATGTTGAGCTCTTCTTGCACACCATACAAATTAGTTTATTATAATATAGACCTAAATATAAGAGAAATAGCATTTGAATGTAATGTATATATATTTATACATATTTCCAATTTGAGTATAAAAACATTTGTTCAAGAGAAAACAGTAGCAATAAAGCAAAAAGTTTTATTATTGTTTGTATTATGTATATTATAACATATTAGAAAATTTTCTTCAAAGTTATTATTACCAGATAAGTGACAGACTAAAACAAATGTATTTTATATATACGTGTGTGTGTGTGTGTGTGTGTACCAATCAAGCCATACCAGTATCAGATACAGGAATTCCTGTAAATAGCTAAAAGTTTCAAAACCCTGGCTGATCTCCTAAAGTTACTTTAAACTATAATATCACCAATTGGCAATTCTGTGTTCAACACAAAAGTCACCGTTCACATAAATGGGTTAAAGCACAATGACATGATACTCTGCACCCACCAGGATGACTAAATTTTAAAAAAACAAACAACTGAATTTGCTGAAGAGAACGTGAAGTAATCCCACAACTTGAGAGGGAAATAGGGAACTTTCAGTGATGGTGGCAATAATTAGTTTTTCTGACTATGATTTAAGACAACACAAATGCATGCATTTGCCCAAAATCCAAATAGTATATTTAGTGTCTGTCTGTTTCATAGCATATAAAAAGTTTTAAAGAAAAAGATGGAAATAAATATAGAACCATAGTTAGTGATATGCATACTGATGTATGTAAGCATGATGTATGCTAACATCTGTAGCTTACTTTGAAATGCATTCATAATGACTGAGGAATGGATAGATACCTATGTGATGAATTAAGCTTAGTAAAACATTGGCGATAGATTTGGGGTAAAGGTTATACAGGTATCCTATGTATCATTCTTTCAGAACACTTATATATGTAAACATTTTCAGGACAAAACATTAACAAAAACATTGAAAAAGAACCTCTAACTCTGAAGTAATAGCCAAATAAAACATTTAATTTTTGCTATTTTATATAGTTATTGTAACTCTGAGAACTGGGTGACTAACTCTTAACCTAAAAAAATTTCTGATTAGCTAAGCAATGACATGAGACTATCATGAATTCTTACTGGAAATTCTTGAGATTAAAATCATCTTTTTGGTACTAAATTTCATTCTTTCATAAAACAACAGAAAGTCAAAGATGAATGAACATTAGGTCGTCCTGACTGATGCAGCTTAAGTTGCTACCCTGAGTCACTTCGTAAGAATCTTTATTTTATCAAATGCCTAGACACACATTGCAGTTGTTTTACAAATAAGAAAATGGAATTTCCTGAGGTGAACAACTTGTCCAAGTCATAAGACTGACATGAGACGGCTCCAGGACTTTAAACCCATGTGGGCTGTCTTTATAAGTCCAAAATCCCTGATGTCAACAGGTATGTTTTACCTTTTGTTTAAATTTCCAGTGCCGGGGGAAGTCTTATTCCTCTACACTAATTCCATTGATGAAAAGCTCTGCTTGATCTACTTGCTCTCTTTCATCTGTAATTTCATTCTGAAACATTTACAAACACACAGTCTACATTTTTTGCAAAAGCGTTCTACTTGTAAACCTTCAAACAAACCTTATGCATCCAAAGTCCTGTTCGCTATAGACAGCTCAGTAGAAAACCTGTAAGAGAGAAACAGAAGAGACAGATACATACAGGGACCGAGAAGAGACACAAAGGCAGGAAGAAGTGAGCTTAAAGTTGAGGGAAAGCAGGTGTCTAACTGTTGGCCAAAATGTTAAATTACTAGAGCAATTCAGTTTCCCAGTTTGACACAATGCCAGCTACCCAGAATTAACAAAGACCTGCATATATCAGCAAACAGCTGAAGATAATTTTCAGCAACACTTTGCCCAAAGCAAAGAAATACATTCTGAAGATCTCATTAAACCTTTAGAGCTTGAATGTTCATCTGATTTCATTGTAAGCTACATACTTTGCCTCCTGTGCTCTCCAAAGTATCTCTTGAATCAACATTTTTTTTCTGGGAAAATGTTGTGTCACAATGTGTAAACGTACTTGTCACATCTTGCAAAATTGATCTGTACTATTCCTCTCTCAGAGACCTAGGAGATACTTCTTTTCTTTTGTACTATTTGAGGTCTGCTATTGTGTGTTTTCTAATGGTATTCTTTCTGCAACACAGCCAACCCATAAAAAGTGATCCCTTTTTTAATATATTATTTGCTGTGTGTCATCTCTGAAATGAGCAAAACATCTGTTTTGGTTTTCAGACATCAAGAAAATCAATAACGTGTAAGACCCCCAAGTCTCTATATATCAGCTTTTCATCTTTCTAATTATGCATTTCATCATCCCTTTAGAGTGCATTATTATTTTAGAGGATCAATATAAATTTCTGCAAAAATCAAAGATACTCTTAGTAATTATAAGGCTACCTGGGTACCATTCAACCAATAGTATCTTTAAAGCTGTAGTTTAAGACTTGGCTGGGTCACTTCTCCTTATACCATCAGAATTCTGTCATTACATATTATCAAATATATACAAATGCATATAATTCAGTAATTCTTATGGTAAAAGTTATTGAGCAAAATAACTTTAAATAACCCTCATAATCCTACACTTCCAGAACAAACTTGGAAAAAACAATGACTCCCAATCCAGGAGCACCTGCTTCTATGACTCCCAGGTCATAAAATTGATGGGCCTTGTCCTCATGAATGTATGGCTGCCTTTATACTCTCAATCTTAAAGGTGCCATGCTCTTGTTCCAAATATTCCTTGGGGATTATAGGAATGCAAAAACCAGGCACATGAGGCCAGGGCTTTGGTGCAGCTGGTTAAGCTGTGCCTTGTAACATTGGCATTAAGCACACCACATCTGTGTGACAATTACACTTTTGGCTATTCTGTTTCCAGTCCAGTTCCCTGCTAAAGCACCTTGGAAAACAGTGGATGATGGGCTTAGCACTGGGACTCTGCCACTCATGTTGGAGACCCAGGTGTAATTCTTGGCTGCTGTATTCAACCTGGCCCAGACGTGGCTGTTATACCCATTTGGAAAATGAACCAGTAGAAGGAATATATTTTCCTGTCCCTACCCTTTCCTCCCCCACCTCATGTTTCTCTGCTTCGCAAATACATAAATCTTTACTGAAAAAAGAAAAATATCAGCAAACATTTTGAGGACTAAGTCCTAGCTGTATGTGTAAAGTGCACATTGTTCTTCTGTGGTTCTCTGCCCAGGGATCTGTATCCATAAATACTGAACTACCACATCCACACATCTTTAATATGTCCAAATCTGCCTCTCTCAAGCAATGACTGCAGTTCTGAATCATCTAAATTAGGTTAGCTCCTCCCAGCCCAGTGAGCTGTTGTTAGTCAATGACCAGATTCCAAGGTTTTTTTTTTTAAGATTTATTTATTTATTGGAAAGTCAGATATACAGAGAGGAGAGACAGAGAGGAAGATCTTCCATCCAATGATTCACTCCCCAAGTGAGCATAACGACCAGTGCTGCGCCGATCTGAAGCCAGGAACCAGGAACCTCTTCCAAGTCTCCCACACGGGTGCAGGGTCCCAAGGCTTTGGGCCATTCTTGAGTGCTTTCCCAGGCCACAAGCAGGGAGCTGGATGGGAAGAGGAGCTGGATGGGAAGAGGAGCTGCCGGGATTAGAACCGGCGCCCATATGGAATCCCGGCGCATTCAAGGCGAGGACTTTAGCCACTAGGCCATGCCACCGGGCCCCAGATTCCAAGTTTTAAACCCAATTTAAAGAGCAGGACTTACATGTTAGTTGAAAAAGAAACTACTATAAAGCAGTCTGAAACTATTATAAACACACTCTTCTAATGAATAGTGACTAGTAAATCAAACTTAATCTTCTAAAGTATTTAAAAGACATTTGAGGTAAATGTTAGAAATTCTATTCATGAAAATGTAAGGAAAACTCTTGCAATGAGTGATTTCTCACTTTCCATTAATAAGGAGATACAGGTCCATAATTAAAGTCACAATTTTGCTTATGTTTTCATGTTATATGTTGTTTAATTTTTTTCTTTGCTTTTGTAGATTTGGTTTATTAATTTGTTTGAAAGTTAGAGATGCAGAGACAGAGGGAAAGGAAGACAAGAGAGATCCTCAATCTACTGGTTCATTACCCAGAAATAGCCATGAGAGCCAGGGCAGAGTTAAGCAAAACCCAGAGGCTTTTTCTTGGCCTTCTGAATGGGTGGCAAGGCCCCATTTCCTGGGACATCTTCCACTGCTTCCCCAAGCCATCAGCAGAGAGCTGAATCAGAAGTGGATAAGCTAGGACACTAACCAGCATCATGTCATGGATGTGGCCTTACCTGCTATACCACAGAGCCCGTCCCTGTTGGAATTTTTTGGCTTGGGATACATCACCATAATCCTAGCAACTGATGTCATTCCCTCTGGTGCCATATTGATGCCACTTTAAAAGTATGGTGCCATAAATGCAGAAAATGAGCAGGAAAAGCCGTAACTCTGCTACCCTTTTCTATCGACTGAACATACTCCGCTTACAGGTGCTATAAAAGACAAATTCACTTTAAATTTCAGAGTGCCATGGCCAGTACCATGGTGTAGTAGGATAAAGCTCCATCTACTGTGCAATACCAGCACCCTATAAGGGCACCAGCTTCAGTCCTGTCTGCTCCACTTCTGATCTGGGTGCCTGCTGACATGCCTGGAAAAGCAGGGATGTTTTCCAGGCTGATCCATGTGGGAGACCGGGAGAAGCTCCAGGCTAAAGGTTGGACAGGTCCAGCTCCAGGAGTGGCAGCTGTCTACCATGTTTCTTGGTCTCTCCTCTTTTTGTAAATCTTCCTTTCCAATAAGAATAAATAAATCTTTTTTAAAAAAACCCAGAGAACCTTCCAAAACTGTTCTGATGGATAAGAAAGGAATAATAAGAATGCTGTAAGCTGAGACCAACTTTTTCAGAGTGCCACAAACTGATAGCTTTTCTTCTTGAGTTGCCCTGATGGGAGACTGAAACTACTGAATCAATTTTTGCATATGAATAGGGTCATGCTGGTAAACCAATGGCTGTGTGACTTGGGCTTTAAAGTGGCTTTTACCTAGGCAATGGTTCCTTGTGTTTTCTAGAATTCAGAATTATACCACCAAACTTAGTAGTAAAATTCTTATCAAAATAAGTAATGTAGAATGCCTCTGCTTTGGAATTTCTAAGAGTTTTTAGAGTTGGTATTAGAACAAATATTAAAACTCCAATTTTTAAAGATCACTTAGGTAGGAGAAAGCACACTTTCTCCATTTATAACAGCTGTCATAGACTTGGCAAAAGGAGAGTACTGAATATTCCACCGAAGAATTATTTACACGGCATTCTCTCATGGCTCAACCTTATTTATTTCTGACAAGACAAACACCTAGAAATAAAGGACATATTTTTATTCCTTCTGAATCTGTCAATTCTATTGCCTTTGTGTCAGAAGCATGAGTGATTGGGAACTTCATTCTGTGTGTGACACCTGAGGTTGATGTATTAATTAAATACAAAATAAGCTTGCAGTGAGATGGAAGCATTGCCATTTGTTCAATCTGAAGGTGTTTGAGAACCCTTCTGAAGAAAAAGGTAATGCAAAGGAAAGATTTCTGCATCAAGGCTGAGATTTGGATTCTGACCCCGAGTTGTAACCTGAAACAAATCACGTTATTTCTCCAGGTTGCAGCTTTCTATCCACTTGGCCCAGTGCCTGACTCGGGCTCACAGCTTCATTGTAAGAACGTCGTGGTCTCAGCAGTCCTGCTCTTTTGGTGCGATTTTTATCTAACAGGGAGAAGAACTCTATCCCATCACAAGATGAAAGAAAAACTACAGACCAGTATCTCTCATGAATGTAAATGTGAGAATCCTCAGCACTAGATTAACAAATCTAATCCAATAATATATAAATATAATTCTGCATCCTGAGCAAATGGGATTTAACCAAGATATACAAGGCTAATTCAGAATTCAAAAAAAAATGCAATCATCACTCAACAGGCTAAAGAAAATCATTTTTTTAATTTGATTTTTTATTATATTTTTGACAATCTTTACATGGTTAATTGGGGTAAAAAGGTTCAAGGGCTATAGGAAAGTGGGTAAGAATATTATTTTCATGTTTAAAGAAGGGTATTAAGGGAGAAGGCCCACCCATTTTCCCACCCTCCCCAGGTCCCGCATGTAGAGTATGCTCCGAGGTTCTTGCTCAAGTGGTTTTGATAGTTCACCAGTTATAAATTGCTGCCAATCTTGCCACTCCAAGCACTATGAGGTCTTTGAAGAATCCACTGATTGACACAGTCCATCATAGAGTCTCTGTTGGCCCTGTATTTCGCTACCAACATATAGCTGAGCTGGTTGATTGACCTGTTCTGTCTTCTCTTTTTTCTTGGTTAGGGTTCTGAATCCAGCATTTTGATTGGGGTCCTAGCAGGCGACGGTGTGAAATCAACCCCTCAGCCACCTGTCTTCTCTTGCTGCACTTTGAAGATGCTCCTTCCTCCGCCTGGGTGGGTGGGTGAGCCCCACAGTGTCATTGCTTCACTTCCTAGAAGCACAGTGGGCTCTACCTGGATCTGCCTAAGCAGTGATTCAAAGAACCAAAACCCTAGAGCTCCCGGGCTGGGTGGCCAGCAAGCGGAACCTGGCACTAAATGGCTCATTGACCACCTGGAGACAGCTCACCAGGTACACGTGGTGGCTGTCGTCTGGGATCCAGGCATGAGACACCCTGTCCTGAGACCCACCAGCAGCCAGTAGGCTGCTAGAAGTTTAAACTCCCAGGCCCAAGGTCGCACCCCTCCCCAATCCCATTCACCGCCCAATGAGGATGGTGGGTGGGTCCCAGACCTGCCCAGTCACGGAGACCTCCCCCTTCATTGTACTCACCCTGAAGGGAGAAGCCCCCAGAGCCCAGCCAGGCCCGGGGACAGCTCACCACATGTACATGGTGGCACGTGAAAATCATTTATCAAGAAAATCATTTATCAATACATACATTTTGCTAAATATAGTACTCATAATTAGAAAAAAAACTCACAACAAACTCAGAAAATGTTCCTAATTTGGTAAGGAAATATTTACCCCGCCCCCCCCAAAAAATTAACATGTTCAACAGTGAAGAAAAAAATCCTTGAAACTTTCCTACTAATTATCTATGTAGAAAATCCAAGAGAAAAATGGTTTGTAGGATATATATGTGAAAATCAATTGCTTTCCTATAGACTAAAAAGTAATATGTAGAATTTAAAATTAAAGCACTACCACGTATATTAGCACTCCAAAAAGGAAATAATTGGAAATAATCTGATATTTTTACAACATTTACAAGAGAAAAAGAAAAAAAATGTTTAATGAAAGTTCGGGATCAAATGACAACTAAACAAATGCTCAAGTATTTCATTTGCAAGGCCGTTGGGTAGGAAGCCTCAGCATTGTTCTCTTTGTCTTTTGAACCTGCTATGACCAAATACTGCCTACAGAGCAGCTCCTACACAACAGAAATTTATTTTGACAGTGCTGGAAACTGAGAAGGCCAAGATAAAAGCATCAGAGAACCTGGTGTTTGATGAGGGCCCTTAGGCTGATTCATTCCAGGAAATCATATCGATCTATAAAATTATATGAATATGTAGCAAGCGTGCACCTTTTTTTATCCCCTTAATAGCCTGAATGCCTTTTCTCTCATTTGCTGTGACTATGCCTAACGTCTTAAAATATTCCCTGCAATCCACTTTTTCCTCTACCAAAGTTCTCTTTGATGGAAGCATTTAACTATGAATCAAGACATTTTTGTCAGATATGGTCTTAGTAGTTTCATGCAACAGTGAGAATGAGCTATATTTCCAACAGACGCAGTCACTTCAGTATATTAATGATATCACCATTTCATACGCTACTGATGCTTGTGAGTTTCGTAATATTTGGAGGACATCTTAAAAAATAACTTAGTAGGAGTTACCACTGAGGCACAGCAGATAAAGCCACTGTCTGTGGCACTGGTTCAAGATTCGAATGCTCTGCTTCCAATCAAGCTTCCTGCTAATGTGCTCTGGAAAGCAACAAAGGTCAGTTGCATGTGACCCAGTAGCCATGTGGGAGACCCAAAAGAAAAACCTGGCTTCTGAGTGGGCCACCTCGAGCTGTTGTAGCAGTTAGGGACTGAACCAGTGGATGGAAGATCTCTCTCCATTTCTCTTTTATTTATTTTTTCTTTCTCTGTAATTTTGCCTTTAATGTAAATACACACACAAAAAACTTGGTAAAAGATCATTACAGAAACTAAAAAATTGGTGATTTAAATTACCTTCAGCATTGTTTACACTACATTAAACATGTTCTAAAGTCCACACTTTTCTTATGAGATAACACAACCTTGAGCTATAGCCAACATTCATTTATTAGTGTGAGACGCAACAGGATATGAAAGGTATTCAAAGGAATTGGAGAATCTTCCAAACTCCACACATTTTTCATTTCTTACTTGCAGATCACTAAGATATGATATCTAGGTAATCAAAGCTTTAGGGCTTTATAGAGGACATTATTTGAGAGGGCAGTATGTGATCTTCCATATTGCCAGCATTTCAACATTTTTATACACTTGTGCAATTGAAAATAAGAATAAAAATTCATGAGAAATAAAATTTAGTACATTGCTATTTGGTTTGAACTGAAAGGTTTTGCACTTTAAAAACTTGAAAAAATGGCAGAAATGCCTGGAAACACATCATTATTCCATCCATATGGTACTATGTGTTATGAAATAGAATTTAGGGCCCAGTGCTTTAGCCTAGCGGCTGAAGTCCTCACCTTGAACGCGCCAGGATTCCATATGGTCTCCAGTTTGTTCCCGGCAGCCCCACTTCCCATCCAGCTCCCTGCTTGTGGCCTAGGAAAGTAGTCAAGGACGGCCCAAAGCCTTGGGATCCTGAACCCACATGGGAGAACTGGAAGAGGCTCCTGGTTCCTGGCTTCAGATCAATTTAGCCCTAACCATTGCGCCCACTTGGGGAGTGACTCAATGGACAAAAGATCTTCCTTTCTGTTTCTCCTCCTCTCTGTAAATCTGACTTTACACTAAAAAAAAAAAAAATCTTAAAAAAAAAAACAATGAAATAGAACTTAGTACTGTAAGTTCATAGCACTGCATGGTACTGGTCAGGACAGCCTACATTGTACTATTGTAACAATCTCCCATATCTTGGTGACTTAAGAACCAGGTAGCCCTCATTTTTATTATGTGCTCATCATGAGGTCTCCAGGGGAATTTTGAAATTATCCAAAACCTCACTCTGGAGAGGTCATCATTTTGAGTGTTGCTGACACAACCGCCCTCTCAAAAGGAGAAAAATTTTTTAAATATACCAAACATAACTTAATGTTGGTGATAAATGTCACTTTTGCCAAAGAGGCCTTTACCCATAGGTGCCTCATCATCCCAGCTAACCACAAAGAAGCCAAACAGTTTGCATCGCTTATGTTGCGAAGGTAGAAAGCTGTCAACAGTCCAAGAGAACTGCCCGTGGCTACCACGGAATGAGGCTGCAAGGGAATAAATGGTGGCTGACTGCAGTTTGTATCGGCAAGGGTCTCCTCAACTCTGGAGGGAAGTCAACAACAGGGCGCCCTGTGGCCATGCTGGATTTTACAGAGCGTTAGATCCGCAACACTCACAGTTCATCCTGTGGGTTCCATCCCTTCCACATCATTTTGCTGTCTTTTTCAAAGCTTGGAGTTGAGGACGGATCCTTTAGGGCAACAAAGCAGAAATACATGTAAATTCCTGGACTACCACTATCTTTTCATAGAAGGAAATGAGAAAATATTAACACTTTCTACCTGATGGTAGAGTATCACATCTCTCCTGTGTGACAGGACGCCATTTACCCAGACACACATTCATTCCTTTGTGGAGTTAAAGTGATAAAAAATTAACTCTTTCAGTTAGTATCTGCCTCAGACTCTGGGCCCTAATTTGGCCTGATACTGCATGTACCTCCCACACGGATGTTGATGGAACAGGTCTGATCATCTGAATTTATGTGTTTTTTTTTTTTAACATCTTGCCTTATTGCTCTCTGGGAATGTGTATCTTCCTTATTAGGCACTTTTCTCATAGATACTTAAATTACAGCAACATTGGATTCTTTGTGTAATTATTAGAATTGTTCCAATTTTAGAAATACTGGCAGATGCCTCTGGTCCATGCAGTGAGAATGCTTTTAATTGTCCAATTTTGCAAAACTCTAAGGAAAAAAAAATTTTCAAATATAACTATGTACCCTAGTAATTGACAGAGGGATAAGTGATAGAATAAACTTATATGCTGCTCTCAGAGACAACCACCTGGTGCAAATTGCGAAGACACAACGAGAATGAATTGCTGCTGTGGCCTGGTAAAGCATGTTTTACAAGTGAGAGATTTTCAGGTGACTTGACATATTTCAGATAAATGTTAGCACTAATAGAGGTCTGTCACATTTTACAGTGAAGTAACTAAGACCAGATTGACTTTCTGGCTTTCTTGGGTCAAAGCCAGGACCAGAGTAAAAAACCCTCCATTCGCAATTCTTTCAAGGTCAAGTGTAATCACAGTAAAAATCTAGTTCGGTTCAGGTTAGTATTTTTTACATAGTCCTACTGATAGTGCAAAGGACTTTATGAAGCGTGCAGTAAGGGAGATGTTGAGTTCTCAGGAAAATTCTTCTTTCTCATTAGAGTTTAAGAGTCCTCATGGAACTTTTAGATAATCACTCACGGACTACTTAAGATCTTGAGTGAGAGTAAGAAGATCATTTTGCAAATTCAACAGAATTTGATTATTCATGAGCTGCACTGTCCCTGTCCTGAGTAGATAGCTTCACAGAATTTTCTTTAAAATCTTAGGTAAGGAAAATTTTATTAAACTCTAAAATGTTGCTCTTTCCAATGAATTGTGGAAAATGGTCTGACTCATCAAAGTACAGAAATAAGTCTTAATTTTGAAATACATTTTAAATAAATTCTAAATACATATAATTTAATTTAAATTCAACCTAACTAAATAAACTGAATAATGTTTATCCGATCCATATTGCATTTTGGTTTTGGCTGTTGTATTGATTAACTATATTAATGTTCTAGTTGAGTAACACTGATTTATTAGGAAATGGTAACTGCTAGATGAAATCGGCTTCCCCTCCTAATGATTATGCATCGTTGAAATAAAAATATTCAGCTATTTTTGAAGACAAAAGAATAAAGCATACACAATAGCTATAATTGGTTACTATTTAGTACTTAACATGACCCAAGTCTTTATTATTACATTATTATTATTATATTATTATAAGATGATATTAGTATGATCTTATTACATCCTCCTAGCAATGTAAAAAGGGATTTACTATTGCTTACAGTTTGCAAACAAAGAATTGGTCTGTAATGAAGTTAAGTGTCTTTCCGAGGTCAAAATAATAGAAAAGTGGTAAAGCTAGAACTTTAGCTCATATCTGACAGATGTCTCTATTTAGTCATTACCCACACAAATGTCTCTATTTAATCATTGACTCTGTTGCATCCCTTTTTGTCTTTTATTTTTCATTTTAAAATGGAAAGCAATCTTATTTCCTCTTTCCCTAGTCTGAACCAGCACAGATCTGTTTGGCACAAATGCCTTTCCTCTTCTCCCCATCCTCTGGCTTATAAAACTGTTGCCCTGCATTTTCCTTTCTGCCCTTGACCCATTCTCTTTATTAGGCAAAAGTTTCAGTTGGAGAGAGGAGCAATTACTCTGCTCTTTCCTCATGCCCTCTGGTCATCTTAAGGTCAATGTAACTCAATGTTAGGTTTTCTTTCATTTATTTTAATGTTTTAGCCTAAGAGAAACAACAATGAATCTAGTATTTAATCTCAGTTGTGATGAGTTTTATGTTATTTAAATTATGAGGTTTTAAATTTTTATTTATATAATGTTACAAAATATCACATATATCATATGTACACAAACACCTTTGTCTGCACTATTTGGAGAAGAGATTTCCTTGCTTCATTGTATGATCTTAGCACTTCAAATTCAGTTTTGTTGTATGTATCTGGATTAAATTTTGGACCCAACTCTGTTCCATTCATCTATATATTGGTTTTTATATCAGAACCATGCTGTTCTTTAATTGCTATAGTTTTGTAGTATGCTTCAAAGTTTACTGTAACTTTGCAGTATGTCTTCTTAATTACAAGAAATGGAGACATCCATGTATAGACACCACGCAGAACTCTTAATAGACATGATCAGAAATGATCTGCAGCATAACATGTTATCATCATGCTTTCAACAAAGAAGAGATAAATGCCAGATTATCCTCAGAGAATCTCCAATTAAACCTAAAGCTGATCTCTCAGATGCCTCACAGGGTATGAAAGAACTAAGCATATAGTCGCCCTCATAGAAAAATAATGCCTAAATAAATCCAGCAACATATTAGAAACATCATACATCCAGACCAAGTGGGATTTATCCCTGGTATGCATGAATAATTCAACATACACAAATCAGAAAATGTAATATGCCACATTAAACTAAAAAATAAAAGCTTTATGCAAATAGATGCAGAGAAAACATTTGATAAAACATCCTTTCATGATTAAAAAACTGGAAGCAAATTGAGTGCAAATGGAACAACCCTCAACCCAACCAAGACAACGTATAACAAATCCACAGCCAGCATCGTATTGAACAGGGAGAAGCTGGAAGCATTTCCAAGAAGATATAAAAACCAGGATGTCTACTCTCAACATTATTGTTCAGTGCAGTTCGGGAAGTTTTGGCAATTAGGCATGAAAAATAAATCACAGGGATACAAAGAGGGAAAGAAAAGGTCAAATTACCCCGTTTGCAGATGACATGAACCTAAATATTGAGGGACCAAAACACTCTACCCACTAAGAGGCCACTGGAACTCACAGGAGAGTTTGGTATAGCTGAAGAATATAAAGTCAACACACAAAAGCCAGTGTATCCACAAATACTGTGCCTGAAAATAAACTTTTAAGACCAGTGCCATTCACAATAGCCACAAAAAATTGAAATACTTTAGATATTTTAACCACAAATGTGAAAGATTTCTACGAAGAAAATTACAAAATATTACAGAAAGAAACAGTAAAAGACACAAAATAATAGACTCTTCCATGCTCATGGAGCAGAAGACTTAATATCAAAATGTTCATACTAAAATTTATATGGAAGAGACCCTGAATAGCTGTAGCCATCTTAAATAGCATAAACTGAGGTTGATGTCAGGTGTGCTGGCCTAAGCCTCTACCTGCGGGGTAGCCATCCCATATGGGTACCAGTTTGCTTTCCAGCTTCCTGCTGTGGCCTGGAGAGCAGCAGAGAATGACTCAAGTCCTGAGGGGTCCTTGCAAGCACTTGGGACAGCAGGACAGCATTCCTGGCTCCTGCAGGACAGGTGTAATCAAAACAGCCTGGTACTTGTAACAAAAGCTATATAGACAAATGGAAGGAATAGAAACCCCAGAAATCAATTTGACAAATGAGCTAAAGTCAACTCCTGGAGAAAGGACAGCCTCTTGTCTTACTTTTTAAATTTGTTACTCTCAGAATTTTAGCGGCCACTAAAAAACATGCCTTTTATGATTTTAACATGTTAAAATTTCTTAAGCTCTCAAGTGGTATACCATGGATTTCAACTGTTTTTCTCCTGGTTAAGCATCCGAAAGTAGAAAGAAACACATTTCCCCTTAAACAGCCCCCGCTAATGATGGCTTTGAGAGATTATAGTGAGATTTCTAGAAAAAAAAAAACAGCAAGAGCAAAATAATTACTGGCAAGCTATTTTGTGCTTAAACAAGATAAAAAGACTAACACTGCCACAAATTCATGATTTTGACATAAAGATAATGTTAAGGCACCTGTGTTTGTCTGTTTAGAAGAATTACCTGTCATGCTAAAGCATAAACGTCACCCGACTGTGACCAAAGAGATGGGCAAGATGAAGATTTTAAGCTTCTCTATCTGGCTTTTTAAGAACTTGCAATTCAACTGAATCTTAATTTCTCTTATTTTTAAGTATAAGAAATGTAAAAATTCTGTCTAGCTGGTATTTCTATCATAATGGCTTTTCCCCTTCTCCCTAAGGCAAATACCATCATGATTTGTTTTTAAGTCAGTGATTGTTTTTAATAAAACTTTTTTGTGGTAAAATAACTTAGCATAAAATTTGTTATCTTCACCATGCTTTAAGTGTCTACTTCACTAATATTCCGTACACTTATAGTGCATATAACAATCACTTCCACTGTTTAAACTTTTTATACCTTGGCAAACTGGATCTCTATGTCTGTTCTACAACCATGCCCCCATATCCCCTTTTCTTAACTCCTGGCTGCAACAATTCTACTTTCTGTCCCTGAATTTGACTGTACAGGTTATTGCAACATAAAAGGGATTTTGCAGTATTTATCTTTTTGTGACAAGCTTATTTCACTTAGCATAGCGTTCTCAAGAGTTATATCCCTGTTGTAGCATATGTTAGAATCTATTTCCTTCTTAAGAGAAGAGCATTCCATTGTAGGTATACCAGGAGCAGAGTTTGCTTTCTCATTCATCTCCTAAGGACCCTTGGATTGCTTCTATGTTTCAGCTAATGAGAACAGCACTGCTATGAATCTTGATTTCTTCAAGTATTTCTTCAAGACACTGTATTCAATTGAATATATACTCAGAACTGTAATTGCTATTTCATATAATATATTGGGGGACTATTTGCTTGCATTTTGTTTCTAATTCTTTATGTTTTATGATACAGTTTCTTCGGCTCAGGAATTTCCCTTTCCAGTCTCCTACATCTTCCTGTCCCCTCCAGTGTCTTTCCCTATAGTGTAACAACAGTTCAGTTCCTCAGCAACAGTCTCAAGTCCATTATTCTGCGATGTAAGAGTAACTGGACATTGTAGGTATAGAAAGTGGCATAAAATCCAGCATTCCAGTGTCCAGGTATATTTAACAGTTTCCATAGGAGTCCGTCTTTTGTTCAGAAGTAGAGACGCATGGTGAAATGTAACTCCACTTCATGGTACACTTCCCTCCATTACACAGATCCTCTCCATAAATGCACCTACATACGGGCTTACCTATACATCAGGTTTTATTTTGCATGTTGGATGCCATATATCAGAAAGAACATGATATTTATGCTTTTTGGATTGGCTTTTTTCATAGAGCATGATAGTTCATATGGTAATGTATTGTTAAACTTGTTCATGAGCCATCATTACTATTTTTCACAGACGATATCATTTTATATTCCCACAGTAATGCTAATGGTTCCAGTTTTGGTACATCTTTGCCAATTCTATTTTTTGTATAGCTATCATAATAGATGCCTGGTGATTTATTGTGGTATTCATTTCCATTTTACTAGTAGAGTTGATGATACTAGAAATATTTTCATTTGATTATTGCAATTTATATATTTTCTTGGCAGAAATATCTGTGTAAATCGACAGCCTGGATTCGCCCTGACTGCTGCAGCAATTTGGTGAGTGAACCAGCATGGAAGATCAATCTCTAAATTTTTTTTCTCTATTTTCTTATTCTTTTATAGCTCTGTTTTCTATCTTTTTTCCTCTGCATTTCAAGTAAATAAATCAATCGTTTTATTTAGATAATAGATGAATTTCTGGAATATGCAGTAGTAATATCCACTAGGATATTTTCCAAAGGAATTGAAAACAGTGTCAGAGAGACATCTGTATTCCTGTGTTTATTGAGGAACTATTTGCCAAAGAGCAAAAACAATCTACATACCCATCAATTGGTGATTTGGTAAAGCAAATATGATACAGACACACACAGTAAAACATTATTCACCTAGGAAAAACATGCACTCTTGTCATTGGCAACAAAATGTAGTTACTGCTAAGTGAAATAAGGCAACCCAAAAGCTAAGTTCCACATGATCTTACTCGTATGTGAAATCTAAACATAATGTGAGTTCTTAGTTGAGAGTGTAATGAGGGAAGTCAGACACTGGGAATACTACAAAGGAGGGAGAAAAGGCAGAATGTTCATTATGTAAATTCTGTGATGGCTAGAAAGAAAAAGTCTTGATATTCCACTGTGCAGTAAAATGACCATAGATGATAATACTGTTCTGATTGTGTGTGTGAGAGAAAGAGAGAGAGAGAGAAGAAGAAAGAGGAGGAGGAGAGAAGGGGGGAGGGAGGGAAGATTTTGACTGGCTTTACCAAAGCAAAGTAATAAACGATGAGATAGTTATACTAACCTTAAACACCACAACATGTGACATATATCAAGATATCATGCTTCTCTGTTTTATGTTCAATTTTAATGTATCAGTAAGAAAAGATTTCAATGTCACCTCAGACTGGATTTGTTATTATTCTTTTACCTTATACTTTGGGTCCACAAACAAAGCAATTAATTGCTTTAATCAGTAAGGCAACAACAACGTGGGTACTGTAAGTGATTAAATATAATTTAAGCATCTCTAATTAGTCATAAGCATCAGAAGTCTGCTTGGTGGCTTTCCTAATTGTTAGGGGAGATGCGGCCATAGCAGAAACAATTAGAGAATAACATGAACCTCGGGATCTATGAAGCTTGAATTGTGCCCCTAAAAAAAAACCAGAAAAATCAGATAGTTAAGGAAATTAGTCTGTGTTTCTTCATAAAGGCATATCAAAAAGGATATAAATAACTCCTTTCCCATGCCCCAGCTGATGTAGATTGTTCTAGCGTCCACACTGCACATACAAAGAACAGCACAATTGTGGCCAAAGGAAGAAATTGAAAGCCTTCTTGCTTTGTTATTAAATTTTTCTGGATCTATATTTACTCAGTTATGCTTTCGTTCTGTCCAAAATCAGATATGTGGTGCTTTCCATACCATGCCTTCTGTAACTCAGAACTACCTGTACTTGACCCAGGTGTGAGATGATGATCTAATTTAAGAAATTACATTTTTTCCCAATTCCTATGTGGTTGCCTTTCCAAATTTGTACAGGGTTAATTAAAATTAACGCTTTAATATATAGGGCTATAAAAAGGTAATGCTATACCACTAAATTCACATATTCAAATAATCAGTTTTGAGATCATAACAGCTTTTAAATGGAACAATTAAATATATTTTTTTTTTGCTTTTAGATTACTTATCTTATTTAAAAGACAGCGTTACAGAGAAAGAAAGAGAGATGGAGGGAGAAGCAGAGAAAAGGAGAGATCTTCCATCTGTTGATTTACTCCCCAAATGGTTGTACCCATCAGGGCTTGGCTACATGAAAGCCAAGAGCCAGAAGGTTCATCTGAGTCTCCCACATGTGTACAGGGCCTAAAGCCTTTAAGCCATATTTAATTGCTTTCAAAGAGCATTAACAGGGAGCTGCTTCAGAAGTGAAGCAGTCAGGAAGCAAAAGGATGCCCATATAGGATGCCAGCATTACAGTTGATGGTTTAACATGTTATGCCACACTGCTGGCCTCTAAATACTATTTTTCTTGTTATTTTTTATGTGTTTTGAAGGCAAAAATACAGATAACTCCACACTGGTTTGCTTTCTAAATATTTACAAAAGCTTGGGACGAGGCTAGGCTGAAATCAGGAGGCAGCAATTCTATCTGGATCTTCTACCTGGTAGCAGAGGTCCACGCTCTTGAGCCAGCACCGGCTGCTTCCCTAGGTGTGTTCTCGTTAGCCAAGACGAACACAAATACTCTGAGAAGGGTTGTGGGTGTCCCAGTCGTCATCTTAGCTGCTGGGCAAAGTATCTGGCTCTACCAACTTCTTTTGAGAATCATATTCAATTTAATTTATTTTCTGAAAAATTGTCTCCTTGAAAGACAAAGTGATGAGGAGGGAGAGACAATGAGAGATTTCCTATCCTCTGGCTCACTCTCCAAATGCCCACAATACTCACACAAGAGCAAGGCTGAAGCCAGGAGCTAGAGGTTCCATCCTGGTCTCCCACATGGGTGGCAGGGCCCCTATCACTTAGGCCTGCTTCTGTTGCCTTCCACGCTCTATTAGTAGGAGATCGAATCAGAAGCAGAACATCTGCAACTGGAAGTGGGATTTCAGTATGGCGAGAGGCAGCTTAACATACTGTGTCACAGTGCCAACTTCATGAATTTAAAGTTTATTTATTTCAAAAGAGAAGTATAAGAGAGGAGAGGGCAAGGGGGAGATAGAGAGAAACAGAGTAAGAGAGATCTTTGAGTTCACTTTCCCAGTTGCTTGCAATAGCTAGAACTAGGCACTCAAAATGAGGAGCCAGGAATTCTATTTCTATTTATTTATAATAAATAGATTCATTTAAATATAAACATTTATTTATATTCTCCTTATATATATTTATATGTAAGTATATATTCTCCTTATATATACTTATATATACTTATTCTCTTTACGTATACTTATATATAAGTATATATTATATATTCTCTTTATATATATACTTATATATGTATATACTTAAAATATATGTGAAGACCATCAAAATATATATTTATATATATAAGTGTATATATTTACATGTAAGTGTATATTTATATATATAAGTATAGATTATGTATATACATTTATTTTTATTTGGATGATCTTTACATAGTTGATTAGGGCGCAAAAGGTCAAGGGCTACAGGAAAGTGGACAAGACCATTGTTTCCACATTTTCTTTTTTCCTTCCTGTTTCTGGGAGAAGGGGAGAGACAAAGGGAGAAGCCACACCCACCCTCAAAACCATCCCACGGTCCCGGATATAGGGCATGGTCCAAGGGCACTGCTCAAGTGGTTTTGATAGTTCTACTGTTCTGAATTGATGTCAGTCTGCCATTCCAAAGACGATGAAATCTGTTCAGAATCCACTGGCTGACATAGTCCACCCTGGCTTCTCCACTTGCCCAGATTTTTCACTGCCAACACTTGGCTGGGAGTAGTTGATCAATGCGTTCCGTCCTGTGCTCTGGTACCAGGTGTCCTGTGTGGGCTCCAATGTACTGCTGTATCCTCCATGTGCACCTGGATATGCTGTCCACTGCTCCGACTGAGCCACTGAGGAGAGCCAGGAATTTTATCCAGGTTTTCCATGTGGATGACATGACACAAGCACTGGAGCATCTTGGGAGATGTACATTTTTAGGAAACTGTAACAGAAGTAGAGGTGGGGTTCAAACCCAAGTACTCTGATATGGGAAATGGGCATTCCAAGGGGTGGCTTAGCTTGTGTGCCGCAGTGCCCATACCTGGATTTGATAGTTTGCATCAAAATATATGTATTTTTTAATTCCGTATTTCATAGAATTTCAAGCCTTTTTTTTTTTTTTTTGTATCGAGGCGGTTAGAAGCAAATAGGCAGAGAATGAGCTCCGATCTGCTGCTTCACTCTCCAGTTGCCTGCAACAGCCAGGGTTGGGCCAGACTAAAATCAGGAGTCAGGAAGTCAAGTCAGGTCTCCCAAATGGATGGCAGGGAGAGAAGCCAGAACTCGAACCCAGCCATTAAGATTGGATGTAGCAATTCCAAGCGGTACCTTCATACTGAATCAAATGCCTTCTCCATGACCTTTGTAAAGTACCTTTATATTACATTCTGAAGTAGAATTTTATCTAGTGGTAGCATGCACTCTCTTTGAAGAGAAGATTGACAAATGTTAGGTTAGATGTCAGGACACTAGAAATGTGGCCTCAGGTTAATAGAAAACTAATTTCCAAGAGAAAAGCTGTGAAGGAGCCATCCCAAACCTCTTCCCTAGCTCTTGGTAGCCCCTAGCTTCCCGTGGCCTGTGATGCTTTCTCCCAGCATCCCACATCATCTCTGCACTTGTGCACTCTAGCTCCACAGTTCTGCGTTGAAAGGAACATTGGGTTTGGGCCCACCCTCTCCATCTCATTTTAACTAAATCATCATGTCTCCGAAGACCCTAATTTTAAATAAGATCCTATTTTGGGTTGGTTGTTGGGGTTAGGATTTTCAACACTTAGGAAGGGAAACTGTTTAATCAACAGTACTGAGGTACTCTTAAGTAGGAGATAGGCAGAGCTTGGAGACACAGAAAGCCATTGACGTCCCTAGGGAGCGAAAGAACTCCAGTTAACAGAAGCCGTGTTGATGAAACCCTAGAATGTAACAGCTCAGGAAGTCCTTCAGTAGCCTCAGTGTCAGACTTTATACTTCCACAGGGAGAACAAACCTACACAGTTTTTTTTAAAGATTTATTTCTATTTCTATTGCAAATTCAGATATACAGAGGAGGAGAGTTAGAAATATCTCCCATCCAATGATTCACTCCCCAAGTGACCACAACAGGTGGTGCTGCACCAATCTGAAGCCAGGAGCCCAGCTCCTCCTCTGGATCTCCCCATGGGTGCAGGGTCCCAAGGCTTTGGGCCATCCTCAACTGCTTTCCCAGGCCACAAACAGGGAACTGGATGGAAAGCAGGGCTGCTGGGATTAAAACCAGCTTCCATATGGGATCCTGGCATGTTCGAGGCAAGAACTTTAACCGCTAGGCCACAGCACTGGGCCCAAGCCTACAGTTTTAAATTACAACAATCAATAAGAATATCTAACAGTAACTTGTAAACTGTGCTACACATAGAATATAGGTAATTAATTTTATTTAAAAAAAGAGATTTACTTATTTTCATTTGAAAGGTAAATTTTACAGAGATAAAAGGACAGATCAGAGGGAAGGTCTTCCATACGCTGGTGTGCTGAAAATGGCCATGACGGTCAGAGCTGAAATGATCCAAAGCCAAGAGCTAGGAGCTTCTTCTGGGTCACCCATGTGGGTACAGGATCCCAAGGACTTCCATTGCTTTCCCAGGCAGTTGGATGGGCAGTAGAGCAGTCAGGACAAAAACTAGCATCCATGTGGCATGTGGGCACCACAGAGCAGAGGATTAAATAGCTGTGCCACCACACCAGCCCCTATACCTGTTGTTATTAATGGTATTGATATTAATGTTCCCAATTTTTGTTTTATTTATTGTAGTCACTATGTAAGTGGATGACTCTAAAATAACTGAAATAGAAGCAGAGACCAATATCTGCATAATTATTTTCTTTAATTAACAATTCATTATTTCATCGTAAACATTAACAAGGCTTAATAATGGGTTATCAAAACATAATTTAAAATATATTGTGAGCTCAACAATTTCATATATATATGGAAATATTTTTCTTTATTAACTTGTAGGCTATCAAGGGCCAAAACAATTGAGAAATATTTGCAGTCCTTTGAAAGAACTGTTACAAAAAAAAACCCACAGGGGAACACACCAAATTAAAGAGAAAAATATTTTTTTCTTCTGTCAAAACAGTGTTGGTATAAGATTGTGCAGGGTCAAACTGGATTGTAAGTGCTATGAGTTAAATTTCCAAGGCTGGCTAAATGAATTTCCTCAACCTTTTATTCTGCATGCTTGCTAAAAGTTTTCGGAACTGACATACTGCTATTATGACCATTGTAGACATTGAAAAATGAGTTGGAGAAACAGCCACTGCTGGAGAAAGACAAATAGCCTCCTGAGAGAGAGAGAGAAATTTGTGCAGGGGTCATTAGCACCTTCAACTACCTGAACCTCAAATATGTGCAAGCAATTCAGTATTTGGCTAAATAGTACAGAAGTTTCTTCTAATTCCTTCTAGCAGGCACCAAACACATAGAAACAAAGGGGAAAATGAGCATAGACTTTCTGACTAGTTTCTGCATCATATAATTTCTTCAACATTATATCTGTCCTTTAAATGGCACAGACATTCCTATGCAAGGCTATATAGACGATGTGGAAGAGCAAGCATTCAAAATATCTAAATGAGTAAACAGTCTGAGACACTAAGCCTGGGGTCTATCACTAGAAACCAGACAAGTGCCCTTGAAGGAATTTATGGCTAAGTGAAAAAATATAACATGCAAATGATTAGGAAATGCTATTAAAATTCAGTGATTTGGAATTTATAGGGTGCTGTAGGAACATACAAAAGAGGCACCTTACCTAGAATGAGAGCTGAGTGTCCTGATTAGAAAAGGTTTCCTAGGAAGGAATTTCTATTTTTAGAGTGAATTGAAGGTGTGAATATGGGAAGGTTTATTATCTTGCTCATTATAAGAAATGAAGTGAGGAACAGTTTTAAGCTGCTACCAAGATAAAATATTTGGTCCCAATTCATGTGTAAGATGCACATGTTCTAAAGGGAGCTGAAGCTCTGTCCTTTCACTTCAGTTGCCTTGGAATACAAGCAGTGGTAAAGCCTGCATGTGTGCAATGGAGACATTCTGAATGGATGGCTAGAAGGTTGTTGTTAGAGCTTTCATACTTCAGTTGGCTCAGGTTTTCACCCAAGAAGCATCTCTCAACAGAGACTAATAAGCCCACACTAACTCAATGCCTCAAAACATACCAGATATAAAGTCTAAGGCAGTTGGTTTGTTTAAATACAAAACAAAAATCAGTAAAAGATGTACAAATAATAGTGATGCTCAGCACACCCATCTCCCAGGGAGATTTGCATCCTAGATGGATTAAGATCCAGTGTGACTTTCCATGCCTAGCTCAAAGATTTGCTCCTAGCAGAGCCTTCAGCTAGCAGTAACAACCTGATGATGCCACAGGGACGCACAGCTGCTAGAAGGATCTTCCTGAGCCCATCAGCCCTTGGCCTGCCCCTCTGCAGCCATAGTTAGTTTGTTACTCACGCCAAGAGCAATTTTATGGGACCCAAATTATACCTTTTCTTCCAGTAAAAGGGCTATGACATTTGTGCCTTGTTGTTGGCACAAGGGCAGCCTCAGTGGATTCTCTGCTATGAATACTATTGGTGGTCACCCCTCCTGTCTAGAATTTCTAGAAAATAAAGTGGAGAGTGACACTACTGTTAACATGAGCCTCACATGACTCCCTTGAATCACAGCTGCAACCTCCAAGTGCCTCACTAGCTGAACCCAGGGAAACTAATTCCGAAACTCTTATGGTAAACTTGATGAAAACTTACCCAATGGTTTCACAAAGCAATTCTGTCCTTCCAAGTCTGGGTATGTGATGGGAGAGGAACATTGATGCCTTGAAATCTCTACCACCCATCACATCTGCAGTCAGCCTGTCACAAAGAGAGATGCAACACAGCTAGATCCTGAGGCACAGTGTAGCAAGCGGTCCAGTTCCTAAAGAATACTCATTACATCAGCTTGGCCTTCACCATCCATGTTTCTGCCAGCACTCTGATATGCTTAGTCCTCCTCAAAATTACTTCCAATACTCTGCTTACTGCTTTCTAGACTTTCTCTAACCTGTTCCCCCAAAACATTCCCCCATCTTTTGCACATGCAAAGGCCCTGTCACGCATAGTTAATGGAAGGACACTGCCCCTTGGTAACAATTTTCTGTTAGTCACCTTTTCATCACTATAACTACCCAACACAGGTTACATATGAATAAAAGTGGTTAAATCTCAGCTGACAGCAGTGTAGGTGAGTAAGCCAAAATCCTACAGGTCACGTGGTTTAACCTTCTGATAAGTTTGGCAGGTGGCAGAGCCTAGAGAATAATCGCATGGCATGCCGGGTAGCAAGTATAGGTTGCTGATAGGTGCCATTCCAGCTTATTTAACCAACTCTTCTAAGAAGCTTCTATTAGGCTCACCTCCTGAGCACCTCAATTGGAACAAGAGGTGATTAACAGAGAAGAGTAGAAATTAAAAAATGGTATTAATGTAAATATTTATAAGACTTTTTTTGTCAGAGGGGCAAGGAAAGCGATTATAAGAATATCTGAGAATATCTGAGTAGGCAGATAACCATTTGTTCAGTTTTTTTCCAATGAATTCAATACTTGGATCTATATATTGGGTATATTTATTTGCTTACCTCTTAATGTGTATGTTGAATGGTTTTAGGTAAGCTACAGAGAACATGGTTTTGTGTGTGGGTTCAGGATGTCCAAGTTGTTTAGTTCTTACCATGCAGGTGTCCCAAAGGAATCACAAAAAACAAACTCCTCTTTCCTCGGAATTATCGTGTCTGGATCCTGGGTCCTAGTCACCACTTATTGTACTTAAATATTTCCAATGTTTCAAATATCTTTTATCGGGTATGAATCTCAGTTCCATAGTTTCTAGCTTTTACTTTTTTTCCCTCTAGATTCATACCATATATTAAATGTCCAGAGTAAAATTGGGAGAGGAAATATTAAGTATATTTTAACAAAATACATTATAGCAAGATAGAGTAGAGCTTCAGTGGCTCATTCACACACATATCATTTAATTTCTTTTATATAACATTCCAGTAAGAAACTAAAAATGTCATCCCAGTATAACTGGCCAAAGTTTTTGTTTGTTGTGGATTTCTTGCCTACTGTTCCTTTATTTCTACTCTGAGTTTCTCTGTTTCAGTATTTTTTTTAATGTTTATTTGTATAAAGGGACTAGAATCCATGCACTTGATATATGCAGTTTTAAAAACTTAATGGCACTTTTCATCCTACTCTCCTCCCCTCCCCCACTCCCATTCTCCCTCCACCTTCTTTACTTATTTTTGCTTTAACTTTTACAATTGCGCACTTTCAACTTACTTTAGTATCCAACAAATAAAGAATTAAATAGAAAGTAGAAAAACCACTGTTGCACAAGAGTATAGACAAGTACTATAAACAATATCAAATCTTGCAATGTCAATTTTGCTAATATGTATTATTTTGTTTTTACCCTGTGTATCAGCAGGCAATCAGAGAAAACAAATATTATTTGTCTTTTAGAAACTGGCTTATTTCACTAAGCATCAGAGTCTCCAAGTATATCCATCTGTTGTAAAAGACAGGGTTTCGATTTTTTTTTTCTTGTCTGAGTACCATTCTGTCATGTGTATATATGACAATTTTTTCCTGTGTTTTAAAAACATCTTTATTGCTATATGCTTTTATGCAATAAAATACACTGGTGTTAAGGGAACAGTTTGATAAAATGTGACAAATGTATACAATCATGTAACCAGAGAGGCATCTATGTGGACCCAGAGTCAGTGTGGTCCATGATGTTCTACACCAGGGAATGCCCCCTCCCTCCTTGAAGCTCCCCTCTTTCTCTAAATCTGCTGAATTCCACAATAATTGATGTGGTGATTGGCTGCAGTTCATTCTGACTACTGACTGCTAACAGCATTTCTAATTTCTGACCTTTTGTCCCACGGAGCTTTCTTTTTCTTTTTCTTCTTCACTGAAAGTTTCTGCCAGCCCCTCCTTCATTCTTTACAAATCCTGGAGCATCTGACATTAGCATGGTTACCCCAATTCAGCCATCTTGGAACCCTGACTACAATTTCTTTATCCAGTCTTCAGCTGCTTTCATACCTTAGCTGCTGTGAATTGCTTTCAGATCCCAGCTATTGTGATTTGAAATGTTATAAACAAGATGATCCTGATGACCCTTTCATATGCTGATTTCAATTCACTTGGGTAAATTCTTCAGAATCAAATGGATGGGTCATATAGTAGATCCAATTGCAGATTTCCGAGGAATGGCCTTACTTTCTTCCCTAGTGCTTTTACTAGTTTATATTTGCACCACTAGGTATTAGCATACCGTTTTTCCTACATGCTCACCAGCATTTGTTACTTTGGTTTTGCTTTGTTTTTGATCAATAACCATTCTAACTGAAGTGAGCTGAAACCTCTTTGGAGGTTTTTTTTTTGTGTTTTTTTTTTTGTGTGTGTGTTTATCAGCCATTTGTGTTTTATCCTTTTAAAAAATGGCTTTTCCTTTAGCCACCCGTCTTTTTTTTGGATGATCTTTACATAGTTGATTAGGGCGCAAAAGGTCAAGGGCTACAGGAAAGTGGACAAGACCATTGTTTCCACATTTTCTTTTTTCCTTCCAGTTTCTGGGAGAAGGGGGAGACAAAGGGAGAAGCCACACCCACCCTCAAAACCATCCCAAGGTCCCCGATGTAGGGCATGCTCCGAGGGCACTGCTCAAGTGGTTTTGATAGTTCTACTGTTCTGAATTGATGTCAGCCTGCCATTCCAAAGACGATGAAATCTGTTCAGAATCCACTGGCTGACATAGTCAACCTTGGCTTCTCCACATTCCCAGATTTTTCACTGCCAGCACTTGGCTGAGGTAGTTGATCAATGTGTTCCGTCCTGTGCTCTGGTACCAGGTGTCCTATGTGGGTTCCAATGTACTGCCATATCCTCCATGTGCACCTGGATATGCTTCCCCCTGGTCTGTCTGTGCCACTGAGGAGGCTAAGCTTTGACACATGCACTCCACCATCAGACCTGGAAATCTGCAATTTTCTTCATGGCTGGGGTTCTGAGTGCAGCAGTTGGATTTGGAGGATCTCCAAAGAAACTTTGTCTGAGGAGATCCCATACCAGATTTTTGTGTGTGCTTGCCATCACAGGGTTCTGCACAGACCACTGCCCCAGTCAGCCTCTGCATATGCTGGTGGTTGCAATTGCTGGGTCAGTTCTGCCTCCAGACTTGTCTTCTATACAAACCAAGGGGTATTTGAGTCCAACCCAATCCTGCACATCACACACTCGTTCTCCATGCAAACCGTTGGGAGCATCAGCCTAGTCAGAGCAACCTGCAAAATCCCCCACTGGGCCCGCCCCCTGTCCTGGTTCCCATGCTTGCCAGTATGTACATCAGTATGTCCAGTCTGTCCCACATCCCATTCAGCTCTCATACCTATCAATGGGCATTGAAGCCTAGTTCAACCCAAGCAGCCCTGCTATACAGCCCACACACGTGCCGGCAGGTGCCACTCTGTCTAGTCATGCCTGTCCCAGTCCTGGTTCTCATACTTACCAAATGGAGTGGCAACCCAAGATGGAGGTGCCCACTGTTTCTCTACTGGGCCCACTCCCACTCCTGGATCATGCACTCTGCAAGTGGTTCTCCAGTTTACCTTGACAGGATTTTTCCTTGTGCCAGCTCATTCCAGCTGATTCTGCTACCTAGCCTAACCAACTCACACCGACCCTCTCTTGTGCTTGCACCAGTAGGAACAGTCAGCCCTTCCTGGCTTTTCTCTGGTCCAGCTCACATGAGGCCAATAAGTGTTGTGGCCTTGCCTAGCCTGATATGCTCCCATTCCAACTCTCATACTCACCAGTGGGCGTGGTGATCCAGTAGAGGAGCCTCATGCGTCCCCACTACCAGCTTTGCCTCCTCCTCTCTGGGTCTCACGTGTGCTGGTTGGGTGCCACAGCCTGGTCTGGCATGGCCTGCCTCACTTTAACCCACCCCCAATTCCAGCTCATATAGTGGAGATTACAGCCTAGCCCAGCCTAGCGAGCACACAGTCCCAGCCTTCAAGTGTACTGGCATGTGTTGCAACCAAACCTGGCCTGACCCACACTCCATTCTGGTACTCAGCTTTGCCAACAGGTAATGTGGACTGGCCCTGCCTGATTCGCCCTCGATCTGTGTCAAATGTATGCTGCTGGGTACCGTTTCCTGGCTTGGTCTGGGATGCTCCCTATCGTGGTTCTTGTGCTCACCTGCAAGGACTGTGACCTGACAGAGGAGTTGCCCAATTACTTGTTTTGTTGTTGTTGTGTTTCTTAGCTCATTATAGCTTCTGGATAGTAATCCTTTATTAGATATTTAATTTGCAAATGTTTCTCCTATTCTATTGGTTGGCCCTTTGTTGAGTGCTGCCTTTTCTGTACACAAGTTTCATAGCTCAATGTAATCCCAGTTATCTATTTTGCTTTTATTGCCAATGCTGTGTCTTATCCAAGAAGCCCACCCATTCGTGTCTTACCATGTTTTCATGGTGTTGTCCTCTAGTAATTCGATGGCTTAACCCCCTGTGAGTTGATTTCTATATTGGGTGTATGTTTCATATTTCCACATGCAGAGATCCAGTTTTCTTAACACCATTTATTGAAGAGACTGCCCTTTCTCCAAGGGGAGTGATTTTACCTCATTTATCAGAGATTAATTGGTATTAGATACATGAGAAAATTTCTGGGGTATTTAATCAGTACAATGAGAGCTGATTTCTTGGGGAAAAAATAAACAAATTTTGTGCACCATTTTCCTAACTAATCTGAAGAGAGTAAAGGTAAAAGATTCAAATTAATGAAATCAGAGATGCAATTGGATAATACATAATAGATATCAACTGAAACAATCAGAATAATCAAGGGCTATTATAAACTGCTTTGTTCCAATAAATTGAAACTTGAGAGGAAAACCGAAACTGAGTCATAAAAAAAGAGCTCATATAGATTCTTTTTAAATCATTCAAAATATTGAAAAGGAAGGAATCCACCCAAATTCCCTCTATGAGTCCAACATAACCTTCATTCTGATAACATAAAAATAAACATACAACCGAGAAAGAGAGCAATAGTACAATATCCCTGATGAACATAGATATAAAAATTATCAGCAAAATATTAGCTAATCAAATCCAACAACACATCAGAAAGAACATAAAAAATATACATCAGGGGGCCAGTGCTGTAGCCTAATGGCTACTGTCCTCCTTGCAAGTGCCAGGATCCCATATGGGCCCTGGTTTATATTCTAGATGCTTCACTTTCCATATTGCTCCCTGCTTGTAGCCTGAGAGAGCAGTTGAGGACAGTTCAAGGCCTTGAGATTCTGCACCCAAGTGGGAGACCCAAAAGAAGATCCTGGCTCCTGGCCTTGGATCGGCTCAGCTCTGGCCATTGGGGCCACTTGGGGAATGAACCAGCAGATGGACAATCCCTCTCTCTGTCTGTCCTTCTCTCTGTAGATCTGCCTTTCCAGTAAAAATAAATAAATCTTAAAAAGAAAAATAAGATTGGGCCCAGCACGGTGGCCTAGTGGGTAACGTCCTTACCTTGAATGTGCTGGGATCCCTTATGGGTGCCGGTTCTAATCCTGGCAGCTCCACTTCCCATCCAGCTCCCTGCTTGTGGCCTGGCAAAGTAGTTGAGGACGGCCCAAAACCATGGGACCCTGCACCCTTGTGGGAGACCTGGAGGAAGTTCCTGGCTCCTGGCTCAGGATTGGCTCAGCACTGGCCATTGCGCTCACTTGGGGAGTGAATCAGCAGACAGAAGACCTTCCTCTCTCTCCTTCTCCCTCTCTCTGTATATCCGACTTTGTAATAAAAATAATAAAATAAATCTTAAAAAAAAAAAGATCAAGTAGGATATACGTTAGTAATTAGGCTTGGCTCAGTGTATGTAAATCAATCAATGACACATCTTCTAGACAAGCAAAAGAATAACAACCATAGATTCAGAGGAGACAATCAAGAAATAGAATATCCTTTCATGATAGAAATTATCTTAAACTGGGAATAGAAAAAATGTATGTCAATACAATCAAAGCAAGCTACAAAAATTCACAGCCAGCATTATACTGAAAACAGTGAAACTAGAAGCATTTCTACTAAGATACAAAACCAGACAAGAAGGCCCACTTTCAGCATGATTGTTCAGTTAAGTCCCATTTGAAATTTGCAAAGTTGTATTTTTTTAGAAATGGAAAGATACATCATGACCTTACCCAGAATCTCATCATTATTACATATGAGTTACCTCCAATTAAGCCATAGATTCTATTCAGTTCTGATACGAATGCTGACAAGGACCTTTATGAACATAATTAGCCTATTATGAACTGCATACGGGATAGGAAAGGTTAAGAGCTGCCACCCAACTCTCCGAGGGTTTGATATGGAACTGGCCCAGCTATAAAGGACATGAGTGGACCACGTGTATATATGTGTGAGTGCTGTGTGCATGTAAACTCTTTCACATTGAGTTGTTTCTAATAATAACTTTCACTGTAGAGAAACATTTGAATATGTGAAAATCTATGTTCAAGAATATTCATGGCAAAATTATATGGAATAATAAACGTTGTAAAAAATCCTAAATGCGCATCTAATAGACAATGGATGGAGTGTATTTGTAAAGCAAAGTATACATATAATGGCTGTCAATGCAAAGTATCATTCCTCATGTATTTAATATGAGCACCTGGGTTTGAACACTATAAATTTAGAATAATTCCTAAATTTAAAAAGAATCAAAGGAAATTTTCATATATCTGGATATATGTAGATCTCTCAGGAATTTTATGCAATGCCAACAGATTAACCAGCACACATAACATGACCCAATGGTTATAAGTGTATGAGATGTATATAATTTTTTTTCTAGAAAAATTAAGATATTTTTAGTGGCAATTCCTGAAGAAAAAAAAAATGAGGTTGAGGATCCAGTGATTTTTTTTCCTCTTTTATATACCTGTGTGAATTTTGTTGTTTAAAACATATACTTGTTAATTTTGTATTAATGATAGAAGCAAATAGTTAACAAGTAAAACATACGAATGAGAAAAAAAATCACAATTTTTCATATTTATCTAACCTAAGGGAAGTCATGCTGACATTGCTTGCCAAGAAATGTCAAAACTATTGATTTTCTAATTATGTAATCATTGACCTTGGTGTTTGACAGTCAGGCATCCTAGACAGGTCACAGTAATCAGGTGCCCTGTGGACACTCCACTTATCTCAATAGTTAGCCCATAATCTGACAATGAATGGACGATATGAAAACAGCTGTGATCTGTTGCTTTGACGACTTTATTTCAAATTCACTGGTGCATATGGAATGCCCGGATCAACGTTCCCCTGGCATCACTGAGAATTTCTATAAAAGAAATATGGAAGCATTCCTATAAAAGGAGTAGGTGATCTAATTTGGTGTCTGTAGCCATTGCTCCTTATTTAAACAACTTACATTAGTAATCATCAATTTTTTTTTTCTTGAGGTCCCATCAACATTACTGACTAACATATCCTACCTTTACCTTGGACTCCCCCTCCTATTTCCGTATACCGTTGCTTTGAATGCATTATTCCATTCCTGAATGTTTTGTGCTTTCAGATAATTTAGTATTGATTAGCACAGTTGAACTCCACCAAAACAGTCCTCTCACTTCTCCAATAATGCAAATTATGTGATCTCTATTTTGTAGACAACAGTGAGGGGAGAAGGACATTGGATGACACAGATTTTTTTTTTAATAATCTTAGTTTATTAGGGTACAAAGGGTCAAGGGCTACAGGGTGAAAGTGGGTAATATCATTGTTTCCACACTAATATAATCATTTTGCCCTGTATCTGGGGTTAGGGGAGTAACAAAGGGAAAAGCCCCACCCTACCTCCCACCCATCCCCGATCCCCAACATGAGGTGCTCTCCAAGGGTCCTGCTCAAACAGTTTTGATAGTTCATCAGTTCTGGATTGCTGCCAATCTCACCATCCCAACCGCAATGAAACCTATTCAGCATCCACTGGCTGACAGTCTCTTGATGGTTGGGGTTCCAAGATCAGCAGTTCAGTTGGAGAGATATCCAAAGAAACTTCATCTGAGTTGATCCCAGATCTGATTCTTGAGTGAGTTTGCTTAGTACGGATTCCAACACTGTTCGTCACACCAACCAGCTTATGCATATGCTGGTCGTTGCGATTGCTGGGTCCGTTCGGCTTCCAGCCCTGTCTTCCTTATGAACCAACGGGTGTTGTAGTCCAGCTCAATTCTACCCACTTCATACTCCGTCTTCATGCAAACCAGTTGGAGCTGCAGCCTAGTTGGGGCGACTCCCCAAAACCCCTGCCAGTTCTGCCCCCTACCCTGGTTCCCATGCTTGCCAATATGCACCGCAGGCTTGTCCAGTCTGTCCCACATCCCATTTATCTCTCGCACACGTCAATGGGCATTGAAGCCTAGTTCAACCCAACCAACCTATTATCCAGCCCATACACCTACTGGTAGGTGCCTTTCTGTCTAGCCCCCTCCCCCCGCTCCTAGCCTGGGTTTCGTGCTGTCCAGTGAGGGTGGTAACCCTGAGGGAGGTGCCCACTATTTCCCTACTAGGCCACACCCACTCCCAGAGTCTGCAGTCTCCAGGTGGTTTTGGCCTTTGACTTGACAGAATTAGCTCCCAGTACCAGCCTCTGCCAGCTAATGCTGTGGCTAAGCCCAAACACCCCTCAACCCACTCTAATTTTAACTCGCACCAGTCAGAACAGTCAGCTCACCGTGAGGCCCACAGGTGCTATAGCCCTGCCTAGTCTGAACTGCCCCCCTGTGTATTCACACTTTCCAATGGAAGTAGTTATCCAGCAGGGATGCCCACGTTCCCCTGTCGGCTTTGCCTCCTCCCTGATTGTCACATGTGCTGTTTGCGTGCTGCAACCACATCTGGTACGGCTCATCTCACCTTGGCATTACTTGTTGTGTACTGGTATGGGATGACACAAATTTGAATGATGTGTCATTTTATAGTATATTGATATCACACCCAACCAAAGTTTATTTTTACCCTCTTTTTCTCTCTCCAAAGTGAAAGATCATTTTCAGTTGTATCATCTTAACCTCATACATAATAGCTTGTACTTCTAAACTTGAGCAATAGCTTACAGCCCTCCAAGGTGTGAGCAGTACTGCAAGTGACCATGAGAGGACAGCAGAGACCCAAGTCATGGGGTCATAGGGGTTGTGGTCACAATGCTGACAATATGACAGCTCCTCTGGATCCTGTTCATCCCGTAGGTGATAGAAAACTAGAAGTATAAAGCATGGCCTAAACTGAACCAGAGGCCAGTAATGGCACTATTGCTTCATTCAACATTTGGTAAATACTCTGATATGCTAATTTGGGCATTCAACCTTCTTTGTCTTTTGTCTCCTCCCACACTCCCCGCTCCTATGTCCTTTAAGTATTATTATCGGTGTCCCCACAATCGTTTCTGATTCAGGATGTCGGGAAAGGCTCCAGAATTTACACCTGACCCAACGAAACCTTTGAGTCTTATTCACTTTTAATTTTGAGGACCATGCCTAGTAACTCAGTGAATTCCGTATGCATTCGTTATTTAATGTTTCTGTTGTAGTGTTATTGCTCTTCATAGATACTAATATGGCAAATTTTATCTGTCATTTAAGATATTTATTAATACTCACAGTCTTAGTCTTCTCATTTGAACAAACTTACTTAGCCACAACATGTTTGAAGGCAATAGAGAACAGCAGAGGTAAAAAGTGCTTTGGAATCAAACCTCCTCAAACATCAGTTCCCCATTGGCAATGTAAGCACAAGGCTGTGTGCGTGAGTGTTCATGAGCTGACATATAAAAACTTTTAGAAGAGAAATGGGGAAAATGCAGTTTAAATACCATTTTGCATCTTTCATTTCTGGTGGCCAACAGAATTATACAATTAACATTTCTGACCAGTGCTTCTGTCTCGTTCTGGATGAGCAAGGAGACAGACCATTTTGTGCAACAGCACAGTAGAGGCAGGGCAGAGGACACAAGTCCGCCCTGGGTAGAGACACAGTTCCACTCCAAAGAATAAGAAAAAAGGAGTAGCAGGTACTCTCCATTGCAAAACATCAAACTGCAGCGAAGTGAAAGGATAGCAGTGTAAACTGAACCATGCTTCAAACTGCATTGAGAAGAATATATTATACAAGGAAATATTACAATTCAAAAAGTCACTTTACGTAAATTGGGGGCACACATTGGGTAGATGCTTCAGAAACTATATGGTTAGTTATGTGCATGAGAATTTGAGAAAACAGAATCATGAAAACTTACTCTTGGCACTTACTGTAAACTAGTAAACCACCCATGCTTGGCACAGAAGCAAATAGCCACAAATTTATATATCTAATATATGCAAAAACTGTATTCCAAATAAATAGGTGAAAATAGAGAACACAGATCTCAAATCCAAATCTCCAAGCAGTCTATTTGTTAATGTGTGTAGTTGAATGGAACATCTCAATATAAAAATTAAAAGGAACTACTAATTTTGTTCCAGGTGCCAAAGCTATATATACTTCACCAAATTTCTCATTCACTCTGCAGCCAACTAATTTCAATGACCATAACACATAATAAAAGCAATCTTTATCAATTCTATTTTCCCAGATAATCCTTTTAAATAGAAACATGGTTCGAATTCTCTGTCTCATACTAATTCAGTGCAGCAGGCTGATGGATTTTTTTTGAGTCTCAGTTTCCTCATTAACAAAGGGATTAAAAAATTCATACCCAACAACAACTTAGAAAAAGCATACTGAATGGATACTAGGCAGTGCTGATGTGTCTTCCAGCTTCTCTCTGTGTCAGATACTGACCAGTGTATTATATTATGCAAACACAGAAGCAGGGGTTTATAATCCTGGATTTCTTAAAGTTTCCAAATAATACATGGCAGAAATGATTCATTTTTTAATGGTGAACAAATTGTTAATGTTTCTATAAAACGTGAGAAAGTATATGCCCATGTGGTTACAGTTCAGGAATAGGGTGGGTCAGGAAGGGAGATGGGGCAGAGGAGGGAAGGAGGGAGAAGGCAGCCGAGTATACTCTCTACCCTGGTCTCCATGGAAAAAAGATGGGGAGATAGCCCCTCCCAGGTGCCAGCTCCCCTTCCAAGGTCAGATAGGGAGTGGCTGCATAACACTTGCTTTCTATCCCAGGTCCCAGGGAAGGCAGCTGTTTAACTGACAAATAACACTACAAAGGTCTTGTGGGAGTGGAGAGTAGCTTCCTACTCATGGCCCTACTTTATTCCGTATCATTTCCCACTCAGAGATTGCCAACCTTTATTCTTAAGCAGGAGCTGGAGGTTGATGGTTCCTCTTCTGTATCTATTCCCTGCTTATTGGAGGTGTTGGACCCTGCCTGTCTTGGGTTTGGAACCTCTTCCTGCCTTATCTAATGGATTTGTCTTATTAACTGGAGAATTTGCATCAGTCACTGCCAGTGGCTGTGATATCATTACTTTGAGAAGTTGTCTAATGCTGGAACAGGCAAGTTTATCATCAGTATGAGCGTAATCGAAAAAAAAGAAAAAATCTTAAAGTGCCCTTTAAGAATGAAAGAATGTATCTTATTAGCTCCCAAATAGATGATGCTCATAGATTGTACCTGTAAATATTTTAAAACCACCTAGCCTGAATATAAATATTTTAATGTCTTTTTGAGTGAGCATACTAATGTTGGAGTAGAGGTGACATGTTCCATTAATCACTGCACATGTTCTTCCTTGCTGCATCAGTATTCTAAGACTTCTCAGTTGTCCATAAATACCTTACTCAGAGAATCCACAAACTCAAGTACCTTTCATAAAAGTTGACCTAAAGTATAGGCTGGATTGCCAAAAGCAATGGTCAGATTTTTAAAATAAGCTTCATGTGTCATATTATAATCTTTTATTATGATAAAAGAATCCATTGAGGAATTTTCTAGACAGTACCAGCTTCCTGAGAAAATACAAATAAGAAGTAGCTAAAGTATGTCAGCCTTAGACTGTAGCAGCCTTGATATGACTAAAACAAAAATACTACTTATTTACTTAGTTTTTCACTTCTTAAAAGTATTTGACATCTTTAATTGGTTTACCACTATAGACTGACTTATCTTCTATTGTGTACTGCAAAGACTTGAGAATTAGAAGTTGGAAAATCCTTATCAAATATATGCAGTTTAGGATACCCTGTAATATTACTGCAATAGGAATATTCAGTACCACCTAATAGGACCTTCCATCTATGCTATGATTGATCCAAGGAGTAGCATTCCTTCCAAGTCTTTCATAAACCTCTATCTCTTAGGGAGATAGGCTGTCCATGAATTTTGGGATCTGGTACTAGAAGATTTGTATCACCATATTTCATCAGGAACTTTCATACCTGACCTAAATTAATCATATATGTTATCTGGTCTTGAGTCTAAATCAAAGAGGATGTCAGATGTGAAGGGCCTCCTATGTAGCATATGGACTAAGCTTTAAAGCAAACTTAGTTGCCATTCTCATTCTGAGAAGAGAAACAGGCAGCAATTTAAGCCACATTTCCAAGGTCTCTTGACAGCTTTAAACAGAATTTTCTTAAGACCATGGTTAGCTTTTATATTTTGTCTTGGTGACCAAGGAGGTCAAGAGGCATAAAGAGAAGAAATCTCTAGAGCAATGGGTACCTGTCAAAGTCCACTTGTTCCTTTTAATATAGAAACTATTTGCATTAAAGCTACTCATCACAGATGTAATTCCATAATGCTCTTCCATTAACGAGCCATTGGGAGCACAACCTGGCATTTACCATCTCAGCATCTGCATGGTAACCTTGCTATTCGATCCCATTCTATCTAAGGCTCAGTAAAGTAAGGATTTTTAGTTATCTTTCTATACTAGAAATCCATTTCTAGATCACCTTGTGCAGTATCTCTTTAATTCTTTGGAACCCATTGTGTTGTTGTACCCAGTAAAATAAGTTAGTGTCAGGACCACTTAAATCCAGGATTTGACTATCAATCCAAATCCTGGAATTGATCTTGTACAAAATTCTTCCCACAAATCACCTTAGCTGGTTCTGTCTGTCATGGCCCTGGAAATCATATAGCTTATTTCATTTTGAGTAAAAGAATATACTTTAATGGTGTCAAAATATATCTTAGTTAGTTTACCTCTTGTTTACAAATCTAAGCTTTTTTAGTGGGGGGAAAGCACCTCATCTTCATTTTACTAAAAAGGAAAAAAAATAGATCTAGAAAAACATTTTAATCTGAGTTCTACTTGGAGGTGCTACAAATGTGAATATCATATAAATATTATAGAACTGCTCCATTGTTCGAAGTTCACTGTCTAAACTCACATAAATACTTATTAAACATTTCCTTTCAGTAGTTTTATACTGAGTAGTTGGTTTTTATATTAAAAATAATGAGCTTTTCAGTTATAATCTGGCTCATATTTAGAAGTAATCAAAAGGGCAACACATCAAACTATCCCTCCGATTAAGCTTCCTACATTCAGGATCTATCATGAGAGTATATACAACATAGGTGACTTGTAAGAAGTCGCAAAGTTCACATGGAGACTGGCCAGGTTAGAACACTGTTTGTTTGTTTGTTACACTGAACAGACCCGTGTTTGTTACCCTGACCAGACCCGTGGTTTTGTGGAGCGCAGGGAGTATTCCACGGGGCTTTAGATCACTAAACATTCTGTAGTGGTTAAATCTGCTAAAGAAGATTTTTTATGTCCAAATTTGTTCATATCAAACTAGATAAATTGGATTTCTGTCTTCCTGGCTCATTTGGTAGAAACAAATCCACACGTCTTCATGGAAATAAATATTAAAAATATTGCATGCGTAAATTACAATGTTTATTAAAAGGGCACATAGCTATGCATATAACTCTTTTTAACACTTACACCAGAAGAACGAACAGTATAAGAGTGGTGCTGGTATTGTGGTGTAGCAAATAAAGCCACTGTGACACTGTCATCCTCTTGTATGAGCACCTGCTTGAGCCCTGGCTGTTCCACCTGCTAATTCAGTTTCTTTTTAATGACCTGAACAAAGCAGCAGAAGATGGCCCACATGTTTAGGCCCCTGACACCCACACTGACATCCAGAAGATCCAGATGAAGCTTCGGGCTTCTGACGCCATCTGAGGAATAAACAAGCAGATGGAGCATTCCTCCTCTTTCCCTAACTTTCAAAAAAAGTCTTTTTAAGTATAATAGTGTTAATAGACACTGTACCTATTGTGCGGATTATAAATAAATGATTTTTTTGCAATATAAACTCTTATTACTACTTACACATACTTTTCTAATGGGAAGCAGTAACATGCTTCTTTATGTGTATTTGTCTTCATAATAAAAAGTGCAATAACAAAAATACCTTAAATGACTTACACATGGTTAAAATTAACCAGCCCATAAATTTCATATGGATTGATCTGTTTTAAGAGATTCCATGTATTCCCAAAGAGACAATTCAACAGCAAAATGTATGTAATAAACAAGAGGCTGGAAAGGAAAAAAAAAGAGAGAATTGGCTTCCTGGAAACCAAGATTATTTATATGAAGATGAATGATTCTGATTGTCCTGTCATGTATCTATACTGTTTCTTGCACATGACTTTTTTCCTTTCCTGAATACTAAGCGATCCCGCAAGATTTTATGTGGCATGAAAGATCTTCTTGTCTAACGATTCATTTCAAGTATTTGCTTTTCCTTATGTACTGGTGTCTACACACTTATAGTTTTCTCGTGCAGCAGAGAGGCATAACTCGAAACAAGAAAAGATAGATTTAGTCTGATAAAAAGTATTAGTGTTTGTTTCAATCAAAATGGCTTATACAAGGAGGGAAGAATTTCCAACCTTCTTGTTATTTTCAGAATGTAATTTAGACATAGAAAAGTCCTGTGAGCTTCCACTGAAGATAAAAGCTCCAGTGAACTTCTTACTTCCTATGTAACATCTAAGGAACCTAACACTAGCCTAAACAGGGTTGCCTTCTTAGCTTTTTGTCATTTCCTCAAGACAAATCTGAAGAGCAGAGAGCAGAAAACACGAGAGATGAGCCCAGAATCTCAGTTAAGGACCTTTTGCTGCCAAGAATAGATGGATTTAGATGTCAATCTCCATTATGACACAACAGAGTATTGAGGCATAATAAGCATTAATTATCATCTTTCTAAGGAAAATTAGCCATGAATGTTCCAAGGTTTCTGATGGAGGAGAACATTATAAAAAGGCCAACTACTGTGCATCTAATAGACCAGAACTTCATTCTCATTTTTACACTCTCTATTTCCATCGGTCTAAATCTTTCAGGGATATTGATCCTTTTCAGAATATCATGGAACTGTTGTGTATTCTCCAAAAAATTATTTGCAAACAGCAAGTAGAATACTCACCTCCTTGAAATCCTCCTACCATTTTCTAACACACGTACATTACAGACGTACACGCATGCCAACAGTCAGTGAGTCATGAACTTTGGTAATAAATGGTGAGAAAATCTTGACAACTAATTACCATGGTTTCCATGAGGACTATAAGAAGGTAGCATTAATTCCCCTTCAACATTCTGTTCCAAGAAAGGCAACTGGTTCTTTAAATAAATAGCTTAACATAGTTAAAACTTAATAAAGACAGGATAATATTATAATAAAATAAATACAATGTGTGTTATAACAGCATAAACTGTTTTAGCAGGCAAAGTTGCCTTCTAGAGACACTGAGTCTGTCACCTCAGTTTCTTGTAAAACTAAAACTGAATAAATGCCCAAAGCAAAAAGAGAAAATAAAAAATTTAATCTCTTTTGGGGAACGAAAAAACACAATCCCTTGACTTCTTATAACCTTCTGAAACTCCAGGAAACTATCTCCTGATAAGTTTCTTATAACCAAAAACTTGTAATGGTCATTCAAATATATGCAAGAGACATTATTCTGTTTGTATCAACAGTTCAAAACTTAGGTCATGGGCTTGGATATCAGTTGTGCCCAGGGTGCCAGATAAGATCAACATAGTGAGACAAGGTCTCCAGATAACCAGGAAAAACATATATGTATGTATCACCTCCTACAAGAAAAGGGGAGTAACTGGAGCACAAAAAGAGATGGGTTTATTAATCTCCTAAAGGTAATGAATAAAGGAGGAGCAATGAAGGGATTTTGGTGGACTCAGTGTACGGGCACCTGTGAACCTGCAGACAAGCAAACAATATGATTAGATTCCAAAAATAAAGCCATTTTGTGTAGGAATTATCATCCTGCAATGGTTTGATTTATATCAACCCAACTGTATTAAAGGAATGTCCAGCTATCTGGCAACGCATTGTTGCCAGGGAAGTTTGTGAGGATGTTTCAAAAAAGAGATCAGCATTTTAATCAGTAAACTGAGTAAGGAAAATCCATGCTCACCAGTGTTATCATCCAGTCTATCCAGGGGCCAGTTAGAACAAGGAGAAGGAAGATGAAGGAAGTCCTCTGTTTTCATCTAAGGTATCTGTATTTTCTTGCTTCTGGTTCTTGTGCCTTCGGACTCTAGAACTTACTTCCTAGAATGCCTTCAGCTTTGAAATAAATTACACTGCCAGCTTTCTTGGTTATATACCACGTGGACAGTATATCATGAGACTTCCAGATCTATAGAATCATCCATGTCAACTTCCAAAATACATCCCCTCTTATTCATAGAAATTCTATATGTTCTGTTCCTCTGGAGAAACCTTACTCTATCAGCCTTCTTTAACCATAGAAAACAATACTAGAGAACAATAGAGCGGTGTGTGCATGACTAAAGTAACTAGAACAGGATACCTTAGGGGGAACACTGCATATACAAGGAAATATTGGGGTTCACATTGCCTTCAGGTGACTTCATGCATTTAATGAGCACAACTGCTATATATATATAAAAGAAAAGAAAACGTGATTATTAATGCGGGGTATATTGAACCAGTAGAGAGCTGAGAGAGCTCCAGCCTTGAGGCAGTCTCTGTGAAGAAAAGCCCAGGGCTGGCAAAAGCACCAGGGAGCCAGCTCAAACACAAACATGGCAAGGTGACAGGGCTTGCATCTCACACTGTGAACTTTTTCAGAGATACAGACATGCACAGAATCTTGTATTCTTTTACTTAGTGTTCAGATAGTCTTTCAATCCTTCATCTTTTGCAGTTAGAAAGAAAGGAAAACTAAAACAGAGAATCACAGACTTGGAAAGGCCCTTGGAGATAATCTAGCCAACCCTTTATTTTACAGTTGAGGGGACTGAGCAAGGCTCCAAGAGCTAGAGTTGCTGACCTAAGGTCACAGATGTGGTTGGATCTTGATGCATCCTGGATTCAAATCCTTAGGTCACTTTTACTTATCCAAAATTCCTTACACAACACCCCTTATGTAGATCCATATGCTGTCTTTAGCGTTTTTATCTCTTAAGAACTGATGAAATAAGTGCTAAAGCATGTGATTAGACAGTTTTTTTTCAGATTAGCCAATTCATTTGCATATGGCTTATGCTGAAAAATGGACTTTTTCAAAATTGTTCTGGTAGTATCTTCACCATAGTAAATTATTACCAAAATATACAGAATCTCAGTAAACACGATATGCAAATAAGATCCTAAGAATATTCCTAACACAAGATACTTTACTATTACCAGAATAATTTTCTGTTTGAAATTTATCCATAATAAATGAAAATACAAATATTCAACAGAAATTCATATTTCACGCCCCAAATTTTGACCACTTATGCTTCTCAAAGCAGAAAAACCCAAATACTTTGTAAAATGACATGAACAGAACACAACACAGATTGCTTAAACAACTGCTACTGAAATCTCTAACTTAAGCAGGAGACTTTTTAAATTTTTTAAAAGATTTTTTTATTGGAAAGCAAATGTACAGAGACAAGGAGAGAGAGAAGCAAAAGGTCTTCCATCCTCTGGTATACCCCCCAAGTGGCTCCCAACAGCTGGATCTGAACCCATACAGAGCCAGGAATCAAGAGCTTCTTCCAGGTCTCCCACATGGATGCAGAGTCCCAAGGCTTTAAGCCACCCTTGACTGCTTTCCCAGGCCACAAGCAGGGAGCTGGAATGGAAGTGGAGCAGCCAAGACAGGAATCAGTGTCCACATGGAATCCCAACACATGCAAAACGGAGACTTTAGCCAGTAGGGCCCAACTTTTTACCTTTATTTACAACATTTTTGAAAACCAGGGTTAACTTTCCTCTATTAGAGTACAAATTGTAAAAAGGGAAATTACTTTCTGCATTCAGGTTCATTAAGAGCGAAGGCTTAATAGAAGAAAATCATTCCACAAGAGGAGCTATAAACATCAGGAAGATAGAACAGGCTATCCTACAGAACTAGACATCTTGGTCACTTGTGCACAAAGACTGCAAGTATTCACATTTTACTAAGGAACATTAACTTAAGAATGAATGTATCAGGACTCAAGGAATTAATCACAACTGCCCTTCAGAATAATTATTTCCATAAGGAAAACCAGAAGAAGGATCTTGTTGAAGTATTAAACAAATGACAGTTTATAGTGCACTCAACACTTGGCTTTTGGTCTCCCATAAATTAAGTGGTATGGTGCACACTTGGAAAATAAAATGGAACATTCAATCAATTGCAGATATAACAGTAAATGCAAAGTAAAAGATACTATATGTTCATTTATCAAAGTATGTAGTGGAACATGTAAGAGGAGGTTACAAAGGCTTTGTTTTGTTGTTCCTGCCACTATTTCTCCTGTAATCGCTTAATGACTACTGAGAGTATCAAAACATGAGATGTTTGCAATCCAAAGAGAACATCTTGGTCTAGAGGTTTGCATTGAGAGTACATCCGCCTTCCACTCACCTATGCTCCTGATTTCTGCCATCATGTCTCCGTGAGGCTGCCCTTCTAATGGTGACTGGTTATAGCAAATTGCCCAGTGTGATAGACTCCTTTCCATAGCACCCTCCTAGCTTCCTGGATGCCATCAGGGATTATTTATGTCATACTTTACTCTTAAAATTCTCTTGAGCAGAAGGAAAAATAAGAGTGTGAGGGGTCCCCATCAATGACTCTTCCTCATGTCTCTTGTGCAGAGAATTCTTCCAGGCTCTTTACAAGTGAGCATTCCTGCAAGTCTGTTCCTTCCTCCTTGTGCTCATTCCCTCAGGAACATCATTAGTTCTCCTCTCACAAATCAACCAGTAGTTCTCCCATGTAAAATTATTCCTTGTATTTGTCAGGATTCTTACAAAAAGCTTATAGCCTTTTCTTTTATATACTCCTCAAAATGTATTGATATTGATTTTACCAAGGAGGAAACTACAAACTCAGACAAGGCAACCAACGCAGAACCCCAAACCTAGGAAGTAGAAAGTGGCAAAGACTGGATACTCGAGCCCCGTACTGCAGCTCAATGATTTCTTTCACTGTATTATAAATATCTGCCCATGACTCCAAAATATGTGTGTCAAAATCTCGTTTCTTTACCAAGCTCCAGAAAAATAACATGTTACAATCTTGTTTTAAAACTTTACATGAATACCTCCAAAACTTGACGTGTTCCCTAAATCCTCCCTTCTTTGACCTCTTTGTGTGTATATTCTTGGATACATACACATAAAACATTTTATTTTTAACCTTTCTGTTTGCCACCAATCAGTTATTTCATTCTGGAAGTAGTATCTTTCAGTGTCTTTTGTATCTCTCAACCAACTCTTTCAATACACAATGTCACGTCTTTCTTGACTCCCCTGCACTGACTATTCCCTGCCATTATAATCAAGTCCACATGTTCCAGTTGTCCTAGTGTGGGGCCCTTATTGATGCAGAACTGTCTCCACTGAATATGCTGCTAACTGTATAAATTCCACACTGAAACACATGGACTGGTGGGTGTTGCACTAAAAATACATTCTCAGGATATTTGCTGTGGTTAGAACTTTCCTACCAAAGCTTGTACAGAAACTGAATTTTGATGGTGAGGTATTAAGAGGTGGGATCTTGGAGACTTGACTGGATGTTGCAGATAGAGCACTCCGACTGCTGAGCCAGTGCTCTAACTTGTTGTGAATGGATTCTTAACTATTGCTGGGGTTCGTTTCTCAAAATGTATACTCTCTCTGGTTTGCTTGTTGCATCTCATTATATGTTCCTTTCTGCCTTATCATGACCCAGCAGAAAAGTTCTGAGCAAATGCTGACATGATAACACGCCATGCTCTTTATTGGCTAAATAAACCATTTTTATTTATACATTACTCAGCCTGTAGTATTCAATTTTAGGAAGAGAAAACAGCTAAGACAATGCTGTTCAAATATGTTTGCTAAATGGAATCAAACGTCAGGAAAGACTGTTTTATCTCGCAGTTTAACAGTCAAGAGACGGAAGTGTCATCCTTGAAACTCCATCCATGCTAGTAACTTCATTTGTATAAATGGCTTAGCATCCATTTTTGGCCCTTTTCTTCAATATCCATATGTGCATTTTTGCTTTGGTTGCATAAACTAGCAATTCAAAATTTGTAGACATCTGTTGCTATATTTCAGGCAAGATACTACATTTTATGCCAACAACATTATTATTAAAATGATGCAAAATCAGTGATATACTCATTTTCCAAGAAAAATGCACCATAAATACTGAAAATGCATTATAATAGCTGTTATTCTCATTCAGCACAAAAAAGAAATTATTCCTTCTTTACACAATGGCAGAAATGCCACTCCATAAAATTTTTGATTTCAGGAATTTAGAAGGAAGGCAGCAAAAACAATTTGTTAAATTTGCTTAGACCATATGCATTCTAGCAATTATAGAATAGAAAAGTGTGAGAAGTAAACACATATTGAAATGTTGATGCTTCATGGTCTCTGAGACTGTTACCTAGATAAACACACTAAGAAGTATATCCCAGGAGAGGGATTCAAATATCAAATCCTCAAGATAAAGCCTTCATTTTTATTGTACCGTACCTTAAAGTGCTGGTCTCAAAAACTATCTAAACTATGCTGGTTTGTATCTTGCTTGCTGTGAGTCATTTGGTACAACATACAGGTAGGAAAAAAAATAAATGAATTTAAAAATCTCAAATTGTCTCTTATTGTCTTCTATAGCACACCATAGGGGATACATCTCTCCTAATTGTTGAGAAAAAAATCAATGTGATAGGGGATATTTATCAATCAAGGTGCAGAATCCACTTCAAGATAACATTTGTGACTCACACACTCAACAAGGACACAACACTTGCAGTATTCCCACAGATTCCTACTGAAATATCCCCAAACATTCCTGGTCTGTTAGGAAGATGCCTTCATTGGCCGATGTAGAGAAAATCTCCTAGGAATTAATGAGCACGTTGCTTCTTCTCCAGATTGTTTTGGGGTAAAACTGACACCTGTCACCTCAACCTAACCCTGTGTCATCTTGTAATGGGAAGCTGGCCAGACAGAAACTTGGATCTGTATTTTGTTCTGTCCATTTTCTCCTGTCTCTCTGATTGCTCAAATAACCTTCTGTTTCCTGTCTAGTCAGCAAAACAAAAACAAATAAACAAAAACACATTGAAAGGTAAACCAAGACATTGGAATCTTAACCCTGGCTTCGCCACTAGCTAGTCAATTTACCTGGTCTATCTGTATCTTTCTCCAAGGAAACAATTGGATACAGATTTCCCATGACTGCTGAGGGAATCCAATGAGTTGAAGTGCAGTGAAATATTTTGAAAAGTGGAGTGTGCTAAGCACAAGATCCCTTGCTTTTTTCTGATCTTTTTTTTTTTTTTTTGGCCTTGCAACATCTACATTGGGCATTATTATTTTGAAATTTAGTCCCAAAAGAACATAAAAATTGCAACACAGGAATGTATTGTTAGCATAATTCAAGAGACAAAGTCAGTCATTACTGAGACTGCCCAAGCCTGCTGTAATCTTGGCCACACCTTCAAGTGGGTGGCACAAGAATTGCCCAGGCATTTCCTAACTGATGAAGAGACCACCAATGGGGAACTTTTTACCTATAGTTTCCTATCCGAACAGGTGGAGTCAGGGAATGTTTAAAAATCCCCAAACTTCCTCAAACCTTACTCTCCCTTTCTCCTTTCAAGAGGCTCCCTGCCCACCAGCTCTCCTGGGAGGTGCCTTCCTTTTCCCTCTTCTTTCCATGTTCACCTGATCACTTCTCAAATAAGAAAGACTTTTCTGTCTGCAACTAATGCATGGCTTTTTATTTCTGTATTAAGCAGAGAAAGAACCCACCGAGCTTTTCCAGTAACAGTTACTATTCCAGTTTCCAGGTTTTAATATTTTTCTAACATTATGAAAAGCACGTTCATATCACTACCATCCAATTCTTTCATACAGATAAATGTTTGGAGTTAGAAGCAATCAATGTGTGTGACAAAAGGGAAAGTACTTTGAGGGCAAAGAACTATCTCAAGAGACAGAATCAGAGTCCTGAACTTTGTATTGAGGTGCTGAATTAGCCTTTAGGCCACAAGAAAAAAATAAAGAAATTGCAGAAGATGAGTGTCAAAATCATGAAGGTTAAAAAGCTACTTTAGATTTAACCATTGCCCATTGTGACCTATAGAAGCTCACAATTTGACCTCTTTCTAAAATCATCTCTTTGCATCTCTTTTCTTTTTTTTTTATTTTGAATTTTATGGTACAATTCCATAGGGAATTTGAGATTCCCTACTTCCTCCCCAAATTCCTACCCCTGACTGATTATCCCCGTATTACAATAATATAGTCCTTCATAAACAATCGTAAGTCCTTCAGTCTGTTACTTAAGAGTACCATGACATTGCCGGTAGAGACAATAATAGATACTCCAGTATCCTATTTTCTAGATATGTCCAACAGTTTCATTGGGAGTCCATCTTTGATTTGGAAGAAGAGATGCATATTGCATTGCATCTTCACATCTGGATATGATAGTCTCTATTACACCATCCCTATACATTCCCTTAAATGAGAAGCTACAAAACAAAGTCAACAACAGGTATGAAATTAAAACAAAAAAATGTACAGCACCATGGAGTTGAAAAATGCAACACTCAATTACTAACGTATGGCAAAACATGAAAAAGAAAACACAAAACCTCTTGGGTAAAATGACACCAGTGTGTGATCCATGAGCCAGCAATGAATTCGACAAGAGAAAGGAAACTATTAGGAACAAATTTCTTTATTTCTTCCAAATAGTTTCTTCTGATTGCATCTCTTTTTAACCTCCTCTGCTGCAGCTGCCTTAGCATCCCAGAGATCCCAGGGATGGCTCACTTTCTGACATTCCTTAATGGCTTTGCAGGAGACACCTCATCTGCCTTTGTATTCCTCTCTTTTGTTTGACCTCAGGCCTAATTGCTTTTGGCAAAATTGTAAATTTAAAAGGAAGACTGCCCATTTTGACAAAATTAATTGAGCTCAAGTTTACATCTTATGATAGGTAGTTCAGCTGCAACAAGTGTTAGACACCCAGTAGGACTTGTCAATAGAAAGTGAAATGAGGCGGGCATTAAGCCACAGTAGGGGATTCTACATCCAATATAGAATGCCTGGAATCCAGCTCTAGTTCTGCTCCCTACCAGCCTTCCTGCAAATGCGCACCCTGAGAGGCAGCATAGGATGGCCCAACTACTTGGCTTCTGCCATTCACGTAGGAGGCTCAGATGCCCTCCGGGGCTTTAGTCTCACTCAGCTCCTACTCTCGAAATTATGAAGTTATCTGAAGAATGAATCAATAATGTGAAAATCTCTCTCCATCCCTACCTCCCCACTCCCTCCATCCCCTTGCCTCCTTCTCTCTCTTTTTCCCCACTCTGTCTCTCAAACAAATAAAAACATATGCAATTTTTAGAGACAGAAAGTGAAACATGTTATAAATTTTTTATCCATTGTGCATATCTGATAGAAAATAAAGCAGAAGCCTCCAGGATCTTTGAAGAGCATTAATTAGGGAAAATACATTTGAAGTTATTTAGTTCTTTGTGAGACTAAGACATCTCCCAACCCTCTGCCTCAAGGTAAATGAAAAGAGCTCACTAGGAGAGGCCTTGCCAGAAGGCACAGTGCCCTCTCTCTGCCCCTGGCTGAGCATGCAGACTTTGAAGCATGTCATGTTTCCTGAGTTGGTCTAAGCAGGAATGCAAATATTTCCTTTAGCCCTAGTGATATCATGGAAAATCACCAAGCCTGAGTAATTTTGAAAGTTAACTGCTTAAGACCATGCCCACCTGCAAAGATGAATTCATAAGAAAGGGTGAATCTAAGTTTTTGAGATGAATTTTGGAGGCCTTCTTCTACATAGCTACATCTCTGTCCTGTGATCCTTTCACATCACAAAGTTCCTAATTTTTTAGAAAGAAAAATAAATAGGAAATTGTAAGTTTCTAAGAGTTAAAAACACAATTTCCAACAAGTCCATAAAACAATTTCATTTTTACTATCTGCCTGGTACTCTAAACATTTTTGGCTGCATGATTTTGATATCTGACTTCATATGACAATGAAAACCTAATCAAAGTTTAACATAACAATTAAAACATAATTTAGTCTTTCAGTTTGGTTGACTTCACTTTAAATTTTTTGATAGTTTAGAAAGATTTTGCTTGAAATTTTGTTCTGATGATGCTTTATAAATTTTTAGGATCCTTATCAAATTTGAAGAACTCTGGCCATTTTTTTCCTATCTGATCTAATACTGGGAAGTGTTTTCTGCAGACCCACTGTGACCTCATTTGGTTCAAATTGTGTTTCCTCTCCCTTATGAGCCTCTGAGGCCAAAGGCCCTGGAATACTTCATTGACTCAATCTGCTGTCCTAAAGTTTTCTATCACAGGTGATGATGAATCTTTCTGGATGCCTCTTCACACCTGAAGAGCTAGCAAATCCTTCTAACTTGTGAACCACACAAATATATGCTTAATAAATATATGATTAATAAATATATGATTAATAAATCCCTAAACACCTTTCTTCTAGCCTCTTCTCTAAAAACTCCTACTCATGCTCCAAATCAGACATAAGGGGAAGTACTGCAGAGGGAAAATCCAGAACAGATTTCTTTTAAGACTTCAGTCCCAACTGATTTTGTTAAAATAGCTTACCTCTAGAAATGTGTAACTATGTAAATCCTTTGCTGCGGGTTACCCGAGGAAGCCTTGCTAGGAGCCTGAGCAAATGGGGAGCCCAGGAGCTAAAGCATCACTAGCTTCAACGCAAAACCGTGGTTGTAAAAGAGGAACGGAAGGATGAGACCAAGGATTTGTATAACACCGTCAAGGAATTGTTGATTTCCAAGGTCCAAGGACCTCCAAAAAGCCACTAAAGCACAATGTGAAAGAACTTTTGATAATCTGCTGTAATGGCATTAACACTCAAGGCAAGCCTGCTTGAGGAACACCAAGTTCCTGCTAGAGGAACAGGCACATTTTTTGCTGCTGTCTCTTTCTCTGTCTTTTGCTCTCCCTTCCCAAGCTTAACTCATTCAGCACAGTGAATAGGAGATGCAGAAAAAAATGAAATTATCTAGTAGAACTTGGACCATGGAGAGGCAGTCAACAACCTAAAGCACCAAATTTAAGGAGGCACTCATCATATTCCAGGCCCAGGGGCCAGCTCACACGACATGCACAGGGGAGATTTTAGTTTCAATGAAGTGAAAATGTGTGTTTTCATTCAAGAAAATGACACATTTGACTCATAACAAAAGTGGATTTTCTAATGAGTTTTTGATCATTTGTAATTGAACTTGACAAAAACCACAAAATCTTCACCACTCTGGGAGAGAAATGGCAGATTTAGGGGCACAGGGAGTGACAAAATGTACTTATTGCTTGTACACTAAGAAGCATGGTCTGTGGGGAAAGAAAAACTGGCTGTGTGTAAAGAAGGAGATAGCCATACATGTTGCATGCAGGATGAAGGACACACCCCTTAGCTGAGCACACAAGAGTTGCTCGTCCTCTGGCCTCATTTCTCATGGAGCCACCGTTGTCCCATCCTGAGCAGCTCATCAGGCCGGCTGAGCCCACTGAGCCTGGAACCCACATGCTTTTCAGCGTTGACCATCCTTTCATCTCCTTAACTCTACATTCCAAATCCTTAGGGAAACTGCCTTATAACTTCAGAAAAACATAGTAGTGGCATACTCTGTGTTCCTTGTCATTCTTACTGGCTCCTTTTTGGGAAACAGTTGAGACTTTAAATATATTTTGTTTCCAATTCTGGCTCCCTATCTCCCAGGCCATATAATAACTTTTGAGATCAAGAGTGTGATTTATTCAGCTTTGAACTACGCTGATTTTAGCACAGATCCTGGGAATTATGATTTCTTTCCATTAGTATCGGTTCCCTGTTTTCCTTTTATCTTCCCATATAAAAGACCTCTATAACACGACTGCTAATATACGGTGCATTCACTGGATTGTTATTACTGCTCACGGATGCTTGGCTTATCCCTCCCCAATGATACCATGCTAAAAGTGGAAACCGAAATAAACTCTTCCATTTATGATTATTATATTAAGTCATTTCAGCCTAGACACTTTCCCAATTAGGCACAGATAATAAGCAATCTTCTCAGCTAAAATACTAAATACTCAACTACCTTTACCAGCAGGTTCTGGTGATTCCATGAGGGAAAAAGCTCTTAGACTGAAATATTTGGAACTCTCAGCAATGAAAAACCCAATAATTGGCTAAAGACAACTTTCCCTAGGTAAATCTCTCTGAATTTGTTCTTCTTCCCCTTCCTCCTGGAATATAGCCAACTCCTCTGAGGGACTAGGTCTACATTATAACTAACTTGTAACTCAATTTAATTTTAATCAAGATATTACAATGTGGTAAATTGAAGAAGCATATTCCAAGAACTGTTTGAAATCGAGCTCTAATTGTTATAGATACTCTACTTGTGCTGTGCTGGTCCATTAATTTCCATCTCTTGGCACCTGTTGCCTCTCTTGAGCCCTAGAAATATAAGCCCGTAGCAAGTGCTACAAAACCTTTGCTTTAATCAAGTGTCTGAATGAATTTAGCTGTGCACCAGGCACACTTGTCATTCCTTGTGTAACTTTACCTTAACAGAGAAATACTCATAGGTTTCATTTTGTAACAGCATACCAGACCAGTAGGCATTATAGAACCCCTGTTTTGGCATTCCAGAGCCTTGATTTTTTTTCATCTGTGTCCATCGACAGAATATATAAAATACAAACTACATCACAATGAAAGGTAGTAAGACCTTCATTGTAGTTTTTAATGAATAGAATGGGGACCTTCTCAAAGTGTATTTTTCCCAGAAACATTCCCCAAGTTTTCAAATCTAGGGCTTGACGTTCATCCTCTGTTTCTATAGCATTGAATGTATACCTTAATTGAGACATTTATAATATAAACTTTGACTTATTTTTCTGCCTTGCTTCCTTCACCAAGAGCTGGGTAAGGTCAAGGACTACTTCAAATTAACTCTGTGACCACAAGCTCCAGCATAGCTACAGAACTAATAAGTGTCAGTAAATGTGCTAAATTCCTAAAAGAAGAAAACTGAATATGATATTCAACTTTAGAAACCTGCATTTCCTGAATCTTTCTAAGCATATGATTTGATTTCATCAAATTTCCTTAAGGTCATTGACATTTCCTAAATTATTCCACTTGAAGTAATTCATTACGTTTTCTAGCTAAAGTGGGTGACGGTGAAGAGCCATAGCAAGACTCATTATGGGATCTGGGGTTGTAGCATAGTTAATAAAGCACCTTCTGCTATGCTGGCATCCAACTTGGACACTGGTTTGAGTCCCAGCTGCTCCACTACTAATCCAGCTCCCTGTTAATGGCCTGGGAAAAGCGGTAAAAGATGGTCTGACTGTTTAGGCCAAACCATGTAGAAAAAAACCTGGAAGAAGTCAATGTGGTCATCTGGGGAGCAAACTAACAGATGGAAGATTTCCCTCTATGTATTCTTCTCTGTCTTTTTCTCTTTAGATCTGAGTTTCAAAATAAATAAATTCTTTCTAAAAAGAGTCATTGGAATTAGGCTTGCTCTAATCTGCTGGTTCCTAAAATGCAAGTGAACACTGAATGGGACTATTACTGTCTATGTCAAGGATTTAGCACCAACTATCTTATCATGTAAATTGCCAGTACTATTGGCTACAGAAAGTAGGAGATCCAGATGGGAGTAATTGGATGGAGTTGATGATTAAACACAAAATACAAGAAGAAAACTTCGAGAAAACTTGCCAAATATTCAGGTCCACAAGGTCAAAGCAGGTCTGAGAACAGTGGAAAAGCATTGTAAGCTTTTCTGAAACTCTACAACCTGCTGAGGTGTAGAATTTTTGTGATTGTTGTTATTTTATGCCTTACCACTGTGGCAAGGAACTCAACCACCCAAAAGAAACACAAAATGCTGTTGAAGAAAGATGTGGGCTCAGGAAGCATCACCTAGTCGGTCAGGCCCTCCCTTTGGCTGTGCTTGGTCAAGGCATAATGTGCAGTTAGCTGGTTGCTTCGTCAGCCAGGTCTTCTGTTCACTCTGGTTGGCTAGTGCACGTCTCTCAGGTAGCTGCAACCAGCCACCCTGCAGGTGGACTCCTTCCCGGTTCTGCTTCACCGCTTGGGTTTCCCACTTCCTCATCCTACGTTTCCAGGAGCAGCTTCTCTTTCCTTGGAGATACCTAAGACCCTTGTTTTCATTCATAACTGGGGTGCATGTAAAAATTTCTAACCAAACTGAACCAAGAAATAAACAGTACCTTTCCTGGGCAAATTCAAAAGAATGCTGACCCAATCTGTAACATCAAAACTGAACTAAAGTAGAGGCTGATAGAATGAAGGGGCGTGCAGCCAAGGGAATAGTAGGATACCTAATGTTAAGCAGACAGACATCATTTTCTTGACATTCTAAGACCTGTGATATGATAGTATAACCAATTTCCCCCAAGAAACCAGCTCCCACTGGGGTCCCTGAGCCGGACATTAACAATAAAAAAGCCACAGTGTGTTATCCGTACCTGTGCCTGTACAGGTGTATCCTAGAGAGGTCTCAGTCCCAGGCAAACTCTCATGTTCCTCCAGCCGAGTTCCAGGGAGAGACTAGCATGCTGGCCTCCCTTCCTCCAAGCCAGGAGCCTCTTCCGGGTCTCCCACGCGGGTGCAGGGTCCCAAAGCTCTGAGCCATCCTCAACTGCTTTCCCAGCCCACAGCCAGGGAGCTGGATGGGAAGCGGGGCTGCTGGGATTAGAACCAGTTCCCATATGGGATCCCGGGCATGCAAGGTGAGGACTTAAGCGCTAGGCCACGCCGCTGGGCCCCCAAATTTATTTTTTAAATTAATTATAAAAGTTTTTCTCTAGTGAACAGACCATCCTGAGCCCAGCTTCCCAGTATATTCACCCCTGCAATGGCAATGCCTAGAGCAAAATTCAGTACTACCTAAGCACAATTGTAGAATTTTCATTTGCTATTTAACAGAAGTCTTCTATTCAAATTAGAAATAACACCAGTTCAGAACTCAGACAAGGCTTTTATAGATTTTTTTTTCATCTATTGGTAATCTATTACATTGAAGGAATCACCCTTTTACTTTTTTTCCTTTGTGAGATTTGTCAGTTTGGTTGAAAAGATAGGGTTATGTACAGAGAAGGAAAGACAAATTTCCATCTGCTGGTTCACTCACCAAATAGCCTCAATGGTGAGAGCTGAGGTAATCCAAAGCTAGGAGCCAGTAGCTTCTTCCATGTCCCCCACATGGGTTCAGGAGCCCAAGAAACTGAGCCATTATCTCTTGTTTTCCCAGACCATTAGCAGGGAGCCGGACCAGAGTTGGAGCAGCCAAGGACATGAACCAGCATCCACAAACTGGAGAATCGGCCTGATAATCACATTTGCCCCAGAATTATTGTTTTCAAGGAATAGTTTACACATCGTCACTTCTAAAACAATTGTGAATCAGCTTGTACAAAAGTAAAAGCATACAGTCACAAGATCAACTTAATAAATATCAAAGCTGAAAGCAAATAGATTGTAACTGAGAGTTAAAATACATTAAAACATAAAATGTAAACATTTAGGAACAGTGCAAAAGAATATCCTCACAATAAACACAATTTACTCTTCAGTGTCAACTTTGAAGGCTTAGAAAAGTGGAGTTTGGGAATTAAATTGTCTATCAGAAAGTAGAGTTAAATTTTTTCTATTTTTATTTGAAAGGAAGAATTTATACATAGAGAGAAGGTCTTCCATCTACTGGTTCAGTCCCAAAATGGCCACGATCACCAGAGCAGGTTGATCTGAACCCAGGAGCTTCTTCCAGGTCCCCCACATGGGTACAGGACTCAGTCCATCCTTTGCTACTCTTCTCAGACCATACGCAGACAGCTGTATAGGAAGTGGAGCGGGGACATGGACCAGCATATAAGATGCCAGTGTCACAGGGTGAAAAATCATCTTGCTATACCACCATACCACCCCCAAAAGCAATTTTTACCTAAAATCTATAGGGAATAATGCCCATGCTTAATCATTATTAAATTTATTTTTAAAATATCATGAAATTCTTCCCTCCTTCCCATCATCCCCCAACTACAAAATAGCCTTCACCTAAGCTTTGGTTCCTCTTAAGCTGGGTCATAGTATTGTATAACCCAAGAAAGATCTTATTTTCTAGAACTGTTGGGCAAAGCAATAGGAGATCTTATTTTGGAAAATGAGAGGCCAGCCACACTGAAATCTGTCCCATGGTCACCATCTCAAGGGTAGGTTAATTATTAGGAACACTGAAAAGGATCCTTGGAGGGATAGTGTCTGGAGAGGCATGAAATAATAGGGTATGGGAAACATGAAATGTGTGCCTTTGAGCTCATGCATTAGCAACTCTCTGACCACAAAGGCTTGTCCGCTGCCAAGCTGCAGAGAGAAAACGGGGAAAAACAACAGCCATGACTCCTGAATGACGCAAGTTTCCTGGTCAGAGCAGTGGAATTATTTAAAGGCACTGCAAGTGGCATTTGCTGGTGTGTCGTCCTGAAGCCTTATCATGAATGGCTCACATTTCCAGGCACTTGGAGTGGTCGCAGAGCTGTCCAGTCATCTGTTGTGTCTGCGGCTCTAACATTCAAGAGTTCAGTACAGTCTGGTGAGGTGGAAGTCATACAACTCATGGCAGTTCTGTAAAGACCTGCATTTGAGCAGCCATTTCAGTTCTTCTTGCATTCTGTGCTCAATTTACTTTTTCACTTAAGGTGAAAAATCTAACTATATGAACAACAAATAGTGCTGTTCCCTCCACACCACCCAACACATACACCTTGGCAAAACCCTGTGTTAAGTGTCACAAGGTATTTAGCTATCATAACTGTGCATGGCACTGCAGAGCCCTTAACAGCATCCATTCTGGGTCAAAAGTTCACTTTCCCTTAGTTGCTAATGAATTTCTTTTCTTGGATTCATTAGGTATGATCTTAGCAACACATCAGTGAGTTACTTTAGCATTAAAACTGTCACCTGAATAAACTGCATTGTGTTCCAGGTGCAAGGAATGGAGCTTCAAATTAGCTTTAAATCTAGTAATCTGGTTAGCTCATTCAAACAAAATACAGTAAATATTAATTGAGAGTCTACTGTGAACCAAGCAACATCACTTACTAATTTTAGAACATGATGAAAAATGATTTAATGTTACGATCTTATTTTCTCTAACTGCAGAACAGATTTTAGAGTCCTTGAAGCACAGATTCAGATTAAAGACAGCACTGTGTGTTTACCTGCTGAGGGTATAGCGAGTGCATTTAGCTCCAATGTCCTTAGAGTAATATCTGGTCAATGTTTGACACTTGACCAGGCATTCTACAAAGAAATAACAACTGATTCATGGACGTTACTTATCATCATCCATTTCTTTCTTCCTGTTGTTCTGAACATATCAATCACAAGACACTGGCATTGTATTATTTTCCAGTTTTTCAGGAAAGCTTATGCTGTCTTGCTTCTTTGGGATATAAAAATTGGATTTGTCATTATAAAGGGGAGGTGAATGCCAGTCAGGCAAATATAAATATGTTATAATGTGTGTATACCAAAAGAACTGGATGACTTCAAAATAACATTTTTAATTCTTGCCCCAGCAGTCAATATACGAAATAAGTAGGTAGTAGTGATTTCACACTATAGCTTGATGCCATCAAGCATAAAAAGAATAAAGGAGAAATGTGAAAAAATATCTAACCTATCATCCACCCCATTTCCTGGCCATTTCTTGGTTTTTGCCTAGAATGTCCTCAGGGTTAATGTTCCCCAGCAGGCAGTCACTCTCTGTACAATCAACATATTGTAGATTTTCCTCTTAACTTCCTCTTGTTTCCCTGTATTTTTCTACAAGTGTCACCCTCTCAAATAGCAACTCAGAAAGAAAGATTCAGCATGGCTTGGCAAACTATGGTCCATGGGCTAAATTCATCTTTTGCTTGTTTTCTTAAAATTCATGAGTTAAGATTTTTTGTTGTTTTTTTTTTTTTACACTTTTAGCTAGTTGGAAATGCATCAGGATCAGGAATCTCAGCACTGGGCCTGATGCAATAGCGTAGTGGTTAAAGTCTCGCCTTGCATAAGCTTGGATCCCATAAGGAAACTGGTTCTAGTCCCGGCAGCCCCGCTTCCCATTCAGCTCTCTGCATGTGGCCTGGGAAAACAGTCAAGCAAGGCTCAAGGCTTTGGGACCCTGCATTTGTGTGGGAGACCCAGAAGAGCTCCTGGCTCCTGGCTTTGGGCTGGCTCAGCTCCAGCCGTTGCAGGCACTTGGGGAATAAATTATCAGGTGGAGGATCTTCCTCTCTGTCTCACCTCCTCTCTGTATATCTGTCTTTCCAATAAAATTAACAAATATTTAAAAAGTAGGAATTTCAGCACTGCAGTGAAGCTGCTGCTTGGAACACTATAGTATTGGAGTGCCTCGTTAGAGTCTCAGCAGACTACGTCTGATCCAGCTTCCTGCCGTTGCACACTCTGGGAAGTGCAGGTGATCACTCAAGTTCTCGGGTCCCTGGCACCCACTTGGGAGACTCAGATGGAGTTCCAGACTCCAGGCTTCAGCTTGACTGTGGCAAGTATATGGAGAATCAACCAATGCATAGCAGATTCTCTCTATCTCTCTGTTCCCCTCACCCTCCCCTCCCCGCCCTCTGTTGCTCTGCCTTCCAGGTAGTTGTTTAAAAATATTCTATGAAACCAAATCAACTTCTATTAGGAAACATTGAAGCTTCTTTTCATGTCCTATGACCACTTTTGCCAACAAGTTTTTAAGAGAAGTAATTTAATCTGTAAAACTCAAAATATTTACTCCCTGGCCTTTTGTGAAACCTGTGTGCCCATCCTGGATCTTAAATGTAGCTATAATTAACTCAGATATAAAAGGCTGCATGCATATGTGAATTGTTCCACTGAGCAAAGGCAAAGAAAAGCTTTAATGGCAAGTATTACAGGTCAGTAGATGGAGTCCTTTGGCAAAACTAATGGACTAAAATCCACCAACAACAGTTTGCTCTTAAGCTGCAGCTGGAGTTATAGGGAAAAGGCAATTTCCATCACTTCAGGGTTTTCTAAGAAATCTTACTATTCCAGGCCTATGACGTTTTGTCTAGGAGTCATGGCTGCTGGTGGGTGATTTGACCTTGACTGTTTAAAGTCAGATTTGTGCCATTTCCCCCTGGTTTTTCAGGCCTCTTTCAGGACCCCCTTCAAATCCTGGATGACCTGAATTGATTGATCTTGGGGACTTTGCTTCCACTTTGATTCTTTACCATCTACCAGATTTGCACTTTATGATATAAGCAACTGAAAATCATCCAGAGGAGGAAGTAAAAAAATAAAAGGGCAATCAAAAATTCATTAGAGCCACTTGGAAACTCAATTTGTATGTAATTTTCTCTTCTGCTAAACCTAACTAAGAGCACAATTGCTATGAAAGATGGCAGTCACTTTAGATAATCAAGTGGCCTTTCCTCTAAGCAAATAATGGTTTCATTTTTTTCCTGAGGTATTTACCAGGCACAAGGTGTTTCAGTCATTTTGTGCACTTTATTGTGATTGGCCGGTGAATTGTCAAGATAAAATCTCTTAGCTGGGACAATTCCTACTAGTCAGTTGGGCCTCTAAAGATTTAGTTGCTTCAGTTAATCTCTGGGGATGAGGAGCCATGCGTTGTGGATCACACATGGTAGTTTGTGATCGTTTTAATAGGGTGGAAATCCTGAAACACTGGCTGCTGTCTGATGTCGCAAAAGTATCTGGTAAATTCTTGCCAGTCTTTGAATAAATTGTGGCAAGAGGGGAATATATAGAAAGCAGGAAGATCATATCAAAGTTTGACATGATGTTTTGATGTGGTAAGCACAGGAGTACCCTCTGAATGCACATACACACACACACACACACACACACACACACACACACACACACACACATGAGAGTACACTGTGACGGGATACAAATGTTATTCTGACTTTGATGGGTTTCGTTATAGTGAAGGACAAAGGGGTAAAATTAAGAAGATTGTACCATGATTTTTGTGTAGTTCCATGACAAATAATTGGCATGAAGTTTCCAGCACCAATCTCATGTCCATTCTATGCTTGCCTCTAAATTTCTTTGAGCCTGTGTGAGGTACCAAATAATTATTGTGATCACTAATACTCCTGTATTGACAGAAAGGGAATGTAGCTATTAGATATTTATTGGGCACGGCTGAATCCAGATAGAAATCCTATAGTTAAACTGCTGCCACCCGTTGCAATTTTTTGCAAATGGTGCAGTTTGAGAGTTTGAAGACTTTGAGTACAAGTAGTCAGTAGAAAAAAAGAGTAAAAATGTGGGAATAATTGGCCCCACAACTTACATGAACAAGACTGGTTATTTTTCACTCTGAAACAAGATCAAAGAGAAGATAATTCTCTAAGTAAGCCTCAATTTTTCATAAACCAGCTATCACTCACTACAACCTAACAGCTTCCATTAATTAACGCTGAGATGCTCTTCTGCCTGGAGTTAGAGCTTCAACAAAACTGTGAAAAGAGTTTTTAAAGAGCCAGGGCATTCAAAGCCTCAAAAGTGAAAATCTTTGTTCTGTAGAAATTCTAACTTTTTCTTATCCTAGGTTTGGAGAAATATATCCTACATTTTGTTAGCTAATCTAAACAGAAGCTCATGTAAATTTAAGAGCCTATATAATGTTATATATTAGTTTCTTCATATGTATGAAGATTACATATATATTTTTCAGACATACTAGATTTTCTGATCATTGCCATAGACCATAGTTGACAAAACCAACAATAGCAAAAAATGTTTCCCACATTAACGGCATTAGCAAAACAAATGAGTGACTTAATTGTAAGTCACATTCAGGGCAGAACTGGGTAGCCAGGAACTAGATTCAGTTCTATATGTGAGAACTTTTCTACTGAGTAGAGAAATTCAAAGGACCTGCTAAGAGATTCAGGTTTGAGTCTACATTTCTCCTGAATTTCATCCCTGGACTTGAATGGACATGAAAGCTTCCATAAATAACTGTCAGTTAATAACTTAGAGTGATTTCATTAAAGACAAAGGAAGAAACAAAGAAGTAGCATATTTGCCAGCTGCGCCACAGTGCCAACCCTGCAGATACCTGCTCATGTTGACATGTTAATATTTGATCCAGGAGATCGATACTGAAAAGTAATGGTGAAGGTGAGCATCCATGTTTGGTTCTGGTTCTGAATGGAAGTGTGTTTAGCTTTTCCTCATTCAGTATGATGCTGACCATAGTTGTCATATATTGCCTTAATTGTGTTGAAATATGTTCCATCCATGTCCAGTTTATTCGAAGTTTTATCATAAAAGGGCATTGTATTTTATCAAATGCTTTCTCTGAATCTCTGGAGGTAATTAACGATTTTTATTCTGCAATATGTTCATGTAATGTATCATATTGACTGGTTTGTATATGTTGATTCATCTTTGTGTTCCTGGGATAAATCACACTTATTCCGAGTGAATGATCTTTCTGACATGTTGTTGGATTCAGTTCATTAGTATTTGGGGGAGGGTTTTTGCAGCTCTGGTTAGTTTTCTTTCTTTGTTGTATCTATTTTGATTTGGAAATGAAGTGGATGATGGCCTCATATGGATTTGGAGAGGATTTCTTCCCTTAAATTATTTTTTAGTAGATTAAGAAGACTTTCAGTTCTTCTCTAATACTTTTGTAGAATTCAATGCAAAGCCTCTAGCCCTGGCTTTTGTTGTTGTTGTCTGAGAGTCTTTATTACTGATTAAATGCCATCCTGATTATTGGTCTATTTTAATTTCATTATGTCCTGTGTGTCTCAATCTTGGTAATTACATATACCCCTAAATCTGTTCATTTCTGCTGGATTTTCAAATTGGTGGTTGTTATATGAGTATTTGTAATATGAGTATTTGTAATAATTCCTAACATTTTTATTTCTGTGGTTTTCATTGGAATATCACCTTTTTCATCTCTGATTTTGTTGATTTGGGTCTTTTCCCTTTAAGCTTGAGTAAAAATTTTACATATATGTCTCCTCTTTCACTATTTAAAAGGCAATGAGAAAAGGAGCAGGCAACCTCTGCTGGTTTATTTTCCTAATGCCCAAGAGCTGGAGCTAAATTAGACACCAAACGCCAGAGATTCAATCTAGATCTTGTAGGTGTGTGAGAGGCACCTAAATAATCAAGTGATTGTCTGCTACCTCCAAGGAGGTTCATTAGCAGTAACCTAGAGTGAGAAGTTAAGCCGGAATGGAGCCCAGGCCCTGTGGAGTGGGAGGGTGTTTAAATACTGTGTCACACTGCAATGTCAAATGTCTGTCTAAGTGTGTGTCTTTTGCATCCCTTCATGCTTCATGAAAAGCTTGTGGTTGCATTTTGTTTTCATGTTTTTCTGAGTTTTGACATTATTGTTCAGATTCACATTTCTTAAATATTAATAATTTCCAAGGAAGCCCCTAGGGTGTCATACAGAGACTCTCAAACAGACCACCTCCCAAAAGTTCTAAGTTTGAAAGCAGAGATATTTGGAAACCAGGCTAGTCTCAAGAAGTGGCACAAAGGGGCAGCTGCCAGGCAAAGTGAATGAACAGGTTTCTAAGGAAAACAGCATGTACAATGCACATCAACACGTTACCACTGCTGGACAGTCAAGAACCCCTCCATCAAGCACCATCCTGTGTTGATAATGACATTTTCCTGTTGTTTTCCTCATTCGGTGATCTTATCTAATTGATGTCATTCTGGCATTACATGAGCTTTCACCTCGTTGAAGTTCCTCCTTTGATTAAACAAACACCTTCTATAAACATCTGTGAATAGCCACACAGATACTCAAAGCATTGTCACAATCCTTATCATAAACCACTCTTTTCTCTTTTTACCTGCATGATTTTTTTTCATCCTCAAACCTCAGGTAACTTTTCAGTTTTATAAGGACATTTTCAATGACCTTATCTATGCCTTAGAGTTGCAATCCCACTTTTAATAAATTTTATTATGTATACTTAAAATATACAATGTGATGCTGTGGTGTACACATAGATAGTGAAAAGGTTTCAGTAGTGAAACAAATGAACACATTCATCATCTCATATTGTTCCCGATTTTTAGCAACAAGAGCAACTAATGTCTATGTACTTATCATTCATCCCTTGTGGCAATCTAATGATATTTTACTATAAATTCCACCTGAATTTCCCTGAGAATAAAGGCAATTTTTCACTGCCCTGTCCACAGTGCTTAGTGTAGTACATTATTGTGGCAGTAAGTTATTAACTTATGCCTTTTATGATTGAATAAATAAATGCATGAGATAATGAGAGAAGCACATGTAAAATGTTTATCAGTAAATGTAAAATGTGTAAAAGGTGTGGAAATATCAAAATATTCCATATGTATTTACCCAGATTATTGATGTGACATTTATTGAAAAATTAAGATAGTTTTGCTTTAGACTTAAGAGATAAAAATTGTCCATGTGAATGGGGAAGAAAGGATATCACTTGTAAATGTGTGTTAAATCATTCTGTCCTGATATTTATCAAAAAATCATTTTTAAACATTATATATTATGCTCTGTAATGAGAAAATCATTAACTTACAGCTTTTAAAAAGTAAAAAAGTAATAAAAGTATTGGGTAAAATAGCTAGAAAAAGTATACATTAAAAAAATAAATACCAAGCAAGTATTAAATGGCTCCTCTTTGTGCTAACAAGAGCCATAGAACTGAAAAATACTGTATTGTTACTACTATGCTTGAGATAAAAGACTGCATCTTCCCAACACACAGACATGCAGATAGACACACAATCATAACACAAGCACAAAACTTTCGTTTATGTGAGACACACTAATGTTAAGGTGGTGGAGTATGGCTTATTTTTAACTTATTACCCAGGCATGTAAGAACTTTTTTGTCATCAGCCTGTATTATTTAAGCTGTGCACTCTCTGGTGAGTTGTAGTCTCCAGGAGCAGGGAAGGTTGTGACAGATGCACAGTAGTGACTGTGGTGTCATGGTGTAAGATGGAACGAATGGATACAGCAAAGCCAAGAGAGAAAAGGTGAGCACTTCTGTGAAAGAGTTCTGGTTCTGATGTTAGAAAAATCTGTGTGACACTGCAGCAGGGAGTTCTGTCCAAGGTGGGGGTGGTGATGGACCTCCTTATTCACCTGCTTGCAGCATATTGGTTTGATGGATTTGTAGACTATGTGACTTCTAATGATGGAAAAGGTACAGAAGTTCTTAATGAGTTGGAGAGTATCCATAGCATGTTTTATACTCTACTCATAGATACATAGATGCTAATAAACTGGCAAAGCTGTTTAAAAAATAAAAGACCTCAGAGATGAAATATACACTTTTTATTTCCAAAAGGTGATAAAAACAGAAAACAAATATTCTCAATTGACTGATCCTTTTTGTGATAAAAGTGGCGGTCAGTGGTCTGTTACCTAGCAACTATTGAAAACCAATACAAACTTTGTCTACTCCGTCATGGTAAATGGGACTCTTCAACAATGAATGAGAAAATAGCTGCTTTTATAAAGAAATGTGTCAAGTAGATAACATCTTCAGATTTGCTTGTAGCAGCACTACCGAAGTAGGATTCACCTCACAAAAGATATTTATGAGCCAAACTTCAGTGAAAATCGTATCCAACAATTTAGAAGTAATTCCTTATATTCCTAGTATTTTTAGTTAATGTCTGGTTTGTAAATGAATATGCAAGCATACAGAGTCACAGTCTTTCTGTTTCTTCTGTACTCTATCAGTTCTGGCACTTTATTCAATTTAGGTACTCAATAAATTATTAGGAGCTAGTGCTGTGGTGTATCGGGATAATCTTCTGCCTGCAGTGCCAGCATCCCATATTGGCACTGTTCATGTCCTGGCTGCTCCCTGCTTTGGCCTGGGAAAATAACAGAAGATGCTCGAGGCCTTGATCGCTGCACCCACATGGGTGACCCGGAAGAAGCTCCACGCTCCCAGCTTCAAATCAGTTCAGCTCTGACTGTTGTAGCTATTTGGGGAGTGAACCAGCAAAAGGGAAAGATTTTCTCTCTCCCTCTGTCCTCTCTGTAAAATCTGCCTTCCAGATAAAATTAAGTAAATCTTTTTTTAAAAAAAAAATTAAAAATAAATTGTTAGAGATAGTCAAGGATTATCAGAGTTGAACAGGTTACTGGATTTTTTTCTTATTTAGCAAAATTAAGTAATTATTCTGAGTACATACTTTCTATTTATGTCTCCTAGAAGCCCTTGAGGGAGAGGTTATGTGTTGATATTAGAACAAATTTTTTTCTACTCTCTGTTTCTCCTTTGAAGAGCCTATTGGATATTCTGAAACAGCACAGGAATTTCACCAAATTCCTGCAGTATTCCTAGTCCCAACACAGCCAGTTGCCAGCCCTGCAACCTTGACCCATCACTGACCATTTGAGCCTCGGCTTCCCCAAGAAGGAGCGGCAATGCTGCGGTCAATCTCACATGTATTCACATAGTGCACAAATTGCAAATAATAACAAAATTTAGGCTTTGGTGATTTTTATCCTTTAGTATTTTATATCCTTCTGATACCTGTTCCTCAGACTGTGTTCTGAGAAACTGGCAGCCCAAGGAAGCACCATTTGGGAAACCCAAAGAATTCCCTGCAGGGGAACCCTTGACTTGCCTACAGCACTTCAGCTTTTTTTTCTATTTATCTTTCGGGGCGAGTGGATTTTCTGCTTACTATTAGCTTCACTGTTTTACAGTGGACAAATCCTCCTCGCTCTGGTTGTGTTTAGCCCAGTCTCCAGCAATGGAGTAGCTGTGCCCTTTCTGACCTGCAGAAAAGATGCTTGGAGAATGGCTCTGAACTAACAGTGTTATCACCTCCTGTCTTGTTTGTTCTCTGGCAAAATCTAAGGTGTCTCATTTTGATTTTCTTCGTTCTTTCATCTCCCACCCTGAAAGAGTTCACCAACACCTCCAGCTTTATCAAAATTGCTTTCTGATCCTGAGAAAAAAACGTTTATTCCCTACATCTGCCACAACCCTTCATAGCTTTCTGAATAGCTACTTCTCTGTGTTGTTTTTCAGCTTTGAACAGTACCTTCAATTAAGCTTAGCAAGCTGCAAATCCCATCATTTGCAAATGCTCCCATTTCAAGGAAATGTAGAAGACAAGTATTAAGCTTTTATACTTGGAGTTTATAGATGAACGTAGCACAGGCCCTCGCTCCCAAAAAATTTGGAGCAGACTTATCATATGCAAATGTCAAATGTGCTGTAGAAAACTGTGATGCGTCTAACTTTTAGCCAGACACTTTCCTATTTAATTATTTCTAGTATGCTATGCTTCAGAAAAGGTTCGTGCTTCCTCACACTACTGTATGCATTCCTCCTCAAAATTCTATATCTTTCTTAGTTCATCCTCTGCATACTGAAATATCCTTTGGATCAGATTAGCACATCTTCTTATGCATGAAATTGACATTAAGCCATGGGCTAGACAGCCCATTTTATTGGGACAACTGGGATAAATCCAGTAGGCTGTACCCATGGCTATTGAGAGATCCTGTCAATGTGGTGTCCAGATTGTACCTGTTTAAGCAGAAGAAAATAATTTTATGAAGTCACAAGATGGCTGGTTTATGAGTTTCCCATTGCTGCATAACAACTTACCACAAAGTTGGCATTTGAAAACAGTAGCCATTTATTTTCACACAGCTCTATGCTGCAGAAGCTAGTTCTCTTCCAGCTAAGTCCTTTTCTGGATCTCACACGGATGCCAAGCAGGTTGAATTTTCTTTGGAGGCTCTGGTCCAGAATCTACTCCAAGTGCTTCAGGTTGCTGGCAGAACTCATTTTCTTGAATCTGAATGCTTATGATTGTGTTGTCTGGCTGGCTGTGAGATTATAGAGGCTGATCAGAAGTCCTTAAAAATGGTTCTCTTTAGACTTTAAAGCCAGCAAAAGATAGTTTCCCACTGATAGCTTCGGGAAGAACTCGGTCATTGTCAGGGATTCGCCTGACTGAGCCAAACTTAGGAAGCTCAGTCTCCCTTTTAAAAAGTTTAATGTGCCAAATACCACGGTCTAATCATGGATGTGCTTTCCCCTGCTGGTCACAGTTCACACCCACACTGAAAAGGTGTGTGTTCCACAGGACGTGTGCATGAGATGGAGGGAAACATGAGGCCGTTTAGCAAAACTCAACCATAACTGGACTTCTTTGTTGGTGTGCATGAGTCTGAAGGATTTTAGGGGCTGATGGGTTGGTTGGTGTTTAGTGACAAAGAACCAAAAATGTTCTAATCCTCAGGAGACAGAAAGACCAGAGAAGGATTCCAGTAAGAAATGATTACACCCTTTGAAGCCTCTCCCAGACCAGAGGTTATGCTCATGTTCAAGCAAATATTTTCAAAAAGATTGGAGTTATCTTTCTAAAACAAAAAGAAAAAAGATTTTGAGGTCCCTCTCCAAACAATCCAAGTGGGCTAGCAAAAATCTTCATGCAATTTGAAGTAGAAGGAAGTGTATGTGTTGCCCTGGCCAAACTGGACAAATTTGATTTTGATAAAACAATTTGGCAAAAATAAACAAACAAACAAAAAATCAGAAACACTCTCCTTGGGGTGCATTTTCCTTAACCTCTTTGGCTGGGAGAGACAAGTAAGCCCAAGGTGTCCTGGTACAATAAACCACTGTGCTAAGGACAAGAACAGCTGGAGAATAGCTAAAGTGTCCAATGACCCACCGTGTCAGGCCCTGTGCAGAGCAATCGGCAAGCATTATTTCAATACCTGAAGCAGCTTAATGTAGCAAACAGTGTGTCACACATGGGCACCTGAACCCAGAGAGGCAGATGTAGTCATGGTGCAGAATTTGAGAGGCTTCAGCCAGCGAGTTTTCCCAGGGCTTTACTACCTGACTTGGCCTTGACTTCTTAGAAAGAAGGAGAGGAAGTCTTCAGTAGACTTGTTCTGCTCAACTCCAGAGCTCATGATGCACCAGTCAAGGCTTAACAGGCAGCACTCTCCAAAGACTACTTGATTAGGAGCCTTTGTAGATCTCGACGTAAGCACGCCCACTGTGGCCAAGTTCAAATTCCAGCCTGATACCAGACTTGGGAAATGAAGTAACTAGAGCTTAAAATAAATTTTTTTTAAAAATTGGATATTTTATTGATGTGCTAGTGAATTTTCACACAAGTGAGACTGCGATGGAACTGACTTGCTCGAAAACTAGGCATTCCTGGGACTCGAGGTAATTGAAGCAGGTCCTCATGCTGTCAGAAATAAGTATAAAATGAAACCTTGTATTGGAAGATTACAAAAATAGGGTGTGAAAATGGAAGGGTTAAAGGCATCTGGTAATTTCCTATTCCTTCTATAGCAGCTCTGGCAGAGTCTGTCTTGTTTTCAGGTAAGATATTTTCCCATCAACTGCTGGCTAACGGAAGGAGTCTACTATGTCCCCTGGAGAATCATCTCAAGGACCATGTCACAGGGACACCTCTACGGTGGTCTACCTCCGGAGTCTCTGGTCACACTCATCCTTTCTCTTTGCAACATTTTAGGCTGTGATTTTTCACACGCTGCTTTGTAAAAATCATATTCTTGGCATTTTTCTTCACCACTGTCTTCCAAAGATTAGAACTATAAATAAGAGGAAAATTTAATTACCAATTTCTTTTTTTAAAACACTGTTTAGAGATGTACTGTTTAAATCTCCATAAAATTACACCTTTGAAATTGCTTAATTGTGTTTTCCCTGACAATTTCAGTTGTTCATAAAAGGGAAATTTTAAAAATATATGGTTCCTGATTCATTCCCTGAATCACCCTAATAGCATTGTTTTTGTTCAAGCAGATAATAGGGCTTGTGCAAATACTGCAAACATCAGCAAGGCGAGCTTGCACCTTCGTAGTGTGGGAGGCAGAGGGAAGAGACACTTCAGTCTCCTGGGTTGGTTCAATTTATGTCTAACTTTTTTTTTTAATCTGCTCACCTAGAAGTTTGGTTCTTTCTCAAAATCTTGCAGTTATTAAGGCATTTAATAATGCTTATAAAAGGCTTTTTAGGTTTCTTTTTAAAGGTATTACTCTGTAAGAAACATGGACCTGGCTTTTTAAACTGCAGTTATTACTGTATTAAGCTCACTTATTTGCATAACAAAATAGCCATTTGTGCTTGTACTATTCTCTTTTCCCCAAGGGTTTGTGATCTTAGGAAGAATACCTCGCTGCTCAGCCAGGCCCTTTCACCCATCCAGGTCTGGGTCAGAGGTCTAGTAGATTGACAGCACTGCAGAAATGTTCACTGTCACTCTGTCCCCCAAGCCCTGCAGCCCAGTCTGCAGAGAGGCCAGCTCCAGGGGAACAGCAAGTTCTGCTCTGTCTGTTATAAGTGTTGCTTCCCAGATTCTGTGACCTACTATAATCAGCAAATTATTCGTACCATGTGCAATTATAAACATTTCTATGGCAGGAAAGTTATGGAAAGAATGAAAATATTAACAGTGGGTGCTTTGGGCCTGCCACTGTGGCCTAGTGGCTAAAATCCTCGCCTTGAAAGTACTGGGATCCCATATGGGCACTGGTTCTAATCCCGGCAGCTCCACTTCCCATCCAGCTCCCTGCCTGTGGCCTGGGAAAGCAGTCGAGGAAGGCCCAAAAGCTTGGGACTCTGCACCCATGTGGGAGACCTGGAAGAGGCTCCTGGCTTCAGGTTGGCTCAGCTCCAGCCATTGCGGCCACTTGGGCAGTGAACCATCAGACAGAAAATCTTCCTCTCTTTCTCTCTTCCTTTCTGTATATCTGCCTTTGTAATAAAAATAAATAAATCTTTAAAAAAAAAGAGTGGGTGCTTTAAAAATGAAAATCCATTAGCAAATGCTGAAAACATTCCAAATTTCAACCTTGGCCTACTCTTTGTGGTATGTGGACTCACAGTTTCTTGCTAGATTTCCGTATGTTATACCTAGGGAGTTTCGTTTAGGGGAGGGGTTGAGAAGAAGAATGTTCACAGTCCTGGCTGTGTTTTAGAATCACCAAACTAACACTAACCTAGTCCCACAATCCAATTCCAAGTTGATTTTCATTTGGTGGGAAATCTGTCAGCACTTCTTACAATCTCCCCAGTATCTTTAATGTCCCTCAGTGTTGAGTGTCATCCATCTAACCGGGCTGGGGAAATTATTTCTGCCAAGGGCCACTTGGATATCTGTAACATCATTCCTGGGTCACACCAAATTATCACCTTAATATTAGTCTGCTATAGATTTATTGAATTTCAAGTTCTGCTTGCAGTTGCCTTGGCAGGGCCAGAGCTGATGATTTAGCTGGTCTTACATGGCCTGAGGATCAGATGACAAACTCCAGTTAATAGCTTTTGGTCAACCATTAACTAGCTTTCTGATGTGAAGGGGAAAAAAATCATTAATCCCCCTGGGCTACCAAATATCAGGCTGAGAAATTAGACTTTGGATTAGAAAGATTTTCCTTTTACCTTAAAATTCCTGTGGCTTTGAATAATAAAAACAACTAGTTCCAAGCGTGAATGTTAATTCTCAAGACCCACTAACTACTGGCAACATGGAAAGACTATAGGGGGAAATACATTGCTGGGATTTTAATCTTAGAAAGTTTATCAACTATTTAAGCTCTGTAGGTCACCAGAGCGCATGCGTGAAAAACAATCACAATTCAAAGTGGCAGTGCTGGTTTGTATTTGGAAAGGGTGATTCCAATGCTAGCATTGTTTCTCAGCTCGGATATTAGTATACAAGAAAACTTCTCTTTGGCCATGTAAACAAAGAAGAAATACTTTATTCTAGTCAGTTGATATAGGAGAGATTGAATTTACGCCAAATCAAAAGCTGTAACAGATTGTTTTAAAATATTTATTCATTAAGAGGGGCAGATAAAAAAGGAAAGACAGAGAGTAAAAAGGAGAGATTTTCAATCAATTGATTCACTCAGTAAATTGGCATGACAAGCACATCTGGGTTTTGGTGAAGTCAGGAGCCAATAACTAAATTCTGGTCTTCCACATGGATTACAGGGGTCCAAGGACTAATTTCTGCTTTCTCAGGCACATTGTCAGGAAGCTGAATCAAAAGCAGTACTACAGTCGCCTGTTCTGGAACTGGTACTTCCGTATGAATTGTCAGCATAACAAGCAGGGGTTTAATCCACAGTGCCTTAATGCTGGTCCAGGGGAGAAGGACTTTTAAATGCTTAAGTGTGTTAAAGGGAGTGCAGAGGATGTTTGGAGTGGAGGCTGGGTAACATGCTTGAGCCTCTGTGTTTGTTACTGGATGTGTGGTAGGCATGGACATATTTATCCCAGGTCCTTGTGAAGACACATACATAAGTGTATATATAACAGATATGAGACTTATTTAATAGACTACATGCACTCATATGTCAGTGTGGGTTGCCCCACATGGAAAATCTCCTATCACCTATCATGATTGAGCCAGAGAGTTATTCAATGCAGAAGTGGAGGTGGAAAGAGAGAGAAAAACACCTGGCCAGCATCTCTGTAATCTCTGGCTCAAGTGAAAAAGAGCTATCCCCAACTGTAGGCTTCTTGAGCTAGGGAGTTGGGCCTCCACGTGTGTGAAACCACCTGGGAATGTTATTGTTCCATATAAACCTTCATATCCATGTTTTCTTGGTTTCCCCTCCCCTACTTCCTGCCTTTTCCTAGGCCCCTGATGAAACTGATGCATCCTAGATAAGGACACTTTGATTGACAGGTAGAGTCAGCATTTTATTGGGGGCATGCAAGGACCTTCAGCTCACTCGGACCTTAACTAGCAAGCTAGTTACACCACAGCAGATGCTCATCTTCTTATGGACAAAGGGAGAGTTCGTGTCAGAGAAGGATGTATGTCAGATCCTTGAGAAAGGCACATCTACTACAGAAGGTATGTATCTCGAAAGTGCAGACAAGCAATTTAAAATTGCAAGTTTTCTCTAAGAAGAGAGATATCAGAATGATGTGGGATGAATAGGGAGCAAGTTATTTTAGGATTGCTCTGCTAGAAGTCACAATCCCAATGTCTAATTCTGTCTTCTTACGTGTCAATCAACATGTTCTCTTTCCTGAGATGCATCTATTTCATTGGGGACCTAAACAGAGATGCCAGAGGAATGTGGGTGTGGAATTTGTGGAGATGCCGTATAATTCTCAGGCGGCCTCATGCTTGGTGAGGTATCTCCTTGAACTCATAGATAGGAGGCCAATGGTCACAGACCATGGCCCAAGAGAGATGATTGGGTACCCTCTCGGCCATCCCACCACTTTTCCTTTCAGCAAAACATCTGGCTCACTCAGGACAAGTATTTTTCCATGTGTGGCAATTCATGCTTATGTGTTGTGTATGTGTGTGCATCGATTCCCTTGCCTTTTAAATAAAACATTTTATATATGCCAGTACTTAGAATTCTTGTCTTGGTGCCTGACAAGAGCCTGGAGTAAAAAATTTAATAATCCCCCTCACCCCCCCACACACATATTAAGAATGTTGTAGTCAGGAAGAAGCCTGCCTGAAGCAGTCAAGATGAGGGGGAAGTTCAGACCTTCTTTGTCACTTAATTACTGCTTTCATTCTGTCTTGTCATTGGATGGGAAATTCCTGTAGTTGGATAAGTTTCTCTTCTCTTGGCTGCTGATATGTGTACCATGATAATTCTTCAGTTCTAAATCACACATATTTTTCAAATTTTAATATTTCAAACATTGTGTTGCATATTATAATCTGTCATACTTTAATAACTGCTAAATTGCTGGCTTGCAGTGGAAGCATTGCATATGATGTGACATGTCAGTCTTCAGCAAGAAAGCAATGTGATTCATGTATTTTTAAGCTTCATTCCATTTAAAAGGCAGAGTTCTAGAAGAAGAGGGAGGGAAGAAGTAGGCAAGCAGAGCCTTCCCTCTACTGGTTCACTCCTCAGAAGACCCCAAGGGCCATTGTTGGGCCGGGAATAGGCCAGGAGCCAAGAACTTCATCCAGCTCTCCCATGTGGATGCAAGGATTTGGGGCATCATTTACTGCCTTTCCTAGGTCCTTAGCAGGGAGTTTGCTCAGAAGTGGAGGAGCTGACCAGTGCCCATATGGAATGCCAATGTTGCCTAGCCCATTACCTCATCCTGCCCCCTCACTATCATTTATTTTTTTAAAGTCATTTTGTTGAGATGAGGTACTACATATATGTTTGATATTATTGGTGAAATATTTATTGTCACAGTAATGCTTGAAACCCCTATTTTCTGCCAGAGCAGTGACCGTGCTTTTTACAGATGTAGATTACAATTTTATACTCTTTTTCTGTGGCACACATGAAAAACATGTGCCTCACATATGCTAAGCACTAAAATAAAGGCAAGAGACATCATCAGTATCACCATAAAGACAAAATACATATTAAAGCCCTAAGAAACTGGTGGGAGCAGCCAATGGTGTTTTCTAATTGGCACATAAAAGTACTAAGATTCAGCTTAGATCTATGGAGTCTTCAATGTAAGAAAACATGGGAGGTTGACCCAATTGGGACTATGAAACTAAAGCTGTGTGTGCCAATCTGCTAAGTTTGTTCCTCAAAAGCGAAATTAATGCAGCCATACATGCTGTTAGCCAAAGATGTTTCAAATGACTGAAGGGAAGAAACAACTTAGAGCAAGCTTCAAAGAGACAGGCTGCTTTTGCATTTTCCAACAGCTATCAAGCCTTCTGTAACTCTGTGGTTTTGCTGTAGTCAGACTCTGCCTGCATCTCTCACTGTGTCCGAAGCAGAAAAGCCCTGCTGCTGTGGTCCTGGTCATGGGCTGCCCTGACACCTGCCCTCCCCATCCCAGCCAGAGCACCTTCTGAGAACATTCCAAGCTTCCAGGATCAAAAAAAAAACGCCTACCTCATCTTTTCATGAAAAAGGGTTACTTCATGTGGGTTTATCGTTAGTAAAATTCATTGATTCAGCAAATCCACAAAAAGATGCCCTGATTCAAAATCAAATGTAGCAATAATTAATGTGCTTGAAATGAGGGACCCTAGGGAAATATTTACCAGCCTTGTCAGTGCCTTCCCCATAAATGATTGGAGGTTATCTTATGAAAACAGGGTTAGAATTCCCCCAAAGGCATGGGGAAGACACTTGCCTCCTCATGTCTGGAAGTTTCCCCTGTTCAGAAGGTGTGGCAGAAACCAGCAGTCTACCTAACCCCAGCCGGGACAATTCTCCCCAGGGCCTTGCTGCAGCCTGGTCACAGCTCAGCAGCAAACATTCAGCAACATCCTCTCAGCGCTCCTTGAAGTTCTTGTGCTTCCTAGCAACTGACTGCAGTTCAGTAGGCTCCTCAGTGACACACAGATGAAAGATCATCCTGTGTTCGACTAATCTCAGAACTCCAAAATGTTTGCTCTTGCTTTTTTGTGTGCAGCTTTGAAAGCAAAGTAAAAATCAAGGGTAAGTGGCAAGAGTTCTCTGTTTGGAGATGAAACATTTGGCTTCAAGTCCTGGCTCTGTCACTAACCAGCTGTTTGAACGTTGGCAACTTGTTTAACATTTCCAGGTCTCAGTTTTACCAACAAAAAAATGGAGAAGGGCTGCTGTGAAAACCCAGTGTGTTAAAACATGTTTCAAACTGTAGAATAGTCTATGCATGTTAAATGTCACAGAATTACGGAAGTCTGCTACTGTCCCTATGTTTCACTGAGATACAATCCCAGGTATGAGAAGGTTCAATGATTGCAGTAAAAGCTTAGCTCAACAATAGCAATAGCACTCCATATTTTATAGTCAGTATAATAGTGCATACCAGCTTATATAGTTTTTTTAATATATCTTTTTAAGAATCATTAGAAGATGTGAAGTGGTTTGTTCAGAGACTTATAACTATAAAGTGATAAATGGACAACAATGAAAAGCCACTTCAGAGAATGGTGGTGACTGTTTCCAGCATGTTGCTCCTGCTGAGAGATTTTAAAGTAACACTTAAATTGTTTGTTCACTCATCTTACATCATTACTGAATAGTGTGAGGAGATGGTTCCTGAGGGGCACTTAAACCATAAATGTCATGTTGTCAAAATTCTATGACATTACTACTAGCATTTTAAGTATCTGCAAACTTTCAATATAGATAAGAGAATCCTTGAATGTTCTTTGGGTCCCTGGATCTGGCTAGATCCATATTTTTTCCACACCAGGCCCTGTAAAGCAAAATAAGGGTCCATAGAGTTTATTTTCTCCAATAAAAGTGCTCCAGGTCATAGTGGAAATATGCTCTCAACTTTTCCCCAGTCAATACAATGTTGACTGTGGGCTTATCATATAAGTCCTGATTGTGTTAAGTAATGTTCCTTGTATCCTCAACTTTCTTAGTTTTTATCATGAAAGAATACCATATTTTAGTGAATGGTTTCCTCGGCATCCGTTGAGATGATCATATAGTTTTTATCCTTCTATTTGTTAATGTAGAACATTTGTTTATTTGCATATGTTAAATTGCCCCCCAAGTACCAAGGATAAATCCCACATGACTGATCTTTCTGATGTGTTACTGGATTTGATTAGCTAGTAATTTGTTGAGGATATTTGCATCTATGTTTATCAGAGCTATTGGCCTATACATTTTACTTCATATCTTTTTCTGGTTTTGTATTGAAGATGATGCTGACTTTATAGGAGGAGTTTGGGAGGATTCTTCCCTTTCGATTGTTTTGATTAGTTTGAAAAGAATTGGAATAAGTTCTTCCTTAAAAGTTTGAGAAAATCATGACAGTGAATCAGGTCCTGGGTTTTCTTTTTGGGAGGGCCTTTACTACTAATCCAGTCCCTGTTTTATTGGTCTATTTTGGTTTATTATGTCTTCATGACTCAGTTTTGGTTGATTGCATGTATCCAAAAATCTATACATTTCTTCGTGGTTTTTCTAATGTGTTGACATACAGATGTTCGTAGTAATCCTTGATGATTATTTTTGTTTGTTTCTTTGGAGCCCATTGTCACACCCTCTTTTTTTCACCTCTACATTTGTTGATTTGTCTTCTCCCCACATTAATATGTGTGTGTGCATGTGTGTGTATATATTACTTGGACCAATGTTATATCAGTTTTGTTTATTCTTTCCAAAACTAAGCTCCTCAATTCATTAATCTTTTATATGTTAGTTAGTGTGAGCATGAAGAAGGACTGTCAACTAGTCTTCACTATACAAGATCCAGACTAGCATCAGGACAGTTTAGATTATGCGGTTTTTTCAGATGTCCAGAATATCTCCTGAGATTTGCCACTTCATTTTAGTTGTGGAATTGTCCCAGGCCTACCATAGGTTAGTGAAGTTGGATAAGGGATATGACTTTGGTTTTGTATGACTTGGGGGAAGCCCAACATTAGGTTTTCTGAGTGCTTGTATTCTGGCCCAGTCATATCAGGTTTCAAACTGAAATGTAAAATTGTCTTCTCCATCAAGCAAGACAGTGTTTTCCAACAGTGAAGTTCTGAGAAACCAAACAGCAGCAGCTGAGCAATGAGACATGGTTTCATTATAGGATTCATGAGGGTCTAGTTGTTTAGCCTTCCCTGGGCCATTGATCCCCCATTTGCTTCCTCCACATAGAGAACAACAGGAGACATTTAGATATTGAGCCATGGTTTCTGCCAGGGATTCATTTCTTCATAACAGAAATGTAAGACCTCATGAGATGAGGCCTAGTGTTAGACAGAAGCCCTTTGAAATGTAATCGGATTTTGGAGTCCTAAATCAATCTAATGGCTAATTTTCCATCTAGAGTCCTCTGGGTTAACCAAGATTACGTGTTCTCAATTGAAATTTGTGATGACAACACCTTTTCAGAAAAGGTCTATTTTGTCCTTGCCCTGTCAAGTGACCCATGAAACACAGCTCCAGAAAGAACAGAAAAACACTGCCAGCAAAACACCAGGTCCCAGGATCAGGTTTATCACACATACACCTGTTCTTGAGCATATAGCTTTGCTCCCATTCTACATTTCCACATGGCTAACTGCTAGTGGGCTAATAGTAGTTGGTGCCTATGGCCATTCATTCAGCAAAAAATAATACTGGTTGTTTTGGGTTGGTGACCTTGGTATGATTGATGAGTGTTTCCTCATTATAGTCCTTTTAGGCCTCCAACTATACTTTGCTCAAAGAGTACCACAGGTAGAAACAAGTGTCCTGGCCCCTAGTTGACAAATGGCATAGGTGTTGTAACTATGCCTGCAGTTCCCTAACAAGAGAAATAGATATAATAAACAGGATTGTGTTGATACTCTGGCCCAATCGGAATAATGTGAATACATGAATCTTAGGATGAGGAAGTTGTGTCTACAAGCAAAAGCCAAATTAGAGGCAGCCAATAGTAGTGAAATATTCTGTCACTGGAGGGAAAAGCTCATGAACAAAAATATTTTACTATGGTTCCAGTCAGCCACAGTGGTTTCTACCGATACCATGGCAAGGAATAGAGCCAAAATCGTGGCCACAGAGAGGAAGAAGGCTTGTCAATGCATTACAGTGAGGGAACTGATATGGAAAATAGAGCTAGTTCAGTCATCTCATCATTCCTCAAGCTTCTGCTATGTGAGGATCAGTCAGCTTCCAGAGTGTCTCAAGCAAGGCTATGGTTTTAATCCATTTCTAGCAGTTCAGCTAACTTATTCTGTCTGGTCAAGGAGCACAGTGCAGCTGGTTCAGGAATCTACTCCCAGCTGTGATGAATCCAGGGTATCCCCTCAGAAACCTTCATTGTAACAGGACTGGACAAAGCAGCAATGAATGGACCTCTCCAGAAGGGTTTTAGGGGCAAACATTTCCACTCTTACCCACACTGCTTCTCCTGGCCTAAAGGGATGGATGTCTGTGTTAAACTCATAGGTAATCATTTGTCATTCCCTCAGCTAATTTGGATGGAAAATATGATTGTGCTGAGAGTTGTATCTTTTGCCTCAGGGTAATGTTGCAAATCTCTTTTAGATCTCTCAGTATTTCATTGACAATTGGTAGAGGACACCAATACAGAACTTCAAAGAAAAAGAAATCTGTTTGCTTGATAGGGCTAAACTTAATTCTTTTAAAAAAAGTCAAATATACAGAGAGGAGGAGAGAGACAGAGAGGGAGAGCTTCCATCCATTGATTCACTCCCCAAGTGACTGCAATGTCCAGAGCTGTGCCAATCTGAAGCCAGGAGCCCAGAGCCTCTTCTCGGTCTCCCAAGCAGGTGCAAGGTCCCAAGGTGTTCGGCCATCCTTGACTGCTTTCCCAGTCCACAAGCAGGGAGCTGGAAGGGAAGTTGAGCAGCCAGGATTAGAATCAGTGCCCATATGGAAGGGCTGATAAATTAAGATATGTTGCCCTCTTGCACCTGATTATCATGATCATGGTAGATGGATCCCTGGTTTTCTCTTGTGGTATCACAGGACTCTCTGGCATCTATTGGAAAGGTGGTATTGTTTGTAGGGTCCTCTTGGTGTTTCCCAGTTAGGATTGATCAGGTTGGACATGTTCAGAAGTCTCTTAGGTGACTTTGTGAAAGGAGTGGCTTCAGGGCTATGGGCAGCCTCTTGTGGAAGTGCAGGTGGTAGTGAAGGATGTAGTGGTACACAAGGCAGGTGAGCCTCCTCTGGCTCCTCAGAAAAGATGGTCAGCGTTTTCATGGGGCTGTCATTCGGGCCATAATGTTTTTATGGTCCTCCAGACAAAATTTTAGCCAGGGTGCCTAAAAGAGGACTGTGTCCTGCCAGCAGGTAATGTAGGGAAATTAGTTAGGGTGGACCAGAATACCACATGATGCCATGAAACACTGTTAACTAGTTCTTTATTCAATGACCCCAGGAGAGACCAATTTACCTGAATTTGTTTTATAGGCCACTTTGTTTTGTAGAAGGTCTTGAGTTTTCAGGCAGTCAGTAAAACAGCATAATATCTTCAATATCCCTTTTTGAGATTTTAATTATGAATTCTAAGGGGATAGGTTTACTTTATTGGTCACCATTTTCCACCCTTTAAAAGATGACAGTTACAAAAGAAGAGCAAGAGGAAGGGGAAGAAACCACTTCCTCCTTTTCCAGCGGCTCTGCTCATGGAGCTACGTCAGGTGGCTCGGCACTGACACGTTGCTATAAATCCCTAAGACTAGGATTAGAGACCTTGCAGAGGATCTCCACTTGCCCACAAGTGGGGACTCCATGATTGCTTTGAGCTTCAGTTAAGTGTTACTCGCCTCAGCTCCTCTTCTTCAGTCACCATTCACCTGCACTCAGATGTGACAACTCCAACCTGCTGCCAGGGAGTTGGAACTATGTTTCATCTCCTATGATATTCCTTGGGCCATTCTGGGAGGTTACCAGGTTCCCCTTCTGCATCTTAGGCAGTGTCTTACCCAGTGAACCCAATGGGCAGTGCTTTCTTGGCTGGTTCCTGTGCCTCACGGGGTTCCTTTGTGCTCCTGGAGTCCTTGCTCAGGCACAACAGGAAGGCTATTCCCCTAGAAATCAAGCTGTTCACTGGGGGCCAGGCACGGTTGCTTGTCCCAGCATCCCAGGAATCATACCCCAAAGAAAAGTAGGGTAAGAATACCTTCTCAATATCCCGGATGAGCCACTAGAAATGTAGCAGGATGTATAAATAGAGAGGCAGTACACTGAGGCTTTTAGCAGGAAATAGTGTTTATTTCAGCTGTCACTAGCAAAGCAGGTTTACAACTGAAGACTGAGCCCTTAAGGCAGGGAAGAATTGTCTTCTATACCCTTTGCTGGCTGCCTTTTATAATTTTAGCCCTTTTGTCTCCCTCTTATGCTAACATGTATTCCAGTTCGGTGATTTAATACTACAAAGCTGAGACAGGATTGCATTAAACTACTGATCATGCCACCTTGCATTCTCTTTGTCCCAGGAAGGTCCTGCCTTCTTTTCTTTGTCTGGGTACAGCCCCTGCCACAAGAGTCCAAGGCTCAATGTCTGTGTTCCAGGTACCAGGGGATGTTTTTCACAATCGTTTTGTTAATGGAATTGTCTCCTGCCATTGCATTAACTCCTAATCACCCTTCAGATCTCAACCTACGTTTGTCTATCCCTTGGAGGCTTTCCCAGTCTACTTGACAAGTCTAATGTTCTCTAGGCCCCCTTTTAACATTTATTTTCATTTTACTTGAAATGCAGACTGACAGGAGAAACAAAGAGGGAGGAAAACAGAGGCAGAGAATATTTTATACAGTGGTTTGCACTGTGCATACCAGCAATAGACAGTGCTGGACTGGGGTAGGCCAAAGCCAGGAGCCCAGAACTTAAATTACTTGAGTCATTACATCCTGCCTCCCAGAGTGTGCATTAGCAAGAAGTTAAACTGGAAGCTGAGCAAGGCCTTGAAGCCAGGCATTCTGATACGGGATTCAGGCATCCCAAGTTGTGGTTTAGCTGTGGCAATGAACACTAGTCCCATTATTTCTCCACCGTTAGTACACACACTCAAAATCTTCTGTATATTTCCTTCATAATAGTCACCCAGTTGTATTTAGGTCATTCCTTGGATAACTCTGTTTAGTTTTATTTCCTCCCATGTCTTGCTCTCAGACTTCAGACTTTATGAAGGTAGTGTCTCCATGAGAATTAAGACAAAGAAGAGCGACATTTGAAAGATTTCTGATGCTTCAAACACTCCCTTGACTATGACTGAAGTAAGAAAACAAGACAAATCTGAAAGAAACACATGGTGATGGCCTGCCTAGAGAAACAGGAGTCTTCTTTCAGTAAGTTTGGAAGGTCTGGCTTCCCCTCTTTGAGCCTGATTTTCTTTTTTCTAAAACACAAAGATCATGCACTCTCTGAGCATGCCATGGGATTTAACTTTCTTTCTGTAACTCTAGAAGCCTGAAAGTCTACTTGCATGGAAAGAAGAAAAATGTGAAAATTTCAGCCAGGTCTGGGGCAAAACCTTCTTCAATTAAATAATTAGTGGAAAAAAAATATAACTATGAAGAACTATGTCAATATTAATTGTTTCAAAACTAAAAGTATAAGAATTTCCTCATTCCATACTCATGAAGTTGACCCCACCAACCTTTGAGAGGAGTTGAATTGAAAATTAAATAACATCAAAGAAAAGTCTGAAGCAAAAAAAGAAAAGAAGTATGGCATAGTGCATGTTACAGTGAAAAATGTTATTCTTTATCTAAATTTAAAGCTTTTAATCGCATTCAAGTTTTTTTAAACTTAACAAATGGCAACGGAAAAATAGAGAGCTGGAGCCACAGTAAACTCCAAATTATTTAACCAACATGGTTCTTGAAAGAAAACAATTCTCTTAAGTAGCATTTTGAACAAATCTAGGGCCATATACATGCAAATTACTACTATCTTTAATGAATTAAAGAAAAAACACATTACATTAAAAGTGACTGTAAACCAATGAAGGAAATAGAATTATAGCTTTTTAAAATACTGCCTAATGCATATGGTAATTTTAAAATAAAAAACATTAAGAATAGAGCTCAAAATAATAGAAAACTAGATCTTCTACTATCTCACTAGATAAATGCAGCATAACTAAACAATAATGCTTTAAAGAAATACCAAAACATTGGGCCCGGCGCGGTGGCGCAAGTGGTTAAAGGTCCTCGCCTTGCACGCCCGGGATTCCATATGGGTGCCGGTTCTAATCCCGACAGCCCCACTTCCCTTCCAGCTCCCTGCCTGTGGCCTGGGAAAGCAGTCGAGGACGGCCCAAAGCTTTGGGAACCTGCACCCGCGTGGGAGACCCGGAAGAGGCTCCTGGCTTCGGATCGGCATAGTACCGGCCCGTTGCGCTCACTTGGGGAGTGCATCATCGGATGGAAGATCTTCCTCTCTGTCTCTCCTCTCTGTATATCTGCCTTTCCAATAAAAAAAATAATAATAAAAATAAATCTTTAAAAAAAAAAGAAATACCAAAACATTAAACTGCCCATGATATACTCAAGTCTATATTTGATTTGCATGCATATACCCCAGTGTCACAAACATATGTTAATATTTAAATTATTTTCTATTATCTGTACTATTTGGCTTTTTTATTTTTTGTTTTAGAGGGGCAGCATCAAGATGAAAACTGTATGGTTATTCCTTAGAGACATTTGTGCTCACTGTGTGGTTATTCCTTAGAGACATTGGTGCTCAACAGGAAACAGAGTGTCAAACCTTGGGAGATAATCAGATTATTCTACTGAAGCATGGTATGGGATCAGATAAGCATCTCAGTGTTCACATTTTCAAGGTCCACCTATTTATCATGAAGCTTCATTTTTCATTTATGGTACAATGCTTTCTGAAGGCTTTAGAAATTCTTCTTGATAGGGAGCAATAAGTACCTTCAGGTCTTATTTAGAAAACAAAATTCCCTTCCAAATGGAATTACAAATCATTCTCAATAACAGATGCTAATGCTATTAACTAAAGCCATGTGCCAATTCCTGAACTCCAATATGAGAATGCATGGAGAATCATTCTAACTGGAAGCAACGTTGCTTCAAACTTTGAGAAATCAACATTATTTGGCTATTCTGAATTTATGTAGTGACCAAGTAGGATAGAAGCATGGATCAGTGAAGAAAAATAAAAGGGATAAGGGCAGGAAGGAAGCAGGAAGGGAAGAACAGAACAAATGGAAATATAGATAGAGGGAAGGAAATGAGGGAAAGAGAGGGGGGAAATACAGCAAGATTAAAACAGGAACTACCACCCTGGGCTGGAGCATGGGAATTGGGGAGGGCTCCAGGGAAGACATAATCATTCATTTGTTTGTTTGTGTCATATGTGTTTATTTTGAAGGCAGAATGAGAGACGGAGTTAGGAAGAGACAATGGCAAAGGTGGAGAGATTCCATCCTATGATTCGTCCTCAGATGGCAGCAGCAGTCAGGGTCTAGGCCATGCAGAAGCCAGGAGCTTGGTTCCATCCTGGTCCCCCATACAGGTGAAGGCCCCAAATACCAGCAAGGGTCTCACCTGCTGCTTTCCCAGGTACTTTAGCAGAAATAGGGTACAGCAGTCAGGCATAAGCATTTCATCTGAGCCTTAACGCAAGGTAGTTTCAACCTACTGGAATAGCATGAGACATGGAAGTAAATGTGCATCTGTTTCTCTTGAACATATGCTCTGTAAGAGGGGTTTGTAAGAGTTGAGGTTAGGAATGTGTGCCGGGCATGTCAGAGGAAGCCACCTGACAGTCAGAATCCCTGCAGGATCTGGATTGGAGGGCAGACATGCTCAGATCCATGCTCTAGAAATGCAGGTTGGGAAAGTGTAAAAGCTGGACGTGACCAGGGAGAAATGTGAGGCAGGGAAGACATTTAATATGGGATACGTTTTTCTTTCTATATTTCTGCAGCAGTAGCTTTTATTGACACCAGCAAATAGCCTACCAAACATTCTGAATTTACTTGATTTAGACAAATGATGATGATGCTCAGTTCTTTGAGGAAATCTGTGAAACAGAATTACCCCAATGAATAATTAAAATATCTTGAAGACTATTCAAGCTTTTTCTATACATGCATTTATCTATGTCTGGCTGGCATGCAAATTGGAGCTTACGCTGAAAATCACAGAGAATTACATGGCAGAATTCACAGAGAATATAAACCTCCAAAAGGCCGTGGAAGTTGTGAGTACGCAGACTTTTTAGTGAAGACAGAAAAGTAAGTGAATCCAATTTGATAAAGGTCTTTGTGATTTCCAAGTGTTTGTGGTTAATAAAAACAGCAGGTGTTCGCTGTCTAGCTCAGGTGTTCTGGATACACACCCAGGGCATTATGTGCCTTGTTTCATTGAACTGCCATGTAAGATCGAGAAGGCTATTTCTATCTCTCAAAGACTTAAGTAGACTCACATGCACACACATCCCATAATGTCAGGTGTGACATTCCAGGATAGCTTTCCCAATCTCCTCTGTGTTAGTCTAGGTGCAGTATTCCTTTGGTAGATAGCCCACTATCATTTATAGTTAATCAGCTTATAATGAACTCTATTAAGTTTAACTTTTATTAATATTTTTGATAACTGCCATCCTACCTTTCAGGGGGCTAAAGTACAGTATTTCAAAACATGTATACAGCATAATCCAATTAAATCAATTAGCATTTCTACGATTTTGTCTTTGGAGACTACTGACACCTTTTTTCCCAGTTTTCACATTGTGTATATGCTATTATGAACTACAGTCACCGTGCTGTTTCAACACTAGAACCTGTCATTTTTCTCTTTGTCTTGGTACCTGTTCTCCAAACAGCCCATCCTCTCCTGTCCCTTACCTGTCCCTGCTTCTAATAATCATTTTTCTAAGTCCAAATCAACTGTTATTTTAACTTCACATAAGAGAGAACCATATAGTATTTAAATTTTGTGCCTGATTTTTCTTCATTTAAACCTAACATTCTCCAATCCTGTCCATTTTGCAGCAGTTTTCAGAATTTCATTATTTTTAAAGACTAAATTTTTGATGACTAATGATAAATATTATGTTTCCCTTATCCATAAATCAATGGGTGCCTGAGTGCTGAGATCACAGGGCAGTATAGATATCTCTTTTATTTATACTTTTAAAGAATGTTTAACACATACATGTAGATGTCTCCTTGATAACTGATCTCATCACTTTCAAGTGCACACTCCTAAGTGAGATAGCTGTGTCCTCCGACAGATATATTTTTCTGAAGATCTTCCATTCCCTTCTCCAAAATGGCTAAACTAGTTTGCATTCACACCAACCGTACATAAAGGTTCCCTTTTTACACTTATACCAATTTTAGTAGTCTTCCATCATTTTGATAATAGCCATTCTAGCTGAAGTGAGATGAGACCTCATTGTTTAATCTGTATGTTTCTGATGGGTAGTAATATTGAGCATTTTAATCTGTATGTTTCTGATGGGTAGTAATATTGAGCATTTCTTCATATAGTTTTGCCCATTTGTATTTCTTCTTTTCTGAAATCTCCATTCAGATCCTCCCACTATTCAGGATGGGAAGGATCAAGGGTCAGGGAAAAGTGGGTGTGATTATTTGTTTCCAAATTTTCTAATTTTTCTTCCTGTTTCTGGGGAAAGGGAGGATATACAGGGAGAAGCCATACCCAGCCTCCCAACTGCCTTAGCACCCAGGGATGTGGAAAAACCACCCAATATTAACCCAGGGTCTTGATGTGGCAAACACTGAAGGTTCTGTCCAGGTAGTATTCATAGGAATGAAGTGCTGTCGGTCTCTCTGATCCAAGGATGAATAAACCCTTCCAATGTCCATTAGCTGACACAGTCGACCTTACGGTCTCCATCATCCAGATTTGTACTGTCATCGTTTGGCTAGGATACTTGTTCAATTTGTTCTATTCCCCTTCCTCTATTATGGTACTTGATGTCCTCTGCAAGCTCCAATAAGCTATCATATACTTCATGTTCATCATGGCTTCCCATCCACTGCTCCATTTTTTCCACTGAGAAGAACCAGTTCTAAAAGGTGCCAAAAACATCCAGGATAAGTGGAGTTTAGTGGGAAGGGCCCTGGAGCCTCTCTGGGTCTCCCATCCGCCAGGGAGAAATGCTGCCCATTTTGCCCTTCACATATTCTTAAACTGAATTGTTAGGCTTTTTGTTTTGTGTTCCTTATATAGTCCTACTTTTGTGGAGCTAACGCTCTGGAGTGGGAATAAAAGACAATAAAAGGAAGGAGAATATATAGCAATCTGCCTTGAGGCAATGTTCACCTCTCCTAGTGATGGGACTACCTCCTGCTACAGAAGGGATCAGGTGGCCATAGTGTGCCTAAGTAAGCCACAATAAGAACCCTTTGAGACAAATTCAGTGCCAGGAGACTGGTACTAAATAAATGTCAACTTCTTCAGAGAACCAAAATATGATACCGTAATGAATCTTGGCTCTACACAAGGATTCTTAGAAAGTCAGAAATGGAATCTTTTGAAAAGGTGAAAGTCATTTGGTAGAGAGTTCTGATCTGCTTGTAGTAATTTAAGAATGTTAGTCCATCCCAAGTCTTCCGTTCGTATTCATTCATATTCTCTCTCTCTCTCTCTTTCTGTCACACACACACACACACACACACACACACACAATTTGTTGGTCGCCCTATCAAAGTAAGAGTTTCCTAGTAGAATTCTTTTGCCAATTTTATGGCTGCTTGTGTAACTGTACTTGCAACAAAAAAAATCCTTGTTTTAACAAAGAATATATGTGAATAGAAGAATCAACTTTCATTGATCTTTCTATTAAGTATCTAGGCAATTTCTGTGCTATTTTTGTTTATTCCATACAAAAATGGAGATTCTGTCAATCTCTGCTTTTAATTGAGGAAACTGGGGAAACTGAGTCTTTGGTCAGTCTTCATTAGGTTTATGACTGATCTGTGTGGAGCTGCACTGAATTGAAAGCACAGAGCCAAAGGCTTCAGTGGGACCCAGCCACCGTGGCCTAGTGGCTAAAGTCCTCGCCTTGAACATGCTAGGATCCCATATGGGTGCCGGTTCTAATCCTGGCAACTCCACTTCCCATCCAGCTCCTTGCTTGTGGCCTGGGAAAGCAGTCAAGAACGGCCCAAAGCCTTGGCACCCTGCACACAAGTGGGAGGCCTGGAAGAGGTTCCTGGCTCCTGGCTTCAGACTGGCATAGCACCGGCCATTGCGGTCACTTGGGGAGTGAATCATTGGACAGAAGATCTTTCTCTCTGTCTCTCCTCCTCTCTGTATATCTGACTTTCTAATAAAAATTTTACAAAATCTTAAAAAAAGAAAAAGGCTTCAGTGATAATAACCAATCAAATGTCCATGTGTAGGTTAGCATTTCCAAGGCTGTTTGATGTTTTTTCTACAAGGATACTTAAAGCATCTATGAGGCAAACTGCAGCACAATGTTTACCAAACTCAGCAGGAAAAGGAGAAATAAAAATGGAATTTACAGTGTGTGTGACTATGTCAAATAGAAGACATATTAAGAAAATTTGATTAGGTAAGGCTCCTTTTCAAGAGAAAGTGCCTTCTATCAAGCATATAACAAGAATTGGTGTGGTTAATATCTATAGATCACATTCATTTTACTTAATAAAAACCAACTTGAAAAATAGAAAGATTACATTTTAAAAATATCACAGATTGATTTATTTGAACTAGAAATTCTCAAACACCGTTGCTTTGCAGAATATGATTTTTACATGTCATAAGGAGAAAATTATAGAAAAAATACAACATGTCACTGTCCAGAGTCTCTATAATTGTCACTTATCTTCTAAAAATGCTTCTCTATTTATTTGTAACATATTTATTTCATTTTTGTTTGAAAATTAGGCTTTAGAGAGATGGTAAAAACAGAGAAAAAAGTCTGCCATCCACTGGTCTACTCCCCAAATGTCCACAATGGCCAGAAATGAGCTGATCCACAGCCAGGAACCAGGAGTCAAAGGACCCCTCCAGGTATCATCTCATATGGTTTCATGTGAGATGGTTTCAGGGTCCCAAGGACCTGGGCTATCCTCTGCTGCTTTCCACCTAGATGGCTTTTTAAAAGGGTTTATTTATTTATTTGAAAGTCAGAGTTTGTACAAAGGGGAGAGAGAGATCAATAAAGAGAGAAAACAGAGGAGACAGAGAGACAGGAGAGAGAGAAAGAGAGAGAAGGACAGGGGAGAGAAAGAGTGATGAGAGAGGGAGAGGGAGACTGAGAGAGAGAGAGCAATTGGTTCTCCAACTGCTGGCTGCAAGGGCTAGCATTGGGCTGATGTGATGCCATGACCCAGGAGCCTCTTTCAGGTCTCCACATCTGAGTCAGGGAACCCAAGGAACTTGGCCATTTTCTGCTACTTTCAATGCTTCCTTATTTTGATATTCTTAGATTAAGGAAGTAAACAGGGCAACCATGGTGAGTCCTGGGATGGACTACACAGACAGGTCTGATGGAGCCTTTTCTTCATGGTGTGCTTCTGTCTGCACCCCTGCACCTTGGCTGCTGGCTTCTACTTATTGCTCTGCCACATCTTATCACTTTCACTCTCCATAAGAGGAAAAGCTTGTTTTCCTTTATGAGTGCAACCACTTCGTGGGTCAAATCCCTAGCAGTGCCTCTTTTTTGGACCCGTGACTTAGCTTGGCTTCTTGAGATTCCCAACAATATTTGCTGAGAAAATTACAACCCAAAGTCTAGGCTTGAGGACTAAGTGACACCATCATGTGTCACAGAGCAGACCTTTATATCCAGTGCATATCTGTCCTTCTTGTCACTTTCCCCTCCTTCAGAACAGACCCCTCATGATGCTGAAATGCCTCCAGTTGCCAGAACTGGACCACATTGAAGCCAGGAGCCAGGAGTTTAGTCCACGTCTCCCACAGGATAGCAAAGAACCAACTATTTGAGCATGGACATGCTACCTCCAAGGATCTGCCCTGGCAGAGTTCAGACTTCAACCCAGGCACTCTGATGTGAGATACAAGAAACTTAACCAGCACATTCATCACTAGGTCAAACACCTGTGCTGATAAGTTTATTTAGAAAAATCTTAAAATCTACCTGTAGGAGAGTTCATGAGAAAAAAAAAAGTCACAGAAAATATGTATTAAATTTTAAAAAATCTTATGTGTGGATTTCAAAACTTTTTGCGCCAAAATCTTAAACTTTAATTCTGCTAACTTTTTGAAGTTCACTGCTCTCTGTGTGTATGTATATCCGGTATGTTCATGTGAAGGGGGAAAGCGTGAATAACTGTTTAAGATGGGGTAACTGGTACAGCGGAGGTTTATTTCTTGCTCAAGCGACAGTATTTCTAGCAGCGAAGTACCGTGGCATATTGATCCTCACTGTGGTCATTTGTGGACAGTGGATGTGGGAGCTGACACAAGGTTCTGCTATCTTCCAAAGCAAACCTCCCAGCATATTCTCCATTTGGGAATCCTCAAGATTACATGCAGCCAGAAATGGAAAGACTGTAGAAATTTCTGGGAGTTCTCTGAGCTAGATCTTAAAGGAGCACACGTTTCTATGGCTCAAACTCATTCATGTGGTCACACATGGCTGCTCTGTATGACAATCTACTTCCCGGTAATCACTTGGTGCGATTGGAAGGGGACACAGATGGCTCAGAGACCATCCACCCTCTCTGCTACTGCCCACCCCACAGCCAAGCTTCATCATGTAGTGGTAACAGTCACAAGAAGGCAAATATAAAGAAACAGTTATGACAACTTTGATCTACTGAACACCTAAGTGTCATAAGCTGTTCAGTGTTTTATCTATAGAGCGTCAGCTTTTTTTAAAATTAACAATTCTTGGGTAGATTGAGGGGAAAGTTCGGCAGTGGTTGGACTTCTAGAAGACAGGAGGCATATTTTGAGAAGGATCAAATCAGTTTGAAAAACTGTGAAGTTTTCAAAGCATTTTCACATAAATTATCTTACCTGGTCTTCACAATGGTACATTGGAGTGGGCAAGGCAAAACTTCTGGCCATTTTGAGGCAAGGAAGGCACATACACAGAGGTCAAAGGCTTTCCTTCAGGTTCCAAGGCTGACCAGACCTCCGCCAGCCCCAGCCTCTGACCAGGGAAGCTCTGCCTCCTCTCCTGCTGCTTAGATTATGGTTGTCCAAAAAGCAACTAAATTAAGACATTTTCCAAAAGTGCCATTTCTTGATTTTTGATCAGTAATGCTATGGGTTTTATTTGACAGTTATTGAAATATTTTAGCATTAGGCTTGAAAAAACACACTCTTGCATATGTAAGTGTGACAGCTGGTTAAGAATGAAAGTCTTTGAATGGAAAACATTATGGGGGTTAAAATTATTTAAACTAAGTTTTCTGACATTCAAGAACCTAAAATGATGCTGGGAGGAAATCTCATTATACTGGTCAGCTGACTGAACCAGTAGTTCAGCTGTGCAGTCCTCTGGGGGGGCCACACAGACACTAGTGTGAGCTGGCTGGTTACAGGGTCACAAGCCCTGCAATTGGACAGCTTCTTGCTTATGCTGTTGATAATCCAGTGAATTTGAAGGCCTTGCTGCTTTTCCTTGGCCTTATGGAAGTAAATGCATGGATTCATGGCACTCTACTCAGTCTTCTGATGAAAGGATAATGTGTTATAATAAGGGGTTGTTACTCTGCTGCTCCTGGCCCGTACATCAGGTCACTCAAAATTGTACAAAGAAACACATCACTGAAGAGAATATGCAGGTAAAAAATAGATCCATAAAATTTTATTCAACATTATTAGCTACTGTTTAAAGAAGTTAAAATGGCAATAAGGTACTTATTATGCTAGCTACAAGAATAGCTAAAGGTAAAAAAAAAAATAGTGACAACACCAAATGTTATCAAGGATACAGGGGGAATGTAAAATGGTACAATTTTTCTGGAAAGAAGTTTGGAAGGCTCTTTTTCATTTATTATTGTTAATATTGCCATTTTATGACAGATTACCATACACACTGGGATTTCACTTACCCCCTTCCCAAATCCCCTCCACCCCCTCAATGAGTTCACATATAATGTTACGATAGTACAGCGCTTCATAAACAGTCATAGGTCCATCGTTGTGGGCATAGACAATGGCAGAATCCAGCATCCTATTGTCAAGATATATCCAACAGTTTCATTGGGAGTCCATCTTTGATCTTGAAGTAGAGATGCATACTGCATTGTATTCTCACATCTGGATACGATAGTCTCCATTACACAGTTACTATACATTCCTTTAAAATAAAAAGCCACAAAACAAAATAAACAGGAAGAAAAATAGAAATTTACAATGCCATGAAGTTAAATAACATGCTACTGAGTGACTAATGTGTTGCTGAAGAAATGAAAAAAATTATCAAGAACCTTCTTGAAGAAAATGATACTACTGTATGATCTATGAGTCACTGAAGAATTTAATGAGGGGAAAAAAACTGTTTTGAAGAAATGAAACTAAAAACAAAACTCCAGGATGCATGAGATATAGTTTCCACCGATCTTTGTTGGTGAGATATGTCTTCTGTTGGCAACAGATACATGAGTTTTATTTTTTTAATCCAGTCTCCTAATCTATAACATTTGATAAATGGGCCTAAGCCATTTGCATTCAGGGCTAATATGAATAGATTTTGATTTGGTCCTGTCATTTAACATTGGGTTGCTCTTTGATTTTGTCTTCTGTTGGTATTTTACCATGATGTTCTTCGCATTTGTCTTTGGTTTTAGTGGGTGTTATTTTTTTTTCTCTGTCAAGAGAACATCTCTAAATATCATTTGTAGGGTAGGCTTGGAAGAGGCATAATGTTTTTTAATTGAAAAGTCAGATATACAGAGAGGATGAGAGATGGAGAGGAAAATCTTCCATCCGTTGATTCACTCCCACAAGCAGCCACAATGGCCAGAGCTAAACCAATCTGCAGCCAGGAGCCAGGAGCCTCTTCTGGGTCTCCCATGCTAGCGCAGGATTGGAAAGCTTTGGGTCATCCTCGACTGCTTTCCCAGTCCACAAGCAGGGAGCTGCATGGGAAGAAGGGCTGCTGAGACTAGAACCAGAACCCATATGGGATCCTTACACATGCAAGGCAAGGGCTTTAGCCCCTAGGCTGCCATGCCAGGCCCAGAAGAGACATGTTCTTTCAGCTTTTCTTTAATGTGGAAGAATTTTATTTCCTTTTCAAAGAGAAAGCTTTGCTGGGTACATTATTCTGGGCCAATAATTTTTTGCTTATACACTCTGGAATATGTTGCTCCATTCTTTTCTGGCCTCAAAAGTTTCTTGTGAGTCTGACTGACATTGCTCGATATGTCAATGTTTTTTTCACGTGAACAATTAAGGATCTTTTCCTTATGTTCAATTGAAAAGAGATTAATTATCTTGTGTTGTGGTGAAGATCGCCTTTGGTCAACCCTGCTGGGAGTTCTGTGCCCCTCCTGAATGTTGTTTCCCAATTCTTTCTCCACATTAGGGAAATTTTCCTTTATTATTTCATTGAATACATTTTTAAACCCATCTTCTCTTTCTGTGCCTTCTGAAACTCCCATAACTCTTATATGTGGCCTTTTAATAGTGTCTTTTAATTCTCAAAAAAAAAAATTAGCATTGACCCAGATCTGCTTCCAGCTTTTTGATTATTTCTCCATTATGACAAGAAATATCTTCCAATTCTGAGATTCCTTCTTCCACATTCATCCTATTATTGAGACTTTCCAGTAAGTTTTTAATTTGCTCTATTGCATTCTTCATTTTCAGTAATTTGGCTTGATTTTGTTTCAATGTTGCCATTTCCTGTATGACAAATTCCTTAAATTCCTTGATTTCCTTTATGTGCTTGTGGTTATTGATAAGAAGCTTTATAACAAGTTTTTCAAGTTCTTTATCCCCCATTTTCTCATTGTATTCTTCAGTTAACTGGCAAAGGCTGATTGGCAAGGGCTTTTGCTCCTTTGCAGGGGAGTCTTCAGTAATATTCATTGTGCCTCTGTCTCTTCTTCTGATCTTGGTCATTTTACTTCTGGTTAGCCAATTCTTCTCCTTGGGCCAGGATTCTAAGCTGTGTCACTCACAGGTCTACAGTTCAGTTTTACTTACTGCGGTTATACACAGTTCTTCGTTTGCAGTCACTGTGACACTCCCTCCAGTGACTTTCAGATCTGGGCTCTTGTGTTAGATTTCCACCATGGTCTCTGCAGCCCCAGCTCCTGGCTCACCACCAATCTCCATTTCCTGTGATCCTGTGCTGAGGCTACACCATTGTCTATTCAACCTTTCTCCCACTCTGGTTCAGGCAGCTCCCAGGATTATGGAGATACCAGGTGTCCTAAATAACTAGGTGGTTGTTGGTGCTGATCTTGCCAGAAGCTACTGACCATTTGGTCTGCGGGCCACACGGACCTATTTTGAGTCATAAAATGCCAAAGTTCATTTTATTTTTGATGTGGGACCAGTGCCATGTACTGAACTGGAAGTGTTTGCTCCCAGCTCAGTGCATGCTCAGCTCACTGTTGTCCCTGCTGTTGCAAAGCTTTTCCACCCTGTACAAAATGGCACCTGATGTGCCACTCATGGAATTCTGGATCTGCTGAATGCTAGGTTTGGGTGGAATTTGCAGGAAGCCACATCACTGCAATGCCCTGAGCCAAAAATTAATGCACTCCCAGTTTAGTGCATGCACAGTCCCGTCCAAAAGATTTTGTCTTCCTACACAAAATGACACCTGATTCAGTTCTAGTTGGGCTATAGACTGTGAAATCCACCCTGTTCCCACACCTCCAGTTTGGGATTTGCTGCTCTGTCTCTGCTCCTTGTGAAATCAAACAAATTAGCAGAATGGGCAATTCTTCGGTTTCATGTCCTGAGGTCCAGATAAACTCCCTCTCCCTCCTTGCTGCTGTTGGAGCACCAGCTGCTGGTGGAATTCAAGCTGATGCTCACGGACTGCTGCTGGGGTATCTGGTCACTGCAACACCACACCACTGTCTCCACTGCTTTCTCATGTCCAGCAGTCACCAGGTGCCCCTCTGCTGTCGATCTGTCCTCTCCTATTTCCTGGAATCTATCCTCTCTGCTTCACCCTGGCCAATGTTTCTCCATATGTTTAAATGTGTTCCAACCCTATTCTACCATTTTGGTTCTCCCTGGCAGATTCTTAAAGACTAACCATGTGGAATAACCTAGCAACATACTCCTAAGCATTTACCCTGTAGAAGTTAAAGCTTACATTCATAACAAAGAAATAACTGAGTATGAGTGTTTATGTAACCTTACTTTCCATAGCAAAAACATGTACACCATCCCAAATGTGTTTCAAGGGATGAATGGCTATATAAATATTGAATCTCATGCAGTGTGGAATACTTGTCAGCAATAGCAAGTAATGAACTGTTAATATCCACAAAACCTTGGATGACTCTCCCAAAAATTAAGCTGAGCAAAAAAGCCAATTTCAAAAGGTTATACAACTGTAGGATTCCTTTACTTGACATTTTCGGGAAACATGTTAGGTGTCCCCACAAGTTTTGAGCTGTGAGAGTAGGGGAAAGGAAACTAGTGTTATTATCCGACCGGAACCTGAAAGAGTTCCTTAAACAGGTGAAATCATTCAGTGTCTTGAATTTGCTATGGATATGTGAACCTACACACAGGTGATCAACTACCTATGGAAGATAAATTCTACAGAAATTAGGACAAAATGGAATAAAAGTGAAAATGAGGAAGTCTAAATAAGATTAGTGGATTGTATCAAAACATCTTGTGTGAGATATTACTACATAATTTTGTGAAATATTTCCACTAGTGGAAACGTGACAAAACACAAGGGATCTCTAAGTATTTTTTTATAATTGCCTAAGGATGTACAGTTAGCTCAATAAATAAAAACTTCAATTGAAAACAACTGTCTGTTACAATCCACTTCTAGTTCAGCTTCTCTCATTCCTGTTATTTATTGGCCTCTTAGTTTCTCAAATTATTTATTTGAAAATCAGTTTTTTTAAAAGATCTTATTATTTTTTTTATTGGAAAGTCAGATATACAGAGAGGAAAGACAGAGGGGAAGATCTTCTGTCCGATGATTCACTCCCCAAGTGAGCACAATAGCCGATGCTATGCTGGTCTGAAGCCAGGAGCCTCTTCTGGGTCTCCCACGCGGGTGCAGGGTCCCAAAGCTTTGGGCCGTCCTGGACTGCTTTCCCCAGGCCACAGGCGGGGAGCTGGAAGGGAAGTGGGGCTGCTGGGATAGAACCGGCGCCCATATGGGATCCCGGGCGTGCAAGGCGAGGACCTTAACCACTGTGCCACCATGCTGGGCCCTGAAAATCAGTTTTACAAGAAGCAAATGAGAGACAGGAAGATCTTTTATGAACTGGTTCGCTCCCCAGATGAGCACCATGGCCTGCACTGGGCTAGGCCAAATCTATGAGCCGTGAGCCTCATGAACAAGGGTCAAAACACTTGGGCTGTGTTCTCTTGGTTTCCACAGGTCATTAGCAGGGAGCCAGGACAAAAATGGAGCAGCCAGGACATAAATTGACATCCAAATGGGATGACAACATTGCAACCTGCAGTTAAACCAGCTATGCCACAATACTGCCCACTCTTCCATGTCTTACATTTCTCTGTAATTTAAAGGATCAGTCAAGAAGAGGAATATTTTCTCATTCTAAAAGAGGTACCCTCTTATAGCCAGTCCTCTCTGTCAGCAGCTTAAATGCATCCAGATGAACAAGGTGCTAGTACTTCAAAATCAAACATGTCCTCCTTATTGCCTCCATCTATCCAAAACCAACTCCAGGTTTACATCATGTTCCACGTGGGGAACCTCAGTGAGGGTAATCCAGTCTTGAAGCAGCCTATTACAATCCTCAAGTTAGCAAAAGGTAAATGGAGCAGGCATGACTCCTTTCTGAAAGAATGGCTAAAGATGTTTGGCAGAACAGTTGGACAGAAGAACAGAAAGGGTCACCACAGAAAAGCTGATTTCTGTTCATGAATTTGCGTGTCATCCTTGTGCAGGAGCCATGCTAATCTTCTCTGTATTTTAGTATCTGTGCTGCCAAAGCGCACACTGATCTCTGTTCCATTTGGGGGAAGACACCGCTCTCCTCCATTGTGCTTGTCTCAACACCCATGTCAATCATAAGACAGGTGAGCACCAGAAATGGACTGTTCGAAGTTGTCAACAGGAAGTATGTGTTTCTCAGCTCACTTACCCTCAGCACATGGAGGACAAATACCACTATAGTGTTAGCCAGGACCCCGAAGCCCTACGTTTATCCATGGAGCTGAATTTATAGATTAATATCTGGTGGCTTAGGAAAAATCTGCTGAAGTTCCTTAGCAGCAGGACCACTGATGGTATGAGGGTGTGGAAAGCAGCAGTTTACAAAGAAAGTTCCAATAACTCCAAGCTTTTCTCTAAAAGCTAAGCCGTGAGTGCCACCTGCTGTGGCATGACCTGCAGTTATGAAATCCTGATTATCTTGAACACTCTCCTTGGGCTGTTAAGAAATTGGGGTACAAAAAGAATCCTCAAATGCACTGCTCTATAGGTTAATGCACTCAACCTAGCATGCAGGATTCTTTTATGGCTCAGAATTTGCAAACATCAAAATCAGGAGAAATGTGGAAGAGAGCATGCTAAGCAAAATGCTTTAGAGAGAAATTAGTTTGCAAGACAGAGAAGAATCTAAAAAGGTCAAAACCACATGGAGCCTTAAAAGAGTAATGAGTTACAAAGCACATCATTAAAGATTAAGAAGAAGCAGAGCAACAGGAGGAGTGAGCACAGAATGATATAATGGAACCTTGAGTAATTGCCAAGAATAGGCTTCTTGAGAGAGTCACAAGATTGTGATAAGACATAGTATCTATCCAGAGATGAGAAGGCAGCTGGGAGGAACATGAGAATGACTCATACCTACACAAAATAGCTGTGTACTCAACACAGCTAGTGCCTGAGGGCTACTAAATGCGCCCGTTTGTAACAAATATTTAAATACCTCAACCATGGTCTCTACTTAGGTCTGCCAGGAGTTCCTAGAAACAGCTAAGTCAGTAAGGAAGGGAATGTTTTTGGAGGGTTTTAACATGGTAGCAACAAGTTTGACACAAAGCGAAAATTCCTATGCAACTGCTCAGACCACACCCCATTGCAAGAGCAAATTACCCAAAAAGGAATAAATTTCACTGGAGGAGCTTTGGGAATTAAAAGGTGAGTAGTGAGTGGAAATAGACAAAAAGCTTGTGAGTCATCAAAGTATAGCAGGCAGAGTGCAAGCTTGTGACTCTTCAAAGTGTAGGAGGCAAAGTGGCAAGCTATGACGTAAGCATTCATGTCAGGAGGCATTTCTTTCTGGAAGATTTAGGAAACTGAGGCAGTGGTAGGAACAACATTAAAGATTTCCATGTTTCTCTCACTGGATCTTGACGCAGGTCAATAGCTTTAGAGCAGTATGGGAGGTTAAGAATTTCTATTCCCTGCAGATGTTGAGTGGATAGATTTGCAGAACGAATATTTCCCAAAGATAAGCGTTCTCATCAGATAGAAATTCTAAGCAAGGATATAATTCTAGTGGGCACTCAAGGGAAAACTCCTGGTAAGCTTATTGTTCCTTTTGGTCAGCTTTGATTCTCCAAGGGCATAACCCTGTGCACTGAGGAAATTCACCACTATCGCCATGGGAGCCAGGCTGAGGATCAGACTGTACAGTTAGCGTGAATCAAGCATATGGGCACTGTTCAGGAAAAAAAGTGAGAAGGGTTACTATTGCAAGACAGTAACAGGAACAACAGGTTCATAGAAGTCAGCTGGGTCACAGTAGCTACCACCACTCAGATTTAAAGCCATATCATTATCATAGTGATATAAACAACCACATTATAAACCTTCAGTTTCAATGAGATTCCCACTTTTCCTTGAAGGGGCAATTCAGGAACAGGAGAAAGGAGAAGGGGATTGCACTTCCTGTTGCTTGCCCTTCTTGAATCTTAAACTTTGCCTGGTTTCCTCTGTCACCCTGCTCCCTTCTGGGCATCCTTGCATCTTATCTGTCCCCTCTACCCTGTCCCTCCAAATCAATGAGATGAGCAAAAAGAGCAGGTCTACTGGCTGGCAACTCTCCCATGTAAAAGCACTCTCTTGATTTTATAAAGCAATACTTTTGTAAAAAATAGTTTGTTTCTTTAAGAGACATAATCACAGACAGAGCGTGAAACACAGAGAGATCTTCATCAGCTAATTTTCATTCCAAAAATGAATACAATAGCCAGGGCTGCACCAGTCTGAAACCAGGAGCCAGGAGCTTTCCCTGAATCTCCCACACGGGTGCAGGGGGCCAAACATTTGGGCCACCTTCTGTTTTCCCAGGCCAGCGGCAGGGAGTTGTATTGAAAATAGAGCAGCTAGGACAGGTACCAGTGCCTGCAGGTAATACATTGCCAGTAGTTCCACAAGTGGCAGTTTAAGGTACTATGCCACAGTTCTGGCCCCAACAATGCTTTATTTTTAGAAGATGTTTATTTATATTGCATGACATATTTGCTGCCTTACACATTTAAATGGGGAAGTGAGCTTTTGGAAGGTAGACAAAGCTAACCACGGAAGCCTGAAGATGCCAGGTCAATCATTGATCTCAGGATGTGTGAATTGCAATCTATAACCTGAATAGTATAGGAGGTGTGTAAAGCAGAGGAAGCTAAACAATAATCCAATATGAGAGATGGATTTTGAAATGTGATTAGGTGAATGCTGCAATAATCTATGAGCTTGGTATTTCCTTAAGCACATTCAATAGTTTCATAGGGGTTGAATATGGAGCAGGAACAAGTGATTCCATGCCACCTGAGCACATTTTGAAAATGTTAGATGAGACCAAATAAGAGCATTTCTCTCTATAACACTGCCCAGAGTTATTCATTTATGCATATAGACTGTGAGTCCCTGAGGGTGGTGGGAAAGCATCTGGATAAAGTAGCTTCCCACGTTTCTTAGTTACTTTTGACCACTAAGCCCCTGTTTTCTTTTGCTGAACATCATTAAAGATCTTGATTATTAAAGCTCACTGTAGAATCCAAGGTAGTAGGATCATGGATGGCTTCACAAGTATGGCTTAGAAGTGGATGTACAAGATGATAGCGCTGGATTCCTCAAACAGGATGCTGTCATAAAGCCTGTTCATGGGACAGCTTTATCCTGAAGTAGGAGGCATGAGAATGAGATTTGCAGGCAGCCCAGGCATCTGTAGAGCCAGCTTACCCCAACTTGGCAAAATGCTCATATAGGTCTCTTTCTAATTCTGTGTTGAATGGCATATGGTTGGTAGCCGTGGTAAGGTGTTTATAGAAACTGGTGAACTTTATAAATCTGAGCTTTCTCCACCATCACTCTCCAACCCTGCTGCACTGGTCTCCCACTGAAACATGGAGTGTATTATTACAGTAGGATGGTCCTTTGGTAACAGTTAATAGTTTAACAATCTGTTGTTTAAATTCATCATGCCAATGTACATCTGGGCAGTGGTAGAAAATCAAGTATCAAACTGTGAAGGTATATTTATTCCCTTGGGAGTCCTTCTTTTTTTTCTGGAGTAGAGATATATAATACAACATATCTTTACTTTCCCAGCATGCTAGTCTCCATCGTGCAGTTAATCTATGAGAATATATGTTTAGACTTGGTTACCCATGTAAATCAAAGAAAACCATCTAAGCTATATGTGTTTGATAAAGCAAATAGCAGCATTTAGTGTAACTAAAATTATTGTGAATCCACCCCCACTCACCTCTGGGGCCAGGGTTCACAATTTGGAAACATTGGGCTTTTAGTGATTACTCAAAACAGCTAGAATCATTGATGGCATTGGTGAAGTTTAGCTCCTCAGGCTGCAACCCAGAGCAATCTAATGGAAATCTCAAGTTTGAAAAAAAAAAAGGCAAATTAAGCAAAGTGTAAAACTTGTCTTCTTGATTCACTTCACTTCTTGCTCCTGCATTAGGTTGCAGTCTTTTGTCTAGATGTTTGTTTAAAAAAAAAAAAAAAAACCACTGTAGCCTAGGTGATGCTACAATTTATGGTCCAAACTAGTACACTTAGAGCATAAAATGCATTGTAGAACAATTAGTAAATTATCTTGGGACAAAAGCCATAAATAAAGTAGGATCACCTCAAGCAAACTGCAATGTATGATCATTTGTACAAACTAAACCTCATCTCCCAGGAAGTTGCAATCATTTAACCTCATTCTTCCTAGCAGAGTCATGGCCATCAGTCCTTAATTTAGATGATAGATATTCTATCATCCCCTCCCTATTTCACCATTTCTTACTCAGTGATGGTAATACAGAAAACAGAATAAAATTTGGCTGAAAGGGATGGTGAGCTCAGAATGCACCAGCTATTTTTCCGTTGCCCTTTGAGTAGTGCTAGAACTATCTCCAGGACTGCTGTAAGCACGGATAGAAATTTTTAAATTTTTGAGATGCTATATTATGAGTGCAGAAAAATATATAACAAGGGAAGAATGACATTAAGTTAGTTTGCAATTCCCAATTATCCTACTTTAAAATATATACGCAAAGATCCTTCAGAAAGTTCACAGACAATGATGTTAAAGTATAAGTCTGTTTTGGTTTTTAAAAAGTTTAAAAATATATATTGAAACCCAGACCTACTTATATTAAGTGTATGCAAATTTTTACTTTATACAGAATTTTTAAAAATGAATAGAGCCAATATCTAAGCAACCACTAATATATTAAAGAAAATGCAAGCATTGTATTTGAAACTGCCTATATTCTCCTTCTCTTCATGTTTCCCTACTCTCTACAACCTCCATCCTAAAAGGTAATCAATAATTAAAATTTTCATGTATCATTCCCTTCATAATTTAGTGGGCCAACTCAAACAAGGCCAAGCAACTCTGAAGTAGGAAGAAAACTTCCTACTAACAGAATAGATAGCTCTCTGTCTTACCTGACAACCAACTGGCAAGTCCTCAAGACTATTTTCCTAAAAGCATTCAATTTAATGGACTAAAAAATCCCAGACTTGGCTATTTTCCAGTCTGATTTGATGTGGCTAACGCAGAAATGCCAGTTCCAGATAGCGGTGCAAAGTGCAAAGGATTTTGAATGAGGGAATAGAGTGACCTGGTACAGAAAAACCTTCACAAACCAGTGTTTATCCTGGGGTTTTATGCCCAGAAATTGACTATGGTAAACTTTTCAAAGAAAGTGGGCTCGTTTAAATCAGGAAGTCAACCCAAAAGAGAAGTTAACTAAAAGATATTGGAGAAAGTGGTTGGAAAGAGAAGTAAATTAATACTTTGGGGTTTGTGTCCATGCTATCAGTAAGTCAGGAAGAGCTGTTTAAGCTTCTGTGTTTTGCTCTACCCATCCCTTGCCTACGTGTCACTTAAACCTCTTTTGAGGAGGAAACAAATTCTAGGAAGAATTATTTTATGAATATGATGGTGTGTCACTGAGTATCTTTGGATCCATGTGCTAAGTTGTGAACCATGGGCCATTGGGGAATAGTACAGTGCCATAAGAAGGTACTACTGTGAGGAACACAAAAGGAACCCTTGAAAAGGGGATTATCAGTGTCATCTGTTGTCATCAGAGAAACCACAAAAGCAAGTTGAACTAAACCTCCAGGATATGGTAAGAAAATGAGGAAATAGGGTGAGCACAATTTTATGCCAATGATTCATTAGTATAGATGCCTGTATTGAATACCAAGTACTCTGCATGCATTGTGTCATGTACTCCCAAGCACTCTTTGAGGTGTAATGACGCCCATTTTAAAGATGAGGAAACAGAGAGAATAGCACAGCTGGAGAGTGGCAGTCAGGATCCCAACCCAAAGGATGTGACTGAATAACTAACATGACGCCATACTGCCTAAGCAGAAAAAGAGAAGTGGAGCAAAGCCTGGCATGGGAGGAGAGCACTCAGAAAGGATTGGCCACATTGGAAAACTACAAAATTATAGGTGTTTGGTTATATTTTTCTTCTGTTGGAAAGCCTTAAATATTTGCCCCATGCTCTGTGCTTTGCACACACAGATAGCTTCTTAATTGGCAATGTAAGGGAAGGCCCCAGCATGAGAAACAATGACATGCTTGAGGCCCTTTGCTTATTATACCTATTATGCCTTCTAGTTTAGGTAATATTTTGAAATTTGAAAAGACACGAGTAGCATTATAGTAGAAAATTCTTAAATACATGAAAACCAGGTGAAAAAAAATTTAAAATAATGCAAGAATGAATGAATATAACAAAATAATTTCAAGAGATGTGAAATCCTCTTTAATTCATTCAGTAATCATTTCCTGATTGGTCACTTTGTATTAGCCTCTGTGTTGGGGTTCTGAGGCTGTGGGTCCCTCCAAAGTGACAAAGCAAAGGAACATAAGCTCCTATTATGCTTTATGGCAAAATGGAATTCAGTTGAAGACCTGAATCATGCATTAAGAAATACCTACCTGTGTGCAAGGTACCCTAAAAGATGGTATGTTTAGATTCCTGTGTTCAGTGGCCTACTATAACAGGTGAATAAATAACTGGAATAAAAAGCAATGAGTAGTAAGTACTGCCAAAAAGAGAGTTTTAAAACTAAAACAAATGTCTGTACCAAAGGAAGATATAAAATCCTTATCCAGTCTGTCTTTTGAGTTCATTCAAAATATGTTTCATAATTTTCAATTCTGGTTAATTAAAAAGTTCAACTCTTTTTACTACAAAGATGAAGTGAGGTTATCTCTTAAAGAACTTTGAAACTGTCGGATTCTGATTTCTGCATTCCCCTAGCAGTTGAGCAATCGGGGCATCTTTCTCTGTTAAGTAAAATGAGTTAGAGAATACCATACACACTACTCTGATTTGCAAAGCAGACCAGATAATGATCTCTGTAAGTTAATATCTCTTTTTTTTTACATCTTATCAAAATACATTGATCTGTTCATAATTAGATCAAAGTCTCTATTTCACAAGATCAAGAAAATAATTATGACCTTTCACCTAATTACTAAAATCCAATATGTCCATAATAATCCACTGAAACTCAGATTTCATTAACAAGAAAACATGAATTCAAGTACAATGTAAAAGATTTTAAAATTTTAAATCTAGAAAATGAAAGTGGAATTTGTAGAGAAATAATTTCAAAATCATGATAATAATAAACTCTAATAACCATACAAAGAAGAGATTTAAAAGGGCAGACATTTAATTACTGAAAGACCAATGTGACTTGGAGCTGCTTACTAGTTTGTGTAAGATTTGACCATTCTTGTACTCCCACTGGTCTTCAATTTTTTCATTTGTAAAATAAGGAGGTTGGACTAAAGAAGCATCTTTATGCCTAGTAATTTAGCAATGCTAAAACCCAGACTTGGAGACATAAAAATTTGGAATTGTGCTCTAGAGATGACATATATTTGGACAGTGAGTAATACTTTCAATGGATTAGTATGTGTCAGCTGCCTGGATAATAGAGAAACATTGAAGGTGCAACTCATGCTCAGAGGGAGAGGGCCCATTAGCAATGCCTAGCTGGGGCAATGGATTCAATAGGCACACTCAGCCTTGTCTGGAAACTTGAACACTTGGTGCTATGATCGCAAAACAAATTGGCAGATAATGCAAATTCAAGCAGTAATATTTTTAACCAGCTATGATTGTATCTTACATCTTATTTCCAGAAGTTGAGGTGATTTGACAAAATGCATGCAACACAATTGCATCAGTGAATTTAAAAAGACTAAAGCAAATCTACTTCATTTTATCATATTCGATATTGTCAAATTTGTCCTTGACATAGTTCAGATCATACATTGTTCTTCTCAATGATTCCTCTAATGGCATTCGTTATCTGTCCATGCTCTACCATTCCTCTTGCTCAAGGAGTCACCCTGGAGGTAACATCCAACAAGAGTGCAAGTCACCACTCCTTATCCAGGAACTTCTAGATTTTCATCTCCTGGAAGTTGTTTATTTGTGATGTCAATCTTTTGGCAATAATTCATAAAACATACATCATATGTGCCAGGAATAGTCTCTTTGCTGTTATTCAGCTGAACAGTTGGAGTAACTGTATCCATGCCTGTGAGAAGTACAAGTTTGTTGAAAGGAAGTGTGAAAAGCGGAGGGAGAATTCTCTCGGCTCCTGGTTGCTTCCCGTTCAGGTGTCACTTCTCAGGGCATGTCGGGATGAGTGTTCTGCCTGTGACTTTCTTTGTGTTGCTGATAGCTATGGATTTATCTACATTCTTATCCTTGTCTTTTCCCTCCCTTGCAGTCTATGTTCTAGGTAACACCCTCCAAGATGTTCTTCTGCTTCTGCTCTGTAATGTCTTCATCCAGTGCCTCCTGCAGCGTAGTCTGTGTGATTCTTGTGACACAGCTGCCTTAGATCTTACATTGTGAATACACAGACTTTTTTCAAAATCATGATTCCTATGTTTCCTGCAGGGAAGGATCCATACTCATTCTGTTATCGTAATCTCCACATACCACACACAGTGAGAGTGGCAGTGTTAACCTCTATCTATTTTTTTAAATCACCTTTTTTTCATTCTCTGCTATTGGGCAAGTCTCTGAACCTCACTGCTTCAGGCAAGCATTAGAGAAGTGAAGATTTGATCATTTTACCTGGTGACTTTGACCAATGTAGACAAACAAATAGGGTAATTGAGGCCCAGAAATCTCTAGGGCTCCAATGATGTTGTTTGGTTGTCAATATTGATCATGTTTAAAAAGAAAATTGCCAGATCTCGGCTGTTCTCAGTGCTGTGTGGGCATCACCTGAAAGCAAAGGGTTGACAAGCTGTTCCAAGCATCTGCAATCTTTATATAATAAACATGTTTTCATCTGAGAAAATATGTGCCAGTTTCTGAGCAGCATCAGAGCCTTTTAGAATTGCAGATCTTTTCCCTGCACAAATTTTCTTTGATGGATATGATGAGGCACCTATTAATGTACAATTCTTGGAGATACCAAAATTATGTTAATTTACTTTAATTCACACCATGTGAATGAGTGTTTGCAGAGTGGATTTAGAGTAGGGTTAAAAATCAAGGTTAAGGTTTAAGGAGTAATCACCGTAAAAACAGAATAGAGTTATTTCAGGTGCATTGTGACTTTGTGAAGTGGGTTATTAACCTGTCAGGTACCTATGTCCCTTCCGCGTACTCCTTTGGTTGCTCATGACCCTATCAGAGCCCTTTCCAGATGAAAGCATGCCTCTAATCACTGTGTTTTATGCCAGGCATTCAGTTTCTCAGAAAGCAATTGACATTCATAGTGGACTTGCTATTTGAGCTGTCTGTATCTATGTTGATACACTGTCAGAACTGGGAAAACCTGTCACTCTGAAGTAATAGCTAACAAAAAACAACAAACAAAAATCCTGTTCATTTTGCCAGCACTCATAATTCTCAATGGTCATTCAGTAGTATCCATTTTACTCTTGTTAGCATTCAGCCATATTGCATTTGTTCACAGAAAATGGTGAATAAAACTTAAATGACTACCAGTCATTATATCATCAAGAATAACCAAAGAACCCGATTCCCTTCTCTCTATAGCAATTCTTACATGTGCTTTTTGATTAAGCATGCTTAAATTAAGAATCATTTCTTTGAAAAGGCACATTGGAAAGGCATGATTCACTATGTCTGACATAAATAATTGTTATATCTTCTTTGATTTGAAAGTTTCCTTTTTACCTAACAGAAACAAATCTCATGAGAAGAGTGAATGAGAAGTTTGAAAAGACAATCCCTTTTTAAGCTGCAAAATTTCTTTTGCCTAATTAGAATAGAAAGTGGAAAATGCAGAAGCGAAAAGTTTTTAAATCTTCCTTAATATTACTATACTGACAGGTAGTTAAAACTGTCATTTGTATTATTTCAGTCATTTTTCTAGAAAAGATGAACATGTGAGAGAATTAAGATTTATCTTCCAAATTGAAGTGGTATTATAGCATTTATATTGTTTTATACTATACTTTTTCCACTTAAAAATACAACATAGAGATTCATTTGACCAAAGCATTCACTTCATTATATATTAATACACACCTCTTAGAAAGATTAAACAAATGAAAACAAACATTACTAAATGCTAACAGGGATGCAATAAACTACATGTCTTTTTAAATTTTTTTTCTTTGAGAGATAGATAGCTTCCACTCACTGACTCACTCCCCCAAATAGAGCAATGACCGGGACTCTGCCAGGCTAAGGGCAGGAACTGGGAATTCAATCTGGGTCTCCCAAAGAGTGGCAGCGATACAAGAGCTTGACCCATTACCTGTAGCTGTACAGTATGGGTTTCGTCAAATATGTCTATTTAATCTATCCTCTATCCTTAACTGAATTTTCTGTATTTACAAACCAAGCCCTGGAATCTTTTTGCGCCTTTTTGCTTAACTACAACTATTTCTTTAGAACACATACCTGAAATGACACTGTCCTGTGTATACACATCCTTAAATTTTTAACACAATATTACCTGATAATTTTCTTAGAAACCTTTAACAACTTGCATTCCCATCAGCAGAATATACCCACATGTTCTGATAATGTATATTATCTTTTTTGAAGAGTAAGTTATTTATACACAGAAGAGTTAGAGAGATCTTCACTCCTCAAATGCCAAAGCTGAGCCAAGAATTCCAATGAGGTCCCATATACAAAGGAGACCTGAACCCAAGTAGTTAAAGCATCATCCTCTGCCTTCCTAGGCACATTAGCAGGAAACAAAATCAGAAGTGGAGTAGCTGAGACTTAAACTACACATTCCAACGTGGCACACAGGCATTCCAAGAGCTACAACACCTGCCCCTATCATCTTTTTGATAGTAATCTTTACATAATTGTTAAGGAAGTATGCTGCATTGTGTTTTGTTTGCTCCTCCGCCTGAGACATTGTCTCCCCCTTAATTTGCCCATTCCCACTCAACTATCATGTCCCAGGTAAGACACTTTTTTTTTTTCAAGAAGACTTCATACAAGTTCAGGTTCAGGTCACTTTCTATTGCCTTCCACAGCCCCCTGTCTTCCCTGTACCAAAGCATCTGTGGCTGCAGTATGTGCAGTTGTATGCTTTTCATTTCTGTGACTGAAGTGTGAAGAATAGGTCTCACTTGCCCCTTTTAGGCCCAAGACTGGCATAGTGCCTGACAATATGAAGATCTTCAAAAAGTTTGTGGATATACATATTCATGAAAAAATATGCATAATTTTAAAATCTTACATTTAAATAAACATCCTTTAATCTTATTTCCCATGAACTTTGTGAAGTACTCACTTGCATATTCATTATTTATAGACTAATGAATTTTAAGAGAATATATCAACCACAAATGGTACGTTCTGCTTGTTAGCAGTTCACAGTAGTGTTGTTAGTAGTGTATTTTCAACATCATCCAGAAAAAACGCCCCCCTAACATCAATAGAGATATCAAGTGGGAATGAAGACCTACTGCTCTATCAGGGAGATGAATTCATTAGACTATCATGGTCTGATGCCACTGGCTATTAAGATGATCTAAATGACTTCTGTTGTGCTAATTATACACTCTTCCCAAGTCACTTTTTAGTTGTTTTCTGGCATTTTGAAATGGAGTATAGACTGACGCAACTAAGGTGTGTGTGTGTGTGTATGTTTCTTGATCCTTATAAAATGTGAATTTTAATGAAAAAATTTAAGCAATATTAGATTTGTGTATTAATCATTCACAGATCTTACTGTTACAAGTATCCTCTGTTGAGCTCCAGGACTTCTGGAAGCTGGAGATCACACCCATTCATACTCTGCTCTTGGGTTTCATGGATAATTAATTCTAGAATAACCTATGCAACCGAAATGTGAACATTTTTAAGTTCATTATGTTAAATGATGTAGTACTTGCACAAAAATTATACACGCATTCCCATGTGCATTAAATCATTTCTATAGTTTGTACAATGTAAACACTGTGTGAATAATTATACTCAGAATAATTACCCAAAAAAGGCATAGACATATTTCAGATATTTTCCATGTGTGGTTGGTTGGATCATGGATGCAAAACCATGAATATGGGGAACTCATTGTACTACCAATCTCTGTTCTCTTCAGAGACCCTCTCATTATTTGTTTCCTCAGTCTACAATGTGCATGATTTTTATATCTTTTGTCAACTAACAAGTCTCCATAATTTTTTTTCTGACATAGCCAGAAACTATGCTTGGGTGGTAATTGCATCTAAACATGGGAAGATTTTTTAATGTTTCTATTGCTAAACAGACTGCTGTGTCCCCACCCACACATACACACTTTATAAGGAAATTGAAATATGAGTCTACTCTTTATCAAAGCCCCTCTCTTTCATCTATATGTCTTTGATTCACATATATAGGGAGCTACTAGGTTCAATACACCACTAATTTGTCTGAAGTAGTTGAGTTTATTGTAACTAAAGTAGTTTTCATAAAATGTTTGGTGCATATAATTTTAGGAATGATTAAAATAGAATTCATATTTGAGAATTTGTCTTCTGGGCCATGAACATTATAACTGGTTGCTAAGGGCAACTGAACAATATGCCAACTGACCTAGAAATAAAGGAAAGTCTAAGGAATAAGCAATAAATGCAGAAGAAAAAGAACGGATTGTAATCCTATTGCTAACTTCATGCGTAACACTACTAGACTTGTAAGTTCTTTGTACCTGTTCTCTCACATTTATAAACCAAAAACAGACGAACTGGAAGACAGATAGATTTCCTTCCACGTTCAACATCCTGTGATGTAAATTTTAACTCTAAATATCCAATTCAAATTTATGTCCTTATAAGTTAATTAGGGTCCCCCTCATTGGACATCAATCTGAGCTATTCCTTTTTAAGCCCACATATTTTACTGTCCTCTGTTCCCAACTATAGGGGATGACCATCCGTCTGGACTTTGATTGGTTCTTATTTCTCTGTCTCCTGCTATCACTATTATCAAGCTTTCCTTTCTTCATCCCTCACAGGGCCACTCTCTACTATCTAATTCCATCTTCACACAGAGATGACCAAAGATAGCATCCACAGTCTTGTCCCCAAACATCATTCTTACATTTAAAAAAAAATACTCGGAGGAATTACATTATGATGCAACAGGTTAAGATGCTGCCTTCAACACCAGCATCCTATAAAAACACTGGTTCAAGTCACATCTGTTCTATCTTCAATTCAAACCCCTGCTGATGCTTCTGGGAAAACAGCAGGATATGACCCAAGCACTTGGCCTCTGAAACCATATGCAGGACCTGAATTGAGTTCAGTCTGGCCCAACCCCAGATATTGTGGCCATTTGGGTAATAAGCCAGCACATGAAGGAGATTCTCTCTTACACACACTTTATCTCACTCTCTGTAACTGCCTTTCACAAAAATAGGTCTTTTTTTTTGAAAGATGTACTTATTTTTATTGGAAAGTCAGATTTAAGGAGAGAAGGAAAGACAGAGAGAAAGATCTTCTGTCTGCTGGTTCATTCCCCTGGGGTCACAATGGCCAAAGCTGAGTTGCTCCAAGGCCAGTAGCTAGGAATTTCTTCTGGGTCTCCCATGTGGGCCATTCTCAACTGCCTTCCGAGGCCACAAGCAGGGAGCTGGATGAGAAGTGGAGCAATTGGGATACGAACTGATACCCATATGGGATACCTGAGCATGCAAGGTGAGGATTTTAGCCACTAGGCTATGGTGCCATACCCAAACAGATCTTCTTTAAGCTCTTTTTATTATAACACAAGGAAGCAAATTTGACTAGAGGGAGACCAAAAAACTAGTAACTTTTAAATACCCACTGTGTGCCACATTTAAACCTATCATACCTGCTTTTACAACTCTATCTAAAAATGTGAAGATTCTGGAGAAAGCTTGTGTTATATTTTAATTTCACCTTCCCAAGACCTTTTTCTCTTTTTTAATATTTTTTATATGAAAAGCAGAGTTCCAGAGAGACAAGGAGAGACAGAGAGGTGTTCTATTTGCTGGATACTCCCCAAATAGCCACAATGGCCAGACCCAGACTAATCTGAAGCGAGGAGCAAGGAGCTTCTTTCAGGTCTCACACATGGGTGAGGAGGCTCAGGATCTTGGGCCATCCTCTGCTACTCTACTGGCTCAATCTGCCATGGTTCAACCTCCCCTTCCACCCCATTCCATACCCCCGCCAATCCCGCCACACCCCAGCCAAACCTTTTAAAATGTCCTTTATACTGCTTTCTCCTGATTTTGTTTTTGAGTTTGTGAAAAATTATATTCAGGGAAATTAAATCAAGTCCTTAGATCAGTGGGTAGCATCAGTGGCACTGGAGTGCAAAGCCCTAGTCTGTCTGAGTTGAGCCCTACCTCTTCTTCCACCAGATCATCTAGTCTTACAAGTTTCATGAAGCTGTCTGGTCCTTGGGTATGATTTCTGGGCTCCACAAGAGGGGTGGGATAGGAGTGAAGCCTTAGGTCTGTCTTCCTCCAGAGGATGACCACCAGACATCCAGTGGCTTTTAAAATAATCATTTCTAATATTTTTGGAGGAAAATATCCCATTGACTTAAACATTTTGTATAATATTTGCCAAATTAAAAATAGGGTCACCCTCATCTCAAATATCACCACCTAAGAGTATTTCATTTTAAGCATGAGTCCCAGAATGGAACATCAAGTCTTACCATTCTTGTTTCTTCAAGTTCAGTCTAAAAAAAATTATAAAGTCATAGTAGATGCTCAACAAATTTTATTCTGTGTTGTTCTGCCTAGCTCTTTCTAATCTCAACTATATCACAAATGAGAACAGAATGATATATTGGAATCACAAAACAATTATGGCTTGTTTTAAAAACAAATCTGCAGTTACCATGATGGGCAATTCTAATTTCACTGTAAGTATGCTCAGGGCCACATAAAGTTATGCAGTCATTATTCTTCATTCTATTGCATCTGAATCTACCCCTCTCTTTTTCCTCTGAGGTAGTGGGTCTTAACATGTGAAAACAAAGGCATCCATTGAGTGAGAATGGATGTGCTACAGGCTACATGTGTGAGCAATGGTACATAACCAGATATACTCCAGGCCAATGCTATTTGAAGTAGAACATTTGACAACTTTGCAGTCACAGGAGGGATAATAACATCTGAAGTTAGCTACAGGGCTTAGAGGTGTCTAGCACCAAAAAGGTCAATATGTAATCAACAGTTACAGAGGAAGCCAGAAGAAGCAGCAGCAAGAAAAATAGATAATAACAAAAAGCATCAAACAAACAGCCTCCAACTTGGGAGACAGCCTCTGGGATTTTGTTGGGCTGGGAATCTGCAGCAGTGCATTTGAGTATTTCTGACCTTTTTTTAATTGTGTCATTCATCAAAGAAGCCACATTGAGAATGGAGAGCTAGATTGAGTGACTGCCTGCTTATTGCTAGGTACTTACAATTCATTCAGGAATAGCAGAGAGACAGAGATGAAGACCTCCCATTTCTCACATGCAACTGCTTTACAAACCCAGACGATGGCTGACAACGACCCTTCTGATCCATGCAACCCCTTCAGAGGCGGTGGACCACTAATGAAGAGAGCTTTAAGATCCTTAACAGAGGCATTTTCTCACCTCATAAATATTTCTTGTGAGGACTGATACATCTGTAAAGGGTGTAACATATCTCAGACACGGAACCAGTGCAAGTAAGGCAAGTACGCACACAGACAGACATCCTCTACATAGCAAGTGATGCATTGCATGTATTCACTAGAGACTGGTAACCTGGTTACCAGATTCAAATAGACACAGAAAATGTGAGATTTTTAGGGAACTAAAACAGGGAGAAGTCAACATTCAGTAGCATACTACTGAAGACATGATTCAAAATCAAGAAAGGAAGCAGGTTTGCACAAGTGCACAGGTAGAGGCAGGGAAGGACCAGCACTGGCTTGTATGCCTGGGGGTCAGAATGCCTTTGCCTGAAGGCTGGAAATCCCTTCATAGGCCCTTAACCTTATCACTTCACGTTTTGAGAGCTGGTTGCTCAGTGACCTTACAGACCATGGTTATTTTACACATTTCATGATAAAAATAAGCAACAAAAACTTCAGTTAGTTGGCCCAGGGGTAGGAAAAGGAAATTTCTTGAATGACTCCTTTCCCTGGTAAGTAGCTCTATACCTTTCCACACATCTCAAATCTGAAATCTAAGCTCGGGTAATTGCCTCAATACCTTCCATTCTCCATCAACACAAGTGCCAGCGTTCAGGTCATGGCCTCCTCTCTTCTTTTTCTTGTACAGAAGAAAAACCACACGTTTTAGATTTCAATTACGAGCTCTCATGCTTGACCCTGATGGCTTTGGAACATAAAATGATCGCTCTCGGTGTTTCATGTTGCTGCTTTTAGAGAGAGCAAGAGGGATTCAGTTGGTAGGAACATATGCTTGGAAAAAAGCTGAAGACAAAGCTGAAACCACCTCAAAAAACAGATGCCAATAGACGTGGTTAATGATCTAACTTTTAATACAGCGTATACTTCCTAGAAACGAAAATAGCAGCAGCAAAATAGGCAACATGAATGTAGCCTGGTGTGCAACAATTTTTAAAAATGAGATAGGAAAGATAGGAGAAAGAAACACTGGCGTTATTACATAAACTGCTACTATGTGTCAAGTACCTCAATATCAATCTTAAAAATTATTTTTTTTTTCTCTAACTTCTTTAGGAAAATTTTTGTAGCTTGGGCGAAATTTAAGCCTATGCCACTTTGAGCACTGAACGCATTAGCTGTTCACAGCAAAAGACTTTGTACCACTCCCTTAAAAATTAAAATGGAAATTCTGTCCAAAAGGGTTTTTTCAGAAGTCCTCAATACTTCCCCCATATTTACAGTCTCATTAACATTATGCATGAAACTCAGATACAGTTATATTCATGACTATTATTTACTGTAAAAAAGTAATAAAGAGAAGGATTGGTCCATACACCATCTCAAGGGCCCTCCCCACTGATCTTCATACCTGTCTTAGTGCCAGTACAATTGCCCTGCAGTTGGCATTGAAGTTTGGTATTGTGTGCTTCTCACTTTGTTTTGTTGCTTTTAAGATTGCTATAGCTGTTTGGGGTCTTCTGTGTTTCCATATACATTTTAACATAGGTTTTGCTAGATCTGAGAAGAGTGTCGTAGGTATTTTGATTGAGATCACATTGAATCTGTATATTGCTTTTGGTGGCATGAACATTTTATTATTCATTCTAATCCATGAAAATGGAATCTTTTTTTCTATTTTTTCAGCATCTCTTTTTATTTCTTTAGTATTTTGTAATCTTCATTGTAGAGATTCCTCACATCCTTGGTTGAATTTATTCCAAATTTTTTGCAGCTGTTGTGAATAAGTCATCTAAAACATTAGAAATACATTTTAATGACTTCATTGCCATATCTCTTATCACAGAACTACTTTTAAAATGTTTTGAATGACTAGTTTGTTTTGATTGGGCAGCATCAACAACACTATTCCTAAATATACATTACTAATTATTGGGGTAATCCCAGGACCACTTTTTGGTCATTCTATTTCATCTGCCATTCTCTTCACATTGGTATCTTGACTCACTGAAAAATCTGTAAGCACAACTCATCAATTTAGGTAGAGGGGACAAGTAAAGCTTGAATGATAAACTCATAGAAAAGGTTAGTCTGTCTTACAGCTGAAACATAGGTGGAAGAGATAGTGGTGAGCAGAAGTGTCCACCAGAATCTGGACTATGAAAGAATAAAGAATTGTGATTGTTTTACTTATTGCATTTTTGCTTTAAAAAAAGAAAATGGACCATTACCCATTTTTAACATGCCTTTACATTGTTGCATAACTCAAGAGTTATCAGGACCCAATCTGAATAATAAAAATGAAGTAGCATTTAAATGCAGCAATATTGGGCTAGGTTGTAATGAGTAAGCTTCAGGGAATAACATCAATTTGTATGTAAAGCACTGTGCTCAGTACGTGGAGGGCCTAAAATGCCTGGCCTTAAATAGTTCTGATCAAGACCTGCTGGAGTGGGCCAATGTTTGAAGAGGGTTGTCAATATAGCACATTTCTGATTGAACTGTTAATCAGTGCATTTCCCTATAAAATTAAGACAAAATTTGGAAGAATTATGATCAGAAAAAAAAAATTCAGTAACAGAAAGCCATGGTATTCCTTCTTCAATCTCAAAAATGGATTTGGAGTAATTGCATTATGACATCTACAACCAAATTTTACAACAGAAAGATATTAGTGAAAGAACTGGTAGAATTTGAATAAAGCCTCAAGTTTGGTAAATATTTATCAATGTCTTTGTTTTCACAAAGGTACCTAGTAATGTTACTTTTAGGAGGAAATGAATTTAGAATTCACGGGAATTGTGTCTACCACGAGCTAGTTTCCCGTCTGTCTTAGATTATTCAAAATTGTAGAGGGTTTATTGAAAAGACGATTAGATATGAAGGGCTGGATTGCCTTTTCCCAGAAAACAACACTGCAGAAGATCTCCTGCTTCCCCAAAAAGTCCCACTAACCCCTCTAAGCTGTGATACTCAAGCCCAGACTACCAGCAGTCTATCTAAAAACACTCTTTTCCATGGTAAGCCCACGGTGTTCCTAGCTCCTTAAAAATGTGCAGAAGGATGGGTATCAGTTCTAATCCTGGCAGCCCCACTTCCCATCCAGCTCCCTGCCTATGGCCTGGGAAAGCAATCGAGGATGGCCCAAAGCCTTGAGCCCCTGCACCCGCGTGGGAGGTCTAAAGGAAGTTCCTGGCTCCTAGCTTCAGATCAGCATAGTTCCGGCCATTGTGGTCACTTGGGGAGTGACCCATCAGATGGAAGATTTTCTTCTCTGTATATCTGACTTTGTAATAAAAATAAACAAATCCTTTTAAAAAAAAATGTGCAGAGGTGGTAGGATTCGTCAAGATGTGTCTTGCTGTGTCAGGCAATACCACTGTTGGAACTTAAGAGACCTGTGAATTCTCTGGCCATTCTTCCTATAAATTCCACTATGCACCATGTTTACACAAGCTCACTTCATAATAATACTATGGAAATGACATCAAACTTTACTTTTTTACAAAAAAAGCAGTACCACCTTATTTACTTATTTTTCTGTCATTTAAAAACTCGAATGATACAGCATCAGGTGAACTCTGGATCCAGTAGCCCTTGTAGAAAGATTACTTCAGAATTCGGCATGAACTGTGCAGCTGTTTTCATGAACACTGGTCATCTTTACCCAGAGCATCCTGCTTTCATTAGATTTGCCACCAGCAGTCTTCTTTGTTGGGTACACATAAACATCTCTTCCCCAACTTCAGTTCAACCTCAGGCCTAAATGCCTTGAATTCTAAGTGGACTTAAGAGCTTTCTTTGGTTCTTGTGAAGGTCTTGCTCTGTAGCCAGCAAATATGGCCTTGCACCACAGCATCTCAGGTTTATTTGCTTGTGAAATCCCAATCTCATCAGGTATTCACAGGCTCCAAATGGTAGAAAGAAGAGATCCATTTCTATTTCCATTTTAGATATAGGATTTCCTTATTCTTTCTTTTTTCTTTTTGACAGAGAAGCAGAGGCAGTTAGAGAGATTTCACAGAATCCCCAATCAGCCAGGGTTGATCCAATCTGAAGCCAGTAGTCTGGGATGCACTTTTGGTCTCCTATGTTGACAACAAAGCTATAATTACTTCATATACTGAGACAGAGCGTCCAAAGCCCCAGCTCCATGCAGTCCAAGGGGAACGTTCTTCCCTCTCTGGTGGTCGCAGATCCCACCGGGGTCCCTCCAGGAACCCTTTCAGGAAGGCAAGAGAGTGATCAGCTTCGAAGATTTCCATACTGACTTTCCAGAGCTAATGGGTTCGTTAGGCTAACTGTGTCTTCTGATTGCTTGTGAGTTTTATTTTCATTCTGCTTTCTGCTTGGTCCTCCCTGCAACATTGTCTATTGACCCCTGCTCAGCTCTTTGCTGGCCTGCTTCTGAGCTCTTGTGAACTGTTCCCCCATCTGCTCTTGTTAAGACCAATAAATGATAACACTGTTTAAAAAAAAAAAGCTAAAACTGCTTGAGTTATCATCTGCTGCATCGGGGATGCACACTAACGGGACGTGGGAATTAGGAACAGAGCACATGCTAGAATTCAGGCACTTAACATGGGTGTAGGCACCCCGAGTGTAGCTTAAACCGATTTGACACATGCCTGCCCCATAAACATTATTTTTGAATTTTCCTTTTTTGATCGTTTCCATGAGTTCTTGTTAGTAAAAAATAATAAAATACAGGACTGACTAGCCTACCTTTTGAAAGTTGAGAATTAAAGAACCTGGTGAGTAGAGTGGACAAGGAACTGAATGAAACATATTTGAATGTGAATAATCCATATATTTATATCTGCATAAGTATAGAGCACTTTGTGTTTCAATTGCAAAAGTAATGTTTATATTTTTTTTGCAATTTTGATTCATGCAGAATATGTGCAATAAGTGTTTCATTACAAACATTTGGACGTGCTTATTCAAAAAAACCTTAACTTCTATGAAGCACAAATTTAAACTCTGTTCCCCCTAATTCTGCAGATCCAGATATACTTTTATGTAAGTTACCTTAAAATTGTAGTTAGAAAAGAGCCATTAAAATCCATTCATAAACTTGGAACTAAGGATGAAGTCACTTTAAATATAGAAGAATAATCAAACCTGGAAAGCAGCTTTGCAAAGCTTTCACTTTCCACAGACATTAGTCAGTATAGATAATAAGGAACAGAGCTTGCCTTGACAATTTCAAAAGCAGCTGGAGGTTTTTGCACATCAGTATAGACAAGCCTATGCAAGACCTTCTCACATTGTGAACAGGTTTTAAAATAATGTGTGAAAATTCTGAGATCGTAATACACTTAGTACTCTCACATGACAAATAAAAGAAGAAAAATCAATTCCCACCCTAAGAATGAAAGAGTAGTCCTGCAGGGGTAACATCCAGTTTGAATGCACAATTTCCAATTTGGGCGATAGACTTTGGGCAAGAACAAATGTATATCCTTTGTGAAAATACAGCACCTACAGTTTCTTCAAATAGTTTCAAAGGCACAAATAAGCAAATGACTTTGGAAGAAGAAAAAAGAAAAAACAAAAGGCAGTTATAAAGTCAAAGCTCCTTACAGAGGTTGTTGGTTTTTTTAAAGAATTCTTGTCCTTAGGGTTTTGCATAGCCTGTGTCATCATTACTTTTCTCCTTGTTCTCCAACCACATCAGGCAGTCTTCTCACTTTCCTTGGACTGTAAGTAGCAGTGAAAGTATTTTCAGCCCATCTCTGACAATTTCAAAAGAAAAAAAATATTCTCTTCCAGCATTAAAAGGAAAATCCCATTATCCCATTATGGTCTTGTTATCCTCCTGGTTACAAGAAAAACTAGCTCAAGAAGATATAGTAAGCCACTCTGAGCACATAAAAGTACACAGAAGGTGATAGACTGCAGAGGAAGGTGGGATTAGGAAGGAAACTTACTCGTGGTGGAGCAGTAATTCAAATAACAAATCTTCAAAAAAGAAACCTATTATACAAAACTTGATAAAAGCTATTTATCACTCAAGAAATGGCTAAAGGGCTTTGGCAGCTTGGAAAACCTGTGTGTGGGGCTGGGGTAGGGAGGAAATGGAAAGCTCCCAAAGGTGACAGAACTGAAGTAAGGGGTAGTATCATCCTGAAGATGAAGGGACTCAAGCCACGGGCTCGCTCCTCAGCTAGATGTGGGAGGCAGACCTAAAGCAGGAGAGCACACAATTTAAGAACGGAAAAAAGATTCCAAACACAGCTGAGATCGTGGAATATCTGACTTTTTATATGCAGGTTAGAAACCAAAAATAGCATAGTAAAAAACTGAGATAGAAAGCACCATCCAGCCCGGCACAGTAACCTAGCGGCTGAAGTCCTCACCTCGCACGTCCGGGATTCCATATGGGCACCGGTTCTAATCCCAGCAGCCCAGCTTCCCATCCAGTTCCCTGCTTGTGGCCTGAAAAAGCAGCGGAGGATGGCCCAAATCCTTGGGACCCTGTACACGTGTGGAGACCTAGAAGAAGCTCCAGGCTCTTGGCTTCAGATCAGCTCAGCTGTGGCCATTGTGGCCACTTGGGGAATGAGCCATTGAATGGAAGATCTTCCTCTCTGTCTCTCCTCTCTCTATATCTGGCTTTCCAATAAGAAATAAAATTTTAAAAGGAGAAAAAAGAAAAGGAAAGAAAATAGGAAGGGAAAGAAAAGAAAAGAAACAACACCACACACTGAAGGTATAAGAAGCCTTGTGCTTTGGGGGAAAAAAAAAAGGCAGTCTAATAACCACAGATATTCTGCGCACATTACAACTGACACAAGAGTCAGTTGTGCAAGTAGCTGAAACTATCCTCAATGTCTACATACCCATATCACTAGAGTTTCAAAATATGTAAAAACAGAACAGAAGAAAAGCAGAAGAGATGCCTAATTATTATAGTTGAAGATTTTAGGACTTCTTTCTCAGCAATGGATAAATCAGTTTGACAGAAAATCAGTAAGAACATAGAAGCCCTGAACAACATTAACAACTAACTTGGTGTAACTGACATTTATACAACACTCCCAACAACAGCAGAAAATACATTTTCAAGCCCACACAAAGCATTCATCAAAATAGGCTATATTCTAGTCTTGAAAATGGACCTTAGTATATTTAACATATTAAAAATTTTAAATAATTTCTGACTATACTAAGCAGCACTTAAGATGCTTAAAATTTTCTTACCTATTTGAAAATCAAACAGCATACTTCCCAACAATCATTAGTTCAGTCACAAAAGAAAATAGAAAATATTTTTAATTGAATGGAGAAAGCAAATCAAACCAAAAATGAAGATGAGAATGCAAACCCTGGTTTTCAGCTGCGGTAAGAGCAGGACTTCCAGGTAAACTTATAGTACTATTTCTGTAAGAAAAGAGGACAGCATCAGAAGCAAGGGCCTTCCTCCAGCTCATCCACATGGGTACCAGTGTCCAAGCAGGGGGGCAGTCGTGCTGTTCCTCATTTATAGTGGGATGGGAAGTAGAGCTGCCAAGAATTGAACCCAGACCCAAAGGGGTTGCTTGGATTGCATGTGGCAGCTTTCCCTATTATTCTATAATGCCATCTGCAAAACTTAGAAAAATTTTAAAAGTAGATGAAAAGAAATGGTAGGTAGCACAGAAATCTATTAAATTGGAAAGAAAAAAAACTATAAAATCCAAAATCTGATTTTTGAAAAATAACATTGCTAAACTTCTAGTGAGACTGTTCAAGAAATTACAATAAAAAGTACATTATGAATAAAATGTTATTAAATACTACTATTAATATTAAAAAGGATAATAAGGAAATACTATAAATGACTTTCTGTGCATAAATTTAACATCTTAGATGAAATGTGCTTATTTCTTGAAAGACACAAACTATAAATGTCATTCAAGGAAATATATATGAGTGATTCTGCATGTATCAAAGTAATTGAATTCTCACTTTAAAATTTTAGAGCACAAACTCCAAGTCAAAAGGTAAGGTGTGATAGGATATAACAAGTGTTTAAACAAACTGAGGAAAATAATCATACTAACCATTCCAAAAAGTATGGAAATAGAGAACATTCCTCACTCAGGTTGTGAGTCCAAGAAAACTTGCTGATAATGTTATCACAGGATTAGAACATTGTCCCTCATGAAAAGAGATGAAAAGTGCTCACAAAGAAATTTGCAAATCAAATTTAACAATGTATGAATAGAGTAATATATTATGGCCAACGGGTATTTGTAACAGGAATAGAAACCTAGTTTCAATGTTTGAATTCAATTAATATAATAATTTACCACTTAAATAGGGCTATAAGCAATTATGTTTAACCCCACTAGTTAGCTTTTAAAAAAGAAATCAGGGCCAATTGTACTGCCTTATTATAGAGATTTCAAGTATATAATTTATAGGAAGTGCCAGTACACTTTGTATTGCTTACTTAATATTCTATTGGCTTTTGAGGATAAATGATTACACTTGCCTCTTAGAGTCTACCCATACCTATTCTCACATTCCTTAATAGTTTCCTGTTACTTCTGGTCTGTCTTACTCTCTGCACTGCCCTTTCTAATCTGGCCTGTTAAGCATGTTTAGAAGCCCCAGCGAAGATCCTTGAACAATCTTCAGATTAGCTATAAGAGCATCTCTTCAGCATCCAAGTGAATGAAGGTACTTCAGAGCCAGCATTCACTGTTCATGCTTTTCCTCCCAGGAACAAACAAGGAGACACCTGAGACTGTCTAATGATGAGGATTATGTTGTGATGCCATTATGCTAAGTCTTTATCTTGTGTGCTCCAGTTGCATTGAGCACCACCTTGACTCCTGGCACCACCTGCAGGAGCCAAGGTGGTAATACAGCGCATGGTGTTGATCAAGTGCCACAACCATCCCAACCATGCCTTACAATTCCAGAAATGGAACATTTCCCTAGTTCATTAAGTGTTATGCTTTCCTCACTTTCATTGTCTAATGATATTCTTTTTGTAATTTTAAAATTTATTTGTTTTCAATTTATTGAGAGGTAGAGACAAAGACAGATGTAAAGATATTCTATGGTTGGTTCACTTTCCAAATGCCCACATCAGGAGAGGCTGGGCAAGGCTGAAGCCAGGAGCCCATGTGGATATCAGGGAATCGAACACTTGAGGTGACATCACTGCCTCAAAGAAAGCAGCAAGTTGGATGGGAAGTGAAGCGGCCAGGACTCGAACCCTGGCTTTCAAATAAATGATGTGGGTGTCCAAAGGGTCATCCTACCCACTGAGCCTAATACTCACCCCTGTTCAAAATAAATGAAATATTCAGAAATTTTATTTTCAAAACAACCTTTTTTACATCAGCTTTAACAGAAATGTTTTAAAACATCATGTTTTAGGATGCTTGATCAATAAGTGTTTCAAAATTACCTGTGAAAAATACTCATAGTGGGAAAAATGTGTATTCATCTCAGACATGAACCAGTAACTGAAATAGTCTTTATTGGGTGTAATCATCTCTTCCAATATACACATATTTTCCCATAGATTTTTTTTTACTTCTCCTCTGAAATTTTTCCCATCATTACCCGTCCTTCAACTCCATCCTGCTATTCATTATTGAAGCCTACTGGGGGTTTCCTCCTATAAAACACTTGTTCTTTAAAATTCCATGTCAATGAATGTCTGTATTCCCACTTCACACCGCATTCCATGGGAACAGAAAGTAAATATTTTTATCTTTATTTTTTATTATGTAGCATAATATCTGTTACATAGAAGGAAATCTGTAACAGTACTTGAGTGGGTAAAAACGTGAATATACTATGCCACCAAAAAATTGCCTACAAATTATGGAGAAGTAAAAATGTCCAGTAATATAAAGGTGTCGTTCATTTCCCTGGAAAAAGCAGCATTTTTTATAAGAAATGTTATCTTAAACTACTACTCTAAGGGTTAAGAGTCAGTTCTTAAAGGGCCCCTTCAGAGACCTGTATTCCATATCAGCATGCCTAATTCAACTTTGACTAAGCTGCTTTCAATCCAGCTTACCGTTGAAATGTACCCTGCGGGCCTGGCGCGATGGCAGAGTGGTTAAGGTCCTTGCTTTGCACGCCCGGGATCCCATATGGGCGCCGGTTCTATCCTGGCAGCCCCGCTTCCCTTCCAGCTCCCTGCCTGTGGCCTGGGAAAGCAGTCGAGGACGGCCCAAAGCTTTGTGAACCTGCACCCGCGTGGGAGACCCGGAAGAGGCTCCTGGCTTCGGATCGGCATAGCATCGGCCCGTTGCGCTCACTTGGGGGAGTGAATCATCGGACGGAAGATCTTCCTCTCTGTCTCTCCTCTCTGTATATCCGCCTTTCCAATAAAAAAATAATAATAATAAATCTTAAAAAAAAAAAAAAAAAAAGAAATGCACCCTGGAAGGGAGAGGTAAACATACAGGTACTTGAATTCCTGACAAGCAGACTGAGCACCGGCTCTTGGCTTAGCCCAGACTTCGCTTTCCCAAGCATTTGGGGAGTGAACCAGAGGATATGAGATCTCTGTTTCACTGTCTCCTGCCTTTAAAATAGAACTTTTTCTAAAAAAACTTTGATGATATGTTTCTTAACACCAAAATCTATGATACATTGTAACTTATACTTTGATTCTGTTTTTACTCAATAAAACATAAATATATAGAGAGAGAGATGCACATCTCTACTTCATATTTTAAATAATAAAATTTAAGCAAAAATTTGAAGTCAACAATATGAAAGAAAGCTAAAAATCCTTTAGGATTTTATTTCTGTTTTATTAACTGTTAGGGTGGCAAAAATTCCAGCACCACAAATAATGTATTATAACAACAGAATAAAATGTCAAATTTAGCCTCATTAAGATATGTATTTGGCCTTTTTAAATATTTATTAAATAAAAAAGAAAAATGTAACTTGCAACTTCAGTTTAAAATTTTTTGAAAGAAATTGGATACTATATTTCCTTGGTAGTCATATTTGCTTCTTCTCCCATTTTGTCTTCTTTAAAATTTTATTTTTCTTACTATACTCAGGTTCTCTCTTTTTAAAAATTGGTTTTGTTGACAATGCCTTGAATAAAATAAAATAAAAATTCTGGGAAAAAATGAATAAAATTTTTATTTCTTATGTGCACGATTTGTTCAGCAGACGTGCACAGCCCTTCTGCTTTATGTTTTTACCTCTTTCACCCTGAGCTTAAGTTTGGTTTCTATTGATGTGCTCACTAACGCTGTGTTCTCGTCATATCAAGCTTTTTGTTTAATCTATTGATGATTTCAATTTCAGTTATTGTGCTTTTCAATCTAACATTTCCCTTTAATGCTTTTTGATGTCTTTCCAGTTCTTCCTCTATCTCTTCATCTATGTGGTCCACATTTCTCCTTATTTGAGTGTCATGTCATTTGTACTTATTTCAAAGTTTTTTCTTTCATAACTCTAATATCTTTTCCTAATTCTAATATATGATATCCAAACTCTGTATGTTTCTGTATGTGTGAATATTCAATTGCAGACTTTGATCCTGTCTTTGGGTATTTTAATGATAACCAAAGTATTGTCTAATAGTATTGTATTGAGTGCCAGGTTATTTTCCATAAAAAGAGGGTTCCTGTGTGTTATTTTCCTTCTGCAAGGTTTGCGGTTTTCTCTGCTAGAGACTACAGAACTGGGCCGGAATTCTGTAAAGGTTGCATTTAGTTCCCCCCAGCTCCCTGCTCCTGTGATGTGGATCTCTGGTGTTGTAAACTTGAGATTGGTGCCTTTACCAAAGCCCTTTCACCGGGTAGATCCCAACCATTCATCTTTCTGCGCCAGTACCTTGAGGTAACTAAAGCACCTTGCTTTGCTCTTCAAAGGCTTTCTGGTAGGCGTTGTAGCCCTTAAGCTCTGTAGTTTTAGAGTTCAAGGAATAAATACCTTGAGTGGAAATGAGCCTCTGTTGTACACACCTCCCTTTTCTCTGTGACCTTGGCTTTCAGAGCCTCCAGTTGTGTCTCTCCAGACCCAAAGGCTTCCCCACATCTGTCCTTTCTGCCTAAGAAAAACCTCTTGCCCTCTACTCACAATCAGCGAGCACCCTCCCAGCCACCCTCCAACAAATCTGAGTCAGCTCCCCACTCGGCAGTTTCCTGTTGCCAATGGTCTCAACCCCTGGAGACATGGTTACTTTAATAACTCTCTAATATTTTTAACAGAGTTTTTAATGAACTTTTTTCATTATCATCAGTGATAGCAATGATCTATGACAAATTACTCCTACCAAAAACAAATTTTTGTGAATGTTTTCTACTATAGCTTTAAGTTGTTACAAAGACAAAAAAAAAACCTGTATTTTTTTTTCATTTTAAAAAATAGTTAATGAGTTGTAATTTATTGAAAAATAAGATGTAAAAAAGATATCTATGACATAAGTCGTTATTTAGATGTCCTTTTTATTATAAATAGTTAATAAGTGTGTGGTATATTTATTGACGCTGCCTGCAGTTGTTAAGAGTTACTTAAAAACTGCACAAATTCATGTAGTCCATTTCCTCTCTTCTTGAAAAGTGTGACATTCCTTAATTTTATGCATTTTGGAAAAATTCCAGAAGAGTCATTTATATTACATTTTTCTTGGCTTGCTTTCAGCTCCCTCTAATTTTGAGATTCTTTATTCATTGATTTTATTATAACTGTGATTTAGTTAGAACGAGAATGGTTTTCACTGAAATTGCATCAATGTCCTTTTGTCATTTTTAAGAATAAAAGAATAATTGATTATTGAAGCAATAAAATAATGAAATAGGATATACTATTGTGAATTCATAAAAATAATTAGGTATTGCTTCAGGTACTTATTACATTAGCAGCTACTTATTTTGAAGAGCATGATAGGATGTGTACATGGTTTATGCTGTGCAGTAAGCACAAGTGCAGTCTATTTGAATTCTCCTGTAGCAATTTAATGTAGAAACTGAGCTTGAATGGGACTTTATAAATAATAATGTTACCTTCTTTTTAGCTTTGGCTCACAAAAAAATGATATTTTTGCTTATAATCATTTGCAAACCAACAATAATTTAAATATTAAAAATTGGCTTACTGACAGTTAAAAATTAACTACAAACTTTATGTTCTTCACAGCATAATTAAACTGATTTTCTGAAAAGATCGTGAGGATCTGTGTGATCACATGGAAGTTTATTTTCTTCATTGCTCATTTAATATGCATAAGTTTAGAGACATGTCAGGAAAATTCCCACCAAGGAAATAAAGTAAGAGCTCTTAATTTCCACTTATAGAACCAGAAATACCAGCAGAAACTGACTTTTACTAATTTTGCACCATTCAAGAGCATTCCAGTTCCTGAGATCACCCACCACAAGCTGAATTTTTCTTTTGTTTGTTGGAGCAGTACTAGCTAAAAATCCATGCTGAATTGGATAAATTCATGACAAGTGTTTTCTCAAATTATTGCGTGAAATCAAATTCTTTTTCAAATAATATTTCTTCCATGTTTTTCATTTACCCACATCTTCAGGAAGATGAGTGAAACATGCTTTTCTACAAGGCTAGGGGAAGACTTACATGTGTCTGGTGCTTACACTCTGCTTGCTGCAGACAGCATGGTTTTTTAGGAATTAAACCAAAGATTGTCAGGGCAAAAGAGAACTTCCAGTCATCCACTAAAGTCACACACTGGATGGTGAAATCACACAAGCCAGTGTATGATCAACAGATTGGATGGCTGTTGAAATTCACATATCTCAAAGCAGTTTAGGATATCGTTAGAGTATAGATCAAAAATTGGGTGTAGGGGGTTGGGCAGGGCAGGGAGGGGGTGAGTTTACTTATTGGCTCCCATTAGGACCCCTCTAACAATACAAAGGTAAGTTTCTTCTAGATTATGTCTTTTACATATTTGAAGACCTTTATGCTGTTGGGTTCAGCTTTCTCTTTCTGCTAGTCCCCAGTTGACACAGTCTTAAATTTTTCCCAGATAATTCCTATATTAGGATCAGGTATATATCAAAATAATTTCCCCAATGTATCCACTAGAAAGAAGTTTGATGAACCCTTTATCAAGGAAAATGAGTCCCAATAAGTCACCAGTGATTTTCAATAATTCCTATTTTCAACAATACCAGAAAGAACCATTGTGTGCAAGACTTTTTGAAAAGTGCCAAGAATTCTGGAATAACCAAAAAAATTACTTCTGATAAATAAACAAATGAAGAATATGTTGTATTAAGTATTACATAGGTCTTCAAAAAACTTAATAATGTGAAGGTCAGTTCAAAAAACTCTTAATACTTTTCAAAAAGATAGAGTCCCAATGAAACTATTAAATATATCTTGACAACAGGATACTATACTATCTGCCGTTGTCCATACCTACAATGTCTGGATACACTTATACAGAAGAACGATGGACTTCTGACTATTTTTGAAGAACCATACTGTTGTGATGATATAGAGGAAATCAGTGGGAGGAGGGCAGAGGAGAAATCCCAGAGCCTGGGGAATTGTATCATAAAAGAAAATGAATGAGTGAATCAATCGATCGATCGGTCGATCAATCAATAAAATTCTAGAATATCTGACTCCTTACCTAATGGTCTGTATGATTTTTTTTTTTGGCTTGGTTTTTAAAAATTTATTTGCTTATGTAAAGTGGACAAATTCCACTTGTATTACAGTACAGATTTGGGAACTTACTGCTAATTTCCACCCTAACTCTCCTTATGCCCCACTACCCTCCTCCTTGTCCATTTTTTATAATAGCATGCTTTCATTTGATTTTCATGTTTATGTTTTAGAACTCGGAAATGTTGCCATGGCACAGCTCAGGAAAAGAAGTGCCACGGTGATTTTCATCTGCTGGTAAGCAATTTATAGAGTAACACAGCATTGAGGTATCTTTGAAAGACACCAGAATACTCTGAATTACACCGAAGTTGGAAGATAGTGCTCATTACTTCCCAGTAATTTCAATTCCTGCGACTACGACCTGTGCTTTGCTGTCTGTGGCATAAAAAAGTTCAAGAAAAAATATTCTACACAAATTACCTAATGAAGTTTGTAAGTTGTAAATTACAATTTTTATAATATAATTAAATACTTATAATTTAATTATAAGGTAGCCGGTACAAGCTTAAAAATAATGTGGCTAGCAGGGTTTTTTTTAAAAAAAATAATGCTTCATCTCTTAAAAAAAATAATACCAATATTCAGAACTATTGATTGTTCTGGATCAACTATTCATTGTTAATCATTCAGAATATTTTTAGAATCTATTTTCAGATTCTAAACATAGTAAATATGACAAAAGACTTTTTTAGAGTGATGGAAACAAAGCTAAGGTTCTTAAGCCTTTGTTACTTTACTCAGCATTCTTGCTGTAGTATTTTCCTTTCTGTAGTATATTAGTAAAAACTGAAATTAGTATGGATTATTTCTTGTTGAGGAAAATATGTCGATAGTTGGTACTTTCTCTTAGGGTGATTTAGAGTTTTGAAAGCAACATTTTGTCAACTATCATGTTGGGCTAAATAACTCCTTGAGAAGCATTGTGCCAAGCAGTTAATATAGAGAATTTAATTTGCTTCTTCTGAGTTTTGCCATTGAGCCTTCTGTAAGAAAAGCACTCCCTAAAAACAGTTTATTGGCTCTTATTAAGAACGCATCCAGTAGTGTTCTCGCAGGCTTTGGATGCCTGCTGGCTTAATTTTAAGCTTCTCCATTCTTGATAAAAATGCTGAATTGAATTTAAAAGTCTATTCCTAAAGAATTACCCCTTAGTGTGCATACCACTCACACTTTGGCAAAAAAGATTAAAATACTATTTACTGCACATAGCAGACATTGTTTTTTAAAAAATGAATGGAAAATGAGTCTATAGTAATCATTTTAAAATGAATGGTTGCTTCAAGCTTTTTGTTTTGTTTCCTGAAGTATTTCTACTCAACATAAAAGTTATAGGTGGAGCCAGAGAATTTAAGAAGATATCTGTTTTTTATTTTTAGTTTGCATTTTTGAATTTTATGGTACAATTCTGTAGAGTCTGGGATTCCCCTCAGACACACAATTCCCACCCCCTGACCCTTGACTAATTTTCTCCATGTTGCTACCATAGTATAGTCCTTCATAAGCAGTCATGATTCCATCAGTCTGTTATTTAAGTAGACCCAACACTGCTGGTATAGACAGACAGTCCAGCATCCCATTGTCTACACAGGCCCAACAATTTCATTAGGAGTCCATTTTTCATTTGGAAGCAGGGATACATATTTCATTGTATCTCTACATCTGGATATGGTAGTATCTTTTACTCAAAAAAAAAGGAAAAAAAATAACTGTTAAAATTCAGCAAACAGATTCACAGCCTTTATTTTCAGAGGTTGGAAACATTATAGTTACTTATTTATAACCAAATTGTATATGGTAACTTTGGGGTTTTCTCGCTCACTCACTTTTCTTAGGCATAGTGGGCACATTTTGTTTTCTTCTTCTTTCTTCTTTTTGTTTTAGCTATTTCTGTGACAGGCAGCTTGATACAGAGCAAGGATCTTTCATGTGCTGATTTGCTCCCCAAATGGCCATGATAGCTGGGGCTAATCCAGGTGGAATCCAGGAACCTGGAACTCCATTCTGATCTTCCATCTAAGTGGCAGGTGCCCCAGCACTTGGGCCATCTTTTATTACTTTCCCAGACATCTTAGCAGGGGGACGGATGGGGTAGTGAGTAGTTAGGAGTCAACCTAGTGCTCCGATACAGGGTGCCAGGTCATAATGCCAGCCCCAGTCAGCTTTTTCTTCTCAATTCTTCAAACCAATTCTACTAATGAGAATGGCTGGCATTGCTGCCTTTAGTGTTCTTGTTATTCAGAAACTATTCAATAGCATAAAGACTGAATATATCCTTCCCACATTAGAAGCAAGAAATTTTGCATGCCAAATTAGCAGGTGGCTTTATTATTTTTTTTTGTTTACTTGAGAGGTAGTGAAGAGAGCTCTCATCTACTGAGTCATTAATACTCCTACAGCTGGGACTGGGCCAAGCAAATTCAAGAACGACAAACTTGAATCAGGTCTCCCATATGAATCTTGGGGAACCAATCCCTTGGGCCATCACCACTCCTGCCTGGGTGAATGTCAGCAAGACAATGGAGTCAGGATCAAGAGTGAGGTATGAAACTCAGGTACTCAGGTATGGTGGGGTGTGGACTAGCATCTAAACCTCCAGCTCAAAAACCTTTCCCCAGCCAAATTATTATTTGATTAATCTTGGAATAATAGTATGGCCTATGTGTTAGGCACCATAGTGAACTATGGAAATATAAGAAGTAAAAAGCCAAGTGCAACGAATTGTATGTATAAAAAGTATTTATTCAATGAATTGACACTTGAAATCATAATCACTAATACACTATAATCCAGAAACTCAGCTTAGGAAAATCATATTAGACTTGGAAAAGAAAATGATTAAGGTCAGGTGAACTGTGGATGTGTATAGCAATGGAAAGTTCTCCCAATGTCAAAAACAGTATGGACATGAGTGCATGTATGTAAGAAAAAAGAAATTATAGAAATGGCGATGCAAACATTTTCTAAATATAATGTGTTTTACTAATTGCAGTATTCAGTTAGTATGATTACTGTGACCTTTGTTGGTGTATGAAATAAAATTTCTATCGAATTATTCTCTGCGATGTGAAGAATAAACAGTAGTGAGGATGAAATGAGAAAGGAAGAACAATGAGGAGACTAGGAGCATGCAGTAATGATAGTCACTAACAGGATACTAATGATGATGACCACTGGAAAAAGTCAGATGTGGGATATAATTTGAGCAGAGAAGTAACAGGATTTACTGGCCAACTAAGGGGTTTGTGAAGGAAAATGGTAAGAAAAGCAGCACTCACAGATGTTGTTCCCACGCAGCTGGAACAAGTAGCGATGAGAGATTCTGATGGAGTTGAAGGCATAGACAAGTTTCTCATAGTCATCTAAGAGTTCAAGAGAGCAGCTGGAAGAACTTGTTCAAGGAGTGTCATCCAATTTAAAATGCCACATGGGCATTGGGTTTTGTACAGAAACAGAGGAGTCTTGAACTTTTGATAGTGAGTGAATCAACTGTTAGCAAGTTAAGCTTGATAGATTTTTAGGAAAAAAAAATCACCATTTGTTGGTGGTTGTGTCTTTCTCCAGAATAATGTGTTATACTTGGCAAAGTGGTAGAGGGTAGATGGAGCGGAAGCCTGGAAATGCTCTGTTCTAGAGATCGGTCCAGAAGTGAGCCTGATGATTGGCAGACAGCTCCTAGTGGCATCACCTCAGCAATCCATTGTGTGTTCACTCCAAGGCTCAGTTCTTCCAGGGGTACTCCCAACCAAGCTAAACATAGGGGATCACGTTCTTTCTAGTCCTGGAGCCAAAATCCTCTTGGTTCTGGAACTCTCTGTTGGTCTGACCAAGATTAGGGCTGACCGATAGTTTGAAGCTCTTATTTCAAAATCCTTGTTATTTCCCCTCTGTTTACAAATATCAAGCGTGTTTCTAGGTCTGCAGGTCTTCTCACCTGTGTGTTCCTCCATTCTCTATTACCATTTAAAAGCATTTTCCATAATAAATCTCTTAAACTTCTCTGTCCCCATAGCTGATCCAGGAGGACATGAACTAACAAATTTGGAAGAAATGTAATAGTTTTGCAGCTGTTGTTTAGAATGTGGTGGATTTTATTGAGTATTTGCAGAACTCCAAGGGCTTCTTTTGGGTCTCACAGACATGTTATGATCAAGGATGAATTTGTTTACCTGTTGTAGATGATGTTACTGTCAGGATAATACAAAAGCTTTCCTGTTACTATGTGCATTATTATGCCCCTGTGTGTCAAATAAGGAATGCTACAAAACAGGACTGGAGGAAGTCGGGGGAAATAAGTTGAGGGCTAATGCTGTATCGAGCATTGATCTGGAGGTTTTCCTATTCAATTGGGATACCTTTCCTGGTGTCATTGTTCACCGGTCACATTTTGAGACAAAATCAGGGTGAGCACGTGGCTTAAAATAATTAGTTTATATCCTGTCCTGCATATAAGCAGCAATATGCCTGAAAGTAAACATGCCCACAATCCCCCATCTAATAAAAATTCTCCTTGCTGTCTTGCTGACTGGCTTCTTCCTGCTTCTCCCAGCTGCATCTCAATTTTCTTCCTTGAATGAAGCTAACAAAGGGTCTCTTTCTTGCCATCGCTTGCTGTGAATGTCTTGAAAATGACAACACACCTCCAGGATACTGGAACACAAGAAAGCTGGTGCCTTCGTAAAAAAAAGAGCTTCTGGTGTTGTCCCTGCCTGACAGGGATTTCTGCTGCTTTCTCTATAGACAGCCTAGCCTGAGCCAAGACAAGGAAATACTGGTCCCCAACTAAGGAGAAAAAGCAATGTGGGCTTCAGGTGCTCTTGAGCAGTTGGGTCTCTTTAATTTTTGCAACCCCTTTGGGGAATGTCCTTTGTTTAATACCTCAAGCTCCCATATCCTTTATTTTTTCCCTTAAGTGAAAGAATTAGTAGTAAATCATGTGCTTGGATCATAAACACGTTTTAGAAGTTAACCAGCATACCTGGCCCCTGATAAATACAAACTAAATGTGTTTTTAAAAACTCAGCAGTTTGATGTTGCCTATAGAGATAGCTGGAGTACTGGGGGAGCAAGGGCTAAGGCAGTGCTTCACAGCAGGAGAACCCAGCAGGAAATCATCCTATTGGAGTATCCTGACTAAGCAAGCAACAAAATGTGAGAAGAGAGAGAGAGGAGAAGGAGAATTGCGTAGGAAACCAGCTCAGGCAAATCAGTATTGGCAAGGGCATAGTAGGTAAGGTTTAAAGAACGTATCCAATTCAAGAGTTATCTAATTAGACAATTACAGTTCTAAAAATTAACCATATCATACACTGAACAATTGTTCTTTAAATTTTTGCATATATGTTATTGAAAAGTGTCATGCACTCAATTGTGTGATTACTATGGCCTTCAGTCACATTGCAAACTGAACAACTATTAAGATCCTTTCACCTAGAATTGGCCACTCCTAGAAGGAGAGCACAAAAGGATAGCATATGAATGAAGCTTTCTCTGTCACTTTAAAGCAAAAGATTTTCAAATAGTAGAAATTATTTTAGAAGTTATGTAATACCAATACAAAAAATGTCATGATGACTATTTGCATTTAGCCACTAATTTGTATTACATGATGTTAAATGAGTCCTCCGGCTGCCTTCTAAAGTTCACTGGGTGGGAAATTGCTTTAGAAAGAGTGCTAGTTCTATCTATGTTAATAATAATAGACTGTTCCCATGATTATCAATTCTTGCTACCAACATGAAAGCCTCTGTAAGTAATTAGAAATTCCATAAAGAATTGGTGAAAGAGCTTTCCGGGGTGGAAAGTGCAATTTTTTTTTCCTCCCTGCCTTGGGGAAGAAAGGGAGTGAGTGCTTCTTCTCACACACTGGTACAGAAGTGTCCAGAGAAGTATCTGTGGAGTGATGAATAACTCTGCATACAGGAAGGCTGTACAATTGGGGTTTTATAAGAAGACAACTGAGGGCAAGGGAAGAGCACAAACAACCACTAGTTGAATTTTCTGTCCCTGTATGAGTGAGAGATTTTAAACAAAAAGGCTTAGCAGGTAATTCCATCCACATGTCATTCCTGAAGCAGACCAGCTGTGACATCTTTAAGAGTTGAACCAAAGACATCTCAAGTAAACAACTTTGAACATCGCTTTTATTAAATCCATAACATTACAGCATTGTGGTTTTAATTATTTTTGAGAAAAAACGTGTGCTCTCCAGACATTGTATTCTGCTTCTTGTAAGTTGATGTTCTTTTGAGTAATGGGAAGGCAACAGAACTGAATTGTGATTTTATCACAGAATATCAACAGGGGGTGGGGACTGTCACAAAACAAGTTCAGCTGTTGCTTAGAACACCTGCTTCCATATTAGAGTGTCCATTTAAGTTCTGGCTCCCCTGCTTCAGATCCAGCTTCCAGCTAATGACTTTGGAAAACCCAGACGATGGCCCAAGTACTTGGGCCCCTGTTGCCCACATGGGAGACACAGAAGGAGTTGGCTCTTGGCTTCAGCTGACCATTTGAGGAGTAAACAAGTGCATACTAAATCTGCGTGTGTATACATGCATGAAAATGAACATGAATGTGTTACACTCCCACTGTCACATTGCTTTATAAATATAGAATTTCAAGGAGCATTTATCACATGACAAGTGGGGTATCCTGACACTATATTTCCAAAATGTACTGCACAAAATATACTTCATCTAAGATACCCCACTTAAACCAAGAAGGCTTTGCAAACATATTTCAACGTAGAGATTCACAGTTAATTTAATGTGCTTAAAGTCTATGCTAATGTTTAAATTAACACATTTTGAAACTGCTTCCAATACCCAATGACAAGTTCTAATAAGCACCTACAGAGTAAACGTCGAGTAGAAGTATCTTTATCTTTGGGTTCTTTCTGAGCAAAGTGTATTTGGAAGCATTCCTTTTATTGTCTTTCTACCTATCGCGAGGATTGAAATTCATAGAATATGGGAAAGAAAAAAGAGGCTGAATGAAAAGGATAGTATGGAAACTGAACCAGAGGCTAGATGGAATGATGCTGCAAGGCACGTGGAAGACAAGGAATGCTATTTTCTGAAGACCAAAATCCTGCTCAAGACATAAAACTGAAAAAAAGTCATCCACCTCAGGATGGAGATTTCTAGCTACAACCAACAAAGCTTGCTCACCCAACAGTCATTTGACCCCATGGGTAGAGCACAGAAGGTGAGAAGGCAAAGTTGAATACCTATTTTAGACAAATTAGGGCATTGTTCGGATATAGATATAGGATAGGAAGGGAGGAAGGATCTTAAAACATTGAGTAGAAAAACAGCCTTGGTGTTTTTTCTCTTGGGGAAGATAATCACTGGCCTTGGCTGCAGGTAGGATGTAAAGTAAGAGTCCAAAATAGGACTGCAGCAGGAAATACAAAATGCTCCTGGGTGGGTTGAAAAACAGCCTTGCCAAGCTCCAGAGAGCATCAGTATATCAAATTAGTGTTCAAGGTCTAGGTCTGTCGATTCCACTCTCTTCAGGAGCAAAGAGTTCTTAAAAATGCATTTATGCTATATTTAAATGAGCAAAATCTACCAGCCTCTCTTCAGAATTTACAGACAGAAAGCCGCTGAGTATTTTTCTTAGTGAAAATGACAAATAGCAGTGTTTGTTATTTGGGACATGCATTACATAAATCTGAAAAAGCAAGGTGATTTGCACAAATTAGTTGGCTAATTTTCTAGTTTCCTCCATACCACAGAACTTCTAGTCTGCTATATTATAATGAGCCATAAGCCAAAGAGGATGTCTGCCTTTAGGAGTTTCGGAATAGCCATACTCCTGGTTTTCTTCTCCCGTATGCTTGCAGGGGATGTAAGACTAACAACAATACAGGTGGCTTTTATTAAACACTTAACCATCTTCAGGAGTGCAATTTTGAAAGTTGGCACTTATCCTAAACATACAAGATGGATAAATTTTTTTAAAAAAATGCAAGAAGGACAGAACTAGAAAGGGAAATGAAAGATGCACCCAGTGAATTGTAGGCAGTTCACAAGATATTTAGCTAAGATTGGCAACATTTTTCTTTGTCTCAGTAAGTAAAGGGATTTACTGGTGGGTACAGGCCAAAATGCTGTTAACATCAAATTATTGTCCAGCCCCAAATATCAACTGTACTGAGATTGAAAACTAATTTTGAGAATCTGTTTATTTGACATAGGAAGACTCTGAGATCCAAAGAAGCTAAAGTATCAGTATAATGGCTTTGAACTCAAGCACTTAACTTCTCAAAAGAAACATTGGAACGTATGTTAAAAAAAAAGAATAATATTGCTAAGCATTAAGTTTTCTTAAGCTAATTCTCTTTTTTAAAAATTTATTTAGTTGTATTTGAAAGACAGAGATACAGAGAGAAGGAGACAGAGAGAAAGAAAAAGAGAGAAAGGGAAGCATCTACCATCAGTTGGTTCACTCCCCAAATGGCCACAATGATTAAAGATGAGCTGATTCAAAGCCAGCGGCTGAGATCCTCCTTCAGCTGGCTAACATAGGTACAGAGGCCAAAGGACCTGGACCAACCTCTGTCACTTTCCCAGGCCACACACACACACAGGGAGCTGGATCAGAAGTGGAGCATCTAGGACTTGAACTGGCACTGATATGGGATGCCAGTGCTAAAGGCAGAGGCTTTAGCCTAGTGTACTGTAGCACTGGCCTCCATTAAGCCAATCAAAATGTCAAATGTATTTTGTGGGCATTTGACCTAGCAGTTAAGGCACTGTTGAGAATGCCTACATCTAGTATCAGAGTTTCTGAAGTTGAGTCGTTCCCTTCCTTCCCTTCCCTTCTTTCTATACCTTAAAATACTCATTGCATATAAACAGGTCAATGCCAAGCCTGGCATACACTCACACCTCAGCTTATGGGTGGTTTTCCAGTTGGTGAAATCCCTAACTCCCAGAGCAGATTCAGTCAACTTTATAGCACTTATGAGGCAACACCAACAAATGCTACTCTGAGACACTCCTCCTTTCCTCTGGTTTAGCGGAACTTCATTTCCCTTCCAGAAGAAATAAAACAAACTCACGCATATTCATCCTGCTGTGTTAAATGGACTTCAAGCGAAATACGATATCCAAGCAAAACAAGTCGAGCTCAAGAGAAATGGTGAGAGAGGGAGACTACAAAATTGACTGAAAAATAAATAACTAAATAAAGGAAAAGGAGTGCCAACATCCCTAAGAATTACACAGCAACACTGGCAGAGCCACCGACTGAAAGTGGTGGAACTTTGAGTCAGGGCAGAGCCTGGAAGGTACAGACCTCCAGGTGAATCCTACACTGTGCTTCTCTTGGGATTGGCAGGTCTTTACACAGAATGTAGGCAGGTTCTGCATTTGCAGAGACAAAGCTGGAGACACTATGTAAATATATTCTCCCCAATGGATCGAAATGCAGTTTACCATCCATTCTGGAGAGGAAAAAAATCGCTGAGGACTCTTGATGGGTATGCTAAACAAATATATGAGCAGTTATTCAAAAGAACAGATTTCTGCCCCATCACAGGGTGAGGCTGTAGGCTGTGTTTTCTGATTACTCTGCATCTTATCTGTTCCCCTGTTGATGCCAAACCACAGTTCTTCTCTAATAGAATAGAGGCCATTATTTATTCTAGGCATTTTTTCCAAAATTATTTTCTTCATTTCTTTTAGCCATGCACAGTTTGAGTAGAAAGCTTTCTCTTATAAACTCTGAAAGTAATGCCAGGTCTTCGGCAGCTGGTAACCCTGTGCTTTTCCCCTGAAGCTATGCTGAGTGCTGCAGTTCTAGCTAAAAGAAAACTCCTTTTCAATAGTGTTAAGAATGTGATAAGTTATTCAAAGTAGTCTACTCATGAAACAAGAATGAAAATGCCTAATCGAACCCTCTGCAGATATACAAGAGTGTTTGAAAAGATTCATAGAAAATGAAAGTAAAAGATAAGTAATTTTGATGCAAGAAAGTTTAAATTCATGCATAGTTATTTCATAACACTGCACATGAAGTGTTCTTCAGGAACTTTTTGAGTACCACTAGTACAATGTGGCACTTGTGATTTTACTTGTTTTGTCAAGGTGCTATGGATGCAATGGATAGTTAATGGCTACTTACTCATGTATTTTATATTATCAGCAGTTGTTTGTAATGACATTTTGCACAGAAAGAAGGAGAGGTGCTACAGTGAGGAAGTGATGGCCTAATGTTTCTAGTGCCATTGTTTTTTTTTTTTTTAGTAGAAAGCCAATCTTTTGAGGCAAGAGATTAGCACAAGAAATTGCTAGTTGAAATTAATGTCTCTCCATATATAAGAGATCAGATTGGTGGATAATTCTAAGTTATTGTCTCTGAAGTATGCCAACTGTGTTATCTTCAGGGGTTTTGAAATTTTGTCCTTAACATTTTGTCTTTTTTTATGTTAACAGACATATTTAAAGGGTGAATGCTTATGAATTACCATGTGATATTTCATTACATGTGTATTTTGGCTGCTTTTTAATTAAATTAATTTGAAAAAAGTCAGAGAGACAGAAAAAGACAGACACTAAGGCAGGCAGACATGCAGAAATCCCCCAGTGCTAATTCATCCCAAGATGCCACAGTTTGCCAGGTCTGGGCCAGGTTAAAGCCAGGAGTCTGAAACTCAATCCAGACCTTCCTTATAGTTGGTAGGGACACAAATATTTGAGTCATGCTACTGCCTCCGAGGGTGCTCATTAGCAAGAATTTGGACTGGTAAGCAGGGCCATAACTTAAACCCAGTCTCCCCATTATAGAATGCAAGTGTCCTGTGTATTAGCTTAAGTTCTGCATTGAATATTTGCCACTGTTTAAAAATTTTGAGATGCAGAGGTATATAAAAAAAATGACATAAACAACTGTCTTTTATTTTAAGTATTTATAGCGAGCCTGTATATGCCAAAAACAATGAATTGATGCAGTATCTTAATCCACCTTGTAACCTTGCATATATCATCACATTTAATTCTCACAACATCAGTGCTATTACTATCACAATTTTAAAGAATGAAAAAACAGTCATGAACAGGTGAAGTGATACATTTCAAGCTGCACCATCGACAAGAGGTTGTGGAGTCTTAAGGGCTATTCACAAATATCTCAGGTCTACTACAAAACACACAATAAAATTGCACTTCTATTTGAAATTAAACATGCCTTGTGACCTGTATTAGCCAAGGACGTTTGTATGTAAATTAATAAATGACTCCCATGTGGAAGTTCAAATAGGCAGAGTTTGAGTTCTCATTCTCTTTACTCTGATCTGGTGATCACCAAAGTATTGTGGGATGTGGCCTCCATCAGCCTAGGTTTCCAAGTAACTTTGATGATCATAGCCCCTAGCCCTACCAACCTGGGTGGAACATCTAACAAGAAAAGAAACTGCATCTTTGCTGTTTTAAGCTTCTGCCAACTTGAGAGTTGTGCTAACAGAGCATACTTTTCGCCTATCCTGGCTGATACAGGGAGTCATTTTGGGATTTGAAACCAAGCAATCTGAGTCAGGTTTGTGCTTGAGGTCACTATGTTATACTGCTTTCCAAATATGAGCCATCATCTCTAGCCTCCAAGAGCTTATGACCCAAAGAGAGAGACAGGTGCAAACTGTAAATGCAGCCAGATGAGAGTGAAAACGAAGAGCACAGGCTAAGTGAGCAGAAGCATTGAAGATGGGATATGGTCCATGGCTGAAGGACTGAAATAATGTGAAACCTATTCTAATAAGCCATAATCAAAAGAGAAACTTGGTATTATGTTAGACAATATTTACCCTTATCCACAGGACATCCATTGCATGACACCCAATGAATATTTATGATAAAGTTTAATCTATAAATTTGTCACAATCATAGATTAGCCAACAAAGGTAATGCACTGTAATAAAAGTTACACAAATGTGGTCTATCTTTCAACATTTTAGTGGACTTTCAGTTTTTCACTTAAAGGATGCACTTACAGCTTTTCTTTGGCATGTCTGAATTGCCACCATCTTGCACTTTGAGGCCAGAGTAAAAGGAGAGCTTCTTGAACACAAACGCTGTGATATCACAACAGACGATCTGATAACTCAGACAGCTGTTATGTGACTAAAAGGTAGGTAGTGAATCCTCTGTCGAGACACTGAACAAAAGCATGAGTCACATCGCAGGCAGGACAGAGCAGGATGGCCTGAGAGAGCATCACAATATTCAAAATAGTCTGTGAATTTTAAAACTTGTGAATTGTTTATTTTGGGAATTTGTATTTAATATATTCAGATAGTGGGTGACCCCTGGTAACTGAAATCCTGGAATTTAAAAATGCAGATGGGGAGGGAAGTAGACAACCACAAATCTCCCAGAAAATAAAGCCAGGAAATATGAATAAGTAAGCTTCCTTTGATATAGAAATAGTCCTGGAAAGTCAGAAATTTCAGTTGCTTCCCAAAAGATTGCATGCACTCTATTCTTTCAATGTCACACGGCTTTCTTACTCATTCTTTGTTTAGGCTAGCATCACAGTCAGCTTCACATTCCAAATCCATCTCCCTTGCCACTGGAAAGGCTCTTTGTTCAGATCATACAGACACAATCGGCTTTACTCACAGTGCTTCCTTTTGACCAGTCAAAAACATAAGATCCAATTAACTGAGAAAGAAAGGATCCCTTGGGTCACAGGGCTGTCTCAGCCAGTGTCTTTAGTGAAAATGGGATGGAAAACAAGTTTAATAAAGATTTAGTAGGGGCCTGGCAAGATGACCTAGTGTCCTTATCTTGAACACGCCGGGATCCCATATGGGCGCCAGTTCTAATCCTGGCAGCCCTGCTTCCCATCCAGCTCCCTGCTTGTGGCCTGGGAAAGCACTCAAGGACTGCCCAAGGCCTTAAGATCCTGCAGACATGGAGGAAGTTCCTGGCGCTTGGGTTTGGATAGGCGCAGCACTGATTGTTGTGGTCACTTAGGGAGTGAATCATCAAACGGAAGATCTTCCTCTCTGTCTCTTCTCTTCTGTGTATATCTGACTTTGAAATAAAAATAAATAAACCTTTTTAAAAAAAGAAAAATTTAGGAAAAGATGGGAGGGTGTGATTTAGTTAGCAAAGAAGACTGTGGCTAGAGAAGAAAATAGCAAGTGTAAAGACATGCAGTTGCCCCTGCTCACTTGTAGGCAATAAATCGGCTATGATGCTAGACAAAGAAAGCTTGTGTTGCTCAGGGGTAGTGGAAGGTTGCTTCAGGGAGATCAATCATCCACAGACACTCCTCAGTGACCTTTCCTTCTGCCTGACGTTGCTTTTACACAGCTGCTCTTGTCTCTCCAGCAGCTGCCCTCAAAACATGATACCATCTCTTATTAGATTCTTAGTTCATATATCAACGTATTGACCAGGGGTGCTAAGAGATTTTCAAGCCAGGATCTGAATTGTGCAACTCTCAGGAAAGTCTTGGGAATTTATTTCATTCCATTAAGTAAAAAGCTGCATGTGTTAATCCTGGCCTGATGTGCTGGCTGTGAAGATTATATAACCAGACAGGTACTACATGGTCCTTAGCTCTGTCACAGGGAAATCTTAGGTCTCTTCCTATTTACCTCTTTATTTTGATGCAAATCACGTAACTCTGTACCAGGCTTCTCTCTGTTCAGATGCTGAATGGAACCCCTGCCACCGAATGGCACAGCCACTGGGATCCCTGTGGCCTTTGATCTCTCCAGAGTGCTTCATCATTTCCTCTCAGTGGCTCTGCCACCTGCTGGCTCTGGAATAACAGAAAGTTAGAGCAGCAATTTCCACTTTTGCAAGTAACAGACTATCCCAAGCATGGCAATTTGATTCCTTCCCTGTTATGACAATGATGGTAACAAGAACTGAAGCTGGCACAAATCCATTCTTGAAATCACAATTTTATTAAAAATGGAAAATGTTATAGAAACTGGTATTCCCAGAATAGGCTTCTCATTTTAACAGTGAAGAATTTTTTATTTCTTGTTTTTTTATGATCTTTATATTCAAATGTTGATATTGGCATCCAGTGTAATTTGTTTGGGCAGTCAGGAAAGCTATAATCTTCATCTAGTTACCAGGCTATAAAATTTAAATAGATTAAGGCAACAAATGCCAAAGATATTTTCCTTTGCAGAGCTAACTCTCTCACGTTATATTTTTGACATATTAAGAGATAAAAACATTCATGCCTAGATCCAAATAAATAAAATGTGTGTCCTGTGGGATACACACATTTTGTTTAACCAGTCATTCTCACGCAGGAGCAGTTTTGCATTCCCCCAACCACCATGGACATTTAGGGATATCTTGAGATGTTTTTCATTGTCACAAACTGGGCGTGGGCACTGGGGGAGATTATTAATATTTAGTGTGTAAGTGCCAGGAATGCTACAGTGTACAGGCCAGGCCCCTTACAAGGAAGAATTACCTTCGTCAAAAATAGGGAACAGGGTTAAAAACTTGTTCTAATGATACTCAACTTTTTGGCTTGCTTAAATACAATATGTAATTTTTAATTACAAAATGTTTTGGATTTCATTTCCCTGAAGTTTATTAGAAGAAAAAATAGTTTTAATAAAAAATGTAAGATTTAATAATGTAAAATTATTTGTAAAGTAGGAACTGATAATTGACTTCTTTCTGAAGTCATTATAGGCCACGTAGGTAAACATTGTATTAGTTATGTTTTTCATTATTCTATTGTAGTTTCTAATGCTTCTATTTCACTTTAAATTACATGTTCACTGTGAAGTTTCTCATGTGATCTTCAAAGAAGCCCTTGGGGGCAGATACAATTATCTGTTATTGAAAAGAGACAAAGACCCAGAGAGGTTAATCATTTGTCCAATGAAGCATGAGTGACTAGAACCGTCTGGGATGATGATACAAGCGAATGCTCAGGTACAGGATTCCTGAGCTTCGTGACTACCATTTCCAGCCAGGAGTCTCTGTTTGACCTTGGTAAACCTGGGCCCAGCTAGTGCAAGCAATGATAGCTAGCTCAGAGGGTCACTCTGGTGACTGAGCAATGCATTTCAAATGAAGCACCTCACATGATATGTGCCACGGCTAAGCCACTTCAGATCCAATGCCCTTTCCTCCATCCCTCAAGAGACCATCATGTGTTTATAAAACTGCAGGCATTTGAGGTCAGTGATTTCAGTGGCAAATATGTGTATTATGTCTGCATAACAAAAAAAGAAGCACCTTAAAATCATTTAGAACTACTTTACTTTCAACTGTATTACTCAAAATTGCTGGGAGATTTCTTTCTCAGCTGGGAAGGATAAGCAGAAAGTTTCATTCTCCATGATTGAATCATGTGCATCTGTCTGTGTGTGCTGAGCAGCGGAAGGCAGGAAAGCACCTTGCCCCCAAAAGGGACTGAATCATTTCCCCCCAAAGGAAGGGAGCACACTTCTGTTTGTTCAGAAGGATCTTAGACCTCGGCAGTACATTGTTCTCAAGCTTCTAGCAAATCTTTTTGGGCTTGAATCAAAAAGAAGTGAAAATTAAGAAGAAAAATTGACCTAGTAATTCCACTTCTGGGGAATTAGTTCAAAAGAAAAATATATAGATGTATTGATAAAATTTTAATGTGTAATACAGACATTTTACTACCAAGACTATAGTTCTCTAAGTTATAGAACCTTTTATGGATATAAAATATAAAGCCAAACAAAATTCTCAATAAGAAGAGAATGGTTAAGCAATCATTTGTAATTGTGTTAAGGGGCTGCTGTAACAACATGATTAATGCCTGTTATCCTAGCAGATAGGGGAAAAAAAAAAAACAGGAACAGAATCACAAACACAAAATCAACTGTTTTATTTTTTAAAGTCTAATCAAACTGATGCAAAATAGCCTAACATGCTACAGTGGTGGGATTGTGAATAATTTTTCATCACTTTTATTTTCTATATTCCAGCATTGTAAAATAAGCATATATAAAAAAGAAAAATATAATAATGAAGTTAAGAGCACTTGAAAGAAAAAGTTGAAAAATACATAGAATTTTATGTGGAGAATTTGCTACTCCAAATATAAGTGTTATTTGATTGTTACACCATTGCAAAACCTTTAAGACCAAATTCCTCTCGGCCCATCAATTTCACATTGATTTCCTCTTGACATGTAACATGCCCCTCGGTTCTACAACTAAAGAAACCATGACATATCAATGATGCCTTCCAGAGGACACATATACAACGGTTGATGGAAGATTAATTTCTCAGTAGGGTGGCTCATGATTGATATCCTGCCTTCTATGGGCCATAGGTCACATGACCTTAATGATTAACCTGCTCTGAGCCAGGTCTGAGTTTACAGAGCATGTACAATTCTGAAGTAAACATGTAGAACATTCTCTGGTATAATCATAATTGTAATTAGGAATCACTGATATCCTAGAAAGAAATTATGTAATGGTTTGAAATACTACTGAAAACTACCAAGTGTCTACAGCTTGATGATATCTGATTCAAAATAAAAGAAAATCTTCCAGCAAACAGTGCACCACCTGCAGGCTTCTACATACATTCCACTAAGTATCTGCTCCTCCACCCCTTTTCTTTTCCTTGTCACATAATTTCCCAACAAAATTTTCAATAGCACGTAACTTGTGATAGACAAACATCAAAAAGGTGATTTAAGCAAGTGACTCCCAGGGCTAGAGCCAGAGGCATGGGAGAAGGCACAATTTAATGAGTAAGTATCTATAGCACCAGAAACATGAGACCCTCCATGACAATAAGAGCAGTAGTTAAACCTGAAGGATGTGGATGCATAGTCATCTTCTGTCAGGTGCATGAAAGGGCAGAAAGGGACAGACCATAGAAAAACTGGAAAGAGGAGAGATGTGTTGAAGTTTGAGGATCCCTCCCAACACAAAGACCTCTCATCCCTGCCCAAGTTCCAAAGTATTGAAAGAAAAGAGATACATATTGAAGTAAAAATATGTACTTTGTAACATAAGATGAATCTTCCTGATTTAAGTATGTGGCAAAATTGAATTACTAGTTCTTAAGCCCAGAAGAAGCAGAACTACCCTTTCAGTTAGTGCTAGACCACTCTAGCCTTTCCTTGCAAGCACCTTCAAACACCTGGAAACATATGAAATGAAGGAGCATGGCAAAAGTATGCTGTCTACGCAGATAGAACCCAAAAGGTTTGACACAAATATGTCTAGTTTCTCTTCCCAATTCACTAATCAGATAAGTCACCCTCTTTAAAGGATGTGTGAGTGAGCAGGAGGAAAATAACCCAAAGATCGACACTAATGGAAGTCTTTGTGCATGAGAACATGCTGGGAAGGAAAACTTGCCTGAAACAGTGGAAGCTCTAACAGGAGTGTAGGCTGTAACCCAGCTGGGCTGTCCTTGGATACCAAAAGATGCCCTAGTATGTTTCATATAAATTCACCTTTTACGTATTTGATTTCAAGGTGGTTTGAAGACAAGTGTCGGTGATGATCACTCAGCCTTGGAATTGTCAGTATAAAAGCTAGCCTAGCAGCAGAATAGTCCTATTCCATCCACCATTTGTTCTCATTTTAAAGGTGAGAAGATAAGACTCCCAGAGAGAGTATGTATGTGACTCCAATGTCACTGGCTTTGAGCTTTAGTTAGACTAATCATCAAAATATAAAAAGAATGTTGAATCTTTGAAAAAACCGTTCACTTATCATTCACAATTATTTTACATCTGATAGGGACATCAGCAGAGGAGTTAAAGAGGCAAAAGCTCAAAGCATGGAAATCCATATCCAATATCAGTGTGGCAGTACGTTAGAGTTTCAATGAGGTGGGGCAGGTCATAAAAGGGATGATGTGCCACTCTGATCATCCCTGAAAAACTGAGGCATTAGCACCCCAGAGCTGCTGGTGCTAGTAGCTGATGCTACATCTAAATCCCTGCTCCAGGATTCTACCTCCTTGAAAGTAAGTTGTGGAGCCCAATATCATAGCCTAGTAACGAAAGTCCTAACCTTGCATGCACTGAAATACCATATGGGCACTGATTGGTATCCCAGTGGCCCTGCTTCCCATCCAGCTCTGCTTGTGCTCTGGGAAAGCAGTAGAGGACAGCACAAGAACTTGGGTCCCTGCACCCGTGTAGGAGAGCGAGAAGCAGCTCCTGGCCCTTGCCTTCAAATTGGCTCAGTTCTGGTCATTGCAGCCACTTGGGGAGTGAACCAGTGGACAAATCTTTCTGTCTTTCCTTCTCTCTGTAAATCTGGCTTTCCAGTTAAAAAAGGTAAATTGCTTCTCTTGAATGACAGCCCCTCTTGGTGGGAAAGGCAGGGCAGTAGCAGCAGCCCATGACTCTGGAGGCACTGGCTCCTCACCCTAATTTCAGATGCTGTTGGCGTCTTGCCCAGGTCCAAGGGCCCCACAGGACATAGTGCAGTTAGCTTTGTGAGCATGTTACTATTGCCCATCTCCCTTGCGTCACGGTACCTCTCTTTACCTAGTCTTAGTTTTCTTCACTTTCCTACAGATTTGTTCCCAAGACTGCTTCCAAATTTATTCCCCAAATACCCATCTCTGCTTCAGAAGCTGTTTTGTGGGAACTGAATCTGGACTAGAGCAGATGTTAATAATAATACCTAGAGCATTTCAGACTTACAGAATTTTCTCCATTGAAGAAGATGTATTATAGTTGTCATCCAACAGGGCAGTGACTAAACACACGCAGCTACTGAGTATTTAAAGTGTATCTGTTTTGGCTGAGAAAATGAACTTTTTAGTCAATGAAATCTAATCAGCTACATCTGACTAATTGCTATCATGCTAGACAAGAAAAATTCAGAATGTTAATACAAGAAGGAAAAATTCAATGGCATGCCATGACCATGCAAAGGGAGGCAAGTATGGCAGGAAAAGGGTCACTAAATATTGTGCTCAAAGGACAAAAGAGGACAAAGGTGCAGTTTAAAGAGTAAATAGCACTAAGCATAATAGTAATTACTGAGTACCTTCGATAGATAACACTTGTAAGAACAATATAGCTCAAGACATACCCAGGGTCATATATTTACTAAGCAGAAAAGCTGGAATCTGAAGCTTCCCCCAAAGTTTACTCTAACATGCTCAAAATGGGATGTGTGAGACCAAAAACACCCAATCAATCCCCGTAATGAGCCCTGAATATCTCCACATATCCTCTCAAACACAGCCTTTTAATCTCCCTTTCAATATGCTTTGTGCATAACTTCACAAAAGGTGTATTGGAGGAGTTCAATCATTCCATGGGATCCTTCAGCCACCATCTGTTGAATACTTATCTTGTGACGGGTTCCTGTTGCTTCCGAGACTATAATTGTACATGATGGTATAGTGTTGCTGGGATTATATAATTGCTGCTAACTGTCACCACCACATGGGCACTGCTTGACGACCCTGGAGGCAAGTACGAGCACTGCCAAGGCTGCAGTTATAAATTAGGAAGCCCTCTCTAGTTCTGGAGAACTGACTGTCCCTTTGTGCAGGAGTGGCCCCTGAAAAGAAAGGAATAGATTTTCACAGAATCAGCTGCAAGACTCACAATTCACTTTGTGTTCTGTGAGACTGGTGCCTCAATACTGTCCTGGGAAACCCCACATGAGCCATTCTTCATGAATGATTTTCCTGGGAGCGACTCTGGTACTTATTTGGCTTTTTCTGCAGAGTGGGGTAAGGAGAACTCCTGAGCCTGGCTCAGCAATTGGCAGCACAGCAGACTAATCAAATCAGGAATGTCCTTTAAGTCTGGGGCAATCCATAAAGAGAAAGTAGGAGTCAGCCCTTCGCTGCTTTACTTCTCCCAGGGAAACTTTCAGCTCCTAGCCTCATGGCTCTAAGGCCTCTCTAATACAGATAGTCTTGGCCACCTGTGCTAACAGCAGACTGTATCCTCAAGGATTTTGTGGCCAGGCAAAGATGACATGGCGATAAATTATTACTATACAATGATATCTAGAGGGAGCACAGAGGACAGACTGGTTGGGGTTTCCTGGGGGACTGTACTACTGTTCAGTTTTCAGTCAGGTGATAAAGGGTGAGACATGAGACTATGGAGCAATGGCCTTGTGTACATGCATGGCCCATGGTATGTTTATGAGAAGTTCCCAGTAGTCAGCTTCAGCGAAGGCAGTCAATCTGATTGATGAGTGTTTTGCACATACCCAACCTAAGCTATCTATCAACCAAGGGAAGGGAAAATCAGAAGTGGAGACTTCAGGGTTTCATACCTCATCCTAGACCACACCGAATGAGGATTTATTTAAAAAAAAACATGAAAAGATAAAAACCTATGACTGAAAAGGTGCTGTCAAGTTCCTTAGAACTGTTTGTCATACATAGGCAAGTCTTAATGCTGAACCTTCCAAATAATCTTCTGTATCTCTGATCCATGAAGAAAAAGTTGAGGATGGGTTTCTAAGGACAGAAATCATGTCACCTGTCACTGCATTTTCTGCAATGTTCTTTTCTTTAAAAAATAAAGGATTTATTCATTTTTATTTGGAAGAAAGAATTATGGAGAGAAGGAGAGACAGAGAAAGATCTGTTATCTGCTGGTTCACACCTCAAATGGTCATAACAGTTGGAGCTGAGCTTACCCAAAGCCAGAAGCCATGAACATCTTCCGGATCTGTCATGTGGCTCAGGGCCCAAGGCTTTGGAACACCCTCCACTGCTTTCCTAGGTCATCAGCATGAAGCTGGATTGAAAATAGAGCAGCCAAGACATGAACCTGTACCCATGTGGGATGCCAGCACTGCAGGTAGAAGATTAATGTATTGAATTATGGTACCAGCCTCTACCTACATTGTTCTATTGATTGAAAATAAAACCAGAAATAAGACATTCCAGTACTCTGTTCTCCATTAGCATTCAGAGTGGCCTCAATCCATGCTCTTTGGATTGAATCAGTGACTCAGTCACTCAACAAGATTAGATCCAAGACAACAAACTGATTCTCATTGTGAGCCTTCAGTCCATTTCTAAATGCTTTTAGATGTGAAGAATATTGACCAGGTCCATGTACTGTGTTAAACTATTTCTGCTAACTTCTTCTTAAATGTACTTCCTGCCCTGACTCCTTTTTGAGCAATCAAGTTCAGGATGAATTCTTCTGTCTCTTGCCATAGGAACAGAAACACATAAGTGTACGCAGTCTGAACTGATGTCCTTCCTCAGTATCCTAGTTCATTGGTTGGGCCTATCCACTCTAGCACACCATAATGGATTCACTGTCCTGTTCACCCAGCTTCCCTGTATGTTCTTCAAGAGAATCTGGAATTGTCCTAAGTTAAAATCAAACAGCCTTGAAATGAACAACCTAACTTCTGTTTTGTCTGACTGTGTGTGTATCTCTAGAATGACTTAATGGAGGTTTTTCTGGAGATTTACCCACACACACATGTGTTCTTGTGTGCTTTGGTATATAAATCACGTTATTTATACTTGTTTGCCCCTGCTTTTGCAAAGGAGACTGCCCTTGCCAGTGGAAAATAAAGACGTGTGTTCTTACAACGACAGAACCCAGGCAGTCACAGCTGGGCAGGGAAACAAAAACCAGACACAAGATGAATGTCCTGGAAGCAATCAAAACAAGGAGAGGGGGCACTGAACACAGACCATTGACTGCTTCAGTCATGCAGCCAGTGCCTGTGTGCCTGAGTGCTCAGCAGGGTCCAGAGGGGGAGCTGGAAAGAAGTTTATACCCGAGGCAAAACAAACTGTCAAGTTGACTTGAGGACTGGCTGAAAAATGGTGAGGGACAGGTGGAAGTGAGGGGCAGGGACTTACCTGGTACTTGCTGCATCGCATCCCAGCTTGTCTAGTCTTCTCTAGAAACAGATCTCTCCCAACCTTCAGCCAGTGTGGAGGCCTTTCTGCTCTCCTCTGTACTGGGCTACCCATGTCCTACACTAAATGAAGTAATCTTATGTAAAACAGGTGTGTTAAGACACAGGGTTCAGGGTTTCATGTCACACATAATGGCAATGGTCCCTGCTCTTCTGTCAGCAGCTCGTTTGCCAGAGAGGTGAACAGAGTTCTGTATAGGCCCTGAATTGTGGCTGCCAAAATTTAGCTTCTTTTGAAGTTGGAGAAACTTTGATGTTTTCTTAACACAAGCAGAAGCTTCATTAAAACACTATGGAGTATACCAGTTATGTTTTCCCTGGGGTGAGCTGGAGTTGGTCCAAGCTAGAATACCAAATGCATGCAGGCAAAAATTATACAGGCAGGAAAGTAAAGCTCATTATCTTCCCAAGTCACATTCTTACCTGCTTTACTTAATTGTTATGTTTGTGTAAGGAGGGAAGTCACTTAGTCTGAGACATGCTTTCAAGACACATGTGGTGTTCCAGAGTCTGTAGACTGTTTTCCATATCAGAGGCTCAAACTCTAACCGGAGGCCTGAGTGGGACAGTTGGGAACAGTACTTCCTTCAGTACAGGTGAAGGAGATGGAACCAAGTCCAGGTACATGCACCTGAAACGTTCGTTACTACAAACAGGTCATACAAGACTCACTCCTTTGGGAACTCCCATTTGTCACATCAGAATTAGCTTTGTTTGAGAGAAGGAACAGCAGCCAGGGACCATGGAGAGGTGCTCCTTGGGCTTTGAGCAGTGTAGTATCTATATGAAGAGTTGTGTCCCTTATAACATGTTTAATTTTATGCAGCAATTCATCAAGCATTGTTTTCTATGTGTCAATCACTGTGTTAGGCTCTAGGAATATGATAGTAAGATATGGCTTAGCTCCTTGCTTTAATCCAACCAGTTAAACATAATAAGTCATCTTTTTAAAATTGAGAGTATGTACAGAGAACAATGCACAATAAAGGTGAGAGGTTTTACCTATTTAGGAGAATGAAGAGGCCTTCCCAAAATAGTGTGTCATCAGGAGAGCCTAAGTTGTACTGTGATAACTAGCCAACATTTTAGCACAAAAAATTTATTTCTTGCTAATCCTAGATGCTTGTTACCATTTAGCACTGGTCTCTGCTAATAATGTTCATTCAAGGATGTAGCTCAATGGAACAACTAGTGACTCCAATGGGATGTTATCCTATGCCAATGGAACAAGGAGGGAGCGCCCTGAGTCTAGCCCTAGCATGTGCATTTTCCATACTAATGAGGCATGTACCATTCTGCTCACATCTCATTGGCCAAATATGATCACATGACCAGATCCAACCAGAAAATACTGCTCTCTGAGGTGTAGCAACTACACTGGATCATGAAGGCAGGAATTTGTTAACCTCCTGAAGCAGGAGGAGAGGTCAAGGACCAATGGAACAAGATTCCAGACCATGGCAACAATGTGTGTGGGACACCTAATTTCTCGTTGGGGTCAACTTCCTTTTGCAATCAGTTTAAATATACTTCCTGATCTTTCTGGCCTACAGTTTTTTTCTCTCCCTGTTTAAGCAGTGTTTTTCTATTCATTAATTTTTTTTCTTTTAAGAAATTTATTTTATTTATTTGAAAGGCCAAGTTACAGATGGAGAGAGACAGAGAGAGTGATCTTATATCTGCTGGCTCACTTTTTTAAATTGCATTTCATTTTATGACATTGTTTCATAGGCTCTGAGGTTCCCCCAACCCCTCCCCGTACCCTTCCCCCATGGCGAATTACTCCACCTTGTTGCAGTATTACAGTTCAATTCCAGTCTTGTTTCTTTCATTGCAAGCATGTACCATGCATAGAGTCCAGCATCTTATTGTCCAGATCAATTCAATAGTGTTTGGTGCGTAGATGTTTATAATGGTAATCACTTCCTGCTGGAAGGTTCCCTTCAGCAACATAAAGTGCCCATCTCTGTCTCTTGATGTTTGTCACGTTGAAGTCTAGGTCATCTGAGATTAGAACAGCTACTCCAGCCATTTTTTCTCATCTATTGGTGTGAAATATCTTTTTCCATCCCTTCACTTTGAGTTTCTTAGCATCTTTTTTGGTTAGATGTGTCTCTTGTAGGCAATGGATGATTGGGTTCTGCTTGTTGATCCAGTCTGTTAATCTGTGTCTTTTGACTGATGAATTTAGGCCATTTGTGTGTAGAGATAATATGGAGAAGTTGCGATTTTGAGCTGCCATGAGCGTGTGTAAGCATGCGAATGTGTATTTGCGTCTATTAGTATCTCTGATTGTCTTTCCTTGTGTGGACTTTAGTGGGGAGGTCTTTCCATTTGCCATCTTTGATTTTGGTTTTCACTTTTTCTTTCTGGGTTTAGCACCTTCCTAGGGAGATTTTCTAGAGCTGGTTTCATGCTGGCGTGTTTTTCTAGTTTCTCTTTACTGTGGAAGAATTTAATTTCATTCTTAAATACAAATGAAATCTTCACTGGGTACATTGTTCTTAGTTGGAAGTTGTTTTGTTTCATGATATGAAAGGTTTTAACCCATTCTCTCCTTACTTGGAATGATTCTTCTGAGAGGTGGCCATGATTCTAATTGGTTTTCCTCTGAAAGTAATCTTGTCTTTTCTTCGTACTTGTCTCAGAATAGTTTCCTTGTATTCACTGGAGGGGAGCTTGAGGACCTCATGTCTGGGTGAGGATTTCTTTGGGTCGAATCTGTTGGGGGTTCTCTGTCCTTCCTGGATTTATGCTACATTTATGTTTCCAGTATTTTGGCACTTCTCCTGTATTATTTCTTTGAGCACCCACTGCAAACCTCTTTTTTTCCACTCCTTTAGGAAGGCCTATTATTCTAATATTTGACTTTTTGAGGTTGTCTTTCATTTCCTATATGGACCTGTGTGTTGGCTTTGTTCAGATTTGTCTCCAGCTGTTTGATGAGCTGCTTGCATTCATTCTGATTGTCTTCCATTTCTGATAATCTATCCTCTGCTGTATTCATTCTATTGGTTAGGTCTCAACTTTGTGCCCTAAGTCAAGAATTCTATTTTTTATTTGTTTCATTTCTGCAATGACATGATTTTTTAGTTCCTTAAACTCTTCCCAGTGCTTCTCACTGTTTCTGATTAATTTTATCATTATTTTCTTAAATTCCTTATCTGGTAACTCTTCAATGTCTTCATCTCGCATCTTGGAGATTGAGATTAGTTTTGGCCGTTTTGGGGGAAGTGCTGGATCTTTCGTCTGAATCATTACTTTTTCTGGTACTTCTCCCCATTTTGTTGTGGTTTTTTGTCATTTAGGGATTTTAGCCTCTGACTTGCTTGTCCACAGACTCTGACCTCATTCCTTAGCCTAGAGTGGGTGTCATCCAGTTACTGCTGCATGGAGTATAAGCAGAAGCGTAATTCTCCATGCTCTATTGGGGACAGTAGACAACAGTGGGGTGTTGGGTCATTTTGTTTGCCCCTGGATTTACATGTCTGCAACCTGGTTTCCTGAAGCTTGTTGGTTAGGTGTTGTCTTGAGTGTGCCCACTGGGACAGAGAGTAGGTGAGAAACTTTGTAGCCTTGGGGCTTGTCTTTGTTCTGGGTAGATTTAGTGAGTATGGTTCAACTTTCTTCTATTCTCTCAAAGGTGAGCACTTCCCTGTTGGGAAGTGGGCTGCTGGAGCCCCAGCTTGGCCGCCACCTCTGCCCAGGTTGGTGGCCTCTCTGGTCTGTCACATTACCACCCTTGGGACCTGTGCTGAGCAGCAGGGAATTCTGCCTGAGCCTCCAGCTGCCAGTCACCCCAAGCAGGGTCTGTGAGCTCTGTCTGCAACCCCAGTGCATGTGGTTCCACTCCCCACTACACTCTCATAAATGTGCTCCCCTATTGGGAAGTGGGCTGCTGGGACTCCCCCTGCTTGTCCTCTGCCTCTGCCCGGTTTGGTAGCTTCTATGTTCATTCACGCAGCCACCTCTGGGGTCTCCAGCCCTCCAGTGGTCTGTGACCCCCGCTGATATGGGTACTTGTAAAAGGTTATTCTAGGTGTCTTTCTTCTCTGGATCGGCTGAGACTCCCACCAGCCTTCCCCCTGCCTGGGATCGTGACTCACCAAGTTTCGTGCAGGGTGCTGCCTTTCCTTCCTTTCTTTTTCTGGCTGTCCCTCTAAGCTGTGTGGATCTTCTTACTTCAGCGATGTCCAAGGACCTTCCTGTTCCTCTCCCTGCACTTCTATGTCTCCTGGTTTGTTCTTCCACCAGGATCAGTCCCTCTCTCTCTCTACACTCCACCCTATACCAGCTCTCTACGATTGGCCATCTTGGGGAGTCCCCCATTTTTCTATTTAATTACGCAATGTTTTTCTGACAAAAGCCAATCCGGCAATAGCCATTATAACACATGGTGGGTAACCATAGATTCCACCTTGCATCTGTATGATGAATGAGCTTCATAACATGATCTCATCTCTAACCCTACCACCGAGAAAAGCAATTTTTTAAATGCCCAGCCGTAACACTTTGTTGTCATTATCTATCAGAAGAAGGAGAAAACAGTGTGTTGTGTTTCACCTGGCTTTCAGGATTGATTTTGAAGAGTAGGTGAGATGCTGTTCAAGCTCCTCTTTCGCCCAGTTCTATTGGCCTCAATACATGCCTAAAACAGCATGGCTCCAGGCAAGCACTGAGGATTCAGCTCACAAAAATTTGAACAGAATGTCAATTTCTGAGCTTTCTGGGTGAACTAGCCTATTCTAATTTTCAAGAAGTGTGTGTTGTGCAAGGAGCCCTGCCCCTGTGGTGACAGAAGCTGTCTGTTCTGTCAGCGTGGTCACTCAAGGGATGGCTCAGGAGCCCCAATTTTTCACACCACTAATGCAGTGTTTACACCAAGGCACACAGCCAGCAGCAGCCATGGGACTGCTCAAGAAGCTTTGGGGAGAAGCCTGGGGATGGCAACATGAAGGAGAACGTGAAAGTTGATCACTGGAACCAGGACAGCTCACTCTGCAGAGAATCTACCCCTACGTGTGTGTTTACTGGAGCTATCCTTCTGATTGTAATCGGGCTCCTGACAAATTGAGCAATTTTTGCATTGCTGCACTTGAGTGAGACTAATAGGATGTCAGCCTCAGCTTTCAATGCCTTTCCTGATGACCCATGCATAATAGCTTCCTGTGCATGGGTCTCAAGAGTCCATGACTCACTTTGCAACTGATACTTGTAAGTTTCTGGAAATGCTAGTCATTACACAATCCTATACCCTAAATTTCTATTTGCCAGTACGATAGTGTTGTTAATGGATCAGAGACTTTTTCTTCCAGTTGTACTCCTGAATTCAAGTCTCTGTATCTCCACTTTCAAATTGCTTGACTTCAGAAAAGCTACCCTGTTAAAGCCTGTTTCCTATCTTTAGAATCAGGATAATAATAGCTACTTTTTGGTAAAGATTAAATGAGGCATTCACTGTATGGCACCATGCAGAGTAAATTATGACTACCTTACTGTCTCTTTCTTATAAAATCCAAGATAGGGCTGCATATGATAGTAGGGAGAGTAATAGGAAGAAATCACAAAATAGGTTTTGGTGAAGTATTTCTTACCAAATGTCTAACATTGTCCTGAAAGAAAAGACAAGCTTTCCTCCAATAGATAGCAACTGAGGACCCAGGATATTTGGAGCATTAAGTTCCAGTTAGGTAAGTTGTCTGTCATGGAATGTGTTAAAGTACAGGCCAGGCAGCTGCTGAAAAGGAGTCAGGATAGTCATCTTCCAACATGGAAAAGCACACGCAGCTCAGTCGGCTATTCTGGGGAGACTTAATCAGATTTCAAGGCTGAATAATCAAGCCCATCCTATTTGAATGAACCCAAAGTTGTATGGGGGCCACTTCGTTCTGATAGGTGTCTATATTAATACAGCAGGAGAAAAGAGAAAGGGGGTTAAAGAACAGCAGGAAAATTACATAATTGCCTATTCCAAATTGCTTTAAAGTCTTACCTGAAGAAACATACATCATAATTAAGGCCTCTGGGTTCCATTTAAGAAAATGCTAGAAACAGCTCAATTGCTTTGCCCCCAGCACGTTGAAGAATTTTTTTTTTCATCGCTGCCACTATTATATTACTGAAAAGTGTTCATCATGATGGCAGGCTCTTGAGCACCCCATTGGGGAAGGGGGAAAGCACCTCTGCACCTTGCATTGCCTTCCGCTTTCTACTGACATTGGAAAGGAGAGGTGGGTACAGGGAAGAGCCAGGGCAGGCAGAGCGGTCGTGTAAATACACAAGGCTCAGTCATGCTCAGCAATGCTTCAGGCAGGCTGAACTTGTTCCATCTGACAAGCTTCCAGCACCCTCCCCTGAGGACACAGAACCTGGGGAATGAGCAGCTGCTAGGCTGAGGAGGTGGCAAGCAAGCTGACAACCGAAGCAGAGCATGCGGTTGGTGGGTGAGAATAATACCCGGGGAAGAAAAACTGGCAAAGGCAGGCATGACAGAAAAAGGCCCATAAGTTACATTCTGAGAAGGCATCCCACCCTAGTGAACACTAAGCAGCCAAACAGTAGGCTCCCAGAGGTCTCTTTGTGATACACAAGCAGCCTTGGTTCTTGGTTCTTGAAGTTACATGGCCAGTGAATCATGGCCATCTGGTTAAAATGTAGCTTCCACAGATTAGGTCTGGAGTGGATTCTGAATTTCAACATTCTCACAAACTCTCACATGATGCCCAGTAGTTTGTAGCTACACTGAAAGCAGCAACGTACTAGATGAGGGGCTGGCAAACTATGGACTGGAGGCCAAATCCGACCAGTTCCTGCTTTTGAAAACATTGTGATTGTAACACAGCAATACCCAATCATTTGCATACTGTCAGCTGTGCTTGGTGCTACCATCACAAGAGGTGGGCAGCTGAACAGAGACTTGATAGCTTATGAAGCTTAAAAGTTATTTCCCCTTTTGTGCCCGATGTGGTAGCTTGGTGGCTAAAGTCCTTGTCTTGCATGTGCCAGGATCCTATGTAGGCGCCACTTCATATCCTGCTCCCATCCAGCTCCCTGCTTGTGACCTGGAAAAACAGTTGAGGACAAACCAAAGCCTTCCAATCCTGCACTCACGTGAGAGTCCCAGAAGAGGCTCTGGGCTCCTGGCTTTGGATTGGCGCAGCTCCAGTCATTCAGGCCACTTGGTGAATCATCAGACAGAAGATCTTCCTCTCTGTCTCTCCACCTCTCTGTATATCTGACTTTCTAAAGAAAATAAATAATTTTTTTTAAAAACCTATTTCCTCTTCTACAAGGAAATGTTATGACACCTGTTCTAAATGTGTTAAGGGTCAAAACTTCTTGAAGCTAAGATAAGCATAGATATGGTGTTATGGTACACTGAAAGATTTTGTGCATTGAATTTCCATCAACAGAAAGGTTCTTGCTTTGACCAGAAAAAAAAAAAGATAATTTTTACAGCAACTTATATGAAATGCATAGGCTGTCTATAAACGAAGTAAAACACAAACACTCCAGAGTTTCCCAGTTCTATAGCAGGAAGCCTAATCCCTTAGAAATATTTGTAAGGCTGAAAAGAGCTGGGAAAATCTTATTTGTTGTGAGATGTTGACCAGAAGCTGGGCTCTAAACCACAAAAGTTTATGAAGCCATTGCAGTTCAGTTGCAAAAAAATTTTCTTTTTATTTTTCACAGCCTTGTTATTGTTTCTTTGTTTACCAAAATAGTTCTTTCTCTTCCTTGATGAGAGCATAGCAAAAATAGTCCAACTTTAATTTTGCATAATGTAACATCATCCTCGAATTCTTTTTTCCACACGCTCTAAAATCTCATCTTCACATTAATCCTTCGATACAGGTAAACTAATTGAGTTTGAGGCAAAGCAGCAGCACTGTAAAGTTCTCTCTCCATGAGCTCACAATCAAATCAGAAAGAGTCGCAGAAATAAACATCACCATGGTATGCTGACGGAGGGTGTATCTGGGACACGGGTTTGTCCCAGGGGCGTATCTGCTGCCATTTTAGAACGAGGCTCCCAGACCTTCCACTGGGAGAGGGAAGGGTAAGGAATGTGAAGCTTGTCACAGGAAAATGTCAACACAATCATTCTGTGGCACAATAAGACAATGGCAGTATTTTACAGAGGATAGTCTTATGAGGCAGAAGTTCTAATATTGGAAAAATTTGCAAATGAGGCTCAGAATCAACACAGATTAATTACTAGAGACAGAATTCATGCAGAGAAGTTGTCTAACTACAGACAGTGGCTCTTTCTAACTTCAAGGATAATTTTTTTTCTGGAAGGATGATGGAATATAGGTTTATAATGACCTTATAATGATAACAACATTTAACATTTACAGAGTATGTTTCCTGTTTGCTGAACTCTGATGTCAAAAAGACTAGCACCAGTGGATGGCTGTTACATATTGTGAGCTTTCAGTTTGATGCAATTAATCTTTCAATCCTTTGAGCTCTCTAGTAAAAGAAAGAACTATATGAAAATAATGAGCTCTCTCTTCCTTAAAAGAAGAGCCTCAGTGAAGCTAAATCCACAAGAGGTTTTTGCAACACAGGTTGTTTCATGTAGGCTACAACGTCAGATTGGCTGCATTTCCTGCAACGACACCCAGTGAAGTTTCCAAGGCCACACCATTACGTCATTCTTCAGCGAACACCATTATGTCATTCTTCAGCGAACCTAGAACCTATACCTCCCAGCTCTCTTATCTCTGCACCCTGCTGTTTGACTGTGGATATCAGATGTAAGTGATGGGATGATGAATGAGGGAGTAACATTATATTCCTGGCAGTGGGGTAAACTTTAGGATAGACAAAGATATGTAAATAACTACTACCCTCGGTCAAATCTGTGAGTGAATTTCTGAACCTAAACTGAGCAGTTGGGGATTTTTTTTTTTCAATCTCTAAGTCGTTAAGATTCAGTTCACCAGTTATTATTTTGTGCCAGTTAAAATTGTTTTAGGGCTTATATCAGCTACCAGTCCAATGGCATACATTATACTTTAGCTGATATTTCATTGCTACCTTTTTAAAAATCCAGACAGCATCAAATATAGCTTCCTATGGTAAAATAATTCAGCAGTGGAATATGTATGAGGAAGCTAAATGTGTACGCAACAAGGTAGAGTGAGACCCAAGGGAGTGATGTGCTCTTTTCTTTGATAGGATGGTGCAGTACTTTGTGATACCATGCATTTAGTCACATGTTTTCTTTATGGAATGACCTATCAACCCACTCTTCTTTCCAAAGTAATTCAAAAAGCACTTAATGCACATCTCAGCTCTGAGCCTAGTTCCCCACCAGGCATGTGAGTAAAGAACAGTATTCTATAATGAGCTTGGACCCGTAAGTCCCAGTAGATTTCACTCTCACAGGAGAGATTTGCAAGCATGCAACCAGCTGCTAGAGGAAAAAGCAACACCCTGTGAAATAGAAAGGGCCAGGAGAAGTGCAATAGACAATAAGTGCAATGGAAGGGAATTCAATATTGAAAGGAAATTTTAATGACATTAATTTTCATGTTCCAGTCACATTATAAGTTGACAAAAATACCTCTGATGATTTATTCTCTCTTGACAGCAATCCATTTGTGCATCAGCTGTCACACCATATAATAGGTGTACAAAAACCACATCCCATTTGAGTGAGATTAGCTGTTCTACTGTGGCTGCGTTATGATTTCCAACACCGTTCCCTGTAATGTTTCTACAATGCAATACAATTTTTTTTTCTTTCACCTGCATGGCCTCCAGAGGTGGTGCATCTGATTCAGCCGCTAAAGAAAGGTACACGGCGTGGTTTGGAGGTCAGCTCAGCAGGTTAGACAGCAGTAGGAACAGCCACACGGCCAAAGAGAGTGCTTCCGTCTTTGGAAGCAGACTTGCTTTTTAGTGCCAGAAAGCAAAATGAAGTCAGAGGGACTGGTCTGACTACCCTATGCTAAATATAGATTTTCATAATTTAGTTAAACAACTCTAGGAGCTGGTTTATCATGAGGTTAATCTCAGATGAGAAATTAATGTTTAATTAATTTCAGTCAAGTTAAGCAGTGGCAGATATGCTCCCTTTATTTTGATATAATTCAAATCTCATTACAAAGAGGTCATTCATTCATTCATTTACTCGGCAAATATTTGGGTAACTATCTGAAGCCATTTTTTCAAACTAAAATTCATTAGAAAAGTCTATGTTGCATTTGTTTAGTTGAAATTAAACATTGCCTGAGTCCCCCATGACGTTACCCTTGCTTTGAGTGAATATCTGAGGAAATGTACATAAAAAATAGTTGCCTCCTGTAACCATTTTCTAAATAACAAAAATGGCCAATTCTCTGCCTTTGGAATTCTAAATTATTTTGACATAATGAGATAGCATTATTGACTGGTGTAAGAAATCTGTAGGTTGCATAACTTCTACAACTAACAAGTGGACATAAAACATAAAAATAGTCATTTAACCCTTATCCTGCCATACTTTCATGTAGGAGACACTCTGAATGTTATGAGAACACCTGTGATTCTCAAACCTGATTGTACCTTGGTGTCATGTGGAAAATTGTAGAAGCTACTGATGCTTAGAGGAACTGATATAGTTGTCCTGAGGCCAAGTTTGATTTCTTAGCCCATTCAGGTTACTATAATAAAATGCCTCAGAATGCATCATGTATGTACAGCAGAAATGTGTTGCTCACCAGACTGGCAGATGCAAAGTGCATGATCAAGGTGCTATAGAATCAGGGGCTGAGGGCTTGTCCTCTGCTCTGTAGGTGGCTCCTTCTCACTATGTTGTAACTCAGTGGAAAGGACAACAGGCTCCCTGGAGTCTCTTTTATAATAGCATGAATCCTTTTCATGAATAGAGCTCTTGTGACTGATGTACTTATGCTATTCCCCATGTCTTCACACTATCATGTTGGGCTTTAGGTTCCCACATGTCAATTTCTTGGTGACAACAACATTCAGATCACAGCATCCAGGTTTTGCTGAAACGCATCTAAGTGTCTGAAATGTGCACCCTGAATTAAGGACCACACTCAAAATCATGAGAACTAAAACATCTGATCATTTCCCCACCTTTCCCTCCAGCTAGTTCCTAATGCTCTTTGGTTGTCACTGAAGTCTCCCTTTCTTAAGTGGCACCAGTGGACCATTTTGGTATATTTTGGTACATTTGGTACAATCCCATGACTCTCATCCTAAACGGCTTACATACCATAATTAATGCCTTCCTTGTTCCTTGTGTGGCAAGTGTAGGAACATTGAGGGCAGGAACCTTGTTTGCTTGACTGCTCTGCCTCCAGTACGTGGCCCTGTGTCTGCGATCTATTAACAACTTAGTAATTGTTTTTGAATCAGTTAGGAAAATGAAATCACACCAAGAATTTTAACAGGGAAATTTTATATCCTTAACTAGTAGAAAGTAATTAACTACTTAATTGGTTGCAAAGAACTCAAAGCAAATGTTGAGAACAATTACGCTCCTGGAATGAAAGACCATATTCAAAATAAGACCTAAATTTAGGAGACGGGAGTTTTTGACCTCTTTGGAAAGTGTACACTGTAGTGTGCTGAATAGAAACGAACTTCCCTGTGTTCTGTGGACCAAAACTGGTTTGCATGAGGTCAATTTTGGGGATGCTGTGTAGTAATGCTCATTTATAAGAAGGTGCCCACTGAGTCACCAATACAAAAAATGTACTTTTCCACAGGCAGCTTCTATTAAGGAGCTGGACACTGTATTTTGAGAGCCACTGGGTCTCCCACTCACAGCTAAAGAGGAAGGCGAAAGCATACAAGAAGTTTCTTATTTGTGCCTGCAGTGTTTCCCCAGCCCTTTCTATTGACAAAAGCCCCTTCTATTGACAAAACCTATCTCAAAGCCCCCTCTGTTAACAAAAGCATGTCTCAAATGCAAAGTAGAGTCCAGCCGCAGGATGCCAATGCCAGGCCTCAGCGTTAGAGTTGAGAGGCCATCAGTTGATACCTAGTACTATTGCTGATGATAATGCATCACTATCCCCAGGAAACATGAAGAAAATATTAATTCCTTCACAAATGTTAAGAAAAACATGAGTGCTTGATATTCCCCTTCTATTATATTTGTCTTTCTATTCATAGTTCAAATCCCAAGTGCTATTGGTAGTTGCAATTTAATCTCTCTCACACCAGGGATTTGAAAAGATTTGTCACTTAGATGAAGGCAAATATTGGATTAGAAATTTGATGGTTTTGCTTAACTGAGAGATGGACATTAAATTGCTTCAATACTACTTTTCAGGAGATTCTAGCAGCAATGTTGCAAGCAGCAAAACAAAACAAAACAAAAAACCAAAAAACTCAAACCACAGAAAGAAAATTAATCAGGATATTTCTTGTCATACTTTCATATCATTAGGAATGTTTGAGTGCCAAATGAAAGCTTTGATGTAAAAATTAGAGCACAGAATTGTAAGTTTCTTTTGATCCTTAATCAGCACATAGCACTTCTGTAGAGCATCAACTGTAGCAAAGAATCATTAGTTTTCTGCCATAGTTACACTTCTGCTTTGTTTAATAAGCAAATAGTGAAAATAAAATTCATAGAGTAGGAAGACGATATTTCGCTAACATCGGGGACTGAATAAATAATCATCCAATCTAACCTGTCTCCACACAATCACACAGTCACGTAATTGACACAGAATCAAGTGAATTTTTGATAATAATTAAATTTCCTTGAAGACATGCCATGTATTTCTTGAATATAATAAATGGTTCATTTCTTCTGGAATCTTTCCTAAAAAGCACTTAAGTAATGCCAATAAGTAAGGAAATATTTTTAGATATAGAAAAAGCCTAATTATAAAGATATTGGTCATAAAATATTTATACTCAGCTTGTATCCCTTGAAAGCAAAGCTAAATTATGAATATTAAGAGAACTGTGCTATAATTCCATAGTCATATTCATACAGTCATTTTAGATGACATACAAAAGACTTTGAAATAACACAAAGAAATGATTATCTTATGAAAATCTATGCTAAGTGGTAAAAGAGTAGATGCAAAATCTTATTTCTTATATAATCACCACTTAGTACATAGGAGAAATTCGAAAAAGAGGAGGCAAATTAAAATTCTTGTAGACCAACAAATTGACCTCTTAAAATGTAGTGTATAATATTTACTGTCCTCCCAATGGTGCATTTTCCATGGTTCTTGCATATTCTGTGTTGTGCAATGTATGTGCTCATGGGAAAATAACTTTTATATTTTCTTTAAAACTTTGTGCATCCAGTTCTGGAAATAGTACCACTACTTTGATACACGGAGTAAGGAAAATAGAATAATCTATTTCTCATACATCCTATGTTTCTCAAGAATAAAACATTATGTCTAGTGTGTGAATTTATATATGTTAGATCCAATTACCATACCTGGCAAAGCAGATGTATATGCAAATTAGTAAATGAGAAGCTTTAATAGGATACAAAAATAAATCTGAACTGGACTCTACCCTTAACTCAGTCTAAATACACACACAATTATGTTGGATACACAGAGAAGTCACTAAGGAGGCAGTGAATGAACAGGTATTCACTATGATTTGCAAAGTGCACATAAGACAGCAGGGAGTAACCCTTCTAAATCAGACCCTAAAAAACATCTTTCTAGAAAGGTAAAGAAAATCATGGAAAAGTCTTACAGCTCCCAGTTCTATGTACCTACCTCTGTATTTACAAATTACAGTTCCTCTCCAGTGATACTCAAATTCAAGACTATCTCCCTTGCATTGTCCACATTTTATCCATAGGGTTACTTGGGTTACATTACCTGAGCAACAATGTCCAGATATGGCACTTGGTGCTATCTGAAGGAAGAAAAGAGAGAGAGAGAAATCAGTGAAGAGACAGAGAAGGAGAGACACACAGAGTGAAGGAAGGAAACACAGATTTTTTTTTCTAACTTAAATTCTTTTTATAGATCATGGCAATAAACTGATCAGACAATCAACAAAACAGTATTATGAGTAGGATGAAGTTTCCAGAAGGTCAAATACTACATATACTACAATCTCCCTCAATCTCTAAAGCCTAGGGGAGCACAGACACATTCTTAGTGTCCTGAGGTCACTCAGCTGTCCCTCTGATTAGCACCTCGTGGTATAGCAGAATTGAATGAGTCAATTAACCTGGAAGAGATGAGCATAGAATAAATTCAACTTTTCTCATTTGGCCCAGCAGGCAGCCAGGTTTGGCAGGCTTGGGTTCCCCCCAGTTTTCATGGGTCTTCCAGTGCATTCTTTGGTGGAGTTTCTTCCTAAGTCCCATCCTTGTGTGATCCTCCTGCTGAGGTACACAGCAGTGATGTGCATGGCACCAAGGTCACCGTGTTAGCTTTCTGATGTTGCTTGAACAAATACCACAGATAGGGTGGCAAATACAGCAGGGGCACATCCTCCAGCTTTGCAGGCCTGAAATCTGAAGCAGGGCCTCAGCAGGGCCATGTCCCTTCCTGCCCCTTTCCAGTTGAGGATCCTCAAACTTCCTTGCCACCTTGTAGCTGCCGTCAGTCCAATCTCTGCCGTTAGACCAATCTCTGCCTTTGTCTTCTCAGGATGCCCTCCCTGGGTCTCTGTTTTATTTTACTTACCCTTAAAATGGTGTAGATTTAGAGGACACAATGTAGTTTTATGTGCACAGTAAACTAACTGCTACAGTCAACTGCTTTTGCCCCCACCTCTTCCTAGCAAATTCCAAGTACACGAAACAGAATCATGAGTTACGGTCCTCATTCTGTGCACTAGTTCTCTAGTTCTCTAGAACTGATTCATCCTACATACTTGAAACTTTGTACCTTTGACCAGTGTGTCCCTGATCCCCACTCGATCATCTCAGTAACCACCATTTTACTCCCTGCTTCCATTTTAGGACAGACAGATGTTCAGACAAACGAATTATCGCAGTTATTTAATCAATGAGTGCTCTATGAGTCAGGCAGCATGCAAAACCAGAAGGCATTTAGAGAGTTTCTTACCAACATTAGAGCAGTAGACTTCCAAGAATGACTGGCTACAGCTAGGCATTTACCTTATGTGGGAATGGGTGATACAGCAGGCCTTACCTATGTAACAAGTCAGCTTTTTGGCTGACTGTGATGGACTCAAGCTCAATTCAAAATTAGTCAATTACAAGGAATGCCTCCAGTTTTTATTTCAGTTGCATGAGGGTTCTGGGTACAGAAATAATCCCCAAAATGGCATTCTACCTACTTTGCATTAATGCTAGTACAAAATTAATATTTTTTCACTAATTACGCATTGAATAAAAAATAATTAGATGGTTAAAAGTATTTTTAAACTCAAGGTACTTATGATTCAGAAAGCTAAAAATTCAGGGGTCCTCATTCCATTTGAATAAATCCATAGAAACAGAATAGCTGACGCATATGGCTAGTGTATGTTTTACTTTTATAAATATCCCAGTTTGATTTGACTGAAGTGTGTAGTAATCATGCATTTTAATTTTTAGTTTCCTCTGTTGACAAAAAAGACTGAGTACCTTCTCGTGTGCTTGTTAGCCATTCCTTTCTTAGAAATTTTCTTTTTTCCAGTTTGTATTGGGTGTTTATTTTACATTTATAAGTTTTGAGGGCACAGACATGAGCTTTTTAATTATTTCCTTATCATCCTTGGTTTATGTTTTCAATCTCCTGGCTTGTATACAAATGTTCATACCAGCTTGTGTACCAAAATCCAAAACTAGAAAAATACAAATACTAATGAGTGAATGATCGATTAATTGTGGTACATCTGAATGGTCAAATACTACTTGGCAATAAAAATAAACTGTTGCCATACACAACAGCATCAATGAACCTCAAAATTATTATCCTGGGGGCCAATGTTGCGACATAGTGGGTAAAGCCACTGCTTGTGACACAGACCAATCCTGTATCCAGTAACCCATTCTGGGTTCCAGTTTCTGTTCTGGCTGCTCCGCTTGGACCCAGATCCCTGATACTGGCCTGGAAAGCAGCAGAATTGTTCAGGGAGCCTGGGAGAAGCTCCCGGCTTCAGTCTGACCCAACATTGGTCTTCACAGCCATCAGGGCAGCAAACCAGTGGATGGAAGATTGCTCTTTGTCTCTCCCTCTCTGTAACTCTTTCAAGTAAATACTTTAAAGAAGCCAGCTACAAAGGAATATACCATGAATTGTTTTATTTCTTGAAAACTCTCAAAAATTCAAACACACCTATAGTGCAAAAGGCAGATGAGTGGTTGTTTGGGGATGCCAAATGTGGATGGGAGAATGGGGGGTGGGGGGGTGGGGCTGGCAAGAGGAATTACTTGAAGAAGCCCTGGTGGCAGATATATTCATTATCATGATTATCATGATGGCTTTTCAGGTGTACTCATATGTCACAAGTCATCAGACTGAACATTTTAAATATATGTGTCAGTTATTTCTCACTAAGTGCTAAAACATGATTTGAGAAACATGACAAGACAGCTGAGAGAAAGGGCATCTAGTCTTGACTCATGCATTCAAAAAGCAACCACGCTGAGCTTTGGGGAAACGTGGGAGAAGAAGGCTGTGGGAGCTCGACCCTTTCCCATTCTGAGCACCAGAAGATCTCTGTTATTTACAGCATTCCTTCCCCATGAGTCTCCAAGTCACCTTCTTTTAACTGTGCTTCTTTAGAATTTGTATTTGTCAATATGGCATTTATCCACCATGGAGTCGTCTGTATTAACTGTATTTCCTTCTTTTCTACGTTTTTTATTTCCTTGTATGTATTTGGCAGAAGAACCAGGGGGAAAGAATAGGAAGAAGAGAGAGGCAGACAGCCAGAGACAGAGATCTCCTATCTGCTAATCACTCCCCAAATACACACAACAGCCCCAGCTGGGCCGCCCTGAACCCAGCAGCCCAGAGTTCAGGTCAGGATTCTTGATGAGTGGCAGAGATCCCAAGACTTGAGCTACCTCCTGCGGCCTTCCAGGGTGCAGGGCACATTAACAGAAGGCTAGAACGGGGGTTTAGCCAGCACTCAGCTGCTGCCTTCCCAATGTAGGATGCACATGTCTCCACCATCACACCAAGCACCCACCCCATTGCTTTCTGTATTTTGATGTTCTGACCCTGAGAAACTGCAGAAGAGGCTGCTCCTCACAAGACTAGGTAATTCCTAAAGGTGATAGCAATTTGCCTAAGAACACACCTTTCATATGCAAAGTAACACATCCCTCAATTATATCCTCAATCACTTTCTTGGCTAACTCTCACTCCAATCTGTATTTCTCCTGCCCTACATATGGGGAATCTAAGGATGAGGACTATAAAGACCACACCCCGTGGCTCCAAAGCCTGTGTGCATTACTCACAAGCCTTGTCTTTCCCCAGGAAGCTCCAGGAAAAGCCATGCCCTGAGCAGCTCCTTGCCCTGACAGCTCTGCTTTTGGATCAACCCACAGTGGTCCTCCCATGTCCTGGAAGCGAGCGTGCCCCTTGTTTCTGAGAACTGTGAGTAACATGCAATCTTTCCGTGGTGGTATTGATTTCTCCATGGCATCAGTGTTTTCTCTGTAAGTTCAGTGCTAATCACCAGCCAACTGCACCTGAGAATCATTCTCTGCTTAGTACTCCAAGTGAGGGGATGCTCGTCTGATAGTATTAAAAAGTTTTGCCAAATCTGGAATAGGAATTCTTGTTTTTTTTATTTTATTAATTGCATTGCATTATGTGACACAGTGTTATGGGCACTGGGATTCCCCCCACCCCTCCCCGAACCCTCTCCCCATTGTGGATTTCTCCACCTTGTTGCATTACCACAGTTCAAATTCAGTTGTGGTTCTTTCATTGGAAATATTTACCAAGCATAAAGCCCAGTGTCTTATTATCTTAGTGGGTTCAGCGATTTCTTGGTGAGACCATCTCTGGTCTGAAGGTAAGTCCAGCTAAGCTTCATCCCAAACGATTAAAGGCCCCGACATGCCCTCAACAGCCATTTACAATCTCATGGCATCAATTGACATGACATTGATTAATAGTATGTTGATGGGAAGATGCAGTTTCTTAACTACATCCTGTGACTTCTTCATAGACATTTCAATTTTGGTTTGTATTCAACCTGATTCCATACAGTTATCAGTTTAGGTACAATACATTTTTTTTTAATTTAGGATGGGTGTGCAGAGAAATCCCCAATACCCCAGTGAGGCGATACTAATCTTTGTGACCCACCTAGTGAGGCCTGTTTGGGTCCACGCTGGGCGTTTCCTGACTGATTCTAAGCTTTCCATGTTGTTGTCTGTCCATTCTAGATTTTTTGTTTGTATGTATATTTGTTTGTTTGTTTTGAGGGGTTACTGGAGCGATCCTAATAGTCACCGTGAGGGAGGGTGGGGCCCCAGAGCCAGAGCCAGGCAAGGACCAGAGAGAGCTTGCCTCCTTATGGAATAGGAATTCTGCTGGTGAAGAAGGAGTTCCAGGATGGTGGAATATTCTGGTTCCCAGTTGTTCTGTCCTGAAGCAAGCCTTGGTGAGCCACAAGGCTGCAGAGGTTCCGAGAGTGTCCTTCCAGCAGACAGCAGCTGAGCAGCTCCAACCTCCATGGGAGCCTGAGGCAGGACTGTCCAGCAAGTGATTGACAGGACGGAAGCACTCCAGTGATGCAGAGCAGTGAAGCAGCACCACGAAGGAGAGAATGCTGCTGAGCACAGCTGTCTTCCCTGCCAGAGCCTTTGTTTCAGTTTGACCCCACAGGGGATCTCAGAACAGAACTGCACAACCAAGCCCCTCTCACCTCTGCATCGCGGTTTAATCAGTCATTGGCTGTGGGCTTTGGGGACAGTGCACAGAGACCAGAGTGGGTGTCAAAGGGCAGCTGCTCTCTCAGCAAGGGGCCTCTGTGAATGCTGGCAGCCAGCACCTGAGGCAAGGGAAGCTGGGGTGAATCTGGAAAGGGGGCTTCTGGCCCAACCCAGGGAGCTGTGGCCACTTGTTCCAATTGTTCTTCTCATACTCTCATTTGGGGGGCTTTAAAACAGGAATCCTAAACTTAAATGCCTACAGGAAGAGGCATGCAAAGGAATGAGATGATTGTACCAAAAGAGTTCTGCACTCTAGGGGAAAAACAATAGTGTAGACACAAAGGTAACACAAGGAGGAACTTGGCCTCAGGGAGGGAACAAGGGAGACTGGGCCATTGGGGGCAAATTCAGTTCTGCCTGTGTTTCACTCAGGGGTATGAATGCAACTGCTGCAAGGCTTCCAAACGTGTAATGAAAGTCAACTTTAGTAATTTTAATATGTACCTAAATAAGAATAATAATTTTAAGCATTGCTTATGAGTTGACCTATAGGTAACCAATATGTAACTTCAAGGAAAATAACACAGTTACCACAAAAAGTTTTCCACAGTACAAAATTTATCATCAGCAGCAGGCAGGCATTCTTATTATTCTGGTGTGTGCTACAGAAATCTAAAACTCAAATGTAGTATGAAGTGTACAATAGAGACAAAATATTAGGAAAAGAAAAGATCCAAGGCATAGCAGAAACTATTGGCTCACCCAAGGGAAATTCACTGAGCTATGCAACCTAACTTTGCAGTATGATATATGATCTCTTTGAGGATCTGATTTAAAACCATAGGCTCTATTTTCCGAAATATGTGCAAAAATATGTGGAAGTTCATAATACAAATTCCCATGCAATTTCTGAGGATTTGTGGTACCCTTGAAACCAATGAATAGGCCCCAGCATAATTCTCCTGACCTGGAGGCCACAAGGTGTAAGATTAAGACGAAGGAAGATAAAGGTGGGATCTGAGCAAGGGAGCTGCCTTTCTTCCCTTTCCCTTCACAAAAAGGAGGAGAGCTGGTTTCAAACAGTTCCCAGGAATCTCAACCCCCGCTCAGAGGAAGGACACATCACAACAGTGAGGATACCATGGATGCTGCTGGCAGGTGGGCATCACCTGGACACAGTGAGTCCAAAGAGATGAAGCAGTCTCCACTGACAGAGGAGCACAGTAGATAAGACATTCTATCAAGTGGCTGATGGTTAGTTCATTTCCAAAAGATGAGTAGATTGATTGAAATGAACTCTCAAGGTAGGTTGTTAGAAGTGAGGAGAGAGCAGCTACTACCGGGGTCTGGTCTGTGAACTGCCTGTGGCAGTTGCTAGGTGCCAGTGCTGCACGCTAATATGTGGCCAACTGGACAGACACAGCATCATTCAGGGGAACCGAAGGAGGCACCAAGCCCAACACAGAGAGGGAGAGTTGGTGTGCATCTTCCCTGATACGAACCCTGATGCTGTGTGACCTGGACCATCTTTACTTTTCTGTTTCTGGTTTTCTCTTCTGCAGAAGGCAGATGTAAATGGTCCTCAACAAATAGTTACTGAATGCAAAGCACAGAGCTCTGGGAAAGCAGGCTGCCTTCGCTCTGGACCAAACAACATGCCAAGGCTTGGCTGAATCTGCCAGGGTTGGAAATGGGGTCATTAGGCCATTCTACAAATGTAAAGTATTCACTCAGTTCAAGCCAATTTGCAACATACCCTTTCTTTTAATGTGTGAAATAAAGCCCTCCTTTTGTATTATTAGAAAAACAAAGAATCTTCATCACTGTTTAGTATATCCTCATTGAGACCGAAATGTATAGATTTCCTTGGGCTCTTTAATTGCGGAAGCAATTTTCAACTCTGTCAACGTCGGCCTTATTAACCCAGATGGTGTTAATTTGCACAGTTCTCTGCTTAGCATCAGTGGTTCCTTTGCATTCAACAGGAGTTCATTCCTCATTTCAAATTTTACCACCGTCCCCTCCGAACACACTTTGTACAGCGACAACATGCGTGGTATGTAAATGAGCACGTGGAGATGAATTGCGATTCCCTCAGGAGGTAGAATGATGTAGTTTAAAGAAGCCCATATCCCACACATCTGCCTGTATCCGGAGGGCCAGAGCCATTAAGGAACAGTGCAATTCACACTGTTTCCGTATCGCTGTGCTTCTAGATTGCTTCCCGGTAAATACAGCTCCCAACAGTCCCCTGTAACTGATGACCCCGCCTTGTCCAGCAGCTCCTATTGTTTTTCTTTGTAATGAAACCCACAACTTGATTCTCAGCAGTCTCTCAGAGTCTCATTGAGGCTATTTCATAAAATCAAAGTTTTGCTGCTATAAAGAAATGTGTTCTCCCAAAGTGCAAAGGTTTGAATTAAGCCCAGCTTAGTAATTGACTGGGAGGCATGACACTACACGCTGTAAGTGCTTAGGGGGAGGGAAGGCAAAAGAACATTTTCTTAGCATGTATTATGTATGAGTCCCCATTCCAGCGGCTTTATAGTTATGGTCGTGTCTGTTCTGACTCTCCCACCCAGCTTCAGAGAAAGGTGCTGCTATCAACATTTGCTCCACAATGAAAACTCAGCACTGGCCTGACTTGAAAATTATGAGAATGTAGGGGTAGATTTAACTATTACTGGCTCTGCTTCTGGCTAGCTGTGTGAAGGAGGCTGAGAGCCCGTTTCCTCATGTCTCCTATGGAGCACGTACCGTCTGTTACAGCAGGATTCGTGTACTGGATGAGTGTATAAGCATTTAGAATGTTATCAGACACTCAACTTCCTTTCTCAGGGCTCTCCCTATAGCTCCTGGGGTGCATGGGTGCTGTTGGTGTGGGTGCTGGGGTTGGCAAAAAATCTGGGAGCTGGAACCCCTGGTGCAGAAAACTCTGATTTGTGCCTAATCTAACACCTACGACCTAGGCAGTGTCTTCTTTGGACCTTTCATCTCTGCTTTTATTTTTTTTTTTGCACATTTCCTTCTCCTTTGCAAAAAAAAAAAAACCATATTTTCAAAACATTTTGATTTATTTGAAAGAGACAGAAGGACAAGGAGAGTGGCAAAGAGAGAGGTTACATCTGTTGGCTCACCTCCTAAATGTCTGTAACAGCCATGGCTGGGCCAGGTCAAAGCCCAGGGCCTCAAAATACATACTCCACATGAATGACAGGAACCCAAATGCTCAAACCATCAGTTGCTGCCTTCCAACATGCGCACAGCCAGGGAACTGGATAAGAAAAGGAAGAACCAGATGTATACCAGACACTGTAATACGGGAGGCAGTCATTCCAAAAGGCAACGGCACCACCGCACCTCACACCCACCCTCCACTCCCTTCTTTTCTACACTCTTCCTGTCCTGCCCCTCTTCCTTTTCTGCTCTTGTCCCTGCCCTGTTTCACCAATTTCTACCTCCTTCCTGGCTGCCAATCTGACCCCTGGTTAGGAACTCTCTGTCCCCCATGCATCTCTGTGCCATCTGCAGCACAAAAGCCGACAGGACTTCCGGCATTGTCACACCCAAGAGAAGCTGTCGGACCTTGAGAGATGGGGAGCCCCGGTGCCTTCTGAGTTTCTCATGGAACCTGTTGGCATGCTCTGTGTTCCACTTAAGAATGGACCTGTTGATAAGTCATGAAGTTCGTATGTCCTCAATCCCTCCCACTAGCAGACCAGCACCCATCCCCTGAGAGTGGCTGATAATCACTCACGTGACTTCTTCTGGTTCCACTCAATTACTGCAATCACCTTATTTCTCTAACTATTGACAAGCAATTTTCCAAGCCTGTTTTCCTCTTGGTCTTTGTCTACTTATTGGCTGGGAAATCAATGTATGCACTCTGCTCTTGCACCTCATGAATCTGAGAAAATTGAGAAACTAGCACTTGTATGACACAGTTCACAAATGCTGAAAGACGTAACTGCAATCCAAACTCATGCTCTCCATGACCTTGTTTTTCATTTTGTGCCAAATGGTGGAGTTGGCAGAGTGCTTTCTGTGTGTTAACACCACACAGAGTCATTTTCACAACTACCCACAAGGCTAAATAGTACCCACATTCTGTAGATGAGAACACTGAGATTAAGTAGCCATGCCCAAATTAAAATGTCTTGTAAGAAACAGAATCAAGAGTCAGTGGAGGGCCCGGCACGGTGGCGCAGTGGTTAAGGTCCTCGCCTTGCACGCCCGGATCCCATATGGTCGCCAGTTCTATCCCGGCAGCCCCGCTTCCCATCCAGCTCCCTGCCTGTGGCCTGGGAAAGCAGTGAAGGATGGCCCAAGGCTTTGGGACCCTGCACCCACGTGGGAGGCCCGGAGGAGGCTCCTGGCTTTGGATTGGCTCAGCTCCAGCCGTTGCGGCTGCCTGGGGAGTGAATCATCAGACAGAAGATCTTCCTCTCTCTCTCTCTCCTCTCTGTATATCTGCCTTTCCAATAAAAATAAAATAAATCTTAAAAAAAAAAAAAGAGTCAGTGGAAACATTATGGGTATCCTACTGGGTGGTCCTGAATTCAAATCCCAGGCGCTTGGCAACTGAGTATCCTCAAGACGCTCCTCAGGACTCAGTTGATCTCACCTCTAAAATGGAAACAGACCTTCCTATCGCACTACAATTATTGTGAGAGCTTTTGTCTAAGGAACCAAGCTATTATATACAATATAATATATACAATCTTCCCTGCTTAATGATGACCGCAGCACAGAGAATAGGAGAGGGCTACCTGTTCATGCACATAATGTAAGTATGGGATTAAGAGGTAAATTTATTTAGATGCAAAAAAAAAACACTTAATCTATGTATAGTTTTTCTTAAGATGCATTTCCCAAGAGCTTTTTGAAGTCCCCCTCTAATAGGCATGGATTTCACCTTCTTGCCTAAAAAGAAATTTCTCTTTGAATTCCATTTCTCTGTGAACTTTTGGAAAAGCCCTTTTATTGTCAGATGTTTTGGCCATGTTATCCTATAACCCAGCCAGCTGGCCTTTCAGAGTAATGGCCAGCTCCATGTGCTAACCAATTTTGAAAATTCATATTTATGACCCAAACACCCTTTAGGGCTATTACAGTTTCATGGAAATTAATCTCAGTTCACAGAGCATTGACCCAAGTCATCATCAAAAGTTAATAAGGGTGGGCTTTTATTTTTCCACAAGCACTGATTCCATGCACTACAATATTTTGCCACATTAAAAAAACTCACTACACATTTCAGCAACAGATCTTTAGAACCTCTGCTGATGGTTGTCTGCGTTTATTTAAGAATGAGAGCGACCCAACTCCATGTGCCTGGCTCCCCTGCAGCAGTCCTGGTGGTCAGCATACACCCAGCCACAGCCAGCAGGCCTCGCACCTGGCATAGTGCGGCTGGCTTTATGTGTGCCAGGCAAGCTCACATCCTTAAAAATCATGGCTTAAAATAGGAATGCTGACACCACCTTAACTCAGACAGCACAAATGCAGGGCTGTAATTTTCTGTGCTATTTAATCTCCTAGTACAAAAACCTCTATTGCTCAAGGGAATTCTTCATCCAGTCTAGCGGGGAAAAAAAAATTCTCTCAAGGATGTAATAAGTTAACAAACCAAATTAGTACGTAGTAGGATTTTGTGGTTCTTATCATCCACATTAACCCCAGGGCTCACCAGAGCTAATATCTTTGGTTGTGCTGTTTCTTGCTTGCTGTCTCCAGACCACTAACCTTGTTTCTCTATGGGGGGAATTGAAGGCTCTGCTCTGCTCTTTGCAAATCTCCCTCTGATTTTCATTCTGTTTGGTGGAGCTAATCTTCCGGTTTCCAGGGTCAAATGAGCTGAGCCCTTTTGAAAGAGGCTTACTTCTGACTGACAAAATAAGGGGCTACTCTTTTTAGCAGACCTTTGCATCCACATCGTTAAAACACTTGACCATTTGAAATGCAACTTTCTTCTCTGGGTATACTTGACTACTCAGAGGAAACATATAGACAGGCAGCGCCACCTACTGGTTTTTCCTTAGAAGTTGGCTATACATACATGTTTATTTCCGCCGTGCTGGGTGTGGGTGGCTGATTTTGCTCTAAGGAACCATCTTTAACATCCTTTATGTTTAGTTTTCTGACAAATGATTCTCTTTTTATGCTCTAAGATGCATGAAATTAAAAAGGTGAAATTTGAAATATATAGAATGTACCTTGTCTATTTTAAGGATATCTTCTTCCAGGCATCTTAGAATATTGCTCTTCAACCTGGTATGTGTTATGGGTTGCTGACCAGGGCCTATTTGCATAGTGGAAACCGTGACATGTGGTCAGCTCTGCCTCTATTGGGTACAGAAAAAGAGTGGTTAAACAAATGGTTTTTGCCTGATGTAGAAAATTCTGCTTCCCATAAGGTTGTTGGAAAGCAGCCTAATAAACATGTTGTCATTACAAAAAAACGACAGAACAGGAACTGCATGTAACTTTGTGGGCAACTCCCACTACTGGGTTGGTACTATTACCGAGAAAGCCTAGGTCATAACTTCACGCCCCAGGGAACTTTGGACATACTCTGTTACAAAGAGAGAGAACTGAGATCTGCAGGTGCAAGCTGGTTTCATCGATGAGTTGTATCTAACGTACTTTACCAACTAGGCAGCGAGATGGGCTCCATCATCCTGCTTGCAGACAAGGAAACAGGTTCCTGGGATGAAGTCCTTTGCCTAAGGTGACAAACCAGTGAGTGATTATCTTGCAATTCTGATTCTTCTCTGTCTGGATTCAAATCTTAAGTTATCACAACTGTTCCCTCAGCCCTAGTGAGCTGTCTTGAAAATGGGTCCCCTCTTCAAGAGGAGCTGCTTCAGGAGAATTGCGATCTGCTTCAAAGGCCTTGTCCACAATTTAAACTCCATGAGCTTGTGCCTAAGCCATGAATAGCATCCCCCTTCTCATCCCCTTCATCAGTACGTTAAATATGAGCTACTGAAAAGGAAGTTTCAACATGCTTTTCCAAGAAGAAAAATCATACTTCATCCCCAAATATATATTGAATCCACCTCATGCTCAGTGGGTCACATAAGGAAGTCTTCATTTTCAAAAAGAATGAAGAAAAACCATGCTCTACAATTTCTGGATGACTGTTAGTCAAGTATTTCTTAGGGACAATATCTATGGGCTAAACCCAGTTGGAAAGCAGAACTGCCCCACCACTATATTAGAATTGCTTTTACAAGGTCACCAGTGACTTAAGCGTGTACAAATACAGTGATCTATATTTCCTGTGTGTGGTTTTGGGTACATGTTGGCATATACATGTTAACAACGTAGGGTTTTCTTTCTATTTTTTGCTTGGAATGTTTCTTATATATGCATAGGTATGCTGTACACGTATGTGTTCTGTATGCACACACATATAAATGCATTTGTTATATGTATATAGCATGTATGCATTTAACAAGATGAACAAAATGCTCTCATACTTTTTTTACTTCCTTTTTTTAATTTTCAATTTGTATGATACTATTTCATAATCTCAGGGATGTTCCTTTCCTCCTTTCCCATTCCACTCCCCACCCACCCACCCCTCACTGATTATCCCTGTATTAGTACAATGGCATAGTTCTTCAACAACAGTTACAAATCCATCAATCTGTTACTTATGCATATCCTGACATTGTTGGTATAGACAATGGTAGAAAGTTAGCATCCTGTTGTTAAGATATATTTACGATTTCATTGGGAATTCAACTTTTATTTAGGAGTAGAGATGCATGTTGGAATGTATCTTTACTGCCGGTATGCTAGTCTCTATTATACAGTTCATCCAGTTGAATTTATGTACACATGCTTAGTAAAATAAGCCAATCTCAAAAGAAAAAATATCATATATTCTCTTTGATATCAGTAAAAATGTTTCTACCATAAGACCTTATACTACATTTCTTGCCAAGAAAAGACCTTGAACAAAAATATCATCAAGAACTTAGTATAGGAATTAAACTCTGCTTCATCCCCTTTCTCCATTTTCCTTACCAGTCCAAGAACTGAGGGTTAGCTGATACTAAGGCTTAGAGGAAATGGGGGAATTCTGAAAGAAAGAGTTTGGATCTTCTGCAAGGAGTTTAGGAGACCAGCAGTGGCAGCAGAGATGAGCACAGGCACCTGCTGTGATGGCAGAGAAGGGTCACAATGTACCACAAGAAGCCAAAACTTTCCTTCAAGTCTAGTGAAGTGACTGGCACCTGAGTGAGTCTGAGAGTAATGAGGTTTCCACGTAGAACAGGCAGAGGCAGTATGCAAAAGGCACCAACATTCTAAGGATAGCAATCAGAACGGGTGCTACCTGAGGTGTGGAAGAAATTAAGAGAAGTGTTTTCAGCTTCAGTCGGTGGGATTGGAAAACTCCAGGAAATTGAATTCAGATCTTAAAAGTTGTGAGAACACTGATACCCGAGTTCTCAGATATGAGATCATACAGGTTTTGCAGATTTCATGTGCTTTTGTCCCCTGGTGTTCAAAGGCTGATTGCCATTTGAAAACTGACTTTGCACGCCTTTCCAGAAAATTCTAAAGCCAGTCCCACTCTGATGTTGTCCCTGAGTGGAGATACTGATCTGGCATTGGGACCGTGATAGGGTTCAGAGAGACAATGTTTGAACTTGTAGAAAGTGGCAAACTGTGAAGCCAGGAGACTTATCCACTGCAGTCGTCTGAGAACTACTCTTTCTTTAGCCTACGTTATTGATAGGAGTAATTTTCCCATATGTGGAAATATTTGCTGGATCACTCATGAATAACAATAAGGGAGTCCTATGTGTAAGACTCAAAATCCAAAAATGTTTAAATCTGTCAAAATCTCAGGAAAGAAGTTTTTTCCAGGAGCTAACTCATATCAATTCTCTCTATTGTGTATGGTTTTATGTCCGTCAGCCAAACCGTGAATGAGTAGAAATTAATTGTAAGGATGTGTTCAGATACCAGATGCTGAGAGCTTGGATTAGGAGAGTACAACAGAAAAGCATTTATATGGGAGATGTTAGAAGAGATCATCCACAGTGTTGAAAGCAAGCGGACTAAAGACAATCCTGTCTTTGGTCTTTAGTCTTTAGACAATCCTGTCTGTCTTTAGTCTTTCCCATCCTGGAAGTTGAAAATGAGTAACATAAATTGGGAAACAAGGATGCCGAAAAAAAAATATGTATTTCAGAAAATGCTTTTTAGAAAGAAAAATAAACTGAAATCATATAGTCATAACAGCATTTACATCAGCCAGGCCAAAGGTTCTAGAACCAACACATCTCTGAATAAACAATCAGAATGCCCTGGAATGCACCTATTTCTTGCTCCATCCATCCTCCCACCCCAGTCACCATTGCATGTAAAGGTTCTACTTGTAGCTGGAGAAAAAGAACTGATGTACAGAAGCAATTTGATTAAATACAGTCAGCATTTGCCCTATGTGGACACAGTTTGGTCAGTTGGTACCCTGTGATTGGCTGGAACTCAAATTGCTGTGGTTACCTGAGATTAAGATGCTTACTTTACCAGGGTATATGCCGAAGTGGCAATGTGTTGGTGCATCATCTCCAGTACGACTGACATATGCACAGACTACTTGGAATGTGTGGCCAGGCTGCTGTAGATTAAACTTACTTTGGTTGATCAGGAACAACTGGTTTGTCCACAAGGAGATGCTTTATTTTCTTATTTTTGAGGTTCTCAGTTAAAGCACACAGCCAATGGAATTGATCAGCAGTCAGATGGAAGCAGAGAATGCAGTTGACAAGAATAGGTCCAGAGCAGTGGGCTTGGAAGGCCTCTACACAGGTCAATGGGGTCAACACAGTGGGTAAGACGTCCAAGGAGGGGACACAAAATCAATATGCTCCATGACACAGTGGTTAGCTTATTTGAGGAATTCATTCCTTTTTTCTTTTTCAAGAGGGTTGTTAAGCAGAAAGCATGGAAAAGCTAAGGCAGTTTTTCCTTTCACTTAATGGGAAAGTAGTATAACTTCAGTTTGTGCATTTCTTTCAGTTTATGGGTTTCTGTAGCATTTGGTTTGAAGGATATGGACAATATTATCAAAATTTCTAGAAAGCAAAAGAAGAACTCTGTAAATGTGGAGCCCTGAGCATGCTTTGGCTCTTCAAGCAAAAACAAACACAAGCAAACACATCTTTATTAGCAGGTGCTAAAAACATCACTTGGTGCCCTTGCTTTTGACATTTACCAAAAGAGAGAAATGTTTGGAGTATGAAAAGGAAGTATATGATTCTGCAAGCACCCTTCTAGAACTCCATATTCAGCTCTCTTTGATGGTCATATAGGGAAGATAAGTAAAAGGAGGGACAGAGATGGGAATCCAGAGATGTAAATAGACAAGGCCAAATGTTACTTGAGCAAAGCTGTAGAGTTCCATGAGTATAGAACATAAATTGAATGTTTTATATTTGGAGTTTAAGTTAAGGTAATGGACACATGTCCAAAAATACTGGTTTTTGCCATAATGTCTGATTCCACCATTGAATAATAACCCATCGGTATCGTCCTTCACCAAATGAATATTCTTAAGCTTTTTTTTAAAGTACACCAGTACCAGTCTTGATTTGTTTTCCCTTAAGAAATAGTCCTATATTCCTAAACTGTATTACCAGTCATGGTTTTCCAAGTGCAACCCTCCTAAGCTGAAAATCCCTGACAAGCTTATTTACAATGAGGATTCTGGTCCTCATAGAGATAGACTCACTTACCTGTTTTCAAAAAAAAAAAAAAAACTCACAGAACATATTCACATATTGAAGTCTGAGAAACATTAAGAAGTCACAGCCTTCCAGAGACTGGGAGCCCTAGATGTTTTAAAGGAAAATCAAGTTTGCCCTAGTCCTGCCACTTAAACTGGCATCATAAATACTAACTACTGGACAAAGCTTAGGAAATCATTTCTTCAACAGAGTGGCTATAACGTTAAGTCTAGGAGAATTTTCCAACCCTTCAGTGTGCCATGGTGATGCTGTAATAGAACGGAAGGACCTTGTCAATGAACTTCTGGACATCAGTGCTATTAGGTGCATTAGGCACACGCACATTCTCAGAAACGAAGGCACGGCATTTGGGGATCTTTGTGCATAGTAGTGCTGGTGGTGTTTGTGTTTCCTTTGCTGTTTTTAATAAAGTTCAAGATTTATCATTTTATTTTTATGCTTGATACTGGAAAAGAGCAAAAAAGATACATGAGAGAAAAACAAGGTGGACAGGTTAGCTACACGTCCATCAGAATTAAACCTTTGCAGGCCTGAATAGAAAATTAATGCAGTGCCCACAAGATGCACACTGGGCTAAAGGGGCTGAGGATTATCTCTTCCTATACTTTAAAAAGCTCCAAATATTTCTTCTTTTTTTTTTTTTTTTACTTCAACCAAGACTTTTCCCAGACAAGGTAGCTTTTTGTTAACCTGTTTTGCCTCCTGCATCTCTGTTCCTGTTGGCAAAGTCCCAGAGGCTGCTGTTGTTCAGAACTCTCATTGTTCCCATGGCACAGCCCCCTTGGCTTGGGCTGAGCTCAGCACTGGAAGTGCTCTGAGTTTGCAGAGTCTAGGCGTTGTTTACCTAGCTGTGGGCTCTCACTTCTGTGACTTTCCTCCTTTCTCTTGAGGTTCATTTTGACCTCAAGGAACAATGCTTCTCCAAGGATTCTGGAAACAATAGAAAGAGTATCTCTTGAGCCTTTGGGTATTAAGCTACTGTGTCTCAGGACAATCAGTAGGCAGACCATTTCCTTAGAAGCCAAGAAAACCCACTCAATAAGGTCAGCATTGGACCCTGAAGTCTTCTACCAAAGCTTTGAGGGGAAATTGTATTCAGGATGCAATACTAGAAAGTGATGTCATGGACAGCAATAACCAGTTCTGGAAATTGAGGTCTCAATCCATGATCATAGGGACCAAAGTGTTATAGAGGCTTCGTATTCTCCCTCATGTTTCCTCCTGAACTTGATTGGGTGGCAGTTCCTAAAACTCAAAATATTTCATCAAATCTCTGAGGCTTCCATCATGCTGATTTGGGGTTATGCATGTTAGATTCTATAACAGACACTTTGTATCTGAGATATAGGGGGGTTTAAAGCTTATCTATCTGTACCTATAACCATCATTAATCTTTGGTCCACCTAATATTTAAACCTCCAGAGAACAAGTTAAAGCATTTCATAAAGTTGTTTTTGTCCTGTGATTGGTTCTAATTCCAAACTTGGTGTTTTATCAATGTTGCATCGTATCTCCACTTGATACATGGCTCTTAAACTTCTCTTAGAACTCCAAAGCACTTCATGCTAAGAACAGTGAAAACAGTCAGGGAAGGCTTTGGACTGACATAAGAATTTCACACAAAATTCATGTTATCAGTCACGTTTAACCTGATTCTGACCTGTGCTTCTAATTCCAAACTGATCATAGGGGTTAAGTGGCCTGGGTTGGGGGTCTTTGCCTACTGTGAGCTGTAGGGTCAGCATCTCTTATAGGTCCAGACAATGTCATGTGTAAACAGCAACCTTTGTTTTCTCATTTAAAAATTTTTTTATATTTTTTAAAAGATTAATTTTTTATTGGTAAGGCAGATTGACAGAGAGAAGGAAAAACAAAAGAAAAGATCTTCCATCTTCTGGTTCACTCCCACAAAGCTGCAGCAGCCAGAGCTGAGCCAGGAAGCTTCTTCCATGTCTTCCATACAACTGCAGGGTCCCACAGTTTTCTGTCATCCTCCACTGCTTTCCCAGGCCACAGGTGGAGGTTTAGCCAGTTGAGCCATCACACCAGGCCCCTGGTAACAACCTTTCTAAGCAGTTGCACTTCTTGGGCATATTATATCAGAAGGCAGAACCAACTGCACCAAAAACCAAGCCACGTCTTCAGGCCTAGATCTGTAAGCACCCAAATAAACAATAACCAAAAGCTCCTTTGACCATGTAATTGGGAATTGATAGTCCATTTTCCAGGAGCTGTATCCAATGAAATGAGACCCAGAAACTATTCTTCAGCTCACCTATGCCAAAGCCCCTGCTACCTGGTTTTAGCATCTCTAATAAGTATCACTCCCCCTTTTTCACTTGAACATTGGTTGTACAGAAGAGTAAAATGGAATACTGACAGACCGGAGTTTAAAAAACACCTTTATTGCTCACCAAGCTAAGTTGAAAGACTTAGCTGAGAAATATGCCTGAAAGGGAGACAGCACTGCGCATGGGTCTGTACAGTCCTCTCACCAGAACTGGAGAACTTGCTCTGAAGGAGAATAGAGAATTCACACTCTCCACGACCAGGCTTCCAAAGAGTGAGGAGCAAAGAGTGCAACTGCCCACACCAAGGTAGCTGTCCTGGAGTTTGCCAGTCAGACAAACCATGCCACGCCCGCATCGCCATGAACAAGGGGGCTGCAGGGGAGGTAGGACCTGGACTATCTGAAGAAAATGTAATGTATGACAATTAAGTTCAGCTCCAGGTAAGCGCCCTTGTTCTACTGAGGCAGAACACTACTCAGGATTTCTATTGTGCACCAGGGAAAGCAATATCCAGTTTAATTGGGAGATTGGGATAAAAATTGTAAGTGTTCTAGAAAATGAAAGGAGACACACAGAAGGGAAGTTGAGTACTTGACAAGGGTCAAGATGAGAGACCTTGAGCAGAATGAGAGAGAAGAGTAAGTTGGGTAGCCAAAAAAAAAAAAAAAGGATGATATTCCTAATAAAGTAAAAGTCAACCAGAATAGAGAATTGTGTGGTGTGTAGGGAAGAAGACAGAGTTCTCACAGCTGTGAGGAGGAGGAGGGCGCATGGCTTCCTCTAATCAGAGCAGCTAAGGTGTCGTGCCAGAAGCCAGTAAGCAATTCCTATGCTGGAAATAAGAGCCTTAACCTGGAATGAATGCATTCAGAAACCAAAATGACAACTTCTTAAAACATTTGGTTAAACTACATAATCATACTTTTTATCGTGAGTAGAGTTTTCATATTTATGCAAATCAAAATTTTGACTCCATCTAAAAAAGGGAAAAAAAATGTTATGAAAACCCATTTGTTACAAGATCTGCCTGGTTCCTAAGGAAATGTAAATCTCTGGCAGTGAAAAGCATTCAGCGTGCCTGAGTGGGGAGATCCAAGGCCACCACGGATGCTTCACAGTTGCTCCACAGCTGCTGAAGGGTACCCTGGAACAAAGTCCCACTGATCAAGTGTTCAGACTGACTCCAAACAAGAGCGATGAGGCTGAGAGAGCCCTAGGCTAAAGTGGTCCGTGGACAGTTCTCTCCAGTACTGGGCTCCCCAAAGTCCTCAGGAGGTGCTTGAGGGCTTGCCGAAGGCTCCCAGGCACAGTTGACTGGCAGAAACTTCCCAGACAATCCTCAGGCCTGAAGTGTTATCAAGCCTACGGGTTGGTGTCATTACACTCTCCCTCTAGCTGAAGCCAACAGACAGTGTTCGTCCCCAGGGCCCTGATGTACCTGTTTTCCAACAATTCCTCCTTGCCACCTCTCACCCTGCTTTAGCACCTGCTGTGAGAAGTGCAGGACCTTCCCTCATTTCCCCCTTTCTCCTTGTCAGGACACACCCCAGAGGTTGGATTTTACTGAAGTTGGTCGTAGGGTCATTTGCATTTAACACTTTGAGCTCTGATGATACAGGTGAGTCCATCTATGAGGGAAGCTGAATTAAAAGATGAGTTTGTTTTGGTGCAAAACAGATTAAATCCACATGTAGTTATTGCATAATACATATTTTTATGAAGTTTTTAAAGATCCCTCAGAAAATGAGAGGCTTTTACACTGTAAGAATTTGAACCACTAGAAAGATGAAGAAAGATTTCTGCAAGGCATTTTCCATACCAACAGACATTACCCCAAGGACAATAGAAACCTGACTGCTTCCTGCCTCCACATCTTGTCCCACAGGTGGCTTTCCCTGCACCTGTTCCTCTCAGGCACCAGGCTGGCTGTCACTTGGGGGCTGCATTTCTCTAGTCTGCCCTGATGCAGAAACATCTGCCTCCAATGGGAAATGCATGCCAAGAGAGCTGCAAGACTTACCTGCGCCTTTGCTTTGATCTGCTCCTCACAGCCTGCGAACGCCTAAGATACTCATGCCCTGCACCTCACAGGGCTGTGCTGAGCAAGAGCAGCTCTGCCCTCTCGGTTAGACGTTAGATCACCCAGTGGAGGGCGCGGGGGTGGCGGGGAGAGACTGTAGTCTACACACATGCACCTGCTCACTATAGAGAAGCCCAAGGGACCAGCTTGTCTTCCACTCATTCCATCAACAAATCTAGCACAGCACTGACCTAGATGGGATTTAAGGTTTGCCACATCTCTAGATGTCTAGCAGGCTTTGACATGGGTGCAGCCCATGCCCCCTATTGGCAACCTCGGTTTTCAGATCTGCTGTTTTACAGTGAACCCAAATTTTCCCATGCGAGAGTCTTATTTCTGATGTCTAGAGATCAACCTCTATTCCCTCAAAGGTTCTAGAAATATCCATGCAAGCCTTTCTTGACTCTTCTTATAGCCACAGCCACACTGATGGCTGATTCACTCCTTCCTTGCTAAGCACTGGTTCCCTCTTCATTCCCATGGTAGTGGGTGCATACTACAGTATTTCAGGAACCCCTGACACATGTTTTTGCCACGTGTACTCCCGATGTGGGCACATGATGGCTCCGATGCACTGTTGGTTTTTACCGTCACTGCTTTGTCACAGCGCTTCTCTTCACATGGCCTTCCAGTCCTCTAGAGTCAGAATAGTAAAGACAGGCAGGTACAAAATGTGCCATCAGAGACAGGCACAGCACTGAATTAGATAAGAAGGATTCCGAATTCAGGCTGGTGGGTTATTCCAATAACAACCACAACAGGGAAGAATTGTATGCTCTCTTAACATCTTTACTAAGTCGCTATAATCCCTTTTCATTACACATGAAGTTGGGATGGTAATGGATTCTTTATCAGATTATCATGAAAACTGCAGAGAGGCAGGCATTTAGCCTGATAGCTAACATATTCATATATGAACTTGACACCCAGCTCCAGTTCCTGCTGATGCAGATCCTGGCAAGCAATAAATGCCAAGTTAAGTAGTTGGTGCCCTGCTACCAATGCCATAGACTTGAACTGAGCCCCTGTCTCTGGCTTTGCATTCAGCCTGGCCCTGGCCATCGCAGGCATTTGGAAAGTAAATCAGTAAACGCAAGGGCCTCCTCATTCTTGCTCACTCTCTATCTCTGTCTTTCTCTCTGAATCTCTGCTTATTTGCCAGTTTCTCAAGTACATGATTTTTTTAAAAAATATATTTATTTATTTTTATTGGAAAGTCAGATTTACAGAGAGAAGGAGAGACACAGAGGAAGATCTTCCATTTTCCATCACTCCCCAAGTGGCTGCAACGGCTGGAGCTGAGCCAATCCGAAGCTAGGAGGCAGGAGATTCTTCCAGGTCTCCCATGTTGATGTAGGGTTGCAAGGTTTTGGGCCATCCTCTACTGCTTTCCCAGGCCACAAGTAGGGAGCTGGATGGGAAGTAGGGCAGCCGAATCCCAGCGCGTGGAAGGAGAGGACTTTAGCCATCAGGCTACCGCACCAGGCCCTCAAATCCTTAAGTTTTTACAGAAATCATGAGGTATTGTATGTAAGAAGCATTGCACAAAGTAGGAGAATTATTATTAGAAGGCATAGTTAGTACTACACAAAGGTCCTAGTTCCAGATTGAACTTGAAAAACATCTGTGTTGCTATTGGTTGTGTCTGCAGCAGGGTCCTGGCCATCTGTATGTTAAGCTGTTCTCTGTGTTTCCTTTCTGGTGAGAAGGAAAAACAAATATCACTCCCTGCCTAAACTTCTGGGTGTCTGCGCCAGGATTCCCCTAGGGCTCACTGGAAGGACTGAGGTTGGCCTGACCTCAGTAGGGCCAACTGTCAGCTCCTCAGTTTCTACTGCTAGATAATTGCATCAGCAGCACACAGCATGTTCTATTCATCAAGGGTGTGAGGTTGACTTTTAGGTAACAACTTAAGTGGAATAAGAAATACTTAGAAATTTAAGCATTATTTGAACCATGCCTCTGAGAATGGTTAGCATGGGGGTCTGCATGGGCTACACAAGCACTACTAGGAGTTGAAGTTGTCTAGGAGTCTGGAGAGAGTAAACACTGAGGGGTTACCAGCCTCTTGCTCTCAGAACTGGGATGCGTTTGCCTCCTGCTGTGGGTTGGGGGTCTTTGGACTCCAGGACTCAGTGTCACTGCCCCCTTGCTGACACTCGGTATTTCCATACTAGATTGAGACCTATACCCTTGGTCTTCCCTGATCTGGAAGCCTTTGGACTTGGACTGCCCATGCTGCTGGCACTCCAGCGTCTCTAGCAAATAGATGACTTGTTATGTAACTTCCTGATTGCCATGAGTATGTGAAACAGTTTCCTTAAGAAATTGGGGGTGGGGGCAGCATTGTGCTGTAGTGGGTAAAGTCACTACCTATGATGCCAGCAACCCCAAAAAGGTGACTGCTAGAGTCTTGGCTGATGAGCCTCTGATCCACCTCGGCAGGCAGCAAAATATGACAAAGTATTTGGGCGCTGCACCTATGTGGGAGGCCCTGATGAAATTCCTGCCTCCTGGTCTTCTCCTGGCCCAGCCCCAGCTTTCCAGCCATTTGGAGAGTGAACCAGTGAATGGAACAATGGAAACTTTCTCTCTGCAACTCATTCTTTTTCAAATAATTTTTTTAAATCCTTAAAATAAACACATCTCCTTTTGTATTTTCATATGTACATCTCATCAGTCTGTCTATAGAACATTGACTGACAAAGATAGAGACCATACAATAGCTCACACATTGGCATCAGTGGAATTCTCCACTTACATTTAACCACTTGTATCTGCTAAACCCTAAAATATCAAAAGCATACTAAAAAGTATTTCCTGAAATCGGCATCAATCACTAATATATTGAACCAGGTGTTTCCTGTGTCATATTTAGATGAGCAAACATAGACCATCTTTCACAGTGCTAAGTAGCCAGTTCTCTGGGAGCTGGAGCTACTCTGATTTGGGGAAGAGATGCAAACAGTTCCAGAAACAGAAAAGATTTCTGAAGGCTCCTTGCATCTCTCACTCTTTTGCTCTCTTGCCCTCCCTCTCTCCTCCATCCATGCATGTATCGGTTCCTCTATGTGTCTATGCAGTCTCTCCAGCAAGAAGACACTCAGCATGTCAGTCACTGGGACAAAGTGGCTGCCAGCACAGAGGGCACTGGTTGTCTTCAGGACTGACCGCTTTCTGCACAGAATCACTCTCTCTCAAATGTGCTCATTGTGCAGTTGGAGTGATTGATTCTCTGTTGTTAGCAAGCAGACAGCTCTCTTCAGCCAGCCTCTTTGATTATATGTGACCATATGTTTATTTCTTTTTTGTATCCCTCAGTACATATTAAAAACCAAGCTGTGTGCTCCAGTCCTAGTACTTACCTGCTATATTTAGGGACTGGGTATTTGTGCTGCGCCAATGGGCTGGGGCCTACCAGCAGCGGCAGCAAAAAGTCAAAGGATGTTTTTACATCAGAGAATTAATTTGGTTAGAAGTGACAGCACTTTCTGCCATCTACTCCTTTATCCTTCCTCATCTGTTCTCCAACTGAAACTTTAGTTCAGAAAGAAGAATAACATTTATTCATTCAATAGCTTTTGGGTTCTTGTGAATAAATTATTTTGAAGTAAATTTCATTCCAGAGGCAGTATGATCCCCAAGTTTCCCTTAATCCCATTTGGAATACATCCTGAATAATTTCTCCTTCACTGCCTGCCTTTCTTTTTAAACAATTTTGGTTTTTTTATTTGTTTATTTTTACAATTTATTTATATTTAGTATCTAAAAGGCAGAATTGTAAGAAAAGAGAGAGAGAAGAGGTTCCGTCTACTGATTCATTCCCCAAATGACTTTAACAGCCTGGATTGTGCCAGACCAAAGCCAGGAGCCAGGATCTTCCTTGTCTCTCACTTAGGTGTCAGAGCATGAAACTTGGGGTCAACTCTGCTGCTTTCCCAGGCCATTGGCAGGGAGCTGGATCAGAAGTGGAACAGAGGGGACTGAGAGTAGCAACCAATGGGATGCCAGCACGGCAGGCAGCCACTTAACCTACACCACAGCATGAGCCACCACTGCCTGCCACTCTATCTGTGTCTAAGGTCAGAGCCTTCATGCTTGCCAGTGGATTCCTGCTAAGCCTCCAAACAGCACACTCTGCCTCTAGCTTTCCTATCTGCATCCTAGGAATCCCAATCCATCCCCCGTTCCCAGAGCGGAATACACTGCCTCCCAGATGAAGTTCAGTGTATCCTCAAGGCACAAGAGGCTGTCCAAAGTGCCATGCCCTGCTCTACGTTCCTCAATGCAGAAGTTGGCATCAGCATGGCTGAGAATAACCTTCTGTGCACAAAGCAAAAAAGATCTTCCATTGATTTTTGTTTGTTTTTATCAAAAAAGTTTTTATTTTTCTAGTGAAAAAAATAGAGATATATAATGAGAGATTCTTTTAAAATGCGAAGATGTTAAATTAGATGATCTGTAATTTTCCCTCCTGCCTGTTCATGATGGGCACCCACAGTGAAACATACATGGGAAAGGAATTCATTTGAATAAGTATACTCCTGTGTTTGTCTTTTAAGCACAATTTCTATAGACAGTATCCAAGCAAAGATATCCAACACCAGGACCCTTGTATACTGCCTGAGCTCCTCTATAGCTTCTATGCTATCTCAACTGTATTTGTGCCCTCAGGAAATACAATCACTGCAATAGTCCCCACTACTTCACCCACTCTCTTCTTCCCTTTATCCCTCCTGGATACCCAGATGGGTCAACCTCATCCATCACTGCTCTGCTGTATACAGGTGACCAGTACTGCCCTATAGCCTCCAGGGCAGCACCTCTCACCTCCTCTCCCTCCCTGCTTGCACCTTGAATAACTGACTGAATTGGGAATTAGCTATTCTCAGATAGATTTCTTAAGGCACAGGCTTCTTGTTCCTGACCTAGCACATTCTCCTTTAACTCAGAAAAATATATGATCTTGGCCCTCTACTGATGGAGACAACTATAAGTGACAAGATGACTAGATAATGCTCTGCTTACATCAGGCTGGTAACACCTTTAGCTTCATGCATTTTAGGGACATTTGAATCTTCCAACATTATCCATGACATTGTTTTCAGACAACGCTAACACCCATAAGAACCATTGTTCTTATTGGCATCTCCAAGAACAATAAAAATGTTTCCTATAGGAAAATTTCTCGTTGACCTACTTTCAGTATTTTTTGCTGCAAATGCATTTAAACACAAGTATTTTCTTGTTTTTCTCAGGAGATTTTGCTTTAAACTTGTACTATTACCTCATTACGTGACTCCAGAGCCTTCAAAACCGTTACTGAACATAGCAAATTAAATCACATGCAGATTGCACCAATCAAGGAATAAAAATCAGTAAAAACCCTTATTCACATATGCCTTTACTGCTTCCTCCTTGTTATTGTGCTAAGTAACATATAAAGATTTTTTTCAAACTATGTACTTTTTTATCACAGACTTTGTTTTATTTTTCCAATCCTTGCTTACATATGAAAATAGTTGCTATGCAGTTGGATGTATCTTTGATATAGTGCTTGTAAGTTCTCATTCACTTTATATTACAAACATCTATTTCACTATTACTGCAAAGTCTATAATTATAGCTCCTAAAGGCTACTGAACACTCTACTGATTTGATGAGCTAAACTTAGCTCATGGTTTCCTAACATCAAACTATTAGGCAATTTCTATTTTTTCTGCAGACAATACTGTAATGAATAGCATGGTACATAAAACTTTATCCTTTTATTGGATTGTTTCTTTTTTTAATTTTGTTTTTGATGATGTTTACATAGTTGATTAGAGTGGGAAGTGTCGAGGATTAGGGGAAAGTGGGTGAAACCATTGCTTCCACATTTTCTTTTTCTTCTTCCTATATCTGGACGAAGAGAGGGAAGATTAGGGGAGCAGCAGCCCTCAGCCTCCCAACCACTTCAGTACCCAGGGATGAGGAACAGCGACCCGATGCCATCCCAGAGGCCCTGACCTGGAGCATGCTCCAAAGTTTCTGCTCAAGTGGTTTCGATAGTTCTGAAATGCTGTCAATCCCACCAATCCAAGAATGAGGAAATCCTTCCAAGGTCCATTGGCTGACATAATCTTATTTCTTTAAGACAAATTCCCAGGAGGAAAATCTCTGCATCAGGCTATAAACCTTATAATAATTCTTAAAATATATGTCCCATTCCTTCCAATTCTTGCCTCCTGTCACTGCAAGTTACAGGCCAGAACTAGAGGAACATGTACACATAAATTCTGCTCAAAGCAAGTGGAGAAATTATTTCTTTCTCTAAAATAGTGACTCAAGACCCAAAGCCAAGGTGTTTACCATGGCAGATTCAACCCATAGCCTTCTGCTTCCTTTCTTTTCTTATTGATTCTGGATAACGCTGTTTGAACCTTATTCCTTTCAGCACTATTTCCCGCCTTCCCACCCACACACCCGAGAAAGATAACTCCCAGGCCTTTTAACTGATGCTCTGAGAGCAGGCTTTTCTAAGCCTGTTTTCTTCCCCTGATTTTTTATTCTGCCAGTGCCAACTCTTCAATAACAAGAAGAGGCTCCTCTCTTTGGTCAAGAATGAGCTTGTTCTTTCAGTTTTCCTGACAACTTCATCCCCATGTTGCAAAATGGAACCACTCTCTGGCTCTTCCAGTTCTGTCAATCCCCAGTGCCTGCCTTCTCTCCCCATGATCATCAACAGCTTTCCCACCAAGAAAAAGGAAAATGAGCATTTTTTTTCCAAAGGCAACCAGAAATTTTATTTAAACTAGTACTAAAGGCTAAAAGAAAGATTGAGAGGAACAACCAGAAATATGATGAAATTGAGCCTGATACAATGGCTCAATAGCTAAAGTCTCACTTTGTAAAGTGCCAGCATCCATGTGAGTGCTGGCTTGTGTCCCAGCTGCTCCACTTCCCATCCAACTCCCTACTTGTAGCCTTGGAAAGCAGCAGAGGATGGCCCAAACTTTTGGGACCCTGCATGCACAAGGGAGACCTGGGGAAAGCACCAGGCTCCTGACTTCAGATCAGCTCAATTCTGGCCTGTAGCAGTCATTTGGTGAGTAAACCAACAGATGGAAACATCTTTCACTCTGTTTTTCCTTCTCTCCATAAATCTAATCTGCCTTTCCAATGAAGAATAAATAAATCTTTTTGAAAAATAATAAAATGAATATTCTCTTGAATCCTCAGCCAAGAAAAAAGAAATGAGTTGCTTTACTTTGAAATGTTTCTTTTCAACTAATGTGGGATTCACATACAGAGGCAGCAACCCTCGGGTAGTGATGCTTGACTGATGCCAGAAATTCTGGAAACTAGAAGCCTGGAGTACCAAGGTCACCTGAACTGAGGTTTCTGAAAGTGTTCTATCATCATCCAATGAGATGGATGCTCATGAAAGCAAGAGTTTTCATGAGAAATGTTTTTTTTATCTCTGACCACAAGGCAGTGCTTAAGAACAACACAACACAGGACCCTTGAACTTTTGTTCTTTTTGTGAACAGTAGGTTTGGTCTCTGCTGCTTTGAGGATACACACCGATTCTTTGAATGGACAGATACATGGAATTTCCACATATAATTATAAAACTCTGCAGCATCATTTGAGGAATTTTATGCACTTGCAAGTCAGTTTTGGGTAGGAAAAAGGAAATAAAGGAGGATGGAATGGGGAAGGACAATGTTACTCACTACTGCCTACCAAGAAATGTTACTTTTGGGCCCAGCACTCTAGGCTAATGGCTAAAGTCCTCACCTTACATGCACCAGGATCCCATATAAGCACTGGTTCATATCCTGGCTGCTCTACTTTCCTTCCAGCTCCCTGCCTGTGGCCTAGAAAATCAGTAGAGAATGGCCCAAAGCCTTGAGACTCTGTACCCAGATAAGAGACCTGGAAGAGGCTCCTGGCTTCAGATCAGCTCAGCTCAGCTCCAGTTATTGCAGCCACTTGGGGAGTGAACTAGTGAATAGAAGGTCTTCTTGTTTGTTTCTTCTTCTCTCTGCAAACTTTCAAATAAAAATAAATAAATCCTTTAAAAAAGAAAAGAAATTTCACTTGTATTACCTCACTCAATGGAAGGCATTATTTTCAACATTATCAAATAAGGAAGCCAAGGAGGAAGGATAAGTGAATTGTCAAAACCCAAGCAAAAGTGAGTGTTTGAGCCATGTTTTAATCTGGGCTCTATGCTCCTTACCCTTCCCACAGTACAGTTCTGCTACCAGGAGTCATAAACTCCAGTTAGCTGCAAAAATTCTAGAAAACTACACAAGAAAAGTATAAACATCGTAAAGGAATGATCGCACACATGTTCAGTAAATATTAGCTATTATTATTTACATACTAAATTTAATGACCTATTCCTATTAATTTCTCTCCTATCATCATAATAACTACTGTTTGTTGCATAACCTGTGCCAGGTATCATGGTAAATACTTCAGGTGATTATCTCATGTCATTTCCATAAGAGATCTCTGAAATAGAAACTATTCTCTTCATTTTGTAAGTGATAAAATTGAGATTTTGAAAGGGAAAGGGGGCAGGTGTTTGGAGTGGAGGTTAAGGTATCAGTTGAGGCTCCTGTGTCTCATTTCACAACACGTGGTTTCCAACTCGAGCTCTGCTCCCAATTCCAGTTTCCTGTTAATGCCTGCCCTAAAAGTAATTGACTCCCTGCCATCCAAATGAACACCAGGATTCCTGACTTTGATTTGGCCTAATTCTAGCTAGTCGTGGACTTTGGGGAAGCAAACCAGTGAATATGATAATGGGAAATATCTCTCTCTGAAATTAAAAAATAAAAGGAAATGTAACTAAGCTTAGAGAATCTGCCACCAAGATCTATAACCTAATTGTTTCATTGTCTTGCTTCCCTATAATGAGAAGCATTGTCCATGTGTCCTGCTGATCTGGAAACTTAATGTTACTTCAGAGTGAGAGGAAAGGATGAATGAACTTCGCATAAAGTAATTCTAACAGTGAAGTCAGGGAGGAATCTCAGAGTTTGGCAAGTCACAGAAAGTCTTACTGCAAATAGACGGCCTAACAGAGCTGAAGGTTTGGGCGTGTGTCGAGTACAATGCAGAGGAATCTCAGAGTTTTGTGAGTCACAGACAGTCTTACTGTAAATAGAAGGGCTGACAGAGCTGAAGGTTTGGGTGTGTGCTGAGCGCAATGCAAACTGGAGCTTTTTGGAGATAATGCTCCAATGGCCTTCGGTGACAAGGCGAGTACGGAAATCTCTTATGTGTGGGGTCACAGACAGACAGGGACTTTCCAAATTGTGAAGATTGCAAAAGCATGATATTCCCACAGAGACCTTCATATGCAAGGCAAACGTAAATGTTCGACCTCAATAGAGTGTAAGCTGCACGATGGGAGAGAGAGAGAGAAAGGAAGGAAAGGAAAGGGAGAAGGGGAGGGGAGGGGAGGGGAGGGGAGGGGAGAGGAGAGGAGAAGAGAGGGGAGCGGAGGGGAGGGGAGGGGAAGGGAGGGGAGGGGAGGAGAGGAGAGAGGAAGGAAGGAAGGAAGGAAACCAACTAAGTTCCCACCAAGATAGACTATAAGTGAGAAATACCACTCAAGAAAGAGGACAGGAGGGAAGGACTGGAAGAGAGGCACATTTCATCCTCACAGCCAGATGGACCAACTGTGCCTATTGCATAGTGTACACATCAAATACAGGTGCCTGCCAATCAAAGATTGAACCAAAAGAATAGTAAGATTATTGCAAAATATAAAAGATGCAGGTTAAAAATTCAGTGCTGGAACCAGTGTGGTAGCCTAGTGATTCAAGGCAAGTCCTTACCTTGCATGTGCCGGGATCCCATATGGGCGCTGGTTTGTGTTTTGGCTGCTCCACTTCATTCCAGCTCCCTGCTTGTGGCCTGGGAAAGCAGTAGAAGATGGCCATCCCCACCAAAGTTTCACTCCTGGCTTCTGGTTTCAGATCAACTCAGCTCGCACCATTGTAGCCACTTGCGAAATGAATGGAAGCTCTAGGAAGATCTTTCTCCCTGTCTCTCCTTCTCTCTGTAAATCTGCCTTTCCAATAAAAATTTTAAAATCTTAAAAAAAAAAAAAAGATGTAATGCCACTAATGTATCCCTAGTATCCCTAAAGAGTTTGCCAGTATCTTTTCAGAGGGACAGGCCACAGCCCTGCCCCTGCCATGGCAGGGAAACTGCTGAAGAGAAATGACAGCAGCGTCACTCTCAGCTGGCAAGAACAGGGACCCAGAGAAGCAGCATCAGAGAAAGTGCAGAGAGCCGTGTCAGAGAAGTTCCTCCAACAGGTGGTGTCTCTAGAGAAGCATGACAAGCTGAAGTCCAAAGGAGAAAATGATACGATTTCATGTCACTTGTCCTCTGGCCCAAAAGACACATCACACCAAAGGAGAAGTAAACGTGATGTTTATTGCGCTTGTTCTTGTACTTGAAAAGTGAGCTCAGGCATTTGACTAAAACATACACTTATATATACTAAAAAATGTCACATTCCATGACATTTAAATTTATTAGCTGACAAACATCACACTGTACCATCTGCCACTCTGTACTAAGCTTCCTGTAACTAAAGATGCATAAACCCTAGAGAATAAGCATTAGGTAAAATAGATTCATTTTATATAATTGAACATAATTGTGCATGTAATGCTTTAATGTAATATTACTCAACAGCTGTGCAAATAATGGAGGGGTTACTCACTATAGACCATATGCTTGTGATGAGATGGGGAGGCAACACTCTAACCTACCAGTGAACCCACAATTTCTCTGGGGTGATGTGTGGTTTGCTTTAGGGATGAGTGTAGGCTAATGTGGCCATCAAAGCAGAGCATAACTGAGCTCCCAAGAAAGAGGCAGTGTTTTCCTTAAATCCTGCTACAGAGGGCCGCAGGGCCCTCTTCTACGCCCCATCAGCTCCCCTGGCCCTCTGCTGTTCCTAATTTGGTTTGTTTTTATATAACGTCTCTTCCTTCCTTGGAATTTTTATGTTTTTCCATATTCTTTTACAAATACATTTTAACTAACCACCAGGAAGTGTTCCTTCTCTTGCTTTGTGTTCTGCTTCAAAACAATATGGTGGAATGGGCATTTACCATAGTGGTTAAGACACCACTTAGAAGACCCTCAAGCCATAAAATAGTGCCAGTGTTCAACTTCTGCCTCAACTCTCTCTCCCAGATTCCGCGAATGTGCACCACAGGAGGCAACAAGCAATGGTTCAAGGGGTTGGATCCATGTGTTTCAACCCCCTGGCTTCTGCCTGGCCAAGTCCATACTATTGCAGGCCTTGGAAATTGGAGCAGAGGCTGGAGGATCTCTGTAACCAATCTCTCTCTCTCTCTCTCTCTCTCTCTCTCTCTCTCTCTCTCTCTCTTTGTCTGTCTTAAAAAAACAACAACCAGAACACTATATCTCCATATAACTTACAGAGTTTAGAGTGGTACAAATATTTAAGGCAGAGCTAAAGATTAGAATGTAATGTTTTATTCTTTCCATTAGTTTCTTTAGTGATTTACTGTTAAATGACCTTGGACAGGGTGCTCAACACATCTATATCTCATGTTCAACATTTATGGAAAAGGAACAAAAAATTTATTTCAGTGTGTCTACACAATGCCCCTTTGAACAGATATAAATATTTTTTAACATTTTGTCCAAAATTAGTCCATAAACATCAAGTCAATGTATCTCATTTCAACCCTTAGTTTTATTAATTCTATTCCATCTTTTTGCAGCTTATGATTTTCAAACTTCTATGGCTATGGTAGCCATTTCAAGTCTGTGGAATAAGATGAGATGTATTTTTTCTGATATATTATACCGGAAAGTGTCTTACCTGCAGGCTAACGATTGTAAATTATTTCAACATTCACTCTGTTATACATTTCACATTGTTCTGCCTATACTGTTAAAGCTTGATCTCTTGGAAAATATTAGAAGAGAATTTAACTATACATAAATATTAATAGATGCAATAAAAATAAGAACAGCATAAAAGTGTTTTAGCACTAAAATTTAAATGTGTTGGAGCCTAAGAAAAATCTTCTACTTTTCTTTTGTAAATGACTTTAAACTCATGTAAGAGGATAAAATGATGAAATGAAAATAAGAAAGCATTATAATACAGGAAGGAGAGGAGTTAGTGATTTAGAAAGACTCACAATGACAATGAAGTACATAATATTCTGAAAGTGAAACAAGTCACCACAAATGCTCACATACTATTCTCAGCCACAATGTAATGACATTTTTACTAACACTCAGGCAAATATAATAATCTCAAACTATTTTAAGGTTGAGAGAAGGTTATACAAAAGAGTAACTGAAGCCAATAAATATCAAACTTGGAGTTGACATTTGGTCCCAAATCCCCAGTGTTTGCAAGCATTTCAGCACAGGTGGTACCTACAATCACCGTATGTTCAATCGCAAGACATCTGCAGAATCAGAACCTAGAGACTGTCAACTCAAATGCATGTTCTTTTTGGTGAGCAAAGTAGCTACCTTCAGATACAGGGAGAATAATTTGGGTAATCCCAATTCACTTGAAAAACTGATGATTAACTCAATCTGCTAAGTTCTAATCATTATGTTTCTTTTCTAACCACATTCCAGAAAGATCTATGCAATTTGGATGGAGGGATAATGTTTAAACATACAATAAAATTAGAAAGACATTTGTAATCCCTAAATCTCTCTGATATTCAGTTTCATTTTCAATGAATTGAAAGAAGTAAAAGTTGGGTTACATATATTTAACATTTCAAAATAATTTTTACATCCAGTTGTAAATGAATACATTGATTTATAAAGGGTTGCTATTAAAAAGAGCTATTAACATCATATATTACAATTTAAATTATTAATGAGAAGTTTTAATTCCAAACTTTTCTGGAGGACAATGTAAAAAAATTAAATTTCAGTAACTGTTCTTTTTGTTTCCCCCTAACTCAAAATCAGCTATATCCTGGCAAGTTGTAATTCCATATCCCAATCTAACATCTTTTTAAACACTTGAAAACCCCTCTTTTAGAGAACTAATATCCTTATGATAATTATGTGATGCTGTGACTTCAAGATTTTGCTTTCTCCTTTCGGCTTGGTTCTCAGCTTTTCATTTATCAGTACTGCACTGTGGCATCTGAACCAAACAAGGCTAGTACAACAACAGCAAACAGAGCTCATTTGACTGTGTCTAAAGCAATAGAAGCAAGCATGGTTTTGGAGGGGTCAGCCAAGGGACAATGGTCAGCCCAGGAAATGTGCTAATGGGTGGTCAAGATTTTGATGTCAGTGCCAGATGGTCCAGTGGTCTTAGACATTACCTCCAAGAGAGTCGACAAGGCATATTGTGTTGTTCCAACCAGTGAGGGAGATTTTCTGAGGTTGCTTTTGTAGAAAGCATAACTCTGGCATGGCTGAAACTCTCTCGAGGATGTCCGCTATTTTTAAGCTCATGAATTTCACTTTCCTAACTTGACAAAGTGTTCTGTGTTGGATGACACATGGATGCTGGATGATTACACGGAAACCATTGGAGAGATGAGACTGTCTGCTCTTATTAGATTTGATGGCTAGGCTAGACATATGCTGCTGATCTATAAAAGCAATGAGGACAAGAAAGCCTTCAATTGGGTTAAGGTGACAAGGCAGAATTTGAGATGCCAGTTGCTTCAGAATGAAATTGTGTCATTGTCCCTTCTAGTGGAAATGGAAAAGCAGGTGCTTGAGATGGAGAGACCGTGCATAGCATTGTATCTTAAGGCCATGCAGTAAGTGGAAATATAAAGAGTGAAGTTCATGATACAAGGGGAGGATTGTGTGCAGAGTGGAGCCTGTGAGCCTAGGAGGAGGGGACCGTTAGAGTATGACCCTCACCCACCCATGGGTAAGCCCCTAGGTCATATCAGCCACATCCTGCACACAGGAACACAATGTGGTACTGCTTTGAAGAGACAAAGAAATTATTTAGGAATTCATTTTGTATAACAAATATTAAGAGGCTACAATGTGTAGGCTTTTGGGGATGAACTTGATTAAGGTTCCCATACAAAGTCTGCCTCAGAGGGCTGCAAAGTAGTAGTCAAAGGTTTGCTCAAAGAAGGAACTTCAGCTCTTTTCTGGCAAAAAAAAAAAAAAGTAAATTGGAATCCTGAAGTTTTGGAATGTGTAACATGAAAGGACCAGTTTAATTTTGACAGCATAAAGCTTTCATCAGCATGCAATTTTTATCATAACTTAGTCTGATCTTTCTGAGATTGATGACTTTAAGTAGACCAGTATCTCTGATGACATCTGGTTCTGACTGACATGCTCATTAATGGAGTTTCTTCCTGGCCCTCTTCTCTGCAATTCACTACTATCAGTTTATAACATTCATTACACTCTCTCTGCTTCAGCATTGTGACGTCATCATAAATAGTCAGCTCTGTCTGCCTTCCCCTTAACTTCCACTGAACTATGGATCCAATGCTGAACTATGTGACCTTGAACCAGGTAGGTTTAGAACTGTTCCAGAACACTTTGATGAAACATGATGATAATACAAGTACAGATCAAGTAGGAATAGAGTGGTACAGCATGTTTGGGGGTTAAAGCATTTCCTTACAATGTGTGATATAATGTGTAATATAAAATAAGAAATCCTCTTACATCTCAATGATGCAATCTTTTTTTAGAATTATTATTATTATTATTATTTTATGGGCTCCTGGGAATTCCCTTATCCCCTCCCCTATTGCCCCCAACCTACCTAGTTCCTCTATATCATTACTAAAGTATAGTTCTTCATACACAGTCATATGTCCATCATTACAGGCAGAGAGTCCAGCATCCTATTGTCAAGATATAGTAAACAGTTTCATTGTAAGTCCTTCTTTGTCTGGAAGTGAAGAGGCATACTACATTGTATTCTCAAATCTGGATATGTTAGTCTCCATTTCACAGTTACTGTACATCCCCTTAAATGAAAAGTCACAATACAAAGTCAACAATAGGAAGAGAAATAGAAATTTACAATGCCACGAAGTTAAAAAACATGTTACTAGATATGACAGTCTCCATTACACAGCTGCTATGCATCCCCTTAAATAAACAGCCACAAAACAAAATCAACAACAGGAAGGAAAAAAAAAACAAATTAACAATACCATGAAGTTAAATAACATGCTACTGAATGACTAATGTGTCACTCAAGAAATGAAAAAGAAAATCAAGAGCCTTCTTAAAGAAAATGATGCTACTCTATGATCCATGAGCCAGTGAAGAATTTAATCAGAAGAAGGTGTTTTGAAGAGATGAAACTAACAAAAAAAATCAAAAACCATGAGATACAGTTTCTGCTGATTTTTGTTGGTGAAATGTGTCTCTTGTAGGCAACAAATAGATGGGTTTTGTTTTTTAATTCACTCTACTAATCTATGACATTTCATTGATGAGTTTAAACTGTTTATACTCAGGGTTAATACAAATAGGTGGTAATTTGATCTTGTCATTTTAGGAATGGGTTGTTCATTGGTTTAGTCTTCTGTTGTTATTTTACTGGGATGTTCTTCAAATTTGCCTTTGGTTTTTTTTTTTTTGGGTGCTATCCCTCTTTGTCAAGAGAACATTTTGAAGTATCATTTGTAGGGCAAGTTTGGAAGAGGCAAATTCTTTTAACTTTACTGTGGAAGAATTTTATTTTATTTTATTTTCAAAGACAAATGAAAGCTTTGGTGGATATGTTATCCTGGGCTGACAATTTTTTTTTCTTTTAGAATCTGGAATATGTCACTCTATTCTCTTCTTGCCTGTAAAGTTTCCTGTGAGAGGTCTCCTGTGAGTTTAATTGGGATTGCTTTATATATCAACTGATTTTTTTCTTGTGCACATTTAAGGATCTTTTCCTTGTGTTCGATTGAAGAGAGCTTGATGATCATGTGTTGTGATGAAGATCGCTTTTGATCAAGCCTGTTGGGAGTTCTGTGCCCCTCCTGGATGTTGTTTCCAAATTCTTTCTGTAGATTAAGGAAATTTTCCTTTATTATTTGATGGGACTTTGCTCCCTGCGAGGTTTGACTGCTAAATGTCAACTCTATTTTTTTCAAGTATTCAAATTTAATTTTGTAGAGAATATCACTTTTAAGCATTTTTAAAAGCCAATTGTCTCTCCATACTAACACAACAATTATCAATAAGTTAATCTAGCTTGAGTGTATTACTACACTAAGTTGTATACGTGTTAACATAGTTGTTTTACTTTTTCACATGTATTTATAGAATCTGATATTATTTCACTTGGCATTAGAATAGGAAATAATCAATCTTGTCTTCCTATAATTTTCATGTATATCACTTGTTTGCAAATCCTGTATAATATGCAGAGACCTTCAAAAAGCCACAGAAAAGAAGATGCATGGTACTACCTTTCTGAATAGTTTACATCCTATTGTCTGTATTTACTGTTTTAAATGCTATTGGCCTGTGGTTTGGGCTGTGAGCTTCCATTCCCAATCCTCTCCCCGTCCTTGCTTCTCTCCTTTCTGTGAGCAATTGACTTTACCCTATGAAGATGATCACCAGTCTAGACATGTGAGATGGCTCAGCTGGCATTCAAACTCAAGAGCTTTGTGATTAAAAACATCTTTCAGGATGCTGAGGAAATAAACAAAGGTCCCTCCTACCAGTAAATGTTACAATTTGGTGACAGGTGACATTTATACTCAAGAGAAGCACCTACAGTTGGTCATATATTTCTGAGGACACAGAAACAATCATCTCCAGGAAGTTTATAATTATTGCTCTCAGAGAGAATTAACATTTGCTTCACCCTACTGTCCTATAAATTTCTGTTTATACCTGTATTGGTTCCTTACAAATAATAGTGACCTTGAGTGGTGGGGTCATCTCTTTATAATACATGGAACACCAACTATGTATAGAATAGAGAGCTTAATCCAGAATAGGCAACCAATGAGTTTTAAGATAAATCAATAGTAAATAAATCTTTATTGGGTATCTGTTAAGCAATAGGCACTGGATTAGGTAATAGCATTAAGTCACATTCATTGTTTTTCTCAGTACAGATGCTTGTTTCCAAATGTAAGCAAAAGACTGTAGCTTTAAAATGCAGCAGATTTGGCCTGATACATCTGCTTTGTACAGGAAGGAAACACCTGCTTAAACTTATTCTCTAATTTTGTATCCATGTCTCATAGAGCCAATAAATTAAGCCCAGTTGGTAAGATAAAATATCTTGAGCAAAATTCAGATTGGGGAGGCACTGTTAAACAGTACACCATAAAATAACTGTAAACCTGTTTATGAACTACCTGAAAGTAATTTCAGGATAGTGGAGAAGAAACCTATTAGCAAGAACAGTAGCTGCCAGGATCTTGTATAACAGGTCCTTTTAAATGGAGTCACCTTAACAATCTTCTGCAGCCTCCCACAGAGAAGAAAAGCAACTTGTATTTAAAGATTTATAATGTCTTCTTAAAGGTGACCTAGGATGGGATTTGCTGCTTTTAACATTCAACCTGTCTAGATCCATAATCAGGGACACAGTGAATTCTAGAAGCTTGTCTTAAAGTGCCTTACAGGCTCTAGCAAGTGAATGTTCTTTGAATTCTCAAGACCTATCCTAGTCAGAATCTCATTGGCTCCTTTCCTTGGCTAACAAGAAGATGTGGAGGATTTCTAATAATAAGCTCCACATCTACCTGACACCAGCCACAAGCATGTAGCTAACAATTTGAGAGATGACATAAAGGTATCTCTGTTGCATATAAGCTGACATATAGGACCTCATATCCGATACCCAGCTGTGATGTTCCTCTGGATGCCAATAGTACTTGCCACAACTCTACAGTTTTGTAAGATTCTGACCAAAGTGAGTATCTCACTTCCTTCTTGATATTCCTAATATTGGAAGGAGTAAGAGCATCACCCTCTGGTCTATCCACAGCTATCATTTATTTCCAGGTGGAGAAATCTCCAGTAACATTCGTGCATTTTACAGCCAACAAGGCTATACAGCTAATCATTGTGTTTCTTCAGCATCCAACAAGATGTATTATTCCATTAAACTTGCTATTGATTTCATTTATTTTTGCTTATACTCAAGGTGGAAAATTAAAAACACTTGATTTAAAATTTATCTGTGATAAACATACCACGGTCATGCTATAACATAGAGGAAAACCTTAAAGTTTCATTCTTCTTTATTACAGATACAGAACAGTTTCTGAGAAAATTCAGTTCGTGAATTTTCACCTCTAATGCTATAGGATGCAAGTATCCAGTCAAATCCATGTCTTAGATTTCACATCTTCAAACTCAGCCCTACTTGCTGCTGCCTTGGGACCTTTCATATTTCTCTTGTTAAAGCACATTGATTAGAGTGCACAATTGGTTGGCATTTAAGACTCTGCTTGGGATGTCCACAGGTCACATTAGAGTGCCTGGATTCAAGTCTGAACTTGGCTCCCAGTTCGAGCTTCTTGCTAATGTGCACCCTGGTAAGCAGCACATAATGACCAAAGTAACTGGGTCTCTGCCCAGTAAGAAACAGATATAGTTGCTGGGCTCTGTAGGAATTTGGAAAATGCATCAACAGATGGAAGATGTCTTTCTCATTCTTCCTCTCTCTCTCTCTACCTTTCATATAAATACAGATTTTTTTTTCAAAATACATGCTTTCATTGAAAAAAAAAAGAAAGTCAAATGGATCTTGCCTCAGCATCTGTGACCTTGAACTTTCTGCTCTTTGATTATTCCAAAAAGCTAGTTGCCCAAAATCGTGTGTGTGTGTGTGTGTGAATGATCCTAAAGCACATGAATGTTTCCATTGCTCCCAATGGATGTAAACTTTCTCCTGCCAAAATCAGTAGTTCTCAGCTATTAAAATGCATTTCAGAGTTGTGCCCAAAATAAACACGTAAGCCTTCAGAAAAGAAAACTGCATACAGCCTGTCACTATTGATGACTGACAAGTGGTGATTTTAAGCTCCAGGAATCACTCCGAGCTACTGTGGAATTACACAAAACCCAACTAACAAGAGTGACCCTAGATGGGCAAGCAGTAAGAACAACAAACACATAAACTTCAAGATGCTCTCCTCCAGTGTAAAGAGGTACTATGGTAACATAAAATTCTGTCTGATAACATCTGAAAATTGTGTTTATCTGTCTTCTCTGAGTCTTATATTTTACATTTCTAAATTGGAGGTAATAAAATGTACCTCACTAATTTCTAATGAAAATTAAAATACTGAGCAACAAATGTAACATCTCTTGCTTTTATCTTGCCTTCCTTCACTAATCTCTAATTTGTTATCATTTCTAGTCAAAATGCACTATTCTTTATCTTCTCATAAATTGCAAATATATACTATTGAGTATATATCTTTGCTTATTACCAACCTTCAAAATTTGAGCCATGCAAGAGGCATTTTAACCAAGAGGGTTAAAATCCTCAGTGGTATGTAAGTGCCTAATCAAATGTCTAAAAAAAATTAATAAGTGTTTTTTGAATTTAGGATAAATATTAATAAAACAACTTTTATCATTTTAGTATTACAAAATTATGGTGACTTGGCATAGCCTCTTTGAGGATAGGATTGGCTTGTTTACCTATTAAACTATTAGACATATCATTTGGAACATGATCAGCAAATGTGCCTGTGTAATAGGGATACAGCTCAGAGTTCTTCAGGCTGTGCTACTTTATTATATTTTTTTTTCTTTTTCTTTTTTTTTTTTATTGTTGCTTACATTGTATTATGTAGTACAGTTTTATAGGTGCTGGGGATTCCCCCCACCCCTCCCATACCCCTCCCCCCATGGTGGATTCCTCCACCTTGTTGCATAACCATAGTTCAAGTTCAGTTGAGATTCATTGCTTGCAAACACATGCCTAGCATGAAGTTCAGCGTCTTATTGTCCAGATAAGTTCAGTGGCCTCTTGGGGAGACCTTCTATGGTCTGAAGATAGGTCTAACAGAGTAAAGATCCGGTCAGTTAAAAGCCCCAACAAGGCCTCAATATCAATATACAACATTATGGAATTAATTGACATAGTATTGGGTAAACAATATGTTAAAAATAATGCAAGTTCCATTCTTCGAAACCTCTGGGTTGAGACAGTATCAATGACAGGTTCAAAAAATAACAAACAACCATACAAAAATTACAGGTTAAATCAAGGCAAACATGTGGTATCTAATCTTTTGGGATTCACTCATTTCCCTTAGCATTATAGTTTCCAGTTGTGCCCATTTAGCCACAAAGAACTGCATTCCAATCAAATTGCCCAAAACATTCTTCACGGAACTGGATACAATGATTCAAGAGTTCATCTGGAAATACTTTATTATATTATTCCCCATGGATGTCATTTGTTTATTTTAGAAACTTATGCTCACACTAAATGATAGAATCAGCTTAAGATTTATATAAAATGGCTCACTGGTTTTAGATCAATTGCCTAGTTGATAGACAGATGTACATGTTAGTCATTAACACATCAGAGGCTCACATCACAATATTTACAGTGTCTATCTCCATATATAGCACTTACAATAATCTTTGGATTTTTTTGTGCTTATCTTCCCTGCCTCTTTTTCTATGACAAACAAGGATGATTTATATATTTTTAAAATCCTAACTGAAAGTACCTTTATTAGTTCAATTTTAAAATTGTTCAAATGAATCAATTACATGGATCTTAGCATGCATTTTAAATTCACAAAACATTCATTTGTCAAAGCGTATGTCATTCTGTTCATTTACTTTAACATAGCTGTATGGCCTTGGGGTCATCCCTAATCATTTCTTCTGCTCTATTCTTATATACTTTTTAAGAATTAAAAGCATTTTTACTTGTAGGTTTCATTTTGATGAAGAGCCTGTATATATGTGAGAGATTCTTTGTTCACTTGTATCTAGGATTATCGAACTCATCTGTGTGACTTTACATAATACTTTAAATCAGTGGGATTAGATGAGCAGAAAGCTGGTGAACTTTTATCCAAATCACTTCAGGTAAAGTTCCTATGACAAATGTGTCCAAGATCCCTCCCCAGCTATATCATGCCTCTCAAGTGTAGCCTAATGTAGAAGTAAGAACCCAGGATTCCTGGAGTAATATTCAGCACACTAGCTAAAAACACCATTTAGTATCAGACGTAAGAGTCTACACAGCGCTAAGGATAACACACCTTGGCCTGGAAACACATGTTTCAAATAGAACCCTCAAAGTTATTTTGCCAAGAAAAGCCATGAAATACTTTGTTTTTCTAAATATGTGTTTATTGGAAAGCCAGAGTTACAGACAGAGACAGTCAGAGAGAGGTCTTCTATTCATTGTTTTACACCCCAAAAGGTTACAATGGTGAGCGCTCAATCAAGCTCCTGAGAGGGCCCAAGAGCTTCACCCACACCTCCTGTTAGGGTCTAAGGGTCCAAGTACTTTGACCATTGTCCGTTGCTTTTCCCAGGATGTTAGCATGGAGCTGGATCAGAAGTGGATCAGCCATGACACAGACCAGTGCACATGTGGAATGCCAGCTTTGCCCACTCTGCCACAATACCAGTCCCAATACCTTAAAACCTTAGTGTGTAACTATTTCTCCCTGGATTTTTCCCCCTCTTCTCTTAATAGCTTCAAAGATAATAAAGGGTATAAGACTTTCAGACTAAGCTCTTGGGGGAAATTGCCAGACAAAGTACCAAATGTCCTTTTAAATTTGAATTTCTGATGAAACATAATTTGTGGTTTGCCTAAATTTAAACTTAATTGAGCATACTATTTTTTATTTGCTAAGCCCTTGAATCTATCTTTGGAGAAATTTAGATGGTCTTTGAAGGGGTAAAAATAACAAAATTAGCATAGTAGCAGATAAGGTGCTGCCTGCAATGCTGGCATCCCATGTAGGTGCCAGTTGAGTCCCAGATGTTCCACTTCCCGTCTGGGTCCCTGTTTGTGGCCCTGAAAAAAAACAGCAGAAGATGGCCCAAGTGCTTGGGCCTCAACCCCCCATAGGAGACCCAGATGAAACTCTTGGCTACAGGTTTCATCCTGCCCAGTCCTGCCCATTGTGCCAGCTAAGGAGTGAACCAGGAGATGTAAGATGTTTCCCATGTACTTTCTCTCCTCTCTCTCTCACTCTCTCTAGATAGCTATAGATACACATACATGTATGTATATATTTCTATATACATTTCTATATTTCCTATATATATTCCTATATAATATATATTTTTTTAAAAAATTTATCTAATACATCTGACTTCCAAATAATCAGATAAATATTTCTTTAAAAGAAAAGAAGAAAATCACCATCATAGACTATCTTAGACCAGCAGGAGGAAGAGTATCTGGCCTGATATTCCTATAAGCAGCCTGACAAGATTTTGTAGAGCCTACAGACAATAAGGAAGCCAAAACCTTGCACCCCTGATGGGCTGTGGGGACATTTGCCCCATGACCAGTCATGTCCCGCTCTGCTTTTGATGAAAGTGCCATGCTGCAGGTTGTACAACTGAGTTATCAATGAGAAGCCCAAATCAGAGAGCTGGACCAACATGAAAGTATTGTGCATAAAGATGAACCTAATATATAGGGAAAATATGGATACCCACTACTTTTTCATGAGAGAAAATCATACCGAACTGTAACTTATAACAGCTGTGCTGTTTTCAGCATCTGCTTTTGCAGGTGCGATCCTCCAGAGGCCAAAGCACAGCCTTGTGCAGGCAACAGGCTGAGCCCAAGGGCAAGGCATGAGTTTAAAGGACTCATTCTATGTTCTGGTCAGTGCTCTTCAACCAGCCAGGGGTGCTGAGATGAGAAACACACAACCCTTGCCTCCCAGGCATTCAGACTGGTTGGGCAGAGCAACCCTGAAACAAGTGAGTTTAACTCTGGGGATTTCCACACATGATGCATGCCATCCTAGGGCAGCACGACCTGCCTAGGAAGTGACAGGAAAAACTGCACGAAGGACATTGCTGGAGAGAGGGGCTTTTCAACAAGAAGAAGGCGGCACTTGCTGAGAGAATAGTAAGGAGGAGAGTGCATTTTTGAGATGTGTTATATTTCTGGGCCACATTGTAGCCAGAAGAAGTGAAAATGAGAAATAAGATGAGACCTGTGACACACAAGGGCTTCTTAAACTTTATGAACACACAAATGACCCGGAGAGCTTCCTACTGCATGTTCATAGATTTGAGCTAGATCCTAGGAGTGCCTGTGTTTCTAACAAGTTGCCATGTGATGCAAATGCTGCTGATGCAAGAATTATCTTGGCACAGGAAGACTGCATTGCCACTTTGGATTAGAATCTTTTTACTGCAGGTGAAAGGGAGCCATCTTGTGGCTTCTTTAGCCTGCGACTGACTGACTAGAAACACTAGCAGTAGCCACAAGACTGCTTCCACAGTCAAGGAGACAAATAGCTGATGCTTAAACTGAATAAAAGGCTGATGATAAATGGAGCAACACTGAAAGAGTTAAATCAATCTTTTTGGTATTTAGTGCTGAAACACTTTAAGGAAACTCACAGTAGGAGATTATGGTCTATTATAGGGCTATACTAGGTTTTTCACAACATGACATGATGTGAGATGCATTGCAATTATTTAACACTTAGAATGTCCTATCGTGATGAATTATGACACCCTTTTTACCACAAGGCATGACTTTTCAAATAACAAGTTGAGGGCTTTGTGTTTATTTAATTTTTAAGGTTTTCATTTATTTTTCTTGGAAAGGCAGATTTGCAGAAAGAGAGACAAAGCTCTTCCATCTGCTGGTTCACTCCCAAGTGGTCGCAGTGGCCAGAGCTGAGCTGATCCAAAGCCAAGAGTCAGGACCTTCCCCCGGTTTCCCACATAGGTGCAGGATCCCAAGGCTTTGAGCCATCCTCCACTGCTGATTCCCCAGGCTATAAGCATTATCTGGAAGGAAAATAGAGCAACCATAAAACAAACCAACACCCATAAGGGGTCCTGGTGCTTGCAAGGGTAAGATTAGCCAATTGAGCCATCATGCTGGGCCTGACAAGTTGAGTTTTTAATGTGTTTAAATGTATTGTGGATTCTGTCTCTTTACTTTAAGGCCACTCCTGCCTATGAGCTGTCTTTCCAACTATAACATGTAAATCCCTCTCATGCAGAAACTGGCTTTTGTATCTCCCCCACCAGTGCACATGTACCTGCTACTTGAGATTTCTCTGATTGCAGGGCTGATAATTTGCAGACATCCCAATCCTCATCAAACATTTGGCTGCACATATCTGAAAGCACAAAAAATGCCAAAGTATGAGCCCCAACATTTCCACCATTTATTTGCATTTTTCTTATTTTAACAGCCTGAAGTTTTACGAGGTTTTAATATCAATGCTACAATTGAGAGCTCATTTATTTCACTAGTCCCAGAATAACTTCCTGATTTATGGATCCCTGCGATCTTTCTTAATGACTGATTAGACTTCTTCTCTTTACCTTCTCCTGATGATTACTTGTTTTGATAAGGTGTTTAGTACGTTGACTTAGCACCTGGGCTAATTGCTTTATCCTGATAGAATACAATTTGCAGTGTGTCGACGTGTTAAGCCAGGGATTCTCAGCCCTGGCTGCACATTAGAATCTACTTTCCTTTTTAAGAACACAATATTCAGGCTCCACCTAGGGATTCCAAATTTAATTGGATGGTTGGTCCCATGCGTGGGTATGGTTTAAAAATACCCCCAGTGATTGCGATTTAGAATCCACACTGGGAAACCCTCACTAAAACAATCCTAATATCAGCACCCAAAGCTGCCCCATCACACCACAGTCCACCCAAGAAAAAGTAAGTGAGAAATCTTATTTCACCTAAATCTAAAGAAAATGTGTTGAAGTAGAAAGAACCTGGATTGGACTTTTTTTTTACAAAGCCTGTATTTGATATTTGTTTTTAAAGCAATGTCAGGATACTCTTAAATAGCATAATGATGGACTTATCACTGCTTATGACCAGCTACACTATTGTAATAATACTAGAAAAATCAGTTGGTGGAAGGGAATTTGAGGAGGGGCCTAAGGAAACCCCAGAGTCTATGGAATTGTACAATAAAATTAAAAATAAAATAAAGAAAAATGAAAAAGAATCTATTCATTGCAAGTTATCTGATTTGGAAAAAGCATCTGCACGTCCATTTTTGCACCTGTAAAGTGTGCCTCAATATTTCCTATAATATTGTTTAATCTAATGAAGGCCTAAGAAAAATATTTAAGGAAACAATCAGCTCACATGTCAATGACTTTTCAGATTCTTTTCATCATTCCAATCTACTATTGGAAGATTACTTTAACAAGTTAATTTTCAACTTTTTATAATGAGTACCTAACAGATACATATCATCATGATATGTGCATTGTTCTTTGCTTTTGTTGGCAATTTAATCTTGTGTGTGCTTTATTATTTTATTTATATAAAGCGAGCAAACTTTCTGTATTTTGCAATATAGACTTAGGAACTTAGTGACACCCTCCAGCCTCCTGTCTGTGCTCCTACCCTCATTCCCCTTCCTTGTCATCATTTAAAAATTTTTTACAGTGGCATATCTTTAGTTCACCATCACAGGCTTAACTCCATTAGGGAAGGAATTTAACAACAACAACAAAAACCCTATGTTTCTCAAAAGTATGTATAAAAGCTGTAAGCGATCATCAAATTTTAAAATGTCAATTTTGCTCATATAGATTGCATCGTTTTGGTACTGTGTATATAAGTTACCACAGATGGGAGAAAATATATATATTTGTCTTTGGGCATCAGCTTATTTAGTAAGCATAGTAGTTTCCAATTGCATGCATTTTGTTGCCAAATCCAGGATCTTATTCTTTTGTATGGTTGAGTAGTCACCCACAGGATAAATATGCTACATTTTCTTTATTCAGTCATCCATTGTTGTACATCTGAGTTGATTCCATACCTTAGCTGTTGTTAATTGAGCTGCTATAAACCTAGGAGCACATATAACTTTCATATGCTGAGTTCATCTCATTTGGGTGATTTTTGAGATACCTCATCTGATCTCAGCTCAAATGGCCCGTGCTACCTCCCTGTGTCATAACCATGAGACTCCTTTGACTACTCATGTCTCCTTACCCACTGAGGTGTGCATCCTCACTTAGAAGGTGAGGAGAGTTCAGTTGCTGCCTCGTGTTTCCCTAGAGCAACTATGGGACAGCCAAGATCTGTCAGTCAGCTCTCCACTTTTCACACCCAGTGTCCTCTGCCCAGTTCTTCGGCTTTATTCTCACAGACCTGACAGCTTTTGTGAGGAAGTGTTCTTTCTGGCAGTGTAGACAGGAAACAGAATCTAGACAGAATGGGTAGGCTATGCTGAACCCATAAGCAATACCTTACAAAAAATAAGCAATATCTTACAGAAAAAGTTCATTTCTTACACATTTTAAAATCCATCACAATGCCATTAAACTGCCTAGTGACATTAATATGACAGTCCAACCTTCCACAGAGTAAAAGAAAAGATAGACAGGCATGTCCAGCACCAATGAGTCCATTGACCCAAAAATGATCTCTGCCTCTTCTATTTAGAATATGTTGGTCAAAACTAGTCACAAGGTCTTACCTATCTTCTAGAAGGAAGTCGAGTGTCTGGGGAGTACAGGGCCCCTGATGCCCAGAAGAGCAAGGTCTTAATATTGCTGCCCTGTTAGCCTTGCCTCCTGCCACTCTCACTGCCTCTATTCTGTCACTTAGATGAGGGTTTTATATTTTCTTTGACCAGTGCCTGGCATGACACTTTGGACTTGGCACAAAATAGAGTCTCAACCCTAAAAACCAGGGACCATTTCTTTTCAATTGAAAGAATCTTTAATGAAAGATATGGGACAAAGAGGAAAGAGCCATGAGAAATAAGGAAAGATGAAACCTACATGTTTAAAGCTCAGGAATTTGACGTCTGTTTCTCCAGTCATTTGACAATTGCTCTGTCTGTCTCCACGCCCAAGCCCAGTGTGAGATGTTAACCTCACATGTCTGCTGTCCCCAGGACAGGGCCATGGCATGAAGACTGCACAAAGAGATCACTTCTGTGTGACCTACCAGTATAAATGTCAAAGAACAGATCAGGGGAAAGGTGAAATTAAATGCCATTGTAGTTTGTGGAGAGGCTGGTGGTTACATGAGCGTCTTACTAACACTTTCTGAAAACAAAAGAAAACTGTAGCAAGAAGACATTCCATTTCAGCTGAAGAAACTCACTAAAACATTTCAAAGCACTGCCTTCTAACTAGCATGTCTCTTGTATAAGGACTTTGTTGACCAAACTGCAGTGCTATGGCAGTTCCTGCTTGAGCAACAAAGGTGATTCAAAAAGACGTTACACAGAAGATATTTTTATGCTGAAAAAAAATCTGCATTTTAAACTAAAATGTTTACTTCCTTAGACTTCTGTCAATTATGAACCTTTAGTTTTCCTGTTGTGCTTTCCAGGATCTTAACTTCTGGGATGACTTAAGGCCTGGGACTCAATTATGACGTCTAGTGTATCTGTTTCTGTTGCTACAATTAGGTTGTGTAATAGCAATCACAAAATTTCAGAGTCACACAATCACAAAAGCATGTGCTCATTTTCTGAGGACCAGCTGGGCACCAGCTGGTGACTCTGCTGATCTGTTGATCTTGGCAACAGTTGCTTACATATCTGGGGTCAGCTCCTTGTTGGCTAATCTAAAATAACCTCAACCAGGATGACAGAAACATTCTGTTCTAGTCCACGTAGCCCTCTTCCTCCTGGGACCAGCTGTCTTGCCTGGAATTTACACGTGGCAGCATTAACAAATGCACGAGAATGGGAAAGCAAGTCCAGTCACAAGCATAGCTTTCAAGGTACAGCTTCTGTCACATCCAATATCACATGGGCCAAAGCAAGTCATACAGCTAATCCCACAGTTAAACTAAAGAGTGCATGTAGGAAGAAGTGAAAATTGAGGTCAAGCTATTCATTTGTCCCATCCAGGATTCTACCACCAAGAAGGCCTTGGCAAGGCAAGAGCACTGGCAAAATGCTGAGCAAAGCAGGGAGTCAAAAACCTTTTAATTACAGAAATTAAGGGAAAAGATAAGAAGGATTGCAAATGACCAGAGAATATAATCCCTATTTCGATTCCTCCCTGAAATATAGTACTTTCTGTTTTAGAGAGTGCTATATGCCAAATTATATGATTCATATAATTTATCTCCATTTTTCCAGACAAAGTCCCTGTAGCATGGCAAGGTGGGCATACTGCCCCTATTTTAAATGTATGGATTCTAGAAGAACTACAAAAATAAACTGCAGTGTTCCCTGTAATAGAACCCACAGACCTCCTGAGACTCAAACCCAAGTCTAGTTAGTTTTCTTACATTACATAATAAAAACTTCTGAAAACTGACTTGGAAACAGCAATAGTTAAAGTATCCTTCCAATAATTTTTCAGCATAAATGCCAAAGTGCCAAGTGTTATCCAACTTAGCAAGGGATAAGCAAATTGGTGGTTGCTATGGAGTTACTTCGGCACTTCCTTGCTGGCAAGCTTAGGGTTGACGCTGAAGGCAATTAAAAATTAGAGGGAAGTATGAGCCAGTGTTTGCATATTTTTCCAAGTATTGACAAAAACATGACTTGATTCACATGGACCGTGAAGAATGGGTTCAGATTGCCATCAGAGATGGTAAGAGTATAGACTCAACAGGGGAATGAGTCAGTTTCTGGAACCTTTGATATGACATGGTCATTTTGGAAAAGAAGATAAACTAAAAGCCATAATTTATAAATGTAGAATCAAATAGCACTTACTACCAACAAGGAAAATCAAAGATGACCAGATTTCGGCAGGAAACCTAAAAGATTAAAATAATGCAAAGAAGTAGATGTCTTGCTATCGCAGAGGAGGAGATCAGCCTCAATTTTCAGAAAACTCCAGGCTGAAGCCATGAGACAAGAGCTTCCACCAGGTATACCCTGTGTGAATGGCTGACCATACTCTGTTGCATTATCAGGGAGCCAGACTGGAAGTAGAGCCGCTGGGACTCAAATCATCTCCCACATGAGATGCTGGCTTTGCAGGTGACAGTTTAATTCACAGTACCCCCAACACGTGCAGTTCACATCGTGAATTTTGGGGAGAGGCGAGGGTAGAATAAGCAAGAAACTGGAAATTCTTCCATATCTAATACCAGAGTGAGATGTTTTTCTTTGAAATTATGCAAAGAGTAAGAACAAGAAAATTAAGGTAAATCTCATTTATGTGACACCAGACATGGACACAGGGAGGTAGCAGGGATATGGGACATGTTTTATTAAAGCGACAAAAACGTGTTCATTCTCGATTAACTGAAAGGCCTTTGAGGAAAGGAGCTGTGAACAGCTGGCATGTTAAAGAGCAGCACAGACAATGCCATCCTTTAAGACAGAGCCTCATGTCAAGAACAAACCCATAACATGGCTGCTGCTGGCTGGGAAAAGCAGAAAACTCAGTCATTCCAACACAGAGCAGAGCTACTGTCTATTCCCAAGAGGAATCATGGGGCACTTGAGGAGAGAAGCAAATGCAAAACACACACAGGCCTTGCAAACCTTGTCCACAGCCATTACCCTCCCCCAGGCCAGGCCTCTCCAGCAGCAGTGAGTTACATGCAGATCGAGAGAGAGTGCCGATCAAGTTATTTGAGGAAAATAGCAAATACATCAGATAACAGAATTGTGATAAAAAGAAACCGCCTTGAAAGACATGAAGCTGCTAAGAGGAAATTCAGTGGGGGATAAGTGTACTGTGCTAAAGGTAGTTTCAGAAAACCAGTTATGCAACTTGACTGAAGAAATCCAGGAGCAAGACACAGGCAAATGAATTCCATGCTTGATTGCTTATGAACACAATGTCAGTCTCCCTTTCCTACAGTGAATCTTAGCCTCCTTCGGACCAAACACAGCTTAGAGAGCAGGATAGATATGAGGTGCCTGCACCATAGAAACGTGTGCTTTTACACAATATTTTGCACTCAGTTGCAGGAAGCTCACATGGCCCCTTGGGGCATCTGTGTATGTTTGCTACTTTATACATGAAACTTGTAAACTGAAGTCAGTAAATGATCTCATTGTGTCTCTGCCACTCACCTCCTTATTTTGGCTTTGAAAACGTAACCGAATTCTCCTTAACCATAGAGGGGAGAAATCAATAGCAGTGACTACCCCGACCCCAGTGTAACTGGAAGACTTTTGGAAACAAAGGACCAAGACTTTTTTGTTTTATTGTATTTTATATATTAAATGTGTGTGCACTGTATGCATATTTTATTCTATATATTACATTCCCAAAGTCATATGCCACCTTATACATCTTTTAAATACTTTTCAGTTTAGAAAGCAGGTTAGATAGGAGGGCTGTTTGTTTTTGGAACAATTTCTGGAACTTTGAGATTTACTATGGGCATTTCATTTCAAAAAAGCCAAGTGTTGATTAGAATACAAGTCCGAGGGGCCAGAACTGTGATGTAATAGGCTGTTTCCATTTGCAATGCCAGCATCCCACATGGATCCTGGTTTGTATCTTGGTGACTCCACTTCTGACCCAGTTCTCAGCCTGTGGCCTGGGAAAGAGCAGAAGCTATCATGAAGTCCTTGGGCACCTGCACCCACATGGGAAACATGGAGGAAGCATCTGGTTCCTGGATTTGGATCAGCTTAAGTCCAACCAAAGCAGCTACTTGGGAAGTGAACCAGCAGATGAAATATCTCTCTGTCTCTCCTCTGTAACTCTGCCAGAATCTGGACCACAAAGAAAGGAAATTTTGACAAAAATATAAGGAACTGTGTCTTAGAAATTAGAAGCTAAGACCCTGGGCATTTGGCCTAGCAGTCAAAGCACTAGGATTTGCCTGGGTTCTATCCCCAGCTCCAACTCCATACTTAAGCATTCTGCTGCTGCAGGTCCTTGAAGAGAGCAGTGATGGCTCAGTTCGTTGAATTCTTTTTGTCCAAGGAGAATACTAGGGCATGTTCACAGCACCTGTTTTTGATCCTGCATCATACCATACTGTTGTGGGCATTTGGAAAGTGGGCTAACAGATGGGGTGCTCTCTCCCCTACTCTCCCTCTCTGTCTCTCTTGCCCTCCCCTGCTCTCCCTGTTTTACTGTTCTCTTTTTCTCTCCATCCTGCATCTTCTCAATTAATTAATTTAATTAAAGAAATTTGAGGGCCCGGCGCCGTGGTCTAGCAGCTAAAGTCCTCGCCTTGAAAGTGCCAGGATCCCTTATGGTGCTGGTTCTAGTCCTGGCAGCCCTGCTTCCCATCCAGCTTCCTGCTTGTGGCCTAGGAAAGCAGTCAAGGACGGCCCAAAGCTTTGGGACCCTGCACCCATGTGGGAGACCTGGAAGAGGATTATCTGGGCTCCTGGCTTTAGATCGGCACAGCACTGGCCATTGCAGTCACTTGGGGAGTGAATCATCGAACAGAAGATCTTCCTCTCTGTCTCTCCTCCTCTCTGTTTATCTGACTTTCCAATAAAAATGAATAAATCTTTAAAAAAAATTGAAGCTGACATTTCTGTATCACAGATCACTGAGTGGTCAACATATTCACTCAACAAATATGAATTGAGAATCACTGTGACAAAGCATGCAAGATACTGGGCACACAGAGATGAGTGAGATCAAGACCTTGCTCCTTTAAAAGGTTCCCAGTTTGGTGGGAAGCACAGATAACTAAATATTGATGGAGGCAACATCATAGCTGCAGAACAAACACTGTAGCTTGCAGGGTGCCACACACTGTGAGCACTGGTCTGAGAGTTGATACAAAAGGTTTACAGAGGAGCATGTCCCAGGCATGCTGGGCAGAGGGCAGAGGCATAGAATAGGAGGGTGCAGCCTCAACTTGGGCATAGAGGACAAGACCATAGGAGGAGAAGAAGGATATAGACATGCTCCCATTAACTCAAAGGAACCATTAAAGGATTTTAACTAAGGGAGTAATCTGATTTGAACTTTATTTGACATGGACACATCATTGCTGAAACATTGGCGGTGATAGCAAGTGGCATAGATCAGGGCCTGCAGTAGCTCTGCATCTTTGTATGAGAGGTCCTGAAGTAAGTTAAGAGTTTTGTGAAAGTTCAATATTCTTTCCATTGTGCTATTTAATTGTGTGTGATGTAAAAGTGTTTCAAAAAGACTTAGTCTTGTGCACTGTTGAGACAAGACTGGAAATTTGAAGACAAAACAAAAGACTGAGTCAAGAACACAGGCAGCAGGAGATGAGCACCTGGGTTAGGTCTGCAAAGCTGTGGAGAAAGTGGGAGGTGGAATTCACACTCCTGGTGCCCTTTCTGAGCTCCAACTCTACATAGTTTCGCCAAAAAAATCACAATTCTAGGCAGAATTCTAGATTACTAAAGGATATTGACACCATCTCATCCAAGTCTTCCAATGTATAAGTTACACGGCAGGGAGGGAAAGTCACTTTCTCACTTCCCAGAACCATGTGGTGAAGGAGGAGTTAAGAACAGGACACAAAACCCTGAAAAGTTCCACCTACCAGTCCCAATCCAATGAGTGACATTTTGTTCTGGCACATTCCTTGAATTTTCAGTATATCTTTTTGGGTAGGGGGCAAGTATTTGACACTGTGTTCAGATACTGTTTGGGACACCGATATGCCATATCATAGTCCCTGGGTTCAAGAGTCTTGGTTCTGCTTCTAATAACAGCTTCCTTGAAATATGTATCCGTGGAAGTAGGCAATGAAGGCTCAAGTATTCAGGGTCCTGTCATGCACATGGGCATCCCCCACTGAATCCCAGGCTCCTGGTGTCAACCTGGTCCAGCTCCAGCTATTTGGGCATCTGGGTAATGAGTCAGGGAAAGGAAGGATGCAAGACTGCTCTTTATCTCACTGCCTTTCAAATTAAACCAAAATTAAAAAGCTTTTTATAGCAAATAAAGTTTCTTAACTAAGGCTATAAAATAGACTGTCATGAATCAAGCTGCTTATTGAAAGGTAATCAGCACAGAATTTAAATGCTATCATTAAGCACAGGTACCTTATAGAGCAGGAAGGGTCTTCTGTTAAAACCTGCAGCCCGACAGGAAAAACACAGGCCAATTCAAGACTGAGTTCTGCCTTTGCAGATGAAATGGCATTGAAAAAGTTATTGAACCTCTGGATGTCACAGCCTACTCTCTGTCCGGGCTCTCAAGAATGCCAGCAAGGGCTGAGGCCTAGCCCAGCCCTGCTTGTCCCCAAACCCGCCCACACAAATGTTGACAAGTGCTACAGACTTGCCTGGACTGGTCTACCACCAGCCCCAGGTCTTGTGCTCCCCAGCTGAAGCTGCGGTTTAGCAAGGGAGTTTCCCAAGTTCCCCTACTAGGCCTGCTCTCAACCCTACATCTCACACATGCCAGTTGGGGGCAGCAACCCTGCTTGGCATGTTCTACCCTGAGTCCTGACCGTTGCATGTGTTGGCAGGTGCTACAGTCTAGCCCTGCCAAGCCTTTTCCCAGCCCCAGCTCCCACGAGTATCAGGTGAGTTTTGTGGTCTAGCCTGGTTCAGCCTGTCACCTCTCCTCACTTTCCACACAAATTGACTGACAGGTGCTACTGTCTCAAAGGGACAAGCCTGTAATTGTCCTACAGAATCTGCCCCCAGATCCAGCTCTCTCACATTCTGATGGGTGATGTGGCCCACCCCTGCTCTGACATGTGCGGTGGGCACTGCAACATAGTCTAGCCAGTCATGCCACCAGCCTCAGCTTTGGCATGTACTAGCAAGCAGTGAGTGATGCTATTTAGCCCAGCTCAGGTCTCTCACATGGGTAGGAGCCTTGGCCTGACCCAGCCATGCCCTCCAGTTTCGCCTCTGTAAACCACTCCATCTCAACTCCCTCGCCCACATGTGAGTGCTGTGAGTGGCCTGGTTGGTGGAAAACCTTGGAAATCATTCCTTCCCTAACATGCCCTCAGCTGTTCCCACTACAATACATCCCGAAACCCTTCTCTCCAGGCAATCTGCAGCTCCCATCCCCACCTCCGGGCCATAGTAACATGTCCCAGCCCAGAGTTACCCACCTTCCCTACTCACCTTTAAAAAAAAAAGCAGACTAAGCAATTATGCTAGCATTCTGGTATTGTCAGCACATAGTTGGCATTAACCAGGGCCAGAATGCCCACCAGCTACTAGCTGCTTTTCTCCCAGTAGTGGCACACTTGCCTAGGTACAAGGTAACCTAGGCAGTTGCCTACAGATGGGGAGAATTGTTTCCTCTTATTGGATACTTCACCTTCCACGGTCTTGGTTATCTACAGTCCATCTTGGTCTAAGAATATTAGATGGAAAATTCCAAAAATAACTCATGAGTTTTAAATTGCATGCCATTTTGACCAGGAGCAAAGATTCTGGGCCACGTCTAGGATTGTATCAGTTTCATGTACAGTGATTCCCATTACACTGCTTTTTGCCTAATCCCTTCATTCTCCAAACACAACTTTATCTTTTCCAGAGAACAGTAGCATGAATTTCTCTTCATGTGTGAAAGAAATTGAAAAGCTTCCTCTCAAAGGTAGTTAAGAAAAAAGGATCAATATATATGCCAGATTCCCAGAAATGGAGTAGTGGAGCCCTTAATTATGTCAATTCAAGATATAGGACATCCACCCATTGATTTGTTCTCTATCTTTGATTACAAGTCAATAGCTTCTCATCCCTCATTGAACAGGCCAAGCCAAGGGACTCCTGAAGTGCTTCCCATGGATTGAGCAATTGGTGTGCCTGTGTGAAGATAGATATGTGAGAATTAGTATTGGCCTTGTGTGCATAATGCATGTACTCAAACAAAAACCACCCACTGAATGAACCAATTTATGAAGCTGTTTACTGAGTACTTTGATAGTACATGATTAGCTCTAGGGCCACCTTAAATTGTCTTTTCAGAACACAAACTAACATGGATGGCGAAAGGTAATAAAGAAAGATGAGGCTTCAGGATGAGATCATTTCACCTTGACTCTGTCACATTTGTGGCTTTAGCATGTAAGATGACCTCTTAAATCTCAAGTTTTCTCATCTCAAAATAAGAAACAAGGTCAGGGAGTGGTGCGGTGGTTAGGACACAGCTTGAGGTGCCTGCATTCCATATCAGAACGCCTGGATTGGAGTCCTGGGTGTGTTTTCCAGTGCCAGCATCCTGCTAAGGCATACCTGAGATGGTGTCAGGTGATGGCTCAAATACTTGTGTTCCTACTACTTATCTGAAAGAATCCTGGTCCTGCTGCTGTGGGCATATCAGGCAGAAACCAGTAAGTGGTGGAAATTCTCCCCCTCTCTCTCTCTTTCCCCCTATCCCTTTTTTCTCCTTTCCTCTCTACTCCTTACCTCCCTTGAAGGCAATAAGAATAAAATTAATAAGAAAAACATATGCTTTAAAAAAATGAGAACATGTATCTACCTTTGAGAATTTTCATGCAGTTAAGTGAAATAATGTAAAATGTTAGCACTAAGTCAAAGTTTGATCAATTATTTCATATAATGATTATTGCAACTTCACTGAAAAAGTGGCTAAAGGCTATACCTAAAATGCATTCATAAAAATTGACAGAGAGGGAGGTCTTCAAGGTGCTAAGTATTGCATGTATCTAGTCAGGTAGCTATTCCTCAGACAAGATTGGCTCCAAGTTACACCTTGTGGAATAAACAGGTTTGGAGCTGGAAAGAAGTTTTCCAGTGGACAAATGAGCCAGAGAGGTATGTTCCTGAATATGCCAAACAGTAAATGAGCAGTCTGAATTCTGAAGTGCCTAACCAGATAGAAGAAAAAGCTCCCAATCCAGTTATGCTTGTGGCAGACAATTACAGCACAGGTGAGCTCAGTGGTGATAATAGCAGATGAAGTAAGTGAGCAAAGGTTTCAGTAGCAGACAGGCCTATGTATAAATCCTCAGTCAAATTATCTGATATTTCTAAGCCTCCCTAGACTCATCTTTGTTATGGGATTATTTCACCTGTCTGGAAAAATGTTGAGGAGGATCAGACAAGCTCTTGAAAATAAAATTCATCTCAAGGTCTGACTCAAGGTCAGTTATTATGGCTATCCAGCGGCATCCTAAGAAAAACAAACACTAAAAAAGAGAATTACATAAATTCCTCTGGGTAAACAGCAAGAAAGGCCCACATAACAATACCGGAATTCAGAAAAATTTGACTTGAATTCAGAATTCTAACTTCCCTTACCAGGTTTTATGGCATAGTAAAAATTAGTATTCAAGAAATGCAAGGCGTTGTCATTAGCATGCATAAGGTAAAGTTAATTATTATTCCATTAATCCTCACACAGCCCTGAGACAAGGATAGTTTTAGCTATCCCCTTTTGCAAATTAAAAAATAAAATTTTAAGAGTTTACTCATCTGTTCAAGCTGATGTTGAAAATCAGTGTGTAAAGCAGAATTTGAACTGCTGGAGTCTGGCTCCAGACGATGTGCTTGGTGTACCTCTGTAGGCTGTACAAGTAACTCGGAGACCTTTCAAGTTTCTCATGCTACTCTGAACCTGCTGTGACAGTGTGCATCCACTCTCTGGATAAAAGCAGGAAAACTAGACACGATTAGGGAGCTGCCTGGAAAGACAGAGCGTTCCCAGGACCATCTCCTGCAATTTTCACTTCCATCTTTCTCTGGAATTTAATTGCCATTTTAATTCATGGGGAAGGATAGGAACCAGGGAGACAGGCCTGCAGAGGCAAGCCTTTGTGATGTCAAAAAAAACAGGGTCCAAAAGAGCAAGAAATACAGAACGTTCTCAGAAAAATTCTTGAACTACTAAGAACCAGAAGCATGAGCAGGTTTCATGGGGCTTTGAAATGCAATGGATTAGAAATAACGTGCAGTGCAGGGATGAAATCACCCATGCTGTTCATAGCTAAATATTCACCATGACATCTTTTTATCTTCTCCAGACATGATTGGGCATTCTGTCCTCTAGGCTCCCATGGTGCTTGCAGTGGTGAAGTGCAGATAGAGTGAAGGCAGACTTCTGGCACAGTTCCTATCATAGTGAAGTATTATTGATGTAGATGCTGGACTGACAGCTTTTGATGCAAACACTGTATTTGTGCACATAATTGGTGTTTTATAAATGTTTGCTGAAAGGAAAAGAATAAGCAAGTGGGTACAGAGAGAACAGCAAAAACAGTAACAAGCAGACTGTCATTCAGGAAACAACTGCTTATCCCAATCAGAACGAGTCAGATACTAATTTGGTCTCATATCAGCCATTTCATCCTTTCTACTCAAACATATATTTTCCCTGACAATTAGAAGAGACAAAAATGTTTTCATTAGAAAATGTTTAAATGAACAGCAGCCATTATACATAACTGAAACTCAAGGGCAAATATTACTTACTTGATAAGCTATTATCTCTACAATGATTGTTTGGAATGAGTTCTTAAAGTGGTCTCATGGCTTTCACATCCCTGTCTGACCTGTGTTAAAATAGCATCAACTCTTAATATTTTGCCTTTGAAATGCTAGCTATAATGTTTAGATCAATTACTGGTGATTTTCCAACTGGCTAAAACAAAAAGAATGCGGTCCAGATAGTGGTCATTTCTTTTAGTTCATCGATGTTCTTTCTTTTACTAACTGGCTTTTGTTAGCTTTGGTCTCCTTTGATAACTTAAACAAGCACGTGAGCTTGGTAGAAATTCAGGGCGGGCAGGTTAACGTCTGAGAACAGAATGAAAATCTAACTGGGAGTCTGAGCTCCTCTCTCACCCTGTTACAATTCTTAGAGTATGGTCATTCTAGAATGCTCTTTGGAGGTATCAATTGGAGCAAAAAAAAAGAAAGAAAGTAGTTACCTTTGTTTGCAGATCAGTCGTGTCTCTGCATGTTCCGACAGCCTTCTAAGATGGGACTTTATATAAATTCTCAAACAATAGAGAATCTCTACCTTCTTTTAACCACAGAATCCTGTTAAAATTTCACGTCAAACCCTCTAAACAAAACAGATACAGATAGTGCTACAATAATTGGAACTGAGCTTTAAAAACTGGAAGAGGCTGGTGATAAGGGGCCCTTGGCTTCATCTCAACACCAGATCCCTTCGCGACACCTCCAAATACACAGCCGGTGTCACAAGGAACGCCTGAGTTTTGGTAGAGTGAGAAAACATGAATTTTACAAATGAACCCATTCCAATTTCTTTTTCTTTTTCTTTTTTCAAAGATGCATTTATTTATTTGAAAGGCTCTACCACTTGCTCACTCTGTGGACTGAGTAGGTTCCCAACCCTGTTGTTCTGTTTCTGTGTCCCTAGAAGAGATATAGCAACACCTGCTGGGGGATTCTGACCCTGGCACTGAACACACGGTAGGTAATTGGGCTGTTTCCTTTTAGAAGGCTGTTTCCAACCCCACAGACTCTTGTAAAAAAAAATCCCAGTTATGTTTTTGTTTCCTCAAGGAGTGTGAATTTTATTTGCTTTCTTTTTTAAAAAAGATTTATTTATTTATTGGAAAGTCAGATATACAGAGAGGAGGACAGAGAGGAAGATCTTCCGTCCGATGATTCACTCCCCAAGTGGGCACAACAGCCGATGCTATGCTGATCCGAAGCCAGGATCCAGGAACTTCTTCTGGGTATCCCACAAGGGCGCAGGGTCCCAAAGCTTTGGGCCGTCCATGACTGCTTTCCCAGGCCACAAGCAGGGAGCTGGATGGGAAGGGGAGCTGCTGGGATTAGAACAACGCCCATATGGGATCCCGGTGCATTCAAGGCTATGACTTCAGCTGCTAGGCCACCACGCCAGGCCCTATTTGTTTTCTTGAGTCACGCTCATGCCGTTTACACTTGGAGAACTTGCACCAGTCCTTCAAACATCTAGCGTTTTCTGTTCGGTTAGCACAGCATCAAGACTTTAAAAGCAGCTTGACGATACACTTGATTCCATGTATGATTTATTATGTCCCAAGAAACAGCTCATTTACCCAAGAAAGCTTCATCAATTATTGGCAGATATACCCTCTGAGGAGAAGCAGTATTAGGTCTAAGAGATGGAAAGAAAAGCAAAGCTCAACCCCTTAAGCCAATTACCCAAGGTGATTTTGAGTATTATATCTCTAGGTAGGTTTAATATACTGTCCTTGCCTGCAAGCACAGAACGTTGTGTGGAAAGGGGGGAAACGATGGTAATAAATTTAAACCTGTTTTTTTAAAAAATAAAGAGAAAGAATAACATAGGAGGAAACCATATAGAAGGTAACATGTGGGCGTGGGGCATGTGTGGGTTTATGGATTGAGCATCCCCAGAATACCGGCACCTTGCCCTTCATGCCAGAGGCAGCAACTCCCCAGCTGCCTTTGTTCAGTTCAAAAATCATTGCACTTACCTGCTTCTGACCCAATAATTACAGCAGTGCCTGATTTTATTCTCAGCATGTTTATTGTAGTTGGATTTCCTCCGTTTTCAGTACAAAAGGCCTTGCTAAGGATGCTAACATTATTTGCTTTAGCATCAAGCTTGTGACAAGGCTGTGTAAGGTTCTGTAAAAACCAACAGGCCAGTGTGAGTCCAGCCCAGGGGGCTTGTAATCTGCATTTGACATGCAGATATTAGAAAATGTTGGCAGGGCTACAAGGTTTACATATGAGAAAAGAAAAGGAATGTGTGAAGCCAAGCATTTGAGAATGCTAATATATTTCTCCAACATTTTCTCAAAAGGAAAAGAATAGAGGGCTCTATTCCAGTAAAAATCTAAATTGTAAGGCAAAATGGGAATAGGTGTGCATATTTGGCTTTGATTTGCATGTGCTGGGAGTAAAGGAGAGTGTGGTATGTGTGTGCGTTCACACGTATACACATGTGCACTACAGTATCAAGTGGTGGTAATAAAATGTGGGATGAGGAAGATGCCTCGTCTGTGCAGAAATTTTTGCCTGGTGACTTGGACACTTCCGTACCAGAAAAATAAGCCCTGCCATAGGAAACCTGAAAAATTACTACCCTGACTTAATGCAAACTATGGTTTAAAGTACAGTTATAGAACATTCTAAAATTACCTACTTATACCTCATGACCTGGCAGCATAATTATAGTCTATGTTCTTTCATTTTTTATACTTATTAAGAATTAGGAGGTTCACTGTATTGAGTTATTAAAAGTCTGACCTCTTCTAGCATGAATTTGTATCCCATTGTTAAACTCTATACTTAAAATTCACTAGGCTTTGACTTTCACAGCTCTAAATTCTTTTTCTTAAGATTTATTTATTTGAAATAAAGAGTTATAGAGACAGAGGTGGAGGAGAGAGAAAAAGAGACAGAGAGGGAGAAAGATCTTTCATCTACTGTTTATACCCTCAAATGACCCCATTGGCCAGGACGTGGTCAGACTGAAGCCAGAAGCCAGGGGCTTTATTCAAGTCTCTGGTGCTGATGCAGGATCCAAAGGACTTGAACCATCTTCTGAAGCTTTCCCAGGTGCAATAGCAGGGAGCTGGATCTGAAATGAAGCTATCAGGACCTGATCTGGCACCCATATAGGTTGCTGGCATTGCAAGCAGCATCTTTACCCAATATTCTATAATGCCAGCCCCATAGCTGACTTCTAAATTTCAGATTTAATATCAGCATATGGATGTGTTCTCTGTGCAAGTGTTCTCAAAGGTACTGCCTCATTTGATTAATACCTGAAGCCCTAATCAGGTCCTCTGCTTCAAATCTCAGATATATCCCACCACATTACAATTATCCCTCATGGCCTAGTTGAGACATCTTTGAAAAATGTACACAGAAATTGGGAGTGGAAGCACAGAGGCAGTCTTATTGGTGATGTGAAATGGTATGTTGATGATGAAGTCAGCACAGCAGAATCCATTTCTGGTACCTCACTGCCTTGCTGGGAGAGACATGTGTCTTTATTCTCCAGGGACTCCACTTCTCTAAACACAAAACTGAAGCAGAATACGGGACACTTAATCATCTCACAGAAATATTGTCAAGGATCCAAAGCCCTTGGCATCCCTTTGAGAGTTCCTTGGCATTCAAGGCGTGACTCCAGGCTAAACAAATCATCAAATGAGAACACGTCCTTGGCTTTTGACAGTTATTTTACCAATGTTGCCATTGCTTGAAATTCTGTGTTGGGGCGGGGGAGTAATCTCCAGGATTGCCATCAGGCTTAGAAAATATTCTTAACATTCTCCCAACTTTCATCCTTTTAGGGATGGAGAATTCTTATCCTTTAGAAGCATATTTGAAATAGCCAGAAGTTATTCAGAGCCAAGGGTGATAAATAAAGTGAAAGATCAAACTGAATAATATTTTGGATCAACATATAACATGTGACTGTAAAGCAAAAGTACATATTTTAAAGCATTTGTAAACTGGCTTTGAAGACAGCTACAAAAGAGAATTCTTGAACATTTCGTGTCATCGCATGCAAGATATTTTAAGTGACTGTATACACCCATTCACAAGGTTCCTTCATCAAAATCGTATCAATTTTTAAAACAGAGAAGAAATGTTAAGACTATATTCATTTGATAAAATAGACAAGAAAATTGTTTTTGAAAAGCGAGCCATTGGCCTGGTTGGACCATGTGCCTACACGTGTGCTTGTGTGTGCACACATATGCAGCACTCACAGGTGGGGATTGCTTTCATTCGGATATCATCTCATAAGATCTGTTACTCACCTCATCCCTTCATCTGGACACCTGACTCTTGAAACCGCCTTTCTAACAACAACAACAACAACAAAGTGACAGCCATTGCTTTTTGTCACAGCCATGAGCTTTTACAAAACTTCTACAAAGCATGGTTGTGTGTACAATAAGCCATGTGTACAATATTCCTGATCTTAATTCCCAAACAATATTTACTAGATAAACAAAATACATTTGAAGTTCTTAGGAAATAGGACAAAGAAGGTGAAGCACCTGTCAGTTCATATGTGGGAATATTTTTCCCAAAGGTTTTCCTTCTCCTCTAAAACCCCAAATCAGAAGAGTAACGAAGGTATTTATGTAGTAAGCATGTTTTAGCACAAGTGTGTCATTAATTTAAAAGATTATGAGTTATCACTGTAGTCAAGTTAGCACATCTGCTTCTCTAGGAAAGCAACAGGTGATGGCTCAAATTCTTGGGTATCTGCCACTCCTATGGGAGACCCAGACGCAGAGAACCAGGCCCCTGGCTCCAGCCTGGCCCAACCCAGTGATGGAGATGGCGGCCCAGCTCACATTCCTGATTCTAACCTCCTCCTAAGGAAAACCCCAAACCCCAAGCAGCAGCAGTGATGGCTTAGGTAAGCAGATCATGGTCACCCTTTTGGGAAACCTGGACTGAGTTTCTAGCTTCCTGCTAAAACCTGGTCCTGTTCCAATCTCTATGAATATTTGAAAAGTGAACTACTAGATAGATGAAAACTCTTTTTCTTCCCTCTTCTCTTTCTCCCTCTGTGTGCGTGTGCCTCCCAATAAAAAAAAAATGTGAGAAAATGGGAGAAAACAAAAGTTGTTGAAAGTACAGTCATCACAGATAAATGCTAAAACTAGTGAGTTAAAAACTTGAGGCACGGGCCCGGCATGGTAGCCTAACAGCTAAAGTCCTTACCTTATACATGCAGGGATCCCATATGAGTTCCGGTGCATATCTCAGCAGCCCCACTTTCCATCCAGCTCCCTACCTGTGGCCTGGGAAAGCAGTCAAGGACGGCCCAAAGCTTTGGGACCCTGCGCCCCTGTGGGAGACCCGGAGGAGGCTCTAGGCTACTGGCTTCAGATTGGCTCAGCTCCTGCCGTTGCGGCCACTTGGGGAGTGAATCGGCAGATGTAAGATCTTCCTCTCTGTCTCTCCTCCTCTCTGTATATCTTCCTTTCCAATACAAAAAAAAAAAACTTAATAAAAAAACCCTAGGCACAAATAGTGTGTTTTCAAAGAACCTCTCACCAAGATAGTTAATGATTACAAAAGGAAAAATCATAACAGTGGAGACACCTGGAAACCACTATCTCAAAACATATTAGTACATTAGGTGCCTTTGATTTCTCTCACTGGAAAGAGTTCATCATTTCCGTGTTGCTCTTCCTGATAAGTACATAACTTTAATCATGGGAAAACATCAATCAACCACCTCACTGTGGGATGTTCTGCAAGCTTTCTTCAAAAGTATCAAGCTCCTAAAAGATAACTAAAGAACTGGCACAGATTGGAGGAGATTTAAGATTAGCTACACATCAAAGCATTGTGGTTCCTGGAAAGAATCCTGAAACAGAAAAAGGGTGTCAGAAAAAAAATCCTTGAAATCCAAGTTAAATCTATTCTTTAATTAATTGCTATTCCAATATCGACTTTTTTGTTTTGATCATTTTGCTCTGATCAAAGTCTCAGGGCAAGCTGAGCACACAACACGCAATAGTCACTTATGATATTTCTGCCACTTTTTCTAACATCTAAAATTGTAAACTCATCAACACATTATTAATTATCAACACATTATTAATTATGATTTATCGAAGTTTACTGAAATGAACCAATAATTATCATGGAGTCCTCTATAAGGAAAATGCACTAAAGGTATATCATCGTGTTGCTTTTCATCTAACAGCCATGGGGAAGAAGAGCTAGAGACAAGTGGGTTTAATCTGATAGACACACTCTGAAAATATCCAAGTCCTGTTTATATTCTGGGACTGATGCATTTACATTCAGGGGACAGTCTAAGGCTCTGTCCTACTCCTCCTCCTCTCCCTCACTGGAACAAACCAGAATCTATGAAGTTGATCCCTGTTTGAAACAAAAATGAACTTAAGTTATGAAACTAACCTGCATGCCCATTGCTGGACACTTATTTTCAAGATTGGGAGTTGCAGTTCAGAGAAAGGAAAAGAAGCCCAGGAAAGGTGTTGAGCAAGTCCTGGAGCCCCTCTCCTCTGGTCATCTGCTGACCAGTTTTGCACTGTTGTATTTTACCTGCTTAACTCAAGTAAATCCTATTTTAACTGATTGCCAGGGCAGAGCCCAGTGTGGGGAGAATGCTGGGTTCCATTGATGTCTATGCCTGCAATATCAGGATACACTTAAATAGCATAATGATGGACTTACTACTGTTGTTGAAGGACTATACTATTATTGTGATATAGGGGGAAACAGTGGAGAGAGGAGAGGGAATGGGGAGGGAGGGGAAAATTCCTGAGCCTATGAAACTGTATCATGAAAAACAAAAATGTTTATTAAAAGAATTATTTATTTTACTTGAAAAATCAGAATTACAGAAAGAGAGACAGAGTGAGCTTCCATTCATGGGTTCACTCCCTAAATGGCCACCAAGAGCAAAACTGGACCAGTCCAAAGCCATGAGCCACGAACTTCTTCCCAATAAGCACATGGGTGCAGAGGCCTAAGGGTTTAACACATCCTCTGCTGCTTTCCCAGCCCATTAACAAAGAACTGGACCAGAGGTGGAGCCACGAGGTCACCAACCAGTGTCCATATGGGATACCAGTACTACAGGTGGAAAATTAGCTTGCTAAGCCCCTGCAATAGCTCCCAGTAAATGTTGTTTAATAAGTGAATTATTTATCTCTAGAATTTTCTATTAATATAATTGGAATTTGATTGGCTGTGAAGCCATGAGATTACTCTATATAAAATAAGAAAAGGATACAGAGTATGGTGAATGTACATATGTATACATCAGGCAAAACATGAGCAGACCTACTTTGGAAAGAAGTCTCTGAGGCAGCCTTGCCTAGCTGGGGTTAGCACCTCTCAGTAAGAGAAATCAGCAAGGGTAAAGGCAGTGTGTGATGGGGGAAGAGGCCAGTGGGGTTAAAAATAGCTCCACACATTCTAGAAGCTATCAGTTGGCAGATGGTTCTGGAAACTTGAGAAGGGGAATGGAAGCCTGAAACAAGGTCGTAGGGGAAAGAAGGAAAATGGTGTCTGGGGCTGATGCTAATGCCAGTTGGAGGAAGCATTTTATTCCGTGGCAAAGCAAGAGTCAGCAACGTTGTCATTTTCAGCTGAATAATGTTAAACTCAATTTTCTTACACTTGGCAAGCATATGGTCCTTCTCCTGGGTTTTTTCATTCCCTCCTCCTTTCCAAAAACTAAATATTGAGTGTTAAGTGCCAAAAACACTGCGATTTGCTAGGTAACAGTTGTAATCTTTAAGTGTGGAGGTGAAATATGGACATTTGAACAAATACAACAACACATGGTGAATCCTACCCAGAAGTCTGTAAGGGAACACAGAGCATACCTGAATTCAGTTCTGGGTAGTGGGTAGAGTTAGAGATTTGACACCAAATTCAGTCTAGATAATGAATGCATGGCATGGAACATAGTGCTGGAATAGACTGATAGGAGCAGGTTGAGGAAAGATACACAGAAGAAAACAGTCTGATGGATTCTGGGCATGGTAGTCTTTGATTTTTGTCATAGAGTCAACACAGGAGCAACACTGGAGTGGGATTGAAAAATAGCAGTATCCACAGGCCGGATCACAAGCCATGGAATGTTAAAGAAACTTGTGCTTCAGTGTAAAGAGTGAAAGCCAGCGGAAGCCCCCCCCCACCACCACCACCACCAGGGAGCACCATGACTGCACTGACTTCATTGAGGACATATGGTCAGATGGCAGAGGTGAACTATGGTGGTGGCAGGGGACCATGGTCGAAGTGCAAAGTCCAGGTAGGAGACTTGCACAGTCTAGGATGGGGGAAACAGAAGACAAAACTCATGCCCTACCAGAGGGTTGGGAAATGGCAGAAAGTTGAACAGGTGGTGGGAGGAAGGTATAAAACATAATCACTAGGTTTTTGGGGTAAGCATGGTAGAAGATTTAGGGTAAGTTCTGGGTTTCTGTGACTTTCGACGTTGGATCCAGTATTTCTTTTTAAAATATCATTTATCTTTAGTGGAAAGGCAGATTCACAAAGAAAGAAGGGACAGATAGATCTTCCATCCACTAATTCCACAAATGACCACAAGGACTGGTGTTAGGCCAAAGTGAGGCCAGGAACCTGAGGCTTCCTCTGGGTCACACATGTGGATATGGTGGCCCAAGAGTCTGTGCCATCTTTTGTTTCTTTCTCAGGCACATTGGTAGGGAACTGGATTAGGAGTGGAGCAACCAGGATAGGAACTGGCACCTTGCAGGAGGATGATTAGCCAGTTGAGTCATTGCACCAGCCCCAGTTCCATATTTCTGATATAGAAAGTTTTTCCATACTCTAAGAAGTAAAACCTTTTATTTGATGCAAATACCTAACATATCGTTTCTGCCAGTTAACAGAAATTTACTTGAAACTATTCATATTTTAAATTGCTCATATAGAGAATAAAATATGGTTTTTCTCTGACAAAACATTACTTAGAACACAATGAAGCCTTTTTTACCTAAAATGATTACCATAGTGTCCTCTACTGAAATGAAGAATGTATTTCCACATTGCCACTGGCAGAATTTACATGTAGGCCAAAAAAAAGAAGAAGAAGAAGAATGTAGGTTTTTAACCAACAGAATTTGCCTGCAACTTAAGTTTCTATCAAAGAAAATACTATTAATACTCTAGTTATGCAGATGGTTTTCTTTCTCTTGGATCTTCTGAAAACAGAAACTAATAATTCTTTTTATGTTCAGATCTGGCTTGTCATGTGCTGCTTCCATCAAAAATGCAGCACATGCAAGTTCAATTTCTACTCTCAGATGCTCAAGAATAACTTCAGATTCAAATCTGAGAGTTGCCTTCAAAGATGGCATATTCACATATCATAGTTTGTGCCTGAAACAACAAAAATGCAAAATTACATAGAAAAATCTGTAATAAGAATAAGTGGCTCTAGGGAAAAAATATCAGTGACATTTTTGCACTAGTTCTTCCAAGGACGTGTATAGGATAGCTTCCACAGGCATTCTCCATTCACCTCACTTTTCTCCCCACATTCCCTTCCTCTTTGTCATTAGATTTTGTCTCTCTTACTCTTTTAAGGTACTGTAGAAACCCTTTAGCCATGCTTAGAGACTAGAGAATTGATCTAAGATTCTGATTAGCTTAACACTTCACATAGAGCATTGAATGAGCGGAGTACTATCAAAGATAAAATCTTGGATTGTCTCCATGAAAGCATCTCCACTGACAGTCATTTGGAGGAACTACCACGTTTTTTAAAGGTTCAAGCTATGCTAGTGGGTGGCAAGCGTTTGGAACATCTATTAAGGCACCTGCTGAGATGTCTGCATGTCACATCAGAGTGCCTGGTTTTGATGCTTGCCCCTGGCTCCTGATCTCAGCTGCATGCAAATACAGACCCTAGGAAATAGCAGAAGGTGGTTCAATGGCCAAGTCCCTCCCACCCACATGGGATACCTGCATGGAGTTCCCTGCTTCCAGCTTCAACCTAGGGTGCCCAATCATTGAAGGCACTTGGGGAGTGATCCAGCAAATGAGTTTTCTCTCTCTAGTACATATACATACATGTGTGTATGCATTTGTAATAAAAGTTCATAGAAAAATAAAATTTAAAGGAAGATCTTTGGCGTGCAATGTTTTAAATCCATGCATGGCATTTGCATAATATGCATTCTGCATGAACTTTTTGAAGTTCTCACTTATGTAGCTATCAAATAGAAAAGATACAAAAACTGAAGTTTAGGGAAGCTAATGAAATAACAGGCCTAACATGAGGGACTCCATGTTAAGCTTGACTTCATCTTAGGTAAGGTACAAGCTACCCCTGCATTCCCCATCCATGAGACTAAACCAGCCAAGAAAACTGCATCCTGCTTAGCAAGAATGCTCAAACCCTCAGCTAGGATGTTCAAGCATGACTAGGAGAAAGATAAGTTTCAGCTGGTATAGCAATAAAGACTTGTAAAGTTAACAACTAGTAATTTTGCATCCCTAAGAGAGTTCTGCATTAGCTCAATATATTAGGTCAGTCTCCCTGAACCCATCCTGGTTTGTGGGGTTTTTTTCCTTTATAAACCCTGCTGTTCTGCAGTTCAGGGTCAAGAAGTTTTTCAGTCATTAGCCCACTCTCTACTGCCAGCAATAAAAGACTTTCAAATCTTAATCTTTCCCTGTATCTGCTTGCTTGGGTACAACTCAAAGTCATGTGTTCAATATCACTGAGCCACTAAGCAATGTGCCTGAGATTCAAAGCTAGTCCTGTGACTGCCACACTGAGGAAGGGGACAGGCGTAGTTCCTACTTCCAGTGAACCTGCCATTACTCGCTGGAGAAAACTTTTACAAAAATGTCCTCTAGACATTTTTTTCTCCTTTCCACTAGCACAGATGTGGAAAATAATTGTGGTTTTTGTGCATGTATCCTTAATTAGTTGTCCTGCTCATTTATTTTAGAATGTAAACCTCTGGGTGTTTTCACAAATTGGTCAAGGAAACAGAAGTAATAGGCATAACATGCTTCCTACAATAGCTAGCAATTAATGGAAAGGGCTCTCCTAGCCACAGTTAACTGTAAACTCAGATTCCCATGTGACTCCAGAAGCAAATTTCTGAGTAAAGAAATGAGTTAATTTTCTCTTTGCACTAAAGTGGACCATGGAGAAGCAATTCTCTTTTGAGCAAGTAGTGTCGGAGTTGGTTAATCACACCCTTAAAGTAGCCAAACAGTATAGTCTCAAATAACAAATTCCAGTTTTCTAAATCTAAATTGCAGCCCATTAGAAATCAAATGCTTGGGGGAGAAAAAGCTGTCAGCAGAAAATATGAAAGTGGAATGTTTGCATTTTAATAGATTTTGATATTGTTCAGTCATTTTCCAGAGAGTTTGCTTGCAATAGATGAGTAATTTCCTCACCCATACTTCCTATCTCTATGGACTTATTTTGGGTGTATCAAAGAAGTTACAGGCCAGAGCGGGCATCATGGCATTGTAGGCTAAGCCTTGATGGGGAGTTGGCATCCCAAGTGAGTGCCACTTCATGGTCTGGCTGCTCCGCTTCTGATCCTGTTGCCTCCTTATGGCCAAGGAAAGCAGCAGAGAATGGCCCAAGTACTTGGACCCTGCATCCACCTAGGAAACCCATATCAGTTCAGCTGAGGCAGCTGCAGCCATTTGGGAAGTGAACTGGTAGATAAAAGACCTTCCTCTGTCTCTGCTTGCCTCTGTAATAGACCTTCCAAGCAAAAACAGAAGTTACACGATGTTATTAGAACCTTTCTCTGTCCTGAAATTTATGTGATGCTAATGGATGTTATATTAAGGTATAGGAAGTCATAGGATAGGCCAAGAGTTAAGAGAATTAAATATAAATAAACAGAATATGATACCCAGGAAAGATTGTGGAATCTGATCAGTGGAAATTCTAGAGCTATTTCTTAGAGTCCTTCGGGAATGGCCATTGCGTTGGTTTCCTATCATCACTATAACAAATGTCCACAAACTAAGTGGTTGATCGTTCATATGAGTCACCTCAGTTTTAAAGGACAATGGCTTTGAGGGGTTGGACTTGGAACTGTGCTTAAAACTCCACAATACCAAAATCAAGATCTTGGCAGGTCTACATTTCTTGCTTAATTTGTTTTTGAAAGAATCCACACCAAAGGTGATTCTGTTCCTTGTGCTTGCAATGCTGACTCACCCTCCTGCAACCATTCTTGCTGCTGTGAGCTAAGAGGCCAATTTTGCTTCAACTGGTTTCTCACATTATTTCTCGGGATTTTTCTCAGGCCTGCCACCTCCATGGCAGTGGAGTCCCCTTCATGCTTTTCATTAATCTGTTTTCTCCTCTCTGTCCCCAGCGAGTTCTTCAAGGAAGTTCTGAATTTCTCAAGGCTCCTGTGATTAGATTGGACCCAATAGCATATTGACCTCTCCATATGGAGAAACTAAACTTAGCCATGTCTGCCATGTCATTTTTTGCCAACTGATGTAACTATAATATGTCATTGAGACAAGGTTACTGGGACCAAAACTCTGTCAGCTACCACCAGTGCAATTGTTTCCCAGGAGAACAGATGTATAAATGTTCTCCCACAGAATGCCTCTGCCAAAACCTCTAGGCTGTCTTCCAAAGGTTGCAGGTATAAGGAGAACCCGAGGCAGAACGCCTGTCTGTTCAAAAAGAAACCAAATCAACTGGGCTTGCACATGGCTGTTTCAAGTCCTTTTATTTCAGAACATTTTAACATCCAAGTTAACAAAAAGCACATCTGCCTTCTTATTAAGAAAATGTCATCGGAAAACTTCAGGGGCAGATTTAATTGCTACCATTTTCTCACTTCGTGACAGGTATTACGCAGCCTTTTTCACAGATGATTTGGACCTTGAGTGTATAAACTGAACGTATATGTTCAGTTTTGGGGGAGATAAGTGATTGTGGTAGCATAAAATTGTGTATGACATGGTTCATTGCTGCCACAGACTTGTCAAATAGTGCAACCACCAACCTTTGTCACAATCCTCATATGTGCTTTGACATCACGGTCTGTAAATTATAGACCATCAGCAAGCATGCCTCGCTGGTGTCTGCTCATTCATTTCCTTATGCAATAAAATAATTTCCCCATAAGGATTGCATGAGAGTCATTTCACAATGAGAACTACCCAGCACAGTACTTACACTCAGGGGGTTGTAAACATACAAAAAAACTCATAGTTTTTAAGGTTCCTTGAGTTGGTTTTTAAAAGTCTAGGATACTTAATATCTCTGGGCAATCAGAACGGTAACTTAGTAAATAAATGTGGAAGCTCTTTATTCCTAAAGATGTTTAACATGGATCATAAGGACTTATCCCAAAGACAAGGGTTGAAATCATCCCCAAATGTGGCTTTTTTCCCTCTGGAAATAAATTCACAGATATTGAGGTAAAACCAGTCCTCCCAAAACTCAAGTTTGTGTCCAGGTCCTGTTCAGAATGTACGTCTTAATTTCAGTGTAGCCACACCCCCCATAACTTTCCAAATTTTTTTAAAGACTTATTTATTTTTATTGGAAAGTCAGATATACACAGAGGAAGATCTACTGTCCAATGGTTCACTCCCCAAGTGACTGCGAAGTCCAGGGCTGAACAAATCCAAAGCCAGGAGCCAGAAACTTCTTCCAGGTCTCCCACATGGGTGCAGGGTTCCAAGGCTTTGGGCCGTCCTTGACTGCTTTCCTGGGCCACAGACAGGGAGCTGGATAGGAAACAGGGTTGCTGGGACTAGAACTGACGCCCATAAGGGATCCCTATGCATTCAAGGCGAGGACTTTAGCTGCTAGGCCACCTCACAGGGCCCAACATTCCAACTTTTAAACAATTTGAGAGAAGAAGTGGTGGTCAGAAACACTTGCTCCATATCTTTTCATGATTTCTGTTCTATTCATTGTGATTGACAACTGCGGTTGAACTTTAGAATGGACTTTGAAAGTCTATAATTTTTATTGAGATCTTTCAGAACTGTTCCCTGTGTTACATGATTCCTTAGAAATAAAATAATTAATTAGAAGATTTAGGAGATTGCATTTAACATAGCTTTCATTCTGATTGAAATTGGGAAAGATTAAAGTATCATAATGTTTTACTATGTCACAGTCCTGTTATAAATGTGTGATAACATATTTACTTATAAACCTAGACTAAGATTGTGGATAAAGCATATCATTTTTCTATCAAAATGTAAGAGTTTTAATCATTTAAATTTGTCACTACATCTGAATAGAAAATGAATTCAGTAAAGAACTATTCAGTTTTCTATAAAATCTGCCAAATGAAAGTTCTCTAATGGAAAACTGTGTGACCTTTATCACAGTTTAACAACCTACAATGAAATCTTACTTTCATTTCTGTTCTACATATTACTTCTATGCATTATCAGCCACAGAAAATTTTCGATGACAATAATTTCATTGAAAGTGTCTTAAGATAACCTATATTCACTAAAAATCCATGTATCATTTAGACAGCCCTTTTCTTGACATTATTTTCAAAATATTGCTTGTATCCAATCCTTCTATTTTGCATATACTCAAAGTCATACTATGGCACTATTATAGGAATGGCTAATTTACATATAGATTAAAAATTACCTTGAAACCCATTTACACCCTGATGAGTTAAAGACAAAGTAACTCAAATCCAAAAGCAAGCTTCCATTAAATCCAAGTGTTATGACATATTAGACTAGTCAAAATACATTCAGCTTCACTGTGCGGATCCCAAAATGTGGGATAGGGTGATGGCAGCTCAGCAGACGGAGCCAAGTCAGAATTGTTCTGCAAGGCTGTTATGGATCCTGAGCCATTATCCCTTCAAGGCACTCACCTACTAGCTTATTCTTTGTGTTTCCATTAACGAGCATTTAAAACAGTTGTTTTAAATTAAATCTGCTAGCAGGTCATTGGCAATATAGCCAATTTTAATTAGACTTTACAAAAGAATGTTCTTTCAAAATGGGAAGTCTGAAGTTATAGCCGCCTGGTTTGATAGTCCTGGTGTGTCTGCCTGCATGTCCATTTACTAAGCATCAGCAAGGTACTAGACAATTGCTGCCTATTAAGACAGAATATTCAAAAACTTCCAGTTAAGCATAGTCAAGTTGAATGTATCATGCAATTTTCCTCCCACACTCAGTTTTCTCTTCACCGCCCCTACCGCCAACTCAAGGTCCCAGCTTGAAAGAGAGGGCTAGTTGGCCAGAATAGAACTAGGTGACTCTGCCCCCATCCTGGTCATTCCTGATGAGAAGCATTCCTTCCATCATTCTGCTGGCCTATCTATTATCAATCTGACTGTCTCCCTTGAGAATATGAACTTCTAGCCATGTTGATTGTGTCAGAAAAAATGTGATGAGCTATGTGGAATTGTGTAAGGAATTGATGGGTGTCTGGGCAAGCTAAGTTAGCAAGAAGCAGAGGCTATGGAGTAGCAGGTTTTACAGTGAACAGAAAAGAGAATGAAGGGGATCTTCAGGAAAGGGCAGAGTTGAAAGAACATCTAAAAACGGGACATGATTAAGAAATAAAAACAGAATGAGACAAAAACCCACAGAGAGAATCATAAGATGACACAGACAAATAAGGAGAATTTGTGGATTCATGCTGGCTCTCTATCCCTTGACTCTGCTGCTATGAAAACTGGCAATACAGGGTACCAGTGGTTCAGGGTGAAGCTCATGGGGCACCCAGCAGCACATTTGTTGGGGGCTTGGGACTGTGGGCTGTGGGGTCTGGGGAATGACACAGGTCAGGGACCTGATGGCTCAAGTCCAGGATTAGTGGACTGACCATACAATGCATGTGTCAGAACTGGTCCTACTCAGTGGAAAAGATGGAGCAGCAGATGGTATGCCCAAATGTACATGAAGAATATGGCAGTCCATTGGAGTCTGCAGAGGACATCTGGTATCATAGCAGAAGAAGGAGAACAAATTGGACAACTATCCCAGTCAAGTGATGACAATATATATTTTGGTGAATGCAGGCTGTAAATTGGACCATATAAGACAGTGGACCTTGAAAGGACTTCCTCATCCTCAGATCAGCAAGACTGACAGCAGGTCAAAACTATTGAAACCATTTATGTAGAACCCTTGGAAAATGCTCCACATCGGAGACCCTGTGTTAATATTGGGTAGCCATCCTCCATTCCCAGTGCTAATGTGGTCGGGAGGCTGAGTGTGGCTTCTCCACTTTTCTCCCCCTTTCCCCAAATACAGGAGGAAGAAAAATTTGAAAACAATAGTCTCACACACTTTTCCATAACCCTTGCTCTTTCCCACTCTGCTCAAGTATGGAATGATAGAGAAGAAAAGAGAAGAGAAGAGAAGAGAAGAGAAGAGAAGAGAAGAGAAGAGAAGAGAAGAGAAGAGAAGAGAAGAGAAGAGAAGAGAAGAGAAGAGAAGAGGAGAGGAGAAAAGAAGACAAAGGAAAGGAGGGAGGGAGGAGAAAAGCAAAAAAAGAAAGAAAAGGAAAAGGAAAGCTGGCCATCAGTTTTTCTTGCCCTCAGTTTGGTGAAAGTCTTGTCTCTTCTCCAAGCTCCAAGGACCTGTGTTTTACTTGGCCTGATTTGAGTAGATATTCCTTGTAAGCAAACAAACTCTGATTAGAGCGCTATATAAAAAGAGGTTTTCTTTTTTTAGAAAGATTTATTTGTTTATTTGAAAGAGCTTGATCTTCCATTCACTGGCCCACTCCCCAACCAGCCACAAAGCCAAAGCAAAACTAGGGGAGCAAAATGTTTCACCCAGGTCTTCCATGTAGGCGGCAGGAGTCATTCTCTATTGCCCTTCACATTGGCAACCTGCATGGAATGCATGAACACTCCTTGAAAAATATGTATCTTTACTCTGTATTCCATGCCAGGCCACTAATGTAATAGTCTTGAGATGTGAACATAATCTGAATTTCCGCATGAATTATGAGATGATTTCTGCATAGGTCCAGGTAGATAGTTTGAGGAAGAACTGGTACAATTGAGATAGGTAGAATGGGCCCGGCGTGATAGCATAGTGGCTAAAGTCCTTGCCTTGCACACACCTGGATCCCATATGGGCACCAGTTCTAATCCCAGCAGCCCCACTTCCCATCCTGCTCCCTGCTTATGGCCTGGGAAAGCAGTCAAGGACAACCCAAAGCCTTGGGACCCTACAGCCACGTGGGAGACCTGGAAGAAGCTCCTGGCTCCTGGCTTCAAATCAGCTCACCCCTGTCCATTGTGGCCACGTGAGGAGTGAACCATCGGACTAAAGATCTTCCTCTCTGTCTCTCCTCCTCTCTATATATCTGACTTTCCAATAAAAATAAATCTTAAAAAAAAAAGAAATAGTTAGAATATGTATAGTCTCATTTATTTCTGAGTTCTTTCCTCTTCAAACAGAAAACCACCATTTGCACTAGGGCCCTCTGGCTGAAATAGGAATTATTCAAAGCATGTAGACCCCCAAACCATGGAGCCCTTGAGAAATAATCTATAGATAGCCTTAGTCTTCACGTGAGTACTTCCCAGTGAAACTGCAGGAATGATCAAATAATGGTGAGGACGCTGAGTATTGAATTTTTGCTTCCAAGAGAAATTACAGAGTGTCAAGTATTTGTAATCCTAATTTTAAAATATATATATTTATTTATTTTTATTGAAAAAGGTAGAGTTACAGAAAGAAGGAGAGACTAAGACAAAGATCTTCCACCCAACTGGCTCACTCCCCAAATGGCCCTGGCAGCTGGAGCTAAGCCAATTCAAAGCCAGATGCCCAGAGCCACGAGACCTCCTCCAGGTCTCCCACATGGGTGCAGGGTCTCAAAGCTTTGGGCTGTCCTCTGGCGCTTTCCTAGGCCACAAGCAGGGAATTGGATGGAAAGCAGAGCATCCAGGATGTGAACCGGTGCCCATGTGGGATCCTGGGGCTTGACAGGGGAACATTACTCAATTGAACCATCATGCTGGGCCCTTAAATCACTTTTTATTGACATACGGAAGTTGTTCAGGAAAACAAACAATATGCTTAATTTGCTTTGCTCTTAGAATTACCATATTTGATGTATTAAATTTAGGAATGTTGTTTCTGTAAAATGATACCAAGCTACTCGGTGAGTTTATTTTTACATACTTTAGGGACAGCATCTTGTTTCTGTCTCTTTTGTTAAAGAATAGCAGGTGGTCTCTAAGGAACAGGAGAAGGGAAACTAGTGTTTAATGAGTAGCTACTTCACACAGTGCCAGTATTAAGCAGCACCTAGGCTGTGTCAGAAAGGAAGGACCCATGAGAAGCCTTTTTGATACACCGGTGTAAGATGTTCAGAAAATTTAGCAGGTCCCCTGATGAGAGGAGTCAACAGAAAGTGTTCCCGTGCAGAAGAGCATATGAGGGAGGAACTATGTCATTGCAAACAACATTCATCATCCGAGGCTTGCTCTAACTCATATTCTCAAACCTCAGCATGTACTTTCAGAAGCCTCAGAAGGGATTAAACATGATTATAGGCCTCCAGTGTTCGTGTTTCCTATCCTGTAGACCTGAAATGAGGTCACGGAACTTGTGCTTGCAAGTTCCTAAGCAATACTTGCTTATGATGCTGCTGTGGCTGAGAAACTGCACTTTGACACATTGTGATCTAACTAGTATCATTTCCTTAGCTGTGCCCTATTCTGTAATTGTCTTGATGTTGCAAGGCATATATCCTCAGTATAATGCAAGATGTACACTGGAATTAATATGCTCTGATTTTTCTGGTTCTGTAATTGTTTTTGAGAAGACAAGAGATGACTCCTTTTTAAAAAAAATTAGCTATTTGGCAGCTATATCTGTGGCACAGTGAATAAAACTAATGCCTATGGCATTGGCACCCAATATGGGCATTGGTTCAAATCCCCACTGCACCACTTCTGACCCAGCTCCCTGCTAACACGCCTGGGAAACCAGTGGGAAAGGCCCAGGTAGTCGGGTCTCTGCACTATAGGAGAGACCCAGACAGAGTTCCTGGCAACTATTTGCAGACTGGTCCAGCACCAGCTTGTTCCAGCCATTTAAGGAGTGACCCACTGTATGGAAGATCTTTGTTCTCTCTCCCTCTGTTCTCTCTCCCTCTGTTTCAAGTAATTATTTGAATCCTTTAAAAATTATAAAAGGTTTTTACTTGAAAGGCAGAATGACAGGTTCACTCCCCAAATTCACACACCAGACAGGACTGGACCAAGGGAAATCCAAAATCCAGGAACTCCAGGTCTTAGCAAAGAGGACAGAAGAGGGTGAGGACAAATTTAAACATATGGAGAAGCATGAGCCAGAGTGAAGCAGATAAGGCACAATCCTGGGAAATAGGAGAGGACAGGTCAGCAGCAGAGGGACTACTGGAGACCCCTGGACATAGGGGAATCAGCAAAGATAGCAGAGCAGTGTCGCAATGACCAGGTGGTCTGCAATTAGAAGGGAAGAAGAGTTCACTGGGAACTCAGCAGGTGTACCCAGACAGAACTTCCTGTCCTGCTGATTTGGTTAATCTGATCACAAGCAGAAGCAGAGTGGCAAAGCCTAAGCAGTCAAATATAAAGGAACAGGGTGGACTTCACAGCCCAGATTCCCACCAGTGCCATTTTTGTGCTGAGTAAAAGGCTGTGGTAACTGTAGGGACAACAGCAAGCTGGGCATGTGCTAAGCCAAAAGAGTGCTCACTTCGAACACAATGCATTGCACTGGTCTCACAGGGAAAATAACACTGATTTGACATACTACAGATTCCATCCAAAATAGGTCCAAGTGGCCCCCTGACCAAACAGCCAGCAGGTTCCAGCAAGACCAGCACCACTGACAAGCATGTGATTTAGGACAGCTGGCATCTCCCTAATCCCAGGCACTGCTCGAATCAAGAGTGGGAGAAAGGCTGAGCTAGCAATGTGCAACCACAACACAGGTCACAGAGGGTGGAGAGTGGTGAGCTAGGAGCTAGGGCTATGGAGACTGAGGTGGAAGCTTAGCAACAGAGTCCAGGACTGAAATTTGCTGGAGGGAGTCACATGAGCGACTACAAATGAAGAATTGGTTGCTAAACAGGATCAGTAAAATTGACCTGTAGACTTGTGGACAACATAGCTTAAACACTGGCCCTAATGGAAAAATTCTCCTAATCAGAGTTTCACTGACCAAGAACAAAAGAAGAGACAGAGGCAGAACTAATGTTATTGATGCCTCCCCCACAAAGGAGCAAAAGCCTTTGTCAACCTCAGTGTTAACTGAGGAAGACATCAAGAAACCAGGGAATAAGAATCGAAAAAATCTTATCCACAATGAGAAACACATACAGGAGTTTAAGAATTTAAGGAATGTTGCATAGGAAATAGCAAAAATGAATCAAATTAAAGCCAACATATCAGAAATTAAGAATATAATGCAGTAAATTAAAATTTCAGTAGAAAGCCTCAATAATAGAATGAGTGAGGTAGAAGAATCTCAGAAATGAAACGAATTGGAACACATCTTCTGCAATAATCAGAATAATCAGGTACTCCATCGGTGTCTCACATGAGTGGCAGCAACCAAGTACTTGGGTCCTCATCTACTTCCTTCCAGGATGTATTAGCAAGAAGATGGATCAAAAGCAGAGGCAAAAGTCAATCTCAGACACTCCAATATGGGGTGTGATAAGTGTCAGCTTAAGTTCTTGCACCAAATGCCTGACCCAGGATTCTTATTTTAAAGCATATTTTGTGCAAGTTAGAAATATTGGAGAAAAGAAAAATGAACTTGTCACACCTAAAAATACCTTTCCAGCTCATCTTAAATTTGCAACAGATGTTGTAATCCAGTCAAATAGAAATCTTGCTTCTCTGATATTTCTGTCTGTAAATCTTAGCTGCAAATTTTAGCAGGGCACGAAGTGGCTGACAGCTAAAATTTGCCTTGTTTCTTAAGCTTTTTACTTTCTTTTGCACTTCTCAACAAATATGCATCTTAAATCTCAAACATACCTTTGCCCTCAAGCTATGTGTTAGAAATCAACTTACTAAGCTGCAGTGTCTTTTGAAGAAATGGGCTTCATAACACAGAGTTATACAGGATTCATCAGCATCAAGCATCATCGTCTTGCAGACCTGAATACATAAGAATCCTCAAATAACTAATTTTTTCAAAGAGCTTTCCCATTTTTTAGGAAAAGTTGCATTACCATTTCACAAACAGATTTCCAAGTCAAATTTCATGCCCATCAATTGTTCTTGGCATTCTTTGCTTTTCAAAGCCCCATGCTGGATGGAGAGGGCTCTCTGTCTTTTATCATTTTTGTTCTTTTCTCCAAATAGTTTTAAGAGCATTTAACAACAAGTACCAAGATCCAACTCTTGAGTCACGGATAGTTGCAGGCCATGATTTCTCTCGTAGCATTCATTTTATTTACATCATTAGTCACCAAATGTAGCAGATCTTTAATATTCAAAGAATTTTATGATTAAAAAAACAGTGGCTATTTTTACAAAAAAAAAATGTGTAATCTAACTTTGTGAGAATTGCAAACACTAAGAGAAGGTGAAATAAGGAAGAGATACCTGCCTTGATGTGTCATCATCACTCGACCCAAGTGTTGAAAAGCAGCACTGTGAAACAACTCTGGTGAGGGTGTGGGGGACAGTGAGGAAGAACCTGTGATTGGTTGAGGGAAGAGGTCTAACATAGTCGAGGATGGATGTCAGATGGGATGGCAAGTGTCTTCCTGGGAGACCAGGCTCTCTGACTCACTTCTAACCACTCTTTACCTTCCCTCCTTCAGTTCTTGCAACCTATGGAGTTCAACTTTTTGCATTTTCTGCTCCATGTATTTGGGCTTCCCCTGGACAGCCACACAGCTTTCTTCTTTCCATGAGTAAAATTTTTTAATATCACTGATATTTCTCCTCTTTGTAGAACCTTCCTCTGACAACCACATTTAGAATGTACGCTTCTTCCCATTGAAGCATGCTTTTTTCCTGTATCTAACCCCATTCATCTTCATGGTATTTTCCACTACCAGAGAAAAACTTGTTTATTTACATGTTGACTTCTTTATCATCTATCTCTTTGGTATGCTCACATCCTTTCTCAGGGTATGGGTTCGACTCTTGACTCTTCTTCTGAGTCCACCTTCCTGCTAATGTGTACTCAGTGAGGCAGCAGATGATGGCTCAAGTGGTTGTGGACCCTGCCCTTGTGGGAGCTCGGAACTGTGCTCCTGATTCTGAGCTTCAACTTAGCCCAACCCTGGATATTGTTGATGTTTGTGAAGTGAATCGGTAGAAAGAACTCTCTTTCTCATTCTCTCTGTCTCCCCACCCCCTTTGCCTTTCAAATAAATATATTTCTTTAAAAAACTAAGCATGTTTGATAAGTAATAGAGCAATATTGGTTTTCAAAACCTTGATAGTCATTTTTGGTTTGCTCACAAACTACAGAGTCTTGTCTATAGCCTTTACGGTTCTTAATGATTGAAATTTTAGCATCAGAAAAAGTAATCACTACTTATGCAGAAACTCCAGCATTATACAAAATAGGTAAAATCATATCCCTAAAATGATCACAATCCATTCAAGTCAACCTTTGTATATTATAGACATTCCACCTGTTTAACACTGATGGAGATCTGTCCTTTCTGCTATGGGTGCCCATGAACTGTGTTTGTTTCATAGAAAACCCCAGTTAGAAAGAGCTACAGTTCAGTTTGTAAATGAAGAGGATTCAGGAAAAGTCAAACCTGATGGAAAAGGAGATTTAAAAAGGAGAGGGAAAAGGACTGCAGCCCTGTATTCTACTCCTGATCTTGGGAAGAATAGGAGAGAGAGAAGCAAGAGGGAAGTTGGGTAAGAAGCATCAACACGCAGAGAGAACTTCTGGGTTCTGCAGTTGGGGGAGGGGAAGAGGGCACGGATGACAGCTCATAATAATCCATTATATATTTTGAAAAACTAGAAGAAAAGATTTGAAGCTTCCAAACATAAAGAAAAACATTAATTACCCTATTTGATCAACACACATTGTGTACATGTTTTGAAATTTCATAAGTGTGTGTCTTTCTTAACCAAAAAAGTCTTTCAATGTTTAAGGAGATGGAATTTGGAAATGCTGTCTTAGCTGATTTGATCATCATGTATTGAACACACGAATAAAACAAGAATTTTTGAAGGATTTGTTTATTTGAATGGCAGAGTGACAGAGAAAGAGAAAGAAACAGAGAACGTTTACTCCCCAAATTGACACAACAGCTAGGGTTGAACCAAGCCTGATCTTGGATCTCCCACATGGATGGCAGGAACTTAAGCACTTGAACCACCTTCCACTGTTTCCCTGGTGAATTAGTAGGGAGCTAAATCTAAAGCAGATAAGGCGAAACTAGAATTGGCACTCCAACATATGATGACAATGTCCCAAATGATATCTTACCCCACTGTGCCACACACTGGCCCCAAAACAACTTTTTTTAAAAATATTTATTTTATTTTTATTGGAAAGGGGGATATACAGAGAGGAGAGACAGAGAGGAAGGTCTTCCATCTGATGATTCACTCCCCAAGTGAGCGCAACGGGCCGATGCTATGCTGATCCGAAGCCAGGACCCTCTTCCGGGTCTCCCACGCGGGTGCAGGTTCCCAAAGCTTTGGGCCGTCCTCGACTGCTTTCTCGGGCCACAGGCAGGGAGCTGGAAGGGAAGGGGGGCTGCTGGGATTAGAACCAGCGCCCATATGGGATCCTGGGCGTGCAAGGTGAGGACCTTAACCACTGCGCCACCGCGCCAGGCCCAACAACTTTTTAAAGATGCAATCATAGAATGGTTTCCAGTTTTTCAACTACCAGAGTAAAGTAGCCAAAAACCCAAAAGTAATCTTTTAACAAACAATTAAATATCTTTGTCAAAACTGTGCATATCCATTCCTGGTTAATCCTGTAGTGGTTATGGAAGTAACTCTGTAACGAAAGAGAAAAAACTTACATAGATGCAGGAAAGGGAAATTAGAGGCGGGGTGATGTTTGGGGTTAACTTTCTGTTGTAATGAGATGGGGGCTGTCTGCTTAGAAATCTCTAAGAGGAAAAGGATGTCCAAAAAAGAAAGGCCCTAGGAAGGTCAGAAGATGACCGCTTTGAGCAGGAGGTTGAAGACAACTTCTGAACAATGCTCATCAGTTGGTTCTTTCATCAACTCTAAATCAGTGTTCAATTTCACACTATGTCATTTCATTTCCAATGTTGTCTAATTTAATCTACTCTTTCCTTGTGCTTGGAAAGAAATCCCAGAGTAGGTTTGCCAGATAAAAGATGTTCAGATCAAGTCTGAATTTCACCCAGACAGCATTTTTTTTAAAATGCAGTTAGATATCAATTAGTGTTTAGGATACACTTACACTACAAAACTATTTTTTACCTAAAAGTTGAATGTAATTGATCCCCTGTGTCTGCTGAGTCAGGAACCCAAAACTAAGAAAGGATGGACTGAGGCTTTTCTGGTGCCCTGGGGAGAGGTTTGGAGCCACTGGAAGTCCTACTGCTGGGATGGCTTGCCCTGCTGTCTTCAGCACAGCAGAGGACTAGATCTAGAAGTTATTTCATCTTTCTGTAATTGCCAATCCATCTCTTAGCCAACAAGGAGCTGCTGTCCACTTATTTTCTCTTTCTCTGAGCTTCTCTTATTCTGACTTGTTCTAATTACAAAAAGCAGTCTGCTCAGAGAAAATCTCCCAGGACAATGGTATGCTCATGTCCCTCATTAATAAATTTCCTGCTTGTCTGCATTTTTGTTACTGACAACTGTATTGCAAAAGAGTCTTTCTTGCAAATACTGGCCACATTCTTCCCTGAATTCTAGATGACCTCTTATCTATAAATAAAGCTACCAAGAAGATGGGTGCTATTAGTTGTTCAAGAACCACAGAGGGAAAAACAGAGCACAAGAAGGAAAGTCACAACAATGTGACAAGAGTCAGCCACTGGAAATGTAAGAGGGGATGACATCCGAGTCCCACCCTCCAGGCGGAGGACAATGGTGGGCACCTGGAGCAGTAATTCCTCTGCTGTCCACGTAGCAAGGAGGCAGTGGCCTTGGGTGATTCCTTTGCTCTGCTGATAAATACTAAGGTTTGATGACAAGAAGTTAAAGGAATTGAGGCTTATGAATTAGGACAAGAATCCAGATGCCACATCTGAAGTAATTATTAGAATCACAACAGCATAAGCTCTGGGGGGGGATCCCCAGCGCCTATAAAACTGTACTACATAATATAATGTAAGCAACAATAAAAAAAAAAAAAAACAGCATAAGCTCAAGCATAATTTGACAAACTCGGTGTCACTCTAAATCAGTTCCTAAGCCTTGGCATACTGACATTTGGGGTCAGATGGTTTTAGTGATAGGAATCTGTCCTGTGGTTTCAAGCTGTTCATAAAGCAACCAGGCCTCTGTTCACTAGATGCCGGCAGGATCCTTCCACTTAGGACAACTAAAATTTTCAGTCTGGAGACCTTGCCCAGTGTCCCTTGGAGCTCAAACGTTATCACCCTTGAGAGCTGTTAATCTAGGATGAAAGAGCTGTGTTTAGCCATAGAGGAACATTATCTGGGGATCTTGTTAAAATATTCATCCCCTTGCCCCATCCTCAAAGATTCTCATTTAGTTTCTCTGGGATGGACCTCAGGCCCTGGTAGTTTGTGAGAGCTCCTGACAAGGTTTTGTACAATCATAGAGTCAAGAACCACTGATCTAGGTATTTTTTACATCCTGGTGTCCAAAAAGGTCACATTCAGAAAGTGGAGCAGAGTAGATGCAGCTCAGAATTGAAAATCACATTTGGCCTCAGTGGTCAAAGAGCCAGGGAGAACAAAGCTTGCTAATACCTTGGATTAGCACATCACATCCCCTTACCCCAGTTTAACTTGTTTTTCAATTGTGATTTTTAAAACGAAATCTTAGAATTTTAGGCCAGGGTTATGTTAATACAATCACCAAAGAGGAAAAGAAGGTTGTGTGGCAGGCGGAGGAAGGGTTGTAGGGAGGAAATTGAGAAGTTGCAGAACTCATGTTTTGTTTTGTTTTGTTTTCTATAAAAGAGGAACTTTGCTTTTTGAAAAAAGAAGTTCTCCTTTATGAGTTTCTCATTGGTCCACTAAGTTTGTCTCCTGGGATTGAGATTTATTGTTTGGGAATATGGGCAATCATGAGGAGCATCTTGGTGGTGATTTTCAGGTATTTGATGACAATCAACCATGCATGCTTTTCCTAACTCCAACACAAGAAAGACTGAAAGCAATTAGAGAAGAGCAGGTGCCCAGCTCTGGGGTGCAATGCAGGCAGGCCTCCGCTTCTGCACAACTCTTGGAAGGTAGACAACCTGAAGGTACACTTGAAAATGGGATGTAGATTGCTTACATATGCAGTGATCTTCCTAGAAACATCCCTCACGGCATAAAGCATTCCTCTAACAGGGCACAGGGAAGCTGTAGCCAGAGCATGCAAATTTAGTGCAGAAACAGTTGAGACCAGAGGGCCTTTGGAATTAGTTATGCTTACTAATGATTGGATTGTAGCCACACTCTACCATATGGTATTTCAGTAATGCTCATATTTTATTTTTATATCATGATCCTTCTTAAATAAATGTTAAGTAATAAGGTGTGACTTTATAAGAAGCAGTTGGTAGTAGACTCACTGTTCTGTAAGGTTGATGCCTTGCTTGATCATTTGCACTAAGACTCTCAAAGAGGCCATCCACTCCTTTCCCATGGTCTTGTTTGCTCCCTCTTCTGCTATAGAAATTTTTAACATTCACTTTAATTCTACCACTGGGAAAGGACTCTGGAATGAAAACTTAGATCTCAAGGATTTTCTTAGGACTCCCCTGCTTCTGAACAGTGCAAAACAAAAAGGAAGTAAATCCAATGATATGTGATCCATCTGACAAGGAAAAAGTTCAGCCATGGGCACAGAGAGAAGTGTTTGTGGATCTCTGGCAAATGCCCTGTGCCCAACCACAAGAGAAGGAAGCCAGAAAGAAGGAGTGCATTATGGAAGTCACAAAAGAGGGGCCTGCGTCATGATGCAGTGAGTACACCACCTCCTGAAATTCCGTATAGGATACCAACGTAGGTCTCAGCTGCTGTGCTTCCAACTCAGTTCCCTGGGAAAGCAAGAGAAGATGACCCAAGTAATTCTGCCCCTGCACCTGTGTGGGAGACTTGGACAGAGTTCTAGGCTTCTGCCTTCAGCTTGGTCCAACCTTGGCCATTCTAAACAATTGGGGAGGGAACCAGCAGATGGAAATTCTTTCTCTGTAAGTCTGTTTTTCAAATAACTCTCTTAAGAAAGAAAAGACAGTCACAGAAGAAGGAAGACTCATAAGAATTTCAACAACAGGGAAAAATCATCCAGTAAACACAGTACAATCGAAAAAACAAACATCAGTAAGGTAAATAATTCTCACTGATATAGGAGGGCCTAGATTTTCCTAAGTGCTTCTTCTCATCCTTTCTGCAGCTGGCACTTCTAGTATCAGGCAATTAAGTGGGGGTTACTTGCTCAGCCCTGAAGGAAACATTCTTTTAGTACAATAAGCAGGAGATAATAGCCTGGAAGATAGGATGATGAGTTATATATTTTAACACAGCCCTGAGACGTTCCCCCTTCTTTGGAGAAGTGGGCAAATGACAGACTCACTAGAGAAATGAAAGAACACGCAGGTGACTCTGTCCTTGGAGGCCCCATGCTCAGCACAGGTACCTGCTTTCCCACGCATGCAGTTCAGGCCCAGAGACAGCAGTCCCTTGCTCTGTAACTCTAAACCAAAAAGCAAATGCATCTAAATTCTATAAAGGCTTGCAGCTCATGCCACTGCTGCAATCAGAGGCAGACTCTGCGTTAGGAAGTGGGGAATGTTTGAGTGGCAGGCACATTTAGGCAGGAGAAAAGACAAATTAATTAACCTGTCAGATCGTTTCTCTCAGATAACATGAAGGCAAGAGATTCTTGCATAATGAAGCAGGTTCCCAAGAGGACCAGGTTTCTATTTTCCAGCTCCTCTTCATGTTCCAATTCTTAGTTACAGAGGTGCATCTGAATTAAATCCAGTTTTTAAAATTAAACATGAATATGTTTCAATATTGAGCAATTCATATTAACCTTTAATATGTATATACATAGACTTAGATTTAATAGGGGTGAAATATTGGCAATTAGATGGGCAGAGAACATGCAAAGTACAAATACCTATAGTATCATGAAAATGTTTGATTTAATTAAACATCAAAACCTCTACATGCAACTTTACATAATTATATTTTAAATACATTTATTCATTTTAATGTTTATCTTCTCTTGATTTTACTGGATAAATTTGATCATTTTTAAGATTTATTTATTTTTATTGGAAAGGCAGATTCACAGAGAGAAGGAGAGACAGAGAGAAAGATCCTTCATCTGCTGGTTCACTCCCCAAGTGACCACAACAGCTGGAACTGAGCCACTCCAAAGCCAGGAGCCAGGAGTTGCCTGCAGGTCCCAAGGCCTTGGGCCATCCTCCGTTACTTTCCCAGGCCACAGGCAGGGAGCTGGAAGAGAAATGGAGCAGTCAGGTACAAACTGGCACCCACATAGTATCACAGTGCTTGCAAGGTGAGGACTCTAGCCACTAGGCTACCACTCCAAGCTCAAATTTGATAATATTATTAAACATATAATAAATATAATATTAGAAGAAAAAATATCTTAAGGATAGGTGAGGGCATACATATGAGATGTCTGAATCCCATAGCACACTGCATCGGCTTCAGTCCAGCCCTGCTCCCAGATCCAGCTTCCTGCTGAACCAAACCCTGGGAGGCGACAGATGAGGGCACAAATGGTTGCATACCTACCAAACACAGGGGAGATCTGCACTGTTTCTGAGTCTCCGCTTCCACCTGACTCAGTCTTGGGCATTTGCCAGCATTTACGGTTATAGCATCAGAAAACTGTAGTAAAGGATTAAATAAAATTTTAACAAATAGAATTGCTTTTTTAATAGTATTTTTTTTCCTTTTTAAATTTAATTTGAGAGTTTGGGGTGGAGGGATGGAGCGAGGCATCCTCCACCTCAGGCTCTGCTGCCCTAACAAATCAGTAAGTCCCATGGCTGACAGCACACGTCTATTATTTCAGCCCTCTATAATTTGTACATCCTGAATGAGTCTCCTGGACTGCCGCAGTCAATGTCTGAATTCCCTATTTTGATGGTCTAGCAGAAGAATCCATCCTTGTCACTTTCAGCTCCTGCAGGGCTGTCCACATTCCTTGGCTTCTGTCACCTTCCTCCATCTACAAAGCTAGCAACAATCTCATGTCACATCTTTCTGATTATTTTTCTGTAATTTTCTCTCTGTCTCTCTTCCTCCTTCCCTCCATGTCTTGCTCTCTCTCGCTCTCTCTGTCTCTCTCTCTCATCAGAAATGGAAAGGAATCTCCGCTTTTAATGACTCATTTTAACAGATTGTGCCTGCTAGGACAAAGTAAAACAGTGTCCTTATCTTAAGGTCCCTACCTTTATAATCACATTTCTAAAGTCCTTTTTGTTATGTGAAAGGACCAAAAGGTTTAGGACATGGGTATCTTTAGGGTTATTAATCTGTCTACCATACTCATCAGGAATGGGATAAGTCAAGGTCGCAATAGCAATAGGTTATACAAACCTGAAGCTCAAAAGGGAAAAATGAAAAAATGAAAAAAAAAACCCCACCTGAAAATCTTTTAAGAGGCAATGCACTTAAATCTTTAAAAACTAGAACAAATGGGGCCCGGCAGGATAGCATAGTGGTTAAAGTCCTTGCCTTGCACACACCTGGATCCCATAAGGCTGCCGGTTCTAATCCCAGCAGCCCTGCTTCCCATCCAGCTCCCTGCCTGTGGCCTGGGAAAGCAGTCGAGGACGGCCCAAAGCTTTGGGACCCTGCACCCACGTGGGAGACCTGGAAGAAGTTCCTGGTTCCTGGCTTTGGATTGGTTCAGCACTGGCCGTTGCGGTCACTTGGGGAATGAACCATCGGATGGAAGATCTTCCTCTCTGTCTCTCCTCCTCTCTGTATGTCCACCTTTCCAATAAAAATAAATAAATCTTAAAATAAGCTAGAACAAATGAAAGAGAACAGTGTGTTAAGCAGAACACACTTATAATTTATGAACGTGCATGATGAGTCGGTTTCAAGTGAAGATTTATTTACTTGGCAAAATAATAAAGATACACAGGAGGTCTTCATAACAAAAATATCAAATTACATTCCAACAACTTATCTCTCTCTGTAACTATCTTCAAATTAAATAAATAAATGTTTTTAAATGTTGGGAGAGAGATTTCAGAGGAGCCGGTGTTGTTTGCTCAGTAGGCTAAGCCGTTAACTCCAATGCTAGCATCCTGTATCAGAGCACCAGTTCTAGTCCCAGATGCTCCACTTCCTATTCAACTCCCTGTTAATGAGGCATGAAAGGAAGGGAAAAATGGCCAAAGGGCCTGACTCTTGCCACCCACTAGAGCAACCAGGATGGAGTTCCTGGCTCTTGATTTGGGCTTAGTCCAGCCCCGTTCTTATCAGCAACTTGTAAAATTAATGAGCAGATGAAAGTTGCCTTTTTCTTTCCCTATCTTCCTCTAACTGCCTTTTGAGTAAATAACTAAGTCTATAAGAATGGATTACAATTTCTCATTCTTGACTAAATGAAGACCAACTATGCACCAAAACAATGAAAGTGTATAAGTTCTTGCCACAAAAGCAAAATTGTGGGCCCGGAATGATAGCCTAGCAGCTAAAGTCCTCACCTTGCATGTGCCAGGATCCTATATGACTGCTGGTTCATATCCCGGCAGCCAAACTTCCCAACCACCTCCCTGCTTGTGGCATGGGAAAGCAGTCAAGGAGAGCCCAAAGCTTTGGGACGCTGTACCCATGTGGGAGACCCCAAAAAGGTCCCTGGCTCCTGGCTTCAAATTGACTCAGCTGCAGCCATTGCAGCTACTTCGGGAGTGAATCGTTGGATGGAAGATCTTCCTCTCTGTCACTCCTCCTCTCTGTATATCTGACTTTCCAATAAAAATAAAATAAATTATTTAAGAAAAACAGAAAGTAAAATGTTAGGTCCAGTTTAGCCTCACTCTGAGATCAGAAACTAGGAATATCCATCGCCCTCCCTGTACCCAGATATCCTGCACCCCCACCCTGTCCAGACTCCATGAACTAAACATAGAGATGGTAGAGTCAACTAAAGGAGCAATGATGTAAAAGCTTGGAAAGCTCACCTGAAAGTGTGTTGGCCCCAAGAATCAGGACAGAGCTAAAGAAGGCAGAGAAAGGACAGGCAGTCATTGCACTCATTGCTGCTCCAATCATGGATTGATTAAGGAATTATTCACTAATAGTGCTCCTAACATTCTCCTATGTACGCGCTTGACCAGGGTATGGCAATGCTACTTGGTTTTCAACTATGCCACTCTCTGTCCCAAAATAGACAAATGTTTGATGCATACTAAAAGTTCCAGGTCTTACTGAATACAGAAGTGAAAAAACCAGAATTGTGACTTAGCAATCATCCCAAACCACAGAATCTTTCCTAAAATGCCTTATCAAGGAAGGTATGAAACAGCTAGCTCACACTTCATGTAGGGTGTATCTTAATGAGCCATAATTTAAGAAAAAAAAACAAGTATTTATGAATTTGGGTCATTACTTACTGTAGTAAAAAATGAGCCTCTGAAACAGATCACTTTTTATCATAAATTCCAGAGAAGATTTATTAATAGAAATTCATTGCAACCAAAATAACCCATTGTGGCAGGCATTTGGCCTTGGTGACTCAGAATCTTGTTAAGACACCCATGTACCACAGCAGAGTGTCTGGGTTTGCTGTCCAGTTCTAGCTGCTAACTGCAGCGTCTTATTACTGTACACCCTTAGGAGGCAGCCACAAAGTTCAAGAAGATAGGTTCTCAGCATCCACGTGGAAGACCTGGATTGAGTTTTCAGGTCTCCATGTCAGCCAGGCCCAGCTCCAGCCACTGCAGGCATTTGGGAGATAAATCCAAAAATAGGATCTCAGTCTATCTCCTTCAGCCTCTTTTCTTCTTCCCTCCCAAACCACCTCTTTCCCAACCCACCTCTAAAATAAATAACTTTGTTGTGGTATTCTTATTTCATTTATGCAAAAGATAAATGATATTTTCAAACACATATAAATAAGACTCTAATCCCAAACTGTTTACTAAAAATTGCCCAAGAAGAATAGTTGATCTTTAAGTCATCATTAGAAGTAGCTGGGGCACCTGTTCAAACTTTTTGATCACTTTCTATTGATTTGTTTTCTTTGCTCCAAATTCGTGTATATATTTAAAGCTTTTTAAAATTCCAAACCATTTTTCTGTGGGAGAGGTTATTTTTTTTCTGAAAAGCTTGGTATCCTTGTCTACTTTCAGACCTTTTACCATGCTGCAATGGAATTAAATGAAGTTCTTGTTTTTCTTGTTCTTTCTTCTCGGGTGTTTCTTGACCAACAGGCCCCCAAAACCAAGGGGTGAGACAATGGTGTTCAGCAGCAGCAAGAACCACTGGCATCTGATCAAACATATCCATTTATTGTCATGCAAGAACAAGCTTATATAGATTAAGAAAGGGGAAGGCAGAAGGGCATCTCCCAGCAGTTGTTCCACCCAGCAATGACACTGTAATTGGCAAGAAGGCGTATCTATCTCTCTGGACCCTCCAATCATGTAGCAGATCACATACAACACACATGACTGGCAGGTATGCTACAGGTCACAGGCAGGTAGGCCCTGGGTCATGTACAACATGTAAGCTGGCAGGTAATGTGGACCACACCTGATTTCTCAGAGCTGCTTATCAAGGAAATCCCAGCACAGCTTGTCCAAGGACAGAGAAGACAGTCTGGGATGCAGCCCACCACTCTTGTGTGGCCAGTGGTAAAACCAGGTTGAGGTCTCAGTGAGCCAAGACCATTGTCAGGGGAGTCCCCTGGGGACATGGTGTGTTGCATCCCTATAACCTTCCACATGGGCAAGCAGGCAGAGATCCAGGGGGCAAGCTTCCACACTTTCTCTAAATGATATACTCTTTTTATTAACCATTTCTATTAGAAAATGCTGGTTCTGTATAGGTCTATTGAGTCCTTGGTAAAACACTTCTGAGTACAATGGACTTTGCATTTTTGGTTCATTCTCTCTCTCTGTCATCCCCACAGCATGCAAAAAGCCACTTTAATCTTTTTTTTTTTTAAGTAACAGTCATAACAGAGTCTCAAATAATTGTGCTACAGGAATTATTATTTAAGATATTTGTTAGGCCACAGCAATAGTTGGCTAGCATTTTCAGGATATGTGTACTAAGTGGTCAGGTGCTGAGCATATACAAAGGAACGGGTATTGAAGGTAGTCTTGGTTCCAGAAATCATCAAGGAAGACAATGAGAAGCAATGTAGGAGAAATACCAGCTTCGGGCACTTCAGATGAGATGACAATTAACCGAAAGAGTGGATCCCAGTGCATCGATGTCATATCTGAACAGGCATTACAAATGAGGTGGAACAATGCATGGACTGGCAGCAGAAACCCAGCACCGGGCAAATGTGTGTTCCTGGGATGATTTTGAACCACAATAGTCCCTGGGGTGTGAGGAGAAGAAGGGTAGGTTTGTGAGAATGCATACTCAAAAACTAATGTGCAGACAAATCACCTGGGACATTTGTACCCATGACAGTTCTGATGAAATGAGTTTGAGGTGAGGCTTAAGAGTCTACATTGCTAACAAACCCTGGCTGATGCTGACATTACTGATCCCTGTAGTATATTTTGAGAATAACAGGGTTCAAGAAGTCTTGTGTCATTATGCAGAGAAGCTGCACTTATCAGATCTACAATGAGACAGGACAGGAATTTGAAGTGTAATGTAATGCAGACATCACAACGTGAGGCAGCTGCTAGCTCAGGATGGCTTTCTAAGATAGAAATGGAACTGATCCTGGACATGCCAGTCCAGCAAGCATAAACTATGAAAGGAATCCACAGAATCAGATGATGGACAGGCAGAGGCAGGGCAGTGACTACCTGCTGCCTTGAATTGGTGCATCCTGTAGCATAATTATAGCAATAAGCTGCTGCGCAGTGTCTGCCTTCTCAGTGTTTTGAAGCCCTTTCCCACAGGCTCCTTCCATTAATGGGACCCTTTGCTGTCATTTCTGCCTGTGCTATCAGCTAGCCATACTTGGCTTTTCACACCTCTGTCAGAAGGTAGCCAAGGGAAATAAGACATACTGGAATGAAGATGCCCTCATTTGTCTTCTTATTTCCAAGACTGAATAGGAAAATAATTGAATATATATTTTAAGAAAAATTCTCAGATTTTTTTCCCTCTGTGTTTATTTAGATAACTTAAAGACTTCAAACCTACCGACATCTTGAGCTCGCACTCTTCTTTTTTTAGTATTTATTTTTATTTATTTGAAAGGTACAGTCAGAGAGAAAAAGAGGGCGAGAGAGATTCCCCACAAATTCACTCCCTAAATGGCTGCAATGGTCGGGGTTAAAGCTAGGCAAAGTTGAAGCCAGAATTCAGGAACTCTATATGGATCTCCAACATGGGTCACTGTGCCGCCAGTACTTACCCTACTACTCCTTTCCCAAGCATGTCATCAGCAAGCTGGATTGGCAGTAGAATAGCTAGGACTCAAACTGGCATTCCACTATGAGATGCTGGTGAGGTGGGCAGTGACTCAACACCACCACACTCCTACTTTGAAAGAAAGAAAGAAATTCTTTGAAAAGTAATAATGGAAGTATATTGTTGGCCTAGTGGTTGAGATACCAGTTAAGAACCCCACACCTAATATAGAGGACCTTGTTTTTTCATCTGACTTCACTCCTGACTTCACCTTCCAGCTGATATAGGCACTGGAAGGCTGCAGTGAGAGTTCAAGTAGTGAGACTCCTGCCACCCACATTGGAGACCTGGACTGAGCTCCAGCTCGCGGCTTTGAGGAATGGATCAGCAGATGGTAGTTCTGTTTATCTGTGTCTGTGTGTCATATAACAAAAGAATACTAAACATAAGTCCCAAGGGTCCCAGGTCTGAGGCAGGGGCTGCAGAGTGCTCTTCTGAGGACTCTTGAGGCTCCCTGAGATTCTAAGCTCCAATCCTTGATTTAATCAAGGCAGCTCCACTTTCCACCTGTTCCTGTATCACACTATGCACAGTACTGGGCTTAAAGAAAGGATTCCAGGTCTACAGCAGAATCTGAGAATCACTGATTCAGAATTAAATGTTACTGTATTATCTCTGGATTTGAATAATTTACACTCTGCCATTAGCCATCAATATGGATTACACAGAGCATAACATGTAAGTTTATAATGAAGCTTTCCTCAAATTTCTTTTCAAGGTAAAACTTGGACTGAAAATTACTTAGATCAAAAACTGATTCATAAATGCTGAGAGCAGTGTAGTTGGGAATAATAAATACACACTAATGAAGTATCTTGAAAGGGAAATGCCTCAGGTATTCTGAGAGGTTAGGCATTCAAGTGCAACGCCACCAGCTTTGATGGGTGTTTTTAAATACAATTTCATTGCAGTCCATCCATAAATCATATTCAGGTGTATGAAGTGGTTCTATAATAAGAATGAGATGCTATAGATAATAAGACTAAATGAAACACTGTAGATATTCATGTAGGATTTCATGTCTTAATGTTCCTGGAAAGAATTCAATAATGGACATCATAATACATTAGAGCAATGAGAATTATTGAACATTTTCCAGGCTTGCTTGTAGGATCGACCATAATATCAAACAAAGGGTACACTCTAATGATCAAAGTGCAGCAGTAACAAAGGTGAACTTTGAGGGTTTTTTGGTTTTTTGTTACGTTTTGTTTGTTTGTTTTGTCTCTTTTCTCTGCAGTAGAGCAGCCATGGTTGTAAATTTCAGCAGATATGAGTAAGTTATAATATTTTCTTATATCATTTTCCAATTATAACTTATTCATGAAGTACCTACATCCTTGCCAGCTTTTAGAGAAAAATTAATTCAGACTTTTCATGAACACCAACAGTAAGTGGCTTTCTCGCTCTCCTAGCCACATAGAATTCCTGATACGTTTTATGAAACAGTGACAACATTTAGGAATTAGGATCATTATTAGCATACTGAGTCTATACTTCTTATATCGACTTTTCCTTAGGCCTTAACGTAGGATGGAAGGGAAGATCCACAGAATTACATTTGTCTTTTTATAGCTAACAAGTGAAAAGCTTGGGACTGTCTCAAGGGTTTCATGGCACCATAGGTTGCAAATCCTGTGGTTGCATCCCAAATCATAACGGATCCCAGGTGACATCCCAGTAACAGCCCCCAAACCATGGTCTCCATTTCTATAAAGGAATGGGAGTACTTTTTAATCCCTTCTAGAGGAATACAGAGCTGTTCCTCTTCCTTTGTTAACATTTTATGATACAGCAAAGGCTCTTGTGGATGGGAGAAATCAGATTATTTAGTTATTTATTTAGTTAGTTATTTATTATAAGAATCAGCTTAAATGTCAGTTACTCTGGGAGAATATGCTCAGTCTAACTTAATTCTCAACACTACTCTTTTGTTTCCAGTGGTGTGCTGTTCTTTTCTACTGTGGGTTGAACGTTATCTCTCAGGAAGATTAAATTCAAGCCCTAATCCCCAGATCCTGTGAAAGCAAACTTATCTGGAAATAGGGCGCTGGCAGATGCAATCAGTATATGATGAGGTCATGCTAAGTTATACTGGACCCAAAATTCTAATGCCTGCTACCTTTATGAGAGGAGAAAAATCTGTGAACGAACACAAAAGAGTACATGTGACCACTATGGCGTAGCCTGGATCTATGCTGCCACCAGTCAAGGAATGCGAAAAGCTAGGAGAAAGTCCTCCAAGTCCCCCAGAAGGAACCAACTTTACCAACACCTTGATCATACATTTTGCATTCTTAACTGTGAAAGAGTGGATTTCATTAAAGCCACATTGAGCTAGTTCTTTACAACAGCTTTTGGAAACAAATTCATTGTTCCTTTTCAACACTTGGGATCCTTCTAGGTTGGCTTTCCTGGGTGATATTCATTTCACACCTTTCTACCCCATGACTTTACGAGTCCTGGACCTAGTCTAACTTCACCATTATTTACTCATTACCCACCCAGTGCCTGACTCATAGACTGAATAAATACCTGTTGAGACAACAAATATGTTTCCCAGAAGAATGTTTGATCTAATAGGCCAAGTTCAAGAACTCCTGTAGCTTCAGCTGCAAACAATCCTTCTACTTTCCCGCTTCCAATAAGGATTTTCTTGAAAAGTGTTGTTTCTCAATCCTGTCCCTCCTGTTTGTTTGAGAATAAGCCTCTTCTCACTTGCCCGTATAAGATTCACAGCACCTGAGTCCAACTCCACATGTAAAAGAGGTTGAACAAGTATTTATTAAGTAAATTAATTAAGTCACTAACTATTCTGAGATGTTATAATTACAGTAAAGATATTTTGTAAATGCTTATTTTAATCCACATAAACTTGCATGGGTTTTATTAATATACATAGTTTTGGCTCTAAGTCCCTTCCCTTCCCTACACATAAACCTTGCAAATCCTAAGAAGCATACTGCCACCCTAGAGCTTGTGTCTAGCACAGGCATTTAAGATCCCTTAGTTTTTCTATAGTTAAGCACTATTTTTTCAAATGCAATAACACTGATATGCAGACATATTTATTGTCCACTCACAAAGCCATTCCTCAATATGATTACAGTATGCTTCCCTGAATGTTATTAAAAACCAAGGTCTCATTTTTCTAGGATGGGTTAGCTAAAGTTCTGCATGAAAGCAGGTCGGTAATGGAAAAATATAATTTCTTAAACCCCCTTTGGCTGTGTGATTCTGTGCTACAACCTTGCCAGACTTTTGAAATCAAGGTACGCTTCTTGCAAAACCATGACATCTTCTGGGTAACTTTTTTGTTTTTAATGCTTATTCCAAAGAGCTTAATGAATATTAATTTTACAACTTGTTTAGAGGCAGAATGTTGCTTCCTTGGTACATTCCTATTCTCTGCTATTGCAGACAATATACTCAGATTATGTTGAACAAAATTCAATTCAACAGCAGGGAGCTGTACTAAAAACTGCCAGAAACTAAATATTTGGTAACTCTGTGTGCTACATGTGCATTCTAGAAAGTACTTTTATTTTGAAAGATACATTGCACCTTGTTGAGGATTCTCAAATTTCATCTAAATATATGAATAACTGAAATGTTCCTAAGTCTATAGAAAGCTGGTGTGAAAATTGTGACCTTGTGCAGATATAGGCCCTTGGAGGGGGAATTCTAAAATCATCACTTTCCTCGTGGGATATACAACAGTTCAAGTGCATTACGGCTGATGAATGAAGTGTATTTCAGCATTTCCTGCCTCTCTCACCTCTCATTTGTCCATATTTCAGACTTCAGCGAAGTGACAGGTTTATCCTCTCCCTCACTGTCCCCCTATTGCTTCTCTGGTTCTGTCTCTTCCTAGTAAATCTTTGCCTTACTGGTGGGAAAAAAAAAAACTCTGTATCTTTGTATCTTTTCTTCTTAAGATTTATTTTATTTTTATTGGAAAGTTAGATATAAAGAGAGAATGAAAAGACAGAGAGAAATATCTTCCATTCATTGATTCACTCCCCAAGCAGCCGTAATGACCAGACCTGCACCGATCTAAAGCCAGGAACCAGGAGCCTCTTCTCCATCTCCCACACAGGTGCAGAGTCCCAAGGCCTTGGGCCATCCTCGACTGCTTTCCCAGGCCACAAGCAGGGAGCTAGATGGGAAGTGGAGCTGCCAGGATTAGAGCTGGTGCCCATGTGGAATCCCGGTGCGTTCAAGGTGAGGACTCTTTCGCTGCTAGGCCACCATGCCAGGCCCGTATCTTGATGTTTCTAAAAGAGTACATTGAAAGAGAAAATTAAAAGTGTAAGTTCATTTTGGTGAAAAAAATGAAATGCATGACTCTTTTTCATGACACATGTTTTTCATGTATTACAAAATATATTTTTGTACCAAAATACACTCATTATTTTAAATCTATTTTCCAAAAATTTTTCTGATGCTCCCTCATACATCACAGACTATTTCAAGTTGCCAGTTAGCCATTTCAGCAATCAGATGTGTTAACTATAATTTGAGTGCATCATCAATTATTTATTCCTCCCTCACTGGATTTTGGGTTGTTTAAAAAGTATCGCTGGTTTGAATAATGACCCATTGTACAATTTTGTGCATAAAACTTTTCTGTTCACTTATTTTTCAGGGATATATTCCTGGAGAATAATTATAAGAATAATTATCCAGCACATAATCCTAACAAGAGAAAGCAAGGTTTAATAACTTTTCTCTTTTCTAAATAAAATTTTTGATGTTTGTGATTTGATTTGGTGATTTTATCTTCACTTAATTTTAAAGATCCCATTTTTTTATTTTCATTTTTATGGATTTGATAGAATTGTCATCCATTCTACAACTAACCTTTGAAAAGCTAGGTAAAATTCCACCTAAAATATCATGTTTTTAACTACCTGTATAGTTTTTTGAAAAGCCTGACTTCATTGAGCTTTATGTTCTGTTTTTTTATTGGACAAGATTAGGTCATATTTCCTGCCATTAGATATCAACTGCCGCACTAGAAAATTAATGTCACTGGGGCTGGCAAAGTAGAGTGGTAAAGTACAGGGTCCCAAGGTTTGAGTCCCTGTACCCACATGGAAGACCTGGAAGAAGCTCTTGGCTCCTGGCTTCAGATGGCCTCAGCTCCAGCCACTGTGGTCATTTGGGGAGTGACACAGTGGAGGGGAGATCTCTCCTCCTCTCAGTAATACTGTCTTTCAAATAAAAACAAGATGAATATTTTTTAAATAAAGTTAAATTCATATAGGGTTTATTATTGTAATTTTCTGAACTTCAATTTCCCTTCAAAAGCCCTCACACATGCACATGACTGGAGACCTGCCTTGATTAATTGACACAAGGAACCACAAACAGGAATTCCATTGAACAATCACAGTAATCTAGTGCTAAATAAGAATAGCAATGGAGGACAAAATTTAATCAAATAGCTCATGGAAACGCTGCTCAAATAAAGAAAGAGGGAAATAGACCACTTAGGAGTCAAGATTTGTGGCACAAGGAACAACAGCCACCTACTGTGCTGCTTACCCCTTAGTCAGCAAGCAAATGTGCTGAAGCCAGAGTTCTTCAATAGGGTGAAGCCAAATCCAAATTTGAGGCGCAAAAGTGAATAACTCACAGAAATAATTAAGAATAAAAAATGGGAGAGCATTATTAAGAATTACTATTACATAAGTCAAGAAAATCATTAACCAGTCAACATAATCTATAACTTGTGTATATCCTGTACTTTAGCTTTCATTGAATCAGCAGTGATATTAAGATGCTGCTCTCAAAACTCCACTAGTATGTGAAAGCACCAAAGGTTTAAAATGCAGAATTTTAAGGGATAAAATTGAGCCAAATTAAGCAATTCTGTTCAGTAGCAGATATATTTGTTACTTATATGGGAAGAAATTAACAGGGAAATGAGATTGCTATTATCAACAAGAAAAAACATCTTAAAATTAATAGATTCTTTAACAGAGATGATTGAATAGATTCTTAATAAAGATTGTTGGATCTATTAAATATTAAACTGTACAGGAGCCGACGCAGTGGTGTAGTAGGCTACTCCTCCACATGCAGCACCGGCATTCCGTATGGGTGCCAGTTCATGTCCCAACTGCTCAACTTTTGATCCAGCTCTCTGCCTTAAGGCTTCAGAAAACACTGAAGGATGGCCCTAGTGCTTGGGCCCTTCCACCCATGTTGAAGAGCTGGAAAGAGCTCCTGTCTCCTGGCTTTGGATAGGATCAACTCTGGCCATTGCAGCCATTTGAGGAGTAAACCAATAGAAAAAAGATATCCGTGTGTGTGTGTGTGTGTGTGTGTGTGTGTCCTTTTCTACCTGTAAAATCTGCCATGATGCTTTTATGTGTAATATAACAATTTGAATGATGGGAAAAATCATGCAGTTTCGTTTCCGGATCACTGGCATAGCAGTAGAATCTTAGTTCTAGCATTCGGTTTGGGGATTTGGGGCTTGAAGCAGATTGATGAGAGGGCTAGAAATAGTCCACATCAGCGTTTTGCTAGTAAAATTGCAGATAGACAAGGTCTGCCTGTACTTCCTTCTCCCTCACTGCAGCGCCCCTTCGGCTGCAGAAACAGCTTCATCACAGCCTCTGGTTCAGACCCCAAGTGTCCCTGTCCTTCCCTTCCCCACAGCCTTCCTTCCTGCAATTTTATAAGGAATTTTGTTGCAGCTTGTTAAACTGTCTTTGCCATAATGATCCAAACGAAGAGCCCCTGCTGGGGTCCTGTAAACAGGAGACTTAGAGGCCGAGGGCCCGGCTGCTCAGAAAGTAAAAAAGAACAATGGAGGAGATTATTCTGTTGATTTCCACTATAAATCGTGCTTTGCCTGAGTTGTCTAAATGTGAGTATTCTGTGAAAATGCTGCTCTCTAGTGCAGTAGAACTGTAAATATTGCAGATCTATTTCTTGCAATGCCATCTAAAATATCCATGGAGCTCAAAATCTAACAAAGTAGACGATGTAGTTATTGAATCACAGTGTAACTATAATGAAGAGGAGAGAAAGTTAAGGCATGAGGACCCTGAAGTGGGAGTAAATGTGCTGTGTTCCGGATGGCACAGGTTTAACATTACAAATCCATCAGTGGATAGAACTGACCACTTACTACAGATGCAGGAAAGACCTGTGAGGACAGAGCAACATAAAATGTGGCCTCCAAAACTCTGTCAAGTTAAACTGCAGAACCACCTAGAGAGTGCAAGATCTGAGAGTGGGAGTGGACCCGGTAGGAAAACAGTGGGCTCCTCCCTCTTGAGTTACCACTCCCACTGGTGAGCATGAGAACCAGGACTGGGGCAGGCATGGCTAGACAGTGTGGCACCCACTGGCATGTGTGTGAACTGGGTAATAGGGTTGGTTGGATTGAATTAGGCTCCAATGCCCATTTACCTGCATGAGAGCTGAATGGAATGTGGGACAGACTGAACCGATCTGCTGTATGTACTGGCAAACATGGGAACCAGGGCAGGGGGTGGGCCTGATTGGAGTTATTGTGGGTCGCCTCAACTAGGCTGCAGCTCCCACTGGTTTATGTGAGGGCTAAGTGTGTGGTGGGCAGGATTGGGCCACACTGCAACACCCATTAGCTTGCGTAGAAGATAGGGTTGTTTAAGTCAGGGCTGGAAACAGAACTGACCCAGCAATTGCAAGCACCATTGTGTGCATAATCTGATTGGGGTGACAGACTGTGTCGGATTCTGTATTGCCAGGCATACACAAGAATCAGGTCTGGGATCACCTCAGATGAAGATTCTCTGGGGATCCCCCACACACAACTTTATTGCTGGACTCAGAACTCCAACCATGGAAAGAATTGCAGGTTCCATGGTCTGATCATAGAGTGCATATGTCAGAGCTGAGTCTTCTCAGTGGCTTAGAGCAGTGGCCGGCATATTCAGGTGCACATGGAGGATATGGCAGTACATTGCAGTCTGCAGAGAACACCTGATACCACAACAGAAGACGGAGGACAAACAAATCGATCAACTAGCCCAACCAAGTGTTAGCAGTGAATATCTAGGCATATGGAGACTCTAAGGTGGGGTGTGTCAACCACTGGATTCTGGAGAGATTTCTTCATGCTTGGAGTGGTAAAATTGGCAGTAATTCAGAACTGTTAAACTATTGAAACCTCTTGAACAGGACCCTCAGAGCATGTCCCATACTGGGGACCCTTGAGTAGTGTCAGGTGGTTGGACCCAGAGTACAGAGGCATTTGGGATGCTGGGTGTGGCTTCTCTGTTTATCTTCCCCTTTCCCAGAGATACAGGAAGGAAAAAAAAGAGAATGTGGACAATTGTGGAAATGTATAGTGATTGAGTACTGGTGTCTACCATATCCAGATGTAGGGGTATAATGGAACATGCATCCCTGCTCCCAGATGAAAGATGGATTCCCAATGAAACTGTTGGCTATGTGTAGACAATGGGATTCTGGACTGTCTGACATTGTCTGTACCAACAATGTCAGAGTACACTTAAATAAGAAACTGATAGAATTATGATTCCTTATGAAGGACTACACCATTATAGTAAAATGGGGAAAATCTGTTTGGGGGGTGGGAAGTTTGGGGGAGAATCCCAGCCTATACAAAATTGTACCACATAATTCAAAAATTCAAAACAAAAATATAAAAAAAAAGAAAGAAAACTAAGACTATGTGGTGGGCAGGATCGAGCTGGGATGCAACACCCATTGGTTCATGTAGAAGACAGGGCTCGAAACAGAACTGACCCAGCAATTGCAACCACCAGCATATACATAGAATGATTGGAAGGCAGAGAATGTGGCATAGATGCTAAACCTACACTATACCATGTGGCAGTGGCCACACTGATCCTTTGAAATGGAGCTAGTCCAAAATGGAATGTACTTTAGGTGCAACGTACAAACTAGATTTCTAAGATGATAAAAAAAAATGTCCATAATATGAGTTGGCTATATGTAAAAATATAATATTTTAGATACATTAGATCAAATAAGGTATATTATCAAAAGTAACTATCTGTTTCTAGAAAATGTAAAATTACACATGTTGAATTTTATTTCTATTGGATAATATGACTTTAACAACTATTTGGTAGAGATGAACAATTTTGAGGGCTGGCAGGATGGCACTATGGATCAAGCCATTACTTGCTATGTCAGCATTCCGTTGCAGTTGGAATGCTGGTTCAATTCCTAGATGCTCCACTTCTGACCCAGCCTAGGTAGCAGATGATGGTCCAAGTACTTGGGCCCTTGCCACCCATGTGGGAGACCTGGAGCTCTTTGCTTTTGGCAAAGACTTGGTCCAACCTGTGATTATCTCCCCACCCTCCTCTTTCTATCAGTCTGTCTTTCAAATACACAAATAAATCCTGAGAAAGAGAGACAGCGTGTGAGCCTCTACCAGAGAGAAGAGAGAAAGAATGAGAACAAGAACTACTCCAACTCCCCTGTAAGAAATTGATACTGAATGGATTTCACTTATTTGAAGCAGCAGAGAAAGAGGAAAGTCAGATGTGGGCAATGGGCAGATGGAATGAAGGTCAAGGAGAAAGTAGGAGGAGGGACAGACAGAAGAGAGGATGTGGTTTGTGTGAGATCACAAAAGAAAATCAGTTTACTGAGGCTGGAGAAGGAAGGAGACAGAGAACATGCAAAGAACCTGAGCCTGAAAAGCCAGCTAGGAGTTTAATGCTCTTCAGCAGTGTGAAAGAGTCCTGGAAAAGATCTTGTGTTAAAGCTGCTGTTAATGATGGAAAGTCTAGCAGTGAGTTAGATAAACTTCTCATGTATTAGAGGATTCTTACAACCACTAAGTTCATATTCCCGAATATCACAGGACAGGCAGGTGTTTGGCACAGAAGATAAGATATTACTTGGAATGCGTGCCTCCCATATTGGAGTCTCAGCTTTAGCGTCCTGCTAATGTGCACCATGGAGGGCAGCAAGTGATGGCTAAAGTAGGTAGGTCACCTGTTAACTACGTGAGAGATGTATATGGAGTTGTAGGCTCGTGGTTTCAATCTGGCCCAAATCCTGGCTGTTGGGGGCATTTGGACAATGAACCAATGGACAGAAGATCTCTGCCTACTTCTGTAGTTCTTTCGAATAAAGAAAGTATTTTTAAAAACAAAAAACTATTTTTAAAACCTACAAAAGCTTACATAGCTTAGCTGCTTGATCTAATAAGAAATAACAGCACCTTCTCACATGTCAATTAACCTTGGCCTTCAGTCAAAGTTTAGTTTGGTTTTTCTTACTTGCAAATGACATTATCCCAGATTTTATTTGAATTCTTATAGGTAAAAGAATAAGAGAATAAAAAAGCAAATAGGCAGACATTATGGAAAAGTTTTCGGGTGATGCCATCTGAATGAACAGTTCCCTTCAGCTGTCTTCAGAAGGAAATGCCTTTTCTTTGGAGCCCTTCAGAACACTGCTATGCTCATACATAAACATCCAATCCATCTCCCTTCCTCTACTTCGTGCTTTATGCTAGTCCAGAATGTTATTCACAAATATCTGAGTGAGCAAGATTATGAAATGTGTTCATAAAGATGAATGATTATTCCTAAGCCTGTCTTTGTCACATTGTAATGCTTCACAAAGCACCTTTCCCTCAGCTATGAGTCATGTTAATTGATCCCAGCCACACAGTATCTGTATCCTGAGTGACTTCACAATACCCTCTATCTCAGGAGAAGCCAATCAGGGTATGGCTTTGTTAGTAATAAAAACTACTAAGGAACCATTTGTGGGTGATAAGAACAATGCAAGGTCTAAAGAGAGATAATAAGAGAAATAATAAGCATCTTCTTCACTTCTCAGAAATGAACAATCCCAGACTCCCCGAAGCAACACTTAACCTCTCATATTAAACAGTAATGGACAAATGTTAAAAATGTTGATGTCAGCTTGTAGAAGCCATTGACATCCAAATGCCATTTAAAAGTTAAGTTTCCCAAAGTGTTCTTTGTCATGTTTTCTTCTCCTGTATTCTTTTCCTACTAGCACAGTGCCTTAAGCTCCAGAAGACCACAATTTTGCTTTTCTGTTAATGATTTCTTTACTGATTCAGTCCAGAATGTGAGCTAGAAAAAAAAAAAGGGAGTGTGTCATAAATAGTCTTTTATGTCCAGTGATTTTTCTACTGTTGCTACCGGAAGTATTTCTCATTGCTGAGCTGTGCAGAGCTTTAGAAATTGGTATTCAGTAAGCTGATCCTGAGACTCCAACATACACTAGAGCAGGAACCTCACACGTTGTTCCTTCACCTCCATTTCCTTAGGGACACCCCCCAGTCCTCTGTGACACAGCAACCCCAAGTTACACAGGAAGCTCTTTCCGCTTCTCTCTATAAGGAACTAAATGGACTTCAATGCAGGTTCTTTCAGGAAAATGAGAAAGTGGTCTTGCAAAGAGCATGAGAGGGCTTCGTATCAAGAGATTGTGTTTGCATGGAAAAAATTAATAACTATAATTTACTTGACATTAATCAAGGGGTCTCTTGACCTAAACAGAAGGGGACTTCCCAGATGCAGCTTCTGGTTAGCTAAGGGCTCATAGACAAGGGGAGACAGGAATTACTGATGTCGAATATGCAAGACCAGCTTTATTTTCTTCCATACTTGAAGCAATGTCCTTAATCAGTGGTAGCACTGCCATCACAACCCTTTTCACCAAAGAACCCAGCAATCACTCCCAGTGAATGGGATTCGCACTGGAGGTGAACCGAATTTGGGATAACTGCCCTGATGTTAGGCTTAAGAAAAAAAAGGAGGGCCTGGCACAACAGCCTATTGGCTAAATCCTCACCTTGCAACCATTGAAATCCCATATGGGTGCTGGTTTGTGCCCTGGCCGCTCCATTTCCCAACCAGCTCTCTGCTTGTGCCCTGGGAAGGCAGTAGAAGATGGCCCAAAGCCCATGGGACTCTGCATCCATGTGGGAAACCTGGAAGAAGCTTCTGGCATCAGAGCAAATCAGTTCCAGCCATTGCAGCCACTTGGGGCATGAACTGATGGAGAGAGCATCTGTGTCTGGTTCTCTCTGTTAATCTGACTTTCCAATAAAAATAAATAAATCTGAAAAAATGAATAAAGGCTTCATCCATTTTCCTTTGAGACTTGATTTATTCAAAGGCACTTTGGCAAGGAAAGAAGGTAGATTCAGAGAAAAGCAGACATGATTTAGTTGATATACTAAACACCAAGGCCTTAATTCTGGAAAGAGTTGTCAATTTCTGAGTCCCTACGTGTAACAATGTACCATGACTACAAGCTAACCCACCTGATGATCCTTCACAGTCTGCACTGTTACCCTCCTCACCCTCTTTTTTATTTAAGGGACCAGTTTAATAAGAAGTTGAGTGGTTTTCCTTAAACCAGAAAAGAAGAAGAAAACAGCAGAACCGAGATGTCAACTCTGCTGTCCAAATTTTAAATCCCCAAATCAGCGATGGCTGTAAAATCATGCTATAGTTCAGCAATTGTCTTTTAGTTATACGAAGTAATCAGGGTTTTTCATTTATAGATGTGATATTAAAATGTCCTTTAAAATAATACTTCAAAAACCAAGATTGATTTTTTTCAAAATTAAGAATGTAATAGCTCAGAGAGGTACAAGGAGATGGCAAATGACATTTAATAAAAAGCATTCACTTCCTACTAGTAAGTCAAAGTGAAACAACCAGAAACAAGTGCCAGTTACTGACCCCTCCTGACTCAGATTTAGACGGGATGGGGAAATAGCTTGCTCAGCCTGCTCAACTTCCTCCTCTACACCCTTGGGAAACTTCCTCTAATGTGAATCAAGCACTGCCAGCACTTCAAGAGATGTCTGTTCTCAGTGAGCTCAGATTGCAGTTGGGAAATTGAGAGGTATGCGATCTGCACTTCACTCCCTTGAGGTCTAGATGTGTGCTTTTAATAGTGACAATTAGCTAGCAGATACAATTAAGCCATGCAAATGAGCTAAGAGACAGCTATAGGAGACAGCCAGGAGCCAGTTTCCTCTCTGACAACTACAGTCTTTACTCAGTAACTGCAAGGATGGAATTTTTAAAACTAAAAACATTGTGTATATTCATTATACATGTATGTTTGTATTATATATGCTATACACTACATTTAGACAGTAAGGTTATTATAGTGAATCAAACTAACATAACCATCATCTCTCGCAGTTAACATTTTTTTCCAGTTTGATGAGATTTAAGCTGTTAAGAAATGTGGGCAAAAGAACCAACATTTGAAAGTCTTGATAGAAATCCTGAAATAAAGCAATGCAGAAATGTCTCCATTGCCTCAACAGTAGCTAGTTCCTGGGATGAGCATCGTAGTTCAGTGGATTAAGCTGCTGATTGGGACACTATATTCTGTATCAGTGTCTGGGGTCAAATTTCACCTTTGCTTCTCCAGCATTCCTACTGATGTGCACACCAGCAAACAGCAACCAGTAGGAGTGGTCCAGGAGGAGTTCCTGGCTCATACCTTCCAACCAGCCCAGCTCAGACTGGTGTGGGTATTTAGGATGTGAATTGTCTCCCCACCCCCTTTTTCTTTCTCACCTTCTCCTTCCCTTTCAAATAAATACCATCAATCAACTTGGAAAAAAACCTGACTTTTCACGACTTCCAATGTAGCCATTGACAGCAATGTATATTTCCAAAATGATATCGCAGGATTTGTGAGGCCTGCTTGCTTTCCTTTGGGTTCTTATTTCTATCTATTTTCATTTAATTGGAAAGGCAGAGATGGAGATATACATATATTTTCTATCTGCTACTTCAACTACCCAAAGACCCAGAACAGCCTTTGATAGGGCCAGGCTGAAACCAGGCACTCAGAACTCAGTTTGGGTCTCCCACATGGGCACCAAAGTGTTTGAGCCATTACCTGCTGCCTCCCAGAGTACAACAACAGGAAACTTGATCAGAAGAAAAGAAGCTGGGGCTCAACGCAGCAAGGGATGCAGGCAACCCAAGGGACGTGTTTACTGCCATGTCAAACCACAACCCTTAGTTTTGATTCTTAGAAGAAATTCTACCAACATTAAGCTACCCTTTAGCTGATATCATCCGCTGAGATCTTCACCAAGTGCCACTAATGCAATTTCTGAATTCTAAGTTGCACCACCCCACCATCTCAATATTTTGGAAACTATGCTGTACCTCACCCTTGATTGCATATTCAGTAGGGTCTTTCTTTTACCCTCAGAAGATTAATAGGAATTGAAGTAACTTGTAATTTTGGAAGTATGTCATCAAATTGAAGTTTCTTTATAGGTTATTGACTTACTATCCTTAAAATAATTTATTTTGGGGCCTGGAGCGGTAGCGTAGTGGTTAAAGTCTTCGCCTTGAATGTGCCCGGGATCCCATATGGTCGCCAGTTCTAATCCCAGCAGCCCTGCTTCCCATCCAGCTCCCTGCTTGTGGCCTGGGAAAGCAGTCAAGGACAGCCCAAAGCTTTGGGACCCTGCACCCACGTGGGAGACCTGGAAGAGCTCCTAGATCCTGGCTTCAGATTGGCTCAGCTCCAGCCATTGTGGCCGTTTGGGGAGTGAACCATTGGACAGAAGATCTTCTTCTCTGTCTCTCCTCCTTTCTGTATATTCACCTTTCCAATAAAAATAAATAAATCTTTAAAAAAATAGTAATTGACTTTTTAAAACCATCATTACTAAAGCATTTTATGAAATGCTTTACGAAATGGTTACGAAAACCACATTCAAACAGGAGATAAAACATAAAGTAATTTGTAAATATTAAGAGAATGCTGCTGTATCTCAAAGGTTAGAGTCACCTTACCATCAAGAGACAAAGACTAAAGCCACGAGAACCAGACAATGCACAAATTGGAAATTCTAGTGGCTATTTATCTTTATTTTAAATAATTCCATTTGTTTGAATGTGAGATCACAAGGTAATAATTTTACCCTCTTGCTAACTTCTCATGTAATTCGTAAATCGGTTTTCATAATGATTTATGGGGTAAGCCATTCATCTTCTTGACAGAGCTACCTACAAAGAAACAATTTTTCCACCTCTGAGATGGGATTTCATAAAAGGGATGATTTGCAAATGTTTTGATTTGAATGGCTTAAAGAATATACAAGGATACAACATAAAGATTCAACGTGGGCAAACTAATCCTGTCAACAGGTAAAACAGCAGCTACTTTTGTTGAGAAGGAAAGAGAGAGAGATCCAGAAGGGGCTAGAGGTTCCCGCCTAGACAAAAGGAGGCTGACATATTGATCCAAATGGTGATGACACAGGTGTGTCCACTTTGTAATATTTCACTGGGCTATGCACCGATGTAATGTTCCATGTCCTCTATGGGTGCTACACTCCTTACTTTAAGAATAAAATTTAAAAATAGATTCAACAGATATAAGGCTTCATATAACATATTATTTATTGACCTAAAAAGTGGGAATCCACTTTTATCTTTTCTCTGCCTTTATCAAAATAGAAACTATTTCTACATAAATGACAAAGTATGGTCATTGTCAAAGAATTATGCTAGATGTGATCATCAGAAATACTGACCGTAGGTGGTAAGGCTATTATCTATGAATGTGAAAAGGTTCCTATGACACTAAAGCATCACCTTCCTAGCTCCCATCGCTGCTCTTGAAACTGTGCAGTTCAGAAAACATTCACAGCTCGGAATGGATTCTTCAGATTCTGACTGGGTAGTTGGGGAATAGGGATGCTGGAATCCTCTCTGGTGACCCAAGGTCAGTGAGTTTACTGTCCTCTCCTCATTGCCTAGAACAGAGGAGGAGTCGAGCTTAGGCAGGTGGGATGAAGAGGGAATAAAACAGAGATTAAAGGAACCAATGAAAGCATTTGTTTGAAATACCAGCAACCAGCAACACACACACGGACATTAAATTGACTCAATATGCTAATTTGCATGTTCCATCATTGACTTTAGGTGGTGCTAAAGACGATAAGAAACAAAAATGTATAGGCTCTGATACTTCCTCCCATGTCCAGAGTAGGTAGATTGTTGTCAGTGCATGAAGGCTAGAATTGTTCCAGTGGTGGCAGGAATAATGCATTCTCTGCCAAACTATCCATGTACCACTCCCTGGACTTTATGAGTGTTACTTTATTTGGAAAAAGGACTTTTACACATATAAATAAGCTGAAAAATATTGAGGTGAGTCCATACTGGTCCCCCTAGGTTAGTCTTAACATCAAGGACCAGTGTCCTAAAATCAGGCATTAGAGAAAAAGCAATGGGGGATTTGGGAAGCAGAGAAAGTAAGGCCTCAAACCAGTGAAGCCAGCGACTGCTGACACCAGCAGAAGCCAGAAAAAGTAAAGAAAGGTTCTCCCCTGGAGCCCCCAGGCAGAGTGTAGTCCTCAACACCCTTGTCTGGGTTGCTGGCCTCCAGAAGTGTGAGTGGATGGGTTACCCTTGTTGGAAGCCACCCAGTTTGTGGTATTGCTTACAGCAGCCAAAGAATCTGAGGAAAACAAAAACGCATTTCTCTTTAGCAACACTGCTCAGCAAGAAGCAGATGATTCCCTCCTGCTTGGGAAAAAACTGTACTTTGGTCAATTCAAGACATTTATCGTGCCTGCTGCGAGGTGTGCAGCACTTTATTGGCCTGAAGGAACTCAAGGGAAGAGAGATCGTGGCAGACGGGGAAAAAAAAATCATCGTCCCAGCTTCCTGAGTTAATACCTGACACAGAGGGCTTTAGTACACACTTGAAGTTTTCTAAACTTCAAATGCCATTAAATGAGTCAACATACAACGTGATGGGCCCAAACTTCATAGTTAGAAGCAAGAAAATAACTTGCTTCTAACTTCTTCAATGAGCCTGATTGTGACTGACGGTCCGGGCAGTGCACTGCCTAGTGCTCCAGTTGCTGGCCTGCTGTACTCTTATGGGTGGACTTTGGAGATTTGGGGAATGAACAGATAATTCTGAAAAGATACAGTGTTACTTTAGCCTGTGCAAAATCCTTCTATGCATTATGGAAATACATGAGAATTTAATAATCAAAGAAATAATCAAGTAAGGATGAGGCTGATACATCAAGCTGAGCATTTGAATCCTTTTTATGTCAAGAAACTTGACAAGAAAATTCCAATAAATACCGTTCTTTGAAGTTAGGTTCTGAAAACTGGCTTATGCATAATGAGAATTTTGTATATAATTTCTATTGTACTCCTTTCTGCTCTTAGATTAATAAAGGGATTTCTCTCTAATATTTTGATTTTTATTCCTTTTACTTCACCATTTTATTATTTATTTGTTTGTTTACTTTTATTATCATTAGTAGCATTATTTCACTTTTTTATTCACCCTCACGCCAATCAAAGCATGACTTGAATCACAGCGCTGAAGAGTAAATTATCTCACTTTTTGGATAGGTTAGGTCTTCAATTTCAGTGAACCCACAACTAAGTTATCAGACATTACAAGTTGAGAAAAAAGCCCAAAAGATATGCAACAAGCTTATGGTTTTGCTCATTACTTTTCTGTATAAGGTAAAATTGTTATGAGAGGCCATAGTGCCCTTTGACTGTGAGCATTTGTGGGTTTCCCATCAAATAGCATGAGTGCAGTAGCACTGATGCGGCAAAACAAGACTGATTGTGTTTTTGCATGTGTGATGATGAATTTATTGTCAGCTTGACTAGCTGTGGGTACCCAGATTTACCATTACTTTGGCTATGTTGGTGAGGGGAATTCCCATGAGATGTGCATTTGAATTGGTGGTCTCAATAGAACGGAGTGCTCTCCCAGAGTAGATGACATATTATCTAGTATGTCAAGAACCAGAATAAAACGTGTCAGGAGCCTGGCGCAGTAGCCTAATGGTTAGAACCTCTCCTGGCATCCACCAGGATCCCATATGAGTGCCAGTTACACATTAGTATGGTTCGTGCCCCCGCTGCCCCACTTCCCATCCATCTCTGTCTCTCCTCCTCTCTGTAGATCTTTCTGGTAAAAAATAAATAAATAAACAAATCCTAAAAAGAGAGAGAGAAATTAACAGCAGATGTCAGGGGAAAAGAGGAACTCGTTCTTTCCTGCGTCCTCTATGCCAGCTAGAGCCCCAACATCTTCTCTGATCCCCAGACCTTTCATCCAAATCTGAATGATATCACCAGTTTTCCTGGGTCTCTTCCTATCAGGTAGCAGAACGGGTCATCTTAGGCTAATCACTGTATGAGCCAGTTCTCTACCTACCTGTCTTTGTGCTAATTCCTTTTCTCTGGAAAGCCCTGATTAACACAGCATGTGTCTAACAGGTAAATCATTTTTCATTAACTGTTATATTTTTGTAGTATAGCTCATTGTCTTCTGAAAGTATAAAGACATTTTACTTAGTAACCCACACACCAGGATTCAAAATTCTGTCCCAACTAACACTAGGTCCTATGCCAATCACTTCCGTTTTCTAGGGTTTGGTTTGCTCGGGGTTTGACAAGGTTGGTAAAACCCACTTACATGGAATTGAACAGACAGCCAAGGTGCAGGTGAAATACCTAGCAGTGCCAGGCATATCGCAGATAGGACTGGGCTTTATAAGAACTCTTCATTTCATGAAGCTCAGCTAAAGGTTGAGAATTAATTTAAGGTATCTACTGATTTGGTTTGTACGGGTGTTGCGTCTGTTGAACTGTTTCTTCTTGCTGATTTGATCAAGTGTTTCTCCGCACTAACCAGATTAATCTACTATTGACTTGAGTATTAATGTAGTAACAGCAATTTACAGTTAAAGGTAATCCATATTTATAGGTTACCACTGGGTAACTATATGGAGGAAATAATGAAATTTGACTTACACTACATGCTACACATTAGGATGAAGCCCAAATGGCTCAAAGATTTTAAGCTAATCATAACTACAAAAAAAATCAAGAATTTTTATAACCTTGGTATAGGCAGGGCTTTTTCAATTATGACTCATAATACAGATGCTGTAACACAAAACCAAGCACTACAACTACATAGAAAGAATACTTTTTAAAAAGTCTTTAAGTGAATAAAATCAAAATGCTGAATACTGGGAAATACTTGCTATTCCTTCAACAAACAAAAGATTAATCTGTAGCATGCAGTGAATTGCTGAGCCACGAAGAACAATGATCTCCTTAATTCCAGGAAGTCTCCTGGAGAAGAGTGAAGTGTATTAAGCCCTCAAAGCCACACAGATGAGACTGGCAGTTCTGACATAGCAAGAGGGTTTCTATGTGATTCCTGGTAGCAGTGACAGGAGATGCAGCTCAGATGACTGGAAGTTAAACCACATGCCTTGTAAGGGACAAGTCAATACCTCGTGTCTTTTTTTTTTTTCTTTTTTAGTATATGAACAAAGAATTAAGGGAGTAAGTTTACCAATGCAGACAATTACTGAAAGACAGAAGGTGAAGAAAATGTTCCCTAATGTCTTTGTCACAGCCATCCCCAATACCTAAAAGTGCTCTAAAATGACAGTACCTTAAGTGACCTGGGTATCTCCAAGTCTGTGCAGGAGCTCATCTTGAAAAGTGGCCGGAGGTCAGCAACAACAGTCTCCCCCTGACCCACACCCTGGCAGTTGAAGACCACCTGGAGAGGCTGGCATCATTTTCCTGGAAGACCTCACGCAGGATTTAGGCCTTCTTGAGGCGGTATTTCCAGATTTCATGATTCTTGGACCTTTACCAATCATCATTGGCTGGTCAGGTCACCAAGAAGGAAGTGAACTTGCTGGAGGTGATGAGTTCTACCTGGTTGTTGGGGTGAATGTATAGTCAGCTCACCCACCAGCTAAACTTGAGCCAAAATATGTGCAACACAGTTAAATTGCCTCAATATCTTCAGTGAAGACTGTGGGTTCCGTGCTTTATTTTCAGGAACTGGAAGGCAAGGATCAAGGGAAAGTCAGTAGATTATGGTCTTGGCAGGCATCTCCAGATGCTTAATCTCTGATTAGGGCCCAGGTCCAAGGAAAGGTTCCATCATTTCCAATCCTGACTACCTGTGCCTCTGAAGTCAGCTCATACTATGGGAAAAGGAGTCCTCCTTTGTCACATCTTGTACTCTAGTTTAACATTTGTGGATGGCAAACTCAAGCAGATGCCTGCAGCAGTGAACCAAGCCCAGGGGCATTCCTGAACCTGGAGCTTCCCAGAGTCTTGTTTTGAACAGATCTGAAGTAGTACTAACAAAAAGAGCACAAAAAGCAAATGCTCCATTGCCTCAGCCAAGCTCTTCGTTGTCAGCTTTGTGAGCTTCCAGACTAGGCTGGCTTGTACAACCTGCAACTGGCTTATATCAAGCTCAGGATTTGACAAAGCAAGGGCCCCTTCACAAAATATCCATATGACTGAAACTTTTTCTTGCGATTTTAGGCATACATAAAACCCTTCTTTTTGAGGATCTGTGTTCCTTACATGAAGAAGTGTTACTATTAACAAGATGAATCATCTAGACCCTGAACTTGTTAGTTTCTTCTGCTGCCAAACTCTATCACTACGTCACTTTTCCCCTTCAAGCCTATTAGGCATTTCCTAGCAAGAGCAGACTAACAGATCATGTTACTTCCGGTACCACCTAGAACTCTGGAAGTGTCCAACATTTTCCCCTGGGGTTTCTGAGTAGAATTTCCCAGCACAGTAACCTAGTGGCTCAAGTCCTCACCTTACAAACACTGGGATACCATATGGGCTTCAGTTTGTCTCCCAGCTGCCCCATTTCCCATTCAACTCTTTGCTTGTGGCCTGGGAAAGCAGAAGAGGATGGCCCAAAGCCTTAAGACCCTGCACTGCACAGGAGAGCCAGAGAAGCTCCTGGCTTCTAACTTTGGATCAGCTCAGCTCCAGCCATGATAGCCACTTAACCACTTGCAGCGGATGGAAGATCTTCCTTTCTATCTCCTTCTCTGTCTGTAGATCTGACATTCCAATAAAAATAAATTAATTAATTAAAATCTTTGTGACATTCAGCAAATGGAGTTTCCCCAACACAGTTTTGTAAAAAAAAAAAAAAGTATGTGATAGTGTGTATTTGTAATATAAGTTAATCTTTCACAGTGCTTTTAATTTTTAGAATCAGAATTTTGGCCATAAATTTTATGCACAAATATGGTTAAAAACACTGACTTGTCTCCAGTAGGCCATTAATGTGACTGTAGAAGTTGTAACAGTAGGTTCTTAATTTTTAATTGATTTATTTCATTTGAAAGGGAGCATATTAGAGAAAGACAGACACTAAAATCTTCCTTCACTGGTCACTCCCCAGATGGCCACAGAGGACAGGTCTGAGACAGGAATCACATCCAGAGGTCCCTCATGGGTGGCAGGGTCCCAGAAACTTAGGCCATCTCCTGCTGCTTTCCCAGGAACATCAGCATGGAGCTGGATCAGGAGTGGAACAGTCAAAACTCAAACCAACATTTCAGCCAGGTTCCTGATGAAGCACCATGCCAGTCCTAAATGGGTTGTTTCATGTATAGCTATTGTCATTAACAACAGGGAATCTCTGAGCACAGAAAGTAAGCCATATTCCGGAAGGGTATTAGATGTGCTTATGATGAAAGAGTGAAGATCTGTAGTCGTAGGTCTATAAATGCATGGTAAGAAATTAGAACAAACTGCAGATGAGCCATTGACACATGAACTCTACTTAGGCATATTAGAAAAATACTTGGACTCCAAGCCTTCAAATAGCCAAATTAGAGTCAGTGCTTACCTGTCGTACACCCAGAGCTCCCAGGACACTGCCTACTTTGAGTGCATTTTTAACTTTTTAAAAAAATGTATGTATTTAGAAAGTAGAGTGATAGAGAGCCAGAGAGAGAGAGAGAATTTCAGTCTTCCAGTTCACTCCCCCAGTGGCCACAACTTCCAGGCCTGGGCCAAGCCAAAGAAGAGATCCAGGGACTCCATCCAGGTGTCCTGTGTGGGTGACAGGAATCCAAGTACATCTGTTGCTACTGCCCCAAGCATGCTAGCAGAAAGCTGGGACAGAAGTAGAGCAGCAGCAACTTCAACCAGTGTTCTAACATAGGATGTTGGCATTGCGAGTCATAGCTTCATACAAGAGCTGCTGTGTTAGCATTGTGTTGGTTCTTAGACGTGGAATGCAGTGGTTCTCCCAGGTTTAGTGGTATCCATATTTGATTGCCTGAGCTGTGTTTGACAACTGCTGGCCCAAACTTACTCACAGGCCACACCGTACCTGTTTCCAAAGTTGGGGAACTGAGACTGACCTTTAGAGGAGGGGCAAGTTAAGGGTATACTTATCTTTACAAAATACTTTGTTTTCAGTATGGTCTCTGGAAAGGAAGGGTCTTTCAAAATTGCTTTAGCTTGAATGAATAAATTTATAAAATTAAAGCCTATTTTTGAAAATTGGAGTCTCATGCAAATGTATGCCAATATCTTCCAAAGTCAGGTGATTTTCAGAGACATGTTTATTTGACAGAGAAAATTTTAGGATGTTCACATTTAAAGATTTCCTATAAACAAAAGTTTGACATAAATCTACCCTAAAACCACAGCTCTATTATTTATACATTTTCAATATAAGATATTGATAAGCTTAGCTGTAAAAAATAGTTAAGCTAAAAAAGTGATGAACGCTGCAAAATTACATTTTCCTGTCCATCTTTGGTCCTTCCTTAAAACAAGCATAATGCAGAAGTAAGAGTTGGATTGACACTACCCCTTAAAAAAATCTCACTTCTTTATTTCATCCCTTCCAATTTTAAATTGAATATCATCTCTAGAAACTTTCCCTTTGATGGGTTTCACAGACATTTTCTCTGCATGGGCTGGCCAGGAGCAGAAGAGGAATTGTAAATTTCTGTTCCTTTCCTCAGCTTGCAAAGCAGTTTCACTTTTTAAATGCTCTGTGGGGCTAAGGAAGCAAAAAGCATGAAGAGGAGCATTCACTGCAGGGACTCATTAGCTCGTGACCCAGGACCAGAACATCGAATACCTGAATGGCCTCTTTGGCACAGACAGCCCGCCCTTGAATGCCTCCCTTGACAGGTACCCACTACACTGTCATCCTGCTGCAGCTCTGCCTGTCAGAAGTGTTTATCTTGCAATGGAAATTTTGCTATCTTCAACACACTGGCTCTTCTGCCACCTTACTAACCTGCAGACAAGATGCAATCAGCTTGCAAAAGTTAAACCTGAGGTTTCAGAAGAATCCCCCTGTTTTGGGGGGTCAAAGGAGCAGATAATGGTTTTCTATTGTTATTGGTTTTTAAACAAGCTATTGTCAATTTTGCATCTAAAAGTATTACTTATGTAGCGATGTTTTTGTTAATTGCCAAATATTATTTTTATAGTATTTTATGTTAAACGTATTTTAATCATCTCATGATATAATGCACTTGAAAAATAACATTTTTAGAAGTGTATCTTAAACATATACTATGTTAACAGTGTCACAATTATCATTTAAGGCCAAACTCGGCAGTATTCAGCAGCTTTCATTTTAATAGGACGAAGGTGCTCAAAGAAACAAAATTTAGTGATGGTAAGCAGCAACAGACCTGCTTGTCTTCTAGTGGAAATATGGCCACATTTTCCTGGAGAATAAGAAGGATCCTGAATAAAGTTCTGTCTCTTAAGTTAGCGCAACCCCAAGCAAGTTTTATGGCTCTGCAAGGAAAAAATTAGCCTACTCATTTGGGGATTTAGTGGTGTTTGGAATGCAGAAGTGACAATGAGGCTGGAAATAGATTGGCTTTGGGGCTTGTTCTGCTTTATAAATAATAATGAACCTTTTCCAACATGTAGTAATGTAAAATGAAAAAAAAAAAAACCTGTCCCTAGAGTGCAGAATTACCTCATAACTCAGTCTGCATTTCTCCACTCCACACATATTTTTTGTGAATTCTGCTTAGCAAAAGCTGCTGTATGATAATTAATTTTAACAAGCACTTGGCAAATAGGATTGGACATTGTACAAGCTGCCCAAGAATTTACAACTTTTTTTCGTAATGACATTATTTAGTCATTCAAAATTACCTGACTACACCTCTACTATGTTCTTTTCTCTCTCTCTCTCTCTTCTTTGGGACTTTTCAAAAAAAATTCTATTTGAATACACAGCTAGTTTGCAAAGACTTGAGAACTGCATAAAATAATTGGATCTTGCTATTAATAAGCTAGAGTGTGTTAGGTGTTTACCAGCCATCCGATGGCTCAATTGCTTTTCTTTGCTTTTTTCTCCTGAGTTCAAAAAGAAAATGAGCAAATCTCCTGAATTATAATATATAGTTTATTAGTGAAAAGAGAGCTTGGAAGGTAGATCCATATGTTATTTTCCATGCAATAGCATCATTGCTCTCTTAAGATGCCTTGTTAAAAGCATGTGGTAGTCTTGAGATGTGATCAATAGTGTTCAAACACTGTTTCTCTTACATCCATGCACATGAAATATGGACAGTGAGTCATTTGTTAGTAAGAAAATAAATGTTGAGAAAATGAATGCTATGATTTTAAAGTAGTTATTTAAATTTCATCTATCCATTTAGCTTATTACACAATTCTAAATTATTTATGTCTGCCTGTATATCTATAGTTGATGTGAAATTTTCAAAAATTTGAAATAAGGCAAAATAGCCATTCTGTAATTTCCCCAGGCAAGTTGTTTTAGATGCATATTTCTTTACATATCTTGAAGTGAAGAGCATGGTAATTCATTATTTGTTATGATTTTTTAAAAAGAGACTTACTATCTGAGACTTAGTTCCTTGCCCTCACAGAATGACAATTAATTTTCATAATAATAGCTTATTAAATTCCATTACTTCTATAAAGGCAATACTTCATCATTTTCTGTAATCTAATTTTAAACTGATGAAAAAAGCTGTGGGTTCAACTGTAGTTGAAAAATATATGCCTGAATTTGTTGTCATTTTTGCTTAGCAGTACCTGAAACATCTATTCTACTCCAGAAATCTTGTTAATTAAATGGCCTGTTGTTTTGTTACCTGAAAAAGTAATAATGCTCAAATAAAACTTTTCCTTATTAATGTCAGTTGCTCATACGCCTCATGAACAGCTTAGTAAAATTCTGCAAAGAAATCAATCTAAAGCTAATTACAGTGAGTTTGTTAGCTGGTTTTTGTTTGCATTGCATTGCAGCATTTACTAGAGGCGCTAAGAAGGATAATCACTGCTGTTCAACGCAATGGGCAGAGGAAAGGGAATCAGACGAGGTCCTGCCCTCAGATCGCTTCCAGTCTAGGAAGGAGATGGATTTATGTAAGCTTCCGGCTGGGATAAAACAGTCTCACATGTTTGCTAGCCACAAAGATGTCTATCATTTGCAAATCTATTCCAACCTACAGGTGTGACCTTCAAGAAGCTCCTGCTGCCTGTCTCCTCGCTCTCCTTATCTGTAAACCAGAGGCCAGGAGTAGATTTATTCAACAAATGCCAACTGAATATCCAGCATGTGACGTTAGTGGCAATTGTCATGGGGCTCATATCTATGTAGGCATTTTAGCTGGTCCATTTTATTTAATCCCTATTATGATCCCAATTTCAAGAGGATAAAATTGAGGTGCAAAGATGTGAATTAACTCCCTCCAGGATTTCATTGTGCTTGGGCCAGAATACCAACTTAGACTGACCTGACTCTAAAATGCATACATTTAAACTGCATATTGTGTCCCCCTGACAGAATCTGGCAGTTTCTCTCAGCTCTAACAGTACTAGAAGGCCATTATCTGTCCTAACAATGTAAAATATAAAAACAACAGGGTTTTTTGGTTTTTTTCTTGTTTGTTTGTTTGTTTTTGGAATGCTTGCAGAGGTTAAGACTACAACAATGGAATGAGTCATTAATACCAACCAGGAAAATCAGGGGAGATTTCTTCAGAGAGGGCAGTAACATGGCTGCACTTAGTGAGATTTAGTTACATAACACAGGGAAATGAAGACATTGCTGGCTAAGCAAATTACATGAGTGGGCACAAAGCAGTAGATCCTCGTGCACTCTGCAGAAGCAAAGAGGAAGCTCGGTAAAAGCGAAGTCTTGAAAGCCAGCTGGACCCAGAGTGTGTCAAGATTTCAGAGCCATGCCCGAGAGCCCTAGGCGTGACAGGAAACAAGAAGCTGCTGAAAACTGAGGACAGTAAGGGTGATGTTATTTGTAACTTTTTGACTTGGGGCTTATTTTACTTCTGGTTGTTTCAGAGTTTTGTTTTTGTCTGTTTTTTTAAGGTTTATTTACTTGAAAGCAGAATTACAGAGAGAGGGGAAAAAGCAGAGAAGAGAGTAAGAGATCTTGCATTCGCTGCTTACTGCCCAAACGGTTGCAACCATCGAGGTGTGCCAGGCTTCTTCCAGGTCTCCCATGGGTGCTCAGGGATCCAAGCACTTGACCCATCCTCTGCTGCTGCTGCTGCACATTACAGGGAGCTGGATTAGGGGCAGAGTACCCAGGACTCAAACCAGAGTCCATATGGAATGCCGGTACTGTCGGTGGCAGGTTAACTTGTTGTGTCACAGTATCAGCCTAAATTGTTTATTTTTGCTTCTTAATTTGTAATAAATAAGAATATTTATTATGGTTACAAAACAAACTAAACATATAAAATTATCTTTGCTAAACATCACAAACAACTAGAAAATGTCATTTTTAGAAGAAATTATTTTTGGGCCTGGCGCGATAGCATAGTGGTTGAAGTCCTCATTTTGCATGTCCCGGGATTCCATATGGTTGCCAGTTCTAATCCTGGAGGCCCCACTTCCCATCCAGCTCCCTGCCTGTGGCCTGGCAAAGCAGTTGAGGACGGCCCAAGGACTTGGGACCCTACACCCGCGTGGGAGACCTTGAAAGAGTGGCCCCTGGCTCCTGGCTTCAGACTGGCTCAACTCCAGCCGTTGCAGCTGCTTGGGGAGTGAACCATCAAATGGAAGATCTTTCTCTCTCTCACTCTCCTCTCTGTATATCTGCCTTTCCAATAAAACTAAATAAATCTTTTTAAAAAAAAAAGAAGAAACAATTTTCAGTAATAGTACAATTAAAAAACAACTTGGGGAAAATATCACAAAAGACATGAAATGCCTTTCCAAAGAAAATTGTGAAATATAATTAAGGTTGATAAGAGTTATGATTAGAAGTATGTATCATGGACAATCATGATAAGAAGCACCTAGATCTAAAGATTCAATAAAATCTCATGAAGGCTAATGTGGAAATTTATAGGCCACCATTACTTAAATCATCGTGAGAGAAAAGGACCAATATTGCCAAGATACTTTTTTTTTTAAAGATTTATTTATTTTTATTGGAAAGGCAGATATACAGAGAGGAGAGACAGAGAGGAAGAGCTTCCATCTGATGATTCACTCCCCAAGTGAGCACAACGGTCGATGCTATGCTGATCCGAAGCCAGGAGCCTCTTCCGGGTCTCTCACACGGGTGCAGGGTCCCAAAGCTTTGAGCCATCCTGGACTGCTTTCCCAGGCCACAGGCAGGGAGCTGGATGGGAAGAGGGGCCGCCGGGATTAGAACCGGCGCCCATATGGGATCCCGGGCGTGCAAGGCGAGGACCTCAACCACTGCGCCACCGCACTGGGCCCAACCAAGATACTTTTATATAACAACAGGAAAGATTGCAAAACCAAACAGGTGTCAAAACATAAAACAAAGTAACCACAGAGTGTCTCAAAGACATTAGCTGTGGCTTTATGACTTTTCGTTGGGTTAAGGAAGCAGTAGGATGAAGTCCAGATGAGAATAAAAGAGATGCAAGGCCCTCAATGTTGTCTCACTTTAAATCAGACCTCGGTCATAAAAAGAATGACCCTGGCTCTTAAATAAAGGAAACAATATTGTCAAAAGAAACATTAGAGGGGCCTGGCATAGGAATAATACTTCTGAGAAGTTGGAGTGAAGATTCCAGCAGCCCTTTGGCATTTGCTACTCACCTAGTACATATCAAAACAAAGGAATCGTGAATGGAATTGTTAATCGATAGTACTGGGTTTGTCTTAAATAGCTTGCAAGAAAGTTAGGAAGCAGTTATTTTGTACTGCACAAGAAACAACTTAAAAATGTACAAATATAAATATAAATGCAGGACATGCAGAGACTGGCACATGGAAGAATAACCAAGCCGGATGTGTTAGTGAGACACTATCAGGTGGATTTAAGTAGAATGTGGTGAGAGAGGGCCTGTCGCTAGCTCGGTGGCTCATCTGCTATTTTTCTGCATGACTCAGGCACACAGTGGGGCCAAGTCAAAACCATTGGTGTGCGCTGTGCGTTGCATCTAGTTCAACCCAAAGCACGATACACTATAACTTGAAATTCTAAGCTAGTGATCCAAGACTTATGAACATGATGCTTGTATTACTTTTGTTTGTTTTTTAAAAGATTTATTTATTTGAAGCATGGAGAGGAATCCTCTGCTTTACTCCTCAAATGGCCACAACAGCCAAGGACTGGGCATGGACAAAGTAGGCAGCCCATCCAGTGTTGTTTGGGACCATTTGGACCATTTTCCACTGCTGCTTTCCCAGGTTTCATTAGCAGGAAGTTGGATTCAGACGCAGAACAACTGGGACTCAAACAGGCCCTGTCTTGCTATTTGTTGTTCTCTTTCTTGTGTTTCTTATGACGCTGAGCAAGGAATTCTTCCCCAGGAACTCCTCATAACTGTTGGCTTGCAGGAGCAAAGCACCAACACAGAAGGAATGGTGGCTGATAGCCAGTCAAGGATTGATTCTTTCCACTGGAGAGCTTGTTGGCATATTCATAGTTGAGAGTCATGGGAGGAGCTAAACAGAAGTGTGTACATTGGATCCTAGTGGCATCCTCTTTCAGAGGCATTGCCCATGTCGTGCACCTCTGGAGCTGGAGTAGGGTTGCCTCCAGACCCAGACCTGCTAGAGCTTGTTAAAGCATTTATGTCACACTGGCTTACAGATTGAACTTTATTTTGTTTGGGAACCAAGATCTCACCTGGAAGTAAATAATTCAGTTCGGTTTTGGTTCATTCCTAAACAACCCAAAAGGTAATATTCCATCAGTACACGTTGATAAGCCCGCACTGACTAAGGCACCCTCATAAACTTTCACTGCCTAAAAGAAATTAAAAGCCCTGTAGCTTAAATGGCAATCTTCCTCATCCATGTCCGACATCAGACCGTTCACATGCCACTCTCAGTTAAGTCCAATTTGCTGTAATCTTGGTAAATGGGAGCTAATCAGTGAGCCTGAGATCCAGCTCAGAGGCAGCAGAGATTAAATTTCTGAAAAGCCATAACAGAGGAGGCTGGGTAAAAGGCCTCGTGATAACACCTGGCATCTATACTATAGTAGATGGCTCTCACGGTTCGGATAGGACATTTACTGGAATTATAAACACGTATGTAATTGGAAAAGCCTATAAGTGAGCTGTTATTTCTTCTGATACCCCTGCATGGTTATTAATATTGATACTGGAGCCCCTGTTTCTTTGACATAATTTCCTTAGAAATAAATTTAAAAGATTTATTTATTTATTTTTATTATAAAAGCAGATACAAAGAGAGAAAGAAAGACAGAAAGCTCTTCTGTCTATTGGCTCACTCCCCAAGTGACCACATTGGCCAGAGCTCTGCTAATCTGAAGCCGGGTTTGAGGTGCTTCTTCCGGGTCTGCCATGCAGGTTCAGGGTCCCAAGGCTTTGGGCTGTTGTCTTCTGCTTTTCCAGGCCACAAGCACAGAGCTGGGTAGGAAGTGGAACAGCTGGGATTTGGACTGGCTCCTGTATGAAATGCCAGTTTGTGCAATGTGAGGCTTCAGCCATTGAGCCACCTCACCAGGCCCGACCGTAAAACTATAGAGTTCTATATGGAGGCACATTAATTACATGTGAACAATTCAAAACTTTATATTTAGGATCCTTAAAAGATTTCATTTATTTTCACTTATTTGAAAGGTGGAGTAACAGGGATCTTTTATGTGCTGATTAACTGCCCCAAATGGCCGCAATGGCTGGAGCTGAGCCAATCTGAAGCCAGGAGCCAGGAGCCATTCTTTCAAGATCTCCCACACAGGTGCAGGGTTCCAAGGCTTTGGGCTATCCATCACTGTTTTCCCTGGTCACAAGCAGGGTGCTGGATGGGAAGTGAAGCAGCTGGGACACAAACCAGCGCCCATATAGAATGCCAGTACTTGCCAGCAGATCATTAGCCAATTGATTTATTGTGCTGGGCCCAATTTTTCCCTCTTTTTTTTTTTAAAGATTTATTTTATTTTCATTATAAAGTCAGAGGCGGAGAGACAGAGAGGAAGATCTTCCATCTGATAATTCACTCCCCAAGTGAGCGCACCAGCTGATGCTGCATGGATCTGAAACCAGGAGCCAGGAACTTCCTTCAAGTCTCCCACACGGGTGCAGGGTCCCAAGTCCTTGTGCCGTCCTCAACTGCTTTCCCAGGCCATAGGCAGGGAGCTAGTTGGGAAGTGGGGCTGCTGGGATTAGAACCGGTGGCTATATGGGATCCAGGTGCATTCAAGACAAGGACTTTAGCCACTAGTACACGGCACTGGGCCCCAATTTTTCCCTCTTTTCAAGATTTATTTATTTATTTGAAAGGCATAATGATAGAAAGGAGGGCTACTGAGAGATCTTCTGCTCCTTGGTTCCCTTCCCATATGCTTCCACTATGGGATGCAGGTGTCCCAAGCTGAGATTTAACTTGCTGTATCAAAGAATTTGCTTGAAGGATTCTTGCTTGAGCATGTGTTTCCTTGGCAAGACCTATTTCCTCTTAGATGGTTATAGTTTTGGGGGAGATTTTTGTTTGGGCAGGTTTGCTAGAGTTTTAAGGGGCTGGGATTGAAACCTTCACAAGCCATTCTTTGGTATTAATATGGATCACATTTATATATTGTTGTCAAATTTTCTTTGATTAACTGAAAAAGAGAGGTATGCGAGAATACTTGTCATCCTATTCTATTCCTTCAGAAAACTAAATATTATGAACCACTTGATAAGTTACAATGACTGTTTCTGTCAAGATTTATTTTTCCAGTTTAATGAAAGACTACAAGCTACTATACCATGATCCAATAGCTAAATAATTAATTAGATGGGGAGATCACATTCATTGGCCAGAAATCATCATACATCCAGAACCACTATTTTTTTAAAGATTTATTTATTTTTATTGGAAAGTCAGATATATAGAGAAAGTAGATACAGAGAAGAAGATCTTCCTTCCATTGATTCACTCCCCAAGTTGCCACAATGGCTGGAGCTGCATTGATCCGAAGCCAGAAGTCAGGATCTTCCTCGGGTCTCCCACATGGGTGCAGAGCCCCAAGGCTTTGGACTGTCCTCAACTGATTTCCTAAGCCACAGACAGGGAGCTGGATGGGAAGCAGGGCTGCTGGGATTAGAACCGGTGTCCATATGGGATCCTGGCACATGCAAGGTGAAGACTTTAGCTGCTGAACTACCACACCAGGCCCGGAGACAATATTTTTTTTTAATCATTTTATTTATTCAAAAGGCAGAGTTAATAGAGATAGAAAAAAAAAGAGGGAATGGGAAAGAGAGAGGAATCTTCCATCCACTAGCTCATTTCCCACATGGCTATAATAAACAGGGCTAGGCCAAGCTTAAGCTAAGAGACAGGGGCTTCATCCATTTGTCCCATGTGGGTACAGGGCTCCATGAACTTAGGTCATCTTGCACTGCTTTCTCAGGCCACCACCAGCGAGCTGGACTGGAAGTGGAGCAAGTATCCAGCATGTAACACAGAGGTAACTATAGTACTTAAGTTGCGAGAGCTCTTTACTTATCCATGCTATAAACTGCCACTTTGTACCCTTCGGCCCACAGCTTCCCATTTCCCTGAATCTATCCAACTTGTCTCACTGTGTTGTTTCAGCTCTTTTGCTTTCTTGCATTTGTTTGTATGTCAAATGTAATTCTATTATTTTCATTTATTGGAGTGGTGGAGAGGACTCCCTTCTGCTAGTTCACAGATACCCACAGTGGCCCAACAGGGAGCTAGAAGCGCAGTTCCGGGCTCCCACTGGTGGAAGGAACTCCGCGACCTGAGCCTTTCCAGCCTTCCTCCAGGCCTCCCGTGGCAGGAGGCTGGATTCAAGAGGCAGACAACCGAACACAACACGCTGACATGGGTGTGCTCGTCTTCCCACTGAGGCAAATGTCTGCCCCCCAAAACATGCTTCTTGGTGTACACTGAGAGGAATACCCCAAAGTCAGTATAGGGGTACTTCAGGAAGTTTGTGGAAAACGAGGAAATCCTTGCATGGGGGTGGGGGTCTTCAAGTAGTTCACCAAAAAGCATCTAAATTAAAAAAAAAAAAAACACCTATGTATAGTTTTAAAAAGTCTTTATCCAAATTATCTTTCAATTATATTCTTCCAGGTAGATTTGAAGAAGATTCCCTCATTTCTGCAGAGGACAGAAATAATTTTGTGTGTTTCTTTCTTTTTCCTCTATAAATGAAAAAAAAAAATGTTGTATGGGGCCTGGCCTGGTAGCCTAGTGGCTAAAGTCCTAGCTTTGCATATGCCAGGATCCCATATGGGCACCAATTTATATCCTAACTGTTCCACTTCCCATCCAGCTCCCTGCTTGTGGCTTGGGGAAGGAGTGGAAGATGGCCCAGAGTCTGGGGACCCTGCACCGCCATGGGAGAGCTGAAAGAAGCTCCTGGCTGGCTCCTGGTTTCAGGTTAATGCAGGTCTGATCGTTGCGGCCACTTGAGCAATGAAGCAGGGCACAGAAGATCTTTCTGTCTCTCCTTCTCTCTATAATTCTGACTTTCCAGTTAAAATAAATAACTTTTTAAAAATGATTTTGAGTAATGCAAAATGTTAATTTCAATTGATTTACAGTGAATAAGTGGGTCACACTTGCAGGCCAAAGGGATGGAGATGGCAAAAAAAAAAAAAAAATCATACAGTACATCGAACAGAATGGCAACGTATATTTTCCAAAGGTTATATGTCATTCACCTTGTGCAATTAAGTATGAAAGGCATGCTTGAGAAAATGCTTACATGTTATTAAAAAAAAAAGGCAGTGACTACAAAAAATGGGGATGGGGGGGCGAACCTAATGTAGAAAAAAAAAGAATCCATTTATTCGTCAAGTATTTCTTGAGCTCCCAGCATCTGCCAGGCGTAAGCGTAAGCGTTCACAACCAGCAGGTCTGACTTGGTTCCCACAGAGGACCGCACTGCCCACGGTAATTCACCTCCCAGGGACAGACGGGCAGGGCCTGGCGCAGCCACGTCATCGCAAGCCGAAAACGCCGTGACGTCCGCTACGGTGTCCCGCTAGGAAATGGTAGCGCGGCGGAGGGCGACGTGTTCCGCCCCTGTGAAAGATGGCGCTGGGCGCGTCAGCCGTCCCTGCTGCCAGGTCCTTCTCTCCGGACGCAGGATCTAGGCAGTAGCAAGTGTGCGTCAGGTGCGATGCGTTTTCGTTGTCCCAGCTCTTTGTGCGCTTCGGTGGCTCTCACAGAATCCGCCGAGTACCCGAAGGGAAGCCTGTGAGCCAGTGGCCAGAAGATAGCGAGGCGGGTAGAGCCGCCCGGCGAGGCGCCCTCGGGAGCACTCGGGGTGCGCCGGGGAGTGGGGGCGTGCCGGGGGCGGGGCTGCGGTTGCGGGTTCCTGCACCCGCCGCGGTGGCCGAGGCGCGGGCGGGGACGAGGGGGCGACTGAGGTGCCGGTGGGTAAGGCGGTGGGGTCAGGTTGGCGGGGCGGCGACGGGGGGGCTCTCGTGGGGCTCTCCGTGGGACTGGACGCGTCCCCCCGTTTCTCCCCTCTCCGTTCTCCTGGCCGGAGCCGGGCATCGAGCTTGCCAGCCCCGCGACTGCTGGAGTTGGCTGCGTCTGGGCCCCGGCTTCCCGGGCGCGGCGGCTGCGGGTCCTGGGGGTCGGGGTTCTCGTGTGCCCTCGGCCCGCTGTCCTCCCGTCTGCTGTCTCTGGGGACACAGGCGGCACCCCCGCGGGAGCGCGGCTGCTGCTGCTGCTGCTGCTGCTGCTGCTTCTATGGGGTGGCAAGAAAGGAGCGTGGGGCGCCAGGAGGCCTTGCCCGTGGAAAGGGGGCGCGGGGTTCCTCCTTCGCACCGAACGGAGCTGGTGTGCGGTGGCTTGGGATGTGGGCGTACTTGCACGCCCACAGAATTGCAGCAGAAGTTTGCAAGGAGTGTGGGTGTTCAGCAGTGCTAGACAGGGTGTACTCGCATTCTGTGGGAAGGGACCTGGTTGCTCCACACTTCTGAGGTTAACACACTCAGGGAAAGGAAGTGCCCAGCGTGACTTGGGGTGCTATGTGATGGTAATCGGTTGCAGAAAGAAGTACTGTGATTGCCTGTCTGCCTGTTCGGGTGAACTGTGCGCGTTTTTGTTTTGGGGACGGGTCATATACTTGGCCAGAAGGGATGGCCCTTTCCCCAGGCAGTGGAGGTCGTTAGGCTGTAATGGACAAACAATCTGGTTGAGGCAGCTAGAAAAATTCCCTTCCAGGCTGTTCTCATTCATCATCCGCTGCAAAGCAAGGGTTCCTAATCTGGTATTACTTCTGCTTTGTACAAACGGTTCCGAAAAAGTAGTTGAAAATAGCGTCAGGCTTGATGTTTCTCTGACTTCAGAAAACTTTTAGCGCCTTCTGGAGACATGAAGAAGCAAGGCTTTAGTGCATGGAATGTCGACAGTGGGCAGTCAGAACACTTGCAGGTCGGTAGGTTCCCCTTTAGCCTTGAGCCAGGGGATCCAGTCCTGGATTCTCCTACCAAGCTCTGCATATGTAATGTTTTTGCTACGTGGACATACCTATGGTCAATTTTAATTTGTGCTTTAGATGTAGTAATTTGGGATGAGTGTACTGTACTGTAATAACATTGTCTGCATCACTCTCCTTGTGCTTTGGGACCACTACTCAGTGAAATAAGGGTTACTTGAACACAAGCACCGAGGTACCAGTCAGTCAGATAACCTAGACTGACAGCCTAGATGGCTTCGAAGTGGTCAGCCAGGCAGCACAGAAACACTGGCTACTGAATGAGCAGGATGACTGTAGATTTTATCACACCACCCGGAAAGATGCAGTTTAAAACATACAAAGTGTTTACTTCTAGAATTTTCCACTTAGTATTTTAGGACCAAGGTAGACTATGCGGAACTGAAACTGTGGGAAATGGAAGGACAGGTAAGGAGAGGACTAGTGTATGGAGGTTTTATGTGATGCTGATTAACCCCACTATTCTAGGAAAATATCCCAGACCTTCTGGAAACTACCTTAAGATGACTGTACTTCCTATGTACATGATATGGGTGAGACACTTCACAGACCACACTGCAAACGTGTGCTGAACCTGCTCCAGGAAACAGTTACATGCAGCCTACCAAGTTGTTAAGATCATGTATGTATTTGTTTGTGTTGGCAGCCGGAAACTTTTTTTTCTATAGAAGGTGAACTTCCGGTCCAGCCTGCCCTTGGGCTATGTTAAGTAGGTCCAAGAAATGATAGGTTTGCTTCCCTGTTAGCTGAGAAATTTGGTTGGGTAAAAGATGCCCAACTAGAAATATCATGAGCATTGCCTGCCATCTTGCCTGATATTGAAAATTGACGAAGTGTTACAGTTTGATGTTACAAGCAGTCCATTCTCCTTCAGATGTCCTGGTCAACTTGTGTTCTGGAAGGTGGACTGGTTTAGGACTCAGCTAGCTACTGGGAGAAAATAATCAGAAAGCGTAATTTCAAGAAGTAATGGTCTTAAGATGGTTGAATTCTGATTGACGCTGGCAGTTAACCAACCAGCATTCTGAATCCCAATCAGAAAAGAGTTGATTTTTTTCATTTTTACCAGATTTTTTTCTTTTCTTTTTTTTTCTCTAAAGGAAAATCTCAAGCCCACCACTTTGCTAACCATTTTAACAAGCTAATTAACATAACCATATATTTGCATATGTGAGATTTTATTTATAAAATGTATAGGTAAGCCCTCATGAATCCTGTGCTTTGTCTACAGGGATGGCAAGCCATTGTCTCACCCAATTCCTATCCTGGCTTCCCTCAAAAAACTGTGGCTCATGTTTCATAATGTACTTAAAATTGGTAGATTAAAGCTGTAGTTTTTGAACAGACTTTTCTTCAACATATTGTATAAATGGATTTTTCTGACTACGGACATTGACAATTCCGTAGTTATACTTCTTTGTTATGTCCTGTCTCAGGTGATAGTAGTCCCTTACATTTGTGGTTTCCATTTTTGTTTAAAGATTTATTTATTTTTGTTGGAAAGGCAGATTTATAGAAAGAGAAAGGGTAAGATCTTCCATCTGCTGGTTCATTCCCCAAATGGCCACAATAGCTGGAGCAGAGCCAACCCAAAGCCAGGAATCAGGAGCTTCTTCTGGGTCTCTTGCGTGGGTATAGGGTTCCAAGGCTTTGGGCCATCTTGTAGTGCTTTCTCAGGCTACAACCAGGGAGCTGGATAGGAAGTGGAGCAACCAGGACGTGCACCAGTGCCCATGTGGGAACCTGGCACTTGGAGATGGAGGATTAGCCAGTTGAACCATTGTGCCTGGCCCTGTGGTTTATATTTCTGAGGTTTCAATTGACCTGTGATCAACAATTCATAAGCTGAGAGTTGTGTATCATTATGAGTAGTATGATGAAATCTCAAGCTCACTTTGTCCCATGGGGAACATGAATCACCTCTTGTCCAATGTCTCCATGCTTTATACACTGCCTTCTAATTAGTTGTTTAATAGCCGTCTCCATGGTCAGATTAGCTGTCATGGTATTGTAGGGCTTGCGTTCAAATCACTCTTATTTTACTTGTAAGGACACCTTTCCTTGGCATTCCAAAGGAAAGCCTGTAAAGTGTATAGTTTAAGTAAATGTGCAAAGGTTCTCCATTTAAGGAAAGAAAAAGAAAATTCTTATGTTGAGAATACCGAGAGCTATGGTGAGAATGATTTTTCTGTTGTTGAAGTTGTGAAGAAGGAAAAAGGAATATGTGTGTGTTTTGCTGTTGCATCTCAGACTGCAAAAATATCACCAGAGTATGGGATAAGTGCTTAGTTCAGATAGAAAAAGCATTAACGTTGTGAGTGGAAGAAATGAACAGAAAATAAATCCTAACTAAAGGCTGCATGTTTTGCCCAAAACACTTTAGTTTGTGCAAAGACTTCCACAAGGGAGCCCTTAAACATGATATCAAGACATTTACTAGTAGGAAATAAGGGATAGATTGAGGAATAGATCTGGACTGAAAAATATAAAAGTTCCTGGGGAGGCTACATGGCAAGCTGGTGGGGGAAACATGCTGACATGTTTGATGAAGAAGTAGAAGAGCACATTAAGACCACTGAGAGATGTCACCAAATGAGGATTGGAAAATTACCGAAATTTACCTGCAGAGGAAGAGGGAGATGAGGCCAAAGCTGAAGTGGAACCAGCAATAGAGTGTTAACTGCTGCAGGTCACTGAAGTAGTACTGATGGCACAGGCAAGGACAGAATTATGCAACATCCTTGGGAGGAGCAAGGATTGAAGGACAACATTGAAGTCACCCTGCTTTTACTACAGCATTATAAACTCTGCGTAATACTTGCATGAGTTAAAAAGAGAGAGAGGCAGGTTTCCAATTACATGGTTCTTCAGAAGTTTCAGCCAAAAATTGTAAGCTGTCAAGACTCCTCTACTATTATTACCATTGTCTGTGCCTGTCCAGCCTTGCACATCAGTTCAGCTGGGTAACCCAAGATTACCTGAAGCAGATGACCCTCCTCCTGACTTACCAAAGATGAGTAGTAGTCTTAACGCCCAGTCCCCACACTTCATCTCGTGTGCTAGGCACTGTATCATTTCATCTCAAGAAGGGTGGAGACACAAGAGTGCGATGTTTTGAGACAGACAATATTCACAGAACTTAGATTTTTCATGTAGTGTTATAATTGTTTTATTCAATCATTAGTTGTTAACTCTTATTATGCTTGATTTAAAAGTTAAGTTTTATCAAAGGTTTGTGTGTATAGGAAAAAACAGTGTATTTGTGAAAGGGTTAGCTACAATCTGGGAACAGGCATCCACCGAGAATCATGGAATATATTCCCAGAGAATTCTGGAAGATTACTCTCTGTTTTAGCAGGACTTATTTATTGAAAGATATGTTTTATCTGAAAGGCAGAATGAAAAAGAGAGTTGTAGGAACAGAAAAAGGAGATTGTCCATCTGCTAGTTCACTCCTCAGATGGGCACAGTAGCCAGGACTGGGAAAGGCTGAAGCATACAGTGCTGAACTCCATATGGTATCTCACTGAGTTTCAGGGGTTCAAGTCCTAACGGCATCATCTGCTGCCTTCCCAGGTGCATTAGGAGGGAGCGATATGGGAAGCAGAGCAGCCAGGACTCAAACCGGAGTTATTGAAAAGCAGAATTAGAAAAAGGGAGAGGGAGCGAAACAGACAGAGAGAGAGAGGTCTTCCACCTGCTCTTAAATGCCCCAAATGATCACAATGGCCAAATCCACTCTCCAGGAGCTTCTTCCAAGCATCCCACATGGGTACATGAGCCCAAACACTTGGCTAATCTTCCACTGCTTTTCAGGAGCATTAGTGGGACCTGGGTTGAAAATGGAGCCACAGGCCTTGAGCTGCTGCTGCTGGGGGGATGCTGGCACTATAGGTAGTGGCCTAAGGTGCTACACCACAATGTCTGCCCCTAGTTTCTTTTAAACAGCAGCACGTTGGGTACCCAGAGAATTCAATGAGGACAGAAGGACACCATCCAAAAGTGATTATACCTATTTCCACAGAAGTTTCCATATACCAGAGTTTAGGATTAAATATCCTTTTTGAGAATCATACTTCAGAAGTGTCATGGTATCTAACTCATTCTCTTCCATCCTGTCTTGCTCCTCTCTGATTGTGACTTACTGGGGACCAGATACCCAATTTTACTAGAATTGCACACACTGGACATTTGGAAACAGTAAGGGTCTGTTCCATGAACTTTTGTGTATAACGTTTGTCTCGGTTGTTTGGGATTTTACTGGTTGGTATCTTTAAAATGGCTGAACCTAACAGTTGGTTGCTTTGTGCCTGTTTAGATGTCTCTGGAGCATTTGGATAATGTGACAATTGGAATGCAGTGATGTCGACTCTCTGCCCGCCACCATCTCCAGCTGTTGCCAAGACAGAGATTGCATTAAGTGGTGAATCACCTTTGTTAGCAGCTACCTTTGCTTACTGGGACAATATTCTTGGTCCTAGAGTAAGGCACATTTGGGCTCCAAAGACACAGCAGGTTCTACTCAGTGACGGAGAAATAACCTTTCTTGCCAACCACACCCTAAATGGAGAAATTCTTCGAAATGCAGAAAGTGGAGCTATAGATGTAAAGTTTTTTGTCTTATCTGAAAAGGGAGTAATTATTGTTTCGTTGATCTTCGATGGAAACTGGAATGGGGATAGGAGTACATATGGACTATCAATTATACTTCCTCAGGCGGAACTTAGTTTCTACCTCCCACTTCACAGAGTGTGTGTCGATAGGTTAACACATATTATCCGGAAAGGAAGGATATGGATGCATAAGGTAGGTGGTTCTCGAGCTTGCTAATCATTTAAGCCAACTATAGAAAGTTCATTTCTGGTGTATTTACGTGTATTTTTTTTTAAGAAATTATATATAATTAGTGTCAAGTAGTAACTCATTTTGCATCTGTCCTGCTACAGATTGTATGTTCTTCATGCTAACTGTGCGAGGTAGGAGATGGTAGCACCATCTTACAAATGAAAAGCTAAAGCTCACAGAAATTAAGAGGTTACTAGAGTCTGGATTTATCTTGGGAGTCTGACCCTTAAAACTTTTTTTTGAAGATTTTTTTTTATTGGAAAGTCAGATGTACAGAGAGGAGGAGAGACAGAGAGGAAGATCTTCCATCTGATGATTGACTCCCCAAGCTGCCACAATGGACATGGGTGAGCTGATCTGAAGCCTGGAGCCTGGAGCCTGGAGCCTCTTCTGGGTCTCCAATGTGGCTACAGTGTCCTAAGGCTTTGGGCTGTCCTCGACTGTTTTCCCAGGCCACAAACAGGGAGCTGGATGGAGAACGGGGCCAGCTGGATTAGAACGGGTTCCCATATGGGATCCCAGTGCATTCAAGGCAAGGACTTTAGCTGCCAGGCTACCACATGGGGCCCAGACCCTTAAAACTTATTTTTTCTTCCCTTTCATTGCATGAACTTATGTTTCACTTACCCTGTAAATATAATGGTTCAAAGCTGTAATTTGATACTTTCTTGACCATGCATTCTTTGATCTGTTTAACTTCTGTGCCACGTTCCTAAGTTTATAAATTCGAGTTCACTAAATAGTTTCCAAGAGATATTGTGTTTAATTCATGCATATTAAACTACAGACAATTCTTTTTCTAAATCGTGTAATTTAATACATAGTGATATTTACATTTCAGAATACTTTTGGTATATCTAAAGAACAAGTTTAATTCTCCTTCCTACTCTTCCAGTTTGATACTAACCTAGGAGTCCTTTACAGCATTATTAATTGAATTAATTTTATAGAGCTGTTATTCAATAATAAAGAAAGCTAGCATCTTAGGAGATAGTTTTTTACTTTATTTACAACTTTGTCTCCTTATTTCTCATGTTCAAATCAAGAAATTACATTTCTCCCAACTTGATCTTATTTAATTTTGAAAAGTTCAAGTTATTTTCCTTTTTGAAACTCCAACTGCTACATTGACAGTTTTGTTTTGTTTTGTTTTGTTTTTTGTTTTTCCTTCATTGTGGAATAAAGAATGCTTTGGATTTAGGTTGTCTCTGAGAGCATGGTTTGTTGAGTTAATTTCCTGCCTCCTTTTCCTGGAGTTTAAAATAATTTTCCTGTTAATTAAATTACACAAGAAATATGCACATCGGAAAATGAGAAGTATCCAAATGTGGGTTTTTAGCTTTTTAAGATGTATCTTCTTTTGCTTAGGAAAGACAAGGAAATGTCCAGAAGATCGTTCTAGAAGGCACAGAGAGAATGGAAGATCAGGTAAAGTACACATTGCTTACTGTTAGATATACCACCATTCCTGTTGACATATGTCCATGTAAGGCTGGTAACGACTTTTCTAATGGCCTTGAGGAGAAATTAGCTTCACAAAGTGGGTCTGAATATGAGCAGAGACATGGTGAACTGTATGAAATAACTGGCTAATAGTTTCCATGTAATTCATCTGAGGAGTTAGATAAGTAAATAAACTAATAATTGCATCTATGCACAAATATTTTTCTCCTTTTATTCTGTTTGTACAGAATAACTTTTGGGTAACTTGTTACTATTAAAAATTGTACATGTAGTTTTCATTAAGGTATTGCCCCTAAACTTTTCTGTAGAAACAGCTGTGCAGTCTTAGATGTAAAGTACCTTAGTGTCTGTCACAAGGAGCACGTCCAGTTCTAAACACTGTATTTCCTTTAAGAGCATTGTGGCACCAGTGTTGTGGTACAAGTTAAATTGCTACTTGCAGTGTCAGCATCCCATATCAAGATACTTGTTTGGGTACCAGCTGCTCAACTTCCAGTCCAGTTTCCTGCCAGTTTGCTGGTAAAGTAGCAGAAGATGACTGCTTGGGCCTCTGCCACTCCCGTGGGACATCTGCATAACCTGAGCTGCTGCATAACCAGCATAAAACAACCCTGTTGTCCATGCAGCCATTTGGGGAGTGAACCTGCTAATGAAAGATACCTGTGTCTCTCCCTTTCAAATAATTCAAAAAAATAAAATGAAGGAAAATACTGTACTGTGTCTTTTAAAACTTAGTTTGCATTTGTCTTCGTGATATACCTGTTTTAGTATTAAAGTCTTTCAGTGATAACCTCCTTATTCTTAAGGCTTCCAGTAATTTCAACTCTAGGAAAATGTGTGAGCTTTGTTCTGTGAATGTGAATGCCCTACAAAGAACAGACTCCAGAGACGAGAAACGTGATTGCCAGAGTGTGGCTTCCTTTGTAAAGAGAAATTCAAATCATTTCAGTGTAAGACAGACAAGAGGTTTTCTGAAAGGGTCTCTCCAGTGGAAGAAGGGTTCCTGTTTTTATTCCCCTTGTCCCTGGCATGCCACCCTTGTTGCTCATTGATTTTTGTTTTTGTTTTTTTGGATTTCTATATTTATTTCTAAAAATCAGAGTTACAGAAGGAAAGACAGACACAAAGAAGGAGAGCAAGAAAAAGCTTCCGTCTACCAGTTCACTCCCCAGATGTCCATATGGGCCAAGCCTAGGGCAAGTCAAAGCCAAGAAATTGTTCCAGATCTTCCGCAAGTGTGGTAGGGACTCAAACATTTGGGCCATCTTACCCTGCTTCTCCCAGTCCAGTGTCAGGGAGCTGGATCAGAAGTGTGTAGTAGCTAGACCACAGAGCACCACCCAAATAAAATGCCAGTATCACAAGCAGCAGCCCAGCCTGCTACACCAGCACGCAGGCCCTTTGTTGCTCATTCTTGTAAAATGCCATTCTTTTACATGTGGCTTAATTGCCTTGGCTCTGGCTCTCCCGACATGGCTGGATCAGAATTATAATTTAAAAAATAGTTTCCTTAAGAATTTGTGAAAGTGCAAGGACACAAACAAGAAAAATACAGAGCACTATAAAGGTTTGTAGTTTACACAGTTATGTTTTTGTAGAGAACTCTCCCGGCCAGATGAGAGGTGGACACTATCAGACCTGCAGTTTCCTCTTTGCTAAGGGCAGCCCGGGTGTTGCCAAGCTGCTGATCAATAAGCAGGGTCACCGCTAACCTGTGGGATGATTAAACAGTTAAGATAAGGCCTCTTAGGACCAAATAGAATTTTGTTTTTACTGAGATCTTGTTTTATTAAATCAGAAACCTGTACTTAATGAATTAACTGCTAAAATCAACTTCCACTTTTAAGGACTCTTGGGAGTGTTATCTTACCTATCTGTTAGGGACAAACTGGAGTTTCTAAAACGGGAAGCATTGTTTCCCTGAAAATTTTGAGTTGGAGAAGTACAAAGAGGAAAAGAAACTTAGAGGGGTTTCTGCCAGAACATTTTTTTTGTGTTTAGCTATGTAGAATTTTTGTCTTAATTTAAATATTTATTTACTGAAAAGCAGAGGCACAGAAAGAGATTATCTATACACACACTTAGATAATATTCCATATGCTGTTTCACTCTCCAAAGGACACAACAGCCAGACCTGAGCCGTGTCGAAACCAGGAGGCAGGAACTGGCTCTCGCAAGCGGGTGGCCTGGTTCTGGGCCAGCTAGCTTCTGTTCCCTTCCCAGGTGTATTAGGAAGCTAGTCAAAAGCAAAGCAGCTGGAACTGAAACTGGAACTTTACTATGAGACATTGTCTGCTTAGCCCACTGCATCGGTGCCTACCCCAGGATGTCTTTGTTGAGCTTCATTGAAGATGTCCATTTGCCAATGATGAAAAATGTCTGAGGTAGCATATATAAATTGCATGTGGGCCTAATTTTTTTAGTTATTGCTTCTGGAGTTGTTACAATCGAATCCTTGCAAATCCCACATTGTTTAATTTCATTAACTTTATTTTAAAGAATAAATACTGCTTTTGGATGAAACATTTTTTGTGCTGATTTTTGGTGCTTGTTACTGTCATTTGCTAGTATCTTTACAAGGAAGGAAGTTTAACACAGAATCAGACATTATTGTTGCATTGCATGTGCTAATTATGAACAACATTTTAAAGAATAAAAAAACAATGGATGTGATTAGTTGTAGAGAATACTACAGGATATTTTTAAATAATAGGACTCCCCATTATAAGCATATGGATTTATGGTTTAGGATAACATTTCCAGAGATATTATTGTATTTAAATTCTCAGTTACTTTATAGAAGGGGCTCTGAAAATACAGATTATATCAATCAAAAATGTGTCTGGTTATGACAGCTTTTCATTTGAAGGTTAATGTGAAGAGCGGAAAATGATTTCCAGAGAGGCAGATATCTAGCAAATGGTTCCTATGTCCCATGTCAGAGTGCCTCTTGGGAGTCCCACCTGCTGCCCATCCAACTTCCTGCTCCTGCACACACTGGAAGGCAGCAGGTGCTGCCATCCCTCAGGGGCCTGCCATCCCTCAGGGAGCCCTGGAGTGAGTTCCAGACCTGACCAGTCCACAGCTGTTGGAGGCCTTTGCAGAGTCTGCCTTCTGTCTCTCTATCTTTCAAATAGATAAGTAAAAAAATAATTTAAAGATAACTTTGTGAAATTTCAGGGTGGGAAAACCCATTGTTAAATTTACTTTAAATGATGAATGATTTTTAAAATGGATATAGCTAAAAATTGGTAAGTGTTAGACAGTTTTCTGTATCTATAAGTTTATGATTATATGATTATGATTATAAATCCTATGGGAAATGGTGTTAGTGAATAAATGAAGAATCATTGGTAGTTGAGATAATTTACATTTGAGTCTAGATATTTTAAGATGTGATAGTTATATTCTGAAAAAATTCTATAGGAAGCTTCTGTGTTTTATTGATTCCTTATATATATGTATAATGATCTTGATTTGCATTTATATGTTATCATAACTTTTTTGTGAACTGTCATACCCAAGTTAAACTCTTACTGCTAAGTTATTTGATAAGGATTTCAAAGTCTTTCTGTTGGGCTTTCCTTGTTTTTAATTATGGAATCTAGGTGACCTTTAATTAAGAATTTTGTAACTCAGTTAATTCCGGAGCAGGTACTCTAAACTTGGCTGATGAATTTAATTACTTCCTGTAAGTGATAAACCAATGATTCAGTGCTCACGAAAGAAAATTTTCCCTTGGAAAGTGAAAATTACCTGTAAGTCACATATAAAACCATATTTTAGAGTAGTAGATTTATTTTGGGCTGTGTCTGAACAAGTTACCAAGTATTCCCATCAAAAAGGATTATTCTTTGCTTTCATGTAAAGTTATTTATTACTCCCACCCTTGCATATTATGTCATTTTCTTCACTTTCTTTTACTTTATTCCACAGGGTCAGAGTATTATTCCAATGCTTACTGGGGAAGTGATTCCTGTAATGGAACTGCTTTCATCTATGAAATCACACAGTGTTCCTGAAGAAATAGATGTAAGTTCTTAGCGGTTTTGCCCTTGATTGACTGAGTTAGAGTACTGTATTATATTCTCACAGATCTAGTCACAGATATATCACAGATATAGTGATAGTCTAGTATTGCATATTATGCTGCTACTGTTTTTTGAAGCTCTAGTTTCAAACAAGCACCCATGAAAGTCAGTGGCTGTTTTGATCATTGATAATTACTACAAAATTTAATATAGTTTATTTGACAAGATTTATGTTTCCTTAAATGGAAGGATTCCACACCTAATAGAAAATATAAGTAATTAATGCAGTATGTTTGAAATGAAGTAGTGTACAAATTAGTAGCTATCAGTGGAAGCTAGCATTAAAATGAGTATTTTGATTCTAACAGATAAGGGGAAGTTATTATAAAAACTGTTGCTTTTACGTTTGTTCTTCTGAAAGTTAATGCTTGGGGGTTCTTCTGTTGGTATTCTCGTTGCTCAGAGATGAAGGCAATGTGATATATTTCAGCAAACATATATTGAAAGTTTTGTTTCAATACTATGCTTACTATGCTATAACTTTTTTTTTTTTTTTTTGGTGGGGGATGCATTTAGATAGCTGACACAGTACTCAATGATGATGATATTGGTGACAGTTGTCATGAAGGCTTTCTTCTCAAGTAAGGATTTTGTTTTTCTCCCTAAAACTAGATAAGGCACATAAAAATCTTATGCTTACCTAGGAAAAGATTTGGAAGGAAGGAAGGAAAAAAAATTATTTTGATACTCAGTCTATTCTAAATACAACATTGCATATTTGAAATGTTTAAATGTGTGCTACTTTGTCAGTCATAATGTGTCTGAGGTAGATCTGATGTTACTCAGTTGCTATTTTAGAAATTTGATTTCTGTTGTGCTTGGATGAAAATCTTGATCCCATTTGTTTGTTTCTGGTTTCTTATTTTACTTCTCATGGAAGTTGAAACTAAAACCCTTACAAATTAAGTCACATTGATTGGGCTTTGCATTTACATGGCCTCACATGTTACTTAAGCTTAAAAAGAGACTTATTTCATACTTGTACTGATTTTTTTCTGTCTAGAAATACAATTTTTACTACTTATAAATGTGGGCTCTAAAACTGCTGTGTAATCCTAGGCAAACTCCCTGAATTCTCCGTGCTTCTGCTTCCAACTTGAAATAATAACAGTTATGAGTATTGAGTAAGGTGAATAGTTTAAAGCACTTAAAGCGTTGCCTGAAACGTGAAAGCATTTGATAATAGCTAATAGCTGATGTTTTCTATTTATGTATTTCCTAAAGGAAATGGTAATAATTAAAGTCAGTGTTATCTGAGTGCCTATACATTAGTCCCTGTGTGCAGTACTCTACATATTTTATCCCATAATCTTTCCAAGTATTTTTTCAGGATAGCAGATTATCATAAAATTTCATTGTTAAGGTGATAAGCGAAAAATAATCTTTCCGTTTATGATGGAAATCATATCATGATGGAATGTGAGAGGCATGAGTGCATTAATGTCTTGAATCTGAAACACTTGAGGCCTGAGTTTAGTCATTCATATATTGCTTTTAATATCATTTCACTGTAAATAAATCACTTAACCCCTCTACCACATTAGTTTCTTCAGCTGTCATATGATGTCTTTGCCAATTGGGTTACTTTAAGGCTCAAACAAGAGAATCCCTGTGAAAGCCCCTGGAAAATATAAGATCAAATACACATAAAAATGACATTCTGTGTAAGCCTTAGAGTTTATTATACAAAGCTATCTGAGTTATTTGGAGCTAACTTTTTCTGGTGTTGTTTCTGAAATTGTTTTAAAGTCAGCATTTTTAAATTATTTTCTTACTTCACAGTGCCATCAGTTCACACTTGCAAACCTGTGGCTGTTCGGTTGTTGTAGGGAGCAGTGCAGAAAAAGTAAATAAGGTACTTTATTTTATAATATTATTACTGCTGTTAGTATATCATGGGTTGTAATTTATATGTAAGGTGCTGATTAAAGTGGTCTAATGGGGACAAATGTGTGATGGTGCAGGTGAGACACTGCTGGGATGTTTGAGCACCTGAGTTGCGGTCCAAGCTCCATTCCAGCTTTTGCGTTTCTGCCGTATGCACTCTTGGAGATCTCCCATGGTAGCTTATGTCGTGGTGCTCTGTCACCACTTGGGAGACTTGTGCAGAGCTGCACGTTCCTGATTTTGACCTGGCCCAACCTTGGCTATTGAGGGTATCTGGGGTGTGAAGCAGCAGTTGGCTCTCTCTTTAAAATAAGTAAATTTTTAAAATTATACAAGTATTTTAATAGTAAAGTGTTACCAAATTATTGTGATTGTGGCAAAAATGAGTTTGAAATAAGCTTTTTAGAAGTCATTTGTTACTTCTGTTATGATAACTCACTCATAAATGCCAGTCCTGGTTGTATATAAATGATTTTGAGAATATTTTTAAATAGATATTTAAAATATCTTTTCTTTTCCATTAATATCTTTAAAATATATGAAGAAAGCCATATGCTTCTGGTGCTGCTATTAAAACATGTTACCTGATTATTCATGCTGTTAAGTATCAGTGGAGATATACTTTATTCAGTAATGTTTCTGACCACTTCCATGAGTACTAAATGAGGTTAAAAAATGTATCACAGCTAAATTTCCAAATGCAGGCAATAAACTAAGCGATTTTCATTTTTCTTTCCTGGCCATTAATTAGAATAAGCTGTGTTAACAATTTATTGAAAGTTTTCACAGGATATATTTTGGGGTTGAGTATTTGTTTAACAAAGACATTAATAATTCATTTTTACTTGTAATAGGCTACTCTGCACTGAAATGAGCCTTAGTTTTGCAAAATTCTATTTATCATAACTGTTTATGAGATATTAATATACCTACATCATATTATAATTATAGTCTAGTGAACTTATTATGTTTTTGTCACCCTAGGAAGTTAGCTTCTCATCTCTGACCCCCAAAATCTTAGGGTCCCACAAGGGATTTTCGGTCTGTTTTTTCAGACACACAGTCATAGGGTGGGGCTCTGCATTGTTGCTGCCCTCTGTCCTCCTTCGGAAGAATGACCTCACTTTTACCTTTTTCATTTGAGGAAAAGTTGCCACTATTCTAATTTAAAAACTTCTTCAATTAATAATTCTGGATATGGTCTGGATCCAAAAGTAGTTACATGATATTTCTTTTTCCTAATAGGGCTGTAAGTCAAATCTTTTTTAAAATTGGAGATTTCTACTCCTCCTCTGACTAATTTTTTGTTTTTGAAGTCTTTTTTTTTTTTTTTTATAACTGGAAAGGCAGATCAGATTTATGGAGAAGGAGAGTCAGAGGGGAAGATCTTTCAGCTACTGGTTCATTCGTCAAATGCCTACAATGGCCAGAGCTGAGCTGATCCAAAGCCAAGAGCCAGGAGCTTCTTCTAGGTCTCCCATGTGGATATAAGTTCCCAAGGACTTGGGCCATCTTTTGCTGATTTCCCAGGCCATAACAAATAGCTGAATGGCATGTTGAGCAGCCAGGACACAAACCAGCACTCGTTTGATATCCTGGCGCTTGCAAGGTGAGGATTTAACCGTTGAGCCATTGCACCGGACCCTTGTTTTTTAAATGCTTGTTTATTTTCCTCTACTTGAAAGAGCAACTGAGACAGAGACCTTCCATCTCCTGGTTCACTCCCCAGAACCTACCTCAGCCAAGGTTGAGTAAACCTGAAATCAGGATCACAAATTTTCATCTGGGTCTCTCAGGTGGGTGACAGGGGTGAAACACCTGAACCATTATTTTCTGCCTTCCAGGAAGTTAGATCCAGATGTGGGCCTCCTCCAACTCTGGGCAGCTTAATCCAATGCACCACATTACACCTACTTATTTTAAATTGGAAAGAGTATTTCTCTGACAAAACATTTGTATACCCACTGATACTCATTATAGTAAGTTTTGTAGGTAGAACTATGAAACAAGCTATAATCCTGACAAATGTAAATGTAGTTAATTTTTACGTCCAAAACTGTTGTTCCTGGATAGAGCTATAGTGATTAGTACTAGGTCATTTTAAAATAAAGCCTGTGTAGTGAGATGAATTTGTGAAAGTCTGTGTTATATCGCTTATTCACAAAGTCATAATAATAATATGAATCCAAATATTTTTAGGTACTCTACAGTTAATTTATCCAACATTTTCTCAACTAACGCAAACTACAGAATCTTTGTTTTAAGCAGTAACCATTATATTCTATGCCTTAGGAATGCCTAAGTACCAGTGTATGTTTTTTACAACAATCAAAATTTCTTTCTGTATTTCTTTCAAAAGGATACCAATGGTCTTTTCATTTCATGTTTTAATGCTAAAAATCTTTTCTTTTATAGATAGTGAGAACTTTATGCCTTTTTCTGACTCCAGCAGAGAGAAAATGCTCCAGATTGTGTGAAGCAGAATCATCATTTAAATATGAATCAGGGCTGTTTGTACAAGGCCTACTAAAGGTATAGTTTCCATTCAGCATAACTGGAACCAAGTTTTTAAAATCTTGGGGCCGGCAACGTGGCTCATCAGGCTAGTCCTCCGCCTACAGTGCTGACGTCCCCATGTGGGTGCCGGTTCATGTCCCTGGTATAGACTGGGAAAGCAGCAGAGGATGGCTCAAGTCCTTGGGCCCCAGCAGCTACAAAGTAGACCCAGAAGACGACCCCGGCCTGGCTTCTGATTAGTTCAGCTCCGGTTGCTGTGACCCCCTTGGAGAAAGTGAGAGGAAGCTCTTGGCTCCTTACTTTGGATCAGTTCAGTTTTGGCCATTGCAGCCACTTGGGGAGTGAATCAGCAGACAGAAGATCAGCTTCTGTCTCTCCTCTCTGTAGTCCTACCTTTCCGATAAAAATAAATAATATTTTTTTAAAAAAAAGAAAACTAATGATATACTGAGCACTCCTGTTACTAAAATTTTGTACTCAATTCCAATGAATATTTTTGAGTACATTCACATAGATGAGGGTGGGCATTGTGTCCCAGCTGATTAAGCTGCCGCTTGGGACACCCACATTGGTTGAGAGTGCTTCCCATCAGGTGCTGCCTCTGCCTCCCTGAGAGCAGCCAGTGGCGATGTGTAACATGCTTGAGTCCCTGACGTGGGGTCCAGATGGAACTGTTAGAAAGCATTAGTACAGATGAATTTGTTAAATCAGAGCCAGGTTTTTTACATTAAAGAAATAATTCTTATGTCATCTGGCATATAAGATAGTAAATATTATTTTCCTGTTGACAGGATTCAACTGGAAGCTTTGTGCTACCCTTCCGGCAAGTCATGTATGCCCCGTATCCCACCACGCACATAGATGTGGATGTCAACACGGTCAAGCAAATGCCACCCTGTCACGAACATATTTATAACCAGCGTCGATACATGAGGTCAGAGCTGACAGCGTTCTGGAAGGCCACTTCGGAAGAAGACATGGCACAGGATACTATCATCTACACGGATGAAAGCTTCACCCCCGACTTGTATGTACCGTCCAGCCTTTTTAAACGTACATTTTCTTTTCATAACAGAGAATGCATACTGTAGACATACCAATAATACAGTATACACGCAAGAAATGCACACATATGAAGTGTCAGCTTTTTTGGTCACCTGTCACTCATCTCCACCCACGATAAGAGCAAAGCATGCTGAATGCCCTGATTCCTCACTTCCTTGCCCCCACCCTGTGTATCTTTTTTTTTCTAATTTGTGAAAAACAGTATATTGCCATTTACATGATGTGATCCAGTGAAGCAGTATTATAATTATATACCAGGTGATATGACATCCACACAATTTCTGTACTCTGTAAACTACCACAAGTCCCAGATGTGGGGCATGCTCCGAGGGTCTTGCTCAAGTGGTTCTGATAATTCAGCAGTTCTGAATTGCTGCCACTCTCACCACTCCAAGCACGGTGCGTTTGTTGGAGAGTCCACTGATCAACACAGTCCATTTTCGAGTCTCTGTTTGCCCAGTATTTTTATTGCCAACATATAGCTGAGGTGGTTGATTGACTTGTTCTGTCCTGTCATTTGATGGGTAACGTTCTGAGTCCGAAAGCTTGATTGGGGGGATCCCCAAAGAATCTTTGTCTGAGGTGTTCCCAGACAAAGGTGTTCCCAGACAAATGTTTTTAAAAAATATTTGAAAGGCAGTGAGAAGAGAGTTGCGAGGGGAAAATTTTCCATTCACTAGTTCACTCCCTAAATGGCTGCAACAGCAGGACTGGACCAGGCCAAATCCAGAACCAGGAACTCCATTCCATCCTGTCCTCCTCCCACACGAGTAGCAGGAACCAAAGTGCTTAGACCCTCTTCTGCTGCCTTTCCGGAGACATTAATAGGGACTGGAAGCAGAGCAGCCAGGACTGGAACTGGCATTCCAACATGGGATGCTGGCTGACCTCAAATGTGCTGTCTTAACTGGCTGCATCACACTACCATCCCCTTCTTACTCATTGTTAGCCAGTTTTGAAGACTTGACAGACTACCTTAGTCTACTGTTCTTATTATGTCGATCATACCAAGATGATGTCATGGGTTGTTGAGTTTATTTCCAAGTCTAAATAGATTTTCTGAACAAGAAATTATCCATTAGTAGTATTTTCAGTCACTAGATAGTGTTTTGTTAACCTTTGCGTATCATAGACTCACTTCACTCTTTATTTTAAACAGTGTTTTTTGCTTTGGGGTTGTTTTTAACCTTTAGCTTAAAAGTAACTTCAGTCGTTGCTAATACAGTTAAAAATCAGCCACTGAAGACAATTATTTAATATATGTGGCTTTATTCAGTTCCCGTAGGAATACAGTATTCATTCAGTGAGGACAGTGCTCTTGAACAGTCTTATTCTCTCCCAGAGCCCATGAACGGGTACTGTCAGTGCCCAGTGTAGTGGTGAAATGGGAACTGATTCTTTCTGTAGACTGATACACCTGTCTCCTCAGACTGGGAAGCTGAGGTACTTTGCTCTACTTCTGTGTATATCCTTCCTCTTTCTCTGCCGTGCCTGTCAGTTATATGATGATCCTTACTGTTTTGTCACTTACTGTGTGCTATAAATCCTGCCCTGTGTGTCACCTCAAGAAAGTGAAAGAGAAATGGAGTCCAGAAAAAGGATAGTCTTTGAGCTCATTCCGTGCCTGACTGTAGTGTTAGACAGATATTGTCTCAAGAAGGTGTTACGTTTTGAGTTCTTAATCTGGTCACTGCTCAGATAGGCGATACTTCTATGGGCAGCAGGTTCATGCTGCGCACATTTAGTGGGCTTCTTGCTACAAATTAAATGAGAATGATATTGTAAATTATTACCTGGGTGTGTTCTTTATTCCCACTCAAATGTCCCTCATAGCGTTTATTCTTGATTTGTTTGGCGATTGGAGGGAAGATAGTTGGAATTGGTAGTTTATTTATTGGTTGCCTAATTCGCTCGGCTTTTTTTTGGTAAATTGGAACTATCGTCTTACAAAATTAAAGTTCAATTAAAGTAAATATGTATTTTATATCTCCAAATATGTACATCTTTAATCCCACATAATTATTTGTATGCAATATGTCATTTGCAAGAATTTATTGGCTTGTATGAGAGTTGGTACAAAGTAGTATTTTGTAGCCATTTCAACATTTGGACTTTTTTCTTTTCCTTTTAGAAATATTTTTCAAGATGTCTTACACAGAGATACTCTAGTAAAAGGCTTCCTGGATCAGGTAAACATTAAATCTGAGATTGTCAGAGCAAATAATATGACATGTTTTCTTTTTTAACCTATTCTACAATGCCAGTACAACAGTATGAAACATAGAATTAAGTCCTGTTTTTGAATTCTAAGCACTGCCCTGTAATACAAAGATCTCTGCTTTTTGAGGGGACAGAAATTTTTCTTTCTTTTTTTTTAACTTTTTCCATTTTTTAATTATATTTTTGACCATCTTTACATAATTAGGGTAAAAAGGTTCAAGAGCTACAGGAAAGTGGGTAAGACTATTTTTTTCATATTGTTTCCTTCATGTATCTGAGGTGAAGGGGGAAGCCCCACCCAGTCTCTTACCCACCCCAGGTCCCTGATACAGGGCACGCTCCAGGGTTCTTGCTCAAGTGGTTTTGATAGTTCTGCAGTTCTGAGGTCGTTGAAGAATCCATTGATTGACATAGTCCATCATAGAGGGACAGAAAATTTTCATTTGCCTTAATTAGGCAAAAGCATATTTTCTAAAACGTGGTGTATTTCTGATTAAGTAATGGCTCCCCCTGCACTCTGCCACCGCACAGAGTTCCCAACCCCTGGAGTATGAATATATGATTATCGAAAAATCGTAGTCTAAGATAACTCAGTTCCAAGAAACTTTGATTTTCTTTGAAGATTTCGGAAGAGAAAGTTAAATAATAGCAACATGAAATAGTTTTCATAATGATTTTAATAAAAATGTGAATATATATTCTGGTTTAGGAGATTAAATAGAACCTTCTTCAAAAGCCGTTGGATTGTTTGCAGGCTCTGTGTTGCCAGCGTGGTCTGCCTGCTGAAGGCAACAGTGGACTGCCTGCTGAGGGCAACAGTGGGCGTGCTCTGAGAGATGGCTCTGCCAGGTGTTGTGGGCGTGCTCTGAGAGATGGCTGTGCCAGGTGTTGTGGGCGTGCTCTGAGAGATGGCTGTGCCAGGTGTTGTGGGCGTGCTCTGAGAGATGGCTCTGCCGGTGTTGTGGGCGTGCTCTGAGAGATGGCTCTGCCGGTGTTGTCTGCCGGCTTGTAGAAGCAGAGCAACCAAGTAGAATGAGAGCAAACTGCATTAAGCCGGTTTGTTTTCCTGCAGGTCTTTCATTTGAAACCAGGTTTATCTCTTAGGAGCACCTTCCTTGCACAGTTTCTACTTGTCCTTCACAGAAAAGCCTTGACACTAATAAAATACATAGAAGATGATACGTGAGTAAAACTGTCCACCAGAAAAACTTTCGTACACTTTATTTTGTCTTGATCCATTTTGACACTCTCTATGTTATTATAATTTGGTTTTTTGTTTGTTTCTTTTTCTTCTTTTCATTGTTTGTAGGCAGAAGGGGAAAAAGGCCTTTAAATCTCTTCGGAACCTGAAGATAGACCTTGACTTAACAGCAGAGGGCGATCTTAACATAATAATGGCTCTAGCTGAGAAAATTAAACCAGGCCTGCACTCTTTCATATTTGGAAGATCTTTCTACACTAGTGTCCAAGAACGAGATGTTCTGATGACTTTTTAACTGTCTCACTGGTTAAGTATATTTCATTATAATCATGATTGCTACTCAACATGGCTTGGTGGGAAACTCGTTCCCCCAGATGACGCCTCCGAAGTCCTTCTCAGCAATTGCAGTTACACTACAGCTGTCACAGAAAGTCTGTAAAGGAGTGTCAGGTGCATCCCTCCATCGGATAGCTCTTTTCCTAGATGTGCTTTCTTGGGACATAGACTTATGTTTACACTTATAAAAGTATTCTTGTTGGCGTTTAAAGATATAACAATAGGGTATAAACTTGACCACAGATACTGTTCTCGGCAACTTCTGTTTCACAGTTTACATGTATATCCAGGTCAAATCTGAGTTAACTTTCAGACGGACTACTAGTTGACTTCCAGCTTCTGTTGTTCCTAGGTATATGGAATTACTACAATACTTTGGAAGTCAATTGAAAATTAGAGCATTTAAATCGTTTCAGAAAGGAAGATGGCTTAACCATTCTGAGATTTGGAGAGAAAATACTGGTCAAACAGGCTTTTTTTTATCTAAATAAATTATTAGGTCCTGTTTTGTAGACTTAATCTTTAGGATTTGGTCTACGTAGAAATGTCGAGAGTTATATATAGTCCCTGGTTATGATGAACCACAGTCAGTGCATTTTTCTATTTCTTTTATTGTTGTTGTCAGCATCCTATATATTTGTGCTTTGTCCAAGAAAATATAGGAAATTAAAATTTTATGTTTAGTAGTTGTTGGCTATTAAAAATTGATTTTCATTATTTTCAGCCAAATGGAAAAGTTTACCTTCTGTGCCTTTTTTTTTCCTTGAAAGATATGATTACTTTCCTACCGGTTCAGATTCCTCTGAACAATCATTTTCATCTGATTTTTATTCTTACCACCATATTCCTGACTTGGCAGTCATTGTAACTTCAGGATTATCAATGTGTTAGAGAGTAGGCTAACAAGTTCTTTTTAGGAGCAGAGAACAGTTTCTTGTCTTTTTCATTCTTATGTTTCTTCCTATATTTTTTTAAATTGTTGTTATGTTACCTGCATTGGATAAAGAATAACAAGAGAAGCTTTACTGAAGTCCTATTTTTCTAGGTGCTACTTTGGCAGAACTAAGTGGTCTGTTTCTTTTGTTTCATTAATGTGTTTGGACCATTTTGCTAGCTAAAAAAATGACATAATTCTGTGCCTACAGCATGGAGGACATAGCGATATACACGAACACAAGTAAATAAGTTTGTTTAAACCTGTGGAAGTGACACAAAGGGAAAATGTATTTATTTATAAGGAAAGGTTAAAAGTGACAGTGCCCCTATGCCCTCACCCACCGACTTTAACAAAAAAGACACGGTGTGTTCTGAAAGGTCTTAATAGCTTTTATTTCATGTCATATGTAGATGTCTTGATGTTATGGACACACATTGAACGTTGAACAAGATCATTAATGTATTCCAGTTCAGTAGTGGACAAATGTGTGGATACCAACCACCTTGTAATGTCCCATCCATGATGCTTTTTCCACAGTGGATTCCTGTTTAAGTGCTGATTGGTTTTGTTTGTTTTGCTGGTTTATTATACTGTTCTATTGAGTGTAAGTTGTACAGTGAAATAAGTTATTAAAGCATGTGTAAACATTATTATGTATCTTTTCTCCTCGATGGAGAATTTTGAATAAAATATCTTTGAAATTTGTCTCTTTTAGTTATTTATTTAGGAAACACAATGGTGACCTTGCAAGATTAATCAGCATCCTGTCCAACTGACATTTATGTTGGATCTAAACTGTCTTGTTAAATTAAAGGTTCCATGTGCCTATAGAATTCTATCATAAAATAATTCTATCATAAAAGGTTCTATAGGATGTTACAATCTCCTTTAAAAATTTTGTTTGGTTTTTTCCTACTTGATGAGCAGCAGGGACAGAGAGAAAGATCTTTTATCTCTGACTCTCACCTTAAGTGTCCGTAAGAAACAGGCTGTGCCAGTGCGACGCCAGGAGCCAGCCCGTTTCTCCTACGTGAGTAATAAGGCTCCAAGCACTTGAGCATCATCCAGTGCCTCCAAGGACTCACTAGTAGGAAGCTGAGTGGAATGTGGGCCTCCTAAGGCGGAGTTTAACCTGGTGCTCAGAGAATTAGCAGATGATGACTGAAGCACGTGCGCCCTGCCACTCACAAGTTGACACAGGATGTGTTTCAGAGCTGCTGGCTTCAACTGCAGCACTCCTGCCATTTTGGCAGTGCGGTGGGGGAAAAACAGCAGAAAGAAAAGATTTCTTTCTGTTTTGGTCTGTTTTTCAAGTAGATAACATTAAATTAATGAAATTACAATTTTTTCAAAAATATCTGAATATCTTTGAATAAATAAAATATTTGATCTAGTAGTTTAGATACAAAAGTTAGGATCCTGGTGTTCTTTATCAGAATGCCTGGAATCAATGCCCACTTTCAGGTTGTGAGTCCAACGTCCCGCCAGTACAGACCCTGGAGGACAGCACTTGTAGCTCATGTGACTGGACGGGGCCCTGACACCCACATGAGAGACCTGGGTTGAATGCCTTTCCTCCTGTCTTTGGCCTGTCCTAGCCCCAGCCACCGTGGGTATTTGGGGGAAGGAACCAAAGAATGGAGTTCCCTCTATCAACCTGTCTCTTTCTGTCTCAAAAAAAAAAAAAAAAACAGAAAAGGAAAAACAAAGATAAATAGCAGGAGGAGAAAAGGTGCACCAAATTAGTACTAATTAAGAGAAAGTTTGAGTGGTGGTATTAATCTCAAGGATAGGGAGAATCAAGATGGTGGAATAGGGTAAGGGCACGTTTAAATGGACAGAAAAACATTTAATCAGAGTGAAGCAGAGAGGACATGTTTCGGGAAATAGGAAAGGAGAGACCAACAGTAAAGGGGTACCTGGAGACTGACAGACACAGGAAAGCAGCAGACACAATGGTGTGGTGTTGCAGTGACTGATACTCTAGCGGCATTCAGCTAACAGTAATCTGAAATGCACCAGCAGCCAGAACTCCACCAGCAACCAGTTGGGAAGGGACTTTTACTAGTAGCTTGACAGGTGTACCAGGACAAAGAACTGTCCGTCCTGTTGGTCTGTTTGATTTGACCAGGAGCAGAGACAGAGCAGCAGATCTCAGATGGGCAGTGAGAACAGGGTGGATTTCATAGCCCAGTCAGCCCACTAGAGCCAAATTGGGCGCCATTTGCGTAAGGTAGAAAGGGCAAGGGAGAGGACTGAGCATGCGCTGAGCTGGGAGTGAGCTCATTTCTGACTTGATGAATTGCAACGATGTGGCATTCTACAGGTTCCACCCAAGACAGGTCTGGGTAGCCCTTGGATCTGACAGCCAGCAAATCAAGAACTGTAGTGGTGGTATGTCAGGCACCATTTTGTGCACTGTGGCAATAGCTTTGGGACTGCAGGGGACAACATGTGCTGAGCTCACAAAAGCTCGCTGACTTCCATGGATTGCACTGGTCCCAAAGGAAAATAATACCAAGTGTGGCATCGTATGGGTCAAAATAGGTCCATGTGGCACCCAGACCTAATGTCCCACAGGTTCCGACAAGATCAGCACCACCAACAACCTAACTATATAGGATATCTGGTGTCTCTCTAATCCTGGGACCTGCTCCAACCAGAAGTGGAAGAAAGGTTACAGAGACAACGGTGCAGCCTCAGCACTGTATCACAGGAGGTGGTGATTGGTGAGCCAAGAACTGGGGCTGTGGAGACCATGGTGGAAATCTGACATAAGAACCCAGACCTGGAACTCACTGGAGGTTGTGGCACAAGTGACTGCAAGCAAAAAGTTGTGTACCAACTGCAGCAAGTAAAATTGCACTGTAGACTTGTGGGTGACACAGCTTAGAAACCTGCCCCAAGGAGAAGACTCTGCTAACCAGAAGTACAATGATCAAGAGCAAAAGAAGAGACAAAGGCACAATGAATATTACCGAAAACTCCCCTGCAAAGGAGCAAAATCCTATGCCAACCTCAGAGTTAACTGAGGAAGACATCAAGAAAATGGGGGACACAGAATCCATAAGACTCATTTTAAAGATTCTGATAAAAAATGTGAAGCTCATGCAAGAGTTCAAAGAATTTAAGGAAGCAATGTATCAAATCAAGGCTTATATATCAGAAATTAAGAACACAGTAGAGCAAATTAAAAGTACAGTGGAGAGTCTCCAAAATAGAATGAAGCAAGCAGAAGAAAGAATCTCAGAATTGGAAGATATTTCCTGTCACCAGTGGGAAGCAAACAAAAAGCTAGAAGCAGAGCTGGATCAGGCCAAAAAAAGTATTCAAGAATTGAAAGACACTATTAAGAGCTCTAATATAAGAGTTATGGGAGTCCCGGAAGGTGCAGAAATAGAAGCTGAGTTTGCAAATGTATTTAATGAAATAATAAAGGAAAATTTCCCTAATCTACAGAAAGAATTGGGAAACAAGATCCAGGAGGGGCACAGAACTCCCAACAGGCTTGATCAAAAGCAATCTTCACCAAGACACATGATCATCAAGCTCTCTTCAATTAAACATAAGGAAAAGATCTTTAAATGTGCATGTGAAAAACATCAATTGACATATAAAGGAATGCCAATTAAGCTCACAGGAGACCTCTCACAGGAAACTCTACAGGCAAGAAGGGAATGGAGTGACATATTCCAGATTCTAAAAGAAAAAAATTGTCGGCCTAGGATAACATATCCAGCAAAGCTTTCTTTTGTCTTTGAAAATGAAATAAAATTCTTCCACAGTAAAGAAAACTTAAAAGAATTTGCTTCTATCAAACCTGCCCTACAAATGATACTTCAAGATGTTCTCTTGACAGAGAAGAGGAATAGTATCTACCAAAACCAAAGGCAAATGTGAAGAACATCCCAGTAAAATGACAACAGAAGACTAAACCAATGAACAACCCATTCCTAAAATGATAGGACCAAGTACCACCCATACATATTAAACTCTGAATGTAAATGGCTTAAGCTCAATCAAATATCATAGGTTAGTAGTCTGGATTAAAAAACAAAACCCATCTGTTTATTATTTGGAGGAGACACACTTCACCAACAAAAAGCAGTGGAAACTATATCACATGGCTTTGATGTTTTCTGTTAGTTTCATCTCTTCAAAACACTTTCGTCTGATTAAATTATTCAGTGACTTGTAGATCATGCAGTGGCATCATTTTCTGCAAGAAGGTTCTTGATTTTCATTTCTTCAACTGCACATTAGTCATTTAATAGCATGTTATTTAACTTCTTGGTGATGTTAATTTCTTTTTTGTCCCTCATGTTGATTTTTGTGGCTCTTCATTTAAGGGGATATGCAATAGTTGTGTAGTCGAGACTATCATATCCAATAGCATATTATTTAGCTTCATGGCATTGTAAATTTCTATTTTTCTTTCTATTATTGATTTTGTATCATGACTTTTCATTTAAGGGGATGTACAGTAGCTGTGAAATGGAGACTAACATCCAGGTGTGAGGATGCAGTGTAGTATGCATTTCTGCTTCCAGAAAAAGATGGACTTACGATGAAACTGTTTAGTGTATCTTGACAGTAGAATTCTGGACTCTCTGCCATTGTCCAAGCCCGCCATGATGGACATATGACTGTGTATGAAGAACTGTATGTTAGTAATGATATAGAGGAGTTAGGTAGGGGGAGGGAATTGGGGAGGGGATAAGGGAATATAAACTTTATCATAAAATGATAATAATAACAATAAAATGTAAAAAAATCTAAGGATGATTTCAGAGCAGGGAATTTCTTGAATAAAGAGGATTTTAGCATGGTAAATGGGTCTGTTGAGCAAGAGACATGGCAGTCCTAAGTGTTCATTGGCCTAGGAACTGTTTCAAAATATTTTTGAAGCCAAAACTACAAGGAAAAATTAGCAACCCACAGTTATATTCATAATGATAGCTGGAGACAGTAATAGTGGAACAAGAATGCAGCAAGCCAGTACAGATATGTAAGAAAAATTCATTCGTGCCAGCATTGTGGTACAGCAGGTAAAACTGCCACCTGTGACACCAGCATCTCATTGAGCGCTGGTCCGTGTCCTGTTTGTTCTACATTGAATCCAGATTCCTGCTAAATGCCTGGGAAAGCAGCAGGAAATGTCCTAAGTACTTGGACCTCTATCACCTACCTGGGAGACCCGCATGAGGGGCTGGCTTCTGCCCCTACCTGCTCTGATTTTTATTGTCATTTGAAGCAGTGAACCAGCAGGTGGAAGATTGGAACGTTTCTCTAACTCTCTCTCTTTTTCTTTCCCCCTCCATCCTTCTCTGTAACTCTTTCAAATAAATGCAGAAATATTTTTTTAAATTATGTTGACATATTTATATAACACAGTGGTGCCCAACCGCAGATTACATGTTTTCAAGAACACACGGAACGCCTCCCAAGGTACGTAGGCCATGTTCAGAGCCATAAACGAATTCTCAGTAAATGTAAAAGAATTTAGGTCCTAAAAGACTTTTCTGGCCACATTAAAATAAAGGCAGTAGCAGATACTTGGGAAAACCTATAGAACTTAGAAACAGAGCAGCACTTTTCAAAGGTAAGATAATTTCTCAATTGTGTATGTTGGGCACAAGGGAAATGGATTGGATAACAAAAAAATGAAGTCTTAGAGTGTCATGAAGTAATTTTTATGAAAAGTGAAATCAATTTGCCTTTGTTGCTTCCTCGCTATAACCCTTTGACACTGATAAATTACATGATTCTTCTAAAACTGAATCTGATGACCACTTCTGCTTACTGGCTCCCATCACTTAGCAAATTAAGTCCAAACTTCACAGTGTTTCCATTGATCCTTGTAACACAGGACTGTCTGGTACATGCTTGTTCTTTTGCTTGCCTGTCTCCTCAGCTATGCTGGAGAACCAGACTCATGTTTCTCCCTCCTTCCCTCCCTCCCTCCCTCCCTTCCTTCCTTCCTTCCTTCCTTCCTTCCTTCCTTCCTTCCTTCCTTCCTTCTTTCTTCCTCTCCTCTCCTCTCCTCTCCTCTCCTCTCCTCTCCTCTCCTCTCCTCTCCTCTCCTCTCCTCCCCTCTCCCCTCCCCTCCCCTCCTCTCCTTCTTTTCTTTTCTTTCTTTCTTTTTTTTTTTTTTTAAATCTCAGAGCCTAGATGGTGCTTGGTATGGAGCATGTTTCTGTACATATTAGTTGAATGGATATAATGAATACCTGGAACATTATTTTCTTTTTCCTCTCCAGAAAGATTGACTTCTTACAGATTGAGAAAATTACTTCCTTCATGCACTCAGGCTTTTGTTTGTTTGTTTCATAAGTTCCTTCACTAAAATCGAGCCTGTACCTAACCTAGTTCTAAAATCCTGAAGGCTGAAGGCAAGGCTGAAATGTCAATCTTTTTGAAGTCATGATGCCATATCATTTTCTGTGTCTGCATTGTTGCCCACTATCTCAACCTTTGATGAAATGTTCTTTTAAAATGTATCACTTGCCAAATTGCTAAGCACTTTTCATCAGAGCAATTAGGACAATGGTAATTATGCAACTGTGTGTGGAGGGTGGACGTGCAAGAAATCTGATTTGGTATTCAGAGAATCATTCCTGGGCTGAGTTGGCTCTCGCTGGCACTTTGGCATTTGGTTGTGGGTGGGGAATGTGGAATGCTTTGAAAACTGAAAGGGTTTGTCAAGTTTTAAAATTCCCTTATGCCTAAAGGAAAACAACATTCATTGTTTAAAAACATCATTGATTGCTTTTTCTGTTCTTTGGAACCTGAATCTGCAGAAACAGACCCAGTATTTTGCTTCATGTACTTCTCCAGTGATGTTCTGGAGATGTACTTGGTCAGAATTCAAAACAAATGGAAATACTGGTTATGCAGCTCTTACAGAATTCTATGGAGGACTGTATTTGTTATTGTAGGCAGATACCAACATTGTTTAGAACATGGTTCCTTAGAGCCAGATTTCTCAGATTTCTGTTTTACCACTTGCCAGCTGTGTGATGTGGATGAGATATTTAATCTCTCTGTGCTTTGTATCCTCTTGGATTCAGTTGGAATAAGGATAGAGCCTACATGACATCACAGTATTGTTTGTGTATTAAGTGGGTAAATACAGGCAGAATGTGTGGAAGGGCATCTGTCACAGAATATACAGTGAAACTGAGTCATGATTATCATTGTTACCCATGTTATGCAATTAAATGTAAAGTTCCTGTATCTGTTTATTAAAGCACAACAATTCTACAGCTGTGATGCTAGATGATACCAACTCAAATAGCAATATTTTATTTCATTATCTAGAACCTTTCCCCCACCTGCTCCTGGAAGAGCAAGGCTTCATGCAGTTGTAGGGAATAAAAGAGCTTCATCCTGTTTCCTAGTCTGTCTGCCTACTTCACTCAGTCTCAGCCATGTGCTAAAGCCTCATCATTTCTCACAGGTTAATTCCATAACTGCCTTCCTTCACTGTCTCTTCAGTCCATTTTCTCCACAGAAGGTGCAGTGATATATTAAACTTTGGTCTTTTCACTCGTTTTTTTAACTTTGAGACAAGACGAAGTGCAAAATCCATGGTACAGCACAAGGGCCCTGGGAGTGTAACATTAGCACACATCGCCACCTTTGCCCTGAACATTCCGTGCCCTCATGTGGATCCCTTGATGTACTATGTAGTTTCTACTACCTGATGTTGCTTGTCCTTGTGTCCGTACGAGTGCTGTCGTTGGTACTCGCACCCCTTTCACTTGCGTCAACTTTGTCAATCAGGATTCCTTTTAGATGTGCACCAGATTATCCCTAATTGACTGCCAAGTAATATGTTTACTAAATGAATATTGATCTAGTTACCGTTAGGGCTCTTACTAGTTGTTATATGTGTATAAATTTTAATAGCACTTAACTCATATGCCCCCAATTGTGTGTGTGTGTGTGTGTGTGTCTATCTGTCTGTCTGTCTTCCATTAATTAGGCTGGGTCTCTGTCTTATACATCATCATATCCTCAGCTCCCAGCCCAGTGCCTACTATGAGATGGGAATACAGAGCCCGACTTGATGGCTCAATGGTTAAATACTCGCCTTGCACACACCAGGATCCCATATGGGCCCCAGTTCATGTCCCAGATGCTCCACTTCCCTTCCAGCTTCCTGCTTGTGGCCTTGGGACCCTGCACCTGTGTGGGAGACCTGGAAGAAGCTCTGGGCTCTTGGCTTCAGATCAGTTTGGCTGTGACTGTTTTGGCCACTTAAGGAGTGAATCAGTCAATAGAGGATCTTTCTTCCTGTCTCTGCTTTTTCTCTATACATCTGCCTTTGCAATAAAAACAAATAAATCTAAGAAAAAGGAGGGGGGGGATGGGAATTCAATGAGTTCTGCCTGAAATGGTTAAATAGGAGCACACCACTGATGTTGAGTTTAAAGTTTCCCCAAATTGAGAAGCAAGGGGGATTTACAGAACCCCTCTCCGAGCTCCCTATCCCACCCTCCCCAACCCCAGTTCTAAGGTGATATTCCAGTGAAACCACTGAGATTTTTACCAAAGTTGACTTGCATGTACATTTTCTTGGGTCATATTTTTAATAACCATCATCAATTTCTTTTTTTTTTTTTTTAAAGATTTATTTTTATTATTTTTTCATTGGAAAGGCGGATATACAGAGAGGAGAGACGGAGAGGAAGGTCTTCCGTCCGATGATTCACTCCCCAAGTGAGCGCAACGGGCCGATACTATGCCGATCCGAAGCCAGGAGCCTCTTCCGGGTCTCCCACGCGGGTGCAGGTTCCCAAAGCTTTGGGCCGTCCTCGACTGCTTTCCCAGGCCACAGGCAGGGAGCTGGAAGGGAAGTGGGGCTGCCGGGATTAGAACCAGCGCCCATATGGGATCCCGGGCGTGCAAGGCGAGGACCTTTAACCACTTGTGCCACCGCGCCGGGCCCAACCATCATCAATTTCTTAAAGGAGCCTCTGATCTCCCAAAAGAATCGGATCTGTGTCCTTCAGTGTTTTTTAATCAGTTAAGTACAATGTCTGCAAGGTAGATCGCTGAGTCATTTCAGGCCATTTGATCTGGATGAGGGTAAAAGGGTTATACCTTTCCAGCCTGGCTGTCTCTGGAAGTCTTGCTGCCAGACTGTGGGGTCCGGTTGGCAGTGGTAGTTATTACTTCTGGAGAAATAGCTGCTTGCAGTTCCCCTGCTCACAAATTCCTGTAAGCACTTTGAGATTCATTTGCATGGTCTTTGTGGTTCTAGAAGTGTCAAAAATGTAGCCCCTGGAAAGGGCATCCTTTTGTGAGTTAGCCCGGCATTCAGGGAGAAAAGTTCTTGTTGTTCAAAACTAAGAACCTGCTTTGATCCTCTTAGGCTAGACATTTTCTTTGGCTTCCATCGATACACTTGACTTTTTTTTCCTGGCCTAAATCCACACAAACAAGAGACTAGAGCTTTTCTAAGGAGCTTAGAGCAAACACATTTTAAAAATAACTTAGCAAATGAATTCATCTGGCAAAAGCAACCTCACTACATAAAATAAACTTCTTTTGAGTTTTGCAATAGCAATTCCTAAAAATGTAAACAACCACAGGGTCCACATGAATTGAATCGCTTGCTGAACAGTAATAGCCCCTGGCCCAAATTCAGTAGGAAGAATGAACACCTTATAAAACTAAGGGTCAGTGACCTTTATATGAGAAAAAGGAAGGGTTTAAAGGAGTGTTAACCTAACCCAAAGAAATTGAGAAAGTCTTACTACCTAATACTCTATAATTGATGGCTTTCTGAACCTAAGACGAGGTTAGTGGGCCTGCCGTCGCTAGGCACTTGCTTTCCCTAGGGAAAGGCAGATCCTGCTCATTCTCATGAAGTCAGAGGAGTCCCCACAGGTTTCACTATGTGTTCTGTTGACAAGATAATGGTCCCATTGAAATTGTAATAATATACTTGGCAAGCGGAATCACCATATTAAAATAACTTTGTACTCAGTCCTAGTTTTTTTATCATAACAATATTATATTCCTTCTAATGAGGCCCGTTCTATTCTAAAGCAGTTATGCTGAGCTTCAGCAGTAGAGTAATACTTCCCATAAACAGTAAATATAGTTACCACTCGTATGGCTCTCCCTTCAGACAGTGTCTTTTTTGGGGCATTCAGGCTTTTTCTAGATAAACACTGTGATAAAATATCTTAGAATGAACAGAAACTTGGAGAAAGATAAGGGATATAGAAACTCTTTTTTTTAAAAGACTGGAAAGTACAGTCTTTGGAAGAGACAACTTAGAGAAATGGGAAATATTGGGGCAAAGCATCATATGCTGTTTGAGGTATACAAGGAACCATGGTCAAATTAGCAACATTTATTGAATATTGGCTGTGCAACAGGTACTTAGAGTCAGTTAAACCTTCACAGTAGCCTTGTAAAATGAACATATCCACAGTGGCTGATGAGAACACATACTGAAGCATAGAAACCCAGTGGCTATCTCAATATAATAGAGGTTTTCCACAAGTACTCTCTCTTCCCTCTTGTCTTAACTGGAATTGGCAATTTTCCTATTAGTGAGAGTCAGGATGATGCCTGGCCAAATGAAAGGGTGAACAGAAAGCATCTGGAAGTTTAAGGAGTCAGTATGAGCTTTAGTTCCTTTCTTAAAGTTATTGTTTGCTTTTTATAAGAAAAAAAATATTATGTAATTGTTTAACAGGCACAGTTACAGAAAAGAGAGAGGGAGAGACAAAGATAGATATCCTCCACCCACTAGTTCAATCTCCAAAAGGCCACAACAGCTAGGGCTGGGTCACAGAATCCTAGAGACTGGAGCCCCATTCGGTCTCATGTATGGATAGCAAGGGACCATGAAGCTGGACCATCTTTTGCTTTTGCGAGCACTTTAGCAAGGAGTTGGATCAGAATCAGAGCTGTCAGGACTCAAACCAGCTGTGTTAAAGGGATACCAGCATCACAAACAGTGGCTTTACCTGACATGGCACAGTATAGCCCCTGCTTTTCACTCTGCCACAGTAACCCCATGGTGGCTGCTGTACAGCTTAGCTTCTATGATTGTAGATGTTAAAGAAGAACCCTATTTCTCACCCCTGTACAATGTTCATGTTGTTCATGCAATATCTTAATGTTTGCAGTTTTAAGCCATTGGATTTGCAGGGTATATTAGTCACAGTTCTTTGAAGGAAGAGAGATTTACTATGGTAACTGGCTAACGTGATTATGGAGGTTGAGAAGTCCCACCATCTGCAAACTGGAGAAGCAGGAATTCTTGTAAATAGTTCAGCCTGAGGGCAGGTTGTGTGTTGCAGGGTTGAATCGGACACGCTTTAGGCTTAAAATAAGTCTGAGAGTCCCAAGGTCCAAGAACCATGAGCTCTGGTGGATAAAAGCGGAAGTTAAAAGCTGTCCAAGCACCAGATTCCCTCTGCCCTTTTGTTCTCTGAATCTTCTATGAAGTGAATGACACTCCCTGCCTTGGTGAGAGTGAATGTTCTTTCCTCAGTCTACTGATTGAAATGTTAATCTCTTCTAGAAACAACCTAACAAATTCATCCAGAAGTAATGTTTTACCAGCCCCATGGGCCTTCCTGGGCTTAGTCAAACTGACAAGAAAATTAACCATCCTGGGGGCTGTTTGTCCTTACAGAAAACTTGACTGACAGACCATGTCACCTAGCTGACTATGCCTTGACCTTCTTCCATTGTCCACGCCATTCTCTAAACTAACATGCCGCGCTGCTTTCAAATAATCGCTAAGTGTCTTCTACCTAATTTGTGAAACAGGAGAAAATGTCATAGTCTGAAGTGTTAAGGACTGTTATTCCACAGGGGGCAGAACTGAAAACTGATGGGTAACATGAGAAGTGAGAATCACTGAAGATTTACTCAGAAGAGAAAGAGTTCATATCTTGATGTGTTTCCTTGCAGGTATGTTTAATGCATTCTTAACGTATACCTTCTCATAGGAAGTCCACTCAAAGGAATACTTTTTATTTATGTATCTATTTATTTATTTTGTTTTATTTGAGAAAAAAGAGATGCCAAAAGACAGAAATATATCCTCTGTTTCATTCACCAAATATTCTCAAAGCTATGGCTAGGCCAGGCTGAAGCCAAAGAAACCAGAACTTTCAGTTCAAGCATCCCATATAGATGGCATGGATGCAAGTGCTTGGACCATCACCTGTTGCTTCCCAGAGTTCACATGAGTTCCTAGGAAACTGGAATCGGAAGCAAATGGGATGTAAACGCAGATGTCCTGATGTGAGATGCAGATATCTGAAGCATCATGTTAACCATGATACAAAGGCCCACCTGAAGGGAATGTTTCTTAGTAGAATTCCTGGCTCAAAATTATCCTCTCTGCTTTAGGGCCTCTCTATTTTAATCTTAGCTGATTTTTGTTTAGGTCTCAAAACAGCTTTACCATCTACTAGTTCATGTTCATATTGTCTATGCAGTATCTTAACTTTGTAGTTTTAAGCCAAGGAGTGTGCAGAGCATATTAGTCCAGTCTACTAGGGACCAATGTATTTTGCTTTGAATTCTCCCACCTTCCACCTTCCATATAACCTGAGACAAGGATTGGAGTGCAGTGACTCTGTTAAGTGGTTCCAAGCCACTAAAATGAGCTCAGACAGGCTGGGGCATGAAGGAGGAAAAGCCAGTGTATGGAAGAAGTTAACCAGTGGGCTCTTCAGGCAGCTAGAGCTAAATTTTCCTTCGGTTGCAAAGAAAGTTGAAGGGCACCTAATAATTGCCCACCTAAAGCATTTATCCTGTGGCTTTCATTCTCCATTCTTTCTCCCTTGGGGCTTTAACTGTCCCTCCTTGGTGGCAGCAGAGATGGCTGGGCTTGCTGCTGGACTGAACAAGCTGTTGCCACTTTGGATATGTGGATACAGTCCTGTTTGGGACAGACAATGAGATGATGCCTGGTGTGTATTTGAGATCTGGGTAATTGACCACTCATAGACACACGGACATTAGAGAGGTGTTGAGAGCTATGACTCAGAGCACCACGGATATCTGCTACCCCAAACCCTTGTCACCACTAAATAAGTTCTAATATCTTGTAATACTGAGGTCACCCAGTGAGGTGAGATGGGGTCATGACTGAAAGCACGGGATGTTCTGTGAGAACCTTGGGCAAGTGTCCCAGTCTTTAAAATGGGAGTAATACTATCAACTTTCCAAAGTTGTTGGGAGTACTAGGTGAACTAATCTTGTGAAAATGCCCTGCATAGGTTCCCACACACAGCAAGTACTCAGTAAATGTCGGCTCCCTGTCCTCTATATCTTGCAAATGCTCTGGGGCTGCACTGGATACTGAGGCAAATAAATGGTCTTGAGAATTCTTATGACTGTCCACTTAATGACCCTGAGATTTCACCGTAAGTGTCCTAGAACTTTAGCTGTGACAAATGACAAAAGCTCAACACTAACTTAAGAACTAAGGAGGGGCCAGTGTTGTGGCACAAGTGCATTAAGCTGTTGCCTACAATGAGCATCTGCAATGGACACTCACATGCCTCGACTGCTCTACCCCGGATCCAGCTTCCTGCTAATGTGCCTGGGAAAGCATCAGGATGTCCCAAGTGCTTGGACACTTGCCACTTATGTGGGAGACCCACAAAAAGCTACTAGTTGCTGGCTTCTGCCTACCCTAACAATTGCAGCTATTTGGGGAGCGAACCAGCAAGTGGAAAAAATCCCTCTTCTACCTTTTCCCCTCTTTTTTTCTCTCCCTTTTCCCCTCTCTGTCTACAACTCTGCCTTTCAAATAAATAAATAAATATTTCTGAAAAAAAAGAACAAATAAGTAAGTCTATTTACTCTTGTAACAAAAAGTTTCTGGCACAATTGGCTACAGGTATTTAAACGTTGTCATTAATGTATTCTCTTTGTGTCTCCCTCAACTGTACATCTCTTGCTGTTTCTCCTCATTGCTATGCTCCTCTGTATTTGGAAGAGATTGTGGGTGATGTTTAAATGTTTATTTATTTTTAATTTACTTGAAAGAGAGATCTAATATCCATTATTTACTTCCTGAATGCAGACAATAGCAAGGGCTGAGCCAGGCTGAAACCAGAAGCCTGGAATTTCATGAAACTCACATTGGGAGCAGGGAACAAGCATCTGGACCATGATTTGCTACCTCCAGGATGAATTAGCAGGACTCGGAATCAGAAGCAGGGATGCCCAGGACTAGAACTGGCCCTCTACCATGGGGTGCAGACATTGAATGTAGGGGCTTGGCCAATTGCAGCACAATGCCCATCCCAGGGACAGTAGCTCAGATGTGGCCCCAGAGAGCAAAGGCTTGCATCATCCATGCTTGATGACCTTATCATCCATGTATAAATTGTCAGGGAAGAACTTTGATTGGTGCTGCTTGGATCATGTGCTGGAAGGTGAGGCTCTTGAAATGACTGGAACCCAATGGAACCACATGGGCTGGAGCACTAGGAGGCCCGTTTGCCAGAAGAATGGACCTGCAGGAAAGGATTGCAGGCCAGGTGTTCTTCACTATAGCAAGACAAGAGGAGGGTATGAGTGAGATGGGACAGTAGAACAGTTGGTGAACAGAAGAGGTCATGGTAGGCATGCCATTCTTGCTACCTCTGGTGGCTAGGAGAAACCTTGGTTGGATCCTGTAGTTACACCACTTTGGAGTAGTGGGAGGGGAGGATCCATTTGCAGATTCTGCCAGCGCCAGTAGAAGCACATGCTTCCACCCAGGGGCTGAATTTGGCCCCTTGCTAAGCTTCCAAACAGAGCTGTTTTGGAACAATAGAATGGCTTAGCACATTCATCTGGTGTCAAACAAAGCCTGACTGTGTCACCCTCTCCCTATGTGCCCTCTAGGTCCTTAGGAAATAGGCAGTACTGCAGGGAAAGAGAATATCTTACCCAGGTGGTTGGCCCCAGGTGTTCTGGACTCCATAAATATTTGTTATGGATATGTTTCCCTATTATTAATAAAAATATGACTACAAAAGCATTTAGATAAAGACTTACAGAAAATAAAAATGTTCTGTTGAAGACATTTCCCTAGAGAGCTTTCCAGATCCCATTTAGATCCTTTTATTTTTTTTGAGTATTTAGAATGGGGTTGTCAGATACCCACTGCTTTACATACATGCTTTGATTAATGATTTATAATATCATGAAGAAAACACAAATCCTAAGCAGGTAGCTCATTGAATATTTACTTACCATTTTTAATAGTTGCAAAGTGTTCCATTGTTGGATTATTCTACAAAATCCTCAGTCAGGGTTTTACTGATGATTATTAGTCTAATTTACCTTCCAGTTCATTCTAACCCAGCAGACACTGAGCATGTGCTTGCAAGTTAAAGTCATCATATTATCTGTTATCAGGCATTTGTTGCCACAGCAATACTGCATAATGAATCACTCCAAAATTTAGTGGCTGAAAACCACTACCAATTATTTATCTGCTGTAAATTAAATTTTGACAACTCATTGTTTTTAAATTTTTGTTTACTTACTTTACTTGAAAGAAGTGAGAAAGAGCTCCCATCTGCTGACTTACTCCTCCGATGCAGTTACAGCTAGTGTTAGAGCTGAATCCGGGAGCCAGGGACCCAAGCACTGGAGCCATCACCTGCAGCCTCCCAAGATGTATGCTAGTAGGAAGCTGGTACTCTGAGATGAGAAGTGGGCATTGCAAGCTGCATCTTAACCGAGTGTTCACCCCCCAAGCCTTTGTTGTGGCTCTGGAGGTTACAGGTGAACAGTTGTACTGCTCGGGATCAGATCCATCAGATGTCTGCTAGACTACTTGTAAGGTAAAAGGAGAAAGGCATAAGAAATGGCCTTTTTTCCCCTTAAAAGAGAAGTATCTGGAGGAGTATCTGGCAAACAAACAAAACTCTTTAAGGAAAAATTATGCCAGACTTCTGTGTCGTGCACCAAAAGCATTCGGTGAAAAAACTCTGGAGGTTAAAGGGTGGGGGAGGTTAAAGGGTGGGGGAGTGATAGAAAAGAAAGAGTGGGAAGCACAGAGGAGGAGGAAGGCACAAGAGTACCGTGATCACTGGCCAAGAGTAACAATGGAAAACCACTCCTAAAACCAAGAAAAATGCCTGCGTTGGCAGCGAGGGGCTCTGGGTTCCAAGCGTGACTCTTCACGTGACAAGCTTCCAGACTCACACTGGCAGGTGGTGTGTCCAGGTCTCCCTCTGCTCACGGGCATCCTAGGAGTATAGAGATCCTCTCCAACCCTAGCATTCTCTCAATGGCATATGGCTTGCCTTTCAGCTTCCGGTGCTGAGTGAGGAACAACTTCAAAGAAAAACCTAGTGCTGCATCTGCAGAGAGAAATGGAAAAGAGCACCAGAAAACCTAGAGGCAAGGAATGAGAATGAAAGTGTAATGCAATTTCACGTGAATGGGAAATTGTTATTAGTAATCTTGATAAGTTATCCAGCCACTGTCAGTCTTCTTTGGAACAAGGTAACGCAGTTGTTTTGGGTTGTTTTTGCATCATCAGGGCTGTTAAATACCCAAGGCAAGGGTCTTTCATATTACTGGATGTGAAATGTTGTCCAAATTGAGGTTGGCCAGTGGCCATTTAGAAATTCAATAATTGTTCAACCCAGGAGGATTTCCAAATGGTGAAGCAGCTTCTAGGGAGGAAATTAATATTGAACAATGTATATAAAAGCACATAGGAATGTTGAGAAAATAGGGTCCCAAGAAAGTGGAACAGCTGGAGGCTAAAAAAGGTCAGGTTGAATGATACCCTCACTTTTTTCTCTTCCCTTAATTATGATGTGCAAGAGAAAATCTTGTTTATTTTTTATGCCAGGAGGGCAGGGGGTGGTTTGGAGAGGTTCCCAGTTCATCAAAAGCTACCTTCATTCTGCCCACAGAATGGTTTCCTTCATTTCTTTCCCACAGACAGGCAAGGAGAGCTGAGGACATACAAAGACCCTTTTCTGTTTGCCACAGGAGGCAGTTGGGGGTTAAGGTCCAATTTGTTGGTAGCGGTAGGAGGCATTGTTCACAAAAGCAGTGAGTCTGTGTTTATCAGATAGAAAGGACCACTGGGGTGAGCCTAGCCTCTTCTGTGTCTTCTGCTGTATTAATTGCCTTCAGAGTACAGCTTTCTAAACCATGGTACCCCATGGTACACTTAGCTTTCATCCCACAGCTAATTTTATGAGTCCAACCTGGGTGCTTTGAGTGAGACAGTCATAGGCTCTGGTTCACGTGGCAATTAACCCTCCTTGGATCCTAATTCAGTTGACCTCTTTTTTGGAGAATTTGCCTACACTAGTTAAAGTACTGAGACAGACCACCGGTGTATCACATTTAGCAAGAGCACTCAAAAAGAGGCAATTATTAAAGATTCGTACTCAAAAAAAAGAGAAAGATACAGAAAAGCTTAGCTTGCAGGGAGACCTTAGGAAGCAGTGAATTACTGTGGAGTGATAAAATCAGATTCTAAGAGGAGGTACAAAGAGCACAGTCACTTTTTAATAAAATTTATCTAAGCAATAGCATGGGAAAGAACACTCACTCTATACCTACAGGACAAAAGGTAGACAATTGTCCATTATGATCCATCCAGTTCAATTGTCATTGATTCCGCTTGGATCAGTGTCATAGGTCTTTCCAACTTTGCAACTCTGGCTTTACGATGCTATAGTTCTGTAAAATCAGATTGATATGATGTTGCTTTCAAAGGAAATTGCTGAATATTTCTAGTATCATTATTAAAGTTACGTGCTGGGTGGCCACCATGGCTCAACAGGCTTAATACATCACCTTCAAGTGCTAGCTAGCATCCCGTATGGGTGCCAGTTCATGACCTGGTTGCTCCACTTTGAATCCAGCTCCCTGCTTATGGCCTGGGAAAGCAAGAGAGGATGGCCCAAGTCCTTGGGACCTTGAAGCCACATGGGAGACTTGGAAGAAGCTTCTAGCTCCTGGTTTCGGATCAGCTCTGGTCATTGCAGCCTTTTAGCGAGTGAATAGCAGATTCCAGATTTGTCTCTGTCTCTCCTCCTCTCTGTATACCTGCCTTTCCAATAAAAATAAATAAATCTCTTTTTAAAAATTTACTTTCAGGGCCCAGCGCTATAGTGTAATAATTAATGTCCTCGCCTTGCACACCTGGGATCTTCCTCTCTGTCTCCCCTCCCCTTTCCATATCTGACTTTAAATTTTTTAAAAAAATTACTTTCAGGTAGTCCTTGAATTCTGACAGTTGTTATCCAGAAAGATTGCCAGGGGGCTATGCTCATCAGTAATTATGTAACATGATTCTTCACTTTATTCTTTTGCTACCTGTGCCTTTGGGTTTTTTTTTTTTTAATTTGTATTTTGATACTTTTTTTTTAAAGATTTGTTTTATTTTTATGTCAAAGTCAGATACACAGAGAGGAGGAGAGACAGAGAGGAAGATCTTCCATCTGATGATTTACTCCCCAAGCTGTCGCAAGCGGCTATGCCGATCCAAAGCCAGGAGCCAGGAGCTCTTCCAGGTCCCCCATGTGGGTGCAGGGTCCCAAGGTTTTGAGCTGTCCTTGACTGCTTTCCCAGGCCACAAGCAGAGAGCTGGATGGGAAGTGGAGCTGCCAGGATTAGAACCAGCGCCCATATGGGATCGCAGCACTTTCAAGGTGAGGACTTTAGCCACTAGGCCACTGTGCTGGCCAAAACTTTTTTTTTTTCCAAAAACAATTTATTTATTTTTACCAGAAAGGCAGGTTTACAGAGAGAAGGAGAGACAGAGAGCAAAATTGTCCAACTGCTGGCTTACTGATCAAGTGTCTGCTATGGCCTGAGTTGAGCCAATCTGAAACCAAGAGCCAGGAGCTTCCTTGGGTTTCCCATGTGGGAGCAGGCTTTGGGCTATACTCTGCTGCCTTCCCATGTCCAGTGCAGAGACTTGGATGGGGAGTGGAGCAGCCAGGACATGAACTGGCACCAAGTAGGATCCTCGCACATGTGAGGTGAGAATTTAGCCACTGAGCCATTGAGCCAGGCACTGTTTCTATGATGCTTTTGACGAGAAGCTGTAATGTACTAGTTTCCAACAGGGTTTTTTTTTTTTTAATTTTTCTCATGATCCATTGACAAAAGGTTAGTTTCCCTCTTGAAAGGCAGAATTGGAAATGATGGAAACTAATTTGAACAAGGAAAGTGAATGTTACCATGCTATTCCAAGCTACCTTGAAATATTCTTTTGTTTTTGCAAACTTTAGAAGATGGCATACCAGAGAAGAATGCAGTTTCTGGATTCATTGTGTTGTCTGAGAACTGTATGTTGGGAATAACAATAGGTAATATTCTTTGAGCATTTCCCTTGTGACAGACACTATACTATGTACATGTTATATATTTCTGTTGTACAGTTAACTATGTTAGAAGTCGGGGCCCTGCACGATGGCTTAGTGACTAAATCCTTACCTTGCATGCACCAGGATCCCTTCTGGGTGCCAGTTCATGTCACAGATGATAATACTTTCCTTCCAGCTCCATACTTATGGCCTGGGAAGGCAGCTGAGGTTGGCCCAAAGCCTTGGGACCCTGCAGCTGTGCAGGAGACCACGAAGAAGCTCCTGGTTCCTGGCTTCAGATCAGCTCAGCTCTGGCTGTTGCAGGCACTTGGGAAGTGAACCAGCAGATGGAAGATCTTTCCCTCTGTCTCATTCTCTCTGTAAATCTGACTTCTCAATAAAAAAATAAAAGAAATCCTTAAAATATTTTATTGGACTTGGCATGGTAGCCTAGTGGCTAAAGTTCTCACTTTGCATGTACCAGCATTCCATATGGGTACCAGTTTGTATCCCAGCTGCTCCACTTCCCTTCCAGCTCCTTCCTTGTGGTCTGGGAAAGCAGTTGAGGATGGCCCACGGCCTTGGGATTCTACACCTGTGTGGGAGACTCGGAACAAGCTCCTGGCTCCTGGCTTTGGATCGGCATGGCTCTGGCCATTGAGGCTGCTTGAGGAGTGAATCATCAGATGGAAGATCTTCCTCTCTGTCTCTCCTCTTTTCTACATATTTGACTTTCCAATAAAAATAAATAAATCTTTTTAAAAAATTCTGTTACAGAAAATGACACACTTCAAATGGCAGTAATAAAGCCATGGAAAGTCCTATAAGAAGCCATGAGTAGCAAGGGTCCAAGTACTTGGGCCACCTTCCATGGCTTTCCCAGGCACATTTGTAGGTAGCATAATCGGAAGCCTAGTAACTGGGACTCAAGCCAGTTACAATATGGGATACTTGCATTGCAGACAGCATCTTCAACTGCTATACTGTAAGTGCTGCCCAGATGTCTGACTCTTAATCAGCAAGCCACTTGTCCATCCTGATTCTTTCAAGTGAGCTTGAAGTCTCCCTTTTCCTTGCAGGTGAAATTCAGGACTGTTTAATTCAAATTTCTTTGATTTATTCCATGGGATCCTGAAGAGAATCCTCTGAAATGCCCAAAAGCCAACAGCCTTCTTACCAACTAGCTTTTCCAGCTATGCATTAGGACACAGAGAACCCTAAGGTCTGTAAAGTTCGGAATTAATGTTTTGGTCAGATTATACTGGGTGTAGAATCCGGGTAAGTCACATAAGCTTTCTGGACTGGTACTTCATCTGTGAAATGGAAATGATGAAACCCAAGCTTATTTGAAGGTCAAGAATTGACAAGTTGCTCTCTTTGTCCTTTTTCCCTCTCTTTTAGAATTTTTTGAATCTAAGATATTCGGGGGAATTATTGATCTTTCATTCCCCTTTTATAATAAGGCAAACACAGTTAATGGTCCCTGAAGACATTTTGCCCAGCAAGTTTGTTTTTCTCCTTTACTTGTTGTCTTTTGAGTTACAACTTCAGACATTTCTTTGGCCGTTGCATCAGATAGTTTTTTTCCATTACTAACTGTTAAAAAAATCATTAAATTTCCTTTGATCTTGAGCCTAGCGTTTGCAATCATGGTTGTTATCATCTAACTACATGCCTCATTTTCATACCAACTAGCTGACTCTTGGATTCCTGAACACATCTTGGTTTGTATCTACCCTCCTGAAACTGTAGTTCTGTGGCTCTGTATCAAATAATTCATCTACCTGATTCTGACAATAACTACCAGTTTCAAATTCAATTCAAATGTCCCATCCTCTTTGAACCTCCTGCTCAGTCATTTCCATTTAAAATAACCCTTTTTGTTTCTGTGTTCAACAGACATGTTTTGGACCTTTTGTATCCTATCCTATAATCTTTTTTAAATTACTATTTGTGGTTATATTGCCATTATTTTTTAAAAAAAGATTTGTTTACTTATATTGGAAAGGCAGATATACAGAGAGGAAAGAGAGAGAAGGATCTTCCATCTGCTGGTTCACACCCCATGTGACTGCAACAGCCAGAGCTGAGCTGATTCAAAGCCAGGAGCCAGGAGCCAGAAGCTTCTTCCTGGTCTCCCGCGCAGGTGCAGGGTGCCATTCTACACTGCTTTCCCAGGCCACAGGCAGAGAGCTGGAAGGGAAGTGGAGTAGCTGGAATACGAACTGGTGCCCATATGGGATGCTGGTACATGTAAGGCAAGGACTTTAGCTGCTACGCTACTGTGCCAGGCCCATCGTGTCATTTTTGTTAGTTCAGATGCACCTGAGGCAAAACCCAGGCTCTCCTGCTACCTCTTGATAGTTGCAGAGGAGTGTGAGGATTACTGTCATAGGCTTAAGTTAAACGACTGAATGTATAACCTGCCTACATGGTGTTTTAAGTATCTGAGCTTGGATACATAAACTTTATAGCATATACATCCCATACCTGTACCTACCACATAGAGATCCTGTGAGATTTAAATGAGAGAATCTGCTTAATGGGCTTATGAAGTACCTGATATAGTACAGTGTGAGTGCTCAGTAAATGCTAAGTAGTTATATATTTGCGATGAGATCTTTTCTGTGGTTACTTCAATAAATATTGATCAAGTTTCACATTAGTAACATTGGGCTGCCAGACAAAATATCCTGGATTGGGTAGCTGACAGATCTAGAGGGTCAGTTTGTGCACTGGCCAGCAGAGCCAGTAACGTGGACACTGCGAGGTCTGGGGATGAAGCACCGACAGACCAGTGATGGTGGAAGTCTCTCCGAAGCCTCCCTTTATTACTCCTTATATACTCTTTCCCCCAAGCCCTTTAACAGAACAATAGGATGCCAATGAGTCTGATTAGACCAGGTGCTTTTAGCCCCAAGCCCATTTCCTGTGGTGCTCAGCTTAAGGAGCGCTAATCAACTCCTTAGCCCACAACTAGTTTGCTTATTGGTAAGGGTCTCTTCATGGCTTGCAGAGGCCCCTTCGTGCTCTGTCCTTACGTGGTAGACATAGTTCTCTCATCCTCTTTTTGTAAAATCAATTTTCCCATATTGAGGCATTCACCACCATGGCCGCATCTATTTCTAGCTACCTCCCAAAGACTCGGCCTCTAATACCCACCACATTACAGGTTAGGGATTCAGACTTTGGATTTTGAGACGTCATTATTCAGTCCATATCAAGGTTACCATTTATTGAATCAATTTAGAGAAATAGCAATGAGCCAAACAGCTTAATCTCATCCTCATGGGAAGAGTAGGACGGTGTAGGTAGGCAGAATAATAACTCCCAAAGATTATGTGACTCATCTCCACCACATGTGAATATGTTACAATACATGGCAAAGGGGAATGAGGTTACAGGTGGAATTAAACTGGCTGGTAAGCTGACTTCAGCACAGGGAGATAATCCTGGACTATCTGGATAGGCTAAGTGTAATTCTAAGGGTCTATGGTATGGAAATGGAAACAGACTACAGGTAAGTGGTTTCTGCCTAGCCTTGTTTCTTGCCAATATGCCTACTTGTGCTTTTAAATAAAATTGAGGGATGGGTAGGTATTCTAGTACGGTGGGTTATGCTACAGTAAGGGAGGGTCACCTCTCAAAATGGGAGTGCCTGGTTCCAGTCCCAGCTATTCCACTTCTGATTCTAGCTCCTACTGTTGCATCCTGGGAAGTAGCAGTTGATGGCTCAAGTCCCATACATATGGAGACCCAAACAGAGTTCTGGGCTCCTGGTTGTAGCCTGGTCCAGCCCTGGAGGTCGTGGGTGTGTAAGGAGTGAACCAGCAGATGGAAGATCTCTGCTTCTCATTCTGTTTCTCTTGTTCCTACTTGGCCTTTCTAGTCTATAAAAATAGATAAATAGTGCTGGCATGTTGGCTTAATTGGCTAGTCCTCCACCTTCAAGTGCTGAGCTCTCATATCAGCTCTAGTTTGTCTCCCAAAGGCTCCACTTCCCATCCTGCTCCCTGCTTGTAGCCTCAGCAAGCAGTGGAGGATGGCTTAATGCCTTGGGATTCTGCACCCAAGTGGGAAAAGGCTCCTATCTCCTACCTTCAGATTGTCTCAGCTCTGGCATTGCAACCATTTGTCTATCTTTTTCTCTTTGTATATCTGCCTTTCCAAAATAAATAAATGCATCTTAAAAAAAAAAGGAAAAAAACATTTAGATAGAGCTAAAGGAGGAGACCTTTAGTTACTTTTTGAGCAAAGAACTAGAGGGTAGAAGTAATATCAGAGCATGAGGTATCTGAGAATTCAGGAACACTGCCCCTGGCAGAGGTAAAACAAGCATCAAAGCCAGGATATAGCAGCTTACTTGGCATTTCTGGAAGCTAAGGAACATATCACAGTCAGAGAAGCATCTATGAAGAGATGAGTTGTCAGAGAAGGGGTGAGCAACAAAGATGTTGATTTGCACTGGTTTTATTTTGAGTGAGGCAGAAAGCAAAGATTTTGAGTAGCAGAGTGATATATGACTTGCATTTTAACGAGAATGACTATGGCTGCTCTATGGAGATCAGGGAATGAGATGAAAGCTGAGGAATCAGGTGGGTGGCTACTGTGTTCATCCATTCTAAAGATGTGGGTGGCTTGTTCAGGGTGGTACCTGTGGAGCTGGTGGGAAGATGTCTACTTTTGGATATCTTTTGAAGGCAACAAGATTTGTGGACAGGCCAGGGGTAGAATAGAAAATTCAAAGCTGATTCCACAGTTTGCAGACTGAGCAACTGAAAGGTTGGAGTGGTCGTTCACTGATTACATGTGAGAGGGTTGGTTCAGTTTGAGTGAGTTCTTGTTGGTACTCAAACCCTCCCCTTCCTCCATTATTTCCCTTACGATGGCTCTTCCAATGATGAAAAGATATGTACACACAAGGAATAATAAACAGTGTGAAACTGTGTCATGTCCCATTCACCTGGATATTGTGTAACACCTCGGCAAGGCTCTGATAACAGATTGCAGAATGAGACACCGGAAGGCCAAGGAGGCCTCAGATCGAGAACACTAGGCCTCAGAGGTAGACATATCTTCCTCCAGCCACCTGGTTAACAAGCAGAAAAGCAGGACTAGAGTGTGGGTGACTACCACTGGTAAGTTATCATAGGAATACCAGATTTACCACTGGTTCCCAGGGGAAGAGCTGATAGCAAGGGATGGGCAGTGGGGTGTATATACAAGGCTGAAACCCAAGGGGAGAGGTGAGGACAGTTATCCCAGTAGAAATTAGTGGCCCCTTAGCCCTGCCAAAGGCCTCTGCATTTGCACCTGAAAGGGCTGAAGTTGGATCTCAATGCCTCACTTCTGTCCTCTCAACAGGAATGAAAAGGTCACGTAATAAAAATTCCAGGGCAGGCAGCACCCTCCTCCCAATTAGAGAGAAGGACTAATAAAGACAGGCTGGCATAATTAAGAGACACTTGCATCCATATTGTTCTAGATGATGAAGGGCTAATTACTATGCAGGCCAAGGGACAAAGGAAGCCTTGAATGCAGTGACAGGGTCTGAGTGTCTGCAGACTGGGTCTGTTTGGGAATGAGTTTGCAATGGGAATATTGCTTGTGGCTGTGGTTTTGTATCTGGCAGTGTCCCCCTCATGTCTGAATTTTATATTCATAATCACTAATATCTTTGCACTGCACAAATAACACAGAATTAAATAAAACTGTATTATCCTGGATGATATCCCTAGGTAATGGCTATTTAATACATGATTAAAAAAAGTTTTTTTTTTTTTTTTTTATTGGAAAGGCAGATTTACAGAGATAAGGAGAAACAGAAAGATCTTCCATCTGCTGGTTCATTTCCCAAGTGGCTGCAGTGGCCAGAGCTGAGCTGATTCAAAGCCAGGAGCTTCTTCTGGGCCTCCCACATGGGTGAAGGACCCAAGGCTTTGGGTCATTCTCTACTGCTTTCCTCAGCCAAAAGCAGGGAGGTGGATGTGAAGTGGAGCAGTGGGGACAGGAACTAGCACCCATATATGGGATCCTGGTGCATGCAAGGCGAGGATTTAGCCACTGAGTTATTACACCTGGCCATTAGTACATGATTCTTGGCAATTATCAGAAATGACCAGCTCTGATGGCCAGCAGATGTGTGGATTTTAGAGATTTTTTTTTTAGTAATTTACAGAAGCCTCTTTTGGGAGCCATATTTTTTCCATATATCCTAATTTAACAAGGCTTTCAATGTCTTTTTGAGGTGTGTGCTAAGATTTGTAAAGAGCAGCTTTTAAAAAGTATTTAATTATTATTATTCGTTTCAGAGAGAAAAAGACAGATTTATAATGCGTTTACTCACCAACACCCCTCCCCCCCCCCAACACACACCCCAACAATCAGGGTTGGGCCTTCCCTGGCCAGAAAGGTACTCAGGCTGTCCATGCTGAGTTCCAGGGATCTCTCACCACCTGCTGCTGCCAAGGGTACAAATGAGGAGGAGGCTGGAGTGGGGAATGGAGGCAGGATACTGGTCCCAATGGTGCAAACACAGGCCCTTGGAATGCAATTCTTAGTCAATATGCACAGGGAGTCAAGGAGCCAGAAGTCCCAGTTCTTTTTCTCAGGACAGCAGGAAACTGGAATTGAATGGCACCCGCTGTGAACTGAGAATACTTTAACATATTTATCTTATCTGTAAGGACCACGCTTCTCCTATCTACAGAGGCAAAGACTGAGGGCTACAGGTTGTACGTAGTAGCCCAAGATTAACGCTCAGCTTGAAAACCCAAATTTGTCCTATTACTCTCAGCTGATTCTGGTAAATCTGCTAGAAGCTCAAAAGTATTTGCCCGTGGTTACCGCCCTGTTGGGGGTCAGGCAGTCCACGGCATTTTTCAACACTGAAAAAGTATGAAGATTGTATCATTTCACCCTAAGTGCTTTGAATGCGTCGCCTCCTTCTATGACATTTTCGTCGCCGTCTTGGCTCGTGGGTCGGGGTCTTTTCTGCAGGTCCTGAGCCTCCCATACAACGCCTGTGTCCTAGTTGACTCGCCTAAGGCAAGGTCAGGCTACAGGCGCCCAGGCCGCGCGCCCTTGGAGCTGCAGTCTCCGCCGGCGGCCGCCAGGGGTCCCCGCTCGCAGCTGGTCAAGCCCCGGCGGGCTGCGCGGCGCGCCGGGTGCATGTGGGGGCCACTTCGGAGCGGCGGCGGCTGCAGCTCGAGTGCGGGCGCTGGTCCTAGAGCCCTTCGCGTGGATCCGCCGGCGTCGCCCCTCCTGCCCGAGTTCACCCCTTGTCTGTCGCGCCGCTTGCAGCTGACCAGGCGAGAGGAACCGACAGGGCCTTGGCTTGAAGATAAAACCCCGCGGTGAGAGCGAGCCCGACCCGGGAGACGGAAGGCGGCGCGCAGCCCGGCAGCTCCTCGTTGTTAAGGATCACGCCCAGGCGGGCAGAGGTATGGGGCGCACCTGGGACGGGAGCAACAGGGGAGCGGGAACAGAGGGTGAAGTGGGGGGGGGGGGTGTTGGACCTGCTCTGGCGCCCGCTTCCCGGGGCTTCCGGGGCCAGAGCCCGTTTCAGACCCGAGCCCACGCCGTGGCTTGCTGGGCGGCCCCTGGTGCGCAGTTCCCGGGCGGGAGCGTGCGTCCAGCTCCCCACTCCGGGATCCGTGGCCTTGACTTTTAAAATTCTGAGCGAAACAACTCCTTTCTTCAGGGCACAAGTGTGTCCGCAAACCGGTCCAGAATTGCAGATACGTGCTGGGTGCGAGTTGGGCTGTGTGTGGGTGGCGGAAAGACAAACTTTACGCAAGTGCGCTTGGGCAGGAGGGGGGACCACGTTTGGATGTCCGGGTCTGGAGCGAGGCGGCTGGGCTCGGGGCTGCGTCGAGGGAACTGAGCACCGTCAGCCGCCTTACCCCGAGGCTGCAGATGTTTGGTGGAGGGCGGGAGTGAGTTAAGAACCTACAAATCTTGCTGAACTCTTGGGCCAACAACTGTCAAGCTTCGGCAGCGCCAGCCCCTCCCTTTCCCTGCTCTGAGGAAGAACGGGAAACCTCCTAACTTTTCCTCGATTGCTCCTCCCCGTTTTCCGGACCCCTCTCGGGGTGCGGTAAAGGGCCAAAGCTTGCAGCCAGGCAGGTACCCGAGACCCTGAATCCCTCGTGATCTTGCCATCCCCATCCCCCCTTCCCGGGCTGCTCCTGGAGCTCTCCCTGCGGGGACCATGCACCCGAGCTGCCTGCGGCCGTGGCGAATGGCCTTTTGTTTCACTACGTTTCCCTCATTGTTTGCCTTTCCAACATCTGGCGGGGCTTGAGGAGCGAAGGAAGCCTTCTCCCGCTCCACTCTCTTCCCTGCCTCCTGCGATAGCCGCCCAGCTCTCTTGGGTTGGAGGGGATCCTGGTCGGGGGAGAGAAGAGCCCAACCCCAGTGAGGCTGCCTCAGCCTGGGGGTTAGGAGGGCGGAGGGAAAGTTGTCGCTTCGCTGCCTCCTCGGCTGCCTGTGGGCCAGGGCGCGTTTTTCAGATGTTGTCCGCAGGTCTGAGGAGGGTCCTGTTTTAGAGAGTGGGCACGAGGTTCCACCGACAGGGTGTCCACTGGTTGGTTCTGTTTCAACCTCCGGGCGTAAGCGGCTGTCAGGCAGCAGGAGGAGGTCAGCGCACCTCTGGTAGGGCAGAGAGCCAAGGTTTTGGGGTTTGCGAGTTTGCAAAGGCTGGAGGGCAAGAGAGTCTCTCACAGAGTACTGAGGTGCTTTGCCAGTTTCAAGCCTGGGAATGTCTCCGAAATGGGCACAGAGTTTTGATTTCACAAGAGCTCCACCTTTCAACTCCCGTGTGGGAAAAGCAGACCCAGGCAACATTCACACTTGCAAAGACCCGCTGAGCAGGTGCCCTGGACTCGGCCCCGTATCCCCTGTTGGCTTAAGAGTGGCCTTGTGTGCCTGCCCAAGTTAGATGCTTGCACACCGTGTTCTGTCGCAGAAACAGTGGATGATTTATCAAAGGACTTGGTGGGAAGCAGAGCAGCCTGAGAAGCCAGGGGCCCCACAGGGTGCTCTGGGAGTCCTCTAGCCTGTGAGGAAGGCGGGGGGAGGGGGGTACACCACTCTGCACCTGTTGGAACCTTGCCTTTCCATAGCCTGGCAGTGGATTCTTTTTTGTAGGGTGCCCAGAGAGCCCATCTTCCAAGGAGATTCAGTTACACTTATTTTGTCCTATTTAAAATAAAGTCACTTACTTACTGGAAAGGCAGTTACACAGAGAGAAACCTTCCGTCTGCTGGTTCATTGTGCAAAGGCTGGGGTGGCCATGTGGAATCCAGGAGCTGGAGGTCCATTCTGGTCTCTCCCATAGGTAGCAGGGGCCAAAGGACTTGTCTGTTTCCTGTCTTCTGTTGCTTCTGCAGGTGCATTAGGAAGGAGCTAGATCAGAACTGGGGTGGCTCCAAAGGCTTCCATTGTTGCAGGCAGTGGTTTAACCCTCTTTGCCACAGTGCTAGCCCATGTGCTCCAACTTCTCATCCCTCGGCATTTCAGGGGATGGAGGAGGTTTCTGGGGGAACATGGAACTTAGAAGTGAAGTCAGAACCTCTCGTCGCTTCTGAAGTGAATCGCTGTACTATGAGTACTGAAACATTTTTAGTGAAAACTGCTTGGCTGGACACAATTCTTAGGAGTTTTGCCTTTACAGATTTAACAACTTGGGGACATGTATTTATTTATTTGACAGAAAAAAAAAGAGAAAGGGAAAGGAAAAGAGAAAGAAAAGGCGAAAAAGAAAGAGGTATTTTCCTCTGGTTCGTCAAGCCAAACACAGGAGCATGGATGCCCTGCGCGGTGGGTGACAGCTCTGGACCAAGTTCACCGCCCATCGTCTGCTTCCTTCCAGGCGTGTTAACAGGGTTGGGGCAGAAGTGCTGCAACTCCAACCTGAGATGTGGGCATAGTGAACAGGTGCCACAAGTAGTAGCATAAGCCACTGGCCCACATTGCCCAGTCCCGGGCTTCTGGAATCCACTGAGTTGGGAATGTGGATGCACAGAGCGCTTTGTCCAGTAATTTCTGGATGACTAGTAGGACCAATGAAAAAAAGCAGCAGAACCTTTGCAGTAGCAGAGGCATTTTAGAAACATTTTATTATGAAAATGATCTCCAAGGAAGTATTCTTTTGAAATTTAACAGTAGCAGCGGAGGCAAAGAATTGAAAGTAACCTGCTAGGCAAGACCTGCTTGGGCACAGTTTACTGGAGAAGTACCCAAAGGCATCATTAAGAAAGGTGAAGTACCCTGCTTGTCCTGCAGTCAGGGGAGCCAGGAAATCATAGCTGATGGTAGGCTCATGCAGTTTTAATTTAAAAAATTAATTGTAAGAAAAAGTAGACACTACAGAGACAAACTTAAAAGTGTAGGGGGGAAAAAGGAGGCATATTATAAACAGGGTTTCATGAACAATTTTATCCAGGTATTTTGTTGGGGTAAGTTTCTGGAGATGTGTTAGGGGTTGGTGCATTTTGTGCGGTATTTAAGATTGCCCTTTTACTTTCTAGGAGGTGGATGTTGGTTTCCCTTCTCCTGTCTGTTCTCAGTTATCCACAAGGTTATTGGTATCTTGTATCCCACATTCTTTCATGCTCCATATTGCCTTACTTTTTCACCTCTGCCTTACTGATGGGAATGGAATATCTATGTTTTTCCTGTTTTATATATGTTTGATCACAAGTAAGATTGAACATTTCTCCTGTTAGTAACGCTGTGTTCCTCTGGGTGATCTCCTTTTGCTTTTCACCAGATGTGCTTTCATCACAGTGTCCTGTACAGACCTCTGCTCCTGCTCACACAACCAGACAGTTTGTATTGACCGAACATGCAAGGCTTTCTTGACTGATTCTCTATTTACCAGCCCCTCTTCATAGCAAATGCTTGCCAGACTGCATCCATACATCATTAAAGGAGCTGTCCTAATTAGAGTTATAAGAAAGACCAGGCAAGGGCATTATTTGAGAAATTCATAGAAAATACCAAACTTGGTGGCACATTTTACATTTACAGCACTTCTGTTAATGAATTGTTTTAAGAAATGGATTGATTATATTAACACATTTCATCATCTCATCCTTCTGCTGGTCAACCAGGTGCATTGGTCCACAACTTCTTGTAAATATTTCTTTTAACTTTTTGACAGAAATTGGCCTCACTTTCATCAAAGGGTGTTTTGGCTGTATTGCTTGACTCTCACACTTGGAACACTCTTGAATCTGAACTGTTGAGCAGGGGATTCTGTTTGTTTTTTTTAAAGATTTGTTTATTTTTATTGGAAAGGCAGATATACAGAGAGGAGGAAAGACAGAGACAAAGATCTTCCATCAATGGTTCACTCCCCAAGCAGCTGCAATGGCTGGAGCTGAGCCAATCCAAATCCAGGAGCCAGGAGCTTCTTCTGGGTCTCCCAAAGAAGACTGTCCTGGGCTGTCCTCGGCTGCATTACCAGGCCACAGCAGGAAGCTGGATGGGGAAGCGGGGCCCATATGGGATCCCAGCGCATTTGAGGCAAGGACTTTATAGGCTATAGCCCTGGGCCCGAGCAGGGAATTCTTAATGCACTCACAGGGCAAATCTCCCAATGACTAAACGAGGTACATTTCATTGTCTTATGCATGTGTAGCTGCACTCTCCAAGCTAATGCTTTTTTCTTGAAGATAAATGATTCTGAAATGAGATAGAGAGAGGGAGAGAAAATCCGCTTAGCCAGATGTGAGTTAATACAGATGAAGAGTCACACAAGAAGTTAAGTGTGAATCATCCAGGTAATCTTGGTATAAAATAGCTTTGAAAGAGGTAAAAGATATAGAAATGTCATAGATTATTAAAATGACTGGTTTACATGATGACAGAAAGCTGTCTTTTAATTGGGAGAAGTCTATGCCAAATTCCGCCATAGTATATGACTCTTGACCCAGCATTTGTGACTTGAGAAATAATTTTGTTACTACACATTTCTCAAGCATTTCCTATGTGTTTTAGACGCAGTAATCAGTATATGTCTCAGGAGTCTTTACCAGTTCTCTATAATGAAATCATAGGCTCACAGAATTGAGAGACCAGTGGCCATTTGGTTCAACTGTATTCAATTTCAAATGATTCACATGATTTTTAAAAAAGATTTATTTATTTTCATTGCAAAGTCAGATATCAGAGAGGAGGAGAGACTGAGGGGAAGATCTTGTGTCTGAAAATTCACTCCCCAAGTGACCGCAGCAGCTGGAGCTGTGCTGATCCAAAGCTAGGAAGGAGCCAGGAACTCTTCCAGGTCTCCCACACGGGTGCAGGGTCCCAAGGCTTTGGGCCGTCCTTGACTGCTTTCCCAGGTCACAGGCAAGGAGTTGTATGGGAAGTGAGACCAGTGGGATTAGAACTGGTGTCCATATGGAATCCTGGCACGTACAAGGCGAGAACTTTAGCCTCTAGGCCACCATGCTGGGCCCTATTCACATGCTTCTTAAAGTCATGAGATGCCATTTGAAAAACCCGACAAACCAGGCTGAGAAGCAAATTGGTCAGGGCTGTCAACCATTTTTTCTTCTGGGTATGAGGGGGCAAGGAAGGGTCTTGATGCTTAAGTGCTTGAGTCTTAATGTGCTGCACTTCCAAAATAATAATCTCCTTTGACACCAGAGACTTTAGTAATTGAAATGGAACCTTGTGCCTTCTGCATGGCTCCATGCCCGCTATCCACTAACTTCATGAAGCTCAAAGGTGGTAAAGCAAAGCCAGGGTAAAGTGACTCTAGAGTAAGAAAGAGTAGAAAAAGATGTAGAGGGAGATGGTCTTCCTCTATTAAACCTGTCTTCAGGATTTTCTAACTAGACGCTGCTTAGCCCAAGGGTAGTTGGTGTTATCTCTGTTTGAGAACGTGATCATGGCCAAATTTTAGAGATACCAAACATTATACAACATAGCAATAAACCAACTGAGGGCAGGCTCACAGGATGCCACAAGTCATGCTTTACAGGGTGAAGGGGGAGGAAAAGGAGCTGGAAATTTTTGGAGAGAAATGGTATTTTTAATTCTAAGAATATACCTTATTTCCTCCTGAGAAGTGCTATGAATTTCTGAAAGAAATAAAAGCATCTTCTGATTTCTAATAGGACGATCTCCCTTGCACAGTGACTGTATTTCTTGTCTTGCAGGAAATCGTTCATCCTATAGAAATAGTTCCTCAGTTCTAGGTTGATGAGCTGGAAGACCATAGCATCCGAGTATTTCATCCCCTCCTCTTTGCTGGCTAGTGTGTCTTCCTTTTTCACTTCTTCCTTTAAGCATTGTTCCAGATACACTCCTTGCTGGCAAAATCCCACTAGGATTTGTGCCAGATGTTTCTCTTCCCAAGTGGACTGCAAGGCATGTTTCCCAAAGATACTGAAGGCCTGTGTGGATATTTCCTAGAAGGTTTCCACAATGTGCCTTTTCACTGGTGGGGTGTAGGAGAGGATCTCTTGGAAACGCAAAAGCCTCAAGTTCTCTTAGACACTCTATAAGAAATGGATTGCATATTATAGTGTAATGCTGTTACTTTTTTTCATATTTGGATATGTTCTCTTTTCATTTGATTTTGATGAGTCTTACAAAAGAGGGGGGAAAAGTTAGTCGTTTTAAGCATGATCCTTTTCAAATAGAAGTTTAAATTGTCTTGGTTTTCCTTGACTTTCACAACATGTTGGCCTTCTCCAACCAGCCCTTCCTTTAGGCATATCCATTCCTGACCAGCACTGCTGCATATGTCTTGATAATCTTTCTTAGAAGTCCGCCAGTGGGTTACGTATTTCACAATATGAGTCTGCTTCCTTAGCTTTTCTTCTGTAGCATCCTACTTTTTTATTTTCAAGACAGTAGTTTAGACAGTATCTTAGAGCTTTTGCATGGTTATCTTTGCATCTTGCTTGAGGTTTCTGGACTCTGTTAAGCCTTTTGTTTGTTCTCATGCTTGTTTTTCAATGAAAAGGTATTTGAGTATGAGGTCACATACTTTAGTTGAGCCAATTCACACCTTGCTCAATAATACTGTTGCAGTGGTGGCTATACGCTATCCCTGGCATTTATTTTGGCCAACTCAGTTTCTTCTGGTAATGGTCAAGGCAAGTGGATTCCTTTCTCTGGAGAGTGGAATGAGAGCATAACACATTTTATATGTCTGTATTTAACAAATAAGAAGGGAATTTAAAACCAGATAAGACTAAAAATAAAAGGTTGTCCAGTGACTTTCTGGGGATGAGAGGTTCTATTCGGAAGGGGTGGAAGTAGTTTCAGATATGACTGTTTTCATCCACTTTGAGTTCTCTGTTTCCTATTATGCATGATATTGCCATTTTAGCCCTCTCATTCCAGGTTTTTCCCTTAATTGTCATGTCATATCATATCATCATATATATTTTTTGAAAAGTCTATTTTAAGAATTTATCATTTGCCAGTTACATGATCTCAAGAAGCTCAAGGTTGAAGAAGCAAGTCTCTTCTGTAGGAGTAATTTGTAGGGCGTTGTTGGAGCATGAACCTTACTGTCCACATGCCGAAAGTGTTCATTGGTGCTGATGTTGACAGTATTCATTACAGAAAAAGGAAAGTTGACTGGCTCGTCAGGCCATCCCTCTACCACCACTAGATTGTCCGGTTTACCAAACAAAAAAATCCCTTGCTGTTAACCCCAAATTCAAATTTAACTGGGCATTTTTGTCTTATCTACTAGTGCTGTCCACCAGCAGGCCCCCATTGACTTCTCAGCAGGGCTCACATTTGACCTCCTCCCCAGATAATGGTTCCCCTGCCACTCTCTCTCTTCTTCAAAGCTGCACTTGATTCCACTTCTCTCTGCAGACTTATGCACATATCCTGAACAACAGTGCTCACTCCAAAGAGGGAGAGTGCTGGACTGCAACTAAAGAGTGCACACACACAGGAACATGTGTTCACACAGAACCGCCCAGAATGGAAGCATAATGCATGATCAGTCATTTGCTCGTTCCTCTGTTCTATAAAATTGTGCCATTTCAGTGTGTCTCAAAATATAGTAAAAATTAGAGTGAAAGGAAATTATTTTTTGTCTTAAGATTTGTTTGTTTTTAGTGGAAAGTCAGATTCACAGAAAGAAGGAGCGACAGAGAGGAAGACCTTCTGGCCACAACACACGGAGCTGAACCAAGCCAAAACCAAGAGCTAGGAGTTTCTTCTGGGTCTCCCATGTGGGTGCAGGATCCTAAGGCTTTGGACTGTCCACTGCTGCTTTCCCAGGCCACAGGCAGGGAGCTGGATGGGAAGTGGAGCAGCTGGGATGGGAACCATTTTTAATCCTTGAAGGCACTAATCGGAACTGTGGAGTCTGTCCAGTATTTCATTAGGAGAATGTGCATTGGTATGCTAATGTTTCTGTGATGCCTGCCCTTACTTCCCTGATATGCCCTGCAGTCACATTAAGTGGTCAGGCTCTTCTCAGAGGGAAAGCTGATGAGCAGGGCCTGACCTGTTGTCCCTGAACTGTGGGCAGTCTGTGTTGCAAACTTAACAGTAATGGGCAAGACACAATTTGTTTGACAAAATGGAGAGTGAGACATTTTCAGTCTAGACAAGATAGCTATGATTCAGCTCAGGGGCATTTGGCATCTGCTGATAAGATTTATTGCTTGCCATGAAAAGGCAAGTTTGAAGCAGAGTGAGAGGGAGCTTGCTGATCATTGATATTACTCAGTAAGTGAACTTAAGTCATTCTACCTGTGGGGTCAGAAGTTGCTTAAACCCAGTGAAGCCTGAGGAATGGAAAGCTCGGCATCCAGGCCTGGCAATCCTCTCCACGCCGGGTGTAGATAAACATGACCACTGAGTTGTATGCTGTTCATTTTAGCCTGGACCAATGCTGAAAGCTATGTTTGTATTTCACTCACTACTGACTGCGCATTTGGGCCTGTCTATTGAATGATCCTCTGGTTTCTTTCTTGGCTGTACTTTTCTTAATGTTGTATCTGATATACAAATGTTTCATGACTACACGAGCAATACACAGACATATCTGTGTTGTGAAATTTCAGAAGCTTCATGGAAAGTGTAAGCTTTACTTGACAGCTCAGCCTTGGGTCGTGTGCCTGTCCTCCCTGTAGGAACTACAGTTATCTGGTGTGTGGCCCTGTTTGAAAGATTCCTTCCCATTAAAGTCTAACTTCTATGTGCGGTAGGTGCAACAGCTGCTGCCTCCTGAATGCCCAGCAGGGCTCCGATTGAGAGAGGGCAGGATCACTCCCGTGGGTGGCACTAATAGGACTTGTACATTTGTGTTTTCAAATTGTCAAAATAGGTGCTGTCATTTGAATATTATTTTGATTGATTCTCAAGGACTGATGTGTTAAATGCTTGGTCCCCAGGTGATGCTATTGGGAGGTGGTAGATCTTCGAGCAGGTTGGAGGGGAGTCCTTAGGTCACTGGGGGTGTCTTTCGGAAGGCTGCTCTCATGCGGCTTGTCGAGTTCTATGCAAGGGTTGCTAGGAAAGCTGCAGTTTGTGTCTCCACACTCTTCTCTGCTTCTGGGCTTGCCATGTGTTCCTCCTTCCACATTTGTTCCACCACTGCCATCCATTGCCCTCTCAGAAGCCAAGTCAATGTAGATGCCCAGTCTTGAACTTGAACCTCCCAAACTGTAAGGCTGCATAAACTTTTTGTCTAGAAAGCTAGTTGCCCCAAGAATTTTGTTATCATGACAAACATTGGCTAATAAAATGGGGTTATTGTGATGTGCTTTGATGTGTAATTGTGTTAAGTGTATCTTTGTGACTCTGTATGTATGTGTACCTCATTTGGGGTTAATATTAAACAGTATGCATTATAATCCCTTAGTGAATATGAGGTCCTTAATTAGTTGCTCATCAGACCTGACCTTTGATAACTCCAAATGCCTATGCAGCACTGAATGTGTAGCAGCTTCTCAATAATTATTTGTTAGATGACTGAATGAAGTTAATGAAGCCATGTGTCAATGACAAGTCATTTGTGTTTATTTCTTTTAGTCTAGGGATTTGAAGTACAGTGAAGTAACTTTTTTTTTAATATTTATTTTTATTGGAAAGGCAGATATACAGAGGGGAGTAGAGACAGAGAGGGAGATCTTCCGTCCACTGATTCACTCCCCAAGTGGCCATAAGGAAAAGTGTCTGTAGTTGGGAAGAAGTGGCAAGAATGTGGGTGATGAACAGGAATGTCCTCATGGGGCCTGGCGTGGTAGCCTGTGGCCCAAGTCCTCACCTTGCATGCACTGGGGTTCCATATGGGTGCCAGTTCTAATCTTGGCTGCTCCTCTTCCCACCCAGCCCCTTCCTTGTGGCCTCAGAGAGGGGCAGGGGTTATTTGATGCCTGAGTGAGACTCAGGATTGGATGTTCTGGCATAGGCCTCCAAGGAAGTACCTCATATTGCCAGGTATGTACAAAGGAACTTCAAACCTTTTGTAGTGCCCATGATGCAATTCAAATTGGGAAAAACAATAAGAAAATTAGGTGAAATCGGGAGTGTTGTTGGAAGATAAGAACGTGAGTCATAATGTTGAGTGTTGTGAAGCAGGGTTGCAGCTCTGTTGCTTGGCTCTTTGTAATTTGAGAAAATACAATTTGTCAAACTGTCACAGGTTCCAATATAAAGCAACAGCAAAGCTAAGGGTTCAGGAGAGGCAAAGCTTTTGTTGGTACTGAATTCTGGGAGGAGCTTCTGCCATGGAGATGCAAAATGAGTGTCTGGTGGGATGCCAAGAGCAAAGAGCCCAGCAGCTTCCTTCCAGGAGTAACTACTAGCACATGTGTCACGGGCTGATCTTGCCATGCCCTCCACAGAGCCAAGGTCCTCTTGCCTGTGCGTAAGCTCTTGGCTGGCATCCTGCAGGGAGGGCTTCATTGGTTTTTCTCATGTTGAGCTATGGAAAGGATTTCAGCAGTTTAGCTGGATTGGCATAGCTTTCCTTCATGACCCCAAATGGGGAAAAATTTGGTCACATGTTTTGGCCTTTTCAGGGGCAGTCAGTCTGCAGACACAGCCCTGACATTTCCAGAGCCTATGCCCAGATTCAATTCTGCATTTCCTATTACATATACAGGAGACCATTTGGGAAAACAATTTGTAGGCACTGGAAAAAAAAAAAAAAAACAGCTCTTGTCAGATGGACCCAGTGCCATACAAGAAAATGGAGTGTGCGCTGGGCTTCCATGTAGTGGTGGATGCCTGGGGAGTACCACTCTGCAGGAGTCAGTCCCAGCTGCGGGAGTCTACAGTGTGGTTACTTTTTTGGTTTCCCCTGTGAAAAAGCTGCTTTATAAGGAAAATGGCTTAAAATTTAAAGGTAAGATGGCCTCATGTCTCCAAATGCCATAGCTAATTAGACAACAGGGATTGGCATTGTGGCACAGTGCCATCAAGGATCCCATAAGAGTGCTGGTTCCAGTTTTGGCTCTTTTCATCCTTCCATCCAATCATCTATCCATCTCTGATTATAGGATATCTGGTACAAGGCTAAAAGGGGGAGAGTTGTTCATGTCCTCGTCAACTCTCCAGGTTTTTCCAGCAATAAAAGTAAAATGACAGAGTTTTGTAAGTGATGCAAAGAAAATATAAAGAGCCAGCAGGTACTTCAGGGAGGTGAAGGGTGAGCTGAGACCTAAATGCTGGAGAACAGTCAACTGTGGAAAGAGCTAAAAGCAGTGTTTCAGATACAGAGAACTGCAAGTTCTTAAAAACTCGATGGGAATTCAGGGTATGTAAGAAACACATCAAAGACTGGGTTGCCTTGGAATGTTGCGCTCACTTGGGGAGTGAATCATCGGATGGAAGATCTTCCTCTCTGTCTCTCCTCTCTGTATATCCGCCTTTCCAATGAAAAAATAATAAAAATAAATCTTTACAAAAAAGAAAAGGATAGTAAGGCTGCTATTGGAATGGCTTTTGATGAGGTTAGTAGTGACAGGCAGTGATGGATTTCCATTTTTTATCCTTAACTTGTTAAAAGAAAGTGGTGTGGTATGACATGTGCTTTAAAGAGATTACTTTGGGAACCCGTAACAGGCAGGTTGCAGACAGCTGAAGCGGGGCACAAAGAGCCAGGTGGAAACCTGGGGACTCACATTTTAGTAGGCCAGGTAAGAGTTGAGGTGGCCAACATAAAGCATGAACAGTGGAGACGGAAAGAACAGGCTCACTTGAGTATATTTTTTTATTAAGTTATTTGAGACAGTACAGTGTTGTTTGCTCTGGGCTAACGTCTGCAGTCACTAAAGGCAGTTTTCCAGGAATGCACTTAATGATCCATTTGCATATAAGTTCTTCACTGAGTTAACCTGGTATTTTTTAAATAAGAAAGTATGTTATCGCACATATCATGAAATCATTACTTGGATGACCTTAAACCAGGTTAGGCACCCAGAAATTTAGACCATTGATATAAATAATTTACTTAATTTGTCTTAGTTTGGGGTTGAAGCTTCAATTTCCTAGCTTTGGCTGAAGCTCAAATTTCTGAGAATATTCCCTTTTATATAGTTCACATAAGTCCCCAGAGAAATGCGCACCCCTGTAAATGCTAACAGTTAAGTAAAATAATATGCTCCCTAATTGATCTAAGCTGTGGATACCTGTCTGCAGTCATTTTGAAATGGAATATAATCACAGAAGTTTGAGGCTTAGAAGGTGATACTGATTTTTTATTACTAGATAGATAATAAAGCTTATAAATGGCAATGTTAATTGTCAGTGTCCAATTTATTTTTAAAAATATCTGATATGTCTACTTTTCATAAATATTTATCCTTTGACACAAATTATATTCCCACAAAATACTGGTATTTAATATGGCAGATTAAGGTGTTCCAGGCACTGAAGTCAAGCAGGACAGATTTCTTGTGTCACAGAAGAATTACGTACAAAAAATCAGCTTCGGGCCGGCGCGATGGCGCAGTGATTAAGGTCCTTGCCTTGCATGCCCCAGATCCCATATGGGCACCGGTTCTAATCCCGGTGGCCCCGCTTCTCATCCAGCTCCCTGCCTGTGGCCTGGGAAAGCAGTTGAGGACGGCCCAAAGCCTTGGGACCTGCACCCGTGTGGGAGACCTGGAAGAAGTTCTTGGCTCCTGGCTTTGGATTGGCTCAGCTCCAGCCGTTGCGGCCGCCTTGGGAGTGAATCATCGGACAGAAGATCTTCCTCTGTCTCTCCTCTCTGTATATCTGCCTTTCCAATAAAAATAAAATAAATCTTTAAAAAAAAAAATCAGCTTCAAGATTTTCAGCAATGTTTTTCTGAAACTCGTAGCACCCCAGATGGTTATCTAGGGTAGGGCCTATTTTAAGGTGCTATCTTTTTTTTTTGTAAGATTTATTTATTTATTGGAAAGTCAGACATACAGAGAGGAGGAGAGACAGAGAGGAAGATCTTCTGTCCGAAGATTCACTCCCCAAGTGAGCGCAACGGCCGATGCTATGCCGATCTGAAGCCAGGATCCAGGAACTTCTTCCAGGTCTCCCACATGGGTGCAGAGTCCCAAAGCTTTGGGCCATCCTCGACTGCTTTCCCAGGCCACAAGCAGGGACCTGGATGGGAAGTGGGGCTGCCGGGATTAGAACCAGCACCCATATGGGATCCCGGGGCGTTCAAGGTAAGGATTTTAGCCACTAGGCCACGCCGCCAGGCCCTCTAAGGTGCTATCTTAAGTTTAGAGAGCTGGCATCCAATGTGGTACACAATGATTAAAATCACTATTTCTGTAAGTGAACTATTGGTGTTCCACTATGTTCTGTAGAACTTTAAGAAGATCAGATGTTCCAGATGCCTCTCCAGAATGTTGAATGACACAGACATGTTACAGGTGTTTATGTCTTCAGGTCTGGAGCAGGGCACTGAGCTGCAGTTGGCTGTCTTCCAGTGAGCAGGGAATTCCCATCTGTGGCTTGACCACTTTTATGTGGCTTCTGGGTTTGCAGGGTTGCCTCCACCAAGCTGGGCCAAGGAGCAGGTACGTGCAGGAACACACATGGAGGATTGGATGGCATGGGTTTGCAGGAGCACACATTACTCACAGTTACAACCCATTGGTAGGAATTTCGATATAGATAACACAATGGATGCCAGGAAATTGAGTTTCATTTGCGGAAAGAAACAGGGATGTGTGGTGAGCATTTAGCCCACCTCTACCATGCTTCTGATTCATTTCGGAAAATCATACGGCAACAAAATATATTGACTTTGGTGTGAGTTGGCACAGGACCTTGGATTGGCATGACAGGACATACTGTTTTGCCAAAAGAGGTTTTTATGTTTTATAAAATTTTATTTCTTTATTTGACAGGGATGGGGGAAGATGTGTTTCATCCTCTGGAAACCCATTTGGAGACTTGGAATTGTCAGCCACAGGCAGCTTTGCAGAGGGTTATTTTTCTATTTTGAAAGAGAACAAGAAGTACTATTGAAATAAAAGGTGATTTTTTTTTTTAGGGCTCCATGTGAGAAGATAAATGATTAACTTTCCATCATAAAATATTGGTAGAAAACTATTGTTACCTGTTTTCATAAAAACAGCATGTGTCCATGTATTCATTAGTTGGGTATAGCCACCCCACTATATATAGTGGGATTTATATATATGTATATACATATATATAAATATATAACTATTACAAAATATTTTGTACATGATAAATATGTACAATTTTATGTCCGATCTAAAACATGAAAGCAGAAAATGACTGTAGCAAAAATAAAGAAATAAGTAAGTAAGTGACAAAGCTGAAAAAATGAAGCTCAGCTAAACCCTTACCCTAGAGAGCTGTTTTGCTGTGGAGACCAGCAACAAGATCCTTCAGTGCCATCCCCTGGGTATAATACTACCCTGGGTATAAACCATACAGATCAGTGGTACTCACTTGCATATGTTATTTCATGTGATCACCGAAAGAATGTTGCCAGATGGTTAGTTTTAATCCCCATTTTATAGTTTAAGAACCAATACTGGGCCCGGCACGATGGTGCAGTGGTTAAGGTCCTTGCCTTGTACACCTGGATCCCATATGGGCGCCGGTTCTAATCCCTGTGGCCCCACTTCCCATCCAGCTCCCTGCCTGTGACCCAGGAAAGCAGTCGAGGATAGCCCAAAGTTTTGGGACCCTGCACCTGCGTGGGAGGCCTGGAAGAGGCTCCTTGCTTTGGATCGGCATAGCATTGGCCATTGCACTCACATGGGGAGTGAATCATTGGACAGAAGATCTTCCTCTCTGTCTCTCCTCCTCTCTGTATATCCGCCTTTCCAATAAAAATAAAAAATAAATCTTTTAAAAAAAAGAACCAATACTACCAAAAGTTACCTAATTTTACATAAGTCACACAAAACTAACGTCTGATTTTCTGTTAAGCTACTAAGTAGAAAGTAGGTGTCTTGTGTGTATCTATTTTTTAAAGAAGAGCAATGATCACCTAATAACATTATAGCCCCAACCTCTCAAGAATAGATGTTTTGAGAGTGTCTTTGAAAAGACTCTTGGCTTCTGATGGAATGAGTTAAACACACTGAGGATTCTTTTGCTGCTCATGGAGAGAGAACTCCTTACCCTCTCCATGTGGCCACTTTGGGTCCTGACAGCTGTTTCCGAGTCGCTGAGGCTTGCCATGACACAGTGAACCAGGCAAACACGATTTCAGAGTGTGGCTGGAAAACATTTCTGGCTTCTGTGGCAGGAGGAGGAAAAGGCCCTGGTGAGAGGAGGCGAGCACTGGGGCGGTCAGGGTCTCTGCGTAGCAGTAGACTTGGTTGCTTCCTGGGACTACCCCATCTGGAACCTGGGGAATCCTTCTACCGAAATGGGTAGAACTGCAAGCATCCTGCGGTTAGGAGAAAGGCATACAGCAATGTTCTTTCTTCTGAGAAAAATTTTCTAAAATGAACACATGGTAGCTATGCATATTTGTGGATTATAAGGTGATTTCAACGCATGTGTAAGGTGTGCTAATTGAGTCAGGACATTTAGCACAATTGTCACCTTAGGTATTGGTCATTTGGGGTTAGAAATACTCAAAATTAGAGCTATTTGGAAATATATAGTAATTGTTTATTATAGTCGACCTTGCTCTGGACTGTTGAAACATATTAGCAAGTAATTTAGTACTCATTAACAAAACCTCTTTTGATCCCCCTCTCCTTACTCCCTTTTCCTGGCCTCTGGTCACCAGTCTTTCCTTCTGTGAGGTGGCTTCTTCATCTCCCATGTAAGTCAGATCATGTCTTAATCTTCCTGTGCCTGACTTACTTCATATTAATATAATACCTTCCAGGTTCATCCATGTTTTTCTAGGTGTAAATGACAGCATTTCTTTGCTTTTTCATGGCTTAATAATACCTGGTACATGAGTGTGCATTTATGTGTGTGTGCACATGCATGCATGTGATGAATATATGTATCACATTTTCTTTCCCCGTCACCTTTTGATGGGCAGGTGAGCTGATCCTGCACCTTAGCTGTTATGAAGAGCCCTAATGTCAGATCTGTGTACATATTAGTATGAATGTATTGTCAATATACTGATTTCTTTTCCTTTGGATATATGCTCAGTAGAGGGCTTGTTCAAATGGTATTTTTTTTAAATTATTTATTTGAAAGGCAAGGTTGCAGAGAGAGAAGGAGAGATGTAGAGGTCTTCTGTCCTGAATCACTCCCCAAATGGCCCCAATGGCTAGAGCTAAACTAATCTAAACCTGGGAGCCAGGAGCTTCTTCTAGGTCTCCCACATGGATTCAGGGTCCCAAGGCTTTGACCCATCTTCCACTGCTTTGCCAGGCCATAAGCAGGGAGCTGGATGGGCAGAGGAGCAGCTGGGACATGAAGCAGTGCGCATGTGGTTTGTCAGCATTTGAAGCTGGGGGATTAACCAGTTGAACCATTGTGCCAGCATTCACCAAAAGCGTCTTAATATGTCCAGTACCTGCTCCCTGATTCTGTGGTTCCTCCACAACTTCCAGTGATTTCTGAGAAAGCTGGTGGAGAGCCAGTCATATCCCATTGAAGGGGACAGCTAGGGCTGCTGCCCAGAACATACCAATAGAAGCCAGTGAGTGAGCTCTGCCTTTGACCAGAACAACCCATTTGCTAAAGAAAAGAAAAATCCAGTTTTTGTTTGGTCTCTGTTCAAGTATTTTCTCTAAGAGATAAGAGACCACACGGTTCAATGGCCTTGAGTGTAGTTGGTGATACATTAGTTCCTGGTTATTATTATTTTTTAATCTTTAGTCTTGAGGTCTAAAGTCGGGCAGAAGGAAGAGAGCGAAAAGGGATCTTCAGGAAATAAGTCTCCAGGTGGAACTAAGACACCTAAGGAGTGAAGTCAGGTCACCCGGGCACAGATGAGTTGAGGTTAGGATGGTTTTCCATAGAGCACCTGAGGGCTGTTCCCCCAGGAGTCCACTGCCTCCAAAGAGTTAATTCATGTCTTTTATAGACATGTTATGAAAAAGTTGTACATGGATTTCAAAATAATTTTTAATGCCAAAATAAATTTGTCCGTGAACTTTTTGTACCCAGGAAGACGGTGGGACATGATCTGAGTGCCTGGGCCCCTGTCACCCAGTTGGGAAACTCGGACTCCTGGCTGTTTTAGCCACTTAGGGGAGTGAACCAACAGATGGAAAATCTCACTCCTCTCTCGGTTTCTCTCTTTCAAATGAACAAGCCTTTAAAAAAAAAAAAATAGAAACCAGTGTTCTGCAGGCTTTCTGCAGCATATTATTTTTACAGCCCAGAGCTGAAGTATAATCTAGTACACCAAAGTGCATCAAGCATTCCTTGAGATAATCTGTGGAACTGAATGTAAGCCGCTCTGATTTAGGCAAGTCCTTTATTACAGGGCATCTTCAGGTCCTAGTTAGATACACTTAGTGGCAAGGAGGATGTGAATGCAGCACTTGCCAAACTCCTGGGCAGTGGTACCAAGGATGTGGAAAGTGGCTGATGTTTTGAGCAGCCCTTTGGGAACAGCTGATTCAGGGTCGGGATCAGTGTGCTAAATTATTTCTTTGTTCTAGTCTTTTGTATGGGAGAAATGATCCTCACCACCTCACATCATGTTCTTTTTTGGATTTAGTCACCCCCAAATATTTATTTGTAAAGAGATGCCTGGAGTCTGCCTTCCACTTGGCTGAACTGGCAGATTATGGGGTCAGCCGTCTTCCCTGAAAGGACTGGTGGCTCTCACTGAGGGCTTAGAGAGCCTAGCTTCCATTCTCCATTGCTTCCAAAATGGGAGCAGCAGATCTCTGAGAGGCGTTGCTAAGGCATGAACAGGATAATAGAAGACTTCACAGAGTGCGAACAGCCTGTTTTAAAATTGCTGACACTAGGGTTTAAGCTAAAAAACTAGATGAAAAGAGATTTCCAGCTACTTCCTTGTGCTCCTGTCTGTAAGAATTTAGTGTTTTGGACTCCGGTGGATTGAGGGTCTTGAAATCCCATGGCCAAAGGTTCTTATCTGGAGAACCAACTCTGACCCTTGAACCATAGTGGCCTGGACAGGCTATGCTAAGAGGACTCCCATTTTGAAAGATGTAAACAAGGCATATATGCAACATGTTACTTGACTTTCTATCTCTACCTGTAACTACCACATCATGATACATTTAAGTAGCAGAAAGTTAATCTTGTATTTGTTGCAGAAGTGACAAATGTGATAATTCCGGAGTAATAGTGGAGTAGAGAGAGGGGGAGGAAAGGGAGAAAGGTGGAAGACCTCCTGTACTTATAAAACTATAAAAATAAATAGAAAAAAACCCGAAGAATCATAAATCAGAAAAACCTAATTGACAGATGGCTTTCTGGGCTGTGAACTTGGTGATGGAGTGAGACACATAATGTTTGTTTGACTCTCTCTGAGCTAGAATCTCTAAGAACGATCTTCAGTTGGCTAAAGGATGTTTTGTTTTTGTTTCTGAAAATGTATCTGAGACCTACTTTGTGGGACAGTGGATTAAACCACTGTGTGGGACTCTTAATTCACATCAGAGTACCTTGACTTCTGCCCCAGCTTCCTGATAATGCAAGAATGGGTGGCAGTGGATGATGGCTCAAGTATTTGGGTCCCACCATGCAAGTGGGTGACATGATTGGAGTTTCTTGTGCCCGTCATTTGGAATCAGCCTAGTCCAGCCTTGGCTATTGTGGGCATTTGGGGAGTGAACCAGTAGGAGGAGGAATCTTATACTCTGTACCTCTCTTTCAAATAAATAAATCAGTGAATATTTAAAAAATCTAATGCCCATCTTCAATGCAAAAACACTAGAGCTCATCAGTCTGGTCTCAGATGCCTACAGGGCAGGGACTGGGCCAGGCCAAAGCCAGGAGTCTGGTCCCCAGTCTAGGCTTCCGCTGTGGGTGGCAGGAATTCAAGTACGTGATCCCTGGCCTGCTCCTTCCAGGGTGAGCATTGGCAGCAAACTGCAATCACAAATGGAGCCCAGGTCAGAGTTGAACCCAGATACCCTTAACCTCTTCACTAAAACCTGTCCCTTTGTGGTTATTTTGTTTTGTTTTAATATTTATTTTTTCATTGGAAAGTCAGATTTATAGAGAAAAGGAGAGACAGAGAGAAAGATCTTCTTCCTGCTGGTTCACTCCCCAAGTGGCTACAACAGCTGGAGCTAAGCTAATCCAAAGCCAGGAGCCAGGAGCTTCTTCCAGTTTTCTGTTCCAGGCCATAGGCAGGGAGCTGGAAGGGAAGTGGAGCAACTGGGATAGGTACCGGTGCCAGTAGGGATCCTGGGGGATGCAAGGTGAGGATTTAGTCACTAGGCTGTTACACCGGGCCCTGTTTTGGTTGTTTAAATAGGGAATTTGAGACATAGAAGAAAACTAAGGATGGTGAGACAGACTCAATAAAGTGAACTTGACCCCTCAGGTCTGGATTTCTGATTTCTGTTACATTCTTGTTACTTGTGACTTTTCATTCGTAATTTGGAAATCCTTAAATAGTTTTTGTTTGTTTTGAGCAGATTTATTTGTTTGAAGGGCAGAATTGCAGGGGGAGGGGAGAGGGAGAGAGTTCTGCTATCCTCTGATTCATTCCCCAAAATGTTGCAGTTGAGCCAGGAGCTACTTCATACATCTCATGCAGGTGGGAAATCCTCTGCCACTTTCCCAGGTTCATTACCAGGTTGCTGGATCAGGACAAGCTAGGACTTCTAGAATTTGGCTTTACCCATCATGCCACAGCACCATCCCCAGCCCTCACTGGTTCTAAGATGTGCTCAGGATGGGCACAGTATTTAAGCATAAGAGGCAGATAAATAGAAAACATAGACACCTAAATTGAGATTACCATTGTATAAGACTGGTTGAGAGGTTGATTTTAAGTGAAAAATCCATCAACATTTACTGGTACCTGTGTATTGCAGATCACCTTAACATAATGCTTAATGGTGAACCTAAAATGGAGTCTAATTCGCATGAACATAATAATACTTCAGAGGTTTTCTTTTAAAATTGAAAAATAAAGCTTGAGAATCATTTTTTTTTTACAATTTTTTTTTGCACCAAGGCAAGTGAACTGTTATTTCCCATGCACCTCTTGCAGGACTCTTGTGTAAGAAAATTCAGAAAGTTGCAAAATGTAGGTCGAAATTCTTTACTATTATATGATTTTTAAAAAACCTATTTGTCATTTGTTTTTGTTTTATTTGAAAGGCACAAAGAGAGGTATACAGAGACAGAGAAAGATGCTGTACCTCTGGTTTCCTCTAAATGCCCTCAACAGCCGAGCCTTTTGACAGGCTAAAGCCTGGAGCCCGGGATTCAGGAACTCAATTCAGATCTCCTGTATGGGTGTCAGAGACCCACATAATTAGGCCATCACCTGCTGCATCCTAGGGTGTACATTACAAAATCTGGAATGGGAAGCAAGAAGAATTCAAATCCAGGTGCTCGGATCTGGAATGTGGACATCCCAACTAGTGTCTCAGTCCGTGCCAAGCACCTACCCCAAGAATGCGCTGTTTGTTTGAACTGAGGCAGAAACAAAACCTGGCATTCATGTCTTGCTTTAACTTGTCCTTCACAAGGTAGGATTGTGGCCTAGAATGACTCACTTCCTTTACAAATCAGAAATTGCCGTTGCATCAAGAAATGGCAAGCATTGAGAGCAAATTAGTAAATATTAAAATGTCAGCCGTAGGAAGCTGGATGTGTGCATGAAATTGGACAGTCCTGTGAATGTTTGAGGTATTCATCTTAAAAATGTATATTGGGTTAGGTTTGATTGGTTCCAGGTGTTATAGTTAGGGAAAGAGGGCACTTTCTCTTGCCATGTTTTTAAAATTAGAACTTGGGTTCCTCACATTGGAACTATTGCAGTAGAAATTTGCATACTGATAACTTGCTTCCCGAGCCTAAAGTGTTAATGTGGTTGCTTTCTTGGTCACCCTTTACAAGTTTCCATTTGACTGTTGAATCATAGACAGGACTCAGGTTCCAAACCCATCCTCTGATTAGTATCAGTCAAAGATTTTTCATTGTTCCTCACATCAACGAAAAGAAATCAGCAATAGCTGTGAGATGCAATAACAAAACAGAAACCTTGTCCCAACAACACTTTTCCCCCTTTAGTTTCTGAGTTGGAATATTTGCTTTGCAAAACTCCAGTACATCATTATTCTTTAGTAGGAGGAAGACAAGCCGAAAATGATCTTAGGAATCAGATTAGAATACCTTAATCAGGCAATTTGGAACTTAGATTTGGGATTTTGTTCTAATCTATTTGCTGGATGATTATTTATGCATATGCAAATACATTTAGTGCACTGAAAAATATTCTAATTAAAATCATAAGCTCTTGTTGTGAATGCCTGATTGCACTCCACAGGCCTATTTTGACCCTCAAAGTTGTTTTGTTTGCTAATAGAAAATGCTGATTTTTCTACTTAGTTGTTAATATCTAAGCACATACAGAGTTCATGTTAAAATATAGATTATGGTTTCTCCTGAAAAATTTGAAGGTCTAGCAACTCTGCATCTTTGTCCACACACAGTATCTCCACTAGGGACGTACTCTGGCCCCTTTATGTGTTAAGAAAGTTGCAGCTGTATCTGTCCCTTTATCTACAGACAGCTAACAGCATGTGAGTATGAGACCCTGATTTTGCAAATCTCTCTTTCCTCTGTTGGCTTGTATAAGAAAATTCCAACACTGATAATAAATAATTTACACATTATTATGTGTAACAAAAACTTAGGGTGCATCTACCTTAAATTTTATTTTAGTAAGAAGTGAGTTCTAACTTTTTAAGTTGTTCAAAGGTGCATTTGCAAGCAAATTGCCAAGACCAGGACAGAGCCAACTAGCCCCTCACTAATACACACATCACAAGTTCATTCCTACAGTTCCTCTAATTAAAGGTCTAGCACGGCTCATAAGATTCTCAAAGCCAATTAAACCGTGCTCACCCTTGTACCTTCCAGTAGACTGGGGAGTGGCTAGTAAATGCTGTGATTGATACGACCAGCGGCAATGTATTTTTAAGTGCTTTGAGCACTCTTGTTACTTTGTGCGGCACAAGCTTTCAGTGTAGTGGCCTTTTAATCCTCTGTGCTTTTAGACTGTGAGAATATCATGGAGGCTCCATGTGCTGCAGTGTCCCTGGAAGCTGGGAATCAAGGCCCTGAGAAGAGGATAGGGAGCTGGAGAGAGAGTGTCCAGGGAGAGGGAGTTGGCAGCTGGCCTCCCAATAGCATTTTCCTCTTCCATTATCCTGCTCCAAAATCCATTCATCTTCATGGTTTCCATTGCTGGGCAAGGCAGGCTTCCTTTGCACATTTCATTTCCTCTCTGTCTTAAGAGTTGCATTACACTTTACTAGGAATTATTGGACTACTTCAGGAAAAAGGATCAGCTAGTAGGAATTGCAGATTGTTGAAAGAGTGTCTGCTGGGAGGAATTTGTTTAAATATAAAACATTCAATCCAGATCTGTGGGGAAAGCTAGCTTTATGTGCACTAGCTTTAGTTAATTGTATTAATCTCCTACTAATCTATTAAGTCATTAATTCTAAGTGTGTGAAGATCTTACTCAAGAAAATAAAACTGCCATATGTTATGATTATAAAATCATACATATTTTGTGTAGGAAATGTAACACTACCAAAATTCAGGAATGTGTAAAGATATTTAAAGTCTTGCCAGCAGATAAAATTGTTAACTTTGACTTTGTTTTAAGTATAGATGTATATTTATTAGAAAGTTAGATTACTGTTTTATTATCTGCTTATTTGTTTATAATATTAAAGCAAAAATGCTTGCATAGTTCTAAACATTTGATAACAGGTTTTTCATATCAGTATGGAATTTCATTGATAGGAAGTTATGACTTTTTCAAATTTGAGTGATTAAAAAGTGCTGTGATAAAAGTGTTAGTGTTGACAATCACTCTATGGAAAACCATTAGTTTTCTTTAGGGAAAAAATCTCAGAAGTAATTTGCGAGTCAAGGGCTTTAGTTTCACCAAGCTTGTAGGACTTGAGTCTGACAACCCCAAAAAGAGAGTTTTCCAAGGATACCTTTCCAGGAAACTGTTCTGAATATTCCTGGGCTGCCCTTGCAAGATATTTTTACACTGTGAAGACTAATCACTTGCTGGAGTTTCTTAGAGTATAGAACAGGAAGGTGGAGTGCGGCCAATAGTGAAAATGTTTGGAAGGAGCGCGGGTTATGCTTGCCACCACTTTAATTAACATTTGTTTTAGATCGTGAATGTTAAACGGGACTCCTCTGGAAGAAAATATGAATGTCTGCCTGGAACTTTGTATTTGCTTTGAGAACATTTGAAAGAAAATGCCAAATAACAACACCATAATGAGGCTCCAGAGGTGCCGAAAGCATTCACATTAATGAATGATTTAGAATGATTTTCAAGGAGAGTTCAGAAAGGATGGATTCCTTTATTGACAAAGACTAATGTGTCTGACTACCTGGGGTGATGTGATTAAATCAGAGCCAAATTTTAGGCACCTAATTACAGTTCCCCTATTGTAACTGCAGTACACAGTATTTATTGGAGTCCTGTTGTTCTATTGAAAATGAATCACAGCTAGCTATAGTCATATTTTTGAGCATATGGGCTATAGAACTAAGTTTATACACTTACATGGAGAGGTGTAGAAGTTGGTATCATATGGTCTCTGCACAGTGTCTCCATTTGCAACAGAAGAACCAGAGAAAGCCAGGCTTTGAACTCATCAGGCCATATAGATGGACCAAATTTGGACAAATGCTTCCTACCATGGTCTAATGAAATGCTTCCTACCAAGGTCTAATGAAATTTCTAGTGGTCTTCCTTAGTTTAACAGGTTTGTAGCTTCCAGCAACAAAACTAGATTTTGCTACAGTAGTTTACTTGGCAAATTTTATCTCCACTTGTTACTATAGTAGGATTAGTCATGTAAAGCAACATGAGTTATTTGTCTAAGTTGATGTTACTGTGAAAGCTCAGTTGGAAAACTGGCCATATTTTGCCATAAAGGCAGTGAAAGTTTTTTTCTTGTTTGTTTTGAGTGATCCTTAATTACTTAGAAAACCCATAAACTGAAATAGCATGGAAGAATAAACCTGTTACATACCTCAGGAGAGAATTTCTCCTAATTATGCTGATATGTTGCCAGCAAAAAGTTAGCTCAGCCATTAAGAAATTCACAGCTGAAGGCTGTGGCAAGGCCACACCAAGAGCAAGTTAACAGAATTACTCAGAAGTAATTGAATTACATGAAAAGTATGTCATGGGAGTGCAGGCATGGGGAAGGAATAGCTCCTGGCACCTCACAGTCATTCCCAACTATCTTCATCCATTTCGTTTTAGTTTGTAACTCTTCTACCCTAGAGCCTGGCCTCTGAGACTGTCACCCACAGGCCATTGAGCATCAGCATGCCTGCAGTGTGTTAGAAAAACAGCATTTGACACCTCAGCCAGAACTAGGGAGTTATACTTTGCATTTCAGCCAGATCCTAGGGCCCAAATTTTGTGCTATGACCCAAACCCCTCATACGTGTTGGAGAAATGGCACCATGTGTTTCCTTGAAAGAGTGAGCAGAAGAGAGCTTACCCTTGATCCATGAGTATTAGCATGACTTCATGGTAATGGCTTCCTTTGTTGTGTGTCTGCAGCCGAGTGTGGCTGCTGACTGGCTTAAATATACGCTCTGACTCATTTCTGTCTACAAGCTACAAGCCGAGAATGCTCATCACTGGTACATAACAATACAGATTCTCACAGATGTGAAGAGATATGCCTAGACCATGCAATGAATAATAAACAACTCAGATGCTTGGTCTCAAAGCTTTATTTTTTCTCCCACAGTAGTCACTCAGTCTCCCCAATACTGGAGACATTCCCGAAATGATCAGTTTGCTGATCATTTACTTTACTATTCTTTGTCACTTTCACGAAATATAGGGTTTAAATAGCTCTGAAGTTGGAATTATCTTCTGCTGTGATATAGCTAATAATTACTCTAAAAATTACCCAGCGTGAAGCCTGGATGGTTGAATCTGAGTGGTCTGTTGACATGTTGTTTGATACCAGATGATTTACTTTTCTAAAATCTTCAAATGTTCATTAGTGCAGTCGTTTGGGCAGACTACCTGATAGGCATAACTTTACCTATCTCTTTGCTATTAGATATGTTTTAACCTGAGAATACTTGCTGAATCAAATTTTTAAAGTGTTTCTAAAAATTCATTGATCATGTCATTCAGTTTTATCTTCAGCTTTTTTCTTCCTAGTTAAGGGGAAAAATGGCATTATTAGTGTATAGGACAAAAGTTCATCACTACTGTACCCCTCATACATTCCTGAACCAGGGAGGTAGCAAGTGTCCACTAACTTCTGTTGTTCCAGGTATTTCTCTGTCCTTGGGCAAACATGCAGATACAAGGCTTTTAGTTGTACAACGAATTGCTGCTAAAATGTTATGGGCAGTCGAAATTCTCTTTTCTTTACTACAGGGATTTTTCAGTTTGAGCAAGGAAAGTGAGGAATCTGTTTTCAGTTATTGTATTTTAGGAGTTTTTAAGAGATAGCTTAGTACCTGGCATGGAAGCCTAGCAACTGAAGTCCTTGCTTGTATGCACCAAGATCCCATATGGGCTGCCGGTTCTAATCCTGGCAGCCCCACTTCCCATCCAGCTCCCTGCTTGTGGCCTGGGAAAGCAATTGAGGATGGCCCAAAGCTTTGGGACCCTGCACCCACATGGGATACCCAGAACAGGCTCTGGGCTCCTGGCTTTGGATCAGTGCAGTTCCGGCCTTTGTGGCCACTTGGGTGGTGAATCAGCAGATGGAAGATCTTCCTCTCTGCCTCTCCTCTTCTCTATATATCTGACTTTCCAATAAAAATAAAATAAATCTTAAAAAAAAAGATATAGCCTTAAAGGTGGCAATATCAAATAAAGGGTTCTTAGAACAATAAAGTGTCTGTATTGATCTTTATTGAATTATCTTTCTAAACTAGAATGTGGAAGAAGGATGTTAGATGCTGATATTTGATTTTCTTCCACATTTCAGAATGAAGCAGATTAATCATTTGGGGAGATAGAATTCAGCTTATTCAGACAAAAGTATTGTGAAGCCCAAAATGCTTACAGGTGCACTAAGTTCTCTTCTACGTTCCTGTTGCCATGCTCTCTTGCACAACTTCAAAGTCTTCTGTCATTTCTGAGGAGAACAATTTCTTGCTTAATAAATCACTTGCATATACTTGAATTTTCAATTTTTCTAGCCTTCTGGTTTATGTGGAGCTGGTGCCAACTTCCTCCTCGTAAACGACATCTGTTTTGTATTTTGATAGCAGTGATAGCCTCCGTGGCCAGCTATAAATAATATAGCTTGTTCTTTTTGGTTGTGAGTTGCATATTAATTTTCTCTACATTGCATAATTATTTTGTTACAGTCAAGGAATAATATACATAAGGGAAGATTTTACAAGTGTGAAGTACTAAGAATGTTGATTACAGTCATTGTCACTGTTATTTGCCCTCTTTCTCTGACTTGGTATACTTAGCAAAAGCCCACAGCAGGTGCTAGCACGGGGCTCTGAAAGATCTTTTGTTGTGTTGATTGTCACTGTTACTGTCCTCCTTCATCTGGCTGCCCCTTGAGCATCCCATTGTGCACATAGCATCTGGTGTCATTTATTAAAGATGATCCTGGTTTCATTTGATTACATTTCCTTGATGATAATGGCATCAAGAGGCCGGGGGTGGGGGTGGGGTTGGGGGGAAAGAGTCAGGAAGCCAGTTAGGTGTTAGAGCTATTTCCCATGGAACCAGAAGGCAAGGTGAGATGCGAAATTCTTCCGGACTACCTCCCTGCTCCTTTCCCCAAGCCCTGAGGCATACAACCTGCAGTGGAACAAACACTTTCACAATGCAAGCTTTGGACAGTCACGTTCTGTCCTGAATACTCCTTCTTGTGTCCTACCAGACAAACTCCATGCCATCCCTCAATGACCACATTCACAGTCATTTCCCATAGGAAGCTTTTCTTGCTTCTTTTAAAGATTAGTAGTTGCTTCTTTCAGTTTTTGCCATCTAGTAGTTTCTCTGTGATTATTTTAGGCTGGCCTGCCAGTGCTTCATTTATTAACTGTAAATGGCCATTTTAAATTTGAAACTGGCTGAAAGTTTTCTACATTTTTTTTGTTTGTTTGTTAGAAAATAAATGAATTATCATGCCTTTTGACATTGGGCTAGAAGTACCCAGGAGAGCTGATTAGTCTTGTTCCTACACCCAGTCACTAATGCACATGCTTGTCCACTCTCCCCCTCAGAAATAGGTATTTGCTGAAAGTCTCTGGGTGCCAGGCATGGTGTCATGTGCCAGAGATATGAAGAACAAAAAAATGCAGTCCCAGATAGCACGGAGCTCACTGTCCAGTGGGAAAAGAACAGCTGGGCAATTGGCTTCTGTTGTGATAAGAGTTTTGTCATGGGAAGCACAGAGGGAGGATACCTGATCCACATTTCAGGCTGCAAGAGGAGCTTCTCAGAAGTTGGTCTCATCTTAGTTTGGAAGGGGGAGGAGGAGGAAGAGGAAAAGGAGGAGGAGAAGGCAGCCATAGGTAGGGATCAGGGAGGTCCAGAGACGGGCAGTGTGAACACATAGCATGCATAAATAATGGCCCAGGCGTCAGAGAGTGGAACCTTGGGGACCCAAGAGGTATGTTCTGGCAGGGACATTGAGTTCAAAGGTGGGGTGAGAAAGGCCCAGATCAGATGTGGCTTCAAGCCTGCAAGGAGGTGCTGTCAGCCTGGTCCACAAGCAGTAAGGAGCCCTGGAGACCTCTGAGCACGGGGCTTGGCTGCAGTCTGTGCTTCAGAAGCGTTACCGTGAATACTCCATGTGGAGGATGGAAGGGATCATTCACAGGTCATTTATGAAATCTGTGTGTGTCTGGGTTTTTTTTTGTTTTTTATTTTTTATCTTAAAACAGTTCAGTGAATCTGATTTTAATGCATTTGTCTTTCACTTTCATCTGCCAAGATTAAAAAAAAGGGGCATGGGATGGGCACAGTGCCATGGCCTAGTGCTAAAGTCCTCGCATTGAAAGCTCTTAGATTCCATATGGACTCTGGTTCTAATCCTGGCAGTCCTGCTTCCCATCCAGCTCCCTGCTTATGGCCTGGGAAAGCAGTTGAAAACGGCCCAAAGCCTTGGGACCCTGCACCCATGTGGGAGACCCAGAACAGGCTCTGGGCTCCTGGCTTCGGATTAGTGCAGTTCCGGCCTTGTGGCCACTTGGGTGGTGAATCATCAGATGGAAAATATTTCTCTCTGTCTCTCCTCTTCTCCTCCTCTATATATATCTTAAAAAAAAAATGAAAGGGCTTGGAGAATCATACCATACAATCAAACATTTCTCTTGTTGTAATACTGTATGTCATAAAGTGTTTTAAACAAACAGAAGCAGAAGGTAGTATAACACAGAACTGCCTATGCAATACCGGGATTTGACAGAGGCAAACGATTTGCTACAATGTTTAGCACTGTCTCTCTCTCTCTTCTTCTTTTTCTTCTTCTTCTTTTTAGAAATAAAACATGAGTGACATGCCTAAAGCTGTATACCCATTCTGCACTCTTTTCCTTTCTGGAGGTAAGTAACTGCCTTGAAGTTGCCAAGTATTGATGCCTTACATATTTTTTACTTTCATTGTCTGTTAATAGATCATGTGTAATATAAAGTCAGGTTTTCAAGTTTTTTCATGTTTAGCTAACAGAGCCATAAAGGGTGTGCTAATATTCAGGGAGAATGAATGGTAGGAAGAACTATGAAGTGAAAAAAAAGTTTTGTGCAAAAATGACCCTTTCATTTCCATTTTCTATGAACTTTTAAAGTACCCTCACAAATCTGTATCATGGAGAGAATCCAACTTGTGTAGCCTTGTGGAGGTGGACATTTCTCATTGTGTAATTTTGAGCTTCCCTCCACTGCTGGAAACAGGAAAGAGGCTCTTACCTAGGATGGTGTTTTCCTTTCCAGGGGCTTGACTGAGCTAGGAAAGCTTGTGCTTCTAAGTGGAGCTCCTATTCCTGCAAGCCATCTACCCTGCCCCCATACACTCAGTCACCTTTATCTCCTGATGAAGGAAACCCATGCCTCACTACCTCTGTCACAATCTGCATTCTCTACGAGCTGGGTTTTTTTTTCCACATTGTGAGAGAAATGAACTTTGTGGGTTTTGGAAAAATTTCAAGACAAGAGTGGCTTAAGTTCAAGAAGAGGGAGTTAGCTCCCACTTTGTTTCTGATGTAAGTCCATTTTACTGCGTTTAATAGCAAGAGCCCAGGATTAGCAGCTGCTGGTGTAGGTTTAGCAGAAGCCTTTGCAGAGAGGCACCTGCTGCTTTCAGAACTGCCTGGGAGTGAGGCCCACACACAAAAGGCTTCTGTTAGATTTCTGTGCATAGCTGAGGATGCTTCAATGACAAAGCAAAAAAAAAAAAAAGAAGAAGAAATGAAAGAGAAGGATGGAGGGATGGAGTAGGAAAAGTCAAAGGCAGTGCAAAAGCAGAAAGATGGTATGAGTGTACAACAGCAGAGGACTGCTGGGGGTTGCCGGGGGAGCCCCCGAATAACTGCGAAGAACCCTGGCAGCAACATCCAGATTTTCCAAAACTGGAGTGGGAACTACAGTGATCTAAAATTCCCATCAGACATAATCTTCTGAAACACCACAGCGCATCCTTTTGGCCTGCACAGAAACACAAATATTTCCAGAGTAGATAGGAACTGTTGTGCGCCTCCACCATAGAATACTAAACATGACACTCATCTTCCTCTCGGTCCTGGCGTAAGATTAGTGAGCACAGGAAGCCTTGAGATGCGTACAGTGGGGTTGTCGTCATGGCACAGTGGGTGAAGCTGCCATCTGTGCTGCCTATATCCCATTTGGAGTATCACTTTGAACTTGGCTATTCTACTTCAGATTTGGCTTCCTGCTAATGAGCCTGGGAGCCAGTCTATGACTGCGCATGTGTTTAAGTCCCTGGCACCTGCATGAATGAGAGACCTCGATGACATTTCTTACTGCTGGATTCGGCCTGGACCAGCCCTGGCTGTTGTGGACATTTGGCGAGTGAAGTAACAGACACATGATCTCTCACTCTCACTCTCAGCCTTTCAAATAAAAGAAATCTGTTTAAAAAAAAAAAGAAATGTATATAGTATGCCAGCCATGTCTCCCGCTTTGTGTGCTGGCCATGATACCGTGCTGTGAGTGAATCCTACTGAATATTTACAACATGATCCCTTTAGAGGTGTGATGCCAATCTCATAATTCTGTATAAAAATTAAGGTCATGCATATTGTTACTTCCACTAGGCTGACTGTTGCAATGACTTTAGGCAGCAGGTTCTAAAGTCTGCTTCTTGCTGTTGCTATAGTAGCCAACACAGTATGAGAGTGATATGCAGGGGAAGGTCTCTTTGTGGCCTGATCTCTCTTCATTCCAGTGAGACATCACTGGAATCCATTTTATAAAGGGGCCTGAGGGGGGAAAAATGGTTTATAGGCTTTTAGCCCCAGGGGCAATCCAGAGCAGAATCTAGCAGGATAGGTGTGAGGCTGAGGATAACAGGAAATGAAGGGAGTTGTCTGTGGCCAGGGGGACCCCCTGTGCATTACTGGCAGATCTGTGGACCGGCCTGGCACAAGTCTGTCCAGTCAGGCAAGTTGGCTTAGTAGGTTGTTCCTGTCAGAAATTTGGTTTTGGAAGAAAGGATTATCATATAGTTGTTAGCAGTGAAAGCTTCCTACGCTTTTTACTGTACAAATATCCACAAAGGCTAATGGGTATAGGCGTGGGATTATCAGGGAAAATTGTCTCCCACTACTAAGAATCCTTAGTATTATAAATCTTCTTGAAAGATTTATTTATGTATTTACTAAAAGGCAGTGGCAGAGAGAGAGGGAGAAGAGGGGAGGGAGAGAGACCAGTCTTCTGGCCACTGGTTCACTGCGGGGGAGTGGGTCAATCTGAAGTTAGTGATCAGAAATTCCATCCTTGTCTTCCACATGGAAGGTGGGAACCCAGGTATTTGAGCCATCATTACCCTTGAGTTGATATTTACAGCCTCACAGTGCATTAGCAGGGAGCTGGGTTGAAAATGAAATAGCTAGGACTTGAACCAATGATGACGGGGTGCTGGTGACCCTGCAGATGGTGTAATCTGTGCCATAATACCATCTCTGTCTTTGAAAAGCTGCTGCTTCTCTTCCTCCCCCTTTTAAATTAATTAATTAAAGAGGCAGAGCTACAGAAAGGAGACAGATCTTCCATCTTCTGGTTCCTTCTCCAAATATGCAACAGCCCTGGCTGACCTAGGTGTAAGCCAAGAACTTCTTCTGGGTCACCCATATGGATCTGAGTACCCAAGCACTTTGGCCATCTTCCACTGCTTTATCTGGCACATTAGCAGGAAGCTGGATTGGAAGTGGAGCAGCTGGGCCTGCAACTAGTGCCACTATGGATGTTCACGTCACAGACAACTATGCCACAATTGCTGGTCCCAATGTAAACTTCTGATTGGTAGCCCTCATAGTTACCTTATTTTTTCAGGAGCTATATTTGGCTCCACACAATCTTGATACCTTGCATTTTCAGAAGAGCACATATTTAAAAATGCAGGTAGCACTCCTCACCATGGTGCTGAAAGACTCAGGTAGAACTTGGCCCTTTTCTCTCCTAACGCTTGCAGGCCTCTCATTTCCAATCCAAGTCCTATCTTGGTTCAAGGCCTCTCCTTTTTCCAGTCCTACAGAAAAATCCAGCAGAAATCAGTGTTTTCCTGGATATGAGCCTTTCTGATGAAAGGTTTTATGAAGAATGAGGAGCATAAAAACAGAGCATGTCAGAATGGCCAGCCCTTCCATTTCCTACTGCATGACCTCCAGATCATCCTGTACCCCCAAACTGTGCATAGATAAGTCTTTTAAGACTTTCTGAGGGGCTGGCATGAAAGCTAAACCGGCTACTTCTCCACTTTTCAATACCAGCATTCCATCTGGGTGCTGTTAATGTCCTGGCTACTCCACTTCCCATCCAGTTACTTATGGCTCAGAAAAGAAGTAGAGGATGGCACAAAGCTTTGTGACCCTGCATCTGCATGGGTAACCAAGAAGACGTTCCTGGCTCCTGGCTTTGGATCAGCTCAGCTTCAGCCATTGCAATCATCGGGACAGATGAAAAGTACTTCTGTTTCTGTGTCTCTCTAAATATCTGCCTCGCCAATAAAAACAATTGTTTTTTTTTATTACTATTATTATTATTATTATTATTTTTGGAAAGGCGGACGCACAGAGAGGAGAGACAGAGAGGAAGATCCTCCGTCCGATGATTCACTCCCCAAAACAATTGTTTAAAAGACTTTCTGAAACTCCAGGTTCTCTTCTTTACACACACTAAACTTACCTATGTGCACCAACATCCCACATGAAAAGTGACGAAAATCATGTTTGTAATTTGGCTTGGGAAATCATTTGGCTGTAACAAACTCATTCAATGTATAATTCAGTTTATAATTTTAGCAGTTATATGGCCAAGAGTTCTTAGGTGGGGAAGACATTGTATTACATTGTGTTAGGCCAGTGTCTGCAACACCAGCTTCCCATATCAGAGTGCTAGTAAGGGTTTCATGTGCTCTGTATCCAGTCCCTCTCCCTGTTGGAGAAGGCAGCAGAAGATAGTATAGATGCTTAGGCCTCTGCCATCCACAGTGGAGGACCTGAATGGAATTTCTGGCTCCTGAATTCAGTCTAGTGCTAAGACTCTTAAAGCAAGTTTGGGGAGTGAGCCGACATCTGAAAGATTCTCTCTGTCTCTGTTTCTCCCTCTCTCTGTCACTCTGCATTTAAAATAAGTTTTTTTTTTTTTTTTTTAAGTAACCTCTTTAGGTGAGATAGCTTAACCTAAGAATTATTTTCCAGGCCTGGCGCAGTAGCCTGTTGGCTAAAGTCCTCTACTCACATGTACCAGGATTCCTTATGGGCACTGGTCTGTGTCCCAGCTGCTCTGCTTCCCATCCAGCTCCCTGCCTGTGGCCTGGGAAAGCAGTTGAGGACGGCCCAAAGCTTTGGGATTCTGTACCCATGTGGGAGACCTGGAGGAAGTGTCTGGCTTTGGATTGGCTCATGTCCAGCCGTTGCGGCCACTTGGGGAGTGAATCAAAGGATGGAACAACTTCCTCTCTCTTTCCTCCTCTCTATATATCTGACTTTCCAACAAAAATAAAATATATTTTGAAAAATTAAAAACACATAAATCCTTAAAAATTTATTTTCCTTGTATAACAAAATATTTTAAAAATATTAAGAAGCATCATGTATGTAGACATTTTACTTAAGCGTTTGTGAATGTTCTGCTTTTCTGTTTTCTAGTTATATTAATTTCTTCTGAGTCCTTCAGTCTTTTTTTTTTTTAAGATTTATTTATTTTTATTGCAAAATCAGAGATGTACAGAGAGGAGGAGAGAGAGAGAGGAAGATCTTCTGTCTGATGATTCACTTACCAAGTGACTGCAATGGCCGGTGCTACACCAATCCGAAGCCAGGAGCCAGGAACTTCTTCCAGGTCTCCCATGCGCATGCAGGGTCCCAAGGCTTTCGGCCATCCTCCATTGCTTTGCCAGGCCATTGGACAGGGAGTGAATGGGAGTGACAGGGAACTGGATGGGAAATGGAGCTGCCGGGGCTTGAACCGGAGTCCATGTGGGATCCCGGCACAATCAAGGCGAGGACTTTGGTAGCTAGGCCACCACGCTGGGCCCAGTCCTTCAGTCTTAATGTGAACCCCGACACACCATAGCTGTGCTGCTTCCTGGATGAAACAGGTCCACAGGAGCGTGCCCACAGGCAAGATCCTATAGGAGAGCAGTTCCCCTCCCGCCTTGACTGCCTGCCTTGCCAGCCACGGCTCCATCACACCAACCCATAATCCCATCAGGCAGTTTTTGGAGTATGCGTTGGAGTTTGGCTTTGATTTAAAGTGCCGAGGGGGAAGAGAACACATCCTGGCTGGAACGCCAGCATGGGCAGTGGCACAGAAGCAGGGATGGAGATGTGGCTGGACCAGAATCCGAGAGGCCTTGGAAGCTAGGCTGGATGTTTCAGATCTTACCTCATAGGCCGCGGAGAACTAATACTCCAGGAGTAGGCTCAAATAACACACTCGGAGAGTAACTGACGGTGAATGCCCTTGAATTTTCCCTCTCTACTTGCTGCTCTCTATCCTTTCAGGCAGAGAGGATTCCTGATGTTCTTAACAGCCAGAAAAACCCTCATGTCTAGTGTACCCCAGGGGAGACTTGAAGCAGAATGAATGGGACAAACATCCAGACGTTACTTGGAGTTTCGAGTGGCCACTGGGATTCCATATGGTTCATGTTTGGATTATTCAGTGTTTCCCCCATCCTTTAATGTTAGATTTCTTCAGCCAAATGATAAGGTTGAGCAGGGTGGGAATTACAGGGTGGAGATCACAGTGATGTTTTACTATAAGCCATCACTTCCACTCATGTTGCAAGGATCGTTATTTTTTGTCAATTTTGTGTTTTGATTTTGCATTTGCTTACTGTGCCTTTTGTTCCTTGTTCATTTCATTTTAATTTTCATTCTTACACTGTATTAATAGTGTTTTCTTTTTTCTTTTGAGAGTTGCCCTTTCAAAAAGCTAGTAACCCATTTATAAATCCATTTTCCAATGAAACTTTGAAATTCCGTCTCTGAAAGTTGACCTGTATTAAGTGACCTTGGATTCTCATATAGCAGCAACCTGTGAGAAGCCGTCCTTTATTGATTTGAAAGGTCGTGTGTTGGAGAGAGCTGGAGAGACACAGAGAAAGATCTTTTCATCCATTGGTTCACTTCCGAAATAGTCGCAATGACCAGGGCTGGGCCTGGCTGAAGCCAGGAGCCTGGAGTTACTTCTGGTCTCCCACGTGGGTGCAGGGACCCAAGTGTCTGAGCCATCTTCCTCTGGCTTTCCCAAACAGATTAGCAGGGAGTTGGCTCAGACATAGACCAACTGGGGCATGACCCTGTGCTCTCATTTGGAATGCTGGTGTTGCCAGCCACAGCTTCACCCAGTGTGCCATAACCCTGCACCCTCCCAACCCCTCACCTCCTGCCTTGGCTTTCTGTTTGTCCTACAACTGCAGTGCTTCTGATTGATAAGGTTTGTTGCTTTGCTCTACTTTTTATTCAGATTCTCGCTGTGAAAAATTGTGCTTATGTTTTCTTTCAATGGTTTCTAGCAGTGAGTCTCTCTACCTTTTCAGAACAGTATCCTTCTCATTTATGCCCAAATTCTTTTTTTTACATATTTATTTATTTTTATTGTTAAGTCAGACATACAGAGAGGAGGAGAAAGAGAGAGGAAGATCTTCTGTCTGATGGTTCACTCCCGAAGCGGCCAAAATGGCTAGAGCTGCACCAAAATAAAGCCAGGAATTTGGAGCCTCTTCTGGGTCTCCCATGCGGGTGCAGGGTCCCAAGGATTTCGGCTGTCTCAGCTGCTTTCCCAGGCCACAAGCAGGGAGCTGGATGGAAAGTGGGACTTTCAGGATTAGAACCAGTGCACATATGGGATCCTGGTGCATTAAAGGCAAGGACTTTTAAAGCAAGGACGCTATTGCACCGGGCCCTCTGCCCGAATTCTTGTTAGTCTTCTTCTGTATTTTAAGTGCGGGCGTATTTTGAAATTCCCATAAAACAATGTTTTTTTATTCTCTAACAGAACCCATGCTTTGTGTTTGTTTACGCCATATATGTATTGTTTTCTGTTCTATTCTTTTTCTTTTAAAAAATATATTTAATTTTCATTTATTTTAAAAGCAGTGAAGCATACTGAAGTTTTCTATCTACAGCCTTATTATCCAAATGTGTGCTACATCCAGGGCTTGGTCAGGCCAAAGCAGCAGCCTAGAACCTCTTCCAGGTCTCCCGTGTAGATAGCAAAAACTTAAGTACTTGAGCCTCACCTGCTGGCCTCCCAGGGTGTGCATTAGCAGGAAGCTGGATCGGAAGTGGAGGAGCTCGGGGTCCTAGCAGGCCCTCCAGCACGGGCTGCCGTATCCCAAGCCACATCTGCACTGCTGTGCCACTAGCTGCTCTTACGTCTTCCCGCATCCTTGCTCTTCCTCCTCGTTTGTCCTCCTACACGTCTTTCACCTGGAATCTACTTTCTTTTGCCTGCAGTACGGTTTTAGAATTTCTTGATGCAGCACTTTCCCGTGGCATAGGGGTATTAAGTACTGGCTGAACCTGGTGCCTCACGTCACACACCCATCAGCAGAAGCTTAGCTGAGCATGGAGTATTGGTTTGACAGTTATTTTCTCTGTCAAGCTGAAGCTGTTGTTCTATTGTCTTCTGGCTTCTGTAGCATTGGTGACAAGTCCTCTGTCAACCTGATTTCTATTATTGGGTTGGAAAGTTACTGTTTTCTTGTTGTTTGGATGATGTGTTATGCAGTCCTTCCTTTTTTCTTCTACTTTTACTTCTTTTTTTTCTTCTCTCTCTGTGTTTCTTTTAGATCCTGCTTGAAACATGCGCTTTTCTAAATTAAGAATACATATCTTCCTTTAGTTCTGTTAAATTACTTGCTTTAATTTTTTTCACTGCTCTCTCTCTCACCATCTCCTGATACTTCCTCTTTGATATTCATGTTTTATTATCTCATTTTAGTATGTTTCTTTTTTTCTTTGTTGTATTTCTGATATCTTCTTCACATGTCTTATGATATTTTATTCTCTTTTCCTGTATCTAATATGTAGTTTGACATTTTATTTTCATTGATAAGAATTCCATTCCTTTTTCAAGATTTGTTTTATTTTTATTTGTAAGGTAGAGTTAGAGAAAGGGAGAGGCAGAGAGATTTTCCATCTGCAAAATGCGCACAATGGCTGGAGCTAGGCTGGTACAAAGCCAGAAGCCAGGAGCTGCAGCTGGGCCTCCCATGTAGTTGCAGGGATCCAAGCACTTACCCCATCCTCTGCTGCTTCCCCAGACCACCAGCAGGGAGCTGGATCAGGACTTGAACTAGTGTACATAAGGGATGCAAGCATTATAGGCAGAAGCCTTACCCATTGTACCACAGTACTGGCCCACTTTTTTATGTTATTATATCTGTTCTCTTTTCATACAGGACTGATATTTACTTAGAGTTTTTAATCCTTCTCTTTAAAAAAAAGTGTTAGAGCCCAGCACAGTAGCCTAGTGGCTAAAGTCCTTGCCTTGTATGCACTGAGATCTCATATGGGTTCTGATTCTAACCCTGGCTACTCCACTTACCATCCAGCTCCCAGCTTGTATCATGGGCAAGCAGTTCGAGATGGCCCAAAGCCTTGGGCCATCCACATGGGAGACCCGGAAGTGGCTCCTGGCTTCGGATCAGCTCAGCTCCAGCTGCTGCTTTCACTTTGGGAGTGAACCAGCAGATGGAAGATCTTTCTTTCTCTCTCTGTCCTCTCTGTGACTTTCCAATAAAAATAAATCCTTAAAAAGAAAACATTATTAAACACAATACATCTACCTATTCTATCGTTCTTTTACCATCAACTCTTGTAGGTGGAGATGCTTCTGCTTATTATATTAGTGACTACTCTGCCTTGTTTGTTCAGCAGCTAATGGCTTATCCTGAGAGAATCTTATGAGCCTGTTATAACAATTGTCCTTTTTTTTGAAATTTGATGTTTTAAAAGTTGACTTATTTTTATTCATTTGAAAGAGAGAGAGGGAAGGAAAGAAATACTGGTGGGAGAGAAGAAGGTTGGGGAACGGAGGGAGGGATTGGGAGAGAGAATCTTCCATCTGCTGAAGCGGAAGCACATTCTCAAGGCAGCCACACTGACTGCAAAGACTCACATTATGATTTGAATCATGTTCCCCACCTCGAATTCATGTGTCATAACGCTCATCCCAGTGAGGGCCAGTGGGATGTAATTAGTTTTGATGAGATCATACTGCAGTAAGGTAGGCTCCAATCGAAACGCAAGATTTAGAGTCAGACGTATGTACAGAGAGAACACCTTGTGAAGGGCAGAGTAGAGGTTGATGCATCTGCAAAGCAGGAGACCCTGAAGACGGCCAGAAGACCACCAGAATCTGGCATCTTCAGGGGGAATGTGGTTCTGCCAGGACCCGAGCTTCAAATGTCTATCCTCCAAAAATTAAAAAAACACATTTCTATGAGTCAGTCTCTACTTCTTGTTCACAAGAACGCTGAGCAAACTAATAGAGCCCTAAGTGAGCGTGGACTTGATGAGATGCAGACACATCAAGGAGGCAATGTGGGCAGCCGGCAAGTGAAGGGAGAATTCCAGAGGAGACATAGCCAGGGGCCACGTCTGTAGATGATGGCTTTGTGCACCAGCATAGCAACTTTGGTTTCTAGTCTTAGAATAGTGGGAAGCCTTTGCAAGATTGGAAAGGGGGCTGACCTGATTGTTTAAGGTTTATTGGAACAACTGTTCTGATTACTGTTTGGAAATAGATCCCAAAGGGGCAGGAATGGAAGCAAAGCAGATGTAAAAATCAAAAATTTTGTTTTCGATGGCGGGGTTCAGCTGCAGGCCTGAGCACCTTTGCTCTTCACTGGAAGCCACCTTCAGCTCCTTGCCACATAGATCTCTCAGCAAGAGAGCTCACGCCACGGCAGCTGGCTTCATCCCAAGTGAGCAAGCAAGGAGACAGTGAGAGATGTGTGCAAAACTGAAGTCAATAACGTCATCTCAAGAGTGTCCCCCCTCCCGTTGTCTGTATTCCATTCGTTAGAAGTGAATCACTAAATCCAGCCTGCATTCAAGCACAGGGAGCTATGCAGGAGCAGAGGTGCAAGCAGCAGGGATCATTGTGGTTGCGGGGGCATCTTAGAAATCTGCCAGGCACATAATCCAGTGTTTGTCTAATGGTAGATTCTCAAAGGAAGGCTTGCGAAAGGGAAATGTAGGCATATTTTAGAATTTTATCTATAACCCCATATTTGTTTTTAAAATCTGTAGTCCAGTTTCCAACTTCTTTTTTGCTATTGCATGAAAGGGCGAGATTGTGGATCCTGAAAGGGCCTTTGCCAGAGTTTGCCATCAGTGTGTCTTTTTTTCCTGTCTTCTTTTATCTCATGACTTTAAAACTCCCCAGAACAGGAAATAGCTGAGCGTCTTGTAACAGAAATGATGTGAGATTCTGGCCAGTAGGCACATGCCATCTCCATTATTATGGCAGCTGAGCTGGGATATGGTGACCTGGTTTGTGTCATAAGAAAAAAAAAAGCATTGCCTTAACTTGCTTGCTGCCTTGGGTAAGGTTTACTCAGCTAGCCTAGGGAAGAGGGACCCACATGAGTGAGTCGGGCTGGGCTGGCAATCTCTAGGGAAACTGCTTGCCACATTGATCTACATCCTCAGAGCCAGTACTTTACAGTAATCCAAGGAATGATGAATGCACATTTGTTTGCTCATGAGTCACAGGGACTTCTACTTAAAGGTACTCTTTGGGTGCAAATGTTTGGCACATTGTTTGAGACTATACTTAGAATACCTGCATTCTCTATGGTAGTACATGGCTTTGATTCCTGTTTCTGGGTTTTTTTTTTTTTGACTTATTCATTTTTATTGGGAAGTCAGTCAAGATTCACAGAGAGGAGAGACAGAGAGAAAGGTTTTTTATCTGCTGGCTCACTCCACAAGTGGCCACAACAGCCAGAGCTGAGCCAATCCAAGGCCAGGAGCCTGGAGTTTCCTCTGGGTCTCCCACGTGGGTGCAGGCTCCCAAGGCTTCAGGCTGCTTTCCCAAGCCACAGCAGAGAGCCAGATGGGAAGTGGAGCAGCTGGGACATGAACCAATGTCCATATGGGATCTCAGCACATGCAAGGCAAGCACTTTAGCCACTAGGCTACCAAGCCAGGCCCCCTCTTTCTGTTCTGATTCCTGCTAATGTGTAGCCCAGGAGGCAGCAGATGATGACTCAGACACTTGAGTCCCTGCCACACGAGGGAAATCCAGAGTGATCTCCCAGCTCCTGGGTTAGACTTGGCCCAGCTTCAGCTCTTGTAGGTATTTAATAAATGCAGCAGTGGTGGCAAATATCTCTTTGATTTTTTTTAAAAAAGTAGAAGTGAATTTTTAAAAAGATTATTCATTTTGAAACTTAGAGACAGAGAGAAGGAGAAAAAGGGAGATAGGAGAGAGAGATCCTCCATCCACTGAGCCACACCTAAGATGGCCTCAAGAGCCGTGACTAGGCTAATGAAAAGCCAGGAGTCAGGAACCAAGAACTCCATCCAGTTCTCCTACATGGTGGCAGGATCCCAAGTCCTTGGCCCATCATCTTAGCCCTCTCACATGCGTTTGCAGGGAGCAGGGTAGAAAGTGGAGCAGCTGCGATACCAACTGGCACCATGTGGAATGCTGAAATCACAGTTGATGGCTTTGCCTGCTACATTCCGGTGCAGGCCCCGTTGTGATTTTTTTTTAAAGACTGTCTTATGTTTACCAAGATCTATTTCCTTCCTATACAATTCAAAGTGGTTTTAAAAAAATTAAGCACATTGGAGTATGTGCTGTGGCTTAGCAAGGTAATCCTTTGCCTGCAAGTGCCAGCATCCCGTATGAATGCTGGTTTGTATCCTGGCTGCTCCATTTCAGATCCAGGTCCCTGTTTATGGCCTGGGAAAGCCAGGAAAGCAGATGATGGCGCAAGTCTTTGGGCTGCTGCACCCATGTGAGAAACCCAGAGGAGGCTGCTGGCTCTTGGCTTCTGATTATGTCAGCTTTGTCCATTGTGGCCATTTAGCATATGAGCCAACAGATGGAAGATATCTGTGTGTGTGTGTGTGTGTGTGTGTGTGTTTCTCTCCTCTATAAATCTGCTTTTCAAATAAAAAAATCTTTCCTTAAAGAAACACCACATTGTAAATCCAGGCTATTATAGTAATGACACAGTCGGTGTTGCAAGCTTCTGTGTATCTTACTTGGGGAAGCACAAACACAGAAATCTGTTTCATTAAGTTGTGGATGCCAAGATCACAGAGCCAGCCTAGTTAGCTTCTGGCAAGGGCCCACATGAGGGTGAGAGGACTCTATGGGAGTTGGTTTTATAAGCTCACTAATCCTCCTGAGGTGGGAGCCTTCACGACCTCATTCCCTCTCAAAGGCCACACTTCCTAATACGTTGACATTGGGGACTCAGATTTGAACCTATAAATCTGTGGAGATGCACGCTTAGACTATGGCAGCCTTGCAAGTGAGTATCAAGATACCTTCTCTTTTCTCTTGTGAGCAAGTTGCAATGGGGGTGTGGAATGAGGGAGAATGCATGGCTTTTGAGGAGGTGAAGGGAACCCTTCTGATGGGGTCCATCTTCACCATTGCTTGTTTGTGGCTACCTTGTTCAGCCACACAGCTTATGGAGTCCCTGAATTTCTATTTTTATATCCCTGTGTCCTCCAGAAGCTATGTGGCTCTCTTCCACACAGATTGGTTGAGGGACCTAGCTTTCAGGACAGCAGCCCTATCTCTGGGCATGATCCCAGCTTGTAGAGTTCCTTATGGCGCACTTGAATGCCAGGACCCTGCACTCTACTTGTGTGTGCCCTCCTATAAAACAGGTAGGTGCCCTGGGAGCAAATTCTCAAAACCATGAGCAAAACCTTCATGTCCTAGCATGACCCCACCCTCCCCCTCTCACTTCTTGTAGATGCCCGGGCAGGTTGTGCTCACATTTCACAAGATGACTCTGCCAGATGACAAAAACATGGACAGCGGGCTCAGTGGTGGGGGTTGCATTCCCTGCAGAAATGAAAACCCAAGGGTAGTGGCCTTTCAAAGTTGACATCAATCAGGCTCCTTGGCTATGTTGCCATGGTCTGTCCATTTTTGTCTTTTTCTGGAAACCATGCAGGGTTAGGGCAAATTAGGGGAGATCAACTAAGACCCAGCTTATTGAAGAACTAGTGAAAATCTCTCCAGACTGGGAAGAGTTATCTGTCATTCAAAATAAAAACATTTGCCAGTGGTTTGTCGGTTGAGTAATTATGGAAACATCTGCATGGGAGATGAGTTACAATGACATTTAGAAGGCAGTCTATCTGAAGAACTCTGAATTTTTCAGTTATATATATATATATTTTGTTGATGATGATTTTGATGGAAGAAAACTTTACGGATGTTCTAGTTTTTACAGAATCCCATGGCACCTTTCTTTCCAAAAGGAATTTGGGTAATCGGGTGCTAACATAAAATCAAACACTACGTTAACCCAGGGAGTTTTTTTTCCCCCCCTTTTTCTTTTCTTCTTGTTTTTTAAGACTACAGTGCAGCTTAAAGTGAATAGAATAGGAGCTATTACCAAACACCTGTTTTCGTCTCTCACAGGGCAGGTTTCTATTTTCCTAGGAATGGTATCTGTTTCTGTTTTACCCTCCCTTTTCTTAGAACAAATAGAGAAAATGTCTTTTGGAGGCTTATTCAAGAAGACGGACTGATGAATTCAGAATCCTAAATGAAAAAGAAGTCAGTGGATGTGGCTTCCTGGACTCCATCCTTGGCCCCAAAATAAAGCCAGTCCTCGCCGCAGGGGTTTGGCTCAGCCCCACACCCCGTGGCTTTAGTTGCTTTTCATGGTTTCTTTTGAGCTGTAAGCTTCTTGGGGGAAGGGCAAGCAAAAGTTCCAGAAACCTCTGGAGAGTTTTGAGCGCATCTCCCTCCCCAGCTTTTATTGTTTTTTTAAAAAATGCTGTCATCCTTACTTGTCATTAAAAAACAAATAGTGTGGAAAAAAAAAATAGTGTGGGAAAAACAAATAAAACTAACCAAAGAATAAAATAGGAAAAACAGTTTCCCAAGTGCATGAAAACATGTCTACCCATCATGCTTTGGTTGAGGTAACTGTTTCCATTCAAGCTGGTTTTGGAACTGTGATATTTTTGCTTTGATTTTTGGTTTCTTCTATTTTTAACTTTTTTTTTTTTTTGGCAAGTTTACACATTATGATTACATAAGAAAATCAGGACTAAGGGATGAGTGTTTTGGTGCGGCTGGTGAAGCTTCTGTTTGGGATGCCTAGCTTCATACTCAAGTGCCCAAGTTTGAGTTCTGTCTCTGCTTCTGCTCCAGCTTCTTGCTAACGAGCACCCTGAGAGGCAGCACCCTGAGAGGCAGCACCCTGAGAGGCAGCTCAAGTGGTGAGGTGGCAGGTCCATGGAATAGCATCTTGCAAAAAAACTGGGTATGAATTTCGAAGCCATTTTGCATCAAAATAAGCTTATCTTCTAGAAATAAAACCACAAATCGTATATTTCTTTGGAAAGGCATATTTACAGAGATAAGGAGAGACAAAAATCTTCATTGCTGGTTCACTCCCAATATGGCCATAATGGCTGGAGCTGAGCTGATCTGAAGCTAGGAGCCAAGAGGTTCTTCTTGGTCTCCCACTTGAGTGCCGGGTTCCAAGGACTTTGACCGTCCTCTGCTGCTGGGATCTGAATGGGAAGTAGAGCAGCCAAGATGTGAACTGGTACTTTCAAGGGGAAGATTAGCCAATTGAGTCACCAGGCTGGGCCCAATAATGTCATTTAACTATTACAACAATATGAGAATATCATTATCTCCATTTCACTAAAGAAGAAAATAGTTTAGCAGTGCTATAAATAATGAACTCAAGAGCCCAGCAGTTCTGAAAATGGCAACCGCAAAGTCAAACTCAGTCAAAATGATCAGTTTGGAAATCAGACACCTTAGTCCTTGAACACTTGTCTCTGCAACATAGAGAGCAACAGGGCACAGAGTGTGATCGATAGGTCAGCCTCATCGTGGTGATGTTGCTGGTAGACCAGCTGGGGCAGAGCTATGCCCTCTGTTCCCAATGCGACTCAGGTTTGTCCTCATTCTCAGGGACCTTTTCTGTCGTTCTTACTGCTGGGAATTCATCTCTTTGGATGACCACATTTCTCTCCTGCACATTCTCCTGGATGAATGAATTTTAATATAGGGAGCCTTGGATATGTAAGCCAGGTGTGTCCAGCTCCCTGGCTTAGGGAGACCTTATCCAAGTCACTGCCTTTGAAGGAGTAGGGGCGAACGAGGACTTGGAGTTTTCATTTGAAAGACCATCCTGGGGGATCATGATCTGCCTTTCCCAGGGTCCCTTGAAGACCACCCAGGAATTTGATAAACAGGCAGGGGACAAAGATGGGCCAGGGTGAGGAGAAACCGTGCTTACATTGTTCTCCAGCAGCCCCAGAGCAAAATAAAACAGTGAAGGATAAAAGGAACAAATGGGAGGCAATGCTGGGGAGAAGTGTTGACCTCAAGAACTGCAAATCAAACCCAGAACTGTTTGGTGAGAGGTAAGCACATTCCAGATGAGCCCACTCAGACACAAAGCCAGAGTAGGTAAGGTAGGAGGGGAGGAGGAGGAGGCTGCACCCTTGAGAGGCAGCTTGTGTCAGAGCTGTGCTTGGATGGTCCCTGTAGTACTGACAGATGGGTGGGTGGCCCTGATTATACACAGGGCAGAAGTACAGGGTGAGGCACCTGATAATGACCAGTGATTAGGACTGCTTTGATACAGAGGAGTTACAGATGCAGAGCTGCTTCCTAACAACACCATCAGGTAAGGTCATGTAGAGGCGGTGGCAGCTGGCAAGGTCCTGGCTGGTGACAGGGTGGCAGGCAGAGGAAAGGGCAGGAGTTGAGATTTAGTTGCAGACAAGTGCAAGCAACAGTAGTGGTCTTGAAAATGCCAAACTTGAAGTTCTCAGGGTGTTTCAGTGGCTATTGGGAGGTAGTAGATGCTCCCAGCTTCCACTATGGAAGAGAAAACATGTGTCTATTGTAATGGAGTTGGGTCTCACACAGGACTTCATCTCATCATGGAAAAAAAAAAAGGGTGTGTTACTTTAAAAGGTTTAAAAACCACTGAGGATTTAAAGATGGATCTCCCAGGCCTCCACACTTTGGGGTTACGCTTACGTGGATTCAGCCAACTACAGATTAAAAATATCCACCAAATCCCCTGGACTGAACATGTACAGACATCTTTGTCTTGTCTCTATCCCCTAACAATACAGCATAACAATTATTTGCATTGCATTAGATATTATAAGTAATAGAGAAGATCTGAAGCATTGAATAGGTTATTTGGAAATATTGTACCATTTTATTATGTAAGGGACTTGAGCATCATAGGTTTGGGAATCCACAGACATGGATGGACAACTGTTTCTCTTTCTTGTCTGTCTAAAGTGATAGCTTTCAAGGGCAGTTCACTCTCAGTTTGCTCAAGTATTTGAGAGAACTTTTGCTTCCTTGGCTGAAAGGACAATTGCCCAGGGTTGTCCTGTAGGACTTTAAAAGCCCACCTCACTTTCCTGGCTAGTATGTCTGCTTATTTTTTGACAAATTAAGAGTTTGCATTGTTTTTGATGATTTTTGAGAGTTGAGTTTTTTCTGCGGTATTGTATCATCAATGATCTTGCTTTTGGAGGTCTTTAGTATACACTTACAGGTGGGTGCTGGGATCATAGCTTGAAGGGAACAAGTGTCCTGGCATTGTATAGGGTAGCTGGATAAGGCAGTTTAGGGGTCAAGTGCTATTGCTGGCATGCACAGAGACAGGGTAGACGGAACCCGGGTGGAGACTTGAGGGGTTAGCAATCACCAAAATAGAGGTTGCACTAAGGGAGGTGATGGGATATATTTTTATGTTTCTTCTTTTCCTTTTAAGGTTCACTTATTCAAAAAGCAGTTACAGAGGTAGGAGGGGAGAGACAGAGATAGAGGTCTTTCATCTGGGGATTTATTCCCCAGATGGTGGCTCTAGTTGTGCCTGAGCCTGACTGAAGCCAGGCACATTTTTTGAATCTCCCATGTGGGTATAGAGGCCCAGGGATTTGGGCATCTCCAGCTGCTTTCTAGGTACATTAGTAGGGTGCTGGATCTGAAGTGGAGCAGCAGGGACTTGAACCAGCATCCATATGGGATGCTGTCCTCACAGGCACTGGCTTTACCTGATATATCACATTGCCGGTACTAGTCCTTCCATGCTATGTCAGTGGGAAGAGAAAGCCCCCTCCCCCACCCGACTTCTTGTCAGCTGGATTGCAGGGTGGTTATATGACACTATCCTGACACTATCCCTGGTCCTTTTTTTTTTTTTTTTTAATGTTAAAAAAAAATCCAACCTGACTAGCTTGCTTTCTTTCCTATTATTTTTTTCTTTATGAGATATATTTTCAGACTTGATTTTAAGCAAAGCATATGAAAGGATTTTTTGCAGCACTACACAAGGATCTTCACAGAGCTCCACTGTATATTTTTAAACATTCTTTTAAGCCTGGAGCTGACTCTTTCCTCGATGTTGGAAAAGGAAAATTGTGAGCTGTGCATACAGGCTTAAGAAACAGCGTATCCCAGCCTGGCTCCTGGCCTGGCACAAAGGTTCAGTGGCTAAATCCTCACCTTCCATCCACTGGTATGGGTGCCAGTTCATGTCCTGGTTATTCCACTTCCCATTTAGCTCCCTGCTTGTGGCCTGGGAAAGCAGTGGGGGACGGCCCAAAGCCTTGGGACCCTGCACCCACGTGGGAGATCCGGAAGAAGCTCTTGGTTCCTGGCTTCAGATAGGCTAAGCTCTGCCTATTATGACAACTTGGGGAGTGAACCAGCAAATGGAAAATCTTTCTCTCTGTCTCTCCTTATCTTGTGATCTCTGTCTCTCCTTATCTTGTGATCTCTGTCTCTCCTTATCTTTGTGAGTCTTCATTTCCAACATAAATAAATCTCTAAAAAAAAGAAAGAAAAGCATGCCCACGAGCCTCTGTAGTGTTTATGTGAACCAATAGTTCTGTTGCTTAAAAAGTTTTTTTTTTTTTAAATTTGATTATGTCACATTGATTATCACGATTATGAGAGCAGGGTTCTCTTAGCTAGAGGGAAATCTGTTTACTTGTGTAGTATTGGATTGCCAGCCACTTACATACTGATTCTAACCCCCAAAATGTGCTGGGTTCTGAGATGAGCTGGGTGCCATGTCAGGTACTTTTGCTGCAATGAAGTCCTGACTGTGGTTGGCATCCTCAGACTGATGGCGGGGACCACAGGTGAACACACAAAAACGCCGTATAGTGTGAAGTCCTGTGTGTGCCTGAGAAATGTGCATATGGGATGCACAAGTCGTAGATTGGGGATAATCAGCCACTCCTACCTTCTTCCTTTTTTCTCTGCTTCTCTCCTCTGTCTTTACTATAGCTTGCAAGTAAACCAGAGAGCAGTTGGAGCAAGTGGAGGCTGGCTGGCGGGGAGGCGGTGGTTGGACGTATGGAAAGACTAAGCTTCCTATGGAGAAATGCTTCTGAGGTCCGGTTCATGGACCGTAGGTACACAGGTACATGCCATTAGCAGGCCCGCACCCACTGTTACTTGTGGGATATTGAGAAATCCTCACAGATGAGGGAGTGCTTCAGTATTTGGCTTCTTGCTTTGGCCTATGGCAGAGCCATGGCTGGGACAGCTGTGCCCTGTGAAGGGTTTATCTCCTCTGGGAAAACCTGGAGAAGAATATGTATTCCTGATGTGTACACTTGGGAGGTAAATAAATCCTTCAGAGCAAGTATTTGGCTCTGGGGTTAAGACATTGCTTGGAACAACTGATCCCACATTGCAGTGCCTGAGTTTGAGTCCTTGCTATTTTTTTATCCCAATGTGCTGCTGACAGGCTCCTTGGGAAGCAGCAGGTGATGGCTGGAGTACCTGCCTTCTGCTACCCACACAGAGTTCTCGCCTCCTGACTTCTGCTTGGCCCAGCCCGGGGTATTGCAGGCATTTCAGGAGCAAATCAGTGAAGGGAGATTGGTCTCTCTCTGCCTCTCTCTCTCTCTCTCTGTCTCCTCCTCTTCTGTCTCTTTCATGTCTCTCTGCCTTTTAAGTAAAATACATAAAGTATACTAAGCTGTATCTCAAACAGTGTTTTCCTTGAATTCATATCACAGTGGGTCTCTGCTAAAAACCAGTTGACTTTGCACAAGCCAGTACATTCATACAACTCAGTCTTGGGATTCCAAGATGGTCCCTAGCAAATATTTGAAGCTTCTCTCGCTAGCTTCAAAGAAGTTCACTGAGATGGCAAAATAACGTGAATACATACCAGACTGGAAGATTTTGTCCTGGGCCTGTTAGCTGATGGATCTGTTAAGTCTAAGTTCCACATTTACCCAACTTCTCTTGCGCACTGCTGGAAAAAGCAGGCCTCCTTTATGTATAGTTGCGAGAACCTGGGGTAGCAGCAAATAGCACATCATGTGAGGAAGACAGGCAAGGCTGAGCCAGCCAGGCCAACCACGTTATTCTTCTCAAATTTTTTCAATTAAAAATTAATACCTCCCTTTCCACCATTTCCCCTGGGCAGTGTTAGTTAAAGCACAGAGAAGAGCCAGTAATGTACTTAGGGAGCATTCATTCTTCATCATAAAACCCAGGAGCGAGGGAATGGTGCTTCTTTCTAACATGGTCCAGTGTTGTTCACTGTGAGGGTCAGGGCTGTAGGTCTTGTGAGAAAAAGTCAAAGAATAGACAGGATGATGGCTTTTGATTGCTATTGATCTCAAAGCCATCAGAACCTGACAAAAATACTAATAAACTTCACATTTGGACATTTGCCTTGTCTTTACTTACATAATCTGTATCTCTCAGAACATCCTGACACTGGTATTAATACCCTCATTTAACCACAGAGGAAATTAAAGTGCAGAGATACCATTAAGCTGGGTGTTTTGTCAAGGGACAGAGACTTCAGTCTTTGAAGTTGTCCCAGGGTTTGAAATTTGACTCAATAAGACATTCAATCATTGTTTTTCTTCCTTTCTTTTTTGGTGACTGATTAGGGACATGTGTAGGTGGGCAAAGCAGATAGCATCATTCACGATTTGTCTCAATTGTATCTTGGGATTGTTCACCTGTTTTCATCTAGACAAACTGAAAAGCTGCCAGGCAAACAGCTCCCTGTTTTCCTCTGTGGAGTTTCTAAGGATGAAGCTTTAATCCTCCCACAGGGGCTGTCTGAAGCAGCTGAGGGAGTCATTCCTGCTGGCAGAATACAGAGGCAGGAGAGAGTAGCTGGGATGTGATCGAATGTGTCGTGTTCATTGTCAACAGTTTTCAAATTGAGCATGACAGAAGTTCATACTCCATTCTCAAAGTGTTTGAAAGATGAGAGGACATGAAAGATGTAATTTGCTCTGGTGTATTAAAATTCATGAAATAAGCCTAAATTTCCATTTTTATTATATACAAAAAATATTGGCACTCCCTCACAATATTAGCCTGCATATGTTATAAGTGTTGGGAACATTGATTTCACTAACAAAATAAAACAAAAAAAGATGAATATTATCTCTTTCTTTTTGTCTTAAGAAGTGAAAGTCTATCCAAAGTGAATAAAAAAAATATATTTGATTTCTTTTTTCCTGTACTGAACTCACATTGCCACCCTAGGCCCATGCCCCTACCACCTCCCACCTTAGCTCTTACTCATAAAAACACTTTACATTGAACTGAATCATTTTGTTACTCATATTATTTCCTGGAGTTAAATTAAAAAATGGCCGTTCCTTTATTACCAGTTACTGTGTCAGTAACCATATAATTTTTTTTCCATTTATGGATAGCTTTCACAGTCTCCTTTTTATATTTTTTGTTTCCATCTATGGATGGGGCATCACAAGCTACAGCTTAACCCACTGTGTCACACTCCCCTAACCCCTGTTCTCTTTCTCTTTTATTTTGAAAAATGAGCACCATTAATCTTTAATGAAGACAAAATTGAAGTTCATAATGAATGGCTTATAAAGATATAAAGACATAGTCAGGATTTGAATCCAGCTCTTGTGATTCAAAAAGTTTTGAGGTATGGGGAGATGTTAAAAAGTTTGTGGGGAAATGGAATTAAATGATATTTATTTTGGAAGCTTGTATGGTGTTTTCATAATTTTCCCTTTTCCACTTCCATCTGCTGCTACTACTACTTCTATTCCTTCCTTCCTTCCTCTTCTTTCTTCTTCTTCCTTTTTGGAGAAGTATAGAATCAGTGTTAAGCACTGCCTCTCTGCCCTCATGCCTGCAGTGGCAGAGGGTTGGATCAGGCTGGAGCCCGAAACTCAGTGGAGCTTTCAAACATGCAGCAAGAACCATTACCTCCTACCTGCCAGGGTACATATTAGCAGGAAGGTGGAGTGGACCACAGCCAGTGTGTGAATTCAGGGCCTCCAGTCTGGGGGAGGTGAGTGTCCTGGTAGCACCTTAGCTGCTAGGCCAAATGCCTGACCCCTAAGAACTTTTTTAAGACCCTACAAGTGTGTCTTCGGGATGGTACATCACAATCTGCGTAGTGTTAGTTTTGTTTCTCCCTGCTCATGACTTGACCCCCTTCAATGTAGAGCTTCACCTGTCCTCGTTTGTTTGTTTATTCATTCATTTATTTATTTTGCAGACAACTCTCTGAAGGAGCAATGTTAATTAGGTGTTGAATGGTTTGTCATAACCTTGGGAACTTACTGATTTTGTGACCTGCAACAAACTTTTAGTCTTCCTGAGGCTCGATTCATTAAATGTGGAATAGGGATGATAATATTTTGCCTTGGGTTGTGAGCATTAAAATAAAGAGTAAATGCTCAAAGTGATAAATGATAATAACTATTCTAAAATTATGATAGTAAATAGTAATATTTAGTGTAAGTTACAAAGAGTAAAATCATTAATAAATAGAAATGCAAATACTAGTTATTATTATTATTCTTACATAATTAGGTTGAATGGAATGTTAAGCATGCTAATGTTCTAGATGACTGGTTTCTTCAAAAATCTTTCTGTTGAAACTTGCATAGTTATGGGATGCAACGGATGAAGATAGTAAGGCACTTTATTCAGCAGCTGCAAATTGCTAAATATCTTTCACGTTCCCCCTTGGGCTCTCACAGCCCTCTTACAGAAGCTACACTTAGCCATATTGTCTACAAGTTTTTCCCGTACTTGTCAATTTTAACTATCCCCTACCCACTAGCTTAAAAAATTGTTCTCTTGGAGCCTAACCTGGTAGCTTAGTGGCTAATGTCCTTGCCTTGCATATGCTGGGATCCCATTGGGTTCTAGTTCTAATTCCAGTGGCCCTGCTTCCCATCTAGCGCCCTGCTTGTGACCTGGGAAAGCAGTCAATGACGTCCTAAAGCCTTGGAACCCTGCACCTGCATGGGAGACCTGGGGGAGCTCAAGGCTCCTGGCTTCGGATTGGTTCAGCTCTAGCTGTTTCTGCTGCTTGAGGAGTGAATCAACGGATGAAAGATCTCCCTTCTGTTTCTCCTCCTCTCTGTATATTTGACTTTCCAATAAGAATAAATAAATCTTTTTAAAAAAATGTGAGCCCCCCCCCCTTAATGTCACTTACTTTGTAAAAAATAAATGATCCGTGAAATCATTAGGACGTCTTTCATATGAGATAAACAATTCAGCTGATTTTTTTTTCACCTTAAAATAATTTTACCAAAAATTTGTTTTAAGAACTGTGGCAGAAGGCTGCATCTACCCTATCCAAATTTGCAACACCTGTTCTCCATCTTTCTCATTGTTAAAATCCCAGTGAATCTGTATTGGCACCCAAGAGAGATTTATTTAAAGGAACAGTATTTTATGTTTTGTCATTAACTCTGAATACGTAATGCATTAAACTACACAGCATATCCCCCTCTTTCCTCTTTTTGTACCCTTTCTCCTCTTTCTCACCGCCATGTTTCCTTTCTGAGTAGTGACATTTCAGAGTCTGGGAAATGGTAAGTCACTTTGGGTCTTTTGAAAAACACCTGTGTATTGATCCATTGTAGCCATTGCTGCTCTGCTGTGTTTCAATTAACATTTTATGCAATGTATTCATGTTTGGAATGTTTAGTCTTGTCTGCACTAACTAAACACATAGGCCAATGAAACAATGAAAATGTAACTTAGGTAAATATTGAAGAACTAGAAGATGGTGGGCAATAAAATTCATGTAGCAGGTTCTGTAGGGCTGCCCCTATTCATACTCACTTTATTGATGTTCAGAAATGACATGGGTGTTTTTTTTTTTAAAGATTTATTTTTATTATTTTTTCATTGGAAAGGCGGATATACAGAGAGGAGAGACAGAGAGGAAGATCTTCCATCCGATGATTCACTCCCCAAGTGACCGCAACGGGCCGATACTATGCAGATCCGGAGCCAGGAGCCTCTTCCGGGTCTCCCACGCGGGTGCAGGGTCCCAAAGCTTTGGGCCGTCCTCGACTGCTTTCCCAGGCCACAGGCAGGGAGCTGGAAGGGAAGCGGGGCTGCTGGGATTAGAACCGGCACCCATATGGGATCCCGGGCATGCAAGGCGAGGACCTTTAACCACTTGCGCCACCGCACCGGGCCCGACATGGGTGTTTTAAAGTTCTGAAGTCATGTCACTCACTGAAGATTAAAATGAGGCAGCAGGGTCCATCTTCCACCCCTGGCTCATCCAACAATGTGGTGATGTGGTGGCTCAATGTTATAGAAGTGGATTTTTAGGAACAAAAAGTCCACAGAGCTGCTTCTCAGGCTGTAGTCTCTCCATTTCCTTTGTGTGTGCTTACTTATTTTTATTTGAAATACAAATTTTACAGAGAGTGGAGAGACACAGATCTTCCATCCTTTGGTTCACACCCAAATAGCCGGAGCAGCAAGAGGTGATCTGATCCAAAAATGGGAACCAGAAGCTTTTGGTCTCTCGCATGAGTGTAGGTTCCCAAGGACTTGGGCCATTCTCGAGCTGCTTTCCCAGTCCAGGACAAAGCAGCTGAATTGGAAGTAGAGCAGCCAGGACACAAACTGGCATCCATATGGGATGCTGGTGCCATTGGGTAGTGGATTGGCCAGCTGTACCACCTTGCCTGTCCCTCTAGATTATTTTATCAGCAAGATAGTTCCTAATGAAGAAGTAGGGGTAAAACAGTGCATGGGGTTGATGAAATTGTGTCTTAAGGCACATTGTTTACTAGAACCTGAGAAGACCAGATGATATTCATTTTAATCACAGGCACATGCGTGCACACACCCCTCTAAAATCCAATCTCAATGTACTTATTTTCATGATTGCTGTTGGAAGCATCGCTCCATGGACTGTATTCTAGCCATAAGAGAAACAGTGAAGTGAGACAATGAGAAATTGTCATTCTCCAGTTCTGAAGAATTGAAACTTCAGATAACATACAGGAAAAAGCAGCCCAGTTAAAAGAGGCACTGAACAGGTATCTTCATCCCTTCGAGGGACTTCACAACATCCCGGCAGCTGGTGGCATCCAGCTTCCGTAGGTTGGCAGTGAAGCTGCAGGTTGAGAGAGAATCCCCAGTAGACAGAGATTGGAGGTCCAATTTGATTTCACTTTTATGATTTGGATTCATACACAGCACTCTCTATTCACTGTCATTTATCTGTTTAGCAAACATGCAGTGACATCAGCTCTGACCTGATCACTGTTCTAGCTCCTGCGTTTGCTTGGGGAGTATTTCTGGGACATTTCTCTGTGTCCTTACTGTAGAATCCACCTAGACAGGCAGTCCTGCCTGGTGGAATCCTCCTGCCCATGAATGGCATGTTGGACTTGGGCTATCAGCCTCGATTTCTCTGCTGTTCCCTGACCCTCCTCTGCCGCTGAGCCCTCTTGGCCGGGTGGTCATGGCTAGAGCAGAAGACTCTCAAGGGTGTGTGGATAGTTGTTTCATTTCTTTATATCCCTGGCAAAGACTCTTTGATTTTTCCACTAGTGAAGACGAGGACATCAATAGGAAGAGAAAATAAGAACTTTTCTTGCCAGGGTTGCTTAGTTACCTCAACATTCCCTTGTAGGCCAGCTGAATTCTGTCTGCATATTTTTATAGTGCACATGTTTATTGCTATAATTGATCTATTAAGCAGAAAATATGGAGAACACATGGAGTTCCTGTCAGTTGTGTGCTGTTTATTTGGATTTCTGTTTTTCTATTCCCAAAGATCTCACTCTATAGTACTTTTCGTTCCTAACCTCAGTGGTACTTAGAAGGAATCTCACGAGCATCCATACTGATGAGTTCAGTTCTGTAATAGAATGGAAGTTAGTAGGGTGACATTTGCCACAGCAGTTACAACGCTGTTTGGGATGCCTGTGTCTCCTGTTGGAGCACCTGGGTTCAAGTGCTGCTAATGGTTCCCCTGGAAGGCAGCAAGTGATCATGGCAAAAGTACATGGGTCTCTGGCATCCACATGGAAGACTTGGATAGAGTTCTTTAGCTTGGTTCAACCTTGGCTGTTTGGGGCTTTTGGAGGGGTGAACTGGTATAAGGAGGAACTCTGATTGTGTTTTTCTGCCTTTCAAATAAATAAAGACTGGGTCTGGCACAGTAGCATAGTGGCTAAAGTCCTTGCTTTACACATGCCAGCATCCCATATGGGCACTGGTTCATGTCTTGACAGACCCACTTCCCTTTCAGCTCCCTGCTTGTGGCCTGGGAAAGCAGTAAAGGACAGCCCAAAGCCTTCGGACCCTGCACCCGTGTGGGAGACCTGGAAGAAGCTCCTGGCTCCTGGCTCCTGCCTTCAGATCAGCTCAGCTCTGGCCATTGTAGCAACTTGGGGAGTGAGTCAGGGGAAGAGCTTTCTCTTTGTATCTTCTTCTCCCTGTAAATCTTTCTTTGTCTTTTTATAATTTTTATTATTTTTTCATTGGAAAGGCAGATATACAGAGAGGAGAGACAGAGAGGAAAATAATAAAAATAAATCTTTAATAAAAAAAATTTATTATTTTTTAAAGATTTATTTTATTTTTACTGGAAAGTCAGATATACAGAGAGAGGAAAATCCTCCATCCTGTGATTCACTCCCCAAGTGGCCACAACACCTGGAGCTACGCTGATCTGAAGCCAGGCGTTTTGAGCCTCTTCTGGATCTGCCTCGCAGGCGCAGGGTCCCAAGGCTTTGGGTCGTCCTGGACTGCCTTCCCAGGCCACAAGCAGGGAGCTGGATGGGAAGCGGGGCTGCTGGGATTAGAACCAGCGCCTATGTGGAATCTCAGCACATGCAAGGTGAAGACTTTAGCCACTAGGCTGCTGTGCCGGTCCCAAATCTGACTTTCCAATAAATATGAATAGATCTTTAATAAATAAATAAAAACAGCCCCCCCCAAAAAAGGTCAATAAATACTCTCAAAACCACATAACAAACTGAACTCTTCCTAATACAGGAACCAAATATTAATTAACTCTTGCTGAAAGGAAAATTACTTAGACCAATTTTATCCAGTAGAGTTCATTTGAACAAAACAGATCAAAACAAATACAGCTGAGAAATCAGTCAGTTCCGAGACGGAAAGTTCTGAGAACCAACACTGTTGTGTTTTATGGGAAAACAGGCACAAAAAACAAAAACAAAACATACAAAGAACAAATTAATTGGCTACAGACTAGTCAGTCAACCAGTCAGTTGGTTACGGTTTAGCTACTTAGTTGTTTATAGTTTTGTTAATTGGTCACCAGGCTTTCTCTAAGCAACCAACGCTCGAATTTACCATGATTAAACTCTATTGGTTTGATCTGTTGGGACCAGGGCAGATGTCCTGTTCATAGTCATGGTCTCCAACATTTACATTTAAGAGCCCTTAGTGCCTAGCCCTGTATCTGACATATAAAAACCCTCTAGTAAATGTTTATGGATTGAGTGGTTGACTTGCAGTATTTATTGAGAATAACCTCAAGGGGGCTGTTCATGACATGGGATTTACTTGTAGTTTCTATCCCCATGGCCAAGTTCTGACTTTTACTTCACTTTGGAGACTTTATAACCCCTGCGTTAGCTAGTACTAAATTTTATTCCATGAGCGAGCCCTTGCCGTGAGGCTGTAGTAGCCACAGTCCATCTGGCATGTATGAAAAGGTAATCCCAGGGGACCTCCTAGGTGCTTACTGCAGCGCTGGCCAAACCCCAAAACGATGCAGATCAAAAGGCGGTGTTATTGTCACCATCTGTCAAGGCGATGGTACTCAGAACAAAGACTCGCCATTCATTTTCCCAGGCACATACACACTGAGCAGCAGGCACTGCGTCTAAAGCAGATTGTTGACAAAACAACAAGTGCAAGTTTATTTATGCATTCTTTTACTCAGCCAGCTAGGCAGCCCTCCAACCTAGCAACACTCTTGAGATTTTGTTACAGTGTAGTGTAGTTAGATTTACTGGGTGTAGGCTGAAGCCTGAGAACCTGCATTTCTAATCCTCTTAGTTAGATTGGACCTTGAAATTTCAAGTGTCATCCAAGCAGCCCTGGGAACTTGTTCAGAATGCCGACTGTTAGGCGTCACCCAGGCCAGTTGAATCAGAACCTGAATTTTAACAAGACCCTCGAGTTAATGTTTTATAAGTACTACTCTGATCATTTAATTAGCTGACAGTATAAATTATGGGCAGTAGTTCCAATGAAAAGGAAGGTCAGGTAGAATTGCTATTCTTTTTTTTTTTTTTAAACTCTTGGGTACCTGCACAAATATAGCATCTTACAATAAGCAAAAGACACAGACAGGTGCCTCTTTGTTCATTTAGTGGCTCAACTAATCCATTATTATCCATCCTGGATTGCTGTTTTCTTCAAACCTAGGAACCCACTTGTCTAAACTATCCCTTTCTCCAGAGAATTCCATTTTGGACAAGTTTCATGAGCTGAGACATTCTTGCATTTGGTGATGTCCAAGTGATCAAACACAATGCAAAGTGTTTACTCCTCTGTAAAATGGAGATAATCATGTCACCTATTCCTGCTTCCTTACAGCTTTGTTATGACAGACTTTGAAAAGATAGAAATGTTCAGGGGACTTTGAAACAGCTTTAGTTGGAAGAAATCATATATGTATCATTGTCAAAGAGATGAGTTCAAAATTTCCCATGGTTATCTACTAACTTTGTGATTCCAGGCAAATTTCCTCGTCTAGTTGAACCTGCACCTTATTTATTGTCATATAAAATCATCATGAAACTTCTACCATCCAAGATATAGTAAGGATTTGAAATGCTAATGTAAGTAAGGGATTCAGTGCACAGTAGCATTTAATAGTTAATAGCCCAAATCAGCACATTAAGAGGCTTGGATGAGAAATAATTCTTCAGGTAAACCTGTTGAGTTGGGGCAAAAACTGCTGAATTTTAGAAGAATTCTCATCCAGTTCAAAAGCCTAATCTTGAAGTTTATTGTTCAATATCTCTGAAAGAAAAAAATACCCCCACTGCAAAGTTTCATTAACTTTTATTGACTCAGTCACTGCAAGGGTTTTTGTTGGAGACGATTTGCTGTGATGGTTCTGTCCCATTCACATGCGCCCATCAAAGGTGCAGATGGGTCTTCTGCTGGCTTCCAGAAGCACCTGGCACAGGTATGGAGGAAGGTTTCCCCACTGCCATGCTTGCTAACAGACACTCCAGGCCATGGGCATGTGACAAAATTAGTGGAACCAAAGGTCATGCGTGGCAAGGAAAGGTCATTGCTCTGAGGACCGTGGGAACTGATTCACTCTAATGATCAGAATAACAGAAACAAGTCTTACTTGCTCATGATGTGAGCAGGCAACGTTTGTGTTGTTTCTGCTTTGCTGTCATCAATTAAGCATTTAAGATATAGAGGGACTATTGTCTACCTTTAAAAAAAAGTCCTTGCCGTCTTTTATCATCCTGACCTATACTTCATAGTTTTGGAAATGCCCTTTCAAGGTCTCAGCTCTGTTAAGCCTCTTTGCAGACAGGCTGTCTTTAGGTAGGTATTCTTTGGAGAAAAGTATTGCCCTGTTCGTTTGCTGAAATTTGCAAGTTTGTGTGTTGATACCCATGCAGGTGGTATTCTGAGGTTCTCTGGAGTGTGATTTCACAGACTCGGGCAGAGTGTCATGTGGATTGTTTTTCCATCTGAATCTCTTTGTAGAGTGTGTGTGAATGCTCAATGCCATGCGAGATAAAGAAGTCCCACCTAATGTCAGTGATAACCCATTAAGAAGGGGGTGAGGATAAGGAGGCAGGGGGCAGGTGGAGGCTGCAGCAAGTGGGGTGCATTAGCTGGGTGATTATCCATTCTGTGCCAAAGGGGAGACTGTGGAAGAGCGAATCAGGAGGACTTAGGCACAGGTTTTGCTGCAATAACTCAGGGTAATATACATCATCAAGTCGTGTTTAGGTGGAACCACAGAACCCCTTCTAGGCAGAGAAAAAGCAGTTTGATGTGATTGTGTTCCATGTTAATTTCATGACACCAAGAAGGGCTCTTCTGAATCTGAACTTGGTTGTTGGCCCATTTTGTTTAAAGCTTGGTGTAGGGGTGGATCCGTTATGTCCTTTCTGTCAAGACCCAGGTCGTAGCCTTCACCCAGACAATTTGTTCCAACATGCATCCCTTTGAGGAATTTGTGGGCAAAGGTAAAAGGGACACAGTTCTGAATAAGGGGGTGTAATGAACAGCGGACAAGATGGATTGAAGGGCATCACCTTTTAGAATGGAAAAAAAATATTTTCTAGTAGTCAACAATTTGGATGTCAGTCCTGTGTGTCTTGTTCGTTGCAGAAGCTTGTTAGCCGGGTGATTTGTTTATTGGGGATCCAGGGAGAGTAGTACCAACTACAAATATAGTGTAGCTATTATAAATCCATAAACCTCACCAAGTTTTTGTGAGGGTCAAACGAGATAACAGAGAAGAGAGCATCAAATACTTTAAAACTGCTCTTCCCAGTGTGGAGCTGCTAAACATGCATTATTGTTAAATTTAAATTGATTAAAATTTTACACAATATAAAATTCTGTTTTTAAGTTACATTGGTCATATTTGCAGTAGTCAGTAGTGAAATATGATCCTCAGGCGCCTTATTGGACAATAAGGATTTAGTTGGACAACAAAGACACAGAAGTTTTATGTTATAGGAGAAAGTTCTGTTGGGCAGCTGTGTACCCAAAGTGCTACTTAGGATATGATATTACAGACATAAAGGGGGTCACATGATAGAGCTGACAAATGCTGTCATAGTGAAAGAACCATGAAAAGAAACAGAATCCACTCGACTTAGATGAAATCAGAGAAGGGATTTATTGACTAATTCAAGAAAAACTAATAGATCCCAAAGTCTGGAAGCACAGTGGGGTTTCAAGACAGATTGGAACTTGTGCTGAGGAGATTACCAGAACTAAAGACATCGGTGCTCATCCTCACAATTTATTATTGTTTACAACCTTCAGTCAAACTCAATCCAGGTAATGCAAGGGGGGAGGGTGGCATTAAGAAGAAGCACATATGGGGTAGGGTCCAATCAATGGTCACCACTCATCCTTGCCTCTTGGGAGAGCTCTTTTGCGCTTATAATCACATTAAAAATGGCTAGAAGAGGGCCCGGCGCGATGGCAGAGTGGTTAAGGTCCTCGCCTTGTACGCCCGGGATCCCATATGGGCGCCGGTTCTAATCCCAGCAGCCCCATTTCCCATCCAGCTCCCTGCCTGAGGCCTGGGAAAGCAGTCGAGGACGGCCCAAAACTTTGGGACCCTGCACCCTCATGGGAGACCCGGAAGAGGCTCGTGGCTCCGAATCGGCATAGTAATCGGGCCGTTGTGCTCACTTGGGGAGTGAATCATCGGATGGAAGATCTTCCTCTCTGTCTCTCCTCTCTGTATATCTGCCTTTCCAATTAAAAAAAAAAAATGGCTAGAAGATATTTGATGAGGCCATCAGGAAAAGTGTGATGCCCTTTCTTCTAGTTACTTCCATAGTTTGCATCACCAAGGTAGATTTAAAGGGTGGTTATTTAACCTCTACATTCATATATCTGGATAGAAGTGGGCACAGACAGGAACACAAGGTAGAAAATATGTCTAAACTCTTCAGTTTTAAAAAATATTTGCAAGGGAGGAAGATGGACACAGAGAGAGAAAGAGAGAGAGAGAGAGATTGGAGATCTTCCGTCTGCTGGTTCACTCCTCATTTTGGCCACAATGGCCAGGGTGGGCCAGGGTCTTCATTCAGGCCTCCCAGGTAGGTGCTATACCCAGTACTGCTTTCCCAGGTGCACTAACAGGGAGCTGGGTTGGAAGTGGAGCAGCCAGGACTCAGGTCTGTCCACATGCTGATATTGCAAATAGGAAATTAACATGCTGGACCCCAGCTTTTGCCATTTATTAAATGCCAACTCAGCACTCATAAATCTACTTTCTTCTCTACCTCTAGGAAGGAACATGAGGTTCCCTTGGAAGTCTTTCAGGAGGAAGATGGAAGGGGCAGTTTAACAGAGATTTAAAAGCAACAGCCTGCAAGACTGGGGCCTGAGGGCTGGCAGTGGAAGACTGTGTTGGGCTGTGATCTCTCACTGATCAGTTCCAAGTGCCTTTTTGCTTCCTGCAAAAGGAGAGAAGAGAAGGAGAAAACCATGTCTATCGCCTTGAAGCAGGTATTCAACAAAGACAAGACCTTCCGGCCCAAGAGGAAGTTTGAACCTGGCACACAGAGATTTGAGCTGCACAAACGTGCCCAGGCATCCCTCAACTCGGGTGTGGACCTAAAGGCAGCCGTGCAGCTGCCCAGTGGGGAGGACCAAAATGACTGGGTGGCGGTGCATGTGGTGGATTTCTTCAATCGGATCAACCTCATCTATGGCACCATCTGTGAGTTTTGCACTGAGCGGACCTGCCCTGTGATGTCAGGAGGCCCCAAATATGAGTATCGGTGGCAGGATGACCACAAATATAAGAAGCCGACTGCACTGCCAGCGCCGCAATACATGAACCTTCTTATGGATTGGATCGAGGTCCAGATCAACAATGAGGACATCTTCCCAACGTGTGTGGGTAAGTCCATGACCTTTTCAGCTCTCTGGAACATGTGTCCCTCAGACTTGGAAAGTTCCTAGGATCCTCCTCAGAACCACTTTTGAATGCTGATTAATATCCATGTCTGCGCTTTCCTAAGTTAGATTTGAATGTGGCTTCCTTGGGATTACAAAACCCTCCAGTTACCCTGGTAAGGTTTTCTATGTTTTGGCTAATTGACTAGTTTCCATTACATTGACTCTAATACAATTCATCTTTCAGAATTAAGAAATTTCATTGTGGGGTTTGATCTGGTAGCCAAAATGCCTGCATGCCACTGGCTTCGATTCCTAGCTCCCACTCTGATGCCAGCTTCTGCTGGTACAGACCCTGGAAAGCAGCAGATAATGGCTCAAGGAGCTTGTCCCTGCCATTTGGGGGAAACTAGATTGTCTTCCTTATTCCTGTTTTCAAAAAAGCCCAACCTAGAAATGGATCAATGAATAGAAGCCTTTTCTGTCTGCTCTTCTGTCTCTAGAATTTTAAATAAATAAATACATAAATAAATAAATAAAAACAGAAAAAAAAAAAAAACCCTCAGCGTGAGAACCTGAGGGTTTGTTTGGGGGTCAAACAACCTTGATTTGCATTCTGGAGAAGTAAAGATCCTGACATTCCCCTCCCTCTGCTATTCATAGATGTTTAATTCCAGGCTGTGCTCTGAACTCTGACCCTTGCATAGCTGCGAGACTCTTGAAATGCAAATGCTTCTGTTTACTTTGTGCCATGGGCCATAAAACTCAAGCAGAACCAAATCTATTCTACTTCTTATATTTTTTTGTACTTGTGGTCATTGCGTTTTCTGCACATTGATCATTGAATTTGGAACTTGGTGTTTTGTGCCCTATGCTAACAAGGAAGGACAATCTGTTACTCCACTCTTTGTGTCCCTAGTGTCTGGCATAATGCCTTGTCACCCTTATAAGCCCTCAGGAAGTATTGGGGTAATGACTGAATAAATACTTGGATTTGGGAAGTATTCTTTAAAAGCTCTGAGGTGATTGGGGTACACTATTGAGATCATCTCTAGATGGGAGGTGGGTGTTCCTGTGGCATTAGGAAAAGTTGCAAAGGGGCAAATGGAAGTAATCAAGTTTATACCTGGGGTGAAATGTCTGAATTGATTGGTTCTGGGTGGAAAATCTTAAAATATTTGACACACCAACCAATTTGTCAGCCTCCAGGCATTGCCTGGGCTGTGGGCTTCTTCATGCTCCTTCCTGTCTCTCATTTAAAGGAAGGGCGTGGATTGTATGACAGTGCACAGGAGCAGGAAGGAAGATTTCAGAAACTCCCCTGTCCTGTATTAAGCATCCAAAACGATGGGAATTCCTTAGGTTCCTTCCTTTTTACACTTTGACTGTCAGAGGCTACTTGTTGAGCTAGGAGGAATTTTTCCTTTCCAGAAGCCTTACAAAAGAGAGAGCTCTCTGCAGAACACATGATAGCAATAAAGATCAATAAATGTGGGCGAGGATACCACCTCTTCATCCTTCCCCTTGTGATGCTCCCAAGTGCTTTGAACCTGAGCATTCCTGCTCTTTGCAGCAGCTGTGCTTATAACACAAAGTTGCTCACCAGAAATCCTGCACAGGGCCATGTATGTTACTTAAGAGGGAGGAAGCTTCTGGGATTCTACTTGGAAACAGTACATCAGAAGTAGTTTGAAATGCTGCTTGGAGGAAAGCAACGGGTACCTCTGTGTCCCTCTATCACTGACTTTGCTTACTTTTTCTAGACCTTTCCTTAGTCATTGAGCATAGCTGGGAGCAAGTTTGATTACCACTTTCGGTTTCAGCTCTACTGAACCTATGCTCCGTACTGTCGAGGATCTTGAAGGAGCCAGTGGGTGTACTATGATCCCTGTTCCTCTCCATGGAAATATGAGTTTGGAAAAGGCTGGGTGAATTATTCCTTTACTGCAGAACATTTAATATGCCAGTCTATTCTAAAAAAAAAAAAAAAACACTTTAATACGTGATGTTTCCTAACTTGACCCTTAACACTGCTTTTTAATAGAATGTGATTATCCTCTTGGGAAATGTTACATATACTGAAGTTCTAAACCTTTTGTTTGTAACAGAATTGATCATTCTATTAAAAAATGCAAACCTCTTGATTCCCTCCCAGTTCCCCCTACTGCCTTAGCAACAACATCATAATCTGCAAATCAGCACTGTTTTAAAGAGTTTCATTGCTCTGTCGAATAACTGATAGAATTTATTTCTTCTGGCGAACTTGAATTATGTGTTTTTTGGCCAGTGTCTGGTCAGTCCCTTACCACCACCCCAGGTCTGGTAACACCAACCTACTTAGTAGTTTTATGAGTTCAATTTTCTAGATTCCACAAATATGTGAGTGATATCATATGATATGCCTTTCTGTGACTTATTTTACTTAACTATTATGTCTTCTACTTTCCTTCATAATTTGCAAAGGGTGACATTTCCTTCTCAGTCAAGGCTGACTAGTATTCCATTATATGTATAAGTATATATATACCACCTTTTCTCTGTCAACACAGTGTATTTACCCGATTGTTTATGCATGACACATTTCCCTTATTCCTGTACTCACTGACCATTTGTATGACTTTTTTTAAGGCACATTTGTTCTTATCGTTAGCCTACTTTTAATTGGATTTTTTGTTTTTTAATTTCTGAGTTGAACTTCAGTATTGAAAAGGACTTTCTACTCCTCTGTTTGCTATAAATACCCACGAGGCCTTTTCGTTCCCTAGAGATTGTTTCCAACCTGTCTGGGTTTGTTCATGTTATTCTTTCTTTGATCACCCATTTTTCTGTCTTTCGAATTCCCATGCATCATTTGAAGTCCAACTCACCATGTTCTCTTTGAGGGTTTCCATTGCTTAGAATGTAAAGTTCTTGAACTTGTGGAGGCCTTGGACATTTAACTGCCTTTATGCTAAGCCTGGTCCTGGTGCCTTGTAAGTTGTTGGGTAAGTGGATTAAGTTCAAAATGTGATCCAGGGCCCGGCGCGGTGGCGCAAGTGGTTAAAGGTCCTCGCCTTGCACGCCCGGGATCCCATATGGGCGCCGGTTCTAATCCCGGCAGCCCCGCTTCCCTTCCAGCTCCCTGCCTGTGGCCCGGGAAAGCAGTCGAGGACGGCCCAAAGCTTTGGGACCCTGCACCCACGTGAGAGACCCGGAAGAGGCTCCTGGCTCCGGATCGGCATAGTATCGGCCGTTGCGCTCACTTGGGGAGTGAATCATCGGACGGAAGATCTTCCCCTCTGTCTCTCCTCTCTGTATATCCGCCTTTCCAATAAAAAAAATAATAAAATAAATCTTTAAAAAAAAAAAATGTGATCCAAACAAGTTTAACAGATGCCTCAGAATCCCTCCGAAACCAATCCTAGGTATTTCCTTCACCTTATTTCCACAGGTTTCCAGTTTTTCTAACTTTTCCAAGATGAAATGTCAGGGCTCTGTAACAACAAAAACAACATCCACTTACATTCTCAGGGTCTTCTTGAGCACCTACTCTGACAGTACCCCTGTGATTCACCTGAGATGCTATTGTTGCTGTCTTTTAGAAGAACCTATTTTGGGAGGCACTTTCTCTGTTCTACTCCATTTCCTCCCCCCTCCCTCCCCCTGATTCTAGCCCACTCTTCCTTTTGATCTTTGTACTGTCATGAGTCATTATATGGGAAATGATCAAGATGTATGTCGGGATAAAGTAGAAGAATTCTAGGCATGGAGCAGACCCTGGTGGATGAAAAATGGGGAGATCTGCTTAGAATTCCAGCTTTGAATGCAAGGCATATTGCTGTGTTCCTGTCTGGGACTAGGCAGGCTTTCAGACTTCACCTCCTCCCCACTGTGATCCAAGGAAATAGGACCGGAAAATACTGGCAGATGTGGAGTCTTCCCCCTTAGTTGGGTATGAAAGGATACAAGCAGCTGTTGATCTCTACCCCTGAAACACTGAGGAAAGAACAGCTTTCATCTATTACCAGACTCCAGTGTAACCGGGGGGCTGTGCTATTCAAGTGTGTAGCTTTCTCAGGTGGGACCCGAAGATCACACAGACGTGGCTCCCTTGTAAGCCGGAGTCTCCTGTGCTCGCCACTGAAACTCAGGCTTCCGTTGTTAATCGTCTCTGTTAAAGGCCTTAAAACAGCATCAGAAGCAAGGGCTGCCTTGTCTTCAATTATATCTACTCACCGATAGCGATAACATTCTGTACAGAAAAATAGAAAGCCATGCCATTTCTGATCAACATTTTTTGCCTACTTTATTGCTTATGCTCTAGCCCCCCAGCTTCCCTGCTTTCTTTGTTATGTAACAGAATTTATGGTTTCGATCTAATATTATGGGAAATAATGGCAGAGTTTCCACAACTGATGTGTGGTTAGAGAGTCTTTGAAAAGGAAATTAAGAGCATGTGAAAAGCAGTTACATGGTCTCAGCTACCTTGTAGTTTTCAGATAAATGGGTGGCAGGGCAAAAGCGATCGGGAAAGACAAGGAGGCAAAGGAGGGAAGTGTCACCCCTTGAGGGCATCGGCGCTTGTCTGCTGCTGGGCCAGTACTGTTCATCTTTCCCAATTCTTACAACCCAGCTAATTAAAGCTGTGTTCCTTTTCATCACCCCTACCCCCCATTATTCATGCATTTTTATTGGAAAGGCAGGTTTACAGAGAGAAAGAGGGTCAGAAAGACCTTCCGTCAGCTGATTCACTCCCCAAGTGGCCCCAGTGGCCAGAGCTGAGCCAATCCAAAGCTAGGAGCCAGGACCTTCTTCTCTGTCTTCTACGTAAGTGCAGTCCCAAGGCTTTGGATCATCCTTGACTGCTTTTCCAGGCCACAAACAGGGAGCTGGATGGAAAGTGGAGCAGCTGCGACATGAACCACTGCTCATATGAGATCCCAAGGTGAGTGAGGACTTTAGTCTCTAGGCTACTGCACTGGGCCCAAAAGTCTTTTTTTTTTTTAAACCAGTGAAGAGGCTGACATTGACTGGGCCAGGCTGTAACCACGGGCCCAGAATCCAGTCCTGTTATCCCATGTGTGTGGCAGAGACTCAGATACTTGAGCCATTATCTGCTGCCTGCCAGGGTGCACAACAGGGTGAAGCTGAATCACAAGTAGAATAACTGGGACTCCAAACTGAGCACTTTGATATGTAATGCACTTGTCCCCACTGCAGCTTAACTGCTGTGCCACCAGTTTGCGTTTCCCTCTTATAAAGCCATCACCCAATGTCCAGCAAGTATGTCTGGGGACTGTAATTGGCATCAGCTTCCATCGTAAGAATGAGTAGAGGGTGGCTGACTTTATGAAGAACACTTTGCTGATCTACATCTTCCTGTTATCAGCATTTGGTCATCCATTCAGTATTTGCTGAGCACCTGCTCCAAACCAAGCCCTGTTTGAGGTACCGGGAGAGAGTAATACAGTCATGAGGTCTTGTCCCTGGGTAGTTCTTATCATGTTCAGACGTCTCATTGCTCTCCAGTGCATTTTTTTTTTCAAAAAGTAAGTACTTTACCCAGTGGCCAAGTGCATTGCAGAGTGAGTTGCATTCCTTTAGCAGCCTTTCTCGTGGGCGCGCATCTCACCTTCATCCTCTCTGAGTACTGAGGCACCCGGAGAGCTAAGCTGCTCAGACTTAGATCAGGCAGCTGAGCTCGTGATTAGCCTTCACATTTTAACTTTTCCTTTTCTATTGCGCATCTCTCGTTTTTCTTTTGATATTAATTTATGTAACACTGACAAGACAGAGTATATATAACACAATATATATATGTGGGAGAATTAGCATTGAACTTGTGGACAGGGACTTGGGTTTGATCACCTTGCTGTGTTTATAAGCTGCTGTGTGACATTCCCTCTGTGTTTCCATTTCTCTGTAAACTCAGGACCTCAGAGGGCTGTTGTAAGAATTAATGAGGCAGCGTGAGTATAAACATCTCTCCCAGAGCCGGAGATATAAGAGGTGCTGAAAAACAACTATGTGTTAGTTGTTTCTCACACACATGTTCTGATACAACTACCAGCAGAAACCTCTAGATGATTTGTGAACAGGCCCTTTAGTATAATAAATGCATATTAAAGACTCAGTAAGACTTTTTAGCATTATCAGTCTTCATAGCTGAGCTGCTCTGAGTTGAGGCGATAAATACTCCAGACCGACATCTCTCCAGGGTTCTGGGAAATCCCAGAGTTGGCTCAATACCTGATTTCAGAGTTGTGCCCCTGACTCTTCAAGGAGAGCCACTCGGAAAGGTCTTCTCACTGGTTTTGAGAAGCCTAGATGACAAGGCTGCCCATGTCTAGTGCCACACTAGCTGTCCTCAGGACAGGTGGCTGTAGGTCAGCTGAAGAAGTAGAGGGCGGGGTGCTCAGTTGTCATACCTAAGACAAGCATGGCAGGTCAATGGTGGGCAACGTCTCCTGGATTTGATCGCTAAAGAAAGATCTAAAATGGAGCTTCTTATTGCCCACTTCCCCACTGCCACTTCCAAATAGGCTTTGGACTGGCAAAGCACTGGAATCAGGATTTGCCTCTGAGATCTGGTAAACTTTGACTCCTTAAGAAATAACTAATTGAGAGTCCGGCACAATGACCTAGCTACTGAAGTCCTCGCCTTACACGTGCCGGGATCCCGTATGGTCACCAGTTCTAATCCCAGCGGCCCCATTTCCCATCCAGTTCCCTGCTTGTGGCCTGGGAAGGTAGTTGAGGACAGCCCAAAGCCTTGGGAGCCTGCACCTGTGTGTGAGTCCTGGAAGAAGTTCCTTGCTGCTAGCTTTAGATTGGCACAGCACTGGCTGTTGTGGTTACTTGGGGAGTGAATCATCGGATGGAAGATATTCCTTACTGTCTCTCTTCCTTTCTGTATATCTGACTTTCCAGTAAAAATAAGTAAATGTTTTTTTTAAAAAAGAAAAGAAAGAAGTAGTTGAGAAAGAATAATAATAACACTGCTGTTTTTAAACACAGACTGCCTTAAATACAACATCAGGTAGTCATAAATGTCCTAACCTACATTGTAACAGTCTGAAGCAATCCATAAGGCAGGTGGTATGATTTCCAGTTCATAGGTGAGAAACTAAAGCTGAGAAAGATTAAGTAATATGTCCAGAATCACATAGACAGAACTGGATTCAGATCCAAGGTGATTCAGCTCCCAAGTCCAGATTCCCAAGTACTCTAGCACATCATGTCTGTCATTCTTGCTCCAGAATCATTACTGCCCTTGGCCAACCTCTGTCTGTTGTATCAGCTATTAAGTCTTCTGTAAGGGATGCGAGGGTCAAGGTACATGGAAACAGCCAGTGTTGTACATCTCTTGCTAATTTACTGGGTCTGGGTGTATAGAAACTTTGATTCTATTCCTTTTTAAGAGCTCACCTGCTTCAGGTACTAATGCTACCCAGTTTTGTTCAGTAGTCTATTCATGAACTATTCTAATTTTCAGTTGTCTATTCGTGAACTGAAGTTGTGAAACAATGAGTTAAGCCACCTCTTGTTGCATACTTCCCGTATCATAGCACCTGTTCAAGCCCTGGCGGCTCTATTTCTTGTCCAGTTTCCTGGGAATGCACCTGGGAAGGCAACAGAAAATGATCCAAAACCTTGGCCCTTTGTGACCCAAACTGGGAGCTCCAGGTGGAGTTCCTGTCTACTGGTTTCAGCCTAGCTCAGACTTAGCTGTGTGGCCATTTGGAGAGTAAAGCAGTAAATGAAAGATGACCCCCTACCTCTCTCTCTCTATCACTCTGCCTTCAAAATAATTAGCAAAATAAACATTTTTAAAAATATGTTGAGGCAACTGATTCATCGCCCTGCCTTCACCCTTCTGACTACTGGGGAATCAAAGGTCTACTGCGAATGGTCATAGTTTCTCTTTCCCACCTTGTGAACCAAATACTGCAGTGCCTGAGTTAATGAGGACAGTGTTAAATAACCATCCCTGCTCAACAGATCCCAAAAGATACCTCTGAAGAGGGCCTCCGGTGTGCTTGGAAGCGGAGAACAGGCATGGAGACAGGGAGCCTGGAGGCCCAGCGGCTGCCATACGTTACAGCTAATTACCCACTGTCCTGACCTGCACTCAGCTCTCCATTACCTGTGCTATGTAATTTTAATGGGCTGTGTCTTAGGTGACAAGTTGTTATATCTCAACATCAGCTGTGAAGGGAAACAGGATATGTGATATCCAATGGAAGCCAGAGATTAAAAACTAAAACCTAAAGTTACAATGGCGTGACAACGAGGATGCCTTTAGCCTGTTAGTCTTTGGGTGCTTGTGGACACCCTTAGTCAATGAAGTGTGCTTTGTGGTGGTCAGTGATGTTTGTAGGGATAGGCAGTTCCACACTAAGAGACTGGGAGGTCACTGACGCCAGAAGTCTTCACCATGCACCTGCTTGTGCTCTGCTGCCCCTGTGGATAAACAGTGTATACATGCTTAAATGATACATTTTAACAGGAAGCCAAATAATCGGCAAGCCCTTGGGAATGGTTGACAAGTTTTTCTTTGAAGATACCTTTGTAGGCCCAAGATACTGACTTTCTGAAAAGGCCTCTACAGATAGGGTGTTTGTGGTGTTTTCTCTTTAAAAATTTATGCTTGGGCCCAGCATGATAGCTCAGTGGCTAAAGTTTTACCTTGAACATGCTGGGATCTCATATGAGCATGTGGGCACCAGTGTGTGGCCCAGCTGCTCCACTTCCCATCCGGCTCACTGTGGCCTGGCAAAGCAATGGAGGACAGCCCAAAGCCTTAGGACCCTGCACCTGTGTGGAAGACCTAGAGGAGGTTTCTGGATCCTGGTTTCAGATCATATCAGCTCCTGCTGTTGTGGCCATTGGGGGAGTAAAACAGTGAATGGAAAATCTTTGTCTCCATTTCTTCTTCTCTCTGTATATCTGCCTTTCCAATAAAAATAAATAAATCTTTTTTTATGTATGTTTATTTCATGTTTCATTTGCTAAGTCTATACATGTTTTCTTTCACATAATATTGGTTCACCTTTAAGTCTTGTAAAATGAATATTTTGGAAAGATGAGCGAATTTGGGACAAGGTGTAGAGTGGTTAAAAGGATTAGAAGTGTTAGACCTTAATTTAAATACTGTTTATCAGTTTTTCCTAGCAAATCTGTAGCCTCATTGAGTCTGTTATATCCACTATGAATTTTGTGTGAAAGTACCACTTTATGGGCTCCTTAAGAGAATTAAATAACATGCTACTTCTATTGCATAATGTTAAAACATAAAAGAGCTATGCTTTCATTGTGGCTCCTTCAATATCACAAAGTCGCAGTGCCATAAGATAGACTCAGCGTATGAAGTGAGGTGAGGAAGAACCCAGGATGAAAACCCGCAATTCTGAATGAATTTGTGACGTTGAACACCATGTTTCTTCCCTTTCTCCTTTTGTTGCATCTTGTGGACCACTAGAAACAAAGATGCGCATTCATGGGAGATGCTGGGTAACTATAACAGCTGGAAGCAGCAGGGATCCATGATAGAACTTTAGAAAATGTGTCACATGTGGGGCCGGCACTGTTGCTCAGGAGGCTAGCCCTCCACTTTAAATGCTGCATTCCATAGGGGTGCTGGTTTGTGTTTCCAGCTGCCCCACTTCCAATCCAGCTCCCTGCTTTTGGGCTAGGAAGGAGGTCAAGGACAGCCCAAAGCCTTGGGACCCTGCACCTGTGTTGGAGATCTTGAAAAGGCTCCTGGCTTCAGATCCGCTAACTCCACTAGTTAGAGCACTTCGGGAGTGAAATAGTGTATAGAAGATCTTTATCTCTTTCTCTGTAAAATCTGCCTTTCTAATAAAATAAATTTTTAAAAGAGTCTCACATGATTATCATAGGTGACCCACACAAAGCTAGTTCCTTTTATGTGTGCCTGCTCTGATGTACTGAACACACCATCAAGTTCCATGCAAAGTAGCACCTGGTGCACTAAATTAGGCAAGTGTAAGTTGATGAACTGATGCACACAGTTCATATTACAGACCAGATGTGTCCTAGAAGACTGTGAAGTAATTGAAGTTGTCCCTTGGCTGATATTTTCATTTCTTGGGGAAAGAGTTCCATATTTAAAGAAAGAGTAGCAAACAATCATTTTCTTGTGTAAATACTGCCTTTGTGATGTTTCCAATTAACTCTTAGATTGTGCCTTTCAAAGTTAAAATGTTGATTTTCACTTAAAGACAACTGGGACTGTTGGTTTTTTTCCTTGGGAAAATAAAAAGAACTATTGTTCTTCAGAAGAAGCACTGGGCTTTAGGAGTTTCTGCATCATCCACCTAAGGTCGACAGCATTGGAGAGCACTGATGGTTCAAGGGGCAACTCCAGCTGGCAGTCAGTGGTTGGCTTGTTGCCCATCCCTTATGTCACATCCCGGATTCCTGGTCCACCTAAAGTGATGGGAATCCCGGGGAATCCCACTGCAGCCACCAGGAGCAGGGGGAAGAAAGTTGCGGAATGTTGGAGTTTTCTATGGTGGTCCTCAAAGACACCATTCAAGTTTGTTCATCTGAGAATGGGGAAGAGCGAGCTTGTCACTGAGACTTCTGTTTTGCCAGTCTTGGAAGACAATCATGAGCAAATCTGTTTGTGACTGGCCCCAAGTGTCTGGTCAGTGGCTGTCGAAGTACAGAGGATTGCTGATGGCTTTATTTTATGTCCCAGAAATAGTGTAACTGTTAAAAGGTCATCTTCAGTTGTGGTTCATAAAATGGACTTCTCTCCTGCTTTTAAAAGTTTGTTTATTTGAAAGACAGGTGACAGAGTGAGGAGAGGCAAGGCAGAGGAAGAAATCTTCTACCCACTGGTTCAAACCTCAATGGCCTTCATGGCCTTGATTGGATTAGGCCAAAGCCGGGAACCTAGAGCATCAGGTATTTGGGCAGGGACCCAAGTGCTTGAATCATCTTCTGCTATCATTGCAGGCACATTTACTAGGCAGCTGGATTATTCAGTAGAGCAACTGACTGACCCAGCTCTCCCAAATGGGATGCCAGTGTCACAGGCAGCACCTTAACCCCATAGGCCACAATGCTGGTGCCTTCTCCTCCTCTTTTATGCTGTGTGACCTTAGTAAACCCTGAACCTTTCTTTTTTTTTTTTTTTTTTTTAGATTTATTTTTATTATTATTTTTTTTCATTGGAAAGGCGGATATACAGAGAGGAGAGACAGAGTGGAAGATCTTCCGTCCGATGATTCACTTCCCAAGTGAGCACAACGGCCGATACTATGCCGATCCAAAGCCAGGAGCCTCTTCTTCCGGGTCTCCCACGCGGGTGCAGGGTCCCAAAGCTTTGGGCCGTCCTCTGCTGCTTTCCCGGGCCACAGGCAGGGAGCTGGAAGGGAAGCGGGGCTGCCGGGATTAGAACCAGCGCCCATATGGGATCCCGGGCGTGCTAGGCGAGGACCTTAACCACTTGCGCCACCGCGCCGGGCCCAACCCTGAACCTTTCTAAGCCAGTGTCTTCATGTGAGTTATGGGACGATAATATGATACCCACTTATAGGATGGTGAGATTTAAGTGATATAAGGCACATAAAGTATGTAGATTGTTCCTGTCAAAGCATTAAGTGCTGAATAAATTATTTACTTTTACGATGATACAGAAAGAATACCTCATTTCTTGCATATTGCACTGCTTGATTACATAGGAGAATTTTATCTGCAATCTCTATACATTTATTTCCCAAATGAAGTAAAAATTGAGAAAAGTTATTGATCATGCTATAGTTACAGTAACCTCAGGTAAAAATGGTTTTTTATAGTCATAAAAATATCAATTAATTAAGCTGGAGTACCAGCTGAAAGAAATGGATTCCATTTTCTAATGTAAGGGAGTAATTCCAAAGCTTAAAATAGAGTGATAATTACATTAGCTAATATTTATTACCTATTCTATTTCAAATAGTGTATTAAGTTCCTCATTATACATATATTTTTCTAATCCTCTTAGTCATGATTATTGTTATCCCTATTTTTCTTTTAAAATTTTTGTATATTGATTGATTGATTGTTTTGAAAAGCAGAAAGGGAGATACATGATCAATTTTCCATCCTCTGGTTTGCTTCCCAAATGCTCACAACAATTCTGGTTGGGCCACGTCATAGCCATGAGCCAGGAATCCAACCTGAAACTCCCATTCTGTCTGTCCTTCCTTTTTACGCCTCAGTCTGTTATCCCTGATTCTTTCCCTGTTACACTAGGAGTCCTAGGTCTTAATGTTAGTGCAAGATCTTAAAAAGTGACTGGAGCTGGGCCTGGCACGCCAACCTAGTGGCTGAAGTCCTTGCTCTACTTCTAGTCCAGCTCTCTGCTGTGGCCTGAGCTTGGCATTGTAGAAAATGCTCAGTAAATATTCACTAATATTAGTGCGAATAATACATCTGGAATTTTTCCATAAAATAGTTGCTGCATTTTTCTCCCTTATGAGAAGCTATGCATACATAAATCCCGGAGGCTCCCAGAAACAGCGACCCTGGAGGCCCTGGGTTGCTCTCAGTAGGAGGGGCCGGTGGTGGTTTCTGCATGCAGTGACTTCTTGGCCATTCTTTTTTCTCAGTTACCTCTCAGGTAAGTGTCACTTCAGGGCTTATGAAGGATTTTTTTAGTCCTAACTCTAGTTGACTCTCTAATTAACCTTGGCTGTGATTGTCCTCAGCAGTCCACAGAGTCCTGGGGCTGACTGGTCCCCATGTTGCTTCAGGTGGCACAGGTGTCCATTTGGCAGTTCTTTAGCCTCCCTTACAGTGCTGTCCAACAGGTGCCTTTGGAAGGAGGTTCCTGGTGGCGCCTTTTCGGTTTATGACCAAGAAAGGTTCTAGTTTTTCAGGTAAAGTATCACAGCCTTTCTGAAAAAAATTCAATGAGGAGATAATGTCAAAGCAAAGCTTTACAATTTCATGGTTAATGGTGCTTAAGGTATAGTTGAGATCTGCTAGGTTTGCCATACTGGAATCACAGGATCTCTTTCCATGCTGACCTGTGGTCAACGCCAAGTTCCTGTGCCAGACTCTTGTCCTTCTGTGCTAAGCCCCACCTCTCTGCTGGGGTGCCTCAGTCATCCCTGACTGACACTGCTCCATGCATCTGCCTCACCCTCTTGGCTCCATCAGGGGCCTGCATCTCTCTCCACTGAAGTCCACCAGCCGTCCAGGAGTGAAGTCAGGCAGAATACTTGCAGCAGGAAAAGGAAGAGAGCTCCTCGACCCAGGAGGGACGGGGCCTTGGTCCAGCTCCTCTCTAGCTACTGGTTCCCTAAGGAACTGCCCAAGCTCTGTCTGAGTCTAACACGCTGTTCCTTTGCCTAAGCTGAAGAGGATTGTAAGATGTAATGACCGAGACCATGACACTGCCACTTTGTTCATAGAATTCTCAGTACTCCTGGATATTTTTAGTTTCAGCTACTGCTGTCTTTGCCTCTGGCTTCTAAAAGGTAACCTGGTTTACATCACATTCTGTTAATAGTGTTATAACTGAAGAGAAGAAGGAAAAATACATTCTGCTGTGTTCCACAGGAGCCTTATCAAGAGGCACGCTCCCATCCAGTCCTGTAGTCCTTCTCCTTCGTTTGAAAAACAAAGGTGTGGCTTCTTGTGTTTGTAGCTTTCTGGATATGTTTTCTACTTCTGCCAAGATTTAGCAAAGTCATTGTCCCATGCTTTTAGAAGGTTCAGGACTAATGACAGACACTTCAATACATTTTAAAATGACAAGATTAAAAAACGCCCTCTTCTCTCCCTAGAGATAAGCTGTTTCAAGTCTAAGAAGGATGTGTCCCTGAGGATGGCTCTCACTTCCGTCACACAGCTGACTGCCCATAAATAATGACTTGGGCACATGTAAGATGCATCAGTGAGTCTCCAAGGCAGGGCTCTGGTGACAATGTCAGACCCTGTGCGATGGTTGAAGGAAGATGTTTATCAGAAATTGATGAGCTTTTACAAAGAATGTGCATCAGCTGCATCATATTTATCATATTCATCAGTGATCAGCAAATAGATTGTACATAAATAAGTAAACAAGCCTGATAACAGAGCTGGGTCAGCTTAATTAGATAATGCCCAGTCTTTGAGGGGGTGTCTCATTACTACTAATAAAGACTTGAGAATTACCAAAAAGGAATGAAATCAATTAAGATTTTTCCAATATATAATAACCCCAGATGAAGTCAGCGGTAGGCGTTGTTTCTTTGTTTTAACATAATTAATTTTAAAACTTTTTGAAATAACGCTTTCTGTTTACGTTGTAGGTAAATACTTAGTGTTGTACCAGATAGAGTTTAAAAATAATTCAGCGGGAACACAAGCAAGGGCCATAAACAACAAAATTAGCTTTTCCAGCGTCAGACAGTGTCACTTTTCCTGTACTCATCTGTGATATCCTGAGAGATCTACATGCCAAGGGGGCCACCATTCTTGCTCCCCACATAGCAGATGATTGTTTTCTTTTTTATTTTGTTGTATAGTTCAATAGGATATAGGATTTCTCCACACTCCCTACCGATTTCCCACCCCAGACTGATTTTCCCCATATTACAATAGTACAGTGCTTCATAAGTACAGAAATTGGATCATGTTAATTCTCTACTTATCACAACCCCAGCACCTTCCCATTGTAATCAGATAAAATCCTTAGTCTTTAGCGTTCTGGACCCTTTTCAAGCAGCCCCCTTACTATTCCTCTTGCATTGGCTCCCCTGCCCGCTGAGCCATGGCCATCCAAGCCCCTCTATGCTTCTCGTACAACCACATTCTTCTCATTCTTCCCCCCTCACTCCCCACCTATGAGGCTTTGCACATGCTCTTCCTGATGTCTCAGTCGCTTGGCTCTGGATATTTGCAAGACTGACTCTTGTTACTCAAATTTCAGTTCAAATTTCCCTTGAGGAGGACTTCTCTGTAACTGTCAAGTATAACGTGGCATAGATCCCTTGCATTTTAAATAGCCAAATCTTTTCAGGTCTGAGGTTGAGGAAAGAGGCTGAAACCTATGAATGGCAGCTGCAACCATGGGTATGGTTGAGATCACTCCAGGAGACAGCTCTTAAGATAGAGCTCTGAGGGACATCACACTTACCAGTAGGGCAGGGAAGGAGAAGCCATTGGCAGGGGAGTTTGAGGAATCCAAGTTAGGAGAGCATGAGAGAACGGTGTTCCATGAACAGGGAGGGGAGCGTTGCAGAGGACATAGTGTTGACAGCATAAATAAGGCAAGGGCAGAGAAGACAAACACAGAAACACAGAAAAAGTAGCATTTGTGCTCTTGCAGATATTCTGGTCTACGTCAATGTCTAACATAATCCGGTCGGCATCCCTGGCCCATTTCCAAAGCGGGTCATTCTGCAGAAGCAGAAAGAGCAAGAGGACATGAAGCTACCACATGTCTTCAGAGAGGGCGGGCGGATAGTCTGGGGCCTGGCTTTTCAGTTCAGTTTCTGTTCCCTCCAGATGCCTTTCCAAAGTAGCATTTCCTGCTTTCTGTCCTTCCAAATTGTTTCAAATGTTTTTGTCTTTTAGTTACCCTAAATAAGCCATGAATTAGCCATGAACTTTCTTGGACTCACAAAGAAGAGTGCTTGACCTCTGCAAGTTCCACAGAGGTCAGCCTTGACAGTGCTTTGGTAACCTAGCAGGTTTACTGCTGTAGCCTGCAACTTCTAAACAAGAGATTAAGAACACCATGCACCCTCGTGGTGAAAAAACACTTTGTTCTCATCTGTATGTCACAAGAATTCTAAAGGCCTTGACAATAGTGCAGCCTTTCTTAGTTGCACTGTTTCAAGGAATCTTTTTCAGACCTGATTAACTGAAACAGCGGAGATGGAGCCTATGGGTTCTGTTAGCATCCTTGACTCTGTGAAGAAAGGGGAAAAACAGTTCTGTTTTTAAGATGTAAGGCCAGTGATTGGCTTATTTCAGAGACTCCTAAGATTTATTATTTTTTTTTATTGGAAAGTCAGATATACATAGAGGAGGAGAGACAGAGTGGAAGATCTTTCATCCGTTGATTCACTTCCCAAATTGCTGCAATGACCTGAACCACACCGATAAGAAGCTAGGAGCCCAGAGCCTCTTCTGGATCTCCCACACAGGTGCCGGGTCCCAAGGCTTTGGGCCATCCTCGACTGCTTTCCCAAGCTATAAGCAGGGAGATGGATGGGGAGTGGAGAAGCAAATTTGAGTTAGGGAAAGAAGTTCGTAAAAAAAAAAAAAAAAAGGAAAGTGTTGATTTTCTAAAAGGAAAGAAAAGGGCTCACTCGCCTTGAGCTTACCATCTCAAAGTGAAGCAGACTAGTAGAAACAAAACTTCTAATATGACAATACAAACTAGAATTCTTCAATGTATAGGTTATTCCAATACATCAAATGGTATTAGTCTTGTAATGGGTTGTTACTGCCTCTACTATACAGAGAAAGAAGTTGAGTGCATTGTGAAAATAATCAAAGTAGGCATTGAGATGCGAGAGTTAGAGTCCCCACATGGGACACCCTTGTGCCCCATCAGTGCTGGTGAGTCCCTGCTGCTTTACTTCTGGTCTTCCTGCTAATGCTGTTGGAAGAAGCAGATGATGACGCCAGTGTTTAGGCCGTGCCACCATGGCTCTTGGCTTGGGCCTGGCCCAAACCCAGTTGTGACCGTTTGTGGAGTGATCCAGTAGATGGAAGACATCTCTCTTCTTCCCTACTGCCCCAACTCCACATCACTCTTCTGAATGATTAAATCTTTTCTAAAACATGTAGCATAAGAGAAGTTTTTCTCTGGTTAGATGATCAAAATAGGTTTTATGGTAATGACTGAAAGTGAAACCTTGGATCTCCCCCTCTTGTACTATTTTAATAATAGGTTGTTTTCATCCATCTAATTGGTTTCTATCTCTGTTGTGCAAGCTCCTGCTTTGTTTTCTGAAAAGGATAATTGATTGTCTGATGCTTTTGGCTTTTGTGATTCACCCTACCTACTGGATATTGGACTGTTTCTAAGGTTTTTTTTTTTTTTTTCTAGATTTACTCATTTACTTCAGCTCCACCAAGTGTGTTTAGCTTGGTTTTAACCTGCCTTCCACTGTGAGGCCCAGTAACCCAGCTCCTCCTCTCTTTATGGGATCTATCAGCCTCATGGGCTGGAGAGACTGGGACAACTCTTAGCATAGCTCCCTTGATACATGGAATTGTGTTTATTGCTCATGTTGACCAAGTCTGTCTAGTTTTTAATGGGAAAAGCACGACCTCACTGACCTTTTTCTTAGCAAATAACTTTATTTAAGTCTGCATGGTGTCATCAAGAAAAGAATGTTCTTTCTCTTGTTCCTCCAGGACTGCCTACTGCCTCTAGAGTTTTGCATTTTGGAACCCCTACATTCCCAGCTTCACACCTCCCTAAGTAATCTGACCCCACACCCATGAAAGCAGATCAGAAGGGGACCTGGAAGATAGAGGAGAGTGGAGATGCAGGAGTTCATAGTTGCCATTCAGTGTGCTACACTTTGGATTTTAAAGATTTATGAGTGGTCTTCTTGGGTTTGCTTATTGTAGTTTGCTTCCATTGCCACATGAGATTAAACCCTCTTTCCCTGGGTGGTTTTATCTTTCTAGAAAGTGCTTCAGGTTCACCTCTCAGTCTTACTACATTTCCTCTAACATGTGTGAAGATGGGGGAGGGAACATACAGGAAGATTCATCTGTCTCTTTCCTGTCTCCCATTGTCTTTCTGGGCTTTGCTCTTACAGTTGGTAATTAAGTCACCAGGCATGCTTTGAAGGAGATCAAGAGATCTAACAACTAAAATAAACCACGTGTTACATCCCTAGTTAAGTGAGGAAAATGCTGCTTGTTTACCCTTTAATCCTTTATATGTGATTCCTAAGGCTTATTTTTAATTGTAGGATGAGCTACTGGCTCCTTCTATAGAGAAAATGACTTTCAAAGGTAGAAAGTCATTTTGAAAAAACAACACTTTCTCTCTTGAAAATAGTGGATTTTTCCCCCCTAGTTATAAAATTTAGTTTTTGTAGCTGCGCAGCCATTTTAAGTGGAGGAACCTGTTTGAGGAATGACTAGCTTAGTAGTGGGCAAATTCTTGGGGTTTAAGAGTCTCAGGTGAAATCTCATCCTTGACTGGGAAATATTTTTCCCCACTGGGTAGAGTGAGCACTCAGCTTAACTGTGGGGTGGAATCCCTTGTGGTTTGTGGTCTTGAGAAAGTTGCCAATGGTTAGCATTACAGTGGTGAGCGCAGAGCATTGCTGTGTCTGCTTTCACAGAAAATACTTGAAAACAGCCACGAGCTAAATGGCCTTGTGAGCTTTTGTTTCATGATGACCTGTTGTAGGAATTTTCCATCTCCTTTGAATTCCACCTGGACATATTCATCTTTTTCCTTGGCTTCCGCTGTTTGGTTGTTTTTACTATAAAAAGATGGTGTGAGGTTCTTGATGTAGACTTGCTATTTTTGTGATTTTGAACTTTGTATTTCTCGCACAAAATTCAAAAGGGCAAAGATGTTCGCTCACGTGAAACTGGATCCACCTTGTCTGTAGAATTCCAGCCATCCCACTTCTACTCCTCCAAGATGAAGTGGCTTCCTCTGTTACAGGGAGCAAACCCTCAGCTCTGGGCAGTACAGTGCAAAAACTACCTCCATAGACATTCAGCACCTACAGTTTCCTCAGGGCTTGCTTTCCTTCTTGTGGGCAATTGGGGAGGAGTCACGGACCATGGATGACCACCTGAAACCGCCATTCCTGCTACACAGGAAGGAAGAAGTGGAGGCTCCTGTGCTAACCCCTCATGCTCTCAGCACTTTCTTCAAGCTTCCAGTGTATCCTGAGGTTCGCCCAGCTGAATATGGATAATGGGAGCAGCTGTTCTGGGAGTAGCACTGTCTGCTTCAATCCATTCGGGTGGATAGGTGGGGTGGTTTGAGAATCTGTTCCAGGATGCCTTACAGGGCAGCTGACTCCCGCAGAGTCCCATCAGCAAACCCTATGGCACAAAGGGGCTCTGGAGTGTTTTGATTTTGGTGCCAGCACTGATCTTGCTGCCTTAACAGCTATCTTAGCTTTTCTTGTCATTTTCTTTCTTTCTTTCTTTCTTTCTTTCTTTTTTTTTTTTTTTTGAAGATTTTGATGATTTAATTGTTTATACATATCAGAAGTAAAATGACTAATTTGACAAAAATGACTAGATAACTGAATCTTAGTGCCAGGTAATATTATCTATACAATATAAACTGTTGTTTTTCTGCATTGCAATAGCTTAATCTCATTCTGTTTTCATGATATGGTTCCATAGGCTCAGGAATTTCCCTCTCCGCACTCCTTGTTCCTCTTCTCCCACATTGTTTTCCCCCATGCTGTTATAGTAGTTTGGTTCTTTAACAACAGTCAGAAGTTCATCATTCTGCTATTTAAGTATATCATGACATTGTAGGTTTAGAAAATGCTAGGAAGTCCAGCAACCTATTGTCAAGATATATTCAACAGTTTCACCCGGAATCCTCCTTTTGTTCAGGAGTAGAACTACATTCTGCAACATATCTTCACTTCTCACCATGCTAGTCTCCATTATATAGTTCCTTTAGATGAATATAGGTTTATACATATTTGCCTATACATCTGTTAATCTTGATCAAAAGTAGAACAGTCAGGACTTGATGGCACCCATGTGGGACCCCAGTGTTACAGGAAGCAGCTTAACCCACTACATAGCCATGCCAGTTCCATCAGAATACTTTAAGAATGATATGTCCCTTGTGATCTTTTCCCTTCCTCTGACTTCTGGGCCCAAATTGAAGCTGGTTTTTGTTATACTATTGTTTATTTTCCATGTCCCCCATCTCATGGAGGTATTTTCAAAGACCACACATTTTAGTATGAGGTTGTATAGTCAGCTGGTTTCCTGCATGCCATATCCAACTGGACTCTCCAAGAACAAGAAACTCATCGTCAGATGTTATTCTGGATTTGTAAATCCCACAAAGGTCTGGCAGTGGTGTTGAGTGTGTCGAGGGTGCTTTCTAGGGCTGGTAAGGGTTTGTTCCTTTGTGCCATGACAACTGACACGTGGTGCCAAGGCCAACACTCTTCCAAAAGACTTCAGGCATCACACACACATGCACACGCGCGCACACACACCCACATACACGTTGAACCATGTTATATTCCTGAAGTACAGTGAGTCAAGAATGAAATGTGTATGTAAACAGAAGGCCAGGTTTCCCCTGAGTGTAATCTTCCTTGCACCAGGTGATAGGAAACACAACTTTAGATATTTCTTAGGCTTTCTGTCCTTCTTCAGAGTTCATTAGAGCTGCCAAGACTTGGTTCAGTGACACAGGGTAAGGCTCCCCCCAGTCCTTTATTTATATTGCTTGTTATCTGCTTGACTGAGGTAGTCTCCTTTAGTGCCCTGTGTTTGTGTTAATCTGGAACACAATACTGTTAGCAGAGCTGGGGGCCCTAGCACCTCCCATCTAGCCCTTTATGGCATGCCCTGCCATCACATCTGATGCCATTACCCTTTTACCCAAGGTAGTAAGCCCTATCACTAAATTATCTGGAAACATTTTCTTTTGTTCAAGCTTGGAATAGAGAATAATGGGGATTCAACATTTTTCGTTTTACCTATTGCCTGTGTCAGCCCCTTATTTTCTTTGGAAGATCAGTCCCACCTGTTGATGGGATTAATAGTGGGCTTGTTCGTTATTGTTAATGAACTCTATTCATGACTAAGCCAGAGGTACTTGTGGCCATGCTCCACCCATGTTACCTTCCCTTCTGCTTTGCTGTTACCTTGTGCTCCAAGCATAAATTGCATTATGATCACCTGGGAAGTTGTTAAAAGCACAGAATCTCTGTCCAGTCCCACGATCATATTGCAAGAACAGACTTACTAGATCAAGAGTTCCTTGGTCAAAGGACATTGTTTTTCATCCCATGTCCCTTCTGACAGTGTGTAGTTCAGTCTGTTTTAATGATGTATGCAGAGTTTGGTGTTAGAGAAGGGACTATGCCTAAGGTGAGATGCAGGAGGCACTAAACTGGACTGCATGGGTGTTGGAAGTGCAGCCAGAAATGTTTGGGCTAAGTAGCCATACCCACAGGTGTAATAATCAACTCAGAGACATGATGGGTCTTGATTTAAGATCCTGCTGGAGAGCCTGGACAAGAAGGGTAGACTCAGCAGGGAGAAGCAAAGGGAGTGAACCAAATAAGCAAAACTGTGGGGGCATAATGGGAAATAAATGTGGAAAGGTAGAAATTCCATGGGCTTAAATCGTATAAATTGACATGCAAATTCTGGCTAGATCAAAGACAAAGACAAAAACAGTGAACAGAATATTGTTCTGCATGTTCTTTGATTCATTTAAAGTTGGTGGATAGGAGAGAAGAGCCAAGAAAAAGATTGTGTTCACTTCTTCAATTTGTTAGGAAATCTCAGATTTTAGCAATGGCTTTTATATACCTACTCTTCCTAAAGACATAACCACTTGGACTGACATTAAAGGTACTGTTGGAGAAGTGGCTGGCTCTAAAAGTGTCAGCTTCTCTTTCAGATACCAGTCGCTCTGAAAGAATGCTTGCCATTGGCCACATGGACATTGCCTGGGGGAGTGGTTCAGATCCAGTGCTGTTTCCTTTTCTCTCAGCAATGAAAAGTGGCTTGAAGGAGATGCTTGCGTGTGGATGCTGTTTGTGAGTTGCTGAAATGTCTATTGTTCAGCATAAACACACTGTGGCTTTTACCAAGGTGTCTTAGCACTGGAATAATGATGGGGAGGACAAGGTGGAGTTAGCATTGTCTGAGGACTACCTTGGGGGACCTTGAACTTCACTGAGATGTGTGAGCAGTAGACTCTTAGTCACTGTGCTAGTGATGCTGGATTCTCCTTGGCTTTGCCTTGCCTTTGCTCTTTGCAAACTTGCACATCCTTTGCCAAAAGTATCATCTAGGATAATCCAGTGTGTGCTTATAAATTCCATCTTGTTCATACAAGTACCAGATTCTGCAAGAAGCATCAAGTGTCCTGGCAGCTCCATGTCCCTGCACCTCTCTGTGCTTGTGTGAACTGAGAGCTTGCTTCCAGAGTACACATGGCAGAGGGTGGTTTTTCTGACTGAACCAGGTCTTCCAGGTCTTCCAGGTCTCATGATAAAGGTTGCAGAGTCTCAAGAAACCTGGAGAGCCTTATTTTTTGTCTTTGAGCTCTCTCTTATTCTGAAATTAGGAATCAGCTGAGCTTTCCTTTTGATGAAATAGCAGCTGCTGTCTACACATTAGCTAGAAAGAGCCCTGTGACAGATCCTGACTTTGATGTTCTCAAATCAGCTGCAGAAAGCTCCTTAGGAATAGAACTGTGCACGCAAACCAAACCTCAACATCCAGTAGTGTCTTCACCTGCCTGGACCTCTGTGTACATAAGCTCTGCCAATGTATTTCAGCCTATTCAGGCTTGACAGCTGTTCCCCCAAGGTCCTACTCCAGCCCCCCACCAGCACACCTTCCTGCCCTGCTCATGGCAAACAAAAACAATGAGCAACAACATAACATATGGTTGCCTTTCCTTTGCAAGTGGAGCATATAGCAGAGAAAACTGAATTTGAGTAGCACTGCATGCAGATGAGTTTATTTATATCAAGTTGAACAGATGATGACTGTGGGCTCTGGTATCAATAATTAAGATCCTATTTCAGTCCTGTCACTTACTGGTTGGTGACTGCTACTTATTGAGTTTCCATTTCCTTATGGGTAAAATTGAATTTGAATAGCACCTCTCTCCTGAGATTTCTGAAGGGCTAGAAGAGATCTGGTACTTAAAGGCTTGCAACTGTGTTTTGCATGGTAGGGACTGAATTAATATTGGAATTTTCCCTCTCCTTATCCATGGAGAAGCCAATTACCCTCCTCTTTCTGCTACGAAAATCAGAGTTATGCTGTATAATGCCTAATATCAAATGGATAAGTCAATTTTTCATCTCCCTGCCTCTCTACTTCCCTCATTCCTTCCTTTCCAGTCTCACATTCAGGGTTCTCTGTGATTTGAGTGATGAATAGATGGTAAAACATGTACTTGAAAGACATGATGTTTAGAAAGAACTTAGAGAGAGGTGTGTTAGGAAAAAAGAATGCGGTGAGGATGTGGTTGATAAAAGCTTTCTGCTGAACACAGTAAAGCTCGTCTCTCACTCCACCCCAGCTCTGGATTTGTGTATGATCTAGTGTTTTGGGCTTTAGGTTAGAAATACAGGTCTACAATCCATTATTACCCCTTCTGAAGTCCACAATAATGTTCATCTGGCATGAGACTGTTTATATTCTTATCTGACTCTGAACATCCTTGTTCTCTTGCAGAAATGAGTGCGTGTGGTTCTGGGGCGTTGCCTGAAAGTTCTGCTGAGGATGTTACGTAATAGGCATTATATGCACATCATGCCATGTTAAAAAGATTTGCTTATTTTTATTTGAAAGGCAGAGCGGAGAGACAGAGAGATCTTCCATCCACTGGTTCTTTCCCCAGATTACCACAACAGCCAAAGCTAAGCTGATCAGAAGTCAGGAGTCAGAAACTTTCTGAGTCTTGACACAAATGCAAGGGTCCGAGGACTTGAACCATTCTCTGTTTTTTAACCAGGTCATAAACAGAGAAGTGGATTGGAAGTGGAGTAACTGGGATGTGAACCTGCACCCATATATAGGTTGCCAGACATGCAGCTTCATCCATAAGGGATGCCAGACATCAACCTGCACCCATATAGGATGCCGATGCTGCAGGGGAAAGATTAGCCTGCACTGTGTTGACCCCAATAGTCATCCTAAATTCTGAAAAATCTTAAATTTTAATGGAAAAAAAATCTGTGTCCAATGATTTTGAATGAATTTCTGTAACAAAATCTAGCTTGAGATTGTTTGAGCAAACAATGCCTTGAGTGGTGGGGAAAGGGATTTATTTCAAAATTACAGGTGCATTTTATAGAACCCCAGAATGTGAGTACAGCTATATTTGGAAGGGGCTGGAAATAAACTTGCAAGATCCAGGACTTCATTGTTAGGGTTCCAGTTATCATAGCACACAATGGAATACTGATGGCCAGTTTTGATGCACCAGTTATACCCGTTGTGACTTACACATGCAAGTGTTGGTAACTTAATGTGTAAGTGTTTGGTGGATTGACTTTCCTATCTGGTATGTTTTTTGTTTTGTCGCCAAGAAAAATTACACATTCATATGAAGCCCACATTCTGTAGAGTCTCTTTACAGTGGTCGTCCAAAGGTCTGCTTTGATCTTGGAAGCTCGAGCAGTAGTTATGGGCAAGGGCCCTGGCGGTTTGTAACTGTTGCCCCAGTGGCTGGTTTGTTGGATTTGGCAGTAGCCAAGAACTGATCTTCTCCACAGTTCTGGAGTTTGATTCACAGAACCTATAGAGGTAAAGTCATTGATTTGAAAAGAGGTGGCTGACTAGTCCTGTTTCTCAGAAATTCTCTAGACCTCCTGTTTGAGCTCCACCCACATTCCTTCTCTGTCCTTGACCAGAAGTTCTTGGGGCTCTGGCTTCATTGGGTCACGACTGCTAGGATGTTTGGGGTGAATTTCTAAATCAGGTTCATTTTTTTTTAAGCACATGACCTTTAACAAAGAAACAACAGAACACCTCGAAACATCATTTTCTCCCATTTTTCTTATCCAAAAGCTCATACAGGAAATATAGGAGATGTCAGAAAGCCAGCTCAGTATGGGTGATGATGAACTCTCCGGAAGCTGGAACATTGTGGCACATAATGTAAATAGTAAACAGTGTAAGAGACTTTCACACTGTAGTAGTGTAACAATTATAAAAAGATTCTAGAACCAACCTGTTCAGGTTCACATCCTTACTCCATCATGCACTAGCTTTAAACCCGAGACACTAACTTACCCTCTCTTTGCCCTCACTTCTTCACTGTAAAGTGGATATACTGGACATTACTAGTACAAACAGTTAGAAACTCCTGGCATTTAAGAAATTCTAATTCAATGTTTGATACTTTCCTCAGATAAGCATGTGGTCTGAGTCAGTCTTATCTACTCACTACAAAAATATTTCTTTTTTTGCATTTTGTGTCTGCCCTGTGAAGGCCTTGTGCTTGAAAGTGTGAACTGTTCATGTGCCTTCTAGTCTTGTGACAAAAGCAGATATGAAACAATTATTTACACAGGTGATGAGAATTAGGACCCAAGTATTATGTTTTCCAAAGAGATTAGCAGAAATCAGGTCATCGTAAACCCAACCTTATTATTATTTTTCTTTTTAAACACTCCATTTGTTGTCCAGGAAGCCAGTGCGTAAATCTAAGTTGAGAATGTCTTAGAATGGCAGTCATACAAATTGTTGCTTGCTTAGGACAAGAAGTGACTTAAAATCTTAAGTAAAAGAATAAGAAGAATCATTGCCATAAACTCTTCCATACAAAGATAATTACAGAACAGGGGAAATTGTATTTTTTTTGTATTAATTTCATCAATAAAAGAGAAGACTAGTAATGCTTAGCAGTTCATTCTTCACCCCTGATTGTCAGAATTGTGATACACTGTCAGCACGGCAGGATTTTATCCCAATTTACAAATGAGGAAACTCAGGCTTCCTGAGCAGGAAAATCATTGATCTGCAAATCACGGGCAGGCTCAGTGCCTGACTCACAGTCACACCTGAAATGTTAGTGGGATTGGACAGTCTGGGTTTCCTGCCTCCCCATGTAGTGTTCTCGCTGGTTCCCTGGTGGAACACAACCAGACCTCAAGGCTCCAGTACTTCTGTATCTCCTGTTTGTGATTCCCAGGACTGTATAATAGCCAGCTTCTCTCCAGGGAGCACTTGAACAATAGTATGTTCCTGACTCTTTCAGGAAACATCAGATATATATTCCTATCAATAGGTTCAGGACAGAGCAGACTGACTTGCAAGACACATATTATTAACATTTTAGCATGTCAAATTACAAATCTACATTTTATATGTAGTTAGTAATTTTAAAAATAGGAAATATGTTTCCTGGAAAAAAAAATTGTTTCTGTGAATGGGAATTTACAGGCAGAGTAGAGTTGGTGGTATGCATGCTTCAACCAGTTTTAAGATGATCTCCATGAGATACAATCTTTTCAAAGCCATTAATATTCATCAGAGACTGATCTCTCCATGGCTGTCATACAGAAAGCCTCAGAAGTGCAACGTGCCCCAGAAATTGTTGGCAAAGACATAAAGCTACACATCCAAGTGCTTGGAAACAGAAATATAAAATCTGTCTTCAGCTGTCTGGATTTAGTATGATGCCTTGGTTACATTCCATCAGTAACCATCTCTACAGGTGCTCAGTTTTAACCTGGGTCAGTCAGACTAATGCAGCAGAGCTAGATTGCACCATGGCAGTGATTAGCAATGTTTCATAGTGACCACATGCCTACGCTGTAACCAAAAAACAAAAACTCTGAAAGGCATATAGTTGAACTGAATTCAGGCATGAAATTGTGGGTACTTATTTGCAGTAATGAGGGGAAGATTAGTTAAATTAATTCAGGAAATACTGAGGAATGAGAGCTGAAGTGTAAATTGTAAGGCCAGCTGCCTATTTGGAAAGTTGGATCAGTCCTAGAATTGCAAGCTGAATTGAATATTTGACTCTCACATTTTCCATTTGTTACTTATTGCCAGAAAGGGAGCTGTATTCCTTCACTTATTCATGCTTTTATTCATTCATTCACTCTTTACATATTGGTGGAGCCCCTTCCAGGCACTTCTAGGCACTTCTTTGGCACTTAGCTCAGACTCCACAGAGAGCAATAAAAACTTGAGTGCTCACTCTCATCCAACTGATATCAGAACTAGGAGTTGGGGAGGTAGACCATAGTCAAACAGAGGAGGCAGGTACTAGCAGCGTGGGCAGAAAACTGTGCTGGGAAATGGAAGGCTGTAAAGGAAATGTGGGCACCAGGGGAAAACTGTCCAGGCAGAGTGAAGAGTAAGTATGGCACCCAGAGGTGGTATACTTACTATAGTACCATCTGAGCAACAGCAAGGAGGCCACTGTAGCTGGCTTGGGGAAATGAGAAAGTTGGAGGAAATCAAATCACCTAAGACGAAGGTAAGGCTTTCAGATTCGATTCTGAGGTGTGTGGGAAGCCAGTGGAGAGCTTTTGAGCAGAAGCAATCACTCTTGTGTTCAAAAAGAACAGCTTCGGCTGCTGTGTGGAGAGCAAGCCTGGGCGTGAGCAGGAAGGTCTACATTGAGTTCTGCTGCCCTGGCTTACCGCACGTGACTGTGCACCTCTGCTGGTGTAAGGTTGATTCCCTGGCACGTTTCCTAAAGGATTTACAGTACAGGGATGAGGATGGTTGCTGGCCAGGCTCTGAGTCAGAGGTACGTCATTGCCCTCCTTAGATTTTCCACCCCAGTGTGTTTGGAAAAGGAGACTTCCGAGATCACACATGTAAAGTGCCAGCCACACCGAGTAACCCTGACCACCTTTGTGACCCCTTTGCTTTCAGAGCCCATAGTACTAGCCTCTTTTTACCCCTGCTGGGAACTCTGGACAGGAGCCTTACTGTATCTCTTGTAAAATAAAACGGAGGAGATTGGAACTGGGGGCAGGTGCTGAGAAAGAGTAATTATGACCAGATCATTCAAGTAGAACTTCATTGTTTCATTTTCAGATTCTCTTTTAATGAAATTAAATGTGTATCCCCCTCCACTCCAGCTTCCCTGTAGCTGAAAACGGCAGGTGTAACTACAGATAGCAGTTTATTGTGATTTCTTCATGTTGCCCTTTCTACCCCAATAATCATAAATACATTAACGGAAATATGGCATTGGTTATCTTGTATAATAATAGTAATAAAACACTTGAGGATTCCACAAAATCCTGCAAGTATTAAGCAGTGCATTTCATAAATACCACATCTGTAGCTTTATCAGGTTGTCAAATAAATCTTGCACCCAACCCCAACTCAAGGCCTACCTTTTAAACTAACTAAACATCTGAAAACATGAGATTTAGGCCAGATGTTCTCTATGATCTCTACTATTTCCCATGTTCAAATTTAAAAAAATAATTTCCCTTAGACGCTATTTACTGTATTTCTCTCTCTCTGTTTATCTCTCTTTCTCTTTTAAAGATTTATTTATTTTTATTGGAAAGGCAGAAATACAGAGAGGAGGAGAGAGAGAGGAAGGTCTTCCATCTGATGACTCACTCCCCAAGTGACCGCAATAGCCGGTGCTGTGCCGATCCGAAGCCAGGAGCCAAGAATTTCCTCCAGGTCTCCCATGTGGGTGCAGGGTCCCAAAACTTTGGGCTGTCCTTGACTGCTTTCCCTGACCACAAGCAGGGACCTAGATCGGAAGTGGAGCTGCCGGGATTAGAACCAGCAGCCCATATGGGATCCCTGCACGTTCAAGACAAGGACTTTAGGCACTATGCTACTACACCAGGCCGTGGATTTCTCTTTTTAACTAATCCTTAAACTTCTTCGTCTTGAGGTCCTTCAAGGTCATGAAGGGAAATCTTAAGGCCTAATTGAAATAGATAGTTGTTTTCTGTAAGTGTAGTTTTATCACCTTCTAATTACTCAAAACTAATTCATACTTATACATTTTATGCATAGTGTACGTGCTATACTTACACACAATCATATCAATCGGTGCATTCTATTAACTAAATACATGTTTTGATCATCTAATAAGAAGACACAAGCTTAATGCAAAGTTCAGATATCAAAAAGTTTGAGCATTTCTCCCTTTAGGGTTATCTGTAGATAATCCAGGGCTAACAGCATGCAAAAAGCAAGTCTGATCCTGTCTTTGCATGAATTAGCCAAGTAAAGGAACAAAACCCCTTTCTGGAATCTGAGTGACAGAATCCACTCGTCTTGCATTTTAGAACCAGATGTGTTGAAACTGCTTCCCTCAGCAACATAGCACTTCAATGAAGGAGACGCTCGAACATCTGCTTGGTCAGCCCCAGAGGATGCAGGTTTTAGATCTACAGCCAAATCCATTGGAATCAGCCAGGATCTTTTCCATTTGGAGTGAAAAATGAGGAACGTTTTCACAGCTGACAACGCTCTACTGGTATACTGACACAATTGCTGTAAGATTTAGACTGGTATAAGGACCCTCGTTTATTTTTTAATGATCCCATTTTTCTAAATGGAACAGATTAATTTTTCCATCCATGAGAAAGAACATTTTCAAGGAAGGGTATTATAGATGGGAAAATTCAGTCTCCATGACCTCTTCCTAATGTTTAAACTTATTTCTGATTTGAAATAACTTTGGATGTACACATAAGTTGTAAAATTAATATCCAGAGTTTCCATATACCATTCCTCATTTTTCCCTAATGTCAACATATTGCATAACTGTAGAACCATGTGCAAGCCCAGAAAACTGGCAAGGATTATATTATTTTTAACAATATTTTAAAAAAGGCAAATAGTAAAAGTTTGCTTGTAGCCTTACATCTGAGACACAACTGGCATTATATCTTTACAAATTATGTATATGCATAAAATCATCTTCTGAAATCATTTTTATTAGGAAGGACTTGAAGACCATAATTAATCAGAATTGTTATTCAGCTCTCAGGATTTCTTCCTGCTTTTGGATTATAATTTTGAAGAATTGAAGAGCAAATCCTTTGAACAGCTGTTTGGAAGGCCTGCATACATGCATTTGACTTATTGAGGAGGGGGAAAAAGTCTTATGATTGTGACAGCTCATGTTTATGTTGCTGACTGGAGTACTACTTCATGTGTAACCTTCACGTTACACACTACCATGTGTGACTGGTTCCTTATCAGCAAATCTGGGGCCACGGGGAGGTATAACCTCAATAGCAAGAGCCAAGAAAAACTGCCTTTGGTTCAAGACTCCAGAATTTCTAACCCCAATCCTCATATTAGCTTTGCTGAAGCACAGTGTGGGTCATGTGGGATCCCCCTGGGTCACCCCGTTGCCTCACCCGGGCTGAATGGAGGCCCTGTGTTTTAGAATGGGCTCCCAGCAGCTGCAGATAGCTGAAACAATCTGGTGTTCAGATGATGAGCCCCAGGGGATCCCAGCTGCTTGCATCCACGAAGGCTGTGTGCCTTTGGACAGATGTTTCTGCTCTGTAAACTGGGAGATGAATGTGTAATTTGCCCATTGGTAGGGATGACAGCTCTTCCCAGCCATGCTCCATGGTCCTCTGAAGCCACCTCAGGGTACCTGTAGAAGTTGGTGACAGTTGACAGGAGTAGGCATTTTCTTCTTTGAAAAGCAAGAATTTCCCTTGGGGAGTGGGAGTGAGTAATTACACATATTTCTGGCTTAGAACCACTGGAGTTTTATAGAGTTAGGCATGAGGTGGGGATGGATGTTACAGGATACTTTGTTGCTCCCAAGCTAAATGAAAGCTTTACTCCAGCCAATATGTATGTCAGTTTTAAAAATACATCTCAGATTCCAGTATTAGCCTTCTGTTCATTGAGATGATTTGAAGAAACCAAAGCTGTTTGGAAGCTGGCTTTAAAATAACCTCAGGAGCTTGCCTAGGCCTGGATTTATTAGCAGCCTTCCCTTGTCCATGCCAAACTTTCTTCTCCAGAAGGCTTCTCTGGCTCACGATTCTGCTGAGATTTTCCATCCAGTTTTTGAAGTCAGAAACAGAAATCAATGATGCCTCCCCACAACTCCCACTCTCAGTCCATCCTCAAGTCTTATTGCCTTTATTCATTTTGCTTCATTGCTATTCCTGTAATCTCTCAACTGAAATATGGCAGCACCCTCCAATTTTAGGATTCTCAGCTTCACACTTGTCCCTCTTGAATTCATATGCATCCGCATAGCTGACAGTAAGCTTTTAAAACAAATCCAGGCATGCGTATAACTGATTCATTCATGGTTGTGTGATGACTAAAATGAAAATTTATTCTGTGTCTCCTAATATCTCTTTTAAAAATTCATTCAATGTAATGGTTTCGACCTGTGCTTAACATACATTTCTTAGCTTCTTCACGTAACAGTCTTAATCTCACACATTCACACAAAAGGGAGGAAGTACCAATTTAACTAAGAAAGTGAATACAGTCAGAGATAATAGTAACATCCCAAAGATGAGATCCCTACTCATTTCCTTGCTTGTGCTTCTGTCTGTTCTGATTGCCAATGGGGTGTTTGCTCCAGAGAAATGGAGCAAAGCAGGACCCCACTCCTGGGCCAAGACTTCCTTCTTCTGTTGTCCACTACTGCTGTGTTGGATTCTGTCTGTGACAAGTGCTGGGCAAGAAATGGAAGCCAACCATCGCTTGGTGTTCTGGGTCTTGCCTGAGCCAAGCAAGGGGAAGCAGCAGGAGAAAGGAGGTGGAAAGATTGCTTAGTTGGGCAACTCCTTGCTCTCTGGACCTATAAATTGCTGAAACTAAGGCTTCAGAAGAAGCTGTTCATGAGAACAGCCATCTGATTGGCTGGTCTAGCTTTGTCAGGTTGGTGCATCGTAGCCTTGCAGGACTAATGACCCGCCGGTAGAGCTACTATGGGGTATATATGCCAATGGAATGTGAGTACATCATCAGAATTTAACTCAGGAATAGATGCTCAGACCTCCTTTACTAACTACAGATTTCGCACCCATGGACTAATGTGCTTTTTTCCTAGAAGAAGTAGATCCACTAGGAGCGAAGCCATGGTAGGAGAAACTTCACCTGCTACACATTCATTGCCCTATCCTATATACATAGTAATATCAAATCTTGTCATAATAGTCCCACCCATATGAGGACAAGAGAGTAAGTTACTTACAGACTCAAAGCAAATCCAACTTTCCGCCAGGTTCTATATTTTCATTTTTAATATTGGATCATATATTCATATAATATAATTTTAGTCTGATGTTAAAATTGTGTCTTCAAGATGTTTACTCTAGCCCTATATCTGAGTGGTTAGGTGTTCTATTACCTACTTTCTGTCAATGCAGACCCTAGAAGAAACCCATAAGGGTTCAAGTAAGCATTTGTGGGGACCTGGAGTATGTTCTCAGCTCCCTACTTTGGCCTAGTCCAGCCTCAGCTTCATTGTGAGTATTTGAATAATGAATTGGCAGATGAGAGATTTTGCTCTCCCTCTCTCTCTCAAATAAATGACTTAAAAACAGAAAAATTTTAAAAATTGGGTCCAGTCCCAGAATCCCATATGAACGCTGCTTCGTATCCCAGCTGCCCCATTTTCATTCCAGATCCCTGCTTATGGCCCGTGATAGCAGTGGAGCATTTGGACCATCTTCTGCGGCCTTCCCAGACCATAAACAGGCACTAGACTGGAAGTGGAAGAGCAGGGACACAAACCTATACACACATAGGATACTGGTGCTGCAGGGAAGGCTTAGCCTCTGCTGGCCTCAAAATGTATTTCTTTAACGGTAAAATACTCATGATTTAACTTACCATTTTCATTATTATAAGTGCATGATTCAGTGTCATTAACTGATGCACAGTATTGTTCAACCATTACCACTGTCCATTTCCAGAACTTTCTCATCACTCCCAAACTGTAACTATTCAATAATAACTCCCCATCTATCCCTCCACCTTTGATAACCTCTGTTCCCACTTCTTTTGTAAGTGGAGATTAGAATAACAAACTCATTTGGCTTTGTGTAATGTTTTACCCATGTTGTTGCAAGAGTCAGAATTTTCTTTTTAAGATTGAATAGTCCACATATGTCTATTCATTGATCTGTTGCTGGACATTTGGGTTGTTCCCATCTTTTTGCTATTGGGACACTGCCGTGAATGTTGGTATACAAGTGCCTGTTGGAATCTTGCTTTCAATTCTTTGGGTATAGAATCTAGTAGTAGATTGGCTGGCACATGACAGTTGTTTTTCTGACTTTCTGAGGAGTTGCCAAGAAATGTTTTCAGTTCTTTTGCAGTATCCGTTCTAGAAGGTATAAAGTGGTTTCTGTAGTTAAGAGCAAACATTGTAAAGGAAGTCTTTCTGGGTGCGTGTGACCTGAACTTAATCTTGCCATGGTGTGCTTCCCAGCTGCAGCTCCGGGATCAAGCAGAATAGAGGTGTCTTCTCAGTAGGAAGACAGCTCTAGAAACAAAAGAATTCTAGGCTTTTGCTTTACTAACTTATATGTAATCCCTGAAACAGTGACTGGCATGTGGTAAGGAGTTCATATTGTGTGTGAAATGAGTACATTCCAGTCTATCACTTACTACCTATGGGACCTAACTTAATAACCTAAAATCACAGTTTTCTCAACTGTAATATTGAGGGGGGGAAAAAAACCTGATATTCCCAGCCATATGAGCTAAGGATTGTATGGGGCTTTGCCCACAGAGTGCTTGCCTGCTGCCTGGCACAGAGTGAAAGCTCTGGACATAGTAGTACTTAACGGTGATATGACTCAGTAGGGGGCTTTTGTCGACTGATGGTGGGTATTGATCTGCAGCTTGCTGGTAAGTTCTGCAAGGCAGGCAGGGTGCATGGGTTCAAGAATCTGAGAGGTTTCCAAGCTAAGCCGGAGTTTTACAGCAGGAAGGAAGGGGAAATGCTGCAAAATCCATCAAGCCCAGAGCTCCCTGGAGCAAGTGCACTCTGTGGTGATGGTGCTGTGGGCCATTAGCAGAGGGAGGGTAACCTAGAGTCCTGCTCTTAACTGGTTTTGCAACAGACCAGGCCCACCAAGGTTAGAGCATGAGAGCCACTCATTGAGGATTAAAAACCAGTGATTGGAACTAACACATTCGTTTAAGATAGATGACAGCATTCTAGGAAATATTAGCTTCATGAAGCATATGTGAATGGAATGCTAACATTCCCCTGCCCCCCGTCCAGGAGCCAGCAAAGCCATGGAAGGCAAATCTGTGTGCATTTCCCCAACGTGTGATCATTGATTTTAAGAAAATGCACCTACTATCTGGTGAGAAAAATATAGATTTGGGGAAATGCGGGCAAAAAACAGTAAGTCCTGGTTTGATCCATTTCATGTGTTGAAGGAGTAGATGCTGTGTAGTGTGAGTCTTGGAGAATAGGATGACTTATTACCTCCGTCACCAGCTTCTTTCTCATCAACTTGACAGACACTGCTAGGTTGTCTGGGAAGGGGAGCATTCATTATTCAGGTGCTGAGTCATGCATCTGTGTCGTGTTCATCTGGGCAGCTTTCGTGGGCATAGCATGCCAACAGATTCCATTCCTTGCTCACCACATTTTTGGTGGAGCCACAGTATTTGTTGTGAGCCTGCTGTGTAAACCCTAACCAGGGATAAGAAGGAGACCTTGGGGCATGGGTGAGCCGTTGCTGTGGCAGGCACAGGCTCATTGGCCAGAAACAGCCTCTGGGAGATGGCAAGGCCTGCAAGGGTGTGTTGAGGACACCAGCCAGCACGGCCAGGTCGAGGGGTCGAGCCCGCAGTGCCAGTCCAGGGATGGGTTGTCAAAGAACATAGAATTCAAGTTTAGAGATGAGGGGCAAATATGGGAAAGTAAGCCAAGGAAGAAGCTAAAAGGAAACAATATTAGAGGCAGTAGGCACTCTGAGAAGCCTCCTGTTTTTCCCTAGTCTGCCAGCATCAGGACAGCTTCCCCTCCTACTTCTGGCAGCTTGTGGGTCTGTGTGTTCTGTAGGAGAGATGAGGGCTGGTTTTCCTGGAGTAGAGGTAAGGCTGTCCATGGTAGGAGGGCTGGTCAGGTGGGAGCCAAGGACTTCCCTGCTACCCTCAGCCTCATGGCTTCTGCGAGAAGTGGGGAAGGGAGGGCAGGACCTTGGGCTCCCTACCCACCACGAATTGTAGCTCTGCATGCCTCAGGGCCTCATGCGTTGGCCTGAATCCATACAGATCACTGGACCTGCATGGAGGGGAAAAGATTCCCTCCATGGCTCTGAGGACGTTGTTTCCTCTTCCTTTGATGGGCGACTCAGACGCTCTTTGTAGCTAAACTAAGCCCATAATTATAATCCTGTGGCAGTGACACTTCTGTAAACAGTAGCTTGAGTTGAAAACCCCAGCCCAGAATCATGAGACATGGCATCAGCCTCTGTTTCGTCTGGGAATGGTTCTGTTGGAAGCTTTTCCCCCCGAATTCAGAGGGTAAAATGCAGGGCATTCCGGTCTTTGGCAGATCCATTACATAACGGAGAGCAGCCTCAAGAAGTAAGCAGTGTCGGAGAAGGCTTCAGTGCCTTCCTCTTTTAGATCTCAATCCTTTTCTTCTCCCCTGCTTCTAATATGCGCATATTTGTGGTTTCTGAAGCTTAAATAGTTTAAAGTGATTAATTTTTCTGCTAGATAACTGCATTCTTCATTCTTTGTTCCTTCTTCACTTGTTGTCAAGACCAGAGAGAACATACTGCTCCTCTAAATAAACTGCATTCTAAAATCTGAGGACATAAACTGACCATTACTTGAATCCTTAAAAACATGTGTATGGCTGAGTGAAGTCTTCGTTTTTGACAGTAGCTCTTTTTTGGTCTTCCCAACCAATCCAGACCTAGGCTTGTTCTTTCCTGAGGATTGCAAGGGCCAACTTCCAGGAAGATTATTTTTTTTTCCCTCAGACTATTCTCTGTTCTAACCTTAAGATTAGACGATTAGAGTGGATGTGGAGAGAAATGGAAGAAATCAATAAAGCAGGCACTTGAGCCGAAAATTGTGTGTCAAAGCATATGAGCCATGTACCAATGCCTGGCGGAGGCCCTCTGCATCTAGAGCCTTACCACACAATGTGAGCTGTTGGCTGACTCTGCTGAAGGGAGACTGAAGGGAGCACATGTCTGGAATATATCCACAGCGACCCAACGTGTTCCTGGCTTGTCAGGCTACAGTTTAGCATTTTGCTTCTTTCATTTCCTTGGAGGCATGGGGAACCAAGTGAGTGCTGTTTGTATCCACAAATACTAAAGAACCTGCTGGAGATGTGAAAATAAAAACAGCTACGACGTATTTTGTGAGGGCAATAACAAAAAGCACGTTCATGGCAATCTTAATTGACTTGAGGCTTCATGCATTCACTTGGCTGTTCATTACTTCAGTAACATTTATTGCATTCATTCTGTATACCAAGCATTGGAGCCAAGAAGCACATCCCCTAAAAATGTCCCCAAATATAGATGGTTCATAAGAAGTATCTCCCTCATCTCCACCATCATCAGCCCCTAAAACCCAGATATAAACAGATAAACCAGCTTCTGCCTACCAAGTGCTGGGCCAGGTCTTGTGTGGGAAGCATGGTAGATTGAGTGTATCCTCTCTTGGAACTTACAGCAGTGGTAGAAACACAAGAACACAATAATAATATAGGTGGTAAGTCCTATGATCAGAAAGCATATATTAGTTTGACCCCTGCAAAAATGCCAGCTTCATGGAGCTTATCCTATTACTTCCTGCTGAGTGATTGTTCCCTGTTTCCTGGTCATAGGAATGTGTGTTATGTCAGTATCACAATTGACACACAGGATCCCGAAAAAGCTGTCTCTGTTATTTCCATATGTTAGAGGAAACTGCCATAGAGGGGACAGATTCCTTTCTCTTGGTCCCAAGTACTAAGTGGCAGTACTTGATACTTCTGACTCTACGTTCAGTGCTCTGTTCTCTGCACAACAGCATCTTCTGGGCATCAGGTGGCAGAGATTGGAAAGAAGAGCAAGTTGGTAGAGTATGATACCTACCTGTTACATGGAGAAGCTCCCAGAATTGGAATGGTTGCCCAGGTTTCAAGGTCTGCTATCAGATGGCAGATAAATTGCAAAATTTGCCACATGTTTCTTACCTCTGCCTTACCCATTTGTCTAGTTTTAATGGATTTGGTTCCCCAGTGCTACATTCACAGGATTTAACTTCTGGCTTCTAGATGTGCTGTTCTTGGCTGTTGGATGCTAGCAGAGCAGAAGGCCACCAGAGCCACCAGGAATGAGGTGTGAGGAAGAAAAATGTAGGGCGAGTTTTGCAGGGAGGGGAGGGATTTTTTTTGAAGAGGCTGTACTGTTACCTGCTACCCTTCTCAGCTCATACCTCCTGGTGAGAGGCCCATATGAGCATACCTGTCATTAGCAAGAAGCCATTATGCCAGCATGTGTGCCTGACCTGAGACAGATCCATCTTGAGGTGCCCATGTGATGTTTCAGACCCGTGAAAGCAGAGCTGGACCTACTAGAGACCCCATCTCAGGACTGTGGGGTTGTTCTTCTTTTTTTTTTTTAAAGATATACAGAGAGGGAGGAGGAGGAGAGAGGAATATTAAAGATATACAGAGAGGGAGGAGGAGAGAGAGAGAGAGGAATATCTTCCTTCAGTTAATTCACTCCCCAAGCGGCCGCAATGGCTGGAGCTGAGCCAATCTGGAGCCAGGAGCCTCTTCTGGATATCTCTTGCAGGTGCAGGGTCCCAAAGCTTTGGGTTGTCCTCAACTGCTTTCCCAAGCCACAAGCAGGGAGCATCCAGGATTAGAACCAGTGTCCATATGGGATCCCGGAATGGGCAAGAGGAGGACTTTAACCACTACACTATCACACTGGGCCCTCAATTCGAGGACTTTAACCACTACATTATCACACCAGGCCCGGACTGTGGGGTTCTTGAGAGCAGAGCAAGTGCCCTTGGCCCACTGTCCTTGCTGTTCTTTGCTTAACTTGGTTGCTGAGCTCCACCACAATAAATCCCCACCCCTGTTCACATAATTGACATGGATAGTTTCTATTCCATTAGACAGAGAAAAGTAAGTTCTCAAGGAGGTAGAGTAATATGTGTCCCAGCTAATGGGACTAGAGGTAGAGTCTTAGTCTTACATCTTAGATACTTCTGCCCTCTGCTCAGAGATGAAGCTGGATATTTCATATATGACTCTGTAAAAAAAAATGGAAAAAAGAAAGAGACAAAGACACTTCTCATGTAATTGTGTGTGTCATGTTGCACTGAGTCCTCGTCACACCCAGGCCTCTGGCCAGTCCTTTCACCCAGCCTGAATGCCCCTTCTCTGCTGGTCTCCTTCAAAGTAGTGCCTTTACACCTGTCCTTCAGAGCCATAGTCTAATGAAGAGAGGTGAGCAAGCAAAGAAATCACCAAAACACGAGGGTGTTGCTCTGAAAAGGGAACAGGCATTTCAATTTCACTGGGAAACATTGGAGAAGATTTAACCTCCAATATGAGTTTTGAGCCAGTTTGGGAAAGGAGACGGGAGTTTAAGTTCTCAGAGCAGATGGAAAAGGCTATGCAATGCAGGCAGGTATGAAAGTGGTCTCATGAACTTGCGGCACCTGGGAGCAAGCCGGTTAATTTTTACTCAGATATCCCAGAAGGGCAATCTTTTGCATAGGAAGCAGGAAGAATGCCATAAAAACTTGATCTTTGGATCCCCTATCAAAAGGGAGAGATTAGCAAGCAATGACTTAAGCTCAAGTCTCCACCTCCAGGACGGTTAGACACTTGTCTGGGAGCTCAAATCTGGAGTGGTACTCCTGGTATCTGAAGGGCAGATATGCTACACATCCTATAGCACATGGACAGCCTCTCAACAATGAGTCCAAAACAGAGCTTGGGCAAGTTTAAGGAATACTGCTTAAAAGGCCTCTTTTGGAAACAAGATTTAAGTGGTCTAAAAGAACAGCTTGATCTCTTGCAACTATGAAGTCTTTTGAAAACACTAATTCGTACTATAGATTTTGAATTACCCAAAACATATAGTCCTGAAAGCATTTCTTGGGAGGGAGATTCTGTTATTATTTTTGGATTTTTTCAAGGACTGTGTGAACTAAAAAGGCGATTTTACTAAGGAAGCAGATGAACAGATTTTTTTGTTTCACCAGAGTAAAGGAGAAAGTAATCACTCCACATGAACAAAAACTTCAAAGCATTGAGATAGTATTAATTTATTCCCTTGTAAGCTATTGCTTTGCATAATAACCAATTGGAGACTGTATTGATTTGCATTTATTTATTTGAGTATTGCTTTCTAATGCATATGCTAAACGGTTCTGTGGCCCAGTGCAGGAAAAACTTTGAATGCAAAGGTCCCCCCTTTCATTCAACAACTTTTTGTTGTTTTTGTTTGTTCGTTTTGCTGCCTCTCTAAGTCTTACAGCCTCATTCTGGACAAGCCACAAATGAAGAAAAAGTAGTATCAGGCATTTTCCCAAATACTTTCCTCCCTTCTGCCTGTATTTATTTCTTCTCTAACATGAATAATTTTTCAAAATACTTACTTGAAATGCAGAATTGTAAAGAGAGTGAGAGAAACACAATGAGAGAGAGCTTCTATCCCTAGCTTCTCTTGCCAAATAACCACATTGGCTGGAACTGGGTCAGGCTTGAAGCCAGGAGCCCGAAGCTCCACATGGACCTCCCATGTGGTGACAGGGGCCCCAGCACTTTGCATTGCTCCCTCGGAAGCATTAGCAGAGAGTCAGATCAGAAAGGGAGCTGCCAGGTCTTGAATCCATGCTTAGGAATTGTTAGCATCCCAGGCAGTGGCTTAACCCACTGTCACAATGGAGCCACAATGCCAGCTCCAATTCAGAACAATTCTTTCTTTCTCTCTGTCTTTTTTTAAGCTATATTTATTTTCATTGAAAAGGAAGGTTTATAGAGAGAAGGAGACATGGAAAGAAAGATCTTCTGTCCACTAGTTCACTCCCCAAATGGCTGCAACAGCCAGAGCTGGGCTGATCAGAAGCTAAGAGCTAGGAGCTTCTTCTGGATCTCCTACTGTTGTAGGGTTTTTGACTCCAAATACAGCAGCAACCTCAATTCTTGTCTCGCAGGAAAGAAGAATTTTCATGCGGACAGTTTAGTTTTAAAGCAAGATTTATGAGATAGAAAGGACCCATACCTCCTGCCATAGTGGCAGGAGGAAGAAAGAGAGAAAAACCCTAGACCTCTGCCATAGAGGCAGGAGGAAAAGTGGAAAAGAAAGACCAGTACTAATGGTGGGGATTGCATCTTTTAAAGGTTCACCTCAATGATGTTTCTCCATAAACAAAAGAGAGTTCCTGGTTTCCATAGTTCTTGGCCCTGGGACAAAGGCCTAGAAAGGCATCAGGAGCCAACTTTCTTGGTCCTTTTCTAGTGATAAAGAGACCAGTTTGAGGCCCTCCCCCAGGGATTCTTCAGGCGGGAAATTGGTATGTTAATGTTGCCCTTATCTCTTGGGGAAGCATGTTCTGATATGTTAAAATATGCACTTGTCTTGGGAGAAATGTGCTCTGGTGAATCTAAGACATGGTGGGGAAAATACCATTTTATATTTGAGAAAAAAATGATTCGGGGACCCAGAATACCCTACCTGCCTACTACCCAGTCTAACTCTTCTCTCACTGTGTGGGTACAGGTTCCCAAGGACTTAGGCCATCCCCATTGCTCTCCCAGGCCGTAAGCAGGGAACCAGAAGGGAAGTGGAGCAGCGAGGGCACAAACCATTATCCATATGAGATCCTGGCACTTGAGTTGGAGAATTAACCAGTTGAGCCATCATGCCAGGCTCTTGAACAATTCTTAGATGTCTTTGTAATTAAATTATCTTGTGGATAGATGTTATTGTCTTATATCAAAGGCGTTTCCTACTTCACAAAGAAAATTTCCTGGAGATTGGATCCAAAATATTATTTTCCTCTAAGTTGCTCAATGACAGGAGGAGAATACCTTATCAAGTGTCAGGGGACTTTTTCTAATCTGTCCTTTATCTGGTGGTTTGACCTTGCACAAAGTCATTAAATTCCTCCTTTTTCCTCACTGGAAAATGAACAAAGATAAAGCAGATGGTGGCTCCTTTGCTTCCTGCCTTCCCCCTTTTAAGATGTATTAATATATTTATTTCAAAGAGCTAAAAGTTGCAATGAAAGAGGAAGAGACACAAGAGAGAGAAGAAATTCTCCATCCACTTGTTTATTTCCCAGGTGGCTGCAGAAGCCAGGGCTGTTTGAAGCAGAAGCCAGGAGCTTCTTCTGGGTCTCCCATGTGGGTTGCAGGCGCCTGAGCCCTTGAACCATCCTCTATGCCTTTCCTAGGGTTTTAGCAGGGAGCTGAATCAAAAGTGCAACAGATGGAACTCAAACTGGTGCTCATTTGGGATACTGATGTTTCAGGGCTTTTATGCACTAAGCTAATACCTCCTCGTGGTCCATTTTTAAATTTTAATAGTCTTAGGACAGTGAGAGCACAACAAAAAAGTAAGGCTGCCTTGAAGATACCTGAATTTCTTATAAGCACTCTTTTCATTTAAAAAGTTACTGAGTGTATTAGAAGAGAGATTATGTCATCCTTACAGAATTGAACAGATTCTATGTTTAGTGGAATGAGAGATTGAATGTAGTGGCAGGTGATTGAGCAGAAATATGGGAAAACATCCATGAAGCAGAAAGGACGTGAGACTAGAAAGATAAAACAAGATAGATATCAGTTAGGGTCATCTGGTCGCAAGCAACTGAAATTGCCTAACTTATATTAGTAGGAGGAAGAATTTATTACACAGCAGGTAACTGTTGAGTCATCTGATGGTTCCAAGTGTCTGTGTGAATTGGGGTGGCTTGGATGCACAGCTGGAACCCCAGTGACTGAGGGAAGAGCAGTTTCCTGGAGACGAGCGTAGCGGCGTACTACAGAAAGAGGAAGAGGGGAAAGAAGTGCTGAAAATCAGAGAGTACCAAAAATGTAAATGGTTCTAGGGAAGACATATGGGAATTGAGTGGCCTCAGCCCGCTGCCGTTGGTATATTTGTTTGAAGCAAGAAAAAATGTGTTTTACTAGATGGAAAAAAATATTGCAAGAGTATACCAGGAAAGGAAAATGAAGTAAATTCAACCAACTTTCATTTATTCTTGAGCATTTTTAAGACTCCCTCACCCTCTCACTTCATACTCAGTGTCCAAAAAGTCAGCATAGCCCTTGTCCTCAAGCCTCCCAGGCCTACAGCCCAGGGCTTGGAAATCCCCGTATCCAGCTCATCTGTCTGGCTCCTCCTGGACACATCCTGTTAGCTTGCATCATGAGGATGAGTAGAGCAAGAGAGGGAACCTGATGCTGGGAAGCAGGTGGGACTGAGCCAAGTCTCAGACCTAGTACTTTTGGCTCCAAGGCTCTTGGTGCCTTTCTGTGTTGCCTTTCTTGGCAAATATAGACGGAGAAACACAGAAATGAAGGGGTAGCTATGGTATCTCTGGTAGCTATCTGGTTGTTGACCAGACCCCTGAGCATCGTAATCTGTAGGGATTGAGTCCTGTCTACTCCTTATTGAAGCCTGAAATTAATTACCAAGGACAGCCACGTGTAGTCTGTCCCCCAGAGAAGAGGAGTGACGGCTCAGGACAGAACATAGCCTGCGTTCCATCTGGAACACACCAACTTATCAACAGTACTTTTGTTTTTTTAGTTGATAAGTAAAAGTCACATATACAAATGTAAGTAGCTGGAACTATTAGATATCCCATATACCAAATTAAGTTAATCAAGAAAAATAAAGTATGGTTGATTTCCATATCCAAGCATTCAGCCAAACTTGAGTCAAAGATCCCATCAGATCTGTGATGTTTGCATCTGTTCTGACCACGTACTGGCTCCTCCTGGTGATTTTTCCTTAAACACAGTGTTTTGTAACAGTTATTGACATAGTATTTACAATGGCTTAGTTTTGATAATTTTTGTAGCAATGACTTACAGTAGTCCAGAGGATGTACATGCATTATATATAAATACCACAACATTTCACCCAAGGCACTTGAGCTTTGGATGCTGAGGGATGACTATCTTCATAACATCAAGCCTACACTGTTGTGCTTTTGCTTTCTTGCCATCATCTTGCCACTGCAGTTTTGTGCCTTTTGGAAACTTTTTAACAGCACCTTCTAGACACAGTCAGTTTGGTGGCAGTTGTAAGCTCTGTGTTAGCCTCGGCAGCCCATTTGGGATCACTCCTTCTTGTCCTTCTGTGTTTTGAAACTGTCGGCCTCTGCTTTTGTTTTCTTTTTCTTTAAAAATATCATTGAAGTCCGGAGTGTTGGCAGTGACCTTTGGAAATGTTTTCACAGCTTACAGAGGCTTCCTGACATGTTTTATTAGCTCTTGATGGTAGCTAATAAAGTGAGTCTTAGCAAAGCTGCGTAACATGACAGCTTAGAGCCACTTCCAAAAGAACCACTTACCCAAGTGATCTTGAAGGAGACTTGATGACAGGTTATTTGATGACCCCTTTATGTTGAGTTCAGCAGGGCATCCTGATTACCTCTTGAGGAGACAAGGTCATTCCTGTAGGAAATTTAATGGCTTACTTTGAGAGAACTTCAAATATTGTCTTAAAACATAGACATTAGTGGAGGGATTGATGAGTAAGTTCTTTTACAGAGCTTTTCTTCCTTACCATCACAGAGGCAAAATGTAAATCAGAGAAGTTTGGTTACCTGTAAACATTTTTTATTTTATTTTACTTGAAAGCCAGGGATAGAGATCCCACCTGCTGTTTCACATCTCAAATGTCTACAACAGCCAGGGCTGGGTTGAGCCACAATTAGGAGCCAGTGACCAATCCAGGTCTCCCTTGTGGGTGTCAGGGACCCTGCTACTCAAGCCCTTACCTGCTACTCCCCAGGGTGCACATTAGTGGGAAGCTGGAATTAGGAGCTGAGCCAGGACTTTTCCTGTGAATTTCATCTGAAGTGGAGAGGAAAACGTGAAAATGGCCCTCCTTGAAAATTCAAAGCAGTGTAGATTTTGAATTCTGGGTCTCCACAGATCAGGATTCAAATTCTCCCTCTACCGATTGTCTGACTAACTAATCTCCAAATTATCACTCAAGACTTGGTTTTCTGACACAGAAAGTTGGGATAATAGTCACACAGTTGTGTGGGATTAAATGTTGTACAGAGTTTAGTACAATGCTTAATACATAAGCACTACAAAAATGTTAGCAATGAAATTGTGACAATTTTTTAGAGGGCCGCATATAGGAATTGTTTGTGAAATAATACTTATCTATGTACTTCTTTCTGCCAGGACTACCATTTTGTACAACTCTTGGGGAGCACAATGGGACAATTATTTATAGTATGAATGGTGACTCTAAGGTTGCATGACAGACGAATCCTCTGGCACCCTTTATAATCATGTGTGTGCGTGTGTGTGTGTGTGTGTGCGTGCGTGCGTGTGTGTGTGTGTGTGTGTGTGTGTGTGCATGTGTGTGTATTCCCCTCATGGAAAGACACAGACACACAATACCTCCATTCTGTGTGAATAATAAATCATATTAACTTTGAGAAAATAACTCATCAAAAGGACTAATAGAAAAGGCAGAATGAACTTAGACAGTGTTTAAAATGTGTAGCAAAGATTTACTTGAACCCCATGCACTTTGTGTGAAAGTAGATAGGAGACCTTCATTTCAGGTAGTCAGTAACGATTAGTTATATGAAACTCAACCTAAAGCAAAAGAGAAGAAGCTAAGTATAAAATGTTGGGAGCAAGTTAAATAGCCCTTATTCCTCTGTTTTAACCAAGTAACGCTGTCTTCTCATCAGGTCCAGTAAGATTATTAGTAGACTATATATCCATAGATAAGGAATGTAGAGAAAGAATTTTATTGAGTCTCTTCCTATATACCCTTTGCTCATTCCTTGTAATCCATTCATAGTTACAATGAAAATTACCCATATCTTATAGATATAAAACCAAGACAGATCGCCTTAAGTGATACCCAAACCACTCAGCTAGCAGGAGGCAAAGCATATAATTGATTTTTTTTTAAATTATAATACTGATGTCTCTATTATCTGAGAATTTCTAAGTATTGGTGTTGCAGTGCTCACTGGTGACAAAATGAGAATGAGAGGAATGGGACAGCATATCAATGCCTTATTGTTATCCCTAGAGTTATCCCATGCAAAGGGATTATATTCTGGGATAATAATCTTTTTTAAAAAGATGTGCTTATTTTTATTGGAAAGACAGATTTACAGGGAGAAGAAGAGACAGGAAGGGAAAGATCTTCCATGCACTGGTTCACTCCCCAAATGGCCACAACAGACAGCTGAGCTAATCCAAAGTCGGGAGCTTCCTCCGGGTCTCTCACAAGGGAGGAGAGACTCAGGTACTTGGACCATCCTTGACTGTTTTCCCAGGGCACAATCAGGGAGCTGGATGGGAAGTGGAGCAGTGGGGCCATGACCCATTGCCCAGATGGGATGCTGACGCTTAAATGTGAAGGATTAAACGTGGCGACAGTTCTCTTGAGATAATAATCTTAAATGGGTTTTCTCTTTACTCTTTTTAGTACTAAGAATGCCCTTAGTTTTATGAATGAATGGTAATTGCTGGAGAGTGCTTGTTGGTAGAATAAAAGTGAACACGTTATAGTGATCTTTCCCTGTTTTTTAAATGTTACAGGATTTTTGACTCGTAGGGTCTTCCTGTGTTACATCATGCTCTTTCATTTCAGACATATACAAATGTTTTACAAGCAGCTTTTTGAATTCTGGGGTTCTCCCTATAACCTATATCACAGTTTATTTCTCCAGATTACTGATTCTGGGGAGGGAAATCCATTTGTCTAGGTCTTAGACATAGCTTTGAACTCCATGGAGTGGACTTCTCCTCTGGTAGTTAAGAGTTTAGTTAAGATGCTGGTAGCCACATCTGAGTGCCTCAGTTCCTGATTCTAGCTTCCTGCCAGTGCAAACCTTGGGAGAAAAAGTTATGGCTCAAAAGACTGGATCCCTGTCACCCAGACAGGAAGCATGAATTTCTGCCACCACATTGGACACCTGGGGTTCTCAGATCCTGGCTTCAGCTCAGCCCAGTTCGAGCCTCAGCAGCTATTTAGGGAGTAATTAGCAGATAAAGGCGCTCACTCACACTCTCTCATTCTGGCTCCCTCCTCCCTCCCCATCAATAAATAGAAGCTCGCTTGCTCCCACAAGAGACTCATATGTAGCACTGCCTACCTTACCCACCATTCATTCATACCAACAAACTTTATATAACTCCTACTTCCTGCTGTGGTTGAGGAAAGGTGATCATTGCAGAGTGCACTGAGAGAGAGACAGGTAGCTGCATTACCCTGTGAATAGAACATGCACAAATACCACCCTGCAAACATGGTATCTTTTCCCAAAGCTCTCTGTTTTACAACTAAAATCCTTTGATGGGAAGGAGTGGGTTTGAGAAAGTGAATTGTGCCTTTGTTTCCAACCATCTCCCTTGGCGCACCTAAGGCCTCAGATCTACAGGGTTTTTATTCTGACTTAGACCTTTCAGTCTGCTGTCACAACTACCATACCCGAGGTGACTAACAAACTACATGCACCTGTCAAAGTTCTGCAGGTTGCAAAGGCCAAGATGAAAGAGCCAACATGAGCAGGCTGGGTGGGGTCCTCTTCCAGGTTGCAAATTGCCACGTTTCCTCTGTGTCCTCACATTGGCAGAAGCTGGGTAGGGGGAGGGAGTTCGAAGTCTCTTTTCTAGGGACACTACTCTCATTTGTAATGGTTCTACTCTCAGGTCCTTGTTGCCTCCTAAGGCTATCACTCTGGGCAGTAGCATTTTACCATTTGAATTTTGGGGGACACGTTCAGTACATGATTTTATTTGAGGGTCTAGCACAAAGCCATCTGAGGATGTTAAGAGTGAATACTCTAACTGCTGACTCGAAATGTTGTATGGAGAATTGATGGAAAATTGTGAAGAATGACACGAAGTGATTTAGGACATTCTTTAAATACTTTGTAAGGTTTAGACAGTGGTCACAGACAGAAGAAGTGTGTTTTAGGAGGTGGCAGCAATGGAATCTGACACTGGATAGGTTGTGGTAGGTGAGGGAAGGAAAAGAAGAAGGGTGTTGTCTGGGCTCCTGGTTTGAGAAATGAGAAGACAGTTACTGAGATGGCAAAGATGGGGCAGGAGCATGCTTAGGAGGGAGAGGAGAAAAATAAGCTGATTTCATTTTACACAGATTCAGAGCTTTGCACGTATGGCTATTTCAGTAAGTAAACTAAAAATATTGCAGCCCAAAGCCTCTGCAGCCATTGTTTAAGATGAAAACTGTTTAGGTGCTTGGGGTACAAAGCAGATCTTCCATGTGACTGAGAACTGGGAACACTGTTGTAACTGATGCTGCATGATAATTGTATCATCCCATGTAGATAGGTTCAGACAGGCTTTAGGCACTCTTGGGATACATTAATTTTGGGGTAGCTGGAACCTCACATTATATCCAACCTAAGGTGAGAGCGTCCATAAAGCCAGATTGTTGTTTGTACCCCATGTGTACCCTGCCACAGGACTTCCGAACTTTGGCACTGTTGACATGGGAGCCAGATAACCTGTTGCTATGGGAGCTGTCCTGTGCATTGTCAAATGCTGAGCATCATCCCTGGCCTTCCCTGCCAGTTACTGGAGCACACCCTCACCCAGCTGTGCCTTCAACAAGAATGACTCCAAACATTACCAGCTGTCCATGGTGTGGGGGAGGTCGCAAGCAAAATCCCCTCCAGTTAAGCACAGCCCTAAAGGTACCCTTCATTGTGTTGGCCCTCTCGTGGTTCCTCTGGCCTGATAGATTTCTTACCCATTTAATGTACTTGTTTTCCAGCCCCAGGGGCTCAGAACCTTTACCGCTTATCTCTCAGGGTAAGTTTCAGTTCACTTGAAAAGTTCTTTCAGGCCATTGTGTGTGGAAATGTGGCCTTCAGGAGTGGACATCTCAGGTTGGCACTGCAGGGAACTTCAGGCTTCATCTAGCAGAAGTGTCTTAAGGTGATCATGGCGACAGTAGGAATATGCTAGACAACAGTTGTTATTTCAAAAATAGTAATTCGATTGTTACAGCAACTCTGTGTTTTTTTTTTGTTTGTTTGTTTTTGCTACTAATATTACCATCCACATCTTACAAATGGAATAAACCAGAGTGAGTGAGTGGCCCAGTATCTGTTAAGTAAGAGCTGGGTCTGGACTCTGCTCCTCCAAAAGAACATGGGGCAAGGAGTCTACAAGGTTCATCACTTTTGGTCCATTACTGTATGCCTGAATTTGCAGAGTGCCCTGTCTAGAAAAGTTTTATACAATTTTAGAGATCATGAGTCCCAGTGATGATGAAGAATTTGTCATTGATTCATTCATCTCTTGCGTTTCGTGTTGCTTAAAAGAGGCATCCAACTTCTTGGTCACAGATTTCATTAAGTTAGACTGATTCATGTATAAAGGATTTAATTTTAGTTTTGGAATCCAGAAGCAACCCTGTCCCACTTTGCTACTTTTTCTAGATTGCAGAGAGAAGCCAGAACAAACATTTGCATTACTATGGCAACTGCAGATGGCTGTGAAATTACAGGCATGCACCTGAGTTGGGATGAGAACTCACACTCATTCCTGAAGCTCCTACAGGAGCAAGTGTATTGCAGAAAGGAATGTGCTTGGGTTAGGAATATAACACAAGAGCCGAGAACTGGTGCCTTGGTTGCTACCTTGGCCCCAGAAAGGCAAACTCATGATATTTTCCTTCAAAACGTGCTCTAAAATGCATTTCCTGAAGGTAATAAAACATCAGGCTGGTAGAGCCTTAAGAGCCATCAGGAATGTGATGACAACTGGTACAGGGTTACGCATGACCCTGTTTGTGCTACATGTATAGGTTTTGAAATTCCTTTACAAAGAGCTTCCATCTGGTAAATTCCTCCAAGGGGATATGTTTGTTGGATTTATGCATCCTAGCATCTGAAAAAAAAAAAAAGAAAAAATCTTGCTGTTCTGGAGATGTTAGAAAATTGCTCTCAACAAAGCCTTTTCTCAAACCTTCACTTTTCATTTTGACAGGCATTAGCTCTATTCCAACACCACCAAATGGGTTATTTCTGACTTGGACGTTTCCTTTTTGGCTTTGTGAAATTATTGCTCTTGGAAGTGTCAGTAACAGTGATGATAATGCTAAAAATGGCACTTACCATAGCTTATCACTTTACGTGGTTAATTTAAAACCTCAACTCCATGGAACTGAAACAGTCACTGCACCCTGATTTGCAGCTGACAGAATACAGGCTTCCAGAGGCGTCCAGGGTCGCAGTGGGATGGCAGTGGAGTCAGGACTTGAACTTTGGCTTCAAGTGTTCCCACTTGCCAAGGAGCACCAAAGGCCCCAGGAAAAGCAGCAGTGGCATGGAGCATCCATGTACTTTTTGCATGTGTCTGTACAGCAATCCAGGTTTTCATAGCTTAATAGATTGCAAAGCTCCTAAGATAATACTTCAGGGGAAAGCATCAGGGCACACAGAGAGCCAGAGGCACCTTACTCCACACTACTTGCATGAGAAGCATCCAGGCTGTTGCATTCATCCCAGCAGCTGCCACTAGCAACTTGGAAAAATGACAAGCAGGTGCTTGAGGACATGCCAGAACTCACCAGCACTTGCCAGCACTTATGGTTGCTCAAAAAGTCTCAGCAAACAGTTAGCCATGAAAGGTGTCTCCTCCGCCAGAGTCCGTTTGAGCAATCCATACTGGCATCTGTCTTTGCTTGCTTAATGAGAGTCCTGTTCCTGAGTTAATCCCACCAAAAACGCCTTCACAAATTTCCAAGGGTTTAAACTCATCAATAAATTGTGTCTCAACTGCCAGTCCTGCAAGGAAACATGGAACATGGATTTTTCTTAAAATGTAGCTGCTTAAGTTGGTGGTGAAAGAGAACAAGAAAGATGGCTGGTGAACAGGAAGATTGACCCACAGCCACTGAAGCCTCTCAGGCACTTCTGTAAAACCTGTGGACCAGGAGGATGCTTCAGAAAATTCATGGAAAATGGGATTAAAAGAATTGATTCCCATGCGTGCTTTTCATAATACTCTTGAATTTTTTGATCACCAATCACTCCTGTTCTGTCTTCCTCTTCCTCTATTTGCCTTTCTGCCTCATACATCTTAGCACGGGGTGTGACACTGTGGAAGTTCTCAACGCACTTTTGATTGGGTTGACGTAACTTTTTTATGACCTGCTTTTTTTTTTTTTTTTTTTTTGAAGTTTTGTGAGTAAAAAGGTTCAGGAAAGTGAGTTAAACCCATGGAGGAAACTCAGCTGGAAAACACTCTGAGGGGAGGGAGGATCTGAGCTCCCGGCAGAGGGAATGGTGTGTGGGGCAGGAGCGGGGAGGTGCTGCTGGCCAAGGACCAAGCTCAGCTTCTCATTGTCACCCAAGCTCCTCTCCCTGGCTCCGGCAGTGTACGTGATCAGAGGCACCTATCATAGTCTCTGATTCTGCTTTCTGCTGGGGAGTGGAGTTAGGAGGCTTTGGGCAGGGCTGAGCCATAGGGACATGCTTTTATATCTGACACTCATGTGTGTCAGGGAGACTGGAGGGAGATGTTGATGAGAGAGCCTTGCTGAGCGTGCCGTCCAGTCCTACATATGTTCTCCTTCACTGCTGTTTTCTATAGGAGAGCGAGTCACTGCAGAACCATTGTTTTAACAGGAGTGATCTACAAGGTGAACTGAAGTTTTCATCAGCCCAGGGAGATCAACTAAGTGCCCAGATGAATGAGCTGAGATCATAACCAATTCCAAATGCTGTCAGAGGTCAAATGTTGTGCATTTCTTAGCTTTAGGCAGGTGTGCACTCACACTATTCATGACAAATGAGGGTAGCCTGTCTTTTTGTTTAAAAATTTTGAAAAATTAGTAAAGATAGGCCTAAAGATGGAGCCTTCAATATGTAATTGCAGCTCTACCACCCACTACATGAGCCTCCATTTTCTCACCTAGAAAGTAGCAGTAGTCGCTCCTTTGTGGAGCTGGCAAAGTTATCCAGTTAGTTCAGAATTACTCAGGTGTTTTATAAAATAGTAAAGGGTTCTATGGCTAAGTTGATTTGGAAAACACTGCATTAAAAGTGAGATTTCTTTAGCATTTACTTTCTTAAAGCCTTTAAAATGTTTTTATACACCAGGCAATTTCCTGAAAAGAGCTGGAATAAATAGCATTTTCTTTAACTGTGGTATTTTATGTCTTTAAAAAAAAAGATTTATTTTTATTGCGAAGACAGATGTACAGAGAGAAGTAACAACAGAGAAAAGATCTTCTGTTTGCTGATTCACTCCCCAAATGGCCACACTGACCAGAATTGAGCCAATCTGAAGCCAGGAGCCAAGAGCTTCTTCTGGGTCTCCCACACAGTTACAGGCTATTAAGGCTTTGGGCTGTCCTCTACTGCTTTCCTAAGCCACAAGCAAGATGGAAGAGGAGCAGCTGAAATAGAAACTGGTGCCTATGTGGGGTCCCATGCATGTAAGACGAGAATTTAGCCACTGAGCTATCACATCATGCTCAGTACTCTTTACTTTTTAAGGAACATTTTGCTATAGAAAACATTGGAGAATTCAGATAGCACATATAACGTTGCCTTCCTTTCAGTACATACATTAGTAAAAATATTCACAGGCAGGAATTAAGCCTACTATGTGTTTTCGTTAGACAATAGTACCAATAATACTTAAAGAATATATTTTGCTAGCACTTGAGTGAGAAATGTATCTGCATGTTTGAGGGAACTTCAGAAAGCTCAAAGAAAAGTGGAATTTAAAAGTGTGTGTTTTGGTGCAAAAGGGTGTTTTAATTCTATACATTTTTTTTCCACAATGCACATTTTAAAGACCACTTCTGTATCTCCCAGATACTCTGCTACTTTTACTGTTATTTAGTTATTTTTAAAGTAGAGAAGCAGAGTTAGAGACAGAGCTCTCAGCTGCTGGTCTGCTCTCTAATGTGTGTGACCACTGGGCATGAGAGAGATCCAAGCCAAGAGCCTGGAACCCTGTCAAGGTCTTCCACAAAGGAAGCAGGGACCTCAGAACATCAGCCAAAAGCTGGGCTTGGGAGAGGAGCTGGGACCTGTACCCAGGCACTGCAGTGTGACATGCAGGCATCTCCAGCGGCATGTTTGCCACCAGCCAAATGAGATGGTTTTCTCCTTGCTAAGCCAATGAGGTTAAGTGGGTGAGGCTGTAAGAGGATTGGCCCATCAAAGTGTAAATCAGGGTGCAGGAATGACTTGGAACATTTGATCTTCCTTGGTGTATAATGGGGAGCCTGTGGCTCCAAGTGGAGGAGTCCCTATGAAATAGACGGTTTGATAGCTGTAGCAGCAGGTGTCCCACACAGTGGGTGGTTTTGGACTGAGCTCCTTTTCTGACTCATTGCACTTTAAAGCAATCCAGGAATTGACATAGTACAAAATGGCAGTGATAGTATTAAATGATAACATTTATAGTGCCAGGCCCTGCCCCATATTTTCTATACACACAATGCGAACTCCGAAAGCTGAAGCCCAAAAAGATGAAATAATGTGTTCAAAGTCACATAACTAGAATGTCATGTGTGTGTTGAGAAATGCAAAGTCAACATTGTGAATCCAGAACTTTCCAAACCCCAGGCCTGGGCTGAAGAACACCTGTGTGTGTATCATGCTAATGCCTACATCTCATCAACTGACTGTTTTGGGGCAAAACTTAGAAGGAAAGCAACTTTATGAAGTCATATACCACAGTGAGCAGCCCAACCAGTGTTTCCAGTGTCATAGACGCTTGGTATCCTCTTATGCCCAGACTCCTACTGTCCATGCTGGACTTGGTTTGCAGCATCATGGGGCAAAAATTCCAGGACCACTGAAGGTTCTTGTCTAAATCCAGGAAGTGCAAAAAATACTGGTAACTTCTCAGTCTTTTGGAAGAGACAGACTTGTGCTGACAAGACTCCTAGCCCCCAGGGAAAAGTTAAGTCTTTTGCAGTCCTTAGACTGGATATGGGAGGCCGTGGCTCTTTAGTTTTATAGAAAAAAAACAAGAAACAAAAAAATGGAAACAAAGCATATAGAGAGTGTTGGATATGAAAGGCACTGAATATCATGTAAGCTGGAGTTCTCATACCTTGATTTTATCCAGTGAAATCCTGCCCAGAACTTGAGCATGACCCTGGATAGACAGTGGTAACAAGGGTTCCCATGCTTCTCCCTCTCCATGGTAGCAGCTCTGTGTCCTTGGTACAGAGTTCTTACATACTGGCCTGAGCTACATCTTTTGATAGCCCTCCAAGGAATCTGCAACCCCCAGAGGTTCAACAAGATTCTCCAAAGCTCTGCCATTCATTGTCCTGGTGAGAGGATCTCCCCAAATTTTAAGAACCATGGTGGTGGTGGTAGTAGTGGTGAGGTATGTTTAAATAGCTAGAATAGCCCTGTATTGAAAACAAGGAACAAGCAGGACTTGTAGTTCTAGCAGAGTAGGGATGTAGGTGAGAGGATGACCACCCTACTTTTCCCACTATTTTGCTCTAAGCTTAATGAAAAGACTAGTTTAATAGGACATTTAACCTGAAATGTCCTTAGGGTGCATACATTCGCAATATGAAAATTCTATCTTTTTCTGTGCTTAACCATTCTATTACTTTGGGATTGGTCTGAAAAGGGAAATCAGAATGTATTTGGTTGATGAAGTCAGTATGCTAAAGTTGTACTCTTGGTGTGGCCTGTGGAACATGCAGAAGGTGTGGATTGGGACACAAGTTATAAGATATGAGGACTGACCCAGCTTTCCCAGAAAGGTGTGGGTGAGTTCTGCTGAATTCACACGTAGGAGTTTCACTCAAGTTAATATTTCAACCATTGTGTCAATACACTTAATTGAATTTTGTTTGAGCATTCCATGACAGAATAGAAACCATTTTTAACAAGCATGATTTGTTTTTAAAGGAAGGAATGGTGTAGGAATTACCTGAGTACCCTTTGTACTGAAAAATTTTAAATTTAAATTTAAATTTAAAGAAGTCAGTATAATACATTGAGACCAAGGAAATGTTTAGACCTTATGTCTTTGCAACTCTTTCAGTTCTGGTAGTCATTTAAGGTTTTAGAGTCTGTTCCACTCTCCTGATATATCCTGTATTGTGCAGTTTTTGGTATTAGGGAGATTGCCTTCTGGGATTTTTGGATCATAATCTGTCTCAGACTAAATGGCGTGGGGTCTGGGCATATTTAGTGCTCCTTCTGCAGTCAGAGGAAAATTTTACAGCCAGCCTGCTCGCACTCACAGCAGTCCCTGGTGGCATGATCTTAGCAGGGAACTTAATCTTCATGCTTGAAGTGGAGATGAAAAATGCCTCATGGGCTCCTTTTGAGCGCCAATAGAGGTAACACTGTGGACTTGATCCAAAGTAAACACTCAGTAATGACTTCAATGATGCCTCCTTTTAAAAATTGCCCATTCCCAGGGCAGGGGTTTGGCCTAGCAGCTAAGACACCTACCCTCCATATCAGCACAACCTGGACTCGATCCCCAGCTTCAGCCCCTGCCTCCAGCTTTCTGTTATTGCAGATTCCAAGAGGCAGTGGTGATGGTTTGTATGATTGGGTTTCTACCACTTATGTGGGAGAGTTAGATTGGACCCATCTTCAGCCACCTGGCTGCAACCATTTGGGAAACAAACCAGTGGTTAGGTTGAATGTCATTTCCCTATCTCTCTGGATCTATCTCCCATAAATCAACCAACCTATTCCTGAACAACACCTAACACTCAGTGAATCTGATGGTGGGCCAGGAGTCTGCTGTATTAGCAAGCACCATAGGCAAAGTGATGTGCAGTCAGTGGTGGTAACTGTCTTCTCTCACACAAATCTCCTCTCCAGCACCGCAACAAGTGACCAGCAGGCTTCTTTTGAACACTTATTGATGTGGAGAACCCACCTTCACCTATGGCAGAACATCCCATTTTGGACAGCTCTGGTAATAAGAAAGTCTGATTTTGTATTGGCCTAAAAGAGGAAAGGGCTACCTCTGGCCATAAAGAGGCAGAATAAAGTAGTAGAAAAGGACCAAGCTTTGAAGTCAGGAAGAAAGGGCTTTGTGTTCCATGCTTGTGGCCCTGGGCAAATGCTTACTATTTTCCCTTTCATTTTCCAAATGATCATCTTTCATATTTTTTAACCCTGTCTTTCCTGTCTTCCGATAGCCTCCCTACATGACAAAGCACCAGTTCCCAGATAACTTAGAGCCAGTTGCTACTCCTATTGTGGTCCTGGATCATGGAATGCATGAATATTGATAGAAGTTGGAAGGATGGACCAGAAAGCTAAAGAAAAAACATAGGGAACAAGGGGAACAGATGCTGGCACATCATATTCCCAGCCCTTACTTTCATGGTTAGTCAGCTCAGCTGGCCACTGTTCTGATGTTTCTGCTGCCAGACTTTGGCTGAATCCCTTTGAAGGTGAAAGTGGGCTAGATGCTGTTATCCCAGCCCCATGCTTGAGGTAGCTAAATGGGTTCCTGAGCAGGTCTCTGTGCTCTTCAGATGCTGAGAGTGGAGCTTGCTGGAGGATGGGCAGGCAGGAATACAAGCTATGCCCTTCTCACCCATGCCCAGACACAGAACTGGTCCTTATAAGCTCATCCCACCCCAATGTGGATTCAGGATGTCTTGATACAGAAGTGTCTGGCATTCCCTCCCCACTGTGCTCACAGGCTTTGCAGTCTAAAGGCAGAGGCTGATCTACTGACTGCAGATCAGAAAGGAATGCAAGGTTTAAAGATTCAATTTCTGACCTGAAGATCTTTATTGCTAGCCACATGGTTCCAGAAAATTGGTTGAATTTCTCTGGGATTCAGTTCTTTTATCTATAAAATTGGGATGTCAGTAATGACTGCCTCCTAGGGGCACCAGAAAGTAGACATGATATAGTGTTGCCGACACATAGATACTAAGGGATTGATAGATGTCAGCTTCTTGGAAGGCTGGGGATGGAATGCAAGTGATTTTTTCACCTATAACCTGTGAAAGCAGAGCAGTGACCCTGCCCACCCATTTCCTCCTCCCTTTTAGTACCCTGCATAGCACCTGCAGTTCAAATGAAATTGCTCTCCCCTGCAGTACTGTAAAAGTCGCTGGGTCTTATTCTGGGAAATCCAAAGGGCACATCATAGGGAGTTTGAATTTTACTGAGGAAATGTGAGTGGCCCAGAGACCATTTCTGCACTCCTTAAAGTTTTATAGGTCACAGCTCAGTTGCCTTTCGGTTTCCTGTACTCTGTCCGTGCTTTCCCTTTAGCACAGAATGTGTGGTCACCTAGAAAGATGTTAGACATGCACATTCAACCTCACCACAGGTGGGCTCCAACCAGAGCAGTCTGTTTTCCCAAGCCCAGGTTTGGCCTGGGGTGCTGCTCAGGGCTCCCTGTTGGAGAGCTCCGGTTTAGGTGTCAGCACAGTGTCCCTCTCGTTTCGCTCCTTGCCCCCTCCCTGGCAGTTCTCAGGGCCAGATGACCAAGCCCAATTCCTTAGCCATGTATTTCACGCACTTCCACAGTTTGAAGACAGCTCCTGAGAGAATGCCTGATCTACTCGTGAGAGACTCATCTGTTTGTGCCTGCAGCAGTTGTAAACAAAGTCTAAGCTTAGACCATCAGAAAAGTCAGGGAAGTTTTGGGTGTTGGTCTCAGTTGGCCTCCTCCACCTCTGACATTTCCTTCCTGATCTGCTCATCACTGGAAATGGTCCTCTGATGATGGGTAGTGATAATAGCAGATGTTTAGCCAGCTGCACAGTGTTGGCATATCTCTTTTGTTATTTTATTTCCATTTATTCGCCCCACCATGCAATGACATAGCTACTATCCCATTGTTCTGCAGGTGAAACTGAGCCTCACAAAGATTAAGTCATTTACCCAAGATCATGTTGTTAGTGATTGACAGCTGAGAGGCTTGAACACATATTTGTCTGATGGAGCTGGTGCTTTGGCACAGTGTTAAACTGTCAGGTATGACGCCAGCATCCCATGAGAGCTGGTTCAAGTCTGTCTGCTGTGCCTCCCATAGAGTCTCCCTGTTAATGCTCCTGGGAAGACAACGCACTCGGGAGATAGCATGTGATGTTCATGTACGTGAGCACTTAACAGTCACATTGGAAACCTGGCCTGAGTTCCAGGCTCCTGACTTCAGCATCCCAGTCTGAGCCACTGCAGGCATTTTAAACATGAACTGGCAGGTGGGACTTCACTGGGTTTCTCTTATCATTAATAGTAATAATTTTTACAAGCTATTTATTTTGAAATTGTGTTACCGATACATCAATTACATTTCTCAATGAACTGTTTGACATGTCCTTGCATAAACACTGTGCTATTTAGCTCACTCTTCAGGCTGCAGCCAAGGAAGAGAGTCAGGGATTAACTTCCAGCAATATACATGCTAACTGCCATCCAGACATTACTTTTTCCTAACAGCTGTTGAATCTGTATAATAAGCATATGATGACTCATCATTTAGAGAATATTTGGAACTCAGTGGCATAATATGACATGCAATAGCAAGGATTCAGAGTAAATAAATAGTAGGATCCAAGGCATTTTCAAAAGTTGTATAAGCACACAGAGAAAAAGATTTGCAGGTAATATTTCCAAATATTATCGCTGATTTTTTCCCTTGGTTATATATTAGATGATAGTTATGTACTTGACAACATTTGATAATTTATTAATGATATTATTGTTATTACTAGTAGACCAAAACAAAATAATCACCTACTTTTATTAATATGTGTTCTATAATACCCATCTGGAAAATAGACCACTAAAATTTTTTTTGATAACTAGAAAAAATTTCCCAAATTGGTAATTATTGCCCAATTGCAGCTGATGCCTTTGTGCCCAGAAAGTGTGAAAACCTGGGAAGTGGCACTGGGCAAAGGGTTGTTTGGTGGACATGCATGTTCCTTGGTGGAGACAGGCAGCAGCTCTTCAACGCGTCTCAGGATGCGGGAGTGAATGTGTGGCTTTTGTTTTCACCTCTGGTGCTTCTATGGGGCACCATCAAACCATCACTATAATTAATGTTTCATGAATCACATGTACCATTCTAAAGGGGTTTAATGGAGTCATATATACTATACAGATATGCAGGTGGTAAGAAAGTCAAGGATGTATCGCTTGAGAATGACCTATAAATACAAAGAAGAAGATATGAGGAAAGGGACTCACATATTGCAAAGTAGAGTCCATTTGCTTTTATCACCCTCAGCAGTGTGTGTCTCGATGTGGGGACCTTCAGAAAGCAAGCAAATGGACTCTGCTGCACATTTGGATCAAGTGGAAACAGTGAACCTTCCACTGCAGTGCCCAGTGGGGCCTTAGAGAAGATGGAATCTAGAAGGATCAAGTACTCAAAGACTGTGGTCCTCGGATTGGTATTTTCCAGTGTGGCCAATGGGCGTTTGTTATGTAACCCAGCCTCCCTGGCCTTCCCAAAGAAAGCGAAGATGTGTTTTGATTGGAGCTTCCACAATGGCTGGGACTGGTAACGTAACCTATAGGAGCAAGTGGCAGGCCAGTGAATACCATCCCAAGATAGGTGTCCAGGAGACAGAAACCCTCCGCTGAGGAAGGCAGAACACTGGTCCCAGGGAGAGGCCGGAAGTGCTCACCGTATACTGTAGGTACTTCATACTTACCTGTACCTAATGTAACAAGAACTTGTGATGTAATTCATTAATCAACTATGCATAGGAGGTTGATTGTTTATAATCACCTGAGATGGTCATTGTCACCTTTATCACTGTTATTGCTACTGCCCATAAATAATGAAGACCTAATCCTCATTGTACCTCCATTAGGGCCTCAGGATACAAGAATGAACTCACAGCTAAATGACAGTCTCCTACATGGTTGGGAGACACTCCGGTGGAAACATGATGGACTTGGGAAAATTCACGATGGACGCACATTATGAACCTGGAGGGGAAAACATGGGGGAGGTAGAGGGGAGAGCCCACTGCCAACTAAATTATTTCCAAAAACAAAACAAACAACAAAAAATCAAATGCACAGTCAGAGATAATATTCTCTCAGAAGGGTCTACACTGGAAAAACCAACGCATGGAATTGCTCAGGTGTGCCAACATTGCCCATGGGTAGGGAACAGAGGGTGCTAAGGAGTTTACCAGGTGGGAATTTCACTCCACTTGTGCCTGGTCTTCTGGAGTTTTTTTAAGGTGAGGCCACAAGTCTTGATCTTTGTGATCTAGCTCCAATTTCTAAATGTTGGCAATGTTTCAAAACTATGAAATTCAAAGCAAACTTTCCTGCTGGTTCACAGTAGCCTACCCGCATCCCTTGCTCACCTCTGCTTTGAGTCTCAAGTCTTGGTGAGGCAGTAGCTTCAGTCACCTGCTGCTTCCTCATCACTCTTGTGGTCCTAGTGCCAGCACCACCACATTCTGAAAGAAAAATTTCCCAAATCCCTATTTTTTGTGTGTGTGGCAAGTGTCATATTTCATAAGGACTTAAAAATCGAAAACTTGGGCCTGGTGTGCTAGGCTAGTGGCTAAGGTCCTCATTTGAATGTGTTGGGATCCCAATGGGCCCCAATTCATGTTCCAGCTGCTCTACTTCCAATCCAGCTCTCTGCTTGTGGCCTAAGAAGGTAGTCAAGGATGGCTTAAAGCCTTTGAACCCTGCACCTGCTTTGGAGATGTGGAAGAGGCTTCGGGCTCCAGGATTCAGATCAGCTTAGCTCCAACCATTACAGCCACATCGGGAGTAAAGCATGGATAGAAGATCTTTCTGTCTCTCCTTCTCTCTGTAAATCCGATTTTCCAATAAAAAGAAATAAATGTTTTTTTAAAAAATTGAAAAATTGCCCAGTGATTTATGTTAATTGAGGATTTTTTAAAACTGTGATTAACTTATTGGAAAAATACCTTCTTGAAGATGATGTTTATTTTTTAAATAATTTGAAAGGACTTGCCCAGATAATTGAGAAGTTGGAGGATGTGTCTTGGTGGGAGGAAATGTATGCTTTCCAGAGGGCTGAGCTCTCTGACATTCCGGCTGCACCACCTCGGAGGACACTTGGGTGAGTGACACAGCTTCTCTTCTCCGAGCTGCCCAGTCTCTGCTCTGCAAAGCAGGGAAAGCAAGTTGGGATTCAGTGGGTTGTTTAAGACAAGGATATTTACGTATGTTGTTCCCTGATGCTCATGTAGTTGAGTAGTCATGTAATTGGAAATAGACTCAAAGCTTTGACATATTTTAGAATTGAAAGATTCAACTTCTTCAGAAATTCTGCTGTAGGTAGGTAGTGTTACAGTTGAGATAGAAAAATGGAGACGGTGAGAGGAAGACTCATTTTCTGGGTTTCTGCTCATGGGGGAGGAGGTCCTGGGGTCAGCTTTCAGTGCTGCAGTTCACTTAGGTGTGAGGGGACCTTAAGGTGTGCTGTCCTTTCATTATCTTTTCTTTAGTGCTAAATCTAGTAGCTAGCACATCCCCAAGTAAAGAAATGCTTGCTAGCTGTTTGGTTAACGAGCAATCAAGTACAGAGTTCCAGTATATTACCTATGTTGAAAACATACTTACAGTCCATTTGGCCTGAGATGTCAGAGTATGATGGTAGGTAACCCCACACAGTGTGCAGATTTTGCAGTTTCTCCCTAAGACGCTTTCCTGTTTGTGGCATTCATTGAAGGTATGACATTGTGCTGTCATGTAGCCTTACACTGGACTCTGGGCCATGATGTTCTCAGACTTAACCTTGTTCTGGATGAACTTGAGAATTTGGGACACTGTTGGGCTATGGCTTTGGGGGAGGAGGACCACAGATGCCGAGTGACATTTTGTGACATTGTGTCAGAGTAAATGCTGTGAATGTGATTTATCACTGTTGATGTTTAGCTTGATTACTTGGCTAACGTTACACCTGCGAGATTTCTCGGTGTAAGGGTAAACACGCACATATATGAGCTGTCTGGACTGTATTCTGTATTCTGTGGAAGCAAGTTGCCAAGCACAGCCTCCCACGAGCAACCCCACTGTCTTGTGGGGATCATCTGTGTGAATCATGTGGAATCCTGCTGCCGGACAGACTTGTCTGTGCCCCATGTGTTAGTCAACTGTTATTGCTATTAGTATCAACCATGGACACTTAAGCTACGCTTTATATTATAATGCAATATAACTCTATTTATGTTGTTCTGATCACTCCAGTTTTGAAAATTCACAATTCAAGGCTCCTTATCTCCTTGATATGTACCTCATCACTGTGCTTTTATTGAATACTTCAGCTTCTTTTTCTGGCACTCCAAGGTGTTCCAGGTCATTGTTAGATACAAAAGCAAACCAAAACAGTGGGATTACAGAGACCAACATGATGGTAAAGCTAGGTTTATTGAGATCTGCTCCTGGGCGAGGTTCATCTGTCCACAAGGTGGCTAAGGTAGTGGGCCCCTGAAGTCGAACCTGCACTGAGCCATGCATTAAGTAGTGGTGATGACAGGGTTTAGGTTAAGGTATGTATTGTCTTCTGATTGTTCAGCTCCACTTAACTGGGTCTGGGGCGCTGTTCTCCCTGGGAACTTTTGGTGTCACTTGTGGGCTTTCTGCCTGCTCCCGCGCTCCAGGCTAACAGTCATCTTTTTCATGTCCTGCCGCAAGCAGCCTTTTCTCCAAGAAGCCCTGATTCCTTTTATTCAGAATCTGTTGAAAACTGGGAGATAATTGAATAAGCACATTACTACCGTAATGTTTTTCTTCTGTTTTTCCAGTTTTTCAATTTAAAACTTTCAAATTATGCTGTCAGCTTGTGGAGTTTCATGTTCCATGTACAGTTAACCATATAAAAATAATGTTAATAAATGTTTTAAAATAATATTTTAAGGTTAGCCAACATTTAATTATGAGGTGGTTTCACGGAAGCATCTGGATTTCTGGCTTCTCTTGAAAAAAAGAAAAAGAAATAATAGACCAGCCAGACTGACCGTCCTGGCATTGTGGCTCTGCCAACAGCAGCTGGCAGGGCGGAGAGGTCTATTTCTTCACCTGCAATATTTGCTTCCCAAGTGGCCATGCTTCACACCACTCCCTAGGGCATCACACCCAGCCCGCTTTCCTCTTGGAGTTCCTTTGTAACCCCAGAAGGCATTAAAAATATGCTGCAGCACATAATCAAGTCAATAATTTACTTGAATTGCACAGCTAAGAGCATGAGTTAAACTAGACCCTGACCCACTGACCAGATTTGAAAGCTACTTTTCTGGTTTTATCCAGATCCCAAGAACTCGCCCTTACTGGGTCTTACATGCAAATACCTAGTTCACCATTTCTCACTGTAACTACTTTGATCCTGCTTACCTCAATGAGAAGAAGTGGTTCGCATCTGCTCACAGTGAGCCCTGGGCAACAGTGGGCCTGTGCTGGACATCTTTGGCTGATGTCCCTTCCCTGGGACCTTTCTGTCTAGAGAAAATACCACCACAGTTACGATGCTGGCCTATTCTCATGTGACTCTCCAAAGCAACAGTTGGATTCAAATCATTGCTCTTTCTGACTCCCCTCCTCCGCACCATAACCTTGCCTAAAGAAAACCAATTGCTGTTGCTTTTTTTTTTTTTAATTATTTTTACTTGAAAGGCAGATTTACAGAGAGAAATCTTCCATCTGCTGGTTTGCTCCCTAAATGGTCACAGCAGCTGGTGCTGGGTCCTTCCAAAGCCAGCAGCCAGGGGCCCAAGGAGTTGAACCATCCTCTACTGCTTTCACAGGCTGTAAACAGGGAGCTGGATCAGAATGGAACAGCTGGAACTTAAACCAGCGGCCATATGGGATGCCGGTACTGCAGGTGGAGGATTAGCCTGAAAAGCCACTGAGCCAGCTCCAGATTTTTGCTTTCTTTTCACTTGTTCCCTCCCCAGCTTTGTGCATCTTGTGGTTATGATTTGTAGATCTGTACGGGTTCACTTCAAACCTTGTTGACCGTTTGATACTTTTCTCTGTAGATGAGGAAGGCTCTTTCAGAACAGTAGGTGCTTCTTGCCCAGGTTCTGTAACAGCCTGAGAGAAAGCTTTGCTTCTCTCAGAGATCTTCCAGGTGTGAGGAGATAACTGTGTGTTCATTTTCACTGTGCCCTTACTGCGTTAGAGATGATAAGGTTAAACAGGGAGACCCATCACAGGGTCGTAGTGGTTTCCAACTGCCACTCAAGCTACTCAGAGCTAGGGAAAGTGAGGAAAACCAGACAGGTAAAGCCCATCACGCACCCCATTTTACTCTGCTTGTTGGTGGCCACTTATTCATTCATTCATTATCCTAGTCAACCAGATCTGTTGTAACAACACCACCACAAATTGAGTAACTTGTAAAAGCAAATATTTATTTCTCAGGGTGCTGGAGGCTGAAGCCTGCAGCAGACTGAGGGTCTCACGAGGCCCACTACATCCTACAGACCTTGGACCTTTTGCTATACCTTCACACAAAGGAAGGAGGCAGAGCTCATTTATAAAGATGTGAATTCCATTCCTGAGATTTCTGCCCTCATGTTCCAAAGATCACACCTATTCATGCTGTAAGATTAGGAGTTAGGATTTCAACACATCTGTCTGAGGGGAGCATACACATGTAGTTCAGTGCTCATCCAACAAAGGTTTATTGAAATCCACAATGTTTTGGTATGTATTACATATGCAAGAATTAACTGAATAGAAACATTCTGTGTAGGAAATACGCATTTCCTGTTATCATGGATTTTTTTTCTTTTTAAGTTTATTTTATTGTTTTATAATACAAGTCCATAGGCTCTGGGATTCTCTCCCCTTCACTGATGTCCCCTATATTATTAAAACAGTATAGTCCTTCACAATCAGTTGTAAGTCCATTATTCTGCCGTTTATATGTGTCCTGACACTTTAGGTGTGGACAGTGGCAGAGAGTCCAGCATCCTATTGTCAAGATAGAGTTAAAGGTTTCATTGAGAATCCATCTTTGATTTGGAAGTAGAGATGCATACTGCATTGTATATTCACATCTGGATATAATAGTCTCTATTACACAGCTACTATACATTTCATTAAATGATAAGCCATAAAACAAAATCAATAACAGAAAGAAAAATGAAAAATTTATTACAACTTGAATTAACATGCTACTGAACGACCAATATATAACTAATGAAATGAAGAAGAAATTAAAAACGATTCGTTCGTATGGCCTATGTGTCATTGAAGATATTAATAAAAAATTTCTTTGAAGAAATAACAAAAAATATCAAAGCCCATGAGATGTAGCAAAAACAGTATTGAAAGGGACATTTATAGCATTGGGTGCTTACAAAAAAAGTGAAATATCTTGAATAATCTAATTATTCATCTTAAGGACTAAAAGAAAAAATGAACAGTAAGCAAGAAATGATAAAAAATCACAGCAAAAATAAATGGAATTGAAACTAAAAACTACGAAATGCAACAAGAAAGAACCATTTTTTAACAAGGTGAGCAAAACATTTAGCCAGACTAGCAAACACAAGCAAGAGGGAAAAAACAAGTAAAATTAGAGATGAAAAAGAAAGCATCCTAAAAAACTAGTAAGGTAATCTCTTTGCTGAATAGATGGTTTGGTCTTTCATCATCCTTCATTCTTTTAGTATTTTTCACATCAAAATCCATGATATAAGAATGGCTACACCAGCTCATTTTTTCTCTTCCATTAGCCTTGAATAACTTTCCATCCTTTTACTTTGTTTCCACATCTTTGTTGGTTCAGTGTGTCTCCTATGGGCAACAGAGATGGGTTTTGTTTTTGATGCACTTTGCTAATCTATGACATTCAGTTGATGAGTTTCAGTCATGTGCATTCAGGCTAATATTGTAGGCAGTAATTTGGTCCTGACATCTTAGCAATAGATTGTTCATTGTTTGATTTAGTCTGCATTTGTTGTCTTGTTGGGACATTCTTCATGTTTGCCTTTGGTTTTGATAAGTGCTATTCCTTTTCTTTGTGAAGACAACATGTTTAAGCATCATTTCTAGGGCAGGTCTGGAAGAGGCAAATTCTTTGAGTTTTTCTTCACTGTGGAAGAATTTTCTTCCATTTTTAAAAACAAAGGAAAGCTTTACTGGGTACATTATCCTGGGCTGACCATTTTTTGCTTTTACAATCTGGACTATGTCACTCCATTCTTTTCTGGTCTGTTGAGTTTCCTCTTAGAGATCAACAGTGAATTCTTCTATATGCTAGTTGATTTTATCACGTGCATTTTTAAGGATCTTTCTTCCCTGTGTTCAACTGAAGAGAGCTTGATTATCATGTGTGTGAAAAAGATTGCTTTCTGTCAATCCTTTTGGGAGTTCTGTGCTCTTCCTGTATCATGTTGATCAGTTCTTTCTCCAGATTAGGGAAGTCTTTCAGTTATTATTTCATTGAATACTTTTTTAAACCCAATTTCTCTTTCTGTTCTTTCTGAAACTCCTGCAACTCTTACATTCAGCCTTTTAACAGTGTCCCTTAATGCTTGAATACTTTTTCTTAGCTTTGCTCAGTTCCTCTTCCAGCTCTTTTATTTTTCTCTCATTGTTGAAGGAAATGTCTCCCGACATTCTTTCTTCTGCCTTACTCATTCTATTCTTGAGGCTTTCCACTGAGCTTTTAATTTGCTCCATTGTGTCCTTGATTTCTAATAATTCGGCTTGATTCTGTTTCTGGGTTGCTGTTTGTTTTGTGATATGAAGTCGGGAAGATACAGAGGTTACGGGGGCGGGGCGAGATATGTGGATATGAAGTCATGAAGGCTCTATGCTCTGTTAAAAGCTTGGGTTTCACCTTGAAGACAGCAGAAACTTCCTTAGAAAGGTGAACAGCCCAGCTAGATTCGTGTATTTGAAAATGTCTAACTGCTACCAGGTGGAGAATGGAAAAGTGCAGGAAAGCAGGAAGGAAGCTCAGTTAAACAGGAGCTGTGTGGACCAGGATGAGGTGACGGTGAACTGAGAAATCAAAGGAAGAGGTCAAGGGAGTTGGAGAGAGGTATTGACAGATGAGAAATTATTCAGGCAAAGCCATGGTATTAGGGGCCCTCCGCGTAACAGAGGAGATTCTGCTGCCAAATAAAGAATGGTTTTGGTTGTAAGGATATCACAATAACCATCCTCAAGACACAGAATCTGGGCCATTTTCAAGTACTCACATGGCCTCATGATCAAACTGCTAGTCCTTTGGCTGCACCTTACAGTCCTAATGAGGTTCATTAACATCTGTCCTCAGCTCACTCCGCCTCATTTAGCCCATTTGATTTTCAACAAACTGGACAGGTCGAGACCGGCTAGAGTGCTTTTCAGTGGCTTTGAAAGTATCAACGCAATATGGATACTACTTGGAGCTTCTTGGAATTTTCCTTATCTTCTTTGGTTCCTGAGATCCTGTCCTCACTGTGAGGACACTGGATGAAAGCAATCACCTTGGAGGGGAGTGTTTCAGATAAGGATGAGTGGTGGTGCCTGGGGAGGGTGCCCAGGGAGCCAAAAGACAGTGGGGGTGGGGAGCAGGTGCTGTATTCACATCCTCTCCTTTTCCTGGCTGAAGCCACTCTTCTGTTGTGGGGCAAATGGCACATCTGAAAGATTTAACCATGGGTTTGGTAATATAATCACACGTCAGTCTATTTCCCTTTCTTTTGGTTCAACCACTGTGATAACAGACTGGAGGGTAATACAAGGGTCCAGGGAGAGGCAAAGGAAGGGAGCCAGAGAAGGGAGTAGTAGCCGGTTTATTTCTAACCATTTGCAGCTGTCAAATTGTTTGGGGACTTTTTTTTTTTAGGCAGAAGAACAAAGTCCTGCTACATGGGATTGTTTTCCTTGGCACGGTGAACAGACATTTTCTTGAGGAACGCACTGAGATAACACAAAACATCTGTTAAGAGGACTCAGCGCTCGGCAGCTGGATCTTCATCCCCTTCGGCAAGAGCATGAGGCCCCTTTAGATAAACACAGAGATGGCAGCAGGCGGGGGACGTGGCTGGGTCTGAAGGGACGAGAGAGTAACCCAGGAAGAGGGGGATGTGTGCGTTTTCAGAACCGTCTGTATTCTTGTGATCCACTTGCATTTTGTTTTTCAGTGTTTTGGAAGTGCTGTGCTCTCAGCCCTGCTGCCTGGGGAGGTCTGTCTACTTTTCCCACGTGTGTGGGATGCTGTTTGAATTCACGAGCAGTTGAGCTTGAGCGGTTTTTATAAGTGGTAGAGGGATGTTCACATATACCCTCCTGGTCCTAAGCTCCAAAGATGAAAGGGGCGACACAGCAGCTCTCAGACTTGAGCAGTGCAGTTACAGAGGAACAGTCACTTCCGGTTGCACCATCAGGTTGCTCTCAAAGGACTGGCAGGAGCATCACTTTCAACATGTGGCATGTGGAAGCCCTCGTACAGTTCACCTGGTCTTCCACACCTCCTTTCTTCTGAATCTTTCCAGGAAAGAGCTTAATTCCAGGGAGAAAAGGCAGCTTTTCCTATCCTCTTCATGAGCTCTTCCCCGGGCTTACCCGGGCTCCAGGGAGGAAGGCCCATGTTTCTGATGACAGTGACATGGGCTGCCATTTGTTGGCTGCCTGCCGTGCACCTGCTGCCACTTGGCTTCTTGTTTGCCCCTCCCAGTTTCATGACTCTCCTGGTGGTGGTGTTACCATTGCTGGGAAGATGAAATGCAGCCTTTAAGTGGTTAGCACACTTGGTCAAGAACAGCACTCAAGTTCCACACCTCGGATGCGAACTCAAGGATGAGTCAATTTAACCAGTGTCCGAAACCCCTCCGTCTTATGAGCTAATGTTTTGGGAAGAGAGGCAAACTGCTTTTTCCACCTTTGCTGGTTTTGTTACCTCAGCTCAGCTGATTGGATGGGGAATGAAAGGAACTCACAAAGCTTGGGGATGCATGGGCTCTGGGATGAGACAGACTTGAATTCAGATATTCATTTCCTCACCTTCAGCTTTGTAAATACCAAATCATCCTTCCCCATTCTGTACTTGCCTTTCAGGCTAAGCACACAGCAGAAGTGCTCTACTCTTATACTAAAAGAAGCAACTATTAAGAAATTTTTAAAGATGTATGTTTTATTTATTTGAAAGGCAGATTACTGAACAGGGGTGGGGATGGGAGGGCTTGCATCTTGTTTCTCACTCCCCAGATGGCCACAAGCTCAGCCAGGCCAAAGCCTGATGCCAGAAACTTCTTCTGGGTCTCGCACACAGTTGTAGGGGCCCAACTATTTGGACCACACTCTAGTGTTTTTCCGCATGAATTAACAGGGAGGTGGATTGGAAGTGGAGCAGCTATGACCATCTGGGATGCTAGGATCACAGGCAGGGGCTTAACTTGCTGTACCACGGTGCAATTCTGCCACTGTTAATTTCAGACCCACTGACTCCATCGTGGGCACCTGGAATAATCTACGAAGAAGATAGAAGCAGCCAATTCCCTCATGGCATGCACAGTCCAGAGGGGCCTAAAACCTGAGGCAGGAATGCCATCTGTGATCTTGGCCCAGGAAGATTCCAGTAACAGAAGAACAGATGCCAGGGAACCCAGGGCTGGGAGCAAGGGAAGGCTTTGACCCCAACTAGAAAGGAGAAAAAGGCATTAATCAGTGCCATACTTGAGATGCTGGGAGCAATTCTCAGATATTCCTGGAAACCGATTCTTCCTGTCCATACCTGTATATCCCAGGGTCAGTCCTGTACCACTCACAGACCACAGAGTTACTGCCAATCCCAGCCTGTCTGTTCAGAACAAAAGAAAATTATGAAAATAAAACAGTTACTACCCCACAAATTCCTCTTTTCATCCTGGCTGCCCTTGAGGCCTTTGCCATTCATTCCTGCTTTCCCAGAGATTTCTCTTTTCAGCCTTCCTGATGGGATAAAAGGAATATACCCCAAACCATGTGGAGAACCAATTTTTTTTTCCCCATAAACCCAAAAAGGAAGAATCGTGTGGGCATTTGAGAGCTTAATGCGAAGATGAAAAAAAAGGGAGTGGGGGGGGGGTTGAAGCTCAGAAATTATTAGTTTTTATTTGTATTTGGAAGAGAGGACGTTTACCAAGTGAAAGATAAAAGGCAAATCCACATGAGGCCCAGAGAAATGATTATATTGCATGCTCCATTTAGCTCCAGCGTTGATTGTGGTTTGGAGACCAAAAAGTTGTGGTTAAGCACATTAATGGACTCGGCAGGTTCTGTCAGGCACTGGTTCCTGATGAAGTGCAAGTCCTCTGGCATAGCCGAGCTGAGTGGGGCTGTCTCATTAGGCTTCAGGAGAAGCGCCAGCCTGTAGATTTCTCCTGACCCTGCTCCTCCTTCCCAGCTCCCTGGCCTGTCCTCTCCTTGGCCTGACTGCCCAGGATACCCTAATCGTGCTCTGTGTCCAACTGTTGAGCATGTTCCTGCTCCACATGATCTCTGCCCACTCTGAAAGCTGAGCTCAGCCTGGCCATGTTTCAGTATGGATCCATTTGCAGAGAACAAGCCACACCCCATAGCCAAAGGCCATTCAGGTCCAGGGTCAAGCTCAGATGCCTGGATGGATGTCTGTTGCTTCTTTATGGAGGAGACTTGTGAACATACTTTGTCATGTTAGATGGGCTTCTTGGAGTCTGATAGTTCCCGGCTTTAACCTGTGGCTCAAAGTAGAACAGAGGAAGGGTTTACCCTGACCTAAGGATCAAAGTCTGTCTCTGTGCCATTGATAGATATCTAACTGTCTGGGGTTATTGTCAGTTTTGTGTTTGGGTTGCTGTAAGACTCGTCAAAGTTTAACTCCAATCCCTTAAGCCATTCTATCTGTTTCATTTAAGACTGCTGGTTAATACTGTCTGACATTAACTTTCTGATTGAGTACAGTGACTGAAAATTAACTATCACACCCTGAAAAAACTAAGTTAAAAGGAGAAGAAGGGAGGTGTTAATGATTTTTTTAAAAAGGAGAAGAAGCAGCTGATTGTGTCCCCAGTACTGGACCAAAATATTCTTCATCATTGATCTCTCTTCCTTTCTCCCCCAAGCAGCACTCTCCCAAAGCAGAGGCCTCCACCCTAAGAGTGTCAAGACTCTGGTAAACAGCTGTCATTTCCATTTTTTTCTTTGAAGATTTATTTTTAAATTTTATTTGGAAGGCAGACTTAGACAAGGAAAGACAGAGAATTATCTTCCATCCTCTGGTTCACTATCTCCAAGTAGCCACAACAGCCGGAGCTGAGTTCCAGGACACAAACTGGTGCCCATATGAGATGCTAGCACTTAAATCAGGGAATTAGCCCCTTGAACCACAGCTCTGGCCCCAAAAACTGTCATTTCCACTGTGGAGTCTGCCTTCCTCTCCAGAATAGGAGATGAGAGTCACATCCTGACTAAGGAAGATCACTCCTCTTTTCTGACTTGGTTTTAGTTGATGATACATCATTTCAGGCTTCTCCTTGGTCAGGAAGCCATCTCCTGGCTCAGAGATCTTACAGCAATACAAGATGTAGGGTCAGGCACAGTGGCCTAGTGGCAAAAGTCCTCACTTTGAATGTGCCGAGATCCCTTATGGGCGCCGATTCTAATCCTGGCAGCTCCACTTCCCATCCAGTTCCCTGCTTGTGGCCTGGGAAAGCAGTCAAGGACAGCCCAAAGTCTTGCTTTGGGATCCTGCACCCACGTGGGAGACTTGGAGGAGTTTACTGGCTCCTGGCTTCGGATCAGCACAGCACTTGCCGTTGCTCACTTGGGGAGTGAATCATCGGACAGAGGGCCTTTCCCTCTCTCCCCTCCTCTCTGTGTTCTGAGTTTCAATAAAAATAAATAAATCTTTTAAAAAAAATACAAGATGTAAGAAAGTGTGAAAGATAGCATAAGGCAGAATTTAACCTAGTGCATAATTGAGTACTTACCACTCCTTTTTTGCAAATTCCAAATTGATATATTACTACAAAGAGTGCCCTCCTAAAAATAAACATGCAGGAGGAATTTAATCCTAATTTATGTCACAAAGAATATCTGTTCAATAGGATATTCAAGCTAATAGTCCATCATATAGAGCTTACTGTCTGTAAGGCATCAAACAATGCCTTTTATGTGTATGTGCATTTAATCTTCACAACCTCATGAGTCCCATGTGTGATTCTCATACTTGATAAGGAAACTGATTTAGTGTAACTAAGCCATTTGCTTATGGCAATGTTAGTAAAGGACGGTAAAACCAGAAATGAAACTAGGAGGTCTGATTATAAACTCAATGAATATTGTAAGGAAAAAGTCACACTTGAACATAGGACTTTTTTGTTGTGGATATTGTCAAATTCTTGTAGAGATCCTCTGGCTTTGGCCAATGGCCTTCTATAATTAGTCATTTTTTAAATACCTACCAGGGAGCGCTAAAGTGGATGTTCCATAGTATCTTACGGATGCCAGAAAGGCGGAAGGGGCAAAAGCAAGGCATTGGCCATTGTCTTAAAGCTGGGTTGGGGGTACATATACTGCCTCTTGCCCAGGCCAAGCACCACATACTTACCATTATAACTAGCCAGAGGTCTGTTTGACATAGAGTGTTAGTCTTTCATGCTTCCTCCTACTGGGGTATGATCATTTGAAACTAACATTGCTAAGGGAAAGTCACAAAATGGTAATCATAGTTGTCTATTCCCAGCTACCAGGGAGTCTTGGTGCCTGGATACAGAAAAGAAAGCCTAAATTTTGGCCCCAAGTCTTTCCCCTACCTCCTTTTAGCTGTGATGCCTTGGGCAGATCGTCTGGGTCCTACCTGCCCAAGCAGATGGGAGGAAAATGAAAGTAGAAGAGAGTCCCCAAATTCCCACCAGGTGCCTGACACAGTACAGATCCTGCTACGGAACACTTATAATAATATGACTGCACTTTAAAAAAAAAGATTTTTAAATTTTTATTAGAAAGGAAGGTTTACAAAGAAAAGGAGAGTCAGATTTTTCCATCCACTGGTTCCCTTCCCAAGTGGCTGTAATGGCCAGAGCTGAGCCAGTCCGAAGCCAGAAGCCAGAAGCCAGGAGCAGCTTCTGGGTCTCCCACAGGATTATAGGGTCCCTATACTGTTTTCCTAGGCCACAACCAAGAAGCTGAAAGGGAAATGGAGCAATTGGGACAAAACCGACACCCATATGGGATCCTGACATGTACAAGGTGAGGATTTAGCCATTGAGCCAATGTACAGCGTCCTGCTTATTTATTTTGTAATGAACTGATCTCTCTATACAGCTTAGTAGGTGGTAGGGCTGGTGTTTAAATTGCATTGTCTACAACAAACCAATCAGGTACTCATAAAGCATGGGCTAAAGGTGTGGCACGAGGTAAACCAGTTTCAAGTAGACCAAGTATGCAATGAAGAGCAGAAACAAGAGTTTAGAACTAGGGAAAGCAAGAGGTGGGACAGCTTGTGGACAGTCTAGAAGGATCCAGCAACTTCTGTGAATCTGCTCCATGTGTTCTAAACTTACCTCATCTGTAGACACTGAGCAGAATGTGAGCGTAAGGGTCGGGTGGGTCGACTGACACAGCTGTGATGCTCAGAGCGCCCTACCTGCTGGTGAACTTTTAAGAATCCAGTGCCAGGGGCCCGGCGCGGTGGTGCAGTGGTTAAGGTCCTCGCCTTGCACGCCCGGGATCCCATATGGGCGCCGGTTCTAATCCCGGCGGCCCCGCTTCCCATCCAGCTCCCCGCCTGTGGCCTGGGAAAGCAGTTGAGGATGGCCCAAAGCTTTGGGACCCTGCGCCCGCGCGGGAGACCCAGAAGAGGCTCCTGGCTTCGGATCGGCATAGCATTGACCGTTGTGCTCACTTGGGGAGTGAATTATCGGACGGAAGATCTTCCTCTCTGTCTCTCCTCTCTGTATACCTGCCTTTCCAATAAAAATAAAAATAAATCTTAAAAAAAAAAAAAAAAAAAGAATCCAGTGCCAGGAGCAATGAAAAGTTAGTGTACCCCGGGGAGTTTAACTCTCTTGGAAAGGAAGGGCCTTGGATCTGGCAGTGTATGCAGAGCTCCAAAACAGATTTTGAGGTTGGTAAGTGCTAGAGGCCTTTAACTAGAGACTGCCAGGCTGGAGTCTCCTATTTGCCGAGTGGGTGAGCTCAGCAGTGCTTAACTTACCCAAGTCTATTTCTTCATCTGCGAGGTGGGAACCATAAGGTAAGGGTCATTCTGAGGACTCAGCCAGCTAATCTGCATGAAGTGCTTGGCACAGTCCCCAGGACATAGTAAGCACTCAGTAAATATTAGCTTTTACTGTTAGCCCAAGGTCCATGGTCTTAATGCCTGGGCAAAAAAAAAAAAAAAAAAAGCACATTTCTCCTTGCAGACAGCCGAGTATATTGGCTGACCTCATGATGCAGCTGCTATGGACTTTGCCCTGCCCTGCACTCCCCACCTGTTTTCTTTGCTTCCTTATATTTCTGTACCAATCAGGAGTGACTTTTGGATGCCTTCTTGTGCCCAGTCTTCAGGTGAGAAAAAGAGATATAGCGGTATTGTGGCTGTTAGACTCAGGCTTAGCTCAAATGCCAGTCCTACCATTTTTAATGCGCTCCCTCATGTTTCAGAACTTTAAGTTATTCATCTGTGAAATGGCAGTAGTGAAAGCTGCTTCGCATGCTAATTATGAAGATAACATCTGTAATCCTCCTGGAGTTGTCCAAATGGGTGGCAGGCCTCCCCTCCTGAGGACACTGCACCCGAGGGCATTCCTGGGACCCAGGCTGCTTCAAAGATACCACCCCGCTCAGCTACTGGCAGAAAATAGCCCATCACTTCTCCCTACAACTGCCATCCACGCTCCCCCCTGGCCTTAGCTTATCCTCACCCCCAAATCCTGGCATCAGCTTCCCAGTCTGCTGCCACACATGCACCCAAGGGCTCTGTGGACTCATTGGATAGCATACCACTTTGTTGTCAAACAAAAGCCAGTATATGTCACTGTTGGGACCTTGGGGAGGCAGATCCCATCACTGCCAACTGCCAGACGTGTTCTGTCTCTTTCATCTTCTCTAGGAGTCAGCTAATCCCTGTTCAGGCCTCCACCCAGCAGGCTGCTGCTGGGTCCCTGTGGAAGCCAGAACGGCAAACCCGCAGGATTCCTACAGACCTGGGACCTGCCTTGAGCACATTCTACAGCAAGGGCTGGAGATCATCATGTCTGTCTTTTCTCAGTTGGGACACTGTAGCAGCTGGATGCTCCAGGACTTAGTCCACAGAGAGGGGAGAGGCGTTCCCGTTCGTGAGCTCTTCACTCTGTTCTGGGTGCTGCAGGGGAGGGACTTACTTCACAGCATTACAAGCAAACCTCCTCATGAACATCAGGGGTTGACGAACTTGCCCACAGTCATTCAGCTGGGAGGAAAACAGAATAGGAGTTCAAATAAAGTCTGCATTTTTAGAAAAATGTTATTTATTTGCAAGCAGGAGGGAGGCAGGGGGACACATCTCCCATCTGGTTTACTGCACACATATCTGGGACCTGGAAACTCTATTTGGTCTCCCTGGTAGCTGGCAGGGACCCAACAACTTGAGCCATCATTACTGCCTCCTAGGAATGGCATTAGCAGGAAGCCAGAAATTGGGATCAGGGGTAGGACTCAAACCCAGATCTTCCGATACGGGATGCAGGCAACTTAACTACTGCACCAAATGCCCACCCCACAGCGATTTTGTTTAATCTGGGAATTGTTTACTCCATTCCAGGAGTATTTAACTGATAAAAGTTTAAGCACAGTTTGGGAGGGAGAAAGCAAGTGAGCTTGCAAGGCTGCTGTTGCTATCTTGACCAAGCTGAAAGGAGTAGCCATTAGACAGAAGATCTCAACGACACTCCCATCGGTCTCCCTTTCTGGGTTATGAAAATCACAGCTCCCTGACTAACCTCCCACAGAGGGAGTGGTTGTGATGAGAAATATCTGTGAAGTTTGTTAGATTTTCCCATCTCAGTAACAGTGTGCCTTGGGAAAAATTTTGGATCAATGTTTGCTTACAGGTAGAGTCCAAATTAGAAAAAGTTTTGTTTTGACCTATGCTTTCTTTTTTACTCATTGTTTATGAGACAAGGACAGATGGAGCTTCCAATTCCTTGTCTACTCCCCAGATACCCACAAAGGCCAAAATTCAGTCTGGAGCTGGGAACGTGAGTGGCAGAAACCCCATTACTTGACCATCAGGGCTGCCTCCAGGTTCTGCATTAGCAAGAAGCTGGGGACTCAAAACCAAGTTCAGCATCAACAACCAGTGCAGCCTGGGCTTCTCAGCTGCCAGGCTAAACGCCTTCCCCTGGGTTTTTGTTGTTGTTTCATTTTGTTTTGTTTGTTTGTTTTTAGAAATTCAATCTAGGAAATGTGGCAAGTTCACATAGAATTGTGGATTTCTAAACTCTCTTGAACTGTCCTGAAGCTCTAACAAGCATGGGCTTCTTCTCGGAATAGTCTCTGTTGCCCGGAGTTGCACAGGGGCTGTTCCCTGAGGAAAGGAGGCGGCAAAGTGCTTTCTAGCTTGCTCCTGTCCCCAGTACTCCCTGTTGCCCACGTGACGGCCAATGCCAGTCTTCCTGTAGCTACTCCCTCCTTCTCTGTCCTTTTGTTAGATTAGTGGTAGGAGGAAACTTAGCTTTTCCATCACAACTTCATTCCCTCTTCTTTTTTCTTCTATAGGTGTTCCTTTCCCAAAGAACTTCCTTCAGATCTGCAAGAAGATCCTTTGCCGCCTTTTCCGTGTCTTCGTCCATGTCTACATCCACCACTTCGACCGAGTCATTGTGATGGGTGCAGAGGCCCACGTCAACACCTGCTACAAACACTTCTATTACTTCGTCACAGAGATGAACCTCATAGACCGCAAGGAGCTGGAGCCCTTGGTAAGTGTTCCCAAGCAGCAGAGGCACCAAGGTCACCCCTAGCTCAGCCACATGTTGCAGGACACTGCCAGGCCCGTGGAATGGCCCGCTGTTACGGGGCACTACACAGCTGGATAGGGTTCAACAATGAGATAAAGGTCAGAAGTTGTCATAACGGGTACTGTCGTCACCAAGTGGAATTTCCTACATTTCTCTCTGAGCAGTGGCATAAGACAGAGGTGAAATAATCATTTGGGCCAGAGGGAGTAGCTTTCAATCTTAGCCTCAAAAATTCACTCATCTATTTATTTAATCCCTTAAATATGGATCTCCGATTTCACACATTGTCTCAGGCTGTTAATCAACAATGTTCAAAAATATTCCCTCAGTCAAAAAATAAATATTTGATTCCTACTATGTGTCAACTGTTACGCTTGTGGCCAAGTAAAACTGCCTCTGAATAGCTGTTACTCTACAGGTAGAATAGAGAAATTTATTGTAAGAACTTTGGCTTTCCTACCGGAATCTCTTGACATGCAGCTGTAGTGAGTAATTAGAAATAAGAATGTTTGAGACACAATGTAATGTTATATGGGACAGTGAGGTCAAAGCATTTGGTGGAGTTCCCTAAGATAAAGCGGATATAGCCTCACGTAGCATTGCAAATCACCTTCCCGGGCAACTGTATTGACTCATAGGAAAGTCACCCTAACTGAGGAAATAGTGCAGTTAACAAGTGTACTCTTTGAGTGCAGCCTGTGTTACACCCATGGACTGGTGCCCAGTGGTCAGCTCCCGCCTCACCTGCCTTCCCCGCTGCCTCCTTGCAGTGTGATAAATAAATCTAGCTCTGCTCACTCTGCTCTGGAGGATTTTTTCACCATCCATGGTGTCAGCCTCGGTGGGTCCATTCCTGGGACATGGTTGTTTATGTGAGTGGGGACTACTTTAATTTTGGTGTGTATTTTTTTTTTTGGCCGTTGTCAGTCATTTTACTTCATTTATTCTGATGAGTATATCCAATATTTCATTGTGGTTTTGATTTTTTGATTACCGATTATATTTAGCTACTTTTCTTACTTGTGTATTGTTTTATGATATAGTTCCATAGGCTCTAGGACTTCCCTTCAAACCTCTCTAAATCTCTTCCTTCACTGATTCCCCCCTATAAATTTTTTAAAATATATTTTCATTTTAAATTTTGAATTATGTCGTACAATTTCATGTAGGCTGGGATTTCCCCCCAAACCCTCACCCCCGACAGATTTTTTCCCATTTTACTACAATGGTGTAGTCCTTCATAAGGAATCATAATTCTATCAGTCTCTTGTTTAAGTATACCCTGACATTGTTGTACAGACAATATCAGACAGTCCAACATCCCATTGTCTACACATGTCCAACAGTTTCATTGGATTCTCCACTATATTATTGTAGTAGTACAGTCCTTCACAAACAGTCCTAAGTCCATCATCCTGCTATTTAAGTGTATCTTGACATTGTATGTATGGACAATGATGGAGAGTTCCACATCCTGTTGTCAAGATATATTTGACAGTTTCATTGGGAACCCAATTTTAATTTGAAAGTAGAAATGCATATTGCATTGCATCTTCACATCTGGATGTGATAGTCACTGTTACACAGTTACTACGCATCCCGTTAAATGAAAAGCCATAAAATGAAATTAACAAGTTGAAAAACAACAGGAAGTTGTTTACAAATTTACAACAACAGGAAGTTAAATAACATGCTACTGGAGGACCAATATACTGCTGAAGAAATGAAAAAATCAAAGCCTTCTTGAAGAAATCATTGTTACTTAATGACCTGAATCTGTGAAAAAATTTTAATAAGGAAAAAAAACTTTTCTAAGGAAATGAAACTAAAAACAAAAACTTCAAAACCCATGAGATGTAGCAAAAACAGTATAAGAGAGAATTTATATTTTTCCCTTTGGAATTGATTTATTTCACTGAGCATAATGGTCTCTAGTTGGGACCATTTGGTTGCAAAAGGTAGAATTTCATTCTTTTTAGTGGCTGGTTCCATGGAGTAGATGCACTGTAGTTTCTTTATCCACACCTCTTTTGACGGGCATCAGGTTTCGAACTCCTCTATCATTCACAATAGCTTGTGGAGGATTTGGTAAGTGCTTCTTGAAACATTTGGTAGAATTCTGCAGTGAAGCCTTCTGGTCCAGGGCTTTTTGTGGTTGGGAAGGATTTAATTATTGATTTGATCTCAGTCCTGGTTATAGGTCTACTTAGCTTATTAATTTGGTAGATTGTATGTGTCCAAAAATATGTCCATTTTTTAAGGTCTTCTGATTTGTTGGCATATAGTTGCTTGTAATAGTTCCTAATAATTCTATCGATGGCCAAGGTATCTGTTGTTATATTTCCTTCTTCATCTCTGATTCTATTGGTTCGTATCTTCTCCCTCACTTTTTGATTAGTTGGACTAATGGGGAATCTGTTTTGTTGACTTTCTCAAGGAACCAGCTCTTTGATTCAATGGAGAAAGAATTGAGAAACAAAATGTAGGAGGGCACAGAGCTCCCAATAAGGTTGACCGAAAGCAATTTTCACCACAACACATGTTAATCAAGCTCTCTTAAGTTGAAGACGATTAGGGCATTGGGGGGGGACACTGATTAGACTCACTGTTGACTTCTCAGAGGAAACTACAAGCCATAAGACAATGGAATGTCATATTACAGATTCTAAAAGGAAAAAATTGTCAGCCCAGAGTAACTTCCAGTAAAAATCTCCCTTGTCCTTATATTGTTCTTTTGATCTCTATTTGGTTTATTTTCTCCCTTGTTTTGGTTATTTCTTTTTTCCTGCTAATTTGAGATTGCTTTAATGTTTTTCTTGCTCATTTACTTGGTGCTTTCCTTTTTTTTTTTTTTTTAAGATTTATATATTTATATAGGAAAGTCAGATTTACAGAGAGGAGAGACAGAGAGAAAGGTGTTCCATCTGCTGGTTCACTTCCCAAGTGGCCACAATGGACGGAGCTAGGCCAATCCAAAGCCAGAAGCCAGAAGCTTCTTCCAGGTCTTCTACATGTGTGCAGAAGGCTTTGGACCATCCTCTATCCTTTTCCCAGGCCTCAAAACAGGGAGCTGGAAGGGACATAGAGCAAGCAGGACACAAATCAGCGCCCATATGGGATCCCAGTACATGCAAAGTGAGGACTTTAGCCACTAGGCTACCACACCGGGCCCCTGTAAATGTTCTTTTTAATTGGAATGTTTTTCATTTATTAAACCAGCTTCTGTCTGTGCCATGTGATGTTCCCATAGCTCTTACATTCAGCCTTTTAACAGTGTCCCTTAATGCTTGAATACTTTTTCTTAGCTTTGCTCAGTTCCTCTTCCAGCTTTTTTATTTTTCTCTCATTGTTGAAGGAAATGTCTCCCGACATTCTTTCTTCTGCCTTACTCATTCTATTCTTGAGGCTTTCCACTGAGCTTTTAATTTGCTCCATTGTGTCCTTGATTTCTAATAATTCGGCTTGATTTTGTTTCTGGGTTGCTATTTGCTGTGTAATATGTTCCTTCAATTCCTTAAACTCCTGTATGTGCTTCTCATGGTTGATAAGAAGCTTTACAACAAGGTTTGAAGTTCTTAATCCCCCATTTCCTCGATGTCTTCCTCAGTTAACTCTGAGACTGACAAGGCTTTTGCTCCTTTGCTGGGGAGGCATCAGTAATATTTGTTGTACCTCTGTCCCTTCTTTTGCTCTTGGTCATTGTACCTCTGGTTAGCAGATTCCTCTCCTTAGGCAGGTTTCTAAGCTGTATTGCCTACTGGTCTACAGGTCAGTTTTATTGATAGCATTTGGTACCCAGTTCTTTCTTTGCAGTCACTTGTGCCATTCCCTGCAACAAGTTCTGGTCCCAGGCACTTGTGCCTTAAGCTTACACCACTGTCTCTGTAACCCTAAATTCTGGCTCACCACTCTATCCCTTGTGATCCTGTGCTGTGGCCACATGGTTGCCTGCACAGCCTTTCTCCTACTGCTGATTTGAGCATTACCTGGGACTAAGGCGGTACCAACTGTCTTAAATCACCAGGTCTGGTGGTGCTAGTCTTGCCATAACTTGCTGGCCATTAGATCTGAGGCCACCTAGACCAATTTTGGGTGGAACCCATAGGATGCTAAGTTGTTACTGTTTTTCCTGTGGGACCAGTGTAATGCACTGAGTTGGAAGTGAGTTTGCTCCATGTTTAGCGCTTGCACAGTTCCCTGTTGTTCCTCCAGTCCCACAGCTTTTGCATCAGTACACAAAGTGGCCCCCAACATGACACTGATGGGGTTCTGTGTCTGTTGGCCACCAAGTCTGGGGCCCACTCAGACACATTTTGGGTGGATGCTTTGGGATGCCAAGTCGGCACTGTTTTCCCTGTGGGATGAGTGCAATACACTGAGCCATAAGTGAGCTCACTCCCAGCTTCACTCATGCACAGCTTACTGTTGTCCCTCAGTCCTACAGCCTTTCCCCACTATACAAAATGTTATCTGATGTGGCACTGGTGGGCATCCCGGCTGTGAAATCCACCCTGTTCTCGTACAGCCCACCTGGGGTCTGCCACTTTGTCTCTGCTTGTAGTTGGGTCAAACATATCATCAGTTCTATGCCTGGGTTCTTCTCCTGAGCTACCGGTGAACTCCCCCTTCCCGCCTGGCTGCCGGTTAAGTTCTGGCTGCCTGGGGAACCCCGATCACCACTTGTTGGCCACTGCTGGGGTGTCTGGTCACTGCAACACTGCTCTGTTATCTCTACCACTTACCCAGGTGTGAGTCTCCAAGTGACCCTCTGCTGATGGCCCGTCCTCGCCTAGCTCCTGGAATGTGCCCTCTCTGCTCTACTCTAGCTGATGATTCTCCATCAATTTAAACTTGTCTTTTCCCTATACCACTTACAGCTCAAGTCTGACTATAGTAATGACCAGAATGCTGGGATGGAACCAGACCATCATTCCCTGCCACCCCATATGACTTTATCCTTAAGGCCAGAATTTACAATACAGCTTTTGTATTTGTTTAGGCTCATTGAGGCCAATAGATGAGAACATGGTCTATCATTTTCCCTGCAGGCAGGCTGCCCACCTGCCTCTGTCTCTCTTTTGCCCTTGGTCTTTGCTGTTTTGCTCAGCAGGTTGTTCTCCTTAGGGCAGGTTTCTAAGCTGTGTCACCCACTGGTGTACAGGTCAGTTTTACTGATTGTGTTTCTTTGCCATCACTTTTGCCACTCCCTCCAGCAAATTTCAGTCCCGGGCTCTTGTGCTAGGCTTCCACCAGTCTCCGTAGCCCTAGGATTGTTACTCTCACACACGCTGGGAGAAAGTCGGCAGGAAGTGGAGGGAGTGGGGGAAACATGGGCAGGGAACAGTCAAGCAGGTCACACCAGCTTAAGGTATACTGACTTGAGTGATTGCAGTGGCCTGAGTGTGTCAAGGCTGTCTTCAGCCTGGGGTGCTTAGTGCGAGAGCCTGCAGGAGGAGGTGTTTATCTTGTTAGACTGGTTGTTTTCTCTTGGTTGGTGTGTGAATAGCTGGAGGTCATTAATTTACTAACTCCATGTATTGGCAAGCCCTGGGAGAGGCAGTTTTTCCATGGCTCTAAATGTTAAAAAATCAAAATGCAAAAAAATAAAAGGCATGTGTGATATAGTACCTGTATGTGGAAGAGAATATAGGTGAATTCTGGGTATCACCTTTAATCTTTCTTAACTTGCAGCTTGTGATTGTGCTATGAGAGTATGCAGCAAAAATAAATAAATAATTGCATCCTTCAACAATTCTGAAATAAAGCTAGTATTTTTGGGAACAGTTAAGAATTCTCATATCACTGGCTAAAGAAAAGCTTTTCTTCATTTTCTTTGACAATAGCTTTGTAGAAAGCTCTTGGGGACAGGCACTGAATTGTCTCAAAATGTGATTGGGCAGCCAGTGTCAATAGAAGCTCAGAGGGGCACTGATGGTGGTCGAGATTTGCTGGCTTGTTTTTTCTAGAATTTGTTGTGGATAAACAGCCATGACAAGAAGGCAAAGGTCATGTGAACAATTCAAAAAGTTTAAAAGATTGAAAAGACTTGATAAAGCTAATTTTTCAAAAATTGTCAAATACAAAAGCACCCATGAATCCAGGCCTTGAAAATGGAGAAAGCACAGTGTTCTTGCAGATCTGGTCCTGCTTTAAGGCTGTAGGCAAGCCTCTCAGTGGGCTTGCTTAACTTGAGGAAAATTGCCTTCCCCATCAGCTCGCCTGGAGGAAGAAGTCTCCTAAGCATGTGGACATTGGGCTTCTCTGAGCTAAACGGACAGAAACAGACAGAGCTGAAAGTCGGTTTCTCCTTCATGCACACAGCATAAAGGATAAAGCATTGTCAGATAAAGCTGAGTGTCAGCAAGCGGAAAAAGCCTTTCTTTGCCACCAGAAAGTTCTGTCATCTTCTGTAACTGACAAAGGACTCCTGCACTGTAAACCTGGCAGTGCCAGGAGTTGCCTTGAAGTCTCAGAGTCACAAAGAAGTTCCGAACAAGCAATATTCCAGATAAGAGTTCCTTTGGATTACTGGAAGGGGTGGGGAGGAGTGGGATTAGATTAATAGAAGAGTCCCAACAGAACAGAAAAGGTATTTTTGAAGCTTCTATCTTGTTTGAAATAACATTCTTTCTACATTTATGTTTTGCTAATTGTAATTGCACATAAATTAATTTTTCAAAAGGTTTATTTATTTTTATTTAAAAAGTAGAGAGGCAGAAAGGGGGAAAACAGTGGGAGAGGCAGAAATGTTTCATCCTCTACTTTGCTCTGGAAAAACCTCCATGACTGGAGCTGGACCAGGCTGAAGTCAGGAGCCAAGAGAGTCTTCTGCGTCTCCCACATGGGTGGCAGGGGCCCAAATCCTTGAGCCATCTTTTGCTACTTTCTCAGGTACATTAGCAGGGAGCTAGACAGGAAGTGGAGCAGCTGGAACATGAACCGGCATTCATACAGAATGTCAACATCCCATACAGCAATTTAACCTACTATATCACAATGTTTGGCCCAAGGAAATTAATTTCAATAAAGCATTTGTTTATTTAGTGCTTGCTTATCTCACATTTATATTTGTTCTCCATAAATGAAAACTTAAAAATAATATAATTGAATATTTAGAAAGTTTCTGAGGATAGTAACTCTGCAGTATCAGACTCCAGTCACCTAGTATTTCCTGTGCCCACTGAGAGAGCTGTACTTGTGGCTTGTATAGCTGAAATGAGAGCTTTTGTAGCTCCTTTTGCCTGAATACCCAGCTTCGAACTTTCTATCACAAGGTACATATTAAAGTCAGGTGTAGCATGTGAAGGAACACCTTTTTGATCCACCTATGTCAAGTACCATATATATCCAAAACATGTTGCTCAGGTGTTTTACGCTCGTTTCAAAAAAGAAAAAAAAAGCTCTCAAAAAATGTACAATGTAATCTGAAAGATATCATAAATGTGACTCATCTTTATCCCTGAGGGATGATGCAGAAGTCAGGCATTTGGTTTCACATTCTCGTTGCACATGGTTTAGACTCAAGTGCAGCTAGGGGCCAGAGGGCAGCATGTGTCAAACTAGTTTCCTTTAGGACATCAGCATTCCCAGAGTTCCCACACTTCGAGTGGGACATTCCTGCTGTCATGCTTTGGGAGTGAACCGTGTAGAACACAGAGACCCCATTTTTATTTATCCACCTGTCATGTTCCCATCAGACACTGCTGTCATTGCTTCCCCTCTTTGGTCCCTGGGCCCACCTGCTTGCTTTCGTGTGATGCTGGCTGAGCATCCAGTTCATGTTTGTGTTAAGAGTAGGAACTAACTCCAAGGGAAGGAGCTTTGGTATCATACAGTGCATAATCAAAGCCCAGACTCTCAGGATTCTAACCCTAGCAAGAGACTTGGCTTTGGAAAGCCTCCTTTTCCTCATTCATAGACTGGTGGTAATAATGGAGGAAGTTAAATGACTCGGTCATATGGCAATAGTTCATGGAATCTTGGCTGTTAAATGAGATGACCAAAATTACTGTCATACTGTAAGTAGAAGTACCCCAATTCTCCTTTCTGCTTCCCACAGCCTCTTGCCAACTTAGTGATCTAAGTAGCCTTTTGCGCATGGAGTTACTTATATTGATATCAGACTCTCCCATGAAATTGTCAACTCCTTGAAGGCTGTGATGGTATGTGCTTAGAAGCCCATGGTACTTAGTACATAACAAATGCTTAATGTGTTTTTGAATTGGGAGGATTATTTTGATGTTTCTTATTCCCAGGGATAACACACCAGCCATTCCTGCCTTGATCCCATCTTTGTCTCAGGATGTACCTGCAGGCCTTTGTTTGTCTCTTTCTATGTAAGTCATGCTTCATTCTCTCTGACCAGCAATAGAGATGAAAAGAACAAAAGAGATCAAGTACAGTGAAGGATGACCATAAGCATTAGGCCTACCAAAGATGAAGCTTCAACTCTTGAGTCATTCTCTATTCCGGACTCCAAGTGGATTGCCTAGGAAACATGGCATTGTGTTACATGTTGTGTCCTGCTGCAGCAGGTAGAGTTACCAGCACTCCCAAATTTGGCACTGAAACCCTTGCAAGCTGAGAAAATCCTTGGTCTGGAGGAAACTGGATGATTGATCCTCCTGTGAGGCCTGTAAGTGGGAATGCAGTTAGGAATTCACAAGTTGAGAAGAGGTCACTGTGACTAGCGCTGTGACAACCAGCATGTCTGTCCACCCCCAGGCCTGGCCTTGTGGTTCCCACTGGGACCTGCTGCTCAGCCACAGCCCACAGCCTGGGAGCCCAGAGGAAACTAAACCATTTCCCTTGCTCTCCAAGAAGGAGGGGGAGGCTGGCACACTGACAGTCACAGACGTGACAGTTCAGCCATTTCTCATGTAAATATAACAGCTGAAGATGACTTGAACTCAAACAAGTTCACAGTTGGAGGAAAGGAACCCAAATGATGCTGGTAATTAACAAATAGACCAGGCCCTGATTAAACAAGCTGGCTGCTGTTGGCCCAGGGCTGCCTGAGAGTCAGCTGACAGATTGTAGCTGATCAGAATTATGGGTAGCAAGCACAGTGAGCCAGCCCTGTTTTGTGGGCCTTTCACTAAAACAAAAGCAGATTCAGAGAGGACTGTTAGCAACTCAGTAGCTGTGAATGAAGTGTTGATTAGGGCTGGAGAAGAAAAGAACCTGGTAATATGGGGAGGACTGACAGGAGGGTGCTTGTTCACCCAAATGCACCTGCTGACCACTGAGTACCATTGTTCAGGGCCCCTTCCAAGTCTCTCTCCAGGGCTCTCATTTTATTGTTATACCACGTTGGTTTGAAACCAAGCTTGTGCACACACTTGCACTTCACAATATCATGGAGGTAATATCCTAAAATGTGCCTCCCTGCAGATACATGGAAGTAGAATTATTGAGATTTCACAGTACCAAGCTCTTCAATCTCCATCTCAGATTTTAATGCACCTACCACTCACCTGGTGGTCTTGCTAAAATGCAAGTTCTAATTCTGTTCAGCTGAAAGGATTGGTGCTCCAGATGTTATCAGTCCTGCAGGTTCCAGTACAACCCCCAAAGTGCCAGTTCTCCTGAAGGTTGAGCATGGCTATTTTGAGTACCTACTTTAGGCTCCTCCAAGGACTGGGAGCTAGCTCAGTGGAGTAGGATAAGTAAAGCAAAGGAGGACAATCCAAGGAGCCCTGTTGCCAAGAATGTGCCTCCAAGGGAGCTGTCCTCTGTAGTAATACACAGTGGAAACAGACTTCCTTGCTTGGCCAATTGAGTTTACAAGATAAATCCTTGAGGACCCACAATGTCCAAGTGCAGCTGTCAGGAGAAGCATTTCAGCAAAGAAATGGATTTGACATTGTGCAGCCCACCCGATTTAGCTGCATTTAGCTCAAGGACATTCTTTTCCTTGGTTATCACTCCTCATCAACCTTCAAGAGATGGGGATCCATGGAACTTGCTTTGGGCTACACTGCATATCTTTGTGATGCATCTCTAGAATTTGCAGTGGTTTTCTTCCTGCCTCTTTCATCACTGCTGCATGGTGTGAGGAAGAGAGAAAGTTGGGAGGGAAGTGAAACTCCTGGGAGAGGGCCTTGCAGGAAGCAATCCCACACCTTCTGCTCTGCATTTCAGGTTCCCATCACTGTGGGACACCCATCGTTCGGAGGCTTTAGCACCTGTGCAGCACACAATTTCAGCCATAAGCAATGGTTCCAGCTATTTCTTTTATATATATTAATTACATTTCATTTTGTGACACAGTTTCATAGGCTTTGGGGATCCCCCAACCCCCACATACCCTTCCCCCATGATATATTCCTCCACCTTTTTGCTGTATTACATTTCAAATTCAGTCAAGATTCTTTCATTGCAAGAGTATACCAAGCATAGAGTCCATCATCTTATTGTCCAGGTAAATTCAACAGTTTCTTGGAGAGACCGTCTCTGGTCTGAAGGCATGCTGTCCACTGCACTATGCTGTCCACTGCATAGACATCAGCTTAGACCCAGTCCCAATGCATGCACTCCAAAGTTGGATCACATATATTGTGATTTTCCTTGTGGCTTGATTTGCCTTCAGTCAAGCCATCTAGTTGGGAAATTCCCCATGAAACCTTACCTCGGACTTGACTCTTGCTTGTGCCAGCCAGTGCAGGGTAGATTCGGTCTGTCACCTTCAGCTGCCAATGCACATACTGGTGGATGCAGCTGTCTTGTCAGTTCTACCCTCAGCCCCATTTCTTCTACAAACTGATGAGTGCTGCAGCCTAGGCCAAGCCCAGCACACCACAGGCCCAATCTTCGTGTGTACCAATTGGTGCCTCAGCATAGTCAGGGTGATCCCCCAAAAGCACAACCATGCCTACCCCAACCCAGTTTTGCATTTGCTGCAGCCCAGTCCAGTCCAACCCACTCCCCATCTGGCTCTCATGGACACCCATGGGTGCTACAGCATTAGCTTAGCCCAACCAACCCCTAAACCTGGTCCACACATATACTGATGGATGCTGCTGCTTGATCAGCCTGGTCCACCCTCAGCTCTGGCTCTCTCACTCACCAGCAAAAACTGAAGCCCAGTAGGAGAGTACCCACAGTTCCCATACCAGCCCCACTCCCAGCCCTGGATCCCACACCCACCAGAAGGTATCATGGTATATCATGACTTGACTCACACTCAGTCCTGGTACTTGTAGGTATGGCAGCCTACCCTAAACCCAGACCATTCCATGCCCAGTCCCACCTCTTGCACTCACCAGTGGAAGTAGTGGCCCAGCAAAAGGTCCCCTAATATTTTCTTACCAGGCCTGTTCCCAACCCTGTGCATGGGGACCTGTGTACGCCAGTGGGTGCTGTAGCCTACCCAGATTGGCCAACACCCATTCTGGCTCTCATTTGTGCCAGCAGATGCTAGAGCGTGACCTGCCCATAGTCCTGGCTCTCACACTCACCAGTGGGAGCGGCAACCTAGCAGTGGAGTCCCCAAAGTTTTCCAACCAGGTCCATTCCCAGCCCCAGATTGTTCATATACTAGCAGGTACTACAACCCAGCCTAGCATGGCCCACCTGTAGTGTCAGCTCTCACTGGCAGACATTGCAGCCCAGCTTAGCCAGTTATGGCCCACACCCTGTCCTAGTTTTCAAACATGCCAGTGGGTGCTATGGCCTGGCTTTGCTCACCCCAAGCCTTGGTTCTCACATGTTGGCAGGTGCCTTGGCATGGTCTCGTGGCAGTACTGACCTTTGCATATGCCGACAAGTGCCACAACCTGGCCTAGCCTGGCCTCCTCCCAGCCCTGGCTCCTTCGAGTGTCACATGAGTTCCAGGGTCCAGCCTGGTTCAGCCCATCACCACTCCCAACTCTCTGCATAAACTGGCAGGTGCTGCAGACCCACAGAGGCAAGCCTACAAGTCTCCTATAGAATCTTGCCTGGATCTAGTTCCTTCATGTCTGGTAGGTGGTGCAGCCCAACCTGATATGGCCTACCTACTGCTTCAACACTCATGGGTGGATAATGTGACCTGGCCCGTTCAGGCATGTTCCTAACCCCCAGCTTTTATGTGCACGCATGTGTGGTGTGTGATGCTATTTAGTCCATCCCAAGTCTCCTATGTGGATAGGTATACCTTCTCCTGACCCAGACATGCCCTCCAGTTTCCCTTTTCTAAATGACCTGGTCTCAGCAACCTTGCCTGCCTACAAATACAGAGACCCAGTCTGTGGAAGACCCCAGAAGTCATTCTTCCCCTGTGAAATATGCCCTCAGCTCCTAACACTCCAGTATGTGCCCAGAACCTCTTCCCCAGGCAGTCTGCAGCCCTTCAGCCTGGATGCTGAAGTGATATGCCCTGAGCATGCATTCCCCACCTTTACCACATATCTTACCACATTTCTTTTTTTTTTTTTAAAAAAAAGATTCTTTTATTTTTATTGCAAAGTCATATATATACAGAGAGGAGGAAAGACAGAGAGGAAGATCTTTCATCCAATGATTCTCTCCCCAAGTAGCCGTAATGGCCAGTGCCGCGCCTATCTGAAGCCAGGAGCCTGGCACTTCCTCTGAGTTTCCCACGAGGGTGCAGGGTCCAAGGCTTTCAGCCATCCTTGACTATTTTCCCAGGCCACAATCAGGAAGCTGTATGGGAAGCGTGGCTGCTGGGATTAGAACAGGCACCCACATGGGATCCCAGCACATTCAGGGTGAAGACTTTAGCCACTAGGCCGCAGTCTTGGGCCCTTCCACGTATCTTAAAAGACAAAAACAATGGATAACTGTGCTCTCACACTGGTATAGTTGACACATATTTGACATTAACCAGGCCCAGAATGCCATCATCTGTTGGCTGCTTTTCTCCCCAAAATATAATACTTTCCTAGGTACAAGACATCTTAAGCAATTGTTTCCAGCTGGGATTCTTTGTGTGTATGAAGCAATTTGAGGGCCAAAGATGTGAAAAGTCTTGTCTCATAAAGGCCAAACCACGGGTCCATCTAAGCCCTAACATGTGCTGACCTGTGCTGTCCCTGAGAAGTGGCCAGGCCTTGCTCACATATCCTTGCAGAATGTCTGGATGAGGGCAGTGGCCAGGGCTGGGCTTTGGTGGGCAGGTCAGGACTATGGAAGGGAGCAGAGCCACTCACATGAACCAGAGCTGGGTCCCAGAAGAGCTGTCAGGGAGCAGCCATTGTGGGGCCTTTGAAAGGATCTTTTCTTTTGAAGCATCAACTGTGCAAAGGCCTCCAGGCTGCTGCTCGTCAGGCAGCGCCCTTGACTCTCCGCCAAATGGCCTGGGCATGGACACAGCCCTTGTAGAAGGAGCTTCAGCTGCGCGGTCTGGCAATTTAGCCTTTGCGACGACAATCATGTTGCCCTGCTAGTTGTCTGACCTTGGTCTCAGTTTCCCCATTTGTAGAAGAGATTACCTCTGGAGTCCCCCAGCTTGATTTTCTAAGATTGTCATCTTTGACGTGTGTCTCCAGCCTTGTTGCTCTCCATCAAGATGACCTTCACTCTTGATTTGTTGGACCTTCACAGGTTAAAGCCGGCAGAGGAGTGTACCTGTCTCAAGGAGTAGCTGGGGTTTACATTAATGGGCCTTTGCACAGTTCAAATGGTGTGTGTGTGTGCGCGTGCTCGCGCACAGAAAGATCAGCTTTTGGTAGTTGCTCAGAGCAACCCAAATGCAAAGAGATGAGCTGGAGAGCTGCCAGAGATCATTTGAGGAGCTTTGGCAGATGTACACGAAAGTGTCAATTTGAAAAATAGCAAAGAAATGTGTCATTATTTTCAATGAATTGCATTGAGCTTGGTAACAGGGAATGTGGCAGATCAGCCCCCTGTCTTTGCCAGGCCTATTTATTCATTCTTTGTTGTGTCCAGGGAGATTTTGCTTCTAGTCTGTGGGATGGTAAATGGTTAGTTTCTTTTCCTAACAATAGAGGGGACAATTCCTAGAGTATTTTATATTTTTAAGATTTGTTCATTTATTTATTTGAAAAGCAGAATGACAGAGGGATAAAAGGAAGACAGTGATCAAGATCTTCCATCCACCGATTCACTCTTTAAATGGCTGCATGCACTGGCCAGGGCTGTGACAGGACAGGCCAAAGCCATGAGTGGACCTTCACCTTGGTCTGCCATATGAGCCACAGGGGCCCAAGTACTTAGGCTGTCATCTGCTGCTTTCCCAGTCATGTTAGGAAGCAGCTAGATTGGAAGCAGAGCAGCCAGGGCCTCAAACCAGGGCTACAGTTAAAGATGTCAGTGTTATAATTTGCGACTTAACCCATTACAGTGTAATGCCAATCTCTGCTTTTGCTTTTCTGGTATATTTTGAGTTTTCTGTTTTAAATTGGGGAATTGGTGAAATGTGGTCTGATCTGTCTTAGGGCCTAAAATACAAATCATAGTTGAAATTGATGCAGATAAAACCAGGATTTCAACCCAGTCAGTCTGATTCCAAGTCCAGAGTGATTCAAACGCTAGAACACAGGGTGGAGTGGAAGTACAGTATCTCAAAGACATCATTTCAAAGATTGAAGCTTCACAGGACGTTGGCCTGCGTGTCCAACCCTAAGGACTCCAAGTCAGCTCTGTCCTCTCTCTGGCCATTCCTTCTGCTTCCTTGTGTAAGGGCTAGATGTGACAGAGATGTCGCAAGACACAGCGGTAACTCTGCAGAATTCTTTGTACTTGTCATTGGAAGGTTGATCAGCAACTTTTTGCACAAAACAAGGAAGCTTTTCCTGAGTGGGAGGCATTTCCTCCTGGAATGGCAAGCTGAATGGGTTTGTAAGCATTGAGGTAGGATCATTGTGAGGTGTACACAGCTTTCATTTTGAATTTCTCTACCCCTACAGTATTTACTGGAGCATCTCCTCAATTATTCCTGCCAAAACCTACTGGTTACAATTGATATCAAAAGTATTAAGTAAAAGAGGGTTTCTTGATCAAATAGCTCTAGAAACAGTGAGTTAGTGAAACTACTCAGGTTCTTTAGGACCATAATATGCATTCCAACTTCCCAGGTGGGCCACTTGATAAGTGAGTCTTTTTCTACAAGGTGTTGTGTGAGCGTAAGGTGCTGTGAGATCTCCCTGGGGCTGTATTGGCTGCAGAGTTTGTGGTCTCATTTCTGTATTATAAGTTAGTCCTCTTGTGCCTAATAAGTGCTTGAAATCCTGCTGTAACTCAAACACTGAACTGAACACAGAGGTAGCAATCAAATAAGATACATCTCCATTTTATTTCACTTATTTGGAAGGAAGAGCAACAGAGACAGAAATAGGAACAGAGACATACCCACTGATTTTCTCCCCAAGAGCCAGCAACAGCAAGGGCTAGTACGGGCCAAAACCAGGAGTCTGGAATTCTGTCTGGGTCTCCCATGTGGGGTGCAGGAACCCAAGGATTTGGGCCATCGTCTGCTGTCTCCTCAAGTAGCATTAGCAAGAAGCTAGATTGAAAACATGGTGTAGCCCAGGATCTGAATAACACACTGCAAAATGGAACACCAGCATCCCAATTGGCAGCTTAACCCCAAACACAACACCAGCCACCTCATGCTTTCAAAGAATGATACCATTACTTAGTGTTGTGCAATTCAATCCAATAGCTGTAGACACTTGTGTCTTATTAAATTTAAACTAACAAAAATAAAAGTGCCCCCAAACCACATGTCTGGTAAGTGGAGATTGAAGACACTGAACATTTTCTATCACACATCTCTGAGTCAGAGGGCCTCTGTTTGAGTCACTGCCTAGGGGCTGTGCCGTGATGTAATGGGGTAAGCTTCTTCAACCTCCTGTGCCAGTGTCCCATATGAATGCCAGTTCATGCTCCAGTTACTCCACTTCTGATTCAGCTCTTCTGCTTATGATCTGGGAAGACAGTAGAGGATGACCTAGATTCTTGGGATTCTGATCTCATGTGGGAGACCGGAGAAAGTTCCTGGCTCTTAGCTTCAGATAGACCTAAGTTCAGCTATTGTGAACATTTTGGGAGTGAACCAGTGAATGGAAGATCGATCTTGCTCGCTCGCGCTCTCTCTCTCTCTCTCTCTCTCCCTCCCTCCCTCCCCTTCTTCTGTAACTCTGCCTTTCAAATAAAAAGTTAAATATTAAAAAAGATATTGCCTATAATGTTAACAGGCTCTCCTGCCACCAGGAGTTGCCCCAGGGGCCAAAATGATCTTCATGCTTCATCAAGGAGGCCTTTCTGTTTAGTTCGTTAAGCCCCTGGTATGATTGGCTTCCCCTTCATAAGCCATCCACTTTATAGATGAAGAATGGATAAAACTCAAAGCCAGCTTCTCAGGGTCTCTCACTGGGTCCCATTAGAACCTCCATCTCAAGCCACTGCTGAATTATCTCAGCAGGACTGCTGGCTTCTGGGGCACCAAGTCGTAACTGCATTTTTTTTCCTTTGGACTGTGCTCAGCAGTGTTGGAAATGGCTACAGGATGTCAGTCACAGCAGAGATTAATTCAGCATCGTGAACATTTCTATGAAAATGTGAATAATCAGTAGGCCTTGATGCCTATATAGGAGCCTGCCAACTTTGGGCTGCTATGTGTGGTCTAGACTAGTTCAGTTTTCCTAACGAGATAAGAGTAAGTTCTTTGGCTCCACAAACTGTCAAATGCATTTTAATCTGAATTTTGGATGGTGGAAGGTTTTACTTATTGGCATGTATAATGCATCTTCTCTCACCACTCACTTACCCAGCAACATTGAAAGAATAGAGATAAGATTACAGCAGTGTCTAACTCAGGACATGGTCATTTGTGTTGTCTGAGGACCTGTTCCCGTGAGGGAACTGCATACGTAAAGCTAGACATGCAAGCTTCTAACAAAGGGGGTTAGGCTTTAATGGGGAATTGGAACATAGCACTGGTCAGTTATTAGTTTCATGGTGTCCGTGCTGATAGATTCGTAACATGTTTTAAGTCTTGATGTAATTTGGTCCTATAAATAAATAAATGCAAGCAGGTGATCCCGGGTAAAGAAGGAGATGCACCAACTCCTAGAATCCTTACATGGAACTTTTCCTCTTAGCTTCCTGGTTCTCTTAAGCCCTGCTCCTTTCTGCTGGACTTGGCTTCACTGTCCCTTCCTCAGAGAAGACACCCTCACTCCATGTGTGGCAGCTCCCTGCTGGTTACCCCAGGAGGCCCTGGTCCCAGGCAGGGAACCAACACTGAAGCCTCTGTGTTCGCAGACCTGTGTCGGAAGTGAGGAAGCAGCTCTTCCCCATTTCCGGTTTACCACAAGTCACTTGCTCACTCTTACAGAAAAAAAGATTTAGCCTCTTTAAAAAAAAGAATTCTCTATTTACTGCTTGAAAGGCAGAATTTTAGAGACAGAGAAACCTTCCATCAGCTGGGTCACCCTCCAAATGGATGCAAAGATTGAGGCTGGGGCAAGGCCATTAGTTTCTTTTAGGTATCTCATGTGAGTGTAGGGGCTCAAGAACTTAAGTCATCTTCCACTGCTTTCCTAGGGCATTTGCAAGGAGCTGGATCAAAAGTAGAGCAGCTAGAACTTGGATGATTGTCCATATACAATGTGGTTTTGCAGGTAGCAGCTTAACTCACTATGCCTCCACATGCTCTAGGCACTGTCTTTTGAAAAGAATAATGTCACAGAATTTTGAACATTTGACTAACCTGCTGCAAAGGACCAAGTGTTTTTACATTGGTGAACTGCATTTCTCTGTATTCTCCCACTTCCTTCATTCTAGAGCTTAGGTGTGTCACTCCTTAAGGTGCTCATTTCTCCAGAAATCCTCTGCCTTGGTGGAAACCCCTGGTACTTCCTTTTCGTGCTGTGACCTCTTCCTCCTTCCCTTCTCCGGAAGAGCCATTATGCCTCTTGTCTCTGCTTCCTTGCTGCCCTCTGGGCTCTCAGTACACTCACGCTGTCCCTCTAGAAACCTGCTCTTTCTACAGGAGCATCCTACAGCCCTGTGTGCTTCCTCCTGGCACTGAGAACAACTACTGGAAAGCATGGCTGGCCATTCACACTAGGAGTAGGTCTTTAGCACACTATGCAGGGGGGCAGCGTGTGCTGCAGTAGCTGAGACACTTCTTTGGATGTCCCCAACCCTTGTCACAGTGCCTGGGTTCCTGCTCACACACACCCTGGGAGGCATTGCATCATGGGTCAAGGACCTGGGTGCCTGCCATCTACACAGAGGACCTGGGTGGAGTGCTGGGCTCCTGGCTTTGTTCTGGCCCAGCCTCAGCTGTTGCAAGCTTTTGGGGAGTAGGGCAACAGATGGCAGATTTCTGTCTCTGCGTGTACGTGTGCGCATACGTGTGCAGGCGTGACTCAAATAACAAAAGCATTATACAGAGCAAAGGAAATCAGATGCAAGCACATATAATTAAATGCCATGGATTTACAATGCCAGGACGGTGTACACTAATGAAATGTCAGTGCATCAGTTGGCTGGAGCCAAGGGTAGAGTGATGGCATTGATTGCAACGGAGTTAAAAATTATGAGCAATGATAGGAACCTCCTACGTCTTGTGATGGTGGTTACCTGAGGGCAGGTATCTGCTAAGACTGCACGTTTCTATAGAATCATGTTATCAAAGAAAACTCACACCTCAATAAGAATTTTTATTTTGCAAACATGCCTAGAAAATGCATCCAAGGTATTTTAAAAACAACTCCAATGTTCAAACCGTGTTTTGACAAGTCTTCACTGCAAGCCCTTGTCTGCTTGTGCAATTAACAGGCAAACTGCAAAGAAAAGCAGCAACTGCTCTCCAGGGGCCGATTAGAATATGTGCATTTTTAGTCAGCTATACTAACAAGCATAATGCATGTCACAGAGAAAGACGCAAGGAGCCCACACTGCCCCAGAAGTGCCCCCTGTCACTCAGTCTCAGTCTCTTCTGTCTACATTTATTTAGAGCTGACGTAAGTAGCCATAAATGGCAGGGCTTCTCCATAGCAGCTGGATGGAAAGGCCTATTTGGCATTCTTCAGCGGTGCATAATCTACTCTGTGGGCTGAGCAGTCGCTGGTTGTATCTCTGCCTCTGCCCATCCCTGCTGGATGCTGTAAATGACAAGTTTATCTCCCATGCAAGCTAGGTCAGACGCAGTGGCAGGTGTTTGCAGGTGGGGCTGTCCTTCCCCTCTGGCAGTAAGTTGTTTGGGATGTAAACCCTTCTGCAGCACATTGCCTGGGGGCGTTATGGAAACTGCACCTGTTCTTGGGCCTCGTGCTTGTTTTATTAAATCACAGTCTCCAAGTGCAAACCCTGGGCAAAGCAACACACTCTGCAGGATGAGCCTCTTGATGGAGTATGTTGCTTCTCAAGCCTTTTCCTGCACAAGAGCTTTGGGGAGTGTGTGAGGACATAGATACATGGGCTGGACCACTAGAAGCTCTGATCCACTGGGTCCTTAGTGAGGTTCATGAGTCTGCTTTTTAAATAGGCTACCAAGGAATTCTGATGCCGGTGGCCCAGGGTTCACTCCTTGAAACCAAATACTGGCTAGTCCCAAACGTCTGGGAAGGATTGGAAGGTCAGTAAGATGTTTGGCCCTGCCCGTGCCCTCTCACTTCCATGTTTTGGATGGCATCTAGGCCTTCTTTTGTTTCTGTAAACTCAGGCTCTTACTTGTCCCCCCCCCCCCCCCGCCCATGCCTTCCTGTAGAATCCACCCTTCACCCAGCATGCTGTTTAGCCCATAATAGGGTTTTTATCATTCCACTCTCCCTGTCAGTGATGCTAACCACCTTCCAGAAACCCACCTATCAGCCCAGCACTTCCCCATGTTGTTGCCTCCACCACCCAAAACTGGGTACTACGAGGGCACTGTACTCCAAGTGCATGGCCAAGTGCTAAGGTTACCTGGAAAGGCCAGGCATAGTGCTTGCCATGAGCCGCCTTCTTTGTGGTGATATTGCAGTGATCTTAATTTTCCCACTGGAAAACGAGAGGACATAGCCAAGCTCAGGGGTGTGAGTACACAGATCTGTGACCACACCATATAGAGAAAGAGTCCAGCTCTGAGACTCACCTCCTCTTCAACCAGGACTGCCACATTTCTCTCACTCAAAGCTTCTGTGTATGGTTATATTAGAAGAAATGGATTCTCCAATAAATTCTGGTAGATTTAGATTCTCTACAATCCTGACTCAGAGTGACATAGACTCCTCTGCTTTACTATTGATTTCTAACAGTATAATTATCTTAAAATAAATTTATTTTAGGAATTTATGTCTATGTCTTATTAAAACATCTTAGCATGAAACAGCTTTAAACTGCCGTCAATAATTCCATGTTTCCCCATTGTTCGTATCTAGCCTCTGAGGATATGCTAACAGCGAAAATTCTTGAGTCAAGCTATGAGCCAGATGCTATAGGAAATGTGTTTGATCTGCACTCCATCCTATAAAATGAATACTATTTTGTCTGCATCTTTGAGAGCAAGAGAATGGGCTAGGAGGTGAAGGAACCTGTCCTGTGTCACACAGTTCTGTGGATCCAGGGCTTCTCTCCAGAACCCAGATGTAGCCTGTCTTGATCTGTTACAGTGGCTATATCAAGATACCTTAGACTCGGTCCCTTAGAAACAAAGGTTGTAGTTGCTGTTGTTCTGGAGGCTGCCACATTCAAGATCAAGACCCCTGCGTATTGGAGATGCGTTGAGGCTTTGCTTTCTGCTTCAAGGATGGTGATGCCTGCTGCAGCCTCACATGGCAGGAGGGCAACTCCCTGGGTTCTCTTGCATCAGGGCACTAACCCCACTCCTGAGGTCTGCCTGTGTGACTTAATCACCCCAAAGGCTCTCCGACCTGATTTGGTCACACTTGGTTCCTCCACATGAATTGTGGGGAATGCCAATGTTCAGACCCTAGCATGGCATCTATGAAGGATTTTCAGTGGAGGTGGGTTTTTGCTTAGTAAAAGTCTGCAGAATGAGTTCTGATGGTCTGCAGCAGCTAGATGATTTCCTGGGGTTGCAGGCTCCAAGAGCCCCCCATTTCCATCTCTTTCTGAACAGTGAGTCTATGAGGACCACTGTCAGGTGTCTTCCTTCAGCTCTCTATGCCCACGCATTGCATGTTGTCGAGTGACTCAGATGAGATAAAGAGCTGGTGCTGATTTCAGAACAACTCCAGAGAAAAGCCTCCTGCCCTTAAGAAGTTTGATGTCTGTAAATCAGAAGATTGAAGAGCCAGGCAGATAATACATCTGAGTTAGCTGCCACCCAGTGAGAAATTGGAACCCACCAGGGCAGCTACTGTAGCATTCAAGCTAACAGATTTGGTGTAGGATAAAGGCCTGATATTTCTACATCAAGAGAAGTCTAAAGGCAAACATTTTAGGTGAACGTTCCAGAATTTGAAATCATGGCAGCTAATTACAACATTTTTTGTATTGTGCTGTATCATATATTTAAAGCTACAGGCCTGATACCTTGCAAGCATGCAGCTCAATTAGGGGCCATATCTTTGTACTCATGCTTTGGCAAGAGAGCTTGTGGCCCATTATACTTTGTGGTCCATACTTTGAAGGTCATTCTTAGAGTTCTCCCATACTGTGAAATCCCAAACATCTTAGCACATGAGCTTGTGTGTGTGTGTGTGTGTGTGTATGAGTTAGTGGTTGAGGTTCATGGGTGGGAGCCAGAAGTACAGTGTCTAGATGAAGCGGACATGACAGTGGCTATTTGATGGAGTAGATGTCAGGTTCACACCATGCTGCTGCATACTGCATCACCACTGCTGGTCTGCAACATAGACAGAGAACACAACTGCTCCTTTGTCCCTGGCTTCCCTTGACACCAACAGTGTCATCACTACTTGGCACTCAGAGCGTTGACCCCATCGCCACCAGGCCTGGACCATGAACAGCTGTTGTTACTGTGAATGCTTACTCCAACACTTGGGCCTTGCGAACCCACCCTCCTCCACCTCTGTTTCTGTGGAACTAGAAAGGACCTGGGGACTCGGCGTGGTTGAAGAGATTGTAGTGTATTATTCTGTGAAGAACGGTGGCACCTTGACAGGAGCCGATGCGATGTTAGACCACATCCACATCCCGCTGTGATTTTTCAGGCTAATGATTGATGATTGGCATTCCTGCCCATAGCTGATTTCCATTTGTAAGACAGGGTTTCTGTTGTGGGACTCTGTTTCTTTGGAACTCCTTCCCTGGTAGTTACAGCAGCCTTTGTTCTCATGCCTCAGAGCCATCTAGAGAGGTACTGTGTGGGTGTGGTTTCTGCCTTCAGTGTCACTGGTGTCAGTGTTAGAACAAATGGTAAAGAGAGTCTTGGGGACATTTTGTTTCAGTTTCTAATGTTGCTGTAAGGGTACTTAGCAATTTGCATCAATAGAAAGAAATTATTCTAAATGGGAGAATCCTTGCAGACATTTTCATCCCCAAACAGCAATTAACAGGGAATGAATTAGTGTTTGGAATGCATGGGTGTTTCTCTTTCTTGCTTGCTTTTTTCTTTCTTTCTCTCTCTCTCTCATTTTTAAACGATCTACTTATTTCATTTAAAATTCAAGGAGTTAGAGACAGGGAGAGACTGAGACACAAATTGTCCATCTGCTGCTTTAGTCCGAATGGCAGCCACAGTTGGGACTGGTCCAGACTAAAGCCGCAAGTTGACATCTCTGGGTCTCTCATGGCATGGATGGGAGGGCCGTCTTTTGATGCTTTCCCAGACATATTAACAAGAGCTGAAACTGTGTTTCATGTGGGACGACAATATCACAGCCACTGGCTTAGCTTGCTATACTGTCATGCCAGCCCACGAGTGTTTTAAGAAGATGTGCACCTGCACAAGCACACCATAAACATACGCAAATACTCACTTTTTCCTTAACAAAACGTCAGGTCTCATAAAACTTCTCTGATAATTTTTTCACAGTTTGCTGATGGAACTATATTTAAAAAAAAAATAAAACTTCTTCCTTGAAACTTTTGAAATGGGTGCTTTTCTAAAAAATGATTAGCTATGGTTTTTTTCTTTTAAATAATGTTTTCAATTATATAAACATATGACAGAATCTACCATTGTAACTCTCTCGACGCATTCAGTCCAATGGCATTGAGCACACCCCCGTTGTTGTGCAGCCATCACCATGGTCTCTAGACTTTTCTCATCTTCATACTGAAGAATTTCGTTTTCTGTTGTTTCTTTCCACAAGTGAGACAGTTTTGTGGGTCTGCACTTGAGGCCAGAAAAGAGGATCAAAAATATGTGAAGAAGGAGAACATCGGCTTTTGTTTCTCTTGAGCTGAGGCAGTGCTGCTACCAAGCTTTGATGCCTTCCGCTGGAAACAAAGCACAAGTGACAACACCTTAGAATGCCCTCTATTGGTAAAAGGTTAAAAAAATCTACAATCACAGTTCGTAATAAAATATCAAAGGAAAAAATGAGAAAGGATCCCTGACAAGTAAAAATTGTTTTTGCCTTATAAGACACATTCCCTTGTTGTAAATTTCATATTGTTTTCACGGTTCATGAGTCAAGAGTGAAGAAAGAGGAGGGCATGCCTCCTCCTGCGGAAGCTCAAGTCTAAGGAACAGCAGAGATGAGAACTCCTTCGTAGGGTGTGCTTTCTTACCAGTGTTCTTCCAAGAGAGGAGAAATACTGTTTGTTGCCAGGTCAGTTTTGGAAGGCGGCCTGGTGACACATTTATAACCATATGGACCTAAAAACCACAGAGTCACATTGGCCATGGATTTGGCTTGGTGCAGAGCCATCCAAGTCTTGAAACGGAAGGTTCTGGCAGACCATATGGTCTCCTTCACAACTCTTCACCGTGTAAGATTTGGAAGCAGACAGAGACAACAGATAAATAACAGGTGAGGCTCTAATAAAGGTGGTGAAGCTGTATTACGGGGATTCACATTTGTATTTCATACACTATTCATGGGTTATGAAATATTATTCTTTAATTGTTTCAACTATTATTAAAAAAACTTTGCTTAGCTTAGGAGTACAGAAGAACAGGTGTAGAGTACAGGTTTCTTTCCCCAATGTGGAGGGAAAACAGCATTCCAAGGCTTGTTGACCAAGTTGTGGCGGCAGGCCTTGCTTCACATGCACGTTCGGCCAAGTGTTAGCTACATAGCTGTGGGTGTCACTGTCACCTCATGTCACAGGGGAAGCAGAATGGCCTCCCTACACAGAGTCAGTGACAGAGGAGTGAGAAAACAGACTGCTGATGGGTCCAAGGCTCCGAAGGGGGTCACATGCTCTGTAGGAACTTGAGAACACATCTCAGTTGGGAATAGCCAAATTTCTAACAATAGATCCTACTTTATGGAAACAAGGATATGTTTTTGTTCCATTTCTGTTTATTCCACCCAAATAATACTTCGTTTCCACCAAAACAGTGAGCCTGCTAAGACGCTGCAAGGTCTCTAAGTTACAAGCTCACTAAAGAAGAAATCCCAATAGTGACTGTTAACTGATGTCAAACTGTGTGCTGCACTGCATTCAGCCAAGCTGAGCAGCTTCTGTGGAGTCTTTGTTTTCTCAGGGGAGATCAAATTCTTCCTCCAAGGACTCATACCCTGAAAGGTCAGAAGACCTCCCCCACAAATGACAAATCCTGTTTCTTCAGGGTCATTAAGAGGTGGGTCCATTGAGCTGCCCTCAAAAGAATTAAAACTCTGCTGTCTCCAGCATCCCTTATACAGTGTTACTCGGCACCTCGCTCGCTGATCTTGTCCTTTACTCTCAATGAATAGGCCGCAAACATGGGGCAAACAGGAGGATTCTGACCCTGTCCGGCCTTCAGGGATCTGAGCAGCCCCACAGATGGCCACTGGACCATGTAGTAGTTGGTTTCACCCTGCAGAGCAGGTGCCTTTGGTCATTCCTCACTCATCTTGAATCAAGGGATGCAAGCAACATTTGCCAGAAAGTGGTCCAACCGTGCTGACCAGTGCCAGTCATGAGAGGGAGGCAGCCAGAATCCTGACATTTGTGGAGCCAGCTAAGGAGGTCATGGCAAGCAGAGGTGGGAGAGATGAGAGAGCAGCAGCTGAAAGGAAGGCCAGTTTTTGAAGCACATTAGGTACCAGCTAGCATCACTTTGTGCTGAAGCTGGTTTGGCTCCACTGCCTTGTCCCAGTCAGGAGATTGGCAGTGCAGCAGTGAGCTGGATGGGGTGGAAAGGACACAGTCAGTGGTTCCACACAGCCAGAGAGGATGCTGAAGGGCAGGGAATCGCACACCAGAGAGCCCAGGGAGCTCAGGGAGAAGGATCTTTAGAACAGAGAAATGTTGGATGGTTCTGATTTGTCCTCCTACTCTCACAACACCCTCCTTCTACTGTGCTTAGGTGGGAGGTCCTCAAAAATGCACAGCTCTGTCTTTTCAAAACAGTATGTTGACCACAAACAATTTTCATACTTGTAGGATTTGCTTCCCTTGCCAGTAGGAGTAAATCTTGTCTGTGTGATGAGGGTGTGCATGTGTTTCTCTGTGCGTGTGTCCAGATGCATGCAGGAACTTGCACATGTGTGCACACCTTCGCACACACATGTGTCATTGTAGAAATGTCCTTTGTGTTGAACATATGGGCTGCTGCTTAGCAAGAGAATGAATCAAACCAGTACTGTTCTCCCCAGTTTAGGGAGATCTGGCCTGTTGGGTTTCCATTTTTTCTTCATTTTGGCTTATTTGCCACTCATATCCTGGAAAGAAAAGATAATGAGCATTCTTAATTCCTATGCGTTGGCTGGATCTTGTGCACACAGAGAGTTGGAAGAATTGTTTTAAAATGGTGCAGCCTGGATGCTCTGCTTGTCTTATGAGAATTCAGACTTGGGGATGCTAGCAGGAAACACAGCCATTCTGGGTAGAGATGTCCCGTACAGGGGTCAGCCCACCACATCCCTGATACTGCTCTTGCCTCCTCTTCCCATGGCTGGTGCTGGTCACTTTGTGTGGTCACTAACTCAAAGAGACTCAGCTGAAAGTGCCATGAAGGAAGATGTGTTGGCCCGATGCCCAGGGAGATAGCGTACTGACTGGGAGGACAGATTTTAAAATTTCAAGCTTGACTACCCTAACGACTAGTGCCGTAACCATGGCCTGGGTTCTTATCCACAGTCCCTTTTTTCTCCCAGGAGGATATCACTTACCTAGTAAGATTGTTCTAAGGACTGAATGGAATCATGAATGTGAGGCAGAAAGCACAGTGCCAGGCATGTAGAAGAAAACCAGGAAATGATAGGCACTTTGTTAGGAACACAAGACACTTTTGTTGAGGAACTGTGGCTGCTTTGTCACTGACCCATCTCACTCATTCTTATATCCATTGATTCATTCCCCAAATGGCCACAACAATCAGAACTGAGCTGATCAGAAGCCAGGAGCTAGGAGCTTCTTCCAGGTCTTCCATGTGGGTGCAGAGAACCAAGAATCTGGGCCATCCTCTGCTGCTTCCCCAGGCATTAGGCAGAGAGCTGGATGGTAAATGGAGCAGCCAGGAGTAGAACCAGCACCCATTTGGATGCCAGAGCATAAAGATGGCCCTCACCGGGCTATTTAAGCATATGAAGTTTTGTTCCTGAAATAATTGAGGTTGCCTGCTGTCATCTTCCCACGAGGATTCTTTCTCCCTGTTCCCAGTAAGTAGACACAGTAACACAGCACAGAGCAGCTTTTTAAGCAAGGTTTAGGCCTCCTGCTGGATCCTTGCCAAGGAATGCGCTCTTTCTTTGGTAGCCACATTGCCCTCCTATGAACAGACCCTTCCAGGCAGAAAGCCCCACCTGCGTGACCATGGCCAACCGACTGCATGCACCTTGGCTGCCAAAGTCCAGCAGGAGGGCGTGACATGAAAATCATCCCTGGCAGGCCCTGACCCCTGGCACTGCCAGCACAGGGTCATGCAAAGCAGCTGGGAATGGCCCAGAGAAACAGCCTGGGGGACCCAGCTCACACCTTCCTCTGTGCATAGCACAGAGGGCTCTTTAGAAAGTCTCCACAGGCCCCCAGATGTATGGTTACCCTACGGGAGATGAGGTGGGAAGGACTGTTAGGCTAGGCTTGTCAAGGCATTTGGAAAAAAGCCGATGTTATTTCCTGCGATGCATACAGCTCTTCGGGTTCTAGAAAGTGAGCAGGGAAACGCTCACTGCAGGCAGTGGGCTTCAGTCTGGCCTGGACAGCTGTGGGCTTTCCCAGCCCAGCCGCCACCCCTAGGCCTGAGGTCGGCAGGAGCTGTCGCACTGTTGGTGTCTTCAGCTGGCCCAGCTTTCCCACAGGGAGCTGGCTGGAGAGTTGTTTGGGATGTTTTGGATTTGCTTGTTTGCTTCTCTTTTTTCCCATTCTCTTTTTTTTCTGGGGATTTCCCTGCAATGAGCAGCCTGAAGTTTGCCCTGAATCTCCCTGGCTCAGAAACCGTCCCCTTCAAAGAAGGGTGGTCCCCTGGGGAATGAAAGCCAGCTGCCAGGCTACAATCCTCTCTCTTCCAACTCCTCCTGAGAGTCCTGCTCCCTTTTCCAGAATTGCTGTCCCCAGCTGGGAGGCTGCGCCCTTCACAGACAGCTACACAGAGCTTTAAAAATTGAGTGGAAGGAATGAATATGCAAAGATAGAGAAACATACAAAAACCATGTACGTATGAGGCCGCTGAGTCAGGAGTGAGGCAGGACCTGTGTTGGGCAGGATCTGGGGAGGAGCAGGGAGCAGTAGAATGTCTACTGGGAGCCTCGGTGGTGCCCTGGCAGCCAGTGCCAGAGTAATACTTCTGGACCTTGGTTACTTCTTGCAACTGTGACTATGCCTGCAAGGACTACAAGGTTGCATGGTCCTTGAAGCTGGAAGACTCAGGTTTAAAGAGATTCAGAGAGAAGCATGAATGTTGACTTTTCATGATCAAATGCCTTCACACAGCACAAATGCCTCTTCTGACCTTTGAGGAGCACACCTGCCTGACCCTGGCATTCTGTTGACACAACCATCACCTTGACTGCAGGAGGAAGCCTCATGGACTGCTTCGGTCACACTCGCTCACATGGTTCAGTCAATAACCAACATTCTTTGCTGGTGCCAACTCACGTTGACTTTGGGTCTCCCCTTCATCACTCCTCCAGGAAAGGCACCTGATCCAAAGGGGTTCCCTTAGTGCCTAGTGTATTGCATTTACAGCAAGGAGACAACAAAGTGTTGGTGTGCCAATGGGTGCAGACACATGACCTGAGGGAAGTGAGTGCCACTGTTTGGAGGGAAAGCAGAGAAAGGAGGGAATCATGAGATAAAGTGGAATTTTCAACCGTCAAAGTTTTGGAAGAGGACAACAGTGGCCCATAATGACAGATTGGATTAAATGGATACAGTCCAGTTTCTGAGTCTATAAGGAATGGGATCTATGACATAAAAGTCACCTTGAAGTGCCATCTTTGTGACCTGGCCTCAATCCCCAGGGAGCCTAACCTACCTAACTAGAGTGAGAGTCTGAAACCACAGGTTTTGGTGTTCCTCATCACCAGCCTACCAGGTTTGTTGGCCCGATGTTTCTGCCCCAGATCAAGGCCAGCTTCTACAGTCTGCCTTTAGCTGGTACAGACTGAGAGTGAGGGACCAAGGTCCAGTAAAGGACCCTGAACTCCAAGGCCTGAGCCCTGCTGCTGGTTGGTGGGCAAGAAGATCTCTATCTGAGTAACACCTTCTGACTGCCTTCTCTGCCAAACCCACTGTTTTTCTCTCTCTGGTAACAGTTTGACTTACACTGAGGTTGCAGACCAGCCTACCAGAAGTGAGACTATAATTTACAGACCCAGCACAGTAAATGAACATCATAGCTTAGCCTAGCCCACCTCAGACATGCTCAGATCACCCGCATTAGCCTTGCCCAAGGCCTGTTTTATACTGAAGTGTTGAACAGTTCTAAAAGTAAAACAACAAAAAAGAAAAGGATAGTAGTTCAGTATTGCTACCCTTGGAGAAACTCAAAACTTAAAATTCAGGGTACAGTTTCTATTGAGTGTAGAGCCTTTGAACCATGGTAAAGTTGAGAATTATAAATTGAACCATTATGTGTTAGGGATGGTCTGTGTTTGGTTTCAAGTGTTGATGAGGCTGCTTCGTTGCCATGGTTCTCTAAGTGTGCGTCTCCCAAGTTCATGCATGTGTGTGTGTGAGACAGAGAGAGAAAGACAGATGAGGAGCTAATGATAGCTTAGAAACAACTTTCTTCTCTTTTAGGGCCAAGTCTAATATCAACTTGAACACCTCTCTCTGCCCAGTTGTAAGCCATTGGGTTTTCAATGGGTGATGGGCTATTTACATAAAGGCCATTGTTACAACCTTTGCAGCACAAAGCTGTCATTCTTTCTTACCACACTGTGTGGAATCCTCCACACCCACCATCCTTCCCTCTCTCTCTCTACTCCTTTTCTGTTTATTTCCAATATTTCTTCCTTTTTCTTCTTGTTCCCTAAGCTTTAGTAAAGAATTACTGAATTAGAAGACACAGGGTTTCCCAAATGCTGCTGAGGCACTTCTAACCCTAATATAGTTGGAAACAGTACAGAAATCATGGACCTCATTTCTGTTCTTTTACCCTTATTCCCCCAGGGGAGCAGTGGAAACGGCAGACTTTTCTGTAGTTTTTCTCTTTCCAGCCACTGCAAAGACAGAGTCCATAGGCCAGCGTGGCCTGCTCTGCCGCCACTGGCTGGGCCACCTCCAGGAAGTCACCATCTTCGTCACAGTCCAAATCAGTGTTTCCTTACAGCTGTTACATTGGATGTTGTCGCTAATTCCTGGAGCTTACTTTGCAGCTCCCGGGGGCCTGGGTTCATCTCACTAGAACCGCCTTGCTTCCCAGGAGACCGAGCCTAGTGAACTCCCACATTGCTCCTTCCCCACCCCGATGTGGGAATCTGGTTAATAAGAAGATGTGTGCTATGGTAGGGTGGGGCAGGGGGGAAAGGTTGAGCTTAAATGTTTGATGGTCATGGCTGGGTCGGAAACTGCATGACCGAGAGCATGGCACATCGCAAAGACTTACCAGCTTCCACTGTCGTTTATAAACATGTGTGAATGCAAGATCATAAGATGTGACTCTTAGAAAGTCAAAGAAACTTCTTCTGTGGATACCAGGAGACTTGTAATGGTCAAGAGATGGAGAGTATTTTCCATTTACAGAGTGTTTAGATTAGAACCAAACAAACTAGAGTTCTCATGCAAGATACAGGCTGGCTTCACCATCCTCGAAGAAATAAGGCAAAGTCATTCCAACTGCATCCCTGAAACTAAACATGGTTTTGATTTGGAATTTCACTCTACTTTCCTTTTTTTTTTTTTTTTAATTACTGGGGCTTATTTTTTTTATCAGAAAAAAAATACATGTTTGTTAAAGTTATTTTAAAATGAAGAGCATAGGCAAAGGACAAAAAGGGTAAGAAATTTTTAAAAAAATATATATATATTTTCATCCATCCTGAGAAAAACACATCGTGTGGGCCTGTATTTGGCTTGTGTCCCCCACTCCCAGCCCAAACACGGGACCAGCCTGTACCTGCTTTGGTACCTGACCTGGACAGAAACAATCCCTCAACGTGCATTAAAGATACAACAGAGTGTGCATCTTCTGAGACTGAAGCAGCCATGAAATCATAAACTCCAGAGCTGGTCAGAATCCTGGCGTGCACACGTGTGCAAAGCAGGGGGGACCAAGGAAGGAGCTGGGAGCTTGATCTGGTGAGACGTCGGATTTGCCAAGCACATAGGAGCAGAACGCATCGAGATGAAAGACATCACCTGATTGTGCTGGGAGCCAGCCGTCTGATGTGGGTGGATCTTGAATGCCTGATAGCATGGTGTGTGGGTGAGGATCCAACAGGAGGTGAGCAGGGGTGGAGGGACCAACTCCTGACAGCTACACGTGCTAGGCTGCCCAGCTCTGGAACCTGCTCTTCACAGCACGTAACCCCAGGGATCCACAAGGCCACTAAAGCCCCCAGAGGAAAGGCAAGGGCTTCAGAGCACCACGGCTGAACCCATGCTCTATTGCTTATTCAAGGACATCCTGTAAGATTCAAGTTAAAGAAAAAAATTCATGTATAAGTCAAGTACACTTGCCGTGACCATTTCTTAGAAAATTATCACCACCTTCAGCAGATGCATTCTTAAGCACTTTTTAGAGTACTTTTTTTTTGGCCTGGTTCAACACTTGTAGAACCCAGTACCCCCAGTCTTAAAAGAGCATCCTGGGTAGGAGTTCTTTAGGTCACTCTTAGGAAGCCATGAGACCCAGTTTGGGCCATGCACATATTTTTTTGTTTGTTTTGGTTTTTTCTTTCTTTTTTCTCCCCTCCCTCCTTCTCAGTTCTAGTTGCTTCTTAAGTAGCTTATTAGCGCCACCCAGTGGGCACATACAAGAATACAGCTCTGGGAGGTTTTTAAGGTTCACTTGGATGGATGAACTGACTTATGCCTGGATCTGATTGAAATTTTCCTTCCTCGTGTTTCTGATCTGCCATTTCAACTATTCTTTCTTTACAGGAACTAATAGCTTTTCCTCTACATTCTGAGGCAGAATGCTGCCACTTCTTTAAACAATACTCTTCCATGTGTCTAGAGTCCCATCTGTCAGTGGATCACTTTTTACTTATTACCCATTGCATCTTTGCTCCAAATTTGGAATGGTTCTGGGTAAAGAAAAAAATGTCTATCTGACATTTTAAAAATTAAGAATTGGGATTTATCATTGATATGTAAGTTGGAAGATACCAACAGTCTCATGAACTACATCGAGAGCAGAAAATTGGAGTCAAGATTAAACCTGAGGGACTGTTTTACTACCAAACACAGGGGATGGTGTGGGGGAGAAGGAGGTTGGTGGGGAGAGAGGGAGGAAGCCCCATGCCTGCAAAATTATAAAATGGAAAATAAGAATTAATAAAAATCATTATAGGATTCTTATAAAGCTAGAATTGTGCCCATCCTGTGGTCTCTTTCTCTCTTCCTTCTCTCGCTCTCCACCTTATTTTCCCATCTCTGTAATCAACAGTTAAGCGGCTTAAGAGGGGACCATCAGACTTATTCTTGGGTCGTCATCATTTGTCTATTCCTCACAGCAGGTGCATGGGCCCTTAATGGACAGCAGTGTACTCACCCATCCTGATCCTGGTCCCCATGCCCCCGTCATGCTGTGTCTGCTATCCCTCTACTGCAGCCATAACACTGGATCCCTGGCCATGTCCCACCTGGGCCTCCCTTCTCTCATGCTGATACCCCTGTCCTCTAGTGCCCCCTCCACCAGACAGGCTCTTCCCTCCCCCTGAGCTGTGGGCCCTTCTCAATGACTATCTGATCAGAAAAGGTCTCCCATGTCTCCTCTAGCAAGGAATGACTATTACCAGGTTTCTGCTTCTGAACATGTCTTTCTATAGGAAGTGGTCACAAGGGGGAATTTTCTATGCTGAGTCTATGCGTGCAGATGCTTTGCATTACTGGTAATCACAGGTAGGGGTCACTCTCTCCACTTTAAAGTGGGAAGACTCAGGATCTGTTCCATAATTAAGCAAGCACTGGTTGACTATGAGCTGCCAGGCCTGGGGCACAGCAGCAAGCAGCTGGATCCAGCAGATCCAGGGTGTCAGGGGATCATCTAGGCAGAGGGAAGGCATCTTGCTTGCATTGAATTAGCACAATTGAGGGGAAGGATGTGTTAGGGTGGGTGCAGGCCACAGACAAGGGGCTCAGCTGTGTCCGGCCCCAGAGCAAAAGATTGGCATCTGTGTGATCTGAAAATGCCCATGAAAGCGAGGCAAGTGATGGCTGCAGGCCACACACTGAGGTCCAGTCCTCATTGCTGCTGAGACACAACCTCCGTCCTGCTTGTCCTGCGTTATCTCTGACTTTACATTTCTGGCTGAAACATCACTGAAGGGAAATTATTCTTTAAGAAAACTAGTAGCCCAAATCCAGTTATCCTATCAATTGAAAAGTGGTACTGGTCTCCTAGTGGGGACACAACTGGAAGGAGTGGGGACTGGGGCCAACATGTTCTCCCTCTGCTCAGCAACTCCAGATGTTGCTGTTCCCCCCCCCCCCAAAAAAAAAAAGCATCCTGGATTTCTGGCAAAGTAGCCAGAGTCATACAGCCTCTTGGCAACAAGAAAGGAACCTACCAACCAAGTGGAACAGCTCCTCACTCTGAGTCTTACTCACCGGCAACGTGTGCAACCTTTCACGTATAAAGACTCCAGAGGCCCCAGGAGAATTTTCAATCTTGCCTCAAATCATTGCTCTGCTTCTGATCTCTCCTAACTTCCCTTCTCCTCTTACTTTCCAGAAAGAGATGACGAGCAGGATGTGTCACTAACACTCCCTGTCATCCTGCAGAAGAAAGGAACGCAGCTTGCTCCCAGAGCGCCGAGCCAGAGAGGCTGCCCTCCTGGCTCAGATGCTGCCACTGCGTCCAGGAGCAGGCGAGGTGGAGGGATCCGGCGTGCCAGCGACGTTTCCCGTTCACTGCACCTGCTCGTAACCATCTGAGTGCTGCTAGCCAAGACCTGTGGACCTGTGGACGAAGGACCAGCCAGCCCGCAACCCTTCTGCCTTTCAAACTGCCCAGGGAGGAAGGTTTTTGCCCTCCACTCACATCCCAGTTCTGCCTGCGAGCTGCCGACGCCCGAGCGTTCCTGGAATTGGACTTCTGAGACAGAGCTGTTTATCTGTGCTTTTCCACGTCGCTGTCTTGGTGATGGCTGTCTTCCCTCGGCGCCTGTGCGTTTTGGAAGGTCCACGGCGAGTGTTTCCTTACAAGCCTTCCTCTCGAGCCTCTGAACTCCCATGCTTTCCCATTGTGCCGTGTTAGACCGGAAGCCACCGCCGCCTGCGTCTGGACCATTCCCCGCTAACAGGCAGTTTGAGGATTCCAGCAAGGAGACTGCTTGCCAGCACAGAGCTAACACGTTACCAGTTCGCCTGCCCTGAATGTAATTTTGCTTTTTTTTTTTTTTTTTAATATAACCACTGTTATTCCTTGTCTCTCCCACTGAAGATGTTCCTTCATACAAGAAAGCTGGCAATGTCCGAGAGCCACAAGCAGGAGCCCTGAGCCTGCTTTGTGCAGTGTTCTGGATGAAAATACAGGGGGTTGTGGCTGTGTCTACGTAATGCTAGCATTTCAGTGACAAGGATGATGTGTGTGGGTTAAACACTCAACTTGTTGACTTGGAATCGTCCCCTCAGAGCTCCTCAAACCAGGGCTGGGATTTCCTCCTCCCTCACACTGTGGGAAGGCACAGTTAACTTCCGCCCCCTGCGATTGTCCACCGTTACCAAGGTAACAGTGATGCCCAAGCCACCATGCTTCATCCTTCCCAATGTTTCTATTCCACGTGGACAGCCAGGATAACGCATTCTGTCCTGCCGCCTGCCTTTTGAACCCTAAGTGAGTTTTCAATGAAACGTTGCCTCCTCTGATCCAGTCACCTAACTGCAGTGATCCTGACAGCCTGTGACGACGGGGTGACAGTACTTCCAGTGAGCAGTTAGTACTTAACAAAGTACCATTGGGTGGAGGGAAGTAAAGAAGAATGTACTAATGCACTTAACCAAGCAACACTGATTTTGCTGGATTCTCTGTGTTCCAGCCACCCGGGGCCGCCAGGATGGCCCGGCTGAGCATAGTGGCTTTGTGTGTCGCCTTAACCAAGCAGCCTGACCCCTGCTTCACGTCTGACAAAGGTTGTCTCATGGAATCCAAACGCTGCTACCTCTCCATGTTGTTGCGCTCTGGTCAACGACAGGCATCTTCCTTCTTTCGCTTCCTTAGTCACCTTGGAAGGACAGCATGGGCCAAGTGTTGGTGAGCAATGCTGTGACTGTCCTGGGGGCCCAGAGAACAGAGGACCAAGAGCCCCTCATTCCCGACAGCACACAGCATCACACAGGCGTGCAGAACTATGCAACAGAGGAGTGAGCGCGTGGAGCCGTGCCTGCAGGATCTCCCACTCCACACTGTGGACAACTGCAGGGTTGTGATATTAAAAGCTGGAATCTGTTTCTGCACTTCTGTGATGTGTCATCAAATGGACTCTAAAAGCCATTGGTCAGCAATTCTTTTAAAGTTCTTTTCTGTTAACTATGTGTATGAAACTTCTACTCGATTTAAAAATCCAAATGTTTTTTTGAACTCCTTGGAACGATCCCCTTCCCCCTGTCCCGGTTCTATTGCTAATTGCACTAATCAGTTTGTCTAGGTACATTCCGGCAAACAGTTCTTATTTTTTAATGATGGAGTGTGTTCCTGTGTTAGACAGATTTTGAAGAACATCCTCATAGGTGATCTTCATCTCTTCATCCTGTTGGCATCTTATCAGCATCTCGTAATGCAGGTGGAGAACCTGGGGCCCCACAGCCGCCCCAGACCTCTGCGCTCCCCTCAACTCCCCCACCTCCTCCAACCCCACATCCCCATCAGAAACTGACAACCTTGCTTCTTCCTCTCAACTTGACCCTCTTCTTTTTATCCGGAGAAGTTTCAAAGTTGAACATTTTCAGTGGGTACTTTTACCCTTTTCAATGTTAGCGGTTGTTCACATCTCACCGCCTTTCCTTGCTCTTCACGGCTGAAACATTTGAAAGAAAGCTGCAGCCCTCAGTTCTTGTGAAGCATTTCATCATGTTTCTCATATTTATAAGAAAGCTGCCCTTTCCACGTGTCATATCATTACACGCAACACATCAAGCACCGGTACTGCATTATCTAATATTTAAATACAGTTCATGTTGAAAATCTTCCAGGTGTCCTAAAAATATTCTTCATAGTTAATTTTCCTAAATCTAGGATACCACTTAGAGTTGTGCATTGCATTAGGTTTTCTGTTTTTTAAATTCTATTCAGTGGAGTAGGGTTGTGTATTGGAGTCTATAGAGTATCTTTCGTAACACTGACATTAAGGAGTGTAGGACAGTTGGTTTATGGAATGTCCCACAATCTGATTTTTTTTTCTCTGATTCTTTCCTCAGTGTTAGATTTAGCTTAAACTTTTTGGGGGGCAGACAAGGATATTTTGTAAATGCTGTTTCTTTCTATTGCATCTCACCTAGGATACACATGTCCTCCGGTTGTCTCTCAGGTTCGGGTGTTATCTGCCTGATCCAATCACTATTAAGTTCAGGGTTCATGGTTAAGCTCCATGTTTGAGTGCACATGCATTTTACTATAGTGTGTGAGTCAGTGCAAATTATGGACGTTCATTTCCTATTGTTTTCCTGGAGGCCCAGGACTTCTGCAGTGAGATCACAAGGCAGTGACCAAGGATTCCATCATTTCTCAACAAGAAGGATAAGCAGGATTCCACATGCACGCAGTGCCTCCCTCCGTCTGCAGGCTTAGGAGCATTTGCATGGTCCTTGTTGAAATACAGCCAGAGGTAAAATATGTGTAACCCTCCCTTCTGGCATCAGCAGTGCCCATCCATTTAGACTCATGGAGAGTTGGGGGTTCTTGGGGAGGATGATGGCCAGTTGTTGCTTGACGGGAAAATCTTAGCTCTGATTGTAAATTTGGCCTTGTACAGAATGTCTGTACATAGACAGCAAGTGCTTATTATGCTATTGGAAGCACTGGGATGACATAGGAGATGGGACGGGTGACCAGGAAATCATTGGTTCCATGGAGGAAAATAATGAAGATAAAGCTGATTGAAAAGAAACACTTCAGGGTTATTTGTCACTTCATAGGCTCTTTATTCTTTCCTGGGTAATTTCTCATTTCTAAGGGTCTACCCTGAACACCAAGATGAGGGAAATACTTTGACAGATTCCTCACCCCATCCCTTCTAACTCCCAAACTCGAAGAGTAACATTTCAAGGTTTTTTTCTCCCCCAGTTCTTTAATTACAGAAATTCTGTAGCATCCTTCAGTGACTGTCTCTCACTGAATGATTTACAGCATCTGAAATCCTTTCATGCAATTCAAGCCAAAGCCTTATTTTGAATTTCATCCGATCTTCTGATCTGAAAACTATGTAGGATTAGTAAAAATACATGAGACCATGATTGGCCTATGAAAGAAGCAGTCTTACTGATTGTCTCGTATTCTTCCCTTTAGAGCTCTGTCAACAGTAGCATCCTCTTCCTGAAGAATGTTGCTCCACTGTTGCACAACTCTGAACTTCAACTTGAAACTTTTCTACACTTCCAACTGTTTCAGCCTTCTGGGTGTGTGCAGCAGTGAATGTGGTCAATTATCTTTTGCCGTCTCCAAATGATACTGTGTCTTTGCTGAGTCTGGTCTTGCTTTTTAGATGCCTGCAGATTGGCTTTTCTATTTGAATTCCCCACTCAAAATTCTTGATACTATCCAACTATTCTGAACTACCTTGCTGACCTTCCTTTCTTCCTGCTTTTAACATTCCTCATGCGATTACAGTATGTTGTTTTTTCCTGTTTGTTAATCACTTTTGTAATTGGGAGAGCAGAAAAGGACTTGGGTAGGCTTTCTCTCATCTTTTTGTGGTGGTTTAAGCCAAATCCATCCTTCTGGTCTCTAACCTTCTATGTCTTGTACAGCCCATGGCTAACACTGTGAGTAAAAAAGATACTGCCTGGCCATAAACGTCAAGAAATGTGTACAAAGACACACTCCAGTGAGAAGGAGTATCATTTGAATAATATTATCACTCTTGTTCTGATCATTTTTGTCCTTGGAGAAATTGATGTTTCTCTTCTAGAATTATCCAAATAATGTGCGTTTGGGAATAACATTCATTTTCCTGTTTTAGACAGCATACCCACACAATATTTTTATAACAAGATATTTCCCTCTAAGCAGGTATTAATTTTGAGTAAAAGTTTTTGATGATTATATAAGGATTTGTATAACTTGTGGAGGGAAGATCCATTTCTAATCAAACAATTAAGCTGTTTTACTATCTTCTAGTGTTCTGATTATGAAGTTTTCTATGTACATCTGGAAAAAAATGCATACTATATTTTTAGTTCCAATTTTGATCAAATTAAGAGTCTGACTAACATGGTTTAATCAATTAGAAATGCAAGAAGAAATTTTAAAATATTTATGAAATCAGTTCAATGTGAGCCTAGGAACTCATGTCACAAATAAAAAAATGTATAACCATCATTTAGTTTGTCCTTTTTTTTTTTTAAGATTTTTTTTTTTTTATTATTTTTTCATTGGAAAGGCGGATATACAGAGAGGAGAGACAGAGAGGAAGATCTTCCGTCCGATGATCCACTCCCCAAGTGAGCGCAACGGGCCGGTACTATGCCGATCCGAAGCCAGGAGCCTCTTCTGGGTCTCCCACGCGGGTGCAGGTTCCCAAAGCTTTGGGCCGTCCTTGACTGCTTTCCCAGGCCACAGGCAGGGAGCTGGAAGGGAAGTGGGGCTGCCGGGATTAGAACCGGCGCCCATATGGGATCCCAGGCGTGCAAGGCGAGGACCTTTAACCACTTGCGCCACCACGCCGGGCCCCTAGTTTGTCCTTTTTAATATTCAATTTATTTCTTGAACAAATAGATTGCTTGTCTTGCAGTGCGCCTGAAGCCAGTAGATAAAAGGGACATTTAATTTTATGAAGTCTATTTCAAAAATCATTGGAAATGTCAAGTGTTGTAGCTCAGCAAACTAAACTGCCACAATGGACAGCTACATTGCATAAAAGATTGCCAGTTTGAATTGTGCCACCTCCACTTTCAATTAAGATCTATTTTTTTATATGTACTTGAAAATCAGTTTTAAAGAGAAATCTTCCTTCATACTGGTTCACCCCCATAATGGCTACAATGGCTGGAATTGGGTCAGTTAAAAGCAGGACGCTTCACTTGCGTCTCCCATGTTGACAGGGGAGCCGGGGGTGTGGAGTGGTCCAAGCACCTGGACTATCCTGCAGTGATTCCACCCCATGTGAGCAGGGAGCTATATTGGAAATGGGACAGCTGTGACTCAGTTGAGCAGCTGGGACTGCAACTGGTGCCCATATTGAATGCTGGTTTTGCAGGCTATGGTTTTATCTGCTGTGACACAATGCTGGCCTCCCAATCCAGCTTCTTGCTAATGCATGCTGGGAGGCAACAGAGTCTATACCATCTCGGGTCCTTGCTGCCCACATGGAACCTGCCTGGAGGTCATGGCTGCTGGCTTCCAGCTGAGCAGGCCTTGGCTTCTGCAGGAGTTTGCAGACCATGACGTACAGGATCTCTCGATTTCTCTCTATTGTTCTCCTTGGGAATAGATGAAAATAAACATTTTTAACAGTTTTGTTTAACAAACATATGCCATCCTTACCTTTTAGCACAAGTTTTGTTTTTGTTTTTGTTTTGTTTTTTGTATCTTAGGAAGTTTATTCCAGCGAGGCAGGAAAAGGGGAAGGGGAGAAGAAGCTGGAAGGAGGAGAGAGAGTTAGAGAAGAGCAAAGAAGAAACAGAGCTGCACCTGGGGGCCTTTTTGTCTGCCAGGGGTGGGGGGTGGGGAGTGGGAGGGATTGAGGGCAGGCCCCAGGGGATTGGCAACTGCAGGTGAATGCCTAGGCATGATTGGTGAGTGGGCAGGGTTGCAGAAGGGGCTGGGAGATTGGGGGTGGGATTCTCAGTTGGAATGCCAGGTTACATCTGATTGGTGGATGGCTGGACTGGCACGAATTTGTGAGCTATGAGGAAGAAGGAATGGTGCCAGGTCCAGGGTGGGATATTGGAATAAGTCCTTACATTCCTCCCTTTTGTTATATATAAAGGAAGAGGGGCATTGTTCTCTATGGCTTCTAGGAGCTGTTTTCTCTTGGCAGTGGTTGCCGCCTGGTGGGAGGAATGGGAGATGGAGGAACGCTTCTAGTCCTGCAAAATAAACTGGTTAATGGTTTGATTAGAAAAAAATTTTACATTTCAGTTGATGGGAATGGAGGGAAGGGTTATTAAAGGTCCTTTTGGAAAGGTGTCTTGAGTTCATTTTCCCTTAGCCAGGCCTTCTTATACTTTGGTCATTGATTCTTCATTACTCCTGAATGGCGCAAGTTTCTTTATCCCATCCAGAAAACTTGTCAAAAAGACACAAGCCAGCTCATTCAGCTTAACAGGGTAAGATATGAGGGATCTAAAAGCACACAAATAACGAAAAAAAAAAAAAAAAAGCCATGCATGAAGTTCAAGCTCGTTGCATCAAAATCAAAACAGATGTACCATTTCACACAAATGCTAAATATCTTTGCATAGTTTTTTTAAATATATGTGTTCATTTATTTGAATAGCAAAGTAACATAGGCCGATTTACTCCCCAAATGACATAGCTGAGCCAAGCATTTGGTGTAATAGCCTAGTGGCTAAATCCTTGCCTTGCATGCACCAGGATCCCATACGGAAACGTGTTCATGTCCCAACTTCTCCACTTCCCATCCAACTCCCTGTTTGTGGCCTGGGTAGAGGCTGGTCTGAGGCCTTGGAACCCTACACCTGTGTGTGAGGCCCAGAAGCAGCTCCAAGTCCCTGCCTTTGTATCAGCTCAGCTCTGGCCATCGTGGCCTCTTTCTCTCTGTAAATCTACCTTTCCTATAAAAATAAATAAATCGTTTAAAAAGAAAAAAAGGTTGAACCAGGCCAAAGCCAGGAGCCGAGAACTCCATCCAGGCCTCCCACGTGGGTGCAGGAGCCCAAGGACTTGAACCATCCTCTGCTGCTTCCCCAGAAACATTAACAACAATCTCTACAGGAACCAGAGCATCCAAGACTCCAGCTGGTACTCTGATGTCAAATGTTGGCAGTATCACAAGCAGTAACTTCACTCAGTGCACCACAACACCTGTTCTTTTTCCTGTGGTGAGATGCTATATTAATGTGATGATAATCTTACATAAAACCTAATCAAGCTATCACAGCAAAAGCTCTCTAATCAGAGGAAATGAAGTGAGTTTTAATCTTGGATATGTGTGTTTCTCTTTTTTTTTAAATAAAAGATTTACTTTACCTAGAAAGTCAAAGAGACAGACAAGAGACAAAGAGATCTTCCGTCTACTGCTTCACTCCCCAAATGGATGTAACAACCAGAGCTGGGCTGGTCCAAAATCTGGAGACAGGAGTTTCTTCCGGGTCTCCCATATGGGTGCAGGGACTCCAGCAATGGAGCCATCATCCACTGCTTTCCCAGGCCATAAGCAAGGAGCTTGATGTGAAGTGGAACAGCCAGGACACAAACTGGTGCCCATATGGGACGCTGGCATTGGCAGGCAGAGGATCAGCCTGTTGTACTACCACTGCACACCCCTGTTCTTACATTTAATGTTTCAGTGAGGGTGGTTCCATGCCATGGGTTTCTGAATGGCAAATGGCTTATAGATTTGTTCCTGTAACTTAGAATTATTGGAAGATAATAAGTTAGCATATTTGGGTAGATGGTGAAGCAGGTGTATATTTTAAATTCTGTACATTGATACAATATATTGACTTATGTATGTGTGTATATATTTATAGTATATAAAATGATAGATGACTCCAATAATAGCCACGGTTGCTAATGATAGCAATATTGTACTTGACGAAAGCAATTGTATCAGACAAAGAGAGATAAATAAATGGCTTCTAGACCCAGGGTATGGGAAAGAAGACTTTCAGAACTCTACCACAAATACAAGGAATTCTGTTTTCAGGCCCACTGTCTAAAATGACCACTGAGATGTAACAAAGGGGCCGAGTGCAGGCTGCGTTTTGTCTATGGGCATGTTTTATTGTCTGAGTTAGATATTTTACACAAGCCAGCAACCATTTAAGAAATGGAAAACTCACCACTTTAGGTGCAGGCAGTTGGGCTTTTCTTATAAAATCTGACCTAGCAATGCCAGCTCCTGTTCTCATGTGTCAGGAAGACACTGACCCAGCAGTCATGTTATCTGCACTTGAACGGCATCCCCACCATGCCCACTTGCCTGTTTATGGGACTGGTGCTCAGTTCCCACTTGTCTCTCTCCATCCACTCGCTCACAGCCCCTTTGTAGCACATCCGGAGAGGCCACTGAGGAAATTACTATGTTTCCAAGTTTATCCTCCATATTGAATATCTGCTTTATTCTTTTTGTTAAGATTTATTTATTTTATTGCAAAGTCAGATATACAGAGAGGAGGAGAGATGGAGAGGAAGATCTTCTTTAAATAATTCATTCCCCAAGTGACTGCAACAGCCAGTGCTGTGCCAATCCGAAGCCAGGAGCCAGGAATTTTGTCCAGATCTCTCACGTGGACGTGGGTGCAGGGTCCCAAAGCTCTGGGCCATCCTCAGCTGCTTCCCCAGGCCACAAGCAGGGAGCTGGATGGGAAATGGAGTTGCTGGGATTAGAACCAGTGCCCATATGGGATCCCAGCGTGTTCAAGGTGAGGCCTTTAGCCACTAGGCTACTGTGCCAGGCCCTGTTCTTGCATTTTTGTAGTAACCAGCCTTGCATTAATGATAGATGGAAAAAGTTTAGAGGACAATGGATTCAAACCAGATGCCTTCAGTCTTCCTACCCAACAACACAAATCCATACTACTGTAAGAGGCTCACTTCCTCTGTGGAAAGATGGTCATTAATCTGTCCAGTGTTTTAATTATCTTAACTTCTTTGCCTGCAGCTCTATTTCCAAATAAGCTCATTTGCTTCAGTGGCCAAAATGATCAATCAAAGCCACTGAAAAGCAATGTGGTGACATTGATTAGAATTATAGACTTTATCTGGTTTTACTTCTGTTTTGTTGTTAAATGGATTTTAAGAGACCAGGCCATTTGAACTAAACTTCTCTTTGTTTTAATGCAGTACTAATCATCTAATTGAGTTTTCATAAAGACAAAACCCAAGCAAAAATTCCCTGTCGTTTATAGATTAAACACTAAATGAGGAAGTCAAAGCCAATCTAATTAAACCGTAAGTTTACTTACAATTATATTACTATGCAACTAGATAGGGTTGAATATCTGCTCCAAAGGAAATTGTATCATGATTGAGACGTGACCTCATATAAATGAGCATGCGATAAGAGTCTAAGAATTTTCTCTTTCTCCCCTAAGTTTTATTTATTTGTTTGAAAGGCAGAAAGAGGGGCAGACATCTTCCATTCACTGGTTCACTCCTCCAATGCTAGCAATAGCATCAGCCAAAGTTATGCGAGACTGACAAGTCTCTCCTCCCTGGCCAATGTGGATGTTTGGGGCATCAACCAGCAGCAGGTGCCCTTCGCCCCAACACCAACCCATCTGGCCTCCCTGCTGACAGCAGATGTGCTGACCCTTCCTTTTCCATGACTCCTCCCAGGTCATCACATGTCCAGTTCAGGTCTTCTTGGATGTCGCCTCCTCGGTGAGGGCTCTGCTGAATGTCCCTGCCCACCAGAAATAAAGAACCCTGCACACATCTCTGTTCTAGTTTTCTTTTTCCTAGAACTCTGTATAACTTATGCTATTTTAATTGATTTATGTTTTATTCATTTAGTTTTATGATCTGCCATTGGTCTCTCCTCTACCATCTCACAACCATCCCTGCTGGAATATGGATTTATCCACAGCATTGGTCTATTTGTATATCCCAAGCACCTAGAATACAGTGTCTGATACACCACATATACTCAACAAGCACCTGATGGTTGAATGAATTCACATTGCAGATACATGCTTTAAAAGTAGTATACATATATATTTAATGTTAGTAGCACTAAAAGGTTGTGTATCAGCTAAGTGGCACTGAATGTTTACTGTTAACTAAATGTGCTCTATGTGGAAAATCTTGTATAATGTTTAGAGCAACCCTATGAGATTGGTTATACATATTTAGCCCCATCTGATGGTCCAAGCAACTAGTCAATTTTCCCAAGTTTTGTTCCTGCTGTGAAATGGAAGTGAAACTTACATTTTACCTATTAGAACATGGGCAGACTTCTCAGGATTAATAAACAGAAATTCCCAGAGCAAGTCATTTTATTTTTGATTATCAGCAGCCTGATAACTAACACAGTTAATTTTTGCTCATTTCCCTTCTTTACTAAAGAAATTAACTGGTATTAATTCATCAGCCATAATGTAAAAGATGCAGATGTGGGTCTATGAACAATTAGAAATCAACAGCTGAGCAGCCAGAACCACATAGACTGTTAGGGTACATTAGTACACATACCCCATTAACTAAATTTAGAAGGGAACAGGAATCACATTGCATGTTAAAGGCATCTCTGCCATTCACCTGCCCTGTGCAGTTTCCTCTGAGGTCACGAATGTTATGCAGACCATAAACATCCTCCGACTCCTGGTTCCAGTGGGAGATCTTTCAGATGTCAGGTTGGAATGCAGGCCTCCTCAAGGCCAGATGCAATCAGTCTGCTGTGGTGAAATGAATGTCTTTGGCTTCCCCGTTCCTGGGGCTGCAAAGATGTTGTCCACAAAGGAATTCAAAGGGAACAACATTCCTCCAGAGATGGGAAGTAGAGAGTGTACTTTTTAAGATATGGCTTTGTTTTTACTCCACTGACTTGAATGGGAGAGAGAGAAAGCTACCTAGCTAGATCTCTCTATATGTGTTTATAAAAAGAATATCTTACATCTTCTTTACTCCCCAAATGCCTACATCAGCCTGCAGCTGGGGCCAGGTCTTCCACATGGGTGGCAGGTGCCCAAGCACCTGAGCCACCATCTGCTACCTCTCAGGATGCACTCGAAGGAAGCTGGATCCAACATGGAGGAACTTCAGTATGGGATGCAGACATCCCAACTGGCAACACAACCGGCGTCCATGTGGGAGACCTGGACAAAATTCCTGGCTCCTGGCTTTGAGTCGGCACAGACTGGCCATCAGGGTCACTTGGGGAGTCATTGGACGGAAGACCTTCCTCTCTGTCTCCTCCTCCTCTCTGTATATCTGACTTTGCAATAAAAAATAAATCTTTTTAAAAAATCACAAATCCAGAAAGTCCCTAAGAGCCTTAGCGAATGATTGCAGTGTCAAGTTTGCATTCAGAACAAAGGGTAAGTGCTGCCCCTGGCCTCATATCTAATTGGAATTTACATCCTGTGAACTAGGTGACATATGTGTGACTTGGGTAGAGAAACGTGTAGGGCAGGTACTCAAGGGCCTTACCTACTGCAGAAAGGACGGACAGCTAAGTGAGGTGAGCATCTTCTGCCGTGTAGATTCCCAACCTTCTGTTAGGAAGGACCAGCATCAGAGTGTCTGGCTGTGCCAACTGCCTTACAGGGAACTAGGAAGGTGAGTTCAAAACAGAAAAGCCAGGGAATGTGTTAGCTGGAGGGTTTGTTGCAGGCCAAGCACTGTTCCTTGACAAGTAGTCTTCTCTGGATTTTATAGCTATCCATTGAGGGAAATATCAGTGAGCTTCGAGGCCCACCGCAGATGGGGACACTAAATTCCAACTGTTGGCTGGGAGCAACAGTGGGCTCACCAAGGGGAAGTCCCCATCCTTACCAAGAGCCAGCATCATGCCAAGGGCTTGGCTTACCTGAGTCAATCCTCCCCATAACCCTGGGAAGCAAGAGCCACTGTTGTTATTCCCATTTTACCGTTGGGGAATGGGGGTTTTGGAGTAAGAAGGTCATTAGTGGGATTTGAATTCAGGTAGCCTGCCTCCAGAATTCCCTTATCATGGTGTTAAATTCCCCCTGCTCCCCTCCCCAGCTCAGGCATACACACACACACTGCTACACATGCCATGTGCACACACAAACACACTTATACCTTATGTATCTCTAAAAGGCATTGTTCCTTTTAGATCGTTCATTTGCTTATCTGGTGACAACGTCCTTTAATCATGTGAATCATGAAATTAGTTACCCCTATTCCAAACAACAGTGGGAAGTAGTGATCAGGGATTTCCAAGGGAAAATTTGACAGTCCAGAAAGGGTGAGTCTGGTGGGAAATGTCATTGGAAGTGACGATTGCCAAAGGACAGGATGCAGGAGCTTACTAAGCCTGCTGCAGAGGTAGTCATCGGCCCTGGGCAGTTGGTAAGACTGCTCACCCGGGAAGCTCAGTCCTGACTGTCAGGAGCCCAGGAATGCACTCAACCACTGGGTCCCAGTCAGGGTTGGCATCGCCCATTTGTTTTTGTTTTTAAAGATTTATTTATTTTTATTGGAAAGGCGGATATACAGAGAGGAGGAGAGACAGAGAAGAAGATCTTCCGTCCAATGGTTCTCTCCCCTAGTGACCCCATAGCCAGTCTGTGCCAATCCGAAACCAGGAGCCAGGAACTTTCCCCAGGTCTCCCACGTGGGTGCAGTCCCAAGGCTTTGGGCCACCCTTGACTATAACTCTTCCAAAGAAAAATAAATAAATAAATCTTTTTAAAAAATGAATACATAGAAATCTTACCACTGCTAACACCTTTAGGTGCAAAGAAAAATATCTAGAGAAATACAGGAAGCAAATAAACTTAGCAAGTTCAACCCAAGACTGACTCTTAAATACTTATGGTTAAAGTATTAAATACTTGCAGTGAAATTTGATTTCCCTATTTTCTGATAAGCAAATTCAGGATCACAGAAGAAATGACTTACCCATGATAATAAAAGTAGGAAGTAATGTCACTCAGACCCGGATGTTTGCCTCTTATTCTAGGCCCGTGTGAGGGAAGACATGGAAATTGAGAGAGGTTTGGCCAGGCTGAAACCAGAATCCTGGAACTCCATCTTCATCTCTCACACAGGTGGCAGGGGGTACTTGGACCATCATCCAGTGCCTTCCCGGGAACATTACGAAGGAACAGGATGGGAAATGGGGTGCCTGGGATTGGAATTGTGTTCTGAGATGGGATATTGGTGTCATGATTCTCCCAGTGGCATCATGATAGTCCAAAATTACACACTGATTTTAAAAAATTTTTGCATCCACATAAGCTTATCTTTTAATTGCATTTTCCATGACCTTTGGAAGTCCCCTCAGATAGCTAATGACTTTGTTAGAATGAGTGAACAATAGACTGGTAGGATTTTACAGGCTAAAATATGCTTTAATATATAAAAAATGTACACTGAAGTTCTTTACATTTGTAGCTAAGATTTTGCCTATTTGGGAGGTAGACGCACAAATGGATAGTTTCCACCTGCTGGTTCATTCCCCACATGTTTGCAATAACGAGTGCTGAGCCAGACTACATCCAGCAGCTGGGAACCCAAACCATATCTTCCACATGAGTGACAGCGACCCGGCTACTTGAGTCATTACCTGTTGCCTACCATGATGTGACTTAGTCAGAAGCTAAAATTTGGAACAGAGCTGGGACTTGAACCCCAGTACCCCAATATGGGATGCAGGTATCCTTACTGGCATCCTAACAGCTAGGACAGTCACCCCCACACTATGAAAAATGTTTCTATTATGTTGTGCTCTAGAATATCTACATTTATGAAGGGGCTAATTACAACTCTCAAATCATGACCTTCAGAGTGGATATTCAGTGTACATTTCCGTAACCGTTTCTAGCAATCAGTCTAGCATTAGTGTGCCGCCAACTGAGAGGCTTCACCAGCAGAAATGAATGACGTTACAACTCTGGAGGGCAGAAGTCCCGAATCAGGATGTGGACCAAGCTGCTTCCTTTGATGGCTACTGGTGGCTGCTTGGCCAGCTCGAGTGTTGTGTTTCTGCTTCGTTCCGCTGATCTTGGCCCATGTTTTCACATGAATTTTTCCCCTTTGTATGTCTCTGTGACCTCTGTAAGAATCAGTCTGATGGGAGAAGGGGCCTTTCTGCCTCCAGAATGACCTCATCTCAAGAAGTTTGGGGAGCCCAGCATGGTAGCTTAGCAGTTAAAGCCCTCACCTTGTGTGCACTGCTATCCCATATTGGCATTGGTCCTAATCCCGGTGGCCCTGCTTCTCATCCAGCTCCCTGTTTGTGGTATGGGAAAGCAGTTGAGGATGGCCCAAAGCCTTGGGGTCTTACACCCACATGGGAGACCAGGAGGAAGTTCCTGACTCCTGGCTTTGGATTGGCACAGCTCTGGCCATTTGGGGAGTGAATCAACAAATCAAGAGGCTTCCTCTCTGTCTCTCCTCCTCTCTGTATGTCTGCCTTTCCAATAAAAATGAATAAATCTTTTTTTTTTTTCAAAAAATTTTTGGGGGAGGATGGCATTGTGGCATAGCAGGTAAAGCCAACCACTTGCAATGATGGCATCCAGTATGGGCTCCAGTTTGAGTTCTGGCTGCTCCACTTTTGATTCAGTATCCTGCTGATGGCCTAGGAAAGCAGTGGAAGATGGCTCAAATCCTTGGACCTCTTCATCCACATGGTAGACCTGGTGGAGACTTCTGGCTCCTGGGTTCAGGCTGGTCTGCCCTGGCAGTTTGGTTGCAGCCTTTTGGAAAGTAAGCCAGTAAGTGGAAGATTCTCTATGTTTTCCTTCCTTCCTCCCTGTTGCTCTGCCTTTCACATAAGTGAAATAAATAGGTGTTTTTAAAAAGGCTATTCTAGATCTGTAGGAGGATTCCAGCAGAAAATGTTTTATGATGAGGCAACACAGAAAACCTGTCATTAGAACATGCTATTTCCTTTTAGCACCTACATTCCTGCTGAAGAAATAACCTGTCTGTTCACTCCTTTACCATGCGCCTGGTAAATGCTGCAGTGTGTCTGTTTGGGGCATGCAGCGGTTAATGTGTTTCTCCAGCTGGCTCTGGCTCCCACATCTCAACAGGTAAGCAAGTCACTCTACTGGATGCCGCTCTTGCAATGGGACTCACTTTTCCAGCCTATTTTTCATCTTGGTTGAACTCCATCATCTAGGATAACATGCTAGCTGCAGCCCCACAGGACACACTTGCTTCAGGTTTCTCTCCTTCTCCACAATGTCCCCTTGGTACCCACAGGAAAAGGCTCCTGCACCTGCGAGCCCTTCTTTTGTGTCTCCTGTCCCACAGCCAGATTTCACAGTTGAAGGCACTGGATGCTCCAAGACACAAGTGGGGAAGCTTTTTGCTGGTCAGGGAAGGCCCTTTGGCTATTTATGTTTCAGAGACCATACAAAAATTTTCAACTTCAAAATTACCTGCTGTAAAGTTCTTGAATTTCAAGTCGCACCAGCGGTTGCCTGGGCAGGGCAACCAAGTGATTCTGCAGGCCTTCTACACCTGCAGGCTGGACTTTGCCCACCCCTGGTCTAAGCGAAAACACTGCTGCACACAACAGCAGTCACTCAACCTCTGGGTTGAGTAAGGTTTCTATCCCAGCCCTTGTTGCTTGCCATCTTTTCCTTTTGGGTGAGTAGTTACCTCTGCTCTCCACTTGCCTGGTCCCCTCCTGCAGAGGAGGCATTTCTCCCCTTGCACCACCCCCCACCCCCCAGGCAGCTTCAGCCGGGGAGCAGTCACAGGTTGGCTTTAACTTGTGAGCACTCATGACACTTGAGAACATTTTCCGGGCCTTTAAAGTCCTGCTGTTTCTGCCTGATAACTTGTATCATTTTGAATATGAATGTTCTCTAACGTTAAAAGGCTATCGTCAACAACAGTAAAAGTTCAAAAGTGGGAACTTGGGTTCCCATTAATGTCCTGGACAGAAATATCAATCATCTGATTTCTTATCTATATTGCCTGTTATTTGAGTTATTATATTAATAATAATGCATATTATAGCTAAATCCTCTATAGTTAAGTCAACTCAATGCTAGACTACTTTCTCCACCCATATGTGAAGTAAGAGACACTTTCAAGGAACAAATCATTTTCTAGTTTATAAGAATATACATTTTTAGTTTTTTTGAAAAATGAGTTTCTGGAAAAGTTTCTTTAAAAAAAATCATGGTGGGGGCTTGCATTTTGCTGTAGCAAGTTAAACCATCACTTGAAACTGCCAGCATCCCATATTGGAACATCTGTTGCAGTTCCAGCTGTTCCACTTCTCATCTAGTTCCTTGCTAATGCACCTGGAAAAGCAACAGAAGATGACACCTGTTGTCTCTTGAAAGACTCTGGAGTCTGAGCTCCCAGCTTTGGCCTGGGGCAGCCCCGGACATTGTGGTCATTTGGGACAGGAGCCAACTAATACGATCTCTCTCCCTCTCTCTCCCTCTCTGTCACTCTGCCTTTAAAATAAACAAGCCTTAAAAAAAACTGAGGCGCCAATAATTACCCTTTTGTGAAAATATAAAAACTCTCAAAAGTTTTCTAATGGCTCATTTAGAAAAGCTAAAGACCATCACAGTGCTGGAGATAACATTGTCCTCACCCAGAATCATAAAGCTCCCGAACATCCTCCACAACGTTCTGACCTCTCCCGGGCAGTGATGTCACAATGTCCTAGCCAGTTATAGGGCCTGCTGGGCCACAGAAAGGAAGCTCTGAGGAGACACAGTAGATTACTAGATAAATCACATCATCCATTTCCCAATGAATTTTATACTATTTATTTTTTTACCTGGGGCTTTTCCATTAGCAATCAGCAACATGAAGCCCAATATTGACGGTAAGTAAGCATTTAAAACTTTCACAGGAATCATAGATAAGAATGATAACCAGAGTGGGTGTTGTGGCACAGCATTTTAAGTTGCTACTTGGGATACCCACGTCCTGATGGAAGCTCCAGCTACTCTACTTCTGATCCAGTTTCCTGCTGATGCACAAGGCTGCAGGTGATACCTCAAGGCTGTGAGTCCTGGCCAAGTATGTAGGTAACTCAGATGGAGTTCTGGGCTCCTGGCTTAGTCCAGTCCAGCTCCATCTCTGATAAGCAGTTGGGGAATGAACCAGCAGTGGAAGATCTCTCTCTATTTGTGACTTTGCTTATTAAATAAATAAAAATAATACATGTTAAAAAACTGATGGCAATAATTGTGTGGAGTTTGTGGGAGTTTTCTAAAATTATGTTATAAAATATATTGTTGGGAATGTGGTATGCTTTAGGGTTTAAATCTGTCTTGAATCATTTGTGAAAAAATGCAGTTAGAAACAGGGAATAGCCAATGTACCTCTGACCCTGTTGTGTCTTACCTTTCAGAGGTACCTGATATGCTACCTTTCAGTGAAGAAGTAGCAAACATGGACACTATTCCTGCTGTCCACGAAGAAGAGGAAAACATGGCCGTTAATCCTGCTGTACTTGAACAGATTGAGGGTACCGGATCTAACATGCCCAAAGATGGAGGAATGGATGCAGGCATTGCTCCTTCTGAATCTGACGAAGAAGACAAGAATATGGGTACTGTTTCTAATATACCTAAAGAAGAAAATAATACAGGCATCTCTACTGATCAACATAAAGAGGAAGATAAGGACACAAACATGGTTATTTCTCCTGACCTACATAAAGAGGAAGATAAGGACACAAATATGTTTATTTCTCCTGACCTACATAAAGATGAAGATAAGGACACAAATATGTTTATTTCTCCTGACCTACATAAAGATGAAGATAAGGACACAAACATGGTTATTTCTCCTGACCTACATAAAGATGAAGATAAGGACACAAATATGGTTATTTCTCCTGGTCAACATAAAGATGAAGATTCGAGTATGGAAGTAACTCTTTCTCCTGATCAACATAAAGATAAGAATATGAATATGGTTATTTCTCCTGATCGACATAAAAAGGCAGATAAGATTTCATACAGTGCTTCTAACCTACATAAAAATCAATATAACCTGGATACTATTCCTGCTAATGAGAAAAGTGGAAATTATTTTAGAGATATAAAACAATGTAAGTATTTTCAGATTAATAGCAATATACCACAAACTGGTGAGATGGGTTTGATGTCTTAAATCTCCTTTCTAAATCCCTATAGTCATTCTATCTCCTACTTAAATCCTAATATATCTTACAGATGCAGCATAGTGTGTGAAATGAAGTCTTTATTTCCTACAATGTTTTTACAAAGTTTAACAGAGTTTCCTTTGCAGTTATTCATAGCTCACAACATTCTTTATGCTATCATGACTATTTATTCACACCAGTAACAGTGGGCCTAATTTATACGTAAGTGTCACAGAATGTATCTAAACATAAGTGTTTCCTGTGGTTGCTAAGACAAAGTACCAAACACTGGGTGGCTCCAAACAGCAGAAATTATTCTCTCTCAGTCCTGGAGTCTGGAAATCCAAAATCAAATTTTGAGCTAAACAGATAAAAGTCCTTCCAAAGCCAGTCGAGGAGGATCCTCCAACTTCTGGTGGTCCCAAGCATCCCCTGGCTAGTAGTCTTCACCTCCCTCCTCACATGGTCTCCCGTGTCTCTATCCAAATTTCCCTCTTCTTACAAGGGCACCATCTTACATGATTAAGAGCCCACCTGACTCCAATATGAATTCTTCTTAGTACATTTTCAATGACTCTCTTTCCAAAGAAGTCCACACTCCAAGCTACTGAGTTATGACTTGGCTTTAGTTTGGATATTAGTTTGGACAATGACTATCTCTCAAAAGATCCATGTGTTTTACAGGTTTTATTCCCAAGGACGAATGGGCTATGATATAACCCTTAGCAGATAGGATTCTTCAGGCTCCTTAGATCATTGCAAGTGTGCCCTGAGAAAGGACTCATCATAAGAGGTTTGTTGTAACATCCTGGGTGTGAGTCCAAACTCAGCTCCAAGACTAGCCATGTGTTCCTTGAAACATGCTCTGCCATGCAACATTCTATCTCAGGAATTTCTCAAAAGTCGTGTTACAATAATGGCATTTTCTTAAAAATATGTGGTTTCTGGCAGGACTTGAGACAAAATCATACATTTAAGTATGTATAAAGTTGTGTTACTTTGTGAAGTTTTGGTGGGAAGAGATACAGGTTTGTGTATGTGCAGCCTGTTATCCGGATCCCTTTGTTGGGTTACTATGGTCATTATTTTTGAGTTATAACTAACCCACTGATGCTTTTAAAAGTAGAATTGCTTGTGGAAATACAAGTATGAGGGCAGATCCTGATTTTTATTGAACTACCTGTTTAGTTTCAAGCTGACATGTGTGTTCTATAGTCTAATGAAAAGGTCAAGGGTGAATGAAGTTTTTCTCTTCCACTGTTTTACTTATTTTTGGTAATACCAATGCAGTGACAACATTGAGCATCTACATATCTCTTTGCAACTTGCTTTGTATTTCTTTTACATAGATTTCCTCTGGAATTACTCTTCACATATTTTTCCTCATGATTTTCAGATTGCCCCATCTTAAAAAAAAATTGTAGTTGGAAAATGACTCAGTTATTTTTTTCTCATTCTTTTGGAATTAGTGCATATATTTTTAAGAAAAAAAATCAGATGAGGAAACAAGTAAAGCAACAAGAGTTAAATTGGCTAATTGTTGAAGACTTGATTTTTTGCTTTTAGATGTTTTCACAACACAGAATCCAAATGGCTCCGCATCTGAAATATCCGTGAGAGCAACGACTGATCTGAGATTTGCTCTAAAAAACTGTAAGTAGGCACTTTTGCGCATGTGAAAAACCGTAAAGCTTAGCAAAACAAGCAAAAAGCCTTAATGCGGGATTTCAAAACAGTACTAGAGTGTTGGGTAGAAACAAGTGTTAATTCCTAAGTTAAACTAGTTGAAGCAGACTCTGGGACCCCACTGGGTTTAGTCATCCCATCCCACAGGTCTTTTCCTTTTTCACTGTTCTCCACATGTCCACTGCGTCGATCATTTCAAGAGGCAGGGAGGTCCTAAACAATCCTAAAGTTATCCTTAAGTTGTGTGGAAAGGTCAATTCCATAAATTTTGGATCTTAGGAATTCTATATCTTTATAAAAATTCACATTGAAGTGTTTTCTGGTTTTTACCATCAGCTTTGAACATGGCAGAGAGGATGTTTCTGGCTGTGGCAGTTTCAAAGCTGGAAAAAGCCAAGCTGAGTAATGCCTAATGACTATGACAGATACTTGACAAGAATGGAATATTTCCAGCAATTTCAAGCCTTTGTATTTACAATTCAAAGTCATACATTAATTAGATAAATCTCTTTTGGAAATCTTGCCTGTTCCCAGCAAACAACATCTAATCATTTGGGTTGAGAAGAGAGAGACCAGTGTGAAATGGATCGAATGCCTCCAAATGCCTTATGGGTTATTAAGGACTATGGGATTCAAGGAAAAGGTTCCAAAATGCTGAATTCTCATCCCACAATTCTGGCTCCTAGAGGCTCCAGACAAAGTTGGGTTGGGATAAAAAATTCTTGCCATCTTCAGAGAGGCTTTGACCAACAACACTAGCCTGGCACCACGAGCTGGGCAAAGTGAGGCTGTGTGCCTGCAGAGCTTACCTCTCAAGAAATGGAAGCCTCTAGGGAAATTCTGAGTCAAGTTTACTTACAGACATGCAGTTCCTAAAACTCCAAGGCCCAGAGGGCAAGTCAAGGCAGTCCAGGTGCAATTTTCCAAAGTAGAGTTAAAGAGCTGCATACTAGATCGTAAAGATTACTTAATGATTTTTCAAGTCCTTCCTGGACTGTTATCAACTCTAATATAGATTTTCTTTCCCTTCCATTCTTGTCTTCAAGATGCCTATAATGGAGGGAGGCATTTGGCCTGGCAGTTATTTATGATGCCCATGTCCCAGGACTCTATTTGCACTTGTGGCTCCTGCCTCCAGCTTCTGCCAGTACAGGTCTTGGAGGCAGCAGCTGATAGCTCCAGGGCTCTGGCTCCTGCCACCTGCCTGGCCCACCCGGATTGCTTTCCTAACTCTTGCTTTTGCCGTGTCCCAGTCTGGGTTGTGGACATTGAGGAGTGAACCAACAACCATCAGTTTTTCTCTGCTCCTCTGTGTCTCAAATAAATAAAATAATGAAAACTTTGTAAGCAGACACCCTGTAACGGGTATATAAATTCAGTCTGAATTCTGAATTCATTCTGCCTTTTTATAGAACTCATCTGAAGTGAGCTGGCTGTACTCCATTCATTACTTTATCAATGCCTACATTAAGCTGAGTTCACTGAAATGACCACCCAGTCACAATTATTCCCAGCCACTCTTTTAATGACATACATACACCCAGTTGGATATATTGTAGACTGAGATATATATTAAATTACTCCTGTAGTCCAAAATCTTTCTATCTACAACTCTGAAGACTGTCTTCTTTCTTGTCACTGCACTTTATGGCAGCCAAGTTGCTTTGCATACTGAATACGTTGCAAGACCTGGTCCAAAAAACCAACTAAAGCCAGGCGTGTCACCTGCCCTTGGTCCTGTGTTTCCTTGCTGTTCTTTCACAAAGTTTAAGCCGGTCAATCCTGACTCAGGCAACCCATCATCAAATAGATTTATATTTCCCCTTCTTTATTTAGAAAAATCTCAATGTCTTTCTAAGTCGTTCCATCTTTTATGTAAAATATAGCTAGTCACAGATGTTGAGTCAAAATTTTTGTATCCTCTTCATATGCTGATAATCCTTTATTCCTTTTCCTAGATAAACTTGGCAATGCAAGTGCTGAAAAAACTGAAGAAAAAGAGCCCTATCATAAAAATATTCAAAGTATTAAAATTACTACACTGTATTCATATCTGGAGCATATCATTACATGACTTAAAAATTTAAGATTCACTACTCTGATCATTACATAAAGTAATAGCACGCATAAAGAGTTTATATTGCTATATTTTAAAGTCATTCTGAAATCCTTTAAAGGGTGAATATCTAAGAGTCACTTTTCAGGTGTTCAGTCACTTTTCAGAATTTGGTAAAGGAGCAGGAAGTGAGCCTTTTTAGAAAAGTAATTTTTTATTAAACATGTATTCATATCTATATAAAATACATATTTGCATATCATATATATCATAGATATTTTAAATACATTTGATATTATAAACGTTTCTAACTGCCCGAAGAATAAACTTACCTCTGGTTAGCGTCAACCATTAGTGTTTCCTAAGATTTTTTTTTTGAAGAATGGAATGGGTTTGCATGTGGAAGACTGAAAAAATTAAAATCACCACTATACTCTTTTACTGAAAGTATTCTTCTATATAAACTATTTGTGAAGTAGTAGTATGGCTGGCCTCTACAGTGCTTAGTGAACAATCTAACTCACAACATTGGATAATTACCAATGAAACTCTGTTTTCTCTATGCAATTCAATTATGCTTCTAATATGATTACTCTGAATTAGTATGCATCTTTAGGTTGTATCTTACCAAATGTATCTTACCTTTTGATATGTTTTAAAGTGGAAACCTGATCATCCTAGAACCCCCTCTCTTAACTATCTTTAGTAATTAACTACTAGGTTTGGGGGTTATATTCTAACCTGTTAATCAAGCATTCCCACATGAAACCATCCTGCCATTGTAAATAGCTGAATGTGTCATATTTCCCTTCTACATTATTCACTGCAGACCACCTGAAGCCCCCTGAGCTCCCTCAACCTGCTTGACTGTTTGCTGCCCTGATTGGCTTGCCTAGTGAGCCATTTCTAGGCCTTTTTGGCTATACAGAAACAAAAGCTGCCTTTCAAAGAGTGTCTGAGCTTCCCAACTTGACCTAGGCCCTGTGCATAGCTCCTCTGCCTTCCTTAACCCTCAACATGGCCAACAGTAGCTGCTCTGCCTCCACAACGAGGACGTTATGCTGTGTTCTTTGCATAGTGCCAGCCTCAGGTCCCGGTAGCTCTGGATATAACTGCTAAATGAATGGTGAATGGATATTACTAAGGCTAATTACCTTATTTTGTTATCTTGTTCTTTTCTCAAAACAGAAACAACCCCAAATCTGCCTGAATTTTGGTCCATGTTAGCTAAAGGTAAATGCATACAGCTGGGGAAATGTTTTCGTTTTCGAAAATGTTAAGTATGGAAGACAAGATCAGTCTAAATTGAATACAGAGTCAATATGCCAACATTGTGTTGTCACATGTAACAAATGCAAAACAAACCTAGAAAGTGATCAAGTATCACACATTTTCTGATTCTCCCACTTCACACATAAACCAAAATTTTATTTTTCCTATAAATGTTAAAATTTGGTAATTCAATTTAATTTATATTTGAAATTTAAAAATAAGGTACTTGCCCAATGAGAGCTCTTCTTGATTAGAGCAATGTGGACATAGCACATGGAAATGCATGTATAAATGTAAGGCTAAATAAAAATATATGCATGCTTAACAGTAATATGTATATCCTAAGTATCCACATAAATATAATGTGTCCATTAATCTACTCATGCATGAATATGTGCATATAAACATATGCATAATGAATGTAAATGAATGTATTATGTGCAACACATAGTATTTTTAGTCAATCGTCATATATTTTGTATTAGCATTCCAAATCAGTAATATTTCTGTAATTAACACTGTTAGTTAGTCCCTTAATGGTCACTTGTGGACAATGACAAAACTTTAAACAATGCAGCTGCTTGGTGTACACAGTTATACCTTGAGCTGGCCTTCAAGAGTGGTGTTACATTGCTTAGTGTTCCTGAGTACAAGTAGGCGATCATGGAGAAAACACACGTTAGTTAAATGTGGTTCAGTCCTGAGTTATAGTGATATTTAAAATACACAGAGTACAAACACTATGAATAATGAGAATAGACTCCATGTATCACACACACACACACACACACACACATTTACGCACATAATCTTTGTGAGAACTGTTGACCATAACACCATTTTATTGTTTTAACAGTTATAAATCAGTCAGCATCAGAAGCCGACAAGGATGATTTATATAAACCAATTCCAGGTAAGAACAAAGTATTTCAATTAGTAGATACATAAATATTCACACACATTTCAACAGGACAATGCTGTTTTCCCAAGCAAGGTGCACATAGGACAGGCTATCTAACGCTGTGGAGGTTAAAATTCCTGTGTATTCCTTCCGGTTCCTGTTTTACGGATAGTCATTCCCATCTTCCTATTTTACAGCCTCTACTAAAACAGGTAAACTACGTGGAGGACTGAGCATATAAGTAACATGATCTTCTTAAAAAATAGATTTTTGCAAGGTTTTTAATTGAATGAGAAATTCACTATGCCCCCTCAGTTTTCCACATTGATAAGGTTACAACTTATGAACACTGATTTATGCATATCGAGATATGGATATTAACCAAAGACCACATTTTACACTAGGGTTTACTCCTTGTGATGCGTGATTCTTTGGGTTTGAACAAATGCACAGTGTCATGCATATACCGTCACAGGCACAAACCAAAGTGTGGCTGTCCCCAAGCCCCCTCCCAGCAATCCCATCCCTCCACAGGAACCCCTGGCAACCACTCAGTTTTTACTTTTGATAGTTTTGCATTTTTCAAATGTTATTATTGGAATACAATTACAATTATTGGAATATAATAATAATAATGGAATAATTCAGAAAGCAACCTTTCAGATTGGCTTCTTTCACCTGGAAATATGCCTTCAAACTTCCTCACCCCATTTATTTGAAATTTGAGAGCTCATTTCTTATCACTAACATTCCACTGTATGATTTTTCCCCAGCTTATTCACCTATTGCAGGACATCTTGGCAGCATATGGCTTTGGATGCTATATAAACATTGGTGTGCAGGTTTTGTGGGTACATACATTTTCAGCTCATGTAGATAAATGGTTAGGAAAGCAATTGCTGATTATATGAGAAGGCTATGTTTAGCTGGCTGCTATCATTTTGCATTGTCACCAGCATTGAATGTGGATGCCTATTACTGAATACAGCTTCCACTAGCAATTTGATTAGGTTTATATGCATAAAAGAACTGAATTGCACCAAAGTTTAATGACAAGGCCGAATGTTAATTTCTTCCCCAAACTTGTCACACAAATAGATGGTATCTGGTAGTTAAATCCTGTCATTTCAGTCTGCATTGGACTGTTTGGCAAGTATGGTCATCTGTCTTGTATAGCTTTAAGACAACAGAGCAAATATTCTTTGTTTAGGAGAGTTATATATAAGAATGATCAAAGCTGGGTTGTTTTAGACATACTCTGTCATTTCTCTGCAGTGATTAAATTGAGCTTCATTGATTTTTCTTCTACTGAGCACACACTGGATGCCAGGGACGTTGGATACATTATTATGTTGGTCCTCACAGCAGCATCCTAAAGTTGGTATTATCTTCCATTTTATAGATATGAAAAATGAGCCTTCAAAGGGAAGTCTGTCCAAGCTCATAATTTGCTTTGCTGTAAGTTTCTAGTGTTTAGGAATGCCAAACCCAACTGTGGGCCTGACCATCACTGGGACAGAGAAATGCATGATAAGCTGCCAGCATTCCTCTTCATACAAGTAGCAGTCAAGGTCAAGAGAAGCAATTTAGGAGTGTGGTCCATTTAACTATCATTTGTGCGATTATATCCAAAATAATCGACCTCAAAGCCATATAAAACAGTCCTTGACAGTTAGGCACATCTCACTGTACTGGTTCTAGGCCACACTTTGACAGCTGCTGCAATCTTTTAAAAATTTATTTATTTTATGATACAGTTCCATAGCATCTGTGATTACAGAGAATGGACAAATGGGACTTAGTCATTCTTTCTTACTTAAACATTGTCATCTATATAATGGTGAAGACTTTGGAACTTCTGGGTTGGGGTGAAGGGAAGCTGAGAAAGTGGAAAGAGAGAGCACACATCATCTAAACCATCCATAAACACATTCTCCTAAGTCGGAAGTAGATTGAGGGAAATAGAAAATGAGACAGTAAAGATAAATGCTCATTAATACAGTACAGAGACTCCTGATATCTCTGGATTCAGACATGATTTTACTGATTTTAGAAAGTTAAATAAGGTGTTTCCATTTCTTTATTAAATGTCAGATACATTTGGTTTTATCCCATGAGTGATGAAATGCAAAATTTAACAGCTAAGCCTCATAAAGCATCAAGAATTTTATCATTACAATTGAACATAAAAAATGCATGTCCTAATAATAGAATATCTGTCTTCTGAGGGACCAGCCCCTTGCAATTGTTTTCATCAAGAGCTCTTCAGAGACTTTATATTTCATCTGGTTTTTAGCAGAGTCTGTCAAATACACATGTTTTCACATTTAGTATCCTGGATTTAAGTCCAGAGATTTCCATTCACCAGCTGTGTGCCATGGGCCAGTAGTACATCAACATCTGCGATCCTGTAAGTTGGAGCCAAAGGCAGTTCCTTCACAGTTGCTGCACAGGTGAAAGCAAAAAGTGCTTGGACAGAGCGAGCAGCCTTTCCATTGCCCAGGACCGCGAGGGAGGAGTGAGCAGTGACTTCTCCGCCCAGTGCAGGGCTTTGTTAACCCCAGGATAACAGAACAAACACACTCTTTTCCATTGCATTTTCTTTCTTTCCTCTCAGGCTCTGATATAAATGCCACCAACTACGACAAACTGTTAGAGCTACAGGATATCAAGCTCAAATTAATGTTGGGCATCGCCTTGATGACCCTTCTCCTTTTTGTCATCCTCTTGGCCTTCTGTAGTGCCACCCTATACAAACTGAAGCAGCTGAGGTAAGTCTGCAGAGCTCTGCAGTCCTCACTACCAGCGCACCATGTCGAGCTCACTCCTCACTCTTTAGGAGACTGTTAGGAATATGTGACTCCCAAATATACGAATTCTCCCGAATGTTTAAAGTGTTCAGTTTGACTTTATTTCCCCTATGCAGAAGGAACATGAGACTGTCTCTCAGGGAATATCTTACCTAAACTTTGCCCCAACACTTCATTTCCATTTTTTAGAATTTTATCTATTGAAAGGCAGAGTCTTAGACAGAGATCTCTCATATACTACTCCCCACGACATCCAGGGATGAGGCTGGACGGAAGCTGGAGATGGGAATGCTGTGCGGGTCTTCCGCATGTGGCAAGGACTCCAGTGTTTGAGCCATCAGCCACTGCCCACCAGAGGGCGCACGAGCAGGAAGCTGCAAAGGGCAGCAGAGCCAAGACTTGAATCCAGGCATTGCAGTATGGGCCGGGGGAAACCAAACCACACCAAACGCACTCCACCCTGCATTTTACTGTCCCTTGATAGACAGCCTTAGTCACTTGGCAACACAGTAGAGAAGTTTCCATTTGCTATTTTTGTGATGATAGTCCAGGGAATTGAAGAGCACATCTTCCTGGGGTCTTTTTTTTTTCCTTCAAACAAGGCTTAAGGCCTTTTAAAAACAGCAAATCTCCATTGCATTTATACCTTAAAAGTTATTCACTCGTTCTTTCTTAGAAAAAGTTGAAATTCAACTCAAATCTGACTCAGAGGATTATTTAAAATTTATCACACAGTGTAACGCCTTACTTTTAGAAATCCTAAAAGAACATCAGTCATTCATTTTTTTGGTGATGGTATTTTAGATGAATGATGTATTTGGGACAATCCTAGTTATTTATTCCCCCTTTCTCAGTTTCTTTGCACATGATTCATATTAAACTTTCATTAAAGCAGATTTTCCTGTTTTATAATTTGGTTTTAAATTCTAGTCTTAAGATTTAAAATATGCTTCATCCACACTGGTAGCAAATATAATAAAGTTACAATTAAGGGGGGAAAGTATCATTTATTAAATGTTAAGTAATACCTTGGACAGAAGTTAACTTTTGCTAATGCTTTTCTAAGTTGAGTTACAAATGTACACAATGAAAAACAATTCTTGATGTGTGTTCTTTTCCTTTTCAGTTATAAAACTTGTGAGAGCCAATACTCTATCAACCCTGAGCTGGCCACTCTCTCTTATTTCCATCCATCAGAAGGTGTATCAGACACATCTTTTTCTAAGAGTGCAGAGAGCAGCACATTTTGGGGCACCACTTCTTCAGATTTGAGAAAATCAGGCACAAGAAGGTCAAAATCTAAAAATTTGACGGACATGACTTCCACGGGCTCAGATGAAACGGGCATGAATGAGGAGTCAAACTTAGTTAACAGTGAGGAAGTCGAATAGATAACTTTAAATTTTTTGTTGAAAAAAAAACAAACCACACCTTTTTGTCTCATTCTAATGCCATGCTTTGGGAACTGCTGAGACTTTTACATTCTCTAGTGTTTTCAAAGAAGGACATGTTCAATAAAAACAATCTCAGTTATAGAAATTATGTAATGGAAAATATGCAAGGAAGTAATTTAAGGTGCAGAAAACTCATCCATTGAAAATAACCCTGGAGAAGTGAGTTAGGGTCTATTTCTAAAGGACATTTAGATGCTTGTCTCACTAGGGGGGGACATTTTGAAGCCTCTTAGGATGCCCTCCCTAATCCCCCAAAGCCCAGAAAGCGCACCCCTACTTCTGTTTGACTGCTGAATTAGTTGGGCCCTCAAGAGGAACCTGAGTTAGTGCTACAAACTCCTTAGAATTCCTGAATTGCTTTAAAGTCATCAGGGTTGCTCTCATGGGACAAACTAAGGATGGAAAGCTATGTTTCTTCCATTTTTTGAAGTAACATAACAATCTGTGATAACATTTGAAGAGGAAGGAAGGAGAGGATCCCAGCCAGGAATTCAGAGTTTCATGGGCCCCAAGTCTTTCTTTTTTAAATTTCATTTATTGTTATTGCAAAGTCAGATATACAGAGAGGAGGAGATACGGAGAAAAAGATCTTCCGTCCACTGATTCATGCTCCAAGTGGCCTCAATGGCTGGAGCTGAGATGATCTGATGCCAGGAACCTGGAGCCCCCTCAGGGTCTCTGCGTCAGTGCAGGGTTGGTCCCCAGGCTTTGGGCCGCCCTCGACTGCTTTCCCAGGCCACAAGCAGGGGGCTGGATGGGAAGCAGGGCCACTGGGATTAGAACTGTCGTCCATGTGGGATCCTGGCATTCAAGATGAGGACTTGAGCTATTAGGCTACTGCTCTGGGTCTGCCCTAAGTCTTTAAAGAGATAAAGTTCCCTTCTCTCTTCCTCTAGGCGATGGAGATCACCCACACTGTAATGCAAAGCACCTGACACTAACTCGAGTTTGTCACTGACTCTGGAGGCTATCAGTACTAGAGTATTTCGATTTACAAAGAAGACAAATAGGGTAGGGATATTTTCTTGTTAAAAACCACTTTTGAGTGGAAGGATCTTGGGGACACAGGTCTCTCTGTGAATAAGTGTGGTCGTGGGCGAAAGGGCAGGTTCCATGGCCCTCCTCAATTCCTAACCATAACCAAGGTCTGCATCTCTTGAGTGCCTCCCTGCGCTAGGCACTTCAGTACCTCGTGTCTGTGAGTTTTACTACCTATAAAAGGTGATTATAGATGAAGAAATGAAAGCTCAGGTAAGTCAGATTCCTTACCTAAAGCATCTGTTGGGGCAACTTGCTCCTAGCTCTTCGTGATTCCAAATGTGGGTTCTCTACATTGCCGCTTGAAGGCCAAGAGTCTACAAATGTGAAGGAACGATGGGAGCAAGAGAAGCGCCGTGCCATTTCCCAGGAGCACCTGCTCCCTCCATCCCGGTAGCCCGTTGGTTCCTGAGAAACCGTTTTTCCTGCATCGAGCTTAGATCTCCGTCAGGATCTGTCCCTCACATACTCTTACCTCACCGTCCACTCTGCCTTGCGTGGAATCCAGGTCCTTCCTTCCCCGTCCCCAGCATCACTCACCATTGGCTGGGAAAGCCGTGAAGCTCCGCCTTAGAATAGCGACGGACTCCATAAGACGGTAGGAAAAGCAGCAGCAGCAGCAGCATGGTGTTCCTTGTTACCTTGTCTCCGCCCGCTTGGTCTCTGCTGGGTTTCACAGCAGTCCATGCTACCTTCCGCCGGTTCCTTTGGCCTTTTGAAGAGCCCTGGACAGGATGTCCGCGTTCAGACCCCTCAAGGTGCAGTGGAAACTGAAGGAAGAGGTTGGGCCCAGCCCCTGGGAGCAGCTGCGGGTGCAAAGGCGTCCTGTCCCATCCAGGGGTGAGGAAGGGCGTGTCGGAAGCTCATCAGCTGCGCTTGGGAAGTCTGGGGATCAATTATAACCACGTTTCCTTCTGCTCCTCCTTGCCCAGCGTGTTCTCGACTAGAAACAGGTGTCAAGAGTCACCGTTGATGCCTGTAAGGAGTCTACAGTTCCCGAGCACAGCACAGTAGAGAAGGGAGATGCTTAGGATGTTGCCCTGGCTAAAATGTCCCAAAGGGCACAAAGAGATACTGCTGACTACATTTTATAAATGTGGCTTCCATGCCGAGACCGTTGGTACAGGCTCTGCATACCGCTGCCAGCTGTGCTCTGGGCCACCTGAGAGAGCGGGGTGTGAGAACATCAGGAGGTTCTTAGTAATGACCACCATCTCGTCTCCGCCTTGCCCTAGCCCAGGAGCCAGGAGACGGCCACAGGCCCCAGGCTGGCTGGCAAAGGGCTTCTCCTGTGTCCGCAGCTCCACGACCTCCACAAACCTGCATAGTTTCCGAGCAGGTGTTCCTGGGACCTGCTGCTCCTTCTATAAAACACCCTCACCTGCCTCTTCCCCAGCACGCTCAGTCGGACTTTAAATCCCGCTCCGCACGCCCTGGAGTTGAATCCTGCCGCGGCGTGTGTTCTCCGGCATCGCGAGTAGCCAACAGGTCGCCCCCGGGGGCGTGAAGCTTGAAGTTCTGGCCTTGGCCCTGTTTCCCCGTGACACCTGACGCAGGAGCGGGCGACACTGGAGCTCTGTGGGTAGGTCCTGTCCTTTTGTTTGTTTGTTTTAGGCGGGGAAGGTGGCGCCTTCCAGACACCCTGGATTAGAATGTGGGGGTGGGCCGAAGAGCACCTGCAGACGCTGCTGCCGAGCAACGGAGGGAGAACGAGGGAGCCCAGGAGGCGGTGCTGGGCCGGGGTGGGCTAGGCCAGGTCCCCAGCTCCCCAGGTCCCCAGGTCCCCAGGTCCCCAGACCCCCAGACCCCCAGGTCCCCAGGTCCCCAGGTCCCCAGCTCCCCAGGTCCCCAGACCCCCAGCTCCCCAGACCCCCAGCTCCCCAGCTCCCCAGGTCCGGATTGCTCATGGGCCGACCTAGTGCCAGGTGCTGGGAGCGCGGGTGCCTGGATAGGCCCCTAGAACCGCGCGTACCGATTTCATTGGTTTTGAGCCGCCCGCTGCCTCTCTTCCCCACTTGCAAGGTGAAATTAATTTTCTTCTGTTTCTGTGAAAAGTGAGGGTTCCTCGGTTGGAGGGGTGGAATGGGGATTGGCAGCTGGGCCTTTGGTAACTTTGCTGAGGGGCAACGAGTAACAAAATTAAAAGGAGCTGGTTCTCCAAACGACTGACTCTTCCAGATCCTTGAGTCTGGCGAAGAGAAGTCATTTAAATGGTTATGGTCTGGAAGGAAACTGTCTTTTTAGGTGGTACCGTTCAACACCGCCCCCTCCCCCCCCCCCAACAAATACACACTTATTTTCTCCCTCCCTCCCTCTCCCTGTTTCACAGCCCTTCCCAACTCGTGACAACCACCTACAACCCAACGTATACCCATGTGCCTGCCTGGCTGGGCATCCAGAGATAAAAGAATTCAGATCTGGGTACTTCTCGAGTCCTAGGACATTTTTTGTTCTGCTTTTTCCCCTCCTTCTCCCGCCTCGTGAATAAATGAGTCAGGTTTTTCCATTTTGGTTTCGACTGAATTGATTTCTTTATAGAAAATGGCTGGCAAATAAAAAGACTGTTGAACCTAGAGAGTTTACTACATAGGAAGGAATTGTGCGTGTTATAAGCATAGGTCATCTACAATTTTTAAAGTATGAAACATGGTTTGGAGAGCGTCTCGCATTTAACATCTTGTTTGGCAAATAGGAAACATGTGTTGGTTCTCTTGACTTTGACATAATGAAACTGTATTGTAAAAAAGAAGGGTTGCGATTGTATAGTTAGATTCAAAATGAAGCTACCTGGCCATTGTGGACAACCTGTGCTTCAAATGGCACACTGTTTTGCGACTGGATTTCTGGGAAGTACAGAATTAGCTATTTGTTGAATGGTATGTTCGTGTGCTTGCTTCGTTGTGGCTTTTTGGTTTCCAAAGTGTTTCATAGATATCAGGAACCCCAATGAGAATGTTGGGACCTAAGTGAAGCAAAGGTTTTCGAGTGTAAATATTTAATTTGGAAAGGAGAGCTCTGTTGGGGTACAAGATTGTATGAAATTCTGAGTAAGTGATATTTGAATGTTTGAATTTCCAAATTGTCAGTAGTTGGTAATAACAGGATGTATTTGATAGACAAACCATGTCTCAGTCTATATAGTAAATATGCATAAACCAGGCTGGTCCCACTGATGTAGTCACTGTATTAAGAAGGCATTTAGTATTAGAAGGTAATTAGTATTGGGAGTAAGCTGAACATGTGAAAGATGAAATCGTGTTGGTCATTGGATTCTCATTCTCCTACGAACCAATTGCATAACAAACTGTTTAGACTGGGCTTAAATGCAAGAATAGTGAATCTTACATCGGGAAGCTACTCATTCTGGATGCTCTATGATCTGTACGTCACCTTAAGTGACTTGAAAGATAAAACAAATGTCATTTTCCATTGGTGGCGATAGGTACATTGCCACCAGTATTTTCCATTGGTAGTAAAGGCACACAAATAGGCAATGACAGGAACATGTCAAAGCACCTATTTTACTCCTGAAAACATCATTGGATACTGAAAGTAATGTGACCTTGAATCCTCTTAAAACCTACGTGACTAAGATAGGAAGATTTGATGATAAAATCAAGTATGGCTGTATTTGAAAAAAGCAGCAAAGAAATCCTGAAAGAAAAATCCTAATGAAAGTGATGCAAAGAACAAGAAATCTGTCAAAAGAGCTTATGGAACTCAGAGAGGAGAAAACGCATGTTGATACTCAGCAGACCAGTCCCAAATTTCTTGTTGATGAACTTGTGAAAGACAAAGCGCACAGAGCATGAGACTGTCCCCAAGGCCTCGCTTCTCTGGAGGACAGCAGGGTGACTGAGTGTGGATCTATTAAAGTACCACTGCGGCCGACAGCTTCTCTGAATCGGGTGGCTCTGTATAGAAATGTCTTTGAATTTTCAGTGAGTTCACAAAGCCCATAAAAGAGGAGGTTGCTAAGTAGGTCAGTCAGTGGCTTTTTTCTCCTTTATCTTTTTCCTAAATCTAAAACAGCTCCCTCTGAATACAGATTCTATATATTGGCTATTGAATATGTAGATAGTACATAGTATCAACTATTATTTTTTTTATAGTTTACTATTTATTATTATTACCACATAGCATAAACTATTTTTAAGGATTTGTTTTTTTTTATTTGAAAGAGATATACAGAGAGGAGGAGTGGCAGAGAGGAAGATCTTCATCTGTTGATTCACTCCCCAAGTGGTCACAATGGCTGGAGCTGAGCTGATCCAGAGACAAGAGCCAGGAGCCAGGAGCCTCCTCCGGGTCTCCCATGTGGTGCAGGGTCCCAAAGCCTTGAGCTGTCCTCCACTTCTTTCCCAGGCCACAAAAAGTGAGCTGGATAGGAAGCGGGGCCACTGGGATTAGAACCAGCACCCATATGGGATCCCGGCACATGCAAGGCGAACACCTTTAGCCACCAGGCTAGTGTGCCAGGCCCTTGTATAAACTATTATACGTGGCCATTTGTAGATTCTTTGTGTATATAATATTCTAGTACCTTGGAATGAAAAAGTGAAGGTCTTGGTAACTGGCCAAACATGTTGTCTTGCAAAATTGTCATTTTCCAGAGGTTGTCATAGTAATGTATATTTGATTTCACAAATTGGAGAGTTCTTTTATAGAAATCTATGCATATCAAGTTACATAAATTCAGTAGGATTTTTATGAATTGTTGCTTAATTATTTCCCTAGTATTTTGTAGCTTGGACTCATTGCTTTCCAGGGAACATGCCTTTATTAGACTGAAATGGATCACTGTTCCCTGTTAGGCATCGGAAAATCAAGAAATGTTAAATTACAAAACCACTTCTGGCTCCAAGAATATAATTGCACACACTACCAAATTTGATGTGAGTTATTTAATCCCTTATTGCCCTTGGCACAGAACTTACCAAATTCAAGTATGGACTGGTTAGTCATTTTCCTGATTGAAACTAGTAAAATTATCTTGTATCCACCAGGGGGCACATGTGGGCAGTGAGTATATTGGTTCCACTTGGGAGGAGTCCTTCACTTGCCACTACTTAATATATTTCGTTTTATCATCATTTTCACATGCAAAGTTTACAAATTGACCTACTCATTAAAATACCTTTTGATGACAAGACTGGTGCTTTTATGTTCGCTCTGAACTTGAAAAGGCTGCCCCCCCCCAAAAAAAATCCTCAATGTAATCGCTGTGTACATCGCTGGTTAGAGTTCAAGACAGCAATAGAGATGTCTTGATTCAGGCCTCTCACTGTAAACAGAGTTTTGCAGAATCTATTTGCTGCCATGTTTCTGCATTGACGTGCTTTTTGTTGAGTTTATTGCTAAAAAAAAAATAGTCCTCAGGTGTAGTATTCCCGAGCACAAAAAGTCTATGACTATGCCCTGCAGAGAACACGTGATAAATGGGCCTTTTTTCAAGTGGATAGTACACTTAGTAGTACACTTAGCGCTTAATATATTGCATAAGATATCTATAGACACATAAAATTTTATGTTTTTGGGTGTATTGACAAAAGTGTGACCCTGAAACTAACCTGAGCCTGAGCTCATAATTGGTTCGCCGCACGAGTTGTGGCTCAGATTCTCGGCACTTGGTGTGTATGGGGCCTCTGTTGCAGTGCATAGTCAGATTTAGTTTTGGAAGGTAAGCTGAGCCTTGGGCAAGTTACATCACGAGTGCTGACATGGCTCATGACACACTGAGGAGAAGTGGAAGTAGTGTAGCATTTCTTTAACTCTGTTGGGTTAAAAAGGCAATACAAATTCTGTTTCCCAGACCCAGTCTCCCTCCTTTGTCGGTGCACACTAAAAGCAGAGCCTCCCGAAAGGCAGAAAAAAGGCTGTCTGCCTGCAGGACCGAGATGAGAACCCCACTCCACAGCATCGCAACATAGCCAACGTCCTTGGAGAACTTACTTAATGTTTCTGTTTTTGCTTTCCTTTTGTGTGATAGACACATGGAGTTAAATATATAGGTACTTAATCTCATTGCTTTCATTTCTCTTGTGAGGAAAGGTCCCTTCCCAGAGGCCAGTATTATTCTCAATTAGCAATGCTGTGATGATGGTAGTTTTTACTTCATTGTGCTTCGTAATGCTTCTAAATCATCCAAAATATTTCAGAAAATTTATGGAAAATGAGACATTTGTGACAAAATCATTTGTGGTATAAAATCATGGAAAATGAATATTATGAAAAAGCTATTTGTGGCTTTCAAATTTTGATTGCATCATATAAATATTTTAAAATCATGTTTCTCCATGGGATATTTTGAAGAATCTTAGTAGATTTATGAGTAAATACTGTCCTTGATAATTATTTCTGTCCCAAAAATTCTCACCAGTGGAAGTAAGATTTTTTTTAATTTTTTTTTTTTTTTTTTGGCTAAGTCAGATATGCAGAGAGGATGAGAAACAGCGAGGAAGAACTTCTGTCCAATGATTCACTCTCCAAGTGACCCCAGTGGCCAGTCTGTGCCGATCCGGAACCCCAAACCTCCTCCAGGGTCCCACGGGTGCAGGGTCCCAAGGCTTGGGGCTGTCCTTGACTGGTTTCCCAGGCCACAAGCAGGGAGCTGGCTGGAAAGTGGAGCTGCCGGTATTAGAACTGGCGCCCATATGGGATCTCGGTGCTTTCAATGCAAGGACTTTAGCCACTAGGCCACCACACTGGGCCCAAGAAGATACTTTTTAAGATACATAAAGCACTGCACCAATCGCCCTCCCAAAGTGCTGGAACAGTTGGGTGCTACTCTGTTTCAGAGCTCCCCTCCCACTAACCTTTCCCCATTGAATGTCAGAGGTTTTGGAAGGCCAAAACTAGGTTAAAATGGGTTCTATTTTACATTACATTGTTTTGATTACTACTGAAGCGGAGTGTTCTTGCAATGGGTCTCAGTCTCTTGTAGTAAATATTGCTGTAGAGAAGCATGATGCTAACTTGTCTCTCCTGCCATCACCTGATCACATTTGCTTCCTTACTGGAAGGATTCTTTAACTCTGACGTTAACAAACTTTAGCAAAAAATGTCCTACTGTTACCTAATTTATCACATTCACCTGCATAGCAAGTGTTGCTTTCACGTAATTTTTTTTTTCCTATGGCAAGAACGGCCTCTTGAGTCATGTTTCAGTGGTTCAATTTTATTGTTCAGTTCTAGGGATGCTCCAGGTGTGCATGCTTTGGGCCACATGCCATCAACTCGCTGCCCTAGTCGGCACAGGACTCCGGAAGAACCCTGACAGAACGAAGGACCTGTTGTCAATATTCACACTTCTTTCATCATTCTTGTCTTATAGTGATGCCCTATAGGTCCTGACAAGTAGAAAGGTGGTTGACTTACCCCGGGGATCAGTCCGATCACTTGCTTGCTGCACTGGAAGCCTTTGAGCCCAGGAACAGGAGGTGCAGATGAAAGCTTCCGTGAAGAGTGGACAGTTGTTGCTGCCACTTCTGAACACTAGGAAAAAGCATTTGCCTGCTTCCTTTTGGCCTAATCCTTTAAGAAATAGTATTTTACTTTGTACTTGTGAGTATCTTAGGAAGTACCCATACTACCAATTATGATATAGCAAAAGACAGAGTTTTATATGATACAATGGATAGGATCTTTAAATGTTTTATGTTTATATTTAAATCCTATCCAATAGCTGATGGTGCTCTCGGAACCACTCGGATGTGTGGTGAAGCTGCTTTATAAATTTACATGAAATTGATCTTGGGTATTTCACTTGATTTGGGAATCTTTTTAATACTTTCAAATTTTCTTCAAGAGAAGCGTGTATTTGAAACTTGTAAAAAAATATGCAACATTGAACTATTGATTTAAGAAATCTTAAAAAATATTAGCATTTACCCTTTCATTTTTTCTTTGATCATTAAAAATTTAGAAAGCTCACCCACATCAAGCAGCATTCAGCTCTTGTAGCTCTTTCAAAGGAAAATCCACTGAAAACCAAGGAAATTACACATCTCTGAAGAGCATTGCTGCTTTTCCTGTGAAGGTATTATGGCCTAAATCTGTCCACGAAAACTTGCTGTCCCTGCATACAATCCCACAAAATGTGCCTGTGCTTTTCTTCCTGAAAGCCCCTGCTTCAGATAAATGCCTGACCCTTTAGAGAGAAATATTAAAAATTTGGTGGGTATTGTATCATACTCTAGCTATTTTATGAAAATATTTTCTTTTTCCTATCCTTGGAAATCTTAGATTTTTTAATGCCTAAAAGCTTCCTTTGTATCTTTTTCCAAAATGTTTCACATTAAAATGTAAATTTGAAAAGTGTGTATGTGTGTGTGTGTGTGTGTGTGTGTGTGTGTGTGAGAGAGAGAGAGAGTGTGTGTGAGAGAGGTAAAAATATTGGCATAGAAGCAGAAAAAAAAGTACTATTCATCAGGAATTTAAAAGGCCGTAAGCAATGATTAAATACCTGGATGTTAAATTCGCTCACAATTACCTGTTGTACATGTATCAGTTATCGTAGATCAAGAATCACATTTGCCTTTTGAGGGCTGACCTCCTCCTTCCAGTTTGTATTCCTTTGATTTCTTTTTCTGATCTCGGGACTGCATTGAGCAGCCGTGGTGAGAGTGGACATCCTTTGTCTGCTTCCAGATGTTAGTGGCAGTGTCTCCATCTCCTCCCCCACTCACTATGTCTTCATTAAGTCTTATTAAAAAAAAAACACTAAAATCGCTTTTATATTTAATATACAGAAGACCTCTGTACATTTTAAGTGCACATGTTTTTCTTAATGGTATAGTAGGACATTAGGACTAACGTTTAAGAAAAGCTGTGAACTTCGATGGATGATGCTCAGAGGTCCAACCACAGTTGTAGGAGTCTTGATGATGGAACGGTTATGCAGTTAGGTGATTAGCAGGCTCTAATGTTGCCGTCCCGGCAGTGGAGGGGGGCGCTGCTGTCTCGCTGCTGTTTTGTGAATATAGATAATTTTAGACTGTTTATTTATTCTAGTAGACTTAAAACTTGAGGTGGTTTTTTCCCTTTTTTATGGTACCTAATGTAGTTTTACTTTTTATGCATGGTACAAATATTAAGCATTACAAATCTTCAGTTATTCTGTATTTAACCTGATGTCAAAACACAGAGACTTGAACGGCCTGGGCAACCTAATCTGAAGTACCTGATGAAGTAAGACAGTGCTATGTCTGGCTCTTTGAGGAACAGGATTTGGAAGGTCAATGTGTGCTGCATAATGTAATTACAGAAGGCATTCACAGCATAGGTATTATCGAGTTGAGTTAAAAAAAAAACAAACCCTCCTAGGACATCGTTTGCAGGTTACTATTCATTATCTCCACTACTTAAAAAAAATTCTTATTCTTTTGACATGTTTTATTTTAGTCATATTTGTTGAAGGATTGCTTCACTAAAATCAAAGCCAGGAAACGTTGATTAGATTTGTGGCATCCCTAAGGGCTAGTCAAATATTGAAGAGTCTCTGGCTGTTACTACTACAGGTTATTCATTTCATTTGTCATAGTTTTATTCTTCTAGTTTTCATTCTCAGAAGAATATCTTTCTTTTTCATAAAGTTTTTATTAGCATGCTAGAAACCAGATTTCATGTATTTCATGGGTATAAGTATGAGATAATCGTAATGCTCGCCCTCAGCTCCCTCCTTCCGTCCTTTATTTCCTTTAATTATTGCCAAACACACACACACACACACACACACACACACACACACACACAATTTTAGCCTACTTTATACTCACAGGCTTAATACACTGTTTTTTTAAAAGTAGGCTGTGACACTGAGTCTTTTGCCCTCCTTTGATGACCTTTTGGTTAAGTTACAGAAAGTTCCCTGGGTACCTCTAGTGATGATAAACTGTACGAACTCCATGATGTTCTTATCAAGTCCCGTGGTACATTAGCTCAGTAGGATCTGCCTCCCTGTGGTTGGACATATACTGCTAGTGAGCCACTACTGGTACTTATAGCCGTGTTGCTGTTACCTGAACCTGGTTAGACTCCTTCATGGACCCTTCCTGGTCTTCTGGAAGCACATGTTTGGGCATCTTCTAATTCACGCCCCCTTTTCTAAATTGAAATCTTTTAGATCAGTGGCAATAGCAATAGTTATCTATACCCAGGAGTGTCTTCAAAACTCCATGTAGACTATGTAAGTAATGAGAAGGATGGGAACTGTGGCTTACCAATGCAGGGTGTGTTCTATTTAAAAGGAGTGGACACTGAGTGAGGCTAATTCCGTTTGCACTGGAGATCATAAAAAGAGCCAAGGGTAGATGCCAGCAGAAACAGATGTGGGACCACACGAGGAAGACTTTTGTAACAAATATGTTGTCTGTAAAACAGTAGCTTGCTGAAGCAGAGGTGGCAATTGCTAGAAATACTTTGGCGTGTAAGCAGCTTTGAGATGTAACTCATGCCCTTTGCTCTCAACAACTCTGATCTACTTTCTGCCTATATAAATGTGTCCCTTCTGTACATTTTCCAAGAGTGGAATCATATGCCATTCTCTTGTGACCAGCTTAATGTGTCATTGTAGCATAATGTTTTCAAATGTCTTCCAAGCTGCTGTACTTTTCATTACTCCATTGTTTTGTATTGCCAACTAATACTCCATTGTATGCATGTGTATATATTTTGTTCTTTCGTTCACCAGCTGGTGGATATTTGGTTTATTTATACTTTATGACGCTTATGAGTAATGCTTCTGGAAACAGCTGTGTGCAACTTTTTTCATGAGCTCAGGGCAGTATTTCCCTGAGCTAATGAAGAGTCTTTGAGTAGTTTATACACACTATCAAAAAACTATGTGTGGATTTCAAAATGTTTTTACATGAAAATAAACGTATTCTTGCATTCTATTTCCCATGAATTTCTTGAAATACTCTCAAATCTGCAGGTAGAACCGTTGGGTCCCATGCTGACTCTAAACTCTTGGTGACTGCACGATTTTACTTCCCCATTCACGGTGTCTGACGGTTTCGGTTGCCCCACTACGTCACCAGTGCTTGTCGCTTGCTCCTGTGTTTTTGTTTGTGGTCATCCTAGTGGGAGCTAAGCAATCCTTGGCTCGGATTTTGATTTAAACTTCTCTAGCAACCAATGGTACTGAGTCTATTTTCTTGTGCTGATTTGTTAGTTTTTCTATATCTTTGGGAAAATGTTCAAGTCCTTTTCCAATGTCTTCAGTAGTCTTAGTGTTGAGCTATTAGTTGTTTATATTTTATAGATACAATATTTGCAAGTGTTTCTTCAACTTAATTTTCTTTTGTTTCTGGTATCTTTTTTTTTTGTTGTTGTAAGATTTATTTTTATTAGGCAGATATACAGAGAAGAGGAGAGATAGAGAGGAGGATCTTCCATCCGATGATTTACTCCCCAAGTGGCTGCAACGGCTGGAGCTGAGCCAGTCCGAAGCCAGGAGCCAGGAGCTTCTTTGGGGTCTTCCCCTTGGGTGCAGGGTCCCAAGGCTTTGGGCCATGCTTGACTGCTTTCCCAGGCCACGAGCAGTAGTTTTCTTTAGTCTTAGGGTTATATTCACTTCAGCCTAAATTGGGAAGTGTTCTCTCCCCTTGGCTTTTTTTCTGGGAGAGTTTTTAGATATTGATTCTTTAAATATTTGAGAGGATTTATCAGTGAGGTCTGGTTTTGCTTTGTGAGAACTTAAATATTTCTTATTTTTGGTTGTGAATTAATTCAAGACTTTGTTTTTCCGGGATCATTTCTGTTTTGTCTGACTGATTTAACTTGTTGGCAATCAGTTATGCATAATACTCAATTTTATTTGTTTTATAGCAGTGTCACGTCTTTTGTTACTGACTTCACTGATTGAGTCTTCTCTCTACTTTCGTGACCAACCCGACTTTGCAGTTTTATTTTCTCACAGAACCAATTTTAGACTGTTCATTGTATTTCCAGTGGGTTTTTTTTTTTGTATATCCCACTTTTTTCATGGCTTCATTTCTTCTATTATATTTGGGCTTAGTTGTTTGTTTAAATCCCAGTACATAGTAATCGTTTTATGAACCCTAATAGGAAAAAAAGTGATACTAACTGAATAGTTCTAGGGACATGAGTTTTGTAGAAAGGGAAAAACAAAAGAGAATTATGTTTTCTGTCTGTGTGCAGCCTTGGGCAAGCATCTGGCCACTTTGGACCTTCGTTTCCTTGATTCTTACTGGGAATCGCAGCCTGTGCCTCTGGAGGGGCCAGGACTTTGGGAATTGAGTGAGTTCACGCGTGCTCTTGGCTGTGTTTAGGTTCTGCACTGTGTGCTGTATCTACAAAGTGCTCTTTCATCTCTGAGCAAGATATCTAGTTCTTGGTTAGATTCATGAGACTGCATACTTGTTTTGTTCAAACTCTATGATGTAAGACCAGTTACTTTCCATTGGTAGACCATTTCTCTTATTGCAGGGATTAGAAAAATATATTGCTTTATTTACCCATTATATTAAAAAATGTCATTTGTTGTTTACAGATTTATTTTTGACATTTTCACCTCATTAGTCCCTTTGCAAATTAGGCTATAATGTAAGAAAAAGCCATATATGAGATAGGACAGTAGAAATATGTATGTGAATATAGCAATAAATGCTGAGGAAGCTCAGAGGTATTTAATAAGTGATAAAATAAAGAACCCATCTGATTAGTACATAACAATGTATTTTCTTAACTAGAAGAATCAATTTTAGACCCTCAGTGGAATTTTTAAAAAATATTCTCTGTGGTAGGATGTGCAGGTGACACTTTGAGTTGAAAATAACACTGTAAATTTGAAATTGGACATATAAATAAAACCTCATTGAGTAAAATTGTCACTGGGATATTTAAATTTGGTCTTTAGTTGTAAAGGTAACATACCTCCTTAGGAATAGTATTTGACAAACTGTTTCCATGATTAGCCCTGTAAGAAACCTTAGGCAATATGTTTTTTTTTTTTCTATCACTGACTTTGCCTCCATAAAATTAAAGACTAAGGTACAAATTTTGATAAGTAAACTTCAAATTTGGAGAGCCAGATATCTTCACAGTATCCAAGATATTTTTCATTCCTTGAGAGCTGGTTTTATCCTTTGGGGCAATATTGTTCCCTTCAAGAATGTATGATGTGAATTTCAACAACACATTAAACAGGATTAAACACTGTTTCCTTCCATACTCATACATCTTTCAAAGAAATTGCTTTTTTGTTTTTTAAAGTGACAGAGAGAGAGAGAGAGAGAACAAGATTGTCCATTCACTGGTCCAGTCTTCAAAGGGCTGCGATGATTGGGGCTTGCTCAGACCAAAGTCAGATCTACCATATTCACATATTTTATATAGACCTTTCTGTGTATGACTACCGAGATGTATATAATGCTAATGTTTTAGTAACTGTAACTTTATGTTTATCAGTTAATTTAGAATCTTAATAAATGGATCTGCATCGTGCTTTTTGATGTCTGCATATTATCTTACTGTACTGAGCGTATACTGTGTGTATTTCATTCAGTAAAAGCTATTAGGTAGTTGAACCAAACATATTTGGGTATTTAGAGTGCTTCCATTTGTCTATTATAAATTCTGTGATAGGAGGACACTTCAAAATCTTTGTGGGAATGAAATTACTAAATTTTTTTTTGCTCCAAAATAAATGTTAAATATGTACATATGAGGGGTCGTCAAGCATTTCATGAAAAATTTGTGGATCGTGATTTGCAATTTTTGGAAGAAAAATGTAGTTATCTTAATTCCATTTCCTACAAACATTTTGAAGCACCTTTGTGTGTTAACACTATGATTCCATGCTATCTTAGCATATGCATCTTTAACACGAAGTCCACACCTGGAGAGGCTGCGGGGAAGGATCTGTATTTGTGGCATTGTTACACCACTGGCTCCCTTCACTGAGAGTAGTGTGCTTTGATTCCCCTCCAGTGAGCGAGTTCAAAACATAGGTTCACTGTTTTTTTAATACTCAAAGTTGAGGCCCTTTCTTTTTTGTCTCTTCAGATTTTCTCTTTGTAGCACTCCTGCCCCCATCTTAATGGCCTGTTTAACCGGGACAACCTGTCTGTCTTTCTCTTATGTTTCCTCAGTTAGTTACTTGTGCTGTGGTCTCATTTATGATCTTGAAATGATTCAAGTTTTGAAAGTACAGTCAGTCCCTTAGGTTTTCATATGCGAGTTTTGTGTCAGAAGGATTGTGTTTATCTCAAGAACATAAAAACTATTTTTCTAGTTTCTTTATGGAATAATTTAATGTACAACAATTTAGATAGATGTATTAAAATATGCAAGATCTGTTAGGTTAATAGCTTCATAGTAAGTGTTCCACCCTTACCATAATAAGTTTTCCTCCCTTACTAATATTAAATACAGCACACAAAAATAGAACATAAACGTCTATCAATTTTAAATATCCCAGTGAAAACAGAAATAGCTTCCAAGTTGATACATTTGTGGAAAATTGTGGTACAGAACTCATCAGCAGGATTTTAGACATATGCTATCTTAAATATAAAGCATAAAATGGAGGAAATACTAAGTCAAGGCCTTTTTTAAAAGGTATGCATTTGAAAGAGTTAGAGAGAGATCAAGATCTTTCACCTGCTAGTTCACTCCCTAAATGGCCATCATAGCCAGAGCTGGATGCGGCTGAAGCAGATGGCTTGTTCCTGGCCTCCCACGTATGTGCAGGGCCAAGACACTTGGGCCATCTTCCACTGGCTTCCCAGGCCATAAACAAAGCCAGATCAGAAGTAGAACAGCTGGGACTCAAACCAGCACCCATATGATAGGCCGGCATTGCAGGTAGTGGCTTTATGTGCCATGCCACAACACTGGACCATTAGGATCTTCCTAATAATACGTTATATTTAACTTTTCTTCTTAGCTTGAAATTGGTTTCTAAAAATGCTTGGTCTCAAGTATTGACAGCTTGATTTAACATAAATATATACCATGCTGTCAAGCTTTTATTATTCCACATGTTTTTATGGAATAGAGAAAAATAATTTATTTGTAGGAAAAGTTCTTATGTCTTCTACTTGTGTCTGGAAAGAGTGACCTTGAGAAAACTGGATTTCAAAAATATGAAAACAAATAGCAAGCTTATTATAGTGATAAGAGATCCTTGTGATGATTTCCTTAAATGACAAGTTAATTTAGTATAATTTAATTATTAAACGGTATTAATGAAGGGTCAGCTGTTTACCATGCATATTTGATGTCATTAAAATTAATATAAATAGGAGAGATCATTTTTATTTAAGCAATATGATATATGCATTGAATTCTTAACATACTCAATGGGATAAGATCAAGGCTTCTTACACTCCTAAGTTTTATGTGCATTTCAATTCTCTGGGAGTTTTGTCAAAATGCAAACTCTGATTCCCCAAGTCTAGGAAGTCCCTCAAATTCCTAAATTGATAACAAGATCCCAGTATTGAGAAACCAGACAAAAGGAATCATTTGTGCTTGGTTTATTTGATTCAAAATAAAGCCAAGTTGTATTGCTTCGGTAAAACCTCCCATTTAAGAACCAAGAAAAATCTCCTAATGTTCTCAGACAAAATAATTTTACCTTAAAGTGTTTGTTGGGAGTTCCTAACGAATTCTACCACAACTTTCAAGAAGAAGTTAGAGAACATTTTGAGAGTCTGAGCCGGAGATAAGGAAGGAAGTCCTTAAACACTTCTGTGGTGTGAAAATTGTCAAGTTCCCCTTTCTAGTCCTTGTGTGTAACCTTTTGTGGTAATCTTAACTGAGTGTGCATGAAGGAAACGGTGGCCTCAGTTTGTCTGCCAACCATGCTGTGTAACCTTGCTCATGTGTCTAATTTTCTGAGCCTCATTTTCTCATATAGAACTAAAATCAATGCACTGGTCTTTGGAGGCTAATGTGTGGCTTAAATTCCACAGTCCTGTGCTCTGTATGCACTAGGACTGTTTAATGATTCTCAATTTGCTATCTCCTACTCAAAACAGGTCAGGTGCAACAGGACTCTGTGTGTGTGTGTGTGTGTGTGTGCGTGTGTGTGTGTGTGTGTGTGTATGATGGTAGCTATGGAGACTGTGTGTGTGTGATGGTCGCTATGGAGGTGTGTGTGTGTGATGGTGGCTATGGAGGGGTGTGTGTGTGATGGTTATGGAGACATGTGTGTGTGTGTATGTGTGTGTATGATGGTGGCTATGGAGACGTGTGTGTGTGTGTGTGTGTGATGGTGGCTATGGACACATGTGTTTGTGTGATGGTGGCTATAGAGACATGTGTGTGATGGTGGCTATGGAGATGTGTGTGTGTGTGTGTGTGTTTGTGTGTGTGAGAGAGAGAGATGGTCGTTATGGAGACTGTGTGTGTATGATGGTAGCTATGGAGACTGTGCATGTGATGGTGGCTGTGGAGACATGTGTGTGATGGTGGCTATGGAGGTTGTGTGTGTGTGTGATGGTTATGGAGATGTGTGTGTGTGTGATGGTGTCTGTGGACACGTGTGTGTACGATGGTGGCTATGGAGACGTGTGTGATGGTGGCTATGGAGATGTGTGTGTGTGTGAGAGAGATGGTCGTTATGGAGACTGTGTGTGTATGATGGTGGCTATGGAGACATGTGTGTGATGGTGGCTATGGAGGTTGTGTGTGTGTGTGTGATGGTTATGGAGATGTGTGTGTGTGTGTGTGTGTGTGTGTGTGTGTGATGGTGTCTGTGGACACGTGTGTGTATGATGGTGGCTATGGACACGTGTGTGATGGTGGCTATGGAGATGTGTGTGTGTGTGTGTGAGAGAGAGAGATGGTCGTTATGGAGACTGTGTGTGTGTGTGTGTGTGATGGTGGCTATGGAGACTGTGTGTGTGTGCGTGTGATGGTGGCTATGGACACATGTGTGTGTATGATGGTGGCTATGGAGATGTGTATGTGTGAGAGAGAGAGAGATGGTTGTTATGGAGACTGTGTGTGTGTATGATGGTGGCTATGGAGACCTGCAGTTCTTCTGGGTCACTATCTGACTAATGTTAACCACATAATCCTGGCACTTCATATCTGAGAGGATTAGTGGGCTTTCACTATGTCACTTAGCACAGGAGGAATAATGTCACAAGAGAATCACAGAACGGCTTTTTGTAGTGCTCATGGAGTTGCTCTTTACAGACAATTGAAGGACTACCTTCTAACTGAAGAACAATTTTATGTGAAAATAACTATCCCCAACCCAGCCCTGACAGACCAAGAAGCATTCTTTTAAATCCATATATGCAAAAAGCTCTCCTAAATGATGCTAAGGACATGGAATTGAACATTTGTTTTGTTCTTCCTGTATGCCGTGACCCTGTGAGTCAGGGTCCTGATGTTTCATAATAGAAGTGAGACCTGTAGCTTCATGATTAACCACTGATAACACATCAATGCATTTCACCTCTCTTCCCATTTCTCTTCCTTTCTGCTGTTAGTTTCCTTTTACTTAAGTGACTGATTTAGTTAAACCCTCTAGGCAACCACTTCAGGTCAGTAATGTTACACTACTTGCACAAACAGGAAGACTGACACTCAACATGACTTGTCGGAGGACTCTGAGAAAATAAATGGGAAAATCAGGATCATTACAAAAAGGATCAGCCCCAGACGTCCCACTCTTAGCTGTACACATATGCTATCACATGTGGATAACAGATGCCCTGCCATTACAATTTCTAAAAAAAGCAAAAAAAAATACTGATTTCTTACTTTACATCATGTCAAGGTAGCAGGCATCGTTAGCTAGTGTGTTCATTGAAAGAGAATGAATGCTTACCATTAACATTGAAAAGCTTAAAAAGGTAATGAGTTTGAAATGCTGTTACAGAAATTTTTTTCACTGATTATAGAACATTTATCTTTATTTGCTTTTGCATCTTTCGAACTTGTCTATAGGGATTTTTGTCTTGTCTTAAAATTCTCTCAATGAAGGGCTGTATGCTTAGCAGTTAAAAACATGGGCTTTGTGTGACCTGGCAGATGGAAGATCTTTCTTGATATTTTTCCTTCTCTCTGTGGACCTGCCTTTCTAATAAGAGTAGATAAATCCTAAAAAAAAAAAAATGTTGCATAATTGAACCTCTGTCACTCTCAGCTGCATTTTTGTAAGTAGTGGGGATAAAGCCTATCAGATTTGTGATCACTGCAATGTGCATTAAGTGCTGCACACAGTGCCTGCTCTACGCTTGGTCAAATGAGGTATTAAAAATACAATTGCCTGTCATTGGGTTGACTCTGGGGCTGAGCAGGGACTGCCTGTTCCCACAGCAGGTCCCCTGCACATCCTCCCTGGAGGACCTCCTATGATCTTTCCTGTAACTTAGCAATCATGCAGGCTAAGTGCTCCCTACAGATCAATAATGCAGTGTCTCGGTACTCCCTTACTGGGTCACGAATCACTGTACCTCGTATTTGTTGTTGCTTTGAAGATCTACTGTTGATGTGGCAAGACATATGATGTGACTCCCTCAGGCAGACACAGTAGGATAGAAGAATATAATTAACACTTTGGCCAAGTGTTGAGTCACAAAGGCAAGTATTCGCAGTTCTGTTTCATTTGTTTGCCAACCCATAGGCAAACTTCAAAGAATAAGGGAATACAATATTCACTTTGATGTGTTTAGTAAACTCAGTCCAAGAAAGAGAAATTGGATCAGCTCTTAAGTCTCAAGTACAAATGTGTCTTTCTGAGCAGCACTTCTGTCTTACCCCTTGCCACCCAAGGCTCAAGAACTCTGAGACTGAAAATTCTCTTTTCTGAGACTACCAGTCAGCTGTCTCCTGATCTTGCCTCCTTTTCCCATGCCGGCGTTACAGTGCTGCCTTTGCGGATGCCTTCATTCCCTTGTTCCGCTTCTTCCATTAGGACTGCTCTGCTGAATGCATCGAAAAAATGCAAACCCTGGATACAGTGAACCATTGCTTCTCTGGGTTTCTCCTGCTCATTATATTCTTTTGTGTGAAACTTAACCAGGTACTCTGCAAGTCTGGTTGGCTCAGTTATCCACTGTTTGCCTTGGCCGTTTTCTACTTTGAGTTGCCTCCCATAGTTTCAGCTCCTCGCTACAGAAGACCTTGATTTGCACTTCCATGGGAAGGCAGAGCATTTAAGGAATCATGTTCTGCTCTCCCCTCTATTCATGCCGGAAGTCCAGCCACCATGCTCACTGCCTCCTTTTTTTGTGCAATCCTTCATGGGGGCAAGCCCATTTATTCTACCCCAGAAACCTGAACCTACTTCCACCTCTACTGCCACTCCCTGAGCCTAAATCAAACTAGGCTTGGTGTGAAACTCCTGCAGAGGCCACCTTGCAGGTCTCATGCTTCTGCACCGCTCTCTTCTCTCTCCTAGTACCTTGCCTGCCCATTTATTTTTTGTCGAATAATCACCAGAGAGTTTTGTTGCTTGCATCACAGTACGGTCCCATCATTCCCCATCTTTAGAATGCCTCCATGACAATGCCTGATTTGCCCTTTCTGTCACTATCTTCACAGCCTGGCAAGTTTTCTGGAGCTTTCTGACTGCTTCTGCTTTCTGCTTGACTGGTGCCTCTCATCCTTTAGATCTCTTGACATCATTTCCTGAAGTCACTATTTTCTCTTCTTCCTCCTCTTCCTTTTTTCTCCTTCCTTCCCTCCTTTTCCTCCTCTTTTATTCTTACTTGACAGAGAGACAGAAATCTTCAGGCTGTTAATTTTGTGCCAAAATAGTTGCAACAGCTAGAGCCAGGCCAGGATGGAGACAGGAACCCTAACAGGTCTTCCACGTTTGTGACAGGAATGTAATTACTTGAGCCAGGGTTCACTGCTTTCCAGGTACATTAGCAGGAAGCTGAATTGAAAGTAGAGTCCTTGGGATTGGAAACAGCTTCACTCATCGCATCAAGATGCCTGCACCAGGGCCTCTATCCTATCTCTGTGTTCCCTAGCACTGAAACACAATGTGTCATGATAGAATTTATTGTCGGTCGTCTGCAAAAGACTAAGCAGTTTTAGAGGAACCATCCAACTTTTTTCTCTTTGTTTTCACAGCACTTAGCATAATATGTGACATCAGTAAATGAATTATTCAGTAAATGACTGAATTATTCATGTATACCTGGCCATGAGTACTAATAATATTGTCATAAATGCTATGAATAAAACAAAGCATGAGAAAGGAATAAATGATGTAAAGTAAATAAAACAAGTTTAACCTATTTCCAAGCAAAGATGCTTACTTTCAGGACATGGGGAACTATGAATTCCCGGGAAAAACCAGAATGGAGAACGCTGAGGGAATGGATGTATAGCTGACAGAGCAGTTGGGCTACTGTGACCGTGCAGTGCAGTGAGGCAGTTGGGGACTTTTGAGTTAGCAGACCCAAGGTTTGGGGCTATCCTGGCACCTACTTTCTCTGCCTAACTTAACTGATATAAGCTTCTGTTACAACATTTACGGAAAGGGCTGTCCATTTGAGAGCTGATATAGTGTCAGATCCCTGGCATATAACGAGTATTCTGTTAATTTTAATTTCCTCTTTTATCACAAGAGAAGATAAAATGTGGTTGTTGGATGCTAAGACAGGTGAATGGGTTGGTTTAACAAAAAGCATCCATTGACAGCCTAGGAAATTTGCATTCAACCAGTAAACTCTTTTACTAGAGAATATATTGTACTTGAGTAAAATGACATAATGAAAATACATTTTAGGAAGATTAGTTTAACTCTAATAGAAAAAAACTAGTGCTGAGCTCACAAGTAGCAGAGGGTTTGTTATGGAGTGTCTGGGAGATTACTGCCTGGAGATCAGGGAAGATACAAGTATAGGTAAGTTGGATGATGGGAAGCAGATGATGTGGTACTTCAGGTTATGCTGTCTGTTGCATGTCATTGGAATGCAGCTCACATCCTAGCTACTACACTACCAGCTCCTTGCTGATGCACCTGCAAGCAGCCACTGATGGCTCATGTCTCTGCCACTTAAGTGGGAGATCAGATAAAGTTCTTGATTGTTGACTTCAACCTGGCTGAACCACATGTGTTGCAGCCATCTGTTCCTCCTTCTGTCATTTTTTCCTTTTAGATTAATCTTTTAAGAATTGGATGGTGGGAGTAGGGTATAAAAAAGTTTTGAAGGTTAATGCTATTGCCATGAAGAATGTGCAAAGTTCCTAGCCAAAGGCATGAAAGAAGGCATCAGGATTTTGAAGGTTTAGCATTTCAATCTATGTTACCGGGAAGGGAGAGGATGGCTATTCAAGCCAGGCATCCAGAGGGTAGCAGCAGGTGTTAAAAAAAAAAAAGTCAGTATTGAATAGGAGCCAGTGCTGAAAGGATGGCTGAAAGTGTTTGGCTGTGGAGTCAAGGCAGAAAACACACGAGGACAGAGGGAAGCTAATGGAAAAGGGCCAAGGTGGAAGAAGATGGGAGGAGATGAAGCCATGCTATTGGCTGTTAGAATTCACCTTCCAAGCACAACTCCAAAGAACTTTGCTTGCCATAGATTTTCTGTTCTGAGAATGTGGTGTTAAGGGTTGTAACGTTAGAACAAGTACTCAGTGGAGCCCTTAATGGTCTCTGGTACAACATGAAACATGCTCTGGGGTGTTAGCTAATTTGCCTTGTAAAATTGGCTTGTTTTGATGATGATTCTTTGGTTGGTTTTCAGTACTTAATGGCTAAGAATCTCAATACTGAGATTTTCAAACCTCAAAAAGCTGTTGCAGAGTGTTCTTGGACCTCCTGGGTGTCAAGGATCCAAGGTATGACATGTCGCCCAAAATGCTTCTTGTTTCAGAGCTAAGTTGTCACCTGTAGCCTAGACCCTGGTGATTGGTAAACATCTTTTAAAAATTAACTTTCAGCTGTTTAAATTTGTATTAGTTCATCTGCACTTGTCAAAAACAAATTTGGCCATGTTGTTTTAGCTTCCAAAAAAAAAAAATGTTCTGTACCTAAACTGATATCACATGTCTTGCTAGAGTTATAAGCCAGTTCAGACCATCCAAAAAACAACCAAATTCAGCAAAATCATGCTTCAACACTATAAACAGCTAAATACTAAAATGAAAAGACACGAGATAGCTGAATAGTAATCTATAGCCATTTTGAGGTGTATAGAACCCAGTTGAATATAAACCAAAACTAAAATGTCTATGAAGAAGTCACAGGATGCAGTTGGGAACCTGCATTTTCCTGTTAACATATTGGTTAATCAATACCATGTCAATTAATGCCATAATGTTTTAAATTGTTGTTGATGTTATGTTGGGGCTTTTAATTGGTTAGGACGATACTTTGCAGGCTTTACCTTCAGACCAGAGATGGTCTCACCAAGAAATCATTGAACTCACTAGGATAATAAGATGCTGGACTTTATGCTTGGTAAATACTTCCAATGAAAGAACCTCAACTGAATTTGAACTGTGGTAATGCAACAAGGTGGAGAAATCCACCATGGGGAGGGTTTGGGGAGAGGTGGAGGGAATCCGAGTGCCTATAACACTGTGTCACATAATGCAATACAATTAATTTAAAAATAAAAGAAAGAAATGCAGAAACCAGGAGCTCAATCAGAGCTGCAATATGTGCTACTGGTGCTGTATGTTGCAGCTTAACCTTTTGGGCCATAATCCTGGCCCAGTACAATCCCATATCTTCTATATTCTGGATTATTGCTATATTCTATATTCTGGATTTCAATTCTTTGACAAGATGGGTATCTACTAACTGAATAGTTTACAAATATTTTCTAACATTTTGTTTATCTTTCCGTTCTGTTCATTGCTTCTTAGTTTGACACAATCCTATTCATTTAGTTTTGCTTTTGTTCCCATGTTTTTGTTGTCTTCTCAGAAAAAGTTGCTGCCTTTGCCAAGATCTTAAAGCATTTCCTCTGTTTACTTCTAGGATTTGCATAGCTTCAGGTTTTATATTTAGGTCTTCCATCCTTTTAAGGTTGTTTTCTCTGTGTGGTTGCTGGGGTACCAAACTTGATTCATCTTCATGTGACTAGTCAGTTTTTCCAGAATCATTATTTTTTATTTTGATGATCTTTACATAGTTGATGAGGGCTCAAAGAGTCAAGGGCTACAGGAAAGTGTGTGAGACTATTGCTTCAATATTCTTTTTTTCCTTCCTGAATATGGTGGAAGGGGAGAGACAAAGGGAGAAGCCACACCCACCCTCCCAACCATCCCAGGGTCCCCAGTGTGGGGCATGCTCCGAGGACATTGTTCAAGTGGTTTTGATAGTTCAGCTGTTCTGAATTGCTGTCAGTCTCACCATTCTAAGCATGGTGAAATCTCTTCAGCATCCAGTAGCTGAGATCATCCACCTTAGTGTCTCAACTTAGCCAGATTTTCACTGCCAGCACTGGGCTGGGGTGGTTGATCAACTTATTCTGTCCTCTGTTGTGATACCAGGTGTCCTCTGCAGGTTCCAATGTACTACCATATCCTGGATATGCTGTCCACTGTGCACCTGGATATGCTGTCCACTGCTCCATCTGAGGCACTGAGGAGGCTCAGCTTTGACACATGCACTACACGATCAGACCATGGAATCTGCATTTGTCTGCATGGTTAGGGTTTTGAGTCGGCAGTTCGATTGGGCGGATCTCCAAAGAAACTTTGTCTGCGGTGATCTAAGACCAGATTTGTCAATTTTGTTTACTTTTTAAAGATATCTTAATTTTGTTGATGCTGCATGTTTTTCTAGTCTCTAGATTATTTCTTTGATTCTTATCATTTCCTTCCTTCTGATTTTGGGCTTAGTTGGGGTTCTTTTTATAGTTTTGGAAAATAGGCTATTTGTTTCACATGCTCTGCCTTTTCATGCAGTTTTTGGTAATAACTGAGGTTTTTAATTGATGTAAGATCCCCTCTCCACGTAACTTCTGCAGCATTTCCTAAGTTTCAGTATGTTGTATATCCAGTTTTGTTTGTTTCCAGGTATTTTAAAATTTTTTTGATATTCTTTTTGCCTCAGTCATTGTTCAAGAACATGTTGTATAATTCTCACATACTAGTGAGTTTTGTGAAGTCTAATTTGTAATTTCATATCTTTGTTATATAAAATTATGCATGACATAACTTCAGTAAATTTGTTGAACCTTGGCATTGAGGCCACCCTGTCCTACCCTGCAGAATGTTTTATGTGCCTTTCAGCAGAATTTCTGTCCTGCTACTGCTCTTAGATGAAATATTCACTAGGTCCTGCTAGCATAAGAGATGATGTTTCCTTTCTGATCAGTTATATATATAATTACTTTGATGCTGGGTTCACATATTCTTACAGTTGTTACACACTATTTATATGATGAAAAAATTTCATGTATTTCACAGCCTCATTTTAGAAGCAGAGCAATAGTTCTACCTTATCGTCCCTCCTGACCCACTCCCTACCTTCCCACCTCCTCTGTTACTTCTTTTCCTAATTTGTACAATGGAACATTTTCACATCACTTTGTAAGCACAGGCTTAACACTCCATGAGAGAAGCATGTACATCCCATAGTAAGCAGTCTACTGTTCCCCAACAGTGTGGACAAAGTTTGTAAAAACAGCCACAGCCCAGGATTTCTCTTTTCACTCATAAATATGACATGATTTGGTACTCTGTGTATTAGTTATCACAGGACGGAGAAAATAAATGTTATTTGTCTTGGGGGCAGGGTACAGGCATTTTTCACTAATAATAAATATTTCAAATTGTCTCCATTTAGTTAGGGAAGAGAAGGCTTCATTCTTTGTATGACTGAGTATTGTGAGCAGAGTTCCATAGTGTGTGTGTATATATCACATTTATACATACCACATTTTCCTGATCCAGTCATCAGTAGATGGGCATTTGAATTGGTTCCAGGTCTTAGCTATTGTGAGTTAAGCTGCTATAAATATAGGAGTAGGGATAACTCATGTGCTGATGTAATTTTTTTGGATAAAATTTCAGGAATGGGATGGCTGGGTTGTATGGTAGGTCTCTACATGGTCATCTGTAACTGATGCACTAATTTTATATTCCCACCAGCAGTGAAATATAGTACCTTCCTCCCCACATGCTTGCTGGAATTTGCTCTTTTTGATTTTTGAATGATAGCTATTCTAACTGGGGTGAGGTGATACCTAATTGTGCTTCTAATTTGCATTTCCCTGATGACTAGAAAACCTAGGAATGTTTAAATATGTCTCCGTTGGCCATTTGAATTGCATTCTTTGAGCCATTTCCATGCATGCCTTTTCCCATTTCTTAGCTGGAGTATTTATTGTGTTGAATTTCTTGTGGTTCCTTATAGACCCTGAATATTAATGCTCTATCAGTTACATAGTTTGTAAATAGTTTCTCCCATTCTGTTGGTTGCCTCTTCACTTTGTTGATGGCTTCCTTTGCAATGCAGAAGCTTCATAGTTTGATGTAGCCCCATTTGTTTATGTTTGCTTTAATTGCTGTGCTGGGGATCTTCTGCAAAAAGTCTTTGCCTATGCTTATTTCTTGCAGTGTCACCAGTATTTTCCTCTAGTTATTTGATGGTATCAGGCCATAGGTCTAGATCCTTGATCCATTTAAAGTTGATTTTTGTAAAAGATGTAAGATAGGTGCTTTGTTTTACACTTCTGTATGCATAGATTCAGTTTTCCCAGGACCATTTCTTGAAGAGAGCATGCTTCCCAAGATTGTTTTTCGCTTGTTTTTCAAAAATTAGTTGGCAGTAGCTGTGAATTCATTTCTGGGATTTCTGTTCTGTTCCATTGATCTTTCAGCTATTTGTACTTCAACTGCCCTAAAGTGCCTCTTGAAGCCTAATAATGCAGTGCTTCCAACTTTGTTTCTGTTAAGATTGCTTTAGTAAATTGGGGTCCCTTGCATTTCCATATGAATTTTAGTATCATAGGTATTTTGATTGGGATAATCTTTTATTGGTAAATTACTTTTGGTAATATATATGTTTGATGCTACTAATCCCACCAGTTCATGAAATCAGCAGATTACTTTGTGTTTGGTGTCTTCCTCAATTTCTTCCTCTAATGTTTGTAGTTTCCATCGTGGAGATTCCTTGCATCCCTTTCTAAATGCTTCCATGGTGTTTAATTTTTTGCTGTTACTGTGAATGGGACTCATCTTACAGGTTCATTTTCAGCCATGGAATTGGTGTTTACAAAGGCTATTGGTCTTTGTGTGTTGATTTTATATCTTGCAGCTTTGCCAGACTTGTATCTTTGGAGCTGCAATGGTTTCTAAGTAGAGTGTTGGTTCCCTTACATGGAGCAGCACGTCATTTGCAAAGAGAGATAGTTTGACTCCCTCCTTTCCTCCATGTATTCCTTTGATTAGCTTTCTTTTCTAGCAGATTTAACTATCAAATTACAGGACTATCAAATTACAGAGGTGAAATTGGGCATCCTTATCACATTCTAGATCTTAACAGAAACACCTCCGAATTTTCTCCATTGAATAGTCAGCACCTATGGGTTTTTCATATCTTGCTTTGATTGTAGTGAGGAATGTTCCTTGTATACCCAATTTACTTAAGAAAGAGTGTTGTATTTTATCAAATGCTTTCTGTGTCTGTGGAGATAATCCTATGGTTTTCTTCATCAGTTTAGTAATGTGGTGTATCACATTTGTTGATTTGCATAGGTAAAACCATCCCTGCATGTCAGGGGTTAAATCCACTTCATCCAGGCAAATGACCTTTCTGATGCGCTATAGATCCTGTACGTTTTTCTTTAATATCTATATCCATCAGGGATATTGGAATATAGTTTATTTCTTTGTTGTATCTCTCATTTTGGAATTAAAGTGATGCTGGTCTAATAAAAGGAATTTGGGAGGAGTTTCTCCCTTTCAATTATTTTGAATAGTTTAAGAATTAGAATTAGTTCTTAAGGTTGGGTGCAATAATTAGTGGTGAAGACATTGGTCCTGGACTTTTCCTTTTTGGGAGAGTCAACAAGGAAAAAAGGAGAGTCAAAAAGGAGAGTCAAACTGACTCAATTCCTGTCTTAGTTTCAATGTCCTCATGACTTAATTCAGGTACACAGCTCATGTGTCCAAAAGTCTACCACCCATTTCTTCTTTTTTTTTTAAAGATTTATTTTTATTTATTTATTTTTTTTATTGGAAAGGCGGATATACAGAGAGGAGAGACAGAGAGGAAGATCTTCCGTCCGATGATTCACTCCCCAAGTGAGCGCAACGGGCCGATACTATGCCGATCCGAAGCCAGGAGCCTCTTCCGGGTCTCCCACGCGGGTGCAGGTTCCCAAAGCTTTGGGCTGTCCTCGACTGCTTTCCCAGGCCACAGGCAGGGAGCTGGAAGGGAAGCGGGGCTGCTGGGATTAGAACCGGCGCCCATATGGGATCCCGGGCGTGCAAGGCGAGGACCTTTAACCACTTGCGCCACCGCGCCGGGCCCCCCCCATTTCTTCTTGTAGTGTCCTTTGTTGCATTTCCCTTTTCATTTCTGATTTTATTGATTTGTGTTTTCTCCCTCCCTTCCTTTTTTTTTTTTTTCATTAGATGGGCCAGTGGACAATGGTGTGTCTTTTTGGTTAAATGAATTGAAAAGCTGGGTTTTTGGAAAAATTATCATCGGTGTCTTTTTTGTTTTCAAGTTTATTGTCTAATTTTATTTCTTTTCTGTTAATTTTGGTTCTTATCTGCTATTGTTCCTCTAGACTCTGAAATGTACTTTGCTTTCATATGATGCCTTTCTGATTCTTGATATAGACACCAGTTGGTATGAATTCTCTTATCACTCCTTTGGCTGCATCTGCTCTCATCTTCATTCATTTTCAGGGATTTTTAAGTTTCCTTGCTGATTTCTTCCATGTTGTTGCTTTCCAGCATCATGTTCTAGTGTTCTAAAAGACAAATGGTAAGATTTCACTTTTAATTTGCCAAGGCTTCCATTATGGTCTGGCAGCAAAACATGAAATAATCTTCCATAATGGCAGCTGGCATTGTGTGCACATGCAATAGTCACTTCTGTGCAGCTGATCTTTTAATCATTATGTAATGAACTACCAAAAAAGATCTGGGCAGTTCTCTGTGGCCAGAACCCCACTTACACATCACACACTCCTGTTTTGCAAAAGAATTCAGTCTTTTGTGCTAGACTACCCCATACCAGACTCCCGCCATCACAGGAGGCCTAAGTTCCCTAAGCACCTGAAGTTTGCCCTGGCCATACAGAGCAGCGTTCCCAGCACCAGCTACCACTGAGTGCTTGCCTCCTTTCTGCGATTGTGATGCTTCACTATCTCAGGTGTATGCTCCAGCCCTGCCAGGCCACCAGCTCCAAATCAGTGTCAGTGGGGAACACAGATTTATCCTTTCAGCAGAACCACCTCCTTGCATGTACCCACACAGAGCCAGGCACACACCGTGGCTGCTCATCTTCACTTACCTAACACCAGCAGACATCCCAGTAGGACTCGACCGTGTTCAGGATGGCAGTTTCTCCCCACCGGTCCTGGCGCTTTGTGGAAGGAGTGTGCTCCTCTCCCTTGGTGTCCATCAGAACCCTTCCCTCAGCCTGGCTCCTGTCCAGATTCAGAGATTCTGTGCCAAGCATCACTACCAGTGGCTGGTCATGTGGTCTGCTCCTGCCTTTTTTTTCCAGATATGCTGTCTTCCAGTACTCCCAGCCAGTGGCTCTTAGTGGAAGTGGTGGGGAGCTGTGGCTTACTGCTGGCGTACTGCTGGCTGCCCCACACAGCTGGCTTCAAGAGATGTTTCCTAGCTCTGTCTTCTTGTGCTTTGGAAATTCTGCTCTTTTCTAATACTTCTTCACCAAAGATTTGTGTCAGACTTCTAAAAATGCAGCCCTTCTTTCATTTTATTCATAGCCCTAGGAGTGGGTGTCTGCTCACTACTCAGCCACCTTGGATCTTCCAATTGCCACCTTTTTTTTTTTTACTGAGTTACTCCTGATTCCAGGTTTCCCCTATGAGTGACAGGGACCTAACTTCTTGAGCTAGCACATTTTGCCTCCCAGAGTATAGATTAACAGGAAACTGGAATCAGGAGAGAAGCCAATATTATAGTTCTGGTGCTCAGATATGCAATGTGATGTTGTAAGTCATGTCTTAACCACTGTGCCATAATGCCTATCTATTGACTTATATTTTTTACCTGGTTTTATTTTATGTAAGTATAGCTATCAAGAATTCAACATGAGTATAGACGAGCACCGTAAAAAAAATAATAAAATCTCAAAATATCAATTTCGCTTATAGGGATTACGTGTTTTATACTCCCTATATCTTAGCTACCACAGATCACATTTGTCTTTCTTGGAGTGGTTTATGTCCCTAAGCATTCATGGTTTCCAGTTGTATCCATTTTGTTGCAAAAGGCAAGATTTTTCTTTTTTTATGGCTGAGTAGTGTTCCGTAATGTATATGTATCACATTTCCTTTATCCCACCCTCAGTTGATGCACATCTGGATTGCTTCTGTATCTACTGTGAGTTGAGCTGCTACAAGCATAGGAGTACATACAACTCATTTGCTCCACACTATCCTATGTAACATGTGTGCCAGTTTACATTCCCACTAACAATGTGTTAAGGTACCTTTTTTCCCACATCCTGACCAGCATTATGTGCATTTCCCTGACAACTAGCAATATTGAGTGCCTTTTCATGGGTCTGGCCATTTGTATTTTTCCCTTTGAGAGATGCCTGTTTATCGTTTGTATATCCACTGTAGGGTTCTGCTTTGTGGGTGCCCTGTGGTTTACATGAAACACTTCTTAGCTTAAAATAGCTGAGTATAATTAAGCTTAATTCCATTACATTGCTATACTTTTGTCATATTCTCATAACACTTTATAAATGTCACAATTCACATATTTTTATATTCTATATCCCTTATTTGGTTTTTGGGGGATTCATATGGAAGGTGTAAGTGCCTTACTTACTATCATTACGATAGTAGGGTTTTCTGAATTTGTGCATGCTACTTTTGCCAGTGATTAAATATTTTAATATTTTTATGTGACTAACATTCTTTTAACTTGAAGAACTCTGTTTAGTATTTCTTTTAAGACAGACCTGTTGATGATAGTCCTTCAGCTTTTGTTTAGCTGGAAACTTCTTTTCTTATATTTGAGGGACAGCTGTGCCAGATACAGGGTGCTTGGCAGGCAGTTGTATTCCTTTGGCACTTAAATATCTTGTCCTGCACTCTCCTGGTCCAGGAGGTTTCTACTAAGAAGCCTGTTGTTAACCTTCTCATGGACTGAGCATCCCTAATCTGAATATTCAAAATCTGAGATGCTCCCAACTCCAGTCTTTGCAAACACAGGTATGATACTCCTTTTCAGATTTTGAAGCATTTCAGATTCTTGGAATTAGGATACTTCATCAGTAAATTTATGTAAATATGCCAAAATGAATTCAAAATTGGAAATACCACTGGTATAAGTGTTTAGGATTAAAGATACTCAACTTGTGTGGGATTTTTTTTTCTTTTGCTGCTGTTAGGATTCTGTTTTTGATTTTGAGAGTTGGATTATAATGTGTGCTGGGATAAGCATCTTTAGATTGAATCTGATTGGAGACCACTGTATCTGCCCATTTTTATCTTTTCCCAGAGTAGGAAATTTTAATATGATTTTGCCTTTAGGTAAACTTCCTACTCATGTGTCTTTTTTTTGTGAATTCTTGTAATGTGGACATTTATTCATTTGATGCTATTTCAAATCCCATAAACTTCATTTTTATTTCTTTTCAAATAGCCTGTCTTTAGGTTGCCTGATTGATGCTGCTTGGTCAGCTCTGCTCTAGAGGGGCAGATGTTTGGTGAAGGCACTCCTTGGGTGTCTGCGTCCCGTAGTAAATGCCTGGGCTTGAGTTCTACCTCTACTTCTAATCCATCGTTTTGCTATGTGCATCCTGGGAGGCAACAGATGGTGGCTCAGGCATACAGCCACCCATGGGAGAGACCAGATTGACTTCTAGGCTCTTGAGTTTGGCCTGGTCTAGCTCTGGCTGTTGCTTACATTTGAGGAGGGACTCAATGCAAAGCTCTCTGCCATTCAAATAATTTTTTAAATTTCTGTAGATGCCCTTTGTTTTTTTTTTTATTTCATTTTTATTTCATAGCTTTCTTTATTATCATTTTATGATATAGTTCCACAGGCTCTGGGATTCCCCACACCCCCTCCAAAGTACCCCTACATTATTACTATACTCCAGTTCTTTATAAACAGTCTATGTCCATCATTAAGGGCATGGACAATGACAGAGTCCAGCTTCCTATTATCAAGTTTCACCTAGAGTCCATTTCTGGTCTGGAAGTAGAAATGCATAACGCATTGTATTCTCACATTCCCTTAAATGAAAAATTACAATACAAAATCAGCAACAGGAAGAAAAAGAGAAATATACAATGCCATGAAGTTAAATAACATGCTACTAGATATAAGAGTCTTTATTACTATACATCCCCTTAAAAGCCACAAAAACAGGAAAAAATTAACAATGCCATGAAGTTAAATAACATGCTAAATGATGTGTCACTGAGGAAAAATCAAGAACCTTCTTGAAGAAAATGATGCTACTGTATTATCTACTTGAAGACATTAAACTTAAAAAAAAAAATCAAAATCCATGATACAGTTCCCACTAATCTTTGTTGGTGAGATGTCTCCTGTAGGCAGTAGATGGGTTTTGTTTTTTTAAAAAAAATCCAGTTCACATTATGGGTCGCTCCAACTAGGTTGCAGCTCCCACTGGTTTATGTGAGGGCCAAGTGTGTGCTGGGCAGAATCAAGCTGGACTGCAACACCCATTGAGTAGAAGATGCGGCTGCAAACAGAACTGACCCAGCAATCGCAACCACCAGCTAATTGGGGGATGGACTGTACCAGGCCCCGTACTTGCAAGCACACAAGAACCTGGTCTGGGTTCACCTCAATTGAACTGCCAGACTCAGATCCCCAACCATGAAAAGACAAGAGGACAAATCAATAAACTACTCCAGCCATATGTTGGCAGTGAAAAACAGGATAAATGGAGACTCCAAGATAGACAAGATATGTCAACCAGTGGATTCTGCAGCAATTTCTTTGTGCTTGGAATGGCGAAATTGACAGCAATTCAAAATGTTGAACTATCAAAACCACTTGAGCAAGACCCTTGGAGCGTGCCCAACATTGGGGCCCTAAGATGGGAGGGAAACTGGGTGGGGCTTCTCCCTTTACCTCCCTTTTCACCCCAGATATTGGGGAAAAAATGTGGAAATGATCGTCTTTCCCACTTTCCTATAGCCCTTAAACCCCTGTGCCCTAATTAACTGTGTAAAGATTGTCAAAAATAAAATTTTTAAAATGGGAAAAAATCCAATTCGCTAATCTATAACATTTCATTGATGAGTTTAACCCATTTACATTCAAGGTTAATATGAATGGGTAGTAATTTGGTCCTGTCATTTTAGCAATGGGTTGTTCATTGGTTTAGTCTTCTGTTGTCATTTTACTGGGATGTTCTTCCCATTTGCCTTTGGTTTTGGTAGGTGCTGTTCCTCTTCTCTGTCAAGAGAACATCTTGAAGTATCATTTGTAGGGCAGGTTTGGAAGAGGCAAATTCTTTTAACTTTTCTTTACTGTGGAAGAATTTTATTTCATTTTCAAAGACAAAAGAAAGCTTTGCTGGGTATGTTATCCTGGGCCGACAATTTTTTGCTTTTAGAATCTGAAATATGTCACTCCATTCTCTTCTTGCTTGTAGAGTTTCCTGTGAGAAGTCTCCTGTGAGCTTAATTGGCAATCCTTTATATGTCAGTTGATTTTTTTCACGTGCACATCTAAGGATCTTTTCCCTATGTTCAGTTGAAGAGAGCTTGATAATCATGTGTCTTGGTGAAGATCGCTTTGGGTCAAGCCTGTGGGGAGTTCTGTATCCCTCCTGGATCTTGTTTCCCAATTCTATCTCTAGATTAGGGAAATTTTTCCTTAGTATTTCATTGAACACACCCTTAACCCCAGCTTCTCTTTCTGCACCTTCTGGGATTCCCATAACTCTTATATTTGGCCTCTTAATAGTGTCTTTCAATTCTTGAATCCTTTTTTGGGTCTGATCCAGCTCTGCTTCCAGCTTTTTTCTTTTTTCCCTCTGGTGACAGGAATTGTCTTCTAATGTTGAGATTCTTTCTTCTGCCTCCTTCATTCTATTTTGGAGACTCCCCACTGTACTTTCAATTTGCTCCACTCTATTCTTCATTTCTGATGTATCATCAGCCTTCATTTGCTTCACTGCCGTTACTTGCTGTGTAATACATTCCCTGAATTCCTCGAGTACCTGATTCATGTACTTCTCATAATTGATAAATAGCTTTATAAGAAGCACTTTCAATTCTTTATCTCCCATTTTCTCGATGTCTTCCTCAGTAAACTTTGAGGTTTGCAAAGGGTTTTGCTGCTTTGCAGGGGAGTCTTCAGTAACATTCATTGTGCCACTGTTTCTTTTGCCCTTGGTCATTGTGCTTCTGGTTATCAGATTCTTTTTGGGATAGGTTTCTAAGCTGTGTTACCCACAGATCTACAGTTCAATTTTACTTATTGCAGTTGGTACCTGGTACTTTCTTTGCAGTCACTTGTACCACTCCCTTGATACTGATCTTGTCAGAACCTGTTGGCTGTTAGGTCTGAGGGCCACACAGATCTATTTTGATCTGTACAATGCCAAAGTCAGTATTGTTTCCCTGTGGGACACTGCAATGCACTGAGCTCAGCGAGTCTGTTCCCAGCTCAGCACATGTGTAGCTCACTGTTTTCCCCACACGTACAAAATGACACCCAATTTGGCTGTAGGGGATGGACTGGGCTGTTAAATTGATCCTGTTCCCTGCACTGCCTGTCTGGCACCTGCTGCTCTGTCTCTGCTCTTGGTCAAATCAAACAGACCAGCAGGATTGGACAGTTCTTTGAGTTGAGCTCCTGAGCTCCCGGTAAACGTCCCTTCCCACCTTGGTGCTGGTGGAGTTCCGGCTGCCAGTGGAGTTTAGATCGTGGCTCGCTGAATGCCACTGGGGTATCGGTCACTGCAACACCACACGGTTGTGTCTGCTGCTTTCCTGTGTCTATCAGTGAATGTATTCAAAGTTACAGGATCATAAGGATGTAGATATGGTCAGCCTTGGAAGCTGCTCAGTTAGGCAGGTTTCGTGAGCCGAAAACACCAGATGCAAAAGTATCTTTGGAGGTTTATTCCAGCGGCGCAGGAACGGGATAGAAGTGGTGGGAGATCAACGCGGAAAAGAGGAAGGTTGAGGAAGCGGGAAGGCCGGAAAGAGGTAGATGCCCTTTGTTGCATCTTCTTGTCATGAATGGTATTCTTAGCTCAGTTTCTTAAAAAAAAATTGTGTATAGTTTCAATCTGACATTTCTTATTTTGAGCATTTGCTATTTTCCTTACTTCATTGAATTGTTTTTCTGTATTGATATTTGCTGAGCTTCCTTAAAATAATTTAGAATGAAAAAACAATGTATGTATTTGAAAGGCACAGTTACAGAGAGAGACCTTCCATCTGCTGTTCACTATCCCAAATGGCTGTCATTGTCAGGGATTAGCAGCCAGGTCGAAGAGCCAGCATGTTCAGTTGACCTCTCACACACCCATGGCTAGGGTCAAGGAGCTGGACCATCTTCTGATGCTTTCCTTGGTGCGCTGTCAGGGAGCTCAGTCAGATGTGGAACACCCCAGACTTGAACCAGCGCCCATATGAGATTTCAGCATTGCAGGTGATGGCTTCATGTACACTACTACACTGGTTCCAAAACAATTAACTTGAATCTTAGGCTGTTTTCCTTTCCTTTTCTTTCTTTATTTCTCTCTCTCTTTCTCTCTCTCTCTCTCTTTTTTTTTTTTTTGGTGTCAGTTTCTGGGAGATTGTTTTTCTTTGTTGGCATTATGTCTCCGTGGTTGGTTGTTTCTTGCTATTTTTATTTGTATCTATGCATTGAATGTCATGTCATCATACTTCATGAAATATTTTTGCTATGGAAAACCTCCCGCAGTGCCTTACAAGGGCACTTGCTGGGTAGGTAGCAGTTGGAGCATCAGTGAGAGTTGCATCTATGTAATGTGGGTTTGATTTTTGTCAGCGGAGGTTGGTGTTGATGATGAAGATTGTAAGGACTCTAAGCAGCGATATCTGTAGAGGTGCCGGGGGTGGTTATCTGTGGTGACTGCTGCTTAGAGCCTATCAAATTTTTTTCTTATTCAAGGAAGTTGTGACTGAAGAAACATTCTTTTTATTGGCTCTGACCTGTGGGATCTGCTGCAGTGGCATCAATATTTGATGAGAAGGTCTGAAACATGGACACTTGTACTGAGATTGCATCTGGGCAATGTTATTTGGTAACAGTTGCAAGACACGGATGTGTGCCAAGCATTAAGGGCATCTGGGAACCGAAGTGATGAGCATAGGATGAGTTAGCACGGATCTGGATTTGGGCAGGGTTCTCTGGGGTAATTCATTTGGTATTTGGAGCACAGGCACTACCATTGCGACACTGGCAACAGTTTTGAATTATGTTTGTGAAGTAGCTAAGCAGCCATGAATGACTGTACAGCCCTGTACTGAATCAGAAGCGCTCCAAAGTTGGGGTGGAGGTTAGTTCTTCGGGGTGGTTCACCGGGAACCTGCAGTGGGTGGGCCCGATGGAAGCAGTCTGAAGCATGGTGGGCAGTATTAAAGGGAGTGGCCCTGGCTCTAATCAGGGTCTGCATGGACTAGGGAGAGAAAGCAAGTAACTTCTCCAAGCAGCTCAGGAGTAGGAACATATAGGAGGAACAGTTGCCACAGTGGCACCCCCTGGAGGCCATGGTGCTTCCTGCAGAATGACTGGTACTGAAAGCTTCTCGTTTTTGCTCCTCTTAATGCACCTGGCATCTCAGCTTCATTGCTTCCTTTATATGAATAGTCTGGGTTTTTGTCCTATTTCGTTGCTGTGGATTCCTTCATAGGCCCATCTTGGTTTATCAGTAGCCATCTGTCTTGAGGCATATGGCCCAAAGTGTACTGAATGTTTGAGACCATTGACAATCCTGTGAACTAGTGGAATGGACTCTCCAAGTTGTCTATATGTTTACAAATGGCAAGTTAAAGATTGATCATTAGAGTATATCAAAGTTATTAGACATATGTATAGACATAGAATACACTTCCCGGTGGAATATAGGTAGGCAAAACATTTATTTATACGATTTCAGTGCAACGTGTGCCTCCAGTACAAATGGTAAACTCACAACCAATGAGAACCAAAACTTTTTACAAGGTGCAGTAGATATAGAAGGATGTAAGTCAGCCAGAGTATCATACACCTCCCAAATATCACTCCAGGTTTCCCATTATTTTTTTAAATGCACAAATCAATATTGCCAGAGAAATTAAAGTATAAAATTCTATTCATTTATTACTCTATTTCTCTATTAAAGGTTTAAGTTCTAAGGAATGGGAATTCAGTCTATGTTTAGGGGCTTGTATTGGGGGCTGACTTGGAGCTGTAGAGACACAGCCAGAGCTACAGTATAACCAGATGAAACTGGCCTGGCTTCAATAGGTGAGGGATAGAGCTCTATATCCAGAGACAGAGGGATCTTTATATATCAGGTAGGTTTTTCAGTCTTTTAAATATTAACTTTGATCCTCCTTGGCTGCATGTATTTCCCTCCCCCTCTTTTTTTAACCTGTGTTAAGTTCATTAACATTTCACTTCTCTGTAGCAAAATATTACATAGCAGTATAAAGGTAAATATAAAAAATATCTAGGACAATAATGAGCTATGCATTACAGTAATGTATTCTCATGCCTTCCAATGAAGTCCACATTTTTAGAAAAATATATTATTGCATATGAAACAAGCAGGCATTCCAGTTTCAACACATTCTTACTCACAACAGTATATACAGTCCTACAGAGTCAGCATCTTCGAGAGTAACACTCGGGCTGTCTGTGGGGAAGGTCCCCGATGGATGGCAGTGTATACATGCATGTGCATCGCATCTCCCTGCAGGCTGGCTTGTTTCCTTGGCAGGTCCCAAGGGTCCTCTCTCCAGGCAGCCCTGGCAAAGCAGGAGGCACAGGCCTATGCCGCTTCTTCAGCTGAGCAGTCAATGCCCGCATAGGTAAACTTCTCATACAGTGTGGTGTTCACGTAGGTCTGGAAAAGCAAGCAGGGGTGCGTCAGGACCCAGGCTGCCTGGACTCTGCCCCTGTGAGGAGCGTTACAGCAGTAAACTCCCCTTACTTGTTTCTACTAAATGCTGAGAACTTGGAGGGCATGTCTCCTCCCCAGTCTCCCTCTCGTATTGGATGTTGTTTGAAATGCTTCCCCTTACCCTCTATCCTCAGACTCTGAACGTCTTTCTTGTGGTCTCTCCAGCATCCCCTGTATGTGTTCAGGGTCTCTAAGGCGCTTGCCTCTGCCCCCATCTTGCCTTTGCTTCTCCCAGTGTGATCTTGCCCACATCTGATTATCACTTCAATTCCATTGTTTGAAATCGCTTAAATTTAGATTTACTGGTCTCTTGAACCTTGTGTAAGTATAGACAACTGCCTTCCAGGAATTGGTACAGGTCTGGATTGTCTCCATGGTAACGTGCAGGCTGGACTCGTGCAGGTGTGGTTAGACCACACTCACTATGACCGAATGACAAAGTGTCAGGCTATGTGACTGAAAGGGCTGAAAGTGTCAGTCTGGGGGACCACTCCTTGTATATAAATTTTATTGTGACTTGCTCGAAGTGGGGAGGGCACATTCGTACGTTCATTTAATACCCAGGGCTGTACTCGAGCCAGAGGGTCCTCCTCTGAACTCAGCACTCACCTTGCGCTCCTCTAACATCCTATTTAAGGACACCAGTATCTGGGCAAATGAGGGCCTCTCATAAGGCTTTTCTCGCCAGCATTGTCTCATCAGGTCATACCTTTCAAAACAAAAGAAAATATAACCACTCCCTGGGTGCACATTCCATTTAGCGAAGTCTGGAAAACAAACCCCAGTGGCATTTGTTTGTCCCAACCCCTTCATCCTCCCCAGCTCTCCAGTGCCTGCCTGGGGAGCAATTCTGAAAGCATCTCGTTTCCCACCACTCTGTCTGGGGAGAAGTGTTCTCTGTCTGGAGCAGCATGTCTCTTGGACTGTTCCGTCTCTCAAAATGTTGGTGTTATTGAAAAAAAGGTTTCTTGATTAACTTTCTTAGCTGCCACCTGCCGTTAGAAGGCCATCTAAGAAGCAGGCAAGTGTCCACTGCCGATGATGCCAGTCCGTTACTTTTGGACTCCCCCTTTACAGAAACGTGATACATCTGTTCATGTGCTGCTGGCTTATGGTATTTTGTGACAACTGTCTAAAATGACTAACATTAAGTTAAAGATAGTTGCAGAATCAGAGTGAATTCGCCCTTAAATATTTGGCAGAATTAAGCAGTAAACTCCTCTGATCTGGGCCTTTTCTTCATATTATTGATGTATACAAGGCAGGATATCAGTGAACAATGTTTAGGAAAAACCAGTTCAGACAGCGCTTCCTCTAATGTGATTAGAAATACTTAAATTATTAAAACGCAGGTCCCTGAGACTTACCTTAAACCTACAGAGCCCAAGTGTCTGGCAGTAGGTTTCCACATACTGAGCAAATGCTTTAGGAAAGCAGTGCAGGCCCAGAACTGCCAGCCTTCTCAAACGGTTTAAACTTCACTTCCCCCATCATTGAGCTCCTACTAAACTTTTAGCAGAAGTTTATGCCCATATTTATGCCTCTTATACCAGTAACAATAGTACCTTCTTCTGTTACCCAAACTAGGTCACTTCTCTAAGAGTAAGAAATTATTTGCTCAATCTAGACTCTTGCATGCTATACCTTACCAGCTGGCTGCTTCTATAGTAGTTAGCTCTGGAAAGGTGTTATCACTGAATTTAGTGGGAGCAAGATGGGATGGAGAAAAAAATTCCATCATTCATAATAGAGCTCTTAAATCCCTACATCTAAAGTTAGGCTCAAGGTTTCATATGAAATTACTTATTCATCAAGAGTATGTACCCAGCGCAGTAACCTAGTGGCTAAAGTCACCTTACATGCACTGGGGTTCCCTAGGGATGCCAGTTATAATGCTGGTGGCCTTGCTTCCCATCCTTGGAAGGCAGTGGAGGACAGCCCAAAGCTTTGGGACTCTGCACCAGTGTGGGAGAACCAAAACAAGCTTCTGGTTTCAGATCAGCTCACCACTGGCCATTGAGGCCACTTGGGGAGTGAATCAATGGACAAATCTTCCCTCTGTATGTCTAACTTTCCAATGAAAACAAAGATTTAAAATAAAATCCATGTACCCCTTTTTATTTTCTGAATTTTCAACCATCCAAAGAGTAATTACTGATTATTCTTCCTAGATTACTTTATATGCCTGGAAAGATACTACTTCTGGCCCATCACATAAGTCTTAACTGAAAAAACTTATTCTGTGTGGGATTCCAGTTGTTTTGTAGCTGAAACAAAGTGCAAGCCAAAATTCTGATAAAAGGAGGAAGTTTATATTGGCTCACAACCTGAGGTTCAAGTCCTACGATAATCAGCCCCATTGGACTGGTGTTTGGTGGTGGCATTCCTGCGAGTAGGGTTTGGACAGGGAACACCTGCCTATGTACATAACGGAACTTTATCAAAACCGCCAGGATTTAATTATAGAACTGCCACTCCAGTCATCCAATCCAGAAACTTCCCCAAGTCCCTGCCTTTGTACATCATCATGAATTAATGGTACCAAGCGGATAGAAATTTAACATACAACTCAGTGTTACTTCAGATGTTGATGTATTCTGAACTATTGCATTTGATATATGTAAATGTGTCATTGTTTTTGTTAGATTCTACCCAAGAAATGCACAAAGGAAAGGAGAGATCCAAAGAGCTGACTTACACTTCATCATCGCAGTTCAGCGGCTTTTCCAGTCTGTAGCCCTGGGGCAGCTTCTCATAGAGCTCTGCGCATGTCATGCCACAGTAGGGCGTGCCTCCTGGAAGACAGGGAAGGATGCCGTGGGATGCAGGGGCTCTGGAGCCAGGAGGAAGATGCGTCATGTGAGGAAAAGTGAGCACTCAGGATGGCTCACCTGGCAAAGCCACCTTAAGGCTAGCCGTAAAGCACGGAGAGCACCAAGATATGACCATTTCTTCATGATGCGAGTTCTCTCCCTAAGTCAGTCTATATACAGTATGTCATGTCTTTCTGCAGTTAAAGCAGCAGTTCAGAGGATAGAAAACTTAAACAATGTGTAAAGGGAAAAAGGCAATTGATTTGTATGATACCTTCTAGTTTTTAAAATGTGAGCTTTAGAAAAATGGAATCCTAGTTTACATGGAGTTTCTTACAATGTACACATTTTCACATGCTGTTGAATCGCCTTCAAATATACTCCTTTTAATTCCACCTCAAAGTTTTAGAAGTACATCTTTTAGGAGCTGTGACACTTTTGCCAAAGCAGAGACAACCTGTATTATAATCGTGTCTACCAGGTCTTTAATATTAAAGGTAACATCAGGACTAAGACTCTCAAAAAGAAATACAGGAATAAATGCCATCTTAACTTGAAACGTGGAAGCACCACATCCAGATGGTGTCCTGTGGCATTATCCTGGGAGGAGGAGCCCTTTCCTCTCAAGAGTCTTACCTGGAAGGTCACATGGATACTTACCTAGGCTGACAATCTCCCATAGCAACACGCCATAGGACCATCTGCAGGGACGGGACAAGTGTGGAAACCAGACATTACCACACAGGTTGAACACTCAATTCCTACCCGAAACAAGGTGGCTGACCCATTCGCAGAAGCGTTAAGTCCCTGCCTCCCAGGAGAGAGCCCTGCCCACAGCCTCGGTTCCTTTCAAGCTAGCGGAAGGGTATCAGCAAGCAAACTGTTGTTTTGTTTTTACCAGACCACCAATTCCCCTCACATAGAGTATGCGAGCAGGCATGGCAGGATACAAGGGCAACTTCTAAACCAACCAGAAATCAGTTAACTCCTGTCTCTGGCTCAGGTGACCTGGAACAAGTTATGAACCTCTCTTGTAGAGACACCAATGTTATGCAGAAAGAACATGCAGGAGGCATTGTGCACACAGTGAGGGACCAGCAAAGCCCATTCACCAAGTCAACAACCTCTGGACTTTGGATTCTGCTTCTTTGATCAGGAGTGTGAAGCATGATGACCTACAAGTCTCTCTTCACTTCTGGGAGGCAAGCAGAAGTGGCCTTTAGTTCCCACCACCTCTAGCTCCCAGCAGGCACTTGGGGCTACTTCCCTGGAGCTGAGTCCAGGAAGTAGAGCCAGAGGAGGGGAGGGAGTGTGCCCCTTCCCTTCTAGGCATTAAAAAATCACAACTTTAAAGTTTCCAACATGGTAAAGGAAACCCAAAACATGCTACCAGTGACTTCATAAATGAATTTCTGCTCTTTTGGCTCTACGTAGTTCCTAGGCTTAGTCATTAGCTTTGACAAGTCCAGGCTATTCCTCTTCTCTTTAAACTTTCTGTCAAATGAGTATTTTTCAGCATTAAGTCTGTTTAGAGTAGGAAACTTACACGTCACTGTTGGTGGTATACACACTGTAATTCAGTGACTCGATCGCCATCCAACGCACTGGGAGCCTTCCCTGGAGAAGACAGAATGAGATGCTCATTAGAAGCTTAGGGACTGTGGGTGAGATTTCAGCAGGCCTGAAGTCATGACCTGCCCAGGACCATCAGGGCACTCTCTGTGGAATTCTACAGACACAGCATAGCAGAGATTACTGCCTGGTGTTTGTCCCAGCTACAGGCGTATCTGTAAAATGAAAGGCATGCAAGTATAAGCGATCTTCCAAAAGGTCGTGGAAATGTGTATTTAAGAATGCATGCATTTACATTTTATTTTACACAAATTTATCCTTTAGTTCCCTTTTCTGATGAACTTTCTAAAGTCTCCTTGTGTTGTAAGTCCAACTTAGCAACTTAGCTCAAGGGCCCATGCACCAGTTTTAGATAAATTTAACTCTGTATACAACTAGTAATCATTTGTTTACCTCGTGGCTCATAGGGACACATGAACGTTATAAAGAGCACATAGGCGTGGAAAGTGAAGTTTGAATTGTATGCAGGAAAGGGCAATGAGGACACCAGAGTGGAGTGGATTGGAAGGAAGAATTGACTGGAGATGATGCCAGTTTTCCATAGGAGCGAATGTTATCCAAGCCAAGATGTGTAGACTGCACCTGTGCTAAGGGAGATAAGCACATTCTAGGCCTAACACATACACACACACAATATGGATATATACATACACACGATATATGGATATATACATATCTGCATATACACATTTATACACACGCGTGCATTATGTAATTTACAGACAATGTGGTTTAAATTGGGTTTAATGACAGGACAGGATACATACACTGACCCTTTAGGCAATCTGGCCCTGACTTTGTCCAGGCTGTTTCTCAGCTTTTTGAGCCCAAGCTAGGCAAAATGACACACAGACAATAGTCCATGGAAATGGCTTGACTTTTTAGTTTGATATATTCCTATTTGTTTATTTTAGCTTTCATTGGCTATGCTTTTGGTGTCTTTCCCCGTTCCTATATCTTGGAGAGTGCTCCCTGATTTTCTTCAGCAGTTTGATAGTTTCTTGGTGCAGATTTAGGTCCATGATCCATTTAGAGCTGATTTTTGCATAAGATGACAGGTGCAGGTCTTGCTTCTTACCTCAGAAGGCTGCTATCCAATTGTCCCAGTGGCATTTGTTGAAAAGACCAGGTTTTCCCCCCCTGGACTATTTTCAGTTTTCTTGTCAAAGATTAGTTGGCTGTACCTGCGTGGGCTCCCTTCTGGTGATTCTACTCTGTTCCATTGATCATCTCTGTTTCTGTACCAGTACCAGCCTGTTTTGATGACTACTGCTCTGCAAAATGTCTTGAAGTTTGGAATTGTGATTCCTTCAGCTTGATTTTCATCCTTCAGGATAGCTTTGACTACCTGTGGTCTCTCCTTTTTCCAGATGAGCTTTTGAATCTTCTAATTATGAGAAGAATATTGTTGAGATTTTGTTTGGGGTCGTGTTGAATCTGTATATTACTTTTGGTAATATGGACATTTTGATGTTGATCCTGCTGATCGAAGCCCATGTTATGTTTCCTCACCTTTTAATGTCTTCTTCTAATGTTGTGTAACCTTCATCATGGAGGATTCCACATCTTTGGTTATGTTAATGCCAAGGTATTTGATTCTTTTCTGCTATTTTAAAGGGGACTGTACTTAAAGGCTTCTGTACAGCAATCAGCCAAAAAAAAAAAAAAAAACAGTGATGTAAAAGCTAGTAGCCACAGTGCCCTCTGGTGGTGCCATGGTGCACTGCTCCTTTGTTGCAGGGAGCTTGCTCCTCAGCATCTCATTTCTCCTCGCTGCCCCACTCCTCTCACTCACCCTGACCCTTATTTTCCCCTGTGCATTGTGGCCTTTGAATTCTTAACTTCTGTCTCACAGTGGCAGGGTTTTCCTCTAAGAATCCTTGCTACACGCTACCAGTGTTACAGCTCCTCTTGATAAAAGTCAAGCACAGATGAAAGAATTGCTCAGGACCCACAGGGAACTCTGCCAAGTCCTACAAACATAGCATAGCTATTGTTGCTTCGTGTTTGCCCCAGCTGCAGCCATGGGACAGGTGAGAAGAGCATCCAAATGTAATGGGTACATCCTGGGATCGACCTGCATTAATTCCTCCAGCCCACATAGCATCACATTCTCCCCATGCCAGAAAGGAAAGGGATCCTGTGAAGGAGATGGGCAGATGCCAGGCAGCCTAGGGAAGAACCGGGAGGCTGCAGTCAGTGGGTGAGCAATGATCCCTGCTTCTTTAAGACCAGACTGGGGTATGTGTATCCTGTACTGGATTACTTGGATTTGATCCACAGTTGCAACTCCTGATTTCAGCTTCTGGATAATGGACACCCAGGGTAGCAGTAGGTAATAATAGCTCAGCTAGTTGGGTCTCTGCCACCCACAGAGGAAACACAGATTGAATTCCTGGCTCCAGCCACACACCAGCTCTTTTGCAGGAATTTGGAAAATGAATAGCATATGGGAGCTCTGAGTCCCTTTCAAGTAAGTAAACTTAACAAGTCTAGCCCCAGCCCCATACTGAGAGAGCAGGTCAGATAAAGCTCAAGCTGTACAGGGCAGCCTGAAAGCAAACCCTTAGCGAAGCACCTGCACCTTCTGCAAAGTGATCGGCAAGCTCCCAGGGCCACGCAGGGCTCTCTGAGGGCCAGGCCTCTTCCAGAAAGTGGAGTGTAAGGATCCGAAATATCTTCACTATGCTTGAAACTGTATAAAAATAGGTGTGCTCTGGAAAACAGCAAGTCAAAAATGGATAAACTCTGGCAAAAGCATTTATTATAACTCCTTTTCCTTTTCAAGACATTTCTGTCTTTCAGAAACTAAAATAAATACGTGGAAATCGGATTAGTGGATAACCTCAGGCACCTGCGCGTTCCTGGGCAATCTGGTGCCCACAGAAGCCAAAGGGGGTGAGCCAGAGTGAAGGTGCCACTTGAGACATCCACATCTGCTCCTGGAGTGGCTGAGACTGAGTGTCAGCGCTGCTTCCGACTTGGAGAGGCGACATTTGATGGTGCAGGTATGTTGGTCTCCGACAGAAGCCAGGGAAGTGACATCTCTAGGACTTTACACTTCCACAGCAGGAACCGAAGCTGGATAGTTTCTCCCCTGTACTAACACTACTGCGCAGTTTAGTTTTCCCATGGTCTAGTACTTGAAATAGAAAAGAAACTCAAGAAATTCATGGGATGCATGCATTACCTTCCAATGGACTAGTGTTTGGGAGAGTGATACTATTAGCAGGCAAAGGTGGATTTAATGCGGGTCTCAAGTGAGAATGTTGCACTTTCAGTGAACATGGAAGTCTGAAGTGGGCCTCAAGAAGTTGTGTATGTCTCTGTAAGGACTCCTTGAGATTGAGGCACGCTTTAATTAGTAGTTATTTAATTTGAGAGTATTTTTTTTAACCTTGCTGCGTTTGCTGTACATGGAAGGGAATGCAGGCATGTTCTCAGGATTATGGGTGACATACCATGGGCCCTGACTGGGTGCATACTCATGACACTGAACCTATACATATAAATGGTCACAGATAATGATGCATTCTTTTCTGGTGGTCTGGAGAGTTTATCATTTTAGAAATAAAATCTTGGAAAGAACCATTATTGGACCAAGTCATATGTACTTGAATTCACAGCCAAATACCTGAGTCACCACAGAACAATTGCATTCCCAACACTGCCATCAGGGCAGGGAGGGCAGTTCAGAAAGTAGATGAACAGGGTCCGTGTTCTCAACTTACCATTGTCTTTTTCACATACACCTCTTGACCTCGGGATAATCCAAAATCTGCGATTTTGGCTACATAATTTTCACCAACTAGAATGTTCCTGGCGGCTAGATCCCTGTGAATAAACTGAGATTTCAAAAACATTGTGAATTTTCAGGATAATATTTGTTTTTTCAAATCATTTCGTTAGTGCAAAGGAAATAGTGAAGAAGTGATGATGGAAGAAGGAATTTTTCAAAAACCACCATAATCTAGTTCCATCAAAGTTCCTCTCCCAAATTCCCAGTTAGTGGATTCTGCCAAAGAAGAGATGTGTACCTAAGAGGCTTATGTGTTTTTTCGTCACCCATGAGTTGGTTTTTCAGTGGTGCATTTTTTTTTTAACTACATGGTGCTGTGATTTTTTGTTTGCTTTAACTTCATACCTGTTGTTGACTTTGTTTTGTGGCTTCTCATTTAAGGGAATGTAATAGTGATGGCATGATAGACTACTGTATCCAGATGTGAAGATATAATGCAATATGCATCGCTGCTTCCAAATTGAAGATGGGCTCAATGAAATTGTTGGACATATCTAGATGAGATGCTGGACTGTCTGAAATTGTACAAACAGTGTAGGAGCACACTTAAGCAGTCATGATTGCATCAGTGTTATTTATGAAGGAGTGTAATAAAATGTGGAAAATGAATTGGAGTGGGAATTTGGGAGGGAGGGTTCTAAGACCCTATGGAATCATACCATAAAATTAAAAAAAAAAAAAAGGCAGCCCTTTACATCTTCCCTTTTTCAGTCTCAAGAGTGCCTCTGCTGTCACACACTGTTTGCAGGTAAGCCCAGCTAAGTGAAGGCACCTCACCAAATGCATATTCTAAAACATACTGGGCAGGGTGGGCATCAAGAATTGAGCTAGGGACTGCAACACTGGCATCCCATCTTAGCACCTGTTCAAGTCTCAGCTGCCCCATTACTGATCCATCTCCCTGCTTATGTGCTTGAGAAAGCACAAGATGGCATTTGTCACTCATGTGGGAGAACTAAATGGAGTTCCAGGCTCCTGGCTTTAGTCTGGCCAAGCCCTGGCCATTGGAGCCATTTGAGAAGTGAACTGGCAGATACTTCTATCACTTCTTGTCTTTTTGGCAACTCATCAGATCAGTCTTAGAAAATACATAAGTAAAATTCACTAGTTAATATTCAATACTGACAATCTATTTAACTTGTATGAAAGTAGATGAAACATTATCAAAGACTTAAAAGTGAGCGAGAAATTATAGAGTAGATATTGGTACAAAATCCACATGGACATGTTAAACACAGGAAAGGCATCCAAAGCCAGGTTCTCAAAACCCACCTGTTTTTGGCTCAAGTAGTCCATACCCCGGGCCACATCTGCAGCGAAATGAAGCAGCTGCTGGGAGGAAAGCGTGGAAGCCATGCTGTTGGCGATGGCGAAGGCTGGGTCCGTCTCCAACACGCGGCTCTTGCGTAGGAAGTCCAGGAGGTTCCCGTGGGGGGCATACTCAATGGCCAGGTACAAGTAGCCTGTGGGGAAAGAGAAATCATTGGCTTAGCAGCTTCAACAGGTCAAGTTTTAAGATGGGCTATGCTCCTTGGCAATTGCCTATGAAGCCCATTTGATGTGCATTAGTAGAGGCACCCTGGACAACGCTAGCAGGCCACAGGAGGGAGAGACATCCTGTCCACATCTTCACTGGGAGTAAGTTGAACTCACAGCCCTGTTTACCCATGTAGACTGACAACGGCTTTCACTCACTCTAGCAATACAGTGAGCTCCAAGTATTTTGTCTCAGAGTCAGAACACCCACCTCACATTATCTTTTATTTACTGCTGGCCAAAATCTTAATATGGGCCAGCCCTGCTATTTCAGTCCATCTCTAGGTTTTCTTGAGATTTTGTATATCTGTATTGTATATATACACATACATATATTAAAAAATTATATAGTGTATTATATATAATATATACATATAGTGTATTATATATGTATTAAATATATATGTATATATAATACATAATGAATATATACATATATATGTATATATGAGTGATTAGAGATGCATTGTGGAAGAACCCACAACAGGTAACTTTCTTCCTTGCCTTTACTGTTCAAAAAAATATGCTAAGTGATTGTATTACTGCTTATGTCACAGGCCAATAGAGCCTAGTTTTAGAGTAGCATTTGGTTAAGAAGCCAGAAAACTCCAAGTGTTAAAAAAAAAAAAACAATAAGAGCTCATGGAAAAATTATGGTCCATTGTCTTATTTTGCTTTGATAAAAACTATTGATGTTTTGACAAACTTACAGAAAGATTCTCCTTTCAAAAACAAAGTAATTTATAATTTAAAGATGTTGCATACTTTGAACATCAAGGATATTTAAAAAATTGAAATAGTAAAACATGTATCCTATGTCATTGAATCCTATTTTACTCCTAGAAAAAATGAACCTGGATTCTGGTATGAATGCGCTTTCTCAACATCTTTAACAAATTATAAATTTTAAGTGCCAAACAGTTCTATGCTAATGTGACAACAGAGCAGAATTTTAAGATCTATATTTTCCTGGTTTGGGTGGATTGTCTTTTTTTAACTTTCATTTATTGCTGTTCCACATGAATTTGTTTTCAGGAAATGGCTCAGAAATGAATGTCATTACTTCATTATTTAACCTAGGAGACATGATCTGGTTTTCAAAATTAGACCCTTATTGGATCATAGAATGATATATTGCTTGAAGCACCAGTATTTTTAGTTTAATAGATTGAGGAAATGCACATAGTCTCTTTTCTATTGTTGGTGTTTCTGCTGCAAAGTCACAAGTGGCTGTCAAGTTTTAAATGATTACCGTGTGGAGCTTTTTAGCAGAAGCAAATTTTTCCATGGGAAAGTAAGCTGAAAGAGATTCAGAACTACACACCCATGCAACCTGCAGAGGTAAACTCATAGAAGATTCATGTCCATATCTATTCATTCAGCATTAATTACATGCATTGTAACAGCGAACAAACCAGAAACATCTGAATTCACATTGTAAGTTTAAAAATATGTACAGCACAATAGTAAAACTCTATTGTGGTTGTATATGGAAGGACTGTGGATAAAAATAAAGCTGTGTCATACAGTAGTTTATTCTTTAATCTAGGTATCATCAGTGCTTTAGCATTATAGTACATTGTTGAGCTTTCACATTCCAAATAGCCTCTACCTATTAGCTATTTGTAGTTCAACTTTCCCCAGGAAGCAAAATGACCCAGTGTAAGAACCACTGATCTATAGCTTTTCTGTTTAAGGCTTCACTTACTGTGGGCAGAGGCTCTTCTAGTTTTTAAACAAGAATCAACACACTTCACTCTTTCTAGGGGGTGAGGACTCTCATGATTTCCCCTAGTCAAGGTTGGGAAAATCCTGGGGGCAGCAAGGCTGGACCGGGTAGGAAGCAGTACTGGCTAACCCACATCAGCCTTGGAAAGGCGACCTTGGCACAGTCTATAGACGGAACTGGACCAGCATTTGTATTGAAACTGCAGCTTTCAAAAATATGTAACGTCCTTAAGATTTAGGATCTTTCCTAATTTCAAGTGAAAATGTGACCTTTGTCTTTTAATCAGGCAGGAAAGACAGGAAAATAGCATCTTACCCCGATGTTCACATGCACCCAGGAGATTGATGATATTCGGGTGGTGTCCAAGTTTGCAAAGAACCTCCAGTTCTCCTGCAAAGTCTCTGTGATCGTCCTTGGAGGCGTATTCTGGGAAGGAAGTCAGGAGTGTGAGTTTTCATCACACATTCAGAATCAACTGTCCGCCAGGTCCCTAGCACCTTCAGCAGTATTTGATTACCTGCAAGTCTGCAGAACCGCATTGCAAACCAAGTAGGTTACTCTAACAGCATGTTTTCCAAAACCTGGAATTGTTCATTTTTGGCTAGAAATTCCTTGTTAGTGGGAACTGTCCTATGCATTATAGGATGTGAAGTATCATCCCTAGGCTCTATCCCCTAGCTACCAAGAGCATATCCAGATATTTCCATGTTATCTCCAAGGGCCATAGATCACTGTGGAAGAGGACCACTACTCTCTGTAAGGTTTTCCTGTTCAAGCCATCAAATGTTCAGTGAAATGGACATTGTCAAGAGAGAGCTGCCTGTGACCTATTGCAGTTAAATCTGCCACTTGGAGACAAATGGTGTGGGAGACCTGGAGGTAACTCCAGGCTTCTGGCTTCAGATCAGCTCAGCTCCAGCTGTAGCAGCCACTTGGGGAGTGATCCAGCAGATGGGAGATCTTTCTCTCTCTCCTTCTCTCTATAATTCTGCCTTTCCAATAAGCATAAATAAATCTATTTTTTTTAATATACAGAGAGGAGGACAGACAGAGAGGAAGATCTTCTGTCCGATGATTCACTTCCCAAGTGAGCACAACAGCCGGTGCTGAGCCAATCCTGAGCCAGGATCCAGGAACTTCTTTCCGGGTCTCCCACATGGGCGCAGGGTCCCAAGGCTTTGGGCCGTCCTCGACTGTTTTCCCAGGCCACAAGCAGGGAGCTGGATGGGAAGTGGAGCTGCCGGGATTAGAACCGGTGCCCATATGGGATCCCGGGGCGTTCAAGGCGAGGACTTTAGCCGCTAGGCCACGCTGCCGTGCCCAAATAAATATTTTTTAAATGCCATTATTTTTGAAAGAACTCCCACACGTTAGTTTGCTTCCCACAGGCTTGAAGCCACTGGAGCTGTCATCCAGGGACTGAAACTGTGATCCATGTCTCCTGTGGAGGGGCCCAGAAACAGTTACCTGAGCTAATACCCACTGTCTCCAGGAACCCGCACTGGCAGGATGCTGGGCTCAGGAACTAAAGCCAGACACTGAAGCCACCTCTGATGTGGACGGCAGAGGTCTTAACGGCTAAGCTGAGTTGCCACTCCCACGAATGTGCCACAATTGAAGTTCTTAATAATGAAGTTTTGCATTTATTTCGGGAACTGCTTTGGATGTATCACTGTTCCTGCAAAAGTTGTCTGTCCCATTGCCTACTTAAGCCCTATTGCCTCTTCACATAGTCCAAGATAGAAAATTAGGTTCAGGTGAGATCTAGAAAAAAAAAAAAAACTGCTTTCGTAAGGTTCAACATTCTGAGGTGCAGAACCTGACATCAGAGTAGAGAAACCCAGTTGGTATTTCAATAACCCTTCCTGGGGATTCCAATACCAGCTGTGTCATGAGAACCACTACATTCAGAGAAGTGATAACCCCCAGAAGGGTAGCAGCCTCAGACAGAGCACCGGAATATGCTCACATCCCAAGGAGTGCCAACGTGCTGGTTAAATAGTGAGAGGCTCCAACCTGGGCATTTACATCCTGATTCTATGAACAGCAGCATCACCTTCAGCAGCCCCCAACAGCCATATCTGGCACCAGGCCACCTTGTGCTTTGCAGAAGATAAGGCCACAGAGAACAGATCTGACAGGAAGTGAAGCCTCGTCCCACCCTACTGAAACGCTGACTCCAGCTGTCCAGCCACTGACCTTTCATCCTCTTGATGGCCGCATCCATCCGTAACCCATCCTTCTTGATGCGTGCCTTCAGAACCTGGCCAAAATTGCCCTCCCCAATCACATCTTGGAACTTGATGTCATTCCAGTCAAGTACTGGATAAATTGTGGGATCTGGGTTGTTCTTGGCCTTCCTGTTCAAGGCCAGAGTTCCTGAGTTGAACTGCACAGCTGGTTCTTCCCTCTGGAAAGAAAAAGAAATTTTGTGTTAGGATGTTTCATTATTCAAAGGTGCAAAATAGCTTCTGTCTTTAATCTGCATAAGGTTAAAAAACGAAATGACACATTTAATTCTAAAACAGACTACAAATAGGTTCCATTTCACAAGCCCTTTCTGATGAACCAGCTGCTGTAAAGCCATGTGGGTTTAACTGAATAGCAACATTTGCAAAGATTAAGGAGGACAACACGTGTGCCACGACTTGCTGTTCCCAACTTAGATATCCTTGAGTTTCCTCCTCTGTTGTGTGAGGAGCAGGTATTCAGTTCTAGTTTGGAAAATAATATGGTGAACCCATATGAATCACAGGAGGTGTCTCACAGTTTTCCTGGCATCATCACAGTGCTGGACAACATACTTTGCTCTCAGTCTCCTCCTAAACCTTAGACTCCATAAAGCTTACTTTGGCTACAGGATGCTCAGGGTAAAACCCAGCACAGTGTCTCTTGTCTGCCGAATGCAAACTGCTGCTGAGAAGATTATGAAGAAGCACTTTTGTCCTGACAGACTGCAGCAATCCCAGCCCAGTGGTTGGGCTCAGGGGAGCCAGCTCTGACCTGCAGCCAGATACTGGTGTTCCCCTGCACCTCCTGGAAAGGAACCTTGGACACTCAGGCAGCTCTTCTTAAGCATAATCACTGTGTTGAGTATATTGTATTCTGATTCCCAATTTACCCAGTTAGGTACAAACTGATGTTATAGAGCCTGAAGTCCAAAATCGATTCAGGTTTTGGTCCACGCAAGGGACTCAAATGGAGAACCTGCTGGAAAAGTGATTTTAGGATCTTTCCTAGCGGTTAAAATTTCAAAGTGTCATGGACCATCACTACAGGCTGATGGGTACACAAGAATGAGAAAGACACACATGCTAATTACTAATAGATGAGAATATTAAGGAAGATATCAAACAGGAAATAGAAGTTTAAAAAGGAAGTGTAGGAAAATGCTGTTTTCCTAGAAATATGAAAATGTGGAGGGAAAATCTGGGAATGAAGAAAGCCAGGTTCAAAGTGACAGTAGGACCCATTCAGTACCTGTCCACATTGAGAACCTGGCTTCCTTCATGCCCATCCTTTCCAAAATGATTAGCTCATTCTACTCCAAGATTATTCTACCTACACACTTATCATGAGGATGACCACACATCCTACTTTGGCCTGGTTTCCTGAACAAGTATTAAGAGCACTGACTCACTCCTCACTCTCTAAACTGTGCTGGTTTGGACAAGAAATGATATGGCCCTATTGTTCACCTTCTTTCATAACAGAAACCTAAGAGAAGACAAGGCTCGTCTCTGGGAATTGCACATCCACTTAGCAACTAGGAGGAAGATGAGATGGGATACTACCACGTTTTGGAATGCTTGAGCCATTCTCCTCTGGACATTGGCCCTCTTCAGCTGCAGCATGATCAGAAAGGCTAGCAGCACTGTCAGGCAGGTCATTCCGGCTGAACCGAGGATGGCTATCAGCAGCATCTTCCCACCTCCCAGGTCTGCTCGTGCTGTGCAGGAACAAAGAAGCAACTGGGTTAGTGCAGTCAGCGAGGCCACCACTGGGAGAGAATGCAGCAGAGTGGGAATGAAATGATATCCCTAGTACCTCCTGCCCCTCTGCCTAAACCCTAATTCAGTAGAGATGGATCTGAGTCACAGCATTGATATTAGTTTTTCAAAAACTAGGTACTGAGGTGCTTTCAAAATGCCAGTGTGCTAACCATTAGCCATTGCAACTTGTTCAGCTTTCATTTCCAAGTAGAGGTCCAAGCAGAAGACTAGAGAATAACTAACGCAATGCCATTTCCTTTCCACAACACTTTTTTTTTTAACCTGGAAATGCTTAAACTTGACTGAAAATAAGAGCTCAGAGTCTATGATTTACAGGAAAAGAGAGAAAAGATAGAAGAAAGGAAAAGATAAAGAAACACTAACTTTAGTGTTCAGGTCAAAATAAGTTATTAGATACTAAGGTCTGGGGCAGGTGTTTACGGGGCAGTGGGATACATCCCATACGAAGTGCATAGGATTAAATCCTGCCACCTGGGAGGCAGCGGATAATGACCCATGTACATGGATTCCTGTCACCCATGTGGGAGATTCGAAGGGAGCTCCTTGTTCCTGGCATCATCCTAGCACAACTATTGAGAACGCTAGGGGAATGAACCAGTGGATAAAAGCTCTCTCTCCCTCTGTCTACCTCTCCCACCACTTAATACATCTTTAAAATAATAAAGACTGTTGCCTAATCCCTCTCTTTGTTTTCATATTAAAACTAAAACTCAACCTGTCTTTTTCAAGAAGAGCATGAGAACATGAAGTCATCTTCAGAATATTCTCCACCTTTCTTTGTCTCTATGTACAAAGATGTGGAATGGTTCAGTGGGGAGGAGGGGGCTTTTAGGGTTTTTTGTTCTTAATGTTCTCTTGGTGTTTTATGTATGGCCTAGATTAGAGCCTATGTACCTTTTATCAAAATGTAACTTATCATAAAAACTAGAGAGTGTAATCTCAAAAAAAATAATTGGCAGACTTCATTCTGTGAGCATTTTGCGGATATTCCAAAGAACCAGCACTGAAAATTCAGCTTGGTAACTCTCTAGGGAAACACGGACTTTAAAACTACCATAATTTTTCTGTAAAAACACTCTGATCCAAATTATAAATTTATAAAAATTTGTCTCCGTCAACTGTTCCTGTGTTAACAGTGGTCATTGCATGCTTGGCATTCTAGCAAGATCTTTTCTCTCAAGGAGCTCCTTTCTCGGGGACTGGTGGTGGAGATGGGGACCTTGTTACCTGCAGCATCACAGAAGACAGGTCAGAACAGAACAGAATCATGCAGGTCAACAGAAGAGTTCATTTGTGTACGAATGGAATGTGATTCTTGGAACCACCCAGTGAAACACCCCTCCCCATAAGCAAGTTCTACATTCTCCTTCCTCCATACATCAACATTCTAATTAACTGGAGTGTTCCTAGATTACTGGCTGAACATGTTGATAAGCTAATTTATTCTGAAAGTTACCAATAGGACATGGTTCAACAGAAACTTCTCAGGGACCCATTTAGAGATGGTCTAATCTATCAGGACAGGTGAGTTCTATCCCACAACACACATATTAGATAAATATCTTAAGACAGACTTTTTTGATGCTCTCCAAAAACAATTCCATGTTAAGCACTTATCTCTTCTACCAACCTTGAGATTCTGTGAGTGTCACCAGCTCCTGAGAAAAGGCTGGGTTGCTTGACCCTATGTTGTTCTCTGCAAACATATCCACCTCGTAAGCTGTTTCAGGTTCAAGGCCCTTGAGCTGATACTGGGTGATGGTGGCGTTCTTGAGCTTCACATCAATGTGCTGGTCTTCATGCTTGCCTCGAACTTTGTAACGGATGATAATAGAAGAAATAGAATAGCCCTCAGATATTTTCCAAGATATCAAAGCTGAGGAGTCTGTGATGTTGGAAATCTTGATATTTTCTGGTTGTGGAGGGATAACTAGAAATTTAAAAAAAATCACTTAAATACTACCATCTCAAGGTTTTATACTTCTGTGAGGCAGTTCATGTCAACCTATGAATGGCAAATGTGTTTTCTTGGTAATTCCAATTCGGTTGGTAACTAGATGGTGGCAGCTACTGACCTCCATGGAGACCTGAGAAAGTGGTAAGACAGGAAAAAGAAACACTCATACAGCACCTGTTGACCATTCATGCATGAACTGAAAGCATCAGAAATTCCATTACTCCATTCACTCTTACACTCTTCTTCATGCTCAGAATAATGGAATAATTTTAAGAGCTGCCATTTATATAGTATCTAGGAAGTGACATAAGGTAAAATTCTTAGATTGGCATCATATTGTCTTACATTACAGCAAACATATGATAGCTAACCCTTTGGGATTGGCTCATTTCCCTTAGCAGAATGGTCTCTAGTTTGGCCCATTTGGCCACAAACGATTGTATTTCATTTCTTTTTAATAGTTGAGTAGTAATCCATATTGTAGGTGAGCCACAATTTCTTTATCCAGTCCTCTATTGATGGGCATTTAGGTTGTTTCCATGTTTTTGCAATTGTTGATTGTGCTGCAATGAACATTGGGGTGCATGTTGCTTTCTCATGTAACAAGTCTTTTGGATTCCTAGAAGTGGTTAGGGTTGTTTATAATCATCTGAGATTGTTAATGTCCCTTTTATTACTGATATTACTATTACTCATAAATAATAAAGATCTAGTCCTCATTATACCTTCATTAGTGCCTTGGGACATTCAATGACATTTGCTCCTACTTGAAGACGCTGGACACTCTTTTTCACACCCTAGCAACACACTGATACCTTTGTAATATGTTCGTTAACTCATGTGAATGAAGGTTCAATATCCTTTTCTTTTTTCTTTTTCTTCTCTCCATGGTGGACTGTACTCAAGGGGATACATCATGGAAATGTAACAGAAATTAATATGTTCATAGGTAGAAACAGAAGTAAATCCTCATGCATGCAATACAAGCATGGAATCACAACGAAATGACTGACAATCTCCTACATTGTTGGGAGACACCCCAGTGGCAGCATAATGGACTTGCTATAATTCATGAAAAACACCCGTTGTAAGACTGGAGGGGAGAACAGAGGCAAAGGGAGGGAATGTAGGAAGGGGGAAAGGTTAGCCCAATGCCAACTAAACTGTACCAATTGTTATCAACTAAACTGTATCAACTAATAAAAAATAGTGAATATAGGAGAAATCATAATATGGATCTGGGGAAAAGTGAGATCACATTCCATCTGAAGCCAGAAGCAGGAGGAAAAAAAGAGATGCTTTGGAGTTTTCCTGCTTTAGAGATGTTTCCCTGCTTTCTCACTGAAACGCCTTTCCTGAGGGGCACAGGTTAGAAGGGAAACTGGTGACCTGAGAAGGCTTAACACAATTGAAAACAGCTAATGAATCAAGACCTTTCCCTTACTGTTAACTCTTCCTTTCGTCTGTGAGGCTGTTTACCCTGTGCTTCCAGGTCCAGGTCTCTCTTGACCCTCATAAACTGCATAGACTGATAGAGAGGCAATGCTGAGAGCTTTATCATGCAAAATTTAAACATGGGAATATACATTTCAAAAAGTTCACAGGCTTTTAATGGTACTAATTAGGACTAGTAAACATCGGCGGGCCCGGCACGGTGGCGCAGTGGTTAAGGTCCTCGCCTTGCACGCCCAGGATCCCATATGGGTGCCAGTTCTATCCTGGCAGCCCCGCTTCCCTTCCAGATTCCTGCCTGTGGCCCGGGAAAGCAGTTGAGGACTGCCCAAAGCTTTGGGACCCTGCACCCGCGTGGAAGACCCGGAAGAGGCTCCTGGCTTTGGATCGGCATAGTATCGGCCGTTGCACTCACTTGGGGAGTGAATCATCAGACGGGAGATCTTCCTCTCTGTTTCTCCTCTCTGTATATCCGCCTTTCCAATAAAAAAATAATAAAAATAAATCTTTAAAAAAATTGGCTATTTTATTCCATTTACCACTGTCCTACTGTGTGCAAATCATTACAATAACGAATCTTGCATATGTTCACCTGAGATTGTTAATATTCTTCTTATCACTGTTATTACTACTACCCATGGGTAACGATGATCTATTCCATACTACACTCACATTCGAATCACATGGGTCATACACCAGCACTAATTTCTACAGGAAGATATTGGACACTCTTTTGCACCACGCCAGCATCACACAGATATCCATGCTACAAATTTGATAACACAATGGAGATGAAGTCTCACTTTTTCATTTTATTTAAAATTTTTTTCCTTTTTTTCCCGTCTCAACCTAAGGGAAACTGTACTTAAGGGAAGGTATAATGGAAGTGCAGAGGGAATAAATATGTCCCTAGGCAGAAACAGACAGAAGTATATTCCTGTACTTGCAGTACACGGATGGACTCACAGTGAAACAACAGATAAGTCCCTACATCGTTGGGTGACACCTCAATGACCGTATGATGGCCTTCTGAGGGTTCTTGGAAGACACCAAGTGAAAGACTCGAGGGGAGAACAAGGGGTGGGGTGAGGAGATGGAGCGGGAAATTACAATGCCTGTTCAACTGTGTCCGAAAATAAAGAATTTTTAAAAATGAAAAAATAATCTTAAGGAAATGTCAAGATAAGTCTATTCTAAATTCTCAAATACTCCTCTTCATTCTAAACTTAGTCTTCCCATTGCATTGATTCCCCATGACATATTTATTAAGTTACACTGGCAACTTAAAGCTAGATACTAGATTGTCCACTTCCCAAATCTGATCATTAATTTCTACATCTAGCATCCACAATCAAAATTAATCAAGGATGTGTCTTTATTTTCTTTACATCTAGTAACAATCTTGTATGTTTTTGCACAAATGTAAACATGTTTATTACAAGGGGATTGCAGAGTATTAGGGATACTAATACTTCCAGACTATTGTAAACATTTAATATATGTATCATTGCACTTCAAGAGACTTTAACTTCCTAAAGCAATGCTCTTCTAAGTCCATTAAATAAACAGGCAGTGCTTTTCAGATACCTGCCAGAAGAATGAAGAATACAATACGAGAGCTTAAAATCATAAATTTACATCTACCAGTATATCTATTTTCTGCTGAAAGAAGACAGCCTTTGAGATAACACAGTGCACCTTTGATTTAGATTTAGCAGATGTAGCCTCATCAGTCCCCTGGGTGAGTTTAAAGTGAATTCTAAAACACTTTAGGAAACAATGACCAAATCGCAGATGATTTAGAAATGGAATAGCATTGCTAAAGGAACTTCTCCCAGAACAAAACCTACTTTAAATCGAATTGTTGTCGTTTAAAGAGATACTGATGCTGTTCTTGGTGGAGACTGAAACATGACTTAGAATCCTAGCCCACACCACTTACTCGCTCTGTAAATCTGGGCATGCACCTCACCTTTCTTAGCTGTTTGATTTGCTGGTGATCCTTACACTTCTCTCCACATAGTCTACAGATAAGTGTTTTTAATCAGGAAAGATTGTAAACATTTTTCACATATGTTTGGAGCCATATGCCAAATCTAATTCATTATACTTCTTAGGCTAGATGAAATTAGTTGCTTTGTAAAATCCATGTTTTATCGCTGGAAGCATTAATTTTACTTCTGAAAAAAAAAATCTATGCAGGATTAGTCTATGCTAACCATAATTCTAATGAATACATCAGGTAAAATTTAAGCATTCTCTTGCACATCCTCTTTATCTTATATCCTGACCTTGTACAGACCAACTCCTATACTGCCACACTCAACACACCCACCACTAGTCCCCACCAAATGCATATAATCACTCAAAGGCAAGAGTACTTCCAATGACAATTCACTTTCATTTAATCCTATGTGTGAGAACTGGTGGTATGATTTTGACAGCGTATTGTTTTAAAATGGGTAATATTTACATGGGATAGTGAATAAACATCCAAACTAATTTTGAAGAAGCAGCAAGTGGTTCATCCCACAATTATGAAAACACTTTACAAATATATAATCAGGCTGGAAATTGAATAAGCAAAGAACAGACCATCTGGAAATAGATGTAAAATGAATATAAGAACTTGACAAATGGGCCCAATACAATAGCTTAGTGGCTAAAATCCTGGCTTTGCGTGTGCTGGGATCCTATATATGCACTGGTTCATGTCCAAGCTGCTTCACTTCCCATCCAGCTCCCTGCTTGTGGCGTGGAAAAGCAATAGAGGACGGCCCAATGCCTTGGAACGCTGCACCCATGTGGGAGACCTGGAAGAGTCTCCTGGTTCCTAGCTTTAGGTCAGCTCAGCTCTGGCAGTTGTGGCCACTTGGGAAGTGAACCAGCAGGTGGAAACTCTTTGTCTCATTCTCTCTATAAAATCTGCCATTTCAGTGAAAATAAAGTAATCTTAAAAAGTTGACAGGTGACACAGAAAGCATCACGTTACTAGGAAGCCTATTCAGTAGACAGCCTTGGTACCACTGGTTCGCGCATTGGCTGTGAAGCAGCATTTTAAAGATCTCAGGTTAAGACAAAACAATGTAACAAGTAGAACAAAATCTAGAGAATATAGTTCCAACTTTGATTAAAAAAATAATTCAAAAGCACAGAAAAGGCAAACCGAAAAGATAGATTTTGATGCGTCTGCAGCCTTATTTAAGGTATCTCTGGGACCACAGACAACACAAACAAGGTTAAAATAAGTGATCAGGAGAGCATATTTGCAATGCACATAATATTAAAATCCAACTTATATAAGCAATTTACACAATAGGAAATTTATAATATCAAGCATATGAGTACTAAAAAAGCCTAAACGTGCAGTAAACATAAGATCCTCAACCTTGCTCTTAATAATGAAATGTTTTTTGAGAGTAACAAAATTAAAAGGTGCATCAGGTGATACAGATAGAAGACAAAGATAGATGCAGAGATGGGATTGGGGAGATAATGCTTTGTACACTTTTGGACAATGCACACACTGAATAGCCACTTCAGAGGGACATTTTTCATTGAAAACCCCTTACCCCTATGTATAAAGCAACTGTATTTGTTTATGATAGTAAAAAGGAAAAAAAAAGAACCTCAAACATCCATTAAATTGGAGTAAATGTTATGCTTTATTTCTAACACTGTTAACAGAAGTTTTAATGCATGCATCAATCAGAGCTAGAGAAATTAACCCGGGTTGAAAAAATGTTTATTCAGAAGAATGACATGTATGCATGTATATGTATGTATGTCTATATATATATATATTAAAATGAGAAAATAGTGAATGGAAAGATACATGAGCTCATAATTCAGGTTATTCCTGGGAATAAGGGAATAAAAATGAATTAGAGGGAATGGCACAGGGTTTTGATATGCCTGTTACTCCTAACACAGATCAATAGAATGGGCCAGTCCCGGCTGTTGCAGCCATGTGGGGAGGGAAATAGCAAATGGAAGATTGCTTTTCCCCATCCCCACCCCATAACTCTCTCAAAGAAATATTTTTAAGAGTATCTTTATACTAACAGTACTGTCCCAACTTCAGGAGTCACTGTTAGGAACGAGAGAGGCTGGAGAAACACAGCCTGCTCGCACATCTATTGTTGAGGTAGTAGAGAACCAACTCTGGGTACTGGAAAGAGGCCATACAACCCTGACTCTAGTGGAAGTCAGTATGACCAAAAACTAGCTCCCCTTTCCAAGAGCTATGCAAGTGCCATAGATGCAGCTCTTATTCACTTATCAAAACAGAACTCTGCTTAATGATGGAAAAACCTCTACTATTGCAAAAAAAAAAAAAGAAAAAAGATTCTATAAAATTTTAAATGGCAATCAGAAGCAATGACCAGTAGTTTAAGTCATTTTATTGTGTGCATGTGTGTATACATATATATACATGCACGCCTATATATGTATCTACACACACACACACACACACACACACACACACACACACACACACACACACACACACACACACCTCCGCCCCCCGCAAGAATTGCCTGCTGTGAAAGATTTTCAAACAGAGCTTTTAGGATTAGAAAGATCCACCTGTACTTAAGTTAGCACTGGGTGCATACAGATACATGCCATTCCTTAGAAAGTGTCCTGCAGCTGAATAACATAACCCTAGCACATCTTATTCATGTCACTAGTTTATTTAATAAACAATGGAATGCACTTTTTCCCCACAGTCTTACCGGAATCATGCCAATACAAATGCAGCTTTCCTTACACATTGCAGGTAATTAAAATGATTCAGGGAAGAAAGCAGTTAGCCAGCATTCACAGCTTCTCACCTTTCCTGATTTCTAAGCATAGTCTCGATGTTATGGTGGCTGAGTCCTGGCAGGCTGGGGCGGTCCCAGTGACTTACCATCACTGAGGGTCCAGGCTGTGAGGTCTTCACTCCATTCCCCTTGGGCCTTGGTGTTGACCCTGGCTCGGACCACATACTGCTGCCGAGGGTTCAAGTTGTTAAGCAGCACTGAAGTCAAGTTGCCTGGCACTTTGATATTTTGTTGGTCATTTTTATCTATCACAGATCTCCTCTCCACTTCAACATAAAAGTCATCCTCTGAGCTTGGAAATATTGGTTGCCAGGTCAAATTTAGAGTGGTCTGGCTTTTGGGTAGCAGACTGAGGCCTCGTGGAGGAGGAAGTCCTGCGGGGGTGGGAAACACAAAGATCATGGAGATGTTTACACGGAGAGGAGGTAAGGGAAGGCCCAAAGACAGCTCCAGAGAAAAATCTTGGCCTCTACAATATGAAAGACAACTTAACATTCTATCAAAGAAACACAAACTAGCAGCCATATAGTATTCTTTTCCATACCAAAGTATCAAGTATTTAAAATAAATGTAATATTCTATTTGAGCAATTATAATGCAGAAATACAACCTCTTTGGAAAGTAACTTGGGGATATTTTTCAAGAGCACTAGGAAAAACCGTATTCTTTGGCCCTATTATCTGACTACTGAGAATTTATCCTAAAGAAATATTGCAAAGAAAGAGACAAGGATAAGGACATGAAGTTGTTCCTTATATTATTTATGGTAGCAAACAATTACAAGGAACCAAAATGCTCAAAATAGGGAAATGCTTCAATAAATAATTATATTATTTCAATGGATTAAAATAGATTATTAGGAAAGCTAGGCAAGCCCAATAAAAATATTTATAGTTCATGAGAAAAATCTCCGATTGCAACTTGATAAAAATTATCTCCACAGTTATGAAGGATAGGAAGGAAGCTGATAAAAATGAAAATAGTATATGTACCAAGGTTAAGGAAGGGTTATGGGTGCAATGATTTAAATATAATTTGCCTTCTACAAACTCATGGCTACAGTTTAATTCCCAAATTCTTATATTAATGGGTCTCAGAGGTTAGCAGATTTTTCCAACTATGGCAGTTAGAGGTAGGACCATTTGGAAGTCTTATCTATGATTTAATCCTGGTGGTTCTGAGAGAGAGAGAGCGAGAGAGCGAGAGAGAGAGAGAGAGAACAGACACATATTCCCTGTGACTTGCCATATGTTGGGGATACAGCTCCTCAACTTTGAACCTCTATAGCAGCCTGCTTCAGGTATTTCATTACAGTAAGGAAAAACTGATTAATTCAGCAGGTAAGCATTTAATATCTTTGTTACAATTTAAAGACATTTCACATTACTGCCCCTTCAGAAGGAGAATTTCTGACACCGCAGCAGCTGTGTTGGCAAGGCAAGGTCTAGGTGTGCTCTGATCACAACCAAGCATTGCCTGTGACCACATGCAGCCTGGATAAAATAAGCACAGAACCTTGGCTACTAAATAGGTGGCTGATGGAAGCAATACAGCTTTAAGATCAGAGAGACAGGAATGTGCTACTTTGGTTTTGCAAAGCATGGGCAATTTTGTAACCTCTCCAATTCCATATGTAAAATGAAGCATTCATCTTCTAGACTCAGGAGGAATAAAGGAAATAATATGAAAATGCTTAGCAGCCGGCATGATGGCTCCATTGACTAATCTTCCACCTGCACCAGTTCATGCTTCAGCTGCTCCACTTCGCATCCAGCTCTCGGCTTGTGGCCTGGGAAGCAATGCAGGATGGCCCAATGCCTTGGGACCCTGCGCCTGCAGGGGAAACCCAGAAGATGCTCCTGGCTCCTGGTTTCAAACTGGTTCAGCTCTGTCCTTTGCAGCCTTTTGGGGAGCAAATCAGCAGATGGAAGAATTTTTTTTTATGTCTCTTCTCTGTAAATCTGCTTTTCCAAAATATGAATCTTGAAAAAAGGGGAGAAGGGAAGAAAAAAGAAAAAAAGAAAAAAAAGAAGAAAGAAAAGGAAAGAAGGAAAAGGAAAAAAGAGAAAATGCTAAGTCCTTAGGGTGTCTGTTAACACTAATTTCTCCTTTTTCCTCCCTCCCCTCCAAGTCTTAATTTGTGCGGACACAAAAAGAAGTCTTCACTTCAGTCAATAATGCTAAATTGATTTTCAAATTTCAGACATAAAATCTTTTCAAAGATACAACAAAAACCTTGTAATTTCACATTCTTAGTTGGCATCTCATCCCTGGAGGCCAAAGATAGGTTCTGGGAACATGAAAACATTTTTGATTATTACGATGATTCGCAAAGACCCATAGGACACTGTGGCATTAAAACGTCACAAAGAAGTGAAGTTTATTAGGACAAAAGAATCTTTGGAGATTCTGTGAAGAGGTTAAAACAAACAGCCTGAGAACCACTGCTCCAGCTGTGGTGAGGGGTGGAAGGGTCAGCTCCCATCAGCAGCAGCAGTTCTGAACGGAATCAGAGTGGTGAGAAGCAGCCACGGGCTGTGCACTTGCTCCGCACTGTGCTGAAGGCCTTTCTGATCCTCTCTCTCTAATCTTTGCTAATTGACGGTGATGACATCCGTCGTTATGCTCACCTCTGGAGTGTAAATTCTGTGGGTTATAAACCTTGGCAGTATGGCATTGGAGTTTGCACACCAGTTCATTTGCCTATACCTACAATGCCATAATACACTTAAACAGCAGGATGTTAAACATGGAACTGTTACTAAAGGACTAAACTACTGTGATTATGTGGGGGGGGAGGTGGTGACAGGGGCAACGATGGGAGGTGGAGGGAGGGGAGCAGGAGAGAGAAATCTCAATAGCTGCAAAATTGCATCATGGAAAATAATAACAATAAATAAATAAAATTCTTTGAGTATGTGCCCCAAATTAAGCCAGCAGTTGGGATACCCACATCCAAGAGCAGTGTGGACTTGAATCCCTCCTCAGCTTCTAATCCAGCTTCCTTCTGCTGAGCACCTTAGCAGGTGATGGCTCAAGTACCTGCATCCCTGCCACTACTGCTGGAGACCTGAACTGAGTTCCTGGATTCAGTCTCAGCCTGATCTGTTCCTGAATTACTCACATTAGAGAGTGAATCAATGTGTCTAGAAATCAGTCAGCTTTTCTCTCTCTCTCTCTCTTTCAAGTAAATAAAAATAAATAAAATTTAAGTTCTCACATAAGCCACCTACATACTCAGACAGGCTTGCAGGGACAATGCAGAACCGACAAAATTTTTTAATTGCTTCCTAAAAAAGATCTATTTATTTTTACTGGAAAGGCAGATCAGATTTCTAGAGAGAAGGAGAGACAAAGATCTTTCATCCACTGGTTCACTCCCTAAATAGTCACAATAGCTGGAACTGAACTGAACTGAGCTGAGCTGACCTGAAGCCAGGAGGCAAGAGCTTTTTCTGAGTCTCCCATACAAGTGCAGGATGCCAAAGCTTTGGGACATCCTCTACTGCTTTCCCAGGCCATAAGCAGGAAGCCAAATGAGACATGAACTGGCACCCATATGGATCCTGGCATTTCCAAAGTGAGGATTTAGCCATTGAGCCATTGCACCAGACCCTGGAGCCAACATTTTATAGAATCTATGCAAATCCCCTAAGCCCGTCCTTTTCTTTCCTTTTGGGGACACGATAACATTAACCCCCCAATGCCCCCAAAGCCCCTTTCTGAAATTGGCTCAGATTGTGTTTTCTTCCCTGCCCCCTGGATTCCTTGGCCTTCACCACTTCAGTCAACACACACAAACAGTGTAACTGCCAGAAGAATTTAAAAAGGAACAATCAGCAAAATTTACATGATGGGAAAAGAAAAACCTTCCTAAGTTTCCTAGCCAACCCTGAGAACTACTTTGAAATGTTCCAGGAGACCTGTAACTACATCCTGGCTGGAATGTATTCTGAGGGCTGAAGACAGTGCGGTGCAGGTCTGTGAAGTGTTTAATGGTCTATTCCATTAAATACTTTCCATTTGAGTCAAAAGATGACCTTTCCTTTTGATTCATCAACACTGACCTAAGGGAGAATTAACTACAATTTGCCATTCAGCAACAACCTGATCACACAGAAGAGGCTTCTTTGATGCTGGTCATAGCGATATTCCTCCTGCCCTTAATTCATATATGGTTCCTGTTTGTTTCGATATTCACAACTCAGTGTGTTCTTAAGAAGATGTTTGGAACTTGTGCAATGCTTCTAAGAGGTCCTGAGTGGCTTTTGAGACCCACTGTTTCTTTAGAGGTCAGATGGAATTAGGTAGGGTTAAAAAAAAAAAAAGAAAAAAGAAAAATTAGATAGGGTGTGTGTGTGTGGTGGGGGTGACAGAGATGGGGGCTCTGCCGGAACACACAGTCCCTGCACAATAGCAGCGAGCTGTCCATCCTCATGCTCTCTTGTATATTCTGCCTCTACTTTTCTGCTGCTAATGAATAGACTAACAATAGGAAAGAATATGAATTGGTGTAAGCAAATGATACTTTTGGGCTTCTGGATAAAATAAATATAGAAACAGAAGGACATGGAGCCAGATGATGTAGTGAAGTGTGGGAGATCGCCCCTAGATCTCTGCCTGCTTGGCCTGTGTGGGAGGTCATAGGCACAGGGAACACTGTGTCCCTGGGGCAACCCCCTGACAATGGTTTCAGCTGAGATCTAAACTTGACCTGTTTGCCAGCTATACAGACAGAGCAGTAGGCTGCACGCCAGTCTCTCTTCTCTGTCCTTGGACAAGCTTTGCTGGGACTTCATTGATAAGCAACTCCGAGAAGTCAAAAGCAACTCACAGCCTATCTGCCTGTGACCTGAAGCATACCTTCCAGCCTGTGTTGTATCTGACCTGTGACTTGACTGAAGAATCCAGAGAGATAGACATGCCTTCTAGCCAATCACAGTGTCATTGTTGCATGGGAGGACTGTTGGGAAACGCCCTTCTGCCTTTCCCTTTCCTAGTCTATATAAGTTTGTGCTTGCTTTACAATAAACGGGCATCCTCGATTAGACTCTCCGGTGGTTCTTGCGATGAAGAACACCATTGCCTTACCCCCTCGGTGGCTTTGGGGACCTGCTGGCAGGAAGCCCCCAAGAGTGATGACTACACTGAGACTACTTTCCATCTATAAAATGAGGAAGATGAAAATACTTAACCTCCAAGGTAATGTGAATTAAATATTTGTGAGCCATTAATTCTGCTATGTAGTTGATACTTTGTATTTATTGAGTACATTTACAATAACGAATTTACTGGTTGTTTAATAAAGGCCAGAGGAAAAACTACTCAAAATCCAACAAAACCAACAAATAAATTGAAGAGAGTGACTTTTAAAGCACTTTCCAAGAGATAGCAATAGAATGATTACATATAGTAAACAAAGCAAAGAGACAGCCAAGAGAGCTTTACAAGGGTCACCCTGATTTTCAGAAGAGGAAACCTGGGTAGCAGAAAGCTGGAGCCCGGGTTAGCATCAACCAGACTTCAACAAATTCAAGTGCTCTTGATTTAACACAGATCACCAGATGCTGAATAGCACAGATAAATCAAGAAACCTTTTCTCACATATTGTTTAGAACATGTGGACCTAAGATTAGGAATTAAAACATCACTTGGGAAACCCACTAGACATTCAAATGATAACTCCCCAGCCCCACCTCCACCCCCAAACTACTGAATCAGAAACCCTAGGGCATTTGACCAGCAATTTGGTTCAATAGTCTCTCCAGGTGATTCTGATGGCTGCAATTGGAAAACCACTGTCTGACATTGAGACTCAAAGGTAAATATTGCAAGACAGAACCTAAAGAGATAAAAGTGACTGCCTCCAGCAAACAGGGTTGGATGGTGGTAGAAGCAAGGGTTGTTCTATAGATGAAAGCTTTGCATTCCATTTGATGTTTTAACCATGTACATGGATTATTTTGAAAGAGTAGAAATTGTTTTTGAAAATAAACACACTGGTATTTCTGAAGCCTGTGTGTGCCAGGAGCAGGGCCTGAACCCTTAAGGAGGAAACAGGAAGTGGGGGGTGAAATACAGGAGCCAAGGCTCAGCATAGTCGCTGCTCAGTAAATCCTGAGCCCAGGGGATGGCCCTGCCTTCCTGAAGGCTCATCTGCTTCCTTCTCTGTCCTCCTGGCTGGCTACTGATCCCCTCCCACGGGGACACAGACCAGGAGTGGAGCCCAAATAAAGGAACAGCTTGGCTCAAAGTCACTAGGCTTCCTGTCACTTTCCCACCCATTCAAAAGCAAACTCCTTCCACCTCCCTCCCCACCCACCCACTCACCCGCCACCTCGCCCTTCCTGCTCTTCCTTCCTTTTTCCCCTTCCGCCCACTCCCACCGGGTCTGTAAAAAAAAAAAAAAAAAAAAAAAGCCTGGTGGCTTGAACCAACCTATGGAGGCTGTGGTGAAGCGGCGCACGGGTCCGGGATGCCCCTCTCCGCCCTCGCCTCGGCGGACCAGCTGCACACACAGCTCATATTCCGTCCGTGGTTCCAGATAGCCAAGTGTAACAATTTCATTTGTCACTGAGGAGAGGGCAAGTTCAAACATTTCAGTTGACATTCTCTTAAACTGGAGTGTTCATTGTTGCAATGAAACTAATTTTAGGTATTAAAAATTACAACGTTTTTGTCAAAGACAGAGGCAATTGCATCTTCAAGACCTTGTTAATAATTGCTAATATAAGGAAAATTAAGATGCTCCTTTTCAGCAAGCCCCTGAATTCTCAGCAACTGTATTCCCAGTGTAAACAATTACCTTTCACCATGACCAGGAAAGATCAAATAGCCTAAAAAAAAGACTGGAGATCTTCGAAGCCTGGAACCAAGTACAGGTAGAGATAATGACCCAGGACACAGGTTGGTTCTGTGTCCCCAGCATGCAGAACACAGAGGATTCCTGCACCCGCTCCTGGACACTTTAAAATGGAATTGGTTATGGCAGCCACCAAACATGAGGTGGAAAGTTAAGCAGAGAGAAAGGATTTTCCCTCTTAGGGGGATTCCCTTTTCTCCTGGTGCCACATCCACAGCACGGCTTCCTGTTCAAACCTTACCTTGAATGTGACGCCAACCTTCATGATCATTAACAGGTTTGTACAGAAGCTTCTTGGATTTGATGGGTCCATCTCCGAAGTAAGGCTCAGAGCTGATGTTGATGATTGCAAAGTTGTGTCCAGTGTCAATCACACTGGGGGCATTCAGAGGCTCTGGAAGAACTAAAGTTTCAGCACAGTGGGATGAGTCTTCGGGCATGGGAGTGGGTGCTTTATTATCCTATGTGAACACATAGAAAGCATTTCACATATCCCACCAAGTTAGTCTCCTTAGAGTTTTCTGCACAGATCCCAAGCAGTCACTTGCTCTCTGCTTTGCTCATGGCAGTCCTTCCTATTATCCTTAGAACCTGAAATCTGCATCATGACCTGCCAGGCATTGCACAACAGAACCCGTGCCACTTCTCAGCCAGCTCTTCCTCTGCCCTAAAGACCACAGTCCTACCAACCTTTCAATTCATCCAACACACAAGACACGAAGCTCCTCTTCATCTTCGGTTCCTTGCTGATACTGTCCTATGCAAGAAATTCCCTGGATGGTAGCCTAGCAGCTAAAGTCCTTGCACATGCTGGGATCACACATGGCCATTGGTTTTGCTCCTAGCAGCCCCAGTTCCCATCCAGCTCCCTGCTTGTGGCCTGGGAAAGCAGTTTAGGACTACCCAAAGCCTTAGGCCCCTGAACCCACGTGGGAGACCTGGAAAAGACTCCTGGCTCTAGATAGGCTCAACTCCAGCCGTTGCAGCCGCCTGGGGATTGAATCATCAGATGGAAGATTTTCCTCTCTGTCTCTCCTCCTTTCTGTATATCCAACTTTCCAGTAAAAATTAAATTTAAAAAAAAAGGTAGGTGAGTAAATTTATTAAGTCATCATTCACTTTTTTTTAAGGTGTTCACAACAGGCGAAACAGTCGAACCAGAACCAAAGCCAAGAGCCAACAGCTTCCTCTGGCTCTCTCACATGGGCACAAGTTCCTAAGGCCTCGGGCCATCCTCTACTGCCTTCCAAGGCCACAAGCAGGGAGCTGGATGGGAAGTGGAGGACATAACAAGTGGAGCCAGGACATAAACAGGTGCCCCTATGGGTTCCCAGCACATGCAAGGTGAAGATTTTAGCCACTAAGCTCTTATGCCAGGTCCATGGTTCACTTCTATGATCAAGTAACCCTACCTGTCTGTTTAAACAAGCAGATGATATTTTACTGCAGCCATTAATGCCAATTTGTATGCTTGTATAAAAGTGAAATAACTGTACTATAAACTTCCTAGTAACCTATCATGTTATTTTTTTTACAGAGAGTCAGAGAAAAGGAGACAAGTTGGGAATTCCTCTCAACTGATTTACTCTCCAAATGCATGCAATAGTCAGAGCAAGGCCATGTCAAAGCCAGCTGCCAGGAATTCAATGCAGGCCTCCAATGCAGGTGGCTGGCACCCAGCTTCTTGGGTTATATACTGCTATCTCCCAGTGTGAGCATGAACAGGGAGATGGTATCCACACAGGGGTTGGCACTCAAGCGTGGATGTGGGTTTCTCAAGAGATGCCTTAACTTCTGCACAAAATGCTCAACCTCTTTTCTTTTTTTTTTTGTCTGTTAACATGGTTTCTTGAGATAAATATTATAAATTGCAAAAATCTTAAGTATATAGAGGTAATAAAAGAATTTTTGGAAAACAGTAAGGTAGTAAGGCAAATTTCTTTGTAAAAACCATGAACTTCTGTATGTTTTCATTTTACTAGTTTTCCATGAACTTTTTAAAGACCCTTCATATTTAGCTCAGGGCATTTTATCTATATATGCACCAATATAACCACCATACAAATTATGATACAAAAAGTTTCAGATGCACAATAAGCACCTTTTGGCCCTTCCTGGTTAATATCTTCCACCCAAAATGAGAAACTATTTTGGATTTTGTCAACAAAGATCAGCATTGCCTAATTTTTACTCTATTTAAATGAAATCACAAAGCATATTCTTCCTTTTGCACATCCTTCTGTGATCATCAATAAAACTCTAAGAATCATTACTTTTAATTTTGCAACTAAAACGATTTAATTATTTGAAGGCAGAGATACAGAGAAAGATCATCCTTCTGCTTCTTCATTGTTTAAATGTTTGTAGCAACCAGGGCTGGCCCGGGTTGAAGCCTGGAGTTTAATGGGTGGCATCCAGTGGCTTGAGTCATCCCTTGCTGCTGCCCAGGGTGTGTATTACTAGGAAACTGAAATTAGAAGTAGCCAAGATTAGAAACTGGGCACTCAGATGTGGTGTGCAGGTGTCTCAAGTGGCATCTGAGCCAATGTTCCTAATGCCAGTCTCCCAAACCGTACAATATTATGGGCAGAATTGTGTTCCCACAAATTCCATATTTTAATGCCTTCACCACCAGTGCCTCAGAATGTAACTGTGTCTGCAGACTGGGTTCTTAAAGGGATAAGAAGTTACACATCAGTCATTACAGACAGTTCTAACCTAATCTGACTGCCAAAATTAAAGGAAGATTAAATTGGGACATAAATGTTCAGAGTCAAGACCTCATGAAGACACAGGGAAAAGGTCACCATCTACATGCCAGTGAGGTCTCAAAGAACAAATTCTGCTGGCACCTTGATTTTCAACTCCTGCCCTCCAGAACTGTTGGAAGTTTTTGTTATCTAAGCACCCAGCTGACCAAGAAAACTAATATGTATCAATATTGAATACTATAACTCATCTATCCCTCATCACTTTGGACATTTTTGTTAATTTTAGCTTGGGGATATTAAGACTGCAACAGCTCTGAACATTCTTGAAAGATTCCTCCTTCTAATGCATACATTTATTTTGGATACATATCCAAGAGTAAAGCTGCTGGGTCATAGGTTGGAACATGCATAGCCTTGTCATAAATTACCAGGTTTCCAAGGTGATTGAACCAATCTATATTCTTATAGTAAAATCTAATGTTATCAGTGACTTAGGCCTGAAGTTGTGTCTGTGTATAGCTGTTGAAAGCTGTCTCTTTTATTACAAAATATAAGTTAGAATCTGTGGTTCTCCTGTAGGTTAGTAATATTTTTTAAAAATCAGAAGAATTTATTCGAGAGAGAGAGAACATACACACAGAACTTTTAATTGCTGGTTTACTTTGCAAATGTCACTGCCTGATGGTTGGAGCCCCAAACCAGGATACCAATCCAGGTCTCACACACGTATCAGGGACTAAACCACTTGAACTTTTACTTGCTGAAAACTTGCAGAATTAGGAGCCTGAGTTGGGAATTGATCCCAGACACTTCAACAAAGGGCACATGTATCAGCTGCTAAGCCAAACACTCATGTCAACTCAATGTTTGACTTACTACTTTTTTTTCCCATGGGCAACAATCATTCCAAGAAGCTTGAAAATGAAGTAATTTGTTTTGACTGCCTGTACTTTCCTTTCTTCCAAAAACATTCCAAGTATAAGAAATGATTTGGATAATGTGAACATTCTCCTAAACAATTTTTTCCTAGAATCAAAATACTAATAAGAATGCTGAGATGTTTTACATTGCTTATCAGGACAAAGAATCCAAAATGTATGAGGTTGTATTTATCATACTCTTATTTTTGGCCCTTTTTATTTTAAATATGAGCATGTTCTGAGTATTTGCTTCATTTTATTTACTGATCTAGATCCATAAATAGTTTCTGGGATCTCCCCCAGAGATTTCTAATCAGGTAGTGAAGTGGGTCAAATACTAACCAGCTTTGGTCATTTCCCTTCCTCATCTGGAACACAAGAGACTTTTGCTTTAAACAATCTAGAGAAGGTGTTGGGCTTTGAGTCAGGAACCGCAGGTTCAAAACTAGGTTGTGCTGCTTACCAACTGTGCTACCTTATACAAGTTCAGCCTTGTATGGATGAGTTTGCTTGTTCATTTGGTATCAGGGTGCGAAAAATTGTCTGTTGCCCAAGATAAGGTTTTTTTGATGTAATCCGGTATCTTTCCTCACTGAAGCCAGACAGCTGTTAGGTATCTTATCTAAATGCATTCACAAATGCATCACCCCATTTAATATGAATTTACCTCCAGTTGATTCCTTCTGTTCAAACCAAAACTGGACGCACATCTTTACAGGTTAATTGAGACATTAATTAATAGCAGAAAGTATACCCATAATACTAAGTATGTGAAAAAAGCATTCACATTAACTATATACTACTGCCTGGGCTTCTTCAGATCTAAAGAATAATCTTCAAAACAGAGATTCTTTACAGTAATGAATAGGAAATCATGACGCTGATGTTTATGAACTATAATCACTCCTGGACACGTTGTGCCACACAAGTACAACACATTCTCACCATCACCCTCAAAGACAGATAAAAATACACTTCATTTACAAATGAAGAAACGCTCAGGGGGCTTAGATTCATTTCTTCCAGGTCACATACAAAATTACTAGCTGTTAGAGACAAAAATCAAACCAGGACTATGCAACTTTAAAGACTGAACCATTTTCATTTCTTCATTATATTTCCGTGTGTGTGTGTGTGTGTGTGTGTGTATATATATATATATATATATTTTTATGACTTGGCATTCTAGAAAATCCCCTCCCTCCCCCAAGAGACCCCAGTGATTGTTTCTGCCGAGAAGCAACACCTCTCCCCAGGAAGTCAGAGTCACGGAGCACCCAGGGTACAACGGCTTCCTCTGAAAAAAGGAAGCTTACCTTTCACTGAAACGTTGAAAGGTTTCTCCACCATCCCAGCCACGGTGTTCACACTGCACACCCAAACTCCTGAGTCACGGGGGAGGATCTTGTAGATGGTGAATATGGCTACTGAGAAATGATCCGTATGGTTAAAGTCTTTTGGCTGCAAAGGTCAAATGCAAAAAAGATAAAAGTTTCTAGGGAGACAGAAACACAAAGGTCCACAGCACTGACCCCATCTCATTGTTTTACCAGAAGTTTTCTAGGGAGAGTGAGAAGCTAAATGCAGTGCTACTCCAATTACTGGCTCTTTCCCAAAGCTATTGTAGTAGCCCTAAAGTTTACATTGGATTGCTGCCTCCTCAGATCCTGCTGTTGTATTTGTGTGTTTGGAAGTGTGGGGTAAACACTTACAAGCCAGGAGTTTAATTCCTTTTAAATTGCCCTCAGTGACATGCGTGCCTTTCCTGTCTAATAGAGATGGTTGGGGGGTAGAGGAAAAACAAAGTGACTTCCTAAGTGTTTGACGGGGCTGTCAGTGCTGGTATGGTGGGAAAAGTCAGGGCTGCAAAGATACATGGACCTCTCCCATTTGAACAATTCTTCAGTTACATAATCTCACACCACCAGTTTCTGCTTCTCCAGAAAGGAGACAGACAGTGCCGACCAGAAGCTACATGCAGTGTGGTGAACCATTATGGTGTGTGGCCATTACCTGTATTAATCTATCAAAAAGCCAAGAGGAATTTTGGAAGCAGTCAATTCTCTCCACTGATGGCTGACGGATTTTTTTGTTTTGTTTTGTGGAGTGGAATCGGGGACATCTGTCATGTGGTCATTGCACATTCTATATAGCCTGTCCCCAACAGATCACTGATACTCTGGTTGACTCTGGTAAAGTTGGTTGATATTAATTCATCTTTGGCAGAAGAGACAATTACCTTCAAGTGTTTACATGAGAACTCAGCTCCCTAAAGATCATGTAGTTACACAGAGTAGTTTGATGTGGCTACAAGCTATGCTGGCTTAACGGTAGTTGGGAGAGAAGAAGCATGTTGGACAGAAAGCTCAGTGTTTTCTTTTTTTCACTTTAGTATGAATAAAATATTCATATATATATATATGAATATATATATTGAGTTTAGTGTTTTCTAATAATAGTAAGTGCTGTGTGATACCGATCTGATCAGTGCTGAGCACCAGCAAGGAGGGCCAAATGAAACAGCAGGGGGACCCATGGAATAAACTCAGACCTGGAAAACTGCACGAATCAGTTTCTGAAGTAGAGTTGTGGGGAGCAGATTCAAGACCTGCCCGTGCTGGATGTACAAGTCCATGTCCAAGGTGGATCAGGTTGAGCTCTCCTTTTCTATACTTCCCTAACTGCTGCTCTAAGAACATACAGAAATAGAACAGTCCTCAAAACTCGATGTCCCACTATTATAGGGAAGCACATGAATTTCCTACTGACTCATAATTGCAACACCCATATGAAGTTATTCCACCTTAGTCTTCCATATATAAAGAATTAGAGGGGTCAGAATAGCAGGAGGAAGCAGACAGAGTTCTCACCCCACACAGCTGCACTGCTCAGTGGGAGGTACCATGTTTATCACTCCATTCTGCTACCTCCACTTGGTGGCAGATTCCTCACCTCATATGGTAGCACCAACCACACAATCTGCTCTGCTTCCCAAGGAAACTGGCACTTTTATCAAAGCTAACAGCACACTGATCCGGAAGGATGTAAGCCCTGAATGTAATCCCAAGTGACTACACTGAAACATCTTGTGGAGTCAGGAGGGAAGATGCCTTCTTACATGGAGCACTGTCCCATCTGGCTTCACTAGCGTCATTTCTTCATTGGCAGGTAGCGGCCAGCCAGAGGCTTTGCAGACTGGATTAAATTTACCACTGTTCACTTCTATGTGATCTGGCAGATCCTCTATCTTGGGGGTCATCCTTGGCAGGCCTGGATGAAGAAAAGCAGCACTGTGAAATCTGTCATTCAGTAACAATGATAATAATACTGATAACGACTTCAGTAAGCCATACACTAGATAAGACCTCTGTAAATATCTTGTCTTCATCATCACTGGTAAACTTGTGAAGCTACTGAGGTCTCCAGTTCATAGAGGAGAGGGGTGAGGCTCCAGGGCCAGAATGAGGCTCGGACGGTGAGAATCCAGACACTTCCCTGGAAGGGCATGCTCCCTCACTGGTCCTGGAAGGGGCTCAGCACTTTAGTGATCATCCTGACCAGCCACATCTCTACCTGGATGTTCAAACTCCAGGTTTGTTTCTAAGATAACTATTATAAAAACAAAACCCGAATATAGCTATTTCTTCCACTTAAGTGGACAACCCTATGGTACTGCAGAACAAAGCATTGTCGTTGTGTATGTGAGAGACATCTCATTCATTGGAAACTCAGCAAGTGGCAGACAGTAACAGGAAATGGGTGATTTAAATTATTTACATTTACATCAAGGTGAAGTGTAATAACCTCCCCAGATCAATTTCTAATCAACTACTAAATAAAAAAGTTGCTGCCAACTATCTATTATCAGATAAATGGGTAAAGAAAAGTGTGTGTATACACACATACACATACACAATGGAATATTTCACTATAAAATGATAAAATTCTATCATTTGCAGCAAAATTATTGGAACTTAAGAACTTCATGTTGAGCAAAATAAGCAGGACACATAAAAGCACATGTCACATGCTCTCCCTTATATGTGTGAGCTAAAAAATGAAAGAGGGAGGGAGCAATGGAAAGAAGGAAAGAAAGAAGGAAGGAAGGAAGGTAGGTAGGAAGGGAATTAATGAGAATATTGAAAGGAGAAAATTGCTTTGAGATTAACAAACGTGATGGCATCAAGACTTCTTGTCTAATATATGCATAATAGAAAATGAATAATTTGAAATATGATAATTTGGTTCTTAAATGTAAGGTCTTACAGATTCTCACACTCAACTAAACTTGAGATGTGATCAGAAGATGGCCAACACTTACATACAGAGGAGATAGAAACTCCTGAGGGCGGCAGTTACTTATAAGGTTCTTCCCTAACAGTAGCAGGAAGAATGCTGCCAAATTAAACTTAGCAATACTGTTTTTCAACTTGGTAGTTTCTCAGGCCTACAATAAGGTGCGTGGATAAGGTGTGTGGAACAGAAAAGAAAGAGGTAAAGCGTGGAGAGCTTATGTTTAGAAAAATGATCTATTCTCTTTAGCCAAAACAAGCTCTTTCAGAATGAAACCAACCAACCCTGCGTTGACATACTCACTGTCCTTCATTGCCCCCTTGCACTTTCTGGAAGTTGAAGTGGAAGTGCTGGGGAGAGTGAAATAGCAGAAAGGGGAAAGTGCAGGACCCAGCAAGACCATGGCAAGCCTGACCCAGGCTCTCCCAATCAGAACACACACTATTTGCAGCACTAATTGTGAAAATAGAGGAAGAGGTAAAACCCAAGATTAATCCTTAAACTTGGCCATTTTAAATTCAATCTTTTGGTAGACTCAGCATATTTTTCCTTCCCCTTCAGGTCGCTTGCTGACTCCTACCCTCATAGCAAAACCCAAACTTGAGGAAAGAGTAAAATACCTATAAGCTAGAAAAGCTTAAAGCCTTTAGGGAAACAATTGTCGGCATACATCTTCCCATGTATGTTAGGTTATTTTTTAAAACTAATAAACACAAAAACTGCTGGATAGTTGACTGAAAAATTAACACTTGTTGGTTACATTGAAAAGTTGAAAATACATAAAGGTATGCTTCTGTCTATTTTGAAAATTACATTGTAGGGCAGGGATTAGCAAAGTTTTTCTAAAAACAAAGCAAATCTTTTGAGTTTTGCAAGACATGTAATCAACCACATCCTGTCCACACATAATGCAAATGCAATCTAGACAATAAATGGGGTGAGGGAAGAATCTTCAAACAGTCATGGAATTGTGCATTATGAGGGGAAAAAATTGCACCAAAATAAGTTATCTTGTAATTCCATTTCCAAAAACTTTTTCAAGAATCCGCATGTTGTAAATGGGCATAGATGGTTTTCGTTATAATAGATGGTGAACAATGAGCCAGAATGAAATACTGATGCACTACAACATAAGTTTCAAAAAAAAAAGATATGATAAAAGAATTAAGAAACAAAATACCACAAGCTATATGATCCCATTTTCAGGATACAAACTGCCAGGAAAAGTCAAGTTTACAGAGACACAGTCAATGACTGGCTGCCAGAGTCTGGGAAGAGGGCAAAATGGGAGTTGCTAAGAATGACACAAAGCTTCTTTTGGTATGGTAAAAATATTATAAAACAATGAAATTATGTAATTAATAATGAAATTATGGTTAAAATCTTATTAAATGAAGTTAGAATTCTGCAATTACCATAACTACTGAACTGTACATTATAAAGCTGTCAACATTAAGAAACAAAGATACAGCTCAATCAAGTTGCTAAAAAAAACACACAGGGGGGCAAATTTGGTCAATGGGTCAGAGCTTTATGGTTATTTTTGAATTGGAATTATAAGGATGCTTTAAAAAGCTCATTCTAAAATGGAATTATATGAGAAGCTAATTCTGGTAGAAAAATGCTTAGCAGAGTCTTCTGATAATATGCACTTTCACAAACTTTCTCCCTTATCTGCATAGGACTCAAGATTTCTTGCATTAAGATAATCTTTTAAGTCCACTTGCCATGAACTATTCCAAGTATGTTTTGTTAATGCTTACTGAGCATAATCTTCCTGACTTCATTCTTTTTATCTTTCTTTCAAGATATTCTTTTTCTAAATCCCTCTAAAGTAGTCCTGGAACACATATCCAAGGAAAAAGCTTGCTCTAGAGAGCAAACAGGTAGACAGAGCCTGCAGTTGGTCAGTCATCACTCCAGGCACAGCACTGGTTTATTCCCAGTGGAAAGAGAAATAAACCTAGTACGAGGATCCACCAAGGAAAAGCACAGAACATTGTCATTTAGGGGCTTTTTAACAAATTATTGCCAACTTCTAGAGGCCCACAGAAATCGGTTCGAGAATCTTGGGAAGTGGGAATAAGGAATCACACCAGCAAAGCTGGGTTCAGGCTCTTGAACCCAGAACTGACCACAGTGTTACCTTGCTTTACCTTCTTTCTCACACTGCAGCCCCTGCCATCCTGGAGAGCAGAGGCATCCTTGGAACCGATCACACACATCCCCATTGTTGCAACTGCACCTCAACTTGCAGTCTGGCCCATAGTAACCAGGGTGGCATGCTGCAAACAGACAGAAACCAGTGTCAATACAGGGGAAGCGAGGAAACAAAGGCCGCTGACAGCCAATGCTAGTTTTCCCTGCAGGTTCTCAACACTGCTGGTTCACAGAAGCATTTATGTGGCATGCTGCATATCAGGAACTTAAAGGGGTAGAAAGTTTGGCCAACACTGTGGTGCAGCACACTGCTTACAGTAGTGGCATCCCACATGGGTACGGGTTCAAGTTCCAACAGCACCATGACCAACCCAGCTCCCTGCTAATGGCCTGGGAAAGCAGCATACAATGGCCTAAAGCCTTGGGACACTAGACCAACATGGGAATCCAGAAAGAAGCTTCTAGCTCCCAGCCTCGGACCAGCCCAGCTCTGGCTATGGCAGCCATTTGGGGAAATGAACCAGAGGATGGAAGATTCATATTAATTCATTCATTTCTCTCTCTCTCTCTTCTCTCTCTCATTCCCTCCCTCCCTATCTTATCTCCATATCTCCATCTCTCTCCATGACTCAATGCCTTTTCAATAAATATGAATTAATCTTTTAAAAAATGAGAGTTCTGCTTTCAGAATGGGCATGTCTCAGGCCAGCTTTCTCACAGATACAACTGTATTTAAAAAACAACTAAGGAAAAGCAGCAAAGAAAGGTGTGGAAGGAAGCAAAAATCAGGCAGTTTCTGAACAGAAATGGAAATTTGTGAGGTGGGAATGATATATTTCATTTTTCAGCTTTTAGCCTAATAGCTGAATATGGTTGACCCCATGTGGGGAGGCTGAGACTCCAAAGACAGCCTGCTGCCTTGCTGGGGGCCAGTGCCACAGTGCAGTAGGCAAAGCTTCTGCCTGTGGTACTAGCATCATATATGGGTGCCATTTGGTGTCCCAGCTACTCCACTTCCAATCCAGCTTCATGCTAATAGCTTAGGAAAGCAATAGAGGATGGCCAAAGTCCTTGGTCTCCTGCATTCATGCGGGAGACACAGAGGAAGCTCCTGGCTCCCCATCAGTTGAACTTCAGCTGTTCTGTCCATTTGACAATGTGGAAGATCTCTCTCTCTCTCTCTCCTTCTCTCTGTGTTAATCTTTTCAAATAAAAAATTAAAAAGCTTTAAAAAAAGAAAACCCATTGCCTTATTGATCTAGCAAATCAGAGGACAGAATTGGAGCAGCCACTGCCACTGGAAATGGATTTAAAAAAAAAACAGAAATAATCAGAGAGATGTCTCAAATATTTAGGTTACTTTAAATCATGCATGTTCAATGCAGCTTCAAAGCACTCCATGTAAAGATAAAAGAATTCAAGTGAATGTGACCTGTTACCTGAGAGAGTATTCAGTTTGAGTCCTAGCAAATGAGTTGCCTGCTAAAGAAAGCAAGGCAAAAACCAGTATTACTCAAAGGAACGTATCATATTCCAGAGTCCCCACAGTGTAACAGTCACAGTGTTGAAATATGATTCCAAATTATTCACTCTGAGAAGAGTGGAAAATTGTGACCCATTCTCAGGAAAAAACAAAATCAATGGAGACTGACCCTGATGACCCACAAATTGGAAATTACAGACCAAAGGTCCAAAGGAATGACAACTGCTCCCTGAGACAAAAATACATGCTCACCAAAAGAAAGAAAGAAAGAAAGAAAGAAAGAAAGAAAGAAAGAAAGAAAGGAAGGAAGAAAGAAAGGAAGGAAGGAAGGAAGGAAGGAAGGAAGGAAGGAAGGAAGGAAGGAAGGAAGGAAGGAAGGAAGGAAGGAAGAAAGAAAGAAAGAAAGAAAGAAAGAAAGAAAGAAAGAAAGAAAGAAAGAAAGAAAGAAAGAAAGAAAGAAAGAAAGGAAGAAAGAAAGGAAGAAAGAAAGAAAAGGGAAATTTCAGCACAGAAATAGAAATGATTTTCAAAAGAAAGTCCAGGACTGAAAAGTGTAACATGAAATATCATTATATGGACTTAGTAACAAAATCAACAAAATCAATGAATTTAAATCTGTATCACTAAATATCCAATTTGAGGAACAGAGACAGAAGATTTAAAAACAATGATCTGAGACTCAGAACCTGCATCTAAAGGATAAAACAGTATCTAAAGGTCTACCATGCAGATAACAGGAGGTCAAGGAGCTACTGTTATGGTGCCATGGTTGGGCTTATGCCTGCCGCACCAGCATCCCATGTGAGCACTGCTTTGAGTCCTGCATGATCCAATTCCTATCAAGTTCCCTACTAACATTCTAGTGAATATAGCAGATCACCCAAATATGCAGGTCCCTATTGCCTATATGGGAGACCTGGATGGAATCCCAGGCTCCTGCCTTCAGCATGGTCCCCAGCAGGGTGTTGCAGTCATTTGGGGAGTAAAGCAGTAAATGGAAGAAGTCTATATATATCTCTCCTTCCTATAACTCTGCTTTCAAGTAAAGGGTTTTTTTTTTTTTTTTTGGAAAGCAAAGAAAAGCAGGAGTTCAAAAAAGGTGTAGACAGAAAAAGTAAACAAATATTTGAAGAAATAATGGCTTAAATTCTCCCCCAACTGGTCAAAAAGTTCACATTCCATAATTTGGTAAACTCCAAGCTGCATAAGTATAAAGACATAATCCTGGACTGCAAATTAAAACCCAATAGAATTTGAAATGTTAGTCTCTTGTGCTTGTTCCCAATATTTACTTCATAATATAAGTGATTCAAAATCCTGTAGCCTAGCAACAGGCAGTTAATGCAAATGGCCAGGTGTATCTTACATCGTGATTTCCAGTAAGCTGGGTCTCCTTCATTCATCTGCTAGAGTGCCCTCCTCAAGGCTGCGGTTGGTGCCTACCTTCATTGCACTGCAGGCCCTGCCAACCTGTGGCACAGGAGCATCCGTAAGGGTCTGGGAGGCAGAACACGTAGGACTTGCATCCTTCTGGACCACTACACCTTTCTTTACAAGTTCTACCAAATGTGTGCAGCTCACAGGCTTCAGGAAAAGAAAGAATTGGTTCAGAATTCAATGTGCAATCCTTAACATGTATCACTCTTCCTACATTTTTATCATTTGCCACAATACAGTTTTTTCAACAGGTCTCTTTTAGATTGGTGAACACAGAAAATTAGTCTAATCCTACTGCAGCTCAGGCATGGCTAAACACATCCTTCACTGCCCATTTTATGTTGAAACTGGCCCAGGGAGCATCAGGCCTACTCCTCAGCTTTATGCAACTTGTGCACTGCACAAACTGGGAGAGTGACATTCACTTCACACTGTAGATTCACATGTTTATTACAACTTCCCAGCAGCTGGTAATAAAGAACCTTTAGGAAAAGATGCCCCACCCCCCAATTCATGTAAAGATACCCTACAGCATAACAGGGGTCATTTAGCTTCCATTTTCCACATCTAGCATTCCAGATTCAGTGGCGATGACTTTTTAAGTCATGGCTCATTCCCCAAGTACTCTGAACTTACCTTTCTCACACGTCCTCCCCATAAAGCCAGGCGGGCAAATGCATTCTCCAGTATCTTCATGGCAGACACCATTGTTCATGCAAGTCGTACAGAGACGGTTACATTCAGGTCCCCACTTCTGAGCCTCACATCCTTGTGTAAAGCAAACAAGACTGGGGTGAGCAGAGCATTTACTATATGGCTTCAACAAATCCTGATGGAGCATTTACTGTATGGCTGTTGTCTTAGTAAACGATGGTAAATGGAGATCAAAATACACAGTCTGCTCTCTGAAAGCTATTACGCTGAAAGACATATATGCAAGCAAGAATTTAAGATATCAACTGAGACAATCCAGTTTTGGGGATGGAAGAGGGCATAAAGGAAGATCTGATTAGCAAAGGAAGGAAAACTAGGGAACATGTTTCAGGAAAGGGTTAGGCATGCAGAGGTAGCAAGGCATGCTCAGGGAGCTTCAGGCATGGTCAGGGACTGGAGCAGCATCCTCTCCTGGGAATCAGAGCCACAAACCACAGACCCATCCTCCACTCCTCTCCACCCCATTTATTGAGTAAGAACTACTGGAAGTGGCCTGGTAATTTATGTTTGAGAAGCCCTCCAGGTTACTGTGATACCTGCTGGAGTCGGAAAACTTAAGAGTTTTCAGGAGGAAAAATGTGGCCGAAAATGCAAGAGGAGCTAAAGGAATCACTGGTTTTTCAGCTGGAAAAAAACAACAGATGTGAAAAAAAAAAAACAATAAAACCTGAAATGCAGAGATGTTGAAACGCCTTCTATATTCCTATAGGTCCATGGACACCTTCTAGTATAATGAAAACCTGGAGGGTTTGAGATGACTCTTTGTAATCTGGAACTCAACTTTGTTTTTCAGCTGAAGAAACCAGTGCCACTTTCCCTGAGTTTTGTTGTTCTCATGGTGTCAAGCTTGGGTCTGTGCCCCAGCTGATGTATCCTTCTATCACCTGATAGATTGATCTCTCTCTCTCTCTCTCCCTGCTCCTTTCTCTCTGCGTAATTCTGACTTTAAAATAGATCAATCTTGGACGAGGAGGAAGAAGAGGAGGCCGAGGAGGAGGAACAGGAGACACCAGAGGAGGAACAGCAGAAGCAGTAGAAACACAGATTCATGGCACATAGAGGAAATACAAAATTATGATAAATCTTTTCCCAGTGAATTTAAACTGAAGAGAAATTCTATAAAAATAGCCAATGTGATTTTTAAAATGCAAATGTTTTAAGCGCCAGTATTGTAGGACTTTCTTTACATCTCTGAGAAATGTGCAAATACCAAAGCTGGGCCTTGTGCCTTACTAAGCATGGAAGAACTCAAACCAGGAGAAAAATTCCTAAACGGGGAATGAACGTGTTTTCCTAACAATCCCAAAAAGACAACGTGGAGATCAACATGTTTCAAAAATGTTTGTTTCACCTCAAAAGTTCAGGGAGAACTTTTAAATTATAGTCTACACAAAGTATTCTTTGATATTTAAAGCTTTAGCCTCGTATCACAGTGATATTGTGACATGATAAGAAACATACACATACATATATTTGGTTCCTGCCCCTGGTTATAGGCACACCAATCCTAAATGCAGAGAGATGACAGGGTCTTTTATATGCTAATGAGACGACTGGTGGTCAGGGTAGGATAGACATGATTAGAGGGTTGAGATTTCCAGTTCCCCCTGCAGTGGCCAAGGAGGGGTGAGAGCTGAATACTGAGTTGATAGCCATGCTAACTAGATGACCTAATTCACCCTGCCACAAGACCACTTCTCCACCAACTCCCCCACCAAAGGACATGGTTGAGACAGCGGTGATTCTGATGAATACATGGAAGTTCCTGGAAGGTGGTGGAGCAGCAGAGGATACGCAGTCCCTGAACCCCCACTCCATTTCTGCCCTGTGCAGCTCCTCCATCTGGCTGCTCTGTATCAATGCTCCTTGTAGTAAATCAGTAAGCCTGCTTCTCTCGCCTCTCTAAGCCATCCAGTGGATTAGCCAAAACTAAAGAGAGGCCCTTTGGAAAACCCAGTCTTAAGCCAGGCAGTCATGTGAAGGGGTGTGTGAGGCTGGCGCAGTGATCTGGAACAGAGCTTTTAAGCTATAGGATTTTTGCTATCTCCAGATTGACCGTCTTGATTGAGTTAAGATACCAGCTGATGTCCACCAGAAAACTGATAGGTGTATGAAAAAGTTAGCAAAAGCGTTCTGTTGAATGAGCATACACAGTAGGAAAAGCACACAGATATTATTTTTTCCTTTCAAACAATGTATGTCAGCATCTGATATTTCTGATGTCCCATTTGCTCAGGAATCTGAGCACCCTGGCGTAAGATGCTGTGTTAGCCTGGAGAAGAGCTACCTAAATGAAACAATTGCTTAAAAGCAGACAGCTTCTCCTGAGACAGTTTCACATTTTGAAAACTGAATCTTGACGTTATACCATCATGCTAAATTAAACTACTCTGAATAATGTCTGTATGAAATGTCTGCCCTAATATTTAATAAGTGAGAGACCAAGGACAGTAGTCACAAAGAAAGAAACAGCTCTTCTTACATGTACAGACTTCTTGAATAAAGTTCCAACAATTCTGCCCATAATGTACTTTATTATACCTATACCTATACCATAGAGCTGGCTTAGTATGAGGCCTAAACAAGATGAAATGTACTTTGTATATTTCATTTTCTTATTGCAATATCTAATTACATTTGTAATTTTCTGATTGGGAATGACTGCAAAATAGTGATTTATATTGTTATCCTGTATTTTTAACACCAATACAATGCTTGGCAGAAAATAATAATCAAAACATTTTGCTGGAACAATGAGTAAATGAAGAAGTACAATGCAAAGTAAATAATCATCATGAAATAGTGATACCAGTCCATGGAGGAATGACAGAGCAGGCTTGGCATTTAAAATTAAGACCTGGAAATTCAATATCATGAGCACCTGATATAGCTGAGAACATATTTGTTTTCCATATATCAATTTCCAGTACAAATTACTAGTGGTGGTTATTTCCCATAGCTGCAATGACTGGGGACTGGGGAGAGCAAGGTTTTCACCTGTTCTAACTTCCATTTTTCAAACCTGAAAATTCAAATAACATCTAAGAGGTAAACGATCCAGAAAATGTGGGATTTACAGGTACCTTAGCTAGATGTTTTAACTATATTTAATCCAACCCAGAAATCCAACTCATCACCCCCTAGCAATTTTCAGGAATATTCCTTGCCTGTTGTGGTTTGCCTTTTGGGAGGATAAGCCTTCTACACGAATGCCAGCTCCTACCGTCTATAACCATGGTATGACTGCACTCGCATCTGTATCTCATTGGTCTAGGCAGGTAAATTACTATATATATTATGTCAATCTGTCCATCATGAGAATCCAAAATTTGCAAGTAAAACAGACACCATAAAAGTTGAGTTGTACTAAAGGCAACAACACAGAAAGTTCAGACTCCCACCACTGGGCCTATCTTTTCTGAGACTTAGCAGTTTTCCCATCCATTTCTTGGCAGTCTTTAGTATTTCTTCAAGAAATCCCTGGCTTTTGCATACGTTTCCAGAGTCAGTTTCTGTTACTTGCATTTAAGAATCCTAGTAAGTTACAGCACTGCAGATGGTGGCCTCTGAGTCACTTACTCCGGACTATCAGCCTGGTGAAGGCCGAGGTGAAGAGGTTTCCTCCTATGTACCTGGCCGAGTACACTCCTGCATCCTGGGGCTGAGCGTGAGGCAGGTGCACTTCTAAGATATCAGGTACTTCATGCCGGGGCACTGAATGGATAAAGGAACCTGGTAAAAGGGAAGAAGAGAACAACAGATCATCCTAATGGCTGCTTGTCTGGCCCTTCCACTTCATCAGCTTTCCCAAGCTTTAGCTGTTGCTAAACATTTGTTTATTTTTATTTGAAAGACAGATTTTCAGAGAGCAAAGAGAGGGAGAGGGAGGGAATAAGAGAGAGAGAGAGAGAGAGAGAGACAAAGAGCTCTTCCATCTGCCAACTCACCCCAACAAATAGCTGCAACAGAGCTGGGACAGTATGCAGCCAGAACCCTAGAGCCCAGTTGGGTGCCACATGGGTGCAGTAGCCGAAGGACCTGGGCCATTCTCCACCACTCTCCCAACCCACCTCAGAAACACTGGTAGGGAGCTGGATTGGAAGCACAGCAGGCAGAACGGGAACCAGCACCCATATGAGATACTAATGCTACAGCTAGATGTTTGGCCTGCTACCCCATGCTGCTAGTTCCCTAACTTTTTAATCTTCTATAGGAAGAAATCAACTCAAGAGGGAGTGCAAGGGGCCCAGCACAATTGCCTAGTGGCTGAAGTCCTTGCCTTCCACATGCCGGGATCACATATGGGTGCAGGTTCATGTCCTGGCAGCACCGCTTCCCATCCAGCTCCCTGCTTGTGGCCTGGGAAAGCAGTTGAGGACGGCCCAAAGCCTTGCGACCCTGCACCTGCTCAGGAGACCCAGAAGAAGCTCCTAGTTCCTGGCTTTAGATAGGCTCAGCTCTGGTCATTGTGGTCACTTGGGGAGTGAATCAGCAGATGGAAAATCTTCCTCTCTGTCTTTTCTCCTCTCTGGATATCTGGCTTTCCAATAAAAATAAATAAAATCTTTTTTTTAAGTAATACAAAGCAGGATTAGAAATGGCAAGTTATCTTGTCTTATAACCAAGTACCTGAGTGAGACCTGAATCATAATTTTAACCTGAAATTCCTATTACCACAGAATTCACAATGGTCCCCATAAGTATTTCACTGGAGCAGGCAACTGCCAGCTGGCAGTATCAAACCACAGTTAAGATCTTGACAGATTTGGACTACACAGTTGGACGTCTAAAAATCGTATCCCAGCTTCAGTACGATTACTTCCTTATCCTTGCAATCAAACATCCTCTCACTTCACATGACTCAATTTGCGACCCATGGATCACATTATGATGCAGCTCAATGGTGTGTATATTTATCATGTGAATTCTATAGAATGTATAATAAATTACATTATTTTCTACTTTTTTAAACTTACAAAAATAAATTAAAAATATGAATCTCATTTAAATAGCAAAAAAACACCATGGGCAAGAGTCTCCATCACAGAATTTGATAAACTTGTGTCATAGCATCTTCATCTCAAACATCTGCCCCTTCTCCCACTGCAATAGGCTAATGATTGAATATGCCATGTATTACCTAATGCCTCACATCATAGAGCTACAGTGAAATGTGACACACACTCACCATTTTTGTAAATCACCGCATCTTCTTCTTTAATCAACACCTTTTTGAAAGATATATTCACATTATCTCCCTTGTCCACAGTCATAGTTAAAGTAGCTGGTAGGAAGGAAGCTTTTAAAAAAGAAAAAAATAAAAGACGAGATCACATGCTGTTGGCAGAAGTAACTGAACTCTGAGCTTCAGAAAAATGAGAGTTGGCACCTGCTGGGAGTCAGATGGCTTTCAAAACATGGTAGCTAATGAGTGTTCACTTTCCTTAAGATTATGTACCTTTTAAAGAATTTGATAAAGGTCATGATCATCTCTTATGTAAAACTTCAAATATAGACATAAAAAATACATGTACAAAATTTTTCCATGCAACTGGTTTGCGTGAAGGGTAAGGATTTTGTGTTCATATCTTCTATCAAATTAAATCATAATATTAACTGGATCTGCTGTCCTTATCTAACCACACTACCAAGGTCCAGCAAAGTAGAAAAGACGACTATGTGATTCTTCCAAATACAAACAAATATTTTCCAACTGGCTTTTCTTTGGATTTTTTGCGTTGTTCCAAATAATTCTAATGGCTTTCAAGTGTCCCAAGACTCTGTCAAGTGGAATATGCGAAGTGCTAGATTTTTGTTAGTGATATAACAGAATACTAAAGAATCAAGACAAGGATAGAATCCAATATCTTACCTTCGGCTTTTTAATTATTTATATATTAACTGACACAGCTATGGAATTGGAGATGAGGGTATTCTATATTTGGCTTATAAAATAATCGAGCAATTATTAAAAACCTCTTCTTTGTGCCAGAATAGGAACACAGCACTGCCCAGTTTCCCTGGGTTATTGCACAGATGTATAAATAAATCTAATTTAACATCTTCCCAGACACAATCATTTCATTTTCTAATTTAACTACAATGTGCAGAAAGCCATACTCTGCGGAATACAGATAAATTAACTTTGTTTTGTTAACCCATTATTTAAAAAAGAAGAGAAATGATACATGTAATTTTCCTTAGCATGGACATTAGGAGAGAGAGAAATAAACTAAAGGTACAAAATGTGGATGGAGGAAAAGGCCCAAAGAAAATTAAAGGAAAAGACAAAATAAAATGTTAGAACTGATGCCAAACATATGAAAAGACAATCAATGAATTCAGATCAACAATCTCAGATTTTAGCATTTTAATTATGTAATACTTATAGCTATATGCTCTTTTCTTAAACTTTAAATACAGTGGCACATAAGACTGAGAAAAACACAAAAATACATGGTAAATAATAACTAAAATAACCTTGTATTAAATTTATTTCTGAAAAACTTTTTCTAAGGCGAGTATTTGGTGCTACGGTTCAATCATGAGCACTTGGGACCACCTCACTCTGCATCAGGGTGCTTGGAGTGAGATGCAGCTCCTCTATGCATTTCCCTGCTAATGCACATCTGGGGAGGCGGCAGATGATGGCTCAACTACCTGGGTCACTGTTAACCACGTTGGGGACCCGTATTGAGATCCAGGCTCCAGGTTTTAGCCTGGCCAACCTTTGGCCGATACGGGAGTTTGGGAAGTGAGCCAGTGGATGAAAATGCTTCATCTATCTGCCTTCAAATAAAATGAAAATTTACAAAAACAAAAATTGAGATAACATTTTTAGGGATAAAGTGACATTCACATGATGATAAACAACAGAACTACTGACCATCTAATAAAATCTTATCAGAAATTTTCATTCATGCATTCTGTTACAGAAGGTATTGGAATCCTCAATTTGTATATGCACCTATCAACAAAGTTTTACTGCAAAAACTAACAAAGTTAAAGTAACTGACATATCTATGAGCATGGAATTTTACAGAACTTGATTAATCACACGCTCTGAATATTGCTAAGGAAAAGCATGAACGTTTTTAATAGCACAATTAAAGGTTTGCTGACTATGGATAGAACATGTGTTCAGTTATCGGACTGAATACAATGCCATTTCCAGCATGTTAACTTTCTATTGATCCAATAAAGCACATAGCCATGGATAGCAAATTCTCTCACAAGAATGCTTAGAAATTAGAAATCAGTAGCAAAATTCCTGCACCCTCAGCTATACATCCCTATCAGTTTCAGTCGGGGCCAGTGCCAGAGAACCAGAGACTCCCGTGGATGACTTGAGTGCTACAACACCTGCTCACTGTGCCCTAGTTCTCTTCTCACTGGTGGTTTTCAGATAGGCGGCTTCATGGAGACTGATGAGCTGCGGACACCACTGGCAGAGCTGCACATACAGTGAGGGAGGTGCATGCCTCAGGCCGACACTCAGAAGGGCTGATGCTTTGGGTTTGCCTGCTTGTTTTCCTCCACTGTGACATGTCCAGGACTCTTCTGTGTGTCCAGGTATGTGAACAGCTTTGGTGCAGAGGCTGACCCAGAGGGATCAACCCAGCAGGATGGCTTAGTGTGCACTGGAATCAAACAGTTGTGGCCTTGAGCCCACCTGCTGCCACCTACTGGGCCTTTTGGATGAGTTGCTTTACCTTTGCAAATTTTGGCTTCCTCATCTGTAATTTGGAGCAGTACTATCTACTTTAAAAGGTTGCCAGGAATATTACATAAGCCAGGCCCCACGTGCTTAGGAGGTCAATGTCTTTCCTAAATATAAACAATCAGCAACTCAGCTGAGCTGACATTTGTGCTATGGACATGCATAGTGGGGTTTTCAACGGCATTAAAGGAACCAGCCTTGGAGCAGGTGGGCAGAGTGATGGGAGGGGATTTTAGAGGGCTCCTTCTTGTGTTCATAAGGTGTTTCATTGAGCCATCCCTAATGTACAGGTCTTGCCTTCTGTGACATGTTCTGAGGCCCCTTGAGAAATTTCTTCTACTCTTCCATGCTGTTGTTTCTTTCCATGTGGTTTGTTTATATTTTGTGCCCCTTTGTGTGACGATTGTTTAGCTGGCAGTGGGACTTTTCACAGAGCATTGTATTCTGAAAAAGGAACTGAGATTTTCCAGTAAGCTCAGGTCCAACACAGCTTTTCCCCTCCCCTCAGTAGCTCTTTATTATTTCAGACTTGGTGCCTCTTAAGCTCCCTGTTTGCATAGGGACACCAACACATCAGAGTTTCGCTGCTGACCAACTGCTACCTCCTGCATGCATGGCTGCAGACTGATTGTTCTGATGATTACTGCATGGAGGAGGCCCTAACTTCATGCATTTCCCTGTCACACAGGAGCCTGAGCTTGTATTCAATAGACATAATGTCTTACGACTTGGCAGCACTGTAAAATTAATAGGCACCTTTCAATTTTCTTTTTTTTTAATTTTGTTTCATGACATAGGTTCATAGGCTCTGGGATTCCCCCAACCCCTCCCCATGTCCTGCCCCCATGGTGGATTCCTCCACATTCTTGCAGTAACACAGTTCATATCCAGTCATGATTCCTTCATTGCAAGCATGTACCATGCATAGAGTCCAGCCTCTCATTGTCCAGATAATTTCAACCATTTCCTTGGGAGACCATCCCTGGTCTGAAAGTAGAGCTGGCAGAATATTATCACCTCCAATGAAAAGCCACAACATAACCTCAACAGCAATTCACAACATTATGGAGTTAATTGACATGGTATTGAGTGGCCAATATGTTAGAAAATGCAAGTTCTTAACCACATCCTGTGACTACTTCATTGACATTTCAATTTTAGTTTATGCACAACCAGCTGCTATGCACCTTAAAATGGCTATAGGGTACTATTCAGCTGTCTCATGTATATTTTCATTTTTATATTTAGCAGTTTATAGTGTTGAAGCATAATTTTTACTGAACTTGGCAGATTTTAGGATAGTCCAAACTGGCTTATAACTTTAACAAGGCATATGTTTAACAATTTAGGTGCAGAACAGTTTTAGGAGGGATGTGCAGAGAAGTCTTCACTACCTCAGTGAGGAGTAACTAATCTTTGTGTCCTACCTAGTAAGGTGTATGTGAGTGCAAGCTGACTGTTTCCTGTCTGGCTCTAAGCTTTCCTTGTTGGTCTCTGTCTATCTAATCTAATGTTAATTTTTGGGGGGCCTCCGGAGCGATCCTGATGGTCATTGCAAGAGAGGGTGGAGATCCAAAGTTGGAACTAAGTAAATATGCACCTTTTATTAGTGCCTACTATAACTCAAATCACGCAAAGATCACTTTCACAAAATTCCTATAGCATAAGTCGAAATTGTCTAATTTTACAAATAAGGAAATTAAAATATAGGGATGATAAGTGACCTGCTCAAGATCACAAAGTAAATACAATGGAAAGCCAGGATTTGATTTAGTGAACCCAGCTCCAAAAGCTGTCCTCGATTACATGATGCTAGCATTCAATGACTTTCAATTCCAAACATTTCATTTTATTAATGAAAATGCTGAGGTCAAAGTTGAAACAGGACTTGCATAAAACCATGGACCAAGTAATGGATAGAACTTAACCAATACAATTCACCTCTTTATTACTTGCTCAAAAATAAAGTAGATAATAGTACATGTAACAAAGATATTTTTCATGGTTAACAAACAGCTAATGACTGTTCTCTTTGAACATTGGAAAAGTACTAACAGTATCTAATGTCATTATTTTACATAACATTAAAAACATCTCTGTGAAGACAGTGTATCACAGTTTCCTACTGTGGGAGATGGAGTTAAGGACAACTCAGTTGCTTTTTCATGATCTCCTAACAATGAACGTGTGAAAGTCAAGGCACAAATTCAACACTTCCATACTTATTTCACAACAGCAGTTCCCCAATTTTGTTACCCAGGCCTGCATCCTTAGTAATCAATTGCAGCCTTTCTGAAATCCATTTAACTTTTCAAATCGACCTCATTGATTTCTTATGTCCAAGTCTTGATTTTCCTCCCTTTTCTTCTACACCTCCCTAGTCCTTCTCATTCCTCCGTCTCCACTGACATGTGTCCAGGGGCGTCATACAATCCTTGCCATCCAGGTTAGTGCTCTCATAGCCACTCTCCAAAAGCTGACTCCAATCATAGCCCACCTCCTGGTGTACTGACCCCACTAAGCCAAGTTTATCAAGAAATCTTTTCTTGGTCATTTTTGCTTAGAAAGGCAACCCAGGATTTCTCTGGGATCAGCCCTGAAATTGCTCTTTCCAAGGTCAAACAGTCACTAGCTAAGTAAAGGCAGCTGTTAATAACAAACACATGAACCTCATGTGTTAATGGGGCCTTAGTAATCCTAAACAGATAGGCATTTGAAAGCTCAATGTAATACTAATATAGTCCATTCTATTATATTCTATTATATACTTTATATAAATGTTGGAGGAATGTCAAATACATAAAAAATATTCAGAGAATATTAATGTCATTGCATCCCCTATTGTACTTGGCATAAATAAAAATAATAGCTGGAATGAAAGAAGTAAATAAATCTTCTCTATGGTTTTCTTATTTTCTTTGTGTTTGTGTGTTATTTACATATAACCAGATCTTTCCATCAGCTCCACAAGTCCTATCTGGAAAGTTCGATGTTATCAAGGTAAAACTATTTCTCAAGTGAAACTAGAAAAAATAATATGTATATTTCTTATGATGAATAGTTCTGAAATAGATCTTTGAACCTGAAAATGTGTCAAGTTTTATTAATAGTTCCTATCTGAAAACGAAATCACTAGTAAGGATTGAACAAACTATTGTCGTCCATTTTATATACTATTGACAAAAAAAAATTTTTTGGCTATTTGGGGTGTATGAGCCAATTTAAGCTGTGTTTTGGCACATCCCAAATGAGTTTTCCACTTCCTTCCCAGATGCACAAGTCAGCAGCAAGCAGGAATACACTGACGTTCATCCTACCCTTCTAGGTCCCCGGGCAGTGTTCCCATAGTTATTAGAGAATCAGTTGTGACACAAAGACAGTTTTGAAGCTTCTCCTGGCTCACTACAATAGATATCACTTTCCTCCACTGTTCCCCAGCATCCAGTGGGGACTTTTCCCACTTACCCTAGTGTCATTTAAAGGTGAATGTCAGCAAGAGAAATCAAATCAGTTCCACCAAGCTGAGATCCTATTATTGCTAAAATATAAGAAAGCGGCAGATACTCACTGGCACAGCAAATGCTGGCATACTTGTGTCCCACATCAGAGTGCCTCGCATTGAATGCTAGATTTTTCTGATTCCAGCTTTCTGTTAATGCATACCCTAACATAAGACCGATAATGGCTCCAATGTGTGGATCTCCGTCATCCACATTGGAGACATAGACCAAGCTCTTGGCTGCAGCTCCTGGCTTCAACCCAGCCCAGCCCATGCTATTGCAAGAATCTGATCAGTGATTCGGCAGGTGGAAACACATGCATTTTCTCTCTCTCTCCTCCTTTTCAAACAAAAGTGAAAAGAAAATAATATGGGAGAGAACATGCTATCTATTATAAATCTCTAGGATTATAGAAGTTATACAATGAAGTTATACAATGAAGACAATTAGTAATCCCAACACATCATCACTCCACGGCACTGTAATGGTAGTTACTGAACATTTACTATAAGCCAAATAGTATCCTTGATCTTCACATGTATGTGGCACAATCTCTTATTTTAAGATGAACAAAAGCTTTGATTTCAATTAATTTTCCCTGAGTTACACTACTCACTTGCAGGGGTGGATTCAACACCCATGTTTAGCTGCTCTGTGTTCCTATCTATACCTCTATTCTGTGGCCTGGGTGATTTGGGGATTATAAGTGGAATCAATGTACAGTATTAAGTACTAGGAATCAGAGAAATGTGTTAGCCTTAAGTGAAAATGGAACAACAAAGAACAGTGCATTGATTAGAAATGTAGACTCCCAAATCGGATCACTTGACATCAAATCTCATTCCCACCACTTTCATTCAACTACTGTTACACATTTTATTTTACAGTATCTCACTTGTCACAGGATTTAAAGAACACATCTACTGTGTGGACAGATACACCCAGGGTTACTGCCTTTTTTGTATTAGTACTATTTCACATGTGATGAAAAATGATACCAACAGAAGTTGACTGGTTTCCTGAGCCCTCACAGATGTGCGAGTGAAGGACAGGCACTTAAAACTCTGGTGGGTGTGAGTCTGAAAGGCAGCTTCTATCTGCTGTCGCTTACTTTCCAAACCTGCCTTTACCTTATTCAATTGAATCTAAGTTATCTGTGTAACACATTTAACTCACTCTGTCCTGGCTCTGCATGTTAGTATTTCTAGCTCAGCAAGGATGATCTCAAGGCAGATCCAGGAATGGTGTCACCTCAGATTTCATTCGCATAAAACTATTACAGCACAAGTTTCATATCATCTTTACATGTAATGTGGAAACATCAGCAAAATGACCCTACTCTTCATGCAAGTCAGATCCACAATGGCATGTGAAAAATAATAGAGCTGACTTGCAGCCATGATAGCTTTGGCACACCTCACATCCCTTTGTTCAACCTCTCTTCCCTCACTGGAGAGCTGCATTCCTGGGAATTTCTGCTGTGCTCTTTTCCCACTTGCCCTGATGCCATTTAAAGGTGAATGTTACAGTTTTGCTAAGAAAACCCTTTCCTTCATTTGTAATGAACAGTGATTTTATCACATTAAAGTGAGTTAGCAGCCTTCAAATATTTTAATTACTACCACGAACAAATGCAATGCAATGTTTCAGGTGGGATCCAGCCAGAAGTTAGCTCTAAACCTTTACTCCTCAGGTATGTTCATAGTTGAGCAAATTCTCAACACTAGGACTGTGAACTGTGACGTGTCAAGAACCTTCCTCATAATGTACTGAATCCAAGTATGTGTTTTAAAAAGAACCACGTTGCTCAACAGGCACAGTAAACTCTGAGAAGCACAGAGCTGAAAGCATGGCAAATTCTCAGATGAGAACTTATCACTAAGACATAGGCAGAAGTGGGTTGGCATTGTGGCACAGCATGGTTAAGCCACTGCCTGACACACTGGCACTTGATATTGAACGCCAAATCAGGTACTGGCTCTTCCACTTCCAATCCAGCTCCCTGCTAAGATGCTTGGGAAAGCAGCAGAAAAGGACCCCAGTCCTAAGAACCCTGCCACCCACTTGCCACCCAAATAGCACTCCTGCTTCAGCCTGGCCCAACCCTAGCTAGTGTGGCTATTTGGAGAATGAATCAGTGAATGCAAGCTCTCTGTCGCTCTGTCTTCCAAATAAATAAAACAAATGTTTTTTAAAAGACATGGCAGAAGCATGTTACTCATGTGGATCAGGTGATGAATTAAAACTTAAATTTTCTGAAGATCTCACAGTGTCAATATTGCATAAGATGACACTCAGTACACAGCCTCTGTCTTTAAGATGACCTTAATCTACAAAGATCTCCTTCATACTAGGAGTTAGCAGCCCAGAGGAAATGGCTGGCAGTGAAGGACTGGATCATTGTAGTCAGCCTACTAGGAATTCTGTCCCTTCCTGCTAGCAGATAACACCAGCAACCTTTCCTGCCGGTTCATCTCTGACAGCACCAGAACACAAGCATTAAATATGTTGACAACACCATCTCCTCCAGCTGCTGTCAGCTTGGCAGACTGGGTTTGAGATTCAGCTTAGTACCCATTTCTCTTATGGGACAACCACTACATCATATTACGCTTGATGAGAGGCAGTCGAGTTATAATCACCCCTTGGAAGCAACTCTCAAGATCCTTCCTACAAATGCTGTTGCCTTTTGAGCTGGGCCTGGATACTCAGTACTGGAATTAAATCATCATCCCAAGATGGCAGCCTGCAAAGACATCCCCAATAATCCATCCCTTCATATACCCAGACTATCTGCTATTTAAGTTTGCAGTGCCCTCTCACTCGGACTCCATGCTCAACTATTTGACTTGCTTTGCACAATAAAATTAGGCAGGAGTGAAAATATACAATTATGAGCCTAGATTTCAGGAAGTCACATGTGTTTCCGTTTTTCTCCTGCAGCTCTACTGTTTACATGAAAAGAAAAATGTGCTGCTTGGCCTGCTACAGGGTAATAGACATGGAACAGAGCAAAAGTGCCCTAGTGCAGCCAGTCCAGTAAGCCCACCAACTAACCTACCTACATATCTATGAAAGTCAAGCCAGTGTCAATAGGGCCGCCTCCTCAGCCGAGCAGACTAACTCATCAGCTGTAAGCACTCTGCTTGGCATGCCTTTGCTGTTAGGCGTTCTGTGACGTCGGGATGGCACCAAAAAAACAGCCACACCAGGTAACCAATTAAATTCAGTTCCTAATAGATATTTCCCCTTAAAGATTTCATTTCTTTTGAATTTTCTCCCTGAAAATGTTTAAACCTGTTAAGAGTACTTACAGGCGAGCAAAACAATTAAATGAAAAATCAATGGGAAAGTTTAAAATAACCAGCAGTTTGGCAACAGGCAGTTGTTTCCATTGCTATGATTTTCATATTATATACTTGAAACATTCATATCTCTAAGTATCATAAAGGCTTTATGAAAATATGTATTTCATTTCAGCTCTTTAATTAGAATCAACATCCAGTGAGGTGACTGTATGTGAGGGAATCGGAATGGAAGTTCTCTTTTACCTCTGGTACCCTGTGTGCCAGAGACAACAATGCTTAGAGACGGACAAGACTTTCACACTTCATACTCATACATATCAGGCTCAGCTTCTCAGGGAGAAGCCATCAAAACAAAAAAGCTAAGTGGGTGTGGATGCATGTGTGCGCACACCTCAGAGAGCCATATCATCCCATAAACCAGAGGCATGTTACCTTGTTGACGCATCTTCATGGTCCGGATCCGTATGGCCTCTCCTCGGACTCGCCCTTCACAGAAATAAGCACCGTTGATCTTACTGGCCTTCTCTCTTTTCCAAACAACTTTCTTAGCCCACTCCCTGGTTGCGTCTTGAGTCACTTCTAGTGGATCCTGGTGTTGGTTCATTAAGGCTTCAAAGTCCCGTCCTATAGTAATGGGCTCATGAGGGTGCCACCCAGAGGCAATGCAGGTGAGAGAGGTTTCAGCATCAGATACAAGAGGCAGGGAATTGATCAAGATCAGGTCCATGGCGCCTTCCACCACTCCTGAAAAGAAGAGAGTATAATGCATGTCACAAACAGTAACTTGTCCCACAGGGTGAACTGGTACTTACACAGCCTTATCTAAAAATAGCTCTGATCATTTTCTAAACTGTCATTCTGACCTTGTGCCAATTTTCCACTGGTGGGGGGGAATCCAAGACCCTTTACCAAGGCTGAAAGATGCATCATCATCCAGACCCTGTTAACCTCACCCGCCCCTTTGCACATTCAAACTGCAAATGACTATTCTAATTTCCCCAAACATGACCTTATATATTTCTACTTACTATATTTATCCACATGTTATATATTGCTACGCCCCAACAGTGTATGAGACATAGTGTACTATTCAGTAAATGTTTGGAAAAATAAATTAATGATAGTGGCATCATTATTATTTACTGTTCATGTAATGGTCATTAGTAATATTTATTAGTTGATGTTCCTGGCAAACTTTCACAGTAATATTCTAAAGAAATATGTCAATAACACACACTTATGCTAAATTTATAGACTTTCATTTTTTATTAGGATTTTTAAAATTAATTAATTTCATTTATGACACAGGTTTCATAGGCTCTGGGATTCACCTAACCTCTCCCCATGTCTTCCCCCATGGTGGATTCCTCTACATTGTTGCAGTATCACAGTTCAAATCCAGTCATGATTCCTTCATTGCAAGCATGTACCATGCATAGAGTCCAGCCTCTCATTGCCCAGATAATTTCAACCATTTCCTTGGGAGACCATCCCTGGTCTGAAAGTAGAGCTGGCAGAATATTATCACCTCCAATGAAAAGCCACAACATAACCTCAACAGCAATTCACAACATTATGGAGTTAATTGACATGGTATTGAGTGGCCAATATGTTAGAAAATGCAAGTTCTTAACCACATCCTGTGACTACTTCATTGACATTTCAATTTTAGTTTATACACAACCGGCTGCTATACACCTTAAAATGGCTATAGGGTACTATTCAGCTGTCTCATGTATATTTTCATTTTTATATTTAGCAGTTTACAGTGTTGAAGCATAATTTTTACTGAACTTGGCAGATTTTAGGATAGTCCAAACTGGCTTATAACTTTAACAAGGCATATGTTAACAATTTAGGTGCAGAACAGTTTTAGGAGGGATGTGCAGAGAAGTCTTCACCACCTTAGTGAGGAGTAACTAATCTTTGTGTCCTACCTAGTAAGGTGTATGTGAGTGCAAGCTGACTGTTTCCTGTCTGGTTCTAAGCTTTCCTTGTTGTTCTCTATCTACTATTTTTGGGGGGGGTGGAGGGGGACCTCCAGAGTGACTCTGATGGTCATTGCAAGAGAAGGTGGAGATCCAAAGTTGGAACTAAGTAAGGACCAGAGAAAGCTCCCCTCCTGAGCCCCGAAGGGAATTTACTGTTCTTCTGTTTCTGAGGACCGCTCAGGGCTCCTGGCTGTTGTTCTGATGACATTAGATCCTGTGAGGAAGGATCTGGGCATCTTCCATCCCATGTGGGATATCCAAAAGGGAGTGGATGACCTCAGAGTTCTTGCCCTACAAGGGCAGTCCAATTCCCTGCAGTCTCCTTGGCAGTTGGGATATAGCCCTTGGTGCCCATACTGATAGTCCTTGGTGAGGATCCTGGAGTAGACTCTCATTTTTAAAGAATTGGCCAATTCTTTGTGAAACTGCAAAGACAGAGACAATGGACTGACATTATGGCACTATGGATTAAGCCATTGCTGGTAGCACTGGCATTCCATATGGAAGTGTCAATTCAAGTCTTGACTGCTCACCTTCAGATCCAGTTTCCCTCTGATGCACCTGGGAATATAGCAGAAGATGACCCAAGTATTTGGGTCCCCATCACCAATGTTCAAAAATTTGGCACCTGGCTTCAGGCTGGCCTGTTGCAGTCATATTAAAGGTTCCATTCCCTCTGTCACCTTCTCCTTGTCCCCTCTTCCCCTCTTCTCTACATTCCTCTCTCTCCCATCCTCTTTCCAAGATAATAAAGAGTAAATTAAGAAAAGAACAGTGATCAAGTGAAGTATCTGTTTCCCTGTGAGTCTTATCTGCTCCTCCTTTTAAGTAAAGTAAGACCTGGTTTCCAGGATTTCTGTGAAGACTGAATAAAACACAGAACTTGCCAAGTATTATGTCTTATATATTGAATACTTGAGGACTCTTATTTCCTTCCTTTTCATTCAAGTTCTGGAAATCCAGACCCCAAACTTCATCCCCTCCATAAGCATAAAAACAAAATCATACCTTACCACTGAAATTTAATTCATAGGGGTAAAGCATATTTAAAGAAAATCATCTTGTTTTACTTTCCTCCCTCTGCCTCTCTCTTATGATTTCAAACGTTTCTAAATGGAATATACGCCTGCTCCGTTCCCTCTTTAAAAGCAGAAATACCAGAGATGGAAAATGTTCGCCAGTCTCAGGGATGGATGACTCCTGCCTAACCTAAAATGATCATGAACCTGGAAAGTTCAGGAGCACCGGGTGGTAAGACTTCAACTAGCATATCAAATACCTCTATGCAGTTGGAAAGTGATTCAAATAAGTTATGAGTTAACTCACTGAATCCCATTAAAATTTTCCCCAGCAATGTTGTGCGGTATGCTCCATTATCTCAACCTTATATATAAAGAGTACAAGGCTCGTAAGATTGAGCTTACTGGAATTTCCACAAGTTTTCCAGGCAAAGCTGCAAAGCAAATACTTACTGTTCTTACAATCCCTGCATACTATTCAAAGCCTTTGCATGAGCCACTCCCTCTCATTTGAATGTTTCTCTCTACTCTTTGCATGGTTAACTTCTGCTCATGCTTTACTTTCAGTATGCATGCTACTTTTTCATAGATACAGATAGGTTGCATCTCTGCCTGCTCTATCTACTCTCTCTCCATTTTCCTTTAATTCAGTCTGTTTGCTTCTTTTCAGAAAGTTTTTTTCATGTAAATATTTTTGAGGTTGGGCAGATTTATTCCATATCTGCCTGATCCAAGACTATCCATTTATTTGCTTCCGCTTCTAGAATAATGACTAAAAATGAAAGGACTCCCCTGATTCTAGGGCCAAAGATTCCTAACCCATCTTTAACCAAATGTTTCTGTAATTACTTAGTTTACAAGGGGAAACAAAACAAATGTCTCAGTTTTTAAAAAGTGCCATGGAAAGGTAATCAATAGTTGTTGAGTATTTGAGGTTGACTGGTATTCATTTACCAAATCTTTCCTTAGTATCCACTTATGCCAAGTCCTCAAGTTGTTCTTGATAATAACTGCAAATGTTTTTTGAATGCAATGTTTTAAGGATGATAATACTAGGAGTTACAACTTATATGATTTATTAGGAAGAATTTCAAAGTCAAGTCAAGTCAATGTAAGCATGAGTTCCAGTTGCATGTTGTCACAATGTTCATAAGGGTGATGGAGAAAATCTTCCCTAGAATGGAGTTCTGAAACTGACCATGAATTATCGATCTTATCTCTAGCCACATCAGTAGTTTTTGAGATATTGGGAGATGTTACAGATGCTAAGAAACTCGGAATACTATAATTGATTTTAGCCAAAGGCCAAGAGGCAAGTGTGGAAATACTGCAACAAAAATCAGCTAGGAAACCTAAAAGTGGATTAAACTCTCCAAAAATGCCAGCCTGAACCTCCACCCTCTGTAGTCAGCCCTGCCACTGAGTGAATTTCACCTCCCCCTTGCACTCCCTCCCTCCAGGCATGTTCCAGAAAAGGTCAGCAAGAGGAAGGAAGTGCTATAATTCTTTCAGCGCTGGTTCAATCCAGCCCCATTTCTAGGACCAATTGAGTGATTTGCTCTTGAGCCCATTGCACTGGCACTGGCAATGGTCTATTTAATGATTTTAGGAAATACAGAAAATCATCGACCTAAAAAGACAAGCACATTCCATCTGTGCGTTGTTTCTAGGTACAGATCCGGTTTGCTTTCATCTTGCTCCTCCCAGATATCTCCCTCTACCTGCAATGAGGGGCAGGCTATAACCCCCCAACCAGGTTCCAGACTTCACCGCACTTTGATGCCCTTACTCAGCCTGACAGTTCCAGGAAGGAAGCCCCCTGCCATTTGGGAGCAATGGATCAGAGAGGAAATCAAAGGGGAAATTTAAAAATTGCTTGAAACAAATGAAGGCACCAACACAATATATCAAAACTTATGGGACACAATCAAGGCGGTGCTATGAGGAAAGTTCATCTCAATCAGTGCTTATGTCAAGAAACTAGAAAAGCACTAAGTAAATCAGCTAACCTTACAGCTGAAGGAACTGGAAACACAACAGCAAAGCAATCCCAAGATTAGTAGGAAAAAAGAAATCATCAAAATAAGGGAGCAAATAAACCAAATAGAGACCAAGAGAACTATACATAAGATCAATCAAAGAGCTGCTTCTTTGAGAAAATCAACAAAACAGACTCTCCACTAGTCCAACTAATCAAAAAAAGTAAGGAGAAAATATGCATCAATAGTATCAGAGATGAGAAAGGAGATATGACAACAGATACCTCACAGATACAAAGAATCATCAGGAACTATTACAAGCAACTATATGTGAACAAATCAGCAGACCTAGAAGAGATGGATAGATTTTTGGACACATATAATCCACAAAAATTGAATCAAGAAGCAATTAACAATCTAAACAGCCCAATAACATGCACTGAGATTGAATCAGTAATTAAAGCCCTCCCAACCAAGAAAAGTCCTGGACCAGATGGCTTCACTGCTGAATTCTACCAAACGATTCAAGAGGAACTTACCCCAATCCTACACAAGCTTTTTCAAACAATAGAAAGAGGCAATCCTTCCAAGCACTTTCTATGAAGCTATTATCACTTCAATACCAAAGCCAGAGAGAGAAACAACAGAAAAAGAGAACTATAGACTGATATCTTTGATGAACAAGGATGCAAAGATCCTCAATAAAATACTAGCCAACAGGATCCAACAACACATCAGGCAGATCATTTATCCAGACCAGGTGGGGATTCATCCCAGGCATGGAGGGATAGTTCAACATCCATAAAACAACAAATGTGATACATCACATCAACAAATTGAAAAATAAAAACCATATTATCTTCTCAATAGATACAGAAGGCGTTTGATAAAATCCAACACCACTTTATGCTAAAAACCCGAGACAAGATAGGCATAGAAGGAACGTTCTACAACACAATCAAAGCGATTTACAAAAAACCTAATGTCAGCATCATACTAAATGGGAAAAGACTGGAAGCCTTCCCACTAAAATCTTGAACTAGACTGGGATTCCACTCTCACCACTACTCTTCAATATAGTATTGGAAGTCCTTGCCAGAGCTATGAGGCAAGAAATTGAAGGAATACAAATTGGAAATGAGGAACTGAAATTATTGCTATGCAAATGACATGATTCTCTACATAGGTGAACCAAAAGACTCAGTAAAGAGATTATTGGAACTCATAAGAGACTTTGGAAGAGTAGCAGGATACAAAATTAATGAACACTAATCAATGGCACTAGTATACCCAAATAATTCCATGGCTGAGAAAGAAAGTGTCAGTACAGTCACCTTTAAAATAGAGGAGAGGAATCTAAAATACCTAGGAATTAAGCTAACTAAATATGTGAAAGACTTCTATGATGAAAATTATGAATCATTTTAAAAGGAAACAGAAGAAGACCTTGAAAAATGGAGAACCTTACCATGTTCTTGGATTGGCAGGATCAACATTATCAAAATGACCATATTACCAAAAGCATTATACAGATTCAAATCAATCCCAATCAAAATCCCAACAACATTCTTCTCAGAAATAGGAAACATGATACAAAAGTTCATCTGGAATCACAAAAGACCATGAATAGCTAAAGCAGTCCTGAAAAACAGAAATCAAGCTGGAGGAATCACAATTCCAGACCTCAAGACATACTACAGAGCAGTGGTTATCAAAACAGTCTGGTACTGGTACAGAAACAGAGAAGATCAGTGGAACAGAATAGAAACACCAGAAGGGAACCCACACATGTATAGTCAACCAATCTCTGACAAGAAACCTGAATAAAATCTTGGTCTTTTCAACAAATGCTGTTGGGACAACAGCATTTGTTCTACCAGCATGCAGAACTAAGAAGCAAAATTCACATATTTCACATTATACAAAATGTAACTCTAAATGGATTAAGGACCTGAATCTACACCCAGAAACCATCAAACTATTAAAGGAAAACATAGGAAGCACACTCCAAGATCTAGGAACAGGGAAAGACTTAGAAAAGACACCAAAAGCAAAGGCAATCAAATCCAAAATGAGCAAATGGAACTACATCAAACTAAAAGCTTCTGTACAGCAAAGGAAGCAATTAATTAACAAAGTGAAGAAGTAACCAACAGAATGGGAGAAAAAAATTTTGCATACTACACAAGTGATAGGGGACTAATATCCAGGCTCTACAAAGAGCTTCAGAAACCCAGGGACAGCAAAAAACAAACAAACAAACAAAAGAACCCTGTAACAAAATGGGAAAAAGAAATGAACAGACATTTCTCAAAAGAAGAGATTCAAATGGCTAACAGACATATGAAAAGATGCTCAGACTCCCTAGCCATAAGAGGGATACAAATAAAAACCACATTGAGGTACCACCTAACTCCAGTGAGACTGGCCTACATTCAGAACTCAACTAACAACACCTGCTCGCGTGGATGTGGGGAGAAAGGCACCCTCCTTCACTGCTGGTGGGAGTGGAGGCTAGTACAACCACTGTGGCAATCAGTATGTCGAGTGCTTGGAAAATTGCAAATAAACCTGCCATATGACCCAGCTATCCCACTCTTAGGAATATACCCAAAAGAAGTGAAATCCGCATGTGAGAAGGGAATCTGTAATCCTATATTTACAGCAGCACAATCTACAATAGCAAACACATGGAAACAATCCAGATGTGCGTCCAAGGAAGAGTGGTTAAAAAACTGTGGTACGGGCCCTGCGCAGTGGCCTAGCGGATAAAGTCCTCGCCTTGAACTCACTGGGATCCCATATGGGTGCCAGTTCTAATCCTGGCAGCTCCACTTCCCACCCAGCTCCCTGCTTGTGGCCTGGGAGAGCAGTTGAGGATGGCCCCAAACCATGGGACCCTGCACCCATGTGGAATACCCGGAAGAAGTTCCTGGCTCCTGGCTTCGGATCGGCATAGCATCGGCCATTACATCTACTCCATGGAATATTATTCAGCTACTAAGAAGAATGAAATTATTCTATTTACAACCAGGTAGTCCCAACTGCAGACCATTATGTTCAGTGAAATGAGTCAATCACAAAAGAACAAATACCATATATTCTCTCTCATATAAGGAAGGAAAGTGTAACTCCAATACTCCAATCCATACTGTTTTTTGATTGACTGATTGCTTTTTGGCTGTATCCCATGTGTTTTGATGTTTTTATTTCAGTTTGGTTCCTTCCAAATAATCTCTTTTCTCTAGTCAAATTAATCACGTGCTTATGAATTATACGATGGAATCATTTTTCCCAAGAGACTTTTATGTTCCCTTTTTTCATTCACGTGTTGGTTACTCAGTGGCATGTTATTTTTTCAAGGTGCTATAATTTGTTGTTGTTGATGTTGTTATTGTTGTTGATATGGCTGTTCTAACCCATACCAGTTGTTGACCTTGTTTCATGGCTTTTCACTTATGGTAGTGTATAGTGATGGAGTACTGGAGTCTATCATATACAGACGTGGGGGTATAACGGAACATGCATCCCTGCATCCAGATGAAAGATGGATTCCCAATGAAACTGTTGGACATGTGTAGACAACGGGATGCTGGACTGTCTGACATTGTACCAACCATGTCGGAGTACACTTAAATAAAAGAATGATTGAATTATGAGTCCTTATGAAGGACTACACTGTCGTAACAAAATGGGAAAAATCTGATGGGGGTGGGAGTTTGGGGGGGAATTCCTGCCTATACAAAAATGTACCACATAATTCAAAATAAAAATATTTTTTAGAATTATAACAAAACAGAGAATAAATTAATAATAAGAGAAAGAAAGGAAAACAAAATGGGAGGGGCAGGGAGGAGGAAAGAAAGAACAAAAGAAAAAAGGAAGGAGGGAGGGAGGGAGGAAAGAGGGGAGGATATAAAAGAGGGATGGGGAGGTGGGTACAAGCAAAAGAGGGGAAGGGAATATCATATTTTTAGAATTATTTCTATGAACTACATTGAATCTGTTCCTTTCCTATTAATATCATGTTAACATTAAAAAAAAGTACCAGATGGTTTAAAAGAAAAACAGAGCTCTAACAAGAATAACCGGGAGAATGTACTCCACTGTAGCATAACAGACTTGCTCCAAGTACCTTGCTTTTTTCCACAATCAGGTTCAACACAGCTGCATATAGTCAAGCCGTGATTAACACAGCTGCCTGATCTTCCAAAGCCGGCAAGCTAAACCATTGCACAGTAAGTCTGTTCCCTTGTGCTGCTTTTTCCCCCTGTGCTTCTTACAGAAAAATAATGTTGGGTGTGTTAGAATAATAAATCATGCCTTCAAATAATTGTACAGTTTCTTGGAATTTTGGAAACTAGATAACAAAATTCTTGGGTGTTCATTTCACATTTGTGACAAAAGATATCTTAAATTTCCAAATATTTGAAATGACAGCACAATCTTGGCTCAAAACATTGCAGAAATCAGAGGCTCAGCAATGAACCAAAAAGCTAGCTAAAAAAAAAATCTGGAATCAAAGTTCTGGCAAGAAGGCCAAGAAACAGACTACCCTACAACTGTCCAGCATAGTTTGTAGAAGTGTTTGAACTGGAATTGTTATAGAATGCTATCTGGAAAAGGAAAACTTCCATGTTTAAAAAGAAAAAAAAAAGGATTCTGATTGTCATGTATACATCTGTTCATTCATTTGCTTAGTAAACTACTAATACTTCCTATATGGTAGGTACTGCTCTCGGCTCTAGCTGCACAAGGATGAATAAAGCAGATAGCCCTCAAGTCTGAAGTAGCTCACGTGAAAGGCAGACTTGGAAAATTAGTCATCTGGGTAAACGTAGCACTGGTACCATGACAGGTACAATGAGAATCATAATATGCTATGAAATAACTATGTTCAAATTAGTCAGATTTACTTTTTGGACCAGCACGCATTCATGCATCTGAGTGGCTTAACCCTGCAGGTGAGGAAGCCCAGTGAGGTCCCGGGCCCAGTGGTGCACTCTAGGAGACTGGGGGTGTTGGCTCTGCAGGGGTCTGGGGTTGGCATGGGGGAGGGGTGCGCCACGACCTGAGGGGTCACATGCAGATGATAAATGACTTCTGAGAGACATCATCTACAAGACCACTGTACTCTCAGGTAAGCGAGGGGGCTAAACTGAGCCGTTTGGAGGAGAGAAGGGGAGGGCCTTAAAGGTCAGACTGAAGCACCAGCACACATGGAAGACCTGAGCTGGGCTGCTTAACATTGGCTACCACCGAATATCACTCACTGGCATACACTAAAGCTAAGACTGGGGACCTAGCTGGCAGGGCTAGATCACAGTATCAGTCAGTGAGAGTTGGAACAGGAGACAAGAAATGTTAGGTTGAACCATGACACTAACCAGCACGTGAGAGAATCAGGTCTGGGGACAGATTGTAGGGAATATGTGGGGCCACTCCTGTAGAACTGCAGTTTCCGCTGGTTTACTTAAGAGCTGGGGGTGGTGACAGGCTAAGCTAGGCATGGCTACGGAACCATCCAACACTCATGAGGCTGGGATGGTCCAGGCTGAGGCAGCTGCAGACACTCAAGAATAGGGTATGGGGCTGCCTGGGCCACAGCATCTACCACCTTGTACAAAGGCCAGGACAGAGAGAGAACAGACTATGCCAAGCAAAAGTCTAGCATCAAACTGGCACAACCTGGGCTATACCAAGTCTGGCTCTGGGAGTGAGCCTGGTGGGGGAACTTGGAAAACTCCTGCTGCTGAGCCATCTGATTCAGGCGTTGGTGTTGGTCAGGCTCGGCAGGGTATCTCCACCCACTGGCAAGTGTGTTGGTTGGTTCTGGAGGGGGCAGATCAAGCAGGGCCAGGGCAACCTTAGCTCACTGGCAAATGCAGGAATCAAGACAGGATGTAGGTCATGCCCAGCTAGGCTATCACACCTACCAGTTTGCAAAGAGTCAGGGATGGGGGAAGACTGGGCAGGGCTAGGCTGCAGCACCAGCCAGTGAGAGTTGGCATTGGCGGCAGGGCCAGCCATGCCACGCTGCAGCATTTGATGACAAAGGCTAAGATGGGGGAAAGACTATGCCGAGCTGAGTCAGAACAACCACTGGCATGCATAAGATCAGTGGCTGGAAACAGGCCTGGTTGGAGAGCCAAGGGGACTCCCTGATTGGGCTGTGGTTCCCACTGGTGAGTGTGAGAGCCAGAATAGGAGCAGGGACCTGAGGTGGAAATGGATGTTATTTCCCTTGGAATGGGTGTGGATTGGATCTGGGGTGTGCCAGACTGAGCTAGACTATAGCACCCAGTGGTGCTTGTGAGAGTCAGGGTGGATATAAACAGGCTGAGCTAGGACTCAGCACCCACTGAGCCACACAGCAGCTGTGTCAGGGCATAGACCAGGTGTGGCTGGACTATAGCAACAGTAAGAACTGGAGGTATGGGTCAGATGGGCAAAGCCACTATTATTGCCAGGACAGGAGGTGGACTAAGTCAGCCTGAGCCAAGGACCTGCCGGTGTACACAAAATCTGATAGAGGAGCTTGGAGAACTCCTTTGCCAGGATACAGTCCCTACAAGTGAGCACAAGAACCAAGGCAAAGTATAGCCCAGACCAGGCCAGGTTATATTACCCACCAGCATATGTGTGGGTCAGGTCTGGGAGCTGGCCAGACTGGGTTAGTTTGTAACACCCACTGGAAGATCTGAGAACCAGAACAGGTGCAGGACAGGCCAGGTTGGACCACAGCAACAGTCAGTTCACATTAGGGCGAGGACAGGGGGCAGGGCTGGGCTGGGCTGGGTGGCAGCACCCGTCAGCACAAGCTAGAACTGGGGGCAGGCCAAGCAAGGTCAGGCTCCAGCACCTGCCAGTATATGCTGAGGTGAGATATGCCATGCCAGACTGTGCCATAGCACCTACCAACATAGGCAAGACCCAGGGCGGGAGTACAAGCCCAGTAGGGGAAATGTAGACTCCCTTGCTAGACTACTGCTCCTGCTGATGAGTATCAGAGCTGGGACTAGGGGTAGGCCAGGCTGGACAGGGCTACAACACCTATTGGTCTGCATGAGAACTTGGTTTGAAGAGAGCCAGATTGAGCTAACTGACTGTCCACTGGTACAGACATAAGTCAGAGTAAGAACGTTGCTGCAGCATCAGCTTGCACATGCTGGGCCTGGGGAAAGCCCTGTCAAGCAAGATGGCAAAACCACCTGAGGAGTGCAACCTTTCTCAATAGGATAGGAAATGGATTCAGCAGAAAAACTGTGGGCACTTCTTTGATGGCCTGCAGCTCCCACAGGTGGGCACAAGAACCAGGGACTGGGGGCAGGCATGCTAGATAGGCACTGGCATTAGTGAGGGCCGGATGGCGGAGTCGGTTGGGTTGAGTTAGGCTTCAACATCCAATGATGTGTTTGAGAGCTCAATGGGATGTGGTACAGACCAGACAAGCACATACTGGCAGGCACAGGAACCAGGGCTGGGAGCAATCTAGTGGGAGTAATTGGGGATTGCTCTGACTGGGCTGCATCTTCTGATAGTGTATGTGGGGGCCAAATTTATGTGGGCAGAGTTGAACTGGACCATAGCACCCATTGGTTTGCATAAGAGACAGGGCTGGAGATACATCTGACCTACCAATTGCAACCATCAACGCATGCATAGACTAACGTGGGTGACAGAATGAGCCAAACTGGCGGGCACACACGAGAATCAGGTTTGTGATCACCTCAGATGAGATTTCTTGAGGGTCCCCCCAACTGAGCCACTGGACTAAGAACTTCAGCCATGGGTTGAGTGGCAGGACCTGCGATTGTCTGAATGGAGCCTCTTCAGTTACCTCTTCAGTTACTGAAGATGGTGCAGTGCACAAATACCCAGATGCACATGGAGGATTTGGCAGTCCACTGAAGCCTGCGGAGGACTTTATCTGGCACCATAGCAGAGGAAGGAGGGCAGAACATATTGATCAACTACCCTAGTGAGGCTTGTCAGCAAATTTCTGGGGGAATGGAGACTCCAAGGTAGACTATGTCAGCCAATGGACCTTGGAAGGATTTTGTCATCCTTGGAACTGCTGAGATCTACAACATGTCAGAACTATCAAAACCGCTTAAACAGATCCCTCAGTAAATGCTCCACATCAGGGACCCTGGGATGACATCCAGTGGCCCTTCCCTTCCCCTAGATACTGAGCTGGTTGGGGGGCTGAGTGTGGCTTCTCACATTCTCTCCCCTCTCCCCCTAGATACAGGAAGAAAATAAGGAAGGTGTGGAAATAGACGTCTCACCCGCTTTCCCCTAATCCTCAATCCATTCAACCATAATTAACTATGTAAACATCAAAAATAAAATTTTAAAAATTAGAATTAAAAAATTAATCAGATTTAACTTGGGCTGACGGGGGGAATTTGTGGGCACTTTGTCTCAAGGAGAATCAGTTACCAAGCAAAGCACAAAATATTAGAACTTATTTTAAAATAAACCTTCCTCAATAGGATAGCTAATGAGCAAGATATTAAGGATTAAGTAAGTGTTGGGGTCAGTGCCATGGTGCAGTAGGCCAGACTTCTGCCTACACCACCCGAATCCCACAGGGCACCAGTTCAAGTCCTGACTGCTCCACTTCCAATGCAGCTCCCTTCGTACGGGCTGGGAAAGCATCAGAGGATGGCTCAAGGCCTTGGGCCCTTGCATCCATGTGAGACACCTGAAAGAAATTCCAATGGAGGCAGAGGGAGAGAAGGAGAAAATCATCCACTGGTTCACTCTCCACTCCTGAAATATCCATAAGAACCAGACGTGAGTCAGGCTGAAGCTAAGAGGCAGGCCCTCCATCCTGGTCTCTCACATGAGCAGCAGGGGTCAGGTACGTCTGCTACCTTACTAGCAGGAAACTGGATTCAAACTGGAACAGAAGGGATTGAACCTATACTCTGATGTGAGAAACCAGTGTTGGGCTCAGCGGTGTGGCACAGCAGCTAAAGTCCTAACCTTGTATGCGCCAGGATCCCATATGGGCACCGGTTCTAATCCCGGCAGCTCTGCTTCCTATCCAGCTCCCTGCTTGTGGCCTGGCAAAGCAGTCAAGGATGGCCCAAAGCCTTGGGACCCTGCACCGGTGTGGGAAACCTGGCAGAAGTTCCTGGTTCCCGGCTTCGAATTGGTGCAGCACTGGCTGTTGTGATCACTTGGGGAGTGAATCATCGGATGAAAGATCTTCCTCTCTGTCTCTCCTCCTCCATATATCTGACTTCATAATAAAAATAAATAAATCTTAAAAAAGAAAGAAAGAAAGAAAGAAACCAGTGTCACAAGTAGAGGCATAGCCACTATGCCTCATTGTTGGTTCTGGCCATTAGTAAGGGTGGGAGGGAGAGTGCCAAGAACTAATGATGCCATTTTTCTCTGTTAAGCCTATGTGATCACATTGTCAGTGTCTTTCCCCCACCATAGGAATACAGTTTGCAGGTGTGTTTCCAACACCTAGATCTTTCTTTGTTCTTAATGATCTTGTTAGGCAGTAAGCTTCAGAGCAGTAACTTCACCTTCAAGGTTCTCTCCAAGATACTGGGTAATTAATGAGAAGGTACCAAATGTAAAACACTGAAAATAAAGGAAGTTTCCAACGTTATTATTGTATAGATGGGAGGTTAGAGTCAGACAAGGGCATCCTGAATATGGCTGGATTGTGTCTCTCCAACAACAAAACTACTCTTACTCGGGAGTTGTGCCAACCCAGCTCCCCAAAGGGCATGCCCACTTCCCACCACTGTTTCCAACAAATAGAGCACTTGTCTGTCTGCTGGAGGGAATGGAATCCTTTTCCAACTTAAATACCAGGAATTTTCCATCCGGACCAAAAAGCACATGTTTTGTTAGAATTTGTATCAACCAACTGACAAGAAACTATTTTCATGTTATAAGTAGAATACCCAATAATGAAACTTCATTGAAAATCTTAGCAACTATATGTGAATTCACAGGCAATTCCATTCCAAGATGTGGTGGGTCTCATAGTTTTTGAACTCAAAGGGATTTTAGAGACTGGCGCAAGCTTCATACTTTGCAAAGGATGACCCAAGAACAAGGAAGAGATGGCCAGTAGTCACACAAACAGTAAAGCCAGATCTTAGTGCAGAGTTCTCACACCAGTGTAATACAGTCAAACCCTTAAGGTGCAGGATTTTGGAACACTCACAGATTTGGCAGTTTGGCATCTGGAGAGTCAAGCAGGCAGATATAAAAACAACTTCCAATCAGTGGGAAGAGCAAAAAGACAGAGGGATTGGAACTATGCAGAGATAAATTTTGCTCCCATGTGGTTATCCCCCAAGCCACATAGATTTTCCTATCCAGCCGACTCTAGGAAAGGATACTATGGTTTGGATCTGTGCCCCCCGAGTCCATAATTTGGTGACTTAACCCCCCAGTGCAGCAGTGCTGGGAGGTGGATCCTAGAAAGACATGATTAGGTCCATAGCATTCTGCCCTCATGAATGAATTAATGTCATTATCATGACAGTAATGGGCTTCCTCTAATTTGCCTTCTTGTCTCCTTGCCCATCTGCTTTCTGCCAAGGTATTACAACAAGGAAACCCTGATGGAAATGGCACCATGCTCCTTAGACCTCTCAGTCTCCAGAACTCTGAACCAAATACATCTTTCCTTTAAAAATGAATCTCTGGTATTCTACTCTACCTGCAGAAAATAGACTGCTGTTATGGCTGTTCTGGAATCAAAGCATGTTCACTCAGTGCTATGAAACCTATCTGGTCTGGAAGGACTTCATCTTTAGAGTCAGGCTACCTTCCCTGCTGAGATTCTTCCTTTTCGGTGGCTTGCTACATTCCCGTCTATAACATACTTCCAAAGGAAGTCCATTTCCACATCTACAACCAAAACCTGCTCTTATCCAAGGCACCATAATACAAAAATCTCAACTTTGCAGGGCCCTTTTCTCCAGCTCCCAGTGAAGAAAAAGTAGTGGTTGATTTGCTTGTACCAAAAAATACATACAAAAATAAAGAACCAACAATTGCTAAAGTGGCAACCTGATGAGAAATATTAAAGGAGCAGATCAATCAGTCTACCATGGAACAGGCAAAGTGACAGCAGTTGCTAAGACGAGATTGGCAAAGGAAGAAGACTAGCCTTCCCAGCAGGACTAGTCAGACCATGTAGGGAAAGAAGAAAACATTTTTGGTATATGATACAACAAAAAGCAATATATTAAGTGCTTTATGAGTACTGACCACCTGAATTCTCACAATTTTGAGGGAATACATTTACATTTCATTTTGCCTAATTTAATCAAAAATCCTCAGATGTTTAGCACATGATAATAGCAAGTCCAAGGTCACACAAATAGGAACATGAGATGTAAACTCATGTCTCGGTGATATTAATTCCATTCTTGCCCACTACACTTCATTCAACACAATGAGAGAAGCTTATTTTGTATCTCTTATCAATAAGCACAATGATTAGTGCATAACAGATATGCAACACACACTGATGTTTGAACAAATGATCAAATAAGTGAAATGGTGTTCAGTAAATGAATTCCTTCAATAGACATCTATTTAACAAGCACTACAGTTTGCCTTCTGTGTTGTCATTCTATAGATGCAGATAAGAACAGATGGCACCTGCACTCAAAAAGCTTGCCCTCTGATCAAAAACATGAATATATTTATTGTAAAAGATTTGAATATAGGAACAAAGAATGTCTATACAGCAGCAGATTACCAGTATCACATAAGTGAATTTAAATGATGAGGTTTAGAAAAATTGTTACGGATGCAAGCATAAATTAGAGCGGGTGAGGGTTGTTTGGGCTTAGCCACAGCATCAGCTGGCAGAAGGTGGCACTGGAGGCTAATTCTGTCAAGTAAAATGCCAGAACCACCTGGAGAGTGCATAATCCTGGAGAGACAGAGACCTGGGAGGGAAATAGTGGGCTCCTTTCTCTTGGGTTACCACTCCCACGGGAGGGCACGAAAACTAGGACAGGGCTGGGGTGGCTAGACAACAACATCCATGAGGGCTAGATAGTTGAGCCTGGTTAGATGGAACTAAGCTTCAATACCCATCAACATGTACGAGAGCCAAATGGGATGTGGGACAGACTAGACTAGTCTGCTACATATACTGGCAACCCAGGGTAGGGGCTGGCCTGGTGGGGGTTATTGCAGGTCGCTCTGACTAGGCTACAGCTCCCACTGGTTTATGTGAGAGCCGAGTATGTGCTGTGCAGAATCAGGCTGGACTGCAACACTCATTGGTTCCAGTGGAAGTCAGGGCTGAAAACAGAACCAACCCAGCAATTGCAACCACCAGCTGATCAGGGCAATGGACTGAGCCAGGCCCTGTGCTTGCTAGAACACACAAGAATCTGGTCTGCTTGCTGGAACACACAAGAATACCTCAGACAAAGTTGGTTTGGGGATCTAACCAATCAAAATGCCAGACTCAGAACCCTAACCAAGAAAAGACAAAAGACAGAACAAGTCAATCAACCACCTCAGCTATATGTTGGCAGCGAAATATTGGGCAAATAGAGACTCTATGAGGGACTGTATCAATCACTGGATTCTTCAACAACCTCATCATGCTTGGAGTGGGGAGATCGGCAGCAATTCTTAACTGGTGAACTATCAAAACCACTTGAGCAAGTATCTCAGAGCATGCCCCACATCCGGGACCTGGGGAGGGTGGGAGACTTAGGTGGGGCTTCTCCCTCAATATCCCCCTTTACCTCAGATACATAAAGGAAACAATATGGAAATAGTAGTCTTACCCACTTTCCTGTAGCCCTTGAACCTTTTTACCCTAACTATGTTTTTGTTGTCAAAAATATAATAAAGAAAACTTGTTACATGTAAAAATAATGATTTCATGTAAATATATAAAGAAACCCACAAGTCAATGGCAACTCACAGATGACAATACACAAATATCCACCTTCAATAGACTAGCGTAAAAATATCCACAACATTTGATATTTCAAGTCCTTGAGAAGTTGCATCTATGTCTCTATCCCTTAAGTCAAGGGTTAGACATGGAATTTCCCTAATTCACAGAGAAGTGGAGGATATGGTAGAAGCAGAGGCTTAGAAAACATCTGCTTATTTAGTTTTCATGCTTCTGTTGTTTAAATGATCCTGAGACAACCCAGAGTGGAAAGTCAAAAAAACCTACTAGAGAATGGAGAGACCACACGGAGTAGATGGGAGCCACTGATTAGTCACTAGGCCATCTGTACGACATGTGAACAATCCTAAATCATCTAATCGCAGCCAAGCTATCAACTGATCACAGGAATTAACCAATTCACAAGCATGTGTTTGGGCGATCATTGTGACACTGTTGGAATGCTTACATCCAATATCAGAGTGCCTGTGGTTGAGTCCTAGCTCTGTTCCCAATTCCAGATCCATGCTACTGCGCATCCTTGGAGGTGTCAGGTGGTGATTCAAGTACCTGGGTTGCTGCTACTCACATGGGAGAACCTGGGTTGAGTGCCTGGCTTCCAGCTTTGGTTCTGGTCCCGCCCTAGCATTGTGGGCATTTGGAAAATGATCTAGCCAATGAGAGATCACTCTCTTCCTCTTAAATAAAGCAAAAGTTATTTAGCCAATAAACTAGATCAAAACAAACTTTCAGGCTGACTTACAGAATTCCAAGACATAATAAATGTTTGCTGTTTTAGCATCACATTTTGAGATGTCTGTTATTCAGCAAAAGCTCATCAATATACTAATAAACATATGGAAAGACATTTACCCTGACTACAAACTAATAGGGCATTTCATTATTTACCTTATCTCATTGACAAAAAAAATAGAGTCTTAGTGTTGCTGGCTGATAACAGGAATATCTACATTGTTGGTAGGGAATGGAATGGATCCTTTATTTAGGGCATACTTTCAATATCAACCATGAACAAAGTTACACAGGGTGCGTACTGTGGCACAGCACATTAAGCTGGCACTTTGGCATACCCACATCCCAAGCCCAGAGTGCCTAAAGGTCATGGTGACTTTTTGCTTCCAAGCCAGCTTCTTGGGAAGCCACAGATGATTTGCACAATTTTTTCTTCTAATGAGCAAAACTTCTAAGACAGTTTGCCTAAGATGATTTATTAACTATATAAATGGAAATAAATATTGTTAGCCATTAGGGAAATGTTAATTAAAACCTTCATGAGATGTTATTACATAACCATTAAATCAGCTCAGAAAACAGAACTGATAATACCAAATACTAGCTAGAATGAGAGGGAAATATAACTATTTTATATTATGTTGTAATATAAGCTCCTATTATATTACCTTTTTTATATAATTATGCCACAATAGCAGATGGTAAGATAAAATAAATGGTACAGTTACTGTAAAACAGTTTAAAAAGATTTTTCATGAAATTTGCTTAAAGATTTATTTATTTATGGGACTGAGCTGTGGCATTCAGCGTGAAGTGTTTCTAACATGGCATTATGCTAAGCAGAAGTCACTAGCAGGACAGGGTACCTACTGTGTGACTGTATTCATGGGACATTCTGGAAAAAAGCAAGCTTTTAGGGATGAACGGAAGAAGAGTGACGCACAGGACTGAAACTAGAGGAGATGAGACTATAGAGGGGCACCAAAGAATTGGGCATGACAGGGCTGCTCAATATCCTGATTGTGGTTGTGATTATATGAACATGTGCTTTTAAACACAGTTAAACTGTGATGGAGTGCGGCTGGGTGACAGCATCCTAGCACAGTAGGCAGATGTGACTTTATTTTGGTTCCTTGACTAAGTTTCGAGCATAGCAAACTTTAGGCATCTACTTCTGTAAATACACTTGCCAGCTGATTGGCTTAAGCTTTGGTCTGAGCCAAAGTTGATTGGATGATCTGCAATGCACCACACCTAAATTGATTGGATTATCTATGTTGCATAGCAAGTACAATGCAGTCCTTGAATTCGATGGATTTTTTTTGGGGGGAGGGGTGGAAACCCTGGCTGTTGTACATCAGTGGGAGCTTACAAACCCCTGACTTCAGTCTTTGGTGTGGTGGTTCTTGGAATGTTGCTTGGTGTGTGGAAGTTGATATTGTCAAGCTTGGTTAACAAAGACTCCTCCTTACATCCTACGCTTGTGTCTAGCATGATCTGTCACTCTCTGCAACAAAACATATACACCATGTACATGTATGTACATCATTATATGTTAACACAACATTTTTTAGTGGTTGGGCATTTGATGAAATGGTTGAGTTGCCACTTAAGACAGCTACAATTCATATCAGAATGCTTGGATCAGGCAGTTTTTCTGCTTCTAATCCTGCTTCCTGCTAACACACACCAGAGGAGCCAGCAGTTGACGGGTCCATCATATGGGTCCTTGACACTTCCATTGAAGACTCACATGGAGTTCTAGGAATCTAGCTTCCACCTTGCCCAGTGCTAGCTGCAGTGGGAAGCTGATTCTCCAACAGAATCTGCAAATGAAAAGTTTCATCTGCATGTGTGGGTATGTGGGTGTGTGTTCGCCATACAACTAACGAAGAACATTCAAAAGCTAAAAATTATTTTTAAAAGTATCTTTCAGGGGCCAGTGTTGTGATGCAGTAGGTTAAACTGCCACTGATAATGCTAGCACCTTCTATCAGTGCCAGTTCAAGTATCAGCTGTTCCACTTTTAATCCAGCTCATACTTATGTGCCTAGGAAAACAACAGGAAATGGCTAAGTGCATGACCAGAATCCTCTTTTGTAGCCATTTGGCCAGTGAACCAGCAAGTTGAAGAGCTCTTTTTTTTTTTTTTTGTCTTTCCCTTTCTCTGTAACTCCTTCAAATAAATGTTTTTAAAACTATCTTCCAGAATTAACAGTAAAACTTGGCAAGGACATTCATTACAACATACAACCATGATCTGAAAATACAAAATTACAAAAAGGGACATAGCTAAATAAATGATACATTCATACAAAAAAGCATTTACTTTGGCACAGAATGATATTCTTGACATATGGAATAAAGTAAACAAGACACAGAACTGTATAGGTGAGTATAAACTCACTTGGACCAAAAAATAAAAGCCTAGAAGACACACATCAACCTCGTCATAGTGGTATCCTAACATAACATAATTGCCATGTGCAGGGACCAGGTATGGGGGTGGGCTGGGGGAAGAACACAGAAGATGTTTGCTTGCTACTTTACATACTTACTGCTGCACTCATAATTTTTCCCGTTTCAAAAATGTCTGTCCATTCTTATTTGAAGGATTAAATTGCAAACAAAAGAGAGAGAGAGAGATGGTCTTCCATCTACTGGTTCACTGCCCATATGGCTGCAAGTGCCAGGACTGCATGGTCTGAAGCTGGAAGCCAGGAGCCTCTTTCAGGTTTCCCATGTGATTGCAGGGTCCCAAGGACATGAGCTATGTTCCACTGCCTTCTCAGATCATACGCAGAGAGCTGAATCGAAGTAGAACAGCCAGGACACAAACCAGAGCCCATATGGGATGCTGGCACCACAAGGCAGAGGATTAGCCTGTGTGCCACTGCACCAACCTTTTCATTCATAGTTTTTAAATGAAAAGGTTTTTTTTTTTTCAGAAGGGCACACACAATCAATTCAGTGGCAGCATTCTTGTTAGTTATCAGCATGTGCTCCTCCTTCCTGTTGTTCATCTTCAACTCCCAAGGGCATATTCAACAGACTGTATCTATTTGTAGTATATATGAGTTGAACTGGCAGAATTTCAACAATATTTGACAGTAATCCAGTGAGTATTTTGTGAATTACTAACTGCATGGCACAAATACTCCTGGGACAAGGAGATAGTTAAAATCTTTGGTCTTGAAGTTCTGTCTGATTTTGTCAAATCACTGATCTTTAAAAAATAAAGGTCCATTTTTATTAGCATGGCATAATGTCAAATCGATGAGATGTATTTGTAAGTAGTTATACCCTGTCAGACCTGGAGGAAAGTGGTGTTGTTTTAAGTCTAGGGTACCTCAGACAGAACTGCTAACGGCTTCATATCCTGCCCCATACCTACTCGCCTCACACTTCAAACACCATGGACAGGAAACAGGCACATCATGAGCTGGGGAAGATTCCCTGTGTTTCCTTCAAAAGTCCTTTGATTCTTGCTCCCTTTTCTTACCAAACTGACCTTAAAAACTCCTGCTCATTGAAGTGATTCTGGGAAAGCAGTTTCCCAACCAGCATGGCGGAGTGACGACAGTCTTGGAGAGATGGGGTGGGGAAGTCGCAGACATGAGCAGCTGGGAGACTGGCAACAGGCCCCAGGCATCTCTTGACTGGAGAATCCTCCCTCCCACTTTCCTCACAGTCTCTAGAAGTTATTCTGTGCATGTTTAATATGCTATTGCTGGCCACAGTCCTGTTGAACGTTTTATGGTTTTAAAACAAAATAAAGCTGACACCTGCCTCCTATCTCCACGCATCAGCCTTGAAATGGTGGTCCTAACATCTTACTGTTAACACATGAGCATTGAAGATGGCTTTTATGTAAAAGTGCCTGCTAGGAAAAGCTCAGCAACTTTTCTCCTGGTATTTGGAAACAACAACAATCTGTTTATTTAACCTTGATTCTTGTTCCAAATGTCTTCTTCCTAGTTATGTTGAAGCTGACAGTGAGAACGCACTATAAATCTTTGACTAAGAGATTCACCTTCCCATTCTTTATACTGTACTTTGCTTGTCCCTGTTCTGCAACAGGACAGCAGCTCTGTATTTGGGATCATTAACCCCTTTGGCTCCCCAGAGGGGTAATATTAACTCAGTGGAGGAAGAAGAATTCTCCTGGTTCCTATCCTAACCCTCCCAGTCTAGTTTAGGGGTTCCTTTACTACAATTCTGGAATCTATTATCCTTTGGGTCTTATATGAATTATTTCTGTAACTGGAAACCACATATTTGGGAAGCAACTTGTCTGGTTGTATTACCTGTATACTTTCAAAATGCAGATACATCTGCCAAATGAAATTCCAACTGAAATTTATATCAATTTCCCCCCAAATGTCACACAAAAAATATTTTGGGGACACATGACTTCAGCAGAAGAGACTCTGAGAGACTCTGGGTATGACCATATACAGTGGCACCCTCTTGAGCCATTACCAGGCCCCACACTTAGTCCAATGGCAGCAACCAAGAGATTTTCTTTAGGTACCATCCCTGGAATCCTTCCATGAGCTGTACTCCCTGTTTGCACTGCCCTCCTCCAACACTTCTCTCTCCACACTCAGCTAGTTAACTTCTGCATGCCCTCCAACACTTGGCTCATACTCTCCCCCATCCAGGAGGCATGCAAGATGCCTCTGGACAGAAGCTGTGTCGTGTTTTCTAGACAAACTTGGCACCTTTATGGCCGGTGTGAAGGGCCATGATTATGCATACAGCAGCTGCTACGTATTCTGCGACAAAAATGGCTCAGCAGAACAACTCCTCTTTGATCTTCCTGTGTAGATCATGTTGGGACCAGTTCAGTGGTGCAGGCATGCCATATGAATCTGTTTCGAATCCCAGCTAATTCACTTCTGATCCAGTTTCCTGCTAATATGCTTCGAAATGCAGTGAAGGATGACACAAGTGTTAAGGCCCTGTCATCCATATGGGAGGACTGGAAGATGCTCTTAGCTTTAGTCTAGCCCTGGCTCCTGCTTTTGCAACCATTTGGTGAGTAAACCACTGGATGCAAGATTTCTCTCTCTCTTTCTGTGTGTCTGTGTGTGTGTGTGTGTGTGTGTGTGTGTGTGTGTGTGTGTGTGTGTGTGACTCCTTTTCCTTGTGTAATTTTGCCTTACAAACAAATAAATAAATTTAAAAAAAAAACCCTAAGTAGGACAGGCACAACCCACCTACATGGTCTGGCTGCAAGGAGATAGCATATCTGTGTGGTCGCAGACAATCCAAGAAATATTAAAATCAGAGAGATGATTTCATTAAAACCTCAAGTGCCATGTTCTTGCCATGGAATCAACCCATTCTGAAGTCATTTTGTACAAAAATTTAAGCATCAAGGTGTCAATTTCAGTTGCAAAAACCCACCTATTCCTCAATTCTTTCCTTTCTTTTGATGAAGTCCATCTTTCTCCTTCTACTCACCATCCTTTACCATCCAACTGTGAGTCCACAGAGGTTCCTGCTGTCCTATAAGACTCAACTCATAGGTCACATTAGACAGACAGATATGTGAGAGTAGAAGGGGAGTGTAGCAGGGCATTTATTCTCCCAACTCAATCCCTTATGAGCCATAGTAGAAGCCATTGCTATTGTGGATAGCTCCTTCGTGCTACAGGCCATCTCTAGGTTCAGTAATTGCTCCTTCTCCTTGCACCCTAGATCCACACTCATGTTTAGCAGCACTTATAAACAGATAAAATTATGATTCCTGTAGATTAGCAAGGAGGTAGAGCCTCCCTTTGTACCTATCCCTCCAACCTTGAAGTTGTCCTTCGGGCACCACCCTAGAGTGGTTATTTTCTTAAGGAACACAATTTATAAATCACTACTATCAAGTGTTTGCTAGCTCTGTGTTTCAACAGCAACGTTTCCATGATACATTAATATTTAGTATTAATATAAAAGCTATAATATAAGTCTCTACCACAGTTCAGATAGTTAAAATGCATCACTTGTGTTCAATTCACACAATCACCACCTGAGTTAGACCTTCTATGTCCATACCACAGCTGAGGAAACTGACTTAGTCAAAATAAGCAATAGTGATGACTAAATCAGATCTGAAATGACAAAAAAAAAAAACCATCTGGAACAGTGCTAGAATTCGCAACCCTTTCTTTTCCCTGGTGGAATTTCTGGCACAATTGGTCCTCCACGTGCACCAGTTAACTGCATATCCATTTGGTCATCCTCATAGAAACATGTGCCCTCTATGAACTATGTGAAGACTAGGAACCTAAAATAGCAGGTTTCTCTTGGATCTCATTTCCCATTAACCCTTCCTGCCAAAACCCAGCAAGAGGCTATAGCCTTGGCCCAGAGACTATAGCCTGACCAGTGCTACTGAAGACCCCATTTCCGTTTATACAATGATCTCACCAGCTCCCAGAACTCAGTTGTCACCTGTTCCAAACGCAGATCTCTCTCTTTAATCCCTTCCCAGCTTCTAACAGATGTTATGAAAAGGTGAGCTGGATACTTAGAGGCTCTTCAAATCAAGTAGATTCAGAATGGCTCCTCTTAACCTTCCATTTCTTCCTCCTCTGTCCCTTAAAACTGTCCCTTTTCTAACACAAGTGCTTGAGAATTGAAGTTGTATCATGCTCCCATGTTCTGGCCATCCTCATGCTGTCTTCTCTCTCATATCCAATACCTGTTACCATCCTCAGCCATTCACTTGAGCTGCCACAAAATGTTAGTGCTATTGTGAGTGTCTCTTTCCTAGCCATTGCTGACATTGTTTCTTCTGCCAAGGATGCCTTTGACTTCATATATTGTATCTATGAAGACCACTCTCTCCCAGTATGCAGCTCAATTCTCAGCGGTAAAAGGAACTTGTGCTTGATTACTTTGTGCAACTTCTAAATAAATTTCAAATAAACATTTCTTCTTGCAGCTGATACTTCAAATAAACATTTCTTCTTGTAGCTTAGTGGGTAAAGCCACTTCCTGCTTTGTCAGCATCCTCTTTATGTGTCTGTTCAAGATCTGGTTGCTCCACTTCCATCCTTACTCCATGCTAATGTTGCTGGGAAAGCAGTGAAAAGTGTCCTAAGTCCTTGGACTCCCTTACCCATATATAGCAGACCTGGCAGAAGCTCCAAGCTCTTGGCTTCACCCTGCTCCTGATGAACACAGATGTAAAAATCCTCAGCAAAATACTAGCCAACAAAATACAACAATAAACTAGGCAGATCATTCACCAAAAACAGGTGGGATTTGTCCCTGGCATGTAAAGGTGGTTCAACACACACAAATCAGTGTGATATACCACATCAAATTAAAAAATAAAAACTGTATGATTATCTCAAAAGATACAGAGAAAGCATTTGATAAACTACAATATCACTTCATGCTAAAAAGAAAAAAAACCTAAGCAAGGTAGACAAAAAAGAAGATACTGCCTTCTACAACACAATCAAAGCAATATACAAAACAACAATAGCAGTAACAACCGCCAATGTTAGCAAAATACTGGATGGGGAAAGGCTGGTAGCTTTTCACTAAGATCTAGAACCAGACAAGGATGTTCACCTTCACCTCTGCTATTCAACATAGTACTGGAAGTCCTAGCCAGAGCTATTAGGCAGGAAAAAGAAATTAAAGGAACTAAAATTGGAAACAATGAATCCAAATTATCCCCATTCACAGATGACATGCTTCTACACATAGGAGAACCAAAAGACTCAACAAAGATAATATTGAAACTCAAAGGAGAGATTGGTAAGGGAGCAGAGTACAAAATAAGTGAACACAAATCGATGACATTAACATACACAAACAACTTCACAGCTGGGAAAGCACTTGAAGTACAGTTCCCTCCAAAATAGGAAAGGACCTTAAATAGATTGTAATAAAGCTAACTAAAGATATGGAAGATCTCTACAATGAAAAGTACAAAACATTAAAGAAATAAGACATTAAAAGATGGAGAAATTTACCATGCTTATGGATCAGTAAAATCAACATCATTAAAATGTCCATATTCCTGAAAGCAATACACACATTCAATGTAATCCAAATCAAAATCCCAACAACATTCTTCTCATAAGTAAAAAAGATGCAAAAATTTTATCTGGAAACACAAGAGACCATGAATAGTCAAAATTATCTTAAATAATAAAAACAAAACTGGAGAAATCACAATACTAGATTTTTAGTTGATCTATAGGACAGTAGCAGTTGAAACAGTCTGATACTGGTGCAAAAACAAAGAAAGCAACCAATGGAAAAGCATAGAAACTTCAGAAGTAATCCCACACATGTACAGCCAACTAATCTGACAATAGAACTGAAAATAACCCGGGGCAAAGGTTGGCGTCATCAACAAATGCTGCTCAGATAATAGAGTATCAACTTACAGAATTAAGAAACAAGACCCCCAGTTGGTACCTTACACAAAAATCAGCTATAAATGGACCAAAGTCCTAAATATTCACCCAGAAACCATGCAATTACTACAGGAAAATATAGGAAATGCTTTGTAAGACATAGGTGTAGACAAAGACTTCTTGGAAAAGAACACCACAAGCACAGGCAATTGAAGCCAAAATAAATGAATGGGACTACATCGAACCAAGAAGTGTCTGTACAGCCAAGGCAATGATCAAAACGTGAAGAAGTAACCAACAGAATGGAAGAAAATCTTTGCACACTACACACCAGGGGCCTAATACCCAAGATCTACAAAGAACTTCAGAAATTCAACAACTGCAAAGCAAACAATACTATTAAGAAATGGGCAAAGGAAATGAGAAGACATTTTCCAAAAGAACAAATTCAAATGGCTAATAGACATATGAAAAGATGCTCAGGCTTCCTAGATACTAGGGAAATACAAATAAAAATTTATTTAATAGGAGTTAGATTCCACCTAACTCCTATTAAAATGGTCTACATTTAAAAATCTACCAACAGCACCTGCTGGCATGGATGTGGAGCAAAAGGAACCCTACTCTACTGCTGGTGAGAATGTCAGCTAGTACAGCCACTATGGAAGTCAGTATGGAGAATACTGAGAAAATTAAAAATTGACATACTGTGTGACCAAGCAATCCCACTCCTGGGAATATATCCAAAGGAAGTGAATTCTGCCCAGGAGAAAGTGACCTGTAATCTTGTATTTACAGCAGCACAATCTACAACAGCAAAGCCATGGTAACAACTCAGATGCTTGTCAAAAGATGAATGGATAAAGAAACTGGTGTGTCTACTCCATGAAGTACTACACAGTCATAAAAAAAGACTGAAATTCTTCCATTTACAACAAAGGGATCCCAATTGCACTAAATATATCCACTAAATATAAAGTAGCAGGATACAAAATAAATGAATATAGATTGAAGGCCTTAGTATACACAAACAACTCCATGGCTAAGAAAAAACTTGTAAAAACAGTCCCCTTCAGAATAATGGAAAAAAAACTTAAATATGCTTAGTGAAATAAACCAGTCCCAAAAGGATAAATATCATATATTCTCTCTGACATGACAGCCTTTTTGAAAAGCAAAAAATAAATTGATATACAGGTAATCAAGTTTTTACATATATATTTTTTAGATGAACTGCTAAACTGAGATTAGCATACTGGAAGCAAATATCCTTTACAGTATATGTCTCTATTCCCAAATTAAAGGACTCAATGAAACATTTGAATATACCTTTACAGTAGAACACTAGATTATCTACCTTTGCCTATATCTACCATGCCATAACACACTTAAATAGCAGAAAGTTAAAGTTCTGTTAAAGAAAGGACTATACAACTGTGATCAATTGGGGAGAAATGGTGAGCGGGGAAAATGGGGAGTGGAGACATAACCCCTCTGCCTACAGAACTGTCACGGAAAGTGTATCTGTTCTCGTCTCTGTTCTTGTAACTGTCAAATGAAAAGAAGCTTTTTTTTAATTGCTACAAGTCTAACTGCTTTCATAGAGGAAGTTATTGCTTTAAATATTTATTAATGAATAGAAATAAGCCACAAACTCTGCTCAGGAAACCACTTTAAAAGAACTAAGACACTAAAGAGAAAGAAAGCAAATCTAAATAAAAAGAAAAAGAAATTCCAAGAGAATGCCTTTGGTGTGGGTAGAATTAACCATAGAAGTTTCTGAACTCTGACTTGAATTACAATTGAGAATAAAACAAAAAAAAATATCTTTTGTTAGAAGATATTTCAAGAAAATCTTACAGCTAACACCTCACAAATACAAAATGTATGTATCCTGGAACAATGAGGCCAACACCATCTCAGAACCATCAGTTGCAACCTCAGCACATTCCTCCCCCATCACTGTACCTGGGAGCTCATGAGGGAACCATCTGTGTCTCCTGGCACCGATGTAACCCGGCAGCAAGGAGCAGCACATCTTCCCCTAGGCTGTATGGTCCCACACAGGATAGACGGGTGTTTTCACTGCCCCTCCCTCTCTCTTATAACCTCACCCGGAGACCGGCATGGGTCTACAATCCCCACATGTACATTACAAACATTTAAAAATACATTTTAAATTTTATTGAAAATATGTTTGGGTATAATAACTTCATCAGGAAACAAACCCCTTAACATTAAAACTCAAGTCTAAATTATTTCAACAAAGGTTCACAGGAGCAGTTGGTTTTGCAAAAATGTTTATGTGAAATACAAATATTCTTTAAAATATATAAATTTACCAATACTTTTAAGCCAGTCTTTAATGATCCTGTTAGTTAACCTAAAATCTTTCCGTGAAAAAAAAAAAATGTACTCCTCATTAAGCTAAGAAGCTTCTGCGCAGCAAAGGAAACAACAAAGTTAAAAAGCACCCAACAGAATGGGAGATCTTTGCATATATACAGGATACAGGGCTAATTTACAGAATATACAAAGAACTCCAGAACAACCATAACAAAACAAACCAGTCAAGAAATGGGTAAGGGAAATAGCCAGACATTTTTCAAAGGAAAAAATCCAGATGGCTAATAGACACATTAAAAAATGCTCAAGCTCCCTGACAATAAGGGAAATTCAAATAAAGACAACACTGAGGTTCCACTTAACTCCAGTAAGAATGGCCCACATACAGAAAATTACCAACAACACCTGCTGGCAAGGTTGTGGTGAAAAAGAAACCCTACTCCACTGCTGGTGGGATTGCAGGCTGGTGCAATCACTGTGGAAGAAGACAAAAATTTAAAATATAATATATGCTCATTTATGGCTTAAAAGCCTAACATGAAATGCAAATGATCTATATGATAATATCTAGGAAATTTTACCAAAAGATAGAGACAGCTTAAAGATATTAGGAAATGGTTTGAGCTAAGAGGTACAATTATTGGCAAGATAAGAAGCTCCTCCTAAAATAGTTCATGACTTAGACATAATTCTAATTAGAGTTCCAATGGATAGCCCAATTAGGCCCTTCTCCTGTGTAGTGTGCAAAGATCTTCTCCCATTCTGTTGGTTGCTTTTTTACTTCGTTGATTGTTTCCTTTGCTGTGCAGAATGAGGAGTGATTTTTTTTTCCTTGGCTTGATGAGTAATTTTTTTTCAAAGAAAATTTTTGAGTTAAGTAACAGGATCATGAAAAAGACTTAAAGGGAGAGAGGCAAAGAAAACAGCAAGACCAAGGAATGCTACAAGTGAGTGAGGACTTTCACAAGTGAGTCTAATATTTCAGGCCAAGTTTATAATTCCCCAACATCAACCACATATCACCTGCCCCCATCTCTCTGTCTTGAGGATTGTGTCAGTGTGTCCAACTGTACCTGTGGGTCTGTATGTGGATAGGATGTTGCTCTCTGTATCTGTAGATGAGGTAAAAGACTGAGCTGCACTGTTAGCAGACACGGACAGGCAGCGGTGAGCAAGCGAAGGTATGAATTTAACAAAATCAAAACTAAAGCCAGAGTTCGGTGGAACCAAGTGCCCCGAGAACTCACAGGGGCAATCTTGTGAAGGTCATGTAAATTCCACAGAGAGGGATATAAAATCCCATATCATCCAGAAAATGTTAACACTAGCTATCTCTAAATTATGGTATTGTATACAGAGACTAAAGATAAGCATCTAAAATGTGAGTTGTTTGGAAGACAAGCCAGGCCTGCCCTGCACTCTAAATCCTGGAATTACAATAATACTGTCAGCACAGTGATGTTCCTGCACCAGGCTATGCCTCACGTCAGAGCAGATCACATAGCAGAAGACCAAGATGATACACTTTGCCCAGAACTGGAACAACACAGTATGTTGTGACAGGCTCAAAGATCAGCCTACCATGGGTTTGAGTTCTCCTTTTGCCACTTAATACTCATCTAAGACCATCACCAAGCTACTTAGCCCTCTGGGCCTAAGGTTGGCAATTCATAAAATGGAGGTGAGATTTTACATCCAGGCACTTCTCTGAACATTATAACTGCATAAACATTCACAAACAAGCTTCTCAAACTTTATGAATACTACACTAAGAGTATGTGAAAGGATGGAATTTAGCTTGGTGGTAAAGATGCCTGTGTCCCATTTCAAAGTATCTGGATTCAAGACCCTACTGCAGCTTGTGACTTTAGTTCTTGTTAATGTAGCATCTGCAACGGACTAAGTTATGACTTAAGGAATTGGTTTCCTGCCTTTCACAAAGGAGATCTAGACTGAGTTTCCAGTTTCTAACTGGCCTCAGCCCCAGCTCAGCCCAGTGCAATCGAGCCCAGCGCAACCGAGCCCAGCCCAGTCCAACACAGCACAGCCTAGCACATCCCAGAGCAGTCCAGCGCAGCCCAGCACAGCGCAGCACAGTTCTGGCTCTTATGGGCATTTAGAGAGTAAATCACTGGGTAGGAGTGCTCACACTGTCTCCCTCCCTCCCCCTTTCTCACTCTCACTCGTCCAACCCTCACCTTCATTCTCACCCTGTATGCTCAAACTATTTTAGTTGTCAATGTCTGACACGTAGTGGAATACTCCATGAATTATTATAAGTATGATGATAAAAGTGATAACTGTGTAATTCCCTGAAGTTGTGAGATCCCTAAACAGAAAACGGAATCTGCTTAGTTGCAAAACTGTCCTAAGTAAGCCATCATAAGGCAGCCTGGTACCTGCACAGCCAAAGAAGCAACACACACATTGGTAAGGATCAAAAGATCAGAGGGAATTTGGTGTGAAAAAAATAATTGTAATCCATGCACAGTGTTTTCATGACACACATTTTCCATGAATTTCATTAAGTACCTTCAAAGGCTTCTGAAAACTCAGAACCATGTTCTAAGGCATGGAATTCTGAGGCTCAGGGCCAAAGCTTCCAGTTCCTTTGCTAGCTCTTCCGATGAATTTGACTTCTAGTGGGAGATTCTGAAAACAAGCTTTCATTTTTGGCCTATTTGGTGATGAAGACTCCATTTAAGGATGACATGCATTTTTAGTCTTGGGATACAAATGGAAAATAATATTTGCCATGTACTCCAGGAACCGAAATCTAAAATCTCAGAATACAGAATGCTAAAATACAACTAATCTGGGCCTGGCACAGTGGCCTGGTGGCTGAAGTCCTTGCCTTGAATGTACCAGGATCCCATATGGGCACCGGTTCTAACCTCAGCAGCTCCACTTCCCATCCAGCTCCCTGCTTGTGGCCTGGGAAAGCAGTAGAAGATGGCCAAAGGCCTTGGGACCCTGCACCCATGTGGGAGACCTGGAAGAGCTTCCTGGCTTCTGAGTACAGATCAGCACAGCACCAGCCGTTGTGGTCACTCACTTGGGGAGTGAATCATCGGAGGGAAGATCTTCCTCTCTGTCTCTCCTCTCTCTCTCTAGATAGATAGATTCTACATATAGATATACATAAATATAGAATCTGATTTTGCAATAAGAAAATAAATAATGAATCTTTTTAAAAAATTACAACTAATGTGCCAGAGCTGTAGATTTCAAACACAATTTTGGATACTCTTAACTTACACTTCAAAAATCAGTTAAGGGCCCGGCGCGGTGGCGCAGTGGTTAAGGTCGTCACCTTGCACGCCCAGGATCCCATATAGGCGCCGGTTCTATCCCGGCAGCCCCACTTCCCTTTCAGCTCCCTGCCTGTGGCCCGGGAAAAGCAGTCGAGGACGGCCCAAAGCTTTGGGACGCTGCACCCGTGCGGGAGACCCGGAAAAGCTTTGGGAACCTGCACCTGCGTGGGAGACCCAGAAGAGGCTCCTAGCTTCTGACCGGCATAGTATCGGCCGTTGCGCTCACTTGGGGAGTGAATCATCGGACGGAAGATCTTCCTCTCTGTCTCTCCTCTCTGTATATCCGCCTTTCCAATAAAAAATAATAATAATAATAATAATAATAATAATAATAAATCTTTTAAAAAAAATTTTAAAAATCAGATAAAACCTAGGTTAAAATTTTAACATGATTTTTTTACTGTGATAAGAACATTTAATGAGATTTGTCTTAACAGATTTAAGTGTGTAATACAGCAATTATCTATACAATATTGTATGTCATATCTCAAGAACTTTCTAATCTTATAGCAAATTCTATTCATATTAAGAATTCACATTTTTCCCACTCTCACAAGCCTCATGTGACCAACATTTTATTTTCTGCTTTGATTTTTATTTTAGAATATTTCCTTTAAATGGAATCATGCAGTTGCTTGTCTTTTTGTAATGAGTTATTTTACTTCACATGTCTTAAAGATTCATTTGTTGCATATAAACAAGGTTTTCATATTTTTAAGGCCGAATAATACTCCTTTGCATATGTCTACACAGGCATGGTCTTCATACCTCAAATACCACGGATAGTACCACAGTGAACACACAAGTGATGTTTTCTCCTCAAGGTCTCAATTTCAACTCTTAGATGATTAAATAAAGTGGGAGTACTGGGTCCTATGATGATTCTATTGTTAGTTATTGTTAAGGAATCTTCATATTTTTTCTACAGTGGCTATACATCTTAGAATTATTGCCAACAGCTTGCAAAATCCTAGTTTTTCGATATCTTCATCAATACCTAGTCATATTTTGTGGATTTTTAAGAACACTATCTTGGACCCACCATGATGGCTCAACTGGTTAATCCTCCACCTCACAAAGTGCTAGGATCTCATATGGGCACCAGTTTGTGTCCCAGCTGCTCCACTTTCCATTCAGCTCCCTGCTTGCAGTCTGGGAAAGAAATGGAAGATGCCCCACAGCCTTGGGATCCTGCACTCACATGGGAGAAGTGGAGGGAGCTTCTAGCTTCAGATCAGCTCAACTCTGTCCTTTGAGCCATTTGGGGAGTGAACCAGCAGATTAAAGATCTTTTTGTCTGTCTCTCCTTCTCTCTATATATCTGCCTTTCCAATAAAAACAAATCTTTAAAAAAAAAAACCTACTGGCTCTCTAGCTCACAATCTCATTATAGTTTTGCTTTGCAATTTTCTGATAATTAGTGATGTTGAGCATCTTGTCCTGCAGCTACTCATTGGCTATTCACATGTCTTCTCTGGAGAACTAGCTAAGTTTTTAGCCCATTTTAATTGGGTTACAGGTTGAGCATCCCTCACTGAAAACATGAAATTTATATAATAAAGGAAACTTATGAGTTTCAAAGCAGTAAGGATGTATTTGAGACTTAAGCAAAGAGAGGGAGAGATAAAGAGAAAGAGACATTCTCCTTCTAGTTCACTTCCCAGATAGATGGCAGGGGCCCAAACCTGCCATTTTCCTAGGCAATGACCAGAGAACTGGATTGGAAGTGGAGCAACTAGGACACTAAGCAGTGTCCGTAGGGGATGCCAGCATCACAGGTAGGGACCTTATCAGCTCTGTCGCAGTACTGGCCCCAGAAACCCCAAACCTTCCTGTCACTGATATGACACTAAGAAAAATTTTAATTGTAGAGCATTCCATATTTCAGATATTACTCAACCTATATTTATTTGATGTTGTTTTTGAGTTGTAGGAATTGTTTGTGTTTTGTAAATGAACCTTTATCCGATACATGGTTTGCTGCATATGTTTTGGGTTTCATAAATTACCTTTTTATATGGTTAGTTTACTGATGTAGCATCATATATTTTTGTACTTGTTTATGATTTTGGCATTATAGCCATGAAATCATTTCTAGAACCAATGGCAGGATGCATTCTCCCTACGTTTTCTTTTGAGAGTTTTTACAGTTCTGGGTCTTGTCAGTGTCTTACCAAGTCTTCATTTCTGTAGGATCAGCTCTAACATCTCCTTGTGTTAAACAGATTTTACTTCTTAGCTTGTAGAAAGCAGAAGAGGTTCAAAGAAAGCCAACATTCTGCTCTATTATGATTAAAATGAAAAACTTGGCTGCTGACATCTATCTGGCAAATTTCAACATTTTAATGTTTGCACGAGTAACATGCAAATGTCAACGTAGAAGAAAAAAACTGCATTCAACAGAATCCCCAAGCTCCTATAAACTTCAGCATGCCAGCATATAAAATCAGGGTAAATGAGATCATGCTAATGCTCTAATCCAAGTATATGTAATATTAATATCAATACAATAACATTTCAAACACAAAATCCTTTGCTATCAAACACACTTCCTTATTACACTGTCAAAAACCAATGCTATAAAGTTCATGACTTGAATTGCCTCCTCTCTACCAGAATACCCACTCAACATCTTCAATGAAAACTTACAGGCTTGATTATCTGGTCTCCGGTCTATAGCAAATGGAAGGCACAAACCAGCTGTCAGACTAGTTTCAAGCTTGCACTGCTGAGTACTGCTGACTTAGCCAATTCCTCACACAGGAGGCCCAGCTATGAACTCTCTTGGCCAGAGCAAATCTTACAATTTACATCAGTGGTTTCCCACTGTGTTTTTGTTTAAGCAGATATCATTTTACCAAATCAAATATCGTGTATAATATTTTAACTAAATAAAACATAACTACTCCGGTTGAAGTCAGGGTGAAGTAGGGGTGTAGAGCCCAGAGCCTCGCAGGCCGTGATCTCATTCCCAGCAACTGCGGCAGTTCCAAAGTCATCTCCATAAAACAAGTGTGAAAGCTACTGGCCTACAGTCTAACAAGACTTACACAAAGATGAGGCATGTGCTTTTAAATAAATCAATCTTTTTTCTTTTTTTTTTTTATTTGAAAGTCTGAGTTACTGAGAGACAGACACAGAGTGAGAGATCATCCATCCACTGGTTAATTGTCCAAGGGGCTGCGATGGCTGGGATTGGGCCAGGACAGAGCAGGGAACTTCATCTGCACCTCCCACATGGGTAGTAGGGGCCAAGTATTTGGACCAGCTTCTGCTGCTTTTCCCAGGGCACTGGATTAGAGTTGGCATCCATAAAGGATACTGGCATTACAGGCAGCGGCTTGGTCTGCTCTGCCTCAGGGCCAGCTCCTGAAGCATGCCCAGAATATAATCACTAAGGGGCAACAAAACACGGAGGACATTGGTTTTCAGGGTTGAATGTCCATCAGCCATTATCATGACGAAGGGGGTCTTGGGGGCAGGTTACAGAGGATTGCTATGGGCCATAGTCTTCACCTCACTCTAACTCAGTTCACAGTGACCTCTAGGGCTCATAAGGAATACAGTGAAGCTAAGAACAAAAGTACATAACATTTGGAAGGATGCCCTTTCGATGCCAGAGATTCTTGGATGTTCACAACTACGTTGCAAATCTAAAAACAAGGCCTGATTATTAGTTTAAAAAGAAGGGGACCTCTACAAAAAATGTGTATATAGCATTTTAATCCCATTTCTGATATTTCCCCCTCACATTTCCTCCACCCCTCAACTCTATCAGGGGTAAGTCAGTGCTGAGAGAAGATCTTGGAACAGCAGGAAAATAATTGCTTCAGGCATTCCTCAACAATAATGTGGCAGCACCAAGGATTTTGGATTACCTCTGAGAGCTCCCCCGCCACGTGTCTTCCAGGTTACAGTCCACAATCCTGCAACTGACAACTCTGCTTTTCTCTTTCTCAAATGTGTGTATGTTAAAAGGTAACAAATAGTCATTTACATTGAACCTGCCTCCCTCTTCCTTCCTCTTCTGAGACATTTTCTTATATTACTAAGAAACATAGCTCATTAACTGCTATTTTTAAGATTTATTTTATATTTATTTGAATAATAAATTTACTAAAATAAAGTGGGATAGACAAACAAAGATCTCCCATCTGCAGTTCACACCCCAGAATAGCTGAAACAGCCAGAGATGAGCTAATCCTAAACCAGAAGGCAGGAACCAGGAGCTTCCTCTAGGTCCCACACATGGGTACAGGGTTCTAAATACTTGAGCCACCCTCCACTGTTTTTCCAGGCCATTAGCAGAGAACTGAATTAAAAATGGAACAGCCTGGAAACAAACAGGTGCCCATATGGGATGCAGGCACCTGATAGTGGAGGATTAGCCTGCTGAGTCACCGTACCAGCCCTGACTGAATTTTTTGTTTTTCTCTATATCAATTTTTCTAGCTCAGTTACTTTTTTACAGAGCATTTACAAAAATGCACATTTTAGGGGGCTGTTGTGGCACAGCAAGTTAAGCTGCCATTTACAATGTCAGCAGCCCCTGCCAGTGTGCTGGATCAAGTTTCATCTGCACTGCTTCCAATGGAAGATAACTGCTAAGCATTCTGGAAAGCAGTGGGAGATGGTAGCAGGAAACCAAGTACTCAGGCCAAGTAAGAGTTCCTGGCTCCTGGCTTCAGCCGGGCCCAGATGTGGCTGCTGTAAGCTATGCAGGTAGAAAACCAGTGGACGGACAATCCTTTGGGTGTCTCTCTCCCTTATAAATAAGCAAATAATTTTTAACCCATTCTAAGCATGCTAAAGCACATAAATGTTATAGTTTGAAACAACTAGGCAGGATTCCCATTTTAATAGTTTTGATTCTATTCTCTTTTCATAGATTTTATTTCCAAACTTTGAAAATCAACTAAATTCTGGGCCTGACACAATGGCCTAGTAGCTAATTCTTCACTGTACAAGCACCAGGATCCCAATCGGGTGCTGATTCATGTCCTGGCTATTCCACTTCCCATCCAGCTGCATACTTGGGACCTGGGAGAACAGGAGAGCATGGCCCAAAGTTTTGGGATCCTGCACTAACATCAGATGGGCTCAGCTACGGCCACTGCAGCCACTTGAGGAGTGAACCAGTGGATGAAAGATTCTTCTGTTTCTCCTTCTCTCTGTAAATCTGCCTTTCTACTAAAAATCAATCTTTTAAAAAATCAACTAACTTCTATGAAATATTTCCTATATTTTCATCTTATTTCAATTAGCCATCTGAATATCCCAATAAAAGTATTCAAATAAGAAATTATCTGTTTCCTATAACACTGCATTAATTAGTATCCTGATAGTCATAAACATTTTTATATACTCAAAACAGATAATAATCCACTGACACTTAGATTTTGTATTCTTTTTAACCTGGTGTCATCAGTTTTATAATGAAAATAAATATTAAAGAATACCTCTAAATGAATAATTATAGAATCATCGTTTTAAAACATTCAGAATTAAGTATATACGGATCCCTATTTTGAAATCCCTCTTTAAACACTAGATTGGATTTGTCTGAACACTGAGAAGCAATGCTTAGAAAGGAACATTTTAACTCATTATCATTTGGATGCAGTCTTCATTTTTTCAAAGAATAAACGTAGCAAGAATTGGAAGAAACCCTTATATGTAGTTTTTCTAGGTTGAAATCCACTCCATACCCTGGATGTTTACTTAATCTTATCATAACAAAGGGCCTTCTTGCTTTAGATTGCCAAATTTCTTTCAAAAAGCAGAAGCACATGAAAATGAACATCTCACCAACCCACACCACATACTGTTGAGTATTCTTACTTGGTTTTAATCTTCGCTACTTTGACATAGAAAAATGATATCTTGCTTCAGTTTAATTTCTATTAGAAGGTGAGTTTTTTCCCAATCCTTTAGCTGCATTTCTTTCTTCTTGTGACATATTTACCTCTCTTTTCTGTATTGATTTCATTCTAATCAACTTCAGTAAGTTTTTTTTTTTTTAAGAAAGCACTTTAAACTTCAAGTTGACATATTTGTTGCGAAAGTTTCATTGCATTCTTTGCCTTTTAATGTTGCTACTGGTCCTAACAGTTTAACTATTTATATAGTCACATTTAGTTTTATTTTTATAGCTTCTTGTTTTTAAACATAGTCCTTCATGTGAAAACTCAATGTTTATTCATTCCGTCTTTATCTTTTAAGTTCAATTTTTCTTTGCATTTACCCTTCAATCCATTTGAAATCTTTTTAAAGTATGGGAAGATAGAGTAGATCTTTTTAGGCAATGTTTATTCCATTGACTTGTGTTCTTCTATGAGATATGATGGTTTTATTTAAACTCTGGTCTATGTTCAAAATCTTAAATCTTGGGATTCCACCTCACTGTGTTATGCTATGAGGCTCTGCCTTAAGACCTAGCACAGCTACACCCCAGAAATATTTTCTCAGCTGTTTTTCTGCCTATTTGCCAAGACAAAAACCTGACATTTTTGTTAAAATTCAAAATTGTTATCTTTGGGAGGGGGGGTTTCATATGAGTTCTGAGGAAATGAGATTTATCACTATATGATTCTTACTTGCCAAATCTTGCTGTGAAATATAAAATAATTGTTAGAATTTTCTTAAGATTCAGTTTTTGATTTGAAACACAGTGTAACAGAGAAAGGGAGACCTTCCGTTCTCTGATTCACTCCCCCAAACAGCCATGACAATCAGGGTTGGACCAGGCTGACATCAGGATCCTGGAACTTTATCTGGGTCTCCATGTGGGCAGCAAGAGCCTAAATATTGGCTCATTTTGCACTGCTTTCTCAGCACCCTGGAAAGGAGTCTGGTCAGAAGCAGAGTAGTGAGATTGGAACCCACAGTCCAAGAACTGACACCGTGGCTTAGTAGACTAAACCTCTGCCTTTAGCACGAGCATCCCATGTGGGCACCAGTTTAAGTTCCAGTTACTCCACTTTGAATCCAGCTCCCTGCCTGTGGCCTGGAAAGGCAGTTGGAAACTATTTAAATCCTTGGGCCGCTACACCCACATGAGAGACCAGGAAAAAGCTCTTGGCTCTTGCCTTTGGATCAGATCAACTCAGCTCCTGCTGTTGCAACATTTGGGGAGAAACAATGGGAGATCTTTCCCTGTGTGCATGTCTCTCCATCTCTCTGTATTCTGCCCTTTCAAATAAGAATAAGTAAATCTTAAAACAATAAATAGGAAACCACACTCCAGTGTGGTATACTGTGGGGCTACAAGTGGCAGCTTAACGTACTATACCACAATTGTGGCTTTGTGTCATGCATCTATATTGAGAAAATACTTGTTCTGTCAGGAATAAACTGGCAAAGGCAGTGACACAGAGTGCCCCTTTAGAACCTTACTTCTGTATTGCTTGTGTTAAAACATGGAGAAAATACCTTACTGGGTGAATATTTGAGTAAGGCATTGGAGTTGGGGGTGGGGGATACAGAGAGGATCGAGTAAAAACTGTGAGCCCCACTCAGGCAACAATACAGGGCTCCTGTACATTTTCTGAGAAGATGAGGTTGGGAAAATAACGTATGCAAAGAGATAGATTTGTATGTCAAGGTGGAACTGCTTGAAACAGTAGAAGCAGAGAGGTATAACAAGGCGAGGGCTGGAGAGGAATTTAGTCATAGGACAGAACGATGTCTACTGCTGACTTCAAATTCTGCACACTGCTCAACACAAACCATCCTCTCCTTGGAGACACCACAAATCATGCTTGTGGTCTAGCCATCAGGATGTCAGTGAAGACACCCAGGTTTCACATCACACTGTCTGAGTTAAATTCATGTTGCCAGTTCATGATTCCAGCTTCCTGCTACTACAGACTGTGGAAAAAACAATGGCTCAAGTAATTGTGTCTCTGTTGCCAACGTCAGAGACCTGGAGTGCATGTTCACTCCCAGATTCAGCAGAGGCGTTGTCCCCGCCCTGACCATTTGGAGCTTTGGAGATGTGGACCAGATAATGGGAATTTTCTGTCACCTCACAAACAAATAAAAAATGTGCATTCCTATATGTTAAACTTTTTAAAATCTATTTTACTCCTTGGCACTCAAGCTGAACCAAGTTTATGTTAGCTTAGCATCTCAGTCCTGGGTCTTGCTTGAAATGGTCATGGGGCAGGGAATCAAGATGGTGGAATAGGGTAAGGACATGTTTAAACAGATGGAGAAATATTATCCAGTGTGAAGCAGAGGGCACATTCCAGGAAATAGGAGACGACAGAACAACAACAGAGGGGCACCTAGAGACTGACTGACACAAGAAAGCAGCAAAAACAACAGTGTGGAGTTGCAGTGACTGATGTCCCAGTGGCATTCAGCGAACGGCAATCTGAATTCCACGAGCAACAAGGTGGGATGGGATGATTACTGGGAGCTCAGGGGGTGAACCCAGACAAAGAACTGCTGGTTGTTTGATTTGACCAGGAACAGAGACAGCAGAACCCAGATGGACGCAGTGGGAACAGGGTGGATTTCACAGCGCAATCCGACTTCTAGAGTCAAATTAGGTGCCACTTTGTTTAAGGAGCCAGGGGCTATGGGGCAGGACTGCACGTGCACTGAGCTGGGAGTGAACTCATTTCTGGTTCAGTGAACTGCAACAATGTTGTGCCCTACAGGTTCCACCCAAGACAGGTCAGGTTAGCCCTCAGACCTGATGGCCACAGATCAAGTACTCTAGAGTGGTACGTCAGGCGCCATTTTGTACACTGTGGCAAAGAATTTAAGACTGTAGGGACAACAGTGAGCTGTGCAAGTGCTGAGCTCAGCAAGAATTCACAGAGCTCAGTGCATTGCACTGATCCCACAGGAAAATAATACCGACCACAGCATTGTACGGGTCAAAATAGGTCTGTATAGCCCTCAGACCATACAGCCAACAGGTTCCAGCAAGATCACCACCAACAACAACCTAGCTATATAGGACACCTGGTGTCTCCCTAATCCTGGGACCTACTCCAACCAAAAGTGGGAGAAAGGTTGTACAGAAAATGGTGCAGCCTCATCACGGTATCACAGGAGGTGGAGAGCGGCAAGCAAGGACCTGGGGCTACGGAGACCATGGTGGAAATCTAACATAAGAACTCAGACCTGGACCTCACTGGAGGGAGTGGCACAAGTGACTGCAAACAAGAGCTGTGTACCAACCGCAATAAGTAAAACTGAACTGTAGACCTGTAGGTGACACAACTTAGAAACCTGCCCCAAGGAGAAGAATCTGATAACCGGAAGTACAACGACCAAGAGCAAAAGAAGAGACAGAGGCACCATGAATATTACTGAAAACTCCCCCTGCAAAGGAGCAAAACCCTTTCCAACCTCAGAGTTCACTGAGAACTCTGAGAAACTCATTGAGAAAATGGGGGATACAAATTTCAAAACATTTGTTGTAAAACTTCTTAACAACAAGAAGCACGTAAAGCAGGAGTTCAAGAAATTCAAGGAATATGTCACACTGGAAAAGAATCAAATGAAAGCTGATATATCAGAAATTAAGAATACAGTGGAACAAACTAAAGGTACAGTGGAGAGTCTCCAAAATAGAATGAAAGAGGCAGAAGAAAATCTCAAAATGAGAAGACATTTTCTGTCACCAGGGGGAAACAAACAAAAGCTAGAAACAGAGCTGGTTCAGGACAAAAATTGTATTCAAGAATTGAAAGACATTACTAAAAGGCCAAATATAAGAGTTATGCGAATTGCAGAAGGTACACAAAGAGAAGCTGGGTTTAAAAATGTATTTAATGAAATAATAAGGGAAATTTTTCTTAATCTAGAGAGAGAATTGGGAAACAAGATCCAGGAGGGGCACAAATTCCCAACAGGCTTGATCAAAAGTGATCTTCACCATGACACATGAAAATCAAGCTCTCTTCAATCGAACATAAGGAAAAGATCCTTAAATGTGCACGTGAAAAACATCAATTGACATATACAGGAATGCCAATTAAACTCACAGGAGACCTCTTACAGGAAATTCTATAGGCCAGAAAAGAATGGAGCAACATATTTCAGATTCTAAAAGCAAAAAATTGTCAGCCCAGGATAACATACCCAGCAAAGCTTTCCTTTGTCTTTAAAAAGTAAATAAAATTCTTCCACAGCAAAGAAAAGTTAAAAGAATATGCCTCTTCCAAACCTGCCCTACAAAGGATACTTAAAGAGGTTCTCTTGACAGAGAAAAGGAATAGTGCCCACCATAACCAAAGGCAAATGCAAAGAACATTCCAGTAAAATGACAACAGAAGACTAAATCAATGAACAACCCATCACTAAAATAACAGAACCAAATTACCACCTATTTGTATTAACCCTGAATATAAATGTCTTAAACTCATCAATCAAATGTCATAAATTAGTAGACTGGATTAAAAAAACAAAACCCATCTATTTGTTGCCTACAGGAGATACATTTCACCAACTAAGATGAGCAGAAACTGTATCTCATGGCTTTTGGTGTTTTCTGTTAGTTTTACCTCTTCAAAACACTTTCTTCTGATTAAATTTTTCAATGACTCATAGCTCATATAGTAACATTTTCATTAAGAAGGTTCTTGACTTTCATTTCTTCAGTGACACATTAGGCATTCAGTAGCATGCTATTTAACTCCATGGTGCTGTTAATTTTTTTTTCCTGTTTTTGTTTTGTGGCTTTTCATTTCAGGGAATGTACAATAACTGCAATGGAAAGTATCATAGCTAGCAGCATGTTATTTAACTTTATAGCATTATAAATTTCTATTTTTCTTCCTGTTGTTGATTTTATATTGTGGCTTTTCATTGAAAGGGATGCATAGTAACTGTGTAATGGAGACTATGATATCCAGATGTGAGGATACAATGCAGTAAACATCTCTACTTCCAAAGATGGACTCCCACTGAAACTGTTTACTACATCTTGACAATAGGATGCTGGACTCTCTGCCATGGTCCATGCCCACAATGATGAACATATGACTGTGTATTAAGAACTATGCTATAGTATTAATAAAGAGAAACTCAGTGATGGAGGAAGGATTGGAGGAGGGGATAAGGGACATCCCAGGACCTATGGAACTGTATCATATAATAATAATAATAAGTAAATAATAAGTAAAATTTAAAAAATAAGTCAAATAAAAAATAGAAATGGACATGGGCAAGAAGAGATAAATCCAAGTTGCCTGGTGCAGTAATGGCGGCAGAAATCCCTCTCCCCACCTGACCAAATCTGGGAAATCAGCTGTACCTGGTCACCTGCTTTTATCTTTTTGTGCTTCTATATCTACTGTCACTCTGAGCTCATGGGTTGCAGAACATGGCTCCCATAAATGATAATAACCCATTTTGTATCTAGTTGCATTTCACACCCCTACTGCAAGGTATATGTGCGCCTTTTAAGAAACACATAGTTATATTCATTTATCCAAAAGGCAGAGAGACACGAAGAAAATAAATGAAGCGATTGCTCTTCTTGCAGGTTTATCCCAACCCTGCCTGCAACAGCCAGCGCTGGGCCAGGCCAAATCAGAACATCATTTAAAAAAAATTCATTTGTACTGGAAAGGCAGATTTATAGTGAGACAGAAAGATACGTTTTCTGGCTCACTCCCCACGTGGCCTCACCAGCCTGAGCTAATCCTATATGAAGCCAGCTTTTTCCAGGTTTCCCACATGGATGCAGGGTCCCAAGGCTTTGGGACATCCTCTACTGTTTTTCCCAGGCCACAAGCAGGGAGCTGGATGGGAAGTGGAACAGCTGAGACACAAACCAGTGCCCATATGGGTCCTGGAAATGCATGCAAGGTAAAGATAGAACCACTGGGCCATTGTGCCAGGTTCCAGAACAAGAATTCAACCCAGTTCTCCCACATGGGTGAACATGAGCCATCATTCACTGCCTTCCAGGGTGAACATTAGCAGGAATCAGGATCAGAAAGCAGAGGCACAGACACTCAAACCAGGCACTTCGGGATGTGCCAAACACTCCCCTCTTAGTCTTGTTTACTTCCACTAAGTAACTGGCCCAGGATTCAGCATGCAATTAAAACCACCCATAGAAGTATTGGAACATAATAAAATGTGTTGAAAAAGAACTGAATGGAACAATTATGTAGATTCCTAGGTGCAGGATACTCGGTGTTGAGTAGCGCAGGCAGACAGATAGGACAATAATGGTAGCACTATTTGTACCTTTTTGGATCTTTAAAAAATTTGACAAACTTCTTGACAAGTGTAATCTCTACAATTCCTTAATGAGGGTAATGGTCCACAATGCCCTCCCTCCATGGAAACATGAAACAACTTATCCAGGTGACACCCCCTTCACATGGCTGAGTGGGGCTCTAGGAGACCAGCTCCTGACCATTAGTTAGAAGGTCGAAAAGCAGCTGTGCTAGGGACTCAAAGCTTTGCATTTCCTCATAAAGTTATCTCAGAGAGGAAAGGGGTTTCTGATACAAGCTAGGCTGGCTCTCCTCAGCCGTGGTGGGAAGGCAGGGATACAGTCAGAGTTGATGACGCCCTGCCTGGCCGCAACACCCCCTTCTGTCTGCAGGCAGAAGCAGCTGGCAGAGCTTATGCAGTGCTCACATTGGAACCAAACTGTTGCTGGTTTGTGACACTAGGCTCACTCAGCAGTTGGGGATGCAGCCAGGCCTGCTGGGAGATGACTGTAGACCTTGGAACAAGGCTGAGCTGGCCTGGCTGAGCTGGCCCAGCTGTCTGGTGTTGGCACCAGCCCCACACCTCCTGCAGGCAGCCTTTCTGAGCAGCATTGCTGCTCTGAGTGTGAGGTACACAGGGACAGGGAGCTGGGAATATCAGGAAGCAAAAGCCCAACCCATAGCACCACAGCTGCTGAGGGCATCACCCCAGCACCCCCGCCCCCTGAGAGTATCATCTACAAAACCATATTATAGAAAATACTAAAAATCATTTTCAAAAATTTAGGAATGAGTGATGTGGGAGTACTTTGGAAGAGCACTCTTCTCAGTATTATGCTGGTGCTTAATGGGTTGAGGTCAAGGTGGATTTGTAAGGTGCACCCTAACCTTCCCAGGGCTTCTCTAGTGCTGGAGAGCCCAGCATAATTGGTAGTAATGATGAGAGGGATAGGACAAGATACTCTATTAACAATTACTTTGTTTTTTCTAAATGTAAGCATTGTTCTAAAAGGTTCATATAAATTGACTCTTGCCTCCCCATCAAAATGCCTATGAGGGAGGTAGCTCAACTATTCTTTGGATGAAGCCAAGTAATTGGCACTTAAAAGACAGTAGTGGCAATAATAGGTTGAATCGTTGGTCTTAACTCTTCAGTCCTTGAATCCCCACATTTTCTTTGGCCACTCTGTGGACAGAGTGTGCAGCCCAGCCTTTGATCTTGGGCAGACTTCAAGCAGTCTCAGCTTTTCTAGATTGCTTCTGCTTAGCCCACTTGTGTTTCTAACATCACCAGAAAAACAATATGCCCAAGATAGAATGCTGTCACAGAAGACATGTAAGCAGAGTCATGCAGACAGCACATCCATGCATGCAGCAAGAAGCAGAGCTGTCCAACCTGCTGTAACCTTTAGCACATACCCAACTGTGCATACCAACTCAAGCACACATCAGCCAATCTTCAAATTATCCCAAAACATAAGAGCAATCATAAACGTTGGTTAGCCACTGAGTTCTACAAGTAGATTGTCACACAGCAGTAACTAACCAGCACTAGAAAAAAATTAAGACACAAGCCAGGAAAGTCTAACCTCTGTGTCTAACTTATGAGCAGGCAGGTTAAGCTGCTCCCTACAATATTGGCATCCTATACAAGTACTAGTTCAAGCCCAAGCTTCTCCACTTCTGATCCAGCTACTGCACTTCTGACCCTCTGCTAAATCCTCCTGTAGAGTCAGTAGATGATGGCCCACGCTCTTAAGACTCCAGTTACCCATATGAGAGTCCCAGCTGGAATTCCTGGCTCCTGGCTTGGGCCTCACCTGGTTCTGGTATTATAGCCATCTGGGGAGTGAATCAGTGGAAGGAAGATATTTGTCAATTCGCCTTTCACATAAAAATAAAAACTTTAGAGAAGTTAAACTCTAATTTATATTGTCTTCCATATTCTAATAAAGTGATAACTTGGCTTCTATTGAGTTGAGGGAATGTGAACCAAGTTCTAAACTCCCTGTGTCCAAGCCCAGCATCTGTAAACTCAGCAAGATGCACTGAATCTTTTTCTTAAATTTATTTCATTTTATTTGAAAAGGACAAAAACAGAGATATTTCACTCATAAATTTACTCTCTTAAATGTCTACAGTATCTGGGGCTGAGTTCGACTGCAGCCAGACCCAGGAATTCAATCCTACTCTAGCCCATGGGTAGCAGGGACCCAAGTTCTTGAGCCATCACCTGATTCTTGTCATTGCAAGAATTTGGGAAGTGAACCAAAAGATGGGGGTTATCTCCTAATATCTGTCTCAACAAAATGAAAGAAAATTTAAAGAAGTTTGTTTCAGTGCAAAAAAAAGTTTGAGTCATACGAAGTTTTATTCACAACACACATTTTGTGTAAAATTCTTGAACAAACTTTTGTGTATTCCAAAATTTTTTTGAAGATTTATTTGAGGGCCCGGCGGCATGGCCTAGCAGCTAAAGTCCTTGCCTTGAACGCGCCGGGATCCCATGTGGGCGCCGGTTCTAATCCTGGCAGCTCCACTTCCCATCCAGCTCCCTGCTTGTGGCCTGGTAAAGCAGTCAAGAATGGCCCAAAGCTTTGGGACCCTGCACCCATGTGGGATACCCGGAAGAGGTTCCTGGATCCTGGCTTCAGATTGGCATAGCATCGGCCATTACGCTTACTTGGGGAGATCTTCCTCTCTGTCTCTCCTCCTCTCTGTGTATCTGACTTTCCAATAAATAAATAAATCTTTTTTAAAAATGATTTATTTGAAAGTAGAGTTGTATAAAGATATTTTATCTTCTAGTTCATCCCCAATAATGCCTGAGATTGCTAGAGCAGGGCCAATCTGAAGCCAGGAGCATCTTTCGGGTCCTCCACATGAGTTCAGAGGCTCAAGCACTTGGGCCATCCTCCTCTGTTTTCCCAGGCATATTAGCAGGGAGCTAAATCAGAAACAGAGCAGGTAGGATTCAAATCAGTATCCATAGGAGATGCCAGGGACAGCTTTACTTGATACGCCAGAATGCCAGCCCCCAAAACATTTTGGTTGTTCAAAAAAATTTTAGCCAGCTTTTAATTTTATTTAAAAGGGAGACAAATAGAAAATATCTTTCATTCACTTATTCACTACTCAAATGCCTGTAAGAGCCAAAGCTAAACCAGATCAGGAAGCTCAAAACTCAATCTAGGTCTTTGATGTTGGTGGAAATCACCATGAGCCATCACCTGCTGACTCCAGGCATGCATCATCAGGAAGCTGGAAATGAGAGCTGAGCGGAGAACTGAAACCAGGCACTCTGCTATGAGGTGTGATTGCCCGCAACAGTGCCTTACGTAGCCACCATTAAACTGATTGGTTAATTCTATTTTTCCAGAAGTACTTCATAGTCCCTTCATGAAATAGATGGATATTTAAGTCAATCCCAAAAGAAAAGTTGGGCACAGGGCAAATTGCAACTAAGGGAAGAGGAATTAGAGGAAATACACAGTAAAAATTAGAGCAGTTATTCTTTCTCTCTCTCCCTCTCCCCTTTTCCCTCTCATGCGTTCCCTCCCTCCTCCCTACTTTCTGCAATCCCACACCCTCCTTCCCCTACACTCTTTCTCTAACACACACACATACATACTCCAGAACAGTTCCAAAGTCCAATAAAAAAGTTAGACAGAAATGAAGTAGCTTCCACAAAGACTCAAAAACTACCAGGAACTAGACAACTAGTCAATATTGTGGTGCTGTGGGTTACACCACCAACTTCAGTGCTGGATCCTGTATCAGAGCATTGGTTTGCAGCCTGGCTGCTCTGCTTCCAAACCGGCTCCCTGCTAATGCACCTGGGGTGACAGAAGCATATGACCCAAGTATCTTTCAATTAAGCTCCATGTAAATGTACCTGGGACAGCAGAAGCGTATGACCCAAGTGTCTGAATCCCTGTCACCCATGTGTGAGGAGATTCAAATAGAATTTGTGGATTCTGGCTTTGGCCTAGCCAAATCCCAACTAATGTGGCCATTTGGGGCGTGAACCAGCAGATGGAAGATATGTCTGTCTGTCTGTCTGTCTGTCTCTCTCATTTTCTCTCTACATTTTAAATAAATGAAATCATAAAGAACATTTAAAGAACCAGACAGCAACAGATTTGTTAGTGACCTAAAGAGGACACATCATCCTAGAGATTTGTTCTGGCAAGACCTAGAGAAGGAAATTAGAGGTGCCCAGAGGAAAGTAGGGAATCCAATATTCTCATCTAACTCTTGATGTTTTAACAGAGACCCAGGAGCCTTCAGTTGTAGGTTTCTCTTTTCTTGTTCCTGATACAAGGCCAGGCTTATGGCACCAAGGAAACTAAGAAACCTCTTCATGGAAGATAAGAGTTGCTGCCTTCCTAGATGGCGATAGGCTATGAAAAGGCTAGCATAAAGCAACTCCAGAGGCTCTGGCACTGCATACAAAAAAATATTGATTTGTACTGAGTGCTTACCATGCACCAGCACTGTACTTTTCAGTGGCATCATTTTGAAACCTTTGCAAGGACCACATGACTGAGTGCTGTTGGCCTCATTATCTAGGAACCAACCGAAATGATCACCAAACACTAGAGGACAGCACAAGGAAGTACTTTAATGAGTTCAGAATCTGTTCTCAGGTCATTCTCAGTTTAACTCTTGTCTTCATCATTTCCCACTGCAACATGCAGTCAGGATGATTCACGCTAAAAAGACAAACAAACTTAAATAGCTCAAGCATATTTAACGCCACCAACAAAAATTGGCTCACACCACTGCAAGAGACAGAGATGGATTTGTGATTGCAGCTAGGGGTCCCAGGGCTCAAACACTACCAGAGGACCTGGCTTGGTTCACTGCTATGTTATTGATCTCATCCTCTCCTACAAAGGCTGTGCTTCCTTCAGGTGGCCAGGCACACAGCATCCTCAGGAAACAAAGAGGCATTTTTCTATTTGTGTCCTCATAACCTCCTTAGAACAGAGGTTATACTGGCAGTTGGGATGAATCAACTGCCACCATTAGATGGATATGACATTTTGTGATCCATATTGGCAATCTCATTAGAATTACACAAATGGAAAGCATGGAAGCTCTTGAAAAGTTGGGATGTTAAGCAGTCCTTGCTAATAGACATTCATTACACTTTAACCTTAGGCAAGTCATTTAACCTTGTTAAGGCTTGGTTTACCCATCATTAACAAAATGAATGATGGAGTGGGCACTTGACACAGAGTTTAGGTCTCCACTTGGGACATCCATTTCCTACCTTGGAGTACTAGTTCAAGTTCTGGCTACCCCACTTCTGATCTAGTTTCCTGTTAATTGCTCCCTGGAATGTTGCAGGTAATGGCTCAAATATTTGGGATCCTACCACCCATGTGGCAGGCCTTGATGGAGTTCTAGGCTCCTGGATACTGAGAGCATTTGTGGGTTAACTGGTAAAAGGAAGTTCACTTTCTGTTTCCCTTTCAAATAAAATGAAAGTTAAAAAAATTAAATACTTGTATCTGCTGTACAGAGTTGTAAAATGCTAAAATTACATTTAACCCTTAGCATAAAGGCAGTCAGTCTATCATAGTTGTTTTACATTATTATTATTGTTGTGTTGTGGTTGTTTTTGACCCAGCAATTGGAATTTATAGCCCATCCCAGATTCCCAGATGTCTAAAGCACTCTGGTCCCCAGGGTGGAGTCTCCTTTGGCTCTCCAGCCAGACGCCTTGCACAACCCAGGCCCTGTGTGCCAAGGTGAAGCTGGTTCAGCAGCTGACAGCCACAGAGCAGCGAGTGCCTCCCCAGCCCCAGCAATGTCAATACTGCCTTCCTGACTCCGCCTATTGTATCTGGAGGAAAGTGGCCGAGCATTGTCTTGCAGCTCCCCCCAGGAAACATGATATCACCCTCTAACAAAAGCGGGAAAACTGACAGATCTGCTGAGATGGGTGTGTCTGCCACACACACCTCGCTGGCCAAGCCCTGAGCAAGGGGCTGTGACAAGCTGAGAATAAACAGTCTCCACCCATGATGCCCCCCAAACTCAATGTCCGACTAACTCCTTTGGCTGGTCTTCAAGTTTGTTCCTCCTTTATCACACCCACCCCATGTTAGATGTGACTGGCAAGCCATGGGAACGTACTCCCTCCAAGCAGCAGAGGGGTTGCAAAATGTCAGGACTGTGCCCAGCTGGCAGACCCCCCACCCCTCTCCACATCAGTTCCTGCAGCCTTTGGAAGGGACAGCAGGGAAAGGATGACCAGACTCCTAAAGGGACAAAAGCAGGCAGAGGGGGTGGATTAGAGGGAAGCCAGCCCTCTAACGTTTCTCAAAAAATCATTCTGCACATGTGATGTGTGTGTTGGAAGAATCTGGCCAGCCTGGTGGGAATTGGGTTATCAGTTTAAAATCCCAGCAATAAAGAAGGTTGCTTTCAACATTCCCTCTTCAAAGTCTGTTCCTCTGACATCCCTTCCAACTCTGGCTCCAAAACATTACACACCTGTGTGCTAGTGTCCCCTGGCCCGAGCCAGAGATGGGACTATTTCCCTCTGAATTCATAATTCCTTCTTAAAAGTAATCAGCACAACACCAATTCTCCAAAATCCCAGGAAAGGACTTGTTGCCTTATGATTGTCTTTACTATTAACTTGGCTGGTTTTTCTTTATCAAACCTTTGGCCATCTCCCCTTTCTCTTCCCTTAAGAAAAAAACCTTGCTGGAATCTATGCTGGGTACGTGCTTGCAATAAAGGAATCTCAACTGAACTTGAACGGTGGTTATGCAGCAGATGGAGGAATCCACCATGGGGGGAGGGTTGTGGGAGGAGCGGGGGAAATCCCAGTGCCTATAAAATGTATCACATAATATAATGTTATTAACAATAAAAAAAAACCCTTGGTGTATTCACCGAAAGCCATGGGTTCACTTACCATAAACCAAAACTCTTCATGTCTCAGCCCATTTCGCTATTTACTTCTTCCAAGCTTTACATCCAGCAAGCCAATTTTTGCAAGATAATCTACCTCTACAACATGTGCTGAATAATTTATCATTGCGCTACATTTCAATCTATTCACAACCAGTGCTGTCTGCCATGTTTCCCAGCACAGTGACTGATACCACACTGGAAACCAGAATGCTGGATAAGAATTAGTCTCCTCTGGCTAGATGGACAATCAACCACTAACTCCTGCGTCATCTCACAAACCTTTTTCAAGACTTTTTCCCTTCAGTATTGGGAAGCCAGATTCATCCCCATCCACAATGCCATGTTTGTCTATCCTCCACTAATGTGAATTCACTAGGGTGAATTTTTCAGGACATAAATCAGATATGACACTACTTTAAAAAAAAATGCCTTGCTGCATTTCAGTACATGTAGAATTAGCTACAAGTACTTATTGTGGCTTACAAGACCGTTCCTAATCTGATCCTTGCCTTTAACTCTCTTCCTCCTTTCTACATTCCAACTTTACTCAGCTTCCCAAAACCTGCCCTGCTCTTTGAAAGTGTCCACTCCTTGCAGGTCACTGCCTCTAATGAGAAGTTCTTTCTTCTCTTCACCCTTTAATATTATTTTTTTAAATAGCTATGTATAACTTATAACTAGTCAATTGTGATTTTTTGCCATATTCATATTTAGGAGCTCTTACAGAATGACAAAAATTCAGACCACAAATTGTGTCCAAATTTCATTTATGTTAAACTTAGCAATTAATGAACTTGACTTTAGACAACTAAATGTTTATGCTTAATCCAGATGCTGAAGCTTTATTTTACATACTGGATTCAGTAAAAATATTTTTAGACCTTGAAAGTTCTTAAGTGTGTTTTGCATAACACATTTACTATATAATCATCTGCCTGTTTGGGGGCATTTCAAAAAGTTTGTGTGTAAAATGAAATTAAAATTTTGGGGGGATGGGCCCGGCGCGGTGGCGCAAGTGGTTAAAGGTCCTCGCCTTGCACGCCCGGGATCCCATATGGGCGCCGGTTCTAATCCCGGCAGCCCCGCTTCCCTTCCAGCTCCCTGCCTGTGGCCTGGGAAAGCAGTCGAGGACTGCCCAAGGCTTTGGGAACCTGCACCCGCGTGGGAGACCCGGAAGAGGCTCCTGGCTTCGGATCGGCATAGTATCGGCCCGTTGCGGTCACTTGGGGAGTGAATCATCGGACGGAAGATCTTCCTCTCTGTCTCTCCTCTCTGTATATCCGCCTTTCCAATGAAAAAATAATAAAAAATAAATCTTTAAAAAAAAAATGGGGGGGGGGAGTGGCTGGCAGTGTTGCATAGTAGACTAAGCCTCCAACTGTGGCACTGGCATCCCATGCAGATGTGGGTTCGTATCCCAGCTAACGCACTTCCAATATAGCTCCCTGCTAATGAACCTGGGAGAGCATCAGAGAGGATGGCTCAAGTCCCTGGGTGTCTGTACCCACAAGGATCAGGGGAAGCTCCTGGCTCCAGCTATTGCGACCATTCGGGGAGTGAACCAGCAAATGAAAGATCTCTCTCTCTCTCTCTCTCTCCCTCTTTCGCTTTGTAATGCCACCTTTCAAATAAAAAATCTTAAAAGTTACTTTGATACAAAATATTAGCAATCCATACATAGTTTGGTTTTTTTTTTTCCAAACACATTTGGCAGCATTGTGATGCTGTAGGTTATATGACACTCTGCAATGCCAGCATCCCACATGAGTTCAAGTTCTAGTTCCTCCATTTTCAACCCAGATCTTTTCCAGTGTGCCTAGGAAAGCAGAAGATGGCCCATCTCTAGGTACCAACATGGTATCTCTGGATGAACTTCCAGGCTCTTGGCCAGCCCTAGCCATCACAGCCTTATGGAGAGTAAGGCAATAGACGGAAGATCTTTTTCTGTCCTTCCACCCCTAACTTTGCCTTACAAATAAATAAGTATTTAAAACAAAGGGAAAATATTTGAAAGACAACACTACATACAATATAGGCATATGTGTGTGCACGTGCACACACACACACACACACACACACACACTTACACACAGATCTTCCATCCACTGGTTTACTCATCAAAAACAGGCTGGTACAACGCCAGGCCAAGGGCAGGACACAGAAAGCAGCAGTCATCTATGGCCTCCCAGGATGCACATCAGCAGGACATTGGATATTAAACAAAGCAGCCGAGGACCTGCACCTGCCTTGTTAACAACCCACATGGGTGCTTCATGAAGTTCTGGCTGCTTCTCTTCCAATCCAGCGCCCTGCTAATTTGCTGCTTTCCCAGGTTTATTGTGTCTCAAGTCATTAGGTCTATGCACCCATGTGGGAGACACAGTAGAAGTTCCAGACTCCTGGTTCTTGGCTTGAGAAGGGCCCAGCCCAGTTATGGCAGCTGTCTGGGAAGTGAACCAGCAGATGGGAGATTCTCTCTGTAAATCTGCCTCTCAAAAATAAATCAATCCTTAAAAAAGTAAAAAGTAAACGTACCTGCTTTACTATTCCCATATTTATTTTCTCACTAAAATGTGAACTTAGCAAGAGGAAATAATTCATTTTTATATTTCTAGTTTCAAATACAGTAAGTGCATAACTCAAAGTTAATCCTTCAATGAGTCTCAATTTACTGAAAGTGTAGATGAATAAATGAATGAATGAGTGATTGGAATAGCTCGATAGCTATCTATTAAATAAGAAATGTGGAAATGTTACAGGCAATATTCAACAATTATGTTCTAGCTGATATTTAGCAAATACTAAATACTAACATTCTGCAAAAGGCCTTGCTAAATCTGTTTCTAAGAATACACCTTATACTCTGCAACTGAAATGTTTCTTTTTTACTTCATTTACATCAAATATCTAAAACTTTTTAAACAGATAATATTACTTGAAATATATATGATATTGACCTACCATTATTTTTCTTTCAGGGTGATTTAAACCATTATGGTAACATTCCTTTTTCCCCCCAGGTCTACTGTGGTGTCAATAGTTTTCCATGATAACAAATTCCATTCAATAAGAATTGCTAAACATTTGGCATCAGCATTGTGATGCAGAGAGTAAAGCTTCCATCAGCGACACTGCATTTTTTAGCACTGCCATGAGTAGTCCTGGTTGCTCTGCTTCCAGATATAACTCCTAGCTAAGGGTCTGAGAAAAGCAGCAGAAGATGGCCCAAGTATTTGGACCCCTTCTATTTCAAGTGGAAGACCCAAAGGAGACTCCTGGCTCCTGGATTTGTTCCAGCCCAGCAACAGCCTTTGCAGCCGTCTGGTTAGTGACCTAGCGAATGGAAGCTCTCTCTCTTTCCCTCTTTCTTGCCAATTCTAACTTTCCAACTAAATACATAAAACTTTTTTTTAAGATTCTCAACATTAACTTCATACACTAATGAAAATAGAAAAGAAATAGTATTTGTTGTGAAAGACTTTGGAGAGTATTTAGGCTACTTCTATGTTCCCAAAGCTTAAGACTTTCAACCTGGTGAGAAAACCCAGAATTAGGGAGGTGAGGCCACATCAAGTGGCAAAGGTAGTTCAGGTAAACTGAACTAGATTGCATTTCCAAGTGGATGGAAAGTTCATGGGATATCATCAACAAAAGCCAATCAGAAGGTGTAGACGAGACATGAGCAGGGATAGAGAAAGATGAGGGAAGCCTTGGCTAGCTGTTCTGGCCTGATAAGTGGGGAGTGGATGCACAAAATGTAAAGGACTGAGTTATGTCAAGAACCTCTAGAAGGAGTCCATGTCATAAGAAGTGGCTCCTCCATAGCATGGCAAAGATTAAGTCAGTCTTGATTAACACAGAGAAACATTTATCTTTCAAAGAAAGAAGCTTCATTTATTTTTTTAAAGATTTATTTATTTTTATTGGAAGGGAAAGATATACAGAGAGGAGGAGAGAGAGAGAGGAAGATCCTCCATGTGATGGTTCACTCCCCAAGTGACCACAATGGCCAGTGCTGTGCTGATCTGAAGCTAGGAGCCTCTTCTGGGTCTCCCATGCGAGTGCAGGATCCCAAGGCTTTGGGCCGTCTTCGACTGCTTTCCCAAGCCACAAGTAGGGAGCTGGATGGGAAATGGAGCCCATATGGTTTCAAGGTGTGTTCAAAGTGATTTTAACCGCTAAGCTATCACACCAGGCCGAGAAGCTTCATTTATTAAGGGACTCATAATTAGCTGAGCATTTTACATTCATTACCACAATCTTTGGAAATGGGTTTTTCAATCAAAGAAACTGCGAAAAATTTAATTTGGAGACATTAATTTGCTTTTTTCTAACTTGATCTTGACCTCATAAATCATGTTCTTAATTCCTTCTTTAACTTGTCTACATTTGCTGTCAAATTTTTCAGTGTTAATGAATGTCCCCTAAACAGCTTGACATGGATTAGCACTGGTGATTTTGGCTTTAGATTTATATGCTAATACAACACACTGTAGTTCATGCGCCATCCTCTTGACAAACAAAGCATTTGTTGGCTCTCAAGAATTTTATGTGTAACTAAACCTTCCGTGTAACTAAACCTTCCTTTCAGCAAACCTATCTCTCATGTTGAACAGAATTTATCAGAATTTAACGATATTTCTTTTAAAAGTATAGGTCTCCCTTCTATCCTATCCTTGATTCCTTGTACTGAAGAGAGTCATCTCCAGGAAGTGAGGTGATACAATTACACGTATCTTTGAGGGCACAGCCTCAAGGAGACAAATTCATAATTTTAGAAGTACTCAGATCTCCACCATCAAAAGCCCCTAAAGGACACAGCAGTTTAGAAATGGACTCAGAAGACTTCTTCCTTCCTGGAGTCCTGGAGCAACATCTCAGAACAGTTAGACACTTCTAGAGGGCTGTCCCAGGGCAGGGCTGAAAGTGAAATGTCTCACCAGACAATGTCTGGAAGGGAGCATCTGTGAAGAAAACAAGATTCCTCCCTTGCAGGAAAATTCCAAGGTGTGTCTCCGACCCACCTCCAGCCCTCCACCCTTGGTTACTCAGACCTGACCCTAATCTTCCAGCAACAGTTGGCATCACTTCCCTGACTCTGCCATTCCTGACAAGATGTTCACTATCTTTGAATCCAGATCATCCTTAAAATGTCAAATGAGACCGGAAAGAACTATGAAGCTGTATGACAAGAGATTTCTCACTGGATCACATAGGCCATACTGTGATGAAACAGTGGTTTGTTTTTCTGTGTGAGCATACATAAATTTTCAAAGTAGTCTAGATGGGAAAGAATGGAGGAGAAGAGAAAACCTAACATGCTTATTAGGATTCATTTGTAAAATGGCACTGGCAAGGATTCTCACTTGGGAGAGGAAAGCATCGGAAGCTAGGAGGATTTGTGGGTGAGTTTCTGGCAGCTTCCTCTTCCTTCAGCCTGCTTTCAGCCCAGCATCTCTGCCACACAGACCTGCCTTTATTCAGGCAAATGTGAACACATTTTTCCAACTGTGCTTGTTCAGAAAAAAAAAAAAAAAGGAATGAGAAACACTGAACTAGAGATACAAGCACATGAGCCATAAAGCCCCTTTCTCTACTACTATAATCCACCAAGATCAAGGTTAAGGAATGGCTGCTAAGGCTATAGACCAATCAAACTGGGTTCTTGTAATTGTGAAACTTCGAACTTTCATGTTTATGGATGTTTAGACTAAGCATGCAAATTCAGATTCAACGCAATAGATCTACCCTAGAAAACTAACCTAGATCCATTCTCTCGTGAAGTTAGGACTAGTTTTTTATTTGTTTGTTTGTTTGCTTGCCTGTTTGGTTGTTTTTTGAGCCACATAACCTTTCATTTTGATTTTCAGAGAGCTCACCCAAGCCTACCTTGCAACACACCATTAACACTCACATTATGAAAAGGTAAACGTGAATTCAAACAGGTGTGACTTATTTAACCTAAACTTGTCTCATCATAGTATAAACACCTGGGCTTTACAGTCGTGTAAGCCCTAATACAAAAACAGTTCCAACTTCATGTTCCTGATAACTATGGCACTACAGAAAAATAAAAATAAACTCATAGTAACTATCTGAAGATGCTATGATATTGGAGAAGTCAATATTTCTACTACAACAGAAATTAGTATATAAATACTGAAATTAGCTGTAACAACCCCTCTTACTCTCAAAATAAATTCTCAATATATTAGTTATATTAGCATGCAAACTGAGAAGCTGTAGAACAATTATAAAATTATCTTAATTTTTAACTATGAACACTTAAAATATTTAAACACATAAAAATATGGCACTTGTATATATTTGGATCAAGCTCTGATAATACAGGCTGTACTCATTAAATTCAGCAAATTTTCATGAATTCATTTCCAATACTGATTCAACTTTTTAAATTACAATGCTTAAAAGTCTTTTCCAGAGTGGACAGACTAACATTTATAATGATATATTTGCCATCTACAGTTCCAGTTGTGATGCTACTTTCAAGCTGTGTCAGAGAAACAAGTGACTCTGGTGAGCCTAAACAACACACATACTGAACACATGCCGGCCAACCATTTACTCCACAGTTGGTTTCAGTTGTACTCTCCTGTGCCCAGTAATCCTGATCAGCATCTTAACTATCTTCACTGGGCCAATGAAGACCTCGAGTTAATACAAATATACAGGCAAAATTTCCTTGAACCCAACCTTAAGAGAAATAAAAAGCTTAGGATTTGGCTGCTTTGGTTAAAACAGGGTACAAAGACAAAATCTTTAGGCAAAGGGAGTTAAATTCTCATTCACACTGACAACCTATGCATTGCCTTCAGTGGGCCCCCACAACATTCTACATGGAATTTTATCACTGAAGCAACGCCATTTGGGGGGGTTTTGAGAGTTATGGTTTTGATTTAAAGAAGAACGCAGTCCATAATGGAGAGCAGAACATTAACGCATGAAAATAAATGAATATCTTCAAAGAAGGGGACACCGACCTGATTCTGAGCGCCTGTGGCCATGCTCCAGAGGAGACTCCAAAAAAGTCAGCTCACTCCTCTTGAATATTAACTGAAAGTCATAGAGGAATGGGGCCCCTGCCACAACCACCCCTTGTGAACCAGCCCTGAAGATTGGGCAGGAGCGTCCTAAAACCACTGACTTTAAAAACAGTAGAGTTAAAAATACAAAACCAAACCTTACCAGACAGAAGCAAGCTGACTCCATAGAGAACTAAACGGGCTAAAGATTCCATGCTTCCCCAAATCTCTCCATCCAGTGTCCACAGATATGCATCAGGTCCCAAGGATCCTTTCAAAAACCTGGAGTTGTGCGACTTTCCATTCGCATGTTCCACTTGGTCTTGTTTACAAGTTGGAGGCAAGAAGGAACAGCACAGAAGCAGGCTGTAGCAGTCTCAATTTCTGCCTCAGCACAGGGAGTTTTAAGTTCCTTTTTCCTGTTTCCTTTGTAGATTAGGATGGGAAAGGCTGTATCTTAAAGGCATTTGGTATCCGCGGGGCTTGGGGCATGGCAAGCCCTATCCATCTTGCAATTCATCAAAAACACTTATCTGTTGTCGTGGCTTCTGCCTCTGCGTGAGCTGCTCCTGTGGAGTAGAGGGATTTGGGTTGGAAGCGTGGGTCCTGGTCAGCACTTTCACAAACAATGAGGGTATGCTCTGGAGGGCGGGGAGCTGAGAACAACAAGCCCTCCACCTAGGTATGGTATGCGCTCATGACCAGCCAGCACTTCGCGGGACTCCAGCAGCAGCTGGCTCAGGCGGTGTGTGTGTTTGGAGGGGTGGGGGGGTCGGCTGAAGATTCCTGACCCACGGGGCTTTGGGGCGTGGGAGGCAGCTGTTGCTTTCATGGTCTCATTTTCACCCACATGTTTTGAATTGGGAGAAGAAGTTTTCCAATTCATACAACCTGAAAGGCAATTAATTTGAGTGAGCCCCGGTGAGGTCAATGCTGAGTGTAGCCACAAGAGACCCAGAGTCCAAAATTGTTGGCTGTTTTCTTTAACACAGATGGCCTCTTTTTTGGCTGTGAGCCCAAAGACACCCAAGTTACTGGCTACAGCATGGATTTTTATTACGAATTCATTAGAAAGGGTCTAAATTCTGCATGAGCATGCACATGGAAGGATTTTAGTATTGTGGACTATTTTGTACTTATTGACCAATGCTGTGTCAGGAGCAAATTATTTTTAAAAACTTTAAAACCTATGTCAAAGCAAACAAATAACTAGATTTAGATTTTCAAATGTATTCATAAAAGCAGAGAGAAAATAATCCTTGGAGCAGCACTAAAATGAGTTCAGAGACCCCCTAAATTTGTCCATATGCTAATTTCTCTACAATACCAATTATAACTGTAGAGAAATATTTAAGAATAAATATACTTAAGAATAAATACCTTGTTCATCCTTTGTCTCCACACTTGAGAGGAAAATAAACTCTCTGCTCCCCCTTTTCCTACCCACTGGGGGGAAAGGCAGATGCTGCAAGTCTTGACTAACTTCCATCCCAGGCTTTAACACATCAGAGATGACCTTCAAAACCAATTAATGTCTCCAATCTGCAGGAATGGAGAAGCCTGGGCACTGTCTTTAAGCATACCTGAGTTACAATACTGGCTCAGTTACATGTGGCCTGAAAATGTTACTCCACCTCTTAGAGTCTTGGTGTCAACGGCTGTACAGTAGCAATAATACCTCCCCCACGGGTTTTGCAAATGGATTAAATGAGGTATAAAATATGTAAAAATATCAGGCACAGTGCCTAATTCATGGAAGGTTTTCATTAAATGTCAGTGAAAGCAAGCAGCAGCTCTGATTCTGTCCTGGATCCCAAGAGCTTCTGCCAAAAAGCTTTTCTCTGTTCCTGCAAGACGGTTTTCATCGTAGCACAGTGAAGGACCAGTCAAGGAGTTGGGTGTCCTGGGCTCTAGTTTCAGCTGTCCTATTATTTGCCTGTGAGATCTTGGATAAGTCATTTCCCATCTCTAATCCTATCTCCCCAATTGTAAAAGGAAGAATTTAGACTGAATGTGACAAGCTTCTCTTCTGATTTTATCCTCTATTATGTCTAGAATAATTGAATAAAAGGCTCCACTCTCTTTCATCTGAGCAGTTCAAAGAAGATGCTGGTTTTGTATTTCTGTCACCATGGAAGCCTGAAAGGATCCCAAATATGCCCTATTTTAAGAACATGGTGGCCTAGGTATTGTGAGGTCCACTGACCCCATGTCGTATGGGAGAGCAAGAGGCCTTGTAGAGAGACAGTCTTCAGAATACCTGCCACCTGCAGCCCAGGCTTTCTGTGTTTATGCTTCTTGGGCATAACAGGAAGTTGTCATTGCTGACACTCCCTCCCACTGACTACTTCTGGCTAACTGAAGATGCTGCCTTGTTTTCTTTTCTGCTACAATTCCCTCTGCTCTCCAGAAAAGCAGCTCAGTTTCATCCTTTCCCTGCTTATCTAGGAAGATGCTCTGTTACTCAGAGGTGTTTTTCAAGATTTTCCTTCTTCCATTATCCAGAACTGGTAACTCCATTTCATTTATCTCTATGTAATCCTGAAATGTTGCTCGCAGTTTCATCTATTCCTCCAGTAATTCAGAAAAGCATGGGATATAATTTCATCTTTCAGACTACAGAAAAATTATTCCAGGTACTCCTTATCACTGTCACCAGCATAGTGGTTCAATTGTATCAACAATCCTAGGTTTCCTGTGCCTGTATACAGCTATCTCCCCAGTCCAAAGCAACATTTCTCTTGGATGTCTGAATAAGCATAAGACATAAATTCCAGCTGTGAAATGAAAAGTTACTTTGAAGATAAGAATTCCCAGACATTCTGTTTCTGCTTTCTGACATGCAGAGCTCAGAACCTGGAGAAACAAACAAGGAAAAGTATTAGGTGTTTCAGCACACATTTTGGGGCCAATAAGTATATAGAGCTGATGGCATGCCAGGGCTCTCCAGGGAAGGGAGAGGCCACTCCCACACTTGGATAGTATTTCCCCCAATACATAATATTTTTTTTTAGGTTTTTTTTTTCACGTTTTCCAACTGATTATTTTTTTTTATTAATTGCATTGCATTATGCGACACAGTGTTATAGGCACGGGGATTCCCCTCAACCCTCCCCGAACCCTCTCCCCATGGTGGTTTTCTCCACCTTGTTGCATTACCACAGTTCAAATTCAGTTGAGGTTCTTTCATTGGAAGTATTTACCCCAATACATAATGTATTAATAAAATGGCACATACCTGGATATGGCCACACCCCTCCTGTAAAAGTAGTCGGCAGCCATTTTAGGGCATCTTCACTAGTTGACAAGTCTTGTTGAGGACCAGGTGAGCCAGCTCTGAACTGCTCCATGCACCTGGAGAGGCAGAGACACTCTTCCCCAGCCTTAACCGACTAACTCTCATCTTCTATGTCAGCCTCAGACAAGTCACCCCACACGGTTCAATCTGAAGCAGGCTTCCCCTGCTAGACTCTCTGTACCCCTTATTCAACTGCTAATCACTATCATCCCTGAGTATTCATTTAGATTGCTTAAGGATCCTCCATTGATAGCAAATTCCACAGATTCAGCAGAATCTGTGCATATAACCTACACAAATATATTTTATTCACATCTAATACAATGTAAATGTTGCATAATTTTTATTATTATATTGTTCAGGGAATAATGACAAGGAAATAGTCTATGTTCAGCACCCATACACTTTAGTCCATGATTGCTTGAACCTCTGGATGTGAAACCCATGGACATGGAGAGTCTATCGTGTTTATGTTGTTGTGTTTTTAAGGTCCTCTCTGACATAAGTTAGACTGCAGTCTCTGCGATGCTGAGACCATCCCTAATTTGTGCTATTGCAGGCATTTAGGGATAATACATAGGGTCTCTCTCTTCCTCTCTCTCTGTCTCACAGCCTATCAAATAATCGTGGTTTTTTTTATAAAGGAAAACTAGTTTGAACATCATGAAATTAAAGCACAACTACCTCACCAATACTACATATAAATCATAAATATGTACCAAATGTGAACTGTTTTCAAGTTGTTATGAAATTGATCATTTTTATTTTCTTCTTTATAACTTTTTTACATTTTCCTTTTAAAAAAAATATTTCATTTGTTTCAAAAGTCACAGTTACAGACACAGAGAGGTGGGGAGAGGCATAGAGAGTTATTTTATCTGCTGGTTCATTTCCCAGATGACAGCAATAGTCAGGTGCAGGCCAGGTGAAAGCCAGGAACCAGGAGCTTCTCTCCAGTCCTCCCACAAGGATAACAGGGGGCCAAACACTTAGGCCATTTTTTATTATTTTATTTTTAAAAGATTTACTTATTTTTATTGGAAAGTCAGATTTACAAAGAGAAGAAGAGACAAAGAAAACGATCTTCTATCTGCTGCTTCACTCCCCAAGTGGCTGCAACAGCAATAGCTGAACCAACCCAAATCTAGGAGCCTGAAGCATCTTCTAGGTCCCACGGCTTTGGCCCGTCCTCGACTGCGTTCCCAGGCCACAATCCGGGAACTGGAAGGGAAGTAGAGCAGCTGGGACACAAACCTGTGCCCCTATGGGATCCCGGTGCATACAAGGTGAGGACTTTAGCCTAGCCTATTAGGCGGCTTCCCATCTTGCCCAGTTTTACCCATGCCATCAACAGGGAGCCTGGAGTACAGCAGTTTGGGCACATACTAGCATCACGGGTAGTGGCTTTATTCACTACATGTTACTGCAGGCCCCTTTTTCATGTCAACATTTTTAAAACAGCTGAAGACGTTTTAGGGGGAAATCCTTAAGGTAGCCCACCCAGAACAGCAGAGTATACTTCAAAACACCCACCAGCAACAGCACCCACGCGTGCCTCCAGCTCTTGGAGGTGAGCAAATGGAAGGAGGTGTTCGCCAACTGCAGCACACATAGTCTGTGTTTTCTGGCTTTTGCTAGGGTAAGGGTGCTGAGCCTTCACAGCCACCACATCTGGCTCCTTCAGTACTTTCATAAGCTTTTATTGTGAACCTGCTGTACTTAACAGTGGCTTGCAGAAAAGGAAGGGTCATCAACAATTAAGTCTTGGCCTTCAGCCAGAATACCACAGTTAGAAGTGGTAACACCCACCCTGGTCTGGAGTGGCTGGTTATGGAAAATGCCTGACCCGATCTGAACCCCATTTACTCTAAAACCTCTCAGCAACTGTAGCATTTTTGTCTCTTTTTATTTGTTAGCATCTAAATGGCAAGCACCACAGTGGTTGCTATTGGAAGAGACATAGAAATACAAAACGTGGTATCTGCTTTTGAAGTTCACAAGTAAATAATCCCTGCATGGCAACAACGCAGGCAAACAGAAATGTTAAACAACGAAATCAGGCATAATATGGTTCAATACCAACGGGTGGTACAGGTAGTAAATTTTCAAGTACTAATTTGCTTTGGTCCTCCAGTACGTATGATACAGATACTTGTAGCTTTATTTCTTCTCTGGAATTTCCTTGCAGCAGGTGGTCTCTTTCTAGATAGGACTGTCAGCCAAAAGGCAGGAGGAGCTCTGCCTTTCATTTCAGATAATCTGTTGCTATTCAGGGAAAGAGAAACCAGAATTTCCCCCACAACCCCTAGACCACATGGCCACAGTCAATATAGTCTAAACATGGATCCTAGCTCTTAATCAAAAGTTTCCTTCATCTGTGTGAAGTTAACAAACATATAACAAAGGAATCAATGTGACATTAGAGTAGTGAAAAAGAGTGTTCAGCATCTTCTCACAGGAGTAAATGTCAGTGCGTGTCCCAAGGTCTAATAAAGGTGCAGTGAGGACTAGATCCTCGTTATTTATGGGTAGTAGTAATAAGTGAAAAAAGGGGCATTAACAATTTCAGGTGATTATAAACAGTCTCTAATGATTGATTGATTATTGAATTACATCACAAGATCTTATTATGAAAGGTACAAATAACTTGGGAAGTGAAATAAGGTACAACTTACATGTAAAATCCTTAGATTTGACATCATATAGTTATATGTTCATTAACCTCATGTGGATGACAGTTCGCTGAATATCCTTTTCTTTTTTCTTTGTTCTCCTCGTGGTAGGCTATACTCAAGAGGAATGCACATGGAAATGTAGCGGAAATTAATATGTTCAAGGGTGGAAACAGAGACAAGTAAGTCCTCGTGCATGCATTACAAGGATGGACTCACAATGAAATGATTGACAAGCTCCTACATTGTTGGGAGACAGCCAAAGTGGCAGCACAATAGACTTGTGAAAGCTCCCAAAAGACACCCATTATAAAACTGGAGGGGAGAACAACTGGGAGGGGGAAGGAAGACTCCAGTGCCAACTAAACTGCATCCAAAAGAAAGTTTCCAAAAAGATGCAAATAGGACGAGAAGATCAAAAAAAATTTTTCAGACCTAACTTTGTGCATGAAAGCTTCCTTCAAATAGCTACTGATATCTGACAAATTAATCCATAACTAAGCTTAATACAACAATCAGTTATAAATCTCTTGATGCTGTGGGCGTGGTGATCTATAGTTCAGATTCTTCCGGCCAATTAATTTTGATCCCGCAAGCATACCTCATATATCCACAGTCAAAGGTCAGTTGTTCAAAAGTAGTTCAGCATCAGGAGTGGCAACCAGGACTGAGGGTTCCACAGATCTCTCACACTGCAGCAAACTAGTCTTACCGATTACTCTGGCAATCTTAGAAACCCAAAATATGAGCCCAAATACATTCCAAAGACTGGAATAATAAAGTTTACTTTTCAACATGAAAGGCTATATAAAGTCATTAATGTAAAAAGAGCAAGAATTAAATAAAATTAACAATTTGGGTCATTTTTCAAAATCAAGTTTGGGGATAGGAAGAAACAGGTGTTGGGGTACTTCAGAGGCATGCATCTATTTCAGAGTGCCTGGGGTCAAGTCTCTGCTCTGTTTCCCACTCCAGATTCCTGCCAGTGTGCACTTTGGGAAGCCACAGGTAGGTAATGACTCAAAGAATCGGGTCCTGGGCACCCACATGAAGACCTAGATTGAGTTTGAAGCACCTGGCTTTGAACTAGATCAGCCCTGGCTCTTGCAGGTATATGGGAAGTGACTCAACAGATGGAGGGTCTCTCTCTCTCTCTTGATATGTACATACAAATACACACACACATATATATACATACACATATATATGAAGTAAGTAAATATTTCCAACTCATATTTGTTGAGGTATTATATATGTGTTATATTTACCACCTTTAAAATGTGATTTAAAAACTCACATATTGTGAAATTTACCATCTTAACTGTTAGGAGTATAGGTCAATAGTACTAACTATATTTACATTGTTGTTCAACAGATTTATAGAATTTTTCATATTGCAAAAGCAGAACTTTCCATTTGCCGCTTATCTTATCATCCACAATTCCACTTTTGTTTTGATTAGCTTGACTACTTTAAATACTTCCTATAAAGATGTTGGACATTCCTTTTTACCACCCTAGTGTCACATTGATACCTTTGTTACATGTTTGTCAACTTCATGGGGATTAAGGTCCACCATTTTTTCTCCCCACAGTGCATAATGGAAGTGTAGCAAAAATTAATATGTTCATAGGTGGAAACAGAGAGAAATATGTCTGTGTACATGCAGTGTAAGGATGGACTCACAGTGAAATAGCTGACAATCTCCTACATTTTTGGGAGACACCTCATTGGCAGCATGATGGACTTGTGAAAATTCATGAAAGACACCCATTATAAGACTGGAGGGGAGAAGGGTGGGGAGGGATGGGAGCCTGGGAGGGAGAAGGGAGATCCCGGTGCCTATTAAACTCTCATAAAATAATAAAAAACAAACCAAATAAAAGTCAGAAAAAAATTAAAACTCTTGAAACTCAAAAAATAATACTTCCTAAAGGGAGAATAAAGATGGTAGAATAGGGATGGAGGAACATAAGCCAGGGTGAAGCAGAAAGGGAACATTCCAGCAAATAGGAGAGGACAGACCAATAGCAGAGGGCCACCTGGAGACTGATAGACATGGGAAAGCAGCAGAGACAACAGTGTGGTGTTGCAGTGACCAGATATCCCAGCAGCATTCAGTGAGAGCTATCTGAACACTGGCAGCTGGAAGTCCACCAGCAACCAGCTGGGAAGAGGTGTTCACCAGGAGCTCAGGAGATGGACCCAGACAAAGAACTGCACATCCTGCTGGTTTGTTTGATTTGACAAGGAAGAGATACAGAGCAGCAGATCTGAAACAGGTAGTGCAGGAACAGTGGATTTCACAGCCCAGACCCTCACTAGAACCAAATCAGGTACCATTTTGTGTAGGGAGTCAAAGTCAATGGGACAAGACTGTACATGCACTAAGCGGGGAGTAAACTCATTTCTGGCTCCATGCATTGCACCAGTGTAACATTCTACAGGTTCCACCCAAAATAGGGCTGGGTAGCCCCCAGACCTAACAGCCAGCAGATTCAGAACTCCACAAGTGGCACATCAAGCACCATTTTGTACAGTGTAGTAAAGGCTTTGAGACCACTAGGACAACAATTAGATGCACATGTGTTGGGCTGGGAATGAACTCACTGAACTAAGTGTACTGCACTGGGTCCAAATCAAAAATAATACTGACTTTAGCATCTTACAACTCAAAATAGGTCCATGTGGCCCTCAAACCAAATGGCGAACAGGTTTCAGCAAGATCACCACCAGTAGCAACCTAGATATTTAGAACACCTGATGTCTCCCTAATCTTGGAAACTGTGTTAACCAGAAGTGGGAGAAAGGTTGTACAGACAACAGTGCAGTTTCAGCACAGTATCACAGGAAGCAGAGTACTTAGCCAGGAGCTGGGGCTACAGAGACCTTGGAAGTCTAACGCAACAGCCCAGATCTGAAACGTGCTGGAGGGAGTGGCACAATTGAGTCAAACTAAGATCCAGGTACTAACCACAATAAGTAAAATCGAATTGCAGACCTGTGGATTACACAGCTTAAAAGCCTGCCCTAAGGAGAAGAATCTGCTAACCAGAAGTACAGTGACCAAGAGCAAAAGAGGAAATAAAGGCACCATGAATATTATTGAAGACGCCCCTACACAGGAGCAAAAGCCTTTGCCAACCTCAGAGTTAACTGAAGAATACATTAAGAAAATGAGGGATCAAGAAGTTAAAAAACTTGTAAAGCTTTAAGCACATACAGGAGTTCAAGGAATTTAAGGAATATGTTACACAGGAAATAGCAACACTGAAACAAAATCAAGCAGACTTATTAGAAATGAAGGATACAAGAGAGTAAATTAAAATTTCAGTAGGAAGCCTCAATAATAGAATGAAGGAGGCAGAAGAAAGATCTCAGAATTGGAAGATACTTCTCGTCACAGTTTGGGCTTGTTTTCATCTCTTAGCTACTGTGACTAATGCTGTTGTGAATATGCACTTACATCTCTTTTACATCCTTCCTTCAATTACTGGATCATGTAATTCTATTTTTCATTTTTGGAGAAAACTTTATACTGTTTTCCACAATGCTACATTATTTTATATTCCCATCAGCAGTGCATGGTGTTCAAATTTCTGCATACCGGCTTCACATTTCATTAATTTCTTGGGGTTTGAAAGAGGTTAAGTAAAAATTCACCCCTTTTACTCATGCAATTCTTTGAGTTTTGATGAATGCATACCTCAGTATAGTCAGCATTCTAGTCAGCCCCATTTCTATCACTCCCTAAGGTCTCTGAGACTCCTTTGCAGTGCATCGGCTTCACCAACCAACAATGCTGGGCAATCACTCACGTGCATTCTGTCCCTATAATTCTAACTTCTCTAAGATGTTATACAAAAGAATCAAAATATATAGCTTTAAATTAAAACTTATTTCTCTCATTTGGCATTATTCATTTGATACATTTGCATGTTTACATATCTCATTGTATCTTACTAATGATGTACTTATTCTATTGTGAACCTCTGTCTTAGTTCTTACAACTTTGTAATGAGCATGAATTCCCCCAACAAATTCTCTATTTTAAAATTGCTAAAATCATTCTAATTCCCTTTTATCTTTCTATTTGTTTTTGGACTTATGTTTTTTTCTTAATTTTGTAATATCTTTGGAAGATAGAAACATTAATTGAAGACTTCTTTCCTTCAAAACAAAACATAACTATGTGGTACTATAAATTTCCCTTTGTGGATCAGCTGTTTGATGTACTCACCACTTGGAGGGTTATAGTCCAAAAGCACATGATCTGCACTGGTTTGGCCAATGATGATGAAGTCGTGCTGACCAAATTCTGGAGAAGTATAACAGCACAAGAGAGAGAAAATGATAAAGTCTGTATCTACCCTTATAAAGTAACCATGGCCCATCATGGGGCCCTCCCTAAGGATCTAATCCAATCTAATCAGTTCTTAAAAGAAAGGCACCATCGGTAAACACCAATCCTAGGACCAGCATAGTGACTCACAGGCTAATCCTTTACCTGCAAGTGCCAGCATCTCATGCAGGCACAGGTTTGCATCCTGACTGCTCCATTTGCCATCCTGCTCCCTGCTTGTGGTCTGGGAAATCAGCAGATGGCCCAAATCCTTGGGACATTGCACCCACATGGAAGTCCTAAAAGAACTTCTGACTTCAGATTGACTTAGTTCTGACCATTAGGTGTGGCCATTTGAGGAATGAACCAGCATATCAAATATTCTCTCTCTCTCTCTCTTTCTCTCTCTCTCTCTCTCTCTCTCTGCCTCTACCTCTCTCTGTAACTCTGCTTTTCAAATAAAAAATAGATTGTTTTTAAAAAGAAACATTTTAGAGATTATACAGCCTGAATTTGGTGGCAAAATCCAATTAAAACCACAGCAAGTTTCAGCAACAAACTATGGCTCCCCACAGAGAAAGGTAAATTACGCCTCTACTGGAGAAGCTACCATATTTTATTGAAGAATATTTCTTTGCCTTTCTTCCTCTCATTATTAGACTATGGGAAGCAATCATGTCATATCTATCACTTCAGCTCCAGCAGCTACTTCTATTAATATTTACAGATCTGAGACATGCTATTTAGGAGACTTTCTAGCCTGGGAAACTTTATTTTTCATATTTTGGAAAATCCAATTAAGGTAAGTTCAACAAGTTCCAACACATGTAGGAGTTTGTTCAGTTCAGTGTTGTTAGTACCGATGACTTCAATGTTCAGGAAAGCACTGAAGAGAGGCTATTTTTTTGTGCATAAGATTTAGAACATTTGTGTGTACATATCTGTAAGTGATATTGAAGAAATCCTTGCCAAATCAGTCAGGAACATAAGCCTGTCACTGTAAAATACCAACAATCCTCTGACATCTAAACACCACTCCCAAAACTATAAGAAACATAGGCCAAAATCACTCCCTGTGGTTCCCAGGAGGAGTAAAATACTGAAGGCTATATTCCAGGCCGCCTAGAATGCCTCTGCCCTTTGTGGCTCAGGGCCTCCTCGTCAGTTCTGCATTATGAACTCTTGGCATGGCCTGCTGTGCCTTACTGAAGCCATCCTGCCAACCTCTCTGGCTTTGTCAGCAGTTCCCCTCCCTTGCCCTCTGCACTCTGGGCATCACGGCCCCTCACTGATCTTGCAACAGGCAAAGTTCACAGCCATTCTTTCTTAGGCGATTTGTATTAGCGTCTCCCATCCTGTTAGACGCTTCCTCTGCTAATCACCATTATGACATAGCTAAGAGATGGAGAAGAACAAAACAAACCCAGAGAGAATCTCCTCAGCCACACCCATCCTCTGAGAAAGTCATCAGTCCTTGTCAGATACAGAGACAAACAAAATAAACTGTACTGAGAAATCTAACAAACACAGCCTAAAATAGAAACTATTTCGTTTTTTTAAGTAAGAAAGAGTTTTTTTCTACATTTGCCAAAGTATCCTTTTGGGTTTTTTTTTAAGATTTATTTATTTTTATTGGAAAGGCAGGCTTAAAGAAAGAAGGAGATATACAGAGAAAGATCTTCTATCCACTGGTTCACTCCTCAAATGGCCACAACAGCCAGAGCTGAGCCAATCCAAAGCCAGAAGCTTCTTCCCAGTCTTCCATGCAGATGCTGGCTCCCAAGTCTATGGACCATCCTCCACTGTTTCTTAAGGCCACACGCAGGGAGTTGGATGGCAAGTGGAGCAGTCAGGACATGAACTGGCACCCATACAAGATCCTGCCACATGCAAGGCAAGGATTTGAGCCACTAGACTATTGCACAGTCCCCCAAAATATTCTTTCAGCCAGGAGCATGTGAACTGTAATTTTTATATTAAAAAAACCCCTATTTGAATTGATTTATAAAACTAGCATTCCAGAATCACATTAATACTGTTGTTAATTGATGATAAGTTGGGTTAAATATAGAAAATCCACAAGTAGGCAAAGTTTATTCCATCATTTATATAGGTCTAATTTAAAATGTAGCCATATATGAATAACACCCATGCAGTGACACAATATCTAAACACATAGACACATATGTAATGGATGGCACAGTTAACCTGTGTATACATTGAGCAAATTAGTATCTCCCCAAGAATACAGAGTTAAAAAAAAAAAAGGTTTGGAATCAGAAAAGCAAGTGTAATGCTCAAGCCTATGAGTTCCTGACATGTATTAGTATTTTGAAAGTAATTTACTTCATAAGTTTGCTATGAAGATTATATGAGATTATGTATGTGCAATGCTAGTACAGTAGCTGGGACAGAGTTTGTAAAAAATGAATATTACTTAGGTAGGCATGGCATAGGAGGTTAAGCCACCACAAAACCCACATTCCAAATGAGAGTTCTACCTTGAATCTTGGCTACTCTGATTCCAATCCAGGAGCTTACTAATGAGCCTGGGAAGCATTAGAGCTGCTGCGGCTCACATGGGAGATCTAAATGGAGTTTCTGCATTTGGCTCGGCCCAGTCCCAGCTGTTGTAGCTTTTGGATAGTGAACCATGTCTCTCCATCACTATGCCTTTCAAATAAAGAAAGAATTTTTAAAAATAGATGTTATTATTGTTAAAGCTCTAAAAATGAGTAAACATGAATTGTATTAAACTTTAAATGCTGTGTCCCAGTGATTAGTATAAAAGATGAAAACAAACAAAACACAGTCAATGAAATTTTAAGTGGTCACAAGAGAGAAGAATCATCATGAATAATTCAAATATGCATCTGTGTTCACTCCCAAAAGTAACGCTTTATTCAAATAGGCCTTATGTCTTGATTATCTCCTTTAGCAACAAGAAACATTTGTTAAATTTTTTTCACCTAAAAAAAAAACTTTAGAATGTGAGTACAAATGAAAATAAACTTCAAATTTAGAGATAGTGAATTAATCATTTGCACTTGCTACTTCTTTCAAAATCCATTAAATCAAAGTAAACATCTTTCATGGGCATGAAGCCAGTACGACAAAGAAAATGAAAGAGAAGGCCAAAGTTTGGAAGTTAGACCAGAGTTTGCTGATGTAGCAGACATGTCAGCAGACACAAGGGCTCTGTTTGCTTGGGGTGTTGCCAATTGCAGAGCAACTTGCACTAGGAGTTGCTAGGAGGGAAGCTTCACTTGTTTGAGGCAGGTGAAGACCGTAGCAAGGTATGATTCCCTAAAGCAACTACCCTTGAATAAGTTTGCCATAGCTTTGGTTTTCACTTCCTGTGGAAGTGCAGAGGGCCTTTCCTGCTTGCACTGTGCAACTGATGCATTGCATGTTGAAAACTCTGACTCAGAATGGTTTCTTGCAGCTCTCCTTGTTTGTGATTTTCTGGCTCCTCTGAGAATGATGCTGGGAGGTAAGCTTTCCTGGAACATCCTCAGAGAGCCAAGTTCTGGCTCCGACTGCTTTCTTGCAGCTTTCCTTTTGTGTGGTGGCCTGGAGACTCTTAGTACTTCCTGCGAAAACAATAAGCTGTTTCGGATTCTCTGTCCATGTTCCAGGACTCCCGCTTTGCCAAATCTTACACTCTTGGTTATAGACCCAGACGTGTTACTAAGTGACTGATGGGAGATAGAAATACACACCACAGAACCCCTAAGAGAAGCTTCTACTGCTTGAAACAGGGACAGGATAGAATTAAGAAGCACAATTGGAAGTAAATTGCAAAATAACCAATCCTGTTAAGATTTTTGCAAAGGACCTGAACAGACAGTTCTCAAAAGAAAATATACAAACAGCCAACAATTATACAGGACCATACTACTGTATAATGAGGAAATAGTGGGTGGAGGGAATAAGAGAAAGAACGAGGAGATATCTGTGCCTATGGAACTATGTCATGAAAAAGATAATAATAACAAAATACTATATGATTAAAAAAAAAAAAAAAAAAAACCTCAGTATCAGGGAGCCCGTGTGATGTTCTTTGGCTAATCCTTTACCTCTAAGCAACAAGATCCCATATGGGCGCCAATTTGTGTCCCAGCTACTCTGCTTCCCATCTAGCTACCTGCTGATAACCTGGGGAAGCAGTAGAGGATGCCCCAAACCCTTGGGACTCTGTACCCTTAGGGGAGATCCAGAAGAAGCTCCTGGCTCCTGTCTTTGGTTCTGTTCAGCTCTGGCCATTGCAGCCATGTGGGGAGTGAAACAGCAGATGGAAGAGCTTTCTCTTTGTCTCTCCTTATCTCTGTAATTCTGCATTTTCAATAAAATAAATATTTTAGAAATTAAAAATAAACATTAAAAAAGCTTCATATCACTTCAAAATCACAAGGAGATATCACTTCACCTTAAAATGCATATTAGCAAAAAGACAAAATGTAGTAAATACTGGTGAGGATATGGAAAAAGGAAAACTTTTAAATGCTTTTGGCAGTTGTTGAGAAAATAAAATAACACAAACAGCATGGAGATTCCTTTATGAATTAGAACCAGAATTGCCATATGATCCAGTAACCACACTACTAAGTATATGTTCAAAACACATGAAATCATACTACCAGGGATGCCTGTTCTGCCATGTTTATTGCAACATCAGTCATAATAGTCAAGTTATGGATCAACCAAGGTGTCAGTCATTAGATGACTAGATAAAGTATGGTGTGTGTGTGTGTGTGTGTGTGTGTGTGTGTGTGTGTGTGTGAAATAGCATGCAGCCATAGAAAAAAATGAGTTCTTATTATCTGCAGCAAATGGATGGAACTACAGGACACAAGGTTAAAATATCAGAGCAACTGACACTGCATGTTCTGCCTCACATGTAGAAGATTTTTTTTAAATACTAATAACCCTCAGTATGAACATGGAGCAGTAACCACTAGAGTCTGCGAGTATTGGAGGATATTGAAGGACTTTGAATAACAGGAACCAAATCAGAGTTAGACTGAAAAAAGTTCCCAGTGTTAACACAGCATAGTCTGGTGAATACAGCTCACTATGATCTATTATTTATTTAATAAACAAATGGAAGAAAGGAACTTCTAATTACAAAGATATCAAACAACAGAAAATGTTGTCTTTAAAAGTAAATATTCTGATTTTAAAAGTATATATTCTGCCCAAGTATTGAAATATCATAGGATAGCCCATAAATATGCTATATTTAAAAATAATACAGGCAACTGAGATCTCACATGTCAGTGGTCCTAAAGAAAAAGCCAATATTGGGTAAAACATGCATACTCTGAACCCTCATATTTCAGCTTTGAAAATTTTGAAACCCCCCCCCCATGTCACTGTTGGTATTATAAATATACAGCCACTTTGGAAACAGGCAAAAGTGCCTCACGTGATTAAACTGAGGTACAGTATGACTCAGCACCTTTATTCCTGCATGTATACCCAAGAAAAGCTAAAACATGTCCATATACGGCCTGGGGCGATAGTGTAATGGTTAAAGTTCTCACCTGGAATGCGCCGGGATCCCATATGGGCACTGATTCTAACCCCGGCAGCTTTGGGACCCTGCACCCGTGTGGGAGATTCGGAAGAGATCCTGGCTCCTGGCTTCAGATTGGCTCAGCTCCAGCTGTTGTGGCTGCTTGGGGAGTGAACCATTGGACAGAAGATCTTCCTCTTTGTCTCTCCTCCTCTCTGTATATCTGCTTTTCCAATAAAAATAAAATAAATATTTTTAAAAAGTCCATATAAAAAGTAATACACAGTTATTCATAGCAGCACTATTCATAATAGTAAAAAATTAGAAATATCCCAAACCATCAACTGATACATTAATAAAGTATATATCTATAAAAATATAGTATTATTTGACAATTAAAGAAATCAAATATTTATGTCCACAACAACACAGGTGGACATTGAAAATGTTATATTAAGTGAAAGGATAAAGTAGGGAACAAGAGATACCATTTATATGAAACATCACACTAGCCTAACCCACATAAACTGCAGGTGGATTAGTGGTTTCCCAATACTGGAGTAGGAGGCAGAGGAGGATGAGAGAAGTTGCACATAATCCGTTTGGGGAATGTTCGTGTGATAATTTACCCAACTCCACAGATGCACAAAAGCCACTACGTTACACACTGCAAATGGGGGATTTATATGAGTTGTGAATTATGTTTCAATGAAGCTGTTTAAGACAGAGGTCCCATCTCTAGAGATAATAAAAAAGATTTTTCTCTAGGTGGTTAAAGATTCAGAGTTTTTTAAATATCCAAATGCATCCATTCAACATGATACTATTAAATGATTTTAAAAAAAAGGTTAAGGTATCAAGCCATCTATATATATGGATAAATCCTAAATTCATACTGCTAAGTGAAAAAAGGCAGTCTGAAAAGACTGTATACTGTATTCTTTCAATTAGTTAACATTCTGGAAAAGGAAACACTGTTACAATGGAAAAAAAAATTTTTTTTGGAAAATAAAAAAAGTTATAGTTGAAAGAGTTATGTATCGAGAGAGAGAGAGAGAGAGAGAGAGAGAGAGAGAGAGAGAGAGAGAGAAATCGCCCATCCACTGGTTCACCTCCAGGGCTGAATGAGGTCTCCCATAGCACTAATGGGGTCCAAGTACCTAGACTATTAGCGTAACACTAGGAACTTGTTTCAACCTACCTCTGATTCAGATGTTTATCTCTCTCTCTTTTTAACTACAGCATATATGGGTTCTGCATTCAATCTTTTCTAACTTTATGTCTCAAGTTAGTACTTCACTTTCTTTTTTAAGAACAAACATGGAGACATTGTCAAAGAATTTAAACTGAAGACCATATGAACTGGGAGGCATGGCATTTCTCCGGACAACAAAGGAGATAATTCTTGACAGTTTTGTGTGAGCAGATATTTCTGTTTTCTGAGTTCTATACTGTCTCTGAACATGGTTTTATGCCTCATTACAAACTCAAGATCTGAGAAGTTATAATTCACAGTTTTCATTAAAGAGCAAAATCAGCAAGCCTTCCATTCTGAGCTCTCTAAAACTAGAGTCAGGATAACAGATTGCCAGGTAAAAGCAAAACACAGCCACTAGACTCCGTCACACGGAAACAGGAGCCAAGTTAGAGAGGGAGATGATCCTGCTTGAGTTGTCAGTTTCAGCTGCTGTTAGATAAGCTTTGGACTTCCAGACACCCTTCTCAGACCTTAACCAAATTATTGGGAAAGCACTTGGAACTTTGGCAGATCTTGTTAACTGTGTATTGTCTGTTTATTCTAATTCCAAAGATTCCTTCTCTCCTCCAATAAGTAAGCAACTTGTGAATTGCTCCTTTGACAGTTAAGCAGTGGGTGTGTGGATTTCTTTGGCGTATTAGTTTAAATGACTCTCTAATCATTATCCTCTTTGAAGATTTAAACTTAAGAGATTGAACACTCCCACACTGCAAGATATGCCTGGTCTTTCTACCTTCACCTCCCACTCTTCACTTCACAGTAAAACTGATGAAGACCAGGCCTAACGTTTGTCCAAATCTAAAGCTCATGAAAAAAAGGCAAATCCGGGGTTAGTGCAACAGGATATTCTATAACCAATCCATGAATTTTCCTAGGAATTGAAACTCTCCCTTAGCATAAGCATAGTGCCCATTTAATATAAGCTGGTGTTATTTTAAAAAACGAAATTGAGTTTATTTAGTTCTTTAAAAAGTTGACACATTTCTAAGTAAAAATTTTCCAGAATACTCTCATCTTAAGCACAATTGTGATATTAAGAAACAAGAAAATCAGGTCCAATGCAGTAGCCTAGTGGATAAAGTCCTTGCCATGAACGCGCCAGGATCCCATATGGGCACTGGTTCTAATCCTGGCAGCTCCACTTCCCATCCAGCTCCCTGCTTGTGGCCTGGGAAAGCAGTTGAGGACTGTCCAAAGCCTTGGGACCCTGCACCCACGTGGGGAACCTGGAGGAGGTTCCTTGCTCCTGGCTTCGGATCGGCACAGCACCAGCCGTTGTGGTCACCTGGGGAGTGAATCATCGGAGGGAAGATCTTCCTCTCTGTCTCTCCTCCTCTCTGTATATCTGACTTCCCAATAAAAATAAATAAGTCTTTTTTAAAAAAGACAATAAAATGAAATTGATAAGTAAGGTACTATTCTTAATGCCTACATAAATTCTTTTTTATCCCATCTAATGTATTTTAAAAGCCTTTTTTTGAGAGAGAGAGAGAGAGAGAGAGAGAGAGAGAGAGAGAGAGATCATTCCTATCTGCCAGTTCCCCTACAAATGTCTGCAAGGGCTGGGCCAATCCAGGTCTCCCAAATGAGTGGCAGGTACCCCATAACTTGAGCTATCATACGCTCTCCCCAGAATCCACATTAGCAGGGGCCGAAATCTGAAGCCAGAACAACTTATCAAATCCATGCCCAAGGCGAGATGCAGGTGCCACAATCACTGTCTTAGCTATTAACTATTAAGCCAAATGTTGACTCCCTGAATTTCTTAGTGTTTAAGTAAGCAAGTTGGTAAGAAAACGTAGAAATACTGATACTTTTAAAATGCATTTTCATGTTTAGTGTTTATATAGTTTGAAATATTCTTAGAATAATTTAAAATTTTATATGTATTTTATTTCACATTCCATCATCATGCTATCTTTTTAAAGTAATTTACAGCACGAATCAAGTTATTTTGTTATTGATCCACAAAATTATGTATTGCTAATACATATAGTTTAAGTTTTGGCATGTTGGACACCTTTCATTTTAGCCAATTTTAAACCTATCACATTAAAAAAAATTATTTTTATTGCAAACTCAGATATAGAGAGAGGAGGAGAGATCTTCCATCTGATGATTCACTTCCCAAGTGACCACAATAGCTGGTGCTGCGCCAGTCCAAAGCCAGGAGCCAGGAACCTGTCCCAGGTCTCCTACACAGGTGCAGGGTCCCAAAGCTTTGGGCCATCCTCGACTGCTTTACCAGGCCACAGGCAGGGAGCAGGATGGGAAGCAGGGCTGCCAGTATTAGAACAGGCGCCCATATTGGATCCCAGTGTGTTCAAGGCAAGGACTTTAGCCACTAGGCCAGTGTGCCAGGCCCAACCTATCACATTTTTAAAATAAATATGTAGATTAAGTATGTCAGTCTTTATTAAATATATACCTATTATGCACAGGGTTCTTATTTTACATCACAAATGATAATATCACAGTAGTTCAGTCTGTAAGCTTAATAGATTGAGTAATGAGGTCTAAGACCCTCAACACTGGTTTAAAGACTTGAGAATATCAACTACATCCTCACAAGTCTTTGTTCTTGAAACTCTTTCCCCTTCCTCCACTTCCTGCCACAGTGTATCCATGTGCTGCTCACCACAAAATATTTAGCCAACATAAATCAATCAGCCATTGAGTTTGAAAGGAAAAGTGTGTAAGCACCACACGATTGTGTATTGCCAAGATAATCAGACATCCTGTTTACAAAGCAGCATTTGCAGTGGCAGGGAAAGTCACTTATTGATGAAAGTAAACCTGGCAACAAGTTGATTTCTGCACTCTTTCTTAAACTTTCTTGCTCCACCCCACCCCGCTACCCAACTCTGCTTCTCAATGACCAGAATTCAAAAGGAAGATTTATCCCTACCGAATTCTTTGTTCTTCAAACTTCCTTACAGGACGTTATTCTCTTGGTTTTTTCAAAAAGATGTCACAACGTAATTATTACGTACAAGTGCTATTTTCTATCAAAGAGAAATAGCACATTTCTTGCTACTACTAGAAAAGATTTACTGATACCTGCTAACATTTTAAATGCATTTATCCTCCAATCTAACAATCCTACTTCTGGTGAGAGAGGAGTTAGACTGGGTAGTAGGCAGTTAGGGTATTCTGGGTCCCCAAGTCATTTTTCTCAAATATAAAATCCCCCACCATGTCTTAGATTCACCAGAGCACATCTCTTCCAAGGGACAAGGATGCTATTAGCATATCAATTCCCCACATGAAGTATTGGCCACTACCTCTGGCCATTGTGGGAGGGCCTCAGGCTGATCTTTTTATCATCGAAAGGACAGCAGGAAGAAGTAATACACACCTGCCTAAGGCCTGGAATGTCCTATGTCTGGCACCTCTGTGGCCTTTTGTGCCAAAGTCAGGTACCATGGAAACCAGGAATTTTCTTTGTTCATGGAGAAACACCTTTGAGGGAAACCTTTAAAAGGTGCATTCCCCACCATTGATAAGGGTTCTTGTCCTCCTGCCACTATGGCAGAGCACTAGGGTCTTCTTTTTACTTTTCCTCCTGCCACTATGGCAGGGGTAAAGGTCCTTTCTATCAAAAACCCCCTCCCGTCGCTAGGACGGGAGTCTCTCTTCTCAGCTTTTCTAATAAATCTTGCTTTCAAACTAAACTCTGTCTGCACGAAAATTCTTCTTTCCTGCGAGACAAGAATTGAGGTTGCTGCTGTATTTGGGGTCAAAAATCCTGCAACACTGGGAATCCATCCCAAGGATAGACATCAGTAGATAAATACATATAACATACAAAAGGCACTTCTAAAGTTCTTGGAAAAATGGAATTAGGATCAAGCTTGATGTCTCAGTGACTAAATCCTCACCTTACGAGCACTATGATCCCTTATGGGCACTGGTTTGTGTCCCAGATGCTCCACTTCCCATGCCTGTGGCCTGGGAAAGCAATAGAGGAGAGCCCAAAGCCTTGGATCCCTGTACCTGCATGGGAGACCTGGAAGAGGCTGCTGCATCCTGGCTTTGGCTCTGCTTAGCTCCGGCCTTTGTGGCCATTTTGGGAGTGAACCAGCAGATGAAATTTCTTTCTGTCTCCCCTTCTCTCTGTAGATCTGCCTTTCCAATGAAAATAAATAAATCTAAAAAAAAGTATTTTTGTTTGTTTCATAGTTCTGCAAGTCATAAATGTGGCAGCTTCAGGCTAAATCTTTCTGAAGGCTTTGCAGAAAGTTTGTTTCACTGTCTTTCTAGCTTTCAGAGGCTGCTTGCATTTCTCAGCTCACGGTCTTTCCCTCCCATCTTCAAAGTGCATCGGTGCAACTTGTGCTTCTCTTGTCACTCCTGCTCTGAGCATGACCCCGGCTGATCTCTAATAAAACAACATTTGTGATTGCACTGAACCATCTGTATAATCCAGAATAATCTTCCCCTCCTAAAAATCCTCACTAGAGTGACATTTTCAAAATCTTTTTTTACTTGGAAAGTAGCACATTTGTAAGTTCTAGGAGCTGGGATGTGGACATCTTTGGGATGCCAGCCTGTCTAGCACAGCTATTTAGAAATCTTACTTAAATTGAACCTTTCACTTTACTCATTTACTGTTGTTGATTCAGTGTGAAAGATCTGAAAGTTGAGAATTTAGAACATTTAAAAGCATACAGCAGCACTTCAATCTGAACCAACAAGTGGCAAATGTGTTCCTATCTTTGCCAAGAAGTCCTCACTTATCTTTTGATACTTGTTGGGAATGTGGGGGAGGGTCGGGGAAGAAGGAACTCTATGCCTTTGGGTTAACTACTTGAAAAAAAGGTTGCAATACAAGTTAAAAACAATGATTTCAAAGTGTAAGACGGAATCTTCACACTCATTTCTCACCACCAGACTGTAGTTAATCTCCCTTTGAATTACAGATGTGTGTGTGTATGTGTGTGTGTGTGTGTGTGTGTGTGTGTGTGTGTGTGTGTGTGTTGTACTTCAAAGGGGCAAGCTTGCAGGGCGGGATCTTAGCTGGAGGATTTTGCCTTTATTCTTGACATTTTTGGAGCTTCGTTTTTGTAATTGTCTTTAGAGACAGTTCAGCAGACACACAGGAAAACACAACTCGTTATTTTAAGGTCACAAAGGTACTTCGCCTACTTGGTCTTCTTCCCTTCCCATTGTTTTACTCCGTTTAGCTTCGTCCCCACTCCTTCCTCTGCTGATACTAGTGCCAGGGATCTGGGAGGCTGAGAGGAAGGCCTGTGGAGCCAGAGTGTGGCTGGGAGGGGGGCAGGGAGACTGTCACACACAGCTCAGCAGGTAGCAGGCAAATTTGTCCTGTGAGCCATTCTGTTTTATATATTATTAAACAATATTTACTAATATGCTGAATATCTAATAGTGACTTGTATTAAAGACATTTTATTAAAATATATACATATTGAGAACTGTGTGTAACAAGCTAAAATTCCATTAGTTCCAAAGGTAAACATTGCTTAAACAAAAATCATCAAATGGACATAGTATTTTTTATTATGTCTAAATACACAAAACAAAAATCGTGGAGTAGTCATACAAAGAGTTCCTATATAACCCTCACCACATTCCCACTAACATCTCTTATTTGTCGTAGTTGGTGAACTCTCACTCTCCCCTTTGTAACCCCTCCCTACTTTTATGCCTCCCACCTCTCCTTGCCCCTAGTAATCAACATTTTGTGTTATCTTTGAATTTGTGGATTTTTAAAATTCCAGCCCCCACTTATGAGGAGATCATGCAGCATTTTTGTTTACATGTCTGGTTTATTTCACTCAATATGATGTCCTCCAGCTCCATCCATTTTGCTGCAAACAACATGATTTTTTAATAGCTGAATAATATTTCCTTCTGTGTGTGGTTGCATTGTATGATCATTTTGATGTAGGGTTGGATTTGGTTGGTGAGTATGTTGCTGAGCATTTTTGCATCTACGTTCATCAAGGACATTGGTTTGTACTTTTGTTTTTGTGAAGGTCATTGGTTCAATGTTACAGTGATACTGGTCTCGTAAGAATAGTTAGGGCCTGGCATTATAGCGTAGTGGTTGATGTCCTCACCTTGAATGTGCTGTAATCCTATATGGGTGCCAGTTCTAATCCCAGAAGCTCCACTTGCCATCCAGCTCACTGCTGTGGCCCGGGAAAGCAGACGAGGATGGCCAAAAGCTTTGGGACCCTGCACCCGAGTGGGACACCCAGAAGAAACTCCTGGCTTTGGATTGGCTCAGCTCCAGCTGTTGTGGCTACTTGGGGAGTGAATCATCAGAGGGAAGATCTTCCTCTCTGTCTCTCCTCCTCTCTGTATATCTGACTTTGCAATAATAATTTTAAAAAAGAATATTCTTTAAAAAAGTTAGGCAGAGTTACACCCTTTTCATGTTGGAATAATTTGAGAATTGTTGAAATTAGTTTCTCTTTAAATGTTTCTGTAGAATTGAGGGGTGAAGCCCTCAGATCCTGAACTTTTCTTTGATGAGAGACTTAATTACTGCTTTAATCTCATTGTTTGTTACTAGTCAGTTTAGCTTTTCTATGTTTTCTTGGTTGAATCTTGGTAGAGTATACATAATCTATCCAGAAATTTATCCATTTATTCCAACATTTCCAGTTTGTTACCATCTAGTTATTCATAGTAGTGTCTTACGATCCTTTTTGTTTCTGTGTTATCAACTGCAATGTCTTTTTCATCTCTGAATTTTTTTTCTTTCACTAGTCTGACTGGAGGTGTTTCTATTTTACCTTCTCAAAAAGAGAAAGCCTTCCATTTTGTTCATCGTTTTAGCTCAGTTTACTTTATTTCTGCTTTGATCCTATATTTCTCATTCCTGGTAACCATTTGATCTTTTTTGAAAGTTAGATTTTAAGATGTTATTGCTACAACCTTTCCTCTTAATATTGATTTTGCCTTACCCCATGGATTTTGATATTTTTGTTTTCATTTTCATGTTTCAAGAATTTTTAAAAATTTCTTTTTTATTCTTTAATAATCAATTAGGCAGCATGTCATTTAAATCCCAGTATTTATAAATTTTCCATTGCTCTTTTTGCTTTCTTATTTCATTCCCTGGTAGTCTGAAAATACACATGCATGACTTCCATCTTTAAATTACTGAGATTTGATTTGTGACTTAATAAATGGTCTCTGCTAGAATATACATATTGAATGATGTTACATGTGGAGTCCATTTTAAAATGTTAAGTCTGATTCAAATCTGATATTTGCTTTTTGGATGATATTTTCATTAATCACAGCAGAGGGCTGAAGTCTCTCTACCATTATTTGATATATGTGATCTAGTGCTGTGTGCGTGTGTGCATGTGTGTGCGTGTGTGTGTGTGTGTACCCCTAACTTTAGACCTATATATATATATGTACTGATTATATCTGCTGTATTAGTGAATTTGGTACTGTCATGTATTCTCATAAAACAGGATACCCTCCAGGACTTCTTGCAAGACTAGTCTGCTGGTGATGACTTCTCTTGGTTTTTGCTTATGTGGGAAATACTTTCTCTCCTTCACATGTAAAGGATAACTTCACTGCATATATTGTTGGTTGAAGTTTTTTCTTTCAAGACCCTGAATACGCCCTATCACTTTCTTCTGAACTGGATGGTTTCTGCTGAGAAACCTGCTGTTTGCCTATTTCATTTTCTCTACTTGTCCTTAACTTGGACGTTTGGAACACAATATGCCTGAGAAAAGGTCTTTTTTGGTTGAGTCTGATTGGGGTCCTTTGAAATGCCTGTACCTGAACATCCATATCTCTTTCAACACATGAATACTGGGGTAAGAGTTACAGCTTCAAACAGACTTTGTAATGCACCACTAGGGAAGACTAACTGACCAGTCCTTCAGAGAGTGAGCAGCAGGGATGCTTCTTAAGACTCAGAACTCGCTGTGCACATGTTATTATGTACAAGTGCAGTAAAGTGAAGAAAAGAGATTTTGTTGGACACTAAGGGATGCTTTTCTGTCATCAAATGAGGAAGAAACTCTGCAGAAGTTAGACTTCTAAGGTTGCTTCGATTAACAGATTAAAGTAAAGTCTATTTTTGTGTGTGACAGAGGCTTAGTGTCAGGATGGATGCAGTAGCAAAAAGCCAGTCTATCCGAAGACAGGACAGAGTCTGACATAGGTGGCAGTGAATAGCCTAGGGATCTCTCTTCTCTAGGGTGCAATGTACCAATGCTGAGTTCCTTCTCAGTCTTCAGGGGAAAGTAACATTTCTGTTTGCATTGCAATTTCTCACGCTACAACCACACTAGAATAATCCACCGGCATGGAATGGGATTCTAGATCAACATGAAAATACTCTTAAAAACTCTTTTCACCACATTGTACACTGACTCTGACATGATGAGGCAATAATATCTTTCTTAATGGTGTCTTTGTTGAGGTTATTGGTGAGAAAAGGGTATAGCAGTATACAGTCAAGTCATAAAGTACCTTAGGAGTTAAGTCTGATAAATCAAAGTTTGCAGTTAGGCAAATCTGTGTTAGAAATCCAGTCTATAGGCCAAGTGTGATAGTGTAGAGGCTAAAGTCCTCGCCTTGAACAAACTCAGATCCCATATGGGCGCCAGTTCTAATCCCGGCAGCCCCACTTCCCATCCAGCTCCCTGCATGTGGCCTGGGAAAGCAGTTGAGGACGGCCCAAAGCCTTGGGACCCTGCACCCGAATGGGACACCCAGAAGAAACTCCTGGCTCCTGGCTTCAGATCAGCTCAACTCCAACCATTTTGGCCACTTGGGGAGTGAACCATCAGATGGAAGATCTTCCTCTCTGTCTCTTCTCCTCTCTGTATGCCTGTCTTTCCAGTAAAAATAAATACATTTTAAAAAGAGGAAGAAAGAAATCCAGTCTACGCTCAAAAAAAAATCCTGTATAAAAACTGAGTGTTGGGCCCGGCGCGGTGGCGCAAGTGGTTAAAGGTCCTCGCCTTGCACGCCCGGGATCCCATATGGGCGCCGGTTCTAATCCCGGCAGCCCCGCTTCCCTTCCAGCTCCCTGCCTGTGGCCTGGGAAAGCAGTCGAGGACAGCCCAAAGCTTTGGGAACCTGCACCCGCGTGGGAGACCCAGAAGAGGCTCCTGGCTTCGGATCGGCATAGTATCGGCCCGTTGCGGTCACTTGGGGAGTGAATCATCGGACGGAAGATCTTCCTCTCTGTCTCTCCTCTCTGTATATCCGCCTTTCCAATAAAAAAATAATAAAAATAAATCTTTAAAAAAAAAACAAAAAAAAAACTGAGTGTTGGGGACAGCGTTGTAGTGTGATGCTGGCTGCAATGCAGAAATCCCTCATGTGCACTGGTTCCCATACCAGTTCTCTACCTGCAATCCACATCCTTGCTAATGGTCTGGGAAAAGTAACAGAGAATGGGCCAAACATTTGGGCCCCTGAGACACACGTGGGAGACCCAGATGAAGCCCCTGGTTCCAGGTTTTGGCCTGACCCAGCACTGGCCATTGTGACCTTTTGTGGAGTGAAATAGTACATGGAAAATCTCTGTCTCTCTCACCAAGTTTACTCTTTCAAATAAATCTTTAAAAATAAAAAAATTTAAAAATTTAGGTTTTTTTTTTTTTTCCTTTGAGACTGTGTGTGTGTTTGTGTTTTCTGTCACCTCAAAGTGGTGACTGGTTTTGTAGGTGGCTTTTCTATTACCCGGCACTCTTTACTTAGCTGGCTCTTGATGTCTCCTATGAACAACTCTTTCAGTCTAACTGGCTGCCTCAAGTGTGCTGTAGGGAAAAAGAAAAAAAAAAAAAAACCTTTCCTAGCTTTATCAGACTCCCTTCTCTTACTTTGTTATTTCTGGCAGGAAAAGGAACTGAAACAAGGAATGGCTTCAAGGGTAAAGATCCCCTGGAGAATTGGGCCTGTTTTTAGCAAATATTCATTTGTCCTTCACATAAGCACCACAAACAAGGGCTTCAAGCCTATGTGACATTATAAAGGCCAGGCCTCATCCATCCATCTACTATGGCATTTTTGTTATTTCCTCCCAAGGGATGCTTGCTTTTCTCAGTAGGCTGCATGGGAAGCTGAAGAAGCTGGAAAAGCAATTTTCTTTTCCTCTCCTTCTTAACCATTTCCCCTGATCCTGAGACACAAGGTCTCTGCTTTGTCCTTGGCGGGCAGTGGGGCTGGGGAGGGGAGCAGGGAGGAAGGGGCCGCTCAATCCGTAAAGCAGCCCCTCCCTCCAATAAACTGAGGGAAAGTTCATTTTAACAAGAAGATAATATAAGAGGGGGAGGCTTTGAAAATTTTATTATATTTCCCTTTGAAGCAAAAAATTCAGATTGAGTTTATGGACTATCAAATATTTTCACCTTTATGTCAGTCTGGGCTTCCTCTAATGGAGTGCGTTTATCTATTGAAAATGATAACAGAAAATGAGATAATATTCAGTTTGGTTAGTTATCTCAGCTATTGTCTTCTAATCTTAAATAGCTAATTTAATAATACCTCTTTCTTCACCCTCTGCCAAATGTAACTTTAATTGATTTAATCTTCCTGTTTGCCAATGGTACTAGCACTTTACTTCCACAGTAATAATACTGTACTACAAAGATTTTTGAACCAGAATTTAGCTTTGTAAATCTCATTTTTGTTTGCAAATTTCTCTTTTGAAAGTCTTATTTAGTGCATCTGAGCCTCTTCTGGGTGATAAACGACTCCACTCTGACTCATGTTTCCTCCAAACTGTCTTGTATAATGGGCTCTCCAGTGGATATTATTTTTTCCATGACACAATTTCTCCCTTATGTGTAGCCACTGGCATGCAGGAATGTAGAGAAAATAGACAGGATGAATGGCCTTAGATACCAAGTAAGTCATTTCTGCATAAGTTAGTCTTATAGGTTAGTACTATTCCCTTTTAATAGATTTCCACAGCAACAATTCATTCCTATACATTATGAGAGAAGATGCTAAGGCAGCATAGTCTATTTTCTTCTAAAAATTAGCAGTAATACTTCAGTTTTCATTACATATTATTGCAAAAACTATATTGATGTTTTTAAATTGATTTTTTTTAGTAAAGATTTGCTTTCTTTTTGTGTTAGAGAGAAAAGAGGAAAGAGAAACAGAAAAAGAAAGATCTCCCATCTGCTGGTTCACTTCCCGATGGCATGCAACAGTCAGCACTGGGCCAGAATGCACCAAGGAGTCAGGAGCTTCATCCTTGTCTCCAATCTGGGTGGCAGGGACCAAAACACTTGGACATCTATTGCTACTTTTTGGCAAGGAGCTGTACTGAAACTGGAGCCTCCTGGACACGAATTAATGCCCAGATAGAATGCTGGCATCCCAGGTGGAGCTTTGCCCTGTATGCCACAAAGCTGGCCTAAAAATAAAATTTTTAAAAACCAGATTTATTTTTCTAATTTTTAGTATGAAAATACATCCTGCACATTCTTAATTAAAACACAATAAAATTTCTAATCATAGTTTTAGAGTCAGTGGAGCTTATTTATAAAATAAATAAGGAAACAAACAAGCCAGTACATTGTCAACCTAGATTACATACTAATTTTGGTCAGAGCGCAGGAAGACACTCATTTTTACATACCATTAATGATATTGCTTTTCCGAAAGCAATTTGCATTAGAAGAGTTGGAATCTGTTTGCCCTCTAAATTAATTTCATGAGCTAAACAATATTATTCCATTTTGCATATGCAGAATCTGAAATTCAGAGACAAAATAACTTTCCAAGCACCTATACAAGTAAATGGGGAAACAGGATTCAAACTCACAGCTATCCCCTCCAAACTTTACATTTAACCTCTACACAGCAAACAACATAGTAATATGCAACAATATAACTAGCACAAAAACTATTCGATGAAATGGAAGGTACCTGCAACATATAGCAAAATAAATGTAAAAACAGTATTTTACTTATTTATTTATTTAAAGATTTATTTTTACTGGAAAGGTAGATACACAGAGAGAAGCAGATATAGAAAGATCCGCTGATTTACTCCCTAAGCTGCTGCAAAGGCTGGAACTGAACAGGAGCTAGGTGCTTCCCCCTGGGTGTCCCACACAGGTGCAGGATCCCAAGGCCTTGGACTGTCCTCAACTGCTCTCCTAGGCCACAGGTAGGGAGCTAGCTGGAAAGTAGAACAGTTGGGATTATAACCAATGCCTATATGGGATCCAGCACTGGTAAGGCAAAACCCCAACCACAAGGCTACGATATTCTTACTAACAATACATACATATATAAATAAAATGTGACATATAAAGATGTGCAATTAGACTGGTAGAATAACAGGTAATCTATTTTCTTCATCTTGCTTACCTTTCTTTCCTTTTTTTTTTCTTATGTATTTTTATTTTACTTCTTATGTATTTCTTACTTCATAAACTGTCAGCTTCAATTCTCAAACTGTGAATCTACAATTTGAAAACACAGCTGATTTTTCTTTAAAAACATATGTGAGAATGAAAGAATACCAATTTTAAATTATATTAAGTACTATGGTAGTCCATCTTAATTTCTTCTTCAAGTCTAAACACTATTCTTTATTAAGGTTGTTTATTGCAATTGCAATTGCAAAGCAAAAGGAAGAAGCAATAGAAAAACTGGTCCGGACAGGAAGAAACCCTGGAACTGGTACTGAATCAGCCTTTCACCACTAGTGTCACTATTATTACCTGGTACCCTCATTCCTTACTTCACATCTTAATATGAAACCAGAAAATGGCTCAAAGAAGGGACTTCACAATAAAACTAAATCAAAACGTTTCAAGAAGTTTTGTTTATTTACTGATAATGGATAATGATGGGGAAAACAGACTTGCCAACTTTCCCATGTTAATCTTTCATTAGTAAAACTACTCGGTCGGCCTTCTTTCCACATGGTTTTCAAGGTGTTGTTTTAACAGGAGTGGAACTCACTGAACAATCTGACTGACTGAGGAAGAGCTGGTTCAGGCAGATACTAACCTCCAGTTTTATCCCAGCAAAGAGAAAAATCTTGTTGGTTTGTTGACTCTGAGAGGAAGGAAGAGACATTAGTGAGAATTTCCCTCAGATAAAAAAGGTTCTAGTTAGAAGAAATCCTGCTCAATTATGTTCCCCAAATATCATATGTAAGATGAGTAATTTAGGACGGAAGTTGGAAATCTGAATTTTTTAAGGCTTTTTTTCCTGCCAAACTTCCCATGGTTAAAATAAAACACATATTTAATGGACAGGACAGTCTTCCTTTTACTTCTTTCTGGATTAAAAACTGATTCTGTTCTAGTTGGAGTCAATGACAGATGTTGTATACTGCCATAATCATTTCTGTAAATCAAAGGCTAAAGTTTATGTAACGCTTTATTTAAATTTCACTTCCAAATACAGTATCAAAGACATTTTTTAGCATATTTTAAAAAATCCAACAGATCACACACAATCCTACTACTACTTAGGGAAAAGTCTTGTAACAGTGAAATTATTAAACTGGTCATCTGGAAATGGTACAATACAAGGTCAACAACACTTAGGAACAGAAGAAACTAAAGAAAAAGCAAAGGTATTTAAATTCAGTTTGACACAGAGAAAACAAATCTTACCTTTCCCATAAGCATGTTTCTGAGATTCTCTTTTGCCTTGGAAATGTCTCCAAGTAGAATCTATACATTAACTGTCCGTGGGAGTCAAGTCTCTTGGCTAAGTCATATGTTCAGCCAAATCCACGATTGTTAGTGTATGGAAGAGGCACTTTAAACTCACAGGAGACCTCTCACAGGAAACTCTACAGGCCAGAAGAGAATGGAGCAACATATTCCAGATTCTAAAAGCAAAAAATTGTCAGCCCAGGATAATGTATCCAGCAAAACTTTCCTTTGTCTTTGAAAATTAAATAAAACTCTTCCATAGCAAAGGAAAGTTAAAAGAACATGCCTCTTCCAAACCTACAAAGGATACTTAAAGAGGTTCTCTTGACAGACAAAAGGAATAGTGCCCACCAAAACCAAAGGCAAATGCGCAGAACATCCCAGTAAAATAACAACAGAAGACTAAATCAATGAACAAACCATTGCTAAAATGACAGGACCAAATGATCACCCATACATATTAACCCTGAATATAAATGGCTTAAGCTCATCAATTAAATGTCATTAGTAGACTGGATTAAAGAAGCAAAACCCTTTTATTTGTTACCTACAGGTGACATATCTCACCAACAAAGATCAGCAGAAACTGTATCTCATGGATTTTGATTGTTTTTGTTAGTTTCATCTCTTCAAAACACTTTCTTCTGATTAAATTCTTCAATGACTCACAGATCATACAGTAGCATCATTTTTTTTCATGAAGGTTCTTGCTTTTTCATTTCTTCAGCAATGCATTAGTCAAGTAGCATGTTATTTAACTTCATGCTGTTGTTAATCTTTTTCTTCCTATTGTTATGTTTTGTGGCTTTTCATTTACGGGGATGTATAGTAACTGTAGTGGAGACTATCGTATCTAGCAGCATGTTATTTAACTTCATGGCATTATAAATTTCTCTTTTTCTTCCTGTTGCTGATTTTGTATTGTGATTTTTCATTTAAGGGATATATACTAACTGTGTAATAGAGACTGTCATATCCAGATGTGAGGATACGATGCAGTATGCATCTCTACTTCCAGTTAAAGATGGACTCCCACTGACTGTTTATGAAGAACTATAGTACAGTAATAATAGAGGGGAACTCAGTGAGTGGGTGAGTGGGAAGGGATAAGCAAAATCCCAGAGCCTATCCAACTATATCATTAAATAATTTTTAAACAAGAAAATTTTTAAGCAAGAAAAGCTGCTTTTCTCAGTATCAGGTACATACAAAATCTTCTACTCAGCAAACTATAGGAATACTTGATGAACAAATGAAAGACCAGCAATTTGTTCTCAAATTTCATTACTTATTTTCTGTTGAATTCCAGATTTCATTCTAACTCCCAAAGAGTAGAACATTTTTCAGCGGAATTTAAGTTGTGTGTGTGTGTGTGTGTGTGTGTGTGTGTGTGTGTGTGTGTTTGCAACAACTTTCTAATGGAACTCTCCACAGAGGAGCCTGGAAAGAGAGCACTCAGCAGTGCCGGGGAAGGCTGAAGATCCTTCCACAGGACTTGCAAGGAAATTCAGTGGATGAAGACTACTGGGACACACTACTGTCCTGAGGGTCCGAGATGAGCAAAGCTTTGTGAAGGCGAAGGCTCTCAGAAAAAATTTATAGTGCATTCTCTTCCTGACCTCTCAACACTAAAGGACACAGAGGCTTCTGAGCAGCCGAGAAGATAGTTTGTCTAGTTCTAACAGTGCTTCCTTGACTGTAAGTCCTTTGGCCGTAGACTACCTGGTAAGAATCTGAGAAACGCAGGATCTGAGGAACACATTTTCTGAATGCCACCTCGGTGAATTCATCACTGTTCTTCAGTTATATCAGCAATCCTGCACTAACCATGCTTAAAAATGCTCCCTTCTTTACCTACATCTAGTTAAAATGGAATAATTCCCAGTATAAAATATTGGAACAATGGACACATGAGTAAATTTTATTGTTTATGAACAATATCTATATATATATTTTAAGAATCCAATACACTTTTCATGTTCAGGTATGCTGACAGAGAAGCAATTCTACCCCTTTAAAATTTTTTTCCAATTGTTTGGCTAATGCTTAGAAGTTAATCTACTTAAGTACTCTTTTTTTTTTAAAGAGTTATTTTTTACTGCAAAGTCAGATATACAAAGATGATGAGAGACAGAGATCTTCCGTCCGATGATTCACTTCCCAAGTGACAGCAATGGCCGGTGCTGTGTCAGTCCGAAGCCAGGAGCCAGGAACTTCTTCCACATCTCCTATGTGAGTACAGGGTCCCAAGGCTTTGGGCCGTCCTCGACTGCTTTTCCAGCCATAAGCAAGGAGCTAGATGGGAAGTGGAGCTGCTGGGATTAGAACCAGTGCCCATATGGGATCCTGGTGTGTACAAGGCAAAGACTTTATCCACTAGGCTACTGCACAGGGCCCAACAAATATCTTTTTTTAAAAAAAGAGATTACACACTTTTATATGTAATCTATTCATTGAAGTATTTTATTATCTAATCACTCTCTGAAATGCTGTATAAATATAGCACTCAAAAATCTTGGTAACAATTCTTTAAGTTATTTTGTGTTAGTCATTTTGTAGAAAGTTTCACACGGGAAGATATTTCCACGCAGACTGCCACTTGGTGCCGTCTCAGCTTCTGCTGCTGTTGTGGAGAGCATCGATGATGGTTTTATTGTACTCTGCAATCTGCTTGGTCACATTTTTCATAATTGGCCGGTAATCACTTTCCTGACTTTTCGATGCTATGACTAATTGTATTAGTTAAGGAAAAACATTGTCAGTAAAAATATTAATTTATGTGGATCAAAAAGGAACTAAATAATATCTGTATTTTTCTCGCTGAATGCAAGAGAGTACAAAAATCCCAATTATAATGCTTCACATACATTTCCCCAAATAAGCTGCTTATTTTATGTTGCTGTCAACTATTGAACTGAAAGAAAACCTGAAGGAAGAAACAAAATAAAAATCTTACTTCTATCATGAAATGGTATCAATGAAGGCAAAACATCCTCTGTAACGTAGAAAATGCTACTTGTCTTTCAAGAATGCAGAAAAGGAGCCCCGATCCTCTGTCTTCAGCATCTCAGCAGTGAAGCTTGTTAGCACACTTCCTAACCAGGCCCAAACCGCCGTGCTTTGAGAGTGTGTGTGAATGCTGGGACGTGCAGACGGAAACAGATCAAGATATCCAAACGTTTCAAATGAGTATTTCAATTTAGATCTCCCAACTCTAAAAGCTGAACACTCAATCATTATGCCACACTGTAACACTGTACAATCTTCACTGGCAATTTTCAAAGTCTGCTTTCTGTTGGTTATTTTGGAGTAAACATATACCCTGACAATTGCAGAGTAAAAACTAAATCTTACTTAATGATGCTCCACTTGTCATCCAAAGGCTCAACACTTTTTAAGTATTCGGTAAGTGTTTGTCAAACTTAACAGAATTTGCGTTTTTATAGAAATTTAAAAATCAAACAATAAAAAAATAGAAGACAAATTAACTTGCAATATTTTAAAGGATACATTCTTTCATTACAAAATTATTTTGTTCATGATGCTGCCATTTTCTTTCCAAATTTGTAAGCTAAAAACACAGAAGAGAAAGGTTACAGTGCCCACATTTCAAACAATTATATGCTCTTTTGAGAGGATAAGAAAAGACAAAAGACCCACTCAATTTTAAATCTTATCAGCTCTTTTCATTTCACTGAGATAAAACCACAGTAGACAAAACAGAAAAAAGAAAAACTAAACAATAGTAAATATTTTAGTTATAATGGTAAGTTTCACAACAAATTTTCTTCTATTTTAATCAGAAGATATTTTAAATGTTTATTTTCACAGGTATATGTCAACTGAAAGACAATTTATGACTTTTCCATTTCCTTAAAGAATTTCAAAAAGAACGGGATATCATGAGAATTTCTCCTTGAAATCTGGAACTCTCATGCCACAAATGTAATACATATTCTAACGCTGTTAAAGGCCCAGCTCTATAGGAGCAACTTCCTTACTTCCAGGGCTAAATTTCCTCTCTAATTCCACACGTTGTGATAAGAGCAGAGCTGCAGTGTGAAGATTATAAGAGGGCTGGGAAAAAGTTGGCACTGATACAATAATTTCTACATCAACAGGAAGCTAATGTGGATATTATATTGATGGTTACTTCCTCAGAAGACAATTTTACTGTTATAGAATTAAATTGTTTTTCTGATTTAATTAACCTTGCAACTCTGGGTTACGTTCGTTCTTTTTTAAGATGCACACAGTTTTTCCTAAGCAAAGGACTGTCTAAAAATGAAACTAAAAAAATGCTCTGCCTGGACATTGCAAAGGAGTAGTGAACAGTTTTAAAAAATACATTAAATGAGGCAGAATTAATGCTTCTTTCTATGTTAACATTATTTTCAGGGCATTAAGTCCAGTTTTGATACAGCACCCATTCCACTGTCTCCTCCAGGGACAAGTATTGATATTAGGTTGAATCATAACTATGTGAACTGAATGCGTTGTGAGCCAAACTACTAATCAGATGTATTGTCCTGATAGGACTTTGAAGTTAAGCTGATTTTAAGGAAGCAGTCAGCAATTTTCAGCACTAAATCTCTAATAACCTTTTGCAAAATCATATGTCAGACCTTTTGATCTTTGTTTCAAAGATGTAACTTGCTTACTATGCAATAGAAGTTTTAAGTGATATACAAATAATGAAAAAAAAGCAACAATATGTCAGATGGTCACATTTCTTTCATATTTTATATCACTGACTTGCGTTTAGATCTCAAAGGACATCACAAAGCACAAGCTAATTTTCAAAAAATTTTTACCTTATAACTTATTTATCCAATCTGTTATGTAAAATTATTTATAGATGTTAAAAGTCAGTTTTTAAAGAAAATATCTACAAAGCAAGATCAGTATCTGACTTGGTAAACTGCTATGCAAAAAAATGACAAGGGCCCAACATGGCAGCCTAGTGGCTAAAGTCCTTGCCTTGTATGTGTCAGAATCCCAAATGGGTGCCAGTATGTGTTTCAGTTGCTCCAATTCCCTTTCAGCCCCCTGCCTGTGGCCTGGGAAGGCAGTAAAGGGATGGCCAAGAGCCTTAGGACCCTGCCCTTGCATGGGACACATGGAGGAAGTTCCTTGCTCCTGGCTTGAGAATCACTCAACTCTGGCCGTTGAAGCCACTTGCGGAGTGAACCAGCAGATGCAAGATCTTTTTCTATTTCAACTTCTCTCTGTAAGTCTAACTTTTCAATTAAAAAAAAATCTTTAAAAGATGACAAACAATATAGAGGATTAAAAATTGTGGCTTATGGGCCGGGTGCGACAGCTCAGTGGCTAAAGTCCTCGCCTTGCATGCGTCAGCATCCCATAGGGGCACCAGTTTGTTGTCCTGTTTGCTCCATTTCCCATCCAGCTCCCTGCTTATATTCTGAGAAAGCAGTAAAGGATGGCCCAAAGGCTTGGGACCCTGCACCTGCATGGTGGACCTGGAAGAAGCTCTGGCCACTGTGGTTACTTGGGGAGCGAATCAATAGCTCTTAGCACAGAACTACTGTTCAATCTGTGTTCTTAGAAGGTAGAAGTTAACTCATGAGGAGAGATTGTATAGAACCAAAAATCTGGAACATACATAAAGCAAGTTTTCTTGTAAAAATATGGATTGGGACTGGCATTGTGATAAAATGGGTTAAATTGGTACCGGTTTGAGTCCTAGATGCTCCACTTCCAACCCAGTTCCCTGCTGGTGAGCCAGGGAAAGAAATGGGAAATGGCCAAATTCTTATGCTGCTACCACCATGTCAGGGCCAGGATGAAGCTCTTGGCTCCTGGCTTTGGCGTTGGCCTAGCCCCGGCTGTTGTGGCCATTGGGATATCAGTGTGGAGGTAGCAGATGGAGCTGTCCCGCTCCCCATCTCTCTGAAACTCTGTTCTTCAAATAAATAAAATAAATATTTGTAGAAGAATGTATTAATTATTCAGAGAACTGGACAGACTACAAGGATAAAAGAATGCTAGTTATTAAAAATTTTTTACCTGTGCATGTGTCTCATTTTCTTGCAATTTTGTTTTTAGTGCCTCATGTTCTGTGTTTAATTTTTCCATTATTTTTTTAAAGGCATTTCTGCGGGCTGATAACACTGTTTTCTCTTCATGTAATTTCTAGAAAGATACAAACAGAATTAAATAGCAGGCTGTATCATATAACTAGCAAGCCAATATAAATATTTGATTTATTAATTTGAAAGACTATATGTTGATAAAATTCTACCAAGGCTATAATTATTCCAAAATTTGTAAAACTATACCTTGAACTACTTAAGTTATGTAAATATTAACTGAATTAATACTAACTATGCTGATACCACTGTATCTGTTCCTATTCTACCAATTTTATTTTCCTTTTTTAAGGATTCATTTATTTTTATCGCAAAGGCAGATTTACATAGAGAAATAGAGAGAGAGAAACATCTTCCATCCACAGGTTCACTCCCCAAATGGCCACATCAGCTAAAGCTGATCTGAAGCCAGGAGTCAGAAGCTTCTTCTAGCTCTCCACGCAAGTGCAGGATCCCAAGGCTTCGGGCCATCCTACACTGCTCTCCCACACCACAAACAGGTATGTATAATAAGTATGTACAAAGTTTAGAGGAATGGGAGGTGGAGTAGCTAGAACACAAACTAGTGCCCACGTGGGATCCCTGCGCTTGCAAGGGGAGGATTAGCCAGTTGAGCCATTGTGCCAGGCCTATTCCACCAATTTTAAATTAATACAAGGGACAGTAGATGAGGCTGTCAAGGGGTTGGTGTGTGGCACAAAAGGTTAAGCCTCTGCCTGCGACACCAGCATCCCATACGAATGCCAGTTGCTGTAGTTCAGATCCAGCTCCCTGCTAATAATGCTCATGGGAAGGCAGCGGACATGGGCAGCTCTGATGGAGTTCCTGACTCATGCCTTCTGCTTGGCCTACCACTGTCCATTGTGGATATTTGGGGAGTGAAACAACAAAAGAAAGATCTCTCTCTCCAAATAATATATAAAAGTATTTATGAAAAACAAACAGGCTGCCAAGTTTTAAGCAGAAAGTGCTGTATCAAATCTGTATCTACTGAAGTTCATATTTACTATATTTCTTTGTATCAAGCACTTTGCTTTTCTATTTTTTCCTAAAACCATCATTCTAGATTCCAATGATATATGTAAATAGAGCCTATCTATAAAATAATCAACTAAAAATAAATAATGTATGATGATACTTTAAAAAGTTTGTAGAAAAATATAATTTTAAAAAGTTATTTTGTTACAAATTTTGAAACCCATACATGAGGGATCATCAAATAGTTTATGAAAAATGTATATTAGCAAGAAGGTATGCATGGATTTAAAAAATGTTTTGCACAAAACTTACTTTTTAATTCCATTTTCCACAAACTTTTTGAAGCGCCCTTATATAATTTGATCAATAAAGTAACAATCATAATTGTAATTTTATAAATTTTAATTTTATAAATGTTAGCATTTACCTTTTTCTTTTCTTCACCTGATGATTTTAAAGCTGCCAAATCATTGTATGTCTCCAGATCAGTTGTCATTTGCTTAATTTTGTTTTTGAGAGAATGTTGTTCTTCAGTCATCTTACTTTCCAGAAGTTCCATTTTCTGTAGATCCAACTGTAAACGTTGACTGTCTGAAACACAGGAATTTAAGGTCATAATTAATCAAAAGTTTATTCCTTTCATGTAAGAAAATGTAATACATCAATCTGAAAATCATGGGAAGGACATATTTACAGAAAATAGTGAAATAAGGTAAAAACAAATTGAAAAAAATTTCTTTCTCTTGATAAGTTATTTAGCCTGGTGTATATTACCATATTTCTTTAATGCTCATACAAAACATATAAAGATAAATTGCAAACTTTTCCCTACCTAAAAATAGAGCTTATGTTATGAGATAAAGACTTTGCAATAATGTCATGACATATACATAACTATGTAGGGAAAAAATGCAAGTTAAACAACCTGTTTTTTAATATATTTGAGTACAGTTTCATTTTATGTACAGCCTATTCTGCAATGTGCAACAGTTACATTATGCAAATATGAAGTCACTATAAAAGATTATCAAACACTAAACTACTGACCCTTCGGTTAACTGCAAGACAAGGTTCCTGTGAGCCTCTGGTCACAATTTTCTTTGTCAAATGGCCAATATATACTCTTGTTTTATGTATGTTTCTGTTCCAATACATTTCACATAGCATATATTGCTGATTATTCACACTGAACTCATGGACTATACCTACTCTAGCTTATGTCTCACTGAAACTTAAACCAATACACATTTTCCCCAGAGTTCACATCACAGTGTTTTTATGCTTGGAAACATTAGATAGTACATCAGTACTTTGCTTGGGAACCATTTTAAGTAGCATGATTACTAAAAGAAAATACAAAAATGTGAAATACATAGTATTAAATATAACACAAAGGGGAAACTTATAGTACAAGAAGAGAAGAAGGCAAAATATTCCTTTTTAAAAATTTCTGTTGGGAATACATATGTCAGGCCACTCAATTTTTTTACTATTCTGAAAGTAAACCAAGTATTATTTGGGGGTTACAATTTAATTTTAGTAAACACGCAAATTCTCAAAATCATGAACAAGGAAGACTGACTATATGTGTGGAACAGAAGTGGAGCGTCCGGGACTTGAACTGGCAACCAAGCAGGACACCAGCAATGCAAGCAAAGGATTAATGTGTTACACCATGGCACCAGACCCAAAGGTGATATAATATTAATACTAAGTAGTTATGCTAAGTATAGGTGAATAAGATTTTTTTAAAGCTTCAAAATTTATCATTTTAAGACTGGAAGTTGTTGCTCAATTGAATTTTCTATAGCTGCCATAATTAAACCAGTATTCCCTGAATATTTTCTTTATCTCTTTTGGAGTTCTAAAATTTAACTAAATATTCATATCAGCCAAACTGACATAAAAATATAAATGTATATACATATACACACAAATACATAAAGGACTTACATGTTGTTACAATGAGTATTGTTTTACTGGATTTGCATTTCTATTAGGATTAGAAAGTTACAAACAAAGTTTTGAATAAGTCATCCACATTTATGGTTCTTTAATACTTTAAATCGAAAATGTGCTTTGATTTTTTAAATAGTTAAGTAAATCTAGCTGCCAAGTTTAATCTGAATATATATTGCATAAATATATTTAAGAATTATGCAAACTGATTTTTCTAGAGAAAAAGGGGAAGATGTTGGGTGGTATAGTGTAAAGTTTATTTTCTTTTCACAACAGGTCCCCATGAAGAGCTAAAAGCTTCTCCAAGGGAAGAGACAGGAAGAGGATGCAGTCTAGTTCCTTCTGATATGCTGTGAAGTTGAAAAGTTTACCAAACAGTGTGTACACAGTAGCAGAACCTCAGAAAGAATCACACTGACCTGGGGAAATGCTTCTGAAATATGTTGCCATCAGCACTTTTGTTTACTCTCTGAAGTTTCCTTTCCAAAAATACAAATAAAAACTACTGCTGACAGACTCCTTGCTCTTGACCAACGCAGTATCCCTGTGTTCCTCTATCTTTTATTCCCCATTCTTGATCCCCTAAGGAGACTTGTAGCTATTCTCCCACCCCCAATCGCCCAATTCCTCTGAGATTTTCATATCACAGGCACACTGTGCATTTGCTTATGACCAGTGACCCTTTGGAATCTGGGCCAGTGTTGTGACACAGTGAGTAAAGCTGCCTCCTGTGACACAGGGATCCCATATGGGAGCCAGTTCACATACTGGCTCCCCACTTTCAATAAAGGTCCCTGTCAGTAAAAAGGCAGCTCAAGACGGTCCAACCAAGACCGTGCCATCCATATGGGGGATCCAAATGAAGTTTCTAGTTTGTGCCTGGTCCAAACTTGCCCATTACAGCCAGCTGGTTAGTGAACCAATGGACAGAAGATCTGTGTGTGTGTGTGTGTGTGTGTGTGTGTGTGTGTGTCTTTCTGTAATTCTAACTTACAATAAACAAATAAATATATTGGAGTTGGTATAGTGACACAACATGTAAATCCTCCACCTGCAGTGCTGCTGTTCTATACAGCACTAGTTCAAATCCAGGCTCCTACAATTCCTATCCCGCTCCCTGTTAATGTGTCTAGGAAAGCAGCAAAGGATGGTCCAACTGCTTGGGACCTGGCACCCATTTGGGAGACCCAGAAGAAGCTCCTGGCTTCAGACCAGAAAAGCTCTGGCAGTTGCAGCTATTTGGGGAGTTAATTAGCAAATCAAAGACCTCTCTCTCTCTCTCTCCCCTCATTGCTTCTCCTTCATGCCCACCTTATATAACTCTACCTTTCAAATAAATAAATACATATTTAAAATAATAATTATAGTATCTAGATTTTCTTCACCCTTTCCCTCCCAGGAAGTAACTTTGCCCTCTTGGGGATGATATCGCCCCATTAAAATTATGGAATACCTAACACAATCCGCTGAGTCCCGGCTGCAGCTTCGAGGGCAGCAGGGAGACAATTCACAGACAGGGGATATCGAGCCCATAATCTCTGAGAGGTAAATAAAATGTTATCAACTCCCTGTTTTCAATTTCCTGCATTTCTAGATATAGGAATTTTCATGAACTGAGGATGGTATTAGGGAAAGAAAGGAAGAGTAATTTATATGTCAGTATAAATGACATGCTGGTATTGTGCTAATAACACAAAAATAACTTAGTAAGTGAAATTAGTTTTAGGGACCACAGAAATCCCTAAAACAAGCAAATCTGCCTCAAAATATTTTACATAGTAATAAACTGGGTTTTTATCTCCCCTGAGGCCAATTCTTGACACTTTAGTTTCATTGTCTATAGAAAAGAAGATATAATGACTACTTTTCAAAAGGAACTGTAAAACACACACTATGGAAGTATGGAAGATGTAAAAATTTCTGATTATTGAACTTGTTTCTTGGCATTGCTATTCACTTTTTTAGAAATGTATGTTTCTAGGTAGCTGTTGCACAAACATATTTTAAGAGGGAAAAAATTTGGGTTAATATTGACCTTAGATATGATCTATAGTATAAAACAAAGCATTTTTGGTAGAATATTAATACATAAAATTCTTTTGTTTTTATAGAAAAAAAGGCTTATATAAAGCAAAAGAAAGGCAAAATTACTTCCTGGGGGTAGGGTGAAGAAAATCTAGGTACTGGACCCAGCATCTCGTGACCAAACTCATTGCCTTGCATGAGCCAGGATTCCATATGGGCACTGATTCATATCCTGCCTGCTCCACTTCTCTTTCCACCACTTGCTTGTGGCCTGGGAAAGCAGTTGGGACCCTGAAACCATGTGGGAAGAAGCTCCTGGCTGCTGGTTTCGGATTGGCTCAGCTCCAGCCGTTGCAGTCACTTGGGGAATGAACCATCGGACGGAAGATCTTCCTCTCTGTCTCTCCTCCTCTGTATATCTGCCTTTCCAATAAAAATAAATAAATCTTTAAAAAAAAAGAAAATTTTTAAATTTCTTCATAAAACAGGTGCACAACATATCAAAATCAATGAGACATGTCTCAAAACTGAATAAAAACCTAAATGTAAGATCTAAAACTCTAAAATTCCTGGAAAAAATAAATGAAACATTTTAGGAGACTAGAATGAGCAAACATTTTTTGGACCAGACAAGAAACAAAGACAAAAACAGACGAATGCAATTTCATCAAATTAAAGAGCTTTTGTCACAGCAAACGAATCAATACAAATAGAGAATCAGATAAACTGAAGAGAGTGGAGGAAATTTTAAGCAAACTATAAATGTAACCAGTTACTAATATCCAGATTACATAAGGAATTCAAACAACTCAACAGCAGAAAAACAACCACTCTAATTTAAAACTGAGCATTAAACGTGAACAGACATTTCTTAAATGAAGATACACAAATGGCCATCAGGCACGTGAAACATGCTCAACATCACTAATCATCAAAGAATGCAAACTGACACGCCAATGATATCACTTCACTTCAGTTTGGCTGTTATCCAAAAGAAAAAAAAAATCAAGGGTTGGTAAACATGTGGAGAATAGAGAACTTTTTCCCACTGTTGGTAAGAACGTAAACTAATAAAGTCATGGTGGGAAATACTACGGAGGTCTTCAAAAAAACTTAAAAGTAGAACTACCACGCCATTCATCAATCTCATTCCTAGATATATATTAAAGCAAATGAAATCAGGGTGTCAGTAGACATCAGTATTCCTGTTTTTATTGCAGCAACATTCATAACAGGTAAGAAATGGAAACAACTGATGCGTCTAACCACCGAAGAAAAAGGAGTCCGTGCAGGTGTTCCTTCACTTACAATAGGATTACATCCTGATAAGGCCACGGTATGCTGAAAACAAGGCAAGTCAAAAATTCACAGTACACCTAACCTACTGGAGCGCAAAGCTCAGCAACAGAGGCCATGGGCACCTTCCCCTGCAGATGGCACCACTGATCACGAGGGTACTGTGCCGTACAGTACCAGCCCAGGAGCACAACTCCTATTGGATGTGGACAGCTTTTACACCATTAGAAAGTCAGTAGCTTCAAGTGATCACTGTAAGTCTATATTAAATAAATATTAAACGAATGAGAATGTTCCAATATAATCCTAAGCCGATGAGAAAAGTCACGGAATTCTGACACTACACATAGTGACAATACAAGTAACTACAAACCACATCCCTAGTCAATGAAGCGTTCAAAAAAAAAAAACCAAAGAGAATAAACTGACATTTCTAAAAGCTTCAATTTGGTACAGAAAAAAAAAATGTCAAAATCCAGTGTTTTCCCACCTGAAGTTAAATTTCTGGCTGTGCTCTGTGACTTCTGCATTTCAGTAGATTTAAAATTGAGGTCATCCTGCATCATCTTCAGCTCCTGATTAGTGATCGAGGAGATCTGCTTCATACGGTTTATATTCTGTAGTTTCAGAAAAACAAAAACAGAAAAAGTCCACAGCTTTAACTCTCTGAAAAAAACTTTTGAGAAACACTGCTAAAGACACTTAAGGGTATGATTTTTTTTTTAGCAGTACAGCCCTGACGGAATGGGAACTGAGGTGTAGGGGCTGAGGTGCTGCTTAGAATGCCACACTCCGCATCAGGGAGCCTGGATTCCACTCCCAGCTACACTCCTGACGCAGCTTCCTGGTCAGGTACGCCCTGGAAAGCAACAGAGGGTTCAAGTACTCAGGTCCTAACACTTGCAAAAGAGGCCAGGCTTAGTTTAGGTTCCTAATCTTTGATCCAGTCTAGCCATGACAGATGTGAGCTGGTTATAGCCTTAAAACACCAAGAAAACATTTTTCCATAGAAATTAAATGAGTATTTTAAAGAAGATACTGGTGAACAAGAGAATTTAATTAAGCAATTGAGAAGACATAATACTGAGACGCTCCACTTGCTGAGTTGTGTTTGGAAAGTGAATCACAGTGAAAGTAACCAGGACACCATGACAAGTGCACAGTACTTACCCGGCTACAGTGCTCTAACAGCGCAACAATGCTGGCTTCTATCTGTGCCTTCCGTTCCACTTCTTGATTCTTAATTTCCTCAAAATTCTCAATAAAATCTGTCAATTGAAAAATTTAATAACAGACTACATATTTTTAAACTTTTAAACACCAGTATAATTTAGTATGAGTAAACAAGTCAGATATACAGATAGACTCAAAAGAAACATAAGAAAAATGGAGATCAGAAAGCTGGTGCTGTGGCTAAGCAGGTTAATGTCCACTCTGCGGTGCTAGCATCCCATATGGTTGCCGGTTCGTGTCCTGGCTGTTCCACTTCCCATCTAGCTCCCTGCTTACAGCTTGAGAAAACAGTGGAGGATGGCCACTCCCCAAGTGGCTCAGGCCCAAGCTCAGAAGCCAGAAGCCAAAAATACATTTCAGAGGTTGGGCTAGCAAGCACTTAGAGAGTGAACAGCAGGACGCAAGATTCTTGCTCTCTCTCACCACCTTTTCACTTCTTAAAGAAGTAAATTAATTTTTAAGTAATTGAAAACTGCAACAGAATGAAGTTAGTTGGTGACAGAATCAAGTAATGAGTAGAGCTGACAGAAATAAATACTATGAGAACAACAAAAAAGCAAAATATATAAAAAGGAGGAACACAGTGAAATATGTAAAAGGGAACATTCAACATTCAAACATATTGTCAAAAGTCTCTAGGCAAACAATGAAATGTATGCACTAGTTTTAGAATCTATCACCAATACTCATGCGCACACACACACACACACACCTTTTGAGAATCCTCTATCTTCACATTATGTCTGACATTTAGTTAGTCCTCAAGGGAAGAATGCTTTGAATGTCCACTATTCTGTACTCACTGGCCATTTTACCTCCCCAAAATTAAATTTCGATTTGGAATGAAATGAATATTAATTTGAGAATATTATATTTTAAAATCTATTAGATTACCACTTACTGTCCATATTTTCCTCTCTTTTTTTAAGTTCCTTATATTTCTGATTCATTTCACCTAAAACAGATAAAAAATATAACATTAATTTCAAAAACTTAAGATACAGTGCTTTACATTAAAAATACCTTTTAAATTACACTACTATATTTGATGGATTCAATTAGAGAAATTCTTTTACACTGTCTTATAGACTCCATTAAAACAGTTGAATATGTATATGTTGAACATTTGAAAAAGATAATTTCCTGACTTGAAAGAATTTACAATTTGGTCTTTGCATCCATTCCCAACTGATGTGAAACATAAATTCCCATGAAGTCCTTCCACTGTGCACCTGCAAGACAGGAGGTTAACTTCTTTCACAGGGCTTATGGTCTAATAATTTAGCAATTTTGAAAATAAAGTTCAATAATACATACTTCTGATCCACATTGCTGCTGGTATACCTGGAAGGCAGTAAGAGACAGCCGGAAGGCTCTACACACGTGGAGCCCCAGATTCCTGACTCCTGGATTTGGCCTGGCCTAGCTCCAGATATGCATGGCATCTTCCTACCAATGGCTTTGGAAAGGAGTGGAGATGACTCAGATCCATGTAGGAGACCCTGGAGATGCTTCTGACTCCTGGTTTCAGACAGGCCCAGCCCCAACACTGCAGCCACTTCAGGAGTAAACCAGCAGATAGAAGATCCATCTGTCTGTCTCTATATAACTCTTTCAAATAAAATAAAAGAAACCCGAATGAATGAATGAAAGAAAAACAAAGGAAGGAAAACTCAAATATAAAAGCATATCCAATACAGAAGTTTGGAAGTGGGACCTGATGCAGTAGCCTATTGGCTAAAGGCCTCGCCTTGCATGCACTGGGGTCTTATATGAGCACCAGTTCATGTCTTGGCCACCCACTTCCCATCCGGCCCCGACTGTGGCCTGGGAAGGCAGTTGTGACGGCCCCAGCCTTGGACCCTGCACCCACATGAGAGACCTGATAGAAACTCCTGATTCCTGGCTTCGGATCAACTGAGCTCTGGCCATTGTGGCTACTTGGGGAGTGAACCAGTGGACAGAAGATTTTTCTCTGTCTCTCCTCCTCTCTGTAAATCTGACTTTCCAATAGAAGTAAATAAAATTTTTTTTTAAAGTTTGGAAGTAAAGATGAATGAAGCACCACAAAGAATTGAGTTACATGGTTGAAGCATAAAATGTGAAGAGAAATGGAAGCACAAAGATGAGGCAAATTATGAAATACTTTTGAAGACTCCAGGGTTAAAGAGTTTGGAGTTTCTCCTAGAGTGGATTATTGAAGAATTTAAGCAGGGCAATAAAATGATTAGTTTGCATTTTTGAAAAGTTATTTCAGGTCTGGAGACAAAAAGTTAGAGATACCAAGACCAATTAAAAGCTCTCCTAGTACCTGAAAGATGAAAATTACCTGCAATTAGGAGGCAGTAATTAGGATGAAGGTAACAGTTTTATACACAGCACACTTAGGAGCCAGAGTGAACAGATTTTGGTGAAGATCAGAATGAATAAAGTCAGAAACTGCTCCATTGTGAGGAAGAAACTGACCACTGACCACAAAAGCTCAATTTTAAATAACAAGAATTTATGTCCAGAAAGATCATGAAATGTGATACTTTTTTAGTCTTAAAAAGACTGTTGATAGGAGTGGATGATAATTTGATGACAACGAGATTTCACTGTAAGGAATACTGAGATTCAATGGCCTGTGGCTATTCCCCTGTACAGTCAGTTGACTGTAGTCCCATGTGCCCAGGACTCCATTCACAGAAAGCTCAATGAATTAGTGCTTGCTTCAACCTGAAGTTTTTTTTGTCCCAGTCAGTTCTTCACATTTTGAGCAAACTAATATTGCTTATTAATATTCAGAGAGAATGAAAAAATAGGCTGGATAGTTCAAACAAGTTTCCAGATCAGGAGATACCATGCAGAAGAAACTTAGGTAGAATTCAAGGAAAATGGAAGAGCCAGCAGTTGACACCCAGAGGCCAGAACTCCAAAGATCAATGAAGGTTCTGTGTGTCCTCCCGGACACATGCAGTTTTTACAAGCTGCACTTGGAAAAGGCGGAGATGGAAGAAGACAGTAGAAGCTGAGGTCCCACTCATTAAGGGAACCAAGGAAGCGGGGGCCTCTACACTTCCCGGGTGGGAAGTGACTTTCAAGCACACGAGGAGGTGATATGATCAGAGACCGGAATTAGCAGCTTTCTCCCTCTGGTCTCGAAAATGCTTGTCTCAAATTCACAGCGAACAGCCTTGATTCTAATAAAATGTTACATCAAGGCTCCCAAAACATTACTAGTGGTAAGAAGCTGAAATGAAAGGTACTTGAAGGACAGTAAATAATTAGTGGCCATGAGTTCCTAGCCAGACTGTGTCCAACACTAATGTAAAATACTAGGTCAAAAAAATATATATACTAGGTCAACTCAGAAAAGGTTATAGATGCATTAAAAACTTAACTACCCCATCCCAGAGCCTATGAGACAGTGTCAATAATGCAATGTAATCAATAAAAAATAATTTTTTAAAAAATTAAAAAAAAAACTACCCCGTTTTCATGATCAGAAATACTCTCACAGCAGATTCATATGCCAAAATTAGCTGAGGGAGAAAAGGTCCATTTGTTATGAATAACAAACTTCATAACACATATTTATCGGAATCTGATTTATCAGAACCTAGTTGCCATCAAGTATCAGACATTATTTTTTTTCATGTCTAAAGTTTACCTATACTACAAAACTGCTGTTTCCATTCATGCTTTGACCATACCAAAAACTATCAAAATAATAAATGATATGATGAACCAAGGTAATCTCTACTCTGAAATTTTTTAAATATGCATTACACCTAGGATTATGATTCACCTCATAATAATGTTATCATTCACTGAGCTTACTGAAATGCTTTTTGAGTTGGAAACAGAGCTTGAACACCTGATACAGAATGCCACATCAGAGGGCCAAGGGAAGCAGCAGCAAACTCAGCTCCTTTAAGCTTGCCACAGATAGGTTACTAAGAAGATCATTTCTTCCTTTAGTTGAGAAATTCCACTCTTGACAAACTGGCCAGGGATGAAAGGATTAGAGAGGAAGGCCTAGACTCCTGGTTTTAGCAGGATTTAATTACCATTTTCAAATTCTTCTAGTTCTTACACACACACACACACACACACACACACACACACACACATATTTGTTCATTTGGACGTCCTTCAGAGCACCCTAAAATGCAGACTCACCAAAATCCACACCCATTTTTACTTTGAATTAGGACTGGATGTCTTTATCGTCCAGATCAGAGACTCCCTCCTACTCCCCTCAGGTCGTCTCTAACAGATAACGGGTTGGGCTGGAAGACACAACTGGCTAATGACTCCAGCTGTGGAGCCGACTCACTAGATTTGATGGGCTGGTGCCCACACACCTCAGGAGATCCCCAACTTTGACAAAACTTCCTCCAGTATCAGCACTGTCAAGAAGGAAAGGGATCAAGGCGATATTTTGTGATTTCTCAGTGGAAAATCTTAAAAAAAATTTTTTTTCGCCCTCCTGGGTATAGAAAAAAAAAAACAGGTATAGGCTCTCACAAAAAAAATTGGGCTGCTATAGAAAAAAAACTGGTATTTGTTTTTGTGATTCTCTGCTATGGCTAGCTAGCAGGGTAAGAGAAATACACTTTCCTGAACTAGCCATTAGCTGATTACTTCCACACCCCCTCCATCCACCCTGTACGGCAGCTCATCTGAAACTTGCTTCCCTAGCGTCAGATGACATTTTCCTGAATAGAGCTTAGGGCAGCGCTATCTTGACTTCAGCACCCTAAGAAGTAGGTCTGAGGTTTTCATTTCCCAGAACACATGGTACAAGGAGGACTTCCACTGATTTCCAAAATAGCTTATTTTTATCATACCTATATTTAGAAATCATAGAATAAAATCAAGGGATGCCCTTTAAAACCTCAGATATAAGAAAAAAAATACTTTGTTATCTTTTGTCTAGGAATCTTCTTTTGTTTTTCATGACACAGTTCCATAGATGCAAACATTCTCCCTCTCACTCTCCTCACTGCCCTTCTCCGCCCGTTTTCCCCTGTATTATTACAATAGCATAGTGTTTCAGCAACAGTCCATTATTCTGCTATTTAAATGAATCATGACATTGTAAGTACAGACAAGGGTAGAAAGTGCAGCATCCTATTGTCAAGCTATATTTAACAGTTTTATTGGGAGTGCACCTTTGAAAACAAAACATTTGAAATTCAATAATTGTTTAGCATATCTTGTGGAAAATACTTACAGGAAAATACTTTTTAACACACCTTTTGGAAATCTCACAAACTTACTCAATTTTGAAATTACAAATTAATAGAACTATTAATAACATTTAGCAACTAATATATATAAGCAGCTTTAAAGATTATTTAAATAAATAATATTATCCTGGAGTTGCAGATTCTTTCTTTATTTATTCTTTTAAAGAAATAAAAATAAAGCCTTGTTCTGACCCATGCACACACACACACACACACAAAATATCCATCCAATACTCGTTAGTAACTCTAATAAGTACATACTAACTGCTTCTATTTTCAAAGACGAGGAAAAAAAGATTTTAAAAAGCTGAAATACTATGTTCAAGATCAAGCATCCAATAAAGCAGCACAACTTGGATCTGATCTAAGCACTGTGGTTGCAGAACATGTGCTCTTAAACAAATACTCAGTCTTTCAAGTCTTATTTTATCTGACAGCCAAAAAGCAAAAGCTCCTAACCTAAGCCTGGAACTCTGAGTATGGAGATGTACCCTACTGTGAAAACTAAAGAAAAATACTACGTTTTATATTTTTATTACTCTTAAAAGACATGCAAACATATTTATACTTAAATGATAAAACATAATTTGCTGTCATATGTAAATTAGGATGCTTGCAATGAACTCAGAATTTGAGATAGCAATATAGTGTTCCTACAGCAGCATTGTATGTATGTTTACAATACATACTTATCGCACCACAGCAATGAGATGTTTATTAGATGTTAGATGCTTACATGTCTAAAAATATTCATAGCCACATATTTGGTTTTACAATCTAATCCATACTTAGAAAATAACTGGCTCTACAAATGAAGAAATAATTTTAATGAGTAAAGATATTCAGAAACTCACATAGGAGGAAATGAATAGCTATTTTTTGTAAACTATTTGTCAATCCTAGTCTGTGAATATGGGTACCTAGGAAATTAGCTCCACCTTGTGGCTCATCTTCGTACTACAAACTCAAGATTTAAAAGAAAAAAAATGCAACTGTCAATGATCTATGTGTTACTTTCATAGAACAAAACGTTATGATCTTTTCTGGCAAAAAATTTCCCAAACCAATAAAAATTATAAATACAATAAATACAATTAATTTCCCCTCTGCAAATTTTATATAATGATACAATAAAATATATACTATAGTACTGCTCTGGGTAGCAAAAACTTAGACACAGTCTAGATGTCAACACAAATACAAAAACACCATGCAGCCAGCAACCATGGCAGGAGCTAATGATGTCACAGCATCATTCTAAGTCAAGCTTTAGAGCCCTCACACTGGTAACTAGTGCTGTACTACTGCTTGGATGATGTGTACTTATACTGAAGAATGTACATTATATTGAAACTAAGTGAAATCAAGCTCACAAGAACTATTATCCCATTAAAATGTTTGTAAAAATAAACTCACATGGGCCCAGCGTGATAGCCTAGTGGATAAAGTCCTCGTCTAGTACACACCAGGATCCCATACAGTCACTGGTTCATGTCCCAGTAGCCCTGCTTACCCATCCAGCTCCCTGCCTGTGACTTGAGAAAACAAAGGACAGCCTAAAGCTTTGGAACCCTGCACCTGCGTGCAAGACCCAGAACAGGCTCCTGGCTCCTGGCTTCAGATCAGCTCAGATCCGGAAATTGTGGCCAATTGGGGAGTGAACCTTCAGACGGAGGATCTTTCTCCTCTCTGTATATCTGCCTTTCCAATAAAAATAAATAAATCTTGAGAAAATCAAGATGGTGGAATAGGGTAAGGACATGTTTAAATGGACAGAGAAATATTTAATCAGGATGAAGGAGAGAGGACACATTCCAGGAAATAGGAGAGGACAGAACAACAGCAGAGGAGTACCAGGAGACTGACAGACACAGAAAAGCAGTGGACACAACAGTGTGGTGTTGCAATGACTGATACTCCAGTGGCATTCAGCTAATGGCGATTTGAACTCCACCAGCAGCTGGAACTCCACCAGAAACCAGGTGGGAAGGGACTTTCACTGGGAGCTTGGGAGGTGAACCCAGACAAAGAACTGTCCGTCCTGCTGGTTCGTTTGATTTGACCAAGAGCAGAGACAGAGTAGCAGATCCCAGATGGACAGTGCAAGAACAGCGTGGATTTCATAGCCTGGTCAGCCCCCTAGAGCCGAATTGGGCGCCATTATGCATAAGGAGGCAAAGGCAAGAAGAAAGGACTGAGCATACGCTGAGCTGGGAGTGAACTCATTTCTGACTCAGTGAACTGCAACAATATGGCATTCTACAAGTTCCACCCAAGACAGGTCTGGGTAGCCATCAGAACTGACGGCCAGCAGATCAAGAACTCTAGTAGTGGTATGTCAGGCACCATTTTGTACACTGTGGCAAAAGCTTTGGGACTGCAGGGGACAACAGTGAACTGCCCATGTGCTGAGCTCATGAGAACTCACTGAGTTCCATGGATTGCACTGGTCCGGCAGCAAAATAATACCGACTGTGGCATCGTACTGGTTAAAATAGGTCCATGTGGCACGAAGACCTAACGTCCAACAGGTTCTGACAAGATCAGAGACACCAACAACCTAACCAGATAGGACACCTGGTGTCTCTCTAATCCTGGGACCTGCTCCAACCAGAAGTAGGAGAAAGGTTGCAGAAACAATGGTGCAGCCTCAGCATGGTATCACAGGAGGTGGAGACTGATGAGTCAGAACCTGGGGCTGTGGAGACCATGGTGGAAATCTGGTAAGAACCCAGACCTGGAACTCGCTGGAGGGAGTTGCACAATTGACTGTAAGCAAAGAGTTGTGTACCAACTGCAATAAGTAAAATCAAATTGTAAACCTATGGGTGACACAGCTTAGAAACATGCCCCGAGGAGAAGACTCCGCTAACCAGAAGTACAATGACCAAGAGCAAAAGAAGAGACAAAGGTACAATGAATATTACCAAAAACTCCCCCTGCAAAGGAGCAAAACCCTATGCCAATCCCAGAGTTAACTGAAGAAGGCATCAAGAAAATGGGGGACACAGAATCCGTAAGACTCATTTTGAAGCTTCTGATCAACAATGAGAAGCACATACAAGAGTTCAAAGAATTTAAGAAATCTTTTACAAAAGAAATAGCAGCAATAAAGCAAATCAAGGCTGATATACTAGAAATTAAGAATACAGTAGAGCAAATTAAAAGTACAGTGGAGAGTCTCCAAAAGAGAATGAAGCAAGCAGAAGAAAGAATCTCAGAATTGGAAGATATTTCCTGTCACGAGGGGGAAACAAACAAAAAGCTGGAAACAGAGCTGGATCAGGCCGAAAGAAGTATTCAAGAATTGAAAGACACTATTAAGAGGTCTAATAAAAGAGCTATGGGAGACCCAGAAGGTGCAGAAAGAGAAACTGGTTTTACAAATATATTTAAAGAAATAATAAAGGAAAATTTCCCTAATCTTGAGAAAGAATTAGGAAACAACAGCCAGGAGCGGCACAGAACTCCCAACAGGCCTGATCAAAAGCGATCTTCACCACAACACATGATCATCAAGCTCTCTTCAATTGAACATAAGGAAAAGATCCTTAAATGTGCACGTGAAAAAAAATCAGATGACATATAAAGGAATGCCAATTAAACTCACAGGAGATCTCTCACAGGAAACTCTACAGGCAAGAAGAGAATGGAGGGATATATTCCAGATTCTAAAAGAAAAAAAATTGTCGGCCTACGATAACACATCCAGCAAAGCTTTCTTTTGTCTTTGAAAATGAAATAAAATTATCCCACAGTAAACAAAAGTTAAAAGAATTTGCCTCTTCCAAACCTGCCCTACAAATGAATCTTCAAGATGTTCTCTTGACAGAGAAGAGGAATAGCACCCAACAAAACCAAAGGCAAACGGGAAGAACATCCCAGTAAAATGACAACAGAAGATGAAACCAATGAACAACCCATTCCTAAAATGACAGGACCAAAGTACCACCTATACATAGTAACCCTGAATGTAAATTGCTTAAGCTCAATCAAACATCACCGATTAGTATGCTGGAATAAAAAATAAATCCCATCCATTTTGTTGTCTAGAAGAGACATTTCACCAACAAAAATCAGCAGAAACTATATTGCATGGCTTTTAGTGTTTTCTGTTAGTTTCACCTCTTCAAAACACTTTCATCTGATTAAATTCTTTAATGATCATAGATCATACAGTAGCATCATTTTCTGCAAGAAGGTTCTTGATTTTCATTTCTTCAGCTACACATTATTCATTTAGTAGCATGTTATTTAACTTCATGGTGTTGTTAATTTCTTTTTTCTTCCTGATGTTGATTTGTTTTGTGGCTTTTCATTTAAGGGGATGTATAGTAGCTGTGTAATGGAGACTGTCACATCTAGTAACATATTATTTAACTTCATGGCATTGTAAATTTCTATTTTTCTTTCTACTGCTGATTTTGTATTATGACTTTTCATTTGAGGGGATGTACCGTAGCTGTGAAATGGAGACTAGCATCCAGATGTGAGGATACAATATAGTATGCATTTCTACTTCCAGACAAAGATGGACTTGCAATGAAACTGTTTACTATATCTTGACAATAGGATGCTGGACTCTCTGCCATTGCCCATGCCCACAATGATGGACATATGACTGTATATGAAGAACTATATTTTAGTAATGATATAGAGAAACTAGGTGGCGGGGCAGGGGATGGGGGAAAATTCGGATTGGGATAAGGGAAATACCAGGAGCCTATTGAACTGTACCATAAGATAATAATATGATAAAATGCAAAAAAAGATATATTTGGGGAAGAATACATAACTCTATTCTAAGATCAGAGAGCCCAATTTCACCCTTAGTTCATTTTACAGTTTTCCTTAATGAAATATGAATTGTTTGGATAGTCCACACATTTTTGTTTACTTTCCCAAGCAGTTCTGTTAAAGTATATAAAACACAGTTCTTGTCCTTGAGGAATTATAGCCTAAGAAGAAGGACAAACACACAGCAACTAACTTTAGCATAAGATGGTCAATGTGGAATTTTTCATGCACAATGCTCTGATAACATCGAGGGACGGTTACTCACTTTCCCAACTCAGAAACAGGCTAGGAAAGAAATTAGTTTTTGGTAGATAGGAGGTAGAGTACCAAAGGAAGATTTCAAAAGGAAATGACTTTTAGTGAGGGAACTAACAGGGAAAAAACATTCAATAGAAGGAGTAAAGTATAGTAGGGAAAGATATTGGGGCAGACAATCTGCCGTATGACAGAGGAGGTGAGAGGTGGGGTACACAAGTAGATAATTAGACTTAAGGGAAGCTGATGATACAGAGGCCACACCATAGATGACTAGTAGGACATGCAATTTAAAAAATTATACACCATGGGGAATCAAGATAAGCAAAATGACACAGGATCACATTACATATGATACTCTGTTAGCATCACGCCAGAGAATGAAAGGGGGCAAGGCTGCTGGTAGGAGACCAGTTAGGAGGCTACTACAATAGTTCAGACAAGAATAACCAGGTCCTGAACTAACAAGTAACCTTCTAACAAGTAACCTTCTAACAAAACCCCTTTTGATGGCGAGCCAATAATCTATGATCACAATAAAACAGAAGAATGCAAGTTGAAAACAAATATGTATATATAAAACCTAATGTGTATATGAGTATGTACACATACATATATACATATTTAGATATCAGATACACACGTACATAAAAATTGTTTTCCCATTACTACATAGCATCATATTTTAAACCACATTAATATAAAAGGACAAGGGATAGAAAACAAAAATGAAAATGCAAGCTAAACTTCAAACTACCACAAATATCATAGAGGTAATAATTAATAATAAACTGCACTAAAATGTTTTATTTCAGTGAAAAGAAGTTAAGATGGAGAAATTATTTAGGATGTATCCTATATAGCATCTGAATTCAAAAACGTCTGATTTTGCAGAGTAGGTTAAATATATTCATAAAACTGTAGAATATTAGATCCACATAAATTAAAAGCAATGAAATAATTTACTAAAGAAAGCAACATGGTCCAAAATACCAAATTCAGTTACACAGAAGGAAAAAGTTGAAGACATTTACTGTATATAATATGGCGAGTAGTTAACAACAACGTAGTACGTTCTTAAAGACAACTGAGCGTGTACTTTCAGTGTTCCAATCATTAAAATGATAAACATAAAGTACTGGACATGTAATTAGCTTGATGATTCACTCCACCAGCTATGGTATTTCAAACTATCATGTTGTGCACAATAAATACATACCATTTGTTACTGAAAACAAGAAATTCATTTCAAAAAGAAAATAACACGACTTAAGTTTTATCATGCGCCTACCTCAGAATGCATGCCATATAATATTCATAAATCTAAATGAAATGGGATCATTATATTTATTTTGTAGATGAGAAAACCAAAACTTAGGCAAGCTTACTTACCTAAAAACTGAACTTAAATTCTGGTGGTAGATGATTAATTTAAAGCCACTAGTTGTTAAATGTAAACAAAAATAAGTAAGAACTTACAAAAAACATTTTTATGTTGTAACTGTAGCACTTTCAGGTCAAGTTTAAATCAACATATTTTGGGCGCGGCGCCATGGCCTAGTGGCTAAAAGTCCTCACCTTGAACATGCCAGGAACCCATATGGGCGCTGGTTCTAATCCCGGCAGCTCCACTTCCCATCCAGCTCCCTGCTTGTGGCCTGGGAAAGCAGTCGAGGATGGTCCAATGCTTTGGGACCCTACACCCATGTGGGAGACCTGGAGGAAGTTCCTGGCTCCTGGCTTCAGATCAGCACAACACCTGCCATTGCACTCACTTTGGTAGTGAATCATGGGACGGAAGATCTTCCTCTCTGTCTCTCCTCCTCTCTGTACATCTGACTTTGTAATGAAAATAAAATAAACCTTTTAAAATAAATAAATAAACAGATTTTGGAGTCAAAAGATCATTGTTTAAATCTATTTGCTCTTTAGTAGTGGTGAAATTTGACTAAGTTATGTAACCTCTTTTAGCCTCAGCATCTATGAAGAGGGTGAACAAAGCTTCAGAGGATTTTTGGAAAGACTGTAAAGTACCCAGTCCAGGTAAGAAATTAATTTATAGTAGCTAACGATACTACTTAAAAATCAAGCACAAATAAAACTGGTAAAATATCACCAAAATTGAAGTAAACAATTTAGACACAGATGAGCCTTTATTCTGGTTCTATGGTATTTTCTTAGCCATGATACATACATATACATTTATTGTTTATATCATACCTAACTCATAAAGACATAGTCAATTCTTGGTTTACAAAATATACTGCCTGTGATTAAAGTGCACCATGAAGAAACCTATTAGGTGGGTGCTGGCTGGCAACTGCGGTAATCAATCTCCTCCCGCTACTACACATAACATCGTATTCCTCAAAACATCCATTTTCTCAGAGCCGAAGTCCCCTAGATGTTCTGGTCCCTGCACTGATTCTTGCACACCTTTCGTGAGGGAAAGTAGGAGGGATCACCAGGATTAATCAGTGTTTGCCAACCCAGTAGTAGACCCTTCTCTGGAACGAATTCCTTCTGGGTTATATGTGAGTTTCAGGACTTGATCCCTATCATCTCCAACTTCACCCAACTAACCTGGATAATTAATAGACGATCATTTTAAGAAAGTATGACTTGGGCATCTAAAATAACTTTAAATTGCCTAACTTCATTAAAAAAAACTTCTTGACAACATCAAATAAATACATATCATTATGTAACATATTCAAGTTATTCCAAAAATTTGGTCAATTTAAATAATTTTAATACAGATTTTAAATAATTTAAAAATATATATGTTTAGTACATAATTCAGAAAATTTTAATAATATCGAAAATTAAATCATAAACCTCAGAAAAACAGCCAAAGAGATCCTAGTTAATACTGTACCAATATTCCTGAGTATCTGGTAATCTAGATTTTAAAATATATATATATATCAGAAATGTTACCTTGGTGTTCCTCTAAATCCATATCAAGTTGTCTAATTTCTTCATTAAACTGATTTATTTTTTCTTTTATATCTGTTAACCTGTTGGAAATGTTATTTAACAAATTTATGAAGATAACACAGAAACTCCTAATGATGATTTTCAGAACATTTTCTTCAAAGCTACATAGGCAAAATCCAGAAATAATATATTCTATGCTGAGGACAAAACAAATTTAGGAAAAAGTCCTTTCCAGATCTTCTTCAAGCTACATATTTAGAGTACAAGTGTATTTGGGGATAGATCACCCAACTTTAACAACAGATCATCTTTCATCTTCTTTTGAGTTTGACTGCAATATTAAAGTAAGAAGTCTTTAGCAACCTTCTTCCACTGGCTTGTTTAACTAGACTCAAATAGTAGAAAATAACAACAAAAAAATCTATGACTAACAGAAGTAGATACAGGTTAAAACATTACCACAAAGTGGTTATACCTTCAACAAAACTAATAATCAAAGAAACATATGTACTTTCTAAAGCCAATAATTAAGAAAATACAGCACTGGCATAGGATCAATTTCTATATCCATCAGCTAGAATCAGGAATCCACAAATAATTCTGTAAGTCTATAGTCAATGGATTTTGAACCATTTTGAAAATTTCTGCAAATCATAACTCATAAACAAATTTTATCTAGAATATGCAAAGGACTCTCATAATTCAATAATAAAAAGAGCCTACTTCAAAAATTAGACCAAATTATCTGAATAAACATTTCTCTAGAGGAGATATATGAAGTATACATGTATATATACATTGGTATGTATATATAAAGAATACGTGTGTGTGCGTGTGCGTGCATGCACGCGTGCATAAAGTACCAACAAGTACAGGGAGAAAAGCTCAACATCATTGGCCTCCGGGAAATGCAAATCAAAACTAACAGGATAAAACAAAGCACCCATGAAGATGGCTTTAAGGAAAAAAGACGATAAGCATTGGTGAGGATGTGGAGAAGGAGAATTCTCACATCCTGCCACCACAATGTAAGACGGTGCTGCTGCATTAGAAAAGAGCCTGGCAACTCCCCCAAAAGTTACACAGGGGCCAGAAACTCCATTCCTAAGAATATACACACAAGAATAAAGCCAAAAGGCATAGCTAAGCAAGAAGTTGTACATGGACGTTCATACCAGCAAGTTTCTTAATAGTCAAAATATAGAAGCACAAGAAATGCTCACCAAGTAGTGAACGCATAAATAAAATGCGGTCTATACACACAATGTGATATTTTGACAATAAGAAACTTTAATACATGCTACAACACAGATGACATTAACAACATTACGCTAAGCAAAAATATTTGGATAAATAAGATCATGCATGCACTGTCTGAATCCTTTTACATGCAATATCCAGAATAAGCCAACCCAGAGGTCTAAAGCAGATGCAGCTGGAAGCGGGTCAGTAAGCAGGTGACTAGAGGGTATGGGATTTCATGCTTTGGTTTTGTTTTTGTTTTTTAGCTGAACTGTTCTAAAATTGATATGGGTGATAGTCACACAACTCGATGAATATAGTAAAACTCTGGATTACAGACTTTAAACATGTGAATTAAGGTATAATATATCTTCAGTATTTCTAAAAAACAATTGTACTAAGATTGGTTCTTACTTAAATACCCAGGGAAATATTTAAAGGTTATATGTTAAAAAAAAAAAGGTTGTATGTTAAATGTCAACATTATCAATACAAACCACAGAAATTGTACTTATAATAATATTCTAGTCCTTTTAGTTTAAGAATATAATTTAAGATGAGAAACAAATGCAGAATATCACAGTATCAAGACACTTACTGCCTCTCCATGCTGGCTATTTCCTGATTATCCTCCTTAACCTATAAAAACATAAAAAGAAAACAGACTTTAAAGAATAATTACTACTACACTATCTTGAAGAGAATTTCCTTCTCAAGTATGTTGTACTAAACATCAACGTCATTTTTTTTAAACCTGTTTCTTAGAATTCCACCTTTAAAATTAAGGGTACCACTGCTAAGCAACTCTTCAGAGATTCCTTCCTCCTTTACACAGGACAGGTGCAACAGATACGTCCTCGTCTCTCCACCACGTGCCATCAGCTTAACACACCTGCACATCTTGAATGCTGATCATCAGCTAGGATCTCTGAGATGGGTCCCTCCACCCTTTCAAGTTAGCGCTGTAAGAGTTAGCAAGCCCAGTTTCATCTGGATTTCAGGTAACGAATAACTTCCAGGGTTATTCTAACATATATGTTTGTTCTAAAAGATTACTCGTTGCCTATCTAAAATTTAACAAGCCAAACTGTGTTTTACCTGGCAGTCTCACCTAAGATCCTCTCTCCTTCTCTGGTTCTATTGGTTTTTTTCCAAGAAAATGAAGAACTTTTAGATTTTAATAACTTTCTGGAATGATGCTAATACTTAAATAGTCCCTGATCTCTAAGGTTCTTCCATACTCAGCAGCTTCAGCGAAAGAGTACAGAGGAGCTCCTGACTCAAGTCTAAATACATAGGTAGGTCTCTCCAGTGCCAGAGTGTTTCAGAATAAACACGCTACTCATAAGTTAGTTAAACTGAAGCCTGCTTAGGCATAAAAAGAAACCTACTGAATACATGTGACCCAACTTTGTGCTGTATTGTAATTCCACAGGGAACTTTAACTCCACTCCCTTCTTGAGGCACTCACAATAACATCAGAACTCATTAGCCTAGAGATAGTTCATTTTCTGAATACAAGGCCCGAAACAAAAACATAGTACATCTTTTTTTTTTTTAAAGATTTATTTTTATTATTTTTTCATTGGAAAGGCGGATATACAGAGAGGAGAGAGAGAGAGGAAGATCTTCCGTCCGATGATTCACTCCCCAAGTGAGCTCAACGGCCGATACTATGCCGATCCTAAGTCAGGAGCCTCTTCCGGGTCTCCCACGTGGGTGCAGGTTCCCAAAGCTTTGGGCTGTCCTCGACTGCTTTCCCAGGCCACAAGCAGGGAGCTGGAAGGGAAGCGGGGCTGCCGGGATTAGAACCGGTGCCCATATAGGATCCCGGGCGTGCAAGGCGAGGACCTTTAACCACTTGCGCCACCGCGCCGCGCCCAAAACATAGTACATCTTTAATAAGATTAACTAAATATTAAATTACCAATAGAATTTTATGTTTTCCTAATAACTATCTAAACACCAAAAGTGGTCAAAAATGTACAAAGATTATGTAAAATCAGGATCAGACCCCAAAAACAGTTTCTTAAGAAAATAACTTTTCGGGTCCAGTGCAGCAGCCTAGCAGCTAATGTCCTCACCTTGAACGCGCCAGTACCCCATGTAAGGGCCAGTTCTAATCCTGGCAGCTCTACTTCCCATCCAGCTCCCTTCTTGTGGCCTGGGAAACCAGTCAAGGACGACCCAAAGCCTTGGGACCCTGCACCTGCGTGGGAGACCCAGAAGAGGCTCCTGGCTTCAGATCATCACAGCTCCGGCTGTTGTAGTCACTTGGGGAGTGAATCATCGAACAGAGGATCTTCCTCTCTGTCTCTTCCCCTCTTTCTCTGTCTATATGTATGTATTTATATATGTAATCTTTTATATATATATCTTTTATATATATAGTAATCATTTATATATATATATCTGACTTTGCAATAAAAATAAATAAATCTTAAAAAAGTAAAGAACTTTTCCCCAAACTTTCTTAATCAAGCATTGATATAAGCTTATCCAGGTTTTTTTTTAGATAAAAACATTACTGACTTCCGTTTAAATTCCTAGTTCCTAAATAAAATGAATCAAATATTTAGCAAACTCTAACAAGCAAGTATGTTTTTTCCTACTTGTTTAAGTAATCTCTCTCTCTCATCCATCGGTGAACCCATGTTCTTGTCTTCTGCAATCATTTGATCTCGATGGGATTCCAGCTCATAAAGTTTTTCATGCAGTAATACAGCATCCTGTTTTACCTGGGAGTGTGCTATTTCCTGATGGGAACAAAAAGGGAAAAATTAAAGGTTTTTTTTTTTCTGAAATAAGTTTCAGTTTATAAGAATAAGGATAAAATTACCAGCACCATGTTTTTAAAAGGCTGTATTTTGTTTTCTAGTTTTGACAGTGATTTTATTGTATTTTCATTTGAAAGGAAGAGTTACAGAGAGAGAGGAGAGGCAAAGAGACCTTCTAACTGCTAGTTCACTCCCCAGATGATCCCGATGGCCAGAACGGAGCTATATCGTGTTTAGAAAATAAAATAAACTGAGACTGCTAACCTCTTGTGAGTCATACACTGAAAATAGGTAATTAAATATACAGAGATAAATTTTTATTCTTTGGGTTAATACTGTGCTTGTAGTATGAATGAGTACCAAGGATATTAGGTACTTACATGTATCATTTTTTTAAAGATTTATTAATTTTTATTTGAAAGGCAGAGTTACAGAGGGAAAAGGAGAGATGGAAAGATCTTCCATCTGCTGTTTTCCCAAATGACCACAACAGCTGGAGCTGAGGTGATCCAAAGCCAGAAGCCAGCAGCCTCTTCCAAGTCTCCCACACGAATGCAGAGAACCAAGGACTTAAGCCATGCCCCACTGCTTTCCCAGGCAGTATCAGGGCACTCATTGGAAGTGGAGCATCCAGGACACAATCCTGCACCCACATGGGATGTCAGTGCCACAGACAGATATGCCATGGCACAAGCCCATGACACAACGTCTTTAAATATAAATATCTATGTGCCAGTACAGAGGTACAGAAGATACTCATCTGCCCTATAAAATACAGAATATCCCTACCAACAGGAGGAAAAAGAAAAACATCACAGTGTTTTGTACAACTTTAACCATTATGTGCTATCCAAAGGCAAAAAAAAAGTGATATATTTTTTCATGAATAAGTCATAGTAACAAGCACTTTCCACAATGTTATAGATTGAATTGTATCACCACAAAAAAACAGATTGAAGTCCTAACCTTATAAACCCATGAATCTGACCTACCATTAAGCAGACTTGCCTCCTGGCCACCCATGGTGCTCACAAGAACCTGGCCTAGATCTGGTTGCCAGCAGCATTTGGGGAGTGAACCAGCGCAGAGATCTCTTTCTGTCTCTGTCTCCTGCTGTTACTCTTGCAAATAAAAATGTAAACACAATGTTTTAAAAGGAGCCAGATATTTGGTGCCATGATGTCATTGTGAACACCAGCATTCCATGTCAGAGTCGGTGGTTCAAGTCCCAATTACTCTGCTTCCAATCCAGCCTCCTGCTAACTCACGTCTTGGGAAGCAGCGGGTGATGGCTCAAGTCCCTGGGTCCCGAAACTCATGCGGAAGACCTGGACTGCATTTCAGGCTTCTGGCTTTGGCCTTTCCCATTCCCAACCATTGCAGGCATTTGGGAAGTAAACCAAAGGTTCTTAGTTCTCTCCCTTTATATAAAAACAAATGAAATTTTAAATAAATAAGAAAAAAAAAAACACAAGCTTTAAAATCCTTACTTCCCCTCTTTATTTGATATTAGTCTCTTGTACAGGTATCTTTAAATTGTTGTTAGGTTTTCACATGTCCTACCAGGGCAGAAGGACTTCTATAAGATAGGTGCTTAGTAATTTAGTAACTTTCCAAACCAAGTAATCTTTGTGGTCCAGAATAGGAAGAAAAAAAATGTGGACTCCCCTATTCATACATACTAAAAAAATATGTTCCTGAATGAGATGCATTCATAAATTTAGCTAAATTATCTTTCACAGCTGAGTAACTAACGGACCCTTATTTGACTGTATACTTAACAGTTTCCAGGCTCTCTTTTTTCATGTTCAGTGAATCCAGTTGTTGTTGAAGTGTATCTAATTCCTAGGAGAAAGAGCAAACTTAAATACAAAATATACTGAGAAAAATTTACCTCTCCAGTTCTCAACAATTTTAAATACGTATATGGCAAAGGAAATTTTATAAACATCTTCAATTGAAAGGCTTTATTTTGATTTGAATTTATTAATATTTCATTATCTTTCTTCCTGTCAATTGCTTCAGTTATCTGTATAAACCTTGTCACGTATCTTCATATCCTTCAAGTTTATCCGAAGCAGCTATACCTTGTCACAGTTTATCATTTCTGTGTACATTTCTGCGAACATTAAATATCAAAAGCTTTCAAATTAATGCCATTTTTTAAAGTTTTAATTTTTAACCATGTTTTCTTCTTTTTGTCTACTTTCTTTTAGGGTCAAGGCCTATAGAACACACACTAACACACACACATACGTGTACAAAAACATGTAAAATGGTTCAAATCTAGGACGAAACTGTTAGATTGAACAAGATTAACCAAGATTTGGTAGTATGTTAGCATTTCCCAGGAGCAGCAGGAGGGACCTGGACGGCAGTCAGGACTCCAGCTGGCACTCATACGGGACACTGGCATTGCAGGTTACAGTTGAAACCACTGAACCGCATTTCCTTCACCTCCACTTTTTTAAAGAAACATCTCAAGTTTAAAAGTTCCTAAGAAGCAACTGAAAATCTTGCTCAAATGCAAACTGACTAGTAGCTCAATCAAACTCTCTGGGCATGATGAAAGCCTGCAGGACATACTTTCAGTAGAAAGAGTAGACCTGGTTGTAATTTATATTACCTGCAACAATTTGTCATTTGTAGTTTTCATTTCTATGTACTTGACTTGTTTTTCAGGAGACATATCCTTGATAATACCATCTGCTGCTTGTTTTTCTTGTTCAATTTCTTCTTCTACGCTTTGAATTTGTTTTTCTTTCCTGAAAACAAAAGCATGCAGTCAGCATCTTATGACCATATTGAAGGAAAAAGTATCATATAATTTTGTTCAGGTAATGGCCTCTATTTAATAGGGAACTTAAATAATATTCAACCACAGTACGTGGCAGCAAAGTCCTTTACATTTATACAAAACAAGCGAACTTGTATGTGAGTTGAATAACCTGGTGAAGTCACTACAGAGTTGTACATTTTCCTCCTCCGGATTCTCCCTTACTTTCCTTTTTCGTTTACCAAGGTAACACAGGAGTTATTATAAGGAATCCCTCAGGGTTTGTACCCATGAGGATGTATTTATAGCTTCTGCTACTACATTCCACAATGACAAAATAATGGTTAATCGTCCCTTAGCAAAAGAATTCTTTGAGCAAATGGACTCTTGTATGGCAGACTGCCAGGTAAATGAGATACAAACAATGCTACTTGGAGTAAGCTGAAGAACAGCAGAGCAGTACAACTTCTAAAATAGCTGCATAACTTTAGGTTAATAATATGCTCGACTTAAAGTGTTAAATCACTGCTTTAATTAAAATGAGTGTTTAACTAAAAATTCATGGAATTACTAAGAAACAGGTTTTTTTTTCTTATGATAACAAGAAATGCCACTTATTTGTTATGCAAGGTCAACTATCTACAGAGGAAATTTCAGTTAAAAAAAAGTGAAACACCACTTACATAAGTATGTCAAGATTTACACATAAAAACCTTGAATGAACATAAATATTCAATCCCAGTATCAATGAATTTCTTGGATTTCAAAATCTCGTTAATTTCTGACTACTGATTTTTCACCCACAGAAAACTCTTTCACAACTGCTAGCTATCCCTTGTAGATTCATTTATTTCCCCACACACTTCCTACATCCTTTTTTTTTTTTAAAAAAAAAAAGATATTTTATTTATTTGAAAGGTAAATTTGGAGATAGGGAGTGAGGGAGAGAAGCAAAGAGAATCTTCCACCACTGGTACACGCCACAAACGTCCACTATAGCCAGGGCTGGGCGAGTCCACAACTAGCAGCCAGGAGCTGCTCCTAGGTCTCCACAAGGACTTGGGCTTCTGTGCTTTCCCTGGCACACTGCCAGGGAGCTAGACTGGAAGTAGAACCATGACAGGAACCACACCCATATGGCATGCCAGCCTCACGGGTGGTGGCTTTACTCACTATCCCACAATGCTGGCCTACCAAAGTCATTCTTCACTGCTAGATTAAATTGCCTAAAACTCAGAAAAATTTTTTGCAAACACCCCATAATAGCTAAATAAAGTTGGGTACTGTGGTATAGCGAGCTCAGCCATTGCTTGCGACAACTGCATCACACATCAAAAGGCTAATTTGAGTCCCAATTTCCTATTAAGGCACTTGAAAAAGCAACAGATAATGACCTGTCACCTATATCAGAGATTAGGAGTTCCTGGTACCTGGCTTTAGCTCAGCCCATCCTGGCTATTCCAAGAATCTGGATAATGACCTAACCAGCTGAAAGATTTCTGTCCCTTCCTCTCTATTACTCTGCCTTCCAAACAAACAAATAAAAAGAAATATCTTTAAAACAAACCTAAAAGAATGAACAATACAGCATAGATACCTAGAGCTTGAACTTATTTTTGTCTCCCTATTGAATGATGAATAATGTTATTAGTGTAACCCTCAACCACTACAGCACAACATCCGAACATCTACACTGCTGCAGTTTATATGGGTATATGGATTTACAGAATTTTCAAGCAACAGATATCCACCATTTTAATCTGGCTCCTAGATTAAGGAGACCAGAATCTCAGAGACATTAGTCCTTGGGGACTAACTCATTCTAACCCACATAATTATTCACCACTAGCAATGTTTCTTCCTATTTTCTACATTTCAGGTAATGCTTAGAAGAGGAATAATGTTGGACAGTATTCGACTTACCAAAGGGGCAACTACAGCACAAGGAAGGTAACTGATTTTACGAAGGCTGTAAGGCAGCCAACTGCCAGACCTTTGGTGCTTTAACTACTTTCCTCTTGTGATGATTTGGCAGGAAAAAAGAAAAACCAACAATGATGGTGCCATCAAAAAGAACAAATCATAAAGTTGAACTCCATAGCATATAAAACTTGGCAGTAACTTTTTCATTTAAATTTTTCTAGCATTGCGGTACACTGGGTTAAGCCAGGTAAGCATTAAGGATCAACCCCAGCCATTGAGGCCATTTAGGGGTGAACCAGTGGATGGAAGACTCACTTGACCACCTGCCAAATAAATAAATAAATAAATAAATAAATATTTCAAAGAGCCACAAAATACCTGCAGCAATAATGCAAATTAGAAACAGTGTATCTTTCAAAAAGTACACATTTTTAATATTACACATCTTATGCCACAAATTAAGATGATTAATATTTTAGTAAGTTTTGAAAAGTAGTTAAAAAAACACAAAGCTAAGCAGACTGCCTCACTGATTACATGGAAAATGTCAGAGGTGACTTTAAGAAATTATTCTTCTAGTCAATCTTTTGCTAAGGAAGTCTAGTAAGTTTCCTTTTTTTTTTTTTTATTACTGGTTGATGAGGTACAAAGGTTAAAACAAAGTGAAATACAATCATATGACATACTTTTTTTTTAAATGGTGTAGAAGATTGAAGCGCTTCAGTACAACAGAAAAAGAAAGAAGTATACCAGAAAAAGAAAAAAACTAAAGGTAAGATCCTATGAATTGATAGGCTTGGTGGTAGTTGTTGAATTAAAAAAAAAGAAGAAAGTAATCTTATTTAAGCTTGCTAAGTCTGTACAGTCCTTTACTGCAATAAATGAAAATAGATATGACTACATTTTCAATATCGTCTGCCTTAGAAATAGCAAAAATCTGTGATAAAGCAAAGACTTTTGTAAATAGAATTAGAATGTAATACAAAGCAATTATTTTTCATTAGGAAACAAAAATAGCTTAATCTAGCCAAGCAAATTTAAAAGATCTTATGATTATTCTGAAATATGTTTACCACAGGACATTTTGAAATGACATCACTTGAAAAACAACTTTCAAAACAAAAGAACTGGCAATTAGTTGATAGCCTTTGAAGCTTGGTGATAGGTGATAACCTTAGCTCCTTCGGTAAGCTTTATTCCTTGGAATTTTTCATTATAAAAAACCTTTTAAGGTTTCAAAAAATTCTATAATTAAATACTGAAGAAAATTGATTGTGAATCATTAACATCTTACTCCATAGACACTGAAATACAATATAAAATTTAACGGCAAAATATATTTTATTTAATAAAATCAAAATAATCACAGCGTAATTTTATTAGACACAATAATCATACAGTAAATAAAAGCTAGTATTATTATTATTAGTTCCTGTGGAATCACTAAATTGAAACTCAAATATCATCTCAAAGAAATTTAAAACTGAGAAAAAAATTTTCCAATCAATAATATTAAATAGGGTAAGCAGACTACTGAACTATTTCTGGATAAACTGGTGATTTACAGATAATCTGCTCACTAACCCCTCTGCCAATCAGATTGAAAGAGTCAATAATGATAGCAAAAGTTTTTGTTTAGGGACTGATTCAGTGTCATGATAGTTGACATTCATCCTCCTCCACTGCGCTCTTCCCCTCTCAAAAGACAAATACGTGGAAACACCAAAGACCATGTAAAGAGCACAGTTCACAGCTTTTAACCCAGTAATGCTTGAATTTCTTCAGTATCTTCTTGTGTATAATATACCGTTTTTGTCTCTAACATTTATTGTTATGAAAGACAAAATATTATTTTTCTAATCCTTGTAATTTTATTTCCTTTAGCATACTGAAGAAAGTAATCAATAGTAGTAAATAGATAATAAAAATAGTGATCATTAAGTGTAAATTCACCCCGTGTATTTGTTTTCACACAGATCACAGGCTCATCATGCCTCCATTACCTTTCCCATCTGCTTCTACTCTACTTCAACTCTTTCCTTAAAACTAGTAATTTTGTCGCCTATTTTTTTTCTAGCCATCTCTATCTGAATTCATGAAACAACAGGACTTCAACCTTACTCACTTTCCCTTACTTATCATCAGAGACATTAGAGTTTGACCAGGCTACTGGAAATAACACCACAAACCACTGCAGAGGCCAGCCCATACTACAAGATCATTAAACACAGGTAAATAAACCTTCAGAATGATGTAGGTATTCCCCTTCTGTGAGCAAAGGTCTGGAATAAGTGATAGCCTGGACTCATTTCTGGCTCTAAAAGGGGTTTCTATTAAAATCTACACAAAAGCTATAAAAACTCTACAAGGCAGAGTAGCCGATTAAACTATGGAAAGAGTGGGAAGAGAACAAGCCAGGCAGATAAACAATATGAAGGCAATGAGGAAAGACTGACTAGCCCAGATCAGCATTGAAATAACAGCCTACCCCACACTCCTAAAGCAGAATGACAGATCCGGAACTCGAACAGAGCCTTACTTTGAGATTAGTTTCTCTACTTCTTGCTCCAGTGAAATACACTTTCCTTAAAAATCAAACAAATGTTATAAGGACTCTGAAAAAAAAAACCTAAATTTCAGAAGACCTAGATATATTTATATATTACTTGTTTGCAGAAGAGTTTATAGTGTTGGCTTTAAGAAACAGAGAATAGAGAGTGAATGAGAAACATCAAGGTTATGAATAAAATTATAATATGCAAAGCACTTAACAAGAAGAGTAAGCTACAGTAAATGGGAATTTTAAGCAAAAGGTGGCATGTGGATTGCACCTAGTAACTTTCACTCCCATTCAAAACTGAAATAAAAAGTAAAAGATAAAGAAAAAAATAAACAAGCTATAAACCCACAAGGACAAAGAGAACAGAAAAGGAGGCAGGAATTAAACCGAGAAACCCTGAAAGCCATCCATCAAATGGAAATTCACTGGGAAAGGTTAATTCTTCCAAGCCAGCAGATAGAAAAGCTGAAAAACCACTTGCTGTATACTGCAGAAACCATAAATGGTCCAAAACGTTGGCAGTTCCAGGCAGTCTAGAAGTAGAGCAGGAGTGCTAAGCGCCTCCCTGCTCTGCTCAGGTAACGTCCTTCCCCTCCACGAGCAGAGCAGATCGCAGGACTTACTCCCCACGGGGAGATCTGAAACTGGAGTAAACTGCGCAGCAGACAGAGGTGAGCACAGGGGCACTTACAAGAGTACCTCAAAATGTTACACAACAAATTATAATAGAAACCATTTTTAAAAGCACTCAGCTCTCAGAATGCTGACCAGGTAGTAGATCAGAAGAGACATTTTGTGAAGGCCAGCAAGCCCAAGAGGAGATCTAAAGAAAACCAGTGCTTCACATTCACATTGTAACAAAGTTTCAGAGTGTACAAGATCTACATAAACAGTTTCCCATCAGTGTTGTAGTCACCCACTGTTCACTTAAGTCAAAATCAAAACACTGCCAAACATGTGAAGATTGTCCAAAATAAGTCCAAAATAAACCAGAAGCCTACCACCTAAGGACATAAAGGCTATGTAAATAAAAAAGAAAACCATAAAAGGCAAAGGAAGCAATAAGATAACATGAGTACATTCATGTGACAGAATACTAAAGAAAATATTCAAAGAACAATATGAGTAAAAAAGAATGAGCCCCGTGCAACAGCTCAATCGGCTAATCCTCCCCCCCACGCACCCACCCAGGCTCCACAATGCCATTAAGGGTGCCAATTCATGTTCCTGCTACCTTGCTTCCAATTCTGCTCCCTGCCTAAGGCCTGGGAGAGCAGTAGAGGATGGACGAAAGTCTTGGGACCTTACACCCACGTGGGAGACCAGAAATAAACTCCTGCTCCCTGGCTTCAGATCAGCTTAGCTCCAGCTGCTGTGGCTACTTGAGGGGGTATAAACCAGTGTATGATCTTTCTGTCTGTCTCTCCTTTTTTCTATAAGTCTGTCTTTTCAATAAGACAAATAAATCTTTTTTTACAATAAAATTTAAAAAGAAGTAAAAAAGAAATACGTGAAAAATGCTGTGTTAATTTAAAAAAAAAAAAACAGTCAAGATGAAGTTACAGATGCATCCCAAAAAGCAGAGGAAAATATATTCTGAGATGTAATGTGGGAAGAGTAAAGATTAAAAAAAAATTAGAAAACTGGGGCAAGCATTTGGCCTAACAGCTAAGATGTCACTTAAGATGCCCACATGCCTGGGTTCAAATCTCAGCTTCAGTTCTGATTTCAGTTTCCAGAAAATACTGACCCTGGAAAGCAGCGCACGATGACCTGAGTAGTCGAGTTCCTGACACCCACCTCACTAACCTGGATTGAGACATTGGCTCTGGAGTGAACTGGCATACGGAAGCAGTGTATATCTGTGTATTAAAAGACCATGAAGTTTCATAATGCTGATTTTGAGAGCCCTGTGATAAATTAACACAAGTTACACGAAAGACAAAGACTTAGAATGTTTAACGGTAATACTGAAACTCAAAGACAACAGGACACTGCCACCAATGTTGTAAGGGAAAATTTCCTCCTAACTATAATTTGATTTTTTTACAGATTTATTTTTATTGCAATGTCAGCTATACTGAGAGGAGAGACAGAGAGGAAGATCTTCCATCCGATGATCCACTCCCCAAGTGACCACAACAGCCAGCGCTAAGCCAATCTGAAGCTAGGAGCCAGGAGCTTCTTCCTGTTCTCCCACATGGGTGCAGGGTCCCAAGGCTTTGGACTGTCCTCAACTGCTTTCCCAGGCCACAAGCAGGGAGCTGGATGGGAAGTGGTGCTGCCAGGTTTAGAACTGGCACCCATATAGGATTCCCGCGCGTGCAAGGAGAGGACTTTAGCCGCTAGGCTACTGCACTGGGCCCTATAATTTAATTTTTTAGGCAAAAATATCTTCTCAGCCTTAAAAAAAAAAAAAAGCAAAAACAAAAAAAAAAAAACCTTCCATGCTTGATCCTAGAAATTCTGACATTTCACTGAAACAAGGCAGTAAGTTAAGTCACAGCATTCTAGAAAACAAAAATCCACTTAATAAAGACCAAAGAGAATCCCCATGCTGAGGGCAGAAGACAGCAGAGTGCAGAGGCCCATCAATCAATTCCTCTGAATTGGAGAATAGGAGCAGGTGATAAAAGAGAAACACTTTATACAGACAAAACATATTCTTCTGGACTGTTTTGTGTACAGACTGCACATGTTAGGTGCTGAATCACGTCAATTACTTATAAGTCCTTTCCAATATATCAAGCGAATGAAAAAGACACCCTAAAAATTTTAAGCTCTCATTCTCCAAAGAGGCTTTCTAATTTAAGGGCTATATGTAAGGCTGGCAAGCAGTTATACACTTGTTCCATATTTTCTTCACTTTTAGCAAAAGTAGATTTAAATGGAAAAAAAAAAAAAGGAAACCATAACATCCTTAATAATCTCGAAAGTTCCAGTCTCCTACTGAGATGAAAACACTCTTTTCTATCAGGCTTGCACTATGAAAGTCACAGGCATCACAGCCTTCCTTTGGCTTCTCTCCATGCTATTACCGGACAAGAGCCAGACTTCTAAAACAGTAAGTTTTTACAATGAAGGTAGTGAAAATATTTTTTTTTAAATATGTTTTCTGTGAATCTAGTAAAATATTCTCAGGCAAAATGAGGGGGGAGTTCACAATTACAAAATTGTGTACTTTCAGTGTATGATTTCTGAGCCAGACTCTGGTGTTACAAAAGTGGTCTTCATTTTTAACAACTGAATCTTTTAAAAACAGATTAAAGGAAAACTGTGAATTTTCACTATTAAGTCAAGAGATTGGCTTGCCAACATTAAAAAAAAATTAAAATGTGGGAAATTTCTCTTAAAGAAAAGCATGTATTAGGAAATTTAGTAGTGACATTTTTGGGGATACAGTTCAACTACACACCTGACAAAACAAGAATTATTTCTTTGAGTTTACATCTAGAAAAGGAAAATGTGTGGCCCGTAACATCCAAACAAAGGTTAACTTTCTGACACAAAGCATATCTTTCCTTTTAAAATACCAGATTTGGCTCTGTTAACTTCACAGAGCTATATATTAGTTACTGTTTCATAGTTATTTAATTAGGCAGAGTGCCATAATCTTTGATTTTTTTTTTACAAAGGTTTTCTCAAATAATTTCATTTTAAATTTCTACCTTGCTTTCTGGAATATTAAATAAGTTAACAGAATTGCTGTTTACCATGCAACAACAAATATGGTAATATACCAATATTCTATTAGTAATGACCAATATATACAGTATATTGTTACATTTATATACCACATATAACAAAATAGAATCCCCAGCTTAATTGCATCAGGATTTCCTTAATTATCAGCATTTCATCCCAAAAGAGAAAGAAAAACATTTGCACTGCCTTTTCCCCCTTCTTCACCAAAAGCCTGGGCGGTAGTTTCCTTTTCAAAATTATTTTCTACCAACTCATAAGAGCACAGATATGAAATTGCAAGAAATTCTGTTACTACTTTTCCTGACTAACTCATTTCTATTTTTTCTTCTTTTAGGAAATTAAATGTAATTTCACTGAAAAGAAATACTATTTGATTCCAGCGAATATCAGTAAAGATGTTACCATACTTGACCTCAGTTATAACCAAATTACTCTCAATGTTACAGACACAAAGGTTCTACGGCAGTATTCCTCACTCAGTGAGCTCTATTTAATTGGGAATAAAGTTACTATCTTATATAATAATAGCTTCCACAGCCTCTCCAATCTAGAAATTTTAAATATCTGTAACAACTTCATCTCTGTAATTCAACAAGATGCATTTAGAGGTTTACATAAACTCAAAGAGTTACATGTCTGCCAAAATCATATATCACAACTGAATCCTGATGTATTTGTGCCTCTAAAAAACCTAAAATTTCTAAATCTACAAGGTAATTCAATAAGCTATTTGGATGTACCACAATTATTTCATTTGGAATTAATAATTTTATATGGAAATCCATGGAACTGCTCCTGTAGTCTATACAATTTACAGAAATGGTTGAACACATCAAATGTGACACTAGGTAAGCTATCAAAAGTTAATCTAAACCAAGGTGTGGCTTAAACTTTTGGTGTTCTGGTCCAGAAAAATCTTACGTCATGCTTTCTTAAAAGGGAAATGATTGGGGTTAGCATAAAGGCACAGTGAATCAGACCACTGTTTGGGACTCCCACATTCCATATCAAATTGCCAGCTCAAGTCCTAACTACTTGGCTTCTGATGGAGATTGCTGCTAACACGCTTCGGAAGCAGCAGATGATGGTTCCTGAACTCACATTCCTGCCTCCCACAGGAGACAGAGCTGCTGGCTCCAGTCCCAGGAGTGAATCAGTGAATGGAATCTCTCCTTTTCTCTCCTTCTCTGTCACTCTGCCTTTCAAACACATAAGTATGTTAATGAAAACTAAAAGGAAAATGCCCTCTGCTTAATGGAAATTGAAGAAAAATAAAAGTAAAAAGTAACTGCAGAATAGATGTTGTCCTTCCCTCATTCCAGGAAAAATAATGTTATATATATTTACACATATATATGTTTACATACATATATATGCATATATATATATCTCACTTTATGCATTAAGTTTGAAAAATCAATGTATAACCACATTTCCATCTCTAAGTCCTTTTTCTTTACTCTTGAAATATCTTGCCAGAGGAGGTGGAAACAGGTGTCTTTGTGAATTGCAAACCATGCTCTGAGAACCAGATTGCAGTAGTCTTACCATAAATTCTTTACTGACTCAAACTGAACATTAAACAAAGACATTTAAACTGTATTTACAAAAGAATATAGTAAGATGGAAATATATATCATTTCTTCATTGTGTTGTTAGGAAAATATAAGGTTCTTATGTCTGTAATAATGACAGACAAGTCAAAAACTCTAAGTAAAAAATAGAAAATGCTAAGCGTTTGTATTTTCTGTAATGATGTTCATCCTCTCTTATTTATTAGAGAATGAGAACATGACCACGTGTAACTATCCTGATACTCAACAGAAGTATAATATCAAAACAGCCCCTTATGCAGCTGAATGCCACTCAATATTCACTTCACCTGTAATGGGAAATCCTGACCTTTATTTTCAATTCATCACCAATAATGGTTCTCTGAACAACTTAACAGGAAATTCAGGTAAGGTTCTGGTTTGAAATATTTTTTTAAAAGATTTATTTTCATTGGGAAGTCAGATATACAGAGAGGAGGAGAGATAGAAAGATCTTCCATCCAGTGATTCACTCCCCAAGTGAACGCAATGGCCGATGCTATGCCGCCAATCCAGAGCAAGAATCCAGGAACTTCTTCCAGGTCTCCTACGGCGATGCAGAGTCCCAAGGCTTTGGGCTGTCCTTGACTGTTCTCCCAGGCAACAAGCAGGGAGCTGGATGGGAAGTGGAGCTGCTGGGATTAGAACTGGTGCCCATATGGGATCCCGGCACGTTCAAGGCAAGGACTTTAGCTGCTAGGCCACGCTGCTGGGCCCCTGTTTGAAATATTAATGTTGCTGAAGTGTCAAACAGAATAAACTTAAGTCGCTCTCTATCTTTCTCCATTTTAAATTCTGGAAGCACTATAAAACAATTCTTCATCTAAACAAAAGATTTACAAAGTACTACGACCCCAGATTAGGCTCTTCAGGTTACCATCCAATGCCACTGTGTAGTATTCAATTTCTCTGAGCCTTTGCTTTAACCAATCAAGTTATAATCCTTAATGAGTATAAATCAGTAACAGTCTTAGGAAATGGGTGACACAACTGCAAACACAAGTATAGGTTGAATATCCCCTATCCAAAACGCTTAGAACCAGATGTGTTCTGAGTTTTAGATTTTTTGTTTGGGATTTTGAAATATTTATGTGTACATAATCAGGTATCTTGGGAATGGGAGCCAAGTCTGAACAAAAAAGCTATTTGTTTCATACACATTTTAATGGTATTTTTAGCACGCCTTTGTTTTGACTGTGATCCTTCACGAGTTCAGGTGTGGAATTTTCTGCTTGTACCCTCATGTGCCAGGCCTCTCACAGTTTCAGATTTTGCAATGTTTTGAATTTGGAGGGGTATAAACGCTCAAATTGTAGTTGTGTTTTTAAAATATTTATATTTTGTCACCACAACATAAAGGATCTTTTAATAAGTATGGTTTTAGCAATTTTTGCCTAAATAAACTTATAAGTATGCTCAGTGACAGGGGGAGTAGTAAGACAGGATGATGATTATAAAATTTTTGTCAATTTAACGAAGTTTTTGTCTCATTTTTCTCTACCATTTAAGAACATGAACCTCTCGGAAAAAGTTGGGCTTTTCTTGTCGGTGTTGTTATCACTGTACTCATTACTTCGTTCCTTATCTATATGGCTATCAAGTGCCCCGTATGGTACAATCTTCTGGTCAGTTACAACCATCATCGCCTGGAAGAACACGAAGCAGAAACATATGAAGATGGCTCTACCGGAAACCCAACTTCTCTTTCAGAGATACCAGACGCAAACCCTGCAGACACTACAGTAATATTTGAACAATTACATTCATTTGTCATAGATGATGATGGCTTTATTGAAGACAAGTATATAGATACGCACGAAATACACGAAGAAAATTAATCTTTCAACATGTGTTTTAAGAAATAGCATCAGTCCACGTGCAATTTAAACATGGAGATTCTGAACCAAACTATTGCTATAAAGTACTACATGAATGAAGACAACACACAAAAGCACCCTAAAATTATTTTCTCATTATTTTAAGAAAGAAGCTCCAACTACAGTAGTAACTAACCCACGTGGAGGTAACAATCTACAGTACTAGCACTGTTTTTCTCAGCAGTATTCAGGTGATCATACAAGAATCCACAAAGAAATCATGAATTATAACAAATGGATTCTCATATTAACAGACACTTGGTGCAATACGCATTAAGTTATAATTGAGTTCAAATCAGTAAAGAAATAAAGCTTTTGGATTATGAGTCAAAGTAAGGAGTGAACATAGCTTACTCTACACTATGTAAGATTGTTCACACAGAAAATTCATGGAATTGAATTTGTCATGAATTACGGGCCAGCACAGTAGCCTAGCGGCTAAAGTCCTCATTTTACACACGCTGGGATCCCATATGGATCCCATATGGGTGCTGGGTTCTAATCCCAGCAGCCCCACTTCCCATCCAGCTCTCTGCCTGTGGCCTGGGAAAGCAGTTGAGAATGGTCCAAGGCCTTGGGTCCTTGCACCTTCATGGGAGACCTGGAAGAGGCTCCTGGCTTCGGATCAGCTCAGCTCCGGCTGTTGTGGCCCTGGGGGAGTGAATCATCGGACAGAAAATCTTCCTGTTTGTCTCTCCTCCTCTTTCTGTATATCTGACTTTTCAATGAAAATAAAATAAATCTTCAAAAAAATTGTATTGGCAATTCAAAGCACAGGAAAAGTGTTGAACCAAAATCTTTCAGTAGATTAATTCCTAGTTATGTTGATATGCACTGTCATCATAAGGCACCACCACTATAATTTAATATCAGTTGGCTTCCAAACTGCGCATCGCAACTATCCAAAGGTCTTGTTTCTAAAAATACGTATTTCTTCCTTTCTCTGGGAAATTTTATTGGAATGCATCTGTTCTGGAGCTTAGAATCTTCAGGTGGTCCACATGGAAAGCTGTTAGAGACTCAGTAGGTGAAGCAATGTTTGCTGAATTGTTTTTGGTAATGCTGATTTCTAGTGAGATATTAAGCACATAAAGAAAAAGATTTATGGTCAAACTACCACAAGAACCACCAGGTTCAACTAAAAAGAAACAAGATTCCAAACTAAATTGCTCTGTGATCATTCAAGATTAACGCGCTAAGACGCTTTAGTTACTGTACAACAGAATATTTTGAGTTATATTTAATAAGAGTACATAGCACAATAATAGTCCAAGAAACAGCAGGAAACAATGACTTTGACAATAATAGGGACTATCTAAAGTGAATTATTTGCTGTTCCTTGTAATCAACTGGTAGCTATTCCAATTGTAATAACATTACTACCTACAGTGATATCAAAAAACTCTAGCAAAATCTACTAACTTTTATTTTCTATGAGGAAAGTAGATGTTTTTGTATCTTTAAAGATGAACACATCACTGAAACACTGACATTTTTATAGGTGAAATAACATGGGATTTTCTTCATCTAAATACACAGAGGAGACTAGCTGCCACAGCTGTGGATGAGCAGGTTTTGGTGGGAACTGACCAAAGCTGGGAGACGTACATTTGGATATGGCATTTTAATGTATGTTAATTATCCTGATGATAACAATTTTCAAAGTATGCATGTACTTGACAATTTCTTTAAAAAGAGTCACCAAGCATATTGCATATCTATGCCATAATCTGCAGAACAGTCATCTTAAAGGTTCTGCAAGAGCAGTCATCAGTGCAGCAGCTGTAAGGCCACTTAGGACATGCGTTTTCCATACTGGAATACCTGGGCTCAAGTCCCAGCTCCACATCAGATTCCAGCCTCCTATTCATGCATTCTGGAAGACAGTGGCTGCTGGCTCAAACAGGTCTGTGCTCCCAGGTGAGAGACCTGGATTAACCCTTACACTCTTGGCTTTGACCCAGCCTTGCTCTAGCTACTGTGAGCATCCACAGGGTGAATCTGTACACAGAAGATCTCTCTGCCTCTGTCTCCTGCTTTCAAGGAAAATAAGTATGCAAGCTATATAAGTTAAATTCAGTCCAAATGCCAGTTCAAATGTTTAGCACGTGAAGCAGAACTTAATAAAAATGCATACTTGCTCCATTGTAAGAAATATGTTTTTAATTAAAGGAAACAATTTTTAAAAAGTGGTAATTGAGAAGTATTACAAAATGAAATACAAATGAGTAAACATGACATCTAATATCTTAATATTCAAGAACCTCTGATCATTTAATATTGGCTACTCAATAATTATCTGCCTAAATAAAGAAAATAAATGAGTATAAAATTACAACAGTTGTTTCAATTAACAACTGATTTTGACTAATATAGACATCAGAATTGGAAGATTTATTTTATTTTCAAACTAGTATGTGAAAAATGAAGACAAGTTTCTAAATATTACTGAAGTGATATCAAGAATGTATACCGATTCATCTACACTAAGATACTACTCAGCTATTAAAAAAAATGAAATACTTTGTGGCCAAATGGGCCAAACTAGAGACCATTATGCTAAGGAAAATGAGCCAATCCCAAAAGGTCAGATATCATATGTCTGCTCTAATATAATATGATGTCAAATCTAGGGATATTATATGTGATTGTTACTCTATGTCACTTCATACTTACCTGTACCTTCTGTAATGAGATCTTATGATGTAATTCATTAATCAACCATCCCTAAGAAGCTGGTCGTTTATAATCACCTGAGATGGTCAATGTCCCCTTTATCACTGTTATTGGTACTGCACATAATGAAGACCTAATCCTCATTGTACCTCCATTAGGGCCTCAGAATACAAGAATGAACTCACAAGCAAATGTTGGAGTCTCCTACATGGTTGGGAGACACTCCAACAGCAGCATGATGGACTTGGGAAATTTCACTAAAGACACACATTGTGAAAATGGAGGGGAGACCAGAGGGGAGGGGAGGAAGCTTGGAGGAGGAGGAAGGGAGAACTCAGCACCAACTAAATTGTAACAAAAAATAACTAAAAAAAAAAAAAGTGAGTGGGTTTGAGTCCTGACTCCAATTCTAATTTCAGTTTAACCACTACCATGCACCCGGGTAGGCAATGATGGCCCCAGTACCTGGATACCTGCCACCCATGTGGAACGCAGGACTGAGATGCAAGCTCTTCACTTCAGCTGGGCCCAGCCTTGGCTGCTGTGGGTATTGCAGCAGTGAGCTCACAGATGATAAATCCCCCCTCTCTCCTTCCACTATGTCTCCACACAAGCGATTTTTCAAAGTGAAAAAAAAAGTATACTACAACCAACTTTCTGTGAATAGGTTTTCCATATTTAACCAGGTGACTGCATCATACTAGAGGATAGTACTGAAAGAGTGAAAACAGAAACTTTTTCCACCAGTCTTTCTAAAACGTGTTATTTCCTAATCACTTTGAATATACAGTCAAGTTTAAGTTCCTTGAATTATTGAGATACTAGCCATCTGTTTAATATAAGACATAAATTTGTCTCTTAGCTATCTATAAAATAAATTTCTTTTTTCTTTTTAAGATTTATTCTATTTTTGTTACAAAGTCACATATACAGAGAGGAAGAGAGACAAAGAGGAATATCCTCCATCTGATGATTCACTCCCCAAGTGAGTGCAACAGCCGGTGCTGCGCCGACCTGAAGCCAGGAACAAGGAACCTGTTCCGGGTCTCCCACGTGGGCACAGGGTTCCAAAGCCTTGTGCCATCCTTGACCGCTTTCCCAGGCCACAAGCAGGGAACTGGATAGGAAGTAGAGCTGCCGGGATTAGAACCGGTGCCCACATGGGATCCCGGTGTGTTCAAGGCAAGGACTTTAGCCACTAGGCCACGCCGCTGGGCCCATAAATTTCATTTTAAATACTTCTGTTCTTAATGTAAATTTCTGCCTAAGTGACAGCAGGCCTATTTCACTCAGCTTTAACTACAAATTGTACATATAGTTTTGAAATTGCTAAGTTACACTCTAAGGAAAATTTACATGTTTTAAAGTTTTTTCCTGTACCCAGTGTGTTGGCATAGCTAGCTAATGCTCTGCCTGTGGTGCCAGCATCCAATATGAGCACCAGTTCCTGTCCTAGACACTCCACTTCTAATTCAGCTCCCCTCTACTCATGGCCTGGAAAAGCAGTGGAGGATGGCCCAATGCCTGGGAACCTTGCACCCACAGGAGATCCAGAAGAAGCTCCTGGCCCCCACCTTTGAACGGCCCAGCTCTGGCTGTTGCAGCCATTTGAGGAGTAAACCAGTGGATGGAAAACATCCCTTGCTATCTGTCTCTCCCATTGTCTCTCTGTAACTCTGGCTTCTAAGAAAAATAAAATGAATCTTTAAAAAAAGAAATGAATTTTTTCTTTAGTCAAATGAAATGAACACAAGATTTTAACAAGCTTCAATTCATAATCTGGGAATTACATTTTTGTATGAAGTATCTATAAAACACATAACTATAACACTTATAAATCTTAAGTGGATATTATAGAACTGTGAGGAAAAAAAGAAATGGGCCTTAAATCTTCTAAACTCTTCAAGGTATTTAGAAAGTCGTACCTCATACATCTCCTACTTTTTAAGGAGAGTATTTCTACATAATAATTGATGGTTATTTGCTAAATGGTTTAAAAACAGGAAAAAAAGTTTTCAAGTAAGAATCTGGTCACCATGAATGGAAATTTCTTTGTAATAGGAGAGTCCATTAGTATTACCAAGTAAGCATTTTTTACCTGCATCAAATGATAGATAAGGGGCCATAGACTTCATTTTATCTTTCAAATATTTTAGCATCTTAGTATTTTCAAACAGACACTATTTATACAAATAGCAGTTTCTTGGTATTACCATATTTTGGCAATTTTGGTTAATTACTATTCATGTTCCCAAAGAAATCATAAATGTTCAGAGACAATTTCTGGTACAGAATGCAAATCTAAGTATATATAAAATAGCTCATCTTCTAAGGGTGCACTGCCACAGATGGCATTTGATTAAGGTAAAAAGTTGTTCAACAATTATTATAACTATCACATCTACTTCTCACCTTGGTAACCAGCATTACTTCCACCACTATGGTTACTTTATCATCAAAGTCAGAGTATTGGTATTTATACCTATATTTACATATAAAGATGACATATGACCTATATTTGATATAGGTTACTAATATAATAAATATAAATATCAGTAAAATAATGTAAATACCCTATAGTCTAATAATGCATGTTTCATTGGACTGAGACCAAAACATCATAATTTAAAGTTAAAGCCTCAAGGGCTGGGATGACTAGACAGAGAGGCACTCAACAACATCCATGAGAGCTGGTTGGATGGAACTAAGCTCCAATACCCCTCGACATTTACGAGAGTCCAATGGGATATGGGGCAGATTGAACTAGGCTGCTACACATGCTGGCAAATCAGGGTAGGGGCGGGCCAGGTGGGGGTTACTGGGGATCGCTCCCACTAGGCTACAGCTCCCAGTGGTTGGTGCGATGGCCGAGTACGTGACGAGCAGAACCAGGATGGACTACAACACCCATTGATTCCAGTGGAAGTCAAGGCTCAAGACAGAACCAACCTAGCAATTGCAACCACAAGCTGAACGGGGACCAAAGAAGGTCTCCTCAAGAAGCCGTTGAACTGATCTGGACAATAAGATGCTGGACTCTATGCTTGGTATATGCTTGCAATGAAAAAATCTCAACTGAACTTGAAATGTGGCGACGCAACAAGGTGGAGGAATCCACCATGGGAGGAGGGTTAGGGGAGAGGTGGGGGGAATCCCAGTACCTATAAAACTGTCACACAATACAATGTAATTAATAATAATTTTTAAAAAAAGTTAAAGCCTCAAGTAAAAACTGGTAGCTAAAAAGATATCCCTATTTATCTTAGGTTTTAAGTTCTTCTGTTAGAAGCTGAAATCATGTTTTTATATCATCTATGTAGTAATTGAACAAAATTTAGCATTTTAGTGGTAAATGGAGATAACATACATAACAATAAACTCTATTACAAGCATTTAAAAAAAAAGCAACATGAAAAGCATTACAAAAAATGTATAAGGTAATAAATAACTTACAAGTTAAGCCACCTAAAAAGGTTCACTGATAAATCAGTTTGATATTAAAACAGGTTGAACTTACGCTTGTCTTTCAGTAAATATGATATCCATGCTTTGTGTTTCTCGGTCATTTTGAGCTTTAAGCTGAATAAACAGTTAACAAGTTAGTGTTTTAAAAAAAGAAACATTAATCCAATTCTTCCTTTAAAGGTTATTCTAGATATGAAGCAAATGAAAGGGGATTCAAATAAGTAATCAATCTTCATGCTATACAAAAAGTTTATGAAAAAACATACAGTTGCTTCCTTTAACAAACATCATCACTAACAAAAAGAAAATCTTTTTATAGGGATCAAAATCTCACAGGAAAAGAATTTAATGTCCTTTAGTGATCTGGCAAAATTAAGTATAAATGTATAGAAACTTAAGAATTTATTAGATATTTGCTTAGTACTTTGCTAAACTGAAAACCATCACAAATTTAATTTTCAAACCACTCAGGATTTTACATGAGTACTTGATTCTACCTATGCATATCCAATCTTCAGTATAGAACAATTTCAAACAACTGACCAAATACATAATACAGTTTTAAAGCTTAGAATTCTCCTATATTGTAAAGCTAGTTATAACACATTAAATTATCATGATTTTAGAAGAGATATTTTATATGGTTTCTCAGAATATTTTCAATCATATAAATAAATTTTATGTTATTTTCATTCCAAATAAGCTATCTAAATCAAAACAAGCTAAAAAATGTTTCACCGTTTTCTTTCAAATTAAGCTAAGAGTTACATACATATTCTCATTTACCTAGCAAAATCAGCTTTATGCATGGCATCATATCTATTTTTTTTCTCATCTTGCTACAAAAGTTATGTAAAAGTGTCACTTATTTCTATCAAATATTTAGCTCCGTTTTGGCAAACTTAAGTTTAACTACATAAAAAGAAATCTAGATGGTATTCTCCAAACAATGAGAAAGGTAAGAATCAATTCAAACATAGCTTTGTAGACAGCAGCTTAAGTATTAATCAAGAGATTAATACCAACTGGAACAAATTTTCAAATAGCAGCTAAGCAAGCACAATATAATAGTGTTACTTAAGATCACAGTAATATCCATTGCTGTGTGTCATAAAGTCTTATCAAATTGTTTTTAAATATAAATGCGTTGTTACCATTTATATAATAGATCTATTGCTTATTTTCATACATTTTCTTACCATGTTGTAATCACTCATTACTTCTTCCATTTCAGTATTGGTGTTAAGTTTATCTACCAACTAAAAACAAAAAAACAAAAAAAATATATAAACATACTACTCTTTGTAAATGTTCTCCATAATTCATAACATAAGCATTCAATCTGATAAGCTAGGAGTAGTAATTTTAGTACTTGTAAGTATAATATCTTCCAGGATAAAAACAAATATTGAACTAATTTTAAGTAAACACATACTACACATATGAAAATATGTAAGCTACTTTTTTACAGCAGAAAAGTGAGCAATAATTAACCATTTCTTCAGGTGTTTCGTAGCATTTTACCTGCTCTGGAATGATAGCTGAGCTTATAAAGAGGGCTCTACAAAACCAAGTTTTTGGATTATCTGGCTTACTCTCTTTTCCAGGGAAGAATAATATTAACAGATTTACAAATTTACACTAAGATGTTGTATTTACAAGTACACTAAGGAAAATAAAATTTTTCTTCATCTTCCAAAAATCAAGGAAAAAAAAAAACAACAAAACATAGCCAGAGCACTGGTAAGCCTGCTTCCAAATGTTGGGCAGTAGCTAACAAAGCATTTATTATGTGCCAAAACATGTTCAGAGCCTGACGTATGTATTAACACATTGAATTTCCACAATTATAGATAAACGCTAACAAGATCTAACATTTACTTGAATGTTAATCATACTTCTGTCAATACCTACTAAGTGCCTCCTTGGTATTGGGGATGAGTTCATTAAACTTACAAACAGCAGATTTTACATATTAGTATCATTTTCATGTTAACTAATGTACTTCATGCATTCTATAACTAAAAATTCCTTTTAAATGTCACTGCAAATTCTATGAAAACTGTTTTTCTCAAATTTAGACAAAATATCACTTATTAAATTAGCCTTACTGAATGTTTCATACTGCAAAGTGTTTGTTATGGATTGTACGGCTCAGGATAATTTAGAATGTCAATATACAACTAGCAAAATTCCATTGATAAGTATAATACAACAATATGAGACAGCTATATCTTAATTTAGCTCAATATTACGGTAGAATGTTACTTCCTTCTTATAACAATATCTCTTAATAAGAGGAGTGAGATTAAAAAGTTTACCACTTTGATTAAATCCAGACATGACTGCTGCATAAAACACCCAAGGAACAGGTAGAAAATATAGACCCTAGCCATTTTTATGAGGCCAATATCACCCAAAGATGGCAATAATTATCACCATCACTACGGGGATTGTTGGTTCTGAAAGGCCACGTTACGACGTATACTTGGTAGAACTATTCTTACATTACAGTCTATTTTTACAGAATATTCCAAATACTTTACTTAGAATAAAACATACACATGGAAGCAATCTGCATGCTAACTCATTACATTCTGAAAATCTGATGCTGACAACATGTCACTGCAAAGCAAAACAGGATTCTACAGCCATGACATTACTACCCAATAAATGTTAGTTTCTTCCTGATTTTTTATTTTAATTATCATTTTTTTAAATATTGTTAGGAACAAAAGCACCTGTATGTTTCACATTGCTAAGTGAAGATCTTCTGTTTTTAAATGTTAGAAGAGTACCTATCAATCTACTAACGCATTTTATTTCTAGAGAAGGAAGAGAGAAAAAGGCCCTTCACTCTTTGCACTTTTGTTAGTTAAAATCTCCCACAATCGGTATATACTCATGTATTACTTTATATTTAAAACATATTTCAAGGTGGTAAAAATATGAAAATATTCAAAAGAAATTCTCTAGAAAAGAAAAAATACCATGTTATAGTCTGCTAGTTGTCCTTGAAACTCTTTGATTTCAACAGCCAATGTCTCTGCTCTGCAAGCAAAAGGCACATTCATAAACAAGTGAACATTACAGCCATTATGAATTCAATATTATTCATAGACAACAACAAATGAGAAGTACTTTGTAAATAAATAATAAAAAACGGTCTTGCATATTTTAATTGAAAAACTACTCACCTCTTTTCATAAGACAAATACACAGAGTTCTCCTGGTTGTACATTTCTATTTCTTTCTGAAGTTTATTAATTTCAGTTGTAAGTTCACTTATTTTGCTTCTGATCAAAAGGAAATAGGACAGTCACCAATACTTCTAATCCGAAAAACTTTCTAGTTAAATCTTACATTTTTCATAAATGTACAAAAATATTAACAGCTTGTGAAATTTACTCAAGTAAGAAAATGTTTCAGTGACTCATTGAATTATAAGCGAAGTCTACCCCAAGTCTGTTCTACTCAAATAATGAGAAACATACATTCTCTAAACATTAAGAGGATTGGGGGGGGGGGGTGCAAGCATATGGCTTAGCAGCATAAGGCACAGCTGGGAACGTATGGGTGCCTCTTCAAATTCTGACTCTGCCACTTTCAGTCTAGCCCCTGGCTAAGTATCTGAGAAAGCAGAAGATGAAGGCCCAAGAATTTGGGTCCCTGCTACCCACATGGGAAAACTGGATGGAATTCCAATCGCTTTGCTTCAGCCTGGCCTGCTCTGGCTATTACAGCCACCTGGACATTGAAGCAGCAAATTAAGATCTCTCTCTCTCCCTCAATCTGTCAGTCTATCTTTCAAATACATTTTTTAAAAAAATCTTCTATGAAAGAGAGAAGAGAAATTTAAAAAAAAAAAAAAAGAGGGAGAAAGGAAGGAAGGTGGGCGGGTATGGGGTAGAGCAGTGAACACACTGAAAGGAAGGCTTGAGTGCCTGCTCTGAGTCCCAGCTCCTGGGCCTGCTCATGTGTACCCTGCAGGTAGAAGGTAATGGCTTAGCTATTCCAGCCTGGGCCACCTTCTGTGGGAGAGCAGCATGGAGTTCTAGGATCCTCGCTTTGGCCAAGTTAGTGCTCTCTATTGGCAGCAACTTGTGAATGAATAAGCAGACGGAAGATTTCTGTCTATCTTAAAAAATGAAAAGAAATAAAAATGTTTAAAAAGAATGAGGAAATTGGGGAATCTTAGTACCTATAAAACTATGTCTCATAATACAATGTAATCAATAAAGACAAAAAAAAAAAGACAGTTGTGGAAATGGACAGGATTGAAGTGAACTGGTAAAGGAATAAAACTAAAAGGAAATCAGAAAAAAAAAAAAAGATGAGGAAATAGAACCACAACAGATGGCTCATCAAACAGCACTATCCATAGACACATGTAGATATTCAACTGTCAGGCCTGGCAGCGTGGCCTAACAACTAAAGTCCTCGCCTTGAACGCACCAGGATCCCATATGAGCACCAGTTCTAATCCTGGCAGCTCCACTTCCCATCCAGCTCCCTGCTTGTGGCCTGGGAAAGCAGTCAAGGACAGCCCAATACTTCGGGATCCTGCATCCGTTTGGGGGACCTGGAAGATGTTCCTGGCTCCTGGCTCTGGATCGGCACAGCACTGGCCGTTGCGGTCACTTCCAGAGTGAATCATCGGATGGAAGATCTTCCTCTCTGCCTCTCCTCCTCTCTGTACATCTGACTTTCTAATAAAAATAAATAAATCTTTAAAAAAAAAAAGATATTCAACTGTCATCCCTAATAGAGCAATTTCTGAATGATGACATGATTGACACTTTATAGTGAATGATCCTTTGTGATGGAAACTACCTTTCCCACTATAGGATGCTTTGGCAGAATCCTTCATCTGAATGCCAGTAGTGCCTCTGTTAACTCTAGTTGTAGCAACCAGGAATGTGTATAGAATTGAGCAAGTGTTCCAGGGGTGGGGGGAGGGGGAGGGAATCACAACCAAACCCCTTGAGAACTACTGCTCCAAAGTTAAACGATTATACAAACAGCTAGAATTAAGATGAATTAAGAAAACAGGGCTTTTAGGGCATGATGAAAGGATAAATTAAATCAAAAAGAAATAGAGACAAAGAAAACACAAGAAGAAAAAGTAAAACAGAAAATGGAGCTGCGGCAGTAGGACATCTGGACAGAGAAAGGGAGGCAGAGAATGACAAAGTCCTTAATTGAGAGCTACATACTTAGAAACTTATAACAAAGCTAATGAACTGATTAAAAATAAGCTGCATTTGCAGCAATTAACTAAATACATACTTACACAAAATTCTGCACTGATTAAAGCATAAGCATGATATTAGATATAATTAGTGACACTTCAAAGACATGAATAATGTATGTCAGAATTGTTGAAAAAGCATAAAAGATCATTTTTATCATTACATTAAAAATAAAGTTTAAATATGGTGGGGCTTTTTATTCTCAGATTTTTTTCCCTTATTTTGAAAGAGTTATAGAAAGAGAGATCTTTTCCACACTGACTCACTTCTCAAATGACCACACTACCCAACTATGCCAGGCTGAAGCCATGAGCCTGGAGCTTCTTCTGGGTTTCCCACGTAGGTACAGGAACCCCAGCATTTAAGCCATCTCCCACTGCTGTCCCAAGTACATCAGCAGACAGCTGGATTGGAATTGGAGTAGTGAAGTTTCAGGCTAGCATCCTTCTGGGATACCAGTGTTACAGAATGCAGCTCAACCCATGATGCCAAAATGCCAGTCTCAAATATGCTACTGCTTAAACTTTTGTGTTCCTATCAAACTTTATATTCAAACTTAACCCCTAATAAAATTAAGACATAAGTATCCAGTGCAGCAGTTCATTTGCCAGGTGGGACACCTGCATTCAGTATTGCAGTGCCTGTGTCTGAGTCCCAACTCTGCTGCTGATTCAGCTTCCTGTTGATGTGCACTCAGACAGCAGGGACAGCTCAAGCAGTTGTGTCCCTGCCACCCAGAAAAGGGATGCAGGCTGAGTTCTCTGCTAACTTTAGTTTGTGCCATTCCAGCAGCTGCAGGCATGTGGGAAGTGATTTTCTCTCTGCCTACCTCTCAAATAAAGTATTTAAGGATTTTAGTTGGAAAAAAAAATATGAACAGGTCAGGCCTTTAGGATGTGATTAGAACTTGAGGTTTTTCCATAACAGACAGGATAATTTTTTTTTGCTCTTCTAACACATGACACAACACAGAGAGAGCCATCCATGAGAATTAGGCCCTCACCAAACACTGGATCTTCCAGTACCTTGAGTTTGGATTTGTTAGCCATCAAAATTATGAGACATAAATGCCTATTTTTCAAGCTGTATTAATTATTATTGGAAAGGTAGATCAGATTTGCAGGAAGAAGGAAAGATAGAAAGATCTTCCAACCACTGGTTCACTCCCCAAATGGCCACAACAGGTGAAGCAAAGCCGATCCAAAGCCAAAAGCCAGGAGCTCCCTCTTGGTCTCCCACACAGGTGCAGGATCCCAAGTCTTTGGGCCATCCTTGACTGCTTTCCCAGCCATAAGCAGGGAGCTGGATGGGAAGCAGAGATGCCAGGACACGACCCAGGGCCCATGTGGGATCCCAGTGCTAACACTGTGAGGATTTAGCCATTGAGCCATTGAGCTGGGTCCAATTTCCATTATTTCTAAATGACACAGTCTCAAATATTTTGTTACAGCAACACAATCAGATTTTAAGAGAAATCAAACAACTCACACGTACAAACTTAAAATTCTCAGCCTAACTGTATTATTACATCTATTCTGCAGTATAGTCAAATGAACCAATATTAAACTAAAATACAAAATAAGGCAGAAATCAAAAGACTTAATATCATCATAATAACTTCCTATAACTAAAAACTTAACAATCATGCACAGAAAAGATATATTTATCTAACATACCTGAGAAGTCCAAGATAATAAGATTTATCTAAAATCTGCCTCTGGGGACCTACAAAATATTTTGAAATGTTAGTATTCAGTTTGAAAATGCCACTGAAATGACAAGCTGAAAGAATAATCAAAACAACATACCACAATTTACAGACAATTGGCAAAAATGTCCCGATAAGTCAAGAAAAATAATCAAAATGGAAAAGAGAATGAGTATCTTTAGTCATTAGGAAAGCCTCAATTAAGACCAGAAAGATGGGAAGATGCTGCTAGACAACAGCACTGTCTCGAGCACAGGCTGACTGCCTGGACACGGAACTGAATCCACGGGCGCTGAGAACAGGGAATCTGCTGCAGTGATGAGCTACGTCAGCACTGCTCAATAAATAACTGCATGGAACTATTAACTGAGCACTTCAAATCTGACAGGTGCTAAAGAAAACATGATAGGGCCCGGCGCGGTGGCGCAAGTGGTTACAGTCCTCGCCTTGCACGCCCGGGATCCCATATGGGCGCCGGTTCTAATCCCGACAGCCCCGCTTCCCTTCCAGCTCCCTGCCTGTGGCCCGGGAAAGCAGTCGAGGACAGCCCAAAGTTTTGGGACCCTGCACCCACGTGGGAGACCCAGAAGAGGCTCCTGGCTTTGGACTGGCATAGCATCGGCCGTTGCGCTCACTTGGGGAGTGAATCATCTGATGGAAGATCTTCCTCTCTGTCTCTCCTCTCTGTATATCCACCTTTCCAATAAAAAAAAATAAAAATAAATTTAAAAAAATTAAAGAAAACCTGATAGGTGCTACTGAGGAGCATTTTTTCTTACTTAATTTAAATTTATGTAATCAAACCTGACAAATGGCTATCATACAGGAGGACAGTAAAGATAATACAAGACTGAAGAAAAGGACTAAGGAAATATTTCCGGGTAAATATCCCAACCCTTACAAGTGATGAAGTACCCTGCAAAGGTAAGGGGCGGTGGCAGAGAACACTGCCTGTAAGGTTTTTGCTGAGGAGAGAGAGAGAATGTCTTATTATGGAAGGAAGGAACAAGTCACAGCACACAGTAGCTCACAGGGGAAGCAGAATTCTACTATAGGATTTTGAAGTCTATTGGTAATTCTCTTAAATGAGATTGGAAAGAAGTAGGAAGAAGACTAGTTGAATGAAGTTACTAGACTAGTTAATTTCAACTTTTCCTATGGTAGCATAATAGTCAAGTAAACACATCCAAAAAATCAGTTGGTTTTTAAGATGCAGTGCACTAGATGATATTATTTTTCACATGTAAGGCTCTTGAAGGGCATGGCACACGATGAGCCCCAGATCAGCTCTATACTCCCTGCAGCGATGACTCTGCTGATGCTCCAGTCCATTGTATAAAATAGTTGCACATAACCTATGCTCTTCTTATATACTTTGAATCACTTCTACATTACTTATACTATTGAATACAATGTAAATGCTATGTAAATAATCACCATACTGCATTACTTAGAGCCTACTAACAAGGGGAAAACAGTCTGTAGGAGTACAATAATATTTACAATAAGTGTTAGGTTCATTCTGGATTAGGAATACTCAGAGACAGAAGGCTAATGATACCTTATAGGTAATTTTTTGCCAGCAGAATATCTTCATCCCTCACATTGTCATTAACAGAGAAAATAAAACATTATTAAAAAGTTCGAGTTTTGGGCTTGTAAACACCCACAGTTTTGAATCATTACAGGTAATGTATTGTTCTGCCTTCTTCACACATGAAGAGGCTTAGTGATACTCAGTATAAATCTACGTGTTAGCCTAATTTCCTCAAACATTTGCAATACAGTATTATAAGAAAAAAGTAACATTTCTTGGTTCATTTCTTATAAATACACATACATTCAATGGTGTCCCTTTGACATGAAACCTATTAAAGGATATTTCAGAATATTTCTATGTAGTACTAAGAATCTAATTTGTATCCTGAAGATTTCTTTCAGTTATGGAACTCTATATTCAGAACAATTAATACTAAAATAGCTCATATATGGATTTAACTTTCCGGTTCACAACATATTTTCACATTAATTCTGGTTTTAGCCTCACAATAATTTTGTGCACCAAATATTAAGAATTACATGCTATAATCTGACTGGGTAGCACGGTCCTATACTTTTCTTATATAAAACATCCTTCTTAAAATAGGTACCTTTCATTCCAGTTTTCATTCCACTCAAACCTTGCTGTGTTACAGGACGATCAGCAACCTTGATTTGAGAAGACAGAACTCCACCAGCCCCTATGGGACCAGCACGGGAGGCTGATCTTGCTGTTCCAGGCGGCATCTAAAAGACCAGCAAAATCCACTGTCAGTGAGCTGGAAAATCACCACATCACTACGACTGCAGAAATTCAGAGAGGTTTTGAAAACAGTAAAATTCTACACAATTTGTAAAATAATATTTGTCTAAAATATTAAATAATCAATTCTGTTTAACTCTTAAAATTCCATGAAAATTAAAATTTAAGTTAGACTACTCTACATATTATTTACAACAGCTCAAAACCAGAATGGAACCAAATCTCTTCCACAGGAAAATTTTACTAAGTTGTATCACATAAAAAATATAACTGACAAAGTAATTTTTATCATTCCATGTTTTAAAAAGATTTACTTTAATTTGAAAGACAATTACAGAGAGGGAAAACAGTGAGATCTTTCTCTGCTGGTTTACTCTTCCAATGGCCACAGCAGCTGAAGCTGGGCTGGTTGAGAACCAGGAGCCAGGAGCTTTTTCTGCGTCTTCTACAGGGGTGCTGGAGCCCAAAGATTTAAGCCATCTTCCATTACTTTCCCAGGCACATTAAGGAAACAGAGTATAACGGGGTAGCCAAAGCCTAAATCGGCACTCATACAGGATGTCGGTGCCGCAGGGGGAGGCTTAACCACAATGCCAGCCCCTTCAAATTCCTTTTGTAAGACCAAAAAATGGTAAAGGCTAATATGAAAAACAATAACGGTCATTACCATATAACAAAATTTAGTTTATGCTTACTTTCTCCTTTATATCATTTGGTGTTTTCAGCATTATTACACTGAGTATATTTGTATATTACTTTCAAATCAGAAAAAAAAGGAAATTTCTATATAAAAAAAAAGTAGGAATGACTCCACAAGATGACCGTGTAAATACGAAGGGGCTTTCATCATTCAGCAGTATCTGGATTATTACTCCGCAGGATTCTCTACTCCAAGCACCTGCAGAATTCAGTGCGGCGTGAGGCAGCAGAAGACTCCATTCCTGTCAGCTCACACGGCACCGAAAAGTACAAGATGATCTGAAGCTGTCCCAGATACTCCTCTCCTTTTGTTGCTTATCTCCCCTCTCTACTTTTCCACCCATCTCTACCAAAAACACACTAACACATCAAAAAGTGAGGCACAATTTTTAATAGGACTTAGATACAAGCTTTGGCATTTATTTTGACTATTTTTAATTCTGAGAGCTGGTGGTCCTTAATCTTAATAGCATTGTTCTTACATGATTCTGAGAATTACTCAGGAATTACTGAGCCTGTGGGCCAGCAGTAGTATCCATTCCAGAGAATGTGTTGGACAAACGAATAGTAACAGCTATTTATGCAAATGAATTTAGGATTATCCTGGAGTGATCTTTAAGAAGAATGCCAAATCTCTGCCTGAACAAACTTCTAAATAATTTTCACTTTATGTAATCAAGATTCTGAGAGCTCATTGTACAGTGTCTGAAGATTTGCAAGTTATTTTGGAAAAGGGCTGGTGTGAATGGAAGGGCCCAGACTTCTGGAATAAGGATTTTTACTATAACTTATGTCTTCCTCAATGACCAAATTATATTTCAGAATATCTAAGAATCTGAAGGCTGTATTGATAGGGTATTATAAAATTGTTATCAAAAGAATAACTTTAATAGTCTCGGGCCCAGTGCAGTGGCCTAACAACTAAAGTCCTCGCCTTGAACACACTGGGATCCCATTTGAGCACTGATTCTAATCCTGGCAGCCCTGCTTCCCATCCAGCTTTCTGCTTATGGCCTGGGAAAGCAGTTGAGGACGGCCCAAAGCCTTGGGACCCTGCGCCCGCATGGGACACCCGGAAGAGCTCCTGGCTCCTGGCTTTGGATCGGAGCAGCACCGGCTGTGGCACTCACTTGGGGAGTGAATCATCGGACGAAAGATCTGTCTCTCCTCCTCTTGTATATCTGACTTTGCGATAAAAATAAAAAAAATAGTATCAACAACAATTGGGGATGATATTCTGCCAGCTTTACTTTCAGACCTGGGATGGTCTCCCAAGGAAACTGTTGAATTTATCTGGACAAATAAGAGCCTGGACTCTATCCATGGTATATGCTCACAATGAAAGAGTCATGACTGGATATGAACTGTACTACTGCAAGAATGTGGAGGAATCCAACATGGAGGGAGGGCATGGGGAGGGGTTGAGGGAATCCCACAGCCTATGAAACTGTGTCATAGGGCCTGGCGCGGTGGCGCAAGTGGATAAAGGTCCTCGCCTTGCACGCCCGGGATCCCATATGGGCGCCAGTTCTAATCCCGACAGCCCCGCTTCCCTTCCAGCTCCCTGCCTGTGGCCTGGGAAAGCAGTCGAGGACGGCCCAAAGCTTTGGGAACCTGCACCCGCGTGGGAGACCAGGAAGAGGCTCCTGGCTTCGGATCGGCATAGTATCGGCCCATTGCGCTCACTTGGGGAGTGAATCATCAGACGGAAGATCTTCCTCTCTGTCTCTCCTCTCTGTATATCCGTCTTTCCAATGAAAAAATAATAAAAATAAATCTTAAAAAAAAAAAAAAAGAAACTGTGTCATAAAATGAAATAAAAATAAAATAAAATAAAATAATTTTAAAATAATAACAATAATAACCTCTAATTAGATTCAGAATGTAAAAAAAGATTGTGAGAGCTACTCTAATAAACTACACTATTTTTTCCACTTAGCAGCTAACAATATATAGAAGTATAAAACTACGTACAGTGGTGTGGTAGGCAGAGCCGCCATGCAGCTTCCCCATTCCCCACTCATGACATCAGCATCCCCAGGGGGTTCAGCTCCTGTCTTGCTGCTCCACTTCCGATTCAGCTGCCTGCTGATGGCCTGGAAAGGCACTGGCAGATGAGCCTCTGCCAGCCATGTGGGAGACCCAAGTGAAATTCCTAATTACTGGTTCCAGCCTGGTTCAGAACCTGATCACTGTGGCCACTTGGGCAGTGAACTAGTGGACTGAAGAACTCTCTCTCCCTGTTTGTAACTATTTCAAATAAATCAATAAACCTTAAAGAAGACAAAAATTGCAGGTCCCACCTTGCAACTGCCAGAATCCTACACGGATGCTGGTTTGTGTCCTGCCTGCCTGCCCCACTTGCCATGCAGCTCCTTGGCATCCTGTGCCCCAGGGGTTGGGGGATCTGAAGGAAGCTCCTGGTTCCTGACTTTGGATCGGCTCAGCTCCTGCCATTGTGACCATCTGGGGAGTGAACTAGCAGATGGAAGACCTTTCTTTCTGTCCCTTCTCTTTGTAAATCTTTCTTTCTAATAAAAAAGATTTTAAAAATAATGAAATTGTCATTTATACTATCATTAAAAATTTGCACACATTAGAAAGAATGGGTTAATGTGTATAAACATGGAAATGCATTAGCCATATATCACAGAAAGAAAAGGACAGATAAACAGAATGTATACTGTATTACTTTGATTTTGGAAATTATCTATGCATATGTGTCCATAACTGCATAGAAAAAAATATCTGTAACATACACATCACACAGCTGACATCTGTCATACCTGAAATAGGAGGGAATTCTGACACTTCTCCGACATTTGAATGCCTTACAGCAAGCATTACTACTTTGAAACTGCAAACATTAGACAGATAAAGTGCCTGGCAAACAGTAGGTGGCCAATAACTGTCAGACTAACTTTCTTAGTATACATTTATTGACAAGCATCAATTCTTAGTAAAATAAGACACCTGATCTTAGTACCAGATAAAAGACTCCAAAAATATTTCTGTTGATTACAATCTGATATTAACTGAAACTCTAGAAAAATCTAAAAACCTTAGCAAAAGGTAACTTCAACAAAATTGTTTCTTCCAAAATATTCTTCTGCTTATAAACACAGGAACTGGAATTCTCTATATTTTGCAGTTAGGTTCCTTCTGTGTTAGTCAAAAGCAATATGTGAATTTCAAAGAAACTGCCAGACATCTTGTTATATTCTTTTGTATTTAATTTCTTTATCATGTACATATAAATGCATGTTTACACACTGAAGGGATACCACACTGCTTTTTCACTTGATTCAAAATTGTGAAAGTATATTTTCCTCAAATATATTTGAAAATAATTTTCAATGAACTTTCATAGCCTATTTTAGAATCAGATGTGTCATTTAAGATTCACCTGTTTCAGGGTCAGCTGTTATGTCTAGATTTTTGACACTACAATAATAATAATATGCTAAGTATTTTTGCAGGATAATTTTGCGCTTAGGAGTATAAGTTCAAAAATGTTACCCAACTCTCCCTAAATGGTGTGGGTTACTGACACATGATTTACAACACTGTCCATCTTATATTAATCTCCACATTTACAAGAGTACTTCAAGAAGTTTGGCCGGGAGAGTTGTCCAATTTGTTCTGCCGTCCATCCTCTGCCATGGTACTAGGCATCCTCTACAGACCTCAGTGAACTACATATCCCGCATGTGCATCTGAGCATGCCATCCACCGCACAGGCTTCAGCAACTGAGGATGCCCTGATCTGTCATACACACTCCCCTTCAGACTACAGATCCTATGATTTTCCCTGAGTCCAGTGGTCCGGCTGGGAGGTCCCCAAAGAAACCTCACCAAAGGTAACTCCCAATCTGACTCCCACGTGTGGCAGCCAGTACAGGTTCTGTCCATCACCCTCTGTTGGGTTTTTGGCCTAGTCTGAATTGGCGCAACTCCTGTCCTGCAGGGTGCAGCAGCCTTGCCCAACAAGCCCACACCAATTCCTGCTCTTACTGTTGGACACTGCAGCCTGGCCTACCAAGACCCAACTCTCATGTGGTTCAGAGGTACCAAGACCTAGCCCAGCCCATTCTACACCTATCCTGGCTTTCATGAGCACCAGTGGCTGCTGGAGTCTAGTTTAGTCTGGCACACCTCAGACCCATGCCCAGGGATACTGAACTCATGACCAACCCGGATCACCACCCCCATTCCAGTTCTCATGCTCACCAGTCTGAAACACAACCCAGCAAGGGCATCCCCTTAGCTCCCAGACCAGGCCTGCTCCCAACCACAGTTTTCATGCCTGCCAGTGGTTGCTCTGACACAGCCAACACAGCCCATCCCATCTTAGCCTTTCCCATCATCGGAAGCTACAGCCTGGCCTGGCCTGGTGGGTGTTACAGCCTAGTTCTACTCAACCTGCCCCCATCCCTGCCTTCCATGCAAATTGGTAGGAGTGATAGCCTAGCCCAGCATGACCTGCAGCCCATCCTGGTTCCTGCACGCTGTCAGTGTGCTATGGTTTATCCTTGCCCTGCCCTGTCTGTTCCTCCCGGGCCGACTCACATACTCGCCAACAAATGCAGCAGCCCTGCCTGGCCTGACCAACACCCAGGCCTGAATCATGTGCTCACCGGCAGGAGCAACAGCCCACCAGTAGAGTTCCCCAACTTCCTGAACCAAGCCCACTCCCAGACTCAGATCCCACACATGCAAGTGGGTACAAGGCCTTTAACTGCCATAATCTAGCTGCTTCCATCTTGCTTTTGTGTGTGCTGGTAGATGCTGTAACCTGGCCCACCCCAGACTCCATTCTTGGGTGTGCCCATGGGTGCTACAGTTGGATCAGCTCGGCCTGTTCCCAACCCAGGTACACATGAGTATCAGACGGTTCCATGGTCATGCATAGCTTGTCCCATCATCACCCTCAGCTCTTAAGCTAACCAGCAGATACTGCAGTTTCCACAGGGCTGGGCTCACATATCCCCATTGAATCTACCCCAAAACCCAGTTTTCTCTAGTTAGTTAGTGTCATGGCCCAGCCTAACGTGACCCATCCCCTTTTCTGATACTCACTGGCAGGTACTACGATCTAGTCCCACCAAGTAAGCCCCCAAGCCCTAGCTTTTGTGTGTACTGGTGAGCAGTGGTAGATGTTAACTAGCACAGCTCAGGTCTCCCACATGGGTGGGTACATTGGTCTGACTCAGAAAGGTCCTCCAATTTCCCTCCTTGAATCTGCTTAGTCTTAGCCCCTCTACTTACCTGGAGTACAGGGCCTTACTAGTGGAAGTCCCCCAGAAGTCATTAGTCACCTGCAACATATGCCCTCAGGGGTCTCCTGTCCCCTCCCCAACATCCAATCACTCCCCTTCCCCAGAGCCCTACATCCAAAAGCACATAGGATCTTCAGCCAGGTCCTGTGGCAGGATGGCATGCTGGCCTGGAGTCCTGTCTGCCAACTCATAACCCCAGGGCACGCATAAATCCCCCAACTGGCCCCCAAGCAGGCATGCTGGCCTAGAGACCCATCACATTACAAGTCCCCAAGCCTGGTCCACTCATACAGCATGCCAGCAGGAAAGCCTTGGGCCCCACACCTCCCACCATCGCCACACACCACCCTCCCAGAACCAAAGCATTTGCAGGAGTCCCCAGGCCCAGGGAGTGAGTTTCATGGTCCCTAGAAAGCAATCAACCAATGTGGGAAATGGAAGGAACAATAAGCCTAAATTACTTCATTTCTAAACTACCTAGAAATGTAATAGAAGTTATGACGGAGGGAATAAAAAAGAATTTTAAACAGTAGACTTCTGGGGCCCAGCACAGTAGCCTAGTAGCTAAAGTCCTTGCCTTGCATGTCCAAGATCCCATTTGGGTGCAGACTCTTGGACTGCTGTTAGATACCAGTTAGGATGCTCCTATTTCCTATGGAAATATCTGGGTTCAAGTCCCAGCTCTTCTCCTGGCTAATGTGCATCCTGGGAGGCAGTAAATGATGACTCAAGGAGCTGGCCACTGTCCATACCCCCCGAAGGTTTGGACTGCATTCCTGGCTCCCAGCTCTAGTTCTATCCAGCCCTGGCAGCTACAGTCATTTTAGTAGTGGACAGAACCCATCTGTCTCCTTTATTTATTTTTACTAGAAAGACAGATATACAGAGAAGAGGTGAGATAGAAAGGAAGATCTTCTGTCGGTGTTTCACTCCCCAAGTGGCCATAGTGGCTGGAGCTGAGTTGATCCAAAGCCAGGAGTCCAGAGCCTCTTCCAGGTCTCCCACACGGGTGCAGGGTCCCAAGGCTTTGGGCTGTCCTTGACTGCTTCCCCAGGCCACAAGCAGGGAGCTGGATGGGAAGCAGGGCTGCTGGGATTATAACAGGCACCCAGTTGGGATCCCAGCACATGCAAGGCGAGCACTTTAACCACGAGGCTACCACACCAGGCCCTAAATAGAATTTTTAAATAAATTATCAGTTACTGGAATCTTCTATTGAACAAACCATGCTGCAGGCATTTTAATCCTTAACAATATGCTTACATATACATGTTTTACCACTCTATTCTATTTTGTTTGATTCTAGCCCAATACACTTTGCATTTAACTTACTTACTGCTACTTTAAATGTGGGGATCAGCAAGGACTGTCCCTCAACAGTATTCTTTTTTCTCAACAGTGTCTTCCAAACATTCTCCCACATTTATACCTACAGATGTGTTCCAAAATAACAAATATATGTGTTTACAAAATAAAGGAACAGCAAGGCAGAATCTCTTACTATAGAAAGGATTTATAACTTCTACCAGAAAATATGTACAAGAATTCAGCAGATTTGGTTTCAACTTACTCCAGTTGCCACTCGAATACTTCCTGACGAGGGTCGCACTGCGGAAGGAGGCCTTCCTGGCAACCCAATTCCACCTCGAGAAACAGGACGAGACGTTGACGGTTTGTGATTGCTTGCCATGGTTCACTCGCTTTATCCACTGTTTGAAAACAACAAATACTTCAATTTTTCCTTTGCTTTATTTACAAGAAACACCAGCAGTAGCTCATCACACCCTTCCTTCAGTTAATTCACACAGATTTTTCATGAAAATGGCAATTGCAGGACTGATGCTGCTGTGTAGTGGGCAAACAGTGCCAGTATCCCATATGGGAGCTAGATTGAATCCCAGCTGTTTCACTTCTGATCCAGCTCCCTACTAACCTGCCTGGGAAAGCAATAAAGGATGGTCCAAGTGCTTGGGGTCCTGCACCCACACGGGAGACCTGGCAGAAGCTCCTGGCTCCTAGCTTCAGACTGGTCCAGTTCAAAGCATTGAGATCATCTGGGAAATAAACCAGCCAATGAAGATCTGTCTTTCCCTCTCTCTGTAAATCTGCAAGGAGGAAAGTAAAGAAGGGAAAAGAGAAAGAAAGGAAGAGTGAGTGAAAGAAGAAAGAGAAAGGAAGGAAGGAAAGAAGGAAGAAAAAATTTGCCATTGTAGGTACTACTATAAAGCTGAGTCTCCTTTATTTTGTTCAGTTTTGACACTAATGCTCTATTAACAACTGTGAGATTATGTATTATTTTCTTGCCAAAATACAACTCCTTCAAGGCCAGTGGGTGGCTCAACAGGCTAACCTCTGTCGTGCAGTGCTGGTATCCCATTCAGATGCTGGTTCTAGTCCCAGCTGCTCCACTTCCTGCCCAGCTTTCTGCTTGTGGCTTGGGAAAACAGTGAAGGGTGGTTCAAGTCCTTAGGACCCTGCACCCATGTGAGAGACCCAGGGAATTGGCTCAGCTTCAGCAGACACAGCCACTTGGGGAATGATCACCAGATAGAAGATCTTTCATTCTGCCTTTTCTTCTCTCTCTCTCTCTCTCTCTGTCAAATAAAAATAAAATAAATCTTTAAAAACAAAAAGACAGGGTCTGGAGCCACATTTCTTCGGATACTTCCTGGCAGTTATTATCCAGTGAACGTCCAACCTGCCCTCCATCTTTACAAACGTCTTTTATAAATCAGTTCTCTGTCTCTATTATAATCCCACCACTACCCTGGATGACTAACAGTCTACCTCACAATTTCCGGACCTCAATTTTACTAAATATTTCAACTCCATTTCAGTATTTACAGCTATGGCCAGACAGAAGCCTTTCAACATCTTACAAACACTTTATCTCAAACATCTTAATTACTCTATTCTCTGGCCTTCATCATATATTCACAAAAAGTAGTTAACTGATCATATTTGAAAGGCAGAAAGTTTAAGAAACAGAGAGTTTCCCCCAAAAGCCTAAAAGAGCTGGTAGGAGCCAGGCCAAAGGTGGGAGCTAGAACTCAATCTGGGTGGCCGAGACACAAGACCGAGAGGAACAGACAGGGACAGCAACTCAACCACTCCTATCTGGGATACTGGCATCCCAGAAGCTGTGCACGGCTACAGCAAATGGCTGCTCCCTTGTCTCATTTTTAGTAGCACTACATCTCCTTTTAAACCATTTCCTTCATTCACTTTATCTCCCAGCTTGCTAATTCACTCTTCTATTCAGAATGTTATATAAAAATTTTACCAATAATTTACAGTAACTTATCTTCCAAATGAGGGTCACGGCCTCCCAAGTTTTAAAAAATATGACAGGTTATGATAAATATACTTTTAATACACAGTAGGAAAAGAAAGTTTGCTAAACATAGGAGGAGTAAACTTGTTTCATTAAATTTTCATTTCAGTTGTGCTTACATAACTTTTAACATCCTTGTCGACCGGCCTGTGGCATAAAAAATGTTCTGTCTGGGACCTGTGCCAAGGTGTAATAGGTCATGCCTCCACCTGAGGTGCCAGCATCCCATAATGCACACAGGTCTGCATCCTAGCTGCTCTGCTTCACTCCACTTCTGATCCAGCTTCCTGCTTCTGCTCTGAGAAAGCAAGGGAGGGTGGCTCAAGTCCTGGGTCCACCTGTACCCACAGGGGAGACCCAGAGGAAGCTCTTGGCTCTAGTTCAGCTCAGCCCCAGCAGTTGCCACCATCTGGGGAGTGAATGAGCAGATGGAAGCTCGCTCTCTCTTTTCTCTGTGTAACTCTGCCTTTTAATAAGAATATTTTAAAATGCCATTTCATAATGTAGTTCATGTAGAAAACTTAGGAAAATAATGAGCTGGAGAAAGAGTATGGAGAAAAAGAGCACAGTGCCCAAAACTGTTCTAGAAATGTCAGTGCACACAGACCACAGCTATACGGGAACACCCAGAAAGCAGACACCAGTCCGAAATGGGTTAAGGAAATTTGGGGAGGTCAGGCACTAACTGCAGAGTTATCCAAGCCTAGTCATACACCCTCTGGGGTTATGACAACAACCAGGAGCGACCTGGCCTTTAGGGACGGGAAGATCAGGGCAGTTACCAGTTGTTTAAACTTACTCCCTCTGCATGTATTTGCTCAACTGCAAGACAGAAACGTGGCAGGCAGTCCCACCTTGCAGGGCTGCAAAAATCATAGGTAGGGTATATAAACCCAGTGCCTAATTATCATTGTTATTCGCCTAAGAAAACTTCCAAGTGAAGTGGAGGGTTACTAAGTCCCAACGGACACAAATTCATTACTTTTGACTAAAATCTTTCCAATCTGAGACTCACGGGTACCCTACCCTCTGAGGGCCCGAAAATAACCGCCAAGAACCATTGTTCGAATTCGTTTTGTTTGGAGCCACCGGCATCCCCAATATAAGAGAACTGCCCCGGGAGGACTGGATAAGACCTGGGTTTCTCACCTCCCCCGGCGCGGAAGCAGGACGGCTGCCCGGCTCCGGGCCGCTTCAACCGCTCTCTGAGGCAGCAGCCAAGGCAGAAGCAACGCCGGCCGCGCCCACGGTTTCCCCGCGCGTCTCCGGGTTCACTCGCGCCGCTTCCCCAGGCCTGAGGCCTAGGTACAGGTCGACGCGCGCCGTCGCGTATCCCGGCAACGGGGGCGGGGCCGCAGCTCCCGTCTCCCGATTGGTCAACTTTGCACTGTCGCCTGGTACCATCCCATAGCTCTCGCGATGTTTGAGCGGATAGTTTTCAGGATACCTCAGTTCATTTCTAGAAGAAATGTATAGCAGTGGGCTGCCTATGAAAGGGAAAGGAACGTGTTATTTGAACACTTTGCCTTTCTAGGTAATCAGAGTCCCTGCTGTACTAACTAGCAGGTTGTGTTATCTTGTTAGTCTACTGCTCTGTAACGTTTTACAGTTTGTAACTCCTGTTCGAACTTACTCCCCGTGGCAGGAAGCTTCTACTGCTATTACGTGCAATTTCCCGTCACATTAGGATGTATAGCATACACACAACAACAGTAAGCACAGATGCGATTCTGACACTGTCTATTTCCCCATTTTGTTGGATGCTTCGTATCTTCAAGCTTCCTTCTGTCAGAATTCTTTTGATACAGGTTTGTGAAGGAGGCTATGAATTAAATGTCAAGGTTTACTAACAGAATATTTAAAAGATTGACAAACTGCTACACTTCAAATCCCCCTTATGCAATACAACAGCTTTTAAGCTGATGTTTTCCTAGTGAGAGAACATAACGTTCCTGCATAAATATAGATTTTTAATACTATTTTAGATCTCATTTCCAACTTGCATATATTATTTATATCCAGGAATTCTAAATCAGTACTGTCATGTGGCTGCTTGTACAACATGTTCAGGTATATTGGTAACAGTCATTGCGATCCTTCTCGTCATTTGTAGCTAGGTCATAAGAGCTCTTCACCCACCCATCCTTACTGAAACATAGGAACCGAAAGTGACTGCACTGACATTCCTAGTCCTCCTTCTTGTCTAGGCATGAGCACTTTGGTTGCTGGACTCTCCAGTCCGACTTGAGCCAACATCCCAAAACAGAATGAAAAGCAGAAGCAGCAATTGCGACAGACAGCTTCCCTCTTTTGGTCCCCAGGGCACAACCCAACACAGGTGGGACTTAAGCAGAAGAGCTGGGTACTCAACCCAGGTCTCACCCGAATGTGACAGAAACCCAGTCATTGGAGCCATCCTCACTGATTTCAGAAAGCTGAAGTCAGGACACAGAGGGGAGCAAGGAACCCAGGGATTCCAACACAGGATAGGGTGGGTGTTCGACTGTCCTCCCAATCACTAGGCCAGTGCCACCCACAAACAGATTTTAATCAGCAATGCTCATAAACTGTTGCAAAGGGGACAAGGGTCCACAGAGTCTAAATCAAACTTGGCTTGTACAGAAGGGACTGTGCATTTTAAAGGAATGTGCCTAGTTGGGTCAGAGATTTAAAAATTTGCAAAGCAGTTCATGTCATCCACTGGCAAATCCGAGCACCAGAAAAGAGTGTGGGTCGAGCCAGGTTTGGTCGCGACAAAAAACCAGTGCACAATAAGGAATGCCAAGGTGACGTTGTCTGTACCGGACAATTGCTGTGCCCATCCAGCATACATGAGAACCAGGAAGGGAAGGGGCAGAGCCGGTAGGGGGAATAAAGGGTGGTTCCCTTGCTGGACAGCTACTCCCACTGGAGAGTGCGAGCTGGGATAGGGCACAGACCAGACTAAGCAGGGCTACAACACCTGTGTGCCTCATGTGGGCTAGATCAGGGAAAAGCCAGGCTGGGCTGATTATTCCTACTGGTGCCAACCAAAATTAGAGTGGGTAAGGGTTGTTTGGGCTTAGCTACAGCATCAGCTGGCTGAAGCTGGCACTGGGGGATAATTCTGTCAAGTCAAACCACAGAATCACCTGGAAAGTGCGTAATCTGGGAGTGGGAGTGGGAATGGCCTGGGAGGGAAATAGTGGGCTCCTCCCTCTTGGGTTACCACTTCCATGGTAGGGCACGAAAACTAGGACAGGGGCTGGGTGGCTAGACAGAGAGGCACTCAACAAAATCCGAGAGGGCTGGATTGTTGAGCTGGTTAGATGGAACTAAGCTTCAATACCCATTGACATGTACGAGAGCCAAATGTGGTGTGGGACAGACTAGACTAGTCTGCTACACATATTGGCAAACCAGGGTAGGGGGCAGGCCTGGTGGGGGTTATTGTGGGTCGCTCTGACTAGGCTGCAGCTGCTGCTGGTTTATGTGAGGGCCGAAAATGTGCTGGGCAGCACCAGGCTGGGCTGCAACACCCATTGGTTCCAGTGGAAGTCAGGGCTGAAAACAACCAACTCAGCAATTGCAACCACCAGCTGATCGGGGCAATGAACTGTGCCGGGCCCTGTGCTTGCTAGTACGTACAAGAATCTGGTCTGGGAACACTTCAGACAAAGTTGCTTTTGGGATCTACCCAATTAAACTGCCAGACTCAGAACCTAACCAAGAAAAGACAGAAGACAAGAACAGGTCAATCAACCATCTCAGCTATATGTTGGCAGCGAAATACTAGGCAAACGGAGACTCTATGATGGACTATGTCAATCAGTGGATTCTTCAACGACCTCATCATGCTTGGAGTGGGGAGACTGGTAGCGATTCATAACTGGTGAACTATCAAAACCACTTGAGCAAGTATCTCAGAGCATGCCCCAAATCCGGGACCTGGGGTGGGTGAGAAACTGGGTGGGGTTTCTCCCTCATTATCCCCCTTTACCTCAGATACATGAAGGAAACAAAATGTAAATAATAGTCTTACCCACTTTCCTATAGCCCTTGAACCTTTTTACCCTAACTATGTAAAGATTGTGAAAAATATAATAAAAAAATAAAATACAAAAAAAATTTGCAAAGAAGATGCTCTCCTTTGACTGAAATTGGAGTCAAGTTCCTGTCAGTCTTTTTGGGCTATTCTCTTCTTGATCTTTCCTCCTCATCCTGTTAAACTGAATTTGAGGAAGAATCTGGCTAAGTCAGTTTGGCAAAAAAAAAAAAAAAAAAAAAAGAAGAAAAAAGAAAAGAAAAAGAAAAAGAAAAACCCTCCCCATCAGTATTTGACCACTCTTGCTGTCTTTTCACTTGGTCCTACTTCAGCAAGAGGTTTTCACTATGATATGTCTTCTTCATAACTATCTGTGAACTGACCCTCACTCTGCTCTTAGATAGAAATTCCCACATGCTGTGCATAGTCAATGTTGAGCTCAATCTCTCTCTGGTTGCAAAACTCCATTGCACTGGGTCCTATGCCTGTTGCTAGTCACTCTTGAATATACCTGCATTACTGTTTTTAGCAAGTGCTATGGTCTGAATATATGTTTGTTTTCTTTTCTTTTTTAAGATTTATTTATTTTTATTGCAAAGTCAGGTATATAGAGAGGAGGAGAGGCAGAGAGAAATATCTTCCCTCCGATGATTCACTCCCAAAGTAACTGCAACAGCCAGTGCTGTGCCGAACTGAAGCCAGGGGCCCAGCTCTTCTGGGTCTCCCTGTGAGTGCAGGGTTTCAATGCTTTGGGCCATCCTCAACTGCTTTCCCAGGCTACAAGCAGGGAACTGGGTTAGAACTGGTGCTCATATGGGATACCAGAGCTTTCAAGGCTAAGACTTTAGCAACTAGACCACACGCTGGGCCCTGTGCATGTTTTCAATACGTGTATGTTGAAGACAATCCCCTAACGGCTGGTACTAGGACTTGGGACCTTTGGGAACTGACCTGGACATGAAGAGCACAGACCTTGGGAACAGACTGCCTCCTTTTCAAAGATGCTCAATGTAGCTTTGCAGCCCTTTCTGCCACGTCAGCACACAGCAAAATGCCACTGTCTACCAGGGAACCCCAGGTACTGACTCAACTAGCTCTTTGGTATTAGACTTTCCAACCTTCAGAACTGTGAGCAATACATTTCTGTTGCAAATTTCAGTTCAAACTATTTTATTACAGCAAACTGACTAGACTAAGTCACAAGTAGACTTGATTACTTTTTCTGTAATAGGAATTGGTTCTTATAATACCCCATTTGGGTTGGCTAATAGTGCTTATCTAAGTTCAGTTCCTACCATCCCAGATAGAAAGCAACTCTCTCCTAATGCATTACTTGGAAAACATTTTTTTTTTTGGTAGCCTTATTATTTTCTCAGGCAGATACTTCAAAAGGAATCTGAGGATGTGGCCTTGCAGTACTAAAACATGTGTCAGTGTTTTTTCAAGCCTTGTAGGTCAACACTGAGTCCTAGTCAAAAAGAGGCTTATAGGAGCCTAGCTAGAATTTGGCCAAGGAGAGAAATTTTGTTGTTTCTTCATTTGTCATGTTACTCCCACAAGGCTGTGAATTCATTGAGAACAGATGTTTCTTACTTTGTATCCAGAGTACCTGCATGGAATAAAGAGTCTTAACATAGAGGCATAGCTATAACGGTAACAGTGAAATCCCAATAGTGCACTAACATCAAATAACCAGGTAGCTGAGCCTCACGGGGAAAAAGAAAATCAGAATCAAGAGCCAAGTAGCACTTTTATTAAGTGGAATTTATTTAATCCAGGTAGTGGGTTTCATCTTTTACTTTCCTGATTCTGCATCTACTGTTGCAGCCGCTTTCAAGAAAATATTTCATCCTCTCTTACATTTATATTTTATCTTAAGGTTTCTTACTCATAGTAATTGCTTATTCATTATTGCTACTTTATCTAGGGCCTCTGCTGGCTTGTTGTAAAGACACAATTGTTTCTTATGTGGCTTTTGGTTAATGCTTCCCATTGCCACATTATTGTCCTATACCAAATTTCTCAGTGAAAGGAAACCGGATTCATTAATTAAGGCAATTAGGTAATCCTTAGGCTGTTTGTCCAGTTGATTACTTTTCTCCCTCAGGCAATGCATGGGGTTTGACAAAGAGGATATGAATATACCAAAAGTATCCCAAGGTCCAAGGAGCAAAAACATTAACAACATAAATAACTAAATAAGGAAAACAGGCCTGGCACAGTAGCCTAGCAGCTAACAGTCCTCACCTTGCACGTGCCAGGATCCCATATGGATGCTGGTTCTAATCCCGGTGTCCCCATTTCCCATCCAGCTCCCTGCTTCTAGGCTGGGACAGCAGTCAAGGATGGCCCAAAGCCTTGGGACCCTGCACACACGTGGGAGACCCAGAAAAGGCTCTCGGCTCCTGGCTTCGGATAGGTGCAGCACCAGCCATTGAGGTTACTTGGGGAGTGAATTATCAGACAGAAGATCTTTATCTCTGCCTCTCCTCCTCTCTGTATACCTGCCTTTGCAATAAAAATAAATAAATATTTTTTTTAAAAACTATAGATATGAAACATATGCAATCTGTTCCCTTTATATGTTTTTCTAAAAATCAAGGAATATATTACTTTGTTTACTTTAAATAAAATAATGATTAAACTTCATATTAGCCATCATTTTGTGAATCTGTTGCAGGTGTGAGAGATCACACCAGAGAAGACTAGTATGTATTAAGAAGTCTTTATTAACCAGTTTGGTGATGGCAGTGCCCACTAAAAATTAGCAAATGAAGTCACCATGGTGATCCAGTCTGAATTGAAACCCTGAGAGGAATAAATGGTCATCGCCGTGAAACCCATCCATTAAACTGAAGACCTATGTCCCAGCTCCTCCAGTAATATAAATTATCCTAAGAGACATGCAGTAAACAACCCGGACACATTTATGAAGTTGCAGACATTGAACCTTTTCCTGGCTTCTCTGTCCATATTGCATTACTGCTGGGCCTTACCTCTCCTGAAACTCTTGGAAGTATGCTAAGTAGAAATACAAAGCATCTTAGCATTTGAATCTTCCCTGACTTGCCCAAGCAGTCAGGAATATAGATGTGCAGGGGCCATGTTCAGAGGCTTCCTGTCCTCACAGTCTGACAACAGGAAGCCAGAGAGCAAGCAGGTATTGGGGAGGCCAATGGGAGCACACAACCAAGTGAGAGCCCCTCCCTACCATGGGTCTTTATGGGGACTTGTGAAGGGAGCAGTTTCACAATACCACCCCCTCTCAGGTTCCAGGCAATGAGGTGAGCATCACAGATGAGCAGAAGGGATCACATAGGTGGGGAAGGTGTGGCTTCCAAGCTCATGACCCTGAACTAGCTGCCTAAGACCATAAAAAATCATGCAATCTCTTCACTCTTTCAAAAGCATGAGGATAATATTAGATAGTAACAAAAGAAAAAAAAAGCTGACTCAATGTATTATCCTTAGAAGAATGCCCTTCCTTTCTTTGGGCATTAAAAACTTGAAACCAACTATCCATTTTAACAGTTCTTAAAGAGAAATGTTGAAACAAATCTTTGCTTTGTAACTTTTTCTTTAATCTCCCATAATGCCATCAAGAACAACATGATTCAGAGGCTTCCAACCACCCTGAAAGATGGCAATCATATTGCACATTTTGTACTTTTCCCCTTATGTTCCAATGGATCTGCTGTTCTCTATTTTGTGGGGGGAGGGTGGGAATTCATAGTCTCAACTTTCTAAGACATGGAAATATTAAAAACTGTGGCTTCACCAACTGTGGTTTATGCCATGTATATAACAATTCTTGGGTTCCAGGGTTTGACTTGTGATTTTTTTTTTTGCCTTTGCAGAGGTGCAGCTGTGATACACGTTTGGTAGAAACAGTCCTTAACTTTTGAATGTGGCTGTCTTCCTGGCCTGGTGATATGTAGTACAGAACTCTTTGTATGCTGAGCAGTGGCAGCAGCTGCGACTCTGAGTACACCAACGGATCAGGTGTGTGATATAGTACACTGGGCTGCCAGTGTTTTTCTGATGTGGATATTCAATAGGGAAGATATTTAAATTTTTATTAAAAAATATCCTTGGTGTTGGGCCCAATACCGTGGTCTAGCAGCTAAAGTCATCACCTTGAAAGCGCCAGAATCCCATTTGGGTGCCGGTTCTAATCCTGGCAGCTCCACTTCCCATCCAGCTTGTGGCCTGGGAAAGCAGTTGAGGACAGACCAAAGTCTTGGGACCCTGCATCCACATGGGAGACCAGGAAGAAGATCTGGGCTCCTGGCTTTGGATCGGTGTAGCACTGGCCGTTGCGCTGACTTGGAGAGTGAATCATCGGGTGGAAGATATTTTTCTTTGTCTCTCCTCCTCTCTTGTATATCTGACTTTGCAATAAAAATAAATAAACCTTAAAAAAAATCCTTGGCGTTAAATGATTTTGCCGTTTAGCCTTGTATTGATGCTCGGAGCATGTTTAAGATAATCAAGGCTAAACTGTGATGTTTGCTAGATTAGAAAATAATAAAAGAAACAATCTGAGAGTTTCTAAACTACAAGGGCCAAGAGAGAGCTGCAGGGAGAGAAAGTGGAAGCGAATCAGTTAAAAAGCAGAGATCAACAGAAGATTGTTTCCTGTTCACAAACATGTGACCAAATCTCCTGCTTAGGTACACATTTTTCAGACTATTATCCCAATTCATACCAAAAGCAGCACATATGCCTATGGATTGTTCTCCTATCCCAAATTTTCCCCTGCTTTGTAGTTTTCTGCCTTTGCTTATAGCCTGTGTGTGTCACTGTAAACAATGTGTGTTTTTCTTGCCCAATTTTTTATTATAAGACTGCTCTTGGCTGCAAGGTTCTATGGACATAGACCAATACTGACTAGTCTTGTTGTTTGTAATTGTGGAGTTTGGCCCACCACCCAGTCATTCTCTGGCTAGCTGATGGCTCAATATAATTTTTTAAAAATATAAAAAAATATAATTTTTTTTTCGATGAATACTAAAAGTACCAGCACCCCATGTAGGCGCCATAGTGTCCTGGCTGTTCCACTTCCCATTGAGCTCCCTGTTAATGACCTGGAAAAGCAGCAGAGCGTGGTCCAAAGCCTACCCGTATGGAAAACCCTGGAGCAGGTTCCTGGATCCTGCTTTTGGATAGCTCAATTTCAGCCATCATGGCCATTTGGAGAGTGAATCTACAAATGTAAGATCTTTCTCTCTGCAAACCTGCTTTTCAAATACAAAATAAAAATTAAAAATAAATAAATACCATAAGAAGTTAGATGATATATACTGAAGGCATATTATCTGGATGTATATCAAAAACTTCATGAAAAATAAAATTAGGGCCTGCTATGATGGCTCTACTGACTAAATACTCACCTTACATGTACTGGGATCCCATATAGGCACCAGTTTGGGTCCCAGCTGCTCTACTTCACTTCCAGCTTTCTGCTTGTGGCCCGGGAAAGCAGTAGAGGACAGCCCAAAACTTTGGGACACTGCACCTGTGTGGGAGACCTGGAAGGAGCTCCTGGCTCCTCGTTTCTGATTGGTTCATCTCTGGCAAATTGTGGGCACTTGGGGAGTGAAGCAGCAGATGGAAGACCTTTCGCTTTCTGTCTCTCTTCTGCGTTAATCTGACTTTCCAATAAATAAATAAAGTTTAAAAAAAATAAATCTTCTACATGGGTTCCTTTTAATTCTTAGTTCTAGTTTTTAACGTAGACTTTGCCTGAAATCTAATATACTTCAAGAAATTACAAAAATATATGGACAAAATATTTCATGTATCATAAATGTGATGTGAAATATATACTGTTCCATAATGCATATTGCAAATATATATTAAAAATCTATGGTGGTTTAATATTAAAAACAAAATCTTAAAAAATAGAAATAAGAGGAATGTTTATTTAGTATCAAACTATCATCAAATTCAAATGTAGTTTTTCTATGAACTTTTTTAATATAACTTATATATGAGTCAGCAAACTGGAGGGTTAGTACTCAAGGTTAATGAAAGGTCCCGATTGAAATTTATTCCAGTGAAAAAGAAACACATTGGCCAGCATCATGGAATAACAAGCTTCTATCTATGATGCCAGCATCTCATTTAGGCCCTGATTGGAGTCTTAGCTGCCCTACTTCTGATCAAGCCCCCTTACTAATGTTATCAGGGAAAGCAGCAGAAAATGGCTCAAATGCTTGGGTCTCTGTACTCCTGGGACAGATAGGGAAAAAAGAACCTGGCTCCTGGCATAGTCCTGGCATTTGAGGTCATTTGGCCTCACAAACAGGGAGTTGAATGGGAAGTGGAGCTGCCAGGATTAGAACTGGCGCCCATATGGGATCCCAGCATGTTCAAGGCGAGGACTTTAGCCTCTAGGCCATGCTCTCGGGCCCTCATGTATCATATTTCAATACCAGTTTGTCATCTGTATCTTTCTAGTTCTTCTCTGGAACCAATACAGTTTTAATTAATATTTAATACAGTATTTACTGTGTTGAAACATGCTTGTGTATATTTCGTTTTAAAAGAACTTTTTAAATTTGAAAGGCAGGGGAACCGTGGGAGGAGGAATGAACCGGTTTACTTACCAAATGGCTTTGGGACCCCACACACACATGGAAGACCTCAAAGCTCCTGGCTCTTAGCTTCGGTCTGATCGGCTCTGCTCTGGCCATTGCAGCCAGCAGTGTGGCCACGTGAAGAGTGAACCAGCGGATGGAAGATCTTTCTGTTTCTCCTTTTCTCTCTAAATCTCACTTTCCAATCAAAATAAATTTTAAAAAAGAAAGCTATTGAAGATTATTGAGCAGAGATTGTAGCTTCTTACGGCTCTAAATAGCTTTATACAGGTTTTAAGGATAGCCCCTTTAAGATTTTCATGTGTAGAGTTGGTGAGAGAGCAGAGGCAGAAAGGTTGAGCACATTGAAATAACTGGAGAAAACGAGGCAAACTTGTAGCAACTGTAATACATATCCGGTTATGTCCATCTGGAGATAAGCAGAATGAAGCAAAGTAGTTAAGTCCGCTCAGAGAAAGGTTAAATAAAAGCAATAGAGGGTACTGAAGTGCCAACCTTTCACGACTATTTTTCAAGAAACAAATCAGGGAGTAGGGATTCCAAACCCGGAGTGGGTGTTTCTAAAAGGAAGTCAGCAAAGTGCAAGAGGACTCATTTGTAAGGGTTTGTGAAGTGCAGCTGGATGTAAGAGTTGAGGTTGGGAGGGAAATTGGCTGTAGGAGAGCAGGTCGTGCGGGTAAACACCCTGGCCGTCCAGGTAGACTTCTGTTGGCAAGCAGCATCACCTTATCAAAAGCCCAATACGAGGTATTTCCAGCCTTAGCCAGGGCTACTCAATCAGAATCTGATTTTTAATAAATCACCAGGAAAAAGTAGGCGCTCTTTGAAAGAACTGTTATTTGCTAATTTTGACGGAAGACAAGGAGATTACAGTAACTCGAAACAAAGGCAAGTTTAAGTTCCCTCCCCCCTCAAAAAAAAAAAAAGTTTGGCTTCCTTAAATGTCAAGTGGCTGCAGGGGAGGTTTGGGGAAGACCGGTAGAGCAGTCCCTATCAAAAGCCAGCAACCAACCCCAACCCGTGTGCTAACCTCGGCCCACTCCGATCTGAACTATCCTGGATCCTACGCGCCGGCTGAGGACGCCCCACTGGCGCGCGGCATTGTGGGACTTGTAGTCCCAATCCGTTAATCGAATTACAACAAACAGTTCGCATAGGGTCTGTGTTTGCAAAGGACCCGGAGGAGAAGAGCCGCGGGTGTCCTTATCTCTTCCCCTGTGGGCCACTATGGGAGGAGAGCCAGAGCGGCGCGCGGGCTTCGGCAGCCTCGACGCGCACGCTCTGCGTCATGGCGGGCTGAGGCGGATGATGAATTCCGGCGTGCTAATCAGGGTTGCTGTGTCACTCGGCCCGCTCGGCGCACCCCTTCCCCGCCGCCCTTCCGCACCGGCTCCAGGGCTCTTCCGGTCCCCGGCGAGCCGCTCGTCACCTGCACTCCTGTGTCTGTGCGGCTTGGAGCACGCCGCGTCTGCCCTGCCGACTGATCTCGCGCGGTGCCCGGAGTCCGGGCGCCGGAAGGACTCTGGCCATGGCTAGCGGGGCCGCCAGGTACCAGCTGAGCTGCTCACTCCCTGGTCACGAGCTGGACGTGCGGGGCCTGGTGTGCTGCCTTTACCCGCCGGGGGCCTTTGTGTCTGTGTCCCGAGATCGCACCACACGCCTGTGGGCCTCAGACAGGTGAGCGCCGCGAGCCTCGCTGCCCGGTCCGTGTTGGCAGCTCCCCGGCGAGAGGACAGCGCGTCTCTGCGCTGTGGTCACCCGCGCTTCCCGTCTCTTCCTGGCGCCTCCTCGGCTTCCCGCTCGCTCCCCGGTCTCAGAGCTTTGGCACTGTGCGTGAGACAGGAGCGAGGTTCAAGTGGAAGGAACACCGGGGTGGGGGGCGCTGAGACCTGCTTTCTTACTCCTCCTACCCGGTGACCTTGGGCGAACCCCCTGTTTTGAGGGGACAGAGGGGAGGGCTTCGATGTTTGGACAGTGTTCTCCCAAGTTTCTTCTAGATTTACAAGTTGACTGGTTCCGTGTGCACCTTGCTGAGGTGGCGTGCCCTCGTTCAAACCTCAAAGTTGTACCGTGGTCTTCGTTCAGGTTCAGGTTAAGAACACGTCAGTCCTCAGAAATGGCATTGAATCCTTCCGCGCCGTGCAGTTTAGATTCCTTAGTTTTGGATCTGCGGGAATCCGGTGCGGGGGTTTTGGGGAGAGCTCGGATGAAACCTCAAATGGCTTATTGAGGGGTTGTGCTGTTTTCTTGACCAGATAGCCCCCACTGTCCTCAGAAACTTTACCATCGACTCTGATTTGGTTTTATCAGGATATTTAAAGACCAGAAAAGAAATTTGAGTTCTGGAAAAGGAAACTTGGAGGTTAGCAGCTTTATTACAGCCCTAGGGCTGGAGGTTTCGGAGTTGAGATGACCGTCGTGGTTCATTGCTAACCGCAGAGGGCCCCCCTGTTCATTGGCTGTGTTAGTGGAGCTGCCTTAGAGTCCGCCGGGGAAGATGGGTCAGAAAATAAGCAAATAGAAGAGTTGGAAGGCGGCACGGGTACTATGAAGAAAGCAAGAATCGTGGGGAGATGCAAAGACAGAAATCTCTCTGAAGAAGTGTGGTTTTGGCATTTGAAGCACTCACCAGTTGGGCTGAGCAGGTGGGCTTTGGAGTTCTAAGTGCTTTCCACGCTTGAGAAGGTGGGGGCAGGGAGTGAACTGTGAGCTGACAGGAGCAGCGTGGGAAGTGGAGCAGCAGCTCTGAATGACCCCTTGAAATGTGGGCACTTGGAGGATGGTGGGCCAGGGCTTGTCCAGGCAGATCCTCGTGGAGGTGATGGCGGTGATCACAGCCAACACTTTGTGCTAGATAAGACTGCATGCTTTTTAAAAGCAAGCCCTTGTTTACAATTGAATGGGTTGACCTCTTCTAAGATTCTGTGGTATTCCAAACCACTTATTAACACTAGTTATATAACTTTTTTGTGTAGTTGAGTACAAATATTGATTATGCTTGAATTTTTTTTTAAGATTTATTTATTTATTGGAAAGTCAGATACACAGAGAGAAGGAGGGACAGAGAGGAAGATCTTCCATCCAATGATTCACTCCCCAAGTGAGCGCCACGGCCGATGCTATGCCGATCCAAAGCCAGGATCCACACGGGTTCAGGGTCCCAAAGCCTTGGGCCGTCTTTGACTGCTTTCTCAGGACCATGCCGCCGGGCCCCGATTATACTTGAATTTTTAAAAGTTTAAAATTTGGTCTGGGGCCCGGAGGTGTGGCCTAGCAGCTAAAGTCCTCGCCTTGAACGCGTCAGGATCCCATTTGGGCCCCGGTTCTAATCCCGGCAGCCCCACTTCCCATCCAGCTTCCTGCCTGTGGCCTGGGAAAGCAGTCGAGCACGGCCCAAAGCCTTGGGCCCCTGCACCCGTGTGGGATACCTGGAAGAAGTTCCTGGATCCTGGCTTTGGCCCGGCATAGCTTTCCAATAAATAAATACATTTTAAAAAATTTTTTTGGTCTGGTGGAAGCATCTGCCCAGTAGGATGTAAGCGCTGCTGGCAGGATTATCTGAAGGGTGCCTGTTGAACTATCCTGTCATCATTAAGCTTGGTTTTGTAGGATTGTGTTAGGTTGACAAGAGTTGCTGCATGGATTGCATTTACATGCAACTTAGGGCTGAAATGATACTCTGCTGGACAACCGACTTTTCATTTAGCTCATACTGTTTTTTTTCTAATTATTGTTCATGTACATATTCAATTAACACTGATTAGGAGCTTGCATTTTTCCAGGCACAGGGCTACCTAATGAGTGATAGGTGAGGTAGAATTATTTGACTTCTCATTTTCAACTGCACAGGTCAAAACATCTCAGAATCACTAGGTGTTACTGCTTCAGGCCTCTGTCAGTCTTCCCCTGTCTATTACCAACTTTGGGAAGTGGAGCTGCCAGGATTAGAACTGGCGCCCATATGGGATCCTGGCGCTTTCAAGGCAAGGACCTTAGCTGCTAGGTCACGCCGCCGGGCCCCGATTATGCCTGAATTTTAAAAAGTTTAAAATTTGGTCTGGGGCCCAGTGACGTGGCCTAGCAGGTAAAGTCCTCGCACTTTACCTTGATTGCTTTGGCCATTTGAAAACTACCCAGGCACAACTCCAGACTTAAGACCCTGCGTCTGATTTTCATGAACTATGCTCTGAAGCCAAAGTAACCTCTCAGTCATATAAGCATTAGGATTTAAGTAATAATAATAATAAATAAATAATAAACATTAGGATTGTGGGTCAGTTCCTTTCCCACTATGCTTTCATTTCCTGTTCTCAAAAATTTTTCATAGAACTATTCTTTTAGTGGTTTACATTTATATATATGTATGTTTTTCATATATATGTATATATATATATATAGCAAGGTTGTAAGCATTGATGGTTAGTTTCTAGTATGAAATATGAGAATTAACTCTGTTACTTAATCATATTATATGCAAGGGTGTTTTAAAGAGTTTGCTGGTGGTTTGGGGGGAATTAGGGGAGTTATTTAGGCTAGTGTTTGCTCATACACCATTTCTGCGTAGCTGGGTTGGATATCGGCGTCCTGCCCTGATTCCAGCTTTCTGCCCATGTGATCCTGGGAGGCAGCTGTCAAGTCCTTCTGCCCTTGCTGTCTGCAGAGGGTCTCTCACACAGGTGCAGGGTCCCAAGGCTTTGAGCCATCCTCCACTGCTTTCCCAGGCCACAAGCAGGGAGCTGGATGGGAAGTGGAGTACATGGGATACGAACCTGTACCCATATGGAATGCTGTACTTGGAGGAGGAGGATTAGCCCATGTTCCTGCGTGCAAGTTGCTGGCTGTGAGCTCCTCAGGAAAATCATCCCCCTGGGTCATTGACTGAGCTGATGGCCTGGCTTCCAGTGCTCCAGTATGAATGTACATGTTTCTCACACCCCAAGACTCAACTTCCTTTGTCTCTACCCTCTCATACTTTCATCTTCTCCTAAGATAAAAGTTTTACACTTTTTGCCATGTGCAGGAGAGCAGTTGGTTAGGGTTGTCTACCTTTTCTTAGGAGGGGCAATGGTAGAGGTCTGTAATACCTTAATTTTTCATGGATTCAAGAACTTATTTGTGTTTACATATTAAACAATATGTCAGTAACTGGACCAGGTCTGAATATCTGAATAAGAATGCCACAGACCACTACAGCAAATACCTATGCTGGAAGGTACTAAGGGATTCAGAAGTAGATTTAGTGGTTTATATATTTATGAGCATGTTTTTTTTTTTTTTTTTGCTAGAAGCAAGCAGACACAGCTCCCAAATGTCTGCAGTGGTCACAGTGGCTGAAAGCAGGAGCTAGGAACTCAGTCTGTCTTTCCCGCATAGATGACAGGGACCTAACTGGGCATTACCACTGCCTCCCAGGCTGTGCATAAGCAGGAAGTCGGAATCTGGAGCAAAGCTGGGACTTAAATGCAGGCGCTCATTTTGTGAGATCAAATGTCTGTCCCCTATGTCTTTATTATGGACAAAATGGCTTCAGAAGCACATCAAAGGGACATGCACTGCGGTGTAGTGGGTAAAGCTACTGCTTAGAGCTCCAGCGTGTCTCAGGTGCCTGCATCAGTTCAAGTCCTGGCTGCTTTACTTTCGGTCCAACTCCCCGCTGGTGGCTTGGGAAGAGTAGCAGACTGTTCCTCTAGGACTGTGCCGCCGCATCCACGCGGGAGACCTGGGAGAAGCGCCTGCCTGCTGGCTTTGGACTGGCCCAGCTCCAGCCCTGGCAACCATTCGGGAAGTGAACCAGTGGATGGAAGAACTCTGTCTCTCTGTAACTCTGCTTTTCAAATAAATACATCTTAAAAAGAAAAAACAAACAAAAGCACTAAAAGCTCACTAAATGAAGAGAAGTTAAAGTGGACTACCTCCAGACATTTTCCCTTTAAAGACATTTTTATGTGATTCCGCTTTGACCTGATTCTGAAGACTTTGTGCTGGTCTTCCTCATTCTAGTCCCAACTTCTTTGACCTTATTTCAAGAGATGTAGAATTTCTGATAATTCTTTTTCTCTCCGGGTTTGTGTTTGTGTATGTGGTTTTATATATATATCTATACATATATATATAATTTAATATTGTAACTATTTTTAAGTGTAGAATTGATGGAGCAGACATTATGGCAGAGTGGGTTAAGTGTATACCTTAAGTGTTAGAGTGCCAGTTCAAGTCCCAGCTGGACCACTTCAAATAGAGCTTCTTACTAATGCATCCCGGATAGCAACAGTGATGGCTTAAGTGCTTGGATCTCTGCCACTCACATGGGAGACGTGAATGAAGTTACAGGCTTGTGGCTTTAGTTTGTAGACATTTGGGAAGTGGACCAGAGATGGATGATCTCTCCCTCAGTTTCTGTCACTCTGCCTTTTTAAGTAGCTGAAAATAAAGATATATGTTAAAGTATATAATTTAGTGGCATTTAATCTGTATTAATCTGTGCATCCGTCACCACCATCCATTTTCATAACTTTGATTTGTGAAACTGAGACTCTTTACCTATTGAAAGAGCAACGCTACATTACACGCTCTGCCAGCCTCTGGCAACCTGTGATTTTTGACTGTGAGTGGGTTCATACAGTTTGGCTTTTGTGACTGGATTATCAGCATGATGTCCTCAACTGAGATTGTCCGTATTATAGCACATGTGAAAATTTCCTTCCTTTGTAAGACTGAATAAAATTTCATTTTTTATCCCACAATGAAAAGAATTTATTTCAAAGGCATAATGACAGAGAATGACAGTAACAGACCCTTTCCACCTGCTCAAGTGGCCACAGCCCTAGGCTGGCTGGAGCCAGTCAAGAGCCTAGAATTCCACCTGTGTTTCACACATGTGTGCAAAGGACCCAAATACTTTTGTCTTCTCCTTTGCAGGCTCTACATTAGCAGGAAACTGGGTCAGAAGCGGAGTAGTTGGAACTCTAATCACGTACTCTGATATGAGTTTGGGATCTGACTTAACTGCTGCTCTGTGTATTCAATTCAGGCTCCCAAAATGTTGAGCAAGAAATGTGCTTATTGAGGAGCCCTTGTCTGATGAATTGACTATTTATTAAGGCTTTCAAGATACTCTGTTTCCTTCTGCTTTTCTTAAGTTTGATTTTAATGTTCCTCATTATGACTCTCTGAGTTTATTTTAATTGGAATTAATTAAGCTTCATCAAATTCATGGTGTCTTCTGCCATTATGTTCTCAACTGTTCTGTTTTCCTCCTCTCTTATGGAATTGTCAGTTTGTTAACTTGGTTCATGTGTTAGTCAAGACCATTAGGCTGTTTTCAGTGTTTATCATTTTTCTTGCTGTTGCTGAGTTGATAATTTACAGTGTCCTATCTTCAAATTCACTAATTTTTTTCTGCCTACTCAGATCTGCCTTTGAATACACCTAGTAAACTTTTGATGTCAACTATTAAGTTTTTCAATTCTAAGGGTTTTTTTTGTTGTTGTTTTGTTTTGTTTTTTAGGCATTTGATCTGCACACTAGCATTTTAATTTTGTTTAGACTTTTTTCCCCCTATACTTTCTTCTTCATTATGTTTGGTTGTTTCAGCATCTTTAAAACAGTTGTATTAAAGACTTTGTCTAGCATATCTGCCATTAGGTATTTTTCATGTTTTTTTTTTTTAAACAGGCTGTGCTCTCCTGTTTAGTTTTTGTAGTTTTTGTATTTGGTATTGTTGAAAATTAGATATTGAGTCTAACATGCTAGAAATTAGATTACTCCATTTTCTAGTGGTGGTTTTTGTTGGTTATGTTTTTTTTTGTTTGTTTGTTACTGTAGAATGAATGTGCCAGAGATCACCCTGTCAGGTCTTTGCTGAGCCAGAACTCTTTCTTGAGCGTACATGCTTGTTTTTTGATTTTTTTTGCATATGCAGTTCTTTTTAAATGTTCTAGTCTTTATATCTGGCATTTCCCCCTCCTCCCGTTCCCCCCCAAAAGCAAAAACATGAAGAGTTTAAGGCAACTGGGTGTCAGACCTCTAAAACCATGAAAGTTGGGGAGGAGTCTGGCATAGGCGCTAAAATGCTGTTTGGAGCACCTACACCCCTTATTGGAGTGCCTGGCTGTGCTTCAACTCCAGCTTCCTGTTAACGCACCCCCTGGGAGGCAGCAGGTGATCGCTCAGGCACTTAAGTCTCTGCCACCCACAAGGGAGACCTAGTTGGGCTCCTGGCTTCAACCTGTTCCAGCCCTGGCTGCCACTGGCCTTTGGGAGGCAAACCAGCAGAGAAGGAATCTCCATCTCTGTCTTTCAACCTTTCAAATAAAAAGTGATGATAAATGAAACTTTAAAGCCTTGGTAGTCACTTCAGTTGGAGCGGTAGGGGAGGGTAGAAATGAGAAGGTGCAGCAACAGTACTGTCTGCTTCTTTTTGCAGCTTCAAGGTCGGAGTAGCAATAAGTTGTCAGAGAATAGATTAGATCCTTATTGCCCATCCCAGCTGCTGCCCTGAATACAAGCTGCTCTAGTAACATGAGCACAAGTCCACCTGCAACGGAGCTAAGGAATGAGGTACAGTGCTGAGAGCTGAAATTGATCCAAGTTACCTCACATTTATAGATCATCCTTTCTTCCTGGACATTCTAAGCTTTCAGCTGACTCCAGAGTTCCAAAATAGTTCCATCAGACAAATACTACCAGGGCACTTGTTGGGCAGGTATGGCGTCAGATTATTGGTGCTTCATAATTTCTCCCTTCTGCCTACGTTGATTTTCCCGTAGCTCTCCTAAGGCCTTTACTATTTGTCAGCTTTCACTATTCAAAGTTGTTTCTTCTTCTTTTTTTCCATGTGCCTTGCCCTTGTGGATTTCCACATTTCCACATATACATAGTCTCAATGGGACTTGGGAAGAGAGTAAAAGTAGACGAGTGTGTTCGGTCCTTGCCTGGGGACTCTTACCTCTTCACATGCTTTTGTCTTGGCATCTTCACCCATACTGCAAACTCCTTGATTTAACTTGTGTTATGGCCACAACTCTTTCTATCCCCCTTAGCAACTAACATTACTTTCCATGTAATCTATTATTATCTGTTCTTTTGGCCTCTTATAAGGCATAATGCTAAGTAATTGATACTCACACCAGATTGATCATCATTCCAGTCCCGAGGCCATTTTCATTGTACTGTTTCCAAAGTAGCTTTTTGTTGTTGTTGTTTAGAGCAACCATTTATATATCCTTATATTCGTTCCTTTTTTAAAATTATTTTTTGTTTTGTTTTATGAAACAGTTCCCATTGGCTCTAAGATTTCCTGTCCCCCTTCCCTATTAATTTCGCCTTTGCATATTGACAATGATGAATATTCTAGCAGGTAGGTTACATTATACTAATGGGTTCTAAGTTAATGATTCATAGTGTACAAATGTCCTCTCTACGTCTAATGCTTATTGCTAATGGATTTTACGGTTACTATTGTTAGAAAAGCAGAGAGAGAGAATGAACTCCCATGCAGTAATTCACTTTCAAAATGTCCTCATTAGTTAGTCCTGGGCTGGACCAAAGCTCAGAGCCAGAAACTCAATCCACATCTCCCACGAGAGTGGCAGGGACCCAACCACTTGATCCATTATCCTCTGCATTCTAGGATCTGACTAGCAGGAAAGTGGACTTGGCAGTAGAGCCAGATAGGAAATCTCGGCACTTCTATGTGAGATGACAGCATTTCTATCTGCTACGCCAAAACTTTCTCTTCCTCTAATTTAGTTGCCTTAATTGTGTGTATGTTTGACTTCAGCAGGGATTTCTCCATCTAAGTCTCCCATGTGTCCTTGAGGAGTAAACCCGCAAGGGTTCATTTAACACTGCTTTCCCAGGCCCATTAGCAGGGAGGTGGACTGGAGGTCGAGCAGGCAAGACTCAAACCTGTGTCCACATGGGACAATGATGTTGCAAGCAGCAGCTTAACCCGTGGTGTCGTGACAGCCCCTTCAGCCAGGATTTCTAGGGTTAACAGTCACTGACGCATAGAGATGAAGGTGGAGAATGGAAAAAAGCTATTCATAATATTTGTTTCCCCGCATTTCCCTCCTTCTCAATGCTTTTTGTTAATTAACATCTTATCAAAAAGCTAGTAATCAGACTTTTCCTAAATTGATGTAATCCTTTGTAAATTTAAAACAATTGATTTATGAAAGTGGGTATTTTTCTTTTAAGATTTATTTTTGTTTACTTAAAGTCAGAATTACAGAGACATGGGAAGAAACAGAGAGACTCTCCATCCACTGGTTCACCCTGCAGTTGGCCACCGTGGCTCAGGGTCAGAGCTGGGCCTGCCTGAAGCTGGGAGCCAGGTGCTTCTTCTGGGTTTCCCACCTTGTTGCAGGGGCCAAAGACTTGGCCATCTTTCACTGCTCTCCAGGTATTTTAGCATGGAGCTGGATTAAAAGAAGATCAGCCAGGGCTCCAGCTGGTGCCTCTGTGGGGTCCTGGTGTCACTGACAGCATGTTAACTCCTATTTTAATTATTTTATCTTTGCAGTCCTAACAGGGGCTTCACAGAAATGCACTGTATGAGTGGCCACTCCAACTTTGTATCTTGCGTATGCATCATACCCTCAAGTGACACATACCCTCATGGACTAATTGCCACTGGAGGAAATGACCACAATATATGCATCTTCTCACTGGACAGCCCACTGCCACTTTATATTCTGAAAGGTCACAAGAATAACGGTGAGTATAACTCTTTGATGTTTTTCTGTTTGGAGTTTTGTCTCTTTGAAAACAAAATTTGCATATCTATCTTAGGTGTGGCTACAATAGAAGCCTTTTGGGACCATCTTAGTTCTGTAAAGTCTACGGTAAAATTTCTGTTGTTGATGAAGGCTGACATATTTACGTAGACAAAAAGTAGATTGTTCTGTTATGGGAGGAGGAGAATGCATAATTTAATGTACTTTGTGGTTCTAGTTTTCAGCTGCTTTGTGCAAGAACTCCATTTACTCAGGAAAATTCATTATATTTCTTATCTTCTGTTATGTCTGTTTTCATATAGCAAATCTAAGACCCACGGGAAGATCTTCTTTCCACTGGTTCACTTCCCAAGTGGCTGCAACAGCTGGAACTGAGCCAAAACCAGGAGCTTCTTCCAGGTCTCCCACGTGGTGCAGGGTCTTAAAGCTTTGGGTGTCCTCTACTGCTTCCTGAGGCTACAAGCAGGGAGCTGGACAGGAAGCAGGGCTGCTGGGACATGAACAGTGCCCATATGGGATCCCAACAAAATCAAGACTAGTACTTAGCTACTAGGCTACTGCACCAGGCCCTTTAGTTTTATTTTTGGTGATGTTTACATAATTGATTAGCGTGGGAATGTTTGAGGATTAGGGGAAAGTAGATTAGGCAAATGTTTCCAATTTTGTTTCTTTTTCTATGGGGGTGGGAAGGAGGAGATTGGAGGAGATTAGAGAAGTGGCTCCCAGCCTCCCAGCCTCAGTACCGGGGGATAGGGAATGGCCACCCGATTGCATCCCAAGGTCCCTAATGTGGAGCATGCTCCATGGGTTCTCCTTAAGTGGTTTCAGTACTTTTAAAATGCTCTCAATCTCGCTGATCCACGGATGAGGAAATTCTTCCAGGGTCCACTGGCTGACAGTCTACCGTAGAGTCTCCATTGGCCCAGATATTTGCTGTCAAGATTTGCTGGAGAAGTTCACCAATTTTTTTCTGCTAGCTTCATCTGCTATGGTGCCCGATATTCTCTGCAGGCTTCAGTGGACTGCCGTGAAGTCCGCATGTGTCTGGACATGCTCTCCACTGCCCCATCTTAGCCATCGAGGAGGCCCAGTTCTAACGTATCTGCCTACACACACACTGGTAGTTGCGATTACTGGGTCAGTTCTATCTCCAGCCCTGTCTCTTACGTGAACTAATGGACGCTATGGCCTAGCACAACCCTGCCCATAATCGGCCCTTGTGTACACCAGTGGGAACTGCAACCTAGTTGGAGTGACCCCCAATAACCCTCATTGCATCTGCTCTGGGCCCTGGTTCCTGTGCTTGCCAGAAGGTACAGCAGACTGGCGCAGTTTATTCCATATGCCATTCAGCTTTCATATACATCAATGGATATTGAAGCTTAGCTCAACCCCACTGACCCCGTTATCCAGCCCGCACTCATGCAAGTGGATGCCGTTGACTGCCTAGCCAGGCCCGTCCCCAGCCCTGGTTTTTGTGCTCACCAGTGACAGTTGCAGCCCATCAAAGAGGTGCCACCATTTTCCTATTAGGCCCACTCCCAATCCCGGGTCTTGTCCTTTCCAGGCACTCTTCAGGTGGCTTTGCAGTCTGGATTAACATGGCTTGCCCCAAGTCCCAGCATTTGCCAGCTGATGCTGTGGCAGATCCCAACCACGCCACACTTATGCTTGTGCCATAAGCATGGCTCATGCTTGTGCCAGGGGATGTTGTCACTTACCCAGCATGGCTGTTCCCCTAAACCAGTTGACATGCCAGCCAACAGATGTGGGAGCTCTTCCCAACCTGTTCTGCCCTCAGATCCAGTTCTCACGCTCACCAGTGGGAACAGTGGCCCAGCAGGCGAGCCCCTGACAGACCCCCAGCAAGACTAATGCCAGACCCACGCTGCAACCGCGCCACCCCTGGTTTCACGTGTGCTGGTGGATGCTGCAGCAGTCTGGTATATCTCATTTCATCTCAGCATTCACAGGTGGGTGCTACAGCCTGGACTCGCTAGTCTGTCCCCAGTTCCAGCTCATGCTGGTGGGTGCTGTGGCCTAGCCCAGCCAGCCTATACAGCCCCTAGTCCCAGCCCTGTGGTGAACTGGCTGGTGTTGCAACGCGACCCGGCCTGTCCTGCACTTGGTCCTGGTTCTCAGATCTGCCATTGGGTGTTATGAACTGGTCCAGTCTGGCCTTCCCTCAGACCTGATCCACACGTATGCCTCTGGGTACTATAAGTTGGTCTGGTTTGGGCAACTGCCAGTGTTGGTTCTTGTGCTCATCTGCAGGGACTGTGTCCTGACAAGGATTTCTCCAGGCTCTTCTATCAGTGGCAGATGTCATGCACAGTGGTGGGTCCTCAGCCCAGACTGACTTAGTCTACTTCCTATCCTGGGAGCAACAATGGCCTTGCCCATCTGGCCCACACCCATTCTGGTTCTTGCTGTTAGGTGCTACAGCCCAGCCACACCTGTTCCATGCCCTGACACAGCTCTTGATTGGTTCAGTGGGTGCCAAGACCTAGCCCAGCCCTTCTATATCCACCCTGGCTCTCATGAGCACCAGTGGATGCTGGAGTCTACCCCAGTCTGGCACACTCCAGATCCATCACATCCATGTTGAGAGACACTGCAGTCATGTCCAGCCTAGATCACCACCCCCATTCTAGCTCTCACTCACTAGTGTGAACCACAACCCAGCCAGGGTATCCCCTTAGCTCCCCAACCAGGCCTGCTCCCAACTATAGATCTTTGCACATGTGCCAGTAGTTGCTCTGACCCAGCATGACATAACCAATCCCCTGTCCTGGACTTTGCCATCAGATTCTGCAGCCTGGCCTGCCCCAATCCCAACTTTTATTGGCGGGGGGCGGGGGGTGCTGCAACCTAGCCCTGCCCAGCTTGCTCCCATCCTTGGTCATGCAAACTGGTAGCCTAGCCTGGCATAACCCACACTCTATTATAGCTCATGCACATGCCAATGAGCCAAGATTTGGCCCTGCCCTGTCAGGTCCAGCCCCCTCTAGGCCAACCCACACACTTACTGATGGGCGGAGCTACCTTGCCAGCCCTGAGCAACACCCAGGCCTGAATCACATGTTCACCAGTGGGTACTATGGCCCAGCGGGGGAGTTTCCCCCACTAGGCTCACTCCCAGACCCCTGTCTCACATGTGCTGGCAAATGTTATAGCCTTACCCGACATAGTCTGCCCTCTCCATCCTGACCTTTGAGCTGGTGGATGTTGTGGCCCTGTGTGTCCCACGCCCTATTGGGTACGCCTGTGGGTGCTGTAGCCTGGACCTGCTTGGCCTGTTCTCATCCCCAGCACCCATGAGTGTTGGACGATTCCATAATCATGCCAAGCTCAACCTATCACTAAACTCATCTCATAAATTAGCCAGCAGAAATTGCAGTTCTACAGGGGTTGGCTCAAATATCCCCCAGGGAATCTGCCCCCAGACCAGGTTGTCTCACATGTTGGTTAGTGTCATGACCAGCCTAAAACTACTTGTCCCCGTTTTGAGTCTCACTGGTAAGTACTGTGGTCTAGCCCCACCCACCACGTAGGCCCCCAGCCCTAGCTTTTGTGTTTGTTGGTGAGTGGTGGTCAGTGGTGATTCATAGTCCAGTTCAGGTCTCTCACGTGGGCTGGTGCATTGGTCTGACCCTGAAAGCTACTCTAGCTTCCCCCTTCCAAACCCCACTTGGTTTCAGCCCCCTTGCTTACCTGCAAGGACAGTGGCCTTGTCGATAGAAGTTCTTCAGAAGTGATTCTTCACGTGCATCATACTCTCTCACATCTCCTTTTCCGCTTCCCTGATCAATCCACAGTCCCTGTGCCTTGGAGCTCACGGGTTTGCTAGCCCAGTGTTCCAGTGGGGTGGTATGCTAGCCTGAAGCTTTGCCTGCACACTAGGGTCCCCTGCTCGTGGCATATGTGTTGGCCTGGGACCTTACCATTCTGCACACCCAAGTTCCAGGCCCACTTAAAGTTCCCTAAACCTGGTCCACCAGAACACCAGGGCAATGTGCTAGCCTTGGCTCTCTGCAGTCCCCAGTATATGGAAGCTGGAAAGGAAAGCATAATCAGAGCAAACACTCCCACTTGAAAAAGAGGACAGCACCAAGACAGCAGTCACTCACCCAGCCGTTCTCAAGTCCAGTGGAGTGGCTGTTTCAAGGACTCTGCTTCTGAGAGTGGGAAGGTTTTTGCCTCTCTGGTCTCAGGAAAGAATTTCCCAATCCATGTTTGGTGCTTCTGCTTTGACACTGCGGTGCATTCTTCCTTTCATTAGTTCATTTTTTTCATATCTGTAGTGTTGGTAATATGTAATTTCACATCAAAGTACTAAGATATTTAATTAGCCATTCTGTTAGAATTGAACTTTGATCTTGACTGCAGGCTTGTTTTTGTGTGTGTGAGTCATTTTAATGAAAGTGGCCATGATTTTCTGTATAAGTAGTATTTAAAAATATTTTCTTAGATCTGCAAAGAGCTGTGCATTCCTGCTTAATGCTCCTTCCTCCTCATTTCTCAGACCAGGAATCTGATGCTACGTGTTATCCTAGTGGTCATTTAGCTTGTCCTTAGCACGGCAGGGCCTTCCACCGTCCAGTCTGACATCAGTTTGATTTTGATCACCACACTCTTCTATGTGTCCATTGATTTAAGCCTTGATTGGTTGGGGTACTGTTACTTCCAAAGAGCTTTTAACAGGCAGTATTGTAATAACTCATTGCAGGGCTGAGCATTTTTTCTGACTGAATATGTTAACAAGACTTTCTCCTCCTAGTCTGTAGTCTTTCATCTGGAAAATTTGGAACATTACTTAGTGGCTCATGGGACACCACTGCTAAAGTCTGGCTGAATGACAAATGCATGATGACCTTACAGGTACAGTGTTTCTCTGTGAATATTCTAGATGAAAATTAAATATAATTGTGTGGCTAGTGAAATTGATACCCATTTTTATTCATAGGGTCATACAGCTGCAGTATGGGCAGTAAAGATCCTACCTGAACAGGGTTTGATGTTGACTGGCTCAGCAGACAAAACCATTAAATTGTGGAAGGCTGGAAGATGTGAGAGGACTTACGCAGGTAAGATCAGGACAAGTAACTTTTGGAATATTATTATTTGCCCTGTTGGGTTTTTTAATTCAAATTTTAGATGCTTGAAAATAGTATTTCTAAAACATTTTTTTTTTTTTAAAGATTCATTTTTATTATATTTTCATTGGAAAGGCAGATATACAGAGAGGAGAGACAGAGAGGAAGATCCTCCATCCGATGATTCACTCCCCAAGTGAGCGCAACGGGCCGATACTATGCCGACCCGAAGCCAGGAGCCTCTTCCGGGTCTCCCACGCGGGTGCAGGGTCCCAAAGCCTTGGGCCGTCCTCGACTGCTTTCCCAGGCCACAGGCAGGGAGCTGGAAGGGAAGCGGGGCTGCCGGGATTAGAACCGGTGCCCATATGGGATCCCGGGCGTGCAAGGCGAGGACTCAACCACTTGCGCCACCGCGCCGGGCCCCTAAAACATTTTATTAGAGTCACTTGACTTGGGTGAATGTAATGCTTCTGATACTTAATATTAAAATTTTTAAGTTATTTTTTATTTGAAAAGTAGAGAAGGAGATACATACAGAGAGAGATAAGACAAACTGATGGATCAATTGATTGATCTGTCTTCCATCCGCTGGTTCACTCCTCAGATGACCAAATGGCTGGAGCAGAGCTGATGCAAAGACAGGAGATAGGAGTTTCTTCCAGGTCTCTCATATGGATACAAGGGCCGAAGAACTTGAGCCATTCTCTGCTTTTTACTAAGCCATAAGATCTTGATTGGAAGTGGAGCACTGAGGACACAAATCAGCACCCATATGGGATGCCAGCACTGTAAGTGGAAGTTTAGCTTACCATGCCATGGTGCCGGCCTCTTAAGTTTATTTCGCAGGTGCCAATGTTGTGGGATAGTTGGATACTGCCCATGATACCCGTATTCCATAGGTGTGTGCTGTTTGTGTTCCAGCTGTTTCTGTTCTGATCCAGCTCCTGGCTGGTAAATTTGGGAAGGGAGCAGAGTCCCAAATCTACATAACCCATATGAGAGTCCTAGAAATGGCTCCTGGCTGCCTTCTGGCCCAACCCTGGGCATTGTGGAGTGAACCGATGCAGGAGTGGAAGAATTCTCTGTTTCCCTCTTTCTCCTTCTAACTTTGGCTTTCAATTGAATCAAACTTTTAAAATAAATGTTGTCATGAAAATACATAGGACAACCAGGTGTAGACTAATGAATATCTGTCTAATAAACTATATTGTTTATGTGATTCTGCATATTATATATATATGAAATTTATAAATTTGTGTTACATATTTTGTCTCATTAACACATTCTGCCTGAAATTTTAAGCATTAGCCATACTGATCATGGGCTAACAGTATTATTTTCACATATAGTGGAACACATCATAGTGTCTTGGTTCATATTGAAATATATTGTATGATGATAACAAATTTGTGGATCTGGTGGGTAGACTATAAGTAATATCTAAAGTGTCTCTTGTTTTATATTAATAGCACTAATTTACTTATGGGGCACTTGTATTTTTAAAATGAGTTCTTTAAATTGCATTTTTTTCCTCCTCTTGAAGGTTTCTCTTTAGAAATTCATCACTGTTCTGCATACTCCTTCAAGACTATCAGGACTTTTAGTCCCTTTATAAAGATAAAATTAGCTGTAAATGGAAAATGGATAATAAGTTATAACTAAGTGTTATACTTGTTTTTTTTTTGTTATCAGTTCCTACAATGTATTTATTAAGCCAGCATTAGTCTTTGTTAGCTGACCTAAATCAACAAATACTAAGCCTGCGAATTTTGATTTCTCATCTTATTTTATAGCAGTCCAAGCTTTAACAACTGTCTTTTCTTTAAATTTATCAGATATCTACTCTTTGTTATGTATATCGGTTATGATTGAACATTGTGAATATTAAGAAGTGTTTTGCTGTTGGAAATAAAAATTGAAATGTTATTTGAGTAAAAGTGAAGGTTATTTGTTGGTATCAAAACGCTTTTTATATTTTGTTTCAATATTTACTTTACTTATTTGAAAGGCAGAATTACAGAATGTGAGACTGATCATCAACCCTCTGGTTCTCTTTCCAATGGCTTCAACAGTAGGAGATGGGGTATAGCACCAAAGCCTAATGGCTAAATCCTTTCTTTGCATGTGCCAGGATCCCATATGGGTCCTGGTTCATGTGCCTCCCTGTTGTGGTCTGGAAAAGCAGTAGAGGATGGCCCAAAGCTTTGGGACCCTGCACCCACATCGGAGACTTGGAAGAAGCTCCTAGCTCCTGGCTTTGGATTGGCGCAGCTCTGGCCATTGTGGCTGCTTGAGGAGTGAATCAGCAGAGGGAAAGTTTTTGTCTTTGTATCTCTTCTCTAAGTCTGCATCCCCAATGAAAATAAATAAATCTTAAAAACAAACACACACAAAAAAACCAGGTAGGAGGTGGACGAATCTGAGGACAGAATGCCAGGAGCTTCCTTTGGGTATCCCATGTCTTTTCTGGGGCCCAAAAAACAGTTATGCCATATTCTGCTATTCCAGGTGCATTAGCATAGGGCTGGATCAGATGTGGGTCAGCTAGGACTTGAACTAGCAGCCATATGGAAAGCTAGTATTGCAGGAAACTTGTATGTCATGATGCTGACTCCTGAAACATTGTTTTTGGAGATTTTTTTTTAAGATTTATTTTTTTTTTTAATTGGAAAGTCAGACACACAGAGAGAAGGAGAGGCAGAGAGGAAGATCTTTCATCCAATGATTCACTCCCCAAGTGAGCGCAATGGCCGTTGCTGCACCAATCCGAAGCCAGGAGCCCAGATCCTCCTCCTGGTCTCCTACTTGGTGCAGGGTCCCAAGACTTTGGGACATCCTTGACTGCTTTCCCAGGCCACAAGCAGGGAGCTGGATGGAAAGTGGAGCTGCCAGGATAAGAACCAGCATACATATGGGATCCCGAGGCGATCAAGGCAAGGACTTTAGTTGCTAGGCCATTGCGCCGGGCCCATGGAGATTGTTTTTGAGAGGGTGGGATGCTTATAAAATCACTTCCTAGGACTAGTGATAAGGAATGGCAAAATTAAAGTATAAATTTGGGTTTTCTGACTTTTTATTAAAAGAAGAATAAAATATTCTGAGGCATGTCCAGAGCTGGCACAATGGCGCAATGGCTAAATCCTTGCCTTGGAAGAACTAGGATCACATATGGATTTCAGTTTGTGCCCTGGCTGCTCCTTTCTCCATGCAGCTCCCTGCCTGTGGCCTGGGAAGCAGTTGATGATGGCCCAAAGCCATGGGATCCTGCACCCGCATAGGAGAACTGGAAAAAGCTTCTGATTTTGGATCAGCTCAGTTCCAGTAGTTGTGGCTAGCTGGGGAGTGAACCAGCCAATGAAAGAACGTTCTCACTGTCTCTCCTTCTCAGTAAATCTGCCTTCCCAATAAAAATAAATAAATCTTTAAAAAAATCAGAGCCTTCAAAGACATGATCAATTTTATTGTTTGATTTTGTTCTTTCTGTAATACAGGACATGAAGACTGTGTAAGAGGTTTGGCAATTTTGAGTGAAACGGAGTTTCTTTCCTGTGCAAATGATGCTAGTATTAGAAGGTGGCAAATCACTGGCGAGTGTCTAGAAGTATATTATGGACATACAAATTATATTTATAGCATATCTGTCTTTCCAAATTGCAGAGGTAAGATATTCTTGGGCAGATGTTTTTAGAATTTTATATTGAGCATTATACTGAGATGAGGGAAGCCTGATTACATCTGTCAGTGTGCTATCTGTGACTCGAATAATCTAGTACAGTTGTTCAGTATCTTTTTCCTAATTAAAAAAACTGTATTGTCTTGTTTATTTTAAAACAAACTAGAAGGTTATTTTTTTAAGAGGCCTTGGGCATCTGTGGACAAATATTGCAATTTATAGATTAAAGTTATGAGATGTAAGATGAGATGAATTTAAATGTGATTTTGAAGTTGTACATTATGTCATATCACATAAAATAACATTTAAAACCGTAATTTTAAAACTTTGAAGTTTAAAAAGATAGTGTTGAACAAATGTACTAATTTTATTGGCTCCAATTAATTGTTCATATATTCATCAATTCTAGATTTTGTGACAACCGGAGAAGACAGATCTCTGAGAATCTGGAAACATGGGGAATGTGCTCAGACAATCCGACTTCCAGCTCAGTCCATATGGTGCTGCTGTGTGCTAGACAATGGGGACATTGTAGTTGGTGCAAGGTAGTTACATTCTAAGCAGTCTATAACTGTCTAGACCTTTCCCAGGCATTAGAGTGTACAGAGATAAGCTGTAAGACATTTCAAGTGACCTGGGGAGGTGGATGATAGGTACATTGTTTCAGCCAATAAAACAGAGGGTATCCCAGGATTTTTTTCTTATGGTTGCATTACAAGTTGTGCAGTTGAAACACTGACTATAAAATTAGTTAGGAAGAGCCCAATGTGGTAGCCTAGTGCCTAAAGTCCTCGCCTTGCATGCATTGGGATAGAATATGGGACCAGTTCTAATCCTGGCAGCCCTGCTTCCCATTCAGCTCCCTGCTTGTGGCCTGGGAAAGCAGTATAGAGGATGGCCCAAAGCTTTGGGATCCTGCACTAGTGTGGGAGACCTCTAAGCAGCTCCTGTTTTCTGGCTTTGGGTCGGCGCAGTTCCAGCTGTTGCGGCTGCTTGGGGAGTGAAACACTGGACAGAAGATCTTCCTCTCTGTCTCTGTCCTCTCTGTATTTTTGAGTGAAATTGTCATCAAAGGGAGAATAAACTTGAGGGGTCAAGCCATGGAAAGTTAGAAAAGCATTTGGATTTGCTTTGGATGCTGTTATTAGTAACTCTTTGATTATGCATATACATTTATATTATACAACATGAACATTAAATGCCCATTTATGTGTATATTATTTACATACACTGCAAAACAGGGGTGCTAGAAGAAATGGATGAAGGAAAGGATTAAGGACTACCCTAGAATTGAAGGCAAAGGAAAACAAACAAATAACAACAAAAGCAACTGTAAGGATTAGTGGGTTTTACCTGTTTTGATTGGGTTGGTTTGTTGGATCAGTTCCCCCTCACCTCCTTAAGTGTAGCTCAAGTGGAAAAATAACTTCAATTGAAGATGTTCAGTTGGCTTGTTTGTGTAAAGTCAAATAAGAAACAGTATTATAAAACTGGAATTAATACAGTTGAAAATAGCTAACTTTGCTACCCAAACTTTAGAATTTAGAAATTAGACAAGTAAAGTAATTTTTTTTCTCTGAGACTACTGGCTGGGGACTGCCATCTATCTGAAATGCGAGGTTGGGTTTCCAATTTTGTTTTCCTATGGTTGAAATTGCATTGTTCATTACTGGCATAGCAAAGAGTGTGTTTCCCTGTTGAACATTTGCTATGTAATAAACTGTATGCTTATGTTGAGCCTCTTCTAAAACGAATCAGGCTACTACACCATAATATCAATGTAATACTGAGTTTAAATGTATATATTTAAATTTCATATCTTCAGGATTATATCTTTAGATTTATATAATGATAAATTTAACTTGGTGTTAGAAAATATTTTTACTTGGAGTTGAAAATTAAGCATAGTATTTCTGTATCCTTTGCCAGTTAATTCTTTAAATAGGTGAAATATTAAAGGGCATTGTGTGCTGAAGTGAGCATCCTGCTGGCAGTAATAAATCCCTAATAGCATTTCTTACACTCATGAATAGAGATTATTTTTGCCTTGGATCATTTGGGTGCGACAATGTTAAAGCAATATCACACTGACTTTTAACAATCACTTTGTTTTTCCTTATAGTGATGGTATTATTAGAGTGTTTACAGAATCCGAAGATCGGGCAGCAAGTGCCGAGGAAATCAGAGCTTTTGAAAAAGAGCTCTCTCAAGCAACAATTGATTCCAAAACTGGAGATTTAGGGGACATCAATGCGGAGCAGCTTCCTGGAAGGGATCATCTGAATGAACCTGGTAAATATTTCAATTTATTAGGGGTTAAAAAAAAAGTCTCGTTGGAATATTGAGCAATTAAACAAACAAAATGCTTTCCTACGGATTTCAGTGTTATTCTCATTGCCAGATTCTAATTTTTGAGAATTTTCCTGACATAAATAGCTGTTAAGACTAGCTATGTTCTTGGACCTGGCGCAGTGGCCTAGCAGCTAAAGTCCTTGCCTTGCACGCCCCGGGATCCCAGATGGGTGCTGGTTCTAATCCCAGCAGCTCCACTTCCCATCCAGCTCCCTGCTTGTGGCCTGGGAAAGCAGTCAAGGATGGCCCAAAGTCTTGGGACCCTGCACCAAGTGGGAGACCTGAAAGAAGCTCCTGGCTTCAGATCGGTGCAGCACCGGCCGTTGTGGTCACTTGGGGAGTGAATCATTGGACGGAAGATCTTCCTGTCTCTCTCTATATCTGACTTTGCAATAAAAATAAATCTTTCAAAAAAAAAAAAAGACTATTTTCTTCTCACAGTTTTTAGACTTTGAGTTCATGAACTTCTCATAATTTATTTGAAAGGCAGAGAGAGAAAAGGAGCAAGTTCCCATGTGCCAATTTTCACCTCAGATGTCCATGTTGTCCAAGGCTGGGTCAGGCCAACTCAGTAACTGCATCTGAGCATTTCATATGCTTGGCTGGGACCCGAGCACCTTGGCCATCACTTGCTGTCTCCCAGAGTATACATTAATAGGAAGCTAGGGGTAGAGAGAGTACTGGAACCTAGGTACTCTGATGTGGAACAATCTTGTCCCAATTGGTATCTTTTTTTTTTTTAAGACTTACTTATTTTTAATTAATTTATTTTTATTTTAACTTATTTTAATTAATTAATTAATTTAAAAGTTAGATATACAGAGAGGAGAAGAGATAAATTTTCTGTCCGTTGATTCACTCCCCAAGTGAAACTGTACTATGGCAACGATGTGGAGGGATCCAACATGGGGAGAGGGTTTGGGGAGGAGTTGGGGGAATCCCAGAGCCTATGAAACTATGTCATAAAAAAACAAAGCAAAACAAAACAAATCACCCAAGATCTGTCATCCTCCAGTACATCCACTGTTGTAAAATAAATGCAATCCAGTGTCCTCTGCTAAATTTCATGAATATTCAGTTATTTTAAAAAATCTTAAAATTTATTTTAAAAACATCGGGTAAAATTTGGGTGAGGTTCCAGCCCCTGCCTGTAGGCTAATATTCCGCCCAGTTTGGGGCAGCCCGGTGGTGGGCAACCCCAGTCTGTGGGCTCAGAGTCCAGCTGGTTTGGGGCAGCCCTGGTTTGTGGGCTTTGGTCTCGCCCAGTGATGAGCAGTCCTCCTTTGTGCATTTGGGTTTCGCCCGGTGGTGGGCAGCCCCAGTTTGTGCTCTGAGATTTTCTCCCCTTGGTTTGGTCTGTGTGTTAGAGGGTATTTGTTTTTTTTGCAGAGTTCCTAGCACAGGTACTGTTTGCTTGTATAAGTATATTGTTTTCATTGTGGCCATGAGGCATAGGAATTTCAGAGACTTCCAATCCAAAGAACAGAGTTAAGCCGCCTATTTTGAATTTGAATGCGAAGAAGGTGGGAACCCTTGGGAGCTTGGCTCTGTGTGCTGTTCTGGTGGCAATTCATGGGATACTGATTTTGTTAATGTGGCCCACTATCACCAGCAACTGGTTGCTTTTGATTCATCCAGATCTCCAATATCTGATCCTAAATTTCCTGTTACCTGGTTATCCATTTTTAAAATATCTTTATAAAGTGAGAAAAAAGTCAAGGATAACAGAACTGATTGCTAAACTTGTTCCTGGTACTTGCAAATTCCATCTTGGAAGGTCATTGTTGTGATAAATGTTTAGCAAGCTGACTTTATCTGCATATCCTTGGTAACACCAGGAATGTAGATGTCAGGATATTTGGCTCTTGTAAAGCTTGAGGTTTCATTTCCAACATTTTCAAAAATTGTAAAATTTAATTCGTAAATAATTTGGTATAAAATTTATCTCTAACAATATTATTTCAAGGTGTAAGTTAAATTAATGTGGTATTCATTATCTCCAAAGTATTTTCATATCCTAAAATAATTCCTGTGCTATTGACCGTTCATCAAATTGATTTATATTGGAAAAGCAGATCAGATTTGCAAAGAAAAGGAGACACAGAAATATCTTCTGTATAGCAAAATAGAAAATATATCATGGTGTCAAAGGAAAACTATTTTATCATTTGAGTTGCAGCACAAAATAAGCCTTTTTCAATGAAATGCAGTTTTTGTTTGAAAGACTGGTATTATTCATGCTTAGGTATATAATAGATGTTTTTGAGAATGATAAAAGTGAATATGTCATTTTAAGGAAATAACTGATAGTATTTGCTGCCAAAGATAAAATTCAAGCTTTCAAGTGAAAATTGAAATTCTAGAAAATTTGTGTGTGTTATCAGAAGCGTGATAGCTTCCCTCTGGTTGATGATTATAGTGATAATATTAACACATGCAATTGTTCATATTGAATAATATGAAAATAGAGACATTGCCTGAGTCTGTGAAATGGTATTTTCAAAATGATCAGTATATGATGGAGCAGACTCATACATGGGTAAAAGATAGTGTATTTTAGCATGAAAAAATTGACTGGTAGGGGCCATCATCATGGTATTTTAGGTTAATCCTCTGCCTGTGACACCAGCATCCCATATGGGTGCTGGTTCTAGTCCTGGCTGCTGTACTTCAGATCCAGCTCCCTGCTAATGAGCTAGAAAAGCAATGAAGGATGAGTCAAATCCTTGGGACCCTGCACCCACGTGAGAGGCCCGGAAGAGGCTCCTGGCTTCAGATAGGCTCAGCTCTGGCTTTTGTGGATAAACATTTTGAAGAAATCCATTGGTATAGATGCTGATTCTACATTTTATCCAGATACTCACATTTTCTGAAAGACATAATTAGATCTTTCTTTTTGAACTACATATCTCTGCATTGGATTTACTTTATTTAATTTAACCAAACCAAAATATTGCTGCAGATTGACACAAGGTATGAGAAGACATTGGGAGATGATGGACTAGGCCAGAACTGACATATGCCTGCTCGGTTCCACTGGTCATTGCTCAGGCATGTGAAGGGGCCAGGTCAAGCCATCACCAGGTACACAGCTGCGGCTCCTCTCCGTGGAATAGCAGTGCAGGAACCCCAAATGAAAGCTAGCCGGCTTCCACTTCTGTAAACCTAGATGGGAAGGTGATACTTGAGAAAAGTCCATGCTACAGAATTTGTCAGCATCTGCGTGAGAAGTGTCCTAGGAGAATAAATTGGCGGTGGCTTTCCTGAGTGAAGTTGCATAATGGGGGTGGAGAAGTAAGAGAAGATAAGGTAAAAGAGGATGGGAGGACAGTTTATTTGTCCCAGTATACCACTGCAAGAAGAGATTCGTAGCAGTCAGAGGGTTGTGGGCAGAACCTATGTACATTTTTGAAAGAATTCTTATGGTTGACTAGGCAAGGTCTCAACCCCTACTGAGCCATGTGTGAGCCATGTCTGGGTATGGATGAGCCATGGCTGGGCTGAAAAATCCAACAGCAAGGACCAGTTTGGGTTGAAGGCCAGTCAGGAAAAGCTACTGTTCCTGCTAAGACAGGAGGTGAACTGAGTAGGGCTGGCTCATGGACCCCCTGGTATGCGCAAAGTCTGGCATTGGGAGAGGTTCTGATGGAGGAGTCTGGGCAACTCCTTGTGGGGCAGGACAAAGACCCTGCAGGTAAGCGCAAGAAACATGATAGGAAACAGCCCAGAACAGGCCATGGAAAGTTACGCAGGGGCATACATCTGGCATGGGTCCGGGCAGAAAAGGCTGAATCTTCACATCATCCACTGGCACATCCGAGCACCAGAACAATGTGGTTCAAGCCGGGTTTGGTCTCAACAAAAACTATTACACAGGGCCTGGCGGCATGGCCTAGAAGCTAAAGTCCTCGCCTTGAACCTGCCGTGATCCCATATGGGTGCGGGTTATAATCCCGGCAGCTCCAATTCCTATCCAGCTCCCTGCTTGTGGCCTGGGAAAGCAGTCAAGGACGGCCCAAAACCCTGGGACCCTGCAGCCGTGTGGGATGCCCGGAGGAAGTTCCTGGCTCCTGGCTTCGGATCAGCATAGCATCGGCCGTTGCGCTCACTTGGGGAGTGAATCATCGGAGGGAAGATCTTCCTCTCTGTCTCTCCTCCTCTCTGTATGTCTGACTTTCCAATACATAAAATAAATCTTAAAAAAAAAAAAAAACTAGTGCACAATAAGGAATGCCAAGGCGAGGTTGCCTGTGCCAGAAGTGACCACAGCACCCAACCAGCATGCCTGAGAACCAGGAAGGGAGGGGGCAGCGCTGGCAGGGGAATTAGGGGTGGTTCCTTTGCTGGACAGCTACTTCCGCTGGAGAGTGCGAGCTGGGATGGGGGCACCAGACTGAGCAGGGCTACAAGTCTGTATACCTCATGTGGACTAGATCAGGGAAAAGCCAGGGGTTGGGCTGATTATTCCTACTGGTGCCAACCAAAAGTAGAGTGGGTGAGGGTTGTTTGGGCTTAGCCGCAGCATCAGCTGGCAGAAGCTCACACTGGGGGCTAGTTCTGTGAAGTCAAACCACAGCACTACCTGGAGAATGCATAATCTGGGAGTGGGAGAGGCATGGGAGGGAAATAGGTTACCACTTCCATGGTAGGGCACGAAAACCAGGACAGGGGCTGGGGTGGAATGGGGTGTGGGACAGACTGGACTACTGCTACACATACTGGCAAACCAGGGTAGGGGGTGGGCCTGGTGGGGATTAGTGTGGGTCGCTCCAACTAGGTTGCAACTCCCACTTTTTTATGGGAGGACCAAGAATGTGCTGGGCAGAACCAGGCTGGACTGCAGCACCCATTGGTTCCAGTGGAAGTCGGGGCTAAAAACAGAATCAACCCAGGGCCATGGACTGAACTGGGCCCTGTACCTGCTAGTACGTACAAGAATCTGGTCTGGGAACACCTCAGACAATGTTTCTTTGGAGATTTCCCCAATCGAAATGCTGGACTCAGAACTCTAACCAAGAAAAAAGAAAGAATAGTTCAATCAACCATCTCAGCTATATGTTGGCAGCAAAATACAGGGCAAACGGAGACTCTATGATGAACTATGTCAATCAGTGGATTCTTCAGCAACCTCATAGTGTTTGGAGTGGCAAGACTGGTGAACTATCAAAACCATTTGAGCAAGAACCTCATGCGGGGACCTGGGGAGGGTGGGAAATTGGGTGGGCCTTCATCCTTAATACCCCCCTTTAAACATGTAGGAAACAATATGAAAATAGTAGTCTTACACACTTTCCTATAGCCCTTGAACCTTTTACCCCAATTAACTATGCAAAGATTGTCAAAAATATAATTAAAAAAAAAAAAGAATTCCTATGGTTGCTAGTTGTATATATGCTGTTGAGTGTCAAGAGCAGATGTCAGAGCCCATTGAGGCAATTCAACTGAGAAATAATGGTGACTTGGAGGAGATACCAAGATGACGAGTTTTCTGGATAAACTTTAACGAGTATAGAATATAGGGTAAGTTACTGAAAGATTGGCTGGAGGGTTGAAAGAGGTAACAGACTGTTCTGTTTTTTGGTCTGCACCACTGGAAGAATGGAGAGCCATTTTAAATTTTGTTTGATCATATAGTGAAATTGTGTTTTTAAATGTTTAGCAAATTGCTTGTTGGCCTTTTGACTAAGATCAAATATGAATCTTTAGCTAATTTTTTTTTTAAGCATAACACATACACTCATATGTAAATGGTGCTTAGTTTGCGTTCTGAGTAATGTAGAGCAAATGGATACTTAACCTTGTGCTGAATTTGCCATTGTCCTTAATTGAAGTGCCTGGATCGGCATCTGCCTTGGACCAGCTTCCTGCCAGTGTTGGGCCAGGAAGTGACTGGGACACAGTGATGGCTCAGTTAACTGGATCCCTGTACCCCACAGGGGAAACCTGAAGTGAGTTCCTGGCATTTGGGAAGCGAAGCAACAAATAATCTCTCTCTTTTTTTCTAAGTTAAGAGATGTTTGTCAATTTTATTCTGTCATCCTATTTTGATTCTTAATATTTTCATTGTAAGGTACTCGAGAAGGACAGACTCGTATTATCAGAGATGGGGACAGAGTCGAAGCCTATCAGTGGAGTGTCAGTGATAGACGCTGGATAAAAATTGGTGATGTCGTTGGCTCTTCTGGTGCTAATCAGCAAACATCTGGAAAGGTTTTATATGAAGGGAAAGTATGTTGACTTCTATTTTATAATTATTAAATCTTTATTCTAAAGGTTTTTATTCCTGTGCTGATTTAATTTTAGAGGGTGGGACTGAAATTTAGAAATAAATTACTAAACAAAAATTCTTTCCTCTCTGTGTTGAAATAATTGATTAATAAAATGCCTCTGCCTGTTTAGAAAGCTGCATTTGATAAATAAAATGACCATTGTCTTTTGGTGATTCCCATATATAAGCAATTCCCAACCATCTGGGTTAGAAATTCTGTGCCGCTCTTCATCTAATACTTCAGAGCTGGCTATGTTTAATTTGATGCGACATGGTGGACCCTGCAGAGCAGTGCTTAAATGCCAGCTGTTCTGTGACCAGGGCATGCTAATAGCTGATACTCTGACTTTGGGATCAGCCAATTGGCAGCTCTACTTTGGTTCTGGAATGAATATGTGCTCATAATTATCCTCCAGTTCCATCCCACCCCCTACTGGAATAGTAACCTTGCAGCACAAGTGAGTGGTCACTATTGGTCTTTCTCTACTTGAGAGGAGCATTTTATTTTAGCATTGTACATTAAGGAGAGTTTACTATAACTATCAAAGGAAAGAGCATGTAATATCTGCTATGTATGTATATGTGAATTAATATGTATGTAAATACTTGTGAAAACATTAATTATTAATATTTCATCTCCTTTTTATATTCCTGTTAACAGGAATTTGATTATGTTTTCTCAATTGATGTCAACGAAGGTGGACCGTCATATAAATTGCCATATAATGTTAGTGATGATCCCTGGTTGACTGCATACAACTTCTTGCAGAAGAATGATTTGAATCCTATGTTTTTGGATCAGGTGGCTAAATTTATTATTGATAACACGAAAGGTCAAACATTGGGATTTGGGAATACCAGTATTTCAGATCCATTTACGGGTAAGTTAAGTTTCTTTTTTTTTAGATGTTTGAATAAAAAAAAAAAATCAAGATCTGGGGGCCCAGCACGATAGTGTAGTGGTTAAGATCCTTGCCTTGCACACACCAGGGCACTAATTCTATTCCCGGCAGCCGTGCTTCCCATCCAGCTCCCTGCTTCTGGCCTGGGAAGGCAGTTGAGGACGGCCTAAAGCCTTGGCACCCTGTACCCATGTGGGAAACCCGGAGGAAGCTCCTGGCTTCTGGCTTCAGACCAGCTCAGCACCAGCTGTTGCGCTCACTTGGGGAGTGAACCATCAGATGGAAGATCTTCCTCTGTCTCCTCCTCTCTGTATATCTGCTTTTCCAATAAAAATAAATAAATCTTTTTTTAAAAAATCAAGATCTGCAGGAAACTTCTGAATCATGTATTTTTAAGCCTCAAATTATGTAGTAGTTCTCTTTCTTAAAAATTGATTTATTTATTTGAAAGGCAGAATTAATGATCAGGGAATGGAGCGTGAGAAAGATCTTCCGTCCTCTTTCATTCCCCAAATGGCCTCAAAAAGCAGAGCTGAACTGGTCCCAAGGCAGGAGTCAGGAGATTCTTCCAGGGATGCCATATTGCAGGAAGCTTCTTTACTCGCTATACCAAAGTGCCAGCCCAGAAGTCATGTACTTTCTATTAGCAGTTGTAAATTATTCTTTCAAAAATAAAGCTATACCGGGCCTGGTGCGGTGGCGCAAGTGGTTAAGGTCCTCGCCTTGAATGCCCGGGATCCCATATGGGCGCCGGTTCTATCCCAGCAGCCCCGCTTCCCTTCCAGCTCCCTGCCTGTGGCCTGGGAAAGCAGTCGAGGACAGCCCAAAGCTTTGGGACCCTGCACCCACGTGGGAGACCTGGAAAAGGCTCCTGGCTTCGGATCGGCATAGCATGGGCCGTTGCGCTCACTTGGGGAGTGAATCATCGGACAGAAGCTCTTTCTCTCTGTATATCTGCCTTTCCAATTAAAAAATAATAATAAAAAAATATATATATAGGTATACCATAAATAAAACTAAATTCTTATTAAATCATACAAAATAAAAAGTGTTTAGTTCCTTTTTATAGCTTCTCTTTTTAAAAATAAATATTTTGTTGGAATTTACTAAATTGAAATTCTGTTGCTTATACATCATATCTGGGATGGATCTGTAGATTTCAGTTTATGTGTGATTTGTATGCTACATATTCAGTTTAAGTTACTGTTTGCAGTATTGTATATGAGTCGACTTTATCTGAAATGCTTGGGCCTAGAAGTGTTTTAGATTTGAGATTTTATTCAAATTCTGGAATATTTGTAAATACATGATTAGATGTACTGGAGAGGGAGCCAAGGTTAAACATGAAATTTAGCTATCTTTATAAACTATATGTATAACCCAAAGATGATTTTACATAATAATTTCAGCATACATGTATTTTGAATATGACCCTTTCTAGGAGGTCGAGCATGGAATTTTCCACTTGAGTTGCTTAAAAAGCTTTGTGTTTGCATGCATTTTGGATTTTCAGATTAGGGATGCTCAGTTTTTTTTGCAGTATCTAAAATTTTGTACATGATAATATCACTGTATAAACTGTGCTGGAGAAGTGTTAGTCTAAATTCTGGGCTCTTAGAAGGTGATTTATTTGGCCCAGTGCAATGGCTCAGTCAGCTAATTCCTCCATACAAGCACCAGGATCCCATATGGGTGCTAGTTTGTGTCCCAATTGCATCTCTTCCCTTCCAGCTCCCTGCTTGTGCTCAGGGAAAGCAGTGGAGGTTGCCCCTAACCCTTGGGACCCATTATCCACATGAGTGACCCAGAAGGAGCTCTTGGCTCCAGATTGGCTTAGCTGCAGGCACTGCAGCCATTTGGGGAGTGAGCCAGCCAATGGAAGGTCTTTGTCTGTCTGTCTCCTCTCTGTTAATCTGCCTCTCTAATACGTATAAATAAATCCTCAAAAGAAAAACAAAACCAAAAAACTGAAAAACTGATTTTGCCTCTTAAAAAAAGAAAAAAAAAACCCTGATTTGTAATTCTACTAATATCTACTGAGTTCTGGATTCCAGGAACTGAAGTACAAGAAGAAATAAAATGCCTCTGCTTTTCTTAAGTTATAGAGCTTACTTTCAGTAGCATTTTACAGTAGATAACTTCACCATTAATGTTTTCTTGTTACTTATTTTTTTTTAAGATTTATTTTATTTTTAATTCTAAAGGCAGAGTTACAGAGAGAGAGGGAGGGGATGGAGAGAGAGCCTGGAGGAGGGAGAAAGAATCTTTCATCTGCAGGTTCACAGCCCAAATGGTGTAATAGTTGTGCGGGTCAGGCCAGACCCAGGAACCTGAGCTTCCTCTGGCTCTGTCGCATGGCTGCATGGTCCCAAGGCCTTCGGGCCATCCTCTGCTGCTTTTCAGGCACATTAGCCGGAAGCTGAATCAGAAGTGGAGCAGCAGGGACAGGAACCAGTGTGCCCATGTGGGATGTCAGTGTTGTGGATAGCCCAGCCCCATTGTGCTTTGATTTCTCATTTTTAAATGTTTAGTATGTAATGTCACAGTACAGGGAAAAAGAGTGCACACATTACAGTGTCTTGTAAACTATGTAGAACAACAGAAATGTATTTAGTAGCTAGCTTTAACTGGAAATATAACAGCTGCTTGGCATGTTTTATTCTTCCAAGATTCTAACTTTTTAAACATCTTTACATATCTTTTTTGCAAGCAACTTGATTATTCCCTGGAGGTATTAACAAAATAAGTATGCATGCATACCACACATTTGTAAATGTGTAAAGGGCACGCTCTCCTTTGTAGTACTCTCCACTATGTAATTCTCTTCTCCAGTAGGTTATAAGCTTCAGTATATATGAGCAATTTTGTTTCCTGCTGGAGCCCCAGCACTTAATGCACTGTGTGACATATGGATTAATGAATCCAGGGCTTGTTGCAAAGATTAACACTTAATGCCTGTGGTTTTGATAGCAGTAACAACAGCAGGAATTCTCACGAATTTGTATAGGAACATGACAGGAATGGATTGTGTGTGTATATTTTTTAGCTCAGATTACCCGAACTTCTTGTTTTATATCTAAACTCATGTATTTTAATATGCAGTTGCTGGGACTAAGATATAAAAAGCATTAAAGTTGGGAAAGAGAAAACTTGGAGATCATTGAAATTTTGCTTTCTTCCCAGGTATACAGCATCTGACCATAGTTTCTATCATATGATAGTCTTTCTCTTCTGTGCTTCTCCATGTTAGGTTCTTCTGATATAAGCTTGTGCTGTTAATGAAATTCATTATTTATAAATAGTTTTAACTTTGCTTTTTTTTTTGCATTCATAGGTGGTGGTCGGTATGTTCCGGGTACTTCATCATCTTCTAACACATTGCCTACAACAGATCCTTTTACAGGTGGGTTGCAGTTTTGGTTACCATATCATCCTTCACTAATATATAGCATTTTGCATTATATGGCTTTTGGAGATGTAATACAATAACTAATAATTTCCTTATCTGTATTTTGTATTTTGGTGAATCTCCTTTCTTTAACTTCTGAATTTTGCTCTTTCTTGGAATACTTTTGTAGATTTCTTTATGATTGTTAGATTGCATATTATTGATTGGAAGTCATCACGTTTTCCTCCTGTTGTCCTGCCAGGAGAGAGCAGAGTAGTTAAGAATGTAGCTTTTTGAGTCACACAGATGTTGATGCACAATCTGGCTCTGCCACCTTACTTGCTGTGCAAAATTGGCAAGTTACTTAACCTGTCTGAGCCTATTTTTTTTATCTGTGAAATTAGATGATAAGGGAATCCATCAACCAAGACACAGTATGAGTGCTGTCCCTGGCGAGATGCTACCAGCCCTGAGCAGAGAAGCAGCCATGGGAGCCTCTAATACTGGATGGAGCAGTGCATTCAAGAAGTCTGCCCAGGCAGATTTTGACTTAGAATGGAAGGAGACATTCCACTCAGCTATCCAGGATTAGTCTTCCTAATCTAAGTTATAAATGGCCTTCTTGAAGTCCTTGAAGTGTCGGTGTATCTCTTCAAAGTGAATTTACTTCCCAAGGTATGCATGCTTCAGCGTCAACACTACTAGAAAAAAAAATGGCCAGAGTTGGACTTTAATGCAGCTGAAGAAGTCTGTTTTCAGAATGGCTTTGATCTCATTTTGTGATGCTGTTTTTTTGCATCTTCAGCCAAAGTTCCTGAACCACACTTGCCAACACACTTGCCTGTATGGAATTCACTAGAAGAGTTAGTACCATGAGCTATAGAATAACCTGTAGTCCTCCCAGCTCCAGGTCAATCTGATAACCTATGTCATTGATATGAGGACATGAGTCCTTTTTTTTTTTTAAGATTTATTTATTTTTATTAGGCAAATTTACAGAGAGAAGGAAAGGCAGAATGATCTTGCATCCACTGGTTCACTCTCCAGATGGCCACAATGGCTGGAGCTGAGGTGATCTGAAGCCAGGAACTTCTTCCAGGTTTCTCACATCGTGTGCAGGGTACTAAGGACTTGGGCCTTCCTCCACTGCCTTCCCAGGGCAGACACTAAGTGGTGCCCATATGGGATGCTGCCCTTGAAGGCAGGGGATTAGCCAGTTGCCACAGTGCTAGCCTTGTGTCATAAAGTATGCTTTTGGGGAGATTTTGTCCCCCTATGGATGAATTGGTGGCCTACATGCAAATGGTTACACCTTTATATTGAAGTTGAATGCTGTAATTGTTACACTGTCTCCTAAGAAAGTCTTTGATGGTATCACACTATTTCAAATGTCAGTAAGGGCCTCAAGAATAGATAAGATGAGGATTTTCTCTTAATCAGCAATTTGGAAACAATGGTGCTCTGAAACTCAGAGCAGCGGTGTTCTTGATTCTCCCTGGAGCAGAAAGGAGAAAGCTTCACCCCGCACCAACAAAGTCGAGAGTACTCCTGGGGGCTGACCTACCCAGAGCATGTCTTACAGTTCCAGTGTCAGACTCAGAAATGGTGAAGTAGGTATGCAGGATAGTGTGCTAAATCTACAGCAGGATTAAGATACCATTAGAATAGCAAGCTAGGCTTAATGGAAAGATAGATACTAGAGCATACTATCATGAGATGTGAAAAGTAAATAGTAAAGTACATGTAGGAACTATTTAGCAAAATGTCTAGAATAATACACTTAAGCTATCCATATGTGTTAGCTAAAATGTTTTAGATATTGTTCACCTAACTTTACCAATAGCACTGAGGCAAAGAGGTTTCCAAATTTGGCCTACAACTTATGATCAATAGTAATTCCTTTTCTTCATGGAAACTTCTTGTGTCTGTTAGAATGATCTGGGAAGTCTGTCTAAATTGCTTATCCAAGATTTTACCTTCAGATGTTCTGAGTTACCAGGTGAGCAAACAGGTTGAAAATGCAGATACTGTGATCTATCACTCTGGGATTCTGGAAATGGTCTTGAAGCGTACTTGGCACATAGGTTTGTTTTTTGTGGTTTTATTGCTGTTTTTGCTTGTTTGATTGCGTCTTTTTAAGATTTATTTATTGGAAAAGCAGAATTAGAGAAGTCTTCCATTCGCTGAATCACTTCTCAAATGGCTACCAGTGACAAGGACTAGGTCTAAGCCAGGACGCTCTCACTGGTCACTAGTGTGGGTACAGGGTCCCAACACTTGGATCATTCTTTGCTGGTTTCCCAGACACATTAGCTGGGAGCTGGATCAGAAGTGGAGCAGCTATTTCTCAAACTGGCACCCATATAGAATGCTAGCACTGCAGGTGGCAGCTTAACTTGCTCTGCTGGGGTTGGCTCCTAGGTATGTTTTAAAGCCTCCCTATGTAAATACACACACACACACACATATATACATTATATATATATATATATATATATGTATATATATATATATATATATATGTATGTATACACACACGCACAAGAACTCTCAATATATTTTTAGATGCAGCCAGTTGACAGTACCATTAGGTTATGTGTGAACTCTAGCACTCTGAATATTGAATGTGACTCTCATTCAAGAACAAGGACTCATACTGTTAAAGAGATTTGAATGCCTAAAGTGAGCTTTTTAACCTTCCTCTTCTAAAATAATTATGAATTATGATGGTATCTAGTTATTACTTAAATGAATATGTAGATGGTTAGAATGTTGACTAGCAATAGTTAGAACCTGACAGATTCACTTACTCTGTGATTTTCATTTTTTTGGTCGTTTTTCATTTTTTATGATGCAGTTCAGTAGGGTGAGGGATTTCCTTACACTCTTACCCCTACTGTCTTCCCCCATTGATTTCCCCTACATTGTTATAATAGTTTTGTCCTTCAACACAGTCACAAATCCATTATTCTGCTATTTAAATGTATCCTGATATTATGGACATAGACAATGGTAGAAAGCCCAGCATCCTATTGCCAAGATAAATTTAACACTTTCTTTGGGAGTCCTTCTTTAGGGATGCATACTGCAATATGTCTTAACCTCTTGATATGCTACCCTTCATTATATAATTCATTTATAAGAATATGTATATATTATAGACATATATTTGTATTCACTCATTTATTTGTTTGTTTTGTATTTTGCATGCAAGTTACCTTATATCGGAACATATGATATTTGTCCTTTTTGGGATTGACTTATTTCACTGAGCATAATGGTCTCTATTTGGGACCATTTGGTTGCAAGTGGCAGAATTTCATTATTTTAAATGGTTGAATATTATTCCATAGAGTAGATGTGCCATAGTTTCTTTATCTACTCCTCTTTCAATAGGCATCTCGATTGTTTCCAAGTCTACTCTTATAGATTGTACTGCTGTAAATATAAGATTACAGGTCATTTTCCCATATGCAGGTTTTATTTTCTTTGTATATATTCCCAGAAGTAGGCTAGCTGGATCATTTGGTGGGATCAATTTTTGGTTTTCTTAGCACTCTCCATGCTGACTTCCATAGTGGTTGTACTAACCTACACTCCCACCAGCAGTGAAACAGGGTACTTTCTCCCTATATACACACCAGCAAGCGTTGTTAGTAGAGTTCTGAATGTAGGCCAGTCTCATTAGAGTTAGGTAGTTTTTGTTTGTATTTCCCTGACAGCTAGGAGCCTGAGCATTTTTCATGTGTCTATTAGTCATTTGAATTTGTTCTTTTGAAAACTGTCTGCCATTTCCTTTGCCCATTTCTTCACAGGGTTGTTTGTTTTGCACTTGAGTTTCCAAAGCTGTAAATCCTGCATATTAGTCCCCTATCTGTTGTGTAATGTGCAAAGATTTCCTCCTTTCTGTTGGTTGCTTTTTCATCTTGTTGATCATTTCTGTTGCTGTATAAAGGTTATTAGTTTGATGTCGTCCCATTTGTTTAGTTTTGGTTTTGACTGCCTGTGCTTTTGGTGATCAATGCTTTTATCTTGTAGAGTGCTTCCTATGTCTTTCTGTAATAGTCAGATGGTTTCTGGGTAGATCTTAATTTTTATAAAAAAAGATTTGCTTTTATTGGGAAGGCAGATTTACAAAAGAAGGAATGACAGAGAGAGAACGATCTTCCATTTGCTGTTTCACTCCCCAAATGGCCACAACAGCTGGAGTTGAGCAAACTGGAAGTCAGGAGCTTCTGGTTGTCCCATGCAGGTGCATTGTCCCCTGGCTTTGGTCCATGCTGTGCTGCTTTCCCGCGCCTGAAGCAAGGAATTGCAATGGGAAGTGGAGCAGCTGGGACACAAACTCTGGCCTATGTGGGATATTAATGTTTGTAGGTAGAAGATTAGCCTGTTGAGCCATCCCCCTAGCCCCAAATTTAGTTTTTAGTAAACTTATTTACATCTTGTATTTCTTTTCTAAGTGTTTTCCTTTTCCTTTTGTGTTGCATTGGTTATATCAACTTTTAGACTGTTTCCCACAGAAGTTATCTAGGGGAAAAAAAAAGTTATCTAGAGCTTTGTGTATCTCTGAATTCTGCCAATTCTTTATCTTCACATTTTTTTAAAATGTGATTTTCAGTAAGACAGCAATTATTATAGTCTTAGATTGGACCGGGCAATTGTCACAACATCCCTAACACTCACCCAAGTCTTCCCTCTTGATACTGTGTATTAGCTGCTGCTCTCCTTTAGTTCAGCAGAACAGCATTCTTCATTCTGTAAACCTTTATGTCTATTTATGTTTTTTAATGCACTAAAGTTCTGTAATTATAATGCATAAGAGACCAAATTTTTTAACTTGATTTATTTATTTATTTCATTGGAAACTCGGATTTACAGAGAGGAGAGACAGAGAAAGATTGTCCAACCACTGATTCATTCCCTAGGTGGCTACAATGGCAGTAGCTAAGCCCATGTGAAGCCAGAAGCTTCTTCAGGTCTCCTATGCAGGTGCAGGGTTCCAAGGTTTTGGGCCATCTTCAAATGCTTTCCAGGCCACAAGCAGGGAGCTAAATGGGAAGCGGGGCTGCTGGGATACAAACCGGCGCCCATATGGGATCCCGATGTGTGCGAGATGAGGACTTTAGCCACTAGGTTACTGTGCTGGGCCTAACAATGACTTAAAATCAATTTATTGAAGACATACCACATTCCAGGCAGTAAGCATTTTATGTATTATATTTATAGCATACAATATGTATTTAATGACTTCCTGAAGTGTGACTAATAAATATTCTATGTACAGGAGGACAAGTTTGAACAGTGTAACTTGCCATTGCCTTTGCTTACTATGCCTATTACTGCATTGTAGGTGCCGGTCGTTATGTGCCAGGTTCTGCAAGTATGGGAACCTCCATGGCTGGAGTTGATCCATTTACTGGTATGTTTGATTTCTTTTTATTTTTGTTTTAGATTTCATTTCATTGTCAATTTACTCATTTTTTTTTAAGATTTGTTATTTTAAAATTTATTTAACTTGAAAGAGTTACAAAGAAACAGAGATCTTCCATCCTCTGGTTTACTCCTTAAATGGCTGCGATAGCCAGAGCAGAGTCAATCTGAACCCGGGAGCCAGGAGCTTCTTTAGGATCTTCCATGTGGGTACAGAGGCCCAAGGACTTGGGCTATCCCCTGCTGTTTTCTCAAGCTATAAGCAGGGATGCCAGCTGCAGTCAGGGGATTAGCTTGATACGCCACCACGCCAGCCCCTAAAGAGTCATCTTTTTACTGAGCTTTGAGAGAACAGAAAGGTGAACCAGTAGGTGGAGGAGCTCTTGCCCTTCTCTCTAATTCTTCAATTGTTAAAACATTTCACTGGAACATTTATTTAATGAAAGATTAAGAAAAGTTTTGTTGGTTCCTTACCTGAGAAATTTTTTTTGTATAATTTATTTTTATCGGAAAGTCAGATATACAGAGAAGAGGAGAGACAAAGAGGGAGATCTTCCATCCAATGATTCAATTCCCAAACAGACACAAGAGCTAGAGCTGAGCTAATCGGAAGCCAGGAGCCAGAAGTTTCATATGGGTTTCCCATGCGGGTGCAGGGTCCAATGGCTTTGGGCCATCCTTGACTGCTTTCCCAGGCCACAAGCAGGAAGCTGGATGGGAAGCAGTGCTGCCGGGACACAAAGTGGCACTCATATGGGATCCCAATGTGTGTAAGGCGAGGACTTTAGCCTCTAGGCTGCTGCAACAGATTCCCTGAAAACATTTGTGAACATCCGTCTCTATCAAATGCTCTCCTTGCATTCTATACTTTCCTCCACCAAACTGCACCATACGTTACTGTTTGAGTGATACTTAATTAGCATTTGTATTCTTCAAACTACTTGAATATAACAGCCAGGAGTGCATGTAATGCTCACCTTTGATCATATCTCTAAATACAGTTTTAGAAATAATTTTTATAGTTATATTCAGCTTTCTATCTGCACTCCTTTATGTTACATAAATCTTCGTGTTTTTTCAAAAAATCTTTACATTGAAACAAAAATGAAGTATAATTTAAATTATTTAATGTAGGATATAAATTATATGCAAATAATACTTGAAGTTATATTCATTGAATATTGTTGAATTTTCATCTCTTGCCAGGTTTTTTTGTTTTGTTCAATACAAATACTATGTTTCAGTTACTGTAGTGGAGATGTAAGGAAAATCAAAGAATAGGAACCCTACCCTGTGTGAATTTGCAGCTTGGGGCATTTATAATGATGTCGAAAAAGGGGAATAATGGCAATTCAGATTGTCTATCATTTGTAATAAACAAAAAATACAGGAGAAGGGAGAAGTCAGTTGATCTCTTAAGGATGAGATGGAATGTCTCATGATTGTTTTGTGTTCTTTTATCTTTTCAAAATTTATAATTTAGATCAAATCTTAGAATAGTGGAAAATGTGAGATGGAAGGACTTTTTGTATGTGTGAGCTTCCTTTCCACAAACCAGAAGTGCTTACATAATTAAGTACAAACAGTATATTTGAAAATCTGTGGATGAATTTTCTTTTTTGAAGTTGATTGTTACTCTGTGTACTGAGTAGTTAAATAGCTCAGTAATTCTGAGAACAAGTTATACATGGTAAATTCTCATTTGAGGTCACTCTGTAATTTTCATCATCATTTTCTGTTCTATAACTAGGGAACAGTGCTTACCGATCAGCTGCATCTAAAGTAGTGAATATTTATTTCCCTAAAAAAGAAGCTGTTACTTTTGATCAAGCAAACCCTACACAAATATTAGGTAAGTATTTTTTTCTATTTGAGATGTTTTCAAGGCTGTTCTTCCTTCTAGTGTATCAGTAATCAGAAGCTTACAAAAATAGAGGTTTCTATTGTGATACTACGCATATATGTCCATAAATAATGTGTTAATGGACCGATTCTGCTGTGTAAGAAATCCTAATGTAAATATAATAGAAATGTTCCATGATGCCTTTAATAAGAAAAAAATCTTAAAGGATGTCGCGCCCACGTGTCTTATCTATCGTCCAGCAATAAAAGGCAGACGCAAGTGAAGCCTTCTGCGGTAAACTTTATTGCGCGCACCAAGATGAGGAAGAGGAAAGGGCCCTGACCCGGCAGGCTGTCTGCTCTTATGTGCTGACTGGCCCCGCCTCCGCCGATGATAGGTCGGCGTCATGATCACGCTGGGTCCTGGGCGACCGGATTCGTCAGTCCCCAGTGTTCATGCACCGGCCACGCCGCAGCTCACTGCGCATGCGCTAGGCGCCTGCGCAGTACCGCAAAAGCTACGTGACTCTCCACCAGGCACCAAGGTGTGGCTTCTCCAGCCGGCGCCATTTTGGGTACGGCATGTGGCCAGTGCATACAGATGCGGCTGGCAACAAAAGGAAAAAAAAATGTCGAGTCTCATCCTTCAGAATTCCTGATGTTTTCTTGAAGAGGGGGAAAAGGGGAATGAGTAAAATATGAAAGAAATGAGTGGCCCTAGGGTAGGTGTTTGGCTTGCTGGTCAGGATGCCTGTGTAGAATGCCTGGATTTTTAAATGTCTGTTATATGTTTATTCATCTATTTGAATGGCAGAGCCACAAGGAGATTTTTCATCCTCTGTTTCATTTCCCAACTGTCTGCAATAGCCAGACCAAAGTCAGGAATCTAGAATTCTGTGGATTTCCCACATAGGTATCTGGAACCCAGGCACCTGAGCCATCATCTGTTGGCCCATATGAGACATTAACAAAGTTCAGTCACAAGTGGATCAGACAGGACTCAGACCCATGCTCAAGCTTGATTGCTTTGGAAAAACAGCGTTAAATGATTCAAAGTTGTATTAGTGATGACGAGAAAAATTGACATTGAAGATACATCTGAGAAGTTTGAAGTAAGCTGCAAACATTGGAGGAACACCAATATTTCCATTACATAAATTTTTAAAGTAATGTGCCCAATATGTGCATGGAAATTAAGTCAGATATTAGTAGGCATTTAACTCTTTGTTTCACAGACAACAATAGAAATTGATATGAATTGTCAAGAAGTTGCTCCAAATTTTACATTGAGAAGAGCTGAGTGTACTTGCATGTATTTAAAAATATGTTGTTTGAGAACTGTTTAGCATGAATACAAAAATGATACTTTAAAATTTTTTTCATAATTGAAAGCTCTAGAAGAGCTTAGAAAATCATTGGTTGCAGGAGGCCCATCATTTAAAATGTTTGCAGATAGTAGCAGAGTTCTAGCGTTGATCCCTTTCTCTTGCTCCAGACTGCAGCTCCCTGCTAATGTAGACACTTCCTGCTAATGTAGAGCAGTGGTGATGACTCAGGTGACTGGGTTCCTGCCACCAGCGCAGGGAACCAAACTGTGCTCCTCGCTCCTGTATTTGGAGCAATTGAGACCCTCACAGGTTCTTTCGCTCTCTTCGCCTCTCAGATTTAAAGATTTAAAGGTTTAAAGAAATTGGTAGGCATGGTAAAAAGGATCATTTTAATGTTTCTTCAACCATATTCTCAGATTAAAAATCCACACTTTTTTATATTCTTTAATAATTTCATACAGTAGCATACTGTTACTGAAATGTTTGTATTTTATCTGACTTATTAGAGTTAGGGAATTTTTAAAGTTTGATTTTGGATTCTAGGTAAACTGAAGGAACTGAATGGAACAGCATCTGAAGACAAGAAGTTAACTGAGGATGACTTAGTACTTCTTGAAAAGATACTGTCACTAATATGTAACAGTTCTTCAGAAAAACCCACAGCCCAGCAACTTCAGATTTTGTGGAAAGCGGTTAACTGGCCTGAAGGTAAATAAATTCTTCAAAATGTAGTAAGAAAGGATGAAATGTGCTTTTCATTTCTACCAATATTACTGGTGTTTCTGAGATAAGTAAAAGTTAACCTGGGAATTTGACTTACATGTTGAAAAATTTCCCAAAAAAGATTTGCTGTATTGCTGTGATAACCTTGTTTGGGTCACATAATGAAAAAGAAGCTGAAACGTCTGAGACAGGTTTTTCAGATTTTAGAATTTTGACATAGGCTTTACCAGCATGAGAGTCAATGTCATTTAATTCCAAAAGTGACCTCTATACCACTACTTTTTATGACATTAATTAGTTGAAGAAAAAGTTATTTTTCTACCCTGCAGAATGCCCATATTATAGAGTAGACTGGTTGCTTAATACAGTCCTCTACGTATTTCTGCTGTGGCATTAGATTCTGGTTTCATAGTTGTTCTGCAAATAAAAATCTTCTACAAATGATGCTACAGACCACCTTTATAGTCAAGCACACAATGTTGATGTCCCCATCTTTAGTGATTGCTTGGTGCATTGATTCAGATGGTACCTGTCCGGGTCCTTTTAAGTAAAGAACATACCATCCACCCATGCAACATTATTTGGTAACTGGAATTTTTCTTCTTTTTTTTTTAAAAGATTTATTTATTTTTGTTGGAAAGGTGGATATAGAGGGAGGAGGAGGAGAGACAGAGAAGATCTTCCGTCCAATGGTTCACTCCCCAAATGGCCGCAATGGCTGGAGCTGAGCCAGTTTGAAGCCAGGAGCCAGGAACTTCTTCCGGGTTTCCCACGTAGGTGCAGGATCCCAAGTCTCTGGGCTGTCCTCAACTGCTTTCCCAGGCCACAGGCAAGGAGCTGTATGGGAAGCGGGGCTGCTGGGATACAAACTGGCACCCAAATGGGATCCTGGCATGTTCAAGGCGAGGACCTTAACCACTACAGTATTGTGCCGAGCCGTGGAATTCTTAAAGAATTTTCCTTGTTCAGCTATTCGATCATACAGAATTTTTTTTAAAGATTTATTTACTCTTTTGGAAAGGCACATATATAGGCAGGAGTAAAAACAGATCTTCTGTCTGCTGGTTCACTCCCTAAATGTTTGCTACAGTGGGAACTGAGCTGATCTAAAGCCAGGAGCCTCTTCTGGGTCTCCCATGCCAGTGTAGGGTCCCAAGGCTTTGGCCCATCATCTACATTGCTTTCCCAGGCCATAAGCAGGGAGCTGGATGGGAAGTGGAACAGCTGGGACATGAACTGGCACCCATATGGGATCCTGGAGCATACAAGGTGAGAATTTAGCTGCTGGGCTCTGAATTTTAAAACAAGTTCCTTACCCCATGTATTCAATTCATTTTTTAGTACATACTCTATTAATCAGGTTGTTTGATAACATGGGGGTATCATCTTATTTTTAACGCATATGACACTATAGCACTAATTCCACTTTATGTAAATAAAAGCAATAAATGCAAGTTTCAAAACTATATAGTTTTTTAAAGCAACCATTTTTCACATTTTATAAAGTAGTAGCATGTTAAGATAGCCATTCATTATAGTAGGAAAATAATAGCTTTAAAAATAATAAAATAGTTATTGGGAATGTTTTGAATTTTTATAAACCTTAATGAATTTTTCTTTTTAATAGATATTGTGTTTCCTGCCCTTGACATTCTTCGGCTGTCGATTAAACATCCCAGTGTAAATGAGAATTTCTGCAATGAAAAAGAAGGGTCTCAGTTCAGCAGTCATCTTGTCAACCTTCTGAACCCTAAAGGAAAGTCTGCAAACCAACTGCTCGCTCTCAGAACTTTGTGCAATTGTTTTGCTGGCCAGGCAGGACAAAAGCTCATGATGACCCAGAGGGAATCCCTGATGTCCCATGCAATAGAACTGAAATCAGGGACCAATAAGAACATTCACATTGCTCTGGCTACCTTGACCCTGAACTATTCTGTTTGTCTTCATAAAGACCATAATATTGAAGGGAAAGCTCACTGCCTGTCAGTAATTAGCACAATCCTCGAAGTTGTACAAGACCTAGAAGCCACTTTTAGACTTCTTGTGGCTCTTGGGACACTTATCAGTGATGATTCAAATGCTGTACAGTTAGCCAAGTCTTTAGGCGTTGATTCTCAAATAAAAAAGTATTCCTCAGTGTCAGAACCAGCTAAAGTAAGTGAATGCTGTAGACTTATCCTGAATTTGCTGTAAGTGGGAAGGGGGGGAGTTTAAATTGATAATTGTGTTTTTCTCACATTTTACATGACTGCTTATAAAAAAAAATACTGTGGAAGAAGCAAAATTTCAAATCTTATAAAGTGTTGGGAGGGAAAAACCAAGGAAGAAATAAAATTTTTGCACTGATGAACTATGAGATTTTCCTCTGTATGTGAGTTTTGAAGATTACTAAAGCAACATAGGGAAGAACAGTTAACTAATGCCACAATTACAACAGAATTTCTCACTTTGGCCCAGTTAGAAGAACATAAAGGATTTATTTTTATAACTTATTATTTATAATAACACTAAACTTTTCAGTGCTGGCAGTTATCTAATTTCAGCACTTATTTTCCTTTTTTAAAAAAATTTTTATTTATTTATTTTAATATTTTACATAGCTAATTAGGGTAAAAAGGTTCAAGGGCTACAGGAAAGTGGGTAAGCCTATTATTTTTTCCATATTGTTTCCTTCATGTTTAAAGGGGGGTATTAAGGATGAAGGCCCACCCAATTTCCCACCCTCCCCAGGTCCCGGATGTAGGGTATGCTCTGAGGTTCTTGATCAAGTGGATTTGATATTTTAACAGTTATGAATTGCTGCCAATCTTGCCACTCCAAGCACTATGAGGTCCTTGAAGAATCCACTGATTGACATAGTCCATCATGGAGTCTCTGTTTGCCCCGTATTTCGCTGCTTGATTCTTTCAATAGCACTAAAATATTTTCATTCCAGTGTTAGTATATCAGCTGCCCAAGCAAGCACATCAATAGCACTAAAACATTTTAAGGTCTTCTTTTAGAGTATATAGTTTTAAAAAGTGATAGTTACCCATCACAGGCCATAAACATGGAGCTGGATCAGAAGTAGAGCAGCCAGGACACGAACCGGTGCCCATAGAGGATGCTGGCACTTGACGGCCAAAGAAGAGCCTGTTGAGCCACAGCACCGGTCCCATGAAAAAGTTTAAAATAGACTCTTAAGTCAATAATAAATAGTATTTTTTTGCTTGATGGTCTTTTTTTTAAATTTACTTTTTATTATTATTATTTTATGATACTGTTCCATAGGCCCTGTGATTTCCATTGCCCTCTACCTCTCACTGAGTTCCTGGATATTATTACTATAGTATAGTTCTTCATACACAGTCATACGTCCATCATTGTGAGCATGGACAATGGCAGAGAATCCAGCATTCTATTGTCAAGATATAGTTAACAGTTTCAGTGGGAGTCCATCTTTGTCTGGAAATAGATATGCATACTACATTGTATCCTCGCATCTGGATGTGATAGTCTCCATTACAGTTTCTATACATCCCCTTAAATGAGAAGCCACAAAGCAAAATCAACAGGAAGAAAAAGCAAATTAACAATGCCATTACTTTAAATAACATGCTACTGAGTGGCTAATGTGTCGCTGAAGAAATGAAAAGAATCAAGAACCTTCTTGAAGAAAATGATGCTACTGTATGATCAATGAGTCATTGAATTTAATCAGAAGAAAGTGTTTTGAAGAGATGAAACTAACAAAAAAAAATCCATGAGATACAGTTTCTGCTGATCTTAATTGGTGAGATATGTCACCTGTAGGCAACAAATAGATGGGTTTTATTTTTTAATCCAGTCTACTAATCTAGGAGGTTTGATTGATGAGCTTAAACCACTTCCATTCAGGGTTAATATGAATGGGTGGTAATTTGGTCCTGTCATTTTAGTAATGGGGTGTTCATTGATTTAGTCTTCTTTTGTTATTTTACCGGGATGTTCTTCACATTTGCTTTTGGTTTTGGTGGGCACTATTCCTTTTCCCTGTCAAGAGAACATCTTTAAGTATCCTTTGTTGGCCAAGTTTGAAAGAGGCATTTTTTTTTTTTAAGATTTATTTGTTTTTTATTGGAAAGGCAGATATACAGAGATGAGGAGAGACAGAGAGGAAGATCTTCTGTCCAATGGAGCAGAGACAGTCTCTGCTCAGTCTCTCAGTCATGTGAAAAACCTGGGGAAAGTTTGTCACTCCTGGCTTTGGATCAGCTCTGCTCCACCTGAAGTAGCCATTTGGGACATGAACCAAAGGATGGAAGATGTTTTCTCTCTGTCTCTCCTCTCTCTGAATCTGCCTTTCCAATAAAAATAAATAAACTTTAAAATTTTGAGTCAACTGTTTTAAATATTTGCTATTTATCATAGAGATCAAGAGATTTGAAGGTAACCATCTTAATGAATACAAAGAAGGCACTGCCTAATTATACATTTAATTATTAACATTTAATAAACTAAACATTTTTACCTTTGCGATGACCTAGTTTCTCAGTGTAATTGTGACTTCTATGTTAAACCCGAGAATTCTTTTCACAACGAGGACTTTCCCTAAAATGAGCTATATTTGAAGTATTTATGATAAAAAGGGGACAGGGAGAGAACACATGATTCGGGACCATTTACCTTGTTTTAGCCTGACATAGTCCCAGTTATTACAGGTGTTTGGAGAGTCAACTTGAAGATGGGAACTCTCAAAAGTTTTCTGACTTAATCATCTAAAAGCATTTCTGCAGTAGGGACTATGTAAAATGTTTATTGTGTTTTAGATTTACTGGCTATTCTTTTCAACACTAAAAACAAAACAAAAAACTGAAAGCTAAGGAGGGAAGGGGAAAGGAAGAAAGAAATGTTCTTCCCTAGTAAGGGGTAAAAAAAGGTCCTGATAGTGTTGAATGTCCCATGGGAACACTTGGAATAGCAAAATGAAATGAATGAAATATTAATATGGGAATGATGTATACCTTCATCAATATTGCTACTTCTTGGTGTGTGTCTGGACAAGTGTTCTGTTTGATAATCGGGTACCTGTGCTTGACTTTCTTGAATTGGGATCTTGGGGAGATTATGTCAGCTAAGTGCAAAGCTAAGATTTGAGCCCCCTGGTCTGGTTCCATTTTTTGGTAATATGTCCACACTAGCATGAAGCTGTAAGTACGGTTTATCTGCAATACTTTGAAAAACTGACTACATTTAAATAATGGCAGGACTTATAATCTTGGTTAATAATAAGAGTTTACTCTTCAAAATGAAAAGGGTGGCAAATTGTAGTCCTAACCTTGTTGTAAATCCTTTTATAACAAGTTTCATTATACCATTTCATGTTTATTGAAGGAAAGATAAACAATTAGCAAAAGGGGATAACTTCACACTTGAAAGGTTTAACATTATTTTTAAGGATGTTTTTCTTCCCACTTTTCTATGATTTTGTTTTATGTCATTTTCTGGATGTAACCATCATCAACATTCACTGAGTAAAAACACATGTGTTCCCCTAAATAAGCATTAGCTTTAGGGACTGGCATTGTGGCAAAACATTTAAGTCTTAATCTGAGATGCCCATATTTGGGATCCTCCACCTACAGTCAGTCTCCCTGCTAATGCTCCTGGGAACACAGTTGGGAATTCTAGAGAGTTCCGGCTCATCTCTGACTATTCTAGACATTTGGGAAGTAGATGGGAGATTTGTTTGTCTTTTCCTCTCAATCACTTTGCCTTTCAAATGAATATTTTTTTAAAGATTTGTTTATTGGAAAGTCAGACAGGAGGAGAGACAGAGAGGAAGATCTTCCATCCGATGATTCACTCCCCAAGTGAGCGCAATGACCGATGCTATGCAGTCAAATGAATAGTTTTAAAAGTTATCTGTAGGGCCCGGCGCGGTGGCGCAAGTGGTTAAAGGTCCTCGCCTTGAACGCCCGGGATCCCATATGGGCGCCGGTTCTAATCCCGGCAGCCCCGCTTCCCTTCCAGCTCCCTGCCTGTGGCCTGGGAAAGCAGTCAAGGACAGCCCAAAGCTTTGGGACCCTGCACCCGCGTGGGAGACCTGGAAGAGGCTCCTGGCTTCGGATCGGCATAGTACCCGCCCGTTGTGCTCACTTGGGGAGTGAATCATCGGACGGAAGATCTTCCTCTCTGTCTCTCCTCTCTGTATATCCGCCTTTCCAATGAAAAAATAATAAAAAATAAATCTTTAAAAGTTATCTGTAATCCCACCATCTAGCGAGAACCAGTCTTAAATTCTTGTTGATATGTAAGCAACCATTTATTTTTAAGAAAGGATGGTATCATCAATACCATTTTAATAACCTGCCTTTAAACTTAACATATATAATACATATATTTCCACCTTATTTTAAATAAAATATTTTATTATGTGGGTACATTTTTCTTATTATCTGACACACTTTCCAATTTTGTTACTAAGTAGTGCTGGGACAAAACTTCCATGAATCTTACTATTTCCCTAGGAACATTAGGGCTCTTCATGGTAATGTTATAGCATGAAAAAAAAGCTATGCATGTATTTCAAAATACTTTACACCAAAAAAAAAAAAATCTGAATCGCCTTTTCCATGAAAATTGTGAATTACCTTTTGAAAAATGGAATTGATGGATATTTGACTTCTTGCACAATTTTTAAACTGATGCATACAGCCAGTTCACCTCTGTTCAATTATTGGAATTGGTGTATTTAAAAAGATTTATTTTTATTTGAAATGGAGATTTTAGAAGGGGAGAGATTTTCAATCCTTTTGTTCACTTCCCAAATGGCTGCAACTGCCAGAGCTGGGTTGATCTGAAGCTGGAAACCAGAGCCTCTTCCCATGAGACTACAGTGTCCCACGGACTTGGGCCATCCTCCACTGCTATCCCAGGCCATAAGCAGAGAGCTGGATCAGAATTGGAGCAATCTGGATACGAACCGGTGCCCAGAGAGGCCAACACTCTCAGAGGATTGTTTAGGAAGATAATTCTGGGTTTTAAATGTAGGAAGGGAGTCCTTAGTAGTAGAAGTTATATATTAAGATTTCTTTATGAGACAATCATAAAATGTTTAGGGAACCATTTGTGATGCATTTTGTTTCCAAGAAGCCATAAGAGATAAATTACCTGAATCCGGCACAGTAGCCTAACAGCTAAAATCCTTGCCTTGCATGCACCAGGATCCCACATGGGCGCCGGTTCTAATCCCGGCGGCCCTACTTCCATTCAGCTCCCTGATTGTGGCCTGGGAAAGCAGTCAAGGACGGCCCAATGCTTTGGGACCCTGCATCCGTGTGGGAGACCTGGAAGAGATCCTGGCTCCTGGCTTCGGAGTGGCTAAGCTCCGGCCATTGTGGCTGCTTGTGGAGTGAATCAATGGATGGAAGATCTTCCTCTCTCTCTCTCCTCCTCTCTGTATCTCTTTCCAATAAAAATAAATAAATCTTTTAAAAGAGAAAGTATCCAGTATTGATAAGAAGATACTACTCAGTGTAGGTGGACGTTTGGTGCCGTGGCTAAGGGATTACTTGAAGGCATTGTGGTGAGGTTGGTAAAGCTGTTGCCTGCAATGCAAGCATCCTATTTGGGTTCCAGATTGTGTCCTGTGCCCTGGGAAAGTTAGCATATGAGTGAATCAGTAGATTAAAGATATCTCTCTTCACTTTGTCTTTCTTAAAGATTTATTTATTTTTATTACAAAGCCAGATATACAGAGAGGAGGAAAGACCGAGAGGAAGATCTTCCATCCGATGATTCACTCCCCAAATGACTGCAAAGGCTGGTGCTATGCTGATCTGAAGCCGGGAACCAGGAACCTGTCTCTCACATGGGTGCAGGGTCCCAAAGCTTTGGGCCATCCTCGACTGCTTTCTCAGGGCACAAGCAGGGAGCTGGATGGGAAGTGGAGCTGCCAGGATTAGAACCGGCACCCATATGGGATCCCAGCCCATATGGGATCCAAGGCAAGGACTTTAGCCACTAGGCCACGCTGCTGGGCCATCAAGTAAGTAAGTCTTAAAATGAAACACATTGTTATTACTTTAAGGTTCCTGTAATACCACAGAAATTTATCATGAAATAACAGCTGCTTCTGTTGGACTGCAGGAAACACATCTACCCCAAATCCAGCCCTAGTAGTGGTCTCAAGATTGCTCAAGATTGCTCGTAAAGGACGAGCATTGTGGCACAACAGGTTAAGCTGCTGCTTTTGATGTAGGCATTTCATGTCAAAGTACCAGTTTGAGATGCAACTGTGACTCTTCCCATCAGCTCTCTGCTAGTGTGCCTGGAAAAGTAGCTGGAAATGACTCAAGTAGTTGGGAACCTGTCATCCACATGGGTGACCTGGCTGAAGTTCCAGGATTGTGACTTTAGCCTGAACCAGCCCCAGCCATGTTAGCCCTTTGGAAAGTGAACCAGCAGATGGAAAATGTCTTGTCTCCCTCAGCCCCTACCTTTTGTAACTTCCTTTCAATCTGTTAGAATTTCTCACAGCTCCAACCCCCCGTCCTCCCCTTTTTTTCCCCTGTTAATAAAATAGCAATAATTTCAAGGCACTTTTGAAGACTTCTGATTTATTTATGTATTTTAACAGCAGGAAGATTAGTCTGGCACATCCTAGACTCATTCCACACCCACAGTGCAGTTATGTCCAGCCCAGATCACCACCCCCCCATTTCAGGTCTCTTGCTCACTAGAGTGAACCAACGCAGCCTGGCCATCCCCTTAGCTCCCCAGCCAGCCCTCTTCCAGGTACAGATCTTGCATGTGTTTTAGTGGTTGCTCTGAGCACAGCATTACCCATTCTCTCTGCCTTAGCCTTTGCCAGTAGATTCTGCAGCCTGGCCTGTCTGGTCTGCCCCCAATCCCAACTTTCACTGGTGGGTGCTGCATTCTAGCCCTGCCCGGTCTACCCCCATCCCTGGCTTATATGCAAACCAGTAGGTATGATAGCCTAGCATAGTCTAGCATGGCCTGCACCCCATCCTGATTCCTGTTCATGCTAAGGTGCTGAAGTTTGGCCTAGCCCTGCCCAGTTCACACCCCCAGAGCCAACCCACAGTGCTGCCAACAAGTGAAGCAGCCCTGCCTGGCCTAACCAACACCCAGGTGACTCACATACTCATCAGTGGGAGCTATGGCCCAGCAGGAGAGTTCCCCAAGTTCCCTTACCAGGCCCACTCTCAGACCCAGATCTTACCTGTGCCAGTGGGTGTTAAGCCCTTACCCAGCATAGCCTGCCACCCAGTCTGGTACTTTGGTCAGCCCCACTTCCAATTCTTGGGTGCGCCTGCAGGTGCTACAGTCTGGTCCAGCACAGCCTGTTCCCAATGCCAGCACCCATAAGTGTTGGTGATATTCATGGTCATGCCTAGCTAAGCTTGTCACCATTCACAGCCCTTGAGCAAACAAGCTGGTATGTCAGTCCCACAGGGGTAAGCCCACAAATCCCACACAGAATATGCTCCCAGACCCAGTTCTCTTACATACTGGTTAGTGTCATACCATAGCCCGACATGGTCCACCCTCTGCCCCAATACTCACTGGTGGGTATTGTGGTCCTCCAAGCCATGACTATTGTGCATACCATTAGATGGTGATTGATACCCACAAGCCCAGCTCAGTTTTCCCACATGGGTGAGTGTACTGGTTTGGTCCTGAAAGTTCCTCTCTTTTCCCTCCAACAAACCACTGGGTCTCGGCCCCCTCATTTACCTATAAGTGCAGTAGCCTGGCTTGTGCAAGTGCCCCAGAAGTTATTCCTCACCTGTCACATTCTCTCTCAGCAGTCCTCACTCCTACACATCCCCAGAACCCTTCCCTGAGCAAGTCACAGCCCCCCATGCACATGAATGCACAGATCCCCAAGCCCAGTTCTCTGGCAGTGTGTTGTGCCATCTGGAGGCCCACCTGCTTGCCCAGGGCCCATGCATACTTGAACATGGGTCCCAACACCCTATCTGCCAGAATGCCAGAGCCTGCCTCTGATATATCTTAAAGAAAATAGGCAACTGTGTTGGCATTCTGGTATAGTTAACACAAATTTGGAATTCACCAGGCTGAGGATACCTGCCAGCTATTTGTTTTTCTCCCAGCAGCGTAACACTTGCCTAGCTATAAAACAACCTAGGCAGTTACCTACAGCTGAGGGAGAAAGATCTTTCATCCACCGGTTCACTCCCCAAATGACTGGAAGTTATAGCTGGAGCTAGGGCAATTTGAAGCCAGGAGATTCCTATGGATCTCCCACATAGGTGGAAGGTCCCAAGGATTTGGGCCATATTCCACTGCTTTCTCAGGCCACAAGCAGGCAGCTGGATGGGGAGTGGAGCAGCAGGGACATGAACTGGTGCCCATATGGGATCCTACCACTTACAGAGGGAAGGATTAGCCAATTGAGTCATTATGCATGCCCTGGACTGAATCTTAGATACAGTGAGATAAGGTAATGTTGCTTGATAGTCTTGAAGGGTATCTTTCTAGGGGAGATATGTGGTTGAAAAGGAAAATGCTGTTTGTATCTTTGAGAATTTTTCATGTTATGGTAGACTAATTTGCAAGTGACAGAAACCAACTTAATTGGCACAAAAAGAATATGGACTGATAGAAAATCATGCCTCAGGGTTTTCTGCCTTGCTTTAAATGCAAGTCTTTCGTTCTCATTTTCTTAGAATATGTCATAGGAGCATGTCAACTTAGAAAACGTCAACTATATGCTATATGAGGTGAATTTCTGCAAAATTTGTCACTTAAGATGAAAGTGTAAGTTTCTCATCTAATATCACTATAAAATCCTAGAGAATTGCTGATTAATTCAACAATGCATGCATGGCTATTCCTGGCTGAGCACAGTGATCAGTGCTCCATGGGTTGGTGAAAAGCTGTTATGAAAATAGCAAATAAATACCAATTTCTGTCTATCCTCCCGTGTGCTTGTTTGAGGATAGAAAAGCAGTCTACCTTTGTTTGCAGAAATTCAACTGCTTAGGAGTGTTTAGTGCTGGGCTCCTTAAGCACTGTTAGTTTGGACCATATGAAAGTGAATATTCAATCTTTTTTTAACTTACCAGATAGAGGCACTGTCACACAGTTCAATCTAAATACACAATGACATTTGCTCTGGCTCTAAATCAGTCCTGTAAGGCAAGCCCAAGTCTTTTCTATATTCTCTGCCTGGCAGAACCTCACATAGAAAGCAGTTTGTAACTTGATTGGAACATTCATTCCCATGGTTTAGTAAATTATATAATCTTTTACAAACTTGGTTTTACAAATAAAATTATCTAATCATTCACTCAAAATAGTCTAATTAAGGATTCAGCATATGCCAATTTTTTAGAGGACAGTGTATTGGGAACACAGAAATAAACCAGGTGTTTTGTCTCATGGAGCTTTCTTTCAAGCAGAAGGAGCCAAATAAATATATGTATTGACTTACTAGGCTTCTGCCTGCAATCTCAGCGTCCCATTTGTGTGTGGGTTCAAGTTCTGGAGACCCTATTTCAATCCAGCTCCCTGCTTACAGCCTGGGAAAGCAGTGGAGGATTCCTTGGGTCCCTGCATCCATGTGGCCGACCCAGAAGGAAAAGGCTGCTGGCTTCAGACTGACCCAGCTCCAGACATTGCAGCCAATCGGGGAGGGAACCAGCAGATGAAGATTCTCTCACTCTGTCTCTCCTCTCTGTAAATCTGCCTTTCAAATAAAAAATTAGTAAGGCTTAAAAAAAAAAAAAGCGTGTGGTGGTTTTAAGAGCACTGAGGAAAAATAAAACGGTGATGATTATGCATATGCAGAGTGCCACAGCCCGTGAAAGCAGAAACACACCTTATATGCATTTTTGTGTTGTCTGCTTCCACCATCTAGAAATAAGCCTCTGAAACCCTGACATTTACCTGTTTTGTTCCCTTCTCTATCACAGCATGGTAAAACAATGCCTTTGACCCAGATCAAGTGTATGCTGGGTGGGCACAAAGACTGGGATCATCTGGCAAATTCATATTCTTCAGCAATCTAGGGAGCAATGTTCTGTATTCCTGGGCCAGCCAAAGAAAGATGGAAACTGTGGATAAGTTGTTGAGAACAAAATGGAAACTCAGAAGTTTCTCAAAACTAGTGGTGTAAGTTTGCAGCAGGAATTCAGAAACAACTAGCTTTACTGAAGTTAACACACACTATTTTGGGCTTCTATGTGTTATGTCAGGCTGCCACGACAAAATATTATAATCCAGAATGCTATAAAAACAAACAAACAAACCAAGATACTTATGGTCTAGGGTTAGAGAGGCTCAAAAGTCAAGATGCAGGAGCCCACAGGTTTGGTTTCCGGCCAGGCTTTTCTTCCTGACTGTGGATGTCTGCCTTGCAGCAACATCATCAAGTCACATTTCCTTTGCATAAACTGAGAGTTCAGAGGGCTATCTCTGGTGGTTCTTCATCTTTCTACAAGGACAGTAGTTGAATGAGGGTCCCTCTTTTGGACCTCTCCTAACACTAATTACAACTTGAATGAACAGTCCTATCTAAAAAACAAAACAAAACAAAACAAAACAAAACAAAAACAAAAACAAAGATGCGGTAACATTAGAATTCCACCACTTGGATTTGCGGGAATAAAAGTCGTTTCACAACAGGGTTGTAAATGTTATGCACCATTAATTTCGTCTATGATTCCACCGCTGAGCACAACCTTCCCATTCCTTTCATGTGTGACACTTAATGAGAACAACATGGGACTCCCAGGAACAGCAAACTCAGCGTCAGAATCTAGAAAGCAAAGTGAAGGGTGGTGCTCGGGAGCTGAGACTGTTTTCCCAGGGCTGAAGTTCTCCTGGTTATGAATTCCCGCCTGCTTTATTTGGGGAACCTGGCTTCTGTTCTGGTGATCGCCCAACCATAACCATCCGGCCCTCATAAAGCGATCATTCATGGTGAGACTGGCCCAAGCTGGTTGCTTGTTCCTTGGATTCTTTCCAAGAAGTACTACATAATCTTCACAAGTAACTCCGTTCAGTTCTCTCTCACTGCAACGCTCACACATTGCTGCTTTTCTCCTACATTTCTTGCCTCAAACTTTTCCAAAACGTCCTTTACCTCATCAATTTCAGTCATTCTCAAACTAATTTTCTTGTTTAAAAAACCAAGAACTGGGCCAAAAGGCAGCTTTTGAGGGAGAAACAGATAGTAGAAAGATCAAAACACTAATCTGCCAATCTTTTAATTTCATCGCATGGCATCAACATAAAAAATCAATGAGCATTTACACAGTAACACATCTATTCCATTCGATAAAAGGCTAAACTTCACAATGAACAAATGCACATTCCAAATAGTGGAATAGTATTCAACACCGTGTACCAAGAATGGGAAACTCTAGTATTAAAATGTCAGGATAAATTTTAAACAAGTATTTCAGTGTATGAGTGATATTTTAAATTTACTGTCCTTTTTCACAGGAGTCTGTAACAAGAACAACAACAACAACAAAAAAGTCAAGATGCTGCGGATTCTCCTATCTTTTTTGGGTGGAAAACATCCTAAGGAGAATGACTGTTAATGACTGCATTATTTTGAAAAGCGAAAGACTGGTTTAACAGCCTCATGCTACTACTTAATTATTAGTTAAGTAAATTAAGGGCATAATAAAGTACCGGAGCTAAGTGCCTAGAATCAACAAGGAGTCAGGCTAGAAATAAGCCCAAGGGTGAAGAACAAGGAAGTGCAAGACCCCTACTCGTAACACAATTCTGTAACTACAAGAAAAGAGAAAGAAAGCTTTGCTAGGTGTTGAAGGTAATGAAAGTACCGTTCCCTACTTTTTCTACTGTTCCGTGTGGCTAAATGTTATAAAATTGGGAAACAAATGAAAATGGAGAGGTAGAAATCGCACTTTTACTTTATGGAGTATTGCTGTAAAAGCAAGAAACACTGAAGACTACGATCAGCAAGGTATAGAGCCTCTGTAACGGTGCGCTTTCCACCCTCGCTGAATACACGCGTGAGAAAACCCACCGGCACCAGCGTCGCCCTCCCAACCCCAACACGCCCCGCGGCCCGCCCCGACCCCGCCTCCAGAAATGCCTCACCACGCTCTGCGCCGAGGCCGGAAGTGACGCACAGCCGGCGACGCCGCCGCCAGGTGCCTGCCTCCGGAGGAGGGAGCTTTCGGTCGCTCGGGAGACGGAGGGCTTTCCCTGGATGGTTGCAGCGGAGCGATCATGACGGGGAAGAAGTCTTCCCGGGAGAAGCGGCGCAGGCGTAGCGGCCAGGAGGTGGCCGCGACCGTGGCGGCCCCTGAGCCCGTCCCCGCCGTGGGCGGCAGCGGCAGCGGCAGCACGAGCGGCTGCGGGAGCACGAGCGGCTGCGGGAGCGTCAGCTGCTGCGGGAACGCCAGCCTCACGGGCAGTGTGACCGGCGGGGGCAGCGGGGGCAGCAGCTGGGGGAGCCGCAAGCGGAGGAGCACGGACTCGTCGTCCGGCGTCTCGGGCTCCCTGCAGCAGGTGCGTGCGCTCCCCCTGGCCGCTTCCTGGATCCCCTGCTGCCCAGGAGGCAGGTGCAGGAGTGATGGGGCACCGGCCCGAGTGCCCACCCCCAAATCCCCCCCCCAGGGTTTGGACGAAAAGTTTCTGAATCTACTGGGTCCTTAAAAAGAAAAAAAAAAAATTGCCCCTTACCATTCCTGGGGTTGTCCTCGGTCCCCACACAGTGTCAGCTGGAAGCGAGCTCTCGGTATCCTTGTGAGCCGTTCGCTTTACTTCTCTCTTCGTGTTCACTTCTGATAAAGTGCACATGACACATGAGCAGACGAGGCCCTGGAGGTTGAGGAGCTTTCCCGCACAGTCCCGGAGGTGACTAGTGCCTGGATTGGAATCTAGTATCTTGACTACCGAAAGCACGTTCGCTATTTGCCATCAGCCTCCTCAGCCACCACCGTTGTAAAGAAACAAGTTTACAAATCATAAAATGAATAAATGCCTGAAATTCATTCAACCCAGAAATAAAGGGCTACGTGCTTTCCCTTTAGTGGCTTTTGGCCCAGTCTTTTCATCACCCAGTGTCACACACATGTTTTGGAAAGTTTCCACATGTAAGCTTTACGGGGCGCCTCCATTGTGCTGGGTAATACAGCTGAGCTGTTGGCATACGTGTCTTTCTATATATTTTCCATCATGTTATGGTGCATTTCGGTATGTTAATACAACACAAAAGGCAAACCCTTGTAGATACAATCTTATGCAGAAGATGAGCTGGAATGTGAAATAGTCTCAGGAGTGAAATGACTTCATCAGTTTTTGCAATTTCAGGAAGCAGGGGCTACATAGAAGACTTCACTGGTTGTAGTTCATAAAGTGTTTGCTAACCTTTAAAATTCATGTTTTAAAGATTTGCAAAACCAGTGGATCAACCTAACTGTGCAGTTGCATTTATTTATACTTTCCTGATTAAGACTGAAGTTGAGCATTTTTGTTTTTGTTTGTCATTGATTCCATACATATATTCTGCCTGTTTTTCTCTTTGTTTCCATGTTTTGATTGGTAATTTCTAAGTGCATTTACATACAGTTTGACTCTAAGCCTTTTGTAGGGATGTATACTTCAAAGGCAATAGTTTACAATAATTACAACTGTTACAATAGTAAAGTGTTCATTGTGTTTGAAAGCTGGTGATTTTTTTTTTGAAGTTGTATTTTTTGTGAAGGGCAGATTTACAGAGAGAAGGTCTTGTGTCTACTGGTTCACTCTGCAAATGCCTACAATGGCCAGAGCTGAGCTGATCCAAAGCTGGGAGCCAAGAGCCTCTTCTGGGTCTCTCAAATGAGTGCAGGGTCCCAAACACTTGGGCCATGCTTCAGTGTTTTCCCAGGCCATAAGCAGAGAGTTGCATCACAAGTAAAGCAGGTGGGACACGAACCAGCGCTCATTTGGGTTGCTGAAGCTACAGGTTGGAGGACTGGCCTTTGAGCTATGATGCCAACCTACTGGTGATTTCTTTGTAGTCAAAACGCAGGCTAGTTTAGCCTTCTGGATTTTACTTTCTGTCTTTCTCTCTTTAAAGATTTATTTTATTTTACTTGGTCAGAGTTAGAGATAGGGAGAGACAGAGATCTTCCGTCTGCTGCTTATTACCTAAATGGTCACAGCAGCCAGAACTGGGCTAGTTTGGAGCCAGGAACTCCTGAGGGTGCACAGGCCCAAGGGTTTGGGTCATCTTTCCCTGTTTTCCCAGGCGGTAAAACAGAAGGCTGAATGGAAAGTGGAGCAGATACAACATAAACTGGAGCTCAAATAGGTTGCTGGGGAAGGATCAACCAGTATGTCACTGCGTAGGTCCCAGGATTTTGTTCTGTAGAAGGAACTTTCCTGTTTAAGATTACACAACATTTATTCTTATTGCAGTGTTTTTAACATGACATCTTTAAATTGAGAGTTTTGGATGCATAGGTGATTTATTTATTTTATTACATATAGCCACATACAACTAAAAAAATTGTTTAAATTTTCTCCAAAATGTTTCTGGTTGCAATGAGCTTTGTCTGCTCCTTTTAACACTAACTTTTTCTTGTTGTTTTGTTTTGTTTTTGCAGCATTCTTCCTATTCTCCTCCCTCCCCCCTTATTTTTTGAATGGAAACATTTCTGATATTTTACCAATGAATATATTTGTGATAGATTTTTGAGAGAGACAGATTTGATAAGGTTAGGAAAGTTTTCTTCTAGTTTACTTGGGCCTGTTGAATTTTAACAGATGGTTTTTAGCATTTTGTTGATAAAATCACACATCTTTCTCTTGATTAGATCATGTTGTTTAAAAAAAGTCTTTGAGATGTGTACAGGCACATAGAGAGAGGTCTGGCATGGTGCTTCACTCCTTTAGTGCCAGAAACATCCAGGACTGTGCCAGATAAAAGCTGAGCCCAAGAACAAAGTCCTGGTGTCCCACACAGGTGTCAGGGTATCGGAGCCATCACCTGCTTCCTCCCACAGTATGTATCAGTAGGAAGGTGGAATGAGAGTGGAATCCAGACTTGAACACGGGCACTGTGGTATGCAAAGTGGGCATTCCAACAAGAGGTTTACTTTGTTGCACCACCACACCTCTCCCAGCTTCATTGTATGTTTCCCAGGAGTTTTATTGAGATATTATTGGCTTGCCATGCCATTTGTCCATTTCAAAAAAAGATTTCATTGTTTTTTTAAAATACAGTCATTTTGAAAGTGTTTTATCACTCCAAAAATAGCAATAATCCCTGGTACCTCCATGCTGTTCCGTCCCCAGGTAACTGTTTATTTACTTTCTAATTCTGTAAACTTACATATTTCTGGATACATTATATGAATGGAAAAAGTGGGATTTTGTGTCTGCTTTTTATTTAGCATGGTATTTAAGTGGGTTTGTGTGTGTGTGTGTGTGTGTGTGTGTGTGTGTGTGTGTGTGTTTAACTGGAAAAGCAGATTTACAGAGAGAAGGACAGACACAGAAGGATCTTTGAACCATTGTTTCACTCCCCAAATGACTGTAATGGCTGGAGCTGATTTGATCTCATCTGAGGCCAGGAGCCCAATAGCTTTGTCAGGTTCTCCCAGTTGGGTGTGGAGTCCCATTGCTTTTCCAGGCCGTAAGTAGGCAGCTGGATGGGAAGTGAAGGATATGGGACACAAACTGGTGCCTGTATGAGATCCTGGTTCTTGGAGGTGGAGGATTAGCCAGTTGAGCCAGCCCCAGTATAGTATTATCAAGGTTAAGTATAGTATTATGAAAGTTTATTCTTGCTATAGCACACAGACATTTCTTAGCACAAGTTTCCTTTTCTATGGCTGAATAATATTGCATTTTGTTTTCCCATCTAACACATAATGGCCGTCTGGATTGTTCTTCTCTTTGACTTTTATGAATAATGCTGCTATGAACATTGATATACAAATTCTGTACAGACATGTTATGTTTCTTTTGGATATGCATCTGGAAGTGGGTTTGCTGGACCATACGGCAGCTTTTTGAGGAACTGCCAAACTCTTCCTTCCAAAGCTACTGCACCATTTTCTGTTTCTAGTAGCAAAGCATGAGTTTTCTACTTTCAAGTCTAATTACCGTTAATAACCTGTACAATTTTTTGGACAGTTCTATCACAATATGAAATACATCTTGATTTTTATGATCAAGGAAGAGAAGATTTCTGGGAGGGGGTGAGTTGGAGTATAATACCTGAGATTTCTGAATTTGCTCATCTTGTGAGTATAGTGTGGTGTGGAGAAACTGGGGAGGAAAGATGATGAGGGAGAGATTGGTATGTACAAAAGCCTTGCTGCCTCTTTAAGCTGAAGAACAGATTACATTTGGATTTTTCAAAAAAAGAGCATTTCCAGAGGACAGAATGAGCAGGAAGAGCTAAGCAAGCCGTGTCATCCCAAGAAGACCAGAAGAAGTCACTGAGTATAAAATTCATCTGCTAACGGAATAGAACAGAGACTTCAGTTTAGATAGAGGAAGTCCAGATAAACGGCTATTGATATAATCTAAGCTGAGGATCATGGAAGTTTGAAACAGGATTATTGCAGTCTGCTTGGAGATCTTAAGTGTGGTTTGGGAGATGGAATCCAAAGTGAATGCTAATATTTTAAATTATCAGGACTGTTGAAAATGATTAGTGTGAAAATGATTTAATTTGTATTTTTTGAGGAGTGGTAAGCATTATTTTAAAATCTTTTTGTTGTTTAACATTTTGATCCTGTTTTGAAACCTTATATGAGTTTATATAGACAATGGTGACGTGGAAGAACATCCTAATTCTTCAAAATTCTTAATATTAAATATACCTTTATTTGTGTGCACTAAAATGTTATCTCTTTTCTTTGTAGCTGCTTTCTAAATCAATTGAAGTATGGAGAGAAAGAGTAAAGGATGCTGAACAATTAAGTATTCTTTCCTGTGGTTTTAATTAATAGTATGTAAATAATTAGAAATGCTTAGGGACCAACACTGTGTCACAGCAAGCCAGTCATTGGCCCTGTGGCACAGGCATCCCATATAGGCAGTGGTTCGTGTCCTGACTGCTTCGCTTCCCATCCAGCTCCTTGCTTGTGGCCTGGGGAAGCAGTGGAGGACGGCCCGAAGCCTTGAGACTCTGCATGTATGTGGGAGACCTGGAAGATGCTTCTGGCTCTTACCTTTGGATTTGCTCAACTCTGGCCTTTGCGGCTAGTTGAGGACTGAACCAGGAGATGAAAGACCTTCTCTCTCCTCCTTATCGATCTGCCTTTCAAAAGAAAAAAAATGCTTAATGAAGAATTTAGTAGATTAACTCTGTGATACCATACTCGTATACTGTAATTCTTTATCCATATATTTTTGGTAGTATTATGTAATGATTTGTTATTTTTTTAATTTTAGGAAACCAAATATCTTTTGCCAACTTTGGAAAATGAATTGCTGTTGGCAGAGCATAGTGACCTTGAAGAAGGTGGACTAGACCTGACTGTGTCATTGAAACCCGTTAGCTTCTACATCTCTGACAAAAAAGAGATGCTACAGCAATGCTTTTGCATTATAGGAGAGAAGAAATTGAAGAAGATGCTTCCTGAAGTGTTAAAGGTATTGTGTTACTACATACATGCTCACACTGTACACATGAAATGGCTTCAGAAAGTTCATGGGAAACTTCATGTGTTTGTTTAGTTTCATTTTCCACAGGATTTTTGATGTCGTCCTGTACCTGGAAGTGCAGCTTTCTATATAGTAGCCAGTGTTTCATTTAATGCTGTATGTAATTAGATGTTTTTATATGAAAGAGACTTGAAAATATGTTGTGAAGGGACTTTGGAAACCATATATGGCTTTGTATATTTAAAATTCTGCCTAGAAAAAAAATGTTTAGGCAAGAAGTGTATTGATCATGTAGGAATAATTCTATTAAGTGCTGGCAACAGTAGTAACTACATTGGAAATACACGGAACCTTTTTGGTGCTGTAAGAAGTAATAAAATCAGTGGGCATGTAGTGATGGCACTGGAGTCTTCCAATGTGCATGGAAAATTCACATGCTCTGTGTTTCCATTTTCTTCCAAACTTTCGAAGTACCCTTATGTTTTGTTAAATTCATGAGAGTTTTTGTATACTTACCTCAAAAAATAGTATTCGAGTAGAGTATGATTCTAGTTTTACTGTGCTGAAAGCAGGCCTTTAACGGTCCAAGATTATAGGCTTGACATACGTAGAGCTAAAGCTTAAATTATTTAAAGTTTAGAGGAACAACTTAATACAAATAGGATACAACAATACTTGGGAAATTAAATTTTCTAGTTCATTCTTTCATCATGAACATGACTTTATATATTCGTATCAAATCTCAGAAAATGTTCATGTGAACATCTTCAGATTTCATCCCATGAAAAGATTTAGTGCATCTACTTGAATGCTTAGTTTTATTGTTAAGATCTTTGAACCTTTTTTTGCAATTATTTTCTGACTTACGTTGGAGATATATTACGTAAAGGTATTGTTTGAAAATCTCATTTCCTCTAGAACTGTTCAATAGAAGAAATTAAAAAACTGTGCCAGGAACAGTTAGAGCTGCTGTCTGAAAAAAAAATCCTGAAGATTCTTGAAGGTAAGGTAGCTTATTAATATAGTTAGCATGCTTCTTGAAATATTACTTTTCCCTACTTGCATGTCAGCTTGCTTTCATTATTTGGAGAGTATCTTCATTTCTATTTGTACCAAGAAATATAATTTGTGTATCAGAGTAGCACATTCAGAATCCATTTGATAAATGGTTTTTCAAATCAAATGTATAAGTGAGAACATGAGCTTGTACCCTGTAATATGTCTATAAAATTAGAAAATTTTGAGAAGGCAAAAATTTTTTTTTTCAGAAGTAGTTTTTAGATTTCCCTCATTACATTCTTGACAGTGGTTATCACCTGCCGTGCACTGTTTCTGCGGCAGGGGCAGGGGCAGTGCCGGAAGGCTCCTCGGCAGCTTAGTGATGTCTCTGTGCACCTGAAGTGGGACTACTCTGTGTGCTCTTTGTGATAGACACTTGGATTTTGAGACTTTTTTTTTCTTCCTTTCGGAACTTACTAAGGATTTTAGCATTTGCATCCTAGAAGAAGAACCAAAATGGAGACTTAATTTTCAGAGAGAACTTTTAAAAGTGTAAAATGATTTATTGGGATCTTGTAATTCTTGAAATAGGTGTATACTGTGTATGCAGTCTGAAAATATGTATGCACATATTTTAATAAAAAGGCAATGAAATATATGTAAAGAGGCATTGGAAAGAACTCACTATTTTAAGCATAAGCGTTTCATGTAATGATTGTGAAGTTCTTTAGAGATGATACTTTGTGTAGTGGTGGGCTCATGTCTGTTTCATTTTCAGGTGAGTCTGGTGTGGACTCTGACATGGAACAGGAGGCACCTGATGACTCTAAGCTGGGATCTGATTTAGCCAGCCAGTAAGTTACAAAAAAAAAGCTTTAATTTTTACTATAATTTTTTTTATTCCTTTGAAGATTTTTTTTGTTTTATTTGTAGAAAGTAATACATTGAGGGATTGAACCATTTACTTGAAATGGTCCTTTAGGTCTGTATGATACGGAATTAGTTGCTTTCAGGATTAAGATGATTTTCTTGGGCCTGGCACAGTGGCTCGATCGGCCAATCGTTCCATCCCATATGGGTACCGGTTCATATATCCTAGCTGCTTCACATGTCATCCAGCTCCTTGATTGTGGTCTTGGAAAGCAGTTGAGGTAGCCCAAAGCGTTGGGACCCTGCACCCGCGTGGGAGACCTGGAAGAAGCTCCTGGCTCCTGGTTTTGGATTAGCTCTGGCTGTTGTGGCCATTTGGGGAGTGAATCAGTGAATGGAAGACCTTTTTCTCTGTCTCTCCTTCTGTCTGTAAATGTGATGCCTTTCCAAGAAAATTAAACAGATTTTCAAAAGATGATTTTTTTAAACTACTATAGATGTAGAATAATGATAATACCAACCTGAATCAGAATCACATCTCTGATTTGCATTTGGAATATACTATTCCTGATATTCTATCAGCTACCCTGTTAGTTACTTAGAATGCTTTACCTGATTGGATTAATAATCTGATTATGTTAGATGATAATAGCATGTTTCACAGATGAAGATGGTAAAATTAATTTCTAAGCAAAATATGTATCTTACAGTATACATACTTATATATATATTTTTGCTTATATATTTCTATAATATGGTTATTGGGATGCTAAAGCAAAAAAATGCTAAAGCTTTGGGAATCTAACCAGAAACAATATCATAGGTTTTTTTCCCCTCAATTATTTTGTTTTTTCACTGAACCTCAAACTTTCATTCACAAATTTTATCAACTATTACTGATTTTTTAAAAAATAAGATTTGTTTTTTTTAACCCAAAAGACAGAATTATACAGAGAGAGAGAAAGAATATTAATCTCCCATCCTTGGATTCACTTCACAAGTAGTCACAACAGCCAGAGCTGAGCTGATCTGAAGCCAGGAGACAGGAGTTGCCTCCACATCTCCCATATAGGCACAAGGGTCCACGGACCTGAACCATCCTCCACTGCCCTCCCAGGCTGTAAGTAGAGAGCTGGGTTGGAAATGGAGCAACCAGGACATGAACCAGCATCCATGCAGGATCTTGATGACACAGGTAGAAGGTCAACCTACCATACCAGGGTGCTGGCCCTACTGTTGATTTTTACTATTATTATTATTTTTTAATTTATTTTTTAATTTTTAAATTTTTAAAAAAAGATTTATTTATTTTTATTATAAAGTGAGATATACAGAGAGGAGGAAGAGAGATAGAGAGGAAGATCTTCTGTCTGATGATTCACTCCCCAAGTGAGCGCAACGGCTGGTACTGCGCTGATCCGAAGCCAGGAACAAGGGGCCTCTTCCAAGTCTCCCACACGGGTGCAGGGTTCCAAGGCTTTGGGCCATCCTCGACTGCTTTCTCAGGCCACAAGCAGGGAGCTGGATGGGAAGTGGAGCTGCCGGGATTAGAACCGGGGCCCATATGGGATCCCGGGACGTTCAAGGCGAGAACTTGAGCTGCTAGGCCACGCCACCGGAACCCCTACTGTTGATTTTTACCTAAAACATTTATTGGTTTGGTAGTTACCAAAGCTTGATAATTTTTCCTGAAGAGTAAGAAAAATTGTAAAACAAGCTTGACCATTTTTTTGTGAAAAGGTAACAGAGATTACCAGAGCTAGTAGCACATGCTGAACCTGAACTCTAGATTTGTTTCCATTTTTAATAGGCTGCTTTGGGTATCATTTAAAGGACGCTGTGTGAAGCTCTTTACAGTTTTCACAGGAAAGTATCTACTCTGGAAGCATCGGAGGCCTAGTGCTGTTGCTTGACTTTGTTACAATTGGTAGACTTTGTCCCCAGAATGGAAAGTGTACATATTTTACTAAGTCTACTACTGGCTCTCCTTCGCAAGACTGTGCGTTAGGTGAATGTGATTAACTTCAGCTGGTTTAAGGATTTGCAAGACCTGTTGCTCTGAGGTTCTTGAAGTTTATTAAATTATGCGAATTGATTATTTTTCTTAATGTTGCTTGTAGAGAATCCTGAATTGAACTTTTACTTGATTGCATTTGTTTTCCTTTTGTTCAAATATGTTTTTTTTTTAACAAAATTCAATTTTCTATGCAAAATATGCCAAATATATTAATGGTACTACATTTTAAAAACTGTGTAGACAGTTCTAAGCACTTACGTGCTTTCATTCATTCATTCATTTCATTTATTCATTCATTTCATTCATAAATGAAAGAATGTGATTTGCACAGCAACCCTCGGAGGTAGATATTAACATTATCTTCTGGCAATACAATGAGGCCCAGAGCAAAATGTGTGCATCACATTATACAAATGCTTATCAACGTTGGAGGCTGTTTTTGTTATAAGCAACTGTATAAGTTTTCTTGCAAACATAACTGCTTTGGAATCTCTGAAACAATTAATTAAAAATTTTAAATTATTTTATTTTATTTTATTTTTTTTAAAATATTTATTTTTTTATTTTTGTTGGAAAGGCAGATATACAGAGAGGAGAGACAGAGAGGAAGATCTTCCGTCCGATGATTCACTCCCCAAGTGAGCGCAACGGTCGATACTATGCCGATCCGAAGCCAGGAGCCTCTTCCGGGTCTCCCACACGGGTGCAGTGTCCCAAAGCTCTGGGTCGTCCTCGACTGCTTTCCCAGGCCACAGGCAGGGAGCTGGATGGGAAGTGGGGCTGCCGGGATTAGAACCGGCGCCCATATGGGATCCCGGGCGTGCAAGGCAAGGACTTTAACCACTGCGCCATCGCGCCGGGCCCAAAAAATTTTAAATTATTGTTTACATTGTTGAGAGGGATGTATACATGCCCATGTGGGCCTCCAGTTAGGGTCGGGAAGGTCCAGGTGTGGAGGAATATGGCGGGGACAAATGTTCAGTTCTTTTTATTCTCTTGGTCTGTAGAGGGAGAAAGGGAGGGCACTGATCTTTGCTGTCAAACCACATCAGCTTGTGGGGATGGAGGACGATCATTTGATAACACCTTAGAGATCCTGGTGTGGGGAAGAGTGTCCTGAGGGTGTTACTTGAGTGGCTTTGATAGCTTTGAGATTGTTGGCTTCATTGCACTAGGGTTGAGAAAATCTAAGTTCTGTTGGTTGAGGAAATCTAGCTTAATAGCCCCAGACATTAACTGCAAAGCTTGGCAAGGAGAGTTGTCGAATCTGTTCTGTTTTCCATCCTCTGAAGAGGCACTAGGAATCCTGTGCTGGCCTAGATGAGCTGGCTGCCATGCGCCTCTGGGCATGCTGTCTACTGTACAGGCATCAGCAACAGTAGAGGCCCAGTACTGATACATGCAAGCCATCTGGTTGGGGAGTCCCCCTGGCAACTTCACCTGAGGTGACCTCAGACTTGACTCTTAGGTGTGCTGGCTAGTACTGTGTTAGTTTCAGTCCATTCCCTGCACCAGCCAATGCACAGTAACTGGTGAATGTAGCTGCCTGATAGTTCTACCCCTATATCTCATGTGAACTGGTGGGTGCTGTGACGTAACTTAACCCAGCCTACCACAGGCCCGGTCTTCACTCACATCAGTGGTGTAGACTGGGTGACCCCCAATAACCTCTACCAGGCACACTCCCAGCCCTGGTTTTTGCATGTGCTAGCATGTGACTCTCGTGCATACCCATGGGTGTTGCAGCTTTGCTCAGTCCAAACCGCTCCCAGACCTGGTCCATATTTATGCCATTGGGTGCTGCTACCAAGACCAGCCTGCTGCACTCCCAGCCCTGGTTCTGGGTTGCTCGGAGCTGCAGCCTGGAAAGGGAATGGCCACAGTTCTCCTGCCAGGCCTGTTCCCTGCCCTGGATTTTGTGCCCACCAGAGGATACTGCAGCTCTGCTTGAGATAACTTGTACCCAGTCCAGGCATTGCCAGTTGGTTCTGCTGCCTAGGCTAGCTGGCTTGATCCCATCTTGGCTCTCTTTTGTCACAGCGGGTACCTAGTCTGGCTCACTCCCAGAACCAACCCAAATGCTGGCTGATGAGTGCTGCATTACTGCCCAGAGCAGCCTGCCCTAGTCCCAGCTCTCATGAGGCAGCAGCCCAGTAGGGGCTGAGGGCTGGGTTCCTGAGGTTCCGCTGCCAGGCCCAGTCCCAAACCTGGATTTTGTGCATGCAAGCAGGTACTGTGGCCCAGTCTGAAATAGGCTACTCTTAATCTCTGTATTCACTAGCAGGTGCTGCAGCCTGGCTCAGCCCTGTCCATTCCTAGTCCCCGTTGTTGCTGGTGGGTCCAGCAGCCTAGCTCATCCTGACCCACTTTCAGCCCTCATATGAACTGGCAGATGGCCTACATCCAGTCACAGCTCTTACTTGTGCCAGTGTGCTATGGACTGGCCCAGCCAGGCCTAGCACAGCCAACCCCAAACCCAGACCCAGCCCACAAGTACACTGACAGGTACTGTAGCCCAAACTAGCCTGGCCTTGCACTTACCTGTAGGAGCATAGCAGAGGAGTTCCCTAGGTTCTGTACCAGGCCTGGTCCCAGCCCTGGATCTCGTGAGTGCCATTGGGTGCTGCGGCCCAGCCTGACATGGCCAGCTCTCAGTCTTGGCACTCATTGGAAGGTGCTATAGCCTAGCCCAATTTGCTTGCATCTGCTGCAACTCGAAGCAAGGGGTACTACTGCCTAACCCATCTTGGCCCACTCCTAGACCTGGCTTTGTGTGACCTGTTGGATGCTGTGGCCTAGCCTGGCTTGTCTCATACCCATTTTTGCTCTTTTGAATGCCAGTGGGTGCTGGAGCCTAGCCTAGTCTGTCCTGCCCTCACCCAGCCCACATTCGTGTGGTGGCTGCAGTTGCCTTGCTCAGCCAAGTCTGTCCACAGTTGTGACTCTCACACTCACCAGTGGGAGCTGTAGCTTAGCGGGACATTCCCCAAAGTTCCTCTACTAGGCCCATTCCTAGTCCTGTATCTTTTTTTTCTTTTTAAGATTTATTTATTTGTTTATTTATTTTACTGGAAATGCAGATTTGCAGAGAGAAAGAGAGACAGACAGATCTTGCATCTGCTAGTTCACTCTGCAAGTGGCCGCAATGGGTAGAGCTTTGTTCTCCAGTCCTAAGCCAGGGGCTTTTTCCAGGGCTGCCACCATGGTGCATGGTCCCAAAACCTTGGGCCATTCTTGGCTTCTTTCCCAGCATATAAGCAGGCATCTGGGATATAAGCCAGTGCCCATATGGGATTCCGGCTCATGCAAGGTGAGGACTTTAGCCACTAGGCTAATGTGTTGGGCTCACTAGCCCTTGATCTTGTGCATGCTTGCAGATGCTTCAACTCAGCCTGGCATGACCTACTCACTGTCTTAGCTCTTGCTGGCAGGTGTTGTGGACTGGCTCAGCACAGACTATCCTCAGACCTGGTTCGCACAAATGCTAGAGTGCTGCAAACAGAGTGGCCTGGCCTGGCCTGCCCACAGCCCTGTTATTATGCTCCCCAGTGGGAGCTGCAGCCTAGCAGGGGAGTTCCCCAAGTTGTACTGGGTTTGCTTCCAGCTGTGGATCACTTGTGTGTTGGCAGGTGCCACGCAGGTGCCCTGCATGGCATGGTCTGCCCTCAGTTCCGGACTTTGCTTGTGCTGGCGGGAGTTGGAGCCTGGTCCAGCCTGACCTTCTCCCAGCTCTAGCACCTGAGAGTGTCAGGTGGCTTCCTGTCAGGTGAGTTTTTCGATCCAGCCTGAGTTGGCCTGTCAATAACCACAGCTCTCTGTGTAAACCAGTAAGTACTGTAGTACCACAAAGGTGAGCCCACAAGTTCCTTACAGAACCATCCCGAAAATCTGTTTCTCTCACATTCCGGTGGGTGTTGCCCAGCCTGACATGGTCCATGCCCTGCCTCTACACTTGTGGGCTAGTAATACAGCCAGGCCCAGCCAGGGATGTCTCCCTAGCCCCAGTTTTTGTTTGTGTTGGCGGGCATTGAACGATACTATTTAGCCCAGTTCGGGTCTCCCATGTGGGCAGTTGTCTTGGCTTGACCCAGACATACCATCTAGTTTCTCCCCTCTAAACCAGCCTGACTCATCTCCCTCACCTACTTGCAAGTGTGTTGGCCTCGTCTGGAAGCCCCTATAAGTCACTCTTCAACCGTCAAAAATGCCCTCAGCCCCTCCTACTCCAGTATGTCCTCAGACCCCCTTTTCCTGAACAACCTGCAGCCTCCCCACCTGGGGGCTGGTGTGGCATGTCCTAGCCCAACGCTCCCTGCTCTCTCCACGTATCCTAAAAACAAACAAAACTTATAATAGACAACTCTGCTGGCACACTGGTATACTTCATACAAATTTGGCATTAACCAGGCCAGAATGCCTGCTAGCTACTGGTTGCTTTTCTCCCTGCAGTGTAACACTTGCCTCGGTACAAGGCATCGTAGGTAGTTGCTTACAGCTGGGGAACAACTCATTTTCTATGAAGTGACTTTATTCATTTGTAAGATGAAGAGAATCTGTCTTACAGGATTATAGGGAGTAAGGAAGTTAATGCGATTAGTTTTTATTATTAATAATAATGCTAATTATGCACAGGGGAGACATATTGCTCTGTGAAACAAAGGTAGGAGAGGAAGATAATGCGGTGAGATTGTGAGTTTTTTTTAGTTTGTTTGAAAGGCAGAGCTACAGAAGGAGGAGAGACAGAGAATCTTGCCTATGCTCTTTCACTCCCCAGTGGCCGCAGTGTCCAGGGCTGGACTGGGGCAAAGCCAGAAGCCTGGAACACTAGTAGGTCTCCGGGACCCAGTACTTGAGCTGTCATCTGTTTTCCCAGGCTCGTTAGTCAATAGCTGGTTTGGAAGCAGTAGCCAGGACTTAAATTGGCACTTCACAAGGGCTGCTGTGCTGTTGTTGTAAGTGGCAACAGCTTAACTCACTTTGCCACAATACTGCTGCTCTCAGTTTGGTTTTGATTTCCATGATGATTAGTGATGTTGAACACTTTTATCCATTTTTTACATCTTTTTTTTTTTTTAATGTCTATTCAGATCTTGTGCCTGTTGTCTAGTTGGGTGGTTTATTTTTTGTTTTTTGAATGCTACAAGTTCCTCATATTTTAGTTAGTAGCCATTGTCAGATATGGTTAATGAACAAATGGTTTCTCATATCTATAAGTAGCCTTTCCATTTTGTTTATTGTTGATTTGCTGTGCAAAAATGTTTGATGTAGTCCTTTTTAGCAATTCATTCTTCCTTTCTTCCTTCCTCCTTCTCTCTCTCTTCTCTTCCCTTTCCTTCTGTTCTCAACTTTCCTTTCTCTCTTTTTTCTTTCTGTTTTTTCTCCCTCCCTCCCTTCTTCCCTCCCTTCCTTGTTTCCTTCCTTCCTTCCTTCCTCTCTGTCTCTCCCTTCCTCCCTTCCTTTCTTGCCTTCTTCCCCTTCTTTCCTCCCTCCCTTTCTTTCTCTTTCTTTTCCGCTCTGTCTTTCTCATCCTCCTTTCCTTCCTTCCTTCTTTAAAGATTTGTTTATTTGTGTTTGAAAGGCAGATTACAGAGAGAGGCAAGACACACATACACACAGGGATTTTCCGTCCTCTGGTTTTTCAGTTCAAATGGCTGCAGGATTGGAGCTGGCTGGTCTGAAGCCAGGAGCCTGAAGCCTATTCTGGGTCTTCCGTGTGGGTGTAGGGACACAAGGACTTGGGCCATCTTCTGCTATTTCCCCAGGAACATAGGGAGCTGGATCAGAAGTGGAGCAGTTGGGACTCGAACTGGCATCTGTACATAAGGCTTAACCTGTTTTGTCATGGTGCTGGCCCCATTCAGCAATAATTCTTTTTGAAGCTGTGAGTTAAAAAGGTAGAGTAGAAAATCATTCAGAAATAGTAAATACAATATAATCAAAATTTTAACTGCCTTACATAGAAAATTAAAATGAGTAATTAGCAGAAATATGAAAATTAAGTTTAAATAGTTTCTTTGACAACAAATGCATATACAGGTAGACCAGTGTATCAACTGTGGGAGATAATGAAATACCTTTTTCCAACTATGAAGTTACAAATTTAGATAATCTGAAATTAAATTATAAAAAGATTGAATTTGGTAGAATGGATTTTGGAACATGTGCTTGAAAGAGGCAAAACTTTTTTTTTTTTTTAGAAACAAAAAGGAATTGGAAAAATACTGTACTCATAGTTATAATAAAAGCTATGATATACTTTCAAGTGTGTTTAATAGAAACTTAGTAAATAAAGTCATAAAATCATATTAAAAGCAAAAAAATAGTGATCTGAAAAAAAATGGAGCGCTCATATAGTCTGTGCTTATGGGAGGAATTCTTAAATAAAACAGAAACCCCAGAAACCATTTCAAATATTTGTGTGCGTGTGTCAAAAAATTTCCAGATGCCCAAACATGTGACATGAATGAAGTCAGCTAACAGATCTGGAAGAAGTACAGGCAGTGCTGGGTGTCCGGAGCTTTGTTCACAGAGATGTGGGGTGTGCCTTCCCAGCCATCTGGTTTTTGCTTTGAGTACAGTAGTCAATAAATTACATGAGATTTCAGCATTTGATATAAAATAGATTTTTATGTTAGCTCTGTAAGTGCTCTGGACATATTTAAGGTAGGTTAGTTGTACTAAATGTATTTTCAACTTTATGTTTTCAACTCAAATTTGGTTTATTGGGACACCAACCGATCTAAAATCAAGGAGCATCTTTACTTGCAAGCAGATATTAACCTTTGTCATGTTAAGCAAACTTGAATTCAGAACTGGAATCAGAGGTTGGAGTAGCATGCTTCGAAGATGGAGGAAGGGCCATTTCTACAGAATGTAAGTGACCTTCGAGGACCTGGAGGAGACCAGGACGTGTATTTCCCTTGAAACCTCCAGTAGGAATGCAGCGCTACTGCCACCTTCATTGCAGCTCATTCAGTGCAGTTTATAACCTCTAAGACTCTAGGAAAACACGTTTGTGATTTTATTTTTAAAAGGTATGATTTTTTTTTTCATGTAAAGATTTGCTTTTACTTGAGTATCAGGATTGCAGAGAGTGTGGGGAAGAGAGAGAGATATCTTCCATCCACTGGTTCACTCTCCAAAAGATTGCAGTAGCCAGAGCTGGGCAGGGCTGGTCCAAGGCTAGGAGCCAGGAGTGTCTAGTTTCCCACCTTGGTACAGGGGTTCAAGGCCTCAGGCCATCCTCTGCTGCTTTTTTGGGTCAAAGGCAGGAACTGGTTTGGAAGTGGAACAGCTGGGTATGAATTGGTGGCTCTATGAAATGCTAGCACTGCAGGCCAAGGATTAGCTCCAGTTTATGTTTTTTTTTTTTTGTTTTGTTTTTTTTTAAGGCACTGATTTGTGGTAATATGTTACAGTAGCAGTAGAAAACTATTAAAAAATATTTGATAAAATGTGGACAATAAGCCAGAGGTACAAATTGATTTCCTGAAGCTGTAAAGGAGTTTCCTTTGATCCTAGCTGTGTTTTATAGTTTTTTAAATGGTGTCTAGCTTTTAAAAACCAACTGATAACATAGTTTCTTTAGAAGACAAATCTAGCAGCATCTGTAAGGACAGAAAGTCAGTTGGAGCTGAGCATTGTTGCTCTTGTATGTCATTTTTTGTGTTTTGTTATATAGTACTTCTCTTGCCTGAATGCTTACTTTGTAAAATGTGTATAAAATGAAGTTTGATGGAAAAGAAACTACTTGAAGGGGAGGTTGGACTTGGAAATGTAACACCTCTTATTAATTAAAATATACACCTTTGGTAATATGAGTCGAGTTAACCTTAGCTTGTAAGTGCCGGCACCCCACATGGGCACTGGTTTATGTCCTTTCTGCTTCACTTCCCATCCAGCTCAATGCTTATGGCCTGAGAAAGCAGTAGAGGATGGCCCAGAGCCTTGGCACCTTCCCCTGGGTGGGAGATTCAGACAAAGTTCTTGGATCAGTTCAGCTATGGTCATTGGAGCCATTTGGGCCATGAACCAGTGGATGAAAACTCTCTCTCTCTCTCTCCCTCTCTCTGTATGTATATCTAACTTTCAAGTAAAAATAAAAAATTGAAAAATAAAAAAATTAAAATTACATCTATCTTCTGGGCCTGGAGCAATAGCATAGTGGTTAAAGTCCTCACCTTGAATGCGCCAGGATCCCATATGGGTACTGGTTCTGATCCCAGTGGCCCTACTTCCCATCCCTGTCTGTGGCTTGGGAAAGCAGTTGAGGATGGCCCAAAGCTTTGGAACCCTGTAGCCCCATGGGAGACCTGGAAGAGGTTCTTGGCTTCGGGTTGGCTCAGCTCCAGCCGTTGTGATCACTTGGGGAGTGAACCATTGGACGAAGATCTTCCTCTCTGTCTCTCCTCTTCTCTGTATATCTGCCTTTCCAATAAAAATAAATAAATCTTTAAAAAAAGTGACATCTTCCACTGAGAATATGTACGAATGTGTGTACAACATTTAATGTATACTGTCTATAAAAGATTTCAAGCCACAGAAGTATGTAGAAATATTAGATGGAAGTTGAAGAAATCTAAAATTGTCTTTAAACTTTTACATATTATCTACCATTGCCAATTTTATATATTCAAATTACATGTAGCTTCCAAGGGTCAGGTTTCAGATAGGTAATTTTCTTCTTAGAGTATTTCAGTTTTTACTGCTGTTTAAGACCATACTTACTCTGGACTTTAAAAAACTTTCTTTCTGAGAACAAAAAATACCAAGAAAGCAGTTTTATGAAAAGCGTTTGACAGTGTGTTTCTTTGAAAGTTGGAACTGTGAGTTACAACTTAGCAACAGCTTCATGGGGATGAAGTTTTAAAGAACTATGTAATTTTTAAATAATTTCATTAAAAACTTAAGAGATAGATTTAATCTCTCTTGGATAGGTAGAGGAACAGTTTGTATTGCAGAAAGTCTAAAAGCATAAGTAGGTTTTGTGTTTGAGAGACTGAGAAACAGTACGGGGTGGTTCAGTGACCCTCTGCTTCATTCCCCAGGGGCTTGCAATGGGCTAGGCTGTCAGCCAGAGCTGCGAGTTCAGGTCTCCTGCATGCGTGACTAGGAACCTGATTACTTGAATCATCACCTGCAGGGAACTGGTCAGAAGGCAGAATAGGTTATGGAACTCCGCCACTTCTTATCTAGTGTCTTATCGATCATCTTCACCCCTAGGGTACCCACCTGCCCTTCAGAGTTTTAAAAGTATTACACATTGTGATCAGATTTGTTGAAGTCTTAAGAAAAAATGCTCCATAAAAACACGAAGTTTTAAAGGAGTTTGATGGTCTGGAGGCCTAGAATTTAAGTGCCATTTCTATTTGGAAATGGATCAGAAAGGAACCTTTATTATAGTTAAGGTAGCATTGAAAATGAGAGCGGTTATCTGACCTTTTTTAATGTTAGATGATTATGCTCCAAAAATGTATTTATAATGAAATTTAAGTGTTGAAAAGTACAATGAAATAGATTGAGGTTACATATATAAAGAATAAAAGTGCAAATACTTTAGGGAAATCTTAGCAATTTTATAGAATTGCTCTATCTTTTTAAATGAATTTTATTTTATCTTATTTTTTTTTTTACTTCTTTTTATTATCATCATTATATGATATAGTTCCATAGCTCCTGAGATTTCCCTTATCCGTTCCCCAATTCCATCCCCCCTCTCATTGATTTCCCCCTGTATCATTTCTGTGGTATAGTTCTTCATACACAGTCATATATCCATCATTGCAGGCATGGACAGTGGCAGAGAGTCCAGCATTCTATTGTCAATGTATAGTAAACAGTTTCAGTGGGAGTCCAGTTTGTCTGGAAGTAGAGATGGATACTGCACTGTAACCTCACATCTGGATATGACAATCTCCATTACACAGTTACTATACAACCCCTTAAATGAAAAGCCACAATACAAAATCAAAAATAGGAAGAAAAATAGAAATTTACAATGCCACGAAGTTTAATAACATGCTGCTAGGTATGATAGTCTCCATTACACAGTTACTATACATCTCCTTAAATGAAAAGCCACAAAGCAAAATCAACAACAGGAGGAAAAAAAAAAACCCGAATTAACAGCACCATGAAGTTAAATAGCGTGCTATGGAATGACTAATGTGTTGCTGAAGAAATGAAAAAGAAAATCAAGAACCTTCTTGAAGAAAATGATGCTACTGTATGATCAATGAGTCATTGAAGAATTTAACCAGAAGAAAGTGTTTTGAAGAGGTGAAACTAACAAAAAAAATCAAAATCCATGAGATATAGTTTCTGCTGATTTTTGTAGGCAACAGATGGATGGGTTTTGTTTTTTAATCCAGTCTAATAATCTATGAGGTTTGATTGATAAATTTAAGCTGTGGTAATTTGGCCCTGTCATTTTAGTAATGGGGTGTTCATTGATTTAGTCTTCTGCTGTTATTTTACTGGGATGTTCTTCACATTTGCCTTTGGTTTTGGTGGGCACTATTCCTTTTCTCTTACAAGAGAACATCTTTAAGTTTTGCTGGGTACATTATCCTGGCTGACAATTTTTTCTTTTAGAATCTGGACTATGTCACTCCATTCTCTTCTGGCCTGTAGAGTTTCCTGTAAGAGGTCTCCTGTGAGTTTAATTGGTCTTCCTTTGTATGTCATTTGATTTTTTTCATGTGCACATTTAAGAATCTTTTCCTTATGTTTGAAGAGAGCTTGATGATCATGTGTCTTGGTGAAGATCACTTTTGGTCTATCCTGTTGAGATTTCTGTGCCCCTCCTGGATGCTGTTTCACAATTCTTTCTCTAGATTAGGGAAAATTTCCCTTGTTACTTCATTAAATACATTTGTAAACACAGCTTCTCTTTCTGCACCTTCTGGGACTCCCACAACTCTTATATTTGGCCTTTTAGTAGTATCTTTGAATTCTTGAATACTTTATTTGGCCTGTCTCTAGCTCTGCCTCTAGCTTTTTGTTTGTTTCCCCCTGGTAACAGAAAAAATCTTCTAATTCTAAGATTTTTTCTTCTGCCTCCTTAATTCTCTTTTGGAGACTCTCCACTGTACTTTTAATTTGCTCCACTGTATTCATTTCTGATATATCAGCTTTTATTTGATTAATTTCCAGTGTGACATATTCCTTAAATTCCTTGAACCTCCTGCATTACTTGCTTCTCATTGTTGATCAGAAGTTTTTCAAACAAGTGTTTTAAATTCTTTCTTTATTTTTTTTTAAAGATTTATTTTATTTTTATTGGAAAGGCGGATGTACAGAGAGGAGAGACAGAGAGGAAGATCCTCCGTCCGATGATTCACTCCCCAAGTGAGCGCAACGGCCGATGCTATGCCGATCCGAAGCCAGGATCCAGGAACTTCTTCCCCTGGGTCTCCCACGCGGGTGCAGGGTCCCAAGGCTTTGGGCTGTTCTCGACTGCTTTCCCAGGCCACAGGCAGGGAGCTGGAAGGGAAGCGGGGCTGCCGGGATTAGAACCGGCGCCCATATGGGATCCCGGGCGTGCAAGGCGAGGACCTTAACCACTTGCGCCACTGCGCCGGGCCCTAAATTCTTTATTTTTTAAAAGATTTATTTATTTTTATTGAAAAGTCATACATACAGAGAGGAGGAGAGACAGGGAGAAGGAGAAAGATCTTCCCTCCAATGATTCACTCCCCAAGTGAGCGCAACGGCCGGTGCTATGCTGATCCGAAGCCAGGAGCCAGGAACTTCTTCCAGGTCTCCCACGCGGGTGCAGAGTCCCAAGGCTTTGGGCCGTCCTCGACTGCTTTCCCAGGCCACAGGCAGGGAGCTGGATGGGAAGTGGAGCTGCTGGGATTAGAACTGGTGCCCATATGGGATCCCGGCACTTTCAAGGCGAGGACTTTAGCCAATAGGCCATTGTGCCGGGCCCCAGGTCTGGGTTTTTATGTTAGATTTCCACCATGGTCTCTGTAGCCCTAGCTCCTGGCTCACCAGTCTCCACCTCCTGTGATACCATGCTGAGGCTGCACCATTGTCTGTACAACCTTTCTCCCACTTTGGTTGGAGTAGTTCCCAGGATTAGGGAGACGGCAGGTGTTCTATTTAGGTATGTTGTTGTTGGTGAGAATCTTGCTGGAGCCTGTTGGCCATTAGGTCTGAGGGCCACATGGACCTATTTTGACCCATACAGTTCTATAGTTGGTATTATTTTCCTGTGGGACCTCTGCAGTCCACTGAGTCAGAAATGAGTTCACTCCAGCCCAATGCATGCGCAGTACTGTCCATAACCCTTTGCCTCCTTAAACAAAATTGCACCCAGTTTGGCTCTATTTGGTGTACAGGGTTATGTAATCCAACCTGTTCCCACTTTGCCTGTCTGGGATCTGCTACTCTGTCTCTGCTCCTGGTCAAATTAAACAACCAGTAGGACAAACAGTGCTTTGGGTTCACCTCTGGTGTTCCCAGTAAAATCCCTTCCCACCTGGTTGCTGGTGGAGTTCAGATCGTCCCTTGCTGCATGCTGCTAGAGTGTCAGTCACTGCAATGCCACACTATTGTGTCCTTGTGTCTGCTGCTTTCCTGTGTCAGTCAGTCTCCAGGTACCCCTCTGCTCTTGTTCTGTCTCCTATTTCCTGGAATGTGCCCTTTCTGCTTCACACTGTCTAATATTTCTCCATCGGTTTAAACATTCCTTACCCTAACCTGTCATCTTGATTATCTTTTTTATGAATTTTAAATGCATGTACATTTATTGAGTGATATTCAGGGAGATGTCAGTGAAAATGATGTTATATTTATAGAAAATAAATAATGTTCAGATAATATAACAGCTTACCAGGTAAGAAAATTTAAAAATCTCAGTTTCCATTTTTTTAAGATTTATTTATTTTTATTGGAAAATTAGGTATGCAGATAGGAGGAGAGATAGAGCGGAAGAGCTGAGCTGATCCAAAACCAGGAGACAGGAGCCTCCTCCAGGTCTCCCACTCAGGCATAGAATTGCAAGGCGGTGGGCCGTCCTCGACAGCCTTCCCAGGCCACATGCATGGAGCTGGATGGGAAGTGGGGTTGTCTGGATTAGAACTAGCGCCCACTGGAATCCTGGCGAGTACAAGGAAGGGATATTAGTCACTAGGCTGCTGCAGCAAGACTAAAATCTGGGTTTTCAAAAGAAGTTAGCGTGCAAAGAAAGTTCTGTATGAATGTTCTGGAATTATTGTTGTTAGCTACTGCTATTTTCTTTTTCAGAGAATGGGCATATTCTGAGTAAGCTATTGAGTTCTAATTCTAAACAGTTCATTTAAAAAAAATAAGATATCCTAAGGAGGCCATATATGTAGGAAATGCATATCAACTGAACTATTTTATTTTCTTGTAAATTATTTGTTTTAAAGACACTGTTGAAGGTAGAGAGGGAGATCCTCCTCCTGCCAGTTCACTCTTGAAATGACCACAACAACTTGGTGCTGGGCCAGGCTGATGCCAGAAACCTATAATTCCATCAGGGTCCATGTATGTGGCAGGGGCCAGCACTAAAGATGTCTTTTGCTGCTTTGCCACATGTGTTGACAGGGAGCTGGATTGGAAATGGAACCTCTGGGACTTTAATTTGTTTTCAAACTGCCTTTTGAGATGTGATGTTGGCACTGCAGGTGGCAGCTTAACTAACCTCATCACAACATTGATCCTGAGCAATTTTTTCTTGTTTTGTTTTTGAGATTTATTTTATTTTTATTAGAAAGTCAGATATACAGAGAGAAGGAGAGACAGAAAGATCTTCCGTCCGGTGATTCACTCCCCAAGTTGAGTGCAACGGCCAGTGCTATGCCGATCTGAAGCCAGGATCCAGGAACTTCTTCCAAGTCTCCCACATGGGTGCAGGGTGCCAAGGCTTTGGGATGTCCTCTACTGCTCTCCCAGGCTACACACAGGGAGCTGGATGGGAAGTGGAGCTGCTGGGATTAGAACTGGTGCCCATATGGGATCCCGGCACTTTCAAGGCGAGGACTTTAGCCACTAGGCCACGCTCCCGGTCCCATCCGTATTATTTTAAATCTGTTGTAACTTTTTCCAGCCTGATTAGTTTGATGCACATCTGTACTTAGTTACTGTTCTATAGAAACAGATAGGCACCTTCCCAGAATTTCTAGAACATTTCTAGAAGTGGCGTGAGCTTCTCAGAGGCTCCTGATGAGAATCTTCTCTTTAATCAAGACATACCTTATGCAGTTGTGTTGGGGTTGGAGCATGGTTCAGTGTTTTCGTAGCTGTCTCAATTAAAAACAATAAAAAATTATATTCCTTACATTACAGAAATATAATTTGAACAGCATTGTCATTTTTCCATCAACTTCATCCTGCTGTTCAGGTGCTGAGTTAGGTGATTAGCAAGTATTATTGCATATTCTAGTCTATCCCTGTTACTTTTTTTAAAAAAAATGGAAAGTTCTCTTAATTACTGATTCATTTTTATTAATTCTCCCTTCCATTTAATTAGAAAAATAAATTCTCTGATGTTAATGCTGGCAAAATTGGTTGTTAATTACTGCTCTCTCATACTCTGCACTTCTCCCACTGTTTGAGCTGTTTACTTATCATCACTTAAGTCTGTCTCCGATGCCATGATTGTAATTGTGTAACTAAATATACATAAGCAGGTGAAGTATTAATATAAGAGTAGCTGATTAAGCAGAATGCTTTAGAAAAATCCAAATTTGAATTGCTAAAAAGTTGTGGTAATTTAACTGTGGAAAAACAACAAAGAGACCATTGTATAAACAAAAACTTTTCTCTTTTTGAAATTTTGAATAAGCCAAAGCTAGAAATGTGCATACTTGTTTTTGTGAGTAGACTATATTATGTCCAAAGATTGGCGAATGGAAATGTGTTGTGTGTTAACTTAAAATGCTTAAAATCATCCCTGTAACCATTATTTTTTTAAAGTTTATTTTAAAGGAAGAGAAAGTGTGAGAGATCTTCCAATGATTAATGACCAAAATGCCTACAGCAGCTAGGATTGGGCCAGGCCAAGGATCCGGGGAATAAATACACATGGCCGACAGGAAGTTACATGCTTCTGCCCTTCATCTTGCCCAGTAGTAGCAAGCTGGAGCGGGGACTGGAGCTGGGACTCTGACCTAAGCACTCTGTTGCAGGAAGTAGACATCTTAGCGTCATGGCTGCTGCCCCAAATGCCCACTGTCTAGAGATGATGTCAAAACCAAAGCAAATCAAGCAAACCCCAAAACCAGATTGAGCTATTTATTTGAAAGACTGAATGACACACACATAGAGAAAGAAGGATCTTCCATTTGTTGCTTATTCCCCAAATGCCTGCAATGGCGATGATCGGCCCAGGCTGAAACCAGGAACCTGGAGCCTGCTCCAGGTCTCCCGCACAGTTGCATGGTATCAAGGCTTTGGGCCATCTTGGGCTGCTTTCCCAGGCCCCAAGGAGGGAGCTGGATGGGAAGTGGATGATTTCCCTAGAATCATATTTTTTTTCAGGTAACATTTCCTCAGTTAGAGAAGAGTGATTTCATTTCATTAGGTTATTTTCTTTCAAGTGTTAGAAAAAGTAGAATATATATCTAATAATATTCCAATTTTGTGTATTTACATTTTTCCCTAAAATATTTTCCAGTCAGTTACAGATATTTGATTGTAAATACTTTTGAATTTTTAGAAAATAAAACCATTTTCTCACACAATCATAGTATCTTTGTAATACCCAACATAGCAGTGTGATATCCATTTTGCATTCATTCTGCTTTCATGTTTCAGAGTACAAAGTGTAAATGCACTGATGCCTAGAATATTTATTCTCTGGGTATTTTTTTTAAAAAAAGGATTTTTATTTATTACAAAAATGGCTTGAGAAAGCTATTTTGTGTATATCTTCATATACAAAAGGATATTTTTCTCACAAATGCTATGTTGACATTCTCAATAAGCTTAGTTTTCATATGTAAGCTGTATATGAAATATATGTATATATGAAATACATATATGTACTATATACACATGTGAAATTATACACATAAGTATATATGTGTATATATATGTGCACTGATTGTATTTCTGATTGATAAAGGAATATTTGGACACAGCTTAAGATCTCATATTCTTGACAAATTGCTTTAATAGGTAGAATAGTCTGCATAACCAGATATTTTCTGAAATAACAGGGTTAGCCTTCCAGAAAATCCTCATAAAGTGTATCACTACCATTGACAGCATAAGGACATATAATGCTTAGCATTCAGCCGTGTGAAAAGTGTCTCATTTATTTATTTTATCCTATTATTATTTTATTTTATTCTTTTATTTATTTTCATCTATTTAAAATGGGAAGACGGAGCAAGTGAGTGTGCTCTTCCATCTGCTGGTTTTTATTTCCCAGATATCTGCAGCAGGGCTGGGGCAGCTGAGTCCATACACCCAGAATCCCACTCCAGTCTCTGGGCTGCCTGGGGCCCACGACCTTGAGTTCCCAGCTGTTCCTTCCCAGGATACATCAGCAGGGAATTAGATTGAAAACAAGAGTGGCCAGGACTTGTGCCAGCGTCTCAAGTGGCAATTTAACCTGTTGTGTCACAATGCCCACACCTGCATTCTACTTTTACAGTAGTGGAACCTGTGTGTTAATGCCTTTAACTGCTGTTTCAGTGTGATAGCCTACAATTTTTTGAAATGAGAAAAGGACATAAAAAATGTAGGTATATATAAATAGAGCAAAGAGGATACACAGATCTCTTTGTTTTTCTTGAGTACTTCAAGTAGCATAGGACCTCCTCTCGAGATAATTGCCCATTCACAACAGCTTGGGTTTGTACAGGGCAGTTTATATTATGACATTATTTTTTTTAAAGATTTATTTTTATTATTATTTTTTTTATTGGAAAGGCGTATATACAGAGAGGAGAGACAGAGAGGAAGATCTTCCGTCCGATGATTCATTCCCCAAGTGAGCGCAATGGCCGATGCTATGCCGATCCGAAGCCAGGAGCCTCTTCCGGGTCTCCCACGCGGGTGCAGGGTCCCAAAGCTTTGGGCCATCCTCGACTGCTTTCCCAGGCCACAGGCAGGGAGCTGGAAGGGAAGTGGGGCTGCCGGGATAGAACCGGCACCCATATGGGATCCCGGGCGTGCAAGGCGAGGACTTTAACCACTGCGCCACTGCGCCGGGCCATATTATGACATTTTTTTAAAGAGTCTGGATTAGCAAGAGAATAAGAGGATGGTAATTGATTACTTGCATTACAGTGTTTGGGGAAAAATGGAGAAAAATTTCCTTCAACGGGAGTAAGGTTAAATTTTATTCTGTTTTCTGGAAGGAGATTGATGAGGGATATAACCGCCATGTGAATTTGCATTTATTTGCCATTTGGAAAACCCCTTTTAAACAATTAAAATTGTTGTGGCTTATTTCATAATGTTGAAGGTTCTAATAGAGTACTTTATGCTTTGTTCTGAATCTAAGGCTTTTCTGGTCCTCCAACTTTTTTTTAAGGGATAATGTGAATGAATAAATTTTGTATAGTTCTGCAAGTTTGGACAAATGGATTGTTATGTATAAACCAGCACCATTAGGTATAGAACAGCTTCAGTCTTAACATGGGGTGTAAGCAAGTGCCGTCATGATCCTTTATAGTCAGATCCTTTTTCTGTCTGCTGAGAATCTCGGATCTCATTTCTGACCCCGTGCTTTTTCTTTTTACAGTCATACTGGATATGTAATAGTGTACACAGCCTTTTGAGTCCAATTTCGTTCACTTAGAGTGATGCATTTGACATTCGTGTTGTTGCATCAGTGGTTTCTCATTTCTGGGGGCCTAGTGTTCTAGTATACGAGTGCACATTAGTTTATTATCTGTACCTACAAACTATGTTGGTAGTTTGGTAGGCAGAATAGTGGGTCTCAAAACATCTACACTGTAATCTCTCAAGTATGAGAATGTATTACTCTATATAATAAGAGTTTGCTGGTTTGGGTATGATTAGGGATCTTGATATGGGGAGATTAATCTTCGGTTTCTAGGTGGCATGTCTCATTGCTTGAATTTTTAGAGGTTCTTAAGAAGAAGAAACAATGGGTCAGAGTGAGATGATGTGAGGAGGACTTGACTAGGAGTTAGCAATGATCTTTACATAATAGCCAGTAATAAAATAGGTCCGACAAGAAAGCAAATTTAGCTAGAACCTCAAAAGGGAGAGTGAAATGGATTCTCCCTTAGGGCCTCCAGAAGTAAATGTGGCTCACATTAAACCATGGACAGCCATACCAGACTTTTGACCTTCAGGACTGTAGTATGATAACTATGTTTTTTGAAACCATTGTATTTGTTATAATTTGTCACAATAGCAATTGAAAACATGCAGGGATATTTGAGCAGTTTCCTGTTTATGTAAATTTCAGATAAAATCACTATAACCTTTGGGGCTGGTGTTGTAGCCTGTGCTGCTCATGTCCTTTATTGCGTAATGTTTTCTCTCAGCTGTGTCATTCCAGTTCAGCTCCCCGTTGGTGTACCTGGGAAAAGCCGTGGAAGATGGCTCAAGTGTTCTGGCCTCTGCCATCCGTATGGGAGGCCTGGATGAAGCTCCTGGCTTTAGCCTGGCCCAGGTCTGTCTCTTAGTGGCCATCTGGGCAGTGAACCCAGCTTATGGGAGATCTCTGTCTCTCCCTCTCTAGTTCTTTCAAATAAATAAATCTTTTGAGAAGAAAAACCACTGTAGACTTTTGCATACACAGTCTTGTATGAACACTTTTCATTTTCTTTGGGCAGTTAGTTACCTAGGAGCAGAATTGCTGACTCACATCTACATACTCATTAGTACCAACTATGAGAGGGCCATCTCTTGGTTGTTTTGATTTTTGTTGTTTAATACATATTTAGCAATATCACTTTGTGGCATTAATTTGCATTTCCCAAAACTAGTGATGTTGAATGTCTGTTACTTTATTTGCTATCTGCATGTTTGGCTTGGTGGGGTGATTGTTAATTTTCAACCAGTTTTTTAAATGGGATTCTTGTTTTCTTATTGTGATATGAGAGTTCTTTATATTCTGGATGTAAGTTCCCTATCACATGTATGGCTTGCACTTATATTCTGACGTCTGTCTTATATTCTTCTGAAAGAGTGGAAGTTTATTATTTTTGATGAAATGCAGCAGGTTGGTTGATTTTATTTTCAGATCATGTTTTGGTGACATTTTTGCTTAACTCAGGATAACAAAGGTTTTTCTTATATCTCCTAAAAGTGTTAAGGTGGTGTTTTCTTGCAGTGTAAAATAACATTAGTGTAGATACCTTAATTGTCCTGTCACAGTGTATTAAAAGACTGTCTTTTATCCATTAAATCGCTTTGTATCTTTGTTGAAAATCATTTTTACATACAGAATTGCATGTCTCTGGACTCTCTCTTTTTCATTAACCTATGCTTTTTCCTTTTCCCAATACTGTGGGCTTTTGTAAGCGAAGTCTTAAAATCAGGTTGTACATTCTACTTTTTTCTTTTCCAACTTGCTTTAGCTTTTCTATTGTTTTACTTGAATTTTTTAAAAAGATTTATTTATTTATTGGAAAATCAGATATACAGAGAGGAGAAGAGACTGAGAGGAAGATCTTCCGTCCGATGACTCACTCCCCAAGTGAGCGCAACAGCCGGTGCTGTGCCGGTCTGAAGCCAGAATCCAGGAACTTCTTCTGGGTCTCCCACACAGGTGAGGATCCCAAGGCTTTGGGCCGTCCTCAACTGCTTTCCCAGGCCACAAGCAGGGAGCTGAATGGGAAGTGGAGCTGCTGGGATTAGAACTGGTGCCCATATGGGATCCCGGGGTGTTCAAGGCAAGGACCTTAGCCGCTAGGCCACGCCGCTGGGCCTGTTTTACTTGAATTTTGTGGATGTTGTTGGGCACTGGAAGGTATCACACCACCAGTTTACTCCCCAAATGCTCACATTTACAGTCTGGACGGGTCAGCTGGTAACCCAGCCCAGGTGTTCATGTGGTTGCAGCAACTCAGCAGTGAACATTGTCATGTAATCTGTCCCAGGGTCTGCACTAATAGGAAGCTGGAATTAGAAGCCAATTCCAGACAGTGTGAGGAGTAACATGGTTGTTATCCCAGTCAACATCTTCAACACTATGCCACATGCCCACCTTGCTCTCTTTTTAACAGGAAAGTGTTCATAGGAAGATAGGTTGCTGTGCTTCTATCGTTATTCCCGGAAATATGAAGAGAATCAAGGATTACACCTTTGTTATGCCTGTTTACGCAGGTCTTTTTTCAGGTGCCCCTTGCCAAAATGAGAAGAATCAGACTTCAGACTCAGCTTATTTATCTCTTTGTTGGGGCATCTTCATTTGAATGAGAAATTGACACTCCCCATCTCCCAGCCTTAATAAGTTAATAATTAAATTAAGGTTTTAAAAATCTTTGGTAGAGCACATGTTTAGTTCTTAAGTCCCACAGATCCCCCCAGCTTATTACCTTAATAATAAGCAATTGGGCCTGGCGCGGTGGCCTAGCGGCTAAAGTTCTCACCTTGAATGCCCGGGATCCCATATGGTTGCCGGTTCTAATCCCAGTAGCCCCACTTCCCATTCAGCTCCCTGCTTTTGGCCTGGGAAAGCAGTCGAGGACGGCCCAAAGCCTTGGGACCCTGCACCCGCGTGGGAGACCCAGGGGAAGAAGTTCCTGGATCCTGGCTTCGGATTGGCACAGCACCGGCCATTGCGCTCACTTGGGGAGTGAATCATCAGACTAAAGATCGTCCTCTCTGTCTCTCCTCCTCTCTGTACATCTTATTTTGCAATAAAAAGAAATAAGTCTTAAGAAAAATAATAAGAAGCAATCACCAGGGTCTAGGCTGACAGTGCCGTGTTTTAGTAGGCCAAGCCTCCACCTGATACACCAGCATTTCATGTGGATTCCGGCTTGTATCCTGGCTGCTCCCCTTCCGACCCAGTTTGCTCTTCATGGCCTGGGAGAGCAGCAGAGGGTGGCTCAAGTACTTGGGCTCCTGCACCCACATGTGAGACCCAGGGGAAGCTCCTGGCTTCGGATTGATCCATTTTGTCTGCTGCTGTTTTGGGAGTGAATCAGCAGATGTATGATCTCTTTGTGTTTTTCCTTCTCTCTGAAATTGTTGTTCTTTTTTACTTCCTTTTTACAATTTGTATTATTTCTCAGGATAAGGTTTGTAGGTGTAAGGATTCCTGCCCTTCCCTCCCACCCTTCTCCCTTATATTATTAGAGCAGTGTAGTCTTCCAACCACATGTAGCAGTCAAATAAAAATAAAACAAATCTTTAAAATAATCATCAGGATCTAAGAAAGCATAGAGGCTGAGAAAATGTATTTTTTTTTTGTTAAAGAAAGTTAGATTGATGTTTGAGGCTATAAATCACAGACTTAGTTGTGGGCTTTTGTATAATTCAAAGCCATTCATGTGAGTTAAAGCTTGTTTAAAGCAGCCAAACTGTAGATGGGAGAAGGCAGTTAGTAAAAACAGGCCTTTTATTTTGTTTCAAATGAAAAGGACAACAAAGATCATTTCAGAATTAAAAAAAAGGAAAGATTTATGTATTTTTTTTGGAAAGTCAGATATACAGAGAGGAGGAGAGACAGGAAGATATTCCATCCACTGATTCACTCCCCAAGTGGCTGCATTGGCCAGAGTTGTGCCGATCCGAAGCCAGGAGTCAGGAGCTTTTTCTGGGTCTCCCACGTGAGTGCAGGTCCCAAGACTTTGGGCCGTCCTTACTGCTTTCCCAGGCCACAGCGGGGAGCTGGATGGGAAGTGGAGTATCTGGGACGTATCCCATAGGATTCCCGGTGAAGGATTTAGCCACTAGGCTATCATGCCAGGTCTTCATTTCTGAAATCTTCAACTAAACTGGCTCTGCTGGTGCTTTCTGTCCCTTTTCTCTCCTTTTTCTCCTGTTGTTAATAAGATTCTAACATAATTCTTACTCTTTGTGTAGCAGTATTTACATATGAATTGGGCTTTAAAAATTTTTCCCGTCTCTGTTACCTAGTTCTATCTCTGAGAGTAGATATTTTTATTTTCATTAACCTAGAGCTAAACATATGCAAGTATATAATTTTTTTAGAACCTTTCTTTGCAAATGACTTTGATGCCGTTTAATGGAGATCTTTACATCATCAAAAATGTGAACGTATGTGATAATTTTATTTGTATTTCCTACATCTTAAAACATTTTGCTAGTACTGATTTTCAAGCTACTGAAAACCTGCTGAGGATTTTTTCACCTCTTGCGATTTTTTCACTCTTCTGCCACAGGGTGGCGCACTCTACCTGCTAGGTGAAGTGTTCAGTGACTCTTCAACAGGCTGCTGAAACCCTGCCTAGGAGGAAGTGGAATGTTACAAAAATCTGGGTACTCTGTTGTTTCTGGCAGCAGAATTTTTTTTTTTTTATAGTGGAAATTTCAGGTTTTTTGACCCCTTTTTGTTGTGTTAATATTAGTTAAAACAATTATTTGTAAATAATTCTAGATTCAGATGTTGGAAAGCTGTTATAAGAAATATCCATGAATCCTTTTTCTAGACCGCATATTAAGTTATCATCTGTGTTGCACACCTTCCTGTTACAGATGACAGAACTTCAGAAAGTTCATGGACATATGGAAATAAAAGATCTACTTTGGTGCAGAAGTCTTTGAAATCTTTGTACACAGGTTTTCAAAAAGTTCCTTGAAAATTTGTAATAGGAAAAAATGTATACATTTGAGATGATTTTTTTTTGCACCAAAATAAACATCTTGCCTTTTAATTAATTCTGATTTCCGCTGGGCTTTGTCAAGTCCCCTATGTGTATGTGTGTGTGTGGGATATGTTTATGAGACTTTGTAGTTAAGTTCTATGCATTATGACACTTATCTCTAAATGTCATGTTTTGTTTTGTTTTTCCAAATGATGATCTGTTATGCTTGTACTGGTATCAGCCTCGGGGAATTTAATATCGATGCAATCCTTTTACACAAACTTTTGACTCAGTTATGTCGTTTAGAATGCTTTGCCCTTCAGCTCAGCCCGTGGGTTAGTTACAATATTTAGTTGTAACTCTTCAGAGTTATGTTGAGCCTAGAGTATTTCCATAGACTTTTGTCTTTTCTAGCGTTGTCATGGGGCTTCATTCTTGAGATAGAATGTTATTCACTTCAGTTTGGCTTTATGTCATGATTGTCATAATACTGGTTGTATAGTTGGGATGCATAGATGATGTGAACCACTCGGAGTGTTATATTTGCCTGTGTTTTATTGGTGATATTACATGTGTTTTTAGTCAGTTTTGTTTTGGAGTCAATTTTGGTAAATATAGTTGTATGTATTTAGAACAATTTAGTGCCATTTAAGATGTAAAGCAGCAAACATTTTCTGTAAAGGTAGATACTTTAGAAACAGATGAAGAATCCCAGCTGGCAGAGTCTAATCTGGGTGGAAGGCCTTTGGGAGCACATCTCACCTTTACTCCTTGCAAAGCTCTTAGTGCGGTGTGTTGGTGTGTATTTTATCCTGTCCAGTGACTTCCAGTGAGAATTGTAACTGTCCTTGGGATGTGCCGATCATTCTGTGAAAGTAGTCTGAGAAGATGATATTAAACAAGAAAGAAAAATGTATAAAAACCCGAGATAGCTCAGATGTCATGGTTAATACCACATCATTTAGTATTTTTGTACAGTGTTTGAGTTGGGCTTACATTAGTGAGATTTTAGTCTAGCACAAGTGCAGAGAGCCATATAGAGCAACTGGAAAGAACACTGTAAACCTGCCAAAGAATCAACCACAAGTTTTCTTTCTTAAGGAATCCCTGTTAATTAGGTGTAAGTAATTTTGTTACTAAATGTTTTCTAAGTATTTATAGCATGTTAGTCTGAAGGAATCTGAAAATTATGATGCTAATAGGTACGTATTTTGAAGAAAATAATCACTCATTTTGGGGAGAATGACCATTTGTACACTGACAATTTCTTAACCTTTTTGCTGGAAAATGTTTCTTGTGTTTGTGCTAAGGTGGTATGCTATTTTTAAGAAAGAGTATCAATTTTGTTTGTAGCACTATTGCAGAACATAGCAAATTGAAACTTTTGCGTGATCTTACGTTTAATCCGTTTATTTTGATTATATATGTGTATTAGATATAAAATATGTATTTTTCACATGCTGCAGACATCAAAGCATTTGAAGTATGAAATTAGATGAATATAAAGCAATTTGAATGCCAAAAATGCCCATTAAGTTGAGCAGCTGAACTTGAAAAAGTGATTGGAGACTGCTGCGAGCTGTGATTTCTCCCAGCAGCTACCCTGCCGAGTGTCAGAGGGAGAGGAATTACCTCCGTGTCCCAAACCTCCAGGTTCGGCCCTGGATTTACACAGAAATACGCTGCTTGCTCGGGTTGTGCTTGTCGAGGCTGCTCCTGGCACTTGGGCACGTTTCTCAGTTTCCAGTGGGGGTTTATCAGAGTTCAGTGTGTCTTTCCAGGAGCCTCGCCTAATTCCTGGAATGTGGCCAGTGAACTTATACGGTTGAATATAACTTCACAATTTTTAAAAATGTATTTTGATTCCACAGGCAAGACAACTGTGTAGATTGCACATCATCCCTGAGAGAAAACAAGCCACCCGAGGGTTTGGAATTAAAACAAGGTATGAGCCCAACACTTCACTTCTGCATAACATTGTCTCAAGATTAGAAGCATTTTACTAGTAATTAATTTTCATTGTTCCAATTTACCCCATTTTATTATATGTGCTGCTGAAGCAAGCACGATTTTACCCCCATTTTAAAATAGGGAAACAGATAATTGACTTGGTCTCAGATAAAAAGAGGAAATAATACAATATTTCGTATCAACTACAGGAGTGGTTAGACGTTAATGTTGTAAATTATAGATGCCATCACAAAATTCTTTTGACTAATTGTAGACATTGGAGATACGTTAACTAGATAGTGTTGAGCTGGATGTGGAAAATAAATTTCATAGGATGACATTTCTTCCTTATTTCTTGTTTTCTTTAAATCAATAGTTCTTGACATTACCAACCATCACAAATAATGTGATAGAGCATTCAATCCAAATAGATTAATAGGACTCATTTTAAAACTAAACTTTATCTAAAAGGTGAGACTATCACAGAAACACATTCTGTGATGGAGCGGGCAGAGCGGGGCCGGGGGGGAGGGGGGCAGGTGGGAGAGATGTTTCTATTTCTAAGTATGTTTATTGAGAGAGGGTGTTCCTCCCCAGTGCCTGGCTTCTCTGCCCCAGGTGAGGGGGAGAACAGCCTGGGGAAGGGGTCATGTGATCGACAAGCAGGCAGAATGCGGCAGGTGTGGATTCCCATTCTTAAAGTTGACTTGCTGCCTGCCTGTCCCATTTCAGGCCCTGCTGAGATTTCTGACCTCTGTCTCCTCATCTGTAGCCACTTCCTACGGATGAGGGGTGTAGGTCTTGTATGTCCCAGCTTTGAAAATCTCTTCCTGTCTCATCTAATCCATTTCTTGAGCTGTGGAGAGTGTAGCTGATGGCAATGTCTGTGTCTCTTGCAATGTCATCGCCACTCTGAGAAGTCCCTGGCCTTTATCTGTGTTTGAAGTGGCATTCGAGGGCCTCAGCTGGCTCACAGGAGCAGGGTGACTCATTCTTTATGTACACATGGGCATGATCCTCTCCTGGGCACAGGAGTTAGCGTAGGAGACATCGCAAGATGCACTAAGTGCTCCGATGCCAGGACAGTACAGTATCTTGACCCCAAGACCAGAGATCCTGTGCCTTCTGGGATGAACAGGACACGAAAGCCAGGATTGTTGGTGATACCAAAGGCCATCAGGGTGGATCTCCTGAGGACCCTGGCCTGGTATGGTTTGACACCTAGACTCTACTGGTTCTTCACTCTGCTTTTCCCAGACCAGGGCAGTGTTGTGTGGTGAATGTAGCCTGCCTAGGACCTGTCGGGTGTCTGGCTCAGCAAAGCATCAGTACCTTGCCCACCAACCCCCTTGCTGAGGACCTCAGCCTCAAGCCTCTGGCCAGGTGTAGTGAGGTGCTGCAGCTGCATCCTGCCCCCAGGGTGTTAGCATCAGGCCACTGGCCTGCTTCTCCCAGAGCCACATTTTGGTGCAGCAGGGGAGAGGTCTGCTTAGGACTTGTGAGGTCCATAGCCACCCACTCCCAAACTGGCGCTTTGGTACACTGCAGGTGTGGCCTGCCCAGAAGCCATGGCAGGGCTGATCTTTGAAATGTCTCTTCTGTTTGTTTCTTGAGATCTCTAGTAGGAAAAATCAAAAGTACAGTGAGTTATTAATTATTAAAATGCCATTACTTGCACGTTTTTTTCTGGTAAGTATTAATTCATGGCAATGAGAATCTGTTAAAACCAATAGGATTGGGTTGTCTATTACTATGTAAGTACTTAATATCTGACGTAGTTTCTCTAAAACTTAAGTCATAAGAATTTAATGTGATGGATCAGGTTATTATTCTGATAATATTCTCTGTTCATTTTCTATTCACCAAACCAAAGTTGTAAAGCAGCATTGACTTTTCTGTTTGTTCTTTTAGAATAAAATGAATCATAATATTTATTACTAGCATATGACATGACAAGTTATTTAAATTATCTTTTCAGGTTTTTTTAGCCTCTAAAATACATATTTCTTGAGTAATAAGTGTTAACTACAAATTAAATTGAAATTGACATTTCTTTGTCCAGTACTAGTTTTTCTTCAATTGTGATCTATTAGAAATGGCTAATAAAGTGGAAAATGGCATTGATTAATTTGTGATTTAATTTACCTGAAGAGAGAACAACATCTAGATTGTCCACAGTCCTTACTTATGTACTCTGGGATTTTTGCGAATTAGCAGTCTTTTCAGAAGTCTTGTTTGTTAGTCTTACAAAAAGCCAGACAGAATTATGCATTTGTAATGTTACTACTTCTGAGCACCACCATGGGCATAAAATCATACATCTGTAGGAATGAAGACTTAATTGAGCAAATTATCCAGTAGTTCCTTGTAAAGGAAGATTTTTTTTTTTTTGTTCTCATGCTCTCTTGAAACACCAAGAGTTTTCTGGAACATTCTTTCCACTCACAACAGTTTGTGTTGCTCTGATTTTCTTATGATAGCATCAGTCACTCGAAGATAGTCTTGGTTGGATAAAAAGATCCCGAGTAACCAGATGGCACAAAATCCAGGCCTTTTGAAAGTTTCAGAGTCTGAAGATCACACATAGGTTCTTACTCGGCTTCAGAAGTGTCTAAAACACATTGATAGCATTAAGCAGAGCTGAGGAAGCAAGTGATTAGAGCATAGTAGATTCCTAGGGCTGAGCTTCTGTTAACAGTCCTTTAGTTCTTTGGAAGGCTTTTTGTAGCTCACATGTCCAGCAGGGTCCATGTTAGAACTTTTTAAAGCTTTGTATAAAGGCTTGGCTAAAAAATCCTGCCATCCCCAGGAATGTCCTTAGCTCTTACTTGTCTGTAGTGTCCCTATATACAATGTAGAACCTTCTTTCCTCACTCAGAGCTCAGCACATGAGGGTGGATTGAAGTGAATGCCTCATTGATAGCCCTGAGATCCTGGATCAGCTTGTATTCTTCATTTGGCTTCAGTCCTGGCAGGATACTGAGGTAGAGTGAAGACTCCATGTTTGAAAAACTTGTCAAAACATTCTGACAATTGACTTAGGAAATTAACTTTAGGAAAGCACCTACGGATAACAAATCTCTTCCAAGCAAAGCAGTTGCTTTGAAAGTATTCAGGCATTACTAAAAATAGTGAGCTAAGAATATTGTTTCTTTACCACACTAAAATAGAGTAAATCTTTCAATGCAAGTTTACCATTGTTTCTAATAATACCATTTTTTGAAGACAAAGTTGCTGCATAGGATGTTAGTACACAATGACTCTGAATGTTAATTTGACAAATTAGCACTCGTATGTGTGTGTCCATGATCACTGAGGCTCTTGACTTGAAATGACTAGACTGTAGAAGCCTCTTGAATCCAAAGACCGTATCAGGCGGCAGTCAAGAGCACGTGTGAAGTGGGAGTTCTCTGCTGCCTTCAGAGAGGAGCACAGCCCTCCGTGCTGGCCACTGGCTTGCACTCGGGCTTGTACCCCAGAGGTCCTTCATGGAGGGACTCTGCACCAGCACCTTGGCTTTCCATACCTGAAATGACCACTTGTTGGCTTTCCAGTCAAATTGGAATGATTTTTGAGGCCATTGAGTGCTACTTAAGATGGCCATTGTATCAGTCAGTTATGTGGTTTGCTTTCCAGTTTTTGAGGTATTTCTCCTCTATAACACTATTTAAATGATCACTTAAACACTTAAAATGCTATGTACATATATAGTACATATATGTATATATACGTGTGCATACACACACAAATACATATTTTACTTATGGAGATTTGAGATCTTATAGCCAGTTTTGAAACTACCCTGAGAAGTGAATCCATAGGAGTGCATGCAGAAGCATACAGCTGGGTCTCTTAGTAGGATTTGAAAAGACAAAGGTAGACATGACTCTCCCCAAGCCCAATTACGCTTACACATTTGACTTAGATTCATTCATTCATCATTAACTGTAATTTCTGAAGCCTAGATTTTCTTTGTGTACTTAAATTGGGGCTCATTATTTAACCAAGTGTGCTAAGGGACTGTATTTTGACCAGACCACTGAGAAGTTTCCTGTTTCAGTAAGCCTGCTGGGGTCTCCCTTGCAGACTAATTACTACGTAACACTTCTTTTGTATATATAAAGCCAGCATGTTTGTGGTGCACACCACCATTATAAAACACTACAGCACACTTAAAAATGCATGGTTGTGTGATTGGGGCTTTTCCTCAGCACTCCAGACAGGCTTGGGCTCTTACCACCATCTCTGGCTGCAGACATCTAAGTTGCATTTCACACCAGGTAGCTAAGTTTCTGGATGGTACTGCTGCAGGGAATTTCCCACACAAAGATGAAGGCAGCCTCAGTTTTTACCGCACACAAAAGAATTTTCATGTGGACAGTTGCAGTGCACAAAGCAAAATTTATTAGGGATGTTAAAGATGGGAACCTCCTGTGAAGCATCAGGAGAGGGGCTCCAAGAGAAAAAAGACCCCCCCAAATGGTGGAAGTGGTGTCCATAAGCACACAAGGGCCACATTGCTTTTCCCTGAACCAGAAGAGGCACCTCAACGGTCTGAAAGAGGTGGAGATGTATTCCAGAGGTCCATGAGAAGGGGGCTAATGACCCTGTTATCTGAGCGCAAAGACTGGCCAAGCTGAGACGCTGCTAACACACAGATGTTAACAGTTTAAAAGGAACACAGAGACAGTGATCTTAACGGAGTTCAGACTGAGTGAAAAAATGAGCTATTCAGATGTTGCTGCAATCTCTGCCTCTATTATGGATAGGCCGCTTTGGGGAATGCCAGGATAGGAACAGATTATGACAAAGAGTCTTAGGCGGAAGACTTATTTTATGTAGCGGGTAAAACTGTTGTATGCCAAGATAGACTTGTATACAAGCAGTTTTGATAATTGATGTTGTTGTGTCTTTCTCTTTCTACTTTATATGGAATCTGCAGTTTCTATCGGAATGACTTCAATATACTTTAGTTTTTCTTTTTCTTTTTCTTTTTCTTTTTGATTTGACCGGGAGAGGAAAAACCCATTAATTTCAAGTATTCTCATGTGATTTAGAAGTTAGGTAAAACCCAGCACCAAGACCTGACTTGCAAGTAGCTTGTGGCAGAGGAATGTGAAGAAAACATTGGATATTTTGTTCAGAGCTTGATGAGTGCAGATATTCTAGTTTTCAAATGTTTAAATTGCAAGAAAAGGAAATATTTATGTGCTTTTTCAATTTGCAATACTAGATAAATATGTGCATGGAATAACTTATTAAAATAGGCCTATCGGGGGTTTTAAAATAAGTACACATTTGAAGCACTATCAAATACAAGAGTGATTTAATTTGTTCTATATTTGGCTTGTTAGAGTAATCATAGGATTAATAGGTAAATTTATTGTTAGATTTTTTAATTTACTTTATTTCAAAGAGGTAGAATTGTCTGTCAGAAAATACAATGTGGAATCCTAAGATTTGTTGCTGTTGCTGAAGAAATATAACAGGTTATCTAAGTCACCACTGGATGGCGCTGTTGTAGAGCAGATGGAGGCGGTGGGTTGTGTTTGGCCTTGGTCTTGAAGTTTCTAGCTGGTTGTTTTCTAGGTTTTTGTAAAGACTGGGGCCCTGTGCATTATTTGTACTTGGGAAAACTGCTTAATAGCTGTTTTCTTAGATTGCTTAGTGGAAGAAGAGTGAAGCATACATTTTTTCCCCTGTTATCTCTACATTTTGTATTCTGTTAGAGAAAAAGAAAAGATGCTTTATTTGGCATTTAGACTTTTTGATGGTTCCTTAGAATATGTTCATTTGAATTCAGACATTAAAATAAATGTAGCTGTATATAAAATGATCAAAATCAATAAAGCATTTATAAGCTCTTACTATGAATCTTTATATATTAAACTTTTCATATGAAAATTATTCTGCATTTGTATTAGAGAAATAACTGTAAGCCCACAGAAAATATTCATACAGTTTTGCTTTTGGTAGGCTTACATCTTGTTACCTAGTAAGGGAAGCTGGTTACTTCGTGCAGTTATGTTTTGGAATTCTCATTCGCAAGTTAGCAGATGTGAGCATCCCTAAGAGAAGTCTCGAAGTCAAGAACTTCGGGAACTGAAAAGCAGACTCTTACAGCTACGGGGAACGTGTTTGTCAGTGGCTTCATGTGTAAGGAAAGCTTAATATAGCTCTTTTTTGGTGGCGTCCTTCAGTCTATGAGCTCAGTGGTCACCTAGCTGTGCTCTTCACAGACCCATCACACCTCTAAAGTAAATAAGTGTGTTTGTGCATATGTATTTTAAATTCTCTCTTTAAATTTCTGGTTTGTAGATAAGGATACTTGTAGGAATTTTTGGAATTTGAAGTTTATTTTGGTGCTAAATTTTGAAATTCATGCTAATAAGGGGTCTTTACACAATTCATGCAAATGCATGTTATGAAAAAATTGTTCATGAATTTGAAAAAAATTTCCAGCAAAATAAACTAATCTTTAATTTGATTTTCCCATGGGTTTTCTGGTAGCTTCATATATATTATGGTAACAGTACAGGTAGTACATGCCAAGTTATAAGTAAGTAACAAATATATACTGAAGCAACTGTTTCAAAATGTTTTCTCTGCTAGGTTTACATAGATAATGAAGTTTATACACCACTACTCTTACATGATCATAAAAGCATGTAGACACTGGAGACAAAGGGTTACTTAGACAATTTGATTTAGTGTCAGAACAAGTTCTATAGAACAGCTTTTGTTCATTATGGTGACTATGTATTGTATTTCTAAAAATTTAGACAAAATGTTCTACAATTGTTTAGTGAAGATATTAGCTATAAAACTATGTGATACCAGTTGAAGTCTGGAACGGATCCATGAGAAACACCATTCTTGTCCTTGTTGCTATTGTTGCTGTAATGAGTGGTGCAGTAGTGGGAAACGAATGTGGTTAAATTGAGACTTAGATAAAAAAAGGGAAAAAATGAATTTCCAGTTGAAAGAGATTTGGGTTTTGCGGAAATGAACGTCGTAATTGTAGCTGAAGGAATAAATACGATTATGAAAAGTAATACTGAGAAAGATACCATCAGTCTTTCACTGCTTTGTCAAGGTAAATAATCATGTTCATGTATTTAAGCATCATCTATAGGTCAAGGGTTTTAGATAGGACCCATGAGCACGGTGGCCTAGCAGCAAAAGTCCTCACCTTGAATGCACCAGGATCCTGCATGGATGCTGGTTCTTCTTCTTCTTTTTTTTTTTTTTTAAAGATTTATTTATTTATTGGAAAATCAGATATACAGAGAGGAGGAGAGACAGAGGGAAAGATCTTCCATCCGATGATTCACTCCCCAAGTGAGCACATCGGCCGATGCTGCGCCGACCCGAAGCCAGGATCCAGGAACTTCTTCTGGGTCTCCCACATGGGTGCAGGGTCCCAAGGCTTTGGGCCGTCCTCAACTGCTTTCCCGGGCCACAGGCAGGGAGCTGGTTGGGAAGTAGAGCTGCCGGGATTAGAACTGGTGCCCATATGGGATTCTGGTGTGTTCAAGGCGAGGACTTTAGCCACTAGGCCACGGCACTGGGCCCGGATGCTGGTTCTAATCCCAGTGGTCCCGCTTCTCATCCTGCTCCCTGCTTGTGGCCTGGGAAAGCAGTTGAGGATGGCCCAAAGCCTTGGGATCCTTCACCTGTGTGAGAGACCCAGAAGAGGTTGTGGGCTCCTGGCTTCAGATTGGCTCAGTTCCAACCGTAGTGGCCACTTGGGGAGTGAATCAGTGAACAGAATATCTCTCTCTGTCTCTCCTCCTCTCTGTATATTTGGCTTTCCAATAAAAATAAATATAAATCTTTAATTTTTTTAAAAGTGTTTTAGATAGCTGCTGTCTGTATGTTTCCACGGGACTTGATGTGGCTTCTTTTTGGAGATCTGAATTGCAGGTTACAAGGTTTAGACAGCCATGGAAGGACTGGACACTGTTCCACGGCTGTCTGGAGTTGGGAGTGGCAAAGCATGTGTATGCCTGTTGTGTTTTCCAAGTTTGTATGTGATTGTTTTGTCTCCTTGAATGGCGTTAACAAATAAGCAGTCACAGAACACAGATTTTAAATAGGAATTTAATTTCTTTAAAGAATTGAAAACACTGGTTCTGGGGAAATGGCGTCTGGTTCCATAGCTGGGGAAGTAAGAAGAGGCTGTGGTGTAACTATCAGCAAGTCTTTGATTTTTAACTTCTCTTTTCATCTCTTTGAACATTTTTGCAAGTTATTAATAGCAATGACACCAAGCAAGATCCTTTCCACTTTTTAAAATTTGTTTCTTTTTATGGGTGGTAGTTGAATGAACACGTGAAATTACATTTTTATCCTATCCTACGAGACTTTTTTTGAAGGCCATTTTTTTTTTTTTAATGTAAGGCTTCTTGATTTCAAGCAAAAGCAATTGGAAATTTTTTGGACAAGCATGCATTTGAATGTGTCTTGTTTTACTCATAATAGAATTATGGAGTGATTTGCAAGAAAACTGTTTGTTTTCATCTTCTTTTGATGCTAGCCATGTTAGTTACTTTGAGATTATGTAGTATAAATCCTCAGCAGATGGTTGATTCCCCTTTGGGGCCCTGTGCGGTCTTGTTCATTACAGTCTTGCCTGGTTCATTAAGGAAAGTACCAACTGACCAGAGTGCTGCTGCCAAAGAAAAGACAGTCAATTCTAGGGATGAATTCAGAAGTTGTCACCTGTTCCTGAACTCTAATATGCCATGACCCAGTTCAAGTGAACACTTTTGCCTTCCATGTCATATAACTGTTAATCTGGTAGAGAACGGAAGCTATCTGTATATTAAACTATCTAGATTACATATAGTTAAGATTTGTTTATTTTTCTTTGAAAGGCAGATTTTACCGGGAGAGAAGCAAAAGCAGAGAAAAGGACTTCCCATCTGCTGGTTCACTCCCCAAATGGCGAGAGCTAGCTTATTGGAAGCTGGGAGCCTGGAGCTGCTTTCTAGTGTCCCAGATGGGCGCAGGGCCCAAAGATTTGACTTACCTTCTGCTTTCCCAGGCAAAAATTAACGACTTTTTTTTTTTTAAAAAAGATTTATTTATTTTTATTGCAAAGTCAGATATACAGAGAAGAGGAGAGACAGAGGGGAAGATCTTCCATCCGATGATTCACTCCCTAAGTGACCACTATGGCCGGAGCGGAGCCGATCTAAAACTAGGAGCCAGGAACTTCTTCTGGGTCTCAAATACTCAGAGTAAACAGCCAGTCATCATCAGTATGCAATAAAGTCACAGTATATCTCACAAAATATACTGAAACTTTATCCTAAAACTAAAAATACTGATTGAAGAATCAGAAAAATAATAAAAACTGTTGGTTTCCAGGGTTTGGGTCATCCCCAGGCCACAGGTAGGGAGCTGTATGGGAAGTTGGGCTGCCAGGATTAGAACCGGCGCTCATATGGGATCCTGGTGCATTCAAATTGAGGACTTTAGCTGCTAGGCCACCGCACCGGGCCCAGGACTTTTTTTAAAAGTAACTTCAGATTTACAAAAAAAAAAAATTGAGCAAAACGTACAGAGAATTTTCATATACCTACACATCACCTTTACCCAGTGAGCCACTTAGTAACTAATTCTCAGTAATAACTCAAGTTCATATATACTTCGTGATTGACTTTAAAAATATTCCATGGGTTTTGATACTTGTAAGATGATATATACTCCTTTTAGGGAAGCATATAGAGAATTTTAACCTTAAATATGAATGTTTACATATTTATTCTCTTTCTCCCTCTCATGCCTGAAAACAATCATTGATTATTTTTTACCTGTGTCTGTAGTTTTTGCCTTTTCTGCAATGTTGTACTGCTGGAGTCATTTAATGTGTAGACTTTTTACGTTGGTTTCTTTTATTAGCAACACGTGTTGAAATTTCTTATTTTCCAAAGTATATGTATATGTAAATTATGTACATGTATATATATGTATATACATATATACATATGCATATGTAAATTATATGCATTTAGGAGTATACAGGGTGGTATTTTAGTGCACTTTTTGTACCTTGATAGTGCATTTCTTTTTATCACTGACTAGCTTTGCGTTTACTTATTTATAATTTATTTACTTATGTAATACCAAGTTTAGTTTTATAAGTAGTAATCTGTATCCAGAGTGTACTAGTTTGCGTTCACACCAGATATGGATGAGAGTGCTGGTTGCTCCTCATCATGAAGCATTTGATGGTGTCAGCATTTTGGATTTTGCTCATTTGAATAGGTATGTGATGATTTTTTTTCCTTTGTAATTCCCTAATGATATACTGTACATATTTTCAAAATCTTATTTCCACTTGCATGCTATTTTTAATGCAAGATTTATTTATTCTTGAAAGCAGATTTACAGAGAGAAAGAGAGATGCAGAGAAATCTTCTGTTGGCTGGTTCACTCCCCAAATGGCTGCAGTGGCCGGAGTTGAGCCGATCCAAAGCGAAGAGCTTCTTACAGGTCACCCGCCTGGGTACAGGCACCTAAATGCCATCCTTTCTTCCCAGGCCATAAGCAGGGAGCTGGTTCGGAAGTGGAACTGCTAGGACACCAGCCAGTGCCCTAAGAATGTTGATCCTTGCAGGTAGAACATTAGCCAATTGAGTCATTATGTCAGCCCCTACGTATGTCCTTTAGTGAGTTATCCCTTAAGAAAAAGTAAACCATTTAAAAATTTATTTTAAATTAGATTTTGTATGTTTTTGGTTTTTTTTAAGAGATTTTATATTATGGATAGTAATCTTTTATCAGATATTTTATACTTTTTACCTTGTTGCGGCTAGTCCTTTGTTCTCTTAATATTTATTCATTCTTAATATATTTTTTAAGTCTGTAGTTTCTTTTTTAAAAGATTTATTTATTCTTATTGGAAAGTCAGTTATATGTAGAGAGGAAAATCTTCTGTCCACTGATTTACTCCCTAAGTGGCTACAATGGCTGGAATTGAGCTGATCCAAAGCCAGGAACCAGGAGCTTCTTTTGGGTCTTCTACATGGGTGCAGAGTCCCAAAGCTTTGAACCATGTTCTAATGCTTTCCCAGGCCACAAGCAAGGAGCTGGATGGGAAGTGGAGCAGCCAGGATATGAACCAGTGCCCACATGGGATCCTAGCATATGCAAGGCGAGGATTTAACTATGAGGCTATGGCACCTGGCCCCAGCTGCAGGAGTTCTTTAGTCCAGGAGCTTTGCTCTTTGCTGTTCCCCTACATGCTTCTGTCTTGTGATCAGACTACTGTTTTGAAGAGCTCATAAACCTATTAAGCCTGAACTTTTTCTGGGAGTTAATGCTCAAGGTTTCTGAGAGGTTGTCTTACAGAAGTAACTTCCTTTTGGAAACTAGAACTCTGTTTCGGTGTTTCACTGACACATGACCTGGTTCACAGCAGGTCTCTGGCTTGGAAGGAAGTCTGTTGATGGGGATAAGCTTTAATACTTACAACCCAATTTGTTTAACTCTGAGATTTTTGAAGCCTAAGCAGCTTTCGTTAACCTGCTTCTGCTAATTTCACGCCTTCTCAATGTGATTATCACCTAGTTCATACTATGATTATATGTTTATTTTCTTCTGTTGTAACATTGTCCAACTATTAGTAACTGTTTCAGTTCAACAGACATTTAGGAGTGCTTAGTGAATCTGATATGGTTCCTACCCTACATAGCTTTCCATTTGGTAGTATTTTTGTTTATGTGTAACTGTCTTATTTAAATGAAGATCTTTTGGACAAAGAATGTGTTCAATAACTCATAGTATGCACTCAATAAATTGAGTAATAAAATGGACAGTTTGAGTGAAAATATCCCTTCTTTCTGAAAAGTCCTGATCAGTATTATTCTTTATAGAGGAAATGGATTATTACCTTCTTTTACCCCTTATTATTCTAAATCCTTTTCTACGCTAAAGAACATGTTCTTTTTGGGACTGGTGTGGTGGCTTAGCAAGCTGATCCTTAGATTGCAGCATCAGCATCTCATATAGGCACCAGTTCAAGTCCCAGCTGTTGCACTTCCAGTCTAGTTCCCTGCCTTTGGTTTGGGAAAGCAGTAGAGGATGGCTCCAGTCCTTGGCCCCTGCAGCCACATGGGAGACCTGGAAGAAGCTCCTGGCTCACAGTTTTATATCAGCCCGGCTCTTACCATTGTGGCCATTTGAGGAGTGTATCAGTGGGTGGAAGATCGTTGTCTCTATGTCTCCACCTCTCTGTGTAAACTGCCTTTCAGTTACAAGTAAATAAATCATAAAAAAGTATGTTCTTTTCATGCATACTTTTTTTTCTGGTCTTAACAAAGCTGAGTTATTTAGTTTTTGTTTCCCCTAGCTTTTAGCTCTATTTTTATTACTTATATAGATTTACACCTGTCTTTTATATTAATCATTGATTATCTGTCCTTTTTAAAATATGTGGCTCTTATAGAGATTCCTCTGTGGCTTGCATTTGTTTGGATGAATCTTCATGTGGGTAATTAATGCTTAGAATGAATTTTCCATTTTAGCATCTGTCTACAGTCCTCAACTATCTTTCCTCCTGAAACGGTACCCTCTCCAACTCTTCTGAAAGCATCCTGAGAACTTTTTACCATGGTTGCTACCTTCACCATCATGGGTTCTAAAGTGACAGTTATGTATCTTACAGGCTCTCACTACTTACTTTTCATATTTTTTTTACTTTTGGAAACCAACAGTTTTTTATTATTTTTCTGATTCTTCAATCAGTATTTTTAGTTTTAGGATAACATTTCAGTATATTTTGTGAGATATACTGTGACTTTATTGTATACTGATGTTGACTGGCTGTTTACTCTTTGAGTATTTGAGAGTATTTAAAAAGTTTGAGAAAAAAGGAATTCAAATATGGATTTACTTTGGTGTAAACTTTTTTTGACATCTATACATAGTTTTTTCACAATATATTTGTCACATAGTATGTTAAGGCTTTTAATATGTATTTTTACATTATCTAAAACTTGATTAAATCTGTAATCTGTTTTTGAGCCTATGTTATGTTTAAGCAAACAAAGACAGTGACAGGAAATAGAGTTTGGGAAGCCTTGAGCATGCCTTCCTCGATGGGGAGATTGTAGAGCACTGAGGTGTTACCAGCGCACCTGTGGAGTGGTGTTTTCTTTTGAGTTAGTTCTAGATCTTCATGCTAAACTCTGCTGCTTGAAAGGATGGATTCTTAGACGGTTGCTCTATCTTCATTCCCCTCCCCGCCACCCTTTAGATGTATCCTTCCTCCCTCCCTTCCTCCTTTCCTTCCTCCCTTCTTCCCCTACTCCTTTCCCTCTCTCAGCAGAAGGCTGGCAGGTGCCAGTGCTGTGTTTTGGATTTCCTAACTTCCTGAAACTTCAGCCAAGTAAACCACTATTCTTTAAAAATTTCCTACTGTTAGGTATTTGTTATATCAACAGAGAACACACTAAAGTACAAGTTATTTTAGTAGTTAGTAATCTACTTCCTTTGGAACTTTTGAGGACCTTTTTTGTTTTTTTTAAATTATTGAACTATGATATGATATTTCCCAGGATATATGTTAGGTATGATGGTCTGTACTTGACTAGTCCTTTTAGAGTGAAAAAATATTCTTTACTTTAGATTAGTTTTCTTCCAGGTTTTTATTATTTATTTTCAATTTCCGCTTTCTTTTTGCTTTCTTTTTGCTTTCTGACCTTTGTTCTCCCACTTTATTTAATTTCTTGATATTCAGTTTTCAACCTTTGAAAGTATTCTGTTGCTAATATTTTATGCTGTTTTATTTTCCCTCAGTATTTGATAGATCTATGTATTTTTAACGTTCTCTCCTATGACTTGAATGTAACACAGGGAGTTTTTTTAATTTACCCTTTACTGCCAGTGTCTTGTACATAGAAGATGCTCAATAATATTCACAACTATATGACTGTTGACCTCTTTGTTGTTAATCCTTATCTCCTTTTGCTACATATTTAAAATCTATTTACCATTTTCCTGCTTTTTGAGAGATTTTGTTAACATTATTTTCCTGCAATGATTGTATGTTTGCATTTGGCAATTGCAATTTTATACTCTTAATAATTCGTATTCTCTGGTTGGTTTTGGTTTGCCTCTTGTTTAATTCAGTAACTCACTCTCAAGAGGTTTCAGTAACAGGCAGCCAATCATAATATTAGAAACACTTTTATTTTATACCTAGTTTTGATTATTTGAATTGCTAGCAACTAGAACATAGTAAGCCCTGCCAAGGTTTAATTGTGCTAGCATAAGTTAGAAGTTGTTTTTAATTTTAAATTTAATTTAATTTACAGAGTTTTTTATTTGCAGAGTTGCAGCAGTTGGGTAGAGGGGAGGAGAAACAGAAAGAGATCTTTCATTTGGGTTCACTCCCAGGAATAGCTGCAAACTCCAGGGCTTGACCAGATCAAAGTCAGGAGCTTAGAGCTGCTAGTGGGGTCTCCTTTGTGGGTGCAGGGACCTGCACTGCTCTCCCTGATGCATTGACAGGGAGCTGGATTAGAAGCAGATGGCCAGGTCTTGAAGCAGACCATAGGAGGCATTGCAGGCAGTGACTTAACCCACTCTACCACATTTTCGACCCCTGTTTTTAATTTCTGTGGCTAGAAATCTCTGATATTATTAACAAATCTTGTATGTTTGTTTACTTTTTCTAGTTTTCTGTTTAAAACTTTTATTGTAACAAAATACAATACTATATACATTTTTCCTGTGTTTAGCATGCAAAGTCCCTGTGGCTCTTAAACATTGAGGTTGTTAAAGATGATAATAAAAATATAAGTTTATGACTTAATTTTCCTATTAAGTAGTATATTCTGTTTTATTTGTATCCAAAGTATATTATTCTGAAGAAATTGGATCTTAAGTAGTAATTTATTCTTCCCCTTGTCAGATAATATTTATGAAGAATGTTGGGTGTACTATTTTATTGCCCAGTATCTTACTTTTATAGTTTTGTCCCACATTCATAACTGGCTTTGAATAATAAGCAAATACTACACTGATAAATCATTTCATTTATTTATCTGTGTCAGTGATGAATTTGAGTAATGATTGATTCATTTTTCCTGTCTAGATACTGAGTGTAGATGGATTGGTTTTTATTTAAAAAAAATCTTTAGTACTTGGGATTTTGCTGGGATATGAATCAGTCAGTAGGACATAACCTAGTATGAAAACTACCCTCCGCCCGAAAAAACAATGTTTGGAAGAAGAGAATAGCAAGAAAACAGTGGATGTATACAGACCAAAGGACAGTGTGATTGAATGTACATCACTATCTGCTTTGCCAGGGCATTGGCCATAAGAAGTGCTGGATAAATCCCTGAACCTTTTATTGTTATTTCCCTAAAATATCTTTTAACTCTTAGTTTTTCTTTTATATATCTTTTGCCTAGCCAGGCTTGAAAAATGTTTTATTCCTTTTGCATAAGTTATTTAGTTCATTTCTTCATTTGTATTGTTTTCTCTAAAGTGCTCTATATGATTTATAGTATCATAGGAGTCACTCATCTTAAATGTAAGAATACATATTAGGGACTGCCGCAGTAGCCAGGTGGCTGAAGTCCTCACCTTGCATGTGCCAGGATCCCATATTGCCACCAGTTCTAATCCCAGCAACCCTGGTTCCCATCCAGCTCTCTGCTTGTGGCCTGGAAAAACAGTAGAGGATGGCCCAAGTGTAGTATTTGCTCATTATTCAAAGCCAGTTATGAATGTGGGACAAAACTATAAAAGTAAGATACCGGGCAATAAAATAGAACACCCAACATTCTTCATAAATATTGACAACAAGAAGAATAAATTGCTACTTAAGATCCAATTTCTTCAGAATAATATACTTTGGATACAAATAAAACAGAACATACTACTTAATAGAGAAAATTAAGTCACCCTGCACCCATGTGGGAGATCCGGAAGAAGCTCCTAGCTCCTGGCTTTGGATTGGCTCAGTTTTGACTGTTGTGGCCACTTGGGGAGGAGAAACAGAGTAGAGGAAGGCCCAAAGCCTTGGGAGACGGGAAAAAGCTCCTGGCTCCTGGCTTTGGATGCTCCCAGCTCTGGCCATTGCCATCAGTTAGGGAGTAAATCAGTGGATGGAGGTTCTTTCTCTCTGTAAATTTGACTTTTCCAACAAAAATAAATAAATCATATATGTATGTATAGTAAGTCCTCTTTGTGCCTTGCTTAAAGCTGTTTTAGTTATTTTGTTGCTTTGTAATGAGTATAATTTTTTGGTTGTTTTCTTTGCTATTCTGTTTTTCGTTATTAAACATCTTTTTATAGTTTAAATTTTTACTTAGAATTTTTAGTTATATACTTAACATTTTTGCTGCGGATTCACCTGGGCACTATTTTTCTTGGTAAATTTAAAAGGTCTTCCTTAATTGGGCCCAATGGATCAGTGGCTAGAGTCTTCACCTTGTATGTGCTAGAGTCCCATAAGGGCTCCAGTTTGTGTCCTGTCTGCTCCACTTCCCACTCAGCTCCCTGCTTTTGACCTGGCAGAGCAGTAGAGGACGGCCCAAGCCTGGGACCCTTAACACTTGTGGGAGAAGCTCCTGGTTGCGGGCTTTGGATAGGCTCAGTCCTGGTTGTTTCAGCTACGTGGGAAGTGAACTAACAGACGGATCTTTTTCTCTTTTTTTTATCTTTTTTTGTCTGCTTTCCTGTAAATCTGCCTTTCTAATAAAAGAAAATGAATCTTTACAAAAATTTAAAAATATCTTCCTTAGTTTAATATTATATGTCTGAAATTTTTATTTCTACTTCCCATTAAAATCTTTAAAAAAAACTTTAAAAATTAAGTGGTCTTAAGTGCTAACGTGTTTGTAAAGCTCAAATACCTCATTTTCTGCAACTGATTTTTGAGATTTTTTTTTAACATCAATCATGCTACAGAATGACTTCTAATTATTATTGAAACATTTTTTTGAATTTGATTTTGTGAAAACTGATTATAACAATATAGTAAAATAGATATCACATTACCTCTGATGTCTGGGATATGTCCTGCTACTAATTAGATTGTATTTAAAGGAGTAGAAACAATTTAGCTTTTTTATTGATGTGTTAGTGCTTATGTAGACTCATACACCTGTATAAAACCTGATACTTCTTTGTGGAATTTCTAAATACTGTATATGGACAGTTATATCCCCTTGAAACTATGAATGTGCAAACGTGGGGGTGCAGGTTCACATGCAGAGAGCAGGGATTCCGAAGGAAATTTCATAGGCTCTAGGTGGATATGTTAGCATAAAGTTTCTTCAGTATAAGGAATCTATCAGCTCCACTTCTTCTATGTTAAGGATCATAACTGATTGGGAAAAACCTGTAATTTCCTATTGCCAACAAGAGGAGGAAATATTTTTGCAGTGTACTTACATGGATGCAAGTGATATTTTCAAAAGGGAGTTCATACTGGTCAACTAGAATTACAAAAATTAAGATACAGTACAAAGTGCTTGAAGCATGATCCCGAGATCTTCAAATAATTTGTCGTGTGTCGTGCAAGTGACTTAACTTGCCCTTGCATTTGTGAAGTAAAGTACTATACTGAAGTATTTCTTTTTTTTTTCTTTTCCCATTTTTATTACATTTTTTACAATCTTTATATAATTAATTAGGGTAAAAAGGTTCAAGGGCTACAGGAAGTGGGTAAGACTATTATTTCCACATTGTTTCCTTCATATATCTGAGGAAAAGGGGGTTTTAACGGAGAAGCCCAGTCCAATTTCCCACTCACCCCAGGTCCCTGTTGTGGGGTATGCTCTGAGGGTCTTGCTCAAGTGGTTTTGACAGTTCAACAGTTATGAATTGCTGCCAGTCTCGCCACTCCAAGCACGATGAGGTCGTTGAAGAATCCACTGATTGACATAGTCCATCATAGTCTCCATTTGCCCTGTTTTGCACTGCGAACATATGGCTGAGGTGGTTGATTGACTTGCTCTGTCATCTGTCTTTTCTTGGTTAGGTTCTGAGTCTGGCAGTTTAATTGGGTAGATCCCTAAAGCAACTTTGTCTGAGGTGTTCCCAGACCAGATTCTTGTATGTACTAGCAAGCACAGAGCCCAGCACAGTCCATCGCTCCAATCAGCTGGCGGCTGCAACTGCTGGGTCGGATCTGTCTCCAGCTCTGTCTTCCACTGGAACCAATGGGTGTTGAAGACCAGCCTGGTTCCGCCCGGCACACACTTGGCCCTCACATAAATCAGCGGGAGCTGCAGCCTAGTTGGAGTGACCCACAATAACCCCCACCAGGCCTGCTCCCTACCCTGGTTTGCCAGTATGTACAGTGCACTAGTCTAGTCTGACCCACATCCCATTTGGCTCTCATACATGTCAATGGGCATTAAAGCCTAGCTCCATCTAACCAGCTCCACTATGCACCCCACACAGATGTTGTTGGGTGTCTTTCTGTCTAGCCACCCCAGCCCCTGTCCTAGTTTTCGTGCCCTCCTGTGGCAGTGGTAACCCAAGAGGGAGGAGCCCACTATTTCCCTCCCAGGCCATTCCCACTCCTGGATTATGCACTTTCCAGATGGTTCTGTAGTGTAACTTGACAGAATTAGCCCTCAGTGCCAGCTTCTGCTAGCTGATGCTGTGGCTAAGCCCTAACAACCCTCACCCACTCTAATTTTGGTTGGCACCAGTAAGAATAATCAGCCCAGCCTGGCTTTTCCCTGATCTAGTCCACATGAGGTGCATAAGTGTTGTAGCCCTGCTTAGTCTGGTCTGCCCCCATCCCAGCTCGCACTCTCCAGTGGGAGTAGCCTTCCAGCAAGGGAACCACCCCCTTATTCCCCCTACCGGCTCTGCCCCTCCCTTCCTGGTTCTCATGTGTGCTGGTTGGGCGCTGTGGTCACTTCTGGTATAGGCAACGTCACCTTGGCATTCCTTATTGTGCACTGGTTTTTTGTCGCGACCAAACCTGGCTCGACCCACACTCTGTTCTGGTGCTTGGATTTGCTAGTGGATGATGTGAACTGATTCAGCCTCGTATGCCCGGACCCATGCCAGATGTATGCCCCTGGGTAACTTTCCATGGCCTGTTCTGGGTTGTTTCCTTTCATGCCTCTTGCTCTTATCTGCAGGGTCTATGTCCTGCCCCCCAAGGAGTTGCACAGGCTCCTCCATCAGAACCTCTCCCAATGTCAGATTTCACGCATACCAGGGAGTCCATGAGCCAGCCCTACTCAGTTCACCTCCTGACCTAGCAGGAACAGTTGCTTTTCCCGAGTGGCATTCAACCCAATCTGGTTCTTACTGTTGGATGTTTCAGCCCAGCTACGACTCTTCCATACCCACATATAGCTCACACATGGCTCAGTAGGGGCTGAGACCTAGCCTAGTCCATCCCACATCTGCCCTGGTCTTCCAGAGCACCAGATCGTGTTGGAGTCTAGCCTGGCTTGGTGCATCCAATCCCAACCCACACTTGTGCCAAGGGAGACTGCAGCCATATCCATATCAGAACACAGCCCCCATTCCAGCCCTGTGCTCCTTGGTGGGAACCTCAATCCAGCTAGGGTGTCCCCTTAGCTCCCCAACCAGGCCTGTTCCCAGCCATAGATTGCACGCATGCCAGTGGTTGCTCTGACTCAGCTTGGCACAGCCCCTCACCTCTCTCGGCCCTTGCCTTAGATACTGTGTCTTAGCGTCTCTGGCTCACACAGACCAGTAGGTGCAAGAGCCTAGCTCGGCATTGACCTGTGCTCTATCCTGATTTCTAATTTTGCTTGTGGACTAAGCTTAGTCCTGCCTGGTCCACCCCGTTGCATTACCAGTCCACACATTAGCCAACCATTGGAGCTACTTTGCCCAGCTTGTCCAACCCCCAGGTCTGAACCATGTGTTCACCAGCGGGAGCTATGACCCGCCAGGGGAGCTTCTCAAGTTCTTCCACTTGACCCATTCCCTGACCCAGTTCTTCTACATGCCATTGGGTTTTAGGCCAGTGTCTGGCATAGTTTGGCCTTCCAATTGGCCTTGTATGAGCTGGTGAATATTTCAGCCCAGCCCACCCTACACCCTAAACAGGATGCACATTTGGGTGCTCCTGCCTTGACCAGTCCACACTGTTGTGGATTCCTTTACCTGTGAGTGATGGCAAGCTCTTTGGTCATACCTAGTTTAGTCCATCACCCCTTCAACTCTTGAGCTAGCCAGTGGGATTAGTATTTCCACAGGGTTTGGCCCACATCCCCCACAGAATCTACCCCCGAATATGGTTCCTACGTGTGCTGCTTAATGTCATGGCCCTACCTAATATGACCCGTTTCCTGATCCATCGTCATATCAGGTTATAGGATATGGTCCTGCTAGACAAACCCCAAGCCTTAACTTGCATGGACTGGTATTTGGAGGTCATCATTGTTCAGTGATTGCAAATACTACACTGGATTTAAAGGAGTTTTGGTATATCAGTCTTATCCATAAAGATCATCTGGTCCCTCTCCTCTAACCTACTAGGTCTTATTACCCTCCCTTACCCTCAAAGGAAAAGTTACTCTGTCGTTGGGAAATCTTTAGGATTGATTGACATCCCAGATGTACAGTGCGCTTAACATGGAGATAGCTAAGCAGCAATTCAAAGCCCCAAAACCCCAGAGTGCACTGGCTGTCCAGGGACAGGTAACCGCATGGACGCACTGGCCAGAATCGGGGCTCTGAGCATGGAGACGATCCTGGCCTAGCACCCACCAGCAGCCAATAGGCTGCTGGAAGTTTAAATCCCCAGGTCCCAAGTTCACCTCCTCCGCAATCCCATCCCCTGCGCCATCATGGTTGCGGGTGGGACCCCAGACCCGCCCAACCCTCCGACTTTCCCTTCAGTGAACTCATCATGAAGGGAACAGTCTCTGGAGATCGGGCAGGCCCAGGGACAGGTCACCGCGTGGACACAGTGGCTGGAATCTGGGCTCCAAGCATGGAAATGATCCCAGCCTGACACCCTGGAAGTTTCTATACTGAAGTATTTCTTTTTTGTTTTTTAAGTCTATTTTTTTAAAGATTTATTTATTTTTATTACAAAGTCAAATATACAGAGAGGAGAGACAGAGAGGAGAGAGGAAGATCTTCCATCCGATGATTCACTCCCCAAGTGACCGCAACGGCCGGTGCTATGCTGATCTGAAGCCAGGAACCAGGAACTTCTTTCCAGGTCTCCCACGCGGGTGCAGGGTCCCAAGGCTTTGGCCCGTCCTCGCCTGCTTTCCCAGGCCACAAGCAGGGAGCTGGATGGGAAGGATGGGAAGTGGAGCTGCCAGGATTAGAACCGGTGCCCATATGGCATCCTGGCGCTTTCAAGGCGAGGACTTTAGCCACTAGACCACGCCACCGGGCCCTATACTGAAGTATTTCTACAAGGAGTTTTTGTCTGTGTTTCAGAGGTAGTGGACAAATGAAACCTTATTTGCATTCAGCAGTACTGATTTACCAATTTGGATTTTGGATAATTTGCAAATGAAGAATACCAATTTTATATCCCACCGTTTCTTCAGTGTTAGAATGTATGTACTGTTTTTGATATAAAACAAAGTCCATATCCTGCCTACTAACACATTTCAAACATACCCATAGACATCATAAATAAGAAAATATTTCTTGTCCAGATTTTTTTCCTTTTTGCAATACTAGGTCTGTTGTGTATAAATATTTTGACGTAAACTTTTGGTGTTGATGGTTTTATAAATATTTTATGAGAAGCTAAAGGCAAAAGAGCTCTTTAATGGTGGTTACTTCTTAAATAAGCTCATAGAAATAGACTTAAAGTGATCTAGAATAAATGAGAATCTCAAGATCAGTGCTGCTTAGTGATTTGGAAAGGATTTGAAGACATGGATCATTTCTCAGAAAAAAGGAACACAATATTCTCTTTAAAAGAATTATCTATAAATAGCATTCTTTATCCTTGTAGTTTCTTGGTGTTAAATACAGATTCAGTGGTGGGTAACAGTGACAGTCAGACTGAAGATTTGCCAAATATGTATCTCCTTAGGTTGTACTAGTATAGATTCTTTACTTTCAATGAAAATAGCTCTTACAAGTTTTGCTATCCTTTTCAAGTTTATCTGCATGCAGAATCAAGGCAAACTAATTTAATAAAATGTGTGTAGTTCAAGTTTTGCGATTTTACATGTGTACAGGATTGCATAGTTGTGTTGTATCTTTGAACTAAGGTAATAGGTAAACTGGCATGTGATACTTTTATATCACAGTTACAATACGTGAACATGATAAGTAAGTTTTTCCTTTAAAAATATCTGTTGCCAAAAAGGTTGTTTAGTAAAAGAAAAAGACTAAATTAGTAAAATATAATTTATCCCCTTGTAATTTATCTTTTTTTGGCTGCCATTAGAAATTTTGTTTGGAATTATTGTTCTTGTGATGAATATATTAAAGTGGAACAGGTACAGCCTGAAATGTTGTAATTTATATGTGTCTGCGTAGTCCTAACTTAGCATACTATTAGATTTTGAACATTAGAAATAGTCTAGGACAAGTTTCTTTCCTTTTTTGGAAGTAAGTTTCTGAGAGGCCAAGGGACTTGCAAACATCAAGTATTTCATCGCAGAGTAATGATGTGAACTCCTAACTGAAATTCTTCCCCTCTCTCCACCTGTCCTGTGTGCTGTGTGTTCCCTTTGTTATTTGGCAATAAGTGCAAGAGTGAAAAACACATCTTCATTTTCAAAGCCTTAAGTTTTGAAGTCCTTTACATAGCTTTCAGATTTTCATTCAAAACCAGTGACTATAGATTAAGAATTTTAGGTTAAAGCCTGCATTAAAATTAGACTTTGAGGCTATGAATCACTTAACAGTTCTTTATTTAAATAAGGTTTTGCCTCAAATTATAATACTTATACCAAATATTGTTTCTTAATAAAAACTGGTAAATCCATTTTTTTTCCACAATTTTTATGTTACTACTTGAAAGTACTTTTTTCTTTAGGGAAATAATGTAAAGTATTCTTTGGCATCAGATAATTAAAATTGCAATTTTTTTCCAATCTGTGATGCAAAAATATTTATTTGTTTTCCATTTTAATTTTGGAATAGGGAGTAATTTTTGAATTATAATGATGTAGGAGGATTGGTCAAGGTCAGTAAATCATCTGTTATAAAATTAATAGAGTGGGTTTGTTTATGTCCTTTCTATGTATTTCTATTATAGGAAATTTCCACTTCTCAATCTATGTTGTATGAGTAAGTTTTCTCTACTATTACTAATCAATTTTTACCCACTGTTTTGGAACTTATTACCTTCTTTAACAATAACAACAACAAAATCTTAGGGTTTTAATTGATAAATAAAGTGCTGTTCATCCTCAGCTGGCACCAGGGCCCAAATGGCTGAGAGGCATTTTGTGCATCTGTAATCAGGTCTTAGCTTGAGTTACAGGGATTTTACATTGCATGCATTTAAAGAAACCTGCATGGTGGGAACTTCATTAATTAAAGCCCTTTTCGTGAAATGTTGCCCTTATGCATTCTCATTTGACTTAGAAGCAGGTGTGTGAAGAAGCATACAACAAGATCTGGGGTAACTGCTACCATCTACGTCATAGCAGTGATTTTTTTTTTTTGTAGGTTGCAGAACAAAGTATTTTAAACATTTTCTAAAACTGTTTTACTTCTTTAGTAATTAGCAATATGCTATCCCAAGGATTTCCAATGTTAATTTTCATCTTATAATGCAGACACTAGGCTGTGATATAAAACATAAAGCCATTTTAATTAGGAAAACAGATCATGAGAACTCCATATGAGGGAATAAATTTCTAAATGCTTCCATGTTCTACTTAAGTGGAATAAAAAAATACATTTGAATTTACATTAAATTGGGTCTGTTTTGAAAGCTGAAGAGTCAGGGGAAAAGGGGTTGGAACGGGAATCTGGAGTGAGTTTGGGATTCCCTGATGGGGAGGGGGGATAGAGTAGCCCTTCAGTCATGGAGAGGAGGAAGCTTTTGACCCAGGGTATTCAGGTTATTTGGTTCTCCCCTCCCCCCTTTTTTTGTTTATTACAGGCAAAGGGGAAGATAGTGATGTACTCAGTATAAATGCAGATGCTTATGACAGCGACATAGAAGGCCCCTGCAACGAAGAAGCAGCTGCTCCTGAAACCTCAGAAAATACAGTCCAAAGTGATGCTGGTCAGATAGATGATCTGCAGAAAGACATTGAAAAAAGTGTGAATGAGATTCTGGGACTGGCTGGGTCAAGCCCAAAGGAACCAAAAGCAGCCACCCTGACTGTCCCTCCGCCAGAAGATGTTCAGCCTTCTGCACAGCAACTGGAGCTGCTAGAACTTGAGATGAGGGCAAGAGCAATTAAGGCCCTCATGAAAGCTGGGGATGTAAAAAGCCAGCCTAGATACTGAACTGCACTTTGAATTTTGAGTGTGTTTGAATGAAGCTATGCCATACAATTTTGTATCTGAAGTTTTATTTGGATCCTATGTGGTATTTCTCATGTGACCCTCATTAGGTAAACTCATCACAGGCCTGATGTTATCCATGGTTAACTTTCATTGGTTACTTTTGTATTATAGACACATTACTATTTTTGAATTCATGGTAAAAATAGATGGGTAGCCTGGATGCTTTGTTAGGTTTTTCGCTGTGTCTGCCAATTAATACTTTATAAACCATTAGCAAAGAGTCATGCTTTTTTTTTCCTATTACTTTCAATATTTTGGCACCAAACCTAGGAGCTGAAGAGAGATCGACAAGGCATGTTTCTCTACCTATATTTTGCAGTGGAATATTAAATTATTGCTCCCACATTTAGCAGTTTAAGAAATTTATTTTTTTATTTATATTTGCCTTTAAAATATGAACTGTTTTGAAGATGTCTCCTGTGGATGAGTATTTCTTAAGTTAAAACTGAATCACAGTTTTGGTTAAAAGGCTACACCACCTGAAATGACTTAGAAAAACTTTTTTATAAAGGGAAGAATGAATTAATTTAAGGCAATTTTTAGCAGTGCAGAATTAATTGTCCATGTGCAGTCCTAGCAGACAGACCATTCTAATGGGTATTTGATACTCTTGGACATTTTGTTCACGTTTTTTCTTCAATAAAAAGGAACAAATTTTCCTTTACATTCCAAGCTACCAGAAAAGGAGAAACTTCTATCATGTAAGATTTTATCTGATACTGTTACTTGAAGATCTGATGCGCTTTATTCCATGAACCAAAAGTAATAAAAGACTGTTGTCTGAATCTGAAGACTTTACATTGTTTTCAAAAAGTGAAATTAATTTCAGGATCCTTTGATAAGTTGATGTTGTAATTAATGCAATTTTGCATAGTTTCTATAAATAAATATCTTGCCACAATTAGAGATGTTTTTCGCTCCATTACAAAATGCAGTCATTTGACACCAAAACAAGTTTAGATAAAGAAACTTTGCTCAAAATAAATTAATTTTCCTAAAATATAAACCTGAAGCTGTTGTTTTTATAGTTGATGACAAATATGGCATACTTCTTAAGCCATGCTCTACTAATGTAGCATGAAATTTTTCTTACATACAAAAGTTACATAAGGATTAATTTTAGAAAGTTTTCTAGAAAATGGAAATAACTTTATGTAACGTTTGAGTTGCAATTACAAATTTTTGTAATCTTTCTGATATGCATATTAATAATCTTACCATTTTTTCCTCTCCTTGAGTCTTTGTTTAAAAAGGTTTATTTGTTTTTCTTGGAAAGGCAGATTTACAGCAAGAAGGGGAAAAAGAAAAATCTTCTATCTGCTGGTTTACGCTCAGAATGGCCACAGGGCTGGTGGCTAAGCCAATCTGAAGCCAAGGAGTTTCCTCTGTGTCTCCCAAGTTGGGCCAACCTTCACTACTTCCCTAGGCCATTGGCAGGAAATGGATTGAAAGTGGAACAGCTGAGACACAAACCTGTGTCTTTAGTGGGTGCCAGCTTTTGCAGGTGTAGTATTAACCTATTTTGCCCCCAGGCTGCTCCCTCCTGAGTCTAATGAACTATAGTACCCTATATCATTTAGAGTCAGGCATTGGAAACATCTGGCCTGTGAACCAAATAAAGCATACAAAAGCATTTCGTCTGGTCCTGTGTCAGTGATCTGCAGGCTGGATTTGAAATTAGGTAAATCTATTACAGGCTAATTTTTAAGTTGAAATTTTGTATAGCCTTTAAATGATATTACAAATATCCAAATGACCACTGGCAATAAAATGGTACCCAATTTCCTGTTTAAAATAATTATCTAAGAGCCGTTGTTGTGGGTTAAACCTTTAATCGTAGTGCCATCATCCCATTGGATGTCGCTTTTAGAGCTAGCTGCTGTGCTTCTCTAACTGCCTGCTGACGTGCCTGGGAAAGCAGTGGATGTGCCTGGGCTTCTATTCCCACATGTGAGACCCAGGAGAAGCTCTAAGCTCCAGGCTTTGGCCTGGCCCAGCCCTGGCCATTGAAACCATTGGAAAAGTGAAACTCGAAGATTCTCTCTCGCCTTCTTTTCTCCAGCTCCTCTTTGTCCCCGCTATTCGTCCTCTCTTTGAATCTTTGCCTTTCAAATAAGTAAAAAACTAAATCTTAGTCTGTTCAAAGTGAATGTGTTCTCATTGTTAAGGCTACAAGAAAAAAAATGCATTTGTTACGGTCAAGTTCTTTTTCTATTCTAATTTAAAGTAAAAGCTAAAATGAGTTAGTACATTATCAGCTTTACTTACTAGTAAAGTACAGCAGGTGGCATGTGTGTTATTAAGCGTAAAAATCGGAAAAGCTGTGAGTACTTTCTGGCTGATGGAAGTCCTCACCTTTGGGAAATATTGTGGGTCTTTTGTGTTAAGTGTGCAGATGGAGTAGAGACCATTTGACTGGAGTGGAAAATGTGCAGTAGAATGAACTGTACAAACCAGAGGCTGCTTACATTGCTTTTTTGAGTCAAATGCCTTTTTGTTTCAATGCTCTTTTAATGTTGAAAGACTTAAGGGTTTTTTGACAATGAATGGCTAGGATGATAAAATTTTTAGGAATGTATTAATAATGGGAAAATACCATGTATTGATCTAATTCTGCTCTTTAAGATATCAACACAACTATTTAGTGGCTTCCTCTAAGGTGTTTACTCTTGTTCATGTCTTAAAAAAAAGATTTTTATTTGAAAGGTAGATGTAAAAAAGAGAGATGGCAAGAGATCTAGCATCTGCTTGTTCACTCTGCAAATGGCTTCAATAGTTATAGCTGGAACTGGTTGGAAGCCAGGAGCATGGAGCTTCTTCTGGGTCTCCTACATGGGTGCAGGAGCCTATGGATTTGGCCATCTTCTGCTGCTTTCCTAGGTATATTATCAGAGAGGTGGATCAGAAGTGGAGCAGTTGGGACTCGAGCCAACACCCATATGGGATGCTGGCAGGTAGATACTTCATCTATAATACCATGGCACTGGCCCCTTGTTCATGCTTTAAACCCAGAGATACTGTGGTAATTATGGAATAGATGGCTAAGATATAGATCCTGCTGCTTCTTATGTCTAGTTCCCTCCTTTTGCTAAAGCAAGTGGTGTTTTTAGGCAATATTTAATTACTATCTAAATTAAAATACCGAAGAGAAAATGGCATCTAATTTTTCTATGCAATGCCAAGCACTTCTGATGTTTGACCAGGAAGTTGACTGAACTTCTGAAGGCTGAGTGGCAGTTGGTAATAGATGCTCTGCATTGTTGAGCAATTGCTTGAAGGCACTACACTAGGCTTTTGCCAACTTTTAAAACATGTTTCTACTAATCCACTTACTCAGCCATCTCACAAGAACCTATCATCAAGTTACCAGTATAACGTTTTCAGTCATGAAAAGTCACTGCAAACCCCCAAACCATTTTTGTTTAAAACCATCAGTTCCTTTAAACTGTCAAGTCGTATATCCTTTTCTCATAAATCTTTTTACCAAAGCCTATTCTCAAGAAAATATTAGATTCTATGGCGTGAAAAGTTATCTGAATAAAGGTGTTCTGAATCATTTGAACAGTTAATACAAATTGCAGTAAAATAAGCATTTTTTGATGCCATTTTCAAGGTACATAAAGCAGAAGCAATTTGGACAGCCTGAGAGTTTAAAAATTCTCAGTCTGTTCCATCATAAAAAGTAGGAAGAAAAAATTCAGCTCAACATTTCATTGATGGTATTTGTTTAATTTTTCAAAAGTGAAGACCAGTGTATTAACTTAAAACTTTGTCTTTTCATATTTTCACCTTTTCTTTTGTATTCAAGTAAAGTCTTGTTAAAACAATGAGAGATTAATTAATATATCAGGGGAAATGCCATTATAGTTCCCTTATTTTTAATTTTTGTTTTAAAATGCTTTGGTGCAATGAAAAGAATGTAAGAGCCCAGTGTGATGGCTCAGTTGGCTAATCCTCTCTACAGAAGCACGGATCCCATATAGGCGCCATTTTGTGCTGCTCCACTTCTGCCTCATCTCCCTGCCTGTGGCCTGGGAACACAGTAGAGGATGGCCCAGAGCCTTGGGACCCTGCACCCGCGTGGGAGTCCTGGAGGGAGCTCGTGGCTTTGGAACAGCTCAGCTCTAGTCGCTGTGGCCACTAGCGGAGTGAACCAACGGATGGAAGGTCTCCCTATCTGTGTCTCCTCTCTCTAAGTCTGCCTTCCCAATAAGAATAGAACTTAAAAAAAAAAGTTAGAAGTTAAGAACACAGGTTTCTGATTCTTTACAAATCACCTGTGTCCCTGGGTAAGTAGCTACAATGAAGAAAATAAATTGTTAGCCAGTGTATATGATATCTTTCAATAGTCTGTGTTTGCAAAATGGAATACCATAAAATTTATGAGACTTAACTAACTCTTTTGGCTTCTGATACGTCTTAACTCCTTCCCCCTTTTCTGCGCTTCATAATGACGTAGCAGTCTAGTCTGTCCCTGTACCTGCAAGATACCTGGTGTGAAGAAAATTCAAGTTATATATATTTTTTCTTTGATCTGTTACAGTATTCATTGTTAGGTGCATTTGGTAAGTATACTGCCTAGGATGACTCAGTTTGATCCATAAATTAGGTTATTTTTAGTTTCTCTTATTTATTTCAAAACACATCAATAATGTTTAGTCCAAAAGGATTTTCCCCTCCCCCAGTTTACATAATGAAAGCTAGTGCTCCCATCTCTCTCCATTTTATACCCAGCTATTGCTGCACAGGTAACTGCTTCCAAATCTGTCATCCCTTGCTATATTAGTGTTTGTGTTTCTAAATGGCGTGATTATTTTGCTAATTCTCTGCATTTCAGCCTTCTATTTCAGCTAATGGTCTCTTGTGCAATGTGAAGATTAAGTTCTAGTTCTTCTTGTCTGTCCCCCAGGCACATACTTTTCTCATCATCCTGTTAGCATGCAGTTATGCCACAGTTTATGGCTTATTTAACATTTTTGCCTTACACTATTTTGACTATGTAAATACTGTTCATGGCTGAACTATATATAGTGGCTATAATTATACTTCTTTTTTTGGCTTGCTTTTTGTTTTGTTTGGAATTAATATGATTGCTTTGTATGCTTTGCTCAGTGTCCTGTGTCGCAGGCGTTCATTCATTCTTGTCATTCAGTTCTGAGAGACTTAAAAATATTTCCTGGGTAAGTTCTATCCCTTCATGATTTAAAAAAAAAAAACTTAAAAGATTTATTTATTTTATTGCAAAGTCAGATATACAGAGGAGGAGAGGCAGAGAGGAAGATCATTTGTTGATTCACTCCCCAAGTAGTTGCAACAGCCAGAGCTGAGCTCATCTGAAGCCAGGAGCCCAGAACCTCTCCCATATGTAGGTGAAGGGTCCCAAGGATATGGGGCTGCCAGGATTAGAACCAGCACCCATATGGTATCTCAGTGTGTGTAAGGCGAGGACTTTAGCTGCTAGGCTACCATGCCAGGCCCTATTCCTTTATAATTTTTTTTTTTTTTTTAGATTTTTATTTTTTTTATTATTTTTTCATTGGAAAGGCGGATATACAGAGAGGAGAGACAGAGAGGAAGATCTTCCATCCGATGATTCACTCCCCAAGTGAGCGCAACGGGCCGATACTATGCCGATCCGAAGCCAGGAGCCTCTTCCGGGTCTCCCACGCGGGTGCAGGTTCCCAAAGCTTTTTGGGCCGTCCTCGACTGCTTTCCCAGGTCACAAGCAGGGAGCTGGAAGGGAAGCGGGGCTGCCGGGATTAGAACCGGCGCCCATATGGGATCCCGGGCGTGCAAGGCGAGGACTTAACCACTTGCGCCACCGCGCCGGGCCCTATAATTTTTTTTTTAAATCACTACTTCTGGAATTCATTCATAGCTGTCAAGAATTGCTTTTAAAGTTTGCATGTTTCAGTTTTCCATCTTTTTCTACTGCTTATTTTGCATTTCTAGTTCTTCCAATGACTTAAGTTTTTCTGTATGGATTTTAATATCCAAAACACTTTTTGGTATTTTTAAATTCTCTCAGTATTCCATTTAAAAATGATTCTTCATTTATTTGAAAGGCAGAGAGAGGAAGGAATAAGTTTGATACACTGGTTCATTCTTGCAAGTGATTATAGTGGCTAGGGGTTTGGGCTAAACCTCTGCCAAGAGCCCAGAGCTCGATCAAGGTTTCCCACATGGGTGGCAGGGCACTCAAGTACTTTAACTGTTATCTGCCACTTTCCCAGTACATTAACTGGGAGCAGAGCAGCTGGGAGCGGAACTGGTGCTTATATGAGATGCCGGTATTGCCAGCAGGTTATTCAGACCCCTAAATATTCTGTTTTTAGAACAGCACCATACTTTGTGTCTGTAGGCCAGTGGCTGGAGCCGGAGTTTGCTACCCTTGGATCTTATATATAACTTGGTTGGCAGTGCAGAAAGTTTGAATCTCAGGCTGCCCTAAGTCTGTGCAGCACCCTGTGGTCCTTCCCAGAACAAGTTAGGCAGTGTTGGATAGGACGGTTGTTTGATTGTCGCATCTGCCCTGCTCTCTTGGGGGAGGTTCCCTTTATGTAGGAGGGGGTTGTGAGGCACTTATTTATCCCAGCACTGTCTGCCTTTCTCAGTAAAGGCCTAGTTGCAGGCTGGCTTAACTTCAGTGTGGCTTTACTTTGTAGCATCATTACATTGTCATTGCTTCCATTTCGTCTTAGTGTCACTTGCACAAGGGCCGTGGGGACTTGGCGCCTGGCTGCTTTGGTTGCTGCGTTTTCACCATCTGTGTAAGTAGTAAGATGTCTGCATCTCCAGAGATTTCTGGGTGAAACTGTCGGGGCTTAATTGGCCTTGGCCTTGTGTACCACTGCTTCATGAATGTAACATTTACTGGATATTTTAGCAATTTTGAAGTTTTCCTTTTTGCCTTTTCTTTCAGTTTTTTTGTTGTTTTCTGTGTGTTGTTTTTTTTATACTTCCCTTGAATCTGATGGTGTTTGCTTGTGTATCTGAGCAAGACACTGACAAATGAGTCACAACCTTTATGGATGACACTCACTAATGGGTGCAATTCTGTTTTTTGGTTTTGGTTTTGTTTTGTCGGGGGAGGAATGGGAGGAAGGGCAGCTGGCTGAGGATATTTACAAATCACTGGGGAGTTTTTATGTAGTCTGTAGTGTAGGAGATTATCAGCCGTTTCACTGTGAGTCCATCCTTGTACTGCATGCACAGGGGCATACTTCTCTCTGTTTCTACCTATGAGTATATTAATTTCTGCTGTACTTCCATTATGCATACTCTTAGGTATAGTCCACCATGAGAAGGAAAATGAAGGTGAGCCTCATTCCCATAAAGTTGACAAACATGTAACAAAGATATTAATGTGATGCCAGGGTGGTGAAAAGGAGTGTTCAACATCTTCATGCCAGCGTGTGTCCGTGTGGCACTAATGAATGCTCAATAAGGACTAGATCATTGCTACTTATGGGCAGTAGCAGTAACAGTGATAAAAGGGATATTGACAACCTCAGGAGATTCTGGAGCACTTCGAATTTTATGGAGCATGTCATGAATTTGCACTTCACTGCCTTGCGTAGGGATCATGCTGATCTTCTCTGTGTTGTTGCAACCTGGGATCTTCATGATGGAGCCTTTCTTGTGGAGTCACGCTATTTCTTGGTGTCATCTCTTCATAGACAATTTTTTTTTTAAATCTACTACGTCATTTCCACTCAGTTATTTGTGGTTCAACTTCCAAAATTTTGGTGACTCCTCTCTTGCTTTTTTTACGTTGTCTGAATGGACTGGTTCTTTTAATCTCCAGTGAGTGCTTTTGAAATAATGGTGGCATTGTGGTTAATAAATTATGTTTAAGCATATGCGACTGGATTTTGAACCTACTTTTGTTTTTGTCTGACAGTATTTTTTCTCAAGTCCAAGTTAGGTCAGCTTAACATAACACCTTAACTGGCATGAAGGAGTTGAGAAGGAAGACAGCAACTGGCATTGTGATGGCTAGGGCTGGTGATGGCATTGTTGTTTACAGGTGGTCATGTGTTTCCATTCCTTCTTTTGCTCCAGTAATTTTTTTTCAAAGATTTATTTATTTTTCTGGAAAGGCAGATTTATAAAGAGAAGGGGAGAAAAAGAGAAGGATGTTTTGTGTACTGATTTACTCTCCAAGTGGCTGGTGCCAAGCTGATCTAAAGCCAGGCCCAGGAGCTTCTGGGACTCCCATGTGAATGCAGGGTCCCAGTGCTTTGGGCTGCTCTCAACTGCTTTCCCAGGCCACAGGCAGGGAGCTGGAAGGGATGTGGAGCAGCTGGGACATGAACTGGTACCCATGTGGCATGCCAGCGTGTGCAAGGCAAGAGTTAGCCAATTTGGCCATTGTGCTGGGCCCTGGTATTATTTATTTATTTATTTATTTGTTTGTTTTACAAACACAGATTTATTTAATAAAGAGTGTTAGACACCCCACCTGCAGAGATGATGCCTGGAAGTGGGCCAAACAGTTGTCCATGAGTGTAGACCATGGGAGGAAATGAAAGATGGATTCAGAAGCCAAAAGCAAAAAATAACTCCAGTAATTTTTAACTAAACTGTGTCTTGGTATTGATCACTAAATGTCAGTGTTGTTGGAAATGTAATGTATTCTTTCAGTTTATAATCTCACATTCCTTTGGTTATTTTTTGTTTTCTTTAAAATTTCCTGTTATTTGCATCATTATTTTGCTGGTTTTCAGTACAACATGTAATTTTCTTATGCTTACATTTTTTGTTCTTTTAATCTTCATTTTGAGATTTATTTATTTATATACATATTGGAAAGGCAAATCCAATTTACAGAGAGAAAGACAATTGAGAGAAACATCTTCCATCCTCTGATTCATTCCCCAAATGGCTGCAGTGGCTGGAGCTGAGCCGATCCAAGGCCAGGAGCCAGAAGCTTCTTCTAAGTCCCCCACAGGGGTGCAGGGTCCCAAGGCTTTGGACTGTCTTCTACTTTCCCAGCCACAAGCAGGGAGCTGGATGGGAAGCGGAGCAGCTGGAACACAAACTGGTGCCCATATGGGAGGCTGGCACTTGTGAGGTGAGGATTTAGCTGTTGAGCCATCATGCTGGACCCAGTTAAATGCCTCCCCTTTCACCTGTTTCCCTAAAGGTATTGACTGTTCTGTTTATCCTTGTGCATGTTCCTTCTATTTTATTTTTAATTTCTAAAGTGATATCTTTAGTTTCTATTACTTATCTGAATTCTGTCCCTTTGTTTCTAGTTCTGATTTGTTTCTTTTACATCTTGTATCATTTTAAAATGACTTTAATTTCCTTTTAAAACACAAACTAGTCGTTTCGGTATATTCTGTAGATTTGTCCTTCTGGTGTGCTTTCATTGTCCACGGCATAGTACTTTTGTCTCTCATTACTTCAAGTTCATTTTCCTGAAATTTTTTGAGGGACCTCATACAGGTTTTTCTGGTTTGTGTTATACAATCTGGAGACCCACCCTCTTTGGCTTCCTGCTTCTGTTCCCTGCTCCTACTTTCACGTGGGCTTCTCTGTCCTGCTGTTTTGTTCCTGCTTGGTGAGGGAATCTGTCCTGGAAGGAGTGCCAGTTGATTGCTTGCTTGAGTTCCTAGGGGCTAGACTGCTTGTGCTGTTTAGATCTGTCTGTCATTGTGATCACCTGCTGTTACAAGGAGCAAAGCTTTCAGGTTCAGCTGCTGGCTCAAATCTCCTTGTTATGGTAACCAGTTGTTTTCTTCTTCCGTAGGTCTGTTAGACGCTTGGTTGTCTTGTTTTGGCTTTCTCCCACAGAAGTATTGACAAGGGCCTTGTGATTTGGTGCTGGCAGTTCTAACCTGTTTATGTTATAAGTGGAGATGCCTACATTTAGTTGGAAAGGCTCGGGTGTTTCTTTTTATTGCTGTGCCTAGTTTTATGAGTGGATTTAAAGAAATTCAAAACTTTGCTTTTCGTTTTAAAATATCTAAAATTTGCAAATTAATATTTGTATTTAAATGTTAATACAAATTTATTTTTATTTAAAATACAAATAATATATTCTGCATCAAGGAGAACTATTTTATTATAAATATTACTGAATTATTTGCAAAGTTTTCCTGAGATTACTAATTTTGACAGGTTTTTCTTAAGTTTTTAACGTTTCGAAGAGTTTGGAACCAAAGCTTAGTTATCTTATTTGCTATAAGCAGCTACTGGCCTGAAGGCAAAAACAATTTTGCGTTTCTCCTTAGAATAAGAAAGTTATTTAGTATTATCAAGCATGTTTTCATAATAGATAGTTATCTATTGAAAGTTTTTTCCTGATAAACATAAAATTTCCTGTTACATAAAACTGAAAGCTATATATGTACATCAAAAGATGTTTACCAGAGTCAAAAGCCTGAATATTTTAGTGTTCTTTTTTAAAAAAAGAATTTAAAGGGAAGACAGCTTACCATGTTACTTTTTTTTTTTTTAAGGTTTGTTTATTTGGGGAATAGTATTTTGGTGTACAAGGTGAACCTGCTGAGTGCAAACTTGGCATCCTATTTGGGTGATCGTTGGAGTCGCAGGTCTTCTTGCTTCTGATCCAGCTCTCTGCTAATGTACCTGAAAAAAGCAATGGAAGGTATCCCAAGAGGTTGGGTACCTGCAAACCATTTGGGATACCTGGATGGAGTTCCTGGCTCTGGTCTAGCACAGCCCTGCTTATTGTGGCCCAGCCCTAGGCCAGGCTGAAGCAGAAACTCCAGCCTGGTCTCCAATATGAATGGCACAGGCAGGACGTTAGTTTGGAGCTGGGACTCCTACCTGGCTACAGAAGGATGCTGTCTTTTGGTTTGCTAGGCACAACTTCCAGGAGGTGTCTTTTATTGCATGGTGAAGGCGCATGCCAAGGCCCCACCCTGTTTGACCGTCTAGTTGGGGTCATCACACCTTCTGTCTGCCAGGACCCTGATGGCAATACCACTATCACCAGTGAACTCTTCCCACTTTGGAACTGAGCTCAGACATGGGGCTCTCGGTGAGCTCTTCTGCTACGGGGCTCCTAAGGGTCTCTCCTGCTGCCCCACTCTCTGACAGACTGTCCCAATTAAAGATAGCGTTTTGGGATTTTTCTTTTTCTCTTTTGCAGGCAACCCTTCAGCTCATTCATGTTGGGCATTTCTCAGTGTGGAACAGCTCACACTTGTGCCAAATACGCATGATACCATTCTCTGCTTAGTATTTCCATCTCTGCGGATGACGACAACCTCCATCAAAAATTAATATATTATATTCAGTTTCCACATAGCAAGTAATTGGGTCATCTTCCACTGTTTCCTCAGGAACATTAACTGGAAGTTGGGTGGGTAGCGGTCAGTCAGGGCTCAAGCTGGCACTCTGATCCTTTCCACTGGCATTACAGACTCCAATCCAGACTGGCTTTGACACACCACTCCCCACTGTGTCACTCTTAAAAGATAATTTGAGAGCCTGGTGGTGTGGCCTAGTGGCTAAAGTCCTCACCTTGAATGCGCCGGGATCCCATATGGGTGCCGATTCTAATCCCGACAGCCCCACTTCCCATCCAGCTCCCTGCTTGTGGCCTGGGAAAGCAGTCGAGGACAGCCCAAAGCTTTGGGACCCTGCACACACGTGGGAGACCTGGAAGAGGTTCCGGGTTCCTGGCTTCAGATCGGTGCAGCACTGGCCGTCGCAGTCACTTGGGGAGTGAATCATCGGAGGGAAGATCTTCCTCTCTGTATATCTGACTTTGTAATAAAAAATAAATAAATTTTTAAAAAAAGATAATTTGAAAAGTGTTTTAAAAAATCTATTTGGAAGGCAGAGTTACATAGGATGAGAAAGGTCTTCTACCCTCTGGTTCCACTTCCCAAATGGCTGCAAGTGCCAGAACTGGACCGGGCTGAAGCCAGGAGCTTGGAGTTTCTTCTGGGTCTTCCACGTAGGTGAGAAGTCTAAACTTTGGGACATTTTTATTTAATATGAAGATTTTATTTATTTTTTTTTTATTGCAAAGGCAGTTTTACAGAGAAAAGGAGGTACAGAGAGAAAGATCTTTCACCTGCTGGTCCACTGCACAAGTGGCTACAACAACCAGAACTGAGCCGATCTGAACCCCAGGAGCCAGGAGCTTCTTCCAGGTTTTCCACACAGGTGCAGGGTCCCAAGGACTTGAGCCATCCTTTATTGCTTTTCCAGGTCACAAGCAGGGAGCTGGATGGGAAGCAGAGCAGCTGGGACACAAACCGGTGCCCATGTAGGATCTAGGTGCTTGAAGAGGGAGGAATAACCAATTGAGCCATTGTGGTGGGCCTGGGCCATCTTTCCTTGCTTTCCAGGCACATTAGCATGGAGCTGGATTGGAAGTGAAGCAGCCAGGACTGCCTCACCGGCATCACCGGCAAAGGCTTAACCTGCTACACTACAATGCTGGCCACCTACAAGTTAATTTTTAAAAGATATATTTATTTATTTGAAAGAATGACAAAGAAGAAGAAACACGATCTCTTTGCCAAATGATTACAATGGTTGTAAAGGGTTGAACCAGGCCAAAGCCGAGGACCATGAACTCCAATACAGTTCTGTTACGTGGGTGCAGAAACCCAGTCAGCAGGGATGCTATTTCAAGCATATTAGCACAGAGCCTAATTGAAAAGGACACAGGCAGAACTTGAGCTTCTGTTCATCTGAGATACTGGTATCATGGATGATGACTTTCCCTGCACTGCTGTGCCAACTCCCAAGGAATCATTTATTCTGAACAATTTGTATTTGTCTATTACTGTGTTCTAATGTATCATCATCTGGAACATTTTCTTTCAAAGCCCTGCAAACTAGAAGTTTTGATAACTGATTATTGTAACCGGAATCTTTTTAAAATCATGTTTATTCGTGTGATCCAGTCACAAGAACACTGAAAACCAACTAACAAAAGTCTGAATGAAAGTTCCAGATTCATGTCATTGCATGACAAAATTATGCAAAGTTTTTTCTTCTGTCCCTAGCTTGATGTATGTGATAGCTGTGAGAAGATGTTTTTGTCTTTAATGTCCATGTGGTATTTTTTTGGTGTTTGTTTCTACTAGTAAATGCAAAAAAGAATGTATTAAGAACACTAAGATAACATCGAAATCTGATTATGAGGCGTTGAGTCTATTCATGATTACATAAACCTTCATATTTATTTCTGTAACAAATCTTCAGTATGTACAAAGAGAAAAAAAATATGTTCCCTTATGTACTGCCAAATTTAAATGTTAAAATACTGCATTTTTGTCAAGTTTTATGTTTTATGGTTCCCTATTGCCATTAGCATTAAAATATGTTAACCGACTGCCTAAGCATTGTGAAGTCTGTGTACTAGTGCATCAGACTGCTGCTGTGGTCACCGGAGAAACAGCTGACGGCTCTAACTGTAAATACTGCATGGTTAGGAAGACCTGCGGGACAGCTCATCGGCCGGCGCAGAGCCAGCTCCTCTCTTCAGCTAGACCTGGAGGTGCCATCTTTTCCCGCCTAATCCATGCACAGAAAATCCTGTCACAACTGGAAATACGTTTCATCTATTTTTAATCTATGTGTCGCGTATCAGTCTTACATCATTCATTGCTGTCTGTGTTGGATACATGAAATCAGTCTCTCCTAGTTACACAACGTATTTGTATAAATCTAACAGCAAGTATAAGAGCTTGGTTTTCATATCTCCACTTACATATTAATTAATATTAATTGATTTTAAAAACCCTAGTGCTAGCCTTCAGTGAATAGGGTAGGTTTTTCATTGGTGGTTATTTTAAAGTCCCCAAAATTAACCTTTATTAAGTACACTGTAGCTCCTTGTGGAAGTAAATATTTGAATCATCAATCTTAAACACATTCTATTACAAATCAGTTTGAAAGTATTTGCCTTTATTAGCAAGATATTATCAGAAAATTGAATTTTGATTGAAAAGAGCTTCTGAAACTACCAGAGGAATAGAAATAGCTGCCCACATCAGTTGGCTTGACGTGCCTGCTGTGACCCAGTTCCACCTGACCGACCTTCTGAGTTACTCTTTTTGGCTGTTACTCTTTTTGTCTTCTGCCTCACTGTTACCCTCTTCCTTTGCCACTCTACGTTTTCCTGACTTTCACTTTCTTCCTTTAACTGTATGTTGTTCAGGATAAAAGTTTCTTGTTACTTCTGCTGAATTCACCTTTATTCTGTAAATAATAGTAATAATAATAATAATAATAGGAGCCTGGGCAAGAGGAGGAGAAGCAAATGAAGTATCTTCATGCTCTTAATTCTGTGTAAATAAAATATATGGAATTTGTTCTTTTATATAAATAAAAACGCTGTTAAATAAAAATGTTTGCTAAAATTTTGTTAAAAACCTAATTCTGAATTTTGAAATAGATAGTGGGAATTTTATAAAAATAGAACCAGAAAAGCAATTTTTCAGTAGATGAGGTATTAAAAGCCTAGTTTGAAATACCAACAAATTTAGCATTTATTGCATATGATTTTCAAAAGTCATTTTTGAATCTTTAATTATAGAAAAAGGTCAAGATTTCTTATCATTCCACTTACTTCCCTCATTCCACACAGTTACTTCAGAAAGCATCAAGTGTGTATTATACAAATGTTAATACCTTTGTTTTGAAAAATTTATTATTTCTTTTTCTTTGAAAGCCAGTTTTACAGAGAGAGATATGGAGGAAGAGAAGAGAAGAGAGAGAGAGAGAGAGAGAGAGAGAGAGAGAGCGCTTCCATCCACTGATTTCACTCTCCAAATGGATGCAATGGCTAAAGCAGGGCTGGTCTGAAGCCAGGAGCCTAAAGCTTCTTCAAGGTTTCTTAAACAAGTGTAGGGTCTCAAGGACCTGGACCATCTTTTCAATGTTTTCCCAGACACATTAGCAGGGAGCTGGTTCAGAAGTGGAGCAACCAGGACAGAAACTGGCATGCCTATGTTATCCAGCACCAATATCAGAGACTTAACATACTCTGCCATGGTGCTGGCCCAAATGTTAATATTTTAAAAATTATGTTTTATGCAGACTGGGTTGATATTATCACAAGTGCATGAATGCTGGGTGATTCTGTGCTAAAAGAATTGTTTTTAACAATGCTGTTTTTCAATCCCTAAGTTCCCCTTCATTTTCCTTAAAAGAAAAAGTTTGTATATTTATTTGAAAGTAAGAATTACAGAGAGGGAGAGACACAGAGAAACTTTTCCTTCTATTTGTTCACTCCACAAATGGCTGCAGTCGTCAACACAGAGCCAAGTCAAAGCCGAACACGTTGGCCATCTCTTCAGGCCGAGGGATCCAGGGAGCTAGACCGGAAGTGGAGTGTGTGAGACTGCATTATTGCCCATGTGGAATACTGGCGTCACAGAGAGTGGATTTACCTAGTACATCCCAATGTAGGCTCCTCCCTCCCGTATTTCTAACAGGAAATAAAAGTAGCTTGGTGAAAAGAAAAGACTGCATAGTCAGGAATGCTCTTTAGACAGAACCTGTTGGCATTTTGCCTTATCCAATATTTAAGATTTTTATCTGTTGATCACTTGGGCACCATGAAATTCCACCAATTAATTATATGTGGATGGATACATGTATATACGTATGTACATGATAACTGAGTATTGGTACAAAGTAAGAAAGAAGGAATAGGCAAACAATCTGGAGAACAAATATTTGCACAAACGCAAAAGCCATTAGGTTTATATCTTTAACATGCTATGAATCCATGTAAATAATCAAGAAATTGTGAAGTGTCAGTGTCCTGGTTTATTCATTAACTATAGTATCTAATTATTCAAGCCTGGGGAGTGTTGAAGGTGTGTCAGAGCAGTGTGGAGGAAGCACATATAAGCAGGGAGCAATGACATCTGATACAGAAGTTACAGAGCTGTGGTGTGGGTTATGGAGGCTAGAGTAGGGGCAAATAATACCTCGCACTCAGCAATCTTTGTTTGCTCTATCAGTACAGTATGAAAATTGAAGTTTTTGGGCTGGCGTGGTGGTATAGCAAGCTAATCCTCCACTTGCTAGTGCTGGCATCCCATATAGGTGCTGGTTCATGTCCAGGGTGCTCCAATTATCCAGTTCCCTGCTTATGGCTTGGGAAAGCACTGGAGGATGGCCCAAGTGGCTGGGACCCTGTACCCGTGTAGACCTGGCTCCCACCTTCAGATCAGCTCAGCTCTGGCTGTTGAGGCCATTTGGGAGTGAACCTGTGGATGGAAGACCTTTTCTGTCTCTCCTCTGTAAAATCTTCCTTTCAAATAAAAATTCAAAAATCTTTCTTTTTAAAAAATTTATGTTTCTAATGATAAATCTGTAAGAAATAGCATTCAATTAGATTTTGTTGTAAAGCCATACAAATTTTCATGCTGAAAAATTTTTGATTTACGGGGTAGATGAGGTATCTAGTAAAACAGGCTCTCATTTGTTTTTAAGTCCTGGTTACAGTCGAGCTCTTAAGTCTGCAGGAAATGATGCAATTTTTGTTCATTGAAACAGTATAGAAAATGGAATTGTGTGACTCTGTGCTAGAAGGCCACTTTGTAATTGGGGCATAAGATTTGTTTGTCATTGAAAATTGAAATTAGCACAGAACTACCACACTCTTTTTGACACTTTAAAGGTATAAACATGAGGAATGTAATTAGTGACAATAGGCTTTTGTGCCTGCCAGGAGTAGACAGCACATCGAGTTAAAATACATACATGATAATCATCTCTCAGAGTCTCTGGAAACCTCTTTTCCCCCATGTCAGCTGGCCGCTGTGTATCTCATAGTTACTATGAACAAGATGTTTTTATGGTTGATTGGGGTTGAGTGATGACAACCCTGTGATGTGGTTGAATGAACTATGATATACCTTGTGTTTAACAAGTGTGTGTAGTGTACCTTCCCTGAGGTTTTTTACGTTAGTTCAGAAGTCAGACTTTTGTGATTAGCTGTGAGTTTGCTGTCTCAAGTGTCCTCAAAATATGGTGCAGCATTGCAGGGAATGCTTTCCTTACATTTTGTATTCGTGTTTTGCTGAGAGGTCCCAAATGGCCATTGAAAATATTGAAGTTTAAACTAGTCAAAGCAATGAACAATCTTTCCTTTTTTGAAGATGTATAATGAATACCTCCTTAAATATTGTAAATAATAAAATGCTCTGTTACTATTTTAAGGTTGTACAATTTCTTTTTTTTTTTTAAAGTGTGGGGATGCGGAGAAAAGAGAACTTCAGATTTTTTTGTATTTAATTGAACTAAGAGCATGTGCTGACAAGTAATAAATAACAGCAATTTCAAGTGACTAAATAAATTGGTTTCCACAAGCAATGATTCATCTTCTGTCTTTCATTGTCATCAGGCTAAGAGACAGTTCCTTTTTGTCAGCTTTTAGGAAAAATATTTGATAGTATAACAATTCTGTTTCTATTCTTGCAACAGAAGCTCTATTATCCTCTCTTGTGGCTGCATTTTAAAATATTTAAATATACTCATTAAGTCTACTTTTGCCTGTGCATTTACTTAAAACTTTGTGAAATTATAACTGCTCAGTCTGATGTTTTACAATGTTCTGAAAGAGTGATTTCCCTCTCATTTTTTTCTTTGACTCATGGGTTATTTAGAAATATGTTGGCTTCCTAATACATGTGGATTTCTTTTTCTTTTTGAGATTTGTTTATTTATTTGATAGGCAGAGTTATATAGAGAGGGAGCAAGAGAAAGATAGCTTCCATCTACTATTTCATTCCCTCGAATGCTGCAGTTAATAGGGCTGGGCTACTCTGAAACCAGAAACTGGGAATTTCTTTTGGGACTGCCAATTAGCTGGCAAGGGCCTAACCACTTGGGTCATCTTGCATTGCTTTCCCAGACCATTGGAAGTGAGCTTGTTAGGAAGTGGAGCAGCCAGGACTTGAACCAACATCCGTAGGGAATTTTGTATCTACATGTGGTTGCTTAGCTGCTATGCCACAGTGCCAGCCCCATACTTGTGGATCTCTAAAGATCTTTCAGTTAATCATTTTTCATTTGATTCTTTTACAGTCATAGGAAATTGTTTGATATGAATACTTTTAAATTTACTGGGGTTTATATATTGTGGCCTAAAATATGATTTGCGTTTGGCCAGTGTCCACACACATCCAGAAAGCACATATTTGTTTGTCACATGGAGTTGTACTAAATATTTCCTGCTTGTCAAGTTGGTTGGTGGTGTTCAAATTGATATTTTTACTGATTGTCTGTTAGTATCTTCTGTACTTAGTGAAAGTGGGCATACTTTCTATATCACAAATTCGTAGTCTCTTAATTATCAGGAACCAGAGTATGGGACTGGCTTAGGTTCATCTTCTGCTAAAACTCTCAGAAGATTGATTTTGAAGTTTTATCTTTAGCTAAAGCTCAGGCCCTCTTCTCAGCACAAGTGGTTGACGGATTCTCCTAACAGTTGTTGAATTCAGGCAGCCTGGTTTTAAAAGGCCTGCTAGAGCAGAATGACACTTATGACTCCCATCTCTGATTTTGCAACCCAGCTTATAAAAGGCCCACATATTGGGTCAATCCTCCCCTTGAATTTTTTTAATTAAGTCAAAGCTAACTAGTAAGTGATGTTATTATATCTGCAAAGCTTTTTTTTTAATGATCATCATATAACTTAACAACTATCCAAAAGTGTTAGCCAGGGATTCCTAACAGTGTGGACTTGTATCCTGGCAGTGGGGGAATTTGGAAGTACTTTTAGAATTCTATTCACTAAAGACAGCGTTAACATCTTTAATTAGTGTTTTTTTGAATCATGTGTTTGGAAGCCCTGTTACTAGGTTCTTAAATGTTTAGGATAGTTGTATCCTGTTGAAGATACGGTTTGTTAATATGAACTGACATTCTTTTTCTTTTATGATATTTTTATTTCTACTTTTTGGTACTACTTTTGCTCTCAAGACTTAATGTGGTATATATTTTTCCAGACTTTAATACTATTTCTTTGTATTTATATTTAAATTATATTTCTCATAGCTACCGTGTGGTTGAATCTCCTTTTTTTTTTTAAATCCAGTATTACAATTTCTGTGTTTTCATTAGGCTATTTTGATCACTTACATTTAACAATTTTTCTTTACAGTTTTTTTTTTTGCATGGATGGGAAATGGAGCAGTTGGGACATGAATCAGAACACATATTGGGTCCCAGCCGATGTAAGGGAAGGATTTAGCCACTGAACCATTGTGCTGGGCCCATCTTGGCTTCATTCTTGCCAGTGCTGGCTGTTGAGGCCGTTGGGGGGAGTGAATCAGTAGATGGAAGATTGTTCTCTGTCTCTATGTCACTTTGCCTTTCATAAAACAGTTATTATAATTCTTAGACATGTTTTGTTGGGCTAAAACAATACTTCAGGTAAGCTGTTAGCCCAGCAGTTGAGATGCCTGCATCCCACATCTGAGTACCTGATTTGACTTTTAAGTGTGGCTACTGACTAACTCCTATTGAGGTAAACTCTGCCAAGACAGACGAGGTTGTTCAGTTAATTGGACTCCTGCCATCAAGTGAGAGACCTGGATTGATTTTCCAACTTCTAGCTTCGCCTCTGACCTACCCCCAGACCTTCATTATAGCTATTTGGGAAATGGTTCGTTGTTGGATTGTGGAAGGTCATGTTCTGTCTTAATTTCTCTCTCTCTGCCCCCTTTTCCCCCTGCCAACTTCCAGTGTCCGTGTTCCTCTAGCTTTAGCATCAGTAATGCTTTTTGCCTTACGGATTTGACTATACTGGACATTAAATGTAAATGAGATCAGGTAGTAGATGGCCCTTTGTGTGTAGGGTCTGTTTCTGGGATTTATTCATGTGGTCTGTGTATCAACACTTTATTGATTTTTATGGCCAACCAATGTTTTTATGTATAGGTATACCACACTCTGCCACTTACCCTGGTTGGCTGTTATAATTTCCACTTTTTGGCTATCAGGAATAACACTGTTGTGATGATTCACATACAGATATTTTTGTGTGGCAGTGGTTTTCCTTTCTCACTGGAAATTTCATTCATACTTAAGAATGAAATTGTTGGTTCTACGTTTAATTTTTTGAGAAACTTGAACACTTTTTCAGATGAATACAGCCTTTGACATTCTCACTCCATCAAGGTTCTAATTCCCTTGCCAACACTCTTTTCATTCATTTCTTCGTCTATTTAAAGTTGTGATGCCAGTGTGTTTCCATTGAGATTCTGTCCTGCCATCCCTGATTCTTTGTACAAATGTTTGAAGGCTTGTAGTATTTTTCATCACTAGTTTTGAGCAACTTGACTGTATGCAACTGAGGGTAGTTTCTTCATGTTTCTAGTGTTTGTGAGCATTCTTGGACTTGTGACATTACTATATATCAAATTTGAAAAATGTTGGCTATCTTTTTTTTCTAAATATTTCTTGTTGTCTCAGTCTTCTTTTGAGGACTCCAGTTATACACACATAATGTATTTATTTAGCCACTGATTCATTCCCCAAATGGCTGCCACAGTTGGAGCTGGACCAGATTGAATCCAGGTGCTGGGAACTCCATCTAGTTCTCCTAAATTGTTATGTGCTTGTGCCATCATCTGCTGCTCCCCAGGTATATTAGCAGGAATCTGGATTGGAAATGAAGTAGTTGAGACTCAGATTGGTACCATCACTTGCTTCAGGATGGTCTTTGATTTTCTTTTTCATTTTTTTCAGCAGTACATCAGTCATTCAGTAGCATGTTATTTAACCTCATGGTGTTGTAAGTTTTGTATTTTTCTCTCTGTTGTTGATTTGGTTTTATGGTTTTTCATTTAAGGGGATATATAATAACCATATGGTAGAGACTATCATATACAGATATGAAAATACAATGCAGTGTGCATCTCTATTTCAAATCAAAGATGGATTCCCAATGTAACTGTTAAATATATCTTGACAATAGGATGCTGGACTCTCTGCCATTGTCCATGAGTGCAATATCAGGATACAGATAAATAGCAGAATGATGGGCTGATTGTGAAGGACTATTCTATTGTAATGATGTGGGGAAATCAGTGGCAGGGAGGTTTGGGGAGGAGAGAAGGGAAATCCCAGAGTCTATGAATCTGTATCATGGAATAATAAAATATATAAATTAATTTTAAAAAGCACAAGCAAAAAAACAAACAACAGACTCCCAGTTTTTGGAGTGCTGGCAATGTTTTATTTCTTTTTTAGTTTTTAAAAAGATTTATTTTATTTTTATTAGAAATTCAGATTTGAAGAGAGAAGGAGAAAGAGAGAGAGAGATCTTGCACCTGCTGTTTCACTTCCCAAATGGCTGCAATGGCTGGAGCTGTGCTAATCTGAAGCTAGGAGTCAGGAGTTTGTTCCTGGTGTCCCATGTGAGTGTAGGAGCATAAGGACTTGATATCCACCTGTGCTTTCCTAGGCCATTAACAGGGAGCTGGATTCAAAGTGGAGCAGCCAGCACACTGAGCAGTGCCCATACCACAGGCAGAGAATTAGCGTACTGCTTTATTGTGCCAGCACCAGTATTCTATTTCTTAATTGAGATGGTAGTTTTATATCTGTTGAATTTATACTAATTCTTTAAGCTGCCTCTAATTTATTCACTTTTCTGTATGTGTGTCCAATTTTTGAACTTCAAACTTTTAAAAAAGTTAGAGTGGATGAATTTAGTAATAGGCTAAACCTCTTAGTGATTAAAAATTAGATAAACTCTATAAAATAAACTAGTATCTGATGGCTCTGTGAGTAACCCAGATTAGGTGGATTATGGAGCACGGTAAAATTTAGACAAGGGAAGTAGCACATTGTGATTATATAATTTCTTGTGACCTTGGACTGAAAAATGGTCTGTGATCGATGCCTGCTGAATTCCCATAGAAAGCACACTACTTTCTGGCTGATGAAGATGAAGGAGGAAAGAGCCGAGGGGAGGCTTCAGACTGCAAGAACAGAGAGGAGTCATTCCAGAATGAAGAAAGGTAAGGAAAGAGCTCACACAGCTTGTGTATACTCTTCCCACATTTCCGACTGACCTAAGCTATCCATGTATGGGACAAAGTGCAGGAAGTTATCCAACCTCAACAGAGGACAAATTATCAGAAAGACAAAGCAGTCTAGGGGACCTTTGCAAAAATATCAAGTCGTTTAATATATGGGTCACTGGAATCTCAGAAGAAGAAGAAAGAAAAACAAATGAAACACTTTATATATAAAGGAATAACAATTCAAACACTCCAGACTTCTTACCATAGACTGTGAAGGTTAGACTCAGTCTATTGAAATAAAAACAGACAACTCAGGGTTACAGTCTTGTGGCACATCAGGTTAAAGCCACCTCCTGTGATGCAGTGATGCAAGCATACCGTTCCAATGTTGGTTCAATTACTAGCTGCTCCATTTCCAGTCTATATCCCTGCTAATGTGCCTCAGAAAGCAGCAGAAGGTGGCTCAAGTGTGCAGGGCCCCACACCAGTGTGGGATGGTTGGATGAAGTTATAGATTCCTGGCTTTGGCCTGGCCCACCTCTGGCTTTTACAGTTTCTTGGTGGACAAAAATGTGGATATACTCTGTTTCTCTCTTTCTCCGTGTCTTTGTCTCTTCCTTTATTCAGCCTTTCAAATAATTAAAGAAAAAATAGCAACTCAGAATTCTGTATCCAGGGAAAAATGCCTACTCGGAATGAAGGTAATTCTGGTCAAGATGGAATAAAGGGGCTAGATTTCCTCTTCCATAAACAGTCAAAAACACTGCATATGTCCATCAGTAATAAAGTGAATAAATTGTGGTTTTGTCCTAAAATGGAATGTTAAATAGGAGTGAGCATAAACAAAGCATTGCTCTGTGAAGTCTGGAAGAACACCAGAAATGTAAGAAACTGACACAGACAGAAGGGTGAGGAAGAGTTCATGATGCTGTTAATATTCTATTTTTCTAATCTAAACTATAGTTACATGGATATGTATTCTTGGCAAAAATCTACTCAGTGTTATGATTTATGATTATATGTATAACTTGGGCACACTGTGTTTGTTCTCAATGAAGATTCCCTTCGGCTGGTGTATTCTGTCTGTTCTTTGGGATCTTTTTGTCACCTCCAAAGATCTTAAGCTTGTCTTTTGCTTTTACCTTGTTTTTTTCATCTGTTCCTTGAGCTGCATAGCAAAGGACTTTCCACTTAGTTTTGAATAGGATAGTATCTTATTTGAGTAGAAAAGCAAGGTATGAGCTAATATACTCAGATTCTGTTCTTACTCAAAAGGATACTTGCTTAGGTCAGAGGATCAGTTAGTGGAACTATCAGCTGCTAGTAGGCCCACCCCAACCTCTCTAGCCCTGTGACTTATGATTTAAGTTATAACTTTTCTCCCTTGCCTAGTTCCTCAGAAGGACGTGATCGATGCTGCTGGTACATTTAAAAATCTTTAAGGCCTTCTTCATTTGCAATGAAATACTGCATTGTCATCTGTTTTTGTTAGAATTGTAGGTAATAAATTTTAAAAAGAATTGAATAATGATTGTTTTGGCCCTTTTTAAACAGCAAGGAAGAATTATTGGGGTGTAAATGTATAACTCCGAATAATTGTCTTCTGGTAGTGAAATAATGTTTATTTGTATCATGTTTAAATAACACAAAGGCAGATAGTTCATAACTTCTATTTGCAACCATAAAAGTACAAGAAGTTAAAAAATTTAATCAAATGGACACATGGCAGTTTGTTGTTCTCTTTCCATTGGTAACAATTTTAAAATATTGTAAGAACATTTATAGACAACTTCTCAGTCATAGAACATAGACTCTCACCTTACTTCTCCTTGGTCTCTCTGTTCTTGTTGGAAACACTGAAGTACTGAAATCCTTCTTTGCTGTAGAGAGTAGCTCTCCCTTTTACTCAAGAATATGTTTTTGTGGGCAAATCCTTGAGTCAGCAGTTATTTTGACTCTAACTGAAAGAGATAAAGTTCCTAAGAATTTATTATATATGTTTCTTGCCACTGAGTGAGCAAGAAAAATACAAAGCCATCAGTGCTGACTGGTTGGTAATTTCTGAAACACGGTGCCACAGCTTCTCATAAATAACAGAAAAACAGACTCCCGGAGAATCTGGCACAGATCAATCTCTAGATGGATGAGTTAGTCCATAAGCAAATAGCAGCTCAACCTCTTCTGACTTTTAAGGATGTTCTGTGTGTTTTCTAGTCCAGACTCTTGGATTTCAGCGAGTCCTTAGAGATACAGAATTTTCCTGCAGAGTAGCGTGGACTGGCATGTCAGTAGCCATGCATTGCTGTATGGGTGCAGGAAGACACTTTGCTTATTTTTATAGAAGACAGAGACACCCTAATGTCACTGTTTGAAGACCTAATCTTTAACTGCCAACCAGGGAAATTTTCCAAGATTGTTCATTAAGTTGAATTTAATCCTGAGGTCCTGCAATGAGAAAGGAGGGTAGGTTTCATCAGTGACATGCCAAACCCTGCCAATAAAATTTGTGTGTCCCAGTTGTTTTTTATTTACAATATTTTTATGACACCGTTGTACAATATGGTTGAGATGAGTATGTGAGAATTAATTTATATAAAATCATAACCTTATTAGCCAGACAAGTCATTTTCAATCCATGACACATTTTTCTAGTAGATGTGCCGTGGGAACTAGAAACCCAACCATTGGGTAGGTATATTTTCTAATACTCTTTGCAACCTACCAAAATATATAATTTATCAATAAAAAGGAGATGCTATAAAAGCAAGTGAGTATTATTTGAAGCTTGAATTCGCTTATAAGTCTAAACAGTATACATTTTTATGTCAACTTTTTATTCATTAAAATGGAATCCATTGTGGAAGTAAGCGTAAACAAATAAACGTATGCTCAATTGTAAATCAGCTAAGCAGGCCAGAATTTTTCAGTGCTAGGCAAGGACTGTCATGGAACATTTTGAAAGCGATGAGAAAATAGTTCCCCAATGAATACAATGCAGATGAGGGAAAGCAGCGACTGGGTGGAACTTGCACCTATAATGTGAGGCCAGTCTGTGGCTCCAGGCTTTGTGTGGAGGAGGTTCAGATTGGTCTCAATGAATGCTTCTGAGAAGAATTCATTGAATTTTAGTAGGTGTATACAAAGTTAACAAATGTATTTGCAAATAGTTTAGTATTCAATATTTTGAAACCAGTTTTGCACATAGTACATGGAATTTCACCAAGTAGTCTACTCCTTTGAGTTCTTTTGTAGAAGTTTAAATGATCTGGAAGGTGCCTCTAATGGCTCTCCTGTAGATAAGGATAGATAGGATAATTGGAAATTTGAAAACTGTTACAAAATTCAGCTTCATTGCAGTTTTTTTGTGTGTGTGTGTGTGCGTGCATGTGTGTTACATTGCACAAACTGAGGGTTGTGTGTATTTTCAAAAATTTGCTTTATTGTTTCTCTTGGCAGGGGTAGAACACTCTGTGGGGAATGTTAGCTGATTTGGGATGGATAGTGTTGCATGAAGTAGTGAAATGAGCGTAATGCCTTTCTGACTGTCCACTGCCTCCTTTACAGTGTGCTTCCTTACAGAGTAATTTGCACTGTGCATACTTCCTTGACCTCAAAGATGAAAGAAACCCTCACACAAAGGGTATATGATGAAGAGTGTTACTCATACCAACAAAAGTAATATTGGAAGAGAGAATCATGGGAAATGGCAATGCTTAGCAATGATGCTAAATAGTAATGATGATTATGAAAGCCCTACTCCATCAGGAGCTGTGTCACGTGCTTCTTATGTGCTGTCTTCATTCATTGAATGACCCAGATTCCCAAGATTCCAAGGCACCATCACACTCATCAGCAGGCCTTTCCTTTTACAGTATGACACTTTACTGTAGGAATTCTTAACTTTAAGTTGTGGAGATGCAAAGGTAATTCCATTAGCAACAGGTTCTTAATCTGGTGCACAGAGGTTTGCTTTGTACTGAAAGTATAGATTCTGTAAAGTACGTGATGGAGCTATGAGTCCATGAGAGAAGATGAAGTAAACCTATAAAATCAAATCTGTTGGCGACAGAAGGTTTCCTCTAGCCACTGAGATAGCTCACGGGACATGGGCGCAGCGACCACGTTGGTCCTCTCTGTGCCTGAATGTAGTTAGTGCTTTCTGGGAATGGTGAAGGAGCAGCATTACGCAGCTACAAGGAGAGGTTAGAGGATCATGAATCACTCTGTTTTCCAGTTGTGTACCAGTAGCACAGCAGGCTCTATTTATAGATTTTCCAGAAGAAATTTCCAAGTGGATCTTCCCACTGAATTAGGAAGTCGAACAAGTAAGACAGGAAGTTGGTAGTTGGCAAATGGGTTTCTTTGCAGTCAATTTTATATTTTATGTGAGGGATACCACAGGGTGGTCAAGGCCTGTTCTAAACACTGCACCCCGATGTCAGGATCTAGTAATAGTGCTGGCTAAGGATGCAGGGAGGGGTAAGGCTAGCTACTTTGCCAGAGCATTAAAATATATGCCAGGAAAGACCTCAAGGATGGGTTTTCTTCAGATCTATCTCAGTAGGATAGCTGCTCTGCTGCCAAACTCCCTAAGCTGTAATGCTGCTCTGCCACCCTTGTGATCTGTAGTCCAAGTTTCTCTGTGTCTTCGTTTTCTTAGCTTTAAGATGTAAAGTAATAGTATTTACTTCAAAGAGTTGCTAGTTTAAGTAAGTTAATTCTTGTGAAGTTTTTAGAACAGTGTCAGCATGTTATAAAACTGCTCAAGAAATGTTAGTTTTTAAAAAGGTTGATTTATTTCTGTTATTGGAAAGTCAGATTTGCAGAGAAGGAAAGACAGAAAGATCTTCCATCTGCTGGTTTAGTCCTCAAGAGGCCACCATGGCTGGAGCTGAACCGATTCAAAGCCAGGAGCTTCTTCTGGGTCTCCCACATGGGTGCAGGGTCCCAAGGTCTTGGGCTATCCTCTGCTGATTTCCCAGGCCACATACAGGGAGCTGGATGGGAACTGGAACAGTTGGACCATGCACCGGTGCCCATATGGGATCCTGGCATTGCAAGGTGAGAACTTTAGCCATTGAACTACTGTATTAGGCCCTAAGGGTGTTTTAAAATTTTTTTATTTGAAAATGTTTTGGCGAGAGGGAGAGGCAAAGTGAGAGAGATCTTCCATTGGCTGGTTCACTGTCCAAATGGCAGCAACAACCAGAACTGGGCAGGCCTAAACACAGAAGCCAAGAGCCAAGGGCTTTTTTACAAGTTCCCAACTTGGAAAGCAGGAGATATCTGCTGCATTCTCAGTTCATTAGCAGGGAGCAGGGTCGGAAGTGGAGCAGCTGGGGCTTGAACCAGTGCCCATATGAGATGGCAGTACCATGGGTGGAGGCTGAATTTACTATACCTCAGCACTGGTCCCTGAATGTTAGTTTTGAGTGCCCATTATTGGGGAAAGTTCCAAGTTTTGTGTAACTGCTCTGACCTAATTCTTGGCCCAGTTTTCAATCAGTGTTTATTGAAAGTACTTCTTGATTTTTCTCCTCACATCACCTTTCATCCTAAAAATCAGATGAGTTGGGATTCTCTCAAAAGCCAGCCATGTTGTTATCTAATATTAGATTTTTATTAACTGAAAGGGATTATAGAAATAATCTAATCTGCTTCATTCTTTATATAGCTGGGGAATCAAGCTAAGAAAGATTGATGAAGCATCCATGTTTGTTCTTTGGACATTGCTCACATTTGCTAATCCAAAGGTCACAAGGGTTATTACAGCAGATTGCTCAGTCATTATATGCACAGTGGCTTATGTCAGGAAATCGATGATCAATACACTGATAGTACCTCAGGCAGAGCTATCTAGAGTAGGGGGCACTGAAAGCAGTTAGAGCAGGAAGTTCTGTTCTTTTAGGTGGTCAACAGAATGCACACATCTTAAGAGACATGCTCCTCTTTTGGAAGGGAGATGGCAGCAGAAAGAGCACTTTGGAAAGAAGCATTCAGATTGGGAGGGAAGAAGTTGAATTATCCCTATTAGCAAAAGATATCCTATATATTAGGAAACCAAAAAATTATACTAAGAAGTATTGGAATGCATACCTTGGAATAAATTTAGTAAAGGATGGAAAAGGTCTCTACAATGAAAACTACAATTATGTTAAAGAAATGAACAGGGTCCGGCACAGTAGCTCAGTGACTTAAGTCCTTGCCTTGCACACTCTGGAATCCCATATGGGTGCCAATTTTTGTCTAAAAGACCCTGCTTCCCATTCAGCTCCCTGCTTGTGGCCTGGGTAGGAGGGACAATCAAGGATGGTCCAAGGCCTTGGGACCCTTCACCCATGTGGGACACCTGGAAGAGGCTCCTGTCTCCTGGCTTCGGATTGGCTCAGCTCCAGCTGTTGCAGTCACTTGGGAAGTGAATCATTAGACTAAAGATCTTTCTCTCTGTCTCTCCTCCCCTCTGTATATGTGACTTTTCAATGAGGGTAAATAAATCTTTAAGAAAAAAAAAAAAAGGAAATGAAGAGAAGAACACATAAAGAAAGGAAATATATTCCATGTTAATGGGTTAGAAGAATCAATATCATTAAAATGTCCATACTACCCAAAGCAGTTTACAGATTCAATGAAATTCCAATCAAAATAACCAAGCACATTCTTTTCAGATATAGAAAAAATAATGATACAATTCACATGGAAACATGAGAGACTCCAAAGCTAAAACAATCTGAAACAACAAAAACAAAGCTGGAGGCATTACAATAACAGATTTCAAGACATACTACAGGACAATTGTAATCAAAACAAGCAGGTACTGGCACAAAAAAGACATGTAGAACAATGAAACTGAATACAAACTCCAGGAATTAATTCATGCATCGATAATTCCAGGAAAATAAATATTATGCTTTTTCTGATATGTGACAGTTAATACTTTTTTTTTTAAAGTTAATACTTTTTTAAAAAGATTTATTTATTTTTATGGTAAAGTCAGATATAGAATGCTCCAGATGTTCTAAGTCTTTGTTAGCAATTCACATAATGAAGGATAGGGATATTTTTATTCTGAATACTTGATTCCTAAGCCCAAGTATACATAAGGGAACACCTTATGAGTGATCAACACAGAATATAGAAAATAAACTTTTAAAAGATTTATTTCTTTTTACTTGAAAGGCAGACTCGCAGAGAGGAGAGAGACAGAGATCTTGCGTCTTCTGGTTCATTCTTCAAGTGGCCAAAGCAACCTGAGATGTCTGATGTCAGGAGCCAGGAGCCAGGAGCTGCTTCTGGGTCTCCCAGGTGGGTGCAGGTGCTCCAGGACTTGAGCCCTCCTGCATTGCCTTCCCAGGCCAGGAGCTGGATCAGAAGTACAGCAGCTGGAACATGAACTGGCACTCATGTGGGATGCTGGTGCTTGTAGTTAGGAGATTAGCCTATCGAGTAACCACACTGACCCCCTAGAAAATAAGCTTTATAAATGTGCGATAAGCTTTATTGTATGTATTGAACATAATTTCCTAGCATAAAAACAGCTTGAGAGAACCAGTAGTTCAATTAGTAATCCAGAGAGGAGGTTGCGATTGATTGCTTATTTTGACTCAGGATTATATATTTTTTTTGAAGATTTATTTATTTTTGTGTCGGAAAGTCAGATTCATAGTGAGATGGAGAAAGAGAGAAAGATCTGTTTGCAGGCTCACCTCACTAAGTGTTTGCAATAGTCAAAGCTGAGCTGATCTGAAGCCTGGAGCCAGGAACCTTGCCTGGGTCTCACACATGGGTCCAGGGTCCCAAGGCCTTGGGCCGTCCTCCAGCGCCTTCCGAGGCCACAAGCTGCATGGAAGTGGAGGTAGTAGGTGAGAACTGGCGCCCACATGGGATCCTGGCGCATGCAAAGTGAGGACTTTAACTACTAGGCCACAGCACTGGGCCTGATTCATGATTTTTTTTTTTTTAGATATCAGAAAAATAAGAGTTTATCTTAGTTGTGTCTTAACCATCAAGTACTACAATTATTACTGGTATTTTGTGAGAGCGATAGCTTGAGCATGCTGAGGATCTGAAGTAGCTCAGTTTAGGTGCATGAACTGGGGAATAGGCATTAGAAGCCAATCTGTGTCTCCGTCTGAAACTTTTCCTGATGATGTATAGAAAGAATGAGAGCAGCTGCTCTCATATTTTGACAGTATAACAAAATAAAGGCTGAGATTACACGAAGTACGCATAGAAGTAAGAAATTATGAGGGCTGACACAATGGCTTAATTGGCTAATCCTCCTCCTGCAAATGCCGGAATCCCATATGTGGGCACTGGTAATGTCCTAACTGCTCCACCCCACCCCCTTTTAAGGTCCTTGCTTGTGGCCTGGGAAAGCAGTGGGGGAAAGCCCAAAGCCTTGGGACCCTGCACCTATGTGGGAGGCTGGGAGGAGCTCTTAGCTCCTGGCTTCAAAATGGCTCAGCTCTGGTTGTTGTGGCCATTTGGAGTATGAATCAATAGATGGAAGAGAGAAAGAGAAGAGAGCCCTTCCTTCTGCTGGTTTGTTTTTCAAATACTCAGTCACTGAGCTAGTCCAGGCCGTGGTCAGGAGCCTGGACGTCCATTCAGTCTCCCACAGAGAGAGCCAGAGTTAAGCACTCAGGGTTTCTTTCCATGCCTTCCTAAATTCATTAAAGGGGCTGCATCAGAAACGGGACAACTGAGGCCCAGTTTGATGGCTCAGTTGGCTAATATGCACTTTGAAAGTGCCAGGATCCCTTATGGACACAGGTTCTTGTACCAGCTGCTCCACTTTCCATCCAGTTCTTGTTTATAGTCTGGGAAGTCAGTGGAGAGTGGTAAAAAGCCCTAGGACCTTGGGCTCACATGGGACACCTGGAGGAGGCTCCCAGCTCCTGGCTTCAGATAGGCTCAGTTCTGGCTGTTTTGTCCATTTGGAGAGAGAACCAGTGGACAGATCTTTCTTTCTATCTCTCCTTCTCTCTGTGCCTTTCCAATAAAAAATAAATCTAATGATACTAAAAAAGTGGGCCAACTGGGGCTTGACCTGCACTAATACAGGATGCTGACATTGAAGGCAATGGCTTAGCTTACTCTGTCACAATGCTGTTCCCTATTTTCACAACTGTTTTGGGAATTGATCTTCTGTATAATGTCAAATACAATCCACTTAAAATTCTTTATGTATATAAGCAAATAATGAAATTTACTTAGATTACGGGAATCCCATAATGCCATCTATCCTGTGAAAATAATTGGACAAAAGGAGACTGTTGAAGATATCCGACTATCTCCACTATCGACATTTTACCTTTTAGCAATTGGTTCAAGAATATTCTGTAATAGAATGTCTTGATTGAAGACATGCTTTAAATCTATATTGATTCAGGTAAAAGAAATACAGAATATAGTCCTACACTAACAGTGAGTGGTCTGGAGAGAGGGAGCCCAGCACCTGGCCCCTTGCCACAGGGCGTCGGGAGGCGAGTGGGCAGTAGCCACAGCCTCAGTTACTCCCCTCCTCTCGTGCTGGTCCCTGCCAAGCGTCATCCCTTCAGATCCGACAGGCAGAGCTTCTCCTTCATGCTCCTTGATGAGGTTGGAATCCCAGCTGTTACATCCTTGAGGAATCTTGACACACTGATAAATGAGCAGCCCGTCTGATATTCTGCCTAACAGACGACAGTGGCTCATTTAAATTCTCACGTAACATTTGCTCGGAAAATGGATTTTCTGAATCTTTCCACTTAAATAACTGTGGATTAACTTTCACTGAGGCTAACAGAGTGGAAGCCAAGCAGAGCGGATAACCCCAGGCTGTTGTTCAGAGGTACCTGGTCACACTAGTTCCTTAATTTGCTGCCCATTGCTCTCTTTGAAATTCTAAATTATGCACCTTTTAAAAACAGATTTATTTGTTTTTATTGGGAAGTCAGATATAGCGAGAGGAGAGACAGAGAAAATCTGTCCGTTAATTCATCGATCGGAGCTGTGCTGATCTGAAGCCATGAGCCTGGAGCTTCTTCTGGGTCTCCCACGCAGGTGCAGGGTCCTAACGCCTTGGGCTATCTTTGACTGCTTTCCCAAGCTACAAGCAGGGAGGTGATGGGAAGTGGGGCAGCCGGGATTAGAATTGGCACCCATCTGGGATCCTGGTGTGTGCAAGGTGAGGATTTTAGCCACTAGGCTACTGGGCCGGGTCCTGTTTTCAAAGATTTATTTTTTAAAAAGATTTATTTGTTTTTATTACAAAATCAAATATATAGAGAGGAAGAGAGACAGAGAGGAAGAAATCTTTCATCCACTGATTTCATCCCCAAGTGTCTGCAATGTCTGGAACTGAGCCAATCTGAAGCCAGGAGACAGGAGCTTCTTCTGCGTCTCCCAGACAGGTGCAGGAGCCAAGTATTTGGGCTGTCCTTGACTGCTTTCCTAGGCCACAAACAAGGAGCTATATTAGAACCCGTATCCATATGGGTTGCGAAGATTCTAGCTGCTAGGCTATCATGCCGGGCCTGATTTATTTGTTTTTATTGGAAAGTCAGATATGCAGAGAGGAGCACCTTCTAATATCTAAGCCCGTGTGGCTGTTTGTTCCCCTTGTTTCAGCAGTACACTCAAGTAAAGAAAGTAGATATTTCCATAAGCAAAATATACTCCTGCAAAGGATTACGGTGACGTATTTAAAATGCTTTCTTAACTTGGACCAGTCATGATATGTCAATGTTACTGCTTTATACAATCCTATTAATGACAGCATTCCATGTTGCGATATCTCCTCCCAGGCTCCAAGGGACTCTTCCTCTTCTTCTTCTTTATAAACTTAAAGTTTCTGATATAAAGGCTATGTTATCAATGAATGCTCGTTTGAAAGAACCAAATAGGATTGTGAAGATTACTGTTTCTTAACAATGCCTGAAATTTTTATCTCCTTATCCATTCCCCATTGCTTTCTTTCTCAAGACATTATGGTTTATTGTGTCTCCACCAGGTACCTTGCATGTGATTTACACAGTGAATGGCCCTGCTTGTGGAGCCAGTTAATGATATAATATCCCCATTTATATTCAGAGCAGTCAACACTCTCCAGCTCTCAGAATAATAAAAGCACCTGCATTTAATATACATGGAAGAATGGGAAGGCAAATAGCAGATAAGGCACAATCAGGTAAGTGTAATCAGATAAAATATCACAATATTATAGTAGATCAGCATCTGGTAATGACTTGAATTTTGAAAGACTGACAAACAGCATGGCCTAAAGCAGCCAGGCATGCCTCATTCAGAGCGACTCTTCCCTGCCACTGATTGCTCCTCTTAGGTGTTTTCTGGCAGATTAAGCAGGTGGGGTTTCTTATTTTAACTCTTTTTTAGAACCGCATTGTGCCGCTTAAAAAACACTGGCAGTGTTCTTTTGAGCCCAGTTCAGAAACGAAAACAAATGATGTATCTAAGAATAAAACCTTGCATCTCCCAGCAGTTATCTCAAATTGATCCAAATCAACTTTATTAAAGACAAGTCTTGCAGTATTAGGCAGAGCTTTCTTCTTGATTTCTATACTTGTTTGCCTGGCATTGACATTTTATTCTTTTTTTTGGGGGGGGGTCTTTTAAGTTTCAGGGGAAAACAGTTTGGCTATTAGGAACTGATTTTTGTCTGAAAATGTCTGTAGTTTCTAGCATTGGCAGCTGGTATGCCTAGCTGTTGATCAGACTTGCATGTACTCTAACATAACAGAGCCATATAGAGCCAAATTGAAAGCTTCCTGCTTGCAAAAGCCAGAACTGAACTAACTGGTTTGTAGAGTAGGATCCAGCCATTTTCTTTGTCTTTTAGGTTACTCTTCCATGGAAGCTGGTGATCGGGTCAATTAACTCGCTCCTTACTTGATGCTGTGGAAGCATGGAGGGAGTGCAAGGCATAAGGAAGACCCAGGTGAGGACCGTAGCCCACCTGTGCCCTGCCTGGGCTGGCATCTCTTGGGGCCGGGCCTCAACTGCTTTGCAGAGGGGTCAGTGCTTTGTCAAGTGCCTTTGCTACACATTGTGTGTGCAGGCAAGTGAGTAGACAGCTCCATCTTCTCAGAAGAGCTGTCTGTGTTCACTCTCTCAGGGTGGCAGCTCTGGGCCCTGGCCAACCAGAGTTCGATGAAGCTTTCATAAATACAAGAGGGAATGAGATGAAATAGCTTTCCACTGCATTTAGAACTACACTGTTTTTGTGAAATTTCTCTTCTCAAAATATCTCCAACTGTCCACACTCAAGCTGTCGTAAAAATGACATAGTTTGGGTAGCTTAAGCAACAGAAATTTATTTTCTCCCAGTTCTGAAATCTGAAAATCCAAGATCAGGGTGCCAGTGTGCTCACGTTTTGGTGAGGACTGTCTTCCCAGCTTGCAGGCAGCTGTCATCTTGCTGTGTGTTTACGTGACCACCTCTTCGTCTTGCAGTAAATGCAGGGACAGAGAGGGCCAGCCTGCTCTTTGATACAGTGATGCAATCACACAAGCCTTCTCTTTTTTTCCCCACCCACTCATGACCTCATCTAAACCTAATTACCTTCCAGAAGGTCTATCTCCAGTACCGTTATATTGGGAGTTAAGACTTCAGCAAGTGATTTGGGGGGATATGATTCAGTCCATGCAGTCACCCAATTTTGTTATTGTAGCAATATTGATAAGGCCAAGACACAGAGAAGCATTGTGTATTCTTTTTTTTTTCTCTTAATATTTTTTTTTATTTTAACAATCTTTACATGGTTAATTTGTGCATAAAGGGTCAAGGGCTACAGGAAAGTGGGTAAGACTATTATTTCCATATTGTTTCCTTCATATATCTGAGGTAGAGGGGGATATTGAGGGAGAAGCCCCACCTGATTTCCCACCCACCCCAAGTCCCGCATGTGGGGCATGCTCCGAGATACTCATTGAAGTGGTTTCAATAGGTCACCAGTTTTGAAATTGCTGCCAATCTTGCCTCTCCAAACACGATGAGGTTGTTGAAAAATCCATTAATTGACATTGTCCATCATAGCGTCTCTATTTGCCCGGTATTTTGTTGCTGAGGTGGTTGATTAACTTGTTCCATCTTCTGTCCCTTCATGGTTTGTGTTCTGAGTCTGGCATTTCAGTTGGGCAGATCACCAAAGAAACTTCGTCTGAGGTGTTCCCAGGCCAGATACTCGTATGCACCAGCAAGCACAGGGCCCAGCACAGTCCATCACCCAGTCAGCTGGTAGTTGCAAGTGCTAGGTTGCTTCTGTTTTCAGCCCCGCCTTCTACTGGAACCAATGGGTGTCGCAGTCCAGCCTGATTCTGTACAGCACATACTTGGTCTTCACCTAAACCAGTGGGAGCTGCATCCTGATGAGAGCGGCCCACAATAACCCCCACCAGGCCAACCCCCTACCCTGGTTTGCCAATATGTGTGGCAGACCAGTCCAATCTGACCCACATCCCCCTGGTTGTCGTACATGGCCAATGGCATTGAAGCTTGGATCCATCTACCCAGCTCAACAGTCAAGCCTTCACGGGTGTGGTTGAGTGCCTCTCTGTCTAGCTACCCCAGCCCCTGTCCTAGTTCTCGTGCCTTCCCGTGGCAGTGGTAACCCAAGAGGGGGGAACCCACTATTTCCCTCCCAAGTCTCTCACTCCCGGATTGTGCACTTTCCAGGTGGGTCTGCAGTTTAACTTGACAGGATTAGCCCCCAGTGCCAGTTTCTGCCAGCTGATGCTACGGCTATGCCCAAACAGCCCTCTCCCATTCTAATTGTAGGTTGCACCCAAGGAACAATCAACCCATCCTGGCTTTTCCCTGGTCTAGTCCACATGAGGCGCACAGGTGTTGTAGCCCTGCTTAGTCTGGTCTGCCCCCATCCCAGTTCATGCTCTCCAGTGGGAGTAGCTGACCAGCAGGGGAACCTCCCCTTATTCCCCCGCTGGCTCTGTCCCCTCCCCTCCTGTTTCTCACGTGTGCTGGATGGGCACTGCAGTCACATCCGGCACAGTCAACCTCCTCCTGGCATTCTGTAGTGTGGACTGGTTTTTATCGCAACCAAACCTGGCTCGACCCTTACTCTGTTCTGGTGCTCGGATTTGCCAGTGATGATGTTAACTGATTAGCCTGGTCTGCCCCCAATCCATGCCTAATGTTTGCCAGTGGGAAACTTCTTGTGGCCTGCTCTGGGCTGTTTCCATTCATGCTTCTTGCGCTTACCAGTGGGGTCTGTGTCCTGCCAGAGGAGTTGCCCAGGCTCCTCCATCAGAACCTCTCCCAGTGCCGGATTTTGCGCATGCCAGTGGGTCCATGAGCCAGCCCTAGCTCAGTTCCTGATTAGCTTTCGACCCAAGCTGGTTCTTGTTGTTGGATATTTCAGCCCAGCCATGGCTCGTCCAGTCCATTCCCACATATGGCTCACACATGGTTCAGTAGGGGTTGCGACCTAGCATAATCCGTCCCACTTCTATCCTGGTCCTCCAGGAGCACCAGACAGTGCTGGGGTCTGGTCCAGCCTGGTGCGTCCAGTCCCAGTCCACACTTGTGCCAAGGGGGATTTCACTGTTACCTGATCAGAACGCAGCCCCCATTCCAGCCCACGTGCTCCTTGGCGGTAGCCTTAATCCAGTTATTGTGTCTACTGGACAAGACCCATGCCAAAGCTTTAGCATGAACTGGTATTTGGTGGTCAGCATCGCTAAGTGGTAACACATTCTTTAAAGGAAGAGGAACAGTCATTGGGAAACTTTAGGATGTATTCAACTCCAACTCGCAGAAACACATCAGGTTCAACGTGGAGCGACATAAGCAGCAATTCAAACCACCAAAATCCCAGGGCTCCCCTGCTGGGCGGCCAGCAGGCAAAGCCTGGCACCAAATGGCGCCCTGGCTGCCCAAGCCCGGTTCACCATGTGCCCATGATGGCGGGCGTATGGGATCCGGGCATGAGACGCCCTGTCCTGGGACCCACCCGCTGCCGAGAGGCGACGGGAGGTGTAAGCTCCCAGGCCCAAGGTCGCGCCCCACCCCAATCCCGTCCGCCGCCCAATGAGAGCGGCGGGTGGGCCTGCCTAGCCCGGCTCCAGAGACCTCCCCCCTCGGTCGGTGTACTCACCCTGAAGGAAGGAAGCAGCCCTGGAACCGCGGCAGGCCCAAGCCCATTTCACCATGTGCCCATGATGGCGGGCGTATGGGATCCGGGCATGAGACGCCCTGTCCCGGGACCCCCATTGTGTATTCTTAAAAAGGCATCCGGAAGTGTTAGTCATCCTGAAGGAAGCAGATGTCAGTCGATGAGGCATTTCGGTAGCTGCATTCCTCATTCCTTCTCAAACCCCACAGTCATGTTCACGTATCCCTGGTGCACACTCACTTTTGGTTTTTAGATTAGAGTTCAATTGTAAAAGAAAATATTTGCATCAGGAATTATGGAGAAAAATAGTAGTAAGTTTCTGGATTTTTGAGATAACATTAGTCTCTTATACCTTATATTTATCCTAATTTTTTATTTACTTGAGAATGAGAGAGAAAAGAAAAGTGACATAAAGAGAAAGAATACTGCTATCTCTTGATTCACTCCCCATATTTGTGCAATAGCTGGAACTGGTCTGGATCAAAACTGGAAAGTAGGCTTTTAATCCAGGAGCCAATCACTTGAGCCATCACTATTGCCTCCTGAGTCCATGTTGGCAGGAAGCTGGAGTTAGGATTGGTATCAGGTATCAAACCCAGGTTTTCTGACATATTGTTAAATTTATATATTTTATAAAATAATTTATTATTATTTTAATTGTCATTCGGTGGGTTTGGACTAAGAAGAGCTGAGCTGGCCAAGTAAGAAAAGTTTGTGTATCACCATCTGATTTACAGTAGGCACTTTAGATAAAGCAGAATCGAAGCCATCTCAGCTTCCAAATTAAAAACATTTTGGCTTCTGTTTGGAGCCACATATTAAGAAGTATTTCATAAATAGTGATGTTGATAATGTAATCAGCCAAATTATTTTCTGATTCTATCTGTGTTCCTTTCTCTTTCAGTTTAGAATCCTCTTTTTCAAGGCCTGGACTATTACAAAAAATAGTACTATAGCTATCTGAAGTATAGTTTCAGCATTAATTTGTCCCTAGTATTTAGATATATAATTGGAAATGAAGCATAAACCTACTAACTTAAAACTGTGGCTTATGCATTTTGCCACCATCATCCCATTTGGGACGGATAAACTACTGACTTCTTAGAAATGATCGTGGAATATAGAGGCAAATAGAAGGAAAGGCAGAGACAGAAATTTTCTATGCTCTGGCTTACTCCCCAGGTGGCTACAGCAGCCAGGCTGAAGCCAGGAGCCAGGAGCTTCATTTGGGTATCCCTCAGGGGTACAGATCCTGCTGCCTCTTATTATTAGGAAGTTTGTGCTTCAACTTTCTTTTAATAGCAAGAATATCTGTGTCAGACCACATTATTTTAATTTTTACTTTAAAAAATAGTCATTTCCATTCTCTCTAGTTGCTCCAAAATATCTAAGCCAGGCTTTTCAGTGGTCACCAACACCGAACAGTTGCCAGTTTCCAAATGACTTGGAGTGAAGCTGCCAGAGCCGAGAGCTCCTGCAAGAGCCAGCTGGATCAATCTTCTGAAGCTCACTGTGCAGAAAGCTGCTCAGCAGAGACTGGCAGCCTGGGACGTTGGTCTTGCCATAGGACAAATGCAATGATATAATAAGTGAAATAAAATAAAAATTTAAAGGAAACATACTACATTTATTACAACTTTAAGGATCCTTTTCTCAGTTAAACCTTGTAGGTGTCTATCAGGAAACTTTGTCATTGCCTGATGGGACACAGCAATTGTCCAATAAATGATTGCTATGAAAATATAATAAAATACATAGGTAGATTTCTAAGAATTAAGCATACTTAGGTGGAGATGAGAAATTGTTAATATAAAAAATCTCTAGTAAAGAAAAACCATCTGAAAAACAGAATAACTTGACTGAATAATGAGTGTTATGATTATCATATTCTACAACTCTATCAGTACTATGGCCCGGTATGTCCTTGTTCCTCTCCGAAAGTAATAAGGATGGATTGCAAGACCCCGTTAATATTTTAATAGTATAATAGGCTCTGGCAAGCATGCTGCATAAAAGAATGTGAATCAATGGTCGGGGCTGCCAGACTGTGTGAGTAGAGTGGGCCAGGTAGGTGAGCTCCATCCTCACATTGCTTGCTTAGCTTCTTCCTGGTTTATTCTCTCTCTCTCTCTCTTTTTTTTTTTTCTGGTTCATTCTCATACTTGCATCCTGGTTCAGCCAGTGGTTCTCATTCTGAACAGGAGGATGTGCTGGTACAAGCAGGATGTGCTGGTGCTCTGCTGGTACAGAGCGCTTAGGATTCATTATATCCAGTCTGTATCTTAAAAAATGTACATGATTGTTCATGTTAATGTGTGTCCTTAAATGATCTGCCATCTGAAAAATAGCAGAGATGTTCATGAAGAATATGTATCTGAGAGTGTGAAGAGGTAAATTTCCCCTGATGTAAGCATAGGGAATCTCCTTGCACTATCATCTCCAAACTCATCCTCCACAGAAATTATGTAGTGTGTGCAGACTACTATGACATACCGGAATGAATGAAACTGAATGGCAGAGAGAAAAATAGTACCTAGCACATGTAAAGCACTTAGGGTGGTGCTAGCCCACAATACGTTCTCAGCAGTTTTAGCCTCATGCTCTTTATTGCCACCAAGAGGTCCAGCTCTGCAAGGAGCCTTGCTTAACCTTCCTGTGAAGCACAAGGTGTGTTTTGCAGCTCTCATGAAATTGTTCTCAGAGGGGAGTTTGGAGTTGTTGCTCTGTGGATAGCTGCCTCCTGTGACAGTGTGAGAGCAGTAGAGGTTCTTAGAGGAGCAGGCTCTGCTTCTTGCGGGACCGTTATCAGGTGCTCTTTTTGTTAGTGTTGTTTAAGATTTTATGTATTTAACTGGCAGAGAGAGAGAGAGAGAGAGAGAGAGAGAGAGAGAGAGAGAGAGTGAGTATGAGAACAAGAACTTCCATTGCGGGTTCACTTCCTAAATGTCCTCAATGGTGAAGGCTAGACCAGAAGCCTGAACAAACTCCATATGGGTCTCCCAAATGGACTCCCATATCAATAGCCATGGCTTAACATGCTGTGCCACAATGCAGTCCCCTCATTGGGTAGTCTTTAAGAATTATTTGTTGGGGTTTGATGCGATGGTGTAGTGGCTAAATCCTCACCTTGCATGTGCTGGGATCCCTTATGGGTGCCCGTTCATGTCCTGACTATACCACTTCCCATTCACCTCCATACGTGTGGCCTGAGAAAGCAGTCGGGAATGGCCCAAAGCCTTGGGACCATGCACTCACATGGGAGACCTGGAAAAAGCTCCTAGCTCCTGGCTTTGGATTGGCTTAGCTCCATCCATTGTGACCACTTGGGGAGTGAACCAGTGGACAGAAAAATCTTTGTCTTTCCTTTTCTCTGTAAACCTACCTCTCCAATAACAAATATATGATAAATCTTTTTTTTTTTAAAAAAGAATTATTTGTTGGAGACCATCCAAGATTAGAGAGATGACACCGTAGAGACCAAGTATTTTTCAGTGGGAATTGTGAATCCATAGCTGATGTCAGGGGATAGGAAAAGAAGCAACTGGAAAACAGACGTGGTTATTGAAAAACCTGCCAAGCTACCAGAATCTGTATACACACTGCAGGATTAGGGTTGGGGTTAAGGTTAGGGTTAGGGTTGGCAGAAAGCTGTTTCTAGTAATTCCTGGCCATTTTTATTTCAATGGCATCTATTGGAACGTCTGCTGCTTCACCTCTGATTACTTTTTGTCTTCCCCCTGCGTGTTTGGTTAGCTGTGCACAGTGGCTTATCAATTTGGTTTATTTTAGTTTGTCTAGGTCCTCGAGATGCATTGCTAGATCATTTGTTTGATGCCTTTCAATTTCTTTATAGGCACTTTGCTATAAAATTGCTTCTTTTTTTTTTTAAGATTTAAAAAAATTTTTTTATTGCAAAGTCAGATATACAGAGAGGATAGAGACAGAGAGGAAGATCTTCCATCCGATGATTCACTCCCCAAGTGACCTCAATGGCCGATGCCGAGCTGATCCGAAGCCAGGAGCCAGGAACTTCTTTCTGGGTCTGCCACATGGGTGCAGGGTGCCAAGGCTTTGGGCCGTCCTTGCCTGCTTTCCCAGGCCACAGGCAGGGAGCTGGGTGGGAAGCGGGGCTGCTGGGATTAGAACCAGCGCCCATATGGGATCCTGGCACGTTCAAGGTGAGGACTTTAACTGCGAGGCCACGCCACTGTCCCTAAGATTTCTTCTTAATACTGATTTTGTTGTGTGCTGCAAATTTTGGAATGTTGTGTTATCATTTATTTATAGGAATTTTTCATTTCCCTTTTGATTTCTTCAATGATTCACTATTGATTCAGGAGCTTGTTATTTAGTCTTCATGTGTTTACATATTTTCTAAAAATTTTAAAATCTTTTTTTTTAAAGATTTATTTTTATTACAAAGTCAGATGTACAGAGAGGAGGAGAGACAAAGAGGAAGATCTTCCGTCTGATGATTCACTCCCCAAGTGAGTCACAACGGCCGGTGCTGTGCCGATCCAAAGCCAGGAACCAGGAACCTCTTTCAGATCTCCCACACAGGTAAAGGATCCCAAAGCTTTGGGTCGTCCTCGACTGTTTTCCCTGGCCACAAGCAGGGAGCTGGATGGGAAGTGGAGCTGCTGGGATTAGAACTGGCGCCCATATGGGATCCCGATGTGTTCAAGGCGAGTACTTTAGCCACTAGGCCAGGCCACTGCGCCACTGCCGGGCCCAAAATTTTAAAATCTTAATTTCCAACTTAATTCCATTTTAATTTGAAAAAGGCTTGATATTTCATTTAAAAAATTTGTTGGTGCTTTTTAATGGCCTAGTAAATGGTATATCCTAAAAAAGATTTTCTGCACTGATGAAAAGAATATTTTGTATGAAACCTTGGACACATATGTTTACTACAGTCATAATTTCATGTTGAATTAATCCCTTAATCATTACACAATACCATATGTCTCTGTTTTTGTCTTAAAATCTATTTTGCTGACATTAGGATATTATTCCAGTTTATGCTTGATTCTGTTTGCATACAATATCTTTTTAAAAAGAGGTTTATTTTTTATTGGAAAGTCATATATATAGAGGAGGAAAGGTGGAGACGAAGATCTTCCATCTGTTGATTCACTCCCCTAGTGACCACAATGGCCATTGCTGAGCCAATCTGTACCAGGAACCCAGAACCTTTTCCAAGCCTTCCATGTGGGTGTAGGGTCCCAATGCTTTGGGCTGTCCTCAACTGCTCAACAAACAGGGAGCTGGATGGGACACAGAGAGCTGGGATTCAAACCTGTGCTCATATGGGATCCCGGCACATGCAAAGTGAGGACTTTAGTGATACCTTTTTCTCTTTCCACTTTCAGTCTATGTGTATATATTTTTTTTTGGTGAGGTTTATTTCTTGTAGAGATATGATGGGTCTCCTCTTTTAATCCATTCAGTCTTTTTGTATCTTTTAATTGGATAATTTGAACCATTAACATTCTGGGTTAATAAATAGTGACGTGGTCCAATTCCTGTAAATATTCCTATTACTTATTTTGGATTCCCTTTATGGTTTTATTGGGAGGTTTACAGCATTCACATTCTTTGTGATGCTTCTTTGTATGCACAGCACATATTTATGTATCATTTGCAAGGGTGGCTGGGTGGTGACAAGTTCTTTTTAAATGTATTGTTTTGGAAGCTTTTATTTACCCCGTTGGTGCCTCTTAGCTCACTCTGAGAAGTTGGCAATGCCACCCGCACCCCGCCACTTGCTGCATGATTTTATTGCCTGATCCCCCAGAGTCTCTCTTCTTTCTGTAGACTTCCTACTGAAAACTTTGCTCCAACTGTTCCTTGGGAATACAGTTCCTCCTCTGTTTATCCAATATCTTTCTGTGATCAAAATCAGCATATCTTTTTCCTATTCAACAATCGTGGATTTCCTAATGTTGCCATTTTGTAGCCTGGAGAGACAGGATAAGGCAATCTTGTATCAATTTGAAGCTGTTCAAGCTCTGAGATTCCATTCCATATCACAATAATTCCAGTAGCAGCTTGTTCCTTCATTTTAACCACCATCTCTTTAGCACCATGGAGATGTACTTGAACATTCCATATACCTTTTCAGATTTGGTGTCATCTAAGGAACTTTTTTTTCTGTTCTTTTTTCCTTTTTAGAGAAAATGTGTTCTTTTTTTTCCCCCTACGGTCTGATATTCATTATCTCTGAAGTGGGCTCTGTATGTGTAAAAGTCACACTGCAGGATAATCAGCACCTGTGTAATTCTGTAGCCCTGTAGCCTCAAACCAAAGGGCCCTGCAGGCCTGTAGAAACATAGCGATCTGTCTACCCTTCCCCAGTGTTGTACTGAACACCTTATGGTACTGTGACCGTATCACTTTGACGGTGTCTGACTTAAGATTATTTTGTTATTAGATAATAAATTTGTAGGAAATCTCTTGCAATCCAAATAGCCTGAAATCCATTCAGAATGCTTAAAATATCTTGTGAATCGATGGGAGAGGTTAGCTATGCAAACAAATAGCTGTCCTTTAAGTAGTTTAGGATGGTGGAGTATTGCAGTAACTTTCATGGAGGAAAAATGCAGGATATATTATGGGTTTGAGATGGAAACAAGGGTGATTTAGTATTTCATTAGGTAAATACATACATGAAAAGATGCCTGCTAGCGCAGGGCTTAACTTTACAGTTAAGAGGCCTGCATACATTCCTGGGCCCCGTCCCTGACCTGCTTTTGACAGGTACCTGCTTCCTGTCAATTCAGACCCTTGGAAGCGCAGCAGTGGTGACACAAGTAACTTGATTCCTGCCACCTGTGTGGGAGAGCTAGATTGTGCTTCCTGCTCCAGTCTGCAGTCCTAGCCCTAGTTTCCGTTGCCATTTGGGTGTGAACCAGAGGGTGGAGCTCATTCACTGATTCTCATTTTTAAAAATGACCCCAACACCCTTTGGAATCCTGACTGCCTTCCTAGGGATGCTTCCCCTCACTCACTGTAGATTTTGCAAGGTAGTACAAAGTACCACAGCCTAGCTTTCCTGTGCTTCTCTCATTTAGGTGTGAGGCTACAGGTCTACACAATTACACAGGTGTTGATCCAGTAAGGGATCCCTCATATTGAGGAATCTAATTGGGGATTCTATGATTATCAGTAACTGGATGCACAAATCAAGCAGAATCAGAATATCCCCCAAATATTCTGAAATCAGACACAAGTTCAGACTACTATAAACATGTTTATTACAATTCTACTCCCCTACCATGTCTACATGGAATTTTTGATGTTGGAAGTTAGTAAGAATTCAGCAAAAAAAAAAAAAAAAAAAAAAAAACATCAAAATCAACTGATAAAGTTTCTCTCCAGAGTCTATTTTAGGTACTTTTTTCTTAGTTTCCTGCTTTGCTGCTATTCCTTTGCTCCAATCCTGTGGCTTTAGCTTTGAAACTGCAAAGCAGTTTGGACAGAGCCTGGTATTCTAAGACTCTCCTGTTCGCCTGGAGTGGCTTGTTCACCCCTGCTTGGCCTGCACCCATCTCCATCTGGAACCCTCTGCAGAGAGCCTTTCCCTCCAGCTGCTTCAGACAAGTTGTTGAGTTTTCATTTATTTTACCTTCACTTCATGTTTGAAAGCTGTGGTACCCAAAAGTCTGCGATGCGTCTACCTTCAGCTCAGTCTCTGTTTTTTTCCCCCCCCGCATTTTCTCAGAATCCTCTCACTGTTAATATATTATTAATTAGTGCTGCTTGCTGAGTGTTTGCCATGTGCTACTTCTTGTGGTGGACATTTAATTACATCTGTAATCACTTATAATGCTAATCCATGTACCATTCCTAAGGGTAGCCATGTTAACGTTAGAAATGAGATAACTCTAGAAGGATTCTGATTGTTTAAATCGTTAGTTCCTGTCATCTAGCGCCCAAGTTGATGCAGTTTCCAGTGTCCCATGTACACCCCAGGACGTGTAGGACCATATCAGCTTGTTGTTGCTCTTTCGTTCCTGTTAACTTTTTATTTTTTTTTCAGAAAAAAATACATCACCAACAAGAGAAACATTTCACCATATTTTAGCAAACATCAATTTGCTGTTTCATTTTATATGTGATTTTCTGTCTGTTTATATCCACCCATATTTTAAAGAAATGATCAGAATATGCATTTAGTTTTTTCTAAAAATAATGAGTCATTTAACATTTTGTTTTTTATGCTTTTCCTGGTTATCATCTTAATAGGTGTATGCTTTTCATCTGATTAGTTCGTCAAACATTTCTTTTAAAAATGTGCTACTGTGGAACATTTAGATTAATCATTTTGTGGCAAAATGAATTGTGTTATAATAATGATATAATTTAAAAACTTCAATTGCAACCCAGAGGCATTTTAAAAGCTTTTTATTGTGGAAACGTTGAAATATTTATTAGCGGCTAGACAGAACTAACATGTGCTTTTCTCAGTTTTAGTAATGATCAGAATCTTGCCCACCTTGTTATTGAATCTTCCACTTTTTTTCTTGAGAAAAGTACAGAAAGTAATTTCAGATGCCCCATATTTCACTTTTAAGTCCTATGATAAACTAGGAATAGAAAAAGACTTTTGCTAAGGTCATCTAATGTGGTGTAACCTCAACCTAAGATCTATGTTTAAATTTCCTGTTGATCCAAAAAATGACTTTTCACACTTGGTTTGTGCCAATTAAATTCTAAATAAATATGTTCCGCACATTGCAGTTAGTCACCATTTAATCAAGGTTTCAAAGGATACGTGTGTATACACATACTTTTCAAAAATATATATTTTTGGGCCCGGCGCAGTGGCGCAAGTGGTTAAAGCCCTCGCCTTGCACGCCCGGGATCCCATATGGGCGCCGGTTCTATCCTGGCAGCCCCGCTTCCCTTCCAGCTCCCTGCCTGTGGCCTGGGAAAGCAGTGGAGGACAGCCCAAAGCTTTGGGACCCTGCACCCGCGTGGGAGACCCGGAAGAGCTCCTGGCTTCAGATCGGCGCAGTACTAGCCATTGCGGCCACTTGTGGAGTGAATCATCAGACGGAAGATCTTCCTCTCTGTCTCTCCTCTCTGTATATCTGCCTTTCCAATAAAAAAATTAAAAAAATATATATATATTTGAAGATTTATTCATTTTATTGGAAAATCAGATTTACAGAGCGAAGGAAAGACAGATTTTTTATTTTCATCTTCTTTCCCCAAGTGGCTGCAACAGCCGGAGCCGAGCTGATCCAAAGCCAGGTGTCAGGAACTTCTTCTGGGTCTCCCACACAGGTGCTGGTCCCAAGGCTTTGGGCCGTCTTTGGCTGCTTTCCCAGGCCACAGGCAGGGAGCTGGATGGGAAGAGGAGCAGCTAGAACAGTAACCGGTGCCCAGATGAGCTCCCCACACATGCAATGTGAGGGTAGGCTACTGCGCCAGGACACGCACACATTTTTGTGCTGCCATTTTGTAGAATGAACATCACAAGTTGCATAGAATGTTCCATAGTCTGAGGTTAATTGTTTTCAAGGTATTCTACTAGTTTCTCTGTCTATAGTATTTGTTTAGTTTTGTTTATTGAGTTATATTTTAGAGGGAAAGAGAGTGAGGAAGAGAGGGAAAAAGAGAGAGAGAGAGAGAGAGAAGCAACACTCTTATGTATTGGTTCACTCCCCAAATACAACACTCCCAAATATTGCAGCTGGGGCTGGGCCAAGGTTTAAACTGAGACTTGGAAATGTGATCTAGGGTTCCCAAGTGGAAGGAAGGAAGTCCTTACTCAAGCCACCACTGCTGCTTTCCTGGGTCTGCACTGGCAGGAAATTGAGTCTAGAGCAGGGTTTTAGAACTGAGTCTAGGGCACTGATTTAGGAGTGGAGGGGGCGTGTTAACCACTAGCCTAAGTGTGAGCTCCTGTAGTAGTTGTTTTACTTGGTTGTTAGTTATAAAGATTGAGGTATTTTGTAGTATAGGTCCTTTTTTTGTCCTGGAATAAAATGTAACATTTTTCAGGCAACATTTTAACAGCTCATAAACTACTTTCTGTACAACCCTTTTAAAAATATATTTGAAATGCAGAGTTTCAGAGAAAGAGGGAGAGGCAGAGAGATGTTTTCTGTCTGTTGGTCCACTCTACAAATAGTTTCAATGGATTGGATAGGCCAGAGCAAAGCTGGGTGCCTGGGACTCCATCCAGGTCTCCCAAGCCTGTGGGCCATCTGCTGCTTTCCCTGGGGCAGCAGCAGCGAGCTAGATTGGAAGTGGAGCAGCCAGAACTTGAACAGGCACCCTAATGGGATGCTGGCATGGCAGCCTGTGGCTTAACCCGCTGTGATGCAATGCACCCCAGAAACCTCTTATATAGGTAAGCTGTTTTGTGAAACTAAAAATGCATTTATGTCATGGATGCATGTGACTGGATCCCTACTTTTACCAACTCTGGCAGAAAACTAGAAACTGGCTGAAATAATTTAGAAAACCATTGGAGGCCCAAAAGAGAATTGGATTTGTCAGAGAAAGGGTTGAGAATTGGGAAAGACACTGCAACCTTTACCACCAAATATTCTGGCTTACAGGTTGGGTGTAACTGAAAAGGCATGGCATGGCTGCTCTTTTGCTGTCCTCCCAGGTCAGGGAAGAGCTGAGATACCTGCTTGATTTCTGCCTCTCTGGTTTTTGAACTTAAGGGAGTTCAGGTGAAGTTTTCCTCTTGGAGTGACACTGCTGAAGGTTGTCGTAAAGCAGGATGTTCTGATGAGTTTGCTTCCATCACAAGGATTCCCGGGCACAGAGTGAGCGGTGACTGGAGTGGGGGCACCGGGGACTTTCCTGAGTCCCTGCTGCTTCTTCCTCCTTGTATCAGGCCCGTCAGAGAATGAATGGAAATGTTTATTAGGAAGAAACTATACACAGATTTTAAGATCTTTTCACACCAAAATAGCTTATGTTTTAATTTTCTCTTTCCTTTCACTTATATATTTCAGAAATGACATTTGAGGCGCCTTTTGAGAACCACCTGATGTCAAATCGCACCAAGCAGAGGAGAGCACTGCCCATAGGAGAGACTTCAGAGACCTGCCAGCGACGAGCAGCGGCAGAGTGATGTAGACATGGAGCATCTGTGAGTTTGTCTGTAGATCATTAAGCAAAGTTAGACCTTCCGCATGCTGGTTTACCTGACCATTCCAACCAATTACGCCTTTACACTTGGTTGGTGAAGTCCCAGTGTCACAGATCAGGAAGACATATGATCCGAGGGCAAGTTTCTTACCCTCCGTGCAACTGGAAATTCTAGGTTTAAGTGCTGATATGTTTAAAATATATGCCAGAGGCACTTGTGATACTGTGTTAGTAAAAGCAGGGACATAGATGCTCATGACAATAGCTTTAGAGAGAAGAGGGCTGTGAAGTGCTTTATTTGAATAGCCCTTCTTTTAGGGCCGAAATCAAGTATCTGAATTTTTTTTTCTTTTATCTTATTGAGCATGCTATGAAGTGGAAACTTTGAATTTTGACTTTGAGCTGTAGAAACAGAGACTTGCCTCGTTATTCTAACTTTTGCTTGTACAGTTGTTTTATTCACTATCATCATAGGGCATAGGTCATGCCACTGGAGGGTCAGTCACAGAAACTGAATCTGAGGATGGTGGAGGCCAGATTCAGATCCTGTAATGCTGTGTCCTTGTATAACATTATGTTTGGCAACTTGATCTATGCTAAGGTTAAGCTTGAGTGCTGACCACAGTTTTAAATTTCTCTTTGCTATGAGTTGACTATTTCTGAGAGTCCTTATTATTCTTTTGTTTTTCTCAAATTTTCCCTGGGTATGCCTCATTGGACACAGTAGGCATTTTTTTGTTATTTAACCTTTAAATCAATGCTCTGGTTAACTATACTGTATTTACAACATTTATTTAAATCATATGATTGTTATCACTCTTTTTTTTTTTTACAAAAATGTTTATTTTTATTTTAAAGATTTATAGAGAGAAGGGAAGAGAGAGAGAGAGAGAGAGAGAAAGAGAGAGAGAGAGAGAGAGAGAGAGAGAGAGAGAGAGATCTTGTTGCTTCCACAGACCTGAGCAGTGAGCTGGATTGGAAGTGGAGTATCCAGGGCTTGAACTAGTGCCCAAATGGGATGCCACCACTAAGGATTAGCCTGATAATGCCAGATTGTTATTATTCTTGATACTTTATGATACATATGTAGAGAATTCATACAGATAGTATATGGGTATAGTATTGTGATGACGAAGAGTAACGTGTGTGTACTAGAGTATTGGTAAATTGCCACAAATGAGAGGTGAGAACAGCCTCCTATTTCTTTTGGTGTTGAATCAGTCACATAGGAGAAAAATGGAAATTTAAATGAAGATATTTCTTTACACTCAAGTTTATACAAAGATGTACAGTAACTTAGGTCCCCTTAGATGTGCTTATCTAGTACTTCTCAAAAGTAGAAAAGTCTGGGCCCAGTGCAGTAGCCTAGTGGCTAAAGTCCTTGCCTTGAACACCCCAGGATCCTATATGGGCACTGGTTCCTGTCTCAGTGGCCACACCTCCCACCCAGCTCCCTGCTTGGAACCCTGTACCCACCTAGAGACCTGGAAGAAGCTCCTGGCTCCTGGATTCAGAGCAGCTCAGTTCCAGCCATTGTGGCCTCTTGGGGAGTGAATCAGCAGACAGAGATCTTCCTCTTTGTCCTCCTCCTCTTTGTGTAGCTGACTTTGCAATAAAAACAAATAAATCCTTAAAAATTATACAAAAAGTACAAAAATGTAGTCTAAAAAATATGGTATCTTGTAAGACTAGCCAGTTTTTTGTCAGACTAATTTGAAAGTCTGAAAGTAATAAATGGGCATATGTACTCAATGAAAGGCAACAATATCAGAACTGTCAGACTCAATTGTAGTACTTGAGGGCTAAAAATCATACAGTTTCTTTCTTTTACCTTGTATAAAGTGGAGCTAAAGCTTCTGAGTTTTTGTGGATCAAATGGCTGCTTGGTAGTCGGCTCCCATACATTTTTTGCCCCCATTCTGTATGTATGTAAATTTAGTCAATATTGAGTAGGAGCTACTAAATCTGTATTCCTTTACATTTTAAACATTTTCAATCATGGATTATTTCCCATTTTACAGTAAATTTTACTTTGACCGTCAACATTCTAACTTAATACTGTTACTGGGAAAATGCTCAAAAGTGGATATGTTAAGGCCTTGTTGTGTGATGTGGTAAAAGAGCTGGACTAGCAGATATGAATCAAATGTGCTGTGCAGACTAATCCATTATTTGGATATATCTGGGACTGCATGAATTAATCTTAATCATGTTTATGCTTCTAAAAATATCAGCAGTTAAAAATTGTATATCTCATTATTAAAAATGGTTTTGGAGCTGAGATGTAATCGCCTAAATGAAGGAACAAAAATAAGAACAGGATGAGCCAGCTAACCATTTTTCTTCCTAAAACCTTGAAATAAATGGAGATCAAGGGTGTTAGGCGATGTTCAATAAATCAGAAGTCTCATGACATTTCTAATATTTTATTAACAAAATTTTGGTTTGATTTATTGATTTAAAATAACTAGCCAGGTATTCTTGAAGTGGTGCAGTATAAATTACAAACATGGAAACTTGATTTATGTTAATGGTGGATTGTACGTGAGACAGCCGCCATTACTGCTGTGCAGAATTCTTGGCAAGAGGGTTAGGGGAGTGGGGAGCGTGCAGAAGAAAGGCTGCCTGTTGCTGGATCGGTGATACTCAGATGATGGCTGATCTAAGAACAATGCCATCTTGATGATGTGAACTGTCACTTCTATTCCAGATCCCTTGAAACTTTGCTGGAATGTTCCCTGCAGCTCTGAATGTCTGTGTCTCCATGGATCAGCACCTTCTGACTTCTACAAGAATCACATTGAAGTTTTATTAAAAAGTACCTAGGTGTAACTATTAGGTCTGGCATCGTTCTTAGATCAGCCATCATCTTTTTAAAAAAGATTTATTTTTTTTTTACTGGAAAGGCAGATATACAGATAGGAGGAGAGACAGAGAGGAAGATCTTCTGTCTGATGATTCATTCTCCAAGCGGCCGCAATGGCAGGAGCTGAGCCAATTCGAAGCTAGGAACCAGGAGCTTCTCTGGGTCTCCCACACGGGTGCAGGGTCCCAAAGCTTTGGGCTGTCCTCAACTGCTCTGCCAGGCCACAAGCAGGGAGCTGGAAGGGAAGTGGGGTTGCCAGGATTAGAACCAGTACCCATATGGGATCCCGGCACATTCAAGACGAGGACTTTAACCACTATGCTATCATGCCGAGCCCCCTGTAGTTAATCTTATTCTGTTCCTGCTGAATTGTTAACTCTGAAACTCTTCCTTTATGATTAGCATGAATGCGTGTTATTTGACCTAAGCTATATAAATGCAAATATTAGACATATTTGGTCTATAAATATGATTTTAAATGGCTCAAGCTAATTCATTCATCACAGTGTTTTATCATTCATTTAAAATGCACTTGGGGAAGAATTATAAGTTCTCAGAAAAGGGAAAAGAACAAAATCGCAGTGAATCTTCTGGTGTCTCTTTTAGTGCCTTCCTTTTTAGAGCAAGTCAGCTAATCATTGAGCTTGCCGTTGCAGGCTGCACACCCTTCCCCTACTACTGGCCTGCTGTTTTGGGTGTACCGGAAAAACGCAGGTTAGGTCTGCATCATAGAAGTTGTCATCTACATGGAAGAACAGAACACATCAGAAAGCAATTTACACATGGTAAATTAAGCAACCTTCATGAAGAATACTTTTGGTTTTCTATGCTACTTTGGTTCTTACTCTGGCTTGCCACTTTCATATTTTAAAAATGTTTTGAAAAGCAACTATCGAAATGTTGCAATGATAGTGCTGAGTCCCTGTAGTCCTTCTATCCGCCTTCCTCTGATGTTAACATCTTATATAACCAGAGTTCATATATTGAAACCAGGATATCAGCATTAGTACACACTACTATTAACTAACCTATAGATTTTATTTATATGTCACAAGTTTTTAAGTTTCTTTTCTTTTTTTTTCTCCTGTCAATTTAGGGTGCTACATAAAACTTACATGCAAGTATATGTATTTAAAAATGGAAAATATATAAAAGAGAAGAAAATCTGCTGGGGCATGCTGAGTGCCTGGCAGGGGTGGGTGCCTGGCAGGGGAGGGTGCCTGGCAGGGGAGGGTGCCAGGTGAGACCATGCTGCCAGCACATGCATACTGCGTTGGCCGGGAAATCTGCCTACACTGCACTGCATATACGGGCTGCAAATTGCCTGGGAGGGGAGTCTGGGGACTTGTAGAGCAGGGGCTACCGAGGGCATATTTGACAGGTGTGGAATGACTTCCATGAACCAGGCCACCACACTTGCAGGTAAACAAGGGAGCTGAGATGGGATGGTTCATAAAGGGCAATCTGGAGGGCATGTCTGGGTCATGCCAAAGCACCTGCCCACATGAGAGAGCCGGGCTAGGCTGGGTCATATCACAGTGCTGGTGCATGTGAAAACTGGGCCTGGAAGGCAGGCCTTGCAGGGCCAGGCTGAAGCACCCGCCTGTGCTTGATACATGTTGGAGCAGGGTTGGGCTACATCAGGCTGGGCCCTAATACCCACTGGCACGTTATGTTGATATTTTTTTCCTGACTCACACACATACACATCTCTCACACATATTCCAGGATCAGACTGCCTATATATTTATGTATTCTCTTCATCATTATTATTTAGTAAATTGTAGATGTTATTCTAAGATATTTTAGTGTTTGAAAATGCTTTCCACATGTGCATAATTTCTTCCTAAGGATAGATTTTTGGTGAACATTACCTGATTAGGGAGTGCTTGTTTTTTTCTGTTAGAAATGTGATGCTTTTTGGTGTAACAGAGTTTTGAAAATTTTTTGCACTTCTGAAAGTTAACCAAAAGGAAGTCTATATTTTTAAGTTCAGGAGGAAAAATATCCAACCCATACTGAAATCTCTAAAACTGAAAATGAAGCTCCCTGCTCTGGTAGACTGTCTTCCCTGAGGAAAAGCAAGTGTCGGGAGGTCTCGTGCTTTAACCCACGCCTGTACAGCCAAGTGAGAGTGCAGCTTAAACCCTGAACTTTCCATAAGTGTTCAAAGATCCAGTGAGTTCCCAGGAACAATATTACAGCCTCATTATCTTTTGATTTGTGACTGGAGGTGACATTGCTCCGACATTTCCTGCGGTTGTGGTTTCTGCTTTTATTTTCAGGGTTTTGTTGTTCCTTTTTCAGTTAGGAGCTGATTTCCTTAGTAGGAAACAGATATCAACACTGAAGAGAAAGACCTCTGAATGTCCCTGTCGTCCCAGACTAGATAATTCATTTGTGCCCAGGACCCTGATTCCTTGAGTTGCAGTCTGCTACCATTCTGGGTTGCCCTGACGTAGAATTAAGGAAAACATCCTGGGATTCCTGTTTCTCAAAATCACAGCCACTGTGACTGAACATTGCGAGTTTGCTGTTGAGCTAAGGGCTTACTACTGCTAGGGAATCAGCGTGGATGGTGGGGGGAAATGTCTGACTTCCGAAGTTAGACAAGCCTGATTGAAATCCTGGGTTGAATAACACAAAGAAGTCTTTCATGCTAAGCAAATAACTGGGCCCTCTAAGCCCAAGCTTTCTCAATTATAAGTGAGGGAATGTTGTACAGTTTGTGTAACTTCAATGAAAAGTGAAAATGCCTGGCATAGTGCCTGCCCTGTAGTACACCATTGGATAAAAGTTCTGTTAGGCACGGTGTGCTAGCCTAGTGGCTAAAGTCCTCACCTTGCATATGCCGGTGTCCCATATTGGTGCCAGTACATATTACAGCTGTTCCACCTCCCTTTCAGCTTCCTGCTTGTGGCCTGGGAAAACAGTCAAGGTGGCCCGAGGCCTTGGGACCATGAATATTTCAACAATTACACCTGTGTGGGAGACCTGGAAGAAACTCCTGGCTCCTGGCTTCAGATAAGCTCAGCTCTGGCATTGCAGCCACTTAGGGAGTAAACCAGTGAATGGAAGATCTTTCTTTCTATAACTGACTTTCCAATAAAAAATTCTTAAAAATATTAGCAGTATGGCTACCTATGATAAAAAACTATAATGTATACTAATGAGATTAATTAAATGTCCATTTCAGGTACCCCTCTGGGGTTCTCGTAACATAAACCAGCCTGACTGGAACTTGCTGACAGAGTCCTCAGACACCGTAACCTAAGAATGAACACAACCAGTGTTTGGATGAATCAAGCCTGAGAAGCTTCAAAACCTTCCCAGCATGATGTTGCGGGCTTTTTCTCTAGAACCTTGTCATCCGTGTTTATCACTTTAATTAGCTGCTGTCGAGTGGATCAATTCTGTGGAGAAAGGCAGAGTCATGTACTACAAGCATGGCAGCTGTAACTCCTGGGAAAAGGGGAAAGTTGCTAGCTATTTGAAGGCCTTAATTGAGGTGTGATTGACATAAAATAAATTGCACATACTTAAATTTGGTGCACCATGAGGAATATAGTGAATTATCCAGTGCTCCTGCATGTTTGCTTGTGCCCCATTGTATCTCCTGCCTCTCAACTCCCATGTCCCTCTTCCTGTTCATAGGCATCCACTGAGTTTCTGTTAATATAGATTACTTATAATTTTCTAGAATTTTCTATCAATGCGGTCATACAATGTGAGCTGTTTATTATCTAGCATTTATTTCACTTAGCATAATTATTTTGAGACTAATCCATGTGATGAGTGGTATCAGCACACCACCTTTTTGTGTGGGTGAATACTATCCCATTGTCTAGCTCTGCCGTGATTTGTTGCTCTGTCCTGTTCATGGACAAGGATTGTTTCCATGTTGGGGCTAATATCACTAAAGCTGTTAAGAACGTTCATGCACAAGTGTTTGTTTACAAAATTTTCCATTTCATTTGCATAAAAATTAGGAGTAAAATGAGTGAGTTGTGTCAGAGAGATATATTTGACTTCTTCATAAACTGCCCAGCATCTTTCTAAAGTGGTTTTACTATTTTACATTTCCACCAGAAATGTCAGTTGTTCTCTGTATCACTAACATTTGATGTATATCTAAAATTTATTTGAAAAACTCTCAAAGTTCAACATTAAGAAGACCACAATTCACTTCTTAAAAGTAGATGTGGGCCCGGCGGCGTGGCTAGCGGCTAAAGTACTCGCCTTGAACTCGCCTGGGATCCCATATGGGCGCTGGTTCTAGTCCCGGCTGCTCCACTTCCCATCCAGCTCCCTGCCTGTGGCCCGGGAAATCAGTTGAGGACGGCCCAAAGCTTTGGGACCCTGCACCCGTGTGGGAGACCCAGAAGAAGTTCCTGGATCCTGGCTTCAGATCGGTGCAGTACCGGCCATTGCGGCCACTTGTGGAGTGAATCATCAGACAGAAGATCTTCCTCTCTGTCTCTCCTCCTATCTATATCTGACTTTCCAATAAATAAATAAATCTTAAAAAAAAATAGATGTAAGGTTGAACAAATAATCTACCAAAGAAGTACCAAAAAAGATATACCAATGGCAGATAAGAATGTTTAATGTTACACACCAAAAAAAAAAAATTAAAACGATTATGACATGATTATTCTAATGGTTTAAGTTAAAAGGATATTAATTGATATCATTACATATATGCACACTATAACATACTATGTAGCCATAAAAAAGTGAAGTTCTGTTCCTTTTACAACATAATGGATGCAAGTGGAAGCCATTATGCTTAGTGAAATAAGCCAGGCACAAAACAGATAAATACTGTAGATTTTTACAAATTTTTTTCTGATATGTGGGAGTGAATATAAAGTAGAAAAAAAGAAGATATAGAAATGAAGCAGAGACCTTGTGGTTTGATTGTGGTTTTTAGTCCTGCATTATACTCTGTGAAACTGTGGTGTTTCTACTTTTTGCTTGTTGAGTATGATGGTCAGTGGTGCATTAAACCCTAATTATAGAGGGGATTTTGTTTTTGCAAAAACTAAAGAAAAATGAAAAGAAAAGAAGGAAGGAGGGATATTATGGAAGGAGCAAGGGAGGGAGGTCTTATAATGAAATATATCTTCATTATATTAGTGCAAATTTAAAAAAAGATTGACATGCTAAATTAATACAGGAAATGTTTTGTTTCTAATAATGTGATTTCAAAATCTTACAGATATGGATTTTCACATATAAGATATTGATAAATATTCTGTTTGGTTACAACATAGATGTGAAATTGACACTGAAAATGTTTGATTTTCTGCATTAACAAATGAATACTGAAATAGTGAAAAAGACCCATATTAGAGATAAGAAAACTGTGGCTCAGGGGGGTCAAGTAACTTGAATAAGGAGAATTTGAATTTTATCCCAGCTCTATTAACCCCTCTTTAACCTCTGTTATGCAAGCAACATCTTTGAGAGATGCTTCAAAAGCTAAGGGGGTGGGGGACTTGGGAATTCACTTGTTGTTTCCTCATTCCGAGTGGACTGGCTATCACCAGTCATAAAGGTATGATATGGAACTTCGGTACAAGCCTTAGTGTTTGCCCAAAGGGAAAAAAACTGATGGCTTTGACTAGATGCTTCTTAAGGGTAGTTTTCAAAGTATGGAAAACTGCCAAGGCTGTCTTAGTCCAACAAAGACAATGGCATGTTTAGTTGTGTTGATTAAGAATAGGTTATGGTTTTATTTGTTTGTTTTTAAATCAGATCTGAGTTTGAGTCATTTTACTGTTTCTTAATGGAGTGACCCTGGGCCAGTTAGCAAACCCTGGGGCTAGTGATACCTTAGGGGTTAGAGGAGGTGTTCACACAATGAATTACAGTTATTAAAATCCCCAAACACTATTGCTACCATGTGGAGACTCTGAATATAGTTATAGTAAGAATAGGTATGTTAAACTTAACATGCTTAAAATACTAAGTATGTTAAGTTTAAACTTAAAACGCTAGGTAATCCCTATCTTACTTCAATTGGTACCTTCCTGTAGGAAATGCTAATCCAAGGGTATAGCATCTTAGTTCTATTCGAGTTATTTATTAAGAAATAAATGAAAAATTTATCCTTTAGTTATAAACATTTGAACTGTTCTTTGGAGTGAATATCTGTGGTTGCTATTGAACCACATCAGTGGAGTGTCCACATCAAGTTTCAGAGTTCAGTTTTCAGATATGCAGGAATCACATAGTGTAAAGAAATCAAAGTAAATGTAATAAAGAACATGGTTGCTTGAGCTCTGATAGCCAAAGCACAGCTGCGATTTTGTGTGGTTTATAAGCCTTATCAGAGTCTCACACTTGGTTTACTTGCTTCATCCTTTACTTGCTGTGACTCCATCAGCCCTTTCCCAGGTCTCTTCAGCTACCTCGATATGCTTTTCTCTGTCCTATTTGGCTTTCTTTTCCTGAAATATGATCAGTGGGTCTAGTGAGTGGTGAAGGACTACATTGAAACTTCCTCTACGCACTGGGATGTCAGAGTACAAGGAGGAATGAGCCAGTGTCTCAACTGGATGCCTGCCACTTTGTTCCATGTAGCTCAGGGGTGAACCAGCCTTGCAAAGAGCTGAAAGTTGTACTGCTTGGCCCCATTGCTGATAGGAAACCTTGCCAGAGCACTGTGTTTTCACCCTGTCAGGACTGTGCTTCATTTTCTGAGTATCCAGCTCAGGTGATCTCTGTTGTCTCCTCATTTTAATATATGAGGTGACGTGTATGTTGATATGCACCTTCTTTGCATGTCATTGTGTTTTTCAACCCTGTATTCTTTAAGCAAAAAAAAAAAGTCTATATATTAACTGTTTCATCTTAATTTTGCTTAAGTTGCATTTAGCTTATGCATTATGCATTATGATGCAGCATGGTAAAATTCTCCTTGCAATACTGGTATCCCATATCGAGATGAGCACTGGTTCCAGTGCTGGGAGCTCTGCCTTTGCATCAGCTTTTGCTAATGTGACTGAGAAACACTGGAAGCTAGCTCCAGTACTTGGGACCCTGCTACCCACATGAAAGAATCACATGGCTCCTAACTTTGCCCCACTGCTAGGTGTTGTGGCCAGTTGGTGAATCCACAGACTGAAGAGATCTTTGTGCTTCTGTGTTTCAAATATACTCTTGTTACTCTGCGTTTCAAGTAATAAATAAATAAATAAATAAATCTTTAAAAAATAAAACAATGGCTTAATGCTTTAGAATTGAAATACCTGAATTCACCTCCAAGACCTGTAAGATATGCCTATAACCCACCTACTTAAAAATATTGCTAAAATACAAGTAATAAAATTTTCTGTAGGTCTTTAATGTGGACAACTCCATAACAGTAAGTACACTGATTTGTTGTACAACCACTTTCCATACCCAGGAATGTTTTTCTTATAAAAGTACAATTATGCCCATTAAACGATAACTTCCCATTCTCCCCTGCCCACAACTCTTGGCAATCACCATTCTAGTTTCTGTATTTATGAATATGATCATTGGATACCTCATCTGTCTTTCTGTGGGATATTGGTCTTTTTGCTTAATTTACTTTTACAGAACACTGTTGGAATCAGAAGCTATACAGTGCACTTCCTAATATGCTTGGCTAGGATAGAGTTGGGTCAATCCTGTAATTTATTTTGATTCTCTTTAATATTTGATACCTTTTAATAAAATTAGCTTTCTTTATTCTGATTCCATGTGCACAGAGCAACCCTTTGATTAGGGTATGGTCTCCAATAGGGGGTACTATTAGTTTTCTTTCAGATGTCACCCCTATATATGATATAGAATGATAGTTGGTTGCTATTATCATCCTTTGCCTCCAGTGATCAGCCATAAGCCGGTTTTCCCACACCCCCACCCACTGGTCAGAGTGATGAACTCGTGAGTGGACGGGCATAAAAGCATAAACCAATCCTCTGGCAACAGGGATCAGTTCATATGCAGGGACCTACCTAAGTCATTCCAATTATAGTGGAGTTTAGGGCTTTTGTCCAATGGTTTTGTAGAATAAAGCTTTGCTTTTCTTCCTGAGTTTTAATTTAAACAACTCATATAATCATATTGCTATGGAGAGCCATTTTATAGTCACAAGGAGAAATAGTTTCCGGATGGTGTCAAAATTGTGGAAAAGCAAAGCCAATTAATACATGCGAAGAAATTTAATCCTTGAAGATAGCTTTAAGCTGCTAGATTGAGTCTCACTTGAAGTATTCCCTATCAGTCTTGAATTTGGTGAGCCAGTAAATTCTATTTATTTACCCAAATTGGAGTTGAATTTTCTATTACTTGTTTTAAAGCACCTTGTAACAAATCAACAATGAAGATTTGTGTATAAGTTCATAAAACAATTCTTAAATGGAATTTATCTTACGGTTTCCTTGACACTAATTTTTTTATGAAAAAAGTAACAATGGATTCTGATCTCACACACACGTTTCTCTAGCTTGCTGTGGTATATGGATTCATTTTCAGCATCCTTAAATCAGCTTCTGAGTTTCTTCTGCTGGAGATTATGGCTTTATATTCAAAGTAGTGAATATCATCCTTGATTTTCCTTAGGACTTGCATTTCTTCTTCTCTTTGAATCCTTATTGCCACTTGACATTTTCCTGGATGTCAGTAATTCCTCTGAAAAAACAGCCAGTTCAGATTATACTATTGTTTCCTTGGCATCTAACAGTTGGTTTCACAATCCTAGGAGGCTTCTCCTTATATCTTTTCACATTCATTGGATAGGAAAAGGTAGCTGAGTCTCTTCAAAAATCAAAATCTCTTCTTTCATAAGAGCTCTTTGCATGTAGCAATAATAGACATAGCATCATTTTGTGTGATGTCTACTATTTGGTTCACTGAGTCTTAACCTGGGACCCTCTGATTTGACCACCACTAGCTTGAAGAAAGTTGAAGAGAACATATTCAACAAAGGCTTGCACTTGTCCAGGCCTTGTTTAGCTTTTATTCTGACATACTCAGTTGCTGCTATTAAGATCTTTCAGATGGTATAGTTCTGTGTCAGTATTTCCTTCTTAGTACTCCCCCTTTAAAAAAAATCTATGCACCATTCCTTTTTCCTCCACTGACCCTGCGTAAAAATATATTGGATATTACATCATCAGCAGCTTGGGTTCCATGGTGTGTGTGTTGATGAAGCATTTCTTTTCCAAAGGACTCAAAGTGCAAAAACTAAAACATTGCAATTATGCGATCTGTTTATTGTTTTTACTTTTATACTGAGAGCCATAGGCTCCCTGACTACAAAGGAGGTTTTGTATGAAGTTTTGTTCAGCCATCACTCAAGAGCTGTTGATGGACACCGGTTCCATCAGTAGAGGCTAAATGCAGAGCTATTATCTCTATCACTAATGAAGTGTACTTGGGATTTACAGTCGTTAAACATTTAAACACAGTCACTATAAATCTGTTGTGACTCAGACTTGGATTCTCTCATTAACAAAGCGAGGTGTCTGTGAAGTGATTGCATGGAGTTTTATGAAATTATTTAGTGAATTACAGGTAGACTCATGGGTTCTGCTTAGGCTGTGGTCAGTTAATTGGGCTGAAGGAGTAGTCCTAGGTAGAAGGGATAGGAGGTTCATAGGTAGGAATTGCTTTTTGAAAACCATAGACTGCCTGCCTCAATGTAAAATTATCTCTAGAATTGAATAATTCCATCATGCTATGGTGGTATGCTGTTTGATTTATCACTGAGGAAAGCTTCAGTATAACCCAGTTGGCATTCTGGAAAATCAGAGCAGTATGAGAACTCTCCAAGTTAGCTTCTTCCTTGAAAAAGAGACCATCAAAGCAATCCAGGATGGACTCCTTGAAGTACGATACATCCCAGCTTCTCCTGTAGCCAGTGTTTTCCAGCATGCCCTGCGTTCACTGTCCCCTGTGCTTTCTGTTGAACTTAGCCACATGAGGGATGCCATTGGTGTTCTGAATATATACTGACTTCCCACATGGTTATATACAAACCTCTTGTGAGCTGTGTTCATGAGAAAAATGTGAAGATGAGTGAAAATTAGGTTCTAAATGAATGAGCCAAGGTTCCATAAATTGAGACCAAAGTGTTAGCAGAAGCAGTGCTTGGAAATGATTGGTCAACACCTTTCCATGAAGGCGACAAGTTCAGAAATCCTGAAGGTTATTTTGAATGAATATGCATATTGATGAGGAAAGAAATGCTCCTTGCCCTGCTGAAGACAATTCTGTGGACTCCTAATGGAGTAATGACATGGGCGTTGTGCCTCTCCTTCCCTTGACCAGAGTTTCTGTCCCAGCTCTCTCTTTGGTTTGTTGTTTTCTAACACAGTGTGAGCTGTCTTCACTGAACTTGTGTGCTTAGTTTATGCTGCTGAAGCCTAGGGCATAATTTGTCACACTATCTGGTTAATGACTAGTGTTTCTGAAACAAATCAAAGACCGTTTTACCCAAAAGAAAATAATATTCATTCTCTTTTTTTCCCTCTTCCAGATCACTGAGATGGCTAGGATTTATGTTTGTGCACAAGAAGAGCATCTGCTAGACGGTATGCAGGACAAGACGGTAAAGAAGGGAAGATAATGAACCAAGTCCTCATTGTTGGCAAGCAGTATCGTTGCTTTGCTGCTTCAAAAGGTTTCTGTAATGTTTCCATTTATCAAGAAGCCTCAGTGTTGGCTGATTTCTTTCAAAGTCCAGCTCATGTGGAGTAAAATTGCAACACAAGAGCAATCTTCATTGCATGGAATGAGTTTCTTTCTGCTGTGGGATTGAGTTAAAAAATGAACCCAGGGCCCGGCGCGGTGGCGCAAGTGGTTAAGGTCCTCGCCTTGCACGCCCGGGATCCCATATGGGCGCCGGTTCTAATCCCGGCAGCCCCGCTTCCCTTCCAGCTCCCTGACCGTGGCCCGGGAAAGCAGTCGAGGACGGCCCAAAGCTTTGGGAACCTGCACCCGCGTGGGAGACCCGGTAGAGGCTTCTGGCTTCAGATTGGCATAGTATCGGCCCGTTGCGCTCACTTGGGGAGTGAATCATCGGACGGAAGATCTTCCTCTCTGTCTCTCCTCTCTGTATATCTGCCTTTCCAATGAAAAAATAAAAAATAAATCTTTAAAAAAAAAATGAACCCAAGCATTTGTCAGGAGGTGTCTTTACACTGGAATCAGTTTCATGTCAGTGTGCAGCTTGGCTTTTAAGGGACTCCCGACAAAGCCTCATACAGGAAACTGTTTCCTTATGGAGGTATGAGGGACTCATTTTCAAAGATGTTAGGATGCACACTGGTCGCTTTGCTTGCAATGCTCTTCCCGGACATGGCCACCTGGGAGACTTCAGTGATCTTCAAAGCGAAACCCATGTGTTTCTGACATTTCTCCTGTAGAATGGCCCTTTGTTTGCATCTTTTGAATTTAATTTTTAGTTTATTCTTGCTGTTTTTAAAAATTAGTTTGATTTATTAGAAGGCAGAGTTACAGGCACAGAGTGAGTGAGTCAGAGGGTGAGAGAAATAGAGAATGTGTGTGCGAGAGAGAGAGAGAGAGAGAGAAAATCTTCTACCCACTGGCTCATTCCACAAATGACTTTTGGGCCAAGCCAAAGTAAGGAACACCAGGAGCCTGGACCTCCAACCAAGTTTCTTGGGCCATCCTCCACTGTGTTCCCAGGCACTTTGGCAGGGAACTGGATTGGAAGTGGAGCACCCAGGACTCAAACTGTTGCACATTTGAGATGCCAGCATTGTAGGTGGTGGCTTTATGCATTATAGTACAACTCTAACCCCACTATCCTTGCCTCTCTTACAGTATTTTTCACACTGAAACAAATACCTGTTGACTTACAGTAAGTTAAGGGCTATGTTGAGGGCTATACGGGTTTATTACAACTTAATTTCCATTTTATAGATGACCTGGAATGTAAAAACACTGCTAGTGTCTGGCATAGAGTAAAAATGCAAAATACTATTGGAAGTAATTAGTATTGTGTGTTTATCTTTTGATCTTACATGCCTTTGAGCAAAGGGCTGATTCCTATTCATCCTTGTTGTCCTGGCACCAATAGAGTGCTTGGGGCTTGGGAGGCACTTAATCAATCTTGGTGAAAGGTGTGAGTGACTGACCAGTTGGTCTGAATCTCATTAAATGTTTAGAGTAGAACACAAGTGATTCGGATTAACTGGAAAGCAGGGCTTTGTATTTTTTGTAGAATGTTTTTTTCTAATTAAAGATATGACAGTATACAAAGTGAGGACAATCCAGAAGAATCCTGCATGTACTTCTCATAATTTTCTGTCCCTCAGACACAACAACTTTTCCTCCAGTCTTTTTTTTTGCTGTGCATTTTACTCTGAGATCATGGTACACAGTGCTGTATTTTGCTTTTGTGCTCTTTTCATATGGTAAGTATTTTCTTATGTCATGAAAGAAATTTTGTAAGCTAACTTCTAGTTGATATGTAGGTAAGTGTGTTTATTATCTGTTTATTTATCCACCCCTTCTATGTTGAATATTTAGGATGATTATAAATTTTCACAATGATGAATTATACTGTAGGGAACATCAGTGTACATATGGATCTCTGTCTTTGTGTAGGGCTTTGATAATACTATTGGTATAGGAATTCTTAGAACTAGAATTAGTAGTGAACATGTGTCAATCATTTGGAAGATGATAAATATTACCATTCGGCACCCAACATTATAATATACCAGCTCAGGCAGGCGCTCTTACATCTTAGCACTCTTACCAATATTATTACTACTCTATACATCTTCACTAATTTGATGGACCCAAAATGATACTTAGTCAGTCAGGCTCAATAGGCTGTATGTTTTATGATTCTATGTACATGACACTCTAAAAGGAAAAATATACGGAAAAATTGAATCAGGATGTGGGCACGAGGGAGGGGATTTAGAGCAAAGGGGTTGAGGGAACTTTTTTGTTGGTGATAAAAATGTTCTATATCTTGATTTTGATGATGGATTCTAGAGTGTACACATTTGTCAAAACTTATTAAACTATATGCTTGAAAAGAGTGAATTTTACTATATATAAATTATATCTCAATAAACCTGATTTTGTAAAATGACATTCCACTGTGGTTTTAAATCACATTTCTTTTGCTTTCTAGTGAAAATGAACAGCTTTATTATTTATTAACCATTAATAATTCTTCTGTGTAGAGTTGTCTTTTTCTCCCACTGCATACTTGTCTATTGAGTTAGTACATTTTTCTTATTAACTTGGTCTTATATATTGTCTGTCACAAAGAATAAATTTTGCTGAAAATTCTTTGTGTTTTCATATATTTAAGCTAGCTAAAATTGTTGATATTTATTTTAGGGATCTATTTATTATTATTATTATTTTTTATTGGAAAGGCGGATATACAGAGAGGAGAGACAGAGAGGAAGATCTTCCGTCCGATGATTCACTCCCCAAGTGAGCGCAATGGTCGATGCTATGTCAATCCGAAGCCAGGAGCCTCCTCCGGGTCTCCCACGCGGGTGCAGCGTCCCAAAGCTTTGGGCTGTCCTGACTGCTTTCCCAGGCCACAGGCAGGGAGCTGGAAGGGAAGCAGGGCTGCCGGGATTAGAACCGGCGCCCATATGGGATCCCGGGTGTGCAAGGCGAGGACATTAACCACTGCGCCACCGCGCCGGGCCCTAGGGATCTATTTAATATGGAAGCAGACTTGCATGATAATAACATTTGAAACACTTCAATAATTTGGTAAATTCTAATTCTGTTACTCTTGAAATGCAAGAAGGCATGGTCTGAGTAGACCTTGTGAATGAGGAAAAGACAACAGTGGAGAACATTTGGAGGAGAGCAATGGCTACGATGCTGGTTGGGTCGCCTGCATCCCCTCTCTAAGTACTTGAGTTAAAGTCCTGGCTCTGCTCATGATTCCAAGTCCCTGCTAATGTGCGCCCTGGGAGGCTCAACTGCTTGTGTCCCTGCAGCCCATTTGAGAATTCTGGATTGAGTTCTGGGCTCCTGGCTTGCACCTTGCCCAGCTCCAGCTGTTGCAGACATTTGGGGGCACGAGCAATTGATAGTTTGTCCCTCTTAATGAACGGAGTATGGGAAATTTCTCCTACTTGTCTGTCTGCTTTTTAAAGAAATAAAAACAAAAGAAAAATGTGAGTTCACTTATACATGTCAACAAGTATGTAGAAACTTAATGTTTTTGGAACATTGAATACAAGATTTATTTAGGTGTAAAAAAATAGATTTATGCATATTTTTCATAGTATGCATTCTCCATGACCTTTTTGAAGATATTTTGTGTTTCTCAAATTCTTACTATATATGTTTTGTAGGTACTACATGCACAGTGGAAAATAGGATAAACTTAATTCCTGCTCCTAGGGAACTTACAGGTTAGTTAAAAAATAATCAGCGAGTGAGTACCAAGCAATGGCAGCAAACAATTGGAAATATGTAGGTGCTATAGAAGGCACAAAGAGAATGTTTTCTTGCTATAAGTAGGAACTCAGTGAGTGAGTGAGCTCATCCTTTTCTCTCTCCAGGTTAAGTTTTATTTGGCCTCTGGCTTTCAATACGTTTTCATTGCCAGGAAAACTTTAGTAAAAAAAGAAAAAATTGAAACCAATCTGCATAAAGATTGCATATATAGATGGGAGGAACTAAGTTAGATTAGATAAGGTCACATTTCCTAATCTGTAAAGTGTTGATAATGTTACCCACCCGAGGTGGTTGTGAGAATTAGCAGAACTAAATGTACAAGGATACTTTATGTTCATGTAAAGTGGGCTTAAAAGATAAAATTTTTATTGAAAATTGTTGAATTCCATGCATACTGGCGACTTCAAAGAGTTTATGAAAAATGCATATCATGGAACAATTATTACACCAAATAAACTTATTTTTAAATTCAATGTTTTAGATATTTTAAAATATATTTTAGACTTTTTAAAAGAAGCATTTTAGAGTGTTTCCCAATAAGAGGCAGAAGAGATATTCACCAAGGACTTGGGGCCAATGGATTCAAATATTGGCTCTACTTATTAGTTGCTGCTGTCACAAGTAAGTTATTTACTTTCTTTTTGTCTCAGTTTCTTCATGTGGACAATGAAAATAAAAGTATGTCCTGAATAGAATTGACTTGAGAATAAACTCAAAATAAAGGTACTTCAAAAAACTTCATGAAAATAACATTAAAGGATAAGCTCATTATAGCACATTTTTTTTTGAAATCTACACTTTTTAAAATAAATAATACGCATTTCCATGGTCCTTCCATAGATGTGTTTATAATTTGCTTGAAAAACAGAGATAGAGAGAAATCCCCCCTTCTGCTCCTTACCAAACTCCAAATATATGTACCTGTCTGTGAGGCTTATCCTGAGCTGAAGCCAAGAGACTTAAACTCAGCCCAGGCCTCTGACATGTGTGTCAGGGACCCAAGCACAGGAGCCATCCATCATCCACTGCCTACTAAGGTGTGCATTAATAGGAAGCTGAAATGGAAGTGGAGATGGACTTTAAACCCTGGCACTATGATACGGGCTATGTACATCACAAACAGTGGCTTCCATGCTCAGCCAATTCTGTACCTTCCTCCAGTCATGAACTTTTTGAAGTGTCCTGGGTTCATGTTCTAATATCACCATGAGCAATTCCTCTCATGTACTGTAACTGTATAATCAGATTATCCTGCAACAGCAAGCATCTTGGTCCTGAGAATATGAACAATAGGTATGTAGCATAAAGAGAGAAATGTGAGAAGTACAGTGGCTTTAGACTTCTTGTTTAAAAGGGGTCAGGAACCCATCTCAGTTACAACTCCATTTCTCCTTTCTGCTTTACTGGGGAGAGTGACCTTGAAGGAGGAAGAATTGCACTCTGACTGGCTAGTATAGCCTTGGCTGCAGCCCAGCTCCACCACCCAGGCACGGAGGAGAGCCCTCTGATGTCTCTTGAATGATTTAGCTTTATTGCCTATTGTCTCTCGCTCCAAATTGCCTTCAGGATGAATGTCCCAGTCAGAACCATATAGAGGACACAGCTTCCCAAGCATCTCCGAGATGTGGATGCTCTTTCCACTTATGAAATATCCTTCAAATAGACCACTAATGGAGGCTGTATTTTGCACTATTCAAAGAGGAAATTACACTATATTCGAAGTTCTGCACTCTGGCTTAGGCAGTGAATTCGATAAAGGATACAGACTGGATGCTTTCCTACTGGGAATAATAACCAGTTTATTTTCATTTATATCAATTTCTGTACATCATTGATTGCACAGGACATTAAACTGTTAAATGCAAGAGATTTCCAATTGCTTGACACAAATAGAAATGTTTAATGAATAATAATAAAAAAGAAGCCTATCGATGAAGGCAATATGCACAATTGTGAGTGTGCTAATTAACCTTGTCTATGCTTTGATTTGTCTTCCTTCTTTCCTTTATTTCACCCTTCTCTTCTTTCTCTCCTTCCCTCTTTCTTTCTTCCCTAAGTTTTCTTTGAAAAGACAAACATATTCAGTGGAACAAAATACAGCGGTATAGTATTAATAGCACAAGTAATAAAATACAGGGATATGGAAAGCCCACCCCTCTCCTGCAGATCCTACCTACCCCGGATCTAGTGGTGGGGCAGTGTAACTCCTGATACGAAGGGCACCTCAGTTAATTTGTGCACCTCAGTTCCATGCACCTATTGTCTCCCTGCATTCAACACCTGTTAGTGGTGGTATATACATAGAAAATAGAAAATTGGCTGTTTCTCATACCAAAGTTTCCAGTTCTTGGGTTTACTTCTAACAGGAGTAGAATTTTAAACCCTCTATTAAAAGTTGGTGCAACTTTCCCCTTAAAGTATAATTCCCATCTGCTAACATCATATTGCTTTGTTGTTAGAAGAGTCCCAGGTTAAAATCCAAGCTCTCTTGTGAGCAGTGTAACTGGGAAAATGACTTTTATTTCTCTGACGTTCAAATTCCTTATCTACAAAATGGACAACAAGTTCCTGTCTTACATGATATGTAGTTTCCACATCCTGATAAATGTTCAAGCACGTAAGAATACATGGAAAAGAGAGTGGATGGAAAAACAACAGAATGTCATCAGTAACTGTTTCTTTTCTCTGTTTATATGGTTTCTACTTTCCAACTTATCACAGGTAAGCATTCTTTTCAATAGGAAAATGCTGATTTATAAAACTATGTTGTTTCTTTGATCAAAATTACATTGGTTAAAATAATATTTACTGAATTTTCTTTTCCCTTGGCTTTGTTGCAAACTGTTTTCCTCTCCCTCTTTTTCCTTTGAAAGCAATAAGATGTAGTGTGTGTTGATTTCCAGCTGTTGTTTTGGAAAATTTCCTGCAAACATAGTGGTTTAAACCAACACGCATTTATTCTCTTACAGTTTTGGAGATCAGACGTCTGAAATGAATCTTTGTGGCTAACAGCAGGTGTGGGCAGGGCTACTTCTGGAGGCTTTTAACGGAGAATTGATTGCTTTGCCATTTTTAAACCAATCTAGAGATTGCCAGATTCCTGGGCTTGTGGCTCCTTCTTTCACCTTCAAAGCACAACTCTAGCCTTTGCTCTCATCACATCAGCTTCTCCCCAAATATGAATCTTTGTTACTACAGGAGACACACCCATATACCCAGTATCTCTCCACTTCAAGGTCCTTAATAACATGTGCAAAGCACGTTTCGCTGTATTAAGGTGATACACAGCTACCTTGGTTGAAGGAGCATCCTTATATAAGAGAGAAGAATTTAAAACTGGGCAAGAAAAGTGGTAGCTAAGTGGTTTTTAATTTAAAAAATTATTTTTTATATATTAATACATTTGTTTATTTACTTGAAAGGGAAAAAGGAAGAGAGAGGGGAAGAGGGAGAGGAGGGGGAGAGAATATCTTCCATCTGATGGTTTTATCCCCAGACATAGCAAGCAGAGCTGGGCTAGACCAAAACCCTAAAGCTCATAATCCAGGTGTCCCATATGGGTTTTAGCAACTCAAGTACTTGTGACATCACCTCCTGCCTTTCAACAATGCAAACTACAGCAAGCTGGATTGGAAATGGAGCGGAAAGTAGAATCCAGGGACTGTGATATGAAATGTGGACATTCCAATTGATGTCACATTTATAGATGTGTATGAAATATAGAAAGAAACTATGTTTCTATCCACTGATTTATTCCTTCAATGCCCACAAGAGTCACAGTCGACTGGGGCTGGCGCCAGACGTCCACAGTTTAATCCACTGGATTGGATTGATGCAATTACTTGAGCCATCACCATTGTCCCCCAGAGTCTGTATTTGCATGAAGCTGGAGTTAGGATCTGGAGCTGGGATGCAAACCATGGTCCTTGGGGCCACGGGTATTTTAACTGCTTGGCTAAATGCCTGATGCAAACCAAGTCCTTTCTGTAGAATATCTATTCAGTTCTTATAAATTATAACTACACTGAACTAAGTGCATTGTCAGGGAACATAAGGTGTTTGGCTTTGGTGTGGACACAGAAGCTGATGTATTCCACTAAAAAAAATTCACTGTGCACAACAATGAAAATCTATCAAATGGCTTCTCTCAAAATCTTTAAAAGACCAGAAATTCAGTCTAAAATTATGATTATCATTCATTTCAACTGTCAATTTGTACTGCTGAAAGGCACCAGAAAGTCTCATGTCAGGGTCTGTTGCTAGATTCAAAAAACAGTCTGTTTTTCTTGAGCCTGGTACTGAGATGTGCCAAGAATATATATATTTTTGAAAAGCAAAAAGATTCAAATTATTATTTTTTGTTGCAGAAATGCCACAGGTTATTAAAGAAACGTCAGGAATGGATATAATCAGATCTCATCTATTATTAATGAGCTTCTGCCTTAATGTGATCATTATGGGTATGTGCCTTACACCTAGAAGCTATCATCTAACATAATAACAACCTGAAATAATGAGTTGCCAGCATGGTATTTTTCTTTTGTGAAGGGTTATACCTATAGGGTTGCTTTTTGCCTTTCTTATAACAATAACAATAATAAACTGTAACATTTTAGACTGAGACAGCTGTAAGTTTTATTTGTAATATAACAGTTACTGCTTAACATCTTTACAGTTAAGACTTGCTACTGAGCCAATATGAAAATGTTTTGAAAACTGTATTGTTTCTATTTCATAATGATAACCTCAGAGCTAGAAGAACTTGTACGAGTGTCTAACATCCACTCTGCGTGTGTGTGTGTATGTGAGTGCATGTCTGTATGAGACTGAGCTCCAATATGAGGAAGCTTACAATTTACTAAGAAATTTAAAAATATCTTTTCTCACACATGGATCTTTCCACTGTAATACCTTTCCTTCTGTAAGATGTTGGTTTAGAAAAGACTCGGATTAAGCCTGTGTAAACACAGAAAGACCCCATCCTGAATAGTTCAGCTTCCAATGGCATTCTTTATTGTAGGTTACTAGAAATAATGGTGCTGAGGCATGCCACAAAATCCTATTTAATCTTTTATGCCATTGAATTCCACGGGGTCCAGTTACCTGGAGACTAGATTAGGCAAACTAAAGTGTCAGGAATGAGAGTGATTGTAGACAGAGGGAAATAGTAGCAGGAATGCAAGCATCTGACTGCAGCAAAAATCAATTGAGAACAGCTCAAGGTTGGCCAGTTATAACTTTCACCCCTCAAATGGTTGCTGCACTAGTTCACTTTGTTTAAAATCTGCTCATGTCAGCTCTGCAGTATGACTTTGGCACTACTGGCCAGGTTCTGGTCAGGCTGCAGGGATCTCTCCACACTAAACATCAGATTCCCTTTGGCCAGCCTGTACTGCTTTTGCATGTTGATGTGCTTTGGGTGGAGGCTCTCCTAGGCTTCGCTGCTTCTGCCCTTGTTCTCTTCCCACTTTACTATGCCTCCCTCTGTCATGAGACATCATCATTTCCAGCTTCCAAGGTCAGTTGGATTTCCATGGGTAATTCTCAAGTTCATACCTCCAGCTCTATCCCTGCTAATGGAGTTCAGGCTTGAATATTCTTCCACTTGCTGGGTGGCCACATATAAATGTTCCAGTTGCTTCTCAAACTGTGCAAGTCTTGTTTTGCTGATTGTGGTCTCAGAGCTTTTATTCTTGCCTGCCCTTCCTGAGTAAATGAGTCCAAGGCTTCCTTCAGATTGCAACTGTCTTTAGGTCCTGTGTGTTCTTATTTGACCAACTGAAAAGCTTCTCCTTTCATTTCTATTCAAGTTACCATTTCCAGGATGCATGCAAAAACCCCCTCACTAGTCATCTACCTCCATCAATCTTTATTCTCCTGGTAGAATTAAGTTCTTTCTAAAAAAAGAGAGAGAGATTTGGTTATTTAAAGGGCAGAATCACACACACACAGAAAGAAAGAGAGAGAGAGAGAGAGAGAGAGAGAGAGAGAGAGAGAGAGCTTTCATCTGCTGCTTCACTCCCAAGTGGGCACAACAGCAAGTGCTAGGCTGGGCTGAATCCAGGAACTTCATCTAGGGCTCCCATATGAGTGTAGAGGCCCAGCTTCGACCTTCACTGCTTCTCCCAGGATGTTCGCAAGGAGTTGGATCAGAAATGCAGCAGCCAAGACTTGAACTTGTGATCATATGTCATGTTGATGTCACAGGTGGCAGCTTTACCCTCTATGCCATAATGCCACCTCCTCAAACTAACTTCTTAAGCTGATAGATTATGATGTTGGTCCTCGTAGTACTTTACATAGCAGTTGCCCTAGAAATGTTACGTCATTACTGCTTTGGACTCAATAACCACCTTAGAATTTGGAAGGTTTAGATGGCTCTAAAATCCAGTCTTTGGCATTTTATGTTTCTAAGAAATTAAGGAAGTGGTCTTCAGTTGACTTCTGCTTGAGAATTTTGTCACTGGTGCATGTAGGGCCTGGAGAGTGATTCCAGCTTTTTATGCTTACTTGTCACTCTTTCAACTCTTCCCGGGCCCCATGGCTGTTGCCAGGGTATCCTAATCTCTAAAACCAGTGATGCTCAGAATATGAAGTAGACTTATGAGAGAACATTGAGCCATTTTTCTCTAAAGTAGACTTTTTAAAAAAAAAGATTCATTTATTTATTTTACTGGAAAGTCAGAATGAGAGAGAGAGAGAGAGAGAGAGAGAGAGAAACTGAGAAACAGATCAATCTTCCACATGCTAGTTCATTCCCCAAACGGCCACCATGACAAGAGCTGGGCCAGTCTGAAGCTGGGAGTCAGATGCTTCATGTGGGGCCCCTAGATGGGTGCAGGGGCCCATGAACTTGGGCCATCTTATGCTGCCCTCCCAGGCCATTAGTAGGGATCTGGATCAGCAGTGGAGTAACTGGGACATGAACCAGCATCCACATGTGCTGCCGGAGCAACATGCAGAGGATTAGCTTGCCATGTCATGGCACCAGTCCCAAGTCCCAAGAGTATTTCAAATGCCTTCTTAGGTGTAAAATAGAGACACTGTGAACAGGTGTTTTGCGTACCGCTGAAGACGGTTGAAAAGCCTGCTTCACTTCAGGGTTCCTGGGTTGGAGTCTTGGCTCTGATCCCTGCTCTGATTTTCCTGTTAATGCCCATGCTACGAGGCCACAGGTGATGGGCCCGGCACTCGGGTCTCTGACACTCTTGGGGGGGACCTGGGTTGAGTTATGGGCTCCTAGCTTTGGCCTGCTCCAGCTCCAGCTGTTGTCGACATTTGGGGAGTGAACCCAAATGTGTTTTTCTGTTTCAGTCTCTTTGACTTTCAAATAAAAAAGTAAACCAAATTAAGCAAGGAGGCTGAAAGAGTGTGATCTAGGGTCCATTCTTCTGCTATGTCTATGTCTCCTTAGAGACCTGTTTATATGCTGATTTAAGGTTGTAAAATGACCTATCAGAAAGGACCACAAACATTTGTGTGCATGTGTTGTGTGTGTGTGTGTGTGTTTCCTCTAAGGTGAGCATGAATACCCTCCAGCTGCAGGGAGTGTAATTGCTCAGGCCCAGCTGCTGGCCTTGGAAATCCCTCCGTGTTTTCCAGGCCACACTTCTGGGTGCTCCTGCCAGTCAGTGGCTGCGAGTGGCGTGGGAACAAAGCAGCTGCATTCCGAGGAGACCCAGATATCCCTTGGCAGTGACGTTGGCTCTAGGACAGCCCATGACCATGCTGAACATCTCTTAGAACTGCATTCTTCCTGGCTTCTACCCTGTCCTGTCTTTGATTCTCTTTCCCTTCCATTCTGGGGCTCACTGAGCTCCCAACCCCATCTGGTGCTCACTTCATTTTTCTCTCACTGGGATCCCTCCTCGTGTACTAATTCCTGCTTCTCAGAAAACCGGGACTAATGCACGTCTTGTATTTGGTGTTATAAGACATTTACCTTTATCCATGGAAGGAAACGGAAATTTGAGTCCTTTATCTTCGCTGTGGCTTGAATGCGCCCTCTCCGATGTTCAGGTGCTGCCACTTAATGAGCAATGAGGTTGTGAAGAGTAGGGCCTTACGGAGGTGATTGGGCTGGAGGTGATTGGGCTGCGAGATGATTGGGCTCGCGCTGCTCTTGGGAAGGGAGCGCGCTGCAGTGTTATTAGGCTCACCTGGATCCTGCCTGGAGCTGGGCTCAAGAGGCCATTTTGGAAGCGGAGACGGGTCAGCGTCAGGTTTCAGACCGCTGGTGCCTCAACGGTGGATTTTCCAGTCTCCAGAACTGTGAGTCACTTCTGTTCTTTCTACATTACCCAGTATCAGTTTGTCAGCTTGACACCTGTTCACTTTTTCTTAAAGAATTTCCCTCTTACATTATTAAAAACAAAAAACAAAAAACCTCCGTAATCCTAGATTGATTCATATGTAACAATCTAATAGAGGAGCTGTTGTATTTTTTCTCTTTTTCTGTCAAGAACTGGATTAATAAATTATTTTTTCTTAAGATTTAGTTTATTTGAAGGACAGAGTTAGTGGGGGACTACAGGGAAGAGAATAAGAGGGATGAGATTCTCCATATGCTGGCTCGGTCCCCAAAAGGCTGCAGCATCAGACCCAGGCTAGGCCAAAGAACTTCATCCAGATCGCCCACAAGAACCTGGGCTGTTCCCACTGATTTTTTCAGGTTCATTAGCAGGGAGCTGGTACAGAACTGGAATGGCTGGAACTCAAACCAGCACCCGTACGGGATGTTGGCATTTGAGGCTATGGTGTTACCCACTATGCCGCAATGCCAGCCTCAATATTTTTAATTTGATGGGTCATACAGACTCTGTCTCAGCTTTTTGGTGCTTTCCTGGTACCTGCAGTATGAGCAGCCAGGTGAGGCTGTGCTTTCAACAGAAGTTGTGAGTTTGTGTTCAATGAAGAAAAAGAGTAGTAGTGGCCAGCGAAGTGACACAATAAGTTAAGCCGCTGGTTGTGATGCTGGTATCCCATACCAAAGTGCTGGTTTGAATCCTGGCTGCTCTGCTTCATGGCCAGCTTCCTGTTAATGTGCCTGGGAGTGCAGTGGGAGATGGTGCTTGGACCCCTGCCACCCATGTGGGAAACCAGGACTGAGTTCCTTGCTCCTGGCTTCACCCTGGCCCCAACTTGGCCCTAGCTTGGCTGTTGGAGTTATTTGAGGGAATGAAAGAACGTGAAAAATCTTTTGCTGTCTCTTTCTCTGTTGCACAATCTCTCCCTTTCTCTGTCACTCTGACTTTCAAATAAACAAATCTTAAAACAAGCAAGGGGCTGGATTTGTTCTTGTTTACTAACTCATCATCTACTGAAAGACACCTAGTGTGTGATGGCCCAGTGGGGCCTGTAGGCATGGTCACCATGGCTTTTTCATGGTGGCATTTGGGGCAGAGGGTCCTTGCAGTGTCCTGGCAAGGGTGATGGGCCTGCAGCTGTAGGGGGATCCTGGGCCACAGGGCACAGGCCCGGGATGGGCAGGAAGGCCCTGCTTGCTTGGTTCTTTCCCCTGAAGACCTAGCTATGGCTTTAAGTGAGCAAGAGGGAGACTAATCAGACTGCTACATCGTGGGCTTTTGCTGTTGTCAGGTATGAGTTAAGTAGGTTGCAAAGCCTTCCTAATGTGCTTTTCCCATTTAATTTTGTGGCTGCATAAACTTTCATAGCAAATAATGAGTCAGGGCTGCAGCCCAAATGTTATGGACTCTTTATGTATCTGGAGAGCCCGTGGAGTGTGGCTCTGCATTCTAATGGCCTGCTTAGCCAGGCACCGGCTGGGCTGAGCGAGCTTGTTTTGGCTACAAGAGAGATTCTACAGAATTCCAGGGGAACGCACCAGAGAGCTCATTGGCCCAGCCGCCTTTGCCTCTCCACAGAAGCACTTTTCCCTGAGACTTGACAGCTGTTCCTCTTGGGTCCGAGTGAATTTGTCCCTTGGCTAGAATTCTGGCTGGTGTCTGTCTTGATTTGAGTGTTGAAGGATAAATTTTTACCTGGGAGTCCTGTTTTCAATGTCTGCACTTGCTCCTCCCACTTGTCTATGGAAATGAACATTCATGACCTATTCTCCCGCCTGTGTGGAGATGGGATGGCAGCATGCCTGCCTCCTGGCAGGGCAGGCGCTGCAGAGGCTGCAGTTTGTGTGCTGTGGGTTAGGAGGGGCGGCTCAGGAGGTAGGACCATGAAGCTGCTTTGCCTCGCCTTGCCTGCACTCTCAGGCTCTTGGCATCAGCAGATGCCATCTGACTCCTAGGATTTCAGCTCTCCAGAAACCCCCTGCATGCGTGCATGTGTGCACTGTGGATGGTGAATGTCAGAATCCGGTCTCCGCGCTCTTCCCAACCACACACATCTAGAGGAATTAGCACTTAAAACAGCGTTTCGTGGAAAGAGAGGATTCTAAAGTGATAATGCCAAGCACTTATGTTAATGTAAAAAAATGTATGTGTGTCAGTGTTTCTGGAGGTGGTGATTTTCATTTCTTTCATAGTATGTGCTTTTATGTTGTTTTACAAATACATAGATGAAACCAAAAAGGCAAAGCAACATAGATACAGCCCTAGATTATGAGGCCTAGGAGAAGTCTTTATTGAAAGGCTTAAGCTCAGACTAGGGGGGGACTTTCTTATCTGTCACCTGACAGTCATTTGGGGCTGGTGAAGTTCACCTTGGGACTGAGAAGCAGAGGAGATGGTGCAGCAGCTGGCCTGGGCTCTGCTGGGCGGGGCACTGGGAGCCAGCCAGATGTTTGGAGGAGACTCTACCAAGTCAGGCCTGTTTTCTTAGAGAAGCCTTCAGGGTTCTCCCTTTGCTGGCCTGGCTCTTCCTGACTCCAGAGATTAACTCCTTTGCGGGCTGCTGTCAGAACATGTGTGTTTCAGCTGGGAGTCATTCATTCCCAGCTTGAGTTCCTGGTGCAAGGTGCGGGGGCTCCTGGTCCCTGCTCCCCACAGCTGAGAAAAGAGCCTGGTTGATGGTGGCTGCTCAAAATCAACCGTTCCTGCACACAATGAACTATCCTGGTTAATTAATGTTTTTTTTGTTTATGGGAAGATGTATATGATATCAAGTTAGCATTGCAGTTTTTTTCAAATGTACAGTTCAGTAGCATTAAGCACACTGACATTGTTATGCCTATCCATTGCAGTATTTTCATGTTTCCAAACTGACATTCCATACCTAGTTGATTAGTTTTGTTTTTATTTTCCTGAATTTTGACAATAAACTTTAGTACTAAGTTTTTTTTCTATTTTTTGTTATTACTATTTTTCATCATGCAACTTTTTTTTTATTACATTGCCTCATGAGACACAGTTTTACAGGCACTGGGATTCCCCCCTCCCCTCCCCAAAACCCACTCCCCCCCCCCCCATAGTGGATTCTTCCATCTTATTGCATTACCACAGATCAAATTCAGTTGAGATTTTTTTCCTTGTAAGCATCTACAAAACATAGAGTCCAGCATCTTATTGTGCAGATAAGTTCAACAGTTTCATGGGGAGACAGTCTCTGGTCTGAAGGTACAGCCGAAAGAGTATCATCCCAATCAATTGGAAGCCCCGACATTACATCAGTAACAATTTATAACGTACCAGAATTAGTTGATATGATATTGTGTAACCAGCACATCATGCAACTTTTTAAGTGTAGGAATCTTCCCCATCCTTACTCCCTTCTCTTTCTCCCTTCTCCCATTTTCCTCTCTTCAAGTTTTCTCCTTCCCTCTTTCTCCCATGTTGTTTTGGTAGTATAGTCCTTCAATAACAGTTACAACTTTAACATTTTGCTACTTAAGTGTATCATGGAATTGTAGGTATAGACAATGGCAGAAAATCAAGTATCATATTGTCAAGGTGTACTTAACAGTTTCACTGGGAGTCTTCCTCTTAGGGAGGGGTAAGGATGCAGACTGTAAAGCTTCTTCACTTCCTGGTATGCTACTCTCCATTAGAGAGTTCCTCTTGGAGTATGTATGTGTATGTTTCCTTATGTATCTATTCATCTTGTATTTTACATGAAGGTTACCTTATGTTGGAGAGAACATATAGCATTGTCCTTTTTGGATTGGTTTGTTTCACTAAGTTTAAAGGTGTCTAATTGGGGCCACTTTGTTGCAAATGGTAGAATTTCATTCTTTTTAAAGGCTGTGTAGCATTTCATGGAGTAGATGTACCACAGTTTCTTTATTAATTCCTCTCTCAATGGGCATCTAGGTTGTTTCCATGTCTTCATTATTGCATAAACAACTCCCTCTTTCCCCAACTTCATTCACTAGCAGTCACCATTTTACTTGGTTTCTTTGATTTTGCTTGTTCTAGATACTTTGAGTGGAAGTGTCTTTTGTGACTGGCTCGTTTCACTTATTAATGCCCGTAAGGCTCATTGTGTTGTAGTATATGTGTCAGAATTTCTTTCCCTTGTGCTGAGCTGTATATTTTTGCCAAAATACACTACATTTTGCATATGCTTTCTTCTATGACTGGAGGACACTTGGCTTGCTTGCTGCTTCTGACTATTGTGAATAACGCAGCAGTGAACATGGAGACACAGCAGTGAATATGGATGCAAAAATACATGTTTGATTCCTTTTGTCCATTCACTTAGGTAAGCATTCAAAAGTGATGTTGCTTAGACAGGCCTCAGGAAATGGAAACAAGATGTAAAAGGGTCTACGGCTGTGGAAGTTTAGAGTCCAAATGCAATGGGAGATTTACCTATAGAATCAGAATCTTTATGAGGGCTATGCTAGGGATCTGTAATATTTGTATGCTTTAAAGTTTTCATCTGAGGGGCAGGACTGTGTGTGTGTGTGTATGTGTGTGTGTGTGTGTGTATTTAAGAGAGATAGAGTGAGAGATTGAGATTAATGTTCAACCGACTGATTCACTCCCTCAAATGCTGCAATGGTCAGGGCTGAGCCAGGCCAGAGCCTGGAGCCTTTAACTCCATCCAGTTCTCCCACATGGGTGGCAGGGATCTTGGGGTTTACGCCTACCAGTAGGCCCTGTAGGTCTCCGAGGGTGAGGTGATGGATGTTCTTCAGCTGTAAGAACCACCAGAGACAGGCTGGTGAGAAATGTCCACTTTATTATCACAAGTTACAAGTTTTAAAGGCTAAGGAAGGGGAGGGCAGTAGAGTGTCTTCTGGCAGGCCTCCCACCCACCAAAGACACTGTAATTGGCTGTAAGACACGTCTATTTCCCTTGACCTTCTGGTCATGTCAGAGGTCACACTCCATGTGTAGGGCTGGAAGCTGTGCCTCAGGTCATAGGTAGATAAGCTCTAAGCCATGCTCACCAGGTAGCAGGCAGGTGCCCAGGGGTGAATGCCCACACAGGCGCCTCCAAGTACTTGGCCATCCATTTTCTATTGATTTTCCAGATGTATTAGCAGGGAGCTTGGTTGGAAGTGGAGCAGTCAGATATTGCCAGTACTCACATAAGATGCTGGTAGTATAGGCAGCAGTTTAACTCTGTACCACAGTTACTGTCCATCCCACCCTGCACACAAGCCAGGTTCTGTATTATCAGAAACCTAGAGCCAGAGCTTGAGTTGGGACTTGAACCCAAGCACTCTGTTGTAGAGTGTGGGCTTGTTAATCAAACGTTCACTCCAGAACCTGTAACTTTAGTTAAGTGCCCCAAGGGATTTTTGATGACTAGAACTTTCAAGACCTCTTCCCAGCCCATAATTGTGTATATGTCTGTTGGCCTTCCTAGCCACAGGGCTTCTGTGAAATTCTTGGATGTTGTCATTGCAACTGAGAAGTAGCATTTCAAGTCTGCTTGCTAGTTCTCACAATAGGAGGCAAACTGGTACATCAAACTACCCATTGAAAAGTTATTTTTGTCCAAGAGGGGAGACAAAAGTCCTGAGGCCACATCTTTATGTACCACTGTCATTACCCTACAGCTTTGATGGTGATTCTGTCAGTATCCAACACAGATCTGCAATGATACCATTTAGTATACTAAAGTGTGTTCCTGGAAGTCTTATGGCAATATTGCTTTTAATTTCCGCCAAATCTTGCAAGAAACATACTCACTTTGCATATTATAAACAAGGTCACTAAAGCATTGAGAATTCAAGCATTTTGCCTGGAGTCTCACAAATATATATATAACCTCTATATGTATATAGGCAATAACATGTCAGAAATGTAGAGGGTGAAAGAAATTCAACACAAGGGGCTCTTTTATCAGCTTTGTAAACTGATACCAACAAGTAAAGCATCTAACAGGCTTGGTGGTGGATGACATTGGAGGTATGTCCGTGAACCCTGGCTTACCCCAATGTTCAAGTAGATAGTCACTCAAATACCACACAGCCTTCAAAAGGAAGGACATCCTGACACATGTGACACACAGAGTAACCTTGAGGCATTGTGCCAAGCGATGGAAGTCTATCACAGAAACATGAGTGTGGATGATTCTACTTGTATGAGATAGAGTGAAGAAACTCATAGAAAGAGAAAATAGGATGGTGGTTGCTAGGAGCTGGTAGAAGGAGGAATGTAGGGTAGTTGTCTAATGAGATAAAGAAGAAAAGTTTGGGAGAATGGTTACACAGCAAAGTCAATGTACCTCTGACCACAGAACTATACACTTAAAAAGTCCAGATGGTACGTTTTGTGTTGTACGCATCTTGACAGTTAAAAAATATTATAAAAGAAAAAGAGTACAGGGACTATAGTTGTTTCTTTTCCAGTTGCACACATGAAATGAACACATTTTTTGTTGTTTTGAATACAACCTAACAACCTGAAGCTGTTATTGGAGGTTAAATGCTATCTGTGCTGCAACAGGTGGGAAATAGCTTCATAATTTTCAGATTAGCAGACTTTTTCTGCTAATGTCTCACTAATTATCATGTAGACTTAGCATTGAACCATAATTATTATCAGTTAATTAGACCTTAAAATGTATTTTTGATAACACCTCTGGCATTTAATTAGTAACTGGTAACTTACAAATGTTATTAAGGGAACATATAACTACGGTAAAGCATAATTAGATCTCATTTTTGTTCCTTGATATCATTTTGATTATGATAATAGGTTTTTTTTTTTTAGTTTTTGGTCTTTACAGCTTCTTTGGAAATGGTCATGTTAGATTGATAGTCTATAAAACAAGCATCGATTTAAAAAATATTTTAAAAAATAGTTTTAAAAGGGAGAGGTCATGAGGAAAAAAGTTGATTATTCTTAATGCTGTTTTTTAAAAAAGATTTATTTATTTTTATAGCAAAGTCAGATATACACAGAGGAGGAGAGGCAGAGAGGAAGATCTTCCATCTGATATGATTCATTCCCCAAGTGAGCGTAATGGCTGGTGCTGCGCCAATTTGAAGCCGGGAACCAGGAAGCTCTTCCAGGTCTCCTGCGCGGGTGCAAGGTCCCAAATCTTTGGGCGTTCCTCAACTGCTTTCTCAGGGCACAAGCAGGGTGCTGGATGGGAAGTGGAGCTGCTGGGATTAGAACCGGCCCCCATATGGGATCCTGGGGCGTTCAAGGTGAGGACTTTAGCCGCTAGGCCATTGCACCGGGCCCCTTAATGCTGTTTTTAAAAAAGTTCACAAAAGCAAATAGTCTGTTTTCGAGGTCACTTTTTGCCTATAAACAAGTAACATGCAAGAACTTAAATCATAAATAATTAATTCACATTATTAGAAAATAGAAACAACTGTGCAACTGTTTCTGTTGTTGTAAAATTATCAAAAGTGCTTCTCTAAGAGTCGTATGCATATCACCTAGATTTACATGTGCTAGTATTCATCTAAGAACTAGACACTGAATCTTATTCTGTGAAGATTATATAGATAATTTCAAAACTTTGTGGTAGAATTACAGCTCAGCTATAAATCAGCTCATCTGGAAGGATTGGCTGATAGAATGTAAGCCCCTGAAGATTAAAGTTCTGTGCCATTTCCATTTTAATATCATTGTGATTCCTAATGATGTGGTCCACACATAGTAGGTGTGTAATTAACACTAGCTGTTTGTCAAGTGAGAGAGCTTGGGGGAAACGAAAGAAATTTTGCGTGCTTTTTCTTCAAAATGAGGTTCAGGAAACACACTGAGATAACAAATCAAGATTATCACTTGGAAAGCGAGTTAGTGGGTAGTTGGCCAGTAGGGAAGGTGGGGATATAAGGAATCATGACCCTAAATAGTGCAAATCTGGCAGCAGAAGCCAGTGTGAAAATAACCAGCACGAATCTAATCCAACCTGGTTAAATTCAAACAACTTTGATTTGGATATTTGTGTGACCTCAATTATGTTCTCTTTCTTTTCCTCTGAAATGAATGATCCTTGCATAGAAAGGCAAGAAAGTAGGAACCATTCTTGATCAAAGAACTGTGTCATGGGCTTTGTGGAAGGAGTGTCACGGGATATGTTCCTGGCTGCGATCTGGAGTAGCCATGCAATGTCCCTGTGTCCTCACCTGCAGAATGGAGCAGCTAGTATTTTTGCTACAGGGATGTTTGTCAGGGGAAGAGACATTAGTTGTAAAGCATATGGCTGATGCTTAATAAGTGGTGAGGGATTTTCTTCTGGCGACTGCGGGAAGCTCACAGGCAAATTGCAATGTCACTGAAAAGAGAAACCAATTAACCAATGACGAGCACAAGAACAGAAGTAAAACAAGAAAGGCAAGATTAACTCACAGGAACCACCCATGGGTTTGGGGAGGGAGTAATTGTTTACTGAAAATGTCTTCAGTTTATTTTGGGAAGAATAGAGCCGTATCAAGTAAAAGGGCCCGAGAAATTGTGACCCGAGTTCAAATCAAGTGTTTCTATGGATTGTGTGACCTTGAACTAGTCACTTAAAGGAGACTGAGTCAGATTTTTTCATGATCTATGATAGTGAAGGTTAGTAGAGTTTGGAAGCATATAATGAGTGATACTGGGTTTGAAAAATATCAATTGTTTTTGTTTTTTTAAATTTATTTTTTTTTAATATTTTGACAATCTTTACATAGTTAATCAGGCTAAAAAGGTTCAAGGGCTACAGGAATGTGGGTAAGACTAGTATTTTTTCCATATTGTTTCCTTCATGTTTAAAGGGGGGTATTAAGGGAGAAGGCCCACCCAATTTCCCACCATCCCCAAGTCCCGGATGTAGGGTATGCTCTGAGGGTCTTGCTCAAGTGGTTTTGATATTTCAACAGTTATGAATCGCTGCCAATCTTGCCACTCCAAGCACTATGAGGTCTTTGAAGAATCCACTGATTGACACAGTCCATCATAGAGTCTCTGTTTGCCCCGTATTTCACTGCCAAGATATAGCTGAGATGGTTGGTTGACCTGTTCTGAAAATATCAATTATTCAGCCCAGGGTGGTATAAATTAAGTAGCTGTTTCCTGGGAAAGACAGAAAGATTTAGTAATGAAAAGCATTGTAGTAGGCACAGAATTAGCTAGACATGGGCTAAACCAGATACCCTTGTTTTGTGGTTCTGTACCACTTAACTTCTTTAAGACTTGGTTTCCTCATCTGTGTTATGGAGCTAATAACAAATAGTATCCACTACATAGCACCAATGTATGGATTGAACGAGATATTTGAGAATTAGTTTGCATAAAACTTAGCACAAAAAAAGTGCTTAGTATGCAGAGATGAAAGGTCATTTCAAGCTGAATAGAAATACTTGTAGATGAAGGTGAGTTTCTGGAAAATTGGATAACTCATCTAATATTGTTCCTGAATGGAAAAAAATAGACTTTTGGTTATCTGATATCCAAGGTTAGTATTCTATTTCACCATTCTTCTGAAGTTTGTGTAAATCCACTAACTTACATACTACATTTATTAAATGTTGAATATTTTCCTAGTATTTGGGTACATTGAATAATATATTGCTTTTGATAATATCTGATAGTTTATCAAGTAGGGATTAGATCACCATCATTTTTCCTCTCACAAGGTCTGGCATCTGCTTGATACTTATGGCATGTAATAAGACTTCACAGAGGTTGGACCCAACTTAAGATTGGAGTAAAATGTTGATGGAAATTAACCTTGCATCCTTCCAAATCAAATCTTCATGTCCGGTGTCTGTAGAGATCTGGGGTTGTCATCCTGAGACCATCCAAGCATACCAATGGGTATCAGAGTGACTTCACCCTTTAATAGAAAGTAATCCATTTCTGAGAAAGCATCACAGCAATTTGGTACAATTGAACTTCATCTTTAACCTTTTACTATGATTTATGTGATTAGGCCACTGGAGGAAATGATTTTCAACAGCATGATTAAAACACTTTGAGGAAATAATTTCTGTCTTCAAGCACCTTGCATGCATTCTTTTCTCAAGTGTTTGTCCTTTCTCATCAAAGAGTGAGCCAGGAAATGGAGAAATATTGACTTTTAAACATTGTCTTGGACAGAAATGAAAATCATAAAACAGCAGGGTCAGCATCAGGGTGCTGTCTTCAGCTTCCTGTGTAACAGGCTTTCTTGTCTGATGAACACCGGGTCTAAGGGCACACTATTTCAGCACTTCCCAGAGTTGAGAATTTCACTTGCTTACCAGAAACTTGTTTTTTTTCCTCTAAAGTTGAGAAACACGCCAACTTAGAGATTTGTCAAGGAATGACTTAAAATGACAATACATGATCACAATCTACAAGGAATCATTGTTAGCAACAATACTTTTTAAACAGATTTATTTATTTTCATTGGAAAGTCAGATATACAGAGAGGAGGAGAGACAGAGAGGAAGATCTTTCTCCTGATGATTCACTCCCCACGTGGCCGCCATGGCCAGAGCTGTGACTATGTGAAGCCAGGATCCAGGAACTTCCTCCAGGTCTCCCACATGGGTGCAGGGTCCCAAGGCTTTGGGCCGTCCTCAACTGCTTTCCCATGCCGCAAGCAGGGAGCAAGAAGGGAAGTAGAGCTGCCAGGATTAGAACCGGTGCCTATACGGAATCCCAGCATTCAAGGTGAGAACTTAAGCCGCTAGGCCATCGCACCAGGCCCTTAATTACAATGTTTTAAACACAATGTTTTGGTAGGAAGGCATAATTTGATAACAATGAATTTCTTCTGTTTTGAGCTCCCTGTTAGAATGACTTGCTTATATTCATTTAAGGCTACTTTTACACAAAAAATTCACTTCTATATTTGCTGAGACAATGTCCAAAGGCTCTCAAATATTTTTCAAAAGCAATGAAAAGTATAGGAAGTAATGTGGAGATGTGTGTGTGTGTGTGTGTGTGTCTGTGTGTGTGTGTGTGTGTGTGTGTGTGTGTGTGTTTGGGGGTATGGTAGAGTATTACCAAGAATTCAGCTAAATGCAGTAACAAATCTGAAGATTCCAAATCATCATTATAAACTCTACTTATCCTATTACATTTCCTTTGAGTTAGGGAGTCTTGTGCTAATGGCTCACAATAGTGTACATCTCAACAAAATAAACAGAGGTATATTATTTCTTGAAAAAGTAGGTTGACAGGTGACTTGTCTGAGTTTACCAGCTCACTGAGCAGTGATTACCATTTGAAATGCATGCAAACTAGACTCCTAATTAAAGTCTGATAATATAAAGGTTTGAACCTATTCAGTGCCTTTGGAAATAATCATAGATGTGGGTTGCTTATTATGAAAAAGTCATTATGGTAAATGACTAACTTCCCCATCATCTCCTTTCCATCAACTGCGAAAGCGATTCTCCATTCCAAGTGGTACATGTTGCACATGCTTCCTGCCAGCTATAATTGTGATGCAAACGATCTTTTATAGAAAAAAACATTTACAGAATCTGAATCTTATGTGAATTTGCAAGAATGCACCACATTTAGGGAGAGTGGACCATGGTGTTCAACTGAGAGATTGTCAAGCTCTGTCAGTGGTATTGATAAAGAAAGAGTGCCCCTTCCTCCCATCCTAGTAGCTGGTCCCTTGCCTTGTTGACTCGTTGGGGCTGAATGGGAATGCAATACAGTGAGGGGTTGAGAAAAAGAAGTAAAACACAAAAAGGTCAGAGGATGAGAATATTCATGAGCCAGATGTCAGTTTCAGAAAGAATCACTGCCAATTTGCTTGCCAAAGTTAGACAATTCATGTGACAAGGATGTCTTCAGTAGAGAAAAAGTTAAAGCTGAGATCCAGAATTAATTGTACATTTGATAGGTGCCAGAGAATCTAGGGGATATGTCATCCATTTTCCATTGACCTCGATGACAGTCTGATAAAATAGGCAGCACTAGTTTATAGATGAGGAACTGAGATTCAGAGTGCTAGCTGAATGTCCAGAAAGGTCTAATATCTCAGAGATAATTAACTACATGTATCTAATTTGAAAATTCATAGTCTTTCTCACCTTCTAGTTGTTTCTCACAATTTCTCAAAAATGAATGCTTGGGGACCCGGTGCAGTAGCCTAGTGGCCAAAGTCCTTACCTTGCACACGCTGGGCGCCCATGTGGGCGCCGGCTTGTGTCCTGGTGGCCTGACTTCCCGTCTAGCTCCCTGCTTGTGGCCTGGGAAAGCAGTCGAGGATGCCTCTAAGCCTTGGTTCCTGCACCTGCCTGGGAGACTCCAGGGTGCTCCTGTCTCCTTGCTTTAGATCGGCACAGCTCTGGCTGTTGTGGCTGCTTGGGGAGTGAATCAGCAGATGAAAGATCTTCCTCTCTGTTTCTCCTCCTCTCTCTATGTCTGACTTTCCAATAAAAATAAATCTTATAAAAAATGCATGTTCAGGAAATAAACTTCCAGAAGGTATGGTTCCAGAGCTGTGGTTTCCCTACCTTATTCCCTTGGACCTGAGAGCCTCAGGCAATGTCAGTATGACAGTGGATTCTCCCACAAGCAGCTGCCGAGAGGTCCCGGGCTAGCCTGCGGTGGAATGTGTGACTAGGAAAGCCCTTCTGGGTGGCTCATGTGCTTCTCTCATGATTTGCTGCTTGATAGAGCTAGAGTAGATAATTTAATGTTTTACTTACTGGAAGCAAATATTGAAATATAGTCAGTAAATAACATTCATTTTCACCTTCGGAAATCATTCATCTGATGACAACATTTAAGGAATCCAGGTTATTTCTTTGAAGAATTATGAGTGGAAAGTGATCATGAGTTATGAGAGAAGAAAATATTTGCTTTACTCTTATCACTGTCTCGGGGCTGGTATACTTTCTTCAAGATTTGTGAAGCTCACGACAAGCATACCAATAGAAGCCTGGATACAACATGTCTAAATAGTTCTAATTGTCAACCCGAATAGAAAACTGTTAAATAGCACTCTTTCCATTTTACAGTGATTCCTTTATGGTGAGACTGAAGATCTGCTTTGAATTTAGACTTCTTGGACTCCGTTGGTTCCTGCTCTGTAATGGGGGGTAACAGAGAAGGCTGCAAGTCTGGACTGCAGTCCAAATGCTTTGCCTTCTCATGCTCAGAGAGTCCTGAATTACAGGAGACCTCATAAACACACCTCAAGTCAGGCCAGCTAACTCATGCTTTTAAGCTTCATCCTTAAGTTCCACAAACACCTTCTCTTTGTCTCTCCATCCTTCAGGCCAAAGGTGGATACCTGGTGTGTAGTTGTTTTGGGGACAGACCTGGGGAGGATCACGCGGGCCCTTGCAGCAGCTTGGGGGCAGTGGCAGGGTGAGTGGAACAGGTGAAGGTTCTGGGTGGGCACATCTTCCTGACTACTTGGCATTCTACCGGAAGGCTTGTGGTCAGAGCAGACTCAGGAGAGTGGCTTATAAGCGTGAGGTCTGGAGTGGGCTCCTCTTGCTTGTCTAAGAATGGAGAGTCGTTCGAAGGAGATGAAAGGGAAGTGCACCCTGCAAGCAGAATAGGGTACAGTTTTACCAGTAAGCAACTGTGTGTGTGTATCAATGTATGACTGAATCAATATTAAAATATTATATCAGTAATTTAATAATAATTTCAGAAAAAAACCCATAATTCTGCCATTTTAAAAGTCTAGTTATTTTTTTATGTTCCTTCCCTGTCTTTGTTCTGGTACACATGCATACACACATTTTTTTCAATTATATTTTTGTTTTATGTTAATTAGCATAGTCACATGCAGTTGCAAGAAAACACATCACCTTTAGGTATATAAATGTATTTTTTTCAACCAAGAGAATACATACACCTTTTCTTGTCATGAAAGCACGGCTTTTTATCAGAGAACTTGGAAACATGCAAACCTGTCAGATGTCCTGTAGTTTGTACTTCAGGGTAACTTGGCAGACTCTTCTGTGTTTCCAAGTTTTTAATTTATTTTTTTAGGGTTATTTTTTTTTTATCCAAAAGGAAAATTTTACAGAAAAAGAGAGAGTAAGACACACAGAGAAAGCTCTTCCATCTGATGGTTCACTCCCCTAGTCACTTTGGATCCAGGAGCTTCTTTTGGGTCTCCCTTGTTGGTGCAGAATCCAAGGCTTTGTGTCATCCTCTGCTTTTCCAGGACACACGCAGGGGGCTGGATCAGAGGGAGAGCAGCTGGAACACACGTCTGAGCCCATAGAGGATGCAGGTGGCACTGTGCTGGCTCCTGTTGCGTGTTTCTTGTAGCTTTCACCACGGTAATGCTTCCCTTTCTAGACAGTATTCTTTTTTTTTTTTAATTTTATTGTTGTTTACATTGTATTATGTGGTGCAGTTTTATAGGCGCTGGGGATTCCCCCCACCCCTCCCATACCCCTCCCCCCATGGTGGATTCCTCCACCTTGTTGCATAACCATAGTTCAAGTTCAGTTGAGATTCATTCCTTGCAAACACATGCCTAGCATAAAGTTCAGCGTCTTATTGTCCAGATAAGTTCAGTGGCCTCTTGGGGAGACCGTCTCTGGTCTGAAGGTAGGGCTAACAGAGTAAAGATCCGGTCAGTTAAAAGCCCCAACAAGACCTCAGTATCAATATACAACATTATGGAATTAATTGATTGACATAGTATTGGGTAAACAATATGTTAAAAATAATGCAAGTTCCATTCTTCGAAACATCTGGGTTGAGACAGTATCAATGACAGGTTCAAAAAATAACAAACAGGGCCCGGCGCGGTGGCGCAAGTGGTTAAGGTCCTCGCCTTGCACGCCCGGGATCCCATATGGGCGCCGGTTCTAATCCCGGCAGCCCCGCTTCCCTTCCAGCTCCCTGCCTGTGGCCTGGGAATAGCAGTCGAGGACGGCCCAAAGCTTTGGGACCCTGCACCCACGTGGGAGACCCGGAAGAGGCTCCTGGCTTCGGATCGGCATAGCATCGGCCGTTGCGCTCACTTGGGGAGTGAATCATCGGACGGAAGATCTTCCTCTCTGTCTCTCCTCTCTGTATATCTGCCTTTCCAATGAAAAAATAATAAAAATAAATCTTAAAAAAAAAAATAACAAACAGCCAAACAAACAAAAAAAAAATTACAGGTTAAATCAAGGCAAACATGTGGTATCTAACCTTTTGGGATTCGCTCATTTCCCTTAGCATTATAGTTTCCAGTTGGGCCCATTTAGCCACAAAGAACTGCATTTTGTTTTTTTTAATAGCTGAGTAGTATTCCATGGAGTAGATGAACCAAAGCTTTCTTATCCAATCTTCTGCTGATGGGCATTTAAGTAACCTAAACTTTCGATTATCCAGTTGAGAATTTACACTTTCTAATTTGTTCACTTCTTGCTATTTTCCTATGTCTTCCCTTTTCTGATCTCTCACTTACTGCTGTATTTTAGGGAACAAAAAAAGTCAAATAAAAGATCTACTGCTTGCTTTGGGATTGTATCAAGGAACCTGACACTGTTGTGCTAATATAATCCTTCAGGTCTAATACCCTATTGTTGTAGGGAAAAAAAGGACCCAGACGTAACAATAAGACAGAATGCAGGGGGTGGGGGAGTGAGCAGCCAGGATTTTAATTTTGTCATTAATTTCTTTAAAAAAATTGTACATGACTGCTTTCAGTAGTAGCTAGATTGATGCTCAGATTTCATTTAGGAAAATGATTAAGATTGCAGACTGCGGAGTTGAACATTCTGGTTGGAATTGCCAGACCTGCCACTCTGGCTGAGCAAGGGTAGTGGATTGAGAAATGGGTCCCCAAGGAACACCCATGCCCTAATCCCTGGAATCTTTAAGTATATTCTGTTAGGAAAAAAGCATTTTTGTGGCATGATTCAGTTTAGGATTTTGAGATGGAGAGACTATCATGGAATGTCAGGGTGAGTCTGAAATGTGATAAGATGTATCTTTTCAAGAGGGAGTGAACAAATCTCTCTCTCACTCTTTCTCACTCTCACTCTCTGTGTGTGTGTGTGTGTGTTTGTGTGTGAGAGAGAGAGACGTAGTGTGCAGACAGGGCAGATTTGAATCATATGGTCCCAGACTAAGGCATCTGTGCGGGCGCTTGTGAGAGGCACGGGCTGTGTTCCTTCCTGAGCTCCCACAGAGGGTGTGGCCTGCCTGATACCCTGTTTTCTGCCCAATGATACTGATTTTGGACTTCTGGCCTTCAGAAGTGAGCATGCATATTTCTATTGTTCTTAACCACCAGATTTGTGGTAATTTGTTATTGTGGCTGAAGGAAATGCAGTGCCTTGTAGGCAGGTGCAGGGCTTCATTTTTGGCTCTGCTTCTGCAGCTGGCAAAGCAGATGATGGTCACGGTATCTACCCCACAGGACCCTGAAAGGTGAAAATTATATACAGTGTAGGAGGTAAGAGAAACGCATGCACAGATAAATGATTTTAATAACAATAGCAGATATTGTATACATAATATATACTTATTACATATGGTTTTCTTTTGAACTTGCATCACACATACATGTTCCTATGCACATACATGCCTAGAGATGGAAGGTTGTATGAGTCCAGAGAGTAGGAAGTGCCAAAGTTGGAGGAAGCTTGGATCTCTAAATCACTGAGTGGAAGGAGGAAAGCCACCCAGTGACTGGGAGATTGGCATGTGAGTAAATAGAAGTTTACACCTCTCTATTGAAAGCAACTGTGCATTTGATTGCTTACTGTTACAGGATTTAATATAATGGTAATTAACAGAACTACTGAGTTTTTTGCACTTCTATCAAGTAGCTTTGCTAAGCCTTTTATCTTATTTGTAGATGAGCCTGTCAGGCAAAAATTGTTGGTGTATATATCCAACAATTTTAATCTTGGTGCTATTGGAAGAAAATGAGCACAGAACCCATAAAGGCCATTTTCAAGGAGTCACTTTTCTGATTCCAGTTGCATTCTAATTAATATCATGGAATGTTAGCAAACTAAGTAAGGAGCAATTATTAGCTATCAGATTTTGGGTTTGGGAGAGAAATGATGGTATATTATGCATAATTTTTGCATCATTAAAAATTAAATCCCATAAGCATTATGACTCAAGCATCAGGCCTTGGCAGTATCTGCAGATGATAAACTATGGCATGTAAAGAAACAATTTACTAGGTAATGGTGTAATATTTTCAGTATTTAGACAGAATCCTTCCTACCCCCCCCCCGCACAGAAAAATGCTATTTTGTATCAAATTGTTTCTACTTGGCACTTAGCAGAGGAATGAGAATATTTACTTAATGATTTTTCCCCCAAATTCAAATTCATGTTTTTTCAGGAACCATTGTTGTATAGAAAACTTTCATCATTTTTTATAGAAGACAATTTAACAAGATCAAGAATATCCATGTCTAATAAACTCATGTTTTGTCTTGGGCCTATGTGAAATTTCAGGAATCTTCAGGTACATGTTTTCAGTTTTACCACCTGTTAAAATGAGATGCTCTACCCTGCCTCATAGCATTTTCATGCAGATTAAGTGTGATAACATTAAAACACGTAACACCAAGTATAGCACATAGTGGATGTTTAGTTGTTTCTTCCCTCCTGTTTTTTTTTTTTTCTTCTTTTTCTTCCCATTTATTGAGCCGTCTCTCTCAGGATAGTACTTAAAATGAGAGTCTATTGCTACCTCCCACAGGCAAGCTCCCAGGAAGAGTCCTGGGAGGGACCAGAACCTGCTGACTACATTCTCCCAGGAGCTCCTGAAGAGCATATCTGTGAGAGCCTGGGCACTCAGCCAGTTACGGCTGCCACCTGCAGGCTGCCTGCACAGAGGGGAGAGCTAGCGGGACCTTGGGCACTGCTCAGGTAATTGAAGCATAGCTGTGTCTGAGAACATTCAGAGTGTTACACATGTGACACTGAGTACAGGCCCTCAGATCTCCCCTTTTCTAGATTGTAAAGCTACAGTGCTGTCATCTCAATCTCCAGCTGGCGCACTACGCAGATGTGTGCTCTGCATCCAGTTTGGGACTAGGAGAGCGTTTGTGGTTGGTGACTTGCAGTTTCCATTGCCTTAAGCAACTTGTTTGTTCTCTCCCCCTTTTCAGGTTCCTTACTGTAAGTTGGATTAGCTGTCATTGTCTTACTCCTATTCAGAAAGACAGACATAGATCCCTCCAGACACTAAAGATTTGAAAGAAGCTTTAGACATTTCTAAAGAAATAGTAAGATAAAAATGAAGATAAAAAACACTGGCTTGAGATTTAAAGGTCTACGTTTCCCAACCTGCCATCATTCCCATTTTATCATCTGACCAGCTTGCATCCACTCTTGGGCTTTGGTTTTGCTCTTGTGTAAAGTGCTGGTTAAGAAAGCCTGTTCCTCACATTGTTTTAATTGTTTTGTTTTTACCTCAAAACAATTAAGGTCAACATCTGATTCATTGTCTAGGGAATTCATTGCCCAAGGTTTCAGAATAAAATTCTATGGGAAACACAAGAAATCCACAACAGGGGATTGTATTTTTTTTGAAGAAGAGGGCAAAGGGTAAAACACTAGAATCCAAAGAACCACAGCCTTATGCTATTTATATTAATATAGACTATTAATATAATAAATTGTGAAACATTAAGTTTGAAATGACAGGAAATAGGATCGCTCACACTGAGCAATTAAGAATCACACAGGGATGGGTGTTTGGTGGAGTTGTTAGAACGCCTCTTGCGATATCTACATTCTATGCTTCAGTGCCTGGATCTGAGTCCCAGCTCCCTGCTCCTGGACACTCTGGGAGGCAACAGATAATGGGAAATCTACATTGAGTTCCAGGCTTGCAACTTTAGCTACCCTCAGCCCTAACTGTTGTGGATATTAAGAAAATGAAACAGTGAACTGGATATCTCTTTCTGCCTCTCAAATTACATAAAATAATACAAAGATTTAAAGATCACATAGAAAGAATGTCCATTTGCAGTAGTATATACAACTCACAATTTTTGTGGCAATAAGGTAGATATAATTGACTGATTTTATTTTAAAGAAATGATGCCACCTCATCAAATATTGTTCACACACACACACACACACCTCTCCAGAGGCTCTAATTGGATACTCACAAATCATTATGGCTTGTCTGGGCAAACTCTGCCTAAGTGACTTCTCAAACAATAGATTCTACAAAAAATTAAAAGTAGAGTGCTTTTTGAGTGAAATAAGGTTAGACACAAGGACACTGCCTTGTATCTTTGAATATCATCTTTTTATGCCTTTGAAGTTTTGTTTTTGTATTATAATATTAATGGAGAGAATAAGAAGAGAAAGAGAAATATGATGCATGCTTATTCTCTCTTGCTCAGGGTGAGAAAATAGCACCTTTCAAAAAAGAAAAGCCAGAAATTTAGAGAGCATAGAACAGAAAAGATTGATGAGTGGGATAAATGGAGATTTCATTAACTTTTTTCACTCAGTGGCTATTTATCAAGGGCCTATTGTGAACCACCACCTAAAAGCCTCACAAAGGAAAAGTGAATGGGCAAAGATGAATTTGATGTTCATAAAAGAAGTGAAAGACCTGATGTGGAATTGTTTTCCCAATATGTGAGATTTTCAGGATGCAAGAGAATAGGAGTGGGAGTGAGTGTTGAAGGTTAGATTTTGTGGGAGGTGAGGTGGGGTAGACGTGACAGCTCCAGAAACCACACATAGAGAAGTAAGGGAGTAGTGAGGCAGGAATGTCTTGCACAAACATGTCATGAACATTGGCAAAATAACTGGATGAGAAGATGAGCTGCCTGAAAGCAGAAGAGACTATGGTTACCACAAAAGCACATTGACAAGCCTGAAAGAGTTACTATGATGATTGCTCCTCTAATTAAGACATGACGGAGGAGTTGACAGAGATGATTTTAAGCCCATACTAATAAGTTATCAAGAAGGAAGATGGATGTATTCATCTTCAGTAAGAGAAGAGCATAGCTCTTACCTTCTGTGAGAGAACTTGAACCTATAAAAGGCAAAGGGGAAAGAAACCAGCCTTTTCAGGTGTAAGCCACTTGGCATAGATTATATCTTGCTAGTACTGACAGCTCTAGATGAGACAGCCATCTTGCATGAAGAGCAATTTTAAGAAATTAACCAAGGTCACAAACTGGTAAGTTGTAAGCCTGAGATTCCAAGGAGGCTTTACTTTTCTCAAATATAAGCAAGGGTCATCCAGTCAAGATCCAGCCAGGAGACTGACACCACATTCATTAGGTTACAGATCTGAATATTGGAACGTGTATGATTGATGTTAAAGAAGGGAATGTGCAAAAAGTAAATTTGAAGGTATCACAGAGATAGCAAGTGCAAGGATCGTCTAGTGGTTGAGGGTGGAAAGGGCGGAGGTTGCAATGACTACACTACAAGCTAGGAGGAAGGACCTTGGCATCCTGGAACTCGGTCCCTGGAGATGTGTTCCTTGCTGGTGTCCGTGAGAGTGAGAATGTATGCTGTCTCTGCCAGAACTGGGGAGCCTGCAAACTGGACCCAACAACTGCTGTTGGAGAAGGTTGTTGCTCCCAAGGTACAGAGCATCCACTGGGTGATTGATGCTTCCAGGAACAGGAAGTCCTGTCTTTTTCTACCCGCACTCCAGTCTCCATTAGCGCCTCTGAGATCCCCCTTTTTTTTTTTAATGTAGTATTTTTTTTTTATTGTTGCTTACATTGTATTATGTAGTACAGTTTTATAGGCGCTGGGGATTCCCCCCACCCCTCCCATACCCCTCCCCCCATGGTGGATTCCTCCACCTTGTTGCATAACCATAGTTCAAGTTCAGTTGAGATTCATTGCTTGCAAACACATGCCTAGCATAAAGTTCAGCGTCTTATTGTCCAGATAAGTTCAGTGGCCTCTTGGGGAGACCTTCTATGGTCTGAAGATAGGTCTAAAGAGATCCCCTTTTTAAAAGAAGGCAGGTGTCAGTGATGGAAGGTGGTTGACAGAACTGGAGCCCACAGGAACGTGAAGTCAGACTTGCCACTGGATGACAGAAATGAGATGTTCTTAAACACAGTCTTGCTCTCTCTACCCAAAGGTTATGAAGGATTTTATGATTCATAGAAAGAATGATTTTAAGTGCTAGCTCTGGAGAAAGAGACATGAACAGTTACACTTCACCAATTTGTTGAGTTTGTATGAAATCTAAACTATAGAATACATCTGAAAGAAATGCAGCTTGAAGATTTGCAAGTATATACAGAACTGCTTGAGATGGGCATTAAGTAAATAACAATGAGTATTAATTGCCCTGTGCAGTGAGGGAGAAAACAGACAATTTAGTGCTTAGCTGCTGAAGATTCTCTGCTATTAGGACAGAAGGACAATTAGCTTGAAAAGCACTGTTCTGAACATACTCTTTATTGTTTTTGCCAAATGTTCCTTTTTTTTTCCAAAACAGAAGAAACAAACTAAATTCTGCAAGAACTCTACTTTTGAAAAAGCAAATGCTAAACAGGAATTTGGGAAGAGAAAGCATCTCTGGAGCCCATGGGAATGACAATTCCTGGTTAACTGTAAAAAATGGAGGATGTAATTGAGACAGATGACCAGATTTAGGAAAAATAAACCTCCCCATTAAAATCTAATTAAATATTTGCATTTCAGCATTAAGTTTCCTCTCAAAAGTTTGGTGAGCAGCGGGGTGACAGTGAAGATTATTGACTATAATTTGCCCAAGTTTTTTAAACTAAATTAGTTTTGTGCAATACATGGAAGGTTTACTCAGCTGCACTTAGCCAGTGGCTGCTTTATTATTCTTTTAAAGTGAATCATTTATAACTGTTCACAGAGATCTTTTATCAGCCACTTATCTCCTTCAACTGGACTTGTGACGCCAAGGGATAAAATGAATTGCTGGCTAATATTGTGAGAATTAATCAGACCACAACAGCAGGAGAGTAATGACTTACTTACAGTTAAGATATTTGCATTTGGCAATAAAATCACAACAAAAATATAACAGTGTTTCATCTTTGGCTTTGACTTGAATGCTGGAACATGTTGGCAATACAAAAATCTAAGTAAAAAAATGCATGTTTTAATTGTGAATGAATACTTAATCTGAGGCATTTATCTTGGGAAGAAAGTTCTTATTTGATATAAGGACTTTTTTATGTAAAGAGATTTTTTTTTTCCCATTTTGCAGTGCCTTTGAATCACACTGTTCTTGTTTTCAGAGATGTTTTCTATTATTTTGGAACTTTGGGAAATGAAGTGAGTCTTTTGCTTCTTCGTTTGCTTTCCTCCAAAGTCTGCCTTTTCTCCTTAGTAGTCATTGTCGACTTCATGTCCCTTTGCCTCACAGTAAGTTAGAAAGGAGAGGCAAGCCAAGGCTGAATGGTAGAAATACTCCTGCTAGTGTTCTGTTGGAATGATTTCATGTGCTGCTTGCTCTCTCATCTTAGTCTGGCATCTTCAAAAAAATAGGACGGGCTCTCAGTTGCTATCCAAACACTGGAGAAGTTGCACCATGAAAGATTATTTCCTGAATTCAGGCTGTTGAATCAAAAGCTTTGGAGATCATTTCTTAGGTTCAGAAGTGACTTTTCCAATTTACATGTTTGCAACCAGTGTGTTCATGATGTCCCTTTTGTTTCTGGCAATTTGTACAAATGCCAAGTGTCCTCAGTAACAAAAAAAAAAAAAGTTTTTTTTTTTTTTTGAGATGGGGGTGGCTTTTCAGGATAAAACTCCTGTGTATACCACACACATGTGAGTTTACCTATTCACATAAACCTGCACACAGCTTTTACCTTTTCAGAGGTATGGTGTAGTGTTGCGCAAAGAGCTTGGATTCAATGATATTCAAATTTAAATGTCTTTTGCCCCTTCAAACCTATTTCGTGGACACATTACTGCATCTTTTGGAACTTCTCTTCTGAGTTAGTACAATGAAGATAATACTACCCCCCTTGCAGAGTTGTAAGGATTAGTGTATAAATGCAATGTTTATGACACTTGCTCAGCAAGTGATAGCAATGATTGCTCCTGTAACCAGTTAAATTGGCACCTTTGGATTTCTGGCATTTTCTGAAGACAGCAAGGCTTAAAAGCCGTTTGAATGAAGCAGTCCCTGGACTGCAGCTCTGAGCTGTCTGAGTTCTGAACCTCCAGCTTTGCTCAGGTGCAGCTCTGGTCAATGTGAGAGTGGCCCCACAATCTTATGTCTGGTTTTTCAGCCCTTCGGAAATCTACTTTCCAAATTTCCACAGGAACCTACTGTCTATTTTCTATAAAGAGCAGGCCCTGTTTTTATTTTCCTTATATTGCTAGAACTGACATGTAGTAGGTGCTTTGTGGATCTTAATAGAAATGTATGCTCTCCTTGTTAGAGTCACAACTCTTACCCATTAGAATTTGAGTTCTTTTTCAGTATTTTTCCTACATTCTTAGGTGTAGCTAGTAGGATGTGTTTAAAAGGGTGAGAATTCCCGAGTCTCTTCCTTTCTAGCATTTACCTGAATGTCACTGCAGTGAAAGGTAACTGTCTTGACTCATGGGGAAATGGCTCTGACCTTGAGGCAGTGCTGGGGCTGCCGCACATTAAAGGGTAGGCAGAAGTCCAACCCATCAAGTCAGTACCAGATGAAGTTTGATTAGAGCTCAAACTTCCCAAAGACTTCTACTGAGAACAAAGAACCATGGTACCAGCTCACAGTGACACTACCTTCCCTAGTGATCTTACAAAGCTGTCTCAGTCTATTATGTGCTTCTGTAACAGAATATCAGAGTGTGCATAATTTGTAAAGTAAAACAAAACAAAACTTTCTGTCATGGTCCTGAAGCATGGAAGTCCAATATTAAGGTGCTGGCTTATGGAGAGGGCTGGCCCTATACCTGCATTATAACCTGGTTGAAGGTATCCATGTGACAGAGAAACAGATTTGGAACTCATAACCTCAAACATGAACCCATTAATAAGCATTGGCATTAACCCAGTCACAAGGCTGTGTTCTCATGACTGAAACACTGCCTGTTAGGCCCATTCCTTATAGCATTAGAGGTTAAGTTTACAACACATGCTTGCTTTCTGGGGACACACTGGAATCGTCCCAGGAGATTTCTCCTTGAGCCTTATATATATATATTTTTAAAAGATTTATTTTTATTATTTTTTTTATTGGAAAGGTGGATATACAGAGAGGAGAGACAGAGAGGAAGATCTTCTGTCCGATGATTCACTCCCCAAGTGAGCGCAACGGGCCGATACTATGCCGATCCGAAGCCAGGAGCCTCTTCTGGGTCTCCCACGTGGGTGCAGGGTCCCAAAGCTTTGGGCTGTCCTTGACTGCTTTCCCGGGCCACAGGCAGGGAGCTGGAAGGGAAGCGGGGCTGCCGGGATTAGGACCGGCGCCCATATGGGATCCCGTGCGTGCAAGGCAAGGACCTTAACCACTGCGCCACTGCGCCACTGCGCCGGGCCCTATAGATATTTTTTAAAATGGGAAGGGAAGCATCAGTTTTTTCACATTGTCAATGATGATAAAGATTTTATATTGGTGTAATTTGAATAGGACACTATTATTATTGAAAATGGGTTAAGATTTTGAAACAAAAATCATGCTTACTTTAAAGATATTTAACAATACAAATAACTATAAAGATTCAAAGCAGACTACCCAGACATGACCAGATATAGCATTTGATACACACCTTTCCAAGAATCTCTCTGGATAGTATCACGATTGAGAAACCTTTTTATTTAACTGAAAAATATGTTTATAGATCTATTTTTATGTTGAGAGATATAAATCATTATTACTATTTAATTTTTCATTATGTAAAATTTCAAGTGTATACCAAAGCATTCAGAATATTATGTAACACATCCTCTGCCAATATTGCCCAATTTTGCTTTGTCTATATGTTTCTGATTCTATCCACTCCTCATCACTGTTTCATTTAAAAACTGACCCCAGGTGTCATGTCTGTGTTAGTTTCCTCAGATTACGGTACCAAATTCCTATGGAATATGTTTTTCTTGCCATTACCAGGGCTAGAATCTTACCTAAGATGTTGATAGGTTTGCTTTCTTCTGGAGGTTCTGAAGGAGACTCCGTGCCATGCCTGCCCCCGGCTGCTTGACAGGCCAACAATTCTTTGGATTTTTTTGTGTCAGCATCAACCTAAGCTCTTTCTATATTCACATAACCCTGTCTCTTGAGTGTTTCTGTGGGTTTCTCTGTGTCCCATCGGTTTTTAATCTAAAAGACACCAATTTGTTGCATTTATAGCTCACCATAATAAAGCCAGAATGATTTCATCTTGAGAAGCTTGATTTCATCTGAAAGTATCCTACTTTCAAGTAAGGACATGTTCTGAGGTTTCAGATGGATGTGAGTTTCAAGGTGACACTGTCCCTCTGTATCTCAGAATGAATGTTCTGTTGTCTATTTCACAGTTTTTATGGTTCCTGTACAGATGACAGTACTGACTATTTCTAGTTTTTCACTAGAAATAGATCTTTTCACTCCTAAAAAAGATTGGGTCAAAAGATTCACATTTTACATTCTTGTCTACACTGCCAAACTGTCTCCTGGAAGAAGGATTCCAATTTACACACCCAAGTATTATAGGAGTTTGCACTCATCAAACCTAGATTTTTCTCAATTTTCATTATAACCTTACTAATGTAGGATCTTTCCAATTATAAGTTCATAGTGATTTTTCTTTTATTGCTATTCCTAAAGAATGAACATGCAATGGTGGTGGAAACAAGAATAGCTAGGAATGCTTGAATGCTGGGACTCAAAAGTGATTCAGATCAAATCATTTCCAGGTAAACCACTTGAATCAAGAAGTTCAGGGAAAAAGTACAAGAGAAGTGCTATTAATCTTCTATACATAAGGTATATATTACACCGTGGGATGCTTAGAAGGGAAAATGAATGCCCTGCAGATCAAGGAAATTACCTCTTTAAGTTTCTGTGGAAAATTGTAACAAAATGTTCAATCTAAAGGAATTATTGCCCATTGGAGGTCACTTCTTTAACCAAGGGGTAATACTTTCTCCAATTATGTATTTCACAGCCAGGTTTTATATTAGGCTTTTGTTTCATTTTGAAAAAAGAACAAGGCTGTTTTAGATGTCCTCCTGTCCCATTCACCAATCGTCAGATATGTAAGGTTAGCTAACAGAGTAACAGGTCGTACCCAATGCCCTGGCTGAAGGATAAAGGGTCACAGGGACTGGAATCATCAAAAAAGTTTGAAATGCCAACTAAATCATGCTTAGTCTCATATTTTATCTTCCTTCTATTAATAACTTAGACTTTAAAATGTAATGTTTTTATTTGTTAATAACCAGGATAGTTTGTCTACATTTACAATATTAAGTGAGCCGGTGCTGCATATAGGAGAAAGGAGAAGTTCCTTCATGTCACTGTGACAGAATAACATGGAATATGTTTTCTTACATTGCTGTTGTTACCTAAATTGTGTTTTTAATAAAATTGAGCTCATATGGTCCTAACATTCTCATTTTTACTTGTTCACATATCTTTTAAAAAAATAATCCTTTTTTATTATTATCATTTTATAATACAGTCCCGTAGGCCGTGAGAATCCCCTTACCCCATCCACAAGTCTCCTCACTCATTGTGTTCCCGTATATTATTACTAAAGTATAGTTATTCATAAACATTCAAATGTCCATCATTGTGGGCATAGACAAAGGCAGAGAGTCCAGCAGCCTATTGTCAAGTTATAGTGAACAGTTTCATTTGGAGTCCATCTTTGATCTGGAAGTAGAGATGCATACTGCATTGTATGCTCACATCTGGATATTTGCTTTTGGTTGTTGGTAGGCACTATTCCTGTACTCTGTCAAGAGAACCTCTGTAAGTGTCATTTGTAGGGCAGGTTTGGAAGTGGCATATTTAAACTTTACTCTGGAAGAATTTTATTTCATTTTCAGACAAAGGAAAACTTTGCTGAGTATGTTATTCTGGGCCGACAATTTTTTGCTTTTAGAATCTGGAATATGTCACTCCATTCTCTTCTTGCCTGTAGAGTTTCCTATTAGAGGTCTCATGTGAATTTAATTGGCATTCATTTAGATGTCAATTGATTGTTTTTTGTGTGCACATTTAAGGATGTTTTCCTTATCTGCTATCAAAAATAGATTGATTATCATGTATCTTGGTGAAGATCACTTTTGGTCAAGCCTGTTGGGAGTTCTGTATCCCTCCTGGATGTTGTTTCCCAATTCTTTCTCTAGATTAGGGAAATTTTCCTTTATTATTTCATTAAATACATTTGTAAACCCAGCTTCTCTTTCTGCACCTTCTGGTACTCCCATAACTTTTACATTTGTCCTTTTAATAGTGTCTTTGAATTCTTGAATACTTTTTTTTTTACTTGACCCAGCTCTGCTTCCAGCTTTTTGTTTGTTTCCCCTTAGTGACAGGAAATATCTTCTTATTTTGAGATTCTTTCTTCTGCTGCCTTCATTCTATTTTGGAGACTCTCTATTGTACTTTTAATTTGTTCCACTGCATTCATTTTTGATGTATCAGCTTTCATTGTATCAGCATTTCATTTTCAGTGTGACATATTCATTAAATTCCTTGAACTCCTGCTTTAAATGCCTCTCATTGTTGATAAGAAGTCTTATAATAAGTGTTTTGAATTTTGTGTCCCCCATTTTCTCGATGTCTGCCTCAGCTAACTCTGAGGTTGGCAAAGGGGTTTGCTCCTTTGCAGGGGAGTCTGCAGTAATATTCATTGTACCTTTGTCTCTTCTTTTGCTCTTGGTCATTATACTTCTGGTTATCAGACTCTTCTCCTTTTGGCAAGTTTCTAAGCTGTGTTATTCATGGGTCTACAGTTCAAATTTACTTATTGCAATTGGTACACAGCTCTTTGTTTGTAGTCACTTGTGCCACTCCCTCAAGTGAGTTCCAGGTCTGGGTTTTTATGTTAGATTTCCACCATGGTCTGTAGCCCCAGCTCCTGGCTCACCAGTCTCCACCTCCTGTGATACTGTGTGGAGGCTGCACTGATTTGTGACAACTTTTCTTCCACTTGTGGTTTGAGCAGTTCCCAGGATTAGGGAGACACCAGTTGTCCTGTTAAGGTAGTTTTTGGTGGTCCTGATCTTGCCGGAACCTGTTGGCCTTTAGGTCTGAGGGCTACACAGACCTATTTTTACCTGTACAATGCCAAAGTTGGTGGTATTTTCCTGTTAGAGCAGTGCAGTGAGTGCACTGAGCTCAGTGAGTTCCCTCCCAGCTCAGCACATGCACAGCTCACTGTTATCCCTGCAGTCTTAAAGCTTTTGCCACACTGTACAGAATGGTGCCTGGTGTGCCACTATTAGAATTCTTGGTCTATTGGCCATCAGGTCTGGAACCTACCCTGATCTGCCTTTGGTGGAACTTGTAGGATGCCATATTGTTGCAGTTCACTGGGTCAGAAATGAGCTCACTCCCAGCTCAGTGCATTCACAATCCTGTCCCATAGGCTTTGCCTCCTTAAACAAAATGGTGCCTGATATGGCTCTAGGGGGCAGACTGGGTTGTGAAATCCACCCTGTTCTCACATTGTGTGTCTGGGATCTGCTGCTCTGTCTCTGTTCCTGGTCCAATCAAATAGACCAGCAAGATGGGTAGTGTTTTGTTTGGGTTTACCTCGTGAGCTTCCAGTGAACACCTGTTCCCACCTTGCTGCCGGTGGGGTTCCAGCCTCCAGTGCAGTTCAGATCACCAGTCACTGAATGCTGCTGGAATAACAGTCACTGCAACAGCACACTGTTGTGTAGGTGCCCCTCTGCTGTTGTTCTGTCTTCTGTTATTTCCTAGAATTTGGCCTCTCTGCTTCACCCTGGCTAGTGTTTCTCTGTCTGTTTAAACATTTCCTTATCCTGTTCTGCCATCTTGATTTTCTCAGAGCAAGTCTTATATTCATATTTCTTTCCATTGTTGTTATATATATATATATAATGTATAATTCATTTTAAAAGCTCAGTGTATACTACTAGAAAGATACATCATAATTAGTCATTTTCTTCCTGGTCTCTCACATGTATGTGGGGTCCCAAGGTTTTGGACCATCCTATGGTTTTCCCAGGTCACAAGCAGCTGGACAGGAAGTGGAACACCTGCACACAAACTGGTGTCCATTAAAGATTCTAGCACAGGCAAGGTGAGGATTTAGCCTGTGATCCATCATGCTGGCCCCTGTACCAGTTTCTTTATGCATTCCTCTTTCAATGGGCATCTGGGTTTTTTCCATGTCCTCTCTATTATGGATTGTACTGCTATAAATGCAGGTTTGCTGGTCACTTCCTGATATGCAGATTTCATTTCCTTTGGATATATTCCCAGGAGTGGGATAGCGGGGTCTTAAGATAGATCACTTTTCAGTTTTCATAGCGCACTCAATACTGACTTCTATAGGTGCTGTGCTAGTCTACACGCCCACCAATAATGGAGTAATATATATTTTTTCACACATCTGAACCACTCCATGTTGTTAGCAGATTTCCAAATGGACATCAATTTCAATGGAGTTAGGTAGAACCTCAGTGTGGCTTTTTTTTTGGTGTTTTCCTAATAGCTCAGGATCCTGAACATTTTTTCATATGTCTACTAGCCAGTTGAATTAGTTCTGTTTAAAAATGCCTTCCCTTTGCCCATTGTTTTGCTATTGTTGAGTTCTGAAGCTCTTTGTAGTCCCCTATCTGTTGTGTAGTGTGTCGAAGACTTCAGTTTTCATTTTTGGGTAATACTTGGCATTGATGTTATTATTCCTTGCCCACAAATGCAAGTGGCCTAGTGGATGTCCCGTAAGATGGAAGACCCAGAGAATCTTCTGTCAATGTGGAGTATTTCACCACATTTTGGTTGCAGTGATGATCAGTGCTGGATGAACAGTCTAAAATCCTTAATTTTATGCTCTTATGCTCTTAAAAGCCATGCTTAGCACATTCTTCCCTTAACATGCTATGTAATGAAACACATGACAACAAATATTGATTGGATGTCTGCTATGTGCCAGGTATTATGTATGAGTTATCAAATGTCATCATTATAACAATCTGAAATATCAGTGTGTCCTACCCACTTTCAGATGTATATATACTCTAAGAATCAGAAAGTAGAAGAGACTTTCTCACAAAATTACTAAGTGACAAATCTAGTACTTGGCTCCAGTGTTTGGCCCTAAGCCCTGGTTCCTTTTTGACCCAGTGTATCCTATCAACAGCAGAACATTTAGCTTAGGACTTGATTAATTCAAAATCAGCTACTGTAGTTCAGTGATAGATTCTGAACACATTGCCAGCTTTTTGAATTTAAATATTCACCACCAAACATGCATTCCTTTTTTATATTGGCTGGCTCATTTGCAAAACTTAAAATTCATTTTTCTTTAAAAGAACATGGCAAAAGTTTCTCTTTTTATTTCCAAGAAAGAAGTACTTGGTGCTACCTCAAGGCTGGGATTGGGTGAGGTGGAAGCTGGGAGCTCTGAACTCAGTTCAGGTCTCCAATGTGGGTGACCGGGGTCATACCACTGGAGCCATCACCTTTTGTTGTCTGCACCAGCAGGAAACTGGAATGAGAAGCTGATACCAGGTAATCCTACATGGGCTATGGATGCCCTAATTGGTGTCCTAACTGTTAGGTGAAACATCTGCTCTCATCAAACACTTCCATGCCATGTACCAGGAAAAAGAAGTATGGTTCCTCCCCTTGAGGATGTCAGAGTCAAGTGAGAGTGTCACCTACACATTTACAGCAGAAGAGAGCTGCTGTGGATAATGTGTTCAGTATATTCAGACAGCCCAGAGGAAGGCACTTCATGGTCAGGGGGAGCTTTGCAAACTAGGTGACATGTGAATAAAGATAAATCTTTCATCTCCCACAAAATATCCTTTGATGCCACTTTCAAAGACTGGGCAGGATTAAATCAGGGATTTGATTTTTGAGAAGAAAAGAGCAGAGAAGTAGTGTTTCAAATGGAAAAAAATATGTAATACAGGTCCAAAATTTCCATTATTCAAAGAAACAGAAAACTGGTAGATTTGCTGTCTTTCTGAAACTTCATTCACTATACACACACACTTTAGTACTCTTCTAAAAAGTGCCCTCTTTGGGGTTGGGCATTATTTTAGGTACTGCTTTGGATTGCTATATTCCATACTGGAGTATCCAGGCTTGCTTCCTGTCTCTACTTCCATTCAGCTTCATGATCATGTGCACTGCGGGAAGTAACAGGTGCTAGCTGGAGGACTTGGGTCCTTGCCACTTGTGGTATACTTAGAAGTTCTGGTGTCCTAGTTTTGACCTTGTCCAGTTTCAGCTGTTGTGGAGATTTGGGGAGTGAACTAGTAAAAGGGAGATAGTCTCTCCCCACCTCCCTCCTTATTTCTATCTCTGTTTTGCTCTACCTTTTAAATAAATATAAATAAATAAAACATAAAATAGCTTTATTCACCTTAAAATGAAAAGTGGCTGTATCTTACTATATTCAGTGTTTTCAATAGGTGCATACTAATTCAGTATATGGACTTGTCAAAACTTATTCAATCTCAATGAACATTGGTGGTTGTAAGTATTTTTACATGGCAGTCAACACTGTGATGCTTGTATTTATATAGATTTGGAATCTTGTTCTATTATTCTTGTAAGTGAAATGTCCAGAAATGGAATTGCTGAATCAAGCAAGGGGATACATATTGCCAGATTGCCTCAGAAAGGATTGTATCTGACACATCTGTTACTTACCAGAGTTCCAGGAAAAACTTTGGAATCAGAAGGATCAATGTGCACATCCTAAGTCAGCTACTTTTTGGCTGTTTTAAAGTTGCTGCGTCACTTACACCTTAATCTTAGCCCCCTTGTATCTGAAATCCATTAGTAATCCTTATCTCAAATGGTGAAATTGCGATAATCCTTGTGTATAAGCCATTTACTCTAGTGCCTGGCACAAACAAGCATTCAAAATGTACTTGGTTTGTCAAAAGCTACAGTACCAGCAAAACAAAAATAATAATTTTTTTCACTCTTACTGTAGTGAGCTATTTTACGTTTCCCACATGAGGGACTGTCTTCCCACAAAGGCCTAAGCCCTGCCTGCACTTGCCTTGCCTGGACTTCCCCCAAGCATGTTCCTGCTTCCATCTTATTCATCCGATTTAATGTGTCCTGGACACCACCCAGTGTGCCTTAATGGCCAGTTTAAGCATGCCTTTTCTTTTTACAATGGAAGGCCTTTAAAAGGGAGTGTTGGTGATCTATAATCGGGAGCTATTTCATGAAGTCCTAGATCACTTGCAGTGAGATAAATTGGATCTGTGTAGTAACACATTAAAAACAGAGACATCTGCACAGCTTCCCCCTAGTGCTTTATAACTGGTCTCTTCCTTTTAAATCCACATCTGTTATATAGCTCCCAAGTAAATGGCACACATTTTGCTTAAAGACAGGACAGACTGTAAGGACTAAATTTTATTATTTCTTTTCTGACCATTAGTGCCTATCATCAAACAGATTGTGAAAAGGCACACATTTTTGAGCTCTAAGCAGGCATTTTGTATGCATCTCCACATGGGAGACAATTCATTACTCCTAAAAATATGCATGTCTATAAATGCATTGGTTAATATATACATTTACTCCTTTATTTGGAAAATATTTTGACTCTTGCAGTGGAGAATTCAGAATGGATGCATTGTGGTATGACTTGAAAGCATGCTTTTTAAAAACTACCTTTTTTTTAAAGAATGGCAAAATCTTGACAATTGCTGAAAAACTGCCTATTGGATACAAGTGGAATCATTATTCTCTCTGTCTTGTGCATGTTTATCATTTTTCTTGATAAAAATTAGATTGAGAAGATTGTATTTTTTCTGAGCCAAAATATAGCCTGTTTCATTATGCTGTCTGTCCATAGCTGAACATATAAAATTCCACATTACACTGAAAAAAGATCCTTATAGCTTAGTGTAAAATCAAATGACTGAGAACAACCAATATACTGTTGGCCTTTGATTAACGTTGAGTGTTTTTGTGATATTACAATCTGACTGAGCTACGAGGGTCTGTGTAATTTACTTTGAATTGTAAATGTGTTCAACATAAGAATTTTTGATTCCTATTCTGTGCTCTCAACCTTTGATTATTTGAAATATCAGACTAACTCTCATTCTTCGGAATTTTTTCTCCCCTAAAAGAGGTATTTAAGCTTTTAAGAGATATAAGCCAAACTTATGAGAATTAGCTTTAGGAGATTGAATTTTGAATCTCAGTTCTGTTTAACCTTGAAAATATTTCATTTATCTGAAAATTCTATTTTTCATGTGAAATGGATGTAAAATAACCCTTCTAGACTGATATGAAGACTAAACCAGAGCAACTAAAATGCATTTTACAAGTTATAGACGCACCCGCAGCTGGGGGTAATGCCGATTGTGCCCTGGTGGGGCTCCAAGCCCCTGAGAATCAAGATCACTTCTGTGCACATGGCACCGAGCATACATGGTTCCCTGTGTGACACAGTGCTGAGGGAGAGACTGAGAACTACAGTCACCAAGGTGTGGCTTTTAAATATTAGTATGTTCCTGGGAGCTAGTTAAGATTTAGATGCCCAGACCAAAGCTGTGACACTGAGTCATAAGGTCTAGGGTAGGAGCAAGTCTGAGGGAGAGAAGGAGTGTGTGTGTGTGTGTGTGTGTGTGTGAGTGTGTGTGAGTGTGTGTGTGTGTGTGTGTGAGTGTGTGTGTGTGAGTGTGTGTGTGTGTGTGTGTGTGAGTGTGTGTGTGTGTGTGTATGAGAGAGGGTGCAAGCGAGCGAGCATGCGCCAGAGCACACGCAAGACAGCAGTCATCCACTGGTTCATGTCCCAAATGCCTGGGAACTTGGAATTTAATCCATGTTGGGGACAGGGATCTATTTCAGCTGTTACCTACTGCCTCCCTTGGCTTATGTTAGCAGGCAGCTGGAGTCTGGACTTGAATCTAGATACTCTGATATGACATGTGGGTGTCTTAATCGCTAGACAAAATGCCTGCCCGAGAATTTGTGTTTTCTATAAGCATTCTTGCAATTCTGATGTTGATAACCCAGAATACAGGTTAGAAAGCATAGTTCCTAACGTGTCGCAGGTTATCTTTTAAAGGTTATTTCTATTTTGAAAAAGGAGGCAGTATTGACCCCGAAGGAGTAAGTCCACAGGAGTGTCATGCAGACATCACCCCGGGGAAGTTCTGAATGGGGTCTTCCTAAGATTTTTCAATTTGTGCCCCTTGCAACGTTCACCTCTAGATGTAAATAAGAACTTGGTGCCGTTTTGTAACAATCTTGTTGCTGCCTTGTGTTGAACTTCCAGGTGATTTTGCTTCTGGAGGGCATAGTCTTAAGGGAATGATATTCTGGAGGTCTTATTTGTGTTTTCTGAATCATTTTAAGTGTGATTATTGTTTTGTCAGGAAACTATAGCTTTTCCTTTAGATAATTGACTTTGCAGAAGTTTGTTGCATTGTTAAATGTGATTTTACTTAGACTTAGGGCTAAAATATTTTCTGTGGGGAATGCATCTTTGGCTTTGTAATGAAAGCCAATGGAAAAATAGGTTTTGATTAAAATAAAATTGCTTTGTAACCTTTTTTTTAAACAATTGAGACAATCGTATTAGCTGAGATTGCCCTGCATTCCCACTCTCCAAATGTTATCAACTTGTTACAACACAGCTGTTGTTGTTCTTCATCCTCTAAGGCTTGCCGTCTCTGTGCAGTCTGGTAGTTTGACTTCCTAATTATGCAATACTTACATCAAATAAGGAGATTCTGACAATCATAGGATCATAAAAATGCAAGGAACTTGTTAAGGCACTTTGGTCTCTGGACTCTCTGTGCCTTGCCTAGATGTCCAGCAGGTTTTGGCATAAGGGAAATTCTTAGATAGAAGCCTGCCCACATTCTCTGCCTATTGCTTTACACATTGAGGTTAGCAAATTCTAGTATAATGTTAAACAATCTTTTGTTTTCTGTAAATTCAGGGTGAAGGTTAGCATTGAAAGCAGAGGGTTAGATACATCACATGGAAAACAGTCTTGCTTATTTTCCTTAGTACTAATTTTAAACAGATGCTGAGGCAGCTAATCTGTATCATGGATTTTGGTATTGACATTTTCTCAAGGTATTTAGACCTTGTCTCCTTCCTTTCATCGCTGTGTGCATCGGGGTTTTTTCAAGAGTTCATCCTGGATGGATGAAACTACAGAACTCTAGTGGATATGTGAGCAGCACTGAGTCGCCCTGAAATGGAAACACCAGAGACTATTCCCACTTGAAGGACATAAAAGAACAAGATGATGGTGGTGTGGTAGTAGAGTTACAACTTGAGCCCTAGGCAGGGCCTGCCTGGCTAAGGCAGACGGGGAAAGGAAACAGGAACAGGGACTCCAGGGAGCCAGCTGCAGGGTTAGGGGTCTCTGCTTTTCCTGCCATTGTCCCCTATGGGCTGTGTCTGACTAGAAGTCCCTTCGCATGGAAACCTAGGTGATGTTTGCTCAGTGAGAAACACCCTCTTGGGATGCAGAATCAAAAATGATAGTAGTTTGGGGATGCAGGAAGTTGGGGCAAGGTGTCGGGCCAAATTCTTCTTCAGTATTGACCAAAGAGGTTTCCCTCAGATGTTCTTAACTGTTCCATGTTGCTTGTCTTTTATTTCAAAACATTTCAAGTAATACAGAAAAGCACAAAATTGAGTTCAGTGAAGATGGAGATGTAACAGTTTTTCACATTTTGTTATATTCCCTTCATTTTGGAAAGCAGGCATGAAAATATTAATCTTACATAATGGGATTCATGGAAAAGTTCGTAAAATAAGTGAAGAATGTAATTGGCTACAAAAGAGTTATAACTTGAAGATAATATCTGTCTAGGAAACACCTTGTAATTGTGTAACACCTTGAATTATGGTTGGATTGTAAGTCAATCAGGCATGGGCAGTTTTTTTTTTCTGCCAAGGGCAGTTTAGATATTTATAAGATCATTCATGGACCGTTCAAAATTATCAACTGAAAATCTGTTCTAGATTTGTCAGCCTGATACAGATTTATTCAATGTCAAGTCCTGCATGCTGTTGCCTTACCATGGTCAGACCAAACGAGTGTTCGTCCCTTATCCTGCCCACTGTCAGACCCCACCCCTCCTCAAGTTGGAATTTTTTTGGCTGTAATAAATGAATTGGTGTTTTGAATCATCAGAATAAAATAATTTTAGAAATTTTATTATAGGACATGCATCAGTAAAATTACATAGTACATTTTATTGTTGTCTACATGTAAATATTTTTTCAAAGTAGGTGTTTCTATGGAGCCTTCCAATTCCAAAATTTAAAAATATTTTATTTGAAAGCCAGAAAGATAGAAACACACACACACATACATACATACACGCACGCACGCACACACACACACACACACACACACATACATACATATACTCTCTATATGCCTGCCACAGCCAGGGAGCACCTGAATCCAGGAACCCAGAACTCATTCCAGGTCTCTTGTGTTGGTGGCAGATACTGAAGTCTTTGATTTACCATCTGCTACTTCCCAGGTTACATATTCATGGGCAGCAACAGAGGAGCCAGGGCTGGAATAAGGCATTTGGGTGTGGGATAAGGGCGTCCTAAAGAGTCTCTTCACAGCTGTACCAAACACCTATTCCCTGAGGATTTTTTCCTTTTTATTTCTTTTAAAAATATTAAATTGATTTATTTGATTATTTCATGTACGGTTCCATAGGTTTTGAGATTTCCCCTATATACAATAGTATAGTCCTTCACAAGTCATATGTCTATCAATATGCTATTTAAGTATATCCTAACATTGTAGGTATGGGCAGTGGCAGAGTCTAGCTTTGTATTGTCAAGATATATTGAACAGTTTCACTGGGAATCCATCTTTGATATGGAATTAGAGATGCATACTGCACTGTATCTTCACATCTGGATGTGATAGTTTCTATTACACAGTTACTGTACATCCTGTTAAATGAAAAGCATTAAAACAAAGTCAATGACAAGTTCAAAATAGAAAATTTACAGCAACATGAAGTTAAATAGTATGTACTGAATGATCAATGCTTCGATGACGAAATGAAAATAAAAAGCCTTCTTGAAGTAAACCATGCTACTGTGTGACCTATGAGTCAGTGAGAAAATGAATAAAAAAACCTTTTTCAATGAATGAATATAAAAACAAAATATCAGACCCCCTGAGATGTAGCAAAAACAGTATTGCAAGGGCTATCAATTTTGCATTTTGCAGAAGGTTGCCTTATATCAGAGAAAACATACGATATTTGCCATTTTGGGATTGACTTATTTCACTGAATGGAATGATCTGTAGTTGGGACCATTTGGTAGCAAATGGTAGAATTTCATTTTTTTTTTTTTTAGTGGCTGAGTGGTATTCCATAGAATAGAAGTACCAAAGTTTCTTAATCCGTCCCTCTTTTAATGGGCATCTGGGTTGTTTCCATGTCTTTGTTATTGTAGATTGTGCTGCAGAACAAATAACGTTCAGAAATAGGCAAAGGAAATGAACAGATCTTTTTCAAAAGAACAAATTCAAATGACTAATGTATGAAAAAATATGAAAAAATGCTCAGGCTCCCTAACTCCCAGGAAAATACAAATGAAAACCTCACTGTGGTTCCACCTAACTCCAGTGAGATTAGCCTACATTCCGAACTCCACTAACAACACCTGGTGGCACGGATGTGGGGAGAAAGGTACCCTGCTTCACTGTTATTGAGAGTGTAGGTTACCACAACCAGTATGGAAGTCAGTACAGAGAGCGCTAAGAGAACTGAAAATTGATCTGCCGTATGACCCAGCTATCCCACTTCTGGGAACATATCCAAAGGAGATGAAGTCTGCATATGAGGATTTTTTTTTACATAGCATTTTTTATATAACTTCTTTGAGGTATGTTTTATCATTATGTTTTCTGTTTTTGTTAAAATAACACCAAATATACAAACCACTTATTTTTGTGCTAGAACTTGCTGAATCATCTTCTCAGGCGTGCATCAGAGTGGGGGTGAAGGAAGGGACGAAGAACAGACGAGTGTCATGAAAAAACTGGTGTTCATGCAAAAAAAGTAGGATGTCAAAATGGCAGTGGAAAATTGGCTAACAAAAAAAGAATAAAAATGTCCTGCTTATTTGCACATTATTTTCTACCTAAGTTGTCAGCAGTTCAGAGGAAATTGAGCTTGTAGTTATCATATGAATATAAATTGATGTAATGTGTTAGCTAACTAAATTGCAGTATTGCCATTTGTTGCAGTGACACAATTTGGATTGAAGGAAGGGGAAACCACTAGAATCTGTAGCATTTGATACAAATATATTCTGAGGAGAATAAAATTGGTGACTGTGGTGAGGTGATGGTAGCCTTGGTGATGATGGTAAGTGTTGTGTTGATGATGAGGGAAATGTGGAGGTGGGTTGGCAATGACGGTAGCAGCATCGGAGTCGGCAATATTGGCTGTTTGGTTGTTAGTACTAGTGGCTGGGCTGCTCTGATTTGTGACAGTCAAAATAGTAATGGAGGTTATAGAGGCAAAAAATGGTGTCCTGGAAGTAGAGCTGGTTTTGAAAGTGAGAACATTGGTGCTGGTAAGGAGAGTGATCAAAGTAAAATTGCAAAAGTTTCAATATGACTTAGAAGTCACAAAGATTTATAAAGAGCGGTGATGCTATATGCCTTATATGTAAATTTTTAAAGATTTATTTATTTTTGTTGGAAAGGCAGATTTGCACAGAGAGACAAAGATTTGTGTACTGATTCAGTCCCTAAGTAGCTGCAACAGCTGGAGCTGAGTTGATCTGAAGCCAGGAGCTTCTTCCAGGTCTTGTACACAGGTGCATGGTCCCAAGGCTTTGACCATCCTCACCTGCCTTCCCAGGTTACAAGCAGGCAGCTGGAACATGAACTGGTACCCCCCCTATGGGATCCTGGCACATGCAAGGAGAGGACTTTAGCTACTAGGGTACAGTGCTGGGTCCATGCCCTATATATTTTTTAAAATGTGTTTTTGGAAACAAATAATGAAGCTTAGTAAAATTTACTTGCTAAAGGATTTGTCCAAATAAATATTCACTTTGCAAATGCTTTTTAAGTTTTTCCTTAATTACAGATATTAGCATCATGCTGAGCCAAAAAGCACCACTCCTGTCAATTTCTACACAGTGCACAAGTTCTTCTGATAAATATTATTCATCCTCAGCTACTGGAAACTTTTGGAGCAAGCTCGGCTTCTCCTATTCAACACAGTGCACTTGAAAGTTGACTTTTTATCTTGAAAGTAATGCTATTTAGTCAGGGATTATCTTTTATCTTGGCTTGAAAAACAGCTGGAAGTGTAGCTACTGAGATTTGATATTTGTCTTCCTGCACTTGACTGCCAAGCACAATAATTTCATTTGTAATCAACAGAATGTACCTTCAAGAATTAGCATAAACATATAGCATTGAAAGACTGAATCTACAAGCTTGACCTTCTAGCAGATATAATATATGATTTTTTAATGAAGGTACAAGGATTTTCTTTGGTTCTCTTACTGCATATTTGAAGTTTAGCAACATGCTAAGAATAACATTTCCTCTTTTCAATTTTTAAAATAAGCCTTCTGCTTTCTGACTGGCAACAGGTATTTAATTCTCCTAGCTATGACAACCACATTTGATTCTAAAGATCAGCATGAACTCTGTTCAACAAATGTGTGTTGTTTAAACACTAAAATGTTTTCCTGTTTGATAAAGTTAAGATCAGGCATAAAGAGGCATACATTTAATAACTGTGGTTTATATTTATAGAATATTTGCTATATAGCAGGACCTTTCCCATGCATAATTTCATGCCATGTTCTCTTCATTTGGCACAAGAAAAGGATGAATTTAGCGTTGCACAAGGACCTGGCTCAGGCAGGACTTGCCCCCCATTGACTGCTTTGGCCTACAGTCTTCATCTGTGAAAGCTTGCTTCCTGTTAGGTTGTTGCCATTGTGGAATTTAGCTCCACGTTTCCCTTTTGACTTGGAGAACTATGCAGATTTCTTTTTAAGGCTTTTTGAGTTCATGGAGAATAATGAGGATTTTCTTCTTGAAGAAATGGAAACCATTTGGAAAGAATTCATTTTCTCTTGACGTGTAAAATATTTACTTAAGTGAATAGATTGGACAGGGAGTTGGAAGTCCCAACTGCTAGGTCTTGTGCTACAGCTGACTAGCCCTGCAATCCTGATGTAGTCTCTGAACTAGGGAGGCTGGGAGGATCTGAGGCTCATTTTCCTCCTCTGCCAATTGGAAAGACTGTGCAATATCCATATTAGTTACTAACATATCTGTAGACACTAAGTTCTCTGTCTTTACTGGACCATGTTGTGACTTGACTGGTCTCTCATCCTCTGCTATCCTCTTTGCAAAGCCATTTCCCTATTTTTATTACCCTGCTCTAATGTGAGTTACGGTTGCTTTCTTCTCCTTAACTTTATCTAATCCATTACCTGTAGGCTAGCGTGGGAGTGTGTGCCCTGATTTTCAAAGTCCTTTCTCATTTGGTCTACCCCTGCTTTCCAGTCCTATCTCCCAACACTCCTTTTTGAGTAGTTTGAATCAGTTGTTGTCCTATGATTCTTTGCCTTGATGCCCTGAATCAGTGATTAACTAAAGATTTACTGATATGGTCTGAATATGGTAAATTCATAACTCTCAATGTGACTGCATTTGAAAATTGCTTCATTATGAAAGAAAGAAATTAAGGTTTAAAAAGTGGGATCTAAATCTGATGACTTTAAAAGAAGAGCAGGGGATACTGCTTTCTCTCTTCACATACATGTACCAACAAAAGGCTCTGTGAGGATTCAGCAAGAATGTGGTGTCTGTGAGTCAGGAAAATGGCTCTCACCAGAACCCAATGCTGCCATTCCCCTCATCTGGAACCTTTAGCTTCCAGAGCTTTGATAAAATGGCTACTGTGGTTTGAATCCCCTAACCTGTGTAGTTTTGCAACAGCATCTCTGGCAAACGGAGGCAAATCTGTACAATGGTTAGGGATGCTGGTCTAAAAGAAGCACAAATATCTTCCTTTTTGGTTCTGTGATCTGTACGGCCTTGGCTAATCTGTTCCAGGGAGTTCTCCTACTGGAGGACTTCCAGGGTGTCCTAGGGGAAGGCTCATTTATGATGACTGTTTTCAGAATTATGAGAGATTTCCTTGAAAGCAGGATATGAAGATGTGGATGTCTGCTTCTGCTTCTTGTTGAAGGCACCTGTTTGAGTGGAAAAATCTGAACTGCAATAGATCTAACTTTTGTGCTGGCCAGCGTGGAGATTAAGAGCTGAAGTGATTACCAGCATGATGGACAGATTCTGTCATTCCAGCAGGAATGTGAGAGTGAGGGATCTGGTGAGAAAGAGTGAAAGAAGAGTAGATTGTCTAAGCAAATATTTTTGGAAAGTTTAGTTGAAAAAATACTTTAAACACATTGTTTTCATTTTTTAAGAAAATTGTGTCTGTAAAAAAATTTAGTTCCTGGATATCAAAGAAACCATTTGCCATTGTTTTTTTTTTTTCTGTGTGATTTCTTCAGCCTGATGACTCGCAGTTCCACACCACCTCCATCTGAACAGAGAATGCTAATACTTACTCAAGATTGGGAGGGATGGGTAGTACAAAGGCAGTTTGTATTAAAAAAAAATGGGGCCAGCTGGGTGTGGTTCATTAATCATAACAATGATAGTGATATGAGATGTCCACAGGGCAATGGTGTAAGGGGTATATGGAATTTCTTTTTTGTGGGGAGGGGTTTATGGAACTCTGCCTTATGGCTTCACATGTTAATAATTATTTATACTTCACCCCACCTTTGCCATGTTTTTCCAATGGAACATTTTTTACTTCTGAAATCATGGTGGAAAATTAAACTTTTAATTGTGATGGGCTAGTGTTAGTGTGGGCACATTGTTTCTGCAGTGGTTGTTATTAACACTGCCATTATATCTCTATATAATAAAACCTGATTAGTGACATCTTCATCCTCTGGAGATGAGCCGAGTTGTTTCTCACATCTTGGTGGGTTCATTCCATCCAGGTTGTGGAAAATCATGAGACTGGTTAGTGTATTTCTCCCTGTGCCTCCAAGTCCTCTGCAAACATATGCATCATGATATGCAGATGGAAACAGCAGATGCCTGGGAAGGCTTGCTAGAAAGGGTGGCATGCAAAGTTTTAAAAATTAAGCTAGAATTGTCTAGGTAGGAGAAAAGTGTTCTGAGTCCAGGGAACAGTGTGTCTTCCCCGTCTGACTCAGCATTTGGAAATTGGTGTTGTCTCATACTATTGAAAGAATAGCAGTTAGCATTTTGTAACTTTAAGCTAATTTCTACTTACTAGATACTATTATATTTTAGAACCTTCTATAGTTCTTATAACAACTCTTCCATGCATATGTAAGTGTGCTTATTTTAAGAGAAAACAGAAGCATTAGAGAGAAACTTTCTCCAAAGGAAGGTTGTCAAAGGTTTCAGAGATAGTTTGCAGAGATGGTATTTAAATCCAGCTCATGCTCTTTTCATTCCCCTTTACAGCTCCCACGGTTCAATCCTGTTCTTTCCAGGTTACTTTTTATATATTGGTGGACCTTCATTTGCTTACGCAGAAACTCAAGCATTTAAGCCCTCTAATGGGGTCTTAATCTTTGCAAACTATGGTAGTTGTCTTTATGTAAATGCTGGCTTTGCATAGTAAAGTCTGCAAGACATCAACTTCATACTGATATGTTGGTCATTGAGTTTAGTAGTATAAAAATTAGATTACTAGATTTGGGAACATGAAGATTCCCTTCCTTACTGCCAACACTTGTTGGGCTGTCTGTGTAACTAAATCCATGCAGTCATGCCCTTTAAAATTTTCCCCTACTTAAATAAGGCCAATACAACTTTGTAATGATTGGCTTGGCTTCCCTGTGACACACAGGTGACATAGATGGACACTGGATCCTCTTTGTCTTAGGATGATAGCATACTAGGGAGAATTTCACAGATCTGATACCAGTGCAACCTGAAAAGAAGTTCTTTCCTTGTCTTCTGTGAGAGATTTTCTTTCCCTTTGTTTATATTGTCCAATTTGCAACAAGACTCTGTTGCTTCTCTTAACCAGAGTTGGAGTTTGTTTCTCCATTTGAATCTGGGGTGGTTTAGTAGCTTGTTTTTGACTGGAAGAATATAGTGGGGATGGTATTGTGGTGGCTTCCACAGTCTAGGATGCAAGAAGCTTTGTGCCTTTCACCTGGCATCTTCTTGGACCATTTCACTGAGAACACTATATAAGGAAGCTTTTGAGAGGATAAGTCATTGGAGAGGACCAAGACCTCAACACTATCAATTTTTATAAATGTGAGTGGGATTGCCTTAGGCTTTCTTGTGTTAACCCCCTAGCTGTATGTTCCTACATAAGGGACCAGCAGTCAATGAAATGTCCAGTCCTCCTACAGTTCATTGAAAGTACTGAGGGATTTTGGGGGCAATTCATTATGCTGCAAAAGTTGATTGATGCATTGTGTTCTCTAGACCTAATAGTTCTAGATTATGTTTCTTCACAAGGAAATGAATAGTTTGATTTGGATCATCTGCTGGGATGTTTTCATTGCTGTGGGAGAACAGGGGTTGTTGATTGGATACAATAGGCTATATTCAGAAAAATCATTTGAACAGAGCCTCCAGGAATATGCTCTAAATCTGGAAAGGCATGCTAGAGCAAGATTGAGAATGGAACTGCACGAGAAGGTGGGCAATTTTCATCTTAGCTGTAGCCTATGAAAAGATTCTAATGAAAATAAAAGTGTAAATGAGAAAATATACTTTCATGGGCATTGATAAAATCTTGACATGGCTGATGAGATCTGAAGGAGAGGGCCCCAGTGTATTCAAAGCATATAGTTTTCTTGGCTTATTTTGCCTTTTAGGATAGGGCTCAAACTGCACACTGGCAAACTGTGGTATATACAGGGGCCAAAATATTTCCTCTAAATTCCCTAAAGTGAAGTTTTGCCAAAAGAATCAGCAAGACCAGCTGTTTTATCCCATGAGTATGCTAGCCATCATATAGACACCATCTGTGTATAATGAGGTAGCACTCTAGCAAGGGTTTTTAACTGCATTATTATTCTGCATGTTGTCTGGACTTGGTTGCGATTATGATTTTTCACTTTTTTAGCAGAGCCCTGGGAAATAAGTGATTATAAATATAATAGTTCATAAGAGAAGATCCAAGCCATGGGGGAAAGTAAAAATTAGCCATAAATGAAAGTTGCATTAAATTTTAAGAATAGTACAATTTTGACCATCTTGTAAAAGGAAAGCCTTGGATGTTTTAAAGACTAGATTCAGAGGCCTTCTGAGAAGGTACATTTCTGACATTCCTCTTCCATATCCCTGTTCTACTTTTGTTGGTCTCTTCTGTGGGAGGAGTTGCTAATCTTATTGGTTATATTTCATGCCACTGATGAGGCCTTATTTATTGGGTCTAATTGGTTTCTTTTCATTAAAGATCGCTGGCACAGGTGTGACTCTTCTATTTTTTGTGGCTTCCGGGCAATGTGTTCAAACTACCCTCTTTTGGCAGAAGCGCAAGTTGCACAATATTTACTTTTTCCAAAATCTTATCTGTGTACTCCTGGGAACACTGATGGCTTCAATTTTCATTGTCTCCAAAGACAGAAGGCTAGAGGAAGGTTGGATTTCAGACTCCCCTGAAGACTCTATTCCCAAGCCAAGGGCTTCTGCTTCATTTTCAGAGAGTTTTCTACTGGGGGGTTAGGAACTGCCTAAGCCCATGAAAGCAAAATTTTGCAAAACATAATTTAATTCTACTTTATAATCAAAAGCTTAATGTGCCACTAATCATATTATTCAAGTTAAATAGGAAGACCACAGTTTCTCAAGGGTATAAATTAAGGCTAAAACAAACAAACAAACAGACCAAAACAAAAGAAACAAATCTTAAGATGTCTGTTTTATTCCTATACATTTTTTTGGTATTGTGTATTAACGACTGCATATCAGAAAATGAAGCTTTAACCCAACAACTAAATACTCTTAATACTTTGATGAATAATCTTCGTAAAACATTTATTTTACTGGGCCAACTTTTGCAACCCAGTAGATTAAACAGTTGCCTGTAGTGCTGGCATCTTGTATGGACACGAATTGAATCCTGGCTGCTCCACTTGCAAACTAGCTTCCTATTAATGTGCCTGGGGAGCAGTAGCAGGTTCCTCAAGTCCTTGGGCCCCTACACTCATCAGAGAAACCCAGATGAAATTCTGAGCTTTGACTTGATTCTGCCTTGGAAGTACTAGCCATTTGGGGCATGAAGTAGTACATTGAAGATCTTTGTGTCAGCCACTATGTCTCCATCTCTGCCTTTCAAACAAAAAAGAAATCTTACAGCATTTACTTATTTGAGAAGGAAAGAAAGAGAAGAGGTGGGGGGAAAGGGAGAGAGATTATCTTTATCTGCTGGCTCAATATCCACATGCCTGCACTGGCTTGCCTGGCCTGGGACAAAAGCCAGGAATAAAGAATTCAATCTGGGCCTCCCATGTGAGTGGTAAGCAATCCAACTACCTGAATCATTACCACTAGCATGAAGGAGCTGGACTGGCAGGTAGATGAAGTGAGGGGAAGAGCCAGGAATTGACTCAGGTACTCTGATATGGTCCTCTTAACCATTAGGCTAAATGCCTGCTTCTGATGCATCATCTTTTAACAAGGAATGCTGTACTGATGGCTCTTGTCACTGAAAAACAGCACCTTGGATTCAGTTTATCAAGACAAGAAAGTGGATCAAATCACATCAGTAAATATTGTACAAAGTAATGTAACTACTTTCCATTTTATCATTTGCAATTCTTTATTTTGTAAGTAATTGAAAATCCTAACTAACTAAACAACGTGGTCTATTTATTGCCTCATATAAAAACTTCAGAACTAGGCAAGTTCCCGGGTTGCTAATTCGGTCACTTATCACACAATCAGGATCCAGACTCATTCTTTCTACTTTGCAATTATTTGGTGTGGCTTTGGTTAGTAAGCTTGTCTGACAGTTTTGTAGCCATTCCAAGCAGAGACTAGTATCTTGACTTTGGAGCTAAAATAGAAATCAGTTCTTTCTTATGTCTATTTTGAAGAACAAGGGAACACTTTCCAAAAGCCTGCCTGCACACACCACCTCCTGTTTTACATAAGGAATTGTCTGTATGCTCTCTGCTAAACCACTTGCTGATTGGACTAGTGGCACTGACACATTAGCTGAAATTAATCAGGAGTCATCCACTGGTGACTGGATATGGCCATGCCTTCTGAAGTACGTGGCTTCTTGAGAGTCCACTTGAATTGGGTTTCTGTAAAGCCAGTGAATAGAGGAGGAAAGGGAAACCATGAATGTCTGCCACAAATGACTGCTGGAGAGTCAACTCTTCACTTAACTGTCCCTGTCTGCATTGCCCACCATTCTGTTTCTGCCAGGTTTGATCTCTGTCACTAGTCACTCCTTACCTGCTTAGAGCTGCCTCTTGTCTTTATTGTACATCTCTACCAAGTGAGAGGATCATAATGCCTTTCAGACGTTTTTTACCCTAGCACATGCTTCAACAGTTCGAGGAACTTGAGAGATACTTTTCTTCCTTTTCCTTACCCCTCCCATCTTTACTCCTAATCCTACTCAAAGATGTTTATAAGAAACAAAAGCCACATGAAGGGATATCATTGTGGCAAGGCAGGTAAAGTCTCCACATGCAATGTTAGCATCCCATGTAGGCATTGGTTCTTGACTGTTTCACTTCCAATTTGGCTCTTTCCTAATAGCCTGGGGGAAATAGTGTGGGAGGGTCTTAGAGCTTGGGCGCCTGTACCCATATGGGAGACTAGAAGAAGCTCCTGGTCCCTGGACATGGCCTGGTCCAGGGCTGGGACAGTGAACCAGTCAACAGGAGATCTCTCTCCCTCTCCCTTCCTCTCCTTTCTCCCTCTCCCTTCCTCTCCTTTCTGCCTCTCCATCTCCATCTCTCCTGTAACCGACTTTCAAATAAACTAAATAAAGAAGTCTTTTTAAAAAAGTCACATGAATTTACAAAAAGCCAACCAAACCAAACCAAACCAAACCAAATCAAATCAAAACAAACCGAACAAACTCCTCAATTCCAATTCCAAACTCGCTTGGTGATTGTGATGAGTCAGTCAGTTACATTTGGCAGGGCAACTCCTACTACAGCAATGAAGCAAGTCTCTACTTTCTCTAACTCACAGGGCTCTTCTGCTAGTTTTCTATTATAACAAAGCACCACAAAAGATAGTGATTTAAAGCAACACAAATCTGTTGCCTCATAGTCATAAAGATCAGAAGTTTGAGGGAGCTTCACTGGCTAAAAACAAGGGGTCAGCAGGGCTGAATTCTTTCTGTAGGGTCTGGGGTGGCAGAAGTGAGCAGGGTGGAAATCAGGTTTCTTTTCCAGCTTCTAGAAGCTGTGTCCTTAGTTTCCTGATTATCTTTAAAGCCAGAAACATAGGCTGGAGTGTTTGTTCTTTGTCATATTAATGATCCTCCCTCTTCTGTCACCTTTTCCCACTGAAAATTAGTTTGGGCCCAGTTGAATGATATAGGATGATCTCTCCTCTCAAAGTCTGCTGACTGGCAATTAATTCCACATGCGATTTTAATTTTTCCTTGCTGCATGTTCAGGGGGTTATGCGCATGGATTTCTTTAGAGGGTCTACCATTCTGCTTATCACAGATGCCATTTTGATCCCCCAGATGCCAAGGGCTTTCATGGCAATGTGTAGAATGAGCACACCCCTTAACTTTTGTGATAACAGTTACATATACTTTAAGTTATGTAACTTTTAGATTTAGTTCCTATGTGATTGCTTTAAAATTTACTGTGTATGGGTAAAATGGTCACTTTTACATTGTTTTTTTAAAAAGCTTGTTTTATTTTTATTTGAAAAGCAGAGTTAAGGATGTGTTGGGGGAGAGAGAGAGAGAGACTGAGAAAGATTGATTAATCTTCCATCCACTGATTCACTCTCTAGATGGTCACAACGAGCAGAAGTGAACTTATCCAAAGCGAGGAGGCTACAGTGTCTTGTGGTTCTCTCATGTGGGTGTAGGGGCCCAAGGACTTGAGGCATCTTCCTCTGATTTCCCAGGCCATAAGCAGAGAACTGAATTGAAACTGGAACAGCTGGGACTTGAACCAGTACCATATGGGATGCTGGCGTCACAGGCAGAAGCTTACCTAGCTATGCCATGGTGCCAGCCCCTCAATTATTATTTATAGTTGTTGTCTGTGATATCACTAAACTAAGGTCTTTTTGCTTTTTATTGGTAAGAGTTCTCTTTTTTCCCTAAATTTATTATTGTTGGAAAGGCAGATCAGATTTACAGAGTGAAGGAGAGACAGAGATAGATCTTCCATCTACTGGTTCACTGTCCAAATGGCCACAATGGCCGGAGCTGAGCTGATCCAAAGCCAGGTGTCAGGAGCTTCTTCTGGGTCTCTTATGGCAGATGCAGTGTTCCCAGACTCTGCGCCATCCTCTACTACTTTCCCAGGCCATAAGCAGGGCGCTGGATGGGAAGTGGAGCAGCCAGGACATGAACCAGCATCCATATGTGATCCCGGCGCTTGCTAAGTGAGGATTTAATTATTGAGCCATCACATTGGCCCACTTATTAAATTTCTTACTTAGTGAAGTATTAAGGCTTTTTACTGCAATGTAAATTTAAACTGTTATCTCAACAACTAAACAGAAACGAACAAGGTGTAAGGGTGAGAGGGAGTGAGGAAGGGAATGTTGCTTTTAGAAATATATCTCCAAATCATACTGAATCAAAAACTAAAAATTAGAATTAAAAATTAAGATTTATTTCTCAAAAAGATTCATTTATGATATATACAATTGTATTAATAATAAAGGATGGTTTTATAAGGTCATGTGAGTATGAAAGGCGCTTGCATAGTTTGGTGCTTTGCTCAGAATATACTTAATAAGGTGCCATAATCACCATTCCTTTTATTAGTGAAAGTATGCAAATAGGATATTATCATAGCTTCTGTTATTAGATGTATGTGCTGCAGCATAACAATGAAAGCATTGGCTACTTACCAATTTTTGATAGCATTAAGTTTTTGCGCTTATAAAATAAAAATAAAAATAAAGTCTTCTTCATAGTGTTTGATAAATAGCTGATCATCTTTTAGCATAGTATTGTAAGCAAAAGCAACTTCATTTTAACATGTAACCGGTATTTCCTGATAGAATTTTCTTAAACTTTCAGACATCGTGAAGAAAATAATGGAAGTATGTTGAGGGGACATTATTCCTTGGCTTGGCTTCTGAATCTAGCATCACATAGAGGCTACCAGAGAAAGACATAGAAAACCAATGGGTCAGTGGTGTCAACTTAGATTTCCTATGCAGTTTTTCACATTAACTTTCTCCTCATTAACCTGAGAATAGTAAGTTGGTTGAGCAAGCATTGAACTACAGAGATTTCGCGTGGTTGATCCCTGCTCATGACTTTGTTAGGTGATAAAAGGACATTAACATTATCTCAGTCATAGATATTTTGGGGGGTGGAATTTAATTTTTAAATTTACACCTGCTGCTAAGGAGAAAAGAAGAAATAAATTACATGTGCTATTGGCTGTGTTTTCTTTCTTCAGTGGAAAAAGGCAAATAGGTGCCGAGGGCAATAGGCTCTCACACTGTGCCACTGAATCCCCTGGTTGACAGAATCATGAGGGATTCTTGCTCTTCAGTTCTGCCTGGCTGAAGACAGTGCATTTTCTTCTATGATGTATGTGTCACTTTTCATTAATTCTGAGAGGCCTGTGCCTTTAGAACTCAGGGTAAACAGAGTAGTGTATTGGATTAGATCTCTACCGTGAATAAATTTATTTTCTAGCAAGTGTAAAAAATGAGCCAGGCCAAAACCCCCCAGAGCAGAGAATGTCACAGTGATTGCTAATAGATTACTGCACAGAGCAAGGCCTAATAAAACCCCTATTAGGATGTCATACCTGCTTACGACTAAATTCTCCAGAAAGTTTATTTGATATGTCTAAGCCAATTATCAAAGTCTTAGTGATAAGAAGCAGCTCGTTGGGCCTGAATGTGTCAGAATAGAATGACTAAATTGTGGGAATTCATGGGCCTCTGCTTTGAATAATTAACTTGGCTCTTTGTAGAAGGCATACACTTTGGAAGCTAATTTTCTCTTTGCACAAAGCATTTTGCCCTTGTGCTGCCTTTGAAAAGTAAACTGTTTAGCTGTAAGGTTATTCTCTCTCTCATTGTGTTGGCTAGAGCTCCCTTCCCTGTCTCTTAGCCCCACCCTTCCCCTTGTTCTGTGTCTGGCGGCTGATGTTCAGAGGTCAGTGTGGCCCTTGCTGGAAATGGGAGTGCACAGATGACATTTCCTCTAACTGGAACTTCATCATTTGCCTAGCAGTGATATTCTAATGCCTTGTCTGTATTTGCATTTTGTTATATCTAAAACACCACATTTATTTTAATGGATTTAAGTTTTTTTTTTAACTTAGGGATGAAGCAGATGTGTTGCTTGCATAATTCTGTAGATTAAAGGCAGAGTTGATTTTTATTTTGTTTGTAATTATGAAGTCAATGATTTGGACTGGGGGGTGGAGTAGCCAGCTGGTTTATGCAAGTAGCTAGGTGATTCAAATACTTGACCCCCACCCTGACTGTAGATTTTCTCTGAACAAGCCAGAGTCCCTGCTTTGCAGGAGCTGACCATTGGTCTTTGTTTTTGGATTAAGATATATATTTGAAAAAAATGATATGATGGTTTGTAGATTGTGCAGAGGCTTCTTGGATTCCTTGTTGATGCTGGCAAAGAACTCACATTGGCTTTCTTCATTTTCATTCCCTGGTGCCTCTCAATTACTAAGAGAAAAGAATCACTGGGGGAGAGGGAGTGTTTAGCATCATGGTTAAGGTGCTGCCTGGGATATCCTCATCCCATCTCCCAGTGCCTGTGTTCAAGTCCTGGCTCCGATATGCATTAAACTTCCTCTGGGAGGCAACAGGTGATGGCTCAAGTATTTGGGGCTCCACTATCAATGTGTGAAACCCAGACTGTGTTCCAATTGGTTAATAAAAATTAAAAAAAGATCAGAAAAACCATGGATAGAAACTGCCTATCTGACAAGTGTTTCAGCACGTTACCTAATCTGAAATTTGATTTTTTTTCCCCCAGTTACTTTTGTTACCAGCAAACATATGGTGAATGCATACCTAGCGAAAGAGGAAGATGAATGATATTTAGAACTCACTGAGAGCAATCCGCTGCAGTGTGTGCTCTCAAGTTACACTGATGGGTGCCTTGTGCCTATGCAATAAAAAAGATTCCTTCCAATTCTGATTCTAAGAAAACTATGCAAGAGATTGCGTGCTTTCTCCCAGAGGAAGAAATGCAGTGTTCTAAAAGGCCCCTACAGGGAACCTTTAATAGCATCTAATGGGAAGAGTCAAACTTTGACTTAAAACAAATCACAAAATCCAATGTTCTACATATGGCTGATTTTCTTTCACATTCACACAAATAACCAATACAGCTCGGCCCAGTGGGGTTAGCAATGAGGTGAATCACCGAGTTCATTGTAGGTTAGTTCTCAGCATTCACAACATTTACTTAAATGGATTAGATACAAGTGAGCGTGGAAAAGCATAGCAATGCCTATGCCTCCTCTTCTAACTTTATTTGAAAATAGACTAAAAATACTTTGAAAGACAAGACCAGCACAGTGGTTAAGTGCTGCTGTCCCCTGTCATAATTGCTGGTTTTGATTCTGATGGCTCCATTTGCAATTTAGCTTTCTGCTAAGAGACCTGAAAGGTGGCAGATATCATGGCCCAAGTACTGGGCTTTTTCCCATCCATAAGAGTGGGTAGGACAGAGCTCTGGGATCCTGTTTTCAGGCTGCCCCAGCCCTGGCTGTTGTTGTGGATAGTGAACTAGGGTGGAAAATTTCTCTGTATTTCTCCACTGTTTCTGCTGAAGCTCTTCCTTTCAGATAAAAATAAGTAATTCCTTAAAAAATAAAACACAAAATATCCAACCTTTGAAAGATGATTTGTTTGGGGCTAGAACTGTGATGCAGCACTCTGAACTTCTGCCTGTGGTGTTGGCATCTTAAATGGGCACCAATTTGCATCCGGGCTGCTCCACTTTTGATTCAGTTCCCTGCTATGTTGTCTAAGTATTATAAGATGGCTCAAGTGCTTAGACTCCTGCATTTACCATGGGAGGCCTGGAAGAACTGGCTGAGTTCTAGCCATTGTGCTTATTTGGGGAGTGAACCAACAGAAGGCACGCCCCCCACAGCTCTCTCTCCCCCTTTAATTTTTCATTTGGAGTGAAGGTTTTAAAAATAAAGAAAGATGCTTTCAGAAATAAGTCTCATTCCAGCTTTCTCCCCTCTGCTGGTTCTCTTTCCTGAGGCTACTGAATTATTAAACAAGCCCTCCAGGAAAGAAAAAAGACAAAAGAAAATGTCTTTGGATTTTTAAATCATCATTGGTGTTTCAAATGGTATGATCTTTTGGGGTGATTCTCAGAAAGAATAAAAATAAAACCAAGTGATTGAGAGTAAAATTATTCCTTCTGATTTAAAAATATGTTGTTGGGAGGAGGTTGGTGGTGATCATAAAAAGCAAACACATGATGATAAGATGTCACAACTCCAAAAATGATGAAGAATCACAGCTCTGAGAACTTAAATTCTAAAGAAAGCATCCCACATCTGTACAAGTGTCTCTTATACATATGCTAATCAGCTCCACTGATAATTTTAGCTTTTGGTTTGTTTTCTTCCTGTCATTATTTTATGTTCTTATTTGCTAGACTTTATATGCACATCTAGTGGGAATGCAACTGCTTATCATTCAACTTTGGGGGACTATGATGGAAAATATAATTGTTCTTTAAGATATTTTCCTTCATAAGACAAAATCTGGTGAGCACTCTTGAACAGTAAGGGTTTCGGATGAATGGAAGAAATCCGCAAGTTTGATGTGGAATTACATCTCCAGTCATAATGATACATTAAGATGTTTCTTGTCATGGGACTTACTGATTCCTTCATCTCTTCTCTGTTTTTAGAATATAACCTCAGAGTAAGATGCAGAGTCCTACACCTGGTGCAACCCAGATGAAGGAGGTCCATTTCTTCCTCTTCTTCCTGGGCCTTGCCTGTCAGCGGAGTCCAAGTTTTTTCTCTTGAGTTTCTCATTCTTTGGTTTGTTTCCTTCATCAGGCTCTTGGCATCGTATTTAAGTTATCTCTCATTTGTCCCCTCCATTTCTCTCTGCTCCGTCTTATTGTGGTCCTTACTCCCTTTATTATTTTGTATCCTCTTCCACTTGCCCAGACCTGCTGCCTTCCAGCCACCAGCTCATGAATCTTTTTTTTCACATTAAGTTAACTAGTGGAAAGCCAGAGGACAAGGTTCCAACTGATGCATTCTAGTTGGATTAAATTCCAAGGTAACTGAAAAGACTTGCAAAGGGTAAATAGAAAGCCTAGAGATGGGCTGATGTGTGGCACAGTGGTTGTCACTTCCTATGCCGCCATCCTGTATTGGAGCGGTGATTTGAGTCTTGGCTAACTGGTTCAGATCCCCCTGCCTGCTCATGTTGCTGGGAAGGCAGCAGCAGAAGGCCTAAGGACTCAGGCACCTACACCCAACATGATGGAACAGAATGGAATTCCTGGATCTTGGCTTCCGTCTGGCCTATATCTGGCTGTTTCAGCAATCAGGGGAGTTAGTGAACAGTAGATGGAAAACTTTTTTTCTTTCTCTCTGGCTTTCAAAGAAGTAACTAAAATAAATCTTAAATCAATCAAACAAACAAAAAACCAGAAACATGGAGTTAACTGGTATATTGACAAAATACCTGGCATGTAGAAATGATTACGTTTTGGGCTCTTTGTACACATTGCTTACATGTACAGAATTCTAAGCATTTATTCTCCTGTTCTTTTTTTCCAGTTTACGTTTCTCACAAGACCAGACTCTTCCAAGTATGTGATAAATGTTGATTACTACCCTAAGACATTCAGATATCAGGGCCTTGAAAAGAGAAGTTTTATGCTTCCCCATCTGTAGCCAGTGACTTCTCTTCCGGAGGATCAGCACTACAGCATCTTGCTAAAATAGCTGGCTCAGTGAAAAATTACTGTAGAGCAGGTTGTTCTTGCTCTGTAAGACCCTCCTAGGGGTTGGGAAAATAGAATTTACTTGGAGGGGGAGAGCATTCTTGGTGATCCTGGGACAAGAGGGTTATCGCCTCTGTGGTTTGTCCCTCTCCTGCCCAAGAAATGCTGACCAGAATTCTTCTGATTCTTTTCAAGATATTTCAAATAACATTTTCAGATAAAAGTGGCAAATTTGTCAGCAAATGTCCTTAAAATTCAGCTCTCTGTTTTAAAATGTAATTTGATTTTAAAACTCTGTGCTTAATGTAGCTTGAATTTATTTTTAGTGTGATATATTGAGTTGGAACTGTCCAGCCGATGATTTGTGTGAGTTCCCTGGATGGGTCTCCTGCAAGTCAAGGGTGAAGACAGCTGAGAAATGGGAAGGGAGAGATGCTGTGTTTGAGACTCACCAAGTTTCATTTCAGTGACAGTGTTTCCGGGGTTGTAGGTGCTTAAAACTTTAAAGTTTAGCTGCTGTGACCTCCTGTGATGAAGTCATGCAAGTACATGCCAGCAAAACTCTGACAGGAAAATGAAAGACCCAGTGTATGATAATTTTGGAGTTTGTCATGCTTTTAGTTTAATATTGCTGTTTGTCCTCTTAAAAGGGCTTGCCCTATTATAGACCATTTCTTTCTACATTGGAGTGGTATGATCTGAAAACCTAACAAGGCCTTTTGTCCTGTGCATAGGAGCAGGTGTTTGGCCCACCAGTTAAAATGTCATAGCAGATGCTGACATTCTGTATTGAAGTGACCATATTTGAGCCCTGGATCCGCTTCTGATTCCAGCTAATGTACACCTGGGGAGACAGCAGGTGATGGCTCAAGTAGTTTGATTTCTGCCACCGATGTGGGAGAGCTGGGTTGAATTTCTGGCTCCTAGCTTTGATCCTGGACCAGCCTCATCCACATGGGTATTTAGGAAGTGAGCCAACAGACGAGTTCTCGCTCTCTTGCTCTCTCACTCACCCTCCTCTCTCTCCCTCTAGAAAAAGGATAAAGATGAAAAAGAAATTTTATGAGGACAAATCCCATATACATTTGTCAGATTTATTTATTTTTATTCAAAAGTCAGATATACAGAGAGGAGGAGATAAAGAGGAAGATCTTCCATCCACCGAATCACTCCCAAAGTGGCTGCAATGGCCAGAGCTGTGCCCATCCGAAGCCAGTAGCCAGGAACTTCCTCCAGGTCTCCCATGTGGGTGCAGTGTCCCAAGGCTTTGGGCCGTCCTCGACTGATTTTCCAGGCCATAAGCAAGGATTGGATAGGAAGCGGGGCTGCTGGGATACGAACCGGTACCCATATGGGATCCTGGTGCATTCAAGCTGAGGACTTTAGCCACTAACCTACTGCGCTGGGCGATGCTGCTTTATAAAACATGCCTGAGGAGCAAATGCTTTTTATGACAACCAAAACTCTCCAGAATGAAGTCCTGTTGTTACAGAGGAGTTGAGCATAGGCTTAATATTTGTGGTAGGTGTTAGCTACACTACGTATACATAGGATCCATATGTAAGTTTTTGTAGACACAAATGTATGTACAAAATTGTATCTGTATTGAACACTTCTTTTTCTTGTCATTGTTCTATAAACATCATGGTCAAGCAACTAATTACAAAGCATTTATATTGTACTAAGAATTTCAAGTGATTTAGAAATCTCCTAAAGTATCCAGGAGGATGTTCATGGATTATGTTTAAATATTAGAGTATGCACTGTGGAGTTTGGTGTTCATGGGGTTCTGCAAGAATTAGATTTTGGAAGATATAATTTCAGCTCACATTCTAGCTGATGACATGTTATGATGAATAGCATCGGCTGGGCTTCATTCAAGATGGCAGAGCTGAGAGTTAAGTTTCTGGTGGCAGGAGAACCCTTCAGGTCTTTGAGCAGAGCAGAGGGGCCTGCAGCAGAAGGAAGCTGCCAGGTGCATCCTTCGAGGCTTGGCTTCTTCCCAAGCATCTTAACTCACGGTATTGAAGACTCAGGGCATTAGCTTTGACAACTAACTCGACCCACAGACTAGTTGTGTTTTCCTTTTGTTCCAGTGCTCACATATATTTACTGAGATGGAAGTCCTAACTAGCAATGTGATTGTGCACAGCTTCTGAGTTCTAGCTTGTGTCAGTCCCCAAAAGTCAGAGTTAGTTTAATCCTTTATGGGCTAGACAAATGATGCAGCATCAGAAAACGCTGCTGAGTTCACAGTGCGGATTTTGTGCTCTGTTTAAATTAAATCCAAATCTTCTCTACTTATTAAAAGTGAAGCCATCCCCCCCCCCCCTTTAGAATCAAATCCATTCTTAGCTACTCTCTTCTTGGGATTTCAAGAAGCAGAGGAAATTCCCAGCCCATTTGCTTCTTAAAGTGTTTTTGAGTATGTGTTTTAAAAATATGAGATTATCATTATGTAATTAAAAAATTGGGTAGCAAGGGATTTGAACAAATGATTTCTCTTCAGAGATACATATTTGTCTATGCACCATTGATGTTTAATATTGAACACTGGCTGCTTTGTGACAATTAGATGGTAGCTGAAGTGACCTATGTGAAGAAAGGTTTATAACTTCAATACAGATTGAAGATTAAAAAAAAGAGTATAATGAACTAATAAAAGGTTTCTTCAGTATGGTACCATCTGATACAGTATAAATCAAGTGAATGGTGCCAGAGGACTTTTAAAAAAGTGATAAAATGAAACAACAACAAAAAAAATCCATCCTCTTGTGGGACAATGGTTTAACTAAGTGCAAGCAGGAAGGGATTCAGAGCTGGAAGGCTGCTCTCAGAAGCAATGGTGAGGCTAATTCACCACCTCTCTTACTTTTTAATAACCTCTCCAGTACCCAGCAGCTTTTGTCAAGTCAGAATGTTGTTTGTTTATTTAAAGAAGCTCATTATATAAGGATTCAGCACATATCCCTTAGCAAATCCCAGACAATCTTGCCTGGAGCCTCACAGAATTCATTTTCATCTTTAAGTCTGCAAACAGACCTCATGGATCAGGTCTCCTTTTTCTTCTGCCTTGGATATCTCTTGTCAAATCAAATGATCATACTTATATCTCCCGACTGTGGTTGGTCCCCTAAGCATTGAATTTCAATCAAGTGGCATTGTTCAGATATCCTGACAGCCTTTAGGTAGGTCAGACTCTCTCCTTGGCCTGTGTGAGAAGGTGGAAATGACAAGAACCTTCGAGTGCTCTGAACTATGTTTTGATCCTTTAAAATGAAGGATGGTGGGGATGGCTAATGTGACTTGAGGTTGTACCCCAATGGTGGTATTACTATTGTAGCTTTTGAGGAGCCAGCGGTATTCAGCAAATCTTGGCATACATATAAATGAATGGCATTGAAGCCTTCTCATAGCATGACAACTTCTTTGTCTTTATTATAGCTATATATATCTTATATATATATAGCTATATATATTATATTTCTATAATTATTTGGTGTACATATCATCTTGGCTATACTCTGAAATCACTTGCACACCTGTAGAGTATATTTATATACACAGCTGTCACCCCTGGAGATTTTCGTTTCATTGTTTTGGGGATGGATGGATATGCCTAGGGATTTGTCAACACTCCCTGGAGATTCCCGCAGGTAGCCAAGGCTAAGAATTGCTGCTGTTGACAGTCAGTACTGAGAGGACCATGTCTTCCGCTCGTCACTGTATTCTAGCACCTGGTCCACTGCCTTCCATCCAGAAGGTGCACATTAAGTGATGATGCCATGAATTACTGAAACTTGGGCAGCATGACCTCTCTCTTAAGGATAATGTAATAAAAATGGCCAAAGAAACTGCCCCTCCCTGACCCTCAGGTGGCTGCAGTGCATTACTTGTGACAGGCTAGTTACAGCACGGCCTGAAAACACTCTCCCCTCTGTGCCCAGTGACCATCTCAGGGAACACAGATCTTACTAACTCTGGGGTTTCAGAGGCTTAGCTCAAAATGGGTCATCTGGTAGTCAAACACAAGAAACTCTTGTAAAAAGAAGTTTTAAAACTCAACAGCTCCTTTTTATAAACTTCTAATCAGAAGGAAACATTTTAAAGCGTGATTTTTGTATGAAAACCAGCCAGGCTCTTAATTAGGCAAGCATTAGGAGAAAAAAAAAAAAGAAAAGGAAATGGCATCTTCAGTAAATGAGGAGAATAATGCTTGCACAGTAGTAGACCAGTAGGTAATTGAAAGATGAGAAAAATAAGCAGGGGAAATTTTAGGACTTAGGATATATGATTTAACAGGAAATGCAGATTTTTTTAAGAACGAAAAAGCTGAGGTTTTATTTGATTATTTTTTTTTACAATATTATTTTGGAAATGATTGAATTTGAGTGGACCATGCATTTGGGAAGTATGCAGCTTAAGAGGTGTGATGCAGAGCTGAAATGCAGATTCTGATTCCTCCCCACACACCCTCCTGCTCTGCTGGCTGACCTTGCAGCTCCGTCTTTCCCCTTGGTGGTTTCTGCTCTCTTGCTATCAACTGGCAATGTGAAGTCTGCACTGCGCTCCCAGTCGGCTCTGCTGAGTAGAGGCCAACAGTGTGGACAGCTCTGGGACCAGAGGCCACTGCCAGGGGTTACTGCTGCTAGGGGTTACCTGCCCTGGCCATGTGAAAAGAATTTCAACAGGAAACCACGCCCGTGCTGCCCCAGCTTCTGCAATACAGAATGTCAGCCAGGAGAGGCCCGCTCCCAGCCAGCTGTCTCACCTGCATCTCCCTCAGAGATGTAAGAGGAAACTTGAACCAGTTAGTGTTTCCATAGGATGTGATCATGAATCACCTCATGAATGAAGGGAGAACACATTTGAAATTACCCAGGGCAGGCAGTAAGTATTGCAGCTGTCCAGCTCCTGGCACAAGAATTTGTGTATGTTTTCAAGTATCTACATGGAGATGGGCTTCATTTAAAAAAAAAAAAAGTCATGTCATTCTGTTGAGGTGACATTTTCGCTAGAGATTTTTCAGGGTTTAAGAGGTTCAGAGTCCACAAATATTATCAGGGATGAGAGTGGATGTTTTAAAAATTATTTTTTTGCACCTTAATTTGAGAGAAGGAGAGAAGAGTGGGAGAGAAAGAGATTTTTGATCCTCTGGTGTCCAGAAAGTTAGACTTGGGCCAGACTGATGCCAGGAGCCTACAACTCCATCCGGTGTGCCATGTAGATGGCAGAGACCTGAGTCCTTGAGTCATCACCTGTTGTCTATTGAGGCGTGCATTAGCAGGAATTGGATTGCAAGTAGAGGTGCTGGAACATGAAACACAGGGTTTATATGGGATGCAGGCATCCAAATTAGTGACTTAATTCCTATCCCACACACCCACCTTAAATATGTTTAACAAGCTACATGGCATTAAAATAGTTTAGGACTGGAAAGGAGGTTGGAAGCCCCCGCCACATGCATTACCCTTTAACTGCTGCATTGTGAGGCCACTCAAGAGTCCTAGTGGAAGGAAGCATGTCTGGAGGGGAGTGTATTCTTGCTGATGTAGTAGTTTGATTTTTTGAGAAGATATAAGCTGCTGGACATAAGCCTAAACTATTAGCTGACATAAAAACATCCCCATCATTTAGCTCCGACTTATGTCTAACTTACCTTCTCTCTTTCTTCTGTTATATTTCAGTCTCCAGCTTAGTTGAATTCACTGTGAATCCGTATGTATGAGCTATACCATTTATCCTCTTCCTCCTTTTATATGTACAATTTGTTCTGCCTAGAATACTCACCCTTTGCTTGTGTTGTTTTTTTTTTTTTCATGAAGCGGTGAGGGCTTACTCTCATATGTTGTTTATTTCCTAAATGTCTTTGATGGGTGGGGCTGAACGAGACACAAGCTGGGATCTGGGAACTCAATGCAGGCATCCCACTTCGGTGGAAGGAACTCAATTGAGCTATCAGTGCTGCTGCTGCACCAGGAAGCTGGGAGTCAAGAATACATTGAACCCAGCTGCTCTTATGTAGGATGGATTTCTAACCTCTAGTCCAAACACCTTACTGACATTTCTGAAAAATCTCTTCCTCTTCTTTCAAGATTCTGCTCAGTTGTGTTTCTCTTCTCCGCCCTTCCCCACTGCCCACCAAGCCTTGATTATTGTACTGTCACACTACAGCATCAGTCCTTTATTCTCATGCCTCAGTTTTCATTACACTGTGAATTCCTGTCAGGGCACAAATCAGAAGTGTGCTGGTGTTTACATCTCCAGCGGATAGTAGCAACTTGGCAAACATTTGTGCAGTGAGCCAACAATGGAAGAATTATTTGGTGTAAACAAAGAATAAGTGGTCAAAATATCTCTTGCAGCGATAATGTATGCAATTGGGATTTTCTGTTTTTTCTTTTCTGTATCAGCTCCTGCAGGTTGAACAATATTAAATATTTTGATCTTGCTTCCAATAATTTTTTGTTCTCTTCCCAGGCAACACTACTGTGTCTGGCCTTTGTTTATTTTCTCTCAATTATTTAGGAAATGTAATAGCTAGCACTGGACAACACAGACTCTGCACAAGGTGTTGGCTGATGAAAGACCATTCTGGGCCTATTTTAGAGACCTTATGAGTCACATTCCTTCTAGTCATTGCACAGTAATTTTCTTTTTTTCTTTTTCTCTTGATAATGGTGCTTAATTGCAAACTTGCATAGTTCATCTTCTTTGACTTCCTCTAGGATTATTTGCAACTTGGTTCTCTCTTTCCATACTGATTTATTTGGGTCTAGTTTTGTCCCTAGCATGATCTGTCCTTATTTTCCGCTGCCCTTAGAGTGTGTGTACCCTGGTTTTGTCAAACCAGTTTGAATTTTTCTTCCTATCTTCCAGAGTGTCTACCAGCCTGTTTTGTTTGATAACAGCATTGAGTTGGAGCAGCCTCTTCTTACCTATGTATTTATTTGCAAGAGGAAAAGGAAAGGGAAGAGGAGGGAGAGAGAAGAGGACATCAACTCAGATTTGCTCATTCATTGCTTAAACACCTGCAGTGCTCAGGGTTGGGACCTGGGCCCGAAGTTGGGATCCAGGAACTCTATTCAGGAACTCATTCTCATTCCCATGTGAATGGCAGGGTTCAATTACTTGATCTGTTACCATGCTCTCCAGGATCAGCACTAGCTGGGACCTAGAATTAAGAGCTGGAGCCAGGCACAGAAGTTCTTTAACACGGGCTGCATGTATCTTAACTATTTAGACCAAATGCCTGCTCCAGAGGGCCTTGCACTTGATGAAGGTAGTCTGGTTTGGGGCTGGCTTTATTGGAAAGGGGATTGCTGATGTGGCAGTAATTCTACTAATTCTAGTAGATGAGTATGGTTATGTCCACAGAGGCTGCAAGGGTCAGTGAACATTTGCCTTTATTGCATTTTATTGGTAAAATCACTAGATTGAAACAAACAAACAAACAAACAAACAAAGCAAGAGGTAGTGGCCAGAGTGATGGAGAGCATGGGCATATGAGTGCTGTGGTAGGCACATGATTGCTAATGCCAGGCTGCCTGGCTTACAGTGCACCTGGCTGCTTCTAGTTGTATGACATTGTACTAGTCATTTAACATTTCCCAACTTGAGTATGTTCATCCATTTAACAGCAACAGGACAAGAATTTACCTCATAGGTAAAGATGAAATATGTTAATGCTTAGATTTAGCACTTAATAAAAGACAGCACTCCTCCCCCCCCCTTGCAAGTTATAAATGCTCAATAAAAATGGACTACTGTCACTAATCTCTTTGAATGATGAATTTATTACTGCTTTTGCCATTAAGAATCTTTATCTGAATGTGTGCAGTTTCCCTTTCTTCTCCTTTACTTAGTTCTTATCTTCAACTAACAATATTGAGTTAAAGTCTGAACTTCTCAGGAACATGGAATTTTTTTTTCAGCCAAGGGCCATTTTGGATACTTATAATATCACAGGCCAGGCAAAATTCTAAATTAGGCTGCTATAGAGTTGTTGAATTTGAGTCCTATCTGTGGTTTCCTTGGTAGGGCAGACCACGTGATTTCACAGCCCTTTGATGACCTGTGCAGCACACATTTTCCATCCACGTGCAGATGGCCTAGATCAGTCATTTGCCCAATGATGTTACATAGTAGAGGCCCAAAGACTCCTCACAAGGCCTTCATGGGGGGGCCGGGGAGGTAAGAGATGGCCAGAAGTCGGACAGGAGGCAGGACAATCTCTCTCCCATTGAAGTGAGGGGGTATTTATCCCGTTTTATCTGTTAAACTTTTATGTATTTACTTAGAGTCCTTGAAGCCAATGGAAGTTAGAAAATTCCCTTATACTTTGAAAATCAGTGATTTGGAATGTAGAACATAACGTTAATTTGATTTCTATCATTATTTTGTGAATGTTGAATTAATGATTTGGGGGAATTACATTACAAGTTGCCTCATCCAATGATGTGATAATCAAATAAAATGGACTAATCCTATTTTGTGAGCTCCCCTCTGTTGTTCTTAGTCTGCTTTGAGAGGACTGTCAAATTGAATTTGCTGTCCTCTGTGTTTGCCAAAGTTTATTATTTCAATTTACAGCAGCAGAGATGTTATAACCTGGTCTTTTATGTACTCTGTTGTGTTTATGTTGTGTTTGCTCTGATATTGTGCCAATCTGCACAAGAGAGTGATTAAGGAATGATGAGCCTTCCTTTGCTTTCACTGAACCAAGGACCATGTGTTTGTGCCAGCTAGAGGGTTTTTGTGCTGGAACCCCTAGGCAAAATTGGCTCATGAGGATTTAATATACTTTTCCTATTTATCTATGTCTTTTAAGAAAACCAAGGCAAACTCTATTTAAATATTTTACAAAGTCAAGGATGGGCTAATACTGAGAAAAGCTGAGTTGTGCTTGTATCTGAGAAAAGGTGCTTTGAAAGGAGAATGGTACATTCAGGTTCTACAAACATTTCCTTCACTAGCCACAAGGCAGGTAGCATAGGTGAGTAATAACATCAGATTTGGAACGAGAACTCAGAAACCCAGGTGGAGGCCCCTGTCAGAGCCCACGATCTGCCCAGTAGCTACTTGTGGCAGTTTCTTGTTGCCTTAAAGGAGCATAGAAGCTCTGCCTGCCCGTCTGCAGTGGGACACTGAACCCCAATGATTAAGTTTGCCAACATGATAAAAAGTCGAGCAAACAGGAAGAAATTTCTTCTTTAGTAACACTTAAAAATTATAGTGGCAATATATGTCTTTCGTAAACACCCAGCAGTGTAAAAATTTATAGCAAAATCCCTGGTTTCCTATTTCTTCGTGCCTGAATCTCATTCCTCAAGGTTGCCACTGGTGGTGTCTGACAGTGGATCCATTCAATAAACAAGAACAGGCAGTCACGTGTCACTTAATCATGGGGTTATGGTCAATGAAAATCATGGTTAGGCAATTTTGTTATTGTGTGAATATCATCCACTGCACTTACACAAACTTAGCTTTCAAAGGCCACATACTTGTCACAGCCTTTTGATGGATAGGAGATGCAGTAAACACGGTATACATGAGGCTACTGGTGGCATAACATGGCATAATGGTAGATAGCTTGCTCTTCATATAGATAAAAGTACACTCAAATACTATTACATAAGATAGGAAATGTATAAATGAGTAACATGGATGCTTATTTTCCTTAGCAGGTATAAAGTATACAAAATTGTATGTGCTATACTTTTATACAACTTATACCCTGGTAGATTTGTTTACAGCAAGACTATCTTAAATACATGAATAATGCCTTGCACCATGATGCTAAAGTGGCTACACTGTCATGAGGATATTAGAAAGTTTTGGCTCCATTATAATCTTTAAATTTATTTATCTTACTTGCAAGGCAGAATTACAGAGCTAGACAGAGCTACGAAGAGAGATCTTATATTCCGTGCTTTATTCTCCAAATCATTGCAATGGCCAGGGCTGGGCCAGGTGAAAGCCAGGAACCTGGAGCTCTGTCCAGTTCTCTTACATGGGTAACAGGAGCCCAACCACGTGGGCAGTCTTGCGCTGTTGCCCCAGGTGCATTAGCAGGGAGCTGAATTGAAAATGGAGCAGCGAAGACTTGAACTTGCACTTTTGTGACTGGCAGCTAAACCTACTGCACAGCAACTCTGGTCCCTGCATTATAATCTTATGAGAGCACCATTGTAACTTGATCCCTTGTTAACCAAATTGTCATAATGGAGCTAATGAGTGTATACTCACACAACACATATTCATAACTACAAACATGTAATCACACACCCAAGGACATATAAATACAGTTGTTTCTTGTTATTCACTGTGGATTGGTTCCAGGACCCTCGGGTAGATTACCAAAACCTGAGAAGTTTCAAAAACTCCCTTATATCAAATTGCATTGTGTTTGCATGTAACCTACTCACATCCTCCCAAATTCCTTAAACTATCAGTACATCACATGTACTACTTAATATAATGTAAATGCTATGTAAATATATATTATGGTATATCGCTAAGGGAATGAGGACAAAAAAAGTCTACACATTTGGTGCAGATGCATATCCACAGAACCTATGGATATACAATGTGTGGATATGGAGGGCTGACTGTATATACTGCATGAATATATTCAAACAAAAATCATTTAAAATTGCAAATGGAGACTTTAAGTTAGTTTTATGCCTGTTTATTTTTGTGTTAGCATATGCAGATTAACCTTATCTTTTAAGACACAGTTACGTTTTGAGGGGATTTTGAACTTGTTTGGATTTATATGAAAACCCAGGAAACTGGCAAAGAAGGGACAGTTTCTGAAACCACCTGCCATGAGTGAGTTTTGACTGATCCTCCTGATCCATGGCTCGGAGAGCCGTGACCCTATTGCCAGCCTCCTCTCCTCTGTTGTGCTGTAGTCAATTCTGTCACTTTTGGAAAAGAAGGATGCCTGACATGACTGGATCTGCATCCGTCACACATAGTGGAGGGGGACCCACCTTCCCAGGGCTTTTCTTGCTTTAGCTAACGGAGCTGGCTTAAATGAGTCGTCAGGGCAACAGCCCAGCTGATTTGTTGATACACCGGCCTGCTGGGGAAAGTTCTTAAACTACTTCACTTAAGATAAGGGGGAATGGCTTCTCCTCAAAGGCGAGACAAGAAAAGATCCTCCACTTCTCAGTAAGCCTGTCCAAATTGTCTGCCGACCACTCGAGGATGAAATTGAGTCTAACACTACAGCATGTATTACTAAGAGGCGACTAGCCAGTAAATATTTAAAGGGGATAAGCTAAGCTGCTCCATCATTTACCTGCATTTTGTTTGTATGACAAGCAGTGGCAGAGTGCACTGCCGAGTGAGATTAGATGCTTGAAATGTGGCTGCAGAGATTAAACGCGTATTTCCTGAGGTGCCCTTCATTATGGCGAATTGCTGGAGGACAGACTTGTTGAAGGCTTTTCCACTTGGCTGCATGATGAAGTGGTCAGGGACCTATGTAATTGGTAATATACTTTAAAAATTCCTGGGTAAATACTTTATTTAAACTTCACAATGTGTAATATTTAAATACTTGTCAAATAGTAACACACTGGAGGCTGAAAATTATATAAGTTTAACAGCAGGATTAAGGATATTACGGCTGGAGCTGATTGATCTCTATAGTTTTCTTGGAGAGGAATCTTCCCACAGAAGTATAATTTGTGAAACAGAACTGCACCATCTCAGTAATTTGAGCTGCTCCATGGGAAATTCGGAATCCCTTTCAGCTTAGTCTGTTTTCATTTTTTCAACAGTGTATAAAAGTATGTTTCCAGGTTCTCATTGCATGCGTGCATACATGTACTGGAGTCAGAGTTTTTTTTAGAAGTCTGAAAAGGGAAATATGATTCGACCCTACTCTGTGAGATCTGTCATGATTTTAAGTAGATTGCCCACGTATCAAGACAATGCCACAATCATCTGTGAAAATAATAACAAAGAAGCACCACCAATTCATCATGTGTGGGGGGGACACAGTGTAGGAGGAATTTGCGTGGAAATCAGTATTTGTCATCACGTTTGTCAAGGTTTATAAATCCCAGACTAATTCACAAGGGTTTAAGGCCTTTCACCCAGATATAAAAAGTGACCCATTAAAGTTAACGAGCCTTCTTTATCTGGACTCATCTTTAAAATTTACCATGTGATTAAATGTAATGAAAGCTGTGAGGGGAGGGCCTTTACAATGCAGCTGAGAGTGCTATAGCAAGAATTCTGAGTCTGGGAACAAAGGGGCTTGCAAGGGGCAGAAGCAGCAACGAATCTGGTGTGTAGCATAATGTGCACTCCTAGAATTGATGGGATTTTGTTGAGCAAGTATTCCAAAGTGCGGAGGGCAGAGCTATTGGCAGAGGGATGTTCAGAGAATGGGGGAAGACCCTGTACCTAGGACGTATTGCTGCAAAATAGAGACATGGTTTATCACTGCATCTGAGCAGGAAGAGAAAGCATCATTACTGAGTGGGTATTTGATTAAACTCAAGCCAGATTCTGTTTCCAGCCTGTCTACCAAATTCTGCTATTTTGAAACAATCATTAAAAAGTAGACACATCTCACAAGGGAGATGAGTGACCCACTGGTAGCCCTTGCTCAGCTGAAACCAGGCAATATTTGCTTAGAGGTTTTGCCACTTGGACCATGCAGGTAAATCATCATAATGTTTACTTCTCTATAGAGAAGAACAGATACACAAATCTCTGTAATGAATGTTTGGTGTGAGATGTGAGAAGTCAAGAGATCATGTTTTCTGAAGGTAAGGGCCTTGTGTGTCACCAGCACCTTGCTGTGTGTGCTCTGGTCAGGATGGCCTATCCACACCCCTTAGCAAGTGGAGCTACTCAGCCTTCTCCTGACGGTGAGACATGAAGTTATGTTTTCTCGGAACATTTACCTAAGAAAGGTTGTAGTCGTAAGTCTGTTCTTTGCCTCTTTGAGATATACATTTTCTACAACTCAGAATGCCATTGTGAAGGGCCTGGATGCCATCCCTTTGAAATGAAATTGTCAAGGGTGTTCCCTTCTCCGAGGTCCTGTGAGAGGTAGGGAGCCCAACTTCCGAGTGACAACTGTCAAAACCATACAGAGCAAGGACAAGCATACGGAGGGCGAAGTGTGCTTCATCAAGCTGGATGGATGTGTAGATTGACCTTACTCTTTGAGAAAGTGTTTTCTTTTTCTTATTTTTGAAATATTCATTTGGGGCCAGCCATTGTGACACAGCAGGCAAAGCTACCACCTTTGATGCTACTATCCCATATGGATGCTGGGTTAAGGCCTGGCGGCTCCACTTTTGACTGGGTTTCTGTTAATGTGCCTGGGGAAGCAGAAGATGGATGGCCTAAGACCTTGGGTCTTTGTACACATGTGGGAGACCTGGCTGTAGCTCCTGGCTCCTGGCTTCAGCCTGGCCCAGCCCAGGCCTTTGTGGCTGTTTGAACCAGCAAATGGAAAGATGTCTCTACCTTTCTGTAACTCTGCATTCCAAATAAGTAAAATCTTAAAAAAGATCTTAAACAATGATTATTACAATAATCTTCCTGGGGCTATAAAAATTCTAAATTCTGCATCAACTTCCCATTTTCATGACGATATATATATATAATATATTATATATGAATATATATAATATTATTTATTAGAGAGACAGGGGGAGAAGGAGAAAGAGAGAGCTCTTATCTTACTGGTTTATTCCCCAAATGCCCACAACCACAAGCTTAGGCGTTGGGTTCTGGTGAAGCCAGAAGCTGGAAATTCAGTCTAGGGATCCTAAGTGAGTGTTAGGGACCCAAGCATTTGAGCCCTTACCTGCTGCTGTGAGTTTCCTGGCACATATTAGCAGAAAGCTAGACTCAGGAATGGAGCCAGCACTGGAACCCAGGAACCACCACATGGAATGGGAAGTATTCTAAGTGGTATGGTAACTGCCTCTGGAGATAGTGCATCTCCCACCCTGCTGTTTCCTTTCCATTTCATGTACAGAACCAAGTGCTTCTCACTGACCTATCAAGTTGCAGGAACAAGACGCTACCCTTGCAGTTATTTGGGAGCTAGGATCAAGAATAGTATTTAGACAAGCTCAAACACATAATGCTCTTTTGGGAAATAAAATGTGAATAGAGAATTCAAAAATGATTTTGTATACTATTAGGAAGTTTCCTACCAAGCTGCCAGGTCAACCTTGATATAGATGAGGATGGAAGGCAGGGCAGAGAGAGGATGAGCTGAAATTGAAGCCTCAAATGACACAGAGAAGACGGGGCTGCCAGAGGTGAGAATACAGACAGGTTCCTTGATCCCTGCTGTTCTTTCTGGAGAGGATTTCTTTCTCTGTCTCTCCTTCTTGGCCTTGCTTGTATCCATCAGCAGATTCTGTTTACGTCTTAGCTTGGCTGAAGGCAGCCTGCCAGGCTGGCAGAAGGCCCACCCTCATTGGAATGTGTCACAGTGCAGAGGGTAAAAGAAATCGATGGCCTCCCGTGGCCACCCCCGCTCCTCCTGCCCTTATAAATACTTTTATTTGCATTCTGTCACCTGGTTGTGGCTTATCCCTTTGCATTCGCCCTTTGTAGTTGAAAGTCATTAATCTGCAAATGCAACTAATTAGCTCTTCAGTGTTCCAGCAGCAGAAAACCTTGCTCCCTCATCATCCTAGTTTATTGGATGCTAGAAAGTGTGCACTTAAGGATCGATGGATCTTGCCAATAGAAAGAGTGCACTGTGTAATTACACAATTGGCCCTGGTAAGCTATGAAACGAGAATTGCATGGGGCGGGGCGGGCCGGGCCCAGCCTGCCCTAGGATGGTTACTTAAACCATAGACCTATGTCGCTTATTTTCTCAGGTCGGTTTTCCCCTTTTCGTGCAGTGAGCCATCTTAATCCATCTTCTTGAAGAGTGAGGCCCAGGAAATTAGATGGAATTGGGTGCATTTTATCCCCGGCATTTTTCTTTTTGGAGAAAGGGTGAACTCAAGACCTCAGGGCTCGTGGAAGATTAGAAAGACCAAATCATTTCATCTTATTTTTTCATTGGGGGGGTGGTGGGGGGAAATCCCTCAATCCCCAATAAGGAATAAAATGCTTATGTCTGGCTTGTACTTTTCCTTTTATTTGGAGGAGAAACAATGCAAAATTGACTAACATGCCTCCAGAGAAATCCACAATTCCTTTAAAGCAAAATAATTCTTCTACAGAGGGCAAATGTGTTAAAGCAAATGAGAGGCAGGGTTCCAGTGAGAGACTGGATTAAACAAGCAGCTTAAACAGGGGACACCCTCCCTACTCCAGCAGTATTCAGTTGTGCTGTGTGTATGGCTGCTATGGTACATCAACATAGAAAGGCTTTTCACCAAAGGGAAACTACAAGTTAAAAAATACCTGCAAGAAAAATGTGGAAGTGTGTTACATTCACATAGCAGAAAGCCCAGAGAGAAGAAAAGCCTGTCTGTGATTTGCCTGTGCTTGGGGGGCTCCGGGAATGAGTGCAGCAACTGGGATAGTCCTAGTCAGGAGAGACAAGGCTTCTACAGTAGTTACTTATTTTTCTTTTATTTGAGAGGCAGAAATACAAGTATGCCTTATCTGTGCTTTCGCAAAGCAGCCGGGGTTGGGCTAAGTCAAAGCCAGGAGCTTGGAACTAGGTTTCTCTTTTCTGAAGTGAGTGTCTGACTTTTCTGAGCTGTCATCTGTTTCCCACCGGAGTGGACATTAGGATGGAGCTGGAATAGAAGCGGAAGAGTTAGGACCCAAGCCAGGTACTCCCATGTGGATGTGGGTGTTATAGCTGCCACACGAAAGGCCCATCCTGAGAGCAGGTGCTAAAGAGTATGGGTGTGCCTAGTGTGTTAAGCCAACATTTCCAAAACCAGGATCACAGATTATAGTGCTGATTTGAGTCTCAGCTGTTCTTTTTTTTTTTTTTAAGGTTTATTTATTTTTATTGGAAAATCAGATATACAGAGAGGAGGAGAGACAGAAGAAAGATTTTCTGTCTGCAACTTCACTCCCTAAGTGGCCTCAATGGCTGGAGCTGTGTCAATCAGAAGCTGGGAGCTAGGAGCTTCTTCCAGGTTTCCCATGCCAGGTGCAGGGTCCCAAGGTCCTCAACTGCTTTAACAGTTCACAAAGGGGGCTGATAGGAAGTGGGGCTACTGGGACATGTACCAGCTCCCATATGGGTTCCCAGAGCATGCAAGGTGAGGACTTTAGCTGCTAGGCTACCATGCCAGGTCCTATTAGTAATATTTTAAGAAAAGCAAGTAGCGCTGACTTCTCTGGAACAGCATTTTTTGAAATGGTTTATTGATTTGCTTGTTTATTTTTAACATCCCCTTCCTCCATGGCTTTCTGTTTGTTCATCTTCAGTTACATTTTACATGTAGGGACATAAAGTTAGTTCTAATGGGTTGGTTTTGTTCCCAGCCATATTTCATATTTATTTAATGTTGCTACATTCCTCTGACAGGGTGATAGAGAATAAGTTTCCTTAGGTAAGGAATGCATGATCTAATGTGTGTTGGTCTTTAATGTGTTTTTTGGGCTACAATCTCCTATGGGTATTGCCATTCCAATAAATCCTTCTCATAGATATAGAAATTCGCCTACCAACATGCTCTTGCACTTTACTTTCTGTTTTAGAGACTTCTAAGACCTTCTCTGTCAGCTCTTGCGTTCTGGGGTCCTGGTCGCAAGTTAAAAACCTTCGGTCCAACACAATGGCTATGAAAAAGTGGAGTCATGAAAGCTTACAGTAGAGTCTGTGCTTACATTTGCTCGTGGGATGATAACAGGCTGCTGGCTTATGATAATGACTAAGATTCAGTTTCTGCAGTTTTGCAGACTGAGTCTAAATGTGACTCTTGTACTTATGAGCTGTGTGAGGAATGGCTTAACCTTCCTGAGCCCGGTTTCCTTTCCTTGGAAAAAAGGGTAATAATATCCATTGGGTTGCTGAGCTGTGCACAGCACCTGGGACATGCTCAGCCCTAGGAAACATGAGTTCATGTTGTTAGCGACAGGGAGGGTAGCGCAGTTACTCCGGCATGGCTTCCCTCGTCTGTCAGTCATCGTTGCTGACTTTGGGAAGAGGCTGACAGGCCCTCCTGTGCTTAACTTCCTCCTTTTCAACCCTTTTTATATTTATGGATCAAGATTTCATCCTACTTGGGGAGAAAATTTAGTTATAAATGTTGAAACACAAACTAGGTCCACGTGTTTAACATTGACGCTTTCAGGAGATGAACGTGAACTTGAAGTCCAAGCTTGGTTTTGTTTTTCTAAGGCCGTCTTCAACCGTGCTCTGCTGCTGACCTCTTGCTCTGTTTGCACATCTCCATTTTTCTCTGAGTACACTTTGAACTTTTTGTCTTGTAAGCAAGGACGTGGGCATGGATGTGTCCTGCCTTGGTCAACCCTGGCACTTGTTTGAGTTCACTATCTTCTAAAAAAAAATCACTTTATAAAGTAGCATTAGAAAACAGTGTCTGCATTTGTTTTGCAAGATTTTTTTTGAAAGACAAAGTTACAGAGAGGAGTGACATAGAAATACTGATCTCATACCTACTGGTTCACTCCCCCCATGGTCACAGGAGCCAGGGCTGGACCAGACAGGAGCCAGGAGTCAGGAGCTTCATCTGAACCTCCCACATGTGGATGTAGGAGACATTGCTTTCCCAGAGGCATTAGCAGGGAGCTACATCGGAGTAGAACAGACAGGCCTCAACTGGCGCTCACATGGGATGCCAGCATTGACGCTGGTGGCTTAATTCAGTATGTGACAATATCGTCCATGATTAAATATTTAGAAATGTGAAAATAACCATTAAGGGTAATCCCTTTTACTTTAGTAAATGTATTTATAGTAGGCTGTGGCTACATGGTTATGGGATCTCTCTATGCAGTGTGAGGAGCCTGGCCATTTATTGGTGTGTTGGACCTCTATGATGTATGCAACATCTACACAGTTTTGGCATAGAGGAGATAAAAGCTCTAAGGAATTTCTGTGAGAGGGAGCAAATTTTTTGTTTACCAGAAGATTTACGGCTATCAGTCAGATGGGAGCAGGTACCACAGACTTCTCTGTGGAGAGGATGTGTGTCGTGGAGCAGGGGTCAGGGAGGATGGGATAGGGGCTGTGAGTCTGCACCTGCTTTTTCTGATATGATGGTGCTGTTTTGCATTCTGCCGGCCTTGTAAATGGTGGCCAATGCTGAATCAGATACCACTGTAAGCACAGGAGCACAGGGGCTGTTTAAGAAAAAATTTGGAAGAAAATGATAACTTGGGCTTATTCTGAGTGCCCTTGGATTTTGTTATACAGTGTTTTTATTTTTAGGAGCAAATTTTGGGAAAGGTACACAATCTCCATGGGCTTCTTAATTATTTAAAATAGCCTTTTTGTATTCAGAAACAGTCTCACTTTTCCAATATTGCTTTCATCCTGTGCAGGGGTGTGGCTAGAGAATGTTTCTAGATGAAAATACAGTCATTTCTGCTTGCAGAAATGGACCAGATTAAAAATGCTTGGCTGTCGCTGTGTTTCAATAGACATTATTGAAAAAACGTCATTTCTCTTGCCGTGTCTTTAAGTCTGATGATGAATGCCCCACTGCAGGATGATCTATGTGCCCATAGATTACTGCCTGAATCACTGTGTCTGCTTCATGACTTATTGTTTGCCTTAGATCGTGGAACATTCTGTTTAAAGATAAGTGAGGGATTAAAGCACTTGCCTTTCTTTTTGGCCAAAATTAAAAAAAAAAAACAGAAAACAAAGAAGAAAACTGGGTAGAAAAAAGACTGCACTGGTTCTCAGTTTAAATTAAGAAACTAGAATCATATCAATCATTTCTTTTTTTGAAGTGTGGATAAAGTTATACAAAGGTTTCGCGGTAAAGAAATCCAAGCAGTTGTGATATGATAGGATTGGCCTCGTGGATATGAGCACCTTTGCGACTTGCATAATTTTGTAATACTCTTAAAAACAACTAGAGAAGATCCAGTTAAAATTCAGATATTCAAATTATCTAGATTTAATAAATATGTATGTATTATCGTTCCTGCTTCATTTTATAGTATTCCTGGTCCATGCCTTTTCTGCAATTGTCTTTCTTTTGCTGCCGTGGCAGAAGAAGGGAGAAAGAAAACTGATCTTTTAAATTTATTGCATTACATTAGTTGCACTATAAGATTCTTTGAAGATGATTGTCTTGTGGATTCTAGTTCCAGATCAGTGGGCATTTGGCTGGAAGGATTTATATTGTGTGCTCAGAGAATTGGGCCTTAAATCAGTGTTACTGTAGGCTGCAGAGGGCTTGGTTTTTACAGCTACAATAACTAACTCACTGGGGAAGTGTGCGTGTGACCCTTTCCTGATATTCCAAGGGAAGTGTGTATTTGATCATCATTGCTTTAAATTCTAAAAAGCAATACAACGGAAGTATTAGCTTTCCCTCAACCCTGAGTTTGTTTCACTTGATAAAGAGATTCTATAGAGAGGGGAAATAGTTGCATTAGTTTGTAATTTGTAAGAGAATTGAACTTTTGATTCCACTGAGAAGAACACTTAGATTGAATTATATCAGGTTCGGAAGACATTTAAGCAGAACATTGCCTAAATCTCTCCTAATATTTCTATTTTTCTGTGTAGGACTTTTTCTAAAAATGGTAGTAGAAATATCCCCTAGGAAAGATGTGAGAGTATAGATTTATGTTCCTCTACTCATTTATTTGTTTGCTTTCCAACTAGTTATTTTTCAATTATGCTTACATGAAAGCTGGGCTCTGCCTTGCAGGGGAATGTTACTTTGGAGGTAGCAGGCATAGTGAGAATGACTCTTCGCTATCCAGTGTGACATGTTATACCAGAAGCAGAGTGTTCTTAGCGTCCTGGAACACAGAGAAGAGAATGATAATCTACCCTGAAGAAGTGTGCATTCGTAAAACAGAGAAAAGATGTTGGAGTTTTGTTCTTCTGAATTCTAAAATTTAGCCACTGCTAGTAGCTCTGAATGTGTTGTGTGCTTGCAAGTAGGATGTAGTGTAAATGAGATGAGGAAATTGGTAGGAAAATCACTGGAAAAGACCCCGGTCCAGTCTCCTCAATGCAAGAATCCTGCCTGCAGCTGCTTCAGCAGTGGTCTTCACTGGCATTTTCCAACTTCTTCACAAGTCAGCTTGTTGACTTTGGAGTTAAAAATCTGTTGTTCTCCCTTCTCCCCTACCTGCCTCCCTTCCCTTCCTCCCTATTGATTCTATTACAGCTCTCCATCACAAACAGGACAAGTACCTTCCCTAACACAACGGTCTTTTAAACATTCATTTTAGGCTTATAGTCAAATAAACTCCCTAGGCATGTTTTTAATTTTCTATGAAGGACTTCAGACCTCTTTTACATCCCATTTGAGTAATTGCTTGTTTTGAATCTAAAAAATAGGACTTCACATTCATTCCTTTAAAGTTACTTAATTTTGCTTTAACGTCCCAATTGAAAGACTGTCAATCTGACATTTCCTGTATCAGCTATTCTTGCCCAGTTTAAATGATCTATAAGCAAATTTTAAGTGTTGTCTATGTCATTATCCAGGTTATTGTTGAGAGCAGGTAGGAGGATGGAGACCTAGGGAGTCTTACAAAGTGTCTTCTGTGGAATAGGTTTCCTTTTATAGACATGAGGCAACCACCCAAGTTCGTTGCCTTACTGTCTAAAGGGGATGACAGGTAGGATGAGCACATGTTTGCTCCGGAGAGTCAGTGCTAGTTTGCCTGGGTAAGTTCTGATTCGCCCCTTCTAGTGGATCCATATATAACTAGATAGCAACAAGGTTACCCTGATTGTGGGAGACCACATGAGGGGTCTGGGAAGGATTCTAGATACACAATTCTCACGGTGTTTTACTGATCCTCTGGTTTACTGGTCCTATTACATGGGGAAATAAAATCTTTTTAATCTGTTCATTGTTCCTGGTGTTAGTACTCATGCATTCATGCATTTTTATAATTGTAAATCATCCCAAGCTCTTTTTTTTTTCTACTGGGAATTAACTTATATTTACCAATCTTCAGTTGCTGTTTACTGCATTCTAACTATACGCCAGCATTCATCCAAATATCAAATTTTGCCTCATTTTATCCTCATCATTGCTGTGAGATTGAGACTAATATCCATAATAAATAACAAAAGTAACATTATAGGTTAAAAATCTTTCTGAAGGATTCAGAACTAACTAATGTAAGGTGGAGAAAGAATTCACATGCAGGCAATGGGACTCCGTAGTGCTGGCTCTGAATTTAGTCTTTGTTTAAAAAGTAAGGCCAAGGAAAAGAAGAAAAAAAAAAAAGAAAAGAAAAAAAGAAGATAAGATAAACAAATTGAGCTGAAATTGTCCTTCCTCCTAGAAAATCATTTAGGGTCAGGTAACAGAGTTAACATAAATTTTCCGGAATGCTAGCAAGAATGGATGGAATTACCCAGTTTGAAGGACAGAGTGACAGAACACTCAACAGAACCTCTGACAAGCGATCCATAAAGCATCTTGCAGACCATTTGGCCCAGAGAAGTTTCAGCCCTTGAATTTTCAGCCTCCTAGACTGGCTTACAGTACTGGTCATCCCTTTTCCTTGGCTTGGGGGAGAAGTGGCTGTGTGTGTGGAATATTGGACCACAATCAGCCTAAAGGGCATCCGGGGTAGTTTTTCTCGTAGGTGATGGGTTTCACATCGTGAGATGCACGCCTTTGCGTGTGCCTACACCTACAAAATATCCCAAAGCAGAAGCAAAGGTCCGTTTGTGGACCTTCCATTATTTTGATATTCTTTGTTGTCGTGTAGACCTCATGGAAATCCTCAGCAAAAGCCTCTGGAGAGGGTGTGGACCGCCTCGCCCAGGTCTCTGCAGCTCCAGAGTGAGGAAGGAGGCGGGGCGAGGCGCTGCTTCTTGGCGGTCTTTTGTTGTTGATGCTCCTTTGATTCCAAATGCTCAGCTCTGCAGCTTCCTAGCCGGGGAGCTTTCGGAGGATGTCACTTGCCAGGGAAGGAATCCCCCCCGCCTTGCCCTCTGTGCTCTTCGTTCCCAGACGCATAACTTATTTATTATGTTATGCTAATGAAGCCACGGCCAGCGGTCTCGTTGTGCTGTGCGCTGTGAAAGGCAGAGAAAAAAAAGCACCTATAGATACAAAGAATATGGAGCACAGAACATTTTATTACAAGACTTGCTCCTTTCCCAAAGACAGTAAACATGATGAATTTCTCTTTGCAACCGAATTTATGAAGATAGATGATTCTCTCTGTGCTTGTTTTAACTGGGTTTGCCTCGTGGTCGGCGGCAGAGAAGCAAACCCACACAAATACATTTATTTCCATCTCTAATGACAGGATACTATGTCTTAGGTGTGACTGAGAGGGATATAAGAAGGTGACATTATGTTTCACCATAGGGATGAAAAAGGATTCATCCGATTTACATGCTTAAGTGGGGAAGGCCCCCGTTTATTCTGCAGGGGAAGCCTTGGGCTGCTAACATCCTGCTCTTTCTCCTCGCCCTCCAACTTTTCGTGATACTCTTTCCAGAGTCAGACTAAGGGGAGAAAACAAATCTTTTGCTGTGATTCCTTTTTTTTTTCCCAAACGCCAATTCAGGAATTGGTGGTAGAGTTTTGTGCTTGATTTTCATACATTCAGTTCACACTTTGGTTTTCTGCTGAGCCGGCACAGAAGGGAGAAGTAAAAGCAGGAGGGTGGGGGGCGAGCCGTGAGGGCTGAGAGAGAGAAACGGAAGTTTTCGGAGCTGAACGTTTTTCGTGTCTTTCTCACTGGCAACGCCATTCAAGCCCCAGTGCACACGCACAGCCACATGAGGGAACTGACTCGGCTCTGCTAATGACGGCAGCGCGCACCATTGCCTATGCAGATCACACAGGAAAGCCATTCTGCTTAGCTCTAATTCCATCAGGATCATTTACCTTTTGAAGGATAGAAAAGAATGAATTGAAGATCAAAATCATCAGCCTTATTTGGCTTCATCCAAGATTTATGGCGGCTGCTTTCAAGGGCAACTGAAAAAACCAACTGCGGAATTCACATCTGTACTATTTCTTGTCTTTCAATATTTTATAAATGTTATGAGCAAAGTCAACCTCTGGGGACATTAAAATTAAACAACCTCTGTCCCTCTTCTATATTGGAATAAGAGTATATAACAATAATTGCCATATTTAAATAACTTCATTCGCATCATACCTTCTTAGGATTAAATGTCTCTGAAGCCTGTGTTTAGTTTACTATTCATTTGCCAAAGCTTGTTATAATGTGGTATCCATGTCTTTGTGATGTCAAAAGCATTCAACTTTGATTTAAATTGTTAATAATACAGTGCCCATTATTGCTAGCTTTAGCCTTGGTCTCATTTTTTTTTTTAAAGCAAACATTTAAGGGATATTGGCCGACATTTGAAATGAAGATATATTGTACTTAATTTAAGTGCCCTGATGTGCAGCCAAAACAAAAATCAACTTATATAAAAAAATAGCAGGAAGACATTTGCTGTGATCTTTGAGGAAGTAAATAAGGTCGCTTGGATTTCCTTAGATTGTATGATTAGTTTTGACAGCAGGAAATATATCTTGCATCCATATGATAAAAGACTACAATGCAAGTGAAGCCGATACAGTAACTCACAAATTATCCCACGGATCAAACACAGTGGACAAAAATTGATAAGGCAAATTAGTTTTCTATTTGCAAGCTACTCAAGAGTTCTGAGCTTATATTTTGATGGTAAAACGTTCCTGTTTAAAGAAGTGCCAGGTAGAGTAACTTCTACAAATCTTCTGTCTGTGTCGTGTATTATTTACAGCAGGTGAATGCTTTGCTCTGATAGGTAGGTCTGCCAAGGTCTTGGCTTTTAGCTAGTGCCCCTGGTCCCAAGGAAGGTGAAAATGTCAAGTGTCAAAGGGAAATGGACATGAGACAAATAAATGAAGATTGACTCCTGGAAAATGCTTTATATTGAATGATTAGCTCTTGCTGGAAGCAATGGTGGAGCCAGAGTCTAAGTCCAAATCTAAGTTCTGCCTTATTAGCTGGATAACCTTGAATAAATTCTTTCACATCTCTAATATTAAGCTCAGCATCTTTTCTGCAAAACTGGGGATTAGTGATAGGGCTGAAATATGTTGCCTCTGTTCTCTAACTCCTTTTCCTTGTTAGAATTTAATATCATGTTAGAAAAAAAACAGTCATAATCCTCTATTGCTTATTTCTTTTTTGGGAATATGCCAGCAGGCAGGTCCCCAAGAGACTTCTCATGTCATTTTAACTAAGGTAGCTCCTCTCCTATGATTTTCTGTTCCATAACAACTTTTATTTCTTTGATCCTTTATCTAACGCTATAATTATTGTTTTTGTTGATCATCCGTCTTTTCAAGTCTTTTTCCCTCTCCTGATCTAGCTACAATGCCTAGCTCAGTATCCAATAGAGATGAACAATAATGACAGTGGTAAGAGCTAGTATTTGAATAACTCTTCCTATAAGCCAGCTGTTCTTCCTTAGTTCTACGAACTGTTTAATCCTTCTCAAAATCCCCTTCGGTGGGAATTGCCACTTTCCCCCCTTACAGATGAGGAAGTGGGGATGCAGAGTATTTATTTGGGTTGCCTAAGATCAGATAACTAGTAAGCGGATCATGAATACTAGCAATCTCATAGAGTGGACAGGGCGTGAGTTCTAACTGTGGGCACTGACTTCTTTTACTGAGGTTTTCTTGCTTTGATACCGGTTGGGTGATGGAGCTCAGGACACACTATTCTGAACAATGGCACCAGGATGTGTGAGAAAGCTGTGGGAGCAGATGGTCCTCGGCTCTTCTGTACATCTTCCCTGTGAAGCAGCTTGCAAAAGGAATTGTCAGTCATTCCTCTAACATAGGTTCCTTTTTTTTAAAAAAAATATATATTTTATTAATTACATTGCATTACGTAACACAGTTTCATAGGCTCTGGGGATCCCTAAACCCCTCCCCAAACCCTCCATCCCCATGGTGGATTCCTCCACCTTGTTGCTGTATTACAGTTCAAATTCAGTTAATATTCTTTCATTGCAAGAATATAACAAGCATAGAGTCCAGCATCTTAATGTCTAGGTAAATTCAACAGTTTCTTGGGGAGACCGTCTCTGGTCTGAAGGTAGAGCTGGCAGAATATCATCCTGATCAATTTAAAGCCACAACATAATATCAATGACAATTTACAACATTATGGAATTAATTGACATGGTATTGAGTAACCAATATATTAAAAAAAATGCAGGTTCTTAACCACATCCTGTGACTACTTCATTGACATTTCAACTTCAGTTTATATACAGAACTGGCTGCTATACATCTTAAAATGGCTATATGGTACTATTCAGCTGTCTCATGTCTACTTTCATTTCAGTATTTAGCAGTTTATAGTGTTGAAGCATAATTTTGCTGAACTTGGCAGATTTTAGGATAGTCTAAACTGGCTTATAAGTCTAACAAGGCATATGTCAACAATTGAGGTGCAGAACAGTTTTAGGAGGGGTGTGCAGAGAAATCTTCAATACCTTAGTGAGGAGTAATTAATCTTTGTGTCCTACCTAGTAAGGTATGTGTGAGTCTCTGACATAGGTTCCAAGACTTTGATTCCAGAGGGGCCCTCCCTCTACCTGGAGGAAAGGAAGAAGATCATCCTTGAGGGCACAGAGACGCCAGGTCGAGTCAGAGCAAGAGGACCTTGCTAAATGTTCCCCAGTCTTTTTGTATTTCTTCACAGCTCTCCACTTCTTCATCATACTTAGTATAAAAGTGCAGATTCTCATGTGGTTCTGGGTCTACATTTCTGAGGTCTCTCAAGCCATGTCAGACTTAAATTAATTCCATATGCATTTCTTCCATTAATCTTTTGTTACAGAGGTCTCAGCTGTGAAGTAAATGATGGAAGTGATGAGAAAAAAAAAATCTTGTTCCCTATATGGAATTTTTCCTTGTTCGAATCTATCAATGATAATAGTTTCATGCTTACTACTTGCACTGCTCTTCTGCCTCCCTCCACTATCTGCATTGCAAGCTGGCATCAGGTCCCTGCTTTTACAGCTGATAAGGAAAGACTGGGGAGGGGCTGGGGAGATTCAGTGATCGCTTACTTAGGTCACTTATGGAAGAATATATTGTGTCATTCTGAAGTTTGTTTTGGACAATCATTGCTAAGGTCTTAGTATAGGGTGTGAAACTTCTTGGAGAGAAAGTGTAGAGCCCAATAATCGGCCCTAACCTCCGGCAGATGAAAACAGGTACCACCAACACCTCACTTGTGTACAACCGTCTGGGCTGACACAGGCCTTTTCTGTCTTTGCAGGTTAATATGTGGCTGATACTGTTTTCATTTTCTTGCTGGGATTTCTGACTGTGTCTATTTTATGAGCCGAGTGTTGTGAACATTCGTTTTCCCTTATTGAAGACTTGATGCCCTTTGGAATAGGAGGCACTGCACTGAGTGGCGTCTTGTGGAATTGCTGAAGGTGCCAGGGCTGGAGGAGAGGCAGGCTGCTTTTTCACTCTGCCTTCCCCTCTGTTGCTGGCTGTTCTGTTGGCAGCTGTTAGGTGCTCTTGCCCCCGTCACCCCTCCCTTATTTCAGAATGACAGCTCAGGAGCGGACTCACCTTTGCTAAAGGGTGAGACGCGTGAACTTGAGCCACTCATTTCCTCTACACAAGATCTCTTTTCCCTTTCGTTGGCAAGGATGACTAGGAAATGCTAGATGGTTGTTGTGACTTCTAAGTTACAAGTAGGGCATTAATTTTCTGTATATTAATTATATATTTTCTAAATTATAATTATATGCCTTGTTAAAATACAGTTTAGTATGAACACTAATATCTTGATGAATTTAATCCACAGATACTTGGTGCCTACTGAGGTCTAGACTCTTGGAAGCCCTGGAGTCCTAGCAATGCTGAGCGAAAGCAGGTGTGTGGCGTTTTTCTCACAGAGCTACAGGCTGGACAGCCAGAAGGGTTATCAAATAAGCACATCAGGGTAAAGGTGCAACTCTACTGAGGTGTGCAAAGGACAAGGTATATATACTACAGCAATTGAATCTTGTCATGAAGGTTAGGAAGCCTTCCCTGAGGAAATGGTACTGAGCTAAGCGGTGACAGAGGAACAGGAAGCAATGAGACCCCTTTTCACGTAGATTTTGTACCCATCATTTCACTTTTACTCTCTGCAACCCAGTGGGTCCCCATGAGTCAGACATACAGGTACTGAAAGGGGAACCATGTGCCTGTCTTCTGGCTCCTCAGAAACAGGAGTGACAGATTTAGGCTGAAATTCTATCCCTCTAGGTAGTCTCCAGGCAAAGCCTAGTCAAGGATTTGGCCTTTAGCATTCTCAAAGGTAGCATGATGACTACTCCCACTTGTTTCACAGAGCTGCTGAGAAGATGCGATGGGATGGCTTGACATAATGAAAGTGCTCCCTCCCTCCCTGTGGTTCTTCCTGCTGCCCTTTGTCTGCCGCTCTTTCACCCCTGGAAGCTGTACCCTGGTGGCGCCCCCTGTGCTAGTGATAAGGTCCTTCCCTCCCAATTCCACACTTGTTCTGGGAACTTATGTGGATCTATGTATTTATAGTCAATGCATCTTCCTGATGTATTGCTATTGGATGTTGCACTTCTATTCTTACATATCCAATACGTTCCCCACATGCAGGAACTTGACCCTCCAATGAAGCTGAAGCTTTCTGACTCTCTTAGAGGATCTAAGTTGGATTGCAGAATTTCACAATAAATTAATACTCAAATGTAGCCACTAATTCATCCATTTTCTTTCCTTTAAAAATCTTTTGATCACTATGTTGTGTATTTCTGGTGCGAAGCTACTTTCAGGAAGCAGGTACCTTGCAAGGGAGAATGCGTGGTTACGGAGTTAAGTTTCTGATCTATCCTGCAGAACATGCTAGATGGTGGCCTTGGTGATTCAAGTTATTTAGTTCTTTTTGTCCTTGGTTTCCTTGTGAAAATGTGAATAGTAACAGCTTGTCTATAGATGGTGAGTAAATAAGTAAGGAAGATTGGTGTGTAAAATCTTCCTCATGTGGAAAGTAAGGATGATTATAGTTCTAATGTGGTTGGAAGGGATGAATAGGATACTGTCTATAAAATGGTTAGAAAATGACAACTTTTGGCTATCATTATCATCATGGGTCAGGTAACGTACCAAGCGCTAGGGAAGTAAGATGGGTGTGTGTGTGTGATTTCCCATGGGTGTGCACATGTGTGTGCATGTACAGCAGGGCCTGTTTGGCATGCACTGGGAGGGCGACACAGGAGCCATGGTAGAGGATATCTGAGTTCTGAGCTGCTGCTGGTGTGTCTACAGCGAGCGCTGTCAACCTGGCACAATTTCCTCGTAGTCACTGGACAAGGGAAATCCTTTCTGGCAGGTGTCATTAGTCATTCTCAGGAAGACTCTAGGGACTAGTCTGCAATCATCTTTCTTCTTTTGTCTCATCTTCAAATACTCCACATGGCTGGTTTCCTGGTAAGACCAAAATGACCACCGTTCACTGTACACAGCTGGGCATGTGGCTAACTTGTTGGCAGGCAGACTGGCTGTGTGGTTTGAGTCGCTGGCAGTGCTGCTGATGTGATGATTGGGCGCGGACCTCAGAGAGGAGATGAAGCGAACGTGGCACTTGCGATGGGTCCAAGAAGAAAATCAACAGGAGAGGTGAAGAGGAGGCCAGTGGATGGGATTGTTCGAGAAGGGCTGGAGCACGGCTGCTAGGGGGCGCTGCAGTGTCATGGTGCATGAGAAGTGGGTTGGAGGGGGGCATATCCTGGGACCCCAGAGAGGATGACTGTTTTAGTTTGGGAGATGAGCTTAGAAAGTGCATCTAGTGGAAGGAAAGCACACATATCTGAAGAGCAGGCAGCGTGGAGGCCGCTTTCTGTGTGGGAGATGCTGTTTTCCTAAGATCTGCCATTCATGGGCACTTTCTAGCAAAGAAACTATTCAGTGATAACCTGAAACATGTCATTCATTTAATAAGTGATAATATAAAGAGATAGCAAATGAAAGATAAAAGTAGTTGTTTCTATATACTTATTACTTGAAAATGACTGAACAGCTTATTGCTTGTATCACATATTCATCCATTATCCAGTCATTCATTTATTCAAAGTAGTTATCCTGTCAAACGAGGACACACACACTTGTACACGCACATACACATTTTTGTTTTGCGTCAGAAGATAAGAACCGGGTAAAATGCATGACAAATCCGATATGCAATGCTCAGATGGGAAATAGAATGAATGGTCGGGGGAGAAAGTGAACCCTGGTTTTCTGTGTTTTATTAAGTAATACAGACACTATGGTATTTCCTGTCCTATTAAATATTGAAGTATTTCAGTATTTTTTTTCCAATCTGAAGTGTCATTAATTTAGCCATAAATGCATCAGACTAAACTAAGTATATAATACAGTAGTCAGAAATATAATAAATTGTGTCCAGCACGGTGGTGTGGTGGGTTAAGATGATGCCTCTGGATCCCTTCTAGCTCTGCCACTGCATGAATCTGAATGGAGACTGCCACAGAGAGCACACACACTACCATCCCCCAGTGGTAGTGCTTTCTCTATCCGTTTCAGCTAAGTTTCCTTTTGTCTCAGTACAGGGCACCTCTGATCTTGGCCTCTCGTAAAGCAGTCGGGAGGCCTGCATCGGCTCCGTGGAGTTGGCTTGCCTGCCTGGGGAGGCTTGGGGTCCTTTCACTGTACTGCCGTGGTGCCAGTGGACGGGATCCTGGTCCCTGAGGATGTTGGTTGGTGGGATCCCACCCAGTGCCAGTTGCCTCTGCTTTCATGGTGATCACTGGGCATTTACGGGTCTCCTTAAGGATATTTTCAGACCTACACTGAACCAACAGTCAGTAGAGACCTCCTAGAGTACAATAGATGTTTTATTGGGTTGCACTTACAATATCCCCTATCCCCCATTTTTAAATTGATACACACTGCTCATGGAAGTGTGCCTGGAGATACCCAATATGGTAACCCAGTATTTCTGCTGCTGCTGCACCTCAAGCAGTTATGAGTTTAATAAGTCATATTAGGTCACAGTGGCCTGGACCTGCTTCCAGACAAGCCATTCTTCCTGCCCCCTGAGCTCCTTCCCTTGGAAATGAGGCTCCTTCTTTGGACTCTTTTGTGGCCAGGCTGCTGGAGGTGGAGATAGGACTACCCTGTGCTGTTACCACCCCTGCAGGTGGAGTGAGCCCATCTTCAAAACCAAGCCACGTGTAAGCGGAGTGTAAGCGAGAAACAGAGAGGCAGACAGAGCCGGACGCATGCGCCCCTGGGTCCAGCTGTGACGGAAGCTTGTGCAGAGTTCAAGTTAGGTGAGTCGATCCCTTTCCTTCTCACTTGGACCTCTGTTCTCGGAGTACTCAGGTTGTACCTGTGTCATATACAATGCACGGGCTTACAGTGGAGATCTGTCATTGGTCTAAGATGATGAACACGTTTAAAACAAAAGATGAGAAATGCACATAAAGCTAAATGCATGTACCATTCAAACCTGAAAAACAGGTGGGTCTTTTTATACATTTTCCCTTTCATGTCCGTGAAGTTTTAGAAAGCGGGGCTGCAGATCGGTGTTCAACATAAGGCCATCTCTCTGGACACGGGTGATAATTACACAGTAAGTCTCCAGGAAAGGCCGGAGAACACATCCAACATGAATAGCCATTGCTCCGTCGAACCTGCTTTGTGTTCTGTTGCCTGAAAACGAAGGACAGATGAGTTCCCAAAGTGCTTACAATCATAGTCTCCGAACAGTACAGTTTGTGGCAGCCCTTGCTGTAAAAGCCCTCCGAATGCAGCATCCATTGTTTGCACATGGTAAAGCTAATCCTAGGCCGCCCCCCAGGCCTCTTCTGCCTCATTGACTTTCTGCAACAGGTGAAAGATGGAGAAAAACAGCTCAGTGCAGGGGACAACAGGCTCTGCTCCGCCGAGGGCTGCTTCCGGATACACACACGGGGGGATATTTCAGTCCCATGACTAAACATGCCGACTTAAGGCCCATTTCACCTCACGCAGTCCTGCTGGGAGGGAGAGCAAGGCAGGGAGGGGTTGCTTTTTTCATTCTGGAGCCGGGAAGAGAGGCTGTTTGATTACCCCGAAAGGCCCAGGGACGCAAACAGAAAGGTTCTCCAGGATGGGAAGGATGCGGGCGCAGCGCCTGTCGTGCTGGATCTTGCCACTAGGTGGCGCCACGACTGTTCATCGCTGGTGTTTGTTTCAGTCTGGAGAAAAGTGTTCCCATCAAAGCAGAACAAATGCAGTCTTAAGTTTCGTAACTGATGAAGCTCACTTCATATCCTGCCTGGCCTCGTGTGTTGCCGTGTTTCAGACGGGGTTGGTATTACTATGCTGGCATTATTATTCATGTGGTCTTGCGTCGCCCTTGCGCCTGCCTGCCAGCTCTGCTTCTCCCCAGGAGGGCAGAAGGCTGGGGTAGGCGGTGCTTCTCCAGCTGGCTCTGGGGCGGGTACCAACTTTATTAAAGTCTGTTGGGGGCTGACCATCATTTCAGACGAAATAAAAACAAGAGTAGAAAAGATGAAATAGAGAAAGACACACGAGCCCAGTTTTCTTGTTTTCAGCGGACTTACAATAACATTAAAAAAAAAAAAGAACTGAAACAGAATGACGCTGGGAAAAAGATTGAGGAACACGGTGTCGTTGCTTATTAAAGACATGTGTCTAGGCAATAAGGAAGCACTGTTGCACTTCTAAATTGTATGATTTCTACAAAGTTTCTAGCCTACAGAGGAACGGTTTTCTGTATGAAACAGCCGATGTGAGCACTTTGAATGCATTAAAAAAATATAAATATATATCCATAATGTGAACACATTGGCTTGCTCCTGGCTGAGCTGATCTTCATCTAGGTTGGGTTGGTGGTGACACTGCTCACCAGGGATAATGTATGTGTCCCTATTTCTGTGCGTCGTGTTCATGGCATCCATAATTGAAAAATTGGAGTATAATGAAAGAAATGAATTCCTTCGGAATACTTGAGAGGAAACCAACAGTTTCTGATCCATTCCCTCCCTCTTTTCCTCCCTGCTCCACCGAAGCTGGCCTTTCCCTGTCTCTGTGTGCCTCCCTCTGGGTGTCCACGCGTTTTGACTTCCCGGGACCAGGGAGGATCAGGTGCGGGTTCAGGAACTGGCAGCGAGCAACGGGGAGTTACCCAGCAGGGCCGCACGCCAGGGACAAAGTGTAGCTTTGCTGTCTCTGCTCTCTGCTTCCTCTCCCCTTACCAGATTCTTCTCTCTGCCCCCTGCCCTGGGGTCAGGGCACGTTCCTTAACAACTTACACAAGAATCTTTTTCTCTGTGTCTGCTCCCAGGGAACCCAGCCCAGGGCACAGCCAGATTAGAGTGGTCTTGAGATAGGCGTGGCAGGCTGTGCAGTCATTTTAGTTTGAAGCCTTTTGCTATCAGGAGATACTGAGGTACCATGGTTGGTGACCTAATTCAAATGACTTCTTTGGGAACAAAATCAACCTAATTTAACTTTCTTGACTGTCTTAGAAACCAAAAAAACGAGAGGCATGTAACATACCAGTTTTCTTACCACATACTTGGAAATATTTGACATAAAATGGTATTGGAAAAAGAGATTTGTGGAGGGTGGGTGTTGTGGTGCAGTGGGTTGGGTTGCTGTCTGTACCAGAGTTCCAGCTGACTTCCTGTTCATGTACTGGGGAGGCAGTGCACATTGGTTCAGTTGCCTTGGTTCCTGGAAACCACATGGGAGAGCTGGCTGAGATCCTGGATTCAACAGGGAACTGTCCCAGCTCCAGCTCGTGTGGCCATCTGGGGAGTGAACCAGCAGCTGGGAGATCTCTTTCTCTCCTTTCCTCTTCCCCCGAGCCCACCCCATCTGACTGTGTCCCTCCCCTGTTTCTGTCATTCTGCCTTTCAGATGAATAAATTCAAAAAGTAGTGACAAATAGAATTAAAGAATGTTTGATTCCCAAAATTTCTGAAATCCAAGCCTACTTGAGTATGGCTTGTTTTACATAGATCTTTATTTGTTTTTCTTCTCCTTGATTTCAGTTAAGCTAAGCCCAATTGTTTTCTCTTAGAGAAGGGAGTTGTGAGAGCGTCTTCCCTCGCAGGGTCGGAGGTGTGACTGAAACAGGCTTCAGATGTCCTCCCTGGATATTTCTAAAAGGGCTGCAGCCACATTAATCAGCGTCAGATGCCATCGCTCCCTCAAGCTGTTCTGAGATGGTCATTTGCCATGTAGTTTCACTTGGAATGAAGCCAAATTGCAAAACATAACAAATGTGATCCAATTTGGAGAAATGTTGCTCTGAATTTATGAAAAAAAATTAGTATACATTAAGAATGGAGAGCACTTTTGCCACTTCAAAACATGTATGTGCTAGAAAGTCAACTGACCTTTAGTATAGATATGAATGGCATAGTAGGCATTTACATGTTATTTAATTTCCTGCAACAGCAATTCAAAATAGGCTTTTTTCCTTATTTTTAAAAATAGATGAAACATAGAGGGAGTAAATAAGTTTTTCAAGGATTGCAATGAATAAAGTTGGCGTTTGAATCTAGGTCTTTCTACCAATACATGCTGCAGCTAACTTTCAAGAAAATTAGCTAGCTAAATGTTAGTATACCTCATCAGCTTGAACTAGGCAGCAGTGACTACACAGAACTGACACATCCATTTGTCTGCAAATACTTTTGTTAAAGTACTTGCAACATCTTAAAAACAGTAGGACTCTCCCTTGCTATTTTGTTGAACAAGTGTTAACTACCATTTGATCTTTACAAAGGTGACAGCCACTTATCATGTTCATGGCAATTACAAAGTACATATTCTTGGCCTCAGTTTACAAGAAAGAGAAGTGTAAGAAGCATAGAAACAGTAGATAAGTTGTCCAATGTCACATGAACTGTGAGGGGAGAACATGCAATTTGGATTCAGAAACCCTTGAGTTTAACTTCTAACCAATTCCTGCTAAAAGTGCCAATCCAACTAAACCAATGCGTGGGATCATGCAAGACTAAAGTTACGACTTCCTTAAAGCATTTTCTTCTTTATTGATGTCAGGTAGATCTAGAAAAAGAGGAAGCCAAGCAGACGCGTGACACAGCTTGACTTGACATTAAAGGGATGCTTTTGTTTTGATTTCACCATTTCAATTTTATCACCAGTTTTTGTACCCTTCCTGTATTCTTTTTAAAAACAAAACCTCTGTTCAGCTGTTTTTCCTGGACTGGGCTGCAATGAGACTCCCAAGGCACATCATATCAGGTGTGTAGTCTCTGCACTGGGGGTGTGTAGTCTGTTGGGCGAAGGGATTCATAGAAAAACACAACAGGACTTGTAGTAGACCACGCAGTGAATCACTTTAGGTTTCCAGTTTGTTTCTTCCAAGTTGCTATTCTCCTTTAATGGGAAAGAGAGGGCTTCGTTTATCACAATGGTACCTCATTAGCCCCACTCTGCTCCTCAGGGCCCTCCCCTTGTTCCTCACCATCTTGAGACATCTGAAGCACATGCCATGGGTCCTATGGCAGGGTTTTCCATGTTCCCTATCACACTCAGCTCTGCAGCATGCTGGTTTCAGGCTCTTCTGTTGTGAGTGAAGATTAAAAGAGCAGAATACCTTGTAGGGGTGAACAATTCCTCTTGGTGCCACTCAGAGCTCTTAGGTCATAATTGTGTGTGTGTGTGTGTGTGTGTGTGTGTGAAAGAGAAAGAGAGAGAGAGAGAGAGAGAGAGAAACAGACAGACACATATTGCCTGGTGCTGTCCAAAGAGAACCAAACTGGAAATCAGCTATCCTGTGTTTTTGTCTTGGCTCTGCTGCTGGGGTATGATGAGTTAACTTTAGTCGCCTGCACTTTTGTTACTTCATTTAACAAGAATTATAGACTAGATGAGTGCTCATCAACCTTGCATGCATGTGAGAATTACATGAAATGCTCAGAATACCGATGTCCTGGTCACTTCCCAGCCAAGCTAACTTAGTCTCTGGAAAAACAGGAGCGCTGGCATTGGTGTTCTTGGTAGAGCTCCCTAGGGGACGATTTCTAAAGTGCCTTCAGGCTCCAGAACCATTGCTCTACCTGTGTGATTTGGTAGGCTTCACTACTGTAACAAACACTCTAGACTGGAGGTGTGTAGCTGGCAGACTCTGGTTTTCTCCGTTTGGAGGCTGGAGGTTGGGGTCAGCATGCTTGGGTTCTGGTGAGAGTCCGCTTTTAGGACTGTAGATGTCCATGGTGTGACTTCACATGGCAGAAAGGTGGGGAGAAAGCTTTCTGGGGTTTCTTTTGTGGGATTATCGATGTCACCCACGAGGGTTGTTACTCATAGCCTAAATAATTCCAAAAGGTTCTACTTCTTAATATCATCATAATGGGGGGTACGTTTTTTCGACATGCGTTTTGGGAGCATACAACCAGTTTTTCAGTCCATTTTACCTCAAAGCAACAAAATACAGGGAAAAAAAGCTCAGGTGGAAGTAGTAGCTTTGACAGGTATTTGGAGAGTATGTTCACATGTGGCAAACCAGACTACCTAAATATTTGTCGTGGATTAGAGTAGAGATGGTACTCAAAATCTGTGCACATGCTCTTCTGGTCGGCCCAATTAAAAAATATTTATTTATTTATTTATTTATTTATTTATTTATTTATTTATTTATTTATATTTATATATGCTATCTATACACAGAGGAGGAGAGACAGGAAGAGCTTCCATTTGATGATTCACTCCTCAAGTGGCCACAATGGTTGGAGCTGAGCCGATCCAAAGCGAGGAGCCTGGAGCTTCTTCAGGTCTCCATGAGGGTGTAAGGTCCCCAAGTCTCTGGGCCATCCTAGACTGCTTTCCCAGGCCACAGACAGGGAGCTGGATGGGAAGTGGAGCTACTGGGATTAGAACTGACAGGCTGGGCCCTGGTTGCTCCATTTTTTTAAGTGAAGGGGAAAGAAAGTCATCAGAATGGGTGGGAAAGGTGTAGTTGGAGAAGCCTGAGAAGACAAGAGTTGTGAAAAATCATCTATGGGACTGTGGTATGATCCCCAGGAACATTAAGGACCAAGTTAAGGGGGGTAGTCATGAATTCAGTGTGAGACTGTCCCATTGGCACTGTGATCTTTATCCCTCTTGCCATGTTTGCATATACTTTTGGACGACCTCCGGTATTCCTGCTACTGATCTTCTAGCATCCCAGCTGTTAATGTTCATTGTCCAACCTTGGGTTGGGTATTGCTATGAGTGTCTACAGTGGGGATTCCTTATCAGCCTGGAGCTGGCTGCCACTGCGGGTCAAATGTTCTAGCCTCTCTGGAGTCCTGAAGAGTAATCTTAGCCTGGCTTCTAGCTAACCTGAGGAGTTGCTATGCCTTCTTCCAGAGTTGGTCAGAAATGAGTTCCAGAAGGCAGTGCCATGCACTCGAGGGAGTGATAAATGACTGGATTGTGGGTTGGAAGCCTATGCTGAAGAGGTTGTCTAGAAGTGCTTTTCTTATTTTGATTAAGACCATCTTAGGAAAAAAAAACCCAATGGTTTTGCTTCCTCATCTTTAGACATTCAAATGATATGATGCACAGGTAAACTTACATATCCAAATTTGGTTAGGTTTTAGTTGTATTGGAAAAGTAGCCTTTGATCATCTGAGTCATGTAAAGTGATAAGTTGTCCACTAGGTCACTGACAGCAGAAAGCTCAGAGCTCAGGCTCTAGGATAGTCTTTTTCTGAGATAGGAGAGACGGAATGGGTAAAAATTTTGCTTTGTTCATTTAAGCCTCCATTCAAACGGATTGGGATTCTAAAAGTCAGCAGGTGATCAGGCAGGAGTCTCCAGATGGAATAACATGGACTTTGTCTTCTTCATGTTGAATGGGCTCTACATCATATCTTTGGGCGTTGGCAGTGAAAAGCGACAGGAGAGAGGCCTCACCATTAGTTCGGCAGATTTATCCAGCTGAGCTGTATCAATTGTGTTATGCTGTTTCCAAGAAGACAGGAGAGCTTGTGAAATTTAACAGTGTCTGTCACCACTTGACATATTGGCTACAACAAAAGCAGATTGAGGAAATGACTCACAATAGTTAATTGTTTCAATAGTCAGTCTTTCCCATCTGTGCACTGTGTTGAATTTGATAACATCTGATGGCAACTTTGTGGAAAAGTAAGGCACAAAATTGTTTTTTAAGAAGCCAGCCCCTCTTTGTTTTTGTTTCCTTTCTTTTTAGCAGTTTTATGTCAGTATCTGAAATCTCCATTTTATCTCCTTTATAGCTTAGGTCAGACAACAAAGAATCTTGACTTTGGGAATAGGAAGTGCAAAGCCGGGGCATTTCTTTACCTAAAGAATGGATTATGTATTTTGGTCTTGATAAGCTCAAAAGCAAAGGAAAAGTTGTTCAATATTTCATAAAGAGCAAATGCAGGAAGATATTTGCAGAAAACATTCATCTTCTGTTATCACCTGAATACATAGCACATCTGGTTTCAGAATCCATGATGCCACTCAATAAAATTGACCACTTGTGGTGGAAAACCATTAATTTACAACAATTGCATGGAAGATAGAGCTTTCAGTTTATCTTTGTTAGATCTAGGCTTTCTTCCACACTGAATTCCTTTATAGACTCTAGTTAGAAATGTAACTTCTGATTATAAAACTACTGGTGTATCTAACCTAAGGAATAGCTTTATGTGCTGGAGATGTGCTTTTCAAGGACAGGAAATTCCCCTAAAAGGAGAGGAGGCATTTGTAATTAAGCTCAATTCTACAAAAGTTGATTATTCCATTGGAAATACAATAATGAGTCTAAATTTCAGTTACACTGGCAACAATATTCATAGGAAAGAAAGAATTAGGGTTATCTCCCAAATATTTCCTTGGGATTATTCAGGGCATAAATACTGTGTTTTTCTTGTGCAGAAAGATTATGTCTTTTAAATGTATTGGTTAAAATATTAAAGGTGTCTCATTTAAGACAAAAGCAATCCAAGAGTTCAAGACTTGAAAGGGCTGTGAGTCGGAAGAAACATGCTGTTCTTGCACAATACAATTGGGCAAAGCCCAGTTTGGTATTCCAAAGTATGGGCAGGTTGTGGGTGATGCTAGCAAGAACGTTTAGATAGAACATTCTGACAAAATGGCTGCTCCATAAGGAAATAGAGATGTCACTCTTTCCCCTGAGAATGTTACTGCGCACTGTTAGGAAAGCAAGTCTGTAGTTGGAGACGTCCTGTTTACTTTCCAAGAACGTGTAGATTCAAAGAAGGCTTTCACAGGTTAGAATTGTACCTGACCTTCCCCCTTCTCTTTTCTAGTTGGAGTGTCATTAAAGGTGGGTGCGTGAAGGGCAGGGTGTGGTAAGGATAACATCCAATGTTCCTCTTATTTACCCTCCTTTAAAGTTAAAGAGACACACAGCATTCTTCATTCAGACATTGCCTGACTTCTTACTGTCTTTGGAGAGCTTTATGAATATACGGGTTCCATCCCAGCCTCAAAGAAATGGTGTGTGGGTTAGGATGATAAACCTAATAATAGTCTGTTGATGATGATAGGATTGTCTTGGTCACTGCTTCTTAGATATGATGGCGAAACTTTGCTCTTTCTGCTTTAGCGTTTTGGATTTCATTAGTGGCTGTCATGTAGGAACCATGCATCAGAAAGGATGTTAGTCTCCTGCAGACCTGATGGGAGCTGAATTTTTGTTCTTACTGTATCTCTGAATTTCTGTTTATATTTCTTCATATGAAAGTGCCGGCTCTCTCCATTACTGCCTCTGGATTCAAGTTAAGCTGAACAAGCAATTCTGGTGAAATTAAGTCTACGTATAAACAGTAGGTTTGGGCAACTCAATTGTAGTTTTGAACTCCATTAGAATTTTTCTCCTATTTTATTACAATTTTGGATTGTTTGCTTTTTGTAACACACTGTTTTTAAATAGAATATCACATTTTAGCAAGAGTATGCCTAGTTGGTATTGGCTCATGCTAATTGCCTTGCTTAGGAAAAGTGCTAGACTCAAGTTTGCAATGTTTTCAAGTGGCCAAACTTCTAGAAATGAAGAAAAGGAAAGCAGCAGTCAAAACCCAACAGCCATGATAATGTTTCTTTATTGGTTCTGTATTTTTTTTTCTTGCATGAGTAGAATAAGATCTTGAGTCTTAACCAAAGTATTTAGATGTCAAACCTGTTTGCAATGTTTATAAATAATGAAGTTAGGGGAGGCAAATGATACAGCACAAGAAATTTCAGAGGAGTTACAGGAAGCATGAGTTACTCAACATCCTGAGATCTCCAGTCAAAAGAAATAGTACTTGATTTTAAAATGTAGTGAGAACAAAAATGCATGAACAGAAAGAGGGAGCACTGAGGGGATGCCTGGAAGTGTTCTGGTGGCCTGACTCTTGCAAGTGTCCTCCCTTTGAATACTGGCAACAGCACTGGGAAATCGTTACCGGAAAGTCTATTTTGTGAATGAAGATATTGAGGTGAAGAGAGGTTATTTAAGTTGCCTACTCCATAGAGCTATGTTCTGAATACAGATCTTTCAGGCTCTCAAATTCTCTGTCATTCTTCTGTGAAGAAGGGAGTTTAGATTCTGTGTGTATTCTGTTCACAAGAATTCTTCAAGGAAAATAGAGCAAAGGACAGTAACACAACAAATGACAACAACAATGCGCAAGCAGCTGCTCTGGAAGTAGAGGCATTTCCCTGAGGAGTTAGGAGAGTTCTTGAAGCCAAGCAGACGTAGTAATTGGACAAAGACCAGAGAATTGTGGAGATTCTGATAAAAAATTCAGGGCACAAGATGATGTAAATGCTAGAAGCCAAGTATAACATGATTATTTTCCTCAGGGAGTAAAAGTAACATCAGTCATGGGACTTTGTTGTCTGACTGGGAGGAAAGGTAGAGAGAGATGCTTAGATGATATGAGCTATAACTGCAAAGATGCAGAAATGATGTGATGATAGGGATTGGGGGACAATGGGAGTGGCTTTGGAGGAGGTTATCATTTTTCAGTTGCTGTTAACTATATGGCCTATAATTCACATAACTTAGATTTATTTCATCTATATGATACTTCTTCTTTAGTGTGCAACTGAAACACGGAGGGAAAAGATGGAATATCCTTGGTGGAAATCAGTTTTAATTAGAGTCTGTAACTTTTAGACAAGAACCTTTGAAAACTCATATTCTGGAAACCCTTCTTCTGTTGCCAACACCTTTATCCTTATTCATTTTATTTTTAGAATTCTAAAACTTATTTGTCACAATATGACATGATTTCCTCCCAAAGTCTCTGATAAATTGAGCTGTTTTAAAGAAACAGCTGTGGAAGAGCAGGACTGGAGGTGTGGAGGGCTGTGGTGAAAGCTGGAGAACATTTGTGGGTGTGTGGGTTGTGTTGATTGTGTGTTCAGGGAAAGGGTGGGCCCAGGAGGAATAAAGAAACACATTTAAAATAATGCCTTTAATATATTATGAACTGGGAGCTTTTCCTTATTGTATCTCTTATTGTTCCATTTCTTTTTCTTGCTCAATAAATACAAGGAGAAAAAAGTGCATTGTTTTTCTGTTTTAATTTCCCAGCAGCACTCTGTTGGAGACAGTAATTAATGAAAATTATAGTCTAAACATTGTAAAGTTTGCATTAGATATCTTAATCCTCAAATGAGAAAAGAATCTCATGCTACCTAAAGAAGTGTGTGTTTTTCATGTAAGCTGTTTCTTTTAAAATTCTTGTCCAACACAATATAGCGATGTCTGAAATATGGGGCCCTATATCAAAGACAGTTTTTTCCTGGCTCCTGTAGCATGACTTTCAATGAGATAGTCAGTTATTAAGAGGTCTTAGTTACTAGATCTATTTATAGTTCATGAAAGAAATAATCCAGACAATGTGTTCTATCAGCAAAACTAAGCATTGCATAGCTACATGTTTTAAATACAAAACTTAAAGCATGATGAGAAGGAAATGGTGACTAACATTTTATAACCTAGTTCATGTGACTGTATTATATAATAAAATTGGGTTTTCTTCTACTTTCTTGTTTTATAATTGAGCATAGCAACAAAGCCTATTGAATTGGGCTAAGTGACCTACGAAAATGAAATTCTTGCCCTCGTTTAGAAGTAGAGAATATTCTGCCCAGAAAAGTTAAAGGGGAACTGTAGGATAAAAACAGCGATCTCCCAAGCTTTTCTTAGATTAATTCTACTTTTGGAGTCTTAGGTTGAAACAGCTTAGCACCTCACACTGACATCTCATAAAATGTAATACTATTTCCTGGAAGTTTTTAAAAAGAACAGAAGAGGAGGGGTGTTGTGTCTTATACCTGGTTAAATGACTGTGATGTCAGTATGCCAAACCCAAGTTGCTCCATTTCCAATCTAGTTTCTTGCTAATGTGCCTGGGAAAGCAGCTGAAGATTGCCCAAGGTCTTGGACTCCTATAACTTACTTGAGAGACCCACACTGAGTTCTTAGCTCCTGGTTACACCCTGAACAAGGCCTGGCTGTTGCAGCTGTTTGGGGTGTGAACCAGGAGATAGAAGATATTTCTCTTTTCCTCTCTCCCTGTCATGTTTACTCTTACACTGCCTTTCTGCCTTTCAAATAAGTGAATATTTAAAAAGTTGATAGAAATTGAAGTTACAAGAAGTTTAAGCAAAGGGATTATGTTGCAAGAAAAATGATATAGAGGTAGGTAGGAAATGAGTGGGCCACAAAAACACAACTACAACTGTCCTTTCTTGTGGACAGTCAAAAGATTATACAATGTCTGGGACCTGATGGCAATGATGGCTACCTAGGACTATGAAGATACACATGAGTAGGACCTAGGGTCTCTAGAAGAGCATTTGTAGCCTGGGATCTGTTTTTATGGGTGTGTGCCTGTGGTGAGGTGTGAGCAGAGGGTAGGGTGAGTGAGCTGTCAAGCACCTAATGGCAAGGTATAAAAGGATGGACCATCCCAGGGTTCAAGCAAACAGGAACTACATCATCTGAAAACGGACGGATAAGTGTTTCAAGGCGGACTTGGCATCCTTGATTGTTTCTTCTTCCTAAGTCATTGTCTATTTTATGACCAGTTTCTCTCTTTTTTAAATCATAAAATAGTTCAAAAATAATTAGAAACTACAGAAAAATGCAAAGACAATGCAAATTATCTTTGATATTTCTACTTAGAGAAAACAATATTTGTATCTTCCCAGGTCATCAGTATCTGGGTATGTGTTTGTATGTTTCCAGAAACACACATGTATTTGCATAATATATTTATGTAAGTGAATGTTGCAAAACTGGGAACAAAGCACTTGCATTTCTGTTATTTCTATTCACTTCTTACAATGTCTTTCAGCTGTTTCTCCATGTTAAAATGCCTTTTTTATATGATTGCTTAATAATTTATTATGTGCATATATAGCAAATTATCTAAATATTCCTTTATATGTTTCCTTAAATATCCCGTAATTTGCATGTGTGTTTTGTTCTTTTTCCACCCAGCCTAAAAATATGCCTTAACAGATAATCTTGGAACAAAATCATATACAATCATGGTTACTTTATTTGGATAAATTTCTAGAATTGTAGGACAAGAAAACTGCATGTATTAAAATTTTTTATGTGCATGAATTATGAACTATTTAAAGTGAGTGAACTGCAATGGAATGTTTCTTTAAACTTGCATGTTTCAAATCTAAAAAAAAATGGAAGGGAATACCATGTTTTCTTAGGATTGAATGTATAAACTAAACTGAATCTGCTATATATTTGTATGAATACATTAAAATGAAAAAGTAAAATTAAAAAGGCAAACAACAACAACAAAAAAAAAAAACCAAACCAAAAAAGAATCACCTTCTTGACCTGCACAGAGCATGCTCAGTGGCTAGTGGGGGTTAAAGGTTCTAGAAATGTACATGTCAACTGATCTGGGGGTGGCAGTTACTGGCTCGGAATGTAGAATGGCCACCCCCAGCTGTAACGGACCAGGGTCCCCTGCTTTAGCAGGCAGCTTCAGGGGCAGTTGCATATTGGTCATCCTAGAGGAATGGTCAGAATGAACACCAGCCATTTTAGGCTGAAGTGATTTTAGCCTTCACGGTCAAGTAAGACCGATAAGTAAGCTTCATGAAGAGGCAATGTATTCCTTTAGTAGTGGTGAATAATTTTCTTGGGCCTGGCAAATCTAGTGGGTTGTCCAGCTCACTGCTGAACTTTGTACAGATGAAATCAAGTTGGAAAGAGAGAGGAAATAATTCAGTGGGGTTTTGAAAGAAGAGGCTGTGTGGACGTTGAGGCAGTTGCTTGCTGCCTGTGAGCCACACACCTGTGGGCTCAGTGGAAGATTGATTTTTACCACCACCCAAACAAGCCTTTTCTCTATTATTTCATTTCTGTTTCTTCTTGCATTTCTTTTTTGGCAGAGACCTTGAGCCAGGATTCTTCATCAATATATTCTGTCTCCTAAAATCTGAAATGAAGTGAGCTCTGTACTTTTATTCCTTTTAGAATGGTCTCCCATCTTCCATTTTTTTTCCTAATGCTCTCATTCTTCCCCTGCCGTCAGCACATGTGCAGTTTTGGAGTACCATCAGACTTGGATTTTCCCCCATCAATTTCTGCCCTGCCTTTTCTGGCTTACTGTTTATCAAATGCCACTTACATATTTCCCTAGAGCAAGCGGAAGTTACTATAAATGACTTATCCAAGAACAGCTTTCTCAAGATTGGGCCTTATCATATTCTTCATGGTAGATCTAGGGTTTGGGAAAAGGGTTTCCACATAACTCAATAAAAAGTCATTAAGGTTATTTGAGAGACACAGATGTGCTATCTGCTGATTGACTCCCCAAACACCTGCAACAGCTGAGTCTGGACTAGACTGAAGTCAAGGGCTGGGAACTCGATCCAGGCTTCTCGTGTGGGTGACAGGGACTGAAGTTCCTGACTCATCACTGGCTGGCTCTCAGGGTATGCATTAGCCAGAAGCTACCATGACCAGCAGAGTGAATCCAGGTCATACCATGTGGGAAGTGGTGTCCTAGGCCAGTGTCCTCACTGCTGCATTCAATGTGCTGTATTCAATGTATTCATTTTTTAACTTTAAAAAATGTCTGAAGTTTATGAATCGGAAGCTGAGGCTCTGGGAAGGAAAGTCATTTAAGATCACATAGATAGTATAAGAGTAGGAATTCAGTCCCAGACAGGTCTTTTTAATCCACTTGACTTGCATCATGCTACTAGCTCCACAACCAGGGAGGATTCTCAAGTTGTCTTAATGTACTAAAAGCAGTTTTCTAAAATGGATATTATGTCATGGCATATTTCTTGCTGCCAGATCTATATGCCGACATCTAGGGGTGGAGGTAAGAGGAATAGAGCTGGTTGATGGGAACCATGAGAACATTTTTTTTGATAGAACATGAACTTAAATTAGACCTTGAATGTTGAAATTTGGCTAGTGGGAGATCAGGCCAAAGGACATCCTGTATCATGGAAGCAAATGGCAAAGGCACTGAAACAGATGATAGGGAGTGCTATAAAGGGGGTATGGAAATACTTCATATAGCCTTTTATGATGTAAAATATCATTTTAAAGTGATGGTTTATCACTAGTGGCTTGCAAAGAAACCTTATGACTTCATTGTCTTAGCTGTTATGGACTGAACATCCATAGCCCTGTTTCTTTGTAGTAAATAGAAGCAGAGAGAAGAAACACACCTGAGGTTACCATTCCTTCTCTTGGGATTTTGGGTGAGGCCTGGGTTGTGACAGATTTTGCAGGGCAAATTGGAGAATGAAGGCCAGACTTTTATCTTAGTATTGCTTCAGTTTTGGTGATAGTTTTGATCTTCAAGAATGTTTTCAATTCCAAGTTGAGGAAACTAGTAACCAAAAACAGATTGGAAAAGTTTAAACATATCCTTGCTCACAGAATATATATATATATTACTGGCTAAACAATGTGTGGCCAGGAACCTTTTGTTAAGAGGGCCCTGACTGAGGGTAAATTATAAGAGACATTTGGGGCCATAACCCTCAAATGATCTTCCACTGCAAATGTCATACACATAAGCCAGATCATTTAAAAAGTATTGGACATGCTAAAAAATTTGCACAGAACAAAAATGTATGTAAGTGGACATTAAAAATTTTATGTATACATTCGCTTTTAAGTTCTATGACACAAACATGTGTACAATGAGGAACAATTCATTAAATTCATGGGATTTACGGTGGTGTGAATATCTAAGGACTGGGGGAATGGTTTCTCCCGCCTCTCACCAGGCCCTAACTCTTCCAATACATAGCATTACTGTGAGTGGGTACAGATTTAATGCAGGTGTTTCCCTCCTGAAGTTTTCAACAGCCAAGTTGGGAGCAGCATATGTGTGAAGTGTATTTTTCAAGCGTATGCCTTAGTTTCCTTCCTTGAGGAGGGCCCACTTACCAGCTGTCACATCCTACAAGTCATCACTATGCCCAGGGAACCTAGTTCTCCCATTTGGGATATTGACAGTGGGGGCAAGGTCTTGCTGAGAAGGCTCTTTTCCCTAAGGCTTATTCCTGTGGTTGGTTTAGAATTTTTAGGACTTGGAGGTTCCTTGTGGAGGAGGAAGCCAACTGCCGAGACCTTGGCTAAATTTGCCAAATGGCAGGTTTTTTTTTTTTTTTAAAAGAAATGCTCTTTTTGATATGGTTTTCCTCATGTGATGATCAAGAGCACTGTCCTGTATTTCTGAACCAATCCTGGTCTGACTGGTGCTCCTACTGTGTCCTGTAGGAAAAAACCAACTTGTGCATTAAGATCTATTGGCAAGCCTACAATTGGATTCTGCCCAGATGACCAGTTACAGGATGCTTCTTGGTGACGCAGAATGAGCTGCTCCAAATAGTGATGGCCATGATGAAGTGACACCTGCCTTAGCTTTGGGGTTAGTGTCACTCGCTTACTCTCCCAAAAAGGTTTTCAAGAAAAGAGCTGAGTTTGTGTCTGTTATAAGGATTTTTTTTTCTTATTCCTCCTAAAGTGCCATGAAATTAAAATTTGTTTTCTTTCACAAGCAGTTGGGAATAATAGTGGGATGGTGTTATCAAGGCTACCACAACAAGGACAGGATCTCTCCTTGTCTGCTTCCTCTGATTATCTGTTTGTATTTTGATACTAGTATTGTATTTCCTTGAGTGTTGAATAGCCAGCTTAGCATTTGGGGCACATGAGGGTTTCAATAAATATTTGTTGTAAATGATTATTACAAAGTAGATTTGGGTACATGGGAGTGATTATCCTAATCCTTATTGTGATCTGGAATTTTATTTTTCCTAATGGACAGTGCTGCTGATTATACAGATTTTTTTCTTTAGCACACCTTTCACTGTCCCTCAGACTTCAGACTTTCGGTACTAAGCCTAGAAGTACTCATTGTTTCGCAATTGGGATTGGTAGCTCAGCCTTAAGTCAGCTGTTGAGACCAGTGTGGCGTGTGTGTTCTTCCCATTACCCAAATCATGAGCTCACATCCCAATAATATGTTACTGTCCTGTTCCCTTATCTTTGGAGGCCCTTCATGACTTGGTTTAGCACAAGTCCTACTAAGATCTTCTCACACTATCGGAACACAGTGTTTCTGATCCTGGGCCTGAGTTCTCATAGTTGGATGTCTGCCCCTTACAGACGTATGTTTGCCTAGGCTGCCAGTCTCCCATGATGCAGTGCTCTTCCCCTTGGTTCCTTTGTCCACAGCTAAACAGTGGGTCTCACCTCTATTTGGCAGCACATTGACTAGTGCTTAGGACTTTGTATACTGTTCAGCTTGTGTAGTTAGTCTGGCAGTACATCATTCCCTGATGAGGGCCACCCTGCTGCTTACTGAAGCCCATATCTAAGAACATTCATTGTTCACGTCACTCTAGATTCTTCTGGTGACTGATTTGGAAGCTTCTTGTCTCCGCATCCCTTTTCTCAAGTTGAATTTATGCTTGGCTCTGTATTATTAATAGTGTTTACCCAGAAACTGATCCTAAGTTTGGGAAAGAATTTCAGTTGTTGGAACAAGTATAAGGTTGTCTATGGGGCTGGCTTCTCTGTGAAAATCACATGTCCTCAAGTGTGGGTTCATATTGCACACAAGATAGAGGGACAGAGAAAGAGAAAAACATCTTTATTTTAGTGTGGTCTGAACATGTCATAGAATAAGATGAGCCTTTTGTCCTTGAATTTTTGAAGAAACAAATATGTATCATGTTGTTAAGATAGTCTAGCTTTGTCACGTGATATTTTTCTGGCCTTCATTTTTGCTCTCCTAGTGAACTGGGGACAGACTTATTGTTTCTATCAGAGAAGTGGGAATAAAAATGATAACCAATGTGACTGATAAAAGTAAAGGTAGAAAACCAGGAACTTAACTAATGTGGATTGATGTCTGACCCAGAGACTAGAAGGAGGATCCTCTTTGGGTTCTATGTGCTGCATGTCTACAAAAAAAAAAAAATTGGCATAGGACAACCTAAATTTGTTTCTGTGTATTAGGGTGAAAATTTTTCAGACTTCATCTATAGATGGAAAGAAAGGGAGGAATTGAACTCATTAAATAGCATTGGATACTCTCTCTAACCTTACGCTTTGTTAAATAATAGCTATATGAATATTAGCTTGCAACTGACTTTTGAAATTGCTTTTCCCTGGAAACATTTCTTTCTAATTATCTTTATGTTCACCTTAAGTAGAGCTGTGGGAGGGGTCGAATTTGTTTCATTTATATTTTTTTCTGCTAGCTTATATATGTAGGGCAAAGAAACACAGGAGGTTATTTTGGAACTATTGTTGATATTGACAAAGTACACACATCGTGACTACATACCCCCATGAGAAAGAGCCAGGCATTAGGGTGGGAGGCTTGGGTGGAACAAATCTCGCCTCTTCTTTAGCAATCTTTGCTATATTCACTCTCTCCACTTGGGCTTTCCTCCACCTGTTCTCTTTGCAGAATGACTGTTAGAGGTTGTATGAAGGCACAAATTCCAGTATGAACTCTGTATCTGTTCATTTTATATCACAGTAGAGCATAATGCGCATTTTCCTTTTAAAGATAAAAAACTTAATTGATGCAATAATGCTTCTTTTAGGTTCTCTTGAAGTATTTCTTTGACTCTACCCTTTCAACATATTATCTAAGATACAGAATCACTTCTGCTGTGTTGGAAGTAATGGTTCTCATGCTACTGGGGAAGGTTAATTATTTAATGGACCCACACTGTTGCTGACTTATGAACAATGGACCTGCACAGCTTTCTTTAAACCCACATGATATATATGGTCATTTTCCTGATGCATAACTCTAAGCAGATTTCACAATTTCTAAAAATCCAAAACATGATTGGATTCAGGTCAGGTGAAATATGGCTGTAGTTGCCATCTGGGATTGGTGGATGCAGTATAATTATACAGTATGGAACTTGCGGTTTTGGGATTTAAGGCACACTTTTGCCCATGGGCTTGCTGACAGTAGAGCAAAGGTAGTCCATGGTTCTATTTTGAGGCAGATTTAAGGGTTGGATGGAGGCTCAGTGGCATCATGAAAACCTTATGCTGTTAAAAACAACTTCATGAAAAATGGGCCACCATTGCCCTTTGGTTGACATTCTGGGTTAGAAATTTTAACAGATTTATCCCCGTGAATAAGATTGGAGTGATTTTTGTTTTTGGTAGGAGACCAGTAATAACACTTAATAACGCTGAGGGTACAAAAAGCCAAACTTTGTTTTCAGCATGTCTGTTTCTCTAATGTGTCGAATATACTAGTTTCTTTGGTGATTGTGGGGGAGTTAGAGGGGTTTTGTCATTATGGAAATGAAGGTACTTTGCATACATCTGGCACCTATATAATACATAAAGGAGGTTTTGGGTCCTACCTCTAGTTTTGTAAATAAAAGTAAGATTTTTTTTTTTTACAAAGCTACTTTGATCAGACATGTTTTTCAGAATAATAATTGTTCATGATGTTTAGTGCATTTGTTTCAACAAGTTAAAAATCCAAGAAAGAAATGTATTATGTGACTTTCTAAATTTCATGTAAGTGAAATTGAGGGGAAATATGTCTTCTAAGCCCCCAGACCCTCCTTTGCACAGTTTCACAGTTTTGTATTCCTCATTTTTGTGTTACTGCCTCAGCCTTCTCACCCTACCTTCTCCTGCCCCATTACAGCATAGTTTCTGGAATGGAACTCATATCAGCCGTTCAAATGTTGGTATGTTTTATTTTGCCCAGAATCCTGATCTTTCCAAGAAGAATAACACATCTTGTCAAATGTCAAGGAATATCATGCATTAGGATTCTGAGGATATAGAAATATTGGTGGATCAGTGTCCTTTTCCAGATGTTACAGCCCACCCAAAATGTGACTGCTTCCTTGCCATCACTTCCTGCTCCCACTCTTTCCCTGAGTCAATTTGCTTTTGTAATGAGTTTATCATCGTCTTATACTTCAAGGTTGAGGCTTTGGGTTTGTGGGGAGAATCTATTTCCTATTAAGGCTGCACAAATCAGAGACTTTTCTGGAGCCCTTTCACTGAAAACTGCTTCTGTTCACAGACTAGACTCAGGCGTGAGATGGCTGGACTTTTTCCAGCCTACTACTCCTATTCTGAGCATTTTCAATGGCTTGTCCACTGAACATGCAGTCATACTAGATTAATAAATAGGCTAATTAAAATACAGGGGGAAACTTCTCTTAGAGCTCATGAATAGAACATGGTTTGTGTTCTTTAGAGGCTGAGAAGTCTAGGAGACAATAAGCCAAATTAGCAAGGCCAAAAACCTCTCTCGGTGGTTACTCATCTTGTTTGTGCTCTTTCTAGAATGATCATCATTGCTGTGGTCAATCAATATTTTCTAGAACAAGTCTGCCCTTGCCAAATTTTCTCCTCAAATGTTAAACCAAAAACTATTCTCTTGTGACTTCCTACCATCGTGGAAACAAATTATTTTCCACTTTCAAAGTTTCTCAGAGCCAAGGAGGGGGGACATAGAGGCGCGAGCACTATTCATGGACACTCAATGAGGTTCAGTCACGGGCATGGCTATTTTAGAGCCTGAATCTCCTGGGCTTAGAGCTTGGCAGGATTCCAGGACAGGACCTATAGATACTCCATGTGACAGATGATCCTTCTTTGCCTGGCCCACCGAGGGTGTTTCCAAGCGTTAATAGAGGGAACGAGTCTTTGCTGAGTGGAAGGGCTTGACAGTGACATTTCTTATTGGGTTTATGATTGTATCCTGGCCTAGAAAGCGGAAAGCACACAAGCTCTTGAGAAGGAGTCAAGGCTCAGTTTTACAGAACAATTCTGAGTGTATGTAAGGACCCTAACTCAGATCTTTTATTCCACGTTGAATCTCTGGACCTCTGCTACTTCTGGAACAGGTTGCCATGTCAAGAGACTGGCTCCTAACTCTTCTGTATTTGGTTATTTGTCAATAGGGGAAGCTTTCATGTGGCTGAAAGAAAGCACTTTTCGCTTGTTGCAATCAGCGGTGGTGGTGGGGGTGAGGTTATAAGAATCCTGTGTGTCTCTTAGACTATTCCTGATGCATGAACATCCCCTAGCTACTGTTACATAGAGAGTACATCTCTCGAGTTGACTTGAAGTATTTATCTTGACTAATAGCCTAAGGAATAAAGATCTTTATGAAATAGGCAGGTTCCTGGAAGATCACATACCCAAACAATGTGATCCAAAAAGAAGTGAAGTTCATTGTCCTTATTTCCCTGACTTATTTCCAAGAGCCTTCTGTCTGCTGCAATTTGGTCTTTCTAGGTTGTTAATTTCAGTTGGGATATTTCATGAGGGATTATGTCTTCCCTAAGAATAGTGCTCTCTCTCCTGTTTTGTATAATTCCTAGATGGTACTACACTTTTCAATTTCAGCCACATCAGGTCTTGAATTTGGAAAAGAAACATTTTCATTAATTCATTCACTACCATTTGGCTTCCTGTCACAGGGAAAAGTCTCCCCCACCTTTTTTAAAGATTTATTTTTATTGGAAAGGCAGATATACAGAGAGGAGAGACAGAGAGGAAGATCTTTTATCTGATGGTTCTCTCCCCAGGCAGCTGCAACGGCTGGAGCTGAGCCAATCCAAAGCCAGGAGCTTCTTCCAGGTCTCCCACATGGGTGCAGGGTCCCAAATCTTTGGGCTGTCCTCGACTGCTTTCCCGGGCCACAGGCAGGGAGCTGGGTGGGAAGCGGGGCTGCCGGGACAAGAACCGGCACCCATATGGGATCCCGGGCATGCAAGGCGAGGACCTTAACCACTGCGCCACTGTGCCGGGCTCTCTCTCTCTCTCTCTTTTTTTTTGAAAAGTCTTTTATAAAGTGAACCCCTAAAATTTACTTCCTTCATCCTGAAATGACCCTTTTATTCTTTATTTTCATTCTTGACTTACAAGCATTATCTGGGGTAGAGAAGATGGTGGTGGGGTATCTCTCATATGCCCTTAGAAAAACATCAGGATGTCTGTCTTGAGCCAGCCTGGCATATGTGTTTTCTGCAAAGAAGCCATGCAATCATTGGAGAATGAGTCTATTATTTTCCTCCCCTATTTTCACTGCTCTTCTCCCTTCCTACCTCTAGAAGCAAGACTTTCATTTATGCAAATTTGGAGATTTTGTTTCAATTAATTGTCTCCAATCCATTTCATAATCTGTACTTGGACAAATTTTCTCCAAAGCTATGTTGGGTACCTGTAATGCTCAAAGCCTACTCTAGATTGATACTTGATGGAGGTTCCCAAGTTTGAGGCCAGTTGGCTAAAACTTCACCCTGGTGGACATGGGGATTTGAGCAGAAGAAGGTTACTTCTGGCACTGTTGTCTTTCAGAGACTCCCTCTTTGTCAAGCAATGAACCGTGTTGTATTACCAGTTCTGCATTGGTACCCTCATCCCTGCTGCCCTGCGGCTCCCAGTGTTTTCCCCGAGAAGTTGTCATAGTCCTGTTTAGCCATCCTTCAAGAAACTGAGACCAATTCTTGTCTGCTCCTCTACTTCCTCTCCCTGGACGTAATCCTCATCTTCCTGCTTCTCTCCTTGTAACCTCCATTGCTCAGTGCCTCTTCTTTCTTTCTTCTTCTTTTTTTTAATGCTCTGAAATCCTTTATTCTTGATGATTAGGAAAGTGCTGCTTCTCATATCTCCTGCTGTTAACAGGCAGTGTGAACTTCTATGGACTTGGATGACTCTGGTCTGTAGTCCTAGATTTCTTTTGCTATTAAAGCTACCAATCCCTAGTTAGAAATCCGAAAAGGAGCAAATTGGGAAGAAGGAGATCATTCATACAGTTGGTGAGGTTGAATAAAGACAGATTCTGCAGTGTATTGCAGGAAAATAAAATAGTTAACAAGCCTCAAATCTTGAAATCTTGCTTGACTTTACCTTGCTTATTATTATTTTTCTTCCTCTACAAGGTCATCAGGTTGTTTTGCCTTAAATATAAATATATTAATCTTGTAAGATGGGAGGTGGCTAGAAATAAATAAATCTTTACTTATGCTAAGGGGTCTTTGGTGGAAATATTTCAAACCTGATTCCAAATACATAAGAGATCTAGCACTGTCATTGCTGGAATGCAAAGGTTTGTGTTTTGCTTTCTAAAAAAAAAAATGTTAGTTTTTTTTTTTTGAGAGGATAGGGGAGGGAGGGAGAGAGAGAGAGAAAGAGAAGAACAGAGAGAGATGAAAGATGGAGAGTACAAAGGACTCCCATTCTTGCACTCATGGGTTCGCTCCCCAAATCCAATGCCTGCTCAGATAGTACTAGGCTAGCATGAAACCTAGAACTGGGAATACAACCCAGGTCTTCTCTGTGAGTGGAGGAACCATCTATTTGAGCCATGATTTCTACCTCCTAGGGCTTGTGTTAGCAGAAAGCCGGAATGGGAGCAGACCCCGGGGTTTGAGCTGAGGTGCCCTGATACAGGGGTGGCTGTCCAACCAGTGCCTCAACTGCTGGACCAAACATCAAGTTCAGCATATTCTATATTGGAGGCTTAGTTTGTGGGGGTTGACTCTAATCGTTTTATGTAAAGTAGAAAGATTTTAACTTTGACTTCCTGGAGTTAGTAATTAGAAAGCCTTATATTTCAGACTAAAGGATATGACTGCAAATATAAAACTTCAATTCCTTTTCCATGCGGGGGCTACATTTTCCCTCCTGGCAATAGCCATACGCTATTATTAGTTTTTGATGTAGGAAGTATCCAGATCCACTTCTGAAATGTTCCTTCTTCAGGTTTTCATGTACTTACCACATAGATCACAGAGGGAGCAATCCCAGTTTTCCAAGTTCAGAAACATGGGGAAAGAATCCCCTGGCATGGACCCTGGGTTGAGTGGTCTTACACAGGGAGTAGATTTACCTGGCTGTCCCGAATATGAATGGAATCCCTGCTGCAACCTTGAGTCACTAGAAATCCCCTTCTTGCTGTTAACACTGATGTCATTCTTATCTTCTGTAGTAGTTTTGCCGTCTGCCTATGGTCTTGCAAAAACAGGATATACTGCAAGACCTAAATTCCAGATATTTTCACTTCTTGGTGTTAAGAAATACTGTGGTCTTGGTTTGGAGATATTTTGATGTCAGTATGATTGGTATGGCCATATGTTGTGGGGAGATGTTCTTACTCTGTGATGACAGAAATGGGAGGCTGGAAAATCAGATCTCCACCCTCTGATAAAGTGACCACCAGCATAGAGACTACGCTGATGTGGCTGATGCAAATAGAGTCAACGCTCTTGAGAGTTTACTGCCTGCAGCTGGGCTGTGCGCCGCCTGGCTATGTGTACGTCTTGATCGTGAGGGAATTCTTTACAGACCATATGATTTGTTCACTTGATGGTGAATGTTATCAAGAACAAGCAAATCCTTTACTGACCATGTACTAAGAGGACAACAGGCATGCTCTCAGCACGGAAAACCATTAAAGAAGGTGTGCAGGAGGTGTCCCTGTCCAGGGTGGCCAGGAAGTCAAAGTCTGGCTTCTTCGTCCTGCCAAAGTTATGGCAGTTTCCTCAGGTGCTGTTAACTCAATGCCTCCCTCTTCCTTGAGGCCCCATTACTTTTAAATAAACTTGTGATATCACTTTCCAACATCCTGGGAGGAAATCTGCAGTAGTGCTCGTATAAATCCACTTTATATATTTTATTCTGTGCAACTTTGCATTGTGTTTAAGAATTATTTGAGGCAGAGTGATGGAAATGAAGATAAAGAGATAGAGAGCTCCCATCTTCTGATTCACTCCTCAAATGGCCATAATGGCCAGAACTGAGTCAAGGGTGAATCTGGAATCAAACACAATCCAGGTCTCCCACGTGGGTGGTAGGAACCCAAGCACATGAACAGTCATTCCCAGCTGCCTCCTAAGGTTGTCACTGACAGGAAGCTGGAATAGGGAGTGAGGCTATTGTAGACTGGTGTGGAGTTTGGTGGTAAAATGGCAGTCCTTTAGTTATACCTCACTGTAACCCAGCTGATCTCTGGTTTATCTTCAGGCCTTTTACTTTGGAATGCAAGTCTCTTGGAATATAATATAACTAGAAAGGATTTGTGGAAGCCCTAATCTCAGAAGCAATAAAGGTTCAGAAAAAAAACCACTTTTTTTTTCTTCTAGCTTTGACTTCTGTCTATATTCTTCAATCCATAGAGAGTCAAGCCTAAAAACTACCACTTTTTTGGTTCCTCAGGAAAGGAAAGTCCAATGTGAATTTTAAAATATTAGTGACACGAATAGAGGGAGTAATGTTTGAGTCACTATGCTAAAGAGTGTTGGCTTAGAGATCTCAACATTGGCTCCCTGCTCTCCCGTGCAGAAGCAAGAATTCTTACTGTCACTCTTCCTCCATTGTTGCTTCTATTACCTAACTTAAGTCGGCAACTCTTCATGTAAGTAAATTCAGATGACTCCCTCTGGCCGCTGTTTTGCTCATCCTGATCACTTCTGTATTTGGGTTTCCTATAATTACCTTTATGTGCTCCAGGTGTAGGAAACTTACATTAGGGACATGAAAGTGTTAGCCAGTCAGGGGAGAAGAAGTTGGCTTTGTGCCTCAGTTACACATTCTCTATGAGCATTTCTTCATGGCTAGTGAGAGTAATTTACTAAAGAAAGGAGTGAACACACCTTGATGAGGCTCTGTCCCACCTCATCGCTGTCTGTCTTTCCTGTGGTGATAACCTCAATGTATTTCTTTAATATAGATAACAGTGAAAAAATAGCAAAATTCTGTGCAGAGAAAGATGTTTCTGAACTAGTTGTGAAACGTTTCTTCATTTGGCTTAATTTCTCTAGAGCCTAAATCAAAACCTAGTTCCTGGAATTCCTGACCTCAGAAGAGACCCGTTTGAGTACTGGGGCAAGGAGATTGTTGCTATTGACTTAAACACTGGGTAGAATTGCACTGTGGTGTCTGTCTGCTAGTTCTTGTTGGTCTAAACCTGGGGGCAACAGGGACCACCCTGTAAGCATTTTAGTTGCTGCTGGGATCCTATCTTCTTGTTCCCAATGAGGGAAGCTGTTTCATGCTTGGCAGTAGAAGTAGATGGGGCCCGGGTAGGAGTGATCTCAATGGTAAATGTGCTTCCTTTTAGTTCTAGCATCTGAACTCCCTATCTTTCCACCTCCTTTCATAATAGATGGCCTGGATGTGGAGGCATTTTGATATCTGTGTAATTGATTGGGTTCTATGATGTGGGGGATACTTTTATCCTGTGGTGACTGGAGTAGGAGCCTGAAAAGTCAGATCCCCCTCCTCTGAAATAGTCTTCTCTTATGACTACTGTGATGAGGCTCTTGCAGAGAGAGCAACACTCAAGAGTAGTTACTGCATGGCACTGGGTCTCCTGCCCTCCTAGTTATGTTTATGTCTTGATCTTAATGTGTATCTTCTTTCTAGTCCACTTAGGCTATCACTTGGTGGAGTGGGTTGGAGGGCAGGAAAAACCCTCACTGACCTGTGTATCTAGGAGTTCCTAGGACATGGAAGACCGTTGAGTGGCCAGTATTCGCAGTGACTAGGCAGTCAGGAAGTCCTGGCTTCTGTGGCCACCCAGGACCACAGCAGTGTTGTCCCAGATGTTCTTACCTTAATGTTGTCACAAACTCCCTGTTTTTAATGAAGTTTGTGATGGAGCCTTCTCTCTCTGAAGAGGGAAACCTATGGTAGTGTCTTTGCAAATTAGCTTGCTTTATTATAGACCATGAATCTTTATTAATTAATGATCTGTTTCTGTGCCTTTTCCTCTTGGAATATAATTAGAAAGGATTTGCAGAGGCCATACCTCAGTAGCAGAAATAAAAAAAGAAATTATCTTTCTTTTGAGTTTGAGTTTTATGTGTATTCCAAACTCCCCCGAGTGTTCAGGTACCTTCTTTGTTTTTCCAGCTTTCTAAGAAAGAAAACAGTTAACCTCTGAGCTCTACTTATATGCACCCATAAAGTGTTCATATGTTTGAGTGCCTATTATGAATTAGGTACTATGTATGTAATATCCTTTGTAGATATCACTTCTTGTGATCCTCCTACTGTGTTTGAATCAGATTGTTGGAGATTTATTCTACTAACTGTCTTTAGACTGTTGTTTTATTTTTAGCTGTGGTTTTTTGGCCTAAAAGCCTGGAACACTCTTTTGGAAAGCCTGGTATTACTACTGCTGTACCTCCACTATAGTGCTGTTGTCAAGTTCAGTACGCAACCTTCAATTTGCTTCATTCTAGTTCCCAGACAAGTTCCTCATGTATTACCTCTCCAGATTTTGCAACCATCAGCTGGGGAAAACTTGTTTAATTCAAACACATTTCATTGTTTGACCCCTCATTTTTAAATCAACTGCCCCTGTGTAGTTGGGTTTTTCATTATGTATTACGGCCTCATTTTTTTTTTCTTGCCTGTCTGTCTCGACTTCATGCATTTACTCTAGATCTCTCCCAAGCATCTACTCACAAACTATTATCTTCAGTGAAGTCCCTTCTCCCAGTAGAATGCTTCTGTTGTGTAATTTTAATGCCAGGTGCTAACACCTATCTGCATTTATTCCCTGCAGACCCAGCGTTTTTTGTCAGGAAGCATGGAGCTGCCAGTAGGATTCACAATTGCATCGTTCACCCCCTGACTAGTACTCCCCAGTGACTACTCATTGCAAAAGAGATACCACTTTTTGGGCTCTCAATAATCTTCAATCTTTAGCATTTCCTGCCACTGAGTTTGGCTTTATACTTTGCAAAATTTAGGATTAGACTTAGTTTGTTTCCTTGTACGCTAACTCACACAGCTTCTGGTAGTGAATAACTATGAAGAGGCATCAGAAACTACTTAGTCTCTGCCTCACCGACAGCTTGAATATCAGATACATGGCCCTGACATGTTCAGTGTTGGAAGAGGAACCTTTTAGGAGTGGGCATTGGATGCATTGTAGGCTCTCTCAGCCCTCAGGCACCACTGGACCATTGAAATTCCTTGTGTGGCTCCATCCACCCCACTATGAATTACCCAAATCTTCCCCATTTACATCCTTTTCTTGGAAAGTTTGATCCAACCTTCTGGTTCTGACATGTTGAAATTATCTTTTATTTCTGTTCTGTGAGTCAGCTGAATCCACACTATCATTTTCTGAAGCTCTCTCTCCAGGCATAACTGTTTGAGCAGTACCATGAATGGCTTCTGGGAAGTCTCCTTATATGAGCGTCCATTTGTCTCTGTAGCTGGTGTGCTCTTGACTTTTGGTGAATCAGTTGGTAATGATCTCCCTCCAACTTGTGAGTTTCCATTTGTTGTACAAGTTAAATAATCTCCATGGTGATAGAGGAATGGGAAAGCCTCATGGCTTGTTTCATTCTTATCTTCAACAGGAATTTAGTTAAGAATTTCCTTCCTTATTGGTGTGGCCTGAGCACTGATGGAGCCAATTGAACTGAATTCATTTCCCATGCTCAAAAAAAAAAAAAAATAAACAGGTTCCTGTTAACTCGCTGGAAATGGTCTATGGAGAACGTTAATAACCTTAGCAGTTGAAGGATGTGAGTGCGTGTGAATATCCTCCTGGCATTAGGAAAAAACACTGTTGATAGACTTTCTTTGCTTTCATGTTAGTGCTTTGAGTTGAATTCTGCATGTGAGAGTTCAGATGCTCTTAGTCATTCCTACCTCTCAGGAGCTCAGATTCACCAAGGGGCTCTTCTACCATCACTGTAACGTTTCTGTCTCTGTATGTTTAAATCTTTATCAAACCAACAGCAGTACAAATATTTTACAGGTGAAAACGCATACATCTAACAATCCCAGAACCCTTGTGTACATTTTCCATGTCATTTTGTTGCCTCATTTGTATGTGGATGAGATATTTATGGAGTTTTCATATTGAACGAAATTTTGTAGGCCTGTATAACCTGTTGCGGATAGGATCAACTTGTGGAGGGTGCTGCTAAAGCATTGTCAATATTGCTGATTCCATCCATGGTATTTCTTTGTTGGCTGCTTGTGCAATGAATAGTTTTTAATACAGCCAGAAGAGAACTCTTTTAAACTTTTGTTGCTAGTCCTTGCTATTCATGCTCCATGTCTGAGCAGTCACAGGCACAATTATGTGAGACTAGAATTTAGTTTAGACTTTATTGAATGATGCCTGCCAGGGAGATTGAGTCTTCAAGTAGTGAGGAGTTTCACTTATGAACTCTGCAGACCCTTTCTAATTGTATTCTAAAGAGAGAATGTTACAAAGAGCCTAACCACAGGAGTCCAAATGATGGAGAGACTACAAGAGAAATAGAATCATATTCCTAAATATTGATTCATCCCTCACTCTGTTGATTTTGCATAAGAGATGGAGAGTGCCAATGGATGGAGTTGAGATATGAATCAAAAAGTATCCCACTGTTGTGAACTTAGAAGCAGGGATCGTGAAGTAGGCAGGATCACTGGTTTTTGGGAAGCTTCTTTGGTCCTTCTCTAAAGTCCTTGTTGCTGCTGAATCCTGTCCAGTTTCTCAAAGATCTGTTTGCACACATAAATGCTGTTTGGTACGAATATTGTCGCAGAAATATGTCACAATGACTGCCGTTCTCCATGGAAGATATTTTGAACATCTCAATCTATATTCAACACCTTCATTTCATTTGCCCTCTGCTTAACCCAATCCATTTATTTTGAGAGATATCAAGTTAGATCTAAGTGAGTCCAGTCCTAAAATCACACTGATGCCAACAATACCAATAAAGTTACCAAGTTTTGTCAATGCTATGTCAGACATTTTTGGAATTTAGTCACTGTTTCATAGTTGTCTTGTTCTGGGCTGCCATTAAATCTTACCTGGAAGGCCTCATTTCCCTACCTCAAAAGATCAAACTTTCAAACTCTCTCAGGGTTATTTTTCTAGAATGAGAATGTTATTTATTCTTCTGCTTAAAAACCATCAATTTCTCCCTGTTGCCTATAGTTAAAAGCCCAGATATTGAAGCCTTTAATAATGTGACCTCTGTATATATAATTTTTTTGTCCTGACACACACTTCTTTGTCCATGACATTTAGATCCACACTCACCACATATTTTTTTTTCTAATTTTTTTAAACCCTCTGTAACCTTTCACTGGGGGTGGGTGATATTTATCTTTCATCCTTGACTAACTTTCTTATATCCTTGTACAATCTCGGTTCCTTGTATGTCCAGGTCTCTTCTTGATCCTATGCATATCTATCTACTTGAGCACTTGTCTTGGAGACCATTTGGCTGGAAGCAGACTTAGAAGTTAGTGAGCCCTTCAGTAAGGGAGACAGGGAAAGTCATTTCACCCCTACCAACCAAAGGTGGGTGCTGTCATATAGACAAATGCCTAGGTACTGTATCATTGGAACAAAGGAAGTGAGTGGTCATGACTTCAGGTGCCTTAGACCACTCATTGGGCTTTATGATTTCTTCAAAAGAGCCATTGACTTGCTCCCCAAAGGATTTGAAATGTAATAGAGAGATGGGATAATTATCACAGAATCAGATTAGTAAAATAAAAAGATGCATATTAAAAAGAAAATATGTCAAAAGGGAACACAAAGTTCAATAACAGGAGCCAAGAGTTTCTGCCCACATTGAAGGAGTAGCATTATCTCACTACATATTCACTAGAGAGTATGGACATTTTTGATTCTAAACATTGTCATCTCACATAAAAGGGGGAAATGTAGTCATTAGAGACATATGATCAAGGAGAACATTTCATTCATGGGACTGGAACTGAAAGAGCTATATTGGAATGGTCTTCACAAAAACCTTTGGGTTTATTTTTCAATCAGGGCAACCAGAGTTGTTAGTGTTAACCCAGTTAGTATGTAATCCATACATGCCAGTGTTATGGAGGTTAGTCTTATGGAACAGAAACAGGAAGGATATTTTCTTTGTGGTTTTGTAGTGGGGTTGAGAGTGGGAATTATATGCCTCGTATTGCTCAGTTTTTTTCCAGTCTCAATTTTCTTGTATTATGAACTTATTCTTGAACCTGTATTTTGTCTGTTTAAAAAGTTCTATGGGTTGTAATCCTTCATTCTCTAGTATGAGTCCTCTTTCCTAGGACTTACTTCTGTTACCTTGCAGGAGAAACCAAATCAAAGCTGAACTTGGAGTGCATTTCATTCACTCGACAATCTGCCCTGTCCCAGTGACTGTCCTATGTACCATGATGACAGACACAGGTGTGTGTGTGTGTGAACAAATGAATTTCTGAGCAGATGTCTTGCCTATGTAGCCTTGTATGTAAAACCATTTCGACTTGTTAACTTTATTTTGGTGTTCCCATGGAACAGAAGCATGAAATTTCTTCCAAAGGCAGTTGTGATTCACATGTGGAACGTTTCCTGTTAACCTTGTGTGCATTCTTCTGATTTCAAAGAAATCACAGGTCTTCAGAAGTCCAGTCACAGAATTTGAATTTTTGTTTTTCAGGTAAGTAAATTAGTTCCCACTAGAGGTGGTGCAGGCATTGGAGACATTCTACTGGAGCCTTCTGATGATGCATTTCTGTTTTTGCTCAGTCTAGGGACCTGTGAACCTATGTGGAGGGTGTCTTCTTGCTTCTGGTATTTTTGTTTCTTGACCAATGAGTAGGTGGGGCCCTAAGCAATGAGGATGGGCACAGTGACTATGGTTCTTAGAAAAGATGGTCCTTGTTGAGGCTTTGTTTCCGTCTAGGATGATGTGGTTTTTTTACTCTTTGTGAGAGCAGAGGATGTGTTGAATGGAGATATTCCAATCCTGGTAAGACTGGCATAATTGTTGAGTACTGGCTGGCGAGTTTTGGGGACTGGATTGAGATGCTGGATAGAGCTGCTCCTCCATTACAAAGTGCCCTGTACTTAGTCTTCTCTATGTTTTAGGTTCACACCCAAAGCTGTGATACTTATTGGACATTCTGGTATTTTGGTTGTAGCTATCCTACTTATCTTTCTCCTGTTTTTCGTCTTGATGGTGCCCTTTGTGCTAACCCATCATAAACTGATATTCTGCAAAATGGAGCCTTACCTCACCTTGTATTATGTTGTGTACCCCAGGAGAGGTAGGCTATGGGTTGGAGGAGGGTAGGGACCTGCAGATCTTGAAAACTCTGCATAGAGATTAGGCAGAGGTCCTGATTCTGGATCTGCTTGTCATTAATGAATGCCCCTAATTGCTTCTTATTTAGCAGACTTGAGTCTTTATTCCTGACTCAGGAAGCTGAAGCAGGCCCGCAGCTCTGTGTCCAAGTTTTACTTCCTCTTGATACGTAAATGCCAGTGCCTCATGTGAGGGTCCCATTCTCAGAAGGAGAGACTCGATGTGAGTCACAAGGCTCCCATGAAGGAAGGGAGACGCTTTATAAAGTCCTGAACTTTCCTTTTCTCTCTTGACCGAGTTGCCACCATCCCAGACTTGTCCAATGACAGCTTCTTTTATCTCCAGGAGCCCCAAGAACTAAGTGAATAAAAGAAAACATTAAGTTTCTTTTCTCTTCAAAATAAACTTCAAAATATTTTTTAAGTTTGGAAAACATATATAAAATCGTATTTAGTGGGCACCATATGCCGTTTTGGTATGTATACACACTATGCAATGTTCAATTGGGGCAAATATGTCTTTGAAATTTTGGATTTCTTGTGTGGATCTTGTCCTGGGATCTGATCAGATACTCCTGATTGTTTTGGCACTGGCTTGCTATAACTGCTACTGTCTTGATTATCCAGGGACATTTGGCTAGATCTCCATTTTTCCCCAGTCTACCTGCTCCATTTTTCTCAGGGAAGGATTTAGGGTTCCTACGGTTAGGATACAGCTCCAATCCTGTTAGCTCTATGGCAGTGTCTTAATTGGACTCCTGTTATCATCATTAGCCTTTCTCAACTCTTTGAACCACTATCTCCTTGGTCACCTTACCCCCTGATTCTCTGTATTCTCCCATTCTAACACAGAGCTAGGCTCTGTCGGGTGACAGTGAATGGTTTACCTTGTAAGAGGACGGGGAGCTTTTAAACCCCAATAAATCTGGAACTCCTCATAAGAACCCTTTTTCTATTTCCTCTCAAGTGAAAAATAAGTCAGAAAATCCAATTAGCATTACCCAAGACTCTTTCCTCCATTGGTTGCCCTGTAATGAAGCCATGGGTCTTATTTTGTTATAAGGCTCACTCACACAGGTCATACCCAGGCAAAGGTTTGCAGAAGTATGTGACACTGAAAGAAGAGTTTAGCAGTTAGGTGGTCATTTATGATTTCTGTGCTTCTTCAATTTGGTGTTCTCTTGAAGGTCGCTAACAACTCATTGCCCATGACTCTCTTTTGCTTGTTTATAGTTTGAAATTTGCAATGCTGTATTCTCAAATTGTTTTCTCCTGAGGGAAAACTTGATCTAGTCTTCTCTGATTTCTATCCCTTTATGAATTCTTCTGTGAAACTTTTTTCATCTCCTGGATGGGTAGGTGCTTTCTTAAATGGTTGATGCTCAGGGACCCAGTACATCCCCAGGTGATTCCTTAAGGCTGCTTGGCTGGTGTATTCCTGGCACTCAGGCAGCTGCTTGACTCAGGTGAACTCAACTAATCATTAGAGGGAGGACATCCCTCTTACAAAGATAGGCAGCAGCTGCCCTGAGGAAGACTGTTCTGATCACTTTCTCAAAAGGGTTGAATTTTTTTCTGGAGTTATAGAATGAACCCACAACTGTAGGGCCCTCACTCTTACACATCTGAAAACAATTCCCCTTTTCCCCGCAGACTTATTTTTAATGTGTTTCATTATAAGCTGTATTTGGGGATAAGTATTTTCTCCTGAAAAGGATGGCTTGAATTTTCTATATCCGGGGTTACATCTTTTTTGGGGAGGGGTGGGGGATGGAGGTCCACATGGTTGACTAGGATAGAAAGTATCCCCATTCAATATCCCCATCAGGAAACTGGTTTCAGGGATGGGTGTTGATTTTTTATTCTCCTCCTTTCCACTTTTTTTTTCTGTTTTATTATAACAAAGAGCATGAAGGCAAGGAAACTCATGAAAAGTTTTCTGTTTTCGTTATCTGTTTTGATATTCATTATACACAGATATGATTTTTATGTAGATATAACTAGAGTTTGAGTGTAATTTTGTTAATGTATTGCACTGAACATCCTCTACGTTAGTACCTTCTAATGCATGTTTCCAATGTCATAAGATTTTATTGATTTTATAAAGTGTTATTGATTTTGAGAACCTTTACAGTGGTGTATTGCATTGTTTATTTACCTAGTTTCCTTTCCTATTGCAAATATTAAACATAAACACCTTTGTGCGTAATGCTTTTATTTAATTATAGTCCCTAGAGTTGGGTTACGGAGTCAGAGAGTTTGAATATGTTTATGGACTTTAAAAACACATTTCCAAATTGCTTTCCAAGATGGTGATTTTCTTTGGTCAGTTGGGATAAATGCTAAATGTGCCTTTGCACATACAGGGAATTTATAGAGTGTATAGAATGTGTAGGTGACCTACAGCAAAACATTTGAACAAATAGCACCTTTCCCACCCAAACAAGTAGACCTAGTTTTCAAAACATGGGATCAAGTAATTTCCCTGATAGTGCATACATGCCATTCTTTCTCTCGTTAGCTCTTTAGTCTTACACAACACATATCCAACAACTCCTTGGAAAATATATTTTCTATTTTCTTCCCATGGATTCATAGAAAATAGTGCTTTCACCAATTAAGTTTTCAAAAAGAACCCATTTTTTGCCAGCTTCTTTCCTGAACAATAAATCAGATGTTCAAGTAGCTTATTCTTCTAAAATTTTGAACACACATATAGATAAACATATCCACATACCTGTTTCTGCATAGTAAATAAATTGGGAAATTACAAATTAAACGTTGATGGCAGGGTAGAAAACTGCAAGGTCAAAAAAGAACAAAGATAAGTTTAGGGCTGGTTCCACCAACTCCAAACAACTATGTCCTTAATAAAGAGGCATCAGCAGGCAGTACCCACTGGTGAAGCAAAGGACATGGAAAGTGAGAAGGCCCCGATAGAATTGGGGTAGTTACATCCTCACTTCAAGCTTGATTTACTTTCTCCTATATGTCCATTTACAAAAGAAGATAGAGAAACATATACAAGGATAGCAAGCCATAGACCTGTACCAAAGTTGTACCTATGATCCTGCTCCCCAAAACCTTAAAACACACAGGCATGGTATAGGGGATCATCACATTGATCCTAGAGGGAATAAATCTCTTTTAAACTAAGACCAAAGCTATTCATTTGATTATTCTGGAAGAGAATAATGCATGTAGAGAACAAGCACAAAGATAAAAGAGGTGCTAAATAACAGGGCTACAGGAGACAAGGGAAGGATCCTCATTATCCTACGACAAAACCAATTTCCAAATACCAAAGCAGTTCCTAATTTGCAGAGAAGGCTCTATGGCTGAGATAGCAACAGAAGGGCCATGATCAGGTTCTGGAACTTTTCAAAGTCAGTTTGATTAACGCTTCTGCTTAGCTAGTTGACAGGTTACAATTATTTTTTTTGCTATCATGAAATACAAAACACTGATGTGTGTGTAACACACACACACACACACACACACACACACACACACACCCCTGATAAAAGGCATCTAAAGGGAAACTCTGATAACAGCTGAGAGGGCTAGGATGTTTTTAGCAGTCAGGTGACAGGGGCATCTTACTTTCAAAGCAATTTTCCGTGAATGAACTTTTATGCCTTGGAAGAGAAAGAATTTGTCCTGCTTTAAGTAGCAGACAATTGATGTGGGAGCAATCGTCACCGTGCTTGGTAATATAGGGTGTTATCCATTTCTTAACAGAAAATTCTATTTAATGAGTGTTTACTAAGTGCCATCTGTGTGTTAAGTCCACCTCTTTTTCAGGCACATTAGGGATCCGGATTGAAATGGAGCAGCCAGGACTGACTGAGGTTGTGGGTCACATTGTAACCTGATTGTTGAGCAAAGATTCCTTCAAATTCACAACTTGGTATTGATAATGTCTTATAATGTCTCCAAGTATTACCAGTTTGGAAAAATATCCAAATTTCTTTCATATAAACAGAAAGATTCAGAACATTTCAAATTTTCTTGTGCGTGACTAATGTATACTCATTCAGTTGATGTCACTTGCGAGTCTAATATCAGTGTCATAATTTTAGAGTATTTTACTTTAGTTTTGCTATTATTTCATATCAAATCAACATGTATAGTGGATTACATAGAATAGCCACAAATTTCCCCTTGATTTCTTTCCAGAATAATTCTGCATTTAGCTATAGCACTTGCTTTGGTGAAAGATTTTAAAACAGAAGGAGGGCCTGGCATAATAGCTTAGGGACTAAAGTCCTTGCCTTGAACACACTGGTATCCCATATGGGCACTGTTTCTAATCCTAGCACCTCCACTTCCCATCCCGCTCCCTGCTTGGGGCCTGGGAAAGCAGTCAAGGATGGCCCAAAGCTTTGGGACCCTGCACCCGTATTGGAGACCTGGAAGAGCTCCTGGCTCCTGGCTCCTGGCTTCGGATTAGTGCAGTACCAGCCATTGAGGTCACTTGGGGAGTGAGTCACCAGACGGAAGATTTTCCTCTCTGTCTCTCCTCCTCTCTGTATATCTACATTTCCAATAAACATAAAATAAAATAAATCTTTAAAAACACACACACACACACACACACACACACACACACACACAATGGATGCTGTGGCAGGAAAACACTTGAGTTTGGGCATTGAGAAAAGAATGGTTTTCCCCCACAGACACAAAGTATTTGCCCACTGCTGCTTACTGTTTTCAAAAACATTGCAACCACTTGATGAGAATTAGCTGTAACTTGTGTTACATTCTCAATAAAAACTATAGTGCAGCCTCTGTGTCACCACAGGTGCCTGCCACCAACGGCCAGACCTGTGAGTGAGGACACGTCGGGTCAGCAGCCTTTAGTGAATCCCCCAAGTGGACTGGCAAAAGAGCTGTGCAGATGAGCCCAGCCTAAACAAGTAGCGTGCTAAACACATGGCTGTTTGAACACTTGTCTTCTTCATTACGCCGCTTCATTTCTTCCTCCTTTTCTCTCTTCCTCTTCCTTCCTCAATATTTATTTTTTGTTCATCTCGAGGTAACACATTTTATGTATTTCATACACACAGTTTTAAGAGCGTGATACTCCCATCTTCCTCTCCCCTCCCCCGCCCTCTTGCTGTCGCTGCTCCTCCTCCTTCCTTTCTGATTTGTTTATATAAAATGACATGCTTTACATTTATAGTTGCAAGAACAACCCTAAATAAAGAATTCATATTGTCAGTAGAAAAAACACAGTTGTTCAAGAATACGGTGAAGATCTATGAGCAATAATCAAATCTTAAAGTGTCAATTTTGTGTATATGCATTTTGTTCTACTCTGTACGTGCAATGCCAGTGCCACAGGTGGAGGAGTGGCCTGATACACCACAGCACTGGCCCCTGTCTGAATTTTTATCTTTTATTAACTCTAGACTTCTTTACAGTGTATGGTATCTACATATGTAAATCTCTATCTATATATATCTAGATCTTTATGTACCTTTTTTTCATTCTTGCCTATATTTGTTTCATAGTATCTTTTAAAAATGATTTAGCTATTTTACCTTAAAGAGTTGCAGAGAAAGAGAGAGAGAGATCTTCCATATGCTAGTTAACTCCCTGAAAGAGTTGCAATGGCCAGAACCGGGCTGATCCAGATCCAGGAGGCAGGAGCTTCTTCCAGGTGTTCCATGTGGGTTCAGGGAGCAAGGACTGAACACAGGTTTTTCAGGCCATTTGCAGGGAGCCCAATCCAAGGTGGAGCAGGTGGGACCTGTACTGGTACTCGCACAGGATGACAGTGCTGCAGGCGGAGATTATCCTGTTATGCCACCGAACTGGCCCCTCAAAATGTCATATTCCTGATGAATTTATTACTTGCATAGTTCTAAAAATGTAAAGTATTTTAAAATTAGTCTCTAAGCACCCTTTTATTTTCATGAGTTTGGGGAGGAGTTATTCGGGACTATTGCTGATTTTCTAGGTTCTATCAGTATGCTTTTTCTTAGGTTTTGAGACTATTTGCAAACTCATTTTGAGTTAGTGTTTTCTTTTTTGCTTTCTCTACTAAGAACCCTGAAAGGGTTTTTCATGGGTTTTCTCATTGTGTAGCTTGGAATTTCTATGTCACATCAGGTCTTACATTGATGAATTAGTATTCACATTTGATTTGATATGGAGGGTATCAGATACCCAGTCAGTTGATCCTTAAGACTCACACATGCAGTGATTTGCTCAAGGGCCTTAGGCTATAGTTGCATTCATGTGTAAGGTGTACTACTGCCAAAGAAAATGAGATAGCAGCAGCTAGAGGTATAAATGTGAAACATCTGAAGAAATTCATGCAGATGTCATTACACCCATTTTCATCAACATTGGAGGCACAGCCTATTTCCTTCTCCAATAGTTAAAAAGACATGAGCAACATTTATGTTCAGGGAAGCTAAATAAAGACTAGATTCCTAGAGTTATTGTAACAAGTTATTACAAACCTCTTGGTGTCCAACCACATCGATCTGTTATCTTCCGGCGGACAAAAGCACAAAATGTTTGTGTTGGCACAGCCGTGTTATTGTGGAGGTTCCTTGTGAAGGTCCTTGAGGGAGGAGGTGTTCTATGCCTCACTCCACCAACTGCGCAGGAGACCTCCTTGATTTCCTCGGAATTCCGGTCACTGCCTCTGTCTCCTCGTGACCTTTCGTGTATTCACATTACCTTTAGAGGCACAGCGACACCCATCATTCTACCCTCCCCCACTCTTCCTTCTATATATATGCATATTTTTAATTTACACAGTGGCATGCTTTCAGTTCACTTAACAATCACAGGCTTAATGCTCCATTAGGTAGAAAATTCAACAAATAGCAAGTTGATAAAACCCCTGTTCTTTCAGAGTACAGACAAAGGCTATACATAATAATCAAATCTCAAAAATTTGCAAAGTCCCTTTTTAAGAAATCCTATTTACAGATACCAGGGTTTGGGACTTGAACATCAATTTTTGGAGGCTGCTATTCAACCTGCTGTGATATCAGAGCTCTTTTGGTGGGACTAGCCACATAGGTAACCTCTGCTTTCGCATGCACCAAAATTCTAGATTCCTAAAAGAACAGACATTCACTATAAACTAGTTTGCTTTTATAAACATTGTAGGCACAGTGACCTCCCCCTCGCCTTAGGCAATAGTTTGGTTGCCAAGTCCAGACACTATTCTAGACAACAAGCTCAGGCCTGCTGTGTTAGCTTTTTTTCCTCTGTCCATTCTACCTCTTCACCCTAAACAAGGCATCCTTTTTTTTTTTTTTTAAGATTTATTTTTATTGGAAAGGCAGATATACAGAGAGGAGGAGGGACAGATAGGAAGGTTTTCCGTCCGATGGTTCACTCCTCAAGTGACCGCAACGGCTGGAGCTGAGCCAATTTGAAGCCAGGAGCCTCTTCCGGGTCTCCCACACGGGTGCAGAGTCCCTAACCCTAACCCTAACCCCCATATGGGCCGTCCTCGACTGCTTTCCCAGGTCGCAAGCAAGGAGCTGGATGGAAAGCAGGGCCATCATGATTAGAACCGTCACGCATATGGGATCTTGGGCATTAAAGGCGAGAACTTTAACCACTACGCTACTGTGTCGGGCTCCCAAATAATCCTTTTTTAAGATTAATTTATCTGAAATATTGATAGAGAAGAGGAAGAAAGGAAGGAAGCAGTGAGGAGAGAGAGAGACAGAGAGAGAGAGAGAGAGAGAGACAGAGAGATATCCATTCCTATGCTAGTGGTTCACTTTCCAAATGCCTATAATAGCTAGATCTAATCCAGAGACCAAGAACTGCAGGGAAACCCGGGACCAAGAATTCCATCTTGGTCTTTCACGTGGGTGGCAGGAAACCGAGCATTTCGATTAGTCTAAGCTGCCTTCCTTCCCAGGTGCAGCGCCAGAGGGAACCTTAAGCAGAGATATCCGATACGGCTGTCACAAGTGGCAAATTAACCCATGGTGCCATGATGCCAGTCCCTCCAAGACATCTTGCGAGTGAAATTATTTAGACCCCTCTGTCAGGCAATCCAGAAAGATCCCAGATTTTAGCATTTGCAACATATCCTACTAATCACTAGGATTTGTTTTAGCAAGTCTCATTGTTTCCTTAGGCAATATGTCCTCCCTTACTCCATAGTGTTTGGCAGAACCACAAGTCATGGGTGCAATTAGTTTCTCTATCTCAGCAGGACAGAGCCAATTAGAAGCTTAATTTTACTTCGTCCCACCACAGCACAAACCCCTTTACATTCAAGCCCTCTAGCATCCAGCATTTTTAATTAATGGTGCACTGAGGGGTGTTCTCCACTTGCACCACTCCCAGTGTCTGTCCCGTGACTTGAGCAGAACTTGCACTGGTCCCAGTGTCTATGTCCCATGGCTTGAGCAGAGGCCTGATCTCTAGGCCTGGCTAAGGCTAAGACAATGTACCGTGTTAGGTCTCAGAATCAGAACCGGGCAGTTAGGATCTTGAATTTAGAATTGCAAAAATACTTCCCACTTTTCTTAAGTAGCAGCAAACCCAAGGCGTGCAGGGCTGCACATCTACACTCAAACAGTCAACGTCCAGGAATAAGGATTTCTTGAGACCCTCTTTTTCTTTTCAAACCTGGACTGAAGTTCATATTGACCCACTGTAAAGTACACATGTTAGGTTGCAAAGTCACAAGTCACACATTTGATTTCAACAAGAACTTTTAACTAAAAATGGCCTTTCAAAACTATAAAGGTTATTTTCATCTGAAAATGGCTTCTATTTTCATGTTAACTCTTTTTTTTGAGACTCTAGTGGCTAAAATCCTAGCAAAAATAATCAGTTATAGAGATCTATTTTGTTTCTTACACTACAAGTATTTATATTTTGGTTGACCAATCTATGCATCACAGACAATAACAGAGTATATACCACTGCTATTTTAGAAATAGATTTATGTATTAGAAAAGGCAGAGTGGGCCTGGCACGATAGGCTAGTTGCTAAATCCTTACCTTGCATGTGCTGGGATCCCCTATGGACACCATTTTGTGTCCCAGCTGCTTCACTTCCCATCTAGCTTCCTGCTTGTGACCTGTGAAAGCAGTAGAAGATGGTCCAAAGCCTTGATAAAAAACCTGCACCCATGTGGGAGACCCAGAGGAAGTTCTTTGCTCTTGGCTTTGGATTGGCTTAGCTCCAGCCATTGTGGCCACTTGGGGGGTGAATCAGTGAATGGACGATTTTATATTTCTTTCTTTCTGTGTATCTGACTTTCCAATGAAAATGAATAAATCTTAAAAAAGGGCAGAGTGACAGGGAAGGAAAGATAGATCTTTCATTTATCAATTCATTACTTAATGACCACAGCAGCCAGGACTGGACCAGGCTGAGGCCAGAAGCCAGGAACATCTTCCATGTAGGTGGCAGGGACCTATGTGCTTGAGTCATCACCCAGTGATTTCCAAGGTGCATTGTCAGGAAGATGAATTGGGAGCTGAATGACGGGGACTTGAATTTGCAATCTGATATGTGATGCTGGTTTTAGAAGCAACCTGTTACACAAAATGATGGCTCCTCCCCTTATGTGTTTCATTTGCAGCTTTCTCTTACCAGGATGATCTTCCACTGTCTACTATTTTGAGGTGATAGCAATAAGAAAAATTAATTTTAAAATCATTTTTAATTGATGAAATACCCACAAAATAAAAAATCAACTTTTCATGGCAAATATTGTTTAATGCTTCAGCCAAGAATTTGTCAGAAAGTTAACATGGGGAGCGAGTTATAGTTAGGAGAAGGAGTTTGAATTGTTCCTCACTTTTTCTTTGCTTGGAGGAGAAAGAAATTGGATAGCTAATATCTAATGTCTTTGACACATTTAAAACCATTCTTCGGAAATACATGGGCTCTTTTCTCTTTCACCTGAAGTAGAGTGCAAACAGCAAATGCTTTCCCAGTCTTCTCCCTGTTTTTCATTTGAGTTAATGTGCCCTAAAGACATCAGTGGATCCATTGAGCATCTCTCTTGGAGTGGGATCTAGCATGTTCAAGTTCTGTGGATAACTTATGCCTCTTAGCAGCTCACTTGCTGATTTCTGTGGGCGACTCCATCACCACCTGGGTGCCAGGACTTCACCATCTCCTGTGTGTTTTTTTTTTTTTTCAAAACCACCACAGGGGTGCTGCAGTAGAGTTTTTCCAGTGAATTCCACAACCACAACTGTCATAGGGATCTTCAAGACTACACTTGGGAGACTCTTTGGAAGCATTTATATAGAAGGACTCATGGCTAAGGTATATTGCAGTAAAAGGATGTCTATGAAAGGGTTATCATGACAGATGGGCTCTGGAGAAACATTTATACAGGCTTCTTCACACCTGAAGAAACACATCAGGTTGTTCCTTTTATTGCAATGATGAAAACAGAACGTTCGACTAAGTATTTGGGTGCTCTGTGGCCACATTAGTTGATACTTAGTTCTGTATAAGAATTAAACACTTTTACTTCAGTATGTGCTGGAACAAGAATAAACTACCAGCATTGGGGCATACTAAAGCTTCCTTGTAATCTTTACCTATTTCTTGTCTGTCACTCGGTAATTACTCGGTGGTTACTCTTAAGTTAACAAAATCACAAACACCATTTTTGAGTCTGTCTCCTCCCTGGTCTTCCCAAATTGTGGAAGAGAGACACTGAACTGTGGTTGGAAAAGTCCTCTACTGTGATCATCCCCAGGTGGGCAACCTGACCATGGTGATGCATTTTGCCTAATACACAATTTGCCGTTTCATTCCCTGGTAACACGTATCAGGTCATCAAGAAACACCTGTTACAACCTAAAGTATACAATATTCAAGGCAAGACTGAGACTGCATTAAATGATTTCAGCTAAAATGCACCCATGTGGCGATAAGAAAACAAGATTTTGCTCTATGGCATATAAGTTCAGTAGGAATTCTCTTTTGGAAGAATAAAAAGGAAGAGGAGAGATAAAATTGTAATTGTAGCTTTTCTCCTTAGCTTCTCACCATTTCTGTGACAGCCACATACATTATGTTGTCGAGGTCCATTCTGAAAGAGAATGGACTTCAAGTTCAGGTGACAGGACTGATGACAGGTCACCCTCCTCCCCTACCCCCACGCCCCATGTTAACTCCCTTTGAAAGTCCAGAAGGTGATGTGTGGATGCATTATTAATGCGGATTCTCAATGTGACCAGGGGAAAGGCACTAGATGGTCTTTGAATATGCTTTTTGAGGACAGAGGAAAAGGACTGTTAACCTAGGCAGACTGTACATAAAGAAGAGGGCAAAATCTGCTTCTGAGAGCTAGCTTTAATTATTTCAAACAGGGTTGGCAAGGTTGTCTTATTTTGGGGGCCAATTTCCTCTCTATGGCTATCATCTGGAGCTTTATCCAAACTTGCCCTTTCAGAAGCAAAGAATTAACCTTTCCTTCCACATGAAACAGTCAATCATTTGAATCGCTTTGCACACAGTGACAGAGATTTCCAGAAATCACACCCAATTCTGGCATTATTGCTGTGATTACAGCTGCCAACCTCTAATCTTTCATGCACCAAGTTTCTTTCCAGCATTTGTGCTCTTTGCCTCTTGGTTGCCACACTGAATAGAAATTAGCATCTTCCTCATCTAGAGGCTCTGGGAAATTAAATAGGGAAAAAACAGGAATCGGGCATTAGAGAAGAATCTTGCTATGACACAACTCACAATGACGTGTTTTTGAATATGCTATAGGTCCTGTCATGTCCTGGAAACATATCCAAAACAGATGATGGCTCAATCTTTATTTTACTATAAAATTATAAAAAAAATACCTTTGCTATATTTTTTCTTAAGTAATTTAAACATTATTTAGAGCTTTGGCCAGGGGAGAGAAATTAGAATGTTCAAATGAGTAAGGAGAAAATACAGAAATGACTCATGGCCCCTTCCAGAAATTGCTTTTGCAGATTTTAAAACATTTTCTGTATATAAATGCATGTTTTCATACAAGCATGCATAAAAAATAACATCACTGTGCCATTTTATAACTGCCATTTTCATTGTTGCTGAAAAATTCTTTTTCAAATGTTGTGAATTAGAGTAACAGTACAGTATTGCTCACGCGCAGAGTTGCAGGAAATGCAGCATGCAGCATTTTTTCAACAACACCTAGTTATTGGTCATTTTGATTAAAATTTTTTTTTCATAATACGGACCATTTTGTAATAAATACCATTTTAAAATATTTATCTGGGTACTTGTCTGTCTTATTTGGAGAATATCCTAGAGTTCATTATGTGTTGGATATATTTGCTAATTATTGAGATGAGAAGTTATAAATCAGTTATGTGTTACTGCATCACAAACTAATCCATGATCTGTGACTTAAAATAATGATCAGCTATTTTACTCACAAATTTGCAAAGTATGAAGTGCTCAGAATGTCCCCTTTCAGGCTCCTCTCTGTTTTACGTGGGGTCATGTGACTGAATTGACCTGGAAAAGAGGTCTTGCTTTCTTCCAGTTACTCCATCCCTTTCTCGTTTCTTCCCTTCCCTCCTTTCTATCCCTCCTTTAGTCCTTCCCTCCCTCCCTCCTTCTCTTCATTCTCTTCCAGGAGCATCTTCAAGGTCTCTTATGTAGGTACAGAGTACCAAGGCCTTAAGCCATCCTCTACTGCTTTCCAAGGAATATTAGCAGAGAGCTAGATAAGAAGAGATGCAGCTGGGACTTGATCTGGTGCCCACATGGGATGCCTGTGTCAGAGGCATTGGATTTTACCCGTAATACCATGATGGCAGTCCTAAGGCTCACTTTCAAGATGGATATGTGTCCTCTTTATTTTGTGCTGTTGCCTAGAAATTCAGCTAGTATTAGGCACAGGGTTTTCAGTTCAATTCTATGCAAGTTTCTCCAAGAACTGCATGAGTTTCATTAGAACATAATGATGGAAATCTAAGAACTGATACTCTTAGTTTACGATCATACCACCCTGAATGTGCCCGATCTCGTGTGATCTCGGAACCTAAGCAGGGTCGGGCCTGGTTAGTACTTGGATGGGAGAATTGATACCCTGAAAGAACAAAGCAACAATTCAAGTCATTTTCATGTTTTATTCTTTAAAGTCACACAATGATCCTTCTGTCATATTTGATTATTTGAGGCAGTCACACAGACCTGCATATACTTCTAGGAAGAGGAAAGAGATTCCAACTTTTGAGGAAGGAATTAGCAATGTTTAGGAGAGCATGTGGGATGGGAGACAAAGATGAGCCTCCACACGGACTGCTCACATCCTGTTTAGGAGGACCTGGGTTTCAGTCTGGGCTCTGCTCTTGATTCCATTTCCAGCTAGTACATACCTTGGGAAACAGAAGCAATGGCTTTTGTGCTTGAGTCCATGCACCTCCATGGGAGACGTAAAGTGAGTTCATGGCTCCTGGCTTTGGCCTGACCCACTGCTGGCTGTTGCAGGAATCTGGGGAGTGAACCAGTGGTTGGAAGACTTTTCTTTGCCTCTTTCTCACTAACTCTCTGCCATTCAATGAAAAAAAATATCCAAATAGGTGCAGATGCAAATGTTCCTTTGTCAGCTTGACATATATTCAACAATAAAGAGTACATTTTTTTGTAGTGACAGAGTAGATTGTAATGTACTTCGAAGTATGAATGGAAATGCTTTTCATAAATGCATGCATTTCTTGAGATAAAAGAACAAACAAAAGGGCATGTGTTTCTTTCTATTGTAACTGTATACATTCATTTCATAGCAGAGGAATTTTGGGATTTTAAATTTGACAGATTTCCAGCTAGATTTGGATTTAGTCAGGGTTTCTCAACCAGGGGAAATTTTGTTTTCCTTTTTTTCCCTCTTTTAGGATATTTTTGCTTAACACAATGTGTGTATGTGTGTGTGCACACTACTGGGCAGAGAGCTTGCTAATATCCTTCAATGTATAAGCTATGTCTCCCATAATAAAAATTATCCAATTCAAAATGTAAAAAATGGTCAGGACTTTGAAGTCACAGCCAAGAATGTATTGGTAAAACTGGTATAAAAGACTCTGACTCATCTATTACCAAGTAGGCACCAATCAGACTCATTTAAATGTAGTTAATTTTTAAACTTTTTTCTAACATGAGGAAGAACATTCTGAGGGTGTTGCTTGAGTGTTTTTGATAGTTCTGAGATGTTCTCAGCTTCATTGTGCCCTAGGTGAGTTCAATTTTTCAAAGTCTGTCTGCTGACCCGGTCCACGTCAGTTGCATCCATAGATCCAATCACTTGTTGCTAAGCTTGGCAAACCCGTTACCCAATGTGTTCTGCTTTCCACCCTCTGATGAGGCATTCAATTATCTCTGCTGGCCTAGATGAACTGACTCTCATGTCCACATGCACCATGTGTATCTGGTTATGTTCTTCGCTGGATGGGCATCATCAACTGAGGAGTATGCTATGGTTTTCCCAGAGGATGGGGACTTGAGTCCAGTAGTTTAGTTGAGGTGTCCTCCAAGAAACTGCACCTGGGAGCTCCTCTAACTTGACTCTTGTGTGTGCCAGTTAGTGCTGGGGTCAGGTAAATTCTGTCTTCTGCACCAGCTATCTCACATACCAGTGGGTGCAGCTGCATGGTAAGCCCTGCCTTGCCACCAGCTCTGTCTCTCAGGCATACCAGTGGATGCTGTATGTTAGCCCAGCATAGCATTCTCCAGATCTGGCTCACACACACACACCTGTGGATGTTGAGGTCTAGTTGGGGTAACCCCCAATAACTTCCACCAGGCATGTCCCCAGTCCTGGTTTTGTGTGTGCCTGCAGGTGCTACAGTCTATCCAAGGTCACCCTGCTCCCAGCCCTCATGTGAACCTATGGGAGCTACAGTTTAGACTAGTCCAACTCAAAATTCTATCTTGACTCTTGCACTTGCCCTTGAAAATACAAATGGGTCTGTGGCCTAGCCCAGGCCCTGCCCTTCCTTTGGGGCACTGTATTTCATGTTACATGCTTGTGTCTCTTTCTGTCTCTTTCAAGAAATTGTCACCTTGTCATTAACCATTTGCTTAGATCTCAGTTGTTGATAGAAGCCCAATATGGAGATATTGGGTTACTGACCTTATTGAATTAAATTTACAGTCTCTAATTAATTTGAAATTTTTTATAAGCTTTATTGTTTCAGAGAGGATTTGACTCTGTCTACTAAAATATTTTTCAGAAATCTCTGGTTGCTGTTTAGAAGTCATGCTGAGTACCCTCCAGAAAAATCCATGGTCAAGCTATTTTAACCTTTGGCTACTAATATCCCCTTAGACTCAGATTAATTGAAGTATTATTTGCTTGCCCTTGAAAATTGTGGCAGGAAAAAGCTGTGTCTGGTACGAATTGAGAGAAAAGCTTTCTTTATAAAGGTATCTTTTTTTTTCTTGATTCAGAGTTGGAAAATTCCTTTATCCCCAAACCATAAGAAGATCTATGCTTGGGCATGGTGCAAGGGCTCAATGACTAATCTGTCTGTTTCAAATGCCAAGGTCCCATATAGGTGCTGGTTTGTGTCCCAGCCTCTCTCTTTTTCCATCCAGCTTCCTATTGATGGCCTGGAAAAGCAGCAGAGGATGGCCCAAAGCCTTGTGGGATACCCAGAAGTGGCTACTGGCTTTGGCTGAAGTGCCACCTGGGGAGTGAACCAGCAGATGGAAGATCTTTCTGTCTTTCCTTCTCTTTGTAAATCTGCCTTCCAAATAAAAGGGAATACATCTTAAAAAGATACATGATTAATGCATGATATCCAAGTTTCTCCAAACTGCTGCTATTCCAGAAATGAAATTATTTCATTTTTCTCAATCTAACTTTTTCTTGATTTATTATGTAAGTGATTTGGTTGTGGAACTGCACTGATTATGTTTCTGGATGATGGAAGGCCAGACCAGAAATATTAGTTATGACAGTTATTACTGTGATCATTTGAATGGTTAAAATGGTAGAAAATTACTTACTCTTGGAGACCTAGACTTTAGAAGTGAGGCATTCAGCAAGACTGCCAGAACACTTACTCCATGATGCTTTGAACAACAATAAGAGTGTGGGCTACACATCATTCATGAAATTTGAACATCAGAGACATATTTTCCTATTGCAACTGAATACCTAGCTCTGAAATAAATCCTAAAAGAATTTTCTCCTTCAAAAAATATACTTCATGCATAACTTTCCATTGGCTTAATCAGAAATTTAATTTATTCAAGATAAGGTAATGGAAAATCCAATCCTAAATTCTCTGATGTGCAAGATCTGAAGAAATTAGGAGTGAGGAAGATAAATATCAGAGTGTCAGCACTCCACATATTTCCTAATGGATAAGGTCTTTGCTTTTGTTATTTTAATTCTCTCTGCATGGAATCAGATAGTCTGTGTGCCTTCAGTATTGAGGATGCAACATTGCTGGACTTCCCGGTCTTAAGGGAAAGGCTTAAGGTCATTTTAAAATTTTATTTGGGTCAAGGAGAAAACACTCTGATTTATTCATATAGATCTGCTATCTGGATTAAAACACAATACACTGTTGGTCTGAAAAGATCCAGACAGGATATAGTGAGGGAAAAAATTAAAATATAGTGATATAACAGCAACAGCATATGAAGCCCAGAAAAAAACTGATGGACGATTTTCTGGTATTCCTATTTGCCCACGGAGGAGAAGCCCTGCACTTTTGTCTTGAGTCAGAGCATTCTCAGGCAAGCAAGAGACAGATAATGTGCTAGATCCAGAAATATAGGCTTTGCAGATGATACATGTGTAAGGCATGTCACACTGGAAGTTTAGAATTAATTCTCTTTGTCAAAGTGTACTTTTTTGTTATGTTATCATACCTTGGCTATAGTAGATGGTTAAGATGCGAGAAGGTGAAAAAGTGGTGCAATTAAGCCTTTGTTTATGCAGTGGATTAAAATTATGTTTTTGCAAAAAATAAAAAGGAAGAAGGAGGAATGAAGGAGTAAAATAGAAGTGAAGAATAATAATTGTCTTAGAATTATACTTAGGAAATGCATGAAATATGTGCTTATTATATTAATAAAAATTTTAAAAGAGAAACAATACTTTTTATTAGATAAATGAGAAAAAGCAGGATGAAAACTACGAAAAGTTCCTTATTAATGATTTAGCAATAGGAACAACTTACAGAGCACATAAGTTTCTTTGAACAACTCCTGGCAATGGTCACAGTGTTAGAACCGTGATATACCCAAAGACATTAGGGAAGTTACTTCAGTGAATACTTGAGAGAAATGATATTAACGTACAATTCCTAGACTGCACAATACTGTCATTTGAATATGACACTAGGGATGACTAGAAGTCATAACTTTGGAATGATATTAGCAAAATAGCAGAATGGAAATCTCAAGCCATAGTTTCCTATAGTGTACTGACTTTGATAAATACCAGTGAATGAGAATAACTTTGTGGGAATGTGAGAGTTCAGCAGAGAAGTTCCAGCACACTGAGAAAAATTCAAAGAATAGATGTGTTAAAGGGGGTAAGAAAATTAGTATCTTTTTCACTTGCACCCTTTTTCTCCAAAATGGCACAGCAAAGCGCCAAGAGAGTCCCCTTAACTCCATTTTTCTTCCTACGTGGAAAATGAAAGCATAGTGAACAAGTGTCCAGCGCTTCCAACAAGACTCTTCCTGAGGCTCCATCCACAATACTGACAGGTGAATTAGCACAGTGGAATAACCTGGAGACACTGGGAGTATAGAAGTGAGGACTCACAACTGAAGACTCCCAGGTGATTCAAAATTCAACAAACAGCTGCATTCCTACTAACCACTTTTTGCACTGTACCACATTATTGGCTCTTAAGCCGCTGAGCATCCCTTGTCTGTGGATCACTTTTCACACCTGGCCCACAGGTGTTCCCAGCGCTCCATACAACTCTCCCTTCCCTCCTCCAAAGCTGGCTACTCTGCAATGTGACTTCTCAGACAGAACAAGACCATTTTCAAGTTAGTTGGCCAATTCTGTGGAATTGGGAAAAGATAGATAGACTTGAGGTGTCAGACTACCAGCCTGGGGAAAATAAACCCTAGGCTCTCAGCACCCAGCCTTGCTTTGCGAGACTAATGAAAAGCAAACAGTTGTAAAAATTCTTCCTGGCCAGCAGGAAACTAGAGGAGTGGAGCAGTGGTATCTCTAGGAAAGCTCAGAACGAGCCTCAGAGTCTCTAGCAGGGCTGTCTGGGAAAGATGCTTTCCAGAGCCAGCCAATAGAGGTTGGCTGCTGCTGCAGTGTGAAGAAGCTGTGTAGGACTTCAAGGAGATTGAAAAAAATAAGGGGAACAAGACACCATGGAAGGAACACAGGATATTTCTAGTAGCCAATTCAATAGAATGAAAGCCTATGAATAGCTTAAACAAGAATTCAAAATATGTTTGAAGGAAGCTCAGTGAGCTAAAAAGAATGCAGATATACAATTCAGTGAAGGTAGGAAAATAATACAAGAAGAAAAAGAGAATTCCATCAAAGAGAAACGGTTAAGAAACAAAAACTTTCTAATGCTAATGGCTGTAGTGAATCCAATAAAAAATGCAATAGGAATCTCCAACAGTAGACTTTATTAAAAAGAAGAAAGAATCTTAATTCAAAGAAAGATTATTTGAAGTCATTCTGTCAGAGGAGAAAAGAGAACTGAAGAAAATCTACCTGATTATGAAATATTGCCAAAGGGAAGGAACATGTATTATGGAAATCATAGAATGAGAGTAGAGAGAAGTGGACAAAAAGTTCATTTAAAGAAATTGTAACTGAGAACTTCTTAAACTGTGATAGAGATGAGGTCATCCAGAAACGAGGGTCAAAACTCCCCAAATTTGTCCAATGCAGAGAGAAATTTATTGACGTATTACAATCAAGTTCTTAAAAACTGAAAACAGAACTGTGAAAGCAAGAGAAAAGAGACCTGTCACATAAAAGAGAACACCGATCATAATATTAGTGAATTTCTCAGCAGAAACTTTGCAGACACAGGAGAGAGTTGGATGATACATTTACAGTGTTGAAAGATAAAAATGTCAATATTTTACATGACTCAAGTTCTTCTTCAGAAGTGAAGGGAGATAAAGACCTTCAGACAGATTCTCAGAGTCCAGACCAGCCTTGGAACAAATGCTAAAAGGAGTTATGCAAGATGAAATAAAAGATCAGGAAAATATATAAAAATCTAAAACTTAATGATGATAAGTTATGTGGTATAATTCAGAATACTACATCATTATGGTGCTAGTTTATAAATCACTCCTAACTTTGGTACCAATGTTAAAAGGTAGATAGATGTATTATAGAAAATATGTTTAGGATAATTTATTGATTGTGTATATTATATAAAAAGGAATAAGTTCAGGTACTGGCACAGTAGTGCATCAGGCTAATCTTCTACTTGTAGTGCTGGCATCCTGTATGGGTACTGATTTGTATCCTTGTTGTTCTACTTCCGATTAAGCTCCCTGCTAATAGATGGAAAAGCAGCAGAGGGTGGCCCAAGTATTTGTGGCGCTCTTGAATGTGGGAGACTTAGAAGTTGCTCCCAGCTTCCAGCTTTGAATCAGCACAGCTCTGGCTGTAGTAGCCATTTGGGAAGTGAACCAGTGGACAGAAGATCTTTCTCTCTGTCATTTGTTCTATCTCAGTAATTCTGACTTCAAAGTAAAATAAATAAATCTTTAAAAAGTAAATTCAGATATCAAAACAAACTGTGTATGGGATAAGGAATGCATTTTTTTCTCTGAGGTTGAAATTGTGAGTTTAAAATATGCTTTGAGATGTTTTATGTAATACATCAATTACAAAGCAAAACAGATGCACATGGAACAAAGGATAAAGGAATCAAAGTAGAAGAAGAAAGGAAAAAGCTACATAACAATAAAGGTTGCAATAATAGCTTTTTTGTTTTTTTACTTTTTAAAATTATAGTTGATCAAGATGCGAAGGATCTAGAGTTAGGGAGAAGCAGGTGTAATCATTGTTTCCAAAGTTTTCATTTTTTCTTCTAATTTTTTGGGGGAGGGAGAGAGAAGAGGATAGGCCATACCCAGCCTTCCAACCATCCCAGTACCTGAGAATGGGGAAAGGCCACTCTCTGTCAACCCAGGTGGATGTGATAGTTTTGAAATGCTGTCAATCTTGCCGACCTACAGATGAGGAATCCCAATGTCCATTGGCTGACACAGTTGACCTTAGAATTTTCGTTTGCCGGGATATTTGCTGTCATCGTTTGGGGTAGTTTTCCATATGTTCTGTTCTCTGCTCTCTGCTATTGTACCAGATATCCTCTGCAGGCCCCAGTGGGCTACCATGTCCTCTATGTGCACCATGGTCTGCTGTCCAGTACTCCATCCTTTACATTGAGGAAGACTAGTTCTCATAGGTGAGCTCATGGACCTGGGCCAGGCAAACCAGGCCAAGCCAGACCTCCAACCTTGGGTCTTACAGACATGGCACCACCCTGCAGGTAGGCCCAAGAACCTGAGACAAATGACCCAATTCTGACCAAGCCCTTCAGCCTTGTGCTATCAGACCCAGCATCCACTATGCAAACAGGTCCAAGAACTTGGGCTAGAAAACCCAGGATCCTCTGGATGCTCTACCCCTGGGGCTCACAGACCTGACACCTACTCGCAGATGGGCTCACTGACCTGGGCCAGGAGACGTAAGCCACTTCAGACTCCCCACCCCTGGGACCCATGACCCTGATACCCCCCCATGCCCTAGGATCTGGGCCAGAAGACGTAGGCACCTCTGGCACTTACACCCATGGGATTTATGGATCCAGGAACCCGCTATGCAGGTGGGCCCAGAGCTCTAGGCCATACAACCTGGGACCCACTGTACCCGCTGCCCCTGGAGCTCACGAATCCATCACCTGCTTCACAGGTGGGCTAAGGGCCCCATCCCTGGGGCTCATGGACCTGGCATCTACCATCCCCTAACTGGTATGGCTCATCTTACATTGGCATCCACCAGTGGGTGTTTCAGCCTAGTATGATCCAATCTGCCCCCAGTTCTAGCTTATGCTTGTTGGTGTTGCAGTGTGAAGCGACAGGTGTTGTGGCCTAAGCTGGCTCCTACTGCACCCTATCCTGTTTCTTGGATCTGCCAGTGGATGTTATGAACTGACCAAGCCTGGCATATCCCAAGACCTGACCCACATGTATGTCTGTAGATGCTATAACCTGGTCTACTTTGGGCTGCTCCTTGCCTTTTTGTGCTTACCTGCAGGGACTGCAACCTGACAAAGAAGTTTCCCCAGCTCCTTTATCTGGCCTCCTCCAAGTGGCAGATCAGGTACATTCCTTGGCCCAGATTGCCTATGCCTACTTGTTATCCTGGCAGGGACAGTGTCTTTGCCCAACCAGCCCATCCCCTTTCTGATTCTTACTGTTGGGTGTTGCAGTCCAGTCTCACCTGGTCCAAGTCCAGACACAGCTGCCACATGGTTCAGTGGGAGCTGAGAACTAACCCAGCCTATTATATACCACTCTGATTCTCATGAGTACCAGTGGGTGCTGGAGTCCAGCCCATTCTGGCCCTCTGCAAACCCAGTCCTCATCTCTGCCAAGGGAGATTGTAGCCAAGTCCAGCAGAGCACAGTGCCCCAATTCTGGTTCTCATGTTCACCAGTAGGAACTCCAGCCCAGCCAGGGCATCCCCTGAGCTACTCAAACAGGCCTATTTCCAGTCACAGATCTTGTGTGTGCCAATGCAGGTTGCTGTTCCACATGGTTGAGGCCACATACTCCCCTGCAGATTCTACCCCCACCCCCCAGACCTGATTCACTCACATTCATTGACTTCATGGCCCAGCCTCATAGCACCCATTCCCTTTACTGACATTGATTTGTAGGTTCCATGTTCTAACCCTTCAAATAGAGTAGCCTAGTCCATGGAAGTCCCAGAGAAGTCATTCCTTACCTAGGCATGAACCCTCAAGTCCCTGCTCATCCCCATCTATGCCATCACCCAGACTCCCTATAACCCCACACCCCCAAGTTCCCAGAGCACACTGCTGTGTGCCGGGAGGGCTTTGCCTGGCACCATTGGCACCCATGCTGTTTGGCATGAGTTCCCCCGGCTGCATCCATCTAACGGGGAGAATCAGGCACCTGTGTCTCAGTCCACACTTACTTGTGCTCCACACACAGTTTGGCAGATGCGGGTGGAACCAGGATACTGAGCATGCCCAGACCCACTGTTGATCTACTCACAGCATGCTGGCTGTGAATGGAGAAAATTCTCAAGCATCAAGCCCAGACTAGCTCAAGATCTGTCCACTGCATGGCTTATCAAGATTGAATCATGAGTAAAAGACTAGAGTGTATCCATAACCAAGGGGAAGGTAAATCATTGATTAGAAATCAGCCATTAATAATAATAAAGCCCCAAAGCAGATGGCATCACTAGTGAGTGCTATCCAACATTGAGAAGAATAAATAGCAGTTTGTCTCATACTCTCCCAAAAAGATAAAAAAAAAAGGGAAATCTCCTGGTTTACAAATTTAGAGTTTTATAAAGCCAGATAATCTACAGTTCAAGAAAATGACACACACACACACAGTCTTTCTTAATTCTTCCATTGATAAAAACTTAAGTGAGTCTCATGTTTTGTTCTTATGAATAATATTGCAATAAGCATGGAGGTATAGAAATCTATTTGAAACATTGATTCCATTTCTTCCGGATACATATATGCCTGATAGTGGAATTGCTAGGGTATGTTTTAGCACTATTTATTTTGCTGTTGAGTTAAATGTCCTCGTTATGTGTCTTGGATATGAATCCCTTACTGAGTATTTGATTTTTAAATATTTCCCATTTTATGGTTTTCATTTTCTTGATGTTCCCTTTACTCTGCAGACAATTTAAAATTTTACGTAGTTCCCTTGTTCTCTCTCTCTGAAAGAATAAGCTGTGCAGTGGAGGGGGTATATTTTCAATGATGTGGTGTTCCTACTCTAACAACAACAGTGAAAAGCAAGCCATTGTTTTGTGACGGGAAAGGAAACAGCAGCAAACCTTGCTATTACTCACAAGCATGGTGATCAATGACATTTTGCAGTACTGTTAACTAGTCAATTCACATATATAAATGGATTCTCTTCATTGGCTGCTGCTGAGTTCAATGGCAAGACTTGTTTGTCTTAACTACAGTTGTTCTTAATTCTCATAAAGAGAATAATGACTTTTTACAAGCTGTTTAGACCACTTGCCATTAGAATGCTCCCTCACATAAAGAACATCCTCAATAGTCAATTTTTATGCAGCCAGACACCAGTCTAACTTGCACTGCTAAAGTGATTGTGTATATGGAGAAGATAGCTAGGACACTTAGCTCTTTTTCTTAATGTGTTTTAATTTTAGCTGAGACATGAAAATTATACATTTTTTTGTGCATAGAGTGTTACATCTCAATATAATATTCAATGGCCAGATCCTTGTAATTGACACTTTCATCAGCACAGACATTCATCATTTCTTTGTAGAATATTTAATTATTGTTTTTATTCAATTTCCAGAATTATTTAACTGAAAGATAGATATTGGCTAAGCAAGGACTTATTGCTTTGATATTTTGATCGGTAGAACTAGCAGCGCCTTTAAATCCACACCTGAAGGCTTGTGAATTTATTTTATTCCCAATTGCAATCCACTTTCCAAATAATGCTGTGGCTGCACTTACTGTATGTTTATAACTGGGTTCTGTAAGCATTAGAAATCTGACTAATGCTTCGGGGATAAGCTTTTTCGTAGCTAAATGAGATGAGATTGCAATATTAGGGAAGAGATTGAATTCACTGGTGAGGTAGAACTCAATTTGTGTGTTCTTGACGTGGAAGATCCACCTAATCCAAGTCCTATTCCAAATCTACTTTAACAAAGTATTTCTAGAATTATCTGTGGATAAGGAAATACAACCTTAAAAGGCAACTTAAAAGTCATTATTTTCAACCATTTGCCAGCTACTTGAACCTGTTTTAACACAATCTTGTCTGTCTCTTCAATCCCTGCTTGCTTACTTGTAGTGATGTGGGTGCTGCTGTTTCCACAACTGTCCTGTTCAGTCATGAAATGCCAGGGGTCTAACTCCAAGATTTTAGTTCATACTTTTTTTCCGCTTATTTTTATAGTTTTGAAAGAGAACATCATTGGGAGGCTGGGCGGGGGCTTTTTCCTTTGTTTCTCCCCTGACCCCATTTACAGGGAAAAAAATGATGATATTAGTGTGCAAACAATGGCATTACCTACTTTCTTGTAGCCCTTGACCCTTTGTACTCTAATCAACTAAATAAAATTATTAAAAAAAAAAAGAGATCATCTGGATAGTGGTAGAGGGAGAGGTAGAGGTCCAGGTAGAGGTAGAGAGAGAGAAAGCAAAAGAGAGACAGAATTTTCCATCTGTTGATGCATTCCCCGATTACTGTAATTGATGGGGCTGAAGCACACAGAAGCCCAGAGCCAGGATCTCCCTCAAGGACTTCCATGTGGGTCGCAGGGTCCCAAGGACTTGAGCCATTGTCTACTGCCTCCCAGGGGTACATTAACAGGAAGCCGGATTGTAAGCAGAGGTAACCACGCTCTCAGAGTGGGATGTGGGTGTCCTAAGTGGCAGCTTAAGCTATTGTGCTGTAACACTTGATCCCCTTAAACATTCTTTATTTCGAATTGGAATTCTCCCTTCTTGGTAACAGCAAAAGAGGGGTGAGGATGGTGGGAGAAGGAAAAAGAAAGGAAAAAAAAAACCTCAAGTATTTCCTATTTCTTGGAAATGGGAATCAATTACTCTATACATATTCCCTCTAACTTAGTATGCAAACTGAAAAACTGGAGAGTAGAAAATGTCACACCTGAACTCAAATGGTTATGAAATACAATGTCTTCTATGGGAATTAGGTATTTGTAGGAAATTGCAGTGTTTTGTATTTCATTTTCTTATCCTGAGTTTAACAAGAGTATAAATATGTTCTTATAGTGAAACAGTAAGATGGTATTTTGCCAGTGCTCACCCTCAGACCCCCTTCTCTAAATGGACACTCCAGATCACCAACCTGCTCTTCTGAACACCGAAGCTTTGGTGACATCTGGTAATACCAGGATCATTCTGCCTTGGACGTGGCAAAATCCAACGGAAGTGATAGCTCATTATTACTCAGTCTCAGCAGAAATTCCTCTCTCCACACTCATCTCCTCTCTCAGGCGGGAAGAGGGGTTTTTAGGTTTAAGAAAAAGAGGCAAAAGTTGATTTTTATTTTATGAGAGCCTCTGAATAGAACTGGAGTTTGTGTCAGAGGCATGGGAAGTAGGAGAAAGTCAGCCAGAGTGAGATTGCTAAGGTCTCCACTGTTTCAAACCTTGAGATCATTGCACAAATAGATATCAACCAACTCAGTCCCACCAAGACCTTGAAGCAATGCTTTTCTCTCTCCAGGTCTCTGTCTGCTTCTATGCAAAGTGAGCCAGTGAGCTGGAGATGAAATCTATTCCAACTCTTATGGTCTGAGAATCTAAGTTTGATCACAAGTTTAAAAAGTTCAAAATCAGGTCTGAGCTGGGGGTGGGCAAAAAGAGATACTATGTTGTAGTAAAACCCTTTGTAAAATCCTTTTGAAAATATTCATCCTGAACTTGAAAGTGATTTACTTTCTCAAACACTGACAAAGCCTTCAAACCAAAGGACTTGCATCTACTCTATGAGGTGTAAGCAGAGTGTGAGACAGACTAAAATGAATGTTTTATGTCTAGGTGGGTTTCGAACACATCCAAATTAATGATGACTTTGATAGTAAAGCTGTTCAGAAGGAGTCAGAGAGATGAAAGCACAAATCTGCGTAGTGTATTTATGGTGTGTTTCACTAATTTAGCTATTGTTACAGAAGCAATACCACTCGCAGAAATCTTGTTAAACCCATCGAAGCTACACAGTTGAGCCCTGAGGATATTAAAGCATTACTACTGACCAAGATGCAGAAAGCAAAGTATCATTGATCATCTAGTTTTATGGATTTAATTTTTATAATGAAATCTTTTATTGTTCTCCAATTTCCTTATCCTCAATGCATCCTCTAATGTTTCTCTTTATCACCATTATTAGGCAGCAGAGAGTTTTGGTCTATCATATATTCCAGTTAAAAGGGACTTGTATATTTCACACATAGATCATCAATTGAAAAAAATTACAAAGAAAATACACACAGCTATATTATATTCTTTCCTCAAAATTGAGGCCCTAGTATCAGAAGAAAAGATAATTGACTTTAGTAGTTAAAGTAAAACCAGAAAACCACAGAACAAAAAAAGTGTACAGCAAATGACAATAAAAGATGCGCATTACAAGGAATTGAAACTGGTAACAGTAGTTGAAGAAATATTAAAAATTACAGGTCAGCAGATGCTGAGGAAAAAAAAATGCTGGAAAAGATGGCAATCTGTAACACAGTTAGGAAATGAACTTCCCTCGAGCTGGAGAAGTGGTGAGGAGGGCAGGGTGGGAGTTGGACGCTTCTTCAGATTTCTGGGTTAGAAGTTTGAATGACTGTTAGTGTATGCACCAAGTCCGTGGCTGTAGAGGAGATAGCTTGCTTTTGGGAGAAGACCAATTTCTGTTGACACTTTGCATTTCCTCTAAATATAGACATGATTGAATTGAAATGCCTGGTAGGCAGACATGTATCCAGTTTTACAGATCTATAGCGCATGAGTGACAGTGAAAGTTAAAAGAATGGAAAAAAAATTTCCAAGGAACACTTCAGAATGAGGAAATGGGACAATAGCCTGTGGACATCTCATTAAGGAGCTGAAATAGTATAGATCAGAGTGTTAGGAGGAAAAACTGTAGAGGGGCCTTTTGCTTGGACATTCAAAGGAATAAGATTTTGTAGAGAAAGGTAAGGAATAACAGATACATAACTCTCCAAGACAGCTCAAGTAAATTGAAGACCTGCAAAGCAAGTCTCTGAGACAAGTGCCTCATTTCCAGGACTCGAGTTTTTCTGAGGGGCAATTTTCCTCATGTTCTTCACACTTACGTCCTGTTTTCCTTATTGAGTCTTAGATAATTGCTGTTAGCCCATTTTTTCTTCATCAGAACTTATATATTAAAAATGCGATCACTATAACAAGGGGATATCTGGGCTCTTTCTTATTCTTCTTTTATTCGAGACAGGGAGAAACCTTGGTTAAGTAAGATGGAAACTTGGATTAAGTGTGTCCACTCTGCAGAGTCACACTGATTCCCAGGTTGACTGGTTTGGGGAGAGCAGGAAATGAATGGTTTTATTTAGTTATCATACCAAAGTCCTGTTTCTTGAGCATTAGCTTCATAATTTTTCTTTTATCTCAATTGATGCAGAACTTACTCAGACAATAAATGTACTCTGCATTGTGTTTCACCAAATCCTCCAACCACGTATAGTAAAATTGACAAATATGATCTCTGTTGTGTGAGCAGTTTTGGTTAGACTTCTGAGTGCTGTCAGGTCAGTAGGTAGAGAAGAAATATAGGCTGTGAGTAAATATGCTATCTTAATAAACAATGATGCAAGGACGATGCTTGCTGGAGGAGGTGTGATGTCGTGAGTACTTAAAGAATCGTAAGTATGGGAAACATGGCATGGGAGGCCTCTGTTGCTTCATCTCGACTCCACAGTGAGCTCACGTCTGCCAGGCAGAAGTGATCACCAGCTCCAGTAAGTGCCCTGTAAAAACCTGTACCAGCACAGATGAAATGCTCCATACAGCCTCCTAACTTTCTTCCATGAGAAAGTCCATTATATGTTTGAACATCCATTTCTCCAAAATATTATCTTTTCCATGTTACTCATTCACTACTTGATTCTATTCTCATATGCTTTAGCAGGATAATACTGATTAATATTAAATACTATGTTGTATAGACAAAATACTATAGTATATAGATAAAATATTATGTCAAATATTGTATTTCTTTTTATATTGGCTTTTATCTAATTTTCTGTTTAGGAAGTTTTAGTCACTTACTTTCATATGAGTGTTGGGACAATGTAGGAGACTAGATTTCTTTTTTAAACTTTGTGTATGTTTGCGGAGTAACATACAATGTTTCTATTCATGTATATACTTCATGATGTCCAGTCAGGTTAAACATATGTATCTCCTCAAACATTTATCATTTCTTTGGAGTGGAAACATTCAAAATTCTTTAGTTCTTTTAAAGAGATTTATATAGTGTATTATTGTTATCAGTGGTCCAGTTATTGTGTAGTACTCTAAGAACTTCTTACTGTTATATAACTGCAACATACTATCTGTCACAACTTTTCCCCAATCCTTTCTCCTCTTCTTTTTCTAGCCTCCACTAACCATACTTTTACTCCTTTTTAAATAAAATATTTTTTATTTATTTGAGAGGCAGAATTACACACACACACACACACACACACACACACACACACACACACACACGGAGAGAGAGAGAAACAGAGAGAGAGAGGAAGAATGAGAGAATGAGATCTTCTAACCACTGATTCACTCCCCAAATGACTGCAATGGCCGGAGCTGGGCAGATCCGAAGCCAGGAGCTAGGAGCTTTATCCTGTTTCCTATGTGGATGCAAGTGCCTAAGCACTTGGCCATCCTTCGCTACTTTCCCAGACCGTAGCAGAGAGCTGGATCATGTAACCAAAATTTATATGGGATGTGGGCACTGCAGGTTGTGGCTTTACTCAGCAAGTCACTGTGCTGGTCCCAGCCATAATTCTAATCTTAACTATGTGAGAGATCAACTTTCCTGGATTCTGCATATGAGTGAGGTCATGCAGTGCTTGTTTTCCTGTGCTTAGCTTACTTCATTTGATGTATTACTTCCAGTTCTATCCATGTTATTGCAAATGATGATATTCCATCCCCAAACAAAAGACGGCAGCAGAAAATCTCGATGAATGGACATTGTAAGGGTGACATCATCCTTGGATTTGTGAAACTGGCAGCATTTCAGAGCTATCCAAACCACTTAGACACAACCCTCGGAATATGTACACATTGAGGCCCTGGGTTGATATGAGGTGGCAGTTCCTCATCCATGGACACTGGGATATTTGGAAAGTCTTGAGTGGTTTCCCGCTTGTCTCCCTTTCCTCTAGAAACAACAAGAAATAGCAAATTTGGAAGCAATGAGTTCACCCAATTTCCCCTAAATCTTGCTCCTTCTCGCCCTGATCAACCATGTAATCTGTATTAAAAATAAAATTTATAAAAAAATAAAAATCCCAACATGCAAAAAAATAGCTTATTGCTGTTCCATTGAATATATGTGCCACATTTTCTTGATCATCCGCAAGTTGATGGGAACCCAAGTTATTTCTACTTCTGGCCTATTGTGAATAGTTCTGTAATAAAATTAGGAGCACAGCTAGGCAGTCTCTACGACAAACAAATTTTACTTCCTTAGGTATTTATTAAGTATTGGGATTACTGCATCATATTTTTTTATTTTAGTTTTTTGAGGAAATTTCATACTTTTTTCCCATATTGGCTGCACTAATTTTAATTCCCAGCAATTGTACACAAATTTTTCTATTTTTCCCCACGTTTTGGCCAACATTTGTTATTTTTCTCCTTTTTGATGTTAGTTCAATTTGAGTGAGGCTCACTATAGTTTTGACTTACAATGATTAGTAACATTGAGCATTTTTTTAAAATTTAATTTTGGCCATTTGTATGTTGTTTAAAAAAGATTTATTTATTTGAAAGAGTTACAGAAAGAGAGAGAGAGAAATAAAGAGAATTCTCATTTGCTGGCTCACTGCATAAATGACTGCAATGGTAAGGGTTGGGGCAGGCTGGTCCAGGATCCAGGATCATCATCCAGGTTTCCCATATGGGTGGCAGGGGCATAAGAAATTTGACCATCACCTGTTGCTTTCTCACTTGTATTAGCAGGGAACTAACTGAAAGTGGAACAGCTGGGACTAAACCAGCATGCCAAAATGAATGCTGGCATCAGAGGTGGTGGTTTAACGCTCTACACCAAGACCCTAGTCTCTGTATGTCTTGCTTCTAGAACTATTTGTATCTACTGCCCATTTAAAAAATTAGATTATTTGGTTTTTATTTTTGCTATTGAAATGTTTGGGTTCCTTACATATTCTGATGGCTAATCACTTCTCACATGCATAGCTTGTGAAGATTTCCTCCTACTCTGTAGGTTGTCTTTTCCCTCTGTTGATTATTTCCTTGTTATTGAGGAATGTTGAACTATAGCAAATGCCCTTTCTGCATCTATTGAGATGATTATATGATTTTTGCCCTTCATTGTGTTGATTTCGTGTGTGATATTTGTTTGCATGTATTGTACAATTCCTGAATCCATGGATGATTTCCACTAGATTATGGTGAATACTCTTCTTAATGTGTTGCTGTATTTGAGTTGCTGATATTAAGTATTTTGCATCTATGCTCACCAATGATATTGGTTGACAGAGCTCTTTCTTTTTTCTTTTATGTTTGTCTAATTTTGGCATCATGACAACACTAACCTCAGAATGTGTTTGGAAGGCTTCTTTTCCATTTTTTGAAATCAAGAAGCATTGACTTTAAATCTTTAAATGTTTGGTGAAGCTAGCTGTCCCTGTCTTTTCCTTGATGGGAGACTTTTATTATTAATTTATTCTTATTCCTCTTTATTTGTTGGTGGTTTGCTTAGATATTCTGGTTCTTCATTATTCAGTCTTAGTAAGGAATATAAATAATTATTACAGGATACCTGAGGAGGTAAATATGGGAAGCTAAGATAGCACAGACAGGAACAATAGTTGGAACTCTTGAGTGGTAAAACAAAGAAGACATTAATAAAAATTACAAACATAGAGGAGTATGACCTGGTGCTAGAACCTGTGACTCTGATGGGGGAAGGGGTTGTGTCAGACAGTCCTTGCATTTATGAATGAATGTGATGGGATTGCATTTATTGATAACTAAACTGGGCCTAATTTTGTGGTGCAGCAAGCTAATCTACTTCTAGGATGCCAGCACTCCGTATCAGAGCACTGGTTTGAGTCTAGGCTGTTCCATTTGCTATCCAGCTTCCTGATAATATGCCTGAGAAAGCAGTAGCAGATGGGCCAAGTGAGTGGACCCCTGCACCCCTGTTAGAGAACCAGCCATCTCAGAGTTCCAGGTTTCTGGCTTTTGGCTGACCCAGCTCTGACCATTGTGGCTAGTTGGAGAGAGAACTAGAGGATGAAAGATCTCTTTTCTCTGTTTGTTTCTTTCTGTCACTTCTCCAAATTCCAACAATTGCTGGAGGTGTCTTTGGCCAAAACTAGGAGCCAAGAATCCAATCCCAGTGCTTATCGCAGGCAGCAAAGATTTCTGTAGTTGAAACAGCATCCGGTGCCAACCAGGGTATGCAGTAGCTGGAATTAGAAGTTCCAGGAATAAAACAGAAATACTCTTGTTTGGGATTCAGACATCACAAGCAGCATCTTAAGCAATGCATCAAATGTCCTTTTCCACATTATTTTCTAAAACAGTTATAATTACCAATTTGTTTTAGCCATTGGACCTAAGGATCAGCAAGAAGATCAGTATTTTATATTCTTTTTGTGTTCAAGTCTTAGGGAATACGAATAATTTTATGCATGACATATTTTGAAAAAAAAAAAAAAAAGAGTGATGGTGAAAAGAGAAAGAAAGGAGACAGCAGCTATCTGCTGGTTCACTCTGTAAATGCCCACAGGAGTAAGGCCTGAATCAAGCTGGAAGTTAGCAACTTGGAACTCCATCCAGTTTTCTGGCAGGGACCCAATTACCTGTGTTCCAATAGCACATTAACAGGAAGCCAAATGGAAAGCAGAGTAGTTGCAAACTGCCACTTGAATAAGATTTACGTATTTCTTGATTTTTATTTGAAAGGCAGAATCGCAGAGAGAGAAGGGGAGAGAGCGAGAGAGAGAGAGCGAGAACGAGAGAGAGAGAGAGTGAGTTAAAGAGAGAATGAGAATCTTCGATCTGCTGGCTTTTGCCCCAAATGGCCACAATGACCAGAGCTGAGTCCATCCTAAAGCCAGGAACCAGTAACTTCTTCCAGGTCTTTCACGCAGGTACAGGGGTCCAAAGACTTGAGTCATGCTCAACTGCTTTCCCAGGCCACAGAAGGGAGCTGGATTGGAAGTGAAAGAGCTGGTACTTGAGCAAGCATCCATATAGGACACTGGTGCTACAGGTGGAAAGTCAAACTACTATGCTACAGTGCCAGGCCCCAGAAACCTACTTATTTTTTCAAAAGCCTTCCCCTAAAAAATTCTTTTCTGAATGATACTAAATATTTGTATGGATTTAGTGAAGTACAGTGTAATATATTTTTAAAGATTTATTCATTTTTATTAGTCAGATTTACAGAGAGAAGGAGAGACAGAGAGAAAGGTGTTCCATCTGCTGGTCTACTTCCCAAGTGGTGGCAATGGCTGGAGCTGAGCCAATCCAAAGCCAAGATTCAGGAGTTTCTATTGGGTCTTCCACATGGGTCCAGGGTCCCAAGTCTTTGGGCCATCCTAGACTGCTTTCCCAGGCCACACACAGGGAGCTGGATGGGACATCATTGGGACAGAAATCATTGCTTATATGGGAGATCCCAGTGCATGCTGGGAAGATTTAGCCAATAAGCAACCACGTCAAGCCCTACACGTTTTCTTTTGGGAGTAATTCAACTGATTTGTAATTGTAATGGTATTCCATTATGTAGCAGATGCACCAAACATTGAATTGTCCACTCCTTAAATTTTATTGTGTATATTTAAGATGTATGATGGGATGTTATTGGATACATACAGATAGTAAAGTAGTTGTATAGTGAAACAAATTCACATTTATCATTTTTTCTAGCTACACATTTTTTAAGTGGATAGAGAAGCTATCATCTATTTATTAGCCAGGACCCTGAGATGATATAGTTTAATACTATTAGTGATAATGTCATAGTATAACATTCATTGTTATCATGTTGTATATTGGATCTCTAGACTTGTTTATCCTATATCTGCCTCTTCATATTGTTTCTTCCACATGTCTCCATTTCTTCTTACTCGTTCCCTGGCACCCATGGTAATCACTGTTTTTTCTTTATCTCTGTATGTCTGAACTTTTTATTTTTAGATTTCCTGAATTATAAGTTTTAAAGTGCTGAAGTTCACACAATGTGAATTTTATCTCAATATAAGATGATTGGAAGGGAACTCATTTAGATGAAAGAGATATTTGAGGCAAGAGCAAACCAGGAATTTAATAATAGATTTGTTAGTGATAAAAGAAATAAACCTAAATTTTGTTAGCTATTCTGTTTTTCTGAGATCTTCAAGTAAGATTTTTTTAAATTAAAAGTCCACAAGCCAAAAAAGGGAAGAAATTGCTGTGTATTGGAAAATATAACATATGGAAGGCTATTAGAGACAATTAGCTTATTTCTGACAATAATTAAATAAGCCACTATAGCCTGGTAACTGTGCTTGGTCTTAGGATAGAACATTTCATTTTGTTAAGTGTTTCCCTCTTAATAATTTTATAGTCTCATTCATGCAGTTTCACAACTGTGAATTCAAATGACACATTCAAATGTGCAGGTTGAAGACACCAAACATTTTCCCATTGATTTACTTGTCCAGACAAAAATAAAGTAAAATCAGAGAAGGACAGATTCAAGTAAGAGTAATCAATTCATCTCTCTTCATTTCCTTTCAAATTCTATTGCTTAATATTTCTGTTTAGTCTTTTTTTTAAAATTTATTTTTATTATTTTTTTTATTGGAAAGGCGGATATACAGAGAGGAAGATCTTCTGTCTGATGATTCACTCCCTAAGTGAGCACAACGGCCGATGCTATGTCGATCCAAAGCCAGGAGCCTCTTCCAGGTCTCCCACATGGGTGCAGGGTCCCAAAGCTTTGGGCTGTCCTCGACTGCTTTCCTGGGCCACAGGCAGGGAGCTGGAAGGGAAGCAGGGCTGCCGGGATTAGAACCGGCACCCATATTTTCTGTTTAGTCTTAAGTAGATGCAGCCTAATGGAAACCTTTATTCCCCACCTACTGTTTCCATTTGACTGTATTTAATGGTTAGATAAAAATCGCTAAGTAGTGTTTGTGTTTTCCTGAATGCTTTCTTCTGGGCTGGATGGACATTTGTACAAAGAGCAAAGAGCTGAACAATGTTCTGCCGCTGGTTTAAACTAGAAACTAGAGTGCAGGCTTGATGGTCATGGACTTGGTTTCATGTAGTGCCTGGATGAGCAAGACTGACACTGACATTTAACTGATAGGACCCAGGGCAGCTGTGCATGTCAAGCCTCTCCATGACACAGCCACTATCCTCATAACCCAGAAACAAGACCTAATGTAAGGCTCGGCTGGAAGCCTCTTGTCCTTTGAGCTAGCATCCAGGCCAATGCTATATTATATTTCAGTGAAATTAAAGATTTTTTTTTTTTTTTGGACGGGAGGAAAGGAAATCCATGCATTTAGAGTCTTGCAGAAGTTCATGAATGTTGATAAAATGAAAAAATGAAAGAATTTCAAAATGTGTGTATACATAAATAAGCTTATATTTTTAAAAGAAGATTTGTTTTAATTTGAAAAGAAGGGTTACAGAGCTAGAAGACAGAAAAAGGGAGAGAAGATGAGAGGGAAGAAAGGTGGAAAGGAGGGAGGGAGGAAGAGAGAGAGAGAGAGAGACAGAGAGGTATTTTCCATCTGCTGGTTCACTCTCCAAATGGCTGCAACAGCAGGAACTGGGCCAGTCAGAAGAGAGGAGCTAAGAGCTTCTTCTGGGCTCCATGTTGGTGCATGGAGACACGTACTTGGGCCATCTTCCATTGCTCTCTTTGGCCATCAACAGGAAGCTGGATCTGAAGTGGAGGAGCTGGAATTTGAACCAGCTGCCATATGGGATGCTGGCATTTCAGGCAGAAGTTTAACCAGCATGGCATTGGTCCCTAAATTTAGTTTTTATTTGAATAATTTTTACATGTTTTTGAGGCATTTTTCTATTTCTGATGAGTTGTTGCATTTATATGCAATTTGCTGAGTTTATTGGATATCATCGTATAGAAAGATTCATAAAAATTGAATCTTTAAGATGCTGGTTTTCCATCATACCCTCTGAGTTTATGCATTTTCTAGTTTGTTTCTGGTATTCTACCCCAGCCATCCTGGGATTTAGGCTATCAAGTTTTTGATCTGTAATCTGAGTAGGGAAGTAAATCTACAGTTTTACAGTCTTTACAGCATGGAAACATACAGAAGCTTGGTTATTTCATGCTAAGTCACCTAGAATTCCTGCCTTTCCTTTATAACCAGCTGAGGCCCTGGAGGAGTTCTATGAACTTCACTTTAATTTTTTACCCTTCTATGCTGGTCACCAGCAAAGGGTTCAGTCTCTCTGATCAGCTTTATAAAAAAAACAACTGCCCAGTTCTTTTTGATTCATGATTTCACATTCCAAATATCCCTCAGATGTTAATTAAAATCTCAGACTCAAGCTATGTCTTAATGGTTTACTTTGCAGTGGGTTTATTTTTCTAAGACATGTTTACTTGGATCCTATCAGTTGAAATCCTGTGTGGCAAAATGAATAAAATATCAAGCAAACAAATAGCAGCTGGAATGTGTTGTTGTGGTGGTTTCTTTTCTAGATAATTTTTTGAAACCATTACAATTGAATAGGCTTTTTACTAGTTGTAAGTAAACATGGCACTCCTGAACATCCAACTTACTGTTGGCTGCAAGTTTCTTTCCTCTAGACTCTTCTGAAAGTGGTGAGAACAACATTTTGAACCTTGGGTGGAGTAATGGCAAGGGGGAGCTGTTTTGGCGAGGTAGAGGGTGGTGATGGGTGGTCACGGGCTGGTGGGGCAGAGCAGAGTTCAGTTCACTTTCCACACAACTGACAGGTCACTAGATCATAACTCTTGGAACGGAAGTATTTAAAATAAAAACTCCAGAATTTGAAAGAAACGAGAATATTCATCATGAATAAAGGACAAAAATGTATGAGGACAATTGATTGGGTATACAACACAAAGAGAGATACTTCCAGACAAGGGTGTGGAAACAATTGGGTTCCACAGATGGGCTTATGGGAATTTCCAATATCTCAAGTCAGTTCCCTGTTGTTGATAAGTGAACTCCTCAAAGCTTCCTCCCTTATCCTGTGTGATCCTCTGTCTAAAAGCCTGATGTCATGTATAAACCTAGGCTATTGACCATCCGTCAGTAGCCAATGTGTATTGTTATGGACTCCATGCACTGAGTCCTTCACTATTGGGCAGTGAACACAAAAACATACATTCTTTTTCTTCCATGTTTTCCTAGATATGAGTCATGCCAATCAAATCATTATTTTACAGCTTGTAAAAACTGCAAGGAAATTTTCTTATCATTTTCAAACAAAAGGAACAAAGAGGGAAAATGGTATTGATGCCAAATGACTTTTTCTCTTCTCTCTCCCCATTCTATAGAAGATTTCAACTGTGAGATTAAGGAAGAAACTATCCAAGTCTTTTGTCCCTCTTTTCCTTAATGAAAAATTACAGATTTTACGCTGAAAGTTGATTTTTCAGCTATAACACCAAATTTCCTGGCCTCCTTTTATGAGTGAATTTATCCTAGGACCATATTTCAAACAATGAGAATTAAAAGTATGCAGTACAGTGTCAAGGAAAGATGATGAACCATTTTTCCTTTGCTTTTATTCTTGAAGAAAAGATGCATTGGATTAGCCCTTGTGGATAATAATCAGACATAACTGATAGTAGAGAAGAAAGTTGTAGTGGTTAAGATTTACTTTGTGGAACTGTATCCCTTGCCCTAGGATTGCCTACGTTCAGACATTTTAATGTGAGTGAGAAAATTCTAGTTTGCTTAAGTCACCTATACTTTGTTTTTCTCAGTTACTCAGACCAAAGTAATTCTAATTCAACCTATAATTTTATTTTCAGGCAAGGGTTGTATTTTTGTTTTTTATGGCATCACACCATTTTAAATTTGTTTAATAAGCACTCATAGAATATCTGCTATGCACCTGGCACTCTATAAGCATTATATATTCAGTAGCTAGCAAAATATAATCTACCATCTGAAGCTTACAGTCTGGTAATAGAGATCAATGATACAGCATGAAAAACATTCCTATTTCCTAGTTTTATGGCATTTTTTTTGCCTCTCCTGATCACAATGATTTGTGAATTCTATTTAATCTTCACTTAAGCTTTAGAATTAGAGAAAGAAGACATATAACTTCACAATTTCATTGGATTTAAGCCCAGTGGCACATCTGACTTTCAAAACAAGAACTCTTTAACTCTAGCTACTTAACTTTCTTTCCACATATAATTTTAGAAAAGCCTATATTGAAATTCTAACTTTAGTAGCTAACATGTCTTCCCTGCAATAGTAAGGACTGTTCACACTTGTTCCCGCGTGTGTTTATGTGCAAATACACATGCATGAATATTGATTTCTTTGGCACCTCTGTGATTGAAGAGTGCCAGGATTTGTTTTTGTTTTCATATCACCTCTGCCAAAAATCCATATTTGTTATTTGATTGCTTCTTTGTGTGGCCAGCAACCATTTGATGGGTTTCTAATTAGGTATTATCTAACTCACAGGTTGTTAGAATGATAGCTCAAGGCTGCTCTCTGAAAGTATCTGTGAGGGTCTTACCCGAAGCTGTGGCCCCTGTCCTTGTGATGACTGTTTGGGGCATTGGTGTTAGGGGAGAGTCACGAAGAATGACTTTGCCTAACATATGGACTTGTTCATTTGCTTACTCTGGCACTGTAATTTTTGGGGTGGGGGTATAGATGCCATCTCTGAAACTCCTCGCTCCTTGGGATTATTTATCCCTTCACTCATTTGTCCTTTGATCTCAACATTTTTTCATTCACACTTCTTCTCCTGCACTGGTGCTGCCCATATCGTGATTGCTTTTTTGTTGGGCTGGATGGTAGCTGAGCCATCAAAAGCATAATTTCCTTTTTATTAATCTTTGGTCTGTTTGTCCTTAGAAAAAGCAGCAGTACAGTATCTATTTGGATAGATGCTGTATCTTTGAATAGCATCTTTTATTTAGCCAAAGAATATTTTTGGCCATTACACCCTTATTTTTTGGACCCATGAATTTTTTTAAGTTTATTTATTTTCACTTGAAAGGCAGATTTACAGAGAGAAGGAGAGATACTAAGGGAGAGAGCATTTCAGTTATTGGCACAAACATCAAGTATCTTGGATTGTAGAGCTAAAACATAATAATACTGCTAAGTTTGAGTTCATCATGGCCAGCTATTTAGTAATCTATAAAATTTATGATGTGTTAGGGCAACATGGTAAGTGACTTAACTGATGAGAAAAAAAATCTATCCTCTTTGAATCACATTATGAAAACTAGTAGGGGAAAACAGGGAACCCAAAATTTAGGGCAGATGAGTGAATGATTCAGAGACAAACATTGATTCCTACATTTTTTCACAGCATCAATCTCTTCTTGTGAAGAAAGAGCAATCATCAGTTCTTGCATTCTTAAATTTGTAGAAGCAGCTGTTGGAATGCAGAAAGCACTGGGCATCATGAATAGGGAATCAAAAACTGCCAAATGGGAAATCTAAGTACATCCCAGTTCTCCTAGTCCTTGTCAGAGTACAAGTAAGTGAGGGAGGTAGTAGTCAGGAAAGTAAGTCCGGGAGTCAGATTAACCTATTAAATGCTCGAGTTGGCTTGCGATTCTGGTTGCTTGTTTTATATGTACCACGGCTGTGTTCAATACTGTACCTGGGTTTCAGTGTTTGCTTCCTCAGATGCTGCCTCTCTTTGCTCTTTGTTCTCACCGGCTGTAAATTCCTGCTTCTTTACATATCTGATTATTTTCATGGGCTGCTAGGTATTGTGAATCTTACTTTAAACTTCTATTCCTGTAGATATCATTGACTTTCATCACTGCAAGCTGTTGGTCCCTTTGGGTATGATGGGATCAGCCTTTAGTCCGGGCTGTTTATTGTCATGTGGAGGCACGGACCTTTCAAATATTCTATCCAATGCCTTTGAAGGGTGAGGCAACCAGTGAGAACAGTAAAGTTTTTTAGTCCTGTGGCTATCATAGATTGTTCCTTCTGAGTCCTTTAGGTGGGGGCTTTTCCTTGGTCTCAGGTAGTTTCTTAACTTGCTTGGCTTAACTGAAGACACAAGGGCACTCTGCTGATCTCTGATGTTCTCTCTGCGGTTTGCACGTACTCTCTCCCTCCAGGTACTCGGGCTCCCCAGTCAATAAGCTCCATTTCCTCGGTATTTTCCAGTGCCTAGGTTCTCACTTCCTGTATTTATGGCCTGAAAATGTTCCAGGCAATAACAATCAATGTTCAAAAGACTCATGTGATTCATTTTCTTTTCCCAGGGGTCACTCTGCTGTGTCACCTGATGTCCAGTGTCTGGAAGCCATCTTTTGTATATACTTTTATAGTTGTGTTAATTGGAAAGAGAAAGTCAGTCTCTTAACTCCATTTCTAGCTGAAGCAGAAGGCCCATTGTTTAGTCTGTTACAGCAGGTGCATTCTCTGAGCTAGATCTCCACACTGAACAGGGTCACCTTAGGGTGACTGATACAGCAGAGAGAGAGGGTTAATGTGGCCATCTCTTCCCAGTGTAAAGTCAGCTTTTGTTCATGGAATCATACTGCTGTATTAGTTTGATATCCTCACTCAGTCACGCTCCTGCATTGCACTCTGAGATTTGTTCTTTGCTTAATTCATTCGTTCATTTATGTTTTCATTAACTATTGACTAAGTATCTTTTTACATCATTGTTGACATAAAAATCATTTAATTGCTGGAGCATGGCATGGAACAAGACAGATGTGGTGACTTCCTTCTGAGAACCTACCTTATTTTTGGACAGAGCTGTATATAATGGTCCACATGGTTAATTGTGACAGGTGCTGTGAAGGAAAAATACCAGATGCTGCTGTGAAAGTGCAGTAAGTGGGGGCCTAATCTCATCTGGAGATCAGAAACGTTTTCCTGTGGAGGTGACATATAAATTGTAACTTGCTCAGAGAAAAATTTAAGATAATTGCTTCTGTTTTTTCACTAAAAGCCTACATTATTCAAAAAATATATTTCCTGAGCATTTGACATAAACTTGCAGCTGGTAATGAAAACATTTCTGATTTAGTAAGTAAGATCTAAATATCAAAGAAAATAAATTGAAAAAAATTCATATCAAAGCTTAACTAAATCACTACATACAGATTTGAAAATGATGTTAAAGATGTTAGCATTGATTTGTTTTGGATTACAGGACTACTTTTCTGTTTGGGTGAATTTTTTTGATGTGGACGTGGTTTTTTATTAGAGAAAAAATGAAACAGAAGGAGGGGCAAAATGAGATGTCTGGAATATAATATAGGTGCTATTATATAATATGTGCATCAGGTAACTCGTTTTTAAGGGTTAGTCTGTAACCCCATGTGTCATGTGAGAAATTTGCAGTGTAGTTTCCGAAGACACATTTGTGAGCATCAAATGAACCATGTTACTGAGCCTTTAGAAAGCAAGTTCAACAGAGGGTTCTGCTTTCAATGTCTGTGAAGGGCAAGTTCGTTTCTTGTACTGATTTTAAGGCCATGGGCAGATGTGTGTGGTAAGCTGTGGGTGAGTCAGATCATGGATGCTTATCTCTTCACACCGGTTTGGTTTCTTTGCTTGTGGAAATCATGGCAGCTGTGGTCCTCAGAGGATTGTGTGTCAATGTCAAAGTGAAACAAGTGGGAACAGCTCTGCAAATGCTGATATTTTTAAGCAGAAGCTCTTTTCAAGTAGAAAAAAATGACTTTTCTGAGTCTGGAGCTTTTAAGTGACATGGACATGTTGCAGTTCTCTTGTGGACGCAACCAGAGGAATATGTGACCAGTTTAAAGGTCTGAACCACATGTTTATTATTTCTGAAGAAAATGCGAATGTTCTTGGATAATATTAATATACCTGTATAAGAGAATTTCTATTGAGACATAATTGATATACAAGAAGCATATATGTATAACACATATAACTCGATGAGTTTGGACACACGGAAGTCCATGAAGCCTTTGATGCAATCAATATTATAAACCTGTCAATAATTTGTATATTAGTTCATTTTCTGTTGCTACCCTGAAACACCCAAGGCTGGATATTTTATGAACAAATGAGTGTTAATTTACTCAGTTCTGAAGGTTCATGGGGATGGTACCATCATTAGTTCTCTTCTAGATGAGGTTGGGTGGGGGAACATCACAGCCCGAGTGCTTGTGAGATGCAGAGGTCATGTGAGGAAATCAGGAAAGCCTAGGTACTAGGGTCCCATCAGAACTTAATTCATGTCATCCTAGGACCACATCCCATCACCTACGGACCTCCCACTAGGCCATACCTTTTAAAAGTCATACCACCTCTTAGCAACAACACACTAGGGGACATACTGCCAACACTGGGACTTCTGGGGGACACACAAAAACTATACCCCAGCCAGAGCAATCTTCAAAATTGCTTACATTCTTTGGTTTTACAGTATTGTTAACCATAGGTGCTAGATAGCACAACAGATCTCTACAGTGTAGTCATTTTGTTTAGCTGAGGCTTTATACTCATTGAACAATAACTCTACTTTTCTTCTTCCCCCAAATTCTGGTATCACCATTGTATTTTCCACAGCTGTCATTTGATTATTTTAGACAATTCATAAAACTGTAATCATGCAGCATTTGTCCTTATAGTTCTTAGTTGTTATCGACATTGTTTGCATTCATGTGACATGACTTTGTAGTTTATGTGAGAATTGATTGGTCTACTTGTTAAGGTTTAGGTAAATTCATGAATCAGCACGTGTGATGAATATTATTAGTAGTAGATCTTGATATCTGGATATTTTTCTTTGATGACTGAAAAGATATCAAGGAGCAGACTTTTTTTTAGGATATGTTTATTTTTATTGGAAAGTCAGATATACAGAGAGGAAGATCTTCCTCCTGATGATTCACTCCCCAAGTGACTGCAATGGCTGGTGCTGTGCTGATCTGAAGCCAGGAGCCAGGAACTTCCTCCAGGTCTCCCACATGGGTGCAGGGTCCCAAGGCTTTGAGCTATTCTTGACTGCTTTCCCAGGCCACAAGCAGGGACCTGGATGGGAAATGGAGGTGCTTGGATTAGAATCGGTGCCCATATGGGATCCTGGCACATTCAAGGCAGGATTTTAGCTACTAGGCTACTGTGCTGGGCCTAAGGAACAGATATCTTGAACTAGAGCAGGCTGGTGATAGGAGGGCTTAAAATCCTTACCATCACTTTTCAAAGATCTGTGAAACGCCTTTATTAGCTATCAAGACACTACTTTGATAAATATTACTGTTTAATACTTAAAAAAAATACAGCCCATAGAACATAGAGCCATTTTACAAACATTTATTTACTTGCAAGGTATAGTTCCAGGAGAGAGGGAGATCTTCCATCTGCTGCTTTACTCTCTAGATAGTTGCATTTGCCAGGGATGAGTCAGGGTGAAACCAGGAGTCAGGAGCTCCAGCAAGGTCTCCCACAGGGCTGAAAGAGGCCCAAGCACCTGGGTCATTCTCTGTTGCATTTTCAGGGAACTGAGTAAGAAAGTAGCACTCCCATATGGGGTGCTGGCATTGCAGAAGGCAACCTAACCTGCTTTGTAACAATGCTGGCCTCCAAGTTAACCAAAGTGAATAACTGAGCAGGATTTGGTATATTTACAATGTTGCACATTTTGTTTATCTTTAAACTAATTTCTTTACCCAGAAAGAAAACTCTGTACTCATTAAAATATTCACTTATCGTTCTGACTATTTGTGGTGCCTCTGGTAATCCAAACTACTTTATTTCTCTATGAATTTACTGTTCTGCAGGTTTAATATAAATGAAATTATATAATTTGTGGCAATCAGTATATGAACATTTTCAGGGAGCCAAAAAAAAAAAAAGAAGTTCAAAGTCAAAAACTCTTAGAAGAAAGCATAGTACAAAAACATCACGACATTGGTCTGGGTCTGCTTGGATGTTTTAGATATGAGAAGAAAAGAATTAGAAGCAAAGCCCAAGTAGAGAAATTGAATGATAGTTGATTAAAAGTATTCTGAAAGGAAAGAAAATAATTAACTGAATGGGGAGCAAACCTGTGGAATGGAAGATGTCTGCAAGTAATGCATGTGATTAGCAGTTAATTTCCAAAATATATGAAAAACTTGGACAACTCAGTAACAAGAACTTGGTGAAGAACTTGAATAGGCATATCTCCAGAGAAGTCCTAAAAATGACCAATGTGTAAGAAGAAGTTCTCAACAGCACTAATAATCAGGGAAACACAAATAAAAAGTGCAATAATGTGTGACTATCTCACATCTGCTAGGGTGCCTATCTTTACAAAGTCAAAAATTAATAAGTATCAGCTAATATATGGAGCAAAGGGAATACTTTTACATTTGTGGGAATATGTACTAATTTGGCAGTTATGGAAAATAGTATGCAGGTTCCTTTAAAAATGTAAAATGGAGCTTCTATATGAAGCAGCAGTTCTAATGATGGGTATTTTATGAGAGAAATTAAATCAGTACATCAGAGAGACATACCCACTTCCGTGTTGATTGAAACACTGTTCAAAATAGCCAAGAAATGCTGTCAGCCCAAGTGTCCCATGGTTTATTTAAATGTGGTTTATTTAAAAATGTAATATCATTCTGCCACAAAAATAATAGAATTCTGAGTTTTGCAACAAAACGGAGGAAGCCAGAGATCACTATGATAAATGGAATAGACCAGACATGGAAAGAGTGATGCTATGTGGTCTTGCCCAATTCAGAATCTAAATACATTAATTTCCTGGAAGTACAGATTACAATGGTGGTTATCAGGGAAGAACTTAGTCAAATGATGCAAAATTTCAGGTAGATAGGAAAATTCAAGATGTCTGTTTTACAAAATGATGAATATAGTTGAAAAGAATATATCAATTTTTAGATAATTCTGAGAGCAGCATATAAATATTCAAATGTAACTGTGAGATAATGCTTGTGCTAAATTGAGCTCATTTTAGCATTAATACACAATGTATATATTTAAATCATCATGCTTTGTGTGATAAATGGGGGGAGGATTAAAAGATTCCATGGAAAAGGTGCAGTCTTTTGATTCCATTTTCACAAGTATTTTGAAGTCATGTATATGTGATTTTATTTATCAATTTAAGAATACTATAAAACAGTAAAAAGGAATGCCAATCTATTGAAAATAATCAAAAGGAAGTTATCTCCTATATTGTAGAGTCTAGCTATGTCAATCAATATTTTGTCTAATGATAAAACACTAGAGACATATCCATTCAAATCAGAAATAGAAGAATGATGCCTATTGCTGCTACTATCATCTGACATTATTCTGTAAATCCTAGAGACTAACCCATAACAGTGAAAAGAAAAAAAGATATGCAATGACAGCAAGGAGAGCAACAAAAGTTATTTGCAGATGCTATGATGTAGTTTTTCTTCAGAAGCAATCTATCTGTATAAAGCTTAGGAAGAAAACAACAACAAAGCAAAACACACACAAAAAATCAGAATCAATACATTGTTTATGTATCAGTAGCAAGGATTTGAGCACATAATAGAAACAGATCCCTTTCAGTAATTAAGTGCCCAATACCAGGGTTTCTTGTAATATTCCTAGTAATATATTCTTCTGCGTGCAAAGGCATGCAGCAGAATGAATAGAAAGCATTTGATCTTCCTGCCACCCAAGGTCTTATTCCACTGAGAGCCATGTAGGGTGGATGGTGCTCTGGAAGGGAGCCACTGGTCCTGTATCGTTTTAATTACTCATATTGGGGAGGAGGAGTGAGAATGGCACCAACCAGCGTCAAATGGTGTCATCTGTGTGTTCCAGGAGGATAGACATTAGAAGAAGGCTGCAAGTAAAGGCATCCCAAGCTTAGCCAGGATATCCGGAATATCAGCACTGTGTTGAGCTGAGATGAGGCAGCACACACCTGCTAGTCCTAGCAAAGCCAGCAGATTGGGGAAGGAAGCTGCCTGCAAGGCTGGACAGCAGACATGGAAATTATCAGACCTATGCAGAGAGTAGTAAACATTTTTTTTTTCCCTGTGAGGCATTAGAGAATATTTACATAAACATTTGTGTATTCATTGCGTATATTTATCAAATTGTTGAAAGAGGAGTGTTAAAGATTTATTTTGAAAGGCAGAACGACAGAGAGAGGGAGAGATGGAAATAAAGAAAAAGAACAAGAGATACTCTTCATTCACCAGTTCACTCGTTAAGGGATTGCAACGGTCAGAGCTGGTCTAAGCTGAAGCCAGGAACCCGGAATTCATCCTGGTTACTCACATGGGTGACAAGGCTCCCAAAATTTGGATCTTCTGCCTTCTCAGGAGCATTGGCTGGAAGCTGGATTGGATGTGGAATAGCTGGGATTTAAATCAGCACTAGCTTATGGTATGCCTGTGTTTGCCGCAATGCTGTTGTAAAAAACAAGCTTAGAAAATCTACTCTGTGTTTTCAGGTAACTGACGTAAAAAGTAGGGGAGTGCTGAGCATTGTACCATTGTAATTAAGAGTTCTAACCTAAGTCAGAAAACTATTTTATAAATATTAAATCATTGTATGTCTTTAAAAAGGAGAAGCCAAGAAAACCTACCATTCAAAGATATTCTATGAGGTTTAGACTCATGGAATGTAGGCAGTAAAAAAAAAAAAACAGGAAAAATTATAAATGATGGAAGGAACTACAGATTTCATAAAAGCAGGTCATGATCCAAGAATAATACTGGGAATAACTGTGCATTTCAAAATGGGTAATAAAAAGGCACCAACAGAAAAAAAATGATAGATGTCTGAGATAATGGAAGTGATGTCACGTGATGTGTTAAATGATGTGTGAATCTCAAGAATATGTGGAATTACTTTGTATCAGTTAAAATAAAAATAAATGTTAAATGATAAAGTTATACTACAGTGTGAGAAAAAGGAGTAACCGTGGGATGGGACCTACGTAAGAGTTTTAAGCAAAGATAAAGCCAAACATCCAAAGAGTCAGGAGGATGGTATTTTAAAAAAATTGTATGAGCAAAATACGCGAGTTCAAAAAGAGCCAGAAGTATTCCAGTAATAGAAACATCTGATTTATGTGAGATGAGTGGGCAAATATAATTAAGGTGAAATTGGAAAAGTACATGTGTGTGGGGCCATGGGGACATATAAAAATGTTTGGATTTTATTTGACATGCAGAAAAGAAACTACCACTACAAATAAATAAATGTTCATCATGCCAATGATTTAAGTGAAGGAAAGAAAGAAATCACCCAGGACAGTAGTTCCAAGCTGGATTATGCTACTTAACGTGTCTGTGTTGCACATCTATGTACTGTTATTTATTTAATGCTTCCAGAAATCAATGAAAACATTCACCTAAATGTCTACTTTAGTGTCTTCCAGAATAGAATTCATAAAACCATCTGATGAATGTGGTAGTTACATTCTAGCTTAACATGCAATAAGATAAAGACATAACTATTAAATGAAGCATGTGTGCGTGTGTGCCATCTAAAATCAATTTTAATTCTGCCAGGGAAATACCTAATTGCATTTCACAGAATACTGAAGGACGAGAAGAATGTTGAAAGAGAATATTAAAAAAGCATAGGGCATGGAGGAATATTTGAATATTTAGGCTTGGTGAAGGAAGACACATCTGCAGAGTCTACAAAGACTGAGCAACCAGAGATCAAGGAGTTTTTTTCTTTCTTTTTTTCTTAAAGACTTATTTATTTTTATTGGAAAGGCAGACATGCAGAGAGGAAGATCTTCCATCTGTTGATTCACTCAACAAGCGGCCACAAGGGCCAGAGCTGAGCTGATCCAAAGCCAGGATCCTTTTCCAGGTTTCCGACATGGGTGCAGGGTCCCAAGGCTTTGGGCCATCCTTGACTGCTTTCCCAAGCCACAAGCAGGGAGCTGGATTAGAATTGGTGCCCATATAGGTTCCAGGTGTGTTCAAGGTGAGGACTTTAACTGCTATGCTATTTCACTCGGTCCAATTCAGTCATAATTTAAAAATTAGAGTTTTTTGGTTGAAAACTTTCATATTTTCAATGGCATAGACATTTAAAGAGGAAAACAATTCAACCAATAGCAAATCATTGTGACCAGAGCATAGACAAAAGAAGGAGGGTCTGGCATGAGATAAGTTCAAAGCAGTAGTAAGATCAAGCCATTGTAAATCATACTGCTGTCCAGTATGATAGCCACTAACCTGTGTGCCTCTGTTGCATTTCAAATGTAGTTAGTTCAACTTAGAAGATACTCTAAGTACAAAGTATTTAACATAAAATTTTATATAAGGATTCATAAAATTTTCATATGTAAAGTATGTAAATATGTAAAACATTGATAGCTTCAATATTTGTTGTGTTGCTAATGTAATCTATGTTATTTTCCTTTGTGGTTTTGCTACTTCAACAATTAATATTATATATAGGGCTCACATTTTGGATCATATTCAGTTTTATTGGACAGTGTTAACATGAAGTTATGAATCTAGGAAACTGTATCACTAATTTTACATTTGTGAAACAGCCTCCTTCCGTTTTCCGTGTGTCATTCTCAAATCTTGCATTTACCTGCATGCTGTGTTCTGGATCTTCTTCACTTCCGCCTCCTTGTACTTTTACCATCTCCATGCATTATCTTCCTATCCACCACATTATCCCCTTGAGAAAGCCTTGTCTCAGGGTTTGGAGAGATTGTTCAATTTTGTAATGTAAGGTTGTTTTTTTTTTTTTTTTGCCTTTGGGGAAGAATGGCAAGTATGGAGAGAGAAGCCGGGAAGACAGTCATCCACTATAGCATGTGATAGCATGGCAATTTATTGAATACTAGTTCCCTGCCTAAAAGACCATTCCTAAATGGCTCATTCCTATATTTTCTCATCTCTGAAACTGCATCCTTAGTCCTACAAGGCAACCTAGTTTTCCCAAGCAGTAGGATCATGGCTCTCCTGTCCATATCTGCTGACAGAAGTCATGATGGAGGAATTCTGTGGGGTTTTTGGGGTCTTTGGGCATCCTCAAGAGTTAAATTCAGAGAGCTTCAAGACAACATGCCTGACTCTGTACCACGTCTGGGCATGAAATTTCACTGAAAGAATAAGTCTTTAGGGGATTTTTGGAGGATGTGACATATGTTGGCAGTTTTCATGGAAGCTCAAAATCAATATGAAGTCTTAAAGACACCCAGCAAAATTTAGTCTCTCCTAGAGAAAATGCAGTGACTGAGCCATGGAGAATGTTTCATAATTGCTGTTGAATTTGAATCTGCATTGCCTTCAAGGACCCATTGGCTATGCTATGCTCGTTACTAAAGGGCTGGAGGACAGAAGGAAGAACCAAGAGTAAGAGATCTTCAAAGTCAGCTGAGGGAGCAACATTGCTATTTTCAAATTGGGGGGTGTCAAATTTAAAAGCATAGAGGAGCCAGTCAAGAAATATAAATGAAGGAGGTATGTAGAATATGAGAGCTTATACTTAGGATTTGCAAATGAGGTTACCACCATTTAGTTCCATGAATCTTCCCATTTTCTTTCTTAAATGGAGTTTTTTTTTTTTTAAATTTGAGGTATAAATGACAAGTGAAAATTGTTTATGTTTAAAATCAGTGCTATAATGAATATATATATCATGAATTTATTGCTATAACCAAATTAATTAACATTTATCAGTTCACAGGGCTACCATTATATGCATGAGTGTGTGTAGGAAAATGTGCACAATATCCTCCATTAGTGAACTTCAACTATATAAAACATTATTATTAACTATGATCACCATGATGTAACTTAGACCTAAAGAACTTATTGTAACCTAAAGTTTTCACCCTTTGATCATGATATTTCCTTTTCCTCCAGCCCCAAGGTCCTGGTAACCACTATTCTATTCTATTACTCTGAGTTCAATTTCTTCTTCCAGAAAAATAGATTTAAAAAACTGTGAGTTTCATTGGGAATTATTTACTTTTTAATTTTTTGTCTATTTTTAAAGGAAGGTTTATTTTATTTGAAATTCAGAGTTAAAGAGAATGAGACAAAGAGAAAGAGAGAGACAGAGAGAGAAAATCTCTCTGTTGGTTTACTCTCCACGGGTCACAACGGCCAGTGCTGGAGCAGTCCAAAACCGGGAGTCTGAAGATTTCATGTGGTTCCCCCATGCGGGTTCAAACACCTGGCCATGCATTGCTGCTTTTCACACACACACACACACACACACACACACACACACACACACACACACACACACACACACACACACATCATCATCATCATCATCATCAACCTTAGAATTTATTCTCCAAATACCTACAAACAGCTGGGACTGGACTAGGCTGAAGTCAAGTCTAGAACTCAACCCACGCCTTCCATGTGGGTATCAAGGATCTAAGTACTTGAGCCATTATCTGCTGTCATTCCAGAATGCAAATTAGCAGGCAGATGGATTGAAGTGGAGCCAGCACTGGAACCTGGTACTTGAATAGGGGTTGTAGTCATCCCTGTTAGCATCTTAACGGCTATTCCCACTTAACTGCCACTTCCCACTTAACAACTCACTAAATACACACAGATGAATCCACATGCATATCAAATGGCAGGATCAACTGTCGGTTCTCCTCTGAAGCTAACTCATTCTGTGCTCCATAGGGACAAACTAGGTTGCCTGACTTAATCCCGAAACAGAAAACTCAAACCTGTGTTCTGTGCACCTATTACTGTTATTATGTGCTTAGAAGTGCTGTGTTATGAAACATTAACCATTAAAATGTTCATAGCAGAGTGACATTTTATAGGGAATTTAGAAAGGCGAAATCAAGGCTGTTAGCAAAAGTGCTTCAGGCATGGAGGAAGAGGAACAGATGAACAATTATTAGTTGAAAATGATAGCGACAAAAGAACATCCAGTAGTAAAGAAGGAACGTGCAGGGTAGATAAAGAAATCATAAACATGCTGTTCTCCAAGGGGGTGAATTAGGGTTGACATTTATTTTTATGTAAATTGTTATCTGACTCTATTGAGACCAATACACTGGGGCTTGCTAATTTTTACTTGACACAAAGAAGACAAAGTCTTGGGGAACAGGTGCTGAGTTTCTTTACAATTCACTGAAAGGCCTTTTCCTGTTGAGCTCCTATGCCTTCCCCCGGGAATGAGTGGCCTCAGCTTTGCCCGCAGGGACAGCTGCTCCTCCCATGCAATTACTTGGAAGTGTGGGTGGCAGGGGAAGGGGAGATAGCGCAGTGTCTTGAGGACTATGGAGTCTCACTTGTGTGAGTGTCCAAACTTGTGTTTTCCTTTGTGATTTGCTGAGGGTGTGTGGGCATTATGATAATATGGCCACAGATATTTGTTATTCAACATTTGCATTTGTAAGTTTTTTTCCCCTTAAAATATTAGAGAGAAACATCTTGGGAAAGAAAAGACTTCTTTTAGCTTACAGTGTGGAGATCTGCAGTTCAAGACTGGACAGCCTGCTAATCTGGTGGAGACTTGAGGCTGGTGAGGCAGAACATATGAGAAGAAGTGCGGAGAGACTGGAAGCACGTTCGTTCTACATAGCCAACTCACTTTTGAGAGCCACTTTAAAGGGCAAGTCCCCCATGACCTTTAAGATTTGTGATCAGGCCTATGCCTGAAGTGTTGCAGTAGATCAAGTTTTTGCCCTCTGTGAATCCACCCTCAATGTTAAGATTTTCAGATTTAAATATCTGCTTGAGGTTACGGAAGCGAGTCGTGTTGAACCAGGATCTGGGGAGTCAGGTCCTATATAATCCAAATACTTTCAATTTGCTATTAACCCCAATCCTTTTGCTACATATTTAAAACTGGTCAAACTGACTTAATAATAAATGTGTGATTGTCATTAATTTACTTGCTTGTAAACCAAAACAAAAAGGGTTCCATTTGCTAGGTGCCTGTCTGTAGCAGAAACTGGATTCCTGGAAATCCAAAATTGTTGGAGAAACTGCCCTGTTCTGGAGGGGTTCCCATTCTCGTGTCTGGGCATCCATTTAAGCAGGCTGAAATGGAGACACTGATTCACTTCCCATCACATTCTTCCTCCTCGTAACATTCCCACAATCAGAACAACCCATAGCACATGCCGGGTGTTAGTTATATGTTTATACTTTTCAAGTCCTGAATTGAAATTAATTTCATATTGCCTCCCTACCATGCTTCAGGAGGTTTTGATTCCACAAGGGTACAAAAATCTATATTTAAAATAAAAATCCCCTGCAGGGTTTCTTATGATCACCCCAGCTTGAGCAGCTGGATTCTTACTCCTCACTTCACTTTCCATCCCCAAAGTCTTGACAATTTCTACTTGTTATTGAAGCAGCAGCCTCAGGGCCCGAGAATCATAAGCATGGCCCTGACACAAAGTTCTGTGCACAAAGACTTGTTCAAAGCCATGGAATGCTCTGGCTCTTTTATAATTGTAATAGATATTGAAATGAAGCACATTCTTTTCTCTCCACAGGGAAATTTTTTTTCTTTTTTCTCCTTCAGTTCAAAGACTTCTGATACCCTGATAGCATAATAATTTTATCTTCTTTCCTATTTATGCATGCTTGTGGACACAAAATCCTCTGTTTTTGTATTTTTTTCAATAACAATTATTGACATAAACTTTACAATGAATGGCTCTGATATAACTGATTGTTCTCCTTTTGAGTAATAATACTCATAAAAAGAAATGGGAAGCACAAGAAGAATCAGAGAGTGGGCAGAAATTGGAATCGTAGAGGGAAACTGTTTAGCATTTATAACTTCCATAAACTTAACCTTGTATTTGTGTCAGCTACTTTATAGTTTTCCAATTTACTTTTTAATTGAGTCCTTTTTTAAAGCCGTGTTTGGAAGATATAATTCTAAGTCGTCTTTCAACGCGGAACCACTCTGGTTCAGTTCAATTGATCTCTCCTAGTATTTATTATTCTTGTGCCCAGCGTATATCATTTTCCATTTGGCCAACTGCATTCAATTTGCTGTGCATCAAGTCACTTACACAGCAGATCTGCATTAGTTAATATTTTATTTGGAGTGGTTTTTTTTTGTATTTGCCATTTGCCCTGATTACTGCCACCTGCCATATTGTTTGGTGCAGAATGGGTACCTCAGTGAACTGATTCACTTGTCACGTTGTGTAGTTTAACTGTGTGAAGTGAGGCTGTGCTAGAGGCATAAGGGTGTGAGATAACAGAGCAAACTTTGGCTTGGACTCTGTAAAACTCTTCAGAAATGTGCAGCTTGATCTTGCTTCGCCCCTTCCAGTATGGACTCTTGTGAAGACAAAACAGCTGAGCCCAGAGATCATGGAACCTAGTTCATGCTCCATTATCTACTTAATCTGTAAGCTTGGGTCCTTGCCTTTTCTTTCTGCCTCATCAAATGCCCAGATGATGCTTTCTAGTGGGAGAGGTGAGTCACTGCAATGGTGAGATGGTGAATTTGTGCTGTTTTAAGCTACTGGTTTTGTGATAATTTGTTACACTGCAGCAGAAGCTATCACAGGGAAGAATTTAGTGCAGTATAACATATGAACACATTTGGGAGGCTATAAATAATAGCCCGATGATGATGTTTTGGACCACCCTGATTTTTCCTGGTTCCCTCTTCCCAGGCAAATACTGATCCATTTTCTTTACAGTAGATTGGTTTGTATTTTCTAGGCTGATTAATAAGTGGTATGTTTTGAACAGGAAAGGAGGAGGAAAGAAAAATTGAATAACACACAGAGGGGATTCAAATAAATACCAGTAAAAAAAAAAAAAGCCTTGGAACCAAGGACAGGGAGTCATATAAATTTGGAATAAATGAAGTCGAGAAATTTGAGGTGAGATCAGACAAAAAAGGAAGTGGCTTAATTATAAGTCACAGGCACATAAGTCCATTTAATAAAATAGCCATGTGTTTTATTGAGTATAGTGTCTGACATTTCCGGTGTACTTTGGAGGGTTAACTGATAAGGAGGGTGGATGTGGAAAAGTTTTCATTCAGTACTGAGCGGGGTGCTGAGCCTATACTAATAAACAAGACAGACACACTTGCTATCTTCTTGATGCCCACAGCCAGACATTTCAATCTGAAAGACTGAGATGTAAATTATTACTATTGTTGTTGATGTCCTTGAAATAGTATCTGTTCATATTCTTCTTGGTACAAAATATAAAATCTTTTTGAGTATTTTAATACAGCTAAAATAGGTTTTGTCACAGAGACAGTACATTTAAGTAGTCTCCCATTTTCACAAATTTGATGCAATCATTCATGTAATTCTTAATTTTGCCTAACCCACTCACTCATGACAAGCAACTCTTCAATCAGCTTCTACTTTTTAGTTACTACAAAAATTAAAGAAATGTATTCAAATATACGTACTTATTTGACAATATGTCTGATTTCTGTTTATATTGATCTGGTTCCATTTAGACTCATACTTTCTTTTTATGTGCATATAACACTTTCCCCAAATACATTGAATGTATTCTGTATTAATTTTCAAGGACAATATTATGTTTTGATTGTTTTGTTGCCACTGGAACAAAATGCAATTGCCAAATTATTCCTATGACAGAGGCACTTATGATTTTAGAAATATCAGCCATGTGAATTTTATACCAAAATTTTACTTGTAATGACAATAACAAGAGGCTATATTTATATTAAGAGACACAACACAATTTCTTGTCCTTCCCTGTGTTGTCCTGCAGTTCTGAATGATAATAGTATCTTCCATTTGAATTGGTTCTTATTCTTGTTACTCCTTAACAGTCACTATATGATGGTTGTTGGGTACAGCCTACTGCAGCTTCAGCACCACACAGGCCTAATCAAATGATGTTCAGTAAGCTGTCTTGGTCTCGCTATGTCACTCACAAATCCATGTCTGGAATCCATTCCTCCTTTGATTCCTTATGACAGTATGAACACCCAGCTTGATTTTTAAAAGCTTTGCCCTCACCACTAGGATTATTTATTTTTATTTAATGTATTTGGCAGAGTGTGAGAGAGAGAGTGTGTGACTGTGTACAAGGTGGAGAAAGAAGAGAAGGGGAAAGAGGAGAGAGAAATCTCTCTCATTTGCTGGTTCACTCTGCAGTTGTCTACAATGGGAATTGCTGGTGAGGCTGAAGCCAGAAGCTGAGGGCTCAGTCTGGGTCTCCTACATGGGTGGCAGGGACCCAAGTACTAGAGCCACTACTACTGCCTTTTGGAGTATGTATTGGAACCTGGAATTAGGAGTGTAGCCAGCAATTGATCCCAGGTATTCTGATATTGAATATGGGTCAAATTCCTGCTCCCATTTTTATTTTATTTTATTATAAAATATTCAAAACTTTGGTACATAGGAATGAAATTACATTGGACGTAGTGATTTTCTGTGTGTGTGATGTTCTGAAAGCCCATGGTCCCCATGCCTATCTTCAATGTTATTTTCTATAATTCCCTGTTTGCATAATCTGGTCAGTAAGTGCTATATAAACTTCTACAACCCAGTTAAGGATCATCCACTTTTTAGAGCAAATAAACTTATCTTCCTTACAGTTGTTGATTTGGTTTCTGGATTTTTCTATTACTGTGTAGAGCTATACTTTTCTATTGTATAGAAGGACTTGATCCATGAGAAAACATGACTTAGTCTTATCCTGTGATCTCAACAGAAACTTGTAAAATAGTGAAGCTTAAAAATCCAAAATATCTGGGTTATTAATTAAAATAATTTATAGCATCTTGTGGTATAGGTTGAATTGTGCCCACCCCAGAAGGTGTATGTGAAAGGCCTTAACCCTAAATGGATCATAATTTGCTGTACTAGATTACAGTTGTTGAAAAAGTAATCAAAATGATGGCAATATTGCAAGTCATACTGTAATATGACCAGTTTCTTTGTAAGTAGAAGACATGTAGATGTTGACATATGCAAGGGTGAGTTTTTGAAGACAGAGAAAGGGAGGGAGATGACCATGTGTAAGCCAGCAAGAGCTGCCTGAAAATGACTCTCTCGTAAGTATTCTCAGATGGAATCAGCTCTGCCAACACGTGAGCACATAAATATCTTTCAGCTTCAAAAATTGTAAGAAAATAAATTTTGGCTGTTAAATTACCCTTGTCATATTTATAATAGAACCTCTAGAAAAATAATATGAATGTTAGTGTGAATTATTCTGAGCTAAGCTCACTTCCTTTTTGGTCTCTCCTTTGTTGGTAGGTGAAAGACACACATTCGAATCTCACTAGCTTCACATTTCTTTTTGCTGATTACTACTAACAAGGAAATGAAATTTTCTACAAAGGAAACCAAGTTGATAGGCACAAAGCATTCTAAATCTAAAACTTATTTTTGTATAAAGGGGAATGTCATTTGAACACTTTTCCCACCTATACAAAGATTATAAAAGCTAGGTAATATCCAAGATAGATTGCTGACTCAATAAAATAGTATTCTCAATAAACTTCTCAATAAAACACAATTTTTTTATCAAGTATGTAAAACATAACAAAAATTGATATAGCCAAAACAGGAATTTAACTCTCCATTTCTTAAAAAGATTTTGAAATTTCAGAACATCAACGGTACTCAGCATGGACCTGTCCAGGAAGTGCTGAATTATCAAAGTATCTACTCTTTTTCCATTGTGTGCAATTTATATCCAGATTACTGATACATGAGGTGAATGGCACAAAATGAAAAAGCAGATTGATTGTTATTTCCTGGTGCAACAGGGAAATTTTATGTTTAGAGTCAAGCTTTCTGTGGACTTTCTTATCTCTCTGCATCTGTGTTTATCATTTTTCATCATGTCTTCTCTTTTATCTCTGCTTGCATCTTTCTATTAATTTAGGTGCCAACCTGTCTTTCATTTTCTTCCTCTATACACCCTTCCTCCCCTCTTTCTTCCCTGCTGTTGTGTAAATGACATACCCTCTGTTCTGAGCTGAAATGCCCTGTTTCTTGAATTCAAAATGCTTGGCATGCCATCGCCACCTAGAGAAACAGTGGTCACAAGGTGGACCCAAGCCACGTAAGAGGCCATTTTAGGGAGTCCACAACTAATATTTTAAATTTTTCTAGCAGCTGGTTGTGTATAAACTAAAGTTGACATGTCAATGACGTAGTCACAGGAGGTGGTTAAGAACTTGCATTTTCTAACATATTGGGTCACTCAATACCATGTCAATTAACTTCATGATGTTGAAAATTGTTGAAGTTGTATAGTGGCTTTTCATTGGAGGGGATGATATTCTGCCAGCTCTACTTTCAGACCAGGGATGGTCTCCCAATGAAACTGTTGAATATATCTGGACAATAAGATGCTGGACTCTGCATGGTCCATGCCCACAGTGAAGGAATCATGAATGGATATGAACTATACTGCTGCAACAATATAGGGCGAGGGCTTTCTGGAAGGGTTGGGGGAATCCCAGAACCTATGAAACTGTGTCATAAAATATAAAAAAATTAAAACAGATCTTTAAATTTAAATGTATATTAGGAAGAAAATGAAACTACCACAAATAAACAGGTACAGGAAGGGTTTTGAGGTCAAATTTTCCAGTTTTCTTGAAATCAGACCTTATCAGGTTTTATAAATATGAATGCCTTTTCTGATATACATGATGACTGAAATAGTGAAAATATCCTTGCTGTAAAGTCACAGAGAACCACATGCCTCTCCTACATTATTCCCTGAGGTACAAATCATTCTTTGTGCAACTGTCCATTGGTTAGCTTCACTAACAAATTCTTAGTTCTGAAGCCAGTCCTGTGGCTATTTGTTTACTATTCCAAGTTTGGCTCTCAGCACACTCTATCATAAGCATTGCATGCCTTTAAGTTTTGTAGAGTAAGTACACTAAGAAATGCATGGTTACATCAGACTCATGTAGACAATATCCTGTTGTTTTCTGGATATTTATGAACATAAGGAAACCATCATCTGAGAACTGACTCCACTTAAAGTGAATTGTGCAGGTTGGCAGTATAGTACAGCAGGTTTAACTGTGGCCTGTGACATCAGCAACCCATATGAGCACTGGTTCAAGCCATAGTGATTTTGTCTTTCACTTAGTTACAACTCATGAACTTGGGGAAGTAGCATAAGATGACCCAAGTTCTTGAGCCCTACTGTCCCCATGGAAGACTAAGATAGAATTACAAGCTCTTGATTTCTGCTTGGTTCAGCTCTGGCTGTTGCAGCCATTTGGAAAGTAAACCAGCAGAATCAGCAGATGGAAGACCTCTCACTATCTCTATGACTGTTTTTACAATACATATATACATATATACATATATACATATATATGTACATACATACATCTTTAAAATTACATTGTGCATAGATATGGAAAGAACAATCGGCTTAGAGTTTTGAAGTGGTAGTTTGACCATTAACTTGTCATTAACTGGCAACTTTTTTTTTTAAGTTATCAATTCATTCCACATGTAGTGAGCCTGTTTTCTTTACATGCAGAATGAACTATTGTTCTTTAAGAAACATTCTAGTTGTAGGGACTATTCAGTTGAGTCAATGGTGTTTAAAAGAGTTTCCTTAAGTCTGTGGCTTCTTGTTTCTCTTCTCTGTGTACTTACATTTCATAGCTGTCTTTAGGTTTCAAGCTTCAATCAGACAATCTATTTTCAGTGGAGAAGATGCCAAGCATCTAGCTTATTAAACTGATTCTGCTGCTGGGAATACAAAACAGAATAGCCCTGCAGAAAATAGTTTGACCTTTCCTCAAAAACCAGACAGAGAATCACTGCGTGGCCCAGTAGTTGCACCACTATTCTTTTTACACCCCAAAGAATTGAAAAGAATCTTTAACCAAGCAAAACTCTATACATTGTATGTTCATAGTAACATTATGTCAAATTGCAATAATGTGTAAACAGCACAACTTATGAATAGATATACAAAATGTGGTAGATTATATTTACTGTGTAAAGCGTGATGTTTGGAAATCTATATACAGTGTGAAATGATTAAATACAGGTTTATCTCACCAAGTTTTGCTTTTTGTGGTGGAAACACTGAATCTATTCTGTTATCATTGTCAAAGAATACAATCTACTCCTATTACTCCCCAAGTACAGACAACAACTGGGGCGAGGTCAAAGTCAGGAGCTGGAACTTGTGCCAGCCCTCTGATGTGAGTGGTAAGAACACCACCACTTGAACTATCATAGGGTGTGCATTGGCAGGAAGCTAGATTGGGAGTCAGACAGAATAGATAGGATTCAAACTGACATGCCTAATGTGAGATACTGAGCAGGCTTCTTCACTTCCAGTACAGACAGATGTCCTTATCATGTTTTCTGAGCTACTGTGCGTGTGCTGTTAGATGAGGGTCTACTTTCATTCTTCTAAATGTGGCTATCCAGTATTTCCATCATTTTTCTCACCCACAAATATATGAGGAGCGGGGGAAAAAGGAAGAAAGACATTTTTTCTAACCGTTAATTCACTCCACAAATGTACATAGTAGCCATAGGTGGTCCAAGACAAAGTCAGGAGCCTGGATCTCTGGGACTTTCATGTGGGTGGCAGACACCCAAGTATCTGAATAATCAGATGCTGCTACCCAGGATGCGTTCTGCAGCAAGCTGGGTTGGAAGCAGTGGAGCCAATGCGGGATGCAGGTGTCCCTAGTCTGCTGCGCCAAAACATTGCCCAAATTTCAAAACTTCAGAGTCATGAAAATAAATGTTATTCTTGATGAAGGAGAAACCCATTGGGATATGAAGCATGTTTTAAAGAAGTTGTTGTAAGGGCTCATGGATGACCATAGCCTCAAAATCCACAAAGCAAAATGAAGAAAGAGTTCTAAAGCCTGACACTGATAAAATATGACCTGCCCATAGGCATCTGTTGTAGAGCTATTGAGCAGTCCTGGGAGAAGGTTCTTACCTGTAAACCTTATGAATTACTCTATATTTTTGACAATCATAACACTATAATTTCTGCTGAGGGTTTATTGTCAAGCCAACAGATTTCTCTATGGGTGAAATAAATAGGCTACCTTCAGAGGCTCCAAGGCTTATTTTAGGACAGCTGGAAGCAGAAGGAAAGGACTGTGAACTTCCTCTCTCGGTCTTCACACTTCTGAACTCTAGAGACACATCTCCAACTGCCTCCTGGTGGTTTTCATTGAGTTTTCCCATGGTTACTTTATTCTCAACTTTTATTTTTCCTTAAGCTAAGCTTGCTTCCTCTGCCATCTTTCTTGCTTGACCGAGGCAGACATTGATATGTGTTTGCTAAGACTAACATTATTCTGCTGAAACAGTATTAGAATTTCCAACTCATTAATTATATAAATAAGCACTCAAAATATATCTTTTTATATTACCTTATTTTTTTTCTGGTAAGATGTAAGTACACTGAAAATTCTCTTTAAATGTCAACAACTGCAAATATTTTTTCTCCTTCATTTCTTCCTTGCTAGTGGTGATAATGAGAAGATGATGGGAGGAGCTAGGCTGGTGCAATAACTTGGGCCATGAAGTGACCTTGGGTAGAGGGTCCTTCAAAAGGAGGATGGACAGGAGAAAAGCTTTGGTTTTTGCATAGCAGAGGACTGTGTCATTTCTGGGTTGCTTAGCTTTGGGTATTTACCTGCTACCACTGCTGTTATTTATTTGTGTTCATTGTTGATATTACTGTATTTTCAGTACCCTCTTAGCCCTAGAAACATGGTAAGATATATCACCATCATCATTCTTGTTGCTTAGATAAGAAACTCAACAATATTCTGTTATGTAACTCAGTTAAGTCTAGGAGTTCTATCTCAGAGATCGCTCTTAAAACTGGTCAGACCGTAGTTATCACTAACATAGCTATCATGTCTTATCAAAATGTAACAGAACAATAGTTCTCTCAAAAGTTTACTCTGTTTTACATTCTTCTCACTTCATGCCACTTTCATAATTTATGATGCATGAATATTATCACATTGCTCCTTCATACATGTACCTCTGTTATCCTCAGGAGTAAAGGAAGCTTCTGAGACTGTCATTCAGGAGCCTTTGCTGAATCCCCCAAACTTATTCATCCAGTGTCTTTCCTTGGCCAAAGTCCACCCACTGCAACTAATGCAGATACCTTATCTATTTCCTTGTCTCACGTCCTGTTTCTTTGTGTTTCTCTGCCTTTGTGCGGGCACTTTCCATTGGTAGGTTATTTGTTTCTTTTCTCTCTGGAAACAATCTTGATCATTCAAAATCCATCTCACATTCTGTAGTGAGATATGTAACATTTTCAGACTTCTTGTCACAGATTCCATGTACTGTGCTATCCTCAGATTCTGGAGGTCAGTGGTGAGACTGGCCTTCTGTACTTGCAAACAGCACCTGGGTGATGCTGTCAGAGCTGATTGAGCACCACATTTTGAGTAGCATGAAGCAAGGGTGCCCTTTCTTTCATTGTCTTGACAAGTTCTTCTAAATCTGTGCATGAAAACAAACACCAGCCACCTAGGAATTGCTAGACTTTTCTGTCCAGCGAAAAGAATGATGGTCATTTCTATGTTCTGAGGCTCATTACTCGGAACAGAGCAGGAATTCAACAAATTTTCACCAAGTGAGTATTGATTATTGAGTTACTGGGCAAAGACTAAAGAATGTACGTGGAACAATGAAACATGATTTAATCCATATAATATCTTGGGGGCATGCTCTATGTGCAAGAAACTGTGAGTGCTACTTGGAAAAGAAAAGAATGATACAGTTTCTGCCTAAGGAAACAGACCAGCATCTAGGTAACTAGGCCACATGATGCAGTATGGTGAGAGAAGTGCTCTGGTAGCAGTGATTATTCCACAGAGGGAACCATGTGTTTTTGTGGGTGTTTGGGGATGCAAAGACTTATGGATTGAAACTGGAGAAAATAGCAGGTGTTCAATGGGATCTTGTGGAAAAATATGTTTCAGATAAAAGCACTAGGATGAGGTCTCTATTTATAAGAATGTGGGAAGGTGGAGAGTGGAAGAGAAGAGAGGAGAATAAAGGAGAGGGGAGGAGAGGAGAGAAGAAGAAAAAAGAAAGGGAGGGGAGAAAGGAAGGGAGAGGAGAAGATGAAGAAAAAGGAAGAAGGGAAACGAGGAGAGGAGAAGAACTGCTATCTACTGATGTACTCCACAAATGCCTGTGACAGCTAGAACTGGGCTGGGACACAAGCTAAGAGCAAGAAAGGTAGTCCAGAACTTGAGCATGGGTGGCAGGAACCTAGTCATCTGAGCCATCATCTATTATCTCCCAGAGTGAGCAATTGCATGAAGCCAGAGTCGGGGGGCCATAGCTGGACATCAAACCCAACACTCTGATAGAAAACTTGATTGTCTTTACTAGCAAATTCTTCTTCCTGGTTTTCTTTTTATTTTTTTCCTTCACTGAAACTGATTATTCAGTGATGTTTCTATGCACATGTTGATTCTTATTGCAACTCTTCTTTGTTTCTTTTATTACTCAGGTTTCAGGCAGGTGTGTGCAATGACATTGTAGCAAGAATGTAGAATCTGAATTATTTTACTTAAATAACTTGAAAATGCAATACTCTCGCTATTGTTAATGATAAATAATTGATGGCATGTCTCACAATTTGTTGAAATATAGCAATGGTTTAGCAGTGGTTGAGAACTGATCAGAGAGTACAAAGCAGTGTGAGAGTGGATACTTTTGGAAGCATGGTAGAAACAGAAGGTGGCATGAGAGTTGTGTAGTATGTGTACAGGTCAAGATTCTGGCCAAGGAAGACCGGTCTGGAAGTTAAGATCAACTTTGCTGCTCACTGTTTGTAATAGGGATGAAGCTAACACTTTTTATCTCTTGTTTGTGAAGGTTAGGCAAATCAATGAAAGTTAAATAACTTGTAAATACATGTAATACGTTGCTGGCAGTTATTTTCCCAGAATGCTTGATATAGACACGGGCAACCAAATTACTTGTAGTTCAATTCACTCCCTTTTGAAAGCAGAAGGAAAGATAACAGACTTAGTTATCCTAAGTATAAGGGGTATCTTAAATATGCTTTTAAAAAAGTGAGTTTGGGTCCATGTTTCCAAGAAGTGAGTACTCTCTCCTCCTTTCTGTATATCTGACTTTCCAGTGAAAATAAAATAAATCCTCCCAAAAAAGCAAATGGAAAAATGTAATGGATAACAGAAAAATGTAGAAGTCATGTATATTCTTGTAGATTGCATTAGTATTTGGAATGCATCACATTTAGCTACTCACACCTGAGGCTGCATTCAATATCTGTGTAATACACAAATACTGTACATCATTGTTACCATGCTGACTATGGTGCCACTTCCAGGGAGAACCAGGTAAGGTTGATCAGAGAGTGGAGCAGATTCTGAATATTTATCTGAGGTATTGTTGAATCTCTTGTTTTGCGAAGATTTTTACCATGTATCATTGCTGCCATAAAATTCATATAGAGCAGGAGAATGTGCATAGTCACATGTAAATTACAAGCAAGTAGGGCTGAGATGTGGATATATGATGCTTGACTAGAGTTATTCACCAACTAATTGATCAATTTCCAGACTTTAGCAAGAACTAGGTTCCGAAAATATGCCCCCAAACAGGACTAGTAGGACATGCCTGACTTTCAAGCTTGCTCCCCAAAGGGATATAAGCATTGAATTTGCAAATACCTGATCCCTAATATGGATGTGAGGTCCCTGGATTAGATGGGTGTTGAGCAAGGATCAGTATCGGTGAGCTCCAGCAAGTGACATCTCAGTTATTAGAAGGAAAGTAAACCAAAGGGAAACCACAACAGGTTAACATGTGTGTTATCCTGCATTTCAATACTGTCAGGTCAGAATTACATGACATTAAAGCTCAAAGTAAGGGGAAAAAGTTTTCAGTGAGTTGCTTCTGGATAAGTTGTGAATCATAAGCAAAGAGATAGATCCCATGAGTTTTGATTTTCAGATTTCATTTCTACCGACTTTGTCACAGCAAACAGGTGCGCTATTTTTTTCTTTTGTTGGTGTTCTGTTTCATATTGTCATCCTGGAAATTGATCAGAGAGAGGCAATCTGAGGGCCAAATCTCAGCACATCAGTTGCTTGGAGTGGAAGTTGAATGAGCAGGAGGTGAAAAAAAGCATTATGGTAGCTTTGAGATTTGCTGAATTTTTGGAACAAAAATTAGCCCTCTCCTGAGAGTGTTCTTACACAAAACAATTCATTCCACTCTAAACAACTATTTTGAAAACAGCCAGCACATGGATTTGGCTTTAACCAAAGAAAAGAAATTTACCTCTTCTTTGTCCCTACCTCTGTCTCTCTTGGATGCTGTATCCATTCTCGACATCTAAGATACACTATGCATTCTTTCTTTTTTATTGTTTCCACATTTTCTATCTCTTCTTCCTTTTTATGGGGGATTATGTACTTTTAATTTAACATTAGTTTTATCTCTGTATTATAAATATCTTCAGATCTGCTTATTTTCTGTAAGGCTGTGAGATATAGAATAGCATATTGAAATTTGGTTTGGTGCATACTTGTTGGCCAGTTTAAATAATTTGTTGTTCATTCTCAATGCCCTGCATAGATCTGATGCAAAGATGTACACAATCAGTAGGGGCAGGTGTTTGATGCCAGGTATTTGAGGAATGAAGCTGCAAAGAAAGATTCAAGTAGAATCTGGAGGAATTTTTGTTTTTAAGAAAAAACAGATAACGAAGTGATGAGGGGGGAAGCAGTGAGCATGGTGCTGATCAGGGAAACCAAGAATGCCAGGTCCTGATTTTATTCCTTTTAGCTGCTAAAGCATACATGTGCACACACACACACATGCATACACTTCCATGAATACATGTACATATGGCACAAGAATAGTAGGCATTCCCTGTGGAAGGACATGTAAGTTAAAAAAAAGATGATCAGGATTGAAGACCTCTATTTTATTCGAAATATATGGGAGTAACCTTGCCTAGGGAGTAGGTTTATTTCTCCCTCAAAGCTGCAATGAAAGTAAATCTTAAAAAAGATGTATACTTGTACATGATAGAAATACATGTATACATTTATATATTCTGATCTTGGAGTCTGTTAAAAATGTGAGTGGCAGAGTCGTTATCTCTTCTTTTCTTTTTGTTCTGGCCTCAAGCAAGATCAACTCAGAGCACAGCTGCTAACAGCCTCATTTGTGTCCAGTTCTGGGTTGACACATAAATTCTGTGGCTCTATCTACAGTGCTAGATAAATGGGATAAGTGATGAGCACAAGCTTTGCTGTGGCATCTTCACTTTCTTTCTTTTTTTTAAATTAATTACATTGCATTATGTGACACAGTTTTATAGGTACTGGGGTTCCCCCAGCTCTCCTCAAACCTCCCCCCATGGTGGATCCCTCCACCTTGCTGCATTGCCACAGTTCAAATTCAGTTGAGATTCTTTCATTGCAAGCATATATACCAAGCATATAGTCCAGTATGTTATTGCCTGGATAAGTTCAATGGCTGCTTGGAGAGACCATTTCTGGTCTGAAGGTAGAGCCGGCAGAGTATCATCCCAATCAATTAAAAGCCCCAACATAACATCAGCAACAATTTATAACGTTATGGAATTAGTGGACATAGTATTGAGTAACCAATATGTTAAAAAAAATGCTAGTTCTTAACTATATCCTGTGACTTCTTCATTGACATTTTGGTTTTAGTTTATATACAACTGGGTTCTATACACCTTAAAATGGCCATAGATTACTATTCAGCTGTCTCGTGTTCATTGTAGTATTTAGCTTTTTATAGCGTTGAAGTGTAATTTTGCTGAACCTGGCCTTTTTTTGGGAAGTCTAGACTGGCTTATAACTTTAACAAGACATATGTCAACAGTTTAGGTACAGAACAGTTTTAGGAGGGGTGTGCAGAGAAATCTTCCATGCCCTAGTGAGGAGTAACTAATCTTTGTCTCCCACCTAGTAAGATATAAGTGAGTCCATGCTGACTGCTTCCTGTCTGATTCTAGGCTTTTCTTGTTGTTCTCTGTCTATCTATTCCAGATTTTTTGTTTGTTTGGTTATTTGTTTTGAGGGGTTTCTGGAGCGATTCTGATGATCATTGCCAGAAAGGGTGTGGACCCAAAGTTGGAACCAAGCGAGACCCAGAGTCTCGCTCCCCTCCCTAGTCCTGAAGGAAGTTTACTGTTCTTCTGTTTCTGAGGACTGCTCACGGTTCTTGGCTGTTGTTCTGATCCTCTTGGATCCTGCGAGGGAAGTTTTGGACTTCTTCCATCCCATGTGTAGATTCAAGCAGGAGTGGATTACCTCAGAGTTTTTGGCCTCTGAGGCACCCTAATTCCCCGTGGTCTCCTTGGTAGTTGGGATGTAATCCTTGGTGCTTGTACTGATAATCCTTGGTGAGGATCCAGGAGTCTTCAGGCTTGGGATATAAGCCTCCTGCTGTCCCCCTGCTCTGCTCTTGGGTCCCCCGCTTCTCTTTGCATATGTCCTCCTGATAAGCGGTTGTCAGGATTGCTCTTGAATCCCCCAGTATCTTCACTTTCTGTCCCCTGATGCAGGGTAGCAGCAGAAACATCACTTGTTCCATTGTCTATGTGGTTTTCTTGGTGGTCCACTCAAATTAATGATTTGTGGAAACTAAGCTGAGTAAGATGCTCGAGTTTTGCATGCAATTCTTCTTGTGGCCCACCCATCTCTGCTTAGAGATACTTGCAACAAACACATGGGAAAAAAGAACTGAGGCTATTTGCAATTGTCTTAATTCCAAATGAGTAACTCCCTCATGCCAAATATATTTTGGGAATCTAAGCACTTATTCCTATAAGGCTTCTGTTGTGCAAAACATTTAAAAATTGTGTAAAGTTCCACGTAGGCTGGACTTCCGAGAATCTGGAATTATGCCATTCTAATTTAATGGACATACACTGACTGGTGTTGATTATTTGCAACCCATCTTCTATCAACTGGAGATATTAGCCTGTTGTGTTTTTTAACATTTATTTATTTGAAAGGTGGCAGCATATTACACACACACACACACACACACACACACACACACACACACACGTCTCTCCTCTGTGGGTTCACTCTCAAATACGTACCATAGCTGGACAGGGCCAGGCCAACACCAGTACCCAGGAATTCAATTTAGGTCTTCCATGTGGAAGACTAGGACCCAACTACCCAAGCCATCACATACTGCCCCACAGGATCATCAACAGCAGGAAGCAGGAATTGGAAATAGAGGTAGAACTTTAGCCTAGGAACTCTTATGTGGGGATCAGGTATTCTAGGTGTGACCTAAAACCACTAACACAAATGCTTATCTAACAACTTGCCTTTCATCCGGAGAAACAGTCTATACCCATTTTATGCTATTCCAAATAGAATTCCCATTCAAAAAGGTTGCTCTTTCTGCAAAAGAGGCCAACAGAAAGTTTCCTTCAGTGGTCACAATGATTCCATTATGTCAAGGGCTGTATCAACAATTAGAACTACACACAAAGGCAAAACTAAAACCTGTGAAGAAATTCTGGGCTACATGGTCAGAACCGAGCATTAGAATTGGCATGAGTATAACTGAAGGAGTCGGTCCAGAACATTATCTAGAGAGGAACTCATCAATTTAAGATCTACAAACCCGTTTTGCTTGCTCTGCCCATGGAAGGATTTGAACCAAGCTAAAAGGGTAAATCCCTAGGACATTGGTAGATCCCTTTAAAAATTTAATCCCTTAAATCAACTGTTGATAAGAACATTCTGATGAAGTAGAATACTCATGCTGCACCACTTAGAATGAAAGCTGGGGCAATTGGAAGATTCTGTTTATAAAATGGGATTGGAGAAAAATACACAGCTTGATTTTTTTTTTTTAATTTGCTATGGTTGCTACTATGTTAACAGTTGAGTCTTGGCAGACACTAAGGGGTATAAAGAAAGCCCAGGATTTGTTTCTCTAGAAATAGAAGAAACAAAAGAAAGCTGTTTTCATAGACTAGAATGAGTTTGCCAGCAATTATGTTTTCTAAAATATAAATAATGCATTCTGTTTCCAAAAAGCCCTGACAAACTGTGATAGAAAAAAAAAAATCAAATCTTTTCCTTTGGTTTTAGGGTGGCGAGCTTCATGACGGAAATAAAGTGCGTCTGTGTTCTCTAAGTAATTTATTAGTGCATCTTGGCACAGCAGCACTAATGGGCTGGCTGCCAGGTATTCCTAGCTGCAGTTTGTCATGTCTGACTCTTTAGTTCTTTCAAGCAATTGAAGAAATAGCCTTCTGCAGGCTGTCAGTGACAGATTCTAGCTCACTCACATAGATAAAGCTCAATTAGCTTCTGGAGAAAAACATCTTTTAAAAATGCAATGAGCTGCACCATGAAAGATAGGTAGACAACGGCACCTGAAACAAAATAAAATTGAGAGAAAGACGTGTCCACAATGAGCAAGTATATAGTCATCTTACTGGACAGTTCCTTCCACTGAAAGCTAAGAGGTGATCATTTCTAATTAATTCAGGTGTTAGGATGGATCTTTGTTTTAGAAGTGTGATAAGGCCAGGAATCCTGAAGAGTCAGCGTGTCTGTCAATCACATACCATTCACTCACTCATGACTAAAGCCTGTACTCTGTAATTTCTGTAATTTGCAATGAATTCTAGCCTGAAATACAAGTATCAAAATGGCCTCTCATTGGGGAGAGTATCCTCTAAATGTATGTTTAACCATGCAGTATTTCATGTTTTAGAGTTAAGGCATTTCATGCACATGGAATTTAAGGGTTCTGGCATCTTTTCAAATATTAAAACAACTAGAAATATGGATGTATATTTCTTTGGTATAATACCTGGTTAATGTTACATACTTTGAACATCCTGAAGAAGCTGCAAGGCTTTTTCTGCTCACTACAGAGCACACCAACCTTTGCACTTAAGTCTTTAACTGTCTTTCCCTGATTGGAGAGGAGCTGAATTTGGAATTTGAATTTACAAACCTATGCTCTCCAACAGTGACTTTGATGAGAGTTTTCTTTGTCCAAAGAGTCTTGGGTGAACATGAAGTAAAGACAGTATATGGGACACCCACCTCTTATATGGCAGTGTCTGGATTTGACATCCGGATGCATCCCTGTTTCCTGGTTCCTGCTAATGCACAGCTGGGAGGCAGTGGTAATGGCTGAAGGAATTGTGTCCTTGCCAGCCCATCTAGAAAATGGAGGTCCTGGTTCCTGGCATTGTCTGGGTTCAGTCTTGGTTGTTTTGGACATTTAGTGAGTAAAGTAATATATGTGATCTCTGTTTCTCTGCCTTGTGTGCTATATTTATATCTGTATTTATAATTGTATATCTATGAGCTTAATGGCACACATGTTGTGGTGCAGTGGGCTAAACCGTTTTCTGCTATTCTGGCATCATATTTAAGGATTAATGTTTGAGTCCTGGCTACTTTGCCTCTTGCCCAGCTGCCTGCTGATGTACTTGGATATGCTAATTTGCTTTGATGGAGTTGCTGGCTCCTGATGTTGGCATGGCCTAGCTTCAGTTGTTTCAATCATTTAGGATGAACCAGGAAATCTATGGTTTTTCCTCTCTCCTGTCTATCTCTGCTGTCTCTAACTCTGTCTTTCAAATAATTGTTTTAAAGAGTTTAAGATTCTTGTCAAAAATGAAGCCTCTTAGATTAATGGCCAGAATGAAAGAATGAAAGCCTATATACAAGGTTTGCTGCTTCTGAAACAGACTGAAGTTTTGTACTCATTTGTCTCAAAGACCATATAGGATTATAGGCTTTAATAGTACGATTATACTTTGTTAGGATATTATATATTTCTTTCATACTTGTTCTACCTGATGCCCAATGGCTAGATTTCCACTGAAAATATCAGCTAACCTAAATTGCTCTACTGAGAAAAATGCAAATGACTTACTGTTGGTCTCTGACTTAGGCCAAAATTTCAATTTGGAGATAAAAATCCACTACATTTTATGAACTAATTTGTTCTCTGTGCAAGTGGTTGAACTTGATAGCTATATTTGTTTCTGGCACTGCTAAATTATAATTACAGGAAATAGCTCTGGAACTAAGATTCAATTGGCACAAAGCCTAAATGAATTAATAAAAATACTTTATTCATTCTTTCCCTCCCCCCAAGCCTATGACTTGCTGTCTAACAGGCCATAACTTGGAATGTCTATATATACATTATTAACAAAATATAATCTTGCTTTTTGTGTGATGTTTATGGTTTACAAAGTATATTCAGGTACATTATTCTATGAATTCTCTCTGCCTCCTGGGAAGAAGGGGACAGATGAAGAAGAAAAGACTGAGTTCACATTGTAGACAGTTGTATAGTGAGGATCAGACACCTACGTTTTACTAATTTAGCTCTGTCTTTGTTTAATCACATGAAACCCACATTTGTAATACAAAACTTGCTAAAACATCCTTATGGGTTTATTCCAGCTAGGAGCCAAGCCTTGTAAAGCCCTGGAGATCACAAACTGATTCTCTTCCGTTGCCTCAAAGAAGCCTCATAGTGGTTCCTGTTCACCAACAGAATCCTGCAAATATTGTGTTCTTTGGGGACTTGTAAAATTTGCACTGTTGATTTAAGATTGTTGTTCTTTTTGGGGAGTAGCTAGTTTTTTTCTCTATATATAGGCAAAGGATCTCATAAAAAAACAGATTTGACCAATTCTGCAAGATCTCATCTGTCAGAAAACATCTATTTTAGGGATACATAACTTTCTTTAAACCACGACCTAGACATTTGGGATCTGCAGATATTCTTCATGGACTTTGCTCTCCTCTTGGTTTTTAGGAAAGTCATCATTTTTTTTAAGTTGTCTTTTTTTTAAAGTCATCATTTTTTTTTTAAGTGTGTCAGTTACTGAGATCAAAAAGGAAATGCTTGGGTGAAAACTGGAATGATAGTCATGATGAAACCTTAATTTGAAAAGTTTCCAAATTACTATGTAGGTTATAAGCAACCAGGTTGATAACCAGTTGATAAATCATTCTTCTTGAACTTTGAAGGAAAACTGATAAGTCTTGAAGTTCTCATTGATGCCTCCACCATTAAAAATAACATGTTCTTTATTCTAATTTTAAGATATTAGGTTCTCCCACATGAAAAACACAAGTTCAACTTCTTGAACCATCATCTTTGGCCTCCAATGGTACATTAGCAGGAAGCTGGAATTGGAAGTGTAGGCAAGACTCAAATCTAGCACTGTGACATGGGAAGGTTTTGCTGTATGAAATGTCTGTTTCTAAATTGTACAGATTACTTTTAGGAGTCTGGTAGTTCTGAACCACATCAGAGATGCGTGATTATCTTAGTGACTTTCAGTGTTAGTAAACTCAGTTTTATCCTCTGTGAAACATGACTGTTAGAACTGAGACCATCTATGATGGAGACCGAGGAAAATGAATGGTACATTTTCAATACCAGGACTTATTGTCTATCATGTTTATTACTATAAGGCTATTATTATTAGGATATTTATATCTGCTAACATCCTAACTAACATAGATTCAACATTTCTTCAAGAAAAAACGAGGAATGGAGCATGGAACACTGAGCAAGCTAATTGGAGGGGTTGTAGGGGAGTCCATTCAAGTTCAGGTGTCTATTAGATGTTTGATGGCAGTCAGGAGATTATATTACCAGTTCCAGGACAGGTGGGAACATTACAAGCAGGCTGGGTCCACAAGAGAGGATAGAGTGATTCTTAACACACACCACGGGAGATGGTCAACAAAAGAATTGTGCAGTGAAATTTACCTAAGGTTGTCTTCTAGTTCCTAACATTTGCTATCACTTTCCATGGTTGTAAAATTTAAATTATTTTGAATGAGTAGATATTTGGTTTAGCAGTTAAGAGGCATTTGGGCTGCTAAAATGTCAGATTTCCTGGTTTGAGTCCTGACTCTGCTGCTAATTCTAATTTTCAGATAATTTCCACCCAAAAGACAGTAGGTGGTAGCTGAAGGACTTAGTGCCCTGTCACCCAAGTAGAAAACTTATGTTGGTATCCCAGGTCCTATTTCCATCCTTAGGCCGTCCTCTGCTATTTGGGCCTTTGGGGAATGAGCCAGGATCCAGGAAGTGAACCACCATATGGAAAATCTTTGTCTATTTTTGGCCTTCCTTCAAAGAAATAAAATTTAAAAATTTAAAAATTATTTTGAATTTGCAGTATTGTTAAAGGAATTTAAAATAATATCTGTTAAGGCCCTAATACATATTGTGTATAAAATGTGATTAACAATGGGATTTTTTGTTTTATTTTACTATTTTTTAAACTTTCTTGAGGAGTGCTTCATTTTAGAGAATTTAATAACACTGAGTTTTTCCACAGTTTATTGAAATGTGAGATATTTCATATTATTATGGTCCAGAACATTTTAAAATCTGTGCACAGTTATAATATTTTTCTGTGAACTCTTCAAAGTTCCAGTATAAGCATGAATTTAAAATTTTTCACTGTACTAGAATAAAATTGTCTTTTAATTCCACTTTCCATGAACTTTTTAAAATCCCATTAGTGAGTATATAGGTGTGTGTGTGTGTGTGTGTGTGTATGTGTGCAATAATAGTTACAGTTTTTTATGTTCCAGAAAATATAATCACGTATTTAGATGCATGTTTTTCCATTTGATTCCCATTTTAATTCTAAATCACTTTACAGTGAAGGCAACCAAGGCTCTGAGCATTTCATACATTGCCAAAGGCCACATGGATTTTAATAGGTCACATATTGGGTTACATATCTTAAACCAGCCTGACTCCAGAGCTTTCTGTGTAAACTAACTTTGGTAAGAAAGGCATTTTAACTAAAGGAAACTACTCTTTGCTTTCTTAGGACTGTGGCTAAACTGCTGGAGTCAGCAGACTTTTTGCCAGGGAAAGCTGTTTCTGTGGATGTCAAGAGGAAAATGAGGTTATAGATCTCTTCCTGTCTGGGATATATATTTATTATACAGTAGGATGTAATCTAAATTATTCACATTTTATATTTTATGGAAATTTTGGCTTCTGTAAATCTGGGTTAGATTTCAGTTAGAGTTATGTGCAATAAAATTCATATAAAATCCATTTAAAAGATTAATGATAGATGTATTATAGAAAATTAAGTCTGGGTATTTTATTTTCTTGAGTTTCCTAGACCTTCCAATTGCATTTACAGGGATTGTCTTGGTGACAAAATCTGCTTTTTATATGAGCTGGGCAATGGCAAGTGGTAAGTGTCTTTCTTTCTGGTCCTATGGATATAGACCCTTCTCTTGAGAAGAGGTCAATTAACTCTCTTAGAGGATATTTCTCTTAAGGTTTCTGTAATAAATTCTCTTTTTCACACTTGAATCAGACATCGTGCAATGAAATCTCCTGCATAGAATCATAAAGTATGTCTGAACCTCTGCCACTTTAGCTGCAATAAAAGGATCATGTATTTTATTTAACGATGGGCATTAACATTAAGTAAATACAGATATACAAAAAGGAAAAAGGAAAGTTGTTGGCTGGGTGTTGAAAGGCAAACAGGTTGATATGTAGAGAAACTATTCTGCACAGCCAGTAAGGGTTACTGTGGAATCATACTCTTAGTTAGTGGATCTTCTACTAGTGAACTTGTCAGACAGTATAATATCTTCCACATAATCTCACTATATGATCAAAAGCAGTTAAGATATCCTCTCTTGTTTCACCTCAGCCTTGATGGACAGATTGGGTTCTCCATCTGTCTGTGTTAGTGCTGAAGCACTATGGCGGATGTAGACATGCACTTCCCTGAAGTGTCCAGGGTCACATTAAGACCTGTGCAAAGGAGGCCCTAGAGTGACCTTTCCAGCTGCAGGACCGGTTGTCTTAGCTCAGGAAAAAACAGTATCTGTTAAGACTTAAGAGACATTATATTAACTGGTTCCATATAGTCATAGAGTTTCTCAGAAATATGTAATTATTCTTTAAATAGTGCTTTGATTGCTACGTGTAGACAAATGGAGAGATTCAGAGGAAAGCAGAGCAGGTAAGATGGCTGAAATGTTACAGAATAACAACAACAACAACAAAACCTCTGAAATGAAAAAGGTAGAAAAGAAAAATGCTAACAGTAGCACTACCCTGATTATTAGGTTGTGACTGACTATAATCAACCTGCTGTAAGACTAAAGCTTCGACTTTGGGCTCAGGCAAACCTGGATTCAGTTCCTGGATCTTTCCTTTAATAAGCCTGTGCTTTGGGGTAGGTCATTTTCTTTCCTTGAAGTGATGTCTTCATTTTTGCAATTGTGAAAATAATGTGTAGCTTGTAAAGTTATTGTGAAGATGAAATGAGATAACATAATTGGGAAATAGTCCTACATTATTTTAACAAAAATGTGCTGGGGATGGATCTGTGGTGCAGCTAGTTAAGCCATCATCCACAGCTCTGGAATCCCATGTGGGTGCCAACTGGAGCCCAGTTTGCCTCACTTCTGATCCAGTTCCCAGCTAGTGGCCATGAAAAAGCAGCAGATGACCCCTGCATCCATGTGAGAGAACTGGAAGAAGTTTCTGCCTCCTGACTTTGGCATGTCCTAGTCCCTGCCTTTGCAGCCATTTGGACAGTGAATCAACAGATGGGTGATCTTTTCGTCTCTTCTCTCTCTCTCTCTCTTTCTGTAACTATGCCTTTCAAGTAAATGAATAAGTAATTTTTTTTAAAAGAAAGATATGCTGTGATGATAAGGGATATATCAAAATCACTGTCACATTATTGAGTGGGTTCTTCCTTGTCAATCAGTTCTTCACCAGCTGCATCTTAGCAAAATGTAATCATCAACAAAATCCCTTAGTTTTCTCTGACCAGCTACTTCAAATCTCTCTGTATCTACAGGACAAAAATGATTGATTCTGTAACCATAGAGTATCTATGAGTGTTCTCGTATTCGATCTTAACCATGGTCTTTGTTTCCTTGTCTCTCTGCTTCAACTCCAGAGGAATGTCCTGTGTACATTCATCTCTGTATTAACACATGGAAGGTAATTGATAAATGTGTAGCAGAAATATTCATAAAAGAAATAATAAACCCTGTCCTTTTTCAAGCTTTCCCCCTCTCCGTTCCATCATCCCACTCCTTTAGACCACTTCAGCTGTTTCTTTCACTTTGGAGGATGACAAGGCTTTTCTACTCCATTAGTGAACTCTATTAGTTAACTCATTTTTCTCTGCTTTCTCACACCTTCCTCTTCTTCATACTTTTTAGATTGCTTTAAAAAAGCTATATATTTCCAGGTCTGGCAGCGTGGCCTAGCAGCTAAATTTCTGGCCTTGAATGCACCGGAATCCCATATGGGTGCCGGTTCTGATCCTGGCAGCGCCACTTCCCGTCCAGCTTCCTGCCTGTGGCCTAGGAAAGCAGAGGATGGCCTTGGGACCCTGCACCCGCGTGGGAGACCTGGAAGAAGTTCCTGGCTCCTGGCTTCGGATTGGCTCAGCTCCAGTCGTTGCGGCCGCTTGGGAAGTGAATCACTGGACGGAAGATCTTTCTCTCTGTCTCTCCTTCTCTCTGTATATCTGACTTTGCAATAAAAATAAGAATAAATCTTAAAAAAACTACATATTTTCACCTTTCCACTCACTAATTTATTTCCCAAAAGTTTGCAAAAGCTGGCATGGGATAGATTGAAATCAGAACTCAAAACCTAATCTGGATCTTCCACATGGCTGTCAGTTACCCAAGACTTGCGTCATCAGCTGTGTGCATTAGCAGTAGCTGGATCTGAAACAGGGGATTGCACTCAAAAGGTGTACTCTAAGATGGCATGAAGGAGTTCCAGGGGGTACCTTAACAGCAGAATCACATATTCGCTGCTCTGTTGATTATCTTGAACCTTTAATGCCCATTTCTATGTAGAGAGCTCTATTACAAACAGAAGATGTTCAATAAATGCTTGCACAGCAAATGATAATTATTCTTAGGCTCGTGGGGTGGGGGGCATTTGATGAAGGATTCCTTTAAATCGTTCCTTTGGTGCACTAGTTTTAAAAATTTTTAGCTATAAAATCCTCTGCTCAAACACAATTTCACCTGAGACAATTTTACTAAACCCAGCTGCTCCAGTCAGGTGGCAAAAGGCAGGGAGCGTGAAGGCCTGGAGCTCTGTATGGTGTTTGTATGCGGTACAATTTACTTACCACAGGCACATAAAGAGGTAGTGTTACTCATGAAAATTATTAACCATAACTTTTGAGGCTCACATAACTTACCTTGAGAGAGCTTGAATCTCATAGTCTTATTTTCATTTCCAGAGTAGCTCATGTTGCTGACATTTATAGCTGTGAGTAGGTCGATTTTCTATTTTGGTCAGCTTCAATAGGAAGCATAACAGTCACACACCAAGTGGTGCCTGAACTCTTCTCTCTGGGAAGGACTGACAGGTGCCTGAACTCTTCCTGAGAGTAGGATGCAGTCATTCTCACCAGGTCTCGGGGTGTAAGAAACTGATGACAAGTGCATTGTGATGTGTAAGAAAGAAGAGCATCTTTCATTAATCCTGTGCCTTTGTTGATGAAAGAGCTCCATATTCCTTGTTTCCTCAGTCCCCAAAGATATTTTATTAAGCCAAAAGCCTTATCTATTCTACTTTCATTTGCTTTCCCATTATACCTCAAGTGGCTGAATGGGCTGAATTGGATGATTTTGTTTGCTGGTTGTTTGAGATTCCTGTTACTCTTTCTTGCACTTTTTGTACTTACTTCATTCCCTACGTCAAGTACACTATGACTATGTTTATATGTTTTGTGTTATAAGAATCCCAGTTACTTTTAAAAGTCTATAGAAATAGAAACTAACATAAACCCACTAAATTCCTTCCTGAAAAGCTTAGGAAACATGTCTGTTTTACACGTCTGTGGAAGGTGGGTTGGTTACCCCTCTGATATATTGAAAGCAAGCCACTTTGTTTCAGTGCTCATGGTGGCTTTCCAATATTCACAGTTCCTCGAGCCTACAGCCGAACATTTCCCTGGTGTGCCATAACACTTGATTGCTCCTATTTCAGAAAGCAAAAAAGAATAGAAAAAAACACATGCTTGAAACTTCTGTCCTTTTCACCCCCAGACTTATTTGTATCTGATTTTTTTTCTGCTTGTTCTTACAAGAAAAGCTTATTCTTTTATCACCATTCTGATTCTATTTCTTTCTGCTGGTTTTGGGACCTGGCCCTCCGGCTGTAAGTATTCTTTTTCACAATTCTATTTGTAATGTCTTTTCTAGCTTGAGTACTGTCTCTTTCTGTTACACATGTTGAGTGTTGCAATTTTGAAGAACTAGCCCATCTTTGAGCTTTGCTTCTCTGCCCAATGTCTACCTAGATTGTCTCCACGTTTTCTTGTTAATTTTGAAAAAAAAATGTATTTAATTTTAATTGGAAGGCAGAGTTGCAGTGAGAAGAAGAGTATGACAGAGAGAGAGAGAATGAACTTTCATTTGCTGGTTCACTCCCTGAACAGCCACAGTGGCTGGAACTGAGCTGATTTTTATTAAATCTGCAGACTCGTCTAGGTCTCCTATCTGGGTGCAGGGGTCTAAGGACCTGAGCCATCCTCTGCTGCTTTCCCAGGCCATAAGCAGGGAGCTGGATTGGAAGTGGAGCAGCTGAGTCTCGAATTGTCACTCCCATAGGATGCTGGCACTGCAGCCAGAGTGTTTGCTTGATAGACCACCATGCTGTGCCCCTCTACTTACTCACTGCTCTACATTTGCCTGCAATCTGCCTAAGGCTATGTAGAATGTTCTACTTACCTAAGTTACTAGGTACCTGTTTGTTGTCATGTCTGTTCTTTCCTGCTTGGCTTGTAAATCACACAATCTATGTTTTGTGTTTTTAACCATTCCCATTATTCTTAAAAAATTTTGGGCCTGGTGTGATGGCTCAGTTGACCAATTCTCCCCTTGCAAGTGGTGCACCAGTTCATGTACTGGCTGCTCTACTTCCACTCCAACTCCCTGCTAGTTGCCTGGGAAAGCAACAAAGTATGACCAAAACCCTTGGGACCTTGTGCCCACGTGGGAGACCTGGAAGAAGCTCCTGACTTCTGGTTTCAAGTTAGCTTAGCTTTGGCTATTGTGATCATTTGGGAGTGAAGTAACAGTTGGAAGATCTTTCTCTCTGCCTTTCCAGCAAAAATAATCTTAAAAATATTTTTTTTGGATAAACTTTGCATGGCACATGGCTCACCTGTCAGAGGAAATGTTGCAGGGTACAGCATGCTTCAACCTTGCTTTAATGCTTACTCATCTCCTTATTTACTGCCTGCCCCCATGACCAGGCTAATAAGTCACAGGGAATGCAGCCATTCTTATGATGGGGTCCTTAAAAAGACCAATATCTCCAGGTTATAGAGCAGGACAGGGACAAAGACAGAGCAGCTGAATGGGCAGGGGTACTTAGAGAATATCCAGATGCATAAATGCATACTTACAAGAATGTAGAGAGGAATGTAAGAAATACATTTCTCACGGTAGTTTTCATTTACATTTTCCTGATGGCTAGTGATCCTCAGCTTTTTTTTTTAAATGTTTGTTTCAGCCATTTGTATTTGATTCTTTGAAAAATGTCTGTGTTCCTTGCTTATTTCTTAACTGGATTGTTGTTTTGATGTTGTTGAGTTTCTTGTTTCTTGTTGTTTACAGTCTGAATATTCACCTTTTGCCAGATGGATGTGTAAATGGTTTCTGTCATTCTGCTGGCAGCCTTTTTATTTTGTTGTCTATTTCCTGTGCTATGCAGAAACTTCTTAGCTTGATGTAATTCCATTTTTCTTTTTTCGCTTTTTTTTGGCCTGTGCTTTTGAGGCTTCACCAATGTTTTCCTCTAGCAGTTTGATACTGGGCCATAGAGTCACATCTTGCTTGGTTTTAAGTTGGTTTTTGTATAAGGTGTAAGGTAAGGGTTTTGTTTCATACTTCTGCAAACAGAAGCCCAATATTCCCAGCACCATTTGTGCTTTCTCCATAAAATGGCTTTAGGTCTTTCATTAGAGATTCACCTCACCTAAGCTAGAATGGCTATTATTGAAAAAGATACTAGTTGGATTGCAGAGAAAAAGGTTAGCAAATATGTGGTTGGTAGAAATGTATGCACATTCGTTATGGAAGGCAGTGTGGAGGACGGTCCTCAGAAATCTGAAGCTAGATCTATCCATTCCATTCCTGAGAAAAGAAGATGAAACCAGCATATTAAGTGTTGGCTGTTCCCCACGTTTACATCATCTCAATTCACAATGGCTGATATACTGAACTAACTGGGATGTCCAATACCTGATGATAGGACAAAGAAAGTATGTTATATATACACGATGGAATATTACTCAGCCAGGAAAATTAAATCCTCTCTTTTGAAACAAAATGGGTGCAAGTAGAATCCATTATTCTTAGCTAAACAAGTCACTCTCTTAATGTCAAATATCATGCTATCTTTGATATGTGGAAGCTAATACAGAATATAAAAATTTTATGGGAGTGAAACTGATGTTTATACCTTGATTATTTTTTAGCTTTTGCATACTTCCTGTGGAACAGTGGTCTTTTTACTTGTTGAATATATGAATAGGTTCATGAAGTCTGTGATTATAAGTTTTTTGAATATAAACTTTTATAAAAATTAAGGGAAAAAAGAAAGCAGAAGGGAAGAAGGGAGAAAAGTATAGTTATGTTTTTGGACTTTTATCTATTAAATACATGAAATATGTTTTCTTTATATTAATAAAAATAAAAAATAAGTGTTTGTTTACATTTATCCACCGTAGGGTTAGAATTGGTTTCAGTGCCCTGCAGTCCCCCCAAGACTTCCTCATTATTAATTTTTGCCAGCTCACTGGTGCAAGTAGTTTTTCCATTACTCAGCATTTGCTTTTAGTGGAAGCGTTCACCAAGGAATCTCTTCAGAATTATTGGGAGCAGAAATTCCTTGTTTTCTTTCAGAACGTTTTGTTCTTAGCTTCTTAGGGTGGCAGCAGGGTATTTTTATCTAGTTCTTTGTCATTTCCTACATTTTCCCAGTAGGAGAAGAAGTTGTTATTAAAGAGAAATTTTATAAGCTTCATGTATCAGAATCATGCTTAGGGTTTTTGAATTTTTCCATAGAAGCAAGAGAATTTTTTTTTATTGATTACATTGCATTATGTGACACAGTTTTATAGGTACTGGGATTACCTCCCTCCCCTCCCAAGCCCCGCCCCTCCGGTGGATTCCTCCACCTTGCTGCATTGTCACAGTTCAAATTCAGTTGAGATTCTTTCATTGCAAGCATCTACAAAGCATAAAGTCCAGTATCTTTTTGTCCAGATAAGTTCAACGGTTTCTTGGGGAGACCATCTCTGGTCTGAAGGTAGAGCCAACAGAGTATCATCCCAATCAATTAAAAGCCCCGACATTACATCAGTAACAATTTATAACGTAATGGAATTAGTTGACATGGTATTGAGTAACCAACATGTTGAAAGAGATTTAAAAAAAAAAAAGAATGCAAGTTCTTAACCACATCCTATGACTTCTACATTGACATTTCAATGATTAGTTTATATACAACTGGGTTCTATACACCTTAAAATGGCTATAGATTACTATTCAGCTGTCTCATGTCTATTTTAATTTTAGTATTTAGCAGTTTATAGCATTGAAGCATGATTTAGAAGTAAGAGAAATTTGTACTTTGTCTTTAGATATTTCTGGGTAAGCAGCCCACAGACTCAGCGTATTCTAAATAAAACTTTTCATGAAGTTCTGTGTACCTTTCGATATTTTCTGTTTTGTGCAGGCATAACACTGTCTAACCAGCCATGAGCTAGGCACTATGTTTGCGTTAGAACTATTTCCTGTGGAGGAGACGTTTGCCTAGGTTGTCTCCAGCACAGGTTGCCATTTGACAGGTACAGCACAGCTGTGTTTATTTGTTCCCCCTTGGCTTGGCACAGTTTGACTAAACCTCACTGTGATGCTGGAGAAGTCCAGGTTAAGTATTGTGAACTCTGAAAGCCTTCCAGTTTCCTTTGTTGTCCTGGTAATTGGCTTCCCTAATGTACCTGTTGATAGATATTGGCTTGACCTATGCATGCCCTATTTATTTGATCCATACTGGTTTCCTAGCACATGCAGGGGGATGAGGTCTTCTAAGAGAGGTCTAGGAATATGTATTAACAAGATTGCTATGATCTGTGTTTACTTCAGTGTTATGCTTTCTCTGTGAACAGCTGGATAAATTATACGCAGTTTTCTTTCGGGTTTTTTTTAACCAGCTAAAGCTTTTCTGACTCACACAATCTTTCTTTTCATTTATTTGCGTTAACTGATAACTGACATTTTATGTTCAGAATTTTCCTTTTTCCACATTTTTCCTTACCTCCACTCAAACCCAACAGATCTCTGATTTACTTGAAGAAAACCTAGTGTGTATTTCCCTGAAGAAACTGTATTTTGCATCCAACATGTAACACAGATGATGTCAGAGATATATATTTTTTTATCACTGGCTAGAACTGCTATTGGGAATAAGGTATTTCCTCCTCCACTTGGACATCTGAAACTTTGCATACAATTTAAAAATTTAGAAAATAAAGAAAGAAGAAAAGCAAAAGAAAAGTAAAGGGAGAAAAAAGAGTAGTCAGAATCTGCAGTAAACAGCTGAACGTTTTACAAATACATGGATATTTGTTCCTAAAAACAGTCAATTTGAACTTAAGTAAACATGTACAGGTCTCCTAATGCCCTTGTTAGCACTCGTTTACACTTGTCAAAATAAGTGTGAATCGGGCCACTTCTTAAATATCTCATAGATTAGGGTAAAAGAAAATCACATTTTTTTTTTTACTCTTGAATTCTAAGCCAGGGTGAATTTAATCACAGTTATAAACCCTCCAAGCAAGGGTTTATCGGGAATTGCCAACATAACCCCATGTTCGGCAATGCAAATAACATTGCTATAATATAAATAATAAGAAAGCTTTCAATATGTTGTCTAAGAACCTGAGCACATTGAAAGTGATTTATGAGCAACCCGACTAAACATTTAAATGCCTTTCCTAGCAATGGTATATTTTTCAATACAACAAGCGCTCTCATATACAATTCTACATTCTGCAACAGCACTGCTCCTGACAATATAAGCCCTTTCTGATAGGGTAACATTTCCAATCCAAGATTAAAATCTTGGAAACTTGTCAACAGAAAAGGATGATAATATGAGTGAAACTGCAGCTATCAAAGAAAAATGCCTTCCAAGTAATTTCTGTAATGGTCAACTTCGAGTAATTTTCTCTTCCTCCTTCATTCTTCAGTAAAGAGGTTGGCCTGAAGGTCATTTTAATATTTTGGATAAGTACAGTCACAAACCAGAAATTCATGAACACAGGAAAAAGAGAGTCATTTAATATCACAAAAATCAACTTTGTACATTGCCTTTCTGATTTCCATTTCTAATGTAGACTACAGGGAATGTTTTTCTTTTGATGAATCGCGGTTTAAGCAATGAGTTGACAATAAATCCTTGAACTTCACAAGGCACTAAAAATTAGAGGATTAGAGTCTTACGTTTTCTTGGCTATATTTCCATAATTTTTTTGTGCTACTTTATTTAATCTTTCACTACTCCAGAGACTAGAACTGAATAACCTACTAGGTCCTTTACATTTTTCTTCTTATAACTCTCTTTTATTCCTTAAGATTGGGGTGATCTCCCTAATTTATGTTGTGGCATAGTCTAGATAGTAGCTAAATTGGGGTGATTTTTTGTCACACTAACTACACAGGAAAGAGTATTAAAAGGTACTTTGTGGGCCAAAGTATATTTGACACAGTGGAAACTATATGTACAGTTGATCTTTCTAAAATATTTCATTCTAATCATATTCTGTAGTAAAAGTGAATTTTAAATTTTAATTTATTTTTCTTTAGCTAGGCATATTGTCTCTCCAACGTCCCTCTGCTCCACCGCCTCACCCCTCACTGTTTCTTTTGCACACACATAGGCAAGCACGCACAGACACATTCTGTTTGTTTTTTCAGAATTCGCATTTACAGTATAATGCTGTGAATTGTTCTCTGCCAGTTCAGCCGTGCGCTTTGGTCACAGATGCAAAAACAGAAATATTCTTGTTTCAGGGAGTTCACAGTCACCTGGAGGATCAGTCAGCCATCAGGTATCACAGTGAAAATCCTAGGAGAGGGGTCACAGAAAAGGACAGAGATGCTCATGAAGGACCATTTTTAAAGATTTATTATTTGAAAGGCAGATTGACAGGCAGTGGGGATGGGAGAACTACTCACTTGGCTACTTTCCTCTATGATGGCCTCAATACACGAGGCTGAACCACGCTGGAGCCAAGAGCCAGGAGCTTCCTTCTGGCCTCCTACGTGCGTGGTAGGGTCTTTACTACATAGACCATCATCTGTTGCCTTTCTCAGATATGTTAGCAGGAATCTGACTTAGAAGCAAAGTAACTGGGACTTGAAATGACATTCTGATGTGGGATATCAGTTCCAGAGTCAGTGGCTTAACCAGCCAAGCTATTGTAAGCCCATAAATATAGTCTCAGTGGCATGGACTTACTCATTGAGCAGCACTTCTCAAAATAGGGAAACTTGTTAAAAATGCAAATTCTCAGACCCCGTCACAAACCTATTAAACCCTCTTCTCCAATCTCACCCCCCAAAAAATGAACTAAACCAAACAAGCCTATAGGGATTAGTCTCCCTTTTACTTTGTAACAAGTCTACTGGGTGATCTAGAAACTTGCCCAAGTTGAGAACCATTGTCCCAGAAAAAGTTACAACTTTGTAAGTTAACATATAGGGAAACAGAGAGAGACAAAGACTGATCTTCCATTGGTGGTTCACTCCGAAATGGCCACCATAGGCAGGGTAGGGCCAGGCTGAAAAGAGGAGCCAGGAACCTTTTTCAGGTTTCCCCCAAAGATACTGGGCCATAATCTGCTACTTATCCAGGTGTATTAGCTGGGGAGCTGGATGATGGTAACTGGAATAGCTGGTTCTCTCACATCTGCACATAACTGGGATATCAGCCCCAGGGGAGAGGCTTAACTAGCTACACCACAACTGTGATCCTTCTGGCTCGCTATTATTAAAAATGCCCTTTTCACAAGAAATAATATCATTCTTGGTATGTCCTTCCCATCCTAATTTATAACAAGTGCCTCTCATCAGGCATCATCATCGTTTTTTCAATATTCACGAGCTTGTTTTCAGAGTCCTATCCTTTCATGCTACTCTTTCCAACTACATCACCACCAGATTTACTTTTTATTATGTAGCCATATCATGATATTCTCCTAATTGAAGTTCTAAAGTTCTAATTGAAGTTCATCCTCTAAGTGGTAAAGCCTTTGATAACTGGGTTTGGGTGATTTTTTTTTAATTTCATCTTCTCACATTACTAACTCACCTCTTCCTTAAAGCTATATAATGTTATGTTTTCTCATTTTCTCATGTTGGACTACTCTTTTTTTGGCTCTGTGAGTTTGAATCTGCTCTTTCCTTTATTAAAAATCCATTCCTTTCTTTATGATGCCCACCTAACTTATCATTCAACATTAAGCATCTTCTCTTTGGTGAAAGGTTCTAGCAAACTCCTGCAGTAAGCAAGACCCTTCATGTTCATCTCCTTAAAATAATATGCGCTGTTTATGGATATGGACACATGGCAGAGAGTAGAACATATGGAGCAGGTAAACACCTGTGTACTATCTTGAGATAATTCTATATCTGAGTAGAGAGGAAAAAAACAATTTATTTCTTAAAAAAATAATCTAAAACCTCTGCCAAAAGTTCAGGTTAGATATATTTTGGTAGTAGGAAGATGAGTGCTGATTTTGACTTTCTCTGAACTTTCTGTGTGTTTTAAATATTTTTAATTTTAAATAAAAATATATTAGCTTATGCTTTAGTCATGGGATAGATAGCCAGGAGAGATTTGCAATCTTTTCTTTGGGGGATTAAATAAACCATTTATAAAAACAAATATAAGGTTATAAATTTTAAGTTGTACCACTTACTCTCTATTTGTGCTCAGTTTACACTTAGGCCATCTTAAATCCATTGTCACCATTTTGACTTCTTGGGGGGCATTGAAATTGCTTTGGGTTAAGGATGATTTTACTGATGTTTCTTTACTATCCTTGTGGCTCCTTTTGGAACTTGTTGCAGGTTCTATTTGAAGGCATGAGGGCCCAAAGTAAGCACACTCTCTTCAGAGAAGAACGGAAATGCTGCCTGCCTTGCTCATTGAAGGCATTGCACTTGTGGGACATAACCTCAGGTTTACAGTGACATTTCTGGAATTGAAATCACACAGATGGATCATTGGAAGATTATTATTGCCAAGCTTGGTTACTTCCATTCTGTGTCTGTCTACTGAAATCACTAGCCCTTGACACAGTGGCTAGCATAAGACTTTGGGAAAAAAAAAGAGTACATCTAATTAAAACATTTTGTTGGATTTATAATGTTTCATGAATTCCTCACGGATCATAATATTCCACTGGCTCTGATTGTATACAATTTTAATATCATCCAGGCTCTTTTTTCCTTATATTGCTTCACGGGTGCCTTGAGAGGACCTGTCAAAAGCTTTTCTGAAATCTAGATATACAGCTTCTACTCTGTTTCTCTGATCTCATAGTGTAGTAACTCTGTCAGGAGGAAATTAGGTTAGTCTGACAGGACTATTCTTAGTGAGCTCACGCTGAGTTTACCACTTCCTTTTCTAAATGTTCACAAGCCATTGTTTAAAAATATTGTTCTAGAATCTTGCCCTGGATCGATGTCAAGCTCCAGTGCTCTGTAGTTCACGAATACACATTCTTTCTCTTTTTATAAATCTAAATGGCACTTGCCTGTATCCAATTTTCCAGGAACTCTTTTCCACTGCAGGGTTCCTTAAGTTCAATGACAGCAATTCAGCCATATCTACAAATTTCCTGAATACGCTGAGACACAATCCCTGGCCGAAAGCCTAGGGTTCATTTTCAGTGGCACTGCTTAATCGCCTCACCTTTTAAAGCATATATGTGTGTAGTGTTTGAGAAAGAAAAAATAAGTTGAGTAGCCCAAACAGTAGTTGGCATGCTGTCTGTTTTGATGGATATTAGAAAAATGAATGAAGTCAACTGAACAAAGTGTTATTGAAGAGTTAGAAGCAGGTGCAGTGCTCTGCTGGATGCTTAGAGAATATAATGAAGCTAAAAATAAAAACAAACCTTACACTCACAAAGTGGCAGGAGATAAAACTTGTAATGTCTAGACTCAAAACTCACAACCCTTCCTATTATGTAGGAATTTGAAAATAAATCAGGATCTTAAATTTTCTGAGTAACATGAGGTTTGCTCAGAGACTCTAGAGATACTATACCACATAATTCAAAATTCAGGATAAAAATCTATTAAAAATTATTAAAACAGGAGAGGAAGACAGTGAGGTTGAGGAGGAGGGAGGGAGGGAGAGAGAGAGAGAATGAATGAATGAATGTATCTTTCAGTTACTGGTTTACTCCCCAAATGACTGGCTCTGGGACAGGTTGAAGCCAGGAACCTGGAGCCTCAATGAAGTGTCCCACATGAGTGGCAAGGCTCAAGCCCGAAGGCCACATTCTGCTTCTTTCCTAGGCATATTAGCAGAGAGCTGGATCGATGTGTAACAGCTGGAACTTGAACATGGGATACCAGCATTGTAGGCTTTGGGTTAATCTACTGCACCACAATGTTGGCAGTAGAGGTACTCCCTAAAACTTTCCTTCATTCCATAGCCCTCCTATCATAACTGACCCAATTTCCATCTCATAATTGACTCCAAAGGATGTCTATCCTTCCAGAGGTGTTGCTCTTTGTTTCCTTTTTGTGCCTTCAGACCTTTCTTCTTTTGTTTATGATTGTGCATTACAAAATCTGCATTAATCTTGCCAGCATTTGTCTTCTGAAGAGAAAGGGCAGGGGAGAGACTGAAGAGAGGCAAGCCCATGTTCTCATCAGTGGCACAGAGGGAATGTTGAATACAAAAGTTAACAAATTGTATTCTGACCAAATCATATATAAGAAGCAATAACCATATTGTATCAGATAATTGAAAAAAAGTGAATTGGGTGGTAGAATGCAATTTATACAGAAATGAAAAATCATCCTAGATTCAAGAAGAAGTCAAGGCATATGTTTTTGGAAAGGATAAATATCTTGAAGTGGTAGAAAAGGGTTTTGAACTGACAAAGGAGAATATATATTAAAAATCATTTAAGTGTTATAATTAGCTATAGTGTTTGTTGGCTGTACTGATGGCTAGAGATTGTTGGCAGATTCTAAACCTTAATTTGTGGTGAAATAGGCATTTGAGTGGAAATAGTTATGCTTGTAGAAGAAGCAAGATATAATTGTTGGCAGCTAAATCATCCATTTGCCTAAACAGGACTGTTTGTAAAATATAAAAGTTGTTAACCGAGGAGAATACCCTCTGTACTGCTGAAGTGGACTTTGGTGGGGTCCTCTTCAATGTATTCCTTGCCTTTTCTCTCCAGGAGTACACATGGGAGTAGAAATTAGGACAACAAAAAGAGTAGTTGATAAAGGGAAAAGAGTCCTTTGGTCCTTGGAATCTTAATTATAAATCTTTGCTGTGTTAGAAGTTTCCCATTTGCTTTGTGCCATGACTGTTACCAGGTGATTTCAATGCCTTTTTTGACCATCGATCCCTCATAATCTTGTAGCCTGTTTAGTGCAATCCCGTTATACGGGTGAGGACAGGAAACTCAGAGAAGTGAAGTCACTTGGTCAAAGTCAGACCACTGGTAAATGACAGATCCAGGATTTAAGCTCTTGTGAATCTGACTCCAAACCTGTTTGGTTTCCAAGGCAGGACGCTGTCTGGCTTAAAATGATTTTTAGGTCTCAGAGAGACTTTTTGTTTTGTTTTTCTATGAGATGTCTTGTAATCAAAAGCAAGGCAAAATTCCATGCCATTTTTCAAATAGGCTACCATGCTCTGTGACTTTCATTAATTATATTTCCCTTTTATATGATGTAGAGAAAGTATAGTATAATTGTTTCACAGAAGCAATGTCCCTTCCTCAACATGTACAGGCAAAATGAATTTTCCTAGAGGCATTCTATCTTGGAGTGAATACTATCAGGAAAGTGAAACTCGCAAAGAAATCTTGCTATCTGGTTTTACTGCCAAGGAACAATGTTTGTTGAATTCCTGGCCCTTGGTTGAACTAAGTTTTCTAGTTATTAATGCAACAAGTACAACAAAATGAGGTGTATGAACTGAAGGCCATTTGTGTGTGTGTGTGTGTGTATGTGTGTGTGCAGAGGATAAAATGTGAAACGATAGATAGCTCAGAGGAGGACATAAGTATATGGGGATACAGTGTCGCTGCAAGCAATAGCCACATAATGCTGAGCAAGGGCTCTTGCAAAAGGCCCTGGTCATTAATCCAATCAGAACTCTGAACTCTAAATTAAAGCAGGAAAAAGAACAGCAGAAAGACAAAGCACCCGTGATTTATGGCAGAAAGGTCCTGAGAGAAAATGCTGCGCAGGAGCAGTGAGTGTTTCTGGCTTGTTTCCTCCCTTTTCTTTACAGGGATTTGGGATCGGAGTGGGATGGGTAAAATGCAGGCGTGTGAGTGGGAGTCAGATTTTGGGAGGGGAACAGACCAGACAGCCAAGGATTTTGGTTTTAAGACATAAAAAGTGTGTGTGTGTGTGTATGTTTACAATGTTTCCCTATAGTCTGCTTTTCTCAAAGTCTACACATATACAATATGTCCTCACAGCAACATGTTTTGATAAGCCCAAAGGCAAGTAGGATTATATATAAAATATTGCTTAATTTTTTTGTAAACTGCATCATTTCCCTAGGGCAGCCTGATCCTTTTCTTGGTTGTTGAGATGCTTCATGTTGCTCCTTTAGGAAGGTCTACCTCTGACCTGTTAACCAGGAGTCTCCTGATGATCATTATTAGGTTGGTTTTAATAACATTGTATCAATATACAACTACTGGGAAAATAGATGTAGAAATTAGGAAATGTGGGTTTTGGACTTAGCTCTGTATCAATAGAGAGACTTTGGGCAATAGAGCAGTTGGTTGAAAATGTAGGCTCTATGCAAGGGCTGAATTGGCATAGATGTTTCCTAATGGTATGATTTTAGACCAGTCCTCTGAGATCTTTGCATTTTAATTTATTTTCCTTTGAGCAACAATATAAGTAACAATTATGCCCATTTCTTAAGGTTAAGACCAAGTAAGAAAGGGAGGGTGTGTGTGTGTGTGCACACGTGTGTGTCAATTTCATAGGGTATACATCCAGTGGATTGCTTACACAACTGCGTGGAGACTGCTATGAGGTCATTTTTGTATTTGTTAATCTGAATAAAGTAGTTGACCCTACATCGACTGAGTGGTTTCCTTTCATTCTGGTGAGGTCTTAAGAGCAAGGACTACATTCTCCTGAAGGACAAGCAATTGATCTCATGATGGCAACATGGAAATCCTTCCTGAGCCTCCAGTTCAAAGCTTTCAGACACATGACTGCAGTTTCACCTGCTTCCTGAATTTTCACCCTGCCGGTCTTCAGAATTAGGAACTAACTGCTTAAAACAATTTTGGAGCTTGTCTCTACCGGTCTTTTCTTCATGTACACATACCCCATTGGATCTTTTAGTCTTTGGAAACCCTTGATAACACAGGGCATAGAGGACATGATACTCCTTGCACCCAGTCATCCTCCATCATCATCATCCTTTCCCTTCCTTCTCTTCCTCCTCAAGTTTGATGTGTCCTAGTTTTCTCCTTTATATGCCAGGGGACTGAGTCAGTGAATTCTGGAAATATTATGTGACCCTGTCACTTAAAAACAACAAGAACTTAATGTCTAGTTCTGCATAATAAACATTGTCTTTATGGGGAGGGGAAACAAACCACCTAAACTATTTTCCACCCTTTTAAAAAACAATTTAGCTGCAGTACTTTTTATGTATTACTGCTGTTTTTAAATTTCAAAGTGAGTTTTGAAGTATGCCAGAGGTGTGCTTGGTAAGCTGTATAGAGAGACATTTTGTAATAACCACAAAGATTTTCACATTCCAAGAGAACGGTGCTCTTAATTTGTTATACCACAGATTGGGGATTGTTAGTCCAATGGGAAAACTCAAATAAATATGAGGTTGGGAAGGAAATTTTATTCCCTAGGAACTTGAGTGCTGTATACCAGCAGATTTCACAGGGGAAAAGTGTAACGAGAGCGGGGGGCATGGACATGAAAGCAGAGTCTCCGGTTCTGAGTTCATTTTTTCCCTTAAAATAGCAGCTTATGTTTTTGAAAATGCAAATATTAATCTGAGGTCTTCTTCTCTGTGTCACCATGAATCTCTTCCCCATCGCCATTCTATTATATTCTTTCACTTCTGCTTTATTATGAATAATAGAACTTGTTACTTGCTAACATATACTTGTTTATGGTTGCCTTTTTGCTTTTTGTTTCCAGTGGGATAGAAGGACCAGGAGAACAGATGGTTTGCTGTGTTAGTACTGTATTCTCATAGTCTATGCCAAAACTGAAGTTATAGTAGATGCTGAGTAAACATGTATTGATGTACAAAATAGCTGGAAATAAATTTCTTATTCTCTACCATTCTGACAATAATTATCATGCACTGAAGAGAATTCCCATGACTGTATTCTTTTTCCCTTTCTTAAAAGGCAGATACCTTAGTGGAGAACAGGATAGGACATTTCTTGGTTTGTCCTCTCTTAGAAGAGACTTGTCAATCGTAAATCCCTAGGGAATGCTTAGTGGCTTTATTTACAAGTTTTTGCTACAATTTGATAAAGTTGCTGCCATTGTATGTTCTGATGGTAAGGATAAGACTATCAGTAGTCACAACCTGAGAGAATTGGACAGTCTTCACATTTATAGTAAGTTTTGTTATATCTTCATTAAAACTTTAGCATGTCTCTTGTGTATTTGATGAGACAGGCATATCGCTGCAAATGACATCCTCACTCTACAAATGTTTGTCACTGTAGCATAAAACAGAGATTCCAAAAGGGAAAGGGAAAATGACTTTTCTGAAGATTCCTTATGTGCTTTCATGTTATTTAACTGAGTCCTCATGTTAGTGTTTCAGGCTCTACTTCATTGTCCACATTTTAAAGCTATAGAAACTCAGGCGCAAAGTTAGGTTTTCCCAGGATCAGTGGCTCAGTTGGGATTTTACTGAAGGTTGTTTCAAGACATCTGGGCCAGTGCTTGTTTCTTCATGTGATACAAGCCAATACAGTGCCATGGCTAGTTTGAATGCCCGTCTGTGTGTACTCCAGAAAGTGCCTTCTCTGGGTGGTTACAGCACTTGACAGATGAGGATTTGTCAATATCAGAGGCCCCCTGGGAAGAAGACAATATGGTGTGTTGTGATGGGGGTGGCCATATACAAAAGAAAAAGGTGTGGCGGGAGAGCGCGAGCCAGGTAGGGTCCCATTTTCCTCTCAATTGCAAAAGAATAGAGAAACAATCCCCTTGACAGCCTGCATAAACTCCACAGGGACTTACACAGGAATGTGCCATGTGATACTCATGAGCATCGTCTTATGGGAATAGATGATGTAGCAGAACTCTTAGTTATGTTCATCAGGTTTCAGAGGAGAAAAGTTGGAATTGTGTTAGTCACCATTTAGGGAGAAACCCCTTCTGAAAAGACAGCAAGGGGAAGGTTGTATATGGCCAATTGCATTGCTGTTTCTGGGTTCTTTCAACATTATTGATGGGGAGCAATTTAATTATTTCTCACTGATCACAGGCTTTCAAGTCAGTATCCATTAGCAGACCCCTATGACTGTGGAATTACATGGGCTTTCATGGAATGTTTGGAAACCCATCTCTGCCAACAGCAATGACTTTGTGAGTGCCCTTGATTGGAGTTTAGAAATGTGGCAAAACGAGCAGATGACTTAGGCAAAGTACAGCTGCACACTGAGATATGTTACTTTAGTTCCTTGTTTGTTTTTTGTTTTTTGACATTGGTCAACTCATTCAAAAGTAGGATTAAAGACTGAGAGTGCTTCAGTGGGTCAAGTAGAAAATGTGTGGTGTCTAGAGGCAGGCAACCCCATGAACTCAGCTCCTCAGCACGCGGGAAGCCATTGGGTTTTTGATTGCACCTGGCTGCTGACTGTGATTGCAGAAGGTCATTTTCCTGTCTTTGATAGTGTCTGGTTGTGTTGATATTTGTCACTGGGTAGGGTGAATAGATTTTTCTCTTCTTTCTGGCTTTGTACCTAAGAAAACCCTCATGCTTTGGGAATTTCCAGTCACAGTTCCCTGATAACAATTTCTTTCTTGTGTGTGCGTTTTTTAATTCATTCATTTTATTATCACACGATACAGTTCTATAGGCTCTGGGACTCCCATTCTCCTTCTCCATATTTCTTCCCCACCCCACCCCTGCTACAAATTTTCCCCATGTCATTAAAATAGTATAATTTCTTGGCTGAAGTCCCCAAAATGGGACTTATTTTGAAAAATACCTGTGCAGTAGTTAAATCACTTCTTGGTTATATATAATTTAATTGTATCCTACCTGCTAAACTATAGAATATAACTATTATCATGGTACATGGAGATTGTCTAACCATATAGATGGAACAGGGCCAATCTGAAACCAGGAGCCCAGAACTCAGACTGAGTCTCCCAAATGAATGGGAGGGATTCAGCTACTTCAACCATCATTTGCTGCTGCTGAGAATGAATGTTACCAAGAACCTGGGTTGGAAGAAGCGACAGCACTTGGTTACAGGCACTGCAGTAAATGGCAGCTTAACTTGCTGTGCCACAATACACACGCCAGGAGAGATTCTTTAGCAGTTTTATTATACTTGCTTGCTCAGCAACTATTCTCAATCTGCATCCATGTGATGGTTGAGGTTTACTGTGTAGACTGTGCTACTGTTTATTTGTTCATGTGAATTGGTACCCTGCCTCTTTGTTTTCAGTATTTTGCTCTTTCTAGCAGGACTGAAGTGAAAAAAATGTATTTTTCAAGCTAAAGAACGCATGTTGAGTAGTTTCTCTGTGGTATGCACCCAGAAATGGACTTTCTGTGACACACAACCCATGCCTTCTACATCACCTACTTTAGACCTAACTAGTTGCTAGATTATGACTGACATCCCAGCTTATCTTTCATTGCTCTCAGACTTTTGTGATCCGTTAGTCTGACATCCTCATAATTGTTTTCAATTCTCACAATCTGATGTTTTTACCGTTGTGAAAATGGTATCAGTTATTTTAAACTGTTTTTCATTTATTGTATGAGATGAAAGAATTTTAAATATTTGTACTAAGCATTTTTGTTTTTTCTTTTCTATGACATGTTTCCCCAAGTTTTTGCTTAATTTTTTTACTTTCGTTATTTGACAGAATTTGTATATTCTGCATACTAATCCTTGCCTGTGTTGCAAATGTCTTCTATCAGTTGCAGCCTCTTGGCTTTTTAAAACAAATGTTTTCTTAATGATCGCTTTTTGAAGCAAGCCGTTTTAATTTAAAGTAGTCAAGCTTATTGGGTTTTTGTTTACGTGATTTAAGTACTTGGTGAAGACTTTTTTTCCTAACACCACAATTTAAAAAATATTTTGTTGTATTTTATTCTAAAAACTTAGCTAGATTCCCTTAAGTATCTCAAGTCCTTTTGGTGTTGAATTTTGAATTCACAGTGAGGTAAGGATACATCCCCAATATTGATATTAATTTCACCTCTGAAAAGTTTACTGCTTATATGTTAAACTGTATTGTCCTCTACTAGAAACTAAATTGGTCCAGGTCCGTATGAGTGAGTCTGTTTTGGGCCTCTTCTTTTCCACTGATTGGTTTGTCTAGGTCAATCCCACATGGCTTAAATTCTGTAGCTTTATAATAGATTTGGTATCTGATCAAATTGTCAGGACTTTTTTTTAATGTAAATCTTAGTGCTTTTCAGGATCTACCAATGAAGTGGCAATTTCTGTTAAAATTACTTTTCAAAAAAATTACTTTTCAGATGAGTTCTAACAGTTGACATACTCATTGGTTTTTAAATTTATTAATATAACTCTCTACTTAAGGCTTTTTTTAATGTTCTTCACTAAACTTTTATAATGTTTTGCAGTAAGGTCTTGCACATTTTGTTAGCTATTTCAATATTATTGCAAATATGTTATCAAGCTTTCATCTTAATTTTATAGTTTGAAATTTTTGTAGAAATAATTGCAATTGATTTTTATACAATAATTCTAAATTCAGTAAGTCTGCAAAAAACTCATTTACCTTTGTGTTTTCAGCATGAAAAATAGTGGCTTACTTCCTGCTTTTCAAACAAATATCTTATTCACTATAATGCATTGTCAGGAAGTTGAATGCCATATTGAATAGCAGTCAATCTTCCTGATTGCCAAAGCAAATCCCAACATTTTACCATTTAGGATGATGTTTATTGTAGGTATTTGGTAATTCAATAATGAACGGACATTGGATTGCATTGAATGCATTTTCTGCATCTGTAGAGATAATTTATCTTTTAACATTCACCATGGTGAATTACATTAATTGATTTTCTAATGACAAAATAACATTAACATTTCTGAGATAAGCTCAATTTGGTTCAAATGTACAATCATATTTATGTACTGATGGATTGGGTTTGTTGGTATTTTACTTAGGATATTTTAAAACCTTTGTGTATTGTAAGTATTGTTTCTTGTATTCTCATCAGATTTTTAATTCTAGAGTTATAATGGCTTTAGAAAATGCGTTCGTGTTCTTTTATAGTAGAAATGTACTTAAGTAGGGTCCAGCACAGTGGCCTAGCGGCTAAAGTCCTCGCCTTGAATGCACCGGGATCCCACATGGACACCAGTTCTAATCCAGGCAGCCATGATTCCCATCCAGCTCCCTGCCTGTGGCCTGGGAAAGCAGTCGAGGACAGCCCAAAACCTTGGGACCCTGTGTCCACATGGAAGACTGGAAGAAGCTCCTGGCTCCTGGTTTTGGATTGTCTCAGCTCCAGCCGTTGTAGCCGCTTGGAGAGTGAATCATTGAACAGGAGATCTTCCTCTCTGTCTCTCCTCCTCTCTGCATATCTGACTTTCCAATAAAAATAAAGCAAATCTTTTAAAGAACAAAACAAAAAAGAAGCGTTCTTACATAATCAGAATTTCATGGCTATTTAGAATAATTCATTTACAAATTAATCTGATGCTGCAGTTTCCTTTAAGTATTATTTAAAAGTGTTACTTTTAATGACCTTAACACTGCTCAGATAATAAATACTTTTTTCTTCAGTTTTGTTGTGCTATGTTTTCTTGAAATTTATCTCATCGGTTTTCGTATTTATATGCATCAAGTTGTTCAGTTTAACTTTCTTCAATCTTTGCGGCATTTATTGCCTATATTTATTGATAATACTGCTTTTTTGTGCGTTCTTTTTTCTTGATTAGAGATTGGTCCACCCTGCTAGTATTTTCAGTTAGTACCTTTCAACTGTTTCATATTTCATTTGTTCTTGCTCTTGTCTGCATTTGTGTCTATTTTTCACATTTTTGGGATGCTTTTGGTTTCCCTCCCTAATTAGGTATGATTGATATTTTGGGCATTAATTGTTTTTCTCCTATAAGTGTTTAAATGCATCTTCATGCAGAAAAATCTCAATGTCAGATTTGCTACCTTGAGCAGGTCTGTGATCTTCACCTGTCCTCTGTGCCCTTCTATGTTATGGAAGCCATTGCACAAGTTGACCTTGCTTTAAATGTTCTCTTTTTGCTTTGCTTATTTTTCCACCTCGATTTTGGCTTCTGAGAATAACTTCCCAAATAATCAATGCATTTCAAAAGCCATATTCTTAGAAATGTTTTATTCAATATCTCTAAGATTTTCATTTGGAAGAGTAGGTCAAGGAATTTTGTCCCACATATTACTAGAAATAAGCTTTCTTTGCCCATAACTTCTCAAATTCAACTGAACTTCATTAATATGCAAAAAACCCTCTCCTTGATTTTTAGTTTTCTTGGTAGAGATTTTAAAAGGACATCTAACTTTTCAGGATGTAAGGTTTCTACAGCAGAATTTGCTGGCCTTGGGGACATTTAGCTTATTTACTTTAGTTAGTATATGTTGTGAGGTTTTTACATGTTTAGAATAGCTAACAATTTGAATAGAAACCTGAACTGCTACTCATTGCAAACGCTGAAGGACAAGGTAAGAATGACACAGAACCTTTCAAACCTATGATTTCCTGTGCTTTCTTTTTCTTTTTTTACATCTTTCATATTAAATATCTGATTTTAAACTCTGTTGTCTAATTGATTTAATGATTAAGAGAATGTTCCTGATATTCCCACTAAATTTTTCTTCCTAATTTACTCCCATTACTCCTGGTTAAATCTCGAATAACTAGGATTGATGAGATACTGAGAACTCATTAATTGATTGCTAACACATTGTTGTGGTATTTTCCAACTGCAAAGTGAATTCCCTTAGTTTTAGAAACACTTCTAGTAAGCTGCAATTTAAGGCTTTTTGTTGCCATTTATGGGAATTTGTCATGGAGGAGTCAAGTTTAATATTTTTCCTGAAGATGTCATGTGTAGGTATATATTAACCTAAGTTTTAGTTCTTTTGTTACTGATTTTCACTTGGTTTTCTATAGATTTTGTATTACAGAAAGGGATTTTAAACTTGGTGTTCCACATTTTGAATCCACTCGCAAAGCTGCATTTTGAATGATCCCCAGAAGTTAGCCTTTGAATTTCAAATGACTCTTACTGGAGTGCTAGCCCTTCTGTTTTCCAAAAATGCTCAGTTGTTTCTTTCTCTGAAACCTTCTTAGATTCTGCACAACTGAGTACAGCCTTATCTGATTTCCTTTTGTAGCTTTATGTGATTCAGTTTGCTGGAGTGAGACCCCTATGACATTCTCTACTTTTCCAAGGGCTATTTTGGAAAAGCAACTAAATGCTTTGTTAAGGACCCACGTGCTGCTTTTAATATCTACAACAGCAATGGGATTTTCAATTCTGGAATTAAAGATTCCTTACTAGAGGTGAAGTTTTACCTGAGTCTGGATGGCTGAGTGGGATTTAAGCAAGACGAAAAGTGAAATAACAGAGGGCATTGACTGTGAACATTTAGCTAGGTTGGACCTGCCTGGGAAATTGCTGGTGAGCCAGGCAGGATCAAGTCATGGAGCACTTGGTGCTGTAGATAGAGTTTGGATCTTACATGAAATGCAGGATAGTAACATGGATGCAATATCACCAAGTGTAGTGCTCCAGAGATATTTGTTTCTGAAGACACTAATTAAATTTTATATGAAGAAATTTTCGAAAAGTTAATGGAAATGACACATAGTAGGAAAAGAAACTGTAGCTTTCAAAACTTTTGCAACAAAATAAACATTTTTAGTTTGGTTTTCTTGAATTTCTTTGAATTATCCTTGTATGATGAGATTTTGAAGTCTTTGAAAGGAGTGGGTTGATGCATGCAATGCTTAGGATGCCACTTGAGAATGTCCCATCCCATGCTGGAGCGCTTGGCTCAAGGCCTTGGTTCTATTTCCAAGTTCGGTTTCTTGTTCATGTGCACATAGGAAGCACCAAGTAATCGCTCCAGTACTTGGGTCCCTGACATTTGTATAGAATATCCAGTTAAATTCCAGAATCCCAGCTCCATCTGACCCATTCCAACCATAGATCTTTTAGACATTTTTATAGTCAACCAGTGCTGTAGTGAACCACATTGTCTGTCTATTTCTCTCTCAAATAAGTAAATAATGAAAAGCAAAATGATCGCTTTTTTTAAGTAATGAAATATTTTCTAAGATTTATTAATTAGTTACCTAAATTACAGAAGAAATAATGTTGGTTTCATATGAGTTCACAAAAAGGTCTAATAAAGTAATTAAAATATATGTAATTCAAACAGACAGATGCCTATAAAACTATATCACATAATATAATGTTATTAACAATAAGAAAAGAAAGAAAAAAAATGAAGAATTTTGTCTCCACAAATATTCAGAACAGGATATTACTGTAAACAAGACACGAACTCAAAAACGCTCTCAAGGTTGCCTGTGAGTCCGTTCATGTACTGCGATGGAGAAAAGTCACAGAGTGTCTGTACATTCGTTCCTCTGTGGTGGATTCTGGTCCTTGCTGGTTTCCTTTATTTTTTGTTAAAATGATCGCTTTTTAAAAGAAGAAATATAAAGGAGAGTATTGAGTAAAAAAAGATAATTGGATTCTTCACTTACCAGACATGTTTTGGCTTAAAAGTTGCTGCAAAGTTCCCCATCAAAGGCACTGTTTTATTTTCCTACGTTCGGGTATTTTTTAAAGGTCTGATTTATGAGGGATGCTCTTAGGGGAGCTTTTATTTTTCCCCTGGTTAAAAACGCAACATGACTTGGGAGAAACAACACGATGTATATTTGACAGCTCTGGTTTGTTCAGTTCTCAGATACTTGGCTGACCTGGAGGAGCTGTGAGGCATTGCTGCTCATACGTTCATGGCAGACTGGAGGAGCACCTCACCTGCTGTAAGGAAAAGGAGAAGATGAAAGGCACAAGTGTTCATTTGTAATTTCGATATTAGTGGTGGTACGATATATGTGTGTTTTTAAAATTAATTTTCCTTTTCTACATTAACCTTTGGAAGAACGTCTCTAGAAAGAAATGTTATAGTACAGAATGCTTTTTTAGTAACCTTCTAGAATTGTAGACATTCTATCTTCATTCTGATGAGATCTGGGAAATGCTGCTTTATAAAGTGCCTGATCTTGGTATTATAGTAAAACATGGCTGTGGCATTTATAAAAATATCTTAGAGAAGTGCCCAGAGGATTCTTACATTTTTTGCTTTTTCTTGCTAATGAGCAGTGTGTGGGAAGCGAACAGGGTCAAGGTTACTCAATAATATTTTGTGCATAGTTTTTGTTGCCCAATATGGGATTTACCTTGATACAGTTAGAATGTATTTGTTAGTAACTATATTAACAAAAGGAAAATATTTCCCTGCTGTGATCTCTGAAGGAATAGCTGTGAGATCTTTTATGTACTGCTAATTTACTTTCTTTTTGAAAAAAAAAGATTTTATTTATTTGAAAGACAAAAGTTGAAGAGAAAGAGCAGGGGAGTGAGAAAGGGAATTTAATTCATCTCTTGGTTCACTTCCCAAGACTGAAGCAATTTGAGCTGAGATGATTCAAAGCTAGGAACCAGGAACGTCTTCTGGATCTCCCTGGTGGGTTCATGGGCCAAAGCACTTGGGCTGTTCTCTGCTGTTTCCTCAGAAACCTCAGCAGAGTGCTGGCTCAGAAATGCAGCAATCAGGACAGTGTCCACGTGGGATGCCAGTCCTGCATGTGGAAGCTTATTGTACTAGCCCCAATGTTGACTGCTCTTACTTTCCTTTCGTACTAGAGGAACATGAATCTTTCACATCTTTCCTCTTTCCATTTTTCCCCTGACATTTATCTAGTGTATTGGAGCAAGGAAGAAAATGGCATTCAAGCAGAGAAATCTTGAAGATGAGAGAGAGGGTAGGTAAATAGAGGAAACAGCATCAAGGAGATTAGAAAAAGAACTATGAAGGGAAAGGGTAGTGAGTAAACATGAAAATCCAGGAGAAAAAGGAATGTGAGAAGAGAAGGTCTTTTCTATCTTTCCACATTTCCATTCACTAGGCATAAATTCATACAGATTGTTTTTGGGAACTCAGAGTAATGAAAGTTGACTTACTGCTTACTTAGGAAGAAAATTCAAATCAACTCATGGCTTAGAGACATTTTGAGACAGCAGTTGGAAAAAAAAGTAACAGGGCTAAAATTTCTGGACATAGGGCTGTAACTTTCATTTGTATGATGATAAAAGATATTTGTAATTTATTTCTTTTTGGTTAACATCTTCACACACACACACACACACACACCCCTATAGGAACTTTTACTTACAGCTTTGTTTTGTACACGCTGTCTTAACCACCTTTTAAAACGTAGCAGGAGATTAAAGAAACAATTCTGAAGCTGGTAATGATAGAAATTAAAAGGTTAAATTCAAAAAATCAGTTTACCACAGACATATCAGATTTTGTTCTAATTTTTCAGCTTGAAATTTAGCACAAAAGATAAATCTTTCCCAACAGCAGAGGCTGAGGAATATATCATATCAGCCTGCAAGTTATTAACTGACTTTTGGAGACAGATATCACCCCAGTAACTGCTCCAAATGCATTTACTTTATTTTAAAGGTTGTTCTTTCCATTATTAATATCATACTGAATCATGGAGCCATTTATGATGATATGTGCTACTTTAAAAATCCTGTAAGTGCATTTGCAATGGTTGCTGATATGTTTCGACTCATCTTAAAATATACTGCAAATTTTTGGAAGGTGTTTTTATCTAGCTGTATATTCTCTGTAGGCTGTAGAAACCAATTTGTTAAGTTCTCTGCAAGTTGAAAGCTGTGCTTGAGTAAAGTGATACCAATATTTGTCAGGATTGGCTCAAATGATGTATTTTATGAGATAACAGTACAAATCCTGCGTTTGAAAGTTTTACATCAATAATGATTCTATTGGGGGTAGTGTGGGCATGTTTAATGAGCTTTGGAAGAGTTTTTTTTTTATATTAAAATCAAAAAGTATCTTTAAAAAAATACTTCAATCAATCATGAGAATGTTTAAAGATGAAGGGAGAGATGATGTAATTTTACAGCTTCAAGCAGGATTCAGGAAATGTGAGCTTAAGTGTCAAGCTTTTGTTGTTGTCTTTTACAAGCTGGACACCTTACTGGTAGTGATTTAACCTGTCTGACTTAATTGCATCAAGCATAGCAAAGGAAGCTGCATGAGCTGTCTTTGTTTCAGGACTATCTAGACTGTTGTTCTTGCTAGACCAGATGGGGTTTTGCAAGATTCTCAGAGCAACATAAGATAATCATTTTGTGAGCTATGTGTGATATGTATTTGCCAGGGTCACTAAACAAAATTGGGAAATAAATGGGTCTTGTCTAGACTCCAGATTTAGATTCCAGGACCATGAAATGCAAGACATCACTGGGATTGCAATTGAATCCATGTTTCTCACTTTGGATTTCGTGCTTAGAAATTTAGCACATCAGGTAAATCTAGATAAGGCTTGGAAATTATTTCCAATCTTTGGATATTATTATCTCTCTTTGCAAAATGTGTACTCATAAGAGGGTGTTGTAACTTCAGTTTAAGTGTAGATAGTACGGACTCATGATTCCTCCATTGTTTTTTCTATGGGACATAATGAAGTTAGACTACTGGCAGCAATAAGTAGGTGAGTGTCTGGTATTTGGTGGCCACATAAACACTTTTCATCAGTCTCTCCAGTTGCTGTCTATTTTTTCTATGATCTTTGCCATTATTTTCTTCTTACTATCAATTGATCTCCACACAAATATAGGCTATATTTGGGCTCAAGCATTAGTTGAAACCAAGACCTTTATATTTTAAGGGAAAGATCAAATTTTCCTTTTTGTTTTAAAAGTAAGTGCTTACTGAATAATTTGTTCTCTACAAATATTATCTGTGTTCTGAGGCTACAGGAATAACAAATACCTGTAAAGTTTGTATTCCAGGAAGGAATCAACCATGTTCAGGATCTCGTGGGTGATCTGATGTATTTCATTTTCTGCACATGGTCTTTTCAGATTCAGAAATTATTATAGGAGAGGTACAATGTTGTTTGCCAAATGCAAATATTAAAAACTCTTTCTGCCATTCTTCTTGATGTGCATTCTAGTTTTTTTTCCTGGTGAACTAATTCTTCTTGATATTTGTAATTTATGTTGAATCCAAACAGGTTCAAAAAAATTGGCCTTTTAGGGATCTGTTGATTCAAAAGGGACACATCACTATCCCCTATGAAAAGGAAGGTACAAAACAGACTGTGTAGGATATTTTTAAAACCTGCACACCACAATGTTTGTGACTGCAGTATTTTGGTTCTGCTTCAATTTCTTCCATCTTGTATAATTGTAGCACTGAATAAGTGTTCAACATTAAAACAGTTACTGCTTTTCAGCTCCAGGATGGCTGGGTTTCAGAACTGGGGGAGCAGTGTGTCTCCAGGATAAAAGGTGTAGTACAAATGCAACTTATTACCATTTTAGGCAGAATTCCCAGGCTGGCATTTAGTAATTAAAAAGCAAAGTTAAACAAGTCCAGGAGATCGACCCTCTCTTTTTTTCCAACCCAAGACTTCAGCTATTGTGGACAAATTGCTATAAGGCTTCACTGTCTTTGGCTGAGTCTCTTTGGAACATCTACAGGAGCTCAAACAGGAAGTGAGAGGATGGTTTCTTATGTCCATTAATCAATGGGGAGTGTTAATGAAGTGGTACAAATGGCTGTTTCAAGAGTTCATCAAAATAAAATTCACCTTAAAGAAATTTACTGATTTCCCCCCCTCAGTAGGATAATCTCTTGATATTCCTAGGCCTTTATGTTCTTTTCAAAGAGCACACTGTGCTATCCTGAATTTAGGTTTGCAAGGTGCATGGCTGAAGGCAAGATTATTTGTATAAGAAGATGTCGATTTAGAAAGATGCCTTCTATCGCTTCTCAGCCTTTTGGCTAACATCACGTGTAGAAAGATTCGCTCTAGGAGAGTATTGTTTGCAGAATATATATTTATCTAATTCAAAGGAAAAATCTTCAACATTAAAAAATCTTATGCAAGTGTACTAGTGATTCCTGAGTGTGATGCATGAAGACTGCTTCTCTGAGGTATTTGTTTTCTATTTGAACTCAGGACTTTACTATGGCAATAGGATTTTTGATTTGGTCATATTTTAAAATATTTTATTTATATAATTTCTCATGAACGAGCAAAAATAGAGTGAAAAACTTGTACACAATATAACATATTTTTTCAGAGGGGTATCTTATTACACTTTTAATGTTTTTGATTTATCTTATTTATAAATACCGTAAAGGTGAACTTTGCTTTAGTTTGTCCACAAGTGTCAACCTTAGGAAGCCTATTTGTTTGTTTGTTTATTTTCCTGGGAGGCAGTGACCTTGTACTCCACACACAAAGATGATATGTTAGGGAAAGTCACACACAGATTTCCTGTTACAGATATCACTCAAAGGTATTTTTTTTGTTTAGTTTTGGTTGTTTGGTCTGTTTCTCCAAGACTTATTGAGAATTAAATTAAGTGAAGTAAGCATTTTGGAAAGACATTGCATTTCCTAACACAAATTATGCAATGCAAGAACACAGAATCATAACTCTAGCTAGAACAGTTATACAACACTGTAAAGATGGCTACAGTAGTATCTATATCTCAAAACCCAAAGAATTTTACAGCATAAACAACAGACATTAAAAAACATTAGGAGGTCATAGGATCCTGGGTAGGGTGCAGAATATTATGAGACAGTCTAATTCCATTGGAACATATGAAACAGTGTCTGCTGGAGGGATGAGTAGGTGCTGGCCTAAGTAACTCTGGATATGAGTAGAATCTGCAAGAATACAAAGCATATGTATGTAAACACTCTAATTTGTGGAGTTTCTTCCCAACAGAAGTATATGAATTCCAAATGTAATTATGAGTTCTGAAACTGTAATACTTCTGTACTCTAGATGAACAATTGAATAAATGAATGGCAAATGTTAGATAGAAGCCTATTTTTAATTCTTTGAGATGGGAGTTTACAAATAAATGAAATAAGCCAGAATGCTCCTTATATGAATATATCAGTATTATGGATATCAGTCTGAACGCTGTAGTTTAACATGGGCAATAATGGATACAAACAGAAAATTTATTGTTTTGTGTACACACCTGCATGAGCTAGTACACACACACACACACACACACACACACACACACACTTCCTCGCTGTATGCTGTAGACTGAATGAATGTTTACTTCCTGCCCTTTTTCCTTTTGTTCATATGTTGAAATCAAATTCCTTGTGTAAGGGGATTTGGGAGGTAAACAGATCATGGGTACAGACCAGTTTTGATGAAAGTTTTGCCCTTATAAGCAGGTACATAAGAGGGGTTCCTTGTTTTCTTTTTCCCTTCCTGTCACGTGAGGGTATGGGAGAGTTTTTCTAAGCGAGACCTGAGTAGGTTTTCGTCACAATCTGCTCATTCTTGCATCCCAATATGAACCTTTAGGTCTGTGAAATACAATTTTTTAAAATAAAATTATGTACTTATTTCACAGGTCGGACAACAGATGGTGCAGAGTTGGTGGGGGAGGATAGAGAGAGGGAGGGAGAGAGAGAGAATAAGAGAGATTAAGAGAGATTAAAAAGATTAAGAAAGAGAGAGAGAGGTTGAGAGGAAGAGAGAGAGAAAATGCATCTTCCATCTTCTGGTTTATTTCCCAAATGCCTGGAAGACCAAGGAGCTGTCAGGCCAAAGACAGAAACAAGAAAGTCCATTTGAGTCCACCCAAAACACTTGAGCACCTGTGCACAGCCACATTAGCAGCAAGCTGGATTGGAAACAGAAAAGTCAGGACCTGAATAGACTCTCAATCACAGTTATAACAAGTGATGAATTATCCAGCTGCAACGCAAAAACAGGACTCGCAATTATTTGTTCTGTCAGTAATATACAGTAATCAAGCATTCTGGCAGCTGAACAAGCCTACAAACAATAGTACCTGAGTAGACTTGAACATAACTGGAACCCAAATCTATTTTTTAAATGTTAAATTATGTCAATAAAATGAACAAATTTCACATAATTCACATTTAGGATTTGGAGTATGGTGGTATTTTACATTCTGCCCTCCTTTCTACTCATGATCCCTAAAAGCCTTCCTTCTTTTTTTTAAAAATTTGTATAATGATTCACTTTCAGTTAACAATAATGGGCTTAGTACTCCATTAAGTAAATAGGTTTTTAAAAATGGCAAGTAGAACAAAACCTGACTTTTTTCTCAGGAGTATACACAAAGCTGTAAATAATAAATCTGAAAATATCAATCTTGTTCATAAAGATTTTATTTTGAATAATCTGTGTATTAGCACAGATTAGGAAAACATGGTATTTGTCTTTAGAGACCTTTTTTTTTTCATTCAGCGTAATGATTTCTAGTTGTATCCATTTTGTTGCAAAAGATGGGATTTCATGCAATTTTACGTGTATATTTACCACATTTTCATTATCCATTTATCAGTTGACTTACATCTGGTTTGACTATATCTTAGTTATTGAGTACTGTACTGCAATAAACATGGAGGTACGAATAACTCTCAGATGCTGATTCCACTTTATTTTGATACATTTGCAGCAATGGGATGTCTGGTTCATCTGGAAGATCTATTTTCAGACCTCTGAGTCATCTCTGTACTGTCCTCCACTAGGATTGTAATAGTTTACATTCAGCAACAGTGGATAATAGTGGATTAGGGGCCTGGCGCGGTGGCACAGTGGTTAAGGTCCTCGCCTTGCATGCCCAGGATCCCATATGGGCGTCGGTTTTATCCCAGCAGCCCCGTTTCCCTTCCAGCTCCCTGCCTGTGGCCCGGGAAAGCAGTCAAGGATGGCCCAAAGCTTTGGGACCCTGCACCCGCGTGGGAGACCCAGAAGAGGCTCCTGGCATCGAATCGGCATAGCATCGGCTGTTGCGCTCACTTGGGGAGTGAATCATCAGACGGAAGATCTTCCTCTCTGTCTCTCCTCTCTGTATATCAGCCTTTCCAATAAAAAAATAATAAAATATAAATCGTTAAAAAAAAATAGTGGATTAGGGTAACTTTCCCCCATATCCTTGCTGCATTCATGTCTTTTCATCTTCAAATGATAGTATTCTAAGTGGAGTGAGATGAAACCTCATGGAAGTTTTTATTTGCATTTCCCTGATGGGTAGTGATTCTATGTATTTTTTTCATGTGTCTATTGGTCATTTCATCCTTTGGAAATTGCCTGTCCTTGAACTATTTCTTATCTGGATTGTTTCTTTTGTTGTTATTGAGTTTCTAGCGCTGTTTACAAATCCTGATTATTAGTCCTTCATCAGTTGGATAATTTGTAAATATTTTCTCCCATTCTGTTGCTGCTTCTTTACCCTGTTGACAGTTTTCTTTGTAAGGCAGAAGTTTGCCTATGCCTGGGTCTTGCAGTTTTTGTAACATTTTTCTCTGGTAATATGATGTCATCATCTCATAGATGTAGATCCTAAATCAATATCATTTTATTTTGAATAAAGTATAAAGTAGGGATTTTGCTTCATACTTCTACATGTGAGAATTAAATTTTCCAAAAACGATGTGTCCTTGGATTGACTTCTGTCCATTTGTCAAAATCAATTTGGCTGTAGATATGTGAGTTAATTTCTATTGAATTACATGTCTATTTTTGGGCCAGTACAAGGCTGCTTTGATCACAAGTGCCCTGTAGTACACCTTGAAGTCTGGTATTATAATACCTCCAGTTTTGTTTTTGTTGTTACAGTTGCTTTGGTTGAGGTCTTCTTGTGTTTCTATATGAATTTTTGCATAATATTTTTCCACATTTGAGAAAAATGTCATAGGTATTTTGAGGTTGCATTGAATTTGTAAATTGCCTTAAACAATATGGATATTTTGATGATATTAATTCTAACAATCCAAGGATGGGTGTTCCAGTTTTTTTTGGTGTTTTCTTTTTTTTCTTTACTGTTCTGTAATCCCTGTAGTGATCCTCGCATTCTATATTAAATTTGTTATAAGGTTTTTACATTTTCTTGCAACTATTGTGAATGGGATTGATTTTACACATTCATTCTGAGTCATGCAATCATTTGTGTGCACAAAGGCTATTGATGTTTGTGTGTTGATGTTTTATCTTGCAACTTTATTAACCTTTTTAATGAGTTTAAGTAGTCCCTTAGTTGAGTCTTTTGGTTCTCCTGTATGGTAACGGGGTAGCTTGACTTCCTCTTTCCAATTTATGCATTTGATCTCCTCTTCTTTCCTAATGGCTCTGGCTAAAACATCAGGACGATATTGAAAGTGGTGGCGAGAATGCGCAGCCTTGTCTGGCTCTGGATCTTAGCAAATGCTTTTGACTTTCTCCATTCAATATGATGCTGACTGTGGGTTCTCAAGCATTGCCTTGATTCTGTTAAGGAATGTTGCTTCTATTCCCAATTTGCTTCAGTGTTTTAATCATGAGAATGTGTTGTATTTATGAAATGCTTCTGTTCGTGTATTGAGAAGATGGATGGCCTTTACTTTGCTTTTTAATATTATTTAGAAAAAAGAAATCTGAAATCCTTGGGTAAATGATACATTTCATAAGTGGCCAGAAATAACAAGATGGGCCTGGAGCCAGTTGTGTTCAAGAGCAACGGGGCACTCAGAACCCCCTACAAGGATAGGATATTTTAGAAGGACACAGAAACCAACTAAAAAAAGCTCCAAATGCCCAAAGCTGGAATAATTTGGGCAACAAAGCAAAGTAGCATTTAATTATAACCTAAAGCACAAAATCACTACACATGAATACATATTTATATAAAATGATTGAATAAAGAAATATACGGGGGAAAAAAAAACCACTCCCACATAGAATAGTTCCAAATAATTTGTATAGGTACTCCATCATGAAGAAGTTGGAGTTGAATTGCCAGTCCTGGAGTTTGGACAGCTTATAGTGATGTCCTCCCACAGAAAGGAGGGGTAGAGGATTACGACTGTATAGAAATCTGATAGACACTATCGCATCCAGTTGTTCAGGGTTAAATTACAGTGAAAAGTCATGTTGATAGTATGTAAGATTTGATAGGAATAACATTTTACTTTTGTGGTATTCCTCTTCCAAACTGTAGATCCATGTTAATAGTGGGAAAAACAGTAGACAAACCCCAGTAAATGAACATTCTGTAGAATTCCTTCTCAAACTGTCAAGGTCATTGAAGCCAAGTACCAGGTTTGTCACAACCAAGAGACATCCAAGGAGATATACCACTGGCTATAATATTTTATCCTGTATGGGATCCTATAGCACTAAAAGAGAAGTGGATAAAACTAGTAAAATTGGATACAGGATGAATTTTGCCTGACAGTGTATCAGTGGTGACTCGCTGATTTCGGCAAATAGGCCAGACTGCTGTAAGATAGTAGTAACAAGGGAAATTGGGTTTGATGCTTCATATGCAGTCATTCTATGCATTATCTTTGTTGTTACTTTTAAAAAATTTATTTTGCTTTCATTTGAATGGTGTATTTAAACAGAAGGAGAGACAGAGAAAGAAAGTATCTTCCATCTGCTGGTTGACTCCCAAAAGGGCACAATGGCTGGAGGTGAGCTGATTCAAAGCCAGGACCCAGAAGCCTCTTGTAAGTCTCCCACATGAGTGGCAAGGGCCCTAGGACTTGGACCATCCTTCACTGCCTTTCCAGGCCATAAAGTGTGGATACTGGGACTTGAACCAGTGCCCATATGGGCAGTTGGCATTTGCAGGTGGAGCACTGGTCTGAAGAGCCACCATATGAGTCCCCGTGTTTGTTATTTTTCAAGTAAAAGTTTATTTTAAAATCTGTGTAGGGTGTGTTTAATCTTAAGGAATCTAATTAATGCAACGTCATCATTTTTGTTTATATGATACTTATTCTAGAAATTCCTAGCTTTTCTTGTGTGAAAATTGCAAAGCAGTTCCGAAGCCTTTGCCATTTGGTGACACATTCACTGCATACCTTTCTTCATATTGTTGATGTTTCGCTCAGCTGTTATACTTTAGTAGGTCTGATGTTTTCATTACAGGTTTTTGTCTCTCTGCTTGTTGAAATACCTTCATCCTCCCACCTGTTTTCCAAATCTACCTTCTCTAAATAGTATGTTGGTAAACACCCTAGTATGTGGTATTTACCAGTCTGTGTGATATAACACACCGTGAATGAGTTATGTTACCAATGGCTTAATTAATTACCAATGGTTTAATGAATCATCTATTTAAAAAGTTCCTGTAACTTCACAGTCTGTTGCTAAAAAAGGTAAATATCATGTCCTTTTAGATAACCTCAAATTCTTTTATATTCATTTCCTGAAAAACTTGTTTTCTATGAGCCTTTTAAATTTAATTTTAAATTTTTTATGATAAAGTATTTGTAGGCATAGGGATTCTTCCCTCACCCTCACTTTACACTGTCATCATTTCCCTTCTCCCGCTCCCCCACATTAGCACAGTAGTAGAGTCCCTTCGTAACAGTCATAGGTGTAACTTGCTGCTAGTTAAGTGTATCATGTTATGATAGGTATGGGCAAGGGTAGAAACCTGAGCATCGTAGTGTAAAGGTAGGTTTAGATGTTTCATTGGGAGTTCATACACTTTTGTGGAGTGTTCACTGGGCAGTACTTAGTGATAATTGTGAAGTGCTCTCAGGAATCAAGAAAAGCTTGGTTTGAACATAGGTACATATGTGGAATTTTTAGAGACATTTATTGTCAGTTTTCTCATCTATAAAATTGGAATCATAACATCTACCCATTTTTCTTTCAGAGCCGCTTGTAAGGATAGAATTACATGGCTGAAAATACACTGAAGAAAGTGTTAAGTACAACGCATTATGGACTGTGTTGCAAAGTAAGTATATATGTTCCAAGTGTAGTGTGGGAGAATCTGACTTTGCACAGCATTGCACAGCAGACCTTGTGGTGGCCTTTTTCTTCTGTCTGAGATAAACTGGCTTTTTGAATCAATGTTAGCTTAAGGATAATGATGAATGAATAAAATTTTTGGGATTCTTGTTTCTGAAGTTAGATCTCGTGAAAATTAGGACACATTATAATGAAGTTGACCATGAAGTAAAAGAAGAAGGACTATCTTTTGAAGAATTAGAAAAAGCCGTTCCACCTAAAATTGATGTCATGACTCAAAAAGGCTCTTTGCAAGATGTATTTAAAAGCTTCTTGCAAAAGTCTGACACTGTGAATAAGCATGAATTACACAGAAATTGGTTAGGTGGATATTGTTTATACCCTGTGTTTGCTTGGACAGCTTTGGTCTAGTTACTTGACATTTTGAACTTCTATTTTATGACCTCTTTTTAAGTAATAATTTCCTCTACATGATAAGATATTTTAAGGTTGAAATGTAATAATGTATGCAAAAATGTCTATAGAGTTTTTCCTGTACAAGATTCTCAATATAATTTCTGAATATTCTGCATGAATCATACATTCCTAGGGTTTCAAGTACTGAGACCAAACTATTTTAAATATTTCAAGTTAGTTCTGGCTCTTAGAGAAGCCAATGTATTAAAAGGATCTTCTCTCACTGTGTATTTTTTTAGGTAAGATCATCCTTCTCTGGACACAGGTACTTTCCATACATAGTCTAGCAGATTCTTTGTAAATCCAGGAAAATCATAGGTGCTGTAATGTAACAATTAATCATCAGTAAAAGATGGGATGGAGTTAATTAACCAGTGGAGTTTCAAAGTCATAATTCACTTTAAGATAAAAGTGGCAATACCTAAGTAAGCTACTTCACCTTAGAAGACCACATATACCATAGATATGTTTTCTGAACAAGAGTTGCATCAAACATTAAAGTGGATTTTATTTTTTTTATGAACATAAGATATCTTTATTTTTAGAGATTCTGAAACAGTGGCTTTTGGTGGTTTATGGAAGAGGCCAATAGTATTAACTACATAAAGGTTTAATGGTGACATAGAATTATACAGAAAAATAAATATCTTCATTCTCTTCTTTCATTTGTATTTTACTCAGAAATCAGTGAGTCGCATTTCCCCTAAAGCTGAGTTGACCTGTAATTGCCCTGTTTCTTCTCCAAGTTAAAACTTTTATGATGAAAAATATCTTTATTCTTATTCTGCATTTTTCCTTCTGTCAATGAAAATTTATTCTTTGAACTGCAAATTTCTGTGCTTGCAACAGAAAAAGAAATCACATTGTCCATTTTTGTTGTGAACCATTCATAATAGAAGATTTTGAATACATAGATATTGATCATTATAAATAATGCATAAAACACTAAAACATTCTGATGCACCTAAAATTTGAAGTGTTGGAACTGTAAAATATGTTGGACTCCATCTAATCCCTTCATAATTATGTAAAATAAAAAGATCATACCCTGCACAATACAAACTTCACAAATATGTTCATTCTACTTTCAGTGTAAGTGATTTTAGGTTATCTGAGTGATGATGTGGGAGAGGAAATGAGTGGTGTCAGCCCAAGATATTGTATTGGCTAAGACCTTTTTATAAAATCATGAATTATATTTTCTTGCTCTGCTATTATTATAATGGGGCTGAATGGTAGTGATTGGAGTCACAGGTAATGTGTCAGGAAGATGAACAAACCTCCCAATTCTCTGTGTATTCATCAGGCTCTTGATCATCCCCATGAGGCACAGAATCCTGCGAGGGCTGTGTGTAAAAGAGGTCATTAGTACTATCCTAGACTTATTTCTGCATCATCTAGTGGATGCTTAGGTAGACACCAGTTGAAAGTTCTTTTGCCCTCATCCACGTGCTTTCAAGTACGATTCACTTGATGGATCCATCGCTGTTGTGTTGCTATAGAAATATGTTCTGGAAAATGAATGTATTCTTCATATATGCAAATATATATGTATATATAAAACACACACATATAACACAGAGAGATATATAAAACACATTTATGTATATTAATCACGTCCTATATATTTTTCCATATGCAAGTGGCCATGATTTTAGAGAACCTGTGCTCGAGAAGTCTCATTTCAGAATGAGGTAATAGAGATTGCTGGAATAAAAACGCAGACATTTGTAATACACATTATGATATGGGAGAGAAGGATTTGGGTGCCATTACAGCATCATTCTGCCATAAAACAATACATATGTTGGTGTATCAAGACAGTAATACAGGAAGATATATAGCTGCAATAGAAAACTTGTTTTAAAAAGTAATTAACAATCAATGAGCATGAACTAAGAACCACTAAGTTAGCTTGAGCTGAATCTAAGTGGTTTATTTTGAATATTCTTCCATGCTAAACACATGTATCCATGAAGGAAAAAAAACACTTGAAAGGTCAAATAATATTGATTATTCATTATCATATATAATGAGAAGGTGAATGCTCTAGTTGAATACACTTTTTATAACAATAATTACGGTGCCTACCACTCAATTTGCCTGTACATTGTGCTCCTAATAAAGTACATAGTACTCCCATAAAATGGGTAATGTTTTGTTGGTAACTATTGAATAGTAAATTTTTGCCAATTAATTGAAGTGATAAAATAAAAGCATTTCTTGCAATGAATAAAAAATTGCTGCTTTTATTGCCATGTTTACATGGAACTGCTATGTGGATGATTGAATTTCCATGCATATAAAAGAAAAGGAAAGAAAGCACATTGTGACAATTGCCTACTCCTTCCAGACACTTACATTTTTTTTTCATTTAATAGCACACTTTTATTTCTAGAAATATCTTTATCCGCACTGGGAAAACTGAGGCTTAAGTAGAACAAGCAGACATGGTTAGGACTGGACATGATTTTTTTCTGACCAAAAACTCACGCTTTCACTATAATGTTGTCAAATTCACACTATAGTAAATAATTTTCATAGGATGCTTTCTCATGGATATTTTCAAATGTGTAAGTGCTTGAGTGGACCATGAGAAGAAGGAAAAGGAAACAGAATTGAATTACCCATAGACTGGGTTTTTTCAGTCCAAATGGCACATGCTGTTCTTTGTTTGCATGACTTCACAGTGAATCCTAATACTCTGCAACTCTATTCATCTCAAGACATATGGAAAGAGTTTTATGTTTTAAACAATTAGACTTGACAGCACTATTGTTTCTTTCTTATTTAATATCCCTCAGCTCTGGAGCCCAGCCAGATCTGTATTCTGTCTCCAAATTTAATTCTTTTTCCTTCTACATATCATTTAGTTGCCATAAGACAACAACTTAATGGCATTTGTTTCTGTGGTTTAGGAGCGTCTGGGTTGTGTCACTTTTCAGTTGACCTGCTTAGCTCAGAGGGAATAAATTTCTCTGTTTAATGATTTTTGGGGGGTTGTATTACTGGATATTTTTCTTTCCAGTTTCTATGTTGCTTTGTAAATGTCATAAGATGACAAGATTTCTATTTATTAATTTGTTTCTTCCCACAAGAAGAAGGCAGGCATGGCAAGAGAAAGGACTGTGGATATTACAGAGGAGAAACCAGTTAAGTTACAGGTATTGTGTATAACTGGCTGGTTTCTCAAGTCTAAAATTCCATGAAAATTGAAATGAGAGTTATGAATTGGGAAAATTCACTTCTACATTTTGTGTCATTTCATTTAGTACATTCCAATGCAATTCACCAGATAATTGTGTCCTTAGTAAGAGGCATGCACTATCCTTGGTGCTGAACCAACATAGCTTTCCTTAAGAATTTAGGCTGGCAAGCAAAGCAGGGCTAATAATGTGTACTGCTTTGAGAAACTATCTCCCTATACCTTACTATTTGCATCTGTTAAATGGTAATTTCTTCCATCATGCCTGTTTGCTGATATTCCTTATGGGAAAGCAATATGTTATAACTGAAGAAGCACTTTACAACTGGTGATTTCTATTAAAGTTGTGATTCAGCCACTATTGCTGTTTGAATCTGATATCCCACGTATCTTTGATGAGTCTCAATTGAGAGACCAGAGAAACTGGTTTGACTTTTCTTTTGCTAGTGTACATTTCTATGAACCTTAATATAGGCCAACTTGTTCATATTAATGTGTTTTTTTGAGTAACAATCAAACCATGCTTTTGCTGCTTGCTGCTGGATCTAATTATTATTCTTTACTCAGAAGAGTGCACTGTTATAGTTTGTAAACTATTATGCACATGTGCAACTAGTGTCATGTGTGTAAAATTGAAAACAAAATGGAGTAAACATGGCACATTGCTACTAAGAAACTGTGTGAGCTTGCAGACCAAACAGCCTATGTGACCTTTAGCACCGATGGGCCCTGATTCTCATGAAGAATGCCCAAGTTTGGTTATCTTACAGGTGGCTCCAAGTAATAAGTGGGTTGTTACCTTAATTGCTGGACTGAAGAAGAGTTAGGCATGGGCTGTCCAGCCGAGATAGGTAGGGAATGTGTGGTATTTCCCCCCCCCCCTCACTTTGCAGGCAATTGTGGATTGCCCCTTTTCAAAATATTGTGGACTGCTCCTATAAAAACTCTGTGAATGTGCCGTTCGGGACCTCACTCCAATAAGGCCTGTTGATCCTGGCCAGCCAGTCGGTCGGTCAGTTGATTGCCTTGTCTCTCATTTATAATAAAACTTTGTTGTGACTGTCACTGGTGAATGTAACATTCTGCTTTAATGATGGAGTGGATGCAACATGTGGTTGAAAACCTGGTTGTGTGATCAGAAGGAGCATGGTTATGAAAGTAAACATGTTCCAGAATAAATATGTCTTTGTCTAACAGTGATTTTACGGAAGACATGAGTCAGTGTGTGGTTTAAATTTTTTGCCAACTTATAGCAAATAAAGTTTTACTTTAAAGCTGAAATTCTTTGAGGTCTGTTTCAGTACGTATATTGTAGAGGTAAGTTGTAGTATGTCCATGAGATATTTCCATTTGTTTCTTTGTGGTTTGTTTTCTGCATTAAATTTGCATTTGATTGATAAGCCCTTAAAGGAGACTTACCTTTGTCAATAAATATATAAGGAGAAATGAAATGTAGCACTTCTGAAAGAAACATTGAATAGTCAATGAGTCCTCTTCAGCAATTTTCTAGAATGTTTGTTGGGGTAAATGGGAGGACTGGGCATCAGGCTGACACACAGCATTAGAACTCTGAATTCTGCCTTGCTATGAATGTATCTGTTGGGTGAGCAAAGGCTAATCCTTTGTCCTGGCCATCTGCTGTTCTTTTTCAGTTGCATTTTGATGTTGTCTATTTTGTTTGTATAGTAATTGCTTCTAAGGGAACTATAGTTCTTTATGAACTTCCAAGTTCAGCCAAATGTTTTAACAATAGAGGTTATATATGCATATATTGGGGTAAATAAATACACCCTAAATTAGTAGTGGTGAATTTGACTGTCAGGAGGAGGAAACAGAGACTAGTGCAGACAGAAAGAAAATATACCAATCTTAGAGGCACAAAGTCATGGAAGAGTTTTAGAACACGCTGTTGAGTGCAGCTACCAGATAAAGAAGTCAAGGAAGAAGGATATGATTGGTGAGATAACCTCAATAATAATAGCATCAAGTGTTTATTAGCTTAGTAGTTAGGGCTTTGCACACATTTTACTCGTGATTTTTATCACCATTTTATAGATGAGGAAATTGAGCCATATAGAGATTTAATTACTTGCCTGTAGCCACACAGCAGGAATGGGATTTTATCTGACGAGCAATAGGAAACCACTGAATGGCATCACGCAGAGGATCCTGATGATCGGATTTTCTCTGACTGTTGTTCCCAAATCCAAATACTATTCTGGTTTGAGTGGTCGTGGGCTTCAATTTTAGCTGCTCTTATCCATTCAACTCTATTGACTGCGGCAGGTAAAAGGAGGGAAGAGAACACCCAGAACACTGCAGAAGAGGTGACGTTTTTGAAAGGGGATTGGGATGAAATGTGCACTAGAAAATATATTGTGGGCATCAAGATCATTACAACTTGGGAAATAGTTTTAATAACAATATAAATGATAAAATGATCCCCAAATGAGCTCTTGTACCTAATTCAAATAGCAGATATGATATTACATCAGTATTTTAGGCATTTCAATTTGCTTTTGACTATAATACAGATAATATACTGGGTAAATTAAAGGCAAATCCAAAATCTTTACTGTGGATTGAGTTAGTGGTCCATGAATTCTTCCCTCCTTGTTTACCGAAGTTTAATGAGCATGATCATCAATTGTGCTTCCTCTTTCCTAGATACAGAGGCACAGAAACCAAGGAAGGGGGGAAAGCATCCTTCATAAATGGCTGACATTTCTGACCATTGTTTTCTGAGTTGTTTGTCTTTTATCTATTAGAAGATTTTGGAGACCTGGGCCTAACTAAAGAGATCTCTAAGTCAAGACACAAGAGAGTGTGATGAACATGAATGGGATGTAGCTGCTTGTCAGAATTCTTCAGTTTCCACAGGATTCAAAAGAGTTGTGATTAATTTTGGCCTTTATGTCTTGTTTCCCATAGTTTTCTCTAAAGGGTGTTTTCTCCCCCTATACTTCCCTCTTTCCTCTATTTTCTTTCTTTTTTTCTTCCTTGCTTCTCATGACTAATATTTTCTTCTTTTTTAAAACAGCTGGTGTCTGCAGAAAATAGCATGCTAGAAATGAGCTGACTGCCTTCATGCATGAGAAGATTTATTGCAACAGAGAAGGGATCTTATGAGACATTGCATATATTAATCTTTTAGTCTGAGTGTATAATGACTCAGGTTTGGCTACTTTCCTATAGATGCTTTTAAGGAAAAGCAGTTAGATCAGAACAAGTGATTTGGGTGTCGGGGGGGGGTGACAGTGATGGAAATTTATGGCTTGATTGTCCAGGAATACAGGTCAGTTCTACAATGTGGCCACTTCCTAACAGCCACGGACAGGCTGCCTCTCTTGGGGCACTGTTCTGAGAAGCTACCCCAGGAGAGGTTTTCCATACTCCTCTTTCCCAACTGGCCCAGACAGGAATGTTGTCAGAAAAGATAAGTCCAGGTTTAGGACTAATTTTTTAAAGTTTTCCAAAAATAACCCATAATGAGTTGCCAGCTTTGATAGCTCTTTTTATAGATCGTGCAGCAGCTGGATCAAAATCTAATGAAGATGTTTGCATCTGACAATGGCAGGCCTGCACATTTCCATTCTATTTCTTGAGTGAGCAAATGTATTTCATTTGGGAACATGAAAGGCATATTTAGTGACAACTGATGGTTCTTTGTTTTTTAATTCCCAATAATGTCTTCAGTAAGTGCTTTTGTTAACATTTTTGCATTATACAATAGGTGACACAGGAAGATAATCGGTGTGCTGAAAGCAATTAAAGAGTTTATATCCAACTTGTTCTGCCTATTAAATGAATCCATTCAGTATAGGAGCACATTAGCATCTTTACAGTGAAATGATTGTGGAAACAGGTTATTCAAAGGGGTTGTGCATCTTTTTCCTGCTGCAGTAAGACATATCTTTAAGATTGGAGAAAAGGAATAAGCCATTTTTCTCCCCTTGGAACTGTAAACAGAAGCAAAACTATTAATAGATGCTGTAGCTAATCCCAAGAAGCTGCCACTGAGAGATTAAATAATGTTGCAAAGAGAGAAAGCTTGAATGAAGAGGGGAGACGGGGGGTGGGGTGGGTAGGTGCCTGATCACTGAGCTGCATTAGACAAGGACAAACTGAAGGACTCCAGCTGATCACAGGATTGGCAATCATCATAGTGGGAGATTTCTGTTTTCAGCAAAGAAAACATCACTTTATCTATTTCCTGAGTACGGCTCTAATGGGAAGATTTGAGTTTTATTTTTAAAGTAGCAATCAGGATGGTTTTAAATGAGACTTGGATGCCTTGGAAATGCATCTGAGCTTAAAGGGGACAAATGAACTTTGTGAATCAAAGATTATATTTTGGGAGAAAAGAAGCAGAATTGGGAGGCCTTTTAGTAAATTCAGAGTTTGAAACTCGGGCCCTATTCCTACTGCTGCATAGAATGTATTATGATGAGAAGGACTGAGATATAATCATGTCTTACTCTAGCATATTAGAACTGATTAAATGTCCCCACATTTTATTCCTACTAATACTCCTGGATTTTTGTTGATCCTCTTTAATGTTGACTGAGAGGTATTATGAGTCAGCAGCTGTGTTAAGGAACATTGCATACCTTCAGATCTTTAGAGAAACTGTGAGATGGCATACAATTTAGTGCGACTTACGGTGTGAACTGCAGGCTCTTTCATAATCAAGTGGAAACATTAAAAATACACATTTTCTGGCTTTATATCAAACCTAATACATCATAATCTGTAGGGTTGCAACTTTTGAATGTTTTTGTGTGTAGTGGATTACATGTAAATTTAGGTCCTTTAATATTTGACAGTCAGTGCTTTTTAGATAGATGTGCTGTGACCACACAGTCTCTGAGCAGCAGAGTTGAATCTTCACTGAGTTTTTTTTTATCGTGTCCTAAGCTGGGATGTCTTAAACATCACAGAAATACATGGTCACCCATTTCTCGCATTAGTAGCTTACTTCATCTCTGAAGATGGTTTTTCATTAGTGATTATAGTTTGAAGATTCTTGGAATAGCACTGATTTGAGCTGTTACCCTCTGTTAGGACATAAGTGCCGTTGTGTTTAATGTGCCTAGCTTATGCTAGAAGCTGCATTTGTGAACATTTTAGAATGTATAATGATTTGCATGTAGGCCAAAGGGTGAGAATGTGTGATGCTCTTGTATCTCATCTACAGAAGCACTATGGGGGAAAATCATCTCAACATTTTTATTCCTGTTCTGGACAGAAAGTAGAGATCCTGGCATGTCATAGAAGTAAACCACATTTATTTGTGATAGCAAATCACTAAAAGCATGAGTGACTAGACCTAAAAGTTTCCAGGGTGCACAGGAATATGATCATCAGCTGGGGAAACAGGTTTATTGATGCCTGGTGCTATTGACTGTCATTCTCTGTGTTTGAATAAGTATTAGTTCCAGTCCTTTGGGATTCAGGCTGGAGTGGTACTCAGAGCCAGTTATTAGCTAGGAAATAAGTGCCTTATCTACATCATTTTACTTTGACGTCACTCATTTTCCACCTCTTATTTGATTATGTTAGGAAATCAAGGCCCATAGCTTGAAATATATTGTTCAATCAACATAGTGATGCTTTCAAAGTAAAATTAATGCTGCAATTGACAGTTGCTATCTTGGATAAAGAGATTAATGGGAGGAGCCTTTCATATCCTATAGACAGAATTTTCAACCATGGATCTGCCATTTGTTAGTTTATATGTCCTTGGACTTATTATCTTTCACCTCTCTGAATAACATTTCATTTTTTAGAATACAGAGATTGCTTTGTATCTTACAGAGTGATTGGATAGATTAAACATACATTCAATTTCTATAGGATGATCCATATTTTTACTTGTTTTATAACATCTCTTGTCATTGTGCATGTCTTGATTTCCATGGTAAACTATGTAATCACAGTAATTCAGTTGGATAACATATGCAATGTGCCAATACATGTAATGTATCATTAATATTTAAAAATTGGGAGCTATTATTTGAAATATTGCTTCTGTAAGCTAGTTGGAGATGCTCACCATATCAGACTTAGTTATCCTTCATGTACAGTAAATGTGTCAGCATTCAATGCTGGGCTTATCTTTGCAAAAGGAGTTGATAAGTCTATACCTCCCTGTACCACTTCATTAGTCTGAGCCACCTCTCATCTCAGTAACAGCAAAGGCCTGGGCAGAATTCACTGGTACTTCTGTAGGGTTGAGGGTTGGCTGTCATGTAGGGAATATTGGGTCATTGATATAGTATTTGGGGCTTTTAGAAGAAGAATGACACAGCAAGGAAATGCATTGTTGAGTACCCATTCAATACCAGGTTCTTTACTTTTCTGAATGTAAAGGGGTACTCTTAGCTCCATCATACAAAGTTAGACCCCAGACTCAAAGAAGTTATAAAACATTTGTAGTGTCAAACTTCTAATTAGAGGAGAAACCATAAGTCAAATGGATTCTTTGTCTCTTTGGAACGTGGTACTTCCCCTGCAATGTTTAACACCATTAAAATGAATAATTTTTAACTACATCCTGTGACTATTTCATTGACATTTCAATTTTAGTTTATACACAACTGGCTGCTATACACCTTAAAATAGTTATAGGGTACTATTCAGCTGTCTCGTATCTATTTTCATTTTTATATTTAGCAACTTGCACTTTCTAATGTATTGGTCACTCAATACCATGCCAATTAACTTCATGATGTTTTAAACTGTTATTGAAGTTGTGTAGAGGCTTTCCATTGGAGGGGATGACATTCCACCAGCTCTACTTTCAGATCAGGGAACGTCTCCCAATGAAACTGTTGAATTTATCTGGGCAATAAGATGCTGGACTTTCTACATGGTCCATGCCTGCAATGAAGGAAGCAGGACTGGATGTGAACTGTACTACTGCAACAATATGGAGAAATTCAATATGGGGGGAAGGCTTTGGGAGGGGTTGGGGAAATCCCAGAGCCTATGAAACTGTGTCATAAAATGAAATTTTAAAAAATGAATAGATCTGATTCCACATGTGTCATATTATATGAAAAACATGAACCAGTTTAGTAAGATTCTTGATTTCCTGGTTTCTATGAAAAGAAGTTTGTTTTGAAAATTAGAGTCACAGCGAGAAAAGGAAAAACATAGAGATATTCCACCTGTTGGTTTGCTCTTCAGATGGCAGCAATGACCAGTAGTGAGCCAGGCTGAGTGTCAGAGCCAGAAGCTTCATCCAAGTCTCTCACATGCGTGGCAGGGACCTTAACACTTGGGCCATCTGCCACAGCTTACCCCAGGCCATTACCAGGTAGAGCTGTATTGGAGGTGGAACAGGCAGAGCGCAGACCTGCACCCAGAGGGGCTGCTGATATGGCAAACTGTAGCTTTATTCTACTATGCTATGGTGTGACGCTAGGTTCCTGTTCTTGATGGTTGAAGGAAAAACACATTGTCTTCAGTAATGAAGGATGTTTCTAAAACCAACTTGCTACTTTGGTTTTTGTGTTTTTCTCTCAAATGCCCATCAGAGATACAGCTTTTGTACTTAATTTAACATCCCTCATATTCATTGCTACTATTCTGCAACCTCTGCCAAACAACTCCAAATTGGGATTACTGGAAAGTAGAAGGTCTGCTTTGGGCCTTATGAGAGAGACACTAATAGAATAAGGGGGATGAGGAAGAAAAAGAGGATTACCTGTCAGACCAGGGCCCAATTTGCTTTCAGGTGGGGATTATTTTGGAAAAACTCATTTATTTCTCCTTTCCTGATCATTTTTTAAAATCTTGACCTGCATTAGGTAGATAAAGATAAATGTGAAATTTAAATTATGTTTAATCTTCATTAAAGCAATTATCTCTCTTAATGAAGAATTTGCTGGGTTGTGGTTGTGCAATGGAGTATAAAATCCTAAGTGAATAAAATCAATTTCATTTTCAGGCTAGCTTTTCTGTCCATTAATAAACAAGACACAGAAAATATATTTTCTCAGAGTCATACAGTCTGCTCATAGATCACCAAAACCAATACCACTTACAAAAGCAGGGCAGTTGGCTCTGTCTCCATTTCTCTCCCTCCAACCTATATGAGAGCTTTCACCCTAAGGAGCTTCCATGGGTTTCCATACAGGGACCGTTTCACTGGGCGCAGCAGGGACAGAATGTGGCTGATATCTCGTACTCAAATGGCTTCTCTAATGGAATAGTGTTTGTGTGGTACAATGTATTTTATCTAAGTGCTCTGGTTTATTAATCACATAAGTATGAATTAGGCTCTGGCATGCTTATGTTTCCTAATGTATGAAAATTGCTTATTTATTTCCATGCTGTTACATTGGAAAGAAACAGACTGGTTCTAAATGGCAGTGTACTGTAGTGTGAAGCAATTAAGTGAGTTATGCATGCCCTTCAGGAGGAGGATAATGGGAAAGTGGTGCCAGCTAGTCCTCATTGCTGCTGGTGAAAAAGAAAAGGACATGTCACAGAGGAACAGACTTGTTCATATTTCACCGCAAACATGGGAGCCCATCATTATGCTAAGCTTTAAGATTGTGTTTCCATGAATTTGCTGATTTGCCTAATTAAAATTTTGAAAAAAATTACAAAGACCTCACAAGAAGGTAAGGATGATTGATATTGATGAGAAACTTTATCTTTCCTGTACTTTTCTTTCTTGTGTGCCCCTAAGTCGTAATAAGAAAATCCCCCCATAATCTGAATGACTAAGTACCACTGTGATCTCTGGTTAAAGCATATGCATGGATCTTTTACTTGGGATTGATTGATTCTTTTTCAGGTAGAACATTCCAAATTTTTTTGGCAATTCATATGCCCGACTGCTAAGATTTTGAATGGCAAATTGGGAAAATTGTTTCAGGTTCCCCTTTTTCAAACAGATTTTTCCCTAGATTATACTAAAAAGAATGCAGCTTAATAATATCCTAGTTAGCTGCTAGGTTAGCTAAATACTGTAAAAAAGCAATAATTTTTCTGCATACCCATGACTTCAAGAATAATTTAATCTGTTAACTTCAAGATATATTATTATCATAAATGACAAGAAATGCATTCACATTAGACCAAAATAATGGTTTCAGGCACTTTTTTTTTTAGACAAATGTGTGCCCTTTCCTGAAATAAGGCAAACATCATGACAAGTTAGTTGTTAGCATCAAAGGATTCATTAAGATTTCCTTTTCCTTGCTGATGAGAGATGATGTGTTTCCTTTAGACTGTCATGTTGTTATTATTTGTGAAACTCATCACAGAATGGGCATTCTCTAGACCTCTAAAAACAGAGGAACACAGCTTTATCCTCCAAATCTTCCCTGTCTAAAGCATGTGTTATCTGGGAGTAATCTTGCAAGGTGTGAAGGTTTAACATAGGTTTGTTGTGATGATCTTTAACATGAAAACCTTCTAAAGTTATATAACCAGTGGTTATATATGGTAGAGGCTATGATCAATTCAACCCATACTCTAAAACTGCAAGTGAGGTTCAAGGCCAATCACTTGCAAAGTTTTGAGTAGCGCATTGGGTAGAAACAATCTCACATGTGCAGCTGCTGTCAACATACCGGAGGTGTCTAAAGGCAAAGGTTCAGGCTTATTATACAGCATGTGGACTTAACACTTGTCATTCATGTTTTCATCAGATGCATCAGCTTTGCCCTTTTCTGTGGCAGTCTCTGTTTCTTTGGGTTAGCTTATATAGAGTGAATCTATTTTCTTCCTGTAAAGAAAGGGAAATGATAAAATGTTTTTAACTTTTGGCTTCACCCTACATTCTTACTTTCATAGTCAATAGGTATTTATATTTTTATGAACAGAGTTGTTTATGCTCCAAAAATCAGCTTTCCTTTGGATTTCTACCCTATCCCATCCAATAGATAAATGCACATTCTTCATTATCCATCTTCTAAAGTCTTCATCACATTTTGTGGACTTTTTCTCTCTGTTTAAATAGTTTTTTTTTTAAGATTTATTTTTTATTGGAAAGTCAGGTGTACAGAGAGGAGGAGAAATAGAGAGGGATTTCTTCTGGTTGCAAGGGCTGGGGCAAAGCCAATCCAAAGCCAGGAGCCTGGTGCCTCTTCCAGGTCTCCCATGCAGGTGCAGGGTCACAAGAGTTTGGGGCATCCTTGATTACTTGCCTAGGCAACAAGCAGGGAGCTGAATGGGAAGTGGGGCTTCAGGGACAGGAACCAGTGCCCACATGGATTCTGGCATGTGCAAGGTGAGGACTTTAGCCACTAAACTAACATGTTGAGCCTAATACTTAGTTCTTTTCAAAATAAGTTTGCATTTTTATTTGCTTGCGAATTAAGATAAAGCAGAGGTAAATATTTCCCTGAAAAAACTTAATTACCTCCTTGCTATAGCTAATCCTGGAGGACATGCAATCTTTAATTCTATCTAAGATAGAATATTTTCTCTGTTTAATTATCTACATGGTAATTGGGCACATTCAACACTATTTTTGTTTCTGTAGTGATGTCATGTTTGTGAGTGCTCTATGGCTTTTCCATGGATTTTGTGGATTTTCTATTCAGACAATTTGTAAATAATGACAATACATTTTCTTCTCCTTACCCTCAATGCCTTTTAATCTTTTTGTCTTACAGCTTAGAAATTCTAACACACTGTATAATGCTGACAGTGAAACAAATATCCTTGTTTTTGTCTAAGTGTTCAATGGATAATTTGTGCATTTTCATTGTTTAGTATGTTATGCTTAACTTTCTCACACTGTTTTTGTAGCTTTTTGTAAGTTTAAGGACAATTCATTTAATGGCATTTTATTAAGAACTTTGCTCATGTATTTTAAAATAAAAGACATCTGCATCACCAATCTCATGAAAAAGAGAAATCTTCCATTCATTGGTTCTCTCCCCAGATATCTGCAACAACCAAATCTAGGTCAGCATAACACCAGGGGCACTCAACAACATCCGTGAGGGCTGGATGGTTGAGCCTGGTTGGATGGAACTAAGCTTCAATATCCATTGACATGTAGGAGAGCCAAATGGGATGTGGGACAGACTGGACTAGTCTGCTACACTTACTGGCGAACCAGGGTAGGGGGCGAGCCTGGTTGGGGTTAATGTGGATCGCTCTGACTAGGCTGCAGTTCCCACTGGTTTTTGTGAGGACCAAGTGTGTGCTGGGCAGAACCAGGCTGGACTGCAACACCCATTGGTTCCAGTGGAAGTCGGAAGCTTCCACAGTGAAAATGGAATCAACCCAGCAATTGCAACCACCACCTGATGGGGGCGATGGGCTGTGTTGGACCCTGTGCTTGCTAGAACACACAAGAATCTGGTCTGGGAATATCTCAGAATTTTGTTGGAGATCTCCCCAACTGAAATGCCAGACTCAGAACCCTAACCATGAAAAGACAGAAAACAGAACAAGTCAATCAACCACCTTAGCTATTTGTTGGCAGTGAAATCCTGGGCAAATGGAGACTCTATGTGGGACTGTGTCAATCAGTGGATTCTTCAAGGACCTCATCGTGCTTGGAGCGGCGAAATTGGCAGTGACTTATAAATGTTGAACCATCAAAACCACTTGAGCAAGTATCTCAGAGCATGCCCCACATCCGGGACTTGGGTTGGGTGGGAAACTGGGTGGGGCTTCTCCCTCAATATCCCCCTTTATCTCAGATACATGAAGGAAACAATATGGAAATGATAGTTTTACCCACTTTTCCTGTAGCCCTTGAACCTTTTTACCCTAATTAACTATGTAAAGATTGTCAAAAATATAATTTAAAAAATGAGAGAGAATTAAAAAAAAAAGATTTGCTTATCTGCTTGAAAGACAGAGTTATAAAGAGGCAGAAAAAGAGAGCAAGAGGGCATCTTCCATCCATGGTTCACTCCCCAGACAGCTTCAACAGCTTTGGCCAGGCCACGCCCAAGCAGAATTCAAGCATTCTGTGCTTCTCACACATTGGTGGCAGGAGCCCAAGCACTTGTATTATCTTCCACTGCTTTCTCAGTGGCGTCATCAGGAAGGCGCATTGTAAGTGGAGCAGCTGGGAATTGAATTGGTGCCCTACATGGAATGCTGTTTTTGCAGGTAGTAGCCAATCTCGCTGTGTCATAGTACTGACCCCTTAATTTTCATTCTGTGTTTTCTTGATAAATATCTGCCTTTTTCAGTTGATAACTTTTTCAATCACTTGTTTTATGTCCTTTACTTGATGAGCCCAAAAATAACTTAGAATTATTCTAAGATTTCATTATTTTCATTTCATTGTGTCCGAATTCACCTTTGCTATTGTTGTGTTTGTAATTGTCTTTCAAATGATTTTTGAGTGGGTTTCCTTTTTAAATTTTAACTCTTCACTCATTTAGCAGCCTTTGGAAGCAGCCTGCTATAACCCTAAATTCAGTCGTTAAATCTTTCTCTTCCCTGTTATGAGAAGTGCCATGTTGTTCCTTGTTACTATCCAGGGGCAGGATGTGTAGTTATGTCAACCTACTAGCACACCTTGAGCTTCAACCTTGCTCATCAATGAATGCTTTAGTTCCACGTCTGGCTTGATTTTATGCCTCTTATTTTGGAACCTAGCAATGTATATGATTTAAATTAATTTGAAATGCTTTGCTGTTCATTTTTTATTTTGGAATAGTACAAGAAGTTCAGACAAATTCAATGAGTCATATTTACTTGGACTCTCCTATTTGTTCTTCCCCTAAGATATAGATGATAAATGGTTTTGTTCTCATTACACAGCGGGAAAATACTTGAAAAGGAACATCACCAAAAAGTGAATCGAAGTCTCTTTATTTTATTGTGACAGACTCCTTTGTGACACAGATATGCTTAGAACTTTTCTGAACTCCATATACATTTATCTTTTGGTGGTGGAATTGAAGAGCATAAAGTCAATTACCAGTCTTGATGATTGGTAGTTTTTAAAAAAATCTTACATAGCGATATTTTACATTAAAGTTTATACGTAAAATAATAAAAGTGAGGAGACTGCCTTTTTTTTTGTATAAGAAATGCTTGTTCAATAGAGTTAGAAGCAGGCTTGAGCCATCTTGGGGGGTGTCCCAGTTTCCTCTCTTATTAGCATTTGTCATATCTGCGACATCCCTCTTTTTTTTTCTGCCAATAGGGTTTCTTACAATTATGGAATGAATTATTTAGTTTTTAGTTTAAAGAAGCAGTTCATTGTATGTTTTTACAAGAGTAGGATTATAAAGTATCTCTTTTATCCCTCAGATAGTTTGGTAACGGAGGAAAAGAGACGCCTGTTTTTTCCTTTCTCTTTTTCCCTGCTAACTCTCACATCCTCATTAAGCCTCCACAAACATGACAACACCTGCATCGAGCCACCTGCTTCTGTTTGTGTGAGACAAGTAAATTCCTCTCAGAGGTGACATTGCAATTACTATAAAGCATCTGAAGTTATGAAAGATTCTTGTTCTGCTGTCTTTTGCAAAGAAGTATTCTTATAGTGGCAGATTTTAGGCCTCCTGGATATATATTTGAATTTCTTACTCTGTAAAGAAAATTTTTAAAAAAGGACAATACAATCTTCATTAAAACAAAAAATTGTTTAGTAATGAGATTAATAACAGTTTCTTAAATTATCTGAATATGTCCAACATTTTGAAGATCCTGGATTACAGAGCCAGACTCTAAACTCATTTAAGCTTCCTGTGCCTTGCTTTTGTCATATATATCATGGAATTTGAAATTCTAGATACTTCGTAAGGATTTTGAATGCATTTAATAAGTTAACACATACAAAGCACACCTCTGCATACAGCATGGTTAATGCTTAGAAAAATGGTTTTAAAATTGTTTAGGCCTCAGTTTCAATGACCCCAGGGAACTCTGATACATTAATAAAGTGCCTATAAGGCCATTAGGATATAAGGGCTTCAATTGAGACTCGTTCATGAGCTCCCTGCTCCTCAGTTTTTTTGGTATATGGTGATTATTCCTAATCTGAAAGGGAGAGGGTATCGGGATAGCCTTGTAGAAAAAAAGGTAACAGGGATTTATGATCATGTTGCATTGATTTGCTGTATGAGGTTTGCATGCCTGTTGTTATCACCTGCAATTTCTGGAAGTGATGTAAAAGCTATTACACTGTTATTTTAAGGAAACTTTAAAGTGATGAATACCATTTCACCCCTAATTAGAGCAGATTTGTTGAGTAATAACTATCAGCACAAACACTTTCTTAGCTATTTCATGGAATCTTCAAAAATAATGTGAAATATCCTATCTTATTATAGATAAATTAAGACCTAGGAAGATTAAACCATTTGCATGATTCTATACAGGAAAATCCATGCATATTAATCAACCAATTTAAGAGGCAATGTAAGATATTGCCTCTAGGACTTACTGATAAGTATACACAGATTTCAAAAGTTGCACATATTGTGTCATATTCTTTTTAAAGTTTATATCATAGATGTTCTCAATAATTTTATCTAGTCTTAATTATCATCATTTATAATGGATGATTCCAGCATACTTTTATATCACTTAAAATATCTACTTACAATGCCCTGTGTTTTGCAGATCTATTTTCAACATTTTATTTGTTATTAATACTGATACATATCTTCTTGCATGTTTATTTTTGTATGGTCTGCAGTAATTTCTCTCTAGTACAGGTACATAATAGCCCATTAAATTCTGCTTATTTTACTATACTTTGGATTTTATTTTAGCATTTAGAGAAAAATTTGAAAATTTTTTATCATTAAGTTATGAATTAGTCATCTTAGCACCGTATCTAGAATAACGCTTTTTCACATGTTTGCAGGAATGTAGTTGCAGTAGGATATTTTTCATTTCTGATTAATTTCTGAGCTTCCTCTTTCAATCTCCTGAATGATAAATTGATTTTGGCATTATTGACACAGAGTGTTAACTATTGTTTTTGTAGAACAGGTAGCATTATCTGCTAAGGTTATGTCTTCATTTTCTTTTAAACACTATTTATGTGTTAGTATTTCATATATTTATATATTACATTGTTGGATTTCTTTCTGTTGGGGTAATCTGTTTTATCCTTTGACTTAATATTCTGGATATAATATTGTTTGGTCAGAGTGTAACAGCTATGTTTTAAGAGTTTGTTACAAATGAGATTTAATTTACAAGTTGGTAATTCAGATGGTCAAAAATGTAGGAATGACATTATATGAAAACTAGAATATTTGGTCTGAAGAAAACTTGAATAATCCCTCTTATAGGGAAACTAGTCACTGACTTTTAAGTTAAAAGTGCTTTATTTGAAAAGGGTGTTTCTGGTTCAAGATTTTTACAGAAGGATGTACTAATTGAAATGCAAGGTCAGAGAAATACAGAATTTTCAAGCATTTTAAAATACAAAGCTTTAACATTAAAGCGTTCTGGCTCATAAATGATTGAGACATGTCATCAATAGAAATGTTCAAGCAGAGTCTCGCTGACCTTTGATCTATAAAAATATCTTCTGGATTGATTGGGTGATTGGTCTGGATGACCTTTCAGGTAATTTGTAATTGCAAGATTATGAAGCCATGATTCTATAGTTAAAGAATACATTATGCAATATTATCCCTCTCCAATACACAATATTTCTGAAACTAATAGGTTGACAAAATTCTAGCACAGCACCACAATTTCCTGGCTACTAGTGCATTTTGGGACTAGGAAAATGAAGTGATTGACATTTCACTAAGAAGGCAGTTTACAATCTCTCAAAAGATCAGATAGGAAAGTCTCAGAAAATTGGATATCTGATCATTGCATATAACTTAAACTGAGGAAAAATTGAGTACTCTAAGTCTTAAAAATATTGTTAGAATAAGGAAAATCATCTTTATGAAAGGCTATTAAAAGTGATGATAAGAATATTTTAAATAGAAGTAAAAGTTGCATGAGAAAGGTAGGAGGTAAATTCCATTTAGAACGTGGGACTATAAGCCGTAAAACAGCTTGGCACGGCCTCTCTAGGTTATTGACAGAGTTAGGATGTCAAATGGAACAACAATTTCACAATTTTGGCTCTCAAATTCATGAAGTAGACATTAAATTGTAGGGTGTGCTATTTTCATTGGCTGTTGTGGCTAATAAATGTGATGATGGAATCAAGGGATACATTTCCACCCCAAATATATGTACATATTTTATTGTAAATACAATCTAAAAATATGTGCAAATTTTGTTTTAAAGAATACTTGTGATAGTATTCAGTTGTAGGTTATTGATTTTATCTTCTTCATATTTGTTGAATGAATAAGCAATATAACTTAAAATGAGATCCTCAAATCATGTAATGGAGACTCGAATGCTGAGAAGTGAAGATAAGGTGCTGTATACATTTTGTACTCTTGAATAAAAGGATGATTCCCAGTGAAACTGTTAAATATATCTTGACAATATGATATTGGACTTTCTGTCATTGTGTATACCTACAATGTCATGATACACTTAAATAGCGGAATGATGGACTTGTGACTGTTGCTGAAGGACTGTAGTATTGTAACAATGCAGTAGAAGATAGTGGGGAAAAGGGTGAACGTGGAGGGTGGATGGAGAAATCCCTGAGCCTGTGGAACTGCATCACAAAAAGTAAAAGTGAAGTTTACTTTCTTGGAGATAGCTGGAAACTCTTTGGTAATATTTCTTGATATCCCAGGGCATTGTCCAATTTGGAGACTGTGTTGGCTATCATAGATAATGATAGTGGGTGTGATGAACTGAGTAGTGTGGTAGAGGGCATTATTTCCTAGCTGTTCTGTCCAGTCCTGACCGGGATTCCTTCTGATACATCGGTTTGGGGATTGCCCTTGTGACTTGCTATAGCCAATGGGGTAGTGAACAAAATAATAATTTGTGGTGTCTGTCTTCTTCTTGTGTTTGTGAGCCACAGTGCCTAACATTTAACTCAGGCAGGAGTTAGTTTTTTATCCCGAATTCTGGACAATGAAATTCATTCAGCAGTGCTGAGCCCAGTGTACATTTTAGAACAGTTTCAGCTTACCTGACAAGGTATTCAGTAAGACATAGACAACTTCAATTTTCCCATGTAAGATATAAATGCTTGCTATTGTGAAACATTAAAATTTTGAAACAGTTTAAAATTCTTCATTTAAGTAAAACTAGACACAAATATCTAATGTATTCTAGGCACTGTGTTAGGTACTATGTGTAATAAATGATTATGTTATAATTATTAAAACAAGATAATATCCCAATGTAAGTAAAGAAAGATTAAAATATTATTAGCATATAACATGCAGGTAACCAGTATTTTAACTGACATTGGAGCCTGAATTGTGTTTCTAAGGCCAACAGCAGTGTACTTCCCACTACCTCCCACAGATTAAGAGTCTTCATTACTTTCCTATGCCTATTGAAAAGCTGTGCTCAAATAGTTTCATATTGTGTGGGCCAGAATATACTTAGAAAAAGATATTTGACCTTTTAGAATCCAGCAGTAGTTTTTTTGTTTAATTTTATGACACAGTTTAATAGGCACAGAGTCCTCTCTCCCCCTCCCATTGTTCCCTCCCATCCCCATTGTTTTCCCCTCCAGTCTTACAAGAGGTGTCTTTCTTGTACCCTCAGAAGTCCATCATACTACCATTGAGGTGTCTCCCAACAATGTCGGATATTGCAATTTCATTGTGAGTCCATCCTTGCACTGCATGCGCAGCGGCATGCTTCTGTTTCTACCTGTGAACATGCTTATTTCCGCTACATTCCATTAAGCACAGCAAGCTTTTGAGTGTGTCTAAAGATATAAAGGTGCACAGATGCATAGATTTTGGCTCTTGATGAATTATAAAATAAAAATGTGCATTATGGTTACTTTGAAAATGCAATCCATGTTAGAGAATAATAAGTGGCAACCATATGCAATAAGTAGAGATGAGATGAGAACATGATTCTGTTACACTTACATTAACTCTAATCACATTTTGTAGCTGATGCTCTTATGAGGGCTGCCAACTAACATTTTAGGTAAATGAAGAGCTAGAATATATAGCCTTCAGAAAGCAGGCACCTCTCCTGTCAAATAGGTAATTACGGAGGCTATGACTCCATTAGGAAAATGGTGGTGAATCAATGTAAACTCTAAGAGCTCAGCTCCTTTGTAATTGATTGAGAGATTCAGTGACTTTGATGCAATTGAGTTTCAAATGTAAGAAGCCAATATTTGGCCAGATGGCTGCCATGAATTCCGAAGGGAGTTTATGAATTTTAATGAGAGCAATGGCTATACAATTTAAATCACATGTGCTGATAGTATGTGAAATATGTATATCAATATTGAAACTGCATCCTGAGGTATCCAACTCATCATTTGCTGTGTTCTAATACTAATATTTATTCCTGCAGATATTCAGTTGTTTATTATATAAGGGCTAAGGGAACTTGTTAAAGCAAATCGCAATTGACGTTTGAGACTATAATCTACTTCTTATTCCTGCCAAGATGACTCATTATATAGCGTAGGATAATTTAGAGATTCTGCTTCAGAAGTGTCCAGTTTGTGCAAACAGGAGATATTTAAGTTTACTCATTCCCTTAAAGGTTCCTGCAAGGCTGATGTGAATTAGCTGTGGGAATTGGGAGTAACTCATGGATGAATCAAATGTGGTTATGAATTGTGTCATGGAAGAAATTAAAAATGCAATAAAGGAGTGGATAAATATTTAAAGATATAAGATTATAAGTGAAAAGTATCATAAAGTAGCAATTCTGTTCGGTAGCTAGATTGAAAAATTATGGACAATTAAGTGATACTAAGAATATAAACTTTCCATCTGGAAATAGTTAATTCTAATCAATATTTTTTAACAAAGATAACAAACACAGCTGGACAATAGAAACACATAAAAAAGTAGGGGAGCCACAAATATTGCAGGATTGCAGAGCCAAGTCTGCACACAACAGGTGTACTGAGGTGTAAGCTCATCATTCAGGCTACATGTGTTTGCTGGTTGGTGAAGAGAGGATGAAAATGCTGAGAGTGATTTTTGACAGCCTTATGGGACTTGAAGTAGAGGATTTGTCAAAGGAAAGTCTCCCTGTGTGTGCGTTGGTTCTGACACTGAAGGACCACCCTCCAGGAACAAAGTTGATTGGAATGTTGGCCAGCCCAGCCTCCAAGTCATAAGCGAGGTTCAGAAAAGTTCACTTCCTGCAAGCATATAAAAGTGATTTTGTTGCCTGAAAAGTGACATAAATATTTTCTGGAGGAAGGTCACATCATTGAAGGCTTGAAATATTATTAACAATGTCCATCGCTTGATAGAAATTGACCTCATTCACAAAGAGAAGTTGATTTGAAAGAAACTAAGCAAAGCTATCAGAGGCTTTAGCTGAGCTTAATCTATTCAAGGAGATAAAAGGCAAGTTTGAATAATATAGAGAACTGTAAATGATAAAGCAACAGAAAAATAATATGAAGTAATGAGCAAAATATTCCAAGGTTTCAAGAGAAATCTGAGTGGTAGTCTTTCCTTAAAGGTTATTTAGCTGTATATTTATGTCCTCTCCTACATTTTTCTATAAATGCATTATATTTCACAATAAAGTATATGAAGGATGTGAGTTATCACAAGATTCCCACAAATATGTTAAAGCTTTCAATTTGTTATTTTATTCAGGCTGTCAAAGCAATCTTCTATAACATATACTATTGTCTTGGGCAAGCAAGACAATCACAGAGGTTTTAAGTTCACAAAGATGAGAAATAGTGGAGGCGGGTTCAAATCTGGATGTACTTGACTTTGAGCTCTTAATTCAGTGGAGTCAATGTTTGAGAATTCCCTGCAAGCAGTAATTCTTTCTGCGGATTATGCTCAATGACACAGCTACAGCTGAATCTCCCACTCGACTACTTGAAGAGATGTTGATCTTACCTGTTGGTTTTGTACTCAGCCAAGAGTTTGGCGTTACAAATTGAGGTCTCTGTACAATGAGTTACTGCATTTACCACCCCCCCCCCAAATTCCTGCTTTACTGGGAATTAACATGTACCCATGAGTCGGGGTAAGGAATGCTTCTCCCACCCCACTGCAGCCAAAAAAAAAAACAAAAAAAAAAAGAAAAAGAAAAAAATTCCACTGTTTTCCTCCTTCTGCTCTAAAGAAGAACCAGACATCCTATTCTATAACTGCCAATGGTTTATTTTATTTCAGAAATGTGGTTGGTGTTTTCTACTATGGCATTCTGCATAATCTAGGCCCATTTTGCTGTTGGTCTTTACTCCTGGAAATCCTCTCCCAAGCTCATTATGAAAACTATCATTTTCCATTCCTCATCAGAGAGCAGAGGGATATTTGGAGTAACAGGATTGGCCAAGCTTCATGTATAATATGCTTCTTTTATGCTTTTCTCTAAGGTGATGGACTTCCATTTGCCTTAAAATTCTCTGACTAATGCCGCTCAAGCTTATTCTAGAAAACACAGATTAAGCCTGTGCTCATCTGTTGATTTCATTTCTAGATGCAGAATAAGGTAGCATTTTTTAATTCTCACCTTTTTTATTTTTGAAGTTTCCCTCATTAGGCACATTGCCACACATCATAAGCAATGAGACTCTTTTCTAACCCAAATAAATTCCATCGACAGCTGTTTGTGCCTTCCAATGACTTAGTATTCAGTAAAACAAAATAGAACAGCACTGTCCAGGCCATGGGTAATCAACGACCTACTGTGCCAGGCACACACGTCTGATTCTCTCCAGCTGTGCACATCACATTACACAAATGACATTAAAAATGAAATGGAGCATATTCAGGAGCATGGGGATTGGAAATCACATTAGGATGGATGATTCAAGGAAATGGGCATTTTTACAATGGAGAAATAAAGACAGAGGGTCAGGATGGCTCCCTGGGCCCTGATGGAGAGAGCTGCCAGGTAGGACTCAGAGGCAGAGTGAAGTTTAGTGTGAGTACAGAAGGAGTTGCCAATGCAAGAAAGTTTAAGTTCTTTCATTGAAGATGTTGCATTACTTTGTGGTGGCCACCTCCATATGCAGCCATTTGTAAACCTGTCTCAGATTTTAGCAACTAATATTTTCAAGGGAAATGTGTTGTGAGGTTAACCAAAAAAATCTTTAACTTGTAGATTATGTTCTTTTATTTTAAAAAAGCACTTAGTTATTTCAAAGAGTTACAGAGAAAGAAAAAGAAAGGTCTTCCATCTGCTGGCTCACTCCCCAGAGGACTGCAATAGTTATGGCTGAGCAAGTCTGAAGCTGGGAGCTTCTTTTGCATCTCCCACACGGGTGTCTGGAATCAAACATTTGGGCCTTCCTATGCTGTTTCCTAGGCCATTTACAGGGAGTTGGATTGGAAGTGCAGCAGCCAAGAATTGACTGGGTATACAAATGAGATGCCAGTGTGGGAGGTAATGGCTTTACTCTCCACACCACAACACTGACCACTAGAAGATGGTCTTCTTGTGAGTGTGGGATGCTTATATAACCATGTATATTTCCTACTGTTGGAAAAAAAAGTGGAAAGAACAGTAAAATTTGGATTAGTCTTATGTAATACTACATCACTGATTTGGAGAAGCAATATAAGGTTAAGTTCATATTCTGAGTTTAGAAACATAAAATCTGGGGCTCTGAATAAAGCATGGAGTGGTAGTTTATTTTTAAAAATTCCATGTTCTTTTTAGATAAGTGTCTTTACTTTTTGCCAATCCTCATGTTGAACTATGTAGTACCATAAAATGCCTTATGAGATTTCAAATAAACCATCTTGTAGTTGCGTTGATAACTAAGGTAGCACAGACCAGCTTAGTCCAGAATGTGAATCTTGAATGTTGTGTAAGGAGTGAAATTAAAGAAGTTTGAGGCATTGTTTGCTGAAAACTGGTGTTGAGTAAACAAGGCTTTCATTTAGCAGAGTACATATTTTAATAATAAAAAAGCAAGAAGAGCTCCAAGCTGGTCTACTTTTCTGATCTTTTAGGTGTTGGAAGCTAGAAAGGCTTGGCTTTTATAATCAGTTTTATATCAATAATCTCTGACTTCAGAGACAGCAGTAACAGAACTAACTGGGCAGAAAAAAATTCCCGTGAGAGCCATTCCAATTTGTAAACCTTTGGTAAGCAAGTTAGCATGAGGGTCTTTAGCCCTGGAGGGAAACTCAAGGTTTAATAAACCAAAGCCAAAAAGAAACTCTTAGATCTTCAAGATTTTATTTGAAGGAAAAAGTAAAGACATCAGGAAAGCAGACTTTTAGTTTCAATTGTAGAACAAAAGCCACAGATGGTTTTATTTTAAACTTAATCATAGCTTTAAAGGGTGATAATTCATCTTAGCTTTCAGGATTTTTTTAAAACATGTGTCTGAAGACTAAGAGCTCCCTATAACCTTAATCATAAGTGGGCAAGTTTGCACAATGGGAGAATAATACTTTTTCATGGGACCAAAAGAAGGAAAGTCAGATATAGAAATGGGAGGTTCTTTAAATACTACCCCAAACTCTTTACTTCTACTGATGGAAAGATTTGTAATGATAAAAGAATCGAAGGTTTCAGGGTAAAGTTTCCAATGCTTTAAAATTTTTTGAGTCTGATCATTGAATATTTTTTCCCTCTCAATTTCTAACATTTGTAATCTAGCTCCTAATACTGCAAGCTCTAAAGATATAATTTCTGCAGGCAGATTTGGGATATGTCTTTTTTTAAGCTTGTGCATGCATTAAGCAATACAAGCAGTTTAGTATCTTGACAAATGAATGAGAGAGTAGAGGTGGATGGACAAGAGTTAGGTAGCCAATAAACCAAACAGAAGGATAGAACTTTATAAAAGTGAATTGTAACTTGGTTAGAATATGGAGACTGATGAGTATGGTCAAAATTCCTGTTGACCATAGCCATTTCACTCAAGTTTGTGCCAGTATTATTTTCTTAATTTTCAGCAAATCTCTCAGCTGAGATTCTACATTTATAAGGAACTTATTGTTTCACAGGCTCTAGGAGTGATTAGATTCAGGGATTTTAAAAAAAGGCTTACTTATATAGATGTTTCAAGTCAAAATTACAGGAATACATGAATAGCAATATGACAAATGACGTTTTGATTTAAGCACTGGATGACCCTTTGCAAAATTAGTTCCTTACACTAGTGAACTTATAACTGACATCACGAAAGCTAGTCAACCCAGTCTAAATTCTTTAATGCTTTTTGAAATGTCTCATTTCTATGGTTTGGGATGATAGCTGGTAAAAGAATAATAGCTAGAGACTATTATTGAATTATCATATTACACCAGTCAACATAGTAAACACTTTATATAAATTGTATCATTTAATCCTCATAATGATCACATGTGGTAGATTCTACTTTACAACTTTTAATTTTATAAAAGTTATTGAAGTTTGGAGAGGGTAAGTTGCTTATAGTCATGTAACAGTCACTTTGAGAAGTCATGACATTATGCCAGGCAGTCTAACGACAATGCTGTACACTAGTCACTCTGCAGTATCTACCTCCTGTTCAGTTGTTTCCTAGGTCCATTGGTACACAAAAGAAGGGTTGAAGTACATATTGTACATTTTTAATATTTGTAATCAGTTTTTTTTCATAAAAATTTCTGTAAAAGCCTAAGATTTCTTCTTTCAGGGAGTGTTTTTTCTTGTTTTGTAACATGCTATATGTATTGTTTTACAAATGGATCTGGGTAAATACATATTGCTTGGAGCTGCCTTATGGCTTCTGCAATTTATAAGCTTAGTTCAGGGCTAAACAGCAGAGGAGTTGCTTCATCTTCTTTGTTTACTCTTCCTGTTTCCTCAGGGGCTATGTGACTGTTCCTATCACTGGCCAAGACCAGAAGACAAACTGAAACCAGCAATTTTCAATTTTGAGATCATTTATGAAGGTGAACTAGGTTGTGCTTTATCATATGTTTTGTGTTCATGTGTGTGTGCCATTTTTGTGTTGCAGTGGATACCTTTTTCACATAGCAGATGTAATGGGCATTGTTTTGGATCAAGATACATTTAATCAGTGCTCTATTTCTTTATTTCTGAGATACTCATAAATAATATATGATATATTTATTTCCTGAAATCCTGTTGAGCAGTATAGATGTCCCCCAAACCAATCATTTTCTTCTTTGGTTATATCTGAATATTTCCTTCCTAGGTGATTTTGTTTATCTTTTAAATAAGTTTGTGGAAAATTGAATTAAAAAGTTAAGTTTGTTTTGGTGCAAACAATTTTTGAAATCTACGTTAGCAGTTCTCATACTATCCCTTTTCTGTGAGTTTTTCTGTGCTACCATTACTTTTCCACTTCCAAACTCCTAACATTTAAATTGTGCAATTTTTTAAATCAAACTTTCCTTTTCTTATCTATTATTCTGTTCAGTTCTCAGTGCTTTTACATTTCTCTTTGGGTCTTTCATTCCTTCTGCTCCGCCTGTCCCTGAATAACTGCTTAAGACTCAGCTTGGGGACAGCTTTGGTCTCAGTGGTTAAGGAGCCCCTCGCACTGCCTTTGTGTTGCAGCACCACCTATGATTCCAGCTTCCCCTTTGACTGCCAGATACTTCAGTTCCATTTCAGCTTCCTGGTAATGTGTTGGGAAAGCAGTGAAATAGGGCCCAAGTTATAGAGTTCCAGTATCCACTTGGAAGACTCAAATGAATTAAGCTCCCAGTTCCAGGCTTTGGCCTACCCAACACCAGTCCCAGCTGTTGTGGCCACATATGGGAATAAACCAGTGGGTTAAAGATCTCTCTTTGCTCCTCTAATGCTTCCTTTCAAACAAATAAATACCTCTTTAAAAGAATGCCTTGTATCCCTTATGGGTGTGTATTTTTTTAATCCATTTTCTGACTGTTTCCTATTCCAGCTTTCTACCTATTGCACACCCGAAAAGCAATGGGATATAGCTCAAGTATTTGGGCTCCTGCAATCCATGTAGAACCTATGTTGGGTTCCTTCCCTGGAGCTTCAGCATGGCCCAGCCCTGGCTGTTGCGGACACTACAGCCTGGGTGGGTAGAGCTGGTGGAGGAGTCATGAAGCAATGGTTCGAAGATGCCTTTCAAATAAGAAAAAAAACATAAAAATTAACGACTCAGCATTGGATGTCCATTTTCCAAAGTACCATTGTACTTTGCTCCTATTAAATGAAGCTATACCCCTCTTTGGACCGTTATCCTGGGGACATCTCTGTTTTATTCCTGTCTCATCTGAATTATCTGTCCATGTGTTTGATTTTGTCTCTGGACCCAGAACCTCTTGAGTGTACCATTCTTCTTCTTTTTTTTTTTTTCCTAATCTCTAAAGTATCATTGCATAGCTATACACTGACACATGGTGGGTGTTAGCAAATATTTGTTCAGTTAATGAATGCTTGAAAACACAAATCTTGTGCCTTCCCAGTCTCTTTCCTTTAAGAGTCCTTTCTGTTTTGACCTCCTTTGGCAGGTTCAGACTGTACCACTTATTTGTGAATTAACTGTATATTGCTCAGACAATTTCCCTTCTGCTGCTGCTATTTAATTCCTGTAATGCTGTTAAGTATTCTTTTTTCGCATTTTCAGCTAGATTTTGAACTCCTTGAGGGTAAGAAAAACACTCTACAATTTAAGTATCTCCACAATACCCCTAGTAATGCTTTGTGTACATTATCCCTTGAAAATATTAGTTCATGTATTGTTAAAACACTTCAAAAAGCAGTGAACAAGAGCTTCCCAAAGCAGAGATTTCACTGTCATTGCCTTTTCATTCTCCATTTCCTTGAGCATTAGGTATATTCTATAATAATAGGGACTTCAGAGAAGCCCTTTTTTCTTCTCAAAGGAATTACAGCAAATACTCAGAAAGCATTGACCTCTCTCTCTCTCCTTCTCTCTCTCTCTCTCTCTCTCTCTCTCACACACACACACACACACACACACACAATTCAGACTGCGGAGATCTTTGTTTTTGAGCCTCAGTTTCCTTTTCTGTAGCCTAGGAGGTCATAATTCTCCTGCTAGAATTGCATTGAAAAATCAGGGTGATAAGCAAATCAAGTAACAATGCCTGCTCTATAGACGTACGTAGAGGCTAGCCATTATCATGCGAGCAGACACTATGAGAAAAAAAATCATTTGTAGGCATTCCAGAGAAAAACAAGTGATCTGGGTCTTATTATTTAAAAAATAATAAAATATTTATACAGTGTTTTCATTATATGTATGTTCACAGACTACTCTATGTGTTCTGCACATGTCAACCTATTTGAAATCTTAACTGGTTATGTACATTCTAAAATCATTTCAGTGATGAAGCCATTATGATACAAAACATCATCCAGTCACAAAGGTGGTGAGTGGCAGAGCTGGAATTTGAGTCCATGATGCTTGATTATGGCATCCTTGCACTTCATACTGTAGAATAAGCAGACTCTTCTACAACTCTCTTTCAATATCGAATCAATGCTGGGTACTGAAATCAGTACCTTCATGACTTTCACAGTCTAGTGTGGGAGATAGGCTAGCACACAATGAATGTGCTAGGGATCATAGTTAGCACGAGCCCAAGGGTGCACTAGAAGATTGTTCTAGGTGACACCCATCACAAAGCATAAATACTGCAGGGTTTTCTTTGACACCCAAGAGTATGTTGGTTTACATGATAGAGTATATCAGCTGTGTTGCCTCAATTAAGGGAATGCATAAGGTGTTCTGGAAGCTCAAAATGGGAAGGCTTGATTTCCTAGGGTTGGGCTTTCCTGCTGAGTCTTTCAGGATGAAATGCAGTTTGCTAGGTCAGTGAAGGGCATTTGAAATAGGAGGACAAAGAAGGGTGATACGACCGCATGTTTTCAGCAAAGAGGGAGTAGATTAGGGCTGCTATGCCGGGCAATTCATTCTCAAGCCTGACTGCACAGTAGAGTCACCTGGGGAGCTTTCAGAAAGTCCCCATGCCCAGGATGCAGCAATTAAATTAGAATCTCTGGAGTTAGTTTTTAAAGCTCTCCAATTACAGTGTGGTTATAGATCCTCAGAGACAGAGAGCTCTGGAGAGGTAGCAAAGAGGTGCTGAGTGATGAGAGAGGGGAGTAGAGGATGAGCTGCCCACGGAGGGATGTGGCCCTAATGCTGCAGTTTGCCTCTAAATTGAGGTTCTGGCTTCCTGTAGAGTCTCAGTCTCGTTGGGGAATGTGTGGTGAGGCCCTTTTGACCAGCTATTCCTCTTAGGGCAGGAACAAGAGTTTGTAGCAAACTGGTTAGGAGCTTGTACCCTCTGTTCATCACTCTATTACTATGTATTATAGGGCCTATGTATAAAAAGCCTGCTTGGAGGCTTTTCTAACTGGTGCAGGTATGCACAGCTGAGCACACTGGCTCCCTAGGGCAGGGAGGGATGCTCAGTGGGCTTCCAGGACCAGTCCATCCTGGAAGTCATTATTTTTTACCTGCACAGGTGCCTGTATCAGGGCCATGTGGTTCCCTCATGAAGGTCCTGTATGGCCTGGGCACCAAAGGCACTGGATGAAGCCCCTTGGGCTGCCTGGTGGCGCACCCTCATGGTTTGAGGGGTCTTGATTTACAGGGTAATGATGGGATCGCAAAGGTGGTAGTGAGAGGTGATATGTGGTTTTTATGCCCAGATTAGGACTTAGAGCTGAACGACTTCCACAGACAAGTCCACAACATGAGTATGTAAGTAGGGACTGACACCAAGTCGGTTTGGATGGGAAAAGACGAGTGAGAGAAGTGGGTCTGATAGCAGAATCTATGGGGGAAATGTGGGCTCACCCCTGTGGAACTGTAATCGCTGCTGGCTCACCCAAGAACTGTGGATGGGGTCAGGTCTTGCTGAGGAGCTAAGGGAGCACCTCTGCTGGATTGGGGTTCCCACTGGTGAAGACGAGAGTAGGATTGGGGGCAGTAGGCTTGTCTGGAAATGATTGCAGCCTGCACTGGCATGGGTGTGCACTGGGACTGTGGAACATCAAATTGGGCTGGACTCCAGCTTCTAATGGTACTCGTTAGAGCCAGGTTGGGTGTAGAACTGGCCAGGCAAGGTCTTGACTTCCACTGAACTACATGAAAGCTGTGTCTGGGTACGGACCAGGTATCATTGGGCTGCATGGGTGTGGCCTGTTGACCAAGGCCACTGTTCTTGCTAGGGCAGGAGCAGTTCACATTAGGAGTGGGACAGCAATCAGGCTGGGCTGGGATAGGCTGCAGCACCCACCAACAGGAGCTGGCCTGAAACTAGGACAGGCTGTACAGTAAGATTATGGATGCTGACGTGAGGTGAGTCATGCCAGCTGAGTCATCTGGCCAGGTTTGTAGGCTTACCTACTAGGTGGCTGTCAGGCTCATGAGCCCCACTGGTAGGGGGATTCAGCGGGGCTTGAGTCTCCGGGCCTTGGTCCTGGGGCCTGCCTGTAAGGTGGGTGCTGCTTTCTGAGCCCCAGGGGTGGGGATAGAGCAATGCTTGGGATGCCTGACCTGGGTCCTTGGACTTGCCTGCAAGAACATGTTCTACTTAATAAAAAAGGTGGAGAAGTGGACATAGGCCCTGTTGTAAAAGGAGAATATGGCAGCTCGTTTGGTGCTGTAGCAGAAGAATGCAACTAACTGGAAAACTACCATAAACAAACGGTGACAGCAAAAATCTCAGTGAATGGAGCCAATGGACATTGGGAGGGTGACATCATGCTTAGATTGGTGAAAGAGGCAGCATTTCCAAACTATCCAAATCACTTGTACAAAACCCTCAGAATATGTACACATTGAGACTCTGGGTTAATAGGAGATGGCGGTTCCTCATCCTTGGGAACTGGGACATGTGGAAAGTCATGAGGGTTTTCACCTTTTGTCTCTCCTCTTCCACCAGAAACAACAAGAAGAAATAATACATTTGGAAGCAATGAGTTCACCCAATTTTCTCCAAACCTCAATCCCTCCCACCCTTATCAACCATGTAATCATTATAAAAATAAAATTTATAAAAAATAATATTTTGTCTAATGTTCCATAGGCTCCGGGGTTACCCATGAGCTTCCACAAGTTCCCTCCCACCTGATTTCCCCTCTGATTTTATACTGGGTGTCCTTCATGAACAGTCACAAGTCCATCATGCTGTTATTGAAGTGTTTCCTGACAATGTAGCATGGACATTGTCAGAGAGTCCATACTTTTGCTGTTAGGAGACATTCAGTTCTTTCCCTGGGAGTCCATCTTTGGTCTGTATGCATAGAGACATATAGCACGTTGTCTTCATATCTGAAAATACCAGTTCCTGCTACACTTCTGAGAAAGATGGGCATGAAGGCACTTTTGAACTTTTTTTCCTATTTTCTTCAAGGGCTTTATTTTCTTTTTCTTTTCTTCAGTAACATATTAGTCATTCTGTAACATGTTATTTAACTTCATAGCATGATAAATTTTCTATTTTTTCTTCCTGTTGTTGATTTTGCTTTATGGTTTTTCATTTTAGGGAATGTGTAGTAACTGTGTAATAGAGACTATCACATCCAGAAATGAAGATACAATGCAGCATACATCCCTATTTCCAAAGCAAAAGTGGACTCCTGATGAAACCATTAAATATATCTTGACATAAGGATGCTGGACTCTGCCATTATTTATATCTACAATGTCAGGATATGCTTAAATAGCAGAATGATGGACTTAGGACTGTTAATGAGGGGACTATATTATTGTAATAATATAGGGGAAATCTGTGTGTGTTGGGGGTATTCTATGGAGTGAGGAAGGGAAATACCAGAACCTATGGAACTATATTATAAAATAATAAAATAAAAAGAGAAAAAAAAATTCCTAAAGTGCATTATATATAGAGGAACAATTCTCCATAGATTTTCATGAAGGAAGCTGAAATTTAATTAGCTTTTCTTATCCCTTGATTACTTATCACCAGAGCTAATTGTTTAGAAGGTGAAACTATTAATGATCAAAAGAGATTTAATAGATAGTTAAATTAGAGGGGTGAATAATAGTGAACACACTTTCCATTGCTGAATTAATCTCTGTCCTCTAGCCACATTATAGGTATGGCATCAAGTCCTTCTGCAAAGATTACATAAAAATCTGATATTCCAGGATGACACCTGAATGAAAGCAAAAGAAGCTCAATGGGTCAAGTAGGGTTTATTGGACCAGAGCAAGGGATCCTTGCTTTAGGATTGTGTATTAGGATTCAGATTGGAGATTCTGGCTGTTTTCCCATGGAGATGTCTAGCTACAGAGCCACAGTATTCTTCATGGCCTCCTGGAGCCCGCTGAGTCACATGTCTCTGACAATGCCATGGGAACTCAAGGCCATGGAATTCACAGCCTAAATAGCTTGATCCTACAACCAAGGCTCATGTAGGTTTGTTCACAGAATCCTCCTTTAGGGGAGCACCATTTGTGTCTGTGGCACAGGAGTGGACTGGTAGGTGATGTTGGTGTGACTAAACATGAGAGTTGCAAGGTGATGATGGGGCTTTGTTGTGAGTGAACGCCACACATGGCTCTTTATTCGGGGACTATATGCATGTGCATGTCCTTTCACAGAGTACACGAGAGCTGGGGTAGGAAGATTTGCTGCTGCTTATGATATGCCTGGGCATTGAACTCCAACAGGCTTTAGAATTGCAAATTTGAATGTTGCCATTTCGGTAGGAAATATGAAAATATTTTTAGAGGATAGAGCTTGTGTTATATAGATTGTGTTAGCTGTTTTACAAGGTTTAAAGGTTTAGGAAAATGGGCTTCCATTTGGACTTTTGACACAGGTCTTTCAAAAATCAGTGACGAAGCTCGAGCTGGATCACATGAACTACACACAGAGAATCTGGGTCAGCTGAGGGAATGAGAGATAACAAACTTGCTTTTTTTCTAATTAACAGAAACTAATTTGTCAAGTATTCTATGCAACACAAAATTAAACAACTCAGACAACCATTGACCCAGCTCTGGATGTGTTTGAAAAAAGCACTGGGTTAAGATTTGTGGTAAAGATCAGACTTGTCCAATGCAGAAATAGAAAGAAAGAACCATTTTGTATCTTACACTTTCTGTGGAATCTATAAAGTGGTGGAGTCCATAGCAACTGAATGTGTCAGACGTTGTTTTAACCAGTTACCTTTTTATTTTTTGAAAAGCATTGTATCATACCAACATTAAATGTATAGGTACCTTTGGAAGATCAAACAACTTCACAGTGGCCCACAATTTATTACAGGATTTATGTATTGGGCCCTAGTCAACACTTGGTTCCAATAGGACATTTTTTTTTCTAATATTGACTTCCTCCCTTAAGTATAGAAAATAGTCATGGCAAAATTGTCCGCAAAGTCATTTGCTAAAAAGCTTAGTTTGACTTTCTTAGGATGACTTTCTCCCATTTCAACCGCCACCCAGCTGTCTCCCTTCCTCCTATCTCCTCCCTTGCCTCTTGAGTAAATCACTCTAATTATTAACTTTGTAAATGAAGCTCTAAATAAGCTATTTAAGTTTATTCCTATTAGATGGGACAACAGATTAAAAATCCAGTGCCACCTGGGGTGGGAATGTGTTAGATTTCCATGCTAATGCCTCATGCATGTTTTATGCCTTAGATTAGTAGCTAATGTGATCATTGATCATCTTGTGTCATATGAGCTACAAACCTGCTGCTTCAAGCTAATTCTTTTAAAAACTTGCTTCCAAATTGGTATTCCAAGTCTAGTACAAGATTTCAAGTTTGGAAAGAAGGTCATATTTGCTTTGGTGGAGGTCAAAGATATTTTTCTAACTGTTTGTTCTCTCTGTAGATAATAAACAGGTTGTAATAAATCATTGAAGTAAGCTAGTTGTGAGAAATTGCCAAAACAAAAAATATTTCCTGATCATGTAGCTCCAGGAGCACTTCTATACCCTATTTTGTCTCTTCCTGTGCTACTTGTAGGTTTGAAAAAAAAAGGTAGAAGTTATCATTTGAAGGCCTATTCAATTTGTACTTGAATTACCTAAGCATTTATCCCATTATGTAGGAAATTGAGGGCATTTGTACTCTCCCATTACTGGCATCTAGTTCAAATTCTGATCCATTCACTTAGTAACTGATGCTAAATTCCTTAGTATCTTGGAGTCTCAGTTTCTGAAGTGGAAGCACATGGCTCATGGGTAGTGACTGTGAGGATCAGCAGGAGCGATAAATATAAAATTGCTTAGTGACATACCTGGCACTTATTAAATGTTCATATGAACACTTGTGATTATTTGATTCCTTTCCCATGTAGTGTCACCTTAGCTAACATATGGTGGGTAGAAATTTCTCTGAGGAAATAGGAATGGATTAGCTCTTCCCCTGAAAGGAGGTTGAAGCCAGCCAAAACTCAGTCCTATGCATCAGGAAGGTTATTATAATAGGTTACAGGAAATTTTGTTTACTCTTTGAGAATGCTCTTTTAAGTCTCTTTAGAATTTGAACTGGTGGCGGCTGTAGGTTTGTCATGGGTGCAGAAAGGATTAAATGACATCAACACAGCTTTTAGGTGAGATATTTTCACACTGTGCAGGGACACCACTCCTGTAGCCTAGAAAGAGGGAAGGTTCAAACTGGGATTCACACAGTTGGTGATGCAGACTGGAAAAGTTGAAAGTCCTTTTTCTTGCTTCTTAAACATTTTTCTTTTTCTACACACACAACTCAGAAAACCTCCATATTAATGCATTCTTGAAGAAAACAGAGAGGGTCCTACTTCCCTTCCCTCTATATTTCTGGGTATATTCTCCAGGAATAATCATGGGGATATAGGACTGCTCTAGTGATGGTGGAGTGCAGGATATACTTAGCTCTGGGCTTGGCTTATAGCTGCAGCACCAGCACCCGGGGAGCAGTAGGCAGCCATGTGAGGCTCTTGATGATTCTCTCGCTGCCAATAACTTTCTGAGTTTCAGGATGAAGAACAGAAGTTTCTGTGATCAGGGAATATTTGTTTCAAGGAGTTAGTCCCTAAAGAATAGTGGAACCAGCCATGACAAGTGAGAGAGTTGAACAGTCTGGCTTTAACAGTTGTGTCTGAAAATGTTTGCAGAACAAAGTTTCTGCTAAAACCTTTTTTTTTTTTTTTAATTTTTCTGATAATCAAGCAGAAATAGGTCAAAGCCATGTCACCAAATAGGCAAAACTATTTGCAGAATGCATGAATTAATTTACTCCTTCCCTCTATGGTCCTTTACAGTGAACTTTGGATTATAAGAGATTGCTTCAGAGATAGTTTTAGAACAGTTTCCTCACTGGATTATCAAAGTGCTCCTGGTTCATTTTAGTAATGAACGACTCCAAGTGCGTGTGTGTGTTGGAGGGGGGCAGTATATAAATATTTATTTTTGTTAGGTTCTTATTTTTTTTCAAATAGGGTACAATTCATTGAGGATAAATTTCTTACTTTTGCATCCCTATTATAAGTATGATTAGGATTTTTGATAACAAGTGCAAACACCTTTCACATTTAGATACGCTATCCGATTTCTTTGGCACAAAGCTGAGAGCATGGTACTTGCCCAGCACATTGACAACTAACCAAGGTTGGACTTCAATAAATGAAATGACAAAGAATTTAAGTTAAGAAGGAAGAAATGCTCTGACTCACCAAGAAAAGGACATGCATTACACAGGTCAGACACCAAAAAGAAAATCTAAATAAAACGATGGTAGTACTAATATTCCGGAAGAAATACAAGGACTATAATTTTCCCACTCTTAAAGAATGAAATAATAATCTTGAAAATGCCTGGAGCAGACAACTGGAATGAAAGCTGAAATTTCTGTTTCAGTCTATGGAATCTTCAGTAGGTAGCTTAGTTTCCACTTCTGTGAAGTGGACATAGCAGTAATAATGTCTGCCTTAGTGGTATGTTGGGAGGACTAAACAAAGTAACTCATGTGTGAACATAATTGCTCAGTAGAATATCTGAAGAAGGTTTGATGTTCTTACTGGAATTCTGATTTTCATAGTTTTATTTATTTTTTTTTTAAAAATATGCCAAAGACAAAGAATATGGATATCAGTGTTCTAATGTCTCTAGTAACCTTATAAAAATTATCCCCAGCCCCTGCATTGATGCTGTTTTATTTTCCTTGAAGATGCTGTCCCGTGCCCTGGGGACTTTGCTGAGCCCACTTGATGCCTTAATGGTCCTGCCAGGGCTGTGAGATTGGTCCTGCTTCCTCCTTTTCTATCAAGTCTTATGACAGGCAATGGTAGCATGCTTATCAAATCAGAGGATTCACTGCCCAGAGAGGAGGATCTAAAGTTCAGATTACTCAACAATTAAAGATAAAATTCATTAAATATACAGATATAATAATCTATAATGTATATATATGTATACATCTATACACATAAAGATTTATTTGTTTATTTGAAAGGCAGAGTTACAGGAAGAGAGGGAGTGGCACAGAGATTTTCTATCTGCTGGGTCACTCACCAAATGGTTTCAATGGCAGTAGCTGGGCCAATATGAAGCCAGGAGCCAGTTGTTTCCAGGTCTCCCACACAGGTGTATAAACCAAATACTTGGAATATTCTCTATTTCTTTCCCAGGCCCAGTAGCAGGCAGCTTGATTAGAGTTGTAGCAGTTGGAATTTGAACAGCCATGTGTATTCAGTGTTACTGTCAGAGGCAGTGACTTCACGTGCAGTGCCACAGCATTGGACCCCATTTATATATATACAGACACATATCACATATATACACACACATATACACACACACTCTAAATGTTTATTTTTAATCTATTTTGAAACACAGAGTCACATGGATATACAGACAGAAAGACTTTTATATGCTGGTTAACTCCCCCAAATGGTTGCAAGCATCAGCACTGGGCCAGGCTGATGACAAGAGTGAATGATCTGTGTAAGGCATCCTCTGCTGCCTCCCTAGGCAAAAGTGGAACAGCTGGGACTCATAAAAGCACTCTAACACAGATCTGGCATTGCAGGTGTCAAACTCACTGCACAACATGGGGCTGTTTCTATCATTTGTATACATGTAAGAAATAGACCATTTGAGCATAGTCTCGGAGGAACTCAAAGATCCACAGAATTTCCTTCATTTGTTCAGGATGAGACAAAAATAATTTATTGCTGCTTGATACATTTTGCATTGCAATTGATTATTGCCGTGCAGGAAGGTTTTTTCTTTTAATTCTTTTATTTTGATAATCTTTACATAGTTGATTAGGACACAGAGTCAAGGGCTATAGGAATGTGGGTAAGACCATTGTTTCCACATTAATTTTTTTTTCCATATTGGAGTAAAAGGAGAGCTAAAGGGAGAAGCCTCACCCAGCCTCCCACCCATCCCAGGTCCCCTATGTGAGGCATGTTCCAAGGGGCCTGCTCAAGCAGTTAATTTTATGGATAGACCATTGAGCCTACAAAACTTCATATATTTTTCCAAACAAGCTCAGCATGATATATTTTGTCTTACCTGGTTGTGTAAATACAACCCAGATACAATTAAGACATACAGATAAAAGAAAAGAGGTGGGTGTATATAAGGTTGTAAGGTTGATACACAGGTAACTATTCTGACGACATTGGCTTGAGTATCAATTTTGGCAATTTCTATTGCCTGTTCAATCTTTGAATTATAGTGTACATAAACAGCATAAGCTATTTTATGTTAATTCTTTAAAGTGGCTTTTTAAATTTCATGTGAGTAAGCCAGGCATATTGTTAACAATATAATTTGAGCTAAATTGAGCTCCTAGTAAATTGTGAATAGTTTATTATTATTCACTGGAATACATTTACCTTGTTAATGCAGTATTGCAGCTTTTTATTATGTGTTAATGGCTTAACAGCCAAAGTTAAAGGCTATTAATAAAATGGCACAACTAATAGATCTCATTTGTAGTATTCTATGGCTTTCTCCAACATTTTAATTAGGAAAGTTGAAGAATATGATACGACAAAAATACAAAACAAACGCAATTATTTATAAAGGATGGAGGCTTGAATTGTGTCTTCACACTTGAAGTAAAAGCAAGGTGTTGTAAAGTAGCTGCTATATTGTTCGACAACAGCTTTAAACGGTTGGTTGTTCAAGAAACAGTTTTTGTAAACAGTGTAAATCCTTTTATACAAATAAAATCGAGCAGGAAATAGTTATTTATGGAGCTAAGCAAAGACAAACACCTGCAAATAATGTATTCCCTCTTTAAGTTCCCTCCTGCAGTAGGTGATTCCTCTTCAATATTTAAATAATAAGTACTAGCCTTCCATGCTTTCATTCACATAGAAGCAGCTGATATGATCATAGTACACATGGGATAGAACAGGATTGTGGGAACTTTCCTTTTTTTTTTCAACCAGGGTTAACATGTTTTTGAGCAATGCGTACAGCCCTATTAAAAAAAAAATAGAGAACCTGGGGCAGTAGCCTAATGGTGAAATTCTTACTCTGCTGGGATCCCATATGGATGCTGGTTCCTATCCCAGCTGCTCCATTTCCCATCCAGCTCCCTGCTTGTGGCGTAGGAAAGCACTAGTGGATGGCCTACTGCATCCACGTGGGAGAACTGGAAGGAGCTACTGGCTCCTGGTTTCAGATCAGCTCAGTTCCCACCATTGCAGCCTCTTAGGAAGTGAACCAGTAGATGGAAAACCTGGGTTTTTTTGTCTGTATCTCCTTTTCTCTGTATATCTGCCTTTCCAATAAAAAAAAAAACTTAAATAAAATAAAATTTTAAGAAAAAATTGAGATTAGGCCCAGTGTGGTAGCCTAGCGGCTGAAGTCCTTGCCTTGCAAGTGCCAGGATCCCATATGGGCACCCGTTCTAATCCTGGCCACCCTGCTTCCCATTCAGGTTCCTGCTTGTGGCCTGGGAAAGCAGTCAAGGATGGCCCAAAGCCTTGGGTCCCTGCACCCATGTTGGAGACCCAGAAGAAGCTCCTGGCTTTCTGATTGGCTCAGCTCTGGCAGTTGTGGCCGCTTAGGGGGTGAATCAATGGACAGAAAATCTTCCTCTCTGTCTCTCCTCCTCTCTGTATATCTGATTTTCCAATACAAGTAAAATAAATCTTTAAAAAAAGAAGAAAATTGAGAGAAGCCTAGGATTCTATTCTTAGGCCTAAAAACCTAGTAGTATAATTGCAAGGTGTAGGAGAAACAACTTTAGAAGAATAAATGGAATATGTTAATAGGTTTTCTGAACAATATACTCATTTTCAATCAATGATTGCTCAAACCTCTGCAAACACAAATACAGGACATGAGCCAGTGGCCATACGGATGTCAGCACTGCAGGTACAGGATTAGCCAGTTGAGCCTCTGTGTCAGCCTCCACATTTATATTTTATTAGGTTTTGCTCATAGATTTGGCCCTCAGGTATATCAAAAGTAGGTGGAGCCTTCCCATATTATAGTAGAAATGATGAATAAGAAATATGGGGAAGTGTCTTTCTTCCCATTATTCACATGATGTTTATGCTAGAATGTGTGCATTCTTAAGTAACCTATTCCATCAATGAACATCTACTGAACTATTACTTTTTTTTGTTTTTACAGGAAAAGATTTATATATTTGGCAGGCAGAGTTGCACACAGACAAAAGGAAGGAAAGAGAGGTAGGGAGAGAGGGGCGTGTGAGAGAGAGATTAGTCCTTTCTCAGTTGAATTGTTCAGAAATATTTTCTTCTTTTCTGTTGGTGGTCACCTGATTTTGCTGATGGTTTGCTTTGCAATGCAGAAACTTCTTAGCTTGAGGAAACCCCACTTTCCCCCAGTTTTGCTTTAATTGCCTGTGTTTCTGTGGTCATCTCCAAGAAGCCTTTGCCTACATCTGTGTCTTACAGGTGTTATTATCCAGTAATTCAGGGAAATCCCATCATACAAATTGATCCTTTTTAAATTTGAAACAATTTTTTAATAAGGTTTAAGGTAGGGTTCTTGTCACATACTGGTACATGTGGAAATCCAATTTTCCCAAATACCATTTGTTAAAGAGACAATCCCTTCTCCCTGGATTGGTTTCAGTTTGTTTGCAAAATATTAGTTTGCTGTAGATGTGTGGGTTAATTTTATTATGGATTTTTTTATTCTGTTGATTTGCATGTCTATTTTTGTGCCATTACCAGGCTGTTTTCATTACAAGTTCCCTGTGTTATGTCTTGAAGTCTTGCATTCTGATGCCTAGAGCTTTCTTTTTATTGTTTAGGATTGCTTTAACTCTTCAATGTGTCTTGTGTTTCCATATGAATTTTAGTATCATCTTGTCTGAGAAGAATTTCAAAATTATTTTGATGAGACTTGTATTCTGAATATTGTTTTTAGTAGTATGAACAATTTGATTATATTCTATCAATCCATGAACATGCATGATTATTCCATGTTTAGTGTCTTATATTTCTTTAATAACTTTTATTGGTCAAGTTGATTACAAGTTATTTAAGTTTTGTGCAGCTATTGTAAATGAGTCTTAGCCGTTAGAGAACAAACAGAGCTAAATAAAGACAGATCCCTTTTCTTGAATATATTACAGGCCAGGAAAAGAGATGAAACAAATAAATGACTGATAACAGTGTAAGGATTCATGAGAGGAAAAATATAGATAAAAAATGTTAAATAGCATGGGCATATGAAGAAAGGGACCCCTTGTCAGTCAAACAGCTTGGAGATTCCTTCAGGGAAAAATGCATGTTTTCAGTTGGATTTTGAAAAACAGCTGGGATTTATGCGAATGTATGTAGGGAGTTAGGGGGGTTTCTTGATTCGGAGAGCACTGCTATCAAATGTAGGAAATGTGAAAACTGTTGAGAAGTTTTGTCATTCGGTATAGCTTTCACAAAAGAGGGAAAAATCGGTGACCTTTAAAATGACTTCTCTTGTAGCATTACAGATTGAGTTCTTGTTTATAGCAGGCACGTTAACATAGACTGCTGTTTCATATCAGCAGGCACTGGGCTATGAACTAAGGCAGTAGTTGTATTTGACATTTTGGAGCTCGAAGACCTGTAAGATTCTCTTGCAGCATTTTATCTTACCTACTGTAGGATGAAGAGAGACTACTGGTGATGGGACAAAGTAAACCAAGTGTTGCTCCACCAAGGAGTCTCTCTTGTCCATAAAGTTTTCTTCCTATTTTCTGATCATGGAAATTGTCTTGAAAAATGTTCAGGATCTGATTTTATCAGTGCTCCCAACCAAAAGTAACCATTTAGATATGTATTTTTTAGCCTATCTAGAGTTCAGTGATTTGTCCATCATTTAATTGGCTCCCTGTACCATCCATTCTGCCTTTTCCAGTGTCTTGTCTTTCTACCACTAACATTTATTGAGTGGTGTTAATGTGCCAGGTACCCAGTGGAGACAGTGAAGATTCAGTAATGAGTGCAGTGTAGGCTCCTGGATTCTGGCCACATTAGCATAGACAAAGTTGATTAATACCTTATACTCAAGAGGGCCACAAATAAGTATGGATCAAGACATTTGTTCTCCTGAAGCCACGGAAGGTTGACTACAACACCTGTACTATATGTGTCGTTTCTCTGACTGTGGAGTTTCATGGAAAGATTCCCAAAGTACCTATTAATCCCTCTTAGTGTCTTTAGATCTGGTTGTTTTACCTGCCAACAACAAAGAAAAATGATCTAAGCAAGATTCCTATAATGCTTTTCAAAACTGTTAGGCTTATTATAAAGTAATTAGGAAGAGCAACCACTGGATAGCCCTCTGTTTTGAACTCTATTTTCTCCTTGAAAGCAAAGTATAATTAAAACTCAAGCTTTTTCTTAGAAGCTTATTTACACGGCTGGCATGATGGCTCAACTGGATAATCCTATGCCTTGCAGCACCAGCATCCAATATGGTGCTGGCTTATGTCCCAGCTTCTCCACTTTTCTTTCTTTTTTTATTATTTCATTTTATGACACAGTTCCATAGGCTCTGGGATTCCCTCAACCCCTTCCCAAGCCCTCCACCCATATTGATTTCCTCCATATTATTACAGCAGTACAGTTCATAACCAGTCATAATTCCCTCATTGTGGGCATGGACCATGCAGGGAATCCAGCATCTTATTGTCCAGATAAAGTCAACAGTTTCATTGGGAGACATCCCTTATCTGAAAGCAGAGCTAGCAGAATATCATCCCTTCCAATGAAAAGCCACAACACAAATTCAACAGGAAGAAACATGGAAGTTTACAACATCATGAAGTCAATTGACATGGTAGATGCTATGTTCCTGGAGGGGATGCATGCAGACTAGGCTGAATTGAATTGCCATGAGGTCCCAGACGACTCCTGGGGTTGAGAGTGTCTTCATTGGTTCATGCATTCGGCAAAACTTTACAAATTGCAAGATTTAAGTCTGTCCAGTTTAGTGAACTTAAATTTCATATCTAGTGATGAAAATAACAAAAACATGGATTCCTACTGTGATTGTCTAATTTCTGATTTCCCTGGTACATCTGATGAGAGTGAAGAAGACTTTCTCATTTAATGTATCTCCAGTGGGTGGTTCATGGAAGATATTCAATAAATATTTGTTAAAAGAGTAAGTTGTTAATGTATATTACCACTAAACCATGTATTATTGTGTATTTGCTTTGATTTGTATATTAAAGGGTTAATCTATTAATAATGTTATTCATTAACAATATTTCTTTTTGTAGGTGGGGGAGAGAGACCACTCCATTCCTTATTGAAAGTAAGTTCAAACTGAACTACAGTTGTCATAGCAATTTATGTTAGATTGAAAACCAAGTGGATTGACAGTGTGACACAGCAAGTTAAACCCCTGTGTGCAGTGCAGGTATGCCATGTAGTACTGGTTCACATCCTGGTTGCTCCACTTCCAGGCCACTTCGCTGCTGATGAACTTAGAAGGGCAGTGGAAGATGGTCCAAGACCTTGCCCCTGGCACTTACACTGGGGATATGGGAGAAGCTTCGGGCTCCTGGCTGCAACCTTGCCCAACCCTGGCCATTGCATCTATTTGGAGTATAAAATAGCTGATGGGAGTTCTCTCTTTCTCTGATAATCCTCTCTCTCTCACCCTCTCTCTCTGAGTAGCTCTGACTTCGAAATAAATGAATTATTTTTTTAAATGAAAACTAGGAAAGACTATTAAATATCAGGAGGCAACTAAATATTATATGTCTCGTATTTGAAGAAAAATAAGATTCTAAAGGAATCCCATAGTGTATAATCCCATCTGCAAAGGTGAATTAGTGCTATAATGAAATTACTAATTTCAGCTTCGAGCAGATATTTATTATTACAAATTGCATCCATTGCATCACTGTGGATACTATTTAATTTCCTAGTTCCCTGACTTTAGGTCTCAAACAGTGTGATGTGCGATAAAATTCAGGAGTCTCTTAGCATCACCTTTAGTTGCTTCTAGTGTCATCATTTTAGAATTTTGATTTTATGTTACCTTAAAGGTTGCTCATCATCTGGAAGTTTTCCCTACCAAGATTTCAACTCAGATCCATTTGATCTGTCTTAACCCTGGTGTTAATCTTTAAAACTAGTTTAATCATTTTCTTCCCAATACCTTCAATAGCAACACCACCATGCATAAAAATGGTAAAACATACACGGTTATAGTTTTGCAAACAGACTTCTATATAAAGGTAAACACAGGGGCCCCCATTGGCTCTAACATCGCAGTTCTTACTCTGTGGCAGTGTTTTATATTCTCTGTACTTGTTCATTTCACTGACTTCATACTGCCATACTCTGCCTGCCAGCTTTCCTGGCCTTAAAATAGTTGTTAGAGCAACTGTGAATGTTCTCAATGACAATTGCTTTTGTGATTTACTCAAAATCCTGACAATTTTTAGGTCTGGAAGAATAAAAGCCTGAGATCTCAGGGGATATTACTGTTCAAGATCATATTTAATCTTCTTGTACTAGCTTCCCTCAATGCTTTTCTGTTTCAGTACACTACTTTAGGAGATGTGAAAGATGCCCTCTGCCATCTCTCCCTTCTGACAGGTATTATGTCGAAACTCTCTTATTTCATCTGATGCTCAGTAGCATCCCCCAATTTTCTGTGGCTGTATCTACTAAGAATAATAGATGCTCCCTTAGGTTGCAAGGTATAATTTACCCTCTTATGTTTAGGTTGGAAGTTACCATTAAGCTATCTATTGAGTGTTTGAGGACTTCACAAGACTACTAAGTGATCATTAATACAGCAGGAAACAAAAAAATTAAGAAAAATAGATGGTTCTTGATATGAAAAAACTAAATTTGGTGTGAATATAGAGGGAACTTCTAAGTTTTGGAGCTTTCAGAATATTCTTTTAGGATCTTGAAAGGAGAGGCTAGCACAAGGGTTCAACTGGCTAATCTTCCACTTCCAAGCACTGGCATCTCAAATGGGCACTCTTTTGTGTCCCAGCTGCCCTACTTCCATGCAGCTCCATACTTGTTTCCTGCAAAAGTACTGTAGGATGGCCCAAAACCTTGGGACCCTGTATCATTGTAGGCTTTGGATTGCCTCAGCTCTGGCCATTACAGCCACTTGGGGAATGAACCAGCAAGTGGAAGATCTTTCTGTAGATCTGCCTTTCCAATAAAAATAAGTAAGTCTTAAAAAATATCTTGAAAGAAATTTTATTTTCTAACTTAGAAATTCATCTTTTTCTACTGGCAAAATAACAAATGAAATGCCTCTTTTTGACTTTGTGAAAAGAGCACACAGAGACACAGAAAGCAGGTATTTGACAACAGATGAAAAAATAGGTCCGGACCAGTCTGTATTTCCCATTTATCTGATGATATGCATTTCTTGCACAAACCTTTTAGAATATTTTGCATCTTCCTATTGAAACATGATTTACACAAGGTATAGTTTCCCCAAACACAGAAGAAATAATACCTATAATTTGCTACAAATTATTTACATATTTTATTTTGTTATAACGACCCTCCTCCAACCAATTAAGTTTGTACTACAAATACATTTGTTTCACAAATTAAATAATGGAAAACTGAAGCTTGGCAAAATTTTACAAGCAGAAATGTTACCCTCCCAGTGGTTTTTGTTAAGAAAAAAGTGAAAAGGCCCAGCCACAAACAGATGTGCTTCCAAGATGGGGAATTGATGCTAACTGTTCCATGTGGGGAGGAAAGACCAATTCCCACGATCCTTGGAGTTACCGCAATAAAATCACATGCTTAATTTATAGATGATATTCAACAAAATAATTCCTTTGAAAATCACCTGGGGAATTTTCTAAAAAGATTTATCTATTTATTTTGATTGAAAAGGCAGATATACAGAGAGAAAGATCTTCCACCTGCTGGTTCACTTTCCAAGTGGCTGTGATTGCCGGAGTTAAGCTGATCTGAAGCCAGGAGCCAGAAGCTTCCTCTGGGTCTCCCACACAGGGTACAACCTTTTATTATTATTTTTTGGAACAGTTGCTAATGGCCATATTACTAAGTTTTGATTGAAAGTACGAATGTGAAAATACATATGGCCATTTCCAGAAATCTTGTAGGAGCATATGATGCATGATTTTTTCACTGCTTTTTTCAAAGGTTTGCTTATTTTTATGGAAAGGACACACAGGAGAAGCAGCAGACGGAGAAAGATCTTCCATCTTTGGTTCATTCCACAAATGTTTGCAATGGCTAGAACTGTGCTAGTCTGAAGTCAGGAGCTAGGACCTTCTACTGAGTCTGACATAGAGGTTCAGGGGCTTAAGGATTTTGATTATTCCCAACTGCTTTTCCAGTGGAAGTGGAGTAAGTGGGACACCCATATGGGATGCTGGCACTGGCCAATAAAGGATTAGTCAACAGAGCTATCTGCTGCTTCCCTTCCACCTGATTTTCTATCTTGTTTTTGTTCTTTTGCAATGTTCTACTGATTGCATTACTTGACATTGGCAAGAGATGCACTATGGGAATGCAATACAAGCACTAGGTCTAGTGGCTTTTTCAGACACAGTATCATACTTGGATTTCCTCCTTTGAATGTTTTACTGACTCTATGAGAACAAACTCTGGGGGAAGCTTGCCTAGAAGAGCAGTTCAGTATTGGAAGGTTAGGTGAGTGACATGTTGAGGACGACATGAAGCTGGAGGGATGAGGTGTAAGAGAATATTTTGCACTGCAGAAAAACTTATCATGAAAAATAACTCACGTGAAAATTATTTGCAATGTACTATCTCTCTAATCCTAAGTAATTCCTGCTACCACATTTGTGCTTCTTTGTGCACGCTTCAAAGCCTTCTAGCAATTAATCACCTGCCCAAGTAAAGTACTTTGAGCTCTCATTATTCCCTGCCATAGATTCAGATGAGGCTCATAAATTTGTAGTTTTCCTCTTACGCACATGTCTGCCAACCCACACGATTTTCAAAAGACCCTTGAAACTGCCTCTTTTGTGGAGAATGCCCTGAATAACTCTTCTCTCACCCCAGAGCACTCACGCTGGGTGCTTCCACTCATGTTCATTTGAATTCATTCTTAAGCTGCTTGGTTTTCCATGAATTGTTCTGCTTCTAGTTGTTCCATTTCCTATGTCAGTTCCCCAAGAGGGAAGATTGTTTTTTTAGATTTCATTCTATATCCTTAAAAGTTTAATTTTTGACCCAATACAGTTTGTTGACTAAATGTCTTGAGCCATCAGTGGTGCCTGTTTGGTGACAAGGTTCTTTGAGGACCAGTCAAATGTAATCATTTCTCTTCTTGAAAGCTCTAATATTAGGGGTGGCCCTGAAAAATTCATCAGGGGAATCAAGTTTTGTTCATCACTGCTGCTGCCCTGAAGGCCTTTGGGAAAATGATGATGGTTGGATTTGGGCTGTTGTTGCCAAATGCAATATTAAATCTACTTTCTAATCTGCTTGGTGTATTTTGATATATTAAATTTTACATTAAGGAACCAATTTCCTTTTGATAAATTCATACTTCAGGTTGTACAGGGCTGGCCATTGTATTTGGGACATTCAGATAAATGATCAGCAACAGAGCAAGGGTGTGTAAGCTGTGGTATGAGAGTATCTTCCCTAGGGGTCTTTGATCTCAGAGAATTTTTGATTCTTACTCAATATTAGCACAGATGGCTGTGAAAATAGATGCAGGAAGTTGGCTGTCTTTGCAGACTTTGTAACTCATTTACACTGAACACTGCACACAAATCCTTCCATAAAAACAGTCTTTTTGATAACTCAATCTTTAGCTAAACACAGCTAGGGGAAAAATAAATTATGACAGATAATTTAGCTTCTATATTAATTAAGAAAGTTGACCTACCTAACACATAAATACAGACTCAAACATTTTTTAATTTGAAGCATGTAGTTACTTTTTCTCGATTCTTGTGTGAATCTAATATTAATACACAGATATCTGATTCCATGTAGATTAGAGATAAAATTCTAAAAATATAATTTTTAAGGAAACTTACTCTTAAATTTTTCCATTTGGTCTTTCCTTTTTATCTAAAATATATATAATGTATTTCCATTTTTTGCTCACCTAATTGATATTTATCCAGAAATCGTTATATGGTAAGTGCTAAAAATAAAAATAAATAAAAATAAATTAATTTTAAAAGTCTGCAATCTAGAAAAGATGGTCAACATTTTATAAAGGAGCAGGCAGTAAATAATCTTGACTTTCTAGGCCATATAGTTTGTGTCGGAATTAGTTTGGCGTTATAGTGAGAAGCAAAACAAATGTAAGTCATAAGCCCCATTTAATGGTACCGTCAAATCTGTCATTAAGACTCTCAAAGTGTTCAAAGAAACCACTTTGAGATTTGTTTAACTAATATAAACATCCCAAACTGCTGCTTTTCCCTTGCACCACTGTATTCTGTTCAACTCTTTCTCAGGGAACCTTTGCACTTGCATCAATCTGCTTGCCATTTGTGAAATCCAATCTGGGTGGAAGACATAATGCCTGCACAGACAGGAACACACGGATTATCTTACAATATTTGTTACACTGTCTGCTAGGATCAGGGACTGAGCAGAATGGTGCAGCAGCAAGAGCTGCTAGTAGGGAAAAGTCCTGGGTAGGAATGTGATCGCTAGGACTGTGAGCTGGTCATGGCACTTGGGGCTTGATTCAGTGCAGAGTAAATGCCTACTCATGGCATTTTCTGATGAAAAAAATGCTAAGATCAGATTAATGTTCAGGAAATCACTTTAGCAGTCCATTGAAGAGGCTTAAGGCCAGAATGGACAGATGATTGTCAGTTTTTACCATAATGATGGTCAAGGACGTCAGAGCTATGGTTTTGGTGCTGGGATTTTCCCTTCTCTATCTACAGATTGGTTCCCAATTATCATTTCTCATAGAAGAATTAGTCGTCACCTCCTCTTCTATTGTTTAATTTGGGCAAGCATAATTTTATGATATTTTTATTTTTTAAATGTTAATGAACAAATCAGAGAAAGAGAATGAGGTGCATAGAAAGAGACAGAGCCCTTCCAGCTGTTAAGTAACTCTTTAAGAGCCTGACAGGTGAGGACAGGTGTCAGGATATGGCTAAGAAGGGATCTTGCATAGACTGCTTTATTCCTCAGAGAGCTCCAGTGGTTGGAGTTGGGTTAGTGTGAGGCCCAGAAAGGGAGCTTCTTGCAGGTCTTAGGGAGTGTGGTGGGTTACAAACACTTGGGCCATCCTCAGCTGCTTCCCCAGGCATGTTAGTCAAACTGTAGCAAGCAAAACTCAATAGATGCCCATATGGGATGCTGGCGTGGCAGGTAGTAGCCGCAGCACTGACCACTCCATGAATTTTTTGAGGTATCTTCATATATCATCATTTGCTTCTTCTGAAACACCTATTGCTATTCTTATAATTAATACATGCTTGGCTAAGACACTTGTAGGTAGTATAAATCAAATTTGCTGCAACACAAATAACATTAACATTGGGCTATCTGTGTCAACTATAATTTTTATAGAAATGGACAATATCGGGTCCCAATTTTGATAACCTGGGTACAATTGAAAACAGATTTTATAAAGAAAAAACAAAAAGAAATCATCCAAATTTCCTGCATTCTAAACAATGAAGTGATTTACCTGTGGGATCTACAAATAACAATTTGTGTCCTGGTTTGTGTGAAAGTTGGATGTCCATGCCTCTGAATGGGGCTGCTGACACAGTGGGGACCCAGGAAGCAACAAAGGGATCTGAGGCAGGGGCTCAGGGCCAGGATGAAGAAATTAATAATCCTCTTATTATTCAGAACTGCAAATGGCTGCAGGCTATTGGCAAGAGACTTAGCAATTATCTGATTAACTGCTAATGTTACACCAAGAAATCTCTTCAAGATGGTACTTTTTTGTTAAATGACACAGAATGGTAAGAAGCTGTTATTTTGTGCAAAAAGCTGAGAGCTGCAGGTAGGTGGGCCATATTGGGACCCTGGTGGGCCGTCACTCTTTCAAAGTTGGAAGCAAATGGCCCTTATTGCTGCTGTTATAACTCTTCCTGGAAATATCAGCTCCTCTATAGCACCATAACTCAAATTTAATATGAGAGCTGAAGTTGTTTTTCCTTTTCATTTTGAGCTCCAGCTTAGAACAGGAGGATAGGGTATCTATCTTTATGGTAGAAACTCAGAAACAAACTTTGCATCTATTTCTTGCTGCCTTGTGCCTAAGCCACTGGAAGTTGAAGATACCTGCCCTAGCTGAGGTCTGTGGGCTTAGGTTCACTGACCTCTCGGGTCGACCCTAGTTTAAGAAGCTATCATTGGCTTAAAGCCAAATGCCTCTATTATGGCATACTAGTTTGTATTTACCCTGTTCCATCTACTTTCTTTGTGACATAGATTTTCTGAGTAGTCATCAAAAGAGTTGCAAAATCTACCTTGTCTTAAGAGGAGAACTTAATATGTATCAATGCAGCACTGTATGGCATCAGTGTTTGATATAGTAATTAAAACCTATATGTCCCATTTTGAAGTAACTGGTATGATTGCAGGCTCCAGTTCCTGACTCCAGTTTTCTTGTCATGTGGGCCTTGGGAGGTTGTGATGATAGTCAGATGATAGAGTCACACTCTCTTAGGAGACATGCACTTGATTCCTCGCCTTATGCTTGCCACAGTCTTGGCGTTTGTGGGCGTCTGGGAAGTGAACCCCCATATGGCAGCTCCTACTTTCAGACTACATGTTATTTGTTATCTCATTGTCTCTCAAATGCATAATGATTTGGAAAAAAAAAGGCGAAAGACTGTACTGTGCAGGAAAGCACCATTTCCAATATTTGAAAATAATTCTCAATTGCATGAAACTCTAAAAGTACTTATTTCTAACTTTCAGTGATTACTGGAATCATAATCACAGTTGGCCTCCTTTGGTTTGTGTCCTGATGATTCAAGAATCTAGAGGATGTCGCTGTAATAATGTCAAAAGGCAATTTTCTATTTCTAGTGATAATATCCTAGAGTATTCACTGCAAATCCTACTCTGCCCTTCAATTCCAGGCTGTAAATTCTGCCCACTCTCCTCTCCGATCTGTGGGGGGAAATTGACTTCTCAAATGCAAACATTTGATGCAATTTTTCAGTGAGATAATCGTTGAAGCCAGTATCAGGCAAAGGTTAACCAAGAAAATGTGCACATAAAATCCTTTCACTTTGTCACAGTTCATGAAACAGGTACTCTGAAAGCAAAGGCGTTTTACAGTAGAAAAGGCATTTAAGTGAGAAAAAAAAATCAACTTCTGTATAGAAGTATTACAAGAGCTTTATTCCTAAATTTGGTTAATGGAAAGGCTTTTATGAGGACATTAATTGTACCATGGCTAAGAAAAAAAAGCTAATTATGTAATAATTGGAGGTAAAACAATGAATTTACTTTAGGTAAGCTCAAAGTCGTGTTTAGAGGAGCTCTTCATTAATGCATCCTTGATCACTAAAATTAATTTTTATCTATATCTGTATAATCGTATTCTCTAATATAAATGTCTTACACACATTTGAAAATGACCATTTGAAAACAAAGAGGAATTAGATTTTTAACTGATTCTACTCTTACTGTTTTTGATTTCCCACTCATTAACTTATGCTTGCTTATCAGTCACTCAACATGATTATCAAGTGTTAAATTGATAATTTCTTAAATATATTAAGGATAAAAAGCTGACTCCAACTTTGTCGTTACGCAAGGCTCATTTCAAACTTAGTGAGTTCTCCAAGAGAGCATCAACTAACAAAATCAATTATTTACTTTCAAATAGCAAGTGTGAACTTGTGCTGTCCTACTCATCATTCCCACCTGTCTCTGATGCCACTTCTCTCAGCTCTTATGGAGGCAGCAATGATCTTGTCAGAGGATCACCATGCTCAGTAAGAGCTATGTCTTGCCACACATCAGAGAAGGGAGGGCATGGGCCTCCTGATTAGCAGTTATCTCTGGGACATGGGCAGTGGTAGAAAGTTCCTATGACTTCTGCAGATTGACTGATAACTGAGTCTTTCTCTGAAGTAATCCACAGGCACTCTACCCGTGTATCCTCCTTGCTATTAAACTGTGAAGCCTAGAACTTAGAGTTACTAAGCATTCTATTCCTTGATTGTCCTTAAAGTTATAATGAGCATATGGGTTTGGAGTTTAGTTCCAAATATCTCATTAAATGAGTCTCTTATTAATCATATAATTATTGAATGTCTAATATGCCTTAGGCAGTTATCTTTGGGAAAATCTTGAAATTAATTCCTTTCTATATGAAAATAAAAACAGTTGAAGTCTCCTTTGTTATAGATATCATACTATTTATTGATCTTAAAAGATAAAATGGAAAATAACATGACACCGTATGTTGGATGTTAACTAGGTAATCGATTTCTAATGTGTGTGCTGTGATTCTAGTTACTATATATATTGCAGCCAGGGTCCTATTAGAGGTCTTTTCTAGTTCCCCTTTGAAAATGTAAATTCTCTTTTGCCAGAGGCCTTGTTAACTCTTTCCAGCTTTTCTTTGCAGTCCTAAAAAACTACTTCGCACATAGTAAGATGCCTATAATAGTTATTAAATAGTAGAGGATGGAAGTCACCAAGATCTACCAAGGTGTTTTGTTTCTTTCACTGTTTTCTTTTGTGAGCCTGTGTGCCAAGCCTCTGCCCAGTGTAATCATTTAGGAAAGAGAGAGGCTGTAGGAAAATAATAATGAAGAATATGAGCTGAGGACAGTGTTACAAGATTGATTGGAAACAATCACAGATACACACTACTAGTCAATGTTTGGGTAAATGCAGAAGACCCAGTGATGCCTCAGAGTGATGCAATTTCCCGAGCCTGGAAACATCTGATGATGCTTCATGTTGAATTATTACCTCAGATAAAAAGACAAAACTTTTATTTACAGTGGTAATTTACAATGTATAGAGATGTTGTCACATAGGCAGTTCAATTTCTAGAGAAGGAAATTTTCATAATGAAAACCTTACAAATCTGGAGAATATGCTTGGGAACTGCTAGGACATAGAATCAGTTTGGTTGTGTTCTTTCCAGTACTGCTATTGATTGGCTTCAGAATTTATTGGTCAGATATTTAACACCTCTGTAGTTTTTCCACCTGTAAAATGAATGTCCAGATCTGAGCAAAGTCAATGTGTTTTAAAGTGGAATGGGCCCTTTCACTTGTGTTTTTAGATTGATGACTTATTGAGGCAAAGTAAAACCATTATGGGAAATCATTTATTCATTTTCCAGAACACTCCTCCAAATAATCAATAAAGACTGGTATTTCATATACAGATGGTAGAGTACCTACCATGAGTATTTCATGGAAGTCAAATTCCAGAAATATTTTATGTGTCTCTGCCAAAAAATGGAACTTGCACTCTGAAAACGTGATGAACAAATTTAAAACTATGTTTGGTTTAACTCTGTAAGTCTATAAGTGTGTGTGTCTGCCTGTGTACATTTACATGTTTGGTAAGAGTGAGACATTCTTAAGTATTGGATGATGAAATGCTAAATGATGTTGAGAGGTGCCTACAGGTGTGTTCATAGAAGCCTTATTTGGCAGAAACGGTTTTCGTTAGACCATTTCTCCAGGTTTTTGTTTCTTTTTTTATGATTTTGTAATTTTATTGCAAAGTCAGATATACAGAGAGAGGAGGAGAGACAGAGAGGTAGATCTTCCTTCCAATAATTAACTCCCCAACTGAGCACAACGGCTGGAACTGAGCCAATCTGAACCCAGGAGCCTGGAGCTCTTTTGGGTCTCCCATGTGGGTGCAGGGGCCCAAGGGGCCGCCCTTGACTGCTTTCCCAGGTCACAAACAGGAAGCTGGATGGGAAGCGGGGCTCCCAGGATTAGAACCGGTGTCAATATGAGATCCAGGCGCGTTCAAGGTAGGGACTTTAGCTGCTAGGCCACCATGCTAAGCCCCTTTCTAGTTTTTAAGCGAATATGCAATTGACTACCGAAAAATTGGTAAAAATGTGAAGTTTGCTGTTAAGTTTGCATTTTACTTAATAATGATTCATTATATAATTGCTTCATTGAATAAAATCAGATATGTATTTAAAATTTAAAGGCCCATTGCAATTTACCAAATTGGAACACTGAGTTAAAGAAAATACTCAAACTAAACGGAAATTGCAATATAAATACCTGTGTTTGAATGATAAGAATGCCCAACTGCTATGACAAGTAACTGCATATAGACCTGATACTGAGTTGTGCAGCTGTCTGTCTCAAAGTACTTTTAACATTCATTTTTTTTTTTAAATTCAGGAAATAAAGACAGAAAATCCAGTGTTTTTCAGGTGCTCTTCTGGTGTTAAGGACCAAGAATAAATGGGGGCCAGTGAAACTTATGGAAATCAGAGAGGAAGGAGACAAAAAAATCACATATGAAAAGAAATATGTAACTTTCCAATGGCTATTAGAATTATGATTTTAAAATAAATCACCAAAGCATAGAGTAGTTTCTGTGCAAAATGATCAGCAAAGCCCTCATGGAATAATGTTAGAAATATAAAGAAAATGAGTGCCTGATAAATACAAATGTCAGGGAAAAGAATTTTAGACACAGAAGTAGCAAATAAACGAACTATGATAGGGCTATGAAAATGCTCTTTTCTTGTACTTTCTAAATGCAAGAGGAAACAAAATCATCAGGATGTACCTGTAGGAGGCAAATTTCAGAGATCTGAGGACACAGATTAAGTTGCAGAAATAGTCTTTCAAGATTTTGGGTAAGTAATAGAAAAATGGGATTCCTGCAGCATTTATTGGTTCCTGGAAGGGTATCCTTGAGAAAAGCGTCATTAACCAAGAAAACATGGCCATGTGATTTTCTTCAGTTACTGTTGCTGTACAGGTAAAGTTGTGCAATGGGCAGAGAGCAGGTTTTGAGGGTTAGGATTATGTAAGTAGGACTTAGGAAAAAGAGACAACAGTCTCTATAAGGCTACAATTGCTTATCAACTACTTTTTCTACCAGCCAACATTTATCTGCAAAGTTATTCAAGCCACAAACCCATGAGTAATTTACAACTCAGATTCTTAGAGATTCCCTGGTTGGAGACTCCATGACAGGATTCCTGTGTGTGATTCAATAAGGAAGGACTTGCATAGGAAAGTGATAAGGTGGTAGGGAAAGCAAGACAAGTAGAAGAATATGTCTAGCAAAAAATGAGATGTCAGGGTGGGGCCAACTATCTACAATGCTGGCATCCTTTAGGGGCACTGGTTCCAGTTCTGGCTACTTCTCTTCTGATGCCACACCCTGTTAATGCACCTTGCAAAACAGCAAACGATGGTTTGAGTACACAGACTTCTGCTCTGAATGTAGGAGGCTGAGAAATAACTCTAGGCTGTTGGCTTTGGCTTTGTTCAGCCTTGGCTGTTGCAGCCATTTGGAGAGTGAACCTTTCTTCCTCTCTTTTTGTGTAACTAAGCCTTTTAGATAAATACAGGGAATCTTTAAAAAAAAAAATCTTACAGGCTAAGTTGCAATAAAATATAGATTCCACTTAGTCTCTCTCTCTTTCTGTGTCACTCTAGGATTTTTTAAAAATTTATTTGAATGGTAGAGTTAGAGATTGAAACAGAGATATCTCCAATCCTTCGTTTCACTTCCCAAATGGTCATACTGGCCAGGCTGCTTTAGACAGAAGATGGAACATGAGTGCTGGGCCCACATAGTTGGGCTTTTACTGCTTTCCGAGACCATGAAGTACTGGAAGTGGAGCAGTTGGGATGTCAGTTGGTTTCCACAAGGAATGTCTGTCACAGGCAGTGGCTTTACTCACTACTATAAAATGCCAGATCCTGTCTGATCTCTTAAGAAAACTTGGAAACTGCACTCCTTTGAATGATGCCTTGACCTTAAATAGGAAGTTATCATATAGTCACTCAATGTTCTTTAGACAAGTACGTATTCATTGTTGCACTGTGTCCTGCAAACCAAGTGAGATTAGTAGTTTGAGGTCTGTCTTCCATAGAAGTCAATTATTGCAACAGAAGTTTCCCCCAAACAAAGCAGGGATGAACATATAATACTTACAAATAATCCAAGATGATCCAGACAGGGAGCACTATTCAACTTGCTTTTCTTTGCTCATGGTTCTGATTATCAGTATAAATGATAATTCTAATGCTAAATAAATATTTATGTATACTTATCATATTTGTACTTTCGTGTGTTCTGTTTAGCTCCATTTTGGTTCAGTCCGAGCTGTCCTAATCAGCCTTTCATCTGTCATTCTTGATCTTGTCAATTCATTCTTAAGCCAGAAGACAGATGTTCTCAAAATATAAATTATAGTTTGTCAGACTTTGACTTAGAAAACAATCCAAATTACTTATAAAGTTCTTCTGTGTCTGTCCTTACCTCTTTATCTAAGTTTTGTCATTCATCCTGTTACTATTTTCTCTACCAAAGTTTCAGTTTAAGCTCTTAGAACATGTCAAAACACTTGCTGCCTCAGGTATTAACTGTTTAGAGATCTTTTCCCAAGTTTTTCAACACAGACATACCCTACATACGGCTATTCAAACGGTGCCTTCATTATTATCATTAATCTCATTTAGTGAATTTTATTCTCTATGTCATTTTCAAGCTTGTGATTTTTAAATTAATGTCTTTGCTTTAATGAGAGGTAATTCTCATGAGAACAGATATTACCATAGTGCCTGGAACAAGTAAGTATTGAATAATTATTGTACCAGTGTGTGGCATAAGGGTAAATTGGGTGATGACTATGATACTCAGTATAGTTAAATAGAAATATTCACTTCCTGATAGAATTTTGGCTGCACTATTTACTTCTCTGAAATTCACTGAGCCTGAGGTTTATAACCTAATGTTTTCAGAGGGTGAAAAACACTGAACCTATCACCCACTGTAACCATTACATTAATGGCCATGAAGTAAAATCTGTGGATGTTTGAGGACTTTGATGTTTTGCATTTGTGTTGAGTCTATATAACAATTATTCAGTTTGTAGTTGCTATTGTTTTAAAAATCAGTTGTTCTCATACATGTTTCTGAATATTATGATTTTATTTTGACTGTAGAAATTAGTTAAAGCCTGAGATTTAAAAATAAATAAATAAATTTATTTGAAAGGCAAAGTCACAAAGGGAGGGCCAGAAAACTCTTTCATTCACTCCTTGACTTACCAAATAGCTGCAGCAGCTGGGGCTGGGCCCGTAAGCAGGGACTCTTTCTGGGTCTTTCGTGTGAGTCTCTGGAGCTCCTACACCTGGGATGACACCTGCTGTCTCCCAGCCACTGTAAGGGTCTCTGGATCGGAAGTGACTCCATCCCAGACACCCTGATAGGGCATGTGATTTTCCCAAATAGCAGACTAACTTGTTTCTCCTAAGTGCCCACCCCAAGTCCTGGTAATTTTGAGAAACAAACCACTGTTCTAATATGATCTCATAAATAAATGCTTAGTGAAAATTCTTTAGAGATCAAATTACTTTTCAGTCAAATTCATGTACATGGGTTTGTGTAGGTGATTACCTAACAATGGGAAAAGTCAGAGTATTTCCAAGTGTGCCAAGTAGTTAATTAGGAAGATTATATTTATTTTACAAAAAGCACCCTTTCTCAAACTCAAATGTCATGTCTAATGATGAATGGATTGTGTCTAATTTTTTATGTGGAATGTATATTTAGAGGCACCTGAAGTGTAGATTTTTCTTGAAGTATGATTTTATTTTAAATATGTAGAGGAAGCATTGATTACACAACTTTCATCTTCTGCTTGTGAAGCTGATTGATTTCTAAATTATGTTTGTTACAATGATCCAATTTAGGATTTAAAATCCCACAATGACAGGATTTTCAGGTTATGAGGAAATGTTAATGCTCAGTGCCAAGTCACATTTTATTATTAAGCCAGACACTTACAGAGAACATCAGCTCTTTCCGTTGACGCATTGCAGCTGCATTCGATCTCCACTTAGATTTGATCTCATGAAATTTCAAGAATGCTCGTTTTTGATATGGAAGCACTATATTTGTTTATGACTCTGTGGGCAAGGCATAGGCCCGAGGCTCTGTTCTCTATTTTGAACTGTTTAAGGCTTCAGAAGCATTAATACCAATAAGAAACTGACATAAAAATATACATCAAATTCCACTGAGCAAGCAGTATTTTTTAATAAAAACCTTATATAGGTAAAATTTACATATCATCAAATTGACTCATTTAAAGTATAAAATTCAGTGATGTTTTCCCAAGTTTACTAGTTGTACAATCATTACTATAATCTAATATAGAAACACTTTCATAACTTTTGTAAGAGCTTTCATGCCCATTTGTAGTTAATTCCCATTGGTGCTTGTAGCCCAGGAATCTACTAATTTATAGTATAGCTCTATTTGTCTGGCATTTTTGGGCATTTATTTTAAATGAGGTTATGATTATGTTACATTTGTGTCTGGATTCTTTCACCACTTATATCTTATTATTTCATCTATGTTTTAGCAGGCATCAATATTTTCTTTTTTATTTCTGAATAATATTCCATTGCATAGATATCCTGTATTTTACTTATCAATTCACAAGTCAATGAACATTTGGATCATTTATACTTTTGGCCATTATCAATAAGTTTGCTATGAAGATCCTTTGTGATAACTTAGGTCTAACTTTCTCTGAGGTTATTTATAAAAAAAGTGAAGTTTCTCTTTCTCATGGCTGGTCCTACAGTAAGTTGAATTTTTATAGAAACTAAAAAGGGTTTTGAATGCATGCCTTGGTGACTTTAGGATTCATCAAGATAAGTGTGAGGCAATAACTCTTTGATAAACTAATGGTCTATTACAGAGTAAAACAATTTGCATATCTGTAGACCACCATGACCATGAGACTGAGAGGGACATTGTGAGTATCCCTGGAGGGATGTGAAAATTTCTAGAAAAAGAACCTCTGAACTTTGTGAGAAGAGCTGTGTGTTTGATCTTTCTCTTTATGAATAGCCTGGATTGTCACAAAATCATCAAAATAAGGAGAGGATAAAATATTGAAAGTGCTCAGCTAATTGTAGGCATCCTCATTATAGGAAGATATTTAAATAGTACTTTTTGGTCTCTTTTGGGCTGAAGTCCCAAATGTCTGGAGCATAACAATAGTGAATAAGTGATCAATATTTTAAGTTGAGTTGCCATGGGCTCATTCAGGATACAGAAATTATGAAAGCAGATTTGACAGTGACCAGTGACTTAGAAGAGAAAGGAAATGTTTTGTTGAAGGAGAATTTTGCCAGTGGTCACTGTTACTGAGTTCCAGATTCTGCTCCCATTCCATCATGGAGGGTATCGGAAGCCTTCCTGGAATGCGCACAAGAGAATAACGGAGAGTCTTGGGAATGGAGAGCAAAGCAGTGAAATAGAGAAAGGGCATTATCCCTGTTGGAGGAGCTGATGTCAGGAACTAATGAAATTTCTTGTGCAAACCACTGCAAGAGCAGGAATTAGTCCAAGTGTTTCTGTAGTGGTAGTTGGACTCATGAAGCTAAATTGGAAGCAGATTTTGAAAGAGCTTTTATGTCACATGGGGAGAATTTCAGCACTGTATTGTGGACAGAGAAGCGATGAACTAGAAATTGTGTGGAGAGTGCTTTGAGAAGATAAACCTAGATACCCATAAAGTTCTGAAAATTGTGTGCTGTTCAGAAACACAGGTTAGAATTATGGTTATGGCAATACAAAATAAAATGTACTATTTTTAGAAGAGCGATTTGTAAGAAAGTTTTATCTTTTGCAAGAAGCAGAGAGTTGCACAGGCTTTTGTTTTTCCTTTTTGTATTTAACATATTAGGTCTCCCGAGGCTCCTCTGGTGCCCTGAAAGAGTTAATGTTCCATCAGAAGTGTCTCAGCATCAGGAATGTCTGGAGATGGGTGCTGAAGAGGAAAGTATTCAGTGGCCTCTCACAGCACTGTGATCAAACTAAGCAGAAGGAAATTCGAAGAGAGAAAGATCAGTGCATATCACTCTACTGCCAAAGTTTTAAACCAAACAGCATGTTCCTGTACATCCCTCCTCTGAAAGCCACAAGGAAATGAGAAATTTCAGACTGTAAATGCCAGTGAATGGCTAGATTATAGAGTCAGTGAAAAAATATATTTGCAACCCTAAATGCAGTTGAGTAGAGCTTCAGGGAGAAGCTGGAATTTCCTAATAGAAGTGTTGATTTTGCAATCGGTGTGCTGAGGCTATTATTGGAAGATTAGGCTTGATACAGTGTGTGGGTGAGTAAGGAATATCTCAACTTTCACTGAAACAGTTTCCCTTGCACTTGGAAAGGATTATTCAGGCCTACTTGGCCCCATTCCTGTTTTTGTGTGTCTGTGTCTTCAGAATCCTTTACTTTTGAAAATCATCATATTGTAGACACAACTCTCCCTCTCTTCTTGGCTATTTAGTTGCTTATTTGAAAATTACGTCTTTGAAGTTTCAGCAAGAGACTAATTGGGACAGTTGTGTTTATTGAGCACATGACAAAATTTGACATACGTTATCTTGTATAATTATGGAGGAACTGCAGAAATGTATCATTGTCAATTTCAGGAATGCTGAAGTTCTGTTGGAATTATCCCTTACCAACCAAGCCTGATGCCCTTAAAAGTTCCCTGTGGTGGATAAGGAACCTTCCGATTTGTATAAGCAGATTTTATAGACATTTTCATGTAATGGTCTACATTTCAACTATTTACATATTATTTAAAAGAATTTCCAAGAATACATACAAATATATTGTTTCATGTCCTTTCTCCTTACTTTAATTTGCTTGTCTTTAATTCCAAAGGAATTCCTTTGTTCTTCTATGTCCTTACTTTGTGGTTGTTTCAGAAATGTTTAACTTTTATGATTTTATTAATTTTTCTTCCTTTATTAATACATCTTTTCTACTTCTTCCATACTAATTATTTTGTTTCTATTCTTTGTGGTTTTTAAGGAATTGTGGTGGTGGTCTCTGATGAGTTTGCTGATGCCTTTTCCTTTATTAATACATCTCCTTCAATAACATAAGATCTTCTTTCCTACCTTGGCTTTTCCTTTCCGGACTAGGGATAATCTCACTTTTTCTCTCTTTCTGTTTCTTTAGATATTTGAATTGATCAGGCCTGGGTTATATTGTTACTACTAGAACTGAAATCCTACTAATTATAGGACTTTTGATAGGTGACCTAAATTTAAAAATTTTCTCTTTTAAAAAATATTTATTTATTTTTACTTGAAAGAATTAGAGGAAAGAGAAGAAAAGACAAGAAGAGATATCTTCCATCTACTGGTTCACTCCCCAAATGATCACCATGACCAAAGCTGAACTGGTCTGAAGCTGGGAATGAATGCAGGAGCCCAAGGACTTGAGCCACTTTCTGTGCTTTCTAAAGTCATTTGCAGAAACTTGGATTGGAAGAGGAGAAGCCAGGACATGAACCATTGCCCATAAGGGATGCTAGGACTATAAGCAGCGGATTAGCATGCTACACCACATACTGGTCCCAATTTTTTCCTTCAAAAAACCTATTTAAAAGGCAGAAGAGAAAGAGAGAAACAGAGAAAGAGTGATAGGGAGTCCCATATAAAAGGTCACTCACTCCCCAAGTGCTTGTAACAGCAAGGACACAGCAAAGAATTCAATTTAGGTCACCACATGAGTGTAAGGACCCAACTACTAGAGTCATCACCAATACTTCACAAAGCTTCCCTTGGGAGCCATAGCTGGGACTTGAACTTTGACTGTTTGATATAGAATATGGGCATTGTAAGTGATACCTTAACCACTATGTCAAATACTTAATTCTGGTATGTTGTACAAGAACTGCATGAATAAAATAAGAATATTTGGTTTATAGTGCCATATAGAATAGTACAACATGCCATATATGTAAAATTTCTGGTTTATGTTGAGCTTTAACTTTCCTTTTGCCTATTTTTTAGCCTCTTTATTTTATAAACTCAAACTGCTTTCCACATTCATCTTCTTTCTGTAGATTCTTTTCTGTAATGATAGCTGATCCTGGCTGTGGTCTAGGAAATAGTTTTGCACTGTGCATTGCAGCTCCACATGGCCTTTCTATGATCTTTTGCAATTTTTATTCTGTTAAATTTTAATGCAACTAGCATTTATTCCATTTTAAATATGTTCCAGGCATGCAATATTGATTAAACTGGTGTTCCCACCCTCACCATCTTCAAACATACTTTTTTTTTTCAGTATGGAAAGGGAAGAAGTCTAAAACTTGTAGAGTAGAGCTTTTGATTGGTAAATATAACAAGTTGGCAAAGGGGGCATACCCTGAGAGATCCTCATATCTTCTCCCATGCGACTGTTTCATTTTGCTGTTTCTGAATTATAGTTAAAGGTTAACAAAATTGGGTCTAGACACAAGTTTTACACTCCGCAAAAATTAACTTAAAAATAGATAGTAGTCTTAAATGCAGAACTATTAAATGCCTAGAAGGTAACAGGAAAGAATCCAGATGGTCTTGTGGCAGTAACTTTGTAAAACTCAAAGATATAATCACAGAGAAATTGTGGATTGGACTTCACTGAAGTTAAAACAAAGTTTTGCTCTGTAATAGAGGCTGTCAAGTGAAGGTTACCTGCCACAGATATGGAGAAAATAAATGTAGAAGTATCTATGAGAGAGATAGTATCCAAAATATAGGAAGAAACCTTAAAATTCATCAATAAGAATATTAAAAAATTCTGTTTATAAAACAAGCAAGAGATCTGGACTCAATAAAGAAGATGTGAAGATTGATAAACAAATACCTGAAAAATGCTTAATAGTGTAGACACTGTAGTTTGAAACAATGAGAAAATATCTCTTAGAATGGAAAAACAACATACCACTTAGGATGAAAAATCTGAAAAACACTGTTTACTGGCAAGCAACAGGAAATCCTACTCACTCCTTGTGAGACTAAGATACTGTAACTACACTTTAGAAGACAGGGAAATAAATGTACAGAGCTAAATGTACTCTGAACTGTTATATCCAGAAATACATTTCTTGATATTTGTCCAAATAAACTGAAAAATATGGCTGCACAAAATCTGAGCCTAGATGTTTATAGCTACTTCACTAATAATTGCCAAAACTCACAGTCAATCCTGATGTGCTTCAGTAGCTGAGTGGATAAAATAAACTGTGGTATATCTGGACAATGCAGTATTATTCAGTGCTAAAAATAAAGAAGCTGTCAAGCTATGAATAGACATAGAAAGAAGTTAAGTGCACATTGTTTAGTGAAATAAGTCAATCTGAAAAGTGTTAGATTGTATGATTCCCACTGAAAACCTTTGGTAAAAGGTTGCGGTAAGGTCAGGGCTACTGTGAAGGAAGAAATGACTAGGCATAGCACACACACACACACACACACACACACACACACAACTGTAGGAATGTGTGACTGGGTACTTATGCAAATGTATAGACTCTTCCTATATCCTTTTCAAAAAATAGATTATTATTATTTTAAAGGCTAGAATTTGAGCAGTTGCTGACAAAAGAGGAATATTTTACATACCAGCAGAAAATGAATACAATTCCAACATTTGAAAGAGCAAGACAATCGAATGTCAACTGGATCAAGCTTGCAACAATCCCCTTAACAGTATGTATTCAGGGTTTTCACAAGTCGTTTTTTAATGCAGCAGAGTTGACAACCATTTCTCTCTGGTACAATTTTAACTGGTTGTTTGATTAGATATTTCATTCTAAAACTTTTTTTGGAGGTATAGGTGGCCATATGACTTGTGCCTGGCTAAGATGTGCTGTAAGAAATGGAATGTACAGGAGCCAGGGTTGTGTCACAACTGGTTAAGCAATGACTTCAGTTGTAGCATCCCATATGGGCACTGGCTTGTGTTCCAGCTGCTCCACTTCAAATGCAGCTCCATGCTAATGCACCTGTGAACATATCAAAAGATGGACCAAGTGCTCAGGCCTCTGCACCACCTGGGAGACCTGAGTGAAGCTAGTTTCCTGGCTTCTGCCTGGTCTAGCACTGGCCGTAGTGGCTGTCGGGATAGAGAATCGCTGGGTAGATTAATCTGGTTCTAACTCTATCTTGCAAATAAATAAATAAAAATTTAAAATAACATAGAAATGCACAAATTTACTGTTACACATGAAAAGGAAGGAGATTGGTTTCCCTTTACCCAAACTAGAATTAATATGGGAGCTGGAGCTGCCAATATTGAACTCCTGAGTGGAGCCAAGTATTAAACATGGTAGGTAGAGCAATAAGGTAGAGAAGTGCATGGCATATTTTTTTCTGTGAGAGCAGAATGAATTCTAAAAAGTTATTGTCATGTTTTGTTTGTTAGGCTGTTAATACAAAAATTATATGCTATTTATATCTTGTTATACATCTATATACATCTATATAATGGTTGCTATACATACTGTTTTCTCTCCAAAACATAGATTCACATATTCTTATTTTTTATGTTTGTATAAATTTAGGGTTAATATGCCCTTGAGTATGTTTTTAGAGATTATTATTGAAATGGAGATGACTCTAAGACAGAAATAGAGAGAGAGAGAGGACTGGTACTGGAAGTAGCTACTGTAATGACAACAATAAAATGCATTTTTTTCAAGTGACAATACCAGCTTTTTTGGTATGTAGGGAGTAGTAGCACGGCTTGTTTTATCTAAAAACAATCCAAATATAACACTTCTATGTACTTCCTCATTTAAGAAAACTTCACTCTTTTATGCACACGTATTTCTGTTTAAAGCACATTTCCCAGGTGTTTGTTTATCTTTGGAGTTAATACTTTAAAAGTTTTCTGAAGAACTACCTTGTTTCTATTTGATCCTCCAGTAATGTTAGTGTCTTATAAAGACCATACAAAAGCCTAGCCTTTGTTCAAAACACAAAAGAAAAGAATCATGTAAAAGGGCAACAATTTTTTTTTCTGTGCAAGAATAGAATCAGTTTATAGAAAAAAAATGTCAAGCAGAAAGAATGAAATGCTTGCTGCTAATGCACAAATGCAATTACTTTTACACATTGGTGCTGGAACTTTGAGCCAGCCATCCTTACTACAATAGGCTTTGATTTAGGCTGCCAGTTCCATGAAAGGAAAGTAGGCATATTGTGGAAAAGCTTTTCCATTTAACGTGCATCTATTTTGGATGTGTTAGTTAGAGCAGAAAAGAGTAAGTACTTAAACTAAGAACCTATTGATTTAAGCACTGCCATTCTCATACATTCTCTTTCTTCTGACTGCTTTCTCATTATTCTTGCCTCTTTATTTGCTCTTCAGACCCCTGTTAGTTAATGAGTTCACATCTTCATTGAATTCTCCACCAGGATGCTTATTTCTTGATCCACAAAGTTCATTAACATGTACAAATAATAAATATTTGGAATAGAAATGTTTAAAGCAATGAACCAGCACCTTGTCACTATTTTATGGTTTTTCCTATATCCTGACATTTGTATTATTTTATTTTTACAGGAAGAATAAGATGTAGGCTGTGAAAAAGAAATACAGCAAAATATGGAAGATATGGTATGAATATACAGGATCACTTGGATTTAAGTATACAATTTAAGTTGTAGGTTAAAAAATTGAAATGTGGAACTTTTGGTATTTTGTTAAAAGTGTATGTCCTACACTGCAATATTTCATGAATCAGTAAGATTCAAAAGAAATTTAGATAATGGTACATAGACTTCAGCTGTTTCTACTTTCCCTGAATGGTTCTGAGAACTAGGATGAGAGTACGGAACACAGCTTTATCTTCTAAGGCACAAAGGTTTTTGAGTTAGTTGTAACAAAAAGAGAATATTAAGCATTATTTATCTGATACAACTGAACAAAAAAGTAAGAAAGATATATAATTATGGTATAATTAAGGTAATAATGGATAGTTGCTTGAATTGTGTAAATTTATCTTTGTCAAAACTCCATTAAGTGAATTTTTAAATATTTCAGAGAGGGATGGATGAGTACCTCCACTACCCCATAACAAGCTTGTGGTCAACATTATGGTTTGCCAAGGTATACTGTCTTCCATTGTGAGTCAGCTGTTCCCTGTTATTTCGTTGAATGCATATGCCCACTTGCTCATATATGGATTCTTTCAGAGGCTATGCATAGCTTTGCTTGCACCCAAGCTACCATTCATACCACATTTTGCCTTCTCACTTTCCAGGCTCCTTCTTTGTCCTTGTGACGTTAATGATGCTATTGGACAGCATCATGTTTTAGTTCAAGTGATCCATCAGTTTAACCTTACATCTTCCAAAAAAACTTTTCCTGAGGTACAACTGCACTAGGATTTAAAGTCAGTTTTTTACAATCACCATAATTGGTTACTTCCTAAGGTAGGGGAATGTGACAGCTGTGACAGAATGCTTCTGCAGATAAGATGCAGCAGGGGACATGGCTGAAATCATCCTTCTCAGTAGAATCAATGTTTGTCAGCAGCTTCACCATCTTGTGTCAACATTACATGGCTGACTAGGACTAAGGGAATGTATGATAAATACCTCTCCCAGGACCACTCTTCTTCAAGAAATTCCTTGAAAGTTTTGTAAGAACAATAATCCCAGTGAACTATGTTAACCAACATCAGAATTAACACTATATGGCTCGGCACAGTAACCTAGCTGTTGGGGTCCTCACCTTGCACATGCCAGAAGCTCATATGGGCACCAGTTCTAATCCCGGAGGCCCCACTTTCCATCCATCTCCCTGCCTGTGGCCTGGGAAGGCAGTTGATGATGGCCCAAAGCCTTGGGACTCTGCACCTGCATGGGAGATCAGGATGAGGCTCTGGGCTCCTGGTTTGGGATGAAGGATCATCCTCTCTGTCTCTCCTCCTCTCTGTGTATCTGACTTTCCAATAAAAATAAAACAAATCTTAAAAAAAAAAACACTTTAAATAGCCTTATAAATACTCCGAGGAATTTGCTTATCTGAAATTCTGCTTTAGGAAATCATAATAAGCAAGAGATAATAAAATATTTGTTAGGATTTTATTGCCATAGAAGATGACAGGCTTATAATTTCATTTATGTATAATTTTGTCATAAATCTTAAAAACATGGCATTGGACTATACTCATTATTTTCTTATATTCCTATTTCATGTTTCTCTTTTGCCATTAACCATGTATGTACTGTGAAACCAAAATATTAACTCTGCTGATTTCTGTTTTTAGTAATAGAAGATTATTTGGATTTGTGACAAGCAAGACAAATCTTGGGCTGTGTTCCAAAAATGCTAGGAAAGAGTTATATTGTTGTACCTAGAAACTTTATTCAGAGGAAAACTAATTCAGAAGATATTCTTCCTTCAATATTTCCCTATAAATGAAAATTACAAAAAAAAAATTCCTTTGTGTGCCTAATTTAGAAATTCCTCACTTCCTTGTTTGCTGTCTCTCACCGACTGGAAAAGACATAATTAAATTTTGATTTCAAAGGAAGTACTTAAAATATTAGACATTGAGAGTGAAATACAAATGATAACAAAAGTATAATTCAAGCAGAGCATAAAATGAAATTATTATATAAATTCAATTAATAATTGAGCATGGTTAGCAGAGAGATAAATAAGTCTTACATATGCTCTTTCTTTAGCACTGAGCATGGGTTCTTAATGTATTGATACTTTGTTACTTTTTAATTATCACTAATTTATTACTGAATAAATATTATTTACTCCATAAGTAACCCTGGTTATTTCAGAGCTTGTAAGAATTATATAGTTGGGTTTTCTTGAAAGTAGGTAAGGAAACAAAGGGGTTGATGAGGTTATTTTGTTTAGGAAATGTTTTAAGGAACAGGAGTGTAGGATAAATGGAGAGAGAAATAATGCGGCAGGACTGGGCTTTGCTCCAGCCAACCACTAGGATATCCAATACAAGGAATGTAGTAAAATAAATCTGGCATTTATAATCTAGTATTTTAGACTCTAATGAACTGAATATATAAAATCATTATCCTTAGACTATTTACAGTGTGGATGAGAACAATATTGTTTATTTTAGGCCAGTAGTTAATGCCTATAACATTTGGAAATGTCTGGAAAAATCTTGTTTCCACAAGTGCAGGAGTGTGGTGTAATGGAAAGGTTTGCTGCTGGCATCTCATGAACAGAGGCCAAAGATGCTACTAAACATTTTACAATGTACAAGATAATCCCTCTGGAAACATGAAACATTCAGCACAAAATGCCAATTATGCTGCTGTTAAGAAATCCTCATGGTACTGACATTGGTGTATAAATCAGCTGGAAATCTTGTTAAAGTGCAGCTACTGGTGAGTGGTCTAGAATAGTGTGAGGCATTCTGCTTTTCTAGAAAGCTCCATTGATGTTAATGCTGCTTTGTCTCGGAAACACTTACAGTAGCAGCGTTATAGACAACCGCCATTGGGAAAATATTAGAAAATGACAGTTTATGAAAAGCAAAGCAGCCTTAGTTAGGGTAAAGGCCTTAGGAAAGGTAATATCACAGTGGCTGAAATTTCCTCATGTGTAGGGTGGTAATGAAATGGAAAGCAATAAAGAAATGAAGGTGGGAATTTGCAGCACGGAATGAACTGGGGAAGAGAGAGAAGTAAAAAAATATGGTGGAATAACTTGGGTTACAAGACTCTCCTAACCCTCAGTGTAGAACTGTGGCCGAAACAAGTTATTTATTTCCTTATGTCTCAGAGTCCCTGCTGTAAAAATGGCACTCAATAGCATTATTCTGTGGCAGCTAAAGGGAAATGAAATCACATGTGTAGATAGCATACGTTCTCCTGGTAATTCAGTAGCTGAATTGCCTAGGTTTACTCTAATCCATGCTTTTGCTGTGGGAACTAGAATAGTACCTTACTCATTTTTACAATTTAGTCAGGTGGTAATTCAGAGTAAATTATTCCTCATATGAAATCTAATATGGGTTGGTGTTTTACAAAACATCTGTTCACTCATTTCTTGCTAGATGCCCTTGTTCAAGTGCTTTCCAAATATTCTGCATTGTTTTAAAGTATTGCAAAACTACTAGTTGCAGAAAATTAATAGGATCACCATTGTGTAGATGTCAAACTTAGTTTACGTAACTTTCACAAGGTTGTGTCTTTATTAATGGCACAAGTGAAATTCAAGCATTAGCTATCTGACTATTTTTTGGTCCTCAGTAACTATATTGATAAAATATCATCTTATATAGAGCTTGGTTTATTACACATCTATTCCTGTCAACTAGTCTGCCAAATTTTTTGTTATTTTTTATTTTCTAGTTCCTAAAGAGGATTCAACAAACTGGCTTATCTGATTGGACATCTCCATGTATTCTTCTAGATTGGTCTATTTAACTCTTCTCAGGATACCGAGATTTCACTGAGATGCCAAGAGGTGTGGAACTAAGCAGAAGCCACGATCCTGGAACTCAGTGCAAGTCTCCCACATGGGTGGCAGTGGTCCAAACATACGAACCATTTTCAGCTGCCTTCCCAAGTGCATTGGTAGGGAGATGGATGGAAAGTGGAGCAGTGAAGACTCAAACTGGAACTCATGTGGGATTCTGGTTTGAAGGTGATAGCTTAACCTGTAGCACTAGAATGCTTGCTGCTTCAAATCTATGCATTTTTCATAAAGCTTTTGAAAACTCCTCAATAGCAGCACTATCAAATTGTTTGTTTTTAGATGATTTTTACAGCTTAATGTATTCATAAAATATGACTATATCCCATACTAATTATAAAAAAATTAGCAGATTTGAAACCCATTTATCCTAAAGGTTTTGTTTTCTCTTGATCCTGTATTCTGTAGTTACACTGACACTACAGAATCATTCTCATTATAGGTTTACATACATCTTCACATTTGCTGAGAATTTCCATGACTGCTTTACTTCAAAGTTATTGAGTATTCTTTAGCTTTTGTACTCCAAACCAATTATTTTATAAATGACAGTTTACAAAATATATTATTTGAAAAAATGTAACATTTTTACGGTGCTATTCATCATTCTTGAATGTCATCTTTTTATGATCCTGGAAAACATTTTTTATATTAATTACGTTGCATTATGTGACACAGTTTCATAGGCTCTGGGATTCCCTAAACCCCTCCTTGTGCCCTCCCCCCATGGTGGATTCCTCCACCTTGTTGCAGTATTACAGTTCAAATTAAGTCACGATTCTTTCTTTGCATACCTGTATCAAGCATAAAATCCAGCATCTTATTGTCCAGATAAATTCTATGGTTTTTTGGGTAGACCATATCTGGTCTGAACGTAGAGCTGGCAGAATATCATCCCGATAAATTAAAAGCCCCCACACAACATCCACAATAATTTATAACATTATGTTATTAATTTACATGGTGTTGAGTAACCAATATGCTAAAAAATGCAAATTCTTAACCACCTCCTGTGACTACTTCATTGACATTTCAACTTCAGCTTATATACAGAACCGGCTGCTATACACATTAAAATGGCTATAGGGAATTATTCAGCTGTCTTGTATCTAGTTTCATTTTAGTATTTAGCAGTTTATAGTGTTGAAGCATAATTTTGTTGAACTTGGCAGATTTTAGGATAGTCTAAACCAGGTTAGAACTCTAACAAGGCATATGTCAACAATTGAGGTGCAGAACAGTTTTAGGAGGGGTATGCAGAGAGATCCTCAATACCCCTGTGAGGAGTAACTAATCTTTGTGTCCTTGCTAGTAAGGTATGTGTGAGTCCACACTGACCTTTTCCTGTCTGATTCTAAGCTTTCCTTGTTCTCTGTCTATTCTAATTTTTTGTTTGTTCATTTCTTTGGTTTTTTTTTTGGGGGGGGGACTCCGGAGCAACCCTGATGGTCATTGCAAAAGAGGGTGGGGATCCAAAGTTGGAACTAATAAGGACAAGAGAAAGCTCCTCTCCCTAGTCCCAAAGGAAGTTTACTGTTCTGTTTCTGCGGACCACTCAGGGCTTATCCTAGAGGTTTTGTCAAAATTTATTTATTTTTATTTGAAAGGCAAATTTTACAGGGATAGAGATAAACACACACACATGCAAACAGAAAGAGAGAAAGAGAATCTGCTATCCACTGGTTTATTTCCCAATTGGGCACAATGGCCAGAGTTGAACTGATCTGAAGCTACATATGAACCAGGAACCTCTTTCCTGGTTTCCCGTATATGTAGGGCCCCAAGGACTTGGGCTGTCCTCCACTAATTTCTCAGATGCTAAGCAGACAGCTGGATCAGAAGTGGAGTAGCTGGAATATAAGACAGTCCTCATATAGGATTTTGGCACCAAAGATGAAGGATTAGCCTATGTGCCACCACGCCAGCCCCTGCTGATCTTAGTGTGATTGTTTTGGTCCTGATTAGGTCAAGGTAATGAGCATATGTAATCTTTGATATGTAAAAATCTGTATTCAAAGAACAGAATTGTGAACATTCTTGCCCTTTAGTAATGGCTTTGATTCGTCTAGAAGACTGTTGATAGCCACTTTTAACTCTATTATTATTATTTCTGAAGATTTCACACACTCCATGTTCCTCCACTGCTATTTCCTTTGAGATGGGGAGTGCATGGTTTTGTCAGTAGCCAAGCAAGTGCTAAGACATGAATTGGTATTGCTGATCCTGCAATTTAAAGTTTTTAATATCTATTCTTTGAGAGGGTTATGTGTGTGTGTGTGTGTGTGTGTGTGTGAGAGAGAGAGAGAGAGAGAGAGAGAGAGAGAGAGAGAGAGAGATTACACCAGGAATTTTGTCTTAACAAATGTGTCATAATTTTTTGTGGCAGGTTTTAAAAAGTGGCTCTAACTGGGCAAAATGACACGATGACACCAAGAGATGGGACTGAAACCCACTGACCTCATGAGTTTCTCGATTTCTCTCTCCCTTTTTCTCTCTAGCTGAGCTGAAATGCCCCCACCATGCAGCCTGTGATGTTTGGGCTCAATCTAAAACAAATGCCCTCCACCAGGCTCCCATCTCTAACTAGGAGGCAATTACAACCCTGTTTTCCTGAGAAGTGTCAGTTATCAAGGCACAGGAGCCTTTGGACTTGGGTTGGAGTGTGTCAGTCATTCAAAGAATAAACTCTGGCATTGAACAAATGGTGCATTCCTGTCTGCAGTGCCAGCAGGCAGCTTCTGGCTACAGACTCTTTTGCAGAGATAAAAGCCTTCCTAGCAGTGTTCTAGCAGTTCTAAATATTTCATGCCCGTGCTTGAACAAAAAAGTTGCCATGGGAAGGCTGCACTGAGGATGTATTATCAGCTCGGTATTTGCCAAGTTAAGGTTTCTCATTAGCTTGTCCTCCTTTGCCCCATCCCCATTCAAATCAGAAACTCCAAACTGCAAGCATTCTTTAGAAATTACAATTTCTGTCTCATTCATGTTCTCTATTAAGATATGCCAACTCTGCCTTCTGAGTTCTGTTTCAGATGTCACATACACTAATAGGAGAGGAAGCTGAAGCTGCCTTGCAGTGTGGTTCAACTTTTGTGGAAATCAAGCTGTATTAGTGATCTGTTGCTGGCTAACTATCTCAAACCCAAGTAGTTTAGAAGTAATGAATATCCACTAGCTGTCATGGTTGCTGTGCATCAGGACATCAGATGGGATTCAGTCTCCCACAGTGAATGGTCTCAGATGAACTATTTGAGGCCAGGGGTTGGAGTTATCTGAGGGCCTATCTCCTCATAGGTTTAGCAACAGATGCTGGATTTGAGTTAGGAGTCTTACTGGGCTAAACATATGGCTTTGGCTTTTCTGCAGTAGGGTGCCTACCATTCAGAGGCAAGAGTGTTGAGAGATATTTTGATTTCCTTTGATGGATGACATGTGAGTTATGTAGGTGGAACAGATTTTACAAAAATATATGCAGTTTTAATGTCATTGTGCAACTTCCCACTCTTTCTCTCTTCCTCTCTCCTGCTTTGCTTCCCTTCTCCTTCCTTTCTTATGTTTCATTTAATTTTTGTGATAAAATACAAGTGATTTGCTTCATAATTCCAGGTTTAACTCTCCAGTAAACTAAGGATTCCACAAGCAGTACATAGAAAGATGATTTTTTAGGAGTATAGCCAAAGGCTATAAATGATAACAAAATCTCAAAATATCAATTTCACTCATGTACAAAGCCCATGAAAGTTATGCAGGGTCACTCCTGCACATTTGACTGGTTAATATAGCTGTAAAAGTTCACCCACATTCAGGGGATCTCTCTTCAAAGGCATGTGGGCCCAACATGAAAACCACACTAAAGGACCTGGTGCAATAGCCTAGCAGCTAAAGTCCTTTCCTTGAATGTGCTGGGATCCAATATGAGTGTGGTTCTAATCCCGGCCACCCTGCTTCCTGTATAGCCCCCTGCTTGTGGCCTGAGAAGCAGTCAAGAATGGTCCAAAGCCTTGGGATTGTGCACCTGCGTGGGAGACCTGAATGACGCTCCTGGCCCCTGACTTCAGATTGGTTCAGCTCCAGTCATTGCTGTGGCTTGGGGAGTTAATCAATGCATGGATAATCTGTCATTTCTCCTCTCTGTATATCGTACTTGCCAATGAAAACTGAGTTTAAAAAATAACATTAGAATGGGGGCATACTTTGGTAGGGTCTTTTGCAGAATATGGTCTTTATCAAAAGCAATCGAGGGATCCAGTGCAGTAGCCTAGCAGCTAAAAGCCTTGCCTTACACATGGTGGAATCCCATATGGGCACTGATTTTAATCCCAGCGGCCCTGTTCCATTCAGCTCCCCGCTTGTGACCTGGGAAAGCAATAGAGAAGAACCCAAAGCCTTAGGATCCTGCAGCCATATGGCAGACGGAATAAAAGGCTCCTGGCTTTGGATTGACTTTGCTCTGGCCATTGCAGCCACTTGGGGAGTGAATCGGCAGATGGAAGATCTTTCTCTCTATCTCTCTTTCGCTCTGTATAGCTGACTTTGCAATAAAAAAAATACATCTAAAAAAAGCAATTGAGAATAATTATCCTATCTAGCTCTTGGCAAGTGATATCCATGCTTCACCAGGTCATGTGATTTATGAACTTGTTGAAACACTTCAGTTGTTGCAGTCTTGTGAATATGTACTAACAGCAGTATGTAAGTTACTAACTCTGAACAGGGTTGTTAAAGGAGGTAACGCACAGTTAGGAAAATAAGAGGTAAGACAGACACAGATAAAGATCCTGAATATTGGGCAGCTAGAGGGAAGTCGCCTTCTCTAAGGAAGGTCAATCCAGAAGGCTTTCTGCCTTGACCTTGTATTGAACTGCTTGAAGTTTGTGAGTTTTATTAATCTTTTTCAGAGAATCTGTTGGTGGTTAATTCTGCTTATATCTGTATTATTTCCTTCTTTCCATTTCCTTTGTATCAAGGTTGTTTTGTTTTTACTTCTTAATATTATACATTGTTATGATTGTTTTAAAACTTCTTTCCAACATCAATATTTTAGCCCCTTTAGCTGTATCTGTTCTACTTCCAATCCATCTTTCTGCTAACATGCACTTTGCGAACCAGCAGATGATGAAGTTCTTGTGTCTGTGCTGCTTGGGATACTTGCATGGGGTCATGGTCTCACAGGTTCATCCTGGCCCAGCTCTGGATGTTGCAAGTATTTCTGGCAGTGAATCGGTGAATAGACCTCTGTTTCTTTTTGTTTCTCTGCTTTAACTTAATCTTAGCCAAAAGGCTGAGAAGTGATTGTTTCTCTGCGTTTCAAATAAAGTGAAAATAAATAAGTAAGGAAAATGCTGAAATTACTTTTTGAAAATTCAGATTTATATCATGCTCATGTCACAGTGCAGTGTGGTCTTGTGTTGCCAGGATGGGGGCTGCTGTCCACACAAGCATTCAGGGTATCAGCTACTTTTTCAGTGGCCCCACAATGCCTTGCGATAACACAGTTACCGCTGAATTCCCAGCATATTGCTGAAAGAGTAAAGAGTGAGTAAATTGTATATTAAGACTTCTTGGAATTGATCCTGGAAAGGATGTATCTTCCTGTTGTTCGGACATGAGCTATTTCACTACTCTTAATTGCAAAATTTAGGAAATGTCCACTATCCATGTGACCAGGAGGAAGATGACATAGATTTTTCTAAAAATAAAATTTAATGTTGCATAATAGGTTGAAATCCAGCTCACATTAAATGCCATATCTTTCATTACGTTGGAGAAAATTATTCATTCTAGATTCTGTCTTTTCATGGCTTTTGCTTTGAACCTTGGTTACATATTTACCAGATCTTTTTGCATTGGAGGAAGTTATGGGTTAATTTTCTTTTTTTGGAGATGGTGTTTCCCATGAGGAAAGGGAATTGTGTTTTATTGATCTTTGTAACGTATAGGTACCCAGCACAGGATTTTCTTCTTTGGCTTAGAAATGTTTACTAGTACCAGATTGTTGGACTGAATTGAGAGAGGACTACAATTCAGAGTTTTCAAGAAATTCCCAATTTAATTGTGCAGTTCCCCCACTTTACTATGTGGAAATTGATGATTAGAGAAATTATATACCATACTTAGGCTAATGCAGCTGGTTAACTGGAGTTAGAGCCCAGGGATTGAGATCAGCTTTTTTTTTTTTTTTTTTTAACTAACCAGTTTGCTCACCATCATTCCTTAAAGTAAAATGAAGTAAAAGGCTTTTTTGAAGATAGCTGTTTTGAGCTGCTACCGAACTTATAGGTGAATGCTCCTCAATGTAAACTGTTCCAAAAATATATTTCCCTATAGCTTCCCGAAGACCACTGAAATTCTGAAATGTGGACAAATAGGATAAGAGAAATGATGAAAAACTGGGGTGAATGGTGTCACGTTTGAAGCAAACAAGCACCCAAGATGTGTGCCTCAGGTACATACTACTGATCCTTAATTTTTCTACTTTAGGATCATATTACCATGAATTATTACAATGAATTTGCATCTGGTTATCAGAATTAGAACTGCATCTTATATTCTCAGGAAAATGTATAATAGAGGCAAATTATTAATAATTTAGGGACTTGATGTTCTCTGCCAAATAACATATAGATATAGGTTCTCCAAAGGTTAAATAAATGTGTTGGGAATAGCAGAGGATTTTGGTGGGCATGCATGTGCCGTTAGAAACTCTATGCATATTCAAAGAGGTTGTGAGAAGTTTTTACAGGCCAAAGGAAGAAGTTTACACAAGATATTTTGAAGCAATAATCCTTGGCTTGAAGGATCGATGAAAGTCTTGGATCAGTACAAGGTCAGGGTTGTTTGGCAGATATCCTTGAAGGAACTTTGTGTGTGTGTGTGTATTTAAGCTTTCAGTGGCTTTTGTGTGTTATTGTGGTTCTCACAAAGATTTTTGTGAAGTTCTTGTGATCAGGCTCCATAAGTGAGTCCCCTCCATCTTAATCTCCCACATTTGTTTGTTTATCTATCCACTGTTTATGTATTTTCAGTAGAGCTTGAAAGAGTGTAAAATAAATGTAAATTCTGAAAGAAGGATGTATTTGGGGGAAAAAAGGAGCTATCAATAATAATTTTGAAAATAGAAATGATTTTGAATGTAGAAGTGAAGTTAAATCTGTAATATAGTTATTTTGAGAATTTCAAAGGTACACTGCAATGAGAGTATAAAATAATTCCAAATATTCTATGCTGATTCTAGTGGTCAGGAAATGAAGTAGGAAAATGTCATCTATTGTAGTGTAAAAATAATTCTTGAATTGAGTGACTTAAGCTGCATATCTGTTTTTCCTCTGTTTGATTGTGTCACCTTCTGTAATTTTATCTTCTTTCTCATACATAACCCAAAGGTTTGCTTATCACTTTTCAGATTTGTTAAGACAAAATCTGTAGTTTTTGCAATTCTTTTTCTTAATGAAAATCTTGTAAATACACCAATAACTGTTTATGCCAGTATGTGCCCACCAATACCATTATTCTGTTTAGGAAAAAAAATCATACAGTACTAATAGGTAGACTTGATTGATTTTGTGATCATCTGGTAAACTATATTTATTCATAGCTATTCATTGAACATCTTATCATGAGTACTATTTTAGGTACTGGAAATGGAACAGAAATGCCTGCTACCATGGGACTTGGACTTTGGGCTGCATGGCCTTTGTGATCTGTCAATGTTTACTATTACTAATTGATGTTCTTTTTAAAGGAAAATAAATTACAATATTAACATGCACTGGGGACAGTATTTAGTACTTAGAAAAATATTTTACTCCATGTGTCATCGTGTACAAAAAATATTTTACTCCAGCAGAAAATGGCAGCAGAAAGATCTGCCAAGAATTTGCTAAGTTAGAATTCTACAAGCCCTAAATATATTCCATTATTTAGGTAGAAAAACTGAACACATTCAATGAAAAATCCACCTGAAGTCACCCATTTTTATATAAAGCCATGTAGCACAGGCACAACCATCATATGGTACAGTGTTCCTTGCCAAAACATTAATTGGCTCAGGCTGACTTTGAATTCATCCTAGATTTTCACTGCACTTGCTGTAAGGTTGTCTACCTCAAGAAAACTTTTGATGAACCCAATTCCAAGTTTCAAGTTTTTACAAGAGAATTGAAATCAGGTAAGATTTTGTTAGTTTGCTTCTTGGTGTAGAGGGATTACGAATTCTAATTATGAGGCCTCGGGAGAGTATGGGGGATAGACAGAAAAATGCAAAGAATCTCTGAAACAGCTAATTAAGGATGATGAACACATCAGGAGAACAAACAGGAGCCAGAAACAATGTGAAATTGCAAAATTATTAATATGTTTACATTGAAAATGTTTTTATGATATAACACCACTTCACTGGTGTACATGTCAGGGTACCTTCTATTGCTAAATGTTACTAATTCCAGAGTGAATGCCACACCTATGGGGAGTGTATTCCATACATAGAAAATATAGCTGAAGACAGTCTCTGCCAGTATCAACTGTGTACAGTTTCACATCTTTTGGTCTTGTTTACTGACATTCAAAGATGAGTTAGCATAAAATGGAATCATAATTCAATTGGAAATGGCATTTGAGTCATATATATAGGACATGCCATACAGTTGGGGTTTAAATGATCAAATTAATTTGCCTTCGTGTGACTTAATCAACAAAATCAGCCCTGATATTTGATTTCTGTCTTTTTTTTTGTAATTCAAAATGGTTCCAGATAATCAAATTGTGTTATCATATTTTCCCCACTTGCCCTTCCTTTTAGGTCAGGATACATCAAGAGAGTTGACTCAGATTATATTTGTTCTTGACTCTGACTTTGCAAAATCTTTTAAATGTGAAGACAACTAAGCTTCTTTTGTTTTTAAGAGAGGCTTATTTACTAAAAACATTGTTTTGAAACTGAAGCCCCTTTGGGTTTCTCACTGAAATGGAAACATCTGTGAATATACTGTCATTTCATTAATGAAGTACAATCTGAGCACCTACTCAATGCCAGTCTTAAGAAGTACATGAACTCACAGATTGAGTTATATAATCTTAAGCTCTCTCTCTGTATGCATATGCATATATATATATATATATACATAAATGTGTGTGTGTATATATATATATATGTTAAATAGAAAAACAAGGGGTAGATTATTGATGATGATTACACTTTATCTGGATGATTCAGGAAAAAAAGGGCTCATAAAGGAATGAAGAGGATTTCAACTCCCCAAATGGTATTGTTACAGTGTAGAATTAAAGAGGCAGAAGAATTAAAGAGGTAGAGGACAATGCGATGGGAACTCAAGTTATTTTTGTCTGCTTAGAAGTATATGAATTGCCCAAAAGAACATGTTTGGTATATTTGGTGAGATGGCAGTAACCATTGTAAGTTTTACCTCAAAGCATAACCAACGTATTTGACTAGTTTCCCCTTTATTCATTTTGATGACACATGTCAGATTAAAAAGTCAGTCTAGAACGAAGGGAAGGTCATGAAGGAGAATTCTAACAACAGGTAAAGAACTCTGGCTCTGAAGTTCCTCTGTCTGCCTTGATGTTTCTAGGAATGAATAGCTGTGTGTGGTGTCACACAAGATGTTTTTTCTTTCATAGGCACACAGATTTCAGTTTCTTATATATGGAATAAGCACACAATTTTTGACACAGCATTATGATGATTGCATCAACACTTTGTGTCAAAGAGCCTAGTTTTAGTTGTTACAGCTCTTTATTATGTAATTTATCATCCAAATCTCGTTTATCTCAAAGTTAGAACATGATGGAGGTGACAGTGCCTACCTGCAGGTAGAATAAAAAGAAAATGTTAAGAGTTTATGACAGTATAGCATAAATTACAAAAATTACAAAACAGTATTTTCCTATGCATTCTTTGTCTTATTTTCCTGGCATCTATATTTTTTGTTAGGTGGATTAAGTTAGCAAGGATTAAAGAAGAGAAGATAAATTTTTAAAATATACTAATTTAATAGATTGTGATAAAACTGTAAAATTATTGGTCCAAATGTGATTAGCTAGTTTCAGTTTTATCTGTTTACATGTGTTTGTCTTTCATTCAGTCACAAAATTCTCAAATGTAGAGACTACTCCTCAATTTTGTTTCCTAAAGGCCAGTCCAAGTACTGGTTTAGAATAGGTTCTGTATGGTTAATTTATAGCTAAAAATAATGAAACAATAGAAATAATTCACTTAATGGTACTTACTATTGTTTATTCTGGTAATGTGCGATTAAATGATTTTGTTGTCTTTGCTATTATAATAGAAAATGTTTCATTTAGCTAGAGTAGTGTTGAAAACATCTTATAAGCCTATTTCAAACTTTTTTTTAGAGAAATTGTGCTCATTATTATATGGGTATTATTTATATTGCTGGGTTTTTAAAAATCCATGTAGGCTATAGATTCTTGTCTGAAAAATTGAGCCCAACTTGTACCTCTGCCACCGTGTAGTATTTTTATGAAAATATTTAGCATAGTTTAAGCATACATATTTATAATTTTAATCTTTTTTCTACATAAAATTTTGAAATACATATCTTTGTATACTAGAAATGAGTCAACAGTGTTTATTTTTCATAATTTTAGAAATGTTCTTTCTCACTTTTAAAAAATAGAAGCCATTTGTAACACTAAGGAAGTTGATATTTTTTGAGGCTTTAATTTATTTACAGAAAGAAGGGGAGACAAAGGTCTCCCAATTGCTGGTTCACTCCCCAAATGGCTGCAACGATTGGAGCTGAGTCAGTCTGAGGCCAGAAGCCAGGAGTCAGGAATCAGGAGCCAGCAGATTCTTTCGGGCCTCCCACATGGGTGCAGAATCCCAACACTTTTGGCCATCCTACACAGCTTTCCCAGGCCATAAGCAGGGAGCTAAATGGTAACTGGAGCAAGTGGGACATGAAGCCCATATGGAATGCCAGTGCTTGCAGGTGGAGGATTAGCCAATTGAGTTATTGTGCTATCCCCAAGGTAGTTAGTGTCTTATTAGAAATAAAATCTTTCAGTCAAAGGTAAAAATATGAAATATTTTCAGTTATTTTTTTTCACTCATAAATAGAATTTATTCTTCTAAATAGTGAGGTTATTTAATGTGCTTCTGAAATCGCTTTCTGAAAGTGGGGGAGCTCATTGGTTAATCAAGTAAAAGCTGCAGGTAACTGTTGTTAGCTTTGTTGTTGCTATTGTGTTTTTTTTTTTCTTAAATTTTAGCTTTCATGTATGACAATTGCAATAATATTCAGCGCTCACATAGCTCTTACTATGTGCTTCCCATCATTAATTTCTTTTTGCTTATTTATACTTCATAGCAACCCTATTACAGAAATGTTTTTTTTCAGCTGAGGGAGGCAGGCAAGGTGGGACAATAACTTACCTAAAATTAAGTGCTAAGTGATGGAGCCAAGATGAAGTCTTACCCTAGAATTTGTGTGTGCCCTTTCTCATGGGAATTTTAACTTTCTGAATTCTGAATTAAGACTTATGAACTGTCTTGTCTTAATTTGCTTAAAGGTCCAAAAAGAGGCATATTTTCAACCAGTGTTCTCCCCCAAATTAGGTCACTCTAACTGGGAGATAAGTTCCCTCAAAGTTGGGTCTTGCAGTTGGCGCTTGGCACAGTGGTTAAGCTATTACATTGGCAGCCTGTAAACCATGTTGGAGTGCCTTGTTTTTGTTCACTTCTTATTCCAGCTTGCTTGTAGTATATAGCAGATGAGAGCTGATTCCCAGGTAAGAGACTAGAATTGAATTCTAGCCCCTAGCTTAGGTCTGGAAAAGCCCTAGCTGTTGAAACCATTTGAAATGACCCATTAGATATGAGACCTTTCTCTGTATCTCTGTCTTTCAAATAAAATGAAAATGAATGCATAGAACCATTGCTTTTCTCCCACCTCCTCAAAGAGGCTGTCTTAATTCCAAGTTTGGCCATATTTTGGATTTTCTACTATCTTGAAGATAAATTATAAAATATAGATGAAGGGGAATGACCTCTTACATATAACAAAAATTATTTCTATTTTCTTTGCATATGTGGTTTTTGAAAGCTGGAGTATAACTTCAAATAAAAAAGAATATCATCAGATTTTAAGGAGATATCCAAGAGAAAGGTGTTATGATAGGAGAAAGATTTATTTTAGATCTGAGTACTGTGAATTGGGGTATTAAGTAGTTCAAAGGACTCCCTTTTCTGCTGTTTAATCCATGTTTCTGCCAATTTACTAAACAGAGATAAGCAGTATTTTCATTTACATATGAAAATAATTTTCTGTGCTCAAAATAATTAAGGGAAATTATTGAATGATCAGCTGTGTCTTCCAGCAGTCTGTGGATTGAGAGCACGAGGATTTGACATACAGTGAAGAGCAGAAAAGCAGAGTAGTCTCAATTTAAGTTGACCATATATTGAAGAATAAGCCCATTGGAAGCAAAACTTGTTCTCCAAATGAATTTGGCCATCTGAGGCTTAATGACGACGTGTTCTTGTTGTGCACATAGAAACTCATTATGACAGGATGAAAGATGTGAAAGTTCTAGCCCCGTCATGTTATATTCTACCTTGTATCCAACCTCATTTTTAATTTAAATATTTGATTCAGGCATCCTCTCCTCAGAGACGTTCTTGAGTCTATTGGCTGTTTTTGTTTAGTTTTCCTTAAGATCGTGATATGCCTTTTAATAGTTTCGGTTTTTACAACAAAAATACCATTGAAAGAATTACTTCAATTGCAGAATTTTGTGTCTCACCTTACAGAAGCAAAGGGGTCTGAGATCAGAGGGTTATTGCAGCTGACTTCTGGTTAAGGCTCTCTTGATGGTTTGCAAATGGGCACTCTTTTAGGTACTCAAACATGCAGGGAGGAGTGAGAGTGCAAGCTGTGCAATACCTCTTCTCATTGAGACCCAAATGAGCTCACTCCTTTCAAACCCCCCATTCCCAAACACCATCGTACTAGCCAGCAGAGTTTCCTGTGTGGGATCTTGAGTAAATAAACATGCGGTTCACAGCAGATTCTGATGGTAGTTCTACTGTACTTCACGTGTAAACTTGAAATGATACGTTTGCACAATATAATTTACTAGACTCTTAGGTGTTCAAAGATGACGTCATGAGTTATTCATAAAATTGACATTCCTTAAATCTGGGAATAAACTGAAAGCTACATTGGTACCATAACTGAGATAGCCATGAGCAAAATTAACTTGTACTTTTGAAAGCATTCCTTAATTTTACAATTACCTTGTTATTTGTCAGACTTTTTACAAAATAATAGAACTTATTTTTTCTGGTTCCCTGATGTGAAATTTGGAGCTGGTAAAATTAAAGCGTATCTTTGCAAATACAACTAATTTGCATAAGTTTATGTTACAAATGATAAATAGGCTTGGATGAAGAAAATGAAAAAAGAACCACAATGCATCCATTTGCTTTTAACCCCATCTAGGCATTCGGGACTTTCAAAAATAAAGACACACATAAGTCATGCCTGTGGTACTTGAATTATGTGATCATATGTATATGATATATGCAAATAAGTGTTTACAAAATGCATATATATGCAGTTTTAATACAGTGGATTAAGGAAGTCATTAATTTAGGAAACAAATTCGGTGGAATCCATATTCTTGGCTGCTTAGGGCACAGGATTTACAATCAGACAGACGTGGGATTGAATTTTGAGTCTGTAACTTACCAGCTGTATGATTCTCAGACAAATTGTCTACCCTGATTCATTCTCAATATGTCTCACATTTCATTTAGGGCCAGTAACATGGATTTTGCAAATTTGTGTTTAAGATTGAATGAGATAGTCTGTTTAACATGCATAGCGTAATTCCTTCTGTTTATCAGATGGTCAATAAATGTATTCTTGTTTTTGTGATAATTGCCATATCATAAAAATAGGCAATTTCATTATTTGTTCTTTGCTGATTTCAGTTTCTTCAACTGTCACATAATAATGAGACACTTTACCTCAATATTGGTGATGAAAATCAAAAAGAAAAATGCCCAAACATACTTGGTAAAATTTAAATGTTATTATATCCAAATAGTAATGATTAATTTTTCTTGTATTTTAAAAGGATAGAATGCTAGCTACAAACGACTCTTAAAATTGTAACTGAACTGTAGTTCCATAAATTACAAAACAACTCTAAAAATTCTGCCGCATTTAATTTGCATTTTCTCGCATTTGCATACTAGGACTGCTTAGTTTCTTTCAGTTCTCGCTGTGTGAGAGACCTAATCAGGATTGAAGCAGGCTCTGCCAATTAATTGGAGGAAGCACTTGTCTCTTTTTCTGATTGTGTACAAAACACTAAACTCTGTTTTATCAGTTTAAACAGATTTGCTACATGGCTGCATCTTTAAAAGTGCTGGTAAGTACTTTGAGGCTACCCCAGCACCCAACATATATACTTTGAATTTGTGTCTTTTCTTAGGTGTCACTTTTTGTTGTTTTTCTAATGTTTCAATCAGATGTGGTTTGAGCTTTTAAACTCTTTGGACATTCATTCTTTTTTTTTTTTTCCAGTCTTGGTCTTTATGCAATCACATTAAGCTTGAACACTTCAACTTCATGAAATTCTGCCCTAAAAAGTTACAGCACTGGTCATTTTCAATAGCTGTTTTTTCTTTTCAGAGTTTAATAGTACAATTTAGTGTCCTTTAAAGGTTTGTTGAAATTGCTGTATAGCAAAAATTCGATAGATATTATACTAGAAGCAAGAAAAAGTCTCAATGACTGGAAAGTAGCTTAAAGTTGGCTATTGTTTCCCAGTCGCGCCCTTCCGGAAGTCCCAATGCAGCAGAGTGTAGTTATAGTACACGGTTTTCAAATGCATCCTCATATATCAGAGTAGTATCTCCAGTCTGAAAGTTTGGAATCCAAAATACTCCAAAATATTAAATTTTAGAAATACTACTTGACCAGTAAAGCTAGCATTTATTCTGTAAGGAAGAAGGAAAGATGAAAAATAAGAAAGATTAAGAATGAAGTGATTTCTGGGATATTTGTGCTCTCATTATTTCAGATGTTCAACCTTGATCTGCAGAAAGACATCATATAAAAAAATTCATTCTAGGTTAGAACTGTTGTTAAATACTCCTCTTTGGGACCCAACATGATAGCCTAGTGGCTAAAATTCTCACTTTGTACATGCCAGCATCCCATATGGGCACCATATGTTCCGGTGGCCCCTCTTTCCTATCCAGCTCCCTGTTTGTGGGTCAGGAAAGCAGTTGAGGACAATCTCTGTGATTCACTTGGGGAGTGAGTCAGCAGATGGAAGATCTTCCTCTCTGTCTCTCCTCCTCTCTGTATGTCTGATTTTCTAAACAAATAAACAAACAAACAAACTAAATAAATCTTTTAAAAATATTCGTTGGATTTCCAGACCTGATTCCAACACCCTTAGACTTCACTAGCACATCCCTCATTGCTCAAAATTTCGTGTTTCCAAAGTGCTGAGTCTAGAGAAGTGGACCATGGGAACCACCAAATGTGAATTACAAGTTATTTAGCTAAAAGTTGAGGAAGTTGGGCCAGCCTTGTGGCAAAACAAGTTAAACTGCTGTTTGTAACACTGGTACCATGTATTGGAGTGCCAGTTCAAGTCCTCGTGTCTGCACCTGCTTGTACAAGAAAAAAGCAGGTATACATGACCCAGCTGCCTGGGCCCCTGTCATTCATATAGGTGTCCCAGATGAATTTTCAGATTCCTGACTTTGGCCTGGCCCAGGCGTGGCTGGTGTGGCCATTTGTAGAGTGAACCAGCTGATGGAAGAATCCCTGGTTCTGATTCTCCCTTTTTCTCTCTGTCGCCATGTCTTTCAAATAAATAAATCCTTACTCTTACGAAAGCTGTAGTTAATTACATCAGCTTTCTTGTTAGATAACAATAGTTTCACAGTCTAGCTGTAGGTTTTAGAAGCTGGAAGGTTTCATTTTTGGTTTTTATTTTCCATAAAATAAAAATAGTGATACCTATTTTATATTTGAAATTATATAAAACAACATAGATTTATAATTACTATAATTATTGTCTGGTTTTAAAAAAGCAAAACAGACAATTTGGATTCCTGTTCATTTTTGAGTAATTCTCAAATCCAGTGTTACTCAAGTGGCACTTGAAATACTTATGAATGCTTCTGGCTACATGTAACAGGCATTTTGACTCTTCTGGTACACAAAAACTTATTTGTATCATTTTAATTTTTAAAAAGATTTTATTTATTTGTTAAATCGAAAGATAGAGTGGCTGAGAGGAGAAAATGAGATATTTCATCTGTTCTTTTATTCTCCAAATGGCCACAACAGCCAAGAGATAGATCACGCTGAGGACAGGAGCCAAGAGCTTCTTCCATATGGGTGTAATGACCCAAGGACTTGGGCCATCCTCTACTGTCTTCCCAGGCATAGTAGCTGGGACCTGGATTGGAAATGGAGCATCCAGGACATGAACTGATGCCCATACGGGATGCTGAAACTGTAGATGACAGTTTCAATTGTTGTGCCACCGTGCCAGTCCCTTTTAGTGTGTTTTCTCCTATAGAACAAGTCAGTTGTAGATGTAGCCACGTAATGAGATCACAGTTAACACTTGCCAAAACTACTTGAACATTTCCTTGTAGTTGCAGTTTGCAGCAATCTCCGCTGGCAGAAATTTTAAAAAATTCATGATATTGTATTAGTAAGGTTAATATAATAATATTAAGACTGTTCATCAGCTAAGTTAAGTGTAATATATTAAAATATTGCAGCATTATCTAGAAATAATGAAGAATGAACCATAAATATACCCAATAATATGAATGAATCTCATAGTTAGGTTCTGTTCCAGAAGTCAACCATAATTTATCGCATACTGTGAAGACTTTTCAGAAAAGCACAGAGCTTTTGTTATTTAGGATGATGAATCTGGGGTATTGACTGCAAGTGGCATCTTGATTAGCGTTATCTCTGTACAGTGCAATGAAATATTAACTTAAAATGAGTAGTTCTTCCACATGTAAAATATCTCAGTAATACTGATTTATTCAAAAAGTGTTAACCTTTCCAGTCAAATAGTTGATAGAAAATATTCAAAGTAGAAAGTCAAGGGCTGCAGAGGTATCATTGACTGGAAGTAACGGTCGTCCTCAGAAGGTAGAGCATCTGTACATGTGCCTACATGCTCATCGCAGCCTGCTAAATCAGGGGAACAAACATCCAGAGGTAGAGTACTAAAGTGATGTCCAATTTACAATCAAACAAAGATAACTGGGCATATAGCCAAAGAATATTCTTAGATTGGGCTTTGTTTAGCATTCTAAATTTAACCAGCTGGAGTTCTTACAGTGCATTGTTAGCAACATTTTGAACCAAAATAATTACCTCCTATTTGAAAAACCGTACTTCTGAGGAAAGGCATACAATCTTATATTTTTCTTTGTAATAAACAACACAATGGCTTATTATGAGTTTAGTATGAGTTTCTCAAACTTCTCATGGACTTATGGGACTAAAAGATAAGTGTATTTTGGTGCAATTTTTTTATTCATGCATACCAGAGGTCTTGAAAAAGAAACAAAAAATGTACATTTTGGAAAATATATGCATAGATTGCAATAATTTTTTTTTCACTTTTCATGAACTTTTTTTTAAAGAGTTGCTTATTTGAAAGGCGGAGCTACACAGAGATGGAGAGACAGGGAGAAAGAGATCTTCCATCCAGTGATTCACTCCCCAAATCGCCACAATGACCACAGCTGGGTAGATCTGAAGACAGGAACCAGGAATTTTCATCTGAGTCTCCCATGAGAGTTCATGGGCCTAAGCACCTGGGCCATCTTTTGTTGCCTTCCCAGGCACATTAGTTGAGAGCTGGGATGAAAGTAGAGCAAGCAGGGTTTGAACTGGGATGGGATGCTGGCCCTGTAGGTGAAGGCTTAGCCAACTACACTGTTATTCCAGCCCCATTCACAAAGTTTTTGAGGTACACTTAACATCTGTGGTCACAGATTGTAAACCTCTCTCCCCTCCCAACTTGGAGTACCTTTGTGGCAAGGCTGGTAAAAGAAGATAAATGACATATATTTAGTAGTACTTGCAGTGATGTATCAGTAAATTCCATCTTCTGAATACAGATATGTGCAGCTCAAATCAATAGAATAAGAGCTTTCTTGATATATGTATTAATTATATATATTCATGTGTGCACATTGGTATATATCTAATATGGAAAACTCTCCATCAGAGAAGCCTTCTACAAAATACATATATACACACATATATGTATATACACACATATATATATACATATGTACATATATACATGTACACACATAATTATACACACACATATATTTCAAACAAATTGCGAGGTTCTATAACTTTTTTTTTTAAAATACACATTTTTCCTCAAATAAAATGAATAGTTAAAAACCATGAACTTTCTTGTTTACAAACTTTGAACTTAACTCTCTTCTGTGTTTATAACCAAGTGCTAATGAAAAAAAAATTAATTAATTTATTTTTATTACAAAGTCAGATAAACAGAGAGGAGAGAAAGAGAGGAAAATCTTCCATCTGATGATTCACTCCCCAAGTGACATTAATGGCCAGTGCTGCGCTGATCTGAAGCCAGGAGACAGGAACTTCCTCTAGGTCTCCCACGCGGGTGCAGGGTCCCAAGGCTTTGGGCCATCCTCGATTGCTTTCCCAGGCCACAAGCAGGGAGCTGGATAGGAAGTAGAGCTGCCGGGATTAGAACTGGTGCCCATACGGGATCCTGGCACCTTTAAGGCAAGGCCTTTAGCCACTAGGCCGCTGTGCCGGGCCCATGAAAATTGTTTTTATGCTGGCACATGACACATAAGAAGTAACGCGTAATACTGAACTAGTTTTAAAATTTTTAGAAGTTTATTTCCCTTTTGAGGAGATGTGTACCTTTTAGTGAATTGAAAATACTATCAAAGATACTCATCTCCTCATGAAGTTTTGGAGGAAATCCTTTTCCCATAGAGATGATGTTCCAATTAATTCATCCAAAGAAGGAGATTTCTCATGTTGAGCCAAATTCAAAGCCCCAGAATATGATGTTAAGAGTTTTGCAAAGGAAAAAAGTTCTTGCAGATACTTAAAGCTCCAATGCACACCCTTAGGCTTCAGAATCATACTGATTTGATTACATGAATTGTTAAGGAGTCTTCTTGCTTAGGTAAACATCTTTCATTGCTCAAACCTGACTGTTATCTATATATATATTTTTTTTTCTGGGACATAAAATTTTCATTCTTTAAATAAGATTGTATTTTTAAAAAAGCTTCTAGATGTTCTTAACTTGAAGACTTACTGAGGAATATAAGATGAAAGCTACTACAATGTTTTGTCCTGACTCTTTGGCATGTGTAAGTAAATTTGCCATAAGGAGGATCTGATGTTTGGCTGTGTCTCTATGATTAATCTAGGCATACTGATTATTGGTACAGATATGCCTCTGTTGTTAGAGACCATGAAGCACAATGGCATCCTTTCTCACTTGGCTAGTTAGAGTGATAAGTCAAGCCATGCATCTAAATCAAAGGCATATGCAGCTATGAACAGAAAGTGAGGGACTTTGTATTCCCATTTGATAAGTCGAATAGTTCTGCATGTTATTTCCAACATAGAAGTTGACATATGAACCTAGTTAACTTCAAAATTTGGCATCTGAGTGTTCATAATTTTGTAGTGCCAGGGTAACATTGGTATATAATTTAAATAGTAGTAAGTGAGAAGGAAGATCATAGGCCTCTAAAACATGAATAAACAGTGTTAGAAATTTTTTAGATTTTTTTTTCAAGACTCTGCTATGTCTCAAGACAGAGGCATGATTTGTATGTTCACTGATCCTAAGAAATGCTGATTTTTCTATACTAAAAATACTGAAATGAGAAATATATATTGCTGTGTGGATACTTATCAAAACATATTTCATAAGAAAATCATACATTAACCAACAGAATTTTTAGCTTAAAGGAAAGTTTGTTTAACTTATATGGGTTGCTTAAGTATTACTATGCTCATATGTGACATGTATTGACTTATTTGAAGTTGATGATTAATACAAAGTATGGAGACACAAGGCATTTTTTACTTACACTCTGGAGCTTGAAGATCCCATTTCCCTAATAGCAAGAAAGCCTGAGCATTTTTTTAATGTGTCAATTAGCCATTTGTGTTTGTTCTTTTGAAAAACTCCTGCTCATTTCCCGTACTCATTTCTTAACAGGGTTGTTTGCTTTGCAGTTGTTGAGTTTCTGAAGTCCTTTGTAAATCCTGGATTCAGTCTGCTAGCTGTTATTGTATAGTGTACAAAGATTTTCTCCCATTCTGTTGCTTTGTTTGGTGGATCATTTCCTTTGCTGCAAGAAGCTTTTTAGTCTGTTATAGTCCTGTGTGTGTGTGTGTGGGTGGGGGGGGGGGGTTGATTCTTTCTGGCTTTGGTGACATTTCTGAGAAGTCTTTACCAACGCCCATGACTTGCAGAATGCAGAATGCTTCCTGTGTTTTTTTTTTTTTTCCCCAATTTGATGGTTCTCAGTGCAGACTAAGCTCCATGATTCATTTAGAGCTGATTTTTGTATAAGGTAAGAGCTGGGGGGTCTTGGTTGTAACTTCTAATTCTACAGGTGGATTTCCAGCTGTCCCAACAGCATTTGTTGAAGAGAACAACCTTTTCTTTGGGTTATTTTCAGTTCTCTTGTAGAATATTAGATGACTGTACACATCTAGTGTTTGGGCTAACTTCTGGGGTTTCTCTTCTATTCCATTAATCTTCTCTGTTTCTGTAACAGTACTAGACTGTTTTGATGACCACTGCCTTGTAGTATGCCTTGAAATCTGAAATTATGATTCCTCCAGTTTTATTTTTATTCTTCAAGATAACTTTGACTATCTCGGTCTCTTGTGATTCCAATTGTATTTTTGTATCACTTTTGATTGGGATCACATTGAATCAATATATTGCTTTTGGTAATATGGACATTTTGGTGATGTTGATTCTACCAATCTAGGAACATGGTAAATTTCTCCATCTTTTAATTTCAACTTCTATTTGTTTTTCAATGTTTTTAATGTTTTCAGCGTAGAGGTCTTTCATTTTTTTGGTTTACTTTATTCCAAGATATTTAAGGTTCTTCTCTGCCGTTTTGAAGGACCTGTTATAAGCTCTTTCTCAGCCATGGAGTTGTTTTTGTAGATTAGGGCCATAAATTTATATCCTTTGCTTTTATATCTTGCTACCTTGCCAAGCTCTCTTATGAATTCCAATAGTATCTTGATTTAGTCTTTTGGTTCTTTTATAGATAGAATCATGTCATTGAGAACTGGGGTAATTTGACTTCCTCATTTCCGATTTGAATTCCTTTTAATTTCTTTTACTTGCCTGTTAGCTCTAGTTAGGACTTCCAATACTATGTTGAATAGCAGTGGTGAAAGTGGACATTTTGTCTAGTTCCAGATCATAGTAGGAAAGCTTCCATTCTTTTCTTGTTCCATATGACACTGACATTTTTTTAATTGCATTGATTGTGTTGTAGAATCTTCCTTCTATAGCTATGGCTATCTTGCTTAGGGTTTTTAGCATGTAGTGATGTTGGATTTTATAAATGCCATCTCTGCATCTATTATTCTGTTGTTCTGCAATTTGTTGATGTGATGTATCACATTTATTGATTTGTCTGTTAAACCATCTTTGCATGCCAAGGATAAATCCCACCTTGTCCAGTTGAATTTTCTGTTGATGTATTGTGGGTGATTCATAAAGAAAGCTAAATAAGAAAAAGAACCATGACTAGGCTATGAGTATGAGCAATTATCAGATTTTTGTGTTATCCAGTTGTTCTCATTTATTAGTTGAATTGACCATGTAGAGATACTTAATGAGTGACACAAAATTGATCTACATTTTCAATCAGACATAGAGTAAATGGAGGAATTTGTTTTGAGTCAACTGAATAAAATAATTGTATTAAAAACATTTTGTTTTTGTGTTTGTTGTAATATACAGGCCAATTTCAATATTTTGCACATGTGTATTTCATAAGAGTTTTTGCAATACCCTTACAGGTTGGGATTGGTTTATTCAATCTTAGCGTTTTTTTCCCCATTTATTTCAGACAGAGGAGAGGAAGAAGAGAGAGGAAAATAATATGATAGAATGAGAGAGAGAAATACGCTACCTGCTTCTGTCTACTGTTTCAATGTATGCAACTATTGGCACTGGGCTGAAACTAAGGCTTGAGCCACGAATGCTGTCCAGGTCTTCCACATATATAGCTGGAAGCCATGTATTGGGGCCATCATTGTTGCCGTCCTGTGTGTACATTAGCAGAAAGCGGGAATTATAAACGGGAGCAAGGAGTAAACACTGATACTCTGATGTGGGGTGCAGGTATTTTAACTGCTGGGCTTACTGCCTGACTCACCGTGAGTTTTTGACAGAGCCTGCATTAATCTGTAGATTTATGTGTGTAGTCTAGCATTGATACATTAGTTCTTCCAATTCATGAACATAAGTCATGCTTTTGTATCTTCTAACTTTGTCCATCGGTGATTTATACTTTCAGTTTAAAGGACTTCCACTCCCTTGATTAAATTTATTTTAAGTATTCTGTTTTGGTTGTAAGTAAAAGTGATTGTTTCTTAACTTCTTTCCTTGGGTAAATCATTGTTAGTTACTTTTCTGCAGATTGAATTTGCATACTAAATCTCTAGACAAGTGTATTTATTTATTTTATTTGTATTTTAATGGAGTTCATAGGGTTTTCAACATATGAGGTTTTGTCAACCTAAAACAAAAAAAGTTAATTTCTTGCTGCTTAACTTGGCTGCCTTTATGTTATTTTCTTTTCTAACTTCTCTGGTCAGGAATTTAACTTGGTGTTGAAGAGGAGTAGTAAGTGAGAATTTTTCTTCCAAATCTTAGATGAAAAGCTTTCAGGTTTTAAACCATTGGTTATATTAGTTGTGGGCTTGTCTCATGAAGCATCTATTTTTAGTTGTTTTTTTTTTTTTTTGAAGTGTGTTTCTTTTAGACAAAATTTGCTGTGACTTTTATGAGAAAAGATGTTCAGTTTCATCCAATTTCTTTTCAATTTTTTACTTAATTTTTATCATATAAACAGAACAGTTTCCTTGCTTTTAAAAGGCACAGCTGGAAGAGAGCACAAATCCAGCACAAATCTCTTGACCCCCAACTTCCCTCCCAAACACCTCCCTCTCTCCAGTAGTATTGGCATAGACATAATTTTAATTCACTGTATACTCATGGGCTTAATTTGCCACTAATCATAATACTCATCAATTAAAAAGGTCCTAAGACCACATTTCCACAGGAGTATACACACGGGCTACAAATAATAACCTGATCCCAGACTGGTAATTTCATTCCTAAGCTTTTTGTGTGTCTTTTATATTAGCTGCCATATATTAGCAAAAACATACGTTCATTCATCTACTTAAATAACCCATGACTTTCCTTCTCTTTTAGGTTGACCACATTTATTGACTTGTAGGTGTTGAGCCACCCTTGTTTCTCAGGGATTGGTTCCACTAGACCATAGCGTGGGATTTTTTTTTATGTGCTTCTCAGCTCTGCTGAGACTTTTTAGAGGATTTTGGCACCTCTGTCTAAAAGGAATATATATTTTTTTAAGTCCTGAATTGGTTATGATATGAAGGTAATGATGATAGACAAGCAAAACAAAATTTGAAATATCTGTTCCTAAACAATGTTTTGTGAGAATTTTGTTAAGGATTAGTATTGGTTCTTTAAATGTTTGGAAAAATCTGTAATTACACCATTTTAGTATGGGCTTTTATTGGAAAAAAATTAGCAATTATTACCGATTCACTCTTTGAACTCATACCTGACATGTTTTTTATTTATTAATCATTCAGCTTTGCTATTTTTTTTAATCATCTCTTTTTCTTAGGCTATCCAATCTGCTGGCACCTGTTATTCACAGTATTCTGTCATAATCCTTTATATTCCTAAGTATAAATTGCAATATTGCCTCTTTCACGTATAAATTTGAGTCTTCTTTTCTTCCGGTTAAAGGTCCGTCAATTTTCCTTATCTTTTCAGAAGCTAACTCTTTGTTTTATTGATCTTTTAGTTTTCTACTATTTCACTTATTTCTGCTTTGATCTTTTTATTTATTTCCTTCTGCTGATTTTGGACTTAATTTATTTCTCTTTTGAGATTCTGAAGAAGCATTAAGTTCAGGTGTGAATTTGAAATAATTCCTTTTTCCAATTTTATTATAGTTTTTCTCTTATAACTATCTTTGCGATAACCAATACAGTTTGTAATATTATGTGATTGTATGTTCATTTATGTCAATCTGCTTTTCAATTTCTTCTTTGAAATATTGATTTGTTAGGAATGGGTTGTTTAATTTCTGAGCCAGGAGCTTCTTCCTGGTGTCCCAGTTGGGTGCAGTGTCCCAAAGCTTTGAGTCATGGTCGACAGCTTTCCTAGGCCACAAGCAGGGAGCTGGGAACAAAGTGGAGTAGCCAGGGTGTGAATTGGCTCCCATATGGGATCCCAGTGCAAGCAAGACAAAGACTTTAGCCACTAGGCCTCTATGGCAGGTCCTTTCTTTGTTCAATTGATTCCAGATTTCTTAGAACTTTAGCCTGAAAATAATTTGATAAACTTCAAACTTTTTTAAATTTTCAAAGTTTTTTCCTGTGGCATAACATTGCTGCTCTTGGAGAACAATCCATAGACACTTGACAGGCATGTGCATTCTGCTGCTGTGGATGCAAGGCACCATACATGTTACTAGATTGTTATTGTTGTCTAGCTTCTCTGCTTTCTTACTGATTTTCTGCCTCGAATATATTAGTTGCTGATAGTGGTTTAATAAAATCTACAATGGTTGTATTACTATTTAATGAGCTATTTAGATCTGTTAATACTTGATTTATATAGCTATGCACTTTGATGCTGAATACTTTTTAATGTTTTATATTTTGTATATATTTGTATTATTGGGAGTCCATCTTTGATCTGGAAGCAGAGATGGATACGGCATTATATCCTCACATCTGGATATAATAGTCTCTATTACACAGTTACTATACATCCCCTTAAATGAAAAATCACAAAGCAAAATCAACAACTGGAAGAATAATAAAAATTTACAACACCATGAAGAGAAATAACATGCTACTGAATGACTAATGTGTCACCAAAGAAATGAAAAAGAAAATACAGAAACTTCTTGCAGAAAATGATGCTACTGTATGACCTACACGTGAGTGAGGAATTTAATATAAGAAAAAAGGCAGTGTTGAAGATGAAAATAAGAACAAAAACATCAAAATCCATGAAATATGGTTTCTGCTGATCTGTGCTGGTGAGATGTCTTCTATAGGCAGTTGAAGGGTTTTGCTCTTTGATCCCGTCTATTAGTTTATGACATTTGACTGATGAATTTAAACTACATTCAGCGTTAATATCAATAGATGGTAATTTGGTCCTGTGATTATAGCAATGAGTTTTTCATTATTTGATTTAGTCTTCTGCTATTTTATTGGGATGTTCTCCATATTTGCCATTGGTTTTGGTGGGCACTATTCTTTGTCAAAAAATGTCTTTAAGCATCATTTGTAGGGTGGGTCTGAAAGAGGTACATTTTTTTAGCTTTTCTTTATTGGGAAAGATTTCTATTTCATTTTCAAACACAAAGGAAAGGTTTGCTGGGTATGTTATTTTGTGATAATAATCAGTACAATTGAACTGTAGACCTGTGGGTGGCACAGTTTAGAAACCTGCCCTAAGGAGAAGAATCTGCTCACCAGAAGTACAATGATCAAGAGTATAACAAGAGACAAAATTACAATGAGTACTGCTGAAGACTCCCATACAAAGGACAACCTTTGCCAACTTCAGAGTTAACTAAAGAATACATTGAGGAAATGGGGGATAAAAACTTAAAATAAAAAAACTTGTTATAAAGCTTCTTAACAAACAGAAGCACATACAGGAATTTAAGAAGTATGTCACACAGGAATTAGTAACACTGTAACAAAATGAAGCAGAATTATTAGAAATGAAGAACACAATAGAGCAAATTAAAAATTCAATGGAAAGCCTCAGCAATAGAATGAAGGAGGTAGAGGAAAGAATCTCAGAGTTGGAAAATATTTCCTGCCACAATGCTGAAACAATTAGAAAGCTGGCAATGGTCTGACTAAAGCTAAAAAAAAAAAAGTATTCAAGTAGTAAAAGACACTATTAAAATGCAAAATATAAGAGTCATGGAAGTTTCAGAAAACTTCCTTAATTTAAAGAAAGATTTGGACAACAACATCCTGGAGATACACAGAACTCCCAATAGAGTTGACCCAATGTGATTTTCACCACAACACATGATAATCAAGCTGTCTCCAATCAAACATAAGGAAAACATCCTTAACAGTACTTGTGAAAAAAATTGACATATGAGAGGGACCCCATCTCCTCACAGTTGACCTCTCAAAGGAAACTACAGTCCAGAATAGAATGGAGTGACATAATCCAAATTCTATGGAGTAACTTTTTTCACCACTTAATTTTCAATCTGTGTGTATCTTTATTTTTTTTAAAGAGATTCTTTCCTTTAAGGAATTTCTTTTGAGTATCTCATGGGGGATGTCAGGAGCTCAAACACTTGAGCCATCTTCTGCTGCATTTCCAGGCTCAGTAGAAGAGAACTGTATAGAGTGGAATAGCTGTGACTCAAACAAGTGAACATCTGGGATGCTGACAGACCAAACAGCAGTTTAATGAGATGGTTCTGGTCTATAGATTGTTGGGTCTCTTATCCTCTTTTTTTTTTATACCTTAAAGCATTCTGTATGTTTTTACTCAAAATTTTAGTCTATTTATATTTACAGCAATTGAAATATAGATAGGGATGTGTGATTGACATTGTATTCATTGTTTTATATTTTTTAGTTTCTTTATCATTTTATTCATCTCTTGCTCATCCTTGTTTGGCATTTGGTAATTTTTATACTGTAGGTTAAGCGATATGCTATTTGGTTTCCATATTAGTTCCTTATGGATTCATAGCCTTGTGCAATGACTGATCTTCAATGATGATTTCAAAGTTATGTGGAAGTGCTGTTGTGGAGTTATTGACATGGATGTAGTGGAATGGCCAGAGACACATGAAGAGTTAAAATTTTTAGAAGAAAATGTAGGTGATATTATGAAACACACAGTGACTTCTTGGAAGCGATAAGTAATGAGATTCATAAATTATATATTGACTGTAAAGTAGCAAGGTAAATACAGCACATTTTACCAATAAGATGGAAAAATGGCTTTCATTTGAAAAACATACATCAAAAATATGTATTAAGAACATAAAAACATCTTACATGTTTTGCCCTTCAGCCTAAATAGATTGCTTTGTAACTTTTATTTAGCAGATGTATTGAAGATGTATTATCTTAATTTTTGTTTCCTTAAAAATCATTTTACCTCCATTTTAAAATAATGTTTTTGCCACTGCAGCATTATTGGCCAGTTTTTTTGCTTTCTCCTCTTTGAAGTAGATTTCTCTCTCTCGGGGGTGGGAATTGAATGCTTCAGCTTTGAGTTTTACTATCATTCTTATTGTTGCCACCGTTTACATATTTATTCTGTTCCAACTTTTATATTTGAGTATCAGTATTTTGTTTAAGATGTGCCCAAGTGTGATTTTCTCTTCAGCCTTATTTGTCTAGGTTGTTACTCATGACATTTTTTTATATGTGGTTTATTTAGGTTTTAAAAATTTTGGAGAATTCTTAACCATTTCCAAATATTTCTTCAATGTCATCACTGTTCTTTCTTCCTCAGGGACTATAATTGCATTTGTATGTTAATGGCATTCAATTTTGCCTTATTGCTCTTAGATGGAGTGATATAATTTCCACTTTTTACCACTCTGTTTTTTAATATGAACAACTTTTGGTCAAATGATCTCAAATTCACTAACCCTTTCTTGTAGAATTCCGATTTTCTCTGAAGCATACATGTGAATATTTCATTTTGTTGCCATAGATTTCAGACATAACATTTTTGTTTACTGAATTTTGACTTTCATGCCTCTGTTTTCCAACCTGTGAAATATATTGAAAATGTTTTTAACTTTGTCAATTTTCCGCATAATATCATTGAAATTTCACTTTTATGGTAGGCATTTTGCAAGGGAGAACATTGGAAATAGGTTTAACTGGCTAGTACTGCCAATTTTTTACATGTGAAGAATTTCTGAGTATAAATAAAAGGTTGGATGAATAGGAATTTGCCAAGAGTGAGAATTTCAGAATTGAAAATATTCACTTTTCTACTTTACAAATGCAAATGGCAGGTAGAGTAAGTCAAAGGACGGAGAAAATGAAGAGAAGTTTAAAGCATAGCATCAGACCAGTACGCTTTCTTTTTGTGGTTACTCTGTGAAATGGATAGTTAGATTATTCATTTAGTTTTAAAAAAGAAATCTGTCTGCATTCCAAAAATTGAAGAAAACCTTAAGAATTTTCAAAATTTTTGCTATGTAACACATAGTATATCAAAAATGAAATAATTATGTATCCTAAGCCCAGTAAAGAATCTGGCAAAAATCTGAGAATCCATATTCATTTTTGCTTGTCTTTATTATGTGACTGAATTAAATGATAAGCTCAGTCATGTATCTTTAACTGTTGGGTAGTTAGTATTTTAGTAATCAACCTGTAAGGTAGACCCTGGAAGCTGTTCCTCCTCGTTGTCACACCCTTGTGTAATCTCCTACTTTTCTGTATGGGATAAACTTCATCTTGTCCCTCTAAGAAAGAGAGCACATGAAATGTTACTTCTGTTTGCAGGTTTTGAAAGCATTGGGTTTCTCTTGGATAGTTTTCTTGCTTTCTCCTGGCTATTTAAAGAAGCTAATTATTAAGTTTTGGGGCAGCGCTTAATGGAAGCTCATGTGAGTGAACTCAGAAACAAGTTTTAAAGGGATTTCAATGTCTTAATGAATAAACTCAGAAGTGGGTCTTTGTGGCCCACAGAAATGTGCTTAAAAACACATCTCCTGGTTGAGTCTTGGAACTGTAAACCAACACCTCGACTGCATTCTCTGTGAAGAACGATTCTGTGGGGGCATGAAGTCACTCTCACAATCCTGATCTCCACCCAACATGAGAGTAAGCACTTGTTCTTCCCAGTGCTTATTTTAGGTTAATTTATTATAGAGCAAGAAATACTGCAGTTTACCAATGCTGATTTTCTGTTTCATCTTTTGTAGCTGACATAAACTTGACATCAGGTAATTTGTGCAATGACCCTATATCATGGTTACATTTATTAATGAATTTAGGTTTGAAGTCTGCTTTGAGATTTCAAAGTCAAATAAATTGAATTAAGATGTGAATTTATACCTTCTGACTCTGGAAACAATGCTGCCTCCCTTCTTCACTAAATTTTGGCAAACAAAACAAAGCAAAACCCCCCAAAACAACAACAACAACAAAACCCTTCCACCACACCAGTAATGAACCTACTTAACTTTTCTGAATGTGTTAATGGATTGAGATTTTCTATGCCCAGCATGATGTGGTTATTATAAGATCAGATACTGGTCCAAGTATAATAAACAATTAGAATAGGTTCTGAGTGAAGAGGTTGTTGCATTAAATGCTAGTGAAATTAAGAGTTAAATCTGTAAATAGGCAAGCCTCTTGGTTTGGTGAAGAGGCTCTTTATTTTCCATTTTAACAAATTATGTGGCCCAGTTTTAAGGGATTTCAGTGTGCTTTATCAGTACTAAAATAGCCATCTGTATGAAGGTGACATTTGGGCTGTCTTTTTAGATTCCCTTGGCCATTGACATCCATTGTAGTGTCTCTAGTGCTTTTCATCTCCTCATCCTAATTGCTATGCTTTTGGATGCTGGCCCTGATTGGGACAGGCTGTTGAAGTGGCCTGTACTGGGTGATTGACACTGCCTGTAAAATACCTATTCTCTTAAGCTCACACCATGTCGCAGGCTGTCAAAGCTGGTCTAGAGCCAGGGCCTTTTCATAATCATAATTTAAGCATGATGCTCACTAGTCAAATTTAAGTTCATAAATTCACCTTTATGAAAAAAGAAAAACTAGTCCTAGGATTCTAAGTATAAGAGTTGAATTTCCTTTTCCTGCCTTTTTGAATAGGCTTGATGTTTAAATTCATGGTTTCTAGGTAGTTTAGTGTTTCAATTCATCAATTTTGATTAGCTATAGACCATACTAGAATGCCGAATGTTCTGCTATGTCCTCCATGAATTTTGGGGGATGGATGGCTGTTTGGTAAAGGTAGGTGAGACAGGAGAGATCTTATGTGCTTGTAGGTGAGCATTACTAAATGTGGGAATGAGCAAGAGTCAGGAGTGGCACACAAATTTGTGAAAAATTGTGAAAGAATTCCCAGAGTGATGCCAAGAAGTCAGTAGTGAAAGAGAAGGACCTATTCTAATGTGAAGTTATCATTTGCAAGTCATATTGATTGCAATTGGCTTAATTTTAATGATGTTCTAATTAAAGAGAAACTTTCTAAAAATGCCTGGTTTGCATTTTAGTTTTCCTCTTCCCTGGTGTTTCTACTAAGGATTTTCACTTTGTGGCTTTAGTTAAATTTCATATCAATTTCCTTCTTGATAATACTGGCACTGTCACTGCTCTACAGCTTTGAGAATCAAAAAGCTTATTGTAAGTGTGACATGTCAGAAATACGGAGAGCTCAGTAAGTAAAATTTATTGTTGATTACTTTTTGAGAATACTCATTCTTATCTTACAGTCTGTATTCTGCTTATGGGTCTTGACTCTAAGGAAAGGTCCTCAAAACATTGATGGAAAATGTATATTATAAAAACATGGACTACAGCTGTTAAAGGGAGGAAAGCAAAGACCAATCATCCCTGCAGCAGGGGACTAAAAGAATTCTGGTGCAAAGCGTTCGGTGCTAAAACAGGAATTGTACTAGGTAAACCAAGGTGATTATCTCTATACATAGTGCCTCTCAGAATGCCAGAACCTACTCTAGAGCAAAGGAAAGCTCCGCCATTAAGATCAATGCTTACAACACTCAGGATGGCGGGGTAAATTAGTGACCTGGTAAGGGGAATTCCTCTAGATTGCCTTCAACAGCACTCAAATTCTTAATTCAGTGTGATAGAGTCGTTGATTGAGCAAAGACACGGCCAAGTGCTGTATTATTGGAGTATATACTTTTACAATTCAGTGAATAAATATGAAAGAAGCAGACTTTTTAAATAAAATACTTTTACTTGATTTAGACAGATTTCAGCCTTGATGCATTCACCAATGAACAGATTAACCGTAGTAGATTATGTCAGAGATTTGTTTTGCCTGCACAAGGTCAAGGTCCTGTGGCATGAAATGTCTGTGGTCACATGGACAGTGTCTTCTCTGCCTCTTGCCATAACAACTTCCTCACACATTCCTTGGATGATTTCATATAATCTTTTTTTTTTTAAAGATTTATTTTTTATTTTTTTTATTGGAAAGGCGGATATACAGAGAGGAGAGACAGAGAGGAAGATCTTCGTCCGATGATTCACTCCCTAAGTGAGCGCAATGGCTGATGCTATGCCGGTCCGAAGCCAGGAGACTCTTCCGGGTCTCCCAAGCGGGTGCAGGGTCCCAAAGCTTTGGACCGTCCTTGACTGCTTTCCTGGGCCACAGGCAGGGAGCTGGAAGGGAAGCGGGGCAGCTGGGATAGAACCGGCGCCCATATGGGATCCCGGGCGTGCAAGGCGAGGACCTTAACTACTTGCGCCACTGCGCCGGGCCAGATTTCATATAATCTTAAGGAAGATGTTCAGAACTGGAAGATGAAATCAGGAAAAGTAGTTCTGTGGCAAATAATATTTCAAGAATTTATTTATTAGGATCAGCACCATGATACAACAGGCTAAGCCTTTGCATGTGGGGCTAGCATCCCGTGTGAGCTTCCAGTTTGAGGCCCAGCTGTTCCTCTTCTGCTCCGGCTCCCTGTTACTGTGACTGGGAAAAACAGCAGCATTTGAACTAAATCCTTGAGCCCCTTCACTCACAAGGGAGACTCAGGAGCTGCAGGCTCCTGGCTTCAGACTGGTCCAACTCTGGCCGTTGCAGCCATTTTGAAATTGAAACAGTGGATGGAATATATCTTTCTCTGTCTCTATTCCTTTCTCCTACTTTAAAAGTAAAAGCATAAGAAATCTTTTAAAAACGTGTTTATCTATTTATTTGAAAAGCAAGAGAGCACATGAGAGAGACTCTTTCAAATGGTTACAACAGCAAGGGCTGAGACAGTTGGATGGCAGGTTCCCCAAACAAGTAACATTTCAACCCCTTGAAGCATCATCTGCCTCCTCCTCGAGTGTGCGTTAGCAGGAAGCTGCTATCAACAGTGGATCCAGGTCCTGTGCCCAGGCACAGTATGCCAAATGTTTCCCCCAAGTTTTCTTATAAATAAAAACACTAGCACTATTCTCTAAAAGTTATTGCTAAAACTCTTGATTATTTTTACTTAGTGTTATAGTTATGAAATAACCTTGCTGAGCAAGCATAATCTGTTTTAGGGTTGGATGCAGTAGCATTCAGTAATACTCATTATCACCATGGTGAAATTACACTGCCTACACATTTTTAACTATAAAACACTCTCTATTGAAAACATATATGAAATGATTTCTAATTGTTTTACATTAGGATATACTAAGTTTTCATGAATCATAGTCCAAAAGGTATTAACATTATCCTCTGTAATGAGTGATTTTCTTCAAAATTTCAGCGAAAATTATATTTGATTGCAAATTATTCTCTAGGCTCCTATTACTATAGTTATTGTACTAGACAGTAAAAGACTTAAATTACAGTTTGAAGTAGGGGAGTAGGGAAAACAGTAGCAGAGGAGGCTTTCAAATTTCCCTCTCTCATGAGGAACTTTCAAGAAGTTCATGAAAATGCACATGATCAGACAAGCACTTGGATATTTTTTAGAGGCACTAAAAATAAATTTCATATTTCCCAAGCTCTTTGAAGCTCCTTGACTGTTCCCTGGTGATGGCTTTATGTCTGTTTCCTGGAGTTCCCTCCTGGGGGTTCTCTGCAGGGTAGGCCGTCAGTTTTCAAAGGGTGCATATATCGAGGTGATAGTCTAGTATCTGGAGGGTCTGTTGGCAAGGACTTTGTCACTTTTCTCACACAAGTTCTGATCTTACCATACTTTGAGAGGCCTATCTCTTCAAGTGTGTGAGGAAGGGCACAGTGATGCAAGTGTCACTATACTGACCCATTCAGCAATTTTTTTTTGATCCTGTTCATATCTGAAGTAGCAGAAGCTGATGGAGATGTGTTAGAAAGCAGGGTTTCCCACAGTGTGCTCTGTAGGTGATCTACCCCTAAGGTTATAGTTAAAAATATTTTGAGAACGATGTGCTATCCCTCAAAGACATCGCAATGCACAGAGGCATATTAAATCCTTAGCTAGCCAGATGTGGTCCTAACACATCTGACAGTTTAGTTCTGTCTACCTTGAAACTTCAACACGCCTTTGAGGGGACACTTGAATTCCTTAGAAAAATGTTTCCAAAGTGCTGGGCTTGTGTAAGGGTATTTGTTTAAAGGACAGATAATGGTGCTTTTTTTTTTTTAATCCAGTTCTTACCTTATATCACTTACTGATCCTCTCCAGTCCCCATTTCCTCTTTCTCTCTTGGTTCAGAGATTAATGTGGAAGAAGTTATACACTTTTTAGAAACACATTATGATACTGCTCTGAGATACAAGGCAGAGGGCATCTATTTTCCTGTATCAGAGACTGTTCATGCATATCTCCCTTCACTTTTCATTTGTTGAAAGATTTTCTACAGCAAGAGTGGTAGAGGAAAAGAGAAAAATCACATTTACCAATTTGCTTTGCTATAAGTATCTACAAGTTTAAACAATATATGTAGGTTTAATGCTATCAGAGATATAGTAATAAATGCTATCAGAGATGGAGTAGAATATTTAGACATTTAAGCAGCAAAATCTAGCAAATAAAGGCTATGGTGGAGAAATACCCAAAACATTCAATAAATCTCTTCAACCTGAATATAAGGTTACCATGACAACACAACTCTTAAAATCTCTCTTCTTCATACAAAGTTGTTGAAAAATGCCCATGGTAGAAGCAGCATGGAGCATTCAAATTTATAACTGGTGAATGGAGGTGCAAAGAACATCCAAAATATTTGATAAAGCTCCAGGGTGAGCATTTAATGTCCTCCTTTAGAAAATAATAACACAACGATACAAGCCATTTGTAGACAACCTGATTTTTTTCTTTCATCTGAATCATTTTGAGACGATCATGCTCTTTTACAATGAATTTTCTATGAGCAGAAATAGTGTTGGTTGCAGTGGCCTAACAATGAATACTAACTGCCTCAATCTTAAAATTAGCTGGTGTAACACTAAACACAATATGCAAAGGGTTTTTACACAGACTGATGCTGACACAGCACTGCAGGGTATGGGTTATACTCCCTGCACATCCCTGGGGAAGCGCTGAAATATGCAAAGGCATGTTCTGCAACAGGGAAAGCACAAAGAAGGCCCTTCGTTGCTAACATCCCATACAGAGTGGTTCAATGGACAATATATACACGAACACACATACATACATGTATTTTTAAATCATGGACACATCTCCCTGAGTCTGGGTATAGATTATGTGTGTGCATATCTTTATGAATATTTTCTATTCTACAGGTCAAAGAAATGATGTCATATAGGAGTGGAAGATTTGTTGGTGCTTAAAATTTCCTATCAAAAATATGTACTGTGAAAAATTAGGATGGCATGATTTCCAATACCTAATTATTTTTTCATTTACATAGAAAGGTAAAATTTAGAAAGGAGTATTTCATTTTAATGTTTTTACCAGTAAAGCTCTTTAGAGCCAAGTAACCTCTGTTTATGTGGTCTGAATAACATGCATCAAAGAGGAACATGTCAGATCTTGGACATCACCCTGAATTCTCTGGACATAATTTATGACTCTGTGGTGTGCGCAGGTGTTTTTCGTCAACAGAGAGTGCTGCTAGATTGATTTTTGTTTATCTATTAGGTTTTTTTTCTTGTTTATGTTTTCCTCAGCCGAAACTTGTTTTGCAATGAGCAGTTCATCAAACTGAGTGCAGTGTTACTCCCTGTTGGCCTGTTCTTACTGGACAGGGTAGCCATTCTACAGTGTCTTCTTGTGATTGGTGTCAAACTGCACGCAAGATATAAAAATGAAGTATATTTTTCTCCAAATAGATTGGTCTGTAAAGAAGGTGGGTAGAATTTTTCTAAAATCACAAATAGGGACTCAGTAGTGATACCTGTTGATATATTTGGGGGACTTTATTAATTAAGTACTTATTTCTTGCTTACCACCATTCTCATTACTCCTTCCTTAAAGCATTTTAAGTTTTCTTACTAAATCTCATCACTGTCATCTGAAAATTCATTGGGAATGTAAATTTTCAGACTCTACACAGGACTTCCTTTACAATAAAGTCTGGGAGTGAAGTTCAGACTGATGTTTCAGTAATCCTTACTGATTGTTTTGATATGCACCGAAGTTTGACAACCACTGCTGTACAAGATGATACTGGAGAGGATCATGGTGATGATCCCAGGGTAATAATAAAGAGTGTGAATGGCTCGGATGAAGAGTAGTAGGGAAAGAAGGATGATACTTAGACATTCTGAATTGGAAGGGACTGTGGGGTCACTGGATAGCGTGCCTTCGTTTCATTTACGTGCCCTGGACATGTTAACAAGCCTGCCAAACATCAGAAACACAGCCAGAAATAGGAAAGATATTTTCTGGGATGAATAAGCTGCATCTCAAATTAGAAATATAAAAATAGATCTTCATATTTGTAATGTAAAATACGACTTCTGTGACATGCACTCCATTCACATGTGGTGTGACTTTGGCTTTCAGTAAACGATGATGATGACAGAGTTTTTTTCTCTCAAGAAGTCATTTTGGAGATAAAGTTATGAGTCATGATTTTTCTATATCTTAATGTCCAGTCTACAAAAGCTAATATCTTTCCCTTGTAAAGAACATAAAAATCACTTAAGAACCTGCTACAATAAACGGATATTCAAGTAGCCTCAGGACCTTTTGAAATATAAACTTCTATAGCAGTGGTTCTTAAGATTATGTTTTCCTGAATAAGAGGATAATTCCTCATGAAACTGTAAAAAATATACTGACAATAGGATACTAGATTTTCTACCATGGTCTACCTGCAATATCATGATACACTAAGTAGCAGACTGTGACTGTTGATGAAGGACTATACAATTGTAATCGAATGCAGAAATAGTGGTGGATGGGATGGGGGGCAGTGAGACGGAGAGGAAATCCTGTGCCTATGGAAACCATATCTTGAAAACCAGAGAGACATTTATTCATGAAAAATCCACTGTGGAAAGCAATAAAACATCCTGATTAGCAAAAATAGCAAATATTGTTTTATTGAAAAAAAACACAAGAAAAGTAAATGCAAATTTGTTTTCTATAAAAAATGAGTTACTTTTAAAATTTAAGCTATTAGGGCCCAGCACACAATGGCTCAGTGGCTAAATCCTCACTTTGCAGGTGCTGAGATCCCATATGGGCAACTTGTTCATGTTCCGGCTATTCCATTTTCCATCTAGCTCCTTTTTGTGACCCGGGAAAGCAGTAGAGGGAGACACAAAGCCTTGGGACCTTGAACCCATGTGAGAGACCTGAAGAAGCTCCTGGATCCTGGCTTCAGATTGACTCAACACTGGGTGTTGCAGCCACTTGGGGAATGAACCAGAGGATGGAAGATCTTTCTCTCTTTCTCTTTCTTCTCTTTAAATCGGCCTTTCCAATAAAAATAAGTAAATCTTTAAAAAATTATGCTATAACTATTTATTTATCCATCTATTAAATGATGTCTGTTTATACATTTTTAATCTACATTTTCCTTTCCATGTACCCCTTCCATGATTTCTACCTCCAATTTATAGAAAAATAAAATCCCTAAGTACACGAATGTCCATTATTTATAACCTAAGACTCTACTTATAATATGGGGTAAATAAATATTAACTGAGTTTAAAAATAGTGAAAAACAACAGAAAATTAAAATTAGCCAGAATCTCATCATGTTTATATTTTGCATATGTATACAAATATACTGTTTAGTTACATACATACTTTGTATTTTACTCACTGCATACTTTTTAAAGATTATTTTTATTGGAACGGCAGATCTACAGAGAGAAGGAGAAATAGAGAAAACGTTTTCCTGTGCTGGTTCACTCTCAAAATGGCTGCAATGGTGTAGCTGAGCCAATCCGAAGCCAGGAGCCAGGGGCCTCTTCTGGGTCTCCCATGCAGGTAGAGGATCCCAGGGCTTTGGAATATCCTATACCACTTTTCCAGGTTACAAGCAGGGAGCTGGGTGGGAAATAGAGCAGCAGGGACATGAACAAGTGCCTCTACGGGCTGCTGGTGCATGCAAGGTGAGGATTAGTTAATTTAGAGTTTTATACAAATAACACAAAATGCAAATCTATAAGTACAAAGATGGAAGTTCTAAAGTGGTTGAGTGTAATATCACTTGAAACCAGAGCAACAACAAACAGATCTTTTACTCCATCGTCCCCTTGGTGGAGTGCAAAGTGTCTGTGGCTCGATGAAGTCCATGCGTGATTCGGGCTCCGCTTGCCTCCTTAGCTCCTTCAGTCTGTTTCTTTCTCTTCCCTTACCTTTATTTTCCCTTTCTTCCTCTCCCCTCCCTTTCCTTCTCTTTCCCTTCTTTCTTTCTCCTTCTCTCCCCTCCTTATCTCTCCTGATCTCTCTTTGATTTCTTTGTAACTTTTGTCCACTTCTTGACTCTGTCCACGTATCATTCATGTTTTGTAGCAAATGTCTCCACACAGAACCTGAAGCTGATTGTAATCCTGTTGCAAGCATATTTTAGTAATTTTCTTTTTCAGGTGCCTCGGATGACTGTACCCACAAGCCTTCCAGGGGGCGCTAGTGCAGTACTTTGAGTAGCAGGAGCTTTTCTATGTTTTCTTTTTGAATCAACTTTCATGAGCTCAAACCAATTTCATTTTGTACGTTGTATTTTATGTGCTAATTTTTACTATAGATTGGTCTACATTTTTATCCCCGTTTTTGTTAATTTATGAGTTGCTTTTTTCAACCATAGTGTTACTTTATCTCTGTGTAAAGGTGAGGCATAACCATATGTAAAGTCAAGCATGCATTAACATGACCAGAATCGTGCCCAGATAAATCTAAGGGTTGGGTAAGTCTCATCAGTAACCAGCAGTTTCCCCTCTTTTGTGAGTGCTATGAGAACTCTGTTCCCCTCATTTCTTTAATTTTTCATGAGACTGGAATTTCCCTAAACAGATGCTGTCCTCTGTTCTCCTTTACCAACTCTGCCTTCAAGATACAGAATAGCTTATGCAACAGGCACATTTGTTTTAAAAAATGGTTATGCCAAGAATCAAGGGAAACCAGCACTGCTGTGCCAGAACGGATAAACTTTGAGGGCTCAGTCGTAGGCAATCTATTAGTCTTGTTAAGCTGTATTTTCTAATTTGGCTTTTGTCAAAAATAGAAAGGATAGGTACCTGGGCCTTTGTTTTCTCATTTTGTTCTGAAACTGAGAAAGGAGGACGAGTCCTTTACACTGGGGACCTCTGGGTAGGCACAGCATTTGATGCATCAGCCAGAACAAGGATGCTAAAAGAAAGACGCGTGAGTAGGGAGCAAACAGTAGTCCACGAAGGCTCTTGGAGGGGCAGGCTACTGTGACCTTGACAGTGTGTAGGAGATTATATCAGGCCAGGGTAGTTTTATAGTTGTGCTTACTTTTAACTGCTATAGCTTAAGCAAAAGGCTTTAAACCATTCACATGGCTGGCGGACCTTGGCGACTGACCGTACCTAAGAGGCTATTATAGAAGTACTTCGCTGTGGCCAAGGGCTTCAGGGAGACTGCACGAGTATGTATGGACTGGGCCTCATACGGGCACAGAGAACTTCGCTGAGGGACACCGGGCTGCAGAGGTCTTGGACGACAGGCACAGAAGAGACAAGGACTTCCCAGAACAGGTGGAACTCAGCTCCTTGTGCAGGCAGACAAGCAGAGGGCTTGAGTAAGAGAGGGTCTCAGAATGGAATTACAGCTAGGGATGTGGCAAAAAAAAAAAGTCGTAGGAGAAGAGAAGCTCCAGCCTATTAACTATGGGCAGACAGAGCAACGCTTGATGATTTGAAGCTGTAAGGCATCGACTTGGGTTTTGTAGAGACTTCTGAGTATGAACACATGTTAAGAATAGGCTTTTAGTGTAAGTGTACCCTGAACAACATTTTTTATTCAGGACCAAGGAGGAAAAATGGAGAGGGCCATGCTGCTGTGTAGGTGGTTTCCAAACCTTGAGAGGTGCCTCTCCTGTGCCATCTCAGGTTGGGTCTAGGATAGCCTAATGTCTTATAGGGATCTTTCTAAGGAGGCCCATTCTAGAAGTAAAGACAACCACAATGCAAAGAGGCCCTGAGCATGCTTGCTCACATGTATACGAAGAGTTGTGTCCCTGGAAAGAACCCATGTTCAATTTGGAACCATGGCAAGTTAAGGTTAAGAAGTTTTGATCAACCTCATGGGGAAGAAACACGACTAGGACCTGGTGACAGAGAATGGCACCATTGTACTTTTCCTCATTCTGTAGATTAGAGCCGCACCCTGAGAAATGATGGGCTACAGAGCTGGACCCCTCTCCCTGATACTATACTTGGGGCATGCCAAGTTTAATCTTTCAAAGACTTACATCTAGAGATGAGCTCATTGGCTATGGGTTCTGAAACATCAGTATTGACGGACCGACAACCAGGTAAAGCTGAAGCAGAGGATTTAACCTGCAGGAGAGCTTAATTTTTTTTTTTTTTTGGTAGGAGGGTTCCTTTGTTAATTATAATTTTTCCCTTGCGGTTAGAGCAGGGTTTTAATTCAGATTTGGGTATCTACATGCTGGTTTCATTTTGTTGCATTATTTTATTAAACTATTGTCAAATTTCTGCTTTTTTAAAGATTTATTTATTTTTGTTGGAAAGGCATATAAACAGAGAAGAGAAGAAATAGAGAGGAAGATCTTCCATCTATTGATTCACTCCCCAAGTGGCCACAATGGAGGGAGGTATGCTGATCTGAAATCAGGATCCTGGAGCCTCTTCCAGGTCTCCCATGCAGGTGCAGGATCCCAGGGCTTTGGGCAGGCCACAAGCAGGGAGCCGAATGGGAAGCGGGGCTGCCAGGATTAGGACCAGAGCCCATAAGGGATCCCAGTGCATTCAAGGCAAGGACTTTAGTTGCTAGGCTATCACACCAGGCCCAAATTTCTGCTTTTATTTTATTATTTTTTTACAACAACAATAATAATAATTTCTGGTAATCATAATATCTGTAAAAACCAGGTATGGATAATCCAAAATGGACTGATTTTCAATCATGTATAGAAGGGTTTTCTTGTTTACTTAACTTAGAGAAGAGTACAGAGCCAGCAAATAAAGAAAAATCTGAGCTTTCACTGGAGCATGTTGAAGGTTACTCACGGACATTGTGGTGAGTTTTGGGGGAGGAATGTCAGCAAGGTGGCAGAAGCATAAGCACCTTTGGGAACAAACATCCTGTTTTCTTATCACTTAGCAGTTAAGTCCACATAGGATTAATGAAGGTCTTCCTAATTTCCTGGTTTCCATGTGAAACATTTCAATTTTTAAACATTTTTATGATTCTAATTTTGATTTGAAACACAAAGGGAGGTCTATGTATCATCTGTCTGTTCGAACTGCGAATGCTGGCAGCAGCTCGAGCTGGGCCAGGCTGCAGCCAGGGTCATGCGTTTCAGGCTGTGTCCCCCAGGGTTGCCTGGGAACCTCAGGACTTGAGCTATCACTCGCTGCCTTCGATGATGCGCTTTAGCAAGAAATTGAAATCAGAAACAGAGCCTGGGCATAAACAAAGACGCTCTACAGAGAACCTGATAGAACACGTTAGCCAATGAGCTAAATCCCTGCCTCGGAGATGTTTACCTCCACCCCTGGCCTCCTGATGCGCTTGACAGCTACCTTTCTATCTGTGGAAGTGGACTTCCTTATTTAATTAGACAATTCGGAGCATGTTCTATGGAGCCCAGCTCTCTTTCCTCCTGGGCCTGAGCTGCAGGCTGCCTGCCTCTCTCCCTCCTGGAGCAGCTTTCCAGGGGCACAGTTTGACTTACTGTTTTGTTCAGAATGCTTCCCGGGAACGGGGGTGCTATTTATTAGAATACCCTAGGTTATTTGTAGAGCAGGTGGTGCTATTATAGATCTGTTTCTAAGATGAATTATCAGATTATATTCTTTTTATGTAAATAGATTCTCAATTGTAGTTGTTAGTTAAGACTTTGCAGTGGATTTATTTTGTTTGGAATGACTAAAAGGTACTATAACTCAGTGGCTACAAATGCAGCTCGTTGTTGAGAGCTGTTCGCTAATTTGGAAGCCTGGCTTGCTTCTGCTGCAGTCTGAGCAATTGAACAAACTGAGGAGCCATACACATCACCATTACATATACAGCAAAATAAAAAAGCATGCTGTGAGTTTATTTTAAAATATACAAGTGCAGTCGGATTGCTCACTAAGGATTTTAACGGAGCTGAAAATCCTTTCTGGGGGGAGACTGTTCTGTATTTCCCTTCCAAGGTTCTGCCTCAGCTACTGTGAGTTTACACGTATGCTTAAGCATTCTATTTCATTTCCGTCTGGTCTTCAGCGGCCAAGTGCCCTTGCTCTTTGATTTGTATGTTGATGTTGTACCCTTCAACTTGCCTAACATTTTTTTTTCTCTGTGTTTCCGTGTGTATGGAAATATATCCTTCTATGGCACCTAGGGGTGTCGGGGGAAACTGAGGTTGGGACCGAATTCCTGGGTCTAGTCGGTTTAGCTGAATTGTGCTATACGGAATCGAGTGCTGACTCTGATTCGCATTTGTGATAGTTTGGGTGCTAGAATGCAGCGTTATGGTAAGTGTGCACCGCAGTTTTTCTGTCTCTACATGCTAATCAGAAGCTTGTGCGTGCTCAAGGGCTCAAAGCTGAGCATGATGATTCCAGCTTCTTGGCAGAGTGCTGCTTTTTCCTTGGCTATACAGGAAGTGCAGTCAGTGGGATGTCTCCACTATTTTGACAATTACAGTGAGGGCTAAAGCTAGAAACAAGAACGTTCTCAACTCCTGTTAAAGAAAGTGTGCATTTTATTTGTTTCCTTTATTATTTTTTAAAGCTTACTATCAGGACTTTATCTGGGCTGTTTTGGAGCACCATGCATTTAGTGGGTATTCATTCATTTTCTACCGTTATGAGGCAGTGGGAATGGGCCCCTTGAAGGCTCGGAGGGGAGATTTGCTCTTTCCCAGCGATTCCACGGGAATGCGGTCTTGAACAAAACTTCCCTGTGCGGCAGCCGAATGGAAGTGCGCCGCGATTCCAACAGAGGGCGATGTGGATTCGCCAATCAGTGACGACTCCCAGTCCCAGGATTTGAAGACTGTCCTTTGCAGTGTAGAAATGACACGAGGAAACTGTTTCTTTCAGTTCTGATTTCTGTGGCTTTGGGTACACATGCCGTGTTTTTGGTGACATTATAAAAGATTCCCCGTCCCCGCCTCCCCCGCACCCCCAGCAATCCAGTTGTACCTTATCCTAAAGGAATAAACAGAGAAGATAAAAGAAAAAAAATTAATACGAATCACAGTATTATACATTTTTTCATTTTCATTTTTAATTTATTTGCAGGCAAGAGCTAGAGTGAGAGAGCTCCCAGTTTTTTTGGTTCACTCCCAAATGCATGTCACAGCTGGGGCTTCTGTGACCGGGAGCCTGGAACTCTATCTGGGTCTTGCTGGTCAGGTGACTGGGAGTCCGGTACCCACCTGTCACCTGGTGCCTCCTGTGCTGCCTTAGCACAAGTTGGGGAGAGAAATGCAAGAAGGAATAGAACCCGTATGTTCTCATGTGGGATACAGGTGTTTCAAACAGCATCTTAACTGCTAGACCATGTCACACCCACCTCTGCTTTGTTTTTATTTGTTTTTTTTGGATGTGTTTTGGGTGCTGACGTTCTCTGTCCCCAAAGCAGCAAGGTGTGCTTTGTAAATCAGAATATAACAATGCAGAATGCCTTAAATATTGGTGATTTAAAAGATGCTCCATTTACTAAGATAGATCCTAAGAGTTCCCTTGGACAGGCATCCATTTGAAATCATATTGGTTGATGTCAGGAAATCAACATTTTTTTATGTCTGGAATTAAAACTTGATAGAATTTATTTCTTTTACCACAAATCCAAGATGTGCACATGGTATTATAGAGGCAGATATAGAATAGAAGAAATCTGGTGTTCTCCTTAAGTCACCCAACTACAAATGGCAGAGATTACATTAAAGGATGGATTCATGCTGAAACTCTTAGCCTCGAACGACTTGGAGATCTAGAGATGTGCTCTGGAAACTCTCGAGTATTCAAGCTATTGCATGTTGGAATCATGGAAAACTGAGACTTAGTCCAATCCATTTTTTCTCATCTAATGTTAAAATTTGTCTTTGAGGCAAATTATTTTAGTTGTTGTCTGCTGTGTCTAGATGAATAGGACAGGTAAGAAAGCATAATAAAAATGATTATAACCTGCAGAAATTGAGGTTTCGTAAATGGATCTACAGGTTTTCTTTGATACTGGCCTCCTGTTTAGTTGATTAAGTGGACAGTTTTATAGTTTGAATCTGTATATATCTGGCTAGAATATCAAAATGTCCTTTATCATTTACAGTTACTGTAAGGGGAGATTTTATCTGAACTTTTTAAGGAATTTTTTTTGATCTTCTGACAGGCAGGTCTGGAGGAGGCTTACATTAGAATCACTGAATGTTGGTGAGAAGGAAAGCCAGTAAGTGAGGCATGCATTAGGGGGTTCAAAGTGCAGAAGCAAATCAGCATGACCCCTCTCGGTCATCCTCGTCAGATGCCAGACCACCAGACAGAGGGGTACAGACTGCGTCGCCTTTTCATTGTCTTAATGTCTTTTCCCAACCGTGGCAGCCTGTGCTTGGAAAGAATACTTACCATAGAGACCCTCTTGTCCCTGTCTTGCCATTGTTCCCCCATAATGAGTAAACACAGAGGGCCTAGTGGTCAGAAGTGGAAGCCAAAAACAAATATTTTCAGAAAGATCTTTGAAATAAACACCAACGTGCTGTATTTCATAAACCTACACAAAACTGACAGTAGCCAGCTGTTGTCTGAGCTAAACACCATTCTAAAGAGCCACGAGCCATGAGGCGAAAAAGGAGAATGTGAAAATAACTCCTCTCCTACTGAACCATAGATGACAGATCAGCCAGAAAAGGACCCTGGAGGAAGCAAAAGTCAACCAGGCAAAATCCTTGCAAATGACCCCTGCCTGCTCTCCTTTCCCGTTGCACAAATTGTCTACTCAAATGGCTTCTTATTGGTTCAGCATCTAAATGCAGACTCTTGTACTACAATTCTGTGTATTTGCTCTGAATTTTGAAATATTCGTATTTCATAAGGTAAAGCTGCCAAGTTTTGGGGGCCTTTTCTTATGACTTCTTACATTCTTTGCTTTCTGTTTCTATACCCCAGTTATTCTCTTAAAATATGAAAAGTAAGAAAAACATATTCCCCTTTTTTCACTTTCATATGCTCCATTGTCAGGAAAAATTTCCTCAAGCACTTTGGAATTTTCTAACCTAACCTTGTGGACTATGTTCAGAGAAAGAAGTTTAGTATCGTTTAGAAGTTAATTCTTGCTTGGTAGGCAATTTAATAATTTAAATGTAGCACAAAGCAAAGGAAAACTAATTTTAGGGCTAATTTTTAGTTAGAGTAGACAGATATATGTCAAAAACATAGTGTTTATTTTGTAGGAAATTTGTATAAATGTGTGTTTAATTGTCATGTATAATAAAGTAAGATCAATTGAATCATTCCTGTGCAAAGAACATATGTGCAGAAATGTGCAGAAGAGGGAATATATTTCAAAGACAAGGTCTATGACAAGTTACAGACTAGGAATAGTAAAAATTATGATAATTCTAGGGTGGGCCCGGGATGATGGCGCAGTGGTTAAGGTCCTCGCCTTGCATGCCCTGGATCCCATATGGGCGCTGGTTCTAATCCTGGCAGCCCTGCTTCCCATCCGCTCCCTGCCTGTGGCCTGGGAAAGCAGTCGAGGATGGCCCAAAGCTTTGGGACCCTGCACCCCCCGCGTGGGAGACCCTGAAGAGGCTCCTGGCTTCGGATTGGTTCAGCTCCAGCTGTTGCGGCCACCTAAAGAGTGAATCATTGGACGGAAGATCTTCCTCTCTGTCTCTCCTCTCTGTATATCTGACTTTCCAATAAAAATAAAATAAATCTTTAAAAAAAAGATAATTCTAGGGTGACTCTGGCTAAGGAATGCTCAGTGTTACCTGATGTTGTCTTTTTGTTGGTTACTCTGTGTGTGTGTGTGTTTCTGGTCATCCTATATCTTTAAATCTTCAAACAAGTTCATCGCATGCAATAGTTCATAATATTAGTGCTTTCATGGGTAAGGAAGAGGTAAAATAACCAAATTTAAAAACCAATGGGTTCAAGGGGGAAATAGGCACAGGGTCAGGGATAACAGTGAAATACCCAGAAATCATTAAGTTCATCAACTCAGAAAGTTGATGAGAGCAGCTGATGTAGACAAGGAAGTAGTTAGCAAGGATGTTGGCAACCCCTCCTTGCAGCTCCACCTAGAGCAGCAAATTTCTCCCCTGCACAACACATATCCAATTTTCTGTGTAGGAGAAAAACTAATGCCTTTGTAAAACTTCAGATCAGAATTGGCACCAAGCAAAAATAGAAGCATAGCTTTTAACCACATCTCCATAATGATCTTTGGCTAATTATAATGTTATTCAGGTAAAATGCCCGCTGCTGACACTCCTACTCAAATGATGTACCTGCCATCAAGATACTTTTGAGATTTCCAAAAAAGGACAAGGGAAATTGTGGTATTAAAATCTTGCCTGACACAACACTCTTAATCCTCTGATCTATCTCAAGCCTTACTATGCAATTCATCCTTGTGTATGTTTGTACTCTGTCTTGAGTGTTTATTTTTACTTTGCATTCAAATAAATCTTGTTTCTCTGTTGATCTTTACCTATGTCTCACCCCTGAGTTTTCCTCCCACTGGACACAAGAATTTGGATCCAGTTGCTGCATGGCTGAAATTCACAGGTTCCTATCACAAAGTCACAGGGTCTCCAAGAAGGTGTGGACCTTACCAAAGTACACAGATGAGGGAAGAAGTGTCCTTGTTATTGAAAATGAAACAGACATTTGAAGGCTGTGGATATTTGATTATACTTATTATCCCCCTTATTTCCAATTCAGTTAAGATTTGCATGATCAGTTATGTTTACTACTATGTGGAGTTTATAATCTCTGAGTCAAGCTATGTCTGGGTCCCTATTTCCAGAATGTCCACTTGAAAAGTTGTAATACTTGAAAAGTTGTAATACTTGTATGTACTCTTTTTTTTTCCCCTTGGGCACACATGCCTTATCTGTCTCTTTGCTTCCTGCTCACTGGAATTCCTCACTGTGCATTCTTCAGGGTGTCATCAGCCATGGACACCCTGCTTGTCTGGCACACAGGGGGGTAGTTACTGGGCACGACTGACTCCTGCACTTGCCAGTGATCCTTTGTCCAAACCGTTGAAGTTGCTTGTGCAGTTCTGGCAATGATCTGCAATGTCAATGTGGCCAGAGTTGAAGGATCAAGATTGGTTCCCAATTCTCTCTTTGCATTGTATTTTGCTCACTACTCTCATGGTTCAAGCACAGAGGCAAAATTCCCTGGAATAAATTGCCTCTGATCTGAAGTTTTACATGCATAGATATATACTAGGATGAGATATTGAAAGAAGGATAATCAAAGCCAGTTCAAAGACAAGATCTTTTTAACTCTGCTCTCAGTGAAGTCTTTGAAAGGGAAGGATAGCCTAAATCACTACCTACCATCCTATGGACCCTGCCAAAAGCATGCAAACATTTCTGGGGGACTACTCTCATAGCCTTCTCCATAAGGATGTGCATTAGTTGAATTGTGGAATCCTGTTTCTTGAATGAAATTAGAAAGACTACTGAAGCTCATGCTGTCCAGTTCTCCTAGAGGTTGGCAGGGCAGATCATGGTTAATGTTTTTCTAAGAAAAAGTTGTGCATTTCAAAGTATAGAGTTGATGTGTTGAAGTAGGGCCTGGGTAATATGATTTTTTTGCTTAGCTAGTATGTATATGAGACTGAAAACTCACTGACATGAAGTCCATGGTGGCATTTATTGCCCTTTCCCCTTTTGTTTGAATCCCAAGAGTTTCTTAAAACTCAGCTACATTGTTTGATAAATCAGAGCACAGAGGAGGCACACACATTCAGGAATGTTCCTTCTATATGTATTAGCAGCTATAGAGAGAATCTCATCTGCACAATTAAAACTATCTCTTTTGAAATGAAAATGTGACTCTAAAATGAGTTGATCCAGGTACACTATCTTCCAGTAAAGAAAGGAGCTGAAATCCAAATAATATAGAAGTCAGGCTTATTGCATTGATAGTAGGCTTATAAAATAGCTTATTTAAAAGTACCTTAAAAATACAATGCACCTGAACATTGGAATCTTCACAGCAAGCCGCATTGCCACTCAAGGCTTTGCTCTTTTACAAGTATGTGTTTAAAACCATTACTCCCTTTGCTGGGGTTTTATCTCTCACTAACCCCATTACCATGGCTGTCTCTATCAAGCTATCTTAAATGTCATTTTGAAGGTTGACTTTATAAATCTTATTCATTTTAGTATTCTCATGGCATAACATGTAACTTAGCACATAGGTCAACACAAAAAATAGTGAATAAATGAATCTTACAAGCCACAAGTCAGGTAACTAATGTCAGTGTGCTTTAAATGATTTGTGGTGTGTCTCAACCTACAAGAACCCTCTACTTGCTGTGTAATTAGGCTGATCTCACATCCGGTTAGCCTACGCTTCCCCACCTTCCCCTGACAACATGTATTTTTATATCACATTTTTGATTGTATTAAACAAAATCCATGTGTAATAAAAATTCATTGAATAATAGCCAGGAAAATGTCTCCCAGATTATAAAGATCCATTATAAAATTAGTGACATGCTTTTCCAAAGAAGATAGGCTAAGCTTTGCAGTGTGAGCACATATCAGTTGTATTTTGTGCCACATGGTTATGTAAAAGTTTTACCTGATACTTGCCTTCTATTTTTTCCACATTGATATTTTCTACCTGCTTCTTTAATTTTAAAATGTAGGTATTATTCTCGGTGATGTTTTTAGAATTCATTTAATAAAGAACATATTTGATAATTATCTTGTCTCTCTGGATACCTCGTTTCCTACACACTCATGCCCCATTTTTTTTTTCTCTAAACGTTGTGTAAGCATGTAAAATGTCCTTAAGTGTGATCACTGACATAAGGAAATATGCCATTTCAGGTTTTTCCTGTGAAGTCCTTTTTCCTGATTCCCGTGAGTGCTTGCTATTCTCTGTGCCTGACTGCTGGTTATCACCCTGTGGTCTCCCATGTTCATCGGCCTAGAAACTGTTGTCTTCCCTCTTGTATTGGTTTCTTTCTCTTTTGAATAGTGTGGGTCCACTTCTGGTTTGGTTTCTCATCCCAAAAAAAAGTCTTTGAGAGGTCACTGTAAAGCATGATGCGTTTCAACACATATGTGGTTAACCTTCATGTTTGATTGACATTTGTGAAAAATAAGTTGTATAAAATTTCCTGTACTTTGAAGGTATTGATAGTTTGGAAACTCTAGAGTTAATTCTGGAAGACTTTTACCATTATTATTGTTTATTGCTTATGTAAAACCAGCTTTGCAATTTTAGAAACTTTTTGGAATGTTGACTTCTCAGGGTGCTGAGATTTCAATAATGAGTTGGAGTGTGTCATCTTCATTCTTGGATGAATTCTTTTATATAACTCTGAAATTTTTTTTTGCAGAAACTTTGATATTAAGCTGGCTGTGCTTATTTTTTTAATTTTCATAATCACTAGTTCCTCTTTCAGTCCTGTCTTGCATTGTTTTCTGAGGGATTCCTCAGTTTTATAGGCTTTATTTGTATTTTTATTTCTGAATTTTATGTTTTCTGCATTTTAAAGTAAAATTCCTTCCCTATTGATAAATGAAAATGATCTCCCACAGCTCTTATATGTAATGATGGCTTTCTTTTTCTTTTATTGTTTTACTGGTCTCTTAAAGATCTTCCATATGATGGTACACTCCCCAAATGACTGCAGTGGATGGAGTTGAGCCGATTTGGAGTCTGGAGGCTGGGATCTTTTCTAGGTGTACTGTGTGGGTGCAGGATCCCAAGGACTTGGGTCATCCTCTGCTGCTTTCCCAGACCATAAGCAGAGAGCTGGATTGGAAGTGAAGCATCTGGGACACAAACTGCTGCCCATACGTGGTGCCTTCTTTTGGAAGTGGAGGATTAGCCTGTTGAGCACTGAGCCTACTGTCTGAATTCCTTTCCCTAATGGATGTTATAGTCTTTGTCTACACTTACAGGCATAACTCAAATTTCTGGCACTTTTTGGCTGTCATTCATATTTAGACATGAACTACTTATAATTTAAAGAATGTGATGAGCACAGGAAAAGCTGTTTGAGGTATGGATTTCATGGTAATCTAATTGGCACGGATCAGGTATTTTACTTACTTTTTATATTTACAATTATTTTATCTACATAAGGTGAACTAATTCCATGTGTTTCATGATGAAGATCCAGGAGCATAGCTATACTTCCCATGCTACCCTCCCTCTTGTCCACAGTCCTCACCTACCCTCCTGCCTTCATATTTATTATTATTTTTAATTCCTACAATGTCATACTTTCAGTTCACTTCACAATCACAGGCTTAACACTTCATTACTGGAGAATTCAACAAATAATAAGTAGAAAACACTTTCCCTCAAGAATGTAGAGAAATGCTATAACAATACTAACCCTGGATGTCAGTAGCCACCATCAGAGGTCTTTTCTCTATTTAATTCCTCCAGGCAAGATCTTCCAATATCTTTTGTTGAAGATTATTGGAGCTTAACAAGTGAGGTACAGCACTTATAATTCATATGTTCTTTAAATATATATTATCACATACATGATATTTTGAGAGGCAGGGAAAGAAAGTGAAAGAGGCAAGAGAAAGAAAGTGAAAGATTTTTTTAAGAGCTATCTCCCTTCAGCTATTTAACTCCCCAAATATGTGCAGCAGCTGGGGCTGGCTGCAGGGAAGGCAGGTAACACTACCCTGCACCTGATTAAAAGCACTCTTGGCCCTGATTGTGGCTTCTGGGATAACCATCCTCTCCATCCAGGATAAATATCTAAAGTAGAATCTGGTGTGGAGAACAACGATAAGTTGAATACAGCTGTGCCTAGGGTATTTAAATTCGTTGCCACAGAACAAGCCGTGCTTCGCGTGCTGTGGCTGGGCAATGCAAGTTACGGATCCACAGGCCAGTCTCAGCCCCTCTGTAAGTTAGCTCATGTTTCTCCTAACTGGGCTTTGGGTGATTTTTTTGTAATTGATAAATGTGAGAATGTGAGCCCATCGCATGACATCAGGTCAGAGGAAAATCAGGAGCTAAGAACTCCACTGACTTTACTGAGTTTTCTTTAGCAGAAAACTGAAGTAGAGTGGGGGAGGCCAGGGAGGCTTTGCACTCAGGCACTCTGGTGTGGGATGGGGGTGTCCCAAGTAGTGTCGGAACTGTTAGGCCAACACTCCCCCCTCCTAAAACGACCCTCCCAGCAGCCCAGGTCAGTTTTATCACTGACATTCAGAGATGCCAGGCCACAAACTGTGAATATTACCAAGTGTCACAACTGAATTCTTGCTTAGATTTTTAACATTCTCAGCTTTTCTGTGCTTGTCATCATCTTCTCAATTTTGAATCTGTCAGATGCTGAAATAACTTGTCTTTCTCTGTCCTAAGTTTGTTTATATTTTCTCTATTCCCTTTACAGTGTTTTGGATGGAAAACAGCTAGCAAGGCATGTGTTCTGCCTACCTTGTTCAACTGGAAGTCACAGAAGCTATCAGTAAGTTACAGATGTGGTTTTGAAAATGTGTATTCCCTCTTACATTTGTATGGATGCAAAAAAATGAGTCTATAATCCTTCAGCACAGCTTTTAGTGATTGCTTTGCTTTCCTCCAGAATGTAACATAAGTGTGATTTAAAAAGAAAAAAGTTGGCCTCAGATATAGCAGCTGCAAGTATTTCTCACTTGGCTCACACCGGGTGGGAGGTTTTTATTGCCTTAATAGAAATAAGAACATAACTTCTCTTACCTTGCTAGGCTAAAAATCCAAATGGAGCAGGCATGTTAAGGAGTAAGAATAGAAAACCCTCAGTTCCTGCAGCACTGCTAACCTCCATCCATGTATTTTAAGGTTTCTTAGTTCAAGTTGTATTGTGGTGTGGGAAAAAAATGATTTGCCTAGAACTTGGTTGTTAGGGAGTGGAGGCTGGGAACTGGGGATCAAAGGTAGGGTTACAGAGCATGGCTGAGTCATGCCTGTAAAGCTAACCTGTCTGGTACCAGGATTCACCTGGGAAATACTGCCCTATACAATCTCTTGTTCTTCCTTTATGCTCTGTAGAATACACTTTTGTCAGCACATTTGATCCTTTCTCAAATGCTTATTGATTCCTACTGTGAGTAGCTCCTGGCTGGTTGATGATTAAATTGTGGCAGCCTTCTTCACTAGACTGTGAACTCAGACCATGGACTACACCGTTTTTTTGTATCTCTAATGCACGAGGAGGAGTTGAGTTGTATAGCACACTGCCTAAATGCTTGTGGAATGTATGAAAGAAAACATATTTAAATTCTGTGTCTGCTTCCAATTGCTATAATTAGATAAGAAAGTGAGACATTAAAAATAATTACTAGCCACCATTATAATATTTGTAGAGCTTTCTTGCCAGGAGAAAGTATCAATACACGTAGAATCCTCTCCCAGGTATTCATTACAATTGCTAGAAAGGACAATTAGTTAGGACAACCACAGTCTGAATGTTTTATTGGTTTTATCAGGTCAACTTCTCAATAATATGAATTATCAGTACACTGTGATTTTTAACTTCAGGGGGCTATGAGAACTTAACAGTTTGCACCTTTATTCCTTCACCTGAAATCACTTTAGCTTATTTGTCTTACAAGGGTATCTTTTGGTGCTAAAAACTTTGAAGTGCATCCATACTGGTATGTTACGAAATTCTTGCATGAGTAGTTGGAGGCAAGATTCAGTTTTATGATTCACAAATTCGTGAATTTTGGGCAAAATAGTAAATTGCACTAAATGGTGACTCTTCAATGACTGACAAACACAGGGCTATTGTATAGATGAGGTGAAGAAACAGCATGCTTCTGAACTGTTTGTATTCAATAAGTAATATGTCATATCCATATATCTTATGTGTACTAAGAATTGCCAATTTTACAATAAGAGATACTGTTTTCTTTCTTTTTAAGAACCTTGTGGCTTCAATTTTGAGAAGTTTTGCATTTTTGTGGTCCCCAAAAAACTAAAGAGCAGTTTCCGTTCAAGAAAGTGCTATTACTTCAGGGAGCTGTTGCAGACAGCACCTACGTGAGCAGGGATGCCGTTTCAGGCATGTGTATACATATCTAATAAATACAGAATACTTCATATCTCCCAGAAAAAGTAGGCTGAGCCAAGGGAAGGGCCAGAGTCTTAGATGCTTAATAATTGTGAATGAAAACACTATTTCATCCATCCATAATCCACATTCACTGTTAACACTTTAGGGCAGAATTTAGCTAAGAAGATTAATATAATAAAGTGAAATGCCAAAATGGTAGGCTTGTAATTTATTGTTTAGGAATTTGTTTTAAAACTATTAGAAAATTGTTAGCCAGGCTGAAGCAAAGATATGTATTATCACAAACAGAAAATTCTTTTTTCACTTGATATCTTAATACTTTTTTCACTTGATATCTTAATACTTAATACGTTTTCAAAACAAAGTAGCATAGAAGTGCGTGGATTGATGTTTGCAAATCCTTGTTAGGTTCCTTGCTCAGCTCCCTTTTACAGAGGTAACCACTGTGAATATTTCTCATTTTAGTTGTTTTTCTGTGGATTCATGTGCACATATATGTCTTTGTCTTATTTGTTAAAAAAAATCCTTGAAATTAGTGATTCTAAATCCTCAGTTAACGGAGTTGTGAAATCAGTTTAAAAGCAAACAGTGAGTGAATATATTGTAGAGAGTATATTAGGTGGTATTCATAGTTTGCTGAATAAACCAGGTGGAAAATCAGGGATCATATATGTTCTAGAGTAATAGTAGAAGCAATGTATGCCATCTTCACTCCCTTTCCCTGCCTTTGTTACTCTTTGCCTGCATCTGTCCTTACATTCCGTTTGTTATAATTATGTTAAAAATGGATCAATGCATTCGTAAAGATGTTGGTTTTGGTTTTGTAGTTTCAATCCTGATCACAACAAAATGAGAAGATGTGCCTCCAGTTGCTTAATTCACAATTTTGAAATTGGACAGGTGTAAACAATAGATAGTGTTGTCCAGTATTTCATTCTCTCTCTCTGCCTCTTTTCATCCCTTTCTTACTCCAAGAAATGTGTGTTTAAGTGAGGTGTATGTGAATCTACTGGTACACCGTGGGATCTGTACATAGTTGCTCAATTGCCCCTCTGTTTCCAAGAAAACACTACGTTAATCCGTAATATGACTAATCTCATCCAAACCTTCTCATTTGCCAAATAATACACATATTTAGGAATGTTTACAGTAAGAGGGTCCTCAAAATGCAGGACCTTTGTTCTGGTTGGAAATGATGACCTTTGATCTTGAACTTGTATATACTCTGAACAGTGCGTCAGTATTTGCTCAGTGCATGGGTGTCTGTGCCCTCTCGGGCTACTGTCTAGATTCTAAGAGAAGCCCCAAGCTTCTCTAGCGTTTTAGCATGGACACCTCAATTTTACTTTGGCATTTTTTTCTGCCATAAATGCTATTCAGCACTTCATCTTCCTGACATGGGCCTGTCAGTTAATTAAGTCACTATTTGCATGTTTAAAACTGTCAGGTGGGAGGTAAATTTAGTGCTACTTTATGATTAATAAAATGCCGAAGTCTTGATTTGTGAGAGCTGTGTAGCTGGCACTTGAACAAATGCCACCAGGTTTGTTGACTGCTGTTTGGCTTACAATTACATGGACTGCTAGGAAAAGAATATATTTGTTTTTCTGGCATGTTTATTTTAAGAGTTTCGATGCATGTGTGCTGGGGAGTTGAGTTGTTGGTTAAACTTCTAGAAATATTTGATATTTTAACAGATTAAATTATGCCCCTTAGTAGATATGTTTTATTTATTGGGTGGAAATGCTTGAGAGTTGTATAATTAATAATTACATATTTTTTATTCATGTCAGGAACTGACCTGGGGTCATTTACATATATCATTCCAATTAAATATCATTCCAAGAAGTAGCCATTGTTGTCGTCACATTGCAGATGAAGCACCAAAGCTCTGAATTGTCTTATTTGTACAAGGTCGTTCACCCTCACATTGTCAGATAAGTTTTAAGTACAGGCATTTTATGTTTAAATTCAGTACCTCTGTTTATTCCAGTGGGAGAATTGTCCTGAATAATCCATTGAAATTGTTGTTTTTGAAGCAATTATATTTGGAGACTGGACCATCTTCTGTTTTTCTCTACTTTGTTTGTTCTACCCAAGGGATATTTGTGTTGGAGGTCACAAGATTGATTGTATATTTAGTAATTTACTAAAAAGACATGCAGGACTCAGGATACAGTTGTACCCATGGCTAAAATTTATTACAATGAAACTATGCAAAACAAGATTAGCGAAGGAAAATGACCCATGGCAAAGTCTGAAGGAAAGCGGGGGTGAACTTCCAAGTGTCTTTTCCTAGTGGAGTTGTGATAGATGTATTGAATTCCTCCAGGAATATTTTGGAATAATATTTGAAGTACGTATCTACCATGGAAGCTCAGGAAAGACTCAACTTTCATATAGTTTCTGGCCTGTGTACAAAAGGCACTCTCTGAATTGCACAAAGCAAAATTTCAGACTCTCTGAACAAAAGCAAGCATTTGTGTAGGCCATGTTGTTTACCAGATTCTTTTTATCACTTAAAGAAAAATTTTCATTGTAGGAAACTGCTTACCTGTGAAGTTCTTAGATGCCAAAGGCTAAGTTTGCAATCAGGCCTTTCCAGGTTGGCAGTCTCATTACTAATGTGTTAACCCCTGTTCAAGATGACACTGATCTCATTAGCCCTATGACAAATGGAAGTAGAAAAGATGTAAGATCAATGTTTGCAGTGTTAAAAATGACATGATGCATGCTATAAATATTCAAGAATATCATCCATTTGGGAATTTCCTCCTCCTCTCTTCCTTTTTGCTTCCTAAACATCATTGTGCTAGAATATGAAAGACCAGAATTCTTCAATCGTAGGTTCTGAACCAGATGCTTAAATTTAAATCATAAAGCTGCCTCTGACCAGTTATGTGAACCTCAAGCAAATTTCTTACTTTTGTAATTAGATTTTCACATTTGTCAAAAGGTGATTATAGTACTATTTTATGGGGTTAAAGATAATAAGACAAGTTAATATGCTTGCACTTACTGGGTAGGTAGTAAAGTTTAGCCCCTATTTTGATGGTGTACACATTGTCATGTCTCTGGTTATACAATGACAAAGAATATGGATACAAGTCTTCCTAAAAGATAAATTCTCAGCCTATTTACAGGAGGTAAGGAAATGGGCATCAGTATTTGATATTCTTAGCAATTATAGTTATATGTACTTATATATAGCCAGTATAGTTTTATTTTTATTTTTAGCAATTGCTAAGGTGGGCAAACTTTCAAGCACAGTGAGATCACATAGGAGATATTTTAATCCTACTTGTAGGAAGATAGAAATTAGAGGAGGGAGATGGAAGTTGGATGTTCAGGGAGACTATGCCCGGTCAGATGAACATCATGGACAGAAGGCATTGAAATGAGAGCAGGATATGGGAAAATAGAATTGTATGAGATAAAAGGAGATAGATAGGGATTGCTATGGTTACAGGGAGGTGATTGTGTGGAAATAAGCAGGAATCAAATGATGAAGAATTTTAAAAGTCCAATTAGAGGATAAGTTGGCCTGAGAGAAATGAGCGCCTGTGTGGATTGGTTCTGAGGGTAACCCTCCTTGGAAACACAAGTTAGCATACTCATGATGGAACTTTGCTTCAGAGTGGTTTCCTCCTGGAAGATGACATTGTCAACTTTCCTTTCTCAAATAGGGGTGACAATTCCTCTTTCTTGGCACGCCTCTTTGGTTGTAAACCAGAAACATACCTGGCCTAGGATGAGGCAATTGAGGAAATGCCAACATCAGGTCTGTTTCCTCTTGCCATACAACATGAGTGCTATGAGCTTAGGAATGAGGGACAGAATGGAGCCATGTAACTATATTCATGCACAACCGAAGTGGTAATGGAATCAACCAGCAAGCCCTCACACATTGGTACTCACCTCTGCCACACTGTCGGTTCCTCTAGACTGGCCTCTGTCAATGATCAACTTTTCAGTTTGAAAGTTTGGATGCTTTTATTTTTTAACCTCTGAAAGTTTTAATGGATAGTTGATTCCATTTGCTTCCCAAGTACTTTTGGTTTTGTTGATATTTCTTCACACTTTGTGTTATTGTTTGAACATTATTTGAAAAGTAAATAACAAAGAGGAAATGATTGATGTTTAGTTTACCAGTCACAGAAATGGATGTGACATTATTGGTGGACTGGAAAGGAGTGAAAACTAATATATATTTATTTGCTGTCTTTTACATTGGTAATACTGCCACCTTTCTGAGTCACTTTTTGTTGCTTTGTGCTGTAAGTAAAAAATGTCTTCCAAGCCAATTTTATAAAGGATGTAATGATTCAAGCGTAATTTCCAAGTTTCCCTCAGGACTATTGTTACACCATGTAGACAAGTGGATCTCTAGCCAGCCCAAAATCCATATTTTGGAAGGGTTTGTATTTACTTGCTCTCTCCAACTCCTCTCTCTCTTTATCACACACATGCATATACACTCCTTTTGGGTATACAGACACTTGTGTCATTTTGGATCCAACACTACCCCCCTAGCATGCAATCTCATGTTTCAATTCAGATTGAAGTAGAGGGTTTTTTCACTTATTTTGAAGTATCACCTTCAAATGAAAAGTGAGATTCTGGTGTTTGGGGTTTGAGTTGAATGTTTGGGGTTTGAATTCAATGTTTCGTGTTTGAGTCAATTCTGATGCTGTAGATAAACCCTACTGTAGAGAATGGGAAGAGTTAGAGCAACAGAAGCACTTTTATAGTGCAAAGAAAAATCAATTGATGTGTCAAGTCTTACTGTTGGCATGCATATTAATGATCTTATATAATGAAGTAACTTTCCATTATGATAAACAACCAATTTCTTGTTTATCTTCTTGTTCTAATGCATACTTGTAGAAATTCTTATGAATTATCACAACACTGACAGCCTTTTACTTGCTTTAAATGGAGCAGTGTGATTTGTAACTTAAAAGAACAATTCAGTTTATAAATTTGGAGGTAATAGGTAATGGGCTGTTAAAATTAATGTGTCTTTGGGTGGGTACCATGGGTTAAGTCTCTGCCTGTGGCACCTTATGAGCATTGGTTCTTGTGCCATTTACCATGAACTGATTCCAATTCACCTCCCTGCTTATGGCCTGGGAAAGAATGGGAGAATGACATAGGTCCTTGTGTCCCTGGGCCCATGTGGAAGACCTCCTGGTGTCCGATTGGCTAAGCTCCAGTCATTGTGGATAGAATTAGTAGATAGAAGAGCTCTGTCTTTGTCTGTCTGTCCTTCTCTCTGTAAATCTGTTTCAAATGAAAAATATTTCTAAAAAAAATTTAGCAGGTCTGGGACTGCCATTATAGTGCAGTGGTACCGTTATAGTGCAGATACCACCTGTACACGAGCATGCCATCAGAGCATCATCATGTCCCAGCGACTGCTCTTCCAGTTCAGCTCCCTGATACTCTACCTGGGAATGCAGCAGAAGATGGCCCAATTACTTGTGCTGCTGCACACTTGTGGGAAGTTCCAGGTTTCTGGCTCTGGTCTGGCCCAGGCCTGCCTTTTGTAGCAATTTATGCGGTAAAAGTGGAAGTGCTACCTTTGAAATAAAATAAATATTTTAAAAGTTATAAAGCCTTCAAGTCTTAAATAATGAAACCTCAACATCATGTTTACATCAAGTAATGAAACTATTATTCTAGAATCATGATAGTTTAAGCAATTTGCTCTTGTTGTCAGAGCCCCATATACTCTCACATACTTGTGAAAATTAGTAACATATCATTGATTTAAATTTTTTTCTTAAAACTTGGCAGTTAAAGAAGAAATAAAGCTCTTTTACTTAGACAAAATGTTGTCCAGTTCGATAATCACAACCCCTAGGAGTGAACTGTAGAAGAACCTGGATGTTGACAATGGGCATTTATATTTTAGGAAGATTGCATTGTGTTATTTGCTCATATAAGTCAGACTTGCGGTTTTGTTTATGGAACACTTGCGTACAAGGCTCATTGATTCTCAGATTGCTGAATCACAAAGCAGCTGGTTCTAAAGAAGTATAGTTATTTAACTGATTACTGATTCTCTCATAAGCACATAATCTCTGTCATAGTCTCTGCTTGAAAGTTATCTGTAACAGGGAGAAAAGCTCTTTCCATGACTTTCCCATTCATGTAACAATATTGTGATTTTCTATGTTGATTCTCATGTCATTTAAAAGGATTTTTTAATAGGGAAGAGATATTTGATGAATTATTTCAAATAATCACTGCACCTATACTTTAATATTTAATATGAACTATAATAGCAGAAATGCTTTAGGATTTGTTTTGGAATATGGCAGAGTGAGATAGGAAGCTACTAACAAGTTAAGTGCCTAATGATAAAGTTAATTAAAAATAACAATATTACAGATACCCATTAGCTGGACAAGACAATGGTCTTATAAAGCTATGGTTCATCTTGTTCTAACATGATTACACAATATAATGATTTTGATTTAATTGTTTAATGTGATATGTTTAATTGAACCATAGACCCAGCATTAAACATTAATTATAAGTTTCTGTATTTGTCAAATTATCTGGCGTTTACTCATTTGCATCAACTGAAGTATCCCATCAAAATTTTAGCTTCCATTTTCTCTAACAGGCAATTAAAGTTTTTAATGGCCCTATGGAATGGAAAGGTTCAGATGGTACTAAATTGGAACCTTGAAGTGTTTGCACCAGAGAGAGAGGCTGTGAGAGCTCTGAGCAAGGAAAGGCCTTGAATGGCAAATGGGCTTGAGATGTTCAAACCCATGTCAGGAAAATAGTAAAAGAAATGTTGGCTGTACATAAAAAAAAAATCTAGTTTCCAGTCTCACCTTGGCATCCAAAAGTTCGGGTTTGTTAATGATGTAGCACATGATGGAAACTAATTTATGGAGTATCTGCTGATTTTATTATTAGTCTTACTATTGATGCATTTTAATGCCATCACAATCTCCTTTTTCATAACATGTTGTGTGTTTTTGTAATTGAATCCTTTTTTTTTCCTGTTTTATGTATTTTCATTGGAAAGTCAGGTTTACAAAGAGGAGAGAGGAAAATCTTGTCTGATGGTTTACTTCCCAAGTGGCTGCAATGGCCAGAACTAAGCTGATCCAAAGCCAGAAGCCAGGAGCTTCTTCCTGGTCTCCCAGTTGGGTGCAGGGTCCCAAGACTTTGAGCCATAGTCTACAGCTTTCCCAGGCCACAAGCAGGGAGCTGGAATTAAAATGCATCAGAACTGGAGTAGCCAGGATACAAACCAGCATCCGTATTGGATCCTGGCACATGCAAGGTGAGGACTTTGGCCACTAAGTTACTGCGCTGGGCACATAACTGAATCTTTTTAAACTTTATTTTATTTGCTCAAAAAAAAAAAAACAACAATACCAACCCAATAGGATCAAATTAGTTAGGAGTTGAAATTTGGAACCTGATTAGTAGCAGGTGATTAGAGAAGATGCGCTAGATCTGTTTGGATCTGTTCTATTTTCACCTCCAGCTGGTGTGTGATTGTTTTATACTTGAAGTCTTGGTGTATTTATATATAAACCACATGTTGATGAGCCACAGCCTTTGAAATTACAGTGATAAGGACATTCTTGATATCTTGGGCTTTAAACAATTTTTTGAATCATTCTAAAATTTTCTTTCTGTATTTTGAATTGGAGAATAGAAGGTGGAAGAAATCTGAGAGCTAAACATGTTAACCCTTCAAACTCCATTTGTGAAAAATAACACAAAAGTAAAATGTTTTATTGTTATCAATTATTCATTGAGTCATAAAAGAAATAATAATAAGCATCCTGAGGCTGCTGAGCAATGTGAGTGCAGGGCTAGGGCAATAGCAAAATAAGGAGGTAATAAATATAACTGATATTCATTGATTGTGTGTTACTAAAACAACCTGCAAAGCTGAGCATAAAAATACCTTTTAAACAGGACTAAAATTATCACTTTGGAGTCTGAAAAGTACATTTCTCCCCATGGAAATTTGCTGTGAACCAAAATAGAACATACTAATAGTTATCATTTACAGAAAGCCCACTATGTAATGATGCTTTTTATTTCTAATCCCTATGGCAACCTTGCAATGCAGATTTCATTATCCCCGTGTTCCTGATGAAGAAATTGAGCTTGAGCAGGGTCAAAGAAGTGTCTGAGAAAAATTTGACACTAGGAATAAATTCTGCATTTGAAATACCTTAGGTTTACTCTCCCCATAATGCATATCAATATCTCCTCTTGAAAACCAATTCCTCTAGGTTATCCTGAAGCACTGTGCATTTATCTTCAAAGGAACAGAAAAGAATGAATGTGAATTCTTGTGTGAGGAGTTATCAGTTATGATGTGCAGTTTTTGATGTTGCTGTTTTCAGTAATGTTTTATGTCGAACATGGTGTTAGGCAATGCAAATGAAAACAAACAAAAAAACCCAATTCCTTACCCTCAAAAACTCATAGTGCATGGTGGACAGATTGCTGGGTCACAGTAGTGATATGGCTTGAATGCAACTCACAAAGTGTCTTAACAACTCTTTCTCAATGTTTCTAAACATTGGTTAAACTGAGCATACAATAGAAGTAAAATTCATACTCACTCCTGTTTTTAAGGGAGATAGGTTTTTCCTTCTACTGTTTCCCCATATTTTCCAAATAGCCATGGACAAGCCAAGCTGAAACAAGAACTCCATCAGAATAGCCCAAGTAGGTGGCAGAGATGCACATATTTGGACCATCTTGTGTTGCCTTCCCAGAAGCATTAATGGGGAACTGAATAGGATGTGAAGTAGTGTAAATGGTCTTGAATCTGACCTGTGATATGAGATGCCAACATCATATGCACTGGCTTAACCTGCTATGTCACAATGCCTGCCAGTCATTCATTATGGAGGACACAATATTAATCAATTATTTGAAATATACTGTGTCTTTAGAATGTTGTGAGTGGTTCTGTCTGTTGTACCATGAATGTCTGTGAATCCTAAACAGGCTGATTGTCTCCAGTTCTAGAGGGTGGGAGAGATCAAGCAAAAAGCTTTACACAGAGAACATTAGTATTAAGGAATGAAGAGGATTATGAGGGATGAGAGTGGTGATTTGTGGAGGTGACAAAGAACAGAAAAGTTCTTATGTCATCCCAAGGAATTTTGTGTTTTCCATGTAGGTAAAAGACCTTAGGTTTTGAAGAATTTTACACTGTAAATCAAGCAAAAGGACAATTTTAGTGAAAGTGGAGTACATGGATCATGTAACCGCAAAAAGACATTTGAGGTATTGCAGTCATCATGGAAAGAGAAATTGTGTGCGCAGAGATCTGACTGTGAAACAGTTTATAGAACTGACGAACATCAGTGATCAGACATAATAAAGGTATTGTGTGAAAGAGAATATGATGTCTTGGATGATTTACAGATTTCTCGCTAGGATGACTGTTGATGATAGAAAGAATGGTGAATTTTAGAGGCAAGCTATAAAGATTTAACTCGGGACAATTTCAAAAACATTGATTTATGTTTTTACACTGTAGTATTTGGAAAGCTCTTTTTAAGTCAAGGTACATGTTTCTACAGCGCATTTTAAAATAGTCTCGTGTGAAATTAAATTAATTTGGTAATCTTAAGCTTATTACCTTTTTATATACTTTATTGCAATCAAAAGGGACATGGAATTTATTGATCATATAGAGTATAGAATAAATAAGCTTTATTCTTCCATAAGGATACCAACGCAATTTTTAAAAACTATTAATAATGGCATAGATATGAGTTCATGTAGTATTTCAATATGTTTACAAGGTGCACTAATCAAAATAGGGTAGTCAACACTTCTTTATTACTTTGTAATTTATGGCCTGGAGTTTCTTCTATTTGTTTGTAGAATATCTACCAAGTTATTTGAACTGTAGTCTCCCCACTCTATGTGCCATATAGCACCAAGAACTTACTCCTTTGATCAAATTACTCTTTGGTGTCAGTTATCCAAATTTCTTTAATCTTTTCACATTTCTCCCAAATCCTAATAATTATTAGTATGTACTTAATATTCTTTTTTTCAAGCTTTTGTATATGGGGGGAATGTTACATTTTTTCATTATAGGTCTAATTTCATTACCAGGTTGTCCTTCATTTTCATCCATTTTACTGCAAGTAAGATTTCTATAATGGCTGGTCAATATTTCATTATGCATATATATGTCATATTTATATATTTTATATATGTATACATATGTATATCATGCATGCATGTATACATTTGATCACATGTAACAGTATTTCAATATATAGTATCTCATATTTCATATGTAGTATAGATATTTCATGACATATACAAACACACATCTCTGTTTTAAATATTTATTTTTTTATTGGAAAGTCAGATTTACAAGAGAAGGAGAGACAGAGAAAAATTTTCCATCAGCTAGTTCACTCATGAAGTGGTCACAGTCATAGGCATTGAATCCGAAGCCAGGAGCCAGGAGCCTTCTTTTAGGTCTCCTATGTAGCACAGGGTCCCAAGGCTTTGGCCCAACCACTGTTGCTTTCCCAGACCACAAGCAGGTAGCTAAAAGAGAATTGGAGCAGTCAGGACACAAATCAGTGCCCATATGATACCAGTGGTTGCAAGGTGAGGATTAAGCCGCTAGGCCCACATTCTGGTGCACATCCCATTTTTTTTTATCCATTAAGCAGGTGATGGATACCTTGGCTGCTTTCTTGTCTTTACTGTTGCTACAGTAACCATGGTGGAAAAGTTATTTCTTTGATGGCATAATTTCATATCTTTGAACATATATCCTGTAGTGAAGTTGCTGGATTATATTGCAGATGGATTTTTCAGTTTTCCAGGAAATTCCCATGCTGCTTTCCCAAAGCGGTTGCATTTGTTTACATCCTGGTCAACAGTGTGCAATGCTCTCCTTTCCCCACATCATTTCCAGCATCTGCTACCTTCAGTTTTTTTAGAACCAGTTTAAGAAGTTCATTGTAATATTTTATCGTGGTTTTGATTTTTATTTCCCTAAAGGCTATTGATAGTGTGTACTTTTCAATATACTTGTTGGCTGTTATTTTTTCTTTTGTAAACTGTCTAATCACACATTGTCCATTTTTTCATTGAGTTGCTTGTTACTTTAAGATTTTTCAGCTGCTGATACATTCTAGAGATTAATCACCTGCCAGATAAGTAATTTGAACATGCTTTCTCCTGTGGTATTGAGTGTCTCTTCCTTCTGTTAAATGTTTCCTTCGATGTGCAGAAACTTCTTGAGTTTAATATAATCCCATTTGTCTAATTTAGCTTTTGCTGCTCATGCTTTTGGAGTGTTATGCAAGAAATCGTTACCTACATCAATGTCTGAAATTTCTTCATTATGATATTGGCTAAGGGCTTGTAATATATAACCTTTACAATTCTGATGTATGTGCATACCATATCTAATTTGTTATGAATTTTTATCATGCAAGGATGTGAAATCTTTTCAAATGCAGTTGGTTTTTGTTCATTCTGCTATTACAGTATATTGGATTTATTAATTTTTGAGTGATAAATCATCCATGTATCACTGGAATGAGTAACACTTGAACATAAAATATAATATTTGATGTAGTGTTAGCATCTTAACAGTATTAGCAAATCAGACCTATGTAATTGTCGTAATCAAAACATAGGCCTATAGCTTTCTTTTAGGTATTGTCTCTTTATTGGTTATGGTGTCAAAATAATGGTAACCTCAAAACTGCATTGTGAGGCAGTGGGTTGAGCTGCTATATGCAATGACAGGTGTCTGTAATAGAGTGCCAGTTCCAACCTCAGCTACATTATTTCCAATATAGCTTTCTGCTAATACAGCTGGAAAGCAGTGAATGATAGCCCAAGTTGTTGGGCCTCAGGCACCCATGTGGGAGACCAGATGTGCAAATACTGCTTCCTGGTTTTAGTTTGTTCCAGACCTGAATGTAACAGCCATTTGGGATGTAAACAAATGGAAGGTCTCTTTCTTCCTCCATCCTTCTTTGCTCCCTCCCTCTTTCTTTCTCACTCCCTCTTTCCTTCCTCCCTCACCTTCCCTCTCTTCCTCTTTCCTCCTTTTCACTTTCTCTCTCCCTCTCTCTTCCCCTTTCTCCTGCACTCAGGTCCTCTCTTTTCCTCTTCCTCTGTGCTGTCTCTATCACTCTGTTTTTCAAATGAAGGAATGAATAAATACTTTAAAAATACCTTGAATGAAGAAATGTGGTTTTTTTCCTGTAATTTTTAGATCTTGAGTATAACCATTCACTGTCTTCTGGCCTATAGCATTTGTGCTGAGAAATCTGGTAAATTAATGAGTTTTCCATTATATGCAGGTTGGTGTTTTTCTCTAGCTCTAGGATTCCCTCCTTCTTAACTTTTGAAAATTTGACTGCAATATTCTTGTAGATTTTTTTTGATTGAATCTTTTTGGTTTTATGGGGGGGGGGCGCCTCACGTACCTGGGTGTCCAACTTTCTTTTAAGACTCCAGATGTTTTCAGATATTATTTGATTAAATAGGTTCTCTGTACCCTTTTCTCCTGGAGATAGCCTTACAGTACTATAGTTGTACAAATAATGATATCCCACATGTATCATATGTTTTCTTCATTCTTTTCTCTCTATTTTGATCTGATTTGGCTATTTCAAAAGTTTTGTACTCCTGATAAGAAATTCTTTATTCTGAGTCCATCTTTCTTTATGCTGTCAATTAATTTTTATGTTTTTGATTGTAGTTTTCAGCTCAAATTCTTGTTTTAATGATTCCTTCCTTCTTGTTGAATGTATCATTCCCACAATCTGTTATTTCTGTCATTTATTTAAATTTTTTATTTATATTTTCTTGCATTTCATTGAGTTCTCTTATGGTAATCATTTTGAATCCTTTTTCAGACATATAATACCTTTGCTTCCTTCAAGTCAGGATCCACTTGTAGAAGGCTGTAATATTCTTTTGGAGCTGTCATGTTTTGTTCTTTGCATTTCCTGCATTTTTATGATGTCTGTTATCTGGTGTAAAAGTTAGCTTTTTTGTATAAAGTAACTTGCATTGAAAAATGCTTTTTTGTTGTTGTTGTTCAGATGTAGTGTGAAGTATCACTTGGGTGGTTGCTGTGTGTACGCTGAGTGGTTCCTTCCGTTGTAATCAGTGTCAGTGAGTCCCTCATTATCTATTAACTGAGGCTGTAATATAACCTTTAAGCAGTTGTGAGTCTCCAAATGTGTGTGTCTCCAGACCTCAGTGAGCTGAGTTTTAGGTACACAGGACTCGGAGATGGTAGAAGTCACATTCCTGGTGATGTGGAATGCAGTTGGGGGTTTCCCCTTATCCTACCAAGTAAGTCTGAGTGATGTTGAAACTTGTGGTGCTAGTAGCGTTGGCCCTGAAGCTATGTGATGTAAGTGCCAATTTCTACAAGTCCTTCTGGGTGTGTCTGAATGATGCCAGTGTTTGTAATACTAGTAGTTATGGACATGGATCCATGTGACATAGTTACCAATTTCTGTAGTTCCTACTGGAAAGGTCTGGGTGATGCTGAGGCTTAGAGCTCCAGTTCCAGTGTTGGGGAATGTGAAGAGGATCTTGCTATAGTTGCATGTGGTAAGCATAGCTTATGGAGGGAATTAGGTATGGAAATATGTTGGCCAAATTCATTGCTATTCTGGTGGTTGTTCCCTGGTTTCCATTGGGTACGTTCTGGTGACTCTGGGTACTTCATTAACAAGAATCATAGTTCCAAAGCTGCAAGGTGGAGAGAGTACCTTGGCCAGGTCACATGGGAAAATGTAGCGTATGACAGGGATTGTATGCTCACAACTGTGGGCTTGAAACAATGAACTGGAGATAGGGCCTTCCATATTTCCCATGGACAAGTGCATGCATTCCTGGTACTTAGAATCTATAGTTATAATCCCAGAATTTGAGTATTTAGATCTTACCCAGGTCTTACATCTCAGATGCAGTTTATGCTGGGGATTACAAACTGGCAGGTATGAATCTGAAACAGTCCTTGCCAATAGGCTCCCCTCTAGGTCTCGAGGGAGAAACTCAGGTGACTTGGGGAACAGCTCTGTGAGCACCAGTCCCAGAGATGAATGACTGGGAAGGATGCTTGCTCAGATCTCACATTGGTCAGTAATTGCATGGGGACTATATACCAGCAGGAGCAAACTTGGCAGGATGAATATGAATAGCCTTCACCACTAAGCTTCCTCCTTAGACTTACAGAACAGAAACTCAGAGCTATAGGGTGACATAAGGTTTTTATTCACATCCCTTGGGATGACCTCAGGGAATATGACATATAGTTTTAACATGTGCAGTGCCAGAATTACAGGACTCCGCATACATTATACAGATCCCTCAGACCGATGTTACACTACACTGGATGATTTCCACTAGCCTTTGTAGGCTTGGAGAGTGGGAATGCATGTAGGGCCTTCCCTCAGCACCATGGGCAGGGGAGTGCACATATATCTGGACTTACTAAATCCCAGTCTCACAGTTAGGGGATGTGATTCAGATATCACAGGTTGGTTTCCAGTTGTGCTGGCGATTGCCCTTTGCTATAAGATACAGAAGAAAGCTTCCTTAGTACTGGGCTCCTGGCTTTTTATATGGCTGTTGCTGTTTTCATCTGCAAGAACCAGAGGGAAGTCTGCTAGACCTCGCAAAGTGGCTCCTGGGCTTATGCCCAAAAATCTCATTGCTCTGTGATATTTATAGAGCCAGCTCTCTAACTTGGGAAGCTCTGTGGTTCCAGCTCTGGGAGCTGCTTGTTGCCTCCTAACAAGAGAAATTAGTAGTATCTGTACCACAGCAGCTTGGGCCTGGAGTTTGAGAAAGAACAAGACAACTGGGTTCTTTTTTTGTAGTGAAGTAGTTTCCTGGACTGCATGTGGTTGTCTAGGCTGGATTAAAAGCCAGGGAGGGACATACAGATGCATGTGAAATTCTATTGTGGTTAAGGCTGCTGATCTACAGGGTTATGGGGGGTCATGCAGCTTTCTGTTTAGTTTTTCCTAGCAAGATGCTATCCTCTGGCCTGGGAGCTGAGTATGTTTGATTTGTCTCTGCTTGAAGGCTGTCAGAGTCCCTGTGTTGCTAAGAGCTCCCACCAATTCAGTACTGAGGTTTACCCTCAATACCTTGTAAGCATGGCTCTTCCTTTATATTGGTTTTCTGAAGAGGATCCACTTTGAGGGTATTCTCAGTGATGGTTTTTAAAATTTCCTTCCTGTGTTTTAAAAAAATAGATCCAGAGTTTTATGCAAATTGTTATGTCACCAACTACTGATAAATATTTTGCAAGACTAAATAGCTGGAAAGTATATGAAAATAAAAGTGAAGAAATATGTATTTATAACTTTTTCTTTGCTTTTTGTAACATGCTGAGGTTATTTAAGGTTGATTTGCTTTTCTTTTATTCTTATTTTTTAAATTCTTGGATAGTTTCCGTAGAAGGATTCTATGATGAATGACAGATAAAAAAACAAAGTCATGGTCTGGAATTTGGAGCTATTGTGAAAATACCTCCCAAACTATTTATTTCCACATTTTTCCATGACCAATTTGCTTAGAGGATGGTCTCAGTTTTTGTTTACATCTTGTCTTACATTAATAGTGGATGAGGGCCCAGCATGGTGGCGCAGTGGTTAAGGTCCTCGCCTTGCACCCCGGGATCCCATATGGGCGCTGGTTCTATCCCAGCTGCCCCGCTTCCCTTCCAGCTCCCTGCCTGTGGCCTGGGAAAGCAGTCGAGGACAGCCCAAAGCTTTGGGACTCTGAACCTGTGTGGGAGATGCAGAAAAGGCTCCTGGCTCCTGGCTTCAGATTAGCGCAGCTCCAGCCTTTGCAGTCACTTGGGGAGTGAATCATCGGATGGAAGATCTTCCTCTCTGTCTCTCCTCTCTGTATATCCGCCTTTCCAATAAAAAAAATAATAAAAAATAAATCTTAAAAAAATCCCAGGAATTTGAACACGCATATCTTTAAAAAAAAATAGTGGATGAGGTTGGGCCCAGTGGCATGCTCTAGTGGCTAAAATCCTCACCTTGAATGCCCAGGATCCCATATGGGAGCCGGTTCTAATCCCAGCAGCTCCACTTCCCATCCTGCTCCCTGCCTGTGGCCTGGGAAAGCAGTCGAGGACTGCCCAAGGCTTTGGGACCCTGCACCCCCCGCGTGGAGACCTGGAAAGAAGTTCCTAGTACCCGGCTTCGGATCGGCATAGCACCGGCTGTTGAGGTCACTTGGGGAGCGAATCATTGGATGGAAGATCTTCCTCTCTGCCTCTCCTCCTCTCTGTATATCTGACTTTGTAATAAAAATAAATAAATCTTTTTTAAAAAATAGTGGATGAGGTGAATTCAACATCTGTTACATGAATATGGTAGATTGCAAGGACCTATTCCAAACAGAAAGTACCTTATCTCCATTAAGGCCATACCCTCTTTGTTTGCAGAGTTCTATATGTATGTCTAAATTACACTTACAAATCTAGTATGCATTTTCTGTGGATGAGATTTAAGTTGTTCTATGCAGTTATTTTACTAAGATTTTGTAACAACTTTATTTTTGCAATTATTCTCCATCTCTGAAATAGCTATATTCCTTATAAATACCATCATACTTTATGGTTAGTAATGCAGATATTAGATCATTGTTTTAAGTAAAGTCAGCCTATATTGTTTTGTGCTTTTATCTTTAAACATTTATTTATGTTAATTGGGAAGACAGATTTACAGAAAGGATGAGAAACAGAAACATCTTCCGTCTACTTATTCACTCCCCAAATGACCACAGTGGCTGGAGCTGACCTGATCCAGTCAGGAGCCAAGAGATTCTGCTGAGTCTCCCACATAAGTGCCAGGTCACAGGGACTTTGGCCATCTACTGCCTTCTCAGGCTACAACCAGGGAGCTGGAATGGAAGTGGAGTGACTCAGACATGAACCTGTGCCTCTATGGAATCACAGTGCTCAGAAGTGGAGGATTAGCTGCTTGCGCCATTGTGTCAGCACCACTTTTGTAACTTTATACAAATAATCAAGTTCATTGTGTGAAAACACATTTATTTGCCTGGGAAGTTTTATGCCTGCTTTTATTAATGTTGCACCTATTTTCTTAACCATAGAATCACTGTTAAGAGGCCAAAAAGAATTCAGAGAAATTCTTCATGAATGAATCTGGAGATAGCTAAAAATGATCAATTATTTTAAAGAGTTAAATTTAAGGTAACGTTTGTGTGATCTGTAAAAATGATTTCTGAAGAAATGAAATATGCAATCACAAGACTATAGAAAAGCAAATTTCTATTGTCATTTTAAGCCTTTTATAAAAGCAAATCACATTTCTAATAGTTTTTAAAATCATAAAGTGTGAATAAGTATTTCTACCAAGATAAAGAACCACCCTTTAAAAAACAGGTTTATTCATTTATTCAAATTTTAGACTCAGACAGGAAGAAACTGAGAGGCAGGTATCTTCCATTTCCTTGGTCTTTTTCCAGATGGTCACAATGGCCAAGGCTGGGCTGCACTGAAACCAGGAGCCTAATTTCCACCAAGGGCTCCCATTGTGTGGAGCTGGCCCAGGGCATTTTAGCTGTGTTTAATAAATTGCATTTTAGTTGCCAGAGTTCCTATAACGTTTTCCTATAATAGTTTATTTAGTCTTTATGATAGCTCTACAAAGCATGAGTCACTATCTCTTGCACAACTGATGTGATTTATCGAAGTCACATGATTGTGTCAGATAAGTAAGCAATGGATCAGAAAGTGGAATGTCTGTCAACTTTATGTCTTTGACCTATATATACAACCATATAAAAATATACTTCTTGAATTTGTGTATTTTTTAAATTGCTGATTTTTATCAATTATAACAATTATCAGAGTACCATTTATAATAGATACACACCCAGCTCTTTCAATAGTCTGTTTTTGAGGAAGAGATGTTTGAATCAATTGTCATTTCTTCTCGAAGTCCATCTTTATTCACTCCTCTCCCATTGATGTAGTATTGATTCATCCTGCGTCTCAAGATACCTTTGACCAAAACTTGTATAGTCTTACATCGTTTCATATAACCAGGGTATTTTCAATACTTAAAACTCATACTGAAAAACTATGGTATTATGCCAGGCGTAAACTGAGATTATCTGAGAAAACTATACTTTGGTCTATTTCAATATTCCCTGTCCAGAGTTGCTTTCTACCAGGAAACTGATATCTGTCCTTAACTCTCATGGTATCCATACACCACTTTGCAAAAAGGATCAGGGTAAGAAAAAAGCCACAACAAAAATCAATTTCAATTGGAAACCATGCAAAAATGTAATTCGGGATAAACAGAATTTTTAATCTAAAGAAAAATTGTTCTTTTAAAGGATACCTTAAATTACTTAAATCACTGAGCTGGTTTTGCAAATTAAAAGTATTTTTGCCGCTATAATCAGTGTTTCTGAGCAAGCAAGATAGGTTTCCAGAGTAGGTCCAGGAATGATTTGAGAAAGCAAGGGCTAGAGACTAGTTGGGAATTTTGATGGTAGTTAGATGTTGTGATAGGGTCTGTTATTTGAATTTCCTGCCAGTGTAAAGAGAAAAGAGGAAGGGAATGGGGCTTCAAACTATCAACAGTAAGCATTAAATATTAACAAGGGAGTTAGATTCTCTTTCCACATATACCAGGGCAATTATAAGGGGAGCCAGAGCTGTGTACTTGGAGCTGTTAAAGCTTTGCTGGATGTGTGAAACATACCCACATGTGGCACCATTCCCACAGACTGTAACCTTGGTGGGACCCCAAGATGAGTAATGTGGAGATGTTGGGAGTGTTATTCAATTGTTCCCAGGTGCAGATACTGTCCATGTCAGTTCTTGTTCTGTAAATCCGGGTGTGGAGTGACTGTTGGGTGCAACATTTAGAGACCCTTTGAGTTGCCTGTGTCTCATCTAGGGATGTCTACATTGGGTCCTAGTTTCTTTGCTTCAAATCCAGTTCCCAGCACATGATAGTGGGAGGTAGATGATATCTGAAGTATCTGGCTCTTTATTCCACAGAAGAGACCCAAACTGAATTACTTTTTACTGGCTTTTGCATGTATCTGGGAATTGAACCAGAGAATAAAAGTCTCATATTTATGCTTGCATTCATCGTTTCCTCCTTTTTCTCTTTGCCCCAACCTTCACTCTCTCTCCTTCTTTTCTTTCAAATAAAACTTAAATTAACAATTTTTGTTTGTATTTAATGATAATACACATTTAGAAATCTAAATCTTAGACATATTATTCATAAGAATGATTTTTCAATCAAACCAGTAGCATTTTCTTAGGTTTTGCATTGAAGAGGAATCACATAATTAACTCTTGTCAGACTTTTATTCAGATTGTAGCTTTCAGGTCACAAAGTAAATTGAAATGTGCTAGTAATAATTATAGTATTAGACAAATGCGAAGAATTTTTATTATGTATAGTATGTCAAGCACTGTTTTGAGTACTTATATGATACTGAGAACATATTTGTTAAATTCATATTGTTTAATTTGATTTTACAGTTGAAAAATGAGTAGAGGTACTATTCCTTCATATTTCACTTTAATCTATTGGACAAACATTATGCAAAGAAAAATATTTAGAGTCAGTTCACTATATATAAACATTTTTGGTCATCTTGAAGTCCAGTGTCTGCATTTATAAAAATGATTTCACAATGCACTTCTCAATTATTTCTAACAAAGCATGTTACACTCACCACTTCATCCCTAAGAACCTAGTGAACTGGTAAGTGAAATGAAGATACATTTAGTATATGGGTTTACATATGCTAAATATTGGTTTAATATTTCTCCAAAGACTGATATGCTCAGAGGTGGAGACAAAGTACAGTTGGTCTTAATGCATTCAGAATAAAGATGGACTCCAAGTAAAACATTTGAAATTATCCTAACAGTAGGATGGTGGATTCTGTGATGTTGCTCATGCCCACAGTGTTGGGAAACACCTCAATAACATGGTGGCCTTATGGCTGTTCATAAAGGACCACCGTTATAATACTAAGGGGAAATCAGTGTGGGCAGGAGGGAGTCTCGGAGGGAATGGGAATTCCTAGAACCTATGGAACTGTATCAGAAAATAATAAAAACGCTAATAAAAATGTTTGTCCCTCTGAACTCCAGGAATCTTTACACATTGTCTCTCCCTAAACTGTTCCCCCCGCCCTCCAAAAAGAATGTTTGTATTGCTTTGGCATCAGAATCTGGGAGTCTTTATCATACAGAAAATTGTTTTGAATGCCCGAGATCTGGTCTCTTACCAACTTTAGGCAATGACTTCTTTTGACTCATTGCCTCTCAGTAGTCACTTAACCAATTCAGGGTACTCAATCTATTTTCTGCCTTACAGATTTGAGAAGAGCTATCATTGCATCATGTGATCTCTATTCTTATTGAATCAAGACTAATTCTTGACTAATTCTAATTCTTCACAATTGAAGCACTTGAAACTCTTAAGCCTTTCAAGTGTCTGCTCATGTTTTCCTATATCTGTAGCTAGGCTTTTCCAGTTTGTCTTTCTCAGGCTTAGCAAGAAGTGGTTGGTTTTAGGAGTCTTAGGGAAGCAGTGCCAGCTATAGTGTATGCTTTTTTCAACATCTGTCCTACATCTTAACTATAGAAAAATAAGAGAATTTGAATGTTAAATAGTCATGGAACTATTAGCAAAGTCACATCCAAGTTTAATTAGTATCATACCCATTGGAGAATGATAGATTTGCTGTAAGAGAAATCACTTTACTATTAAGTTATAAGAATTCTACACAATTTTCATTTGCAGTAGCTAATGATAATGAGACATGCCATTTCCAATGACATTATGAAATTATGAAATAAACTTTGTTAAATTTAATAGACCACTGAAGGATGTTGGATACAGATGAAACATAGAATTCATTCCAGATTAGGCACTTTCACAGACAACTTCAATTATAATATAATCTAAAAAGTTTGTATCATGCTGTATTAGAAATTTAATATAAAATTTCAGGTACAATCTCTGCCTTACATTTTCTTCAATCTCAGAGGTTTAATTCTGATACAGAATGATAAGGCATTCAGATAAAGAACCAGAAAAATAGTTATTGGGTGGGATGTTCTGTTAAATCTGGTAGGCATGTACAATGAAAGTAATAGCTACTATTGTAAGACTGTCATTACACTAAACACAATTGTCTTTTTATTTATTGCCCATCATAAATCTAGGAAGTGGATTTTATTATTCCCACTTTATGGGTGAGGAAATATACTCACAGAGATTACTTGTCTTATATAATTGCATGCAGCATATTTTTACTATAGCACAGATTATAGTACAAGTTCATGTGACTCCAAATCTTACACTCAGCCTCTCGGCTTTATTTCTGTTTAAAGACGTGTTACTTTTTTAAAACAAGACACAGGGTTTTCTGGAGGCTTCCCAGAATTTTCTAACAGTTTAAACTAGGATTCTGAAAATTAACTAATTTCTCTAAACTTTTCTAGCGTCACAATGAAGTTGATTCACAGTATTTTATATACTACAAAAATTTGTAATCCATAGTTGTTACTCTATGTTTATAAGATAAAGCAATTGTGATTATGAAGGTTCTAATTGCAACAAGAGAAGCTGGTCAGTTTCTTGTATTTTATAAAAAGTAGAGATAGTAATTTTACCATGGAGCTTGAGTCCAAGCTTGAGCTTCTGCAGGTAGTAATCCCTTGTGGATGGCTGACATGATTATGGTCCAGGAAATTCCAGTCTCCTGGATTCGTCATGATCTGTGAGTTCTTGGGCCTTAGAACTATGGTGGTCTACTCAGTTCCAGCAAGTTACCTTAAATGCTTTAGGCAGATTGGGTTATAATTGAGGCTTTCATAAATCAGACTGTAAAAGAGAAAGAAGGCAAATATAATAATGATGATATAGTGACATAATTATAAAATATATTTATTACTGAGGCATTTTATTTGAGAGAGGTAGGTGGAAATCTTCCATTGCTGGTATACTCCCCAAATGCTCACACAGTTGGGACTGTACTCAATGGAAATCAAGATATGGGAATCCTATTTGGATTTCCTGGGTGGCAGGAAAACGGCTTCTTGAGGCATCCCTTTTTACTCCTCAGGCTGCACAGCAGAATCGACAGTGATGCTGGGACTTGAAACCACTCATTCTGATATAAAATGAGGATATGTCAAGTGTTGTCTTCACTTTTCCAAACTCCTGACTCAAGTTTTGAGAATAAAAGCACTCACCTCTGTACCGGCACTTGGTGCAGGGTCCGAAAGCCTTGGGCCATCCTTGATTGCTTTCCCAGGCCACAAGCAGGGAGCTGGATGGGAAGAGGGGCTGCCGGGATTAGAACTGGTGTCCATATGGGATCCTGGTGTGTTCAAGATGAGGACTTTAGGCTCTAGGCCATGGAGCCGGACCCTAAAACTAAAATTCCTAAAAGGAAATTTTAAAAATATATTTTATTTGACTCATAGTTTTAGCAGTCTAAAAATAGAAAAAAAAAGCTGTTTTGGAACGGAAGGTCTGAAATTAATTCAGACCACCTATCTGATAGAACTAAAGATGAGTAGTGCGTGAATCATTAGAGTCTTAGAAAAATATTAAGTTATCTATTCTAGCACCTGGACTTTGATGTTTCTCTCCTTTTCCCTCTCTCCCAGCTCCTCTGTGTCCTTCCCCCTCCTCATTCTCCCTCTTCCCCCCATTGTTGTTGCTGTTGCTCCTGCTGTAGCTACTGCTCTTCCTTCTTCCCAAATGTACATGTATATGAGCTATTTGATGTATCCATACACATATATGTTGTATAATGTTCAAATTAGATTAAACCTACCTGTCCCTGGAAATATTTAACATGTGTTTATAGTGAAGACATAAGATTCTCTATCCATAACTGTTAAAATTAGATACATTATTTTTATTTGTAGATATACTCATGTTGTGATAGAACATAAGCACTTCTTTCTACTGAATATAACCTAGCACATGTTAATGAGTCTTTCCTCTACCAAGACTCTGGCAAGCACCACTTCACTCTTCTAGAGACTTACTGTTTTTAGATGCTGCATGTAAGTGAGATGATGTGATACTTTGCGTCTTGTTTCATTTAAAATATTAACATCTAGTACCATTCATGCTGTCTCAATTGGTTGAATAGTAAGTATTCTGCTGTGTTTATAAATAACAAATTCTTCATAAGTTGATGGTCACATATCCTTATTCATTTGTTAACTATTGTGACTAATACTACCATAAACTGGAGTGCACATGGTTCTTTTGTTTACTATCATTCCCTTTGGCTGTACACTCTGTAATAGGATTACCAGGTCTTGTAGTAGCTGTAAATTTAATTGAGAAATTTCTGTGTTTTGGCTGATAGTTGTATAATGTGTATTTCTAAATATTCTCTCTTGTGCACACGCTCACGAGAATTTGTCATCCATTATTTGATAATAGTCATTCTAAATTCACTGAAGTCAGATTATATTTTTCATGCTAGCTAGGTTTAGTTTTTTTGCATTGGAATATTTGAATTTCTTGTGTAATGCAGTTGCTAACTCCTTGTTGCAACTATTTTCTCTTGCAATTATTTTCCTGAGGGTTGTGTCATTACTCTGTTGATGGTTTTCTTCGTTCACAAGCTTTTTGTTTGATGTAATATCAATAGTCTGTGTTTTCCTTTTTGGAGGTTTATTTATTGGAAAGGCAGATTAAATTATCGAGAAAAAGTGATACAGAGAAAGATCTTCCATTTGCTGGTTCACATCCTAAATGACTGAGCCAATCTGAAGCAGGAAACAGGAGCTTCTTCCAGGTCTCCCGGGTGGGTACAGGGTCTCAAGGCTTTGTGCCTTTCTTTGCTGCTTTTCCAAGCCATAAGCAGGGAGCTGGGTGGCAAGCAGAATAGCTGAGACAAGAAGCAGTGCCCATTTGAGGTCCTGCTTGAATGGGAGGGATTAACTAATTGAGCCATTGTGACAGGCCCTACATATTTTGCTTTTAGATTGGATATGATGTAAGGGTTTAATTTCCTTCTGAAACTTCAAACACAATTCCCCTAGATTTCTTGGTTTAAAACACTTTTTCTCCAATGCACACTCTTACCACTTTTGTCAAAAATGCATTGTTTGTTAATATCTGAGTTTACTTTGATGTTTTGTATTGTTGCAATACTCAAGGTGTGTGACTTAAGTAACACTGTCATTTTTTAAAACCTAATTTTATTCTTTTTGTTGTTAAGATTTATTTTATTTTTATTGGAAAGTCAGATGTATAGGGAGGAGAGACAGAGAGGAAGATCTTCCATCCATTCATTCACTCCCCAAGCAGCTGCAACAGCCAGAGCTGCGCCAATCCAAAGCCAGGAGCCCAGTGCCTCTTCTGGGTCTCCCACATGGGTGCAGGGTCCCAGCACTTTGGGCTGTCTTCCATTGCTTTTCCAGACCCACAAGCAGCAAGCTGGATGGGAAACGGGGCTGCTGGGACATGAACTGGCCCTCATATGAGACCCTGGCTCGTGCTAGGCAATGGCTTTAGCTACTAGGTTACTGTCCCAGGCCCTGTAGCACTATGCCATTTTAATTAGTATAACTTAGTGGTCTATTTTGAGATCAGGTGTTAATATAAACTTTTCAGCTCCAAGATTTTATTAAATTAAAAAGTATAATTCCACGTTTCTGTTAAAATCTGTGTTGAAGTTTTCACTCACTTCCCTGTATTCGAATTCCTTGACTTGTTTATTTTTTAAGGCTATATTATACCTATTAAATTTATTTTTAGTTTTAGAAAATCTAAAAATTTTTAAAGTTTTCATGGCACAGTTCCACAGGCTCAGGGATTTTCTCTTCCACTCTTTCCAGTTACCATTGTCTTATATTATTATAGGGGAAATAAGTTCATCATTCTGCCACTTATGTGTATCCTGATATTGTAGGTATAGACAATGTTAGAAAGTGCAGCATCTTATTTTCAAGATATATTTAATAGTGTCGTAGGGAGCTCTCCATTCATTCTGAATCAGAGATGCACACTACAATTTATTTCTTTGTGTGCCAACCTCCATTATATAGTTGCTCTAGATGAATATATGTATATGTGTGTGCATATGTCTACCTATATATCTATTTGTTTTATATTTTACATAAGGTTATCTTATATCAAAAAAATATCTATGGTACTTGTCTTTTTGGGATTGGCTTATTTCACTCAGCGTAATGGTCTCCAGCTGGGTTCATTTTGTTGCAAATGGTAGAATTTCATTTGAATGCCTGAGTAGTATTCCGTAGAATAGCTATATCATAGTTTCTGTATCCACTCCTCTTTCAATGGACATTTGTGTTATTTGCATGTCTGATGGAGGCCAATCCCACTAGCATTAGATGGAATCTCAGTGTGGCTTTTATTTGTTTTTTTTTTTTTTCATTTTGTGTTTAGTTCTATTTCCCTGATACCTAGGGAGCCTGAGCATTTTTCATATGTCTATTAGCCTTTAAATTTATTTTGAAAAACCCCTGCTCATTCATTCCCCCATTTCTTCACAGGTTTGTTTATTTTGCTGTCATTGAATTTGTGAAGCTGTTTGTAAATCCTGGATAATATTCCCCATCTGTTGCATAGTGTGCAAAGATTTTCTCACATTCTCTTGGTTGTCTTTGTAATTTGATAATCATTTACTGTACAGAAACGCAGCAGGGCAGTGGCCATAAAAAAGTTTGATTCTAGTACAGAAATAGAGAATAAGATCAGTGGAACAGAATAGAAACCCCAGAAGTTAGTACACATGTTCAGCTAACTAATCTTTGACAAGAACGGAAAATAACCCAAGGAAAAAGGTTGTTCTTTTCAACAAATGCTTTTGAAACAATTGGATATCTGCCTGCAGAAGTAAGATACCCCACCTATTACCTAATATAAAATTAATCTCTAAATGAATCAACGACCTACGTCTGCACTAAGAAACCATCGAAGTAATAGAGGAAAACATAGAAAGCACTGCACGATACAGGCATTGGAAAAGATTTCTTAGAAAAGTCACACATAAAAAAAAAACCCACAGGCAGTCAAAGCCAGAGCATGGGACTATATAATTAACCTTTTAAAACAGCTATTTTGAAGTCTCGATCCAAAAATGTGGAAATATCAATTGTTATATTATTAGCTTCTGGTGCCTTTTTGTTAGGTGAGCTATTGCTTTCTTGCAAGTCATAACGTTTGTTATACAATTCAGTCTATATGTTGAACTGTTACATAGGTGTCTCAGTTTTCATATCTGCCTTTATTTTTACTGTGTTTCCAGAAACTCTAATCCGTCTTTTTGTTTTCCTAGAGTCTGGATAGATTTCCACTGTTTTACAGCAATAGATAAATATTCTATTTCCAGATCTGTTGTTAAGTTTGCTCTGGGCATGTAGTCTTAGCTTCAGAGACTGAGTCTCCCAAACACAGGGTTGCCCTCACACCAGTTTGTTTGCTTTTTAAAATGACTTGAGGTATTATCAACAAAGAACATTCTAGTCCTATAGGTTTCTGTCTGGTGCTGGGTTAGGGTCAGACACTTTACCACTGTCAATAGGCTGTGTCCGGTACCTTGGGATTGTGCCCAGCTCTGAATCACGTTTTGGAGAGATCAGTCCCAGGCTTCTCTTCAGTAACTTGGCATCTTTCTCCCTTACCTTTCCCACTAGGGGCCAAATGCTCTGTCTGCATTGTGCATCCTGATATTGGTGAAGGATTGGAGTGGGTGGTCCTGTGGCCAACACAGGAAAGTGTTACATCCAGAGCCTACAGCCCACTAAGACCATACTATCATAGGGGTGAGGCCATGGTTAAGCTGGACTCTCAGAGCAAGACAACAAAAACCAACTGCAGTTATATTGGTTTGGATGTGAGTGAGGTTGTCTGGGACCTCAGTTATCCAACTGATACTGTAGCCAATCCAGGACCTCTGGCTACAGAGGTCACTAAGTTAGAGATCTAACTTAGTGATTTTGACCTTTAGGGTTTCCTCGGCGTTTAGTTTTAACAGTTTGAGAGTGAATTCCAAGAACCAGTCTTGTGCAGTTTCCCAAACTGCTTTTGATGAACTGGTGCTATATTTCTGATTATCTGGGGGGTGGGAATGTTCATAGAAGCAGTCACTTGGCTAGTGGCATCGATTCTAAACTGGATCATTCATGGGTTTCATAGTTGCAGAGTCCTGCACAATCTTGTATTTATCAGCACCGTTACTAGTAGTCAGGTAGGTTGAAACATTGATCTGTCCCACATAAAGGAAAGTTTCCACCCATTTTACCAAGGGTAGATATAGAGCTTCTATCTGTGTTTATTAGCCTGGATATAGAAAGTTTTTGAGATTCTACCATATCAGGCCCATCGTTGAGCTCCAAGGTAAAGTCTTATACCCATTTTTTCCCCCCACACTACTTCCCAAAGGCCAGATTCTTGCTTTGCTGTCTGCACTATGGAAGGAGAGTTGATGGAGGCAATCGCTCAGCCAGATGACTAAGGAAGGCTCAGAGGCTCGGTCTATGAGTGTGTGGCCAGGGGAACACAGTACTCTTTATTGTGGGCCTGATACTATACTATGATCTTACTTACTATTTTCTTTCCTGAGTAACAAGCCTCTCTTTTCCAAACACAATGAATCAGGATGGGGATGAAGTAATAAAGGGGAACCCACTGCTTCTGCCTACTTCAGTGGATCTTAGTAAATCCAGGGGTACAGGTCTCCCGTTTGGTTTCCATGGCCATGGGGAAGATGGTTTGGTGCCGGAATAGTCTCAGTTGGTGTCTCTGGAAGGAGAGGCTTTCTCCAGTTGTCTTACTCAGCTAATACCACGCTCTACCGTATCTGGAAGTCATCTAATTTTGTGTTCATGAAGGAAAATTACTGAGTACAGTTGTAGGAATTCATTATTGATTATAATTGACAAATAAAATCACAAAATTCCAATTGAAGCAATCCAAAGCAAGAATAATATAGAAATGTCTACATGTATTTCTATAGGTCTATGTAGGAATTGCAAAATTGGATTTAAAAGAGTTATATAGTTTTTTAAAATAATAGTGATCCTACTTACAAATAACTGAAAAATGAGTTAATGTTAGATGATCTAAATAAATATATTATGCTTATGAAACTGAGGTGAGAATTGATAAATTTTATGAATTGTAATATTTTTGTACAATTCAATAGTTAATAGGCTAGCTAGATTCTTATCAGTTAATCTTGATCTAACTTCTGTTTATGAAATTAAAACTTAAAATGTAACTCTCTAATGAGAAAGAACAAATTGAAAAAAGAACTGCAGTAGTAAAATGTATTGAGAACTCAGGGATTGCATTTGAGCACATTGTAAGTTCTTTTCATAGATGATAAATACACATTACTTTTATGACATTCTGTAAATATTACATGTCTATTATATGCCAGATACATGCTAGACTGCTAAGATTCAAAGATAATTGAGTCATGATTTTGTTAAGTGTTATTTAGAGTAAAAAGATTAGTCATCAGTGTAGAAGCAAAAAGCAACTTAAATTTGTTTACTTATTCATTAACCATGCATTGAGCTTTGGGGATGTTGTAAATAAATCAGGTGAGGTGCCTAATCTTATATTTACATAATAGAGAAGATAGTAGTAATTCTATAATTTGGAATACTCATATGTCCAAAACTAACTGGAAATTTCAATATAAGAAGGATAATGTGTTAAAGACTGTCCTGAGCAGTTAGTTTGAAGCTCACACACACCCAAAAATTCTTTGGAAGATAAATTATTAACAGAGCTAAAATAATTCATCAAAGATTTCAAGGCACAGATCAGCCTGGGAGGGTGGTGAGCATGTTGTACAAATATGAAGATTATCTCATAGTTGCGGGACCTTAAACATGAAGGAAGAAGGTGAAGGAGTTGGAGAGGCTGAGACATGTGCAAGAACACATCATCAAGTCCTGGAAATGAAATTTGAATTTAATTCTAAGTACTTGCATAAAACCATTGGATGAATTTAATCAGGGAAAGGACATGTTCTAATTTATGCTCTAATAAGATCAGTTTGGCTGCTCTTTGGAAAATGAACGTGAGAGGGTGGTGCAGGGTGGAAGCAATTACCATAGACATTAAATCAGAGCAATAAAAAATTTTCATGTCTAGACAAGGTAGACACATAGTTCACTACCTCCCTCTTAAGTAGTCAGTTAGGATCCTTAGAGGAGATAGACATTCTGATGTTAAGTTGTTCAGAAAGTTTTACCCATACTGTAATATTGAAAACAGTGATAAAACACGATGGCAATGAAAATCACGTGATATATATATAAAATCATGTGATATATATCTGACTTCAAGGAATGTGTATGTTAACAGAAAACAAATATTGCTTAAGCAAGATATTGTATTACAGACAGACATCTGGGGATGAAAATGAAGTTTCCATTATATGTGCATTCAAAGGAATGCCTTGGTTGTTATTTAACAATGGAAGGCCTTTAAGTAATATAGTGTAAACTATCTTATGGTCAGAGAAGAATCTCTGAGAAGTCCGGATGAACCAACATGTATTGACTGCAGGGAACATGGCAGAGAAGTGGTTCTAACAGTTTGGATAGGGAACTTTGTGAGGCAATCGAGATCTGACATGACTGACAGATTAGTATGTTAATGTCAAGATTAGGCATTATTACATGAAAAAACTATACTATGTTGGGGCCAGTGTTGTGGATAAGCCACAGCTTATGATGCCAACATTCCTTTTCAAAACACAATTATGAGTAATGGATGCTCTACTTCTCCCAGCTCCCTGACAATGTGCCTGAAAAAGGACCAGAAGGTGGCCGAGGTGCCTGGGGGGCTCCTGGTTATGACCTAGACCCGCTCCAGTGTTGTGGTCATTTGGAAAAAAGAAAAGCAGTATGTGGAGGATCTTTCATCTCTCCTTGTCTGTTACTTGGGGTTCCAACTTTACCATGTATTGAGTCGAAAAGAGCTTATTTTATGGGCCTCTTTTGAGGGAAGTTTGCCATGGCCTACTTAGCTGATGCTTGCGAGTCTTTAAGCCTGTGAGATGCAAGTGCTAACACTTGACACGTATGAGTAGCTGGATATGTACTAAAGTCATGTGGTTTCTCATTTCAAAATCTTTTATGAGAAGTTATTCGTTAAAATATATTCAGAGACCTGTATTATCTATCATGTGTTCTTTTTGGAAAACTGAATGAAATATAATTAGAAACACCTTTTTTTTTTTCATGTATTTGAAGATGATTGTGTGGTGTGGTATTGAAGTGAGTAATCCTTTTATATGCTTGGAAAGCACTTGCAGGTAACAGTAACCCTCAAAATAACCCATAAGAAATAGGGGAAATTATTTCTGTTCTAGAACTCAGAAGGAGCTACAGAAAGTTTGCCTTCTGGTGAATTACTGTCTGACAGAAGAATAGATTCTGGGCATGTGTTCAATTTCTGAAATATGTTACAGAAATCTATAAAAGCTCTTATAAATTTTGAACAATATAGTGCATGGTTTCTTAAAATGTGATAAAAGCACTATGAGTTTCACTATTGTATGCCATTTTGGCAACACACAAAGCTTTTAAGGTTATATGTGTGTGTGTGTATAAAATATACATATGTATACAAATCTCCTGTCTCGCCAGTATTTTTTACTAAACCATTTCTAAGTTTTTGCATTTTTTTATATTTATGGATCAACAGCAGGGTTGCATGAAGCCATGTGGAAAAAGCTAAAGAACACGGTTTTAATAAAGCCTAGGCGTATTGCTGTTAGCAGTAGTCTCATTGGAAAATGTTTAGATTCTAAACTTTTTGAACATTTCAAGCCAAATTCTTCATCTCCTCCCAACCACCATGTAATTTCAAAACACAACGATCTAAACATGAGTTTGCCTAACTTGTTTGAGGCTTCCTTTATTCACCTCAGAAATTCGGATTCGCAGGATTTCAGAAGGGTTTGACGGTCAATTCTTTCAGCATGATTTTTTTTTTTTGTTTAACAGACCATGGGTCTATTTGGTAGTTATAAAAGTGTCTGATGTTTCCTCTGTGTGCTTTGAAATGCAGCAAGTATCATCACCATTCAGAAGTTTTGCAGACAGAATAACATTTTTCAAACCAGTGATGAAGATATTATGAAATTCTGGGAAATGGGATAAGCATTCATGTTGGCACAAATGAAAGTGCCAGGAATGCCGCATGAAATCATGTTAAACAACCAGATGCTTCCTTCAGCCAGGGTTGTCATGGTCACTTTGTTGCCCCCAAAACATTAGACGCCATTTGTTGTGTCATCGATGCCCAAGAAATTCTATCTACTTAATGAAAGAAGTGGTTGTATCTACATATGAAAAGTGAATAACATATAGCTTGCATGCGATTCTGTTAGGGCTCACAGTAACTACCACCAGATATGGCCTATCCAGAAGAAACACAAAATACATTTTCCTTGTCTAAAGATATTAATTCAGTTGGACATAATGCTGTTTTAGGGTCTGTGATAATATGCCTCTACTGGCATTCCATTGAAATGGACAGATAAATAACAAATTATTATAGTTAGATTTTAGAGTGAAACTCAAACTTATTGCTCTAGACAAGTGGTCTTGACATTTATTGTGCTTTAATAGGTGATAAGGAGCTAAGTGAAAAGCTAAAAGACCTTTCCAGAGACTGTGGTGTTTTCCTTAGATTTTGTAATTAATAGGAAACATAAAATGACTTTGGTATTCAGCCCCCTTTTGTCTTGATTTGACTTGAAACTTGCGATATTTTTCAAAATATACGGCTAGTTCTTTCAATCCTTTTGAAAATGGTCATTAGGAGCAAATAGACAAATGATGTGAGGATGTTCTATCGGGTAGCGGGAAGAGTGAATGAAAGAATGTGCTTGCGAGTACAAGTCAGATTCCTACCATGGGAACATGAGACTTGAGACTAAGCTGAATTTGGCCTAACTTGGAGGATGGCACTTGCTCTTGAGTTCCTTATGGCACACAACAGGAATCTGTGTTTATTAGATTGTATAATAGACTGGCAATAGGTACAGTTCTGCCTCCTAAACCTGCAGTGTGAGAAGCATGCGCCAACCTGATTTCCCATATGACCAGAGGGAGTTTACACTTCCCCAAGCACTCCTTATTGAAGTTTTTCTCTTGTCTTTATGGGATGGGCTCCTCTTGAGACATTTAAATGCTTTCTCTCTTCCTTTCCGGCTGCACAGCTATGCAGCCATCTTTCCTTCACTTCAGTCTGTTGCTGTTCAAAGTTCTTGTATCTTCAAAGAGCAGTTCTCTGTGGACTTAAGAGCCCAAAATGCTGTTATGAAAAGAGTATGTTTCCATACAAAGGAAAATATGCTCACCCTAGGAATTCACGTGGAAGAATATAATCTTACCGTACTGCTGCTCTATTTTGCCTTCTTATTAAATTTGCTTAAAATAGTTATAGCCATATAGAATGCAAGTCAGTAGATGCTTAACTTGCCCTTATCAAGGTCAAAATGTAAAAGGGGTGAATGTAAAACTGAACTCATAGTAGTGAAAATATAGTATAATGGGAACTTATTAAAAATCATGAGGTTTTATTTATTTTATATTCTTTCTTACATGAAAGATTTATTCATTGATTTGAACAGAAGAGTAACTGGTGAGGCTGGAGCGAAGTGCTTTGATCCACTGCTTCATTCTCCCAATTACTGTAATGGGGCAAAAACTCTATTTGACCCCTTACCTGGATGCAAGGGTCCAAAACACTTGGGCCGTCTTCAGTTGTTTTCAGTGCATTAGCAGGGAGGTAGATTAGAAGAACAGCCAGTATTTGAATCGATACTGTGTTTAAGGATGTTAGTGTCTCAAACAGCAGCTTAACTTGCTGCACTACAGCATGGACACGTTGGGGCAGTTTTCTTCATAAATTAGTCTCTTATTTATAAATGACTATATGGCACAATGGTTTTGTGCCACTATCAATTATAGAAGAAAAGGCATACAGGCATTCAGACTAGAAAAGATGGACTAATAGATACCTGGGCATTTCCCTCCCTGCCTGTATGTTCAGATAGGCTTTCCTGATTCCAGCATCAGGAAGTGCAAAACTCTAGTGCCAGTTTACATTGGTATGCTGCCATCTCTAATTTTTTGTCTCTCCCCTGAGGTGATGAGCTCATCAGGGTATGCAAGTGGTGCAGACAGCTGCTGTTACTGGGTGATTGGATTAATAGCAGATTAAACAAAGTAGAATTTTTCTAGCATTGAAAGTGCTACAAGATTTGAAAATGATGCTCAGTGGTAAGACCTTAGAATATATAGAATCTGAGTCACTAGGAAATTCCATTTCTTTACTTAAAAGCGGCTAAAATTATTTTGTGGTATTGATAATTAAAGTTTCATTCCTTGCATTGGGAAACAATAGGAATCAACCTCACTTTAAAAACTCAATAGTCTCATCTGAAACTTGGAGAAATTTTTTCTGCTCATAAAGTGAATTTGGTGGAATCATGTTATGGCATTGTTGAGCAGTTTCTTGCAGTCCCATATGAAGTGCCAGTTATACTCCGAGCTGCTCTACTTCTGATCCAGCTCCCTGGTAGTATTCCTGGGAAGGTACTAAAGGTTAACACAAATGTCTAGGCCCTACCTACTCAGACTGCCAGAAGAGGTTCATGGCTCCTTACCCAGCGCCAGATGTTGCACACATTGAGAAACTTTAATTCTGTATTTATATTTCTGAAAATTAGATCACCTTGGGAGTTAGTGTGATGTAAGTATACTTTATATAATGAAGTCAGTGGAATTTTTGTATTTACAGAGTTAAGTTTCTTGTCCTACAATCTTTTGCTTTACTCTCTCAGTGTTTCCTAAACATTTAAAGTTTATTCTAAAATATCATTTTTTATAATAATGCTATAATACATTGTGATATCTATTGAATTTGTCTCATGGTAAGTTATATGGATAATTTAAATATTTAACTTACCCTTTAAAAGTTTGGTTTTAAATATTCAATACAGAAAATAGTTTTCCACATGAAGTTTATAGTTGGCAGCAATGATATTTTGGAGGTGGAATAATATTGTGACTAGAATTTTTAATAGTTTTTTGACTTATATTCATTAAAATATTATCCTGGGTTTATTTTAAAATAGTTAGCAATCATACTTTCATTTTTATCAGTAGTTCTCAAGTTTTGCTTTAGAACAGCTAAGTTGAAATGTGTATATCCTTAAAATATTAGCTTAATGTAGGCGTCTAAATATTTGTGTTACTCAAGTGATTTTCATTGTTAATACATAAATACTTCTGGTGAAACTACTCAAATGGAATAAAATGACTTAATTTATTTTCTGACATTTACTTGATGGATGATTTGAGAAAGATCGCATCACTATTTCTTCAGCAGAAAACTTTGTCTACCACCCATAATCTTGATCAGATAAAATGGCTGTCTGCAGGCTGGTATTGTGTTGTGGCAGCTTAAGCCACTGTCTGTAATGCCAGCATCCCATATGGAGTGCTTGATCAAATGAGAATTGGCTGCTTGACTTCCAATCCTTGCTAATGCTCCTGGGAGAGAGGCATGCGATGGTTTGACTTCTCGCACCCATATGTAATATCTGGGTGAAGCTCCTGGCTTTGACTTGGCCCAGCCTTCTTGTTTAAGGCCATTTGGGGAGTAGACCAGTGGGTGGAAGATCCCTCTATCTCACACTCTCCCCTTCTCTTTCCTTTCTTTTCTCTGTCTTTGCAACTTGACCTTATAAATGAACATTTTAAAGTAAATGTCTATCTGATAGGATTTTCAAAACATTACATTCATATACATAAAGCACTGATAATATTTTACTAATTATATTTTTCTACAAATTGTAAAAGATATATTGGAGTTTTTTTGTTGCTGTTTTAAATGAGTAAGCATCTCATCTGAGCTTACTATGCAAGCCAAGAAAATTCTGGGTTTCTCAAGTAGATATTTGCCTTCAAACTTCTACATACAGCTTCATTTTCAAATAACAGTATCATTAGGAATATAATTAATGCAACTAATTTGTTTGATTTAGAAGCACTTCAACCAGCAACTGGTCAGCAAATATTTGACTTCATATGACAATTTTTCAAAAAGTTGGCAGAGAAAGGGGAGTATGAATGAGGAGAGTTGAACCAAAGATAAAGAGAAGCTGAAAAAGGATGTAATAGGAGATAAATAAATATTATAGAAATCAGAAAATAAGTGGTAAGCCACTCATACTTGGACAAAATCTCTTACACATTACACATTGTTTACATGGAATGACAAATTAATCTTAGAAGCAGTGTAATGAAAGCAAAAATAATTAAAGCTATTTGAGAGAGACTAGTTTGCGTGAATGACCCTGGATAGGTTATCTGACTTCTTTGTACTGTATTTTCCTTGCATAAAAATAATGATTTTGCATGTTCCTGTACTCATTATTGGTGTTCAGTATGTAAGCTATTACTTGTGTACTCAGCGTTGAATAAGGATGGAATTATGTGGCAAAGCAAAAAGGTGTCTTCTTATTGGGTTGGAGAATAAAAGGTCTTGGTTGTGTGAATTGTATACATAATGAGAATACATTGATAAATAATGGATAAGGATAATTTGAGAGAGGAACATTTGACTTAGTGGTTAATATGCAAGTAAAGATGCCTACAATTAAGTGGTGTTGGCAAGGTAGTTAGCTGAGTAGGAAGCTCTTGAAATTGTCTTCACACCCCAGGCCACTTGAACTAGAAATAAAGTAGAGATTCCAGTAAAGTAGTGGAAAACAACACAGAAATACCTTAAATCCATGGAGAGAAAAAGCAGAAATCTGATTGCAATTTCCAGCTATGGTGGTGGTAGCTCCTTACTGGCCTATTGCCAGGACACCATCCTGAAAGGAAAACTAATATAGCAAAGTGTTAGATCCCAGTCAGCAATATAGACCAGTGGTCATGGGTGCAAGATAATTCTATAGTTCTCACTGGCTTTAGGTTCAGCCTAAAAAGACCTTTGTATCCTCTGAACAGAACACTTGCAATAGAAAGTCCCATATGACTCTGGAAATAAGGAGGGACCACCCTCTGTGGATGGGAGACCATACTCTTCTCAGTGCCTTTCTCCATGGCTACTTAAACTTTGTTCTGATTTTGGGAACAGCAGGCAGTGCTGCTTCTGCTGGAGGCTGCTGTAGCTAGAGTTGCAACAGCTAGCAAGCTTACATCCTGTTACTATAAAAGTTCTGGGCATAACACATAGAACTGAGAGGTTTGTGGGTTGCACCTGGTTCCTGTGCACCAACAATGGCCTAAATCCAGAGAAAATGCATCTCTGCATCTTAGGGATGAATAGCTTTGAGGGAACAGGGATGTACTGTGGAATGGACCAATGCTCTAAATGATGTACACACCTGAGCAGGTGAGGTGTACTGCCTCCATGAACTCACTGAACCCTGTGAATCAATTGGTTCACCCTGGCACAGAGAAGAGCTGGGACTGAACATGCTAGCCTTACCCCAAATCCCATCGCTGTACTTGGTGTAGTCAGAGGTATCCATCATGCTAGTTTTGGGTGTCAATCTTGATTTTTCTAGATGTAATAATTGAAAAAGAACTTGAAGCAATTATTGTAAGGCTACCAAAAAACACATAAAAGCAGTTAGATAAAGTAAGAAAATGAATACATTACATGGACAAGGGATTCTGGAGAGATTGAAGGAAAGTCAACTAGGAATATTAGAGGTGAAATATTCAAAAAGCCAAATAAAAATTCAATGGAAACCTCAGAAGACTTATGAAGGAGAAAGAACAGATATCTGATTTAGAAGATAAATTTTTTTTGCAATATCTCAGACTACAGAAAACATTAGATGAAAAATAGAGATCAGGATATTCAGAAAATATAGGACAGTATCAAATGATTAAAAATATATGAAGGTATGGTGAAAAATGACTGGCTTAGAACATCAATTCCATGACATAATAGCTTTTTCAGGATTGCAGAAATTTTCTGTTTTTCCAAGTACAAATGTACATAACACTCAAAATAGGCATGATCAGAAAAAAACCTCACCATAACACATGTAGTTAAACTTTCAAAGGTAAAATGTAAAGCAAGTATCTTAGGATTTGCAAGCGAAAAATACCAGATCACATTTAAATTCTCTACAATCAGACTGACGATCAATTTCTCAAGAGAAACATAAGCCTTGAGGAATGGAAAGATTAAGTACAAGCATTGGAAGAATGAGGCAGTGGAAGGGGAGGGCGGGGGGGGGAACCCTGCACATCCAGAACACTTTATCCAGTGTAGCTTTCATTCACAAATTAAAGGGAAATAAAGGCCTTCCAAGAAAAGTAAATATTGAAAGAATTTTTCAATATCTGACAAGACTCACAAATAAAATTTAAGGGTATAACACAAAGAAACAGAAAGATAGCATCATGAAAGAAAGTAAAGACAGAACACCTAATGAAAGAACAAAGGAGAGTCAACCCAAGCAGTATGGATGTTTATAGGAAAATTGCAAGAACAGGTGAATATCAATAATCAGTTGGAAGGTAACTAGAATAAATTCCCCAATTATAAGATATACAGAGTAGCTGAACAGATTTTTTTTTAAAAGCAGGAGTCTTCTGCATGCTACCTACAATAAACACTTCACCAATAAAACTACATGCAAGGCCTGGCGTGGTAGCATATTGGACAAGGTCCTCGCCTTGCATGCACCAGGATCCCATATGGGTGCCAGTTAAAATGTCAGCTGCTCCACTTCCTTTTCAGTTCCCTGCTTGCGGCCTGAGAAAGCAGTCGAGGAAGGTCCAAAGCTTTGGGACTCTGCACCTGTGTGGTAGAACTGAGGGGGCTCCTGCTTCGGATTGGCTTAGCTCTGGTCATTACAGCTGTTTGCGGAGTGAATTAGTGGACAGAAGATTTTTCTATCTCCTTTTCTGTCAATCTGACTTTCCAATAAAAAGAAAATTTTTTTTTTAAGCTACAGACTGAAATTAAAGGAGTGCAAAAAATATTTTAAAGCAAGTTGCCAGAGTAGTTATTATCAGTGAAAACAAACTTCAAGACTAAAACCATTGAAAAATCCTCTGTGTTCATGGATTTAATTCAAAGAATATAGAAATGTGTATTGTACGTCTAGTCTTTTGCAGATTCAATGCAATCCTAATAAAAATTCCAAGACCATCCTTCATAGGCTCTGTGAAGCAACTTCTAAAATTCTGATGGAAAAGAGACCTCCAATAGCCAAAGTAATCTTAAGCAATATAAACAAAGCCACAGGCATTATAAAATCAGATGTCAAGATAAAATGCAAAACTGTCACAATCAAAATTGGCGTTGAAACAAAAATAAGCATGTAAATCAATCAAACAGAACAGATACCACAATTAATACATGCAATTAAAAAAAAAACAATGTTTTAGCAAACAGGCTAAAATCACTTCCTGGAGAAAGAATGGTCTTGAACAAGCTGTGTTAGCAAAATTGGATTTTCATATGCAGAGAACTGAAATAAGACCCTTAGCTTACATCGCATACAAAAATCAACTCACAATAGATCAAGGATCTAAATCTAAGACCTGAAACCGTTGAATTACTAGAGGAAAACTTCGGGAAGCCATTACAAGAGATTGGCCTAAGCAAAGACCCCAGAAGCATGAGCAATAAAAATAAACAAATGAGGTAATAGCAGCCTGAGAATCACCCAGCAAAGGAAGCCATGAATAAATTGAAGAGGCAGCTGATCCACTGGCAGGGGGTACTCTAATATGTTAGTGGGAATGCATATTGATAGAACCATTGTGGAAAGCAGTATATGGATTCCTCAGGAAGCTAACATACATCTACCAAGTAACCAGCCCCTCCTACAATGGGAAGATATCCAAAGGAAATGACATCAACATATGAAAGAGTTGAGAGTTATCTGAATTCTTATTTTTACAGTAGCACAATCCAAAATAGCTAAGATATTAAATCACTCTAGGTGTCTTGTATAGCTGAATGCTTCTGTCCTTTTTCCTTCTTCCACATCTCTGTCTCTCACATAAATAAGTATCTTTTTGTAAAAAGTCATTTTGAGGGGCTAGTGTTATGTAGCATAGTCAGTAAAGCTGTCACATGGTCTCTTCCACCCTGATCCCTGTCAAAATAGTTACCTTTTATGAATGATTTGTACAGGTTAGCATTGTGGTATAGTGCATAAAGCTGCCACAAGCAATATTAGCATGGTATTTGGGCATCAGTATCTGTTCCACTTCTGATTCAACCTCCTGCTAATTGCATAGGAAAAGCAGTGGTAGATGACTCAAGTGATTTGACCCCTATCATATGTGAGACCCAGATAAAGCTCCTGGCTTCATCAAACCCAGCACTGTAATTCAGTCATCTGTGGAGTGAACCAGTGGAGGGTGGATCAAGTTTTTCATTCATTCATTTGTTCATTCATTCATTCTCTCTCCACCTCTTCCTTTTGTTACTTCTTTTCCTCTCTGTAACTCTGATCTTAAGTGAACGAGTGACTAAACAGATTATAAACAGTAATTTGTGGCATAAACAGGTATATCAACTAACCAGAAATTGAAGAAATGAACAATTTCTTTATCTTCAATTTAAAAATATATAGTGATTATGTTATTGTGATTACTTGGAACTTTCAGAGATCCTTGGAAATTATAAAGTTCTTGACAGTCATTTATCCACAATAATTGGTGTAGAAAAATGTGAGGAATGGCATACCACTAAATATTTGCTGTTTTGTCCTATCTTCGTGACATTTGGAAAGTAGTAGACAAAAGTAGGGTGAAGGTGGCCCAGGTAATGGTTCGTGGTTCCTTTTCCCCTTTTCCTTCCTTCTTTTCCTTTCCTTTCTTCCTTCATTCCCTCCTTTCTTTCCTCTTCCTTCCTTCCTCCCTTCCTCCCTCCCATTCTTTCTACCCCTTCCTTCCTTCCTTCCTTCCTTCCTTCCTTCCTTCCTTCCTTCCTTCCTTCCTTCCTTCCTCCCTCCCTCCCTCCCTCCCTCCCTCCTTCCCTCCCTCCCTCCCTTCCTTTCTTTTTCTTTCTTTCTCATGCCCTTTCCTTTCCTTTCCTTTCTGTTCCGTTCCGTTCCTTTCCTTTCCTCCTTCTGGTCTTTCACTCATTCTTTCATTCCCTTGTTCTTGAATGATTGGTTTATTTGTTTGAAACAGTTCTTTCAGGGTGCAGGGAGGCGTAGAGGGATCCTCCATCTGCTGCTTCACTTTCCAAATGCCCACAGGAACCAGGGTTGGATCAGGTTAAAATTGAAAGCCTCCTCCAGGCCTCGCACAGGGGTAGCAAGGGCCTAAGCAATTAGGGAGTCTGCCATCATTTTTCTCAGGCCATGAGCAGGAAACTGGCTTGGAAGTAGAGTATTTGGAATGTGAACCAGCACCCATGTGAGATGACAGCATCACATGCATCGTTTTTATCCGCTATGCCACAATGCCAGCCTCTAGGTGATTTGCATAGTTAAGTCTCCATGCAGAACAAGACCATGACAGTTGCATTTAGTTAATAACATAAGTTCCTGTGAGATATTACAGAAATTTTGGATCACAGAATATTTAATCATGGAAGAATAATAAGGAAAACCTGTCATTGTGAATCTTGGCATCATTACTCTAGACTGTGATCTTATTTTCAAGCTCACAGACAATTGATCTAAGACTTTGCTAATTTTGTCTGTGCTGAGGATAGCCACCTTCTTGACTGGCCTGGTTAGGGACAATTCCATTGCTGTGTTTCTGGATGCACAGGGTCATGAATCCCTGTGAAGCAGACCTCTCCTGGTGGAGCCTCTCCTGATGGCTTCTGAGACTGATGTTCTGGATGCTGCTGGCTAAATTTTGCTTTGGTGTTTCCTAAACGAGTTCCTAATCTTTCTGGCATTTGTGGCCTTTTCTGTTATTGAAGTGAGAAAGAGGTGTTATCTTGGATGTTTAATAATTCTGGATTGTGTTTTCCCCCCCCCCTTTTTTTTTTCTTATTTTTGACAGGGTTTCTGACAGGAAAGTTCAGACCTGAGAACCCTGGGAGCACAATGCCATTATCCAATCTCCTGTCTTCTTTGATGTTGATTCATGTTCTCAGAGCTGCTCTGTCTTCCTCTTGCTTTAAGGTGACTTCCCTCTGGGAAACAACTTGTTCTGTCAGAAAAAAAAACATACCAACCAAAATATTCTCCCTGAAAGTTTTTCTCTAGAAAGTCTTTTAGATGTTTGAATCCCAAAATGCTTGAATATTGAGCCATTTGTATTATACAGGCTTTTATGCTTTGCGTTAAAAATAGGTCCTTAATAATGGCATGCTCTCACAGTAAATTTACATCAACTAAATTGTCAGTAAAGATCTGTACCAAAATACGTTATTCTGTTTCAGCAAACATCTTCCGGTGTCGGAAAGCATATCCCAAGTTGTTTCTCATGCAACCTGAGAAACGGTGATGTTTAAAAAATTCTAAAGAATAAATTAAATGGGAAATCTCTGAATACTGTGGTACAACATACAGGTTTATAAAACTGGTTGTATTGAATAAATCAAATTTTTGGCAATAAGGTTAAGTTTTACATTTCAGTTGCTATCTTTCAGACAGCAGTTTCTGCATTTCATTTTGGGTAGCTCTGAGCTGCTGCTAGCCACTAAATGACAAATGTAATTCCTCTTTCTCTTCACTGAGACAAACGGAATTAGATGCCTATCTTTAAATTTTAATGTCAGCAATGCCATATTTTTCTACAATCGCTAATTCCTTTTCTTGTGGATGTATGCCTGCTAACAGGATCTTTTGGATTTGCTTCTAACTTATCAGAGATGCTGGAAAAAAAAAGAAAAAAAGAACATGTTTTGTTTTCCTATCATATCTCATCTTTGTTGAATAGATTTCAAGTTCAATGCTTCAACTTTTATATGACCAATGCAGAGTATACAAAGAAATTACTTTGAATATTATGAACCCAAGAAAAGCAATAAATTGTTCTTTTTTCTTGTATACTTTGCATTAAAGCTGGGATGTGGGTGACATATTTTTTTTAACAGCATTTCAATTTGTTTCAAAATGGATTGGGCTAGAGGGCCCTACTTTTCTAGTTTACCTTACTGCTTTAGAGTTATGTTAGTTAGCAAAATTAATGAAATGAGCACTAGGTTTTATTTGCCTTTTCTTGAAATATTTATCCAGGATAATGAATAGTGATTTTCTGACTATAATTTTGCATCTTGTGCTCATTTAGAGCTCAAAGAAAAAGGTGCTCGTCTCCCTTTCCCCTTAATTGTCATCTATTTCTATTATCTCAGTCACAAATAAGGGGAAGAAACCACAGAGGGATGGGAAGATGCCCCCATGATCACATGATTGAGTAATGTCAAAATCAGGTAAGGAACAGATAGTCTGGTTAATTGAGAACTATTTCATTTAGCATTATCAATGAACTTTCCTCTATTTCCATGGTAGATTTTTTTTAAAAAAAGAATTCATTACTTTAAGAGGCAGATGTGTGTGTGTGTGTGTGTGTGTGTGTGAGTGTGAGAGAGAGAGAGAGAGAGAGAGAGAGAGAGGGAGGGAGAGAGAATGGAGAGAGAGAGAGAGAGAGGGAGAGAGAAAGAACAAGCTCACATTCACTGGATCACTTCTCAAGTGATGATCAGGGCAGAGCAAGGCCGAAGGTGAAGGATTTGGATGAAAGGGGCCTGATTATCTGAAAAATAAGCACAGCCTCCAAGTATTTGCCTTAGCAAGAACCAAACCAGGGGTTTGGAAGTAGGTCTCAAACCAGTACTGTGGTATAGAATAATTTAGGATGGGTATCTTAACCTGGCATGGTAACTACTGGGCTCAGCCACATACTCCACCATGATAATCGTAGCAGCTGCTCACAAATCTTAGACAAAATTATGCAAGAATATTGACTAATATGAATGAGGGTAAATATTGTGATGCTGATAGGTAGCTCAATCTTTAGTGTGCAAAGACTTGAAATAAACCAACTAATGTCTCTAATTGTGAATGGTTAGGCTTCTACCATATGTGATAAGAGCAGCAGTTAAAAATGGATATTTATGTAAAATATTGCTTCTGGACAACTGTGATGATTGATTGCAATTAATCCAAGTCTAGATATATGAATCATAGTTTTAACATCTAATGGGAACTTGGCATAGCTTTCAGCTAATACTGCCAGTGACAGTCAAGGGCTTTACTTCTCTTGAGTTCTGTTGCCAGTGATGCATCCTAATGAATTTCCCCCACTAATCCCAGGGCCCACTACATGACTCAAATGTCCTCCTTTTGTTGATGTGTTACCATTTGGAGAGTATGCATATGCTCCTTCCATTGAAAAACCTGCCAGCACCATGAGTCATTTAGAAGCTTGGTTTAAATATATACATTTTAATATGTATTTATTAACTATGCATTATCTATATATTTGGTTTAAATATACTTTTAAAGCAAGTAATTTTCTAGAGTGCTTTTTTTCCCATCAACCACATTGCATTTAATACAATTATTATTACTGTTACTATTATCATTTAAAGACTTATTTTTATTGAAAAATCAGATATATATATATAAAGAGAGAGAGAGAGAAGCTGTCCATTGCTTCACTCCCCAAGCGGTCACAATGGCTGGAGTTGAGCTGATACAAAGCCAGCAGACAGGAGCCTCTTCTGGTTCTCCCATGTGGGTGCAGGGTCCCAAGGCTTTGGCCATCCTTGATGGCTTTCCCAGGCCACATGCAGAAAGCTGGATGGGATCGAGGCCATTGGCCAAGAACTGGCACCCATGTGGGATCCTGGTGATTTCAAGGCAAGGACTTGATCTGCTAGGCTACCATGCTGGATCCTTAAAGCTTATTTGAGTAGCATCTTAAGTAGGGCTACTTTCTTAGTTTTACTTCACAGCCATGACATAAATGTAGCATTTCTCCACCTACTCAGCTATGATAATCTCTTCCCTACAAGAAATAACGAAAATAAATAGAAACCTCATTCTGTCTAATTTAGGAAGATAGACCCACACTAATATGTCAAAAATTGAGAGTGGGTAGAAAATTGAGATGTAGCAGTCAAAAGCAACCCCTTTTTAGGTTTTTTTATGTGTATGCCAATTTTTCATTTTCTTTCAATTGATTGTATTTGCTGCCTATATTCATTTTTATACTCAGAAGTTATACGTTTTAACAGCTAAGTAGCTTATTGCTTTTATATTCATTGAGATTAGACTACTTTATGAAGTAGTGGTTACTTCAAATTGTAGCTTTCATTTTGCCATATGACTGACGCTAAAATAATTAATATGCTTTTTAGTTTTCAAGAGTAACCAAATTGGCTGCTGATATTTTATCTGTAATATGAGGAAAATGATATTACCTACTTCTATAAATGATGTGAAAATAAAGTGAGAATGATGTATGTTAAATGCTTAGTACAGTGTCTGGCATGCAGGATGTATTCAAGTAATATTGATCATGGTAATATAATAATATTTCTTTTGCAGTTAGAAAGGAATTGAGGTAATTAATTCATTTTAAATGTCACTAGATAAATCTGTGTGACCAGGAAGAACAAACAAATTCCTAGGTTACAGTCATATCATAAAATTATGTCTCTTTGGAAACAAATTGTAAAAAAAGGAAGCTAACTTTTTACATGTAATAGAAAATCAGGACCAACAAATAGCCAGACAGGGTATCCAGGTTAGGCATTATGCTGTTGTTCTGTGGAGCTTCAGGAACTCACACTGCTTGGGACAGAGGATCAGTAGTTCCAGCTCATTTCCATGATAGGACTTGGATTTAGGTTTTTATCACCACTCATTAATAAGGTATTACAAACTCTCTGAAATATAACTGACAGTACTTCCATTCTATAGCTTCAGCCCTCATTTTTGCTGTTTTTGATTTCTGCTGCCTTTAATGCTGTAATTAAGTGTTTTTTTAACATCCTGCAATTGTCTTGGGACAGTATTATTTCTATGCAGGTGTGTGTGCCAGAGGCAAATCATTTATTAGCTTGGTGTAAACATTTTAGAAGAAAGTAAAGTTACCACTACAATGCTAGGATCCCATACGAGCACTTGTTTGAGCCCTGGAAGATCCAGTTGCAATCCAGCTCCCTACTAATGCTTCTGGAAAAGTCCTTGGTGATGGCCTAGTGCTTGGGAACATGCACCCATGCAGAAGACCCAGAAGAATCTTCTGGCTCCTGGCTTCAGCAGCCCATTGTTTGTAGAGTAAAGCAGAGGATGAAATTCTCTCTCTCTCTCTAATCTTGACTTTCAAATAAATATAAAAATGTGAACTTTACCATCATGTCACTCTATCACTATTTTATAGACAAAATACTCTCCAAAGGTGTTAGAGACCCAAACTTCTTTTTATCTTTGAGAATGCCTAGTAAGCCATCCAAACAGTACTGTGCTTAATAGGTGCCTGTGGAAAACACAAGCAGAGACATATGAGAAGCGGAAGAGAGGGACAGTTACATTGTGGGGCAGCCATGGACCCCTGGGAATAAGCTCAGAAACAAAGGTGGATTAATTATACTCCGGGTGAAGTTAGAGTTAAAAAACATCTTCTATTGAACATAGAAGTAAATGTGACATGATTTATGTAAAATATTAGGTCATTTTTCCAAGTTTAAAGACATTGAACTAAAAATTTAACCTTCTGTCATTGTGTGTCTGATTGGAATATACTGCTGAGAGACAAACACATTAGAGAAAGTGTAAAAATATCAAAATGATGGATTTGCAGTTGAGGTGTATGAATAACTTGAGTAATTTCCATTTGAAACATAGACAAACATCCCATTACCCGCCTTGAGTATGGCTGGATAGGATGCATAAATAGCAGCAAAATTTATGTTAATTTTAGAATATGTAAATTCTCTTTATTAATACATAGCACTGAATGTGAAATGTGTGTTCAACCTTTAATAAAAAAGGAGCAAGAGGAAAGCTATCTTATATGATTGGTATAAAAATACAAATTAAAAATCAAACAGAGTAAGGAAAATAGAACATTCTTAGCTGTTGAAAGGAATACATTTATTCAAATATATTTGTCCTTTAACAGTGATAAGTTTTGTATATGCAGCAAAGAGCAGAAACTCTTCCTATTACTTTGCTTGGGGTTTATGTAGTCATACGCAGGGCTTGGACAAAGAAGCATATTTCCAGAAATTACATTGAATCTAGTATATAAGAATGAGGTTACAAAGAAATTGTTACTTGAAATTTGTGTTAGCTTTTTATACTTTTGTTCACTTTACACATTTATTCATTTTAGTAATCTAAGTGAAAATGTATAAAGCCTTCATTTTAAAAGTGTTTACCATAAGGACTCTTATAGTAAAAAACCAAAAAATTATATATGTATATATTTACTCTTACATTTATATACACACATAAAATTGTGTATGTAAATGTTTATATATATATATATATATATATATATACATATATGCATGCTACTGATTTTCCAGAATACAACTTATTGTTGCTAACATTAGTGATCCTGGAAAACAAAATATCCTCCCTTTAGTTATTCTTCCTATCTAACTGAAAGTACTCTTTGACAAATATACCAGCGAACTCAGCCTTCTTCCCCAAATCCTTCTAACCACCATCCTACACTCTGCTTCTGAGCAGTTGACATGTTACGTTCCAGGTGTAAGAGATCATGTGGTGTTTATCTCTTTGTGCCTGGCTTGCTTCACTTGTTATCCTCCACATTCATCCATTGTGTTTGAAATGACAGAATTCTTTTTAAAAGGCTGAATAGTATTCCATTGTGTATGAGCATTTTTACTTAGCTAATTTCCTTTCTCCATTCATCTGTTGAGGGACATGAAGGTTCAGTTGTGCTGTATGAACATGGGAGAAATAATCCATTCATTTTGGAGATATAACAAGTAATGGGATTCCTGTATCATATAATAGTGTGTTTTTAATTTAGTCAGGAAATTCCATATACTCCTATTGATAATTTGCAATGTTCCATTTCCTATGGCAAAATCTACATCTTTTTCTTAGTCAAATTAACAATAGCCAATTTTTTTAATGTTCACTACCGAAACAAAGTCTATTATTATTATTATTACTATTATTATTATTATTATTATTATTGGAAAGACAGATTTACAGAGAGAAGGATAGACAGGGAGATTTTCCATCCACTGGCTCCCTCCCCAAGAGGCTACAAGACCCAGAACTGAGCCTATCAGCAGCTTCTTCCTGATCACTCAAGAGAGTTCATCCCCTACTGCTTTTGCAAGCCAAAAACAGTGAGTTGGATGGGAATTGAAGCATCTGGTACATGAACCTGTGATAATATTGGATCCTGGCACTTGAATGCATAAGGGTAGCCAACTAAGCTTTGCACCATGCCTCTACAAGTTCTTTATGTTAACTCATTTGATTTCTGTAAAAACTCTTCTAAAGTGTGACATTCATCATTGTTTTTCAAATGATGAAAAATATAAGAAGTTGAGAATTAATACTGTCCAGAGACAGGGCCATGCCTTTTAGATTAAGGACTCATAATCTTAGATTATGCATACTGAGTCAAAAAGATGAGCTGCCATACATTGAATTGTTAAGTGTAGATAATGCTCTCCTAGTAGGTATGGAGTATAGTTCATGGGAGAAGAATGTGCAAAGTAAGGCACCAGTTTTACATTTTTCCAGCTAGTCCATGCTTAGGAAATTTGCCTTTGCTTTTCTTTCTGAAATGCTCTTTACATCATTTTTCAAAGCTAGTTCTTCTCTTATCCCTTAGTTTTCAGTATAAATGCCTTTATTTCAAGAGTTAATATCTACAATAATAGCTTCTATTTTACACATCTGGTATTTTTGTAGACTGTATTATAATTGCATGTTCATGTGAAAGATTTTTTTCTCATGTAATGTAAGCTCTGAGGAGTAGGTTCTTGCTTCTTATTCACACTGTATGCACCAGTAAAGTGCTCCGTAAATGTGTAAGGATGGCAGAAAAAAAAAGCACCATTCAACATTAATTACTGTTCGTTGAGCATTATTTGGGTATCATTTAAATAGAAAAGAAAAGGGGTGTTTGGATTTTAAGGAACCTTTGAGTTTAGTTTTACTATCACTGTAAGAAAAAAAACAAAAGTAGCAACACTATAGTAATGCTTAATTTCAACTTTAGCCAATGCTATCATTTTACTTTCCTAAAGCATCAAGTTTTTATTAGTCCATAGAATAGTTTCAGCTCTCACAAAGTGATCAATAATGTCTTAAAATGTACAAGATCTGAATTTTAATTCTAACTACATACTAAGAATTACGAATTTTGATCAATAGAGCCCTCAACTAAAAAAATAGGAAAAATAATACTGTTTCTAGGGACATTTTATGTCAGTTAAACACATCAGTGATTTTCCTCTATTTTGACAAATAGTGTGGAAAATGGGAGTCAATTAGTGTTCTTCAAAATTCACAATAAGAAAGCATGTCAGCCCTAACAATTCCAGCAATCATGGGAAGAGTGATAATGTGACAATATTATTTAGAATTTGTACATATACATTTATATCAATCTTGGCTTTTGGAAGATTAAAAAAATTATGAAGACAATGCATGATTTTGTGGTGCTTATAAAATGCTCAGTTTTTTCATCTTTTCTGTTTCATCTTAACAGATGGACATGTTCAATGCACAACTGCTGGCTTAACTAGGAACCACTTGTATCTCTGTTTCTGAATTGCTTTGTTACACATCAGTTTTCTGTAATTCAAGTGGCTTACACTTTGGCTTTTGACATGACTTTCACAGTCTGTTAGAACACATCATCTCATGAGACAGCAGTCTACTTGATTTCCACTGATTTTTCAGATGTTTGAATTATCCCATATTTATCATGCTTCCAATCTGAGTTTTTGAAACTTGAAAACTAAATTGATTTCTTGGTTGCAAATCAATCCCCAGACTCTTATCCTCCAAATAAATAGAGCCTTAGCCTTCTTTAAGACACTTTCAGCATACTTGGTGTTTGCTCGGCCTCTGCACGTTAGTCATATAACCCAACAATTAGCATTTTTTATTTTATCTGACAATTACAGGAAGCAGATACAATAGCATCTCCACTTTAGAACCCACAGCTGAATAGCAGAAATCAGTACACAAATTTGCAATTCTATATTTTAGCATGCAGGACTGTAATCATTAAAGAAACAAGTTCAAATTTAGATAATTAATAATAAATTATTACTTAAACATTGAAGAAGTAGATTATTATCTACTGTCATATAAACAATTATGTAAACATCTGTCATCGTAAGATAATCATTAGTTGTTTTGCAATCTGTAGGTCAGTCATTTAAGAATACATTTATTTGCGGGTGCTAGGCTAATGTATCCATGAAGCTGCAGTCATGCCACTGGCCAGGGCTGCAGTTACCTGAATGCTAGTTTGAGATCGGAGAAACTCTAAGATTGTACACTCACTTTGGCTGTCATAGACTTTAGTTCTTCCCCGATTTTTAGCAGAAGTCCTGTTCCCTATAAAAAGGTCAACAGAGAAGCATGCTGGCATTTTCTGCAGTATGGCACTTAAATTTTCCTAGGAGAGAGAAGTTGGACGCAAGAGAGGGAAGAGAGAAGAGATATTTGCAGTGCCTTCCTTGGGCCAGTCTTGGAAGTGAGACATAATCACTCTTACTTATGTCATTAAAACTGAGTCATTAGGTTCAGTTAAGGAGAAGAGAACCAATCACTACCTATTCAGAGAAAAAGTACCAGAAATGTTTGACATGTTTTAGCTTGTATTCATGATTGATGTTCTTAAAATTTAATTAAAAGTCAGTTGTAGAGAAAAAATTATCTATCTGCTGTTTCTCTCCCTAAATGATTGGCTCTAAAAATTCTGCACAGCAGCCATGGCAAGGCCAGGTTAAAGTCAGGAGCCAGGAGCAGCAGGGCTCCTACATGGGTGATTCAGACCCAAGTTCTAGGGTCATTGCCTTCTGCTCTCCAGGCACATTAGCAAGCAACTGGATTGGCAGCAGCACAGATGAGATTTGAGCTAGCACTGTCCTTGATAAGAGATGCCAATGCCACTAGTAGGGCTGACCCTACTGTGCCACAGTGCTGGTCCTCTTAGGGTTGATGGGACTCAGCATGTATGTAATTTTGTTAGATTGATTGCTCCTTTTGAGCTCTGACTTCTGCAGGATGAGAATCATAAGTAGTGGTTTGCTATGTGGAATTAAAACTGTTAAAACAATTTTAATCTTCCAAAAATAAAAAGTGTTAGTAGTTTCCTGAAAGGAACAGAATTCTGCTGTTGCAAAGATACATGGATACATGCAAAGATACCATTCTTCATGTCTTATTTGCTTTATCTTGTTCGTATACTCTGAACAGTTGTAGGAGTTTGTTAATTTCCTCTGGCCTGGGTTACCTGCACCAGCCAATACAAAAGGAGATGGAATTATGCTAGTTAAAGAAAATATTTTGGCACTTAGCATGTGATTTCTCTTTACTATGTCTCTACCCAAACTATATGGCTTTCATATTATGGTGAAGAAATTGAATAGATATTAGTGAGGCAGAAAATTAAAGACCTCTATCAATAACTTGAACATGTTAGAATCTGAGTAGGCAAGAATACACTGAATTCTTTCAGAATGTATTAATATAACTAAATGAAATAGATAATTAAAAACTCAAATAGAAAGCTTACTGAGATACATATAGCATATAAATTAAAAGATTTAGCCATGGCAATTAGTCTGTTATCAAAACTGCATTAACAAAATCATACATAATGGGAAGATGGCTACAGAAAGCCCAAGTCAACAGCTTAAATATTCTAGTGGGAAAATTTTTTCTGTTATGAGAGATAAACCTGAGGTAAATATAACTGAATTCACAGGATTCCTGTCTGAGGTCTTAATAAGTGTACACTGGATGATTATTTGACTTAGGTAAAATAAGTTAGAATTTGTGAGTCTGCTTCATATCTATATTTTACCAATGCATTAACAGATTGGAATTCTGGTTTGCACATTGGGTTTAGGACCCCTTCAGTTTAACATGATCTTATGATTTCACATTCTTGTGATACACCATCAGAATCAACTCTGTAAAGACAGTTTCCTGGGATAAATTTGGCTACAGAATGTTATGCCTGTTAAGAGTGTTTTTGTAATGCCTAAATTTTGTTAACCTAATAAATGTTTGCACATCCTGTAAAATTTAACTTCTATATATTTAGTGTATTTGGTTTCTAATACATATTAATAATCGTAAGCAAAAAATACAAGAGTTGCCAATGTTTTAATGTTTTAATGAACATTTTTAAGAAAATTGTTTCTGCTATGTATAAAGACATCTGCTTGCTTATTTCCCCCTATTTTTCAAACTAACTTTGGTCCATATTTTTATGACTACAGGGACTGTAGTTTTGTTTTTCTTTTCTTTTTTTGGCAATTAGTCTAACAGAAACATATAACATATAACAGAAATGAGTATTTTGGGAATACAGAAAAATTGAAGATTCAATCACATAAGGTTTTGTTTTCTCTAATTTATACAAGTTAAGTGAACAAATTCCACAGGTTTTACAGTACAGATTTTGGGAACATTGACACTAGCAGCCCCTCCCATTCCCCAACTTTCCTCCTTCCTTCTTTCTTTTTCTTTTAAAAATTAGTTTTTACACTGCCATACTTCCACTTCACTTCGCAATCAAAGGCTGTGCAGTCCATTAGGTAAAGATATCAGCACATCAAAATAGAAACAAAAAAATTTTTAAAGCCTATTCCTTAGGAGTATAGACTAATATTGTAAGTAATAGCTAAATCCCAGAATTTCAATTTCACTCCTATAAATCACTTCATTTTTTGGTATTTTGTGTATTATTATAGATCAGGGAAAAATGAAATTTGCCTTCTTTGAGACTGGCTTACTTCACTGAGCAAAATGGTTTGCAATTATACCCACTTGGAAGCAGAAGACAGACTTCAATTTTTTTAATGCTCGAGAAATAGTCCGTGGTGTATGTATACCCCATTTTCCTTATTCACCTGTTAGACATCTGGATTGATTCCGTATCTTAGGTGTTCTGATTGAGCTTCTCCAAGCATGGGGTTACAGAGAACACTCCATTTTGCTGATTTCACTTTATTTAGATAAATTTCCGGGAGTAGTATGTCTCTGTTTTTAAATTTCTGAGGAATCTCCATACTGTCTTCCATAAAGCTTGTATTAGTTCACATTCCAACTAACAGTAGATTACTGTACATTTTCCCCACATTCTTGTCTTCTCATTTTCTTATTTTCTGATTTCTGCATGATAAACATTCTAATTGGGGTAAGGTAAAACATCCTTTTGGGTTTTATTTGTATTTCCCTGCTGGCTAATAATCCTGAACCTTTTGCATATTTTGGGTTGGCATTTGGATTTCATCCTTTGAAAAATGCCGCCTTCTCATATCGTTTGTTCCTTTCTTAACTGGATAGATTTTATCGTTGCTGAGATTCTGGATATTAATCCTCTATCAGTCACAGAAATTGCCACTATGTTCTTGCATTCTGCTTGTTGCTCCCTTTGTTGATGGCTTGCTTTGCAGTACAGAAGCTTCTTTGCTTGATGTAATTTTATCTTTTTGTTCTAATTGGCTGTGTTTCTGGCCTTTTCCAACTTGTCTTTGCCTACATTATCTCTTGCAAATTTCCTTTGATTTCCTCTATTGACTTGATGGTGTCTGTTCATATATATAGATCCTTGATGCATTTAAGATTGATTTTTGTAAAAGGTTTAACATAGGGTCTTGTTGCATACTTCTCCATTAGCCACTGAGTTGCACAAAGGATGCTAAAGAATGTGCTACACAGAAAGGCTTAATCAACATGTTGCACCTTAAATATGAAAAGGTTTCTATTTTTATAATGAGAAATTCATGGTTCAGAATACTCAATAATGCTACATATAGAATTATTTTTTATTAATACCAGGGTATAAATAAATTTATTTAATGATTAAATAATATGTAGTTTTTTGTTATTTAACAGCTACTTTGTGATTTTGAGAGAAGTAACATGCATTTTGCTGCTTGAGTGGTTGACTCATACAAATGAACATTTCCTTTTTTAAAATTTTAAATCCAATAGAATGTTATTAATGTTAAAGAAACAACAAATTGGCGGTTGTTATTACTTCATTAATCTAATGTCTAAAACGATGCCTGGAAGAGACCCTAATATATTTATTCCAGTTGGATAATAAGGAAGAATATATTATCACTTTGGCATATTATACTGCAAATAGCTCCATGAAAAACACACGCTATGATTTTCTGTGCTTGTGTATATGTGAATGTGTTTTTATTTCATGTGTTTATAGGTATATTTCTGTAACTGAATACTTCTAAATCCTAGTTTGCTCCAACCAGTGAATAAATACTTAAAAATAACAAGTTTGATAAAAGTGTTTTAATTTCAGTAACTGCCACCTTTAAGTTTATATCCATGGACGTGACAGAGAGATATGTAAATAACATTTATTGAGTTAAGATAAAAATGATCGCTACTTTATTATTCTTTGCTGCATGTTACTCTGTCTAAATTCATCTGTTATCTACTTCATCTTTGATTCATTTAGACAGATTATGCATCCAAAACTTTTATTAATCTTCTTCCCTTCACAGAATATTATTAAATATATTAAATGAAACACTGTCTCAGAAATCAAAAGTAAAGGAGGAAATTCACTAAAAGGATTTAGAAAAGATCAATAGAAATTAACCAGAGCATCTAAAAATTGTCTTATAAAATGTGTAACAAGGGATTGAAAACAAGATTCTAAAAATAAGTGTAAAATAGTCTATCTAAAGAGAGTAATCAGTGGGAGAGAGCAGTCTTGGGGAAGGGGGCAGGGGAAAAATCAGAGCCTATAGAACTGTATTATAGAATAAATAAGAAAATTTAAAAAATAAGGAGGGCAACGAGTGTCAGCATGTATTTTCCGTATGAGCATAAATGCTTGCTAGAATTTTATCTTCTTTGCTCTCCTTATTTCTGTCATGCCCACACAAATAGTATTGGCAAGAAAGAGCCAAATTTAAACTGAATGGCTACTTCCTGTGGTGCATGAACTCTATTCCAGGCACCAGGCGCACTTCTCTACATGCCTTAGTGTATTAAATTATCTTGATTTTTAAGGAATACATGCTCTTATGACCCTCAATTCCTAAAAGAGCAAAACTCAAACTTAGAGAGATGGTACCGGGTATGGCTAAGGTTAAGAGCTGGTAGAGGCCAGAGCTGGGGTCCGGACTCAGGCTGATAGGATTTTAATGCCAGAGCTCTTAACTCTGACACCGTGTCCATTTGGACTGACTGCTCTTTACAAAACATTAGACTTCGTTCTTGAGTTCAAAGGCCCTGAAAGGACTTGTTTCTGCCGTGTTCCATCTGGCGGAGCCATCGAGTGTAAGCTGCAAGCACTGACATTCTGGGAAAAGGCAAGGTAGATGTGCATCCACTCATTTTAATTGCATCCGATGAGAATTTTTTAAAACCTGACATAACGATGACTTGCATTTCTAATGCCTTGTACCTGCGTATTTGTCTGTAACATAGAAACAATTGTTCTAAATATTGTCATTGTGTTGGAATTGTGGTATTTATTTGTCTTGTATTAAAAGCAAAGTAGTTTATATTACACATTATTTCATATTCTACTTACGTCATTTAGAGATGAATAATCTTTGAAAATTGTTCAAAAACAGACTGAGAAACATAAAATCATACATTTTGAGCAACAAATTAATATAGCATACTATCTGAAGTGAATGGTCATTGCTGTTGATTGTTTTGTCATAGAACCAGAACAGGGAAGTTAGGAATTAGTGTTTCATTTCAGAGCTTGGTAGTGAGACAAATTTGATATTTTCCCCAGAACATTAAGTAGATGGTGCTTCTTTCTCCCAAACTTAACATTTTATTTAAAACTTTTGTCGTGTCTGGGTTTCAGATGAAGGCAAGTAGTTCTCCAATAGATGACTCTTAAGTTTTACTCCAGCTAATCTATATTTTTAATTGTATTTATTCTGAGTAAATGCTTTTTGTAATGAGTGTTCATGACCAGGAACAGATGAAATGAAAACTGAGAAAATTATTTCCAAAGCTTTTGTTGCAATTTGCGTCACTGAAATGTCACTAATGAATTCTATGTAGATAAGAAGGAAGCATTTCGGATTTCTTACGTTTAAGGTTTTCTTGAGGTTCTTCAGTGTAACATGCAGTTATTTCAAGCACAATTAGATATGATAATGTGATCAGTTCACAGAAAATTGGAAGCAAAATGATCTTTCATTTTGGAATCTCATGGTCAGAAATCTGAGCAGCTAGGATGCAGAAATACTGGGAATCACTGCTTACAGCGCACTCGAGTTTATGCAATAGAGGGACAAGGAAGATTGTCTTACCATGACAGTCTTGGGCTTACACTGATTATTTCAATAAGTCTGTAAATGTAAAAGAAGATCGATTTCCATGAATTGTAAAAGCGGAAAAGAATGCCCTTGCAAATTGTTTATGTGTCTCTAGCCATTCTCTTTTTAAGATTTTTTACATTGAAAGGCAATTTCAAGGCATTGTAGGTATTGGCAATGGTGGAAAATCTAGTGTCATATTGTCAAGGCATGTTTATCAGTTTTCATGGGAAGTTTTGCTTTTATTCAGGAGATGCGTACTGCAATGTATTTTTGTGTCTTGCTATACTAATCTCCATTATACAGTTCATCTATGAGAATGTATGTATATACTTGTTTACCTATGCATCTTTTTGTTTTGTATCTTGCATGAATATTTCTTGTATTAGAGAGAACATAATATTTGCAAACCTTTTGGGATTGGCTTATTTCACCTATAATGTCACGATACCCTTAAATACCAAAATCTTGGACTTTGTGACAATTACTGAAGCACTATACAATTGTAATAATATGGGGACGAATGAGGTTGGGGAGAGGAGAGGGAGACAGAGTTGGGAGGAATCCCTCTGCTTACAAAACCATATCATGGGAAAATAATCATAATAAATCCCAAATAAAAAGTGCAAAATCTTTAACATGTATGCTATGGTACTACAAAGAAAGTATTTTCTTTATATGTCTTAAATTGGGTTGTAACAATCCAGAAGATTATATAAAAGAATATAAATGGTATCAATTAGCAATAAGATACTGAGATTGCGTTGTCTTTTCTTCTGGAATGTGGAATGGAATTTGTGAAGCAAGTTTACAATTTAATCATCACAATTAAAATGTGAAAAATTTCTACTTACACATAGATTCTACTGTAAAAACATGAGAAATCTTGAGACTGAGAAAATGCTTTTTCTCCATTTATTTTTCTAGTATCACAGGAAAAGGGCCAGTTTGTGGGAATAATCTCCCAAGTCTGTTCAATAAGTTTTATTCCCTGTCATTTTGGAAAATGCTGAAGGGCTATAACTTGTTCATCAAAATGTTCCAGGGAAGTATTTTTGATGTTGCTGTTTTATTTTTAAGATTTTATTAATTTTTATTGGAAAGTTAGATTTACAGGGAGAAGAAGAGACAGAATTAGCTTTCGTCTACTGACTCACTTCTTAAGTGGCCCCAATAGCCAGAGCTGAGATGATCTGAAGCCAGAAGCCAGGAGCCTCTTCTGGGTCTTGCACACAGGTGCAGGGTCCCAAGACTTTGCGCTGTCCTCTACTGCTTTCCCAGGCCACAGGCAGGGAGCTGGATGGGAAGTGGAGCAGCGGGGACCAGAACCGGCGCCCCTCTGGGATTTTTCCTGGTGCACGCAAGGCAAGGACTTCAGCTACTAGACTGTCACACTAGGCCATCTTTGTTCTTTTTGAAACTCTACATTTTTATTTCCTGAAATAGATCTCAGATATTTCATTTCTATCATTTACATCCTGATGCCCTGATTTATTTTCTGCCTAGCAGAAGTCTAATTTTGATTTTCTTTTTCTGTAAATTTCTATTCAGTTGAACTAAGTGTTAGCTCATTAGAGCCATCATCATTTTTCTGAACTGGAAGACTTTTTATAGTCACTGATGGGTTTAAGGAATATATTTGAAAGTCTTTGAAAACCAAAATGAATAGGACCTCTGTGAATTGTGCTAGACTAAGCTGATACGTGATGGAAAAAAATTATAAGAAAATAACCTGTCCTATAAAGCTGGTAATAGTTTTAGAATTTTAACTAGTACCCCCAATAATTAGTCAGAAAATCCAAACTCATTTTGTAGAATAATTTCAACTTCATGTGTTGTAAGTATCTTCCCCTACAACACTGGGAATGTCTTTGATGTAATGACTCGAATAGCGTTGAAACAGGCCCCTCAATCATCAAGTTGAATAGAGTTCTGATGCCATCTGTAAGGCACGCTGACGTTTGGTAAATGCTTTTTTGATGAATACACTATTGTAAATAGTACAAGAAAGATATTGCTGGAATTTTACAATACTTTTTTCTGACAGGATTCTTAGTAGATGATGAATAAACTGAAAATAAGAGAAAAGAACAGAGGGCTAGGAAAACTACAGGTGACAAAGCCCATCCAAGAAAAAGACACAAAGCCATGGAATAATCTGAATGAATAATGTTCCTTAGGTGAGGACAGACTTGCGTCTGGACAAGCAATCCAACAGAGGCATATTATTTGGGTTTCAAAGGCTCGAAGGATAGAAATCTTAGAGCCTTCCTCATAGAATTCCTGCATGTCCCCACAGCTTGCAGATCTCAAAGGAATCTTCTAAGGAGCCTTAGAAAATTCTGTCTTAGTAGGAGGAAGAACTTAAGACTTATGTGGTTTTTAAAAATTCAGTTAGAAGAAAAAAATTATTGTTCCCTCAGACGAGTTTGGGCTCAGTAAAATGTCAAGTCACCGGATGGATGTCAACTCAGAGTTGAAATGGTGCTTACATTAGTCATGATCATTGGAAGGCAAGAGACCACTATGAAAGAAATGAGTTATCTTTGGTAAATAAAATCAGGGATTGAATTAATTACTTATTTGCATGTATAATTATTCCATGTGGTATATGAGGGTCAAAATGGCTAGCACTGGGTCGATTTGATGTCAGGAGCCAGGAGCTGCTTCTGTGTCTCCCATTTGGATGTGGGGTCCCAAGGCTTTAGGCCATAGTCTGCTGCTTTCACAGGCTATGAACAGGACGCTGGATGGAAAGTAGAGCAGCCAGGACACGAATTGGCACCCATATGGCATCCCACCACATTCAAGGCAATATTGGCCACTAGGCTATTGCACTGGACCCTGATTATATATAGATTCAGAATTTTAAGCAGCAATTGATTAAAGAAAAACTAGTATCTATGGAGAAATATGGAGGCACTTTACTATGTACAATGCTCTGCATTCAATCATTGATTTTTTAAATATAATGTTAATGAAATTACATATATTTTATATAAACAGATTTAATGATGTTATTTCCCGTTCTACCTTCCCTAACCATTCTTTCATCCTTCCTCCTCATTCCTTCCTTGTTTTTTTCTAACTTTTTGCCATAACATATTTTTCAGTTTATAATCACTGGCTTATTTCTCAACTTGGTCAAGAATTCAGCAAATAGTAAATAGAAAAACACACTGTTCTTCAAATTTGTAGACAAAGGCTGCAAGCAGTGATTGCATCTCAGAGTGTCAGTTTTGGTCATACGGATAACATGTTTTTGGTATTATGCATATTAGTACCACAACTCGGGGAATCCCCCACAAACCCCCTTTTTGGGGACTGGCTTATTTCACTGAGAATAGTGGTTTCTAGCTTCATTCTTTTGTTGTAAAAGACAGGATTTTGTTCTTTTTAATGGGCTAATCCTGTTCCACACAGCATATATGCAATATTTTCTTTATCCAGTCATCAGCTTATATACATCTGGTTAATTCCATGTTGTAGCAAATGTGAATTGAGCTTTAATAAACATGGAAGTTCAGTTAACTCTTTCAAGCGATAATTTCATTTTGGCGGGGGGGTGGGGGGAAATACCAGAGGTAGGATACCTGGGTCATTTGGCTGACATATTTTAAGATTCCTGAGGAGTGTCTATACTTTCCTAATGTCTATGCCAACATACATTACTGCCGGTTAGGGTAATTTTTTCTCTATATCCTCATGGTGTTTATTGTTTTCTGATTTCTGTATCACAGCTATTCTTTGAAACTTCATTGTGATTTTTATTTTACAATTCCTTCATAGCTAGGGATTCTGAGCATTTTTTTGGTGTGTTTGGATTTCATCCTTTGAAAGACATACCTGCTCATGTCGTTTGCCCATTTATTAGTTGTATTATTAGTGTTCCAGTTGTTGAGTTTCTTGCAGTCTTTATAGATTCTGGGCATGAATCCTTTAAGAAATGCATGGCTTGTAAATATATTCTCCCATTCTGTTGGTTGCCTCTTCACTTTGTTGAGAATTTCCTTTACAATGTAGAAGCTTCTCAGCTTGAAATAATCCCATTTGTCTATTTGTATTGTATCTTTTTTAAAAAAAAAGATTTATTTTTATTGGAAAGGCGGATATACAGAGAGGAGAGACAGAGAGGAAGATCCTCCGTCCGATGATTCACTCCCCAAGTGAGTGCAACGGTCGATGCTATGCCAATCCAAATCCAGGAGCCTCTTCTGGGTCTCCCACGCGGGTGCAGGTTCCCAAAGCTTTGGGCCGTCCTCCACTGCTTTCCCAGGCCACAAGCGGGGAGCTGGAAGGGAAGAGGGATTAGAACCGGCACCCATATGGGATCCCGGGTGTGCAAGGCGAGGACCTTAACCACTGTGCCACCGCGCTGGGCCCTGTATTGTATCTTAAAAGGCAACAAAACCCTTAGGTCCCTTAGGTGCTTGGAGTTGGAGAGAAAATGACTATAAGAAAAGTTGGAATTTAGGAAAATTAAAGTCCCATGACTAGTGGTATGCTGGTGAAGAACTTACACACAACTGAAACGTGGGGTCAGATGCTGAAGGATAGTAACGTCCTTATATTTCACTGCAGCATTGATGGGCCTGGCATATTGGAGCGTGTTGGTTGGTACAGCTATTCCTAGTGGAGGCTAGTAAGTGTGTACTGAGAGGTGAGGAACTCTCAGCGGATTCATTCTATCAATAAATGGATGAATTCTGTTTAATGGAATAGGTATTTGTTTTTAAGAAGAAGGGCTAACAAAATAATCTCATTTTTAGTGATTGCTCACTCAACTAGCTGTAGTTCCCACAATTTAGCTTGTTCTCTTACCACTCTGTACTTCCTTTTGAAGTTTCTTATAATGTCTCCATCAATTATTTTAGATTACCTTGAAGAATCACTGGAAATGAGCTTTCTATGAATCATTCTTTGGAATCTCCATACTTCAACTAACATAGCATGTGAGGTGCTGTCTTGTTTAGCGTCCTGTGAGCATTGAGGTGAAAGGCCATATTTTGCCTGTCCTATGATTCATAACAGGTGGTTATCATAGAATAAGCATGCTCAGTAATTATAGAACAAGAGAGTAGATAAAAGCAGAAATAAGCATGTTCTGGCAATAGATGTTCCCATTATCATTTTCTGCAGATTTGTAAGTTGTGGAAGTATAAATATTATGTAGATATAATTTACTTGTAAGTTCAGACTTTCAGGAACTTTTATTCTTACCGAGATTTTATTCTTATGGCCTTCATGAAAGTTGCACAAATGCAGATAGTATTTGACCAAAGATAAGTGCATTAAATGTCTCAGATACCTCCATTTGATGTGTTCCTTTTAAGCTAGGCAAGTAAAAAATAAGAACTTGTGGGTCTCAATATTAGGTTTAGCAGCAAAAACTGATAGTAAATTTAGTCACATTATTTTAATACTCTGTGGCCATGTGTATGTTGAGAGAATTGTATTTCTTTGTTGTAAACTGCCCCAAAACCTTTCTAGAAAGAGGATATAAATAAATTCAGTACAACTACAACATTAAAGTTATTCTCTCGAGTGTTTGGGGAATTGTGTTGCAGCCTAACTATCTGAGTAATACAAACTTGCCTCAGGAGAAATCTGCAGAAAAAGAAAAAGCAACTAATAGGTAATAGATCCATGTGTTATTCAAGTTTCATGGAGAATAAATCCCCCTGTAAAGTGGAACCCATTTTACTGTGTCTCCAGCTCTTGATGATTTTTTCTTCTTTCTCAGAATTTCTTACTGCCCTCCACCATTCACATGCTTTTAAGTGACAGTAGCTTGATTCCATGATATAATTTTGCCCGTGGAGAGCGGATGATTTGGAATTGTACCTAAGAGACTCCTCTGTCCAAATTGCTCTAATGTGTGGCCAACTTGGAATAGAGACATGTGCTGGGGAATGGTCGACAGCAGGGATTCCCACACACATGCCAGGAAATGGAAAAAGCTAGTCTACTGCGTGAGAAATGAAATAGAAAACATGGACAGAGGAAGAAGCAGAGAGGCAGGATTGCTGGGTTATTTCTATCTCGTGAGAAGTCAAATCCCTGGGTCCCCTCAGTAACCTAAACTTCTGCATTCATGAAACCCATTCCTGCTTTCTGCTTTATCAAGAAGCAGGAACATTTCTATTGTTTGTAACCAAAACAATAAAATTCTCAGGCATTTTTATTTATATAAACTGAATAACTTTATGTATTTTATATATACAGTTTTTTAAAAAATTGTTTTAGTTTTTCTTTTATTATTATTATTATTATTATTTTATGATAGAGATCCATAGGCTCCTGGCATTTCCATTATCCCAGCCCCAATTGCCCCCACCCAACCTAGTTCCCCTATATCATTACTAAAGTATAGTTCTTCATAAATAGTCATATGTCCATCATTGTGGGCATGGACAATGGCAGAGAGTCCAGCATCCTATTGTCAAGATATAGTAAACAGTTTCATTGTAAGTCCATCTTTGTCTGCAAGTAGAAATGCATATTACATTGTATCCTGAAATCGAGATATGTTAGTCCCCATTTCACCAGCTACTGTACATCCCCTCAAATGAAAAGTCATAATACAAAGTCAACAATAGAAAGAAAAATAGAAATTTACAATGCCGTGAAGTTAAGTAACATATTACTAGATATGACAGTCTCTATTACACAGCTATTATACATCCCCTTAAATGAAAAGCCACAAAACAAAATCAACATCCGGAACAACAAACAGATTTACACCAAGAAGTTAAATAACATGCTACTGAATGACTAACGTGTAGCTGAAGAAATGAAAATCAAGAAAGAACCTTCTTGAGGAAAATGACGCTACCATATGATCTGAGTCATTGAAGAATTTAGAAGAAAGTGTTTTGAAGAGGTGAAACTAACAGAAAACATCAAAACCCATGCAATATGGTTTCTGCTGAGTTTTGTTGGTGAAATGTCTGTTCTAGACAACATAGATGGGTTTTGTTTTTTAATTCAGTTTACTAATCTGACGTTTGATTGAGCTTAAGCCATTTACATTCAGAGTTAGTATGTATGGGTGGTACTTTGATCCTGTCATTTTGGGAATGGGTTGTTCATTGATTTAGTCTTCTGCTGTCATTTTACTGGGATGTTCTTCACATTTACTTTTGGTTTTTTTTTTTGGGGGGGGTGCTATTCCTCTTCCGTCAAGAATATCTTGAAGTATTTGTAGGGCAGGTTTGGAAGAGGCAAGTTTCTTTTAACTTTTCTTTGATGTGGAAGAATTTTATTTCATTTTCAAAGGCAAAAGAAAGTTTTGCTGGATATGTTATCCTAGGCTAGCATTTTTTTTTTTTGCTTTTAGAATCTGTAATATGTCACTCCATTCTTCTTGGCTGTAGTTTCCTGTGAGAGATCACCTGTGAGTTTAATTGGCATTCCTTTATATGTCAATTGATTTTTTTTTCATGTGCACATTTAAGGATCTTCTCCTTATGTTCAATTGCAGAGAGCATGATCATCATGTGTCTTGGTGAAGATCGCTTTTGATCATGGCTGTTGGGAGTTTTGTGCCCCTCCTGGCTCTTGGTTCCCAATTCTTTCTCCAGATTAGTGAAATTTTCCCTGATTATTTCCTTGAATACACTTTTAATCCCAATTTCTCTTTCTGCACCTTCTGGGACTCCCGAAATTCTTATATTTGGCCTCTTAATAGTGTCTTTCAATTCTTGATGTTTTCTGGCCTGATCCAGCTCTGCTTCCAGCTTTTTGTTTTTCCCCCTGGTGGCAAGAAATATCTTCCAATCCTGAAATTCTTTTTTCTGCTTGCTTCATTCTATTTTGGACACTCTCCACTGTGCTTTTAATTTGTTCTACTGTATTCTTAATTTTTGATATATCAACCTTGATTTGCTTTATTGCTGCTATTGCTTGTGTAAAATATTCCTTAAATTCTTTGAACTCTTATATGTGCTTCTCATTGTTGATCAATAGCTTTTAAAATGAGTTTTCTGAATTCTGTGTCTCCTATTTACTTGATGTCTTCCTCAGTTAACTCTGAGGTTGGCATAGGGTTTTGCTCCTTTGCAGGGGAGTTTTCAGTAATATTCCTTGTGCCTTTGTCTCTTCTTTTGCTCTTGGTCATTGTACTTCTGGTTAGCAGAGTCTTCTCCTTGGGGCAGGTTTCTAAGCTGTGTTACCCGCAGGTCTACAGTTTGATTATACTTATTGCGGTTAGTACACAACTCTTTGCTTGCAGTCAGCTCTGCCACTCCCTTCAGCGAGTTCCAGGTCTGGGTTCTTACGTCAGATTTCCACAAAGAACTCCATAGCCCCAACTCATGGCTCAGCAATCTCCACCTCCTGTGATACCATGCTAAGGCTGCACCATTGTCTGTACAACCTTTCTCCATTTCCAGCTGGACAGGTCCCAGGATTAGAGAGACACCAGGAGTCCTATGTAGCTTGGTTGTTGGTGGCACTGATTTTGTCGGAACTTGTTGAACATTAGGTCTGGATGCCACACAGACCTATTTTGACCTGTACAATGCCACAGTCGGTATTATTTTCCTGTGGGACCAGAACAATCCATTGAATTAAGTGAGTTCTCGTGAGCTCAGCACATACGCAGTTCCCTGTTGTCCACTCTAGTCCCAAAGCTTTTGCCATAGTGTACAAAATGGCACCTGATATACCACTGATAGAGTTCTTGATCTGCTGGCCATCAGGTCTGAGGGCTACCCAGACCTATCTTGGGTGGAACCTGTAAAATGCCATGTTGATGCAGTTCACTGAGTCAGAAATGAGTTCACTCCCAGCTCAGCATATGCTCAGTCCTTTCCCTTGCCTTTGCCTCCTTACACTAAATGGTGCCCAATTTGGCTCTAGGGGGCTGACTGGGCTGTGAAATCCACCCTGTTCTTGCACTGCCAGTCTGGGATCTGCTGCTCTGTCTCTGCTCCTGGTCAAATCAAACAGACCAGCAGGACAGACAATTCTTTGTCTTGGTTCACCTGTTAAGCTACTAGTGAAAGTCCTTTCCCACCTGGTTGCTGGTGGAGTTCTGGCTACTGGTGGAGTTCAGATCACCATTGACTGAATGCCACTGGAGTATCTGTCACTGCAACACCACACCATTATGTCTGCTGCTTTCCTGTGTCTGTCAGAGTCTAGATACCCCTCTACTGTTGTTCTGTCCTCTCCTATTTCCTGGAATATATCCTCTCTGCTTCTTCCTGATTAAATGTTTTTCCGTCCGTTTTAATGTGTCCTTACCTGATTCTGCCATCTTGATTCTTTTTACTTTTTATTGTGAAGTCAGATATACAGAGAGAAGAAGAGACAGGAAGATCTTCCACTTGCTGATTTGCTCCCCAAGTGGCCACAACAGCTGATGCCTAGCAGATCTGAAGCCAGGAACCAGGAGTCTCTTCTGGGTTTCCCATATGCGTGCAGGGTCCCAAGGCTTTGGCTTGTCTTTGACTGTTTTCCAATGTCATAAGCAGGGAGCTGGATGTGAAGTGTGGCTACTAGGATATTAACTGGCACCCATATGGGACCCTGATGTGTGCAAGGGGAGGACTTGAGCTGCTAGGCTACCAAGCCAGGCCCAGATACAGTATTTTTCTTTAAGATTTATTTATTTTAAAGGCAAAGTTAAAGAGAAGAGAGCGAGAATCTTCTGTCTGTTGGTTGGTTCTGCAAGTGACCACAGGACAAAGCTGGCTCAGGTAGAAACCAAGGGCCATGAGCTTTTTCTCAGTATTCCATGCAAGTACAGGGGCCCAAGGATCTGGGCCTTTTCCCTTCCTTCTTCCCAGGATTTCAGTGGGAACTGGATTGGAAGTGAAGCAGCCAGGACTCCGGCCTGCACTCTTATGTGATGCTGGTACTGCACTTAGTGGCTTAACCTTCTGTGCCACAGACCTGGCCCCAACTGAAATCATTGGAAACATCACCCTGAGAGCATAGTGATGCTTTTACCCTCCCCTCAGTTCCATTCCCCCTTTTCCTCAGTGTAATTTTTTAGTTTTCACAATGACCTTCTTTGAATTTTCTTTACAATCACAAATATAAAATCTGATCTCTGGAAATAAACAGAAATGTGTTCATAGTAAGTACTTGTTAGCGTTAATAAGAACCCATTTTCCCACTACAAATCCACCCCTTTTGTTGAAGGATTTTAAGTGTTATCTTAAAAAATGACACTCTGAGAGGGTAATTTAGGAATTAGAGATTGCTTTATTTCCTATGTCTCTTCTAACCCTTCTTTTTCTTTTGAAAGAATTTGTGGAGGCAGAATATTGGATGCCTTAACTCATAACACTGAGTATCCCATAATTTTTTATAAGGTATCTAGGTACAGAGTTAGGACCATTTCTATCAGGGGATATTTGGATATTTATAACATCATGATCAAGCTATGCAAAGCTATCAGCTTACATATTAAGCTGCTATACATGCACTGCACTGTTGATTCCCACCTGCAGCTGCCTTGGCAGAGCAAGGACAAATGATTTTGTTGCTCCTATGGGGCCCTTGCATCAAACATTTCACATCCCTGGGAAATCTGCATTACTGACAAAGGTATATCGAGTCCTGTTTTTCCATGTCTATTAGTCTCAGTTATGCAATGATACGCTATGATTAAAACAACTTTGAGTCAAGTCCATGATACTTTGTATATATTTGGAAGTTAGGACATGAATTTCTCTAAGCACAATTAAAACAGTTTTGTTTAGGCATATTGTGAATATAAGAAAAGCATATAGCAATGTGTATAGTACTTCTAATTAACAATACTGCTTCATCCAGCTCTTTAAAAAAAGGAAACATGTTTATTTGAATGACAGAGACTGGGAGCTACTTTCTACTGATAACTGTGATAGCCAAAGCCAGACTAGGTCCAATAGTGCTGATAACTTAATTTGGGTCTTCCATATGGATGGCAGAGATCAAAGCCATTGAGCTTTTCGCTGTGTGCTTTAGGAATCTGAAGCAGAAGTTGAACTTGAGCTCAGGTCCTCTGAGGTAGAATGAGTGTCCTAAGCAATGTCTCACTCATTGAGCCAAACCTCCAGCAGTTAGTACTTGCTATCTCTATCGCAATTTGAACTTCTAGTATAGAAAGTCTTCCGTTTTAAATATCCAACAACATAATGAAGTATGACTTTCTCTTTTCTCTAGTTCTACACCATCTGCCTCTGATCATGCATTTCAGACAGCAGGTGAAAGAACCATCAAAGTCCCAATGGTTCTTCTTGTTTCACAACTCAGGAATATATGAATACATGCGACAGTCTGGCCTCAACTCTACTCAGAAGTGACAGGTCTCTTTTGAGTCATAGAAAGTTCCAGTAGGGTCTGCCTATCTTTCTGGAGTCTTTAGAACCACTGAGGCCAGGACATTTTCTGTCAGGGTACTTGTGAGTGCAGAGGGAAATGAAGAAAACATTTCAGAGGTTTGGTGAGTGCAACAGGACAGCACTTATCTTTCAAATTCATATACGTTTTGTATTTTCTCCTGAACACAGTCATTTGTGTGTTAATGTGAAAGAGAAGTTATGTCTCATATATTGAATAAAATTGTTGTTCTATGGGTAAGTCCCAAAATTAATCCTGCTTTCCATTCTTGCAGGATATCATTATGTATTTGTATTTCTCCAGACTGAAAAATGTGTTTGGATCTTACATTTTAACCTCAGGGTTATTTCCTCTGCTAGTCTCGACAACATTCATAGGGAGACTAGAAAGAACAGCTCATATGGTAGCTTTCCTTATGGGAGAAATGGCACTAAAATGACTGTGCTGAGTAGTGAATACAAATACCTCCTAAGCAGCAGTGCAGGAGCTGGGATTGTCCATGTCTTGACTCTGGCACTTTGGAAACACCATTTGACCCTAATTTCTCTTTTTTAAGGCGTTTTGCATTCATCTATGTTGCCAAGTAGTACAACTGAAGTTTTTAAGGGAAAACTACATTAACATTATTTGAGTTGAGGAATGAATATGTAAGATGTGGAAAAGAAGTGGGCTTATTGGTTCTGAAACCGGACAGAAAAGGAATAAATTTACTTACAAATTCAGTGCATTGCAAGGAATGCTGCCAGTTAGAGAATTCTTCATTACATAGAGAGCTAATGAACTTAGTAGAACATTTTTTTAAAGTGCACATCAACCACAATGTTGAAATCTAGCCATGAAATAAGATCTTAAAGTTCTGGAAACCATAAATTCCCAATGCTGTAACTTAATTTTCTGGAAATTCTCCAAATAGCAACCTTCAGTTCCCTTGAGTGAAATGCTCTTATTTTCTCCCCGTGTGCACTTAACTCTATTCTTATTGAATTAAAAAAGAACTTTTAAAGGGGATTTGGTTTATTGATTCTAATAAAAGAAATGTAATCTGAATACTCAAGTATGTAATCAGATCATAGCTTTTCAATTGTATTACAAATATGGTCATAAAATAAATAAGTTGTGCACTAAAAAAGCTCACCAGGCAAGTGCATCTTGTCATTGCATCCCATCCATCTTTCCTTGCTATTTCCAGTCTGTCAGCATTTTTCTCGACACTCTTGGATTGCACCTAGTGATTTTTCACACATCCTTCGCTGCTGTCTTGTTACCTTCAACTTTAATATGTAGAGATAGGAAGAATTTGTTGTACCCTGTTTATGCATCTTTAGTTTTTGGACTCTCAATTTGTCACCTGACCACTCTGCCTGCTCCTTTCTAGCCTTTCTCATTAAATCAGGAACTAATGCATGAAAGTGGATGTTTCTCATATTGATGTTTCCAAACAATTGGTCTTTAAGTTCTTTGAACCTTACAAGGTGAAGTTCTTCGCTGATGGTAGTCTCTAACAGAAAAATGAAACGAGAAGAAAATTTTTAGATTCTTAACTAAAACTTCACATCATAGAAAATAATATAAAAGTGTCCGTCCAATGATTTTAAATCGACAAACTAAGAACTATTTCAATTGACACCATAGTCATTAGATGAGATAAATAATCTTTTCCTTAACATTGGGATATTTATCTAAAGTGGTAGGCTTATTTAAAAGATAGGATAATTTTATGCATTACAGTATCAAAATTTCAATTAGTATAAGCTAAATACCTAGGTTTCCCACACTACAATTCATTTAGATCAATATGTGTGTATTTATTAAATATGTCAGCAATATTATATAAAGCTTATTAAAGTGAAAATTATGTTGAAAAGTAGATACAAGAATCACCTGTAGTTTTCCTAATTTGAAAAAAAATATTTGTTTTGAGTATGTATGAATAAGGCCACAGCCACAGTGCCTTAAATGTGCGCACTCTGGAGTCAGGGCTATGCAATCAACAAGTCGGAGTGCTGTCTCAGCACAGGTCTGTCTAGACCCGGATCATATGAATTATTAACAAATCACCCAAAAGTGCTGCTTTCTCCAGGAGGTAGACAAACTAAATACGTCACTATAACTCTTTCACCTCTCTGCTGGTATTCTAAAGAGTATTTGCCTAAGGGACATTAATTGGGGAAAGAGGTACTGTGTTACAACTTCTATGCTTAGATTCCACAGTCTTCCAGGGGTCCAAAATTTGCATTCTTTCCTCAAATCCTCAGTGCAACAGCCATGATCTTTTTAAAGAATTGTAATGTGTTAGCGATGATATTATCGTAGTGATTATACTATTTAGACTGTGAAATCTCTGTAGAAGACGAATGCTCTGAATGGGATACAACTGACCATTATGAAAGCAAACAAAGGAAAAGTAGATATTCTAGCTAGGAGTAAAAAGGGAAAAAAGGATTAACAGTCCTGAAAAATCTTCACTAGTAAATAAAAGCTCTGCAACATAAGTAGAGAAGATGGACTCAGGAGAAGAGAGTTAGAGGGCTATTTATTTTTGTCTTTTTCTCTGATAGTTTTGACTTGGGCATAGAATTGATTGATGCTGATGGCTTCACATTATCAATGGAGAGAAGAACCAATAAGAAAATACACTGCACACTAATGTGCTTAGTTAGTGCTCAGCTTTGAAATCTACATGTGAGAGCATGGAGGCCCAGCTGCCATGCCTGGGAGACTAGTTTAACAAAGGTTGACACTCCTGGGCCATGCTCTGTACTTATTTGCATAAGTTGAGCAGATGTAGATACTCTTTAATTTTAGTACTATTGATACCACTCATTTGTAATAAACTTAAGATGCTTTAGATATATTAATAAATGCATTACTAAAATTGTTTGATTTGATGTTTTTGTATTTTTTTATATATTACTTGAAAAATATTATTCATATTAATTCACAAATTCAAATGTGTGTTCCAAGGCTTAATTTCACTGAAATTTCGAATTTTGAGAGAATTTACTTCATCTTTAAATCATTATTCTAAATTTATTAGTTACCCTGTGTCCTGCTATTTGCTGTAGACATTAGCTTTAACAGGGCTTTTAAAAGATTAATTTATTTTTATTGGAAAGGCAGATTTACAGAGAGAAGAATATGCAGAGAAAAATCTTGCATCCACTGGTCACTCCCCAAATGACCTAAATGGCCAGAACTGAGTTGATGAAGCCAGGAGCTTCTGCCAGGTCTCCAATGCAGGTGCAGGGTTCCTGCTCTCCCAGGCCACAAATGGGAAACTGGGAGGCAAGTGGGGCAGCCAGGACATGAACCTGTGCACATATGGGATCCTGGTGTATTTAAGACGAGGATTTAGCCACTGAACTATCATGCCGGTCCTAAGAGGCTATTTTAAAAGTTAATGAGGAGGGCCTGGCGCGGTGGTGCAGTGGCGCAAGTGGTTAAGGTCCTCCCCTTGCACGCCCAGGATCCCATATGGGCGCCGGTTCTATCCCAGCAGCCCCGCTTCCCATCCAGCTCCTGCCTGTGGGCTGGGAAAGCAGTCAAGGACGGCCCAAAGCTTTGGGACCCTGCACCTGCGTGGGAGACCCGAAAGAGGCTCCTGGCTTCGGATCTGTCTCTCCTCTCTGTATATCAGCCTTTCCAATAAAAAAATAATAAAAATAAAGCTTTAAAAAAAAGTTAATGAGAGTGTGTTTACTTATGTGACAGGCATTATATTAATTCTTATATAGACTATTGTATTATTATCACAGTAATCTTATAAGATATTTCTTATTTACCTGGTGATGAATGAAAAGTCCAAAGAGAATAGATGTTGTGCCAAATTTGCTCATAAGTAGCATGGTTAGGAATAATTAAACCATGTTAAACTAAACAAACAAAAACAACTCCATATTAAGTTACCTGATTTATCACTCAAATTATTCAAAATATAATTCTACACATCAAAACTATGCATTAAAACAGTCTTTAAAAAAGATTTTAAAAATGTACTCTTCTGAAAGTGTCACAGAGGAAAAGGGATCATTTTTGCGTATATCTAAGTTCTGCCCCAGGTGGCTGCAGTGGCCAGAGCAAGGCCAGGCCAAAGTTTATTCTAGGCTTCCCACGTGAATGGAAGGAGCTTAGATGCTTGGGCCATGTCCTGCTGCATTTCCTAGGATGTCAGCTGGGACACAAACCAGTGTCCATATGAGATGCTGTCATTGCAGGCAGTAGCTTTACCAGCTTTTTCACAATGCAGGCCCTAAAATCAATGTTGAATACAATTTTGTATGCTTTATTTCTTTAAAAACCCTGCCATAATAGATACTTAAGGGAAAACAAGATTAGTGTGCTTTCCAATATCCAGAAAATATTAGCAGGGAACATTATATGTATTTATACAAAAAGTCGTTTATTCATTCAGGTTTCAACAAATGCATTCAGCGTTTACTAGGAGCCAATTTTCACTGTGCTAATGGCATTGCAACTCTTTTTAGGCTTTTTGTATACAGAATACAAAGATACAAACGTATTGTTTGTTTTTCTGAAAACCAACTACAAATCCACTTACATGTGTCTTCTCCCTAGTCATTTGATGGATATTAGTAGAGCTGTTTTCAATAGCCTATTTGTCCAAAGTGTCTGTCATTTTATGAATACACTAGTTTTGTTTAGTTTGCTGAATTAAATGGGTAATGTAAAATATGTGCATGATTAATTTATCAAAGTTATGACTTCATGAATTCTTATAGCTGAGTAATTAAAATAAAAATGTTGAATCTGCCTTAAAATGTGATTCAACATAAATAATACCATAGAATAAGCAATTAACAAGAGGACACCTTCATCTTTTGCATTATTAGGCAATTAGATGGCCTGGGAAAGACTTCAAATGTAATGTACATGAACAGTCACTTCGCAAATAAAAATTGTTTTAATTTCTCCCTATAAAATTTGAAAGAGGTTTAAATTATAAATGTCTTATGTCAGATGGAAAGAATTCATGAACTAAGAGAATCAAGCACTTTTTGAGCACCTACAACATAACAGTCTCGTAATGACTCACTTATGTATGCAGTGAAGCTATGAGGGTTTTTAAAGTGTATGAAATTTTAGCAATACACTGCATAAATTTCTTGATTTCAAACCCTTGGCAATATTTATATTCTCTGGTCCACATTTTTCTTTCAAGATTATTATTTTACATTATTAATTTGATGCCATTTTTTTAAAATCAGAGAATAAATGATTTGTTAAATATTAACTTTTAGAAAGCAGTTGGCTAAATAAAGGTTGGAACCCCAAAAGCACTTATTTTACTGAAGTTGCATTGTTGAAAAAATTTAATGGAGCAATTAGATTTTTAATTCTTGAAAGCCCTAGGATCCATGCTAGAAAGAATGGTATAGATTCCTAATATGAAAGTCAATCATTTTTACTTTGCACACACCAAAGTTCTTTTAGATTTCCTTGGTAACGAAACTGAATTTTAGTACTGTTTTGAACAGGACAACTGACTTCTTCAGCAGTGAATGGTTTCCATTTTGGAAATAATAGCTGAGTGTGACTAAGTCTCCTGGCCAACTTGTCCTAAACTCTGAATAAACTAATTCTTTAATATTTTTTCTGGGATACCAAAAGTCCTGCCTTGAGGTTGATGACCAGAATAAAGAACACAAAGACATCTGCTCCAGCATTCACCGCTGAGTGAGTGTGTCTCAATGCTGAGGAAGAATAAAAGATGGAGAGAGCTCTTGAAATACTTGGAGACATAAAGTTCTGGTATTCTGGCATTCCTCTCAGGGAGCAGCTGTTCTCCATAACAGGCCCTGTTCCCAATCACAGGCTCCAGAAGAGAGGCAAGGCATCTATTTTTTCCCCCTGTGCTGTAACTGTATCTTAACATTTTTCTAGAGAACATTGCAATAAAATTGAAGCCAGAACTTCATGTCACATTGTAGACAAGTAATTAGAATAAACTGATTGAATTTTTTGTGCTTCTCTTATAATGTATAATGAGTAAATTTTCCCCCAAATTCCATACAATATTCATGGTTCTAGTTCTTAGTTTTGCTGCACATCCATTCAAATTTTTATATAAATTAAGTGTGATCATTTTGGGGGTTCAAGCGTTCATGAGTAGCTGGGAGCATCCTGTGAATCAGAAACCATCTGGTTTTATGATTCATTGTTGGCTTTATGCTTTTTATCTAAATGTCAGAATTTTCGCTTGGCTAACAGTTGAGGACTTGTCAGGTTTCATGTTCATTTTCAGTCTCTGTAATAGCTCTGCAATTACACAGCAGGTAGGTTGTTATTTTTCTTTCAGATAGTAGTTTCTTCCCAAGGAAAGGTGTCATTTTCAGAAGAGCAAGAACACAGGAGCTTTAGGATGTAAGACCTTAAATAGACAAATATTTTCTTCGTGTGTTATGTTTTCTTACCTCAAATGGAGAATGGCCTGTAAAGACACGGCAAGACGAGCGATTCAGGAAAATAAACATGTTCATTTTTAACATCGAAGTTGCTTTGGAATAAAATTAAACTTCATAAAAGAGACACTTCATGTTTATAGCTTGACAGAAAAATTGAGGCAAATGAAAGATTTGAGAGATGAAAGGGCAGGTTGTCGTGAATAGAGGTGCAACATAAAATGAGACTATGAAGGCCGTCCTGATGTATCTGTAATACTTGCTGTTTTGAAACCTTTACAGTGTATTAAGAAGCCCTTGCAAATCTGAAAATTGTTAGAGAACCATTTGATTAGAGAACAAACATTAAGGTCAGAATTGAGCAGAAAATTCTAAAAGTTGGGTTAGAAAAATAAAGGGGAGGTTGGAAAAGAACAAAATAGTCTAACAGGCTATCTTTTAATAAACTTTCCTGGGACTTCCATTTCAAGTGTAAAATTTAATATACAAAATTACACAGGATGGTAGAGAAAGGAAATTTCTATTCGTTTTGTGTAATTGCTAATCTATTTTTTTCTGCTAGTACATAACATTTTTATATCCAGCTGTTTATTATCCAAATCATTTTCTGCACTAGATAAAGTGCTATCAGCAGGACTCTAAGATGTTTTATGCTAATGAGGGGAAAATCTTGGACAAGTTGCAAAGCAGATTTGAGTGACTTGGCAAAATGATCAAAATCTAAGTGAAAAGAAATCTTGAGTAACATCCGCTACTTTCTATATCCTAAAATAATCAATGACATTTTAATTAAATGAGAAAATATAATTACATTTTTTCCTCTGAAAAAATTCCCAGCAAGAAAGATACATGTTACTCTTTTTTTAAAAAAGCATAAAGGATTAACAATGAATATTAAGAAGTACTTTTCAGTGTTTGTGATATGAGTTATTAATTCCATGGATTATGAAGCAGAACTGTCTTTTGAAACTCACCCTTTTGACAACAACTTGTAGTTTAGTGATAGAATTTTATTAACAGATTTGTTTGCTTTAGTTATTGGTCTTTGTTTTGGCAGCTCTGGAATAAATATTTATTTTCTAAAATTTGAAATTGCTTCTATATGAAAACTCTGGCTGAGCTATACCTACTTGTACACCATAATTTAGTGTTGCTGTCCATAACATAAGGTACATTGACTGGAAGAATTGGTGTGACTTGATGGTGCTAATTATTCTTAAGCTCTGTGAGGCAGCGGTGCCAGTGAGAACCAAACCTAATCGGAGTACTCTTAGGACTTGAAAAGTGCAGCCTCTCCCCAGCTTTTTACTTTTTCAATTTCCTCTTGTGAAGAGCTTCTTGATGTCATTCTGCCCTTCAAAAAAATGAATAAAACATTTGATATATGTAGATACTATCTTGAAACTGGTTAAGTAGAAAATGTTAGGTAGTAGGAAGAATTGATCATGTGGGAGGACACGGGTAGTAGGTTACAGAAATACATAAGGAGCTGAGATTTATGACATACTAGAGTCTTGGCCTCAGAACTGTTACGTGAATATCTCTATATATGTATATGCTGTCAAACTCAGAAGACTTTATGGAGAGTTTTGGGAGATTGTGTTTTCCAAGTATGGTTATTAGAGTGTCTTGCTTTGATGCACCCACTCCTGTGCTTTGATCTTTCTGTTTTTTCATAAATTAGAGGCAAATCACCTCTCCTTTGAATCAAGGTTAGTCTTCATGATTCTCTTGTTATAAATTAAATATGCTGGCATAAATACAGTGTGGCTTTTGAATCTAGCATAGTTGGCTCCTATTATTTGTGAAAACATATTTTGGGATCTCCTCTGTTGGGACATTTACTTTTTTAAAACACAGCCGAAAAAACCTAAACTGAAAGGCAAGTTTGCGTAAAGGTGCTCTGGTCAGCAGTCCCAAGGGAACCTGTTACCTCAGCCCAGTCTTATTTGCCAGACATTGCAGTGAAAAAGCCCCCAGAGCAGGAATTGGTAGGGAACGGTCTGTGCATCAAAATTAACTTTCTGCCTGCTTTTGTGACATTTAGGAGCAAACACTCAGTTTCTTTTACATTCCAAAAAATATAATAAACACAAATATGTGGCAGAGACACAAAGACTAAATTGTACATTATCTGATATTTTAAAGGAAAAGTTTGCGTACCATATTCCAGATTAATACAGCTCTAACCATCACAGAATGCAGACAAGTCACCTCTACTTTTTCATGGTGATTCCTGAACTACAAAATCTGTGATAGTAACAAAATAGTGTTGCTTTAGCAAGTCTTCCGTGATTTTAATGGATTAGTTAGTAGCTAGAAGAAACATGAAGCTACATTTTAGTAAAGACAGAATTATGTATATATGATCTGAAAAAAATAAGTTGATCATGGCACTTTCCAAGTCACTTGGAAGACAGAGTTTTTATCACAGTGTTGCATCATGCGTAAATGATTGAATGTGTACTTTCAGACGATACGTTGAGTATTAGCTATTTAGCAAATGTGATTTTTCTTATGTAGTGAGAATCTTATATGCTGAAATGGTAACAAGAAAGCTTTTTCACAGTTACCTTTATCATAGTAATTGAGAATTACATGATGCAGTAAAATTTACTTGTTGGATATTTTAGTTGTGATGCCTTCTAAGCACAGGTGTTGTGCATATGCCCTGGGTTCCTTCTTCATCTGTTTTCTGATATGTGCAATGTTGTAGATACCTGAGCTTTCCAAGCAGTGTTAGAGCAGACAGAAAAATCAGTCTGGCTGAAATAAGAGCACATTAGCCTGATATTCATAGCTCTATGGGAGGTTGAAGGATCTTTGCTGAGGTAAACATTTATTTTAAGCTGTTATGTTTTCATAAGAAATACTACCTTTGTTATTCAATAAATGCGGTCTAAACTGAGTGACTGTAGCTTAAACAACAGTACAGACTGGTGGCAGTGCGGGCACTGATAAGAAAGTCCTTAATGGACAGATGTCCTTTGTCCAAGAAGCACCGTTCCGGTAATGTAATGTTTTTTTTTTTTGTCAAAACATTTGGGTACTCATGCAAATGGTCTGTATGTTTATGTGTAAGATATCTTTCAAATGGTTGAGGCATACTATATAATGTTCCTCAATTTATGAGATTTCTGAATGCCTTTCCACATCAACACCTAATGCTCTGTTTCATTCTTTTGCAGATTATGTAACTTCCCAATGTGTAATTACATTATTCCTAAGAACAGTTTTTAAGTAACCTTGACTAGACCTTGATGTGATGTTTGATAATGTGCAAATACTTTTGTTCTGAGACTGAAATGTCATCTTTAATCATTAACATGACTTAAACATGTTTCAAAAGCTCTTCACAGAGTGGATGCAGTGTAAGATTTAAGATATTGCTTATAGAACAGTAAAATACTCATCAGATCCATATTTTAGACATGGGTAAATGGCCCTAAGAAAGGGTGGATTAATATGAAGGCATTGTGGGAGATGGCATTAAAAGTAAGCTTATTTTGGTACAAGTTCTTTTAAATCCGTGCATAACTATTTCATGATAAGGATTTTCCATGAACTTTTACAAAGATTTCTCTTAAATAGTAACCCAACTGCACTTTCTTTGTTTTATCAAAAAACAAAACCTGGCAACTGAGAAGTAACTATGACAAGTATATTTGTAAGATTTTTTAAAAAATTGTAGTGAATGAAAACACATGACTCAATATTTGCCACATATCTGTTCACAAACTGCCAGCATGTTCTGAAGCCTTCCCCAGTGAGTGGCAAAAATGAGAAAATTGAGAGCAAATTTCATTTTTTTTGTGTGTGACAGCTATTCTCAAGAACTATTCCTTATCCTGAGATTAAATCCTAATTTTGGTTGTTAAAATATCCTGTCTATCTTGAATTTATAGGAGGTTTTATGAATATATATATATATGAATATATTTATGAATATATATATATATTTGAGCATGATTTTTGAGTAGTTCCTTTGCTACCATGAAGTGAAATTCACTAGGTTGGGGTCAGCTATAGTGAAGGTACCTTGACTGCCTGGTCAACTGTTGAGCTGGGAACACTGATGTGGAGAATTCGGGACCCTTACTTAGATTTTAAGACCTTGTAAGGGTCAAAAAAAAAGTCAAAGCAGCATGTTTTCTAAATTTTATAATGAAATCACTATAATTAAGACCCAGTTCAACATGTGGTATTAAATTGGTGGTTAAAGAACTTGATATATCTAAGCAATTCACATCACTGCTCAAATATTGATTCAGGAAAGTAAGAGACCAGAAATAAAAAGGGCCATGTGATGGCCTCTGAGCAGCTCTGCATCAGGAACAGTCAAACTAAAGGGCTTTGTTGAGAATAATCCACCAGGTAGTAATGAACAGAAGGCAGTATGGAATCCTGAGAGCTGTGGGCAGTGTTGGAGTTGGTTGTACTTTAAGAACCAAAGCTCTGTAATGTTATGGAAGGTTCCAGTCATATGGTAAATGGCCAAAGGAAATGTAAGAGAAGAGAGATCAACACTCGGGCAAAGATATGTGCATCATATTGATGACATACTACAGAAAGTGGTGATTTCATATTTGGAAGAAATGTAACTTTGCAAAATTTAGAACTTGTATGCTTACTATTTTCAAGTCTCATTTAGACAAGAAGGATTATGAGCTTTGGAGTCGAGAGCAATCGGTGAACCTCTTTAAAATTTCTCATGTGCAATATAGTGATGACTGGTGCTATCTGCTTCATAAAGTTGTCATGAAGAGTAAAGTAGATGTGCGATGTGTTCTACCAGGCAGGATTACAGAAGGCAGGCCATAAAAGGGACACTTTGTCAGTGGTACCTAATGTTAAAAAGACACTGATTTTGAAGGTACAAATTCTATGAAAATGCAGATGTCATGTCTTTAAAGCTTTCCTCTACAGTGAAGTATAACCCACCAAATACATATGTTTACGTAAATCTCTTCAGATGCTAATTCCAAACTGTCAAATACACCAAGAATGATCCAAGACAAATTTTATGGTGTTTAAGAGCATAGGTTTTCTCGGCTTACATCAGGGACACCACTACACCCATTGCTTATTTTCTGTTAAATTGGGTTTTGCAATGGGGAAATTTCTAAAAATAGACCAAGGCAACCTGACTTGTTTTGTAATTACTTTGCATATTTTAAAGAGGAATGAAATTTTCCACTGTCATCGTTTTCTCATCCTTACTTCCCGTAGGTGTGAAAAAGATGACTTTGACAAGGATCCTTTGCTGGTAGTTATAAAAAGATATTTCTGAGACATATATACCTGCAAATGGAATCAGAAAAAAGATTTAAGGCTTATACTAATGGCATAAATCCAAACTGCATTCTGAATTGCATTAGTTTTTCAACATCCAATTATCTGGATGTGTCTAATAGAAAGAAATATGAAAAGAAATAGTGATTTCAGTAATAAAAAAAATCTACTGTAAAAAAAAAGCTGTGTTATAATTATAAAATGTCATGATCCTCCTTGAAAGTTATTCATTCTTTTACATATTATTGCAAAAGGGTCAATAATGCGAAGACAGACTATAAAGACAACCTGAAACAAAAAGGCTGGGGTATTTAATTATCCTACTGAGTAGAAAGATGAAGAGGAACTAGCCAGATTTCAAGTGCCAGACATTACTTGAAACAATATGGAGTTTTTCATACTAATCATTTTAATTTCCATCCCTATAAACCTTTAGAAGATGCTTAGAATTTGCATTACAGTAGGCTAACTGCCATAACAGAGAATCTCAATAAAATTCTGGCTGATCTCATAGTTCAGTATGGGTCAGTGGGGGTCGGATAGTGGACCTCAGAACAAGAAAGTTCTATTTGTTAATATCATTCACAATCCAGGCTTTTGCTGTTCAATGGTTCTACCATCCTCCTCAGACTGTGACCTCTTACACTGGACAATTGATTAGCAAGTTAAGAAAAGTTGAAGGATTATTCGGGAAAGGTTTAAAGGACCAGACCAGGCTACAAAATGCTTATTCACCTTCTGCCAACATTTTGTTGGCTAGTTTGGTCACCATGCCCTAACTAGCTGTAAAGAAGGATGGATATATAGCCAGTCTGTCTTCCTAAGATTAAAAAAAAAATGACTCTTCTTTTGGGGTACACATCATCTTTTCTTTTGCAATGTAATTAAGCTAATTTTATCTACCAAGAAAACTGAACCTTGAATAAATTAAATGATGGGATATAATAGCTCTGAATTATTAGTCTTAAAAGGCTAATGAAATTTCCTTGTATCTGAATTTTTTTCGAGAATTATGAAGGTACATTTTGAAACTTATTATCTTTAATGAAACTATATAAGGATGTCTTGACAGCAGCGGAAAAAGTCAGAACATTTTATTCTTTAGTGGACAAATCTAGACAATCTAATATACAGTTTATGCCTGAAGACTATAATATGTATGATATACACATATCTTAAATCCTATACATCTTTATATGACAAGCATTTTTTCCTCTTAATCATTGTATGCCTTTTTAGAGACATTATGAATTAGGTTATCAAGGTGCTCAGCCAACTTTCTCATAGTATTTCCGTTTATGTAGCAATTGGATGGATATATTATCATCATACTTTCTTCCTAATGTCTCCTGATAACTCCGACTAGGTTGTGGTTTTTCTGCTGGCATGAAACTTAGCTATTATAAATCTGAGCTATTCACTCAGTAACCTTAACACGTAGATAAAGATGCTGACTGATCTCTTGTGTAATGATATACTGCATTCATTCTCCATCATCCATTTGTTCCACTCTCCAAACCAAAGCCTTAAAAAATATGAAATGGGGCCCGGCGCGGTGGCGCAAGTGGTTAAGTCCTCGCCTTGCAACCCCGGGATCCCATATGGGCGCCGGTTCTAATCCCGGCAGCCCCGCTTCCCTTCCAGCTCCCTGCTTGTGGCCTGGGAAAGCAGTCGAGGACGGCCCAAAGCTTTGGGAACCTGCACCCGTGCGGGAGACCCGGAAGAGGCTCCTGGCTTCGGATCGGCATAGTATCGGCCCGTTGCGCTCACTTGGGGAGTGAATCATCGGACGGAAGATCTTCCTCTCTCTCTCTCCTCTCTCTGTACATCCGCCTTTCCAATGAAAAAATAATAAAAATAAATCTTTAAAAAAAAAAATATGAAATGATTTGACGCTGGTCGATGTTAGAATTTCAGCTATGCATGGTTCATACCCTGAGTTTGTGTAAAATTCAGATTGAGGAGTTATTAAATATAAATCAGTTGTGTTAATCTGAAAAATGATTTGTCCCTTTCCATCCTCCCAAAATTTGTACACTTTATTGGACCTCTGCATTCTGCTTTTAATAGTTATTTTGGCAGAGTGGGAAGTACACTGCAGTTGCTTCAGGAAGTCCTGAGTTTGGGACCTGGCCCAGTAATCATTAGCTGTGGATTTTGATCCATTCATTCATGCAAAGAACTGAAAATATTAGTTAACTCAGCACACATCTGTTGAGTTCCTACAACATATTCGAGGCTGTGATATACTGCTAATATTCAAGGAATTTAGAAACAAAAGTTAATGTGTTCAACTATGGTAAATATCTTAAGATCTACAAGTACATAAAAAAGCAGAGTTATGTATAGATATGCAGAGACAAATGAGTCCTGAAACACATTAACAGAAGTACCCATATAAGGAAAAGAAAGTTCTTACCTTGAGAATATTGAATCTAGGCTAAATGAAAGATGTATGGGGACATCTTTTTTTTTAGATTAATTTATTTTATTTGAAATGCGAAGAAAGGAGGAGAGACAGAGATATTTCATCTATTGTTTTGCTTCCCAAAAGGGTGCAATGCCAGAATGGAGCTTAACAGAAATCAGAAGCTTCTTCTAAGTCTCCCACATAGGTGCAGGGGGCCAAGGCATCGGGCCATCTCCTGCCAGGCCATTTGCAGGGAGCTGGTGTTGAAGTGGAGGAACTAGGACATGAATTGCTGTCCAGAAGGGATACTGGTACTTGCACACGTAGGAATAATTTGCTGCACCACTGGTCAGCCTATATAGTTATGTCTTAATCGGCTGTACTAAAGGGGAGGGCCTTGGAAGCATATTCTTTAAGAGGGAAATAGAAGAGGGGAGATGAGTGTAAACAGGCCACCTATGCCCCCCTCTATTACCTTGAGGTCTAGATGTATTTATACGTTGTGGAATTGTAGTATGGTATTCCTGAAGGGGCAGTCAAGATGCACGGGGATAAAATATGTCAGCTACTATAGAATGTGTCCTTAGTAATTCAGACGAATTTGAAAGAATAATGAATCATGCTTTAAATAAATTTAGAATGCTTCACTTTAAATGCACATCTGAATTGGAGCCTGCATTGTGGTACAGCTGGCTAAGCATCCTATTGGAATACCATTATTCTGTATCTAAAGGCCAGTTCAAAATCTGGCACCTCTGCTTCTGATTCAGTTGAATATTTGAGATCATAACAGCACTCTGAAAGTGGTATTCCTGACTCATGGCTATGAGCTGGCCCAGGACTTGCTGCTACAGCAATTTGGAAACTAAACCAGCAGATAAAAAGATCTATTTCTCTTTCACAATTTGTATTTCTCTCTTGTCCTCTATTCCTCTTCCACTTCATCTCTTTTTCTCTTTAACTCTCCAAAGTACTGAAATTTTGTATTCATTTTGATCTTGAGCCGTTTTTAACTAATACTCAACACTAATGACAAAATACAGCATAATTTACTGCAAAGGCTAGAGAGGTCAATATTTTTCATTGAACTATGAAGAAATTATAATAAAATTTGGTCTCTTTAACCAGTGAGAATGAAATGGGGTAGCAGAACAATGTGAGTAAATAATTTCTTAGGTTAGATGTACTCAGTTCTAAGCTGCATGAAAATACAAGGTGGGAAAAGAATTTCTCAGGGTCACTGTGCCACAAAAATTATATTGCACAATTTGAAAACACAGCCTTAGTTTCTGTAATAAATTTTTGAATGTTGAAATATTGTTTGCTGTGATCTAAAGAAACAACACTTCTTTAAATCTTTTAAGCTGTTTTTCTGTCTCCATTACCTAACAAACTTAACTAATAGTAGGTCTTTTGTAATATTATCCTTTCTTCTCATTTGGAGGAGAGGTGAGGGATGAAGAGTAAGAGGTATGCAGAAAATAAAGAATACTGAAGAGGTAAGATGAATTTTCTCTATGGAAATTTGTGTGCTGTAGGGCAAGAAGCAGAAACTGAAGTCAGAAGACTTAGGTGCAAATGCCTTTTCTAGTTGTGTAAGCTTGCACAGGTTATTTCTTGTCTTAGTATCATATTGCATATAATTTACACTAATCCCTATATCAGGGTTCAGTAAGAATTAAAACAGAAATCATACAAGGCACCATTCATAGGTATTGGCTCATTGGCTTATCTGCATGGCTCCTCTCTCCTGGTTGAAAGTAAATATTCTTTCCTTCCTTTTCTTTTGAAGTTCTTTATTTATGATGCAAATTGTTGATGGCAGTAGAGGTTTTTAAAGTTCTATTTTCTGGAGATTGAGATTTAGATATATATTGCATTATCTATAATGCATTTGGAAGAATAAAACAGTGATTGTTTTCAATGATTCTCTGAGAACATGGCTCTTCTATTACTGATAGGTGACTATATTGAATTGTATATTGTAAAAATTCAGGGAATTGAGACAAAATGCACAATGGTATATGGTGATTCCCTTCATCAATAGCTAGGAATGTGCATTCTCAATGGTATTTACAATGCTAGTCACAAATGGTGTAGCTCTCCTTACCCATGGGAAATATGTTTCAAGATAAGCAGTGAGTGCCCAAGCTACAGGTAGTAGTGCATCCTATAATTTAATGCCTTTTGCATCTTGATTACTTAGCATTGAATGGGGTCATAAGTCCTGCAATTTGAGGTGTAATAAGACCTCAGTAACTCTTGAATTTCTTCTTTATTCTTCATAAGTTCACAGGCAGATATTATTTTACTATAGATTTTTAGCAATTTTAGCAATTTTTGTCTTATGAAGACAAGAACCTTCCCCTTTTTCACTTTGAAAGAATGCTTCAGTTCTCATTGGCATACAAACATTCCCAGCATTGCTACTCCTGCAAGGTGGAGCTATTGTTGGACAAAATGCAGGTCTCTTGAATGCAAGCGGTGCAAAGTGATAGTTGATGCGAGGCAGTTTGAGTGACTGACACATGGGCAATGTGTACAATATGGGTATGCTAGAAAAAGGGATGATTAATGTCCCTGGTAAGATGACACAAGATTTCATCACAATATTCAGATTGGCCTGTAATTGAAATGAATGGCATTATTATTTTTTTCTTGAGTCATCCATGTAGTTTTTCCATCCCACAGTTGACAATGGGTAGCTGAGAGGGTGGAAAGTGAAAGTGTGGACAGAGGGGGCACTCTATAGAAATATAAGATTTCCTGTTCCATTCCCACTGTCAAACTCATCTATGTCTCTCATTCTCATATATAACACGCCCACAGACACATCAGGGAATACATGAGGGAAGAAATCGTGCAAGTGGGATTTGCATGTGGAGGTATAAGTATGTTAAAGGTGTGAAGTTTTAAGCATATTTAAAGAAAAATAAGCCATATTTCAGGTCAACACATAAAAATTAAAGAAGTAGGCATTATGAAAGTTAAATGGAATATTCTGGTCAGTATTAGTAAAAGGGATCACACAGAGAATCAGCCTTTGGTGCTAATGTTTAACATAAATGGCATATCTAAATAGTAATGAGTTGCGTATTATTTGGAAAATTAATTGAATTATCTTTAGCATTTATTTTTGATGTCATAAGAACAAAAGTACATTATATTTCCCCTTCCCCTCCCCCTCTTAGCCTGCACCTCTGAGGAGTATGCAGTTTGATTATTCCAACTCTTCACAGGTTGTCTAGTCATTTTTTATTCCATTCTTGAATATTTTAGCAACTGAAACACTACCTTAGTTATCAACATTTTTAATTGTGAATATTTCAACATCTATAGTACAGATATTTCTAATAAGCCAATCTCTGGGCTTTTGGAGTACCTCATTTCCAATGGTTTATTTTGCCTGCTATTTTAGCTTTATATATTACTTGAGGAATTATAAATGCCTACATAAAATCACAGAGATAAAAATTATGGAATAGGAAGAAGGTAAATCATTTGTAATGTTACCAGCTCTTTAATACCGTTTATTTGCAATTATGATTGGTTAAAATTTTCAGCCATAGATTGGAGCTTACAATACATGTCATTTTTGGCTACAAGCAAAAATTGGTTCTTTGTAATAACAAGAGAAAGTTCAGAAAAGCTAAAAAAGGAAACAATTAAGGGTTAGGTAAGAATATTATATCCACTGGGATTCTAGGATCATCTTTTTTAGCTCAGTTCTGTTTTCCTCCAGTTGCATATTTTAGCACCAAAATCTGGAGTCTAAGAGATAAACTTGTGCAATATTGTTTTATCCTGCTGTTCTCAAAAGCAAAGTGAAATATCAACTAACCAATGAGTGGCAATGGAGGGACCTATTTAGAAAATTTGGAGAAGGAAGAGGATTCCTTGAATGATATTAATATCAAAGCCTTAATTTTGTCATTTTGCAGAATTGAGCTAATGGATTAAGTTTGTGACTATTTTGTGTAGCTTTGTCAGAAGTGATGTGTCAGAATTTTTACATCTGAGGTACTGGCTCTTTTAAGGTGACTCAAAGCATCAATCATAGGTAAAATTGTCCCACTGATAGTTCTCTTTTCTCTTGTTATCAAAAAAGAGGAATTTATATGTGACTTTTTCCCATGGAAACAGAGTAGAAGAAAGCTAGTTCATTTCAAAGACAGTTGAAAGTAGCTGAGTTACTATTTAGCTTTGAAAACAAACTTAAAATAATATTCTGAATTCCTTTGCAAGCCACAACTACACAAGACCCTATTACATTCCTTCAACCTGACTCAGGTGAGCTATTAGGAAACCTTTCATGGTATGATGCTGTGATTATTTGGGAGCTTGCTTCTGCAGATTCTATGGGAAAGAAAAAAGTTAACATTCTACAGGCTTACTTTGTGCTCAACACTATTCTAATTTGGTTCTTTGCATTCATAGTTTATCTCCTACATAATCCTCACAGTAACCATTTGAGATAGGTGTTACATTTCCCATTTAACAAATGAGGTTAGTGAGGCTCAAAGAAATTAAGTGACTTGCCCAAGGTTATTCAGCTAATAAAAAGCAGATTTAGGCTCCCTCTTTTCTTTCCAAAGCTTTAACTTTTTAAAATAATCTATCTGCAGTTAAGATTGCCATTCTGAAAACCATGAAGAAAACCTAGCTCATATACAGTTGTGAATTTGGGGTCATCAGTTTTTTTGGGGGGGGTTATCAGTTTAAGCTGAAACATATCTATAGAAAAAAGAAATATGGGAAAAAAGTGAATCTATCCAAGTGTCTGTAATATAATAGCAGCAGCTTTAAAGTGAGAGAAGACAGTTTTGGTTTCCATCGTCTCACTAACTAGCTCTGTGATCAGGGGCACCACTTGGGACCTCAGATTTTTCATCTGTAAAATAAGGATGTTGAACTCAATGATCTTTACCTTCTTTCTAGCATAAAAATATTCTGTGTTCCTGAGGGGAAACTAGTTGAAGTGCACTGTCAAAGTCACAGGAGTAAAATGGTCCTAGGAAAAAGAGCTGTGAGAACAAAACTACCATATCATATCTTCATCTGCATAATCTCATCAAATTCACAATAAAAACCTCTGTTAATAATAATTTTTGTTGAAGAAAAAAAGATTCAAGTCTCAGTGAGTTGCAGTACTGAAAGAATGTTTGAAAAGTTTAGCTGGAGGAAAACACACTTGCACTATAAAGTGAATAAGGTGCTTTGGATGCCTCTATTTTGGAGGACTGATGTTGTAGTATGCTTGTGTGTGCTGTTTCACCAGAATCCCCTGTGAGTATCAGTTGAAGTCTTGGTTGTTCCTTTTCTGGCCAGGCTTCCTGATAATGTACAAGGGAAAATGGTGGAGGATACCCCAAGTACTTTGGGCCCGGCCATCATGTAGCATACCAAGCTGGGATGCCAGGCTGTTGACTTAAACCTGGCCTAACCTTGCCTGTTGCAATCATTTGGGGAGTGAACCAATGGATAGGGGAGCTGTGTGTGTGTGTGTGTGTGTGTGTGTGTGTGTGTGTGTGTGTGTGTGTGTGTGTGTGTATCTGCTTATTGTTCTCTGTTCCTTCTTCTGGGTCTACCTGTCAAATAAATAAATCTTTAAAAATGACATGAAAACCTCTTTTCTCATGAGCTAGATCGATTTGGTTGTATATGCCATACTCAATATTAGCATTTTAATTAAATGATTTTCACACAAATAAAGCATATTCATGTTATACAACAAAGTAAAACCTCACTATTCAGCATGTTTTCTAATGTTTATGGCTGCCCAAACTTTAGTTTTCCAGTTTGAGACATTTTATTATTTTTACTATTTATTCAAAATATAGACCTTATTTAGTCTGCTTTCAACACAGAATAAATTGTTTAGCTAACAATGTAAGCAAACATTCTTGCTGAAATGAACAGCACATCCAGAATAAGACTGAAGCCAAGGAGAGGTTGGTGAGGTAGGATGAGCAGACTCTGTACGACGTTGTATGCATTGAGGAGTAAGGAGTTGGACTTTCTAAACATCATGCACTTTGTAGTGTGGATTATTGCAGGACTAGGAGGACAGGTGAACTACCTACTATGATATTGCAGAAAAGCATGTAACAGAAATGTTAACTCATGTGGATGATAGCTATGGTGATGTAGTGAGATGAATTGGTTTCACAACTACATAGAGAGTGAAACTGACAGGATTGAGATAGAAGTGATGAGGCACGAAAGATGTGTTGAGTAGTTCATAGCTTTGTTTCATATACAACCTGATAGTAGAACTAGAAATGGTCCAGATTGGGGGTTGACAATAGGAGAAAATGGCTATTGCAGTGAGTGTATAAAAAAATACGTAACATTTGCAGCTGAATTTTCCTCTACAGAATGTTCTCGGATATATTCTCCTGTTAATACCACTATCTAGCTTAGCTAGAACACAAAATTCCCAGAAAGAGAATGAGAATAATGAACATAATGATGTATATTTGAGGAAAAAGTCTTTTGATAACTTATCATTATTCTCTATTTTAGACTGACATTTGTACTTTTTCCCTTAATAGGCTTGTCACAAAATGTGAAATCTCATTTATTGTGGATAACAAACAGCTTGCATTTTTGAGGAATGAGATAAATACAGGTGCCTTTGGCTTGATTAGAAACATTAAACATAAGAGATTATGAACTAAGTCCTTCGATAAAAGTAGCCATTCAAAGGGAAAAAGCTAAGTATTCAGAGTTACATGTATTTTAAACTTAAAGCAATTTGTTTAAGTTCTAAATGACCAAAATGATATGTCCTCAACAAACGTTTCTTAACCACCAATGTTTGAATGGAATAGTCAGCTAACATGTTTTACTATGGGCTTTAGATTAAAAAAAAAAAAGATTGGTGGTATATGGATTGCGAAGAAAGAATATTTCACATGAATCATTCTACTTCTTATGAAGTTATTGACCAGAGAATATTCATGTCTTTCTTGAATGGCCCTGCATTATCACTTCAAAACTTACCTGAAAAATCAACACTTCAGTTGGATGACCTGAATTCCTTATAGGAAATGCACCCAGGCTCATTTCATATCTGTGAGTGTATTCTTATTACAGTGACATCATGTTAAGCTCCACTATAGATTGGATTTTATGCTATGTGACTTACACATATTATCCCATCTATTCTTCTTCCTCCCCTCTAAAAGTGCTCTAATTTAGGTACTGTTATTCTAGCTATTAGACAAAAGAGAGAAATAACATTGATTATAGATAATCCTATTATTATTGTTTGTAACAGTCAAAAGTTTGAGAAAGAAAAAGGATGAGGAAAGGGAGACAAGAGAAACATTTTCTCAATTATTTCAGAATGTGAAATTGGTTTTTCTTACATATACAATCAAAAATCACAGCTCTCCATACATCACATCATCATTGTTTTCTTTTTGACAAGCAAGATTTCCATGCTGCCATTCTGTATATTATGGAAGAGTGTAATCCAAACATGTTCAGAGACTACCAAAGTACAAGGAACCTAGATATCAAAGGCAAAAAACAATTCAGACAAATGAATTCATAGAGGGTTCCATTTAACTGTGGAAATCTGACCACACAATTGCTTCTCTGGAGATACAATGCATAATTAATGTATTTCCTACATCCAATAACTTTTTCCTATTCATGTTCTCCCCAAAGTCTTTCCAAAATGTCTTTCTTTTTTTCCTTTTAACTCCCCCTCTTAACCACATACACTGACACTATGCTCATGGCTGCCCATTCCATTATAAACACTGTGTTATATATGAAAAATGTCAAATGCATGATACTTTTCAATGATTTATTTACTGAAACTCAAAGTGACATGCAGAGAGAGAAGGAGAAATAGAGATAGAAATCCTCCATTTGCTGGTCCCCCCAAAATTGAAATGGTAGGGGCTGTGCCAGACAGAAGTCGGGAGTAGGAGCTCCACTGAGGTCTACAATATGAGTGACAGGGCACCCACCACTTGGCAATTTCCTACTGTACGTCCAGGCACATTAGCAAGGAGCTGGCTTGGCAACAGAGTAGTTAGGACTTGAACTGTCTGGCCAACTTGGAATACCAGTATTTGCAAGTGTTAGCTAACCCACTGCTGGGGCATACCCCAGCATGTTTAAGCTTATACTGTAAAAGACAAGCTTTGGATAAAACACTGACAGAAGTGCCAGGGACAAAGGGACAAAGGGTAGGGATGGAGAAGGGTATGTAGGGAGACATTATGCTGGATTAGAATTGTATATATTTTTTTCCATTTTCTGTGTACCACCTTCTGCAATGTGTGAATTCGACACTCTAATTAGACATTCTAACTTGGAAAATAAGAGGCAAGGTCTCAAATTCTGAATTTAAGACAAAGTCTAGGAGTTAGTTGTCTAAAGGAGTCACATCATATCTGTTATGCATTTTCAACCCCACCTTGGAGATATGAGGGGTTTAACTGAAATAGAAAAGGCATGTGCTTATCCGCATGAGCAGGTACTGGAGGCATAATTCCAGTAGTTTCTATTTGAAGGCTAACCTCCTTCACATTTTCAGTTAAGAAGAAATTGTCTGTCTCTCTCTCACACACACAGACACACAGGCACAGCCCAGTCTTTTTCCTATTGTAACTGTTAACAAAGTAAACCGTATTTTGTCTTCTGGAAGTTAAAATTTACAAGTAGGATGGGAGTGAGGAATATGGTAAGCACCGAAACCTTTTCATAAAGGTGCTCATTATTTAAACATTAGAAGGTCACTCACTCAGGTATAACATTTTATTTTTTATCTCCTCCCTGGAATATTTCTATCTGACTGAGGGGCGTGCCTGTCAACTTCTGTCTGGGTGCTGCTATGGGCTGCCTTAAAAGGAAAATGCTTATGTAAAGATGACAAGTGTGGGAAGGCAGGCATCCTCTTAACAGATCCAGGAGCTCAGCAATTCCACCCACCTCTTCTTTCCAAAGCAAACTCCCCAGAGATGCTCTTCTGGTGAGATGTCTGTGCTTTACAATGCCTCCCAAGCCCTTTCTGAGGTGATCATTTCCTGCTGATACTTTAATTTTTTGGAGCATAGAAATGTAGTCTGTAAATGCAAAAACACTTAAAGGGAAAGAAAAAGTTACAATACAGCTGTTTAATGTAGGTTCTTCATTTTAAAAAAGAACAAAAGAGATTATGATGTGTGGGATTGGGAGAGATAACAAATTAAAACATTACAAAGTAAAACAGATTTATACAAGCTAGCCTTATCTTTTCTTCTGCAAGTAATATATTCATGAATTCTGTGGTACAGTATACTAGATGCAATCAAAAACTCTCATGCAGAGAAATCATTGAAAATCATACTGTTGCTTTACAATGTGTCACAGAAAACCCGTGAAATCTGCCTTGCAAAATACTGTCTCTTACTGTAGCAACATCACTTCACACATTTCCAGAAGAATCAATGATCTCTTCTGTGATACTATTTATAACAGGTTGCCTGTAACAGATGGTTGGTTGCAGTAAAGGGCAAGAATTCTTTGAAGCTCTGACTCTAAGAAGAGTAGAAAGCCTTGAAAAGGGGACAAATGATCTGGTCATTTTCAGGTCTGATCAATATCAGTAGCCTGTAATTCAAACTAGGGAACATTGGGTAAACTGTGGACATGCCTCTTTAAGAGGCAATCCACCCTTCCATGGACAACGGATCGTATGGTTTCTTTGAAAATGAAGGTGGTGTTCTCTTTCATAAGCTTATCCTTTTGCTCATCCATTTATCTGTGCCTCCATCAAGCCATTCACTCATTCAGTGAATATTTTCAGGCATTTACCATATTCTGTGTACCATGAATCAAAAGCAGGTTGGGTAATAATTAGTCTCTACCTTCTTATTCCACACACATACTGAAACAGCCATTACTTTGAAAGAGAGATATAAACATATTCCTGGTTTAAAATAGGGGATTTGAACATATGTTTGCCCAGGGCTGGGCTCATAAAGAAACAGAAAAAGGGAGGATGAGTGGTAAATGATTTAAAAGAGAAACTATGCATTCAATATGATAACCCTGGGGTGTGTGGGGGAGTGGGTCAAGCTTAAATCATCAGTAAGGGTAAACATCTGGTAAGAAGTTGTTACAACACCATAGTTGTTTCTTCTGTATCTCTCTGCCAGGGAGCGGCCACTCTTCCTGTAGGTGTACTATTTAAGAGGGATGTTAATGGCAGAGGATATTAGAATCTCTCTGTATTTGGAAATATATGGACCACTAATGAAAAGGGTTCCTGTAATGAAATCGTGGGACATTAGAACAAAAGTTCATCCCAACGGTTGAGATCTTCCACTCTTGCTTTTTCTCTGGATCAGTTTTTCTTACTGGGTAAACACTAAAAGTCTAATGATTACCTTCCACCTGCATCTTTAAATATGTTTAGAATGTTAGATGTTACTGCATCTAACAACCAGAAGGAATGACACAAATTCTATAATTTAGAAGAACACACATTAGTTTCATAAATTCTACATACAATGAATACTGTCATTCACAAACACTATCATCAGGGTTTTTTTTTTTTTTATTTTTACAACGGATGTGGGGAGAGGGGATGGTATGGATTTGAAAACTGTGGAGGGGGTGGGATGAGCGGAATTCAACAGTGCCAGGGAAGTAAGGATAAGTAAAATTAAGTAAACCAATTTTCAGTTGCAAGCAGAATGCTATATTAGTTAGCCATCCTAGCTGCCTTAAGAAGAAATGGAAATTTCTTCTTTGAGTGTCAGTTGAGCTGAAGCTCTCTATTCAATGAGTGGTATTCTAAAATTAAAATATAAATATCCTTAAACTATTTACAGATAATAGTTTTGAGCTGTTACTACATTTTTTTTGATTCAGTTGCCTGAAACAATGCATTTATTTTACAAATGCTCATGAGTATTATGAAGCATCCAGCTCCCTCCTAGAAGCTTTTAGAAATTAGCAATTGTCATAATCCAAAAGGACAAATAAGGAAACAAGCAAATAAATGGCTTTTATGTCAGATATAATAAATATTCTGGGGGAAAAATAAGGTAGACCAAGGGACTTTCTAAGGAACCTTTAGAAAAAGGGCAGATTGAGCATCTATCTCTATTTTTTTTTATATTTTCACATGATTTAAGTATACAGTAGCAAAATATTTCTGATTTTATTTCATTTACATACTCTTGCACAGGAATTTCTCGCCAGTTAACTCTAGTGTGTGGCTTAACAGAAGCAGTACAAATTCCTCTCTTAAAATATGTCCTTTCAATAAATAGATTATAATGGCACCAGCTTGGTTCTCCCCTCAGCCACTTTCTGCTATACTCTGTGTAAGGGATTCTAAAGCTGTGTGATCTGGATTCAAAATGCCAGGCCTTCAGAAGAATCCAGGTGACTTCCCTAGGCTACCTGCTTCCATCATTCCCTGCATCTTCACATGGTTATCCACCTCCAGTCTCACCCTCATAGATGTAGAAGCACCTGTGTACAGTAAAAGTAATATTTGTACAGCTAGGTAACCCACATTTCCCCATTGTAAAACTGTGAAGTTTTGCTTTGATACATGTTAGGTTATTTTCATATGTGCTTTAGTGTCTCTAAATATAAGCTTGAGTCGCTAAAGGTGCAGGACAATATATTTTACTTGCTTACTTACACATTACCTCCATTCCATTTTCAACCTAGCTTTTGCTTTGAAGGTGGTAGTTTCTCAAATTACATTGCTAACCAGTTTCTAGTCAAAGAATTATACTTACCAACTCAACAAACCTTCATTGAGTATGTGCTGCCATAACCTCCATAATTCAGTGACTTTTCAGCCACCAGGAAGTGGACAGTTGGTGTGCCCTAGGAGAGCTCATAATCATTTGTGGGGATAAAGGTAATCCAAGCATGCATAGCTACAGAACTGCTAAGGGTAGCATATGGACAGGATAAGAATTGTGGCAAGAATTTGAATATTAAGCTTAGGCTCAAGAAAATTGGCCCAGAAATTTGAGAATCTGGAACTAAGACTTAGCAGCAAAGACTTTTATTAAGGAGGTAATTAGCGCTGTGAAGAATGTCATAAATAGAAGCATAACTTCAGGAAATAGCTTAAATATATGGAACACAGAATATACATTAGCTTGGCTAACCTAGAGAGGAGTTGTATGAGTGGCAAAAATTCAAGGTAGAATAGACTAATTAGAGGTTTTTGTGTAGTTTCATTCTAATGAATAGTAACCTTATAGAAAGTAGTTATACATCTTGAAGTGGAGATACATCTGTGAAAGTAAAAAAAAATAAACATCTTAGAATGCATTTGCAACAACAGATTCGCCATCTGCATGTTGTTATGAAACAATTTTAATGTACTCTTTTTTGCATGTGTAACCAAGAAGCCACCATGATCAACCTGGTAATATAGGCCATAAAAAGGCTCATTGAACTACCCATTCCATATCTAGAATATGTCAGTCTAACCACTCTGCCCACATACATGCACTGATGTGCGTCCCAAGATCTCCTTTATGTAAAACTGATTATTTTTAAGTTTAGGGACAAGGAATCCTTTTGGTCAGAGGCCTACAGATTACTTTATGTTGAGTATTATCCATCTTTATCTTAAAACTTACTGTTTAATGATTTTTTACAGGTATTTTTATTTGAAGCATAGGTGTGCATTTGTATGCATTTGTGTGCATACACACCCTCAGATCTTCACCAATTTATTCTCCAATTGCCTGAAATGGCCAGGTCTGGGTCAAGCAGAAGCCAGAAACCTAGATCTTAGCCCAGGTTTCCCATGTGGGTGGCAGGACCCAAGTCCATGAGCCAAAACATATACCTAGTAACTCCTATGAAGTATATTCGCAAGAAGCTGGATCAGAAGCACAGGAGTTCAGACTCGAACCATTCACATGACCCATGTTGGTATTCTAAGTGGACAGTTAACCACAGTGCCAGATAGCCTCCTTAGCTACTATTTTATTCTCTGTTCCTGCTGCACTTTCTTAGCCAAAGTTAAATACTATCAGAACCTTACCACTTCACATACAGAAAAGACCATTTTTCAGGGCTGTTTTCCGGCTCCCTTGAGAATTTTGGGTTACTACCAGGGGCAATGGGAAGTCAGTTGTTCTGTGCAACATTCTTTTCCTGGCTCTGCAGGCATTTCAGATTTTCCTATCAAATTTGCATTATCTGGTAAATACAATAAGGGCATTTCCATTTCATAAATTATTCTCTGGGGAGCTATGCCTGAAGCCAGATTCATAGCAATTAAAAGCAAGTTGCACAGTCAGCTGCAGGAGCTAACAGATAAAAGCAAATTCTGTGTTTCATTCCTTTGGTTAACTAAACCATCTCTTTTTCTCTATACAAGTTAATTTATAAAGGATATCCTTATTCATGCTTTTATGTTGATTGTCATATTAATAAATTGAAGACACATTGGATATCTTAATAAACTGGATGCTTTAAACAAATTATCTCTGTTTCAGAATCACATCCTGCATTGGCCAGGAAATTTCTGAACTATTATCTCTGGGCAGTCTACAGTGCTTAATTTCACTAAAAGAGCATCTTTGTAGAAAGGCTTTTGAGTGCTTCCTGAACAATTCTTGTTGGCTGTTAGATTTCAGTTACACAATTTGTGGGCTGACTTTCTCCCACTCTGATTTGTGGAACTCAGCATTCTAAAAAAGACAGATGTTGGCAAAGGGCTTATGGAGAGGCTGTGATATCTGGACTGTGCTTGGGCTGGCTGTGCAAGAGAAAGGAGAGAGGGTCGAATTCCCTGCTCCCTCTGACTGAGGGGTGGGTCCTAACGTTCAGTGCTGCTGATGCAGAACTCCGCTTAAATGATATAGGACGTGAGGGGGTGGCAGCAAGTACATAACAGTGAAATAAATTACCATATATATCATGTTCTGGTGGGTAAGATAGAAGTGATGTGTGTAATGAATCAAAGCTCGAAGTAGTTCTGCTGTGTGGCGATAGGGAGGGAGACCGAGTTCTCCGTGGCTCAGGCTCTGTTTCGAAACACTCTGTCTGAGGAATATGTGAGTAAGCAGAAACTACTCACTGTAATGTGACAAGGGAGGACATTGGTGAGGGCACAAGAGACCTTTCGTTATTGTTGTGGGGAATCTGTTATTGCGGCAGCCCTGCGCACTCTCTGATTGTCCGGGGCAAAGAAGGTGGGGATCTTTTCCTCTGAGGCTGCAGCAGCTTTGTATCCCCACCATTGGGGAGCTGTTGGGCAGTGGACATGTGCTCCAGTCTGGACTACAGTCTCCCTTTATTCCTGAATATTGAGTAGAGTGACACAGCCATGGAAGTAGCCTGGAGTGGATCCTGCCCATAGTAGAGACTTGAGGTAGCTTAGGTTAACCCCTGGCTCTCCTGTTGATTATGGCTTGTTTAGTTCTTTTTGGTTATAGTAAGCTCTTTTTTTTTTTGGTTACAGTAAGCTGTGTTTAGTGTTTAAAAAGACATTTTATTTTCTGTTTCAGTTAGCCAAGATGAGAGTTAAAGGGATGGTTTTGTTTTGAAGGATTCCATTAAAAAAAGGAAAACATATCCCCTAATGCGGATGTTGCAGGGATCATTCTCATTCTAGTCTTGGACAGTCTTGTAAATTCTCCTGGAAGCCACTTTCTCATCTGTTACAGAGCAGTAATCATTCTTTTGCCTCAGTAAGTTAGGGTAAAGTCAGTAGTTAAAGGTAGAGCTCCTACAAGGTGCATGAGGTACTGGAAATGCCTAATTATCTGTTGATCCTTTTCCTCCCTCTTATCTCTCTCCCAGTCTCCTTTCAAAATCTCTCACAGGGGCTGGAATAGTAAAGACTGCACTAATTTGGTGCTGATTTGAATAGATAGCAGCTTATCCCCTTCCTGCTCCATGCCCAACCCATGTTGAGTTCATGTTTTACTTGGTGCTTGAAAGAAATCCTTAAGCTTACTGCAATTCTTTTTGGGTCTTTCTCCCTTCTGTTTGGAATTCACGAGTAATTTGAGTTTGAAATGGGCTGAGAACATGGATAAACAGTGGTCATGTATGGATTATTTTCACAGTATTTTTTGTCCATAATTTCTTTGCCTAACTCTTGCGTGCTTTTTCTGAAAAAAAAAAACCCTCATGTTAGTCATCTAATTTTACATAAATTATATATACATTTATCAGATGATGTTATTCACACACATATATGTGTACATAAGAGAAAGTAGATACTATAAAGATGGTGTCACTGAATTTCACCTGCTACCTTCCAGACAAATCCAATAAAGCTCAAACTTGGACCAGCTAGAATATCATGTTTCATCTGTTAGAGAAGCCAACATCTTTGTGCAAATGGGTTGGGAAAGCAGTAGGTAATAGTTCAATTGTTTGGGTTCCTGCACCCATGTGGGAGACCCAGAAGAGGCTTCTAGCTTTTGACTAGCTCTGCCCTGTCTATTGTAGCCATTTGAGGAAAAATTGGCAGCTGAAAGTCCTTCTGTCTTGCGCTCTCTCTTTCAAATAAAGAAATGGAATATAAATAAAGATCTTTTTAAAAAGAGTAAAATAAATATGGGTAGAAAATTTTCCATTGTCCATAGTGAGATTGTTTTAATATTAACACACTAATCTTCGGGAACATTCAATAATGGCTCAATATCAAGATAAGAAACCAAAATAGTCATAAAAATGATGTAACTTGTTAAGATTTTCCAATAGAGCAAAAGATTCTGGTTGGGATTTTTTATTTTTGAGATTGGAAAAGAAAGTTTTGGCAAGTAAAGTGGGTCATTTTCCTTGCCAGTTATGTACTTTCCTTTGTTCTGTGTTCAGTTCATCTGTGAACTATTTTTAAAAGCTGCAGCCATCTACTCATTCAGTTGTACGTTCTTGATTTCCCTGCACCCTCTTTTTCTTAAGTCATTTTGAAATGTCAATCTGACAGACACTTTTAAAGTAAGGACCAAAAATTGCTTATGGTAATTATCTGTCCAAGGCATTTTACAATAATGAGAGAGGGAAGCTTGAATACTGCTAGTGAAGCATTCAAATCTTACATCTTCCACTTGCTTGCATGACCCTGTGCCACTTCAGTTTCTTAAGGTATAAATCTCAGAATGTCAACTTACCTCCAAATGTTATGGAAAAATATAAAAGAAATGTTGACAATCCTCCCTCTTATGTAGGGAAAGAAGTATTACCCTATTTTTGTCTTGGAAGCAATCTCATGATTCCAGTTCACACAATGACAATGTGAAAACTTAGTTTCTTCCTGACTATCTTGGGAGGAAGACATTTGGACAACGTGGATCCTTCCTGAAGAAACAACTGTACTGGTCAGGAAACGAGGCATAAATGCTTTGTGTTTCCTTAAACTGAGAAGTAGATGAGTTTATGAATAAACTAAAGTCCTGACATCAAAAATTAATGATTAGGTTCTAAACAGCAATTTTGTTTATCTTCTGATGTATTATTCACTGCTTACGGGTGTATGCGGGTTCTGTGTGCTCATTCTGTTTACCTTAAAATTATGGACATATAATAGGTATATGGGACAACAGTTAAGATGTCCCTTTCTGGGGACACTCACATCCAATTGCAGAGTTCCTGAGTCTTGAGTCCCGACTCTTTTCATTCCAGCTTCTGTTCAGGCACATGCTGGGAGGCAACAGGTGGGTCTCAAGTGTTTAGGCAGAATGGAATTTCTGGCTCCTGGCCAGCTGGCCCTAACTGCGACAAGCATTTGGGAGGAGTGAATAAAGAGATGGCAGATCTTTCTCTCCCTTTCTCTCTCTTTCAAATAAATAAAAATTAACTTGTTTAAAAATGTATCTAATGAATTACACCCTTAGGGTTCTATAAAATTTGGAGTCTCTGTCTTTGTAATCTCTTAAATATCTGTGATGTCCATCAGATCCTATTAAATGCTTACTCAAAAATGATTTTTTTCTTTCTTTTTTGCCTTTGTTTATGAGTTTTGTGGGTTTGGAGAATTTTTTGTTTTAATTATATTTTCAAGCCATTTATAGTAAAGGGATAAACACACGTGCATGCACACACATATGTATGTGTCTATAAAATTTTAAATCCATATAAATATGTTCTATGTGTAGTTTTTAATATATAGCATATATAGCAAGGCATCCATGCAAAAATTGATATTATGCAGTATCATGATTGTTTATAGTTTTAAGTATTTTTCTATAATTATATGTAATACTTCCAGTACTTTATTTGAAGACACTATGAATATTGAACTCTTTCATTGATATTCTGAAAATTTTCTGTAATCATCAAGTTGGTGAGAATAAGCTACAGCTCTATAATTCTCCTTTAAATGCTGCACGTGTTTCATTAAGTTATTATTATTAGCAAGTTTTGGAGAAGAACTTTTGTATAGGGAGCATCAGTTATGTAGGGGAGCTAATGGTCTCATCTCATGATTTAGCATGTAAAAGACTTATTTTGGAAAAAGGAAGATCAAAAAGTAAAGAGTATAAGGAAATATTTGGAATTACTTAATTTGATTGATTACTATTAGGTACATGTAACTTTAACCCTCTGTTTAGCTTCCCTCTAGTAGTGACCACATCTAAATGTAAGGTGATGGATGGTTAAGAAGAGAGATCTAATATGAGTTTGTCAATGATGGCAATGAGTTAAAAGCAGAGGAAAGAACATGGATTCTGGCACAAGAGAAAATCCAGCAGCAATTCTCTACAGGCAGCAAATAATTTGTTTGAGTGCATAATTAATAGATTTGTCAGAAAGTACTTAGATTGTGAAATATTGCGCATAGCCTTCTTTCCAGATGGATTAAGATGAATGGGTTCTCTGGCAGCATCTGAAAGCTCATTGCTCGGCTGCTGGAGAACTGCAGCATCTCGAGCTGTTTGAGTCTCTGCCTCTTTGCACTTTCCGTTCTCTTTCCCTGGCTGCAGGGGAAAATGAATAAAATGCTTCTAATTCCAATATTGAATGGTGTCCTTTGCCTAAAGGGCATCCAAGTAGACAAAATTAAATCAGATGCTGAACAGGGTAACTTCTACTACTCAGGAATTTAAAATAGGGAAATGTATTAACATGTTGAAAATGGTTAAATTAAGGTGATCTGTAGATCATTTATGTGACTTTATGGCAGTGTGCCATGGACGTGTTTCATGTGCAACTGCCTGAATGTTGAAAGGTGGCATGTGCCTTCCTTACTTTTGGAACTATCCATATCCATATGGAACTATCCATATCCATGTGAAGATACAGTATATATTGTGCGATTTAAAACAGTATGGTCAGAATCCAAAATCTATGTCTTTAAAGAATATAATTGACTTGAAAAAAAGTACCTGTCAAAGATTTTCATCTGAATGTTTTTCTTAAAGATGAGGATTATGAGCCTTAATGAGCTGGGGAAGAGAACTGTGAGCCCAGAAATATGGCTTCATTATTTTTGGTGTCCAGAATAGTTAAAATGAGTAAATATTGTTTGATTTCCTGAACATTTCCCAATTATGAGAAAGGTATGCTACATTTTGGTGGAAATGGGTAATGCTGAAAAATTTCCGTCTTGTGCTTTTGGTGTTCTGTTAAATGAGGAGATGAGTTCCATGAGATGTGGTCAGTGTCTCATCAGGAGCCTAGCAAGTCCTCACATGACCTTTTGGTTCTTTGTCCTCAGTGGAGACATTGGGAGCAGAGCTGTGCTGGTGAAAGCTGCCTTCAGTTTCAAAAGGAGGGTTCTGAAGAATTGATGGTCATTAGTGGCTTGATCAGATTGTTTCCTAGGGCAACGCATTTAATACATTGTTACAGGCATTGACAGTGAAGCTGCAGCAGAGGCATTGAACCAAGGCTAACATACCTTGTGCTGTGCTCATCCATTGAGTTGCTAATGAGGATCCATTGCATTGCTTTTCAAAAATGATTCCAATACTCTAGGCATCAATCATGTGAAGTGTTTAGGAAAAGTATTTGTTTCTATGCCCATTCCCAAATCACTGAATCAGAATTTTGGCAGTAAGTAAACCTGGGAGTCAGTATTGACTGTATTTTGGAAATCATTCACATTCAAATCCTTGGAGTCTAGAATTAGACTCTAGATGGAACAATGTATTACTTCAGTCCTTATCACACTACTGCAGTAAATTTAACCTAGGGAATCCTGAATATAAGAAAAGAAGGCATACTGGGAAGTGATTTAAGATTTGAAGTGATCTTTTAAATTCCTTATAGCTTGTAGATTTAATTTTCTCTTTTTCCATTTCAACTGTTACTGAGAATCTATTCTGGATGAGATGCATGCTATGTTCTGGTGAGGTCAAGGAAATACAGTGCAGCACTCCTGCTACATTTTGCTGTGGGATCCACCCGTTGCCATTCCTACATGGTTCAGAGAGCATATGTGACCAAAGTCTGCTCTCACGACTCTGGAAGCCTCTCTTATTTGCATTAGAAATTTGTCTTGGAGGTCTTGAACTTCAGTTTTCTTGAATGTCTTCATTTTTGTTTTGGTTTATTCAAAATCTTGTTTTTTGTTTTTGTGGATGATGGGTTTATTTTTATTAGAAAGGCAGATTTACAGAGATAAGTCGACACAGAGAAAAGGAGCTTTCATCCACTGTTTCACTCCTCAAGTAGCTGAAATGGCCATAGTAGAGCCATTTGAGGCTGGGAGCTGAGAGCTGCTTTCTGGTCTCCCCTATGGGCACAGGGTCCCAAGGTTTTGGCCATCCTCTACTGCTTTCTCAGGCTATAAACAGGGAGCTGGTTGGGAAGTAAAGTGTCCAGGCTACTAATTGGTGCCCATATGAGATACTGTTGCTATAGACAAAAGCTTAGCCTGCATGCTGACCCCTCCTTTTACTTTTTTATTAAACATAGAGACACAGACATTGAGGACATGGGGTTATTAACAAGGAAGTAAGGAGATCACATGACTTCAGAAAAATAAATGAAAATAAATCTTCTCTTAAGGCAATATTTGTTATATCAAAGATTCCTCAATAATTGGGAATAAATTTTGAGTAGATTGATAGTAAGATTAGAATATGCATCTATTCTATTTTGTGGTCTATTCAAGACTAAGGAAAATTATAGAAATTTCATGATAATTTAGCATTTTCAATATCACCATCTCTGTGTTTCTCTGCCTTGTTGGTTAGAATGAGATGAGACTGTGCTTTTATTCAAATAAATATAACCAGAAATTATAAGAGCCTAGTCAAATAAATTACTTTGACACAAAAATTTGTGATAATTGGAGTAAAAATTATTTGAGAAATGGAAGAAGTACGGGCATTAAATGACCTTTTTAAGTCACTTTGGGAGAAAAATTAAATGGCAATTGAATTCTAATTCTTATCTCTCTCAATATATCACAGCAAACTCTATGGAAATATATTCCCATGGTTAGCTAAAAGGAATGACTTAATGATTTAAAACATCAGGTTTGTAATGATTAGAAACCATGGAACTGTCGGTTTGAATCTCAAAACAGTTAGCTTAATCTTCCTTCCTTCCAAAACATGTCAATAGAATATTTAATTCAGACTCCATTGCCTGTGTGTACACACTATAAAAAAATGAGAATCTTTGAAGAGCAGAGGGAAGGACTTTCAGGAAAGTTTCATAATGCTGCCCCTAGAAACATTGTGTCTCAAAGCCATCATTCTAAAAAGTGCTATAAAGTGCCTGATAAAAGTGGGAAAATTCAGTATTTACATTTTCCTCCTTCCTAGGAAAGCACACTTAGAATTCTCTACATCATGTTGCACTGCCCCTTTTTAATTAACCCCAGGGAATCTGCAGAATGTACAATCAGTCTAAAGGACTTGCTTGCTGCCCAAGTCTATTGTACAGGATAAAGCCACATGTTCTTAGTCTAGGGAAAAAGATGCTGAGGACGACAATTCCACTTGAAATTATCGAGTGATTTTGAAAAATATATGTATATATGAATAGCCATGGAGTGGCAGATCACATGCCTGTGGAGCAAATGCAATTTTTTCACATAATAATTAAAAACAATATGCTAAATTGTAAATCAATTAGGGATAAATTAAATGCTAGAAAGGATGTGGGTGGGTAACTATGCTTTCTGCTACTCAGACACCCCTGTGGCTTGGTGTTTCATTTGGTGTGAAAGTTGTACAATTAAAAAAAAATTCCAATCTGTCCATCTAAGATTCTGGAGAAATGCCTATAAAATTCATCCCTGCCATTCCAGAGAAATAAGTTTCAGAAAAATGACGCAGAACACACTGATTTGACTTAAGCAAACCAAACTGCTCAAAGCTACATATCCTAAGCAAGCTCCAGAGTAAAAAGGAAAAAGAAGTGTATTCAATTCCAACTGTTGAATTTGGGGAGGTGTCTTAGTCTTCAGAGACCTAAGTTTCACGAATTCATTGCTCACTGATTCTTTTGGTAATCTTACATCAGTATCAGTAAAGGCCTGGTTGAAAGGGACCAAAACATACTTCTGGTACCTTTTCAATTAATGATGTTATTCATTTCAAATGCCATAGTGCTTTCAGCATGATGGTATTTTAATTTCAGAAGGAAGTTTGAAAGATCCACAGAAATGTTTTCTTTTAAGACAAAATGAATTTTGTTCAGATAATACAAGTAAAATATTCTAAGGAAAAAATAGCAACATTTACAGTAACAGAAATAAGCACAAATTTGTAACTATAGAGGAAGCTAATAACATTTTGATGTTTTTGCAGTGGTCAAAACAAGTCTTGCCTTTATTTCTTATGTATTTTTAAATGTTTTAATATTCTAGACTATTTCTACATTAAAGCACAACAGTGTTCCATGTATGTACAATGCCATTGAAGAAAATAAGCATTTCACTATATTTGCTTTAGAAATATTTTAAAAACCCAGTGTTTTTTCATGTAATTGAAACCATCACTGTACTGAAAGCCATTCCATTGTCTGTATTAAGAACCATGTGTATAATTTTATCACAAATCTGTATATATATGAACCCAGAAGAAGAATTACCATTTGTTAGCATACTTGCTTACACAAATGAAAATCTATGTAGGTCAAAGAGTAGCTTTCACCCAGTTCTGGAAGTAAAATTAGCTCCAGTTATAACATGGAAGAAGACAGCTTAGAAGAAATACTAGGCCTTTGAAATAAGAAGGGAATGCTCACAAGGCTTGTCTAATTAAGCCAAAAATTAGGAAGAGATGTGTGCTTTCAACCACTTTCACAATATCAATTCCACCAAATAACTTGCAGGACAGTAACAGACCAGGATATTGGAACTATACATTAAAGGCAGAAAACTCTAGCAGTCATGGGTCTCCCAGAATTCTCTCACACCTATCAAAAAGAGAAGTCCAGATAGCAGAGATATGGGAGTTAGGCACACAGGCCACTGAAGTTTGAAGTAAACCTTTCCTTCCTAGCTGACAGACATACATACTGCTGTCTATAGCCATAGGTTGTAAACTAAGGACAAAATAGGTTGCTTCTTGGAGAGTTTCCATTATCTCTGTTCCCTCCAGGAGCCCACCATATGAATATACATTAATTCTTCTATTTAAGTACTTAACAAAGCCTGGCAGCCTAATTGATAACAATACATTTTATAAATATATTTTACTACTTAGTATTATACATAATAAACTTCATGTGCATGGTTGACTGTGAAACCTAGAGGCAAGCAGAAAAGCCTGAGGAATTTTTGTTTTATTAATTCTACACTGATGTTCTGTTTTTTTTCCACAGTCTATCTATTGCAATAAAATACAGCAAATACAACATTTACTATGTTAACTATTTTTAGTGTATTGTCAGTAGTTTTAATATGCAAGTTTTTTTTTACAATTATCCAGCATAACATCATCTTGTAAATGTGAATCTCTGTACTCATTTAGCAATAAAATTCCCTGCCCCCATTCTTCTAGACTCTGACTACAGCAACGTTACTTTCTGTCACTATGGTTTTCATGACTCTAAGTACTTCCTGTAGGAGGAATTATACTGTGTTTTTGATTTTTTGAGTGATTTATTTCACCCACATGTTTGAAGTTCATTCCCTTTTAACAACAAATAGTAGTACATAATGTACCTACAGCACATGTAACTTGTCCAGGGATTGATGGGTATATATGGTTTCCTTTCAAGTTTTAGTCAATGTGAATAATACCGCTAAGTACAAAAGAATATACAAATATCTTTTTGAGATCCCAGGTTTAATTCTTTCAAACACATGTAAGGAGGTACAACTACCGGATCACAGAAGTTCTAGCAATTTTGTTTGAATAACTGTTGCATTTTGATGAGCAATGCCGGCATCATTGTGTGTCCCACCAAAGCAAGGAGTTTCCAGTTTCCTCCACTTTGTTGTCTATTTTCTAGTCATTTAAATATTTTTGTTTAGGTGGAGCAGAAAATGAGAATGGGAGATGTAGCAAAAGAGAAAGGGAGAGAAAAGGAGGGAGGTTTGGAGGGAAGGAGGAGAGACAGAGAATGAATCCTATATCTGCTAATTTGTTCCCCAAATGCTTGCAATGACTGTGGCTGGACCAGGCCATTGTTAGCAGATAGGATTTCAACTCAGATCTTCCACATGGGTATCGGACATTGAAGTATTTGAAGCATTATTTGCAGCCTTCCTGGGTTTAGAGCATCAGTAATGTGGATCAGAAGGCAGTAGCTGTGACTTCAATCAGGCACTTTAAAATGGAATATGGATGTCCCACCATTGTTGCGGGACGGGCAGGTCATTCTTTTTCCATTGCAAAAATGAATTCAAGAAGAATATGTAGATAAAAGTCAGAAAAAAATGCAAGACTTATTGGCATGCAAAGTTAGAGAAGACAGGACCCAGCGCTGTCCCTTTCAATGATCTGGAGGCTCAATGAAGGTGATTGAGGTAAGAATCAATTGGGTATTCAGAGGGCAGAAGTTGGAGTGGGTGTTGAATTTTGCCCATTTTCTCACCCCATCTTTGTTTTGAATCTGGAAAATATTATGTTAGGTGCTGGTGATGATGGGCGTGTCAGATGTGATATAATCATCATCAGGATGCAGCCTACAGCTGTGTTGGTTATTTTTAGCTGCTACCAGTTTTAAGCGGTGAAAGTTGTAGTTGTCTACTACTCAGAAGTGGAATTTGCAGAAAATGGCAGGAGATTTGGGCAGTACATTAAAAAGGGGGTTGTGGCAATGAACAAAGCTGAGGATTTGGGTAGTGTGTGGAAGGAATGTGATTTGGATGCTGCAGGCAGGTCTGCTACCATGACAGGATTACAGGGAAATACTAACAAATCTGAGCTCTTCCTCATCAACTCTACCTATATACCAAGTGGTGACTTGTGTGCAAATATTCACTCCAACCATGTCTTTCATGACCAAAACTTTTGCAATGTTCATAAAATTCAATTTAATTTATTTTGAAGTCTATATTTTGTTGCTGAATATATTCAGAATCATTGAGTTTGTCTTTGGATGCAAAGTGATTTTTTTTCTTCCTGATTCTTTTTTTCTTAATTGATTACATTTTGTTTCGTGACACAGTTTCATAGGGTCTGGGATTTCCCCAACCCCTCCCGACATGGTGGATTCCTCCAACTAGTTGCAGTATTACAGCTCCAATCTAGTCACGATTATTTCATTGCAGGCATATACCAAGCTTAGAGTCCAGCATCTAATTGTCCAGATAAATTCTATGGTTTCTTGGGGAGACCATCTCTGGTCTGAAGGTAGAGCTGGCAGAATATCATCCTGATCACTTAAAAGCCCCAACATAATGTCAACAACAATTTATAACATTATGGAATTGACATGGTATTGAGTAACTGATATGTTAAAAAATGCAGGTTCTTAACCACATCTTGTGACTACTTCATTGACATTTCAATTTTAGTTTATATACAACTGGCTTCTATCCACTTTAAAATGCCCATAGGGTACTATTCAGTTGTCCCGTGTCTATTTTCATTTTAATATTTACCAGTTTATAGTGTTGAAGCATAATTTTTACTGAACTTGGCAGATTTTAGGGTAGTCCAAACAGGCTTATAACTCTAACATGGCATGTGTTAACAATTGAGGCGCGGAACAGTTTTAGGAGGGGTGTGCAGAGAGATCTTCAATACCCTAGTGAGGAGTAAATAATCTTTGTTTCCTACCTAGTAAGGTATATGTAGGTCCATGCTGACCATTTCTTGTCTGGTTCTAAGGTTGCCTTGTTCTCTATCTGTTCTTTTTATTATTATTATTATTATTATTATTATTATTATTATTATTATTATTATTATTATTTTAAGGGGGTCGCTCCAGAACGACCCTGATGGTCATTGCAGGAGATGGTTGGGATCCATAGTTGAAGCTAAGTAAGGAACAGAGAAAGCTCTTCTCCCGAGACCTGAAGGAAGTTTATTGTTCTGTTTCTGTGGGACGCTCAGGGCTCCTGGCTGTTGTTCTGATGATCTGGGATGCAAAGTGACTTTTAAAGAGAGACATATTTGGGAACTGGCATAGTGCATTAAATCCATGCCAACAATGCCAATATCTCATAGGATGTGTGTTTGAGTCCTAGTTGCTCTACTTCTCATCCAGCTCTCTCTTAATATGCCTGTCAGTGTAGCAGAGCATGACCCACATGCTTGGGCTTTTGAAAAAGCAAGCTCCTGGCTTTGGCCTAACGCATCCCTGGCTGTGGTGGCCATCTGGGTAGTAAATCCATTTTGGAAGTTCACTACCTCTGGCCGCCCATAATTCTATGCCTTTCAAATTCATAAGATAAATGTCTAAAAGAAGATAGCTATATTTGGGTAATAGAAATGTGCAATTATAAACTAAAGTTACAATAACACTGTACATTGCTTTCTAAAGAAGGTCTCTTGAATCATGTAGAAAACTAAATATTTCTTGAGCTGTTATAATACAACTGATAATATAAAAGTGTATTCCACCATATTCCTTTCTTTTAATTGCTCATTTATTTGCCTGTTCTGATTCTGTTAGTTTTTTGCAAAGCTCCATTTCACAGTATAGTGTACTTTTATTTTCACCTGAAGAAATCTCCTCTACATTTCTTTCAGTATCTGACAGTTTTGTTTATCTGAAAGTGTAAGAATTTTTTCTTTATGTTTGATGGACAGCTTGTCTGAAATAGGATTCTTGGTGAAAGTTTTCATTTTCTCCTACCACTTTGAATATCAGCACATGGCCCTCTGGCCTCTAGGTTTCTGATTGAAAATCTTCTGCTGAACTTACTGAGGATGTTTTCTGTGATGTGTTGCTAGCCTCTTGCAGCTTTCAGAATTCGCTTTCTTTTAGCTATTTAGAATGTGTATTAGTGTGCCCACATTTGTTAGTTGCTTGTAGAGACTGAGTTTCTTGGGTGGTGGTCTCTTTTTCTGACACTCCAACAGCGATTATATAAGTCTGCTTGATGGTGTCATGGGCTCTGTTTACTTTACTGCTTTTTCCATTTTTTTTTACTTGACACTACATTGTTCAGTCTTCAAGTTTGCTGATTATTTCATTTATCTGCTCAAGTCTGATTTTAAATGACTGTGGGTTTTTAGTTTTAGTTCTTAAATTTCTAGTGATAGAATTTCTTTTTGGGTTGTCTCTCAATTCATTGATACTTCCATTATATTTATACAATGTTTGACTTGCTCTACCTTTTCCTCTAATTTTTTGCACATCTTTAAAACAGTTTATTTAGAACACTTTCACCATATGTATTCCATCGGGTCTTTTCAGAGGAATTTTCTGCTGAGTTAGTGTCTTTAATAACCTATGGTTTTGATAGCCTATGGAAACTCACATTGTGAATTTCAGCTGCACAAAACTAGACATTTAAATTTGTGTGCTAACTATGTCCTTAGAACTCATTTAAGTTCTGTTTCTGGTTTGTTTTTGTCCTTTGAATGCTATGGGCTGTCTGCATTATGGCTTTCCAAGGTCTATTTGCGAGTTTGAGTTTCTTTGTGGACATTTTTAGGGACTTTCTAATTTCATCTTTTTTATTGAGTCGATTTTTTTGCTTTAGTTGATTTGGGTCCTAGTCTTTGATTTTTGGCTTCACATGGGGTGTACAGAATGGGGTAAAGGGTTTCAAGTTGCTGACCATTTAAAACCACAGGAAACCGTTTCAGTCAGTGTAGTGAGTGCCCTGCAACCAGGGCAAAAGGTACAGAGACAATCGGTCTGCGTGCTGGTCCGCTGTGATCAGAACACTGATCCCTGATACTTAGAAGACAGGGTCCTTTGATCACACTGGTTTTCACAAGCTGTGTGCAGGCAACCTAGGAAAATATGGCAAAATGTGCTTTCTTGGAGCTCAGGGTTGTGCATGAGCAGCTACCACAGTGTTAAGGACTGAGATTGACTAAATACTAGCACTTTACCATGCTGGAGCTCACCTGGAAGTCGACAGCTTTTATTAAATGCTTGAAATCCAGCATGAATATATAAGAAAGATTTTTTTTCAGTGCAAGTTTAGCTAGGTTGTTAAATAGTTTTCTGGTACTTCTACCCCGTCATCTATCCAAATGCTCTTTTAATTTTCACTATTACTGCGTTTTGTTGTTGTTGTTATTGCTGTTGATCTTAGTTTAGGATTATAGTATCTTCCTATTAATTGCTGCTTTAACCATCCAAAAAATCTCTTTTGCTCTGGAAATACCTTTTCTTTGAATTCTTGCTTCATTTTCCATCCATTTACTTTCAGCATATATTGCCTGAGGGTGACATTTCAAATTTTATCACCAAAGAAAACTTGGATTTATCAGTTTCTTTGCACATAGCACTTTTTCAAACCTATACCACCTCAAAATGCATTAGGAATTAATTATCAGTGACTAATATGTTTTCCATATTTTCTTTGTGGAAACTGTTTTATTTTGTTCTTACTCTGGGATATTAGTTTAACTGCCAATGATAATTCTTAAGCTTCAAGCTTAGTGGCAAGTCATCGTTTCTCTATGGTGACAGTACATCTGCAATTGTGCAGCTAGGCCTACCTAATGGAAACGTTCCACCTTACTTTCTCATGTGATTTTTTTTCTATAACAGAAATGTTATTATGCAACCTGAGTTCTTGAATTTATGCTTTTTATTATAAAAATAAGATTTTTCTGATACTGTGAATTGACTACAAATTAAATTGTTACTAAATAAGTCCTTAAATGAACTCACTGTTTTATATAATTATTTTGTTATGTTTTAAGTTGTCTATTGGTTATGTACTACTTCTATAAATATTGATAAAGTTAGTGTCTTCATTTGTTGTTTTTGACTTTTGTCTGAATTGACGAGGAGCAAAACATTCTAATCTACAATAATGTTTTATACTGTCATTAATGGAAGGCAACAGGTATGTGTCCATTTTGAATGTCCTTTTTAGAGTCACTAAAATTATTTAATAACCTGAAGAATAATATGGATATATTTCTATAGCTGATGGTCAGAAATGTAATTAGGTATTAATCATCGCTTCCTAAATGGTGGCTATTTCTGTCTTCAATAAATGTAGTGACAGTCATTAGGCAACCTTTCTTGGCAGCCTGTTTCATAACTTAATTATCTAATATTGCTAATATAAAGATTTTCATAATATTTAGTATATATTGCACTGTCATTTGAGCTATAAATATGTATCTATGCCCTCTCACTCACACACTTAATAAGTAAGAGCTAATTTGTATCTACATAAAAAGTGTAGCACATGGACCAGAAAACTTTTAAAAATCATTTCTTCACATAAGGAAATAAAAGTATTGAGAAACAGAACAGGGAAAATGTAGCTCAGAAATAGTATCAGAGAATCTCAAAGAGAAATAAATTATCAAGCTGCCCAGCTACAGACCATGCTGGCCAAAGATCAATAGTACTTACAAAACATTAAGTCTTCTGCCTTTAGGGAAGCAACTAAAATCTCTGCCAGCAATTAACTAGCCCAAAGCAAGAATGTGAAGCAATTGATCAGCCTTATTGGGAGGGAGTTTCTGGCTTAGTGGAAGAAGAATTTTCTAAAAGTTGTAGCTATCCAAGCAAATAATGAAGTGGTGAGTTCTCTAGCATTCAAGATTCTTCTGCAGAAGCTGAATGGTTTGTTCTGAGTATGATGTATAGGAGACTTTCAACCACTGTTGGATATTCAAATAAAAACATGAAGATTTATTGTCTACAACGTAGCAGTCATAGTCATTGTAGTGCAGTGGGTAGTCTGGCTTGGAATGCTTGGAATTAAATCCCATTTCTACTTGTTATTTAGCTTCTTGCTAATGGGTACAGAGTGTAGATGAAGAGGTAAGCACTTCGTTGTCATCCACTGGAGTTCCTGTCTCCTGGCTCAGGCCAGACCCATCCTGGATGCTGCAGGCATTTGGAAAGTCACCCAACATATGACAGATAGCTTATTATCTCTTTCTCCCTCTCTATTGCTTCCAAGACTTACACATATAAATAAAACAAAGCAGCTGTAGTTGTGATGTGAACTAATTATATCCACATACCTACCATATGAAAACCCCACAGTATCTTGAGGCCACACACAAAAAAAATTCAATTTGAAAATCCTTTGCTACAAAGAGAGGAACTACTAAACACATGTTTAAATGTGTTTTACTAAATGAGATAAGTTGAATGAAAAAGACTATACGCTGTGTGATTCCAAATGTGTAAGGTGGGAAGGATGAATAAACTTAGGACAGGTGATTGACAAGAGGCAGTTAAAATACGCTGCTGTTGCATGACACTTCCATTGTATACAGACAGAAGGTTGGATAGAAGGATGATTTCACCATTTGTTGAAAACCATAGAAAGTGTTTAACACCAGGAATAAGACCTAAGGTAAGGTGTAGACTTTAATGATGATTTGCTAAGTAATTTATTAGTTTTAACAAATGTACCACTCTGATAATGTTGATAAGAGATACTATACATGCATCAGATAGGGAAATCTGTGTTCAGTTTTTCTACGAACAGAAAACTGTTGTTTAAGGAAACTTTAAAAATTTCTATGATACAGAGGACTAAATTAGATGAACTCTGAAGTTGATCTAAATTAGATGAACTTCTGCATATTCTAAGACTCTGAAATTCTTTTCTTACATAAATGTTTTTGTTACTATTCACAGTTAAAGATTAATGTAGAGTACAAAAATTTAAAAAACATGAATTATTATAAAGTGTAACTCTACATCCAACCCCATTCTGAACTATTTTCCCCACGAATTAAACCATGTGTACCCAGTATCTTGTGCATATTCTTAAATAGCCTGTACCTTGAAAACCATATTCATTTTCTTGTTTCTTGTTTTTGTGATTTCATGCAATCACTGCTGTTTGTTTGTACTGCTATAGCAAACCACTGCAGATTATTATTCTTTATAATTTATTCTTTACATTTCTGAAGGTACAAATTTTATGATTATGGTGCCAGTAAATTTGGTTTCCAATGACTACCCCCTTCCTAGCATGCTGATACCTTCTTGCAATGTCCTGATATGATGGAAAGAGAGATCTTCTCTTTCATGTATCTTAGAAGCGAATGAATCTCTATCATGAAGGTACTATTCTCACGGGGTATTTATCTCTAGAATGTCCCATGTCTAAACATCATGACACAGAGATCCAGATTGTTGAATTTGAAGCAGCCAGGCTGACCTCAGTCATAAACAAGTAACAGAAAAAACAAAGAATGGAACATGTTCCCAGGTTTGATGAAAAGAATTTTTCAGTGAAGAAATTTCCTAAGAATAGAGACTCCATGAGGTAGAGGCGAGAGTACAGACAGTTGCCTGCCATGTGACACCAGCAATTCCTGCATATATGTGAGCAGTGCCTGGCTGGGAAGTAACATCTTTTGGTTGATGCTGGCTACATCATCAAGGTGGAGGAGGCTACCCCACTGGTGGAGGATGCTGCCTACACCACTGATGCCTTTGACTGAGAGGGAATTCTGTGGTTCTCAAAGGCTTTGAGTCCAGCCTGGGGAACTGACAGGGATCTGAGCAGCTATTTCGCTCAGTGATGGAACCCCATGTTGCTTCTCTCCCCTTTCACCATAAGAAAGCCAGAATCAAAGTGCTCAGGTGCAGTGTCAGCTGCTTACTGCTCTGACTGGAGAATGATGGACCACTTGCTTGGTGATGGAGCAACTCTGCTGAGCAGAGAGCTGACCTGTATCCCGTTACTGTGAGAGTTTGACAGGATCAGACCAACTGTCAACACAGCACATTATAGTCAGACTTTGAAAAGTGAAACATAAAAATACAATCTTAAAATATGTATGAGAGAAGTTCAAAGTCACCTTTAAAGGATATAGATCAGATTAGTAGCAGATTTCTCAACAGAAACCCTAGAGGCCAGAAGCTCTGGAGAGTTATAGTTCTAGTCCAAAAAGAAAGTGTTGACCTAGAATACTTTACTTAGTGAAGCTCTCATTCATAAATGGAAAACATTATAATTCATATGAAAATGCAACAGACTTCCAATAGCCAAAGCATTCTCAAAAGAGTTAAAAAAAAAAGCTAGAGTTATCACAATACCCACAACACCATATTTTAAGACATATTACATGACTGTTACAAACAACATAGCCTTGTACTGGTATGCAAAATGAGACATGTAGACCAATGGAATAACTCCAGAAATTAATCCATGCATGTAGAAACAATATTTCACAAATGAACTAATATCACTTACTACAGAAAGAGTATCTGCAATAAGTAGTGTGAGGAAATTGGACTTCCTCATGCAGAAATTTGAAACAAGACTTTTTATAGGTATAATTTTTATTAATTACATTGCTTTATGTGACAATTTCATAGGCTCTGGGATTCCCCAACCCCTCTCCGTGCCCTCCCCCCATGGTGGATTTCTCCACCTTGTTGCAGTATTACATTTCAAATTCAGTCAAGATTCTTTCATTGCAAGCGTATACCAAGCTTAGAGTTGAGCATCTTATTGTCCAGGTAAATTCAATGGTGAAATGAGACTTTCACCAAGCAGCCTACACAAAAAACAAATCACAAAAAAGTAAAGATCTAAACCTAAGGCCTGATACCATCAGCTACTATAGAACACACACGGACAATAACAGTAAAAATGGACAAATGGGATTACATTAAGGTGAGGAACTTCTACACAGTAAAGGAAATGATCAATAAAGAGGTAACAAAGTGAGTAACTATTTGTACACTTTGTGTCCAACAAAGGATTAATATCCAGAATATAAAATAGTCAACAACAAAACAAATAATCCAGTAAATGGTAAAGGATGTGAACAACCATTTTTCAAAAAAGGACTTATAAATGGTCAAAAGACACATGAGGAGTTCTTAGGATCATAAGCCATCTGCGAAATCCAAGTACAAACCACAATAGAGTTTCTCCTGACCCAAAGGTTAGAGTAGCTATCATTCCAAAATCAAGAATCAACAAATTCTGGCAAGAATGTGGAGAAACAGACTCATTAATACAGTGTTGGTTGAAATATAAACTTCTATAATCATATGAAATAGAGTATTGAGAGTGCTCAGAAATACCTAATGGAAACTAGAGAAACACATGAAAGTTATCTATTCTCCATATTTTGTAGTTGCTAAGCAATAGCTAAGATAAGAAATCATCCCATGGGAAGATTCATCCTTAGTAACTAGATAAAGAAAATGTGGTATATTTCAGTAATGGAATACCCCTCAGCCATGAAAGGAATGATTAAAAACACTGATATTTGCAGAAAAATGATGCAACTGGAGATTAATATGGTAAGATAAGTCAGCACCAAAAAGAAAAAATATTGCTTTTCATTTTCTCTCATTTGTGGCAATAAATAGAGAAAGTGTAAAGTTGGATGTCAGATCAAACTGTGTCCTTTCTGCATCACACTGGGTACTACTTCACTGTCCGTTTAGAGTTGTCCTTACCCTATTCTGCCATCTTGGTTCTCCAGATAATTTTAAATATCAACTTGTTGAGTCTTACCATGAAAGTGTAAGGTACTCTTGTTTTGCTTTTAAAAAAATAAAAATAATGAAGAAAAATGATAACAGCCAACTAGAAATTAGAATCACTATAAATAAGATTGTGAAGAACACCAACATCAAGCATTTGCATTTACTAGTTTGTACTGGGTTTCGTAAAGTCGCAATTTTATTTTAAAATTTTATACTGATGTATATGGTTATATAATTTATGCATATGAATTTTTGTTTCTGTATGTTTAGACCTAGGTGTACACAATTGTCCTCAAATTCTATCATTTCTTAATATTTGTCATTCCTTATCTCAATTTGTTTCAATAAATTTCTCTATCAACTTAGCCTGACAGGTCATTGAATTCTTGTCAGTGATTTTAACATGTGCTCTATCATTATATATTTAACAACATTCAGGTGATTCTGATGTGAACAAGGTTGATAATAAATTTCCAGATCTTATCACTGAGAGCTGCTAGATGAAGGGAATTTAATGTAAACCATAACTTCTCAACTTTCCAGATTCCTTCTTTCCAGGACAGAATCCCTACTCACAAATTCTTCATTCCATGTTTCCTCTTCTGTATGATGCCACTAATTCTACCTCAGCGAGCTTAAATTCTGTGATGAGGTATAATCAGCAATCTCAGGCTCACATTATCAACTCTGTAGATTCTTCTTATACTTTACCTTGTTGAACTCTAGTGGCAACATCCACATCCTTGTATTAAATCTAATTTTTCAGCTGTGTTGAGTTGATACCCTTTCAAGTTGCATGGGGATAGAAAATAATTCTATCTAATTCTATCTAATCCATTGCACTGATTGGTCTCTCTATAAATTCTTGACAATGAACCTCCAGAGAGACTTAAATGATGCCTGGCAGTAATACACTGCATCTTTAGTCCATTAAATCTCCCATTATTCTGGAAAGAAATTTGTTCCTTTTTGTTTTTCAAACAAACACCTCATATCAGTTTTCTGGGACTGATATAAAGAAAACTCATGGTGAGGGTGAATTAAACCACAAAGTTATTTCTCACAATTCTGGAGGCTAGAAGTCTGAGAGCAAAGTTTTGGCAGGGTTATTTTCTTCTTTCTCCTGTCTTTCAGTCGGTTTCTTTCTATAGCATTTCTACGGTCATTCCTTTACATGTAACTAAGACTTCATCTTTTTACTAAGGACTCTGGCTATGCTGAATCTGAGCCCTCTGTAAGGAACTAACATTTTTCTAATTACCTCATTAAATACCCTATATCCAGAAATAGGGTTCCATTCTGAGTTACTAATGGTTTAGGATTAAGCTTCAGAGTTCTGTAGGGACAGAATTCGTCTCCTAACACCTTGTCACTGGAGGAACTGAATAAACTTGAAATAATCAAAGTCGTTCAGATTAATGATCTTAAACCTGTTTATCAAATTTTGGATACTACACCGTCTTGTTTTCTTCTCTGTCTTATCATGTACTCCTTATTTGTCTCCTTTGTGGATTTTTTCTCTGCTCCTGATCTTGTAAATGTGGGAATGCCCATAAGTCCTGTAATTGTCTCTTTTCTCTGTGTACACGCACTCTTGTTTTACTGATGTTATCTTGTTTCATATATGACACATCATCTAAGATGTGAATTTCATATTTATATAATATAAATATAATTTTTAGTCTGCTTGGGCTGATATGGCAAAATAACATAAACTGGATGACTTGGAAACAACAGAAATCTATGTCTCAGCTATGGAGGTTGAGAAGTGCAAGATGAAGATTCTGGCAGATATGATGTCTGTTGAGGGCCTGATCTTAGAGATCTTAGGTGGGAGCTACAAGCTGACTCTTCACATAATTGATAGGACAAGGCACTCACTAGGATACCTCATGATCTAATCACCCTGAGGTCTACCTCACTGATGATCAAGTTGGAGGCATACATGCTCAGCCAATTCTATCTAGATACCATCTTATCTTGCTGGGGCTTGAATGTATCTTTCCTCTCCAAAATTTGCAGTCCTTACCCCTTAAAGGACATGGTGTTGAAAGGTGGGACTTGTGGGAGGTGATTCAGCTATGAAGGGGGATTACTGATGATGGAACTAGTGTCCTTACTAAACAGGCCTCAGAAAGTTCCCAGCCTCTTCTGCCACATGAGGTCATTTGTGAAAAGACAGCTGTCGATGAGCGAGGAAGCAGATCCTCCTCCGATACCAAATTAAATTCTGATTTTTTGATTTATTACCCCCATGTTTAATTCCTAGTTTGGGTCACTTACTGTGTTCCTGATATTATTAAATTGATTTTATGCATTTTTAAAGTTTGCTGAGCTCCCTTAAAATAATTATTTTGAATTTGTTGTCCAATAACTGTAAATACTCATTTCATTAAGGCAAATTTCTGGTACATAATTTTGTTCCTTTGGTGAAACTGCGTTTCCATAGTTGTGCTTGGTTTTGTGCCTGAGAATTAGTATCTACATATTAAAGGACTAGGAGTTTATTCTAGTTTTTGTGAAGTGTCCCTGAACTTAAAGCCTATTAGAGTGCCAAGATAGTCGAGCCTCAGATTCCACACTTCTGTGCCCCACCAGCACAAGACTGACTTTCACACAAGGCTTGTGTCTAATGATTTGAGCTATGATCTGCTGCTTCCCAGGGTGACCAGTAGCAGGAGGCTGACCTAGAAAGTGGGAAGAAACTTGAACCCAGGCTCTGAAATGGGATGTGGGCATCCCAAGTGGCAATTAGTGCAGCCAACTCGACCTTCTTATAAGATAAATTTCAACTGAAGTTGAAATATAACATGAATCACAGCATAATACAAAAAAGCTGGACTTTAAGAAAGAAAGGGTCAGAGATAGAGAAGGAACTCCATGTAAGCTAATATAAAAGAGGAAAAGGACATAATTTGTAAAGGAAGTATATGTAAGAAAGGGAGGGACAGAGCGAGAGAAAACATGAACAAAGACCACGAGAGGACAAATGTATCAAGTGGATGTAGGAGACAAATTTAGGAAAGAGTTAGGAAAGAGAATTCTATCTACCCAAGTATTTGAAACTTGGGGTTAAAGGTAAGGGTTTCTCTAATAGCATAAAGGATTCACAAATCCAATTCTGTATGTCAAAAGTTCTCTGCACTTGGCTATGTCAGTGACACATTAAATACTCATTATTTTTCACAGCAGTTCCCTCATGTGGTAGAGGTTGCTGTCTTTAGTAATCTCACTGACCACAGGAAACTACTAAAAAGAGTAAAGTGGCAAACAAAAAAGCTAAGTTTACATGAGCAGGTGTGATAAGGAAGATATCCATGGGGTACCGCATGGAAATCAGTCTTTGTGAACAATGCTGTGTTAATAACTGCAGAATGTTTTGAGGAATACATAGAAATACAAAGTGAATATTCCGTTTGTACTGTCTGGATGCATAGTGGGATTTCAGTATCTTAGGAGGCCAAAGCTGTGGACACAGTGGTCAACAATGACTGTATATGCATCTATCACAAAACAAACCAGTGCATCTAGGATATTTGCATATAAGCATTAGGGGAAATGTTGCATTATAATGCAGAAAACAAAAACATATGTGTTAATGTCCACCAAATGCTGCTTTGCGTTTTTAGTCCTTAAGCAATTTCATCTATAGATATTAACCTTACTGTTGCATTGTGTGTGTGTGTGTGTGTGTGTGTGTGTGTGTGTGTGTGTGTGTGTGTGTGTAAACTATATACTGAGCTTCATGGAGTTTCAGTAAGGTGTCCATGATCCTCAGAAAATTCCCACTCCATTTAAGACTCATTTGGCTTCAAACGTTAAAACTAGTTCTCTTCAGTACATTCGGTCTTTGAGTTCTAACTTTGTTTGCCACTCTGGACCAATCAGTTTACTACTAAGAACCTCTGCTCTCCATTAACAAACAACAAAATGGAACAGAATCAATGCAGAGTGCCTTTATGCAAAGTACAAAATAAATAGATCTAGGTAAACAAGTACATGCATATACTCTCGCAGATGACTGATACAGCCGTACTTGGAAGTTATTTTGCAGTGCGTATCTCTACTCCCAAGTAGGACTCCCATTGAGTTATATCAATATACCTTGATAGTATGAAACTAGACTTTCAAATTTTACCTGTACCTACCATGCCATGGTATATTTAAATGAAAGATGATTAATTTTGTAACTATTAGTATGGGACTATACTACTGTGCTAATTCAGAGGAAAATGCTTGGAGGGGGAATTGGGAGGGAGGAAACAGAGGGGGGAGGAAGAACTGTATCTACAAAACTGTATCATGGTAGATAATACTTGAATAATAATTTAAAAAACAACAATGTACAGTATTGAGGTATGGTTCTTAGGTATAAAATTAGATTAAACAAAATCGCAAAGAAAAAAGACATGTATTCATTTGTTCTATAACTCAAACGTCAAGAATTTTGTTATAGTCCATACTGTAAACCATGCTCAATGTAAAAGTCTCACTCCCTAGCTTGACCACCATTCTGCAGAAAATTTCCCTCTAGCTTCAGGTTCAGTTCCACACTTTTATGATTCTAGTCAATGAAGTTCCCTCAAATTTGACAACTCATAAAAACCTCTGAATCCAGGCATTTGTCTAGATTTGCTTCAAATTATGATATGAATAACACACTCCTTAACTTGTTACACAGACCAGATTAGCTTAGTAAAATAAACTAATTGATGAGTTTTTGATTGTCATAGCCAGTGTTAGAAACAGTTCCTTCTGAATTGGACAAAGAGTGGTACCTTCTAATCAAACAAAAATAAAGGGAAAAGTAAAGCAACTTGAGTCTACTGCAGAACTTCAATTGTTTTCTTTAAGCCTTTAGATTGTATTGTCTGTGAGTTCAACATACAAGGGGCTGCTTTGAATTCTACTTCTAGCTTACTGAATTAGTCACTCTTTTGAAAACTGAACGCATTGTTTCCGGATTGGTCATTTTTCACCCTTGGCAGCACCCCTGGATGATCCTCCCAGGAATTACAGAGGAATTTGAAAGCCAGTAGATAGCTGATCTCTTCAGAGATTAAGTAGAATTCTGCACCACAGAATGGGTCCTAAGCCTCCCATGGGGCATACTCGGCTTTGGCTCTTTAGCTCTCATTTGCTCATTGGTTGGAGTATGCTCTCTTAAGGGTATGACTGGTTTGGATGGTGGTGCAACTGTTTTTCCCTGATAGCTCCTAAATATTTGTGCTTTTTTTTTTTCCAAAGTTGAATCTGTCCCTCTTTAGCACCCACAGTGCTCATAAAACTGTTAGATGGAACCAGCTTCCCCACTCCCTCCAGCAGTGGCAAATTACTCCTTGCTGTGGAGCAAGTGCTATTTACAAGTCCTTTTTTTTCTTTGCCTTGCTTTTTTACAAATGGAATGGATGTGAAATCTCTTTGCCTAGATGTTCTGTTCCTTTTAAGTACATTGTGAAGTGAAGACTTGGGAGAGTTTTACTTAGATCTGGCCCTTGAGATGGTAATAACAGTCAGCTGCCTAAGCGTTAAACAGCCCTATGAAGCTGTACTTGACAATCTCTGCTAAACTTCCCACCCCACAACTCAGCTGGAATACCATCGTTGCTCCTGGTAATATTTTTTAATAGTACTGGTGGTCTTGATTTCTTCCAAGCCTTTTGGGATGTTTTACTGTTTAACAAGCATGAAGCACTTGTTCTTCAATATTCTCACAAGTGGGGCTCTATTTTAGGTCTGTATCAGTTACAGCCAATACACATTTCACACTGCAGTGCATGTGAGAAAGAAAAGAGAAGTGCATTCAGATTACTCCCACAGTAATGTTAGCTTCGTATTTCTCAGGATTGTATATACACATATTAATTCTATAAATAAGTGTTAATGTTCTGTATTGTGTATTCAGATAAAAAATTAACAGTCACATTTTTGTTCTCCTGTTTAAACATGAGGTAGTTCAACAACTTTGAAAAGACTGAAAATTTCTCTTATTTTAAGATTTACCTGTTATTTGAAAAGCAGAGTTCTCCCTAAAAGATTGCCAGGGCTATATTTTGGACAGGCTAAAGTCACAAGCTGAAATTGAATCTGGGCTTCCCACATGGGTAGCACAGGCACAAGTACTAAGCCATATCCTTCTGTTCTCCCTGAGACACATAAGCAGGGAGCTATATCGGAAGTGTAACAGCCAGGACCCCAACCATTGCCTATATTGGATGCCAGTATTGGAAGCAGTGGTTCAACCTGCTGTGTCACAATGCCACCTCTGTTTCTTGATATGATTAAGACCTTTCCCTCAGATTTCCCAAAACAATTGATGAAATTTCTGTAGGATGTCATTGACATATTAATTTTTCTCCCAAATATTTGTTTTTATTGGAAAGGCAGATTTACAGAGAGGAGAGACTGAAAGATCTTCCACCCATTGATGGCCACTGTGCTGGGAACTGAACTGATCCAAAGTAAGGAGCCAGGCACTTGTTCTAGGTCTCCCACATGGGGTAGGGTCCCAAGGCTTTGAGCCCTACTCTATGATTTTCCCAGGTCCCAAGCAGGGAGCTGGATGGGAAGTGGAGCAGCTGGGACATATGGCATCCTAGTGGATGCAACGTGAGGGTTTAGTCTCTAGGCTACTGTGCCAAACTGGGACTTATTCCTTATATAGAACTTCAAAAAGCCAAGTTTTTTCCTTGAAGGGTTTATAGTCTAAGAATTTTTTTTTTTAATTAGCAACTTTGTGGTTGGACACATTTTCTTTGTTTTATTACTGTTGCTGAGTTCAGCTGTGGAATTAAGGTCTCATTTGTTGAGAAAAGCCTGGAGAAACATGTTAATAGAAACACATTTCTGGGTACAGTATTAACTGAAAAATGTCGAAATTATCTTGTCCTCAGTGGCAAATTCCTAAGGGATATTATTTTGAGGATTCTCAGACATGAATAATTTTGTTTCTCTTTAAAACTGAAATATTTTCTTCTCATTGTAATGAGAAACATGGCTGATATTTTCATTTTCATTTTCTGGAAGCTCAGAAAATTTAATAAATATGTAGTATTAAACTTTCTTTAGAATTTGTTAATTTGGATTTGCTTTACATTATCTAAACATTTTCAAATGTTTATAGAATGAGGACTATGCTTCTGAGCCACTTTATTTGTGCAATTGAAAAATTGGCTATTGAAAAATGTGTTAGTAGATTATGTCTTAACTAAGTCAAGCAACTTGTGTAGCATGAGTGCTTTCTGTTTGAAATGATAAAGTGAAGCCACATATCCGGTGAGGTAGAAGTTTAGTGCCTAAGGCAAGAGGTTTTAAATTTGAAAATCCTTTAGAGAGATATCATGTTAGAAATAAAAATGACAGTTCTCAAATATACAGCTCAACTAGATTGTCATCCAGAATGAAACAGACTGCTGTTTCTTGTTAAAACATCAAGAAAAAATAAGAGTAGGTCTTTGTTAGTGACTGTATATTGCCCCACACCCATCCTCAATGTTCTTTATGACTTCCCTGGACGACTTCTGGAAGTCCAGTTATGGTCTTCTGTTAGTCCAAAAGCCTACACTAAGTATTTTGGATTGATATTATGATATCCATTGAATCCTAGCTTCAGGATTTTCTTCCATTTATATATGAATATTTAACATTTTCCCAAATATTGGTAGTTCAAAGCAGCACTTTTGCTTCATTTTCTATTTTATGAGCTGGGGATTCTAGAAGCTGGAAAATCATCACGTAACCACACTGTGATAGGTGCCATGAGGACCTTTCCTCCAACAACTCAGGCTTCAGTAAATTTGTCTGGTAGTTGATGCTGGATGTCAACTGAGAGCTCTTGCAGGCCTCTTGACTACTACGAGTAGATCCCTTCTGAGCCTTGTGATTCAAAATGGGCTCATGGGGGAGGACGTCCCAGGACTTAATGAATCTTTTTTTCTGGGGCTGCGGCAACAAATTGCCATAAATTAGATGACTCAAAATAATAGGGTCCAGCGGCTTGGCCTAGCTGCTAAAGTCCTCACCTTGAACATGCTGTGTTCCCATATGGGCACCAGTTCTAATCTCAGCAGCTCCACTTCCCATCCAGCTCCCTGCTTGTGGCCTAGGAAAGCAGTTGAGGACGGCCCAATGTTTTGGGGTCCTGTACCTGTGCGGGAGACCTGGAGGAAGTTCCTGGATCCTGGCTTCGGAATGGTATAGCACCGACCACTGCAGTCCCTTGGGGAGTGAATCATCGGAAGATCTTCCTCTCTATCTCTTCTCCTCTCTACATATCTGACTTTGTAATAAAAATATTTAAAAATTTAAAAAGTAATAAACATTCTCTCACCTTACTGATTTCTTTAGGTTTGAAGTTAAGGCTTGATCAAGTAATGCTCTCTCTGAAGGCTATAGGGAAGCACACTTCCTTGTCTGTTCCTAACTACTGGCAGTCAGTGGCATTCCATTGCAACATTCCAGTTTCTGCCACTGTCCTCCTTGACCCTTCACCTTCTGCATGTGTCTTTAAAAAAATTTCTGTTCGTGAGTTTATTAAATTTAGGTTTATCCATAATCCAAGATAACTTCATCTCAACTTGATTATAGTTGCAGAGACCCTAAATAAAGTTACATTTACATTTATGGGGCTTGAATGAGAGTTTAATGTATTTTTGGAAGAACGTGATTTCATCCCCAATGCTAAGTGTTCCCTTTAAAAACTCTTTCCACTCACCCGTAGACGACTTCCCAAACTCATCTGTCCATGCCATTCTGTTGATTAGGAATGTCACTAAGTCTAGTAAAAACTCGAGTATGCAGATTACATCTCAGAACAGAAATGTGGTGTTTGAATCTGCCTTCAATCTGTTAGTTCTCTTGTCCTTTTTTCCTATTCCTTTTTAAATTTTATTCATTAATTGTTATTGAAATCTCCTCATACTGGAGAAAAAATAACTCAAAGAGATTGGAATTTAAAGATAAGTTTACTTTTACTCAGAATGTTTCCAATATGGTCACTTTTTAGAATAGGCATTTCCATGATCTTTTTGAAAGGATACCTCATTCCCAAAATAAGTTCACTGATGAATTCTGTTCTGCCACAAGCTTTTGAAGTACATTATCTACTCTAGTGATAATAGTGAACACATTTCCTATGTAACCCCACTAATTGCCCAACATATGAACCTTTTAAAAAGTTCTTAACTTAATATGATTTTTAATCAGAAGTTTAAGATTGTGCAGTATATTAGTATGTGTGTGTTTCTGTTCACACATCCAGAGGAAAGAGTGGGAGAAAATAACAGCAGGAAGGTGGAATGGGGACCAAATGATGTATGCAGTCAAAGCATGCAATGCTCATGTGAGGGATTTTCCCATGGCTGAGGAAGTGTCTTCTCACCAAATATCAAGTGCAAGCATTATTTTTATACCTATAAGTTTATCTGCTTCTTCCTCAGAATAACTTGGAAATTGGATCAGAAAGGCTCTTATTTAGAATAGCTTTATAAAGAAGGGCAGGAAACTAGCTGTTCTGTCTCTGAAAGAAAGGGTAATGGGAAAGAATCAGGAGACTGCATTTGTTATGTGACACCTCTGAAATGTGTTCCTGCTTAGCAGTTCTGAGATCCTGAGTTTGTACCATTCTGTCTGATACTTGGCTGTCATGTCATGATTATTTTCTGAGAGTAATATTTCCAGAAAACAGAGTTAAAGGCATTTTAAATAAAAAGTAGATTGTCTTTGTGTCATTACTCCTTACCACGTTTCAATGAAGTTGCATAAAAATGTAATTACTTTTAAAATTATTTATTGCCTTTCTCTGTTGGCCACTTTCTACTTGAGTCCTCCCTGGGGGAAGGGCACACTGCCTTGTACAGTGAGCTCATGCTTGGCCACCTGATTTGCTTCAACTGTGTTAACTGTACTAAAGGAATCTTTCACTCCAGGGTGAATGCTTCAGGAGCCATCCCACGACTCCATTATCCCTGTGCCGGTGCCTAGTATATCTGCATTATTAACTTGCATTCTTGAAGTAGCCCATCCCACCAGACAATTACATTATAACAGGAATCAGAAACAAACATTTGATATTTTAAGTAACTAAAACTTTCATGCACTATAGCAAAATTTGAAGTGATGGGTCAATTGCCTACGAAAGTGAAAACTTTTCAGGGCAATGTATGTGTGCTTAGACATCCATGGATGTATGGGACTGATGTATTCACCCAGATCTTTGAATGAGTTAGAGTTATGCCATGATTAAATTATTTGGAGCTGTAGTCAATGCTCACTTTCTATCAATATGACATTGGGAAAATTACTAAACTGCTTAAGCTTCTGTCATTTCACTTCAAAAATGAGACAGTAATACGTTGCCTCTTGGGATTATTAAGAAAATTCAATGAATTAAGCAGATAGTTCTCAAAAGCGAAGTTTTATCACCAGGAGGCATATAACAATGTCAGGAGGCATAATACAAGGAGCATCAGGCTACTACTTTGTTTTTGTTCTCCTGCATAGAGCCCAAGAGAGGACAATCCACACAACAAATAAAACTCTAGCCCTAAATGTCAAATGGTTGTCTTGTGGTGTTGCTTGTAAAGCTGCTGCTGCGATCTTGTCATCCCATCTGGGTAACTGTTCATGTCCTGACTGCTCTATTTCCAAACTGGTTCTCTGCTAGTGGCTTGGAAAAAGCAGCAGAAGGTGGCACAAGTACTTAGACCTCTGCAACCTTTGAGGGAGAATGGATGCATTTATGCTCCCTGGCTTCAGCCTGGCACAGCCCTGTTGGTTCCAGCCGTCTTAGCAGTAAAACAATGATTGGGAGATCTCTGTTTTAATTGCTCCCTCCCTCTATGTAATTCCAACTTTCAAATAAATTAATGCATCTTTTTTAAAAATAGGTGTTGCAAATAGAAAAACCCTGAGCTAAAATACTTAACATAATTCCTGGTAAGGGAAGACTTGTTTATCATATACAGTAATATTGAAAGTGCTTAAATAACAACCTTGAAATGTGTTATAATTACTATAAATAAATCTCAACTTTGCAAGTTTACTATTATGTATATATTTGAACATAAATATGCAACTGTGGAAAATTATTTTTCTTGGACATGGTTTATTAACGATATTCTGTAAATTTTCCAATGGCTGTATCAGTAGTAAATAGAAAATGGAAAAGGCTAATAATTCTCTGAGGTTTCATAGAATTACTTTATGATATCATCCAATTCCTGGTAACTATTATCAGCATATAGTGTCCTATAGACAGGGTTTCTAAAGATACATGTGTTTAAATGTTATAAAAACTTACAATGCATAAGGATAAATGCATGGATAATGAATTTATCTATGAGAAGAGTAAGTAAAAAAGTCTTATAAGAGCTGTTCCAATGACTCAGGTAAACATTACCCTCTATACTTTCATTGTTTTGAGTCACAAAAATATAAGAAATGTATTCTTGCTATAAAGTTGAGAAATGATATCATCTGAAGCATCTTGAAAGATCTCCTATAAAAATGTCACTCTCCTAACTCCTTTTGTCAGTGTTTAGGGGTACCCCAGGATACTTCAGGATTGTCTCTTTCCTAAGAAGCTTTACTGTTACTGATAATTAAGATCAGAAATGAATTGCATGAAGAGCTGAGTTTTCATGCAAAGAATGAGTTGATACTATGTTATAGTATTGAAAGACCCAGTAACCATCTCAATAATAATTGTTGCTGTAAAATATCTTGGTATGTCCACAGAATATGTATAAATAACATTAGGTTAGTCAACATTTCCCATTTATATAATCATATGAGTGGAGTTTTGGAATACCCTTCTTTGATTTTCTCATAAAATATTTTCGTGGATCATCATGAACTGTATAAAGTTATCCTGCTGTTCCTCTGTACTGCTTTTGTCTAACTCTGATTTGGTACCCATCACCTATATTGAAACATTTCCTATGTGCCTAACCATTCCTGTCTCAGGACTCCTCACTGTGTGCTGAAATGCAGTTTGCTTATGAGCTTTTCTATTTGAAGGAGCATATGTGTCATTTGTCTTGCTGTGTTTCGCTGATTTCACTTAATGTTTTGCCCTCCATTTCTACCCATCTCTAAGAATTTCCTTGACTTTCATTATTGATTAATGTTTCATTGTGATATATACCACAATTTTTTTATCCATTCATCTAGTAATGGACACTTTGGTTTGTTCCGTCTCTTGACCATTGTGAACAATCAACCAACATGGTAGGACAGGCATCTCTTTGACCGGTCATTTAATATCCTTCGGCGGTAAATCCAGTGGGGGGTGGCTAGACAATATTGGCAGCTCTATTTTAGTTTTTTAGAGGAATCTCCTCACTGCCTTCCATAACGGCTGTACTAATGTACAATCCCACCAATGGTGGCTAGCAGCTCCCCTTTCTCCACATTTTACCAGCATTTGATACTTTTGGGTTTTTTGAAATCAGCCACGCTAATGGGGAAGGGGATAACATGTTGAGCATGGATTTAGATCGCACTGTTTCCTTCTGTTGATAAATTATATGAATTCATGCCTCTGGCCTTGAGTGTTGAAGGACAGAAAGAATGGTAAAATAATCATAATTCTTACACTCTGAAAACATGCTAAGTACCAAGCTCTGCATTCTTTATCTGTGTTAGTTGTTAACAGTAATTCTAAAATTGAGCCATGATTATCTGCTGTATTTCTGAGCAAATCAAACCAGTGGGTCATCAAATCAAGATAGTGAACCCTCAAGGCCACATAGTATGCCTGAATTTCAGGAAGGTTTCCAGCCCAAAGCATGACCTTTACCTCCATGCCATACAGCTAAAAGACTCCTAAGAGATATTTTTCATGCAAAATGATGGCAGCAGAAACTTTTTAGCAGTGAAATTGCATACCGTTGTTTTGAATATGTGATTTGCTGCTCTGTGGAAGATTTGTCTCATTTTTCTGCATATCTTGTCGTGTGTGCTCCATACTTGTGGTGTCAGCTGGCTATGAACGCTTTATTTCCTTTCTCTCAGGTTTGCTGAGCAGCAGGAAAAGTTCAGAGTCTAACCTGAAGGTTGTGGCAGGACTGAAAGTGAATAAAGTACTTATGCTACATTAAATGCTTTGTTTCTTTTATTTTTCTTATCAACTACATGGATTCTGTGTGGATTTAAGTAATCCAAGTTGGATTGGTAAATGCTTATTGTGTCTCTTAAGGGAGGAATGCCTGTTATCAGTCATAGTGGTAGGGAAGACTGCAGTCTTCAGAAGACAGTATGACTGACTTCAAATGACTTGAGCTTCACTGAGCGCAGGGAATAGAATGGATATTTATATGTATATGTCTACAGCAATATCAGTTTGCATTTCTTGGGGGAAAAACAGTGCTTAGCCACTATTAGTAATTTTACATTTAAAAACTCCAGATAAACTTAGATTCATTTACATTATAGCACTTGTCTCTCTTTTATTGTACTTTAAAAAATTATTTTCCATAATACAGTTTTGTAGGTATAGGGACTCCCTTTCCTCCTTGCCTTTCATGCCTTCTCATTCTCCCATTATCACCATTATCTCCCATATTATTACAATAGCGTAGTCCTTTAGCAATAGATACAAGTCCAATATTTTGTTATTAAAGCTTATCACAGCACTGTAAGTATGGGCAATAATAGAAAATCTGGTATCATCTTAACAAGATAAATTAATAATTTCATCTTCACTTCCTGGTATGCTAATCTCCATTCTACAGTTCATCCATGAGAATATATGTATATATATGTTTAGCTATATGTCTATTCGTTTTGTATTTTCCATGAATGTTGCCTTCTATCAGAGAGAATATGTGGTATATATTCTTTGGTGATTGGCTGTTTTCATTGAGCATATGGTCAAATTGGGTCCATTTTGTTGCACATGGTAGAACTTTCATTTTAATGGCTGAGTAGCATTCCATAGAGTAGCTGTAACACAACTTCTTTCCACTCTTCTCTTGATGGGCTTCTGGGTTGTTCCCATCTCATCAAGATTGTGCATTGGACTATTATAAATATAGAATTGCAGATTACTTTCTCATATGCAGATTTTACTTCCTTATGATATATTTCTAGGAATGGGATAGCTGGGACATACGATTAATTTGTAGTTGTCTTAGATCTCATTTGTTTTCTCTAGCTGCTTTTCATATGTCTATTGAACATTTTAATTTGTTCTTTTGAAAAATGTTCATTTTCTCCACTCATTTTGTCACAGGATTGTTTGTTTTGCTCTAGAATTTATGAAACTCTGTAATTCCTGGATATTAGTGTCCTACTGGTTGTATAATGTACAAAGATTTTTCTTCCATTCTGTTGGTTGCTTCTTCACTTTCTTTATCATTTCCTTTGCTGTACAGAAGCTTTTCAGTTTGATGTAGTCCAATTTGTTTATTCTGCTTTGACTGTGTTTTAGGTGACTTTTCTAAGAAGTCTCTCCCAATCCCTATATCTTGGAGAGTGCTTCCTATGTTTCCTCTAATACTTTGATGGTTTGGGGTGCAGATTTAAGTCCTGGATCCATTTGGAGCAGATTTTTATATAATGTGAGAGGTGGAGGTCTTGTTTCTTACCTTTTCAGGTTATCCAATTATCCCAATAGCATTTGTCAAGGAAACCAGGCTTTTTAACTGGATTGTTTTCAGCCGCTTTTTGTTCATTTGTTTGTCAAAAATCAGTTGGCTGTACACGTATGGGCTCCCTTTTGGAGTTTCTACCCTGTTCCATCAGTCATGTTCTCTGCTTCAGTACCAGTGCCAGCCTGTTTTGGTTACCCTCTCTAGTACATTTTGAGGTGTGGAATTGTGATTTCTCCAGCTTGATTTTTATTCTTCATGATAACTTTGGCTATTCGTGATCTCTTTTGTTTCCAAATAATTTTTCTATCATCTCTGAGAAGAATATTGGGATATTGGTTGAAGTTGACTTGAATCTGTATATTACTTTCTGGAATATGGACATTTTGATGTTAATCCCGCTGATTCAGGAACAATGTAAGTTTCCCCAACATTTAATGTCTTCTATTCCTTTCCTTTTTCCTTCTTTCTTTTTCCTTTCCTTTTCCCTTCCCTTTCCTTTTTTTTTTTTTTTAGTGTTTTGTACTTTTTTTAAGATTTATTTTTGTTATTTTTTATTGGAAAGGCAGATATACAGAGAGGAGAGACAGAGAGGAAGATCTTCCGTCCGATGATTGACTCCCCAAGTAAGCGCAACGGCCCATGCTATGCTGATCCAAAGCCAGGAGCCTCTTCCGGGTCTCCCACGCAGATGCAGGGTCCCAAAGCTTTGGGCCGTCCTCGACTGCATTCCCGGGCCACAGGCAGGGAGCTGGAAGGGAAGCGGGGCTGCTGGGATAGAACTGGCGCCCATATGGGATCCCGGGGGTGCAAGGCAAGGACCTTAACCACTGTGCCACCACGCTGGGCCCGTTTTGTACTTTTCATCGTAAGCCTTGCACATCTTTGATAAGTTTATTCTAAGACTTATTTAAAATTATTCTCTGCTATTTTAAAGGGGACTGTACTTACAAGCTCCTTCTTGTCCATGAAGTTATTTGTGTATAAGAGGCCATCAAGTTATGTTCAGTGATTTTATATACTGCTACCTGCCAAGCCCTCTTACAAGTTTAAATAGTTGCTTCCATTGAGTCTTTTGTAGTAAAGAATACTTCTACGTATAGAATCATGTGAACAGGGATGGTTTTAATTCTTTCTTTCCTTTTAATTTCTCCTTTTCTGATAGCAATAGTGAGGTCTTCCAATGCTATGTTGAATAGGGTCAAAATAGATATCCTTGTTTAATTCCACTCTTTAGTGGGAAAGGCTCCAGTCTTTCCTGATTTAACAAGATGCTGGCATAGAGTTTTTCATATATTGCTTTGATTGTGTTGCAGAATATTTCTTCTATGCCTACCTTGCTCTGGGTTTTTAGCATGAAGTAATGTTAGATTTTCTCAAATGACTTCTTTGAATCTATTGATATGATCATATGGCTTTTATTATTTTGTTTGTTGATATGATGTATTACATTCATAGATTTGTATATGCTAACCCTTTCCTGCATTCCAGGGATAAATCCCACCTAGTTCTGGTGAATGATTGGTCTGATGTATTTTTAGATACTTTTGGCTAGTATTCTGTTGAGGATTTTTGTGTCTATGTTCATCAAGGATATCAGTGTGTAGCCTTCTTTGTTGTGTCTCAATCTGGCTTTGTTATTCAGCTGATGCTGGCTTCATAGTAAGATTTTGGAATAATTGCCTCCCTTTAAATTTTTGAATAGCTTGTGAAGGATAGTGCAGATTTCTTGAAACATTTGATAAAATTCAACAGTGAAGCCATCCGGTCCTGGACTTTCCTTTGTTGAGAAGGATTTAATTACTGATTCAGTATCTATTATGGGTCTATTTAGATGTTTATTTATCTAATAATTCAATTTTGGTAAATTTCATGTGTCTAGAAATCTATTTATTTCTTTTAGGTCTTCCGCCACTGACATATAGTCACTTATAATACCTCCTGGTTATTCTATTGGAGGTATCTGTTATTACATTTCCTTTTCCATTTCTATTCTATTCATTCTTTCATTCTTTTTTTTTCTTTTGATTAGTTGGGCTACTGGGAAGTTTATTTTGTAAATTTTCTCAAAGAACCACCTTTTTGATTCATTGATCTCATGTATTTTTCTTTTGTCCTCTATTTTTTTCTGTTTCCTATCTTGTGATTTTTTTTTTTTTAGCTTTTTCAGGTGCATAGTTATCTCATTTCCTGGTGCATTTCTGATTTCTTGAACTAGGTACTAATTGAAATGAACTTTCCCCTAGCACTGCCTTTAATATATTCCATGAGTCTTGATATGCTGTGCTGGTCCCTCCATTCATTTTAAGCAGTATTTTCATTTCCTCTTTGACATCTTCTGTAACTCATTGTTCTTCAGTTTCTGAGTATTTGCATATCTTCTGGGAGCTCTCTGGTTTTGAGTGAGGGTGGTCTAGAAGATGCGTGGATACTTTGCTGAGGCTTACTTTACAATGTGACCAACCCTGAAGAATGTTTATGTACAGATGAAACAAAAAAGTATATTCTGTGTCTGTCAGATCAAAGTTTCTGTAGACATCAATTAACTCCATCTGCTCTAGAGTCTGAGTCTGTGCTTTCCTTTTTGAGTTTTCTCTCATTTTATGTCCGTTAATAGGGCATTAATTTCCTTATTATTGTATTGGAGTCTATTTCTCCCTTTAAATCCATTACTATTTGTGCTACTTAGGTAGGTGCCCTGGTATTTGGTACAGATACCTTTATCATGATCTCATGTTGCTGATTGGATCAGAATGTTTTGTCCCTCTTTATTTCTTAGTGTTTTTCACATCAATGTCTATGTTGTCTGATAGTGGAATGGCTCCCCTAGCTTGTTTTTCCTTTCAACTAGCCTGCATTATTCTTTTCCTTCCAAAGGTGCTTTGTTTCTGTGTACCTTTGTAGCTGAGATGGATTTACTGAAGGGAATACAGAGCTAGATCCTGTATTTTGATTCAGTCTGCCTTTCTGTTTTTGATTGGTAAGTATAAGCCTTTTATGTTCAGAGTGTATATTCACAGGCTGTCATTTTAACACAGGGTTTCTCATTGTTTAAGTTTCTTTTGCGGTTTCATTGGAATGTTCTTCACGTTTACCTTTGGATTTGGTAGGTGTTCTTTTTCTCTATCTGTAGCACATCTTTAAGCAACATTTGTAGACATGGCCCAGTAGAGGGGAAGTGGGAAGTCTTTCAATTTTTGTTTAATTTGGGAGATTTTTATTTCATTTTCAACTATAAAGGAAACCAATAGCATTCCCAGTAATTGCCTGACATTTTTTCCTTGAGGATCTGGAGTATGTCATTCCATTCTCTTTTGGCTTATAGGGTTTCCTCTGAGGGGTGAGCTCTAAGGCTCCCAGTCTGATTGGAGTTTGTTTGTTTAATTGACTTTCCTCATGTGCATATTTATTTTTTCTTTATGTTTGACTGCAGAGAGTTTGATTAGGATATATGGTGGGAAGTATCACTTCTGGTCAAATCTGTTTGGTGATCTCTTTGTTCATTTTAGGAAAATTGGAATTTATTGATTGAATGCTTCTTTTAACCCAAATCCTCTTCCTCAGGTACACTCATAACCTTTGGTGTGGCCTTTTGATGGTATTGATTCTTGCTTAGTGGTCTTAGCTTTTCTAAGTTTCTCTTTCAGCTCTGCTTTAGCATTTTCCTATTTGGAATCTTCAAGCTCTTAAATTCTTCTGCTTCACTCATTCTAGTGTTGAGACTTTCCATTGAATTTTCAATTTGCTGTATTCTTCATTTTGAATAATTCAGTTTGATTTTTTATTGATGCTATTTCCTGTTACATTTTCCTTGAACTCCTGTATATGCTTCTTACTGTTTAAGGAGCTTTATAATGATTTTTTTTTAATTTAATTGGTTTTTCCTTGAGACCTTCATCAGATAATTGTGAAATTGAAACAGTCTTTTGCTCCTTTTTTGCAAAGGAGCCATGTATAATATCATTCTTTGTGCCTGTGCCATTTATTTTGTTGTTGGCTGTTGCAACTCAGATCAGTTGATTATTCTCTTTGCAACTCATTTTTAAGCTGTTTCATCCACCTCTCTAAAGGCTGACATTAATGATCTCATTCAGTGCCCAGCTCTCCATTTGTGTCATTCATGCCACTCCCTTCAGTGAGTTTTTGTCCTGGGTTCAAGTCCAAACTGTTGCCATATGCTCTTCACTTGGGAATCTTGGGTTAGCATTCTCCACCTCCCGCAGTCCTGTGTTGTGCCACCCTTGTCTGCTCAGACTTTCTGCTACTCATTGTTCCTGTGGCACTTGGGATTAGGAAGAAACCAGTTGTGACTTTAATCTGGATCACAGAATTGTCAGTAGGGCCTCTTGTGTGGATTTTTTCTTTTCTTACTGTAATCAGTTGGATGTTAAATCTAATGGCAAACCAGACCTATTTTGGATAGAACTCAAGAGAAGTGAAGTCTGTGTTATTTTCACAGTGAGACCAATGCAATGTATTGAGCGGGAAGTCCGTTCTCTCCAGACTTACTGCATGCTCATCTTACTGTAGTAGCCTCAGGGGCTTTGCTACAAACTCAAAAAGGTGCCTGATGTGGTGATCTGTGCTGTGAAACTCATCTCATTCCCTAACACTTCCAAAATGGCTTTGCCATTCTGTTTCTACTGGTGATTGAATTAAAAAGCAGAGGACCCCACAGTTTGATATTTAGTTCACCAGCTGAGTTTCTGGTGAAGTCCCTTACCACTTGCCAGTTGTGGAGCTCTGATTGTTGCTTGGGTGATCTGTTCACTACAGCACTGCTCAAATCTTCTGCTTTCCCATGTCCACAGGTCTCTAGCTACCCCTCTGCTATCAGGGTATCCACTCCTGTTTCCTGGTATCATTCTCTCTCTGAGTCTTCTCCCTATTCTTTCTCCATCCACTTAATGTGTCCTCACCTTATTCTACCATCTTACTCTCTCACTACACTTCTGGTTAACCTTTATTGATGCCCTAATATGTTCCACTTTTTATGAATCATACTGCGTATTTTCTATAGAAACCTCTGCCTCAAGTATTATTGTTGTCAGCATATTATAGATGTGGCTTAGAGAATTGGATAACTTTGATAGTTAAAAGCTGGTAAATCCAATATTTAAGCCCAGCCATCATTAACATAGTGCATTCGGCCTTAAGCATTATCTCACATTACTGGGCAGAAAGAATTTAGATTCAACAACCATCCAGATTCACCTATTCTGAACTTCTAAAAGACTTACTAAAATTAAATTTGTTACTCAAAGCTTTTTATGGCGTTTTAGAGTTCAAATCTGAACAATTACAGAAAATTACTTGAATAATAGTTTTAAATCTATCTGCTTTCTCTCTCCTATGTAAGGATTTCTATGACTTTCATGAAACCATTTTGTTTTTGTTTTTTGCTTTGCTACAAGTTAATATGCCACCCTTTGCTGTTGCTGACCTGTGCTCTAGTATGCAGTCAAGTTTTATCATTATGATTTACAATTCTTTAATCAAAAGACAACTAGTGTTTTGTCACTATTGGGTAAATAGAAGATGATTCATGTTTTCACACAGGTTGACTTGAAGTTAGAACAGACAATAACAATAGCACAGCCCAATTTAAATATTCAAAGGAGTCCTATTTGTGTATTTGTTGCTCTTAACCTGTTCCATTAAATACAAAGAAATAAAGTCTTGTTATTCTTAAGAAAAAATAAAGGCTAAAGGAAAATTGAATCAGTTCTGAAATCTTAACAGCAAAAATGGAACCTATTTATTCTATACTTGGTGGCTTAAGTTTTATGTTCCGTATACCTTTCCCTTAAAGAATCTAAGCTGAGCTGTTAGATATTTTTTTCATCTTATGGGGTCTGTGTATATATTTGTGTAATTATTATGAAATATTTTATTTTTGTGTATGTTATTTAATTTAACAATGTCCACTGAGATGCTTTATGCTTGCCAATTTCATCATACAAAAGTAAAATTTTGTTGAGTCTTAGCAAATTCTGATTTACTTTCATTGCTATGAAAGGAGAATTTGCCAAAGTAACAATCCAATTTAGAAACTTGGAGTTCATTTCTTTTTGCAATGTTCTGTTCTTGTAACAACACTTTCCCCATTTTTGCTGTTTTCTTTATTCTCCAGTCATCCCTAAAGTAAAAATGTTCCTAGTGTTTACATAAAGAAAGCAAAATTAAGAGGTGGAAAAATCAGGGCCTTCTTCTCAGGAGTTTCTTCAAAATCTAATTTAGGAACATCCCTGAACACAACTAAAGGTTGGAGCATCAAAATATAAAAGCTGGCATATTTTTTATATTTTCTGTTTTTTTTTTTATAATTTAAAGCAACCTTGAACTAATACATTAAGTAGTGAAAAATGTCTTTGTGATCAGTAGCTTTTACTTTGCATTAATTGTATTTCCATTCTTCCTTTTCTCTGTTTCCCCTTGGGTCCTTGATAGAAGCTTAAGTTCTATACAAAGCCTCGGTTTGTTTCAAAGTGAACCTATTTTTAGGAAGAGTGGTCCCTCCATGTGTTTGTGCACTTAAACAACAAATGAATAAACAGCCCGAATCCAGGTATGAAGATGTGGAATTTGGACAGAAATGGAGTACAACAGTCCCAAAATGACTGGGTAGTGAGGAATATAATTGGATGGGGGAAGGAGAGAAATCAGTTCTGCTTTAGCTATATAACCAATTTCTGAACTGAGTTTGTTGTGAAACTCATTATGTGTGTGTGGGCTTTCTCAGGGGCTCTTCTATTTTAATAACTATTTTTAAAAAGGAAAGATTTTATTCAGTGAAATTTGAAACATAAGAATGATATAATTACATATATATATAATATATGACATTAATTATAGTTAAGAAGCAGAGGAAAGTGAGTGAGTGAGTGAGTTGATGGAAGGCTCCCTTCTGCTGATTCACTGACTAAATCAACTGTAAGCCAGGATTTTCCAACGCTGAAGCCTGGAACACCATCTAGGTATTCCATGTGGGTGGCTGGAACCCATTGACTCTAAGAATTCTGCCTTCTATGATCTGTGTTAGTAGGAAGCTGTGAAATCAATAGAGCAAGGTGGATATTAAACCAAGGCATCCAAACACGGTACATACGAGTCATACTCACTAGGCTAAACATCCACCCCTATTAATTTTTTTTCAAAGATTTATTTTTATTATTTTTTATTGGAAAGGTGGAGATACAGAAAGGAGAGACAGAGAGGAAGATCTTCCATCCAATGATTCACTCCCCAAGTGAGCGCAACAACCGATACTATGTCAATCTGAAGCCAGGAGCCTCTTCCGGGTCTCCCACACAGATGCAGGGTCCCAAAGCTTTGGGCTGTCCTCGACTGCATTCCCGGGCCACAGGCAGGGAGCTGGAAGGGAAGCGGGGCTGCTGGGATAGAACTGGCGCCCATATGGGATCCCGGGGGTGCAAGGCAAGGACCTTAACCACTGTGCCACCGCACCGGGCCCACCCCTATTAATTTTTTAAGTTAATCTTTAATAACTTGATTGGCTCCGAAGACTTTAACAAAAATTCATGTGACTAACCAGAAACTATCTTTTTTTAATTTTTTTTTTTTTGATTACAAGGTCAGATATACAGAGAGGTGGAGAGACAGAGAGGAAGATCTTCTATCTGATGATTCACTCTCCAAGTGAGTGCAATGGCCGGTGCTGTGCAGATCCAAAGTCAGCAGCCAGGAACTTCCTCCAGGTCTCCCACACGGGTGAAGGATCCCAAAGCAGTGGGCCGTCCTCAACTGCTTTCCCAGGCCACAGGCAGGGAGCTGGATGAGAAATGGAGCTGCCAGGATTAGAACTGGCACCCATATGGGATCCCGGCATGTTCAAGGCAAGGTCTTTAGCCACTTGTCCACGCCACCGGGCCCCAAATCTATCTTAAAGTTTTATTGTGTAAGTCCCAACAGCAATTCAGATTTAGAATAAGAGGAAAATATTATTTAAATAGTAGGTTGACCAGTCTCACAGATTTGTGTTAGAAATGTGGATTTATAATGCCATTAAATATGCAGCTCAGCCAGTGAATCCTCTCCTCTTTGAGGATCCATTCTCCAAGCATTTTTATTGTTTTGGATTTGAATCCAGATCTGATCAAAGGGGAAAAAAATGTGGTCATTTCATCCTACACAAGTGTTATAGCTATCATTGTTAATGGATGAATGATAATCTTACATATAATTTTCCATATGTTTGGTTAATGTAGTCTACTCTTTTGCCTGCATATCTGATAAATTAGATCTCTATGCTTATATAATAACTGCAGGGCAAACCTTGGACTATGATGAATTCAAAAAAGGGAATGTCTTGCTAGTCTCTTGGAACCCTGCCTGCCTGCCTGGCTATCCATGGATGCTGTCATTTTGTTGTGCTCTTTTATTCTGAAATTTCACATTTATAATTAGAAGAGAGAACTCAACACATAAAACTAATTTTCTTGCATGGCATTAGCCTCCTTGTAGCTAAATGAGAAGAGATGGGTTTTTTCCCTTCCTCTCTAATCTTCTCATCTTTCTTCTAAAATTTCGTGCATCTTGCCACTAGAGTTAACTTAGGTTAAGAAATGTTTATGCTAGAGCATCGAAAATTGTGAGGAAGGTTCTGCAGAGCATAGTTGATGAGGGGAGGAGAGAGAGTAGGAGGAAAAAAGGCATTTTGTCATCTTATTTTACAAACTAGTTTTGTCTGTGTATCTAAAAGATATGTTGTAATGTGCTGCTGTGCACTGGGATGTCCAAGAGGGCAAGGCAACGTAAGTGCCTGGTTCATCTAGAAGTATGTTTCATGCAAGGAACAAATAAATATAACATCATGAATACATAATGTTGCAGATGACAGCTGAAATTATTTCTGGTCATTATTAAGGCTTTTCTCCAAGGTCAATGCTATTTGTTTGATAGTATAATTGCTGTACGGTTTTAGTATTCTGCTTGAACTGTTTCAAGACAAGTTACTTGATTTTTGAATCACTTATTCTGGATACAGTGTCTCGAGTTCATTTTCTGTCATCTCAAAGAACTCCAGGCGCCAAGAGAATGACTGATATGTGTACTGTCCTTTTATCCCTGGAAAAGACCCTGCCATATTCCAAGCTATGATGGCTTGATTTCCAAAGAAAAAGCATACTTCTTTGTGTTTTAGGGGGCTGTTTCTCAGGACCCCAATCAGTTTCATTTATAAAAAGAGCAGGGATAACTCATTGATAACTAATAGAATCCCAATAAAAAACAACAGCACAGTGACAACAATCTAACATGTTTCTTTCCCTCCTTTTAATCTTTTGTTTGCTACAAATGCAACCCTAACTCGCCAGAGAATTTTGAAAATATATTTACCCAGTCTTCACCACACATACAAACACTCTTCACCACACATACAAACACTGTTCCTACAGAGTTGACTGTACACATATCTTGAATTAATACTTAAAGGAAGAAAAAAATGCGTGTATCCGGGGTAAACATTCCTAAAATAATGATGATAAAGATTACAGTTAACAAGTCTTAATTTTGTTGCATTTTGTGATTCATCAGGCATTTTCACCTATTAACAGCATGAAAAAATAACATTATAATTCCAAAATGAAATGATCTAAATATGCTAAATTAGGAGGTGAATGGCCAAGACCAGAATCACACATTGGGGAAACCAATGGCCAATTTAGTCTTTGGGTGTATAAAATCACAAGGAGATTTTAGGCCAAAATATACTCACAATTGGATCATAATAGTCTCAGCTTAATATGTCCTGTTGCATTAGTGTAAGAATATAAAGTACAAACTGAAGTTTTAAAAAAATACAGCATTATACTGCACTGAGCCCATCAAAATAGTCAGCAGAACACGATGGTGTAATAACAGCATTTGGGACTTTGCAAAAATCAGTATTACATTCATTAATCCACTAGTCATTTATTTAATATATGTGAAACCTCTTTTGCCAGTTGTTATATACCAAGTCCAAAGCTGATTTCATAACACAGACATGATCTCAGTTCTCACTGAGATTGTGGTCTAGTGGGAAGATAGACAATCATCTACCATGTCAATAGGTAGTTACAACCTGTAATAGAAGCCAAGAAAGAACATTGGTAAGGAGCTAAGAAAGTGGAAAACAGAGACATCCAGTTTATCCTGAGCTTTTAGTGCAGCTTCTCTGAATAATAGGAAGGATATAAAAAGTATGAACTGGAAATACCAAGTGAGAGGGGATTGGAGGGACCTGTGCATTCCTGGCAGAAGGAAGGGCATGTATAGGTAAGTCCTGTGTTGGTAGGGGACATACTACTTTGAAGAACTGAGCAAACACCACTGTGGAGATAAGGTAACAGATCATCTTTGCTGAGAGAGGGAGAGCAAATGTGAGAGAGTGCAGGAACAAAACTAGATCTGGTTGGCTGCACTTTATCTTTTGGATTGTATTTTAAGAATAGAATGCTACTAGAATGAATCAAATCTGAGATGAGAATCAATCAAGTATAGGGGTTCTAATTCCAGTAAGAGTCCCTCATATCACACCAAGCTTTGGCGTACAGTAATAATAACTCAGAATAACCCTTTCATCTCTGAACGAAATTGAGTTAGCAATTAAAATGCTCTTTTCAGGAAAATGTTGGTCTCAATGATTTCTTGGATGAACTCCAGGGAAAAAAAATCAATGAAGGAAAATTGTAGATCTTACATATAACCTTTTGTAAAAATGAGGAAGAAACTGCCAACTTGTTTTGTGAGTTTAGAGAAAATTGCCACAAGATTTGTTATAAGAAAATGTAAATATGCCTAACAAACATAGATGTAAAAATCTTCAGGAAAGTGTAAGTTATCCATTAATGTGTGAAAAATTGAAACTATCACCCCAGCAAGGTTATTCAAGGAATGCCAAGGATTAAAGTGATTTAACTATATTTCAACAATCAGTCAAAGAAAACTTATTAACAGATTAGTAGGGGAAAAGGCATAGAGCTACAGCAAGGCACAAAAATTTCAACCAAATTCAATAGCTTTTCAAAACAAAGCCTATCAAAATCTGGAGAAAAAGAATTTTCTTAACCTTATAAGAAATACCTCTTCAATCTACATCTGGAACCATGTGTATCTTTAAATGTCATACATCAGTTTTCCAGATAGCCAGATTATCTGATGCTCTGCCCATGTCTTCCATTCCTTATTATGACACTTTAATTAAACACCAAACATCATGGAATCTCATTTGTTCACATATGGATTGGGTCTATCAATAATATTTGTCACAGTTTTGAGAGGCCCAAGTAATTCAAGTAGATGAAATTTGCTTTTCTATTTTATGTGTCATTAAGCTTTGTTTTTTTTTAGAGAAGATGATTATGAATCTAAAAAAATTAAAATTATTCTTTTACTAATAATCAGTGTACTAAAAATCCTAAAATAGGATTTCCTTTTTCTATTCAGAAGAATTAATTATTTAGGGGTTGGCATGTGCCTTAGATAATTGTAAAGTTCTTCACTGATCTAGGGTCTCCATATGGACAGACTTCTCATTAGCATTTCCATTAGAGTTGGATGGACAGCTTTTGAACAGTGAAGGTCAATCAGATGACAGGACCACTTCTATAGAGGATGTGGTAAAGGAAACGAATGTACTAAATTATTATTTGTTGATGTAGTCATTGATTTTAATTTTAAAGGCTCTTTCTAACTCCCACCATGGAGGGCAATTTATAGTCACCCTCTGGCTCTTTTCTTTGTAAAGTAAGAAATGTTCTTTCTTTGAATCCACCAGAGAAAGAGAGTATGTGTTGCCTCCTAAAGACAGTTGCAAGAACAGAAAATGATCTGGATGTTTTCCTTATTCCTTGCATCATACTAATTATAAAACTCAAAAGTGTCCTTGATGCCTGATAAAACTTTACAGGAGATGAAATTGGCATGGATATGATATTTAAGTCAAAATTAGCAAGGTTATTATTTTTTCAAGCTATTTCTATTATTGATAACATATAAATCTTAATGAGATTTCCCCCCTTAGGGCTCAGATGATTCTTCTTCAGATGTCAAAATGTAAGAAATTATAATTCCACAACAATAATGAAACAATAATTCTTTTTTCTTCCACAGGGCTCAAATAAATTCACAAATCTTATGCTAATTCACTGATTGTCACAAATCTTACAATGTAACTCAGATATATTTCTTCGTTTCTGTTACAATTTTGTCTTAGCCAAGACAAAGTCTAGATCTCTGGCTGTAAAAGTGAAACAGATTTCTAGAAAAAGATGCAACCATGTGATGAAAGTCAATGGTGATGTGAATCTTAAGCAAAGTAATAGAGTTTGGATTTAAATCAGTTTAAAATTTAGGGTCAAGAGACAGTCATATAAAATGGCGAAGACTGCCTAAGGCTTGGCACAATAGGTGAGTAATCATAGCCTAGGAATAAGACATGAGTAGTAACAGAAGATGTTAACCTAATTGAAGGAGGCTCTCTCAGTTGCTGAGATGAGGCGTGTGTTCACGAAGTACCTGAAGCAAAAATTGGTCAGGCAAGCCAGAATGTCTTTGCTTGACATCTTTGAGATAATGGAATAATCCTAGGTTCTGAACCATCACTGGGACTTTAATGTCCTGAGGGGGTGATAGAAAGCCTGCGGGCCCTGTCTAAGGAGTGGAATTTCTATGGATAGTAGGGAAGAATTTAAAGAATGGGGAAGGTTCATGCTGCTATTGTCTCTACTTTTGTCCCATTTCCAATCCTCTGTATTAAATATTTGTCCAACAAGTTTTATGCGTTCCTTCAAGGACATTCCTCTGGAATAACATGGCCCTGGTGACAGTGGGATTCACTGAACTGCAGTTTGTTTTGATTTGTTAGGCCAGAAGAATGAAGCAAGACACTTGGTTCATCACAGGGACTGGATAATGGTGAAGATCGTAGTGGATCAGATTTCCTTTGTTGTCACATTCAAAATACACAGCTGAGTGACTGGAGACAAGTGTTTCCAAAGTTACATTGTGTCTCAGTATACGGTAAAGGTCATGGTGAATTTCAACCCATAGCAGTAATTTTCAGGTCTCTGGTTTCTCTTTCCTAAGCTTCTTGTACTCTTGAGGGCATCTCCCCGTTTGTACAGAAAATGTCACTTTCAGCATTGTAAAAACACAAAGCCCCAATACTTGCTCTCCCTGCCCCTTTCCCATCTGACCCATCTCACCCTCCACCTCTTGCTTCTCACTTGGAAGAGGTTACCGGGATCTTAGCACTGTGCTCCTGGTGGGATTGAATCACACCGACTGAGGGTCACAGCAACCCCAATTGCTCCTCTAACCGTTCTGTAAAAACTCAAGTCCAGTCTTCTTTTTAGATTGGTTTCTCTCACAAATTATTTGCAAGGAACTTCAACATGAGTAATTCTCCTTCTCAGTGAAATGAAAGGAGCTCTGAGGAAATTTCTAAGTTCCAAACTAAATGCTTTAAGGCAGAATAGAAAATTATACATAATTTTAAATTCATAATATTGCAAGTTTATAGATTGAATCACTCTCTGAGTCATGCTTGTACCCATCAAAACTAATGAATATTTTCAGTAACTCCATCTTCAGGGTGTTTTAGTATAGTTTTTGCTAAATTAATAGTAAATCCATGAACTTAAATAAGTTACTCAACCTCTCTGATCGTCATTTTTAGTATATGATATGTAAAGAATTAGTTTAGGTTAATTTCAGATTTTTTGCAAACTGTGAAAATATTTGAAAGACAGCTAATGATATAAATTTCTAGGACACCTGCTTTTTGATATTAAACCTGTCTGTATGAATTTCCTATAACCTCACTACCCATTGCTATATACTTGACTTGACTTGTATTTCATTGAGCATGAAATGTTCTTAAAATATCCTTTCATGTGCTATTTACCAGAATAAGGAACTTTCATTGAGTTACTCTAAGTCAATCAATTAAAATGAATGAATTATGCATGATTTCCCTCATATTGCTGACAAAGAGACAAGTAGTCCATTTCCCAGTAGGTCTTGTTGGAATTCCTTTTAGTTGTAATGTATTTTTTGTAGACATATAATTCTACTTTCTTCCTTATTTTTCATGTTAACCAGCTTCTTTTGACATGTGTTCTAATAGTAGATTAATGCAGTTCAGGTATTTTCATAAAGGCAGATTCTTTTTGACATATTATTTTCAATTTCAGACCCAGAGTACTAACACAGAGGTAATGTCTTCCAAGTGCTTATAGTTATTTTAATCAGGAAAAAAAATAAAGTAGCTTATTTTTGAATGAGAATTTCTGCTGCTTCCATCATACATGGTTTAATTTTCTACAGATCATAATGTAGAGCTTTGGAATTTCATGTTTATAAGTAATAAGAGTGATCTGACACTGTTTTAAGTTTTATCATTTATTAGCTATGTGATCCCAGGAAAATTACAGCCTCTAAGTTCAGATTGTATATGAAAAACATAGGCTATCCTGCTGGTTTGAAGACAGATCTAATAATTTAAAGCACCTGGAACTCGGTGAATGCTCAATAGCAAATCATACTACTTCTTCAGAAGATTCTTTTCTTATTTAAGAAAATAAAGATCAAAAGATTCTCAGAAATGGAGATAAAGAATGGAAGCAAAATAAAGTGATATGGGAATGCTTTGTACCATATGTCAATACTTTAATTACGCCTCTTTCTTTTTCTGGAAAAATGAAGCTATAGATGAAGTCATATTTATAGGCATAATTCACCTCTATAAACTAAGTATTCTAAAAGATGTTTGGTTGAGGTGACATGTTTTATTCTAGAAATTGGTATACAAAATACATATACTTATCCAAACTGAAAAATATTCATTATTTTATGACATGCTTTTAACTAATCTGTTACATCTATAATAAAAGCATAATTGAGTTTACTGAGTTTCTAAGGAGAGATATGAGGCATCTACTCAGAAATTGGTAACTTTAACTCTGTCCCATAACTAACTCTTAAATCATTATTCTATTTATTTAAGGAACTATCATTTTGACTAATAAAAGTCAGTTTATCACGTAATATGGCACATAATACAGAATTACTGTTGGGTAAATAATGTCTTAAATAATATGACATAGAAACACCAATATGATTCTTATATCAAATTAAAATGATTCAGAGGAATAAGAGAGCAAATCTTGCTGCTTTGTTTAAAAAGTCTCATTTAAAGAAGAAAATCCTTGAACTGTATATCCCAGAATGAGTAGGATTTATATTTGCAAGAAATACAGGCAAATAGACATTGGATTCTAGGAGAGATCTGAAATAGTTCACCTGGAAGGTCAAGACCTTCACTTTCCAGATGTCAAGCAAGTGGCCCTCAGTCCTGTTAACTCCCTTTTCTCTGGAACATTGATAGTCTCCTTAATTATCTAGTCTCCTTAATTAAGTTGTATTCTTGCTTCAGCTCCTGCCCTAATCACTATATTATCAACCAGGCAACCAGAAAAGCTTTGATGTAATATACGTAGTAGCACATCACCCCATTATTCAAGCCTTCACTCAGTAAGTGTCATATTCTTCCCATAACAATTATTCACAAGATTTCAGTAGGAGTTTTTAGAAACTTTTAAGAGCATACATATCATGGACACCGTGTTACCTTCTCTGCCTTCACCCCATAATATGTTCCCATGCTCAGTTTTGCTGCAGCCATGCTTGATGCATGTTTCTTGAACATGCGAGGCATGCTTCTACCTTCACACAGTTTCTATGGTGAAAATGACCTTCCCTCAGATGGCTCACTTTGTTTCTGCAGGTGGATTCACAAACATCACATGCATGGTAAAGCCTCAATGGCTGTATAGCTACAATTCAAATCCTTTGATCACTTTTATTCTTGTGCTTTTTATTCCTTGGCTTTCAAATTACTTTGGCTGCTAGCATGCCTGAAAAATTATTTTGGGGTCAATCAATCTGTAGAGGAATGCTCTCAGAAATGGGATGCGGGAATCCTGTTTTCTTCCACTTGACTGGAGATCACCCGGCTTTTCTTCTTGCTTCCATTATGCACTATTCTTTACATTTCCTCCTTAAGATTGGGTTTAATTACCTTAGCCGGTGTTGTAACATTCTGGTGCTTATTGTCCACCACGAGATGAAGCCTGAACTGAGCAGTCAGTTTGATAGAACTCCTGTTGTGCCTCGACACCTGCTCCCCTTGAGGAAATGATCATTTTCTTGGAGACAGGACATCAAGGTCTGTGTCTGCTTAGCCTTCACCTTCTAACTCTTCTGATGAACACTTCAACATATTTCATGGATGCAAATCTTTTTTGAAAGAATGAATCAACCGTGCCTAGATATTTATCAGACATGTTTTCTTCTTGGATAACTTTGCATTTTCTGTAAGGAAATATGATCTTTGAATTTTAACCAAGTCCTGTGACCAACCACCTGGAATATCCTTGACTGTGAATATTTACATATCTTTTTTGTATGAACCAGGATTTATTTATTTTTTTTTATTATACAGTTCCATAGGCTCCTGGCATTTCCATTATCCCAGCCCCAATTGCCCCCACCCAACCTAGTTCCTCTATATCATTATTAAAGTATAGTTGTTCATACACAGTCATACGTGCATCATTGCGGGCATGGACAATGGTAGAGAGTCCAGCATCCTATTGTCAAGATACAGTAAACAGTTTCATTGTAAGTCCATCTTTGTCTGCAAGTAGAAATGCATACTACATTGCATCCTCACATCTAGATATGTTAGTCCCCGTTTCACCTGCTACTGTACATCCCCTCAAATGAAAAGTCATAATACAAAGTCAACAATAGAAAGAAAAATAGAAATTTACAATGCCATGAAGTTAAATAACATGTTACTAGATATGACAGCCTCCATTACACAGCTATTATACATCCCCTTAAATGAAAAGCCATAAAACAAAATCAACATCCGGAACAACAAACAGATTAACACCAAGAAGTTAAATAACATGCTACTGAATGACTAACGTGTAGCTGAAGAAATGAAAATCAAGAACCTTCTTGAAGAAAACGATGCTAATGTATGATCTATGAGTCAAAACCCATGCAATATAGTTTCTACTGAGTTTTGTTGGTGAAATGTGTCTCTTCTAGAAAACAAATAGATGGGTTTTATTTTTAATCCAGTTTACTGATCTATGACATTTGATTGAGCTAAGCCACTTACATTCAGAGTTAAAATCTATGGGTGGTACTTTGGTCCTGTCATTTTAGGTATGGGTTGTTCATTGATTTAGTCTTCTGTTGTCATTTTACTGGAATGTTCTTCCCATTTACCTTTGGTTTTGTTGGGTGCTATCTCTGTCAAGAATATCTTGAAGTATTTGTAGGGCAGGTTTGGGAGAGGCAAACTTCTTTTAACTTTTCTTTGATGTGGAAGAATTTTATTTCATTTTCAATGTCAAAAGAAAGTTTTGCTGGATATGTTATCCTAGGCCAACAATTTTTTGCTTTTAGAATCTGGAATATGTTACTCCATTCTCTTCTTGACTGTAGAGTTTCCTGTGAGAGATCTGTGTGTTTAATTGGCGTTCCTTTATATGTCAACTGATTTTTTTTTCACATGCACATTTAAGTATCTTTTTCCTTATGTTCAATTGAAGAGAGCTTGATGAACTGTGTCTTGGTGAAGATCGCTTTTGATCATTCCTGTTGGGAGTTCTGTGTCCGTCCTGGATGTTGTTTCCCCATTCTTTCTCCAGATTAGGGACATTTTCCTTTATTATTTCATCTTTTTAACTGCTACATGGTTTTACTACTAAATTTCTGCTAGCATACCTGTCCTTGTCTGATAATCATGTTTACCCAAATAGCCATCTCGTGCTCATTCCCTATCGAGGCTTTGAGCTTAGGCATTTTTATGGAATGGTCATTTTCATCACTTGCCTATGCCAGATTCTAACAGGTCTTCTATGAACGAAAATGAAAATTTTTCAGATTTTAAATTCTAAAGTGTATGAAGAACGTGCCTTCTGCCAGGTGGTAAGCAACAAGCTGCCTTGTTTTTTTGTTTTTGTTTTTGTTTTTGTGTTGTTCCTTTTTTCCCTTCCTTTTCTGAGATCATATTCATCACAACCCCTTCTAGTTCTGGATTCTAAACTATTATGTGCCTCTAGACTTGATCTAGCTTCTACGATGCAGTCTGTATTTCACCTAAAGGACTTCATAGCCATCAACATTATTACTTCTTGGTAATTTTCTTTGCCCTCTCCCTGTAAGCTCTTATTAAATCAGTGTCGGTGTACCCTGTAATGGAACTTGTTAGATAAGACAGAAGCTCCCACTGGCATTTAGTCATGTGTTGTCACTCTCCAGCAGGCTTCAGTTGAGCAGAGATGACACTTAGTGATGAATAATGGCAGAAGGAGAGTGGGTGGGTAACTGGCTTCCAGAATTCCCCTGATGTTGATGTCAAACTTGAGTGTGTATTTAACTGCTTTGAATGTGCTCAACTCTATTTGAAAATGCAGAAAAGAAGAAGTAGTATTCAAAAAGTAATGAATGCTTTTCAATGAGAATGTTTTCCTCTTTCTTTTAGAAGAGCAAAGGATTGCTTTTTTGATCCAAAGCATACTCAGGGCATTCTCTATCACTGAAATCAAGATATAATTTATCTAATTACAAAGATATTTCACAGATCTGATAACTCATGATCAAATATGTTAATAATTCATGTTTCATTGCCGCTGACTCACGTGCATTAACTAAACATAACATCTAACTTCCACTTCCAAAGCAGCTCTTCCGCTTCTACTCAGACCTATGTGCATTTTTGTCGCCTTATTGAGCTGTAGTTTGTATTCAGACCACTAGTACCAATTAATTTCAAGCATTTATTTCTCTTCATGCTCACCACAAATTCACTGTGGAACAGAAATCATTCGCCCCTAATAAAATCAGGAAAAAAAAAAAAAAGCAGTTATATCTCCTTCCATGAACTTTACTTAATCACTGTCAACTTTACCAAAATGTTTTATTGCAGCATGTTATCTAACTTCTTATCTTTCCTTCCTTTGTCCATCAAGTAGGTGGTACTTTATGGTCAGTGGAACAAAAAGGCTTTTCCTACTAAATGCTAATTAAATGACTTTTTCTAGGTGTATAAAAAGTGACCATGATTTGTCCCTGTATTATTAACTTTACAGGTTAGTGAGGAAGATAAAAATGTAAGTAAACAGTTGGATAATTTATGGTGAAGTACAGTCGGTAGAAGGTAAAAAATAGAAAAATGCAGAAATGTTGGAGGAAATTTTATTTCAGCTAAAAACAATCAGGGTAGACAATTTTCAACTACTAAATTTTGTGAAAATTCGTGAACACGGGTAAAGAGGTCTGGTAGCATGAGAAAATCCTAAACCACGATGGTGTTTTAACTAGAAAATATTAATAACAATTCCTTGCAGATGAAATTTCAGACCCTGCTGATTCCCTGCCTTGTCTGTGGTAGGCTAGTGTGTTCAAGGTCTCCATATGTTTAACTGGAACGGTAGGTGACTTGTATGTATATGAACTGAGGAATGTGATTTTAGGTAAAGGATCCATAGATTAAGTTGAAGTTCTAGAAGGATTTACAATACAGACAAGATTAAGGATTTTTGGCATATATAAATTTGGTTACCTGTAAGCTTCCAAATTTGAAGTTTTCATTTCAATAGTGAAATTTAAAAGCAATGTTTTGGATTAAGAGAATGGAGTTATATTCACTGATATCTCTAATAGGTCAACATTTCTGCTATTTATGAGCTAATTTCTCTAAATTCCCATTTCCGCTTTTTTTTTTTTTTCCTTTTGTGGCTTTGATTAAAATAAGCAGAAATCTCTAGCTTGCTCAGTTATCTTGCAGATATGGGACTAATAGCAATTTTCTTTTTATAATTTTTTAATACTTCTGAAAATAATTTTTCATAGTTCTTACCTTGAGAATAATTTCACTGTATTATGGTAATAGCTTAATTCAATTATTATATGAACTTATTGAATGTTATTATTTTATTATTTTCTATTTATAGTTTTCTTCTGTGTTCCTTCATATAATAGGATCTATTCACTCGTATTTTTGTTAGGCAATATAATATTTTCTTTCATCAAACGTTTATATAAAAAGATGACAGCAGAACTTTTATGATAATTTATGTATAGTCTTATAATTACAGTAAAACTTAACAATGTGATATCAAGCCATTAGAAGAAAACATTCTTAATGAACTGAGAAGTGTCATTGGAACTATAATCCACCTGAATGTTTCAGACCAGCACAAACCTCAGGCTTCAATAGCTTGCTATTACTTTGGTTTACTGCTTAAAGAGGTCAGTAATATTGGGGAAAAAAATACAGTAGTATGTTAGAACAAATAATTTTATTTTCTTTTTGTTAAAACTGAGTCCGTGCTGTGAAACATTTTGTAAATGGATATTGGTCCTTTATAAATTCTGTCTCGGTCAGGTGATGTAGTGAGTTGAGGTCGGTCCTAGCCTTGCTCGCCCTGCAGGCTTTGAGGTCCTGCCCTATCATTGACTAGCAATGTGTGATTTGAGAGTTGATTTTTCTGAGGATCAAATTCCTTGCACTGTTGGAATGATTACTAACACACCACACAAAATATATTTATGCATATTGTTGATTGTTAGGAATATCATCACTATCCTGTAGAAGGATGAAATTTATTGATTAAAAAGAATAGAGTATCACCTACTGATACATGATGAAGTCATTTTAACTGCATTGTTTCAACTATGAAATGAAATTATTAGCGTATCAAGTATCCCATACACCTATAATTATTCTGTTTTTACAAAAACAAAACAAAACAAAACAAAACATGGTTCTAGAGGGCGCTGAAGAGTTTCCAGTATTCCACAGCATAGTGAGTGTGGTTCAGTGTAATATGTTAGTTCCCTGTAAAGAACTGTGGAGGGGAGGAGCTGGCAGACTCCACAGGTAGAGGTGGGGTGCGGAAGCAGGGACCCTGGAGGTTGGATTTAATCAGTTCATGATTTTGTGTATGCTGAATCATTGCACTGAAGTCCATAAATTTATGGAAATGAGACTTGCTAATAAAAACATGGAAAAATGAATTCTTAAAATGAAATGATTCTCTACTGATGCTAGCTTAATGATGTGGGCCAGTGGAGCAGTCTTGGTGTGAAGCTTGAAAAACATTGTCCATGTAGATTACCCTAAATAATACAGCATTATTATCTGACTAAATACAGATAAATTGCTTAGAGGTGACTTTACCAAATTTTCTGTGAGAGGCCATAAAAGAATAGTTTTAACATCTTCCAATTATTGAAAGATGTATTGATTTATTTTAAAGTCACACTTTCAGAAAAAGAGAGAGACTCAGAAAGAGATCTCCCCATTGTTTAAAACCCCTTGTGGCTGCAATGACCTGGGCTGGGCCAGATAAAGCTTAGAAACCAAAGCTTCATCTTGGTCCCCCCATGTGGGGATAGGGACCTAACCACTTGAGCCATTTTCTGCTTTTCCAAGGCCATTATTAGGGAGCAAGACTGGAACTGGAACAGGTTATGCACCAGCACTCTATGGGATGCTGGCATTGTAGGTGGTAATTTACTCACTATATCACTGGCTCTTGAACTAATTTTCTAAAATGTGTATTCAACATTTAGTTTGCTTCACAGCTTACATTGTAACATTGGAATGTCTTTTGATGAAATATTTTGGTATTGTGTGTTACAAGTCACTAGGGAGACATGAGTTTTACTTTTAAGTAACCATGGAGTAAAAATTGACCAATTTGTCCATTATTCTTTACTCTGTTTTGCATAATATGATGTGCTGAATGCCTTTACTTATCAGGACTCCTCCAAAGAAATGGTCCAAGCAAGAGTTATTGTTTCAAATTGATGGTAACTGAATGCCAGTCTCATCAAGTTGTCTGGACAAAGCCTTGGTTCTCAACCTGAAAGACTTCTAGATCAAAAGAAAGTGTCTTCTTAAAAAATGAACTAGTATCAGAGTTATGTACTTTTTTCAATTTTAATTTGGTCACCAAGTTTATTGATTCAATGTACAACAGCTTTATATTCCCAAGACACTAATGATTTTTGCAGAAAAAATGTTTTTGTCTGTTACAATTTTTATTTACTTACCTATACATTAATAATACCATTTTCTCAAAGCACCAAATCAATGAATTATCATTGCTGATTTGCTCTGTTGATTTAGATATTTACATTCCTGATTGGTACCTAAGACAGCTCTCTGATAAGTGTTGTGTTTGCTCTAATGTCCAATATCTGTTTTGCTTAAGTATAGATTTTTGGGTTCAGTATTATTTGCTTATAACATTCAATGATTCCACTCGATTGATTTTGAAAAAAATTTTATTGGGGTCAGAATTGTTAGGTAGTGGGTTAGGCTGCCACTTAGGACACTGGCATCCTATGTGGGCAATGGTTCATATCCTTGACACTTCACTTTATTCAACTCTTGACTAGTGGCTTGGGAAAAGTAGTAAATAATGGCCCAAGTGTTTGTGACCCTGGCACCCATATGAGACACCCTAATGAATCTCCTGACTCCTGGTTTCATGCTTACCTGACACTGGCCATTACAGGGAGATATAGAAACTCCCATATGTTGGTTCACTCTCCAAATGACTGTGATGTCCATAGCTGAGCTGGTTGGAAGATGGTAGCCAAGAGGTATTGCGGGTCTCCCATGTGTGTTCAGGGGCAAAAAGCCTTGGGCCTTCCTCGGCTGCTTTACCAAGCTGTTGAAAGGGAGCTGAAGAAGAAGTAGATCAGTTGAGACTAGAACTAGAGCCATATTAATACCAATGCCAAAAGTGAAAGATTAACCTGATATAGTACCATGTTGACTCTAATTTTCACTGTTATTTGAAAGCATAGAGATATTGAAATCAGTGCATAGGCAAGAAAGACAAATATTTTCCATTAGGCAAGACAGAGATATTTTCCATATGGTGGATCTCTTTCTAAAAGCTCACAGCAGCTGGAGGCTGGCCTAGGTCAAAACCATGTGTCCAGCATTCATTCCACATCTCTCATGTAGGCAAGGACTCCTCAGTTATCTGAGCCATCACCTAAGCCTGCCTCCCATGTGCTGGAATCATAAATATAGTAAGGACTCAAACCTAAGCACTCTAATATACATGATGTGGGCATCTCAAGAAATATTTTCACTATTGTACAAAATATCTACACTTTTCATTTTTTTTTTCTTCCAAAGCTGCAATTGAAAAGTCAAAGTTTTGCAATACCTAACCTGTTCTTTGCAATGTGATTGTTTTTCTTTCTGGACATTCTGGCTGTGGGGTATTCTGAGATATTAACACTTAACTTCATACAGAGTGTTGTTTGTTACTGTTATTCACTTCATTCTTTTCACTGGGCCTTTTCATTCTGGAAATGAATGTGCTACATTTTTAGGAAAGTTGTTCATGTTAGCTTTTTTGATCTCTATTTTGTTGTGATCTAGATGTAGATAACTTACAGATTTTCTAACCCAGAATGTCTCTAGAATGGTAGCTGTCCCCCTCTAATGTGTATCAGAAAAGTCTGTGGAATCAACTTGGAGCTCAGAGGCCCAAATTCTAGAAGTGACATTGGGCTTTACGTTTGCATTCTTACCAAATTTGCCTAGTGATTTTCAAGCCTATCAGTTTATCAAACTTGATTGCACAACAATGCTGAGGCGTGAGTTGGACTGCAAAAATATGCATGCATAGGATGCATGTAGTTCAATTAAATCTATGAGGGTACTGATCTATGTATCAGTATCTTCTTTTAAAACTTTTTATTGTTATGTTCAAAGTCTTGCAGGTATAAGGATTTCCCTTTTCCTTTTCCATATTCACTTCCCACTTCTTCTCCCACCCGTTCTCCCATACAATCATTGTATTATCCTTTAGTAATAGTCACAAGTTCAACATTCTGCTGTTTAAATATATCATGGCATTGTAGCTATAGGCAAACGTAGAAAGTCTTTTTGACAATTCTAGTTTTCTAGACAAATGCTTCTCTTGTTAAAACGTTGATTCTCATGTGGTCATTATGGTATGAATGGTCAAGTTCAATTGAGCTGTCAGCATCCAGTCCTGGCTATTTCACCTCTGATCCAGCTTCCTGCTCATGCATCTTGGGAGGCAGCAGATGAGGGCCCAAGTGCTTCAATCCCTGTCATCCATGCGTGAGATCTGGATGGAATTCCTGGCTCCCTGAACCATCCTCAAGGACAACATTTTGGTTTGTGGTTGACTAGGACACACTGAGTCTAACCCTTGATGGGGTGAGAGGAAGGGGACAATATTCCCCCTTGACGGAGTGGAGTGGGTACTCTGGTCCTTGCTGGTGCTCCAGACTGTATCTTAAGTGGGGTGGTGCATGATGTGCAGCAACACTTACTTGCCCTACTAAGATGGTACTTCCTCCTCGATGGTGGCAATGCATCCTGGTGGGAGGGGGCAGGAAAAATGTGTACCCTCCCTCACAGGGTTAAGTGGGCATCTACCACTTCCCAGTGCTTAAGGTTGGTTTCAAAGTCACTGGGGACTATGTGGTTTTCCCTCAGACAATCTCATTAGTGGCAACTGGCTACTGTATAACTCAAGTTACAAACACTGTGTGTAATACTATGAACTGGGCTTTTGTTAGAATTTTGTAAGTTCATAGGTCTCAGTTCAGGCCAAAGAAATTTAGATAAAGGCACTGTATAATTTAGTATTTTTTTTAAATCTTACTAGATATGCTTACTCCATAACATTTTTATTATTAAATGTAAAAAGCATGAGTTGGGTGTGTATTTGGATTAGCTATATCCAAAATACATTTTTGGAAGGCTGATATTATGATATAGTAGATTAAGTTGCCACCTGTGACACTGATATTCCACATGTGGAGATGGTTCATGTCCCACCTGCTCCACTTTTCTAACTTCCTACTGTTGGACCTGGGAAAGCAATGGGAAAGGACTTAAGGACTTGGAGAGACTCAATTCTGGCTATGGCCTGATTAAACCCTTTTGTTTCTAGCTGTCTAGAAGTGAGGCAGTGTTTGGAAGATCATTCTCTATCACCCTCCCTCCATCTTTATAAATCTGCCTTTTATATAAGTCGTGTTTATTTGTGTATATGTGGTGTGTGCTTGCAATAGCTACATTTAGATTTGTGGTGGTAAACTTAAACACACTTCACTCTTTTTTTGTTAGCTAAAGATTAAACTAGCAATTTTTTTCCTGAAAGCTCATCCTTGAAACGGGCTTGATAGGAAAATTTCACTGTAGTCAATACTTCTGACAAAATTTGAGCCTGAATCTATTTTTTGCACTTTCCAAATTTATTATTGAATTCATTTACATACAGGTTGTTAATTATAAGTGAAGAAACATAGATTTGATGAATTTTAGGTGCTGTTAAAAATCTATTCTGAATTCATTTATGATAGAAAAATGTCATGGCCTAAGCAAAATATATTTTAAAAACTCTATAATAACAATAACAATAGCTAATCCTACTATGATGTCATCCTTTCTGAAGTCAGAATACTAGTATATAATTTCAAAACTTCCAAAAGATAATTAGTGCTAAGCAAAGACTAAATTCAGTATGATTAGTAAGATTTGTATCACTCATTGTATCGCTATCCTCATTTTAAAAAAACTAAATGCGTTTGATTGTTTTAGGGACTAGAAAACTTACAATCAAGGTGCTCAGATATCTGGTCTGCCTGCTACCTGTCTTGTGCCTGCAGATGAGTTCCTCTTTGCTAGCTTCACATGACAACCCTCATTCCTCATGGCACATTCTGTACTGTCCATGAGAATGGTGTGGAGCACAGGGCCATGCATTGTTAAATGTGAGAGGAACATATTTCTACTTTGAGTTTAATTTTACAATCATAAAGAATACAGAGTCATTTTAATTTCACAATACCTATATGTAGAAACTGATTAAAATAACATTTACACATTGGAAATTTTTTTAAAATTCATGATTATCATAACCAAATATGCTTGTAAGAAAATATTCACATACTTGAGTGACTATGCTCTTCTAGATATTAAGAACATGCAACATTATTTCTATATAACTTATATTTTACATCTTTAAGGAATCAAAAATAGTATCTATGTATTTCTGGTTTGCTGGGCAAATCATAGTTATCTTTTGGATTGCTGAGTTGATGAAATAATTTTGTCATTCTAGCAGTAAGCAAAAAATAGAATGTTGAGAAAACAAGATTGTCATTAAATATTTATAATTCTTGAGTTAATCTCTGCTTTATTTGAAATAAAAATACATAATTATATATTGAGAACACAGTACAACTAGTGGTTTTTCAATACGAAATTTTATTCCTCTACTCTTGAAAGAAAAGTTTATTTTGGTTTAAATATAAAATGGTAAAGAGGAATACAAAAACACTTAAAATGAGTCTTCCTGCGTTTCCAAACATATAATTGAATTTTCTTGCAATATCAGGAAAGGTAGAAAAGAAATTTCAAGACTGTTATAAACTCTTGAAAAATGTGGTTAATAACGAAAGTGCTAACATACTCTTAAACTATGCCGTAAAAGCCTACTTGGAAATATAGCTGAAGCAGGAATTGAGTGAGAAATTTCTGTTGTATTTTCTAGAGTGCCAAATATTTGCGTTACTCATGTAAGACAAATACTTGCTTTAGAGCAGCGTCATTTAGTTTTGGCTCATTTTGAGGCTTAGGATTTCAAGTAAAGTTAGCTTATTATACGTTCTAAAGGGAACTTTTTCTAAAAATTAAAGATATAAAAAGAAATTACTACTATGACACTTTGTGCTATCTGTGTGGAATTATGTCTCTAAAATATATTTTTTGTAGCAGTATATTCTGAAAGTTTTAATACAGAAATGAAAGAGATATAGCTTACATGTACGTGCATCTATTCTGTTCTTGGTTGAATTGCTTTCATTTTGAGAAAATGAAATTTGTATAATGTGTTTTCTTTAATTTTATTTGAATAATAGTGGCTTGGAAGTGTTTTTCATGTTTGGTTTGTGTGTTATTTGAAATGCGCATCATTATTTCTGGGGGACCATACATTGTATCAGGCAACCCAGAAGGTGAATTGGTTAAATAATCTAGTTTATTTTAATAAAAGGACTCATTTTTTTCCTTAATACAACTTAAGAATATTTAAGAGAATCCTTGACCATAATGCATGAGAGGCATTACTTTCTATATAGTCTATTTGGATTCAAGTTGTATTTTCATGTGATCATTTAGCATCAATTTTTAGGTTTAGTTATGTATACTGCATATTTTGAAGTTAAAGAACAAAAATTTGAAATTGTTTATTTGGCTTTAATATACTTCTTATGGCATGACTGGATATGGGATTAGCACGTGTCTCCTTAATCTGCCACATCTCTTTTGAAGTAAGGGATGCCCAAGTTCATCCCTGGAATTGTCACTCCTGTCCACAGGCTCCAAGTCCTCAGCTCCCCTGTCTTCTTGGTTACTTTCTCCCCTCCAGGTTTACTTTAGAAGAAAAATAATGAGTCTGATTGGTCAGAGGATGGGCAGTAATTGACCCTATTTTACTCGTGATTGAAGTTAATGTGTCTTCAATTTCAAACCCAAGTTCAGGCTGTAAGGAAATGCTTCTTTTCCCTTCTGTCTTCTTAATTTAACAACATCCCTGACCATCTTCGTTTAGAGAAAAGGACTCAGCATTCTTGCGCTTAAACCCTGTTTTCACTCCTGACGGAACGAACTGCAGCATCTTGTACTGACTGAGGAGCCTTCAGGGACAGTGAGGGCCTGTATTCAGAGATGGTAACTCAGTGAATAGTTTCACACTAGGCCACTTTCCCTCACAAGTTGGTAAAATGGTAAGAGTAACACACCAGAAACCTGCCAAAAAAAAAAAAAAGAAAGAAAGAAAACAAATCTAGAAAAGTAAATGCTTTCATTTGAAATACGAAGGCATTTTAATAAAATATGTAGTTGGAAGCAGGGAAAGAACCCTCCATATTCTTTATACTTTTGATTCCTTCAAATATGTTAAATTTAGCCTAAGACATACAAATGAAGAATATGCCCTGAGGACTAACACACGACTCAGACTATAATGTTACTTAAATGTAATATCAAATAATAGCAGGTGATAAGTCATGGAAAAGCTTTAAATAAATCCAGCGAAACATAGCCAGAAAGTCAGTACATTCAAATATCCTCCTATTTCATTACAGTTTAAAAGATAAATTGGATTTGCATATACATACATATGCATATATATTAATAGAAAGCCTAGCTTCCATTGGTATATTCATTGAAAGTTTTCGAGTTAGTTCCTGTAGAAATTTGATGCATAGCTTGATGTAAAATTAAGATAATGAATGATTTGTCTAAACTTTTACTACAGATCGAAGTCAAACTTTTATTTTGCAAGCAGTAAAAAATATGTATGAGACTTCTGTTTCTATTTTAAATATTTGGCTGAAATTTTTGTTGAGTACCTAGTTTTGAAGATGCCCTATGCTGGAAATAGAGGCGAGAAACCAATCTTCCTGCCCGCATGATGCATAAGTGCATCAAAGCCTGGAAAAGTGTCAGGCAAAGTCTTGAACTCTTGCTGGTTTAATGAAAACGTCATAATAAGGATTATGTGAGGAATAATTCAGTTAAAAACCTCAAATTGGAAAAAAATTTCTCTATTTGAAAGAAAAAACAAACATGAAGTTATGTGAGAAACATTATAAATGTGAAATAGCTGATCACTTAATAGTAAACCCACACTGTGTGACTTGGAGATGCATTTTAGACATGAGATTCCCAAGAAAGACAGACCTAATAGGATCTCTATGAGATATTTGTATCTCCTTATTTCTCAGGATTATGTACTAATGTACCCATTTAAAGCAAGTTTTTGCACATATTGCAGAAGATCAGCATAGTTTTCTGCTCAGAAAGCAATTGAATAAGTCAACAAAACACTCTCTAGATAAAAGTCATGTTCTTCCTGCAAATTACAGGCACCTTAAAATTCACATTATGAGCCTTTAAATTGTTCATCTTACTGCCCCCAAGGCCAGACCCTACAGCTGAAACATTTTAAAGATTTATTTCTTGGGCCCTGTTGGCAGAAGTCCTTTCCTTGCATGTGCCAGGATCCCAAATGGGCACCGGTTCTTATCCCAAAATGCCCGCTCCCCATCCAGCTCCTTGCTTGAGGCCTGGGAAAATAGTCGAGGATGGCCTTGGTACCTTACACCCAAGTGGGCGACCTCAAGGAGGCTCCTTGTTCCTGCATCTGAAACAGCTCAGCTCCGGCCATTAGGGCTACTTGGGGAGTGAATCAGCAGACGGAAGATCTTCCTCTCTGTCTCTCTTCCTCCCTGTGTATCTGACTTTTCAATGAAAAAAAAAAATCTTTAAGAAAGAAAGATTTCTTTGAGTTAGAAAGACATATGACATGTGTACTGGGCAACAAGTGAAAAGGCAATGAAAGAAACCTTGACTAAGGAGGTTTGTCTAATCCTCTAGATAAATTGGGCTAGATTTTTGCTTAGGAACTGTAATTCACAAAGGAAGGATAAACAACTAGTTTTTAAAAGTCCTAAGTAAACATGCTTGTGAGAGAGCCATTCTCTAAGTGCCATGGGCATATCATAACACAAAGGAGGCTGATGTGCATTGGAGAGCTTACGAGGAGATGTGATAGAAATGATCATTTGAAGGACTGGGCTGTTAGCAGTCATGTAGTAGAGTTAGGGCATGTGGTAAAAAGGGAACACCATAAAGAATGTCCTAAAATTGGAAATGAATTTTCAGACTGGGCAAGAACACAAATAGTTCCAAAGTCTTTCATGAGAAAGTTAAGAATTGGGTTAACTAATCTAGGCCTACCTGTTTCATGGACAAGTACATATGGCCTAGTTTGCTTCATTATTTTAGGAACAGATTGAAAATATCACAAAATTTAACAATGTGTAATGGAAAAGAATCTCATGATGGCAGCTATGTAGAGTGCCAAGGCAATTGTAGTATCAAAATGTCTCAGTGATTTTAATGAGTGGACTGAAGGAATCTACAATTTTGGTTATTTGGGGAAATATTCTAATAGTGACACATCCTCAAAGTTAGCAGTCCAGAGCAAGTTTCCCAATATTTTTTTTTTCTGCTATGATTGGCTCAAAATGAACATGAGAGAGTAAACCTATCACAGAAAGAACCTTTAAAGTTCAATTTCAGCTCTTAAAAATAATCAAATAAGCAAAAGTTTAAAATATAAGTGATCTCAAGACTAGTGAAATGTTTTTCTGCTACCTTTCAGCCATGCAGAAAAATTTACTATGCAACTTTTAGATATTGGCAAATGGGCTTTAGCTAATACTCCCTGCCTTTTAAAGTCAGACTTCTGACTATTACATTTAGAGGACAGTGGATACAAAGAAGTAACCTTGACCCTTTGTGTAACCTGTTCGGTGGTAGCAGTGATTGGCAATAATGACATCCCAGCATAGGTCATTATCTCATGCGAGGAAATTCCAATGAGCAGGTTACTGTCTTCTCTTGGTAATTATCTTAACTACAAGTTAGCAGACATTTTTACAGTTATTTCTCATAAAGAGTTTCCAACTATTATGTGATCAAAGCATTGCAAGCATGCAGAATGTCTGTTTCAAAGAGAAATGCACATAGACTTTCATCTGACTTGGGACTAATTAACAGTCATGAATTATTTCTACCTCAATTTTTCCCCCAAGAAAAACGTATCATCACACATATGAGATAATGAAGATCCTCCAAACCCAATAAAAAGGAATTTCAGCAAAGATCTGTTTGATTGGACAGTTAAGACAAGAGTAGGTGATGGAAATATTAAAGACTGAGGGTATTGTTGAGAGAGATTTGATGGGCAAGAGAAAGACATTGAGCTTTAGGGGTGAAATGAGAAATACAAGTTTTAGGGAATACAGCCTGGTAGATACTGTTGAAGACAATGTGGGGCAGACCCGTTATGTAACAGGCACTTAAAGTAATGGAGTTCTTTATGGATGCAAGGATTACTGGAAACTTAGAGAATAAAAATGGAAGATTTGACTTGCTATATCTGTAAATACCTCCTTCATTCATGTTTCCCAATTTGATTTCTTAAAGTTTGATTTTTGTTTAACCAATGGCTTGTTAAATAATGTGTAAGTCAAGGTTCTGCAGAGAAACAAAATCAATAAGTTATCGGTATCTAAATAGCTCTGTCTATGTATCTCTATGGAAATTAGTTTTGAAGATTTGGCTGACGTGATTACAGAGGCTAACAAATCCGACAATTTGGCTTCTGAAAGTTGGAGGCCCTGGTACACCAGCATTAATAGTTTAGTATGAGTTTAAGGCTTGAGAATCAGCAGAGCCCATGGTGTAAATTCTAGCTTGTAGGAGATGGGATATTTCAGCTCAAACAGTGAGGCAGGAAACAAGAAGCAGCAATTTCCTTTTACATCCATCTTCTGTTTCGTTCAAGTCTTTATTGATTGGATGCTACCTCCCTAATCTGGGGAAGATAAAGTACTTTTATCAAGTCTATTGATTGCAATACTAATCTCATTCTGACATATAGTCCTAGGCAAACATAGAGACAATGTTTAATCTGGCCATGCCATCATCTACTTAAATTGATGAGGAATATTAGCATCCCCGGGCTACACTATCTTTTTTATTTAGGAAAAGAAGAGAAATGACAGCAGCACATACCTGCTTCATGTGTGAAATGCATCTGGATTTAAATGAGTGTTATTGAACGACAGCTCAAACTGGTTGGAGGCATTGTTGTAGAACTGCCAAGTTGGGTTCACTCATCCAACATGCAGAAAGTCCATCACTGGTGTCTGAATAGGAGATGAATATTTACTGCAAAGTGCAGAGCAAGGAGCCAGGTAGCTATTGCTTAATTCCTAGGTTCAATGAGGAATTAGGGACAAAGGTTCCTGTGGACAGAAAATTGGTGGGTTGAGATGCATATGAACAAGGTTTCTTTTTGGTCAGCGATGCCATGCTCTTTAGGGATTAACGGTGTTCTGGTAGTCTCCAGCCCATCTTGGGGGTTACAAGAATGTAGCTAGCTTTTCTCCAGGATTTCCTTTCAAACAATTCTGGCTATTTTGGTTCCTACCTACAAGCAACAGGAGACTCATTTTGATTAGAACCTTGTAGAATCAGTTTGCCCTTCTTTCAATTTAGTGAATTGCTTTTGATAAAGGGCAGGCAAGGAAACCTTCTGCTAAGCGAGACAGACAAGGACACCTGGGGCTAAGGGAAAAGGCATAGGTCTGGGCTGCGTTGTTGCATTAGGGGAATTTGGTTTCAGTAGTAGCATGGAGAAAGGATATATGCTGACTCTCTTTGGTAATTTTCCAAAAGCTTTTATACCATTGTCTTATACATCACACGGAGGGCTAGTAAATGTAGGCCATATTCTAGGTGACCGTGTACTCATCTGAAAACTGAAAACTTAGTTTGTTAACTGGGAGGAAGTGTGAAATGCTATTGAATAAAAGAGCTAGCATTTTTGCCAGGCTTGGGAAAGTGCCTTGTATATATGCACACACATACGCAAACACACACCAGATAATTATATATGTTGGGAATGAGTCACAGAACAAAAAAAGGAAACAAACTCACAGCCAAATTTGATTTTAATTTGAAAGAAATAAAGTACCAGCTGCTAATGGGCAGACAGAGGAAGCACGTGGCAGAGGCCCATTCCCTCCACAGGCTGCGATTTTTATAGTTTTGGAATGTTCTGAGGGTTCTGAGAAATGGAGAAATAGGTAGGTGCTACAGTAGCTCTTCAGGGCTGCTTTCAAACTCCATAGGTTTGCCCTCTGGGAATGTGAAAGGAAACTTCAGAAGGTTGAGTGAGATCTTACAAATGGCTGCCCGACGCAAATGAAATGTCGTGCAAAGGTTGTGGGGGAGACTGCATTTGAGAATTCCAATTGTAAATATAGATACACATACATACACAGGCAGAATAAATATGTGTGTCTATCCCAAAGCATACACAAACACTAACATGGCATTTCCAGAACTCTCTAGTTCATGATTGTTACTAAATTCATACTTGCTAATATGAATTCAGCAATTTTTACTATAGAGTGATGCTTCAGTTAAGGGAAAATCAGGGTCAGTTTTCTCTGAGAAGTTCTTTATGTGGTATTCCCCTAATAAATATTTATCATGTGCTGTAGCCTGTTAAAAATCCGGAAAAGATCCTACATTAAAACTAGCTTACTTATGGCAAGCAAGTATCAGGTTTAGAATGTGCAGCTGAAGATTATATATATAGACTGTTCATGACAGAAAGCAATTTTATTTTAGGAAGGACAGTGCAGTGGGGTCATAGGCAGGATGTCGCCACACCCTGGCAGCAGGGTGGGCCTGTGGTGGGAGCATGGAAGGAAGTGTCTGAAGCGAAACTTCAGTTTCCTGAGGCTGTGGGCATGGTCTCTTCTAAGCCAGTTATCTATATCCGGTCACCTGGGCAACTCTTGACTGTGACAGGCAGGAATTTGTATGTGTAGAAATCCCTGTAAACACCACCAGGTCTGGGATTATATTACAGAGGCGGTAAAATCCCTCCAGATTTTGGAGATTACTAATTTGTGTGCAACTGTATTAGACTGGTGATGAGCTCAGTGCACTTAATGACTCGACAAGCAGAATGTTAGAAACTAGATCATGGAAAACAATATTTTGTAAATTCCTATTAATATATTTATATTCTAAGACATTGGGCTAGCAAAAACCAAATCAGCTAGAAATCGGCTTCAAGAACAATTTATTAGGAATGCAAGATGGCAGAATAGGGTAAGGACAGGCCGAAACAGAGAAGGATTAGCCAAGGAGAAGCATAAAGGATGGCATTAGAGAAACGAGAAAGGACAGGCATCTCGAGGGACATCTGGAGACCATGGACATGGGGAGGCAGTGAGCGCAGTGGAGCCATGCTCCAGCAAATAGATAGTTCAGCAGCCGTCAGAGCTCTAATGGTGTCAAGGTAGGAAGGGGAGTTCACTCACAGATCAGTAGGTGAACACAACCATTTAGCGGAGGTATTTTTTTAAACTCTGCTTATTCATTAATCCAACCACTAGTGGAAATAAAGTGGCAGAGTCCAAGCTATTGGGTGTGTGTGTGTGGGAATTGGCCAGTAAGGAGAGGAGGAATTTTATGCCCAGACATCTACCAGTGCCATGTCAGGTGGCATTTTGAGTTCAAAGCATCTGGGGAGGGACAAATCTAAGCTGTAGGTGTGCTAAGCAAAGGGAGTACTCACTTATGACTCAATGCATTGCACCATTCACACTGGGAAAACAATAGCAAATTGGCATTCAATGCATCCCATCCAAAATAGATCTGGGTTGCCCCCAGCCCTAATTGCCACTAGGTTCTGGAAAGGGAAAAGTAAAACAAACAAACAAACAAAAAACTATGCAAGGTGCGCCATTGACAGCCCTGTGACCTGGGTACTGTTGGAAGCAGGAGTAGAAGAAAGGCAGAGCAGACAATGGTGTGGCCACAACATAGGGTCACACTGAGTAGAGAGTTGCAAACAAGGAGCTAGGGCTATGGAAGCCACGGCAGAAGAAGAACACGGGAGTCTGGGATGGAAATCCGTGGGAGGAAGTGGTGCAAGTGACAGCACATGGAGAGCTGAGCACTGAACAGGATTCGTAAAGTCAACCCTTATACCTGGGATGACATAGCTTAAAAACCAGCCCCTAGGAGAAAAACCTGTTAATCATAGATGTAATGGTTAAGGGCAAAATAAAAAAATAGGCACAATGAAAGTTACTACAACTCCCCTGCAAAGGGGCAAAAAGTATGTTTCAACCTCAAAGTTAAGTGAAGATGGTATTGATGATTTGCCAGGTGAAGAATTTTTAAAGATCACTATAAAGCTCCTTGTTGCCTTCAGGAAACACATCTTACCAATAAAGACACCTGGAAACCGAAAGTGATAGGATGTAAAAGGATATTTCAGGCTAATGGAAAGGAAAAGTAAGTGGATGTATCCATTCTTACATCAGATAATATAGACTTTGGCGTGAAAAGCATTAAAGATGAAGGACATCATATAATCAAAGAATCCATTAGGAAGGAAAAAAATCACCATAATAAACTGTATTAAATACAAGGAAACCTAGATATGTGAAACAACTATTAATGGATTTAAAAGGAGAAATAGACTCCAACATGAATAGTAGGGGGCCTGAACACAAATATTATGCAAAATCTAAGATCAGTAGCTCTACAGGTAAGCAAGCATGTACAGATATTCACCTCGAGGAACTGTATAATGGAGACTAACATATAGGGAAGTGAAAATATGTTGCAAAATGAATCTGTACTCCTGAATAAAGGGAGGGCTCACAATGAAACTGTTAAATGTATGTTGACAATAGTATGCTGGACTTATTATCATTGTCTATACTTACAATGCCGTGATACACTTAAACAGAATAATGGACTTGTGATTGTTGCTGAAGGACTATACTATTGTAATAATATGGGGGAAACAGGATGCAGTCGGTGGGGGCGTTGTTTAAATCTATGCCTATGGAGCTGTATCATGAAACACTTTTAAATTTAAAAGTTAAATAAGGACAATTTATTAAAGTCATCAATTAAGAGATTAAAGCATAGCCAAATTTTAGGTTTCATCTATAATTAAATTTCTCTGATAGTATTTGTATTAAAACATATTGTTATAAAGTTGGAAACAACTGCTTGCGTATTATTCTGTCTTCTATTATATAATGAAATTCCTAAAGTTGGAGACTTTATTATATAAAAAATTCTTTCCGCATTTTATTTTGGAATAGTTTTACACTTATCCAAAAAAATAATGAGGCAGTGATTTGAAGAGTCCCCATATACTGTAGCCCTCACCTGATTGTCCCTGTTAATACCTCATAGTAGTTTGTCACCATTTGTGAATGTCATCCAGCTTCCCCTCTATTTTTAGCCTACAATATTTTATCCTTCTGATTCTTCCTAGCCCCTGGCAGTAAACATTGGGTTGAGATTGTGTTGTTGCTTCTTAATTTTAGTTCCCATGTATAAGAAAGAATAGAAGGTGTGTACATTTCTGTATTTGGTTTATTGCATTCAAAATGCTTTAAATTTAACTTTTAGTGTTAGACAATTTTATTTTTTGTTGCAGAATAATGTTTTGCTATGTATATGTATATGTATATGTATATGTATATGTATATACATATGTTCCATATGCATTATCTGATGATGCCTTCCTGGTCTTGTTCTGTGTTTTGACTAATAGTTGGAATTAATATTTCTATTATAAAATGATTATTATAAAATGGTTACCTTTTTGATACAATGAGTGCAAGTCTTTTGGTTATGTATTCATTATGGGGATTGCTAGATCATATCACATTTTCATTTCCAACGTTTTTTCAGAACATTTAAAAATTGTATTCATTTGCAAGGCGTAGTTAGAGGAGAAGGAGGGATGTAGGGAGGAGGAGAGGGAGGGAAAGAGCGAGAGAGAAAGAATGAGACATTTTAACATCTGTTAGTTTACAGCTCAAATAGAAACAAAGATGGATACTGGGCAAAGCTGAAGGCAGTAGTCTGAAAATCAATTTGTATCTCCCACGTGCTTGGCAAGGCCTCAAATATTTGGCTTACCTGATGCTTTCCCAGGTACGGTAACAGGTGGCTGAATCAGAAGTGGAACAGTTGGGATTCAAACCAGTGCTGTTATGAGATGCCAGTGTGGCAGGTAGCAAAATCTGTGCCCAAATGCTGGTGTCCATATCTAAGGTATTTTTTTATTGTTTTAATTTTTTTGAAGGTTAAAGCTAGAGGAAGAGACACAAAAAAAGGCATCTTGTTTCCCCTGGTTCATTCTTCAGATGGCTGCCATAGCTGGTTCTGGGCTAAGTTGAATCAAGAAGTAGGGAGTTTCATCTGGTTCTCCTACAAATACAGGAGGTAATGGTCCAAATACTTGGAGACTGCTTCAATGTTTTTTTTCCAGGCGATTAGCAGGGAGCTCATCAGAAGTGGAGGAGATAGGACTTGAGCTGGCACCCATACAGAATGCTCATGTTACGGGCAGCAGGAACACTAACCCTATTACATTTTTAAAGTAATACCCATACTGTTTTTCACAGTGGTTGCATTCATTTCTATTCCTGCTGAAAGTGTGTAACGGTTGCATATTCTGCAAACCTTTTTGATAACAGGCATTTTGACAGTGGCGAGGTAATATTTCACTGTGGTTTTATTCTGCATTTTCATGATGGCTAATGAAATAGAGAAATTATTTTCAAATATCTGTTGGCCTTTTATATTTCTTCTTTTAAGAAATGTCATTGTCATTTACTTCTTTTTTTCCAGCTGGGTTGTTTGGGTTTTTCCAGGTTTTTAAGATGACAGCATATTCTGGATCTTAATCCTCGTCAGATATCTCTTTCCTCTGTCAATTATTCTGTTTTCTATGCAGAAGCTTTTGCGTTTGGAATAATGAGATTTATCTAGTTTCCCTTTTATTGTTGCTATTTCTGGGGACTTAACCAAGAAAATGTTGCCTGTCCTATGTCAGTGTTTCCAAGCTATCCCCCTGCATATTCATCCAGCATTTTTCACCTTTCTGGTCTTAACGATGAGATGAGAGGTTGCTGCTTTAGTTTACAGTTCTGAAGGCTCAAGGGCATAGGCCCAGCCAGGCATGAGCCTGGTGAGGGTTTCCTTGGCTGCACGGTGTGGTGAATAACATTACATCCAGATTCAATGTGTGGCAAGAAAGGAAGTCAGGCAAGCAATCAGGCAAGGGCCAAGCTTGTTCTCTTATACCAACTACTTAGAATCCAATGAGAATTTCATTATTCCTTTTGCAAGGAGATAGATAATCAACTGGGCAGACAGGAACAAGTCCCTGGTCAAATGGGAAAAGGGAAGAATCCCTTGGGAAGTGTACAAGATCATGTTTCGAGCCCAAGGTGGCCTATGAGAAGGCAAAATAGCAATTCCTAGTTTTACCATAAGGATAAGGTGGAGTCCACATTAGAATGTGGAAAAGAGAAATCTCTTTAAGAGGCTTGTCTCCACTCTGGCTTTTCTAGTTTTATCATAAGAATAACATGAAAGTGAGGAAGTCCCTTTAAGAGGGTTCAAAGAGGCCATTCTCTCCCCAAAACCTGTCTTTGGTCAGATCAAAAGTGTCAGTTGCATTCCTCTGGATTCCTGTTTAATCACTGGAAAGCAAGGGGCCCATCAGCTTAGCTTTCAGCTTTTGCAAATAGGAGAGATACCAACTACATCTTCACATGCCTAATTATTTTGAGCTTGTTAGACAAGTTCAAGATTCTGGCCCTTTGATGAGCTTTACACCCATCCTCTAATTGATTTACTACAATTTCTCTCCCTGAAATTGTGCTTAACAAATTTGACACACATTTTCTCCTCTCCCTCTCTTGGAGTCTCTCTCCTGACTGCTGCAGCAGGAGGTTTCACTATGAGTCTTGCTTTGGTCACTGTTCTCTCTACCAGGACATTCTGCTTTCATGTGAGACCAGAACTGAGGTGCTGTTTTCCCTGTAGCACTTTGCAGAGCAGTGCTCTGAACCTAATTATGTTGCAGGAGAACTAGTAAGATGAATGTGGGTTCGTTTCTTGGTGTCAGTGATGAGCACAAAACCAGACACAATGTGAGAATAGAATTTTATTTAAGTAAGAGAAGTTCCAAACAATGTAATGGGAAGCCCTGGTAGAAAGAGCTGGATGCTGAGGTCTAGGCATATTTGTATCTCTTTACAATGTTATCTCCAAGGAATGAAGGCGGTGCTTATACGTTAGCTACTGTGAAGGGAGACAGTCTGAATGGAGCCCTTGTTAACTTGATTTTATTGATGACTGGCTCTTATCACCCAAAGTTGGTAAGTATTTTAAAGTATTTTGTTAGTGTTTACACACTGGCAAGGAGCTTCAAGATGGTGTTGGTCTGGCCTGCTTCTAGACCCAGGCCCCCTCATTTGTACTCACTAAATCTTCCCTGATAAATGTTCAGGATACCTCTGAATACCATTATACTGAGGACCAAAATCTTCAACTCCTATTTCGAACTAAGTTCTTAGTGGCAAGCAACATTTTTAACTTAAAAGATAATAGGGAATTAACACTCAAAATATTTTATTTCCAAATTATCACAAAGTCAAATTATAGATCACGAGTATGCATGCTTTTATTCATAGTCACTTGCAATGTTCAGACATAATTTTGTGATCTATATAAATTACCTGAAAAAATGTATTATAGGGTCAACTCTAAGAAGACAACAATGGCCTTCTTTATACATTCTACTTTCTGTGAATCATTTGTTTTTAGTGATCTTTCATCATATCAAATGTAAAAGTCTTTGTGAGGAAATTGTTCTTTAATTCTCTTTAAGAAGATGGAAAGGTCATTAAGTTTAATAGGTCTTAAATGTTCCAGTAGTTCATACCTTTGCAACTGTCGAGAGAAACCACTTCAGCCATCTGAAAACTTAAGGCAATGTAACATTAAATGTATGCTCTGTAATTGCTTGCTGCAAATTATTCTCTTGATAGAGAAATATACTACCCAAGTTTCATGTGGATATTATTTCTTTGAACATCAGAAATGATTCTAAGTAAATATCTTCAAAGTAATCTTTTGAAATGAACTAGCTCTGTCTTTAGTTTGTAAATTACAAAATAAGTTCTATTTTCAATCATGCAGTGACCACTAGAAATCAAAGAATTGGTATATTAGAAAGATGGATGACTTTCAAAGCTCACCTCTTGAAAAATCACCTAGAAATTAGTTTTATTTTATCTTCCCAGACACAGATGTTTTAAGAGATGTGATATTATTAAAATTATCTTTCAATGATTTAGAACAGCTTTTCATTTTCTTTAACTCTATGTAGCAGTGTAGATATTGGTTGCAGACTTTACAAAAGCTTGACATTTCCAAATAAAATTGCATGTGAATAAATCTGTGATTAGAATTCTGAGAAAATGTTATAGTATTTGTTAAGAAAAGATTTTTAAAAATATTGTTGATATCCTTATTTACAAAAATATTTATTGGCATGACTGTCAGGAAAAGTGGAATTTGTGAGATTTTTCTCAAATAAAGAAGTTTGTTTCTCTGAATACATACAATTTTTTCATAGAATGAACATAGAGTTTTGTCGATAACATGACATAATATTTCAGAGACATTTCTGGAACTCACTGATGTTGTAAGAAAAAACATCCTTGATTTGAAGTCAATTCTAGTATGTCAGTTGTAGGTTAGCTGTCTATAGTAACCGGCCTTGAGTTTTGTATTAGATCACCAATAGGCCTCTGTTTAACCACTTTGATCTTTCAGTTATTAGTTGGGAAGTTAGAGAATCTATCTCTGCTTGTCTTCCAGATACATTTATTTGTTTACTTTAAATATTTATTTATTTTTATTAAAAGGCAGATTAGATTTGGGGAGAAAAGGAGAGATAAAGATCTTCCATCTGCTGGTTCACCCCCACACAAGTGACTACAATGGCAGCAGCTAAGCTGAACTGAAGCCAAGAGCCAGGGATTTCTTCTGGGTCTCCCATGTGAGAGCATGATCCCAAGGCTTTGGGTCATCCTTTACTGCTCTCCTAGGCCACAAGTAGGGATCTGAATGGGAAGTGGAGTAGCCAGGACTGGAACACCCATAATGGATCCCGGTCCTTCCAAGAGGAGGACTAGTTGTACTTCTATAACATGCACTTTCCATCATCTTGTTGAAAATGTAACTTCTTTTTGTCCCACCTAGTGAGGTATGAGTGAATCCAGGCTGATTTCCTGTCTGATTCTAAACTTTTCTTGTTGTTGTCTGCCTATTCTAGGTTTTTTGTTTGTTTGTATGTTTGTTCATTTGTTTTGAGGGGTTTCTGGAGCGATCCTAATGATTAGTTACACCTCAGTGGGGTGTTGGGGATTTCTCTGCACACCCCTCCTAAAAAATATGTTCTGTACCTAAACTGATGACACATGTGTTGCTAAAGTTATAAGCCAGTTCAGACCATCCAAAAAACAACCAAGTTCAGCAAAATCATGCTTCAACACTATAAACAGCTAAATACTAAAATGAAAATAGATACGAGACAGCTGAATAGTAATCTATAGTCATTTTGAGGTGTATAGAACCCAGTTGAATATAAACCAAAATTGAAATGTCTATGAAGAAGTCACAGGATGTAGTTAAGAACCTGCATTTTCCTATTATCATATTGGTTAATCAATACCATGTCAGTCAATGCCATAATGTTGTAAATTGTTGTTGATGTTATGTTGGGGCTTTTAACTGATTGGGATGATACTTTGCTGGCTTTACCTTCAGACCAGAGATGATCTCACCAAGAAATCGTTGAACTCACTAGGGATAATAAGATGCTGGACTTTATGCTTGGTAAATACTTGCAATGAAAAGAATCTCAACTGAATTTGAACTGTGGTAATGCAACAAGGTGGAGAAATCCACCATGGGGAGAGGGTTTGGGGAGGGGTGGGGGGAATCCCTGTGCCTATAACACTGTGTCACATAATGCAATGCAATTAATAATAATAATTTTAAAAAGTTAAAAGAAGTCTTAACCATAGGAGTTAAGACTTCATATAGAGTTGGTGTCACCAGAAAAAAAAAAAAAAAGAAAATGTAACTTCTTGATTTTCTGATCTTAGCACTGCTTGTATACTATACATTATATTGGAGGCGAGTTTGGATGGATCCAGGACAATGGCATACATATTAAACCACCACCTGTGGTACAGGCATCAAAAATGGGCACTGTTTCAAGTCATGACTACTCCACTTCTGATCCAGCTCCCTGCTAATGGCCAGAGAAAGCAAAGGAAGTTGGCTCAAGTGCTTAGGTTCCTGCACCCATGTGAGAAAAGTAGGAGAAATTTTCTGGCTTTATACAGGTCCAGCTCTGGCAGTTGTGGCTATTTGAAGAGTGAATCAGTGGATCAAAGATAGAAAGATTATCTCTCTCTCTCTCTCTCTCTCTCTCTCTCTTTCTTCCTTCTCTCTCTCCCTCCCTCCTTTGCTCTCTTTCTGCCTTTCAAATAAAAATGTATCTTTTTCAAAAGCAGAGAGTTGGTATAAAGTTCCAAATAAGGGAATAATACCAACATATGGGTATAAAATAAATCTGTTTGGTATGCTTCTTCCTGAGCTTTCATATACTTCTGTTTCCACTTAAGAAGTCTGATTCCTTTTGTCAAAGTCAGCTTTCAGCACAAATAGCAGATGTAAGTGACTAACAAATGTTTAAACCATTTTGTTTCTTCAGAAGGTTGAATTTGCACAGCTTTTCAGATAATAGCTAATGTATGGGGATGACAGATTTTGGGCAGCATACCGTCCTCCTTTTTATTGATTGAGCAAATTGCGTGTTATTTACAATGTGCATGCCTTTGTGCAATGCAGCAGATAAGCACTAAATAAGACATCCATAGTCCATGTCCTCACAGAACCTTGGAAGCTTCTATTCAGTGAGGCAGGGGGACAATGAGCTAAGTCTTCATCACAAAGCATAATGACTCTTACGTTAAGTCAGTGATTCTGTGATGGTCTGATATAGGAACTTTCACTGAGGTACTCACTATTCATGTTCCTTTTTCTATTCTATAATGGCTCATATAACAATAGAAGTCATAACCATGCTTTCTTTGTCAGAAGTGAAAATGTGGTAAAGGACATTTTCATCAAGAAAAATACCAGTAATTGAACTATCCTGAATTAACAGTTTGCTGTGTTTTTTTGTTCCTTTTGTAGTAGCTATGCATACCCATATGTATTTTACATAGTTATTAACATAATTAGGACTTTTGTATGTTCCTGCTTTTACCAGACAGTGCTTTATAAAATATAGCAATAATGTCTTTATAATTACCTCTTTTAGGGTAGGCATAATATCATGATGAGACGTCATAATCTACTTGAGCAGTTCTGTTTTGTTGAATATTTATGCTTTTTGAACCAATATTTCCCTGCACAGTGCATCGTGAGTTTAGCTTTTTTGTGACCAAACTATGTCACAAGAGTAAAATTACAGGGTCATGTAGGATGAATGTTTTAAAACCTCTAGTTATGAACTATAAAACATTGTCTAAAGAAGCTGTGCTGGTTTTCTGAACCATCATGACTATATATTTTATTTTGAATAAGATTTATTTCATAAACATTTCCTGGCTTGTTCAAGCTTTGAGGACAAACAAATTAGTGAGACTTGCAGCTAATCATTACTTTGTGATTATGTGAAAGAACGCAATGAAGGCATTTTGAAACTCTAAAAGAAGTCTGGGAGACACAGAGGGAAGAATTTGCGCTTGTTTGTGTTTTAGAAAAGACATTTTACAAACTCTATCACAGTGAAACATTGAGACGTGATCTCTTTCAAGTCTGCTCCCAAACAGCATTGACCTGTATGTGGCTTCCTGATAATATACCCAGCACTCTCTGCTTCTCCCAGACGGACTGCTCTCAGCATAATCAGCTTTTCAAAGCGCTCTGCCTGTTTAGTGACGTTCTGTGTAAAAAATTCAACAGGTAAACACATTCCTGGCCTAAGCAGTGATAAACAGGAGGGACTGCTCTTTCTCAGCCAGAAGATCATGGTAAAATAGGCTAGTGATTTGAAGGTCTTCTATTTTATCTGCATTTCAGGTAGACTCGCCAAGATAAACAAGTATCTTTCCTATCAACAACTTGGTGTGCAGCCTACACACAAATTCTGTACTAACGTAACATGTTCACATTTTCTTCGAGTATTATATACGTATATATATGTTATTGTATTAATTCTCACACAATATGGGGTGGTTGTTTTTATTTTTTTTTTTTTTTTTTTTTTCACCATACACAAAGATCAAATTTATTTATTTATTTATTTTTTTTTTTTTTTACTTTTTTTTTTTTTTTTATTGTTGCTTACATTGTATTATGTAGTACAGTTTTATAGGCGCTGGGGATTCCCCCCACCCCTCCCATAACCCTCCCCCCATGGTGGATTCCTCCACCTTGTTGCATAACCATAGTTCAAGTTCAGTTGAGATTCATTGCTTGCAAACACATGCCTAGCATAAAGTTCAGCGTCTTATTGTCCAGATAAGTTCAGTGGCCTCTTGGGGAGACCTTCTATGGTCTGAAGATAGGTCTAACAGAGTAAAGATCCGGTCAGTTAAAAGCCCCAACAAGGCCTCAGTATCAATATACAACATTATGGAATTAATTGACATAGTAATGGGTAGACAATATGTTAAAAATAATGCAAGTTCCATTCTTCGAAACATCTGGGTTGAGACAGTATCAATGACCGGTTCAAAAAATAACCAACAACCAAACAAAAAATTACAGGTTAAATCAAGGCAAACATGTGGTATCTAATCTTTTGGGATTCACTCATTTCCCTTAGCATTATAGTTTCCAGTTGGGCCCATTTAGCCACAAAGAACTGCATTTTGTTTTTTTTAATAGCTGAGTAGTATTCCATGGAGTAGATGAACCAAAGCTTTCTTATCCAATCTTCTGCTGATGGGCATTTCGGTTGCTTCCATGTTTTTGCAATTACTGATTGTGCTGCAATGAACATAGGGATGCATGTTGGTTTGTCGTAAAACAGGTGTTTTGGATATATTCCTAGGAGTGCTATTGCTGGGTCATATGGTATGCAGATTTTGAGTTGTTTGAGTGTTCTCCAGACTGATTTCCATAAAGGCTGTACCAATTTGCAGCTCCACCAGCAGTGGAGTAGGGTTCCCTTTTCCCCGCATCCTCGCCAGCAAGCGTCGTTGGTGTTCTTGTTTGTGTGGGCCAATCTTACTGGTGTTAGGTGGTACCTCATCGATGTTTTAATTTGGATTTCCCTTATTGCTAGGGAGCTGGAACATTTTTTCATATGTTTGTTTGCCATTTGGACTTGTTCCTTTGTGAAATGTTTGCCCATTTCCCGTGCCCATTTCTTGAGTGGTTTGTTTGTTTTGGTTTTTTGGTTGTTTTGAAGTTCTTTGTATATCCTGGAAATTAGCCCCCTATCGCCTATATCGTGTGCAAAGATCTTCTCCCAATCTGTGGGTTGCTTTTTTACTTTGTTGATTGTTTCCCTTGCTGTACAGAAGCTTCTTAGTTTGATGAGGTCCCATTTGTTTATTCTGTTCTCAACTGCTATTGCTTTTGGTGTCCTTCTTAGAAAGTCGGAACCTACTCCTAGGTCTTGCAGGGTATTTCCTACATTTTCCTGCAAGAGTTTGAAGGTTTCTGGATGTAGGTTTAGGTCTTTTATCCATGTAGATTGGATCTTAGTGTATGGTGATAGATGTGGGTCTATCTTTTTGTTTCTACAGGCTATCAGCCAGTTGTCCCAACAACATTTACTAAAGAGGCCTTCCCACTTGCTTGAGTTGTCATTGGTCTTTTTGTCAAAGATTAATTGGCTGTATTTGTGTGGGTTCCCTTTTGGTGCTTCTATTCTATTCCATTGATCTTCCTTTCTGTCTTTGTGCCAGTACCAGGCTGTTTTGATAACCACTGCTCTATAGTATGTCCAGAGGTCCGGGATTGTGATTCCCCCTGCTAACTTCTTATTTTTCAGGATGGTTCTAGCTATTCGTGGTTTTTTGTGTTTCCAGATGAACTCTTGAATCATTGTATCCAGTTCCGTGAAGAATGTTTTGGGCAATTTGATTGGAATTGCGTTGAAAATGTATATTGCTTGTGGTAGTATAGACATTTTAATGATATTGATTTTGCCTATCCAGGAGCACGGGATGTTATTCCATCTTTTGAGGTTTTGTTCAATTTCCTTTTTAAATAGTTTGTAGTTTTCTTCGAATAGGTCTCCTACGCTTTTGGTTAAATTTATTCCCAAATACTTCATACTTCTCTCTGCTATTTTGAATGGTATCCTGTTGGTTAGATCTTCTTCCATCTTGGTGTTATTTGCGTACACTATGGCTGTTGATTTTCGTTCGTTAATTTTGTACCCCGCCACTCTGCCAAACTCTCGTATAAGTTCTAGCAGTTTCTGTATTGAGTCTCCTGGTTTTTCTATGTACAGGATTATGTCATCTGCATATAGTGAAAGCTTGACTTCTTCGTTTCCTATACGTATGCCTTTGATTTCTTTTTCTTGTCTTACGGCCTCTGCAAGTACCTCTAGGACTATGTTGAATAGCAGTGGTGATAGCGGGCACCCTTGTCTTGTTCCAGATCGCAGTGGGAAGGGTTCTAGCTTTTCTCCATTCAGTATGATACTGGCATTGGGTTTTTCATAAATTGCTTTGATTATGTTGTGGATTTTCCCATCTATGCCTACTTTGGCTAGAGTTTTTAGCATGAAGAGGTGTTGGATTTTGTCGAAAGCTTTTTCTGCATCTATTGAAACTATTATGTGGTTCTTGTTTTGCAGTTTTTGGATGTGGTTTATAACATTTATGGATTTCCGAATGTTGAACCATCCCTGCATTCCAGGGATGAATCCTACTTGATCCGGATGAATGATCTGTCTGATGATTTTTTGAATTCTATTGGCTAGGATTTTGTTGAGAATTTTAGCATCAATGTTCATCAGAGAAATAGGTCTGTAGTTTTCCTTCTCTGATGGTTCTCTGTCCGGTTTTGGGATTAAGGTGATGTTAGCTTCATAGAATGAGTTTGGGAGGGTTGCTTCCTCCTCTATTGTTTTGAAGAGCTTGTAGAGGATTGGGGTTAGTTCTGTTCGGAATGTTTTGTAGAATTCTGTAGTGAAGCCGTCTGGGCCTGGGCTTTTTTTCGTTGGGAGATCTTTGATGACTGTTTCAATCTCTGCCTCGGTTATGGGTTTATTTAATTCTGCAGTTGCCTCCGGACTGAGTTTTGGTAAGTGGTGGGAGTCCAAGAACTTTTCTATTTCTTGGTGGTCCTCAAATTTGTGGGAGTACAGTTCTTTGTAGTAATTTCTAATTATTTTCTTAATGATTGCAGTGTCTGTTGTTATGTTGCCTTTTTCATCTTTAATGCTATTGATTCTCACTTTCTCTTGTTTTTTTTTTGGTCAATCGGGCCAGTGGAGTGTCTATTTTGTTTATTTTCTCAAAAAACCAACTTTTTGATTTGTTGATTTTATGTATAGTTTTTTTGATTTCTATTTGGTTTATCTCCTCCCTTGTTTTGATGATTTCTTGTTTCCTATTGTGTGTGGGACTCTTCTGCTGCTGTTTTTCCAGATCCTGGAGGTGTGAGGTTAGTTCCTGTATTTGGCGTCTTTCTTGGGCCTTGACATGGGCTCCGATTGCGATGAATCTACCTCGTAGCACTGCTTTGGCGGTGTCCCACAAGTTTTGGAATGTTGTATCAGAGTTTTCATTGGTTTCCATAAATTTTTTGATCTCATCTTTAATTTCTTCTCTGACCCATTGTTCGTTTAATAGCATATTGTTCAATTTCCAAGAGTGCCTATACTTCCTGGGGAGTTTTGAGTTGTTGATTTCCAGTTTCATCCCATGGTGGTCTGAGAGGGTACATGGTATGATACTAATGTTTTGGAAGTTGTTTAGATTCGCTTTATGTCCTATCATGTGGTCGATTCTGGAGAAGGTGCCATGCACCGCTGAGAAGAAGGTATAGTCTGTGGCCTTAGGATAAAAAGTTCTATATATGTCTACTAAGTCCAGTTGTTCTATTGTTTGTGTGAGCTCTGTTGTTTCTTTGTTGAGTTTTTGTTTCGTAGACCGGTCCATTGTTGTTAGAGGTGTGTTGAGATCGCCTACAAGAATTGTGCGGGTGTCTATGTCTTCCCTTAAGTCTGTAAGTAATTGCTTTACATAAGTAGGTGCATTAAGATTCGGTGCATAAACATTAATGATGGTGATTGCTTCTTGATGGATCATTCCTTTCACCAGTATAAAATGGCCTTCCCTGTCTCTTTTGATGTTGGTTAGAATGAAATCTATCTCGTCTGAAATTAGGATAGCTACCCCAGCTTTTTTTTCTCGTCTATTGGCGTGAAATATCTTTTTCCATCCCTTCACTTTCAGTTTCTTTGCATCCTTTCTGGTTAGATGCGTTTCTTGTAGGCAACAGATGGTTGGGTCTTGTTTGATGATCCATTCTATTAATCTCTGTCTTTTGATTGGTGAATTTAGACCATTTGTGTTGAGAGTTAAAATTGAGAGGTTGCAATTTTGCCCTGCCATGTGATTGTGTTGTGTGTGTGTTGTTGCCTATGTAATTGTCTTGTTGGTGCGGCCTTTAGTTTGGAGACCTTCTTATTTGCCAACTTTGTTTGTGATTTGCCTCCTTTTTGTCCGGGACTAGCGCATTTCTAAGGAGACTTTGCAGAGCTGGTTTTGTGTAGACATATTCTTCTAGTTTTTCTTTGCTATTGAAGTATCTGATTTCGTTCTCATATACAAATGAGATCTTTGCTGGGTAGATTATTTTTGGTTGACAGTTGTTTTGTTTCAGGACTTGGAAGATCTTTGTCCATTCTCTCCTTGCTTGTAGGGTCTCTTCGGAGAAGTCAGCAGTGATTCTGATGGGTTTTCCCCTGTATGTGATCTTTTCTCTACTTCGTACTTGTCTCAGGATTCCTTCTTTGTCTTCATTGGAGTAGAACTTGAGCACCGTGTGTCTGGGTGAAGATCTCTTTGGATCATGTCTGTTGGGAGTTCTCTGTCCATCCTGTATGCGGGGTGGATTCGTGTTCCAAGTGTTTTGGAAGTTTTCCTGTATAATTTCATCGAGCACTGCTTGCATCCCAGATTCTCTTTCTACTCCCTCGGGGAGGCCGATGATCCGAATATTCAATTTTCTAAGGTAATCCTTCATCTCTTGCATCATTTTATTAGTTTTGCTGAGGTTTGTCTCCAGCTGTTTAATTCGCTGGGCACTTTCATTTTGTGTGTCTTCTGTTTCAGAGATCCTTTCCTCTGCCGCATTTATTCTGTTGATGAGGCTTTCAATCTTATTATCTTGGGCATCCAGTTTGGTTTTGATTTGTTGTATTTCGGTGATTATACGGTTCTGGAAGTCTTCCAGCTTTGTGTCCACGTCTCTGAGAGATTTTAGCATTATTTTCATCAATTCCTTTGTTGGTAACACTTCCATGTCTTCATCTCGTATCGTCGATATTGATAATGGCTTTTGGCCCTTGTTTGGTGGGGTGCTGGCTCTTTCATCTGGAGCACAACTCTTTCTGGTGGTTTTTCCCATTGCGTTGGTGTATTCTGGTGAGGCAAATGGGCCCGTGTGTTGAGGGGCTGTCAGGTGCTTTCCTGTAGAGATTGGAGCCTGTAGGCGTGGTGTTGCCGGGCGTGGTAATTTTCAAGGCACCGTTGGTGCGTTCTCAGGGCCCGGGGCTGTAGAGCACCACCTTGGGGGCCCAGTGGATTCCAGGCACACTCTGGGCACCTCTTCTACAGGTGTGACACCCCAGGGCGTGGCGGGATGGAGGCGCTCTCTGGGTGTGCTCCCTTCACGGGAATCCGCAGTGCGTAGAAGGTTTTATGTGCTTTCTCCCTGCGTTCTCCGTGTCAGGGACTGCAGGGTTTTTCAGAGCCCACCTGGTGCGTCTCCCACACACGGGACTGTGGGTGAGGCACTTTGCAGGCGTGGCTCTTGTGCAGTGAATCCACCACTCGTGGTGTGTGGGTGTTCAGAGCCCCTGCTCCCGTGTGGCTCCCCCACACAGGCCCTTAGCGGAGGAGTGGCCCGGGCGCCCTGTTATAATGACTTCACGGCGGCAGGTTCGCACCGTGTCAGTTTGTTGCAGGAGTTCTCCTGACACCTGAACCTGCGCTACGGAGGTGCTGCTGCTGCAGGCGGGGCGCCCAGCCCGCTCGGTGCGGCGATCAGAGTCCTGGTGGTTTCAAGCACTCACCAGGCAGGATGTGGGGGACTCCAGACCCTCGCCAGCTACCTCTGCGCACCGAGCCGCACTGGTCCCCTCAGCGCAGGGACATCCGATGCGCCTTCCCGGGGCCCCCTCAGCCACCAACACAACACCACTGTGCGTAGTTCCACACAAACCCAACAGTTTCGGCCCTCTGCTCCGCGTTCTGAGGCTGGAGCCTCAGCGGGGGGCAAGAAATGCGGAGGCTGCCACGTCAACCCCCAGCTCACCAAAGGTCCGGCCGCTGCAGTCTGCCTCCACCGCTGCCGAAGGGGTGGTTGTTTTTACCTACATTTTATTTTACTAATGTACCATTGTTAATAGAATCTATAACTTTTTTTTAAGTTATACTCCAATCCTGCAGACACAAAGTACTGAATAAGTACCTGGCCACTCTTTAACCTTTCCCATCCATCTAGGAAATATTTTGCACCTGCAATCTTCCAGGTACTGTGTTTGACACTGACTTACAAAGAATAATTCATAAGTCCTTGACCCAGAGAAGTCCATTATAGTCTTCTGAGGAAAATGGATATGTCATCATGTAATTAAAATGTGGATCATACCCCATCGATGACAGACACATGACATGCATAGCTATGACTTCACAGTGAAGGTGACATAGGATTTATAAAGAATGAGTAGATATTCTCCATGTGTAGAAGGAGGACAAAGAATGATTGTCATTGATTGAACTCCTCCATGTGACAAGCAGTGGATTAACTTTTATGTAAAGTAGCATTTAATATTGGGAGCAGTATTAATATCTGCTTTCCATAGATGAAAAATTTCACAGATTGTCAGAAATGTGAAGTGATTCTCTTAAGATGACCTAGGCTGTGCTCAAAGAATCCCAAACAGAAGGGCCAAAACTGCAACAAAACCAAGAGGATCACAGTGTTAATATCATGACCCTATGAAAAAGGAAATAGAATTGTTAAGGCATTGCTTGGGTTCAACACATTGACCCTCATCCATGAAGCAGGATAAGCTTATTAGTAGTTATTGTGACCCAGCGTTGCAGTGTGCTCTGGGCTATGATCTGTGACCTGGACATCTTCAGTCTTCTATTGAAAGGGAAAACTTGTCCATTGTCTTTCATTTTCTTATTCTTTTGCCCTGCTACTATGATAATGGAACTAGCAGTTTTAGATAGGCTAATCAATAAACAAATTCATGCAGATCTTCCAACTCATTGTCTTTTTCAAGGTTGTTTCCCAGCATGGAAACAGCATAGAAATAGTGTCTGTTACATACAAAAATTTCTTTTGTTGACAGTAATAAGTTAAAAGTGAAATTAATCTCATAGTTTTATAATTTATTTTGAAAACATATCAACATGGAATGATCATTGAGGTTATTGTGCTTTTTTATTCTTTGTTTCTCACCATGTCTCTGAAATACAGCAGAATTTCACTCTTTCAGCACCCCTCCATTTGAAGTAGTTACATTTCTAATGATTACTGTATTTATAAAACAATGCAGATTATAGAAGACATAAGGAATTATTTTAATGCTGAAATGTCGAATATTACAGCAAGCAAAGCAAAGGGTTGCTTCTAGTCTGCAGTGCTTGATTCAAGTATTACAAATGCATCATTTTTCTACAGTAGCTGAATTTTGGAATTACCTGGGGTGTTTAAAAATCCTAGTGTCCTACTGAAGTTCTGATTTGGCTAGTTTAGGGTAGAAATCATCCCAGAGAATTCTAATATATAGCCAGTTCTGTCACTGGGGTCGACAGAACTGCTTCTTACCTTACCCCAGCTTTGAGTAGTGCAGCACAGTCCGTGACAAATTGAGGAAGAGCAGGCACTTTTTCATGGCTGCCATACTGAGAAGTCAGTCACAAAAGTGGTCCTCATAAGTTTTTACTGACTTACAATGTCCCGACTTGCTTTGGTTTGAGGACATTCAATTGCCAAAGGGGATCATGTCATTGAGAAATCCCATTGTTATCAGTTATGAAAATTTTATCAATAAGAACTTCTTAAAATATAAAGTCAACTAAAATCTTACTGAAAAAGACTGTTGTAAGCATCTGATGAGTTACAGTTCTGCAAAGCTCAGTTTATGCAGATTATGTTAAAAATGAAAGCATACACACATACATGGAAGTGATGTAATAAAAATTAAGTAGTCTATAGACTTCTACAGGAGATAACTTCCTTACACTGTGGAACAAACATAGGCTTTAGACTTTCAACTCCATGTGAAATAATTCAGGCCTCTGCATTGTCTATGCGTGTGTGAGTTGAACAGGAAAAGGGGCAAAGAGTGTGTATCTGTTGTTTGTGCCACAAGCCTGACCCTTTGACAGATTTAATAAACATAAAAATGCATGAATGTCTTCTACTCTATCCTTACCTAATGTTCCATTTATATCTAATGTTACAGATACAATTGTAAATTACTCTTAAATTAAGAATTGCAATCTCAGTAACTGGGTCAAGTTAATAGCTTCAGTATAAAAAGACATCAAGCCCTCCTAATACTGAAGCAAATACTATCCAAATGAGTAGAACAATACAATTTTAAGTCTTCATTAATACAGTAAAATTATTAGTACCTGGTTACCCAGAGAATATCTAACACTGGCATGCAATTGCTTTTTTATGATTATTACAATAATGATTTATTCCTTTTTAACTCCTAGCCATTCTCTTTCAAGAGTACTTTCCTTTAATGTGTGTAGAGAAGCCCTAGGCTCATGACAACCATATTTACTACTCTCGGTATTAGGATATTCTCCATTTTGTGTCCATTTACAACATTCATAAAACATCTGCTAAAATGCTGAAATCAGCTTTAAGAATGCAGACTAATGGTGCCCTGTAAAAAGTTTTGGGAGTCTAGGATTGGGAAGGCTTCAGTTACTCCAGCTCTTCCGTTGTAATCTGTATTGTTGGCCTTAGGATGCATGGCAGCCATGAAATGCAATACTGATGTCCATATAATATCCCCTATAAATGAAGCTGTCGGGCTCAATGTAAGCCAGATCCAAATTTATGTATGTATGCATGTGCATGGACACACAGAGAGTAATATAACATTTATTCCAAAAGTAGAATTGGAAAATGCTTTCAAAAGAGCCTCTGTATTAAAAACTTTACAATTCATGATCATTGTTTTAACAGCAAAGCAGTATGTCATCATTGATAGCCTCTATTTTGTATCTTAATTATATTTGATAGTGGTTGTTATATTCCCAGTTGTGAGATTACCAATCATGGCTTTAAGAAAAAAGCTAACTTGTCTAAACTCACAGAGAACCAAACATAGAAACATGCTGTGATAAATCGTCCATACTCTATAATATAAAGATGAAGCCAATCATATTGGGAACAATTTAATATAGCAAGAAACCAGTGAGTTGCTTTGAGTCAATCCCTAAGAGTTCCATTAAAATCAGATGAATCAGAGCAGTATGGCTGCTAATCTTGTACTCATCCAAGTTGTTTGTGAATAGCCTAAGTCTGCAAATGCGGGTTGAGAAAAGTCTAAATGTAGTCTTTCTTTAGATATTTATCATACGAGCAGATTGTCACATTTCAAAATCCGTATCAAATCAATAGGTAGAACACATTTTACCAAGTGCTCCTTAATTCCTGTTATTTACATATTTGGAGAAATCTTCATTTTTAATAGATTATTTATTTTTATTGGCAAATCAGATTTACAGAGAGAAGGGGAGAGAGAGAGGAAGATCTCCCATCCGGTGATTCACTCCCCAACTGGCCACAATGGCTGTAGAGGTGTCAGTTCCAGGAGCCAAGTGATTCTTCTGGGTCTCTCACGTGCGTGCAGGATCCCAAGGCTTGGGTTTTTCTTGACTGGTTTCCCAGGCCACACACAGAGTTGGAAGGGAAGTGGAACAGCTGGGATAGGAACTGGCGCCCACATGGGATCCCAGTGATTGCAAGGCGAGGACTTCAGCCACTAGGCTTCCTTGGCAAGCCCAGAAATCTTCATTTTTAAAATGTTTACTCATTGCTATGAGTGATGTAGAGAGAATAACAATGAATAATAATAAATTTGATAGAATAATGAATTAGAAGGAGAGAGAGAACCTTCCATTTGCAAATTTGTTCCCCAAATGCTGAGTGCTGCCAAAATCAGAAATAAGGAATTCCATCTGCATTTCCCACATGGATGGCAGAAACTCCGGAACCTGATTTGTCATTTGTTGACTCCCAGCATGCGCATCTGCCTGAAGGGGGAGCAGAAAGATAGGCAAGATTCCAGGCCTTCTGACATGGGATTTAGACAGGGCGTGTAGTTGTCCAATTACCTATGTCAAAATCCCAATCCCTACTTGTCTGTCTTTTAATCCTTCAAAATATATGGCGAATATAATTTATGAAGTTTCAATCACAGTCTTCACTTTGTTTCTTCTGTGGAAGTGAGCCAAAGCCCATTAAAGGTGAAACAACTTCAGAATGTTTTGTTCTGGTTGAGTACTTGTATTGTACTGGTTGAGTACATGGGGGTGTTTTCTGGATAAGAGTTTATTAAGTCTCTAGATTAATCTCTCCGCAAAAAAAAAACTGTAAGTCATTTGTCCTGTAATCTTTAGAAACTTTTTTTCTAGTTGTGATAAATATCTCTTTGAAAATGCAGCAGTGTGCGAAGGAAAGCATCCTTATCAGAAAAGATAATGGAAAGTTTCATTATAAATCATTTCAAGTTCAGCTTTACTAAGAGTAGGGGGAATTGAAATAGTGCTTAGCAAAGTTTCTAAAACCCCTGGGGTACTGACAAATTATAAATATCAATTTTTTAAACATCAAGTACCTAATTTTGGCAAAATTACTCAAAAAAAATCCTGGATTTTAAACTTGCCTGAGGTAGTGCATAGAATTAATTTGACCTAGGTCTGCAGGTATGATTTTTGATTATTTAAATGTTCAAAATGAATACAAATTTAGAGACTTCTAGGCAAGACATAATTCAAATCTCATAATGAGAGACCTACATGTGTCTTTGAAGTGAAATTTGCAAAACAAACTATTTTGCTAATATTTCATCAGTTACAATCCATTTCAAAAGAAAGGCATTTCATCTGCATTAATTTTATTGGAAAATGATTATGTTTTCAATTTGTCAAATAATCTTTCTACTAATGTGGAAACAAATTGATTTTTTGTTTACACATTTACTTTAGAGTTAATCATCACTGGGATTTGAAGGAGACAAGACTGATTCTGAGAAAAACAGCGTTTTTTGATTAGTTGTGATAAATATTTGAGGGCAATTGTTTCAAGGTAGGTCTTGAAAGATTTTATGCTTTCTGAAATAAAACACAGATTTAAATTTCTAAAACTTTTCCATAATTTCCAAATGATATGTATGGTAGTAAACGTCAAATTTTTCTAGGATGACTTTTCTGGTTAACATGAACTATAGTAAGTCCACCAAATTTGAACTTGTAGAACTATATTTTATTTTAGTCTCATCTAACTTACACCAGGATTTGCTAGAAAAATATTTTGTTCAAAGCCCAAATAGTTTATAGATGAGAAATAAATAAGATAATTGCAGAAATAACAGTACATCTGTATGTGAGTATGTGTGTGTTTATGTGCTTATGGTTAAAAATAATTCTTGTACCTTTAAAGTCTGAATTAAGATAATCCTTTTTACATTGCCACACTGAACCTACCCAAGTCAGGTGAATTTTAGGGATGGGGAATATCTGGCCTAAGGCCGTATAGTCCATGTGAAGTCATTTGGTTTGTCCCTGTTAAGTCAACTGCAGGTGGGACTCAAAAATAGCAAGTCTATAGCACGCTGATTTTATACTTGATCATTTTGAATGGCCCGTGAATGATGTTACAAACATCCAGGTGTTCCTTGGCAGATAAAACCTGCGAAGGTTCTTCTAAAAACCAGCCCAAATCTGCAAGCTTGACTTCTTCATTCATTAGAAGTTTGCTTCTTGTTAATTCTATGTTTATCATGGATATTCTTAAAATCCTACATGACTTTGCTTCAGGACCAGGCTTTCAAATTAATCATACTCAGTTACTGTGTAAAGAATACATATAGAACATGATGCATTGCATTCTGGTTCCTAAAGGTTGTCTTCAGAAATTCAACACCTCTATTCCTTATTATCATCCAAATTAGGTCACACAGCCTCAGGTTAACTTACAGAGCAGGATATGTAACTTAAGTGCCCAGGAAGACAGACAAAAGTAGTTTGGACAACGCTGATCACAGAGACATTCTTTTTTCCCTCTGGTATAGGACATATTAGCCTTTACATTTAGTGTATTTTTTAAAAAGATTTATTTATTTTTATTGAAAAGGCAGATAAACAGAATGAGAGATGTAGAGAAAGATCTTCCATCTTCTGTTCACTTCCCAAGTGGCCACAACGGTTGAGAGTGAGCCAATCTGAAGTCTGGAGACAAGGCGCTTCTTTGACCTCTCCTATGTGGGTGCACAGTCATAAAAGGCCATGTTTCACTCTTCCCACTGCATAAGCGGAGAGCTGTATCAGAAGTGCAACAGCCAGGACACAAAACCGGCACATGTGTGGGTGCTTGCAGGTAGAGGATTATCCTGTAAAACCACCATGCTGGCCCTATACGTTAAGTGGATTTTTGGAGAAAAATTATGAGATTCTATTTTTATTGCATCTCTGAAATGTGACTGGTGTTTGCCATATGACATGCTTGTTGAATAAGTAAAACTATCTTATTTATTTACAAATCAGTAACAGCTAGAGTTTTAGATTCTACTGTCACTTGAACAATTTAGGACATTTTCTAACATGACACACAAAATAAGAAAGAAAAATAAGAATCACTGGGCACTTTCCACATACACTGCCACAAGAAATATTTTGGCCAAAGAAACTCAACTAAAAAATCTAACGCTGTATGGAGCCTGAATTTCACCTCACAAAATGACTGGAGAATCTCCACTCATCCTATACGAACTGATAGCTAGCTTTTCCGTCTTGTCTGACCTAGATGTAAGAATCATGTATAGAGAGAACTATCCAGGATGCATTTTCATCAATTACAGGAGTGCTCCAATGACATAGCTTTCTCAACTATGATTTGTTTCCCCTTATCATCTTGTGAAACATACATCAGTAAGGCCCATATCAACACTGTTACCTAGCAAGGAACCATTTTGTATCTCATCCATATCCTATCATCTAATCTCATTTTGTGTGGATTTTAGATTTAACTTTACCACTTGTCAAATCTCAGACCCTTAGGGTAGTGTTTAGCATAAATGTTGGCATTACATAATGTCTTCAGTGTTTAAATGTTTTTAAAAATTGATGCATTGACCTAAGGTATAGATAAAGTGCTAAAAATGAGATCAAGTTATTTTACTTTAAGCTACAATTATTACTAAATCTTTTTTAAAAAGATTTGCTTTTATTGAAAGGAAAATACACAGAGAGAAGGAGAGACAGAAAGGAAGATCTTCTGTCAGATGATTCACTCCCCAAGTGGCCGCAATGGCTGGAGCTGAGCCAATCTGAAGCCAGGAGCCAGAGCTCTACCAAGTCTCCCACGTGGGTGCAGGGTCCCAAAGCTTTGGGCCGTCCTTGACTGGTTTCCCAGGCCACAAGCAGGGAGCTGGGTGGCAAACAGGGCCTCCAGGATTAGAACCAGCAACCATATGGGATCCCAGGCATGCAAGGCGAGGACTTTAACCACTACTTTATTGCGCCGGGCCAATTATTAACAGATCTTATAGAGTTAGCTATTCAAAACTCCATTGGAAGTTGCAATTATAATAGTTTATTAAAAATTAAATCTGTGTACTTCAGACTGACAAACAAGTGGTTTTTTTAGTTGTTCTTGTTGTTATTATTCTTTATTCACTTTCAACAGTACCATAACAATAATAGCAAAGATATCTCCTTGTGATTTGCATATTTTGAAAATTAAGTGAGCATATTAACAGATTTTATGTTTCTTCTTACATTATTTTAGTTTTTTATATACAGCACCTTAGGCTCAGTAATTTCCCCTGCTCACCTCCCCCCATGCTGATTTCCCCTATGTTATTACAATAGTACAGTCCTTCAGCAACAGTCACAAGTCCATCATTCTGCTATTTAAGTGTATCATGACATTGTAGGTATAGACAATGGTAGAAAGTTGTTAGGATGTATTTAACAGCTTCATTGAGAGCCTATCTTTTAGTGGGCTGTATAGATGCATTCTACAGTGTGTCCTCACTTCTCGGTGTGCTAGCATCCCTCATACTGTTTCTCCAGGTGAATATACATACATACACTGATCATGTATTTTGCATGTTGTTTGTCTTGTATCAGGAAAAAAAACATGATATTTGTCCTTTTGGGATTTGCCTATTTAAAATTGTACTTGATAGAATTATATGTGTAAAAGTAATGCTATACAGAGGCAACTTGTAATGCTTTCTCAGGGGTAAGGATGGTTTCCAAATAAGACATGGAATTCTTTGACCTGAATGTCCAATATGCAGATACCTCTGCAGCACTGTCATCTTATGGCCATCTTGGCTGAGTGGGCAGTGACCTTGATAACTCAATTCTTTTGACTACAGTTTGTTTATAAATGAATATTCAGCACACTATTTCACCCTAAGTAACATTTTTAACGTTTATTCTATTATTTGCTTCAATTTCATTCAATTTTTCTTCTATTCTGGGCTAACTAGAGGTATTTGTGCATAACATTGATCAAATATAATGGCTACTAATTATTAGGAATTCCTTAAAACCATTGTTTTCATATCTCTTGGCTTGGAATACAAGGGAGTTAACTGGATAAGCAACTGGTCTGACTGCTCAAATTAAATATTAAATAATTATTCATTTTCAAACTTAAATTCAAGGATAAGACCTTCAAAACTCATTAAAATTAAGTAACTGGCAGTTTCCAAGTCATCAAGAATAAACTTGAATGATCTTTGCACTACCCACATTGTAATATCTATCCCTTATAATTCAAAAGACACATATGTAAATGTTAGTCTACCATTTTATTGGTCTTTAAAACTGATGGTCTTTCTTGGCCCTTAAAACAAGAGATGTTTGCCTGAATGACATATTAGAGCTGGAAAGTAATAAAATAAATCTAGTCCTTCCATCTGTTTTTCATGCAGTTGTTTTTCATGGGGATGCATGTTATGTAGAAATTTTCAATGGATTTTTAAGTTTTTTGTGAAGATAAACATATCATTTAATTCTACTTTTTATAAACTCATTGAAGTTATCTCCACATTGCTCTAGTCCCTGCAGCTTTGTTGTTTAACACAGCAAATTCTGGAATAACAGAGACAAAGCAGATATCAGCCCAATTGGCTCTTGGTCCCGTAGCTCATATTTTCTATGTAATCTCAATGACTATGTGTGGAGAAATTATCTTTCTCATCATGCATTGTTTTTTAAATATCTATCCTAATATATGTCTGTCATGATGAAATCACAACCCACTGAGATTCTGCTAATGATAGGAATCTGGCTCTTTAACTGCATGGAGCTTACTGTGACTTAGCTAGTAAGCATACTCAACTAAACGAAGCATTGAGGCTATCTAACAAAGTGTCCCCAGGGGTTATAATCTGCTTTATTGAAGTTGTGTGGTGCTCATGTTTCCCTTAATGAACAGGAAATGACAAAATCACATCTGAGTCCCTGTACTTGTATGAACTTGAGCTCGGAATTCAAGTTATTTTTGTTACAGTTGTCTCATCTTTTAGATGGAGTAAAAGTATGCATATGCATGCTATCATATTATAAATATAATGCTAACAATGTAGATGAAGTACTGAGCAATCTATCTGGGACCTAATGTACTTAAAACGTGGAAGTCTATAGACTTGAGTTACTGAAAGGTCCCTTGGGAGCATGTGGATAATAATATTCACTTTTCAGGTAGTTTTGGGGGGAGTAATGGTTAAATATAAATAATATATGTTGAGATGGTAGCACCTGGTAGAATGAATAGTGAGCCACTTATCTAATTCACATGAAAAAAATTCCAATCATCTTACATTTCTTTTTTATAAATATATGTACTTCCTTATTGTTCATTACAGTATGCTTATATGAAACTTATACTTTCCTAAGACTTACCTTTGATAATAAAGAAAGAGAAAACCCATACAAGTTGCAGTCTCAGTGGGAAAAAATAAGCTATTTTTTTCAGGCAGAAATGATGAGCCAAAAATGTAGGTCCCTTTTAGATATTTCTGGAAAATATTTTACATATCATTCTGGGAGTGTGGCCAAAATGAGAAAGCCAAGAGTTATATCCAAGAGATGTTATGAGAGGATAAGAGGGGCAGATACCCCATTACTTCTTTAATAGAGGTGCAACATCCCATACCTTTCTACTCACATTTTTTACAAGGAAAGTCAAGGGGTGGATGTTACAGAGTAAATTTTTAAAGCTTATTTGAAAAGCTTATCTGTTTTATTCTTCTGCTCTTCCTTTTTATAATGTGGGTTTAAATTCAAATGCAATATGAACCCCAAAAGAAACAACCTTTCTTAGACATTGTCTGGAACCAGATTTGAAATTATGTAACCATTCATTCAGTTTTCTTGAAAAAAGAAAAGTATTTACTTGAAAGTTTTAAGACAAAGGCAGATATAATCACTATAAATATTCAGTCAACAAGCTTCTCACAGTTCCTGTGTTTACAGTATTCAATAAAAATTACATGTTGAAAGAGAAGAATATAAGTCATTTTCACTTAGCCAGTAGATAAAGAAAATTTACTCTGGACATGGGAGAGAGGACTGCATGTATAAAGGGAAGATTCCAGCGTAAACAGAGCAATTAGAGACTCTGTCTCCAGGTGTTTGTGGCCCATCCATGTGTTTTGCTAATCTTTGAAAAGGAGATTTTATATGAGATTTATAGAAAAGGTAGAATTGACCCATTTCATTCCAGGTGAATGGTTTTCAGTGCCATGCAGCGTCAGAATAAGGCTTGCTATTCATTTAGAGTATTTTGCAGGTAAAGCATTAGCTAGCTAAAAAGAACCAACAACAGTTGCATTATTAATTATAGTAGTGATTTATTCAGAGCCTACTATGAGTCTAGTGTTCTGTATATCTGATTCATTTACTAAGGTAATTATGTGTGTGAATTAGGACGTTTAGCACAGCACATAGCATATACCAGTGCTTAGCAGAACTGAGAGATGAACTAAACCCAGTTCCGCTTTCAGAAATCTATTAATTTACTGACTTTCTCAACTCAATACAGACATTTTTTTTCCTTTATTTTGTTTTATCCTTTCTTTATTCTTATCTGTTTTTTCATTTTGCTCATTTGTCTCATGCTTCGGCATCTGTTTCCAGTTCTCCATGTCCACACTGCAACCTTTCTCGCACATTCCAGCAATTACCATTCAGTACCCTTGTTTCACAGGCAGTGCTTTTCCAGCTGGCACCGCTGTCTTGCAGTTTGTTTCCTCCTTGGTCTGACTGTACAAGTGCCAATCTCTGCTGGCAGCTCTTTGGGCCACCATTTGGTGCCAGCTTCCTCGGGATGCATGTGGGGCCCCAGCAAGTGGCCCTGGACTATTTTCAGCTGCCTTCTCGACTCCTGGGGCTTGCCCAAGTTTGCTATGGACCAGCTGAATTGCTAATCTTTAGAAAATTACTCGATGACTGCAGATGGATCCTCTTCCCTCATGTGGTTTGTGCCTTTTTAACTGCCACCAGACAGTACCATGTGAAGAAATTAGGCTGTAAAATGCCTGTGAAAAATCGAATTAGGGCTTCGAATTTGTAACTGAAACTATAAAAGGCCAGCACGAATATTTACAAAATTCTTGTTTAGTATGCTTTATTTTTGTTATGGAACATCTAAGTTCCCTTTATGCTACGTCTCTATGCTAATATGAAACAAAGGAGTCCACTCGAAGTTCTTATTAACTTTAAAAATTATCAATGCTTTATTTGGCCAATTCCAGATTTTGTGTAGTCAACTCCAACTCAAGGTGTATGTTTCAGAGCATTGCAGGTAACAGGTTTGGAGTCAGACCTGAATCCCAGTACCATCAAGCTGTGCCATCTGAGAAGTTTAAATTTCTGTATCTAGGTTTTCTAATCTTCAAAAAGGGGAAACAAATTCCTAACCTAAAGTCTTATTATTCTTGCTTCTTGAAGCATGAAATATGCTTGGGGTAAGCATCTGGACTTGGTAATCTATGAATTGAAGAAAATAAGCTTTGTTCATCTTTAGCTCACTGTAATTTTGACTGTCAAATCTACTGTTTGGTGCTAGCTGAAACACAGAAGTCAAAACTGAATATTGGTGCCCAAGTTTGGCTTAGCAGTTAAAATGTGCGTTTGGGATGCACACATCCCATGTTTTAGAGCTTGAATTTAAGTCCTGACTCTGCTCCCAAAGCCAGCTTCCTGTTAACATACCCCAAAGGAAGTTGCAGGTGAGGGCTCAAGTAGTTGAGTGTTGGTCACACATGTGGCAGACCTGGATCAAATTCTTGGTTCTGGGTATCTCCTACTGAGGGCATGGGTTCCACGCACCCGAACCATCATCTGCTGTCTCCCTGGGTGCACATTAGCAGGGAGATTATTAAAAGCTAAGCACTGGAACTTGAATCAGCACTCTAATATGGTCTGTGTGCATCCCAAGTGGCAGCTCAAACCACAGCTCCATAATGCCTACCCAGCTCTCTGCCCAGTGGCAGGAAGTGATGGGCTGGGTCAGGCTGAAGCTAGGGCTTTCAACTCCCACATGGTTCCAGGGATACAGAGACTTGGGCCATTTTCCACTGCTTTCCCAGCCACATTAGCAGAGAGGTAGATCAGAACTGCAACAGCCAGGACTTGAACTGAGGCCCATTAGGAATGTCAGTGTTGCAAACGGCAGCTGTTCCGCTGTGCCACCATCATGACCTCTGACCTGACATTTTAGGATGAACATTTCACTCTTGCAAACCTGAAATTATTCCTTTTGAGAACTTTTCACTCTTAGTTACGGGCATTTTTTTTCTCAATGAAAATGTAAAAATTTATACCAAAGATGTTGTTTGATACTTTAGGCTTGCTTGATATTTGGATCATTTTGAATTGTTAGACCACAGCTACCTATTTTTGCAAATTGATCTTTTTCCCAAGCATAGATTAATATTTATTTTTAAAGGATTTATTTGTTTTTATTGGAAAGGCTGATTTACAGAGAAAAGGATAGATAAAGATTTTTCATCTGCTGGTTCACTTCCCAAGTAGCCACAACGGCCGGTGCTGAGTCGATCTGAAACCAGGACCTAGGAGCTTTTGTGGATCTCCCATGTGTGTGCAGCGTCCCAAGGCTTTAGACTGTTATCTAATGCTTTCCCAGGTCACAAGTAGGGAGGTGGATGGGAAGTGGAGCAGCTAGGGCATGAATTGGTGTGTGTATACATGTATATCCATACACACATACATATATAAATGTGATTTATTTATTTTAATAGTTTATATTTATTGAAAAGTCAGATATACAGAGAGGAGGAGAGACAGAAAGGAAGAACTTTTTTCTGCCAATTCACTCCCAAACTGGTCACAATGGCCAAAACGGAACCAATCCAAAGCCAGGAGCCTGGAGCCTCCTCTGAGTCTCCCATACAGGTGCAGGGTCCCAAGGTTTTGGGCCATTCTCTACTGCTTTCCAACATCACAAGCAGGGAGCAGATGGGAAACAGGGCTGCCAGAATGCAAACTGGCACCCGTGTGTGATCTCGGTGCGGGCAATACGTACACTTCAGCCTCACTACCACACCAGGCTCCCTATGCTAATATCTTAACCTTCTTATGTTTCATTATTCATCCTCTGTATTATTTAATATTTTAAAATTAAAATCAAAAAGTATGAAGAATATAATATATGGTTTTAAAATTAAATCTTACTACCAGCAAGAATGATTGACTGAATTCTGTTTTCTAAATTCATCTTCTTTCCATTCATTTTCTCAAAGATTCATAATGATTCTCAGAGCACTTTTCTTGTATATTTCCTACAAAATCTCTTGGCAATAAGCTGAAGTAGCTAAGATGGACTGATAATCCAACTAAAGCCAGCAAGTTAAAAATCAGTCACTGGAAATGGTGTACGAGCATAACAAAGACGGACTGGTGGCCTTTCAGACAGCTGCGTGTCAGCCCTGAAGAACCGAGGAGCAAGGCCAGCATCGCCTAGTAGATTCCTCATGCTTTCTCTCTGAAATGTCTGTAAGCTGGACTCGAGAACATTTAATCTTCTTTTCTACCTCTGATATTGTGTAAATTATGGATAGCCGTGGTAAAGTGAAATATTAAGGTCACTTTGTTAATGAAGGAAACCCCAAGATGGATATTATTGAGTTTCTGTGACAAACTCTGCCTATTATTGTCTTGTTACACTCAAGTATCTTTGATCTTTTACAAAAATTTGATATAAAGGGAACAGATTTATGTATTTCATATATACAGCTGTAAGAACAGGATGGTACTTTCCACTTTCCCTCCTTTCTTATCTAATTTTTTAAACTGTTGCAATGACATGCTTTCCTTTACTTTATAATTACAATGATGGTGTTTACTCACAATTCAGATTCCGGTTTTGAGCTTTGCAGGTGGTGTTCAGAACTCTCTCTTAACCTTTCATTGTCACACTCAGGCCTGCCCCTTTGTCTCTCTGTCTTTTAGACAACATGAAAGTAGTTTAGTTTATGTTAGCACAATGCCCTAAAATTCATCTTCTGCTTATCTGGCTGGCCATCAGAACACTTGCCCTGTAGGTTTGAGAAACCCATGACTTCACAAACCCACCTTCAGAGCTAAAATACCTGGTTCAAAATGCTTCACCTTCTGCCAATGCCTTCCTTGAACAACTCCCTAAAAAAATATATAAGAAAAAAAGGAAAAGCTAATGGAAACCCTCATGTAAAGTAATTTCTGAAAGATGAAAGATAGAGCGGTCCTAGCTAAGAGGTTGACATCAAAGCATTCCCTAAAACAGAAATACAAGCAAAGTGAGGTTATTTTAAATAAATATAGTACTTTTCTTCAATTAAATTGCTCACTCTGAGTTATGAGTCTTTTCAATCTTCTATGAAGGAAAATGGAACTGCTTTTGATTTAATTTTACATTATTTTTAATACAATGGCTTTTTTTGCTTTTGATAAATTGGAGCTGTAATTTAATCGCATACACTACAGAATTATTGAGATTACACATGACTACATTCTTCTTCAGTGCAGTTACTAGCTTATTGATTACCACCAAGTACTCAAATTACAGCCGATTTGTATGTTTTGAGCTGCTAGACACAGAATGGAAAAGGCAATGCTAACTCGGATTCTTAATAGCAGAGACCTCTCCGGGAGGAGCCACAAAATGCAGAGACATTTGTCCAACTACCTAGCAGGTGCATTTCTTTTAGATTAATATTATTACTTCAAAGAAAATCAGAAAATAGTTGAAAGTAAGCCCATATGAAAGTAGCCTCTCTTAAGATTTCTCTTTAAATTTTTATTGGAAAGGCAGATATACAGAGAGGAGAGACAAAGATCTTACATGTATCATTTTTTCCAACATAGTTTATTCAATTGCTAAAAACAGTAATAAATAAAAATCAGGACGATTTGTTAATAAATGATGATATCCTGAAGTCAATTTGTAGAATCCTAATTATATGTTCTGCTAAATAAGAATGGTTTCTTATATTATGAAGTGTATTTGCTTTTCACTTTAAAAAAAGTAAGAGACTTGTTTTCCATGAGCAATCTCTGCTCTTCTGAGTCCTGACACAGGAGAAGACTGGAGAGGCTGTTGATTCTCTCTTTGTCTTACATTACACTCAAAGCAAAGTCTTCAGGGATACCTTCGCAAAACTGTATTCACAATACAGGGATGCCTACACAACAGTAGTTTTCTTTTTCGCCCACACAACAATTAATTGCCAAGCCATTAGCCTTGGAAAAAAAGATTTGCCACCATAGGATTATTGTGTTTCATTGGATTACACTTAATCCTAACTTCTTGTCTAGACTGAGGGCTCTGTGTATTCAGTCCCTTTGGATGCATTTACAACACAGGATCCTAGAGTCTGAAGATTCACATTTTAATGACAGCAGAAACTTTTAGTATGATTTTGTGTACTACCAGGTAAAGCCACTTGCATGTTACCCCAAAGGTTCAAAACATAACATAATTTAATGATTTGTCAGTTCACTGGGTTATGAATTGGAATGATAGTCTGCATTTAAAGACAGTGTCTTTAATGTGTAGGGAAGGCTTATGACTTCTGCCTGTATCAGAGAGTAGCATTTTCTCTTTATACACAAATTCTGCAGAAACTGTATTGTATTGCATTTTGTGGGTAAATTACATTTTTTCCAAGTGTTTGAGAAGTTCTCATGAATTCCAAGATTTATTATTTTTTATTCCAAACTAAAAATACCTTTCTAAATGATTTTTGGCGACTTTTTTATTTTGTTTCTAATAAGCTCATCTGCAAACTCACCTCAGAAGAAAAGTTGTAACATATGTATGGCATGGTTGCCTTCATGTGCAGTAGGTAACACGCAGTGTATGGAATTATATACTATTATTTAATATCTATACAAAATTATTTCACAAGTCAATGGTACGTTTCCAATGTTTACGAATGCTACTTTATTATTTTCATACAGTTTAATGTTCATGGTGTTGACGTATTTTTTCTTCCTTGCAGATTCATAATTATTTCTCTTTAACTGAATGGTTTTATATTTAAAATTTTATATTTTGTACATTAATTTCCACTTTACAGGTTCATCTTGTTATATCTCACCTCATTTGTCTTTTTTTTTTAATGTGATTACTCATTTTTTCCTGGCACTACATTCTTTATCTTCTGTCATTTCCTATCCTATACTATTTTTTATCTATTATTTAGCAATGAGAACTGTTTATGATTTCCTCCTGTATATGGAAGAAAGTTCTATGATAGTGCTAAATAGGATAAAATAATTTTGGATATTGTCAGACAAACTATGTATGTTTTTGGTCAGATTGAAATAATTTTTAGTAAATTTTGTGCATCAAGTTTATTTTTATCTCTGGTATTATGCTAGGAATTTCTTCCCAAATAATTCCTGAGTGCACAAGGGGAAACATGGTTACTAAACCCTAGTACCAAGCATAATCCAACAAAAAATAAGCAGGTGCCATGCAGGAATCATGATGGGCTAACATGTGATCCGACAGGGAAGCAGAATCCCATGAGCTGCCTTCCTGCTCCGAAACAGGTCAGTGATGTCTACCGGCAGAGCACAGCTGTCCTGTTGTCTCCAAATTAACCTCAATTAGAACGGTATCTGCTCTCTCATGTTTGAGTCAGAGCTAGTGTTCAAACATTGTTCCGATACTAAAACCAACGTGACTTTAATTTTCTGTACTTTAATTTGAAAGCAAAACAGTTGATACATTTTTAATTCTTCCAATGACATGTATTCAGATATTTTGGAAAGTCAGAAGGAACTATCTGAAACCTTTATGATCCTGAAATGTAGATCTCAATTGGCCAATACTGCTTTATGGGACTACCTGTGAACTTTTAAGCTTTAGGGCTCAGTTTTTCCCTTTTCATGATAGTCTAATAAGGAAGGTAAACTTAGGCCCAGCTGTGTCTCAAACACCGTCAACCACCTTACGCATAGAAATCCCAGAGTTCCATGCAAGCATGCTGATGTAAATTTCTTTCAGTTTTAAAGCTTTTCTCAAAGCTCCATTGCCTATACCTTCTGAAAGATTTTTTATGGTAGAAGGAAATATGTTTAGTGGTTTAATGATTTATGTTTAATTGAGACATAAATTGTACATATTTATGAGATGCTGTGTGCTTTTTGGTAACATGTTTCATATCTATGATAGGTAAATATATCATCTTCTCAAACACTCAATGCTACTTTGTGATAAAAACATTATCATCTATAATCATCTTACTGCTCAATAGAACGTTAAAGATACTTGTTCCTTACTGTTCTCTTGTACCCTTCGTTCATTCTTTCTCAATCCTCACTACCTTCTCCTCTTATTGGCTCTGGTAACTATTGCAAACTTAATATCTATGAGGACTATTTTTCAAATTACACATGTGACTAAAGTCTTGTCTTCTACTTACCTCACTTAACATAAGGATATTGTTAATGATGAAGTTTAACACTTTTAATTACTGTGAAATATGTTAAGAAACTTATATACTCTCTGATGCTTGATAGATTTTGAAAAATAAATGAACTCTTTTTCCCTTTGGTATGCCTCATTTGGAATACCACCAACTTATTTTTCCATTTAGAATTATTAACTTTAGATTCCTCTTCCTGAGAAAAATTCCACTTCAGATTAGCCACTTCAATTGAGGAGATAATTTCCTTCATACATATCAAAGAATTTCTCAATAATTGAATTACTTAGGGTTCTAATTGTTGATTTTTCTGCACCTGTTCATTGAACAGCCCTATGACTTCACAGAATTTCTCCACTAACAAATCAGAGGCAGAAAAGTTACTCAACTTCACTGCCACAATTTTTTTCATGTTGTAAATCTTGTGGGATGAATCACTGAAAATTCTTTTCAGGCCCACTGAATCCTGCCTGTTCTGTCAGCATCAAACAGAGAAACAGCTAATTGAGTTTTAAAATAACCAGAGTGGGGAAACACACCTAACGTCATATTCCAGCACAGAAGTACATTTTTACAGCCTCTAGTAATGCCTCTTATTGATTTTGAAATTTTGGCAGCATACTTTCTCAGGAAATAATACTAAATGATAGTAAAATATATATCCCAAAACAATAAAGTTAATATCTCATTGGTCCCAAGTACAAGGAAAGGGATTTAAATGGACAGATGGAAAGCACCATGACTTAGATAAACTTCTACAAATTACCTTTCTGTTGGCATGCATATCTATGTAAGGCATCTACTTAATGTAAATTCATGAGCTATTAAGAAATGAAGGGCAAATATGCAGAATTTATGTACAATAATACAGCTAATTTTAGAAATCCAAAGATTATCTCAATTCTACTTTCCTTTGGTGCTATAGAATGTATGATTTTGGTAGTTCTGCCATAACAGAATAAAACAAGCTGAGAAGCTTATAGAACAGGAAAACACACATACATGCCCCCCTTTGAAAGATTTATTTATTTTAAAAGAGAGACACCAAGAGACAGCTATGTCTTCTACCTGCTGATTCACTCCTGAAATGGCTGCAATTGCCAGCACTGGGTAAGCTGAAGCTCAAAACCAAGAACTTTTGGATCTACCACATGGGTATCAGTGGCCCCCAAAAGCAGGCCATTTTCTGCTGTTCTCCCCATGTCATTAACAGGGAACTAAATTGGATGTGGATCAGCCAGGACTGGAAATGCTGCCCATATGAAATGCAAGTGGCATCTTCACCCACCACACACAATAACCCAGAGCTGGAAGTCTGCCTGGTAAGGGAACTTCAGGGCTCCCGTGCTGGGCTTCAGTGTCCACTGGTAAACATGAGAGCTAGGACTGTGGGCAAGCTAGTCTTGACAAGGTTGCAACACCTGTCTGCTGTTGTGTGAGCTGGGTCTGATAGCAGGCCAACCTTGGGTAGGCCATAGCACCTGCTGGCAAGTGCTGAGACTGCGTACAAGTCATGCCAGCCTGGACCTCAGTATCCTTTGGCAGGTACAACTCCAGGGCTGGAAGCTTGCCTGTTAGAGAGAACTGTGGGCACTTCCAACTGGTGCACATGAGAGCTAGGGCTGGGGATGGACCATGTTGATCAAAACAGGAATACCCATTGACAAACGTGTGCTGGGTCTGGAAGTGGATCGGGCTAAGCTAAGCTGCAGCACCCATCAATATGCATGAGAGCTTGATGGGGTGCAGAACATGCCTCCACATGTCAAACCCCATGGGCCTAGTGAGGGTTATTAGGTGCTCCCGCACCTACCAGTTCAAACAAGAAATGGAGCTGGGGGTGGAACTGACCAGCAGCTGCATCCACAGGCGGGTGTGGGGATGGTGCAGGAGACAGACCTGACCTGACCCTGCATTGTCTAGTACACGCAAGAGTCAAGTCTGAGGTCAACCCAGGTGAAGTTTATTGGACTTCCCAACTAGACCATGGGACTCAAACCCCAGCTACAGGGAAAATCTCTAAAATGTGGACTGATCTTAGAGTGCTTGTGTTGGGACTGGACCTCCTAAGTTGCCCATCTCTGCAGTAGACAGCTTGTGTAGATGCACGCAGGAGACATGACAGCCAGATCAAATAGGCCAACAGAAGATGTACAATTCCTCATCAGAGGATGGAAAGCAGAACAGGTTGGACAAATCTGGCCAACCTTTTTGGCATGTTCTGGGTGTATGCATGTACTAAGGTGGACTTTGTCAGCTAATATACCTTGGAAAGATTTTCACAAACCTGGTAGAACAAAGCCAGTGATATGTCAGAATGATCAAAACCACTCAAGTAACACCCTGTTACACCCTTTCCCCTATCAGAGTCTCTAAGCAGTCAACAAAGGACTGTCTCCTATTCCCTGATGCTAATGCATTTCAACAGCAAGAAGTGGCCCACTGCCTTTCCCCCACTGCAGACACAAGAGAAAAGAACTGAAACATTTGTTCCACTCACCTTTTGCCCTCCCCGTTTCAATTGGAGAACCACTTGGGCATGCATCCATCTCAGCTATGCAAATAATATTAAATTCAAGACATTTTAATATTTTATTAAAATAAAATTGGAACTTAAAATTTTAAAGAGATTTAGAAACAAAATGAATTTATAATCCAAGTATTCGCAACACAGGTTTATAATAATTGCTGTCTTTACTTTGTAAACACAGCGATTGGACTCTTTTGTTTCATGCAGCAAATAAATGCATTAGTCCTATTTAGATGCCATAATTCAGTCCAGGGCAAAAGCAATAAGGATTTCATTGGATCAATAGGAAGAACAGAAGAGAAAGCTTCCAGGAACTGACTCATACATTACCCTGGTCTGTGACAGGAAACTCACAAGTGTGGATCTAAAGCATTGTACTTAAAATGATGTTAAATTTCCTTCCCCAAATGCTATTTGAATGATGGTGGGACGTATGGGAAAAGGCAAAGCATGTTTCAAAAAGTGAATACATCCTAGAGTATACTTGAAAAGTATTTCAAAGATTTTTCTTCATGGAGTTACCTTTGAGAATGAACAGGTATAAACTGAACAGTCTGGTGGCTGACTCAAGCAAGAAACTTGAAGTGTCTAATTTTGATTTCTTTTGCATAGATTGAGTCCCTGACCTGTTAGATATTTGCAACAGTTGGTACTACAACTCATCTCTAATTTGTGTGGAAATTTGTGTCTAATAAGCTAGGAATGTATCTTATTGAACGTCTATATGGAATGAGAACAGTGCCAGAAAACACAAAGGTTTTTGATTGTAGTGATGAAGAGGTAAATTATCCGAAAGAAAGAAAGAAAGAATAGCAAGTACTATTCAAGAAACATTGAATTGTCCTGCCTAGTGTGTTTCAATAAGGAACCTGACCAAGACACCATGGAAAATTACTCAAGGGGGAAACTGAATCTTTCTTATAGTACTAGTTATTGTCAACTTTTGGCTGCTCAGATAATTATTTTTAGAAATATAGACTTTATGATTACTATGAATTTTTCTTGTATGAATTTAAATTCACATTTAAATTCCTTTCTATTTTTCTTTTTGTACAGTTAACCTAAAATATGTGCATTAAGTATGAATGTTACAAGTACGTAACATTTATAAATATTTATATATTGGAAAGGTCCTTTACCAAAAAAAAAAAAATTCGCATATTCTTAAGTAGTCCCTGAAAAATTCCTCTGAGTACTAATTTATTCACATTTAACATTGAAAAAAAATTGTGGTAGAGAAACTATAAATATATTGGTGAGGCTCACGTGCAAACTTGGGTATTTTGCTATGATCTTGAGTGCAAAACTATGATTTGGCTTGTTTTTGTCTACCCTAGTTATAATCTGGTGCTAAATTCTTACCACAAGATCATGACTCAGAAAACATGTCAGTAGATTTGTTTTGATGACAGAGCAGGAGAAACTTTGTAGGCAGAATAACAGAATTGAAGCAGATGAGAACTGTCAATTGCTTACAGAAAGGAGAGACTTTTGTATAAAAGATTTGAAATGACTTAGCAGTATCAAAATTGTATAACTTTGAGCCTCTCTTGACCAAGGAAAAAGAAAGTTTCAGCTTATAAAAATAGTGTTCTGAATTTACACTTTTAGATCACAGACACTTTTAGAATAGTCTACTGAATTTACACTTGTAGACCTTGGAAGAGAATCAGAGCTTCAGTAGTATTTTAAAAATCATGATGTTTATATACTGTGACAGCTGATTAGTCTAAGAGGACTTGGACACAAGGAACTCCCAAAACACTAAAATTAATACAGTGTCATTTTTTATGTGAACTTGTTTGTTCTTCGATCAGTCCTGAAAACCACAGTAGCTTGTTAGAAAAGACTCTGGCAGTGGTGCTTGCAGTAGTATACATGTGAAAGCCAGGATCCATTTGGGTGATGAAAGAAAGAAATGATAAATCGAAATCATAGAAAACACCTTGATTTTAGCACCATGCTGAAGTTATCCTGGGTGATTACAGTGAAGAAAGAGCCCAGACTAATTGCTGTTGATGACATTTGTCTACCTTTACTACCAGGACAAATTAGCACAGTAGTCAATGTTGACTTGATCATTTAAAATAACTTCCAGTTTTGAGGGCTACATCGTGCTAATACATTTGGAACGGTTACTAATTATCAGTGCACAGTAAATTTCTGATCATTATTAGGACCATTGTGAAGTAAGGCAGCTATAACTTGGATAGAGAAAAATAAGGAAGCAATTTTCTGGGGTAAAAGGTCCACATAATGGTAACAATAATATTATTTCAAAAGGTTTGAGAGGAATTTGGAAATAATGATGGCTGATTCATGAACAGCGTGTCTTTCCATCACCTGCATAGATCATTATGCAGTGACTATGATAGTTGCTTTTATCATTCAAGCATGGGAAACAAAAAGCACTTCATTGTGTACTGAACATAGAAAATTGTTTTTAGCTCAAAAGGTCTAACAATTATAGATTTTTAAAGCACATTTATATTTGTATGATTTTTCTATTTAAAAATTTTATTAAAATATACTACACGTGCCAAGACTTTAAGTAAATGTGCAAAATCAATGAATCCTTAGTGTAACAAAATTATCCATACATGATAATGTCCAATTTTTGTAACATTCTAAAATAGAAATATAATAACCTCAACTATACCTTGAAAGAAATATTTATACCTTGGAGAAATATTTCTTCCAAATAACCATGTTCATACACATACATGTATTGTTCATTTTCTTGAAAATGAATTGTTGTGTCTGACTTACCAGACAATAAAAAGTGAAGAGTGACTCTATAGTGTGAAGCTGTGATTTAGTCCTAAAGCTGGTTCCTATTTTTTTTTTTCCCACAGAGAAGAATGCTGTGGGTGTTCTTGGGGGATGCCAGCGCAATAGCCAGGATGGTAAGTCATGAAGCAATCCCAACGCGTGATAATTCTCTCATTACCTCCCGTTCCACCATGATAGAAATGATCCCAAGGGTGATTCTTCCCAGTAGTTCCTCCTAAGAATATCTGAGAAAAGATTCGGAGGCAGTGTTTCTCAAGGGTGAAGAATGAGATAGCCAGAAGTGGCAGAGGGTACTTTTAGAAATGAAAGTTTGAACACAGATTTGAGGGAAGTGTGACTTTAAAAATGAGTTATATAGGAAGTTTGATTTTATGTTTAAAATTTTCTGTGCTGTGATAATTATACTGGTATTGAAAGGATTTCTCTTGACATATTTTCAAAGTGTTAGTGTGATTCTAACATTATAACTGTGACTTAACTGCTGTGTCACAACATAGTCTCCTAAATCTAAAGACTGCTGATTTATGAGGTAATGAGATCATAACCCATTATGTGGCATGGATTTTGATGCACTGTGTGGTAGCCTAGCACATTGAAAGAGTTAGTATTTCTCCTATCTTCTTGAAGTCTTAAACTATTTAAGTTGATGCAAATAGGGCAAAATAAGGTTAAAAAGTGGGGAACGGTCATTAAACTATTTCAGATCTCTTGTTTATTTTTTTCTGACAATGTAACTCCCGAAACAGCAAAATGAATGAATGAATGAATGAATAATAGATACATACATACATACATAAATAAGCAAATAAATAATCAAAGTAAATAAGTTCTTGGTTATCATGTAAGATACTTAGTTTTATTAATTTATTTCATAGGATTATTTGTTCAAAACTGCAAGGCTTTGTACCCAGATATCTTAGAAAACACATATTTTATTTACAACTTTGCTACTATTATAAACAAACGTATGGTGGCTTCTAAACAATGCTTTATGTATCCATTAGCAAGGACTATCTTATGTTCCAATAATGGGCGTGTATGGCTGTGTGCTTTCTCATCTTCCAAAAATCCTATGATCATTCACAATAGTATGGGCCTCTCTGTTAACCCCTTCCCCTGCCATGACTCCCGTAGCTTTGAAAGAGCTAAACGCAATAGTGTTTCATTCCCATTTATTTTCCTCCTACTTCCTTTATGCTTGGGCAAAAAATAGATCACGTCATGTCTTTCCAAGTACAAATTTGTGGGCCTGAAAAATTCTTAATATTCAGGAAATTAAATCAAGTTCCTTGAATGTAATGGGAAGAGCACATGCTTTCCTTGACTGTCTCCTATGCTTGTGCAGCCTTCTGTTTATTTCTGAGACGCTCAGAAACTTTGAAGTAGAAAACCTGAGCAGGGACCTTGTCAGATTCCTGATATGGTTCTCTGGGTGGTACCGAATGTCTCCAAAGGTGAACAGGTCTGTTTATACTTTAAGGGGCATCCTAGAGTGACCTTTCCAATAAAGATAAATAAATCTTTTATTAAAAAGAAGTTTTCTATGGAGCTTGGTTTTATTCACTAGCTGTGGGTGCTCCAGAAACTGTATAGAAATCCATTCTCCATTTGGCATGGACATGCTCAAATATTTGGCAGTAGTTGTTACTGTCAACTATCCACAGGTATTTTTTGTGCTTTCATTTGACAAACTGAATATACTAATTGATACTTATGATATTTCCTCCTGCTTAGAGTATCTCTACATGTGTTAAACGGGCTGCCAGGCTTGATTACTGTTTCGGGTTGAAGGAAAGACGACCCTTACTGAGTTCTAGTGTGTGATAAGCACTGGGTGTTAGGTGGATGTCATTTCACATACTTCTTTTCTCTGCACAGGGGAAACTGTGTGGCTTATTGAGGTGTAAATTACACTCAGTAAAATGCTTAAAACTTGCACCTACTGCTTGATGAGTTTTATATCTTTGCATGACTACTAAGATCCAAATATAGAATATTCTGCACTTACCTGGTATTTTCCTTATGCCACTCCCCAATTAAATCTAATACTCCTGAATATTGCTTTCCCAGGCCATTTGTAGGAAGCAGGGCTGCAAGTGGTGTGGCAGGGATTCAAGCTGGCATCCCTGTGAGATTCTGGTGATGCAGACAAGACTTAGCCTCCTACCTTATGGCACATGTCATTAGGAAGATTTTTTTTCCTGGATTTTCATTAATACATTTTTTATAGGCTTGAAAACATTTTTGTTAGACTAGAAGAGAGCTCTTTAGAATAGTTATGCTCTTTATTTAAAATTAAAAACAGTATTTGTTCCACTAAAAGTTTATCTGTTCATAGATTTTTTTTTTTAGGTAGACAAGACTTTATTTTAGGGGGAACAGAATCAGGGGAGGAGAAATAAAGTGTGGTTGTACAGCCTGCCTGGGCAGAGGGCAAGTGGGTTGAAACTGGGCTCCAAAGTGCATGTTTAAAAATATTTATCTTTAAAAATGAAAACATAATAAGAAAATATAAGTCGAATCAAGCCAAAAAATGAAATTTAATTATATTTAGGCTGCAAATGATCTGAGATGTTCATGTAGATAATACTAATTGACTAGTGTATGAAAAAGATTTTCTTTCACTTTTAAGGTTTTATGGCAGCCAGACAAAAATCAGTTATATTTCTGGACTTTTTAAATCTATGCAGTTGATCTATGTTCTAATAGCATTATTACCTTAAAAAAAATTTTTTTTTTTAATTGGAAAGGCAGATACAGAGAGGAGAGACAGAGAGGAAAAGCTTCCCGATGCACTCCGCAGGCAGCCGTTCTGTGCCAATCTGAACCCAGGAACCAGGAACTTCCTCCAGGTCTCCCACACAGGTGCAGGGTCCCAAGAGTTTGGATCATCCTCGACTGCTTTCCCAGGCCACAAGCAGGGAGCTGGATAGGAAGCAGGGCTGCCAGGATTAGAGCCGCCACCCATATGGGACTCCTGCGTGTTCAACGTGAGGACTTCAACCACTATGCTATCGTGCCAGGCCCTATATCATTTTATGTGGTGGTGGGAAGGGGGTTGTATGCTTACTGGTTATGAAATGTTTTTCATTGTATTGTGAATACATTTTATCAAGCTTTGTGCAAATTTCTTGCTTGGCAATTCCATGAATATGGATTCGCTTGAGTCCTGTATTTTTTCCCTCGTGTACGATATAAAGTCTTTTGTTTTTTGCTTTATAATTTTTTTTATCACATGCTGGTCATAAAATATGTACCATAAACAATATTCCTCGAAAATATTGAGTTTTTGTAGCAGATATATAGGTTATTAACTGTTGATCATGACCTCATCAAAGTCTTTAATATTTTGATGGAATTTTAAGTGAAATTGCTAATTCTTTAAAAGAGGAATCTTAAAGCTTGACTCTCATCAGTGCAAACCACGTTCCAAGTGACTCTAGTTTTGTAATATTCAAATTCCCTGTGAACTTGTTAGTAGTGGATAGCTGGAGTCCTTATATCATTTTGTATATGATTCAGGAATCTTCTCAATATTCAAATGGATTTCTGTGTAGATTTTGAGTTATCTCCATGCCAGTACCATCTGTCTGGTATATAAAATCCCCGATGGTCAGCTCCTTTTGTGGCCCTGAGCTCAGGATTCTATGCATTCAGCTCACTGTGACTGTATTTGCAGCGATTCCTATTATACATTGTAGTCAATGCCTTCAGGAGAAAAATTGAATCAACATAGCTCTCACCCAGTACAATTTACTGCTTGGAAATGTTGGTTGCTGATACTTTTTCCTTGATTTGTTTTGCTCTCCACTGCTTTTAAAAAGCAGTTTATACTGTACCGTTTTCCTCAGTTTATAATGTCTACCATGAGTTTAAAACCACAGTCCCAAAACCTGGAGCTCTAACTGTCTTAGATGAGTAACTCTAAATTGTGACCTGCTCCGGTTTATGTTCCTGACAACATCTGTGGTGTTGAAGGTATCAACAAATGTTGGTTGGTTGTTAGTTACTTAAACTTGATCAGTTGAAAAATATTGGGAAAAGTGACACTAAGTAGTTTATTGCTATAGTATCTGATTACCAGCTTCGTGTATGTCCAAAGTATCACCAATAATTCCTCTGTATTTCTGTATTCAGCTCATACTCTCAGTTTTTATAAGGACTGTTTTAAACCTTCCTATGCTTATTAGATCTTTGCCAATCTCCCGTTATCCAGTGAGCTGCCACCATCACTAATAATTCCCCTTGTTTTGTGTTATGCAGTGAATAGTAGTCACTAGGGGAAAAAAACCCTCAATTTTCTCCCAGCACTATAGAATGTACTATATCTCTGTTGTAACATATGAAAGTATTGGAAAGGTAAAGGGCAGATAGGGAACACTGCGTGGTAGTCATTGTCATAATAATCACTATCATTATCTCTTCTGCAGTATTATGAGTATTATGATTATCAGTGTTTTATTATTCCATGTTATTTGTACAATTGTATTCAATTATATTTCCCCAGTTCCTTCATGTGTGCTCTTAACCACATCCCTTCTTCAGTTCTTAGAATAAATGTATGTATCATTTATTATCTCTTTAACCAAGATTTTTCTTCTATTGACTAATAAAATTCATTTTTTCTCAATATGCATGCCTTCTATCTCCTAGCATTTTCTGTTCCCAAAGAAATTTCTTCAATGAACTTTCTATACTTGACATCTGAAATTTTTGTAGATTACTTCTATAATTAATCCGCTAAATTTACTACAGCAAAACACCCCACCCAAATCTGGTATATGATCTGAATTAGCCATAATTAATGAACATTTTGTATTTGTAATATGCTATAGGAGACCAGTTATGGCTGTAAGGTTAATGATATCCACAAGACTCAAGTATTTTAGAGAGCTGACATTACATCTCAATTCACAGCATGATGCACCTTGGCAAGGGAGTTCTAAGAGACAAGGTCACTTCCTTTATGAAAGAATTCCTGGCAGTGTGCATGGACAAAATAGGTATCAAAATGAGGGAGGAATTTCCCCAAATCTCAGACTTGTTCTTAGGTTGTGACTCTCTCAGTCAATCATCTGACCCACTGAGTACACTTGGCCAATGCGACGGGCTTGTCCCCACTTTCTATGTTCTAAGCATATTACCTAGATAAACAACTTGCACAGACTGCAAAGCCTTACACTACTTTTTGTCAAAAGATATGCGAATGAGGACATTATCATCTAAGACTAGCAGAACCCTCCAGTACAACAGTCCTCATTTTTTTTATCACATAGCAAATGTGATATCTTCCAGTAATCTAGCTTTCCTTTAGCTTCTGCAATATCAATCTCATTAGTTCCATCACATTTCTTGATGATTGCTTCCTATTTATTTTCCTTCTGTAACTTTTCTTGTCTAGGCTATTGTGACACATCAATTTCTTTCATGTCTTTTCACTTTAAACCTGCTGTTTAGACAATCTCATCCACAATGTAAAAGTTATCTGTCATGTACTTCATAATGACTTGAAGTATATATGTGCCTCTGGTGCAGACCTTAATTGTTAGTTCCTGATATTGGTTACCAACTGCGTATTTGACATCTCATTTTAGAAATTTCAAAGGAAACAAACTCAACATGTGCAAACACATTCTGTCCTCTTTCTTCACCAAAAACAAAACAAAAAACCCACAAAAACAAACACTTCCCACATACTTCTGATATTTGTCTGATTTGTGGTGTCTAAATTTAACCCATCAATATCTTCTATTAAACATATGATATATACACTGAAAAAAACAAACTCAAGCCTGTCTAGTTCTCTCCATCATGACCATTACTAATATGGCACCCTCAGGACATTACTCATTACTAATATTCTTCCCTCAGGACAGTCCTCTTAACTGACTTTGCATGTTTATTACCTCCAACCATTATATATACTCTAGTCCCAGTCATATAAGCATACACCTGTCTTTAGGATCTACACCTGAGAGAAAGGGTTTAATATCTTCCTATGTCTGAAGGTAATGAAGAAAACCCTTAACATGAGTTGGAATATCAGAAATGGTAAGTTTTGTTATAGTTTTCTGATTTTATCAGAAACATTCCATCATTTCTGATATTTGGTTTTTACACATGCAATATTTTGTCTATTGCTATTTTGTAAATACATTTGCAAATGTAAAACCTTCTCTTCATCTCATTCTGTTATGAAATCCATGTGTAATGGCTATACTGGATCTAGTAACTTTTTCTGTAAATAGAAAAATTGCTCTATGTATTAAATATGTTTCCTCAGCTTATTCTCCACTTTAAAGCTTAGTAGTCTGTTTCAGGGAAGCTATTTTTTGAGCCATACCACTTTAGCCTCATTTCTTTTATTGTGCATCTTGCTATAGTTCTTTTTTTACTTGTATTTATAAGAGTGATTAGTTAATTATGTCTGCCTACTTAATTAGTCTGAAGGCTCCATTAGAACATGAGCCACATTTGATTTTGTTCACAAATTTATCCCAAGAGCCTAGCCTCGTCTCTGTTATAAATATGCTCAGTTATTTTTCAAATGAATGGTTAAGTGAACTTAAGAATAGAACTCAATTAAGACACAGTCCTAGAATAATATTAAGTTAGGAAAAAAATGAAGGCTAATATAAACGGAAAAAGAAATCTGACTATTGAATAGTTTGCTCTAAATGATAATGAAATCTGTCCCAGTTGATTGAAACTCAGAAATTAGTTCTATAACTGACCATCACTCTATGGGTTATATTTACCTTATTTCAAATGTAAAAAGTCAATTTCATATGTTTTAATGTTACAAAACTCACTTATATATTTACTAATTGGTCCTATCTTTCAGGCAATAATTTGAGTTCCTATGATAAGGGAAAATAATCATGGGCCTTGGTTCCATATTGCTGACTCTTGTAGCACGTACATGTAAAAGGGAACTAAGCAATACAAATTGTAATAATTAATTGCTGCATTGGAGCTATTAGGAAAAGTCTTGGCATCATGGCAAACTTGGAATATCTAAATGATGAGTTTGAAGCTTATGACTCACTCATACAGGATCCAAAAGGGATAATACTTTGTATTTAGGAGTAAGGACCAAGGACATTGTGTGAGATTGTTTAAAAGGTAAATGAGCATTAGCCAGGTTCTTGGTGACTCATGTTGCTGTTTCAGGCTTTATTGGATTTGATTAAGTAAGAGATTTTCTAAAGTCTCACAAAGTTAAAAAAAAAATGTTATGACTCAAAGTGATCATCTGTATAATCTGAAAACTACACAACACCAAACATGGATAGGACATTCCAGGTTGTACAGATTTAATTTTGTCAACTTAGAAAGAATTAAAAGTTCCATTGACAAACTCAAGATCACATGAGTAGATAGATTTTAGAATTGAGGTAAGTATATAGCTTTACCCTTTCAATCAGTTTCCATTTTAATGATAATATGTGATTTAGATGAACAAATATGAATACATGTATATAACTGATATTTATTGGGTGACTACTGATTATGTGAGATTAGTACTGTTATGGTTATCAACATGTTAGGAAATGAAGTTTTATGAATATTAAATTACTTACCCAGCGGTTATGTGCTGAAAATCTATACCCAGATTAGTTTATCCTTGTTATCTAACTTCTTTTTTTAAAGTTTTTAAAGATTTATTTATTTTTATTGAAAGGCAAATATACAGAGGGGAGGAGAGACAGGAAAATCTTCCGTGTGCTGATTCACCCCCCAGGTGAGTGCAATGGCTGGAACTGAGCCAGTCTGAAGCCAGGAGCTCTTCTGGTTCTCCCATGTGGGAACAGGGTCCCAAGGCTTTGGGCCATCTTCAGCTGCTTTCCCAGCCCACAAACAGCGAGCTGGATGGGAAGCAGGGCCGCCAATATTAGAAGCGGTACTGTATGGGATCCCAGGTGTTCAAGGAGAGAAGACTGTAACCACTAGGCTATCGCGCCAGGCCCTGTTATCTAACTTCTTAACGATAAACCTATTGCAGTTATGGACACATAACATTCCAGGCCAATCCAACACAAAACACACAACTTTTACCATTTATGTAGTATTCAAAATTTCACAGGATAAAGCTATGTGTTCAATGATTGAGCCTTTGGAAAAGTGTGTTGCTGATCAATGTAGTGAAATGATATTCACTTGTCAAAACAGAAATGATAGGTACTGCCAGAATAAAAGCAACCAGATTTGATTATAGTCTTTACCACTGTGATACACACGTTAGAGTCTACAGGATTCCTATGAAATTATAGCTCTTCATGTTTCGGTTTTTCAATCTAATATGTTCTGTATTTTTACGTTGGCAGAATGTCTTTGATAAAATAGTTTTTACAGTGTTGTAGCTTTTCTCAGTCCCAGAGATATTATTCACCTCTTTATATGTAAAGAAGATATGTAAGTCACAAACCAGATTGGCAAAAAATGTGACTGGGTTTGCTTAACGGGAGCACTTCCCTCACCCCCTCCCTTAGTCTTCTCATTTAATCTATATGAATGGATTTAATCTTTTAAAATGTGAGATAAGTTAATTCAACTCAGAGCTTTCTGGTCAATTTGACATTTCCTTCTTCCGACTTACTTTCAGAGTACCTGTAAAATCCAATTTCCAGAGGGTTTCAAGTAGCGTAAAGGCATCAACACAAACATAGTTGGGACCTTGAAATTTTCAGTTATCACCTCAGCTCAATGTTTTCTTGACTTTTGTTCCATGGTCATAGATGTGAATATCTGTCTGACTCAATCCACGTGAAATCCACATTCTCAATCTCTGGATATAAACAGTGCAGCCATGGACTTTATCATAACTCTTCTCTAGTTCCAACCCCAACTCTCTCACCACTTCTGCGTTATGGTTGAGGAGTGTGGAAAACAAATGGTTATTCTCAAGTTGCCCTGTGAGTGAGTAAAAGCTATCTGTAGCTGCAGGCATCTGCCCAGATGCATCCCACAACAATATTGTGGCCCCATGATAGGTTGGGTTTGCACACATCCTCCCTCTCCCCAACAGGATAGGAGATCATCATGTAAGTTTAAAATTCCAGTTGCTGTGACTGTCTTGTGGAAGAAGGATCTTTGTGGATGAAATTGTGTTAAGGTTAGGCTGTTAAACTGTGCCTGAATCCAACATTGTAGGTGTTTTATGAGGAGAATATGTAGACAGAGATGTGTGGGACAGGACAGCCATATGATGACAAGTGTGGAGTCAAAGAACATCACAGCTTAGACATCACCAGCAATGCTGGAAACAGACAGAGGAAGAGTCTCCCCGAACTCCCAGAGACTATTGCCATACAGATATCTTGATTTTTAAACTTCTAGCTTTTGGAACTATAGGTAATATATTTCTGGTGTTCAATTTTTTTTGTATTACACAGTTTCTTTGTCACAACAGTTCTAGCAAGCATGGTCTCTGAGCCATGCTACCAGAAGACTACTTATTAAGACTCTGATGTCCCAGGTATTTATTCAAGTTCACATGCATGGATCACTTTTGCTCTTAGATCCTAAAACTCTTTTATAAGATCCATTATAAACTTCCTTAGAAAGCAGTATGAAAGAGAAGTGATAAGATGGTACAGTTTAGATTCTTACATTATAGAATAAGCTCTTATTCTCTGCCCTTGGCTTTGCCCAAATTCCAATTTGAGGTCTTCATTTTGTCTATGTGCATGGAAATTTTTAAAAATGTCAAAATTATCACTCATTTTTCTATGCATATTCCTAAGAATAGCATTCTTTCAGGTATAGGTAAAGAGATGGAGTTGAAATTCCCATGGCATTCCAAAATATAAAATCTTAAGCTAGAAGCAATTATATTTCTCCTTGGTTGAAAAAATTACCCAACAAGAAATCTAAAGCAGGTTGTCTATAGTTCCATACTTTATGGTACAGAAAACAGCATAAAAGAGCAAGATAAAAGAGCCTAAAGACATAAACAGAAAAATCTGGCAGAAATGTAGAGAATGTGTATCAGAAACTTTGTAGATTAGTTATTTCAGTGTTAAAATCAATGCATAGTGACTTTTATAATAAACATTTCCTAGGAAAACTTAGAAAAGACAGGGAACAGTCAGCTTGGACTACCTTACACCTTACTGGGTAGGACACAGTGTTACTCCTCACTAAGGAATTGAAGATTTCTCTGCACACCTCTCCTAAAACTGTTAACATATGACTTGTTAGAGTTATAAGCCTGTTTGGACTCTCCTAAAATTCGCATAGTTCTGTAAAAATCATGCTTGAATACTATAAGCTCCTAAATATAAAAATGAAAATAGACACAAGACAGCTGAATAGTACCCTATAACTATTTTAAGGTGTGTAGCAGCTGGTTGTGTATAAACTAAAAGCGACATGTCAATGAAGTAGTTGCAGGATGTGGTTAAGAACTTGCATATTCTAACATATTGGGTCACTCAATACCATATCAATTAAATTCATGATGTTGTAAATTGTTGTTGAAGTTGTGTAGTGGCTTTTCATTGGAGGGAATGATACTCTACCAACTCTACTTTCGGACCGGGAATGGTTTCCCAATGAAACTGTTGAATATGTCTTGCTGATGAGTTGCTAGACTCTCTGCATGGTCCATGCCCACAATGAAGGAATCATGACTGATAATGAACTGTACTATTGTAACAATATGGAGGAATTCAACATGAGGGGAGTGTTGGGGGAGGGGTCAGGGGAATCCCAGAACCTATGAAACTGTGCCGTAAAATAAGATTAAAAAAAAAATTCCTAGGTTTTTTTAAATACCCCCATATAAAATGGTGCATGGTAGTGCTCTAAGAAAAACAAAGTTATGTAAATTCAGTCTTAAGTTTTTCATTCATTTGTTGTCAACTTAGGTGTATGTCTTGCAGCATTATGGGGGCGCATGATTTTTCTGTAAAATGACAGGGTAAAAACTAGCAAGAAAAAAAAGGAGGATGATATTTAAGAAACACAGATAGGAGTATGGTAAAGGGGAAATATCAGTAAGCTGCTACATCTGTATTGCAATATATGTGGAATGTTTTCATTTTGTGTAAGTAGAAAACAAAAAGGTATCTCTCCTTAGAAAAGCAGAAAAATAAAACAATGGTTTAGTAAATGCCCAGAATATTAATATTAATGTATATTAACCTGTAAAGGTTAAAATATATTTTAAAAATACTTGGTATAGACATTTTACTTTCTCAATAAGCAGATTCATCCTGATTAGAAGCCACACATTCATTGGCATTTAATCTTATGAATCCTGTCGGAGTTCTACCTGCTAAGACTAAAGCCTGAAGTGGCTTACTTGTCTTGATCAAAAATGAGTGTTTTAGGAGCAGGTGTTTGGGCTAGTAGTTAAGAGGTTGCTCGTGATGCCCACAACCCATATCAGAGTGTCTGGGGTCCTTCTGATTCCAATTCCTTGGTAACATGACTTGGAGAGTGGCAGCAACTGAGAGCTTATGTCAATGGCTTTCAGCCATCCACACAGGGGACTTCACTGAATTGCCGTCTCCCAGTTTTGCCCTGGTTCTTAACTGCTCATTGTGGGTATTTGGGGAGTAACTCAGCAGACATAAATGCTGTCTATTTCTATCTTTCAAGTAATTAATTAAATACATCTTTTATTAAGTTATGAGCATGCTGATTACAAGAATAGTTGAAAAGATAAGGAGGCATCTTCAGTTCCCTAGAATGAATCCTCCATGCATAACCATATGTGTTATTATTTAGCCCTCTCTACTCTGCCAGGAAGTAATTACTGTTGTTTCTAGTTCATGGATAATTTAAGCGGAAATGACTTGTCCAAACCCAGGTCTCTGTAAGTTGAATTTAATTCTTGTAGCTCCAAATCCAACTTCCTGTGTCTCATGCTTAAGCTTACTTGCCTACTCATCGACATTTCCATGGGGAGGAAAAAATGCCCCTCTATTCACCCCTTCCTGATCTGTTTTAAGTGCCATGATTTGATTACATTTTAACTGCTTCACCTCTCAAGCACTATGTTTCTTTATCAGAAAATGGAGACAATTACTGCTGGCTCCCAGACACTTCTCAAAAATAGTTTCAGCTTTAATTAGTTTGAGGAAACTTAGGACATCCTTGGTCATTGATGGACTGAACTATTTTCAGCTAATTAATAAGATGGTTTTCTTCTTCTGTTCATTTTCAAAGCATCTGATATTATCTTTATCATAGATGAACTTGCACCATGTGCTTTTCAGGAACCCACTTTAGACTATTCTCTTTCCATTATCCAAACTTACTGTTTGGAAGTAAAGAAGATTCAAAGGTTTCTATACTTATTTAAAATATTCTGCAACATCATCCAGGATAGTTTCTATTTTGTGTAAAACTATGGCTAATGAATTAACCCATTACAGGGATGTCAGATGATAGTGAGGAAACATTTGGAGAGGTAAAATGTCTTTTGAATCTCATTGAAATTAAGACATTTATAGGTTTTACCCTGCCTATGTCCTATGAAAAGGGGAAGAGAATGGCATTTATTAACATTGAAAAGGTTTTATATTTATGCATCACCTGAGTTATGATTTCCAAACCATAAGGAAAGAGTCTATTATAATTTTTATAAGCAATTCTCTTCCATTCACGTCAAGTTTATTTTCCTGTAGGACCACAGCTAAGGTTGCAAATAATTATTTCTAAAACCTACATGGACATGATATTTTTTCTTTTTATTCTGTACATCCTACCCTATCTCATATCATAGCAGGCCTTACCTTTCATTTGATATAAGGGATACACAATGTTTATTTTGGTAAATTACATGGTAACTGTGTGGAATTCTGTGATTGGTTCAGGGAATAAGCATATATTCTAAGTAGACCAATCAGAATGTTTCCTTGCATTGTTTTTAATATACTGAACCTAGGTATAGAAATTCTACTTCTTTTCTGATTGGATAGTTGAAAAAGTATGGTTATAGGCCTTTGTTAATTAGTTCCTACCGATCTTCCTTTGCCAGGTACTCCACTGTCATTCCAATAAATGCACTCACTTCTTTATAAAAGCAATTCAAGTTGATTACCTGTTCTTTGCAGCCAGGAATGGTAAATTTAACAATGTGCCAGAAAATTGCAGAATAAAATGATACTGTAAATTACAACCAGTTTTATGTAAGAATGTGATAAAATGCCTTTTTAAATGAGGAAAACCTAGGAGCCACCAGCAAAAAAAGACATGCAATAGAATTCATATATTTTCATATATATATATATATATATATATATATATATTACAAAGAGAGAGAGAGCTATTTCATGTCTATAATTTCAAGATGTTAAAGGAATTTTGGCAAAGAAAAATTAACATCTCTCAAAGGCTTTGTTTTTCCCTGGTGATTTTTGATTTAATATCTCTCATTTCATCTTTAAATTAACCTATGGAAAACTTAAGACATTAAGGAGAGTAATGTTAGACCAAGATAACACAGGTAAGAAGTGCTGTTTTTCTACTATATATCAAAATATAACAAGTGCTGGATTTCAGATATATATTACAAAACCAAGCTGTACACAACACAAATTACATGAAATTAATGGAGAAGTGGGTAATAATGGACCAAAATAAAATTACTCTGACTTAAATGTTGGCAAGAATCAAGAAACCAAAAAATTAAACATACAGGGGGAAATTAAAACTATGCAGACTGGTTCTCTATTGTTACAGTTCAAGAAATGAGGGCTCAGAGAGATAATGAGCTTACCTGAACTCTAATACTGCCTTATTTGAGGTGAGTTCATGCACTGAGGCCTCTCAAGGTCCCTGCCCATCTGGAGATTGCCTGTGCTGTTCTGATTTCTTCCACACAGCAATGTCAGATAAACTGCAAGAAGAGAGATTCTTAAAATGAATCTTTTAAATTTCATTCCTAGGTATTTGTATGAACAGAATGCAAACGATGTCAATTCCATTATCTTCCGCACAGAAGTTTCCTTTCTTGGGGGCAAATCAGGGATAGGAAATATGGAACTGTGCCCCAGCACCTCAAGGGCAGCTAGCCACTTCTATTTGTAGATCACACACACCTGCATTTCTCAAAAGCTAGTGCTGTTACAGAAGAGACGCTTGGAAGTCATCAATATACTGCTTACTTACTGTGGATTTGAGAACCTTGAAATGTCAAGTCTCAGCTTAAGGCCATGTTGAATTTGTGAGCCCTCACTGGTGGGTGATGGGATCATTTACATTGTATTGTATCTCTGGTGTGTGAGCAATTTAGTAAGTGATGAATATAGTGGGAATTGCTGCAGTACATCTGCTGGACACTTTTATAAAATAGCTTGCTCATCTCACCTCCTAGGTGTACAATCTTCAATCAGGAAACATATTTGAAGCAGGAAATCAGTCCTCCAGGGTTGTATCATCTGCTCCTATCTCTTTTGCAGACTGCAATTTTATCCACTTCCACATCACAAGACAGGAATTGGACCATGATTCATGGTCAGGTAATAATGCACTCTGAAAAATTATACCAAAGATACCACAGACCATTTGCTAACTATTTTAAAGAAATTATGATGAAAATTTTTTAAGATGATAAAAAAAAAACTAACACTGATCTGAATGTTAAGATTCAGTCATAATATGAACACGTCCCTTTTCCACATTGAGTTTTTGAACTAACTATAATGATAGACAATTTTAAAGTGACAAATGCTGCAAAATATTCTACAAAGAATGGTGAAAGAACAGATAAAAAAAGCAGCTTAGTCAAGATAACTTTGCATATTGCCCTCTGAAGAAGCTACAATTAAGCTGACTCGAATCAGTCATATAACAGTGAAGGTGGTGGAATTGAATGTTTTATACAAGAAATACACATGAAAAAATGAGAACTGAAATTAGATAATACGGACATCCCAAACAAGACAATAAAAACAATAATCATCCAGGCAACAGTGTTACAGAGAACTCTGTGCTTGCCTTTGCTCGTTGTGCAGTGTTGATTCTTCTGTGTGGTTCCTATAGGCTCTTTACGAATTTACTAGTTTCTTGATTCAGCTATCTTGTACAGAATACCTCATACTTTTTTTTTCACAGTCTGATGTTCACTGATCCTACAAACTCAGTCTGGATGTTAGCTAAATTTTTGATCTTTTCAACACTCTGTCAACCTGCAGTTGTGTTTTGATGCTTATAATGACATGATTGCAATGCCTGGAACACAGGGTTTAGTCTGTCTAGCAGATGGAGTCTGTTGTGAAGAAATGCAAGTTGTCTGTAGCATGCTTATAAAAAGCCTTGGCCTCTAAGTCACAGATATTCATACAACACGTGAAGCTTTCACTTTCCCTTGGGAGAATTACAGCTGTAGCTCTAGTCTGCTCAATCGTTCAGATGTAAAATAATCACAAGCTCAATTCTAGACTAGATCCATAAATTAAGAACCAGGATATTAGCAAGACTGGAATGATATTCCCTAAGTGTGCCCTCCATATCTGTGACTTCTGTATCCCTTGGTTCAAGAAATTAGACTGAATATGTTTTTGAAATATTCAGATTTGTACTAAAAACATATTGACCTTTATATGATTATTATTCACCAAACAGTATAGCATGCCAACTATTTCTATACTGTTTACACTCTATCAGGTATTATAAATCACCTAAAGATGATTTAAAGTATACAGAAAGACATGAATAAATTCTGTGAAAATACTGTACCATTTTATTTGACTTGGGAATTTATAGGTTTTGGATTCTGAGGAACACTTGTATCTCCATTGTTCACATGAAGCACCTCAGGCCTTGGGCATATCTTTGTTTCATTGTATCTTAGAAGTAGTAAAAGATTCTTGGTGAGTCACATGGGTCCTGGGCACATATGCTTATATTCCATAAGGTTATAGTAAGAACAATTGATACACTCTTTTTATCTCTACTAGACAACCATAGCATTTTTAAAGATTTATTTATTTTATTGGAAAAGCAGCTTTACAGAGACAAAGATCTTCCATCTGCTGTTTAATTCCCCAAGTGGCCAAAACAACTGCAGCTGAGCTGATCTGAAGCCAGAAGCCAGAAGCTTTTCCTGAGTCTCCCACATGGGTGCAGGGTCTCAAGGCCTTGGGCCATCCTCTACTGCTTCCCAGGCCGTAAACAGAGAGCTGAATGGAAGTGGAGTAGCCAGGACAAGAACCAATGCCCATATGGGATCATGACATATGCAAATTGAGGGTTTAGCCATTGGGCTATCATACTGGGTCCTACAATATAATTTATTTACAGAGTTCTCAGTTATCCAGTTTAAGTTCAAACAAGTGAGAATATGATTCTTGAAGTTGGACCTAGATTACATGTAATATCTACAGCCCCCCCCCCATGAACTATTTGAATCTTTATTCCACTACAAGAGAATCATATTTCATTTAAAAAAATGATTTCTTCTCCTTTAAGACAAGATGAATCTCTGTTCTGAATATAAATGGAGTTATATACATTGTCTCTTTTTTTTTTTTTTAAGCTCATGGAGTGCTTAGCTACCAGTGTAGGACACTTGACTGGTTTTCATGAAGTTACCCCATGAGTAAGGTCTGGGGCAAGGAGGAGTTGGGTGGTAGAGTAATTCACTGTGAGATAATTAATACAATTTTGGGTCTGCGTTAGAGGTCCTTGTGTTCTCATTAAGATAAAATCGATTAATATGAATAGTGAAAGCTCAAAATAGTTTCAGAATTGTTAAGATAACTTCAGGAAAGCATTTAGATACTGGACTTTCTCTGTCATTCTCTAACTTGTGATTATAATGGTCATGATTTTTGAAGCTGCAGCACTTTTTTAAAAAGATATATTTATTTGAAAGCTAGAGTTGCAGAAAAGACAAAACAGGAGTAGCAGCTTAGATTTCCTTTTGTATTAACTGAGGATGCCAAAGAATAGAGCAGAGTATCCATTTGTAGTGGGTATGTTAATAAAAAGACTAAAATGGATACCATCAGTCTATCCTACAATCATATATTTCAAGAGAGGAAACTTATGGAATATTAGAATTTCTTTAATGGAAAGCCTTTATTTAGAGATTTGAAGGTTACAAGTTGGTGCAGTGAATTAAGGATGTGGATAATTAGTGTGACAATGGATGAATGCCACGCCTATGACTCATGCAGCAAGTATCTTCCTGCTTTATTTGGTTACCTTCAGAGTGACAATTTAGCAGGGAAGGTCATATTTTCATAGGATTGACTGTTTAAAATGTTAATACACACTCTACTAGATAAAAACATAGCAGTTGGTGGGTATTTCTGGGTTTTCCCTTTTTTCAAGGCTCTTATTCCTAAGTTTTTCCAAGATGGTTTGTAATAACTTTGGAAATCATATTAAGAAAGATATTTTAACGTCTTTAAAGCTTGAGGTTGACCAGGTTATAGGTTACTTCAGAAACTCTTTTTCCAACTGTGTTTATTATTTTATTCAATGAATATTTCATTCCAGGTGCTTGGCAAACATTAGGCATCTTTTTGTATAAGGTAACTTGTAACTGTTATCAATGAAGGCAGTGGTAATTCATGATTTTTTTGGGGGGGGACAAGAAAGTTATTTATGGACATAAGCTTCAAATATCTGTAAGGAACTGTGTAAGTTATGAATAAAGTTTTGAGTAGTTGGTTTTTATTTACAACACATAGCTGCATGCTATGTATCATCAATACTGTGTTGTTATTTTTATTTTACCATATACCTTAGGATCTTGGTAAACTATTCAAGGAATAAGCAACCATCCAAAACAATTAAAGGCAAAATTATGCTACTGATTTGGTTGTAAACATATTAATTATTGCCACAATGCACTCTTTATTTCTCTATTAAGATTATTACAGACCTAAAATTTTTTTAAAAAAATCATTTTTAAATTGTGCAGAGAAAAAAGTCCAATAAATTAAATAATTTTAAATCCCAGTTATGTGATTCTCAAGCTATGCAGTAATTTGATATTATTTGAGTTTTCTGAAATGTTCTTCCTCCACAAAGAGTGGTAGAACATAGGTTATTCTTATCTAGAAGGTTTTATGACTATGACAGAATTGGCATTTTTGTCTACACAATAGGGAGAGATCAATATCTTGGCACAGCAGGTGAAGTTGCCACCACTTGCAATATTGACATCGCACATGGGTGCCAGTTTGATTCCTGGCTGTTCCACTTATGATTCAGCTCTCTATTTATGTGCCTGGGAAGTCAGTGGAAGATGGCCTAGTCTGGCTTCAGGCTGGCTCAACCCCAGCCATTGCATTCATGTAGAGAGTAAACTAGCAAATGGAAAATCTCTCTCTCTCTCTCACTTTCCCTTTCAAATACATAAAGTATTGTCTGTTAGCATGCTTACCATATGTAAGCCTTTAACATCTTTTTTTCTTCTTTGCACTCTTCTGTTTTTAAAGAATTACTGCAAATGTGGTTTTATCACATTCTTTCTCTATTAATGGGCTTATAAACACATGATATAAAAAACGAAAGCACAATCTATTTATATTTACAAAGAGAGCATTGTAAAGTAATTTGTAAAATAAATTCAGCATTTGTGAAATTATTTTCATCTTTTTCATGTATTATAACGTACATGAAACACCTCTAAATTCTTTCTTCCGTTTTCCTAACTCACCTTCCTTTTTCCTCTTTTTTCTCATTTTTCAAAAAAAGATATTTTACTTAAAAGAGTTAGAGAAAGAGAGAGAGATGGAGAGAGAGAGAAAAGAGGAAAACAAAAAGAGAGAGAGCTTTGATACACTGATTCACTTCCCACATGGTTGTAAAGGTCAGAGCTGAGTTGATCCAAAGCTGGGAGCCAGCAGTTTCTTTGGGTCTCCTACATGTGTACAAGAGCTGCAGGATTTGAGTCAAATAGCTCTGCTTTCCCAGGGCTTTATCAAGAAGCTGGATCAGAAGTGGAGCAGCCAGGACTCAAGCTGGGTCCCTTATGGAATGCTGGCACAGCAGGCAAAGCATTAACCTGTTTACCACCTTGCCAGCCCATGTCTTGTTACTTGGTTACAACTACTACTCTTTCAAAAGTATGCTTCTTCCGCACTACTTTAATTGTGAGAATACAAACAATGGGAGCAGTAAAAATCAGAGTTCCAATATATTACATTAAATAATGTGTATGAAGTGCCAAAATCAAGGCGCCTGCTATTCCTACTGTTTGTGCAGAAGTGTTGTTTTCTGCATGGTTTGTAGTCTAACTGAAGTCTTTACAAGCAAGTAAATGTCACATCATGGAAACAAGCGTCTGTTACCTTTGCCTTTTTCAGTTTTTGTAGTCTTGTTGTGTTTGAAATCACACAATCAGAAGATTAGTCAGAAACATTTATGGAAAAAAAGCATACGATGTCCTGGAAGGATGAATGCAGGACAATTTAGAGATCCAACTGTATCCTTAGCTTGTCTTACCCTGTTCTGCCTTGTGACCTCAGCAAAGGCATTTAACCTACTGTGATTTCCTCATCATCTGTGGTAACAAGGCTCAGGGGGTTCAGGGAGGAATACAGCACTTTATTTTTGATAAAGGCTTTTAGGGGCTTAAAATTCAAGGCATGAGAATTGAGTTGACTTACTTTACAGTTGCACTGGGATACAATTAATTGCTCTAACGGAAACATTTGAGCAATTTTGGATGCATCTTTCAAACAAATCTTTTTATATACAGCCCAAACTTTCAAAACTAGGTTGCTTTCATATATATTCTTTTAGTGCAAGAGAGCTTTTATAGAATGAATAATTCTACCTGTTTTTTTTCTGTAGAAATTTAAATTTGATAATGAAAATAAATTCCCTTATTTGTGATTTTGTGTACATAAATATATGGAGTGATACAAACACTCCCCCTACTCTCCAGCTGCAAAATATGCTTTCCTTGGTACAGGTACTCACATTCAGATAGAAATCTCCAGGAAAAAAATGGATGAAATAATTTGTCCGTTTGGCAGAGGGAAAGTCAAAGACAGAGTATGTTGCCAACATAGGTTTTTATCAAATGAGTGAAGTTGGGAAGATTGCTTCATAGCCTTAAGTTACATTGTTTTTACACTTTATTAGTTCAGTTATTTTACAAACCTTTGTCTTCTATATTATAAAACAAATCATTTTATTTTAACAGCCTAAAACACTTTGAAGTTCTTAGCACTGGTGATGGGGAAGGAATTGGGGGAAGAAACGGTCTCACCTTGAATTCAGTGTCTATTGAAATGTTGAATTTTACCTGCAAGGCTCTTTTCACTCATAGGTCTTTCTTGATTTTTATTTAAATCTAAATTAAATTTATTGAACTATTTTGTGAAATAATAATATAATTTGGCAAGCCAAGGGTTTCACTTTGGTGCCTCAGGCTCACTGAGAGGAAAGTGTCCCCTAAAGTCATTCGCTTTGTTTCACTTCCTGGAGAACTTGGAGGATGCTTCTCAGTAACCCTGGAAGAAGAAACTCCCTCTCGTTTTCCATGGCTCTTGAGCCTGACAGTCTATTTTCAGAGATACCTTCAAATAGCAACTCTCCCATCGTAATATTAAATCATGCATTAGAGAGTGATTTCTGTAATTACGTATGACTCAAAATGCAGTGTTAGCCAGGAGATCAGCAAGGGAGATCATAAAATCTTATTTAACCTTTTGTTAATTTAAAGGCTCCACCATTTTCCAATTTATTTATTATGTGTGGGGAGGGGGAAAACAATAATTTCAAAGGCTGTGAGATCTGCATGCTACTTTATTCACTGTGCTCAGAAAATATACATCACTAATAGGGCAAGAAAAGATTAAAAGGCCTATTACACAGGCTTGTAGGACTCACTAGAGCAAAAGTATTGAACAGAGACCAATGTAGAATGCATCCGATATTCCTTACCCCTCAAAAATCTTGCTAGTCTGCAGGTAATAATAATTTTTAAAAAAGAAAAGAAAAAACAACTGTATTTATAGTCTTTGTAAGGAAAGCATTTTAGAATACTATAATGTTTTCCAAACTATCTACCAAAAAATTCTTTCTTAAATTAAGAATAGCCCCCAGGGCTTATATTACCAATAAATCAAAATCCATCATGAAATGTGAAATGGCTACACTCACTGCAAACATTCCACTGTGGGAACAGAGATGACATTACACCATCTCACCATGGTGGTTTATGCACATGGTACAATGCTTGTGAAGCTTGTAACACAATTACTGGCACATAGTAGTCATCCTTCAATAAATATTAGCTATAGCTTTCTGTGAATTACCCATTTAATGCTAAGTTAAATCATGAGTGACATTTTACAATAATATCACATTTATTGGACTGCGTACTGCCTTTAAACTTTAGTTCAGACTTTAATTCAAAAGCGGTAAGTCATTTCTGCTTATTAAGAATTCTTTTATAGTATATATCTGTGAAATTTAAATGGAAGCTCATGACATTCAATTATTCCAAAAACTCAGTAGTAAAATGTTATTCATGCCTGGATTGCCTAGATTCATCTAGCAGGAATGTCTTGTATTTAAATTATCAGATCAATTATCTTGATTTGTACACTCAGCTCTGCATGCACTTGTGTATCCTTTGTCTTCTGTAAGGTGCAATTGGATTTCTTCAGCCTGAAGTGTGACCCAGCAGTTCACACCATGCTGGAGCAGTGAGAACTTTGAAATCAGTATGCATTTAGCTTTAACCCTTTAGGAGGTGTCCACTCAACTATTCTCATACAAATGATGTCCAATCAGGTATACAAAAGGTATCCATTTGATTGTTCTCACACAAACATTATCCAATCAATTGCAATCCTGTGCTTGCTGACCTTCCAGGGTCATGATGTCCTTCTATAAGAGACCATTTAGAAAAAGAAAATATTGCAAGACCCATGAACAAAAAATAATTGACTGTTGTTCACATCCCTAAGTTACTTAACTCAATCAGAATTCAGGATGGCATACACATTTTCCACCATAACGGTTTAGCTAGGGGTAAAAGGATACTGGACAATTCTCAGACCACAACATGATGTAATAGTGTTCCTTGGTTAAGTATCTTTTGGTGACTTTTATAAGATGTCTTTACCTATGCTTGCATCTTACAGGTTATTTCCTATATTTTCTTATAGTATTTTACAGTTTCTGGGTGCACATTTAGGTCCTTGATCCATTTAAAGTTGATTTTTGTATGACAGGCAGGGATCTTGCTTCTTACCTCTGCAGGCAACTATCCAATTATCCCAGTAGCATTTGTTGAAAAAACCAAGTTTTTCCCTGGATTGTTTTCATTTCTCTTGTTGAAGAATAGTTGGCTGTGCATATGGGGGCTCCCTTCTGGTTTCTATTGTGTTCCATTGATGTTCTCTGTTTCTGTACCAGTACCAGACTGTTTTGATGACCCCTGCCCTGGAATATGTCTTGAGGTCTGGAGCTGTGATTCTTGCAGCTTGATATTTTTAAAGATTTTTTATTGCAAAGTCAGATATATATATATAGAGTAGGACTGGCAGAGAGGAAGATCTTCTGCCAGAAAATTCACTCCCAAAGTGACTGCAATGGCTGGAGCTGCACCAATTCAAAGCCAGGAGCCTGGAGCTCTTCTTATTCTTCTGATAGCTTTGTCTATTTGATCTCTCTTGTGTTTACAGATAAACTTTTGTATTATCTTTTCTATTTCTGAGAAGAAGTTTAGGATTTTGATTGGGATCACATTAAATCTGTATGTTACTTTTGATCATATGTTTAAGTATCTTTATGAATGCATAATTCAGAAAGGGCAACAACAAAAACCCGGTGAAGTTTGTCAAGTCTTGGACTATTGTCAAAATGAGAATATTTTGCTGGTTTTGGTCCAGAAACAAATTTAGCCATTTTGCTTACATTGCTGCTTTGGGAAGAAGAGAAATTAAAACTACTCAATTGTGAAGTGTCTTGTTATAAGCAGGGTTATCTTTCTTAACAGAGTTGTTCTACCTATTTTAGGAAATTGGTGATTAACAAAGCAAAAATAACAAGCTATCAAGCCATACATACTGATGAGTGTAGGGAGCTGCTTTTTTGAAAGAACATCTTCAAAACAGAAATGTGCTTTCACTTTTTCACCAGCTTTATCGTCTCACAAGCGGTATAGAGAAAATATACATAGTATTTGTTAAGAAATTTTGTTTTTTCAATTAAAGTCATATAGTTTCCTAGAATATAGTTTGGGTTATTCTTTTAGCAGGCTGGATGATCCGGGAATAGTTGCTCTCTTTCCTGGTACTTAAACATTTGTGAAACATGACGATTAACATTTTGTGCCATTGGACTATCTTTCTTTTTCGTTTCATTTTAATATTACTTTATGATACAGTTACATATGTTCTGGAATTTCCCTTATTACAATAGTATAGTTCTTTATAAGAAATCGTAAGTCCATCATTCTGCTATTTAAGTGTATCCAGACATTGCAAGCATGGACAAGGCAGAGAGTCCAGTGTTCTATTGTCGAGATATAAGTAATAGTTTCATTGGGAGTCTGTTTTTGATCTGGAAGCAGAAATGCATACTGCATTCTATCCTCACATCTTGATAGGATAGTCTCTAGCACATAGTTAGTGTACGTCCCCATAAATGAAAAGCTGCAAAACAAAAACAATAGAAGGAAAAAATAGAAACTTACATTGCCATGAAATTAAATAACATGCTACTGAATCACTAATGTGTCACTGAAGACATTTAAAAGAAAATCGTTAACTTTCTTGAAGAAAATGTTGCTATTGTGTGACCATGAGTCAGTGAAGAATTTAGTATGAGAACAATTGTTTTGAAGAAATTAAACTAAAAAGGAAAATATAAGCAATGAGCTATTGTTTTCCACTGATTTTGTTGGTGAAATGTGTCTCCTGTAGGCAATAGATAGGTTTTTCTTTTTGAACCAGTGTGTTAATCTATAAATTTTGATTGATGGGTTTAAGCCATTTACATTCAGGGTTGATATAAATAGTTTGTAATTTGGTCCTGTCATTTTAGCAATGGGTTGTTCGTTGATTTAATCTTCTGTCATTTTGCTGGGATGTTCTCCTTATTTGCCTTTGATTTTGGTAGGTGATATTCCTTTTCTCTGTCAAGAGAACATCTTGAAGTAGTATATTTAAGACATATCTGGAAGAGGCATATTCTATGTGCTTTTTTTTACTGTGGAAGAATTTTATTTTATTTTCAAAGACAAAGGAGACCTTTGCCGCATATGTTATTCTTTGCTTTTAGAATCTGGAATATGTTGCTCCATTTTCTTCTGGTCTTAGTTTCCTGTGAGAGGTTGGCTCTGAGTCTGATTACCATTCCTCTGAATGTTAATTGATTTTTTTTATGTATATATTTCAGGATATTTTCCTTGTGTTCTACTGAAGAGAGCTTGATTATCATGTGTTGTGGCCTTGAGTCTTTTCGGTCAATCCTATTGAGAGCTTTGTTCCCCTCCTGTATGTGGTTTCCTAATTCGTTCTCCATATGAAAGAAGTTTTCGTTTATTGTTTCATTAAATATAGCTTTAAACTGAGCTTTTTTTTTCCTGTTCCTTCTGGAACTCCCATAACTCTTACATTTGGTCTTTAAATTGCATCATTTAATTCTTGGATAATGACTTGATTTGTTTTGTTTTTAGCTTGATCTAGTTTTACTTCCAGGTTTTTGATTGTTTCCCATTTGTGGCAAGAAATATCTTCCAATTCTGAGATTCTTTCTTCTGCCTCATTCTATCTAAGAGGCTTCCCACTGAATTTTTAGTTGGCTCTATTGTGTCCTTGATTCCAAACAATCCTGCTTGATTTTGTTTCATTGTTGCTGTTTTCTGTGTGACATATTACTTAAGTTCCTGTATGTGCTTTTTCATTGTTGATAAGAAGCTTTATAATACATTTTTTAAGATGTATTTTATTTTTATTGGAAAGGTGGATATACAGAGAGGAGAGACAGAGAGGAAGATCTTCCATCCGATGATTCACTCCCCAAGTGAGCACAACGGCCGATACTATGCAGATCCGAAGGCAGGAGCCTCTTCCAGGTCTCCCAAGCGGGTGCAGGTTCCCAAAGCTTTGGGCCGTCCTCCACTGCTTTCCCAGGCCACAGGCAGGGAGCTGGAAGGGAAGCAGGGCTGCCGGGATTAGAACCGGCGCCCATATGGCATCCCGGGCATGCAAGGCGAGGACCTTAATCACTGCACCATTGCGCCGGGCCCTATAATACATTTTTAAAGTTTTTAACCACTCAGTTAACTCAGAGGTCGGTAAATGCTTTTGCTCCTTTGCAAGGGAGTCTTCAGTAATATTCATTATCTCTGTCTCTTCTTTTGCTCTTGGTCATTGTACTTCTAGTTAGCAGATTCTTCTTCTTAGGGCAGGATTCTTTTTTTTTTTAATTTTCACGTTTTATTATTATTGCTATCATTTTATGATACAGTTCCATATTCCCTTATTCTCTCCCCAATTCCCTCCCCCCCCAGTTCCTTTATATCATTACTAACATATAGTTCTTCATACTCAGTCATATGTTCATCATTGCGGGCATGGACAATGGCAGAAAGTCCAGAATCCTAATGTCAAAATATAATATAAACAGTTTCACTGTAAGGGCAGGATTCTAAGTTGTAGCCACCCTCAGGTCTGCAGGTCAATGTTACAGATTGCATTTGGTGCCTGGTTCTTTGTTTGCAGTCACTTGTGCCACTCCCTCCAGCAAGTTACAAACCTGGGCTCTTGTGTTAGACTTCCATTATGGTCTGTAGCCCTGTTCCTAGCTCACCATCCTCCATTTCCTGTGATTCCATGCTGCAGCTGCAGCATAGCCTGGGTAACATTTCTCCCACCTCCAGTTTGAGAAGTTCCCAGGACTAGGAAGATACCAGGTATCCTAAATGTCTAGGTCTTTGGTGGTGCTTATTTATTTTGCCAGAGCCTGCTGACTGTTAGGTGTGAGGGCCACTAGATCTACTTTTGTTGGGACTGTATAATGTCCAAATCAATATTATTTTCCCTGTGGTAACAGTGCAATGCAATGTGATGGAAGTAAGTTGGCTCTTAGTTTAGTACATGAGCAGATCACTGTTGTCCTTCCAGACCCACAGCCTTGGCCACACTGTACAAAACGGTACCAGACATGGCACTGCTGGAGTTCTGGAGCTGTTTGGCTATTAGATCTGATGCTATCTGGATCTATTTTTGATGGACCCTGTGGGATGCCATGTCAGTATTGTTTTCCCTGTGGGGCCAGTGCAGCACACTGAGCTGGAAATGAGTTCACTCCTTGGTATTATGCAAGTGTAGGTTGCTATTGTCCTTCCAGTCCCATAGCGTTTGCTACGCTATACAAAATGGTGACTGATGCGACACTGATAGGGTGTCTTGACTGAAATACACCCTGTTCTGCACCACCTGCTTGGGATCTACTGCTCTGTCTACTCCTGGTTGAATGAAATAAACCAGCAGGATGGGTAGTTCTTTGCCTTTGTTCACATGCTGAGCTTCTGGGGAACTCCCCTTCCAATCTGCTGCCATTGGAGCTCTGGCTGAGGGTGGAGCTAGGCTTGCTGCTTGTTTTTGGCTGCTGGGGTATCTGGGCACTGCAACACCACTCTGCTGTCTCCCCATGTCCATTAGTAGCCAGGTTCCCCTTTGTTGTCTGCCTTTCCTCTATTTCGTGGATACTGCTGTCTCTACCCTGGCTATATATGCTCTCTCTTTAAACCTGTCTTTACCCTATTACACCATTTCGATTTTCTTAGATTATTTTTCAAAAAACCATTATAAATGTTTAAATTAGATACTACTTTATTACACCTCCAATAGCTGATGGAATGCACATATCTTGAAAATGTTCAGATTCCTGATGTTGGGAGCAAGCTCCTCTTTCACATCTAGCTGCATTTGATAGTTCAGGTGGGTAGAAGTGTAGACTCTGGTTTTAACTGATTTTCTGGGCCTTCTGAGCCACAGCAAACTGGAAGAGAGTTAGTCACCTCTAGCATGAAGTAAATCCCAATGGTACTGTCAGAGTCTTATGACCATAGCATTCTGTTATATCATTGGGCAAGAATTTTTCCAGTTTATAGAGATTCTAAAACCAATATTTCCTGGAAAGATCTTTAACTGTCTTAGTAACTGATGTATGGGACCAGTAAAATTCAATCTTTCACCCTTTCAAATCTAATTTTATTTTATGCTCTGCAAAGCCATCTAACAGCACATGTCATTGCTTGCCAACGAGTGACCTCCACTGATACTTCATTAAGAACAATGATAAGGGAAGAATTTTTTTTGAAGAAGAACTCAGCCTGGGAATCTGTTGGTGTTTTACAAATATCTCAAATTCCCATGCCTATAAAATTTTTGTTTAACCAAAAATATTTCTTCTCCCATGCAGCGGAGTATAACTTAATTTGAATCAATTTGATATTCTATAACCAGCTACCTTGATTAATCATAGCTATTATTTGATATTTAGAGCTTATAATAGAGAATAATAAAAAATAAAGCTTTTACATGGCTGGCACTTAAATAAAAAGCACTTAGCTTTTTTTATATAATTGGGGAAATAACTCCACCTAACTTAAGGACATTTAATAGAAGCCTCTCATTTTGCAGGTAGTGCAAGAGTTAACACTTAAAGAATTCAAGCAATTAGATTTCTAATTTTATGAAACATCTCTCTATTTTGTATTCTTGTAACTTTGCAACAGCACAAAAGTCTAATTTCTGTCTACCAGACTCACACTTTTTTTTTTTTTTTGCTTCACACTAAAATAAAATCTTTATCTCTGTATTAGAAATACTCAGATACCTATCTCTTGGCTTGGGTATTTCATCTTTCCAGAGGAAAAGAAACCAGCCAATTACACACAGCCATAAATTAACTTGACAAGTAGCATGCTTGAACTACCATCCATCTCTGAACTGTTTAAACTCTTCCTGAGTTCAGAGTCTTCTTTGAGAAGGAGTGTTGCAGGCTGCAGAGGAAATCGTTTTAATTTTGTTTTCATACTTACTGACAATGCACTCTGTGTCACCAGTTCAGTAGCTAATTTCTCTTTCCCCGTGGACTCATTATGCAAAAAGATCTCCTATGCTCTTCCTATAAACACATCCCCAGTGAGGAAGCCAAGTTCACCAGTGTCCCAATTCATCATCCACTGCAGGGATTGGCTACTGAGGTCTTAGAACTCACAAGTTTCATCTTGCTTCCCACCCCTTCTCCCAGGTCTCCATGCTGCCCTTCCTTTTTGAGTATCATTCTTAACCCAGTGATGATTTCCAAAGAGGTCTTTCATCAAATGTAACCTTTAAATTAAGTGATAACATAGCAGTTCTATGGAAACGTGAAAACTGTAATGCCTGTGAATATATTTCTCCCTGCATTATGCTCCTTGTTTACTTTCTCTCCTAATTAGAAGGAAGTACAGCAAGACATGTATTTATGACTACCTTTCAGTAGGAATTTACTGCTAAAACACTCACAATGTTATATATACAAAATGCTGTAGGCTTTAAAACAAATGGAAGTCGATTTTTCTGCATATTCTTTCATCAGAGCTGTAGCCTGTTGTCCACTTCCATGAGCATCTTCTGTATGCTGATTTCAGTAACTGCAGAGCTCTGAAGTGGGCCACAGCAAAAGTCAAGCAGTTGTGGGATGGCTGAAATGGTTTGTTTCTGATTCTCTAATTTGCCATCCCAACCATATAATTGTAGACAATAGGTCAGTCCTTCTTCCACTTGGAATGAGTCTTGTACTGGTTATAGGGAAAACATTGTTTCTCTGCTCCTATGAAGCTATGCTAGTAGTAAGAATTACCTTCAAATAAACCAGTTGCTCTGCTGTGAGAGCCCAAGGACCTTGTCCATTCCCTTTTCATGTCCTTGCCTCTTCTTCCTCTTCCTCCCCTGCTGTATTACAAGCAGATCCTTCCTACCTGGTACAGCAGGTCACTAGTAATCATTTCTTACTTTTCATTCATTCGTCTCCTAACCACCTGCCTTGGAACTCTACTTTTTGCTGGAACATTTTATACTCTGTTATCATGGTGTGAATGAAATGTCAAGGTTGTTAACAGACATTCTATGTGGCAAAGCTCTAGAGCATGGAGGTGGATAGTCTACAGCAAACATTCTGCTCTACCCAGCGAAACTATGAAATTGCTTGGAAACCAATGTTAGGCAGATTACTTCAAAACCCTGTATCATTATAAACTGGTTTTATCTGAAAGGAACTTTGATAAATTCCCTGGGAAGATGTGGTTTTTGCCTTCCTATTGCAGAGAAAAATGAGTGACTTTGAGCTTATTTTCTTTCCTAAATTAAGATCTTCTGTTTGCTGTGTCAGAGTATCTCAAATTCTCTCCTATGACTCATCTTCCTCTGCAGGCCCTGGCATTTTTTTTTTCTTAAATATTTCTGTGAGCAAAAATGAAAAGTTTATTTCTTGATAGCCCTAAGATTAATAAAGTACAATTCTTGATAGCCCTAAGATTAATAAAGTACAAACTCCTGGCTTTTCTTAAACTTTGAGTCCCAAAATATGTAACTATACTCAATCAAAGTTAAGCCACAGCTATCGCTCAATTCATATTTCTTTGAAAAAGAGAATTATACCTTAAAGTGAAAAGAAATAATGGAAAAGCCACACAACAGTTTTCTTAGGGTAGCTGTACTTTCTTTGGCAGACACTGAAAAAACAGCCCACCTCAGGAGCTCAGTTAACGCTGCCCCAGTGGAAGTACACAGGTGCAGCTCAGGTGAATGTAGCCATATCTTCAAAGAAATGTTCTTCACATTTGTTGTTCTAGGTCCCTGGTCTGCCCGTCTCACCCTTCCCCACTAATAACACACATAAATGATTCATTCTCATAGGATGTGCTGATTTGATGAGGTCCATTGCATGTGAAAATTTTCCTCCATTCTTTTTTGCTTTTTATCTTCTAGATATGCGTATTTGTTTCTAGCCTCTTTCTGATTTTGAATTACAGGCCACCCCACCTCATTTTTCCAAGGAATTTCAAGTATTAGCGAACAGATTGCTCTCATGATAGGGGCATCCCAGATGTCACTCAACTGCTGGCTCTGCAAGAACACCTGACTTGTTTTTGTAGCATTTCCTGGGTGATGATGAAGAAGTTGGGGTGGTCAGTGGTCTCTCCTAGCCCACATATTCATAAGCTTAACAGGTAGTGTTAGAAGAGGTCTATTTGGTTTTTTTTTTTTTTTGCACTTTTACAAATCATATCTTTCATCACTATGGCCTTTCTCCATGTGTGGAAGCAATATATGCTTGTTGAAGTTCTAAGTATATCGTATCCATTCTCTATAATTTCTACCTGTGGCAAAATGCTTCCAACAAAGATAAGCTTTATTATAACACTAATCATAACAATTGTGTTTAAAGTAATAATTATTTTAGGTACTCTGAACTAAAATTTTGTTATTGGCCAGATATTATACTAAGGATTTAATATGTGCTATTCTTATCTCTCAAGTAGCTATATGAATAAAAACAAAATCAGATATCATGTGTAGAGTACAATATTTCAGTATTGAGTATGTATTGCATAAACTTAAAAAGTACCCCAATTATAGTGGTGAAGTTAAACATTAAAATTACTGCTGCTTAACTATTTGATCTTTCACTGAGTCCATTTAGAGAAAGAAATATTGCTATTCCATTTTAGAGATGAAAATATCATTGCTCCTAATAGTAAAATGAGTTAGAAATTGAATATGTTCATTCTGATTGCAGAGCCCATGTTTTCTCAAAAATAGCCATTATAAGGTTATGTTAAAGTTTTCTTGTTTTTACATAATATTTAAATATTACCTTTATATGTGCTTTTTTTTCCCCAGAAGTAAAGCCTATGAAAAGCTTCACATAGTATTTAGATACTATCAATTTTTTAAAAAATGTGTCCCTAAACACTCTTCTCAGTTCAAATCAGAAATCAGTTTAGGGTTGTTGCTAGAAAACCTCCTGCTGAATATTTAAAGCATTTACTTCCTGGCTGTGTATGCCATGCCCCCTCTCATCGGTTAGCTGCTTTACCTTTTCTTTGCTCTCCAAGAAAGGAAAATTGTAAAGACAATGAAGGTAGATCCTTTCAGAAAGCAATCAGAGCAGAAAAAGAACTTCAAGCCCAGGGATGTTTTCACTGAACAGAGTATTAACGTGTGAGCAGGCTGCTGTAAAAGACCAAATGAGCCCTCCCAGGAAAGGGAAGAGGCCGTGGAACTGAGGGAAGGTGCGTGAGAGAGGTCCATTCTGGCAGAGGAGTTGGAGGCTCATGGGAGTTTTACGGAGCAAGTCCACTGCTAGCTTAGCTGTTTTACTTGGAATGCTTGAGGAAGCCATGAGAAGGCCATACAGTCCAATTTGGATCACATTCCTTTAAGTGTGGCACAGTCTAAGACAGGAATGTGTTCATAAAGATGTGGAAATAGGTTGGTTTGGGGTGTGTGTACTTGATGTATATGTAGTAACACAAGGTCTTGTTTTATAAGCTATGGGTAGGTCAGCTGTATCATCTTAAAATGCTCATAATGCAATGTCAGAGATGAAAGTGATTAAATGAAAATGGATCCTTCTACTCAATGAGATTTTGATGGCAGTTTAAATAATTGGTGTATATAAGAGTATCTAATACCATGCCTGGCGTATAATATGTACTGAATAAATATTCTCTTCTTTTGCTAATTATTGTATACATTTGTAATAGGTATGAGATAGATAGACATAGATAATTTGTGTCAAGTAAAGGTATAAGGCTAAATTTTACTCTGGGGATTGTTTTCATATTTCCTTTGAGATTGGTTCTGTGAAAAAACAGAACATCACATGTTTAGAGATGGTTATTTTGTCAGATATGCCTGTTAGAAATCAATATCTAAGAAACTGAGGCAAGGATGAGGTTGGTCCCAACCCCTGAGTTTCTCAAGGGATAGAGGAAATACGGTAAGAGCACTGATGCTTCCTTAGGGTTCATGTTGTTGGAAACACAATTATACTCCAGCCTGAGCTGCAAACCACTCAGAATATACCACATGAAATGCCTTTCATAATGCACGGTCAAAGGTTCTAACCAAGTGTTCTTGCTTACATAGACTGCCCATGTTGAGTACTTAAAATAGTTGGAAGTACCTGGTCACTTTTCTAAGACATAAAGGCACGTCTTCAGTGATCCTGGCTTTGGCCCCTGGATATCCATTGAAATGCAGCCTTTCTTGTATTTACATGTTTTCTTATACTTCTGGCCATCTTTATATGATGGTTGTTGGAAAGTATCCTTCCATGGAACGCAAGTCAAATGGCATGGACTTCTCCTATGTCTGTTGCAGAGTTATACTATACAGAGGATACCAAAAGTATGCTCTTCTTATTGTAACATAAGTATCTAAATTTGTACATGAAACATCAAATATCCTTCAAAGAAATAAAGTTGTCTTCAGTGGAAGGCACAAAATATGATCACTTTCATTTAAAATCACTTGTTAGATTTTTGGGCATGATTAAAATCAATAAGCTTATTAATCTCTGACAAATCAATACTTGGCTATTGTGGCAGTTAGATTCATATACATACACACATAGTATATGTATTTGATTGTATTATTTTTAAAAGACTTACTTATTTTGATCAGAAAGGCAGATATATAGGGAGGAAAGACAGAGGGAAAGATATTCGACCTGCAGATTCTCTCCCCAAGTGGCTGCAATGGCCAGAGCTGAGCCAATCCAAAGCCAGGAGTTAGGAAACCTCTGGTTCTGCCATGGAAGTGCGAGGCCCCAAGGCCTTGGGACATACTCTACTGCTTTCTCAGGCCATAAGCAGAGATCTGGATGGGAAGTAAAGTAGGTAGGACATGAACCATTGCCCACAGGGAATCCCAGTGGTAGCAAGCTAGGATTTATCCATTAGACGATCGTACATGGCCCTGTATATGATACTCCTATGAGAGAATAATAACAATAAAGTGTTGTGTGTGTGTGTGTGTGTGTGTTTGTGTAAAATTAGTAATGGCTTAGTCAAGTTTATTTAAATTGCAAGTAAAAAAATCTACAAAGCAGATTAAGAATGAGTCTACTCATAGAAATACATTAATGTATCAAAGTTTCCTGATGATTCTAAGCTATCAGGCTCTCAGATAGCATTTACTTCACTTTCTACACTTAAAAAAAATTATTGGAGCCAGTGGCATGACTTAACAGGCTAGTCTTCCACCTTCAAGCACTAGCATCCCATATGTGCACTGTTTCATGTCCTGGCTGCTCCACTTCCATTCCACCTCCCTGCATATGACCTGGGAAAGCATGAGAGCATGGGTCAGAGCCCTAGACAATACATGTATGTGTGGGACCTGGAGGAAGCTCCTTGCTTCTGGCTTCAGGTTGGCTCAGCTTGGCTGTTGCTGCCACTTGGTGAGTAAGCCAGCAGATTGAAGATCTCTGTCTCTCCTTCTCTCTATAAATCTGCCTTTCAAGTAAAAATAAATGAATCTTAAATAACAACAGCAACAAATGATTTTTCTTTCCCTCTCTTTGTTCTTCGTTCTGCTGGCTTAGCGCATATATATACGTATATATTTTTTTCAGTAGCTTTCCAGTTAGTATTTCTGTTTCTGTGAAGAGTCTAAAGTCATCCTGTTTATCTTCACTTATAAATTATTATTATTATTTTGCTATTTTCCCCAATAATTGTGCTTCAATGATAAAAAGTCCATCGTGATCCAGTGAGTTAGGTAGGGGGCCCTTCCATGGCCCAGCTCCAGGATCATTCTTCACTACCTTGTCTCTGTGACTGTATATATAGACACCACTTCTTAGAGTGCCATGAAGACTGCAGCGGAAATGCCCCTTGGGGTTCTACAGAGTAATAATCCTGTAACTGGGCCAGAGGGCAGAGGCTCATACAGAAGAAATACAGAAAATGGGGCAGGCACTTCTGCCACAAGAAAAACAGCTAGCAAAAGACCCCAACCTGTGTATGCTGCAAAAAGAACATGATGCAAACATAATGCAAAGAACCCGGATTCTTTTGTAACTTTAGAATGCTTTGGTAGACAAAGAGTTCTGAACAGCTTTATAAGGTAATTGAGCTCATGTCCTGGCAACAGAGTTAACATCTTTATTTTTAAAGATTTATTTTTATTATTTTTTTATTGCAAAGGCGGATATACAGAGAGGAGAGACAGAGAGGAAGATCTTCCATCCGATGTTTCACTCCCCAAGTGAGCGCAACGGGTCGATACTATGTCAATCCAAAGCCAGGAGCCTCTTCCGGGTCTCCCACACGGGTGCAGGGTCCCAAAGCTTTGGGCCGTCCTCGACTGCCTTCCCAGGCCACAGGCAGGGAGCTGGATGGGAAGCGGGGCTGCCGGGATTAGAACCGGCGCCCTTATGGGATCCCGAGCGTGCAAGGCGAGGACCTTAACCACTTGCGCCACCGCGCCGGGCCCCAGAGTTAACATTTTACAAATTTAAGAAAGACATCATAAGTCATAGCTCATTTGAGGTAGAAAGAGGCTTAAAATATTCTAGCTGGCCCAGTGCAATACCCTATCGGCAGGTGTCCTTGCTTTACATGTAGCAGGATCGCATATGGATGTCAGTTCTCGTCCCAGCTGCTCTGCTTCTTTTCCAGCTCCTTGCTTGTGGCCTGGGTAGGCATTGGAGGATGGCCTGAGGGATTGGACCCTAAACCCATGTGGGAGATCAGGAGAAGTCTGTTGGCTTCTGGCTTTGGATCAGCCTCGCTCAGGCCATTGGTGCGACTTGGGGAGTGGGTCATGAGATGGAGAATCTTTCTCTCTGTCCTCTCTGTGGATCTGACTTTCCAATAGAAATAAAAAAAATCTTAAGAAAAAAATATTCTAGCTGATTTCCTTCATTTGACAAAGAAAGGGGGTAAGGCTAGGTCAGATAAGAGCATGCCTATGTACACACAGCTTATTAGTTGCAAAGCTAGAAAACAAAGTTGATTTTCTTAAATCTTGGAGAATATGAGTGGACTGCTGCATTTGGAACACTGGCCTAGAAGTCCGGTATCACTTTGATTAGCTTGATTTGCTTTTTGGAGATGATTCAAGCCTAGCAGAAAACAAAGATTGCTCTTTACCTGGAGGATTTTGATTTAAGTCTGCAGCCTTTAGACGTGCTCTGTATTCAGACTTCTCTGATAATCTCTTAGTAGGAATCTCCTCACTTTAAAATCCTGCATGTTTGGTATCACTGTGTACTAGGTTGAATCGTTTCCCCCTGTAGTTCATTATCTAGAACCTGTGGATAATATTCTTGTTTAGAAATAGACATTTTGTACCAGCAATAAAGTCGAGGAGGCGTTATTGAGTGCCAACGGGCTTTAAAGCCAATATAACTTGTGTTCTTCATAAGAAAAGGAGAGAATTCCGATGCAGACACAAACACAGGGGTAACAAAGAGAACAAAAGAGGCAGAGTTAGGATCATTGCATGCACAGACCAAAGACTTGAAAGCAGTCAGCAGAAGCTAAGACAGAGGAACATGACAGGGTCTTCCTCATAATCCAGAGACAGGATCAAAAGGTCTGGCTGTTTGACTTCCAATCTCTAGTCTCCAGGACTGTGGGAATAGAAATATATTGCTTTAAGCCACCTTGTTTGTGACCATTTGTTACAACAGCTGTGGGAAACTGGGAATCTTTGTGTATATAAACATTTCCTATAAACTGATATTTGGAATTTGTATAAAATAGCAGTAAGAAAATTAAATATTAAACAGATGTGTACAAGGCAGCTCGCTGGGATTTCTGAAACTGGAATCTTTTAATGAGACATGAGTTGATCTTTCTCCTGCTTTGGCAATTTGTTTAGAATGACAGGAAGCATTTATAAAACTAAGTGGACCAAAAAGGCCACTGAATGCCTTTAATGGAAAATAGAAAACTAAGCATTGCACAGAACACATTTCCAAGTTAATTGTTCATTTTATAGCCCAACGAGTTGTAGTCCATGGTCCCTATTATACATTTTTTTTGTCCACACACACGTTAATGGTTCATAACAAATAACACAATTGTGTAGTTTTACATCACCTGCTTTTAAATTTAATCAGCATCCCCAGTGGCCTATATTTATTCTTAAGTGTATTTCTTTGAACTAGTTATGGCATCTTACTGGTTTCTTACCAAGTAAGTTAAATAAACTCATTGATGCATGCTCATTTAGGTTTGCATAATTATAGAGGTGTTACTCTTTTTTAAAATCTGTCCTTTTCTGAAGATCTAGTCTGAATTCACCATTTGATATATAATGCTTTAGATAATTTCAATAACTTACAAATTAACTCAAGGAAAGTTATCACAAGGGCAAATTTTCCATTTCTTCCTATCCTGTAATAAACATTTCTATAATTCCAAAAGTGTTTTTATGACTCTTGCTTCCTGATTGGTTTAACAATTAATATCCATTGCAGATATGAGAATAGAATAGGAAACCCTTCAAAGAAATGCTCTGGAATTTTAGTCAGAAGATTTCCCTTGGTCTCTTGAGCAGTGCCAAACTACAGAATGAAGTTCAAAGTTACTCTGTGCGTCCCATCAATACCTTGGCTAAAAAGCCATTTCTAAAATCTAACATAACCCCAAGATAAATTGACAACAGGGGCTTAAATCTAATTTTCAAAGCTTCTCCAGTGATGTGAAACAGCTTTGAAAGGATAATTGATATTGCCCTTTAAAAATCTTAAAAGCTGGGATGAAGATCACACTAGCATGAAACGTGAAGGAATCATGAAGTTGTATCTGCGTGACAATCTTCTGTCCAGCTGGGAGAAGAGAAACAGGAGCATTCAGAAAGCTTTTGGGGAAAAGGCAGCACTCCAGATGTGTCCAGGGCAGAATGTAGTATGTTTGGTAGAACATGAGGTGAAGTAATGACCCATAAAATCTCCTGGTTACTGCTCTAACGCAAGAGTAGACTGGGAAAGGGATGTATCACCTTTCCTTGCAGCCTGAGCTACCCCCAGGGTTTGGCATTCTTTTTCAAGTATATTCTTCACTTGCTGAGCTGCAGTATTAGGAGTCAGGCTGGAAAATTGACTGGGGTATTAAGCCTAGATATTTTTGGTGTTTGTGTTTCTTTTTATTTCCTTATGCAATCAGTTTTCTTTCTTTTGATTATGACAAACACAGAGTATCATGACTTAAGGGTTCTGATATTCCCACCCTTGTATAATCATTATCCTAACATGACAGTTTATTTTCACTTCTCCTGTCTTTCAGTCCCCGATGACTCCCTTCCTCAGTTCAAAGTGCACTGTTTCTTTGCTGACATGGCGGCTTAGGGTATTTGCAGCTCCTCAGGAGACTCCTGCCTGCTTTTACATCCTCAGCCAGCACCATCTTTGTGGTTCACAGTTCCTTAGGAGGCTGGAATTTTCACAGCTTGTTGGGTGGCTTTGGCTTCCACAGTCTGTGGCTCTGAATGAATGCTAGGGGAACACCATTCTCACTCTTCCCAAAGCCAAGCTTCACAGTGGAAATGTGTGAGTTTTGCCACAGCATCCCAGAAATCCCATGGCCCCGGTAGATGCAAGCTAAGTCAGCATGGAGATGAGACTTTTTCCAGATTGGGAACTGATGTCGTAAACAGAAAAAAAAATTGTACTGACTTTGTTCTCAAGTAAGTTGTTATGACAAGTAGAAACCAGCATGCCACATAAAATGGCTGGTAAGAAAATCAACAACCAATGTTACGTGGAAAACTGGTCCATTTATATATATATATATATATATTTTCCTTTTCATAGTTGCTTATGTGATCAAGATAGTTGAGGCTTCCCTTAATACAGCAGTCTTTTCAGGAGCCACAGAAAAGCAGCATTTTATCAGGAAGATGATGATAAGTAGGAATTGAAATGTTTTCATTTGGATCCTAAGTGGTGCTTGAGGTAAAATTGTACAATGTTAAAGTTACAATAATTGGTTTCTCCTGGCTTTCTCCATTGAAAGAAATTGAAATGCAATTGACTTTCAATGGAATAGTTATGGAGTTCCAATTGTCATTGCTCTGACTTTGTGCCTGTGTATCCCAAGAATGGGTTGGGAACCAAAAAAGAAAAGATCTTCAAACAACTGGGAAAATAGTGCAATTATTTAAGACAAATTGGTAGGTAATAGGTATTCCAAATATATCAATATGTTTCAATGTACCCTAGAGCTCATATGACAATTCTAATTTGGAAGTTGCTGGAAGTAGGGTGGCATTCTTGCCATGTAGTTATTGATAACAGTACAACAAAGTCTAATAAAAAAGAAATTAAGATAGGAATCTAAGCTTAGCAGTAAACAAGAGCCTACATTGAAACAATTTGTTTTTCTGTTGGATTTAGATAATTTCAAGTAATATTTTTAGGATAGAGGTAAAACCAAAAAATAATTGCAAGAGCTAATACTTATTTTTAAATAGTATGGCTGATCTCTTCTCTAGTTACTTCATGCTAGTGGTAGACCATTTTGCATATGAGGAATATTAAGCTCAGAATAATCAGGTGCTTTTCTCAGCGACATAGAGTTTGGAAAATGGTTCAACCAGGATTTAGTCCAAGAAACTGCCCTTAATTCTCTGACCCTAAGAAAAGTTATTCAAACAAGGAAAGAAAAGCGTACTGAGAATTCAGATATACCATAAAAAGAATATAGGCAAGGCAGTAATTCCAGCTAGTTCATGAAATATAGTAAGAACCATGATAAAAATGCCTTAGGTTTTTTTTTTAATGTACTAGATTTAACATGAGTTCTGGAAACATTTAAGACATTTTATTACAGAACACTTAAATGCTTAAGCAAAGAGGTTAATGTTACTTAAATAGTTGTCAACTCATGGCCAATCACATTTCAGCTTTCCATCAGCTGCTTCCCATCTCAACATTATCCTGAAACAGTCACACATCCTATTATTTCATTCACAAATATGTCAGCGTGTCATATCCTAATGGGGAAGATCTCTATTTTTTAAAAAGGCAATATTCAATATTTTACATGTATTATAATTGTATAATGTTCCCATATTCTTTCTTTAATTTTCTAAAAATGAGTAAAAAATCTTAAGCTTACATTTGAACAAGAAGGACTTGTTTTTAGTGTACAAGTCAATAGTTTTTGACTACTTCCAAAATCAAGATAAACATTTTGGTTCTTCTCTGCTAGTTCCTTTTTCAATTACTCTCCCTCTCAGTGTCAGCTTGAGGAAACTACCAGCCTGCTTTTTATCACTATTTGATTCATTTGACTCATTATGTAATAGTTGACCTTTTTTATGTCAAATTTTTCCTGTTTTGAGTTAGTTTCCTCTCCTTTTTGAGCTTTTTCTGATAAAATTTGGGTGACTTTTCAATCTTTTTTTCTAAAGTATTAAAACTGCGCATTTGCTTCTAAAACTATAGCTGGGTTACACAAAACCTTAGGTATTGCTTTCTCATGTTCAGAATTTGTTAACAGGCTCTTTTTTTTTTTTAACTTAAACATGACTTGAAGAAAGCTAATCTGCAGATAAATCCTTTTTTTTTTCTTTTTCAGACTTTTTTATTGAAATTGTTTATTGTTCACGATACAGTTCCTTAGGCTCAGGCATTTGCCTTTAAATCCCCTTCCCTCCCACTGTTTGCCCTATGTTGTAATCATAGTTTAGTCCCTCAACAACAGTCACAGGTGCATCATTCTTCTCTTTAAGTGTATCATGACATCGTAGGCATAGAGAATGGTCTAAAATCCAGCATCCTAGTGTCAAGATATATTTAACAGTTTCAGGGGGAGTCCACCTTTGATTCAGAAGTAGAGATGCACACCACAGTGTATCTCCACTTCATGGTACACTTGCCTTCATTACACAGATCCTCTAGATAAATACAGGTACGTACATGCTTACTTCTTTATCTGTTGATCTTGTATTTTGCATGAAGGTTGCCTTATCTCAGAGAGAACATATGATATTTGTCCTTTTAGGATTGGCTGATTTCAATCAGCATAACAGTCTCTAGTTGGGACCATTTTGACGCAAATGGTTGGATTTCATCTTTTTTAATGGCTGAGTAGCATTCTGTAGAGTAGATGTGGCAGAGTTTCTTTACTCCATTTGTCTTTTTATGGGCAACTGGGTTGTTTCTATGATTCTGTTTAGTGACCACTCTGGTTGCTGTGCCACTCCAACAAGATTCAGTCCCAGGCCTGTGAACCCAGCATTGCTGAGGCAAGTAGCCTTTCTGCAGTTCCTGTTTCAGGAGACACCAAGTGTCCTAGGTCACAGGGTTGTCAGTGGTGCCTGTTACAGGCATTTTTTGCTTCCCTCTCTTGCCAGAACCTGCTGACAATTAGGTCTAAAGGCAACCTGGACTTATTTTGGATGCAGCTTGTGTGATGCTGAGTTGTCATTGTTTCCTTGGCTGGGCTGGCACAATGTGTTAAGCCGGGAGTCAAATCTTCCTTGGGTTAGCACATGCGCAGCTCACTATTGTCCTTCCTCCAGCATCGTTGCTTCAGTTCAAAAATGACACCCGATGTTGCGCTGGTGGGAGTGGGCCTGTGAAATCCACCCTTTGCTGCAGCTGACTTTCTGGGCTCTGCCACTCTGCTTCTACCTGTGTTAGGAGCAAGAAGAGCAGCAGGACCCACAGTTCTGTTGCTGGGTTCCCCTTCTGAAATCCTGATGAACTCCCCTTGCCACCTGTGTGCCCGTGGAGCTCTTCTTGCTGGTACCTATTGGCAGCTAGGTTTGGATGCTGCCCACATCTGTTTTGGATGGAAATGATGGGATGCCGAGTCAGTATTGCCAGGAGTGAATTTTCTGCTGACTTAGCAGTGTATAAGCAGCTCTCTGTTGTTGCTCTTCCAGTGTATATTGTTCTCCATACCTATACAATCATTTAGAAATTTTCAGGACTCAGTCATTTTTTACACTATGTATATCTGCTTTGCCTCCCAGTAAAACATGCTCTTGAACAAATAAGGAAATTTTGTGGTTACAAAATTTGCACAGTGCCCTTCTATGCTTTGCAATCTGGTGGTAAGCTTTTTTCTCTTTTAGTTTTGTAGTTGTGATTTTCTGAGTAGAAATGGAAGCTGTATGTAAGCAATAATAAGTGTTTTGCTAAATGTTAGTAAAAAAAAATGTCAATTGAAAAAAAAAAAACGCAGGGCTGAGCAATCAATTTATATCTGATTCAGCACATGTTACAAATACCAAGAGATTTCAAAGTGGTGAACATGAATCACAGCAACACTCACCGGCTGAGCTGCAACAGGGAATGATATAAAATAAGTTCCCCAGCTTGGGGTTTTCTGTAGGTTTCTTCCTTTGCCATGCAATCAGTCATGCGTAGCATTGCATCCTTTCCATCCCTGCATTTATCAGTGTGCTGGCAATTGCACTGGGGAAATTGGACAGAGAAGAGAAGGAACAGAGTCTGGTTGGACTGGATTGTGACACAGGTGTCAGCTCTTTCCCTGTGAATTTGGTGTTGGGATCCAATTTAATTAAGGGATGCAACTGATAGGCAAAAGAAATAGTACATAATACAGATTGTTGATGAAGGCTAGAGCATGAACATCTAATATGGAGATTTAGGAACTACAAAGCAAGCTCTGATCAAAACACATCTTGAGAAGCATTCTAATCAGGATCTAAAATAATTCTATTGCAGTTCTGAATTAATATCAATATATTCAGGATTTACCATGTACAAAACTATGGGGAATGTTTGGATAGATACAAATCTTGTCACATTTCAAGAGTTGAAAATGTTGAGACATAAAGAAAACTCATCATTTGGGCCTGGTGTGATGGCTCAATTGGCCAGTTCTCCCTTTGTAAGTGCCAGGATTCCATATGGGTTCTTTTTGTTGTCCCAGCTGCTTTACTTCCCATCCAGCTCCCTGCTTGTGGTCTGGGCAGCAGGGAGGATGGCCTAATTCCTTGGGACCCTACACCTGCACTGCAGACCTGGAAGGAATTCCTGGCTCTGAATTGGCTCAGCTCTGGCCATTACAGCCATCTGACAGTTGAACCAGTGTATGGAATTTTTTCCTTCCTTCTTCTCTATGTAAATCTACATTTCCAAGTAAAAATAAGTAAACCTTTAAGATAAATAAGACTTATCACTCAATTGAATAAATAGGAAAGGTTAAAAGAAGGATGCAAGAGAAAAACAAGATACAGATCTTTAAAAGAATTTGGAACAAGGAGCGTTTCATGGAAAGCCCAAGAACAGGATTTTGAAAATGAACATGGAGCAAAGGGGGAAAGTCAGGGGAGGGGAATTTCAGGGCATGGGAAACCCTCCCTGGAATGGGGGAGTTATCATAGCTTTGCTTTGTATCTTATTCCAATAGGGACCAGAGGAAGCCAATTGCATATAATTCAGAGTTCTTCTCTGTTCAACAAAGTATGCAACAAAGTATGAAAAGTTACAGAACTGTTTTTCAAAAGAACTTTCTGTGGAAAGATACAGCTTTCTGACTAAGAAATAGCCAATACTTCTTACTAGTCATGTTAAGCGTACGATGAAAGGTTAGGGAGAGCTTGCGTCATCACTCACTTCTATGTGAAGCGTTTACTGATGTATATTTTCCATGGAAAATGAATCCATTAATTTTGATATGTTCTAGTCAGTCAGCTTTTCAGCACTGTATTACTGTTCATTGTAAGGAAGACACTGTTACAGATTGAATGTTGAAATGCAGATATTAAGCCCCCAGCTCCAATGCAATTGTATTTGGACATGCTACCTTTGGTGAATTCTCAGGTCATGAGAGTAGATGCCACATCTTGGAATCAGTAAATGTATCAGAACAGAAAAAGAGTACCTACCCAAGGCATATACATCCTGCTAAGGGACCCTGTGGATGTGGTGTGGCACTCACCATCTATAACGCACGGAGAGGAAGGCTTCACCTGAAATCTGCCAACACATTGGCTTTGGATTTCTCTCCCATTCCGAAGTGTGAAAAAGAAGCCACCTATTCTTTAAAATTCATATGGCAGACTCGGAGATACTAACACAAATAGTCAAAACGTTTGGAGATAGTTAGGAGTGGGGCATTATTTTTCTTTGAAAAGGACATTTGGGAATGAATGATTCCAAGGTGTTTCTAAAATCTAATTTGAGATGGAATTATAAACTTGCATTGACTCAGTTTATTGATTCCAATTCAAGTAAGGCTTGGAGTTCCCTCTATGAATTCTGTTCCCAGATTTTTAAAATTGATTTTTGTTGGTAGCATCTGGATATAGTTTTCTGAGGGAAGAAACGATACCTACCCATGAAGTTCTGAGAAGGCCTTCTATTGTTTTCTTGTCTTGTATGAATTTTCTGTCTTGAACAGAATCATGGAATTTTCTTAACTGCATCCTAAAGATGTCAGGCTTCTGAATTTCTCACATAGACACATCATGGTTAAGAACTACTTCCAACCTGATATTAAGGAATCCCCATTCATCTCCCATTAACCTAGGCATGTGCTGCCTCCCAGGCTTCATAGTGTCCCCTGTTATTCAATATTTCTAGGCAGTTTTATGCTATTGCAGTTTCTTTTACAAGAGAGGAAGCCAAATTTACTTGGTTACTAAGAAAAAAGACCCATTGTGTATTATACAAACAAACAATATCAGATACATGCTGGTATTGATATGGCACAACAAGCTGCTACTTGTAGTGACAAAATCTTAGAGCATGGCTTTCAGACCTGGTTGCTGCCCTTTGGTCCAACTCCCTACTAATGCACTTGGGAATGCAGCATAAGATGACCCGAGTACCTGGACCCCTGCCACCCAGAGACCCAGGTAGAACTCTTGTGATATGAAAAATGAACCAATGGATGGAAGATCACTGTCTCTATTATTCCCTCTCTTTCTCTCTGCCTTTCTAATAAATTAAATATTTTAAAAACACATTGTTTTCCTGATGTCTGAAAAATAAGAAAGTAGGCGAAATTCGGTTCTGTGTTGTCTTTAAATGAATCTAGAATGACATTAAAATTACTTTTATGGAACATGACAGTGATACAGACAGGCAGATTAGAGAAGTCTAAGTGGGGAAATGGCATCCCAGTTGAGATGTTTTGCAGCACAAGGGGGTTGAACTTCTATACAAATTTGTCAACTAGTGTTCATACATTATTCCCCAAGGATAATTTCAATTTGTGTAATTTCTGTAGTAAGAGTGCTTATTCTGAATTTCACAGAGCCCCAGGAGTAATAGAGATAAAATGTGGCATAATAATATTTCACAAAATAAATTGCCTTTGGAATTTTGTGTAAGCTTTCTATTATATAACTGGAGCTTAGGTATTTAGGTTATATCTTTATAGATTTTTATAGCATAAGGTTAGGTATGTAATAAGAAATCTTAGGAGTATATGTAAGCTTTCAAGTATTATTAAGTACTTTAATACTTCAAGATCTAAATTCTGTGAAGAAAGATCCCTGGAAAAACATTTGCAAAAGATGGAAGTGAAATATGTTGTTAAGGAAGTAAACTATTTGGCTAATACTCTGACTGGATAAAGTTTCTGTTTCAAGTGTCATCAGTTTCAGGAAAATCTATACCTGTAGAGGAGAGTGGAGATATAATCAGCTTTATAGGCACTTTAGGCCAAATTACATAGAAAGTGGTTTATAGTCTCAATTTCATTTTGGAACAAAAATTCTCAAATAATATCTGTAGGATATCTTTGCCATGAGAAATTTATAATGATAAAATTACTAAAACAAAACAAAAACACACAGGCAAAAACAAAACAGAACAGCAGTACAACAAAAACTCATAAAAACCTATGAATAAAGGTTTCAGAAAACAGATTAAATAACTTTTTTTATCTGTAAGTCTTCTGAGATATTTTTATATGAGTACCTTAGGATTCTCTGATCAGGAGAGAGTGTATGTTAAAGGAATAGTATTATGGCCAGGTAGCTGAGGAGCATCCTCACAAGCCTTGTGTTAATAATGTTATCTGTCTTTGAGGTCCCTGGAGGAAGCAGTATACATAACAAACAATAATAATGGGATCTCAAAGTACCATTTTAATATTAATAATTTGAATTTATGATATGTCAGTTGGCTCTTAAATGTGCTGATAAATGAGCAGGAATCTCTGTTCTTTTACCCAGAGTTAAAACTCTGCTTCCATCTTCCTAAAACTAACATGGTCCACTAAGCTGAGGTGGAAACTGGTTTATCTACCACACATGTAATGGGAAGTTGAAGAAGAGAGAATGTGGCAGGCACTGAAGGATAACCAAGGTCATTTTTGAATAATTCCATGAGGATAATAGGGGGAAGCAGGACAGCTCTATTGCAGGTGTCACAAACTGCCCTGTAGGAAGTATCTGACTAAAAGAAAGAGGAAAAGTGACAAGAGAGCCAGGGCCAACGGGGCTACCCATGTCAGTGTACCTGCTCAGCCGTACTGAGATAGGTGTTAGGATAATGTCACGGGAAAAACTATAAAATACTCTATGAAAAAATGTGTTCCAAAATCTTGAACAGTTAGAATTGTAATTCCTCATATGGGAGGGAAAGAGAGACGAGAGAGAGAGAAAAAAGAGGATCTATCCTACACAGGCAGCATTTTCTGAAGTTGTTGATTACAGGGTCTTTTTTTTTTTAAGGGGGAATCTCTAAAATAAGTTTTTAAAGAAAATATTTTAGAAAATGTTGAAGGCCATTGCTGTGGGTTAGTAAGCTAAGCCTCTGTCTGCACTGCTGGCATCCCATATGGGAGCCTGTTTGTCCTGGCTGCTCCAGTTCTCACCCTTCTCGTTGCTTGTGGCCTAGAAAGAGGCAGGGAATGGCTGAAGTCTTTGGGCCCCGGCACCCACATGATAAACCCATTGGGATCTCCCAGCTCCTGGCTTTGGATTGGCTCAGCTTTGCAGCCATCTGGGGAATGAATTAGTGGAAAGAAGCTTTCTTTTGCTATCTGTCCTTCTCTCTGTAGCTCTGCCATTCAAGTATAATAAATCTTTATATGTACATATAAAGACAGACTGTACTTGTATATATTATACATGTAGAGAGAGTGTGAACGTTCGATTGCTCTCTTCACATGTATTAAAGCTATTACCAAGATTTAGTAACTGTTGAGTAGTAAAGTGCAGTAAAAGTTTGTTCTCTCTCTTCACATTTTAACACTGATAAATTGATGGTATAATGTCTGATGTGTGGAATTTGATGCGAAATAAATGGAGAAATGTGTTAGACCATAGCAAACCTCCAAGAAAAGAGTGGAAACAAAGCCTTTTGGTTATTAGTTCTTAATGTTTGGTATCTGGAGGGTGTGTTAAGTTGTACATATGAAAGAATACTGAAATCCAGTAGAGCTTCTGCTTATAAATGCTATCATGGAAACTAGTGAAGTTAAGCTGGGAGGGGGGATTTGTATGTGGCAGTGTTTTGATCCGTGAGTTTGCATGCTGCCTTCTGTCTAGGAGTCCTTTGGTTGTTTATCAGAGGATATAGCTTATATAATGTTACCGACTACCAGCTTCCCTAGCTTTTGTGATGACTTTCACGTACCAGTGGGCGTGTTACTATAGTAAAGAAAAATTTCCATTCAAGTCCCTATCGCTTTTTTTACTTTTATTTACTGTCTTTGTTATTTACAATAAAATCATATTAGTACCATCTCCCAGTTACTTCTTAACTTTTTTGAGGAATTAAAAACAGCCATCTATCACGGACACACCAATTTTACAAGCACCAAAAGTCAAGTTCACCTTGTGGTATTTTATTTGCATGATTTTCCATTTCTTTGCAGTTCTAGATAACCTTCCATCAGCATATTCCTTCAAATGAGATTAAGTATTTGTTCTCTATTTTATATTGAACTTGGGCTTCTGTCTTTTGGAGACAAATGATTTGTTAACATATTGTTTTTGAAGCACAATTTGCATTTCTGTGAACTAGGGATTAAGCATTGTGTGTAGATTGGGAATTATTTATATCTAATTAATAATTGATATTTTCTCTGTTCTGAGATTTTGTTGTGTATAGTCTGAGAAGAGCAGAGTGCTCTCTGGTGATGATAGGAAAGACGCGTTTTTCAAAATAAGCTGCAGTGTGGCTTTTAACCATTTTGTTGCTAAATAATAGACCTATGATATTTCCCAGTGCTTTTCTCTTTTAAACTTAGAAAATGCATACATTCAGTGATGTCCCATATATATTTTAATCTCAAAAACACTGTGACCTTACATATCTAGAGAGCTCCGATACTCAATGTCATACGAAAAAGACCTCTGAACAAATCAGAAGTCAAATATCTTAAGCATTAACTCTCACTAATTGTTGTCAGAGTTAATTCCTTTAGGTGTCTCTACAGCATAGTTAATTTACATGTAATTTTTAAAAGAGCATTTAAATTCCAAAGGAATTATATGTTTATTGTAATAAGTCAGAATGCTTAGAGTAAAAAATAACCCTCTTATCATATCTGCTGCTATTTTAACTTCCTGGTAGTGATCAATATTATTCCTAGTTTCCTCAAAATTAAACAATCTTGGTGATTGTACTTCTCAGTTTAAATAAGCCAGTTATAAGAGTTGAGAAAGATACCTGTAAGGAAATGGAAGCCTTAGTAGTCTGAAAAATAAAGAGTGAAATGAATACCCCAGAACAGATACTAACAATTTTACAAGTATTCCAGAATTATGGTCATTTAGACCATATAATTTATACAAAAATTTCAAACAATACTTTTAACGATACTCTGTGCAAGCGTCTGTTAAACTAAGACAAAGTCATTTGGCAGACTTTTACAAAATGTGGAGGTTAGTGTTGCATGTTGTCTTTCAATAACTGTTACAGAAAATGAAGCTTGCTCTGTTTCTCCCTTGGGTTTACTCTTTCGCCCATTCTCTATGCTAGGAGCCCATTTTCATGATGCTGCCAGAATATTCTCATCCCAAAAGGTTAGATTACAGTATCCAAACATACCACAATTTAGTGCTGCTTCCTGTTCATTCTTCCCTCCATTTTTTTACTGCCTCTATACTGTGTTCTTAAACCTAATAAAAACAAATATACATTTTTCAACTCGTTCATCACCTCCCAATTTACCACTTCCAACACTTATACCTGACTCCACTATAACTATTTAGTTCCTCTGCTTTTCACTTACTGAGAAGATCCTATCAGCCCCCCAGTTTGACTACATTTGGGAGCAAAGACACTAATTTCCCTGTTCTTGGACTATGTGTTGTGTAGGACCCTAAGTAGTGAACGCATTGCTGTAAGTTGTTAAGTCTATGTTTGTCCGTGAGTACATGTGACACTTTCTCTTTGGGTGCAAACAATTAGCAAACACAGATGTCTTTCTCCCTCTGCCTTCATGGAGTTCAGCTGAGCTCCAGTCCCTCTTTCTCACTGCAGTAGCCTTCAATAACACCCCCCTTTCCTGTTTAACATTTTCTTGTGCAGTTTTTGCTTCTATACTATCAACATATTGATCCACTTTAACCTTCTGCTTTTCCAACTCCAAATCTTATTATCAGTTAAGTCAATATTTCACCCTCTCTGTTGCACCCAGGCCTCTGTGTATGACTGTAGGAAATTAGAAAATGATATGGATTGCTATTAGCACCAGATAGGGATCTCTCTTTTTTTCTGTTTACATGGGAGGTTTTCCCAGATCCCTCTGCTTTCTTTGATCTGATAATTGTCAGCTGTGCTAATACTAGATGTTTCCATGAAGTGCAACAGAACTTTGGCATTCATTATGTTATTACTTAAGTTATATTTCAAATCAGTTTCCTTTGTTTCTTCCTTACACATCACTGCCACTGTGATGCAATGGATTAGGCTTGAGAAACAGTGATTTTTCTGCTTCCCACTTGTTGAACTATATGTTTAGTAATGCATTAGCCTTTCTTTATAAAGTAAATTGAAAGTCACTGTAAAAAATTACAAGACAAAGGAAGAGGGAGGATGAGAGGGGATGGAGAGAGGAAGGGATAGTAGGACGGGTAATATCATTATACTCTTAAGACTATGAAGCTTATTTCCTTTAAGTAAATAAAATATACTTAAAATAATGTTATATGTCATATAATTTTGAGCTCTTATAAACATGAAACTGTTGGACTATTAAGTATAAAATGATTCCTACAAAAGAGAAATACACTTTTACTAGTAGGAAACAACCTCTGTCTAAAAGTGCTTGTTTAGTCAGGAGGTTAGGACCTTTTACTGGAAGCTGTAACTGCATGGTCTTCACGATATTTTTATTTTGGTAGATGTCTATTTTGTGTGATGTTGCATACCTCATTTAGACAGAGACCTCGGACTCTCATCGTTACCAGAACCACATTACTATTTTTAATACCAAATGTTTGGAAGGCAAATTGTATAAACACCGCATGCAGAAAGATAGATGACTAAATCAAAACTCTCTGAATTAAAAAGGAATTTAGAGAGAAGAGAGATCTGTATGGGTTAGAGCTATCTGGAAAATGTAGTGAGAGAAGATATCAGGGCCGATGGAAAATTACTTTGAATTTGGGGAAGTTTTGGTGGACAACCTCTTCTATACCCCCGTGTTTGGAGAAATGCTCTGGAGGGAGGAATTTCCCCTGGACCACGACGTCCTGGAAATAGGACACGCCTGAGAAGTGGGTTCCACCCAGGCCTTTGCAGTCAGATATGTGTATCAGTGATGCATATATTCCTCTAATTCTATGAAAGGTGGATAGCATAGACATTCTTTCAGAGTTTACATCACAAATGTGTATCTGTGGTTTTAGCTATCATCAAACACGTAGGTATGTGCAAAAAAGGGCAGCTTTTTATATCTGCAAGATCTAGTTGAATCTGTTGCCTGTGACTTGAGAATTTTCTAAGCTCTGGCCTATTTCAGCAAAGGAAATATGCCTGGATATGATGTTAATCTCTGCACTGAAAAGAAACAAACTTGGAATGTTAATGATATATATCCATAATTCAAATTTTATGCTGTGAGCACGACAGTTTTGGATGAAGCATTGGGTCCAAAATGCTATTTCCACCAGTACTGTTTGCATGACTAAGGAAAAATTATTCAACCATTTCCTACCAAAATCCTGCAGCAATCAAATAAGCCATTTATATAATAGAAATGTTATAAAATTTAGATAACATCACAAGTACTGAGTCTTGGGTAAATGTTTTGCTTTAGTTTCCTGAGCACCTGACGTGTAACAGGTTTTCAATATGGATTATCTTTCCTTACAATTTTGCCAAATATTACATGGTGACTCTTAAGAACCAAAGAGAGTATATACCAAGATGTGGCATATGTGAACAATAAAAAAGGATAAATTCTCATCTTTTCATATAAGTTTCATAGGAAACATTTACCAGTATCTCCCTCAAATTGTCCCTTTGCATTTATATAACATAAATCACTAAACTAGTATACCACTTACCTCACTATCATATTTTTTATTATCTAATGAAACAGTTTACCTAATTTATCATAAATCTAATGTAATATTGCAAAAGCATCACAGCACGTTTTTATTTGAACAGATTCAATAATTCATGCTATTTTTTCCACCCTGGTAAAGTCCTAAAATTCATCAAATATTATCAATTTTTGAGTCTCCTGCTTTCTATATAAGTTAAGGTGTCAGTTTTGACTTGACAGCCTGTTTTCATGATTTAGTGATTTGCCTTGAGCAGCATACTTAATAACCATGTTTGATTTTCCTGTTTGCTTTAAGGTATCCATATTTGCGCACAATAGCATCAGACTTATAAAAAATTAATAGCCTCACAGATCTTCAAAATATGATGGGCTGCTTCTTTGTAATTGACATTTTCCTCTTTGTGGCAACGCAGTTTCATTTTACTAGAATCAACTGTGTATTAGAAGCAAAAAAGACATTCAGTTAAAAATGTTTAAATAAACATGAAATGAAATTCCAAAATATCTAGAATGCTGCTGTAACTGCCTAAAAATTAAAGCTAAGAAGGGCTAGTATGGTCCTATAGCTAGCTAATCCTCCACATGTGGCTTCAGCATCCCCATAAGGGTACAGGTTTGAGTTCTGGCTGTTCCTCCTCCTATCCAGTTCCCTGTATATTGCCTAGGAATGCAACAGGGACTGGCTCAGTTTCTGATTACCTGAACCCAGGCGGGAGATCCAGGAGAAGATCCTGGCTACTTACTTTGGATTCGTACATCTCCAGCTATGGTGACCATTTGGGGAATGAATCAGTGGAATAGAAATCTCTCTCAATCTCTCCTTCTCTCTGCATAATCCTGACTTTCAAATAAAAATTAAAACCCTTAAACAAAGCTAAGAATCCAATTTATTTTAGTTTTTATTTTGTGCTTTTTTAAAATAAATTTTTATTTTGAATTTTGAATTATGTGGTACAATTTTGTATAGGCTGGGATGTCCCCCCCACCGCAAAACTCCCACCTGCTGTCTGATTTTTCCCATTTTGTTACAATAGTGTGGTCCTTCATAAAGAATCCTAATTCTATTAGTCTCTTATTTAAGTGTACCCCAACTTTGTTGGTATGGACAATGTCAGACAGTCCAGCATCCCATTGTCTACACATGTCCAACAGTTTCATTGGGAATCCATCTTTCATCTGAATTCAGTGATGCATGATCCATTATATCCCCACATCTGTATATGATAGACCCCAGTACTCCATCACTATACATTACCATAAGTGAGAAGCCATGAAACAAGATCAACAACTGGTATGAGTTAGAACAGCCACAACAACAACAACATCAACAACATCAACAAATTATAGCACCATGAAAAAAGCACACCACTGAGTAACCAACACATGAGTGACAAAAAAGGAACACATAAGTCTCTTGGGAAAAATGATGCCATGGTTTAATCCATGAGCCCATGATGAATTTGACTAGAGAAAAGAGATTGTTTGAAATGAACCAAACTGAAATAACAAGCATCAAAACACATGGGATACACAATCTGGAATCGCAAAAGACCACGAATAGCTGAAGCTATCCTGAAAAATAGAAATCAGGCTGGAGGACTCACAATTCCAGACCTCAAGATATACTACAGAGCAGTGGTTGTCAACAGTCTGGTACTGGTACAGAAACAGAGGAGATCAGTGAACATAATGTTTTGTGCTTTTTTAATGTTTATTTTCCATTTATGTGAAGGGAAGAATAATGGTGATAGATATCCCATCCAGTGTTTTACTCCCAAATATCCACAGTGGTCACGTGTGACGCTGGAGAAAGCCAGAAGGCAAGAACTTCTTCCCAGTTTCCCTTGTGGGTCACAGTAACCCACACATTTGATTTATCAGCTGTGCCCCCTTATGGTACCCAGAAGCATGAAGTTGGATTTAATTGGAAGATCTCAATTAAAAAGAGAACTCAAAAATGTGTGACAGTCTTGGTCATTTAAAACTTGAAATTTTAATAATATCATGACCAACTGTCTAATCTTACTCTGTAAATGCTCCCTAGTTTTGCACATATTTACTGGAAGAACTAAGGAAATATTCATTGCACACGAATTCCAATATTAAAGTCTAAAGGCAGTCAGGATGTAATAGGTAATATCAGGGAAAGGCAGGGAGTATTTTGTTGGTTGGGCCATAAAAACATTCTAGTTGTGGCGTAAGATGGGGACTAGATGATGCTACAAGTTGGAGTTCTGCCATATATAAAAGGAGAAGCAAAGTTTCTCCTACTTGAAGTAACATTTTGGTAGAACAGGAATGGGTAGGAGGTATTTTGGTAGAAAAAGTTGCTATATAGTAGACGCCAAAGAGATGAAATGATGTTATTATTGACTGGGATTCAGAGTAAAGTATGAAGGTGATTGCAAGGTCAGCCCGTTCTGAGGTCTTATTAGAAAGCCCTACAGAAGGGTGGACAAGCCAAGAAGGGTTGAAAATTGAGCATCTGCAAGACCGATGGCTTGTGACAAGTTCAAATCCAAGTGGCTGAAAAACATCAAATACTGTGAGAAGACATAGGATAGTCATTGCAGGGATTACTAACTTTGCTTTCCCAGTTTTGAAATTCCAGTCTATTAATTATACTTCCTAATATAACTTGGTGCTTGACATTGCTGATGAGAAGAAAACATTGCTAATGAGGGAAAAAAATCTTTAGTTTTTTCTTAATTATTCATTTTTATTGGAAAGTCAGATTTACAGAGAAGAGAAACAGAAAAATCTTATGTCTGCTGATTCATTCCCCAAGTGTCCACAATGGCCAGAGCTGAACTGATTCAAATCCAGGAGCCAGGAGCTTCTTCTGGGTCACCCATGTGAGTGTGGGGTACCAAGCCTTTATTGCTTTCCCAGGCCGCAAATAGGGAGCTGGATGGGAAGCGGGGCAGCTGGGACACAAACTGGCACCCATATGGGATCCTGGTAATTGCAAGGTGAGTACTTTAGCCACTAGGCTACAGTGCTGGATCCCCTTGTTTAGCTTCATAGTTTTCTTTTACTGTAACTCAAACTGAAATGGAATGTTATTAAAAAATCATATACCCTATGTGCGTGTATATATGTGCTTCTTAAATTTCAAGTCAGCAGAGTTTATGAATGCTTTATTCTGATAGGATTGTCTGGTGTTTTTGTTGGTGATTTTGCTGTATAGCTACTGGAGTTGAAACACCACTCCCACCCCACCCCACCCCACAAATCTAAATCATGAATCAGGCTCCTGTCAGTCTCCTTTAGCACAAAGTGTCCTTGCCTGCCCTTTAGCAAAAGGAATTCACTGAGTTGGGGGGCGGGGCGCGGAATACAGCTGATCTTACAAGGTTCCAATCACTGGACTCAAGGAGTTATTAGTTGCTCCAACAGACAAGGATACCAATGGCCCATATTGTCCTGAAGTGATTTTATTAGGGTAATTCCATGTTTACCACTTTTGCATACCCCTGGACCAAGTGGAGCCCATATGGCCATCATAAATTTCCTAAGGATGCGATCAATGACTCACCAAAGAATGTTAACGCACTCCACTGAACAAACAGGGCTTTAGGCAAGAGCTGATCATGCACCTCTCAGCTTCAGTTTAAACCTTAAGAACCTGTCCTCCCAACTCCTCCGAGAGCCTGAGATTTAAGCAATAGCTACCCAGCTTCTTGCTCTGTACTTTGTAATAAACACCTACTTTCGTCTACTACCCCAATGTCAGTGATTGGCTTTCTGTGCATTGGGCAAGTGAAACCAAATTTGAGGATTCCACAGCACTGCCTCAAACCAGTTTGGGGTATTGTTTGGTGACAGGGTATCAGTTTCTATAAGGTAGAGACCATGGTTTTGATGTCCTGTATTCTTTAAGATACCCTAGTGCTGGGTATGTCAGCGCGTGCATCACAGTTGACGAAGTAGTTCTTCATCCTTTAAGCCTTCTCCTTAAGATTTACATAGTCATTCCTGGCATGTCCTTTCACATTTACCTTCATTCTTATGGGGTGACTGAACGAAAGTTCATTCCTGAATAAATAAAAACTATGCTCACTGAAGCATAGTAAGCCACTTGCTGAATTTATGTGATGAAACTAAAACCAGAGCACTTTCCCTTGAAGTCTGGAAGCAGAGACATTAAGCTGTGGGCTAGTCCATGTTTGAAAACTAAAGCGCTTCAGTTTTATTGTGGTTAGTGGACTTGATAGCAGGGGGAGCACTTAGCAGATCAAATATGAACAAGTTTGAGAGTTAACAATGGAAATGTATGTAATGATTGAATATTTGACTGGAAATGGTATCCACTGCACTGAATACTGCTGTCTTAGATTAAATGGAAGGCAAAGAGACTGAGGGATTTGTGGCAACTGTCACAAAGGCTGCAAATACTTCTGTGTTTTATTTAGTAATGAGTTCTTCTTGGACCTTAGGTCTTCTTCTCTGGAGTGGCTTTACATTCATAAGATCATACTGGGTAAAAATTTAAAGCCAATTAAGTTTTGTCAGAATTTCTGTAACCTGTGTGAAGGTTAGCAGAGCGCATCTCAGTCTGTTAGCCTGAAGACATGAATTTCCCTGCTAAACAAAAAGCATGAATGCTTTTCAGGTGTTAAAATATGGCTTTGGAGGGAATGGTCATTATTCAAACAAATAATATGCCTTTATACATGGCTTCCTGTGATATCCAAAAGGGTTCCCCATGAGTTGTGAGGAAAATCTCTTTCAGTTTCCTTCTGTGCTTCCAACTGTTTGGCCTGTGACTATTTACACGTTTTTGGATCTAAATGATTTTATCTTCATTGCTGACAATGTTGAATTCAATGTCATTCCTTTTGATACAGTATTTGCTGAAGAAATTGCATTGATTTACAGAGTCTTTCTTCTGTAATTCCCCCAGCATCTCAGGGCCTTTTAGGTTAACCAGTTTCTTTCAAACATCCTTCAAGACAAAAATATATTGGTTTTCAAAATCTCAGCAGTCTGTAGCTTTGTGGGAATCAGTGTGGGCCATGGTAATTAATAATTTATGTTTACATGACTATCCTTACAAACTCAAGTTCTAGCAGCATTTAACTTTTTATACTTTAATTTTTAAAATGATAAGCAGGAATTTTACTTCTGGAATTCTTCTATGCAATTTTTTTAAACCAACAATATTTCTGCTGTTTTTTGTGATGCACTTTTTTCAGATGCATAGGTGAAAGCGATGATTTATTTGTGAGAAGTAAGGAAGAAGCAAGGGAAATTAACTTCCTCCACCCACTCCCCCTTTAGACAATCAATAATTCCTTTTCTCATCCAGGCTTTAATCATTGCCTGCCTGGATTACTGCAGCCTTCTTCTTGCTCTTCCCATCTATGACCTCCATTCTCGCTAGAGAGTTCAGAACTTTGGTTAAATTCATCTTCCTCTCCCAGAAGCCGTATTACTAGTCTTCACGTGTCTCTCTTACCTTCAAAGTTAAGTTTGAATTTCTTGATTGTAACCAACCTAGCGGAAACCAATTTAATTTTGTTCTGCCCTAAAGTCAGAGTGATTTTTAGCTCATGGTTTTTCTTTAAGTCATCAAAACTTCCTTAGGAGAGTTTTCTATGTGGTTTGTTGAATGCAAGAGGTGACTTTTCATATTCTTTTCATATAATGGGATTCTTAAGTGTGCATCTAGCCCAGAAGCTACATAATACCTTTTCAGTGTGTGTGCATTGCTTTAACAATGCAACTAACTCTGTAAACATCTTATTAGGGTTAGGAGATACTTTTCACATTTGTCATTCTAATGGGCATAACTCAGATTGTTATGATGACAGTTGGCTCTCCATAATATATTCATAAAAGCTACATTGTTAGGAGTGCAAACATCTTTCTCCCTGTTTCGTGCTCTTCGGGGAATAGTTGTGCATAAAATCACTTTGATCAAATACAAGGGGTGTAGATAACATGAGAGATAAACTAGAAAGGATCATAATAAAACAAAGGACAGAAATGGTGAGTCATACACTGAACATGCCGTTTGTCCCCTCAGGTACAGTAGACTGGCTCTCTGCAATTTGACCTATAGCCATTTTTGTTTCTCCTTATTTGTATTGATGGAGTTATCCTTTCTGTATTCCTGTTCAATTCATTTATTCATCAAATAAGGAATGGGAGTATAACATGTGTTTGAGACCTAGGAACAGGGTGGTAAACATGGCAGTGCAGCCCATGTCTAATGGTACTTAATGTCCAGGGTATTTGGACATGGGATTGAGAAAGAATGTAAAAATGAAAATAGTGTATATAAATGATGATGTAGATTATGCCAAAAGTAAGGAAATAAATGAAAATAAAATGAAGTATCACCTAGCGACAAGAGGACCCATAGAGTAGAAGCTTCTGCCAGAGGAGAAATTGTAATGGAAGCTGGATGATGAAGCATCAGCAATATGGAAAGTGGGAAATGAAATCTTTCAGACAGAGGGAGGAGAAAGTGAGAATCTCAAACCAAAGCCTGTCAAAAGAGAAAGAGAGGGAGGAGAAGAGGGAGTAAGGGATGGGGGAGAGAGAGAGAAAAAAAGGAAAAAAAAAAGGAAAGGGAATGGAAAGGGAAAGAGAACCATCATGCCTAGAATATGTTGAGTAACAAAGAGTGTAAACGGAAAGTAGCTTCCAGAGAGCTCAGAGTGGTTCACAGAAATGAAACAGTCCCTTACTTTAGGTGTAGTTAGAGAAAGTTGAAAAAATGACTCTGCTTACCTGATTCACTTTTTAGAGAATTGGCTCTGGTATATGCTGAATTAACCACAAAGATTGCAAGAGTAAAATCAGTTTGGGCATTGCTTATTCCATTTCTCAAACCAGGAACTCTTACTAAATATTAACTTGGCTTTCTCTCAAATCAGCAATAATTATAGGATGTTGTACAGTGTCTCACCACGAAAACTGCAGCGGTTTCAAAAATTTTTCCTGAATGCTTGATTATTAAGGGTCATAGGGTGGCTGGCAAGGCTTTGAAGTCATCTGGCTTTTATCTACATTATTTGATTTTCGTTTCTGCTTATGGCTTAGGTATAAAGGAGTACGTCACTAAAATCTATTCAGAATCCACCTGTCTGCAGGATGTTATCTATACAGCCTCATTCCTGAGTATTTTTTATCTCCTCTTTTGCCACCTGTGGTATGGCATCTAATGTTCCACACCCTCCTCGGCATACATGGGTAGGGTTCTCTGTATCTGATTTCTGTACTTTTTGCTTTTTAGCATCATATATTCTGTTCTAGCTGGTTGGTATGTCTGATTGGCAGATGCCTTTTCAACTATTCAATCTCCGTGAAAACATTTCCCTTTTTTTTAATAGTTTTTTTCCGACCTAACACTTTGCAAGAACCATTCTATTAGACATTTTCTCTTTCAAATCCAGATTTTATATTTTAACATGTTTCCAATTTTATTCAGTTCCCCGAGGAGAGGAACTTTGTCCTTTTCACTTTTCCATTTTTAGTGCCTACAATGGTGTCTGACACTTAGACACTCAAATATGTCATTGATTGAAATAAGCATTTATTTAATATAAAACCAAATCAAAGTTTTGGTTACATAAGCACGCTTGTGTTAGTAGTTTATTTTATGCCACCAAATTAATAACACTTGTTAATACTGAAATGTCTACCTTTAAACAGGGAAACCACAGGGGAAGAGAAGCAACACAGACTTTGATCAGCCTTAATTTTAAGTGACACTAAAGATTACTGAATGAGATACACATAGTCCATGTTTGCAGGTGTGGCTATGGACTGGCAGTACTGAATAAAAACCTCCATCACAGTCCAGATTAAGCTAACAAAGGAGAGTTAGGATTTGAATTTTGATTGTGTCTTTCTTATAATTAAACTTACTGTGTCTGTTAATTGTAATAAATATCCATTGAATAAACATTTTAAACAAGGAATTGTAACTTGCATATTGCAATTATAAAACAATTACCGAAAAGAATAAAGGTCTAAATAGGAAGACAACCCTTGATCATGAATTAGAAGGGTTAATGTAGTTAATATGACTATGTTTATAAAACTGAGAAACAGACTTAAAACAGTGTCTATCAAAATTATAAGCAATAGTGTAAGTTTGACTTCATTAGAATTAAAGACATTTACATGTCAAAGGTCATTCTCAAGAAATAAAAAAGACAACATAGATAAAACATTTGCAAATGATGTATCTGATATAAGGTTAATATCCTAAATATGTAAAGATTTCATGAAACGAACAACAAAAAGACAATATCATTTTTTAAAATCAGCAATGATTTAAATAGGCATTTCCAAAAAAATATTTACAAAGCAAATTAGCGAAGACAAGGCATTTAATTTCAGTACTTGCTAAGGAAATGCAAGCTAAAACTTCTATGGGAATACCAATTCATAGTAGGATAACTATAATTGAAAAGAAATGAATAGAAAATGTATTTGGAAGAGATTATATTAATAAATATCTGGTGAGAATGTCAAACTGTATAGCAACTGTAGAAAACAGATTGGCATTTTCTCAAAAAGTTCATCATTGAATTATCAGATGAGCTGGTAACCCTACATATATACCCAAGAAAAGTACATACATGTGTTCAAAGTTTGAAGATGAATGTTAATGGAATCATCATTCATAATAGGCAAAAATGGAAGCAATGGAATTGTCCATCCACTGAGAAATGAATTAGTAAGACACTATGTTTCTGTGTAATGTGATTTAATTCAGCCTTTAAAAGGAATGAAGCAGGTCTCTGTTTGCCTCTCCCTTTCTCTCTCTCTTTCAGATAAATACTTAAAATACTATCAAGTGGTATACTGATTCATTTTACAACGTGAATGCATTACATTGAGTAATGAAATACATAATGAAGTGATTATGATAAATGAACAAATTATATATACAGAAAAGGTTGTATGTTGTATTCCCATTGGTTCAGATCCAGCTGCTTTGGCCATTTAAGGAGTTAACCAGAAAGTGGAAGATTTCTCTATCTCTTTTTCTCTGTAAATTTTGCCATTCCAATGAAAATGAATCTTTAAATTAAAAAATAAAAAAGCAGTTTAGTGGGTTCCAGATGCTGGAGGAAATGAGGAAATGGGGGATTGATGTATAATGGGTAACCGTGGAAATATTCTGGAATTAGATCCAAGCAATGACCGCATAGCACTGTGAATGTGCTGAAAGGCACAGTACAATTTAAAATGGTTAAAATGAGATTACTTTTCTGCTACATGAGTTTTGCTCAATTAAAGCAGATTAAAATATTAATATAATGCTTATTCATTATTTATGTATTAATTTAGAAATTACTTGAGCATTGTATTCTAAGCTCTGAAATTAGCTCATGGATAAATATACAGGTAGGCAGGCGAACGGTAATTAGGTGGACAGATGGATGCACCCCTGAATGACTGAATAAGTTGCTTGCCCTAAATCTCTCGGTTGATCATATATTAGACCTTTAGCCATATTTGGTTGTATACGATTCTTTTCCTTTCAGCTTCTGGTTTTCCTAAATTTACAATCTGGCCAATGCAGAGGTTTCATCTCTGGTCTTTAAATGCTTTTTTGTTGTGCACAAGGCATTTCCTAAAGGCAGCCCTTGACTAATTTCCTTCTTCTTGAGTCTGCATAGGGTTCATTGCCCACATCATTATGTTTCAGTCCTGCCAAACTGAGTCCAGTACATTCTAAAGGCAGAAACAATTTCTTAAATTTTTGCTGCCTTATTTTACTACCATGAAAATGTAATTTTGTTAATTCTTGGAAAACATTTCAATATTTAAGACTACTCTGTTGTGCTGTTATGATTTGACCAATCTATCCTAGAAATTAATCTGAGGCAGATTGGTTTTTTTTTAGGATTTATTTATTTTTATTAGAGAGTCAGATTTACAGAGAGAAAGGGAGATATAGAGGAAGATTTTCCATCTTCTGGTTCACTGCCCAAGTGGCCAGAATGACCAGAGTTGAACTGATTCGAAGCTAGGAGCCAGGAACTTCTTCCAGGTCTCCCACAGTGGTGCAGGATCCCAAGGTTTTGAGTCATCCTCCACCTCTTTCCCAGGCCACAAGGAGGGAGCTAGATGGGAAATGGAGCAGCCAGGACATGGACAATATCCATATAGGATCCTGGAACATGCAAGATGCGAATTTAGCCATGGGGCCTTCACACTGAGCATTGAGTCAGATTATGAGAAGCTCCAAAGTTTTTCTTTACCATCCGGTGTACTATCCCATTCCATCACACATGGAAAAGGGAAGCAGCCCCAATCAGCCAGGTTCCAGGAATTTTCAGCAGTGGTTATCCATTCAAGAGAGCACCGGCACATGATATGACACAATCGACCAAGCTTACATCAGTGCACAGTACAAATTAAACAATCAAATATAGTGACATGAAAAAAAACAGATATCCTATCAGTTTAAACATCATAAACATTAACCAAACAGTAAGAGCTATATCATGTTTAATAGCAAACAGCTGAACTAGGCAAACAAGTCCTTCAAACTTTATGTATAGAAACTGGTTTGGGGAAATCTGCTTATTACATGAGTTGTAAAAGAAAACCAAGATATAATCCAGGAATGAGATATTTTCTTGTGAATAAGACTCTCACTCCACATTTAAAACTTTGTGAGAACTGAGCTGGTGGCAAAGATTGGGTTATCAACAGGTCCCATAGATGTTTCAGAAGATCTAACCTTACTGTAATCATTTCACATTATCTGGACTATCACAGTACAATTCTTACACTCGTCAATATCTCACTGTATTTGGGCCATCGTGCTAGTAAAGTAAGGTCCTATCAACTGTTGAAACCATAGGATCCTCATCCAACTTAAAGAATAGGATTCACGTATGTTTATCTGAGGGACAACTTACAGAAAGGGAAAGAGAGGCAGAGATTTTCCATTTACTCATGGCAGGAATGAGAAGCAGAAATTAAGAACCAGGAACCAGGATCCAGTAATTAGCTACCAAGAGCTAATTTTTTTCTTCCAAGTAGGTTCAGAAGTCAAAGGACTTGTTGCATTTATTTTGTTGCTATCCTCCACTGCATTTCCAAGCACATTGACATGGAACTGGATTGGAAGTGGAGCAGCTGGGACTTGAACCAGCATCCATGTGGAATGCTGGCACCACAGACAGAGAATTAATTTGCAATGCCATGATACCAGCATTTTCATCCTACTTTTTGAAAATTTCTGTCAAAAATGATATTCTTGTCTGCAACAGACAGGACATCATAATTTCCATACCCATAAAGCAGAACATTTGCTCCACTGTACTTTTTCAATCATAATTGTGTAGGCTGAACCAGTTGAGAGGTCTATGATGTCACCTATTGAGTCTGCTATTAATTTCCAGTTATCTTTAATTAGTGTTTATAGAGGATTGAGGTTTTTTTTTTTTTTCCTTTGGGAAGAGTGGTGTGGGTATTCTGTGTCTGCAGGCCTCATTGCAAACATCCTTTCCTTTTTGAAAGTGAGTTCTTCATTTGATAACTGCTAACATTTTTATGGCATAGTCCCTATAATAATTTCATAAAACATCAGTGATTAAGCCATGATTTCGCCCATGCTTATCAACTTTTATACGCTTGTTCCTGCTTACACTTTAGTAGAATCATGTTGCTCTGACTCTTTTTCACACTTGTGTCTTATCTGTCAGAGCTTCAAATGAGATCTTGTTCTATCTTACTTTATTATATTTTAGAATATTAATATAAGGAGAACATATATAATTAATTTCATAGATGTTATTCCAAAAATTTCAGTGGTATAATTCCAATAATACAACCGTTATTTCCTCATTTCTTTGCTTCTCACCATCCTTCCTCCTTCCTTTGCTTTAAGTTTTTGTGATAACATACTTTGAATTTAGTTTATAACCACAGGTTCAGTGTGTCTTTAAACACATAGCTTTACATTAAAAGGTGGATAGACTACTGCTCCATGGGGATTAAGGGGGTTGATGAGATTTAGAAACATAGCCAAGTCACAATGTGCCAAATTAATTCAGCATACATTAAAATTTATCTTTGTACTCTGTATATTAGCTGTAATCCTCCAGAGAAAATACATGATGCTTGTCTTTTAGGGGTATGGTTTATTTCACTAACCTTAATACTTTACAGTTGCATTCATTCTGTTGCAATACAGGGTTTTATATTTTTATGGCTGAGTGCTGATCCATAGTGCCTGTATTCCACTTGGACATCTGGGTTGATGGACATCTGGGTTGATTCCATGTCGTAGCTACTGTGAATTCAGCTGCTGTAAACATGGGGGTATAGAAAATGCACACGTTGATTTATTTCCTTTGAGTATATTCCCAGAATGGGAAGCCTGGATCATATTGTAGAGCTATTTTCATATTAATGGGGGATCGCTAAAGTATCTTCTACTGCAGTAATTCCCCATACCAGAATAGATATAATTTGTTGTTACAGCTAAGAAAGTCAAAGACTTACTAAGGATCTGTTAGCAGATGGAACTAGAAGGGTGACTGACACATAGGCAAGTGAAATGTATGTGAAGCGCCTACGTCATGACAAGTTTTGGAAAATCTGTGGATAAATGGCAGGAGACTGGAGCTTAAAAAATAGATTGACAACTGATATCTAAGGTCTTGCGTGCCTTGAAACACACTGGGTGTTTGTTTAACAAGTAACTGGGACACAACAGAAATAGCTAGTGACAGGATCAGATGGGAAGTATACCTTAATACCTTAAATATAGGGTTAGTAAAATGAATTGACATGTTCACTGACTAGGAGACTAGTGTTATAATCAGGAACAAGTTAATGTCAGTCCTTTGAAACAGATAAAAATGAGTTCAGATATTTCTTTTTTTTTTTTTTTTTTTAAAGATTTATTTTTATTATTTTTTCATTGGAAAGGCGGATATACAGAGAGGAGAGACAGAGAGGAAGATCTTCCGTCCGATGATTCACTCCCCAAGTGAGCGCAACGGGCCGATACTATGCCGATCCGAAGCCAGGAGCCTCTTCCGGGTCTCCCACGCGGGTGCAGGTTTCCAAAGCGTTGGGCCGTCCTCGACTGCTTTCCCAGGCCACAGGCAGGGAGCTGGAAGGGAAGCGGGGCTGCCGGGATTAGAACCGGCGCCCATATGGGATCCCGGGCGTGCAAGGCGAGGACCTTTAACCACTTGCGCCACCGCGCCGGGCCCAGAGTTCAGATATTTCTAAATACTCAAACAAGATGAGATTGGATGACATCTTGAATGTGAAATGAATAGATGAGAACTGTGAGAGTGCAATGGAAAGATTATTCAGATCTCTGCTACATGTCCTCCGCCCACAAATTCTCCTGCCTAGATGTAAAAATGTTAATAAAAGGAAGAGAGACATACGGCTCTGGCTGTTGCCAACAGAATATCAACAAACAGCACAGTTGGACCAGATGTAAAATCAACTGGAAATAAATCAGGGAAACCAGTTGTGACTATTATCATATTTTCCTAGATCTCTTTCTCTTCATACATCTGTTACTCTGTACTGCTGCTAAACAAACAAAAAAGAGAGGAAAAAAATAGAAGAAATAAAAAAAAAAAACTTTTGCAAGCAGAAAAGCCCATGTGAATTTTTTTCACCATTACCAGGAATTTACTGAAAAGATTTCATCCTAATGAAACAAAATACCTCACAGGAGCTCCCATAACCAGAAAAAACAAATTATTATTATTATTATAGAGAAGAAATAATCCTGAGGGAGGGGCAGTGGGCACCAAGCATTGCAGCTCCTTTTCTGTAACCTCACTCTTATTTGGCTTCATGCATCTAAGAATATTATGTTTTTCTTCTGGCCAAAATATTTATAAAACATTGCTCTCTGCTTTTCAATATACTTTTATATTATTTCAAAAAATGCTTTTGGAAACCCTGTGATATTTATAGAGAAGGTGGAGGCCTCTTTCCTGAGGCAAAGAATGGCAAAGGGAAGAGAAGTGACTTATGCCCTTTAGTAATTTAGAATGATGTGGAAGCAAAACTTGGCTGTGCAGTCTCCAAACCATCATCTCTGAGTGAAAAATTTGCTGCCTGTTTTTACACTGGATGAATACTTTTAAATACACTTATGGTTCGTGTATGTGAATGACAAGGCAACCAGAGAATACCTTTTTATTTTCCCTCTTGTTTTAAGTTTCATTTTGCTATTTTAAAAAATCATTTATTTTCATTTATAAGGGTAGAAGGATGGGGAAGAAATGGGAGGGAAAGAAAAAGAAATGAAGGGAGTAGGGGTGGAGGGAGATTGAAAGAGACACCAGTGTTCAAATATCTATAACAGCGGGAACTGGGCAAGACTGAAACCGAGAGAGACAGAAACCCAGTGTCTCCACTGGAGTGACGTGGACTCGTGTACCAAAGCCTGTTCCCGTTTCCTGACCCAAATTGCCTTGTCTTGACTGACTGTTAGAATCATTTCAAGGCACTCTTAATTGTGGAAGGCATCAGGAGTATGTAACTGCTTCCTGAACTTCCCTACCAAACATCTTGGAGAGTCATGCTATTCATCTTGAGCTAATATAGAAATGGGTGAACTGATCATGCATATGATAAACAATTGGGAAAGTATAGCTTATTTTTTATATATACGAGAATTTAAATTCTATCCTTTATGTTCAACCCATTTAATATACTGATAATACATTTGGACATTGGATACTATCGGTGGTTCAAGTTGACAAATGTATGTGTGCAGTGGTTTCCACATATCCTCTGGGAAATTCAAGATTGTGGCATATAAAATATAACTTGAGAAATAGTGCTAATATTCAGTTACATTTCAATGTCAGCACCCTCTTAAAAACAGAACACTGTGCTGAATGAATTTCTATAGGGATCTCACACATGTTGCCCAGCCACTGCCTTTACCCTGCTTTGGATAATTTACACAGACAATCCTATTTCTGGGATGCAGAACAGACTTATAAACTAATAAAATGATTCTATGACTCTTTACTGATGCATCAGGAAACAAACATAAGGGCTACTCCATAAGAGATCAGAGGATGAGACCAATGCATGGAAGCGGTAACGGCCCTTCCACCACTGCTTGTTGTTTGGCCAGAACTGTTTTCTTTTGCGGACTCTGTGGTAACACATCCTGCTGTCATCATCTTTCCAATGGAGGACTGAGTCAAGTTCTGCTCAGTGAGCACTCCTGAGCTGTTTGTGAAAAAAAAAAAAAACTTAGAAGATAGCATCACATATTTAGAAGTGATCTGACTTTGTTGGATTCAGTGGCAATTGCAGTCATTGGCATGGTATTCAACATGATTCTAGACTGTATCAGATGGTTCTGGCTGATGCCACTGGGATCTGGCATTCAGCTATGATAAAATCTCCAGGTATGCTTGATTTCACACTTGGGTTTTCACTAGTGCCAAAAGGGTGTTCTGAAAATAGTAAGTGTTATGTCCTCTAGTGACTCCCTTGTTTTCTAAACCTAAGGTAACATCTAGCCTTGCCAGAACAATACTGAAGTGTGGTTTTCAAGGAATTCAAGCCCAATTTTGTACTCTTGAGTAGAACAATTCTTTTTCTGGTCATTGACAAGTAAATGGAGATGTTGTTCTTTATTTTATAATTCTCGGTTTGCTGACAAACGCAACTGACAACCCTTAGGCCCAAATATGCCAATATTTGGACGTAATCATCTGTTTCACAAGGACTATTGATTTGCTAACATGAGATTATTTGTGTGGACCAGGTTAGTGCATCACAGACTGGATATCAATCTGTCCACTGCCTTTTAAAAATTAGTATGTAAATGAAAAAATTTTTTACATGCTTAAAATACTTAGAAATTAGTAAAAACATACAAAACAGTGACAATTATGATATTCCAGATTCAACACCACAAATAATGTTTCAGTGGAACATAATGTGTATGCTTTGAGCGTGTCATTCAGTTGTCACTAAACCGCATGATCTATAAAGCCTAACACATTCTCTTAAGCATTTTAATAGGAAAAGTTCACTGACTCAGAAAGTGAATGGGAGTACAAGACCTTCAAATAGGAAGGCCTGCAGAATCCAATGTTAAGAATCTCTGATTACTTGCAGCAGCACCTTTTACATGGAATATAGCAATGATGTTAAAGAGATGCGTTCTTCTCCTTGTAACTGAGAGTGGAGTGCTGAGCCTCCGATGCAGGTGAAACTTCCACGTTTGATAGGTATTTGCTTCTGCCCTTTACTCCAGGAAGTTAGTGCATCATTCTTCTTATCAGTGTCCAAATACAGATGCAAAATTAAAAAAAAAAAATACAAGTCACATGGATGACTTTCACAAAAGAGGTGGAAGTGAAGAGTATATAGAAAACCTCAATTTAAAATCCACAGCTGTCTTTATGAAAAATGATGCCCTAGGCATCAAGTTTGACAGTTGTTGTGTCTGACATTGCTATTTTTATCTGTGCACAAGCAGCAAAAATATGCCATTGATAAAACATGCAAGGAGTTGTCCCATTGCAGATTGTGCTGGAAAAATATATTTGGCTTAATGTTCCTAAGGGATATTGTTAGCATTGGATAAACTAAAAATATTACTGTGACCACAGGATATTGCACTTACCATTTGATTTAATCCATTTGATAAAACTATCACCAATCAAACTAAGGGAAGTAATCAGTCACAATGGCTAGTTGCTGTCAAGTAGAACAAAAATGTTCTCAATGACTTTATATTTTAACCAACTGTGTTATCTTCTCAACTTGTACTTCTGAGTACTATGGACCATAAAAAATAATTGAGCCAGGATCAAACCAAGAGCCAAAAAAGCCATATACCTTCCATATGGGTGGTTGAAATTCAATGCTCTGAACCATCGTCTCTGCCTCCCAGTGTTGGCAGTAGAAGGAAGCTAGAGTGAGAAACTGGAGCCAGTAATTGAACCCAGCACTATTTTTAGATGCAAATATATCTTAGTTGCTAGGTTACGCACCCACTCACAAAACGCCATATTTTAATTCCGTTACCATGCATATTTGAAGCCCCTTGTGGAAAGTTTGCCATTGAGCAGAGGACAACAAGTTTTAAGTCATCAAAGGATATAATTATAGACCACTGAGAAAAAGTAAGAGCTGATAAAATCTGTGTTTTAGCTCAGAAGATGTGCACATGGTATTAAATACAGTAAGGGAAGGTCTAACATTTGAAGGACTAATGTATTGAAATCACAAATGATTGTACTGTCTGACTTACATTTGTTATGTCAGTACAGAAAATACCAGTGATAGATTCAGACATATAAATTGCAGCTTTTAAAGGCTTTTGAAGGCCTATCTTCTCACCAACACATGACTCCTAAGTCAGATTCCAAGTTCCTGATTCTCAGAGCCAGTCTTGAATGTTCACCAAGTTGTTCCCAGCACCTCGACCCTATCCTATTTCGCCTGCTCTGCCCATCTGCAAACTTGGTAACTAAATTCACATTTCTTTATTTACATCATTTGCAATAACATTTTAGAAAATGGGTTATTCTGATCTTTGTTTCCAGTTGTGGTCCAGTGAATATATAGGGTTGGATTGATTGTGATTAAGGTTGATTGCAATTCAAAATGTATTTCCGAGATGTAGCCAAGGTGCACCAGAAAGACAGGACTTCAAAAGTGAAAGAAAGAGCCTAGCACAGTGGCTGAAGTCCTCACTTGGTATGTGCTGGGATCCAATATGGACACCAGTTTATGTCCCGGTTGCTCCACTTCCCTTCCAACTCTTCTGCTTGTGACCTGGGAAAGCAGTAGAGAACAGCCCGAAACCTTGGAAAGCTGTACCCATGTGGGAGACGCAGAAGAAGCTCCTGGCTCCTGGCTTTGGACCAGCTCAGCTCTAGCAGTTGGGACCACTTGGGGAGTGAATCATCAGATGGAAGATTTTTCTGTCTCTCCTCTCTGTAACTGACTTTCCAATAAAAATCAATAAATATTTTTTAAAAAGTGAAGGAAAAATGAAAATATAAGTTGAAATAAAAGATGCGTGGAAATGCCCACTACAGGTGTGAAACTGTTAGAAGAAAAAAATGGTCTTTGGGGAGTTTATTAGGGGGAGAAAAGTAGTTTATTTAAGATAATTTTTTGTAGCATAAAAGGAGACTATCCAAATAGATTATAACATAATGAAGTCTAGAGTCAGATACTAGCATGAATGATGCCATGTAGAGATTCATTCCTACTTTAAAATTATATATTTAAAGGCAGTTTTACAGAAACAGAGAGGCAGAGAAATATTTTTATTCAGTGCTTTACTTCTTGGATGATTGCAATTGCCAGGGCTGGACCAGACAATTATGATTTTTAAGCGATAAATGATAAAAGGAAAATACTGAGTATAAGTGTCTAGCAATGGTTAATATAAAATAGAAAAGAAATTAAGGATGTGAAAGGATTGGCAAAAATAAACCCAGTAATTTGAAGGATAGTGTTTATTGATTGACTTGATCATGGATATAGATCTAGATATTTTATTTTCAAAATGCAAAGCAAAACATAGCACTCAAGGACATTCCTGATCTATTTATTGGCCCTTCTAAATGCTTTTTCAAATAGTTGGCAGATTAGTGGGATGACAAGTTGAGTGCTTCTATTTGTCCAGATGTGTGCCTGATCTCTCAAAATGTACAAAAATCAATTTGAAATGGATTAAAGACCAAAATGTGAGACTGAAACTTTGAAGCCATTTGAATAAAATATAGTGAAAACACTATAGAAAATTGGAATGAGCAAATATTTTCTGGATCAGACCACCAAAAGCACAGTAAATAAAGGCAAACATAGACAAAGTAGATTTAACCAAAATAAAGAGCTCCTGCACAGCAAAGGACAAACAACAGAATGAGGATGCAACCTGAAGAATGGTAAAAAAAAAAAAAATTTACAAGCTATATATTTGACAAGAATTACTATTCATATTGTACAAGGAACTCAATCCCATAGCAAAGCAAAAATGACAATTCAAAATATGCACAGTAAACATAAACAGATTTTTCAAAGGAAAACATTCAAATGATCAACAAATACATGAAAAATGCTGATGCTATACATCAGGGAGGCTGCAAATGAAAGACACAGCAACACAGCACCTCTCTCCAGTTCTATTGGTTATTACCAAACAGACAAAATATAGCAAGGGTTGGTGAGGAAACAGGAACCGTGGACACATCACTGGTGGGACTGTAAATTAGCACAGTGTTTATGAAGTTTCTAAAAAAAAATTAATAGAACCACCATATGATTCAGGACTATCACCCATGGGCATAAAGTAAAACAAAATCTGTTAAGAAGATACCTGTGCTCCTGTCTTTATCATAGCAACTATTCAGAATAGCCCAGAAATGGAAACAGTAAGTGTTCCTTCTACTAATGAGCAATTAAAGAAATATAATACCAATATACCATAAAACAGTACTAGTTAGAAAAATGAATAAAATGTTATCATTTACCACGTGTATAGAAAAAATGTCACTATATCAAGTGAAGTAAGTTAGGCACAAAGGACAGATATCATATCTCAATGGTGTTTGGATTCTAAAAATAGGTGATATTATATGTTAAAAATACAATGGAGGACTCATGTGGCATAGCATGTCAGGCTCCCGCTTATGATGCCAACTTCTGAAAAAATGCTAATTAGAGTCCCATATGCTGTGCTTCCTATCCCTGTTAATAACCTTGAGAAAGTAGCTGAAAATGGTCCAAGTGTAAGAGACCCAAATTCTATTTTAGGATTCTTGAATCAGCCTGGCCCAGGAATGAACAAGCAGAGGAAAGAAGATCTTTTTTTTTTTTCTCACTTCTATCACTTTCAAATTAACAAATACACACACACACACACACACACACACACACACACACACACACACACACACAATTGTGACAAGAGGTTTAGGAGGTAGGTGCAGAAGAGGGAGAGACAAAAGTTAACTAACTGGTACTAGATTATAACTAGAAGTAAAAAATTCTGGGATTTTATCTCATAGAAGACAGATTATAGATAATGTACAGTGCATTTCTCTTTAAAAATTTCTAGGAAATAGAATTTTGCAAGTTTGCATTATAATGAAGTATTAAGTACTCCAAAATGTAAGTGTATCAATCCTGATATGCAATGTTTCAGTGTAACAAAACAACACATAGTGTCTGATAAATATCTATGATTTTTATGTACAAAATTTTAAATTAAAAAATAACCACACTCCAAGGAGAATTTAGTACATAGATTTTCATATGCATAAATCCATTAGGTAGGGGATATAGTCCACACTGTATTAATGGTTGAAATTAGATAAAAGATGTGAAAGAATGGAAATGCTGCAGCCAAAAATATATGAAACCCAATGTCTGAGTTTCAAAAGGAAGAGAAAATTAGTAAATCAAAAATTGTATCAGATAAAAATTGCTAAGTGAAGAATAGAGGAATAGAAAACAAAGAAAATAGAGATGCATAGAATATAAAGAGCAAAGTATTGGAAAAAAATTAGAAACAAGAATTTTCCAGAACCAGTGTAAAACATCTACTCAGCAAATCTCTTAGGTCTATAAAACTAAAAATTTGCAATTCAAGTATTAATAAAACTGTAGTATACCAAAGAAAAAAATCATGTAATTTTTAAAAAAGACGCTTTTTATTTGAAAAGATGAGTTAGAGAGAATGAAGTTGAGAGAGACTGAGAGATATTCCCTCCACTGATTCTCTTGCCAGCCCAAGCTAGTAGATTTATCTACGTCTCCCACATGGATGGCAGGGGTCGAAGTATTTTGTCTGTCTGCCACTAGCACATTAGAAAGGGCTTGGATCTATTAAAAATAAAAATAAAATATATGGAGTATCCAGGACTGGTACAGACATCCTCATGGGATACAGGTGTCACAGGCAGTGGCTTTACCCACTGAACAAAGAGCTCACATCTCTTGGTCCCTCATACGGCATTCAAAGAAGCAAAACAGATTAGAAGTAAACTTCCCAAAATAAGCAAAAAACTCCAGGAGGATAGAACTTCAGTATGTTGAAAAAAAAAAAAAACCTGAAATACAATTTTATATTCAGTTAATGTGAATTACAGTGATTAAATGGAAATAAGTATGTCTTTATATAAATCCAACCTGAAAGTGTTTGTTCCTTCAAAGACTTCTACTAAAATGGTTTTTCATGGAGGAACAAAATGCATATATTGGGCATTAAGTAACAAATCAAAAGTAACAAATTCTTTTAAGTTCATTTTTCACATGTTCTAATCCATAGGCTTATCTTCAAACAATAACTGCTCTATGTTGATACATATGAATATTGTCCATTGATGATACAAAACATGTTCTGTTGATCAAAAACAAGGGAAATTTCAATACAAATTTGTGCCATTATCCTTATAGTTTAATAAATTAATCTTTATTTTCATATAAATATAGATTATTATATCAAATCCTTATTATTGTAAGAGAGAATTCAAAGCTTATTTTTACTTGACAGAATACATGTTTTGCTTTGTCAAAATTTTTGACAAGTATCTGAATGCCCAAATGTAAACCTCGGTCATATGAAATTTATACTTCTTAGTGTGAAGGCTAACATAAATTTCATAGATATGTTTAAATTTGTGATAGCTATAAATGGTATTCGAGAAAGAAAAGGTTTTCATTTTCATGTAGCCTCTGGGATGTTCTAAGCTTACTAAGTTTTAGCAATCTGAGTAACTGAAAAATCAGGTAACTCAAGACATTCCATCTATGATTTAAAATGTTAATCTTAAAAGTGATAGCTGTCTATTTGTATATATATATATATAAAAAAAATTACCTGCTATGTATTCTTAAACTTCATGTCTTTTTAGATATAGTCTTGAGATGGCAACTTTTAAATTTATTGATTGAAACACAAATATACCAACTGAAAATCAGTTGGGCATGTTAGATCAAACTATGAGAAAAGGAAAGTTCTTTTTATACGGGTTTTATCAGTTTTTGTTGACATAAATTATATATATATGCATATACACACACATATAAAATACTTGAAATACACTTATAATGTCATTTCTTTTTTATCTAAAATCGAATCTTACCTGTAAAACTTGCATTTATGTGATAATCCAATCTTTTGGTCTTATGAAATCCATGGATCTATTTGATTATGTTAACCTTTAAACAATCAGCAGCCACTAGATGACTGTACCAAATTGGAAATAAAATTGCATTTGCCTGCAACTTTTCGTATTTCTGCAGAGGCATCAGAACATTTCAGATAGATCTACTGACTCTGATTTCATTTGTCTAAGTAGATAAATCTTTGGTATTGAACTTGTCACCATCAGCATGACAGTGCTTCTCCCTGATTTAATTTGCAGTTTCCCCTTCATCCCTAAGGAAAAAGAATGTCTAGGCAGGATAAATATGAAGGTAATACAGGTCATTTCATTTTAATAGGGATTTTTAGAACAAAGTTTAACAAAAATATTCCCTAAAGTGATGATTTCTTCTCTGATTCATTAGTTTGACTTAACTTTTGGAAATACTCAAACTTTGGAGAAGGGTATTGCATTTTATATAAAAACACAATTTGATTCATTTTTCCCTAATAGTAAAATTGTGATATTCCTTCCCATGAAATCGTTTTATTAGTTTTAGAGGCATCGTCGGGTGGATGTTTGGCTTTGTCATTAAATCCTGTGCTTTAGATTGCCTGCAACCTATAGAACATTTCAAGTTCCAGCTTGGGTTCCTGACCTCGGCTCCCTTTTGATGTCCACTCTGCAAGGCAACAGTTACCTAAAGCAGTTGATCCTTGCTAACTGGCGGGAACTCTTGTGGCGGAGTTCCCATTAGGAACTGAAGTAGTTGAGTACAAATACTCACTTGAGAAATCCATAGCGAGTTCTTGGCTTTCAGCTTCAGCTTGTCCAGCCAGGTTCTTGGGGGGAGCAAACTAGTTGATAGACACTTTGTATTCGCCAGTTTCTGTCTCTCTGCCCCTTCATCATGATTGTTCTCAGACATTCTTGGCTTCAATGAGTAAAGAGGTGACATGTTCCATCTGTCTTCACAAGGGGTCTTCCTACTTCTCCCTGTCAAAGTAGTAAAGCCTTTTAGTTGCCCATGTCTGCCTCAATGTGTTTACCACTGGGCCCACCACGGTAGCCTAGCAGCTAAAGTCTTCCTCTTGCATATACCAGCATCCCATATGGATGCCAGGATTAGACCTGGTGGCCTCGCTTTCCATCCAGCTCCCTGCTTGTAGCATGGGAAAACAGTGGAAGATGGATCAAAGCCTTGGGATCCTGCACCAACATGAGAGACCCAGATGAGGCTCCAGGCTTCAAATTGGCGGGCTCCAGCCATTGTGGCTGCTTAGGTAGTGAATCGGTGGATGGAAGATCTTCCTCTCTGTCTCTCCTCTTTATGTGTATCTGACTTTCCAATAAAAATAAAAAAGCAAGTATGCACCATCCTAAGTGCTTTCTGTAGAAGTTGGCCTGAAATGTTGTGCCACTTACTTTTCTTTTCACCCTTTCAGGAGGTACTTGAAGTCTGTTGGATTAGAAGAGCTTGTTATCTCGTTCTTCATGTGCATCTGAGTATTCTCTTTACTCTTTGGAATAAACAGCAAATGTGGCCCGATTTTACATCATATGTTCCATGGTTCAACCACATCTCTGTGGGGCGTTCTCTGAGATCAGGGCTCCTTTTGGTCTAACATGCTGAGAAGATTCAGAGGACCCACTCCTGAACAGATAGGCCCACCTGGCCCTCTCCCCAGCCACAGTTCTTGTGCTGCTTGATGGGAGCCTGGTGTGATCAGATTGTTGTTTAAGTTTCCTGGCCTAGTCCAGTCCCAGATCCAACTCACGTGTACAGGTAGATTCAGCTCTCTGGCTGAGGCGACCCATGCAGGCTAAAATTGTCTAAAATTAGCCAAGCACAGGGTAATGTTAGGACAAGTTGATCAACACACACACACACACTTTCCCTCCCTCCCTCCCTCCCTCCTTCCTTCCCTCCCTCCCTCTCTCTCTCTCTCCCCCGCCATGGTGGCAAACAGAAGTTTGATGTGATCAGATTGTTGTTATCAGTTTAATGTTCCTCTACTGTCCTTCACCTTTTTTTCTCATCTATTGTGTCACAAACTCCACATTAATGAGTCACAATTAATAAGTTTATTATATGCCACCTGTATTCAAAATCCTACAATTTGATATACAAATCAGTGTCTGAGTTTGTATGTTACATAACATTTTTGATATTCTTATTTACGTAAGTTTATAATCAGTACCCAGATGACATAATATATCATTATTTCTTGCTGATATGATCTCATATTTGTATCATATTACCCTGTGGTACCCAGATGCATTTGTATTACATCAGTGTTTCAGAAAAATGTAAATTCTAGGCATATGAAATTCTAAGTCCATGATTCCCACGTCATTTATAATTTATTTGTTTGGGAATCTGGTTTTGGTATTTTCTATTACTGTATAGATGCTAATATTTATGCCTTCATATATATTTGCCTTATAGCCCAGTTATGAGTCCTAGGAGACTCATAACTTTACATTTAAAATTCTGAGCTATAAAATTGTGTCAATGTATTTCTATTGCTGTGACTTCCCTTTGTTTTAAAGAATGTGTAAAGGTTATATGTTTGGTTTTTTCCTTCTACATATCAAAATGTATTCCAGAATGTGACTCAAAGCTATATTTATTTCTCACCCTGTTAAGTAAATACATGTGATTAATCCTGAGTGACAAGAGGGCCAACCTGCAAGAATAATTTTACATAGGTCACATACAAGGCAGCGTTTTCTTTCTCTAGTAAGAAAATCTGTTGTCAAAATAAATACCTAGAGAGCAAAAAGGAAAAATGTGCTCCTCTGTAAATGGTACTATGGGGTGGTGTATTACAAAAGAACAAAACCATGTTTACTAAACAATTGTTTTTTTTGGGGAGGGGAGTTATGATTCTCAAATGTGCCCATGCATTGCCTTGAGATCTTCTAGAAATGCATCTTCTGAGTGTATCAATCTGTGTAGAGCCTAAGGCTCTGCATTTGCAGCAAGTCTGGGCAAAGATTGTCTTGTAATACCCCCGCAGCAGTCCTTATGAGTTATAACTGGACAGTTCTCATTGGAGTACCTTGCCCTGCTGGTTTATGTTTCATGTCAATGCTAAAATTTTTAGATAATTAATTTGTACTCTACCTCTATTTGGGCCACTTGTTTATTGTACTTCAACTTTTCATAATAAACATAGCATTTATTCCCATTCTCTCAGTTTCTCCATCTTGCCTTTTATTAGTGGTGGTAGTAGTATTTTCCATAAAACAGCTTTGTAATTGTAGGTATTTCTTCCTCACCCTCTCCTTTCTCTCTTTCTGTTTCAACCTCCTGCCATTTCCTCTGCCCTCCCCATTATCATAGTAATATATTCCTTTAGTAACAGTTAAAATTTCACTTTATTCTAAGCATTTCATGGCATTACAGGTTTAGGTAAAGGTAGAATATCTAGCATCATACTGCCAAGGTGCATTACTTGTTTCATTGGGAGATTCCCTCTGACTCAGGAGTAGAGGTGCATATGGAAACATCTTTAGCAAGTAATCATAAAAAATATAAGATGCTTGTCCTCCAGTCTCTATGGCAGGATAGGAGCCTGACTTTGATAAGTGATAATTAGAATGTACAGACAGTCTCTCAACTTACAGTGGCCCATTGCAGCAGTCCTAATAACTGTTTTGTATTCTTCCCATCCCACTCCTACGTTCCCCGTGGACTTTTCATTCTCTATGTGAGTGAGGAACAAAACACTGTTGGTTGAGAAAGTACAAATATAGAATAGGTGGAAAGTGAATTTGTAATATTTCCAACAAAATTTGTGAATGTTAAGGAATATATCTCTCAATGACATCAAAACCCCAGGTTAATATTCTTATTTATTCTGTTTGAAATTGTATGACAGATAACTTTTTATGTGACATCTCACAGAACTATAGCAACTTGCCTGCAGTATCGTAGATGGTCAATGAATGTAAATATTCTGAGAAATGCAATAGTGATACATTCAATATTTCAATCCAAGACTACCTGACTCAATGGCATGGAGAAAAGGTTTAAATCCCATCACAAATCTTCAGAAATGGTGATCACATTAATGTAACTATGAATTTGAATGAAATTTACATTTTAAAATGTAATGCTCTAGAGAAACAGTAGGGTGCTGTTTACAAGCTACTTGTGGAATTCTTTACCTTGTAAAGTGTGTGAGTTTGAAGTGAACTCAAAGGAAAGAGACAGGGTGGAAACATGTGGGAGAAGGAGCAAGATGGCAATTATCATCATGCTCCTAAATCTGTATTGTAAAATACATGAAATTTTCTCACCTTATAAACATTTAAAAAATTTCAAAAATCCCAGGCATTGTTGATGTTTATTTTTAAGCTAAAGGTGATAGTAGAGAAAAATGGAATCAACCAACTTTTTAGTTTTTTAAAAAAAATTAGTATATTTTAAGTTTACATGAAAGGTAAAATTACAGAGAAAAGAAGAGGGGAGGAAGGACAGACATCTTCTCTCCATTGAATAATTTCCCAAATTATTGCAAAAGATGAGGCTGGGCTGGGCTGAAACCAGATTTGTGCAATCAGTCTTGGTTTCCCACAGGGTGCAGAGGCCCAAGAATAGTGGCTATTTCTGAATGTTTCATTTTGATCTTAATTTGAATTTCTTGGTTATAGTTCCACATATCTTTAAATTTTTGGAAGGATTAGTGTAATATTTAAAATAAATTATACTTTTTAATAAGAAAAATGTATGTTCAAGACTGAGGAACTTAAGTCGAATGTTTTCAATCGGTGATCAGTAAAATGAGCAGTTTCACTTTGTTTTGTGTATCACTACGTGCTCATGGCTTATTAGCACAGAGCTACATTAAAAAAAGTAAATTTATCCTCTATATTATGTACGTTGTACTCAGTCATCTAAAATGTTTGTAAAAGATATACATTTGTTTCTTTCAAAATGTTATTTATCTGGAAATGACTGGGCACACACAGTGACAGGAACTGAGATGCAGACACAGAGAATGTTCCAGTCTGTGGATTCACTCTTTCCTTGTCTGTGGTGGCCAAGCCAAGCCCCTTAACGGAAGCCAGAAACTCAATCAAGACCTCTCACGTAGGTAGAAGGAACTCCGTTAAATAGACATTCCCCAGCATTTTCCAGAGTTTCATTAACAAGAATTTGGAAGGTATGAGTCAGGTATTAAAACCAGACTTTCTGAAATGGGACGTGTGCATCTTAACTCCTTCATTAAATATTTGTTCCTAGATCCCTTCCTTCTTTTTGTTATCATTACCATTTTAGTGCCTTGGATAGGATATCCATGAATCTTCTCTAAATTCCTGTTAGTTTAGCCAACTTTTGCTTTTTAAATGTTATTAGACCGAACTAGATTGTTATGTTTAAGTCTCAATTCTTTGAAAAAGTTAAGTATTACTGGGAAGTAGTAATAATTATGCTAATAAGTAGTGTATTAGAAATGTAAAAATAATTACTCCAACAATTCTCATTAAAAACTTCAAAATATTTCTTTACAGATCTCCTGGTATTATTCTGTTATTAGATATTCAAACTTGAACAGAAACTTATCAAATAGAACTACTTTCTAAAACGCAAAAATCCAATAAGACTTTATCCTTTGAAGAGAGTTCAAAGTCTTGATGAAGGTGATATGCAATGATTCTAATTGCTACATGTGATTCTGTTGCTTTACATGCTAACTACTAAAGACCTTTTGAAGTCTTCCTCAATCTAGGAAACAAAAATATCTACAAAATTTCCATTAATTCAATTAGGTAACAGACATTATTATTTTTTTAAACAAGAAACTCATCTCTGAGAAGAGGTTTTATCTCCTGCTGAAAGTAGTTCAACCTGTATATGTGAAATCAATGCATTTTTCTTAATAACTTTCTCTTCACAGTGATTGCTTCTTAATGTTTCATCTTGACGTACATCCTTTCAAACTGGGTATAGGAATTCATTTATGAATATGTACTATACAATTAAGTTAGAAATGTTCATGATTCTTTAAAAATATTTGAAATCTGTAGAATCACTTCTAGTGTTTTGTGAAAGTAAGCCATATAAGATACCTTAACAAAATGTTTTGTCAAATTCAATACTATAAACTACCTTTCTGTTAATGGATATACAGAATATCTAGTTCAATTGAAATAAATGATTTCAGAATGTTAGTAACATCAAACACATATTTTAAAGTGTTCTTGTGCTGTTTTAAATATTTTTAAAGATTTATTTTTTAATCAGAAAAAATTTAATGGCAAAAATTTGTTTATAAAGCAAATAAGTCAGATTTACAGAGAGAAGGAGCGATAAAGAGAAGGCCAACCACTGGTTCACTCCCCAAGTGACCTCAAGTGCCAGAGCTGAGCTCTGAATCGAAGCCAGGAGCTTCTTCCAAGTCTTCTATATGAGTATAGGTTCCCAAGGCTTTGAGCTGTCCTCGACTGCTTTCCCAGGCCACAAACATGGAGCTGGATGGGAAATAGAGCAGCCGGGATATGAACTGGCACTTTAGCCACTAGGCTACCACACCAGGCCATGTTATTGATCTTTAGTAAAGCATGCCTCAAGTAACTTCTAGTCCAGATAGAACAGAGCAATTCGAGAACATACCAAAATCAACATCTTTGAATTCAAATATTAAATCATAGTCACTTTGCTGCATGGTAACCAAAACAAATCAGAGTAAAGGCTTGTCGTTCCAAGTTGGAGTGTGAGTGTTGTTCATTATTCAGCATTTATCTGTGTATTTGAAAGTAAAATTACAGAAAGAGATGGCAAAATTTAGAGAGAGAGCGTGGGAGAGTTAGAGAATGGGGGTGGGGGAAGAGAAGGGAAGAACAGGAGAAACAGGGAAAAAGTTTTGGAGGGGGAGAGGGAGAGGACAGAGAGGAGAGAGAGACTGACGGACTGACTTTCCATCTGATGAGCTCCCCAGATACTTGCAATAGCCCAAACTGGGCTAAGCTGAAGGCAGAGTTAGGGTATCATCCAAGTATCTCACACATTTACCAAGGACCAAAATACTTAATAAATCTTCCACTGCTTTTCCCAGGCCATTCTCATGGAGCTGGATCAGAGATGGCGCAGCTGGGCCTTGTGTGTTGCTGGTGTCACAGGGAATGGGTTTACCTTAAATATTACATGTTGGCATTGTCTGCTTACTGCTGTGCACATTTGGTCATTCAAGTAATGTTTGTAGATCACATTATTGATCTTTAGCTTTGGGATATTTATGTCAGTTTAATCTAAAAAGAAGTTCATACAAATTCTTTGTAAAAAAAAAATTGTTTATAAAGCAAATAAGTCATGTACCACAGTACCTGGCACATAAAAATGCTGAATTTAAAGCAGTACCATTGTTAACTAATTATCATTTTGTGTGAGTGTTTGTGTATGAGAATGCACGGACATAATTGCTAAGTGTCTGTCATGAAGGCAGAGTTAGCTTTCATTTTCCTAACCTTCAACAAGTAGTCAAATGGACAACAATTTTATTTTCATGTAAAAGAAATATGTAAACTTCAGGCAGTCCCATGGGAGCATTAATTTAGCATTGGTACAGCTGGACTTCAGTTATTGATCATTGTAGTGTCTTAATTTTGGTTCATTATCAAGTGCAACAAGCAGATTTCTCAATTTAATCTGCAAGTGACAAATCTTGCATTCATCCCTTTGTAGTTGAAACGAGGCATTATTGATTTATTCACAAAGCACAAATCTCCAGGGATAGAATCACCCTGGTTTAATTTAGATGAGTCAGGTTTGGTACCGATTCAGCACACTTTCTTCTCCTCCTGGACACCCAGGAATACTCAAATTTCATGGTAATATGAGTGGTCTCATGTGGTTGATTTCTAAGTAATATATCTTGAAGCTATGTGATACACGCTATTCCCAGAACAAACTCCTGAAACTAAACATATAATCTTTCATGCCCCATCTCAGCATTTCATCCAGGAAAATGCAGAAATCTGGAGGATAAGTCCTTAGAGGAGCACTATATTTGGCGGAGCCACAAGTTTGAAGCAGGTCCCTTAGTCAACACTTGAAAAATATCTAAGAGTGCACCCAACTATATCCGTGAAAAGTAAGAAATAAAGATTTGTTGCTTTAAGCACTAGAATTTTGAATTGTTATACAAGAGTTCTTTTTTATTCGACTTTGAAATACAATAAACAATGGAGTTAGTACATTTTGCAGTAAAAAAATGATTATATGCTGTTCCAAGTAGCCATAGTACGGGAGTAATTGATATTCATGATCCTAACCCTGAGCCATTGAAACGTTGTGAACCATGAAATATTAAATTCATTTCAACTCAATTTAGGATATTTCTTTTTTTTTTTAGCAGTACAGTATTACTTTTCACCCTTTCCTTCCTCCTGACCACATTTCCCACTCACCCATCCACCTCCTTCCTTCTGTTTCTATTTTTAAAAATCTTTATAATAGCATACTTTCATTTCGCTCTATAATCACAGATTCCATTGGGCAAAGATCTCAACAAACACCAAATATAAAAAAAAAGAGTCTTATTATTCCTCAAGAGTATAGAAACAGCAAGTAAACAATAAGCAAATCTTCCTTCAAGAAAATTTAATATAATTTGCATAGTAGAGAGGAATGCAGTCACATGGTCTCTGAGCAGGTAGTGGTGGGACGGATATTTTTTTATTATTATTTTTCTCTTGTGTCTGCAGGAAAGAAAAAGGAGGGAACCACCCCTCACTGTCAAATTACATCAGCACCTGGGGATGGGGAATGGTCATTTAATGGCACCTTACAGCCTCTGTTGTGGGGAAGTGTTACAATGGTATTACTTGAGTGGTTTTGATAGTTTGGAAACATCATGGAATTATTGCAACAGGGTTGAGAAAATCTTTCCAAGGTCCTTTGGCTGACCAGGTTCACCTTAGTGCATCCACAGGCTTAGCAAATGTTGCAAAGGTTGGCCATGAGAATTGCCAACCTGCTCTGCTTTCCATCCTCCAGTGATGCGCTTGCCATCTTCTTCTGGTCTGAAAGAGCTGGCTGTCATGTTCCCTGTATGCATCTGGGCCAGCTATTCCACTGCACAGGCATCAGCAATTAAAGAGGCTCTGTCACAATACAAACACTTTAAGGTCAGATATATATTATGTGATTTTTTTTTTCTGGGACTTGGGTATGAATCCCGTGGCCCAGCTGGGGAGTTCCCCAAGAAACCTCACCTGAGGCGACCTCGGACTTGACTCTTGTGTGCACCAGGCAGTGCAGGTCCATCACTTGTACCAGTCCATCACTTGTACCAGTCAGTGTACATACTGGTGGATTCAGATCCCCAGTGAGCTCCACCATCAGGCCTATCCTTTATGCAAATTAATGAGTGATGTGACCTAGACCAGCCCAGTCTGCCAAAGGCCTAGACTTAATGCACACCATGGGTGCCCTAACCTAGTTGAGGTGAGCCCCAATTAGCCCCTACCAAGACCACCCCTAGCCCAGGGTTTTGCATTTGCCTGCATATGTTGTGACCTAGTCTGGTCCATTCCACATTCAATATGGCTCTCATGCATGTGCGTCGATGCTGCAGCTTAGCTCAGCCTGGCCCACCCCCAGCTCTGGCTCTCACACTCAATAGCAGGAGCTGCAGTCTAGCATGGGAGTTTTTTAAGATTCCCTACCAGACCTGATCCCAACCTAGGATCTTACATAACATGGCCCCACCCCTGCCACCTGGGGGTGGCATGATCTGACCTGCTATTCCCCACCTTCCCTATATGTTTTCTTTTTAAATAGAACAGGCAATATACTGGCGCACTGGTTATTTAACACAAATTTGGCATTAACCAGGTCCAGTGTGCCTACTAGTTATTGTTTGTTTTTCTCCTAGCAGTGTAACACTTACCTAGGTAGCCTAGGTAGCAGCCTACATCTGGGGCAACAATGACCAAATCTTTTTTTTTTTTTGCTTGTTTTTATTTCTTTTTATTATAATTTTATTATACAGTTCTACAGACCCAGGGATTTCCCTTATCCCCTCCCCAAATTCCTCCCCCCTCACTGAGTTCTACATCATTACTATAATAATGACCAAATCTTAAAATATCAATCTTGCTCATACAAATTGTACTTTTTTAGTCTGTATTTTTACCACATATCAGGGAAAACATATGATATTTATATTTAGGGACTGGCCTATTTCATTAATCATAATGGCATCTAGTTGCATCTATTTTATCACTAAAGATAGGATTTCATTCATTTTTATGGCTGACCAGTATCTTATTATATATAATGCTGACAACTTTTCTTCAGTACAGAATTATTAAAATGTTCTGTATCAGAGCAGAAAATCTGATACACCTTGTTACATACAGAAGATCCAGGATTTAGCCACAAAGAGTTACCACCTCCAAAAAATCGTCAGGTAATTGTTAAATAATAATGTATAAAGAAAAAGTACTTTATTGACTTATTTGTTAATACCACCTACTAATTCTTCTAGGGTTTGTACCCTAAAATGTAAAGAATATCTCCTCTTTGATTTTCCTTAAAATATATGGAAAACTTCTGAAAGAATTAGAGATCTGGCGGTATATTATTATTCATAGTTTTTGAAAACTTAGAAATGTCAATATAGTATCTTTGCCATAATGCTCTTCCCTTTATTTTTGCCACCAATTGACATTTATATGATTTTTAAAGCTCCAGGAATCAAAGTAAGTTCAAATAGAGTAAGCAAAAAATAACCACAGATTTTTGCTTTGTTCTCATTGGCTAGAAATGGATCATCTGGCTACCTTTAATGCTATGAGATTTGGAAAATTGATTTGTTTTCAGTTATTAAAATTTTCTGTCTTCTATAAGGAGAGATTGAGCTATAAATGAGATGGAACGCATCAGTTATGAAGAGTGTAACATGAAAGTATGCTAGAAATATTGTTGCTATTGGATCTTTTCTATGGGTCTTAATGATTTCCTACCTCTTAGGTTAAACGTTGATCTAGGAAAGCTGATTTCTGTTCAAGAAAGCACTTTCAACCTAGAAAAAAACAAATTGCTGTAATCTGCACCAAAGCATTTGGACTTTACAATTTAAGAGAAGTTGCAATGAACAAAGAGAGACATGGAATAGGAGACATGAGTCTGTTCTAAAAATTTGTCTGACCAAAGGTCATGAAGACAAATTAATTTGGGATTCAAGTGGATTTCAAACAATCTCCATCTGGATCTAACAGCTAAAACACAGAGAATCAGGACAAATTCCAGAGTTTGCCAGGTAGTTTACAGAACTTTCATACATAATGCTTTAGTCAAACTGTGTAGTATAAATGACCCGCAATAATTATAATTTCAATCAGTACATACTGATCACACCAAAAAGGATTTGCAAATATACTGAATTTGTCCTCTACCCTGTCGACTTCCTAGGTAAAGGGGCAATTGGAATCCTTAATATGACATGGTGAAAAGCTTAGGAAATGGAGAGGGGCAGATTCAGAATTTTCATTGCTCAACAAATTGAATGACCTGAACTATAATGTAACTTCCTTAAATCCCAAGATACAAATAAACCTTCATTTCATTGTAATAAACATTAAACAAAGAAGATGATGCAGTTCCTTTTCCATATTAGAGCCCTTATAAATAATAGCTGAATAATTGCTGGAATGGGATATAAAATTCTACGTACAGTGGTGCTTTTTAATGTCCCATAAAGGCTGTTTCTCTGAATCTAGATCCAGATTTTGTGTTTGAACATCACCTCAGTTCCTAGGACAAATACTAGAGGTACACAGTGAATTTGAAGTCTTTGGTCATAGTCTCACTCTCTTTTCCATGACAAACATTGAGACAAGAGCTGGGAGACCTAGTTTCCAGAAGAGAGACTACAGATATATGACAGGCTCTGTGATTAAAAAGTTCATCTGTGCCCTTCAATAAACCTACTTCATATTTTAACTTTATGATAATCATTTCATTATCAATATTTTCCTGGTATCCTTAATTATAGTTTATAAGTAGAATTATTAAAACTCTGTGAAATTTGCCTGTAGGCAAACTCCCAATTCAAGAATAATTAAAGTGACAGTTTAAGAGCATATTGTGTAAGTCTGAGATGCACGGTGGGTTCATTGTCACTCATCTCTGCACTCTGCAAGAAGAAAGTGATTCAGCTTAATTTTTCATTGAGTCCTGTCTTCCCGGGAGGCGCTATGAAAAAGTGGAGTATGAAAGCAGGTATCAGCTTCCACGAAGTGGTGACATAAATAGCAAACAGTGCTCTTATTAGCTTGTATAGAGAGGACTAGACAAAGCTCAGTCTTGCTTGTGCTTTGACACAGATTAAAAAAAAAATACTGCCTGTGTTAAACACAATACAGATTAAATAAACTAGCTAAACCAATTTTACCTATTCATCAACTTCACTGATAATATCACTAAATTGAATAATTTCCCTTTCTCTTTGAGAGCTTTTAAAATTAATCTTTTGAAAATTATAAACTATAACAACATTTGCAATTTGGTAGACTCAGAAAGCTTTGTTTTAAAGCTAGCCTTGCAGTCATCCTTCCAGATATTTCAGTTTCTGAATATTACTCTGTTGGAGTTACATACCGACGGAAGTCTCTTCCCTTTATCTTCACCGTAGAAGTAGAAAATGAGAAACCATTATTCTTTCCTGAAACATTATGAATGTATTTTGTTTTAATCAGAAGACCTTTCTGTATATAATTACTAATCTAAAAATTTCAATAAGATCATCTTCATGTTGAAAATGACCAGTTTTGACAATACACAAATTTGTTTTTGACATTTTTTTTGCATCCAATACCCTTCACATATGCAGATTGGCTGTGATTATTTTTGTTAAAGGTCAGGATGCTACAGACACAGATTAGCTCTCCTATTGTCATATCCTGTATGCTTTACTGAATTACCTTTACACTAATAATAAAAATGCCGACGACTATGAGTGCTTACACTGTGCCAAACATTGTGCTGTTTTATTTCATTTATCCTTTGAATGGCCATAACCAAGGAAAATTGACTTTAAAAACTTAATCCTACTTTATAGATGGGGAAACTGAAGCAAAGAGACAAGATGTATTTTGTATATGTTTATAGCTGGTAACTGAGATTCAAATTTAGAATTTTTTCTAAATATGTTTGTGTATAATTAAGAGTATACAATTTTCTGAGGAAATAGACATTATTATTTATTGAACCTTTTCTGAAAAAAACAAATTTTTGATTTATATTTAAAGATTTATTTATTTGAAAGGCAGAGTGAAAGAACTGGAGACACAAAGAGATCCTGAATCCACTTGTTCATTCTCTAAAATTCCCCGAAAAATAGGACTAGAGCAGGCTGCAGCCAGAAGCCAAGAATTTCAGTTTGGTCTGCAATATCTCCAATGTGAATAATAGGGACCCCAATCCATGGGCCATTCACTTCTACTTTCCCAGAAGCGTTACAGAGATGTGAACTGGAGACAGTGCAGCTGTGATGTAAATGAGCACGCCCAGCTAGGATGCTGGCAGCACAGACAGGAGCTGAACCCTCTGCACCACAATGACACCACCAAAATAATAAATTAAGATTTTAAAAATTCATCATTTGCTTGTAAGAAACTGAGGCTTAGAATAAGAAACAGTAATTGTTCACTACAACTCCACATCTGGAAATATGATCAGTATCTGTAATACAAACGCAAAGTGACTCAATTATTGATTATTACAAAAAATCCACATTCAAGCTGTAAAAACGTGGGATTTGTTTCGCCAATCCCATGTTTTAGCTCTTGTGGCTTGCTCAGAGTGTGTAATGTGAATGTGCTGGGTGTTTTTGTTTTAGAGTGAGGACTTCAACATCAGATGTTTCTGAATAGTATTGACCTTTCTAGAACAATTAACTGAGCTCCTTGAATTCTTCATCTCCAACTTAAGTGAGCATTCTTACCTTAGCAGTACAGATTGGTAATATCACCATTGATTACAATCTAAGTATGTGTGAGATGTCAGAAGGATCAGAATGGTAAATTGGACCTGACAGTACTAATTATACGTATGTGTTACTACTGGGGTTGCAGAACAGGTCTGGAAGGTGTCTACTTTTCTCCTATCATATGATCTGGAAACATTTCTTTGCCCTGTGGTCATTGATGTTGTTTATTTGTTAATTAGATACATTCTCTCTATGACATCTCAGCTCCTTGCCGCTCTCTTAGGAATCCCAGATATTCATATTCAAATGTGCATGATTTGTCTTGGAAAGGGCAGATAATACTGCCAAATTATGAATTAAATTTTCCTCAGAAATACAAATAATAACTATTTCTTTTTAACATAGGGATGCTATAAGAAATAGTTCCAAAATTTCCAAATAGCAGTTTAAGTACAGTAACTCCATAGGTAGAGAACAAGATGTTTTAGCAGAGGTTTTAAAGTGGTACTTGTCTTAACCAGTGTATTGATTTAAATTGATAGGTATAGTTATCAGGCACAGGTTTTGTGGGACTGAAGTTAATATAAATTTTGAAAATTTCCTTTCTGAAAAAGTAACACAGAATCATCATTAAAAGATTAAGTGAAAGTACCACATGCAAATAAAACTAAAGCTTGATTAACAACATAAAACAACAGCATCTGCTTATGCTGTGTGTCCATTCTGGGTGAGTTTGGTGCCTTTGCATGAGCTAGTGAGGATGGAAGCTTTAACCAAGCCTCTCCATTCTACCTGCCTTACCAGACTTTGCAAACAAGGAACATTATCAACATAGAAAACCCAATTATTATCTGAAGTTTGTGTAAAACAGCATTGGGAAGTCGTTGTATAGTCCTTGGCCAGAAGTTTCACTTCAATATTTAATGTTAATACTGTGGCTTACACAGCAGGCCTTGTGGATCTAACCAAAACCCTTTGAAGTCTGTGGTTCACTTGACCTACTCTGTCCCAACAAGAACTGAGGTGGTCCTCTGCCCCGTGAGAGAAACCTAATCAACTGAAAAGGCCCTGATTTCAGGCTACCCTAATTCTGGCAAAGACAGGGAAAAAGGTGTATTTACAAAAGGAAGAGGCATTGAAAGATACGAGGTCTAATCTTACTTAAAACTTCTCTTCCTATGCATGTTCATTTAGTGGTGTTGATTTTGTCCTGGAAATACATGTGATCAATTTAAATGCATGTTGTAATAAAGGAAGTTTAGGAGGGATGACAGCTTCCTTACTTAATGTATTTTCCAGGATAAGTCGGTTTCTGTGAATTTTTCTTTTACTGTGTGTCTCTGAATGACAAGTGTGCGTATTTCCTTTGAACAGACAATAGCCTGGAGTTCTTGAGGTAAACACATGGGTACCTCTGTTTTTAAAAGTTAGAAAAAGTTCATATGTAATCATGTAAGTTGAACTCATCAGAAAGATAAGGGTTAAAACAATAACATTTCGAACCAAATAGTGAAAAATATCAAGCAAACTTTTGTCTGTTAATAGAGTGAGATTTAGCCCAATATTTTGCAGTCTCATTCGGCAGTCTGTATTAACAGCATTAAAGAGCTTATACCCTTCAACTTAGTGCAATTGTTCCAGCAGTTTTACCCATGAAAATAGTCAGATGGACTGAAAAAAATTGTTGTTTTACAGATATTAGGTATTTTTCACAGCTATGAATAACACTGGAAGATATCCAAGTCTGTAGTAAATTATGATTTGTTTAATACAATTTAAATAGACAATAAAAAAAGGCTATAGGAAAACCCAAAAGCAAGTATGAATAGGTTTTGTGACTTAAGGATGAAATTGGGGATTTTAAAATGTGTAAATTTGCATCTTTGTATATTTTTAATGTCTTTAAAATGTCCATTGGAAAGCAAATTATTTTAAAATCAAAGTAATTTGATCCAAGTTATTTCTAGTTCTTCAGGTATTCAGTATTCTCTATTACTTCAGGTCAATAAAAACGAGTTTAATCATACCCTCAAAGATTTACACATGTAACATACACACACAATAACCTGCCACACCCCACACACACTTGCACTCACTGCACACACATTAACCAGTGTCAACAAGTTTTGCTACTGTGATGTCAGGTTAATTGTTCTCTGAGATCTTACTTTATTTTGTAGAACTTGCCTACTCTGCATTAGAGAAAAATTAAACTTGGGTGTCTTGTAGATCTTCATGGAGCTAAAAATTCTGTTCTCTAATACACGTGCTATCCCTTTTCTTTCTAAAGGTTTAACTAACATGCTTTGGGAGTTATCCTGGGGTCTGTGTTTGTGTCTGATAATATAGATTATAGGAGAAAGTTGGGATTATAGGTTAGGAAGAAAAAGAATGGATGCTGTAGAGTGATACCTGTGTGTTTGAGATACCTCAATGCTCTGTGTGTCAGTTTTGCATAAAATAAATATCTTCATCAACATATTGTGCTGGGATTTTTAAAATAGCTTCAGTAGAAATTTAAATTCACCTTTTAACAATGATTTAGAATCTTTTCATGTGCTTTTAAGAGAGAATTTATATTTTTTTGTTTGTGAAGATTTACTAAATCCTTTTTAATTTTTACAAGATTAATCTCCCCAAAATTTATCTTTTGACTTCTGTTTTTATAATTCTTTGCCTTCTCTTTATATTATTTAATTGAAAAAAATCAATGCGTTCTGGATGCAGACATTTTCTCAGGCACCTGTGTTAGGAATGATCTCACACTCTGTGTCTTACATTTTCATATTCTTTGCAGTGAGGTTTATTGCGTAAAACTGTATAATTTTGATGAAAAATATTTATTCTTATGACTTGTTTTTATATATTAAGAAATTATAACTTACTTCAATGGCGTAAAGATGTTTTTCTCTGTTTTTCTAGGCACTTTATAGGTTTCAGGATTTGGTACATATAAATTTAGTACAGTGTATGATTTGAATGGTGTTGGAGATGGAAAATTGATTCTTTACTGGCCTTCTAGCATTATTTTAAAAGATTCCACTTTTCTCATTGATTTCCTCTTCAATACTTTTCAAAATTGAACAATGTAAATGGTACTCTATTTCAAGATGCTCTATTCTATTCCATTATCTTGTTTATAATATGCTAGTATCACACTATGTGGATTACTGAAACTTTACAGCAAACAAGTCTGGATACCCGGTGGCACAGGATTCCTATTTTATAATTTTTAAAAGGGTCATTTTGGCTAATATTGGCTTAATATAGAGCCTAACACATGTTAACATTTAAACAACTCTATTTACCTACTTTTAAAAAAAGATTTATTTATTTTTATTGACACTCAGACATACAGAGGAGGAGAGACAGAGAGGAAGAACCTCCACACTTGATTTGCTCCCCAAGCAGCCGCAGCGGCTGGAGATACACCAATCCAAAGTCAGGAGCCAGGAGCTTCTTCCAGGTCCCCCACGTGGTCCCAAGGCTTTGGGTCATCCTCGCCTGCTGGATGGGAAGCAGGGCCGCCAGGATTAGAGCATGTGCCTATATGGGATCCCAGCATGGCGAGGACTTTAACAGAGGGAGAACAGAGAGAGAAAGAGGGAGATTCAGTGAGTGAGTGAGACAGACAGCCAGCCAGAGACCCATTCTAAAACTGGTTAATTCTCCAAGTTTGCCAACTGCTTTCAGTGGCCACAATGGACCTGAGCTGTTATCAGGGGATAAGAACCCAATGCAGTATTTCTGCCTGGGTGGCAGGGACACAACTCCTTAAGTTATCACTTGTTGTTTTCCAGGGTCTATCACTGTGTTTCCAAATAAATAAACATTCGAACAAAAGCTGTATCACAGGGGAATCCAAGCCAGAAAACAAATAGGGAAATCATGTCACAGATAAATGGCTCAGTTGGGCACACTGGTGAAGTGGGATTACCTATGAGGCTGCAGTGTATTTGAAAGTACAGTCTCTGCTATGATGCCAACACTAGATTTTGGAACACAAAAATTCCAAAATGAAGAAATATTTTACTTTTTGAAATTCAGTTTATTTAAACTTCTTGAACCCTCATCTATACTGAAACTGCCTGCTGCATTTTCCATTTAACAAGCTTCAGAGATTATTATCTCCTTGGTCTAAGATACCAGAGACTTTAACCACTCACCCTGCCTGTCTCCATAATGGCCTTATATTGTACCTGTAAGTCTGAGAAACTATGTTTACCTTTCCATGTTGTTTTGGAATAAATGATTTTGTAGTTGGGTTGGCATTTTTAAAACTATATATATATATTGCTTTAAATATAGCATGTTGCCAAACGTTCCTTTAGATACTTGTCAAAGTGATAGTAATTACATACTGTCATATTTTTAGTGATTTTGTGACTATTTAAAATTTATATGATTGAAGTTGAACATCTTTTAATTTGGTTATGATTTATAACCCTTACCTACTTTCCAGCGGGACAATGATCTTTTTACTTATTGAACTCTTTAGTTGTAAGTCTTCATCGATAATATAAATTAAATATTACAAATTATAAAATATAAAGTTAAAAAATTATTCAGGCAAGATTAGAATCTAGGGTTTTCCTTGAAGAATCTGCACAATCTTGCCCAACCTATGAGATATTTGTGCTGCTTTGCATTTAATTTGTGGCTTGTACTTTCATGAAGAGGTCTCTGTCTGTAGGCATGGGCTGCGCCCTTTTCCTTTTTGTATTTTCCAGTGGTTAGATTATTTTCAGATTGACTTGCTCTGTCCTGATCTGTGGGAGCCTTTAGTCCTTGTATTAGTCAAGAGAATTCTTTCTGCTGGGTTTCTTCCTTTCTTCTTCTTCTTTTTATTTATTTATGTTTCTGTTATAGAATGGATTGGTTCCCTATTGCCCATTCATGTATTAAGGTACTAACTTCCAATATGACTGTATTTGGAGATATACATTTCAGGGGAAAAAATCTAAGAACCAATGAAATTATGAAAGTAGAATGTTAATTTTATATGACCATAGATTTATAATAAAAGGAAAAGAGAAATATCTCTCTATCTTTGCATCTTTCCCTCTCTGACTCTGCTATATACAACAAGGAAGAATTATGTAAGGACAGAATTAGATGCTAGTCTTCTGCAAGCCAAAAAGACTGCCTTTATTAAATTCAGTCATGTAGGACCCTGTTTTCCCAGAACTGAGAGCATGAAGACCTGTTGGTTAAGTCATCCAGGCTATGGAACTCTGTTGTGGAAACAGAAAAGGACCAATACAACACCATCTGCAGGTTTCAGGCTTCAGCATTAGGTTGTGAGTCTTTCTGACTCCCACTTTCCCTATCATGTAGTTTTGATTCTGCAATGTTGTGACAAGGAGTGCCTGTGTCTCCTTTTGCAGCTATACTTAGTGTGTATGATTGGAAAGCTGGGAGCACTCAACAAACACATGTATGTTGCACCTTCTGTGATCATGTAAATATCATCTAGGGACCCTCTGAAGGCGTATTTCAGGAGCATGCAGGAGGTCTGTTCCCTCCTGAGCGCTCAGTAGCTCAGCCTGCTTTTGCTCCTAGGTTTCTCTGTTGTGAGCCTGAAGTCTTGGTTGTTGTCTGCAAGCACCTACTTACCTCCATGTCTGTGCTTTTCTCTGCTGCTGCAACTTTAGGTACTTCTGCTGCTGTTCTATCCTTAAGAGCAAGAAAGTTAAGTTCTTATAGTTAGTGACAAGACTGAGATTATTAAATTTTGTCTTCCATTGAAATCCCTCCAGAATACTCCTGTCAAATGATAATGTTTTCATGCAATTTCAGTGACAGAAAGAGTGCTGTTACAATAAATAAATATTTTATAACATTATATTTTACATACCAGCATGCTTTCACATCTTTGCAAATATTTCAGTTATATTTTAGAAAGATTTCTGAAAGTAAGACTAAATTCAAGGAGTATTCACATGCATATTTTATGTTTTGATGAAAACTGACAACTTTTGCAAGTGTGCCCACAATTATAATATTGATATACTATTCCAAAATAGTTTGGTCCCATGTTCCTGAGTCAGTATAGAAGCTTATCACTATCACACACTTGAGCATCCCCGCTTAGTGCACAGCTTGGATAGTTTTATTAGGTCTCTACCCCTTCTCTTGTATCTTAGAGATAGCCAAAGGCAAACGTCTTTCCCATGCTTCTCTAATGGGACAGAGCTTCAGGAAATATATATGACCTGTACCAACCTAAAGGTAGACCTGTTGCTTTTCACAAACTTGGACACAACGTTTTGCAAAACTCAAGCAAAACTGAGAGATCAACTACAACATCTTTGTGTATGTGTGACTTATTTTCATGGTGATTCAATGATGCCCATTATTCTTTTAATATCCCATGAATATTTCTAGCAGCATGACAATAGGAGGGAAGTAGAGGCTGGTGGATCAAACACCCATATTAATCATATGGACATAGGTAGGCACATCATCCTTTTTTTCTTTCCTTTTTTATTTTAAAGAATTATTTGTTTTTATTGTGAAGTCAGATTTACAGAGAAGGAGAGACGGAAAGCTCTTCCATCCACTGGTTCACTCCCGAAGTGGCCCCAACAGTCAGAGCTGAGCTGTTTTGAAGCCAAGAGCCAGGAGCTCCTCCCAGGTCTCCCATGTGGGTGCATGGTCCCAAGACTGTGTGCCATCCTTCTATGCTTTCCCATGCCACAAGCAGGGAGCTGGATGGAGTGTGGGACAGCCAGGATACAAACTAGGACCCCAAGGCATGCAAGGCAAGAAGTTTAGCTTCTAGATTATTATGCTGGACCCTTCCTTCTTATCATTTGCCTATGTGTTTAAATTTTATGCATTCTTCAGTAAATCGTATTTCCCCTTGTATAGTTGTTGATTTGTTAGCCTATTGGACCAATGCTATGAATGGTGTATAGTATAATAACATTGAGTGCTCTGAGCTAACTTTTATTAACACAGTTCTGCCTCTGGTTTGATTCAACACGCCAGAAACTAAAAGAAGAAAGTGATCACAATGTCTTCCCTCTGGCCTTTGAAACGTTTTTCAGTTCTGCTGCTCTGTCATCGAATGCCGTCATGCCCTGCTCTGTCTTTACTTGGAACAGTCACCTCCTCAGGTTCAGGACGATATCTTCCTCTACAGGTCACAGGTAGATTCTGGGGAAGACACAGGCAATGAAGAGGCATACATTGTTTCCACTTTGTTATTTTATAAATGATAAATTATAAGTAAATAAATTATTAGATATTTATATACTGACTTCTTGCTGCTTGCTTTTTTCTATAGTGGTAAATTTTCATCTCATGCTTTGTGTTCAGAAGACTTCAATACTACTTCTGAGTCAGATCTTCTAGTGATTAATTCCTTTGACTCCTATTTAGAAGAAAATATTTTTGTTTTGTTTTTATTAAGAATATTTTTGGAGGATGTATAACTCTAATAGGTTTATTTTCCCCAGCATGTTAGCATTTTTATTCTGTTGCCATGTAATTTGCATAGTTTCTCACAAGATGTCATTGATAATATATGAGTATATGTTTGTTTTTGTGTGTGTTAAGTGTTTTTTTTTTCTATTTGGTTACTTTGGAAATTCTTTTTAGCTGTGATTTTCAGCTAGCTGGTAATTAGTTCTAGAAAGAGTTTCATTAATATTGTTATCTTACTTGAAATTTCTTGACTTTCCTGTGTGTTTCAGTTTTGTTGATTTTCTTGCCAGGCTTCTAATTAGATTCTTTTCTCCATTCTCTTTAACTGATTAAAAGCACATCAAATAGTATAGTCTTCATATATAACAATAATTATCTTTTTGAAAACGTCAGCTGTTGAAATTTTTGTCTTTTTAACTGTCATCCATCATCAATTTTAGAATCTCGAATAGGTGTATAATAACACTTTTATTGCCCTTTTATCCTAAATTTAAAATCTTTGTTCTTCTTGTTTGTACTGTTTTATGTATCTAGTTGTAAGTCAAGTTTTCTGCTTCTTTAGGATTTTTGGTATATGCTGGACATTATGAATATTCTGATATTACATGCTTGGGTTCTCTTTGTCCTTAAAGTTCATTGATGTTTGTTTTGGAGGACAGTTACATTTCTAGTGCATCAGACTCATGCTTGTGGAACTTTTTATACCTTTCAACGCAGGGTTAATGGAGTGTTCTCATGGGGACTACTCAGACTGATTCATACAACTGTGGCTTGTTGGTGTGCTGCCTACATGTCTGGCACTGCACATCCTGATTTGGTTTACAGTGTACAGCAGCTCTCACATCCATTAAACTTCAAAGAGTCTTGTTATCAACATGCTTAGCTTTACATGAAAGTATTTCAAATGTTTGTGGGGAAACTACAACTAACATGTTTAATTTCATGCAATAATTGAAATGCATGACTATCCTTTTTCTAATACTATTTACAAACATGCAAGTTGTCTCCTCTGCAGGTTCTGATGATTCCGTTGCTTTGGTTTGATCTTTCTGGTTACACCTGATACGTGACTGTCAGCGATCTGACACCTCTCTATCTTGATCTCACCTTCCTCTACCAACTTAGATTAATGTTGTTTTTGTACTACTCTGCTTTTATTTAGAAAGTATTTCAAACCCAGAATGAAGATGGAATCTTAAACATGTTTATAAATACCCTAAAATGCTGTGTGTTTTCCTTCTCTCAAGAACAGCCCACCAACGGCTGAAAGAAGTTTCTGTATAATTTTATTCAGTGTATGGTTGCTTTCAGTCATTTGGAAACTCAGTATCTTTTACCTTGTCATGTCATATTGGCAAACCTTATTTTGAATTCAAACTCCACGAATTCTTAGTTTTGTGATCTTGGAAACTTTTCAAATCCTCTCTGCCCTAATTCCCCCATCTTTTTTAAAATACACTGTCACCAGTTAAAGTTTAAGTGTGTAACACCGGTCTGTATTGTGGTTCATTTTTTAAAAAGTTAGTTTTATATTATCTTCATTGTATGTTTCTTACATTCATCTTGGCAAAAAAGCACTGGGTTTGATCCAAGAAACTAACCCTTTCAGTTTTCTCTAACACTCACAGACAAGGGATAAACAGAAAAGAATGTGGCTGCTTGAGGGAGATCACTAGTGGGAACTCTGTTTTGTCCTGAACTGTTTAACATCTCGTGCTTTGCATGTCCTTATGAGTACTAACCCTGAGACGTTAATGCCACTCATGGTTTTTGTATTTAGAGAGAGTTCTTATGCTCCTGCAGCTTTCAGACTAAAATACCTACCCTGGGCTTAAAAGGTTTTTGTGTAACTATGATTCTATATAGAAATTCTTAGAAGTGCTAAGAAATTGTTCAGTCAGGCTATACAGTGATGGTTTTGAAACTTAGCACATTAAGCTGTGGACTCAAAAAACTGTAACAATGGTCTTATTTTAGAAGTGTTTAAAATGTTAAGAAGATGGATGATATTTGTGTAAAGACGGACGAAATTTGAAAACATGATATATAGAGACTATATTAATGCAATGTAGAAATACTTTGCAAAATATTTGTAGTATATTTTTAAGTGATGTACAGTTACAACACAATAATAGCCATTGCAAATGCATTTAGGTTGCTCCATTGATTATAAATAGCTCACTGGAAATGCTCAGCAATTATATTGAAATGTGACATCCATTTTGAACAACAAAAAGAAGACATAGTTCCTGTTGGTGTTAGAATTGTTCTATTCTGTAAATACATTGTTCTTGGTATCCATAAATTGCTACATGCTATACAGAGTGGGGAACTATAAAGGAAAATTATCATGCATTGTTTAGAATAGTAGTAGGACTTGGGAAAAACAAATCAAAAGTAAATTTTCAATACAGTAACAACTGGATTTTTGCCATTCCAGTATCTTCACTGATCCCCTGGCCAAAGTGTTTGTGTTTACTTACTGTCCACCCATGCCCCATTGTGCTCACTCATCCATTCATTTGTCTATATATCTCATTATTAGTATTATTCAAATAACAATTGTTTATTAAGTTGGAATATCCAAAGGAAAAAAATGCTAAGGGTCAGATAGAGCCTATGCATAAGTGTGTGGGCAGTGGCCAATCAAGACAAAAATAGAAGAGCAGCAATCTGACATAGAGGAAGTGTTAGATGCTGGGGCTGGTGCCTTGGTATGACAGGCTAAGCCTCTGCCTCTGGCGCTGGCATCCCCTATGGGCACTAGGTGGAGTTCTGACAGCTCTGGTTCCAATCTGGCTCCCTACCTCCAAGAGCAGCACAGGCTAGCCTAAGTTTTTAGGCCTTTGTTCCATGTGGGAGATCCCAGAGGAAGATCCTGGCTCCTGGCTTTAGATAAGTTCAGCTCATCTCACATGGTTGTGGTCATTTGGGAAGTGAACCAGTGAATCAAAGACCCCTCTTTGTTTCTGATCCTCCTTCTCTCTCTAAATTTGCCTGTCAAATGAAAAATAAATTTTAAGAAAGACAAAGAAAAGGAGAAGGAGCAGAAAAAGAATAAAAGGAAGAAGGAAGAGGAGTGGTGGTAGGAGTATTAAATGCTAAGCTGGAGACACAGATAGATATGCATCTTAAAGAAATGGGGGCGCCTCTTCCTATACATGGTACTCACAGCGTTTTCCTAGTGGTTTACCCCATTTCTTTAAGATGCATATCTAGGAGACTCCTGTATATGAACTAACATTAAATTTGACCTTTTTGGAAATTGATTTTACCAAGATGTAGCCATAAATTTACAACTTCTGTAATAGGATAACTTAGACTGCATGTTAATGTAACAAAGACTCCAAAGATTATTTGTTACTAGTTTTACATGATTTATCCTTATTGTTTTTCTATTTTCCTCTCTTGCAGTGGCAAAATTTATTTCAAATTAAAATTTACCTGCAGTGTTGGACTGCCAGCTCAGACACAAGTTAAAAGGTTCTTTGAGCATCAGTGATGTGCAACAAAGACCAAATGGTTTCTTTCACGGGGAAATTAAAAACACCTCAAAGCCCTCACAAATTTGGTCACAATTAAGTGGCAGACTAAAAAAAACAACACAGACTAGCAAGAGAAGGAAAAAAAAAAATAACAGTTATCAGCAGAGCAAAAAGCCTAATATATTTAAGGGAGGCCAAGGAAACATCACGTATTTTTGAACATATAAGGTAAAACTCTTTGGTAATTTGCTAACAATGATGACCCCAGCTGTAAGCAAATACCTATGTTGCCTTGGACCTTGGCAAGTGTCGCATTGCTGGGAGAAAAGCAGTCAATAGCTGATGGGCATTCTCAGCCCAGTAAATGCCCAATTTGTGTTAACCATACTAGTGTGCCAGCATAGTTGCTTATTATTATTATTAAATATTTATTTTAATTGCACAAATATACAGGGAGCAGGAGAGACAGGAAGATTTTATTTTTTATACAGATTTATTTTATTTTTACTGCAAAGTCAGATATACAGAGAGGAGGAGAGACAGGGAAGAAGATTTTCCATTCGATGATTCACTCCCCAAATGACCTCAATGGCTGGTGCTGTGCTGATCTGAAGCCAGGAGCCAGGACCTTTTTCCAGGTTTCCCACATAGGTGCAGGGTCCCAAGGCTTTGGGTTGTCCTCAACTGCTTTCTCAGAACAAGAACTGGAGCTGCCAGGATTAGAACCGGCGCCCATATGGGATCCTGGTGTGTTCAAGGTGAGGACTTTAGCCACGAGGCCACAACACCTGGCCCCAGAGAGATGGATCCAAAGCCAGGATCCAGGAGCTGTTCCAGGTCACCCACAAGGGTGCAGTGTTCCAAAGCTTTGGGCCATCTTCGACTATTTCCCCAGGCCACAAGCAGGGAGCTGGATGGGAAACAGGACCACAGAGAAATAAACCAGTGCCTATATAAGATCCTGGTGTGTTCACTAGCCACTAGTCCACTGAATTGAATCCTATTATTTAACATAAGTGGGGAAGTGGGGAACTCTGGGTTGGGACATGCCACTGCAGCTTCCAAACATGGCAGGGGTGGGGGCAATGTTGCAGATTGCTCAAAGAAGGGGGTCTGGGGCCATATGTGAGTGTGAGTGGCTGAGGGAATGTTTGACAGGGAAGAAATGATTTCTGGAGTCTTTCATGGAACAGGCCACTGTACTCACAGGTAGGTGAGAGAGCTGAGAGGGGTAGTTTAGAGGGGAAAAACTGGCGGCCATGTCTAGGTTAGCCCAAGGTACTCCCCTCCCCATAGGAGACATGGGTTGGGCTAGAAAACATCATTCACCACTTACTGGCACTGGCAAAAAGCAGCATGGGGTGAATGCCTGCTGGGCTGGGCCACAGTACCTGCTTATGGCTGTTGGAGCAGAGGGTAAGTCATGTCAGCCTGGGCTGCAGCACTGACCAGAATGTTAGAGTACCAGATCTGGGGGCAGATTCTGTAGGGGAATTCGGGCTTAACTTTATGGGACTGTCACCCCTGCCAGTTTATACAGAGAGCTTGGGACAGTGACAGACCAAGACTGGCTGGACCACAGAACTCACTTGATAGGAATCCATCTGACACAGGCCCTAGCGCTAGGAGAAGGCCAGGCAGGGCCAGACTGCATCACCAGCCAGCACATGCAAGGACCAGGACTGAAGACAGAATAATATCAAGCAGGTTCACTGCCCATGTTGTCACACAGGGGATCTGAGGCTGGGAACCAGCCTTGTTAGGGGAACTTGGGGAACTTCCCTAGTTGACTACAGCTTGTGCTGGAGAGCTGCGGATGGGGCAGGCCAGGACAGACAAGGCTGCAGCACTCATCAACATTTGTGTAAGCCAAGTCCTGGAACAGTAATGGCTGCGCCAGGCCTTTGCACCTTCTGACATACATGAGAGCCAGGACAAGGTATAGACCATTCCTGGCTGGGCTGGGCTGCAATACCCATCAGCAAGAGCTGAGACTGTGGATGGGCCATGCCAGTGTGGGTTGAAGCAACCGACAATACACACAATAACTGGGGTTAGGCATGGGCTACAAATAGGTAGGAGAACTTTGGGGACTCCTCTTCTGGGCTATAGCCCCCACTTGTGAGTGTGAGAGTCGGGGCTGTGCAGACCAGGATGGGCAAGTCTATAGTACTCACTGGCATGAGTGTGGGCTGGATCTGGAGACAGGCTAAGCTGGACTGGGCTCCAACGCCTGCTGGTGTTCACAAGAGCCAGAAGGGGTATGATATTGGCAAGGCTAGGCATGGTACTTGCTGGATCACACAAGTCTGAGGGTGGGCCAGGCTGGGCTAGGCTGTATAACCCATCAGTGAAAGCCAGAATGGGTGTAGGCCATTTGGACTAAGCCATATAATGCCCACTAGTGAGTGCAAGTCAAGTGGCTGGCCATGTCTGTGTAGGCACCAGCATCTGCCAGCATACATGAGATCCATTGCAGGGGGTGGGCCTAGTAGAGAACCTTGGGGAACACCACTGCTAGGCACAGTTCCAGCTGATGTGCATGTGAACTGATATTGGGAGCAAGATAGATTAGGCTGGGCTGCAGCACCCATTGGCACATGTGTAAACTGAGTCTGGGGGAGGGCCAGCCAGGGTCAATCCACAGTGCACAATGCAATAAGTAAGGGCTAAGATAGGGTTCAGGCCAAGCCAGGTTGAATTGCAACACATGCTAGTTCACATGAGAGTTGGGATGGGTCAGGATGAGCTAAGCTGTAACACTTCCTGGCAAATGCCAAGACTGGAAGCAAACCGTCTCAGACTGGGCTGCTGTACCTGCTGGCACGCACAAGACCACCTGGGGCTAGAAGCAGACCTTAGGGGAACTTCGGGGGTTCCCTTGCTGGGTTAGGCTGCTGCACCCTCTGATGTACATCAGAGACAGAATGGGTGTGGCCAGCTAGTTAGGTCACAGCACCAGCTCACAAGTGCCAGGACTGGATGGATGACAGTACTGCCAGGCAGGTGAAAGATCTAGGAATGGTTACATACCTGGCAGGAGACAATCGATACTCTCCTGTTGGGCTGTATCTATTGCTGGTGAGCATGAGAACCAGAGTTGGGGGTATGCCAAGCTGGACCGAGGGCAGTACCTGTTAGTGTACGTGAGGGCTCGGTCTAGGAATAGGTCTGCTTGGGGTAAGCCACAGCATGCATGGGTGTACACAAGAGCTGGATGGAATGTGGGATGGGCCCTGCTAGGCTGCAGCAGAGACTGGCACATGTGAAAACTGGGGCTGGTGGCAGGCTTTGTGGAGCTTATTGGGGTTGGCTCTGAGTAGGCTTCCACATCCACTGGTATGCATGAGGATCAGGTCAGTAGTGGCTGGCTGAGCTGGGCCACAGCAACCATCTGTTTGTGTAACTAATGGGACTGGGACCAAACTGACTTAGCTGTATTGACCAGTGAGTGTGTTGGCTGGGCAGGTGACAGACTGTACCTGACTCTGAATTGGCTGGCACACATAACAATCAAGTCTGAGGTTGCCTTAGATGAGGTTTGTTGAGGGCCTCCATGTATAGACCGCTGGAATCAGACCCTGACCAATGGGGAAAATCGCAGGATAATGTATGGTCCTACTTTGGAGTGTATGTGCTGGGACTTGGCCTTGTCAGTGGCTGATGTCTGTGCAGTTGACAACATGTCTAGATACACACAGCGGACATAATGACCTCACATGTAAGCAGGAAGAGAATAGCAACTGCTTAGTCAAATTATGGAAAATAGGTTGGACAATTCTCCTGTCCATGCTGTACAGCATGTTCCTGGGTCTACTGATGCACTAAGGCCAGTGTTGTCAAACAATACATTTTGGAAAGAAAGCTTTCAACCCTGAAACAACAAAACTGACATCTCAGAACTATCAAAACCACTTTAGTAACACCCTCTGAATACTCTTCCTCACAGCAGACTCCAGGCTCCAGGGTGCCGTCACATAGTTTGGTAGCAAGGAGCAGCTAGGCACGGGTGTAAAACCACACACACACACACACACACACACACACACTGAGACATGTCCCACCCACTTTCCTCCATACCTGACCTTCCCCACCCTAACTGGAAAAGCACATGGGCATGCATCCCTCTCGGCTATGTAAAACCATATCAATGATATTTTTCAAATGTAAGATAAATAATGATGAGACTGAATCAGAAAGTTTGCATTAAAGAATTGCAGAAATGTTTTGCATTTAAAAATGATTTCCAATATATGTGGCTAAGTCTAAAATGCACTTATAGTATTAGGAAAAAGTGAATGGAAAACTGCAGTAGATTTTGGGAGTCAGTGTTATGAATGGCTATATTGTATCATGTTTAACTCTGTTTTCTACTAAGATTTGAATGTGATCAATAAGTCACTGTTTGGTGAGAAGAATATAGCCACTATTGTAGTCAGTGGACTTGGATGTTCTGACTTCATTACTTTTCAGTTGAGTGGATTCTGTCAGATTTTTAATCTGAGTGCCAACTTTCTTATTGGTAAATGCGAGTAATCCCTTAGCAGTAACGTTCTGAGGATTAAATACTTTGTAAAATGCTAAGGATAACGAGTGGTATGTGACTGTAGCTGTGAGGGGTTGGAGGAGTACAAGCTGAGCTGTGAAAACTGGGCTGTGAACCTTGGGAATGCCTTCAGTCTTCAGGAAGACCTGGAGACAAGAACCTGAAGGCAGGCACAGGCAGATCACAGCCAAGTGTTTCCTAGATGACAGGCTCTGTCTGCCATTATACTCTCCCAGGCCCACTCCTCCCAATCCCTGCACCACTTGCATTTATCTTTGGAAAACAATTATAGCTTATGACCTAGAAAATGAATGAAGTTCATGAGAACTAGGAAGCACTTTAGGAGTGGCTAGTAAAAGCTTGCATGTTCTTATCTGTCATATTATGTAAACTATGTCTTGTTAACTAGAAGACCAGGCATTCTTGTAGCCAAAATATCCCTAGGGTTGTCTGCTCCCCAAGGTTCTTCAGAGATCCCTGTGGGATAGATACAAGGAAAGCTTACAATAAATGTTCTGCCTTGGACTCCTGATCCTTGGTCACTTGTCTTCTTCATAAAACAGTGGTCTTACATTCCAAATCCCAAGATCCAAAGAGATTGACCCATGACTGCTAAGTAAATATTGTTTTCATAAATGTGGTAAAATTTAAGATGGTTTCATCCATCAGGGAACTCAATGCACGAATATCAAAAAAAAGTTTTATATGAACACCCTCAGTCTCTCCTATCAATTGCTCCAAGTGTAAAATGATGCCAAACTTCACATATTTGTTTCTCTCTCTATTTGTTTGTGCAGCAGGAGTTGGAATGTACTACACACAGATGAGGATGATCCAGAAGCAGAAGGATCAGAAGCTGGCCTGACACCTGGCTTACATCTCCATGGTGAGTGGAATGTTTACTCTGCCTCCAGTTTTTGCAGGTTCCATGGCACCATCTTGTTGAACATTTCTATCAAATATTCTTCTATCATTTGAATTGGAGTAGAGATGACCCTCTAATTTCTATCAGTGTAATTCGGAGGGAAGATGTGAATAACAAGAGAAATTCTTAGTGCATTCCAACCTATGAGTTACTTGGCTAAGACTAGAGCTAGTTTCATAGGAATGTGAATCAGTGCAAAAATCTCCCTTCCCAGCCACTTTGCTAAGGCAAAGCAAGTTAATTTAGTTATTATTTTTCTCAAAATAAATCAATTCTTGTCACATTTATATTTCAGTTACCTTGTCAAACCTTGTCTCTGGTGACATTTCAAAGGTGTTCTTTATCTGTTTATCTGGTTTTTAAAAATTCTTTATATCCATTTAGCTATTAAATTTGTTGATGCTTCTTTGATAATATCTCACATGTGTATTTTATCTGGCCTTTCTACTAGTATTGTTGTAGTGCACTTGGTTACATGTCCAAGTATTAGACTGATGCTCACATCTGTCAATTAAAGGGAAATGAAACCTTTGTGATCCATGCATACTCATTCAAAACTTTTACCTCATTGGTTATAGTTACCTGAATATAATTATTTTAAAGCTATTACAAATGATATTTTAAAATGTCCTTTTCATGTTTTTGGTTTGTATTTTATAAAAATACAAATAATTTTGTTATATTGACTCCTTAGTCTTGGAAATCTTTAGGGTTTTTTTTTTAAATACACAGCCATGTATTCTAAAAATGGTAATAGTTTTGTCTCTTTCTTTTCAATGTGGAAATCTTCAATTTGTTTTTCTTGCTTAATTGCAGTGGCCACTAGTTTTGACACCATGTTGAATAGTAATATTGAGTGAAACAGCTTTATGTTCAGCTTGACCTTTAGGGATAGTTTTTATTTTCACCAAGTTTAACCTTTGCTATAAGCTCATACTTGGCTTATGTTCTGTTCAGGAAATTTCTTCTTATTCTGAGTTTTCTGAGATTGTTCCTTATGATGCTGAATTTTGTCAAATTTTTTTCTCTATTGAAATGATTGTGATTTTAATGTTTTGATCTGTTAATATGGTATATCACATCTATCCATTGTTTTGAACCATCCTGGCATCCTAAGGATAAATTCCATTTTGTCATTGTATATGTTGCTTTTAATGTTCTACTGAATTAGTTTCCTGGTACATGGTTGGAAAATTCTACATTTACATACATCATGAGTATGGGTGTTAATTTCTGCTATTAAATTTTTTTCTCATTATGGTAAGAGTGTAACAGACTTCTGAAATGGCTTTGATAGTGCTTATCGCTCTTTGAGTTTATTTTTTTAGTTTACTTTGGTTCAATACTATTACTAATTATAGATCAGTTAATATTTTCTGCTTCATGATTTTTGTCATGTTAAGTTCTACATACCTAGGAACTCATTTCTAGTTTAATTTGTTGCTAAATGCATATTTAGTGTAGGAATCACATTTAATTTTACTTAAATATTTTTGGCTATTCATTCTTACTTTATTTAATATGGGGAAAGAGGGCCAGCTTTGTGGTGGAATAGATACAGCTGCTGAGGATACCTGTGCTTCATATGGGCACTGGTTCATGTCCTGGATGCTCCATTTGTGATCCACCTCCCTGTAACTGGCTTGGAAAAAGCAGCAAATGCTGACCCAAGTGCTTGGCCTCCTTCTTCCAACATGAGAGTCCCAGAAAAAGCTGCTGGCTACTGATTTTAGCATGGCCCAATTCCACATATCGTGGCATCTGAGAAGAGAACCAGAAAATGGAAAATTTTCTCTCTCATTTGCCTCAATCTCTCCCTCTTTCACAGGCTATCTCTGTAGATCTGATTTTCAAAGCTACAAATAATCTTTTTAAATGAGTTGGAAAGAGAGAGAAACAGACAGAGGAAAAGATCTTCCAACCACTGTTTACTCCTCTAATGCCAACAAACACTGGGGACAGCTACACTAAAGCCAAGAGCCAGGGACTCAATCTATGTTTGCATTTGAGTGTCAGGGATTGCACAAATTGGTCAGCACCTGCAGCCTCCCTGGGTACACAGGGATCTGGATGAGGTGCCAGGACTTAAAAGCAAGCAGTCCTCTGGAGGCTATGGAAATCACAAATAGTGCCTCAACTGCTGATCACAATGCCACTCTCTCATAATGCTTTTCTGTGGCATCTTAAACTATATCCTGTTAAATTCTGATTTTTATTTCAGAACACTTATTTCCTAATCATAATATCCTTCATAATTTTGTTGATCTTTTTTAAAAAAATCAACTTTGAGTCTCATTCTCCCCCTGTTGTTTTCCAATTCTTTATTATGTTTATTCTGAGTTCATGTTAATTGTTTTCTTCCTTTTGGTAGCTGTGAGCTAAGTCTGTTCCTTTGCAGGTTTCTTGAAGTGTGAGGTTGCGGTTTTTGTTTTTTGAGACATGTTTTCAAAAAGGTCCATAGACAATAGGATTAAAAGAACAGATTCTGGTACATAAATTTTTGAAATCCAGGCATAGTTTTTCATGATATATATTTCTATGAACTTTATTTTAAAAATTGTACTGTTACCTACCTTTTACCAAAATATCCTTGTGAAAGTGATCGTTTTATTTGTGTGTTTATACAGATTGCTTTGTGCATATGGGCTTACAATTTACCTTATTTATCAGTTGGATTTTTTGCTACTGATTATCATGTTTTTTCTAGGTAATGCTTTTAATAAAAAAAATCTGCTTTTTCCTTTCTTGTAATTTACTACAATTCTATTTAACATAATGAGAATGGATTTCATATATTCCTACTTGTGATTCAAAAATTGTTATTGTTTGTCTTTTCAAGTTTTGCCTATCTCTTAACTTTTCCTTTCACATTATCTTTAAATGTATATTTGCTAACAAGATATGAGTGGGAATTGCATCCTAACTCAGATATGTAGTGCGTTGTTTCTTTTTAATAGGAAAATGAATCATATCATATATAATGTAAACTGTTATATTTTATGCATCTTTTCTTTTTTTTTAAGATTTATTTTGTTTTTATTGGAAACTCAGGTATACAGAGAAGAGGAGAGACAGAGAGGAAGATGTTCCATCCGATGGTTCACTCCCCAAGCAGCTGCAACAGCAGAAGTTGTGCCAATCCAAACCCAGGAGCCAGGAGCCTCTTCCAGGTCCTCCCACACAGGTGCAGGGTTCCAAAGTTTTGGACCAACCTCAACTGCTTTCCCAGGTCACAAGCAGGGAGCTGGATGGGAAGTGGGGCCACTGGGGTTAGAAGCGGCATCCATATGGGATCCTAGTGTGTGCAAGGTGAGGACTTTAGCCACTAGTCTACCATGCCTGGCCCTTGATGCATCTTTTCAAAACAGTTTTAAAACTACTCATTTTTTGCAGTTAAACACCAAGTGACTTCCTATTCTTTTATAGATGCCCAATGTATATTAAAGTTACTCATGTCTAAACAAGAAAATGGCTTTGTAAATGAATAATATATAAACTGGAAAAGAAGAAAATGCACAGAGCAATGAAAGGAGATTGTTTAAAAAGAAAAAGAGTAGTCCGAGCAACATTGTTTACATTATTGGGATTATGCTCTGTATTAACACTTGGAGCTTCAGGCCTGTGTAGAGTCTAATGACATTCTTTTTTCTCTGCTCCCATGTGAGCTACTTCTCAGAATCTTTGCTGAACCATTCCATGTACAAAATGCACAAAGCACACGGTCTCGAATCAGGGCCATTTCCCGGGCATATTCTATAGCTATTGAAGTAAATTCTCTCTACATCGTTTCTACCTCAAGGAAATTTGATTCTATAAAGATCTTTAGCTCTCTGCAACAATTAAGAATTATATATGATACACACGTGTCTGAAGCTTCAATGAGAAAATGAGGAAAATTTAGCAATGTACATATACCCAATGATTTAAAGATCTTTTACCTTTATTACAATCCTCCCCCCCAACTTACAGTTTTTCCTCTTATTATCTGGCAGCAATCCCAGCTCCATGGAGCATACCCCACTAACATCAGAGCATAGAATTTGACTATGAGCCTTGGGCAGCAAAATGAAATGGAAAGCTGGAAATTTCCAAGTGAATTAGCTCTGCATTTGTTGAATAACAAAACAAGTATGAAAAATTATGCTTTGACAGCAGACTTTAATCCAACAGAGAATACTATATTTTGCTGAGTAGTTTAACATATTTTAATTCCTTAATGCTTTTATTTGGCAAGTTTTGGTTTATATATATATATAAATGTATTTTATATATAATAAATCTTATATATATTTATATATATTTATTTTTATTGAAAAGGCAGATACACAGAAACGAGGAGAGACAGAGGGGGGAGATCTTCTGTCTGATGGTTCACTGTCTAAGCAAACGCAATGGCTGGGGCTAAGCCAATCCAAAGCCAGGAGCTTCTACTGGGCCTCCCACATGGGTGCAGGGACCAGAAGTTTTGGGCCATCCTCAACTGCTTTCCCGGGCCACAGGCAGAGAGCTGGATGGGAAGCAGGGCCACTGGGATTAGAACTGGCACCCATATGGGATCCTGGCGTTTTCAGGGCGAGGACTTTAACTACTACACTATCTCACTGGCCCTATGGTTTATATTTTTAACACTAATGCTTAAGGGCTTGTCTCGTATTTCCTAAACACAGCTGGGCTTCACTGTCTGCTGGGTGGCAATCTTTAAAGATTTATTTATTTTTATTGGAAAGTCAGATTTTCAGAGAAAAGACTTTACATAGAAGATGATATTCCATCTGATGGTTCAATCCCCAAGTGGCTGCAATGGCTGGAACTGAGCTGACCCAAAGCCAGAAGCTTCTTTCAGGCCTCCTACATGGACGCAGGTTCCCAAGGCTTTGGGCCATCCTCTGTTGCTTTCCCAGGCAACAAGCAATGGGAAGGGAAGTAGAGCAGCCAGAACACAATCCAGTGCCTGAATGAGATCCTGGAGCACACAAGGTCAGGACTTTAGTCTCTAGGCTATCATGCTGCGCCAATCAGCAGTCAGTCTTTAAATGGGAATTTCTTAACTATACTCTAGAGAGTGTGAATAACAGGTATAATAAAGTATTCATGAGTCTGTAGTGCAGATTGTTTTATATCTGATCCAAAGTAGATTTGATCTGCTACCAAGCAAAATACAAAATTCATTGTGATATTGTACAGTAAAAAGTGACTTAGTGAAACTCTTGCTAAATTTTCTCTATACTTTCTATGTATAACATCCTTACACTGACAATGCTGACTGCTCTGTCCTGTTGAAGAGATTTATTTCATTAAGTAAATATTGAGTATTCCATGAACCAGATTTAAAGCAACTGTAAAGGTTTATTGGAAGCTTTCACAATCAAATGCCCATATATAAGCAACTAAAAGAAAGTCTGAAAAAACTTCCTATTTTGTTTAAATAACCTTAGTGTATTTAACAGGAACAATTTACTATATACATTATACATTTAGTGTCAATGAGAATGTATCATTACACAAGCAATGTAAAAATTGAATTATGCTAAAGGGAAATACTAAGTCATTTTTTTTACTCTATCATATTCAATTCCAGCAGGAAAAGAAGCACATAAGTGTAGCTCTGATTTAGATATGTGACAGCCCTAGGGCGATATTTGGCTCTGATCATTCACATGACAAAATGCTTTCAGTTCCTTTAAAAGAATTAATTATAAAAATTGCTTACATGCAAGGCTTACAAAACCACAGAAATAGAAGGTAAGATAGGATTTTGCTTACATATCTGTGAACTATTCATTCATTCTGTTTAGATTTCATATTTGAAGATAAAAAGTTTGCTGAAGCAGGTATCTGGCCTACTGCTGACATGAGGTACCTAGATTTTATGCCTAGTCCCAGGTCCTTACTCCAGCTTCTTCTAAATGCAAGTGCTGGGAGGGGGGTGATTTGGTTCCTGGCTTTGGACTGGCACAGATCTGGCTATCACAGACATTTAAGGAGTAAGTCCATAGATGGAAGTTGAACCTTCTGTTTGTCTCTACATCTATATCTGGCTCTGAAACAACTAAAAAAGAATTCAAAAATTTCAATGAAATTCTAGTTTTGTATAAAGAATAAATGCCTATAGCATGATTTGAGGCCAAGGTTTAACTTTCAATGTATATAATAGATATACAAATCTAGTAGCAACTAGAAGCCTAGTTAAATCCAAATTGAAATAATCCAAATTGAAACTGTGTGAATTGAAAATTACCCAGTAATCCAAATTGTGTCCTTAGTTTTAAGATATTAACTCATTGCCTTTCCCCTACTCCCTGTCCCAATCTGTGCCAAGAGCATGTGAAATGCTTAGCAGGGAGAAGATAACCTGTTAAACCAGAACAAGAATTACAGAGGATGAACTAATCAAGTTGTAGAAGAACCAGGACTAAAAAACACTTCATTGTTGTCTAATATGAATTCAATTCTTAATAAATGAAGTATTTAAAAAACCCATAAAATGAGCTCTCCAAAGGTTCTTGATTAACATTTTTAATGTCTAAAAGGCTAGGATATGGGCCCGCAGGTTGGCTAACCTGGTCGGTCTCCACCTTCTAGCATGGCATCCCACATGGGCTTCAGCTCATGTTGCAGCTGCTCTGCTCCTCTTCCCTTCCAGCTTCTTGCTCATGGTCTGCGAAAGCAGTGGAGGATGGCCCAAAGCCTTAGTTCCCGCATGAAGCTCCTGGCTTCCGATCAGCTCAGCTCTGGCCATTGTGGCCATTTTGAGAGTGAATCTGTGGACAGAAAATCTCTTTTTCTGTCTCTCCTTCTCTCTGTAAAGCTGCCTTTGTGGTAAAGTTAAATAAATAAATGACAATAGAGGTGCTCTCATTAGGTTTATTTCTGACATGCACATCTATAAAGTGGGATTTTAAAAATTCTTTCTGGATACTTTAAATAAATTCAAAAGCAAACTAGAATTATACTCTATGTTGCTCTATAACCTTTTAAAAGGACAGTTGTTCCTTTAAGAGCATGAACTATGGGACCGGTAGCGTGGCCTAGTGGCTAAAGTCATCGCCTTGAGCGCACCAGGATCCCAAATGGTTCTAATCCCAGCAGCTCCACTTCCCATCCAACTCCCTACTTCTGGCCTAGGAAAGCAGTTGAGGACTGCCCATAGCCTGGGGACTTTGTACCCACGTGGGAGACTGAGAAGAGCTCCTGGCTCCTGGCTTTGGATCGGTACAGCACTGGCCATTGTGGTCACTTTGGGAGCTAATGATCGAATGGAAGATCTTCTTCCCTGTCTCTCCTCCTCTCTGTATATCTGACTTTGCAATAAAAATAAAGTAAAAAGTTTTTAAATGAGTGTGAAATGCTTGTATGATACATTGACATTTGGTAATCCTCTGAGAATTTCATTGATCCCCATGCTAGATTTACTATGAGGAATAACCAAAACAATAAGTATATATGATTCATGAAACTTTAGAGATTCTACGTGGACTTGATCTCATAGAGTGTATAGTTTTGGTCTACACTTGGACCTGTCTTTCCTTCAATGAACAGACCAGAATTATCATCAAATAAGGAATGAGCTGTTATTTGGGAAAATTGACTAAGAAATAAGTTACCTAGTTCTTGAGAAAAATGAAACATTCATGAAATGATAAGCATCAAGAGAAGGTTGCTTTGGGTAAGTACCAAAAGAATAATGCAGAAAATTAAGGGAAAGGAAGATGAGTGGGTGTGGGCACATTAGAGAGGATGTGGACATCTGCGGCAAGTTAAATAGCAAAAAGAACTTACATAAGTGTAAGAGAAAAAATACAGAAAAGTCTACGAAAAGTTCAGCAAAAGCACTACTCTGCAAATGCTAACAGACTTGATTTGTTGAGAGACACTTAAGTCTGTTTGAATAAGTATAGATTTAATGATAGGAATTTCAGTAACATGGAATAAGGGCCATCCATGACTAGACAATGTAAACAATATTCAAAGTCACATTGATTGGGATAATGTAAATTAAGTTTACTGAAGTCATCATGTTAAAACTTGGGTAGAAAAAATGGAAAACACAATCAAAAGCACCTATTATAGAAAAGCTGAAGTGAAATTCAATAATTGTTTTTTTTATTTATTTAATTAAATACATTGCATTATGGGACACAGTTTTATGGGTACTGGGATATTCCTCCCACCCCTCCCCATGCCCTCTCCTCTTCCACCTTGTTGCCATAATTGTATATACTCACATCTCCTCTTTTCTCTTGCTAGCACATAGGGTTGTACTCTCTACTCCTTCATAGATTAAAGCCCATGAATATGCAATATAATTATATGTAAATTATTCAAGTACTTGTTGTCATTAACCCATCTCTTTTCACCTGGCATTTTGGTTGTACATGACAGAGGCTTTCAAATGATTTTTGAAATGCAATTCAAAATTCAAAAACTGATGTATTACATAAAGACAAATGGTTAGGAGAATTGCCTGAACTCACCTCTGATCCTGAATGAGAGAAAACTATACATTTATTGTGTTATCCCTGAATCTTGGGGGTTGTTAGTTGCCATAGTGTAATTGAGTCTAATTGGATTCCATGGATTTTTTTTTTTATGCATTGCTGAAAGATATGCAAAGTGTTGTTTCTTTGGAAGGCAATCTAAGAAACACTTACTAAAATAATAGCTACATAAACCCTTTGATCAAATCCATTGTTGGAAATTAATCCCATAGAAACAAAAGTAGCAATTAGTAGAGATATTACAAGGCTACTTATCTTAGTGCTTTTAAAAAGGCCAATAAAAAAATGCCCCCAATAAGGAAATATTTTAATAATTGTGGTATGGTGATATTGCAGAATTTTAGACAGGCCTCTGAAAATTAGTTTTACAAGATGACTTGAACAGACTTAAGATGTAAATGTGAATATAACATAATCTACCTTTTTACAACAAATAATAATTAAATATGATGGAAATAATACTTGGTTAAGCCTGTATATCCATAAGAGTATATAAAGATCAAAATAATAGGAAAATACATACTAACTTATTGCTTACCTGGTTAGGTGTGAAATGTTGATGTGATAGAATGTTGATATATTGGAACAGGAGTTGAGTGGTCATACACACGAACACTCACACAAGGAAATCTATGTGTGTTTTTCTTTTTTTTCCCCACATTTTATTTTTATTGCTATCATTTTATGATACAGTTCCATATTCCCTTATCCCCTCCCCAATTCCCTCCCCCCCACCTAGTTCCTTTATATCATTATGAACATATAGTCATTCATACTCAATTATATGTCTATCATTGTGGGCATGGACAATGGCAGAGAGTCCAGAATCCTATTGTCAAGATATAATATAAACAGTTTCACTGTAAGTCCATCTTTGTCTGGAAACACAAATGCATACCACACTACATCCTCACATCTGGTTGATAGTCTCCATTACATAACTACTATACATTCCCTTAAATGAAAAGTCATTATACAAAATCAACAATTGAAAGAAAAATAGAAATTTACAATGCCATGAAGTTAAATGACATGTTACTAGATATGACAGTCTCCATTACACAACTACTATACATTCCCTTAAATGAAGAGCCACAAAACAAACTCAACATCCGGGAGAAAAAAGAAATTAACAACACCAAGAAGTTAAACAACATACTATTAAATGTATAACATGTAGCTGAAGAAGTGAAAATCAAGAACCTTCTTGAAGAAAATGATGCCACTGCATGATCTATGAGTCATTGAATGATTTAATCAGAAGAAAGTGTTTTGAAGAGATGAAACCAACAGAAAACAATAAAACCCATGTGATATAGTCTCCGCTGATCTTTGTTGGAGTGTGTCTCCTCCAGACAATAGACAGATGGGTTTTGTTTCTTAATCCAGTCTACTAATCTATGATGTTTGATTAAGCTTAAGCCATTTACATTCAGAATCATTTTAGGAATGGGTTGTTCATTGATTTAGTCTTCTGTTGTCATTTTACTGGGATGTTCTTCCCGTTTGCCTTTGGTTTTGGTAGGTGCCGTTCCTCTTCTCTGTCAAGAGAACATCTTGAAGTATCATTTGTAGGGCAGGTTTGGAAGAGGCAAATTCTTTTAGCTTTTCTTTACTGTGGAAGAATTTTATTTCATTTTCAAAGACGAAAGAAAGCTTTGCTGGATATGTTATCCTAGGCCGACAATTTTTTTCTTTTAGAATCTGGAATATGTCACTCCATTCTCTTCTTGCCTGTAGAGTTTCCTGTGAGAGATCTCCTGTGAGTTTAATTGGCATTCCTTTATATGTCAATTGATGTTTTTCACGTGCACATTTAATGATCTTTTCCTTATGTTCAATTGAAGAGAGCTTGATGATCATGTGTCTTGGTGAAGATCGTTTTTGATCAAGCCTGTTGGGAGTTCTGTGCCCCTCCTGGATCTTGTTTCCCAATTCTTTCTCCAGATTAGGGAAATTTTCCTTGATTATTTCATTAAATATAGTTGTAAAACCAGTTTCTCTTTCTGCACCTTCCAGGACTCCCATAACTCTTATATTTGGCCTCTTAATAGTGTCTTTCAATTCTTGAATACTTTTTTTGGCCTGATCCAGCTCTGCTTCCAGCTTTTTGTTTGTTTCCCCCTGGTGACAGGAGATACCTTCCAATTCTGAGATTTTTTCTACTGCTTGCTTCATTCTATTTTGGAGACCCTCCAGTGTACTTTTAATTTGCTCTACTGTGTTCTTAATTTATGATATTCCAGCCTTGATTTGCTTTACTGCTTCCTTAAATTCTTTGAACTCTTGCATGAGCTTCTCATTTTTGACCAGAATCTTCAAAATGAGTCTTACGGATTCTGTGTCCCCCATAATTCTCGATGTCTTCCTCAGTTAACTCTGAGGTTGCCAAAGGGTTTTGCTCCTTTGCAGGGGAGTGCTCAGTAATATTCGTTGTGCCTTTGTCTCTTCTTTTGCTCTTGCTCATTGTACTTCTGGTTAGCAGAGTCTTCTTCTTGGGGCAGGTGTCTAAGCTGTGTTAACCACAGGTCCACAATGTGATTTTACTTATTGTAGTTGGTACACAACTTTTTGCTTGCAGCCACTTGTGCCACAACCTCCAGTGAGTTCCAGGCCTGGATTCTTATGTCAGATCCAGGATTAGAGACACCAGGTGTCCTATATAATTAGATTGTTGGTGGCGCTGATCTTGTCAGAACCTGTTGGACATTAGGTCTGGGTGCCACATGGACCTATTTTGACTGGTATGATGCCGCAGTCGGTATTATTTTCCTGCAGGACCTCAGCGAGTTCTCACGAGCTCAGCACATGCACAGTTCACTGTCGTCCCCTGCAGTCCCAAAGCTATTGCCACAGTGCGCAAAATGGCGCCTGATGTGCTACCACTACGGCTCTTGATCTGCTGGCCATCTGATCCAAGGGCTATCCAGACCTGCCCTGGATGGAACCTGTAGAAGGCCACGTCATTGCAGTTCACCAAGTCAGAAATGAGCTCACTACCCACTCAGAGCATGCTCAGTCCTTTCCCTTGCCCTTTCCTCCTTACGCAAAATGGTGCCCAATTCAGCTCTAGGGGGTGACTGGGCTATGAAATTCACTGTGTTCTGGCACTATCTAAGATTTACTGCTCTGTCTCTGCTCCTGGTCAAATCAGACAGACCAGCAGGATGGACAGTACTTTGTCTGGGTTCGCCTCCCGAGCTCCCAGTGAAAGTCCCCTCCCACCTGGTTGCTGGTGGAGTTCAGATCGCCGAATTGGAGTATCATTCACTGCAACACCACACTGCTGTGCCTGCTGCTTTCCTGGGTCTGTCAGTCTCCCGGTACCCCTCTGCTGTTGTTCTGTCCTTTCCTATTTCCTAAACTATGTCCTCTCGGCTTCATCCTGATTAAATGTTTCTCCGTCCGTTTAAACGTGTCCTTACCCTATTCCGCCATCTTGATTCTCCTATGTGTGTTTTTCTAACATGCATTTTAATAACCTTTTTGAAGTCACCTGCACCACATGAAGGGACTAAAAGGATCAACTTCTCCATTTGGAAAGGCAGCAAATATAAGAAAAACAGTCAACTTACTATGTATTGATCCACAACATACATGTTTTGGAGTGTTAATCATGAGTCCTAATTTTTCCTGACATGTCCAATAGGAAATTCTCAAGGCCATAAATTGAGTATCTGTGAAAACCTGGATGAAAAGATATTTAAACCCAAAGGCATTTCTCCTATATGATATTCCTCTAATGTTTCTATTTAAAGTCAATTTCATGGCAAATCTTATTTAATGCCAGCACATAATTAATGGAATTGTCAATATAGTATTTATTATAAATTTTGAATTTTTCTTAGTGAAGAGCATATTTCCTGTTTCTCCTCTACTTAGCAAAATCTGAAAATCACATTTTAATTTGAAATTTGCATACTATGTACCATTATAACTTTTAAAAAGTTCATATACTCCTTCTTTTAACAGGTGAAAAATAAACAATGTCCCCTGAATTCTTTGTTAATAAGTAAATGATTCCTTTACCTTGATTACAAGAGAATGCATAAGAATTTTTGAATCTAAAGTTTTAAGTATGTTGTCTGACAATGCTTTGACAAAGTGCTTTGACTGCAGATATCCAAAGAATCCAAATATTGTATTTCAGCATACACCTGTGTGAAATGTTTCCTATATTTTTATTTTAAATATTCTCTCATTTTTCAATTTTCATGCATTTCTTAAGTTATTTCACATAATTAGTGAAGATGATCAGTTCTAGTATTTCTTAATTAAATAGCTTTATTCAGTTATGGCCAGTCTTAAACATTTCGTTTTTGACAAAATTTAGTTTTAAACATTAATTACTTTAAAAATGTCCATAATAATTATATTATTGTTATAAAAATGTTATAGAATTATAAGATAGAAAACAGCCATAGTTAGAAAATGGAAAATTATAATTAATACATGTCAGTTAAAAAGGTATCTGTCCTGAAAATAACTGATATTATTACTATTCATCTCCAGCACTTTTCATTATCCAAATCTAAATCATATCCATTAAATAAGTCCCAATTTTCACATCATAGTCTCTGATAACCACTGTTATACTACTCTCTGAATCTATGAATTTAAATGTTGTGTATTTCATAAACATGAGATCCTATATTTGTCCTTTTGTATGTAACTTAGTTTATATGACAAAAGCACTTATTTTTGAACTGCATATAGGTTAGATAATTGGTGCTGATGAATAGTTCATTAATTCAATCACCCAAACTCAGCTCCTTCTAGGCTTGGAAGTTCTTGATAACATGTAGTTCCTGCCCGACTTGAAGCACAGTAATGATTCATTGATTCAGCATATTATATTTAGATGCTGGTATTATTAAGACAAGACACTCAGAATGTTTGTCATGTCAAAAGATTATGTGTTATGTTTAAGAACAAAAAAGTTCATCAGACCTACTGACCTTTCGGAATATTCCTCATTTTTAAAAAAGTTGCCCACGTTTCTTCGTAACATTAATGTAAATTTAATTACTTGCTATGCCTGTGGTATAATTTTTCTTTTCCTATAAAGGTAGGTCAGCACATTAGAAAGGTTAAGAATCTCCTTCTAATTGGAGTCACAAAATATCATTAATTAAATCCCCACAGGAGTCCCTCTGGATTGAACTACATGTATTGAAGTCATAGAAGATTAAACAATGTGATCCCTTTACTTCTTGAAAGGAGGGTTGCATATTTTCCTTTTCAATTATCGTCTTTAAAATGCATTTTTACATGTAACATTTCCTATCTGACTAGAAGATTTGTAAGTTCTTTCACAGAGAAAATGTCCTTTCAAATATATTTTCCATTGGTTATATTTATTAATAGATATTGCACTATCTCTCACTCAAAATCAAGATGCCCATGGGTTAGAGTCTCAGTTTATGTGTTTCCATGGGAGAAGAATAATAATTATGTTATCTTTACATCTCTCAAGTCCCTTTACAATGGATACTTGTGTAGGTTATAGTAAAAAGATTTCAGAGTCCCATCAGAGAAATTACCTGGTCCAATCCAGTTCTTTCTAGCAAAATTGTTCTCATAATGCATTATTCCCAACTTCCCAAGTGTACTTTGAAACACTTTTACTGTAGGTAAATTCAAAGCGTAATTTTACATTTCTTTATAGCTCCATTTGCCCTCTGGTGGTCCATGTGAAGTTCAGGCAATTCTATATAGGTCTTTTAAAGTTTATGAGGTTTTCCCAAGAAAGGGATGTGTCAATAACTATTTCCTGTTGAGTCTTTTATTATAAATTTTAAGACAGTATTTCTTGTAGAATTCTTCTACTATTTCTGCCCTCCCATGAAAGGTAAATTTCCAGAAATGTTTAATATGACCAGTAAAGCAGTAGACTGTTTCAGAATTGGTCACATCCGCCTCCCTCTAAATGGGTGCTGAACCATTTAAGAACAAAACACCAGCCTTATTTTTTTCCTTTCAACTAGAAATATTTATATTAGAGAAAAATATTTGAATTTCTGATGAGAACTGCTTTATTTTTCTCACTACATACATGATATAATTGCTAAGTATTCAGATGAATCATGCCACCATTCCCTATTGTATTATACAGTAAATTAAGAAAGAAAAGAGAACAAAACTTTTGGGTCTCTCCACACATTAGTGCTATCCCAAAGAGCATATGGGGCAATGTAGCCCTGACTCATCCCTCACCAATCAGAGGAAAGACTAATGAGAGTTACTTACAGTAACTCCTTCAGAGTAGCACTTGCCCTTTTACACGACAACCAGCATTTAGGAAGAGGGAAATGCTGTGATCCTTAAAATTAGGTCCTGTATTACCTTCTCTATACTTGGTTATCTTTAGAATACTCTTCTTCCCTCAAACTGCCTATTTTGTGCCATGAAATACTTCTCACATAGAGAGAATGTGGTCTCTCATTGTTTACTGAGCTGGTTATTATTTGTCTTTTATAGTCCAAGTGTCCCTGACTTTATTACTTGATTCCATTAGATAGACATGCATCTTTTGTTTATATCTTCATGATATCTTGTTTATACCTCATTAGAATTGCTAAACGATGTGCGTGGGTGGAAAGGTGTGACATATTCCTTGATCTTTTGTAAGGATCACAGCAGAAGGACTCTGGATAACAAATTACACATTAACAGAGAAAGCATAACAAATTTATTTAAGTGAACATGCAGAAACAAAGAAAACTGGATTTTTTTCTCTGTTTATTCATTTGTTTAAGATTTATTTATTTTACATGAAAGGCAAAATTATAGACGGAGAGTTGGAGAGACAGAGAGGTCTTCCATGTGCTAGTTCACTCCCCAAATGGCAGCAAAGGCCAGAGCTGGGCTGCCCTGAAACTGGGAGCCAGAATCTTCCAGGTTTCCTACAATGTGTGCAAGGGCCCAAAGCCTTAGGCCATCTTATGTTGCTTTTCCAGGCTCTTAGGAAAGAGCTGAAAAGGAAGTAGAACCACTGGAATTCAAACCTGTTGCCCACATGGGATATGGTGGAGAAAACGTGCTACAGCATGAACAGGGCCCAGAACTGTCCATTTTTATGTGTAGGGTTCATAATAAATGATTGGTCAAAAAGTGTATGCGTTAGTACTATGGGGAACAACATGGCCTATATGTTTGGATTTTTTTTTTAATTCCTCAGTATTGGGTAGGATTCCTTTTAGAATAAGAATCTTATTACCCACTATCAGACAAGGGACACCAGAGAGTATCTTTATGTCAAATTGCTACACAGAAAGCCATAGGAAAGTTTATATTTTCTTCAGGTTTTATCACCGACTTTAGAAATAAAGGGACTTCTGATTTCTATGATAGGCCTTAAAGAGGATAAATTATAATTTATGCCACTTGCTTCAGAAAATACTGAAAGACAAGAGAGCAGAAGGCAGGAGAGAGTCAGAAAGACCTGGTGTCTAAGCTGCTTCTGAATCTTCCTAATGTTCTTTGTGTCCAGGTTTTCAGCATACCAAAGCTACTTACTTTGAAATGGTGAATTCTGAGGATAAAAGTGTGATACTTGAGGTATGCACCAAATCAAAGATGGAGAGAGCACTGCTCATTGCAGGTGTTATAGTCCTGAGGAGGGATAAACTAGAGCCTGTCTATGATACAGTCTGGCGGAAGTGTAAATCATCTGAGAGGTAAATTGTAACAGCTAATTTTTAATGAGTGCTTATCACATGCCAGGCAGTGACCTAAGTATCTGAAGTTAACTCATATAAAGCTTGCAACTGCTCCATCTCAGGATGAATATAGATGAGAAATGAGACTGCAGGTAAAAGCTGGTATCCTATGTTATGAGCTTGAATTTTAGTCTATGATAGCCAGAGATATTCAGTGAACTTTATGCTTTATCAAGTTTATGTTTTAGAAACTAGTACCTCACATAGAGAAAATGTATAGGATAGAGAGGATTACATTAACTTAATTAAATGTATTTATTTTCATTTACATTTGAAAGACGGGATGAAGGGAGGGAAGTGGGGAGACAGAGAGAGAAGTCTATCAGTTCCTACCCCAAATAACAGCCAAGGCTGAGTCAGATCAAAGCCGGGAAGCAGAAAGCCAATCCCAGCTTCCCAGGTAGGGGTTAAGGACCCAAGTACTCAAGCCATCATCTGCTCTTTCCCAGGGTGTACAAAGGAAGATCAAAAGGAGACTATTGGGAATTGTGACCAGGCATGCCAATGTGGAATGTGGGTATCCCACAAATGTCTGTTACCCTTAATTTTTCTTTTTTTAGACAATTATAGATATCAAGTAGGCACTGTTGGTAGGAAATCAAGGAGATGGTGATAAATGCCAGCGTGTATGATTAATTAAATAAGGAATTTGAGACCCAAGGACAGTATACCACCTTGTGTGACAGCAGCATGAAACAAATATCCTTATCCCCAGAGGAATACATCAAGTATAGAGAATGAGAAAACTCAAGTAGGGGGAAGTTTTACATATCTTGTGAAGTATCTGTGCATGACAAGCATAAGCAGCCACTTTGTTCAGATCTGGAGTAGCGTGTGAGCACAGACAGCATGACCAGTACTAGGAAATGAGTGCTAATGGGACAGATGGGAAGGAGGCCTTATACTGTGTTGTCTGGGTGTTAAAGAAGGCTTTCCAAACAAGTTGGGAGTAAGTGATGTACAGTACATCTCTTGGCAGACATTTTGCAAATTAAAATGAAACCGTTTAAGTATAACCTTCCCACAGATTTCACAATAACATGATTGGGATTGTTCAAATCCATAATATGTATTGACATCTGTTGGTCAGTAAAAATGACCAATGCCATAATACTCCATATGCTTTCAAAAATATACAAGGAAAATCAATATACATTTGGCACAGTTTAACATTAAATGTATTCCGATATTCTTAATACTGAATTCTAATTTCTGCCAGACAGGGGGACTGCCCGTCCAAATGTTTAATAGTACTTAAAATAGATCATATTTATTGAGTGCCTAGTATGTACCAAGCAGTTATGTCTGTTTTGTACATAAATTAACTAGTCTGGTAGTCACAAAACTTTATTTTACAGAAAAGAAATATGCAGGAATGAAATATTAAGTTGGAGAAGTCCCATCAGAACCTACTCACTTGAATGTAAAATCTGCACTGCTATTGACAATTTTGTGACATATCCTTGTTTTGTATCTTCAAATAAAAAGCTGATAGCCTCCTCGGCTACACTGCACACTGACAAAACTGTATTATTACTGAAGTTTGAAGGCATTAATTTTTAAGCAATAGATTATTCAACTGGAAACAAAAAGATTCTTTTTCAGTGCTTTACTCAGCACATCTGAAATAACTGCACAATTCTAATGACTTCCTGTTCTGTTGAGAGCATTTGGAAATCACACGGCTGAGATTTTGAAACTTTCGATTATAGCTATGATCATACATACAAGAGATACCATAAATGTAAAGGTAATTAGAATGTTCTAACTATTTTCTGCTAAAGAATTGTCATTAAGATGATTACAGAGTTTCCTAGTGAATATAGATCCAGCTAGGAGCATATTCCTACATATGTAAGATTCGATCACTATTCCTTTCCTTTTTGCAGACAGACTGCAGAACATACAGAGTTATCTCTATTACCCCAGGGCATCTCTGCTGTCTTCTAGTTTGTACCTGTAGGTACCGAATGTAGACACAATATGCCTGTTCTTTTCCAGCTAAATGTATGTAAGACATTTTTGTGTACATGTAAGCACAACCATTCTTTCTCCTAGCATTTTTAATTTCCTTAACTTTCCAGAGTTACGTAATAAGCAAATCATTATGTTCTAGTTCCTTTTTCTCAAAATTGGTTTAATTTTTGTCTTATAAATACAGAAGAAATATTGCAAATAGAATGTTGGACTTGTGACTGTTGCCAAAGGACTGGGCTATTGTAATAATATGGGGGAAAACAGCTGGGATTAATTGATGGAGAATGGGGAGTCCCTGTGCCTGTGAAACTACATATATGTGTGTATTTATGTATATATACATGTGTATATCTATATGTATACACATATATGGTTTTATTATACACAGATATATGGTTTCATTATATACATATATTTCATTATATATAAAGAAATACTGCAAATAAATACAACCACATAAAAATCAGTGCTCTGTGTTTTAGAGTGAAATAAGGCAATAAACAAAACTACTAATGTCTATGGGTTCTTAGCAGTTCCTTTTAGAGCCTCTATCAACACCTTCCTCTATTGCCTCATCTTTTTTTCTTTTCAATTAAAACTGTACTTCTATAAGCAATAGTACTCAAGAGAAATATGCCACCTCTAAAATTTAAGTGTGTAGGTTTTTACAGTTTTCTTTCTCTGTAGCAATTGTGCTGAGTTTCAGCAACATTCTGAGCTAAGTCAGATTTTGTGTTTTGGCCATGGACATCCTCTCCTCTCCCGGCTGCTTGCTTCCCATCCAGCTCCCTGCTTGTGGCCTGGGAAAGCAGTTGAGGACTGCCCAACGTCTTCTGACCCTGCCCCCTTGTGGGAGACCCAGAAGCAGCTTGTGGCTTCTGGCTTCAGATTGGCTTAATTGTAGCAGTTGTGGCAAGTTGGGCAGTGAACCAGTGGATGGAAGATCTTTCTGTCTCTCCTTCTCTCTGTAAATCTGACTTACTTATCAAATAAGTAAATAACTTTTCAAAAGAAGGAATAGGTTTATGTATTTCAAGGATATAATTCTCAGAGGATATCTATACTTTCCTCCTTTTTCCCTCCCTCATCCTCCTATCCTTCCTTTCATTATCATCTTAATTTTCATAGTAGCATAATTCCAACTTTATAATTGCAGTCTTAATGTTCCACTACCATAATGTTCAAAAACAAAAAGTAGAAAGACCACTCTTCCATGAGAGTCAATCCAAAAAAACAATTTTTAAAAAAGATTTATTTATTTTATTGGAAAGGCAGATGTACAGAGAGGAGGAGAGACAGAGAGGAAGATCTTCCGCCCGATAATTCATTCCCCAAGTGGCCACAATGGCTGGTGCTGCGCTGATCCAAAACCAGGAGCCAGGAACTTCTTTCCAGGTCTCCCACGCAGGTGCAGGGTCCCAAGACTTTGGGCCATCCTCAACTGCTTTCCCAGGCCACAAACAGGGAGCTGGATGGCAAGTGGAGCTGCTGGGATTAGAACCAGCGTACATATGGGATCCCAGCATGTTCAAGGTGAGGACTTTAGTCATTATGCTATCGCACTGGGCCCCAAAAAGACAATTTTTTTCTCTGATGTATGGCAGGTACTAGACTATGAAAAAAGTAATTTATAACAATTAAACTGACACTTTATGATTTAGCGGTTATTTCTATTCCTTGACTATCAGTTAGTCTTTTTTTTTAAAAAAATGAAAAATAGAATTAAAAGGTTAGTTTATTTTTGTGATTTTTTTTCAAATCCATTTAAATAAAAAATCTTTAAAGATTAGTAAATGTATATGTATGGGTTTCAAAATTTTGTGCTGAATTCCACTTTCTACAAATTACTTCAAGCAACCTTACATACACCTTTGCACAAAGAAACACATTAGAACTCAAAATTCATGGGAAAGTGAAATTTAAAATGATATGCTTTTCCTTGGATTTTTTGAAGTCTTTAAGATATGTGCATACTTGTGTGTGTATCTATGTATATATACATATGTGTGTGTGTAAATATATATTTGTAGAGATTTTTGTTTTCCCAGTTTTTACTATCTTAATTCTATAACATAATCAAATATCTCTAAATTTTCCAATTAAATGTCTTAGAGTCACAAATTTGATTTAGTCCATCTATTATTCCAACATAAGTAGATCAGATTAATTGATCCTTTACAGTAACAAGCATTGAAAATAAATGTTCTGATATAGTAAACACAACTGCAGAAGAGATACAAAGAAGCAAAATGAATCAAAAAAGCGATGTTTAGCAATAATCCATATTGGAGGTCGGAAGATAATTAAAATGTTGAAAATGAGAAATGTTTGGATTCTGGGTATCTGTAGGCAAAGTTGCCAGGAGTTGAGTGTGAGAAAAAAGGAGGTTTCAAGAATTATTCAGGTTTTTTTTTTTTTTATACTAGGGGAGTAGACCAGTGGATGGAAGATCTTTCTCTCTGTATTTCATTCTCTCTGTATATCTGAGTTTCCAATAAATAGTAATAATAATAAATCTTCAGAAAAACTATTTTAGGAGACTTATTTTTATGTGAAAGGCAGATTTTACGGAGAGGAGAGAGAGAGACCTTCCATGTACTGGTTCACCCTCCAGATGACCCCAACAGGCAGAACTCAGCTGATATCTAGCCAGGAGCCAGGAGGCAGAAGATTCTTCCAAATTTCTCATGTAGGTGCAGGTGCCAAAGGACTGAACCCATCCTCTGTTGTCTTCCTGATATATAAGTAGGGAACTGGGTCAGAAGTGGAGCAGCAGGACTAAAACCAGTGCCCATTTGGTATGCTGCCACTTGCAGGTAGATGATTATCCTGTTGAACCACCACATCAGCTCCTTATTTTTGTTAATTAAAAAAACCATTCTTTTTCTTAAATGAAAAGAACAGATTTTATGCATTTCAAAGATATAACTCTACAAAGATAACCATACGTCCTTTCTTCCTACTCTAAATTCCCTTATCTTTAAATTTTTGCAAAAATGTAATTTCATTCTACCCTGTAATCACAGGCATAATATGCCAGTAACTACAATATTGAACTAGTAAAAAGTAGAGATGATATTCCCACAGCAATAAAGACAAGGCCTAAAAAATCAAATTATACAATCTCCATTTCATTCCTGCACATATTTTGTATTGTATATTAACAATCACGTATCAGAGAAAACATATTTGTCATTTAGGGAGTATTTTACATCAGTAAGCATAACAGTTTCTAGTTGCATCTGTTTTGTTGCAAAAGACAGGATTTCATTCTTTTCTATGCTGAACAGTATTCCATAGTACATACAAAGCATATCTTCTGTATCCAGTCATCACTTTTTAGACATCTGGGTTGATTCTACATCTTAGCTGTTATGAGTTGAACTGCAGTTCTCTCATAAGCTGATTCTGTTTCCTTTGGATAAATTCACAGGAGTAGGAGATCTGACTCATGTAGTAGGTCTATTTACAGATTTCTGAGGATCTCCATGCTCTCTTCTATGATGATTGCACTACTTTACATTCCCAGCACCAGTGTATTAGGGTACTTTTCTTCCTCTACATCCTCTACAGCATTTGTTGTTTCCTGATTTCTATATGATAGCCATTCTAACTGGAGAGAGGGAAAAACTCATTGTTTTTAATTTGTATTTAGCTGATGGCTAGCTATCCTGAGCATGTTTTCATATGTCTATTGGCCATTTGTATTTCATTTTTTGAAAAACACCTTTTCTGTTCCTTAGCGCGTTTTTTTTTTTTAAGATTTATTCATTTTTATTGGAAAGGCAGAAATACAGAGAGGAGAAGAGACAGAGAGGAAGATCGTCCATCTGATGGTTTACTTCCAAAGCAGCCACAATGGCCAGAGTCAAGCCAATCCGAAGTCAGGAGCCAGGAGACTCTTCTGGGTCTCCCATGTTGGTGCAGGATCCCAAAGCTTTGGCTTAGTCCATTTCTTAATTGGATTGTTCCATTGTTGAGTTTCTTGAGCTCTTTGTGGATCCTAAGTAGTTATCCTTTGCCAGTTGCATAGTTTCCAGATATTTTTCCCATTTTGTTTGTTTCCTCTTCACTTGGTAGTTTCCTTTGCAGTGTGGAAGCTCTGTAGGTTGTAGTCTCATTTGTCTATTTTTGCTTTTATGGTCTACATTTCTGTGTCTTTTCCAAAAAGGCTTTGCCTATTCCAATGTCTTAGAATTTCCTCTGTACTTTCCTGTAGTAATTTTGATGGTGTCAGATCATAGATTGAGATCTTCAGAACATTGTGAGTTGATTTTTTTGTATATTAGAAATTTGGGAATATAATAAAGTTAGGTGAGGCCATGAGAATGGGTTCTTCCTGATAGTATTTGTGCCCTCTTATTAGACACTAGAAACCCTCTCCCAACCTGTTATTGTCTCTCTTCTTCGCAGGAAAAGGGTTTCAGCACTAATCCAAAAGGAAAACTGTTAGCAAGACCCAACCATGCAGCACCCTTGATTCTCAGATTGTCAGCCTCTGAAACCATGAGAAGAGAAATTTCTGTTGTTCCAGCAGCTCAGTCTGTGGATTTCCATTAGGCAGTCTAGCTTTAGCAGTACTCCCAGAAAAAGGCAGAATTCTGTAAACACTCGTCTAGGTCCTGTGCTAGGGCCTACTTGCAGTTTCTCATACATAAAGAGTACTTGGAAGTTTACTGAGTTACTTTCAAAATCTTTTACTTCTTTATTTGGTCATGACAACAATCAACCTTGTACAGTGCATGTGGACCACAAATGACATTGACCTTGATGGAATATGAGCATACCTGTTCCTTGTCTAGGTCCTGGTTAGTGGTGCAGATGAATGGCAGATGGAACTCTCCTAATTTCAAGCTTTTTCCTTCTGGGGACCACAGGATGAAAGCATCCTTCCCAGCTGTTTATGAAATAATGGCTTGGCACGGAGAGGACTCGCTCAATGGTTAAAACAGCCTCTGCAACAAACACCTGGGCTGTACTGTGGCCTCTGCTATTTTCCACCTTGGTGACTCTGGAAAACTTTTGATTTCAATATTTCTATTTTCTTCTTCTGAAAGTGGGATAATAATAGTGCATAATTCATGTAAAACATTTCAAGACAGAAAGCAGTTCATCAACATTAGGGCTAACTAATATTAGTTCATATATATTTTTAGGCGCTGCATGGGGTGCCACTATTGAGCTGTTGCTACTAAAATCCCAGAAATCTCTAGATAATCCCCTATTTCTCATCTGTTGTTTTGTTCCCCAATAATAGTCACATATGGTATTTATCATCATTTAGTTTATTATAACTCCTAGGATTAATTTTCTATAATTCTTCTTATGTCCAGAGTAAGAGATATTAGCAATCAATTATGGCCTCTCTCATGCTCCCTCATTACAGTCTGTTTAGCAAAGAGCAACTAATCTTTCTCTCTCGACCTTAACCCTCTTTCTTTCTCTAGATACATTTTTCCATTGCTTGCTATTTAATCACCATAAAGTAATTTTTCTCTCATTAAAAAACAAATATATTTCCTCTAGAGATCATTATTTACTATTAGTTTTTCCATTAATGAAGCCAATCTTTTTACTGGTTTACTTTTACTTGTCAGTTTTGTTTTCTGAAATGTTCCTATAATACTTGAAATCATTTGCACTTGTTTCATTCTTCAATTCAGCAAGGAATTTTATTTCTCTTACCTATGACATACTAAATTTATTACAATCTCTCTTTAGTTTTTGTGCAGTCTTTTTACTCTTGCTTTACCACTATCACTTTTGTGATATGCTGTGTTAGAAGCTCTTGGCAGAAAAGGAAATGTGAGTCCTTTTTCTGGATTTCAGAGATGTTACAGGACATTTCCATGAAATTCTGTTTCAGAAATAACTTTCCATTTACAATGCAAAAACAAATAATGTGTTTCAAAATGAACTCTTACAAATGAAATATTTTACCTTGGCAAATGCCTCTTTGGTAATTGTAAACAAATCTCAGGAAGAACAACCTCTAGAGCACAATTTCTGGAGTGAGCCTGCCTAAATTTGTTGTGATGTTATCATAACCTTTCTCTGTAACCTTTACTTTCTCTCTGCCTGCCTTTTCTTATCTGACAGCAATAAGGCTGTTAGGAGGAATAAGTGAATTATGTATATGTTGCTAGTCAGAATACATGAAGAGAATTTCTGAGAGACAATCTAAAATTTCTGCAGCTTCATGCAACAAAGCTTATTTCTCATTAACATGAAGTCATCTGAGATATAGAGTAGACCTTCAGGGCAACTGTACTCCACACACCTGCTCAACAACCCAAGCTGCTTGAATCCTAGATTTTGCCATCTGGACAATGGCATCCATTTTGCTAAAGCAAGAAAATAAGAGGGTCAGGAGGATTGATTTGGATTTTTCCCTGAGACAGCCCAGAAATGAGATATACTCCACAACCTATGCCTTTGGCTAACTGAAGGAAGCTCCATAACTAGCAGGGATAACAATGCTTTCTATGCCACTGAATTTAAAGCACTTAGTTATTGTTGACCATATAAGTTAAGCTTACTTTTCTCAATTCTGCTAACAAAACACTTTGAATCATAAGACTAGACTTTTAACCTCTTCATTGTTCAGTTATGTTATCCACTGATTCAATCTACAATCCTTGCAACTGCTTGTTCTGAGCCTTATGAAACAAGGGACATAGGGGTTTCAATCCAGATCTTTGCCATGGATGACAGGAAGTCATTTTTTGTACTGTCATTGTGACTGAAGAACCAGGCTCTGGCCCAGATCTGCTCTTAGGGTGCAATTAAAGCAGTAAGGAAAATTGTCATTCAGAAAAAAATTCATTTGAATTCAATGAGAATCATTTGAGAAGTACCAACCAAATCCTGGCAATCCTATGGCTAAGAATGTGCAATTTTTTACCATTTTATTAAAATAGAATTTTTGAGTCTCTTCCCATCTCCTAGGAAATCATCACCAAGCCCAGTGTGTACACATGTGATGGAAGGAAGTAGACATGCCGACTTCTACATTTCACATTGCTCTAGAATTGAGTGGATTCCCTGAACAAACAATCATCTAATCTTTCATACATTTTAGGAAAAAGGTTTTAAAGGAATGGTTTTGGAAATGTCTTAAAGTGGGAAAAAATTAGCTTAGATCTATGAAAATTTAATATCCATATGAATAAAAACATGGCAGGTAGGAAAAAATTACAGGTCTGTATGTAATATATTATTATCTCAATTTCTACCATGCAGAGATATTCATGAATTTCACATTTTGCCTTTCCTAATCCTTTTAAATTTTAAGTAATTTTCATTCTGTGCTCTTGTTTGCATTCCTGAGGTTCTCTTCTTTTACTCCCCTTTTCCTAAGGCAGATGTTCAAATATTCAAGCACAAAGCTTGATATAAATGAGAAGCTTAAAAACAGTAGGAATCCTGACATCTCACTATGGTATTAGAGAATTCCAAAGCAATGTTTAGGTTGCTTCTGGAGGAAAAATGGTCCAGGTCAAATATTAGTAGCTTTCTGCTATTGTTTGTGAAATTACATTTCAGCCAGATTCTCAGAAAAGGACTCTGCTTTTGTTTTTATTTCTGTCATTGAAAGTTTTTTTCAAAAGCTATGCAAAGTCCCTGAAGATCTAAATGGGACAGAGTTAAATTACATATTTTAAAGCCCAGTACTATAATTATGCTAATGTAATTAAGCTTCATGAATATAGTATGTGAATCAAATTTTCAAGAACTGTTGAAATAGAATTGTTCTTTAAAATGGATTTGTTTTGAAATGAAATACTTTACAGGGATTACTATTCCATAATTTCCTATCATCATTCAATGATAAAAATAAGCATATCATCAATATTTAGATAATTTTTCATTTTCTTCTTGAAATTTCTTATTGAAAGTGACATTTTGATATAATGAGAAAACTAAATCTGTTTATAATGGAAGTATTTACAATTATTATCTGAAAAGAACTTGAACATTATAAATGTAAATAGATATTTTCTAACTAGAATACAACCTGTTATAGCACATTTTATGCAAAACAGCATGAGCATATAAATTTTCATGTTAAATTTTACTGTTAAATTGACTTGAACCATCAGAGTGACTTGACATCTCTTAGTAGTTATTACAGAAGACTAAGAGAGACTGCATGAAGAGTCAGGAAGTCCTCTTGCCTTCTTGGAACCAGTCCTTGTGTCTAGCTGCTCACGTAACTCCTCCTCTGTTGCTTTCCCCCTCCCGTGTCCAACGTTTCACAAAATTTGCTCAAAACATAAATCTGAAGGATTTAAACATGAAGAGCAAAAAGAGTGGTCATTTGTAATAGTCTATATTTTAGTCACATATTAAAAAAACATTTTTTAATTTCAGAAAATCAAGCAGAAAAAAAACTGATGCAAACGAAGAAATAAAATACAAACTCTCTATATCCCTCATTGGAAAATGACCTCCAGTAAACTTCAGTATTCCCCATGTCTTGTTACTTAGCAATGAATGCATATATTCTTTTTATACTAATTTGTCTTTTCTAAACATAGATGTGTTTGTTTATTTATTTTTAATGCAAGAATAGCAGGGGGGAAGGTGTATGCAGAGAAAGACTTTTCTTCTATTGGGTAAATTCCCCCATGTCTGTGACCACCGGGACTAGGTAAAGATGAAGTTAAGAGCCAAGCGTCTCTCTGGGTCTCACACACGGCTGGCAGAGACTCACATACTTAGCATGTTATCTGCTGTATTTCAGGTGTGTTAGCAGGAAGCTGAATCAGAAGCAAAGTTGAAGCTCAATCCCAGGCACTCCACTATGTGATACAGGCATCCTAAGCCACACTTAACCATGTGTACCAAATGCCTACATCTTATTTTATTACTTATGTAGAATTCAGAGTGACAGAGTAGGAGGGAGGGTCAGAGAGGAAAGAAACATTACATCCATTTTCTTAAGATTTATTTTATTTTTATTGGAAAGGTAGATATACAACGAGGAAGAGAGACAGAGAGGAAGATCTTCTGTCCATTGATTCACACCTGAGGTCTACAACAGCCAGATCTGGCCCAGGCTGAAGTCAGGAGACATCATCTTCATTATTTTTTTCTACATGAGTGGCAATAACCAATTACTCTTGGCCATCGTACACAGGAAGATGGATTGTAAGTAGAGTAACCACGACTCCAGTGGGAACTCTGACAACAGATGCTTGTGTCACAAACCAGTGGCATTATTCACAGCCCCCAAACCAACACTTCTCCTTAGCTCAAAGTTTTATCTACTTTTCATTGTTACTCAACATCATATCTGTCATTAGCATACCATCTTATTAAGAGTGTTAGTTGGACATTGTCAGTGTTGGTAAGAAGGTGGAGCCTGGTACTGATAGATTGCTTCTAAACTCCTAATTTCCTTCTGACAAAGATTCAAAAAGCAATTGAGAAACACCTGTCACTTTAAAATGTTTTCTTACAGTCATCAAAGCAGAATATTTTTTTCAAATATTTTCATTAAAAATTATTAAGCAGACCACCCTTATATTAGAAATAGGTACAACTGGTGGTTTCTACTATCATAAGGGTATATAATACAGTATAAGAATTAAACTCATTCTTGATAATAACTTCCCAAGCAAAAATATCTCATTATTGATTGGTGGTACTGGCATGTGTTTCAGTTACTCTACATGAGTTGAAATAAATAAATAAATAAATATGGTAACACTGAGCTTTTATTTCATTGGGTTGCATGCTTTGACACTTCTTCTCATTATTCAGTGTTGAAATATTTGATGTAGCATGAGTTATCCCTGGTAAAGGGTGTGCCCCCATTCACAACTCCCTATTCTTTACGTGAGAAGATGATGCTTCAAATGATAAATCCTTTGTGATGTAGCATCTCCTGTGGCCATAGATTCCAAGAGGCTTTTCTTCACTAATTCCTGTAAAAATTTTATTCTAACTTTTTATCCTATTTTCAAGTGACCATCATACAAGAGTTTCCTTTCCAATAGCATCAAATGTCTAGTAAGTTTAAATCTACAGTGTTGTTGCAAGCACAGACAGCAAATGGGGTTGTGGGTGGCAGGTGACATTAGGAATTTTGTATTTCTTCATCTTCATCAGATTTCTGGCTTTGATTTTCTTTCCTTAAATAGTAAATGGTGCCATCTAACTTGGTTTTGCTCTCTGAAACCTAGAAACCAGCTACTCCTAGCCAAAATGTATCACCACTGACACTGAAACCACCTCTGGGATGCTTTGCTTATTTCAGGTGATTGTTTCATCATTTCAATTATTACAACCTGAAAACGGAAAATCATATAGATTCTTACCCCTTCCTCACTCTTTATGCCTAATCAGCTGACATGAATGCATAGTTCTATCCTCTCTATACCTCTCAGTTCTGTCCTCTGTGAATATTCCATTTCAGATGTGTCTTATCACTTAATTGTGCTGTTTTAGTTTTTAAAAAATTAGTTATTTAAAAAGCAGACTTACAGAGATGGAAAAACATGGAGATCTTCTACCCTGATTATGCTCTTAAATAAATCCTTAACTGAATCTGTATTTTCAAATTATCCATTTTCAATCAGTAGCTTCACAATGACTCTCTGGAAATTAAGTCTCATTTTTTCTGGATAAAATTCTTCAAGTCTCTCAACCATCTGCACCATACTTTTCTCAGTGTAGTCTTCTAGCCATCTGCTTAATTGCTGGTGGTGAAAAATGCAGAAGGATGTGTCATAGGCTTCAGGACTTACTTGACGTGCAATCCAGAGGATCCGCCTCATAAATCAACTCTTAAGGTCATTTTAAGCGCCCAAAGCTTATGGACCTCTAAGTGACCTGCAGGATGCAATTCAGGTTCTGCCTCACATCTTGCTCCTGCCTGATTGTTCTGCCCTACTTAAAATGAGTTTGTTTCAGATCCTTTGCTGGTTGGCTCACACACTCAATTCTGCTTGTGAGGCACTATTTTGGGAAATCCACAAGATCTCTGTATTTGAAGTGATGGGATTTTGTACCGACTATAACTGGTGCACAATCTCTTTCATTGAAGGACAAGAAGCTTTTCTTATTCGTCCTATATTTTTAGTCCTGTGTATTGTCTTATGTCAAATAGAGTGATTCAACAAATGTTTGTTTATTTAAACTGAACTGACCCCCAGGTCACTGTAGAACTCAAAAAAGCTGCATCTCTGGGGAACTGTCCTTTGGCACAGATTGGCTGCACTTTCAATTTTGAATGCCCTTACTGTTGGCTAGGCTGATGCTGTTTTTGTCTCTTTCAAAATTCACAGATGGTCTTGAGCATTTACTCACGCAGGGTAGATTGCTGTGGGCCAGGCAGCTGGGCTTTCCTGTTGGTTGCCAGCCAGGTCCTGCTGACTGAAGCTTCCCTCAGTGGTCATTTCCATCCTTGAAGAGACTTATTTGAACCAGGTGTGTGTGTGAGGTAGAGAGGGGAGGGCTTCCTATTTATCAGGATGATCACCAACACACCATACAAGCAAAATATGCTGTTTTACAATTCAAAACTGTAGTATGAAGACTGTGAGCTGCCTTCAAAACAGCTTTCTAGCAGTTTGTCAGCTTCATATACCATGAGGCAAAATTGCCTTCAGGCTGGAATGCCTATTTTCACTCCATATCATTCCTCCTAAAAGCCAGTATAGGTGGAATGAATGAGTAAATGAATGGCATATTAATTTGGTATTGTACAATACAGATTTGGGCACACTTCACTTGCATACTCATTATATTATTCTGTATTAATTTATCTACAATTGACATTGTATTACATTTTATTATTTATATTACATCATCTTATATTTTAGAATTAATGTATTTTACATTTTAGAATTATTTATTTCTTATCATTCGCACTAGTTTCCATAATGCTTTTCACTCCAAGGATTGTTTTCCTTAACTTACAGGTCTCAAAATGGAATACAGATACTGATTTAACATGATTCAGAGCCCCGAAGAATAACACAGTATGCAGATGTTGGTATATAAAGCACTGCAGACTAATTTTTGGCTCACATATACCTTTGTTATGTTTTACATGATATAATTCAAAACTCAGTGGTTAAATACAAGGCCTGGGCTCAGTAGTTTGCCTCAGTCCTCGATACTCCTAATTGTCTTACATGCAGGATTCTTCTCTCAAAACCTTTTTGTATTTTCCAAACATTATGGCTGAGTCTGAAACCCAAGATGCAGAGAATAACATATTTTTCTTGGATTCAGACCACCCATGCTACAACTCCAACTCTCCCATTTACTGGTTTAAAGATACCAAGTAAATCACTGATGTTTTTGTACAAAATATTTTGAAAAGTTCATGTAAATATAAAATTAAGAGATATGTTGAAGATATGTTTACTCTCGTACAAAACTTTTTAAAACTTGCATACTTTTATCATATTTTCCATGAAACATTTTAAGAGCCCTCACATGCAGGGATTTCAAAATTTTTTGCACCAAAATCAACTTATTTTAACTCCATTTTGCATGTTTTTTTGAGTTATCCATTAATATCAATGAGATTATAATTAATTGATGAATTTATCTTAATTCCACACAAAACCCAAATGATTTCCATGCTCCTCTTATTCCTTTACCTTTGTAAAAAGTGAATATACATTCATGCAATGTTCACCATACTTTTTAATGAATCCTTCTTGCATCCCCAGGGTCAGAATTCATCAATCTTATATCTGTTCTCTCAATGTACACTGTCTACTTTTAATTCTACAAGTTTTTACATTGTACACTTTCCTATATGGAAGAATGTTAACTATTTCCCCCCTTGTGCTTTCAGCAGTATGAGGGGAGAGTCTGTACCTTACATTTCTCCCTTATGCTACACAAAATGCCTTGCACAAAATACTATATGGACTTAGCCTCTGTAAGTTGATTTGAAAACTGGTTAAATGGATGGGGCTTAAGAGTCTAGAGTTTCCTACTAATTTCCTGATTTATTGACTGTGTGATATAAGTATAGATTTTCTACGTGGCAAATTGTGAAGTAATAATAATAAAATCCATCTCTAAAGATATCACATCATTGAATAAAAGCCTAGCACTAAGGAAGATTTGATATTCTAGATATTATTTTTACATATACTTTTACCTTCATATTTTCCTCCTGTGTTAATAGCTGCCAAATAAGAAACTTTAGCATTACTAATCCTCTCTAACCATTCCGTGTCGAAAGAACTTGTAACTGATGCTACAGAAAAAAATAGCTGTTGAAGGTAAAACTTTAATGCAAAAAACTGTATCTTTTCTTGATGGAGAGTTTAAAATGCAGGAGATAACTTATCCATCAGGGTATTTGGGCTGTAGCTCATGACAAATAAACCTGTTCCGTATAATTTATGTTGAAGCTGCTCATGTTGCATGGAAGAGGGTTCAATTTGCGAAGCACATACTTCTTTATTACTGAATGATTCATTGAAAATCACAATTTGTGATGATCTGTCTAGAGGAAGGGTGGTTGGTAGTAAAAACATCATAGAAGAAAATTCAATGATGAATATTATTTATGCCAAGACATACATTTGTATTAGCTACACACATCCCTATGTGTGTGCATTAAAATTTTGACAGCACTGACGATTCAAATGACATCCCCGGAAAAGTAAGTGTCAGCATTTCTGATAAGCTGTATAAGGTAGTATCTTTTTAAAAAAAAATTGAGTTCAGCATTCCACATAACTTACTTTCTTAATAAAAAGGCCACATCTTATTAAGCGATTACTATTAACTTAAGGAAAGAGAGAGGGAAAGAAAGAGGGAAAGACAAAGAAATAAAAAATAGATCTCTAAAGCAGATATTTTAAATCTACTGAATAATGTTCCTGTAATTTGATATGTATTTAGGTCTCATGAATATCATCAAGTGCCCTCCAAAAATATCATAGTACTTGTAATTAATACTGATTACTTTACAATTTGATGGTTTGTTTGAAATGTCATGTGAATAATGCTTTTTATTTTTAAAATGTTAGCAAAATATACCTTGTCTTCCTTTATAGCATTTTCTCCTTGTTATTTTTGCTTTTTCATTGTGTTTTAATGGTCTCTACATGGATTGATGAAACAGTATCCACAGTATCCTTGCAATGTGCTTGCACAGATTCAAACGACAAAAAATATTAGCTACATACAAAATTTTGTGAGGGACAGATATGTTTTGATTTCCTCTACATTATGTATCTCTTTCTATCAACTTGTTATATTTTTCCTGTTATGCCTATGGGAAACATTGCAGCTTTAGAGTTGATCAGTGATATATAATGTGGTTATGCAGCAATTAATTTTTATTATTTCATGCCATGTGATTAAGATAATTAATATGAAGCAACAAAGCAAAAATGTGAGTTATAAATTTGCAATTTATAATATTTATAATTTTGTTACTCCTCTGCTAGCTTAAATCTTGCTAACATTACCTCATTTAATCCTCAAAATAAGCCTAGAAAGCCAACTTTGTATGCTTATTAGAAAGAGCACATTGGCAAGACAGAAAACTAAATGTGAACCAAAATGATGCTATATCTTCATTTCCACTCTGATTTCTCAGAGGTAATTAAAATGAACACTTGGGGGTGGATGAATCTAGAATTTTTTCAATTCATAGATATCATTTTGCAACAGAATATTAAATGTACTATGAATGTACTACAATGTGCCTTTTTATTTAGCAGTACAGACTTTTCTCATAATGGAAAAGACACATATGTTGATTTGAAAAAATAAATAATTTTCATTTTTTTTGGAAACAGACTAGTTGAAAGTTCAGCTCACATCAGTCTGATTTTGGAAACCATACTTGTATATTCCACATATCTACCTCTCAAAATATTGTAATTAATCTCAGATAGTTTTAGAACCAGAAAATTGTTTTTCGAGAATATTTGTGGGCAAAACTGCATTTGATATGCCTGAGTCTCACAAATAATGGTGTTTGCAGAAATCAGAGTGTTGTGTTTGTTGCAATGATTCCAGATGTCCTTTATACTTTGCCTGAATTGAATTACGCAAATGACACAGAAGCCTTCAGAGGATTTTCTTAAAAACAAAATATTCACGCATCCAATAGCATTTATTGACTATCTTCCCATTTGCTAGGCACTGAGAGCCTCAAGTAATTACAGTGGGAATGGTGATGGCTCTGGAGTCCACATTCTATACAATTAAACCCTGGAGGTGAGGATGGGGAAGGGATAAACAAAAATGAAACCATTATATTCTAATGAGAATAATGGAAGACTGGGTAACAGTTATTTCCAGCTCATTCTAAAAATAAATTGCTGCAGATGAGAAATAAATTGTGTAAATTCAAACTTTGCCATTAAATATCCCTTCATTTTTTTAACCAGATACTAAAAGATTTTAAGGATATCTTTCCCTCACAAACATCCTGAACATTTTATCTTGATTCATGTTAGTAAAGTAACAAAGTTCCTCTAGTAACTTCATTCTTAATTTGGTATAACTGTCTTCCTTTTAGAAACCAGTCTTTTCTGGCTTAATTTTGATTTTGAAAGCTGACTGAACTTCTTAATTGTTCATCTGTCTTCTAAAGTTCCATTCAGGAAGCAATGTGATTGCGAGGCACACTTTAAGATAAACCCATCAGTGTGAGCTCAACCTTTTTTGATGATCATTTGGAAGATGATGCTGGCAGTAGAGGGAAGAGGGAAGGGGAAGGACAGTGGGAGTTTAGATTAAAACCTGGCATTTTATTGAGCTAAAACCTCCATTTAATTATAGTGATGAGGTAATTGCCAGAGAGTAGTTCAATTAATAATTAAAAAAAAAAAACCCAGCTGTGCCAAAAATAAGATAGAGCAAAATTCATTTGCAGCCAAACTAATTGTCCAAAAGGTGGACATTTGAAAAGTATGCACTGGAATCAAATTTAGTTGAAGGCAGTGCTAATGTGAAAAATCTTCAGTCAACCTCCCCTCTTAGGTGAGGACGGACTTTGATTTATAGAGTTTCTATAAAGACAAAATATCCATAAGAATTAAACTGTAATGTTTTATGTATTATAGCTTTTCTTTATCATAAAAGTGGCCACAACTTACTGGTAGAAAATAGAAATAATAATTTACACTAAATCTCTTTTGAGCAAACTCAAGACAGAGAAGAGGTAAATATGCACAAAATTACTGAAGATAATCATTTTCTTGTCCCATGATTTTGAAGAGCTAATGAGTATACAGTCTTTATTTGAGAAATGAATGGCCAACTATCTAGCCATGCTAATTACTCAGTAATGCCATGCGGCTTATTATTAATATTATCATCATCACATGAAATGTGTTTTATAAAAACTTTGTGATCCAAATCGGTAAATTCTTGGTAGAGCTGACCAAATTACTCTTCAGGGCTCATATTTTCATTTCAGTAGTTAATTCTTTTAAACTCCTTGCAATTATACTATATGACAATACATTCGTTAAGCTACATTAAGCCTAAATTCTATATCTAGTTGAGTGGTTACTAAATATACAGCTCTAGGAAATAACAAAAATCTTTGTTTAAATAGGATTATTCACTTGTCTTTATGTTTAGAGAAGGTATTTACAGAATATTTTCACAGATGAAAAATGTTAAGAACAAAATGAAAATTTTCACATTTTGCCTTTTTTAGGACTAATTCCGGAAACTTCCTCCATTTCTCTAATTAGGAAAAACACTATGTGGCTTTAAATTCTTGTTTTTATATTTGAATATTTTCTTTAAAAGTTCAAAGTAATAAGAATTACATTATAAAATAGCCTCTGGTGCAGAAAAGGATTAATTTTCAAAAAAAATGTTAAAAGGGAAGCCAGCAAGAGTTATTTTCAGCATTCTTCTAAAATTTTTGCATGAAATATTTGAAAATGAGGGTTTGAGGGAAAGGTCATTGCTTTATTAATAATCAGTTGGAGTTTATGGCACTGTTTCCTTACCCCTCCAAACTGAAGACAAACTGCTTCCTACCTTTTCTTCTCAGAGTCCCCTGATGTACATTAGCTTTGTAGTGGGGTGATTATTTATTAGTTTTTTTCCTTCCTGTTTTTCTTGCACTCTTTTATTTTAGATTTCATCTTTATTTACTTTTAGTATTTTGACTGTCTGTGGGCACAGCTATGTATGACTTCTACATGCTATCTATATTCAGTAATTTGCCACTTTCAGTGGAGCATGGAAAACTTATTTCCAGTTACTGTCATTAAACATCTCCATTTTTCTTAAAATGTATTTTTTTGAAAGAGCAATAAGGAGATATCTTTCATCTAACTGCTAATTCCATCCACGATGCCTGCAGTACCCACACTGAGGGCAGAAGCTGGGGTTTTTATGTAGGTTCCCTCTGTGGGGGCTGTTGAGCCATCACCTGCTGTCACTCGAGTGTGCATTAGTAGCAAGCTAAGTCAGAGCAGGGGCAGGACTAGATTCCAAACACTACAGTAAAGGGATGTAGATATGGTAGCTTAACCCAAATCATATTTTTTTTGCTTCAAGTATCAATTATAAAACTCAAGTTTAAAATAACAGTTTGTTATGCAGTCACATTTCTGGTTTTTTTTTTCATTATTTCTTATGCTTTATGATGCAGCAAGATTGAAAAAGTTCTTTTTGGCCAGTATTAAAGGATTGACCTATCATCACTTAACTCTATTAAATTTTCTCTATTTGAGAATGTCTTTTTGAGAAATAATTTTTCTCATATACAAAATTTACCTTTATTTCTTTTAAATCTCACAGTAACCCCTGGCTGCCACAATTTAGAGTAAGAAAATTTGTTACCCTTTAAATTGTGCTGTTTCTGATAAGAGGCTTTCAATCATGTGTCCTTAGATTTTAGAAGTCTGATAAAGCTGTGTGCTGGTGCAGGTTTCTTAGTGATGTTGTTTGGAGATTGATCAGCATCTTGCATCTGTGGGCTTATCTCTTTCATAAAATTTTATGTTTTAATTCATTATGTTTTTGAACCCTAAAAAAAAAGATTGCTTTATTGGAAAGTCAGATAGATGTACAGAGGAGGAGGAGAGAGAGAGAGAGAGAGAGAAGCTTCTTCTGTCCACTGAATCACTCCCCAAGTGGCTGCAAGGGCTGGAGCTGAGCCAATCTGAAGCCAGGAGCTTCTTCCAGGTTTCCCCACGCAGGTGCAGGGTCCCAAAGCTTTAGGCTGTCCTCAACTGTTTTCCCAGGCCACAAACAGGAAGCTGGATGGGAAGTAGAGCCACTGGGATTAGAATGGGCGCCCATGTGGGATCCTGGTGCATGCAAGGCGAGGACTTTAGCCGCTAGGTTACCGTGCCAGGCCCTGGCTTTGTTTACTCGTTAAGAGACTCTTCTTTCCTGAGATTATGATGACATAAATTTTAACCTTTGTTTCTATTACACCGGTGTGTGAAGTTCTGATTATTTTTCAGTATATTTTCTTTTATTTTGATTCACATGAATTCTATTTATTTGTCAACAAGTTCCCCAATATGTCATCTCTATTGTTGAGACAACCCAGGGATTTTTAATTTCTGTAACTTTGCATTAGAGTTTTATAGCATCTACTTGCTTATTTTTTACAGCTTATTTTTTAACTGAATGTTTTCTTTTTCATTTGTGTCACAGTCTTTAATTGATTGTTGAAGCATTTCTGTCAGTAGCATTAAAATCCATTCAGTAAATTAGAACAACTATCGTCTCAGTCTTGGCATCAGTTGATTCTTTTTTCCTGTAAGTTGTGATTTTCTTAGATCTTTGTATGACAGGTGGTTTTCCTTTGTATTCTAGCTTTTTTTTTTTTTTTAATCTATGAGTTTAGGAGATTTGGAGAAGATTTACATCTTTATTTAGAAGGTACTCCTCATCCTATTTAGTTTTAGCAAGACAGTTCTGGCCTACTTTTATGGATTATGGTTCTAATTTTTCTAGAGTCTGACTATGTCTAACATATTTGATCCTAGAGGAGCTCCTACTGTTCTCTGTTAATGAAACTTGTGGGAATGAAAAAAAAAAAGTGCATCCAGGCAGAGCCATAGGTGTCTCTGGGATAGAGCAGTCAGTTTCCTGGTCTCACTGTCTCCTCTTGATGCTCCCTCCTTTCTGCTCAGTGTCTCTCTGAGGGCGTGCACGTTCTCAGGCTTCCATCACTTAAGGATGTGAGGTGGGCCTAGAGAGATTGCAGAGAAGTTCCCATTGTACCAGGATGATGAGCACGCACACCTAGTTGTCTTACTGGTTTACAACAATGAGATACTAGACTGGGGGAACCTTTGTTTTGGAGAATTCAGGACTTTCAGTTTCCGTGTTGTTGCTTTTGCCTTGGGGATAAAATCAAGTATTTTTAAATGTACTTCATAATTTTCTATTGATTGTCATTTGTACTATTTGTAGGACTTATATCTTTAGAAGGAAGGAGACAAGTTAATTGAATCTAACCATTTTTCTAGGCTGAGGATCTCACTCTGTGTTGTTGTTTTTTACTAGACATGATGATTCTACCTGGTCACAAGTATTTTGAAGTAGGTAACTTCAACAATAGTACTTAGTTTTCCTATTTTGTATATGTGTGTATATGAGCTGGACAATGAAACCATGCACAGTGGATTAAAGCCAACCAGTAGCAGAGGGCAGAAATCTGTAAATGATGCTCTAAACAAGCAGTCCAATGTTCCCAACACCTCTTTTGGTATGGCCCCACCCCAGGATATGTTTCATGCTTTCTGTTGGGGTTAAAGGGAAAAACAGAGGTCATACATAACCAGCAAGCATTAACCATTTCTTTAGTAGAAAGTTTGATGATTACATATCTAGAGAGAGAAAAAACAAAATACCTTAAACACTAGCTTGGATTAAGTAAAAGGAGAATTTGGTCTTTATCCTAAAAATTTTAACATCTGTGACATTTGGCCAAACATAAAATTTCTAGTGCTACATTTTCCCTTTACAAAGTAAAGCTTTAAAGGGAATAGTTGCTGAAATTTCTGCAGTTTCAAATTCCAGATATGCCTAGGATGAAAGTTCTACAATTGGGTAGATTTTAGAATGAGGGTTATTGTCCCCCACCATCAACGAAATAAAAGGAAAATCAGGATTAGTCCCCTGTATGGTAGACAAGCCTCCACCTGTAGCACCAAGATCCTATATGGGCACCAGTTTGTATCTTGGCTACTTCAACTCTAATACAGCTTCCTACTTATGGCCTGGAAAAGCAGAAAAGGATCAGGAAAGTCCTTGAGCCCTTGCTTTCATTTGAGAGATCTGGAACAAACCCTAGGTGCCTGGCTTCAGATCAGCTCAGCTCTGGCCATTGTAGCCATTTAGTTAGTAAGCCAGCAGATGGAAGATCTCACTCTCTTCTCTTTTCAAATAAAAATAAATATATCTTTAAAAAATCTTTAAAAAGAAAATTCAGCTCTTCACAAAATTTGAACAAATAGTGCAGTGAATATATATGTATACTTTACACTCAGTGATTTTGTTTTAATGCATTTATGTTATCTTTTGCCTATGAATTTATAGATATAAATATACCCATTTATAGATATGATAAATGTGTTTATAACTTTCAGCCAAAACACATAATACTTTGTTTCCAATACTTCAATATGTACCATTGAAGGAAACAAAAACAGCAAGCATCTCTTGAAGTCTTGGCAGTATGAAAAGACAAAAAGGAGAGAAGTATAATCACAGGACCTTAAAATAAAAAAGGAAAATTAGAGTAGAATGAATTTTAAAACAAAACTGGTAGAAATTTTATAGAATTTGATGCTGACTCTACATATTGAAATTGAAAAATAAAATTAAAAAGAAATATAACACTTAACAACTGTGGACACATCCTAGTTAAACTGTTAGTGTTTAAAGATAAACAAAAAGCTACAAGACTACTTGTTACATAGCAAGGAACTCTTGTCACTGTCAAATTTCTCCTTGGCAACTTTCAGAGCCAAGTAACAGTAGGAAACTTTTATTGCCTTTTAATCAAGGAAAACACTTAAATCAATTCTGTCATATCCACTCTAGCTGCCTTTCACTTTTGAAGACCATGCAGGAAAATCAGGTTCATAATTCCAAATGTGTACAGCCTTGGCATTGGTGTTATTTTTCATTTTATGTTTTTTTGTGGCAGAATTTTTGAGAGTCTTGCATAGTAGCAAAAAATTTTAATATTGAATCAGTTTAAATTACTTTTATCTTACAATAAGTTACTCTTCAGTGAGGCTGTGTGACCAATGTTACTCAGTGTTTGTATAAACCAATGCTCAAACTCATACACTTTTTTTTCTTTGAAACTCTGATCTCTATTTGATGTGATACTCATGATAGATTCTCCACATTCACTGGGTGCTGCAAAGGATCAACCACAGATTTGTGTTGTTGTTTATTTTAATTGAGAAATGACCCTCTTGTTACTGTGCTTAATATCTTCTTCTAACTTGTAGAGCTATACATAATCTTGTAAAATTGATGTGTAGTTCTATTTTTGCAGTAGCTTGAACTAAACTATAAAGAACATACTAATTTAAGTCTCAAAGACAATCAATTTGAAAATACAATTTTTTTATATGCATGAATTTTCTTCCTCAGAACAAACCATATCTGATAATAAAGACAAGCACTGAAAATTACAAAAATTAGCTTTCATCTATTGAATGATTTTGGATACATGTTAAATAAGCAACTCCTTTAATGTAAGTACTACACCCAAGAGGAAATTAGTAGAGTATGTTAGATTACAAATTTTAATAAACTCAATTAGCATTATCACTTTTAAGCAAAAGACAGATCATTTGTGCAATTTGAGATGCGGTAGTGTCTTATCAGCTTCTATGACAAACACTCGCTGGTATCTCCTGTCTGTGCTAACCAGTTTATAGCCTACCAGCCATGTGTCTACACAAGAGACAACAGATTTATTCAAAATGCTCTTCTTGCTAATAAAAGTCCAATATAAACAATTCTCATTCAATGAAGTTTTTAATTCAAGGAAAGCTAATGGTGTCTGGTTACCAGAGACAAGGAAAATATATTAGCTAATTAAACTTCACATATTATTGGAAACCCAGTATATATCATCGTGTCTATCTGCAGAATTTCCAAATCATAGCCTTGCCTTACAAGTAAATAAATGGAGAAAGAAATCTATGAGAAATAGAATTATAATGCTTAAGAATGTTTTAGCAAGTTGCAGACTTTATACCATGACATAGCCATGGATAAGCAAAGTACAGTTTTAGTTTGCTGTTTCTATTACCTTGGATAAACAGCTTACCTACTTTGACTGATAGACAACTATAGCAATTCTTTCTGTAGAAAAAAAAATGCAGTAGTCTAATATTTCAAATGAACCCAAGTTAAAAAGAACAATGCCAAATTTTTAGTTGAACTAGAAAAACATAGGGAAAAATTGAAAGGGAAAAAGAAATTCAAGATGACTACATATTTTTAGCCATTTCTCTAGCAAAGTTGCTACATATATTAATAAGTAATAGTGTTACCACTAGTAACTAGTATAGTTTGCTTCCTCTGAAATAATTGGCAACATGTAATGAACAATTAACAAAAGTAACCACATATAAAAATCAATGCAACGAAAAGGATCCATAATCTTATTATATAAATTTCTAGACTAGGAAATTTGGATGAACTATTTTCATCTCATTTTGGTTTAGCTCTACATAGCACTATAGCAAGGTAGTTGATGGCATCCTGTCTAATCATAAAATATGCATTCTGCAATGGTGCCAATCTATAAGCAATAAACAGTTCATGTTCTGAGTGAACTTAGTACAGTGTTCTTAGTTTCATGGAGTGATGAAGACATACTGCCATTTTTTTTACCATAAAAGCAATTATGCATTATTTTTCCTTCTAGAATTGGCTGCCACTACTTCTATTCATTTCCTCTCTTGGTAAGGTAAATCTACACTGTGCCACTATATTGTCAAAAGAGAATTAGCCAGAATTGACTCAATTCTCAGACTGCAAATGGAGCCAAACCTGGGTAAACTATCATTTCCCATGACAGCACGTTTAGCTTCAAAATGGAAAATAGAAAATTAAAGTAATGCATGGAATATTAACACAATACATTTGTTGTAAAAGTTTATTTGTGTTAACTTTGGAGGTGCTCAAACTAGCTTGGAAGAATGTGAGGCTCTCAGCTTAGTCATTGGACTTATAGTCAGAAGAAGGAATCTGATGGACTGCAACCTGGTAGGAGACCAGCAGAGACCACTTCCAAATAGTGGGGGTGGGGGGGAAGGAGGCGGGGGAGACCTGTGAGGGGAATGGCTACCCTGGGTAGACAGCACTGGGCTTAGGCATGGGGGAAGGGAGAAGGCTGCAGCTCCTCAGTTTGCATATGCACGTGTCCCTTGTGTAGTACTGGGTATTCATCCTGGTAGGTGCTCACCTTTTGCACACAGAAAAGGCCAAAGTGATTTGGCATTCCAAACATTCCTGGATGGGAGTGTCTGCTTGACATTTGCAGAATGGTGAAATCACTTCTGCTCTACCCAATCTATGAATTTGTCAATTTTTTCAAAAAGGCTTTTTATTTTGAAACTCAGAGTTGCAGAAAGAAAGAGGAAAAGAGATCTTCCATCTCCTAGTTGACACACCAGATGGCTTCATTGGCAGGGAATACGTCAGGCTGAAGTCAGTGAAGTCAGGAGCCAAGAACTTCTGCAGGGTCTCCAACATGTATAACAGGGGCACAAAGATTTGGACCTTATTCTGCTGCTTTCCCAGGCCAATAGGAGGGAACCTAATCAAAAGTGGAGCAGCCTGAACAGAAACAGGCATGCACATGGGATACTCTACCAGGCAAAGTGCTTGTTTCCTCTCTAGGGACAATTTCCAGTTTTATCATAATGTGCAGAGTCAGGTGGACTAATTAGATAGTTAGGGCCTCTGATCCTAACATTTTTGAAAATATAAAATTATTTTTGAAAATATAAAATCTTGCTGCTGTTCCATTTTATTTTTCTAAAAGCAAATTCTTCCTAGCTTTGTCCCTCAGTCCCCTTGAGAGACAGCAAAGGGACAAAATCAGAATACCAATTCCCATCACTGGGAATTCTGTCATGACAAGGGCAAAGAGATTGGGATGAGGGGCTCCAGTCACATCCTTTTGATAAGACTGCCCATGTGAGTGAGTTCCTTTCCACCACTGGACTCATTTGTCCCTCTCCATGAGGTGATGCATAAGAGATACCACTTCCACCATTTTCTCTTATCTTTTCTGTTGGAGTCCCCGTCACTATGTCAGGGGATTCTCTCTCCCAAATAGATTTTGCTTTGCACAATGAAATTGTCTGAATGAGAATTCCTTCATGTGAGACAAGAATTGAATATGCTGCCATCTTTTGCATCAAATTCCCCACATTAACAAGAATAGCAAAGAAGTGGTAAAGTCTCTGTAAGAGGATGCAAAGAGACCTGTCTCAACTACAAACCATCATTGGCCATATCATAAGTGCCAATCCCCATTCAGCTGGGCTTCTAGTTTTGTCAGGATAAAACAAGAAGACAGTGATGCCACCAGCTGAATTTTTAGTTTACCATAAAAACTCAAAGAAGGAATTACCAAGCACACCATCCGGATGAAATCTTGTTTACAGCAAGCTAGAATATTCTATCATTCTGACCCTTTGCTGAGTTTTGCCCTCTCCCCTCTCACTGATGGCTGTTCTATGGTTTTGTTTTTCTCTTCCCAAAATTGTGTTTAAAAATTCTGATCCTTTCAAATTTCCCTCTGACTTTCCTCTCTTGGAGTCCTTCCTGGCTACTGGTGTTGCAGGGAATTTTCATGCAAAAAGATGAAGGTGACCTTAGCTACTGTCTCCCTGAAAAGATTTTTCAAGTGGACAGTGTCAATGAGCAAAGAAAGATTTACTAAAGATACTAAAGATGGAAACCAAGGAGGGTTTTCAAGAGAGAAAGACTCTAGAAAATGGTTTAAGTGGCATCTTTTAAGCATACTGCAGTTGAGCAGAACAATGGCTAATAATCAGCACGAGGTCAGATGTTAAACTTATCAGAAGGCCACAACTATAATTAAGACTTTTCACCATTAACCCAAGATGCCAGTTTCAGTGAATCACACAGGACGTCTTTATTCTAGCAGGAAAGGCCACAGGGAAAGGAGAGAAAATAAACAACACAAGGATGGCTACGGGAAGGGAGAGAAGGTAGAGAAAGAGAGAGAGAGAGAAATGAAGGAAAGAGAGAGGTCTTTTGGGCCAGGGGGGCAAATAACTGAGGGCCATCAGGGTTGATGGGTAGGGCCATTGGTGGGCCATGAGGGACCATCAGGGCCTTGGGGGTTTGGTGTATGTGGTGGTAGGCATGTCCCAAGGGAGGGCCACAAGAGATTGGTGGATAGGGCTGTCAGGTATGATGCTATTAGGTTACAGCAGATTGGCAGACAAAACAATTTGAACATAAAGGGTGGAAAGCTCACAGAAATAAACTATGGGAAAGAAACCAAGACCTAAGGGAAGCTAGTATATTAAAATGGTGCCAAGTCTAAAATGGCAGGGTCTTATCAATCTTCAGGCTGATGTTCAAGTCACTCCTCACAGTAATCTAGCCTGCTCTGGATAAAAAATAAATAAACAAAATAAGCCATCTAAGAGAGTTGCAACTGGGAACTTCTTTCCATTCTCTTGATAAGGTGACAACTCAGAGAGGTGGAATGGCTGAAAGAATCCTCTGGACAGAAGCAAGGAATCTGTATGCTTCTAAAGAGATTCCCCCTTTTCTCGTTCCAATGGAGAGATGATCCTGACCACCTATTAGCTCATCTATCTATCACACTGAGCCTGGAGGTCTCTGACTATAATGAATATCTTGTTGCTCACTGTATAGTCTGCATGGGAATTCTTCCATGTGAGATGAGAACCAAAGTACTTTCAGTTCTTTGTTCCTATTTCCTGATTTCCCAGAACACTATGTCTTCTTTGCAGGAAGCAGTAGAAACTATCCTTCCTGTGTAAAATCTTGGCTTCTCCCTTTTTCTTACCCTCCCAGCAGCATGTTCTCCCTAGCTTCCCCCACCCCTCCTTGAGGGAGAACAACAACAAAAAATGAATCAACATATGAATTCCCATCTCATTGTGTGGTGTCATGACAAAAACAAAGGAACCTAGCTTATGCCAACTTCCATCTGTCAGTTGCTAGCAAAGAGATGGTGCCTGAGATTTCGGCTTACCATCAGATTGGGAGAAGGAGGCCATCAGTCACACCCTTTTGGACAAGGTGCTGCCCATTGTGAACGAGTGTTTGTTCCACGCTTCGAGTGATTCATTTTGTTCTCCCTCCTCTGATGTGCCAAAAAGACACCACTTCCACCATTTTCTCAGGTCTTTCTATTCTTGGAGCCCCCTTCTCTCACTATGACAAGAGACCTCTGTTTCACTTTCTTAAACAAATTTTGCTCTGCACTCTGAAGTAGTCCGCATGAAAATTCTTTCATGTATGACAAGAGGCTGCTATCATTTCTCATGTGGAATTCCCTATAATAATATGAAGTTAAGGGTCAAAGCTTCGGAAGACATATATCCTCTGCCTATGGAATCCCTTCTGCCTACCTGTGAGTCAAATGATGCTCACCTATCATTACCCAGAACCTGAGGGGAGTGGTATTGCAATGTTGTATAACCACTCACCTTTAAAGCCCCTTAAAGCCTATGCTGGGGAAGGGGGCTCATATACTCTCTCTCACTCTATGTCAGGTACCTCTGTGTGTGCTTCGTTGCTTGGGTTCTTGGCATTTCCCACATTCCTGCTTGTTTTCTTGATTCCCCGGGATGGACTCTGAGGACAGAATTGAGCCATCTCTCTCCCTTACTCTTTCCCTTCCTGACCCACCCTCCCTGAACATGGCCCATGTGTCTGTATTCCTCACCTTCTGAACAAAACTTACATACTTGCTTAAGCTGTGCCAGTACCTATACTTATAATGCAATACTTAAGAAGAAAGAATATAATAAATAGTAGGCCCAAACTAGACCATTTTCCTAGTTTGTTGTAAAACATTACTTTTATGGAATATTATGTGGAATTTTGAAAAAGGCACTTTTATATTTAGATAAAATTAAGTTTTATTCATGAAATTACAGTGAAGGAAAAATTATACCATTTTGCTTGTAAAATTCAAATCAATGGTAGAATGTTTTCAAAAGAGCATTTTAAGAAGACTTCTAGGCAGTGAATCATTAATTCTGAATCTGGTATGCATTTTAGCACACTGTTAGCCTTAACAGTTAGAAGGTGATTTTAAAAATTTCCCAGACCTTTTGTTGGCTTATTTTTCTTTTTTTTTTTTTTTAAGATTTATTTTTATTATTTTTTATTGGAAAGGCAGATATACAGACAGGAGAGACAGAGAGGAAGATCTTCCGTCCCATGATTCACTCCCCAAGTGAGTGCAATGGCCGATGCCGGGATTAGAACCGGCGCCCATATGGGATCCCCGGCGTGCAAGGCGAGGACCTTAACCACTTGCACCACCGCGCCGGGCCCTGGCTTATTTTTCAACATCTGATACTTAAAAGTTAGTGAAGATTCATGTTAAAAGTAATTCTTGTCTTTGTTGTTGTTGTGCAACATGTAACAAAATGGCTGAAGGAGTATCGATGCTGTCTTGTCTAAGTGAGAATCTGTTAAAAGATTAAGAACAATATCTGGAGCACAGTTCTCCATTTGGATTCTGTCCCTTGATTTATATAAGATTCTTGATCAAACAAAAGGTAAATAAATAAATAAATTTATAAACTCAACTGATTTCAGCAGGTTGCCATTGGGGATGCATTATTTTTAAACCAAAATAACATCAGTGTTTTACATGATTGTGTTAGAGTCTCCAGACCCCCTATATTTTTTCCCAAGATTAGCACCACCTGTTAGTACACAGAGGTTTTGAATATTACTGGGAAATAGACAGTTTCAGCAATTGATTAGTAAGGATGTGACATGATGCAATTTTCCTTTTCAGGCCTCTGAGTGCTTCACTGCATGTCACTGTTCTGCCCTCCCCCTTCTCTGATCTTCTCTTACACTTTGAAGACAAAATAATAGATAACAGGGTTGCAATGTAGGTAATGGAATGCAGACACTGCTATAGTCTTGTTTGCTAGTACCCACATTTTGTGCCTCTAAAGTAGGGAGGAATCTATAAAATGATTGCCCTGATATTTCACCTGGTTGGGGATGTGTGGACCGAACAGCTGTCAAGAAAATTGCATGTGCCAACAATTATTGGAGCTTGTGGCATTCAGAAGAAACAATTATTCATGTCTTTGATTTAACTTAATGATAGCCTCAGGTTTCTGTATTTTTGCCAGGTTAGATTTCCCAAGTTGTAAAAAAAAAAAAAAAAATGGAGGCAATTGGATTTTAAGAATTAAGAAATTCTTGCTTTAAACTTGACTAGGAAAATGTAAAAATAATGCAAGGTAAGTGATATGACTTTCTTAGAAGCATGTTTCATAAATTTTACTATAAAAGTTTAGCTGTAAAAATAGCGGTATGTCATGTTTATAGCCTTTATTATTTTAAGCTATTAAATTTTTGCTTGCATAATCAAGATTTGTTTAAACTGCCCACAAATATTTACTGAATTTATCCTCAGATATCATGTATATATATATGCATAAACTAAATTATGATTCTGTGAAACTTACAACCCAGAAAGCATTGAATCTATACAGAAAGAATTATGCATATGTGATAACAGCCTTGATGATGTCATGGGATCAAGGAATTGGAGACATAATTTAGTCTTAGTGGGAATTGAAAGGGAAATGTTGGCTTTTAGGATGCCAATTATGAGATGGTTTTGGTTAGTGTGGCAGAGTATCTCCAGCATAGGCACTATTGTGTACGAAGACACCCAGATAAGAAAGGAACTTGTCACACAGGAGATAAAAGACAAGTTTGGAGAAAGTCAATAGAAGGGAAAAGAGGTTGGCTTTAATGGCAGATAGAAGAGGATGGAGGCAGTTTGCCAAGGCTTCTATTGATAACTAAGGAAGGCCAATCTGATGGATGTGCAGCGCTGAGTACAAATCAGGCATCACTCATTATGCTAGGGTTTGGGGCCAATGCGAAACTGGACTATTTTCATGAGCTCATCACCTTTGAAAAGCAGATGAGAAAAGCTTCCCTTATAATTAAAGAATTAAACATTTAGTTTTGAGTAAGGCACAAACCAAATGGTTTGGAAGAGCAGACAAGAAAACCTCCTCCACACCCACACAATTTTTAATTAAGTCCTTTGAGTGGATATCAAGCCTGTGTCCAAAAGGAGAATTTTATTTAACTAAGTCAGTAAAAATCTATAGGAGTTAGCTGACAGATCCTGGTATTAGGAGAGCCTTCCAAATAAAGGGAATCATGTTTGAAGAGAATTACCTGCAGATTTGAGCAGTTGAACAGAAGGGTAAGGACAGAAATGAAGCAAAAACTGTGGCAGGAAAAGGTAGGCAGCATACCTCTGTCTTGAGAGAGAATGAATGATATCAATGGATTTACATGTTGTGGTTCCTTTCACATTTTAGTGAATATTCATCATTGAAAATTCTAAACTTTACAAAGAAAAAAAAAGCAGCCATTAGATGGCCAGTTCACAACACACAGTTATTGCTTAACCATTTGTCACCTCTTAAAAGTATAAAAGAATTTATACCTATTGAACAAAATGTTAATTTATGCTTCAAGAAAAAGAACAGAGGAATATATAACATAATGTACTCTTTTTCATCTTGAGTTCCGTATCAACCTGAAAAACGGAATACATTTTCAAAAAAGACATCAAATACTCAGCAAGGAGGAAAAATTCCCTATTTATCATGTTCCTGCAATAGCAGTGAGTGATGTATTGTGATTACAACATTTTTTTTAATTGGCAGGTTTCTGGGATGCCATGGGAATTGGTGACAAGATGATGGATCAGTTTCTCCATATTGGCTGGTTGATCCAACAAACGGAAAGTGCATATTGACATTTGTCATTCAGCACTGGAGCCCTGCAGACTCCTCTGCTGATTAGTAAAACACTTCGCCTCCCTTTAATTAATGTTTTAAGAGAAGAGCTTCACAGAGATGCTCCAGGGAGTGAACTTTTACAATATAATGGAAAATAAGTGGTATATAGTACCAACTGAGTAAGAAGAAATGAGCATGGGGGACAAGAAGAAATCAATGACAATGTTTGAACAGCTTAACCCTTTTGGCCCTTGTATGTTAATAGATAATTTATAAAACACTTTTCCAGTGAGAAGAAATTAGTATGATTAGCATTTTCTCTTTATTGACTGCTTATCACAAATTAGAAACAATGTATTTGTATGTATTTTTGTTTATTATCTTCAAGCATTGACAGGATAGGGCAGAAAAAGATTTCAGCCTCCCATATAAAGCCAAAGAATATATTTCTTGTCCTAAAAAAAAACATATAAATGAACAGAAATGTATTTCTCACTGTGCTTGGGGAAAAAAAGAGAGAGAAACTATTTTATTTCCAGAGAAAAGCCTTTTAAAATAGGTGGTTAGGAAGTAGCTTTGAAGTTTGACATGAGTCTAATCTCATTCTTTAGTTAACAGCCAAGGATTTTCAAAGAGTTCTTATGATGTTGGAGAAAAGTATTCACCCTGTCTGTGACTCCCCCAACCCTGATCATTTTGAAGTTTCCTTTCCATATAACTTGAATTGTATCATATTTTCGTAGAAAGTTGTAAGCTAATACTATAATAAAAGCAGTGAAAAAGAGATGCTTAGGGAAGTTTGTATTGCTGCTCTAAATACCTTAAAAATTCACAGATATAGGTTAGGTATTACTGAGGATAAATGGATGTTGGGGTTTAAATTGTATGAATAACAGATCCATAAACTTCCTTTTACAACTGTAGAACAAATGCAAGATTTCAAACCTGTGATAGATTTCTAAATGTACTGTTTTGGTTCTTGGCAAACTGAAGAAAATACAAATTTTGGAGACAGATTTTTATGTGAATCTGATTCTTTAATTTATAGTGAGAAATCCTAAGCAAGACTTGGAAACCTGAAACTCCTACAAATTGCAAAATTTAAAACACTATCTGTCTGCGTGTTTATCTATTTGCTATCGCTTGAATATATCTCCCAAAGTTGGCATGTTAGGGATTGAATTTCCAATACAACCTTGAAGATGTGATTAGGTCTTTTGTTTCTCTCATGAGCAGGTTAACATCGTTATTTTAGGAGCAGGCTTGTCATTTTAAGATCGGATTTACCTGAGCTAACAATCATATTTATTCTCCTTTTTGCACATACTACCTTGCCACTCCTCCCCTGCCGTTGGATGGCATGGACAAAAGTTCTCATTCATGCTGAGCTTGAGCTTCCCAGTCTCCATTCTTTATGAATTATTCATTCCCTGGCATTCCACTAGAGTAGACAAACACAGGAAGACAGCTCTCTTACAACACATAGCAATAGTCCTTCCCTTCCTTCCCCTACCTCAGTGGCTGCTCTGCCCTCCTCAAGATGATGTTAATTAAACTGATGCTATAAAGAAAAAGCACAGCACTTCCTATTGTTATTAATTATGCATCTAACTTTAAGAGAATCCTGGTTAAGCCGTTTAATTTTCTTGAAATGACAACTAGATCCAAGAAAAGATTATAAATCTGAAAGTCGCATTGTTCAACAATCAATGTTGAAAAATTACATCATTGAATAAAGACATTACGCCTTAGGAAAATAGTAAGAATTTTGGCCTATAAAACCCTTACATTTTCTCCAGAAAGAAACTAAATCTTTGCTCTTAGAATAGGCACTTCTGAAATCTGTTCTTGATCTTGAGAATGAGTTCAAATGTTTGACATTCTTTGAGGTTAAAGAGGATAGTGACAAAATTATATTTCAACATAGTTTGGAAGAAAAATCAATATGAACAAAGATTTACATATATATCATATCATTTCCAGCATCTTGAACAGGTATCTAAAATCAATTTCATATCCATGTAAGTTCAATTTTCATTTTATCAAATAATGTATGTGTATATGTATTTTTAAAAATCAAGAAATACTATGTTTAATATCTTCAAATCTAAAGCCATTTTAAGAGTATCTACTTATAACTTTTTCTCCCTGTCTTTACACCCATGTTACAAAATAATAGTGATGTTGCTTAACTTTGAATTTTAGGCATCACTTACTGATTTTCTGTTAGAATGTGTGAGTTGAGAGATTTTATTGTACCTATACACCTTTATACACTTTCCCTTTCTTTTCCTAGTAAAGCAAATCTATCACCAATTTTTCAAAAAATCAGGTTTTGGTATTTCACTTATTCTAAAACCATGGATATTTTATGCAACGAGGAGCTACATATTATAATTTTTCTGGAACATGTTGATGTTCCTGGCATACTCATTATCTGTATGGACAGACACATACTCAGGAATTTTCTGTATACTAGTCTCTCATTTCCCAATTCAGGCAATTCTATATCCCACCTGTGTTTCAAGATCCACATGAAATAGACTATTTGCTTTTATTAATAAAGACCTTGGGGCCTGGCGAGATGGCACAAGTGGTTAAGGTCCTTGCCTTGCACGCCCAGGATCCCATTGGGGGCCGGTTCTAATCCCGGCAGCCCTGCTTCCCATCCAGCTCCCTGCCTGTGGCCCGGGAAAGCAGTCAAGGATGGCCCAAAGCTTTGGAACCCTGCACCCACGTGGGAGACCCGGAAGAGCTCCTGGGTTCAGATTGGCTCAGCTCCAGCCGTTGCGGCCGCCTGGGGAGTAGGAATCATCAGATGGAAGATCTTCCTCTCTGTCTCTCCTCTCTGTATATCCGCCTTTCCAATAAATATAAAATAACTCTTAAAAAAAAAAAAAGGCCTTGCCGATGCAAATTTAGAAAACATTCATGCTATCTTAAAGACTGCCTAAACATATTCAACAGTGTTGAAATCAGTGAAAATTCACCTCAATCCTGACAACTTTTAGTTATTTAAGGTGAGAAATGGATGCAATTCCTTTTTATTATTAGTGAGTGTAGAAAGCCATGGCTACACTGTCACCCAGTGAGCCAGCTCTTCAACACACATGAAATTTGAAGAACCACAATTCATCTCATAATAGTCCCATTTGATAAACATTCATGAAGGCATTAAATGCTAATGTCAGCAAAAACAATCCAGGAAATTAGCAGTCACTAAGAGTAAAAACATCTTCCAAAACTTTTTGTATAGGATCTCATTTAACCCAACAAATTTGTGCCCATTTACAAACATCAATTTGTTGCTAAAACAATAGGGTTTAGACACTTGTCTAAGATCAAACAGAAGATGAAGGGACCAGGATTCGCAAACCTGCAACCTAAATCCGGCATTTGTCCTTTCATCCCAGACCTAACTGCAGGAAAAAGACATATGTTTTTTGACTCTGTAAACCATTTTGGCGTGAATTTTTACTATGTAGGTCAGAATGCTTGTTCAAAGAGCACTGGCTAGTTTTTCCTCACCTGAGCCCAAGGTTTGTAAGTGGCCTTGAAGATAAGCTTAATCCAAGAGCATAGCTCTGCATGCAGAATGTTACACCATGCAAAATAAATCCACATTTCTTGCAATGGGAGAAGAGTAAGAACAACTTTTTTTCATCATTAAAGAAAGTAAAATATGTGCCCGAGAACACAAGCTCAGAAGCAGATCAAGGATGAATGCTTTAAGAACAGAGGTAACCAGTCTTTTCCTAACTCCTGCTGCTCCATTTGGTCTGCAGGTTCAATAATACTCCGAAACCACAGAGTTTAGCAAGACGTGATGTTAAGGTATATGTCTTGGGGGAAAAGATCTGAGAGAATTAATTTGTTGTTTAGAAGTAAAGATCAGTTCCTGTAGGTGATCTGTTCTATTCTGGGCTTGAAGAGATGTGATTAACATTTCTCTCTATTCTAGCTGTGGAAATAAGATGCAGGAAGTAAACAGGGGGAAGTATCAGGCTTCTTGCAGAGAGAAATCAGAATCAAACGGGAGCTAATCAGAGGCCAGTTAAGACAGCCCAGGCTTTATTTTAGTTTGAACATCCAAAAGCAGCTCTGCTGAATTATCTCGTTTATTTATAAAGAAGTTTCTATGAAATGGTAAGTAGTGCGAGCATTTTTAATTATAGATATTAAGTGTTGAAGTTTTTGAATATTTTTATTTACAAAAGAATTTGAAGGGAAGCCTATTATGAAAAATGCATAAATCCTTTTGTCACTTATTCCACTTTTTACAGAATTGTAATTAACTTTATGAATATTTCCCTATTTTCCTGTACATTTACATAAGTTCACACATCTATAAATACTAGTAAGGCCACAGCCTACATATTCTTCCACAATCATATTTTTTAAAGACATTTCATAGATTCTTGGAACTACTTTTATAGCATTCCTTCATGTGAATTTCACATTTTTTTTAACATTCCCATATTGCTGGACATTAAGTAAAGTCTTATGCCAAATCTTATTTTTCTTATTCAATGAACATCTGTAGAGGCATTCTACAAGTATAATTACGGAGTGATAATGCAGAGAAATTTAAATTTTGAGATAACTTACAAAACTTCCTTTCTAAATACTCATTTTTATTTCTACTACCAGCCAGTATAGTCCTTAATGTGGAGTCCAGACCAGTCCCAGTTCTTGCTCTATAAATGTTACTTCTAAAAATGTTTCCTTGGGCAAGATATTTTTTTTTAAAACCTCGAAAACATGAGCACTAAAATAATGTCCACTAGGTATACTATTATAGTTATAGAGTAATATGGTATTAATAGTTTTGAATTGACATTGGTTAAGACTCACATCCAAAATCGGTTCCTAGTAGTAATGTGATCTAGAATGAATTTTTTAACCTATGTTTTGATGTTACTATATGAAAATTAGAACAGAAAAATTACTCATAAAATTTTAAGCTTCCATATGTATACTGTTGCCTAATATAAAAAAAGCATTTGGAAGTAACACGATTATGTGTTATTTATAATGTGTTCATGCTTCTAATTGTGACCTATACTGGATGTTATTGAGTATAATTTTTAAACATATTAATGCACAGGAATTACAAGTTTTGTATCATTTTGCTTTGATAATTTATATACTGCTCATTTGTATTTCTGATTTGGTAGTTATTCACTCATTCTTGTCTGCTTAGGTTATTATGATTTTAATGGTTTTTACATATTATATATATTTATATATTTAAATTATTTACTTAAAAAGTCAGAGAGGGAGAGCCAGAAAGAGGGGTCTTATAGCTGCTAGTTCGCGCCACAGTTGGTCACAAGGGCATGAGCTTTACCTGCCATGTCCATACCACAACACTGGCCCCCAAACAAATGCTTGGTAGAACACTTTTTGTGTCATACTTATTGAAACATATGTCTTTCATTATATATTACTCCTTAATTTTACTTAAAATGTTTGTAGCCATATGCATATTAAATTTTTATACAAATTGTCAGATTTTTAAAAATTTAAAACATTTTTAAGTATTATATTAACATGAAATGTCTATACATTTTATGGGGTACAGTGAAATATTACAGCATACACAAATAACAAGGGCAAACCATATCAGGAAATTATTCCATCCACTTGTGTAAACTCTATAGTTACTTCTCTGTTCTGCTTGACATCAGAATTCACTACCTTCACCTGAAGGTAGTATCTTTAGATCCTTCCTTTCTTCTTCACCTCACCATTTCAAATTAATGCTGAATACATAAGAATATGTACTTATATATTCGTCTTCCAAATAAGAGGAAAAACATCTATGATCATGTGTTTATCATTTTAAAAATTATTCTGGATGATGTTACTTGTTTCTGTCTTCCATCCTTACATAGGAGTATGTAGGCTATAAAGTGATTACATACTCAATACCCCCTCTGTAAAGAGCTGGGATCCCATTTGGGCACTGGTTCATGTTTTGTCTGCTCCACTCCCCATCCAGCTTCCTGCCTGTGGCCTGGGAAAACAGTTGAGGATGGCCCAAAGCCTTGGGACCCTATATCCTCATGGGGGACCCAGAAGAAGCCCCTGGCTCCTGGCTTAAGACTGGCTCAGCAATGACCATTGTGGCCATGTGGGGAGTAAACCACAAAGGCAAGACATTTTTCTGTCTCTCCTTCTCTCTGTACATCTGTTCTTTCAATAAAAATATATTATTAAAAAAGAGAATGTGCTTTGGTGTTTTTATTATTAAATAACTTTCATATGTATGGGGTTTACTTTTATTTGGGTAACAGGTTTATCTACTGGGAAACAGATTTGACTCTCATATTTCTTTTTCTACAAATGGGTATCAATTTTAAGAAATGCATTCATTTGTTTTTCTCTTTTTATTTTTAAAGATTTATTTATTGGAGTGGGGGTGGGCAGAGAGAGTAAGATCTTGTATCTGCTGGTTCATTTCTCCAGAGGCCACGAAGTCTAAAACTGGGCCAGATGGAAGTGAGAAACCAGAATCTTCATTCAGGTCTGTGGCATGGGTCATAGGAACCTATATACTTTGGCTATATTCCATTACTCTCAGGGGGATGAAGCTGGAACTGAACTGAAAGAGCCTGTACTAGTGCCCACATGGGGTTCTGATGTTACAGGCAGCAGCTTAACCAGTGGTAACACTGTGCTAGCCCTCCAGTTTTTCTTACCGAAGTACACATGCACACACACATTTCTGAGCTTGTTTCTTGCTTCTTTGTTAAGATAGGATAATAGGAATAGACAAATAGTTTAAGTTCTATGATTTTGTGTTTTAGATAAAATTTCCTCAATTCAATTTTCCATGCAATATTCAACACTGTGACATTCAAACAAGACTGAATTTTTTAAACTCCAGATGTCAATCTTTGCTAAAATAATTAATAATAATAATAATGCACTGAAACTAGTGTGTTGTGTTCTTGGTGGTGGTGGCGATGCAAAGGGTTAAGAGCCAATATGAAAGCTTTGAAGTAATTAGGCAGTTGGGACTTCTTTGGCATCTTTTGAGTGACCTTGAGAGGGTAGGCCTAGTGTTTGATCTTTTGAAATAATGAATATATTTGGTGAACATTTACTACTATCTGGGAACTCTATCTAAATGCATTTAGCTGTTACGGCAATGCTATGCAGTGAGCATCTTCTCGCCCACATTCTAGAAGAGAAATGGATACTTAGCAGTCAATTAACTTGCTCCAGTTCTCACAGCTTGTAAATACTGAAGCTTCGGATTCAAACTTAGAATTTGTGAGTTCAGATGTTTGTAATATTATTGCTCTAATTTTCCACTCTCATCTAGTACAACCATCCCAAATCTATGCCTGTTTTTAAGATGACTTGAATCTTAGAACAAACCTTCCTGGAACCAGAAAGGTTTAAAATATTAGAGATGTCTTATAATAAGAGTTTTCTTCATTTCATAAAACAATGAAAATGTATGAGAAGAGCAGATCCTATAAAGGACCAGATAGTAAACACTGTGGACTTAATTCAGCATGTAGTCTCTGCACAACTAGATAACATTGTCATTGAATTATGAAAATAGCCATAGGTTATATATAAGTGCATAGAAGGTAAAGGCTGCTTTAAATCCCAATAAATATCCCAATAAAGCTTTATTTTCAAAAGGAGATGGAGGCTGCATTTAGCTATTCCACCTTTCAAGGTTTTTTTCCCCCATGATTTTGTTTGGGCCAGCAGTTATATTCAGCCAAAGTTAATTAAAGATTTACTCTGTGCTTTACTTAACTAATAATTTGTGTAAAACAAATGTGATTTCCTACCTTCAGCCTGATATTTATTTTTTATTTCTATTCTCTCCATAGTAAACTCGGTCACACTTTTTTCCCTTTGTAGTTTCGATGCAAGACTTCTTTAATTTTATTGTTTTTGTATTTTATTAATAGCTGTGTCTATTAGATAATACAGCTGTGTGTGAGAGACCTTTTGTATATCTCTTTCACATTGCAATATTATTTTATAAAACTGTGAATTAAAGAAAATAACATTTGATGAAGACAAAGTAATTAATTGCATAGCTTATATTTTTTCTAGTTCTAATCATGCCTTGTGAATGATGATAAAAAGAATTGAGTACTTTATATGCACAAATTCATCCACAGTTCAACCAGGTGGTTTGCTATTATCAAAGTCCTTTTTAAAAAGTCTGAGTTAATACATATGTATGATTTCTCCAAGGACAATTTTATTTGATTCATCCTGTAGCTGGCTCCAATTGCATATGTAACTTCAATGAGCTTCAGAAGATAATGAGATGGTGTGGTCCACTGGGTAGAGCAATTACTAAGCTTCAAGAACTTGCTAATTGTTTCTGAAGTTCCAGGAAATTTCTCCCTGGGATTATGGCACCTATGACATTCTGTGACATTTTCTAAGTAGTTAGGAAACTGGAATCCCAAGAAAATTCTTAGCCATATAGGCAGGGCCTAGCTCAAAGTGCTAGCGGAATTGCAGAGACAATCTGCTCTCACAGCTGTGTAGAGAATTTTACCTTTATATGTCTGCCAACATATTTACTTATTTTTTTTTCTTAAAGATTTATTTTATTTTTATTGAAAAGGCATATCAGATTTATGGAGAGAAGGAAGGAAAAGTTCTTCCATCCTCTGGTTCACTCCCCAAATGACCTCAACAGCTGGAGCTAAGCCAATCCAAAGCCAGGAACCGGGAGATTCTTCCTGGTCTTTAACATGGGTACACACAGTCCCTAGGCTTTGGACAAACTTCTGTTTGCTTTTCCAGGCAACAAACAGGGAGTTGGATGAGAAGTGGAACAGCCAGAACATGAACCAGCGCTCATGTGGGATGTTGATGCTTGAAAGTATAGGATTAGCCTGTTGAGCCATGGTGCAGGCCCAGATATTTCTGATTTCATGATGATTTTTCAAAAATATAACAGAAATCTGATAAACTAAAAACTATCTTGTACGTTGGAAAATTATTCCTGTTATTTATGTTCAAAGAAAATAAAAATTTATGGAAGAAAAGTTGAGCATTCAGTGTTTCTACTTCTGTACTGATTTTATTTTTTAAACCCATTAGTAACTTTTTCTGAGATGTACTCATTTAAAAAAAAGATAGTAAGGCACATTCTTGTAGGAACACATCTTTGTGAAGCTTGATGGTAGAAAGGATGGTGGCAAGCATTCAAAGAAATCAAAGCAAAAGGGAAGAGATTTGCTGGCAAATTGATACCCATAAGGAGCAGGCAGGATGCCACTGCAGGGTATCAAATGACTCCAAATGAAACAGAGTGAGTAGCACTGGCATCAAGGACAAGGCAGAAAGAAGGGCTCTGGTGATAGGCAGGCACTCAGGTATGAGTGCTCATCCATAAACAGGACATATTACCATTTATCACAGGGAATGTCAGTGATTAATGTTAGCGCATAGGACATTGAGGTATATATGCAAGAAAATACCAGGGGAGTATATAAAAGGCATAACAATCCATTTATGGTAACTTAGAGATTACTGCTCATCTAGCTCTCCAAAAATGAAAGCAAATACAATTTTCTTAAACTCACACCAAAGGTACAAACTTCTTGCTTATATAGATAACAAAACTTCTCTTACCTTCTCTCGCTGTTGAGGTGTCATTTGCACTTAATCTTCTCATTGGTAACATGTTGGATCTCCTTATCTCTTACGTTCCATGGGTTCAATATAATAATAGTTGCATATATTTATCTGTATTTAGCAAATATAGAATTTGTAATGCAAGGTGAGTCATGATTTGTATCTGCTTCAACAATGATAGAAATTTCTTAGCCACTTAACATCTACCTTTTCTAATCATCCCCTATGTTTTCCATTTCCACACTCTAGATTTGGTTAGACAGTTTTAATCTATTTCTTTCTCTAAGGCAGCTTATGAATTCTGATTAGCATTTCAGTCTCATATTTATCTCTAACTCTAATATATTCATTTGGTTTGAACTATATTTGTCTTTATCCCTATGCTTTTTCTCTTTTTAATTTTACATACTTTTATTAATATAAATGTAACAGATTTTCTAAATTTCAGTTTCAATTCAGATAACAAACAATATCTTCTCTCCTTTATATTTTAACTTTTGTGATTACATATTGTGAATTCACTTTATAATCACAACTTAATACTTGGCTGATACAGTTGTTTAGCAAATATAAAGTAGAAAGACCATTATATTACTGTATCACAGGAATACAGAAAATGGCTCTCAAAAATAACCAAAAGATATCAGTTTTACTCTTATACATTCAATTTAAAAATTTTTTTGCAATTTTAGCAACCACAAATCAAATCATATATAATATTTATCTTGGGTCTAGCTTCATTCACTAACCAATAATGGTCTCCAATTTCATCCATCTTTTTACAGGATTTCATTATTTTATAGCTAAATTTTACTAATTTTAATAGGCACATAAATTTTGCAAATATTTATGTAGTACCATGTAATACTACATGTAATATTCAGCCATAATAGTTAGCTTTTTAAACATTTAATATCTATATATGGTAAAAGAAATCTGCAATCTTAATTTCTTATTATTTTAATGTACACAGAATTTCAACATTGCAGTCACCTTTTTATGAGGAAAAAAAATACATGTTACTCTTAGTTAACTTTGTTAATTATTTTTTTCTCTATCCCTCTTCCCAAAATCCCTTTCCAGTTTTTGGTAACCACAATTACATGTTTAATTTCAGTGACTTCACATACAAATGATCTTCAGTTCCATCCACATGGCTGCAAATGACAAAATTTCCCTTTTATGGCTGAGTAGTATTTCATTATGCACATATGCCACGTTTTCTTTACTCATTTATCACTGGATGGATACTCTGCATGTTTCTAATTTTTGGCCTTTGGGCACAGAATTTCAATAAACATGTGGCGTGTAGATGCCTAAATTTTTGCCAGGCTGATTTGGTTTTTATTGTTAATATTTTATTTCTTTTTAATATTTGGATGTCTTACAGTCCCCCAAACCTTCACACAGATGTAATTTATGTGTGATAGCTGCTGATTCTTTTGCTTGGATTTTTGTAAGATCTAATGGTACTCTTGATATTTCTCTGATTCTGCATGGTTTGTCTTTTGGTATATTAGGAGCTCACCCACACTATAGGTTTATCTATGGGAATATAGAAAGTTATGATATGAGGCAAGTTCTGCAGTGATGCTCTTCATTTATTTTTGCCAATTGTCTATGAGTTAGTGTCAACCAGGAACTAACTAGTGTTACTTTTAAATGTAGGACTTCCCAGGTATTTGTAAAACAAACTTTTAGGGAAGCTCTCTAATATTACAATTTGGGGTGAACTTTTATTTTCCTTAACATATAGCAGGCAATGCTAGATAAGTTTCCTTATAAGCGACTCCCATTTTCTCATGAATGTTTTCTGGTCTAGCTTTCTAAAAGGGCATAGTATTTTTCATGATTCGCCCTTTTGCAGTAGGCTCTGTTCTCAAACATCATCTTGTTTGAAATCAAAGTCATTTCTATTGTTCTGAACCTAAACTTCTTGGATAGTGAGATTGACAGGCTCCTCTAGGGCATTCATAACTTTACCATCAGCCTGCCAATCTGATTCCTGTCACTCTTCTGAATTTTGGCCTCTGGAGACTAGACTTACTTTTTATTGGATTCAGCTGAGCATTTAGAAGAGTATTTACTGTATTTTTCCTAACATTTTTAGGTGTTTTGCATTAAGAGATTTTTGAGAACCCAGAAGATTGTCAGAAACAAACTCAGAAAGTAGGAATTTTGAGGCTTTTGATGACCTTTTGTTCTGAAATTTCTGTGGAACCTATTATAAGCTGTCATTAAAGATGTTTGCCAATGGACCCAGATTTTGTGAGCTAGAACTTTTCTTTGTGTCCCACTTTATGTGAATTTCACACATCAAATCGGTCAAAGAACACTACTAATATTAATAAGAGTCTTTTTTCCTCCTTAATTACTTAGCTAATGAATGCCATTAAATTCTTGAGGCACAAGGTTGAGACTGAAATTTTTTAGCCTTAAGGTAATTATTTCCTTAGAGAAACAGGGAAGAATGTTAATGTCTCTGCTTGTCTGCATATCTCACCACAACCTACTTTAATATTAATTTTTGTAGATTAATATTTATTAACAGTGGGCATATTGATGAAGAATTTTGCACATATAAAGCAAAGGAGAAGAAGAAGATAAGAATATTTGGCAAAGACTTCATGTAGTGAAAGCTGCAAGTGGTACTTACTTGTCTCATCCCTTTCCAATCAGAAATCGCAGGTTGTTAGGAGAAATGCTGACAATGTGGTAGAATCAGTGTATTTTTCTCTTCAGCAGTCAGAAGAGTGAACACTTTCTACTCATAGGATGATATATGCAACAGATATTTAAGTGCCTGTAAAAGAATCAAGTTAGTGTGTTAATCTGGATTAATTTGCAAAATCATACATAGCATATCAACACAAAATTTAATAAACAGACTAACACCTAGAACAAAATAGGCACACAAATATTTAAGATCAGACAGCTCTTTGGCACTCTTGCTTTTTAAAATATTTACTTTTATCTAAAGGGCAGAGTTACAGAGACAGGTGATAATGAGAGCAAGAGCAAGATCTTCCACCTGCTGGTTCATTCCCAAAATGCCTGCAATGGCCAGAGCTGAGCTCCGTTCTGAAGCCAGGAGCTTCCTATGGGTGTGACTCCCATGTGGAAGCAGGGTTCCAAAGATTGAGCCGTCCTCTACTGCTTTCACAGATTGTAAGAATCTGGATGGGAAATGGAGAAGCTGGGACTTGAACCGCTGCTCATATGGAATATCTGTGCCTGTTGTGACTCTGCTGTCGCACATGGACACTCAGCTGATTATGCCATGGCCTGGGCTCTGGCACTTTCATTTAATGACAGGTAAACAAGTACAGTTATGTTATATGAGTCATTGAATTTCTCCTCAAGTTTGACATGGTAAGTCATGTAGCCAGAAGTCAGAATTTCTTTGCTTTTTATTTCTTTGTGATAAATTAATTTGTACTAATCCAGACAATCAGAGAAGCAAATAGTTAGACTAAGTTCAAATATATTCTTTACTATTCATGAGCTAATGATATTCAATTTTTTTACCATATCTAGATTATAACTAATATGACCAGTATCACCAATCAAGTCATATAATATAGTACAATGCACAAATCTGCAATGAATCAGATTTGCAATTCCTACACAACTACATGTATAGAGAAAATGTTAATGTTGGGTTTCCCATTCACACTTTTGCCAGTATGAATCTATGAATTCTTCCATCCTTCATTATCTCACAGTCTCTCCCCTCAGTCTCTATCTCCAGGCCCTTCTCCCCACTCTCAGCAGATTTTATATATTTTTTTTTTTTGCCAAATAAAACACAACCCCACACAAAGGTATCTGAGACACGATCACTGCCATTGAAGAGCTGCTGCCGAAGTGCAGGGTAGACAAACCTTGGCGCCCAGCGGGCATACTTGGTCCCTTGACTCTCTTTCAAATATGAATCTGTTTGGACCAACTCAAACGCAAATCCTGCATGGCTTATTCAGGAGCTCAAGTGAATTCCAGATACAGGAAGTCTTCTGTCTCTTTAAGATGGGACTTATCACCTTTGCTTCATACATGAAAATTCTTGGTAGAGGTAAATCCTGCTACTGCTGCTGGCATTGTCACTAACATTTCTACTACTGGATGCTTTCTCCAATTTCTGCAGAAATGATCAGTACACAAGATTTGTTTGATAACCCCAGGAGAAGTACATGGAAAGTTTTCTCTAGGTGTTATTTTTGCTGTGATCAGCTTATTAGAGTGGAATTTCTGAGACACAACTGTTTTTTAAAATTTTTATGTGGGTAGTCTTAATTCTCAAAGCACCCTCATGATACCAGATGACTCGGGTCAGAGGAAAAGTCTTGATTTTCTCACAAGACAAGTGTATTTTCTCAGTGTTCTAGTGGCTGGAGAGTAACTTCTTGAAAACGTTGTTTCATCTCATCAGAGATGATGATCAGATCAGAGAGTTCATGATTAAAAAATGGCCTGATATCACTTCCTTTCCAATATAATGACTTTATATTGGACTAATTTATTCCTAAGTCTTAACAGTAATTTAATTTTTTATCTGTTTTACACACAATACTGGGAATATATTGCCATTGTAGCTTCATAGAGAGATTATTCAGATTAATTCGCTGATGCAAAGAAAATAATTCTGAAAATGATGTGCAGATAACTGCTTAGTATAGATATGGCTGGCAACTTCTGAGTATCAGGTTTTTGAAAATTAAAAGAGATAAACAGAGTGAAGGAGAGAGAGAGAGAGTGGAGGGGGAGAGGAGATGAGATTCTGTCGAGTGGGTTAACTGTTCTTTCTCTTCACTAGAGAGACTCCCTCCAGAGAAAGATAAGCAGCAAGTGATTGGGTTTTAATCTCCTTGTCAACTGTACCTCTAGATAAATGAAAACTGTTTGTACTGAGAAAGTGTTCTTATCTATAGAATGGGCCTAGCAGGGTTTCCATGGCTAGATAATTACTTATAGTAAGTAAACCCATAATCTATGAGTTATAGTCCCTTGAAAATGTCACTAGAATTTGGCTATTATTTTGTTTCCAAAAGCATGTGTCCAAAGCCAAAAGAAAGGATCTCAACACCACATTTGATGTCCCTAGGCTGTTTCATTATTCTAGATTGTCAATACTCTTGAATTTATTACTGATGTTTATATTTGGTAACTTCAATGATTCACATGAGTTTGATCTTATACTCTGTATATTATTTTATACTAACCAACTCACCAACTTGGAAACATGAAGAATTAATGAAACAAAATAAATTCACATATATATTGAGATAGAGAGAGCTTTTAGTAGTCGGGTGCTGTGATCATCTAAATATTATTAGGGTGATATTTTATATTCATCTATATATTCTGCCTTATTATTTCATTATTTCAGATAAATACTTATATAAAATGATCTAGAATTCCACTTAGCCAAGGACAAAAAAACAGAATATTTGAATTCTTGTTGCAATTGATGTTCAGTAATAAAATCATTACATTTAGGACTAAAACAGATGTTGTAGCATTAACAAGACAAGATGCCATAACAATAATTCAGGCAAACATGTTTTGCATTATTTAAATGCTGTTCCAATAGGAACTCAACATTATAAAAGTGGTGATACATGATTAGTATAGCTCAAAAATTATGTTGGCACTTTATGTTTTATGTGATTGTAGGAAAACAGTTTGGTATAAAAAGGAAAACCAAAACAACCATCTATTCTTCATAATTTGTACTGAGTTACCAAGAAAAGTCTCAATTCCATTTTAATCATGTTTCAACTCCTGTGTAAACTTTGGTAAAAAAGCAGAAATAGGGCCCAGCACAGCAGTCTAACAGCTAAAGCCCTCACCTGGCACATGTTAGAATCCCATTTGGGCACCAGTTCTAACCTCGCTGCTCCTCTTTTCATCCAGCTCCCTGCCTGTGGCCTGGGAGAGCGCTAGAGAACAGCCCAAGGCCTTAAGACCCTGCACCTGCATGGGAGACCCAGAAGAAGCTCCTGGATCTTGGGTTTGGATTGACACAGCTCCAGCTATTGCAGCTGCTTGGAGAGTAAAGCTACAGATGGAAGATCTTTCTATCTTATCTCCTCCTTTCTGCATTATCTTCCTTTCAAAAAATAAATTATTTTAAAAAGCAGAAATAAACATTTTTTAAATAATGATTTTAGAAGTACTTTTAATAGGAGAAGCATATTTGAGAAAATCTTCCATTCTCTGGATCACACTCATACCCACAACATCTGTGGCTGGGCCAGCTTGAAGCCAGGACACAGGAACTTTATCTAAAGGGGTAGAGAGGCTGAACTATTTGGGCCATCTTCCTCTTTTTACTCATGCTCATTAGTAGAGAGCTGGATAGGAAGTAGAGCTGATGGACTCAAACCAGTGTCCATTTTGGATGTTGGTACTGCAGACAATGGCTTAAATAATGCCAGCCCCTGAAACAAACATTCTTGAATTCAGAGCTTAACTCTGGAGCTTAGTGGATGAGCATCATTTGAAAAAGAAAAACACTTCACAAAATTTTATTTTGTAAAATTTGAGGAAATATAACTGCCTTTTAACAGAATCAAGTGAAACAAAAACATGAAAACCATAAGGTGTCTAAATTAGTTGCAAAATTGAGGGCCAAAATATTTTATCTTAATCCATTAACAATTCCTTAGAGTAACTGGATATGTTAAGTCAGTCTATTGATACCACCAACCATTCTTGCCAATTACCTTCCAGGTCTCAGTGATGTATCTTCCTTGCTCAAACCCTCTTTGTCAGAAAAAAACAAGTCTTGCAATGGAGGTAATTTTATTGATCTCCCTTGCATGAGGATTATGGCAGTACTACTGGTTTGCTTGTGTGTGTTAAGCACAGCTTTAGATTTCAATGCAAGCAGTACTCCCCTAGAAGTAACTGCACACTGTAGAAAGCGGTTTTCCCCAACAGACTTACTTGCCTTAGGGGATGTCCAAAAACCCTAACCCCCAAGACATTGTCTTGAACATGCAGGATTTCAGTACTGTAGTTCTACCCTATGATAAAGGTTGTTACTTTCCCATCCCTACTGCTAGAAAATACTTGTATTCCTTATTGATATATAGCCATTAAGGATGATACATGAGGATACAGGACTGTGGCGTAATAGGCTAAGCTTCCACCTATGGCAGCAGCATCCCGTATGAACCAAATTCTTGTTACTCTACTTCCAATCTAGCTCCAGGATTATGGTTTGGGAAAGCAGCATAGGACGGCTGAAGGTATTGGGCTCCTACATACCTGGGGGGTGACCTGAAGCAGCTCTTGGCTCCTGGCTCTCTGACTTCTGATTGGCTCAGCTCTAGCTTTTGCAGACTTTTGGGAAAGACCCAGTGAATGGAATACTTCTCTCAATCTTTCTCTGTAACTCTGCTTTTTATTTAAACAAAGAAAAAGGAGCGATATATGAAAAGTTACATTTTCATGTAACTGACTTATTTTTACAAACAACCTATTCAATAGATATGGGGGCTATTTCTGCTGACTTTAAGAAATAAAAAATGTGGATGGAAGATCTTCCTCTTGGTTTCTCCTCCTGACTGTATTCTGCCTATCAAATAAAAATAAATCTTCAAAAAAAAAAAAAAGAATTTAGAACACAATGTTTACTCATGTTAGGACTAGAATGGTGTTGCTTTCAATGTGTACATATGACAGTTATATTGCTTTTTTCATAATTCTTCTAGTCAGTTAATAAGTTATTTTCTCTTTTTATCTCTGGATGGAATAATTATGGAACTACCAAATACTCTAGCACCTGACATAATAAATTCTGTTACTAATATTATGAATAGTCAATGGTATAAAAAATGGTAAATGCTAGGACAAAGCAAAAGAATATGGAGATATTTAAAAGAAAAATAAAAGTTTTGGGGGGAGATTCATTCAATCTATGAGGAAGCAGGTGGCAAATAATTAAGCATCCTGAGGCAGTTTGGAATATCAGTTCCCAGACTAAAGCACCATATCCCTTTACAGACACAACTGACATTGGTTAATACAAAAAAAAATCCTGGGTTCACCTAGAACAAAAGCAAAGCAACATGCCAAGTGAGATGCTGCATTTCAGCCAAAGCAAAAACTCTTTTCCAACAAAACCTGTTATAAAAAGGAGGGACATGTACAGGAGACATCAGATATGGATGTAGGAGACACAAAGAAACAAAGTAGCATGATACCTCCAAAAGACACATTAACCATATGGAATTAAATGCTGAGCTAAAGGATGTCTGTAAAATGGCAGATGTAGAATTCAAAGTGATTATAAAAAAAAATCAGCTGTAAGAGAATGAGTGGCATGAATGAATATATTAATAAGGATATAGAATTCATCAAGAAGAGCCAAATAGAACATTTTTGGAGATGAAATTTTCAATCAGTGAAATAAAAACTATGATGGAGAACTTTAACAAGAGATTAGACCAATGGGAGAATTTCTGATCTTGAGAACAAGAATTTTGAAACAATCCAATCAGACAAATAAAAACATTAAAGAAAGTCTATACAAAATATAGGATATCATTAAACAACCATATATTTAAACTACAGATATTCCAGAAGGAGTAGGGAAGATACTGTTGAGAACCTGCTAAATGAAACAACAGTTTTAAATTTTCTGGATCTTGAAAGAAACATGGCTATCAAAATTAAAAAAGCACAAAGAACTCCAAGATGAATCAATCAAAACGATCTTTACCAAAGCATACTGTAGCCAAACTGTCTAAGGTTAAATACAAGAAAATAATCCTAAGAGCAGCAACAGCAAAAATATCCTAAGAGAAAAGCATCATTACATATACAAAGAAAAACCAACTAGATTAACATCAGGTTTAGTGGAAGTCCTATAGGCCAGAAGTAGAACGGATGATATATTCAAGATCTTAAAAACTTCCAAAAAGAATATTATATCCAGGGAAGCTATCCTTTGTTAGAGTAGGGGAAATAAAGTATTTTGCAAGTAATCACAAACAGAACTGACCACCATACTACCCCCTACCCCTTCTTTTAAACTTTTAAAAAATTTTAGTTATTATTTGAAAGGCAGAAAGGCAAATACACAGAGAGCCTCCATTCACTGGTTCACTCCTCCACAGCAGAGAAGCCGGGCCAGGCTGAAGCTTGAATCTTGGAACTCCTACATGGGGGGCATTGGTGGGTGGAGGTGACAGACCTGGTATAACTGTACCCATGAGTCAAGTCTGAGCCTCGCTCAGCCCAACTCATATCCCATTAACTTCCAGACCCAGCCTTTATATACACCAACATCTGCCATTGCCTTGCCCAGCATGGCCCACCTGCAGCCCTCATGTGAACTGGCAGGTGTTGTGGTACAATTTGGCCTGGCCTGTACTCTGTCCTGGCTTGCACTCATACCAGTGTGTGTCCTGGACAGACCTTTCTGGCTTACCCTGAGACCAGGTTCAGCCACATCTGACAATGGGTGCTGTAGCTGAACCTGGTCTAGCCTGTTCCCAGGCTCTCATGTGACCCAGTGGATGCCACGACTTAGCCCAGCCTGTCCCATATCCATTCTATCAGTGGCCCTACTTGGCATGGTCTGCCTCAATCCTATCCCTTGCATGCTCCAGTGGGTGATGCAACCTGCCCCTGCCTGGCGTTCTCTCAGCCCCAGCTCCCTTGAGCATCAGGAGGATTCCTACCAGGTGAGCTCTGTGGTCCAGCTGGGATCTGAGTGTCACTGTCCATAGATACCACTGTCCATAGATGAAGCTGGTGCTTCATTCCCAATGTGTGAGCCCACAAGTCCTCTACAGAATCTGCCCCTAGATCCATTTTTCTTGTGTTCTGCTGGATTAAATTCACAAACAAGAAGTCTTAGGTTGGCAGAATGGATAAGAAACCAGATCCACACCATATCCTTCCTATATGAAGCTTATTACACATGATACACAGACTGAAAATGAAGATTTGGGAAAAGATATGCAGTGCAAATGGAAGCCAAAAATAATCAGGCATTGCTATATTGATATCAGATAAAATAAACATTAAAAACTTTAAAATTAGAAAGTTTATATTTTGATAAAAGGTTCAAATCAGCAAAAGGAATGTCAATCAAATATATAGGCAACCAACACAAAACCACCCAGATATAAACAGAAAGTACCATTAGACTTAAAAGGAGAGAGAGACTCCAACACAGCAAGTGTGGATGCCTTCAGTAGCCAGCTTTCCTAATTAGATATATCATCCAGACAGAAAATCAATAAAGAATATACCATAGTACAAATGGACCTAACATTAATTTCAATACATTCTACTCAACAGCAATGTAATATATATTCTTATCATCAGCACATGCAATATTTTCAAGGATAGACCATATATTGGGCTGCAAATTATGTCTCTGAACTTTAAAAATAATTGAAATCATATCATATATTTCTCAGACCATAAAGAATTGAACTAGAATTCAATAACAACAGAGCATTCACAAATAATCAAATATTAAACAACATGTTAATAAATGATTAATGGGTCCTTTGGTCATTAAAAAGTAAATACAAATTTTCTTGTAATAGATGAAAATTCAACAATTCAAAACCCGTGGGCTGCAGCAAAGGCTGTAGTAAGAGGGAGTTTTATAACATTAAGTTATAATATTAAAAGAGAACTGTCTCAGCTTAAAGATCTAATGATGCATCTATGAGGATCTAGAAAAACAAGAACAAATCGAACCCTACGTCATGAAGAGGTGAGAAATAATAAGCACCAGAGCAGAAATAAATGAAATTAAAACTAACACATTTCAGCATGCATTCCTATGGGGCAGAAGAGGGAGGCGCTTGACCAGCGTGTCATGTGGAACCCTTGCCTTGGACCTGAGGCAGGAGCTGGGAATCAGCATTTCCTACACGGCTCTAGTGACATCCCACTATTCACCTGTAGACAACGAAGTGCTTTGTTTCCAGAATTTCAACTGCCAGAAACTTTCACTGCGAGGCAAATAGAAATAGTGGGAGCTCCATGGGACAGGACACAGCTTGGAAGTACCACTTAAATTTGGCTGTGTGAAGTGCCAACAGCCCGCTCACCAATGTGGACTGAACTCAAGTACGAGTCACCATGGCCGGGTTGAGGAATAAGCGGGGACACATAAAGAAACCAGAAACCACAGGCATTGTCTAGCACAGAATCTCACAATCACACTAACTCTGGGTCCAGAAAAGTGTCAAATGAGACAAATATTCGTCATAGGAGAGGAGCACGCTGCTTTCTCCTGGTCTACAGGGCTCCCATAGGAGCAGATTAGGGGACTCTGCTGGAAGAATAAATCTATCCTTCACTGACTCTGAATCAGAGCAGACAGGTCAATGTCCCCTTCTGCACATCAGTGATCAAGCCCCGAAAGAAGGGGCTATGTGTTACAAGGGTGCAGCACCCAGAGGTAGTTGGAGCAGCAAAAGCTGTTTCCCACTACAATGGAGCAGACTCTCATGGCTGAGGAAAGTTTTAGCACCCTTTGACCATGGGAGTTTCTGCACAAAGACTGTGGAGATTCAGTAACTGTGCTGTAGTGTGTGATATATAATTGGGTCTAGGGGTCAACAAAGAACTCTACGTACCTATTATATGGTTCCTGTTCTGGCACAGATAGGGGTTCTAGGCACTGTGAACCAAACTCAGGCATCGATTTGGGAAGAAAAGGTAGGCAGCAGTTTCTCCAACAGTTGGAGTCACTGCCTCCCCTTGTGCTGACACAATGCCCAATATGAGTGTCACCCTAACTCTCACCCTACACTTGGGGTGAGACTGCAGTAGACCCCCCTATGCTTTGTTCACATCTCTAGATATCCATTGAAGGAACAGTTATTTTACCATGTTGCAGAGTTCAAAGATAAAAATTATCAGAGTAGGACAGAAAAAAAATGAAAGACAATGTTACTCCCCGCAAAAGAATATAATACCTCAATATTAAAAAATGTGAAGATGATGAAATTAATGAAATGCTCAAATATGGATTCAAAAATGAAAAATTTATTCAAAAGCAGCAAGAAGCATATTCAGAAGAAAATTCATCTAAAATATGAGCAAATTACTTGTTCCATAAGATCAAAACTTTGAATAGAAATCAAATTGTACTATCAGAAATGAACAATTTAATATGTCAAATAAAAAGCAGAGTGGAAACATTAACAACAGAGTTGGTGAGGCAGAAGCCTGTTCTTAAGAAAAATGTCAGTAATACAAAACCTAATTGAATAAAACAGTATAGGGTCCAAGAATTTTGTGATATAAACAAATGAACAAACATATATGTCTTAGGATTTCTTGGAGACATGGAAAGAGAGACTGGATTGGAAGACCTATTCCAATAGGTCTTCAGTTATTCAGAAATAACTGAAGATGATTCCTCATTCCTAATGAGGAATAATATGGGCCTTCCAAGAATAGGAAGAACAGAGCACTCTCATTAAGCTTGATCAGACACAAAACCATGACATATTAGATTCTAACCTTTCACATTTTAAAAACTTAGAAGTTGTAAAATGTGCATGTGAGAAATGACTGAAAACCTTTGAAGGATCTCTTTCTTGTGTCACAGCAACCAGGTGCGGGTTCTTAGACTCAGCAGGCCATTGCTTATGCCTGTCCCTCTGCAGATAACACTTGTTTAATCCACGCGGCAACTCTCCTTGCTCCAGCAAAAGAACTCATCCGTCCTATCTTCCTAAAGCCATCTGAATTTCCTTTGAGGACACACCTGTGCCACCCCAGGCATCCTCTGTGTCTAAGTACGACCAACTGAGCAGCTGGCACAATATACTTTGGTCTATCTCCTCATGAAATTACAGATTGCTGGTGACTGGGAAGAGTATCTGCATAATGAACCATTCCCAGCCTTGTTTACAGCAACCTAAACACGACAGCTTCCCAAAATAGTGGGAAAAATGAACAAATGGGGTAGCCTCTTTAACCAAAAACAGATTATCTACTTATTTATTATTACTCATGTTTCATATTGGCAATATCTTCCCCTCGCTCCTATTATTCCCCCTTTTCAATTTAGGGTTACAACAATTCTAAATTCATTCACTTGTTTGGGAGCTAATGGGATTTTTACATGAGTATATAAAAATGAAAAAAAGTCCCACATCCAAATAAATAGACTCCTTGACATCTTTCAACTGACTGCTATATTATCTCGCTTAATAATATCCCTTACAGTCTGCACATTTTCCTGATAAGAATAACTGCTGTCATATTTTTGTTTCAATTTGAACATTTTGAAGGCATTTGCTATTAGCACTAATTAGATGTATAAGAGCCTTCCTGAGCAAAGTAGATAGTCACAGTTAATTCCTAAAGAATTAATGATAGTAGCTAAATTGCCTTATAGATTTGCACTTTGAGTAGGGTTAAATTACCAAATAATGTGAAAACTGCTTAAAGTAAATTTGATATTTTATACAATTCATGGTTTCATTATATTTATAATAATTTTTAAATTATCTCAATGCTATTCCAGATGAGTATTTGTATAAAATTACTTTAAAGTAAATAAGCTAATAATGTGATAACACCAGTGGAGGGAATAATAACATTATCCATTTATGGAACACTTTCATTGTTTATAATTATTATTTCAGTTTTGTTTGCCATTTGTTAAACTATAATACAGTTTGAATCAGATTCCTCTGTTCAAATGTTAAATATGTGGTACAATTTGAATTTGAATCTTTAGCATATTTGCAGAACTGAATCTATAATTTGCTAGATCCCTTTATGGTAATTTTAATGTGATTTTCATATATATTTATTAGTTTGTGTTTCTGAAAGTTAGAGTTTTCCCTGAAATAACTTTACACAGAGAAAAGACATGTTTAACTATTTAAATAATTTGCTTGGTGGATATTATCTTGCAGTCTATGTTTGTATGGGATATCAGAGAGGTGGTTTTTAAAGCAAGACTGACAACTGAAGCAGAACTCAAAAAAAAAAATGATGTCCTTTCATAGAATTTAAGTGCTTCTCTAAAAAGTTTTGAATTTGTAGTGCAGATGATTTTCTGATTTACAAAATGTAAGTATTTCAGTTTAAAAAGGACTAAAATTGAGCTTTTCTCATTGATCCTACATTCTGCTTTTATGTAATTCCAGTAAATACAATTGTTTACCTAAAAAAGGACTAAAATTTTTACTAGTATTTTACACATTTTATTATCTAAGCATATCAAAATTGATGAGCTTTAGCAATGAAAATTTCATGCCTTCTAGCTGGCTGAATTCTTCCTGGCACATGGCTTTGGGTCCAGGAAATAAGAAATAAGAAATAAGGAAATAAGAAATAAGAAATAAGGAAATAAGAAAACTGCTTGAGTGCAATGCAGGTAGCCTGAGGATCAGCTTGCCTCATTCACATCAGGCACAATTTTGTGTGGTGTGGCAAAGGTTGTACGACTGCAGGGACAACAGTAAGCTGTGCATGTGCTGAACAAGAAATGAACTCACTGAGCTCAGTGCATTGCACTGGTCCCATAGGGAAAATAATACCAATGCTGGCATTGTATGAGTCAAAATAGGTCTATGTGGCCCTCAGACCTAACGGTCAACAGGTTCTGGCAAGCTCAGCACCACCAACAACCTAGCTATATATAACATCTGTTGTCTCCCTAATCCTGGGAATTGCTTAAATGAGAAGTGGGAGAAAGGTTGTACAGACAATAGTGCAGCCTAGCATGGTATCACAGAAGGTGGAGAGTGGTGAGCCCGGAGCTGGGGCTAGACAGACCATGATGTATTTCTAACATTACAAACTTTCATTTGCTCCATGCTGATAGTAGAACAATGTAAGACACAGTGATGTAGAGCAGGAACAAGGAACCTTTTTCCTGCCAAGAGTCTTCTGAGTACTTATAATTTTGGGGCCAAACAAAATTTTTAATGCAAAAACTAATCTTACATTTTATAATCATTCCATTAACTTAATGTTTAGCTGAAATATTTTCTTTTTTTTTTTTTTGATGAGACATGCCGTGTTAGCCAGGATCAGTGATGTTATTAGCAACTGCATTTCCAAATTTTCATTGATCAATTTGGAGCCAATGAAAATTTCTTTACAATGGTATGTTTTTAGTAAAATCTGATCACAGATGGACATTTCAGCACATGCCTACTCAAGGAAGGAATTCATCACTGCTTCTGTAACATTTATGAATTCAAGGCCAGTGTGATATTGTAATGGTTAAAGTCCTCACCTTGCATGTGCCAGTTCTAATCCCAGCAGCTCCACTTCCCATCCAGCACCCTGATTGTGGCCTGGGAAAGCAGTTGAGGACAGCCCAAAGCCTTAGGATCCTGCACCCACATGGGAGACCTGGAAGAGCTCCTGGCTCCTGGCTTCGGATGGGCTCAACTCAGGCCATTGCAGCTGCATGGGGAGTGAACCATCGGATGGAAGATCTTCCTCTCTCTCTCTCCTCCTCTGTATATCCACCTTTCCAATAAAAATAAATAAATCTTTAAAAAAACATTTATGAATTCAAGCAGGGAGAGGTCAGTGTGCTTGGATTTCAGTTCATTGTTGTTTTGGAACTGAATGATTTTGTTTGGTAGGTTATCTGCCAATCAACTGCTTCCACAATGAATGGTGTAGTAGAGAAGTTGAATTTCACTTGTTTACATTTCACATATTTGAATCATTCATTAAATGCCTCAGTTAGCTATGCACTTTCACTAGCATTTTCAAGGCTTTTGTCCTTGTAGAACAGGTAAATGCACTGACATTCTTTCTGATTCTTTTGATTTGCACTGTCATATAGTTTTAATTTAGCTTCAAATTATTTGTTTGAAAGCAGAGCACCGATGAGCTGGTTGATGCCCTTCAAAAGAGAGTTGCTGATGTCCAAAACAAATGTTAGAACACATAGTTACAGCTCTGGCACAGTAACCTAGTGGCTAACGTCCTTGCCTTGCATGTGCTAGAATTCCATAGGGGGGCTGGTTTGTGTCCTTGTTGCTCCAATTCCCTCCCTGCTTGTAGCCTGGGAAAGCAGTAGAAAACAGTCCAATGCCTTGAGACCTGGTATTCATGTGGGAGACCCAGAAGAATCTCCTGGCTGTTGGCTTCAGATTGGATCGGATCAGCTCTGGCTGCTGCCATTACTCAAGGAGTGAACCACAAGATGGAAAATCTTTCTCTCTGCATCTCCCTCTCATAGGAAAAGAACATATAGTTCCTTGATATTCTCAAATTCTCAGACACGTTTTTCTTAAACTCTATGATTCTATTCACTTTGTCTTGTAGTTTATAAAATCTCATGAACATGATCCTGTGACAGGAAACAAGTGGCAAACAAGACCATTGAACTCAGAGAGTCAAGATCTTTAAGTAACTCCTTAAAGTGGCAGCAAGTTTTGATAAAATTATGCATGACATCAACTGTTGGCTTCACATTCTTGAGCAACAATGAATATGGAAAGTCTGAGTGTTAAGCAATGGCATACAATTAAATCACTGGATCGAGACACAAATGGGTGGGTACTTTCTTATTAAAGTAAGGAGAACAAAGTTAATGTAGTTCATAGATACAATTCTTATTATTGTTTTCATTGATAGTGTTATTAAAAGCTAGAAGATTCAGTGTTATGTAAGCATCAAGAGAAAAACATGGAAACATTTTCCACTGTTTTCAAAAGCAGAAAGCATTGTTTTGCAGAAGTGTAGATGAAGAATATAAACAATAAAAAATTTTAATGTATATCAGAGAATCTGACATATGATTTGGTTATTGTTTATTTTTTTTCTTTACAAATGCAATTAACTTTTTCAAAGCCAACCATGGCTTGAACTCCATGTATAGTAAGGTCACTTAACTTTTCAAATGTCAGATTAGGTTTTCCACTGATTAAAATAAGTCTCTTTGAATATGTCCTCTGTTGTAGTGCTAGGCATGGCTTTCAGTGGCATTTGTCCTTCTAGCTCTATAGCTATTTCACAAATAAAAATATCCAGTTGTGCAGTATTTTCCTAGATGGTTGTTTTGTCACAGCCAGAAAAAATAACTCAAAGGCCTCTGCAGAATTCAATTTTGCTTTGTTTTTTTCAATAGTTTGTGGTAAGTCAGTAATAGGACTGGAGATGCTTCTCTGAAACAAGCTAACACTCTGAAACCATCCTACATTTTCGTGCTGACACCATCACAGCAGCCACAAAGCACTTTAAAAAAAAAAAAAGATGTATTAATTTTTACAAAGTCAGAAATACAGAGAGGAGCAGAGACAGAGAGGAAGATCTTCCATCCAATGATTCACTCCCCAAGTGACCTCAATGGTGCTGCGCTGATTTGAAACCAGGAGCCAGGAACTTCTTTCAGGTCTCCCACATGGGTGCAGTGTCCCAAGGCTTTGGGCCGTCCTCGACTGCTTTCCCAGGCCACAAGCAGGGAGCTGGATGGGAAGTGGAGCTGCTGGGATTAGAACAGGCGCCCATATTGGATCCTGGCGCATTCAAGGTGAGGACCTTAGCCACTACACTATCGTGTCAGGCCCCCATTATGCACTCCTTTAAAAACTCTCCTGTACATGAGGCCTCAGCTTCTTTGGTTCTCCTCTCCTGACTGCTGCAACAGGAGGTTTTTTACCTTCAATAATTCTTCCATTGCTCCCTGTCCCTTTCTGCATGGAAATTCTTCTTTGATAGAAGACAAGGACCAAGATCTCCTACATCCCACAGTAACAGCTTGGGGCTGTGATTTAACTTAAATCTGATTAAGACACGCTTTGGATCACCTTCCTGGGTGAGTGAGCAAACAAATCATGTCTGCCTTTGTTTCTTGAGAATGTCAGTCTTCCTGCCTGCTCTTGGAACACTAGATCCTATCTGTAATCTGGCTAAAAGGAGTTAGCACGGCTGCCACTCTTAAAATTCATGGGTCAAGCCGCTGACTAGGACTGATGAATCCATCAAACCTGGGAATCTGTTCTAATCTCTTCCTCTCTCACTTCCTCTCCCGCCCACCCCATCTCTCTCTCACCTGTAACAGCCGTCAGGAGGGACGATGGAGGACTTTGAGACAATTAATTGTTCATGGCCATGTATCCACACCAGTACTTTCCTTCCTTTCATCCCCCTCCCCATCAGTATTTTCTGAAAGTTTCTTGGATGGACAGGAGACCCCAAGAGTGAGAGGACTGCAGGACTAGGAAGTCCATTTCCTACAGGGAAGGCACTATGGATATGGGTTAATTCTGGTGCAAGTCTATGATCTCTGAGCTTCAGTGCCCCAATGACTGCTTACTTTGACCTAGATTTGAATGGCTTTGACCCGCTCATTTGAAGTCCTCATGCATAAAAGCATTGAGGGCCATAAGCTCTCTACTTCTTAGCTCTGGGAATGTTGATCCTGCCTGACCCAATTCCCACATGTGGGATTGACCTATTATATGGACTAGAAGATCTTCCAGATCCAAAGAAACTAATTTTGAAATTCAGGCTACAACACCACTTTGGTGTATTTCAAAGCCTCCTTGACTGCACTCCAGACTACTAAGCCCAGTAACATGTCATCCTGAGAGCTGCACTTTTTCTTCAGAGATTGATCTGTTGGTTCAAGTAGGCCAGGTTTGAAACAAGGCCATAGACTCCTTATTTTGGCTCCTTATTTTGCTCAATACTCTAAACAAAATATACATCTTTTTTTCTTATAGCCTCACTAAACTACAATTCATATCTCATTAATTGGTAGTCCCCTAAACATTTTGCTGCATTTGAGTCAGAAACTTCATCAGATTGTCAGAACAGACTCTCAGGGCCACACCCCATTCGGAAAGGACACATTACTGCACCCAGAAACTGACAACTCAGGAGTATGACACCTACACAGGACTGAAGGGGCTGGAAACTCTATTTACAGGCTCTGATGACAAATCACATTAGAACCCAAGGTCCTTGGCTAGTTCTTCTTGTTTCTGATACAACTTTGATTTGTATCTGGAATTATATACAATAATTACTCCTTTATGATCATACAAGAAATCCCACTATCTTTGCTAAGTAGAGACTCCCCGGCTCAGATTAAGACCATATTACTTATAATACCAGAATATATTTCATGGCTCACTCTGACAGAAATGGATATTAATCCCAAAGTTGGAGTATCTAGTGAAACATTGGTGGGACCATTATCTGCTCAGTTTGTCCAAGTTCATTTTAGAAACCCATCCTCACCTTGCACGTACTGGGACCCCAGATGGGTCCCAGTTCTAACCTGGCAGCCCTGCTTCCATCTAGCTCCTTGCTTATGGTCTGAGAAAGCAACTGAGGATGGCCCAAAGCCTTCAGACCCTGTACCTGCATGGGAGACCTGGAAGAGGCTCCTGGTTCCCTGGCTTCAGATCAGCTCAGCTGCTGCCATGGAAGCCACTTGGGGAGTGAATAACTGAACAGATGACCTTACTCTCTGTCTCTCCTCTGTGTATGCCTGACTTTCCAATGAAAATAAATCTTAAAAAAATCCTCCTCTTTGCTTCACCAGACAGTATCATCTTAAACTTGCGATTTTAAAGGGTTAAAGTCCATAGTAGGCAAACTTAAGATACAATAGCTTCTGAAACTGTGGAGTAGTACCTCAACAACCCAGTACAAGGGGTTCAAAACCCAAGTGGAGAATAGAAACTAGTACAGAATCTATTTAATGAGCTTATAATGCTCACATATTCTTTGATTTCTAATCCCTATAATTTGCTAAATAGCTCACCCACATAAGAATTAATCAGTTAACCAAGGTGGCTGGAGCTCAGATTCCTGTATGGCACACAGAGACCCAATGAGCCTGCACTCAACTGGCTCCTCTTGATACTTTCCCACCTTAAACCTCCTCACACATAAAAATGTGATCTGCATAACTGAATGAGTAGAAATGGCTTTAGGAATACTAACTTAACTAAGAGGACTTGTCTGACAACATGTAGGATAGCTTTTGTGGGGGTTTCTGACCAGCAGGCCCCTCTAACTACTGAGGGGATGAGGTAATATTGTTTCTCAGCAAGAATCACAGACCAGAACTGAGCCAATTCAAAGCCAGCAGCCAGGAACTAGGAGCTTCCTCCGGGTCTTCTATTCAGATGCAGTGTCCCAAACTTTGGGTTGTCCTCTACTGCTTTCCTAGGCCACAAGCAGGGAGCTGGGTGGAAAGTGGAGCAACCAGGACACAAACTGGCATCCATATAGGATCCTGACACCTGCAAGGGGAGAATTAGCTAATTGAGCCATTGTGTTAGACCCTTTATGTCTAACTTTTACTCCTACTGGAAATTTGTGGAATCATTTAGCTTTAGATATGTTAAATAAACTTTTGTATGAATGAAAGAACCTTCCCTACCATGCACAATAAATTGTCTTTTAGGTTTTATGTCCTGTGGATCAAACAATTTGGGGCAAAAAAGTCCAGGCAGTTCTCTAGATGAAGCACCCAAGGACAGCTACACATTCTATCAGGGACTCTTAGATAGACACTCAGTCATTGCCCACATCACTAACAGTATCTAGGCACAATTCTTATGAGGAGAAATGTGAGGATTTAGATATTTGAGCTAATGGGTAGTTTGGCATGTTGGAAGGCAGTTTTGTTTTTCAATTATATTTAGTTTTACCAAATTTAGATAGGATTGTAATCCTCGTGTTCTAATTAACTGCATCTCCTTTGACTGGATCAATCTAGTTTTGATCATCACAAAGGGGACAATAAGAGAGAGTCACTTCATGCATAAAATGTGCCAACACTGACAAGCTTTTTCAGCATCTCCTTTCTTGCAGTCCCCTCCCACCTGCTGCAGCAAGGGTTACTCACCATCAGTGAATCTTGTTTGTTCAATGTCCCAGTAAGTACAGAAATTCTTCTATATGAGACAAAAAACAAGTTCTCTCTCACCCTCACCCTACTGCTTCACTATGTGAGCAACCAAAGTAACTGTCCATTATCAGAATGATGGATAGAAAGCAATATATACAAAATAGGTTATTATTCAGCCATAGAAAGAATCATAGGTCTTTCTGTTTGCAACAAAAAGAATGAACACACAGAAAGACAAATACTGTTGCAGGTCAGCCTCACAAATGGCCTGAATTCTGCAATTAGATGATACAGACTGACCACGCAGATTTAAAACAAAAGCAAGAACAAAACATATCCATCTATTTGTTGCCTATCAAAAAATACTCCTGAAAAACAAAGAGATTATACAGTCTGAAAGTAGAAGGATGGAAAAAGATATGTCATGCTAAAAGAAAGAAAATATGAGGAAGTGTAGCCATTCTTACATCAGGCAAAATATACTTCAATACAAAAACTGTTAAAGAGATGAAGGAAAACATGAAGTAATGATCAAGGGATTGATGCAGCAGGAACTGTGTGACTATAGCCGAAATATATGCACCCAATGCCAGTGAATCTTCCTATTTAAAGCAAATAGTAATGGATCTGGAGAAGTGAGATGGCAGAATAGGGTAATGACACATCTAAACAGAGAGTCATTGGCCAAGGTGAAGCAGAGACCGCAGATTACAAGAAACAGGAGAGGACACTGTGACTTCAAAGGGGCACCTGGAAGCCTGTGGACACAGAGAAGCAACAGAAATGGTAGAGTGGTGTTGCAGTGACCAGAGAGCCCAACACTGGTCAACAAGTGAGGATTTGAGCTCTGCTAGTGGTCAGAGCTCCAATGGCAGCCAGGTGGAAATGGGAGTTAACCAGGAGCAAAGCAGATGAACCTAGGCAAAGAACTGGTCATCAGGCTGATTTGTTTGATACAACCAGCAGCAGAAAGAGCAGCAGCCCCAGGAATGCAGTGCAGAACAGGGTGTATTTCACAGCCCAGACCCCCAGCAGTGCCACATCAATTGCCATTTTGTACACTGTGGCAAAGGCTGAGGGACTGGAAGGACAACCCCAAGTTACATATGCACTATACCGGCAGCAAAGTCATTTCCAGTTTAGTGCATCTTTTTTTTGGCATTGCCTCACGGGAAAAACAATATTGAAATGGAATCCCACAAGTGCCACAGAAAATAGGTCTGGGTAGTCCCTAGAACTCCAGCAGTGCCATGCCTGGTGTCATTTTGTACAGTGTGGCAAAGGCTGTAGGACAACACTGAGCTGCACATGTGCTAAACTGGGAGCAAACTCACAAACTCACTTCCAGCCCAGTGCATAGCACTGGTCCCACAGGGAAAATAATAATGATTTTGGCATCCTATGAGTCCCACCCAAAATAGATCTGGGTGGCCCTCAGAACTAATGGCCAGCAGGCTGTGACAAAATCAGCATCATCAACAATCCAGATATTTAGGAAATCTGATGTTTCCCTAATCCTGGGAACTGCTCAAACTGGAAATGGGAGAAACGTTGTACAAGCAGTGATGCAGCCACAACAGGGGATCGCAGAAGGTATAGAGTGTTGAGCCAGTAGCTGGGGCTACACAGACTGTGGTGGAAGCCTAACACAAGAGCCCAAGTCTGAAACTTGCTGGAGGGAGTGGCACAAGTGATTACAAATGAAGAACTGGGTACCAAACACAATTAGTAAATTGAACTGTATACCTGCTGGTGGCACAGCTTGAAAACCTGCCCTAAGGAGAATCTGCAAACCAGACATACAATGACCAAAAGCAAGAGGAGACAGGCACAGTGAATATTTAGTCAAGGATTAGTTCCAATTCTTATCAAACTTCTCAAAACAATTGAAAGGGAGGGAATCCTCAAAATTTCCTTCTACGAGTCCAGCATCACATTAATTCTACAACCAAAGAAAGTATAGCAAAACACAGATGCAGAAGTCTTCAAAAAATACTAGCTAATTGAATCCAACAACACATCACAAAGATTTTTCACAGGATCAACTAAGGTTTATCTGTTGTTTGCAGGGATGGATGATTCAAGACATGCAAATCAACAAATGTGACATATCACTTTAAAATTGAAGAATAAAAACCATATGATTATCTTAACTGACACATAGAAAGCATATAATAAAATAGAACATACTTTCATCACTTAAAAAATATCCTCTGGTAAATTGACTTTAGAATGGATCATTCTTAACACAGTGAAGGCAATATAAAACAGTACTACTGCTAGCATCGTGTTAAATGAGGAAAACTTAGAAACATTTCTACTGAGATTCAGAACACACGGATGCTGACTCTGCTGCTGTTCAATACAGCTGTAGAAGTTCAAGAAAAGAAAAACAGAGTTACAAACTGGAAAAGAGGAAGCCAAGCTGTTTTCAGATGACATGATTCTATATACAAGGAAACCTACAGACTTCACTCAAACTATTAGAATGCTTGACTTTGGTAGAGTTGCAATATATGAAATCAACACAAAAAACACAAACAGTTCTATGGTTGGGAAAAAGCTAAGATCAGTTCTAATCACAATATTTCCAATTTTTTGAACTCTTGAAGTAAATTAAACAATGGTTACAAATGATCTCTAGAAAACATAAGGAAAATTGAAGAATATACACACACAAAATTGAAACATTTTCCAGGATGTGGACTGAAATAATTACTAGCATTAAAATGTCCATACTACCTAAAGAAATTTACACATTGAATGATTTTCCAATCTAAATACCAATAATGTTCATCTTAGATCTAGTAAAAAGATGCTGGTACCAAAATAAGCAATCTTAAAAAAAAAAAAACACTTATTTATTTTCATTGGAAAGTCAAATATACAGGGAGGAGGAGAGAGAGGGGCTAAGATCTTCCATCTACTGAATCACTCCCCAAGTGGCTGCAATGGCCTACGCTGAGCTGATCCAAAGCCAGGAGCCTCTTCTGGGTCTCCCACAAGGATTCTGGATCCCAAGGCTTTGGGTCATCCTTAGCTGTTTTCCCAGACCACAAGCAGGCAGCTGAATGGGAAGCAGGGCTCCTGGGACACACATCAGCACCCATATAGGATCCTGGTGCATGCAAGGCAAGGAGTTTGGCCTCTAGGCTACTGTGCCAGGCCCCCACATAAGCAATTTTAAAAAAAAGTACAGCTGGGGGAATCACAATTTAAGGTTTTAAGACATACTACATGGCAGATATAACTGAAACAGACTGGTGACTGGTGCAATTTATATTAGTTTCTTAGACATGTAGACCAAAGGAACTGAATACAAATTTCAAAAATCAATCTGTGCAACTACACCAATTAATTCTTGACAAATACAAAAAAAAATCATTTGCTAGAGAAAGGACAGTCTCTTCAATAAATGGTCCTAGGAAAAATTATATCTACACATGCCAAAGTATGAAACATTTTATATAAAAAAGAACAAAACAAAAACCAGCTCAAAATGGACTTAGAATCTAACTCTATGACCTGATGCCATAAAATTACTAGAAGGAAACACTGAGGATGATATCTGAAGATACTGGCATAGAAACCAACTTCTTGGAAAAGACCCCAGAAGTACAAGCAATAAAAACAAAAACAAACAAATGGAATTACATCAAGCTGAGAAGCTTTTGCACTGAAGAGCAAACATTCAATAAAGTAAAGAAGCAACTGACAGAAAGGGAGAAAATATTTACAAAGCATGCAATTAATAAAGGATTAATATCTGGGATCTATAATCTATAAATAGGCAGTAGAACATACTTAGAAGAAACAAAGTGGATAATTAGAGGAGAGTTTTTTCATTATAACTTTAATTAAAACATCTGAGGTGGCGTGTCTCCCTGTTCTTTCGAGAGGCACCCCGCCTCTGGGCTTTCTCTTGGGAGGTGTTTCCCCTTCCCTCTCCCTTCCCTGCTCACCTGGTCCCTTCGCAAATAAACTTTTCTGTCTGCAACAGATACCCATTTTTTAATTTCTATACTAAACTGAGGAAAGAACCCACTGGGCATTTCTGGTAACATATTTTCCTTGACGCCCAATGAGGGGCATGAAAAAAGAAACTTAGGAGCCATGTGGCTCAACTGAACTGAGAGAAGACTTCAAACCAGGTCTTCGACTCCAGGTGGCCTTGAACATGCAAGCTTGTATGACAACCAGACGAACTTCTGGCATGGCAACTTGGATGATCTGGACCACCTCTCTGTGGATCCCACACCTCCAGGGGTCCCTTTGCCCAAACAATGCCCTGTTTAAGCAGACAGCAGCCAAAAGACATCATCGCCCTTTACCCCTACAGAAGTAGGATGTGGGATTTCAAGAGGGGGGTCTGAGACCATCCAGACTTGCTGAGGTCTTGGCCACAATTTCAGGTGGGTGGTACCAGCACTGCCCACCCAATTGCTAACTGATTAAGAGACCACCAATGGGGATCATCTTATCTGTAGGTTCCCTGTCCAACAAGGAAGGGTCAGGGAATGCTTAAAATCCCAAGACCCTTCCTCACACCGTTGGTGTCTCTCTCTCCCTCCTCTTTTGAGAGGCACCCCACCTCTTGGCTTTCTCTCGGGAGCTGCTTTCCCCTTCACTCTCCCTTCTCAGCTCACCTGGTTCTTTTGCAAATAAATTTTTCTGTCTAAAAAAAAAAAAAATCTGAGAGCAAGCACTTAGGAGGGAATAAAGTTCATTTAAGTTCACAGTTTTTGAAGTTCACAGTCTGAGTTCAAGTGGTCCATTTGTCTGCCATCTGATAGTAAAACAGATGTGAAGGATCACAGAACAAAGCAGAAAGTGGAGTAATGATTACAGGCCAAATTCAGCTTAATGCACCTACTTTCTCGGAAACGATTTTCCAAGGGCAAGCCCTAAATGACCTGGACATCCACTGGATCAACTTCCAAACACTATATCAGGTCTCCACCCTGGATTCATTCACATAAGACTGAAGATCAAGACTTGAACAAATGGGGCTTTGTGAGACAGTCCTATAAATGACTCTCAGATAGATAGAAAAATGAAAATAAGTGTATCAAATGTGGATGAAATGACCAGCTGTCTGTAAGGTCAATGCCTTCCTGAAATAATGTGATTATACTAACAGAAGTTACTCATGGAATTTACAAACCCACTTTAGTAGGAATGTGTGAGCTACATGACAGGTGCTTTGCTAGTTTGCCAGCTGCTAAACTAAGACTGAATCATTGACATGGTATTATCCTACAGGACAAGAGAGAGCCAACCACCTGATGACAAGCCAATTAAGTCAGACCTCTTCAATCATAGACATAGCAGAAATTTGTCTTTATCAGGATGGATTCTTATTCCACTCAAATATGTGCCTTTTCTTCCATAAAAACTACCAATGCCTCCACAACTATGGTATTCTGGCAGCTCTGCTTTTGAACAGTGTATTTACTTAACAGAAAAGAGAAATAATTTTCTGAAATTCATTCATGAGTTCTACAAACATGAGTAAGCTTGGGGAAGCAGGGGAAATGCTCCCTTAAGGCACAATTACAGTGACACTTCAGTAACAACCTTAGCTGAGGTGTTGTGCTTCAGGATGAGGTATAAGCTGAGAACAGTTCTACTGTAAGATACCACTTCTCCCGTTGAATCTGAAACGAAGCTACGGAAGTGGGAGCAACTTCTCTATTTCCCTTAAAACTCTGTAACTATATTCCCACATCACAAAACTTTGGATTCTGCTTATTTAACGGAATTAGAAACAATGAAATTTGCCTGAAGAGACAGAGTGATTGAATGATGACGCTACTCAATTAGAATCTGACACTGAGACCTAGTCATTACCTTTTCTAGTTTTTGGTCACCGATGTAATGGCAAATATAGTGGTTTACTGTACTTACTTGAAGGAATGTTCCTAACTACCTGCAAAATACAGGCATGGCGAAGAAGACTTGAAGTAAGGGGTTTCCTCAAGACAGATGATAGTACTATTATTTAAAACAAAAATACTCTGTGGAACACTATACTCAACAACCTGTTTTAGACAAGAACACTAACACTTCAAATCTTTCATATATAATGTTGTCCTTCGCCACAGAAGGTAAAGAAAACCAATCCCTTGGAGAACTAGCCCAAGGTAAAGGGAACAGTCTGGGCAATGAAAGCAGAAAGTAAGGCCTGCACCCACTTACAGACTGGTCATCGTACTGGGTAATGGGGACATTTTTAACTGGCTTTGCTTTACACCAAATGTTCCTTTATTTCTCCTTACACTATTATAAGAGGTGTTAAAAATGTCAACTATCATCAGTTTAAATTATAGGGTACTAAAGAGAGATTATGACTAGAATAGGAAAAAATGAACACTATCCAAAGATACATTCAGGGACATAATGAAATTTGGATCTCTACTTTTTTAGAAGGGGAAGTCATTTTTTGATTAAGGGTTATTCAGCTTGTATTAGCTAGAAGCAGAATATTTTTATCCTGGTCATTTTTAAGTCTGAGAAATGGCTAAAATACAAGTTGAAAAGGTTTATTGCAGGAGAGGTGTTGGGAACCACATTTCCCAGAATCCACTTTCCTATATAACACAGATTATGGTCTGTCCATGAGAGGTATTCGCATCAGACAGAGGGGATAGATGGGAGATCTCTACAAAGCAAGAGGAAATAGATTTCTAGATAGATCAACAGTTGTGAAACTCAAAGAAGCTGTTTTACACTCAGAATATTCAGAATGATTTGTTTCCCTGACTGAAGGTTGACCATTTCAGCAAGAAAACAAAGATTTTTTTTTTTTTTAGCTAAGAAATACAAAGTGTATTCTTTATCAGCCTCTTCCTTGTCTAAACTCGATGCACTTGAGTGACATTAGAATGTGAGACAGTTATATGAAACATGATATTAATAAATCTAAGTTAGTTATTTACCTGAGAAGCTTTGAAAACAGTACATATTACATTAGAGAAAACAAAACTATAAAATACCTTGACTTTTGAGTCAAATGAACGCATGTAGATATAGTTTCAATCTCTCTCTTTCCTCAGGGCCTCTACACATCCTTCCCTGTCAGAAAGCTCTGCATCTGGTCAATTCTTTTGTAGTTTAAGAATCAACTTACATGTCTGCTCTTACTCTGACCACTGAATTTAAATGGTGTGACTTAATTTGATTTTGACTTCACCATATTAATCAAATCATTACTTGAAATTCCTTCCTGCCTGTCTGCCTTCCTATCATCTCTCTCTCTCTCTCTCTCTCTCTCTCTCTCTCTCTCTCTCTCCTTCATCAGACTCCAAAATCCAATTCAGCTAAGGGCTCTGCTTTCTCTTTATGACACTTTGTACATGGTGTCTTACAAATAATCAGTCATCACTAAAATCTGTGGAATGAGTGATTACTGAAAGAAGCAACAGTAGAAGACATATGGATATAATGGTTTTTGGTTTAAAAACATGTGAACAAACTCATTTGCTTGCTTGCATTTCCTGTGTATCCATGAAGCACAATGGTATATTCTAACAGCCACTAGTAACATACTTTCCAGGAATTGGGATGTAGGGAAGAAAAACAGTTTGCCTTTCTCATACACTCCTCAATTTTTACTAAGTTTCAGTTTCAACATACAGTAGTTATGTACCTTCATTTTAATGTATTACTTATAAAATTAAAATGTATTTCAGAGTATCTGTTTTTAAAAAAAAGTTTCTGGGCTCCACTAAAATAAATGTATTTGATGAAGGCAGACATGGAAGATGTTTCACAGATTTTTTTTTAAATAGAAGGATTTTCGTAATGAACAAAAAGCCCAAAATGAAACTGATAATGTATTAATTTTTTTAACATTTATTTTTTTATTAGAACAGTTTACATAAAAAAGGAGAAACCTGACCCAGCGCAGTAGGCTAGCAGGTAAAATCCTTGCCTTCCATGCGCTGGGATCCCATATGGGTGTCAAGTCTAATCCTGGTGTCCCTGCTTCCCAGTCCCTGCCTGTGGCCTGGGAATGCAGTCGAGGACAGCCCAAAACTTTGGGACTCTGCACCCACGTGGGAGACCCGGAAGAAGCTCTTGGCTCCTAGCTTCAGATTGGTGCAGCCCCAGCCATTGCAGCCACTTGGGAGCGTGAACCACCATCAGACACAAGATCTTCCTCTTTGTCTCTCCTCCTCTCTGGTATATCTCACTTTCCAATAAAAAAGAAAATAAATCTTTTTTTAAAATGAAAGAAAAAGAGAAGCAAAAAGACATTTTCTTCAAAATGGCCAGAAATGAGCCGATCCAACGCCAGGAACCAAGGGCTTCATCCAGGTCGCCCATGTGGGTGCATGTTCCCAGGTTTTGTGCTGTCCTCAACTGCTTTCCCAGGCCACAAGTGGGGAACTAAATGGGAAGAGGAGCAGCCAGGACATGAACCTGTGTTCATATAGGATCCCGGCAAATGCAAGATGAATATTTAGGCACGAGGATATTGCACTGGGCCCTTACAAATTATGGTATGTATTAAAAGACTGCAAAATGAGCTATCTTCTATGAAGTCACAATGATCAATGCACTGACCATTGTAAGTTTGTGCTACAAAATTACATTAAGATGAGAAGTATGTTAAGGCAGACTTATTATTTCCACCTTATTCCGAGAATAGAGAATCATGTCAACATCTGCATCAAATATAAAAAGCTATGGTTTAATTCAAGTGCAAATTTCAATATTTAGACCCAAAGCAAACTGGCATAGTCCTCACAAACAAGGCATGTGTGTGAATTATGTGCATCATTAAGCTACTTTAAACTGGATGAGCTGAATTTTTAAAAGAGAAATATTACTTACTTTGCAACTTACTAGTGGACTCTTCAAGAAAATGCACTTTTGATTTGACTCTGACTGAAGAATATGCAAATCAAAGCTATAAACCCATATGTAATTATGGGATTCTAGTAACTCCTTCTGTTCAAATTTAGACCATTCTCTTTTAAACAGAGTAATGGTGTTTCTATTACTTCCTGTTGAAGTCAGAGAGTCTTTGGTTCATATCAAGGCAGCAACTTAATAGTTATGTCTTCTTGGCAAGAACTGAATCATAGGAGTCAACACTGACAGGATCAGGTAAAGCCACTGCCCACCATGCCAGTATTCAATATGGGCACTGGTTGCAGTCCAGGCTACTTGGCTTCCAATCCAGCTCCCTGCCAATGTTTCTGGGAAAGCAGTGGAAGATAGTTCAAGTGCTTGGGCCCATGCACTCACATGGAAAACCCAGAATAAACTTCTGGCTCCAGCCTCAGATTTGTTTTTCCCAATTGGGAAGTGAAATAATGAATGGAAGTTCTCTCTCTTTCCTTCTCTTCCTCTCCCTGCTTAATAAAATAAACCTTTAAAAGAAAGAAATGAACTACATATTGATGGTCAACCTCATGTTTATAAAGAACACAGTAAAAATAATTTTGTCTAGGCTAATATTTAGGACATGAGGTTGTGCTTACAAGTTCCTGGCAGCATTATAAGCAATTAAGAAATGAGGCCATTTGTAATCACTGCTATACTCAACATGAAGGAGTCAGTCCAATTAGCATCCTTCCACTTCCATATTACCTTTATTATCATTGCTCAAAATGCAGGTGCTGTTATAAACACTGACAGTAGAGGCGCTTTGGGCTGGTGCTAAAGAATTTAGCATTGAGTTTGGTGGAACACAACCTATAGTCTGTTTACTTCTAACTTGCTACAGGGTGTTTGCACTTTGATTGTCTGTGGGTAAATTTAATATCTTGGTTACCTCTCCTGAGAATTCCTTCAGAAACTATGAAGAGGGAGGTAGAAAGGTGCCTAGTATCTATGGTGGCTTCAAAATAGTCTGCAAAGGTCTGGTTACTTGGAATCCTAAGACATGTGTTACCTTGACAACCACAGGCAGCATATGGCTGAGCTTTCAGTGATTGTAGACTCCTTTGCAATTCCTTGTGGGGATGAATGATTTGTATGTCTAATCAATGATTGGCAGAGACATGTTATCTAATAAGATTAATGAAGCACAGATAAAGCATTCTTTATGCTAGGTCCAATGACATAGCTCCCTTAGAAATGCAGTTACCATTCCTTAGGAATGTATATAACATTTCTGGAATGTAGGCCTGAGGGTGGATCAGAACCTGCTTTAATCTGGGGTGAAATTCCAGGCTGAGGCATAACTAATCTTCCATTTTTTTCTAAAATGTAGCCTCAGAATCTGTCTTATTACCTGTGGAGAAATTTTGTATTTTCCATTTTTCCCTTCCTAACTATTGATGATCAGGCTAGTACCATTTGGATGGCATTTAAATCTAGTAACTTTAATAAATCACCCTAACCCTATGTCCTTTTTCTTCCTTTTTTTTTTTTTGTTAAGATTTATTTATTTTTATTGGAAAGGCAGATTTACAAAGAAGAGAAAGAAAGATCTTCCATCTGCTGACTCACTCCCTAAGTAGCTGCAATGGCTGGAACAGAGCTGATTCAAAGCCAGGAGCCAGGGCTTCTTCCAGGTCCCCCATGCGGGTTTGGGGTCTCAGGGCTTTGGGTCACCCTTTACTGCTTCCCCAAGCCACAGGCAGAGAGCTGAATGAGAAGTAGAGCACACCAGCCAGGATATGAACTGGTACCCATGTGGGATGCCAACACATTTCAGGTGAGTATTTAGCCATTAGGCTATCATGCCTAGCCCTAACCTTATGTCTTTACCATAGACCAAGAAAAAATGTAAGGTTATTCTGGCATTTTTTGTTGTTTTGTTATGGAAATTCTGACATCATTTTGTTTTATTCTCCTCATTTGCTATTCTATTCTTATCATGATTTGTCTTCCACCATCAAGCACACACTTATTTGTTCCATGTAACTATAACAATTATAACTCTCAGACAGTGAACAGATATCTTTTATCAACAATAGAAATTAATTTCTTGGATGTTATATTATCTTTATGAAACACATTCCCTCCCCAAAGTCTTAGCAGGTTGAAGAAACAACAGTTTCTGGTTATCTTGCACAACTTCTGAGTGCCAGGAACCTAGGAGGGTATTAAATGGACACTTCTTCCTCAGGGTCTCTAACTAGCTACACTTTGAATCTGACGCCTAGCCCACTGCTGTCTGAGATGTCTGGCAGGAATCCATTCTGTACACAGGATGGTTTTGCTAACAGGGCAGTCACCCTTCCCTACAGCCAACAACAACAGAATTAAAAGAGTTTCTTACTATCTGCTTTCTGAGCTTTTATTTTACATTCTTAGTCCCAAGACCAACCCTAACACAATGTGGGTGGGGGACTACTCAAGAGAATAAATATCAAGAAATAGGTCACAAGAATTAGGACTGGGAGGTAGGTATATTTTATCTACTTAATTTGCCTGCGTGTGAAAACTTACTTTTAAGGAATGTAAAGTTTCCTCAAGCTTTATTCCTGCAGTTATGCCTGAATCTTTTACACAGCGACACATTTGCGTGCGTTTGTGTGTTATGGTGGTTTGGGGTAGAAAGGAAAGAGGAGACAACTGTATCTGATGTTTGGCATTATTATGAAACTATCGTAGACATTATTAATACCTTTCTTACTTAACACCCAGCAGCAGTGCTATCTCTCTGTGGCAGCCCAGACAACAGACAATGCCAACAGTCAAACTGGACCTCCTAAAATTTTCTGATGTTTCCATGACTTGACCCTTGCCATGACCTCAAGTTCTAAGACAGTCTCTTGCAAGAGAGAGTGTGTGTTATCTTAGGCAAATATCTCATTGGATGGGATCTTACTTTTCTTTGTCTGGAAAAGCCTCTGAGAGTCACATTCTGTTTGGCACACACTTCCCAGAGAGTAAGAGATCATAGAGGCACAGAAACAAAATTAACAGTCTTATTGTTTCCCCTAGTGATGCCTGGCAGTTGGGGCGGAAGTGGTGGACCTTCCCCTTATCTTTAGATTAGCACTCAGCTACAAAGTTTCCTCTGATAGCCCCAGCCAAAACACAGGTCTCCTTTGTATTTATCAACTCCTTCCGTTGGCCCGTTCCAGGCTCGGATGTTCCCAGGCATCTGCTTAGATGCCAAGAGCAATCCTGGGAGGAAACAGTGCCCAACCTCAGGAAGACAAAAAAAAAAAAAAAAATCCTGACAATTCCCTGTTTCTCACATTGCACCAATGTTAGCCTAGTTCACTGGATAGTCTTTTGTGCCCACACCAATGTTAACTTAGTTGGTTAGAAAGTTTTGCCTGCCAATGTGAGCTTAAAAACTCCTGGCAGGGCCCGGCGCGGTGGCGCAAGTGGTTAAAGGTCCTCGCCTTGCACGCCCAGGATCCCATATGGGCGCCGGTTCTAATCCCGGCAGCCCCGCTTCCCTTCCAGCTCCCTGCCTGTGGCCTGAGAAAGCAGTGGAGGACGGCCCAAAGCTTTGGGACCCTGCATCCGTGTGGGAGACCCAGAAGAGGCTCCTGGCTTCGGATCGGCATAGTATCGGCCTGTTGTGCTCACTTGGGGAGTGAATCATGGGACGGAAGATCTTCCTCTCTGTATCTCCTCTCTGTATATCCGCCTTTCCAATAAAAAAAAAAATAATAATAAAAATAAATCTTTAAAAAAAAAAAAAAACTCCTGGCAGCGGCCATTCAGGGCTGCTCCCTTCTTCCACTTGCAGTGGTACAGGACAGTCTGCTGAAAAGGGAATAAAGACTCCTGAACTTCTAAGAGTCTGCCTCCAACTCATTTTTTGAGATACAATTGGTCAACCTTCAATTCTTTTGTGCCTCCAAATTACTAGTATGTTTACAAGCATGCTGCATGCCATATGTAGGATGGGAAGGCCCTGTATCTTCACTCCAATATGGCAGTTTTTGGCCACATATGCCAATTGAGAACAAGAAATTAAGTTTTCTGAATTGAAATATGCTGTAAGTGTAATGTATGCATCTTTTCCAAGTACTTTATTTGAAAAATGTAAACTATGACATTAATATTTCTATGTTGATTACATGTTGAAATATTTCTCTGATATATTGGGTTATATATACCATTAACATTAATTTGATATTTGGATTTATTTTTTAAAGATACATTTATTTTTATTGGAAAGGCAGATATACAGAGAGGAGGAGAGACAGAGAGGAAGATCTTCCATCCAATGCTTCACTCCTCAAGTGACCGCAATGGCTGGAACTGAGCCAATCTGAACCCAGGAGCCAGGAGCCTCTTCCAGGTCTCCCACATGGGTGCAGGGTCCCAAGGCTTTGGGGCATCCTCGACTGCTTTTCCAGGCCACAAGCAAGGAGCTGGATGGGAAGTGGAGCTGCCTGGATTAGAACCGGTGCCACACACTGGGATCCTGGTGTGTGCAAGGTGAGGACCTTAACCACTATGCTATCACGCCGGGCCCTGGATTTTCTTTTAAAACTACTGATAAATTTACTTATATGATTTAATGTTTGTGGCTTACCTTACATTTACATAAAACCATACTACTCTAGGCACATGAATTGAATATGGTCAACATGAAGTAAAAGTCTAGATCTGGTACAAAACCCTGAGGTGTATTTCCAAAAGTCCTCTTGGACCAAAGTGGATAACATGGTTTGGCTTCAAGTAATAAGAATCATAAGTGTGATGCCAGTGCAGTGGTGTAGTATGCTAATCCTCTACCCTGTGATTCTGGCATCCCATATGAGCACCAGCCCTTCTCCTGGCTGTCCTACTTCCCTTGTAGCTCCCTGCTTATGGCCTAGGAAAGCAGAGGATGGCACAGGTCTTAGAGACTCTGCCCCCGTGGAGTAAACATGGAAGACGCTCTGGGCTCCTATCTTTGGATTGGCTGAGCCTTGGCCATTGCGGCTGTTTGGGAGTGGACTAGCCGACTGGAGATTTTACTGTCACTTCTAATCTCTGTGAGTCTGACTTTCAAGCAAAACAAACAAATCTTTTTTAAAAAGCATCACAGGCAAATAATGTCTGTGCATAATGGCAAGTATAATAGATGCATGAATACATTTGTCATCCAGAGAGCACTGCCTCCTTTTTTGAAAACGCTTCAACACTGTAAAAAAATGTACCAGAAAGAATACTCTCCTTCTAGGAAGATGGAGTGGCCTGAATATTATTTTTCTGAGGAGTAACCATTAACTGAAAGTATTTGAGAACTGACCAATAAGTGTTCCCATTTCTTTGCTCTTTGTGTAAATCACCTTCATATACAAATGAGCTACATATTCAGCTTCTCCCAAATTATGGGGTCCTAGTTGTCTCTTGCATAACCACTGTTTCTATCTTCTCCACCCTCTATGCCCATATTGGTAATTTCTAGGATCACTTCCTGACAAACCTTTTTTACCAATCATTCTTGCAGCACCTGGTGCTAAAGAAATGAAATCTAGTACAACAGAGCATTTTTGCCCGAGTCTACCTGTTCACAAGCACATCATAGGCTTCCATGAGTTTCCCAGTGTATTTGCCTTCTTGTCCCTGGACGGGCACTTGTGTCTCATTCTTCTGTCTCCGGTGATGTTTTGTATTCTCCCCTCAAACCAGCCACCTCCGAGTGTCTTAGTTCACAAATTATTGCAGTAGCCAAATTGGGCAATTTTATGGAAATGTAGGCCATATATGAAAACTTAAAAGGGTTTTTTTTTTTGGTATTTTAAAATTTGTTGAAATAAAATTGGTTTTATTCTAATAAGGCTAACACGAGAGCACTTTATATTTTATTATCCTCATATTGTACAAAGTTGATGTTTTTACCTTTCTATTTTCTTCATGATAGGTTGGTCTCAATTTTTAAAAATATTTATTTATTCTTACTGACAAGTCAGATTTACAGAAAGGAGAAGTGACAGAGAGAGAAAAATCTTTGATCCACTGATTCACACCCCAAGTGTCCACAATGGTCAGAGCTAACCAGGCTGGGTCTCCCATGCGGGTGCAGTGTTCCAAGGCTTTGGGCCATCCTGTACTGCTTTCCCAGGTTACAAGCAGGCAGCTGGACGGGAAGTGGGGCAGACAGGACTCAAACTGGCACACATATGGGATCCTGGCACTTGCAAGACAAGGCTTTAGCTACTGAGCCATCATACCAGGATGTACATTGGTCTCATTTTAGTGCCTCTGTGTGTGTGTGTGTGGTTTTACCTAAAATTGCAGAAGGCACTCTGCCCTATTTGGGCTCAGGCAGTTAATGTGAACGGAATGGGAATGTTAACTGCCTTATACATGTCTAGATGATGCCAACAAAGTCAGAATGTATTTTCCTGTGGCACAACTGCTGTGCGATATGTAAGACATGCTGTCTCAGTACTAGGTTGCATTAAGATAAGCACTGTAATAACAGCTTCATTCTAATAGTAAAGTATTGTCTTATTTATAACACACGTTTTTCATTTTTCAATCAATATATCAATCCTTCCCATTAGCCTGGAGTTTGATTTTGAAATCCATCTGTATAACTGTCCCATTAGTGTGTTTTAAGAACTACCCCCTTAGATATTGCTAGTAATCGATTTTCTTTGTAGACATGTCAAAGAATTTCAATGAATACTGAAATTCGATATATGAATTACTATTAATAACTAATTTCCTAAAGAAATGTCAATGGTAAATACCACTGACAAATAAAAACATCTGTGCTGGGAAAGCAACATTGTTAGAAGACTGAGTTGTGTAATATCAAGTGTCAAATAAGTAGTTAATTAAAGATTGAGAAAGCAGAACATGTCGGAAGCACTTGATATTCAAAGTAAGGAGGAAATTCATGTGTTGGAGAATGATTCCATCGTAGGAAGCAAAGGGAGTTCCTAACTGTTAGTAAATAATCAGGTTATCGGCATTCCTTGTGGATGTAATTGTTCACATTTATGTGGCAGAAACAATGTTTTACTAAAATCAATTCTTCACAAAAACAGGAGTTTTGTCTGCTTTCTTACTTTGCTGCAATAAGAATATGCGCACACTTTTTGAATAAATGAATACTTAAATGATTAAACTAATCTGGTCCTTAATAATCTCAATCTTATCCTGAAGTTAGTGATACCAGGGTATTCGAGAAAGAAAAAATATATAAGCATGCTTTGCAGGTAGAAAGTTGAACATCCCTTTCAAATTTTATCAAGCCTCTGCACCAATGAAACCAAGGGCAATTCAGTTACATTTTGAAGTTTTTCAGTTAGGAATAATCTGGCCACAGGCAGAATGATATTTTTAAAACACAGGGAAAATAATCCAGCAATTTAATCTGCACAATGTTTAACACAAATATCCTCTCCATTAACAATATGGTGTAAGCAAGAGTCTGGGGGTCATTAGAGGACCTAAAATCACTCTGCAATGTGTTTGCACAAGATTAGCCCTTCATCGAAAAGATGTATTCAGTCTCAATACGGCCTTATGTCAGAGTTGCTGGCCTTAATGTGTGGAACTTTTCCAGTTCATCAAGGCAAACGTGCCCAGAGCTATTTTCTAGGTTTGAAATAAAAGAACACGCTGTAGTAAGCTTGAAACCTTTGTTATTATTTTATTCCTTTCCTGTGTTTCCTGCACCTTTTTAAAAACTCACCTGTTCTTTTGTTGCTGAATAAACAGAGCAAAACCATATGGCAAGTTGTGATAATATTCCCCACCCTCAATCTCCCCACCATGAATTTGGCTTTGGTTCTAACATCGAGGAGTTTTAAATACTGAAATTGCAGCCATTCGTCTCTGCTTAATACAGACTCAACTCAAATATATTTTTTCAAAGCTGTGAATTAACTCAAACTCTGGCAAGTCTTTTTCTGCTCTATCTCCAGTAAAGGAGCCTAGAAAAGACATCACCATGTATGGGGCTTTGGCATGGTGTAAGCCTACAGTTTAGGTTCTTTGGAAGAGCTTGAGATGTACCGCTCTGGCCTCCTGTTCTTGAATAACCTGGCCATCTTTATCCCTTTGAAGCTATTCTTAAGAACCTGGATTTCTTTTTCCTAAATCGTGAAACATAGGTAGAAACATCATTTTAACATCCTCCTACTTTTCTGTGCAGGAACTGGCCACACAGAAGGCATCTGACATGCCTTTTCTGAGAACAGATTCTAAGACCTTCATTACAGAAAAGGTACTGCCTCATACCTGGGCCAAGAGGAATCAGAAGAAAAGTCTTGCTGGGCTAACCAATGAATTTATTACTATTAGGTCATGGTCTGTTGTCCAGTCTCATTTCTGCACAGCCACCCATTCTTCATGGAGTCAAAATAAACATACAAATAGTTTATGATTCTCTGTCCTCATGGATATGCAAGGTGGTCCTGTTGAGCCCCAACTGCAGCTCCCAATTTTTTCTTACATTTTAATTTGCATGATAGTCCTGTGAGAATTTGAGACCAACCCAGAACTTCTGTGCTACTTTTGAAAATTTGTCCTTCTGAGAAAATTTCAGGTACTGCTGCTACTGGAGGATCATTCAACACCATTTTTTTCTGTACAGGACTAATTCAAATTTCAATTAAATATACTGGTTCAGAAATACAGTTTTGACAGGCACCACTCTTCCCAATCCTAAGATCTGAAAGTTCAATTCAATCAGACACCCAGACTCAAGAACTGAAAAGGTTTACAAATATCCAAAAACATACACACGGTTACTCATTTACTACAGAAGTAAAATACAATATTTCTGGTGATAAAAATTGGTCAGTTGTCTAAAATAATTACTTAAAAATGAGAATTTCAATGTCAGGTTATATAGCAAATTAGCAATGGGGGTTTTCTGAAAATACAAATAGTTAATGATTCTAGGGTAAAACCTTGGTAATTTGGATGTTTATAAATTTTCTTTTCTTAACTGATGTATCCAAGATTGAAGAAACAGTTAAATATAGGTTCCCCCAAATGTTTTAAAAATATAAAAGAAAAAATCAATATTATACCATGTAAGTGTTTGTATTTCAAATATAATTTAATATTAATTTATGCCTGTACCAATAGGCATATTTTTAATTGGCCACTGAAAGATCTTACTTTTTTATTTTTAAAATTAAAATTACTATGCATACGTAACAGAACACCTTCCATTTTAAGAACTCACTTGTGCATCATTATTGAAATTGCTCACTTTACCTAATGGAGGGTGGAGCTTGTAATTGTGAAGTACTGTATTGTAAGAATTTTAAAAATTAATAGAGGTGATGGGAGGATGAGTAGCAGTGGGAGGTGAGGGTAGGAAGTATCACTAACCATTAAGCCCATGGGAAATTGGTGAAATTTATTCACCTCATAGAAATACGTTTTTACAAAAGAAATTGCTCAAACATCCAAGTACCTAGCTATGTAACATTCTCCTGAATAGCTTAAAGAAAGAAAATTGTAACACAGAAAAATAAATAAAGGGAAGGAAGGCTGAGAGAAAGCAGTTTTGATATGTAACCTAAAACCATAGCAGTAGACTATACCTTTGGGCACATATAAATTTAAATCATAGAACCTAATTCTCATGAATATGATGCTTCCTAAAATGTTTTTCTTTGACAAATTATTCAGCTTTTCAAAATTTAGATATCTCATATTTAAAATGGAGAAACCAGTTACTCGTCAAGATGGTTGTTAACCTACATGAAAGAAGATACTCAAACCTCTAAGCACATAGGCTAATTTGTTGCTATGACTCAAAAAAGGGCGCTTACTGTTTCCTTTAGTATGACAGAAGGGAACATTGCTTAATGCAAATCTTATGGCACAGATTTAAAGAAATGCAAACCCTCTCCATTTTATCTATGGGTATCTAATTCCTACAAAGTCTGGGATCCATGTTACTACCATATAATGTAACTTATGTTACATTATTAGCATGCTTATAATTAATAAAACTCAAGTTGTCTTTATGAGGCTACTCAAACACAGTGATTTGGATAAAGGTAATATAGTGGTGTAAGTGGGGAAAGTGGAGCTCATAATGTCTGTTTCATCTCTTAATACAACAGTTAGGGAAACAGTGTCTTAGTTTTGACACATCTTTATCACTTCCTTGCTTAGGGATCTCTGACAAGGGATTTACATTAGCTTTCTTAAGAATTATTTTTTTCCTCTGGGCCCAGCATGATGGCTCAGTTGGGTGATCCTCTACCTTCCAGTGCCAGGATCCCATACAGGTAGCAGTTCGTGCCCCGGCTGCTCTGCCTCTCATCTAGCTCCGTTTGTAACCTGGGAAAGCAAGTCTTTCAGAGGATGACAGAGGATGGCTCAAGTCCTTGGGCCCCTGCACCTATATGGGAGATCCAGAAGAAGCTCCTGGCTCCTGGCTTCAGATAGTTCTGCTCTGGCCATTGTGGCCATTTTGGGAGTAAACCAATAGATGAAAGATCACAAAATGAGTAAATCTTTTCAAAAAGAGAATTTTTTCCACTAAATGTGTGAAATCAGCATCATCACCATATAGCCAAAACTGACTTTAAAAACCAGAGGGGTTGGCAATAGTTGAGATATGGTGTAGATCACACTGGATTTGAGCTGATTTGCAACTAAATAGTGCTTAACATTCTTTCAGTTCCACTAAACTGTATGTTTCTTTCTGTGGAAAGTCCTTTTTGCCTATTTAACAAGATCCAGTGTAATACTTTATAGTACTTTTTTTTTCAAGTCAAACGTCCATAGGCACTTTTGTAATTATCTTTCATTATTTAGTCCTACTTACAGGGTAAAGTTATAGAGTAGGCTTAAGATTAATGCTTACAAACTGAGCAATTCTCATGCCCTTCATGGGAATATGAAAATTTCAATAGTGCAAGATTATTTGAAAATTTCCTCCATTTTGTTATTTATCCATGAATACCATACTGTTAGGTTTTTCCCAATTTAGACTGAAATAGAACTAGACTATCAGGCTACATTCCTCATAGATTGTTTATCCTTTCATTCTTTATTAGAGGAAAAAATACCAAGTTTTAATCCATTTGCATGAACATTACGAATACATTGCTAAATAATGGAATATACTGCTTAATAAAGTTCTATTTTTTAGTTTTATTGGAAGGACAGATTTACAGAGAAAGAATTAGAGACAGAAGGATTTTCCATTTATTGGTTCACTCCCCAAAGGGCCACAATGGCTGGAGCTGAGCCAATCCAAAGCCAGGAGTAAGGAGATTCTGGCTCTCCTACAACTTTGGGCTACCCTCCACTGCTATTCCCGGCCAGAAGCAGGAGAGGGAAGGGAACTGAAGCACCTGGGGCACAACTGGTACCCATATGGGAAGCTGGAAATTAGTCAATTGAATCATTGTGCTGTGCCCCAAAATTGATTTTCATTTGAAAGCAGAAGGAACCAAAGAGGGAGGCAGAGAGAGAAAAGATATTTCCTATATGTTGGTTCATTCTCAAATTCCTGCAACATGGAAGCTGGGCCAGCAGAAAGTCAGAACTTGGAACTCCGTCCAGGTCTTCCATGTGGGTGGAAGGGAACCAGTTCTTGGAGCATCATTTGCTGCCTCCTGGGATACATATTAGAATGAACCTGGATTTGAAGCAGAATGACTGGAACTCAAACCAAGCATCCCAAATATAGTACGAGGGCACCAAGTGTGGTATGTTAACTCTTTTACCAAATATTCAGCCCAACATATTTTCACTTCCAGCTAGGATGTGGCTGCTCACAGAAGACAATCATTTATTAATCGCTCATTTCTTCATTTAGAAAAGGTAAATAAAAACATTGAAAACCTCACTTAAAGGGGCAAATTGATATAGAGGCAGTCTAGAAAGCAGAGACCTAACAAGAGTGGAGAAAAAAAAATCACTTTTCCTTTCAGCTTATCTGACAGTTTTTGGTCCTGGAAAAATAAATGTCTAAGAACCCAGGCAAAGGACAAGAACAAAAATGAATAAGCTGAGGAGGTTTTAGCAATCATGTGGGACTGACAAATAATTTGTTTCGGAAACCAATTAAATCCTGGGGAAAAACAGTATCAGAGAGCCAGCGATGGGGAAAAAGGAACAGTACACTCTGAATACGTTCTTTGGAGCTAATCCTTATGATGAACATACCAATAGGTTCAGAAACAAAACACAAACTTGGTGCTATTTTCACAATATCCAAGCAGCTGAAGAAACCACGATTGTAGACAGGTACCAGTGGGAAGGAGTTGCTGCATTAAACAATTGCCACCATCATGCTTGTAGAGCCACATTTTGGGGACAAACCTGAGCTCTCTGAACCTATAAACCAAAGTAAATCAGGTCGCTCCCTACTGGACTGAGGAGAATGGTTTCCTACTCAGTTACTTCCCAAGGAAGGTGAAAAAAGAATATAGCTTAGATACTGCAGTTTTTCATATATAATTTCTGATATTTAAGCTAAATCTTTCAGGCACACAGACACATGGAAGGAGAAGGAAGCAGACAACAGAAATGGCTATGAAACTAATCGGGCTCCCTGTAAATTTACATATTGACGCTCTGAACCTTCAATAGGACAACAGGACTATGTTTGTGTTAGTAAACCCTGAAGGAAATAATTTTCATACAATGATCAGCGAAGCAGAGCCCTGATCCACTAAGGTTATAATCTTATTGAGAAGAAACCATGGGACCGTCCACAACACTCTTTCGCTATCTCTCTCTCTCTCTCTCTCTCTCTCTCTCTCTCACACACACACACACACTCACACACATCATGTGAGTGCCAATCAAAAGGGTAGCCATCTACTGGCCAGAAAAGACCGCTTCAACAGTAACAAAGTTAGGAAGCATCCTGGGCTTGGATTCACTAACTTCCAGAGAAATAAGCATTATTTTGTGTTTAAGCCACTCATCCTGCTGTATTTATTTATTTATGTATTTATTCCTTGTAGACTAAGAATAATGCAAAAACATGCACAAATAACCACAAAGCACTTCTGATGCTTGGGTACAAGATGACAATAGATTACAGAGTTAGGGCTGCCCACGTTTCAGCATTCTCCTGTCACATGATATAGCTATAGATTCCAGCTACTCCACTCTAGGCAAACTTTGGTGCCATATTCTAAATCTGAAAGCAACAGGAAAAAGTCATGTTGTTGTAGGTTCTGCTTGCATTGTAATCTGGAATTTTCCACTAAAAGTAAGCTCAAAATAAGTAGGACTCCTTGTTACCCGTCTCTCAGGAGTCACAGCCCAGCATCACCTGTCTCAGTGTCTGAAACAGCTTCTCATGCATTCTGGCCACTTTTTATGTCATTTACTGTGGCAGTTCAGATTCTATATCAGTTATTTGTGGAAAAAATTGTTAAAACCGTATTAGAAAAGATTTGGTAAATTTTTGAAAATCCTAAAACAAAATTTTGGTGAAAACCATTTAATGCAAAATGCTTTATATAGCAGGGATTTTTGAAAGAAAGTCTTAGAAGTCCCACTATAGTTGTTTGAACTTAATATTTGAATGTTCTTGATAATAAAATCAAATACACACTAGTAATTCCACAAAAGGGGTACAAGATTTCAACACAGAAAACTATGAAATAATCTGACAAAAAATTAAAAATGAAAGCTTTTATTGTTTTCGTGGATTAGAAGATTCTTAACTTAAAAGATGCCATTTTTTCTGAAATTAACATGTAAAAAGTCCAAAGTAATTCTAAAAATTATATTATTGTCAATTGGCAACATGAACAAGTCTTGAAAATATTGCAAGATTGACTTCACTAGATATTTAGATTCATTATAAACCTATAGGCACTGAGGTAGTGTAATATTTTATACAAGGATAGACATATAACATGGACAGAGCAGAAATTTCAGAATCAGATGTGCAAATAACAGCTACTGGTGATACATATAGCAAAAAGTAAATATTTTTTCACATTGTAAATGTGACTTACACATACACTATGACAGAAATTTCACAGTTCGGCACATCCTTATGAAAAATATGCCGAATGTTTCACCAAAACATTTGTATAGGAATATTTATAACTGTGTGATTGACTAACAGAAGAAATAAACCAGATTTTATCTATAAATATGAAAGTCATTTTTAGATGAAATACATATCTATGGATAAAATATAGTCAAATAAAAATAGTAAACTTTTGAAGGGAAATAAGTTACTAACTCATGAACAACTTGACCATAGCCAATAAATGCATGCTGAGGCTATGAAAACACAGTGAATTATAGTTCAAATTCAAGTAATAATAACAATACTTGAAAAAGTTATGACAAAACTGGAAGTTAAATACAAATTTTGATGCAAAACCAGGGGGAATCCATGTATGGTTTATGCATGACACACAATATTCAAGAACCCGTTGAAGACTTGGTACACACTGATTTCAATATTTTTCTTTTTGCTCTAAACCAAACTTATTTTTCAATTCAGCTCTTCACAACTTGCTAAAATATTCTTTCATGTGGTAATAAAACAGCAATACTGTGAGTTAGTTAATGCCACTGTTTTATTAGTGATTATGCAATAATGTTCATGATCTGATATTAATCAAGCTCTCAGATTGTTATTAGACTGTTTCTATCATCTGTCACCTATCATGTACATGTATATCACTATGAAACTCATAAGACATACATATTCCCTCAAGTATATTAGAGCAGAAAAGAAACACAAAATATTAAAATCTTTCCAACATGTATAATCCATTATAAAATTAAAAATGGGATACATTTCATAGTTCAGAATAGGTGAAATTTAACTGCCTTAGTGGAAGTAGTTAGAGTTGGGGAGTGAAGAATTTTTTTCTGGAAATGAAATTAGAGACAGAACTGAAAATAAGATAGACATGACTGATACAACAGTAATACATGGTCAGTTATTCTAATAGGTAAAATAGAATCCCCTTCTAAAAACTGATCATCTATGTAAGAAAAGCTGACAATTCTAATTTTTACAGTTTAAACACTGATATGAAATAAAATCTGAAAGAAATGCAGTTTTCCTGGGTATCCACAGGAAATGATCCACAGCCTGATCACAGACCCTACAAAAGTGTCAAGATTTCTCTACCAATTTCCATATAGGAAAATACAATAGTGTAATGTGGATGACACACACATACTTGCATATATCTTAATATAGTTATTTGTAATACTTAGGTATAAATTATTACCCATCTGTATTGTTTAAAAATAAGGACAAGAAAAAATTCTGTAAGATGTTAATTATTGATATAATTTTTCCTCAATTGTTTCAATTACCAGTCGTTTGAAATCACAAAAGCAGCACCAATGGATATGGAAAATGGATTGTGAGAGACAGATATTGAATGACTTCAAATAATAGATTGAAGAATTTGGAAGTCTGTAGACACTGGGGAGCCATTTAACATTTATGAGCAAGAAAAAGGCATGATCAAAATCATGCTCCTGAAAAATAAGTCCACTGACCTTAAGATTATTGGAAGAATAAAACTGATGTAGCAAGAAAATGTAAATGGGAATTATGGAAATCTAATTCATTGTCATTTAACAAATGGTTATTAAAGCTCTACCAATTGGCTCTGGCAATAATTAGTGAATGCTACCATTAGATCACTCAAGTGACAGGGTAATAAGTGGCATACAAGACATCTTTATTAAGGAACAATTGCAACAATTACTTATTGAACTCTTCCAATAAAATTTGATGGCACTTTATAAGTTAAGAGTGCATAGAAATGTCATAAACCCACAAATAGAAGCATAAATATATAGTAGTTTATCTTTTCTCATAGTAAAAACATAGGTAGATAGTGCCAGTACAGGTTCAAATTCTTAATGCCATGCCAATTAGACACATTTTTCAGATGTAAAGAGGTATCATAAACAATTAAAGTTGTTTTAAACCATAATTTTTATACTCTACTACAATGCAATATTTTGAAATCATTTCTACAGTTAAAGTATGGAATATGTCCATATTAAAATATTAGAAAATTTTTAAAATACAATTTTATGAGAAATCATTCTAAAGCTGCCAGTAGATACTCAAAATCAGTTTATCTTACAGCTGAAGTTTGTAGTCCTCGAATGAATTTGATGTGAACTGAAAGTACGGGGGAGAGTTTTGGATTCCATGACAACTTAGCCAAAATTAGGGGTAGTAGAGTATTGCTTTTCTCTTGACATTTTTGTTTTTTAATTAGTATTTACTTGAAAGGGAGAGGAACAGAAACCTCTACCACCTATGATTTCAGCCACTCTCCCTCAATTCCCTGCAATGGCCTGGGTTAGGACAGGTCAAAGCCAGTGCCTGGGACCTTAATCCAGGTTTCTCATGTGGGTGGCAAAAACCCAATTACTTTTCCCATCACTGTTGCCTCTCAGGGTCTACATTTGCAGAAATCTGGAATCAGAAGCAAATGGCAGGATGCAAATCCAAATGCTCTAATTTGGGATAAGGGTATATCAATTGGTGTGTTAACGGCTAAGCTAAGCACTAGCCATTTGATTTTGTTGTTTTGTTTTGAGAAATAAACTTTCTATCAAATAAGAAAGGCTACTTCAGACTTGATATATATTATCTCCTTAAAATCAGCTAATATTCTAGGTGCAATTAATTCCCATTTTGTCCTTTAGCTTTCACTACTGAATCTGATCATTGATTTTTAAAAAGATTTATTTAAGCATGATGATTGGGTTGATACACAGCTATGTGACATGTACCTTTCTCCTAACCTTGTTATGTCAGCATATTACTTGCATCACCTGTCTTATGTGAAAAAGAAAAAAAAAGGAAGATGTGCAGAAAGAACTGAAGACTAAGAGAGAAAGATTGTTCATCTGCTATTTTACTGCCCAAAGGGCCACAATGCCTGGAGCTGAGGCAACCAAATTCCAGGAACCAGGAGCTTCTTCCAGATCTCCTATCTGAGTGCAGAGACCCAAGGACTTGGTCTATTCTCCACTGCTTTCCTAGACCATAAACAGGAAATGTGGACGTGGAACAGCTGGGAAATGAACCAGAACCCATGTTGGCTGCTAGGGCATGCTACTGGGGATTAACCTATTGTGCCATCACACTGACACAATCCTTTAACTTTGGAGAGGAATAGAGTTTCCCAAGTTACTAGCTCATTTTCTTGGAGATGTTTGGGAATCATGGACTCAATCTAGGCATCCTTTCTGCATTTTGACTGTTCTACCAAATACATATTGTCTTTTACAATTTCTCTATTGGTCTAAATGTTTTGACATAGCTATATATTTAATTGCTATATATTTAATAGCTACATACTTAATTTTCCAGCAGGTTTTGCTGTATTGTCCCTTCATAAAACCCTAAGCTATTTGGATATAGAAGGAATATTCCTTAACACTGTCAAAGCAAATATGACAAACCCACAGCCAGAAACATACTGACTCGGGGAAAGTTGGAAGCATTTTTACTAAAATCTGAAATCAGATGTCTACTTTCATTATTCATTCAGTACATTTCTGGAAGTTTCAGCCAGAGACATTAGGGAAAAAATATCAAAGGGATATTAACTGGAGTGGAGGAAAATAAACTATCCCTGATTGCAGATGACATGATCCAGTTTAAGGAGAAATAAAAAATTCCACTAAGAGACTATGGGTCTCAGAGTTTTATGATGTTACAGGCTATACAATCAACACACAAAAATCAATAGCTTTTGACTATACAGAAAGAGCTCACAAAATCAGCCCCATTCACAATAGCTACAAAAAATATTAATACACCATGGAATGAATCTAACCAAGGATGTGACGTATCTACAGCAAGAATTACAAAATATTAGAAAAAGGAGCAGGGACTACTAGTATTAGGTCATAAAAGGTAAAGCCACTAGCATCCCACTGGGCTCCAGTTTGAGTCCTTGTTGATCCACTTCTAACCCAGGTTCCTGATAAGATACCTGATAGAGGTGGAGCATGGGCCAAGTACTTGGGTCCTTACACCCGCAAAGAAAATTCAGAAGAACACCCACATAGGAAATCCAGAAGAAGCTTCTTGGGTGGGCCTTGTTTACTCTGGAAAGTAGCCAGTAGAAGGGAAACTCTGTTCCCTTTCATTCTCTGTAACTCTTTCAAATAAATACAAAAAGAAAGAGAAAGTGAAAAAGAGAATGGGGATGGAGAGAAAAAGGAAGAAGAAAGAAAAGAAAAAGACACAAAGAATGGGAGAACTTACCATGTCCATGGATTATAAGGGTATCATCAAATTGCCCAGATTAATTTACAAATTTCACGTGATCCCAGTGAAAATAACACTGTTCTTAGATGTAGAAAAAAAATCATGCTAAAAAAATCACAAGAGACTGAACAGCTAAACCTATCTTAAAATACACAAACTTAAGCTGGAGGAATTACAATACCAGATTTCTGTACATACTACCGAGCAATAATAGTCATGACAGGCTAGCATTGGCACAAAAAGAAATGCATACGAATGTAACAGAAATAAACTCCCAGAATCAATTCACACATCAATAGACAGCTAATATTTACAAATGAGCTAAAATCAATCTCTAGAAAGAGTGCACTCTCTTCAACAAATGGGGCTGGAAAAATTGATCTCTGGGTGCAGCAGCATAAAATAAAGTCTCTACATTACACCTGATACAAAAATCAATGCAAAACTTAAATCTATGACCTGATATCATCAAATTACCAGAGGAAAACATCAGGGAAACTCTGCAAGATATTGGCACAGGCACAAGAGCTTCTAGAACCAGAGGCAATAAAAGCCAAATTATACAAAATGGGGTTATATCAAACTTCTTCACTGACAAGGAAACCAACAAAATAAAGAGGCATCCAACAGAAAGGGAGGAGATATTTACAAAGAATGCAACTGATAAAGGATTAATATCTAGTCTATAAAGCACTCCAGAAACTCAAAAACAAAACACACTTCAGGACATGAACAAGGATTTTTCAAAATATTTAACTCAAATAGCCAACAGACTAGAGACACTTGGAAAAAAAAAAAATGCTCACAATCACTAGCCATCAGGTCAATGCATATAAACAAAATGAGGTGTCACCTCACTCCAGTTAGAATAGTTATCATACAGAAATCAGAAAATAATAAATGCTCACAAAAAAAAATGAATCCCAATCTACTGTTGGTGGAATGTAAACCAGGGCAACAACTATTGAAGACAGTATGGAGATTCCTCATAAATCTGAAAATAGATTTTGGCATATAACTCAGCTATCCCACTCCTGGCAATTTGAAGGATTTATCTCTACCCATATATGTTTTAGCAGCTCAATTCACAATAACCAAGATCTCAAATAACCGAGATGCCCGTCAACTTATGACTGAATAAAGAAAAATGGGAATACACTATAGTATACAGAACCATAAGAAGCAATAAAATCCTGTCTTCTGCAACAAAATAGACACAACTGGTAAAAGGCAAAACTCTAAGTAATCATAAACATGCAAAAATATCCAGGTATAACAAAGTAATTTCTATACTGCATATTAACAAAGAAAAAATGATCAGACTTTAAAAGAAGCATAACAATAAAAAGTGCAATGGCCGAGGTATCAGTCAAGACCAAATCAGGACAAATGCAGTACATGAATTAGTAGACAAGGATTTAGAACACTAATTATAGTTGTTCTCCATATAGTCAATAATGTAAAAGAATGGAAACATTACACGAGCACTCAACTTCTGGAAATGAGGCTATAGTATTTGAGAAATCATACAGCTGAAATTAACAGCAAATCACACATATTGGAAGAAGTATAGTTAGCTGCAAGAGGAACTTAAATTATGAGAAAAGAGACTAAAATGGACATACATCAAAAAACTGTAAGGAAGGTCATGAGTCTAGGATATGTATGAGAATACTTAAAAACAAGGATAAAAAAATAGAATTAAGAGACAAAGTTCTTTTAGTGCAGAACGTTTTAAAATTCACATATACCACATAATATGTATTTTTAGTAACTTGAAAACATTTTCTCTGCAGACTGTAATTCTCCAAGTAAGCAGGAAGAAGAAGGAAGGTATTTTAAAAATACCTTAAAAATGCTATTCTGTTGTTTGTGTTACATTATACAACATAACTAAGCTTAGCCTGGCAGAGGCTATTTGGTTGGAACTAACCTCTTATTAGGCTTTTGAAAGAAGAGAATATTTTTAGATTTGCCTTTATTTCCTTGAAAGATGGAGTGATAAAAAAATAAATAAAACAAGATCTTTCATTGCTGGTTTACTCCCCAAATGACCACAGAAGTGGGGCTTGGGCCAGATTAAAGCTAGGGTCCTGGAATTTGCTCTGGTCTCCTGTGTGGGTGGTAGTGGCCAAAATATTTGGACCATCCTCTGCTGCAATCCTAGAGCATTAGCACGAAACTGGATTAGAACCAATGTTCTGATATTAAATGCCAGCACCACCACACCAGCTTCCAAGACAGCTTAAAGAACAGAGTGAATTGAGAAAGAGAAAGGCAGAAACTTGGCATATGACAAAGATTTCATCATATCATTGTTGACTTAAAGATGCAGTAGGGTATGGGTTGCGGAATGAAAGAAGCAATTAAAAGCTGAAAGACCCTCTTGATTCACAGCCACCAGGGAAATAGGGAAATATGGAATTCAGCCCTGAAACTGTAGGACTTTGAATGTTTCCAACTAAACAAAGGTTTTTAGAAGATTTCTGTCCCTTGCATAGACAGAAAACAACATCCCAGTCGGAACAACCTCTTTATGTGTCGATAGATTCTTATCTATAGGAACTATATTAATAAATTATGCTCTCTTAGTCCTATATTTGTGACAATTCATTAAGTATGACAGAAAAACATCCAGGGGAATGATTATCAAACATTTTCAAGCTTCAGGAAAATGACATACTGAAATAACCAAAAAGTTAAGCTAATTCCAGGGGCTAGAAACATTGTTTTCTAATGTATCCAATTATCAAGTTGCCCAAAATGTAATAATAAAAACAAAAGATGAAGTACCTTAAGAGAAAATGTGCAGCAAAATCATTCACATAGAAAGCCAGATTTAAAATTTTGATAAACTTTTCAAATAAAAGTGAGATGTCAGAGAAATACCAATATTAGGTTAGATTGTTTTCATGAATTAGATTTTAGTAATTGCCTTTGGGGAGTAGTTTAATTGAAACTTTACTAAACCCTTTATTTGAACAACTTCTGGTATATTAAAGGGTAGTAAAATTATCCTTTTATAAAATAAATATGGCATTCACTTGAATTTCATCCTATTTCAGCTAAAAATTGTGTCAACAGGGGACAATTGGGCCCAGTGTGGTAGCCTAACAGCTAACGTTCTCACTTTGTGTGCGTTGGTATCACATGCAGGTGCCTATTCTAATCCCTGCGGCCCCACGTCCCATCCAGCTCCCTGCTTGTGGCCTGGGAAAGCAGTCAAGGACGGCCCAAAGCCTTGGGACCCTGCACCCACGTGGGAGACCCGGAAGAGGTTCCGTGCTCCTAGCTTCACAATGGCTCAGCTCTGGCTGTTGTGGCCACTTGGGGAGTGAATCAATGCACAGAAGATCTTTCTCTGTATCTCCTCCTCTCTGTATATCTGACTTTCAAATAAAAATAAAATGAATCTTTAAAAAAGGAGGATGCTATTACATATTACATTTAAAATAAAATTCTGTCCTTTTCTTCCGTTTCATTTTTCAAATGTGAAATAATGTATCCTAATTCTGAATGGAAACTGGTATTTGGAATGAGGGATCAAGACACAAGAAAAGAATAAATCTCACGAATACAAAGTACCTCAAAATGTTCATGAAAAATTGAATTACAAGAACACTACTTTGGGTGCAAAATATTCAGAAATCCAAATGTAGAATTTTTAGTGATATGCATTTTCCACAAAATTTGTGGAGACTGATTATATAAAAGCCTTTTCACCATAATAGGTGTATCTTTGGATCGATTTTCCATGATTTTTTTGAAATCAGTATACATGAACACTCTCAAAAGTTAAAAAAAAAATAGCATGAGAATATCACGCACATTTTCTTGAACTTCTAGAACTAAACTGCACATATGCTACAAATTACTGGTAAGTCACAACAAGTAGGCTTAGGGACTAAGAAGACTTAAGTGGTTTGGATCACTTTGTAAAGAGAAAATGTAGCACAGTCAGGGAATACCAAAGAAGAAAAGGAGAAAATAGATTGACCATTAAGGTGTGGTTATCAGTGGTATCAGAACATAATGGCCAGTTTTGAGCCGGCCTGGTGCACCCTCCCTCTCGCTGACTTTAGTTACCAGCTGCAGACATGAGAAGTGCCATTGACTACCAGCTGATCACCCTAGAGTAGAGCAATTAAGAATTTGTAGCAGAAACCTGTTATTTGAGTCAATACAGTCATGCTTCATGGCTTCACCAGCCTCAATTCAAATGATCTCCCCCAAGCTATATGTACATTTGCAATAAAACCAACTGTCAACCCCTCTCTCTCTCTCTCTCTCTGGAGCTGAATTTTTTATACCTTCATCTGTATTCTCTAAACAACTTAGGTTGGGCCTGGCTTTTTGACTAACGCCATAATAACTGAAGATGTAATGATTACCATCAGCTGGAATTTTAGAAAAAGATCAGGCAGCGAAGGATACTTTTGTACAAATCAATTGTCCTTGAGTTTCCAAATATTCGTTTTTCTGGAGAACAAGTGGAAAGGTAGCAAAAGAAAGCTGTCACGAAAGCCACAGACCACAGTATTTCTTGAGAATGATGTTCCACTTTGTCACTTTTAAGAGTGAGACTGTTAATAGAATTGAGAATTAATGAAGACTTGGTCATGAATTAGCCACTAGATAGAGGCAAGTTTAAACTGCAAATTACTTTTAAAGCCATTAACTGCCCAAACTTAATAAAATAAAATCTTCACAATGTTAAAGAATGTAACAGATGTTGTTTAGAAAGTTTAATGAAAAATATTTATCTACTGCTATAACGCAGTCCTATCTCCTTGAACCCTTTATTCTCTTCTGTCATATTTCATTTAAAAACCTGTTTGTAGACCTTCTATACATTGTTTTTCAATTTTTTTTTAACCTAAGGCTCAAACTTATAAGAATGCATGTTATTCTATATGGAGTTATCCATATTGTATATTTGAATAGCAACAACAATGTACAGAAATGTTAGAATAAAATGTCTTTTCTCTAGGCAACACAACAGATGAAAATCTGTAAGCACAGGAAAACATAGCTAATTAGTACAGCTTCAAGCTATAACCTGCACTGAGTGGCAATCATGCTTTTTCTTATTTTTCCTTTCATTTGGATTATTTAAAGTGGTCTAATATCTTGAAATCTTAGGCAATAAAGTTACAAGCAGTAAGCAAAACTTGTATCAAGAAAGTAATGGTATTTCCATGTTGGGGGAAAACATGCTGTGAGTCATAAGCAAAGCAATTAGGACTTAAATTGCTACAACATGGAAGCTTCTCCTCAGGACCTGTTTATAGCTAGTTTACTGTTCTCTCAAACAGCTAATGTACCAAACACGTGGCAGGTGGGAGGTCTATGCCAAAAAGAAAAAAAATAAAAATAAAAGAAGAAGAACTCTACAGGGTTTAAGTGACTACAGAAATACAACAGGAAAAGACATACAGAACTAGCCCACCCCAAATAAAAGCTGAAAATCACAGTAACACCCTCACTCAGGTAACATGATTTATCTTAAATTACAGATTCCAAGTGAGCACTTTTGGCCAGTGCCATTTTTCAGTTTCCAAGTATTTTTTCCTTAAAATGGGATGGGGAGGATTGGGAACCGAAAAGTGGAGACAGAGTAAATATTTCTAGGATGTTCACTTATTTTTACTGTCACAATTGAAGGAAATGTACCATTTTACCATTTTTTTTTTGAGAGAGAACTTTGAGTTGAAAACACACAACAAATTTTGCAATTTTCCATAATAATACAAAGAATATATCCTTGATTTCATGTTTTTTCCTTCTAACTAGCTTCTAATCCTTTGCTTTCCAGGTGTAAGAAAAATAGCAAATCATGGAAGAAAAAATAAGAGAATTAATGTATTCCTGGATGAACCATTTTCACAAAAATGGCTTCCCTTTTTGTAGACAGAGCTTTCAGAATCAAATATTAAACAAAGTTTCATCAGTTACATTGTGGTAAAGTGCTAAATAATTTTGTCTTCACCACAGATAAAAAGCTCATATATTCTGAGAAACTGCAAAGATGGCTTAGATACTGGAGCATAGTGATACTATAGTTTAAAATGCTAAAAATACAATTTTGTTGTAAAAAAAAATACATACAAGATATGGTACATGTTTTAGGCCCCTCTCCCAGCTCCCCAGGAATATGAAATGAAGGGAAAAAAATCCACATTGGGACAAGGAGAGGGAAGTGAACTACATTGTCCAGCCCACATAGTAAAACTCAGTGCAACAGTGAGTCCCTGAGTCTCTTTCCACACACATACCTGCAAATTGAGGTTGGAGCCTCCATAGCCATGTGTCCTCCACTGTGCCTCCTCCAATCCTTGATTAAAAAAAAAAAATCCAGCTGCTCTAGAGAGGGGAGAAGCTAGAGCTTAAAACCAGTTCTACAGCTCCCAGTTCAGCATGGAATCTGGAGGTCCCTGACCTGCTAAGACCCAAAGGTTACTCCATCTCAGCTGGTGCTCCTGCACTGAGCCTCTAGAATCGTTTGGAAACCTGCACTCTGGTGCGATCAATGTTTCGGTGTTTATTAGCCTCAGGTGTGCCTGCTGGGCACCCCCCCCCCACCCTCCCCGTGGCTGTGACATCCAGGTGTAACCCATTTAGCTCCTCTCTGTGTGGAACGGCTTCCATTATCAACCTTCTGACAACCTTGTACAAATAAAGGACCATGTAACTACTTTGCGACCCTAATACAGGGCCTATAAAACCCAATCTTGAGCAGCTCTTCCTTCCTTCCTTGATCAGTGGCAGATATTCTGGACCTTTATCAGATCCAAGTGGAATTTAATTGCTACAGATCACTCAGGGTGAGCTGTGATCTACCCTAAAGCTGCTCTGATGTGATCTAACAATTTGGCATTGCTGGAAAAAAGGCAAGGAATACAAGAGGATCACAGGCCCAGAAAGTGGCTTTTCTCAGGATGTTTCTGCCCTTCTCCTATTCATTCTGAACAAGAAAGCAACTGCAAATTTGAGTTTGTGGATATTGTAGGCTGGAATCAGTAAACACATCAATGGTAAGCTTGAAGAAAACCTCAACCAAGGATTCTACCTAGTGCTGAATTAACAGAAATATTCTTAGACTCAGAAAAAAAAAAAGAAAAAAACCAGACCAGTTAGGATCTATGAAGATTTACTAACAAAGCAAGATTTCCATAGCTAATCTTTCAATCTACAAGTAATACATGCCAAAAAAGTGGCAAGAACTTCCAGGGACCCATGATCACACCTGAAGAAAAAAAACAATTCGATGTCATAAACTATTCAGCAACTGCAATTTTTCAAATGGCTAGATGATGACTCCAAAATGTTCATTTTAAGGAAACTCAGCAAACATCAAGAAAGCACAGATGATTTAATATTCTAAAAGAGATTTGACCGAGAGATGTAATTAATCAAAGAAAATGAAATAAGAATCCTTCAATTGAATATTTTAAGTAAATAAACACATAACAGAAGGTGTCAATAGAAAAATAAATCAAACAGAAAAACAATCTGAACTCAAAGACACGCTGCTTAAGCACACATAGTTACAGGTATCTCAAAGCTCTAAAAAGAATAAAGAAAGTAACACTTGAATGGGGTTCAATTTGCATGTCTACAGACATCTTACTAGAAACCATAAGCAGGAAATTCAGTGATTCTGAAAAGAATGAAAGATACCACTTACATATATCAAGTTTTAGGGATCTGTGCTGTTGTGTAATGTGCTGAGTTTCCACGAGGTGCTGGCACACATATGAGTTTAGGATCCTGCCAGGGCTACTTCACTTCGGATCCAGCCCCAGGCTACATTCTGGGAAATCAGCAGGACGTGACTCAGCCCCTTGGGATGCTGCCTTCACCCCAAAGAAGTAGAGGAACATCCAGGCTTCTGGCTTTGGATCCACAGTTACGGGCCTTGTGGCCATTTGGGAAGTGAACATATAGAAGATTATCTCTCTTTATGTCTTTCCTTCTCTAACTCTACCTTACAAATTTAAAAAAATATCTTAAAATCAGAAGAAATAAATAAAAAAAGGAAAATATCAGAAGATAAAAGCTCTCTGGTGAAAATACACAAATAAATTATGATTCCTCTAATAATGCAAACAGTATGTAAACAATTTTTATCATTAGTGTAAAAGACAAGTGTTAGAGTCAAATATTAAGAATCAGGTAATATAGAATGAGGTAAATTTGAACAAAAAACTGAAAATGTGGATATGCATGTGTGGAAGTATTTATCAGTATCCTATCACTTTGTTTCTGATCATCTTGATCCTTATCTTTATTTTTAAATTATCATTTCAAATATATTGCTATAGCAAAAAAAAGGTGTTTTTTTTTTTTTACATTTATTTCTTTCTATCAGAAATTGAGATATACAGAGAGGAGGAGAGACAGAGAGGAAGATCTTCTGTTTGCTGATTCACTACTCAAGCAGCCACAACGGCTGGAGCTGAATCAATCTGAAACCAGGAGCCAGGGGCTTCTTCTGGGTCTCCCGTGCACGTGTAGGGTCTGAAAGGTTTGGGCCATACTTGACTGGTTTCCCAGGCCACAGACATGGATCTGGACGGGAAATGTAGTCACCAGGATTAGAACTGGTACCCATTTGGGATCCTGGCCTGCACAAGGCGAGGACTTTAGTTAGTAGGCTACCACGCTGGGCCTAAAAAAGTTTTAAAAATCTCATGGCAACCATGAAACAAACCTATAATACATTCACAAAAAATGCAAATCAAGACATTGAAGTACACCACTAAAAAAAAAATACTTAGTCACAAACCAAGGCTGTAATGAAACGAATGAATTACAATAAAAATAGAAAACAAAATGCTGCAAGAATGAAATCTTGTCTTCTGTAACTAAATGGATGCAACTGGAAATTATAGTGGTTAGTGAAATAAGACAGCCCCTAAAACGTAAGTATGATATGTTTTCCCTAATCTTTTATAAATAAAGCACCAAATATAAAAATGTAATTTATAATTACAAGAATGACAGTCTGGGATTTTATTATTGTGTACTACTTTTGTTCATACAATCAAGGAGTTCAGGTTTTTTTTTTGTCTGTTTTGGTTTGATTTTTTGTTCTTCATTATTAGTATATGCTACTTGCTGGTTGTTGATATTTTTACCTAATGAAATGTTAAACCTTTAATTTTGAAGGGAAATGAAAGTGTGTTATTGCAAAACAAAAAAAAAAAAAAAAGAGGGAAGGAGGAGGAGGACTGGTGGGGAAGTCAGGCAAGAGGAGGGAGGCATTGGTAAGCTCCTAAATCTGTATTGCAATATAGTTTAAACTTATCTACTTTATATAACTACATTAATAAATAATTTAAAATAATAATTTAAAATAATAATAATAATAATAAAATTAATAATAATTAAATTAAATATTAAAATAATAATTAAATTAATTTAAATTTAATAATTTAAAAGTGAGAACAGTAGCATTTCTTTCATATCAATAATCACCTTTATTGCCAACAGACTGTATTTTACAATGACCAAATGAATAAGAAAACATGGCCAAACTAAATACTGCCATAATGATATTCATTTTGCCTGTAAGGACACAAATAGAGTGTAAGTAAACGTTTAAAACAAGATATTCCATGCAGATGAAACATCACAAAAGCCAATATAGCCCTAGTCCATAAGAAAATATATTTTAAATCAAAACCACTAAAAAGGCAACAAGATGGCCATTATATACTAATGAAAGGTTAGAGTAAGCAAGAGGAAATGATAATTTGAAATATGTAACCCTTCAATCTCAGAGCACCCATCAACAAACAACAATATTTACTAGATAAAAAAGGATAGGTTTCAATACAGTAATAGTAGGGGCTTTCACATCTACTTCCAGAAATGAACAAACAACCCACAGAGAAAATCAACCAAGGGAACAGCATTATCTTTAACAATAGATATTTATAATGCATTCCACCTAACTGTTGAAGAACACAGATTCTTCACAATAGCAAATGGAATATTCTCCATGGCAGACGGCTTGATGATTTACAAAAACAAATCTCAAAGATGTAGGACAGCAGAAGTCAGAGTCAAGTAGCTTTTCTGACCATATGCAATCAAATTAAAAATTGATGGCAAGGAAAACTTTTAAAATTATATAAATAGACAAATTATATTGCATGCTCCTGAACAATCAATGGAATAGGAAGACACCATGTAACAAATATAAAACCGTGCTGACCTGCCTGTGTTTTGGCACAGTGGGTTAAGTCAGTGCTTGTGATGTGGAAATACCTTATCAGAGTGCCAGTTCCAGACAGCTTCTCTTCAATCCAGCTCCCTGCTGAAGCGCCTGGGAAGACAGTGGAAGCTAGCCCAAATTCCTGGACTTCTCTCCCACATGGAAGTTCTGGATGCCCTTCTTGGCTGCTCCTGGCTTTGGTCTTGCCCTGCCCTAGCCCTTGTTGCCATTTTTGGAGCTAACTAGCAGTGAAGGATCTCTGTCTCGCCCTTTTTACCTTACCTTTCAAATAAATACAAATATAGAATTTCCTTGAAATGAATGAAATGGGAAACATAAAAATCCTTGCCTATCCTAAGGCAGCACTAGGAAAAAGTTCAAAGCTATCAATGCCTTCACTTAAAAAGTAGAAATATTTTAAGTGAACAGTTAATCATTTCAAAGAAGTAGAAATGCAAAACACAAATCCATGACAGGAGAATAAAAATAAAAGTAAACAAATAAATGACAGGCATGCAAAATTTTCCAAAGAAAATAAATCAATGAAATGTAGAATTGATTCCTTGAAAAGATTTTTAAAATCTAGATAAAATTAGAAAACAGAAGATTCGGTTGCACAAAACTAGAGATTGAAACAGACATGTGATAGGCTTCATAAACAAGCAAGCAGACAATTGTTAGCAATTACTATGAATCACCAGTCTGATAAACTTGAAGAAACAGAAATACCTGGAAATGGATACTTGATCAGGATTGAATTATAAAGAAATGGAAAAGTGAGCATTAGTAAGTAGTCAGACTCAGTAAGTAATAAAATGTCTCCCATCAAAGGGAAGAATGAAAACACATGACTTTATAGCTAAATTTTTAAAATTTCACTAATCTCACACTTTATTTCACACAATGGGTTTTGTAGGTTCACACTTTTAAGGGGGGAGGGAGAGGTAAGATGTAAGCAAACCTTCCAGGAAATGTACTCTATAAATGAGGTGTATTAGTCACATAGTGATTGAGTTTCATCATTATTAAAGCCCATGTGCTCAGTAATGATAATGACTGCTGCATTTTACCAAATGTTCAGAAAATTAACACAGAACTTCATAAATTATTTTAAAAACTAGAAGAGCATGGAATTCTTCAAAATTAGCTTTGTGAGGTCAACCATACCTCGATATCAAAACCAAACAATGGTACATATGAAAAGAAAGCTCCAGGCCAATATTTTTGATGAACAGAAAAGTTATTCTTCATCAAAATACAAGAAAATTAAATATAACACTGTATTAAGAAAATTATTCACCATGATCACTTAGGACACATCTAACAGATGCAAATAGGATTCAACTTACACAAATCAATAAATGTGTCACACTATGACTATGTCAATACTTACAGAAGGGACATTTTATAAAATTCAATATCACTTGAAGAAAAAAAACTCCACACAAATTAAATATTGAAGCAATATGCCTTGGGGCTTATCAGTAAGTCTGCCATCTGTGATGCTCACATCCAAAACAAATACTGGCTAGTGTACGGACTGCTCCACTTCTGACCCAGCTTCCTGCTAATTGCCTGGGAAAAAGCAGAGGAAATGGCCCACATAGTCCAATCTCTCTCACTGCTGTGGAAGATCTGGAAGAAGTTCCTGGCTCCTGGCTTTGGCCTACACTAGTACTGGATGTTGTGGCCAACTGGCGAGTAAACCTAGAGATACAAAATTTTTACCTCTCCCTTACTCCATAAATCTGACTTTAAAATATTAATTAAAAATTAAAATGCTTCAACATATTGAAGGCCTTATAAAATGAAGGAATGGGTTAAAATCAAAGAATTTCTCTGTAAGATCCGGAAAAAGACAAAGCTCATTTTTAGCTTTTATTCAACCTAGTAATTGAAGTAAAAGGCAGACAAGCAACATTCAGATCAGAAACGTGGAAATCAAATTTTCACTGCTTGTACATGATATGAATTTATATGTATCTTCCAAAACTTTGTGAAAAACTTTTACATTGCAGGACACAAGGTTGATGTGTACAAATCAGTAGCATTGTTATACACTGTAGTGAATCAGCTGAAAACAAAATCAAGAAAGCAATTTCATATCCAATAGCTACAAAAATTTCTCTAAGAACACATAACTTATGTAGTGAAAGATCTTTACAATGAAAATCACAAATTGTTGATGAATGCAACTAAAAAGAGGTCACAAAGAAATGGAAAGGCCTCTTAAATTTTGAAATAGAAGAGACATTATTCTTACAATGTGCATAATACCCAAAGTGAATTACAAACTCAACACAACTCCTACCAAATTCAAATCATTTTTCCTACAGAACTGAAAAAAAGAAACACTACATGTTGTATGGAACCAGAAAGCATCCCTCATATCCAAAGCCATTTTGTGGACAAGAATAAAGCAAGATGCATTACTTTACCTGACTTTGACATGTATCACACAGCTATAGTAATTGAAAGAGAAGATTTGCAAAAAATCATATTTATGGGCCACTGGAACAGAACAGAAATCCAAGAAGTGAATCCACACATCTACAGATGATTAATTTTGGACAAATGGATTTTTTTTTTCAGAAAATGGTAATGGGAAATTCAAAATTTATATGCAGTACCAGGAGAGTAAACCCCTATTTCTCAGCATCTATAAACCATAGTTAAAACGTACATGGAATACGTAAACCTTTAAGAACTGGGAGAAAGAGAAAAAAACTTCAGGACATTGAAAAGGGCATGGATATTCTAGAGCAGACTCCCAAAAGCATAGTACACAACATCAGAAGTAGACAAATAGGAAGTTAATCAAACTCAGATGGTCTTTAACAGCAGACAACAGAAAGAACAAAGTACAGAATGGGAGAAAATATTTACAAACTATACATCTAACACAGGGTGGGTATCCAGAATATAAGAGGGACTGAAACAACTCAATATCAAAAATGCAAATGATCAAATTAAAACGGGTAGATGTAAACAGACATTTCTCAATGGAACACATGCAAATGGCTAACACATGAATGAAACAATGCTTAACATCACTAATCAAAAAAAGACAAATAAAAAATCATTATTATTTTCTTTGTGTACTACCAGCACTATTGCAAATATAGCTTGTTAAATTTTTTTATATCTGTAAAACCAGTGGTTAAGAATGATTTTCTACCACAGTTTTAATGACTGATTATTTTTAAATTTATTGTATGTGACTGAAATGAATGTTCTCATTTGATTATTACTTTTAGATCTTGTCTGTTATCCTGCTTAACTATGTTCTTTTCATTTTTTATTTGAACTCTTTATTTAGTAGAGCATTAAGCATTTGACTATTATATAAATTTAAAATATATTATCTCAACAATTAAAAACCAGAAAAAGAGATAAGGAAATAAAGAGAAACTAAGAGAGAGAGAGAGAGAGAGGAAGAAACAAAAAAAATAATAAAGAAATGATAAAGGAAGAGAAGAATGAGGGAGAAATGAACTGGAAGCAGTGATTTGTTAAATTGTGTTTATGATCTTTTTTGACTCTGTTCTCTTTGCATTTACGCCACATCAACACAAGGACTGATGAGAATTAGGTTTTAGTAAGTATGCTTTTAAGAATTATGTTTATTATTTTCCATGACACATTTTTGTGGATATTGACATCCCACCCTCATTCTGCCCTTTCTCCCTCCTGACACTTTCACAAATATTATTTCAGGAGTATAGCCTTTTAGTAACAGCTGCAAATTTAACATTCTGCTATTTAAATGCATCAAAGCATTGCAGGTATAGACGAGGAAAGAATATCTAGGATTGCATTGTAAAGGTATATTTAACTGTTTTACCGAGAAGCCTCCTTTTATTCAGGAGCAGAGATGCCTAATGTGACATTTTCTCACTTCCAGTTCACTAATCTCCATTTAAATTCATCTATGAGAATATATGTGTATACTTGTTCACCTATATATCTATGTTTTATATTTTGCATGAATATTGCCTTATACCAGAGAGAACGTGTGATATTTTTCACTTTGGGATTGGTTTATTTTCAGAATATAATAAACAGATTATATTTGACAGGGCTGGGCCAGCCTGATGCCAGAATCCAGTATCATTTTCTGGATGTCCCACATGAGTGTAGAAGCCCAAACACTTAGACCATGGTTTGTTGGTTTCCAAGGGCATTAGCAAGCAGCTCGATCAGAAATAGAACAGTTGGAACTTGAACAGTCATCCATGTAAGACGCCAACCCTGCAGGTGATGGCTTAACCTACAGTGTCAGAACACCAACCCCGATAATTTTTTAAGTAAAGAATGCTTTTTTTTAAAAAAAAAAATTGCCTGAAGCAGAGCCCCTGACTTAAAAAGCATAAAATTTAAAAATGTTGGAGGCCTGGGGTTGTGATACAATTGGTGAGTTGCTGCTTAGAACATGTGTACTCTGTCTGAGTGATCCCATTCATGTTCCGGCTGCTCCATCACTAATCCATTCTCCCATTACTGTGTCTGAGAGCCAGTACATGATGACCTCGGCATCTGAGTTCCTGCCATTCACATGAGCAACTCAGGTGGAGTTCTCAGTTCCTGGCTTCAACCCGGCACCGTCTTGGCTGCAGGCATTTGGAAGATTATTCCAGTGTAGAAAAGAGTCTCTCTTCTCATTCTTAGTCTCTCTGAGAGACTTTTCAAATAAACAATCTTTCAAAAACATAAAAGAAGGCTTAAGAGAAGCACACAAATTATAATGGGTAGTACAATTCAAAAAGAAGAAGACAAAAGCAGTTCCTATATAGATGTCAAAGATGCTTTTAGCAGGAACCCCTGAATGCAGAGATACCTGGCAATAAGTTTTGTAGATTCAACATGTTTTCTCCCGGGGAGAGTAAAGGTAGATAATTCAAACTTGTACAATGAATTATTCAAGCAGCAAATACAAAGTTAGGAATTTTGGAGATGAAAAATTATCACTAAAATGTGGAATGTACCAGTATGAATGTCAAATATGAATGTTAAATACATTTATGATCAGTTCACGTATTTGTTCTAAACTCTTTCTTTTAAAAAGATACATGTATTATGAAAAGTAGAGTTACAATGGAAAAAGGAGAGACAGAGAAGTAGAGACTTTTCCCATTTGTGATTCACTCACCAAATAACCAAAACGACTGGAGCTGAGCTGGGATGGGCTAGCTATAACTTTTATCTGGATCTCCATGTGAGCGGTAGAGACCTTAGCCTTTAAGCCATCCTCTACTGCTTTCCCCAGTATGCTAGTCGTAAGCAGGATCAAAAGCAAAACAGCCAGACCTCAAACTGGTGTCTGTATAGGATGAGGGCATTACGGGCAGCACCTTAATTTGCTGTATCAAGGTGCTGGGCCTGTTTTAAGTTCTTAAAGAAAGATGGCCTATATAAACAAAAAGAATTTGTAATCTACAGCTGAAATTGCTCAGAGACTGCTTCTTTGTAACCACCATAGAAATCAAAAGTTGACACTACCCTCTGTAAGAACCCCCTACACTCATCCTCTGTTAGCCATTGCCCATGAAAATAATCTTCCTTATTTCTACCACTGCATTGCCATTATTATCTTTTCTTTATACAAATCATAATTTAAATATATATCCTATCTCCTATACTATCTCCTATATCTGCCTGTAGTCCAACTTCTGTTTGGCAAAAGAGTAGCTTGTTCTTTTTAATTGATTCATGTTTAGTTGTATGGTTGTTTATATGTTTGAGGTTTTTAAGCTTAAACATTTAATCAAAAATGGATTTAACATTTTTCAAAAATTGTTAAGGAATTTCAAGTCATGTATTAGCTAAAATGTACACAATTTTCTGAGTATCATGATCAAATGTTAACACTAATCAGCAATTTTGCATATTAGGGAAAACACCATTATGAGGACTGCAAAGGGAATCAGATCACTTCTTTGCCTTTCTTGAGTCCTTTTAGTTTGTTCCCAACACTAGTCTGTTTAGACATCCCCTTGAATCGCATGTTTTATTCCTTGGTGGGAGGTACACTTGGATGCACTACACATATATTGTGCTCAGCTCAAAAAGTGATTTTTTTTTGCCCCAAGTACAAAACACTAACCATCCCTAATATGAAACACATCACATTCATTCATTTTATGCATGCATATATGTGTTTTATGTTTATATATAAAAGATTAACATACATATTTTGTTTACCAATTCCACAATAATTATGTTTGAAACTTCTTTCTCTCTAATGAAGGAAGTGTTATTTTCCTCTTTAGGAAGTGCTGTGTTTTGAGATCAACAACTTTCAGGCCTGCCATCTGGAAGGTTTCTCATTCAGAGAACACACACATTCTCTCCTTATTGTCCTCAAATGAATCGTCCACCTATGGATCTGTGACGCTGATGATGTCTTGTGTTCTTAACGTCTGCCTGGAGGAAAGTATCATTTCTAGGATCAGAAGCAGAACTTCCCACTTTAATTACCAATCCTGATAATTACCTCTTCTAATCCCTGATATGCATTTGTATATACTTCTGAGAGGAATAGAAAGAAAACACCAAGAAAATGGTCAAGGTAGAAATTAGACTTAACAGTGGTCATGAAAAGCTGCTAAAAGGCTAGTGTGTAGGGTCTCCAAATACTATTTGTGCTCAAAGACTAAAAACATTTCATTATTTTTCAATTTTGGAGTCAAAAACATAAAAGCTGTCAGAGTGAGATATGTTCTTGCTATCGTGCAGTTATGAATTCCAGGAAAGCCATAAAGTTTATTTCACATCATCCATGCCAGCTACAATTCCACTGTTACTTAACCACCTCAATGGTAGTTAATGATCCTACTGATCCTCAATGAACCTATGACTACCGTTCAAGAGATGTGTTAATCAATTGTGCGGGACTTCCAGTTGGCTTGAAACTACACAGCACTAGTAAATATGCATACAAGCATATGGAAAAAAGATAAACATTTAAGGAGAAATGATGATGTTATTTGCAAAATGTGAACGAACTTTTTAAAATGCAATTTTACATAATATTTAGTTTATTGCAGAAAGACATTGTTCTTGAATAAAGTATGTTTTATGATAATACTCAACATAATAACAGTGTTAGGAAATTTTCTTTATTCCCAAACAATAGATAAGAAGTTGAATTTTATATGGTAGCCATAAAAATACAATTTTTATGTATTTAAAATGAACTAAATATCCATTACTGAGCGAATTCCTTGTATTCCACCTGTTAGTGAATGTTGACTATCCCTATCTGAAACTTGTCAAAACTCATGAATTCAATTAAGTCAGTTATGAATTTCAAGATACTTATGGCATGCTGAAGAAGCAATGAAAAGATAACAATCACCTGAGTTATGCTCCATGCTAAACTAGCCAACCATTATTGGGAAGCCAGGGCAAAGAAATTTCATCTATATAATCTTTTATCTGGAAGCCTTCTGAAAACTTGAGCTGAGTGAATTTGGAAGTCAGGAAGAATTTTAGGAAATTAAGCTGGAAGGAGATGTTGTTCACAGATAAATTATCTCATGAATCTCTGGAGAAGACTTTTAGAAAATGCCTTTTTTATTTTCTTGATTTTCATCCAGGTGAAAATAGAGAGACAAAAGGTGGAGATAAGTCTTCACCTGCTATCTCATTGCCCATATTCCCACAAAAACTAAAGATGGCCCAAGCCTAACCCAGAATCCGGGGATTTCATCCAGATCTCCACACAGGTAGCAAAGGCTCAGGCATTTCACCTATCTTCAACTCCCACAGTTCATGATAGAGTGGCTGGGCCTGGAATGGTCTTGATATGGAATGCTGGCATCGTAACCCAGTCTCCACAATGTCCACCCCAGGTATCATAAATCATCTTTCCAAAAGGAACATTTTAATTAGGGGAAAGACCTGTGGTCAAATATTTTGTAACTGAAAGGTTGTTCACTTTCCCCACTCTGAGTAAGACTGAGATAATGGAATAGAAAGCTTTATTCAAGCCACAGTTTTTCTTACAAGAGACTTCAAAATTTCGAGACATTTTCACATAAGACACATTATTTTAAGCTCATCTGAACCTTGTGAAGCAGCAGGCATACACCCTTGTTTCCATTCCCATATGAAGGAGCAGAGGAGTAGTATGATAAGAAAAGGGCCTAGGATTAAAACACACTGATGGAATTAAATTTGAATCATTGCAATTCCCTATTTTGCATTATATTTTTAATTTCTGCAACTCTTAGTCTCATTGTTACAGTAATAAAGCATACAATAACTACCATGTATTGAATTGAACTAAGGGAGCTCAGAGTGAACATGGTGGCATCTCCTGGAAAAAGCTAGAACAGATGAACAGGTACAAGAGTCTTGAAGGAATGTTTAAAATTTATACTATATGGAGATTCACTTACGTAAGTGTTAAAAATAAACAGTGTGTTTGAATAGTTTTTTGAATCAATTTCTGTTCACAATATACTCACATGGTTCTGAGTAACAAAAATAATGCTTATGGGCCTGGCACAGTAGCCTAGCAGCTAAAGGCCTTGCCTTGCACGTATCAGGATCACACATGGCTGCTGCACCTGCATGGGAGACCCAGAAGATGCTCCTAGCTTCTAGCTTCAGATCAGCTCAACTCCAGCTGTTGCAGCCACTTAGGAATAAATCAGCGGATGGAAGATCTTCTTCTCTGTCTTTCTTCCTCTCTATATATCTGACTTTTCAAAAACTAACTAAATAAATCTTTTAAAAATGCTTATTTGAGTCCTATATTTATAGTACTGTTTAGTAGTTGGTGCTTCTACCAGGTTAAGTAATAATTGTGAGTTAATTGAAATGAAAAAACAAAAATGTAAAATAAAATGAGGAGAGTCCATGGAAGCAAATTTAAATATGCAATGCTCTTAGGGAACATATAATAAATTAGGCCATTTTGGTATGCAAGAACAGATCAGACACATGAGACATAACTCCACACATTTTTCTGTCCTGTCAGCTGTATCTGAGAGTTACACAGAATATTATAAAGCTGGGTAAATCACGTGTGTTCTAGAACTGACAATTATCAGAGAAGCCTAATGAAATGATCCTAGTGATACTTAAAACCCACAGTAAAAGTAGTTTAGATGAGGGTATAACTCTTAAATTCATCATAGATTTTATTTTCCTCTGTCAAAGATGCAATCATACTAAATAGAATCCACATGAATTAAGGCTCCATAATAGTTTCGTTCTTCATATCTCATTAATTACTTAACATTATAATGAGGACTAAGCCCATAAACGAAAATATGGAAATAGGCTACAATGATGGACTATAAACCTTAATTTTTGCTTAAGTTCAATAGTTTTTATATGAGTAAGGCAATGCTAACTTTATAAAGCTTCCTAGAATCTTGACTTTTTCCTGTCGTATCTTCCAGTTATTGAAAAAATAAGCAGAGCATGCTTTGTATTTTTTGTCTTCTATGTTACAGTATCAGTTAGCATGGATGGAAATAGGTAGAACTGATAGGAAGAGAGAAATTTTCAGGTTATTTTAACCACAAAGTCATCAAGTTTAAAATATGAACTATTAAAGAATTCAATTCTCAAAGTGGGCTGCATATTAGAATGTTATTAGTCATTGTCAGGATGCAGGTTTGGTGTCCTCAACCAGTCCTCTAGTCCTATCATATAAGGATATCAATCCAGGCTTTTCATTAATCTATATTCTTTAATACTCTTCATGGTGACTCTGATTTAATACCTCTATGCAAGAACCACTATGATAAGGTGCCAGAGTCCAGCTCCAGCCAAGTTCGGAACTCGAGCAGGGTGTGTGGAGTAGGTGTAGAAAAGAAATAGACCACTACAATTTCAGGATCATAATGGACAAATATAAGAAAGCTATCCCCTTTATACAGAAACCTTCACAAACTCTGGTTCTGCCTTTTCAAACCTGGTCAAGCAAGCATTCCTAACGATAATTCTGCCAATTGTTTCACCTTGAGGCAGGATATCAGTCGTCCTAATTCTATGGTCAGGAAGTTGTCAATAGACAGCACATACCAATCAGTAACACACTCCCATTACAATCCTCATTCTACAATGTAGTCCTGAATCAGTTAAGAAAGAAAGTGCATCACAGAAAGAGGGACCTAAAGATCAAGGAAAGAGGGAAAGAATAGATTCCCACTACACCTAGGGACTTCACATCCTTGGTTAGCATTTGGTCAACAGCAGCAGCTGAGACAGCAGGAATAGTAAAAGGCCCTTTTGCTAAGACATTATCAGCAACATTAACTTCCAAGCTCACAATGATAGTAAAGACCAACTCAGCAGACAATGCCTAAAGAGATTACAAAATTTTCAGCAGGGTTTTCTGGTGTCTATGCAAAAGGAAGTGGAACTGCCTTCAGGTGGATGCAGAGACATCCGCTCAGCCTTGCCATGTAGCGGGAAATTCCTTGTAGCCTTGCTTGCAATGGAACAGTTCTCTTCACACCTTTGTGTCCTCCACACCCACTGCATGGACCCCAGCTTAAGGAACTTACAGCAAATATTCAATATGTCCACACATTTGATATTGAAAAGAGGTGTTGTTTCATTGAACTTTGAAATATACAAAGGAATGATTTTGCAATGAGTAATTCACAGGCCAACGTCACCACACTAAGCTTCATGTACAATGCTACTGGATTGCTATTTGTGCTGATGAGTCACGAGTGGTACTATCAATAGTACTAACAATTGTGACCTAGATAAACTTATCAGCAGCCCAAACACCACTCTAGACACTTTATTACTAAAGTTATCATTGAATACACTTGAATTTTTTTTTACTACATACTATCTTAAGATTTGCATAAACTAGTATAACAAATCCATGAGTCATACACTTTACAATGTGGGAAATAGGATTTCACAGAAACATCTGGCTCCATTACCTATATTTTAAAACTATATACATAACAATTACTCACATATATGGTCAGTCCAGAGGTACAAATGTTAACAAAAACACAACTAAGAGAAAAATATGGAAGAACTACTTTTATCCTTGCTAGAGTACAAGACTCCTAATGTAGACTTGCTCTTATTCCTCTGAAGTGCTTGGTTCAACAAAAAGGGCTACTTGAGTCTGGGGCTACATCAATCAGGTTCTGTAGGGCCAGTGGGTAATAGAGACCTTCTATTAAGTTTTCTTATGAGTCACTAGTGAAGCATAGTAGTTTCTGCCTCTGGCACTTCATAAGAAAAAGAGCTGAACAAAAGAAAACAGGCAATTTGCCCCTGTCACATAGATTAATCAAGGAAGACATAACCTTTGTATCCTTAGCTGGTCTCTGATAAGGGGAAAAGGGCAGTATGATAGATATAGGCAGGAATCATTCAATCATCTTTAATAGTCTTAGGACGTAGGTAAGGGGTTTTAAAACTTTATTTTAAAGTATACAAGTTTTTTTTTCTATTGAAATTTCTGTAATTATTACCCATGTTTTTTCTACCATGCCATACTGTGAATAGCCTGAGAAAAAAGTAATCCAATTCATCAAAGGCAAAGCATTCTGGGAAAAAGAGGTTTGTCTTTTTCCTAAGCATACACACACACACACACACACACACACACACACACACACTGTTGTTATGGCAACATAGCATTTATAAGTAACATACCAATTACTATGGTACTAAGGCACATTACTACCATCAAATGTCATACTAACAGCTTCGTGTGTGAGAAATAGTGGTGTTCTCTTCTCAGGATTAAAGCCACATCAACTATTTGTACTATGGATCAAATATTATCCATTGATCCATCACCTTTCACAATGCATCTTTCTTAAATAAAGAGATCATGTTAATTCTATTTAAAATATATGTTGTGTCATAAAAACTGGGTTGTTATTTTCTTTATTTCCTAAGGGGACTACAATACTATTGTTTATCTCTCAAAATTCATTGCATCATATTTATATAGTAATATTCTCAACTGTGCATATACTATTGTGTGCAATTTTAAACAACTAAAAACTTGTCAAAATGTATGGGCACAGTGAAGCATAAAGATTTACACAGAGATATTGTATCCTCCATCATGCTTCAAGCCCTTCAAATTTTATTTCTGTAATACTGTGGTAAGGGAAATTTCATCATTTTGCATAGTGCTGCATGATTATATTCATATATTTGCTTTATTCATCCTATTTACTCTTGTAGTCTAATATGTGTGTATTTGTATATGTATATTGTTGTTTTATTATTGGTATTGACTCTAAACTATATTGCGTGACTTTGCCAATGAAAATACAAAAGGAAGAGAAAGGGTGGGTTTTATATCAACAGCAATTTTCCGCAGAAAGAAAAATGTGTAAAGATCATAATAGTGTAAAGGTCAGACACCTATGAGATCTTAGAGATGATAGAAAGGATCAAACATTGTAAAGAAGCAGAAAGTCCTGAGTCCTAAACCAGGGGACTGAGATTGGCTTCAGGGACTGTCCCCTCTTTCATGTGGAAGCAATAGAGGGATACAAAGGATGAGGGCATGTTGAAGTGGAACCTTAGGCTTCAAAGACCTGTCCAGGGCTGCATGTCATCCTCGCGCACTACTGCCCTTCTGCTCTGATAACTCACCTTGATTTTCTATCCAGGTGGGTATTTCCTTTTTGTTAAAAAAAATAAAATTCAAAATGGGTCAGAATAGATTTCTAAACTATGGCAGTCCATTTACAAAGGCTATTTGGTACTTATCCTTTGGAGTTCATTTACATGAAAAAAAATTCCATAAAATTGCTATTCAGTTGGTGTCAGCTAATTCCACTGCCCTTGTTCCTATTTATTTGAAAAATGTGCCATCCTACAACACAGTGTATTTGTGATAGAACTGAATTAAGGGTGATAATACTGAATACACTAATTTCAAAATATATTCTAAAGCTCTTAGTTTAGTCAAACACATTTTTATGGTTCTCTTCTCAATATTATTCTCACCAACTAACCATTTCAAGAAATAATTTAACACTGCATGGGGAGCTGTACACTGATAAAGAAGCCTATCGTCCTCAAAGCATTTGGTATTAGTTTACTAAGTGTATGTTAAAATGCCAAAGAAAATGAAATTCCAACCCAGTAATTTAGCCCTTGTGTTAAATGCATTTTCTGATGAGATCGCTGCATATTACTGATTCCCACATTAAAAAGTCACTGGAAATGGATTGGAAAACAGAAGGATTTCATTAAAAAGATAAAGACATTAGCAGAATGAACACAGGCTTCCATGATGCTGAAATGATTTTCAGAACTTCACTTTTATTTATAAGTCGAAGTTGCTTTGCAGAACTGAGGGTGTTACCTCTAGTAAGAGGACAAAACACATATTGCAAATGCCTAGAGAACACCAGGAGACTTCCTTCCACCTGTCACTGATAGGAACACCGACTCAGGGACGGTCCTAAGTGCCCGAGATTGTTGGATCCTGAAGCATTTACATGAGATAGCGGATTCACTATTAACTTAGTTCCAGGTGTCTAAATCCCCACCTACTTCTGAACGATTTTCTGTTTCCCTGGAAATACAAAGTTGAAAAAGATAACTCTGTCTCATTTTTCACTCTTAGGAAAGTTTGCCACAAGTGTGCCATTATTCCCTGTTGTTTCAATGTTCAGCAATTGAGAAGAATCAGAGTTCAAAGAATTCTCACTCGTTAATCATCATTTCCTCGTAGTGTGAGGTGAGCTCTACAATGAATTTCTCTAAACGGAGAAGGGATGAGAGGTGAGAATAGAGCAGTACAATAAACATATGCAATTACATATAAAGTAAATATAAAGCAGTGATGATAGTTTATAGAAGCAATACCTTTAATTTATTTGAAAACCTAAGAGCCTATTAATTCTAGTGGTACAAGAATCATAAAATAACCATGTGTTCAAAAGAAAGCCATGTGACTACCTTTCCAGAGACAATGAGAAACCCTATAAGCTTAAATGGAAGAGGGCTTAAACACACATAGGGATGCAATTTTTGATTTGTACTATATAAATTTAATGATAAATTAAATTTCAGTCTTTATGAAAATGCTAACTTTTCAGGAATATTTTCTATTATCAACTTCCCTGCTTTATCTTCTTTTCATAAATTTTATGACACTAGTATTTGTACTATTGCTGGCTTATAAGCTGCACCAGGAAGAATCTATTCTGTTTTATTCAATCAAACACCTGAGTGTTGGCACAGAGGTGCTCAATATATATAATAAATAATATTCATTTATAGTGAACAATAACATAAATATAGCTTAATTCATTTTATTTTGTTCAGAGTTTTGCAAATGCAAAATATGTAAGCCTACCACAAATCCAGACCATAATTATCAGATGAAGCCCAGTTTTGAGCAGCTTCAGAAGGAACAGAAAATGTTTTTCAAATGAAAGTCTCTTGTACACCTATCTCTTCCACTTCTTTCAGCCTGGGGTCCTCTACCAGTAGTCTGATATGTTTCAACAAACTGCCTATGTAATTGCAAATGCCAGATGCCTGTTTCACACATTTTATGAATTAAAATGACTAAATTGGTATTGTGACTCTCAATTACACCAAATTATGAAGGCATTGCAGCCTTCAAGGAAAAGCAATTGAATTATGTTCTAGGCACTCTGCAAGGCAATGGAAATTAAAAAGTGAAGAAAACATGTTTTATATCCCAGATCTACACCATATCAATGATTTTTAAAAGAAGATTTATATTGTGTAAAACACAGACACATACAAGTTTATTAAAATTATTATTAAGATATTACTTCACTTATCTAATATGTTGTATGTCTCATTAATATGTATTCCAGGTACATTTAAAGCCACCTGCAGGGGCAGAGCACTGGCACCCAGTGGTAAAATTGTCACACTAAATAGAGGCATCTTATATGGGCATTGGGCCATCACTGTGCCATTTATGATCCAGCTTCCTGCTAACAGCCTGCATAGAGTAGCAGAGCATGGCCCCAGCAGTGCATGTGGAAGACCCAGATATTGTCCATGGCTTCCAACTGGACCAGTCCCAACAATTATGTCCATCCACTGAGTGATTCCATGGATGAGAAAATCGGTCTCCCTCTTTCTATATAAATCTGATTTTCAAGTTAATAAATAGATCTTTACAGGTTGGCAAAGAAGCATTCCACATGGCACTCATTCCATTTCAGCGGCTCCACTGCCTGTCAAGCTCCCTGCTTATAGCCTGGGAATACAGCAGAGGATGGCCCAAGGTCTTGGGCGGCTGAATCCATGTGGGAGGCCAGGAAGAAGCTCCTGGAGCCTGGTTTCATATCAGCTAAGCTCTGGGTTTGCAGCCATTTGGGGAAGTGAACCAGCAGATGAAAGATCTCTTTCTGTCCCCCTTTATCTCTCGGTGAAAGTTGCCTTTGAAATAAAAATAAATCTTAAGTAAGCAAATATATCTTTGAAATACTCAGTTTTATCTTTGCTTCCACTTTAACACATAATTTAGAAAATTTGATGGAGACTTTTGCATGCATTCTAATATATTTACCCTTTTATATTTTTTTGTCATTTTGTTACATAACCTTTGTTGCTGCTATTCCAGAAGTCCTTGTATTATAATTTTCATTCCAATAATAGGACTTCCTTTATTAATTCTGTTGAAGTAGACTGGCAGCTAACAAACCCATAGATTTTCTTTATTTCAGAATATATTGGAGGAATCAACATGGCGGAATAGGGTAAGAACACGTTTAAACAGACAAACAGTGTGAAACAGAGAAGGCACATTACAAGAAACAGGAGAAGTCAGAATGACAGCAGAGGGGCACCTGGAGACTGACAGACACAACAAAGCAGTGGAGACAGAGATGTGATGCTGCAGTGAGCAACAGACAACTGAGCGGCATTCAAGGATTGGCGATCTGAATTGCACAGGCAGCCAAAACTCCACCAGGAGTTGAATCAAGACAAAGCACTGCCCGTCCTGCTGGTCGGGCAGTGTTTTGATTTGACCAGGAGCAGAGACAGAGTGGCATATCCCTGACAGGCAGTACAGTACAGGCAGTACAGTACACTCTCATTCTGGCTTCTAGAGCCAAATCAGGTGCCATTTTGCCTAGAAAGACAAAGAGTATGGGACAGGACTGAGCAACCACTAAGCTGGGAGTGAATTCATTTCTGGTTCAGTGAACTGCAACAGTGTGGCATCCTACAGGTTCCACTCAAGATAGGTCCAAGTAGCCCTCAGACCCGACAGTCGGCAGATCAAGAACTCTAGTACTGCCACACCAAGTACCATTTTGTATGGTGTGGCAAAGGTGTTAAGGCTGCAGGAACAACAGTGAGCTGTGCATGTGCTGAGCTCACGAGAACTCACTGAGCTCAGTGCATTGCACTGGTCCCACAGGGAAAATAATGCTGACTTTTGCACCACGCCAGTCAAAATAAGTCCATGTGGCCCCCAGGCCTAACAGCCAAAAAGTTCAGCACCACTAACAACAACCTAGCTATACAGAACTGCTAGTGTCTCCCCAATCCTGGGAACTGCTCTAACCAGAAGTCGGAAGAAATCAGTACCGATAACAGTGCAGCCTCAGCACAGATTCACAAGAGGTGGAGAGTGGTGAGCCAGGAGCTGGGGCTACAGAGACCATAGCAGAAATCTAACATAAGAACCCAGACCTGGAACTTGCTGGAGGGAGTGGCACAACAGACTGCAAACAAGGAACCATGTACCGACCACAATAAGTAAAATTGAATTGTAGACCTGTGGGTGACACAGCTTAGAAACCTGCGCCAAGAAGAATCTGATAACCAGAAGCACAATGACCAAGAGCAAAAGAAGAGACAATGGCAAAATGAATATTATTGAAGATTTCCCTGCAAAGGAGAAATAGCCTGGGTTTAAAAAATGTATTAAATGAAATACTAAAGGAAAATTTCCCTAGAGAAAAAATTGGGAAACAACTTCCAGGAGGGGCACAAAATTCCCCAGAGGGTTGACCAAAAGCAATCTTTTCCATGACACATGATAATCAAGCTCTCTCAATAGAATATAAGGAAAAGATCCTTAAATGTGCGCATGAAAAAAAAATCAATTGACATACAAAGGAATATCAATTAAATTCACAGGAGATGTCTCACAGGAAACTCTACAGGCCAGGAGAGAATAGAGTGACATATTCCAGATTCTAAAAGCAAAACAAAGAAACAAACAACTGTCAGCCCAGAATAATGTACCAGCAAAGCTTTCTTTGTCTTTGAAAATGAAATAAATTCTTCCACAGTAAAGAAAAGTTAAAAGAATATGCCTCTTCCAAACCTGCCCTACAAAGGATACTTAAAGATAATCTCTTGAAAGAGCAGGAACAGCATCCACTAAAACCAAAGGCAAATGTGAAGAACATCCCAGTAAAATAACAACAGAAGACCAAATCAATGAACAATCCATTGCTAAATGACAAAACCAAATGACCACCCATTCATGTTAATCATGAATGTAAGTGACTTAAATTCATCATTCAAACATCATAGATTAGTGGACTGGATGAAAAAAAAAACTATCTGTTGCCTACAGAAGACACATTTCACCAACAAAGATAGCAGCAACTGTGTCTCATGGATTTTTATTTTTATTTTTATTTTAGTTTCATCTCTTCAAAACACTCTTCTGATTAAATTCTTCAGTGACTCATATATCATACAGTAGCATTATTTTCTTCAAAGAGATTCTTGCTTTTCTTTTTCATTTCTTCAGCAACACGTTAGTCATTCAGTAGCATGTTATTTAATTCAATGTCATTTTTTAATCCCTTTTTCCTTCCTGTTGTTGATTTTGTTTTGTGGCTTTTCATTTAAAAGGATGCATAGTAACTGTGTAGTGGAAACTATGATATCCAGATGTGACGATACAATGCAGTATCCGTCTCTACTCCAGACAGATAGAATCCCAATGAAACTGTTAACTATATCTTGCCAATGGGATACTGGACTGTCTTCCATTGTCCATGCCCACAATGAAAGACATATGATTATCTATGAAGAACTATACTATAGTTTTCAAGATTCTTCAATTTTTTTTTAATACTAATTTATTTTTTCCTGGAAAGGCAGACTTACAGATAGAAGGAGCTACACAACGGAATATCCTTTGTCTGCTGGTTCACTCCCTAAGTGACCACAACTGACTGAGCTGAGACCATCTGAAGCCAGGAGCCAGCAGCTTCCTCCAGGTCTCCCACATGGGTGCAGGGTCCCATGGACTTTAGCAATCCTCTGTTGCTGCCCCAGGCCAATGGCAGGGAGCACAGAGGAAGTGGAGCAGCCAGGACACAAACTGGTCCCCATATAGGATCCTGGTACATGTAAGGCAAGGATTTAGCCACTGAGCCATGGTGGTACACAGCCCCTTTATTCAATCTTATGAAGAAAACTATGATACGACTTTGTACAGATTCTCTGGGCTGTATTATCTGAAGATCACTCAGATTCTTGAATCTGTAGATTAATTTCTGTTGCCAATTTTGGGAAGTCTTCAGCTATTATTTCTGCAAGTAATATTTCAAGCATGTACTTTTCCTTGTTTCAGATCTCTTCCATCATGACTGCTACATCTTGCTGTAGTTATGCTGAACTCCTTGGATCTGTACTATTTTTCCTATTTTACCCTATTAATTAGATTATATAGCTAACTTATATATATATATATTTAAATGTTTAGTAGTATTTCAGTTGTATACCTCTATTTAGCACTGTGTAATATTTGAGTACATGTGGACAGTCTAAGCTGATCAAATCCAGTCATCAGCATCTCTACTCCTTACCCTTGTGGGACAGGAGCTTTCTAGCTTTTCTTAAGCTTTTTTTTAATGGATTCCATGACACATTATTGTGAACCATAATCATGCCACTGGGACATGGAACAACAGAACCTGTTCCTTTTATGTCCTTTGTCTGGTATTCTTTGTCAAGTCTCCTCTCTTATCCCAGACTCTGGTAGTCTTCACATCTTACATTCAAATTTTTTCATGCTCGATAATTATTTCCTTTGTGCCCCAGATTGTGCTTTTTAATCCATTCCTTTCTACTGTGCTTTAGTTCTATATATTGTATTTTTCTATACTCTAATTATTTATATTTTCTAAATCTCTGCTGAGAATTTTTATTTATTTTTATTGTTTCTACTATTCTTGCAATTAGCTGCTGAAGCACTCCCAAGATGGGTGCTTTAACATACCTGACAGGACTATAGTCATTTATGCATTATCAGAGTTGACTTCTGCTTTTTGTCTTGTTTTCATTTCTATTGAGTTTTTTTTGTGGCTTTATATGAATGATGTTTTATTTAAAAATGAACATTTAGCATTATCTTTTAAGGCAAGATGCTATTTAAACTTTTAGATTTTTCTGATTCCTTCAGAAATTTCTCTGTGAGATCAGAATATCACATGGATGATGTCAGTTAAGAGTGGTGACAATATTCCACCACTGACAATTTATTACAGCTTTGACAGGAGAGGTATTACAGGTTGGGAAATGCAGGGGTACTGGTTCTCCAAATAAGTGTCTGATAAAATCACTTTAGTTAGGAAGGTGGTTACTTTCACCTTCTTGTTACTTCTTTCTCATTTGGCTCTACAAATACTGCAGTCAGTGGGTGGCTAGTAGTGAGCCTACATCCCCATTTGACTTACCTCTGACATCACTCAATATTAGAGAGACACCTTGGTGCCAGTGCAGCGATGTTCTCATTGGGAGCCAACATAGAAATGGATGCTCACTAAAAATGTACTGGGTCAAACTATGCATGTTCTTTGAACTATGTCATACTTTACTAAGGGAATACCATGGAGAAACTTGAGAATGTAGTCTGTCTTGAGTTGTATGTTGCTCTGTTTACATTTGTCAAAGAGTTAATCTATGCTACAGAAGAGAGTATCACTATATTCAAATATAAAAGTCAACCAAATTAGTTATCTCTTTTCAGAAGTGTGTTACATTATGTTTGTGTGTGTATCAGAATCAACAAGTAGGATCATGTGTTTTTTTATGACACATTAATTAAAATATGTTAATTGGCTTTTCACCATGTGCTATTTAGAAGTAAAGAACCAAGGGAGGAAAAGGAAAGAACAAAAGAAGTAGAAAAACGGAAGGAAAAGAGTGAGCCCCTGTCAACCCTTTTTCTTTTTTATGGAATAAAGTATAGCTACTATGAGTCAAACCATGATCTTAGCAAAATTTGATAATCCTGCATGTCAACAATAGCATCTATCCTTCATTTCCACTGGGAATCTGCTAGTATTTATGAGTAAGAAAAGAGACTTGAGGTTTCAATTTTAGTCATTATTTTTAGCAGAGCTAGTCTAAAAACCTGCTTTGAAAATCTATTGTTTTCTTTCTTAACAGTTTGGAAAGCTCAAATTTTCCATATGTTAAAGCATTTTTTAAATCTCATTTTTTAAGTTTAAGAAATTAAATGCTCTTGGGTTATAGATTTTGCAGTGTATCTGAATGAAGGATTTTTTCTTTCAGCAAGCTGAAGCTACAGAGCTTTATTCAACTTCTGGAAAATTATGTTTGCATAATATCCCCAGTGAGTCCAATTTACATTCAGCATTGTATTTTCATGGCCCTGCTTGCATACCATTTCCTTGCTTCCAACAGTAAGCTTCTTGCACCATTTAGAAAGTGTGAAGTCTTATAAAGGGACATAGGTGAAGCCTTTTACTGTGACATCAAAAAGGCAATTGCACAAAATATGACATTTAATCTACTAGTCAGAGAAAACTAGCTCCTTGTTTGGTTCATACTGATTGGTATTGATTCCAAACCATTATGACCTCAGAAACCTGGTGCCACTTCACCTTATGTATTTTCATGTCTCTTCTGTTAGATCCTCATCACTTGTGGTTGTTATGGTAGGGATTTTTGAGGATTAAATGCTTTTAAAGGAGCTAGCAGCAAAGAAGCTTTCTAATTAACTACATTGCTAATACTTTGGTCATCATTTCTTTATTATCTTCTAAATAAGTTTTGTTCAGTTTTGACCTTTTCTTTCAATTAAACAGTATGAAGGAAGCAAAAAAAAAAAAAGACTAAACTTCTAATAATTTTTGCACTTGCTAAACAGTTGTCACTTGTAAAATTATATACCAGAGAGTGTTTCTAGGATGTGGTAAATCATACTACATTCAATTCAATTTAATAACCCTTGGGTGTGTAGAAACTTGTTTCATTGGTGTCCTTGTTTTGTTTATAACTTACAGAAAATAGCAACTTCTAGTACTATTTCAATACCAAGCATCTCTGTTTTTTTCCAAATTCTTGAAAAGGACAAATATAATAGTACTTTTAAATGTTAACCATAATTTATATTATGCATTGGAGTTCTTAGTTCTGATTTTGCAATTCGGACAGATTTAGCTTTCATCAAGGCAGGCAAAGACAATACTACTTATGCTAATAACTGGAGTTCATCAGCATAAATTGCTTTTGGGGTGTTCCTCAGTGTGTCTGATGCTCTATTTGATGTTATTATTTGTAGCAAACATCGAGACGCTCAGCGATTTAGCTGCCTGTGCTTGGCTGGTGCTGCCAGGGAGCTGAAGGGCTTTTAAATAAACGATGTTTGATTTTCTCTGGTGAGATGCTATTTAAGTGCTACACATGACAGGTGAGTATTTAAGTAAAGACCAAATGCATCAGTTGAAAACTGTAGAGCCAACCAAAAAATCTACTCCAGTGCATGGCCTGCTGAAGAGGAACTGGCCACTGAATGGAATGGAATGGCATGGAATGGAATAGAATGGCGCAGGGAACCAATGACAAGCATGTAACATACAAAGGCTTTCGGGGATTTTGATGCTAGGAAGTGGATAAGACTATGGGAGGATAAGGATCTTGCTGGAAAGAATGTGAATGCAGCACAATAAAAGGTGGTACAGTTTCCAAAGCACACTGAGATAAGTCTTTACTTCAACATTTGGAATTAAAGCAAAATTATGATTGATCAATATCGATAGCTACCCATGAAAATATTAATTTTATTTGAAAATCTAATAGTTGGGCACTATTGCTTGTATTTCATCAGTCTGTGTTTTGTACATGGTCACATGCTCAACAAAATGGCTCTAAGTACATATCCCACTAGGGTTTCTTAAAGATGTAAATATTGAAGAAAAAGGGACTATCAACTGATTCTACTCACTTGTAACTAAGCAAAAGTTTTACATCTCCATAGCCAGGTTATCGCACCAACTTTATACATGTCTTATTAATAATAAGATATATTTAGGTTTTGGCTGTTTGTAGGGCCCTCAGGCTGTTATTTTCTCTGTATTTATTAAAATAGGTTTTTCACTTTTGAGGCAATGGTGGTTAGAGCTAAATGTTAACTCAATTAAGCATTTTCGCATTTTCTAATAAAATGTATTTTTAGTATTTATTAGCTATATAACACTTTTTATTTTTATTTTTAAAAAATATTTATTTTATATCTACCAGGAAGTCAGATATAAAGAGAAGAGGAGAGAGAGAGAGGAAGATCATCTGTCCAATGATTCAATCCCCAAACTGCCGCAATGGCTGAAGCTGCACTGATCCGAAGCCAGGAGCCAGGAACTTCTTCCAGATCTCTCACACAGGTGCAGTGTCCCAAGGCTTTGCACCATCCTCAACTGCTTTTCCAGGCCACAAGCAGGGAGCTGGATGGGAAGTGGAGCTGCTGGGATTAGAACTGGTGCTCATACGGGATCCAGGCCCCTGGAATACATCCTTTTAATTCCAAAATGTATGTTTCATCAGCAAGCAATGAAATAAATTGATTTCACACTATAGAGTCACTCAGATTATATGTCTAAATTATGGCACATAATATGTTTTGCATTTACATATCTATTTCTTTTTCTATAAGAAAGTCAGCTGTTTTAATGACAGACTTTATCATTGAATTTCTGCAGCTAAGTACAGTGTCTGATCTACAACAGATACTCAAGAAAAGGAATACATGTATTTTGGAATAATAGCTTTTTAAAATATGTTCAAATTTATAATCAGTACTTTAATTCCTACTGTATCTATGATGATATAAAATTATGAATATATGTGCAGGTACATTTCACAAGTCCCTGGCTCCTGACTCCTGGCTCCAGATTGACTCAATTCTGTCCACTGTGGCCACTTAGAGAGTGAACCAGCAGATGGAAGATCTTTTTTTCTGTCTCTCCTTTTCTTTGTAAATCTGCCTTTCAAATAAAAGCAAATAAGTCTTAAAAACGATAAACAAGGATCTAGCACAGTGGCCTAGGAGCTAAAGTCCTCGCTGTGAACGCACCCTGGATCCCAAATTGGTGCCAGTTCCAATCCCGGAGGCCCTGCTTCCCTTCCAGCTCCCTGCTTATGGCCTGGGAAAGCAGTCGAGGATGGCCCAAAGCCCTGGGGCACGGCACTCATGTGGGAGACCTGGAAGAAGTTCATGACTCCTGGCTTCGGATCAGTGCAGCACCAGCCATTGCAGTCACTTGGGGAGGGGAGTCATCAGACAGAAGATCTTGCTTTCTGTCTCTCCTCCTCTCTGTATATATGACTTCCCAAATAAAAATAAAAATAAATCCTTAACAACAACAACAAAACACATGTGGGTCAGGCACGATGGCTCAGTGGCTGAATCCTTCCCTTGAATGCACCAGGATCCCATATGGGTGCCAGTTCATGTCCTGCCTGCTCCACTTCTGATCCAGCTCCCTGCCTGTGGCCTAGGAGACTTGTAGAGGATGGCCCAAAGCCTTGGGACAATGTAGTCACATGGGAAACGTGAAGAAGGCTTCTGGCTTCAGATCAGCTTTACTTTGACTATTGTGGAAATGGGGTGAGTGAGTCAATGGACGGAAGATCTTTCTGTCTTTCCTCTCAGTAAAACGTCCTTTCTAATAAAAAAATAAATCTAGGGCCCGGTGGTGTGGCCTAGAAGCTAAAGTCCTCGCCTTGAACGCACCGGGATCCCATATGGGTGTCTGTTCTAATCCCAGCAGCTCCACTTCCCATCCAACTCCCTGCCTGTGGCCTGGGAAAGCAGTCGAGGACAGCCCAAAGCTTTGGGACCCTGCACCCGTGTGGGAGACCTGGAAGAATTTCCTGGATCCTGGCTTCGAATCGGCATAGCACTAGCTGTTGTGCTCACTTGGGGAGTGAGTCATCGGACAGAAGATCTTTCTCTCTGTCTCTCTTCCTCTCTGTATATCTGACTTTCTAATAAACAAATACATATTTTTTTAAAAAATCTAAAACAAAACCAAAAACACTTATCTGTTTATTAGAAAGAGTAACTGAGAAAGAGGGAGAGGCAGAGAGAGTGAGAGCAAGGGAGACTGTATCCACTGATTTACTTCTCCAGGTGGCTCCAAAGTCTAGGACTAGGCTTGAATGAAAGCAGGACTTGGCATTTTCATCTGGGTCTCACATGTTGGTGGCAGGGGCCCAACCACTTCAGCCATGTTCCACTGCTTTCCCAAGACCATTAGCAGGGCTGGAACTGGAATATTTGGGACACAAACTGGCTCTCATAATGGATGCTGCTGATGCAGACAATAGCTTTACCAGCTACAACAAAATATTGGCCCCACTCCCTTTTTTTTTTCTTTATAACTTGCCTAGTGTGTTGTTGTATTACTGCCAATAAAAATGAATTTAGACAGCATCATTACCCATGTAAAAAAAAGCCACTTCTACCAAACAAAATAGGTGAGCATTCAACATGCTTTAGTGACATGACTTATCTCACAGAAGCCGTACAGTCACACTTACTTTCTTTCATTCTTCCTGGAGAAGTATTGTATCCTGAACTCGCTTTATTGGCCAGTGAACTGAAGGATTAAAAAAATATATAACTCCTGCCAAGCTGCTGCAAAAACAAGGCAGTGTAGTTTAAGGGATCTCTTGAGGAAATACAAATCATTGCACTTAATGGCCTGACTGTACAAACAGTCACCAAATGGTGTTTACTTCTGAATCCAGGGCCATAAAATTTGTCAGTGGCCTTCCATGCAGGAAAAGCCTGCAAGGACATTTCATTTTGCTATCTAACACCCTCAATTTCCGTGGCTTCATGTGAAAATGAACCCAGCATTTTATAAATGGCAGAACACAGCCAGAGTCAACATTCAAAAAAATATTTTATCTTCTGCATTTATATTTTTAAGAAATAGCAAGGCTTTGTGCATTGTTCATTTTATGATAATCAGCCTCCAAAGCAAGAAGGGCAAAGCAACATAAGGGAAGAAAAGTCAAAGAGGAAAAAAACGGGACAAACACACTGAGATTCACTAAATCGGCTAAGGAACTGATATCACTCAAATGAGCATAGAACCAGACTGCTTATCTGATTGGTTCTTTCTGAACTTTCAAAAGGCAGTGTCACAGTATAATATGTTTTCTAAATTCTAAAAACTCAAGTATTTAGTTGTTTTCCCTGAAACAGTGTGATTAGCTTAGAATCCACATGGATCAATTCATGCTCAGTTCCTAGAGAATATTATGAAGTTTTTGCGCTGCCATAATATAAATTTAATTGTTGGAATTACTCATATATTTAAATATTTATGATCAACTTTATCCACTTACTCTTATAAGTCCACTTGGACTTATACATGGCCACCAAGTTGCATCATTTGAACAGCAAAAATTCTAAAATGCTATCTCTGTGTGGACAATCAATGCTTTCTAAAACCAGTCAATAGGGGGTCAGTGCAGTGACCAATCAATAGGGGGTCAGTGTAGTGACTAAAACCTACATGTCATATGGACACCACTTCATGTTCCCATTGCTCACTTCAGATCTAGCTCCTTGCTTATGACCTGGGAAAGCAGCAGAGGATGTTCCAGGTCATTGGGCCCCTGCACCCATGTGGGAGACCTGGAGGAAACTCCTCCTTCTGGTTTCTAATCGGCTCAGCTCCAGCTGTTGCAGCCATTTGGGGAGTGAATCAGTGGGTGCAAAATCTCTATGTGTTTCTATAAATTTGCTTTTCAAATGAAAATCAATAATTTGATATAAAAAAAGGAAAACTGATAACAACTATGTATCATTTCAACATGAAATTCTTGTTACCAACTCCAATCCAATTGGTTTGTTTGTTTCTCAGTATACTGATGTTTACTAGTTGTATATCTTTCCCTTTCATCCATCAATTAGGCATGGTAAAATTGTTTCAAAGGTTATGAACATTAAACGATCGTTGCATACAGAGCTGTATATTTGCTCCCAAACCCCAAATACAAATAGTCCCTTTCTCTTTGTTTGGATTTTTATTACCTGTATGAATTGCTCAATTTGAATAGAAATCCACATACACAGACTAGAATGAAGTGAATTCACAGTGAAGTATTGACCAATCTGGTCTCTAGTTAAAACTTGTTAATGGATTTTCTCATCTTGTTGAGTACATACACCTGCAGATGTTTAAGTCATGATACTATTTCAGAACTTAATTACAAAGTCTATTTTGTGTTCATATATAATTTGTTCCATGAGATTTATCAGTGATTCATGATATTTTGTATTCATATATACACCTTTTGGTCCACTAAAGAATTGTTTACCAATCACATCTGAGTGTTGATTACAAAACAATGAGAAAATAAAAATATGATTCTTAAGATATTGATAAGATTTATCACAGAATTATTTTTGTGGGGCCAAGAATGTCTTCATCAAAGATATGTCCCAGAAAAGCAAACTATTATGTATATTTTATCTATCTCATGTGTATATTAATATATACATATTATGTATATGCATATTTATTTTCATATATGTATTTAAAATAGCAATAGTCTACAAGCCAATCTCATTTTTTCTTGCTGCATATATTAATTCCTTTTGCAGCAAATAGTACCAAGTTATACCCTATAAATTACTAATCTCTAATACATAACACTAGTGTACTATGTCTCCCATTATGACTTCAGAATAGCTTTGAGTTCTTAAAATTATGCAAAAAGTAAATATTTATAAAGAAATTGCTCATGACGTGAAGGAATACTGAACCCTTATCTTAAAGGATCTTGTCCTTGCATCTGTATTTGGTGATTCTTTGCAGACTATTTCAGCATATATCAGTTATATTTTATAAAGAAGTATGATTGTCAATGAATTTTTAAAATTGTGTAACAAAGTTATTCATTACAGCACTCAGTTATTAGACTTCTGGTCTAGTATTTAACAGACAGTTGGGTCTAACATAATGCTTATTTTTTTACAGAAAAACAAATAATAAATTATGAATTATAAATTGCTGAAAGCTCTGAAAAAGATCTAGAGCATCAACTAATATTGTTAGGGAAAAGAACCTTTATGGTGTGAATGAGGTATTGAAGAGGTAGCTTAGAAGAACACAGAGACTGTAATGGTGAAAGGAAGGTAGACCTGACTGGCAGTATGATGGTCTAATCAGAGTTTAGTAAATTACTGCACATATGTAGTAAAAGTGGTAAAATTTCAGTGGATGTGGATCTTGCCATCAGATTTTCTATGATCAAATTTCAGTTGCTATTTCTAAATAGCTGTAAACCTGATAATATTTTAAACACTCCCAAGCTTCAGTTTCACATTGAATAATGTTAATTCCTGATTCATCAGTGCGTTAAGAAAACTCAATGAGTTATCATAGAAAATGCACTGTAAGTATTAAGAGGAAGGTTGGAATGATAACTTCCAGCTTCTGACTCAGTGATGCTACAGTCTGTTGTTTAGCAAAGTGAGAAATATAAACAGAAGAGTAGACATTCAAGAGGAGTATCATCTTCAGGATGGTATTATAATGACAGTTCACAAACTGAAAATATTTTAAGTGGTAGGAATGGGAAACCAGATCATAAAGATTTAACAACAACAACAAAAAAACTGTTTTGTTTCGGTTTCCACATCACAGATTCTTTCAGATTGGTTTAAAGTTGTTTAGAGTCTCTAGCTTGTCAAGGTCAATGTGTCATCCATCATTTGACCTTTCTTTTAGGGTGACAAGAAGCCTGTCATGTCTTCCTCTCTTACATCAGTAATCAAAAAATGTTTATAACAGAGCTGTCCCTCTTTTTTGGCATCAAGGAAACTATTTTCCTAGAGTTTTTAAATAGTTTCTCATTTTTTTATTAGTTAAAATTATATGATCAGTATTAAGTAGCAGGTTATTGGGATGATAAAGTTTTAGTTGCATCTCATTGCTGGCCTTATCAAACTCAAGACTTTAGGCCCAATGCAGTAGCCTAGCGGCAAGGGTCCTTGCCTTGCATGCCCATTCTAATCCTAGTGTCCCAGCTTCCCATCCAGCTTCCTGCTCATGGCCTGGAAAAGCAGTTGAGGATGGTGCAAAGCCTTGGGACCTTGCACCCACTTGGGAGACCCTGGAAGAGGCTCCAGGATGCTTGTCAGCTCTGAACATTGAGGCCACTTGGGGAGTAAATCAGAATAAGGAAGATTTTCCTCTCTGGCTCTCCTCCTCTCTGTATATCTCACTTTTGAATAAAAATAAATAAATCTTTTAAAAAGAAACCTCAAGACTTTTTTAAAAGGAAGAAGCGGCTTAACTACCTGATAGATTATTTGCGATAGTGGGATAGAGTTGTGTTTATGCAATAATTCCAAAGAGATTCTGTTCCTGAGAGACTTGGGAGTGACTGGATGATCTCTGAAGTCATTCTTCAATCATGGAATTTTAAGATTTTATCTAATTTGCAAAAACATCATTATGTAGTTAATTCAACACTGTCACTGAGAAATAATTTATTAGCAAACAGATCAACAAAATGACACATACACAGTGATTGCATTTCAGACTTCTGCTACTGATGTTATAACACAGCTCACACTGTGAGCACTCACAGGCTTTATTTCAATTCCTTTCCGCTTTCCCATTCATCACTCCCATTCTCAGACAGCAGCAATACCTGCAGTGAGTCATTTAAGCTTTTTTTTTTTGTGATGCTTTTACTTGCAAATTATTTGGAGGCATTAGTGAATCATGATTCAGTTTTCTTAAGTTAACTGCAAATGTAGCTACTCCACAATACTGTTTTCCTCAAGTATAATAACTATGTGTTAGGATTTTGTTTTGTTAAGATGTCAACTCATTCTGTACTATGTAATATTATCATTTATTATACTCTACCATACAATTTACGTATTACAGAAATAATTATTACAAATTAAATTTGTATTAACTTGGTAGGCTGCTGTGTACAATAGTTAGAAACTAAGAATTTTAACTTTCTACCATATTTTAAATAATAATTAATTATACCATTTAGTAGAAATTTTAAATACTGCTCAAAGCTCAATATAATCTATTCCTCTCCTCATTCATCATCCTCTGAGTGATTTTTTAAAGAAAGAAGCCTTTCCATACAAAACTTTTTACAAATGGATAGAAAATAGTTGAAGTCCAACTGAGAACTTGCAATAGGAGAATAATTTCTCCAAACCATTATTTGTCAGTCAACTTGTAGAATAAATTGATATTAATCTGAATTTAAACAATATATTTGGGCTTTATTTTCCTATTACATCGTGGCTAGAAGCACAGTTTGTGTGGGTGGAAAGAACATTCCTGGTGATTGCTATAATTTTATATGAAGCAAGCCTGAGCATGCAACAGAGCCTACTTACCTAACGTAATGTAATGAATTCATCACTCTATTTTTGAGTGGATGCTCATCCTCACACATACAGAGAAAATAATAATGTCCTTCCATTGTTTTATTCAAATGGAGACTTTGAAGAAAATACAGAGAATGGAGTTAGCCTAAGAGGGAGAACAACATGAAACCTTCAAAGTGAAAAAGTGGAGAAGACTTCCTTTTTCCTTAGTCAGAAAACAGGAAGATATGGTGTTCTTTGGAGTGACCATTAAAACATGAAGACTTTATGTCTTTGGCCCTTGAATCTCCTGGGAGAAATGCTGTCCGGTAAAAAAAAAACAAACAAACAAAAAATCAGAGAATCAACGAAAGATTAATGTAGAGTAAAATCAGATCTCAGTAACTGAAATGAGTAAAATCAGATCTCAGTGACTGAAATGAGGAGTGCTTGCACTTCAAGCTTTCTTAATAAAGCGCTAGGATGGCTAACAGACTAAACTTAAGAGGTGTGAGGGCATGTGAACAAGAGTTCAATTAAGCATCTCATACAAAAGTATAAAATAAATGATGTTTCACATCAAAGGTATCCCCCTCAGGGCTTGGAGGTAGAAATTATCCTCATCTTCTCTCAGAAAGTACAATAAAAGTCAACTTACACTAAAAGATTAACCTCAGTTTGCATGAATGAGATTTTTATATTTTACCTTTTCCAGAATCTTTTGTTAATTAATATCATGTATACAATTAGCAACCAGCATGGCAAAAAATCCTCTCAAAGGGAACATTGCTAGGAACTAAATTTTCAGCATAAGAAGGGAGGTCTTTAGAGCCTTCAGGATCTTCACAATGGCTCTGAAATGACTTTAAAAATTTACCAACTGATCTATTGACTTAATTGCATGTGTATGCAATAAATATGTAAAGCTGACTTTAAACAGGATGCACATTAAACTCAGTACAGTCAGACATTTGTTTTGTGTGGTAGTCAGTGTAAGCACTGAGGTGATGGCACTTTGATTTCATTCTCAACATTCTTATTTACCCTTGGCAGTGGGTATACAAATGGTTTTTACATCATATTATACACCTTTTAATTTTTTTTGGCTGTCTGAATTATTTCAAATTGAAGAATGAGATCCACACTGAAAAACTAAACAGAAGACATAAATAAAAGGGAAAATGACCCAACAAGGAAAAAAATAGCTGCAGCATGAAACAGAAGAACAATCTAAATAAAACTAGACAAAGATAAATGATGGTAGACAATAAAATATATTGGAACCTATTTCAATGTCTCTTCACAGAAACAACTCAATGCTCTTAGAGATGTGGTCAACAAACAAAAGCAATGATAGAATCAAAGTGTACTTTACAGAGGAAAGCTGCAGCAAAAGTGTGCTGTAAAGATACCCAAAGTACCAGGAGCTCACTGGACTGTACATCGAAGCAATCATTTGAGCTGATCATTTACCCTGAATTGCTGCTTTGTTGGGAGGATACAAATACAGTTACGTCAGAGAATGATGTTTAAATTCCCTTCTGGACTTTCCTAGAATTTTGAGAAGCCAAGAGTTATCTTATTTTTGCACTGACAGTCACACTTCCGAAGAAATTTCTTAGTCTCAGACACATTGGGATGGCCAATTATACTACAAGGTAGAAAAGGACAACATATATTTCTCACTGAAATCCAACTCCTATTCCTAGGATAACTTTATATTATTTTAAGTATGTAAATTTTAGCATCTTTAAGCAATTTCTTATATTAATGAATGTTTATTAACTTCAAATAACTTATGTTGTGACTCTATAGAGACCTCCAATCCAAAAATTACATCCCTAAAATTGTGATAAACAAGCTTTATGACATCCTTTCTGTGTTACTTTTTATGAACATTTTACTTATTCTTAGATGTATTTTTCAAATATAAGCTTTGGTAATATTTTCCTGAAATACAGAAATAATTCACTATTCAAAAAGAAAAGAAGTGAATCTTGGATATCGATATTATTTAAAAAGCAGTCTTGGTAATTCTGAGAATGAGACCTGTATCCTTAGATGATAAAGAAACATTTGTATGGATAACTTCTGAAAGTTGCTTAGTGGCATTACTTGGGTTTATTATGTGACAGTATTTTTTTGATTCCAGAAATGTTTTTACCTACTGGCTTAGGGATGACAGTTATAGTATGTACCGACGTAAGTATAACTATATATTTGGATTCTCATCAGAGAATATTTCACAAATTATTTAAACACTGAGAATTTTTCATTTGATTTCCAAATTTAGAATTTCATAAAGTTAAATTATAGTATGGATTAGCTGATGATTTTAATTGGACTTAAATCTCCTGGACAAACCTAAAGCAATGGTTTTGATTATTATAATTCAGTTGGTTTTTATCAGAATTACATCAATGAGAGAAAAAATACATTTACATACATATTTTTTAACTTAGAAAGTTCATTGAGGTATAGATATCTTACCTCATATGTTTGTATGTTCTATTACCCAATAAAGAGCTCTGCTAAATGATTAATTCCTAAATTTAAAATGAAATGTCTTCTACAAAACTAAATCATGGTCAGTAGACTACATGGCATAAATCCTTCACAGGATGCTGTATTCTCTACTGTTTTTGAAATGTACCCCATCAAGGAACCACATAACACTTACATAGTCATTGTGTCAGATTAAGTTTAACAATCCTCCCAAATCATGAGACAAAGCCAGAACGGAACAGTTGTATCACAGACTGTCCAATGTCTGAAGCATAGCAAGAAAACAAGGAAGCAGGAGACTTGAGTTACACTTGGGTCCCATGTCCAGGAGGTACTCTGACTGAAGACAGTTTCAAGTTCAAGGACTTCATACCAAAGATGCAGGACACATAACTACCCATTAACTGCAGGATATTTTTTACTTCCAGGGTTAAAAGGCAAACAGTAAACATTGTGCAGCTTGCATATTCCTTGGAAGCTGAGAAAAGTCTGCTGATGTTTATTTGTTTGATTAATGGTTGATTTCCCTCAGGTAAATGAAATTCTGTTTCCCTTGATCCCCAGCAATTGAGTTCAATTGATTTATATTTAAATTCAGACAGACAGGCAGACAATCACACACACACACACACACACACACACACACACACACACACACTATTTTGGAAGGATATAATTTGAATACATTTTAGATTTTATTAGGTTTGAGATGGTTGATACTATAAATTAGTTTTCTTTTTTTTTTCTTTGTGGGATTTGACCTTTTCATTTGTGTTTCCAAGTTATTCATGACTTAAAATTAGCAAGAAATAGGAGTGCAGTGACTAGAATTCTGGAAAAAGCATCAGCAGGTTTGACTCCTGACTCTAAAGAATTACAGAAATCATTACTCAGAGTTGAGAAAGTCCCTTGACTTTCTATGCTTTGTTTTCCATACCACTGACCATACCATTCATCATATAAGCCAAAGCATATTTGAGAGTAAGCTAGAGTGGTGCCAATAATTCTGTCCAAATAGCTTGGCTTATAATTGGACTTTACTAGTCAGACCAGCATTTGCAGTTACTTTGTGATATGGTTTGAATGTACATGTTGCCCCCAAATTCATATGTTGAAACCTGATCACAAAAGTAATGTTACTAAGGCTTTTACTCAGAGAAATATTTTGGAAAGAAGGCTCTGCCCTTAGGGGTAAAAAAAATGTCCTCATAAAAGAGTTCCAGTGGCAGTCTCCTCTAATCCCTTTTGCTCTTCCCTCTGGAATGAGATACCATTTCTCACTCTTGGGGGCCTTTTTCACCAGTCTCCCCAAATAAAGGTGTAACAAGAAGGCCCCCTCCACTCACAGGATTCCAATGTGCTGCTCTTTAATTCCACAGATGTAAGAACTGTGAGATAAGCTTATTCTCTTTATAAACTATCAAACCTAATGGTTTTGCTCCCACAGCAATATAAGACACTATGCATATATGTAAAATGAAATTTGATATTGAATGTTCTCTGCTATCTACATTTAAATAGTGATGATTTAGAGTTAGCCTTTCTTTAAAAAAGTCACAAGGCATACAAACTAAACCTCAAAAATACGTGATGTGCTGGGTAACCAGAAATTCAGCAAGAAAATTAGACTTCTTTTTGCATTTGGATAACTGCAATCTGTTTATGACTAGAAAGGCTAGGATTCTTATCCCCTTAAAAATATGTATTTCATGAATAGCAATTTTGTTCAAAGACCTTGCAAATTCATGGAAATTTTGTGGGATTTAAAAGTAATCAACTCAGTTACTGTAAAGTTGTCCTTTAATCCTCCATGTTTTCAGAGTGAACATTTGGCATAGCAGTGAGATGTTGTCTGGGACACCTGCACTTCATATTGGAGTGCTGGATTTGAGTCCTGCTACATTCTCTGCTTACTCTCACCTCACTGGCCAGCAGATGATGACTCAAGTATGAGAGTTGGACTTCGATGTCTAAAATAGCAATTTCCAAGATAAAGAAAAGTTTAGGAAACAGCTAAAATAATAGTTGACATTAATCACATGAATAAAAGCTTAAAATATCTACGCCCTAGTTCTAGATATATCTATTTCAATAGATAGTTCTAAGTAAATCTGTTTGTGTTGCAATAGCCTTTAATAAAATATACTCCAAACCTGTGAAGGAGTTAAGTTTAGATGGAAAAAATCATTCTGCAGGAAAGAGTATTGGCAATACAGGTAGCTTTGACGAAATAACTTTACAAAAATAAATAAATCATTACTTTGTATATTAATGAATTACATTTTATATAATAGGGTACATTCACATATATTATCTTGCTAATGACCTCAAGAATTCCTTTTATCTTTTTTTACAATTACAGAAACTGAAGCTTAGGAAAATAAGTGAATTGCCAGCACACATGTAATAAACAAGTAGAAACTCTGAGTTTTGAAATAAAATTTCCCTACTCAGTACCAAAAATAGAAATCTGGAGACCTTGTAGAATAATGCTCAAGAAGATAAAGATACTCGTATATGCATTCAGAGGAACAAACAAGACTACTCCAAAAACGTACTAAAGAGATATAAGCATTATATTTTTACTATGACAATTTTTCTCCCAGTCAGAATAGCTTTGTTATGGATACATGTAGCTAAATGCTACTCACAGAGCATCAAAAATGCCCCAGGCTTATTTCCAGAATGTAGAATTCTGTCTTTCTAAAGTAGCATTATACCAAAAGATTGCCAAATTCTCTACACATGTGTAAGAACACAGTTCCTCTGTCTTCTCTCTTCTCTGTTCTGGTACAACAAAGGCATTCCTACTTTCTTATACTGTATAATTATCTCAACATAAATTCTAATGAAGGCTTGGTTTACAGAGAGGACTCAATGCACTCCAGCTATTGCAAAATAGATCTCTTACGGAAGTATAAGCATTTACATAGAGGTGTGAATCGCATAAAACAGAAAGGTATTCAATTCCGTATTTGATAGATACATACTAGAGTTACGGATTTTTTTTTTTAAATAAACCTATATGAAGATAGCTTTCATTAAAATTTTAATTCATGTAACCTACTCTTTTTGGCCAAGTTTTGCAATGAACATGTAGTTACTACAGTTGTCCACATTAGAAAATAAAATATCTAGAAAATGACAGCTTTTCTTGAATGCAGGTTTGCAGGTCTCATTTGCTTCAGGGCTGTATTTCAGAACTTTGTTCTATTTGAATAAGACCTTGCTGTAGACATTTAAGCAACTGGCCTCAGGCTAGATCCTAATCTTTCTTTTTTTTCTTAAGAAAAGAAATCCCAAATATTTGCGTGTTAAGCTCCTACATTTCCTTTGCTGCTAAATAACAAATTGTTTAATTCCAAATTCCTATTACTAAGATATAATTAGGTGATATTCTTATAAATAATCAAACCCTTGAAATCACCTTTGCTAAGGAGATTACTTTATATATAACTTTGGATTTGAACTTTCATTGCCTCCAAGATCACATGTTTGTGCTGTAGGCCAAGAATTTCCTAACACTAGAAAGAGAATTACAGTCCACTGATGGTGAAGAACTTGCTGTTTACTTCAGCTAGTTCCAAATTCACACAAGCTTTTTTCTGGCTTTCCCTTTTCTTGAAATGTTTAATCTAGAAACTTAGAAATTTCTTCTTTGTACCTTATGATGTACATCTTTTTACCAAATCTATTGCCAGTTTTCTAGCCAAGAAACTTCTTTTTCAAAAGCATGTGAAATATCTCATCAAATTTTAATTAGAAAGCAAGCTAGGGCCACTGCCTCCAGGTCTCCGTGGAGCGTAGGAACCTAAACTTACTAGACATCATGGTCCAAACTGAAAGAAGATCATGAGTGAAAACAAAACCCAACCAAGTTCTCTGTTCATATGGTCAACTACTTTTACTTCTATTAATAGGCTTCTTGCTAAAACAAGTAAGTTTCAGGTATCTAAAAAAGATTTTATAACTTGTGGCAATCTGAGTAACTAAGAAATATTTGGAGTTGATTGTGAAAGATACTCAAGGGAATTGGGACCTTTTAGAATTGATCAATGAGGCTGAAATATGCCTTAGCATGTCATTATTATGTTTCAAATTACATCTCAATATCAGCAACTTGCATTCTTCCTTAGAGTTTTTAGGGAAAATTAATACCCAAATGGTTTTTTCTTGGTATATTTTATGTACGTGTCAAGTGGAAGATATGAGGAAATAATAAAAGATCAAAATTTGTTGTTTTAATAGTATAAATAATCATTGTTAACTATGTTTAGGTTAAATAGAGCTAGAAAAATAAATTATGAACAGGTGGCAGGATGGTGCAAAGGGGACATAAAGAAATGAATTTCCCTCTTCTTCTAAAAGAGAATCAATGTAATCCATTCTTTAACTCTACATCTGGCTGAACACTACCATTGAGAGCAATAAAAACACAAAGATATGACCTAGTAGGCAAAAACAAGTGCTCAGATTTCCTAATTTCATGCAATGTACAGGTTACTAGAAATAAACTTAACATGTGCAATATTGAACCAAAAAAGATAAGGCCGTTGCTTGTTATTTTCAGAGATGTTAAATAAACTACTTAAGGAATTTCCTGACATTTGTAAGCAGGAAGCCACTTAAAAGGCTGAAATTTTTTTTAAAGCAGTCCTACTATTAAATCAACATCTAATAGAGTGTTAATGCCCCAGGGAGTACATATCACTATGGACACAAAAACACAGATGGCTCAGATATACAAAGTAGATAAATATACGCTAATATCTTGCAATAATTTTAAATAGGTAATTCGGTAACCCATTTGTCAATTCAAACATTACATAGAAAACATGTTCAAAAGGGGTAATTGTAAAACTAAAATTGCTTAGGACTAAAAATCTGTACCCTACCAAAAAACAAACAAACAAAAAGTGATATTATTACTCTGATAATAAGGAAGAATAAAATGGAACCAACAAGACTACAGATGTGACCTGACTTTTCCCTGTCATAAGTAAGTTAGAAGGACCTTTTGTTTATTTATTTGTTTTGTTCTGTTTTGTTTTCCAAATCCAGGTCCTTAGGTTATCTGTACAAAAATCAGTTAAACTACTTTAAATTTGGACTCCACATCTAACCTACTGAAATAGATTCTCAAGCATGAGCTAATATTCTCAGATGAATTTTGTATACATCAGAATGTGGGTGTGTTTGGAACTTTGTATGACATGCTTCCCAATCTCCAAGCTCTCTTGCTACTATTCATCTAACCTTACTATTCATCTAACCTTCTTAGTAATGGAAACGTGTGCTTTTTCTGTCCTTCCCACCCTTTCTTTATGAAAGATCACCATATACATGAAAGACTTAAACTCTTCACTATACAGACATATCTCATTTATTACACTTTATTTATAGCAATTCTTAAAATCTGTCATTTTTACAAAGTGGAAGTTCATGGTAACCCTATACTAAACAACTTGTTCAATGCCACATTTCTCATACCATGAAAACACTTAATATCTGTTTCACATTTTAATGGTTCTTACAAATTCAGAAATTCTTCATAGTTGGTATTTTTTATACAACACACTGATCAGTAACGTTAGGTGTTATTATTTTAATTGTTATGAAGCACTAAAAACCACTGCCATTTAAGTCTTAATCTGTAGGTATTATATACTGACTGCCACACCAACCAGTGATCCAAGTCTCTCTCCCTTTGCTAAGGCCTTCCTATTGCAAGACACAGCAGTATGGAAACGAGGCTGATTAATAATCTTAGAAGGTCCTCTATGTTATCCAGTGAAGGGAAAACCTTCACATCCCTCACTTTAAAAGAAAAGCTCAAAATTATCAAACATAGTGAAAAGTAGGTCGAAAACTGAAATGTGGCAAAAGTTAAACTTCTTGCTCCAAAGCTGGCCAGGACTGGAATGTTGGGAGGACATTCTTAAATCAGAGAAATTTTAAATAAGTGGCAACTTTTGGAAAGACAAAAACCCAAAAATGCATCTCAAAGAAACAAACAAAAACATCACTTTCTTGTAAAGTGCTCTTGTCTGGGTTTAGGAAAGAGAAAATGTGGAAAGACAGGATTTTAAATACATAGTATTTAGCCTTTTGAAAGTTACTGACAATTCATCTAGTACAATTTCACGGGGGTAACAGAAACAGAACCTGGTTCAGAACAAGTAAAATCTGATTAAATGAAAAGATTGTTTCACTATAAACAATTCTCTCAGAAATCTTAACTGCAAAGTAGAAAGAATAAGGATGCAATATGGTTAAAGAAATGTTTTATATAATGAAGTTGAGCTAATGGATTGTGATGACCAACTTAAAGAATATGAGTGCTTAAACATTCCAAAACACTGAAATATAACATTGTGGAACATGGATGAACGGGGAATGAGAACCCAAAGGTTGAAGAGTTAACTCTAAACCAGAAACATGACTTCCAAGCAAGAATGGAAGAGATTAAAAGGGATAACAATAGATGGGGTACTGGGGTATGAAAGAAAAAGTATATATTACTAGCAAATAAAAGTCTAATATGAGTAAGTATAAGAGAATATAATACCAAATATTCTAATTTAAAACTATATTTTAATTTGAAAGGCAGAGGGAGAAATAGGGGGAAGAAAAAAAAAAAAAAACAAAAAAACCTTCCTTTTACTGGTTCCCTCCCTAGGGAACATCCGGATTGGACCATGCTGAAGCCAGAAGAACAGAACTGCAACTGGGGTTCTCAAATGTATAGCAGGGACTCAAGTATTTGAGGCATTGCCTGCTGCTTCTATGTATTTGCATTAGCAAAGTGTTGGATTAAAATGGAGCAAACTTCACTTGAACTAGGCACTCTGTTGTTAACTGTGGGCATCCTAAGTAGCCAATAGACACAGCCACCGCACTATACACCAGCCCATGACAGCATTTATCAAAAGGTAACCACAGCTGCTCAACTTTAAAACTCCAATTTTTATAAAACAGAGCTAGAAAATCACCGTAAATACCAAAACACACCCATAAAAAAAAGACTAAGTTCTTTGAATTGGTTTTACAGGCATTTAATGAATATTTCAGATGCAGCATTTTACCTCCATATTTACTACTTCAATTAAAACTGCAATCTGTTATATTTCAAAATTAAATGTGAATTTTATATCTCAGAGAAAATTGGAAGTTAATGTCATACAGTAAGATTACAATGAGCTATATGCTTTCCATCTTCCCTTTTCAAGATTATATTTCAAGATATATTTCAATTATAAATTGGATTATTCTTGAAAAATAGGTTGATCGGTTACAAACAGATGAATAAAGAACTTAAACACACATAGAAAACAAGCTACTATAAATGAAAAGGCTTTATACTAATATAAGATCTTGAGAGTTCATTTCTGCCCATGGTGAAATAAAAGCTCCAAAAGCCTTTAATCTTTCATTACCTTTAGTAGGATCGAGGGAGGTTGAAAAAGGAAGAGGAATAGAATCACAGTTCAATTTTTCTTAGGATTACTGATCAGCAGAGAATATCTGGAAGAGATAAATTGATTGTTAGATTTTTATATACTGTAATGTAGATATTTGCCATGTTTCTTCATTCACACAGGAGAAGGGAATAAAGCTTATCCTTTTAGGTAGGATCCATATATTTACTGGTTTAGCTGCTGTATTCATTCTTTAGAAGGATTATCCAGTCTTCAGAGAATTTGATTCACAAGCAGGAGATATGAGCATGTAACTTTAGGCAAGTAAATCAGTGTCTTTTAGATTTTCTTTCCTTAAGTGTAAATTACAGAGAATGCTTAATGCCTATCTCGCAAAATTATTGAAATTTAAAAAAAAGACTATACACATACAATTCCCAAACTTGTTTAAAAACTTGGAAAACGGAATAGTCATTAATGATTATTACTTCAGGAAAAATACTTAAAACCATTCGATGGGCTTCCAATGAATTTTGAATTTATTAAATCCCAGAGAATCTTCTTATGTTGAATTTCTGCCTCTTAAAGTTATTGCAAATTTAGTTCTGCTGGAATAACATATCCATTGACTGAAGATTTAGCATGGAAGTCACATAAGTCATAAATGCTGTAAATATATATTTTAACTGATTTTTCTGTTGTATGTAACAGTCTATCAGTATCTAAGTCTTCAAATACACCTTGGTTTATTATGTAAAAATGTGGGATCCAGTTTTGATGATCAGTATAAACAAAATGGTACACAGTGTTTTAAGACATGTTTCTTTCAGTTAACCAAACACAGTTGGTATTTGCTTTTTTCCATTTTGATAGACATTTCAGTTACCATGAGTTAGCTGATCATTTATCCCTGGGTTGATATTGTGGCCTAGCAGATAAAGTTGCACCTGTGACATTGGCATGCTGCCGGGGCATCAGTTTGTGACCTAGCTGCTCCTCTTTTGGTCCAGCTCTCTGCTAACGCACATGGGAACCAGCAGAGGACGACCAAGTGCGTGGGCCCTTGTACCCACCTGAGAGACCTGGAAGCAGCTCATGACTCATGGTTTAGGTTTAGCCCAGACCTTTCTTTTTATGGGATAGAAGATCTCTCTCTTCTCTCTTCTTCCCTCCCTTCCTTTCCTTCTCCTTGTACAATTCTGCCTTTCAAATAAGTAATTATAAAAGAGAAAGAAAAATGTCCCAAATTTAAGCCACAAGAATGTATTAACTAATTTCATAAAATACTTCCTCTAGATATGTAATTCCGAACTCCATATTTAAATAAACAATATGGAACATGATCAATTAGAAATTGCACCACTGTGCTCACTTTGGCAGCACAAATACTAAAATTGGAATGATACAGAGAAGATTAGCATGGCCCCTAGGCAAGGATGAAATGAAAATTTGTGAAGGGTTTCATAGAAAAAAAAAAAGAAAGAAATAACATCACTTATTTTAAGTCTGATGGTGATTAGTAATAGCACAACCACTACCTGATAGTGTATACTTCTGTTACCTCCTTGTCTTTCAGTGATAACCTATTTGACTTTTTAAAATTAATTTAATACCTTTTTAACTATAGTGATGCCTTCCTTTAAGATATTTATTTATTTTACTTGAAGATCAGAGAGTGACCTACTATGCTCCTGATTCACTCCTTAGATGGCCACCGTGGTGGGGAGCTGAGGCAATCTTGAAGCTCAGAGCTAGAAGTTCCTTCCAGATTTCCTAAGTGAGTTCAGGGGCCCAAGGACTTGAACCATCATTCGCTGCTTTCCCAGGACATCAATAGGGAGCAGGATTGGGAAATGGAACAGCCCGGACTAGAACTTGTGCCCACACATCACAGGCTGATTAGCCTGTGTCAGCAGCACACCGCCAGAGTTCCCATTTTACAAAACTGGAGGAGAAAAAAAAAAAAGGAAATTGCTCCCCACAAATGACGAAGAAAAAGCAAAAAGAAAAAGTGAAATTTTATGCTGAACCTGAAAATTGAATTTCCTGTAATTATAGAAGATACAAATACTCATAAACTGCTAATAATGCCAAAACCATAAGTATTCTAATAATACACCGTGAAAGAATTGAGTGTACCATTTGAAAACGTGGCATCCCACCGGGCTGGTGTTGAGTGCTGAGAGGAGCTGGCCAGGAGCGGCCATTCAGGCCTGGTGCTTCCTGCAGACCTGGTTCAGCTTCAAAATTGTCAGCACCAGTAAGTTTTCTGATGAATCTAACGGGCTTAAGATTTACGAATCTCTCTGGTAGGTCCTTCTCGTCCCGAGGGCATTCCGTACCCGGCACAGCCTCAGTCTCTACTAAAACTCTATTTCGGCGTCAGCGGAAGTGTTTGGGTTCCACTTCCTGGCCAAGCCCCGGAAGCCGGCTGCCTTAGGAGGCCCGGGAAAGAGCCAGGTGGATAGCACCTGTTGGTTGTGTGCTTGCTCCCACTGCCGGTGAGCTGGAAGGCTTGAACGCTCCTCTCCAGCGGGGTGCACCAGCGCCTCCGCCGCGAAGAGCATGGTCCCCAGGCCCCGACGCTGATCTCGGGGCGGCCCTGAGCCAGCCTCACAGGAACACCAGCCAGAGAGAGCGCGAGACCGACGTACAACCGCACACCCAAGAATCCAGTCTCATCAAGTCCCTGGTCATTAATTACAGCATCAGTGTGGGGACTCTGCGGAGAGGCAAGCCAGTTCCTGAGGGGCTGTCGCGGAAGCAGCCCCAAGGCCACCCCGTGAGGAGCTCCGGGTGGGGCACTGCTGCGTGCGCACCCAGGCCTTCCTCGCTCCCACAGGCCTTCCTCGCTCGTGGAAGCTGCAAACCCGCTGCATCCCGCATCCAGGCCCCATGAATGTCGCGGCTCGGCCTCCTCTTTTCTGAAATCCATGTTAAGTGCTTTCCCTGCTCCTGGGAAGTTCAGCAAGCCAGCTGAACTACAGGCAGCTTGGGACCACAGTCGTGTTGGCTCTGCAGGTTCGGGGAGGGTCTGCGGCAGGCCATGAGCCACCCGAAAGGCAGGCGTAGGACATGGAAGAGCCGAGCTACGAACCATGCTGGAGAGCCTTCTTCCCAAACCGCGCTCAGCAGCCATCCCTGGGAAGCAGGCTTCTGTGGAGGGGGCGCTCCTGCAAGCCAGCTTTGACCTGGAAGGGAAGACCTGGAGCGGCTGTAAGTCCATGCATTGCCGCTAGGCATTTCTGGCTCTTTGGAAACATTTACTGCCGTTTGTTGCAGTACTGACAGTAGTTCAATTCGGCAGATGTGAATGACTAAATGAATTAACTCTTGAGCACAAAGCTTGGCAGTCACCTTACTGATCAGCAGCACATCCTGAAGGTGAGTGAGGTGATGTCGGAACTTCAAGACACATGGACTCAGATGGATAACTCGAGACAACATTCAGAAAAGTCTTTGGAGGAGACAGCTGGCTTACAGTCTCTTTTGTTAAAAGCACTGGAGCTAACAGGAATTCCGGAATACCATGTCCTGTTTCCACAGCCCAGTGCCAGCCAGCTCTTAGCAATCTTGCCGACCCACAACAGCATCCTGGGAAGGCATCGTCTGTGCCTGTTCCATCCCTGGTGAGTAGTCTCACTTCTGATTCATGAGCTATGTGTATTGGTGGCCTAGAGTTCAACTTTCTGTGCTCAGCTCAGATAGTAAGAAAGATAGCTCTTTGCTTACTGTAACAAATATGCGGTTCTGGAAAAAAAAATTGAGTGTAGGCGAATTGTCTTTAAAGGAATAATATTGTGATAAGGATGAAGTCCAAGTGTAAATGACATCAAGCAAAACTCACACTAAAGAAATTCCTGAGGATACTCCATAATATTAGAACTCTAGAAGATGAAACATTAAAATAAGTGATAGGATGATAAATGGGGAAAGAAGCATGACAATTGGCCAAAGCACAAAAAGTATTCTTCCTTCATATTATAAACTGTCTCATGAGAAGAAAGCACAGACTTCAAAGTACTATGAATACATTTTGACAAAAAGACGATGCAGTGCTTTAATTATGAATAGTTGCAGTATTTTAGTATACTGAAGAAATATTAATACTATCTTATTTTTTTATATTTTTTAACTGAAAAGGTTTTTAATTTTAGAATATTTTATTTAAAATACAGAAAGAGAGGAGAGATCTTCAACTTCTGGTTCATTCCCCAAATGCCTGCAACATCTACTGCAGGGCCAGGCCAAAGAAGTTCAGGAACTTAAGGCAACTCAGTCATACAGGTGGACAGGTGCCAAGTACTAAAGGCAGTGTCTGTTGCCTCTCAAGGTGTGTGTTAACAATAAGCTGGACAGGGAAGCAGAGCTGGAATTCAAACCCAGTCCCTCTAACTTAAGATATAGGCATTCCAAGTGGAGACTGAGCCATTGCACCAAATGCCAACCCCTAAATATTTAAACATCATATTGGATGTTGGGGGCTGTTTTTGCATATTTTCAGTTTGCTTCTTCACTTATACAACTAACACCACCATGCAAATTGAGAACTGTTCATACTGACTGATGAGATACTCTTGATATGATGGCCTATCCTTTTGTATAGTCTTTGGATGTTTTGAGCTATTTCTATGACAAGAAAACATTTGAAGCATTTCTTTACAGCTTTTCCAAAGGACATAGATTCTGTTAACCCTAGGTTCTGCATAGGAAAAAATAGCAAATGACAAAGAGTAAATTATATTCCTCGAGTCGGAACTGAAATTTGAGATTAGATACTTTGATTCTAAAAATGATATATATGCTGCCTCAACTAGATTTGGGTAATCAAGACTTTAAAAACTGACAGATGGAGATTTCCTGCCATGGCAACTCAAGTTCTTTGTTAACTTTTTTATGCAAAAAGTCAAGAACATGTTACTGATGTACATGACCATTGAAAGGACTAAGTGTATGCGTTTAATACATTTTTAAAGATTCATTTATTGAAAGGTAGATTTACATAAAAAGGGAAAAGCACATAGTGGGAGATTTTGCTTCTACTGATTCATTTCCCAATTGTCTACAGTATCCTGGGCTGGACAAGGCCAAAGCTTGGAGCCTGGAGTTTCACCCAGGTCTCCTACACTGGGGTCTGGGCTCTGAGCACTTGGATTATCTTTCAGTGTTTTTCTAGATATGTTAGTAGAGAAGAGATTGGAAAATAGATTAATTTATACTTCAATTTGTGTCAATATGGGATTCCAGCATTACAGGTGGCAGCTTAACTTATGGTGCCACTACACTGCCCCCCATGACATTTATTAATCTCAGTAATTAGATTCCTTTTTTCTATATATAATTGCAAGTGTTGGATGAAATTGTTTTGTTTATTTTTGCTTTCACATTTGAAACTGTGTAATAGCATGAAATGAAGCCAGTTAAGGGAAAGGATTAAAATTATTAGTGACTCAGCATTAAAGCAAGGTTCTCATCAAGTGAAAATCACCAGTACTTAAAAGAGGGACATTTGCATCACATCCAAACCAGTATCTGAAGAGACAGTTTCAAGATGGACCAGGAAAGTCCATGGATATGAAGCACCTCATTTTCTCATCACATTTGCTTTTGGGTTTGGACACTGATTCGTAGGAGATTCTAGAGCACAGATGTACGTAGTATGTCTGAAATACATCAGTGAGATTATTTCAGAGCTAGAAGACAAAAATTTGGACAAATTTCTAGAGAAAATGGTAAAAACTTCAATAGAATAAAAATTTTAAGTCCATTCATTTTGTCATAGTCAAGAAAAATAGTACTAATGAAAGTTTCAGAAGTACATTGTAAAACTGACATTGTGGTGCAGTGGCTTAAGCTACTACCTGCGATGACAGAATCCCATTTGAGCATCTGTTCAAGTCCTGGTTGCTCTCTGTCAGTGTACCCGGGAAGGCAGTGGGAGCTGGGCCAAATGCTTGTGTCCCTGCTTCCCATGTAAATCTCGATGGAATTCCTTAGCCTGGTCAAGACAGGCTGTTGTAGCCATTTGGAGAGTGAACCAGTGGATGGAATCACATAAATAAATGTGAACAAAATTATGTTACAATGTTCTTAGAAATGTAACACTGTGTTTAAAAATAAACATTTTAATATTATTTACACACACACATATATATACATGTTTACTAAAAAGTATACTTTTCTTCAAATTATGTCTGTCAATGAATTATTTTTTCAATTGTTCTAATCTCTTGCAATTCCCCTATTTTTTCTCTTTTCTTATTCCTTCCTCCTTCCCTCCTTTTTTTTTTCTCTTCTTGCTCTAAAGTGAAAACGGACAAGGTTAAAAATAACTAGAACTGTTAGAGAATAGTCAATAAAACTACTAATTCTGTAATAAATGACAAGTATTATATCAGGTTTTTATTGCAAGAAACTTCAATGTTCAACTACAGCATACTGAAATATAGCTAATTTTTTGATACTTAAATTAAAAATGAGATGATTTTTTTTTTTCTTTTTTACTTTAAAAAAGAATGTTTAAATAGATCGTAAGACCAGTTATGGTATAACAGAAAAACAAGTAGATGATTCTAGCAACAGGAAAATAAAACTTTTAAAATTAGAGCATGAAGGATAGACATTATGGTAAAGCATGTAAATTTGCCACCTGGGATGCTAGCATCTGATATGGGTGCAGGTTTGTGTCTTAGCTGCTCTGTTTTTTATCCTGCTCCCTATTAATGACCTGATAAGGCCATGGAAGATGGCTTAAGTGTTTTGGGACCCTATATCCATGTAGAAGTCCTGGATGAAGCTCTAGGCTCTCTAATTTGGTCTAGTCCAGTCATAGCTGTTACTGTCATTGGGGGAATACATCAACACATGGGTGATCTCTTTTCTCTGTGTAAATCTGTTTTTCAAATAAACAAGTAAATCTTTAAAAAGTTAAAGCATGAGAATATAAAACAGATAACAATGTTGCTTATATGTAAAAGAATTTAACTCTACAGATGTTCTGGAGAAAGACCATGAGGGTTTATTTAAAAAATTTTTTTGGACTTACATAGCGTAGAACAGGAAAAACAATATTTAAGCACCAACTAAAAGTCAAATTTTTTCAAACCAGGTGCCCTGGTAAGCTGGAATCCATATCCTAACTAAAAACTATAATTCCTAAACCCGCATCCTTTCTGCTATTCTATATTGTTATATACACACACGCATTAACTCTGCAAATTTAGTACATTTCCATAATCTACACATAGAACAGATGGTAAAGCTGGAAATAAAAAAAAATACACATAGTTAAGAATGTGGAAAATACTGTTACTGTTGCCCACAAATATATCTCCTTATTAGAAGGAGGTAAACATACTATTTTCAAAGTTTTGTCAAAGATCCGCAGCTTTTTTCCTCCAAATAATTCAAAACAGTATAGGGGAGGATTTTTGTCAATTTGTTCTTCCAAATATTTTGAAAATCAATGCATGTCAAAATAGTTGAGTAGTCTGCTTCTTTATCCAAGCTTTATCCATTTATGACTTATTTGACGCCTTTTTAGAAGGACATTGTTGTTCTTAGACTCATGTATCTTTACTATATAACCCCATAAATAAATATGGTATCACATAGGGGCATCCTATGTTACATTTTACCTAGGGAAAACAATGAACTTTCATATGCCAATAAAAGACAGAAAATTCAGTGTGGACCAGTGAAACCCTTGACTTCACAGGATAATGCTTAGAATTGAGTAAGAGTAGAAATATTTTTTCAACATTTTAGATTTTTTTGTTAACATGAAAAGAATACATTTATGTATTGCATAGATACTATAAGATTAGAGTCATGTTTCCCTCCTTCCTTTCCCCCCAACTCAAATTCCTCTTCTTCACTTCTTTTTTATTGTAAAAATTAATGGACGCACTTTCTGAAAGCTTTTTTGTTTGTTTTCAAGCTCACTATAATAGCTAAAGAAACTGATGTAGTGATTTTGATAATAGAGACACTGAAAAATATCTATAATGTATTCCTCATCATTGTGAAGCTAGTGATTTTCTGAATTTACTTACTGAAGCTCTTGATAAAGGAATAAATAACATGATTAGTATTTTCAAATGTCCCTGTTCCTTTCTATGTTGTTCACCATTTCTTAAATACACTGTTTAATAAGGATCTGTTGAATTGAAATTATGGGAATGTTTTACACTGTACACGTTTCATCAGTAAAAGTGTCAAGGAATAGCAAATCCAGGATTTTCTTTTTGAGTAAGAAAAAGCTAATGGGGAAAGATAGTACTGAATCCCAGCAGATTACATAACATCCTGAGGATTCTAGCTGTCACTGGTATAATATCCTAATTAGTTTTCTTGTAGGAGGAACAGTATGAGGGAGCTCGATCTTTATTGAAGGCTCCAGCTAACTTATTTGGAGTGTAAAATTTATATTGTCTGGGGTAATAGCATCAAGCAGCAATATGAACACTGGATGTAATTTATGTTACTATTTACAGGCTATATGTATTCTGCTAAAGTCGTATTACCAGCATTCAAGTCATTCTTACATGGCAGCTTCTGTATATGTTAATAACAGCATCCGAGAAACATTATTTTCCTTCCACATCCCACCCCAGTTACATCTTACAGAAATTCAGTAAATAAAGTGATGCTTATAGGTTTGGGACTATATTGGCTTTCAGTATTATGATAGGAAAGATTGAAGGAAACAGAAATTGCGATATCTGCTTAGCATTCCAAGTTCTCTATTGGTAAAGTATCCTTGCAGTGAAAAACAAATAAAGAGTAAATATACTGAAAATTACGCATTTTACATGAGTATATACATATTTATACTATAGATGACCACAAATATGTAAATTTCTGGATATCTCTGACATTGCAGTGCTACTTCATGTGCTGGATGAGAAAGACACACAGAGAGAGAATGATTGAATTTAATATTAGCCAATTTCAAACAAAAGGTTAGTTTCCTTAGGAATTGAAGCGATTTTGTTATTGGTCTGTTTTGATTTGCTTTATTTCAATACATAGTTCTTTTCAGTGCCTATCTGCTATGTTAAGTATTGAGGGTACCAGAGTAAATGATGTAGGATTCTGATTCACAAGTGATGTATTATGCAATTAAGAGAATATTATAAAATGGTTTTAGATAATTTCTTCACTGTGTTGCTGAAGATGTATATGATGATTGCAACATTTTTCACTGTTTTCAGCCAACTGTTATGTTGGTTAATCATTGGCATTGGGTATTTTATTAAATAGACATTTTCATATTCTAAGCTTCCTCTTTCCTTTTTATCATGCATTCAAGAGAAGAAGTGACATATTTGTAGGCAAAATGCAATGACAGAAAACAGAGTGACTGGTATATATGCAAAGATATGCAGGAAAGACTGGGAGGCTGTGGGAACCGATTGCAAGGACTGATGGCTGCCTGTGATGTGGAAAGCTGAGAGAGGTCAGACACAGCATAAAGGACAGGCATAACTTACTTTCTTCTCTCTTGTATTGTTTGATTCCTTCCACTGCTAGAGCAAGGTACTAATTGGCGTTAACTTTTTTTGACGAGACAGTAGGCAACATCACGTTTATTTTGATGTCCTAACTTTTTCCTGTAACTGATTAATTTGTATGAAAGAAAATAGCCATGAAATAAGTTGAACCTTTTCTTTTTTTTTTTTTTATTTGACAACATTGGAAAGGATGGAAATTCTAAAGCCCCAAAAAGGTCATGGCATGTGTTCCTCTTTCCCTTATGGGGCTCATCTTAGGAAAAGAACCTGGAACATAGCAAAAACTAGGCCTAAATATTAATCAGACATAACTAAAAGAATATTATTCAAAACAGTTAAGTCCAGATTATGTTATAGTAACAAATTGCTGTCATACAACACTAGAGATAGACCTTTTGTTTACATTCATGGCCATTTCAGGTTCACTAAACTGGACTCCTCCCCTCCCCTCCACACTCCTCCAATACCTCCTCTCCCTCTCCTTCCCTCCCCTTTTCAGAACCAGCTGACAGAGCTGTGCATCCAGGAAAGGGAAAAGGAAAATATGGAGAGCTTTCTGCTAGCTTTTAACGCGTCTATCTAAAGGGATATGTGTGATAACACATGCTCACAGTTCACTGCCACATTGCCACACATGATTCCAATGAGGTGTAAATTAAAATTTACCTCTAAGGAGAGGAAGCAGATAAGAAACTATTTTGATGTTTCATACAAAGCCCAGTGTGAACAGTTCCCAAGTTACATGTCGTCTGCCGTTTCCAGCTATTTACCTCTTTGTTCATACTGCTTCTACTGCTTTAGATCTTCATCTTGAGCTTTCTGCACAGCACATTCCATCCCCATGCTTCTGTAGCCTGAAGTATGTTCCCCCAAACATCTACAAGCTCACTCTTTCACTTCCTTTAGATCTTTACTCCATTGTTAATTTCCATGAGGATTTGTCTGCCTACACTGCAGAGAAAATCAATAACTTTACATAAGTATTTTTCATTTTTCTTTCCCGTTTTATTTTTGCGCTATCTACTATAGTATATTATGCTATTTATATCATTTATTGTTTATATCACCCTAACTCTTAATTTTATGAAAAATAGGAATTTTATTTCTTTAGGAAGCACCATGATCTTAAACAATATCCGATACTATATAGACATGCGATAATTGCTTTTTGAATACACGAATTAATAATGATGGGGCATTTGATTTTAACATATTGATTTACTCTGTTGGCAGCTTAGCCGTCTCCTGCTAAAAGCTATGGGCTTGAGATCCTCTTTCCTTTTCCAGCCAGACTTGTCTCTTCTCTTACATTTGATATCTCCTTGTCAACATAAAATATTTTTGAGATAAGGTGACTCTGAAGAAGGAATTTCTAAATTGGATATTTTTAGTTAGAAGCTTCTTTTTGTTGATTTTTGCTATTGAAATAACATGTGATTATAAATGATTTATTCCCATAGTTTGACTTTCACAAAGTGAAGTACAATGAAAATTAAGGTGTTTGAATGTAATTCCCCATATTACTGCTTGCTAACTATATTATCTTAGCAAGAAATTTTGGTTATGTTTTCTAAGTTTTGTTTTTTAAAAAATTTTAATTAGTGCTATTGTTGAAAATATTGGTCAAGAAAAATATGTGCTCTATTTACTAAGGTCTGAACCTTAATCTCCAAATTGTTCTCTGTATATTTTGTAAAATTTGTGCTCTGTCATTGGCCAGCTCAGGTTCTGCAGGAACAAATACTAGAGAGATTCCTCAAACCTGGATTAAGAGAAAGGAACTAACTCCCTTGTCTAAAGATAGGAAGAAACTTTTGTACATTCAACCACTAGCAGCTTACAGTTTAAATACAGGGCATCATTTGGCTTGATGCTTTGGCTTTGATTCTGGATGATCCCAGATTTGTAATTCCTCATTTCTTCTGCTTTAATCAATATTAGCTGCATCTATGATGTACAAAATGGCCTAGTACATGATAGTAATTCAGGATAGAAATGCAACTTTGAAGCGAAGGTGGGTTTCCTAGGGAAACTGTTTAGTACCCAGAGAGTTTTGTATCAGTTACACCAGGGGTTATGAGGACCAAATCCTCATTCTCAGTAATGAATACAAAGAGAGTAATGCCCTTGTCCTAGTAACAAACTTGAGTGATAGTGGAGCTTAGGAAACCAGTGGTTGTGGTTTTATGACTGTATGATGTGGCCGCACATTTACCCAGGTCCTTCTGAGATACAGGACTTATGGTATCATAAGTCTTAGTCCCAGGACTGGCAGATGTGAAATAAACCCCTAAACAGGGTTACTTTTAATGATATAGGAGATTTTTACAGTGGCATGTGAGGGTCTATAGGTGTGGAATGCCATCAGGTTCTTTCCTAGGTACCACCTGGTAGACTCCAGTAGGTTTGAGGAAATTCGTACTGATTCTAACAGTCTTCCTGTTATAGGATATGGTTAGGCCATTAGCATACCATACCATACATACCATACCATAGGCATGCTCCACCTGTTAGGGATACTTGCAGCCAACTGGTTGCCCCAGGGTGATGTAGATGGAATACTGTAGATACTGCAAACAAGTGCAAATTACTCAAAACATTGTGATATTTCCCCAGGAAAGGTTTCTTGAGGGACTCCCCAATCAGATTGCTAGACTCAAGTCCAGGCCTCAAGGAAATTCCACAGATGTGTGGTCAGACCTTGGAGTACACATATCAGGACAAGGCCTCCTCAGTTGCTGATTCCTATGAGATAGACAGCGTGCCCAGTTACACACAGGGACATAATGTGTAGGATACTGAGTTCTTTATCAGAGGATGGAAAGCAGAACAGATGGCACAACTCTCCTGGCCAAGCTGGATGGCCAAATGTCTGGATCAATGGATACACACTGAGGTGGACTTGTCCGGCCAGTAGACCTGGAAGATTTTCTCAACCCTGGTGAGTTGAGAGCCAACAACATCTCCGAAGTATCAAGTGACATCCTCAAAACATTCTTCCCACAACAGGGTCTGTAAGGCATCATCAAATGACTGTCCCCATCCTCAGGTGCTGATATAGTTTGACAGTAAGGAGTTGTCTCCAGGAGAATAAAAAGAAAAGAACTGAAATATTTGTCTCTTCCACCTTCCTCCTTACCACAAATTTTCCCACCCTAATCAGAGGCCCATATGGACATGCAATTCTGTCAACTATGTAAATGATATTAATAAAAATGAAACAAAATTTTTAAAGCAGGAAAAAGGGAATAAGAAATGGAAGGGAGGAAGGAGTGCAGGAGGAAGTATTGAACCAATGAACTACTATAAATCTGTCATCTTTACATGTAATTGTTCAGGTTTTTTTAAGGCTGTGTTGCAAATTCTCATAACTGCAGTCTTCTCTTTTTGTTCCCTCAGACCTAAGGGTTAGTTAGTAGCTTTAGTATGAATTGTTTACCTTTGTGAAACTTTAGTTTTATTTCTTTCTTGTTCAATAGCTAGGAACCCTACATGCATTTAAAGTTTCCCATTACATTCTCTCTTGGTTTCTGTCATCTGAGATGATATTGACTGATAAGTTACCTGCTCCTTCAGTGTCACAGCCTATTGTGAGGATTAAAATGATACCTAAGCAAGTATGGTCTTCAACTCAGAATTTGATTTCAGTAACCACGCAGTATGGACTTCATGCCACCCTGATAGCTTTCCTCTCATGGCATAGAATGGAATATAAATTATATCTATGTCAACAAAAAGTAATCCTACTCCTTCATCTGTGAACATCAGAGAAAGCCAACAAATCAACAGAGAATGTGCAGTTGTTGCTTCTGTTCTTTAAGAGTAGACAAAGGGATCGAACAGGTTATACTCATGGGAATAAGAATGTGCGATGGCTAGAGTGGACCACCTGTTGTTCAACAGAACACATTAATCTGTGTCTGGGTTTCAAGAAGGTATAAATAAGTCTGTAACTGGATTTCAGACTATAGCTACAGGGAACTAAATTGGGGAATCAATTATTCTGGAGCTGCTGAGTAGGTGGGCAGGGAGACGAAATTGGGTAAAGTTATAAGGCAAGAAGGATAAAGACAGAATTGGTCTGAGAGTAACTTCAAAATCAGGCAAGCTCATATTATGTCTTAATTAAAATTGCTGCTGTAAAACCTTTGTTACAACCATCCTTTTAAAGTCTGCTATATGCATATACCTTGTAAAACTGATGTCGGGTGTTAAGATTGTTTGAAAATTAAGAGAGTGGCTGGAGACCAGTGCAGAGAAGACAGATGGAATCACCCATTAAAAGTGATAGTTCAGTGAGAATGATCATCACCAGGAAGTAGGAGTTCTGGAACTAAGTAGACCAACTGCAATTTAGGACAAGGACCTGTGCCAATGCTGGCATCAGGGAGGGCAGATTTGGAACCACATATACATCTCCTCTTGCACAATAGGCAAAGGAAAGGAAAACTTGCATAAAAATGCAGAAAAATTCCTTAAAAACAAGACAACCCTTGAGCTGCACTCTGCTTGCTCAGCCCTGAATTTACCACAATCATCCCTTGAGGGAAGAATAAAGTTAAAATTCTCTTTTCTCATAATTTTATACTTTGGAAGTGGAAAATAAAGATTCATGTCATTTCTCCTTTTCACCCTGACTCATGACAATTGTCCATATAAATCTGAATGTTCTCTGTAGCACTTTCTCTGGCATTCCTGCATCCACAATCACAACACACATGCCACTATGTTTATTTTCTTTCAGTTTCTTTAAGTCTTTTTCTGTGACTAGGAGAAAGCCCATCAAAGTCGGTGATATCACATTGTCTGAATAAAAAAAAAAATACTAGCAAACTATCAGCCAGGGATCCATTCTTCCAAAGACTTAACTGGCCTGGAAGACTTTACAGACAAGCAATATATTGGCAGGAAGCTTAAACTCCTCACCACCTGGGCTTTGAATTACACAGCTCATGACCTGATAGTTGGATGCCTCTGTTTGATCCAAAAAGGAGAACAGCTATGAGAGAAAGAGCACCCAGCACAAAAGTGTAGTGTCTTCTACAAATTAGTCCACCAGGAGCCTCCAACTAGGGAGGAATAACGCTGTCATTGTGGAGGCTCATGACCCCAGACGTTATACTTTTCCTACAATGTTAAGTTCAGTTAGATTTAGATTCACATGTAGAGTCTTAATTGAAGCAATTGAAGAAGAAAAATTCCAGGGCTCTCCCAGAAGAAAAAAATGAGTAGAAAAGGAAATAATCATATTCTTCTCTAGATTCCTTCATAGAAATTCCAGAATATATAAGTGACAACTAGGATCAGGGTTCTAACAGTGACAAAGGATTAGCTTCCGTGGTCCTTAGTCAGGCTAGTTAACATGTGAGGTTATTTTAGCAACAACAAACATAGGTTTTACTGCTCTGTGAATTTCTGTGTTATGTATGAAAGACGGAGAAAATAATAAATTATCTGTTCTGTGCTAAAAATCAAATTGAAAGTAGAAGCAATAGGGAAAACAATGGAATTGGAGTCAGAATAGCCTGATTCCTCTGTTAATCATCTTTATGATCCTGGGAATATTTCTATACTTCCCTGTCCCTAATCTCTTTTCAGTCAAGTGATAAATGCTGCCAATTACGGAATTTGGGTTAGCATAATGGCTCAATGTACAGGCTTTATATTTCTTTTGCCTCAGCTAAATACCAAGGTGACCTTTGTAAGTTTTATAACCTTTGAACACCGTAATTCTGACATAAAGAAGTGTAGAAAAAGAAAGCAATGCAGACCACCTAGCATTTGGGATGAGCATTTTGCTGAGATGGTATATGTAGTTCCTTAGAATAATTCCAGAACCATATTATCTGATGTAAATAGTAGTAATTGGGTTAACATTGTAACACAGTGGGTTAAACCACTACTTTGTATGTAGACATTGTATTGTGTCTGTGTGCATTTTTGTGCTGGTCCTAGGATATCCAGTCCTGAGCCACAACACATACCTTCAAGGACTGTTGTAAGGATGGTGGGCCTGTGGCCTGATGACTAAGATGCTTGCATCTTTGAAACCAGAGTGTGTGTGTGTGACTTTTAATTGGAAATTCCTGTTAGGGCAGAAATGTGGACCCTGGATCTCAGCCAACTTTGGCTGGTTTTGGTTCAGCCTCAGGCCTGGTTCCTACCATTGCAGGCACCTAAGAAGAGAAATGGTGAATGAAAGTTCTTTTTCTCTCTTTCCTTCTCTGCTTCCTGCCTTTCAAATAAACTGTTAAGGAAAAAATTAAATAATAGTAAGACAAAATAAATTTCCTTTGGTAAGAGTGTCTCCAGACTCTTGGCCTATGCTGTTTCCTTCTATGGGAAAAGAAAGAAAAGGAGGATGGAAATGGTTAATCTTGTTAAAGATGAAGATAGACTAAGATGTGTGTTTTCATATGAAGTTTTAAAAATCCCAGTACTTGTGACACCACTGCATTTTGATTGTGTGCCTTCAAAGAGAAATTATTTTCAGTATAGAATGTAAGAAAAAAAAAAACAAGTCTATGCTCAGAAAGAAATATTTCTTGCTGGCTGCATCATTGCAGTTTCCTGGAGGAGTGGGGGGGAGGAGGGCATGAACAGATGCTTGGAGGCTATCATTCCCTAGAGGGGAGTGTTTGTTTAATCAGAATCCAGAACACTTGCTAGGACAGCACTGGGAAGCTTCTTACATGTGTCCTCACATCAGAGAAGCAAAGTGAGGCTGTATGAAAATTGTTTTCCCGGAGGACAACACGCCAGGGGATTGAAGAGATCTCAATAGCCTTTAGAGATCATGGAGTTTAAACAACTGGCTCATGATCTCCAGGGCTTCAAGTTCAAGTGTCTTTTTAAAATTATATTTGGAATCACGTGCATATCATTTCTTTTACCATAACCCTCCTTCCATGTTTGGTTAACATATATTTATCACTATTTAGTTTTCTTCTCTTTCCTTACCATTATTCAAATGATGCTAGGAAAAACTGAAAAAATATATTTCAGTAAGTACTTGAATTTGGATTTAAAATAAAGATGAGAAATATAGGCAGACTTTGTAAGTATTCTGTGGTAGTGACATTTTGGAGCTAAAACCTGAAGCCAATTAAAGGATTTTTGTTTAGTATCAATAATAAAGTTATTATAATTATGAATTGTTGACTTATGTGGTGTCAAATTATGAATCACTTAACCACAGAATTATTTTGGGAAAACATTTTCATAAGTAATTATCAAACTATTTTGAAGTCACCTCTAGCCTATCATTTAAGTACATTATTTTAATAATTCTAAATAATATGTAGTAATTTCTAATATTTTTATAACCTGTGTGTTGAACTAAGCATTTTTCTATAATTCTTTTCATTGAAAGAATAAATAAAACAAAATGCATTGTGGAAGATTTGCTCCTTTCCAGAACTCATAAGCCTGCATCAACGATGTCATTTCCATACTCTTTCTAATTTAATTTCATTGTCATTTATATCTATATATGAGATAAGTGGAGCTTGAGAATTTACTAATGCTAACAGATTTAACAACTATTAACATTTGAAGAAGACTTCAACCAGGGTCTGAGTCAAGATGCTGACTCCAAGTCCTCCACTAAAGAAAATGCCACGCGTCCTTAGAGATGGGATTGCTGTTGGTCAGTGGAGGTTGAATCGTATGACACTCCATATAGGCTGTGCTCTATCCAGAAAGTTGTATCAATATGCTTTGTATAAGCACTGATAATTGCAAAAATAATTTTCATTATACATCTACCACAACTATGGCATCTGACTACAGTAACTAGTTAATGCATGTTTAGTTCAATAAAAATGGTCACATGAGGTATAGGTACAGATACTTGTCTGAGAGATTACCATTAAAGAAAAACAGGAGTATTTTAGGAAGGATACTGTCAACTATAGATGTAGATTTAAATTTTATAGTTCCAGAATATTGTGCAACTTAGAGGTATTCTCTTATATGTCAGTAAAGGTTCAAAATTTGAAATACAGAATATTAAAAAATGAATCATTTTTATGAGGATAGAAGTCTTATAATTACAAATATAAAGGTTTAGACAAACATCAGACTGCAAATTCCAGAGGTCAAAAACATGTTTTCATTAGTTAATTTATTTTTTTGACAGTTTGGTTCTTTTTTTTTCTTCTTCAAAGATTTTATAACAGCATTTCATGTAGAAAGAATAGAAAATCAGTCTTCTTCCATCATGCTAATTCAAATCTATAATTAATAGCCCTGGTACATAAAATATAGGATACCGTACTGCTTTTAGCATTGTCAAAATTTATTCCTTAGAAACAGAAGCTAGGTGTAGAGAAGGAGAGATAGAGGGAGAAAGAGACAGGGAGGAAGAAGGGAGAGAATCGGGGAGAGAGAGAGAACATCAGCCCCAATATTCAACACGAGTTGGGACTCAAGTATGTGTTAGTAATCAAGTATTAGCTGCCTGCCTGGCATGCATTTTCAGGAAGCTAGCACTGAGAATGAAACTCTTACCTGCATTCTCACTGCCCCGGAGAGAATTAACCAGTATTTTGACTTCTGAAACATGGATTAGATTTACATGGCTTTGAACTTTATGTGAGGTCTTCAAAAATTCATGGAGGAAGCAGAATTTGGCACAGTGGGTAAGACCACTTCTATCAAAGTTCCTGGGTTTGAGTGCTCATTCTATTTCTGATTTCAGTTTTCTGCTGAAAGATAGCGGTCAGTAGATTCAGTGTTTGGCCACTCTCTACCAACTTGATGATCTGAATTGAGTTTGTGGCTCCTGGCTTTGATGTTACCTAGCTTCATTTTTGTTTCTCTGGGAGTGAACTACTTCATTTGTGTGTGTCTGAGGAATGAATTAACAAGTAGAAGATTCTCTCTCTCTTATGTGCTTTTCAAATAAAGTAAAAATTACTTTAAAAAGTCATGGAAATGAATTATGAAAGTCGTATGTGTGGATTTAAAATGCACTGAGATAAATATTTTTCATTCCATTTTTCATGAACTTTAAATATTTAAAAAATTATCAATAATTTTCAAAAGTAATATTTATTTCACCATAATTTTTAAAAGATTTAGTTTTTTTTTTTAATGGGAAGTCAGATTTACAGCAGAAGACACAGAAAGATCTTCCATCCACTGGTTCACTCCCCAAGTGGCCACAACGGCCAGAGTTCAGCTGATCCAAAGCTAGGAGTCAGGAGCTTCTTCTAGGGCTCCCACATGGGTGTAGGGTCCCAAAGCTTTGGGTCATCCTCCACTGCTTTACCAGACCACAAGCAGGGAACTTAATGGGAAGTGGAACAGCTGGGATACAGAACAGCACCCAGTTGAGATCCTGGCTCATGCAAGGCAAGGATTTTAGCCACTAGGCTACTGTGCTGTATCCTATTTCATCATATTTTAAAGGCTGAAAGAAAAGAGGTTAAATCAGAGGTCATCTGTCTGCTGATTCACTTCCCAAATACCTGTAATAGCAAAGGTATGGGCCAGAAGCCTGAAACTTAAGTCAGCCCTCTAAAATGGGTCTCAAGTATTCAAACCATTCTCTTCTGCCACAAAGCAAGTGCATTAGCAAGGACCTGAAAGTGAGGAAGAGTATCTGATTCCAAAATCAGGCAGCCGTCCCTGCCCTGAACTTTTTGAAGTGCCTGGTATATAGAGATTGATCTAAAGTATACTGTTATATCTGACTTCTTTAGCCTACTATCATAATTATGAGATGTACTTATATTTTTACATTTACCACCTTTACCTTTATTGCTATAAACTTTATTGTGTTACTGTGACATCTAATGGATGGGCATTTTTGCACTTTTAAATCAAGTTACTAGTGTTGACACTGATATGAACTTTTTTTTGCATGAGGTACAGTGAAGAGTGAAGTTCCATTAGTTACAGAACTAGAATGACTACACAAAACGTGAAATGATTATATAAATTCTTTATTCTCATTACAATATTAGGAATTACAGTTGCAGATGCTTAGCACAGTAGTTGAGATACATGGTCACACATTAGAGTACGTGGGTACTGGTCCCAGCTTCTTGATAATGTGGATCCTGGGAACACCAATGATGGCTCAAGCGATTAGATTCCTGCCATCCCTGGGGAAGAGCTGGCTCGATCGCAGACCCTGGCCTCAGCTCGGCCCAGGCTCAGATACTGCAGACATTGGGAGAGTGACCTAGAAGGTAGCAGTGTTTCTGCATTTAGAGAGAGAAATAGATCTCCATACTCAAATATACATTTAGCAAATAAATATATCACATATATTTGGGATACAAATCTTGAGTATTTTTTCAAAGAAAATATAAAAAATATTAGTGGTTATAAATTTCTTTTTTTAAGTTCCTAAATGCTTTCAAAGAAACCTACTATGAACATACTGTTCCTATTCCGAAAACTACATGGAAGATTTTATTTTATTTAGAAAATTGTACTCCTCTTACTATATTCACATTTTTAATGGTTTACTTTGTTCCTCAGAACTAAGGGAAATTTTAATCTGATATTTGCAATGTCTATTGTGTTTATAAATTTAATGAAATTTTAAAACTCAGGCATGCTTGAAGCTTTGCCATGATGTTTCTATTCATGCCGTTTTTAAGAGCTTGAATACAGAGAGTATTTGAGTAGTATTGTGCTCACAAAATGGTTATTGCCAAAGTGTTAATAGTTCTTAAGTCTCTGCTTTGGCAATGCTTTCTTCTAGTCTACACTGATCAAAATGGCTCATTCAAACAAGTTTCCTTCTAAACATAATCAAAAGTAAAGGAAGATATGTTGAACACTTACGTAGGAAAAAAAGTTTGCCATAAATAATGAATCATCAACAATATTGTTGCTTTCTTCTCACAAATTTAAAATGTACACACATTTGTTACATCCAAATATCTCAAAGAATATTTTCAGCTGGATATAATGGAACCCATGCTGAGAATATGAATCAGATTACAGCCAAGATTCTAGAAGTCACTTTCCCTTTATGCAGGAAGTTGCACTGCTGGTATCTCATCTTACAGCTTTATACAAAACAAGAATAAGAACAAAGACCATAGAAGATATAAAGATAGAGTGAATAGAGTTAATTTTCAACTCATAGAAGAGCGCTGGGAACAAAACCAGCTTCCATAACTATAAATTGTCAAAATTTAGATTCTATATTCCTTCTTTGTAAGTGTGTCTGTAAGAAGGCGACATGTAAAAGGCTTTTGTTAACTGTAAAGGTTGGATTGTCCCAGACTTTCAAATACAGTTGAAATAGAGAATGAATCAGTATGGATGAGCATATTGGATTTGCAAGTATTTGAACATTGTAGTGCTTTCTGCCTGAATATTGTCCGACTCTCTGTAACACAGATGCTTTCCACATATTGAAACAGCTTACTGTGTATTCAGAATAAAAGGAACCATGCAGGAAGTCTGTCTCCCAGACAGTTCTTCTCTCTCTCTATCTATCTATATATCATTTATCTGGCTGTTACAATAGAAAAAGACTATCTGAAAAATATCTAAATAGCGGTGTTCATGTATGCTTATTGTCTGGGTTTATGTTTCACATTTAAATTTAAATGTGCTGTATTTATTGCTTATATATATAATTTCTCATTTTAGTTTTAAATGATGCATACAGTAACTTTTGTATTTATGAAGTCACATTGTATACAGTAGAGATAAATTAGCTGTCTTTAGCAAAGTGAAACTGTATGTATTCAGGAGACAGCAAAATACATTAAAAGCAGCTTCATATCATTTTACTTTTAGACTGTAATAGGCCTTGATCAAAGAGATACAAATAATACAATACATTGTTCCTCCCACATCATTATCATTAACAGAGCCATTAAGAGTCTGTCTTGTTCTGTTTCAAATAAAATTAGATTTTGTGCTTTTAAGTGTATAAATTTTGCTTTGCTTAGAACAAAATTGGGATGGTGGAATCCTTTAAGGGCACTAGGTGCATTCAAAATGTTCAAGTACTGTGCTGTACAAACAGTGGGAGAAGTATAAGTCAAGAAAATGTGCAATACTTTTCCTTTCCATGCATCTTTCATTTCTATCATAGGATAACTTACTTCCTGGTTGTCAGTGCCTTCCTACCATCCAAGGAGGTGCCACAATTAATTAACTTTTTCAAATTAGTGCATAGTGTATCTTTATCTTCAATATTAATTTTGCTATTTTTATTTAAATAGAAATTTGGGGCAGATTGTGATAATTATCCTGTATGTCCAACTATTTTCCTTCCTTTCTTTCTCTCGGCTGCCTTCCTTCTTTTCCTTTCTTCAATACTTTCCTCTCTCCTTCATCTTTTTTAGGTCAGAGAAAATGGGTATCTTATGTGGGCTAAGGTCATCGAGTATAGACAGAAGAGTCTCAGTGAAGACAAAACCAAAAACAATAAATCAAAATGAAGAACTTGGTTTTGAGATGGTGCACAGCCTATGCACAAGTAAAAACTAAAGATAGCTGGTCATGAACAAATGTAAAGTACAGTTTCCAAGAAACTTCAAAATCCAGATTAACTTCATTTCTGACATTCTAAGCAAAGCAATTTTCTGGAAACTGAATTCTTGGCCTGGTAGCTTTGAGGCAGAACTGTTAAAATTTCCTATTATGTGAGGATTTCATTACTATAACTTTTAGCCCAGTGTTTTTCTAATATTTATTGCTGTTCATTGAATGTACATGTCTAAACAAACTTAAACATCAAGGTGGAAATAGTATCAAAAGGGAGAGCCTCTGGAAAATGACTAGATGTGAGACAAAAGAGCCTTATAAGGGTGGTTTAAATTGCTGTAAGGACACTTTGTTTTCCATTTTGCATGTTATTACACAGTCTTTGTCCCTCTAGAGGGCACCACAACAGGAACCCATCTTCGAAAGAGAGTAAGCTTTGAACAGCTGGAGTCTTGATCTGGACTTCCAAGCTTCTAGAACTGTGAGGAAGAAATTTTCATGATTTATATATCACCCAGCCTGAGGTGATTTGCTGCAACAACACAGGGGTTTCAGATGAGAATACAGAAACAGAAATGTATAGCTGTGAACTCAGCCAGGGTCCACCACCTGAGTGACAGTTAAGTCTTTACCTGCTGCCTCCTATGTTCTAGATTAGCAGGAAGTTACAGTTGGGATATTTTCCAAGATTTTCAATGGATTCCTGAAACAGTAGATATTATAAAACTCGATAAATGCTGTTTTTGCCATATAATACCTATCTATGAAAGTTTAATTTGTATATTGTCACAGTAATAAATTGAAAAAATGAAAATAAGTAGTTATAATAATTTACTATGATTTTTAAGCACCCTCATTTATTTGTGAAATTCTCAATTCAATATTTTTGGCCATTATGTCTCAAGAGTAACTGAAACCATTAAAAGAAAACCAGAGGGCCTGGTGTGATGGCTCAGTGGCTAAATCCTGGACTTGGAAGTCCTGGGGTCTCATAGTTCGTACCTCAGCTGCTCCACTTACCATCCATCTCCCTACTTATGGCCTGGGAAAGCAGTAAAGAATGGCCCAAAGGGTTGGGATCCTGGACCCACATGAGAGACACAGAAGAAGCTCTTGGCTCCTGGCTTTGGATAGGCTCCGCTCAAGCTGTTGTGGCCATTTGTGGAAATGCAAAATGTTTTCTTTTTTTTTTTTTTTCTCTTTCTCTCCATAAAATCTGATCTGTTTTTCCAATGAAAATAAATAAATCTATTAAAAAATAGAAGTTATTCCTATCTGTCATTGACACAAATAGAGATGATAGACTTTACCTTCAAATCTTCCACAATTACAGTCAAGTTTTTATCTCTGAGGGAAGAATTCCAGGTTGCTGGAGAAGGAGCTTGTATAGTCTCTTTAAACTGACTGTAACACTGTGTCACTGCCAGATGGAAAGTTTGCCGGTGGAGCACATCCAGATTGAGTCAGCCATGTTTTCTCTGAGGGCTATGTAGTTTATCTAGCTGAGTAACTAACAAGCATTTCATAAACACCCTATTGAGTGTGGAGTACTTTATATTTAATTCTGCTCTCTGCCTTTGCTAAAACTACTCATTCTTCAAAGTCTGCCATTGAAAAATCAACAACTCTGTACTTTGGTGTCACTATTGCTACCTTTGTATGTAGAGCTCAAAATATTTGTATGTATAATAACACACATATATCTACATCTGCTATCTATTCACATTATTTATAACAAAATGCACGACTTTAATGCACACTTCCATTCTAAACCAGCATCACAGCCTAATCCCCCGCTGTCTTTATGTCTAGCTTCTTTATTTGAGAGTAGGAAATCTGTTCTCATTATTGTATTATTCATTTTTATATGTTAGTTTCAGAATTGCTAATCTGTATGGCTTTGAAAACAAAATTTACTAACTGGAGTGTGTTAAATGAGTAGTTTTTTGTGTATTTATCATTATACTATCTTGTCAAAATATTTTTGTACAAAGTTACTTCAGCAAGTTATTATTTCCTGACCTCATTCTGTGGAATTTTTCATCTCTACAATAGATTTGTTTGCTATTGTTTGTATTATCTTTCTGATCCGTCTTCCAACATCCACTCTGACTTTAAGTATTTCTTAGTTTGGTTTATAAAACTTTGCTGTGATCCTAAGATGTTGAATTACACATAAGGTCATATGCAGTGAAATGTTCCCTCTCCCTTCTTTTCCACTAACCATCTCACTCATTTCTGATTTTCACTCCCAGAATTACTTTTTTTTTCCCCAGATCTCTCTCTGTCTCTCTCTCTTTTTTTCTCTCTCTCTCTCTCACTCTCTCACACACTCCAACACATTATTTCTTCTTTTTTCTCAAAAGACGCTATAGACATTCTTCCTCTGTTTTTTAGATTTGAAAATATTTACATCATTTAGTAGAATCTTAAAATTCATTCTTACAGTTTCACAAGCATCATCCAATATTCTAAATATCTTATAAAAATAATCTGATAATAACTACTGCTATGCTTCAATAGTGATGACTTTTAAAATATAAATCAAAGTAAGATTTCATAAGACTTGCTTCCTGAACATTTATCTCTGTTGTTTCGTAAATCAGTTAGGACTGTGAAGGCATGTCTCTTATTCCCGCCATGCACAGGCTCTGGCAGTGCTTGATTCCTTGTTGTGGTGGCTTCATCGTGTGATCTCAGGTTTAAATCTGAGTCGTAAGCTTCTTTCGTTCCCCGTTTTGCTCTGGCACCTTTCATCAGTATTAGCTCCACTTGGACAGCAGTGTGACTGCTGGTCTGTGTGCAGGTTTCACAGCAAGCTCCTCCTGCTCGGGGAGCTCCCTTTCATACTACACATAGTCTGCCTGAAGTCAACCCAGCTGACTGTATGCCACAGTTTATCTTCTGTCTGACATTTTTTGCAAAGCTCATAGATTCTAAACAAGACATTTTGGAGATGGTCCAATATTCAGAATAAAACTGCTTTTTTTTAAGGAGGGGAAGATACTTCTTTCCTAGATTTTCTTTGCAATGCTTTCTCTGACTGTTCATTTACGATGATGATAAAGCATCCTCGTGAATTTTATCCATTTATAGCAAATGTTTTACCTAATGGAAACTGGCTGGAATGGAAAGTGCTATGAAAATAAATTAAACATAGACTCGTTTTTGACGATCATGCATGGCTAGAATAGCAAGTGTTGACAGTTCCAAAGTTCTTGATGCTGTAAAGAGACAGAGAAAAATATAGTTGTATGGTAGAAAGTTGTTGTTTGCCACATCCTACTTAATTTTCACATTTTCAGTCATCGAGACTCTGAGCTGCTGTCCTAGGAAATCTAATGTATCTGAAAAAGCAATTCACAATTATCCAAGTAGCCATGAACCCCACAAATCAAAATGCAGGGATAATATCTCTATATCTAGCTGTGTTCTCATTAAACTATTATGGCATAATCTTAATTTTTTATTGACAGTGCACATAGCAGTTGAGGAATAAGAATTTGAGCACAAGACAACCATTAGAGGAAATAAGAGAAAAACATATGCTGCAAATATTTGTGATGCAACAAACATTTCAGTACCAATATATAGCTTGCGCTTTTTATTACTTTCGTATCTTAAGGAGAAATCAATTTGACTCTCTTTTACATCAATAGAACATCTCCTAAATGAACTCCTGAGGTGGGTATATAAAGGCTATCTGATCTTTTTCATTAATGCAGAGCTATTAAAGCCATAAATAGAAATTAATGGCATTCAACATTCCTTGCAGAAGAATTTCTATAGCAACTAGTACACAGAAAAAAAAAAGGAGAGTTTTTCATTAAGTTTGGCATTTAAAGGCAGGAGGTGATCTGAAAATTGTAGCACAGAAATGCAGGTTCCAAACATCAAAGTAGTACGATGTTATTTAGGGCCAAAGAATTCACATTTTCAGATCAGGTTAATTTTACTTGTACTCTAAATAAATACACACATATTTGCTACTCTAAAAATATACTGTGCATATTTACTTGTCACAGATATTTGATGAGTCACCACACAATATGTTTAGGATAGGTAAAAATGATTTGAGCATCTAATGAAATCATAGCTGAAGTAAATGTAGCATTTCAAAATAAATACTCAGAGCACGATGAGACATTTTATGGTTACCTGAGCCAGGCTGATGAAGAGGGCATTTATGATCATCTGTCTGTTTTTTCCCTTTGCATGTCTTATGGTTTGAAACATTTGTTTGTTCTGACAAATATTTTCTAAAATAACCCATCTTTCCTTTTGTCAAGCATTAAATGAATGGCAACCCAGTCCATTATTAATAAATGGCTCTCTACATTGATATTTGGGGATCAGGAACTTTTCTTTCAAAAGCGAGACACTGAATTGGAAAGGAAAAATGTAAATCATGAGATTTAGATATAGAAAGAATAGTGGTAGTCATCCAGTTCAACAGCATCCACCTCAAAACTCCCTGCATGAACGGACAACCCATGCTCGCTCAGCATGTATTCACTTAATGCATTCTTCCGTTCCACTTCTGACTATTTTTACCTGCTAGAAAGTTCTTTTTTCTAAGATTGTTAGAAAATGTTTTATTAACAAGGATTTACTTATTTCTTTTTTTATTTATACAAAGTGGTCAAATTTCACATATATCACAATATAGATTTGGGAAGGCTAGTAAGCATTGTGTATGTGTGTATGATTTTACAGTGCTGTATATACATAGGACTAAATAGATCACTTAACCATCCAAATTCTGCCTTCAGAACGCCCCTCTGCCTAAGATTTAGGTCACTTATAATCAGTCCAATTCTTGAAAACTTCCTATCTTTTTTTTCCTGTCCCTCCCCAAGCTGCATCTTACTGGGTGTCCCAAAAATCAGATCTCAGAAATCTTATATCTGATTCTATTCTGAGGGAGTAACATTTTGGCAGACACCACATCCCAACCGTGATGGTTAGGTAGAAAGCCTAAATTAACACTGAGTTCTTAAGACACTGAAAGCCATGTGCAACTAAACTTATCAAGTTGAATTTTCTTTTTATTTTTTTAAAGATTTATTTATTTTTTTATGAGAAAATCTGATTTATAGAGAGAAGCGACAGAGAGAAAGATCTTTCTTCCATTGGTCAGGCCTTAGTGGCCTATACGTTCAGAGCTGAGCCAGTCCAAAACCAGGAGCCTGGAGCTTCTTCCAGATCTCCCACACAGGTGCAGGGTTACAAGGATTTGGGCTGTTCTTTATTGCTTTCTCAGGCCACACGCAGGGAGCTGGTTGGGAAGTGGGGCCTCTGGGACACGAACCAGTGCTTATATGGAATCCTGGTATGTGCAAGGTGAGGATTTTGCTGGATCAGAAGTTGGGCAGCCAGGAGGCAGCCAGGACTGTAACGGGTCGATATGAAATGCCAAAGTTTTGGATGGCAGCTTAGTCTGCTATACCACAATGCCAGTCATAAATTTAAAGCTTTATGTAGCTCAGATAAACAAATGTGTGTTGGAAATGAATGCAGACTATTAAATAAGGACCACTAATACAGCATTAAGAAAGTAATTAATGGGGCCCGGCGCGGTGGCGCAAGTGGTTAAGTCCTCGCCTTGCACGCCTGGGATCCCATATGGGCGCCGGTTCTAATCCCGGCAGCCCCGCTTCCCTTCCAGCTCCCTGCCTGTGGCCTGGGAAAGCAGTTGAGGACGGCCCAAAGCTTTGGGACCCTGCACCCGCGTGGGAGACCCGGAAGAGGCTCCTGGCTTCGGATCGGCATAGTATCGACCCGTTGCGGCTCACTTGGGGAGTGAATCATCGGATGGAAGATCTTCCTCTCTGTATCTCCTCTCTGTATATCCGCCTTTCCAATAAAAAAATAATAAAAATAAATCTTTAAAAAAAAAAAAAAAGAAAGTAATTAATGAAGGAAGTAGTCAACTTATGCAGATAAGTAGACATGAAAAATGTCTGAGAGGTCAAAAATGTGGTTCGTGAACACTTAAGAGGAAACTATACTGAAGAAATCTGAAGAGCACCTATAGGTATAAAAAGAGAGCATGATGTGTTCAAGAACCTGAAAGGAGGCCAATGTGTATACAGCCTAGGGAAGAAATGTAATAGCAAAAAACTTAAAAAGTGACAGTGAAGGAGTGGAAGTTTTCAGTGACTAAGTTATGTGAAAAAGTAGACAGCACCTGAAGGATGGGAGATAGTGGCCAGCGAGTGCAACAGCGGCCATTTAAAAGGTATGGTTCAGTTCAGGATGTTAGGGTTTAAAGCAAAGAAATTCTGGAAGGTATCAAAAGGAAAAAGGTTAAGGGATGTCAAAGGCTGTTAATGGATTGTCCTCATGTTATCTGTGTCGTTAAGTGTAGCAACAAGCAAGGTTGTGTTCTCTGATGAGAACATTTTTACAAAGTTCTAAGAATGCAAACCAAACAGATTCATCAAAAAAAAAATGATTATTGAGAAAAGTGTTGCTTTTTACTGAAATTGTCATTTTTTACCTTCAGTAACAAATATTAATGACTTTCAAATTTGTCTGAGGTTAAAAATACCCCAGGATGCTTGATAAAAAAGCATTTTTGGCTCTCCTGCCAGATTCATTGAATCATAGCCTTCAGGGAGATGTTTGGAGATGTTGATTTTTAATAAATATCCTAAATAATTCTTTAGATCATGCAAGAATGGAGAATACTGGTATAAAGGAAAGACAGCCCACTGTGGATCAGTTTCCATTGGTTCCAGGCATTTCTCTCGGCCTGCCAGCTTTAGACTTTTGATCCAGTTACTTTATCACTCTTACGTCTCTGTTCTTCTACAAAATTATATTTTGAGATTCTTACATATAAAAATTTGCCTTTATTAATACTTCTGTGGGTGATCTTGTAGGAACTTTTCTGTATACTTTAAATAGCTAGTTATAATCTGTAACTTCAGGAAAGATAAAAATGAAGCACAAATAATTTGATGAGCATTTGTTGAAATTGATAAAATAGAAATATTCTATTTTCATGCACAATATTTAAAGAGCTGTCACTTTATCATAACTTTGTGGAAATAATCTGAATGATTAAAACATTTTCTTACTTTGGATCTCAATAAAAGTTTTAAATAAAACAGTTAATAGAAAAATCTCAGTTAAAATGAGCTTCCTTATGCTAAGAAATATTAAGTAGCTATTTCTGTATTCAAAGGAAATCACAAGAATCAGAATAAATATTTTAATAATAACATTTATAATAAATCATGGAAAAGTAACAATAAATTATTGAAGAAGTTTTGGGACACTGTGTTTTCCATTAGTTTTCTGATAAAAGATGACTTCTTTCTTATACATTACAGTATTTTGAAACTGTGAATTATAATGAATTAGTGTGTTGTAACTGTGAAGTTTTCCCCTGATTAAACACAAAAAGTCATCCAAAAAGTTTACACATATTTTGTGAAACTGTTGTTTCAGTTATATATATCTTGATATGTATTTTTGAGCATTCTGAATCTTACTATAAAGTGCATTTTGTGGTCATAATCTGGTATACATTACTTACTGCTACATTATAAATAATATTAATTAGTTTGGGAATGTTAAAGAAAATTTGTAAATACCATTCAAAAAATATGAGAAAAAGAATCTGGCTCAGATTCCAGTGAAATACAGGCTTCAATTCAGTTATTTTTGCCTTTCTGTTTCTAAGTACTTTTTCATCTAGTTTGTGTTCTGTGTCTACACATCCAGGTGGGAAGACCATCAGCGCCAATGACTGGAACTGCAGTTTAAATATACCACATATACGATTGTTAAAACTTAAAGAGTAATCAAGTTCAAAATCATGTTCAGTGCCTTTTTTACTTACCTATAATATAGCCAGATTGCAAATGTTATATGACATAAATCACTTTCATGTAGAAACTAGGAGTTTCTAATCAGAAAAATATCATTTGTTTTAATTGGCATGGGAAAAATAGGAGATTTAAACTAGAAGTACTCATTTTCTTTCAAATAACAGTTATTCTACCTGCTTAAATTTGTCATAAATAAAAGTTTATGACTTTTTGAGAGTGTATTAACTTGAGGGAGGTCTTCATTTTGTTTAAAAAAGACTCAGCTTCTTTGTCACATCTTATCACTAAACGTGCATCAGATCCAGAACAAAACAAACAAGTCAGTGGGTCTTTACTGACAACATCGAATTTGGAATTCTGAATTGAGGTTTTCATTGGCAAACTTAACTTGCCAAGATCAGAGAGTGCCATTCTCATAAATGAATACTATCAGAAGTTGCTGGAATTTTCACAGTTCTTTTATTTGGAACCAGCAGAAATTCCAATAGAGGTCATTGCCAATTATGCTGAGGAGACATCTAAAGAGTTTCAAGGCATAAAGGAATTTCCTTTGAACAAACAGTGATAAAACTCGGACTTTCTGAATGCTAAAAGGAATCATAGCTATGTAGTTTTAATTTCTTTTCAGTAGCTCTGAAATATGCTTTCCTTTTAAGATACCTAAGCTTATTTTTGTAACCTTTACCAAGAAGCAATAAAATATGACACTATAAATATCAATCTGATGGAAATAGAATTGAATTGAACATGAGCATAGGAATATGAAGTTATAACTCATGACAATGAGAAATGATAGAGGCCAAAGGAAAGAAAAGGGAAAACTAATTTTCTATTTTGAATATTTATTAACTTTTTCAAAGTTCATATCTAAATGAGCTCCAAACACAATAATTGGTTGGAAATTACTATTTATTTGACTTTTATAATTTGCCATTAGATAAAACATAAAGAATACTCTGAAATCACAATAAAGTGATTTATGATTTCAGATATTCATTAAAACATTTCATTATATTACAAAACAAGCAAGCCAAAAAAGATAGGAATGGAAAGATGACAACTGCTATAAGGCAAAGTTCATAATTTGAAATAAGAACAGGCAATTTTAATTTTAGTACAATTTTTCATAATCATGGCTTTATCAAACAATTCGTTTCGTCTTACTTACTGTTACCAAGTGTTTGGTGTCTGCCTCTGGCACCAATCAAAATAACCAGAGCAAGATTTAGAAGTGAAGGAACGTGAACATTTAATCTATAGACAGACGATAGCATAGCAAGCTTCCAGGTTGGAAGGACTGTTTCTCCGTTGTATAGGGGTGTTTTGAAACTAATGCAGGGGTTGTAAAGAAGGGGGGCATGCATCTATGCTGTCAGGTGCCGTGTAGCCCTTCTCTGTCACAAGTGGTGAGGTTCAATTAGATCATAGGTGAGAGTTTTCCCTGCTTTGTAAAACACACTGAGATTAGGGACAAGTCATTTACTCTTTGGGACATGGGCAAGTAGGAAGCCGGGGTTCAGGCTTGAAGGACTAGCTGTCCAGCTTTATATTTAGGTAGCAAAAATTTTTTTTATTGTTTATGTTATTTTACACCTATTATGTCAACTCGTTTCCTTTAATCCTCTATTGGTTGTTTCACAGAGAATGAGCAGTCCTAGATCATGGTCACTGATTGCAGAGCTGACATTCTCAGCGTGAGGGATGGAGGTCAGGACTCATCTATTTTTTTTTTTCCTTTCTGAAAAGGTGCTATTTATTTCCCTGAAACATAAATGCAGCGTTAACAACTGGAAGTTGAATTTATTGACAGGATGAAAGTCAGTGAGAATGAGGATTGATGCCTGCTAGCCAGGCAGAGCAACATCGCCCAACTCCTCACACAAAAGTCTGCATGTCTCAGAGTAGTGATCACAGGGCCTGCAGTCCTTGCTGTTGGCCAAGAGCATACCTTTGTTTCCTGGGCAGTTCACTAAAATGGGAAAGAAGAGACTAAAATGGTAATGCCAGAGTTATTACAAAATAAATCTGGGACTGTTACGTTGGTTCAACTGGCTAATATTCCACCTCCAAGTGCTGGCATGCCATATGGGTGCTGGTTCCTGTTCTGGGTGTTCCACTGAACAATCCAGCTCCTTACTGAAGGCCTGGGAAAGCAGCTGAGCATGACTCGGTGCCTTGGGACCCTGTACTGGAGTGAGGGATGTGGAAGAAATTCCTAGATCCTGATTATGACTCATTAGGCCATCTGGGGAGTGAGCCAGCAGATGAAAGATCCTTCTCTATGTTCCTCCTTCTCTCGGTAAACCTGCATTTCTAAAATTAATTAATTAGTTAATTAATTAAATTTAGAAAAAAGCAAACAAGTCAAGCAGCAAGTTCCCTGGAAAAGAAATTTCCATCATGTTTGCACTTGCAAATACTCCCTGTTGAGTTCTATTATCTCTGTTAGCATATAAAATGTCTATCCCCTTCATTATTCTATGAACCTCCATTATTTTATTTTTCTCAGTATGACTAGTCTTCTCCTTTAAGTTACATTCTGATGGATAGCTCTGCCTGACACCCTCTGTCTCATCCTTAGACAGATGCCTTTTGCTTGTGAGGTGGCTGAATTAAAAAAAAAAAAAAAAGAAATTCACGTCCTAGCTGTTAAAGTAGACAGTGTTCCTTCTTTTAGACTGTCCCCTGAGGCCTCTAAATCTCTAAGCAACTATAGGCTCAGCTGACAGTCACAATCTCAGACATTTAAGAGGATTTTAGAAAAAAGATTTGGCTTTTGTTTGTTGTTTGTTGATATCTGGAATAAGGGAAGAGCATTTATTTCTGGGTTTTCAAGCAAAAGGTTTCAGAACTTGTACTGAGAATAGCATTGGTGACTGGAATGCATCACTCCCATCCCTATCTTGGGATCAGCACTAATATACTGCCGAATTTTCCACATTGTGGTATATCTCTCTGTAGCAAGTCAATGAAGGAGGTAAATGACCAGCAGTTTATCCTTTGGTTTTTGTACGTCAAATTAGCTTGAAAAACAAATGTATTTTCTAGTATTACCATATATCATGAAAGCATAAAACACATGGAAATAATTATTTTAAATGCTTTAAATTTTCTATGTATAAATTGCATTCATTATAAAATAAAAGGACTTAGAACAACTTTTTTTTTTTCATAGACTATGAAGTAGTTCATGTATTATGGATCTAGGGTAATATATTCAATGACTTTATCCAAGGAATATGGTTATTATAATTCATTTCCCAATAAAAGTGGTATTATTGTCTCTTTCCCCTAGCTACAGCAAAATATTAACATTCAAGCACTGTAATTTAGAAGCATGCAAATAGTGCTGCCCTTGACACTTCGGTTTCTATTTTCTTGATTGGAAGACTGTGTTGGAAAAGTTTTAAAGATTGAGTTTAAGTTCAGTTTGAGCAGAAAAATCAAGCACATGTACTTAATTCAATGTTTAAAAATACTTACCAAGTATTGAAAGGGAAAGGAAAGGCAGTCTTTGTGACCCAATATGAGATATCTTCCAAAATCATGATATGTGTAATGTAAAAAAATATATACATATTTTATATTCAAGTAGAACTTACAGATTCAACAGAATATAGCTATGCTAACAGTTAACAAAAAGGAGCTGAGAGATAGAATAATGAGATCATTATGTCACCAAGGAAGACAATGATGGAAAGAATAAAGCTTCAATCTAAAGGACAGAAAAAAACAATTGTGAGCCAGGAAGAGTAGAAGAAAACTATGCTCCAATTACATGAAAAATCAAGATGTGAAACAATTTGACAAGCTTCAAGTTTTCAAAGAAGCTGGCATGTCTATAGTGGAACAGGCAAAGAAGCAACAAGAACAAATTAATCTTTAAAAAAAAAACAGGCAGGATTCAGAAATATTTAGGAATTTTGAGGCCAAAATAAGGGTATAAAAACAATTTTTTTTTCTCAACAATATTGTGGGATGCTCCTGGAGAGTTTTACATGATTGAACAGAATGTCCATTTTAAGTTTGGAGAGTCACACTTGGATGCTCTGTGTAGCATGAAGGATAAAAATTGAGACCGAGAGCAGTAAAGCAGCTACTGGATAATCCAGGTGATGGATGATAATGTTTTGAAGTAGGTTGATACTAGAAAAGATGCTGTAAAAAATTGAGGTATTTTTAGAGGAAGGAGTAAATGAGTTCAGAGTGGGGGTGATAATGGAAAAGGAGGAACCATAGACTGCTGACGTACACAAACAGATATATGGTAAGACTGTAGATGGAGATGGGAAAGTTTGGGAGAAAAATAGGTCAAGATATGGAAGCAGAGTGTTAAGCATTTGATTTTGAAAATATTGTCTGTAACAGCTATGAGATTGTCAAGGTGACATGTTGAATGAGAACTGGTACATGAAACTAAAATTTAAGATAGTAATTCTAGATCGAGCTATAAATTTGTAACTCGCTATCACAGCAAAAAGATTTTTAACACAAAGAATTTGAAAGGGCTTTCTAGTGAGAACATAAAAAGGTGATTATAGGAATGCAGCATAACTTGAGAATTTGCAATTTTAGTTTATAGTAGCAATACACATTATTTCAGTTCTTAAAATGTGTTGGCTACAACATACATTTAATTATTTTACTGTGGTGTGAATTGTTATGAAAGTGAAGGAGTTCTCACTTTACAACATAAATGAATTTCAGCATCTCACAATTAGAAGGAGGAAGGGAAGGAGGAATTGATACTACACGTTTTATATTACATGTTAAAAGAACTTGCCATCCATGAGAAAACTATCTATTTTATTTACCACTGTGTACCTAGGATTTTATCTGTGCTCAGTTCATAATTAAATTGCAATGACTGCTACTTGAATGAATCAATGTGTTACCTCCATTAGGACAGATATTTTATTGTTTGAAATGTAACATTTCCCTTTCTCATCTTAGTGGCCAAACTAAAAACATGACATTTAGATGTCTTCTTTGTCTACAAGTAACAAAATCATTCCCAGAACTCAAGAGAAAGTCAAAGTTCTCTTCAGTTTATTGTTGTCTATGGACAGAGCCATTAGTAATTAGTATCTGAGTAAATCCAAAGTTTAAATTTTAGCTCAGTCTGATTTTGATGACAGAATAAAACACATTTATAGTTGAAAAGACCAATATTTTGAGTCTGGACTTAAATAATAAGATAGGCTTGGCCTGGCATGGTTGCCTAGTGGCTAATCTCCTTACCTTGCACACACCAGGATCCCATACAGGTGCTGGTTTATATCCCAGCAGCCCCACTTCCCATCCAGCTCCTTGCTTGTGGCCTGGAAAAGCAGTCGAGGATGGCCCAAAGCTTTGGGACCCTGCACCCATGGTGGAGGTCTGAAAGAGGATCGAGGTCCCTGCCTTTGGATAGGCACAGCTCTGGCCGTTGCGGCCACTTGGGGAGTCAATCATCAGAAGGAAGAGCTTCCTCTCTGGGTTTCCACCTCTCTGTATATCTGCCTTTCTAATAAAAATAAATAATTATTTTAAAAAGGCTTTATTTTTCTTCACAGGACCTTAACCAAATAGTTAGTCAGGAAAGTGAGGTGAATCCACATAAAGAGGCTTTGTAACGTGTATCTCTAGAGCAGAGGTTAAGAAGAGAATCATATAAGGTGAAGAAATGGGAATGGCCCATGTCTGAGAATCAATGTGTAATGGCCCAAGGACCAATGTGTAATGATGCCTTATGAGAACAAAGACTTGCATGCAGCCATCTACTATCAGGGATCCAATGCCAGAAAATGGCAATATTAGTAATTGTAATTCAAGTTTCACTTTATCTCTGTTTCTTCCCTTAAAGAAGCTAGAAACAAAAGCTGTCAAACAGTGATGAAATGAAAAAAAAAAAAAAAAAGACAACATCAGTATTACTCTCCTGGTCAATTTCCATCTAAAAATGGGAGGTCTATTGCCCAAAGAAAGGAGACAGCTGAGTTGAATGACAATTTTAAGTTTTGAATTATGTTGTAGTGGACTTCAAATATCTGAAAAATGAGGGTTTCTCATTAGTGTCCAAAATTAATTGCAAGTTGATAATTGCTTTGAAAGATTATCTAGGGAAACAAAGGAGGACTTACACAATGGGTTTACAGGCCAATGGTTGTAGAAAAACTCAAATTCCTTCTATATGCTTTCTGAAATTAGTTGATGGATAACATTTCTGATTAAAAATTCTTCCAAGACTTACTACTACCTTCCATGACATGTGTGCAAATTTAGAACTGAGACTGAGACATAATCATTATTGTGGGTTACACATATTTAAAAATAAGATGTCCCTTGTATATATATATAAGATAGCTGGAAGAATTTTTCATTGATATGAAATCATAAGAGAAAACATTAGAAATATAATGGAAGATCTATTACATTTTTAATTTCCATTATCAGCTTCAACATGACTTTCTGAAGAATAAGTCCAAAAGAGTGAGGAGTGGGTTGTACTAGTTGACCTAGTGCTGTCTAAAGGACTTTTTTTGTGATGAAAAGAATATGCTGTGTCTGCATATCCACCACCCTAATCAATAAACCACAGTTGATAATGAGCTTTTGTGATATGTCTAATTGTATCCAAAGAAGTGATACTTTAGTTTTATTAATTTTGACCAACATAAATCTAAATGCCACATGCCTTCATTCCTTAGAAATTCTGATAATCTACACATAGATTATAGAAAAACCTTGCAGAACAGCAAAAGCATTTTTCTCATTAAACAGCTTATTTTGGACTAATGTCTTATTTAGATATCTTTTGTAATGTGCCATATTACTATCAATCAATAATTGCACCTGCTTTCTTTAATTTGTCTGGTTACTGACTTTATAGTATTTGAAGAAAGTAGGGTATTTCTCCCACTGTAGAAAAATGTCCTAATTCAGGTGGATAAGACATGCTGCTTCTGTTTACGTCATAATCTTTCCCTGTAGCTAGAATTAAATGTGGTTGTCAAAGGCCAATGCTAGTGTTTGATTGCTTTTAATAAGTTTTCCCATATCAAAAGGCTAAATAAATGCAATCAATATTCTCAATTCCTAACTCTGTAGTAATTATTCCAATAAAGATATTCATGCTACCAAACATCAATACAGACTCTTCATAGCCCTAATAAATCTGCTCCAAGAAAATAAAACATTTTAGTTAGAGCTTCAGAGAGAATGCTGGCAAACAAAAGCCCCAGAATATGATTAGCCCAACTCCAGCACTCAGAGAATTATATTTTGGGTGGCTCCTTAATCAAATAACTCAAATATGGGTATTATATCACATTCACAAAACTTTTTTTTTAAATTTTATTTTGATGATGTTTACACAGTTGATTAATGTGAGAAGGGTTGAGGACCAGGGGAAAGGGGGTGAGACTACCAATTCCACACCTTCTTTATCTTCCTATATTTGGGGAGGGGGGAAAGACATGTGGGAGAAGCCACATTCATTCTCCCAACCACCACAGAACCCCTGGATGGGGAATGACACCTGATGTCAAACCAGGGTCCCCAGTGTGCAGCATGTCCTGAGGGTTCTTTTCAAGTGGTTTCAATACCAAGAATTTTATAAATGTCTACCTCATAAAGTATGTGAACTCCAAAATAATTGTAATACCCAAAAGTTAATGATGGATCTTTCTTTGCTGATTTTTTTCAAGATATGCACAAATTCTCATAATGACCCCATGAAGTAGACACAATTTTTTTCCCACATGACAAATAAGGGAACTGCAAATAAGGAGACGGTCATATATCTGGGACAGGGAAGGTGTGGTATTTTTGACACCTGTATCCCTCATATCAAAACCCATCATTTATTTATTTATTCATTTGAATGGCGGGACCAAAAAAGGAGACAGAAAGTCTTCCATTTTCTGGTTCATCTAAAAATGACAGCAATGTTACTGGGTTAGGCTGCACTTGATCTTAGCCCAAAGGCTGAGAAGCGATTACTGGGTTAGGCTGAAGCCAGGAGCCAGGAATTCTATTCGTGTCAGCTACTTGGGTGACAGGAACTCAAGTACTTGAAACATCATCCACTATTTTCTAGCTTCTATCAGAAGCTGAGTAGCTAGAATACCAACTGGCAACCCAGACATTCCATGTGGCAGTTTAATGCTGGATTACAGTACCTGTCTCCTAATTTATTACACATAACTGTTACAACCAAGTCATTAACAAAGCTTGCTATTAACAAGGCAGTGCCAACATCTTTCCATTTAAGGCTGAATAAGCAAAGCATTCTACAAAAATTTCTTGGTAAATTTCAATTAGATATGTTTTTGGGGATAGACTAACAAAGTGCAGTTTTATCTGATTTAAAAAAAAAACTTCCTTGTATTACAATCAAGCTAACACATATCCAACATATCAATTTTGAAAAGAGAAAAAACTGGATGGGTATTTACCCGTACAATTGGGATGACCACATCCCTTTTTCTCAGTTCTTGGATTTGATGTCTAATTCCAGTACTGACATTACTTCCTGGTAAGGCGGATCATGGAAAATGACCATGATGGATTCCTACCATCCACATGCTAGACCTGGATTGAGCTCCTAGTGTCAGCCCTGGCCTACTCCTAGCCATTTAGAGTAGGCCAGGAGATGGGAGCAGTTTCTCCCTTTCCACCCTCCCCCTTCTCATCCTCTCCCATGTCCTCTCCCTCTCTCTTTCAAATAAACAAACAGAAATTAAGAAGGGGACGGGGAGAACATAGAGTGGAAGGCAGCTAAAACAGATTATCTGATGGTGAGATCTAAATTTTGCCCTCACAACTGCCAAGAAATGAAAGATACTGGCAAACTCAGGTTAATATCACATCACAGTGTATTTATTCTTCATGGTCTTTGAGCTGGGATGTCCAAGGTCAAGGTTTTAGCTAATTCACTTCCCTACTGCAAACTCTGCTCCTTGCAGATAGGTAGCTTCCCTTTCTCTGTGTCGTTCTGTAGTGGAGTGAGAATAGGAAGCCTGCTCTCTGGTGTCTAAGCTCATGACGTCACTAATCTTAGTATGAAGCCCCCGCCATCTTCCTGTAAATCTAACTAACTCCAAAGGCTCCATCTCCAAATACTATGATAGGCTTGGGGCCTTAGCACATGGATTTGAAGGGACAGAATTCAGACCGTGATTGGTAAAATATGAGCAAGCTCTAAGCAAAAAGTATACAAGGACTTGATAGGAAACTGTGTAGCATAACAGAGGACAAGTTTGTAAACAGTCTGCCCAGGGTAACCAGATTATGGATGGTCTCAGATGCCAGACTGTGGAGTTTAACAATGTCAAATAAATGAACTGGATCAAGGCTAATTACAAAATGTATTTGCTGAGCTATTACGAGGTGTTTTAATGACTGAGATAATAGAAATTGCAGACAGGATGCCTTGTCCCATGTGAAGATGCCACAATTGACCACATCACAGGACTCATCTGTTTTTGAAAGTGATTCAGATGGGTAAATGAAAGTTAAATGGACATAACAGTAAAACAGGCTCAGAAAACACCTGGGATAAAAGAAATGCACACACACACTTCTCACAGGGCCTCTTTTTCGAGCAAACGTCCTCCATTGAGAAGATAGAAGAAAAGGGCAGCTTTGGGCAGCTTTATAGCTACGGTATCTACAAAACTATTGGATGGAGGCCTTATATTAAGAAATATGATGAATATAGCCTCTTCTCTTCATCTTGTTTTCTTCAACTTAAGGAGTAGGCACTCTTAAAAAACAAATTGGCATTGTGGATATATGTCAGCTAGATTATAGTAAAAAGAAGTAACTGTACCAGGCAGAACTGCTAACCATTGAATAGTCCATCTTTTACTCTTTTTAACCACTTTTCCCCTTTCCTTTTTCTCTTCCCTTTTCTTCTTTCCTCAGATTCGTCTTCCTTTCCTTCAATAAAATGTTTTCTATGTAATCTGCCTTAGTCATGGTGGTGGTATTAATGGACTCTGCCTTTTGGGAGCATACATAAATAATAAGATTAGCTACTCATAAAATATATCAAACAGAATGGCAATTTTACTGGATCATTTTTTCTGCTAATCAGTTTCACTTGCTTCCTCTAACATTTCTTGTTAGTTCATTAACTTAACAAGACAAAAGAGTACTGAGTGGATGCAGCACAGTGAGAAAGGCAAAGGGGCCTTCTCATTCAACCAGAGCCTCGATTATTTAGGAAGTCCTTTATGATTCATTAGTTAGAAAAATTTGAGAAGTCACCCCACACCGGTAATGATAACTTAAATCTCAAAAACAGAGGGGAGTTGGGTCTGGCGCAGTAGCCTAGCTAAATGTCCTCACCTTACATGAGCCAGGATCCCATATGGGTACCAGTTCTAACCCTAGCAGCCTGGCTTCCCATCCAGATTTCTTTCTGTGGCCTGGGAAAGCAGTAGAGGATGGCCCAAAGCCTTGGGACCCGGCACCCACATGGGAAACACGGAGGAAGCTTCTGGTTCCTGGCTTCAAATTGGCTCAGCTCCGGCTAGAGTAGACACTCGGGGAGTGAACCAGCATTCAGATGTTCCTCTCTGTCTCTGCCCCTCTCTGTGAATCTGACTTTCTAACAAAAACAAAAAACTCTTTAAAAAAAAAAAAAAAAGAGGAAAAAATTTAGAAGAGTTACAAATACAGGAGTTGGAAGGAGTAAAGTTGAACAAAATGAAAACATATTAGTTTTCAAGTCAGAACATTCAGAGACTGAACCTTTCTAACAGTTTGAGGCATATCCAACTTCTTATTTCACAGGTCCATAAGCTCTACATGTCTAAACCTGTGAACAAATAATTTTTCCTTCCATATTAGGCCATCTTCTCCTGTATTCTCTATATTGACCAAGAAGAAAAGAAAAAATTAGTTTAAAAAGTCAATAGAAAACTCAGTTCTTGTAGCACAAGTTTTCACCATGTACTTTAGAATATATATGTATTTATACACAGTGGTCAAATGACATGTAGTTAATGATATGATTTAAGCTCATAACAATACTTCACATCCTATCTTCCCTCCTCTATCTTTATTCCTTTTCTTCCTCTAACTTTTACAATGGTGTATTTTCATTTCACAATCATAGGCTTACCACTCCATTAGGTAAAGGTTCAACCCATAGCAAGTAAATAAAGAAAAAAAAAAAACCCCACAAAACCACTATTTTGTAGGAGTAAATACAAAGGCCGTAAACAATAATCATCATACAGGTTTTTCTTTTGGACTCTGTTTTCACAGAGCAGGGAAAACATAGAATATTTCTCTTTTTAGGACTGGCTTATTTCATAAGGGTTTATAAGTTGTATCCACTTAGTTGCAAAAGACATCATTCTATTTTATGGCTGGTGGTATTCCATGGTATATGTGCCTTACATTTTCTTTAATCACCTACATTTTGTGTACCTCTAGAAGGAATTGAGACCGTGGGCCTTTCTGGAACCTATGATGTACAGCAGTAGATTAAGCTGTCTGTAAAAGCAGCAGAAGATGGTCCAAGTGACTTGTGTTTGGCCCAGCCCCAGCCTTTGTGGCTATCTAGGGAATAAACCGGCAGAGGGCTCTCTCTCCAATTCTGCCTTTCAAACAGTAAAGTCAGTCTTCCATCCGGGATTCATTTCTACAAGTGGTTGTAGTGACAGCATTAGATTTGTATTTTTTGAAGTTCTGATGTTACATGGCCCTTTATTTTACTTCATGAAATGGTAACTGCAGTTGAAGATGCATTTGTATTTGTGTGATCTGGGGATCTTACTCAGCAAAAACAAAGTACAGAACAAGTAACGTTGTAACTATGAGCCAGGATTCTTCTAAGCGCTTTCTTACTTTTACCAATGTTCCTTGGAGATTTTACTGAACTTAAGAATTATCTGGAACTTTGGCTACCACCCCCTCTGTCCCAGATTCTGGCATCAGCCAGTATCTAATCTTTAATTCTCTCTGCAATAATCCAGACACTCAGTAGCAAAGGTCCTTAAAATACAACAAATGTGATTCACTCATTGAGTCATAGCTTGCGAATTACTGCTTAATTTCTTGAGATAATGGGACATACCTCGGTTTTCATAGGTTTTACAGAATTGACTGAGTAAACTGAACACAACCTTGTTTTTATTAAAAGAGTTCCAATTTTTGCAAATTGGGAATTGTCTCTATTCTTTTCAGAACTACCCCTTTCCACTTGCACACCTCATGACAGGTGTTTATCGCAACTATGTCCAGTGTTTTATGAAGCACGGGGTGGGTTAAACCCTTCAGTTTCAAAAGAAGCAACATCAGGTTTTCACCTTGCCCCCACCATTTGGTCCTAGAACCCGTGTGATTCTTATTCGATTTGGGGATTGCCTCGTAAAGAGCAAAGTAACCACTGGCAGTTGCGCTCCAGAGAGGGGCGAGGCCGGCTGGTTTCCGCGGTGCCCAGGCCTGCATGGGAGCGCCCGGGTAGAAGCCTGCAGAGAACACACGCGCCTCCCAGCCTCTCTCCGGCCCCGAGCCGAGCAGCCCGGCGCTCCCCGGGAGCTTTGTGTGTGCGCTGGGCTCCCAGACTCACAGGCCCCGGAGGGCAGCTCCACCACCGCAGACAGGACACGCCTCAGCCCGGGCGCAAATTCCCGGCCTCTTCTGGCCTCCGGCCAGCAGCCACCGCCCGCCACCCCGTCTCCACCGCCGGCACCGGGGCTGCCCCGTCGGGCGCCGAACTCGTCTGCGCCCGGGCCCACCGCGCGGTAGGGACGGCACCGATGTGGCGCATGCGTGCTGGCGCCACCAGGTGCGGGAGCTGCGGCGGCGGGGACAGCGGCGGCGGCCGAGGGCGCGGCGGGCCTGGGCGTCCGGGCCGCGTCCGGGGAGGCGGCGGCGGCGGCGGCGTGGGCTGGCGAGGCCGGGCGGGCGGCGCCCGACAGCAGCTGGAGGAGCGGTTCGCCGACCTGGCAGCCAGCCACCTGGAGGCCATCCGCGCGCGGGACGAACGGGACCGGCAGAACGCGCGGCTGCGCGAGGAGAACGCCCGGCTGCGGCTCGAGAACCGCAGGCTGAAGCGCGAGAACCGCAGCCTCTTCCGTCAGGCTCTGCGGTTCCCGGGCGAAGGCGGCGACTGGGCGACCGCGGAGGGGACCCCAGGCCCGGAAGAGACCGGCACGAACCGGAGGCCGGGAGGCGGCGACCCCGAGGATGAGTCGGGGAACCCCAAGGCCCTGCGGGCCCGGCTGGAGAAGCTCGAAGCCATGTACCGTCGGGCCCTGCTGCAGCTGCACCTGGAGCAGCGAGGACCACGCCCGCCCAGGGACAAGGAGGAGGCGCGGGAGCCCCCGGAGCCCGCGCAGACCCCGCAGACCCCGCAGACCCCGCAGCCCGCGCAGCCCTCGCAGTCCCCGCAGACCCCGCAGACCCCGCAGCCCTGGCTGTAGCACGAGGCGGGGCCTGGCGCGGCCCCTACTCCGCCGGTCCCGGGCCTGGCGCACACCGCGCCCGCCGAAGCTGGCTCCCGAGCGCTCGGCCAGGTCCCTCGCCCGCGGACGCTTCCGGGAGGCGCCTGGCATGGTGCCCGCGGCCCCAGGGAGGGTGGACGGTGCCTGTCCCCGGGTCCTCCTCCTCCTCCCCACCCCCGCCGTGAACGGAGCACCTGCGCCTGGCGAGGCTACTTTCCGTGGAGCGAGGCCTGGTAGCACAGGAGCTGCTTTTGATTAAGAACTGGGTGCCAGTAAGCGCCTCCAAACTCCTACGTACTGATGTTGTAAGGGCCTGCTGTGTTTTCTCCCATGTGTTGATGTTTAAGCAGAAACTAATGCATTTTGAGTTGATTCACATTTGTTTATACTTCAAACTCCTGGAGCCTCCAGCTGCTGTTACCTCTTATGTGGTCAACATTTTGAGTATTTGCTTTTATAAATCAGCATTAGTTGGAAATCCTATAAAAATATCACTTTTTATAAAGAAAGTAATACTTGTAACTTAAAGTTTCATGTCTGCCCCTTTACTGCAGTTTATATACATCAAATACATACTGCTTGGTTTACCCCCAGGGAGTTTTTTAACTATGGTTGATACTTTGGGTTGTTAAATAAATCCGATTACCTTTAAAAGAAGCTAAAAGCCTCCCATGACTATTATTTGAAGCGTGTTACATTTTTTAGACATTTCTTTTACTATGTATATGTGTAGGTTTATATTTAATGTTTTCAATATGTATCAAGATTAAATAATGTAAGCATTTTTATTGCATTCTTGACAATAGATTTTAATCAGTGCCTAAGTAATTGCTTTATTTTGACTGTTTTCAAACTTAAGGAATTAGGTTTGTAGGTCAAAAGCCAAGTGAACATATTCTAATTTTAATGATTAGGCTGGGATGAAGAATGGGCAACCATGTAGATGAGACTGATTCAAAAGCACATGATCTATTGCTAAGAAACTCAGGAAGGAACAGTAGTATGGATTAAAAAAAAATGGTTATTCATTTTTATCTATATGGAAGGCAAGGGGATAGAGTTCTTTGATCTGCTGGATGACTGCCCCGTGACCTCCAGTTCTGGGTCTCCCACATGAGTGACTGGGGCCCAAGTGCTGGAGCTCTGGAATGCCTAAGCCCGAAGCAAGGTAGGGAATCTGAGTGCTGGTAGGGAATCTGAGTGTCCCAAATGGTAGGTTCACTTGTTGTTCCTCATGCACAACCACCCTAGGCTCTTTCTGCCCTGTGTGTGCAGCATCTGGCCCAGGTGTGGAATTAGACCCCTTCGGCAATGCGGGGCTTGGGACAAGCTATCGGCAATGTTAAGTCAGAGAATTTCTTTATGGGCAGCTCCTGTATGGAAGGGCGAAAGATCATTATAATTTTAGATTGTCTTGTGGGAAATGAATGTAGTTTCTTTGGAAAAGAGAGTTCTAGTTTACATGGCTTTTGGGATTTAGGAGAGCAAATGAAAGAAGAGGTAAGAAAGAGCATTTCTGAGGCCTCTCCAGGGCCCTTCAGTTCCAAGGACTCAGCATGTCAAAGCACCATGCTTTGAGACATTTTTTTTTTTCCTCTGAGCTTCAACAATGTTTTGTGTTTAAGAGAGTAGATAAGTGGCATAAGACAAGGGAAAAATGGTATTGTTCTTAGGGGAATAAAATGTTTGTAAGTTATATTACAAATACTGTTTACAAAACCATAACAGTAAAATAACTTTTGTGATTCTTCTAGATTTAGATTTTGAAAACACTTTCTAGTTTTATAAAAATGGTTCATATTTGTGAAAAATTACCATCATCTGTGGCCAAAATGTATGAGAACTTAATGAAGAAGAGTAGATATGTGAAAATCTTATTTGCACTGCCAAAAAAAAAAAGACAAAAGAAGCCATTTCTTAGGAGGTGATAGACACTGAAAGAATCACAAAGGATATCTGTCCTACTGATATTGAACTGTAGCTTTAGATTTAAATTGATCTCCCTAAGCTTTGTTTTTCATAACTTAAGTTGGCATCACATACCCCTAAAATATAAAAATGCTATTGAAGTAAAATAAGCAAATAGCCTGCTTCAAAGTAACCACTCAAATGTGATACATGGAAGTTTTATTCATAGTTTCCTTTAAGTTCTCTGCTGTGATGCTAAATGACTTAAAAAGAACTACAAATTTATTTGAAAGTGTCACAGAGAGGTGCGGTGGGGAGACAATGATTCATTCCCCAGGTGTCTGCCAGTAGTGGGCCTGATGGAACCTGGAGCCGGAGCTTCCTGTAGGTCCTCTGGGTCTGCCACACAGGGACAGAAGCCCATGTACTTGAGCCGTCTTCCGCAGCTTTCTCAAGGACAGTAGGAGGCAGTAGAAGTAGAAGTGAAGCAGCTGGGAGTGCATTGGAGGCAGCCATAATGCCAACCCCTACTAGGTGACTTTGAGTATTAGCAGACATATGTAAATGAGGAGATAGTTTTCACTTATAAGCAGAGGAGATTAAATGTAGTCTATACGAGAATAATACAATATAATGTTCAAAAGCATTTGCTAGATTTTGGAAATACAGGAATAGTCAGCAATCAAGCCATTTCTAGTTTATAAGTTCTTTTTTGAAAATACCTTTCAGAAAATGTGAACTTATTTGTGAGGTAACACATAATGGTTTGATATATACATATAGGTGTATATATATAGTATATAACATTCATGTCAGGATAAATGTGAATTTTTTTCAAGTAACTATAACTATGAAGCATTCTGAGTTCTTTCTTCTACCTATTTTATCAGAAAAATATTCAGGAAGTGTTTCCTAATCCTTAGACTGGCAAGACCAATAGACTTCCAGAACTATCAGAAACAACTACACAGAACCCTCTGAACGTGTGCCACAGCAGGGTTGATAGCAGGAAGCCATTCCCCATGTCAGGGTACTCGGGCAGTGGGAAGGCTGGGTATGACTCTCCCCTTGTCTCCTCCCATCCCGCCAAAACAGGAAGAAGAAACAGAAAAATTGGGAACAATGATCACACCCACTTTTCCCTCCCACCCCAATCAACTATCATCTAAAATAAAAATAAACATTTTTTTAAAAAGAAAACTGTCTAGTAAATGTCATTTGCAGTGATTCTACTGTAAAATAGTTTATCAGGACTTACTGTAATTTAGTACCTCTAAGCAAACTTTCCTTATCCCTGCCTTTCCTCCTGCTCTCATCCTCTTCTAACCACCATTCTACTTTCAGCTGCTTTTAGACTGGCTTTCTTCAGATTCCACATATATGAGAGATCATGTGGTCCTTGTCTTTCAGTGCCTAGCTCATTTCACTTAACATAATGACCTCGATTTCCATCTGGGTTGTTGCAAATAAAGACTTTATCATTTCAAATGATTGAATCGCAACCCACTGTGTATTTTTGTGTGTTGTCTTGATCCATTCATTAGTTGATGGATATTTAGATTGTTTCTCTTTCTTATCTGTTCTGAATATTCCTGCAACAAACATGGGAGTGGGGATGATTCTTACTCAAAGTGATTTTGTCTCCTATGCTTGTATGTCCAGCAGTGAGATTGCTGTACTCTGTGGTATTTTCACTGTCAGTTTTTAAAGAATTCTCATGTGTGAATTTTCAGTATGTATTATACCCATTAACATATAAGTGCTCTGAATATGTGAAAATACTGTCAAAAAGTAAATTAGGAGCCAAATTGTGGCATAGTAGTTTCAGTCACTGCCCATGAAGCTGGCATACCATATGGCATCAGTTAAAGTCCCAGCTGATCAACTTCGAGTCCAGCTTCGTGCTGGTGCCCCTGGGAAAGCAGCCAAAGATAGCCCAAGACATGGGCCCCTGAAACCACATGCAACATGGACGAAGATGCTGACCACAGATTCCTGGCTTCAGCTTGGTCCAGGTCTTGATGTTGAACAAGAAGTTGGAAGATCTCCCTTCCTCCCTGTTTTTCCTTCTCTAACTTTTAAAATAAATTAATCACCCAAAAAGTAATTTAATTATAATTCAATTTAGTAAGCTAATTTTATTCTTGATAATGAGGTAAATAATCCTGTAATTCTCTAAGAGTACAGCCTATCATTTTCCTCATTTGAAATTAATCAATGTTTTTTCCAGCATTTCATATTTTCAAATCTCTCTTTTAAAAAGGAGAAAAAGACTACTTATTTATTTGAAAGGTAGACTTCCAGAGAGAGAAGGAGAGACACAAAGGGAGCTATTTTCCACTAGTTCATTGCATAAATTGTTAAATTATCTGGGACTGGGCTAAGGAAGCCAGGATCATGGAATTCCATCTGAATCTCCCATGTGGTTGGCATGGCTCAATTTAGCTGGGCCTTTGTTCATTGCTTTCCTAGGCTCATTAGAAGGAAACTGGATTGGAAACGAAGCCTCTAGGAGTGGAGCTCGTGCTCATTTGGGATACCCAGATCTCAGACAGTGTTTTAACCCACTGTGCCATGACTCTAGTCATGTAAAATTTCTCTTATACTTTAAACTGAAAAGATCAATCTTCCCTTGCAGTAAAGACTGTTAACAATGAAGTCTAGTGGCTTCTATTATAAAAAGGTCTTTTGTTTTTCTCAATTATGCAATTTTCCTGATTCAAGTGTCTTACGGTATCAGGAAGTTATGCTCAAGTTCCTTTTGTGGAGTACCTCTGCTTTGCCTTAAGGCAGGGTTCCTTGTGCATGACAGGAAGAGGTTACCACATTCAGGTTCCAGCAACTGGAAGAACCACACTGTGGCCTGAAAACGGCATAAATTCCATTGCACACATTCCACTGTTAAAACTTCATCTAATGATTCCTTTAGTTTTAAATGATACTGAAAACTAGTTCAGCTGTATCCTCTTCTGCCCAGTTATCATTCCATTAGTATCAAGTCACGGGAGGACAGACTTGTGTACAGTCACTGTAATTGAAAGCTAGTATCTACATAAAAATGTTAAACAATTTATGTTCCCTAGTTGTATGTCATATATTCTTTAATTTTCTAGTAAATATTAGAGTATGAGTCAAAGCAACATAAAATGAATATATAAGTTATAAATAGCTTTGATACTATATACTGTAATTAATAGAAAGATGGTGATTGCTTTATAGATTAAAAAACTCTGACCATTCAGTTTGCCAATAGCCATCCTTATGAATGAAAAATTAAGATGCTATTTACAAATTGGTAAATTTTGCATTAGATCTTCTTCTTGAAAGTCTGAAGTCTCTGATAATTATATATTTCTTTTTTTAAGTTTTATTTATTTTTATTGGAAAGTCAGATACACAGAGAGAGGCGGAAAGAGAGAAAGGAAGATCTTCCATCTGATCATTCCCTCCCAAAGTGGCCACAATGGCCAGAGCTCAACAGATCTGAAGTCAGGAGCCTAGAGTGTCTTCCAGGTCTCAAGACTTTGGGGCGTCCTTAACTGCTTTCCCCAGCCACAAGCAGGGAGCTAGTTGGGAAATGGGACTGCTGGCACATGAACCGGTGTCCATATGGGATCCTGGCGCATACAAGGGGAGTATTTTAGCCACTAGGCTATTGCTCCGGTCCCTGAAAATGATCTATTTCATGTATTGCTTGAGCCATACCCTGCTTCCTTTTCAGGTGAACATTAGCATGGAGCTAGATTCAGAAATAGTCATTGCAGAGACTTAGGAAGTCAATGAGCAGAAGATCTTTTAATTTATTACTTTATGGATAGTTCTGCTACTTTGCCTCTTAAATAAATACATAAATAAGTTTAGACTAAAAAGTGAGTCAAAAATCTGAGTTGTAGAGGTTTTCATTTATTACACTTGGATGCTAAAATATTGAATTAATTTAATGCATGATATTTTAAATATAATATTTAGATAACAATGTACCTCAATAATATTTAAAAAACCTAGTCCTGTTGCTAAGAAAATGTATATATCTTAACTGAGCTGACATTTTGTCATTTAAAATATAATGCCATGATAAGAAAATTACTGTTTCTAAGACTTGAGTTTTTTCATATCTCTTGGCTTTTAAAAGCATTGCAAGCAATTCAGAATGTTATATTTATTTTATATTCCTGATTGATGCTTAAGGTTAAGAAGTAATTTTCTTATATTTACTTTTTCTGGTGTGCATCTCTTCCCTTATGTTTTTAATAAGGCACATCAGTAATACTAATAATTCTAAGACATGAAAATATCTAAATGTGAAGTTGAATGTATATTCATGCACAAAGTTATGATTCAAAGTTCTTGGCTCCAGTCTCTTAACATTTTCGTTTTGTTTGTTTCCTTACTACTAATGCAAGCATTGAATTTATTCAATAAACAGTGTAAAATAATTAGATTTAGAGATTCCCATTAACTAAAAAGCCATATTTTTAATAAACTGATATATTTCTTAATAAAAATAAATTTGTTTGATTTGTTCTTTGGAAATTGATTTCCAGGAGCATTAAAGAGAGTAGAACAAAAATATAATGTCTAGGAAATAATTTCCAGATACCAAGCCTTTGCCTTCTGTACCTCACTCTCCATCCTTTTACATTTACTAAATTACTTATCTCCTTTTCCGCTTCTTCAGTGCCAGGGCAAGGTTGTCTTCTGTTTGAATTTGCACTGTGGAAATTAAAATCTGGCTATCAAAGATGGAAGAAGGAGTGTCAGGTCTGTGTTAGCCCTTGGCTACCATACCCTTCTATCAAAAACTCAAGTGGGTCTGCAAGTTTTTTTAATGTGTAGGCTCTAGATTCTAGTAAAAACTTTACTTCTTCACCACTGTTAGCCAAGGGGTTGAGAAATTGTGTATTACCATCATTGTTAACCTCAAGGAACTTCTCTTTTTTCCCGTTTTCATAAGACTTGTGCCGTTTTTTCTTCAAGCAGCTCTATATTAAACTATTTTAATATTATTTTGAATATACCATATTTCCAGTGGGGCTTTTTGTTGGCTAACATATAAACAATGGCTACAGATATTAATATTATTGGTGTGTTTTAACTTTTCATATATGTTTTTTAATGCATTTTTAAGATTCTAAAAAACTTAATATATCCCAAAATTTGATTGTAATTTATATATTTTGATGTCTTCTTGGATAACTAATTTAAAATGTAAATATACAAACTTAATTTTTAAAAAAGACATTTATTTTTTTGGAAAGTCAGATGTACAGAGAGGAGTAGAGACAGAGAAGGAAATCTTCCTTAATAGCCGGAGCTGAGCTGATCAGAAGCCAGGAACCAGGAGCTTCTTCTGGGTCTCCCATGCAGGTGCAGGGTCCCAAGGCTTTGGGTTGTCCTTAACTGCTTTCCCAGCTAACAAGCAGGGAGCTGGAAGGGAAGCAGAGCCCCTGGGATATGAACCGGTACCCATATGATCCTGGCACATGCAAGGCAAAAACTTTAGCCATTAGGTTACCACGCCAGGCCAGAAACTTAGATTTTAACAACTGGAAAGACACTGAGATAATACCTAATTTTTAAAAATTTGTATTTAACATGATTCAATACCTTTTAACAGATATTTTTATTTTAACAGCTCATGAATAAAATTCTGGACCTTTTATAATAAAATCTATGAGAAAAATGTATTCCTTTTAAATTTCAAAGAGCCAATGAAGAGGTATATGCATGTAATATGATACAGCAGGAGAGGGAGAAAATCCTAACTCTTAACTCAGAAAGCACCAGATTCACACTGTGAGATATTTCAGTTGATTCTTAAAAGATAGGAAGAGCATCACTTAGATGGGCCTCCTGAAATGGTCATTCAAGCTTAGGGGAATATAAGCAAAGGGTATGAATAACTATTTTAAGGGTACACTCTAGGATTAAAGAGTATTGTATGACTTAAATGAAAGGTATACAGATTTTACATATCTAGAGTAAAGTAGACTGGAGGCAAATGAAAAATTTAGTCTTTCAATTAAAAAAATCAAAGATCATTAAGAAAGTAATTAGATTTAGAATGTATAGAGAATGTATAGATGTCTTGATCAGACATAGTTTTGAGAATGATTACCCAGACAGCAAATAACTGGAGGGGAAAAAAAAAAAGAAGATGAAATGCCAGGAAAGGAATTAAACCAATGGGGTCTGAACTCACTCAGAACTACTGAAGAAGGATGTAGTTCTTAAATCATTTTCTCTAAAATCAGAGCCACAAACATTCACTCATGTCAGTGTGTGCTGTAGATTGATGCTGCCTCAGCTACATATCCAAATAGGTGCGGCAGCCTATCCTGGTCTAGCCTGCTCCAGCCCTGGCTCTCATGCTCACCAGAGGGAGCTGTGCAGAATGGCCTGTAGCAATAGATCTTGTGTGTGCTGGCAAGTGCTGCAATCAGACTGACATGACCAGCACACAGTCCTGTCACTCACAGGTGGGTACCGTGATCTAGACCAATTTGTCTGCATCCGTTGCTACTCTTACTGATGGATGCCATTGCCTAGCCCAACCTGGATGACCCCCAGAACTGGCCCTCATGTAATCCAACAGATGTTGTGGCCTAGCCCACCCTGTATAACACTGATTTTAGCTCTTGCAATCATTAGCAAATGCTGGAGTCTAGCTCTATCTGGCCTGTACCCAGACCCTGCCCACATATATGGCAATGAGTACTGTAACCTTGCTCAGCCTAGTCCACCCACAGCCTAGCCAGCTCTTGCATTCACCAGTGGGAGCTGTAGCCCAGCAGTAGAGTTCCCAGAGTTCCTACCAGGCCATTTCCTAACCTCAGGCCTTACAGGTACAGTGGATGTTTTGACTCAGTCTGGTGTGGCCTACTCCTAGTCTCAGCTCTCACTGGTAGATGTTGCAGCCTAACCTAGGTGGGCAAGGCCCACACCCTATCCCAGCTCCCCTGCATGAGAACAGGTACTGAGGCCTGGCCACCTGGCTCACACAAACGCCAAGGAATGCTGTAGACTTGCTTGGTCTGGCCTGCCCACAGCCCCAGTTCTTGTGCTCTCCAGTGGGAGCTGCTGCCTAGCAGGTGAATTTTCCAAGTTCCCCTACCAGGCCTGTTCCTAGTCCCAGATATCATGGATGCTTGTGGAGCCAATGACCCTGCTGGCATGGTCTGCCCTCAATCCAGCCCTTTCATGTTCTTGCAGGTGCAGCTTTCTGACCCAACCTAGTTCCTCCCGGCACCAGATCCAGTAAGTGCCAGGTGGCTTCCTGGCAAATAAATATATTTTTACAGGTTCACAGATTAGTATTTTGCCGTAGAAGCAGGAATGGATTAAGACTCAAATAACTAAAAATGTATTTTTACAATCCATAATAATTTGACTTTTGTTTCATAGATTTTTAAAAGTCTTTTTGTATTTTTTATTTTAGTTTTGTTTTCCATGATACTGTTTTGTAGATATAGGGATTGCCCCCTCTACCTCTCCTTCATTTCCTTCTCATTTCCCCAGCCCACAATTTCTCCCATATTATTACAAAAGTCACAGTTTAATTGACATAGTATTGAGTAACCAATATATTAAAAATAAATGCAAGTTCTTAACCACATCCTGTGACTACTTCATTGACATTTCAATTTTAGTTTATATACAATGGGCCTATAAAACTGTGTCACATAATGCAATATGTAATTAATTAAATAAAAAAATTTTAAGTCACAGATTAAATGAATTCAAATAACAAGAAAAACGAATAAAGTTACATTTAAAAAGGCAATACATTAATAGTATAGGAATGTGTATGTGTACAGTTGTTTCCAGTTTACTGCATTTAATCTCTTAACTTATATAACTTCTCATGGAGCTCATTTAATTTCAGACAATGTAAAAGTGAAGGTTCCAAAACTCAGCTTTAAATGGGAACGGATTACCTTTCCTCTCTTCTTAAAATGTGTTTTGAAAGGGAAGAGATGAGTTCCCTGATGTATCTAATTGGTTGGCAATAATGTGTGGTCCTTCAGAAATAGGACTAATTATCATGATGAAGGCAAAGAAACTTAGGTGGCAATTTTTAATATTTAGCAGCTTTTTTACTTGCAGAGTTTTAAAGTTGCTGCAGCAGGAGGTAAAACACAAAATAATGTTTATTTGACTAGAAATATTTTAAAATGTTATATTATGGAATGATTAGAGTTTAGAGGAAATGTGTCTGTCTATTGTTTATTTTCTTTAAACTTCCCATGTTTTACAGATAATGATGATTTGAGTTTTGCTTCCTCTAATGCTCTCTTAAGTATACTCTAAAGTATACTTAAATTGGTATTTTCTTTCTCTTTAGATTAATATTCCATGGGTCAGTATGAGCTACTAGACAGCTGTGTATTTGAAATATAGTTGGTTTGAACTGAGAAGTGCTATAAGCTTGTGAATTAATCCAGAATTAGAATTAAACAAAGTTATAAGAATTAAAACACAAAAAGTAAAATTTCAATCACTTGAATATTAATTATATGTGTAATAAAATTTTGATGTTAAGTAAAATATATTTATATAATTATCCTTTTATGTTTTTAATGTAACTATATGGATATTTAAATTTATTAAGCAACGCTGCCTGTATACATAGAATACAGTATGTAGTGAATTTCTCATCTGTAAAAATCAAGGGCTTTACTTTAGGAAAACTGCTAATGGCAGCTCTGCTAATTATCAGCTCAACTGAAAATAGCAGCTCAACTGTGTCCTATAGTTTAAATCATATATTAAACATTTATATTTCACACATTTTTGCAAAAACAATTCTAGAACGATTGCTATGAATATAACTAATGCAACAGTTGAAACTACAATCAAATAGGGAGCCTGTTCCAATGGTTCAGTTGGCTAATATCCTCCACCTGCATGAGCCAGCATTGCACATGGGTGCTGGTTTGTGTTCTGGCTCTTTCATTTTCCTTCCAGATCCCTGCTTGGGGTATGGGAAATCAGTGAAGGATGGCCCAGAGTATGGGGCTTTGCAATTTCATAAGATCCAGAAAATGCTCCTGGTTCCTGGCTTCAGATTGACTCGGTTCTGGCTGTTACAGCCATTGGGGAGCAAACCAGGGATGGAAAATATGTCTCTCTGTCTCTTCTCTCTGCAAGTTTGCCTTTCAAATAATGAACACATAAATCTTTACTAAAAAGGCATAAAACAAAATAGAAACAAAACAGAAAGTTGTGTTAGAGTAAACATAATTCAGAATCACCCATTTTCAGAAATCTTTTTTTATACATTTTCCTTTAAATATCTGTGTATGAGTGAACTTCAAAATCTTCATTGAAACTAGAATGAAAGATAAAGATTTTGATTGTAAAAATCAAAATCCATACCTTATTTTCTCATAATCAGCCTTTTTTGATGAGTTTCTAGAAGAATCCTCTTATGATTTAAAAAATCATCAATCAGAATTTTTAACAATACTTGAAGTAATCAAAAACAAAATGAAAGGATTGTTAACCAAAATCATAAATTGTGCATCAAGTAGCTGAGCCATGACCCACTGTCTTCCTAGTGGCATCAGCAGGCAACTGGGTCAGAAATGGAGGACCAGGGGAAGCCATGGCCCTCAAGTATGGAATACAGGCATCCCAAGCAGTGGCTGAACCTCACTGCGCCACAGCACTCAACCCTTTTCAAGTACTTGGGTCCTTGCCAACGATTCAGGTGACCTGGGTGGAGTTTTGGCTCCTGCCTTTGGCCTGGCTCAGCCCTGACTGTTGTAAGAAGTTGAAGAGAGAACCAGTGTAAATGATAATTTTTTTCTTGGGCTCAGTGGAATGGCTCAGTGGCTAAATCCTTGCTTTGCAACCACCAAGATGCTGTATGGGGACAAGTTTGTGTCCTGGCTGCTCACATCCCTGCCAGCTCCCAGCTTGCGACCTAGGAAAGCAGCAGAGTATGACCCAAAAGCCTTGGGACTCGGCACCTATGTGAAAGATGTAGAAGAAGCTATTGGCTTCGGATTGGCTCAACTCCAGCTGCTGTGGCCGCTGGGGCAGTGAATATCAGATAGATCTTTCTGTCTGTCTGTCCTTCTCTGTAAATCTGCTTTTTCAGTAAAAATAAAATAAATCTTTCAAAAGAAAATTTCCTTCTGGTTTTCTCTGTCCTTCATTCTCTGTCACTCTGCCTTTCAAATTAAAAGCAAGCTAAATTTAAAAGATTTTTAAAATGCAAACTTTAGGAGCAAACAGTTTTACAAAGAAGAATATTTGAGAAATTGAAAATAGAGCTATTTATAAAAAAAATGTAGTTTTTTAGTGTCCTTTCAAATATATATATGTGTATATATATATATATATATATATATATATATGCAGTTTTAAAAGCAAGATGGCATTTCCCATCCCCCTGCCTCCTTCCTGCACTCCCACACTCCCTTCTTCTCTTTTCTTTATTAGTTTTCTTTCGAGTTTTACAATGACAGTTTCGGTTTACTTTGTAGTCAGAATGCATTCTCTTAGTAGAGTTTGTTATGTAATGGAACAGGAAATCCTATCTATTTCAGGTTGAAGGAGGGATTTGCTTTATAATCAACTGCCATGAACATATCATTTCTAGTTTATGAATATAGCTAACAATGCTGATTTTAATATGAAACTTTGCTAAGTATTCATAATTATCAATGTTTACTAGTCTCTGCTAAAAATAGAGATTCAAAATTCCATGTCAACTTTCATGATTCTGAAAGTTATTTTCTTAAATGATATAGTACTTTCCCCACAATGTTAGTTCTTACTTGCAGAACTCTGGTAACTTTTTGATAGTATTGTCTCAAAGTTGTCATGTGGCTGTCTGTACCATTACACTATTGTTATTATTTGTTCTTTTTGTGAGCCTTTCTGTCTCTACTGAAAAGCAGTTGTTAAAATGTTATATTAGTTTTTATTCTTTAAAATGCTTTCCAAAATTATATGCACAGCTTATATTAGGAGTTACAAAATATAGGAATCAACATATTCTATCGGAATAAATAACTAGGCAGTTTAAGTCTGGTAACCATTTTAAGTTACATGACAGGCATTATATTAGGCATTTGTGATATTGTGCAATGAATTAATCCAAAGTTACTGGTAGTATGTTTATGCAATGTGTTTCTGGTTGTTTCTTATTGCTACAACAGATTGCTAAGGATCTGATTACTTAAAACAGTATAAATTTATTTTCCAAAAATTATTGAGAATAGCATTTTGGAATGAGTCTCAATGGACTAATACGGAAATGCTGTGCAACAATTTTTTACTTCTGGAGACTAGAGAAACATCTAGTTCTTAATGTTCTTAATGGTTGGACGTCACCAAATTTTTTGGTTCAAGATCCTTTACAATCATCTAGGTTGAAAATATCTAACTCATCTGATTGTTAATCTTAATTCTAACTTCAACCTTCATCACCTTTACCGCATAATATAATGTCTTTACAAGTTACAAAGATTAAATGGGGGAAATATTTGGAAAGGGTCTTCACTCTGCCTGTGACAATTCTGTCATGCCAACATTTCATCTGAAAATGTATCTGTAAAATTTTTGTCTGAAGTATGTTTTTCATTTACTCTTTACATACCAGTGCTGTAAAACTGTTTCTGGTTGATTTATTTGGAGAACTATCCTCAGTTCTCCAGTTAATTTTGCACAAGTTAAAATAACTGTTTGAAGCTCTTAACTAAACATGAGAGTTTCAGTTTCAGAATTGTGTTAATTTTAGAAACAAATGACAGTAAGGGCTACTGATGAATATTAATTATGTAGGGTTTTAAACTAAATTATAAGTGAATAAAATTACAGAACATAATGAATCAGCTTCTCTATACAACATATTACAACTGACAGCATGGTGTGACACTACTATATTTTCTTGAGTTCTTTTTGACCTTATTAAACTTTCCAGGGTCAAAAAAAGAAAAAAGGAATCCGGTATTTGATTTGAGTGTATGAATTTTTAACTTAAAGGTTTCTGACTTCAACCCTGTCAAGACTTCCTGACCTTATAACTGGAAGTGATTTAATTTAGTCAGCAGACAGGACAGTCATTGTTTCATGTATAAACAGAAGCCATATTTTGTCTTTCAAAGTAGATATAAAATTCACTGACATGTTAGACCCAGAGTTTGTAAATATATTCCAAAATAATTAACATTATATTCATGTTTGATGGACATTATCATTTTCACTGATTGCTGAGCCAAGATAGATTACAGAATGAGTTCCCCAAATATCTCAGGAATTCCATCTTATCTATCTTCAGGATCTAAGGGTATATTTCGGTAACTTTTGGTTATTTATTTATTTATTTATTTAAAGGATTTATTTCATGAAGCCTGAATTTTAAAGGTATAATTAATTGCAACATGATTGATAAGTAGCCTTTATTTCATAAATTTGATACACATTTGCAGCAGAGGCATTAACAATAAGGCCTCTCTCTGCTCTTGTTCTCTTTCTCTGCCTCCTGCTCTCACTCCCCAGGGATGGGTGGGTGTGTGTGCTAACTAACTAAATAATCTTTGCAGCAGTTAAGAGTTTGTGTCCTCAGGTTGCATTAACCTTGGAGGTTGTTATTTCAGATAAGACAACAAATTGGCATTGCTTTTCTCACTTCTTTATATATCATATGACTATAGCTATCCTGTTTTAATTCAAATAACATGACTGTCAAGTTCGAAGCATCTGTTAGTATATAGCTTTTTGGTTCTCAAAAACATTTGTTTATTGAGGAACAACTTTGTCTCTCTTTTGCAAAGGATATAAAAAAGGGGTCATCAAAAAATGACACTTCTTATGTTTTTAATGAGCTCTAAAACCACAAATAGTTTTTTCTTAAATCCAAGATCTTTCTATATTGTGAATTAATTACAGAATTGGATTTTTTGTTTTTTTTTATCAGTTCCTTTTAATTTTGTCTTTGTTAATATTTGTTTATTTGGACACTAAGTTCTTTAAAACAAGTCTTGAATTTATTTAAAACAAGTCTTGAATCTCACCTCCAATGTTTTTAAGATTTTTGACTTTTATTTCCTTGGATATAAACATAAAGCAATAAAACCTACTTTCCTAAATTATAAGGATTGCATGAGATAACATGATTATCCAAATGATGGGTTATGTGTGGTCAATACTCAAGAACTCCCCTTGGTGTTATTTTATGTTTTATTCTGTTTATTTTCCTTCTCTTGGCCTACTTTTTCTACTTGTTTTGCGTTGCTTCCTTCTTGGGCCTCTGGTTGTCTGGGAGAAAAATGGATCATCAATACTTGTGATGACATGAAGGATAATAAAGGTTTTGGGGATAATATACAGCATCCCATAATTAATGTATTTAATTATGTTAATAGTTTGTCTCATGATATTGGCCTACCTAGTAATTCACACATATAGTAATTAATATAGTCATGGGTTTTGCCCTTGAGAATTGAAATGAGCTGCGTTTTGGTTCTCTTAAAGATCTCATGAAGATCTGATTTCCATGAATTTATATTATTTCATGAGAAATCTTAAACTAATACAGATTGTGTCTATTTAAGATTTAAGCAGAAGTTTTAAGGATATTCATGTTTTCTTTGTATTTTTCACACCTGACCTAGCATATTTTGGGTTTTAGTCACCTGTTAAAGAAAGACATTTAGTAGAAAAATTCTATACACTTCAAAATGATGAGTAATTATTTTTAATGTAAGCCACAGGTCTTAAACTTGTAATTGAAGGCCTGTGAGCATATTTGGCTTACCACTTATGTCTTTTTTTTTCTTCTGAAGCTGTGCATCTTTAAAAAGTTTTTAATGTTATGAAAACAGATTTTGCACATTTCATGGGTACATTTCAAGGGAAGCAACTACATTATTTCTTATTTTGTATAGAATTTAAACTCCTTATGTTCAGAGAACATTTTTCTTATTCTGCATGTTCAAGTATCATGTTATTTTTCCTCTCAAAGAATTAGAAAATGATTTTAAAATGCTGTTATTTATCTTTAAAAACAAACACATAAAATTCTTGGAGAAGTTTTGAGTAAATAAATGTGTGGTGGCATAGAACACCTGTGAATGAAGTGATGATGCTGAGGGAGAAGATAACAGTGATACTACCGATGGTGACTTTGCAAAGATGAGAAACATTGTGGCATTTGCAGTGTAAGAGATTTCAATAGAGCAGTACTGATTTGCAATATTTCTTTCAAGAAGTTAGTATAGCACTTATCCTTGTGTGGTTGTGGAGAAAAAGAAGTAACTTTTTAGCGAATAAAATTATTTCTTTGAAATTTTAGTTATATGATGAATTTGAGACTGTTGCAGGGCTGAGCATCATGGCATAGCTGGTTAAGGTGTCTTCTAAAGCAGTGGCATTCCAGATGGGTTTGAGTATGATGCTTCCTTTCAAATAAATAACATTGTACAAAACTTCACTATGTTCCATTTTCTAATTTGCAGACAAAACTGAATCTTCATGGTACAATTGATAATAAAGACATCTTTTTAAATATTTAAAGGAGCAAGTCATGCTTGCCCTTCAAGACAACAGTTAATAGTAGGATGAAACACATTTTGAGTATCTGTAATGCTAAAAAGAATTGATTGTTGATCATTTGGCATTGCTTTGGTACATACACAGATGAAGGTACACATTCATCTCTTCACTAATTTTGATCAAGGAAATGATATTTGAGCACAAGTAGCAATACAGGACTTTATTTCATGGAATTTAGAGGGGAAAAAAAGGAAGCTTGTGCTTGAGAAAAGGGACATGGAATTCTGAAAGAAGATATCAAAACACAGGCTTTTGGAGGGAAATTTTAAGTGACTAATTGTGAGAATCAGAAAGAGAAACAAAGTTAACTCAAAGTCCTTAGTCTAAGAAAACTAGCAGATTGGTGTTATGAATGAAAAGAAAAAAAAGAAAGAAAAGCAGGAGAAAATTTTGGAAGAAAACAAATAGCTCTTGTTATGACAGACTTGGTGTGGAAGGAGAATTCACCTCTGCTTGGGGGATGCAATTAGGTAATTAAAAGGTATCACGTCTAAGTTTCTAAGGCAGAGAAATAGGATGGAATAAACGTTAGAAGACACCGCAGAGAGTAAGGAATTTGGGGAAGAGGCTTCTGTAAGGCACTGCAGTCAAAGCAGAGGCATGAAGAGGGAGTGAAACAACATTCCAACTTACAAGACTTAGAGCTGGAAATACAGGTTTCTGAATCATCTGGGAAGAGACAGTAATTGAAGCTTCCTCCAGTGGTTTAGGGCAGGTTGCAGTTTAGGTAAAAATAGAAGTGAGGCAAGGGTGTAGAGGAGTGAGGGTAAGAGGAGTCAGAAAGAATTAGCAAATAGAAGCAAGGAAAAGGCCGGAATAGAAGGATGATCAATACTGAAGGGTAGGGGGGATCAAGAGTTTTTTGAATGAATGAATGAATATACTTGGATTGGGACTGGATGACAGTAGTCTATAAATGTTGCACCTAGCACTGGCCTCAGTGGAACTGAATGGTAATGTTAATCTCTACGAATGTCTTTGCATTTTTTGAAAGCCTTTGATCATGCCATTTGTGGTTATTTTAGAAAAAAGAATCTACAGCATATTTATTCTTTTTCATTTTAATGTCTTTGAACATACTTTTTCAAGTGCCTTGTATACAACTTTGTATTCTGTTGTAATCAAACTGTTCTTTGCAGAAAAGATTTGCTAACAAAAGCTCAGATTTCTCAAGTGAACCCAAACATTCCTAATTAAATGTGGGTTTAGTATCTTTCAGGGAAAAATGCCTGATGCTCGCATTAAAATTAGCAGGCAGTACCTGTTTACTACATCAACGACGGAGTTTGGTGACCTTAATCTTACATTATAAAGCTCCTTTTGGTAATTAACTAAGGAAGTCATGGAGAATTCTTGTGCTTTAATTTCCATAATACTAATTTTGGTGATTTGTTAAAGAGTGACTAAGGCTTCTATTTAAAAAGATTTATTTGATATTTTTAATTGGAAAAGCAGATTTTACAGAGAGAAGGAGAGACAGAAAGATCTTCCTCTGCTTGTTCACTCCTCAAACGGCCACGATGGAGCCCGGTGCTGTGGCTTGGTGGCTAAAGTCCTTGCCTTGTACGTGCCAGGATCCCATATGTGTGCTGGCTCTAATCCTGGCAGTCCCACTTCCCTTCTATATCCCTACTTATGTCCTGGGAAAGCAGTCAAGGATTGCTCAAAGCCTTGGGACCCTGCACCCACATAGGAGATCCAGAAGTAGCTGGCTTCTTTTTTCAAATAGATTCTGTTCCAGCCATTGCGGCCACTTGGGGAGTGGATCATCTTCCTCTTTGTCTCTTCTCCTCTCTGTATATCTGACTTTCCAATAAAAATAAATAAATCTTAAAATAAATGGCCACAATGGCGGACCTGAGCAAAGCCGAAGCCAGGAGCCAGGAGCTCCTTCTGGATTTCCTACAAGGCTTTGGGCCATCCTCTACTGCCTTTCCAGACCACAAGGAGGGAGTTGAATGGGAAGTACAGCAGTCTTGACATGAACCAGTACCATTGTGGGTTCCTGGAATGTTTAAGGCAAGGATTTAAGTCACTGAGCCGTCCCACTGGGCCAACGGCCTCTTTTTATTAGCTATGGAAATAGGAGGAAATTTGTGCATAGGTAATATTATTTTTATGCATTATTTTTAATGCTTTGCATATTTCCTAATTGGGTCAATGGTTATGTTTTGTTTAACTTATGTACTATTTAACTAACTTACCTGCGTATGGGTAAGTTATTTGGCATATAGACTATTTTATTTTTTATTTTAGCCACCACTTTTGTACACCAATATCTTTGAAAAGGAACACATTAATAAACTGAATCATGAAATAAGTAAAAAAAAAAAACCAAAATTGTATAACTCCTTGTTTCTTTTAATTATAATTTATGCATACTTTTGAACTTATCGTACTTCATATGATTTTTGGTAAGAAAACTAGCAGAAATGTTTGTATAACATACCTACGCAAAATGTTAAGTTTCATTATGTTATCAGCAAGACAGATATTTTGTATTCAAATCCAGGGAAATCAGGAAAAAAAATGAGATGATAGAAGTTAAAGCAAAACTTTATAAAAAGGAGATATATGCCAAAAAAGTAAAAGGTCAAAACATTGCAAAACAAAAGTGGGTTATAAGAATGCTCTATTTTTGTTTATTTTCATAACTAGCAAATAACTCATTCTTTTCCTTCTGACAGTAACATTTGTGCATAAAGGTCATTCTCATTAACCTAAAGTTTGTAATTTCCAGCCTCCTTGCCCAAAGGCATTGCTGTTATTTACAATTTTTCTTAGTCCTATGCAAAACCAAACAACCATCAGTGTAAGGCTAATATATGTTAAGTGCCTCAGGCACATTTCAATTAAGTATGAACATAGATTGGAAGATTTCCAAAAACATTTAGTGAATATTACTTCAATCATTTTCATTAAAAGTAATAGCAGTGTTAAAAAGTAATATACCAGGGACCTGGAGGAATTGAATTCTTAACATCTTTATAAAAGGCTACTTGTACTAATGCAGAAATAGTCCTGCATTTTGTATGGGTAGAAGGATTGGTGTTATGTTCAAATTAATTTGTTCTAATATTTTCTTATAGTGACTAGTTTTAGTAACTATTTACTAGACACCAAAATTAAACGGTTGACATATGAACAAGCTTAAAGTCTCAAATTGTGTGCATTTTCCATTAACCACAATGTACAGAAACATTTAAAAACATGCTACAAAAAACCTGTCTATAAATGTACAGTTTATTATATCCACATACAATAATAGAGACATCATAGTGAGAACAAATGACAGGGAATCATGTCTATGAGAATGGTTTTTATAAGTAGAACCAAGGAATATAATTAAATGTAATATCTTACTAAAATATAAAAATAAACAAGGAATCATCCTCAAAATCATATTATATACTGTATGACTTTTAAAATAAAGTGAAATCTCTGCTTTTAAACCTCAGATAGAAATTCTTTTCTAAAATAACATTTAAAACTCTCCAATTGAATAGTATTCTGTGCATTATGAACATTTGGGAAGATGATAGCTTATTCATTTTGAGATGAATATGTGTACTCTACACATGTTTATATATTTGACATATATATGTAATTTCTTAGTTTAGATAATGATTTTTGAATATTTGAAAGATATTTTACATGAACCCTGTTAGTGCAAGTTCATTCTGTCTAAGCTGCACACGTTGGAACATGAAGCCAACATACTGAAAATTTTGTTTTTGGGAAGACAGCTACAGTTTTATGTTAATATACTTTTTTTTTACTGAACAGTTGGTTCTAAGTTTCATCCAAATGTAAAGGAAAAGTGTGTTGTATGAAGCACATATAAAAAGCATAAAAGTAAAGCTTGCTTTTCTTTGTAATGAGGATGAGCTTCAGATTGTAAATTTTTAAATGATCTTTCTTCCCCTTTTTTTTTTCCAATGGGGCGTAACATAAAGACTGGAAGAATCATTAATTTTAAAAAAGAGGAAAATAATTTTAGCTTAGCACTTGACTGAGGTAGGATGTTTACAGGGTTGCACCATTGGCCATGAATTCAGTGTAGTGAATGTAAAATCTGCGTTGTGGAATCAGATCGAAGATCTCAGAGTGTGGATTGTTAGGCCCTTAGCAAAATATGACTAAAAACCAGCAACTTTAAGAAACTACTAAGAAATATTGCTCAAACAAAAAATCCAGGTTAGTGCTTCCCATTTGTTAATATTGCATCACAAAACTAAGAACTATTGTGACCCAGCACAATTGCTCAACGGTTAAATCCTCACCTTGCAAGCACCAGGATCCCAAATGGGCACCTATTCATTTCACAGCTGCCTCACTTCCCATCCAGCTTCCTGCTTCTGGCATAATAAAATGGTAGAAAATGGCCCAAAGCTTTGGAAACCTTCACCCGTGTAATTGACCTGGAAGAAGCTCCTGGCTGCTGCTTTCAGATTAACTCAACACTGGCAGTTGCAACCATTTGGGGAGTCAACCAGTGGATGAAAGATACTTTTTTTCTGTCTGTTCTTGTTTCCATAAACCTGATCCACCTCTCCAGTAAAACTGAGTAAATCTTAAAACAAGACAATACTAAACAAAATTAGGGCTATACAGGTGGTATAATTAAGAAAGGGCTCAAACTTAAAATCTCATTTTTCATTTTTCTGGTAACTGATTTTTCATTTCTCTAACTACCTATAATTATCTTTCATGTTTCAAATATGGGAAAATATTTTATTTCTACATATTTATACTCTCAATTCTGATTTTATTAACCCCTTTAATTACAAATATTGTAACAATTATATTGATGGAGTACGGTGTGCTTTCTTTTTCTTCTGTACTTCTAGAGCTATTTTAAACTAATTTTAACAGTTTTTCATCTTTTTCCATATTCACTTCACCTGGAACTATTATATACATGTACATCTATGCTAACTTTTCTTGAAAACTAAAATTAATGTCACATAATGTAGAATTGATGGTAACATTCATAAAATGAGAAAAGGAGGGTATGTAATTATAATCTTTTGATGCTATAATTCTCTAACTAGCTAGTAGATGGTAAAAGTCAACGAAGAACAATTCAATGACTGTATACCAAATAATATGACATCCACATGATGTATATATTCTTTATATTAGCTTCTTCATACATATTTGTGTGTGTATGTATAGACAGAGATAGATAGATAGATAGATAAGGAACTATGGTATTTGTCTTTCTCTAAGTTACTTTCCTTTAGTGTAGTGATCTCCACTTCCATCCACGTTGGTACAAATTGTGAAGTGATCATTCTTTGCTGGCCTCCACAGCAGTTAATACATCCCTATTGCAATCCACACTGTCAGTTTTTCTCTCTCTCTCCCGTCTTCTCTACCTCATTTCTTTCTTCTACTTTAAGTTGAGCATCGCAAGGAAAGGTTTAACATCTAATCAGCTTTGTATTTTTTAACCAGTGGCACACTGACTGAAACCTAACAGTGGTCAGATATATTTAATGCATAAAATGACAGTGTAAGTCTTACAGCTTGGCTAGGACAATATCAAAAGGTAACACATACAGAATAATGTCAAATTTATAAGTTTTCATGATATTTGAAAATGATTGTAAATACATGTGAAGAGATTTGAAATGCTGCTGGATCACTGTGGTTCAAGGATTATTGCTGCAAATGGGAAAAGATGATTGCAGTGTGGAGACTTGGGGAACATTTAGAATTGGCATTTTGTCTGTAGCTGAGAGAGTAGCAAAGGCATAGTGATTTGTCTTTATATTACATGCAATAAAGTTATTCGATAAATTCATATAATTTACTATTTAATAGATACTCATAGAATTCTTACATAATAACTTAGCTTTTCTAAATTGTTTGCATAATTCCAATGGAGCAATAATATTTTTGTAGTTGTTTTTCTGTATATAAACTTGACAGCTTAATAAACACTAAAGTAGCTGGCTCTGCTATGGGATTAATATTCCCATAGTTGAACAAATGGAGGAACTGTTTGATAATTCAATTGAATTGTTCACAAATAGTTACATTTTTTGCTGATTCTATATATTATAAAAATTATTTGAAATAAAGGTATAATTTTAGTTTACAGTATTAAACAATACAAAAACACAGTAAACTTCCTCTGTGTAATGCTGCATATTGATAACAGGTTAAATAAAATTTTCTTTTGTCATCTATCTAGACACTGGGCATTTAAATGATGTTTGTGAAGACTATTTTGTTCTCTTATCTGTAATTTGATCTCATTAAGGCTTTTTTCACTGCTTTAATAAAATCTTTTCCCATTGTTATATTAGGTATGTTTTACTGGTACAAGGCAGACTTCTATAACATCTTTTCCCTTGAAGGTGGCATCAAAATAGTTAACTTCTTTCCAGTGACCTTCAATGTATAATGTTAATATATCATTACCAATCTATATTAAATTTGAACTTATAACCTTTAGAACTACAGTTGTATATTGGAAGTCTATAATAATGATTCTTGTAGTTTAGTAGTTACCTGTTGGGTTATCTGTGAACAAATTTTGGGGAAGTCATTTAAATACAATAGTAAGTTGTTGAGTATTTAAGGCAAAAGTTATATGCTATTCAATTATTTTACAAGTGGTGGTGCTACAAGAAAATGTGACACACATATTTGAACAAGAGTAAAGTGTGACATTTTTTACTGGGTAATGTTAGTGCATAGCCATAGCAGTTGACTCATGTTAATTCCAATTTTACCTTTAGTCTTCATTAACTTACATCAGCTAGATAAATATGTATGTTGTGTGTGAAAAGGGTTGGCTATGGCCACTTCCCAATGAATATGTATTAATATTGACTTAGAGACTCAAAAACATAAAATGAATTTTATGGTCTTAGGTCCTCTGTGGTTTTATAAGTGAAACCTCTCACATAGGTATGTAGCTGTAGAGGTAGGTAAACTCATGCTGTGTATCAGTTCTACTCTGCAGTCCACCAACTCCCACTGGTGGCTGTATCAGGACAGGCACACATGATTTGGTTTGGTTTAGTTTATTCTGCCATAGAAACAAATACTATTCTGGGTCACATAAATTTGGTCACTGAAAATGATCAATGGAATTTATTTTCGAAATTCTTGATACATCCCTTCACTATATTGTCAACATTTTGCAGAATAGGTTACTGGACTCAATTTGAAGGCTTAAACCAAATAGAAATAACTAGACATTACAATAAGTTATAACATATTTAGTAACATACAAAATGAAAAGTGTTTGAACAATTACAACTCAAATGTATGTTTATGGAGATGGAATTTCTAATCACCTTAATTTGTTTATGACACAATACTTGCATGTGTTAAATTATTACACTGTATGTAATCAATTTGTACAATTATTATGTGGCTGTTAAAATTTTTTAAAATGAAGACAAGGGTAAGAAAATCATATATAAATATGTGGCCGTCTTCCATCTTCAGATGTAAATGATAAAACAAGCATATTAAAATTCTTTCCCTTGTTCAGGTTCTGTGGCTAAATATTGAGAATGCGCATTCTCTTCTTCTTCTCTTAAAGATTTTTTTTTTTAATTGGAAAGGCAGATATACAGAGAGAAGGAGAGACAGAGAGAAGCTCTTCTACCCATTGGTTCACTGCCAAATAGTCAGTTACCAAAGCTGGGCCGGTCTGAAGCTAGGAGCCAGGAGCTTCCTCTAGGTCTTCCACATGGTGCAGGGTCCCAAAGCTTTGGGCCATCCTCTACTGCTTTCCCATAGCAAGAAGCTGTATGGTAAGTGGAGCAGCTGGAACATGAACTGGTGCCCATATGGGCTCCTGGCACTTGCAGGAAGAGCATTAATTAATTGAGTCAATGTGCTAGCCAGAAAATGGACATTCTTAATACTTTAAATAAGATACTGGCCACCTGGCCAGCATTTTTGTTTTCATTTGAAAGTAGCATTTTCCTTTATGGAGCATTCAATCTTATGATGGCACACAATTCCTTTAGTAAAACTATAACTCAAGTAGAACCACTCAGTCTTTCTCTGTATTCATTGTTTCTTGAAAAACATCTTAAATAAGTAAATAGAAACTAAGAATCATTTTGAATATTCCCAAATGATGTTCCAAAGATCAATTTTATACTACTGATAGCACAGAACATCTGAATGTTAGTATGGGAATACGGGCTTTGCGATTTCCTTCTTCAGTTGTTGTTGTTGTTTAGTGTGTTAGAATGTGGAATGCAACTTAGGTATTTATTTACCTTGTATAAGCATACTTACACAATACAAGCCTTCATGCAACTGGAAATATTACTATCAATCAAGCAAAAAAAAAGAGAGTATTTGAGTGTGCAACAGTTGACTTGTCCTCATAGTACATAAAAGAACCTTCCACGAGATGTATGTTGTGACAAACTGAGAAGTATTTATTAATGTATGGAAAATATAGTATGCCCTTAATATTTATAACTTTTGTCCTAAATTAGAAAATATGAAAGTGTTTAGATTTTCCTAGGAGTGTGAATATTTCAGAACTAGTTATTGAGCTCAAGTCATGTGTTTTGGAATATTCATTAAAATTTGTTTAAAAAACAATTTCCCCAAAAGAGAGTGACAGAGAGAGAAAAGGAAACAGAGACAGGGATTTAAGCTCTGGTTCATTCTCTAGATGGCTGAAACAGCAAGGACTGGAATAGGCTTCAGCCTGGATCTGAATCTCCCTGAGAATGACAAGAGCCATAGGTGGACCTTAATTGGACCATAATTCTATGCTTTCCATGGTGCATTAGCAGGGAGTTCAGTGGAAATCAGAGCTTCCCATACTTTGAAAATAGGATGCCTGTGTAACAAACATCAGCTTAACTTGGTGTGTTGCAATGCTGGCCTCTGGAAATCATATGACAGAGATCTAACGTAGTACAAAAATCTAGATTAAATAAAATAGAAACTTCTTTCTCACACTTCATTTGTGTTTGTGCATATATATCTCCTTTAGAAAATCTACATGGAAGGGTAGATATAATTGTGGCAGAATTCATTAGTTTTAGGTTTTCTAGAAAAATATAATGGTAAGCTTCATCCACACCATTGATACAAATTTATTAGTTCATCTGTAAAAAAAAAAAAAAAAAAGCAGAAATTACAGGGGGAAATGTCTCGGGATTTAGTAAGCATTGCACACATATCTGTTGAATGTATTGCACGAAAGAATAAAAAAAAACTGGTTTCATAACAGGCCATTAGTGACCATAAATACAATATTTATAATGAGAATAGAAATACTAGATTACTATGGCTGAGGGATTCATAGGAAATCAGAGCTCATTCAGATTTTATAAGTTTTTTTTTGCATATACTCAGGTTTCCACAGGATTAACTATTTCTTGGTCACATGCATGGACACTTAGCAGTCGTTGTCTTATCCTGCTGACTTACTGCTCATTTTGTTGGATGATAGGATTTGAAAGATACCTAAAATCTCTTTAAGGGAAAATCTCCATCTAGTTTCTTTGGTAATGCCATAATTACTTCCAAATGACTGCATTGTCGTACTCATTTTTCATTTCTAACCAGTACGGAAATGGGGCTTTAACATGATTATTAGTCCTTTTTTGTAAGAATTATGGCATTCAGTTTCCAATGTGAGAGGGATGATTTCTTATGACACAAATGTTTTGATTTTTACCACTTATCTTTCTTTTTCTTGGGATATCAAGGAGCTTCCTTGGGACTGTAGGATTAATTTCAAATATAGTCTCATTTCACCAAATCCAGGCTCTGGTCCTGTTGCTGCTGGCAACAACCAGGAAATTCTACTCCCTGGAAGAACCAGTCTTCCTGGGAGACCAGTACTCTTTTCTATGGTCTGGCCATTTTAATGGAAGATAGAAAATACTCATGTTTTTCATCCTGTTTGTAGTGTTGCAATCTTTTTTTTCCCTCATGGAATTCTTGGCCATTAAATGATATATTGTTCATTTTTTTTAAACATCAAAACAAAGTAAGATTTCAAAATAGTTTATTACACCAAGTGTAATTCATTTTATTTCTAAAGTTTCAGTGAACCATATTCAAAAAGAAAACAGATAAAAAACAAAGAAAACAGATAAAATTTGCATTTCAGAAAGTAGAAATAGCAACAGCTCTTGAGGGAGAAAATACCTGTAACTAATTATAAATTGAATTACAACTAGAATGTGGTGAGTGACCGGAAGCATTCTCAAAGAAATGTTCACATAAATGAAACAATGAGCTGTGATGCTCAGGAAATGTGGTGGGTCTGTCAAAGTCTGTTTTCCCTGGAATCGTTTAGCATTATTGTGAACTCCAAACTGCTGTATTGCCGAAATTAACAGCCTGCAAAGACTTTACATCTCCCCATCATGACGTGATGAATAGGCCAATTTCACTTCAGCAAATATTTCTAGCATGCTAATTATTAGTTCAGAACCCTGTTCTATGCTATGAAGCATGGCAAACAGCTTAGTTCAGGGGTTCACTATGTATAAAACTTTCAATTTTGCTTAATATTCTATTTTTCATAATAGAAGTTTTGTGTTTAATTTCCTAGGGACTAGTGGTAAAGGTACTGAAACACTTCAAGGCTTCAATATTTTTTTTCTCAGTATTTGGAAGGATTCTTTTACTGCAGGATTGACAGAGGAGATACACTGAACAAAAGAGAATAATCAAGAATGATGCTCATGATTTTGACTTCATCCCCTGGAAAAACAGTAATGCCATTGATTTGGATTGGGTAAATGACTGGAAGAATCCGAACGTCTTTGGATATGCTTAATTATAAGTGGTCTTGATGACCTCTACCATTTAATAACCTCAAAAATTGTTCTTAACTTCTCTTTTTCTCTAATTACTGCCTCTCAATACACAAGTGTGTTCACCTCTAAAGTACCACCTTTCACTAGTTTCCCTACTATCTAAACCACACAGAACTTCAGCAATTGTTTGTATACTGAAGGCTCAAAGATTTATTATTTTTATCTTGTTAACATTTCTTCATTGCCTTTTAAATTTACATATATATGTAATATATATGTATACGTGTGTAACACACACACACATATATTTAATTGGAAGGGCAGAAAAGATCTATGAAAAGAAGGAAAAACAGAGATGGATCTTTCATCTGCCGTTTTACTGCCCAAATGGCCACAATGGCCAGAGCTGAGCCAATCCAAATCTAGGAGCCAGGAGATTCTTCCAGGTCTGTCACACCCCACCCGTGCAGGGTCCGAAGGCTTTGGGCCATCCTCTGCTGCTTTCTCTGACCTTAAGGACGGAGCTGAATGGAAAGTGGAGCAGCCAGGGCATGAACTGCTGTGCATATAGGATGCCTGGACTTCCAAGGTGAGGATTTAGCCACTGAGTCAATATGCTTGGCCCTATTACCATTATTTTATTGTCTAAGGCAAAATTTATACTGGTTCTGGTTTTAAAAACACCCCCATAATTCATTGCTTTATATAGTTTTAAATTACACAGTTCCATGCATAACTCACTTGCCTGTTCCTATAGAATTCTTCCACCCATGCTTTTGCTCACCTATGCTTTCTGCTTGGAATTCTATTTCCTAGGTTAGATGTCTAGGGAAATATTTATTAAAAGAGCCATTTCTGGAATTAAAGTCTCCTACAAAAATTAAGTCCTGCTTCCCAGCTCCCACCTTACTCACGATTCCTTCCTGGAAGGACGACAAACACCACAAACTGCTCCGATTATCCCCACAGTATTTAAGTGCAGCTTTTATCTGTATATGATTTCTTTCTTGTTTTGGTTTCAGAACTCTTTAAGGTCATGATTTTATCCATTTAATCTTTTTTGTTTTAAGTTTTATTGATTGAATGAATTCAATGCCTAGTATAAACCAGCTACTAAGGATATTTTAACACATGTAGAACGCCCTATTGTCTGTTGAAGCATATACATTTATTTCATGAAGGTAGTGAAAGTTGACAAGTTTAGGCACTTTTTATTCCAACTCTTAAAAGTTTTAGCTCCAACTCCTCACTTGCTTCTCCTCTGTTGTCTTGGTAAGCTATTGATGAGAGTCATCAGAGACAACCAGGCATCAGGTTATTCTGTAATAGTGAAGAGCAACTGTGTGTGATGAGTGTCTTGGGCGCAATGGAAGGCAGCAGAGCTACAAGTACAATGTCAGGGTTTTTTTTTCCACGCTTCCCAATTAACTTCCAGAGAGCCTGACTGCAATATCACCAGCTGCTCACTCAATCAATTTCTGCACATTTTCCTGAGCTAAATGGGGCTGGCATGACGGAATTTGCATAGGAGTTTTCTCCAGTTGGAATGTCATAAGTAATGGGTGAAGTATTTAGAAATGACTTTTTTTCCTGCTTTTGGGGCATCTTATTTGATTTTGTATGACTTCTGTTTCATTCTCTAGCATAAATTTGAATCTGTGAGATTTGTAAATTTGAAATCAAAGTAAAAAATCTCAGTGATGAGTATAATAAGGTAGAAGTCAGTTCATTCTTTAATTTATTCCCTTATTAATTTACTTTTTGCCAGGCATCAATTGATTGCCTTTTATCAGTAGGACACATTACACCTGGTGCTGAGGATCAGTAAAAATACAAAAATTCTCTTAGACTCATGAAATTAGCAGTTTAGGGAAAATTGGATAATCCTTTACGTGTAGACAAGAGATAATGTTAGAGAGGTTCTAATTTAATGAGCATATTTAAAATGTTTTTACATAGAGGAAAATTAAACTCTCAAATATGATATTTTGATAGACATCTGCTAGATTTATACCCATCATTGAAAATACAATAAATTTCTTACAGTTCCTCCTAACATGGTGATTAAATTACAATTTCATATTAAATGATAAAGTAATGGAACACCAAACAATTCCAAAGATAATAGAAAACTCTTTATTAAATCTAACAAAAAATACAACATTCCAAATAAATAACTTTATTTATTTATTCCAGTTAAATAACTTAGAATTGACACAAAATGTAAGCATGCAACTGTACTTTACCAGGGAGGTTTTAGGAAGCAAGCAGAAAGACCCAAAGGGTGAGATATAATAATTGGATTTGGGAGGTAGAAGGATTTGAAGATTCTGTATACCTGGCTTTCTAGATTTAAAAATGTGTCCAGAATCCCCATAGTGAAAGCAGCTACCCTGTGAAAGATGGAAAAGTCAAGAAAAAAACGCTGGGCCAGGTGTGATGGCTCAGTGGTTTAGTCCTTGCCCTGCACATGCAGGCATCTCATATGGACACTAGTTCATGTCCCAACTGCTCCACTCCCCATCTAGGTCCCTGCATGTGGCCTGGGAAAGCAATAGGGGGTAGCCTGAAGGCTTGGGGACCTTATATCTATTTGGAAGATCCGGAAGAAGATCTTGGCTCCTGGCTTCTGATTCCTCAGTTCTGGCCATTGTGACCACTTAGGGAGTGAACAAGCATATGGAAGATCTTTCTATTTCTACTTTTCTCTGTAAATCTGCCTTTCCAATAAAAATAGTAACTCTTTAAAAAATGAAAAAAGAAAGAAAGAGAGAAATATTCTTCCCCACAGGCCCAAAAGGACGGTAGCTAGACCAATCAATTTAAACTTCTGACTTTCAGAATGAGGTAACAACATCGTTGTCTTTTTCTGTTCTTCTTCTTCTTCTTCTTCTTTTTTTTTGTTTGAAAGATTTACGGAGAGAGGAGAGACAAAGATCTTCTATCCATAGGTGCATACAACAAATGGCTGCAATGGCTGAGGCTGAGCTGATTAAAAGCTAGGAGGTTCTTGTGGGTCCTCCAATGCCTTGTTCTATCCTCCACTGCTTTTCCCTGGCCACATGCTGGAAACTGGATCAGAAGCAATGCAACTAGGACATGAACCAGTGCCCATATTGGATACTAGCATTTTCAGGTGGAGGATTAGCTATTTGAGCCATCACTTTACCAGCCTACCCCCAGTTAAGCCTATTTTACAGCTTGAAAACAACTAAATTTTAAGTGATTTTGCAAGATTTGGTTAATGGTCACATAATCATCAATTAGTGGTTGGACCAACATGAAAACACTAATTTCTCTGCTCATAATAATATTATTTTCTTTAAAGAATTTTCTGTGATGTTTACACATTCAAATCCTATCATTCACTCTTTTTTGTTTTGATTATATAATTTATATATGCTATAATGATTAATGCAAAATGATTCCATTGACATTTCTCATTCTATTATTCATCATCCAATTCAGCATATCTAGGAAAAATTTATAAGACTTCTTTTCATCTCAAAATTTAACTACATAATCCTTTCATACACCTCCAACCTATTTTATATTGTCAATAATTATGGAAACTTCACTTAATTTACCTTTTTAAAATAAGAAGTGATGGATTTGGAATAGATGTACAGTTAATACATGGATCTGCATCCCTGGGCTGTGTTATGGTCCATGGTTGACGTCTACTGTGAACTGTTACAGATAGATAGATAGAAAGACTGATATATATAATAGTTCATGATTGCATAATTAATATATGTATAATTTTAACTGAGCCTTAAACATTTTTAAGGGGAATTTTATAAGCATGCATATAAATGCCAAAACTAATTTACAGTGCCGTATAATACAACTATCTGTGTATTGCTTAATTTTACTTTCTGACTACTTATGCAATGGTGTCATGTTTTGACTCCATCATAGTAAATTAATGAGTAGTTTAAAATCTATGAAGAAAGAATTTCAAGTGAGAAGTTTCAGGCAAATATTTTATAAATCACAATATCCCCTCTGCAATTACAGTTTGGCCAGGCAATAATTGACATAATTATCTTTAAGACCATCGCATTATTTTTTTAAATTTTTCTTGTACATTTTAATTTTAGCATTCCTAAATATATTGCTCTAGATGTACTCCCAGGTCTTCTAAGAAATAGAGATGAAGAAAGGGACCTCTCCATTACCAACTGACAAAGTAGACACTGGAGGCTGAGGCAAGCAACTGATTAATAAAATTGGATCATTTGTAAATCAGTGGTGTAGTGTCAGGTCCTTGAATAGGTTGGACGATTTATTCTAATGAAAGAATGGCAATGAAGAAGCATTTACAACTGAAATGGGGATGGAGGTAATTAAGACCTCCTTTGAAAACAGGATAAATGAAGGAGTTGGGTTGGGCTGAAGTGTTAACAGGAAGGGATAAAGCGCCTGCAGACCATTTGTCTTCATAGGCTAACTTTGTGGATTTTTTGAAGACAGCATCATATTGAAAACACTATGAGAAATAAAAATAAGACTCAAAATGACATGATTATGATTTCTGAAATCAGATTTCAAGTGTAAAAGTAAGATCATTTTTAAAAGTCAGTGTAAAACAAAAATTATTTTTATAGTGCCAGATTGAATCTACATTTTGCAATCACTTAATACTATGTTATAGTAAAAATGAATGTCTATTTATTGAGCAATGAGATATCAGGGTTAAAAAGCTGAAGTATTTGAGAACAGATTTCAAATTCCGTTGACACATACTTTAGTGTAAATCTTACACTACTTTCTGTCCCAAAACAAATTCTTGCCTAATGCATCTTTAGCAGTGTTGCCATTTCTCCTTACATAAGCAATAATTGTATTTTGTGTTTTACTTTTAATTTATGAATAGTTCATATTTTAAAATGGATATAAGCTTTCCATGAGAAGAAAAAATATATTTTTGATATTTTTATAACTGCTATCAAAATATTGGGACACTTAAAAGGCCCAAAAACAGATCCAACCTTATCTGAACAGGAAAAAAAAGAAGAGGAAGAAATGTATTAAATAATTTAAATAAAACATTCAAAAGTAGAGTTTCAAATAATACTGGATTTGGAGTTTAATGCTTTGGTTAAAATTAAATTTCTCTGTCTCCATTTTTAAATTTATATGCCTAAATTTTACTTTTTTCACTGGTGCAATTTGAGCTGGCTCTCAAATTATGATGTTAGGATGCTAAACTTTACTTTGCATAGTCTGAGGAAATAGACTGGATTTTTGTGTAAATATTAAAAAGTCATTGCTTCTTATTATGCAATCTCTTTCCCAAGTCTAATAAATTATTTAGGCCAGAAGTCTATGCTAAAATTCTTCGGGAGGCTTAGTTCAAAAGTGTCATGGCTCAGCTACTGAGACTCTGGCATCAGGTGTGAAACATAAGCATGAGAATTCTACAGCCTCATTCACAAGTGCTGAGGTTGGTGAGAGAAGTCCGATACATGGAGGAAGATGATGGCTTAAACTACCATGAAAAAAAAGTGAATAAAATCTGTATTTACAAACCTTTTTCTTTAACAAAAATAAAATACCATTTTTGTAATGATTTATTTTTAAACAAAGGCACCTTCCAGAGAATTCCAAGTTGTTTTAAGCAAAGGCACTTTAAGCAGAATGGTATATTTGATGGCAATAGTTAAGATTACATAAGTGGATTTGGGTCAAACTGTGGACCAGCTTGAAAGCTGGGCCTTTCTCACGGGTCCCTCTAGTTGGGCCTAGGACTCAAGGTGTGACATCCGTGCCTAGAAGAAATTTGGGACACAGAGGATGCAAAGGCGAGATGAACCAATGCACATTTTATTTAATTTTTCTGGAGCAACTCATAGCAATTTCTTGCAGGGCAAGCAGATAGATAAAAGTCACTAGTTACCAACAGCATGAAAACTGCTCCAATGATAGATCACAAGGGATTAGGAGAACAATCAGCAGGTCTCAGGCAACGGGGAATGTAAACTTGAGTTACAGGAACCGATACCCATAACCAAACAGATGTCTCTAGGAAAAGAATCTAACAGAGCTTTGTACTCAGATACACAGAGGCCACAATCGCTAAAGAAAGAAATGATAATGAAGAAGCCTCACACCTCCCCAGGCACACTGTGTCCACAAGGTGGTCTGCACTCTCAGCGGAAAGTCGGCTTCCTGCATTATTCTCAGTCTGCTGAGAATGTCTGAGATTAGGGCCCCTTGGGCATTTGGTATTCTGGGTGGTGAGGTGGGTACAGATCTCTACAATTCATAAACACCAACAATCCTCAGGTACCTGCAGGCTCTTCCCAGTGGAAAGCTGTTTTCAGGTCTGGCAGCTCCACTTCCAAATCCAGCTTCCTGCTAATGTGCCTGTGTGCCAGTGTTGGGCTCATGCCACCCTTTTGGAAAACACTTACTTGAGCCTGGCACAGTCCTGGTGTGACTATTTAGGAGTGAAGCAGTGGATGGAAAATTTCTTTGTTTCTCTCTCTCTGTCACTCTGTAATTCTGTTTGTCAAAGAAATGCGTAAATAAAAACATCAAAAATGTAAAGGATTACAAGGAGGAAAAGTAAAGTATGTTATACATTCACTTACACACATTACAGTTATAAAAGTTTGGTTGCTGAAGATTGCTTACCAGGAAAACAATTTAAAAATTATTTCTAAATAGTAAAAGATTAAAATACTAAAAGAGTTTCAAAGAAACATTTAGTTTTTAAGGATTTCATGAGATAGTATTTACTCAAGTTTAAAGGTGACAATGCTTTTAGAAAGATATGTGTTGCAGAAAACGTCACCATATTTTCCTTGTAAGAAAGACAGCTCCTTGTCACTTTGCTGTTGCAATAATGTCCTGCATCCCAAGAGCGGATGGCATAGAATTTGGCACTTCCCTTACTACACACAGCCATTTCTCCTGTTCCATGTATATGGCATGTCATGAATGCAAGAAGATAGAATATTATCGTAAAACAAAAGAAAACAAAGCAGAAAAACAAAAAGCATAAAACATCAGTTTATTTCAATGCAGAAAAGATGTTACAAATAATACATTGTCTTGTTTTCATAACATGAATTCTTCAAGAACTTTCTGATGTCCCATTACATGTCTTTGAGAGATTTTCTTTGCAGCTTTCAAAATCAGAAGGGCCTGCTGCCAACAGGCGTCTCTTACTCGCCTTCCAACACTCTGTTCTAAGCATCCACCTGTTTTATTCAATCAGATTTTCAACAGCTGTAAATATCAGATGGGTAATTTTCAAGATTTGTTTAGTTGGAAGCAGAATCCAACTCTCTAGTGTCACTACAAGGGCTTCATTTTGTTTCAGCATTTGGACTAGATGTAGCACTACTAGGTATTTAAATCAAGTTAGAAATTTTCTCCTGTGACAAAAATGACATATATGATGCTAAATAAATGTATATAAAAGAAATACATACTATTATTGTTTTATTTGTGTTGATGGAATCAGTCTATTTACAACATAGAATGGATTTATCTTAAACATTTGTAAAATGACATCAGCTGCAAACAAGATGAAAATGTGAAATTCCCAAGTCTGTAGGCATAGTTTCAAGTTAGTAATTATCTTAAACTCACTGAACATTTACAAAGGACTGTTTTCCTCTGCAAATTTTATTGTCCCCACACTTTAAGGACTTTAGCTCTCCAAAGCACATTTCATGTACGAGGGTCAACCTGTAAGAGCAGTTAAGGGCTAGGCCTTTTGCACTGGACTGGCTTAATAACGTTGAAATAATCAGGTGATGAGAATATTCAAGTAGTGAAAGTGAAAGCAAGTGTGAAGTGAATAATCAACAAGATAACTGCTGTCATTCTTGACATTTCCAAGTTTTAGACTGAAGGGAGCACCAATTAATACCAGAAAATAAAATTTAAAAACCCACTTAAAGGATATTATACGGTAATGAAAAGACTTGTTATGGAGCCCAGATTACCAGTAGCCTCATGACCCAAAACAGGATGACAGCCATTATCTTGATATTATACCTCATGCAATTAATGGGAGTGCCAATTAGTCCCTAGAAATGGCAAATCAGGTGTGCTTTCAGTTTTTAAATAGCTAACTGAATTTAAAGACAGAGGAAGAAGTCAGACTTCGCAGCAGAAAGCTACCTAAAGCCGATTCAGACATAAACAGATTCTTATTCAAATTTTACCAAATGGGAAACAGCTTTTTAAGCTATTTTAACAAATTAACAAAAAAGTCTCTGGTAACCTGGTCTGTGATCCTGCATGTCTCCGGCTTCCTTTTTGATGCAAGTTTTGACCTCATTTGATCAAAAGATGTTTAATATTTATCATATGAGTTTGGTTTTAGTTTACAAGTTGTAATCTGTCATCTATTGGAGAAGCATTATATTCTATAATATAATATCACATCATATTGCCTCTAGGTTATCAGTTTGTGAGGATATATTAATCAAGCCAACTGCTCCAAAAATTGGATTTTACTACATGGAATTCATTTTTCATTCCCATTCTTATCTAGGGTGGGGAAAATTGAAGCAGTATATATTTTAAACACAGAATTTAAAAGACGGCTCAGTCATTCATAAAAATTGTAAAGAGATTAAGGACAGCACTACTTTTTGTATGTGACAAATTTGTTTATGGTTCTATTAATTAATGAGACAGGAAGATGGAGAGGGGAAGAGGATCCAGATTTATGTTTCATGTTGTCAGGATGAAAATGTTATACAGGTAACAACTTCACCTGTGAACTGCCGAGCACAGGCTCGTCATAGTGCACTTAATAATGACAGAGAAGCTTCATTTCATTGCTTATTGAATTTTTTTCTCTTGGATGCATATTGGTATTTTTTTTAATCCATCTTCCAAGTTATTACTCCTCTTGTAGATTCTTTAGGATATATTGCTTAATATCTTTCTGTATTTATAATTTTAGGGGTAGCATTATTCTATCCTAAAGTAATTCCATGTCTTTCAAATCCATGTGAACATTTTTATTACATTTTTCCACTATTCTGCTTCAGTTTTCCATGTTTACTTTTTCAAATAATTTAATGTTGTTTTTTAAAAATTCTTTATCTGATAAATTAATGTCTGCAATCTTACTGATCAGAACTGATTTTTCTTTTACTTAAGGTGCTGTTATTCTATTGCGTGTACACTTATTCTGTGGGCCAGTGATTTTTACATCTCAGTTAATGACGTACATTTTTAAAGGACGCTGTGTTTTCTTCTATCAGATGCCTCAGAGAACTACCAGTTTAGTAGATCTCCAAAATGAACTTTCATTTTAAATAATTCCAGTTTAAACAACGTAAGATCAGGATGTGAGCCCTGATAAAATCTAAGCCAATATTTTAATATTCATTATTTTCTTTCTCTTTTTTTTTTTCATCCTTTTCCTCATTGGGCCATTCTTCTTGTGCCATAAAGTTGGGAAAGGACAGTGGTGATCCCTCAGGAGTAGGAATGTATGCCTATGTCTCCAAATAGTTGCCCGTATTGGTTATACTCTGAGTTGTCTTTTACTTATGCTCCATACTATTTTGAAAACCAAACTCCCAACCATATAGGAGACTGTCAGTGATTTCATTGTGAGTTTATTCTTGTATCCCAGGACTTTAATGAAGGTACAATAAGGACTAGATCTTTGTTATTTATGGATAATACTAATAACAGTGATAAAAGGGACATTGACCATCTTGGGTGATTATAAACAATCTCTTATGAATGGTTGATTAATGAATTATATCACAAGATCTTATTATAAAAGGTACAGGTAGGTATGAAGTGACACAGAGTAAGATTCATGGTGGCAGCTTGATGGAATTGGGAAAATTCACGAAAGATACCCATTGTGAGACTATAGGGGAGAACAGAAAGGAAGAGAAGGAACTGGGGGGAGAGGGAAGGGAGACCCCAATGCCAACTAAATTGTATCGAAGAAAAGGAAGGAAGGAAAGAAAGAAAGGAAGCAAGCAAGCAAGCAAACAAGCAAGCCAAACTCCAATGAAAATTGACATCAACATAAAAGCTAGTTGCACTAATACTCTTACCCGTCTATGCCTGTTCTCATTTTGGTTTTAGACAATAAAGATAACGCTCTAGCAGTTAATTTTCAAAGGATAATGAATATATTTACACAAATATATTAAGATTTACCTCTTTACTTGAAAGTCAGAATTACTGCCAGAGAGGGTAGGACAGAGGGAGACAAACATTTTCTATTTACTGGTGCACTCCCTCAATGGTCACTAAGGCAGGAGCTGAGGAAATCTGAAACCATGATTGAAGAACTTCTTTGAGTCTCCCACATGGGTAAAGGGGCCCAACAATCTAGGCCAGGACATAAAAATGGAACTGGTCAGAAGAGGAGCAACCAGGAATATGATCTGGCATCCATATGTGATGACAACATAGGTGGTGGATTAGTTTGTTATGTCCCCATGCAGGCCCCCGTAATTAATATGTTGCCAACATTTTTGATGTTATCTCCAGGATAGTAAACTAGAGTAAAATATAGTTTATTATATTTCCAAGAAGAAAATCGAATGACAAGAACTTCACGATGAATTTAAATTATTTTAACCAGAAGCTTATAATTTCAAAAAAAAAAAAAACCCTTATTTTGTTTTGAATTTTAGAAGCTTCAAAAAATAGAAGTTTGTATACTTACTTAGGAAAAAATTTTAAAACTAAATGCATATGGGTATGGTGAAAAAAATCGTTTTATGTAGCTTAAAAATTCAACTGAGATCCAAAGATGCTTGTTAATATAGAACCTGCAGAGTTGCTATTGCTTTTCTGCTATCATTGCTGCTGCTGTTGTTATTGTTGGTTACTTAACCATAGAAAAATGCAGGACCAGGGCAGCAGCTTGAAACATTATCAATTAAATTTTCTCATTAGCTATATTTGGTTCCTTAATTGGCCTTTTTGACTGTGTAATTTCAAGTGATAATTATTTGTGGCACTAGCCCATTCCTATATCAATGTTATCTCTTAATTAATTTGAAAAATTGACTTAACATTTTTTTCCATCTTCAGACAGAGAAGCAATTTGTGAGTTCCCATTCCTTAGACAGCACAGTCAGCAGCACTTTGAAAAATGACAGCAAGAAAATCCAATCTCACCGACTTAAGCCACAATAGCATTGATGATAATCTTGGAGAGCCTTGCTATGGAAGAATTGTACACATGTGGTGTGAAACAGAAAAACACAGAATTATAGACTAGAGGATGAGAGAAACATGAAAAAAAATAGAGAAGATATTAATTCGTTTTCAGGAGAAGCTTCTCTAGTCTCAAGCAATACATAATTGTAATTGCCTAGAGCATTGTGTTTGTGCCGACTATTTTGGTTTCAGCAAGAAGCTAGCCATGATTGCTTTGCAACCTGGTATTTTCCATTGAATTGCTGTGAGAGACACAAGCAGGGAAGCAATGTTTCATTGTCAATAATTTTCCTAACTTGAAGATGAATTTCCCTTCAAAGTAAAAAAGGAACTATTAAGGAGAGGGGGAAAAAAACTATTGTCACTCGGGAAAGAACTCGGAAATAGCAATTCAGTCGCCATAACTTTGGAAACTTCCCTGAAGAGCTATTTCCTTTACTTAAAAGCACAGTGGCAAGGCCAAAAGGAATTCTTGCTTTGTGACTCAATCTTTCCCAGTTTCTGACTCAAATATCTTTTTACAAAAATTTACCTTTTTAACTTGTATAGTTCAAACAAATTCCAGGTATGCGTATATATACACTTAAGAGCATACTGATACTTCCTCTCTTGTCTCTTTCTTTCCTAATTTTTCTTTTATTTTTTTTACAATGACACACTTGCAAGGTGCTTTATAATCACAAACCTAAACCTTCACTAATAGGAAATGCAACAAGTAGTAAACAGAAAAGTCACTTTTCCTGCAAGTATAGACAAAGGCTGTAAGCAACAGTCAAAATTCAGAATGTCTTTTCCAACAAAATAGATACAACTGGAGAGCATAATGTTTAGTGAAATATGCCAGTCCCCAAAGTACAAACATCATGTATTTTTCCTGATTTGCAGTAACTAATACGTAGAGTATGAACAATTTAATACATAAAGTGCAAAATTGCTACTTTTTTATATCGAAGCTTTGACTTCTTTTATGGGCTACTCCATTAGGGACAGAAATATTTATTCTTCTTAAAAAATTTGTGTATTTTTATTGGCAAGGCAGATAGAGAGAAGGAGAGACAGAATGGTCTTCTACCTTCTGGTTCACTCTCCACGTGGCCACGATGGCCTGATCTAAGCTGCCTCAAAGCCAGGAACCAGGATCTTCTTGCAGGTGCAGGGTCCTTACACTTTGCTTTGTCCTTTCCCAGGCCAAAAGCTGGAAGCTAAATGGGAAGTGGAGCTTCTGGGATAGGAATCAATGCCCATATGGGATCCTGAGGATTTAGCCACTAAGCTATTGTGCTGGACCCAGAAATATTTATCCTAAATTTACTGTAGGGAAGATGTGCCTATCAGTTTTTCAAAGCAGTGTTGTTATGATTAATGCTGCAGAGTCACTTGTTGTGATCAAGGGATTAAAGCATGGTTGTTGCAGACTGCCAAGAAAGGTCTTCTATGAGCATCTAGCAGCAAATTTGTAATACACATCAAAGCAAAAGCTAACAACATGCATAAAATATAGTTTTTGCACATTTTCATGACATCAGGATATTTGAAATAAATGAAGACTGAGTGAGAGGAAATTTTCAATATAATAAACAAAGAAAAATTGTATATTCTTACTGCACAGCAAAGACCAAACTTACCACTGTTAACACAGGAAGCAACTTGATATGAAGAACAATATAATAGTATCAATGGAAATGATATTAATTAAAGTACAGGCTTATTATATGTGTATATAAATGTTTATCTAAATATAAATTAATCTTGTATTTTGGATAAAGGTTGCCTCATATAAGTGAAAACATATGAGCATATAAATCTTCATACAAAATATGAAGGAGCAATATAAAAAAAAAACTTGATTCCATGGACATAAATGTTGCTTTTGGTTCTAAGATTGGATTTTGCCATTAGGTAACAGGATTCTTTACGTTGGCATTTGTGAGTTGAACCTGATTTTTCTTCACATTTTTAGCTTGAATATAATTCTAAAATAGCTTAAAGTACATATAAATCATGACTATTTTTAAAAAAATCTTGTTTTGAAACTGAATCATACATCCATCAAATATTCAACTCTGTGGAATAAACTGGCACAATAAGAAATGAATAGAGAAAATAAATCAAAGCATTATGTACATACTTGACTCTGATACAGCAGTTACTGACCAAACTGTGCTAACGTGTTCTCAACTTGGCTGATGGTCTTCGTTGGATTCCGGGCCCTTGACAGCCCTTTCTCGGGATGTTTATTCTTGGACACCTGCATAATTGTAAATTCTTTCTGACCTTTTGGGAGGTCAATCTTTTTAACAGCCTGTTTGTGGGTTGTACACGCAGTACTCCTAGTAACCTGGAGACATTCATTTGAGATAAAATCCTAAAGGAAAAAAAATGTTCATAAGCCCCAGTCTGAATAGGAGTATAGGAGTACAACTTCAGGAGTGCCTAGCCTCAAATAATATGCAGCTAAGGGAAGATTTTGCTTTTACTTTTCTAAAGCCAATTGGCAAACACACATGGCCTAAGGCCCAGCAAACACAGAAAGCCTAACCTGACCTTTTTTTCATCACAGTTGAGATCAAACTAAATTCTTTTCTTTTTTTTCATTTTCTTAATGTAAGCGCTGCCAGTGAAATCTGCCCTGCCTTTTTAACTGTCTAATATACTTTGCTTTGATAATATATTATTTTCTACAAAACACCCTTTACATTTTTATATAAATCATTAAACCTACTTCCTTTGATCTTACCTTGATTTTTTTTAACTGAAAAATACTTGTTGTTACTTAACATTGTTTCTTCTTTGTATCATTAATATTCTATAAAAGTTCTCTAAATCCTGCTGGGATTGATGATTGCAAAGGGCAAGTAAAATCTTATTTGTAAAATTTTGCAACTGAAATCAATGCCAAATTGTCACTTTAAAAAGTATAATGTTTTGGGCCCGGCGTGGTGGCGCAGTGGTTAAGGTCCTCATCTTGCACGCCCGGGATCCCATATGGGCACCAGTTCCAATCCCAGCAGCCCCGCTTCCCATCCAGCTCCCTGCCTGTGGCCCGGGAAAGCAGCAGAGGACGGCCCAAAGCTTTGGGACCCTGCACCCGCGTGGGAGTGAATCATCGGATGGAGGATCTTCCTCTCTGACTCTCCTCTGTATATCCCCCTTTCCAATAAAAAAATAATAAAAATAAATCTTTTAAAAAAGTATAATGTTTTATCCTCTTCCTTGTTTTTATTTAATAAAATCTGCACAATTGTAGGCCTTTGAGAGTTAATTTTGCCCTCTGACTCGCATGTGATGTAAAGTGGTATGAAATTAGTGGGCCAACATCTTGAAAGATTAGTCCGACCACGTTATGCACATAATTAAACTAATTGAATTGGTCCCACTCCTAGCAAAGAAGCAAAATCAATATTATAATTAAAACTGCATTTCTGTATAATTGGATTTTCAAATGAAACCTGAAAAGGGGGGAGCGGTGAGGAGTTTTTCTTATGTGTAGAAGTAATTAATATTTGTATTAAGTTTATATCTTTAAAATAATCATACAAGAATTCACAGAAATATGCTCAGTTTCATTAATTGGGGTTGATTACAGGAACTCCTCACTCTTACCCTTAAACAATGGGCTTTAGATGTATTCTTGCTGAATTGCTTTGTCTTACCATCGCCAACAGTTCTCGAATTCAGCATTTGGGTTTTAAGATACTGTTTTATTGCATATATTTTTTAAAAAGCTTTACTGAAATTTTTTTTTTCTAGATAAAAAAATACCAGTCTGAAGAGGCCTGGGCAGCTTAATAGTGGATCTAATCAGTCTTTCCCTGGACTTCACTGGCTTTCCGTCCGGTTAGGTTTTCTATAATCCATGCTCCCATTTGATAGTTAGGCATCAAGTTTATCAGTTCTAAAATTGAAATGTTGAATTAGATTGGGAAATACCTCACTTTTCTGAAATCCAATCAAGTTATGCTTTGGGTAGGCAGTACTTACAGATGGATTCAGGAGGGATGTGTAATGTCAACATTAAAAGCACAAGACAGTATTGTTAAACAAGGGATAAGAACCACAGGCAAAGACAAACACTGTGTCTTATTTCATTCACTTTTGTGTCTTCAAGGTTGGCCACTGCATCCAACACTCACCAATTAGTGTGCTACTTTTTCTTAGTATCAGAATTAACACAAAAATCAGGAGATCCTCCACTGTGTGCAGAGGGGTTAACACCCAGAACATGACCACCGTCTGTGTTAAACACCGTCAGGCCCAGGAAGTAAAAGAACAAATTTCTAAAACAAAACTTTCTTCAATGCTTTCTTGTGGATCAATGTCAGCATATGATATCTGTATCCCAAATTATTCTTTCTAGCTTTCATGTCCAAACCTTATTTTCAAGTTTCTAGGATTATACAATTAATAAGTGGTAAAATTCTGGACTAGCCTATGAATATGCCCTTGATTCTCCTTTTTATTCTTCCTCTTTTTTTTTTTTTTTTGCACATCATCCTTTTTCTTGACATTTGGATTTTGACTGTGCTGACTCAACCATTCGGTCTTAAGAAAAAATTATTACATGTTCAGAAATGCACTAAATGGTAGAAATCACCCCCAAATCCCAACCCATAATCCTTAAAATCTTAGGTTTCTGCTTCACTCTCTTTGCTGATGTTGATTTCAGCGTGCTCTTAACCAGTTTTCTTCAGGATATATTTTGAATACTGGAAGAAGGGATATCTTGCTTTTATTTCCCTTGAGCCTACTGAAGTTATAATGCCAAAAAATAATAGTATGCTGAATGAAACTCTTGCTTGCATAATTCAATTCTCAGTAATAGATAAATTGTTTCTCTATAGTTTTCTCTTTGAATTTTATGTTGGATCAGTTTTTAACTTTGAGACCATTCTCTTTTGAGTAATACTTTTTCAATGTGTCACACCTTGAGATTTATTGCACTAATACATCATCAGAGTGACAGGTGGCCCTGATGATGTATAGCTTAATACATCATCAAAGCAATTTTTCATTCTGGTTACATATTACATGGGAGTGTTAGGGCTTGTATTTTTAAAAATACAATTTTTTGTACTTGTAAAAAAATGAGTTTAAGAGAATTTTCAAAACTATTAGATTTGTCTTATACCTAGATGGCAAATAAAATTAGCATTGGGTTCTGAAGATAACAGCACCAATCCTTACCTACAATATGTTCCTTATAAACTTAAGTTTTAAAATAGTGAAAACATGTACCTAGAAATATAATAGTAAGAAATATAATAATATATTCAGTAACAAGTAGACCTTTTTTGGGCCCAAATCTCACAGCTATCCAAGAATCCTCTACAGAAGGAAAAATCATATCCAGCTTTTAGAGATTATAAGAATGAATCTCCCTGTAAACACATATTTGTTGTATTTTCCTTTAAACAAAATCTCAGAGGAGCAAACGTGCTAGTCTGCATTATTTCCCCTTGACAACAGTAAGAGTATGAGGCTGCCTCGTATGGATCCATAGGATCATTTTCACATTTTTTTTAGTGCTAACACATTATATTTGAAGGGTAGTACACATTTTATAAAATGTATATCCTGTTTTCTGTATTTTGATGCTGTTGAAATGGTAATAAAAAGCTCCTTTTGTAATTATTGATAAGCTTGAACTGATTAATTGTTTTAAAGAAGTTTAAAAAGTTTAAACTACTTCAACAAGGTACAAAAGTTCATTAGATATAGAGAAACAAACATGATTATAAAAATGTTATGGAGTTATACAAAACCAAATTTGTAGCATGAACTTGTATAAATATTTTAAAAGCATTTTTTCATCTAGATACTCCTGTCACAGTTTACCTAGTAACAGTACCCACTCTCCTCTAGATGTTATTGTTTTAAAAATGTTTCATGACTGTTATTACTAACTAAATAATCTTATTTCCAGGTTTTTTTTCTCTTGCGATGTTGTATGTCAGTATTAAAATTTATTCTTTTGATTATATTAACATATACTTGTTTATTTTTTTGGTTGTGGAATTTAAATAATTACTTTAGAAAAGTCAATATATTTATAAGTTCTTCGTGTTTCCTTTTGCCCTAATTTTTACAATAGCATATTAATACACCTAAGTTCACAAACAGCCAAATAATTTTTTTTAAGAATGAATTATATTTATTGGGAAGTCAGATTTACAGGGAGAAGAAGAGAAAGAGAGAAAGGTCTTCTGTCTGATGACTGACTCCCCAAGTGGCCGCAACGGCTAGAGCTGAGTTAATCCAAAAGCAGGAGCTTCTTCTGAGTCTCCCACAACAATGCAGAGTCCCAAGGCTTTGGGCCATCCTTGACTGCTTTCCCAGGCCACAAGCAGGGAGCTGGATTGGAAGTGTAGCAGCCAGGATTAGAACCAGTACACACAGGGTATCCAGGTGCATGCAAAGTGAGGACTTTAGTCTCTACACTACCATGTCTGGCCCACAGCAGATGTGTTAAAACTGTGACAGTTTCTCTCTCACGCTTTCAGTTTGTGTGTTTGTGTGTGTGTGTGTGTGTGTGTGTGTGTGTGTGTGTGTGTGTGTGCGTGTGCGCGCGGACAGAAGTGTGTATCTTATATTTTTCCTTTCCTCTGACTTTGACTTAAACCAATTCAAAAATAGAGCTCAGATATTCAACCAGGGCTTTCTCTTTCTCTCTCTCTCTTTGTCATATCTTCTAAACAGAGGAACAAGTGCAAGTATTGATGCTAAGGAATTCTACACAAGTGTTAGCATGTGTGTGTACTTCTGTCTCACCCTCGGTTCCATTATTCCTCCTCCTCTTTTTTTTTTTTCCTCTTTAGGGAGGATATAATGAGTAAAGGCCTATAAAAACTGAAGAAATGATGGGAAAAATCTTAACTTGAAGAGAACGGGAGAGAAAATATTTTTTTTTCCTAAAGATTGCATCCTGCAGAGTAGAAAACATCAGAATGTTGTGGAGTAAGAGCCTGAAGAATCTGATCTGTACTGAAGAGATAAGAAATGGTGAAGTCAGGTGGACATTGCTGTTTGTAGATTTATTGGATCTAAACCAAAAAAGATAAAAGTAGCAGTTAGGGCCATGTTGTACTAAGGCTTTTACTAAGAACAAACATATTATAGAATGCATTTGACCGGAGTTCTAAGAAACTAGGTTTCATTCTGTTCCCTTGTACCCAGGAAATTCTCCAAAACAGAATGTATGAGACATCAGCGACCATATTTCCCTACCGCTGCTGCTTCTGCAAAGTCAAAGAACTCAGTTTGGAGCAATAGACTAGAGTGATTAATAATTCAGTCTGTGAGGTCCAAATGCCAGTACAAATATTTAATCATTTTGGCAAATTATTGATTTCTTATGAATTTCAATTCTATGATCTAATCCTACTCTTTTTGTTGTTTTGTTTTTTAAGACTTGGAAGAGATATTAGATAGGTAAATGGAATTTTAATAAATGTTGTCATTCTGGCTGGTAACCCCACCTCCTGTACCACTGGCATCCCCTACAGGTATGCACACTGGTGCCAGTCCTGGTTCCTTCTCATACAGTTCCCTACTGGTCGCTTGGAAACTTTAACTGATTTGTCATTGTTTACTTGCCAGATAGTTTTGAAATATTTATATGTGCTATTGAATCATTAAAATAATTTATGAGAATGTACAATTGCTCATGTTTTGACACAAGAAAAGTTACCTCTTCATCCAAAGTTGTTTAGCTAGCAGGTTACATTGCTAGCATCCATAATGAAATAAATATCTGATGAAGTGTAGCAATTAACAACAGAACACTCCCATCTCTGTATCTATCATACTATGTCAGATGCATTGCTGGATATCTTGAATTGATTATTGATACTATATTTAGCATTATGCTTTTTCATCTTTTAAAAAAGATCACTGCAAAATTTGAAAAATTAAAGCACTAAAATATATAAAATCATCCAAGTTTTATAAAACATATTTTGCTTGAATTATTTTAAATATGTCTGATTACCAAAGGGGGGAAAAACTTTTGTCACTAATCATCTCTATTTTAGTTTCATGTCTTTTCAAAGAAAATAAGAAAAAGAAAAAAAAAGAATTGTTTTCATTTTTACAGTCACTATAAATTCTAACAATGTTTGAAATGTCATTGTACACTGCTTACTAACGTGGTGTTATCAAGTGAAGTCAAAATTATTAATGACAGACCTTTGCCAACAAATGCTAGGGAAAGTGAAAAATACTTTTCCACAGGTACAAATGAATGCACATTGCTGGAATCTCATACACAATGACAAATGTCCTGGTTAAAAGTATAAAAACAAATTGGTGGAAAGAGCATAATATCTGCATGTTTTTCAAGGACGAGATTCTGGGAAGAAGAAAGACAAAGGTGAAAAGAAAATGGGAAGGATTTAGAAGTTGAGGAATGATAAGAGAATTAGAAATTAAAGGAAAAATCAAGGAAAGTAAAATGAATAGAAATCATCTTAAACAATTTCAAGGATCAGAAAGAAAAAGATATATTGAAAAATCCCCCTTGTTTATCTCTCCTCTGTCTCTCACCTGGGCAATGATTCCTAACTTTATTGTTTGGTTCTCTTTTGTTCAGTCTCTGATATTTGACATCAGAATGTCAATTGTCAGCATCTGAGGGATCCTATGCAGCTGGTAAAAAATGTGCATTACCAGAAAATGAAAGCATGGACTTCAATTTTTTTTTTTTTTGCAGCAAACCAAGCTCATCTATTTTATCTATTTTTGAAGACCCTTCATATTTAGGATGTTGTTTCGATTTATTCTCATGAGCAAAGATAACATACTTTTTGAAAAAGTTAGAAAACATCAATCTCAGGGAGAAACATCCTTCTGAGAAATGACTGTTGAGAACTGAAAAGGAAGCATTTTTCCTCCAAACAAAACCCCTTTTTAACTTGGTTTTCCATTCTTCTGCTATTCTCCCAACAACCTGAACAACTCTGACCTGTTAAGTGTAGTTACTAATGTTATGCCTCTCAATGACATAAAATTCCTGAATACAATTACTTGATGTATCATCCACATATGATACAAATAATGAGTCTCCTTAAAATGCAGTGTTCATTTGATATTACATTTCTTTTGATTTTAATTCAACGTCTGCATTTCAGTAATCTCGTATTGATTTCATCCTCATTTTGAACTTCTTCTGTGTTTTTATTTGAAAGGTGAAGTTACAGACAGGAGAAAGAGACAGGTAGGGAGAGAGAGAGAGTGTGTGTGTGTTCTTCCATCTACTGCCTCACACCTCAAATGGTTCCAAAAACCAAAGCTGAACCAATCCTCTGTGAGGAACTAGGAGCTAATCTGGGTCTCCTATGTAGTTATAGAGGTCCAAGGATCTGGGCCATTCTCCGTTACTTTCCCAGGCCACAAGTAAGGAGCTGGATGATGAGTTGAGCTATGGGACTAGAACTAGTACCCATTTGGTATGCTGGCATCATAGACAGAAGCTTAGCCTACTATGGCACAGCAACAGCCCATGTCCTCGTTTGTTTGAGCTCTTAGTATAGGACTTTCTTGGTTCTTAGCCCTTTCATCCATCTGTACTGAGTTAGGGATCTTATTTGACTCTGCCTTCAACATCACCTATACACTAATGATTTGTAACACTTCCTTTCCAGGCATTCTAGAAAACATTCTACTGGAAGCTTACAAAGTCCAAGAGTTTCTGGTTTTCTTTTCTTATATCAATGCTGTCCTGTTGTAGTTTTTCTTCTCTCAATTAATGACAATTTGATATTTCCAACTGCAGTTTTATTTTTCAAAGCATTCATGGTACCTGTGCTTCCATGTCATCTATATCTGTCTTTAAAACTTCCAGCTAAGTAACTGGCTGAAATGCACATAGTAATATGCTTGAATTTCTGTCATTGTAGTTTAAAACAAAGCTTATATCCAAATCTCTGATTTTACCGGCAGACAGCCATTTTCGATTATTACAGTTACATTGTGTGATTTGCTAAGTTTATCTTATTCAACGACTAAAGCAAAACAAAAAAACAAGAAAAATAACCCTGTAATTCTATAAAAAATACATTGAAAAAAGTTTACATATTACTACCATAGTATTACTTTATATTTGAACAAATGTTTCCATGTAAATGCAAAATGTTACTGTTACATTCACCAAGACTGAAAATAGTTAGCAGAAATATGGAATGTGGAGAGGGATGAAATGTTTATGTTAGCTTTATTTCTGAATAATCTTAGTTTAGAAATATTAAAGCTTAAACATGGTAATGCTTACTTTCTGTAATTCAAAATATATTTATCTTTGTTCCTACACAACACAAAGCACTTTTTTCTAGCACTTGCTCAGGATCTTGATCTCAAGATCAGAAGAAGCTTTGGTTCTCTGGGCTGACAGGAGCAGACATTTGACAAATTATATATTTGAGTTATCACAAACTTATGTGATCTTTTTGTAATGCTGCACACCTCTTATCTGATTTCAATAACTCAGGGACGGCCTAATACCTGGCATTTTTCTTTATTGTGATTTAATTTTGAGCAGTCGCGATCCTAAGTGGAACCAGAAACTCGTGAATTTCCAATTCAGGTTGCTGTGTTTGCAAATTGCTGCCTCTCTTAAATACTTGGGAAGATACCCACCATGAAATCCTGACATCCAATCCATTAAAATCTCATTCACCTGCCTAACCTCCACAACAGCTGCTACATTCTCTGTTCTGACTTTTTCTTCAATTGATGACAGTGTTTAGAACAAACACCTTCTAGTGTCACAGTCCTGTAAACAGTGTCAATACCCATCCAACGACACTGCTTCATTTCCCAGGGTCCTGTGCATAGACCACCGTAGACTTCACCTCCGTTTCTATCTCTTCTAAACCACGGTAAAGAGCAGAAGGGATTTTGTGCACAATTACTGGTAGTCACTTCTCAACTTGAAATTGTGGTCTTACTATAATCTCAGAATCATAATCAAAGAGCAAAACAGTTGTAGCAGGTGCATATATCCTGGAGTGACAAGTGCTAGAAAGTGCAGCAAGCTGATTCTCAGGAAGTAAGTTTATCACTGAATTCAAAGAGATTTTTATTAGATTTGTGTAACCTTTCTGTAAAACATTTTTCTTGCTTTTTTTCCCTGTTGTTCAATTTATCTAAGATATTTAGTGTGATATGAAGGTAGATCTCTAATTTATTTGATAGTAGAATTTGCTAGTTTTCACACTGAAAAGGTATTTCTTATGAGAAATTATAAACTGTATAAAATTTTAATGATCAAAATAAGTCATGTTAGTTTAGTTCATCTGGTGATAGTTTGTATCTTAGGTTTATGTTTTGAAGTGATAAATTCAGAAGCGATAAATACACACAAAATTAACCAGAACCTGCCTTTAAATTATTCATTTTCAATATGTATGAAAAATGCAAATAGAAGGTCAAATCAGTCATGCATGAATATTCTATTTTTCTTCTTTTAGTATAGATAATTTTATTTTTGATGATGTTTACATAATTGATTAGGGTAGAGAGGGTAGAGGATTAGAGAAAAGTGAGTGAGAACGTTGTTTCCAAATTTTCTTTCTCTTTTTCCTGTGTCTTTGGGAAGGGGAGGGTTGAGGGAAGCCTCACCCAGTCTTCTAACCATCTCAGTACATAGGGATTGGGAATAGCCAAACAGTGTCATCCCAGGGTCCCCAATGTGGAGCATGCTCTGAGTGTTCTGCACAAATGGTTTCGAGAGTTCTGAAATGCTGGCGATCTCGCTGCTCCAAGGATGAAGAGATCCTTCCAAGGAGTATTGGCTGACATGGTCCATCTTAGTCTACATTCACCCAGATATTTGATGTCAACTTTTGGCTGGGATAGTTGATCAGTTTGTTCTGTCCTCCTTCCTCTACTCTTTTGCAGTGCATCTGTTCCCTCTAAGCCACTGAGGAGACCCAGTTATGACACATGTCCTCCAGTCTGACTACAGATTCTCTGATTCTCCCCATAGGTGGAGTTCTGAGTACAGTGATTCAGTTTAGGGGGATCTCCAAAGAAACCTCATTTGAGAAGATCCCAGACATAACTCTTGTGTACTTGTCAGTATGAATTTCAACTCAGTCCGTCATCCACATCAACCTATGCACATACTGATAGTGCAATTGCTGGGTTGATTTTGTCTCCAGCCTTGTCTCCTACATAAACCAGGGGGTGTTTGGGCACAGCCCAACCCTGCACATTATACACTCAGCCTTCATATACAACCTCAGGAACTGTTGCCTAGTCTGAGTGACTCCTAAGTGCTGGTTCCTGTGCCTGCCAGTATGTGCAGCAGATTGGTCCCAGTCTGTTCCACATCCCATTCAGCTCTCCTACACATCAACTGTTCCCACTATCCAGCCCACAGTTATACCAGTGGGCGCCACTGCTTATCTAACTAGGCCCTTACCCAGCCCTGGTTCCCATGCTCGCCAGTGGGCATTGAGCCCATCAGAGAGACTTCCACTGTTTCCCTACTGGACCCACTTGCAACCCTACAGCCCCAGATCTTCCACTCTCCAAGTAGTTCTGTAGTCTAGCTTGACTAGATTTGCCCCAAGTCCTAGGACTTGCTTGCTGATGCTATGGCAAAGCCCATCCAACCTGTACATACTCTGATTCATGTATGTACTAGTGGATATAGTCGGTTAGCTCAGTCTGGTTCTCACCCTAACCCTATTCACATGGAGGCCAGTAGGTATTGCATCCGTGCCTGGCCTGCTCTTACCCCAGTCCCAGCTCTCACACTCATAGTTGTAGCAGTGGGCCAACACAACCCCCACCCCACTGGATTTGCACCCTACCCTCTGAGTCTCATGTGTGGTGGTGGGTGCTGTGGCTGAGTCTGAGATGTCCTGCTTCACCTCAGCATTTGCTGACACATACCTTGGAGCAGCCCTGTCTGCCCCCCAGCGCTAGCCCATGATAGGGGTTGCTGTAGCCTAGACCAGCTCACCAAGCCCCGGTCCTGGCCTTAATGTGACCTGGTTGGTGTTGTGGCCTGATGCGACCTGTCCTGCACCTTGTCCTAGTTCTCAGATTTCTCAGTGTGTGTTATGAACAGGGCCAGCCTGGCCCAACCCCAGATCTGAGCCACACATGCTGGCAGGTACCGTAACCTGACCTTGGTTCTTGCTCCCATCTGCAGGGACTATGTTCTAACAAAAGAATTCCCCAAGCTCCTCTATAAGGCCTCCTCCCAGTGGCAGACCTTGCACACACTGGTACACTGGTAGATCCTTGACAGACTGACTTAGTTCACCTTCTGTCCTGGCAGTAACAGTGGCCCTGCCCAACTGGCACACACCCATTCCAGTTCTTACTGTTGGGTACTAGAGCCCAACTACATCTGGTCCACACTCAGACAGAGCTCTTGTGTGGTTCAATGGGAGCTGAAATCTAGCCCAGCCTGTCCTAACCCATTCTGACTCTCACAAGAGTTAAGCCCAGTCTAGCATACCCCAGACCCAGTCTGCACTCATGCCAAGGGAAACTGCAGTCATGTCCAGCCCAGATTGCCATGCCCATTCTGACTTTCACACTCATCAGTGGGAACCAAAGCACAGCAGGGGTATCTTCTTAGCTCCCCAAGTAGGCCTGTTCCCAGCCACAGATCTTGCATGCAGCGGTGGTTGCTCTGACCCAGCTTGGCATAGCCCATTCTCTGTCTTGGCCTTTTCTGTTAAATGCTGCTGCCTGGCCTGACCTGGTCTATCCCCAGTCCCAACTCTAGCTGGTTGGTGCTGCATCCCAGTCCTCCTAGTCTGGTCCCATCCCTGGTTCATGCAAACTGGTAGGTGTGCTTGCCTAGCCCAGAATGACCTATATTCAAATCTGGCTCCTGCACAGGTCAGTGGGCTAAGGTTGGCCCAGTCTGACTGGTCTGCCACCCTCCAGAAGTGACCCACACCCTTGCTGAGAGATGGAGATACTTTGCCTGTCCTGACCTACAATCAGGCCTGAACCACAGGCTCACTAGCAGGAGCAATGGCCCACCTGGAGAGTTTCCTAAGTCTCCCACAATGCTCACTCCTGGACTGAGATCTCACATGTGCTGGCAGATGATAGGCCCCAGTCTACCCAGTCTAATCTGCCCCCTCTGATCTGGCCTATGCATGCTCTGGTGTATATGACCACCAAGTCTGACCTGCCCCACACACCATTCTGATGTATGCCTGTGAGTATTATAGCCTAGACAAGCCTGGTCTGTTCCCAACCCCATTATCCATGAGTGTCAGAGAATTTCATGGTCATGCCTAGCTCAGCTTGTCACAAACTTCAATTCCTTTATTATTTTTTTAATATCACGTCTTTTAAAAACTATTATTATTACTATTATTATTATTATCATTTGATGATACATTGTCATAGGCCCTGGGATGTCCTTTACACCTTCTCAAATTGCCCCCCCGCCACTGAGTTCCCCTTAATCATTACTACAGTGTAGTCCTTCATACACAATCATATATAAATCATTGTAGGCATGGACAATGGCAGAGAATTCAGCATCCTACTGTCAAGATGTAGTTAACAGTTTCACCGGGAGTTCCTCTTTGATCTGAAAGTAGAGATGCATACTACATTGTATCCTCACATCTGAATATGATAGCCTCCATTACACAGTTACTATACATCCCCTTAAACAAAAAGCAACAACAGGAAGAAAAATAGACATTTACAATGACATGAAGTTAAATAACATGGCACTGGATATGATAGTCTACATTACATAGTTATTGTATATCCTCTTAAATGAAAATCTACAAAAGAAAAACAACAACAGGAAGAAAAAAATAAATTAAAAACACCATAAAGTTAAATAACATGTTACTCAATGACTAATGTGTCACTGAAGAAATGAAAAAGATAATCAAGAACGTTCTTGAAGAAAATAATGCTACTGTATATTCTATGCAGCACGTAAAGCAGGCACAGGAAAAGGTTTGTCACAGAACTCCCAACAGGGCTGATCAAAAATTATATCCACCATGACACATGATCAGCCCTGTTGGGAGTTCTGTGCCCCTCCTGGATATTGTTTCCCAAATCTTTCTCCAGATTAGGGAAATTTCCTCTTATTATTTCATTGAATACACCTTTAACCCACGTTTCTCTGTTTGTACCTTCTGGGTCTCACATAACACTTAAATTTGGCCTTTTAATAGCATCCTTCAATTATTGAATACTTTCTTTTTCCTGATACAGCTCTGCTTCCAGCTTTTTGTTTGTTTCCCCCTGGTGACAGGAAATATCTTCTAATTTTGAGATTCTTTTTTCTGCTTCCATTCTATTTTGGAGACTTTCCATTGTACTTTTAATTTGCTCCACTTTATTCTTCATTTCTGATATATCAGCTTTTATTTGACTCATTTCCAGTGTGACATATTCCTTAAATTCCTTTAATGCCTGCTTTACGTGCTTCTTGTTGTTAATGAGCTTTTTAACAAGTGTTTTGAATTCTGTATCCACTATTTTCTCAATGTCTTCCTCTGTTAACTCTGATGTTGGCAAAGTGTTTTGCTCCTTTGCAGGGGAGCTTTCAGTAATATTCATGATGCCTTTGTCTCTTCTTTTGCTCTTGGTCATTGTACTTCTGGTTATCAGATTCTTCTTTTGGGGGCAGGTTTCTAAGCTCTGTCACCTACAGGTCTACAGTTCAATTTTACTTATTCTGGTTGGTACATGGCTCTTTGTTTGCAGTCACTTGTGCCACTCCTTCCAACAAGTTCCAGGTCTGGGTTCTTATGTTAGATTTCCACCATAGTGTCTGTAGCCCTAGCTCCTGACTGCCACTCTCTACCTCCTGTGATACTATGCTGAGGCTGCACCATTTTCTGTATAACCTTTCTCCCACGTTCTGTTGGAGCAAGTCCCAAGATTAGGGAGACACCAGGTGTCCTATATAGCTAGGTTGTTGGGGTAGTGATCTTGCCGGAGCTGTGGCTGTTATGTCTGAGGGCCACACAGACCTATCTTGACCCGTACGATGCCGTAGTCAGTAATATTTTCCTGTGGGACAAGTGCAATGCATTAATCTCAGTGAGTTCACTCTTAGCTCATTGCATGCACAGCTTACTGTTGTCCCTACAGTCTTAAATCTTTGCCACGACATGTGAAATGGTGCCTGATGTGCCAGTACTAGAATTCTTGATCTGCTGGGCTTCAGGTCTGAGGGCTACCCGGACCTATCATGGGTGGAATCTGGTTGCTGGTGGAAATTTGGATGAAATTTCCGCTGCCAGTGCAATTTGATTCACCACTTCCTGAAGTGGAGTGATTCACCACTTCGCTGGAGTACCAGTAACTGCAATACCACACTGATATGTCTGCTCCTTTCCTGTATCTGTCAGTCTCCAGGCATCCCTCTGCTGTTGTTCTATCTTCTCCAGATTTCCTGGAATCTGCCCTCTTTGTTTCACGCTGATATTTCTCTGTGTATTTAATTAACCATGTCCTTTTCCTATTCTGCCATCTTGATTCTTGTTTATTTCTTTTAATACTTTTCATGTTGATTTCTACATTATCTGGTATTATGACTATAGCAGCTTATTTTTCCTTTCCATTGGCCTGGAATATCTTTTTTTCGTCCTTTCATTTCCACCATATCTTTATTCATACAACGTGTTTCTTGGAGGTGACAGATAGATGTGTCCTGTTTTTGGTTCCAGTCCACTAGTCCATGTCTTTTTATTGAAAAGTTTAAGCCATTTTCTTTACAGTTAGTACTGACAGCTAGTGATTTGTTGTCATCTTTGTGCTGTTGGGTTTCTCATTGTTCTCCATTTTGATTGTCTTTGGATTTGGCAGGTATCATTCTTGTTTTATGTTCATAGCAGATCTTTAAGCAATATTTATCAGGTTGGTCTTTCAGTTTTTGTTTACTTTGGGAACTTTTAATTTAATTTTCAATTATGAATGAATACACTGCTGAGTGTGTTATTCTGGGTTTACAGGATTGTTTTTATTTTTTTCTCCCCTTTTAGAATTTGGAACATGTCATTCGAGTGTTTTCTCTCCTGAATGGTTTCCTCTGGGAAATCAGCTGTGAGTCTGTTTGGCGTTCCTCTCTAAGTTATCTTTCTCATGTGCATACTGAAGTATATTTTCTCTATGTCCATCCATAGAGAGCTTGATTATGGTGTGCCAGGATGATGATCATTCCTGATCAGGTATATTCAGGGCTCTCTGCCCTTCCTGTATTTTGTTTCCTCTTTCTCCTCTTTGGAAAAATTCTCTGTAATGTATTCTTTAAATTTCTTCAACTCCTGTGTCTAAAATATTTATAATTTTAGGGCCCAGCACGATGGCACAGTGGTTAAGGTCCTCACCTTACACGCCCAGGATCCCATATGGGCGCTGGTTCTAATCCCAGCGGCCCCGCTTCCCTTCCAGCTCCCTGCCTGTGGCCTGGGAAAGCAGTCGAGGACGGCCCAAAGCTTTGGGACCCTGCACCTGCGTGGGAGACCCGGAAGAGGCTCCTGGCTTTGGACCAGCATAACATCGGCCATTGTGCTCACTTGGGGAGTGAATCATCGGACAGAAGATCTTCCTCTCTGTCTCTCCTCTCTGTATATCCGCCTTTCCAATATAAATAAAAATAAATAAATAAATAAATAAAATATTTATAATTTTAAAGCTTTTTTTTTTCCTCAGAGAAGCAAACAGCATGGTCATGTAACTTATTTTAGAGGAAAGGTTCTAAATGAGCTGAGAACAACCAAGCCAGAAAAGATGATACTGATCAAGCCAAAGAAGAAAAGTTTCAAGTCACTGACACACCCCAAAGTTCAGGAAATGGAAAGTACATGGTACCAAATTGAATCCTTCTTAGGATGTTCCTGTGAATAATCTAACAAAGCCAGATTCATTCAAATTATGATACTACATGCAATAATAATAATAACTAATAATAAAGGACATAATATAAAACGGTGGCATCAAAAATGATTATATCTCATCATCAAAAAAAAAAAACCACAATATGCAGCACATCAGATAAATACTACAGGACATGACAAAAAGGAATTTTTAAAAATCCATGCACTATATTTATAATGCTAATGTAACACCAAAAACTAAAGACTCTAAGATGAAACGTCATTAAGACAATAAAGGTAAACCGAGGCACACATAAGTTAAGAACAGAAGTAAAATGAACCAAAATTATTTCTGAAATTACCCAATGTAAATAATCCAAGAAATATCACTCTGGAAGTAAAGTAAAGTAAAGTACAAAACGTCAAAATAAAATTAAATAAGAAAATGTGAATAAAAAACAATATAAATGAATAATAGTGTAAGGTAATAAACCTAGAAGATATGCAAACTCAAGCCAATAAATATAAAATTGTGACCCTACAGGAAAACCAAAATGATAAAAAGATTAAAATTTAAAAGTATGAGTCAGGAAATGTTCTTGAAGTGAAAGATATAAGCATGTATATTTAAAACACACATACTTCACCAAAGAGAATTTATACAGATTCATTAACAATAAGGAGTTTCTCGATAAAACTAATTGGGACATTACTGAAAAGACAGAATAGTGTTAGCGGCAAGCCAAAATTATATTTGTTTAGGATACCTAAATTGTACAAATAATAACAAAAAGCAATGGTGAGTAGAAGGATGAAAAATATATAGATTCTAATTTTGCTGTTTTAGAGTTTGCAAGAGAAAGGGTACTATCAAGAGAGGAGTGTGAGAGTATCATACCATGACTTTATTACAAAGTTAAAAAACTGTGCCATAATTGTGTTCTAAATATAAGTCTAGGAGAATGAAAATTAGACTAACTAAAAGCCATCAACTTAACTAATAATAAAAACTAGTACATACTGAAAAACATCTGAAGCTTAAAGAAAACATAAAGTTCCGTGCTACAACTAATAAAAACACTTCCATACCAAAAAATTAAAAGTTTAATTATATTTTATAAGAAGAAAAAACTGGGCCCGGCGCGGTGGCGCAAGTGGTCAAGGTCCTCGCCTTGCACGCACGGGATCCCATATGGGCGCCGGTTCTAATCCCAGCGGCCCCGCTTCCCATCCAGCTCCCTGCCTGTGGCCCGGGAAAGCAGTTGAGGACAGCCCAAAGCTTTGGGACCCTGCACCTGCGTGGGAGACCCGGAAGAGTCTCCTGGCTTTGGACCAGCATAATATCGGCCGTTGTGCTCACTTGGGGAGTGAATCATCAGATGGAAGATCATCCTCTGTCTCTCCTTTCTGTATATCTGCCTTTCCAATAAAAATAAAATAAATCTTAAAAAAAAAAGAAGAAAAAACTAAGTTGCTCCCAAAGCAAAAGTCTTGTCTTCTTCTTCTTCTTTTTTTTTTTTTTAAGATAAATCCAAACAAAACAATATAGAAAACTGTAAGGTTATGAAAAAAGGAATATGAAAAAAGATACTAAATTGGTCCCAACAAGGTGAAATTCAGCCACTGAAGTGTTAAGCAAGAAAGAAGGAGGTTTAAATTCTAAAGGCTGCAATTTACATTGATAACATGACAGTTTTGAAGATTTATCTGCCAAGCGGCAAAGCATGGGCTGTCACAAAGCAGAAGGCATTAGTTATGAGAGAAAATGGGAGAAGCAATATAATAGGCAAGTTTCATATATCCTTTCTATCAAAAATAGATCAAGAAGGCAAAAAGGCAATAGTAAAGATGACTTATTCTTTGCAATAAAATAGATTTTACAGATGTATAATGAAATGTCTGGCACCAAAGCTCAAATTAATTAGTGAAAGTTTAGAAAAACAAAAATGTAATTCAGGCTAGTAAGCAATGCAAATTATAAGGGCATTTTCTTTTAAAAAGAGGAAAAGAAAAACAGGACAGCCTAGAAATGTGTAATCAAGAAAACAATGATGAAAGCACAATGTAATCAATGAAACTGAGGAAAAAATCTTGATAGTGAAAAGTAAATATTTCATAAATCTTGATTTCTTTTTTCAAGGGAACATAATTTATCAAAAATATCTGCAGAATAAATGGAAAGTTTCATTCTGTGAATAGAGAAAATCTTCACAAAGCTGCTTGTCAAAATTTACCAAGTAGCTTCTCCACAAGAGAATTCTATAGATTGATTATTTATTTAAAATGTGGAAGGCCCCAACACAGAGAGAGAAAGAGACAGAGAGAGACAGAGAGAGAATTTTTATATTTTCTGGTTGGTCTCCTAAATACTTTAAATGGTCAACGGCCCGCATTAGCATCAGAGCCTGAAGCCACAAACTAAATTCTGGTCGTCTACATGGGTGGCAGCAACTCAACTCTGGAATTCAGGACATGTTGTCTCCTGTGGTCTGTACTGGTTAAGAAGTTGGAGTGAGGAGACACAGTTGAAAATCAAACTCAGCATTTTGAAATGTGACATAGGTGACATAACTATCAGGCCTAGCAATTCTCCCTAATGAAATAAATAATTTGAAACCATTACTAACGTTCCTGTTCTTACTACAAAGGCAGTAAATTAATAACTTAGAAAGTTAAAATTGAAAAAAATGTATTTCTATTTCCTTAGGATTGCTGATTTCAGATCTTTTCCAATATGTATGTACGTTTGTTTCTGTCCATAAGTGTGTACTTAATAGTCAAGTGGAAGAATATTGACATACATGTATATAAATAAAATCTTAAATATATTGATAAATTAAAATGATAAAATATTGATTGATAAGATATTGATATTTACTTTATCAATATTATATTGTTACTTTATTTTTATTTTATTCTATTTTTTTAGCTGGTTGTTGTGTATCAGAGAGACATAATTTTTGTCCTTTGGGGACTGGCGTATTTCATGAGCTATAATCATTTCTAACTGGGACTGTTTTGTTACAAATGGTAAGATTTCATCCTTTCTTTTTTTTTTTTTTTTTTTTTTTAGCATGCTATGCCATTATGCTGGTCCTCTACAGTTCATGTTTTGCTTGTTCATTTGTTTTTAAAACAAATTCTTTATTCTTCATGATACAGTTCCTCAGCCTCAGGGACCCTCCCTGTTCCCTCTCTATCCATTCCTCTGTTGATGGGCACCTGGGTTATCTCCATGTCGCAGTTATTGTCTGTTGTGCTGCTATAAACATGGGGTTGCAGGTAACTTTCCTCAAATGCAGATTTCTTTTGTTTGGATATATTTCTAGGAGTAGGATGGCTGGATCATGTGGTAGATTTAGTTTCAGTTGACTGAGGAAGGTTAACTTCTTTGGTGGTTGCATTAATTTGCATTTCTACCAACACTGGCTGAAGACGCCTTTTTTCCCAACATCCTTGCCAACAGTTATTTATTAATTTCTGAATGAAAACCGTTCTCTTTGTGTTAAGTGGAACCTTATTGTGTTTTTATTTGCATTTTCCTGATAAAGCACTGAGTTTAGTTTATATGTATAATAACTCTTTGAATTCATCTTTTGAAAATATCTGTTAATATTCTTTGCCCATTTCATAACTGGGTTTTTTTTTTTCTTCTGTCGTTGACTTTCTGGATAATAGGTCTCTATCTGTTGTGTAGTTCACAAATATTTTCACCCATTCTGTAGCTCATCTCCTCACTTTATTGATTGTCTGCCTTGCTCTACAGACGCTTCTTAGCTTGATGGGGTTTATGTATTTTTTATTTATTTGTTTATTTTTCTTTACTTGCCTATGTTTTTGGTGTCTCTTCTAAGAAGCCTCCGACTATACCTATGTCTTGTAGCATGCACTTGAGGGTTTCCGCTAATAATCTGGTGCGTTACCATCTGTTGAAGAGACAGTCCTTTCTCCATGAGTTGATTTTCAAGATTCACCTGTCAAAAACTAGCTGACTGTAGGTATCTGTATTCACTTCTGGGATTGTGTTTCATTGATCTAAGATTTTTTTTTTTTTTGCCAATATAGGCTGTTTTGATTATTATTGCCCATGTCTTGAAGACTGGTATTGTGATGCCTCCAGCTTTGATTTTGTTCAAGACTACTTTAGCCATTTTGGATCTTTAGTGTTTCCACATAAATCTTAGCATTTTTTTCCTTTTTTTTTGTCTGAGAATTATATCATTGGGATTTTTATTGGAATCAGATTGAATTTGTAGATTATTTTTGGTAATATGGACATTTTGATTATGTTGATTCTACTAATCCTCAAACATGGCAGATTTCAACATCTTTTGGTGTCTTCTATTCCTTTGTGCTTCTTTTTTGTAAGATTTATTTAATCAATTTAAAAAGATTCATTTATTTTTATTGCAAAGTCAGATATACAGAATATACAGAGAGGAAGATCTTCCATCTGATGATTCATTCCCAAGTGGCCAGGATGGCCATAGCTGTACTGATCTGAAGCCAGGAGCCAGGAACTTCTTCCAGGTCTCCCACATGGTTGCAGGGTCCCAAGGCCTTAAGCTGTCCTCAACTGCTTTCCTAGGCTACAGGAAGGGAGGTGGATGGGAAGCGGGGCCGCCTGGATTAGAAGCAGTGACAATATGGGATCTTAGTTCATTCAAGGCAAGGACTTTAGATGCTAGGCTATTGCACTGGGCCCTTAATCAGTATGTTTAAGATTTTATTTATTTTTATTTTAAGGTAGATTTACACAGAGAAGGAGAGAAAGACATCTTTCATCCAATAGTTCATTCACCAGATGGCTGCAACTGCAAGAGCTGGGCAACTATGAAGGCAGAAGCTGGGAGCCAGGATCTTCTGGAACTCCTACCTCACATCAGGCCTTCTTCTGCTACTCTCCTAGTACATAAGTAGGGAGTGAGTTCTGGATCACTTCTGGAGCTACCAGAACTGGTGCTTGCTGAAGCTACACACAGAGAATTGGCTTGTCGGGGCACTGCACCAGCCCCAGCATTTTTTTTTTTAATATCTTACAGTTTTCATTATGTAAATTCCTCCAGTCCTTGGTTCTACTTATTCCCAGGGACTTAAATTTTATTTCTAATAGGGTTGATCTTTTTATATATTTATTTAGTTAAAGGTTTATTTATTTTTATTGGAAAATCAGGTTTACAGAGACACAGAGAGAAAGATTTCCCATTTACTGCTCCATTACCTAAGTGGCCACAATGGCTGGAGATGAGCTGATCTGAAGCCAGGAGCCAGAAACTTCTGGAACCACCATACAAGTGCAAGGTTCCAAGGTCTAGGCCATTCTTGAATGCCCTCCCAGGCAACAAGTAGGGAGCTGGATGGGAAGTAGAGTAGCTGGGACACAAGCAGGCACGCATAGGGGATCATAACACATGCAATGTGAGGACCTCAGCCACTAGGCTACCACACTGGACCAAAATAAGTCTGATCTTTTAAGCTCTTTTTCAGCTGTGGAATTGTTTGTGTATACTAAGACTGTCGAGTTTTGTGCCTTGATTTTCATATTTCTAACAAGAGAAAATGTGGGTTTCTGTCTAGACATCATCAAATCTAAGATCCCATTGATTATTTCCTAGCTTTCTTTTTTATCATTCATCTTACATGTTTTATCATTTCCTAGGTAACACAGGAATCGGTATAGAACCATATGGGAGAAACGCACTCATCAACAGATTGTCACTTTGTGAGATATAATAGACTTCTGGTTTGTCTGTTGTCTCTATACTGTACACCTCTCCAATAGATGACCAGCAGCCTTACTAGAACTGACACATTTTGAATTTTCTAAAAGTCTTGTTAATATTCCATAAAAATACACCCTGGTTCTCTTTCACTCATATAATATTTTCACAGTAAATATTAAGTTCTAATTATTCAAGTTATCACAGTTATAGGCCCAAAGCATGTATTTTATTCTATTCAATGGAGCTAGTTAGCAATAACACACTCACTTCCGGTAATCACTACATGCATGTGTGAATTTGTTACATTGTGGGATATCTTGATACACAGGCTTAGTGTCAGCAAGAAAATAAATGGTACAGATTAGTTTTGTTTGTATTTCTATACTTTTTAAAAATCTTACTGAACATAACTTTAATGCCTGTGTGCCAACTGAATCAGGGTTATGGTCTTTTGAAAGCCACTTGGAACTTATTTCACAGGCTTGTATTGACCAACATGCATATTGACCCATTCTTTGCCTTATTCCTGTTTTAATTGAGTGTCAAAGGTTACACATTGCTATTAGAGTAAGACATGACTGTCAGCAGAGGTCAGGGACTCTCTGGCATTCTATTAGAGCCATAAAAACAAAACAGAATGATAATTTCACCTGCTCTAACCTCAATTTTTTCAGGATGGGACAGACATTGACCTTACTGTTTGTCAGCTATTGACTCTATAAACTTCAGCTACCCTAATTCTGCTTACTAAACAATAAGAGTGCTTTCACAAGGTTGAAAAATAAAACGGTAGAGCATACTCAGAGAAGGTTCAAAGGAGAGACATGTCTAAGTGACAGAGAAGAGAAAATGACCTCATCTGTATTCTTAGGTCACGTCCCTCGTTTGACTAGTTTATAGCAATAACACTTTCCACCAACAACCTTCAGGTGTATCTTCTTTTGTAGAATAGCTTATAACTTTCTCTATGCGATCAAGTACAAGCAATAGATCGTATACTGTGATATGCTACGTAAATCCTATTTGTGATACTTGAAGTGTTTATGAATTTCTGCGAGACTTCTCTATCCTTTCCACCTTCTACAATTTTTGGCAAAATATAGGCAGGTGTTGAACAATACAATTGATAAATGTCCTCATTTATTTTCCAAAGAAGACAAAAAAGATGAGAGCAAGTAGAAAGCAAACTCCAAAGTATGTTTCTTTCAAAGGTATTTGGGAATTGTTTTCTTTTCAAATGATTAGTCATGCAAATAACAGTGTAAATCGGATGATAAGTTGCTGCAATAGAATGGCTTCATTTCAAGTAGCTTCTTTTGATTAGTAATTACATAAAAAATTCAGTCTTTTCACCAATAATGAGTATTTATTGGCGGTTTCCTATAACTTGATGGGAAATCATTTAAAGGTCAGATACTGATGCTCACCTACTTTTTATCCATGAAAGATAATCACTGCTGGTCAAAGACTGAAACTATCATAAGTTTTGCTTTTGCTTACAGGCATTTTTCTCTTTATTTTCCTATAGTTCTGAACTTGTAATGTAGTATTAATATTAAACTTGTATTATTTGAATAACAGTATCCTTCAACACCAACTTGCACCTTTAGTCTTTTGATTATCAAGGCAGAAAAAAATTTAAGAAGAAAATTCTTGTGGAAATAAGTAGTATATGTGTGTTATTGAAATTGCCACTATGAAAATGATGTCATAAAGTCTCTAATGACTATATGTGCATTTCTAGAAACATAGTTTTTAAACAGAAACATTAATTCTTGAAGGAAACTAACGAGCTTTTAATTTTGCTGGATTTTTTTTAAGAAATAGAAAAATGATTTTATCCCTATTTAATTTTAAAAGAAATATTACTAGCAGATAAAAATATACCTTTTATTATCTCATGAACTTATTTTGATTTCAGTGAATTGGCGATATCAGTCTATTTATTTTTAAAGATTAATTTCTTTTTATTGGAAAGGCAGAGGAGAGACAGAGAGAAAAATATTCTGTCAGCTGGTTCACTTCTTAAGTGGCCATAATGGCCGAAGATGAGCTGATCCGAAGCCAGGAGCTTCTTCCAGGTCTCCCACGTGGGTACAGAATCCTGAGGCTTTGGGCCATGCTTCGTTGCTTTCCCAGGCCACAAGCAGAGAGCTGAAGTTAAGTGGAGGAGCCAGGACATGAACTGTTGACTGTATGGGCTCCTGGTGTGTGTGAGTGAGGATTTAGCCATTTAGCAATTGTGTGTGCTTGTGATATCTGTTTAATGATAAGCTTAATTAACAAGAATCATGCAACATCTTTACAAAGTATATTTTCTTCTCTCATTCTACCAGAATCCATTGGAACAGGGTCATATACAAACTACCATACATTCCTTTAAAACCCAGTAGAGTTTGCTAAATTTCTTGAACAGTAATATTTTCTTATTACAAGACTGAACAGTAATATTTTCTTATTATAAGACTGATTTTTCCCTTAATTTACTGTCAGCATAAAAGTAGTTGATGCTCTTGATCTGAATTGAACTGATTTGGTCACACCTGACACTCAACCTAATATTAGCCAAGATGATTTAATATGCTTTAATTATAACATTCCAGAAGTAGAGAAATATTCTGTATTGTTCTGAGTGTAGTATATACCTAGAATTTGTTAACCTGAAGCAGACACAGGTAGAAAGAGAGAGAGAGAGAGAGAGAGAGAGAGAGAGAGAGAAACAGAGGATGGGAGTCTTGTGTTACCTTGATGCAACTTCACTTTACATTATTTATGGATGGTTTTGCATTCTATAAAGTCTGTATCACATTAAAACAATAGATAATATCTCCTAATAAGATGCTGTATCTCTAAGTCCTCTATAAACAAGGCATAACCCCATACTCTCTTAGTAATTAGCTGACTTCTTCTCACGTACATATTAAAACATCTCTTTCAAATGTCTTGGCTTTTAAACTTACGCATTTAGATAAGCACTAATTATTCACCTCTGACAATGCTTGATAAATAAGAAGCTAGCCACAAGAAGGTGAATAAAAGGATGGCATGATCTAAGTTTTGGGAATACTAGGAGCAACAATGAGTCTGAAAAGAGGCCCATCCTGTTTCATTCCCACTGATGGCCGTATCCATGGAAACTCCCTTTTAATAGCTTCCACATCACATTGGAAAAACAGGTATACTACCTTTTGAAAGTGAGTGCATTACAAGACTCCAGCCCTTTGCTAAGAAGGTCAGCTCTTGAAAGCCTTCGAGAGCTTTGGTAGCTGAGAAAGCTGGAGGGCTGTAAATCCTTCATTTCGTTGCTAAGAAGCTAGGCTCCTGAGAATCAAATCACTGCTCTCTAACTCAAAAAGCAGAACGTGAATCCTTTGTTCCCTGCCTATGATGTTACACTCCTGAGTACTTGTTTCCTTAACTAAGAGAACATGCAGGAGAGGCCTATAAAGTGAACCTAGAGATTAATTATGAGTAGACGCAAACTGAGAGAGACAGGCGAAAAGATGCAGTGTGTGAAGAAAGAAGACTTATTTGCAGGAATGCCAGATGGCAAATGCCATTACACTAGAAATATATGCACTGAAATAATAGTCACATGGTAACATTTTAAAATATTTTGAAGTGTCAGCATTTTTCCCTATGAAAAATATCTGTCATGGAAAATGACTTCCCCATTGTATTATTCAACATACTCATTGAATGTAAAGTAGAAAAGAATAAAGGTCATTGTTTCTTTAAATCTAACATGCGACATATAAGAAGTCTTCTTTTGTTATCTAGTGAGTAAAAAAACCTTTGAATAGCCAGATGAGAGTTATTATTTTTCAACAAAAAAAAATGTGCAGCAGATTTTATATACATATAAAACGATATACTAATTTATTACTATTTGTACAATTAGAAACAACAAAGTTTTTTAAAAGAGGTTTATTATTTTTACTGGAAAGTCAGATATCCAGAGAGGAGACAATACAGAGAAGAGAGTTTCTATCCACTGATTCACTCCCCAAATGGCTGCAATGGCCAGAGCTGAACTGATCTGAAGCCAGGAGCCAGGAGCCAGGAGCCAGGAGCCAGGAGCCAGGAGCCAGGAGCCAGGAGCCAGGAGCCAGGAACCTCTTCTTTCTCTCTTGGTACAGTTTTGCCTTTCATAACAGTAAGCAAATAATCCTTTAAAAGAATGTTTGGATATAACTAAAAAATAATCCAGATCTTTTTTTTTTAATTGGAGATTTAAACATTTATTTGGAAGAAGAATGACAGAGAGAAAAGAAGAAACCTTCCCTTTTTTAGTTCATTTCTCAATTAATGGCAGTAGCCAGAGCTGGACCCAGCTGAGGCTGGGAGCCAGGAACTCCAACGATGTCCTCATATGGGTAGCAGTTATGCCATCTTCCACTGCTTCTCCAGGCACATTAACTGCGAACTGGTTAGAAGTGGAACAGCTGGAATTTGGCCTTCCTCTTTACATACTACGCTGTAGAACCAGCTGCAGTTTCTGCATGTATTCTCTAGAAGGACATAGGATTTTCCTTCCTGATCATGTAATGATTTCTGAACTTTGTTCCCATGTTGAAAAGAAACAAACTCATTTAACATATGCTCATACTATACTATATAACTGTGATATAAATTTTAATGGAAGCATTACAAATCAACATGAATTGGGATATGATGTTGATTAAATGAAAAACGAGTGTCTCAGGCAGATTGGTGTCGCTGGATTTCATGTCCTTGATACTATTAGCTCAAAAACTTGATAAAAACCTCCATTTATCCTAAATATGGATTGCTATAGATGTGTGCTAAAATCTAGCATTCCACTGAGTAAGAAATATTTTTAAATGAATTTGAGAGAAATCAGAAACATATGTTAGCATATCTTCATTATCTTGGATGCAAAAAAAGAAATAATATAAAAATGGTATAAATTAGGGCCCAGTGTGACAGCATAGTGGTTGAAGTCCTCGCTTTGCATGTGCTGGGATCCCATATGAGTGCCAGTTCTAATCTGGCAGCTCCACTTCCCATCCAGCTCCCTGCTTGTGGCCTGGGAAAGAAGTCCAAAGCCTTGAGACCCTGCCTCTGCGTGGGAGACCTGGAAGAGTTCCTGGCTCCTGGCTTCAGATTGCCACAGCACTGGCCATTGCACTCACTTGGGGAGTGAACCATCGGATGGAAGATCTTCCTCTCTGTCTCTCCTCCTCTCTGTATATCTGCCTTTGCAATAAAAATTAAGAAATCAAAAAAAGTTATAAATTAACTTTTAAGAAAAGTTTATTTTTTGTTCGATGGGAAATTGACTTTTATTCTGCATTTAAAGATAAAGTTGAATGTTTTTTCTTGTGATTAACTTGATTAATTAGGATTCTTATTTTTTGATGACATGAACCCCATAATGTCTTTTCCTATTTGTGACTTTGTCCACATTTAGGAAAAGAATAACTGTCATTTTTGTTCTGAGGTGATCTCTGGAGAGGCCTCCTCCCCATTCTTGCTTCCACACCAGAAAGAATTCAAGCAAGAGACACAGATAAATATGAGCAGAAAAAGAAAATATAGGCAAAGTTTAAGTATCAAGAATGAGTGTGGACAGGCTCAGGACAGACAGGGCTGTAGTCACTACGCACTGGGCCACCCTCTGGTTTGATCTGGAGGCACAGAGTGCGTTGCTTAGAATAGGACTTAATTGATATTCAAAAGATGCAGAGTATGGTGGATTTAAGTACCGCACATTTGTGTGCCCTTTTTTTGGGGGGGACATTCAAAAATGTTGTGGTAGAGATGCATAATGGGAGTTGGAGAGCTGGCCAGGTGATTGTATAATAATGACATTACAGTGACCTAGAGGGTCATCATGGGGATGCAGACTGCTGGCATACTGGACATAACCAGAGCTGACATTGGTTCTGAGTTTGCAAAAACACAGAACCTGAGATATCTGCTACACTGAAGGGCAGGTTTACAGCACTGTACGGAAGGAGATTTGGCAAGCTTGTAGAAAGAAAGTTTGGATGGTACATAGGGTGTTGAGAAGGCACAGACTGGGCTGTCAGGCTGGCTTCCTGGGGCTTCTGTATGGGCTAGATGGACTTGTCACATCAGTTGGCCAGGGCTGTCACTAGGTTAACTGGGCTTGCCATGCCATGGACCATGCTGTCATGTACTGTTGGGACAGAAGCGCAGCAGGCCAGGTGAGGCTTAGCAGTGGCAAGGCAGTTCTGTGAGCACTGACTGTGCAGGGCAACAAGGCAGTGATATCAAAGCCTTAGCTTCTCTCTGCTAGTTACTTCTCTACATGAATCAATTTGTCATCACATTTTCTGACACTGCAATCTGATCTGTTCCTTATTAGAAGGCAAACATTTTCATTCACAGTAATGAGAATTGTTATTGCTGATAGCTTCCTTTTTTCTGATTGTTATCATTAAATGAAAACTAAAACTTTCTTAGTCTTTGGAGAAAAAAATAAGTTTACTGGTAATGACACAGTTAATGGTATGAATAAATTTTAGCAGTTCTAGCTGAAGTATTTCCAACTGATTACATTATAAATTATAAACACATTCCCGTGTTGGGATAGAAGTAGAAGATATCCAATGCAGTTCAAATCAGCAAGTATTTCCTGAGCATTTGTCTTGCTTATGATATTGTTCTCAGCACTGCATAGTGCAAACAAAAGTCAGGCATGGGCACGGCACCGCAGTAATTGATAGTAAACCTAAAAGGGTTTATTAAATCTGATACAAGAAGAGGAAAGGGGTCTTAGAAGACTTCAAACAACATTTCAAGAGCTTGCAAATACAGGTGATATCATACAGTATTTTAGGAAATAAAAGAAACTAACACTTTTGACAACTTGACTTAGAAGTTTTGAGTATAGTAAAATTCTTAAGCAGAACAGGAAGAGAGGAATGTGTGTGTCTCTAAAATTTTAGTCTTGATGATGTTTACACAGTTGATTAGGGTGGGAAGGGTGGAGGATTAGGGAAAAGTGGGTGAGACCACTATTTCCACACCTTCTTTATCTCCTTATTATATCTGCGGGGAGGGAGGAGACAAGGGGGAAAGCCACACCCAACCTCTCAACTGCCCCACTACCCAGGAATAAGGAATTCCTACCTGATTTTATCCCAGGTTCCCTAATGTGGAGCATGTTCTAAGGGTTTTGTTCAAGTGGTATCCATATTTCTGAAATGCTGTCAATCTCTCAGATCCAATGATGAGGTGCTGAACCCTAACAACCCACCCGACTTTTCCCCCCAGCCCTCACTCATGCCAGCAGGTGACACTTTATGTCTAGCCATCCCACGCCAATTTCTGCTTTATTCTCACCAGTGGGAGCTACAGCCCATCAGAGAAGTGCACACAGTTTCCCTACTAGTCCAAATTTTTACTTCAGATCTAGAACTCTGTAGGTGGTTCTACAGTCTAGCTTGACAGGATTTCCCAGCAATTGCCAGCTGATACTGTGGCAAAGTCCTCCCAGCCTGCCCTTACTCTGGCTTGTGTGTGTACCAATAGATACAGTCAGCCCAGCCTGGCTCTCTTGCTACCAGTTTGCATGCAGGCCAATAGACATGGTAGCCCTTCCCAACCTGGTCTATCCCCAGTTACAAGTCTCACACTCACCAGCAGCAGCTGTGGCCTAGCAAGGGAGTCCCCACATCTCCATTGCTATGCTTGCACCCCCCAAAAACAGCTCGGGTCATGCATGTGTTTGTGTGCACTGTGGCCCAGTCTGGCTTGGCCCTTCTCACCTTGGCATTTGCCTATGGGTGCTGTAACCTGGCACAGCCAGGTCTACACCCAGTTCCAGCTTGTGCTGATTGGGCATCTTGGTTCTCAGATCTGCCAGTTGGTGTTGTGAAGTGGTGTGTGGATCTCTTTAAGAAGAAAATTCACATTAGACAAAGCTTGAGATGTGTGTGGAAAATTACTAAGATAATATGAATTTACATTCACTTCAGTTAAGATAATTGTTTATGGGGCCAACATTGTGGAAGAGCTGGTAAAGCTGCTGCTCATGGTGCAGGCATCACTATGGATACCAGTTTGAATCCTGGCTGTTCTTCTGATCCAGCTCTCTGCTAATGCGCTAGGGAAAGTAGCAGAAGATGGCACTAGTGCTTGGGCCTCTGAATCCACATGGGAAACCTGAAAGAATCTTTGGAATCCTGGCTTCAGATTAGCCCAGCTCCAGCATTTGACGTCATTGGGGAAGTGAACCAGTGATTGGAAACTCACTCTGCCTCTCAATATTTCTCTGTAATTCTGCCATTTAAGTAAGTAAAATATGTTTTTATTTGAAAATCTGATTGTTGGGCCCGTCGAGATAGTGTAGTGGTTAAAGTCCTCACCTTTAATGCGCCAGGATCCTATATGAGTGCCGGTTCTGATCCCGGCAGATCCAGCTCCCTGCTTGTGGCCTGGGAAAGCAGTGGAGGACGGCCCAAAGGCTTGGAACCTGCACCCGCGTGGGAGACCAGAAGAGCTCCTGGCTTCGAATTGGCTGAGCTCCAGTCGTTGCACTCACTTGGGGAGTGAATCATCGGATGGAAGATCTTCCTCTCTGTCTCTCCTCTCTGTACATCTGCCTTTGCAATAAAAATAAATCTTTAAAAAAATCTGATTGTTTATAATTAGATAAATATCTAGAAAAAAAGAAATGGTTAGACAAAAAAGATTAGAAAAGGCACCGCACAGATGGGGTTTTGTTACTTCATCTTATTTCTCCTTCTTTGGTACATTCAAAACTTTGTTTCTTTGTCAATATTTCTCGTAAGTAGTTTCTTTGTTATCCACAGGGATAGATTTTCAGGATCCCCTTCGGTACTAAAATTTCCAAATGATCATATATTTCCTATAGAATGATGATGTGTTTTATATAGCTTATGTATACCCTGAAAAGATTTTAAATCATATTGAGATTATTATAATACAATAAAGTCCATATCACGCTGTATTACTTAGTGACTACACATGTTTATTACAAAAAGTTTCCCATGCTTTTTTCTATTAAGAGTTGATTGAATCTACTGACTTGGAACACATGGCAGGAGAGGTACATTATAATGAATAAAAACTGGTTAAAATTTCAGGTAAAATTACTGCACTTCCTTATATGAAGTCTGCCTAGTTTTACAATCACAACAGTACTCTGTCTTTCAAGTAAAATAAAACTTAAAAAAAACTTTATTTATAATCAAAACATTTGAACACACATTCATCAGAGAATGCATACCTTTTAAAATAAGCACAGGAAGGAGATTCTCTATCATTAGTTTTCAGAGAAATTCAGTTTCCTTATTTTTAAAGATTTATTTTTTATCAGAAAGGCAGATTGCAGTGGGTATAAGATCTCTCTCTCTCTCTCTCTCTCTCTCTCTCTCTTTCTCTCTCTCTCTCTGCATTTCCCTTTCTCTGTAACTTTGACTTTCAAGAAAAGAAATAATATAAGTCTTACATAGGTTCTTATTGAACATTAAAAAATAATTGTAATTTCATCTAATGCCTGCTTGGATCATTTAATGAGAAACCAAAATCAGATGTGCCAATTCACATTATTTTTTAATTTAATTTTAAATTTTAATTTACTTGCATTGGAAAGGCAGATCTATAGAGATAAGGAGAGACAGAAGTGTTTTTCACCTGCTGGTTCACTCCCCAAATGGCTACAAAATCCTGAGCTGAGCAGATCTGAAGCCAAGAGACAGGAGCCTCCTCCATGTTTCCTATCTGAGTATAGAGTCCCAAGGTTTTGTACCATTCTCATCTACTTTCCCAAATTATAAGCAGGGAGCTGGATGGGAAGTGGGGCATCTGGGACATGAACTGGCTCCTATATAGGATCCCGATGCTTATAATGGGAGTTTTAGCCACTTTTATGTAATATTCTATTTGTAATCACCTTTTCTCAGTCTGTAATTCATTTTTCTTGTTAAAATATTTTTTCTGGGCCTGGTGCAATAGCGTAGTGGTTAAAGTCTTCGCCTTGAACATGCCGGGATATCATATGGGCACCAGTTCTAATCATGGCAGCTCCACTTCCCATCCAGCTCCCTGCTTGTGGCCTGGGAAAGCAGTTGAGGACGGCCCAGAGCTTTGGGACTCTGCACCTGCAGGAGAGACCTAGAAAGAAGTTCCTGGCTCCTGGCTTCGGATCGATGCAGAACCAGCTATTGTGGTCATTTGGAGAGTGAATTATCGGACAGAAGATCTTCCTCTCTGTATCTCTTCCTCTCTGTACATCTGCCTTTCCAATAAAAAAATAAATCTTTTAAAAATAATAAAAAAATATTTTTCTGGAGTTTTCTGGTTTGTCGAAATTGGAATCTACACAAATTCCAATTTTGATGTTTCTTGAGTGTCTTCTAATGATCAAAGATTTCTTCTCCATCAGGAAACACTTCCATAATGGAATGATGGATTTCTGGTGGTTCATGAAGAACTGCCAATTATAATACTGGAGGGGTGATCGGAAATGGGGAGGAGAGGGAGACGGGAAATCCCAGAGCCTATTATGAAACTATATCATAAAATAGAATAATAATAATAAATGAAAAGAAAAAATCGAGTTATAAGTGACTGTCCTTTTAACGTTTCCTCAATATCTCCTAAATCACATAAAATAGCTACTAAATTATATTTGAATTATGACAAACATATGTCTTTTGTAATTGAAATTATCTTTGCTCTCAGCTAAAAGTTTTGTACATGATAGAAAGTCCTTTCATTTAGCAAACTGAACTGAAGCTTAAAGAACCGTTGGAAGTGTGGGGCGTAGTGTGCTGTCCATTCAATCTCAGCCTGTTTGGGAGCCCTGAGTGTTTCTAACACAGCTGTGTATGTCCATGCACATACTCTCATGTTGAATATGCAAATGCAAAACAGAACCCTGAGCCACCATAGATTCCTTTTTTTCTTTCTTTCTCTTTCTTTTTTTTTTTTTAAACCTCACTGGAGCTCATAACTAATTGACTCTATCCATCTGGTAGAGAGTATTTAATTTCCTTTTAATTTATTTTTTCCCATGGTCAGCAGTTTTCAATTTCATTGCAAGCAGTTGTAAATGCTGCTATTGACTGAATGAGAAACTAGGAATTAGAAATGGCCTGTGATACATAAGCCAGTTTCTTTTATCCCAAAGACATTAATGCTTTGCAACCAGTTGGCAGAGATCATTATTTAAATTTAAATTAAAGAAAAACAAGTGTGTGGTATATTGCAAACAATTCAGTTAAGATACTGCAGCAGATATCTAACTACCAGTTTGATGAGTGTTTTTCAGAGAGCAAAGATGTATAATGTGACAGCCTAGACTTTTCCAATAAGAAAGTATATTAGTTTTGTCTGGGGACTGGCTTCCTAATTACTCAGGTCCTAAATAATGCAAGCCATGTTCTCTTTTATTAGATAAAATATCTTCCAGACTTTGGAAACATGGTTATAAAGACCAATTAAATATAGTTTTCTGTTATACCAGACCAGTTTGCTATCTGTACAATGTGAAATGCCTTGTGAAAAGGTAATTTTTAGAATATTCTACACTAGATTTTATTAGCTTGTATTTCTTTTTCCTCTTGCTAATATTACCTCCAATATAACATTTTTGATGGTGTTGTTATAACTCTTGTTCAAGAATAAGAAATTCTAATTCTATAAAGTTCCTTCATACCACATTAACCTTGCATGAAATAAATGAGTACACTGGGATATGTGGTTAATATAGTTGAATATGAATATAATTCATTGCATTTGAATAGAAATAGAAGAAAGTAAGTACAGAAACAGCCTAAGTAAAGATAATCTTGTTACATGAAAATACTATTTTTTAATGTATCTCTTCCATTAATGAACATTTATTGGAAGAAAAATTCCTTTTATGTACAAAGGAATGTTGAGTCCTTAAAAATATCTTGCCTTGTTAATACCACTTTGTGGAATGTTTTTGTGTTATTCAATACTTTGGACGATAATTTTCCCATTTGGGTGATAAGAGTAAATCACAATATTTCTATTATGTTTTGAATACCATGACAGTGATTTAGGATACCACATTTGATTGCATTTTGCATTTCTCAAAGTAAATTTTTTCACCATGTAATTGTAAGCAGTTATATAAATGTAAGTGAAATGAATGTACAAAGCTAAATAATGAAGCTCCAGATGTGCCCATGAATTACTCTCCAAAACCTGCATGAGTGACCATATATTACAAAAGGAAATTTGAAGGTTTGATTGAGTTAAGGATTCTGACATGAGAGGCTTTTCCTGAATTTTTCAAGTGGACACAATATATTTGTAGTAATTCTGATAATAAGAGGATGAGATGAAGTGATTGCAGAGTTAACACCTGCAGCTGTTGAAGACTTTAGGGGTAATACAGGTGCTCTGGAGCAGCATTTAAGGAGCAGAAGGAGTTCTGAGAGAGATTACATTCCAATGGATCTGATGGCATGAAGTTGAGGGTAATATCAAGTTAGTATATTAGTCTAAAAATACTTGACTGAATTGCAGGAGAGTTTTAAGCGCAAAATAGCATACAATAAACCATCTAAACACCTGACCAAGCTCCAGAATCGCATCTTGTATGTTCTGACTTTGAAATAGATGTTTACTGTTGAAGAGGTTGCAATGCTCTCAAACAGGCTCTTTGATACATTAAAGAGATGGACTGAAATGTTATAAAACTTGTCACTATTTTTTTAATATAAGTGAACTTCTCCTTTACTTCTCAAATCTACCCATTTCAGACTAGTTGTCTTAAGAATATGGTTTGTAGGGGAACTTACTGTTTCCAGGTTTATCTGTTGCATCTCTCAAAATGACAGCTCATCTCTCAAAAATGATAGCTCATACTGCATACAATGCTTGAGAATTAAATATGTTAGGATATGTAAATAGCTTTTGCTATTTGGGTAACTTTGTAGAAGTTAACTGGAATTAAGAACATTCTGTCAGGGGTGATAAGCGCTCTATTGAAGAGGTACAGTTGATGTGAGGAAAGAGTAAGAAGATGAAGAATTACTAAAAATCATCAGGAGAAGAAATATGAGAATGAGAACAAGCATGGATCATTGGGCCTGTTCTTTCCACCTGAATATGTGGTATTTTTCTTTCGTAAAACCAGAGATCTAAATGCCAGCTGTGACAAACGACCATATATATCTGCACGGCAAGCCATATATACATAGTAATGTGATTTAAAGTTTATGAGCATGGGCTTTGTAAATTATCAAAAAAAGGCCATGATTTAAAGCCCTCATTTTCCTACTTATCAGCTTTATGACCTGGCATAAATTACTAAGGTATTCTGAATTTATTCACATCTGCAAAACTTAGGTTATTACTGTTTGAGTTGTTGGGAAGATTGAACATGGTGGAAATTTGGCGTAGAATTAGCATGATGCTTGAGAAATGGCATGAATTTCATTAACAGTGGTTATTGCAATTCTACCTAGGATCCTTCAAAAAGTTAAAGATTGGATTACCAAATGTTCTGTGTGAATTTCACATTTTTGCAATTAACAGTAACCTAAATTTTTTTTGTCGTATTTGTTTTTAAAGCAAGACAAGGGGAGAGAAAAAGAGAGATGGGGCTGAAGGGAAGGCAGGCAGGGAAGGAAAGCTGGTGAGAGAGGAAGAGAGAACAATGGTAGCACTCCTACCCACTGGTTTGTTGCTCAGAGGTCCTCAGCAGCCAGGAATTTAATCTGGGTTGCCCATGTGGTTGACAGGAACCCAATTACTTGAGCTATCGACTACTGTACTTCCACAGTGCACATTAGCAGTCATGCCAGAAGTTTGGGAGTGGATTCAAGCTGGACTCGAACTGTAACACTCTGATATGAGTGTTCCAAATGGTGAATCCATCACTGATCCCTAAAATAAACAACCATTTAATTCTATTTTCTATGAACTTTTGAAGGTCCCTGTGTTTATTAAATATTAAAAATTTGAAACAAAATGTTAAATTTTATTTAATATACTTGAAAGTTTGAGTGCAAAAAATAGGAAAAGACAAAAGAGAAAGGGTTATATTCCGTTTTCTTCTTCATGACCCAAATGTCTGCAACACCTAAGACCTCAGAACTCTATCCAGGTCTCCTCCATGAGTGACAGGCACAAACACTTGAATCATTATCTCTTGCCTCACATTAGCAAGTTGGATCTGAAGTGGAACGGGCAGGACTCTAACGGACACTCAGATGCGAGGCGAGGATGCCTCAAATATCTACACATTCTTTGACATACAATTTTACAGATGTAAGAACATGGCCTTAAAAACCTCTTTCATAAGGGAATTACACTGTGAATTCTCTCTTTCTCTCACCCATGCTGTGTGTGTGTGTGTGTGTGTGTGTGTGTGTGTGTGTGTGTGTGTGTGTGTGATCAGAATGTTTCAAACCTTGGAGTAAAAAGAATGGGAGTGTTTTCCACAGTAATACTTGAGGAAACAGCAGGAACTTAATTTGCTAACGTTTTGGTAAACCTGTGTCTAAAACATAAAGCTCTCTGCAATTTTGTCCAGTATAATGAATTCACGCCCAGAGTGAAATCCCCTGCTGATTCCTATCAATTCATTTCTGATTTATTGGAATTTTAAAGTTCTATCCTGGTCTTATTTCATACTCTGTAACATTAAAAGTGCTATTGTGATTAAATAAGTGACATTCTTGTTGTTCTATTTAAATCACAGATGTTAGGTTTGATGAGAAAAGATAAAATATGAGTGTGTGTGTGTGTGAGAGAGAGAGATGTTTAAGAGTGAAAACTTGCATGGGCAGATACAGAGCATACTACATAATACTTCTTTATTGGTAGCTATTAACTTATTCATAAGGACTTTCTACCATTATTGATACCTACAGCATGATACACTTAAATAGCAGAATGATGGACTTGTGACTGTTGCTAAAGCACTACACTATTGTAATAATATGAGTGAAAACAGTGGGATGAGGAGGGGATAGAAGGGAAAATAGCTGCGCCTATGAAATTGTATCATGAAAAATTAAAAAATTAAAGTTTTAAAAGTTTGGTATTTAATCTCTGGTATGACCAAGACTGATGAAAACCATGTAACTGAAACTCTTTTCCTAACCTGTTGCTGTGATGTTCAGTCTGAGCTATGAAATAATTTCTCCTTTTTTCTTAGTTGTGAATGTAAATGTGAATGTGTAATCACCTTTAGGCAGAAAGAAAACTTGTGGTGAGAGAGACTTGAATCTTACTGTGAAAAGATGCCATCCATTGCTTCCAGTAGTACTTGAGAACCCGCAGGAAACCTTTCCTGAGTATTATGGGAAAGTTGCAAAGAGAACAGAAAACTTTCAGCAAATTTGTTGATAGAATGACCTAATCCTTGCATCGAACAATTATGCTGATTTCTATCAATCTATTTCTAATTTATGGCCATTTACAAATTAAACTCTGGGTCTCTTTTTATACTAACATGAAAAATATTGTTAAGATGAGATGAGTAGCATTTTTTCTCAGTTCTATTCAAACCACAGATGCTAAGTTTGATTTTATTTCTAACGGTGAGATTGAAATTCTGTTTCAATATGCAGAACTGTAGCCCAGGGAGTCATAAAATACAGAGTGTTTTCATTAGATGATGTTCCTGCACCTCTAGTTAACAGGAAAGCTGATTCATCAAACAGCAACCATCAACACAGCATTAACTAAGACTTGGAATTAAAATATGAGCTTGGAGTGAAAATTACCTGTTTTGCATCATGTAATTGTGACTTTGGAGAAATTCCTAGGTTTTGGCTTAAAACTGTCTTCCAGAGATGCAGGAGTGTTCGCTGTACATTTGCTGCAGATGGTATAGAGAATGAACATTTTCTGCATTTCAAAGGGATCTTAAATTTTATATTAGTTGCACTAATTTAAAAGAATGAACCTTTCTGTTCTCTTCTCCCACCAGAAAAAGAATGATCAAAAGTAAATCTACATTTGATTTTGCTCTTTAAGTATTTACCTACACAACATGAAGGATTGGAATTTGGATCCATTTGACTCCGGTGAAATGACAGGTGAGGTATTCTCTCTGCCAGCCAAGTTGTCCCCAAATACTTAAGGCAATGAATTTACATTATTTCTTCTGATCATTTAATGGAACAGGGAAACAGAGGTGTTTTTTTTTTCTCTTCTTGGGAAATCCAGTACACTTTATTCAAGGCAAAACAAATAGCAACAATAAAAACAAGAAAAAGCTCAAGATTTACAGTATCTGCAGCCATTATAATTTATGATAAAATATTAAATCTAGAAGGAACTCTAAGGATCATCCATTCAGCAGATGTAAGTTATTTCGTGGAGTTGCCTTGGGGGCTGCTCTATGTAAAGAATGGATGTGAAGAGAAGTGTAGATGGACATACACTGGAGACTCCTGATCTCTAGACTCTTTCAGGCAAATTGCCTTTATTTCACCTGTTTAATTGGTTTGGAAAATTTGACTATTAAAGAATATTTAAGAACTGTATCAACCTGGTCATGTTACCAATAATCTAAATCCCTGTAGCCAAGTAGCAAAGCCAGGACTAAAAGTCAGTTACAAGAGTCCTAAAACAATGGTTTGTGTTTTTTTGTTGTTGTTGTTTTTAAAATTGTGTTAAGGCACTGGATTATTACCATGGACTCACTGTATTCCTCTGACATGCCTTGCTTTTGCATACCAACTTATTATACCCTAAAAAAACCAAACCAAACCAAACCAAAACAAAACAAAAGAACACCGTAGGGCCCAGGTGTTGTGGCCTAGCAGCTAAAGTCCTCGCCTTGAACGAGCCAGGATCCCATATGGGCGCCGGTTCTAATCCTGGCAGTCCCACTTCCCATCCAGCTCCCTGCTTGTGGCCTGGGAAAGCAGTGGAGAACGACCCAAAGCCTTGGGACCGTGCACCCACATGGGAGACTTGGAGGAAGTTCCTGGCTCCTGGCTTCAGATTGGCTCAGTATCGGCCTTTGAGCTCATTTGGGTGGAAGATCTTCCTCTCTGTCTCTGCTCTCTATATATCTGACTTTGCAGTAAAAATAAATAAATCTTTAAGCAAAAACCTTAAAGAGCTACATATTATACATTAAGTTCAGAATATTTATATATAATTATACACTCTATGAAATGTGTATAAACAAAAATATATTTATTGTCTATGAAATGTTTCCTGAACATATTGTACCATTTAAAATACTCTGAACCTGTATGAAAAAATGATATGAACAACAATGATAATCAAATTCCATACTGTATATTCTACCCACAGTATGGAATGAATTTTCCTCTCTTAGTATATATGTGTGTAGTTACGTTAAAGTTTAATTTGCACATTAGGGCCAATAGTCATCAATAATTATAAAATGTAATAATCATGACAAGATGTTGCAGTGAAAATTATATGATATGTCTTCTCTCTCAAAATATTCATTGCAGTGTACCTACCTTTGTAATACGATTTATATGTGGTGAGTTGAGGAGTGGTGAATGATGCAAGCTTTGCAACAGCAATTAGATTACTACACAAGGATTACCTGAATACAAGAGCTGGTTATCATGACAGTCATCTGATAACTAAGTTAGCTGCTCATTTACATATGGATATATAGCATATAAAAGATGGATACACTGAAGAAATGATTCAGTCAGCCCTGGACAAGATGCATATGGTATATGAGATTTCATAATTCAGAATGCCATGACAAATTACATTTATGAATTATTACCAGAATTCACCCTTTAATAGTTTCATACTATAGTCAGTGGTGTTAATTGAAAGCCCAGAAAGCTAAACTCTGTATACAGGAGGTACTATATCATGGTAATCCATTCTAGCATTAGAAATAACTGATTTTCTTCAATTAGTAATTGAATCTGATCACATTTACATGAATTCCTGCTTGTAGGCAGTTAAAGTAGCCTTTGTTTGTTGCATAGATTCTCATATATTTCATGGAAATGAAAATCTCACAGCTATGGTCATATTTGTAATTGTTTTCTTTTAGGAGTTTTAGATTTACAGATTCCAACTTCAGCATTTCCCTGCAGGCGATGTGATCATTGCATAATTGCTCCCAGAGGATACGCCAATTTAGAATAGTATCAGCTAAGCAAAATCATTTCAGGAATGTTTGAAGTGAAAAAGCAAGACCCTTGGCCTCTTTCTCTTGGTGAGTTTGCATACAACATAGCTGTTGTAGCCAGAGGAGCCGTGATTCACTCCTGCAAGGTGAACATGTGATTTGAACAAATTATTTTACCTCTACAATTCTGTTTCCATTCATATAATGAAACATAATTATAATATCTAATCCAAAGTACTTCCTTTCCTTCCTTTTCATAGGTTGAAGTCCCTGATATGTAATTGTGTCAACAATAAATGGAATTAGTCATCTGTATTCCTACGAGAAAGTCTATTAATTGAAAGGAAGGGTAAAGAATCGTGAGAACAGATGTGTTGAGTTGGACTCGGGGGAAAAATAAATTAAGCTCAATGGAATAATTTCTAATTTTATGTTTCCTAGTGAGTATGAGTTAACAGAAATTAAAAAGTTGAGGCTGAGACAATCAAAGGCCTATGAAAGAGCTCGTCACGCAGCAAAACCATTTCATCAGAGGGTGATATCAAAATTTCTCAAAAGATCTCATTCATTTCTTACAACCCTTTTCTCTGACTGTTGCATCTACTTGGGGAATGAACCAGAGGAAGGCAGATGTTTCTCTGTCTCTCCTTCTCTCTGTAAGTCTGACTTTCCAATAAAAATAACCAAACATGTTAAAAAAAAATACGGAAGTTACAGAAACAGTATCTTTTTCAATGTCACATAGCTAACACAAAATAAGTTAAATACTCAAGATCACAGATACTCATTTTCATTTAACGTCTTGCAAGGCTGACTACATAGCTGATCCTGTCTTTACCACTGTATCCTACTCAAATATGAACATCTTGGGTTTTGCCCATGCCCAATATACACTAGACATTAGATATTTTCTGAATAAAACAATGGACATTTATCAAACCCACAACCCATTTACAAAAATCACAGATAAATTTTGAAGATTGCTTTGTTGTGTAAATAGGGGAATGGGAGGATATCAATTTCTCTAGAGAGAAGATAAACTTGATACTGTTTTATACATTTCACAAAAGACTGATGGGAATATACATAGTACTCCAAGTCTCACTTTCTGAATAAATAGACTATCTTCTGATCAACATTGAGCACTAAGATTTCAGATATATTTTACGTATGTTCCCCTTTAAAATAAAAGTTAATATAATGGATTTTATTTGGTAAATGTTACACTTAAGAAATTCTCACTAGGAGAATTGCAAAGCAAGCTTTGGATTCAAAATTATTTGCAATTAAACAAAATATGATAAGACAATATACTTGTGGCTGGCACAATGGCTCAATTGGCTAATCCTCCACCTGCAAGTGTCAACATCCCATATGGGCACCAGTTTGTGTCCTGGCTGCTCTGTTTGCCTTTCAGCTCCCTGCTTATGGCCTGGGGAAGCAGAGGAGAACAATACAAAGCTTTGGGACCCTGCACCCACGTGGGAGACCCAGAAGAAATTGGCGCCTGGCTTTGAATCTTCTCAACTCCAGCTGTTGTGGTCATCTGGGAACTGAACCAGTGGATGGAGGATCTTCCTCTCTGTCTCTCCTCTTTGTAAATTTGCCTTTCCAATAAAAATGAATACATTTTAGAAATAAAATAACATACTTATGAAAGGAAATTAATTAAAGACTAAATTGTATTTTCAGATTAAATTTTTGGAAACTGAAATAAAAAAAAAAAAACTGGTTACAGTGTATAACTTATGGATCATTTTGAAACAGAAAGGGAAAAAGCTGCCCAGTTCTTGTGTCACTCACATCTCCCTCAGCAGCAAAGCCAGCATCCAAATTGTCAGTCATTGAGACACTGATTCTTACCAGGTAGAAAAAAATATCTGTTGACAAACTGATGGCTTCTGCATTGAGAAGCTGCTTATGACAAAGACACCGTTGTCAACAGTTTTCCCCTCATTTGTCTTTTTTCCTATGCTGTTCCTTTCTCCACAGACAATTCTCATCTGTGAGGTTGCTGTCCAAAGTGACTGTTGCAACCAAAGAGGAAGGAGTTACTGCCCTCTGAATCAGCAACTCCCATGATTAATATCTTCTTACTTGCTCAGTGGAATAGCAGTTTCTTGTGACTGTCAGCCTTTAGTCCTAAATCCACAATTTACTTATTTTGATTCTTTAATATTTATTTTAGAGCAGATTTATTTACATAGCTCCTGTTTTCTTTTTTACTATTTAAATTCACCAAAGAGTGAGTCAGAGCTGATCTCCAGAGCTAGGAATGCAATCTAGGCCTCACAAGAGTTGCAGAAACCCAGTGACCTGAGCTATAGCAACACCTCTGAAGTTCCTCATTTGGAGGAATGTGGCATCATGAAACACAGAGGGGAATTAAAGCTGAGTATTCTGATATTGGATGTGGTTTTCTTAATTTATACACTAAATGCACATTCCCTTGTTTTGAACTTGAGAAAATTATTTCACTTAGCTAACTCGGTGTCTTTACATATGCAGCATATGTACAATAGCACTTTCCCATATACTGCTATGATGATTGAGTGAATCTTGTATCTAGAACTCTTAATATAACACCTAACAGTAGGCACGTGCCAAATAATTCATTATATGCCCTCTTTCCAAGGAATTGTCAGCAAATTATTTTAATTCCAAGTACAACAGCAAATAAAGACTACTTTTCCTACCATTAGAAACTGATAAGGTTTATAACTAATTGGATTGGGAAATGTGGAGTGATTTGTATATAGAACACATTGTGACGTGAAGATTACAAAGCAGTAGTCATATTTGGCCATATGCAAGAAGACTCTAATATTGTTACTATTGACTCACAAGTAAAATTAGAGATGGAAAAGGTTTTTATATCTGTATCCTTATATTTGACTGGGATGTTAACTGATTCTTCCAAATCACCTGTGAACTCGTTTTGCCTCAGAAATCTTTCGTTATTACAAAAATATCCATGTATTCTTAATCACTTACTCAGCATTCTTGCCATGTTTTCAATATAAAATTTTACAGCATTTACCATGTGCTGAGTATTTAGAGGATGTCAATATGATAAGAAAGAAAATATGAAATTGGGATTTGAATCTCACATAGTGCCAATTGTATAAATAGGTTACAGCAAATCTCTTGATTGATATATCTCCATATATTCCCACTTGGCAAAACTGAGAAGAAATTACATTACTGCTACATTCCCATCATGTTTTTGAATAAAATAATGTTGACACAAATATCCCAAATCTTTTATTACCACATGGTAAATATTTTTTAAATACTTATTTGTTTTTAATGGAAAGGCAGAATTACAGAGAGAGAGGGAGAGACAGAGACAGAGTTCTCTCATCTGCTGGTTCACTCCCCAAATGGCAAAAGCTCCTGAAATTGGGCCAGTCCAAAGCTCAGAGCAGGAGCCCCTTCTAGATCTCCCATGTGGGCACAGCAGCACAAGCAGCGCAAAGACTTGGGGTCTGCCTCTGCTGCTCTCCCAGACTGTAAGCAGGCAGCTGGATAGGAAGTGGAACAGCTGGGAACCTAAGCAGTGTCCCAGTTGGATGCTGATGCCACATGCTAATGGGGCTGCTGGCCCCATTAGGAGATATCTTTTACTAAATGCAGGTTTACCTTGTGGGTTACTGGGGAAGAGATGCAACCTGAAGAAATGGGGGACAGTGCTCTTTTGGCAACTGACAAAGCTTATTTCCAGGGTCTCAGTTTTTATATATTTCATGAAACAATGACTCAGACATAGCTCAGAATTAGATCATGTCTAAGAACACAGAGACAACAAAGAAGCTAACAAGACGACTTAGTCAGAGTTACTGAAACAGGGAATAGATAAGACTGTCCGTCCTGGATTGACTAGACAGAGCACAGATGTCTGCCTATCTTCACTGAGAGCACCAAAATCCATCCAAGGACTCACTGGGGGCAAGAGCACGCTGTGGGAGAGAGCCTTCCGCCTTCTCTTTCCCAGAGCCTCTTCTCAACAGGGTCCCACAGACCTCTGCTGTCCCAGCTTTCCTACGGGCTGCATTCTGACAACTAAATAAGTAAATAAATAAATAAAATTGAAAAATTAAGTATTTTTTAATGTATTAAAAAATTTATTCATGTAGGAGAGCAAACGAAGAGTGAGTGGCAGACAGAATGAAAGAGATCTTCCAACCACTTCTTCACTGAAATGGCTGCAGTGTTTGGGACTGGGCCATGACAAAACCAGGAGCCAGGGACTCTCTTTGGATCGCCTATGTCAGTGGCAATGACCAAAGTAATTAGACCACCTCCCTCTGCTTTCATAGGTATATTAACAGGGAGACAGGTTGGAAATGGAAAAAACAGGATTTGACTGGTCCCAAACCTTTTAATTTGTAGTCAGGTTTATAAAATAAAAGGTGGCTTAATATTCCTGCAGTCAGTTTCAGGTTTATTTCATTAAACAAACAAAAAAGCAATAAAAAATGTATCAAAAGCCTAATAGTACTGATTTATACAGTAAGAGGTAGTTTAATTCATATTATAGTTGTTATTTATTGATCTTTCATCACTGATTATTGTTTAGATTGTGACAATGAACTTTCGATAAAATGTCAAAAATGGGTAAATTATATAGGGGTTCCTATTTAATAAATAATCCTAGAACTACTAACACTGACTATGTATTTTATGAATATCTGGCATAATTTTCAAGTGATCTGAAGCTCTCTTGCACATAGTTAAAAGGAAATGCTATTTTAAAAGAATAACGCTTTTCTTTGTCAGAGACTAAATGGAGCCAGGATAATATTTCTCTGGAGTTGGTTGGAGGCTGAAGCACTGGATACAACAGTTGTTCTGATTTTGCAAAAAGTGGAGGAAGGCAGCAACCTCAAGTGATGTAACTGATCTGAGGGATAGGTAGATGTATACCACTCAAAACTCATACACCACCAGTAGAAATACACCTATAGCTAATTGGAAATAAATAACCTGAACATAACTGCAGTTGCCTAAAGGAAAAACAACCGAAGGATGAAAGAGGGGACAGGCAGGAAGGGGATAAAAATAGGAAGAAGAAATTACAATTCACTATTACTGCTCAAACCATGCAGGAGTTGAAAGGAGCAAAAGAAGCAGCTAAATCAAACACTTAACTGGAAAGGAGAAACAAAAAGCAAACAAAAAAGAATCCAATTACTTTATGTTTGTTTTTGTAAATGGTTTTTCTGTAAGAGGAACAAAAACTATTTTGACTTGTTTTGCTCTGTACTGTACTGCTGAGAGCAGCCAGTACCTTAGGAGAAAGTCCAAGCAACTGCTGAGACTTGTGCTAATGCTAATTAACCTCCTGCTACAAACATCAACAAACCCACATCTGAGCTTTGCCTGCACCTCGTTCCATCTTCCCCTTATGATTTGATTGCTACTTATTGGGCAGAATTACATCGGCAGTTGGAAAACAAGATGACAGTCAGGGTCACACTGTCTGGTATTTTCCAGAAAAAAAAAAAAAAGAAGAAGAAGAAGCAAAAGCTTTAAAAGGGCTTCAAGAAGTCAAAATATAATTTCTATAAGGAAAGACAGATTTATGACTGGGGTGTGGGATGGAGAGTGTGTAGAGATATTTGGATTTGCTTAGGATTTTATCTGTTGTCAGGAATATCAAGACCTCTTAAAAGTGCATACGCTTAGGGCATTTCAAATGTAATGCAATTTGTGGAAGTATGGTAGGTGAGTTCCAAATCTCCACTATTTTTGCACAAGTGCTCTTTAATTCTTTGCTCAGCTCTGATAAATCTGATTTTTATAGGCCAAAGATAAAAGGAGAGGTTTTTATTACATGCTCTCCTTCAATATTCTCCAAGGTTGAAACAAAATTAACATTTGCAGTAGTGGAAATGATCCTGGCATTTAAACTCTAGTTCCTGACCCAGGTTTCCCTCTCAAGTATGGTTCTGATACTTTACTTCTTCTATTCTTTATTTTTTTAAAAACCATTTTTAGGAACACAGAATGTTCAGTCCAAGAATTTAGCAGTAATTTCAGTCTTCCCAGGAACAGGCTTTTTTAATGGGGAAATACTTTGATGTTTTTGCATTAAAATTCATATTTAGCTTCCGAGACATTCATGATGTGTTGCATCATCACCCTGCTTGTAATATCCTTTTGGTTGGTTGTGATGTTTTTTTACATATATTTGTTTTATTTATTTGAAAGGTGGAGTTACAGAGGCAGAGTTACAGAGAAAAATGGAGAGGAAGGGGAAGGAGACTAGGCAGGGGGCTGAAAAAAAGCAGGGGAAGGAGGGAAAGAGGAAGAGAGAAAGAAGGAGAAAAACGGAGAGCAAGACAATCTTTCACCCAAATGGTACAATGACCAGGGTTGTATCAGGCCAAAGACAGAAACCCAAAGTTTTTCCTGGGTCTCCTATATAGGTGAAGGGGCCTCAGGACTTGGGACATCTGTTCCTTTCCCAGGCGCATTAGCAGGAGGCAGGATCAAAAGTGGAGCAGGTAGATTTCTAACCAGTACCCACAAGGGGATGCTGGCATCCAAGGTGGTGGCTTAACTGGCGATATCCAATGACAATCCCAGAGTTTTGAGATGTATCTGTGGAATTTGAAACCTATTTCCAAAATAAATGCATTATATACCATGTTATTTTTCTGGTGAATTCTTATTAGAAATTCCAGTATCCTACTCTTCTATTGCTTTCATTTCAGATTACCTACTTCTTTTTCATATGTGTATGTTATTATTCATAGCATTATAATATTATATTGAGGAAAATTATAATTAAGAATTATTTCTTAAAATACATAATATGGGGGTGGGCATGTGTACCTGCAGTTAAGATTCTGTTCGGGACATCCATGTCCTCAGTACTGAATGGCTCCGCTTGTCCAGGCTCTGCTTCACATTGCAGCTTCTCACTGGTGTTTGCGCTGGGAGGCTCAACCAGTTGAGACCAAAACTGAGTTCTGCTTTTGGGCTCCTGGCTTAGGTCTGGCTCAGACTTGGACATTGCATTTGAGGGTGAATCAGTGGATTTCTTGTGTATTTCTATTCCCTCCCCGCCTTTGTCTGGCTGTTGCATATATGTGAGAGAGAAAAGGTGAGAAAGGAAAAAAGAGAGAAAATGAATAATCTTTAAAAAAACAAGTAACACATAAAACACTACTGCACTAAAGATTTACCTCTTGCTCTTAGGTAAATGGACGTATAGGGGCATAAGAATGTAGACATTCTAAGGCAAGAGTTGTTTTCTGTGCCCTCATCACTTTGTAGCTGAAATTTCTGAGTCTTTTTCATAATTTTGAAACAATGAATTTAATGGTATCCATGCTGCCTCACATGTGGGGTGAATATGAGAATTCAATAGTAGGAAATTCATGAAATGACAGTAATCTCAAAAGGCATTTAGTTTAGTTTCTAATGATACATTTATTTTATTTTTAGTGATATTTACGTAATAAAGATGCATGCTCATATAGACCACTGACTAGGGTGGGGAGAGTCAAGGAACAGAGGAAAAGCAATGTTACAACTGTTCCAAATCTCCTTTTTTATTTCCTGTATCTGGAGAAAGTGGTGAGAGGGCCACTCCTAGTTTACTCTTACTCTTAATACAAAAATACGGAAGCATGTTAGTCAACCTACAGTGGATTAAGCATTTTTCAAATAAATGGAGGGAAAAAATAAAACCTTCCTTCTGCTGCTGTTTGTCAAGATTTCTCTTACTCTTGAAGAACAATGTTCCATAGTCTCTTCTGAAAATTGTTTGTTTTTCTTTCCAGTGGACTTGTGATCTTCCTCCAGTGAGTGTCCTATAATACTCTATCCTTTGCTAAGGTATCTTTTAAAGGATTTTAGAATTTGTTTTTATTGGAAATACTGATTTTACAGAAAGAAGCAGACAAAGAAAGAACTATCTTTTATCCATTGGTTCACCGCCAAATGACTCAATGGTTGAAACTGAGCATATCTGCAGCCAGATGCTAGGAGCTTCTTCCGGGTCTCCCACACGGGTGCAGGGGCCCAAGGCTTTGGGCCGTCCTCCACTGCTTAATCAGGCCACAAGCAGGGAGCTGGATGGGAAGTGGAGCTGTGGAACAGAAACTGGTATCCTTATTGAATGGCAGCACTTGTACACTGAGAAACTGTGTAAGCTATCACACCAGCCCCTTTTTGCATGCTTTTCTTATTGACCTAGGTAGACTTTAAAATACTTGATGGAAGAAAATTTCTTTTCCCCATTTTTATATTTTATAAACTATCCAGAAACATGTTAGGTATATATAAACACACTCTGAAGCTTTGTTTATCAATTGCATTGAATCAAAGGAAGTGTAATAAGAAACACATTACTACTGGACCCTGTAAGGCAGCCTAATGGCTTAAGTACTCAGCTTGCACGTGTTGTAGTCCCATTAGGCACCTATTCTAACCCCGGTGGTCCTGCTTCCCATCCAGCTCCCTGCATGTGGATTGGGAAAGCAATCAAAGATGGCCCAAAGCCTTGGGACCCTGCAGGAGGCTCTGGGCTGCTCCTGACTTCAGATTGGTGCAGCTGCGGCCATTGCAGTCACTTGGGGGAGTAAATCATCAGATGGAAGATCTTTCTCTCTGTCTCTCCTCCTTTCTGTATATCTGACTTTCTAATAAAAATTAAATAAGTCATTTTAAGAAAAATATTACTAGAAGATAAGTATCAGGACATTTTTACTAATATAATGATGGAACAGTAATCTCAGTCACAGTAATTTTGATAGTATAAAAGCCAGCTTGATCTGTTGGCATTATGACATAACAGGTAATGCCAGCGCCTGCAATGCCAGCATGCCACTTGGGTACTATTTTGCATGCTAGCTGCTCCATTTCTGATACAGTTCTCTGCTTGAGGAAGGTCTCAGGAGGTTGCCCCAGTGTATGGTCTCCTTACTCATATGAGAACTGGGTGAAGGGCCTGTCTCCTGGCTGTGTTCTGACCCAGCCAGCTACGGTAACTCTCACGTTCTTTAAAAAAGTCCAAGATGAATTTAAAGTGTAGTATCAACTCCTATTATTAGTTCAGTGATTCATTCGCTTACTGTTACTATCCACTAAACCCTTTTTATAGAAGTGCAATGTTTTAAAAACTAAGATAAAATTTTCAAAGTGTTTTTTTAGAAAATAAAGAAACCATATTCTGTTCTAATTTTTAAAAAAAATGGAAAGGAAAGATTGATTTTGACAAGCGTTATATTTGAAAGTATCCTTTCATGTTTTGAATAGTTGCATAAAGACTGCTCTTGGAAAACCAAAAGTCACATAAACTCTTCAGTCTTAATACAGTCCTGCCGAAGTGTTGGTCTAGCCCTCCCCACTGACCCAGGAGGAGATGGTCTCAATTTATCACTCAACATGAGCAGGAATTTAGTGTGACTGTTCATCTCCCTTTACTCAGGAGTTCTGCAAACTATGGTTAGTAGTTACTGTACATTTATTACTATGAAACTATCATACAGGATATACCAATTAGTTGGTATTGCCTCTTATCTCATAAACTTATAGCTTGTTTCAAAGGAATGAGTGCAGCAAATATACATTTTTCACAGGGGGAAAAAAGCTTAAATCAAATGTCATTGTATGTGATAACATTGGACATATTAATCCTTTCCTTTAAATATAAACTTCTAGTTACATATTCCCAAATGAGAAACAGTGGCTGGAGGAAGCTACAAAGTAATTTTTTTAAAAATTATCATTTGAAAATTATTGTTCATTGCTATTGCACTATCTTTAAATTATTTTTCTTTTAGTTTTTCTCAGGATGACATATGAATGAAACATTAAATTCAGTCAGAATCTGATTTCTTTCCATTCTGTGTCCCTCTTTATGTAATTAATATAAATGAAGGTATATCAAGGTTTTAGCAATTTAATTAAAAACTGTATTTTGTTGTGAATTCATCATTTTTCTTCTTGCAGATGATATGAATTCTAAAATTATAGCAAATTAAGTGAAAAAAGTATGTAACAATTTTAGAAGTTTTGACACTGGTATTGTTACAATTCTTAGCATAAAGAACTCTAAAGCACCCTGAAGTCTTACTTTCTCCTCCTGTGGTTCCACTTTCACAGAGTCCCTGGGGTCCAATGCTAATTATTTCGGGACTGTTAGTATTTTTGTGGCTATAAATGGCAGATATTTCCAGGGAGTAGATTTGCAGCAATTAAGAGCTAGAGTTTTGAAAACTCACTCATTCCATGTGTGCTTGCATTTCTATCACCCTCAGTGGGACCCAAATCACAGGTTGTAATTATGTTCTCCCGCCAGTGCTGCTGTAGAGTCCATACGTGCTTCCTTGCACTCCCCCACTCCCTGTCAAGTGAGCTTCAGATCTGCTGTCTGCAAAGCCAAGTTGTCAAAACATGTTTTCAATTTTTGTTTCTTGATTACTTTATTGTTAAAAATGCCTGAATAACACATGATACACTTTTTATTGGCCATGGCATAATGTTTAAAATTCACATATATCATGTAAACACAGCATCAATAGGCAACCAAATAACTAGCCTTTGGCATCCTTATTTTTTTATGTGTTTGGGGCCTACCAGCTCTTCTTTTCCAAGTTTAGAATGAGAATTAAAAGCAGGATTATATTTAAAGATGAATTTAGCGTTTCGATAGGATAAGATAAGCATTTGGCTGATGATAAATCCTTTGGTTTGTTTTCCCTACCCTTACATAGTTACCAGAAAAGGAAGTTAATATTCTTTGAATTCCTAGGTTGTAGTCCTGTTTAAAAAAAAAAAAAAGGACACAAAAACAAGAGAGAAGTAGTGATTAGAGCAAAGACTCAGGAGGCAAATTGCTTAGACTTGAATCTTGACTTTTTAAAATTTTTATAATTTTCCATGATGCATTTTGTAGATACAGGGATCGTCCCTTTGCTCTCCACTTTCCCATCCCATTTTCACCTCCCACCATTTTTTTCCATTATTACAGTACGTATAATTCTTTAGTAACAGATACAAGTTTAATATTCTGCTACTTAAGAGTATCATAAAAATGTAGGTATAGACAATGATAAAAAAAAAATCTAGTGTCATATTGTCAAGGTCCATTTGCTGTTTTACTGGGAGTCCTGCTTTTATTCGTGAGTAGAGCTGTCTGCTGTGACTTACCTTCATTTCCTGGTCTGATTTCTGACTCTCCTTTCTTGTTATGAGAACTGAAGGAACATATTGTAGACATTCTGTGCGTTAGTGTGCTGTTTGATACAAAAGATATAGTAATAATTGTATTGACCTCAATCACTTGTGGGAAGGTTCATTAAGACACACATATATATAATTAAAATTCTTATATTTTCTCAAGAAGGTTTGCTTTTTGATCCACATGATTTTTTAGTTGTATGTTTGCCAAAGGTGTCAGATTATTATTTTTGCTTGTTTGCTTAACGTGTGTTTATTTATTTAAACAGCGGGAGCAAGCGTGAGAGATCCTCCGCCTGCCAATGAATAGGACTAAACCAGATTGAAACCAAGAACCAGGAGTTCATCGAGCAGAAGCTGGCCCCAAAGGTATGTGTATTTTAATTCTGCAGCATTCTGAAACAAGTAAGTCTTCTGACTTATCTTTATAATACAAAGATTTAGCAGAACATGAGTCAAGGAGAAAGAAAGTAAAATGATTTAAGACTTACAACATACTGTTTTTGTAAAAGTAACCTTATCTTGGGTTAACAGATTCATTGCTACACACTTTTACTTTGTTATTTGTGTATGTGAAATGTTGCAAAACATCATTATTTTTTAAAATAAAAAATGTCCAGGACACTTAGTAAGAGAGATAACAGAAATAATAATATTGGTCCATTGATATTAGTAGAAATGCATGAAGATATTGCATAATTCACAATTCCTTTGCTGGCTGTAAGTTATTTTGGGTAATATTAAAAATTATAAGGAAGGAAAACTTAACAAAGTACGCATGGTAGAGCTGTCCTGTTGAGCAGTTCTGTTGAGTAATTGAGACCTGGTTTCCAACAATTGTGAAAGGTACTGAGGATTTAGTGTAAGGAATTAATCAGGGAAAGTAAATGCCTCTACTAGAGAGAACCAATCATGTGAGTGATTGTGCATGCAAATGAAGTCCCCCAGTTATGAACTGTAGTGCAGGTGGACTCAATCCTTCAGAAAAGGAAGTAACACCTAGAGTAGCTTATGGATGATCAAATTTCCAAGTATTTCTTAGTCTGATAGCCATGTTGGTGTCTGAGGCTCAGCTCTCCAAGAGGATTTTAACAAGTGAAGTATAGATAACTGAAAATATTCACTCTGTATATTACCTAAACTCTTAGCTTTTAAATTATACTTATGACACAAGGATCCTCAATCAGCACTTACCCACATAGTTCAATTACTCAGTGTTTGAAGAAAACTCATCAGAGTAACCAAGAATGACAAGAGTATAGGATTATTCAACTATGACACCTTCACAGAAAATGAATGCTTCTTTGTTTTATTGTAATAAATGGAATTTTTAAAAATTGTGATTATGTGCTTGCTTCTCTTTCGCTAATGTTTTCAACTGACTTATTTATTGTTCTTGATTTACTTATTTTATAACAAATGTAGAGGCTTATTCCAGCTGGTGAACCAATGTTATATTTATTCTTTTAAGTTACATGTAGATTATTAATTCTGAACAATGTATTGTTGTGGAATATTAATAGGGAAAACAGGTATATATGGAAACTCATATTACTATTTTAATTTTTTGTTTTTAAAAACTATTAAAAATAGAAAAGGAAAACTAAGCCTATACTGAAGTATTATTGTTTGCTTCCTTAGAAAAGTAACATTTTTATTAGATAAACAAAAGTGTAATATTTATTGTGATGATTTCATTAACTATATTTCACATTTTAAGACAGAATCTAGATTGCAGGTGAGTATTTGCAGGTGAGAAGATGAATTTCTTAATGTCTATCTACTTGGGCATATTATGTGATGTTATAATTGCCTTTGATGTAAATACAAGTGAGTTATTATTGATTTTAATACTTTATATCATAGGGCATAAAAGTATATTAGGTTTTACAGTTCTTCGATGTAGATTGTAAGCAATCTGACACTCATTGATTGTTGGTTCATTGATTACATTACAATATCTTATTGCATGTGATGCAGCTGTTTGAGGTTGAAATAATATTACAATTTACAGGTACTACTTTTCATATTGACATCATTTCATCTTAAGTTAAGGCAAACATGTGGTATCTAACCTTTTGGGATTGGATCATTTCCCTTAGCATCATGGTTTCCAGTTGGGTCCATTTGGCCACAAAGAGCTGCATTTCGTTTTTTTGTAATATCTAAGTACTATTCCATGGAGTGAATGAACCCTAGCTTTCTTATGCAGTCTTCTGTTGATGGGCATTTCGGTTGCTTCCATGTTTTTGCAATTATTGATTGTGCTGTATGAACATAGGGGTACAAGTTGGCTTCTCGTATAACAGGTGTTTTGCATATATTCCTAGAAGTGCTATTGCTGGATCATATGGTATGCAGATTTTGAGTTGTTTGAGTGTTCTCCATACTGATTTCCATAGAGGCTGTACCAACCTGCAGTCCCACCAACAGTGGAGTAGGGTTCTCTTTTCCCCACATCCTCGCCAGCAAGTGTTGTTGGTGGTTTTTTGTATGTGAGCCATTCTTACTGGCGTTGGGTGGTACCTCATTGATGTTTTAATTTGGATTTCGCTTATTGCCAGGGAACTTGAGCATTTTTTCATATGTTTGTTTGCCATTTGGGTTTGTTGCTTTTTGAAATGTCTGCCCATTTGCTGTGCCAATTTCTTAAGTGTTTTGTTTATTTTGGTGTTTTGGTTGTTCAGGAGATATTTGTATAATCTGGAGATTAGCACCCTATCACCTATGTAGTGTGCAAAGATCATCTCCCATTCTGTGGGTTGGTTTTTTACTTTGTTGATTGTTTCCCTTGCTGTACAGAATTCCATAATGGGGCAGGAGAACAGAGAAATCTTCCACCTCCTTAGAATGTGTGAGGAAGACAATAAGTATAACCTATCAAGAATAGAGCAGGTAACTTATAGGTAACAGACTTGAATTAGCATTAGACATTAGCAAAAATGTAAAGGCATACGGTGGGATCAAGAGTGATCCTGACAACCTCTTAATAGGAGGTCAAATGCACGGAGCAGGGGGGACAACAGAGTGGAGCAGGAGGACAGGAGGAGGCTTGTCTCCCAAACCTGGAGACTCCTGGATCCTCACCAAGGACTATCAGTAAGGGTACCAAGGCTATATTCCAACTGCCAAGGAGACCACAGGGAATTGGACTGCCCTTATAGGCCAAGAACTCTGAAGTCATCCACTCCCTTTCAGATCTCCCACATGGGATGGAAGATGCCCAGATCCTTCCTCACAGGATCTAATGTCATTGGAACAATAGCCTAGAGCCCTGAGCAGACCTCAGAAACAGAAAAACAGTAAACTTCCTTTGGTACTTGGGAGGGGAGCTCTCTCTGGTCCTTAGTTCCAACTTTGAATCCCCACCCTCTCTTGCAATGACCATCAGGGTCACTTCAGACCCACCCCCCCAAAAAAAATTAGATTAGACAAAGACCAACAAGGAAAGCTTAGAACCAGACAGGAAACGATCAGCTTGGACTCACATACACCTTACTAGATAGAACACAAAGATTAGTTACTTCTCATTAAGGTATTGAAGATTTCTCTGCATACCCCTCCTAAAACTGTTCTGTGCCTCAACTGTTGACATATGCCTTGTTAGAGTTATAAACCTGTTTGGACTATCTTAAAATTCGCCAAGTTCAGTAAAAATTATGCTTCCACAGTGTAAATTGCTAAATATAAAAATGAAAATAAACATGAGACATCTGAATAGTAACCCATAGCCATTTTAAGATGTATAGCAGCTGGTTGTGTATAAACTAAAATTGAAATATCAATGAAGTAGTCACAGGATGTGATTAAGAACTTGCATTTTCTAACATATGGGTCACTCAATACCCTGTCAATTAACTCCATAATGTTGCAAATTGTTGTTGATGTTATATTGGGGCTTTTCATTGGTTGGGATGATTTCTGCCAGCTCTGCTTTCAGACCAGAGGTGGTCTCCCCAAGAAACTGTTGAATTTATCCGAGCAATAAGATGCTGTACTCTATGCATGGTAGATGCTCGCAATGAAAGAAACATGACTGAATTTAAACTATAATGCTTCAGCAAGGTGGAGGAATCCACCATTGGGGGAGGGCATTGGAAGGGGTTGCGGGAATCCCAGAGCCTATGAAACTGTGTCATAAAATGAAATTTAAAAAATAGTTCATATCAAGAAACCTTTATCATTACTGATTCAGAGATGACAATGCTAATGATTCTATTAATTTCTTTGATCTTCTTAAGACAATTTCCTTCAGTATTTTTATAGATATGTGTAGGAATCTATTTTATCATTTATGTTAGCAGTTTCCAGACTACCATACAGAGCTCTGCTCGTGTTTGTGAGCACAAGCTTGGGAAACCTAGCCTTACATGGAAGTATTTATTTGTTCTCAGAAATTTTATATCAATTAACACTTACTTAGTTTTGAAAATTTCTCTACTAAGATGTTAATATTTCAAAATACTAAAACAAAACAAGTAAATTATCTTACAACATGGTCTCTTAACAGAAAGATACTGTCATTAGAAATCAAAAGTATAATGGTGATTATCAGAGGCAAAGAAGGAGAGGGGTGATGGAAATGGAGAACTTTGTATTAACAGAAAAGCTGGGGGCATTTATCACACCACACATTTGGGTTACTATAGATTTTAATGTCTGGTACCTTTCTCTCTGGGAAAAAAAACAAAACTCAGGATTTTTGAAAATTTTATTTTTACCATAATGAATTAATGAATTTTTGAAGAGATAAACAGATGTAACCTAATTTGAAATTAGACAATATATAAGCATATTGAAATATGTATATGCATATTATATGTATAATTTTTGTATGTCCTTTTTAAATAAAAAAAACAAATTTATGAAACCAAACATTATTCATCCACAATGCAGTTTCCAGTGATTTTGTCTGTTACACAAAGTGTAAAAATGAGTGTGTTACTATGTTGTTCAACATTATGAAAAAGGACTAATTTCTAAAACTTATTCTTGTATAAAGGGCACTCATCATAAGATGCTCTCGGATACGTGAATAGAAATTAGGTGATCAGTGGATTGATTTTGTTTCTGCAGGCTAAGCTCTGTTGTGGAGAATGTCAGTGACTTTCTCATTGAATATTGATGTGAATTCAAGGGTAGCATAATTTGAAATGCTAGAGATGTCAGCTTTACATACTGTAGACGAACTTACGATTTTGGATTATGAGTACAAATATAACTTCAGAAATGGCCCGTGATGTAAATGTTGGTGTTTCTGGGTTCCATTCTATCTTATACACAAATCAGAAAAAGAAGGTAACTCCTATTATTGGATACCAAAATGAACTGGGATATCAAAATGCAATAAAATTAAGGAGCTGAGTGTTTAGGCTTCAGTTACTAGGTTTGGTCTTGTCTGTGGTGTTGTTAGCTAAAATCTGATTATTGATCATATTATTTAATACCATTTTGTTATTTATGAATTGAGTAGTGTAGGAATGGAGGAAATACTTAACAAATGTTTGTTAAATAATATTATCTTTTATAATTATCTATTTTCTCTTTTGTTTTAGTGTGGTTGAGCCAACAGATGTTGGAACATTATAAACAAATTACTGCCCTTCTTTAGTATAATCCATATCTTAAATATATTAAAACAAGGATTTGACTTTTTCTTGTATGTTTTGAAACCTACTCAATGGTTTCCAACAATGTAAGAAATTAGAGAAGAGATAGTATCCCAAGTTGGTCTTAGATTTTCAAATTCCATAGCATTTAAGCATTGGACATATCAGTACAGTGTGAAAGTGCTGGGCATGAGTAATACTCTGCTATATTTTTAATATCTCTGGAAACACTTCCTGTAAATATCTTAGTTATTACATTTGACTATGTATCCTAGAGAACAAAGGTTTTGAAAGGAAGTAAGTGTTCTAAAAGTTCAAGGTAAATGTGTAAGTGGAGCCATCCATGCCTAAGGCAGATGAAGTATTGAAGCACAAGACATTAAAACTGCAATACTTCATTAAAGATAATGACTAGAGCTAAATTAATTTAAATAGTTTCCTTTGAGATTAGTGAAAAATATTTGCCAATTATATAACTAACATACTAGGAAAAGGATAGAGTATTGCAAAAGGGAGGGGAAAAAAAACCCTGCATTTTGGTTTAACATAAAAATGCACGCTGGACCCTGCATGATAGCCTAGTGGCTAATGTTCTTGCCTTGAACGTGCCAGGGTCCCTTAGAGGCACCAGTTCTAATCCTGGCAGCCCTGCTTCCCATCCAGCTCTCTGCTTGTGGTCTGGGAGAGCAGTGGAGGGTGGCCCAAACCCTTGGAACCCAGCACCCACAGGGGAGACCAGAAGAAGCTCCTGGCTCCTGGCTTCGGCTCAACTCCGCTTCAGCCATTGTGGTCACTTGGGGAGTGAATCAGCAGATGGAAGATCTTCCTCTCTGTCTCTCCTCCTCTCTGCAAATCTGAGTTTGCAATAAAAATAAATAAATCTTTTTTAAAAATGCATGCTAAAATTCAAGCCTAATAACATTTTTTCAATCAATGAGTTATAACGTAATAAATATGTTCCAAAGCACTACCAGCAGCTTTCCTTATCATAAGAGGGAGTATACTCAAGAGTTAATTTGCTGCAGCCATCTCTTAGCAACAGTCAGCTTCCTGTTACTGAAAGGACTTAACTGTTCCATCACAATACAACAGTTGATTTCGCCTAATTTCTTAAAGTAGCCAAATAAGTTCACTTTTCTATTTCATCAAACAGAGGAGGACAATTCTCTTTCATCTGGAATCGATGTAGTTGGTGAGATTTTCATTCATGACTCGCTAATAACAGCACCTGACACAAGTTGCCAATCAGCGGTGGCAATCATATCTCGAAGACTTGCATTCGTTGCCATTATGTTGCATTATGTTATGTGTTTGCATGTGTGCATATGTGTTTAAATAACAATAAAATGATGGATGAGAATGAGATTCTCCCATCCAAGGACTAACCGGGCCCGACCCTGCTTAGCTTCTGAGATCTGGCATGTTCAGCGTGGTATGGCCGTAGATGAGAGAATGAAATTCTTGGAGTAAATAAGAATAAGTGGAGGCAAATGAACACGTACTAAGAGTTTTTCACAGACATGGGATAGTTTATAGTCATTTAAACTCTGATTCTTTAGGAGTGGAGGTTTCAAGAATGATCTTTTAAAGACATTTAGAATACATGTTTCATGCCCAAATTTAAAGTAACGGGTGGATATATATATAATCATATATATAATTATATATATATATTATTAATAAGATATTATATATCATTGTTGATGATAATATATTATATAATTTATATATTATTATATGATAATATATTATAATTATATCATATAATGTATTATATCATATAATGTATTATATCATATAATGTATTATATCATATAATGTATTATATACTATTATATGATAATATATTATAATACATTATATATATGATAATATATTATAATACATTATATGATATAATATATAATAATTATATATAATTATATATATATAATTGAGCGGCTTGAATATTGAAGGATTTCGAAAGATAGGTGTTCTGAGAGAGCAGCCAAGCTATAAGCATAAAGGTAAGAGCCTCTAAGTTCATTTCAGCCACTCACCTAGCTTTAAGCTTGTTCACGCATCAGTGACTTTCTTCATTATAAGATTAGGATACAACAGTTATAATGTGGAGATGCTCCTGTCTATCAATGTTGAATGACACAAGTCACTGTTTCATGTGCCACTTAATAATCAAGTAGATATTTTGTGATAGAGAAAAGAAATTACTGAAAAAAATTATTTTACTTATTTATGAGAATATTGTTTTTACTGGTGCTTTACAAGCCATACATTCTTTTTTATTTTTTTATTTTTTTATTTTTTAGTTTTTTATTAATTACATATCAGTATGTGACACAGTGTTATGGGCACTGGGATTCCCCCCACAAGCCATACATTCTTTTCTATTTTGGTTTTAAGTTACTAAAAATAGGCTTTCCTATGAATATAGTATTAAACTAGTTGGCCACTCATGTCAAAGCCTCGGACTGTGTCTGACCACATCTGTCATCACACCGTATAATCTTAAGGACCCTGTAGGTGGAGGGCACGGTTGTGTTCTGCTTTTCTTTAATGTATCTTTTAATGTTATACTCCTGGAGAAAATCTGTGAAAAAATAATTTGGAAATTACCAAAGCCCCATATAAATATATTTTAAAAGCTCTTAATTTCAAGCCCGCATTTAGCCTAGTGGTTAAGATGCCCACATTCTACTTTGGAGTCCCTGGGTTAGACTCAGTACTGAAATCACTCTCAAACAGATATCGATGATGGGATTAAAATCATGTCAATTGTACTAAATTGTACTGAACTTTCATTTGCCAAGTTGTGCTTAAAACTGAAGTATGAATCAATAGGAATTGTAGTAATAGATTTTCTGAAATAATAAAAAAGAAACATACCCTAATCGCTCGAGTTTTGAATAAATTGACAGAAAAGGGAATTAGGTATAACATATGAAAGCCATATTTAGAACCTAGTACTATGTCTCAATACCTGGATCCTCACTTTGCAAGTGCCAGGATCCCATGTGTGTGCCATTTTGTGTCCCAGGGGCTTTACTTTCCATCCAGCTTTCTGCTTATGGCTTAAGAGGGCAGTGGAATATGACCCAAGGCTTTGGAACCCTACACCCACATGGGAGAGCTGGAGAATGCTCCTGAGTCCTCCCTGTGGATTGGCTCGTCTTCAGCTGTTGTGGCCATTTAGGGAGTAAACCAGTGGATGTCTCTCTGTCTCTCCTCTCCATAAATCTAATCTGTATTTCCAATGAACATATTTTAAAAGAGCATATGTCCAATAAACATTTTAAAAGAATTATATTTGGCTTTATTGCTGGTAACGAAGTTAGAGTGTGTGGTTTTGGATGTGCTACATGAGGAGGTGGGCAGATCCAACCATGCAGTGACTGCTGAGAGCGTAACTCAATTGGCCATAATTCACAAAAAGCTTGTATTGCATACAGCTTTTGTTTTTTGATAAAAATTCCTTAAGTTCTGCATCTCTTTTTGTTGTAATTTTTGAAAAAACATGCCTAGGGCAAATGTATTATGCAAATATGATAGAAGAAAACAAGTTTTGACTTTGGGAATATAAATTATGGAAGTGCATGTAGATCATTAGCAGCAAAGCTGGAAACAGAGTTTGTAAGCTGGTACGAGACGGGCTTTCAGTTCTATCCTGCATCTCCTAATGCTGTCTGCAATAGAGTGTCATCTCCATTTCTGCTCCAGCTTCCTGATAAAGCACACCTTGAGACGCAACAGATGATGGCTGAAGTCCCTGGGTCCTTGCCACCTATGTGGGCGACCTGAATGGAGTGCTTTTGTCTAGTCTAGCAGGGCTGTTGCAGCTGTTCTTGACCATGAATGAAAATATTAAGTAAACAACAAGAACACAAACATTTGACATCTTGTTCATTATTAAGTAAATGTTGTTTTCTATTCCTTCTTCTTACTGCCCAGACTTAATTCTAAATCCTGGGGATTTGTATTGTTCTAGAGTAGTTTTTTTTTTTTTTTAATATTTCTAACTTGTAATATATTTTAAAAAGGAAGATGCAGTAAATTTGGACAAATTTATTGGGTATATATTATCTTGGAAATTTGGTTTTATAATTAAATGCTAGTAGCTATGGAACAATATAGTTTCATAGAAAAATTATCTAGTTCTCTGCAACCTTGAGAGCTTTGATTAACTATCATAACATATATTCTGTTTATGCTTTTAGCATTCATTGTAAATATACTTAAAATGTTTGTACTTTTATAGAAGAAATGGCAAAATATCTCTTTCAATTAAAAATTTCCAACTTTTGCAAGTGATTTCCTCTTCTTTTAAAATAATACACAAACTGACCTTGAGAAAAGCAGTAAGACATTGAACTCACTTTTTGGCTAACATGGGACTACAATGGCACTAAATTATTGAGGCCAACATTGTGCATTGATGTTATGCTCTTAGAATGATAATTAAAAATAAATATTTCAGAAGTATTAGATTATAATCCTCTTGTATTTATACCATATGAATTTGAAAAGTGGCCATAATTTTACTATTTTAACACCTAAAGATTTAAGTACTTATGAGAGAAGATAAGTTAATAAGTCATTGCTTGAATATTCATTCACTAATTTTTAAAGATTTCAATAGGCTAACCAATGGCAACATCTCTTGTACACAGTGTGTTCTTTAACTTATAAGACAGGGTTTACAACCAAGATAATTAGGCTTTAGTCTAAGTTAATCATGCAACAATTCACAGGTTAGTATATGTATCTTCTGTTGTATAAAAAAAAAAGGAGTATTTTGGTTACTTGAAAAAAAAAAAGCATCTGAAAGAAGAAAGATAGGTTAGAAATCCTAGCCCTTAAAAAGCCCAGCTCAGTACAGATTGGTAATCATCTAGAATGGGAGGGTAGGAGAGATAAAAGTAGTTTAGTTTATTTTTACAAAGTGAATCTAGGGCCTGGAGTGATAGCCTAGCAGTTGAAGTCCTCACCTTGCGGGCACCAGTGACTCACATGAGTGCTGCTTCTAATCCTGGCAGCCCTACTTCCAATCCAACTCCTTGTTTGTGGCCTGCTAGAACAGTGGAGGATGGTGCAAAACCTTGAGACTCTGCACCCATGTGGAGACCTGGAATAAGCTCCAGGCTCCTGGCTTTGGATTGGCTCAGCTCTGGCCATTGTGGTCATTTGGGGAGTGAACCAGTAGAAGGAAGATGTTTCTGTCTCTCTTTCTTGTGATAGGGTAGGCAGCTAGTTAAGGTTCACAAGCTTGGAAGCCACTCCCCACCACTACCTAGGTGTTCCTTCCTGCCCACCTGTGTTGCTCACCTCTCATCAGCTGGAACCGGAGAAGAGGCGGTATTATGTTGTTATGTAACTACCCCTCTCACTAGCTCCTATAAAGGACCACGATGGGGAGGGGCTTGCTGTCTTGGTCATGACTTCCATAGCTCTAGCACTCTGACCCTGGGACTCAGCAGTACCTGCTTGCTCTCCGGCTTCCCACGGACAGACTCTGAGAACAGGCAGCCCCTGAGGATGGCCCTTGTGTGTATTCCTCACCTTCTGTTGACTGCTTGTGTGGGACATTAAAGATAGCAATAAGATGCTTTGTATTTGTGATTTGTGCTTTCAAGAGTTCCAGGAGACGTGAGGCCTAGTAGTAATGGGATGTGGGCAGAGAAGCCAGGGAAAGGTGAATGTCTGCAGTTGTGTAAATGTGCCAAGGTTGCTCGCTGTATGACTCTTAGGATAACCTGGGGAAATTGGGATATGGGTCTCCAGTTTAACAGCTAGACTTCAGGATAATGGCCATTTGTTCCTCATGGGGTTTCGATTGACTGGATTGCTTATGGACTTGTGATTTTCTGTTTCTAGTGGGCCCTGTCATTACCAAGCTTAGTTAATAAACACATCTTAATAAACCCTAGACTTGTCTGCCCTCATCTTGCTTGCATGCCGCAACATTCTCTCTGTAAATCTGACTTGCGAATAAAAGATAAACTTTAAAATAATCTTTAAAACAATTCTTAAACAAAATGATGCAAAAATGAAATATTTTGAGAGTGATCAACTCATATTGTTATTAACTTTGGAATATTATTAATTTGGGGAATTAAAAGTATAACTTACTTTCTAAACTGATTAAAGAAATATGTTGCTTGTTACTAAGTTTACAAAGTTGTGAGAAAATTCAAGTGTTAATCTTGAGCTTTTTTTCTACAACTTAGAAGCTGGAATGATCACAGCTCATACAGTAGAAGAATAAAGATTTCGAACACTATCATCTTTATTTTTTCACTGTCATTCCTCAACATTGACCTAAATCAGAAGGCTTTCTTCACGAAATTCTACCTGATTCAGTGCCATTTATTCTGTAACTCAGCATGTTACCAGTCTCTATTGACTTCTTTTACTTAGAACTCATCTTAACAATTTGCAATTTACTTAAAAAATGTTTTTGTTGCCTCCCAGAATAACATGCCTGATTACTTTTCCGCACTCTTTTTTGAAAATTAGTGTCATTCTGATAGTTTGCTTTTCCTGCACGTATTAAATATAAAGGATCATTATCTCTAAGATTGTGGATTCAGTGCCTTAGTTTTGGCCTAATGTTTCAGACAGTGTGGAGCAGCCTTAGTTGATATTTATTATTCTGTACATCCTGTTCTGTGTTACCAGGAAAATAAGAGAAAAAAGTAGTGAACAGAGGACTATAATCTGAAAATAGTTCAGAACTCCTTAAAAATGTTCATGGATTAGGACAGGGAACAGAAATAACAGATTATTAACTATGTTCAGTCACAATACTCCTAACATTCAAAGTACCAGCTTTTGTTCACATCAAAAATGATTCTTTCATTCCACAGATGCCAATCTTTGATTCCAACCATTTCATTCAGTCCAGATACTAAAAACCAGAACTGGATTCAGATTCCACAGAAAATAGACCCTACCTCATGAGATGACCCATTCCTCATTTCAGATACAAGTTTTGGGCCTCAACTTATATAATGATTGAATTCTTATTTTAAGGGTTTAGCCTTGATGTAAAGGCTTCGTAAACTTTGTATCTTCTTTTGCAAAGCCAGTTTACATTAAGGCAAATGATTTTTATTATTATTGGCACTGTAATTTCATGTCATGATTCTAACCTTAAAGACAGAAAGTCATAAAAACTGTTGTATCAATATAAGAAAAAATTTTAAAATGAAATATTTACTTTTACTGTAAAGAAGTGGCATTTGTACTGGGCATGCAAAGTATCTTACTGGACAAAGATGTCACTGTGATTTATTATCTCTGTCTTTATTTCTGTCACTCAGGCTGCCTTTGTTGCTAAATTAAAGTTCTGGTAAATTATTTATTCATATTTCCATTAATTATACAATCTTTAGACACATATGTATCAACTATCTGAAGGACTTAGGAAGAAATCGGGCCTTAAGACCCATAGGATGTGCTATCATGTCAGAGATCCTATGACTTTTACTATCAAGGAAAAATTCTGTGAATTCTTTAGAAATATATAATGTTTTCTTAGATAAACAATATAACATCTTCAAATGCTTGTACACTCAAATTTACCTTGCAGGTGCCCTTTTCTATCTGCCTTTTTGGGTCTAGTTTCTAAATGATCTCTCTTGTGGAATAGCCTGGGTTTTACCCACCCTACTGAAGACAGCTTAGTTTCTCTAGGACTTCTGGAATGGTCTTGGATTCCATTCATTTGTATTAAAACCAAAGAAACATATTGATTTGTTGAGGGGAGGTGGATAGCTATTCCACACCTCTGACTGTGCACAACTCTTATCTCTTTTTTTCCCCCTGCATTGCAACTATATTGCCCCTTTAAATAACTGTATTTTTTTCTTTTTCTTCTTAAATTCTACATTTTTGTTTTTACTTCAACAGCAATTCCTATAATTTCTCTATGTAAGAGCTAGGTATGGATAAATTTTTAAAAAATAGATTTATTTATTTAATTCAGGAAAGAATGTGAGATTTTTATCATTTGGCTCACTTTCCAAATGGCTACAATAGCCAGAGCTGGATCAGAGCTGGGTCACCCTGAAGCCGGACCCAGGAGCTACCTGCAGGTGTCTTACATGCACGGCAGGGGCCCAAGAACTTAGACTATCTTTTGCTCTATTGCCAGGCTGTTTAGCAGGGAGCTGGAGCAGAAATGGGCACTTGGGACTCAAATTACAGCACTTATGAAGTGCTGGCATCTAGGTGGTAGTTCAACTTACTGTCCCACAATGCCAGATACTAATTTTTAACATATTATAAGTCAAATTTACACTACTTGTCAAGCTGTTTTAGAGGTTTTCTAATATGTTATAAATAGCATTTCTTTCCAAATTAATAACAATTTCCAGACATTTTAGGTTATACATTCTAGAAAAACCTATCAATTTTCATATCACTATTTATTAACCACAATCTTGTTATTTAGATTAAATGTATGGTATGAATTTCGAAGTCAAATTACCTGCAATCAAATTTCAACTTTTTCCTTTATAAATTGTATCCACTTCTGTGTTTCTCAGGTACCCTGCAAATAAGTTTATATTGGATATCAAGTATTAATTCATGTTTTGCTTACATTGGCCTTCTCATCTTCTATTTGATATTCAAATGCAATGGGTATGCAAATTAAGTATCACTTTACTAGATTATCAGTGATAAATTCATCACTTTTTTTTGTTACTGAAAAAAATTTCTACAGATTTGCTAAATAAGATTTTCCTATTTGTTATCTGTCTTTTATCTATTGCTCTACATACTTAATTTCAATATTATTAATGTTTGCCCCTGTAGAATGAAGACTAATTTGAAAACAGGAATATTATATTATTCCTGTACTTCCAATATGTAAGACACAGAGTTGTTTATGAAATGTGTACTGAGTTAGTAAAATTTAAGTGGGTTAAATTATCAAGTAAGTCATGTCAAGAAGATGATTATGCATAAACAGTACATTTCAAAATACCTTTTTCAGGAATATGAACATATAATATGAACACAAACTAATAATCTTTGTTTTTTTAATGTCTTATATCACATTGTCCTGAGGGAAAAATATAGAAATATTTCCCTTTCTGATAAAATGGTAGTATTACCAAAGCAAAAAGTGGAGACAGACTAAATATTTTTCTCCCTTGTTTGTAAAGATACAATACAATTAGCGTTGGTCTCATCCCAGTTTAATTTAGTTTGTCCCCTTAGGAGAGATCTATTTACCATATTTAATTTAGCTGGTAATCAGTTTAGTAAATGTTTTCCAAAAAGGAAATCTTGATGAGTTGAAGACATGCACCAAATATTTTTGATTTCCCAACAAAAATGTGTGGCTTTCATATTGACAAGAGTAATTCTGTTGAAAAGTGTCATTAACAATGCCTCAAAGTTGGGCCCAGCTCCATAGCCTGGTGGCTAAAGTCCTCACCTTGCACATGCTGGAAACACATGTAAGCACCAGTTCTAATCCCGGCAGCCCCGCTTTCCATCCAGCTCCCTGCTTGTGGCCTGGGAAAGCAGTCAGGGATGGCCCAAACCTATAGAAGATCTTCTGCTCTGTCTCTCCTCCTCTCTGTATGTTTTACTTTTCAACAACAGCAAAAAAAATAGATCTTTAAAAAATACCTCAAAGTTTATATACCAAGAACTGAACTTAGATATATCCTAAAAATGTGTTAGGAATTTTAACTTTTTCCTAAGTCATAATGAAAGAGGGGGAAGCATAGTCACACAGGAAGAAGAGTGAGATGAGCAGAGTTCATTGAAAAGGAATGAAGGTGGGAGGAAGAGAAGGGAGTCCAGGATGCCTTCATTACCCTATGCTACATCAAAATGGGGAATGAAGTACAGAACTTGAAGCAATGACTGCTGTCCTGAGTCATAAGGTCTGCTTCACTCTTCAGAATTCCAAATTTTAATTCATCAACTTTGGTAACCATCATAATTTCCAGTTAATATTCACCATTATTCTCTTAGCACATTTCTGAGTAGAAATTGATGTTCATCTAATCTCCAGGGATATTAGTGGCAAGCCCATTACGGAAGAATTATATATCAGGCCCCATTTCTTATCACATTACTAACAATGTGTCAGTGATGGACTGAAATCCACCCCTATACTTGGAAGTGGGTGGCCATCCATAGTAGGAATATGCTCTTTGCCCTAGGATAGCTGGTAGCACCTCTGAGGGCTGGTCAGTGGTCTTAATCTTTATTCTGTTATGGAAATTCACCATCCCAAAAAGCTTCACAACTGTCCCCTGTGAAACTTTGTCAATGTCAAAACTTCTAGTCAAATCTAGTAATGACCATCATAAAAATCTGAAGTCATCTTACTAAAATTGTAGCCAACATGTTTATTTTTATTAGCAGTACTTGTCTAATTCCTATTAAAAAGCGTCTGTTCACCTGTAATTTGTTTTGGAGGCATGACCAGTGGATGTCAGATTCTCTGTGTCTTTTCCATTTCTAATATATATCAATATGTACGGTCTGAAGAGGAGAACTTCCCAAAGGGGCCATCAGACAAGTCTAATATTTGGAAGTGGGTCTTTTCAGGAATTCTGTTTATAGGCATTTATGCTGCTGGCTGTCCAGCATAATATGAGGCTGTTGCTTTTCAACGTTACTATAGGGCTAGGAAGAGGATACTGATGGTTAAATAAGATATAATGCTATGCAGTTTTCTGTCTTTAATCATATTTGGCAATTTTTATTGAATAAATACTTTTTCAGACATCTGTAAGACTTTGATTAATTTTCAGAGATTTGAAAAAAGTTGATTTTGAGATTGTTATAAGTCACAGCATTGCCTTTATGATTATTTTTGGTAGTTCTTATTCAGCCACTCTCAAAATAGTTTTATTGTGTCATTCTTACAAACTTCAATTGTTTAAATATTTTGAAAGCATTTCATTCTTTTAAACAAGTGTTTTTTCAAGACATTTCAATTGTATTTTATTCATTTATTTACTAAAATGTACCTTTTCTAAAAATTTATTTTATTTTTATTGGAAAATCAGATAAATAGAGAGGACAGACAGACAGGAAAATCTTCCATGGCTTTGGGCTATCCTTGACTGCTTTCCCAGGCCACAAGCAGAGAGCTGGATGGGAAGCAGTGTGGCTGATATTAGAACTGTTGCCCTTGTAGGATCCCAGCAAGTGCAAGGTGATGGATGACATTAGGTACCTGCTGAGCCCTAAAATGCATCTTTTGTTGATTAAAAGTGAATCTAATATCTAAAATTTTTTGATTTTTATAAAATTGTTTTGAATTGTATATAACAATCAAAAATGTACAGACTTTGAATAATATCAAGTCAAAACATTTTCAAAACATATTTATCAAGGCACTTCAAAAAGCATAAAAAATCGAGAGGAACATGTTCATGTAGCCATAAAGATAACGTTTTTATTATCCCTATGCAAAGTACTCATGAACAGAAATGCTTTAGAGTTGTTTTTTTAAATTTTAAAATATTTGCTTATATAAAATAAGCTATTGTCATAAGTCGGAACTAAATGTAAACACAGAATTCATTAATGTTTCATCTACATATTGAATACATAGCCTAGAGGTATTTCCATATAACATCTTAATAGGCCTACTTATTTATTTCATTTATTTAAGAGAGAAATAGAGAGGGAAAGAGGTAGGACGATAGAGATGCGGGCAAGGAGATAGAGATAATCTTCCATGCATTGGTTAATTTGCAAAATGAGGAGCCAGGAACTTCTTTTAGATATCCTGTATATGAACCATCATCTCCAGAGGTGTAAACAAGAACATTAATCCAAATTGGAGGAAAGACTGAATTCCAGGCACTGTGAGATGCACATCTCCTAATTCAGATTAGCTCTTTACGCCCCAATATTTATTCTATAGGTTTGTGCATGAAAGGCGTGTCAATTATGTGTCAAAAAATTCTTAACCACAATCTTTTTAGCCTTGATACAGAATTATAGCCAGAGATTTGTGACCAGTTTTTTTTTTTTTTTTATATAACTGGAAAAGAGACGTGGGAACCTGAAAAAGACTTCTTGAGGCTTAGGGGCAGAGCACATGGAATGTGGGACCTAAGACTGTATGACCTCTAGCACAGTGATATTCCACTGCATAACTGAAGTGTGCTACTAAACTCAAACTACTAGTTTTGTAGTTTCCTATGAAATTTTGATGATTCACAGCAATTATTAACTGTTAACGTAACTAGTTACTTACTTATGGTGAACTAGGGCATTTTTACAGTAATATACTGGTAAATTATATTAGGTACAAATAATGGTTGATATTCATGAAGAATTCAGAACTGCTGAAATGTGATGTTATGTAAAATAAATTGCATTAATAATTTTTTTCTGTGCTTTAATCTTCAAAAGCAGTTCCTAGAAAAACTACTTTGTTCTGTGCTGTTTGGGAGAATATTGCATCATGATACCTCATCATAACCACAAGGAAAAATCATATGTAATGAATTAAACACGCTTTCGTATAGTAACCTGTTTTTACAGTGTAATTCACATTCAGTAAAATTATATATATAATTAATTATATATAATATAATTAATTACAATTAATCATGGTATATAATAATTATATTATAATATAATATTATAATATATTATATTGTAATATTTTACAACATTATATTATATTAATTAATATAATGAATTATAATATATAATTATATATTATATATATAGTTGTATATATATATATATAATTGGGTGCAATAAGCATTTAAAATTTTGTCCACAATTCTCTAGATTTTTAAAATGAATCCACCTATAATGAGGTTAATACGGATCAGTTAGGCTTCTTTTTAAAGTTACGTTTTACATTTTGACATTATTGTATTATTTTTTTTCTGATGGTTCTTATCATTGAATATTCACTATTCATTATTCTTTAATGAATAAACTTGCATAGTTCACTGTTGATCTGATGCTTTTAGAATGTCTTTTGATAACAGCCTAAGAGCTAAGAATTTAGAATCGGATAAATCTAGTACTCATGCTGTTAGTGCATTGGATCTAATAGACATAGCAGAAATTATTGTGAGAATATTTACAGGCATTATTATGATATCATAGAAACTGATTTAAATATTACTACTTAATGGATGATAATGTAACTGATTTGTTCCATAGTCCTAGAGAAGACTGAAGAGGGAAACACATGCTAATTTACTCTTAAAGGTTACATGATATTTTGACAAGAAACGGATTGAATCATGGCCCTTCTGGGGGCAAGACTGCCATGTGCAAAGACGGAAAGACACATAAATGCAATAACATGATTTAGAGAAAAATGGAGATGTTTTGCAAAACTAGACCACACTGTTCATGGAAGGACAGTGAAGAAGCTAATCTAATAGAACCTGGTGAACTTCTGAGGATTTCTTTAACGGAAATTTTTACCTAAACTGTGAAGGAAATAGTAATAAGCATAAAAATAATTTCCAAATTCTCATTCTAATTTCCGATTCTCATTCTTTTTCTGACACTTTGCAAACTATTTTGAGACCATATGACGTAGAGTTGAAATGAACTTTCCTTGAAAGTTCGTCTTACATTCACTGTCTACGTATTTATTTCCACTTGACCTTTGACTTGTTTTTAAAATGTTGTATTTATGTGTCTTTCTAAATTGTCTTATGTTTAAGGAGATTTGAGGGGAATGTATACAGAGATGGAATACATGTTCTAGTCAAAACGTGGTATTACAAATTTAAGGTACACAAAGTTACATCAAATTGCCTCCATCTATGTCTGGTTAAGGGTATCATCATGCAAAGCATTGTCTGAACTAAATGACAAAATGTGAAGAGCTTAGTGGAAGTGTCATAACCATGAGAGACAATCAAACAGTCTACATTTTTAAGTTGCTCTGATTGCTCACCGTGAAATATATGAGAATTGATGATAATTGTAGTAATTATCAAGCCCTTGTTGTAACCCAGAGAATCTAATGTATTGACAAATCTCTTTAAAAATAAGTACATAAATAGAGAAGAAAAACATGTTAAAATATTTTAAAATGCTTCTGGATTAAAAAGAAATATCACATTATACTCCATAAAAATATACATGTAGTGCTATTAAAGCATAGTTAACCAATAAAATTGTAATGCAAATGGATCCGTGGAAGAGTCCTGTTACGAAGGCAGGCTGTGAGACCATTTTGGTGTAGGTTAAAGCATCACCTGCAATCCTGGCATCCCTACCCAAGTGCTGGGTAAATTCCCTGCTGGTCCACTTGCTATGCCACTTCTTGCTAAAGCCCTTGAAAATACAAATGCTGACTGCAAAATTACTTCGGCCTCTGCTATCTGGGTAGGAGGTAAGAAGTTCCAATAAGAAAATAATAAATGTTTTAAAAAATAAGTAGGTTTTGTAATAAAATGGATATTGAACTTAGAGCAATAGGATGATAACATACTTGAAGCTATTTATTTTCCCATTGTTTAATGCTGAACCACCAAGTTCTCTTATCCAGTGACATGCAGTCTTGCTTTTTTCTGACGTGTTCCATTATTTTCACTCCCTAATTAAATTTTTCCTTTTACAATTGGTTATATGTCAAGTGCAATCACATTTTTACATTTTCAATGAAATTTAATTTTGAATTTAGCTGCTAAAATCATCTGCCTCAGGCTTCAAAGTTGACTAATCCAATACACTAATCATCATGAAGTGGCTACAAAAAAAAAAAAAAGAGCAAAAATGTCCTGGTCAAAAAGAGTTGACACACATGTAAAAATTTTGCTTTTCAAGGGAGAAATATATCATTTAACCACTGATGTATTTATAGCATATGCATTTAAAAGAGCTTTGTCCTGCCTGTTGTTAACTGAGCATATTACTTGAAACACTTTTAGGTTCTGTATATCATGAAGCCATAGGGATGTGATTAACTTTTCATTTCATGAGAAAGAAAGTCAGGAAATGTTTGAGAAATGTGTTTTCACATACCAGATAGCCGGAAGAACAGAACATCATTTTTGAGAAAAGTGGCATAGAGAAGAGGAGCTCTGCACCATGCCAGCTTACTGCCCGCAGACAGATTTTTAGCTGAGGGTACAGTAAAGAAGCAGATTCTGGATGATTCATGAAATTTGGACAATTGAGTTCAAAGAGTGAGGAATCCAAGAAGCTGGTCGTCAGGAGTAGAGCATCAGAGAGTAGGTTTCTTCTGGGGAGGAGAGTGCTCTTCAAGCGTTTGGTTGAGCACTGCAGATTAGCCCCAGTGATAGGGAACTCCTTGAGGCCCACCCCAGAATTTTCATTCTTGAATGATTGTAATAGTCTAAAGATATGCTTTGGAAATAAAAGACAGTTATAAAATGTATTAGTGCAACCAGAATAATATCTTTCAAATAAGTGTGTAAAATCACCCAAACCTCATTAATATAGCAAAAAGAAACATTGAGAAATAAAAGCAATAGAAGCATTAAAATAAAGTAAGCATTTATTTTTAATATAAATTCTTATAATTATTATGTTAAGTGAAGTAGCCAAAAAGGAGGAAGTGTCTGTGGGCAATTCACTAAAGTATGAGAAATTAGAATAACTGTATATACCTGTATATCATGTGATAACAGAGTCTGTGCAATACTACCAAGCAGAGAACTTCTAGCTAAAGTGTTTATCCTCACACAGCACATGTGGACACCAAAGGCTGAATATTAGTACTTAAAGTGTGTGTGGGAAAGAAAATATTCCTCTTTTAGGATTTATAAACCTCTGGCATACATATCAGACATACATAGGCACAGGCATAGACACATATCTGTAGTATTAAAATTTCAGAAAGACAGATAACAAAAAAAAAATGTGAGAAAAGGAGCAGAGAACTGTTTCCTTATTCTTGACAAATTTGGTCATGAAACAAATGCTAAATAATTATTGCTTAGCCTTTAACATATTTCAGGAAAACTCTATAATCTGTTGTTACATGAAACTTCCTAATTTCAGAAATAAATCAATCAATCTATAATTAACTTATCAGTCAGCTCTAGCTATTAACTAGTATTGTTAATAAGCAAGCAATAGATCTTAAAATGGCCCAATTAAAAAATGTTAGATTTTATTTATAAAATGTTATGTGGTTATAAAAATAGCATTGTAATTACTTAAGAATGATTAGCTGATATATCTAAGGAAAGATTATTAACATATATGTGGCAATTAAGCAGTGAATCATACAAAGTAGTAAAAGAATAAGTAGAATATTATTCATATTTCAAATATTTAATTATTTGAGGGACATATAGACCTAGATTGCCATTCCTCTGATTCACTTTTCAAATATCTGCAATAGTCCGAGCAGACTAGGTCAACAGAGGATGCAGGCACACTAACTAATGACCTAACCACTGTGCCACAAACCAGGTGATTATTTTACTGTGAACCTTAAGCTTAATATATTTCTGTGATTTGAAATATACAGATCAGATTTCTATTTTCTTTTCCAAAAATTGATTCCACTCAAGTTAAAGATATCTGCATTAAATTTAAAAGCCCAAAGACAAAATTTTGATTTTTGAAATAAAAATTGAACTTCCAGTATTCCAACAAATGGAAATGATTTTGTTCCCAATGTTACCACTGTTGATTGTGTCAGTCCTCATTAGGACAGAGCCACACAGCTTTTCAATCACTGTGGAAATCTTTCTTCATATAACACTTCTCTCTTTTATCTGTCACCTCACTGCATGACCTCTTCTTCCTCATTTCTTATCTTTTTCTTCCTTCATGTCATCATGTTTATTATATGAAATGGATTTAGTAGCCATCTCTATTTAAACAAACTGAAGGACAGTGTTGATGACAGAATTCGGGAACTTTAATATTCACATTTAGAATGTAAGAATATGATCCAATGGATACTAATAAGTAGAAAGAAGTCTTGATCACAAGTAAGCACTTGTCTACAATTTTCATTTCAGACTTGATCCATGCATAGGTACAAATAAATAGGCCTGTAGTTATTTTTCAGTCCCAGGTTTATAACTTTGACTTTTTAGTTTCGCAATTCTATTAGCACTTTAAAAGATTTTTCTGAGGAGATATGTCACCTACTGGGCAAACATGCTAACCAAGCTACTACTATATGCGTGTCCTGCAAATATATAAATCATACATCAGTCAGTATTTACAGGGTTGGCTTATTTTCTATTTTTAAACTTCCAATGTTTCAAAAAGTTCTCTGACACAGAATAGTACAAACATATAAAAAAATTTTAATGTGATAGTTATACATGAAGATTAAAAGGATAATCAAGAACTGATATGTTTGGATAGAAGGAAGTTTGAGGGATTGAGGCAAATTTCTGTTGCATGGAAATTGATATCACCAGTAATAAAGACTGGAAAGAAGTTGATTTAATGTGCAGCCAGAGAAAACAGTGTCAGCTTGTAAAGAAGTGATTTTAGTGGTGGAAAATTCTGACAAAAAATAAGACATAAATAAAAGAAAATCACAAAGGAAATAAGTCCTTTATTCCATGCCATAAACTTTTTTTTAAAAACCTTTATGACAAAGAGACCAAAATGGCAAAATTGTAAGTGCCAAAAGGAAGTAGAAGGAAGACATAAAATTGATTTTCTCTTAGATGTTACAGTGTAGTTTTTTGAACTTGGTGAGGGGATGTTAAAAGCTGGAGAAGTGATTTTATGATGGCCAAGAGGCTCATCATTCACTGATGAGAGTAAAGCAAAAGATGGAAGAAATAAGGATTCTTGATATTGTTAAGCTGCTGGTTTAAGCAATTTTGTAGACTCATAATATTGAATCTATTATTGAATGATACACTAGTTTCCAACTGCTACTAAACTAAATGGCCATAAATTTAGTGGTTTAACACAACCAAAATTTGGATTACAGTTCTGGAAGTCAAAAGCACAAAATTGTTCTCAATGGAATAATACAAAGATATTGGTGAGTGGCAATACTTTCAGAAGCTTCTAAGAAAAGACCTCATTTCATGGATTTTCCAGTTCTAAGATGATGCACGTATTCTTTCACTCATGGCCCTGTTTCTAATCCCAAAGTTGGAAATGACATCACTCCAAACTTTCCTTCCATTTTCATAACAGTTACGTTGACTCTCTTTCTTTGCTTCTGTTAGGATTCTTATGGTTATGTTAGTTCCACATGAATAATTCATGATAAATTTCCACCTCAAGCTCAGTTGATTAATAATTTAATTTCATCAGCAACCTTAAATAGCATTTCTTTTTTTGAACTATTATTTTTCTTAGCCTTTACTGGAAAGGAAAGTTTACAGAGAGAAGCAGAGACAGAGGAAGCTCTTCCATCTGCTGGTTTACCCCCCCAAGTGGCTGCAATAGCAGGAGCTGAGCTGATCCAAAGACAGGAACAAGGAGCTTCTTCTGAGTCTGTTGTGCAGGTGCAGGGTCCCAAGGCTTTGGGCCATCCTCTGCTGCTTTCCCAGGCTACAAGCAGGGAACTGGATGGGAAGTGGGGCAGCCAGGACACAAACCAGCAGCCCCATGGTATCCTGGAAATTGCAAGGCAAGGATTTAACCACGGACTTATTCCACTGGTTCCACAAACTGGGGTCCTTATGAGATCCCGCAGTGTGCAAGGCCAAGGTGAGGATTTAACCACTGAGCCATCATACCCCATCCAAGTAGCACATCGTTAAATCCTATCAGACTCGAGAAGCCTTTCGGGAACCCAAAGTGATGTTAAGTTCTCCTATGTTTATGTTGAGTAGCGAGTTTCTGCTATGTGGACTTAAGTCAACTTGAATTATTCCTTAGTGATTTGTAGAAGTCACTGCTAATTGCTGTCACTTACTGAATTCTTATTTTGTGGAAATTGAATTTTAAACAATTGTTTTGGTGTTCTCAGGAAAACCATAAGCAATAAGATACATAGAAATATGAGAGGGAGATTATTAGGATAATCAGCTCACAGTTATGGTGGCTGACAGGTCTAATGACAGAAGAGGCCCATGGGCCAAACACTCGCAAAAGCTAAAACATGATTAAGTCCAAGGTCAAAGTCTTCAAAGGAAAATGGAAGCTATGTCATTCTCCGACTGAGACCCATGGTCTGGAATTCTGATCAAAATGGGTGAAAAAGATTCTGCCCTGGCACTCAGAGACCAGTTTTCTTTCTGTATTGGATTCCTCTGGGAGGGCGAGGAGATGCTGCTTGTCCACTTTGATGGCTGAACTGCTTCATATGGTCCACTTTGGCTCATCTGCGCATTTCCTCTAGAAGCTTTCTCACAGAAGTATCAAGAATAATGCCTTGGAATATTTATAGGTATTCCTTAATGCATTCAAGTTGGCAACTAAAAGGAAGTATTTCCTCGGATCACTTAATTTCATAATGACCTCTAAGTGATGCATTATTAACAGTATCTTTTTATAAAGGAAAACTGAAAGACAGCCAGAATAAAATATTTGCTGAAGGTCTCTAGAATATGATGCTTAACATTTTAATGCTAGACTGCTCTTCCGTAGGTTTGCATGTTACAAATAGAAAGAAGGCATAAACCTACCAAAAAAATTTACAGAAAGGCATTCTAATTTCATTGAAGTGAATCACTTGTGATCTTAATCATATGGCCTACACTGATTACTGCAAGGATCCTTAATTGCACACTGTGGTTTGACAACACCTGTGGCAGGGGTCTCTGTTTTATTTTATTCATTGTCATAACAGATGCCTAATTGTCAGTTAACAAGTGGGGAACGGTCCTTGCTTAGAGACCTTGCTCTTTTGCATGCTCAGTGTGCTGCTGTGGTTCTGCTTGTCTGGCCATCCTGAATGATATGCTATGATTTGCATCTACTGAATGGTATGTTTCATTTGCTAGATGTCAACTTTAGCCCCTTGGAAGATAATTTTTCTGCCACACTTGTTATTCAATCTCTTGATTACTTCCTCATTTCTACTTCTAAAATCTATTAATGTATTGTAAGATGTAGACAGATACAGTTGGATGTCTCTTGATTGTTAATAAAAAAAAATCATCAGTCAAATCACAATGGTATTTAACCACCGTAGTAGAAGAGCTTACTAAACATATCGTTAATTGAACCCATTTATATTATGCATCTTACATTTTAAAAATCAAAAATAATGCATATATTATCAAAAATTAATTTAAAATTTGTATTGTTGGCAAATTACCACTTTTATCATTTTATCTTTTGGAGGCATAGCTATGTACACAGTGACTCAACTGAACACATTTTATGATTTGCAAGGTGCTACTGTGCTCTACTATGGTAAACTCAAATTTGGACAAAACAAGTTCAACTCTCAAGAGTATACAAGTTTCATTGAGGAGATAGATTTGACACACAAAATTGTGTTTCATAGTAACATCTTTAAAAACTTTCTGAAGAAAATCATAAACTTGTGGAGGCTTGGGCTTTTGCTGTAGCATTTAAGCATCAGTTAAGACAGCTGTATCCCATACGAGAGTGCCCACGTTTAACACCATTTCCAACTGTGTGCTTTTCCAGATTGTGGGGACGAGCATTGTTGGTTCAAGTGGTTGAGTCCCTGCCGTCCACGTGGGAGAAATGGATTAAGATTCTGGCTCCTGGCTGTGGCCTCAACAAGGCTTGGCCATTGGGAGTGCTTGGGGAATCAATTCACAGATCAGGGCTCTGTCTATTTGTTTTCCTACTGTCACTCAGGTCAATCAACAAAAATTGAAATTAGAAATCATTTTAAGACAATGTTCTAACTGAAATTTACAGAAAATATACTGCAATTCCGATTTTCTGTTAAGTGCCTGATAACCGTTCTCTTCTAGGGTATTTGTTCATATTATTTAGTCCTTGTCTTTTCTTGGACATTCTTATTTATCACTGTCAGGAAAATTTGAGAATGTTTTCTTTTTCCATAAGAAATTCGTTTTAAGAATTATACCCTGTAAAGTCAGGGAATTGCTAATATGGAAGAAAAGCTTTGTTCTAACCTTGAAAGATGGACATTAATTCCAGTTAGCTATTGAAAGGTAATGATTTAAAGCACCAGATTTCTTAACTAATGAGGCAAGAATGGCAGAATGGCTTCTGGTAATATTCATTTATTTATTTAGCCATTCATTCATCAAACTATACCAGAATACAAATATCAATAAAGCACAGAAGCTACACGTAAGAATCCTTTGTAAAGAATAGAAGTTCAGTGTGTAAACAGCTATACACATATTTAATCACTGGAATGAGCATGTATGGAACAGGTAACAGATTACTTTTGGGGGTGAAGAACTACGTGATCGGTAAAGTTTTGTTCATAAACTTCAAAGTAACATATATCTTGTCAATTGTCAGATTTCAAAGAAAAGTTGCCACCACTAATGGAATAGCAGTTCAAAAAGCAGACTTGTCAAGAATTGTAGATACGATGACAATTTAAACATACATATCAATTTCTCCGCTGCAAATTCCAGCAGAAATGACCACTGGAATGTAAAAGGAGCTCTAGATAAGAAGGAAAAGGCAAATGTAAAAGGGGACCCAGTTCCTTTACATGTTTTTGATGGATGCAGCATTCCTGATGCTAGAAAAGAAAGAAAAACAGCCACTAGCGTAGGGTCGGGAAACAGGTGCTCTTTGTAGAAAACTGCTTTCACTGGCATTTTGTTTATGCAAAATGAAGGGGTCTGATAATGAAAGCAGAGGCAAAAATAGGGAACAGTAATACAAATGGTGTAGGTAGAAGGTGGTAATTGGAGGTAACTGCCTAGTGATTGTCTCCAGATTAGACTTTTATGTTAGGAATTCTGGAGCTGAAGGAAATAGGTTCTTCTTGGAAAGCTCACCACTGTTTCTCTTAATGTGAAGATTCAAAAAGAGGAACTTGATAACGCACCTCTATTTCATCATTATCATAAGGAAATATGATAAAAAATGCCACCACACCTATATGATACCCAATTTCATGAGGTCAAATCCTAACTTGGATGTCATTTTGATGTATGAGCTTTTTAATAAACCGCAGAATATTCTGCTAAATTAAAAACTGAGGATGATCGAAACTGGAGTACCCAGGTTATAGAGTTAGTTAGAGAAGTAAATATGTATGTTATTTAATGTGTTTATTTTAAAAATCTTCGTCTATTTGAAGAACAGAATATCATAGAAAGAAGGAGGCACATGCACTTAGAGATAAAGGATTTGAGATAAAAAGAGGAAGAGAAAAAGAGACCAATCTTCCATCCGTGGGTTCACTCCCTAAATGGTTACAACAGCTGGGTTTAGGTCAAGCTGAAGCGGGGAGCCACAAATCCTATCCAGGTCTCCTAACGGAACATCAGTGTCACAAGTCCATGGGCCATTCTCTAATGCCTTCTGAGATGTATTCCCAGGATACTGGACTGGAAGAGAAGGACCCAACACTGGAACTAATACTCTGCTATTGGATGCTGACGTCATAAATGATAACCTAACACAATGTGCCACAATACTTAGACCCTCTAATATATTTGGCATGTTGATCTTTGGGAGAAATAAAGGAGACACAGGAAATACCCACTCAAGTATAGACACATTTTTACACTCATTTAGAGGTAACTATTAGAAAAATGTCATTAAGAAAAGAATTAATAGGGTCTGGTGTGGTAGCCTAGTGGCTAAAGTCCTCACCTTACAAGCATGCACTGGAATCCCATCTGCATGCTGATTCATATCCAGTCTGTTCCACCTCCCTTCCAGCTCCATGCTTTTGGCCTGGGAAAGCAGTAGTGGACAGCCCGAGATTTTTGGGACCCTGCACCCATGTGGGAGACCTGAAGGAGTTTCCTGACTCCTGGCTTTGGATCAACTCAGCTGCTTCTTTCTGAAATCTGACTTTCCATTAAAATAAATAAATCCTAAAACAACAAAAGAATTAGGTAAGAGTTTTAAAGTTGAGTCAAGAATGTGAAGGTATTATTCTGATGAAGAGTAATGAAATGTAGATATTATGCTTCAAAATTTCAAGGCTGTTTAAAACAAAAGCAAAATAGCCTGTGATGCTAGATAAGAAAGAGCATGATATGACCAACGAAGTGAAAAAGGTAGGAATGTAAGGGAAAAAAGAACAGGGTAGTAGGAACTTTATATGAGAATAGAAAAAGAATGGTGTTCAAGAGTGATTTTGAAAACTGAAATAGAAGACATGTGAACTGGAAAACAGTGCAGTTATGATAGTGTTCTGCAGCTCATGACTTCTGGTGCACCACAATAACAATCAATACATAGAAAATAGTAGGGTTAGCTGGAAAAAATTATTCAAAGTTATATAATAATGAACAGAATGATCCTATCTTAAGTAGGTTTGAGGTTTCGTAGAATGCTCCTAAAAATTTCTACGTGAATTTAAGTTTCATGGCAATCAAATAATTTGTTTATAGTCATTTACTTCACTAGGTTGTGAAACTCACGAAAAGATAAAATTTTTTAATAGTATTGGGATCCTAGGACTGCTGTACCAATTTATGGCAGACTTAGATTATGAACCAGAGAAATCTATTGTCTTACGTTGCTTGATGTCAGAAGTCTGAAATTAAGGGATCAACAAGATCACGCTACTTCCCAAAGCTGTAAAGTTCTTTAGTTTTCCCAGGTTTGGATCCATCAGGCATTTGTTGACTCATGGCTGCTTGCATCAAGTCTTACTGCTCTGTCTTCACATGATCACCCTTCTTCCTTCCTTTGTATCTTTGCTTTGTCTCGTTCTAGGATATCTTCCATTAGAATTAGAATTATTTTGTCAAGTTAATTCAGGATTCTTTGATCTAGAAATGCTAGAATTAGTTACAGTTGTAAAAGACTGCTTTGAAAAAATAATAAGATTATATACAGGGGTACTTGGTACTAAGATGTGGAAATTTGGGGGCTAACATCCAAGGTTTTTTTTTGCATCCATTAAGACAAATACTCTATCCCAAATTGCTATTTATCCAAATGGGCATATTTATTCCCATAATGATGGATTATTCAGTGAAAGAGAACACATGTTTCTGAATTCTAAGCTGAGAGTATTCTGTTATATATTCTTTGCTTTTTTGTTTTCAAGACTGTTTTGTGAATACATTATTGTTGATGCTGGAGGAGAGCACTATCAGTTCTTACTATTGTATTTTGTAATTCAGAGTTAGTTCTAAGAAAGGGAAGTTGTTTGATGTTTGATTTTGACATCGATGGGACTCTGTGGTTCTCCTTCCTTCATCATTTCTCTTTCAAGTTTTATAATCACATACCTTCAGTTGATTTTATAATTGCATGCTTAACCCTCTATTAGAGAATTCAACAACTTGTAGGTAATAAAGCACTATTTCTTAAGAACATAGACAAGGACTATAAGCAATAATGAAATCTTGACATGTCAGTTTACCTCATTCATTACGCTTCTTTGTACTCTGTATTAATTATTACAAAGCAAAGAAAATATATGGCATTTACCTTTGTTGGGGGACTGGCTTCTTGCACTAAGCATAATACTTTCCATTGGGTCCAGACCTCTAGCTTTTTCAGTAGACTTTGGGCAACACCACCAAAGATTTATACAGGAAAGTGTTCCATTCTATTTACAAAGGGAAACAAGCGTAAGTAAAATACGTGATTTCATCAAGCTGACACAGTACACCTTTACTGAAATTAGAGTCAATACTGTATCTTTTAGTTTCCTGATAATTTCTACTGAAAATACTGCAATGAGATGACCTGTAAATGCAGTGTGAAATTGTACTTAATAAGAACGGCTACACTGAAAATTCTCTTTCTCGTATGAAGTCCAGAATTGGTAAATGTGCAGTCAGACCACAAAATATATTATGACCAATGAGTCATTAAATGATTCAGTACTTGCAAAGAAAGACCATGTTAAAGTTTGCAAAAAACTCAGCTCCAGGAGGATATATATATCAAAATTCTGATGGTGCTCATTGTTTCAGCGACTTATTAATCTGCTCAGGCTGCACTGTCTTTGAGATTTCAGCAAAGAAAAACATATAATTGATTGTGCTCAGGATATGTGCTTTCTGTACTTCTGTTAAATATAAAACAAGCATCATTTAAACTAAGCTGCTTCTAACCATTTCCGGTATTCTACAAAAATACAATGAAGCAATTAACATGTGCTACAAGTGACTGAGACATCCTTTTCATTTGAAATGTGAAAGCGGAGTCAAATTTTGTTGTTTATTTTACGTTTTTCCCCACACTGAAAACAGGAGACCACTTAATCTCAGGAAAATGAACATTCGATTTCAATGATGTTTACGTTGATTTATGTATACATAAATGTGTGTTATTTTCCTAAATTTAGTGGAAAGCATTACAAGTTAATTATTTTACTATAGTTTGCGTCAGAAGGCATCTGTTGGTGTACACCACGGGCTTCTTTGTAAATCGAGTGAGAGAGTGAACTTGAAATAGTGATCCAGATAATATTCACTTGAAACTTCTGAGGTAGATGACCACTGGGAACCTTCTCTGATACATTAATTTACTTTGGGTGCATTGATATGATGCATGTCTGAAGATTCTTTCTTAAGAATAAATGAGCTCTCTGTTTCTGTTGTGGAATTATCATTTATTAAATCTGGCTTTCACTTTCTCAGACAATCAGCATTCATTATACCAGGCAGGACATTAAGTTTTGGTGCGATAAAAGCGACCATGCCAATTAAACTTCCCATGGGGAGCTTACTCTCTCCTGTGTCCTATCAAACTGATGAAAAAGTGAAGCAAGAAAAGACAGCAATAACACATAATGGAAGTTTGAAAGACAAAACCCTGTAAGTATGCTTCCTGAGCCTTGCAGACTGCTCAGGCTTATTCACTCTCAGAAGCTGATATGACACAGTCCTGCAGATAATATCTTTGTAGAAAATCTTGGACACATGGCTGGAAAAGTTGATATTTAGAATGGAATGCAATCAAAACTGCATAATATATAAAAAGGAAATAATCCTTCCTATTGAAAATTTTAGCATTATCAAATTCACCTGTTTTCCCAGCCCTACTGTATTATGAAGCAAGGGTTAGCTACTTCCATCTCAGTAGAAATAGATCGCTGTGCATGATTTCCAAGGTATGCCATCTTTCGTTACAAGTGAAAGGAAATGAAAACTGAAACAAATACAGAGAACAATATAAAGCAGGAAATTAGCAACCCTACCACTATTACTGCAGATGTCATCTTTGCAGATGAGAACATAGATACTGGTGAATTTAAATGGATTTTGTCGCATTTTGCAAGTAGACAAGGGTGGAAAACTCCAGGTGATCTGACTAAAGGTTCTTACAGGAATAAATAAGAAGTTAAATTGATAGTTACACGATATACATAGATGAATATTCAGTAATGACACTATGTGCTCACATTATTAATATCTTTTTACTAATGTCCCAGCATAAACAATAGTTCTAAAGAGTAGTTTGAACAATTTGAAACTTTCATTTTATAATACTTTACTTATAATTAATGTACTAATTCTTTGGTTATTTCCTAGGCATATCCAAGGATAGTTTTAATTTTATAAAACAATCAAGCAATGGCATACATAGTACAGCTGCTTTCTGGCTAGCAGGCTGGTCCTGATAAAATTAAATATCTTGTTCTGAGTAGCTTCAATGTGCCTAAAGGCCTGAATCCAAGAGGCAGCAAACTGAGATTTCAGTAATTCTATTATAAGAATTCCCTGAAGAACTGTTAGCTGCAAAGACGTCAAGGGCAAGGTCCCTGCCGATAGAGAGCATCAAATTGAGTATTGTCTGGCCAGATGAAATGATTGAGCTCATAAGACCTGAACTTTTTAACTGAAAGAATAAAATCACTATGGACTGGTCTGTTGCAGGAGCCTTGTGAATTGGATAGGATGCTAATGCACATTAAAAAGAAGGAATACTACTGCCATGGGTTTTCTCATACTTTCTTAACTTTTACTTCTTGGGAAAGAGAAAAACAAGTTAGAAAAAGAATGATAAAATGTTGTGTGTGTGTGTGTGTGTGTGTGTGTGTGTGTGTGTGTGTGTGTGCATTGAATGTGTGTGTATGTGAAATACATGTTTGGCTTGTAAATAATGATGCCAGAGAGTGAGTAATATTGAAAATTCAGTCTTAAAAGCCAGAAGGATCTCAATCTATAGAAGCTCAATCATTTAGCTCAAAAAGAAGGAAAGTGTTCATAGCTGACCTTGCTCATGATTATTTGAATGTGAGTCTGTTCCTTAAAGTGTAAAATTTTGATTGCATTGCATATTATTATTGCTGGTACTTTATATCTTTTATAGCAATAGTTTTAATGATTGCTGTGACCATTTTTAAATTATATATGAGCAAAGCTTAATATCTTTTTGTTGAACTTTTCTTCATTGCCATAGTCTGTTTTCTTGTTGAACTATGCTCTTTTTATTCTCTCTTTGTTGAAATGTTTTTACTTTATGGCTACAGTTATCCTTTGATGGTAATGTAAATTTAAATTTCAATCTTAACAAATTGAGAAAAAAATGCAAACATTGCAAAGAATATTAGCTCTTGTTTGGAAAACAGGTTATAAATTTTGAAGACCGTGATGAAGAAATAACGGCCATTTATAGAGAACTCTTTGAATTTCTCAAAAGCTGAGGAAAGAACCCTCTGCAAATGTTTACTCTTGGAAAAAACTTGGTTTTTGTGCTTACTTGATGAACGTTATGAACTCCAGTTTTTTATTCACTGAATTTAAATGCCTACTCCTTCCATGGTAAACAGCACATGTTTACGAGGTTGTGTATTGTTTAGATTTTGGAAGATAGAAAATCAGTAAAAATGTTAAGTCAACAACATACAGAGGGAGAAATTTAAATGTTCATATGGAAGAGTTTCCATAAATTCACATAATTTGGATGTTTTCCTCTGAAGTAACTTTATATGGTATCATATAGACAGAGCCAATTTGATTTAAGAGGTTAGAAATGGTAAATACTATTTAGTGAGGTGAAATGTAATTCAGGAAATAAGCCTTGATCGTAACAGTAAAGTTGTAAGTGATGTAGCTTTTATGACAGGATATGAGAAGGATCAGCTATTGATAGAATTAATGATGCAGTGATGAGATTCCTTGAAACGAAATTGTCATTTCTAATAATATTTTAAAGAAGTCAATATTTCTTGTAATTCATTAACTGTTTTCAGGGGTCTCTATGATAAAGAGAAATAAATGCCTTCATGAATATGTAAAGATCCATGAATTAATTTTACTACATAGTTTTACTGCATATCTGTCCACACATGGGAATGACCTGCCTAATGTTTCAGATAGACCACAGGACAATTGGACAATTGCCACAAAACAGATTCTGGAATTAGACTCCCTCTTTTTTTTTTTTTTTTTTTTTGGATACATCATTGACCATTCAGGACCTTGAAAAACTGATTTGATGTACATGGAAACTCAAAAAGTTATTGGTAATTACATAATATTTAACAATTCCACATGAACTTCAAAATTGTTTTTCAAAACAAGTTCCCTCGGTTTCCTCACATAGAATAGGTATAAATGACAATATCTACCAGGTGGGGACATCTTAGGACTCAATGATAATATGCGCATGAAACACATATAACCTCAAATTGTGTATATTATAGAATGCAATTTACAGATAAAAAGTAACCCCAATCGAATTCCTACAACATTCCTCTTAGATCAAAACAAAATAATGCAAAAATTTGCATTTAAAACACTAGACTCTAAATAGCTGAAGCAATCTTAAATAACAAAAACAAATGTGGAGACATCAGAGTTTAAAAAGCACATATTTTAAGAAGCACAACAGGGAATTTGCAATCAGAACAGTCTGGCACTGGCACAAAAACACACATGAAGTTGAATGGAACAGAATAGAAATCCCTGGAATGAACCCATGATTCTACTGGTAACTAATTTTTGGGAGGGAATTGTAAACAATCGAGAGAGAAAGTGCAGTATTTTCAATAAGTGGTGCTGGGAAATTTTTTTCTCTATATTAGCATAAGTATCAAACAAGACCCCAAACGTATACTGTATCAAATAATCAACTCTAAATGGATCACTGATCAAAATCTACAATGTGATACCACAAAAGTACAGAGGGAAAACATCCAGGAAAGTCTGCAAGACATAGTCTTTGGGTGGAATGCAAACTAATGCAAACGCCAAGGAAGACAATATGGAGATTCCTCAGATATCTGAAAGATGTACAGTATGACCCTGATATACCTCATATACCTTATATTAGTTGATATCTTTATCAAATGGAGTTTTAAACCTGAGATTGCAAAATGAAATAGAAATACACCATTGTGAAAAGTAGCGAAGAAAATAAAGAGGAGGTTGGATTGAGGACCACTGGGAAGAGGATGGGTAAGGAAGTATAAGCATTCTTCTAAATATGTATCATGAAACACATGAAAATTGTTCACATTATATAAATTTTAAAATTTTAAAACGAGTCAATTCTGATATTTTTAAATCCAAATTTTATTTATTTATTTATTTGTTTATTTATTTTAAGTACCATGGACATACATTGAATTAGAATAGCTCTCTTATCTAATGGATGTTATATTGTGTCATATTCTATCTTTTTTTCTTGGTCGTTGTTGTTCTCTTTACCACTGTAAAATCAACCACAGCGCCTGAGTCATAGAAGCTCAATAAAATTTTTGTTAAAGAACATTCAATTAAATTTGTGGTGATGTGAATAAATAACATAGATGAGTGAAAATATAGAAGGAAAATGCTTGGTAAAGTTAGAAATTCTAAGAACAAGGCTAAATAAAATATGAAATATTCGGGGAGAATTTTTGGATTTAATGGAAACTTGTGTCTACAGACAAATTCTTATTATGATTCTGTTTCTGACAGTAAACAATGATTAAGAAAATTATGCAGGCCTGGCACGGTAGCCTAGTGGCTAAAGTTCTTGCCTTGCATGTAACAGGATCTCATATGGGTGCCAGTTTGTGTCCTGATGGCCCATTTCCCATACAGCTCCCTGCTTGTGGCCTGGGAATGCAGAAAAGGACAGCCCAAAGCCTTGGGACCCTGCACCCTTGTGGGAGACCCAAAAGAGGTCCTGGCTCCAGGCTTTGGATCAGCTCAACACTGGCTATTGGAACCCACTTGGGAAGTGAATTATCAGACAGAAGATCTTCTTCTCTCTCTCTCCTCCTCTCTTTATATCTGACTTTCTAATAAAAATCAGTCTTAAAGAAAGAAAAAATTTTGCATTGTACATATGCAGTTGTATTAATACACTGCTCCTTTAATTGTATTTGTGATTGGAATTTATCTAGACAATTAAAGAAGCACAGGAATAAATTCAAATAGTTCATGAAGTAACAAATGACATTCCTTTACTTTCCAACAATTCACAATGGACTAGAAACAGCTGAGTAGTTAATATTTATACTCTTATATTTTAAATATGTTGATATTTGTCTTCTGCAAACAGAATTTTCAGGTTAAATTTTAAAAATGTAGCTGATAAAGTTAAACATGTGTTATACTATTAGTCAAAGTGTACATATGTATCCTAGTTAATCAGTTACATTAGAGAAAAATAGTAAAAATTATAAGTGAATTCACTTTAGAAAAATAACCGTGAAAATCAGTTACCTGCTCACAGAAGTTCTTTTCTCTTCCTCAAATGCGTTTCTGTTCGGTCAGCATTGTCTGTGTCTGCGGCTACTGTACTGTGGAAAGTAATCATATTATATGGCAGATAAAACAAGGGGCTATGCATCAGATTATAAATAACTTAATTTTGCAAAAGAATTTTACATCTTAATCTGCTGGACTATCACTTTCACTTAGGCTCTGAAACCAAATTATGTTATTGTGTTCTGTGATATAATTTAATAACTCACCCATAAGGAAATGTCAGGTCACATTTGCAACAATCCAGGGGCCATTAAGCCAGATGGAAGGTCATTCTGTTTGAGGATTGTAAATGAACCTGTCCAAAAAAGTTTTGGTTAGGGACAGCCAAGGACTCATTATGTAGTCAATTTACCCAACTGCTTGCAAGAACCCAGCCAACACCAAGGCCGCTCTGTCCTTTGAAGTTCAAAATGAATTTGAACATACAGGGATTTTAATTTTCATCAGGCCAAGGAGGAAATTGTTTTTGCAAAAGCAGTCATTTTAATATATTGCTTAAAACATGAGAATAAAAATTAAATATTGCATGTGAAATTTTTGCGTTTTTTGTTTTCTTCTTCCCTTCTAAAAATTTGTCCTTCCTTAATATGAAACACACATAGACATACATTCACAAAGATATGCAAAAACCCATAAAACTTTCTAATGAAATATCAGAAATGTACAATTAAATATATGCTTCTGACAATAAAAATATTTAGTAAAAATAATTGTAATTTTCTTCATTTACCTTGAATTTGCTTTTGTATAATATGAAGTTAATTTTTTATTTTATGACTGAATACGAATACTTTGTAATGAATGGTTTAGTACTAGCTTTTGCATTTTGAAAATCTAGAAACATTTAATTGACTTATATCATTTTCTGTAAGAGTAAAAGCAAAATTTGTTTTTATGCTAAGGTTTATTCTAAATAATGACTGGCCTTGTGGCATGGCAGGTAAAGCCACTTCTAGTGACATCAGAATTAGTACTGCTTTGTAGTCTGGCTGCTCTTCTTGTAGACCAACCCCTTGCTAATGATCAGGAGTAAAATGGAAGCAGATGGCCCAAATGATAGTTAGTACAGCTGAAATTCCTGATGCAGGGCTGGCTGTTGCAGCCATCTGTGTGAATCAGTGATGAAGATCTGGGAGACCTGGAGTGAATTTGGGATTCCCATATTTGGCTTGGTCCAGGCCCAACTGTTGTGTGTTTTAGGATAAAGAACTGGTGGATGAAAGTTTTCTCTGTATCTCTAAAATTAAAACAAATAAATTAAAACAAACCATCTGTGCAAGTAAGTATTCTTCTTTACTAACCCCTTTTCCACATTTAGGTGTATAACCAAAAAAAAAAAAATGTTGACCTGAAAAGTAATTAATATTTTTGACCAGAATGTCTAACATCTGAATAATTTTCATTGAATAACCTGCTACTCTCTGTAACATCCATAGAATTCCTATGGTTAAGAATGAAAATCATGGTCTATATTCTCTTGCTGTTTTTTAGCTTTAAGCCCAGTGGTGTCAGTAGGACAACGTGGTGATTACTTTTGTTAAGCTTGATTGTGCTTAAATACAATATTAATGATAAGTATTCATTTAAAAAATATGATGCAGACTATATATGGATACATTAATACATGCATCTGTGTGTTAACATGTATTTTAAAGATGTAGTTTTGTGCTGACAAATCAAAAATGCTCAATTAATAATAGATGCTGAGAAAGAGTAAAGATGTAACAATAATTAAGTTTCCCTCTCTATATTATTTTATTAAAATTGCTTAATTATAGAAGGAGAGGCAGAGAGGAGGGAGAGAGAGAAAAAGAAAGATCTTTCTTATGTTGGTTTACACACCATTTGGCATAAATAGCTAGGGCTCAACCAAGCCAAATCCAAGAGCCAGGAGCACCACTGGTGTCTCCTAGAAAGGTGGCAGGGACACAAAGACTTGGTTCATCTGCTGCTGCTTGTTGCAGACCATTAGCAGAGAGACATGGATTGGAGCTGGAGCAGTCAGGACATGAACTGGGACCCATATCTGATGCTGCCATCACAGATGGTAGCCTCACTTGCTATATCTCAATGCAGGCTCCCACACAGCTGTTTGCTCTCTTTTTGCAAGTTATTTACATGAAGGGCAGAGAGAACATAGAGGCAGAGAAAAAACTTCTATCAGCGGATTTACTTATAAACAGCTGCAGCAGGCATCAGTGGGCAAGGTCAAAGCCAGGGTGTGGTTACTCGGTATGAGGCTCCCAGATGTGTGGCAAGGACTTAAGTGATTGAGCCAACAACTGCTGCTTCCCACGATGTGCATTGCTGGGAAGTTAAAATTGCACAAAAGAGGCTTCCTATTTGAGATGTGGCCATCCAAAGTCGTGTTTGTACCAAACATCCCACCACCGGAGAAATTACTTTTCAACACTTTTTGTTATAGTAACTGGCGGTGTTATTCTAAGCTTAGTCCATTTAAATATATCATTTCAAACACTATCATAGTTAAAATAGGTATTGTAAAAAGGAAATATGATTTCAGATGGAAAACTTGCAACAAAGGTTACATTTCTAACCCAAATATTTCTATTTGAATCAGTTTTCTAATGATCCAATGATTAAGAAAAATTGTATGTAACTTTCTTTTTAACATATAAATAAATTATGCTATAAAATAAACTTGAATCTATCACATCATATATATGAGGAAGAATCTCATGACTCACCAATTGAAAGTACATTAAGCTTCTGAAAATCAGATTTTAATGTTCAATGTGCACAATAGGTATTTAAGCCTACTGCACTTATTCACACAGCAAATCATACCAAGACGAAAGCATTTCAAGCTGCTATACTTAAAAATAATTTTATCAATAGTATTGTATTTTTTTTAAAAAAGGAAATAACTACTTGTTTATACTAAAACATTGCCTTTATTTGAAATGGATATATTGGTTATTTTTTTTTGTTTTTTTGAAGTTATATTAGGTACTTAGTATATTATGAGTAGTATTTTTCACTGCAGAGTAGCTAAATAAGTTTGTGATTGTTAGCTTTTGAAAAAATAAGAATGTATGAACTCATTTTGTCAGTAACTCTTAGGATTTTTGTTGTGGTATAATCTCCAAGCTTTTACCTAAGTGTCTCAATTTTCAAGAATATGTGAAGTTTTGTGATGTATTTATTTTAAAAAATTGTTATATTTTCAGTAAACCTGTGATTATACAGTAAATTAAAAAGAGTGCTGTTGCCAAAATAAAAGAGAAATAAGAAAGGAAAAGGGAGAGTAGCAGCAGGGCATGGAGGTTTGGGAGTATCATTAGGATTTTATTTTTAAGATTTACTTATTTTTATTGGAAAGGCAGATTTACAGAGAGAAGGAGAGACAGATCTTCACGCCACTGATTCTCTCCTCAGGTGGCTGCAACAGCTGGAGCTGAACCTATCCAAAGCCAGGTTTTCCAGGTCACCATGTGGGTACAGGGTCCCAAGGCTTAGGGCCATTTCTACTGTTCCTGGGTGACAAGCAGGGAGCTGGATGAGAACTGGTGCAGCTGGGACACAAACTGGTGCCCATATGGGATCCCAGTGCATACAAAGTGAGGACTTTAGCGACTAGGCTACCGTGCCAGGTCCTATCATGTTTTTAAAACTGAATAAATAAAATATATGAAATTAATTATTTTATATAAATAAAATGTTTAAAATCATTTCAATCAAGTACTCACATTGATAACATCTTGTAGTACTTTATAATTCTACTTTAAATTCACTTGTACTAAAATTTAACTAGGAATGATACAAAGAATCAATTTGATTAAAGCACTAAGTCTACATTGTCACCATTTTTTTCCTTGCTTTCTTAAAAAAATATGCTGCTTATTTATTAGTTTTTTTTTGTCATGTAAAAACAACCATTAGGGATGCCACTGTTGTTAGCAATTTTCTAGCCAAATAGTGTCATTTGGGGATGCTCAAAGATTTAATCCAATTAGAGGGTAAAAGCCTGAAAGAAAAGATAAAATCCAGTATAATTCAATGATCCTGCTGTATAGGAACCCCTCACCCTATGTGACAGACCTGTTGGCTTAACTCTTCTGCAGTGCTAACGGAGACAGTATTGGTTGCCATATTGTTTTCCATAGACTCCTTGTTGTAACAACTTACTATGCAAGAATAAGAGACAGTTTTTCAAATGGTATGAACTTTCGTTTTTATTAAAATCCCAGGAAGGCTTACACAAATTTATTATCAATTTCAATGTCATTTAAACAGTATTGGTTAAATGTCAGATGACTTAAATCATTAATAATCTAGAGATTTCCCTTTAGAGTACTTTGTAAAGCAATCTGCACTTATAGCTAATTATCATGTTTTATTTTTAAAGTCTGAGTGCCTATTTTGATTATATTCTTCTACCAAATGGGCACTTTGTTTGGTGATTGGTAAATGTTCATTTTTTTAAAATAAACTATGATTTACACTGTAGTTGCATTTTTTATAACTAATTTTTGTGAAAAAAGTGAAAAGGGGAATATATGGCTTATAATTTAAATTTTCTAGTTTTTAAAAGTTGATTTCTTTAGGAAAAGGAAAATTAGATTTATTTATACTAAATAGGTAAAAATCTATTTCAATGTGTATTCCCATGAACAATGAGCAAAATGGAATGCTTTGCCAAATTTTTTCTCATACTACATATAATTTAAACATATGTAATAAGATCATGATTAAAACAATATATCATGTTTACAATTTGCATTCCTTAGGTTGTTAGTTATGGATGTTTCTATGTGCATTAATTTTCTGTTCATTTGAATCTGTTCCTTGTTTTTATTGCGGGATAGACAATGGCTCATTCCAGTATCCCATTGTCGAGATATAGTTAATAGCTTCATTGGGAGTCCATCTTTGACCTGGAAGTAGAGATGCATACTGCATTGTATCCTCATATCTGGATATGATAATCTCCATTACACAGTTACTGTATATCTCCTTAAATGAAAAGCCACAAAACAAAATCACAAAGGAAAGAAAAATAGAAATTTATAATGCCATGAAGATAAATAATATGATATTGAATATGATAGTCTATCACACAGTTATTGTATATCCTCTTAAATAAAAAGCAACAAAACAAAATAAAAAAAACAGGGAGAAAAAAGAAATAAAAAGTGCCATGAAGTTAAAAAATATGTTACTGAATGACTAATGTGTCACTGAAAAAAGGAAAATCGTAGAGTTTTCTTGAAGAAAATGATGCTATTGTATGATCTATGAGTAAGTGAAGAATTTCATGAGAAAGTGTTTTGACACTAAAAAAAAAAAAACCAAAATCCATGAGATATAGTTTCTGCTCATCTTTGTTGTGAGATATGTCTCTTGTAAGTAACAAATGGGTTTTGTATTTTTTAATCCAGTCCAATAATCTATGAAATTTGATTGATGAGTTTAAGCCATTTATATTCAAGGTAAATATGGATGGGTGGTCATTTGGTCCTGTCATTTTAGCAATGGCTTGTTCATTGAGTTGGACTTCTGTTGTTATTTTACTGGGATGTTCTTCATGCTTGCCTTTGGTTTTGGTGGGTGCTATTTCTCTGTCAGGAGAACATCTTGAAGTATCATTTGTAGGGCAGGTTTGGAAGAGGCATATCTTTTAACTTTTCTTTACTGTGGAAGAATTTTATTTCATTTTCAAAGACAAAGGAAAGCTTTGCTGGGCATATTATCCTGGGCCAATAATTTTTTGCTTTTAGAATCTGGGATATGTTGCTCTATTCTCTTGTTGACTGTAGAGTTTCATGTGAGTGGTTTCCTGTAAATTTAATTGGCATTTCTTTATGTGTCAATTGATTTTTTTTTTCACATGCGCATTTGAGGGTTTCTTCCTTATGTTCGATTGAAAAGAGCTTGATGATCATGTGTCGTGGTGGTGAATATTGCTTGTGATCAGGCCTGTTGGGAGTTCTGTGCCCTCCTGGGTGTTTTTTCCCAACACTTTCTCCAGATTAGGGAAATTTTCCTTTATTATTCCATTAAATACATTTTTAAACCCAGCTATCTTTTCGTAAATTTTCGAACTCCTGTAACTCTTGTATTTGGTCTTTTAACCATGTCTCTCAATTTCTGAATACTTTTCTTTAGCTTGACCCAGTTCTACTTCAGCTTTTTGGTTGTTTTCCCCTGGTGACAGGAAATATCTTCTAATTCTGCGATTTGTTTTCTGCTTCCTGCATTCTGATTTGGAGATTCTCCACTGTACTTTTAATTTGCTCCACTGTATTCTTAATTTCTGATATATCAACTTTCATATGATTCATTTCTTGTGTGAAATGTTCCTGTGTCTGTTAGACTCCAGGTGCCCCTCTGTTGTCATTCTCTCACTTCCTATTTCCTGGAACGTGCCCTCTGTTTTACACTGGCTAATATTTCTCCATCTGTTTAAATGTGTCCTTACCCTATTCTACCCTTTTGATTCTCTTTCGGTTTGAATTCTAGCTCCTCCACTTCCAATTGAATATCCAAGAACTTGGACTGCAGTTAACCACATGGCAGATCTAGGTAGAGTTACTGGCTTCTGGCTTTGGTCTGATCCAACTTTTGCTATTGCAGTCATTTAGGGAGTAAACCAGCAGATGGAAGATACCTTTCAAATAAATAAAATAAGTCTTTACAAAAAAGCGCTGAGATAAATAATTTGTTAATTTGAAATCAGTTTCACTATAATAACTGAGTAATATTTAGCAGATAAGTTTGTGAAATGAACATGTCATTCCAACTACTTGATTTAGGACAAAGAAAAAAAATACTTTGGCATGGATGAGTAAAGATCAAGCTAAATTTTAATTGGACAAGCTAGTTAATAAATGAGGTCTGTTTGTCAGCAATCATTAGCAGCACAGTGGAAGATAAGTGCTGGGTTCTGGTATTTTAGCTAAAAATCAAGGCAAGATCTCTCATAGAAATATTTGAAGCAGTTGCTGACTCTAGCAGTGTGCACTTATTTTTCAGAGGAGCAATAATGTCCTCGTTGACAATTTTCCTTGGAAGTTTCTGATAAATAGCACACACTGTTGTTTACATTTTTGTGATTTAATGTCTCATTTAAATTACACAGGTGCACATAAATGTGCTCATTTGATCACGGTAATTCTACTGCTACCAACATTAGTAAGTAACTCGACACAAGAAGCAAGCTAGTACTAAATTTATTACTTTCTCCCATGGCTAATGTACTTGAATAAAACTGTAGTGATTGGTTGCTACAGTTAATATCACATTTCAGTCTTACCAGGAACAACAATTGAACAATGTTTCTTTAAATTACTTCCTTTTATTATGGTTTATTAATTTTACTCAAATCCTTTCCTCCCTAAATCTTTATCATTTTTTATATTAAGGGAATTCCTAAATTGTTATATTCATATATTTCTTCTTTATTCTTTTGGCAACACACTATATAGGTCATATAATTTATGTGTTAAATTCACAGTTATTTATATGGAAATAAAACATTCACTTACAAAAAAAGTATCAGACAGATTTATTTAAACTTCCATGCAAGAAATACACAAACCCAAACCCATTACTCAAGAACCCCACACCCCAATATTTTATCTGTATCTCTATTTTAATGCACAGAAATGGTAGTGTGTTACTGTTGCCTTGTGGAATGAAAATTAATGTAAAATGTTATTTTAAAGCTGGTGGCTGATGAAATATTAGTATTGAAGTACTACATTGAAATCATGTATAGTGATTTTTTTTACTCACAGAATCAAGTACCTTTAGTCAAGTCAGAATATAAGGAAGGAAGAGGGGAAGAACGGAAAGATAGAAAAAACACAATTATAATTTTGTGAGCATTATTTACTTATTGAACTCAATGCTGTCATATGTGTCAGTTTTTTTTTAATGGAGCAGCAAGCAGGAAGATATTACAGTAAAGGAAAAAGCATTAGTAGGGAAAATTGTAGACAATGACATTATAATAAGCTATCTTAGACATTACTTTACATCAGTGTAGGTTAATATGTAATTATCATAAATATTACAGACTTCATGTACCCTTCACCTAGCTTCCTCCAGAGATAAAATTTTGGAAAACTGCTGTGTTGCATCACAGTGAAGTTATACTTCACTGTATGAAGTGACTCATACAGTCAAGATGGAGAACACTGTATGATCATAAGGATCCTTCATATTGCCCTTTTGCAGTCATACTTTCCTACTCCTCATTCTTTGCCTCCTGGCTTACTATCTAGTACTTATCTATTCTCCTATTTACATTTCTGTTATTTGAAAATTTATTATGAAAGGAATCATACAGTAAATTTTCAGTTTTGAAATGTTGTTACTCAGTTTAACTTTATTGTTTTAAAAACGATTATTTTGTTTCCTACATACTTATTCAAAAGTCAGAATGAGAAAGAGAAAAACACATAATGACAGAGTATCCATCCTCTGGTAAAAATCCTTGAAACATCGACAACTCCTCCAGGTCAAAAACCAGAATCCAGGAATCCCATTCATGATCCACAGGTTGATGACAAGTAGTTGAGCTATTATCTTCTGTCCCCTGGAAAATTGGCAAGAAGATGAATTATAAGCAGAGATGATATTCAGTCACACACAGCCTACCTGCCGGCCACATGTGGTGAATTTGGCATGAAGCATATCTGCCAGCCCTGTGTGTTGTACATGACCTATGATTTGATTGGAGGGTCCAGTGCCAGCGTCCTGCTCCAGCTGAGTTCAGAACTCGAGAAGGGTGCATGGAATAGGCGCAGAGAAAATAGACGGACTACTATGATTTCAGGATCATAATGGACAATGTGAGAAAGCTGGCCCCTTTATTTGTACAGAAGGAGTCACAAGCTCTGGCACAGAATTTTTACATCATGGTCAAGTAGGTGTTTCCAAGGGATAATTCTGCCATTTGTTTCACCTTAAAGCAGGATAGTATGCATCCTAACCCTGTGGTCAGGAAGTTCTGAATAGATGGTCCTTATCAATCAGTAACACATTCCTACTACAATCCCCATTCTACAGCTTAATCTTGAATCAATTAAGTGAGGAAATGCATCACAGAAGGAGGAAGCGAAAGATCAAGGATGGTCAATGGGGGCAGCAGAGGCAAAGACAGCACGAATTGTAAAAGGCCCTTCAGCAATATCAACTTCCAAGCTCACATAAATAGTAAAGACCAACTCCGCAGAGGCAGACAACAGCTAAATAGATTACAGAATTCTCAGCGGGGTTGTTCAGTGTCCATGCCAAGGGAGGTGGAAATGCCTTCAGGTGTTTGTAGAGACATCCTCCAGGCCCTGCCACGTGGCAGGAAATTCCTTGCAGCCCTGCCTGCAGTGGAACAATACTCTTCACACCTTCGTGTCTTCCACACCCACCTCATGGACCCCAGCAGTCCAGAGAGATAGACATGCCTTCTAGCTAATTATGACGTCTTTGTTGAGTGGGAAGACTGTTGGGAGACACCCCTCTTCCTTCCCATTTCTTAGTCTGTATAAGCTTATGCTTGCTTTACAATAAACAGACATGTTAGAGCAGACTGTGGTGGTTCTAGCTGCTAAAGAACATGGTCACCTGTTGTCAGGAATTCACCAAGATGCAATGATAACTCATTTGACTTAATTTGCATTTTCTTGTGGAAAATAATGTTGAATATTGTTCATATGATTTTTCCCAGTATGTCCACTTTATTTGTATCTGCATGTCCACTTGAGTTAAATTTATTCATTCTTTATTGAAGTTTGAAGGCATGGTATATATTTCATATGCAAATCCTCTGCTGCATATTTAATTTACAGGTATTTTCTTTCAGTCCATAGCTTGTCTATTGATCCTTTAATAAGGCATTCTTCACAGTCCTGTTACATAATTTAAATATTGTGAAGAAGTCTCCGAATCCTTGCTTTGTCCCAACTCAGTTGTGGGCATTTAAGAAGCAAACAGATAGAAGAACAATTTCTTTCACTCTTCCACCCACTACTTGCCTTCTTTCCTCATATCTTCTATTCAAATACTTTTATTTTATTGAAAAATTTATTAATAGAAAGGGAACATATTTCACACATTTGACAATATAGATTAGGAACATAATGATGCTTCCCACATTAGGCTCTTTCCTGCCCACATTTCCTATATACCCTCTTCCATCCATATTTCTTCTCCCTTATTTTTTTTAAAGAGTATACTTTCACAGGCTCAGTGCTTCACAAAATAAAGAAAAACAAATAACAAATAATAATAATAATAATGATAATAAATCCTTCTGTTATTCAGAAGTGCAGACATGGGCTGTGAAACAATATTCAAATCCTGAATTGTCAGTTTCACTAATACGGATTACATTTTTAGTACTCTCTGTACTAGTACAGTTGAGGGGATACATAATGTTTGTCTTTTGGTGACAACTTATTTTGCTAAACATAATAGCTTCCAAATGTGTGTGAGGAGTTAGACTGCCTAGCAGGCAGTTAGGGCATTCTGGGTCCCGAGCCATTTTTTTTCTCAAAGATAAAATGGCTTTTCCCCCACCTTTCCTTCAGTACTGTCTTCATCCCCTGAAACATAGCACTGAACTTCTTGTTTCTTTTCGATTCCACAGATAAATGAAATCATGGGATATCTGTCTTTCTATAACTGTCTTAGTTCATCTATCATAATGCTTAGATGCCATTTTTGAATTTGTCTTATTTTCTTTTAGAATATTCTGTGATTCCAACATTTGGCCTCCGGAAAGATCAAACCTGGGAAGGTTAAGAGGCAACTGAAGAGTAGGTGCAACTTGCATTTACAATCCTGTGACTCCTACTTACAAGGGTGAAGCTCAATCTTTGTGATAATAATTGCGTTTATGTTGGAAGCATCTCACTTCACAGATGAATGATAAAAATTCTACCGCACAGCTGTTTGTTGCTACTTTTGTATTGATATGTGAGATATTTCTTTGAGTGGTACATCTTGCTTAATGAATAATTGCCACAGGCAATAAGGAAAAAAAGCAGATATCAACATGTTGTATATGAACATTGTTCCTCTTCAAAAAAAGGAAAATGGGTTTGAGTGCATTAGTAACCTGTGCTCATATACTAGCAAATGGAAGAAAGGTCAAGGATAATAAAAAGTAGTTCTTACAATAAACAGAAATAATTTGCAGAGCTGAAAGACAAATGAATTGAACAACTCACTAGGATTCTTACATATTGAAAAATACATGTGCCATTCATGTTATTGCTTCTCAAATAAACAGCATGGAGAATAAGATGTCAGTATCATGTAACATCCTGAAGAAGCCCAGCTATATTTTGTACATTCTCACCAATTCCTTCAGTGGAAATTCCTACATACTCTGGAGTAAATAATTTTGTTTCCCCAAAGTTCATATATTATAATCCTAAACACAGACACACACACATCTCAAAGCTATAGTATTAGAAAATTAGCAAATGCAGATTTTAGGAGATAATTATGTTATGGAACCATCATGAATTAGTAAGTAACCTTCAAGATTAGTATCCTTAGAAGCATACCTTGGCTCCCTTGAAATTATTCTGTTACATGAACTTATAATGAAATGAAAGTTGCCAATGAGGAAGTAGACCCTCACTGAATGTCCTCAATAGTAACCAAATCTACAGTGACCTGATCTTAGTGCTAGCCATTTCCAAATTTAACAGAAGTAAATATTTATTGTTTACATATATTACAGATGATTGTGATTTGAAACAATAGCCTGAATTCACTGAAATTATCTCAATGATTTTTTCCTAAAATAATTTCTCATGTTAGAAATCTAAGATGACATGTGTCTTTATCATCCCAGAGGTGTAATTTTTTATCAAGTCTTGATTTGCTTTTTTATTTATTATTTGCTTTTTTAAAAAAAGATTTATTTATTTTGATTGGAAGGTCAGATATATGGAGGAGAAGAGAGACAGAGAGGGAAATTTTCTGTCCACAATAGCTGGAGCTAAACTGGTCCAAAGTCAGGAGTCAGGAGCTTCTTCTAGGTCTCCCACACAGGTACAGGATCCCAAGATTTTGGGCCGTCCTCTACTGCTTTCCCTGGCCACAAACAGGGAGCTGGATGGGAAGTGGGGTGGCAGGGATTAGAACTGGTGCCAATATGGGGTCTCCAAGAGGATTTTGACCACTAGACTACCATGCTGGGCTCTTTGATTTCCTTTTTAAACACCTCTTAAAGCTACAAGCATGGGGCTCTGGCACAGTAGCATACCGGTTAAGGTCCTCTCCTTGAACGCGCTGAGATCCCATATGTACACTGGTTCTAATCCCGGCGACCCCACTTCCTATCCAGCTCCCTGCCTGTGGCCTGGGAATACAGTTGAGGACAGCCCAAGACTTTGGGACCTTACACCTGCATGGGAGACCTGGAGGAGGCTCCTGGCTTCGGATTGGCTCAGCTCCAGCCATTGCGGCAACTTGGGGAATGAACCATCAGACAGAAGATCTTCTTCTCTGTCTCTATTCTCTGTACATCTCTCTTTCCAATAATAAATAAATCTAAAAAAAAAAAAAGCTACAAGCATTTTCAAGAGCTACCACTTGAAATCAAGCCCTTAGCAACTATTATCTGGACAGTAGCCTCTGTTTAGTATTAGATTCTAGTCCTTAATGTCATTTTACCTTTTTTCTCTTGGCAATAGAAATGCGTAATTACATCCCAGATATAGCTGTATATAATAAAATGGACACATCATAGCCTCTTTGTCAGTAAGATGTAGTAAAATTTTATATATGATATTCTTAATTAATGGAATATAATTAGAAATGACATGAACAAATTTAGGGACATGTCCTAAAAGAGGAGGCAGCATGCTTTTCGTATTGCATTTTCCTGAAACCAACTATATTTATAGGTAGAACAGATGAAACATTCAGTCATTTTCCTTCATAAAATAAATGCTAAGGGCTTGGCTTTCTGGAGAAGCCAATACTTTCAATGTCAGTATGCCGTGTGGTTGCCTGTCTGGGGTCCGTGTTGAACCTGCAGTTCAGTTCTTTGCTGATATGCATAGGAAAACAATGGTAGATGACCCAAGTGAGTGAGGTCCTGGTACCCAAGTGGGAGATCTGCATGGGGTTTCGGGATCCAGGCTGCAGCCCAGATCAGTCCTGGATAATGCAGACATGTGAGGAATCAGCCAGCAGATGAAAGAGCTCCCTCTCTCCCTCTCTCCTCTGTGTGTGTGTCCCTCACTCTCTCTATTAACTCTATTTTTTAAATAAATAAATAAATTTTTAAATAATATTAAAAATATAAATACTCGTTGCTGATGATGGCACAGCCATAATATACAAAAAACTCCAAGTCTTTGTAAATTAGCAGACATTTTGATAGTGTTAGGGTCTGGTTTTGTTAATTTCCCATGAACGACAAAGAGCCTTACTGATAACGCAAAAGCAAGCAGAGTTTATTGTGCCAGCCTGCTGGGGTCAGACCGATCTTGGGACACGCAGGCCAGCCAAGGAGGGGTCAGACCCTGAACTATCAAAAGGCTAGAGATTATATAGGCACCTTCAGTCGTTACATGCATCATAGCCCGCAAAAATTCAAATACAGCAATCAGCTTAAAGAGCAGCAAATTTCAGACACGTCATCTCTAGGACTTCAAGGTGCAAACAGTCTACTTCATTCCCAGACACATTATCTTAAAGGCCCCTGGGTCTAGACAGCTCATTCCGTTCCCACACACATTATCTTTATGGCTCATCTGTTCCTGGGACTGGATGATTGTGCCACTGTCCTCCTGCACCTGGGTGCATTCTATAGATAATGCTTGTGACACTGTTCACAAGGTCACAGTGGGACAAGGAACACATTTATCGCTAAAGTGGAGTTTTTCCGTGGTCCAGACGCATCCTGACCTAGCAAAGCAGCAGCTTCTTGGCACAAAGGGTCCTAACACTGCCTAATGCTAAATTTCTAACATTCTAACATTACACTAAAACTCTAACATTAGCTCTACATTAAAGATATTTAAATTTTCTTTTGTTTCAATTGGTTTAATATTAGGACTTTATTCACAGCTAACTCGGATATCGACTACCAGAAAATCTGCACTGGTTTGTTTACTTATTTCTCCCCAGGAAATAGAAATATTGCCAAAGACTGAGCTTTCTGAAATACAGAGTTTATTGTGTTATTATAGTGATTATTGTAGTGTTTAACACCAATCACTTATGGAAAATTTCATAGCTTAAGAGAGACGCAAAGTACATTTAATTTTGTTTTATGTGTCTTTGACCAGTTTAGCACTGATACAGTACACACATCCTATTGTATAGCCACTCAAAATTAATTACTTCCTGAAAATGTGCTACTATTTATCAATATCATTCTTTTTAGAAATAAGATGTATTGATTTTACTTGTCAGAGTTACAGAGATACAGAGGGAGAGGCACAGAGTGAGATCTTCCATCCAGTGATTTACTTTCCAAATGGTCACAATAGCCAGACCTTGGTCAATCCAAAACCAGGAGCAAGTAGTTTGTTTCCGTGAATGCAAGGGAACAAGACGATTCTTTGCTGCTTTCCCAGGCTATAAGCTGGAGCTGGGCCAAGTGGACATGAACCAGCATCTATATAGGATGCTGGCTGTGCAGGCTGATGATTAGTTGGCTACACTGCTATGCTGGCCCCATTAGCATTTATTCGTAACTTTGTAAATTAAATGCTGTGACTGTTCCTCACAGAGCCTCCAGCAGCCTTCCATCTTCCTTGAAAAAACACTGAAAAACTTATGAAAGTCGTTCCCTGAATCAGAGTTCTACTCCATCTTGGTTGGCTCCCTAGTTCACTTGTTTCACAGAGGCTCTTTGCTGTCTTCAGCGTGTGGAGGACGTGTTCCAGCTTCAGGAACTCTGCACTGCCAAGTCATTCACCTAGAATGGTTTTAGAAATTTCTCATTTTGGGCTCAGCGTGATGACTCAGTGGCTAAGTCCTCAGCTAACAAGCACCAGATACTACATGGGTACCGATTCATATCCCAGCTACTCCACTTCCCATTCAGCCCCCTACTTACAGTCTGGGAAAGCAGTATAGCATGGCTTAATAGCCTTATGACCTGGCCCCATGTGGGAAACAGAAAAATCTCCTGGCTCCTGGCCTGGGATTGGCTGAACTCTGACTGTTGCAGCCACTTGTGGAGTGAACCAGTGGTTGGAAGATCTTTCTCTCCATCTCTCTTTTGTTCTGCCTTTCCAATATAAATAAATAAATAAATAAATAAATAAATAATTGTATTACATATTACATTATATACATATAACATATTATATATGTGTATATATATATAATATATATATATATATGAGCTCCCTCCTTTTACAGTATGTTTTAGGAGAGGTTTTTCTGGGTCACCTTAGCTAAATATCACAATCTCACCTCCTGGAACCAAATCAAGCACTCCTTTTTTTCACTTCTTTCTTTTTTTTTGTGTGTGTGTGTGGCAGGTAACACTTTATCATACATATACTGCTTCCTTGTTTTATAATCTTACTCTCTCATCCCTACAAAATAGAAAAAAAGGCATTTTTCCCTCTTGTTCTCTGCTGATGCTTGGAGCCTAGAAAAATGCCTGCCAAATGATAAATCCTCAATAAGTATTTATTAGTATTTTTTTGATTTTTAAATTCTATTATAATTTCTTCTACAAATATCAGATTGTTATCGTATAAAGACTTCCATGACTATACCTTTCCCCACTAAAACTCAAAAGCACCATGTTCCCATAATCCTTTGTATGCACATGCAAGAGTTTTCTTAAAGTATTATTAAAATGTACTTATGATAGTCTGTAATGACATTATTAGAAATGATTCGTCTTTCTTGGTAATGGTCTCCTATTTGGAGGCTGAATTAGAGGATGGTAATCTTCATGGATTGGCATGCTTTAGTGTTCCTGATGAAGCTACTTTCTCCAAGTCACTGAATGTACATTTCATGTCTAAAATTACAAAGTCATGGTGTAAGTTCACATAATCTGTGTATTCCAGGCAAAGGGACCTATAGGAATTTATATGCATACAAATCAGATTAAAATAAAATTATAACTTTGAAGGAAATGATTAAGGTGGTGGCTGACAAAGCTGTTCCAATGAGCATAGTCTACCAACTGAATGCTACAAATGCATGAAGTGCTTCCACAAGAGGGATGGAAATCAAGTGAGAGACCACAGTGTCATATTTCAGTGTGATATTAAAGAACAAGTACATTGAAGATAGCAAGACGCAGACTTCCCTGCATGAATGCCCCCCACTAAACTTCAAGCAGAAAAGCTCACATGAAGATTACACACTTCTGGATTAAGAGTTGAAAGGGAATTCACGCAACATTTTTTTCTTAACTTTAAACCCATTCCAGGCCCACCATTTTAAAATTTAGTATCCATGGCCCCTGATCTTAGGAAAGAACACTCCTTATCCAAATGGCCAAGAGACTGCCTTTGTCATTCCTCCAATCTCCGGGCATGGAGAATTGAATACTGGACCACATCTTGGAGCTTAGTGCCTAATTGGCAACTCCCAACATTGATGAAATCCTATGATCCCCGATCCCTAAGGCAGTGACTACAGCTGAGTTCTGTATACCCACCCTCTTGCCAAATAGAAATTCATGGTTCCAGTCAACTGAGCTTAAATCCTAGTCAGCCTTGCCCATACTTCATCCACTTGTGAGCACCCTTCAAAAGCAGAGATAAAATAACAGTGTAGACATTGGGCCTCCCTCTGTGTTCTGTTGGGGTGTTTATTATAGCGTTTGCATTACCTATCAATAATAGCTACATAATAGAAAGCTATATCTGAGCAATTAATATTATTAAACAAAGATTCTTTATAATTCAACATTAAAATATTGAATCATACCATGTAATTGGCATGAAAATACCTAGATTTGAATCCAGATAAGGCTCCTATTGTCCATGTGGCCTCATGAGTTATTTAAATGTTTAGGAGTTTTCATTTTACTATATGAAAATGAGAATAGAGTCATTCTATTGAATGACTATGGTAAAAAGCAAAAACACACCTTTTGGGGGGGTGATAAAAAATGTTTGCTACAGGGGCCCAGCGCGGTGGCGCAAGTGGTTAAAGGTCCTCGCCTTACACCCCCGGGATCCCATATGGGCGCCGGTTCTAATCCCAGCAGCCCCGCTTCCCTTCCAGCTCCCTGCTTGTGGCCTGGGAAAGCAGTCGAGGACGGCCCAAAGCTTTGGGAACCTGCACCCGCGTGGGAGACCCGGAAGAGGCTCCTGGCTTCGGATCGGCATAGTATCGGCCCGTTGCGCTCACTTGGGGAGTGAATCATCGGACGGAAGATCTTCCTCTCTGTCTCTCCTCTCTGTATATCCACCTTTCCAATGAAAAAATAATAAAAATAAATCTTAAAAAAAAATGTTTGCTACAGAATAGCAGGATCAAAACATTTAGAAGAAATATAATTATTTCTTTTATAAAAATGTCCATTTATTTGAAAGAGCAAAGGGAAAGGTAGAGACAGAGAGAAACAGAAAGATAGGCAAATAGAGAGAGAGAGAGAGAGAGAGAGAGAGAGCTCTCCCAGTTGGCTACAACAGCTATGACTGGGCCAGGCCAAAAGAAGGAGCCAGGAACTTCATTCCAGTTCCCTCTGTGGTAACAGAAGCCCAACACCCAGGCCATCTTCCTCTATTTTTCTGAGGTCATTCACAGGGAGTTGGACTTGATGTAGAGCAGCCAGAAAAATGAAATTGAGCCCATTCTGGGTGTCAGCATCACAGGCAGTGGCTTTACTGGCTATGTCACAATACTAGCTTCACAAATCCAAATATTTCTATACTTAGCATGTTTAGGGTAGTATCAAACTCTTTATATGATAGATTTAAGATGTTATTGGTTATGTCAGAGTAACTCCATTACCATAATTTCTGAACATTTACTTTATTTTTGCTTGAAAGGCAGAGTTGCAGAGAGAAGGAGAGACAGAAAAATCTTACATTTGCTGGTTCATTCCTCAAATGGCTGCAGCTGCTAGAGCTAAGGAGAACTGAAGCCAGGAGCCAGAGGCTTTTCTGTATCTCCCGCATGGGTACAGGCATGGAATGAATTCAGCAATGCTCTGCTATGGGAGACCATACTTCCCAAAGAAGTGAAAGAGCTGACACATGAGCTGGTACTCATATGTGATGCCAGCACCACAGGTGAAGTCTTCTTAGCCCACTGTGCCATGGAGGCAGCCCCGTTACCACAACCTTTAAATATCTGTTATGGATATCTTCTTGTTATTAATTATGTAATCTTTAAGGGGAAAATGTAACACAGGGCTTCAGAGTATAGATCAGTGACAACATAACAAAATCCTAGTTCATACCAGGCACATAGTATACATTTTCAATAAGACAGCGACCAATTGTCAAAATTGTTTATGGCTACAGTAAAGTATAACATATTAAACTTCAATGATTAAGATTTTAAAAATCACCTCCATCTATTTAGAAATAGTTAAGCTCAAATCACCTGTTTTTCAAGGGATTGCTCTTTATCGAGATACTGTATTGAATCTGTCATTAGTACAACCTTCACCATGAGTGTTTGAGACAAGTAATCCCATCACTAGTGCACAGAGAAACTGAGCCTCAAGAAGCACATGTGTTTTGTGGAGGAACATAGACAGCTGATGCTACACTGGAATTCAGGAGTGTATGTGTTACACACTCGACTGGCTCATGTCAGAAAACTGACCTAGGCAAGCCATTTGTAGCTAACTAAGTGTGAGAAGATGTCAACATGGGGTATCAAAGCTGGAGCAGAGTTGCTGTGTGTTAGTTACTTTCTACAGCTATGTTTTTGTGTGTGTGTGTTTGAAACTTTTATTCTACAAATTTAACTTTCAAACTAAAGTAGACTGTTGGACTGTAGGCTGAAAATAAGCATAAAATAGCCAGACTAATTTTTCTGATCTGTACATTTTTATATTCAGTTTGACCCTGAATTCTGCATGTGCATATTTGATGTGATTTGATTCAATACACACCAGTAGAGAAGTTTTAAAATGAAGTGCCAGAAGACATTTATCAAAGGTGCCTTATTTCTGGTAGAGCGGTTTGCTCAAGGTAAATATTGACAAACAATTGAGTAAAAGAGATAACTCATTAAACATACTAGTGGTAAAGAATACAAAAAGAACAGAGCTGTGGCATAGCAAAGATACCACAGAGACACATTAGGCAAAGGTAGCCTTTTGTCTGTGTTTTTCTCCTTTCTCCCACTGCCACTACTTTCAAGAAGTTTAGTTTCTAATCAAATGCAACAGTCAAAAAGTATATTTTCACAATTGCTACTCATGCAATTTGCCTTAAAATACCAAATATTCCATACATGTCTTTCTCTCTCTCTCTCTTTCTCTTCTTTAACTTCCGGGAATCTGGAGCAAAGGTTGACATTTACAGCCATAAGTGATCCAAGTGCTACATTAGTGTCTACTTATTACAGATGATGTTTCATGTATGGCACAGCTAGGACATTTGACCTAATTTACTGTACTAACATTTCCAGTCTGGCTCTGAGTGGGGAGTTGTGCCAACAGAGCTCTGTTCTGTGGTGAAATAGTGCCTAATCAGTATTTATGACTAGGGTTTTAGAAGTCACTAAAGAGCACAGGAAGAGATTTTACCTTCTTAAAGCACAAATATTGCTGAGCTCTGGGAATCTCTACTGCACATTAGGATAGAATAGCTTTCCTTTTTTTTTTTTCCTAAACTGCAGTTAAAAATGTGTAATGTAATACTGTCAGTAATTTAAATTGAGTGTACCTTTTTCTTTCAGACATTAATGCTATTTGTTAAACTTTGTAATTACTATGCAAATGAAGTGCTGTACTTAAAAAATGGCAGTGCCAAGAGTACAACGAAAAACAGTTTGGAATTCAAACTAATACAAAATAACCTTCAAGGCTTGTAGAACTCAAATACTGTATTTTTTTTTCTTTCTTTGAATGCAGCATTTTGGTGATAGAAATGAGAGCTTGTCTTTATTCTTAACACACAGATAGCCAAAGGCTTCCATCCAGAGATTTTAATGCTTTTGAGACACATTAACCCCCTGATCTTCACAACAGGTGTCTGATATTTATATCCATTTTTTAGAAATGCTTCACTTATTTTCTCCAGGGTACTGAAACAAGCCAGTCGTTGTCAAGGAAGAATCTGAGTCTGCTCAAACTCAAGGTGGCCCCAACATCCCTAGACAGCAATCAAATGGAAAAAAAAAGAGACTTTATGGCTCAAATTATGATTTCAGAATATTAACATAGGCTGAACAAGTTTAATCTGTTTTCATTTCATATCAGGTAGATTTTCCATGGGAAAAGAGCAAGCTTGTTTTCTTGAGATTAGTAATTAATGGGATATCCTCTGTGAATGCTGAGGAACTTACACTTGAAGATCACATGTATTGTGATAATATTGATCAATTTTTCACTTTTATACCCCTAGTAATACCAGCACTCTGCCCAACAGCACAGATACTAAAACACATGTTGAATGAGACTCAGTGAATGCATGGCCATTTATCATTAAAGAAGATTTCTCCTCAAGAAACTTTTCTGTTTCAATCACTGCCTCTACCTTCACTTCTCAGTTTGCAAAACAGATGCCTGAACGACCCCCAAATTCTATCTTTTTCTATGAAATCATTTTCTAGACTCTTCTTCTTACACTTGAAACTAGATAACCATGACTTTTCTCCTGTATCCCTTCTTCAGAATATTTTATTTGAAATAATCATACATAGTAGAGAGCTCTGTGAATGTGATCTGTTGTTAGCTATGTATTATCTCCTATAGCTTATTTCCTTTGCATTATACATGGAAACCTGCAAGTTTCTATGCCAAAAGAATGAGGAACAGAAATTTAGATGTAATGTTCATCTTTATTAGGGACAATGAGATAACTGGCAATGTCCACTACATTTGAGTTTTCATGACAATCAATGATAATCAGCTTAATCATAGGAGTTAAAAATAACAAAGATTTAGCATTTCAGTTACCTTTGAAGTTGGAATTAGGATTTGTGCCAATCATATGCTCCATATTCCACTTAGGATTAAGGAAAGTCAGGTAGTAAAACAGAGGTAGTGAGAGTCAATGTAACAGAAGTCTTCAGTTGAAGCAGTAACTATCCAGCTTTCAGAGCAGCAGTGACCATGGCTGACAGAATCTCAAGTCAGTGGTAACAAAAGGGATGCAAACTATGGCATTGTGTGGTTGTTTGTGGCAGCAACAAAATCTTGAACGGACTACTTCTGTGACATAATTGTGGCTAAAGTCTTGGGAGCTGTTCTTTTTCCTATTGTCTTTCCATGTTTCAACCTTCAATTCTGATAATGATTCTTTGAGTTACCCAGTATTTCTTTTAACAAATTTAGTTAATCAGAGCTAGTTTCTATTTCTTTCAACTAAGAGGATAGTCACTATATTAAGGTCAGTACCGAAGTTAGGCCTGAGAGATATTATTGCATTTGACACATTCTAGGAAAAATAAGAACTATTGTTTGAAAAACACTTTATATTTCAGTTGCAGAATCCTCTCTCCATCAGTTTAGTGGTCCTGTAATCATAGTGAGAATACAACTAAATGTCCATCTTGAAGGCCAGTTGAAAGGCTAAGAGAATGTGTGATGTGATCCAGAACTTTGCCTGGCATATGGGAACCAGTAAAAAATTCTTTATATCCTTGGGCCTGATGCGGTGGCCACATGGCTAAAGTTCTTGCCTTGTATGCACTGGGATCCCATATTGGCGCCAGTTCTAATCCCTGCAGCTCCACTTCTCATCCAGCTCCCTGCCTGTGGTCTGGAAAAGTATTTGAGGGCAGCTCAGAGATTTGGAACCCTTTAACCATGTTGGAGACCTGGAAGATGCTCCTGGCTTCTGACTTCAGATTGGCACAGCTTTGGCTGTGACGGCCACTTGGGGAGTGAATCATGGGACAGAAGATCTTCCTCCCTGTCTCTTCTCTGCTCTGTATATCTGACTTTGCAATAAAAATAAGTAAATATTAAAAAAAATCTTTATATACTTGCCAGCTTATCACATATTTGACCTACCTATGTGTTTTCACTGATCATGGCAGCTTAGCTGAGACTGTAGAAAATGTTGAGTGTACAACAATTGAAAGAAAATGAACTGAATTAAGAAGGCAAATAAGAAAACATAGGGGCCCCTGGTATGGCTAATTGCTAGATAAAACATGAGAAATTAATAGGGAAAACAGGATAAAATATATGGGGAACTCTTTGTCTTGCTACCTCACATTTTTTTGTTTTGTAATTTGAATTCCAATTAAAATGTTATAAATATATGGGCATATATATTTGGGCCATTGGGTTACTTCTTGAACTTAATTGTTGTGGCCATTTACTGCTTACATTTGCTCTAAAACATGTTATTTACACAAGAAAATAGCAGAGAGGAAGTTTTATATATGATAATGTTACTTCCCTTTGAGTGCAATTTCAGTTTCTTCAGGAAAATAGGTAAGATTTGCTAGCTGGACTTAGGAAACTTTGCCTTTTTATAGAGTACCTAACAGGCAAAGAGCAGCATCTAGAACAATTCCTGATTTGATTCACTTTTATGACTGTGAACATGGAGTGATCATAGCTCTGCTGGCATAAATGAGAAAAGGAATTTTGGTTTGTTACGTTTTTGCATAATCCGCAGTAACTTTTGAGATGGAAGAGAAACATGGAAGAACCTGTCATACAGAAGTAAGTACCCTTCATGTTCTCCAGTGCTGATACTCGAGCTGTGGGTGCTAAAATTCCTAGCTGCAGTCACATCCACACAGCAGGATGTGGGAAAGGTCCCATCCATGGCACAGAGCTCCGGGGCCATGGCCTTTAGTGCCACAAGCCCCAGCATCACTCAGGCTCTCCAGATGTGAGCCAGAGAGACTACCCATTCTATGTCCCACAGCACACAATCCTCGGCGATTAACATTTAACTTTCTGTAAACTGAATACACACACAGGTTTGGAAGTTCACATTCACTTCAAAATCATACCAATACTTCTACAAATTGCCATAGATTACACAGACAATCTCTAATACCTAAGTGGGCATGTCATTGAAAAGTTTTAATTCCATTAGGACCCCAGTCTTCTCACTGCTAAAACAGATGTTTTCTCTCTTGCAGATTTTGTGAGAGTTCAACGAGATCACACATGCTAAATTCTGAACCTGCCTGATTCACTCAGTTAAAATGAGCTGCATTCAGAGAATGAGATGTTCCCACAACTTTCATTCCAATAAAATGCATTTTTGCAGGGAACCAGGTCACATTATTTCTGCACAACAGGTTTCTGCAAGGATGCGTGTTTGCCAAATGCACCAGCTGTCTTCATGGCTTACCATTCCCGTGAGGTGTCTGCACATTTTGCTTGCCCTTTGAGTGGGTCCATGAAGGCAAGCTCCCTCAGGGAGGAATCAGGGTGTGGACAGATGCTCCATTTATTTTCTTGTTGGCATTTTACAGCCAGTGGTGTGGATGACCCGGGGGCAGTCAGAAAGGGAAACAGCTAGACAGAGTCTGCAGGCCCCTACAGAATTCTTTTGCTATCAGAATACAGTGAGTGACAAACCTATAAACACCCCCTGTGAATTTCAGAGGAAGCTAACAGCGAAGATAGATATATTGGCTGAGGCTAGGGAATGGATGAGAGGAAAATCAGGGCAGCAAGTATAAAAATACCAGGCAACGTTTTAACACATTCCCTCACTAGTCTTTATCCCTTTCATGTTAAAATTCTGATGTAAAGCATTGAAGTTGTAAAGGCCATGTAGCATTACAGGAAATTTAAGAAATATAATATATAAACATTACTTATCATACAGTCTAACATATCACCCATATTAATTTTCACATTTTAGCATTCACCCATATAGAAAACAAATAATCTATTAATAATAAAAAGGATCACTTTTTAATTTCATGTATTATTGTATAGTTCTCAATGGTACCATGAGCTGCCCCATCTTTACTTTAATAGCTCAGAAGTGTTTATTAATGAAATATTTGAATATATGGTCATCAAATATTTCTAGTTGGGATATGTGATTATTTTCATATATTACTATGATCACCCAAATTTGAAAGCACCTCTGTTCATTGACTCTAGTACATTCCATCTGAGGGAGATTTCTTTTAAGATAAAATCTTAGGACTGCTATTGTTTTAGCCAAAGGACTGGGCATTTCTAAAGTAGACTGATGCTGACATGAGGCAATTATATTAATTTTCATCATGTATAATTTTCTTTTGGAATTTTAAAAGTGAAAGGGAGACCTTACAGGCCTCTAAACCATTCTTGGGAAAGTAAAGACATAACAGCTTTATTAGGTCTGTCTTGTACAAATGGGGAAATTAGAGAAAATTTATGAGATTATCTAGAAATGATATTTACAAGCCATGCAGGGCAATGTTACAGGACACATGCCAAGCAACCATTAGCTTTAGATCACCTCATTTGCCTTGGCCCATAGACAGCTTTGTAAATAGTTTCATTTCACTGATAATAAATCACTCAAAGGATACTCATTGCTGCCCTAGCAAACACTGCCAAACTTAAAAACTGAAGTGCTGTTTACTTTGGAAACACTCTGATGGGATCTTTGCGGTAGCAAAATTCGGTAGATTTTTTATGACTGCAAAGAAATATAATCCTAAGTAAAGATGAAGCCTAAAAAAATTCAAGTTGAGTTTTACTTAGTAGTGTATATCTGAGTATTTTAAATTTGTTTCTATTACAAGGAAACATCGTGGAAAAATACTTTTTTTGTTGCCAGTGAAATAAGTTACATATTTGAAAGGAGAAAAAAACCTTAGTAATAATACATATCATTTTGATGCCTCTTAAATTTGATCAATATCACTGAGACAGTTTAAATTACAGTTGTTTTGATAAACATCGTATTTTTAATGTCTGATAGAAACAGCCATAATATAGATTTTAGTCATTATGTGCTTCAGCTACTCCCCATGTTGCCTGTGATTCAGTTCCTTCCTAGATTTTGTTGTGGAATATATTTTAACACGAGAGAAACACTCATGCTTAAGTCTAGGGCAGTTCTTTAAGAACTTCCTCTGAGCTACACAAACAGATTCCTGTCTTGGTTGTAAAACTTTGGTGAGTTGTGACATAAGATTTCAGATGATTTGTTATTAGTTTCATTTAGGTTCCAAGAAGAGAAATGGGAGTTTTGTTTTCTTTTTTCGTTTTTATCTTGGGATAATATGGCAATTACATATATGAAAGTAAAACTGTTGATAGCTGAGATTAGTAGACTATAATGTTATCTGAAGAATTTGAAAAGACAGTGTCTTGATCAACTCCACTTCCTGTGCTTTCATTACTCCAAGTAGTTTACTGATGAGGCAAATATGTTTCCTCCAATCTGTATTATTTTGTCAGCATGCAGTAGGAGCCTCGGAAAAGCTGAATTGAGAAACTCTCCTTTGTGAAGACACTTACGCTATTCTTGGTGTATTAGCAAGGAAAGTATTTCAGCAGATATCTGCAGCCCAGACTGTAAGCATGACATCACACATGGCAGAGACCTTGTAATGATCATTTCAGCTGAGGATTTTACAATAGGGAGATTACTCTGGATTCTCTAAGGTGGCTTGATGTGATTACACGAATCCTTTTTATGAAAGTTTCTTTTCCCATCATTATCCATGGTACATTTTTGTAAGTATAAGGATTCCCACCATTTTCTTTCCCTTTCTGCCTCCTCATTTTCCTCTTGCACCATTTTCCCCCATATTATTATAGTAGTATAGTCCTTTCATGATAATTACATGGTTAACATCCAGCTATTTAAGTTCATCATGGCATTGTAGGTATAGAAAAAGATGGAGAGTGTAATATATTGACAGGTACATGAACAACTTCACTGGGAGTCCTCCATTTATTCAGGAGTGGAGCTGCTGACTGCAATGGATCTTCACTTCCTAGTGTGTTAGTCTCCAGTTAAACTATGAGAATATATGTATATACTTGTTCACTTATATATGTGCACGTTTTGTATTTTGAATGAGAGTTGTGTTACATTACAGAGAACATGTGATATTTGTCTGCTTGAGACTGACTTATTCATTAAGTATAATGGTCTTTAGTTGGGACCCTGTGGCAAAGGATAGAATTTCATCTCTTTGAATGGCTGTGCAGTATTTCATGGAGTAGATTTACCAGTTTATCTATCTATTCTTTTGATGGGGATGTGGGTTGTTTCCATGCCTTTGCTATTGTGCATTGTGCTGCTATAAATATAGGCTCGCATGTCACTTTCATTGCTGTTTTGTTTTTAAGGTTTATTTATTTTTACTGGAAAATTAGATTTAAATAGAGAAAAAGAAAGATCTTCCATCCATTGGTTCACTCTCCACGTGGCTACAATAGTCAGAGCTGAGGCAATACAAAACCAAGATTCAGGAGCTTCCAGATCTCCCATGTGGGTGCAGCATCCCAAGACTTTGGGCGTTCCTGTACTGCATTCCTAGGACATAAGCAGGGACCTGGATGGGAAGTGGAGCAGCTGGGACAAAAATCAGCACCTCCATGGAATTGCAGCATGTACAATCAAGGATATAGCCACTGAGCTGGGCCCTGCAAGTTACTTTCTTATATGCAGATGTCACTTCCTTTACATAAATCTTCATGAGTAGAATAGCTAGATCATAGTATAGATCAATTTTCAGTTTTCTGAGTACTCTCCATTGTGAAAGCTCCAAGAACAGTGAAGCATAACTTTTCTCCTGCATTCACAGCAAAAGTTGTGCTAGTAGATTTTCTAATATAGGCCATTGTCACTGCTTAGGCGGAACCTCAGTGTAATTTTTTTTTTTTTGCATTTTTCTAAGAGATAGGTGACTGATCATTTTTTCATGTTTATTAGCTATTTGAATTTGTTCTTTTGAAAAATGCCAGTTCATTTTCCTCACCAATTTCTTACCAGGGTTGTTTGTTCTACTTTGGTTGACTTTGGAAACCATAAATCTTAGATATTAGCCACCAGTCTGTTGTGTAGTGTGCAAAGGGTCTGTTGGTTGCCTCCTCACTTTGTTGATCACTACCTTTCCTATACAGACACTCCTTAGCTTGATGTAGTCTTATTTGCTTACTTTGATTGCCTGTGATTTTGATGATTTTAGAGAAGTCTTTACCAATTCTTAGATCTTATAGAGTGTTTCCAATGTTTTCTTCCATTAGTTTTATGGTTTCTGAGTGTGGATGCATGTATTTGGTCTATTTAGAGCAGATTTTGTACAAGGTCACTGTTGTTGCTGTGGGGATCTTGCTTCTTACTTCTATAAGCTAGATACTCTATTGTGCCAACAGCAGTTGTTGAAGAGACCAAATATTTTTCTGTGGATTACTTTCAGTAATCTTATCAAAGACTACTGGCTATACATTGGTGGGCTCAATTCTAGAATTTCGTTCTGTTCATTGATCTCTGTTTTTGTACCAGTGTCAGACTGTATTGATTACTACTGCACTATAGTATGTTTTATGATCCAGAATTGTGATTTTTCCAGCTTTTGGAAGATAGTTTTGTCTCTTTATGTCCTCTTGACTTACCAAGTGAGTTATTGTATCATCTTTTTAAAACATTTTTATAAGAATGTTTTGGGGATTTTTCAATGGAATCTCATTGAATCTATGTATTGTTTTCAATAATACAGTCATTTTGATGATGTTGATTCTAGCAATCAATGAACAATGATGACTTTCTCCATCTTGCATTGTCTTCTGTTTCTTTTTTAAGTCTTTTGTAATTTTCATTGTAGAGTTCTTTCACATTTTGGTTAGGTCTATCCCATTATATTTATGGTTCTTCTCCACTATTTTGAAAGGGACTGGTTCTTACAACTTGCTTCTTGACAATGGAATTGTTTGTGTATACTAAAACCACCAATTTATGTTCATTGTTTTTGTATGCTGTTACCTTGCCCAACTCTTTTATGAACTCCAGTAGTCTTATGATTGGATCTTTTGGTTCTTCTCTGTGTAGTATCATGTTATATACTAACAAGGATAATTTGACTTTCTCATTTCCCATTTGAATTCAGTATGGGTTCTGGTTCGTGTCACAGCTGCTTCACTTTTCATCCAGTTCCCTTCTTTTAGCCAGAGAAAACGGTAGAGGATGGCCCAAAGCCTCAGGACCCTGCACTCACATAAGAGACCTGAAACTTCTGGCTCCTGGCTTCAGATCAGCTCAGTTCTGGGTGCTACAGTCATTTGGGGACTGAAAAATCTTTGTCTCTCCTTGTCTCTGTGAATCTGATCAATCTTTTCCATGAAAATAAATAAATCTTTAAAAAATGGTAATGAGCACCTATCATAAGTTAATCCTGGGCCTTATCCAAGGTTATTTTCTAATGCATATCACAGTACTACCATTTAAATCAAGTGATTGTCATTCATGGTATTTAGAAATAAATATTTTATTTGTTATCTGCTTTCCAGTGTAGCAAAGGTATATGATGAAATATTTCTCAGAATGGTGGACAAAGAATTTAATCAAAAATGAAATTTCATTGATCACTTTAGTAATAGAGAATATTACCATGATAGACTTTCAGGATTCAAATATTGTATTTATTTTTTTATTTTTTTAAGTTGAAACATAAAATTGCACATATTTATCACGAGATATTGATTGTATGTTCACTAGCAAATGTTCAAATCCCTGTTATTCAAGTATTTAGCATCCTTTGTGATGGAAAACATTTAAATCTTTATTCTGGGTTTTTGGAGCTATAGAATATTATTACAGTAAATCAAAAGAAGTAAGAAAATTATAAGTTTTGGGGGAACATAAGTTGTACTCTTTTAAGGCATGCTGTCTAAACAAAGAAGCTATTTGAGATTTGAAAGAATATACTACACTGTAAGTTTGAACTGATGGGGCCAAAAAGTGAATATTTAACAATAAGGTAAGATTTTCTGGGGGAGAAAATCTGCATAACCCATCTTGAATCAACTTTCTAATCATGATGTATTCAGCAATAGTCTAGGCGGGCTTTGGAAATCTAAATGAATCTCTTGGACCTTGATTTATTTATAAGTAAAATAGAGATAATAGTACCTGTTTTATAAGAACTTTGGCATGGCTAAAGAAGAACATGCTTATAAAGTTCTTGGTATCTAGTGTAAAATGAATACATAAAAAAATTAAACAATGGAATGGCATTTTGTACCTTATTTGCTGTGCTGGAAAGGCAGAGAATGGAAGAGATGGCCAGAGCTCTCCTGTTTGCTGGTGCACTATCGAAATGCCTGCAACAGCTGGGGCCAGGCCACATCAAAGCCGGGAGCCTGTAACTTAACTCAGATCTCCCACCTGGGTGCCAGGACCAAAGTATCTGAGTCATCAACTGCTTCCTCCCAGGTTGTGCATTAGAAGAAAGCTGCATTAGAAGTGAGGCCAGGACTTGAACTTCAGCTTTCCAACATCAGATGTAGGTGTCCCAGTGCTTTCTTAAATACTTTACCAGGCACCTGCCCTGTGCAATATTTCATTAGTAAGTGATGTTGTTTTTCCCCTGTCCTTGATCTACTGCCTGATTTCAGGGCTGGTGTTGAGGCAACAAGGGCTAAGTGATGGTGTGGATATCAGCTGTGAAGATGAAAAGGATTTAGAGACAGGAAGCCAGATGGTGTTTGCAGTGATACAGGAATCTACCCAAGAGACACGCCTATGTGTGCTCCAATAGTGCATGTTTGATGTCCAGCCAAAACATTCATTTGTCTAAGGGAGTTCGTTAAAACAGCTCTTCTGCCACAAACTGGTGTTTCTACCCTCAGAGAAATTTTCAATCAGTACAACCCTAATATTTGTTTTTCCCTCAGGCTTGTCTACATTGGCAAGCAGAAGGAAGAAAGCATGACTCAAAACGGTGGTGTTTGAAGCACTATCTCACTGAATTCTCAAATCACCGCTGAGAAAGGCATTCTTATATTTGCTTCTTGTAACAAGGTGGAAGGTATAAAGGCTCAAAGGATTTGATAGCTTGACTGAGGTCTCAGAGCAAGAAAGTGGAAGAGCAATAATAGGAACCCAGATCTTCTGCATTCCCATTCTGTGTTCTTTGCATTGGGTCATGCCTGATGTCAGTCTGTCAGTCTCGCTAGCTAAGACACATCCATTACCTTTGCTGCTGCAGTCACTAGACTCAATTCTTAGATGAGTGATACATGTCACACAGCGTTTGGTTAAACCAAAGGCAGCTGTGGTGAAATTGGCATAGGAGATAAATTCAGCAAAATAAGTAGGGCCTGGATTAAGGAGCTGGCATGTGGGCTCAAAAAAAAAAAAGTTAAAAAGTGATTACTTCTACATGGATATAATTTTTAAAGATTTATTTTATTTTTATTGGAAAGTCAGATTTACAGAGAGAAGAGACACAAAGAACTTTCATCTGCTGGTTCACTCCTCAAGGTGCCACATATGGGATCCCGGCGCATGCAAGGCGAGGCCTTTAGCCACTAGTCTACCACTCCAGTCCCATGAATTTAATTCTTGATGAACAATAGTTAATCAAGTAAACCTAGGATGCATCTATTATATAAATATGATGCAGTTCATTATGCCAGCCTGTACCTTATTTTATCTCAGTATTGATTACCCACAAATCACAAATTTTAAGTCAGTACTTTACTGAGCTAGTAATTGTCCTCATTAAATACTCTAAAAGAAGTGAGGCCTATATTTTATCGTATATAAAATATGAGTTTCAGCTTTTATTAAGGGTCAAAATAAATTATACAAGTGTGACTTTTTGCAATATTCATAGACATGCATAGCATAATGGTTTCTGCTTTAAAATCTTAAAAAACCATAAGAATATGTTCTGTGTATAATATATACCTGAAATATTTACCATGAGAAACTTACCTCTCACAGTACCCTCATATTCATGTTTAAACATACAACACCTCTTTGCCCAAAAATTGCTATGAATCACAAAGTACATTATTTGGTATATGAAATCATATAATCCTGTGCACATCTATTGACCTACTTTCCCCATATACTTCATTGATTCTTAATAAAATGCATTTCAGAATAGATAAAAACTAGGAAATTAACTTACCCAATTTATTCAGTATCATTTTAACAAATAAGGAAGCAGATCCAGAGAAATTGTAAAAAGTGTTGTTTCAGAACTACAGTGTCATGACTTTTGTTTTAAAATATTTTTGGGAAACCTTAACCTCCTTCATATTCTTGATGGGGCAGATTTGTTAGAAATATGATGGTCTGTATGCCAAATTCCATAGTCATGATGGCATTAATTTTGCTGTTTACCTCTCAGTTACTTTGCATAACACTTTTAACAGCGAAATCACTCACTGTATTGTGGACTGCTTCTCTTTCCTGTAGTTGGTATGTGTCTTGAAAATTAGCCTGAGAGTTTCTTTAAAAATTTGTTTTAGGAGAACATTGCTTTTCTTTGCCTCTTGACCCAAACAGCAGAAATCAGATGTTCTACAGGCCAAGATCCAGCTATAGGACAACTGAATAATAAAGGAACTGGTGTGTGATGTCTTTGATGCAGAATACATTTTCAGATCCCTATTCCTCACAGAGCTTTCCAAGAGGTTTCAAAAGACTGTCATTAATGAAAGGTTAAACGAGTATACCTGGAAAGCAGAACTAAAGTATTGGAGTTTATATAGTGAACCTGTTTTGTACTCCTCCATTGTGAGCTGGTGATGGTGATAGCAATTATGATGAAGGCTGTGCCACAGAAATGCTGAAACCTAGAGAGGTTGATTGCTATAGTTTTTATGAGAATAAGCATTATAGTTATCATTTGGTCCTGTCTATCTGTCGTCTATCATCTGCCACCATCAGTGTGTTATTCACCTGTGTGCCCATGCGTCACTGCAGCATTCTTTTCTTTTTTACAGATGACACACTCACTTTGATATGATGATTATTTCAAATTTTTATTTTATTTGGGACTGGAGCATTTGGGCATACTAATGTGGCTAGAAACAAAAACCAGCCATGGAATAAAAAAAAATTGATAAATTGGATTAAATCCAAATCAAAACTCCTGTGCACAAATTTATCATATAATTTATGATTTAAAGTACAAATTTATCACAGATAAAAAGTAGCGTAAAGACTGGAGCAGTATTTTTCTAAATTTTTAAAACTGTTGTTTGAAAGAAAGATTTTGCAATGAGAGTAGAAACAAATATACATTTTCCTTCTGCTGGCTTACTCCCCAAATGGCTGCAACAGCTAGAGCTGAGCCAGTTTGAAGCCAGGAATCAACCACAACTTCTTGGTCTACCATGTGAGTGCAGGAGCCAAAGGGTCTGATCCATCCTTCACTGTTCTTCCATTCCATGAGAGATAGATCAGAAATGGATCAGAAGTGACACAGCTTCAATTATAGTGGGACAAGAGTTTGAAATCTGTGTATTTGGAGGGACAAGATTTTGAAATCTGTGTATTTGAGGTATTATCTCATACCCACCAGAGGATAGTATCAATAATCCAAAAATAGAAAAGTTGGGGAGAGTGTGAAGAAATTTGAACCTTCATGAACTATAGATGGAAATGTTGTGGTGACAATTGAAAGCAGTTTGGTGGGCACCAGTGATATGGTATAGTGAGTTATACCTGCCCACAACACCAGCATCTTAAATGACCACCAAACCTGGCTGTCCTACGTTTTATCCAGTTCCCTGCTACTGCTCCTGAGAAAGCAGTGGAAGATAGTCCAAATACCTGTGCCCACACGAGACACAGGGGACATATAAGTGAAGTTGTTGGCTGCTGTCCTTTCCCTGGAACAATCCTGCTCTTGTGCAGCCTTTGGGGAGTGAACAATCTGTCTGTTTCTTCTCTACAACTCTACCTTTAAAAATAAATAAATAGGGCCCTAGTGACTAAAGGCCTCGCCTTGCATGTGTTGGGATTCCATATGAGAGCCGTTTTGTATCCTGGCTGCTTCACTTCCTTTCCAACTCCCTGCTTGTAGTCTTGGAAAGCAGGTGAGGACTGGCTAAAACCTTGGGATCCTGTACCCACATGGAAGACCCAGGAGAGGCTCCTGGCTCCCAGCTTCAGCTCAGTTCAGCTCCTGCCATTGCAGCCATTTGGGAAATGGAAGATCTGTGTCTCTCTTTATCTCTATAAATCTAACTTTCCAATAAAAATTTTGAAATCATATATTTATGTGATTATATTTTATATATATAATCTTCACAAGCATACACATACTACTTAATAGTTCCTGAAAAAGTTAGTAATGTAATTAATATATAATCCAAAAGTCCCAATTATGAGTATAAACCCCAAGACAATTGAGAACAATGTATCAGTGAAATATGTGCACATCTATATCAGAGAAGCATTATCAACAATTGCTAAAGTGTGGAAGTAACAAGGTGTCCATTAACACACACACACACAAAGAGAAAGCATTCAGCTTTGAAATAGAAGGAACACTGTTACATGCTAAAATATGAATGAAGCAGTAGAACATTACGCTAAATTAAACAATTGCAAAAAGACAACCACTTCCATTTCATTTTATATGAGCTTTTAAAGGAGATAAAAAGCAGTAGCAAAAAAATAGAATGTTAAGCACCAGTGGCTGGGGAAAAGAAGGAATGGCGATGTCCTGTTTCATTGGCAGAGAGTTTTAATCATGAAGATACCAAGAGCTCTGAATGAATCACTAAAAAATTTTTATGAAAAATAAAATTGAAAGAGATAAAAGAAAATTAAGTAATTAAATTCCTGGAATAAGTGGATCATTTGATTCTTTGTATGTACAACCTGATAGGTCATCCTTTTATCATTTTATTTTTAATTTGGAGCTTGACCCTAATGTCATATAATTACTTGGCATAAAATAAGCCCTCTCAGCAAAATACCCACCTCAATGTTAATAAGGAGTCTGAAATGGAACTAGTGATCCTTGAATCTAAAATAAAAGACACCTCCACCTTTACTAAGACATTGCAGATTGATGTGTATTCCTATTATGTCCATTTCTTCTACGTGTTCCAAGTCACCATGTACTTGGAGACCTGAATTGTTTTTAAATTCCACATCCTCTAGGTCAGTATCTGGGCAGAGCTAATTGACTCCTCTACAAGACTGCAGTTATGACATTAACCCAAACTGTGTTCTCCCTTGGGTGATTAACTGATAAAGAATGAACTTGGGCAATCAGTCAGATTAATGGAAGAATTAATTTCCTTGTGAGTGTAAAACTCATATCAGCTTTCTTTTAAAAGTAAAATTACTTAGTAGAGTGAATCCTGGATGCTTCTAGCACAGATGATAAGTGTTTGTGGAGAAAGAAACGTTAATAATAAAACTGATCATTACATGTTGTATACATGCGATGAAAGTCCACACTTTACTCCATAAAAAAACACAATTATGTGTCAATTATAAATAAACATACATGTATTAAATTCTAAGAAAGTCGTGTACAGCAAGTTGGATAGCAATTCAGATTCTCTTATATTGTGACTTACTCAATGGACTAAACATCACTTTACCATATTTCACTATTGGAAGCAAGCTGTAGGTCTCTCTTATAATCAAGAATACAAAAGAAGGAGAAAGAGGAGAGTGGATAGGGAATGTCGATACGAGGGAGAGTAGGGTGTGAACTATGCACCTAGATTTGCACTGTAATATATGTGAAATTTGTTTACTTTGTATAAATAAAATAAGTTAAATAAAAAGGCCAAAAAGTATTCCCAGGATGAATCATCAAGAACAAAACAAAACAAAGCAAAAGAACAAAAAAAATTACACGCGAGCACAATTTAAGAATTTCAGAAGTTGGAGTTAGTACTGTGTATTGTGCTTGTCGACTGATGTTTTTATACTATATTCCGATTGCTTATGTTTGTAGGGAGTATTCCTATAAATGTCACCCTGTGGTTAAATTGAAAGCTGCCTCTAATTGAGCTCTTGTTGACCTTGGGGACTAAAACAGATCCAGTTCCTTGTTGGTACTTCTTCGAAGCCCTGTTGTATAAAATTCTTCTTGAAGAACCACACTACTCTTGGTTATTTTATTTACCAGTGTCTATGAAGCTTAGGATGCTACTTAGTAAAAAACTGATTTATCGTCCCCATTTTCAGCTTTTCATGTTAATTGACGTACTTAGTCTTTAAAGTTATAAGCTGGACTCAAATTTACTGTTTGAGTCAATTGTTTTAAAACAATTTTAAGAACTTGTTATAATATGATATTTTGACTTCTTTGGACTAGATTGGTACCAAATATCTATCTTTTTTTTGTATATTGTGCTAATACCATTAAAATCTAAGAGAACCCTTTTAGCAGGCACAGTAGATCTGTTACATGTTGGTTCTTGGTAGTTGTTTCACCTTTTACCTAACACTGAAATCTCCCAAATTTTTACATAAATCTGACTTAATTCCTCATTTAATTTAATTTGCTATTCCATATGTTTCCTATTCATTACATCCATGCTGAATTTCAATCAAAAACATGTGTTTATGACAATTCTTTGTTAAGCTCAAGGAATGTCTCCATTTGGTTTCCCAAGTACTCTGAATTTCCTTTTTAAGGAAAATTAGTATTTTAAATATATTTTTTATTTGAAAATAATAGACACACGAGAGAAAGAGAGAGAGAGGTAAGTGTCTTCCATCCACCATGTAACTCCTGAGTGCAGCAGCTGGGTCTGGCCAGGATGAAACCAAAAACGAAGTCCATTCTGATCTTCCACATGAGTGACAGAGTCCCAAGTACATAGGCCATTTTCCATTGTCATCCAAAACTCTTGTTCAGTAAGATGGTTAAGTCTAGTAGCTCAGACTTGAATTGACACTGTTTGGGAATGTCTATGTTCTAACTGGTGGCTTATTCCACTGAGGCATAGCACTAGCCACAAAAGTCAAATCTTTGCCTTTTGTCTATCTGAATATTTACTCCAAGTTCCTACTTGCTGGATATTTGGGCCATTTCATATGCAATGGTTAAAATAGTTTTCTGTTTATCATCTTAAAGATCAAAGTAAAGATTTGATTATGATACACTTGCTCTCTAATACACAGTGCCATTTTGTAAAGGAATCATATATATTTCCAGTTTAAAGGAGACCAAAGGCTATTTCTTTTAATACTACAAAGCTTAATAGGATTAAAAAATATTTATTCATATTTAACATAAGGACAGAAATACAGAGAGAAAGAATAGAGCTTCTGTCTTCTGGTTTACTCCCCAAGTGGCCGCAAAGGCTGGAGATAAGCTGATCCAAAGACAGGAGCTTCTTCCAGGTCTTCTGTGTGGATGCAGTATCCCAAGCATTTATGCATCCTCTAATGCTCTCCCAGGGCCACAAGCAGGGAGCTGGATGGGAAGTGGAGCAGCCAGGAAATGAACTGGCACCCATATGGGATCCAGGTGCATTCAAGGCAAACATTTAGCCACTAGACTGTCATCCTGGGCCCATTTAACAGGTTTTTAAAGGAAGAATTAAGAAATTATATGCATTTTGTTGTCCAAACAACCATTAGTAAGTGTGATCTATCTGAAGTTTTCCTTTACTTACAAATTTATCTGGTTCTATTTCTATCTAAAATAGATGGAAACTTTGTCAAACTTTAGTGTTTTTTTTTAATTGAAAATGATATCTGATAAATTGTTCACATGGAGCATGTTGGTGTTAGCTTTCAATATGACTTAAAAAGTTATGTTAGTTTTAAAAGTTAGCAATAGCCATTTTCTGCTGAGTGATCCACTCAGGTTTGCTTATATTATATACCAAACATACATTGCTTTATCTCATCTGAATCATGATACATGGATTTCATTAGAAATATTTTTTTTTTTTTGTATTTCCTGGAGGCTGGCATCATGGTGTAGCTAGTTAAGTCTCTGCCTAGAGTGCCACCATCCATTATGGGTGTTGGTTCAAATTCTGGATTCTCCACTTCTGATTCAGTTCCCTGCTAATGGCCTGAGAAAGCAGCAGAGGATGGGTCACATGTTTGGGCTCCTATACATAGCAGATCAGGACAAATCTCCAGGCTCCTAATTTCAAATCAGTTCAGCTACTGCCGTTGCAACCATTTGGGGAGTGAACAGTGAATGGAAGATTCTCTCTCTCTCTCTGTATGTCTCTCCTTCTGTCTCCTAAGTTTGCCTTTTAAAAACAAATAAATAAATACTTAAAAATAAAAATGTGTTTTATTTCTTTAACAGGGAAAATATGAAAGTTTCTATATGACTTCCTAAATAGTAGAAGTGGGATTTTAATCCAAACCTTTTTAGCCTCACACTTCAAAATTTCATCATGACTAATCCCACTGGTGCCTCAAAATAATACATTTTCTTTCCATAACAGGCAATTTCTAGTTGCAAATTCTATTACAAGCTTTTTCAAATTGTAAAATTATTGGAAAATATGAAATCTTCTGAATTATTCTTTGTTTAGCACACTTAAAAATATGATGCAGTTTTAATGGTTTTAGTTATTTAGTATCTATACCTTTCCTAATGGAGTCTGATAGAAAGTCTACTAACACACTGGCAATTAAAAGGGAAAGAAAGTATCAGGCCGGATAAATACCAAGTTATTCTGGAAATTGTCATTAATTTTCTACATGTTAACTCTACATATAGTAGGCCAGAAAAGTTCACAGGAAGTAAAAAAAAAAGTACAGTGATAGATTTTAGCAAAAATATCTAAGTACTAGATATTTCCTATTATTACTGCATAGAACAAGGTTTAATTACTTTTACAGATGATTTCATATAATTCTCAAAACAAGCAAAATCATAAAATCTTAGCGAAGTTGAGTGAGTGACCTAAAACCAGAAAAACTAATAGTAAAGCTAAGATTTAAATCCATTGTTTTAAGACCCACAGTACAATTCTTTTCCTCTGTGTCATAATTCTTAGACAAAGGCAGCCCTTGTCACTACTATGATTAGAATGAAACCAAGATTCAAGCTAAATCCCAGGCTCCTAATTCTGTTAACCTATTCTCAGGTCTCCAAGCAAAGTGAAGGTCTATGCTGGGTTTAGTTTGATACATACGTTTGTTGTATTCCAAGTGTCCTGGGAGGACAATTAGAAACAATATCAATAACAGAAGGTGATATCTGGTGGTAAGAAACTTGAGGAAAATTACCTGGAGCTAGAGAAGGAATAAATTGCTTAATTTTGAAAAGATATTGGACATATATGACCTATGAGTTGACAGAAGAAAGAATAGATATGGTAATAGGATTAAAGAATTAGAAACTCTGAGTGCAAGTTTCATGTGAACAGGTTTTTATAGTGCCTTTTAGGGATGCTGTGGCATTGCTATGGTGCAGAAGTAAGGCAGTTGGTGAAAAGTTCAGAGATGTGGTGAGCAATACATCAGAGGGTAGGGAAGCATTGTTAGGAACCTGTAAGAACCTGCTTGGGAAAGAGAGTGTGAAAATAGAGCAGGTCAAGAGCCTTGAGACACTCCTACAGAAGAGATAGTATGTAAAAGTTATCAACCTAATTTCAACAGCTGCAATATCAGCTGGAAAACACTGGGACTGGGGGCAAATCCGGTCAAGCTAGACTACAGAACTACCTGGAACTACAGGACTGGGAGTAGGCCCAATAGGGAAACTGTGGACACTTCTCTGGTGGGTTGCATCTCCCACTGGTAAGCATTAGAACTAGGGCTGGGGTTAGCCCTGGCTAGACAGGCAGTGGCATCCAGTGACATGAGTGTGGGCTACATAGTGGACTTGGTTGTATTGAGCTAGACTCCAATGCTCATTGATGTGTATGAGAATGGAATGGGATGTAGGACATACTGGAGCAGTATGCTACACATACTGGCAAGCATAAGAACCAAGACTGGGGGATGGGCCTGGTAGTGCTTACTAGAGGTCACTCTGATGAAGGTTAAGCTCCTGTTGGCATACATGAGGGCTGAGTGTGTGGTGGGCAGGGTTGTACTTGGCTACAGCATCCACTGATTTATGTGAGAGATGGGCCTGGAGAAAGAACTCACTCAGCAATTACAACTACCAATGTATATGTAGGAGATATTTGCACCCCATACTGACAAACACACATGGATCAGGTCTGATAACAGTTCAGACAAAGTTTCTTTGGGGATTCACTAAACTGAAGAGTTGGAATCAGAACTCCAACCATGAGGAGAATCACAGGATCTGTGGTCTGACACTGGAGTGCATGTGTCAGAACTGGGTCTCCTCACTGGCCTAGATGAAGCAGTGGATATCATGCCAAGATGCAGATGTAGGATATGGCAGTCCATTTGATCCTGTCAGCCAATGGACCTTGGAAGGATATCCCCATCCTTGAAGCAGTGACATCAACAGCATTTCAGAACTATTGAGACCACTTGAGTAGAACCCTTGTAACATGCTCTATGTCAGGGACCCTGGGTTGGCATTAGATGGCCATTCCCAATCCCTGGGTACTGAGGTGATTGGGAGACTGAGTACAGCTTCTCTCCTTATCTCCCCTCTTCCCCCTGATATAGTAAGAAGGAAGAAGGAAAAGAAAATTAAAAAGCAATGATCTCACACACTTTGCCCCAGACTATCTACCCTTCCCATCCTAATCAGCGATGCAAACATCATCAAAAATAAAATTTTAAAAAGCAAATTAAAAATTTAAATAAAATGGAATTTAAAATCATTTTCTGGGAAAAATGGTTTTGAGGTTCGTGCAGGTTAAATGTGTTCCAAGTTGCAGAAGTGATAAACGGTTTATCTGAATTTAAATCTACACCTTTTTCTTTGCAGGTACTGACCGATTGTGGTCATTATATCTGAAATGCTATCTTAAATATTTTCATGGTGCTCACATTTTTTAATTGAAAAGTCAGAGAGGCAGATGAAAAGAAAGCATTTAAACAGATATTTCCCATCCTTTGTCCCACTCACCAAATGCGTAGAAAATCCAAAATGGTACATTTCAAAACTGGAAGCTGGAATTCAATCAGGAAGCTAACTGCTGAGTTTGTGAACTGCTGCTACACAGGGTATGTGTTTGCAGAAAACTGGTTGTAAAACTGGACTCCAAACCACTCATTCTCAAATGCGATACCGGTATGTTACATGATACCTCAACTACTACGCAATTACCCATTTGATTCCCAAATTTTTATCACAACAATCTTCAGACATAACACTGGACAAATCTATCTAATGCATTAGGCAAAATTAAATGTGTGTTTTCCAAGGAGACTCTGCTTTGTTTAGTTAGACAACTCAGTATGCAAATTTAAACAAATTAAAATGTTATCATGCAAGTAGAATAACATTTAATCATTTATTAATTATTATGTAAAAATTTGCTTCTTTGGGGATTTTGTTGTTTCATAAGTAACTCTTATTTTTTAAAAAATTATATGCTTTTTAAGAGATACTCATGTAAAACTAGAGTTCCTTAGGTATCCCTGAGCTGCTCCAATGAATATGGGTAATACTCTAAGATTTTAGAAAAATCAATGGAACTTTGTAGGCAGAACTACAGATTTCCAACATCAAACTCACCCTTGCAATAAAGAGGAGAGAGAAGGCCATTTCATGTCTTTAATAATTTCAGATTTTCTTAGATAACAAATATTTATGTTTTCACATTAAAAATACCCTATTGAGCTCTAAAACATAATCAAAATCTCATGTAACCACAGAAAATGGCTTGATCAGTTCTGGATACAGCGGCTCTGAACACAACGAGTCACTGTAAATTATCCTCACCTTTAGTCCATGTATACAACACACTGGTGAGTCAGGGGCAGAAAAACCACAGCAAAATGTTGCAATGGGGTGAGGCAAAGGAGAACTTTGTAGTACTTCCTAGGCTATAGTGAATCTGAGAACTCGTTTGGCAAATATTGCCCAATTCTTGCACATAGGGAATTGGTAATGTTCCTTCATTATGCCTATTTTCACCTTGATCAACTTTCATTTTGTATCAATTGATTTCATTCTCTTAGGATTTCTCCTTCCCATCACTGTCCCTCTTTTTCTGGAAAAAGTTATTGAGCATTTTAGTTGTTATGTTTCTTGCTGAAGGAGTTTTGTATTACAAAATCTTCATTTTTTTTTCAGTGTGTATACTTTTCACCTCTGGCAATGTCATTTTCTTGACATATTTTAATTCCAGTCAACTGATGATACCACATCTTTTGAAAATTATTTTTATGTCCTAAATTATTAGTAGTTTGGATACTTCAGGATTCCATCAGCTTGTATTCATACATTTTCTAGAAATCCTAATGTTTGATCTAATAGTTAGACCTTATTCATTTCAGTTTTATTATTGCTTTTTTTTTTGTTTTGTTTTTGACAAAGGTCAAACCAGAATTGATTTGGTCTTTGCTCTGAGGCCACCTATCATTTATTACCTTTAGAATTTATGCTAAGATGATTTATCAATGACTGCCAAATACACAAACACACACAGTATCAAGTTTAAACAAAGATTTCATCCAAGATTGTTGCAGTAGGTGACAGAGATTGAATTCCTCCTCACTGAAACAAAATAGTATAGCAGAGTGTACTAGCATAGAAGTGCCAAAGCATTATGGGTTCAGGTTCTCAATGGGATTTGTACTCACACTGAAATTTTCTTGAATTAGCATATATTTTCTTCTTTATGGATTGGTCATTGTGTTCATTGGTGTACACTGAAGAAGGTGAACTTATACCCTTCCAGAGAGAAAAAGAGAGAAAGAGTGAGAGATAGTGCTATATTCTCTGATGATTACAAAGGAGTGTTTCCACATCCTTAAGAAATACATTTTTTGAGGCAGAAATAATATTTATACTTCAAGGTGGTTTATAATGAAATTGAAGTTCTGTTTTATAATGGAAATGTATAAGAATTAAATGTTCTAATTAAAGGAAGGCCAACAGCCTATAGGATGAAATTCATTCACAGTTACAGGGGATCAAGGAAAACATTACAGTCCTGGTTAGGACATAGCACAAAGTTAAAAGGCAGTTCTGTTTGCTAGTCATTCACATTCTGGGCTTTTTATATTTTCTCAAATTTTGTTTGTAAAGTAGCCAGTTTCTGTTGTGCTTTAATTTGTCCTTAAATGAACTCATCGGTTTCTTATAGTATCTGAAAACAAATCTTTATCTACATTCAACACTTATTCAGCAGAATTTTCTTTTATTCTTTTTGGTAACTACAACTGAAATTGTACTAAATGCCCAGCCATTTTGTAACATGGGTAATTTTCCCATTTTTCTGTTAGTTGCTTTACTACCTGTCACTTAATGCCACATACAAATGATATAGTTTAGTTTTTTGAAAAGTTTTTTTTTTCTGCTTTGTTTTATGGTAACACACCACTATGGTTCAGTGATGGTCAGATTTTGCAACTTCAAAGCATAGCGTAAAAGCCCATTGGTATACAACATTCAGCATTTCTCTAGCCTACACCGGGTCATTGGGATCAGCTGTGTGGGTTCAGCTAAGAAGTGTTAAGATGCCAGAGGAAGTTTTATTGTGGCAATGACAGAAACACAAGGGAGAAAGTCAGACACGAAAGAACATTTTAATCCTCAGCTGTCAATCCAGTAATATTCCATTTGCCAAAATAAGTGAGATTGACAAGCCTGGAGTCAAGGGGGAGGTTAGTTCAAGCTATCCTCTCTGAATAAGAGGTATAGATAATGAATAGCAGGCTTAGGCAATGCCTTAGTCTGTTGCCGCTCTTTGTCTTTCTTGCATTCAAATTCAGTTTATTTGAAAAACTTATGTTTGAGAGGACTGCAATGAGAATTATATAATATAGCATATAAGAAATATTTAATATGACACTGTCATATGTAGAAATTCCTCAGACTTTAATTTGCTTGTACCAACATAAATGCCATTCTTCAAGACAAAGAGACTTTATATGTCAGTTTTTTACTTATATATTAAATTTTCTTAAACTTGACAATTCCATTTACTTTTCAAGTAATACTCTAAATAAATAAGTTCATTTTAATTATTATTTATATTACTTTCTTTCACAAAAACAAAAAGTTAGTTTATACTTAGATTTTAATTTTAAAAGATTTATTTATTTTTATTGTAAAGTCAGATATACAGAGAAGAGGAGAGATAGAGAGGAAGATCTTTTGTCCATTGATTCACTCCCCAAGCGGCCGCAGAGGTTGGAGCTGCACCAATCCGAATCCAGGAGGATGGAGCTTCTTCCAGGTCTCCCACGCAGGTGCAGGGTCCCAAGGCTTTGGGCTGTCCTCGACTGCTTTCCCAGGCCAAAATCAGGGGACTGGATGGGAAACAGGGCTGCCAGGTTTAGAAACGGAGCCCATATGGGATTCTGGTGTGTTCAAGGGGAGGCCTTTAGCCGCTAGGCAACTGCGCTGGGTATAATTAGATTTTCAAATTATTATCTAGAAAAATTTTAATCTATGATAGTCAAAAGACAAGATCCAAATGGAACATTTTCCTCACAGAAACATATTTAAAGGCCGGGCACAACAGCCTAGTGGCTAAATCCTTGCCTTGCATGCACCAGGAGCCCATAACTCTGCACATGTGTTAAATGATTTGAATTGTAGAAAATTCCTTGCAGAATTGATCTTGGGATTCAATGACAAATATTTCATATGTTACAGAAGGGGTTCAAATGAAATAATACATGTTAAGTACATTGCAAGTATTAAAGATTGAAAAATACACACACATATTTTTATCACCACAGAAAATGAAATTCATTTTCCTTTTGTTAGAGTAATTTTTTATTATTTATTTATATATTTTCATTGGAAAGGCAGATATACAGAGAGGTGGAGAGACAAGGAGGAAGGTCTTCCATCCACTGATTCACTCCCCATGTGGTCACAATGGCCAGAGTTGAGCCAATCCAAAGCCAGGAGTCAGGAGCCTCTTCTGTGTCTCCCACTTGGCTGCAGTATTCCAAGGCTTTGAACCATCCTTGACTGCTTTCCCAGGAAACAAGCAAAGGAGTTGGTTGAGAAGCAGGAGTGTTGGGATTAGAACCAGTGCCCATATGGGATCCCAGTGTGTGCAAGGCAGTGACTTTTGCCACTAGGCTACTGTGCCAGGCCCTGTTCATCTAAATTCTAGGCTTAACTGTGAAACAAGGCAGAATACCATGACAAAAATAATGAGAAGTTTCTTGGCATGTGTATTGTACATAAAACACGTAGGAGTAGCCAGAGATGAGTAACTTAAAGAAGTGCTTTAGAACTGAAGTTTATATAACATCTTTAACAACAACAAAAGCAATAAATTTGCAGAAAAATCAAAGAAATGCAGTTTTATATCTGTATATTAAAATGCTTTCTATTCAAACCAATCATGGCACTGATGCTGAATACTATTGAGTAGTCACTACACAAGCTTACCTATCATTTCATGGAAAGTGCAATTAAAAAATAAATCTATGTTGGTGGAAAACTTTTACAGCCTGTGTTTGGTTTTATCTTAATGTGAATATCCATTAACTTTTTAAAGATTCCATATTTTCCTGAATTCAAAATTTTACACTAAAATAAGTATCTTTTTATTTAATGTGTTCACAAAAATTTTGAATTAATCATAAGCATCATGCGTATCCTATATATGTATACAGATATTATATATTTTATATTAAATATTTTATAATAACTTGACTATTGGACATAAACAAATATCCATTAGTAATAGAAACACATCACTGCTAACATGCTTCAAACAGATAAAATTCAAAACTGGATTGAAACACACATGAGCATCCTTATCTGTAAAGTGTGGATAGCAAGTATTTTACACTTTATAGAAGGTTAGTTCTGTCACAACTTCTCATCATTGCTCCTCTTGCCACCTAGAAATCACAGGCCAGTTATAACGGTTGTAAGAGTATATTTATCAACATTGAAATTTAGATATTTCTAGTCATCATATTTCACAAAATCATGGCGCTATGTGTAAAATTCAAGAATTTAAATATAAAAGGTTCTTAGCCCAATAGCTTTTTCAAACTTGGTAGTGGACCAAGATTGGACTAGAAGCTACAGTTTGCGTACATCTGAAGTAAAATAGTGTGTGTTGAAATGTTTCTTCTGTCTTATTTTTAATAGTATTCTTGGTTTTTTAATCATGACAAGAGGACTTTTCATGGAAAGCTTGCATTGATATCTATTGACTAAAGGCATATTGACTTATGTTCACTAGTTTTCCAAATTAATTTTGAAAATGCCAAGTTGAGATGGATAAAAATTTTCATTAGATTAAAAATTAGTCTTAGGAAATATGAATGTACTCTTTCTTATATCCAAGAAAGCTTCTTATTATTCCTAAAGTATCTAACTTGTAGCTTTCAGTATGTTCAGTATGCTGTTTTCTCTTTATTTAACTTTAATGTATTTGCTCAAAAGGCAAGCACAGCAACAGAAACAGAGAAAGAAGCTTCTTTCAGATCTCTCACATGAGCACAGGTGCCAAGACTTGGGTCATCCTCTGCTGCTTTTCCAGGCCGTATTTCAACAGCTGAATAGGAAGTGAAACAGCAAGATGAATCGTTGAGCCTGTTGAGCCATGGTGCTGGTCCCAGAACAAGTCTTTTAGGAACTATGTTAGAGTGACTCAGAAACATGGTCCTGTTTGTCTTCTTTCAAGAACTGTAATCTGTTAAGATTGTTAGTCTTGATGAATTTGGTTGCTATCACTACAGAAAAAAAGGCACTAGTAAGAGAATCAGTGGTTCTATCACTGATAGCTTATTGGCTTAACTTTTCCTTCAGTCTGTAAATGACACAGTTTACATTACATATTGAAATTTTACATGTCCTGATTTCTTCATTAAGGTACCAATTTTTTGAACAGGACCATGCCTCTGATCGTTCGCTGTGATTATATCACTAGCCTTGACAAATACCAAGGAAGCGATTATGTGGCTCCAACTTCAGCAGAAAAATTAAAAATATATATTAGAAAAATGACTCCTATAAATGTAAAGGTGAATGTTGACAAAATATGAATCACTCTTATTATTTGTTGTATTATAAACATATCAATTGTTCTGTAGCTGTATGGCACTCACTAACAGACTTTTTAGTAAGGATTTTGAGCCCAGGTGGGTGATGTGGGTGGTCAGCATGCTGCCAGAAGACCGTGCCTGGCCTCTGCTTGTCATAGGTGCTCTGGATTGACAGGGAAAGAGGACTTATGGAAGTGTGAGACTTCCATAAATATGAACTGGAGACTGCTGAGAGAGTACTTTATGGATCTGTAGTGACTTTTGTGGGATTCCCAGGACCAAATCACTGCATTTGTGGTCAAACAAGGGGAGTGAGACCGGGTATTTGGAGGTGGGAAACTGATTGTGTATCTGGGTCAGACCAATGCACCTTGCATGTGCAAGACCTAAGCTGAGCTAAGTGCCATCACCTTCCACCCTTTGGTGCAGGCAAAAGTTGCATCTGGAGGGTGTGTCTGATAGAGATAGACTACAACTGCTAATGAGTGTCAGGGCACAGGGTGGACCACACAAGGCTGTGTCACGACACCAACCAGCATGTGAGAAAAGCAGATCTGGGAGCAGATTCTTTAGGGAATATGTAGGTTCATTCTTGCGGGACTATAGTGTCGCATGGTTTGCACGGGAACTGGGGATGGTGAAGAGGCTGAGTCAGGCATGACCATGAAACTATGAACAGTCACAGAAATTAGGGTTGGGAGCAGGTTGGGCTAGCCGAGGCTGCAATATCCACAGGGTGCACTCAAAAATTGGATCTGGGAGCTGGCAGGGCTACAGCACACTCCAGCATGCTCAAAGATTGGGACTGGGCACAGACTATATTGGGTACCTGCTGGCAGTTCTGAGCACCAGATCTCAGAGCAGGCCTGGTGGGTGAACTCCTTTACTATGAAACAGCTCTTGCTGTGGAGTTCAAGAACCGAGGCTAGGGACAGCACAGGCCAGGCTCAGCTACAGAGCCCATCAGCATGCATGTGACTAGGTCTGGAGATTGGCCAAGCTGGGCCAATCTGCAGCACCCACTGGCAGGTGTAAGAGCCAGGACTGAGCAGACCAGGTGATTGGGTCTTGACACGTACTAGCTTATATGAGGGTTAGCTGGCCAGGCTAGGCTGGGCTGCAAGTTGGGCAAAGCCAGGCTGTAGCACCTGCCTGTGAATGCTATGACAAATTGGGTCATGCTGGTTTGGGCTGCAGTCACCATAAACACACAGCGTTTGGGGAGAGACTGGTAGGAGATCTTTGGGGAGTCCCCTGTTGGGCCTCTGCTCCCACTAGGGAGTATAAGAGCTGGGACCGGAAGTGGACTAGGCAAGGCAGGGTTACAACAACCTACATGTGAGCTGAAGGATGGGTAGGCTAGCCTACCACATTGACTGGCACACACCAGAGCCTGCATAAGTGCAGACCCACCTTCTTTGCTGTGGTACCAGCTGGCAAGTGCCAGGACTCAGTGCAAATCATGGCAAGCTGGACCACAATATCACTTGGGTAGCACAGTATCCAGGGCTTGGGGTGAGCTTAATAGGAAAACTGTGGGCCATGCTCAACTAGGCTATAGCTCCCACTGGTGAGCATGAGAATTAGGGTTGTGTGTGGACCAATCTGTTCAAAGCTGAGGCACCTGCAGGTGTGTGATACAGCTGGATGTAATGCAGGAGGGGCTGGAATAGTCTCTGGCACATGCTGGCATGTGCAGGAAAGGGAGCAGGGGGCAGGCCTGGTTGGAGCTATTGGAGGTCACCCCTACTGGATTGAAGTTCACACTGGTTGGTGTTAAAGGTTGGATTTGTGAAGTGTTGGCTTGTGTTAGCCTGCAGCACACATCAATTTGCATAGAAGATGGTACTGGGAGCAGAACTGACCAGACAATTGTATTCGCTGATGTTAGCCTGGGCCAATGTGTGTGTTGGAATGAACAGGACTCCCCACTGGCTGGTGTACACAAGAATCAGGTATGGGGTTACCCTGTGAGGATTCTGGGGATACTTCTCAACTAGACTGTTGAATTTGAACTCTGGCCACAGGGAAAATTGCAAAATACGTGGTCCAGTCTTGGATTGTATGTTTTGGAACTAGGCCTCCTCAGTTGCTGATGCCTGTGTAGTGGGCACCATGCCCAGATACATACAGTGGACATGATAGTCAGATCATCTAGGCCAGCAGATGACATCAGGTGACTCATCATAGGATAGAAAACAGAGCAGGTTGGACAACTCTCCTAGTTTAGCTTTGGCAGCAGGTGTCTGGATTTGTGAATGTGCTAAAATGAACTCTGCCAATCAATGGATCTTGGAAATATTTTCTCAACCCTTGAACAATAAAATTAACAGCATCTCAGAGCTATCAAAACCACTCAAGTGACACCTTTGGAACATTCTTCCCCACACAGAGTTCATTCCACATATCTGGGCGCTAATGCAGTTTGGCAACAATGACAAGCCCCTTCCTATCCACCCAACTGTGTCTCTGGTGGATGCAGGAGAAAAAAGAAAAACAAAGTTTTTGTTTGTCCTACCTATCTTCTTCTATGTCTTGACACCCCCCACTCTGATCAGTGGCCCCATGGGTGTACACACTTCTCACCTATGTAAACAATATTAAAAATAAAATTAAATATAAAAAAAATTTGAACAATGAAACTGTAATATTCAGTGCTATTTTTCCCCTCAGAGTTTATCATGTGCAGGTTATTAACACTGTGGCAAGTCATGTGTGTGTGTTCCTTTAGAAAAGTTCTTAGAATTTCCTTTTGATTCAAGTTATTTCATGAGTTAATGCCAAAATAAATGCCAATTCATTTCAATATGGCTTTTGGAAACTAGAAATATTTTCACCATTGGCTTAAAAACGTAGTGGATAAGGGCTTTCAAAGGGCAGAAAATGCACAGATGCACAATAAAAGTTTAAAGAGCAGGACCTGACATTTTTGGAATACCCTTAGTGAATATTAAGTAGAATTCCAAACATAGGGCTAACTTTCACTTTCCCTGTGTCATTCTCACTGTAGGCTCAAAGGAAACCTTGAAAGGTTCTTCTCTGTGAGTAACGTGGTGCTGTGATGCGATTGACTTCTGTTATTCCTGTTTACCTTTTACGTGGTTTCAGATATTTTTAAGGTGGAATTGTCATTCTTTTTTTTTATACATAGTCATTCTTTATTCAGGAATTGCATTACATTGTATGTTCTAGAACCCAAATATAGTTAAATAAAACATAAATATGATAAAGAATCTTCTGTTTTATAAACTGGATATAAAGAGAAGCTAGAGAAAAGTTGAAGGACATTTGAGGTTATAAAAAATGTCATTATGCCAAATTAAATACTTTCATATGAATTATACATATTAAACTACATTTCATATATGGAAATATACATATTCATATACCTGTACAAATCAAGCTGAATATGGCTGAACTTTTTTTTTCAAAGATTTATTTTATTTCTTATTGGAAAGTCAGATATACAAAAGAGGAGGAAAGACAGAGAGGAAGATCTTCCAAAGCCAGGAGCGTGGAGCCTCTTCTGCATCTCCCACGCAGGTGCAGGGTCCCAAGGCTTTGGACCATCCTCGCCTGTTTCTCAGGCCACCAGCAAGGAGCTGGATGGGAAACAGGGCCACTGGGATTAGAACCACTGCCCATGTGGGGTCCTGCTGCATGCAAGCCGAGTGCTTTAGCCACTAGGCTACTGTGTCAGGCCCATGGCTGAACTTTTATGGTATTGTTTTATCTAAAACATTTCTTAAGTTACGGTCATTTGAACACCTAGTACATCTTTTTTTAATCAGTTTTGAAAATGCCTATATATTTTCCCTTCAGCTTTGAATCTTGTATTCAGAATAGCAAGATATTAGATATTTATTATAAAGACATTTTGAATATGTTATTTGTTAACTCATACTTTTTTCTCCAGTATAAATATTATTGAGGAAATAATTTTTGAAATAGAATATGTATTTTCAAGATGCTTATTTTCATGCTTTATTCAAGTGGGTCAGTTCATTATCTTAACTGGAGTGATAGGTCATATTGAGCTAGTTTTATGATATTTTTTCCTGCTTGTTTCCAATAACTTAAAATGTTCTTGTAGAATGGAGATTTCTTTCATTCTTTTTTAATTCTTTATTTTTCATTATACAGTTCTTTAGACTCAGGGAGTTGCCCTTCTCTCCCCCTCCCCAACTATTTTCCTCTCTATTGTAACAGTAGTTTAACCTCTCATCAAGAGTCACAGGTAAGATGGCACTTTCTCATCCTCTCCATAGATTTACAAACTAACTATCATGGCAATTCCTATATATTCATTGATAAGGAAGAAGACATTCAAAAACTTAGAAAACTGTCTTTCATTTTATTATAAAAATGTGTATGTTTATTTTCATCTCGTTGATTAGCTTCAGTGACTTTTTTTAGCAGGGGACTTTCCCTCTGCTGACTGCATTCCACTCATTCTCACAGCATCAGAGGCCTGGGCACAACAGTCAGAAGCCAGGGTTTCCATCTGTGTCTCCCACACATGGGTGACAGAACCCCAAGAGTTTGAGTCATCATTTGTTGCCTCCCAGGATGAGTAAGCAGCAGGCTGGAGCAGAGCAGAGTAGCCAAGTTCTGAAATAGGAGCTCTGAAGTATGGTGTAGATGTCTCAAACGGTAGCTTAACCTACTGTGACACAACACCAGCCCTTATAAGGAAAAATGAAATCCTTTTCTGTGATTCCTTTATACATCACGACTTGTCATCTGAAGCTTTGAATCACTGAATTTCTTTGATATTCTTTTTTCCCCAGTTAAGTTTTTAATCTTGATAAGCAAAAATAATTTATGATGTGTGACTAGGGATATATGAACATTTAAAAGTTATCAAATAAAGTAGTACATATAAATTGAATGGACTTAATGGAAAATTTCAGAAGAAATATTATTTCTAAAAATAAAAACATTATAGCACTGGAGACATTCAAACACAACTATTTAAGAAACATATAATTCAAGGCCTATTAGGAGAAAAACTAGAATATAGCTTACTGTTTCTTGCAGTATACATAGTGCCTATAAGTAGTAATCGAAGTTATGATATCTTGGTTTATGCATGTTTCTTGGATAAGATAACCAATAAATTGATTAGTAGAAAGAATTTCTACATAGACACAGTTTCTACATGAAACTGAAATGAGATTAGACCCTATGGTTTTACGGGCTTTATTTTATAGACTTAGAAATTTAGACAGAACTTGTATTTATACTTGAATAGACAAACACGATGTAAACTGAGTAAGACCTCCAGTGCTCATCTCCTCAAGGAAATATTGATGTAAATAGCAGTTCATGCACTAAATCTGCTTTCACAAGATCTAAAAACAGTCCATGCACTGGAAAGCAGTGACTTAAAAAAAAAAAAGATTTATTTATTTTTATTGCAAAGTCAGATATATAGAGAGAAGGAGAGACAGAGAGGAAGATCTTCCTTCCGATGATTCACTCCCCAAGTGACTGCAACAGCTGGAGCTGCGCTAATCTGAAGCCAGGAGCCAGCAGCCTCTTCTGCATCTCCCACACAGGTGCAGGGTCCCAAAGCTTTGGGCTGTCCTCGACTGCTTCCCCAGGCCACAAGCAGGGAGCTGGATGGGAAGCGGGGCTGCTGGGGTTAGAACCGGTGCCCATATGGGATCCCGGCACGTTCAAGGGGAGGACTTCAGCTGCTAGGCTACAGCACTAGGCCCTGTTTTTTTTTAACATAACAATAATGATAGATACAACAAAGAAAAAAAAAGGTGTTTGCCAACTCAATTTCCCGGGAAAACAATAAGGAGAGTTATGCCTTGCATTTCACAGGGGAAGGGGAAATTGAAACCATGCCTTAGACTTGAAATCTCAAACCAGGAAGAATTCCACAGCAGCTGCGCCTCGGACAGTGTTCGTCATTGGGCCCTCTACACCTGCCTCAGTATCACAGACCTGTAAACCAGAGGCGAATTTCAAGTTGTACACAGCAATACTGACAGTCATGGGCTTCAGTGTGCACCCCGATACTGCAGGCACCTCACTCCAGAGGGAACCAAGTGTTACTCTATGGGGTGCTGGCGTAGGTGTTCCAGAGAATAACTCTGCTACTACAACTTCAGGCAGGTCAATTCGAATTATGCCGGCTAGGGGTAGGACAGGGAATTAGCACATACATGTGTTTCTGAATTCAGTGGTGAGCCAGCGAAACATAGCTCAGATTGCCACAGTCCATCCGCAGGCATTACCTACAGAAGGAATGTCTGGATTCAGTGCGACACCAGGAAAAGTACTCTTACCCCATCAATCAGATGTCTAACTTTGCCAGCATTATCATTTGTTGCAGCAAATTTCTAAAAGGACAGGGAGAATAAAAGTCAAATTAAAACAAAAAACTGAAGAAAATACCACATCCTTTTACGCAGATGGCATCAAATATCATTAAGCCTCAAGAAGATCAAGGAACTATGACTTTACCTGTCTGACAAGATAAGAAACCAGAATTTGGTCACATAATAAGTAAGCACATTATGTGCAAGATCCCAGATACAAAAATGAAAATAGCTATATTAACAAAACAAATGTCATGAAAGCACAGTGTATTGATGTGAAATGCCACCAGAGAATTGAAATAATTTTTTTTTTCGCGTTTAAATGTTTAGTGGCTTGCTCATAAATCACTTTCAATGGGCTCAGGTTGTTAGACAACATACTGAAAGCCTTCTTTTTTTAATTATTATTCCATTTTATTACACAGTTTCATAGGCTCCGGAATTCCCCCAACCCCTCTCCAAACCCTCCCCCTGTATTGAATTCTTCCATATTGTTGCAGTAGTACAGTTCATAACCAGTCATGATTCCTTCATTGCAGGCATGGACCATGTAGAGTCCAGCATCTTATTGTCCAGATAAATTCAACAGTTTCATTGGGAGACCATACTTCGTCTCAAAGTAGAGCTGGCAGAATATCATCCCCTCCAATGAGATGTCACCACACAACTTCAATAACAGGAAGAATCATGAAATTAACAACATCATGAAGTTAATTAACATGGTATTGAGTGACCAATATTTTAGAAAATGCAAGTGCTTGAATTGAAAACTACACTAAGGAAAATAAAAAGGAGAAAGTGAAAGATGGCAACAGTAATAGATCAGTCCAAAAAAGGAATCAATGAGATCAAACATGAACTTTCTGAAAATACACAATTAGAAAAAAAATGAATAATGCTCAAGGGATATTTAGCACAGCATTAAATGCACTCTTATTAAGATTATTAAAGTTTAAGCAATATATGGAAATGACAAAGAAACAAAAGACCAATGAAAACAGATAATGAGAAAAATTTGCAAACTTTTAGAAACATGCAAGTATTCAAGTATCTACCAGAAAAGGAAAGGTGATTATTCTGATTCAACTCCACCAATGCTGTCTCCAGACATTAAAGGGAAAAGCTAAAAGGAGATGGCTCAAGGCTCAAGACGAAACAAATAGTAAGCAGTATTCTAATTCACTTCATAGAGAACGGCTTAGGAAAATTGTTATAAGCCGAAGGGGAGTGGGAACAGTCTTTTTTTTTTTTTTACATTGCTAAGGGTAATAAAATAGCAACCAAGATACTGTACTCAATAATGCCATAATATGAAGTTGGAAAGATGAAGATATTCTTAGACACATGCAAAAGAAGTGGAGATGCTCACCATCAACCAGACCTTTTCTACCAGAAATTTTAAAAGGAGATTTTCATCTTAAGGAAAAAGATACTAACAAGGATAAAATGTGTGAAAAAATAAACTTAACTGGTAATAACAATTAGAAAGGCAAATTTAGAATGCTCAAATACTATGATCACGATGTATAAATCCCACGTAAGTCCTTAGTACCTAGACTAGAATACAAAGCAATTAAAGTAATTACCATATTAATATGGAAAGTATAGACAACATAAAAATTTGTGAAATGAAACATCAAAATCTTGAAAGCTGAAAAAATGCTCCACAGGTATAGAGTATTTTATTAGTATTTTTAGATAACATTTCAACTTTTATTATCAATATTCCTTTACTATCACTTAGTAAAACAATGAAAAATCATGTTACATGTCTTACTTGGGAGTCACATATTGAAATTCCTCCTGAATCTGTTTAGTAGAGAAGTTAAGCATATACGAAAAGTGAGAATGTCCATATTAACACTTAATTTGCTGCTCTTTAACTTACCAGCTTCCCTACCTAATAAAAATGTACTTATGTTTCTAAATGTTTTTTGTAAGCTTCATGGTAAATATAGAGTACAATCTGCTATAGGCACATTAAAAATAATGTGTAAGAAGTCATGCTATTGAGAAAAATATTAATTTATTCTGTTACAAATCAGGACTTGTTATTTGAAACTTTAAGTCTTTTGAATATATTGACATAATCACAGTCTATTTATTCTTAATTTGTTAATTTGATCTATTATGCTTATTGATTTGTGTATGTTAAACCTTCCTTGCATCCCAGGTATATACCCTAATTGGTCTAAGCGCATGATCTTTTTGAGGTATTGGTATTCAACTAGTGAATATCTTATTAAATTTTGCATTTATATTTGCTAAAGGTGTTGCTTTGTAGTTCTTTTTCTTTGTTATATCTTTCTGACTTTTGCACCATGGTGCACTGACCTCCAAGAAGAATTTGGGAAAAGTCTATCTCTTTTTAATTATTTTGAATAGTATAAGAAAGGTCAGGGCTAATTGGTAGAATACAGCAGTGAAACCGTGGAGTCCTGGGTTTCTGCTAGTTGGGAGGGTTTTCATTACTGATTCAATCTGTCTTGCTATTGGTCTTCTTAGCTTTTCTATACACCCATGGTGCAGTTTAGTAAGTTGTACATGTTCACACGTCTAGGCATTTCTTACAGATTTGAATATCTGTTGTTAAATAGTTGTTTGTAATGATTGATGATTTTTTTTGTCTGTGCTACTTCAAGTGTAAGATTTCCTTTTCAAACTCTGATTTTGTTAATGTGGAATGTAGGACTCCTTCCATTTTATTCTCTTAGTTGCTTAAATGTTTTATCAATTTTATTTATGTTTGCATTTTTGCTATTGTGCTACTATAAACATGGTGATACAATATTATGTTTTGGTGTATACCTGGTTATATATACACTGGATTATATGGCATGTGCATTTTAGTTTTTTAGTAAATCTGTACACTGTTTTTCATAGTGTGTGCTTTAATTTACATTCCCATCAATAGTGTATAAATTTTAAATATACTTTCTCCACATTTTAGCCAGCATTTGTGAGAGCAAGGAAATTAATGTTATAATCTTTGAATCATATATATAGCACTAATGAAATCAGTTCTCTATATATTAATAAATAGAAATGTAATTAAAATACTAGCAAGCTAAACCTTACAGTACATTACAAAGATTATTCACCATGATCAATTGAATTGAATTTGTTCACTGGATATCTATATCTCCAGTTTTTACAACATTGTTCATAATATTCAAGAAATGGAAACAACATAACTGTCTACCAACTTATACAGGAAAATGTGATTCATACTTTGTTGCTGTTTAACATATTTTGTTTATTTAAAATGGAGACAGAGTGTGCCTGATAGCTCCTACTTACGTGATCACTCTCCAGATGGCTACACTGGCTGGAATTGGCTCAGGCAACATCCAGGAAACAAGAATGCCATCCATTCTCCTACAATGATGGTGGAAGGGCTCAACCACTTGCATTATCTTTGGCTGCTTTTCCCATGCCATTAATGGGAAGCTGCATTAGAAGTATAGCTACCAAGACATGAGCCAGTGGCCATATGGAATGGCAGTGTCATAAGAGGTGGCTTTACCTGCTGTGTCACACACCAGCCCCATGGTGAATATTGTTTTGCAGGAACTCAGCTTCATAAAGAATGAGTTCAGACTTGGATAAGCCAAAGACCAAATTCAAAGCCTTTTGCTGCTTTATACCTCTATATTTTCACAGAGGGCAGTGAAAGCACACAGAGAAATTCTGCTTTCTCATGATAGCTAATGAACTACACCAAAGAGGTCAGAATCCAGTTCTGTCCTCTGATCTTATATATGTTGTATAGTTTCAGGTAGTTAGGGAGCGTTGTAGCAGAACTTAGTTGGTTTTTGGACCCAATGAAAAGCAAAAAATACAATAGCACCTGAACCTAGCCTGTTGCCCTTATAGTTAAGGAGTTTAGCTGATGCTATTTCCCCAAAATACATACATAAATAAATACTCTTCAACCATAAAACAGGATGAAATGCTGCCATTTGTGACAACATGGATCAGTCTGGTGGTCATTATGTTATCTGAAATAGACCAAGTACACAATGACAGTACTTCATGAACTCAGTGATTTGTGACACTTTAAAAAAATGATTTTATACTTAAAAGTAGAATGTAGTATAGAAACTAGAGAGTGTTGGAGTGGAGGATGCAATATGGAGGCAATAAATTATAGTTAGATAAGAAAAAAAATTTTTTGGTGCACTGTAGGGTGGCTATAGATAACAATTATGCACTGCATATTTAAAAAATAGGAGAAAAGATTTTGAATTATTTAACCACAAGAAATGATAAGTATTTGAAAATAAAATATAAAATACAATATATAAAAATAATGTCAACTGCATAATGCATATATTTTCAAAATTACATATTGATGTTTTATACATAATATTAATGTTTTTAAAACTCATGATTTGCAAATTACTTTAGAGAAATTATTTTTATGCAGTTGAAATGTGTGTGCATATGTAGTGTATGTCTGGATATGACTGACTTTTATTAGGAATGCCCAACTGGTTGGTGTTCACTTACATACGTATTCAAGAAACTGGCACAGGGCAGGGGACTTGTAGAGAGAAATGCAGGAATCAAGGGGATCAGTTATAGGCAATGAATATTATGAAATCTTATACTGGATGTCTTATTTAAGAAGGAAGATACATAATCATTATGATTGTAATCAGGATTATTTTTGCTGTTTATCGCAACTTCTTATTCCAATTTGTAATTGGATTGTAACTGTGTCACTGAATTGGCTCCTGAATTTGAGTTCCAACTCAGCTTTCGGTCCCAGCTTCCTGCCAGTAGAGGAATATTTATTAACATATTTTGTTTTGCAGTAAAACTCTGTTAGATTATGATTAATTTATTAACTTCTTTTTATGTGTAAACTCTCTCATGTTATTCATTGATTTATTTATGTATTTAGAAGGCAGAAAGGGGAAAAGGCACACCCATACACACAGAGGGATTTGATCATCAGCCTAGTGATTCATTCCCCACATGACCTCAAGGACTAGGGCTGGACCAGGAAAACTTTTAGTATGTGTGCATTCTTTATTGGACACCCAGGACTTCAATCTATTTACTTATTTGTTTGCTTGTTTGTTTATCTTGGAATGTTGTAAATGATGGACAAGATAATTGAGTTCATGCAGCTCACAAGCAAGTCCTGGATGGAGTACTATTTTTTTTTTAACAGATCAAGGATTGTAAGCATTTAGGGAGTGAACCCATAGGTAGAAGATCTTTCTCTATCTCCATGTCTGTCTCTGCCTGTCAGTCTTTTACATAAATATTCTTTTAAAAATATAATCTTTTTTTTCAAAAATGAGACTATCATAAAATAGTAACTATTAAAGAAAAAATAGTCTGTATACCAATTTGTACTTATCAATTTATATTTTTTCCAAATTTTATGTACTATAAACTTTAAAAATTTTGGCAACTATACTGTAACACAAACACGTTTAAAACAGATTGTCTTTTTAGTTTGAAAATGAAGCAAATGTAAATATTTAATACACCTTTGGGCATATTTTATATCATGGTTGCCAAGCAAGTGAGTACATAATGTAAAATTAAGATATCCTGCTAGGATCCAATAAACAGAATATGTATTGAGATAATTAAATATAGCAGACTACTAATAAGTCAAGCACAAACAGATTTCCAGTTCCCATAAGATTGTAAAGTTTCCATGTCTGAAAATGCAGCTTCTCCATACCACCATCGTGATTGTAACCTAAAGGTTAAAATCTGTCTTTAATTTTACTAAGTAAATTGTCGTTTGGCTGTGATTTTGATTTTTTTTCTTCACAAAAATAGCAAAATCTAATTAGATACAAATATCAGTAATAAAATCTTACACTCTGATATGCTTACTAGTACAGGAATGGGTGAAGAAAAATAAGAGGGCAATGTTAATTACTTGTTGGGATTATTATAATTGTAATATTTTTACAACAAAACTGAAAAGAACTGCTACCTAATTACCACTTTTAGTTTCTTATTTTATCTAAAAATTCAGACACTGAAATTTCTGTCCTTTCATGGCATGCAAATAAGCAGTGTGACCACTTAGGAACAAAAGCATTATGGATCTCCTCTATGCCTAGTCCAAAAGACTTTCCTCTATTGGCTGTTGGACTGCTTTCCCCAGACTCCTTGATGTACTTAATCAAAATGACCTTGGATGTCATGCAATAAAAGTAGCAAAGCCCTTATACAGATAAACTCAAAGTGACATAACAGAAGATGGCTTCCTACAATTTAGAACTTCATACTGTGTAAGAAAATGAAGCTCTGAAATTTGAACACTTTATTAATCAGATAATGATAACCTAGAAATATTACCACTCCCATTTTACCTGTTATTAACTCTGAAAATTAGATAACAAATAATTCTCTTAGCCTTGGAGATTTTTCCAGATTTTCTCCTTGGACTAAACAGTGAGTATATTATCCTGATTATCTCTATCACTTGCCATTTGGGATAAATGGAGGCATTAACTCTTGATCACTGAATATTGCTACATTATTTTAAATTTGTCTATGCACACGTGTCTATTATTATTTATTTGTTTTGCTCAATGTATGCACACAGAAATTATAACACAGTCATTATCTGCATTCAAACACTGGGTTGTTTTTTGAACATGTTCACCTATATCTGATTTTTATCACTGCTGCTCTATGCGTTTCTCCTTTTCACCTTTATTGAAGATTCTCTAGATATATATTTGCACTTCTGTCCACATTTTTATATTTTTCTACCATTTTCAGTTCTCTTACATGATCCATAACAATTACGGTACACAGATTATAAAGTTTTATTAGTGAGAGGAATTAAAAGGCTTCAATTCATTTTCAGAACAGGTTTTGTATTAGAGACACTGGTAGCAATGAAAGAACAGACAAAATAGGATATAACAACAAAGGCTAATGGTTTTATTTATTTTTGATTGATCACTAGATTGAAAACAGAAGTAGAGCATATAGCAGGAAATGGTTTTATAAAGTTATATAACTTGACAATATTTTAGAATCGGGAATGTAATAAAATCACCACACATCCTCAATATGTTTATTTATAAACTTCGCCCCATCAGCATCTTTCTCTATCCTCTATTCCATCAGTGACATAGATACTTCCTGAGTTAGAAAACCATAATGGATCTCTATATCATACAGTTTGGAGGACTTATTCATTTTTTTCCTGCAAAAGTTAAATAAAGTGCAAAACTTTCAGCCCATCAATCCTTTAGCAAGCTGTCCAAGGTGACATTTCATTAGCACATTTTGTCAGTGGATAAATCGTACAGCTTGCTCTGAAGGGAAGGTGGAAAACATCTAGTCCTTTTTCATTAGATCCATCTGAACTTGAACCACTGGAGATTGCATACAAAAAGCACATGAGACAGAAGAAGCGCTATCCTGTCTATAAACTGCATTAATCATTCATTCTCTTCAGAGTGTCTTAAGTCAGTGTCATGTCTCTGGGTAAGCCCCAAACTGGCTATTCAATTTTGAATTGCATGACAGATACATTTCAAGGAAAATCAGAGACATAACGACTCCTGCCAGGCTTGATAAAGTCTTCATTCATCAATTAAGTGGTTCCAATAAACCAAAATGGATATCAAAAAAATAAGGAAATTTGTATGACAACACTTAACTGATTTTCTCTCCTTTTTCTTGTTTCACTGAATTCTGGGAGTACTTATTTACAAAGTCTTACTGCAAGGCCTCGGTTGCAAAGGGAACCTGCTATCACTTGAGGACATGTGGATTCCTTTCTTCTGCTACCTAGCTCAAGTTCAATATGACATAGCCTAATACACAGATATTTGTGGCCAGTTTCATAATTGCACATGAAGATTTTTTAACTCACATAGCAAAAACCTCTCACTGTTTCTTTTGTATTATTGTTTGGACATCAAAGTATGGTCATAGAGCTTAATTGGTGATTTTATGTTGCGAATTTTGTTGGATCAGAGTGTTAGGAATTGTTCCCAGCTTTAAATAGTGGCAATGTCAAAGTGTTGTGAAACATACGTTCAATGTAAATTTTTGCTCTATGGTATTATTTTACAGGATATACTTGTGTATTCAACCAAAATAATTTTGCATAGATAAAATATGTATTTAAAATATGTCCATATATCAATTAGGAAAAGTGTCAAAGTAAATGAAAATTGATTGCAAATAGAGGCTGTGATGAATCAAATAAACAATATAGTCTCTGGTCAGTTTCTAAATGTATTGTGGAAAACAGCCATTACCACAAAATGTATCTGTTATGGTTGAAGTTGGAATTTTTAGAAGTTAATGTCACATCAATGAGAACTTTGAGAAAAGTAAACATCATTTATATTGCTTGATCTGTGGATCCATATAGCCAGCCAATCAATATTAATGTCCAGATGTCCTTGTGCTAAGAGCCATGATTGGACATTTTGTGAAACTGCACCATGATTCAACTTTATTTCCAGTTACCTCGAAATGCTTAGTTTTTGGTAAATTGGTGGCTTTTAAACTGTGTTACTAAGAGCACTGCATGAGCACCTGTCATGTGCTTCCAGATTACGGTAGGCAGCTTGGGTCACGTAGGGCTGTTTCTCAGGAATGCTTCCATGTATTTTACATTTAGGACTTCGTAAAATTTTCTTTGAACAAATCTGCAGCTAAAACCTTCAGAAAAGCACTATGACAATGAGAATCATCTCTTTTAGTTTAGTTTTTTTTTTCTGCCTTCATACGTAACAACATAAGTAAAATACATAGCCAGAAAATCTCAGTTCTGAATATATGCCAACCAAGGACTGAGAAATTTTGGATGAAATATGTGTATTTCATTGATTGGGTTATTCTAATTAGTTTGATGATCGGCAGCATAGCCAACATTAACTCATCAAAGAAGTGATTAATCATTGTTTGTCATTAAACAAACCCTCCAATCATTTTGTTGTGGTTGTTATATTGTCATATTAAAAGAAATATTTTTCACCTTTGTTGTTGAGTTTAAAGTAGGAAAACATTTTAAGCTTTTATTTCAGTCAGGTTTTACTGAGGTGTATAGCCTACATTTGTTTTGTGTTTCATACTGTGATGACATATTTATGGAATCACCAGTTTTGACAGGATGTAAAGTTGACATTATCAGTATATTAGTAGAGCTAGAACAAATCTGGATGATCTTCCTTTTAAAGGTTGGGCTTTTCAGGCCTGGTATGGTAGCCTAGTGGCTGAAGTCCTCCCCTTGCATGCTCAAGGATCCCATATGGGCATCAGTTCATGTCCAGGCTGCTCCCTTTCCATGCAGCAACTTGTGGCTCAGGGAAGCACTGAGGAAGACGCAAACCTTGGGACCCTGCACCCTCGTGGGAGACCTGAAAGAAGCTCTTAGTTCCTGGCTTCACATCTTTCTGTCTCTACTGTCTGTATGTTTGACTTTGCAATAATAAATAAGTAAATCTTTTTTTTTTTTAAGTTGGGCTTTCCTTACATACTCTTTTGTTATTAATGGCTCTAGCGCTAGTAGATTTACATGCATTTATTGTGCACTATGATATTCTAAGAAACAGACATATGGACTAAAACCAGTGGTAGAATAGTGCAGTCTTGGGGAATACATGAAGTGTTAAGCACATCCATTCCCAAACTCCTTTTATTTTACTTGTAACTTGTAATGATAATGATGATAATGACATCATTTGATAAATAAAGGGTACATTTTTTTTTTCCTGACTTAAATCTCAAAACTGTTACTTGACATTTTAGGAAAGAACAGCTCTAAAACCGAATGTCCACCCATTAGTATTAGTGGATTTGAAGTGTAAATACTTTTGAAGAATCCATGCTTTTAGAAAGACTGTTGACTTTATTTATTTGTTTTCCATGATTTATGGGAATTAATTTGATGAGGGTTGTTAAAATGTAAAGAGCATTGTGATAATTTGAATATAAATATTTCAGGATATTTGGGGTTTATTGTTTTTAGTTAAAATGAGGAATGTATACATATTCAGTAGAGTAAGTTTAGATAGTGCCAGTGCAAACACAGTTTCTTATATATATTTTATTTTTGTTGGAAAGGCAGGTTTATAGAGAAGAAGAGATAGACAGAAATGTCTTCTATTCGTTGCTTCACCCCCCAAGTGGCTGAAACAGCCAGAACTGAGCTGATCCAAAGCCAGGAGCCAGGAGCTTCTTCATGTCTCCCATGTGGGTGCAGGGTCCCAAGGCTTTGGGCCATCTCTTGCTTTCCCAGGCCATAAACCAGGAGTTGCATGTGAAGTAGAGCTGTTGGGACACAATCCCATAAGGGATCCCAGTGAATGCAGGGTGAGGATTTAGCCGCTAAGCCATTGGGCCAGGCCCCAAACACAGTTTTGGTTATAAGTATATGCTCTGGGTCCTCAATCAGGTTCTTTTTTTAAATACTTTAAGTCACCTAAAGGTTGATTTATAAAGGCCACTCTATGTTAATTTGGGATTTGCCTGTAGATGACAAGCCTAGATTATCTGAACTAAAACATGAAGATTACCAGATAGAATGCCAGGATTCTTGCACTCTGTTCAAGGGTAGATTTTGATTGACTCTTGATATTGAACCAATTCTTCAACATCTTTGGGCCTTGGTTTTCTCAACTGTAATGTGAATTTATTGTGTGCAAGGTGTAAGTTAAGTACAACTGTTTAAAAGAATCCTATATTAACAAATTAGGAAGTGATTCAAAAATGCAAATTCCATCTTTCTTGTTTTTACAGCCCATTCATTTTATTTTGTTTGTTATTATTATCCCATCCTGTTTATGGGAGAAATGATTGCAAAAGCATCCATACACATCATTCCCTTTGTCATCTTACAAAGCTCTACTCAAGACATAAGCAACATAATAACGTGAAGAACAGCAAATCAATTTAAAAAGGAACATCCTAAGGAAGGGATTGAAAAACATAGTAGTTAATGAGGGAAGAATCCAGGAAGCCCTCATTTTAATTTTTAAAATTTAATAAAGCTGTTACTTCTTTCTTGTTCTTATAGGCTCCATCAGATCCTTTGGTGGTCAGCAGAGGATTTGGTGAGCTCCCCAAGTTGCATATCTTGGGAAATCACTGTAGTTCAAACATGTTCAGTCGTTACAATCCCAAAGTATATCATCTTCACAATCCAATGTTTTAAAATTCCTAATTTGATAAAGTTCTGTTTTACCTGTTATATAAAAATCAGTGATTTAAAGAAATGCTCTTTTTTGAGTAACAAAAATTTAGCTGATACACTAAATCCTCACACTTGCTTCCTTTGTCAACTTGGGTTTAACCCATGCTGTAGTTGTGAACCTGTTGAACTCAGCTACCATGACCTGATGGCAGCATGGACTAATGAGGGCAAATCACTAGGTTGAAAATTGCAGATCTTTAATTGCTGACAATGCAAACTAAATGTAATGAGTTACGGCATGTTAGTTAATGTGTTTCACTATGGGTATAGAACCGATTTGATTAAGCCAAACAGGGAAGACTTCATAGGAAGGGCTCTTTCATTGAATCCAAAAGGAAGAATATATTGGTTTCAAATAAGAATTCAGATCAGAAACTGATACCCCAAGGAATTTGGGAAGAAAATCCCATCTTTCTCTCCATATATTATGTCTCTAAGAATGTTCTCAAAATTACAACATACTGATGTTCTGCAGTTTCTACATAAAAAATCCTGCTATGTGTCCGGACTCTTTGTCTTTAAGACTGAATTCAAATTTCCCAGAAGAGATTAGCAGGCCAAGTTTCAGTCCAATGTCCTGGTGAGGACATCCATTCAGCTAATGTTTCCTTGTGGAGACAAAGAGCTCATTTTTTTTAACCACCAAATACTGTTATTGGACAGTTACATTGTGTGTGTGTGTGTGTGTGTGTGTGTGTGTGTGTGTGTGTGTGTGTGTGTGTGTGTGTGTGAAGGAAAGCTGGTGATTAAGATGATACCATAGAACAGAAAGCATCAGAGGTGTAGAATATCTGTAACTTTCTAGGCAAATGCTATCTAAAATAGCATTTAGATAGCGTCAATATTATCTAAAATTATTTCAAGCATCAAGAGAGCTTTCTTTCTTCACTTCTCTATGAGAATAAATTTTACAGAGTTTCGCTGTGTTGGCATCATCTTACACCATCTTGTTTGCTTCCTTGTCTGCTAATGTGTTCAGGCTATGATAGTAACAGAAAAGCACACAGCAGATGGAAAGACAGGCTAATACAAGACTCAGGCTTATAGTCGGGCTTGTAGTGAGTCACAGCAAAATCAGTTATTAAACTCCGTGATAAAGTTAACTGCAGGAATGAAGTGAAATCAGAGGAGCGCAACTGGCTGAAGCTGTGAAGTTTCAACATGGTTTTTGGAGTGTTTACTGAGAGAATTCCCTGTGATCTACAACTGATTAATAGAAACAACAACAAAAAAAGTCCCCAGCTTTAGGTATAGAATGACTTGGCCAACTGTTCTCTGCATTGAACAGCAGTGTAAAAAAACTAAATATTTGTATTTCAGTAAACCCATAATAACTGGCTTACTACCATCTTTATCCTAATTTGAAAAACTGCTATAGGTCACTAACACCACAACTGCCTCTTCATCTATCGAAAGGATTAATGTCTAAACCTGTAAATCAGGCACATAGCACTTCAAATTTATTTTTTTACTGCATAATTACACTTAGCTTATACCACTTTCAATAAAATGTAGCAGCTCTGTAAATGTTATTCTTCTGCAATCCTTTTCTACTTCAATCAGATTGTTATGGCTGGCATTTGGAAAGATTTATTACAATTGTAAATGTGAATAAGCTACAGTGAAGTTTATGGAAGTATGTATTTTCAGAATAATTTAATCTAAGAGCTATGCATTTCACTAGAATACAATGAAATGTAGTGATACATAGGTTCGGTGTTCTCTTGTTTACAGATATATCGCAGATCATATGTACATGACGGACGCAGAGACTTGATTTTCAAATATTTCCTTGATTCACCAAATTGAAAGGCTGTGTTGTATGTAAAGCTTTACCTCAAATTGGACTTCACACACAATCTTGATTTGATCGTAAGACAAGTGTTTGTACCAAAAGAACGGTTTTTCTCAACTAACACATGTGTACTGAGAACCCACCTGTGTCCTGTCTACACCGTGTATGTACAGCCACCCGTTCCATTGCTCAGCTGTACTTTACAATGTATGCCAAATATTTTGCTCTTCTGAAATATCTGCTTACTTTATGGAATGTCTTAGTATGTTTCTGCTTCCACAACGAAACGCCAATAATTGGATAATTTATAAATAATAGAAAGTCTTATGTTTTTGGAGGCTGGGAAGTGCAAGGATAAAGTATTAGCACCTGCAGTGTGTGGTGAGGGCCACACTCTGCTTCCACGATGCCGTCATGCTGCTACATCCTCCAGAGACACCAAACACGGTGTCATTACACACTAGAAAGGGAAACAGAAGGGATGAGGGCTCTCACTCTGTCAGGCATTAGAGAAGTCATTTACTTCATGAGTGCTCCTTCCAAAAGATTCACCTCTTAAGACAGTGTTACCCCTTCTAGTATTATATTCCAGGGTCTGCATAGCATAGCATTCCATCTCTGGCCTGCCTGCAAAATCTATACTTTTTTCTCATGCCAAACCTGCCCAGACCATTCCAATAGCTTTAAATACAGACACTCATAGAAATAAACATAATGAAAGATAGGTGAAATTCAAAGATTCCTGAAGCAAATTCTCCTTCAACAATTAAACCTATCAAGCCAGTCACTTTATGCACTGCACAGATATGAATATAATGGTAGAATAAGCTTAGGCTAGACCTCCCCATTCCAAAGAGATAAAGAGGAACTCAAGAATCAGGTCCCAAGTGTGTGCAAACTCTATCAATGCACATAACATTAAATAGTAAGACATAAGAATAATATCATTTGATCTTATGTCTTACTTTCAAGATATACTGGAGTGAAGATTGCATCCTCAAAAATCCCATTCTGCCATGTTACATGACTTGCTGGTTGAAACCTATACGGCAACTTTTATATGTTACAGTCACACAGCTGAAGTTGGAGATGAATGCTGCAGCAGAAACACACGAGTCTTAGGCACTTCTTCTGATTCTGTTCTGCCTTTGAGGCCTTGAAACTATGAGCTTGTGCTACAATTGGCAGCCCAGAAGATGCTTGAAATGCCTTGGGAACCATTTTTTTCATTGTCTTGATAAATTGTATCTGGCTTCCTTATATGCTTTTCCTATGTTCAATTAACCACTTCATTGGCATTCTATTGTGAACACACTTTTCTAATTTATTAAAGGCCAAGGCATTTTCAACGATTTATGTTATACTTATTTTCAATTATAAATCCTGCTTTCAGTTAATTTTTTTCTTATCACATTTTTACTACAAGTGGTTAGGAGAGACCATGGCACATCATTAATATTTTGCATAGAAAGTTCTTGTGCCAAATATCCAATTTAGATTCTGCTAAGTTCTACCTTTCACAAAGCACTAGAACATAAACATAATTTATCCATGTTTGGTTTCCAATATTATGTTCCTAATTTCCATTTGGTTTCTCTTCATAATGGCTTTTAATGCTCATATTTCTACTAGCACAGTGCTCACAACCGCCCAAGTAATCTCTAAGCAGATGCAGGCTTTCTCCATCAGTCTTTTTTTCAATTCTGCTACTGGAATAGCTCTTATAAACTTGATATTTTATCTATTATCTTGTCCCACAAACTCACAAAGATACTGCAACAGTCCATGATGTTTAAGATTCTCTCTTCTTCCTCTTATCCCATTCTTCTTTTTCCTCTTCCAAGTAGTTGTTCCCTTCTGTTTTCATTGTGGATAGACTATTAAACCTTTCAGTCCCAAATATCTTCCAGGGTTTCATGTGCCACTGATCTGTTTATTATATTTTGAATCTCAGACATTCAAATTTTTTATATGTAGAAATTTAAGTATTTCCAATAAACTTTGTATCTCTTTGCATTTGTTTAACTTTTTAAAAGATTATTTATTTATTTATTTAATATTTCTTTATTTTTATCAGAAAGGCAGATATATAGAGAGGAGAGATAGACAGGAAGATCTTCCATCCACTGATTCATTGATTCATTCCCCAAGTGGACGCAACAGCCGGAGCTGCACCAATACGAAGACAAGAGCCTGGAACCTCCTCCAAGCCTCCCACATAGGTACAGGATCCCAAAGCTTCAAGTTGTCCTTAACTGCTTTTCCAGGCCACAAGCAGGAATCTAGGATGAGAATCTAGGAGACCAGGATCAGAATCAGCACCCATATGGGAATCTGGCACAAGCAAGGTGAGGACTTTAGCAGTTAGGCTGTTGCTCCAAGCCCAAGATTCATTTATTTTTATTGGAAAGGCAGATTTACAGAGTGAATGAGAGACATACAGAAAGATCATCCATCTGCTCACTCACTCTCCAACTGGCCACAATGGCAGGAGCTTAGCCAAACTGAGGCCAGGAGCCAGTAGCTTCTTCTGGGTTTCTCTCATGGGCGCAGTCCTAAGGCCGTGGGCCATCTTTTACTTCTTTAATGCTACAGAGAGATAGAGGGAGAGAGATCTTCTGTCTGCTGGTTCATTCCCCAAGTGGCTGCAACAGTATGAAACCAGGAGTCAGGAGCCTCCTTCAGGTTTACCACAAGGGCACAGGATCCCAAGACCCTGTGCCATCTTCTACTGTTTTCCCAGGCCACAAGCAGTGAGCTGGAAGCAAGACAGAGAAACTGGAACATGAACTACTGCCCATATAGGATGTTGGTGCATGCTAGGCAAGGATTTAGCCACTAGGCTACAGTGCCAAGACCAATAGTTCAGTTCATTTGGATCTTGATATAAGATTTATTAGATGAATATCTAGAAATATGGTTTGCATAGGCACTATTTTTCCCTTGAACAAAGTTCTTATGTATTTATTATAATGATTAATAAATCGTGATAATTTAAAGTCACTTGTGGGAAGAGAATTATCCTACTTTTGTGTTATCCCTGAATACTGTTTCTAACTGTCCTGGAAGCTGTTTTTGCTGGGTTCAGAGGCTCTCCTTATACAAACGCACGTATCAGTACTCTGCTGAGTCCCAAAGCAGACATTGGCAAAGATCTGTAGAATTTGACATAATCTCTACTATGTCTTACTTAGTTCAGTGACTTTGACTGCTTGGATTCTCTGTTTTGTCTCCTGAACTCAGACTGTCTACAAGGCTTTAATGGGGCACTCATCTTTAAGCTATGTACTGATATATTGCCTACTAATTCATGTGTTAATTTGAGCGAGTTACATGAAATCCCAAAAGTTGGCAGTCCATCATTTCTGAGTATGTCTGTGAAACTTGTTTTGGAGAAAAACAGTAGTGGAATCAATAAATTTAACAAAAAATCTTCCCTTACTAATGTGGGTAGAAATCATGTAATCCACTGAGGGGCCACAAACAGCAGAAAGATAAAGTCCCAGAGAACATCTTCTGAATTCTGGAGGAAGATTGTTCATATTATCCTGCCTGAGATGGTGTTCTTGGTACGGGTCTTTGGAAGCTGGACTCCGGGGTTTAATGCCAGCCCTCAGAAGCTCCCCGCTTAGGCTATAAGCTGTTGGTATTAGATAGAGTGTTAAATCATTGATTTCCTTGGTTCTCAGTCGAGACATCAACTTCCTAAATTCATTTAAAAAGCATATATTAAAAGCATTCCAAGTACATTTACATTTGATTTGTGGCTCAGTATATATTTCCAATATTGGTAAATAAATTATATGTACTTATAAAAATATATATGGCTAAGAGAACATCTTTAAGTATCCTTTGTAGGGCAGGTTTGGAAGAGGCATATTTTTTTTTTAACTTTTCTTTGCTGTGGAAGAATTTTATTTCATTTTCAAAGACAAAGAAAAGCTTTGCTGGGTACATTATCCTAGGTGTACAGTTTTTTTTTGCTTTAGAATATGGAATATGTTGCTGTATTTGTTTCTGGCCTGTAGAGTTTCCTATGACTGGTCTCCTGTGAATTTAATTAGCATCCCTTTACATGTTGATTGCTTTTTTAATGTGCACATTTAAGAATTTTTTCTTTATGTTCAATTGCAGAGTGCTTGATTATCCTGTGTCATGGTGAAATTAGCTTTTGGTCAACCCTGTTGGGAGTTCTGTGACACTCCTGGATGTTGTTTCCCATTCTTTCTCTAAATTAAGGAAATTTTTCTTCATTATTTCATTAAATGCATTTGTAAACCCAGCTTCTCTTTCTGGAACTTCTGGGACTCCCATAACTCTTATATTTGCCTTTTAATACTATCTTTCAATTCTTGCTCTGCTTCCAGCTTTTTGTTTGTTTCCCTCTGATGACAGGAAATATCTTCCAATTCTGTGATTCTTTCTTCTGCTTCATTCATTCTATTATGGAGACACCATTGTACTTTTAATTTGTTCCACTGTGTTCTTAATTTCTAATGTATCAGCTTTCATTTGATTCATTTCCAGTGTGACATATTCCTTAAATTCCTTGAACTCCTGTATTATGTACTCTTTGCTGATAAGAAGTGGTTTGAATTCTGTATCTCCCATCTTCTCACTGTCTTTCTCAGTTAATTCTGAGGTTGGCAAAGGCTGTTGCTCCTTTGCAGGAGAGTCTTCAGTAACATTCATTGTGCCTCTGTCTCTATTTTGCTCTTGGTCATTGTACTTCTGGTTAGCAGATTCTTTTCCTTAGGACAGGCTTCTAAGCTGTGTCACCCATAGGTCTACAATTTGATTTTACTTACTGTAGTTAGTACAAGACTCTTTTCTCTGTTCATTTGTTACACTCCCTCCAGCTTGCATTTCATCACAAATTTTCTGTGCAACCAAAGAGTCACCTATACTCACTGCCTCAGCCTCCTTAACTGCAACAGTAGAATAATTTGACCTACCTTTAAAAGTGTCTAGTTAAATTATAAAGTGATTGTTTAAAATCACTTGAGAAATATAAGAGAGAAAATAATTTCTTCAGATAACACTGTCTAGTTTGTTGATATGTATATTTGAAAATTAAAAGTAACTCATGTTTTTGATAGTCTGTTACTGTTGCAGGTGTAAACACAAATTTAGGACCCTAAACCTTGAAGACTAACAGCTTTACCACATTCATTTTGTGAATTTGGAGAATAACAGTTGCATTTCCTTACATTAATCTTAGAGCACTTGCTCTCAGAAATGCAGTATGCATTGTAAGCTCTTCACAGTCCATTTAAAGTTAATATCACAGAACTTCACATAAAATGTAAAAAACCTTGCAGCTGTGTAGCTCCATTAGCCTCCACTCCATACTTCATGCTATATTTGTCAGATATAGCATACCAATGTAAATTATAAGCTCCTCAATTTAATGCTTTAAATTTTATTTAAATCACTGCTGTGGTTTGTATATTGTTTGAGTATATGCCTAAGACTTGATGCATTAAAATGAAATTCTGACTTTGATACGTTGAGTTGCTGACTTAAAATGACAATTTGTCTAAATACCTCCAAAGGCTTGACGTATGAGAAATGCTTAGGATTTATAAAGCCATTAAGGTGGAAACCCCATGATTGAATCCTGCTGACTTTATAAGAAGAATCAGATTACCATTCTCTGTTCCTTTGGGACTTCAGCAGAAGATGATCATTGCTAGATGAAGCCCCTTTACCTTACACTTCTAAAATAAACTTGCTCGTTTTAAAGTAGCCCACATCGTGTATTTTGTTATAGTCACCACAAGGTGAAAAAGGAGTCATTCATATTTTCAGAGTGTTATGATACATCCTTATAATTTCTTATATATTCTCAATATTTCAATTTTTATTTTAAAATATTGAATTTCCTAAAAACATTTACCCTTTCTTGAAGTTCAGTTACAGCAGCCACAAATCTTTCAATTTCTTATTTCTTATATATCAGCTACTGATATATAAACAATGGATTTGATATAAAATTAGTTTTAGGCAAGATAGTTAAGTAAATTACTTCAAGTCCTAAAAGAGTCACAGCAGGGTGTGATTTAAAATGATATAGAGAAACTTGTAAAATAACTAAGAGCAAGGAGCATAACAGGTACTCTTCACAGGAAAACATCAGATCACCAAATGATATCATGTGTACAGGAAAAAGAACCATTCAGAACTTGCAGTAATTGTTGTCATGGCCCAGAACAACGCAGAAGGGCTTATTGGAGAAAACTATTTAATCTCTATAAGAAAAAGAAAGTGATGGACAATTGGGCCACTCCCATCACTTTTTATACTGTAAAACTCTGTATCTAAGATAAGGCTCCATCTCTCCCTAGCCACCATCCCCAAAGTGCACAAGTTGACATTTCTCATCTTCCACCAAGCACATCTTCCTTAGGCTCTAATGCAGATCAGTGCAGCTGGGCCACAGCCTGAACTGGGATTCTCTTACCACATAACCTCTATGAAGCTCCAACCCAGGTTGAGTGTGTTAATAATATGAAGATACTGAAACTTTGATTTGTTTGTGGAATGTTAACATATCGCAGCTAGATTGGGAAACAGTCTAACTGTTCCTCAAAAAGAACAACAAAGCTATGGTATAACTAGGCGGTTTTACACCCAACATTACAGAAACAACAGATCCAGGCAAAGTTTTACATGAGTGCTCACAGAAGCATTCATGGTATACCAAAGCAGTATAACCAGAATGCTTATTAATTGAGGAGTCCATAAATAAAATGTTCCATATTTATTCCATGCATTTTTATCTGACAATACAAATAAATGATACATTGTATAAACTGGATAATGGAAACATGCTAAACAAAATAAAGCATTCCCAGAGCCAGAGATGTACTGGAGCTGTATATATAAAATACTCAAAATCAGCGTATATTCATAGAGAAGAAGCATGTTAGTCATTGTTGAGGATGGACAGGGTAGCACTGGGAAGAAATGAGGATGGATTTTGTTGACAAGGAACTTCTTTTGAGGCAACAAAAAATGTTTGATAATTAATTTTGAGGATGGTTGTGAATACAATATATTGAACTTGAGTATTTTAAATATGTAAATTGTGTGTTTCGTGAAATATATCTAGCTAAAATTTCAATAGTTGATAAAAGTCTCAAACACCAAAAATAAGTAAAAAGAACAAAGCCAGCTCACATTATACATAGCAATCTTAACACAAACGCAATTTCAGAAGACTATCGTCTTTGATATAGTATGCCACATACAATTAGTGAATACATCCAGTGTGTCCTTTCCTATGGAAGTTCTGCAGGTTATACAGGGAAATCTACATGAATACTATGAAGCTCATCTAGCTATATGTGTTATCTAAATGATTGAAAATATCCAGATGGCTAAAGCTGCTTTTGAAAATATAAACGCTTAGACAAAATCATTCTCCCTTTAGTCTCTCCTTCCATTCTGTTCTCTGTCAACATTTCACACTGACGGCCAATTAACTGTGCTGCAAAGTCACATTTGGTAAGCAAGAATGTTGACTTCATTATGTTTTTTATTGCATTTCCAATAGTTTCTTCTGCAATGGAAATTTAGTTTACAGTATGATCAAAGATGTTAACATACCACCTGTTCTATGTCATAATACTTACCCTGGTTAATGGAATAAAGGCTGTGCTGGGATTTTTTTTTTTAAATAACCAAGGATGGATAAGCAAGCTATGGTGCAGTTTTTGAGATGTTTCTTTTGCATATCTTGCATTCTCTCTCTCTTTCTCTCTCTCTCTCTCTCTCTCTCTCTCACACACACACACACATTTACTTCTATCTAGCTATTAAGCATGTTGATCTTTTTCAGCAAAATAAAAATTCTATAGCACAATGGCATAGTAAAAATGTTTAACTTAATTTTAACAAACATTTCTATGGAATATTTTAAGACTGTTTAAAAATGTGTTAAACTTATGAAAACTAGAAGTCCTCTGAAATTTGTTGAATGTTTCTGAGGTTGTCAAGACATTTTAACAAATTTGAAAATATTATTTGGCGTGGCCCGATGGCTTTACTTACTAATCCTCCACTTCTAAAGGCTGACATCTCATATGGGCATCAATGCTTGTTGAGGCTACTCTGTTTGTCCAACTCCCTGCTTATGGCCTGGAAAAGCACTGGCAGGCATCCCAGGGCCTGGGGCTCTGCACCCATGTGGAGTACACACAAAAAGCTCCTGACTCCAATCGTTGTGGCATTAGGGGAGTGAACCAGCAGATCTTTGTCTCTTCTTCTTTTTGTAAATCTGTTTCTGCAATAAAAATAAATATTAAGAAAGTTAAAAATATATTGTTAAAAGTTGAATTGATGTCTGAAATCTGTGTACTTATAAATATCAATATCAATTATGTCTATTTTTAAAAACATGTACTTATTTTTAATAAAAAGTCAGATTTACAGAGAAAAGGAGATACAGAGAGAAAGATATACTGGTTCACTTCCCATGTGGCCACAAGAGCCAGAGCTGAGATGATCTGATGCCAGTAGCCAGGAGGTTCTTTCAGGTCACCCACGTGGGTGCAGGGTCCCAAAGCTTTGGGCTGTTCTTCACTGCTACTTCATAGTAGCTACCGTCCTCACCTTACTCATGCCAGGATCCTATGTGGGCACCAGATCTAGTTCCTGGTGGCCCCACTTCCCATCTAGCTCCCTGCATGTGGCCTGGGAAAGCAGTCGAGGACGGCCCAAAGCCTTGGGATCCTGGACCCATGTGGGAGACCTGGAAGAAGCTCCTGGCTCTTGGCTTTGGATTACCTCAACTCCGGTCATTGGGGCAGCTTGGGGAGTGAATCAGCAGATGGCAGCTCTTTTCTGTGTCTCTTCTCCTCTCTGTATATGCCTTTCCAAGAAAAATAAACAAATCTTAAAAAAAAAGCTTACTTACCTTTGTGGTTATTTCTTTCTTATAAGAAATGGTCTTAAATGCAAATGATTCCAGGATCTGTATTTCTTAATATAAAATATTTTTCAACAAATAAGGCAGAAGGTGATGATAACCAATAGGTTTATACAAGGATCATCTATTAATTAGTGCTTTTTAAGATTTTTTTAGAAGAGTGCCTGGGACATAGTCAATGCTCAGTAAATGGTGGCTACTTTGATGACCTTCAGGTTAACTTTTGAATGGTATTTTAGAAACAGAGGCTAAAGTTTATAGTAAAGTTTTCTGGTGTTAGAACCCCAAGGATTGAGATAAGTGTCTTATTGCTAGTGCTATCATTCTCCCTTCTCACACCCATGACAGGTATTATTGATGAATTATAACACCTTGTTGTTACGTTTCTGTTTTCAAGTCAGGATACTCTATCAAAATCTTTCCCAGCAATGCTGGATGTAGCTACTAACAATAGATCTAATTTGACGCATGAGATGAAAATTGATTACCATTCCCACTTTAAGTTGTTAGAAGAACTTCCAGGCTATGTGCAGGCTGAAGTGGCAAGAGATTTGATGATGAAAGCAGATCCACAACTCCACTAAAGTGTCCCTAGCTGACACTACTTCTATCATATTAAGAATGGTTAACAATATTATCAAAACAATCACATTGGGCCATTAAAATTAAAGCATTTATTTTATCTGTGGGCAAACTGACTCACAATTACACTGAAAGTCTTGAGATTGTGGAAGGCAAAAGTAGATTTAGGAGATGGGTTCAGAAGCCTACAAATAACATGTTTAATGCTCCTAAGTTTTCAGGTCTAGAGGAAGATGTGACTGAGTGCTGCCTATCAACAGAGTGTAAATAATCTGAAATGGCTCTAACATAAAAATATTCTGGAAAATGTGGATTCCCTATTTGTCTATTATGGCCTACAAAAACTCATAATTTACTAATACAACAAGAAAACATACATATGCTTTATTATTTCACATCCATAATCTTAACAATACACTTCTAATTCCATTTGTATCAAACTCTTACATTTATACCTGTATCATCACAAACCATGAGGTATTTGTGAGAACAAGCTGGGCAACAGATCTGGTTCTAAGCAAGTAGATTCTGGCATACAAGTGAAGTATAAGAGTTGTAAGTTGATTAAGGAGATTTAAAATCCTTATATTAATAACACTTTTAATTAATGCTTAACTCCTATATAGTTTATAAGTTAAAGCAAAAAATCTTGGAGAATGTTATGTGTATATATGTGTAAGTACTATAATAATAAGGTTCCAAAGATGATGGTATAATTCTTATCTCTGTAGTCCCTCAACTTTACTTTCTATAGATTACTATTTTAAGTTCTTTCCTGTGTTTTCATGAAAACAAACCTGATAAAAGAAATGTATGTGTGTGTACATGTATAAACACACATACACACATACACAAATATAGAAAGAGAGATTATTGTAGATGAATTTTCCCCCTTGACTTTAGAGATTTTAAAAACTACAGTAAATCATCTGCTGTTAGAATGATTCACCTTTTTAAGATTTTATTTAATTGGAAAGTCCAAACTACAGAGATAAGGAGAGACAGAGAAAGATCTGTCTGATGGTTTACTTCCCAGGTGGCTGCAAAGGCAGAAGCTGAGCTGATTGGAAGCCAGGAGCCAGGAGCTGCTCCTGGGTCTCCCATGTGGGTGCAGTATCCCAAGACCCCAGGCCATTCTGGGAGCTGGATGGGAAGGGCTCCCACAAGGGGGCTCCCACATGGGATCCCAGCTCCCACAAGGGGATCCCAGCACGTGTATGACCAGGGCTGTAGTCACTAGGCCACCACGCTGGGCCCTAGAATGACTCATTCTTAATCCAAGGGTCTTAGAACCAAAGAAGATAAATCTGGTTCCTGGATTCAGAAGATAAAGTGTGAATTCAACTTTCTTGTAGTATCCTTTTCTACCACTTTATTTCACAACTCATTGACTCCATCTCACACTGAAGAGCTCTGCCATTTGGTTGGTTAAAGCAGCTATGGATCCCCTGACACACTCACAGTCACATCTGGGAAAGCCTCGTCATTCTAACCAAATGCCATGTTGAATGGTTCCTTTTCAGTGAAGGAGGGATGGCATCAGTACTTTCTAAAACATTGACAACAATTAATGACAATGTAGGAGAAAAAGAACCATTTGAAAAATATTCAGTTATTGAGAATAAAGGAATTCCTGCACATAATAATACCACAAACTTAATCACAAACCAGCACTCTCTGGGTCTCCTATATCACATAAGGAGGGGAGAGGGGAGAACTTAGAAGCTCTAGTAAAAAATATGGGCCAAAAAGATCAAGATGGAACCCCAAGATTGTAGAAGATCTCCCCTTCCTCTAGGGAGTATTATTAGATCTCCGGTGTAATGATGGACTACTGAAAAATAACTGGAAGAAATGAACGCTTTAAGAGAATTGCTTGGAAATTTGCAGGCAACAGAGGCCGTAGAGGAAATCTCTTGTGTCTGCTGTTACAACAAATGTATGGATATTCATTCTTGGCTATAATAACTTAAAATACTAAAAACATATTAACTGTACTTCCTGTTATTCAATACTTAATATGTGGCATCGTGTTTACCTAAATAGGATTATTAACAAAACACTACATGCAAGGATATCATGCTTAAACAAAAGAATACAAAAAAAAAAGACAAAATTTTGAAAAAAAAATACTTTATACACACAAATTAGGAAACGGAGATAAATGTTTAAAATAAATAAAGAAAAAAGCCACTAAGTGTGAATTCACTAGTTGGTCAAATTCTCCATTAAAAGTGAAAGAAATTTAAAGAGTGGACCAAGCAATTGGAGCATCTGCTGCTGCTTTTGCAGGTGCTACATCAGGCAAATGGATTGGAAGTGGAGCAGTTAGGGTTTCAAACAGTGCTCATGTGTGTTGAAAACATAGCAGATGGCAGCTCAACCTGCTGTGTCACAAGTTAGGGCCATGAAAAACAAAATAAAATACAGATTAAACTTAAAAGTAAAAACATGGAAAAATATATACCTCACTCACACTGATCAAATGAAATATGAATGGACTGCATAGTTTTAAGCAAAGCAGATATCACAACATGGAAACTTTTGTGAGGAAGGACCTGCATTCCTAATAATTAATATTCTTAAAATGGTGATAATCCTTAATATGCTACATCTTTCAAAAGAGGGCCTATATATAATACATAAAATCATAATATTATTTGGATATACTTATTTATTTTACTTTTGACAAATTTGCTGTATGTTAATTTTAGAAAAAATGTATGAAGACTATGTTGGAAACTTCTGTATTATTTTTTAGCATTTCTGGAAGCCAAAAATTTATCTAAAGGAAGAAGAAATAGATTTTAGTCAATAGTCTTACATGTTGCATAGGTTTTGTAATTATTCTAAAGAACCTATGACTGGACAGACAACAGAAGAATTTTCAGCTCTTCTTAACCTGTTCTGATCTTACACTGCTTTGACAGGAAATAGCCACAACTGTGGTGGGTGTGTAACTCAGGATTTCTGAGCAGCGCACACTCTTGTTACACTTTACATCAGAGCGATTGTTTCAAATATGTGTATACTGGCATCCTATAAGGAAAAATGTGTTCTTTCCTCTTGGTAGAGTACGGTTTTGTTATTTCTGGAAGCATGGCTTGCTTTACCTAATTGCTGTTAGAAGACGTATTATAGATCATTGATTGTGAAAATAATCATGATTGTGGCACTCATTCCCTAAATTTTGACTGCTTTATGGCTAATAATCTTTATCACACAAATAGACAAATGAAAATTTACAGTAGGTAGGGACAAAGAGCCAGAAGCATTTGACTGACCTTGAGGATGTAATTCTAACACAATAGTAGAAATGAGTCACGGTAATGATCATAGAATGTGCAGTTAAACATTGTGCTAAGGAAATATGTAATGCTAACATGGGGCAATAACAAACATATCTCCATCACATGTGGGAGGCTTGTAAAGGTTTTTAGGCCCTGTCTCAAGACAAAGTAGGTTTCTGGTAGTCACTTCTGCTGGACAGAGGTTTAGAAGGTCCATCAGAGTAAGGAATCCCCACTGTGTGCTCCTTACTCTTATCGAATATCGCATTTACTAATCAGGACACCGGACAGATCAGCTTTATATCTTGTCTAAAGTTGAAGAGATAATGTCTTTGTTAGATGGGATCTAGTGGTTGTTATCCATCTAATGGATACTGAAGGCTGAATTATTTAGTAATTTAAGTATATTGCATCACATCTGACATTAGGGCGCATTTGCTACACTGAATATCTCAAGCAAGAAACACACAAACCGAATACACAAACCGAAAGTCCCTAATGGTCCATATTGTGTGATTTTTCTTCAGATTTTCAAGTGGATATGCTTATTCCATATAAAGTGATTAAAGAAAAGTGATTAGCATTTAATAATAGCTACAGAGTTTTGGTAGGAGGGCAGGGATGCCACCTCACAAAATGCACATTGAATAATGACATTACTGAGTGTTTGAAACACACACACGCACACACAGGCATATTTATATGAAATTTAAGCACTTGCAGATATTTTTAATGTAAAAATGCCAAAACTGAATTTAGACTTGCACAAGTTATATCCAGATTACAGTGTTCATTTTAACTCCATCGTAGAGTCTCATAGACATTAGCTAGAAAATATTTCATAATTGTTTGCAAGTATGTTCCAAAAAAGTAAAAATTTTCTACTTATCTTATTTTTTACACAATGTTAATACATCTGAGCCATTATGGGAATTGACAGAGTGGAGAGCAATGAGACAGGGGAATAGTTGTAAGAAACTTAGCATTTGCAAACATCTATACAGTTAAACTATGGAAGCTAAACTATACAGCTAAAGTCTGGAAGCACTATTCTCATTCCTAATTTGTTAACCACGAATTAAATTCCTAATCTAACATTTTAATTTAAAAAGTAAAGGAGATAAGAATGTTCTTTAAAATGTTTATGGGCTTACATGTTTCTTCTCGGCCATGGAGTTACTTTGGTGTACTAGGGCCATTGATTTATGTTCATTAATTTTATATCCTATTCCCAAATAAAAGATGGATTCCCAACACGGCAGTTAGAATATCTTGACAGTAGGTTGTTGGACTGCCTACCACGGCCACTACCTACAATATCAGGATACATTTAAATAGCAAATGATGGCCTTATGATTGTTGTTGAAGGACTATATTATTATAATATAGGGGAAACAGTTGGGCAAATGGAGAATGAGGAGCAGGGTGCAGACACCTGTGAGCCTATGGAATTGCATCATAAAATAATTAAAAAATGAAAAAACGTTTATGGAAGATGTATATTATGAACAACATAATTATGAATAAATTATAGATTTTAAATTTATACAAACTATAATATTTTCAAATAATTTAAACTCTTACACACATATAACCAAAGAAATAAGTAACATAACATATATATGTATATGTGTATATATATATATATAATATATGCTGTATAGGTATATTGTAGATTTTAATATGGAGATTCTTCTTTATCTAAAAAACACACAATGGATTTCCACATTTTTGATTGAAGCACACTTCCATATTATATGCATACTACTGAGAGTTCATTCATAAAACAGTGTCTACACAGCTTTCATTTTCTTAAAAAGTAAGTCATCTTTTAGGTGCAAATCTATGTGTTTGAGAAGAGTTAGGGGATTTGAAAATCTCGTCTGGGCTCTTCTCAATCCATTGTGCTTGCCTTACTTGACCATGGTTTCTTGGATTAAGTGCAACAAATCAGTCATATTTATGTCAGAGAGATTTTTCCCAGAATGAAATTAGAGAACTGAATAAGGAAGCAGACAGAGAATCAGATACTTTCATTCTCTGGCAGTCTTTCTCTAACTGCACACAGAAAAGTCCTGTAAGAAGCATATCCCAATTTGTTATACGCGATTGTTTTTTTATAAACATCTTCTTTCATTTCTTCAGCTTTCTTTGTAGAATAAACACAATGGGGCTGTGTGAATTATGGGATAGCCTGTTCCCCTTCCTTAGGCTTAGTTGTGAAATTTAAGTTTCAAGGGCATCGAGGTTTTTACAAACGCTTACTGTTCCTGTGCCTTTCCAATTGTTTCCCTGTCTGAAATAATTACTATGTGATGGTAAGACTTAGGATTTGGTTACGATATTAATTTCTAAGTGTGCAATTTTTGGCAACTACTAAAAGAAGGACCTGGGTCAGGTAAAATGAGAAGATAAAGGATGTCAGAGAGTCAAATACAGTTCTAGGGTTTGAAGAAGAAAAGGTTACAAAAGATAATAGAGTCAGGATCCTTAGGATGCTATCACCTCTTGTTTTTGCATGAACTGTTGCGTGATGGCTTACAAGTCTATGTCTTTCTCCTGCACTGACAGCAAAAACTAACTATAAGAACGTGGTCCAAAAACCTAACCTGCAAATGTCTTAGGGCTAGGAATATCAAATTAAAGCTACTAGATACTAATTTTAAAGCATCCACAAATATGAAACTACAGCATAAAAGAGTGGGATTTATGTCTTCTATGACTTGCATTTTCTATTCATGAATAATGATTATTTTGACATGCATGTGATCTTGTGGATATTTTTTTAAACATATGTTAGCAACATAGAGTGTGGACAATTAGCATAAATGAATACAAAGGACATGAATTGTGAACAAAATCTAAAAAGGAGTCCACACGTGGTTCTTTTGATTCCCATTAGTATTTCTGCTTCAATAAATACTGATAATTCATCCCATGTTTTTTGTCCTCACAATAAATACTATTTGCCACTGTGAGTATTTGGACAAGTGATAAGATTTGGAAATTAGGGTGCGTGTGGGATTGCCATGGAAACCGCAGCCATGTTCAGCCAATGAAAAGCTTCCAACAGTCTCCTTCAACTTTACTCTATTTCCAAATTTAGTGATTTAAAACACCTGCTCTCTAGCACATGATTACTGTGACTTAATGGAGGTTTATTTGAGCTGTAAACTGATGTGTTTTTTCCGAAGGTGTTGAATGTAAGTCTGCATATCTATTTTTGAAAATGACAAAATTCTCTCCATCACACATCTCCATACCTATAGAATTATTTTCTTACATTCAAAAATTGTTTTGAAAATGTAAAATGAGGTGAAGAAGACATCCTTGATCTCATTTGTTAATACATGAAGTTTTTCACTACCAAATAAACCTGACTTACATGTACCCAGCAAAGAACTCTTCTAAAGTTGGCTCCTAATATTTCCTATTTCTGATCTCTGCCTTTGTTTCAGTAGCCAGAAGTGATTTTGTTCCTTTGTGTTTTGCATTCATTTAAAATCAGTGCTTCATTTTCTCTTGTGCAATGCAGGAGGATTTTAGCTTGTTCAATTTTGTTGTGTGCATGTATATGCTAAATGTCTTTACAGCGTTTTCCTAGTTTTTAATTGTCAGTAATTATTTGTCTTTATGCTAATAAATGGTGATTTACAGAAACAAATCAAAATGCTGTTTTTGTATTTTGTTTATATATAAATAAATATATAGTTGAAGTATGTGAAATAATTTTGTTGGTAATTTGTTTTTGCAAACAATTTTAATGGAAAACAACCATTACACATAATATAAAGGGTGTAATGATCTAATGATCTAAACATATGAGACTACTCTAAAACTAATAACTTTTATTTAAGCTATTAGATATTGGAAAAATGCCCAGAAAAAAAGTGCCTATTTTAGTTGATATTTATAATATTCAAATTGTTTTCGCTTTAACATTATGAAGTATGCAATCATGAAATTCCTCTGTATCACAGAAAAAATAACTTACAAACTGTGAAAATGTTACAGAAAACTAGAAAACTTGCATGTTATATTGAAACTCCCTGTCTTTCTGTCTCTCTTGTTTTGTAAATCTGACTTTCCAAAATAAAAAAAAATTAAAAATATATGGAGGACATTTGTTAAAACTTAGTAAGAATAATTTTGTTTATGATAGTACTATTGGCATTGAAAATAATTGGTATTTTGTGTATAATAGTGATGCACCTGCTGACATACAAAGATCAGTAATAACATTTTGATGATATCCAAAACGTGCACTTTGATGTGGACTGTTGATACATGCATTCAATCTTCCTGGCCCTTCCAAATTTGCATTGAAGCTCGGTTGACAATCTAGTTCTCCAATATAAGTTGTATGCAAATGAGCAAGATTTTAAGTTACAGTTGTTCTTATTAAATAAAACAGACGATTTCTTCAGGATTTCCATTCACGATCTGTTTTCTTGAGGGTCATTCCTAAGTTATTTTCATACCTTGTTATTAAAAATATATGTTGTAAACAACTTGCTAAGCATACAGCTAGCATTTTCATTTTTGCAAAAAATAAATTTTTATAGGATAATGTTCTGTTATTTGACATATCAGTGGAGAAAAAGTGAATATGAAAACGAATCAGCACACAGTCCAGGGAAAGTTGCTCTCCACCTATTTTGACTAAAGAACATTTAATACATTGTTGTATTCTCCTCTAAGAGACTGTTTACATTCATATCAAAGTTCAATTTTGGCTTTATACAGGTTTTTGTAATATTAGGCCATTAGCTTTGGTGGAGCAGGCCTTGTGACACGGAAGCTAAGTTGTTAGGGACAGCCCACATCAGAGCACTGGCTTGAGTCCCAGTTCTCTTGTTTCCAATCCAGTTCTCTACTAATGTGCCTCTGAAGTTGTAGAAGATGGTTCAAATGACCAGGATAAGAATCGGAGCTGCTGGCTTTGCCATGTATCAGCTCCAGCATTTATAAACACTTTGTTCTTCAAATAAATAAGTAACTTAAAAATGAGCAATTTTATAGGAATGATTGTGAACTTTGAAGACATATCAAGATGGATTCAGTTTACCCATCAATTAGTAATATTTTGCTCTAAATCAAGCATTTCATTTGATTTTCTTATTCCATTCATTCATAAGATTCTATACCCCTCCATGTCCACACACCCACACTGTGAAATGCGTCAGACTTTGAGACCATCGATTGTTGAATGTGTTGATCTTGATGGAAGTTTTACGTAAGAAAGACAAAATTTAGTACGTTAATACAAGTTTCTCCACAAGCGTATGCGTGAAATGCTCCTATTCAGTTGATATACTCTGTTAACCTTTGCTAAAACATCTAACCCAATTCCAATTCTCCAAAAGCAATATTATATTAATTAGTTTTTATGATGTAAGTTTCAAAATTCAATTTTAAAGATTTATTTATTTATTGGAATGTCAAATATACAGAGAGGAGGAGGAGAGACAGGAAGATTTTCAGTCTGCTGATTCACTCTCCAAGTGGCCACTATGACCATAGCTGAACCGATTCAAAGCCAGTAGCTTCTTCTGTGTCTCCCACACGGGTTCAGGGTCCCAAGGCTTTGGGCCATCCTCGGCTGCTTTCCCAGGACACAAGCAGGGAGCTGAATGGGAAGCAGGGCCGCTGTAATTAGAACCTGTGCCCATATGAGATTCCAGTGATTGCAAATTTAGGACTGTAGCCACTAGGTTACCACGCAGGGCCTTAAAATCCAATCTTTATAGTTTATAATCATTTATTTACTAGGCAAAAGATTGAGAATAAAAACTAACAATATGCATTTAGATATATAATTATTAAGAAAAGGTAATTTGGGTGAAACAAATATTATATCAAACTGTATATATTTGTTTATCATTTTAAAAAACATTTATTGCTAAAACAAAGTATGGTTTAATATTTATCTCATTTTTCTTTTAAGTTAGGAGAGCATAAGTCTATTTTCATAAAACAGGATTTGGAATATAAAAAGTATGTGACTATAGTTATGTCTATGACTGCAAAATTATTCGGATTTTGGGAGCAATCCAAAATACATGATAGCATTCATGCGTCAAAAGTGTTAAGTGACCTTTCATTGACTAAACAGCTCAGAAGAGTAGTTTACCTTTTTGGATACAGTAAGTTAGAGATCATCCAGCATGGGTAAAACTACATTAGTCATGAAATTTACTCACTATCTTAATTTTGGAGGACTATTTAAAATGGATTTAACTTTCAGTTATTGTGCTAATTAGATGTACATATTTATCATGGAGTATTGAGAAAGGATTGGGAATACTAATTAATTTTAATGTTTTCCAATGAAATATTTTTTAAATAAAGCATTCTAATTCATCCTATAATTGTCTTTGCAATCCTACAGATAGAGATTATTTTCATTTACCCTAATTGGCACAATCAACTCTTTTCAAAACTTGAATTAAGTCAGAGTAAATGTCTACGGGGAAAGAAAATCTGTTTTTCAATGGAAAAAATATTAATCCTCTTATGTTGGGAAGCATTTTAGAAAAATCTAGCAATAATAAGATTTTGAATATTCAATGCAAACATGTAATGAAAACTTGAAAAATGAAGATTATAAGATAGATCTGAAGTAATATTTCTTTTTTTTGATTGATGAAGCAATATTTCTAAGGAAAAGAAAATGTATATTAATGACATTTGTATATATACCTTATGAGCTGCAACCCAGAAAATCTTACAAGTTTTATTTTTGTTATTTTTATTTCAAAATATACTTAAATGCCCATTATCTCATAGTATCTGCTTCATGGAAAGTTTTTAAAAATACTTATAGTCTCCATACATAGAGGTGATTTTACATGCATGCTTATATTATTATTTTTTTACTCTAGTTGTATATTTGTAGAAAAATATTCTTGCTTTCAAACCTGTAATTCCATTTGACTGGTTGTGTTTTCTTACGAAATAGTTTGTATGTGCTTTAATGTGTCATGGTGTTTGCAAAAATATTCTGCATATGTTGGTTACAGCATTTATTATACATAAATACTCTTTTCAGAAATGCCTGCAACAGCCTGGACCATGCCAGGACAAAGACAGGAAGCTGGCGCTCTGGTCAGATCACCTTATGAGCTGCAGGGACTCAAGTACACAAACCATACTCTGCTGTCTCTGAGTGCATTTTAGAAGACAGATGAGCTGGGAGCTGCACAAACAGAACTCAGATGAGACACTCTGATAAGGGATATGATCGTCTCATTTCTGTTTTACTCTACCCATAGCTGTAGCCCTGAAAATTTGAAACCACCAAACTTCAAGGCTTGAGATTTATTTTGAACTGTCTAAAGGACTCAGAGTCTGTAGAGTTCTTGTGTAAGTTGATTTGCTTCCAGGTCTCCTAATTTGCACAATCATTTGTACTCCCAGATCTAAAAGGGAGTGGTTTTCCTAGAGTTATCACAATTTGCAAGTTGCAGATCAATGCTTAGAAAATTTTCATTCTCAAGATTATTTTATGGCCCAACATGATAGCCTAGTGACTTAAGTATTCGCCTTGCATGCAGCAGGAACCCAAATGAGCACCAGTTCTAATCCCGGCTGTTCCACTTCCCATCCAGCCCCCTGCTTATGACCTGGGAAAGCAGTCAAGCCCTGGGACCCTGCACCTGTGTGGGAGGCTTGGAAGAGGTCCTGGTTCCTGGTTTCGGATTGGCTCAGCTCTGGCCATTGTGGCTGCTTGGAGAGTGAATCATCAGGTGGAGGCTTTTCTTCTCTGTCTCTCCTCTGTTTCATGGGATCTGTGTTACTTCTGTACAGAATTACATAGATCATTATTATTTTATCCATCTTGAACGTAAGAATTGAGTATGTTTTATTTGATAAGCTTCAAGGTAACTGTCAGATTATATTTTAAAATAATCCAAAATCAATATAATATATTTTATCTTGGGATATATGAAACTAAAACCATTCGCAATCAAACAATAAGGTAAAAACAATCATCAGCATTCTATAATTTAGTATAATACTTTCTACATTCATATATTAAAGGAACTTTGGAAATTTTGTGAAAATTTTATTATGGGAAATCTGTGCATTAGATTTTTTCTGTTTAAAGATAAATTTTTAAAAGCAATTTTTCTTGAAAGCTCATTAAATATTTCTTCCTTTTAAGAATGGAATTTCATTTATGGGTTCTTTTTAACTTAAATTATCATGACTAAAGAACTCATTCTTGAAAGGAGAAAGTGTGCCTACAAAGATCTATCTACAAAGATACACCATGTCATTAATAGTATTTTATAATCTACAATCAATTACCAATAACTTGTCATTCAGTATGTATTTCGGGCCAATTGTATGTTTAGATATTTTAAGGCCTATCTATTATAATTGGGTATGTACCAGTTGCTAGTCAAGTCACTTTTATTTTTCTGTTTAAATGGAATATTTGATTCTTGAACTCTAGTGGAAGTTAAACTTAATAATACACTGCTAGTATAGTCTTGAGCTTTTTTTTATTGAGCCGTGTATTACAAGTATAAATTTCAATAACGAACAGAGGCTAGTTTCTGGTTGAGTGAATATAATAAAAACAGTTACACATAAAATGTTCAAACTCTCAAACAGACTAAAGCTCTGCACTTATTTTGTGTATTTTTAAGTGTAGGAGAGGAAAAATGAGTTTCTTTTTTCCAATCATCAAATGAATACATTATATAGTCTAAAAATAAATGAATATAGATCCGCTGCTTTATATATACACTATGATAGTTTTCAAATAAAAGATGTGTTTTTTTAGCTCAGTAAATGTGTCCATAAAAATGTGTACCTTTGTGGAAAAATACTTATTTAAATTTCCTTTACAATAAAAAGATACCCTGATCACTGCTGCCACCCTGTTTCAAATCAATAAGTCCAGAGATGCAAATAGAAGAGTTATTAAAAATTAATCTCTACATTAAAATGTCTTTGTGACTAATAGAAGCTAAAAATATGCAGTGTCATAAATCTCTGCACTTGCACTAACCTCATCTTCTCACAAAAACATTGTGAGTTGCATGTACTAGTTATGCCTTGGAATTTATTAACAACAAATAGAAAGATGGCAGGAAAAAATACAGCACAAAAGAAAAATGGAGACAGTAGAAGCAATATAAATAGTAGAATTAGCCCCAAGAGCAGATGGACTTAAGGTGGACCTTGGATGCTCACAATGGAAAGATTATACAAATTCATTTCAATGAGAAATATGCTTGGTAGGAAACATCCTGTGCCTAGTTTTGCTCATTCCCTATGTGTTTATTTACAGGAAGTCGTACAGCTAATTTACCATCAGTATATGAATACTGCCAAAAAATTATAAACGAGTGAGGGGTATAAGGAGTCCTAAATTTCCATGTAACTTTTTGTAGATAAGATATACTATCAATCCTCAGTAAGAACTTTAACAGCACTTTATGGTTTGTAACTATTTAATGCACAAGAACAGATGACAGGAAAAAATTCAATAAAAGAGATTCAGGCTTGATTTGGATTTACAATGGGGGTCTTTTAAAATTATTCAATGAGCCACTCCATGTTTTTTTAAGTACCTGTGACTAACGCCCCACTCAATCTGCCCTACACAAAGATAGAAAATGATTTTAATTGCTTTGTAACCAAGACACCAGTGGGTAGAACTCTGTTTCCTGGGTGTGAATGAAAACACCGTGAAGCTTATGAGTTTATTTATCCATCATTTCTGTCTTTGCATTTCATCTTCCAAATACAGTACCTCCCAATTCCAACCTCACATTTTCCTGTATTAAATATGTGCCTGGAATATCTCCCAATAATTGCAGGGAAAGAATATTTTATCTTTTAAAAAATTTAAATGTGTTTCAGTTATGTGTGTATCTTTAAGCTAATCATTGAACATAATCAATACTCATACTTATAAGCCTGCTCTTTCATTCAAAGTTCATATCAACCCTTCAGAAATGCGTGGACTCACAATGGGAAAAGATTAGGGTTACATAAAAGGGAATTAGCATTTTAAAAATGATTTCAATTTTATTAATTCAAGATTCTCACATTTGTTTTTTTACATTTGGTGTCCCTATGGCGGTTCAGTGAACTGATCATCTGTCTGCAGCCTTGGCATCCTCTGGGGCACCAAATCTAATCCTAATTGCTACACTTCCTATACAGGTCCCTGCTGATTGGCCAGAAAGCCAGTGGGGGATGGGCCTCGTCCTTGGGCTTCTGCAACCATATGGGAGACCTAAAGGAAGCCTGTGGGTCCTGGCTTTAGATTGATTCAGTTCTGGCCTTTCATGCTGTTAGGGGAGTAATCCAGTGGATAGAAAATGATTCTTTCTTTGTCTCTCCTTTTTTCTCTGTCAGTCTGCTTTTTCCAATTAAAAAAAAAAGTCAAATTTTTAAAAAGAAAATACTTATAAAGTGAGAAAAGCTGCAGATAGTTGAAATTAGAGCAACCACATATTTTCCAAAGACAAAAACTAGATATAAGCCTTTTAAAAAAGATTTATTTTGTTTTTATTAGAAAGGCCAACATACAGAGGAAAGACAAGAGAGGAAGATCTTGCATTTGATGATTCACTCTCCAATCTGCTGCAATGGCTAGAATGAAGCCAGTCCGAAGCCAGGAACCCGGAGTATCTTCCAGGTCTCCCACGCAGGTGCAGGGTCCCAAGGCTTTGGACTCTCTTTTCCTACTTTCCCAGGCCACAAACAGGGAGCTGGATAGGAAGTGGGGCTACTACCATTAGGCTCATATGGGATCCCAATGCTTGCAAGGAGAGGAATTGAGCTACTAGGTTATGGTGCCGGGCCCTAGTCTTTTACTGTATCTGGTTCTATATCTCAGATGTTCCTGAGAAGGTTTCCTGGCAAAGTTTAAAATTAACACACATAAAACAGAGGTAACATGTAGTAATATGTTCGAAAGAATACAAAACTAAACCATCTTTGTGGAGGCCAGCGTTGTGTCATTATGGTTTATGTTGGCTCCTTTGATATCAGCATTCCCTATGGACACTGGTTCAAGTCCTGGTTGATCTACTTCTGATTTAAATCCTTGCTAATACACCTGAGGAAGCAGGGGAAGAATCAGTCCTGAAGCCACAGCTATTCTTTTGGGAGACTCTGATGAATTTCCTGCCTTCTGGCTTCGACCTGGCTCAGCCCTAGCCACTGTGGCCACTGGAGAGTGAATCAGTAGATAGAAAATCTTGCATACTCCTTTGCCTTCTCCTCCACTCTGCTTTTCAAAAAAATGTAAAAGAGTGAAAATTGTCTTCTATAACATTTTGTTTTTGGCAACAAAATGATAAATACTAGGTCAAGTTACATACATTTCTCTCTTATACATTAGAGTTGGTATTTAAATTAGAACTTTCGTAGATCAACTTAACTTTCTTAAATCAATTTAACAATATACATTGCCAGTTTTTGAACAGGAATCGAGCCTAACAATAAAGCCACTTCAACGTTACTAGGTATAATATTAGTTATGGCATTTAAATTGAAACCCTGTGACATTATGTTCCACATACTTTTGAAAAACAACATGAATAATTAGCACTTATACGATTTCAGATGATATATCCTCATTTAAAATAATTGGCCTAATAAAGAGACAGAAAAAATAACCATTATCTCATGTTCAGAAGTAACTTCAAGTTAATATGGACAAGTTCAAGGTGCTTAATGATAAGAGTATCTTTATTTTAAAATATAAAAGTTTCTAGGAGTGGAAACAAAATCAGCATGTGGTAGAGTTGTCTGTAGCCCCATGCTTATTGCAGCTTAATTCACAGTAGCTAAGATATGCGCTCAACCCAGGAGTAGGTAACAGGATAATGAAAGTTTGGTATATCTACATAAGAACGAATACTACTTAGCAGCAAGCACACAAAAAATGAACTTCTGTTTTTGCAACAAAATGGATGCAATTGACATCATTGTGGTTAGTGGAACAAGCCAGTTCCAAAAAGACAACTATCATTTGTTATTTCTTATTGGTTATAACTACTCTATAGAGCCCCCAAATTTTAGTGCATGTGAGTCAAATGGCCATCTTGAGATTTCACTGTTTATAACCCTTTATTATGTTCCTGAGGAACAGCACTTTTTCATACTTACTATTTGCTGAAATATTTGGTTAGTGAAAGATTAGGCTCATGATTAAAAGGAAAATTTAAAGCATGTAATTACAAAACATTGAAAGAATAGTAAAAATACAAAGAGGAAGGAGAACGACAAGTGTCATTTTCTCAAAATAAAAATGTCTAACAACATCAACTCTGTTCTTTTATATTAAATAGGCATAAAATAAATCACTAGATAAAATTTAAATAATCAAATCAGTCCATCCATCAACACTTCTATTTCTTATGGCGTTTAAAACTTCTTGGTCAGACGCTGCCCCAGCTCTAAAGGGAAGAATGTGTGATTGTCTTATATTATTGTAAAGCATTTGATTGTTGTTCCAATCCTCCTCCACCTTGTGTGACCATAGATTGTGACTTTGGACGTTATACTCTGCACAAACAGGCTAAGATTGAAGTAGAATGTGAATCTTACTGCTGAATTTTTAGTCTGACATTTGACAAATTTCAGGTGTAGAAACCTTCCAAATCTTATTTATTTTAAATTTTTTATTGCCAAATATATAGTGTGTACATGCAATAATACTTATTTGATAATAAAACAACTATCAAACTATTGACAGAGATGTATAATCAGTTGATCGAAAGAAGGCTCAAAACTACAATCATTGTTTTTATGCCTCCTTAATTTACGAGGTAGCTTTGAAAAGATGGACTTGAATTTGATCTTGCTTTTAAGTCTTATTTCATTTACTATTTCAAGTAAAACTCTTATAACTTTTAAGTTCGCTATTTGAGCACACACTGTCATTTGTTATTTTGTTATGGGAAGTACTAGATCATTTAAAATTTTAATTAATTTTTTGAGTATACGTTATGATTAAATGTTTAATCAAGGGATTCGTATTTTAAGAGCCCATGGTATTTTTGATGCACTTGTGTAACAGATCTTGTTTTGGAGAATTTATTCTTAAGCATTCTCTACTGTGATAATTGTAGTTACATAGACTTCTTTTCAATTCCTCTACTAAGTTTCTCTGTGTTGAATATGTTCATCTTTTGGTTTGACCATCATCTTAGTATGTTCTTAGATTTTTTAATACCTAAATTAAACAACAACAACACCAAAAACCCTCAATACAAATGTTACCAGGTATTTAGCTTATTACATAGAGTTAAACCATATCAACTAGCTCATCAGTATCAAGCTTCCTCATACAAGGTCTTTGGGCTGTCCGCAAAGTCAAGTCAAATGGCAGATTTAAGTCCTATGTGATGCTCAGTATTACATTTGGATTTTATTTAAAAGACTACTTTACTTTCTAGAATATTTGCTTTTCATATTACTGATCTCTTCATGGCATGAGAATGTATCATCCAATCTAGTTAGATTTTATTTAGAGTTAGGGTTCTAAGCAGAAAGTTTATACATATCATTTGTATGATACACAAATAATTGATATGAGCTGTAAATGTGGTTTTACAATGCTCATTCTGGTATGTATGTGCATTATACCTGCAAGTAAAATTGAGGTCCATCAACTCAATTAATCAATCTGTGACAATTGATGCTTACACTTTTTAGTGATTATACCTTGAACTTCTCTGAAGAATTTTTAATATTTGGGCTGGCACGATGATGTAATCATTAAATCTTCACCTTGCCAGTGTGGGGATGCTATACAGGCACCAGTTTGTGTTCTAGCTGCTCCACTTCCCATCCTTTCCCTGTTTGTGGCCTGGGAAAGCAGCAGAGGCTAACCCAAAGCCATGGGACCCTGCACCTGTGTGAGAGACCAGGAAAAAGCTCCATGCTTCTGGGTTCAGATCAGCTCAGCTTTGGCCATTTCAGCTACTTGGGGAGTGAACCAGTGGATGGAAGAACTTTCTCTCCCTGTTTCTTTTTGTCTCTGCAAATCTGCCTTTCCAATACAAAATAACTAAATCTTTAAAAATTGACATTTGAGGTTAAGTGAATCAAACACAAAAGCATTTAGAAAGCTTCCTTCCTAAGGATTTATAAATGTATTATAAAATATTTAAATAAATTTTACTGTATAGATTTTATTAGATTAAGATTAGAAATTTTAATTCTAATTCAATAATCTTTCAAATTATGGCAGTCTTTTAATTTGCTCATATTAAATTGTATTTAAATATTTAAATGCAAAAACTTTAAAATTTTATTTATTTAAATGGCCAACAGAGTGTGGTAGCGGCAAAGTCTTGTTATAAGAAATTACTAGAAGTAATCTTCCATGATAGGAAGCATTTAGGAATTCTTATTTGATGAATAATGAATGAACATTGGGATACATGAAAGTTAAATCAGCTTTATTTCTTTTGAAGCTTCATATCAATGAAACCATACTGGCTTTGAGGAATTCTTAAACAAGTAGTTTAGTTTCTCCGTCTATAATTAGATTGTAAACATTGTTTTTTTAAGATTTACAAATTTTTTATATTGAAAATCAGATATGCAGAGAAGAGGAGAGACAGAAAGGAAGACCTTTTCTCCACTGATTCACTATTCAAATGGCAGTAACCACCAGAGCTGAGCCAATGCAAAGCCAGGAGTCATGAGGTCTTCTTGGGTGTCTTCTCTTCAGTGCGGGTGCAGTGTCCCAAAGCTTTGGGCCATCCTTGGCTGCTTTCCCAGGCCACAAGCAGGGAGCTGGATGGGAAGCGGGACTGCCAGGATTAGAACCGGTGCCCGTATGGGATCCTGAAGCGTTCAAGACGAGGACTTTGGCTACTAGGCTACTGTGCCTGGCCAGGTTGTAGACTTTTAAAATGGTGTTGATCTACTTTCATATCATGAAAAGGTCTACGTTATATAAATTCCTTCGTTTCTTTTTTTTTTTTTCATATTCAACCCTGGACGTGAAATCCCTTGATAACATTCCCTTACATTTTTCCCCCAAATTGCATAACAAAGGCCCTGGAACTTGTCATACAAAACAGCACACATGTTCTCTGTTTAAATATTTTCTTTATACTACCTGTCTCTATGGATATTAGAAGAAAATCATGCAAAGGAGTATGTAGATTGGTAATTGTTTTTTCTCAAAAGATCATTTATATTTTTAAGAAATGTATGTTTGAAATTTTGTCATTTCTTGTTATTTTGTGTTACTGCCTATTACATCAACAGGTAGTTAAAATAATTAGCAAAACGTTGTCTCTAAATATTCAGCACATAGTTGGTAGCCAGTAAATACAGGCTGAATAAACCCAAATTTTTAGGATTATTACAATCCTTTAGAGCATATAACATTATTCTAGCATGTAGTATGTGGTCCGAAACACAAATAATTTTAATCAAATAAAATATTCCACTCATCCATCCAGTTAATAGTTTATTTCCATTTTTTTTTATTAGAAAGAGATTTTCAGAGTTTTTTTTTTTTAAGATTTATTTTACTTTCATTGCAAAGTCAGAAATAGAGAGAGGAGGAAAGACGGAGGAAGAATCTCCATCTGATGATTCACTGCCCAAGCAGCTGCAATGGCTGGAGCTGCTCTGATCCTAAGCCAGGAGCCTGAGCCTCTTCTGGGTCTCCCACACTGGTGCAGGGTCTCAAGGCTTTGGGCCATCTTCAACTTCTCTCCCAGGCCACAGGTAGCGAGCTGGATGAGAAGTGGGGCTGCCAACAGTAGAACTGGTTTCCATACGGGACCTAGAACGTTCAAGGCGAGGATTTTAGCTGCTAGGCTACCACTCTGGGTCCAGCACTGTTAATTTGATAAGCAGTCATCATGTTTGCCTCCATCTGGGCATTAGCTAAGGGTAATAGTTTGTTTTGCCAGAAAAACAAAGATCATCTATAGCACATCTTTGAAAGTCACACTCACCTTTAATTAAAGCCTGGCAGTCTTCAGTTCAGAAGTGGGAGATGATAGGAAGCTAAACGAAAAAAATCAGAGAAATGAGCGTCTGGAAACTTGTACAGGTGTTACTGTTCTCGGGGTCAAATCTTTGTTTCTAAGTGTAATTTGAGGATTTTCAACACTCTTACAAGTTTTGACAAGATTTAATTCTTCAAAACTCATAAAGGCATTTTCAACTACAAGGTATTTAATGCTAACAGTGGATAGATTAATGTTAATAACTTTTGCATATAGGATGAGAGCTGACCCAATTCTGATGTTGTTGGCAATGGAGTGGTGGGTGTGGCAGGAGGACTGAAGTTCGCAAAGACTTGATCCAGGAGGGAAGATAGTTCTTGAAAGGGCTGTTTGTATGAGAGGAGCGTGTTTCATATGTCGCTGCTTCCTGGTTTGCCATGTGGTCGTCTGTCATCCTCCAGCTTGCCCAGGTGCCATTGTCACTGGGGCCACACAGTCTTGGACTGTGAATCTCCAAAAAGCTTAAGCTGAAGTAAATCTTGCCTCCTGAATTACTCCTTTTAGGAGTTTTAGTGAGTGATGAAAGCTGACCAGGACAAAGAAAAAAGGAATAAAATAATGATACTCTTTAGGATCTTGTTCTGAAATTGGTGTTAGAAAAAAGTTGCATTTTAAATACTCAGTATGTATTAGGGAAAATTTGAATTGCTTCACATGCATTAATACAAATAATCCTTTTAATCACCCTACAAAGGAGATTTTATAGTTTCAGTTTTATAAATGAGCATGCTGAATGTGATGAGACAAGGTGATATTTTTCAAGGTTACATAAACAATTAAAGGTAGCAACATGACCCAAACTATCAATCTTCAGTGTTCAAGTTAACTGTTGCAAACAAATATGCCCTTAATTTATCATTATTTTTTCTGGTTCTATAAATTTATTTTCAAATATTTAAGGCAAATTTGGTGCTTCTGCATTTCAGAGTTTAATACTTCAATACAAATGAAATAGTTTCACTTAAAAAATGATAAGTAAATTCCTGTTTGTATCTTATTTCTGAAATTGTTGTGGATAAGGTGTTGTTCATTTGCCAGTATTCAGAATAACGTTCTTGGTCCTTACTCACTATCCTACTCCACTCATTCAAGATTGGGTGTGAAACAAAATGCCATTTAAGTGTGCCCCAACACTGCTACTAATAGACTGATGGAATTACAACTTCTTAGGAAGGACTGTACTATTGTACCAATATGGGGAATTTTGGGGGAGGAGTATCCCAGACCCTACACAATTGTACCATAATTTTTTTTAAAAGTTTAAAAAATGTCATTTAACAATAAATGCTCGTTTTCCTCCCAAAATTTATTTTTGTTTGAAAGTCAGAGGTACAGAAAGAATGAGAGTGACAGAGAAGAGAAATTTTCCATTTGCTGGTTCACTTTCCAAATAACCAGGATAGCCATACCTAAGCCTGTCCAAAACTGGGAATCATGAGACAGAGAGACCAAAGCCAGCAACCTGGAACTCAGGTATTGTAGATAGCAGCCAAATCCTAGGTTCATAGGGACATTTAACCGGGAGCCTCTTCTAGGTCTGCCACACAGGTGCAGGGTCTCAAGGTTTTGGACTGTCCTCTACTGCTTTCCCAGGCTACAGGCAGGGAGCTGGATGGGAAGCAGGCTGGTGGGATTAGAACTGCTGGGATTAGAACTGGTGCCCATATGGGATTCTGTCACGGGCAAGATGAGGACTTCACCCACTAGGCTACCGTGCTGGGTCCTAGAATATGTTTTGACTTAAGCTAAACCTTTTGCATACATATTTTTAAAAAGTATCAATTTCCTTTTTTTATTTGCTGGAGATAGACACATAGGCATTTGCTGGTAAAACCCATAACCCCAATACCCTCCCACCCTGAAATGCATTACAATCAGGCTTTACCAGGCTGAAGACAAGATCTAGGAATTCAGTCTGTGCCTCCCACATGAATGATATGGATCCAAGCACTAGAGCCATTATGGCCGTGGACTGCCTTGCAAGAGAGTGCACTTATAAGAAGTTCAGTCATCAGTGGAGCTGCAACTGAAACCAGGTGCTTATATGTGGGAAGCAGACATACAAGGCAGTATCTTAAGCTTTGAGACAAAGGATCTTCTCATGTACATATACATTTTTTATCCCACAAAGCAGCAATAAATCATATACTTTACATTCAGCAACAAAGACTTTGAAAAGGTAAGGATACTACTGCAATGTTACAGACTTATTAAAATATGCCTCTTAGAACCACAGACAGGCTTTCTCATTCCAAAATTGTTACTTTGTCAATTATTCATTCAAGCGATTGGCTAGACTTGTTACAATTTAATTAGGTATATAGGTTTTAAACCTATGAATAAAAGAAATAGCTGGTAACTGAGTGAAACCAGATCTAAAATTCCATTGATGAATAGAAGATTCCTTTGTAAAGCAAAGCAAAATCTGCTACTTTTATGTGTGTCTATATTTTTTTCTAATAACAGATTATTTAACTTCTGCATCACAAAGGAATCTCAGTGGAAACTATTCCGTGTTACGCTCTACATCAGCTATGAAACCAGATGCAGATAGTTGGTGTTTTCATAAATTCCCTAAGCTCAAAAAAGGCTCATTTTGTTTAGGCAAATAGATACCTATACCTTTCCCCAAATGAGGGAAGCGAACTGGGAACTGCAGCGGGGCAAGGACGCAGAGCAGCTTGGCAATTCCGCACAGATTTTTTTAAAAAAACCTAGTAAGTTCCTTTTGGCTTTTCTGAAAGACAAACACTTTGCAGAAACACTGTGCAGTAAGGGGAACTATGAAAAATCATTCTTGTAGAACCGTGAGGCAGTGAGGCAAACACTCTCTCCCTCATGGTTTTATAGTCTGTAATAGAAATTAACAGTGCCATCTGCAGCCCGATTATGCACTCTAAGATCCCTGCATGGTTTATGGCATGCATTATAGTATACAGCAGCAATTTTTGCTAAGCTATTCACAGTTATATTCATTTCCAGAAAATTAAAAGATTCTAAGGACATAAAGAATAGTATGACAGAGGTGGGAGGGGAGGCCACATGAGCATTAAAAAAAAAAATCTTTGCCAGGCTTCAGTGACATTCACCAAACCACTGATTCTGGTCCTCTCCAGTTCCTTCCCATCATCTTCACCTTCCTTTAGAAATATTTTTTTCACTGTTAAACTAAATTATATTATCTGCTCCAATGATCTAAGTTAACAATTTATTCCATATGTTCACTATCTTTGTGTGAAGTAAATCTCACTGCTTATTCCCTTTGCTCTTATGCTCACTAATTATGGAAGATGGCAAAAAATTTGCATAATTGGAATAGAAGGGCAGAGCATAAGCATTCTTTCAGTCCTTCCTGTCATCAGGTGGAAGAGAAAAACATGACTTGCTTTTAGAGTTTGTTTAAAGTTAACTGATCAGTTAAGTTAGTATTCAAATAGCGCCAGAGTAGATTTTGCTCAACAATGTTCATGATATGGATTACATAAATATTTAGGAATGAAAGCAAAAACAGATATGCCAAAGGAAAGAGGTAGTTGTCTTCCACAGGATATGTCACAAAACTTGCATTGCAAGGTAAATTTGATTTTTGGGTTCCAGCTCATAAATCAAAACATAATACATATAACAAAATAAATGTTTATGAAACAATATAGTTTACTAAGAATGAGGGAAAGCTAACGATTGTTTGGCTTCTACTTTATGGGTATGAACAAGATACTTTAATAATGAGCTTCTTTATGATTCATGATAATTCTCTAAGTAAAATTATCAACCTCCACTTTCCAAATTAAAAACAAAGAAACAAACAAAATAGCAACCCTGGAGATTTAGCAGAATCTTGGTTTCCATTCCATTAAGTCAAGAGTTCCTACTTACTCTCAGTACATTCCTGAGGTTTGAAACTCAGTGAAAGTGGATCATCTACATGAATGCATTTGGGGGGATAAGAGTATTCCAACGCAGACACTAAAACTTTCAAATCAATCACCTGTGGTGACATACTGCGTGAGAACTTGCCAAGATTCAAAAACAAATAAAACCTTGCTTAGGAAAAAGTTAATCAGAATAAATGTGAAACTATAGACTAATAATAATGGATTTATTCTGTAATTTCAAAAGAATGAATCAACGTTATGTTAGAAATTTTTCAAAGGCAAAAATTGAAACACTGAACTACAGTAGTGGTAAGTTTTGATTATACAGTAAACTGAAAGCATTTTATCACAGAAATTAAAAGAAAATAAGAAAAGGCTCATGAACTATACGATGGCATCATTTTTCCCAAGAGAATTCTGTGTTTTCTGTTTGTCACTTGTGTTGGTTACTCAGTGGTGTTTTTTTTTTTTCCATCGTATTGAAACTTGCTGCTGTTGTTGTTGTTGTGGCTGTTCTAACTCCTACCAGTTGTTGACCTTGTTTCATGGCTTCTCACTTATGGCAATGTATAGTGATGGAGTACTGGGGTCTATCATATACAGACGTGGGGGTATAACAGAACATGCATCCCTGAATCCAGACGAAAGATGGATTCCCAATGAAACTGTTAGTCATGTGCAGACAATGGGATGCTGGACTGTCTCACATTGTCTGTACCAACATGTCGGGATACACTTAAATAAGAAATTGATAGAATTAGGATTCTTTATGAAGGACTACACTGTTGTAACAATATGGGAAGAATCTGACGGGGGGTGGGGTTTGGGGGAGGGGATCCCAGTCTATAACAAAATTGTAATAATAATAATTAAAACTAAAATAGATGAATAGGAAAAAAAAGATGTTAGGATTCTGTGAAATATCATTATGTTCTCAAATCCATATGAATGAAATATATGATATTTAACTTTTCTAAATAAATAGCAAATATACAATCATCAAATTATTAATCTCTAACTTTTCTAATTTCAAGTTGATAATTCTATGATTCATGTATTAATGCTACTCTCCTACCTTGAAAATAGAATAATAGATTCTTGTGAGTGTTTTACAATAAGAAAATACAAAAATATTTTTTTAATTCAAGGTAACCTTGCAGGATTAATATGTTTACATTCAAATTTTACATTGAGAAATGAGTTGGCATGCAATAAATATGTTGCACATGGCATTATAGAATGTAAAGGGTTTGCAGGTACATTTGCTTCCCAAAGCATTTCCTTTTATTGTATGTACATTTATCTTAATTACTGCAGAATGAATTCGTACTAGCTGCAGAATGTTTCTCCTCATTTCCACAGAAAAATAAGAATTACATCATCCAGAGGTATGGTATCATAATCATGTTTTTCAAGTATCCGATTGTATATTGGTGTACTAGGAATTAACAAATATAGAAAATTTATAGCTTTGTTTGTGGACTTTAAATTATTAATAATCAATAGTTGTAACTGAGAAAAATATGTCATTTATCCCACAATGTTTTCAAAGTACTGACACAGGAAAGCTTTAGCAGGTGAAACAATGTCTTATTTGTTTTCATTATATAAACTTTATTTCCACATCTTCATTTTTCCACTGGGTATATTTTACATTTACTAAAATTTAAGACATGAGTCTAATTTGGTTACTTTAAAAATTTATAGGTAATATAATAAATGGCTCAATGGCCTCCCAAATTCCTTTATTTCTTTGTCTAAAGAATCCTGATCACAAAATATTTCTCACCTATGGAACAACCACATGATTTTTATCATGTTAGTTTTACCTATCCTTCACAGTATGTGCATCGTGCAGTTTTTAGCCCCTTATGCTCAGGTTTGGCTGTTAAATAATATGTCTTGAGTACTTCCATGGATCAGGAAATCATCATTTTAATATTTGGCAGTTTTATATTGCAATAATGAATGCAAAAGGATTTGTTTAGCCCTTCCTTTGTATTTTTTCTGCAGTCTTAACTGTCATGAGTTAGTCTTCTATAATTTCATATGTCATTCTGTTGATATTGGTTTACACTGTTAAGAAAGCATCTGTTTGTTTGCCATTTGGGCTTGTTCCTTTATGAAATGTTTGCCGATTTCTCATGCCCATTTCTTGAGTGGCTTGTTTGTTTTGGTGTTTTGGTTGTTTTGGAGTTCTTTGTATATTCTGGAGATTAGCCCTCTATCCCCTACATAGTGCACAAAGATCTTCTCCCATGCTGTGGGTTGCTTTTTTACTTTGCTGATTGTTTCCCTTGCTGTACAGAAGCTTCTTAGTTTGATGAGGTCCCATTTGTTTATTCTGTTCTTAATTGCTATTGCTTTTGGTGTCCTTCTTAGAAAGTCAGGACCTACTTCTAGGTCTTGCAGGGTATTTCCAACATTTTCTTCCAAGAGTTTGAAGGTTTCTGGATGTAGGTTTAGGTCTTTTATCCATGTAGATTGGATCTGAGTGTATGGTGATAGATGCGGGTCTATCTTTTTTTTTTCTGCAGGCTATCAGTCAGTTGTCCCAACAACATTTACTGAAGGATCCTTCACATTTGCTTGGACTGTCGTTGGTCTTTTTGTCAAAGATTATTTGGCTGTAGCTGTATGGGTTCCCTTTTGGTGTTTCTGTTCTGTTCCATTGATCTTCCTCTCTATTTTTGTGCCAGTACCAGTGGTTTTGATAACCAATGCTTTATAGTATGTTCAGAGGTCCAGAACTGTGATTCCCCCTTCTAACTTCTTGTTCTTTAGGATGGTTCTAGCTATTCGTGGTTTTTTGTGTTTCCAGATGAACTTTTTTTTTTATTGGAAAGGCGGATATACAGAGAGGAGAGACAGAGAGGAAGATCTTCCGTCCGATGATTCACTCCCCAAGTGAGCACAACGGCCAATGCTATGCCGATCCGAAGACAGGAGCCTCTTTCGTGTCTCCCACACGGGTGCAGGGTCCCAAAGCTTTGGGCCATCCTCAACTGCTTTCCCGGGCCACAGGCAGGGAGCTGGATGGGAAGCAGGGCCGCTGGGATTAGAACCAGCGCCCATATGGGATCCCGTGAGTGCAAGGCGAGGACCTTAACCACAGCACCATCGCGCCGGGCCCAGATGAACTTTTGAATCATTGTGTCCAGTTCCGTGGAGAATGTTTTGGGCAATTTGATTGGAATTGCGTTGAAAATATATATTGCTTTTGGTAGTATAGACATTTTAATGATATTGATTTTACCTGTCCAGGAGCATGGGATGTGATTCCATCTTTTGAGGTCTTGTTCAATTTCTTTTTTGAGTAGTTTGTAGTTTTCTTCGAATAGGTCTCCCACAATTTTGGTTAGATTTATTCCCAGATACTTCATACTTTCCTCTGTTATTTTGAATGGTATCTTGCTGGTTAGATCTTTTTCCATCTTGGGGCTGTTTACATACACTATGGCTGTTGATTTTTGTTCATTAATTTTGTACCCTGCCACTCTGTATGGTTTATCTCCTCCCTTGTTTTGATGATTTCTTGTTTCCTATTGTGTGGGGGGTTCTTCTGCTGCTGTTTTTCCAATTCCTGGAGGTGTGTGCTTAATTCCTGTATTTGGTGCCTTTCTTGGGCCTTGACATGGGCTTATTCATGAGGATTATTGCTCCATAGTTTTCCTACAAGGCTTTTTGTTTTTCATATGAAGATTTATGTAAAGTGAATATTATTCCTTGAATATTTGACATGCATAGGCATGTTTAAAACTTCCAAAAAATGCCTAAAATGAAATTCTGTGTGTGAATATAAACTCTAGTACCAAAATTAGTGTGTTTTTAAATTTCGTTTTCCATGAGCCTATTGAAGTTCCCTTGTATTTCACTGATGAAGCTTCTCAACTTGAAATTTTTCACTGTGAGAAGGCTTTTGGTAAAAAAATTCGGAATGTTTTTAATTGATTTCTGTGTATTTATATCTCCTACTCATTTGTTTTTCATAGGTTATCTACATTGTTCTATGTTGTCATATAATTGAAATGAAATATTTATTTTCCATTGTTTTCATTTTTTAAAGAGACTTTTTATTTTTATTTGAAAGGCACATTTTACGGAGAACAAAATATGAATGGATAGAGAGATATCTTCCACCTGCTGGTTCACTTCCCAAATAGCCACAATGGCTGGAAAGGGGCTGATCTGAAGAGTCTCCTCTGGGTCTCCCATGCAGGTGCAGGGCCCTAAGGACTTGAGCTATCCTTCATTGTTTTTCTAGGCTGTAATCAGGCAGCTTCCAGCACAGAAATGGAGTAGCCTAGATAGGAACAGGTGTCTATAAGGGATACTGGCTCTATAGGCAGATTAGCTTGCTACATGGCCATACTACCTCCAACCCTCATTATTTTCTTAATGATTTCTTAGTTGTTATTTTCTATATTTTAAATTTTAATTTCATTGATTTTAACTAATTTTTTTTTTCTGTTAGCTTGTTACTATTTCTTTGCTAACTTCTTGCACATTCTTTTATTTATTTGAAATACACAGGAAAACAGATAAATATTATGTCCACTGTTGCCCAAAGGACTGTAACAACTGTTTCATCTGGGTTGAAGCCATGACTACAGAATTCAGTCTGTGTCTGCCGAAGAGTAGTGAGTCTTTGAGTCATTACTATGGCATGAAGGAGTCACTTTAGCAGGAAGCTAAAATTGGAATCAAAGCTAGAACTCCAACCCAAGCAATGTGACATGGGACACAGGGATTGTAACCATCAGTTTAATCACTGTACTAGATACTTGCCTCGGTTTTTCTATATTAAAGTAAAAACTTCTTCAACTTTCTTAAAACTTTAAATTCTTGGGGGCTGGTGTTGAGGGATAGTAGATCTAAAGGCTCCAGCTATGGCTCTGACATCCCATATGAGCTCCATTTTATATCCCAGCAGCTTCACTTCTGAGTCAGTTCTGTTGATGGCTTCGGAAAACAAGTCAAAATGACTCAGGTGTTTGGACCACAACTGTCTACTAAGGAAACCCAGATGAAGCCATTGGCTTTGGTTTGGCCCAGCCCCACATTGAAGGCTATATGAGGAGTAAATCCAGTGGGTGGAAAATATCTCTCTGCTTCTCTCTCGCGCTCTGTCTCAGTGACTCTTTCAAAAAAAAAAAATCTATCTTTCAAAAGCCTGCAACATCCTTTGAAACAATGCTGTGATTGCAAATCTTATTCTCATATACTTATTCCATTTTCATTATCTTGAAATATTTAAATGCATTCTATTATTAATTCTTTGATGCAGACATTATATGCTCCTCAGTTTCCAAGTATTTAGAGTTCTATATATCTTATTGTTAACTAATTGAATGCTGTTTCATATTTTGAACTTTTCATTATTTTAATCATATTAAATTCACAGCTTTGCTTTTTCTTATATTTTATGATCCATCTTGGTGAATGTTTCATATGTTTTATTGGCGAGAGTGTGTTTTATGCAGTTGTTGATTGCCACGCACTGTCATCATCTATTAGGTTATTTTGCAGGTTTCTATAAATTTTCTGGATTATTTCCCTTTTGGGTACCATTAGTTTAATTGTGAGAATGTGGTTTTACAGTCTTCAACCTTGACTGTAGATTTATTTAATCTGCCCTTGAGTTTTGTGATGAACATGTGGAACTTTTATTCTTTCTTTGCAAACTGAGCCTTTTACCATCACAGAGTTTCCCTTTTTATCTTTTTTCTTCAAATTTTAGTTTTTCTACCAATATTATAGGCACAAATTTTCTTATGCTTAGTAATCTCATAAAAATCTTTTAACCCTTTTACTTCCTCTCTCTCTATTTGTTCATATTTAAACTCAGCTCTTATATAAGGAAAATGTATGCATTTTTCTTTCCTAAGAGTTCAAGTCTTCATTTTAAAAATTAAGTATTTAGTATAATTTCATATAATGCTGTAAATCTGACATTGAGCTTATCATTTTCTTATATATTTTTTTTGTTTTTATTATTATTATTTTCCATGGTATGGAAAAAAATTGCTCCCTCCATCTCCACTGAGTAATGTTCCATGGAGTAGATGTACCACAGCTTTATTCACTCCTCCTTGGACAGACCTTTGAGTTGTTTGCATGTCTTCGCTGTTGCAGATTATACTGCTGTTAATATACGGTTGCAGATCATCTTCTCAAATGCATATTTTACTTCCTTTGGCTATATTCCCTGAAGTGGGATAGCTGGGTCAACTTTAAATTATCTTTGCACTCTCCATACTGACTTCCACAATGGCTCATGAGCCTACACTCCAACCAATAGTTGAATAGGGCAACATTTCCTTCACATCATTGCCGGCAGGTATTATTAGTCCATTGCTGAATGTAGGCAAATCTCACTGGTGTTATGTAGAAGTTCAATATGGTTTTCATTTCTATCTCACTTATTAGGAAGCCTAAATATTTTTTCATACATCTATTAGCCATTGTCTTAACCATGAAGACTAAAGACTAATTTTGTGCTCTTTTAGCTAACCAAAATATGTTTTCCATTATATCTTCCATGGAGAAATGGCTCTAACAGTTATAATGTCTATATGTATATCATGGCAGTTTATATTCAGTCAATATTGTAGTAAATAGTATATAATGAAATAATACTTAAACATCATAATTCTATTTATCTATTACCGTCTGTGTGTTATCCTCTCATTTCATTATTGTGTCAGTGACTTCTTCAATATGTTGTTATTCTGTTTGTTCGAAATAGACACTATTATTTTAAGAATAGACATGGAATTATCAATGGTTTTTTTCCTTACAATGTTTTATGTATGGTTTTCACCTAGTTGTTTTTATTCATGGGCAGATGTGAAAACATATGTGATGGGCAATGGTTGTAACTTTATAGTTTTTTTGTTGATGTCATATCTCCCAATATTTTAAATAATTTTCTCTCCTGTTCTCTAACGTTTATTATTCTTGAGAAAACAACAGAAATAATTGCTTGGGTTTTGTTTTACTTTTCCTTACCTAGACATTATTAAGGTTTTATGTTAACATTCTTAGTAATCAATGTTTAGATTAATTAATTTAGGTATGATTTTATTAAATTTAATTTTATTGGGTCAGTCAAGCTCCCTTTATCCTGTGTTGAATACTTTCACCATATTAGAATGTTACTTGGTCATTACTTTAAAAATACATGAATTTCTCTCTCTGCTCTATTGGCTCTCATTAAATTTATAGTGGAGTGGTAGCTATTTGCCATAGTTATTAACTGTTTGGGGTTTCTGAGCCCCACATCAGAGGGCCCAACCCAAGTCCCAAATCCTCTGTTTCTGATCCAGTTTCCTGCTAATGCGCATCCTGGGGAAACTGAGAAATTATTCAAGTACATTTAACAGAGTGTAATGAAATGAAACTCTTAAAACATAAGTGTATCATTTTACCACCTTCCACCAGTAAGGATATACTGCAGGTAATTTATTCTAATATGTGAAAACTACTTGCAGTATTTCCTAAAATTCTGTGAACTAAGTATTAAAATGTTGGCAGCCATGGTGTACCCATGTTTTTAAGGACATTGTATCACAAATTAGGACTTTTAGGGTCTGCTATTGCAGCAGAGTAGGTCAAGCTGCTATCTGCAATACCATATTGGTGCTGATTCGTTTCCCAGCTCCTTTGCTTCTAATCCAGTTCTCTGTCAATGAATTAAAAAAGGCAGCAGAAGATGGTTCAAGTGCTTGAAACCCTGCCACATGCTTGGGAGTCGTGGTAGAAGCTCCTGGCTGTGGACTGACTCCTCCCTGGACCTTGTGGCCATCTGGGGAGTGAGACAGCCGATGGAAGTTTGTTTTGGTTTTTCCTTTTACCTCTGTATTCAGTAATTCACTACTAAATATTTACTTCAGAAAACTTACTGTCTTTGATGAGAAGCAAAAACTGACTATAAAACTGCTCATTTTAATTACAAATGAAAGAAGCAGAATTAATAACTCCCCAAATTATGCCAGCATTTTTAAGAGGCTTACAACTGAGTCCCACAAGATTTGTCCTTGTTGTAGTTGTAGGAAATGTAGTTAATCCAATAATTCTTACCTTCCATCGTATGGGCCACCACCTGGGCTCACTCTGATCAGACTTTATCCACAAAAACAGATTTCCTTAAAACCCAATCAGAAAAGAAGTAATAGAGGGCAAGTCTAAGCCACACTTTTAAGTTTTTAAATGGCACATATTAGCTAATCTGTTTAACTTCAATAGGACAGCTACTTCCCTAACTTGCTATTTTTTTGTGGATTTTAAGAACTCTATTTTTTCCTTTATGCTCTTTAATTCCATTGAACCACTTTTTTAGTACGCAAAGACGTTAACAATGTGTCTTAACTAATATTTTTTTCTTAATTTCCTGTTATTACTTGATTTGCCCTTCTTGTTTTGTCTTCACTTTTGTTGAGTTTGGCATAGATCACATTTCTGTTAAGCATTGTCTAAAACATTTGTCTTCTCTCACAGTTGGCATTTTTTAATAGTCCAGTGATTTTGTGTTGCTTCCTTTAGAACTTGGTCTCATGAGCATTTTAAATCTAATGATGTTATGATCACTCGATCTTAGGCGCTCCCAATGTGAAGCTTATTTAACATGCTTGGCACTTTTTCAGGGACTAATTCCAGAATTCATTGGAGTCATGTTGGCTGCTCAACAGACTGTAGAGAAGCAATGCTGCCCTTGGGCCCTGAGGAAGCATGGAGTCCTCTCTGTCCCTAGCACTGTCAGTGCTAGTTTCTCTATTAATGCATCAATGGAAAGTCCCTTGCAGGCTCTCTCTCTTTTTTTTAACATCAATCAGTTATCATTCTTTAAAATCTTTGGTGGAATTTTGAAGAGAAATCTGTTTCTTTGTATCTGTTTTTTTTCTAACCATTTGTTGTTCTGCCAACTCTTCATCTTTGATCTTCTATTAATTTCCCTTTACTTTTCAGAACCAACACTCCTGAACATGAAATTATTCCTGACACCCCTTTAATTAATACATGGTCAATGGACTGATTTACATATATATATTATATATTTATACATGTATTTTCATATATATATGTATATATAATCCATACAATCGTTTATATATTTCTTTAGAGTTACAGAGACAGAGCAAGAAATGGAGAGAGAGAGGAGAAAGATATCTCTTCCATCCAAATGGATGCAACAGCAGAAGCTAGGCCAGACCAAAGTCAGGAACATAGAACTATCCATGTCTCAACACATGAGTGGCAAAGATGGTAAAGATGCAATTTCGAGAGCCATCTTCTGCAGGCTTCTCAGACACATTAACAGGGAGCTAATCCTAGAGCTTAGTGGGCTACCAACAGAATGAAAACAGAGCTGAGAACTTGGAAGTGGGAAAGTGGCTAAAAATTCATAAGACAGCATAAGGTAAGCATGAAGCTTAGAGGGATAATTGTTGAAATATTCAGATCATTTTCTATGAGCCAATGGATACAAACAGGTATACATATTTAAGTATCGAAGTTTAGAAATGAAATGACAGAAATGGAGCCACATAAACAATATTTATAACTGACATGCAACTGGATATAAAGAGTTCACTTTTTTATTACTGCGTTAAAGGCATAAAAATATTTATGTTAATTTTTAAGTTACTGTAAAAAATACACAAAACTGAAACATTAGTGGAGGAAAAAGGGATCTTTACCAACTGTTACTTTGGTACCATATGAAAATAATTTTACTTTAATTTTTCAAAATATACCTGTCTATAATATCTGTGTTCTAGGGCATTGATTAGTAATATTTTTATGAATATAAAAGTTTTTTGGGACAAAAACCCATAAATTAATAATATAAATCACTCACTAAAAGAATGGCAGGAGTCCCCAAAGCAAGTTCCAGAAGAAAAATACAAGGCAATAAAAACTGAGGAACAAGTAACTCAGATGACAAAGTTAATAGATAAGAATATAAAAACATCTGTACTAAATGCATTCTATACTACATTAAGTTAGAAGAATCATAAGCCTGCTAAGATGTGACATGGTAGATATTAAAGAGAACAAATAGATATCCTTGAGATGAAAATTAGATCAGAAATAAGAATTTTAATGATATCATAAATATAAGGAGAACACTATAGAAAAATCAGTGAAATAGATAGGAATTCAAGGGTAATTCAAAATATTTTAAGAAAATTTAAGTAAAATATGTGTAATTTGGTACATTAATTATGAATTTTGTCACTTTCTTAAGTCATATATTTCCATAAATTTTTGAGGGCACATTATATGCATGGAATTCATGTCTTTACACAAAATAAACTTATTTTAGAAACAATTGTACTTATTTGAGTGGCACAGAAACTCAGGAAGTGATTGAGAGAGGAAGAAAGAAACAGAGCTTCTGTCTACTAGTTCACTCCTCAAAAGACTGCCACAGTTGGAGCTGGACCAGGGTCAACACCAGGAGTGAGAACACCAGGCAGTGAGGAAGGCAGTGACGTGCGCTGTCACGATTTTCTTGCCTGCATGGATGGGAGCTGGGGCCAAGGGCCACAGCTGGATATCTAAGTTAATCATTTTGATGTGGAATGAAAACATCTTAATCACTAAGCTACTGACCCTCTTTCTTGAAGTATCAGTTTATCTTTTTCACTAATGTCTTAAAGTAATCTCATATGTGTGAGAAAAGATGTTTAAAATATAAGCGCATCTAGATCCCAGTACCTGACAGTGAGTGTCAGATTAAGGGACGGGCCACGTTAGACTGGGGCATGATACCAACCAACATCCAAGAGAATCAGGTCCGGGAGGTGGATTCTGTGAGGGATATGAGGGACCCAATACTATTGAAGTACAAGTCCTGCTAATTAGCTTGAGAGTTGAATGGTGATGGGCTGATCTAGGTGTGACCATGGAACTCACTGATGCTTACCGGTTCGGTGACTAGGAATAAGTAGGGCAGGTCCAGTCTGCAGCACCTGCATGAGCTACTTAAAACAGGGTGTGGGAATAGGCCAGGCTGTACTAGCTCATTAAAGGCTGGGACGGATGGGGAAGGCCATGCCAAGTAAAGGCAATCACCTACTGGTATATGCAGATTATGCTGGGTCACGCTGTCATACCTATGGGTTTGCATGAACCAGGGATGAGCACAGACTGAACAAGGCCAGGTTGCAACACTCACCAGTGAGTGTTAGGACTGGGTGCTGGCTTGGCCAGGCCAGGCTGCAGCATCTGAACACAAAGGCCAAAAGAGGGGAGGAGCTAAGCCAAGCTAGGTCAGAACAACCACTGGCATGCACAAGATCTGTGGCTGGGATCAGGCCTGCTTGGGGAGGTGAGGGGATGTCCTGGTTGTGTTGTGAGTCCCACTGGTGAGTATGGGGGATGGAGTGAGGGCTGCAGTGTAGTCTGGACCTGGCTGCAGTCTCCCTTGACACAACTGTGGACTGGGTCTGGGGTGTGCCAGACTGGGTTAGACTCCAACACCAATTGATGATCACAAGAACCAGGGTGGGTATAGAATGGGCTGGACTAGGTGTCTGCTCCTGCTGAGTCATGCTTCAGTTGTGTCTGAGTGTGGACTAGACTTGGCTGGGCTATAATACCCCACAGTAAGGAACAGAATGGATGAGAGCCAGTCAGGAAAAGCTACTGTTCCTGTTAGGATGGGAGGTGGACTAAGTAGGGCTGGCCCATGGACCCACCGGTATGTGTGAGAACTGGCATTGGGAGAAGTTCTAATGGAGAGGCTTGGGAAATTCCTCTGTTGGGACACAGTATCTGCACGTAAGCCTAAGAACCACGATAAGGAGCAGCCCAGACCAGGCTAGGTTATGGTACACATGGGTTTATTTTTGGCTTAGATCTAGGGCGAGCCTGGCTAGGCCAGTTCATATCACCCACTGGTAAATCCTAGAGCCAAAATGATGTGTGGGGTTATGCCAGGTTGGACCACTATACCAGTCAGTTCATAATAGGGCTGGGATTGGGGGCGAGCTGGGCTGGCTAGGTTGTAGTCTCCACCAGCATGAGCTGGAACTGGGGGCGGGCTGGGCTGGACCAGGCTACAACATCCACTGGCAAATGCCAATGTGAGTTAAACAATGCCAGACTAGGCCACAGTGGCCAATCTGCACATGTGAGACCAGGGGAAGAGTTGGCAAACCTGGTAGAGGGACTGCAGGGAGCTCCCCTGCTGGGCCACTATCCCCACTGGTGAGCATAAGAGCTGGGACTGGAGGCAGGCCAGGTTGGGCAGGGCTACAACACCTGTCGGCTTGCATGTAAGCTGTATCAGAGACAGGCCAGGCTGAGTGGGCTGTACCTACCGGTACATGCATAAGCCAGAGTGGGTGAGAGTTGGTTGAATTTTACCACAGTATCAGCTAGCAGATGCTGGCATGGGAAGCAAATTTTGTTGAGCTAAACTGTAATACCACCTGGAGAGTATAAGATCCAAGAGTGGAAAAGAGCCCCATTAGGCAACAGTGGGTGTCTCCCTCTTGGGTTGCCACTCTGGCTGGTGAGCATAAGAACTAAGACTGGGACAGGCATGGTAAGAAAGAGTGGCACCTGCTGGCACATATGTGGGCTGGATTGGTTGAACTAGGCTTCAACGCTCATTGACATATATGAGAGCTGAATAGGAAGTGGGAAAGACTGGAGCAGTCTGCTGTACATACTGGCAAGCACACAGAGCAGAGCAGAGGGAAGGACTGGTGGAGGTTAACTGGGGTTGCTCCAACTGTGCTGCAATTCCCACTGGGTTTATGTGAAGGCCAAGTGTGTGGTGAGCAGGATTGGGCTGGGCTGCAAATCCATTGGTTTGCATAGAAGACAGGGCTGCAGACAGAATTGACCTAGTAATTGCAACCGCCAATGAACATGTAGGCTGATTTGGGTGATGCCAGATTCTGTATTGACATGCACACACAGGAATCAGGTCTGGCATCACTTCAGATGAAGTTTTATTGGGAATCCCCTTGACTGAACCGGTTGACTCAGAATTCCAACCATGGAGAAAATTTCAAGTTCCATGGTCTGACCATGGATTGCATATGTCAGGGCTGTTCCTCCTCAGTGGCTTAGACAGAGCAGTAGACAATATATCTAGAAGCACATGGAGGATATGGAAATACACTGGAGCCTGCAGAGGACACCTGGTACCATAACAGATGATGGAGGACAAAACAAATCAATCAACTACCACAGCCAAGAGTTGGCAGTGAATACCTGGGCAAGCAGATACAGTATGTCAGCCAGTGAAGACTGGAGAGATTTCATTGTGATTGGAGTGGAAATATTGGCAGCAATACAAAACTGTTGAACTATCAAAACCACTTGAGCAGGACCCTCGGAGCATGCCCCACATCGCGCACCCTGGGATGGTTGGGAGGCTGGATGTGGCTTCTCCCCATATCTCTACCCTTCTCCCAGATATAGGAAGGGAAGAAGAGAATGTGAAAACAATGGTCTCACTCACTTCTCTCTATCTCTTGACACTTTGCACTGTAATCAAATATGTGAGAATTATCAAAAATAAAATGTATGCAATTAAAAAAATGAGTGTATCAGGAAACTGGAGAAAAATTGAAAAACCTTAACATATCTGATACTGTATTTTCTAGTAAAGAGCAGAGAGAGGAAAAGATACTGGAAAGAGCAATAACCAAAATTTCTCATCTCTGTTGAAAATGATGAATGTGTGGACATAAGAAGCTCAACCACCTACAAATGGAAGGATAATGAAGACTGTTCTACAGAGTATCCAAATCAGAGTGCTTAGCAGAGGCGATAATGACAAGATCTTCATTCATCGTGCAAGAATTCTGCACACGACAGAGTTTAAAATGTCATTTAATTTCTTATTTGAATCAGAGAAATCCAGAAGGCAATGCAGAAACACTGTTAATGTGCTGAAATAATGTAACAATCTGTCAATCTAAATTTTATTTTCAGTAAAAAACGTGTTTCAAAAATCAAGGTAGAAAAACGAAATTGCTGAGAAATGCTGTCACAAGCAGTTCAGGGTCCTGCCAGGAAATGCTAATGATGAATATCTGATGGAAATAGGGATAGTTCCCACAAAAAAAAAAAAAAGAAAGATTGCAAGAAGTGTTAATACATAGGAAATAATGATTAAAATTGTACTTTTAAAGATAACTGACAGTGTGTTTAAAAGATGAAATAGTAACACTTTCTTTTGGGGATATACAGTGACAATCAAAATAAAGTTATACAGTTTTAGCATGCTTATTCTGTTCCAAAATATCATAATACTACTCTAAAGTTGAATGACATAAATTAGTTACTAATGGTTTAAATCACAAACAAGTATCCTAAATGCAGGTATAAATATCAAGCTGATGAAGGAGTCAAAATATTGTTAAAAGTACTCTCATTCCAAACAAGTACAAAACTTAGAAGCAAATGCTTCTAAAATGCACGATTAGCAATAATCATTAAAAGAATCTAGTGACATTATGGAGTATTTAACCAACTAACAGAGAGTGAATAAAGAGCATTTATTTACAAATATAGATCGTTCTGGAAGGAGAAAATAAGAACCAATTAGTTTAAGTGGGTTTAAGTCATACAAATTCGTTCTCTGAACATAGTCATTCAATCAGAAACTGTTAACTCAAAGATATATGAAAAGTTCAAAATGTTTCGAAGTCAAACAAATCATTACTAAATAATCCTAAATTCAAAGACCAGATTCCAGCCCAAATTAGGATTACTTTCAAGAGAATAAAAATGCAAACAATGCTTAAGAGAAAGTGTATTTGTCTCCAAAAACAGTCCCTGTTATTCTGGCATGAAGATTAATTCTGTGGTGCTGATGAACTCCGTTGAAGTGGCTCTTCCCAAAGCACTTAATAAATTCTCCATGTTGACACACAGCAGATAAATAAATAACCTGAATTATTCAGATACTGTGAAGTCATTAATTCCTCTATGTCATAGGGAATAAGTGATGCTCACCCTTTTGATTCACATGATGTTAGAGATTATTACAGATAAACAGATTCAGTGGAGAAACTCCATGAGATTATCGTGCACCTCCTGCCTCAGGCTAGGCTTAGGATGAACCCAGGTGAAGTAGCCCTTACCATGTTTGTTGCTGAGGAAGAGTTCTTTCAGAAAAGTATACAACCATTTTGCAGATTGGACCTTTTTGTGAATATCAGTGAGCACAAGAATCCTGGAGATTGATGGTCCAAGTTGTCATCGGGATAGTTGTCATCCCACCCAACAGTATTAGGGGTGGGGGCTTGCAATGTTACTGTACAGTATAAATGGTCCTGAAAAGAACACAGAGCTAGTTTCAGAAGGAAAGATTCCCTGAGTTTCCAAAACAGGATAGCATTTGTGGATGAACAGGTTTCCTGTCGTTCATCAATTTTAGCTTGAAACTGAGACTTTTAACAAGATGATACAATTCAGTGCTCACATCTGGACCAAATCAATATTCCATGGATGTCAATTAGCATGCACAATATAAGGCAGGGTTGTGTCTCTTGTTTAGACTGTGATGAACAGCACAGTCTCATATTTCCCAACAATTGGGGAAGGTGTATCCTGACAGTACCCTGGCAGAAATAAGAGGAGAATGAAACATTAACTGTTCCCAAACTGATTATAATCAAAATCCTGCCTCTTATACTAAATCGTTTTATGGAGGACATAAGCATAGAATCACTGCTGATATTGTTTTCTCCAAATGGCAAGAAGCCTTTCTGCTTAATTGATATGGAGTGGAATGGTGTAATGTAAATAAGAAAGATGAGAAAATACAGTTTTGTAGGTACAAAGAAACTACCTTTAATCAAGAAGCAAGAAATCAGAATGAATAGGTGTTTCCCGGACTTTGAGACAGTGTCACTTTCAGTTTAAAAATCAGACACATGCAAAGCACAGACTTGACGAAACAGAATAGAACCCTGATAAGGGTTGCTTTGTTAATGACGAAGCATTGATGAATTCCCTAGTATTAGGGCAGGAAGTATAAGGTTTACATCAAGTATGCAAGGAAATGGTACAGACAATAATCTCTGCATTAGATAAAGTATATAAATTTATCATTTTGAGCTGGCTTCTATCAGCTCAAATAACAAATAATGGTCTGAAGTTTCATTTTTTTTTTTTTTTACAAAAGATACAACTTCATTCTTTGTATGACTGCGTAGTATTTCATAGTGAATATATACTACATTTTCTTTATCCATTCATCAGGTGCTAGACATCTTGATTGATTCCAGATTTTTACTATTGTGAATTAAACGGAAATAAATATGGGGTACAAACAGATCTTCACATGCTAATTTTTAAGATTTATTTATTTTTTTGAAAAGGCAGATCAGATATGAAGAGGAGATACAGAAAAAGATCTTCCATCCTCTGGTTCACTTCTCAAGTGACCTTAATAGCCATAGCAACTATCCTATTCATGGTCATACATACAATGAAGATGAAATCCATCTATGGCAGAGAATTCTGCAATCCAAGATTTATTGCAGCAGTATTAACTATAAACAAGAAAAATAAACAACCTATCCATTTACTAAAAAAAATGATAAAAAATGTAATACATGCATACAATGAATATTAATCATCCACAAAAGGATGAAATCTTATTATTTGCAAAACATGGGGTAAATCTGAAGGTCATTGTGCTAAAGGATATATCCTAAACACAGAAAGACAAACACCATGATCCTACCGACTGAGCTTAAAAATATAATGATAGCCACCAGAGGTGAAAAGAGAAAAAGGAAAAAGAGGGATAGAAAAGTGTTGACTGTCTTGGGCCAATCATAATGCCTCTGCACATATTGTGAAGCAATGTAAAATTTTAATAATCTTTGTATCTTAACAATATCAAAGGTGTAACATTTGGCAATACTAAATTATTTTGAAAAATATTACTAGCTAAAGTGCTTTTATTTTCTAATTGGCTGATTTTCCGACTGATTTGAAAGACAGTGACATGGAGAGAGAGAGAGAGAGATCTTTCATCAGCTGGCTCATTCCCCAAATGACCTCAAGAAGCAGTACTTCTCCAGGTCAAAGACAGGAGTCAATAGATTCACTGCACCGGGTTCAGGGACCCAAGTACTAGGCTATCTTAAATTGCTTTCGCAGTCTCATCAGCACTAAGCTGGATTGGAAGCAAAATAGTTAGAATTGCAGCAGGTGCCAATTCAGGATGCTGGCTTCAGAGGAAGCAACTTAACCTTCCAGCCTATAATGCCAGCTGAGTTTCTTTTTAATTTGCTTTTTTCTACAGTTTAATTGGCACTGGAGTTTTCCTTCCTCCTTGCCCAAGTTCCCTCTCCTCCCCTCTCTTCTTCCCACCAGTGTCACAATGGGTGTCTTTTGTGAATTTTCAAAAAAACCATTATGCTGCTGATGGAGTGTCTCCGAATCACGTAGGAGACTGTGAGTCTTTTCTTTGTAAGTTCATTCTTGTATGCCAGGGCCCTGATGAAGGTACAGTGAGGACTAGAACTTTGTTATTTATGGCCAGTTCCAATAACAGTGATAAAAGCAACATTGACCGTCTCAGGTGATTATAAACAATCAGTCTCCTATGGATGCTTGATTAATGAATTATGTCACAAGATCTTATTAGAAAAGGTACAGTTAAGTAGGAAGTGACAAAAGGTAAGATTCACATGTCTTATCCCTAGATTTAACAAGAAAGCAATATGCACTCCAGTGTTCATTGTAGCACGATCAACAGTCGCAAGAACATGGAAACAACTTAAATGTCCACTAACAAAGAACTGGATAAAAAAAACTGTGGTTCGTCTACACTACAGAATATTACTCAGGTATTAAATAAATGAAATATATATTTTTTGTGGCCAAATGGGCCAAACTAGAGACCATTATGCTAAGGGAAATGAACCAGTCCTATTCCTCTTTAACATCATAACCACCAAGCAAAAATCAAATGAGTTTGTCTTTAAATAAAACAGTGTATTCAGGGGCTGGGTTTTTGGAATGAAAGCTTAAACCACTGGTTACAAAGCCATTATTCGCTATCTTTGTGATTGTTTGTGTCTTGTTTACTGGGCTTCAAATCTGCCATCTGGTTGGTTTACTTTAAAGAGGAGCTGAGGAAGGTCTAAGACCCAGGACCTCTTACAGCCATGTGGGTGACAAGAATGGTGTTCCTGGTTCCTGCCTCTGGGCTCCAGGCTCTGGACCAGGGGTGAAGTGGAATCTCTCTCTCTCTCTCTCTGCTGTTTTGCTTTTCAGGTAAATCAATAAATGAACTTTAAAAGGTGTAGTCACATAAGTTAGTATTTGTGTTAATGCCTTTATTATTTTCCCAGTTATCAAAATAAACCAATGTAATGAAATCATGTTAAATATAATTTTACATGAAAATGATTGCAGATATGAAATTATAACTTATGAATTAGTATTTTATTCATCATGTACTATTTGTAATTGCTTTTCTCACAATACCAATTGATTTTGTTCTCTCCATTGCTTACAAATGGTCCTGAAAAAAAAGTCTGTGTAGTTCATGTTGGCTGGGAACATGTCCTTGAATAACCAAAGCAGCTTTTCATGTCTTGACTGTATTCCATTATTCTAACAATAGAAAAGAAAAAATCAATTTAAACTCAATTTCTTCCTGGATTGCGTCACCCAGCAGACACACTCTGTGTCCTAAACATGTAATATTTCTTGTCACAACTACCAATACCAACTTGATGCCCTTTAATCAAAGTTGGTTCTGATGCTTTTTCCAGTTGGATTGTGTCAGATCCTACAGAGTTTGCACTCAGTCCTCAAGATTGCTCCCAAGTTTATATACCAGTATCAAGCCCCAGATTATTTTGTCTTTGTTTCTGATCTGCTAACTCTAAATTAGGACCACAGCATCACTTCTTGGGTTTCATTAATTTGCTTAAACAGCTCACAGAACTCAAGGAAGTGCATTTGCCAATTTACCAAAAAGAATATTATGAAAGAACCAATAGGAGATGTGTATAGGGGAGTTCATGTAAGAATGGACATGCAGCTTCATGCTCTTGGGAGCAGCACTGCTCTCCAGGAACCAACTGCCTTGTGTTCAAACATGAGGAATCTCTTAGAATTATATCCTTTTGTATTTTTTGAAGGCTTATTGCCTCAGCAGGATTGATATAACCTGGGTGGGGAAACTATGCAAGCACTGTTCATAAGTGGGAGAGAGAGGGAGAGAGAGAAAAAGAGAGAGAGAGACACAAAGAGATCTTCCATCTCCTTGTTCACTTCACAACATTTAGGGATGGGTCAGAAGAAAAGTCAGAATCAGGAAGTTAATTTGGGTCTCCTACATGAATGAAGGGGCCCAAGCACTTGGGTTGCTTTTGCAGAGGCATTATCAGGGAGCTGGATCAGAAGTAGAGCAGCTGAAATTCAAACAACGTGCTCTTATAGAATCCTGGCACTGCCGGTGGCAGCTTTGCCTGCCACATCACAGTCCCCTACATCCATATTTTGTAGCATTCCAGCCTTGTGGATAAGAAACAGATGCTGCCACTGTGCTAGGGTCTTAACACCTACAGCTTGAGTTCGTATAACCTGCAATGAGCACATAGTTATAATTCACAGTTCATGAAAAAAAGCATGTGTGAGTGTGAGCACGTGTGTTTGTGTAGTATTACGTTTATTGAGAAATAAATTTCTGTAAAGATCAGTCAAAATACACTCTAGATCACAGACTTTTAAAAGTCTGTATAGATAGTACCATGCTTTCAAAATCAAGGTCTGTTGGTAGCACAATGTTTTAAAATAAAATTTAAAAACACTGAAAGTAGCAGCAATAATTGGTGTTCAATTTCTAATGTAGTATAATGGTGTCTTATTCCACAAAAGCTTATGCTGTTATGACATAAGTTCTTTTGACACAATTTAGCAATGTGATGCTGTATTGTTGCCGTTAGATAAGGCGTGTTTTTCTTCTTGTCAACTAACAATATCATAAATTCACAGCTTTTATTTCCACAAAGCTTTATCTATTCCGTCAGTGATATGAAACCTAGAGTTCCTTCACTCGGCAAAGCATGCTTTATGAGAACAATGCTTTCAGACAAATTGATCTGCTTACTTTTGCTTGAAACACTTGAATATCTTTTCTCCACACTACCTATCCCTTGCATTGTGCTCCAATATTTTATACTCTCATCCAATTAACAGGCCTGAAAACTGAGTGAATGAATAAAATGAATGAGTGAATGCTTAGATGGATTAAACCAATGAGATAGCTCTGAATGGAAATCATAATGGAAGAGTTGGAGAAGAAAAAAGGACATTTTTTTAATGAGAGGAAGAGGACAATCAGAGTTGTTTTGAAAATTAAGAAGCAGTTCATTTAGAGATTGGCTCACATGCCATTGATGTATCCGGCTAAATAATATAATGACTTAGCAATTCATACCGTTTTTCCAAAAAAAAAAAAGGTAATTAATGATAGCCTTAAGAATACTCTTCACAGAGTAGTGGGAAGGAATTAAGTTCCAACAGCTGAAACAGGGAAATCATCTACATAAAGAAAAAATAAATTTTTTTTTGCATCTAAGTTTATGTAACTGGATTCTACTTGGAATCTGTGGAATTATCTTAATTCAACCTGCCACAGAGTCATATTATCTTTCACTTAGGAATTCATATACATTTGGCTCTTATTTTATTTTTTTCTTCTTAAACAGTACACATACTTTCCACACATAATTCTCCCAGCTCATATAGAAAGGCTTTTTGTGGTATCATTTTTGAAAGATAGTACTTTATAAAATGTTTCGCATGTTTTCTCCAGATTGTCTATTTCAGTCAAGCTATAAAACACTACAGACTTGAAGTTTTTCAACTCATCCTATAACTTCCTTCTTGCCTCTAAGACTGTTCAGTTTATATTTTAGATCCATCTGTGCGCTTCTGATCTTTTTCTAACAAACCTCTGCATTAGTTTCTGGAATTTTCTCAATGTTCAGTTCTGAGCTTTCTTCCCTTTTTGGCAGAAGTTTTTCTCATGTTCACATTGTTTGTAAAATTTTTGTCTGAAAGGCACAGATTCAAGCAATTGTGTGTGTCTGTGTGTGTGTGTGAGAGAGAGAGAGAGAGAGAAAGAGAGAGAGCGTGCTCCCATCCACTGACTCAGCCCTCACATGTCACCTGCTGACAGACATGGATAGACTTGGGCCAAAGTTTGAAGCCAAGAACCCAAGTCATCTGTGTCAAACCATCAGCATTGCCACCCTGTGTTCTGTAATACCAGGAAGCTGGAATTAGGGGCTGGAACTTGATATTAAACTCAGTGTGAGTCATTGTTTTCCTATTGTGTAGCTTAACCAGTAAGTAAAATTTCTACCCCACAATTAAATCCTAAAACAAAACCAAAAATGATTACATTAATACCCTATACATTGAAAAATATAATTAAATGCCCTGCTCTTGTATTTTAAAAAAATTAGAATCTTATATAATTGATTAGGGTACAAAGGGTCAAGGTCTACAGGAAAGTGGGTAAGACCATTGTTTCCACATTAATATAATTTTTCCTCCTGTATCTGGGATTGGGGAGAAACAAAGGGAAAAGCCCCACCCAGCCTCCCACTCATCCCAGGTCCTCAATGTGGGGCATGCTCCAAGGGCCTTGCTCAAGCAGTTTTCATAGTTCAACAGTTCTGAATTGCTGCCAGTCTCGCCGTTCCAATCATGATTGAATCTATTCAGAATCCACTGGCTGACATAGTCTCTTCATGGTAGGGGTTCTGAGATCAGCAGTTCAGTTGGAGGGATCCCCAAAGAAAATTCATCTGAGCTGATCCCAGACCTTGTTCTTATGTGTGTTTGCCAGCACAGGGTCTGGCACGGTCCGTTGCCCCAATCAGCTTGTGCACATGCTGGTCGTTGATATTGCTGGATCAGTTCTGTTTCCAGCCCTGACTTCCACACGAACCAATGGGTGTTGCAGTCTACCCCAATCTTGCCCACTTCATGCTCAGTCCTCACACAAACCAGTGGAATCTGCATCCTAGCTGGGGCGACTCCCCATAACCCCTACCAGTACTGCCCTTACCTTGGTTCCCATGCATGTCGGTATGTACCACAGACTCGTTCAGTCTGTCCCACATCCCATTTAGCTTTCGTACATGTCAATGGGCATTGAAGCCTTGTTCAGCCCAACCAACCCTACTATTTTCACCCCACAATTAATTCCTAAAACAAAACAAAAAAAGGTTACATTAATACCCTATGCCATTGAAAAATATAATTAAGTGCCCTGCTTTTTCATTTTAAAAAAAGACTTAAATATTTTCATTTAAAAGGTGGATTTACAGAGAAAAGGAGAGACAGAGAAATCTTCCATTTGCTTTATTTTCCAAATGCGCAACTGTCAGAACTGAGCTGACCTGAAGCCAGAAGCTTCTCCCAGGTTCCCACATGGTTGCAGGCATCCAAGGACTTGAGCCATCCTCTGCTGCTTTTCTCTGGCTGAAAGCAGGGACTGGATGGAAAGTAAAGCAGCCAGGACACAAACTGGAACCCATAGGGGATGCTGGTGCTAGTAGGCAGAGGATTAACCTGTTCAACTATCGAGCTGGCACACTCTCCATATTTCAACTTGTAATATTAGGCTCATGATATCTATTTCTTCAGACTCTTATGAAGATGAATGAGTCAGTGTTTATAAAACACACAGGGCAATGCATTGTATAAGAAATGTCCTTAACGCATTAGCTTAAAAATGTAGTAGAGTATTTAGTGTAATTATGTAATTTATACAGTATGCTTGTCACATACAAGGAAAAAAGACTGTAAATCCCACATGTTGTATTTGTTGTATGTTAATGCATCTATAAGGTATTGGGACAATAATGCTTTCTTGTCATGTTTCATAAATTAATCTTTTTCTAATGTGTAATCTCAAAAATAATAATTGAAATTCTTCACTCTAGAACTATCCTAGGACTGTGATGTTCACATTGTTAGCTTTATATAGATAGGACTGGAAATCCAAACTACTGGCCAAAATGTCACAGGAAGTAGAAATGTTATGACTTAAAAAGCTTTCAAACTGCATTAGGCTTCCACATATTTTTTTTTTTTACCTTAAATACCTTTTTATTTTGAACTGCATGTGTCCAATTCCCTAGGATTTCATAACATATAATTTTCTGTGTTTTCATCACACAAAATGAAAAACTGAGCTGATTTTTAATGAAGTGTATAGAGTTAATTGTTTCCTCTATGGGTGGTTTTCTTTACTGAAAAGAAAATAATTCAATGATCTGCTTAGCATTGTGAATGAAGAAAGAGACCACACTCCATGCTTGTTGCAGATCCCTTTCTGTAAGTCATAGGCAGAGAGGAACCTTTTTTCTAATGTTAGGACTTTGGTCAACGTTTGGAAGATTGCTATCTTAGTAAACATATTTCAAAAAAATCTAAAACAATTTTTATTTAATGTCCTTCTATTTTACTTTTGTTTGCCTTTTATGAAGTTATAGACATTATGGATCCAAAGGTTAGCATTTGTAACACTTAGAATCTTAGTTAAAAATAGACTTCATGCATGAAGTGGAATAAATTGAAGAAATTATAACACGTGATAAAGAAATTTAGTAAAGTCTTAAAACCTATGTTGGGGAATAGAAAACACACAGACACACACACACACACACACACACACACACACACACACACACTGATGGTATAGTCCCCAAGCAGTAATAATAATTGTCCTCTGTTACCATTAATAGTCCGAAAGGGGAATAAAGCGTTCATTATCTGAACTCATGATGTGGAATTTCCAGTGGAGAAGGCTATGCGACAGGCGCGGATTGTCAGACAAGGGATCTGGTCAGCCGAATGCAGTCTTGCCAGGAGGGAGCCAGGAGCAGGACTGGGTACACAATTGGTAGGACCTAGTGTCAGGTGGAAGTAAGAGGCTTCTTGTTCAAGAGATGTGAAGTATTAATAGGATAATATTTAATTACGGATGCAGCCCTTAGCAATGTGGAGCCTGAGTGACTATCAATTTCAAACACCCGTGAAGCCACTGTTGGCTTGGAAATATCAATACCCCAAAGATTCACCCTCCTCTCTCACTCAAAATACTTGCTATTGTTTGCCTCTTGCAGAATTTAAGTTGAGGCAAGAGTACCTACTTTCGTGGGTCATCCTGGTGGGACTCACACAGAGTGGGAAGACGTATGCAGAAGGATAAAGTTAAAACATCCGCACACTTAGTCTTTCCAGTGAGCTAATGATATTTATCAAACAGCAGTTCAAAAAATTCCTGTTTCCACTGCAAATGGTGAGGAATTGACTTCTATAGATTCATTCAAAATACATAGGCTAGAAAAAAGCAATTTATGCAAAATGCAAATCAAATGTTGACAAAAGAGGTAAATAAATAACAGCTCGGCCTGGTATGAGTAAACTGTAAATGTTCAGATATTCATTATAACACCTCAGTTTCATGTTGTACAATCACTTGTTTATACACAAGCAATCTTTGCTAACCTGGCTTTCTTATTTATTTATACAGGATAATAAATAATCCTTTAATATAAGTGCATTCATTTTGTGATTCTTTCTAACAAAGCAAAGATAAAGCACTAAGTGGTGAACCATATTTTTGAAACTAGAAAGTGAGAGAGAAACCCGGCTTGCCTAAAGTAAAAGACAATCCATGTGAGAACAGATGACTGTTAGCTACTGCTCTGTCTGTATAGTCTGATTCTTATCTCTTCTGACATGTATTAATTTTATGAAAAGCAATATTTGTCCAAGGAATCATAAGCATACGTACATGTTCAGCAAAGCTCAGCATTTTTTGGCCTAATAATTCACACTAAAACATTTCACGTTTTTTAAGGATTTCTTTAGTCATCTGAAAGATGAAGTGGCAGAGGATGGAAACACACATATACACATGCAGAGTGCACACAGACACACACACACTCAAAGGTAGTGACAGAGAGAGAATGAGAGAGAGGAGAAAGCAGGAAAGAGAGAGGGAATGAGAACACGGGGTCTTCCTTCTGCTGCTTCACTCACCAAGTGACTGCAAAGCTAGAACTAGATCAGAACAAATCTGTGCATTGAAAACTGTAAATGTGGAGAAATAGATGATTCATTCAGAAAACTGCAAATTAATCACAATACTGGGGGTAGTATGCCTATGATAAAGGATAAGGAAAACCTGAAAATAAAATGTTACCGGATTAGCAAGCACAGGACGATGTCAAAAAGTCTTTGTGCTGTTCTAAAGCAGAAATAGAGCTTTTTAAGTAGACATTAAGGCTTTTCAAACATACGTGAGTAGACTCACATGCTTACTGATAATTCACAACTGATAACACCTCCAAGTGTATGTTGAATAACAAGTCTGATGTGAATAGATCTCATATGAATACAAATTTATTTTAATGCATATTCATCTCTCTTAATTTACCTAAATAATCATTTAATATAAAGTGCTGCAAATATCATCTGATATATGGCTGCTGAATCTGCAGAGTTCCAAGGGTGCAGAGGTGATACAAGTCAAACAAGTTCGCATATTGGAAGAAGAAGAACAAAGCTCCCAGAAATATGACTGCACACATGTTTGCATTACATATTTCAGCTGGGAAATTCCTTGGTGATGTTTGATAGAACATTAAATTGAAGCTGTCCATCAACTTTCTAAAGTTTTTACATTTAATGGAACATTATTAACCTATGAGTAGGAGTAGTTATTTTGTAATAATAACAATTCATACAACTATCAGAAAAGCTAGTGTGTTGTTTGTTACCTAAGAAATTTAATGTAGTGAATACAAATAGTTCACATACATATTAAATGATCCAATTCTATTTCACATATAAGTCCATAATATTTTGTAAAGACCCACTCTCCATGGCACATTCTTTATAGATAAGGATACAGACAAAGATTTATAGATAGAAAGATATATAGAGCAAAGAAGGGAATGAGCAGGGCATTATTTATCCAATTTATATTTTAAAAAATATATATTGTAATGGGCTTTTATATATTGTAATTTTATTGCTATTCCTTGGAAAGTAGGAAGCATTTAGAATTTCTCAGCCTTTTTAAAGATATGTTTTATTTATTTGAAAGGCAGAGTTAAAGGGAGAAATTTAGAGAAGAGATCATCCATTTGTGATATTGTATTTGATCCACCTTTGTCTATTCACCTTCATTCTCAAATATTTATCATCTTTAAATTAATTCCTTCTACAAAAAGTGTGTTGAAACAAAAAGGGAGAAAAACTAAATAATTAGTTACTTTTGCATAGACAGCAACAGATACATTGATTTCTTCAGATCACAAATTTAACTTGGAAAAATATTTTTTTACTTTTTTCAATAACTTGGTGATACAAATTCTATGTCTGGATTTAACTTAAACCACTAGATGATGATGGCAAAAGGTGATGACTGAGTAATATACAGTGGTAACCACCTCTCCACAATGACATCAACTGGAAGACATTCAAGTACCAAGTCATTTTCACAAGAACCACAGTGCCAGATGAAACAAACAGAGCCTAGTTTTATGATTATAGCAAAAGTCACATTGAAGGATGCAGAAAGGAAAGCATAGCTTATGTTACCATTGCTCTAACCCATGTAGGACAGCATGGAGGAGACTTCTTGGCTCCTCACTGGTAGAGGGAAATGCCATTACGTCCACTCCTTAAACTTTAATCCCAGTTTTAAACCCACAATTGTAAAATCCAGAGTCAGGGCCATAAAGCCCCTACTCCCAAATTTGTTCCTGCAGATCGGATATTTAGGCCCTGCATTTCCAGTCAGGGAATTGTTTCTGTGTCTCCTGCATGAAGCTCTAGTGGAAAGAAGGGTGAGATGCCATGCCTCCAGGGAGAAGGGCTAAAAAGGGAGCTTGGAATTTGGCTCTGGCTCTTAGGACCATTATTGCCACTATGTAACTCAGCAAGTGATAGAAAGTCAGTTCTCACAAGATTGAGCCTCTGATCCTGGCCTGGCATCAGCATGTATCATGTTCAGTCACAAAAGGGCTGAAATAGACTCTGGGTATACAATAAGGCTCAGAGACCTGGGTAGGTCTTAGCTGAGTATAATGATGAGTCGTAGGACTATGTCTTGTGACTCATTCCTGGGTGGGTAAAGCACAATACTTGACAGATATTAATGTTCACTTTCCCTCATTCAATGGTATAGATGGACCCTCTACGCTGTCCAGTATCATGATCAGGCAGAGATCTATGCTCTGTTGGGCTGGACTTGTTATAGACCACTGATACCCTCTTGTGGTCTGGCTCTAACCCTTATAATTGCAGAGTTTGATGATCATGAATCCAAGGTGTGATCCAGTTGCAAAGGAAGGTAAGGAACTGCCTCTACCACTCTACAACCTTGAGCAGAAAGACAAGACCCACAGGATTGTCCTGGGGCACTGTACCTGTGTAATGAAAGCAGCATTTAAGAAATCGTAGCAGTGCCTGTGTCCGCTCCAGTCTTTGTAACAAGTCTCTAGACACACTATAGTACATTTTAAAGGCTACTATTATCAGTCTCACTTCCCAGTCAGTGCCACAAGTAAATGCTGGAGAGGCCACAGATTGAGTTCACTTCCACAGCAGATAAACCATAGCAGAGTAGGCTTCATGCAACCAGTGGGCTGTGCTAGACATTGTCATACTGGGAACTGCAAATGCAGTTTGGTTTCATGATGTTGGTGGCTAAAGATCAACACTGTAGACGGACTCCAGTCCCAGAAACTGACTTGTAGGACTGTCTACCCATTATTTTTATGAAACAAATATTATGGTTATTTCAAGTGTTCATCACATTTCTTAGGTTCCTTGCATACACAACAAATTTTTGGGGGGAATGACATTTATCTTCATAATTAAGCCCACATCCTGTATTAGAGTGCCCACCTAACTTCAACTTCTGAGAATTGGAGACAATGGGTGACAATGCTGAGAGCTCAAGAGAACTGGGCCTTGTCACTCACAGGAGAGACCTGATTTGAATTCTCAATTCCCGGCTTCAGCCTGCCCCAGTCCTAACATCTGGGATATCTAGGGGTTGAACAAATGCATAGCAGAGCTTTCCTTCTTCTCTTATTTGTTTTGTCATTGAGTCACACTAGTTGTCTGCTAATGGATCATAAATTCTAGGAAAATGGCAAGGAAATTAGACATGGTTATAGCTAAGAATTTTCTTAATGCCCTAGACATCCCTTAAAGATATCAGCATTGAAGATTTGTATTTAAAAAAACAAAACGGTGTTCCAATTAAGTGCACATTCAACGTATGTTGCTAGTGTTATTAGTTGTATTCTGATCCAAGTGAAGCAACCTAGAATTTGTGGAAATTTTAGGGATCAACTGGAAATTTCTTCCTTAATGTACAGAATCACGATTATACAATAACAAATCAATATTCATTAATCCTAAAGGGTTTTGCTTTTTTTCATTTTTATGTTTGTTTTTCTTCTTCTATTTTAGAGTTAATTTTTTTTCAAGACTTATTTGTTTTTATTGGTAGGACAGATATACAGAAGAGGAGAGACTGCTTAGAAGCTATTCTGTCCAATGATTTATTCCCCAAGTGACCACAACGGCCAGATCTGAGCTGATCTGAAGCCAAGAGCCAGGAGTTTCTTCTGGGTCTCCCATGCAGGTGTAGGGTCCCTAGGCTTTGGGCCATCTTCAACTGCTTTCCCTGACCACAAGCAGGAAGCTGAATGGGAAGTGGGGCTGCCAGGATTAGAACCAGCGCCCATATGGAATCCTGGAGCATGCAAGGCGAAGACTTTAGCTGCCAGGCTACCGTGCTGGGCCCCTAGAGTTAATTTTATGATACAATTCCATAGGCTCTGGGATTACCTTTATCTCCTTCACCAAATTTCCTTCCCCTGACTGATTTCTCCCATACAATTACAATAGTATAGTCATTCTTAAGCAGTCATTAGTCCATCATTCTGCTTTTTAAGTGTATACTGACATTGTGGGTATAGACAAGAGCTCCATTGGGAGTGCATCTCTGATAAATAGAGATGCATACTGTATTGAATTTTCACATCTGAATATGAGAGTCTCTATTATACAGTTACTATACATTTCCTTAAATGAAAAGTCATAAAACAAAACCAACAACAGGGCTAAAGTTACAAAAAATTGCAACAACATGGAGTTAAATAACATGGCTCTGAATAACCAATATGCTGATGGATAAATGAAAAGGAAAGCAAAGGCCTCCTTGGAGAAAATGATGATATTGTATGACCTGTGAGTCAGTGAGGAATTTAATAAGAGGAAAAACTATTTTGAAGAAATGAAAATAAAAACAAAAATATTAAAACCCATTAGTTGCGTGAAACCTGCCTTATATCAGAGAGTACTATAGTATTTGTTCTTTGGGGTTTGACGTAATTCGCTGAGCATATTGGTCTCTGGTTGGAACCATTTGGTTGTAAATTGTATAATTTCATTCTTCTTTTTTAAAGATTTATTTTTATTATTTTTTTATTGGAAAGGCGGATATACAGAGAGGAAATACAGTTCTAAGCTCTAAATTTTCCCTGGTTTAAGCATCACTGGAGTTTACAGGAATGATCATTTTCTCCAATAAATTGCAATAAAATATGAATACCCTGCTACATAATGGGAATGTGAAGCATTTTCGAATAAAGTACTCAATGAAATATAAAACTTTAGATGTATCAGTGAATGTGTATCATTTGGTACAAGACAGATCACTTCTCTGACAATTTGGTGGCATACCTGTGCCCAGAGGTGATGGCCTTCTTGATCACTGGGCTGGAAACAGGCCAAATGTGTCAGAGTACGTCTCGCTGTGTGCATGTGTAAGAGGTAGATGGTCATCATCTGTTGAAGAACATACCAAATCTAAATGATATGAAAATTTCAGGAGACTAACTTTAGACCTAGCAATTCACAATGTTTAGGCTAATTTTAATTTCTTCTAGCAGAAAAAAAACTTTGTGACTAGAACCTCAACTAGCTTGCGAAAGCAGCAATTCCCCCTCTTCAACAACACTGGCACTACAGCTGAGAAATAAAACTTTAGTCAAGGGTTCTAATATTAATCTCTTCCAACAATAGGATAATTGGTATAAACCAGATAGTGGTTGTCATGAACAATATGTATTTCCTTACCATTCAGGGAAGCAGTTGGTGTGCAGCTTAAGGATGTCAAAGGAAGAAAGAATCTGAGTTCTCTCCTCAGGTACCTTTATTACAGTGTTAGGACTTGAGATCAGGTACTTGGAATCTTTAATGTTTTCCATCTGGCAAACAGGGCATGATAACTGTGTTATCTTTTGGAGTTGCTGTGTGGATAAATGAGAAAGAATAAACATCATAATTACGTCATTGTTTTTAAAGTTAAGAGGTCAGTGGTAAGAAGCATCGGGCTGAGAGCCAGGCAGTTTCTGTTTCCAGTCTTGACACTGGCGGTTACCAGATGTGTGGTGTTGGCCAGCTTGCTCTAACAGCTCTTTGCTCAATTATGTAAGCCATAAGATTGGCAAGGGTACTAATAACTCTCACTGGTCCTCATTTCATGAGAGGTAATTCAGTTAATCTTTCTAAACTATTTAAAATGGTATTGAGTATTATAGCACATGTTAAGCCTTTTAATGTTATCTTTTAATAAAACACATGCAATTGAAATTCTGACCAATATCAAAGCCAGGACAACACATTTTGAGCTTGTGCTCTGATTCTTAGAGCGATAGGCAAGGATGCTTTGCTCTGGTGTAGCACCTAGCCTCACAATCAAACCAATCAGATAATATTCTTTGAGAAGTCAAAGAAGGGTATCTATACAAAGCTGAAAACAAAGGAAATGGTCTATTCATGCATAATCACAGCTGGCTCTTTTTAAAAGGTTAGAGGATTAGGATGTTAATAATATTGTATTTCTTAAGCAAATATGTTCAGACATACAATGAACAGCTGTTTCCATGGAAGAATGAGCCAGTGACAAGTTTCATCCTTTTAAAACAAAATTATTTCAAGACAAATGAGAGCACACAAAAAAAGTGTTTTTAAAATGACCTATAGTGAAATGAAACATAAACATTCTTAATAGGAAAAAAAAAAATCGGCTTGTTTTATTCTGAATTTGAGTGTTAAAAACAGAAAGCAAATCTCAACTCCTACAGATACTTTTTAATGCAAACCATACAGTTTAGGTCACACATGAAAGCCTAAAGATCAATAAATTTAAGGGGAAAAAAGGCAGGTTTATTTAAAGTAGAGCTTGTTAGTCCTCTTTGTATTTTTATTATTAATCCCATAAATATTTTTTTTCTTTTTTCCCTGCTTGAGATTTTTGAAATTTTGCTGCCATAGATGTATTGATCACGTATTTTGTACTTTATGTCTGCTGGTAGAGTTAATGAATACAATTTTTTGAATATCCCAGAGTCACTTGCCTTCCAGTGCAATCACTTCCACCCAGCCCTTTGAGAAAGTTTGATTTAAATGAGAATTTACAAAGAAGTATCTTTGTTTCTGGCTTTCTTACAAACTTGTGCCATTAGTTTCAAATAGCTGTGTTTATTGGATTTCTTAGTTAACTCATTTCAGTTTCTGTGGCTTGTTTTGTCTTGCCTTCCTTACATTTATTTTTGGTTTCAAAAATTTATTTCACACTTTATAATCATAAGTCCAGAAAGAATCTGTTTAATTGGACATGGAAACACGTATTTGATGTGTCTAAACAAAAAAGCTGTTTTTTTTTTTATTTTGTAGCTAACTGTACTAAAATTCATGAAAGAGATAAAAGCTGTAGGTTAATTGCTCGGAACGACTGTGTCTCAGTTTTAGCATTTATAATTTGGATGAAAATATCAAAAATAATATTACTGTGTACTGGTTGTAAAGTTTAAGTGAGTCACATGTAGAAAGGTCTTAGAGAAAAGTCTGGTAGATAGTTTGCAGGGCATCTTGTCCTAATTCCTAATTTTCATTTAAACCAGTTTAAGACATACTACTTTACATCATAAAGATACAGATTCAGCTCAAGAAACCAGCTTAAGTAGCTGTCAAAAAAGGATTGGAGAAAAAATAAAAGAGCGAACTAAGGTGTGTGTGTGTGTTCACAGGGTCTCTTTCACAACTTTGTGTTGTTGCTGTTACAAACAGATTAACTTAATATCTGCACACAAATGACCCTCAAGTCTGACATTTACATGATATTGTAATTTTGCATCTAGCATTGCCTCAGCTTGCTTGGATATCCTTTCAATTCTTCTAGTCCATGTCTTAAAATTTATGTAGAGAAACCCAGGTCTTAAAGATAAATAATACTACGTAATTCAAGTAAAAAAAAAAATTCCAAAATTGACATACTCTCACATTGCTTATCCCAATTGGGTAAGGCAAACAAGACACTAAATTTGTCATTTGTAAGGCATTAATTTCAATGTATAACAGAATAATTTTACACAGTCATAGGATCAATTAATAATGAAAATAGTTCATCTAAAATGTCACCTAACAAAATTTTTAGGAAAAATATAACTGTTACTATTTGTTTTGCATCAACTAAACATGTTTACTCCTGTTGTGTAGAAAAGATTTTACACTGTATTAGAATAACAGCACGCTGTGAAAGTTCACATGACTAATTCCAGGAACCATATTGCCAATAGTGTTTAAAAATAATTCTGAGACATGCAAGAGCTGGGAAATGAAATCCTGGGAAAACATCGCTTCTCTCATTTATATACACTGAGAATTGAACATTCTGATCGAGATAATTTATGTACCTCAATGAAATCAAGGATTGTAGTGCTGTAATGTAATGTTAGATGCCAGCGTTCTCAACAGCTGAAACCCTATTGGAATCAAGCCACACCGTATAACTTCAAGGAACGATTATTTGGGCTTCAACCACTCCATCTGTTATGCTGTTATAGTTTACTATCATAGGACTCAAATGAAAAAGAAAGACAGATTTTTATCATTCTGTGTGCCCAATTGATCGAGATTGTGTCTAACGTACAATTCTCCAGAAACCAAAAGTAATTTCTGCTTTAATAATTTTGTTATGACATTGGAAATTAAGTCGATTCAGTTGCCAACACAAATATATTGATGTAAAATCTTCAAGTATTAATGGACTAATTAGATTTTAATAAACATAAAAATATAAACTCTGTGAAACTATTTGCCTAAAATATGCACAAAAACATTCTTATAATCAAAATAAGAATGCTATCACCTACACAGTTGCAAATTAAAGATAAGTAATTGGCATAGCTGATCATTTTGAGAATCATTTGTAAAAGTTAAAAGTAAAATGACTGTGTGCAGGTGGTCATTCTGCTGTGATATTTTTGTTTCAGGAAATAACATGTTTAAATTCATTTAGATTAGATTTTTATATTGCTAAATCTCTTTCCTTTTATTCTTTTAATATTCATTTAATTCGTTTATTTTTATTGGAAGGAAGATCCACAGAGAGGAGAGACAGAAAGAAAGCTCTTCTACTCACTGGTTCACTCTCTAAATGGCTACAATAGCCATCGTTGAGCCCATCCAAAGCAAGGAGACAGAGCTTCTTCTAGGTCTCTCACACGGATGCAAGTTTCCAAGCTGTTGGGGGCATCCTCAGCTACTTTCCCAGGCCACTTTCAGGAGCTGCATGGGAAGTAGAATAGCCAGGACATGAGCAAGTACCCATATAAGACTCCGAAATTTCAAGATGAGGGTTTAGCGAATTGAATCATTGTGCAGGGCCCTATTTCTTATTTTGTCTTTTAAAAAGTGATTTGTTGACAGCAAATTATTATTATGGTATAATTAGTATTAGTTGTATTATTATACATCCCAATGCTTCATCCAAATACCAATTTAAAATATTCAATGTATACTTGTGCAAACTTATAAATAATTCTTAAAATTGTGAAAAATATCTTCTAATTTATAAAACAGATTCATTAGCAAGGAAGATAGAACTTATGATATATGTCCTACATACCTATTAGAAGCATAGCATTTTAGAAGTATAGCCCTATATTAACTCATTGTCTTGCTAAGCCCTTCAGCTTGTGTATAAGGCAGTGACTGAGAAGTGTCTTGTGCCCGAGCGTAGATGGTCACGCACACAGTTAAAAGATCACTCTTTAAGAACCGCTTTGTATCAGGCTTTTCACCATCTATGGTGGCCTGTTTTTTCTTTCCGCAGCATTTTGCCAAGAACATGAAAACGGCTTCCTTAAAGTTTTTCAATAAAAATAGCTCCATTGTCATGTTATCTCCTCATGAAACTATACATATCTCTTTCTCTTTCTATATATAGCATTTATTTGATAGCAGGAATCATATAATTTCCTATTTTCTGGTTCACTCCCTTAATGCCCACAGATCTGGGTAGATATTAAAAAGCCAGATATTAAAAGCCAGATCTGGGTAGATATTAAAGTCTCAAAGTCGGGAGCAGCGCAGATGAGGCATGTGGGTGCCAGGACCCGACATCAGCTAACACTTGCTGCCTTCCAGGATCTGCATGAATGGGGAAGTGCCAGAAAGGCTGGAGTGCAAGCACGTGCTGGGCCAAGCAGCTATCCCTACCTACAGGTTAAAATCAAATCGCTCTTCAAATTTGAAAAAGTAATGCTAAAATCTTAAAGGAGGTTGAAGCCAATTTTGTGCTTTCTAACTTGCAGTTACTGGTAAGAAAAATCATTTGCATTTTCTAGAAAATTTGATTACACTTTGAGTTAGGATATTTCTTGGCTTCATCTGAGACAGTTGCTTTTTAACTTAGTGAAAGAAATCCCGTAAGCAGAAATGCTGATCACCTAAAGTGGGTCATTTCTAAAATATTTAGCATGGTTTTATATATTTTTATATATATGTTTTGAAAATTGCTGATTTATTCAAAAGTCATTATTTTAAAGGGAAAAGGGAGAAACAAAATGGGAGAGAGAAACCTTATTACATCTGCTAGTTCACTCGCTCCCTGACCACAGGAGCTTGAGAGGGGCACTGCCAAAACCAGCCTCCAGCAGGTTCATCTGAGTCTCCTGTGTGGGTGGCAGGGGCAAAATAAACCTGTGCTGTCTTCTGCTGCTTCTCTCAGTTTATTAGCAGTGAGCTTGACTGGAAATGAGCCAGCCACGAGTCAAACTGGCACCCACGAAGGATGCCAGTGTTGCAGGTAGAAGTTTTACCCATAAGTTAAGATGCTTTTCTCATAGTTGACCTTTCTCAAGTGCTTCGGTATACATGAAACCGTAGCTGGATGTTGTAACGGGTTTATTGGTTCACATATGATAAATTGAAAATATTTTAGGTGCACTGATGTATTAGCTTTTGACACATGCATATATCAGCAAAACTGCCCTGGAGGAGATAATGAACATATCTATCAGCTTCCAAGGTTTACTTGTGAGGCTTATATTACCGCTTGCTTGCTCTATCGCTCATACTTGCTTTTGAGTCTCCGGTTACCAGCAATGTATTTTTCTGTCACTCTGGATTGGTTTGTATTTTCCGAAGTTTCACACAAATGGAGTAATATGGTATTCTATCATTGACTAGTTGCCTTTACTGAACTTATTTTAAAACATGCATGTTGTTACATGATTCACTAATATGCTTCATGGTATAACTAGTGCCATTTCATTGTTTGAACATACTGTTAAATTATGCATTCACAAATGGATAGAAAATTGCATTGCTAACAGTCATGAGCTATTAAAAGTAAAACTTTTGGCATAACTTACATAGTTTACAAACTTGCAAATACAAGGCTGTATGTTTTTGTATGATCATAGGTTTGCCCTTTCTGTTAAAGATTAATTTCTTTATTTGAAAGACAGCGTGATAGAAGGAGGCAAATATACTTATACACATACACAGGCAGAGATTGGGGAGGAAGAAAGAGAGAAAGCAGCTGCAAGTGATATGATAAACCTAAATTTTAACAAGATGTCAAACTTCTTTTCCTAAAGAGTTGTTACCTTTTTCATTTCCATAAGCAATACATAAAGGATGCAGTTTCTTCATAATTTCTACAAATTTAGTGCTGCCTGCTTTGACAATATTCATTCTGGTGGATATTTCGTGTTTTCATTGGTAGTTTGTTGTTTTCCCAATAATTGGTAGTAGAGCAGTATTCATATGATTCTTAGTTAATTATGTAACTCCTTTGATACATTTCTTACGTTAGTTCCCCAGCTTAAACATGATTCTTTTAGCCTTGTTTTAATAGTTCTTCGTATGCTCTGCAGTTAAAGTTGTTGTCAAGCAAATGGTTTGCAATTATTTTATTTCAGAGTGTGTTTTGTCCTTTTTCTTCTAGTCATTAAAAACAAAGTGCTGTGTAAATACTTATTTCTCACTTTATGCATGTTCAATGATCATTTTCTATTAAATTGTCTTGGTCACTTGATTCAGTATATGCCACACACAAATGGAAGTATTTATCTTCTACTTTCAATTACAGTCCTTTGTCCTAGATGTCTATATTTTAACCCATGTTACATTATAGTTACTACTGTGGACTTGCAGTAAATTTTGAAATTAGAGCGTGTGAACTGTTCATCTTTAGACTTCCCTTCCAAAATTGTTTTGGCAATATTTTTCCTGTTGCACACCCATATACCTTTTAACCTCACCAAACCAAATTCTGATGGGATTTTGACAGATTGCACTGCAAATATAAATCAATTCAGCATGACATATTTTTGTAACAAAAGTACTTCTTTCCATTCACAGAAATGGAAATACTCTCTATGTTTTCTTTAATTTCTCTGAGATTTATTTATATTAATGGGTAAATCTTATATGCTTTAAAAGCATTATACTATTATCATTTTTAACAATTTTGTTTGATTTCTTTTTTTTTTTTTTTTTTTTTTTAAAGATTTATTTTTATTATTTTTTCATTGGAAAGGCGGATATACAGAGAGGAGAGACAGAGAGGAAGGTCTTCCGTCCGATGATTCACTCCCCAAGTGAGCGCAACGGGTCGATACTATGCCGATCCGAAGCCAGGAGCCTCTTCCGGGTCTCCCACGCGGGTGCAGGTTCCCAAAGCTTTCGGCTGTCCTCGACTGCTTTCCCAGGCCACAGGCAGGGAGCTGGAAGGGAAGCGGGGCTGCCGGGATTAGAACCGGCGCCCATATGGGATCCCGGGCGTGCAAGGTGAGGACCTTTAACCACTTGCGCCACCGCGCCGGGCCCCATTTTTAACAATTTTGTGAATGAATCTTCTAGCTTTTCAAATATATATTACTGAAAAATGGATATAATTGATTTTTGTATCTTAATCAGGTGTTTTTTGTATTTCCTTAGATTGCATACTACTAAAGTATTTACTTTGAGTATAGGCTTCTTAAGATCTGCTGAACGTAAGGCCATGGTATACTCAAATAAGGAGAATTTGATTCCTCCCATTCTATTCTGTTTGAAATTAGGGTTGTCATTAAATTGCTTTTGTCTATTGTTATCCTAACATGGTTTGAAGAGTAGAAATTCCTTAGTTGCTTCTTTCCTTCGTTCCCTCCTTCCTTCCTTCCATTCTCTCTCTCTCTCTCTCTCTCTCACACTCACTCTCCCTCTTTTTCCTTTCTTACTGGAAGAGCTTAATCTCTTATTACATTGAACAGGTGTACACTGATGGAGAATCCAGGTCACACCAAGGTAACCTAGGTGTACAATTATAATGTAAAGTGTGATCCCCAACTAAACTTGATACCATTGAAACAAAAAAGAAATCTGCAGAGCAGCAGATGGTATTGTTTGCAGCTCAGGGAGAAACTTGAGGCTCACAGTCACCATCTGCCTGCACAGCATTTTCTCAAACTTAGTATTTAACAAAGTTTATTGCTAGTAAGCTTATGAGCATTATGAGACGTATTATCAAATTCTTGCAGTCTATCAAGTTTTAATTAAAATAAATATACGTTATATGTTGGATGTTATGGAAGCTAGTGAAATGTAACCATCACTGCCTGTTACGCTTCTTTATAGCCCCTGGCTTTTTGGTTCAGTCTGTTTTTTTTTCTTCTTTTGGATAAAGAGACATTCACAAAATTATATGAACAACTTTAAGATGTCTTTGGGATTCATCAGTTGGCTTGTGCAAACTCTCACATAAATCCTAAGCCCTTATTATCTGAATCTTTGTGGTTAGTGAAGTTTTCATGAATTCAATTTGTGTTTCCTTTTATAAATTACAAAATACTGATGCATCTATGTTTCTTATTTCCAGAATCACAGATTCAGTAAATTTGAGTGCATTTTTTGGATAAAAGCATTATAGCTATACATTTTGAAGTTTAAGTAATTGTTAAAGAAATTTATAATAAACACTAATACACCATTAACCCAACATTTGGTTAGAATTCAAATAGTGCATATGAATTTATGGATTTGATCCATAGTTGCATGATTCATATTCAAAATATTAGGTTACGTCATAGAAAAAGGCCACAATATCCATTAAAAATGGTCAAATGAAAATTTAATATAGTTTAAACTGAAACATGAGGCAATTCTAATTACTTTGTCAAAACTGAGATGATGTTTCTGTTAATTATTTCCAGAAATAAGATCATAGATATATATTTTACTGTTTTTTTCTTTTGATAGAAAATGCTTAGTGAGTACGTTAGTAGCTGATGTTTTGTTTATGTAATATTTTTACCATAGTGCAAAAAGAATAAAAATGCATCTGTAGATTCTAAAGTGTAACAAATCATCATTACATCTGAAAGGTTCGGATGTGTTTAAAGTGATCTTAACGTACATATATAGAAATGCAAACGTTAATAATAACCAAGATGATTTGGGGAAAAAAAATGGAAGAATCATGCCCTAACTAATTAAAATAATAAATAAATAGTAAGTAACTAAATAATAAGCGTGCATGCTCAGACATCACAATGAAGGAATTTTAGAGTTTTCTTTTTCATTTGTTATTTTATTGATGTGGCGCTCAGTGTGACGTTCCGTGTATCTGTGTTTGTTTGTAAAATGCAGTACTATTAAAACCAATATCAAATAGACGGTTTGAGAATTAGATGTCGATTTATATCACATATTTCAAAGTACCCTGGATGTAAGGGCAATTCAGTCAATGTTAGCTGTTGTCATTTTGGTTATTTGGGGAACCTATTTAGTGTGTAGGAGCCGAATGAGGAGATTTCTATCCAGGCTTTGGCGTTTTATCCTCAGCAACTGAGTTGTCCTCTTAGGAAATGAAGCTGCAATAGGACTTGTTCAATCAAGCTGCTAAAAGATTAAATGTGTTATAAATGTAAGCAGCTGAAGAGATTGTTTGACACAGTAAAAAGAAAATTCTATAGTTGTTCGGTGTGATTGTAATTATTTTCGGTATTCTGACTTACTGATGTGGTACGTGAAGAAAGGGTGTTTTAGTGGCATTTCTTCTCAGCTTGCATATTGCTCTCTTTGTCCTGTTTCTTCGCACTGTGGTCTCTGTCCATGTTTGTAAACAAATTCCTTATTCTTACAAGAATATCAGACATGTTAGATTTGAGTCTATTCTACTGACCTCATTTTGGCATAGATGTTCTGCAAACAGCATTTCTGAGGTATTAGGTCATTTGGACTTCAACATTGCTTTTTTTTTTTTTTGCAATTTAGTTTAGGTTAGCAAGATAAAACAAGTATTTTCATGGCAGTGTTAAGTGATGCAATTTTTTGATTAATAATTTGGAAATTTACATTAAAATGCTAAAGCATACAAATCTTTCACCAGAAAATTTCATTGCAAGTATTTATGTCAGAAAGTATATCCACAGGTTTTGCATTGCCACGCAGTTCATACTGACAGAAAATGGAAATATAATTATGTGTAAAGGATGGAAGTTTTTCAAAATTAAAACATGTCCAAACAAAGCAATGACATAAAATGTGAGCATTACATTGGTGAATATTCAGTAATGTAAGACAATATGGGCAATAAATAGCATTTATGCTTTATACCAAAATCTATTTCAAGCAGAGTATATGCACACAACCAAAGAGAAGATACGCCATAGGAAGCTTTAAAATTCTTACATGGGAGTGAGCCAATGCTGTGACATAATAGACTCCTGCCGCTGACTTCAGTTCAAGCATCTCATGGGCATCGGTTTGAATACTGGCTGCTCTAGTGCAGCTAATGTGCCTGAAAAAGCAGCAGAGGATGATGGAGAGGATGGATGCCTGCACCCGCGTGGGAGGCCCCGATCAAGGCTCCCGGCTCTTGGCCTGACACAGATAGTGACTGTCATTCTGTTTGGGAATGAACTAGTGGATGAAATATCTATCTCACTAATTCGATCTTTCAACTAAACAGATCTTTAAACAGGTTACATTGGAGCATATTTTTGGAGAGTTAATCATCCTGATTTTAAAAGTAAATGGAAGTTTTTTAATATTCTGGAGTTTGAGCCCGGAGATAAACAATCAAGTGAGGCTAACTGCAAGGTTGTTGCTGAGGACTTGAAATGGAAGCCTGGTGTGTGGTAACCCCCTGTGGAGATGGGTGTAAAGCCATAGGATCTCTGTTGTGATGGTGCTTCCTGCAATAACTACAGAAAGTGAAAACCTACTCAAAGATTTAATGATTTTGGCTTCCACTCTGGTTTAATTCCTTTGTATAGCCACATTTTTTTTTTATGCCAGGGGTTTCTCATTATTAATCTATTATTTTAAAAACTTTTAATTTCTAAAAAAATGTCATTATTATCCACTACCCCACCCCTTGCCCAGATCTGGAAACTTTGGTTACAGTTTTTGCTTCTCACTATATCAATTTTTTTAATTGCAAAATCAAATACACAGAGAGGAGAGTTGGCACAACAGCTGGAGCTGATCTGATCTGAAGCCAACAGTCAGGAGCTTCTTCCCTGTCTCCCACATGAGTGCAGGGTCCCTAGGCTTTAGGCCATCCTCTATGGCTTTCCCTGAGCACAAGCAGGGCACTGAATGGGAAGTTGGGCCACTGGGATTAGAACCAGCACCCATATGGGATCTCGGTGTATGCAAGGTGAGAACTTTAGCAGCTGAGCTAAACTACACTGGGTCCCTGCATCAAATTTTTAGTTTCACTTATATATCAATATATAAAAAAGTTTTGTTGGAGGATCACAACTTTTATTGTTTATTTGTAACATATATTTGCAAATTTTGTTACTATTTATTGTACTTTGAGCCAATTTAAAATCCAGGTAACCAAGACATTTAATGCTATATAAAATAGATCCTTGTAAAACTGGTAGAATGTGTTTTTACTCTCTATAAAAAATTGTGAAAGAACCTCAGATTTGGACTACTCAGCCTATTATACCAAATGAGATAGGCAATTTCACTTCCATTTATGCCTTGGTTATTTCCTTCTTGTTTTGATTGTTTTAGGTCTATCCCCATGGCCCTTTGATTGGGGTTTCTTTCTCCTTATCTTTTAAAATTTTATTTATTTATTTATTTAGAGTCAGAAAGAGGGAGTTTCTTTCCTCTGGTTCAGTTGCTTTGGGGCTGCATCCAGGAGCCAAGGGGCCCGTAATGTAATCTAGAGCTCCTACATGGATGTAGGAACTCAATTTGTTGAACCCTCACTGCTGGCTCGCAAATCCTGCATAAGAAGTTGAAACCACAGAATCAGACTCAGGAACTGTGGTGCCTTTGGATGAATAAAGAACTATATTTAAAATAAAGCAACGAATTATGACCATGAAAACTCTAAATGTTCTATCAAAGAATCGAAAGCCCTGAGAAATATATTTCCTGATTGCTAGACACAGGGAATCTATTACAGGACTTAATTTTCTCACTGTTCGAAAATGCAAATTGATGGTAGATCAGACTCTGGACAGTTGAAATCTCTCATTTGCCTGGGTTTTATATCAGAGGCATAAAATATTGGGATATTGATAGAAAGTTTCAAGTGTTCCCTTAGCTGAAAGATAAACATTCAAATTGATTTAATACTGCCAAATGGTTTTCACAAATTGACATTTCAACAGTAGGCAATTAAAGTAAAAGAAAATTGGGTAATTTTTCTAGAAACAACACCTGGTATTCTTCTCACATTTCCTTTATCTCACTGTGCCTCTATTTTTTTGTACATATTTGTGTACTTAGACATTATATATCTTAGCTTTCTTGTTTCACCAGACCGTAGTGTTGGATTTGTCAAAAGTTAGAATCAATTTTTGAACTCAGTCTGTGGACATGCTCTTTTCTTACCTGAAAGTGGACATACAACTTTTACACATGTGTAAAATTAATGATTTCTATTCAGATTCATGAGAGATTCTACAGTCCTCACCCCACTCCACCTTCAGCCTTATTGTGCTTGCACAGATCTCTCCAAAAACCGAGAAATTCTGCATGTTACCTAAATCACTACGACAAAAATAAAGCAAAACTCAGGGACAGTAGCTGTTATGGTTTTTTTGCTAGTTGTTCAGAAAATACATGTCTGTATGATTGTTGTGGAAATAAATATTTGATTGCTTCCATTCCATGTTGTATCTGACTGATTTGCAATAGGACATATTGATTGCTCATGCAGGACTTCTTTGGACACTGGAGGTGACCTATAGATCTTCGAAGATTTCTCTAACATTTCTCTATTCTCCTGGTTCTACTAGCTAACACATTCTTTTGAGTGTTTGTTGTTTTTCTATGATTATAGTTGAAATTTAGCAAGTAAAATGGCAACATTTTATGGAAATGGAAAATTAAATGGGTGACATGGTCATGTAATGGATGATGAGAATAAATTAATACACTATTTAACATAGGTTATAATTTTTGTGTGTATCATTGATACTGCTCAGATTTTGGAGTTCATGTTTTTTACACTGAAGATACTTAAATGGATAAGCTAATGTTTTTGCAATTAGATGGTGTACATAAAGCTTTCCCCTTCATTTTTGAATGAATACCTATTTACTTTTCTGTATAGTATCTACATATATATAAGATAAGTACATATGTGTACATATAATAATGAAAAATAGCTGTTCTTACACAATAGGCAATTTCAATATCTCATTTACAGAATGCCTCAAAGCTCCCATTTTCTACACAAAGTAATCAGGGTTGTCACTCGTTTACTAAGTAATTCTATTGTTTGTTTAAAAAGGATGAAATTAAGAATCTTCATTTATTTCCTGTGAAAAATCAGCAAAATTATTTCTTTAAATATATGCCTGAAGTATTGTGGAAGAAATGTTATAAATCTCAGGAAAAAATACCTTCATGAAAACATAAGACCATTTCAGTTAAATCAAGCTAAAAATATTCATTCTTTGTATAGCAATATTTATGATTTATTTCACTCCCTCTTCCATATAATAACCTTCAAGGAAGCATGATAATCCATTTCTCTGGTGATTCTAACTCTGGGAGTCAATCTGCTCCCATTATTTTAGATATAATGTAAGTATTTGCATATTGCTATTACTTCTCTTGTATACACAAAGACATAAATGTGAAGTGATAGTCTATATTTCCTTCTTTTTTGCCACTAAGGAAATTCTATGTGTTGATGCACAGATTTTTTTTAGGTTCAGTTTGTATAAAATAAACATTTTCTAACATGCTTTTATGTGAACTCTGACCTTTGAATGTTTGAATTATAAAGGAGCCAAATATACACATTCTTCTTAGTGTGTTAAGGATTGTTCTCATGATATATGTACAATATTAAAAAGGTAATGCTCAAGCAGGAAACCTGGGGAGGTGGTTACTGCGGAAACTACAAACAGGCAAGGGAATGAGTAGATAAATACAACTTGAGCTACTGAGAAGAAGAGCATCTTTGGCAGATACTTCAGCTTTATTCTTGAAAACAGTTGAAACAACAAATACTTTGTACACATGCATACATGATCATGGGAAATTTTTAAAATAAACCACAGCACACTTCAACCATGGAATATTAGAATAAAAACATGTAAGAACATTGATAAAAATTTGAAACTGAAAAAAATGAGAAGCAAAACACTTTATTTAATAAATGCTAAGTAGTAGATAGACACATATGAAAAAAGAATACTATTCTTGTTTGGAGATAAGGTCCAGAGTAATTATTCCTCTGTATAGTAAAATAACATGATTTTTCTTATTGTGCTTTATGTATTGCATTTGGCAATGACGATGCTTTTTTAAGAAACTATGGTATAGAAAGGGATGGGAACTCCATTGCAAATTATCCACATAGACCAATTTCGATGTACTTGGCCAAACAACATTATCAAACACTTGTTGGGAGTCTCTAATGTGTGGGATATTAAATCACATGGTCATAATTTGTTAGTCTTTTCATGAATACTTAATGCGATAGGAAGTCAGAATACCAAAGTAAAGATGCATCACTTTTACCTCACTCTCTTTTCTTGTCTCCTTCAGACAATTAAATTATATCTCCGTATATGAGCATATCTTCTTACTAATTTTACTAGTTATTTTAACTGTCAATTAATAATAGTAACAGAATGCATACCTTGGACTGAGGATTATTTTATAGTTAATTGATCAGATAATTGTGATAACAATAATTTATGGTGAAGATGTTGATATTCAACTCTATTTTATCATGCTGAAATTATTAGATTGCAACTCTACAGATTTAGCTACCTGAGTAATGGAATGGTTTAAACTGAACCAGCCAAGTGTATTCTAACTAATGCATATAGATATTTTCTAGTTTTAGAAATTGCTGAATTACACAGTCTCTGAAGTTTTTGCCTGAAATCTGTTCTTAAACATCTGCATTTATATTCTGTCACTTTTTTGGAAATGTTCTTGAATCACACAAAACTCTTCTCATAGATAATATGTATGGTTTTGCTTTTTTGATTTCTTTCTCTACATTGATAGTAAATATTTAGAACAGTATTTTCTGCATTACAATAATTCAACATGCCATTGTGGTGTGAAAGAAGCCATAAATAATGCATGCTCACATGCATAGAACTTAATTTTAAAAATTGCTTATAAAATGGTCTGTAGCCTACAAATTGCTAACTCAATTTAGATGTCCAATTAAATTGTCCAACTCAAGACTTTCGCTCAAGACTTTTGGGTGTGAGTGTAAAGTATGCTCTTGAGTTCTACTTGTTATTGTGTACTTTGGGAGGCAACAGGTGATGGTTCAGGCATTTTGGGTCCCTCCCACCCAAATGGAAGACACAGATGGAGTTCCAGACTCCTGACCTCAGGCTGGCACAATGCCACTGCTCAGGCATTTGGCTTTTAGAAAGCGAATCCTACAACCTGAGCGAGTCTTTCTCTCTCTCTCTCCTCTTTCTCTCCTTTTCTCATGTTCTCTCTCCTCTTCAAATAGAGTAACTGCTTTTTTAGTAGTAAGGGAAACAAGAAAATAAATTTATTAGAGCAAGTAGTTTTTCAGTCTAGGCTAAAACTATGTTAATTATTGTAAACAGCACCTTGAAGAAAGGAAATAACTCAGGGTAAGTGGGTAAACATGCAGGAATTCACAACTAAAGGCATACTACATTCCTGACAGTAAATACTTTGCTCTCGTCTGTTTGGTTCATAAATTATAAAAGGGATAAGTGTGTAGTGAAAGGGCACAGTATTGAAACATAATTTCATCTATCTTGCTCTATATTGGATTGCAAGCTGTATCTGAGTGCATAAAAAATGGACTCTAAATGAAGAGAAAGAAAAGACGCAAGCAGAAAAGACGCAAGCAGCGGGTGAGAGTTCTAGGAAAAATAATGGTGATTAAGGGTGTTAGTTGAGTTCCAGTGAAAATTCAGTATGATCAGAATTTGACCTATAGATTATTATGGTGAATAAGCGAGTAATTTAGAGGCCTCAGTTTCTCCATCTGTGAAAGGTCAGAAGAAGCAGGAATTAATAATCCTTAAAATAATGAATCAAGTCATCTCTCTGCTACATTTTTATTTGAAAATTATTTTTAATAAGTTCGAGTTCAAAACTGTTGTGACCTCCGCTAGCATTCATTTTCAAACAGGCTACCATGTATTACAGGATCTTAGAAAACAGTGTCTAGACTGCCGCAACACTCATATAATTTTAATTATTTTAACAGAAGGAAAGAAATGAAGACTAAATCAGTTTTCATGTATTCTGCTGTAATATCACATGTGAGATCTGTTGTAAGGGAAATTTTAGAGAGCTTTGATTTTCTATAGAAATACTACGAGCTGTACTTTTGTATTTTATTTTCATGCTTCTGGGGTCTGCTGTAGACCTACAATGTTCACACTTTGGTTTCACAGGAGTAACTACTAAGCAGTATTACTAACTAGATATGGTACATTTACTCTCCAAGTAATTGGATTGTGAATGAACCTGCTGCTGTTGTTCATAAGACTTTTTACCTCTATTCTTCTTTTACAACTGTGCAATCTGGAAACTTCCCATAAATCTGAGAGCAGCTGAAAATAGTTGGATATGCATGACACCTTGCCTTTGGGATGCTGGTATCATGTTCATCAACAAAGTTGTCATTCCTTCAGTAAAGCTGCAACATATAGCATACCAAATCCAGATTGGTAACTTAACCATGCTTTCATTTTGTTTAAAAATTATTATTATTTTTGTAAAGATTTATTGATTTTTATTGGAAAGGCACATATACAGAGAGGAGGAGAGACAGAGAGGAAGATCTTCCATCCAACGGTTCATTCCCCAAGTGGCCACAATGGCTGGAACTGAGCCAATTTGAAGCCAGGAGCCAGGAGGTCTTCCAGGTCTCCCACATGGGTACAGGGTCCCAAGGCTTTCAGCTGTTCTCAACTGCTTTTCCAGGCCACAAGCAGGGAGCTGGATGGGAAGCAAGGCTGCCAGGATTAGAACTGGCAAACATATGGGATCCCGGCACATGAAAGGCAAGGACCTTAACCATTATGCTATCGCGCTGAGCCCTAAAATTATTTTTCTCATATTCTTAACATGACGCATGTTTACTATAGAAGATGTGGAAAACAAGAAAATAAGAATCACCTACAGTAATATACATATTGCTATTAACATTTCCTGTGTATGTTTATGCTGTTGCTATAATTGTATAAATGTTTTCTGTTTTTCCTTTAGAATTATATTAGGAGCATTTTCATGTCTTTAAATTTCCTCATAAATACATTTAATAAGGGCTTCCTGCTACCTGTTTATATGCATGCATCATAATATAATTCATCATGGAATATTTGCATTGATAGCAGTTGTTTATTGCCATAAAGAAGGCATGATAAAATCTTTGCACATAAATCTTTGTCCTCAATTCTGATCATTTCTTTAGGAGATATTCCCAGAAATGGAATTACTGGGTCAAAGAGGATGGGTACATTTCAGTCCTTTGATACACTTCCAAACTTGCTTTCAAAAAAGGCTTTATGCAATTGTATACTCACTATGAATTTATAATTGGGTCTGGTTCTTTGCAGTGTAAGATTTGTATGTTAATAAGTGTTTTAATTAATTGTCTAATACTATTCTAATATTTGATGAAGTTGAGATAGCATCATTAAATTGAATAGTATGCATTTCATTAAAATCAAAATTATGCATATTATGGTACAACATTAAACATATTGATGATATGCTATTAAGTTAAACACACGATATAAAATAGAACATATTTCATCACTGAAAATATGAAAGCAAATTTGCATATAGAAATAATTGGTCAAAATGATGATCAGTAAAATAAAACTCTAATAATAATATATTACCAAAATGTGACATCTCACTGTGTAGTTAAAAAAAGGATGTACAATAAAAGTGTGTAAAATTCACTATATTATTCCATTTCATTAAAGCTTTGTGAAGATGCTCCTCAAGCATGAACATTTTACAGGATATTATTATATTTCCTGAATTCAAACACAAGTTGCTGCCTTTAACCCACAACTTTAGAAAATGTCTCTGAATATTCTGTATGGGAGAATAATACAGAATTATTTTTTATGATCAAGAAAAAACATGATATACATAGATCTTATAAGGTCATTTAAAGTAAATCACTAAGAATGAAGTAAAAGACCTACATATGTACTAAGTTGAATAAGAAAGCAGGTTGGAAAACATGAGAAATTAATATTCATTATAACTATAAATGCAATAAATTGTAAGTAAGACAAGAACAATATTCTTTCAAGTTAATCTGAGGGTGAAGAATTATTGCATATTCCCCAGATTTCACCATGTATTATTAAAGCAATAATGTAAACAATTATTTCAATTAATAGTCTACTTCTATTAACAAATATAAACATTTCATTATAATTAAAAACTAGTCAGACTTCATACAATTCAAGAGTTGGGTCTTTAAGGCAAGCAATATTAAAATTTATCTTGGCTTTGTAATAATAATATCCATTATTTAATTAATTCAAGAAATAGTTATTAAAGGTCTATCAAGTATTAGGAATTATGATAGAAATTACAGATATGAGTATATAAAAATACTGTGACCATCTATCTTGCATATTAATATGGCATATGGACAATAAATACAATCATTTAATACATAATAATACTATACCCTGATAAATAGTAGCAGTAGATGAAAAGCATAAGATGGCTAATAATCATGTTTTCATTTTCAAAAGCATGCCAATCTGGACGCAGGTTAATATGATTGTGGCAAGAATCCTCACTTTTGTTCTGAATTGTTTGCTGTTGGATGGTTGAGCAGGTGGGATAACTGTTACATGCAGCGCTTGAAGACTGATGATTTCATTGACAGTAGACAGAGGGAAAGAGGCAGAGTAGAAATATTGCTTGGGAGGTATTTAAACAATCCAAGTAAGGATGAGGATGACCTGAACCAAAGTGGTAAACTGGAGAGGTATCCAGTGAGGAAATTTGGAACTCCCTGAGGATATTCAAAAACTCAGAAAATACAATATTCAAATTTATCTTGTCTCAAAATGATTATGAGATACATGTGTATTTTTTCATAATACACATTTTCATAAATGTGAAAAGCAACCGTCATATGTTGAGTTCAGAATGCATTTCACCAAAGGAAGCTCCTCATGTGAATGCATTTGAATTATGAGCTTGTTGAAGAATGCCGGTATCTAGAAAGAGCAGTAGAAGTGAGCATGGAAGCAGACTCTGTTATTACACTAACATCAGAATGGACAAATTATTTTTAGTAATTTCAGAAATTGTTTCTAAGATAAATAAAAGTAGTGGAAAACACTTCATTTGGATTTATCATTATTTTCTATTACATTTGCTTTATCATTCTTTTTCTCCATCTTAATAGATGTCGTTATATGTGTGGCTGTGCATATCTGTGTAATTAGTATTTCATACCAATTCTTGGAACTGAGAGAAAGGTGAAGACATTTACCACTAAGTACTTCCAAACTATGTGTTTCCTGATAAAAGAGACATTCTTTTACCAAAGTCCCAAATGTAATTATATAATCAAAACAGGAAGTTAAACTTGATATAGTATGAAGGTATTTTACCTTCAGATAATGTTAATTTATATAAGTTAAATTACATATTTAGAAGCAAAAATCGTTGTCTGGATCAGGAATACTTGTGACTTTTTGTTGTCACAGGTTTTTTTGTTGTTGTTATTTAATATTTTCACTTGTAACAATTATTTTTTCATCCTCTTTCACAATTTTGCTATTTTCCAAAGTGCTGGATAGAATTTATGTATAATGTACTTCAATAATATGTTCTTTTGTTTATATTGCATTTTACACTGTGCTCACTTTAGGCCAGAAGATTATGATGTCAACTTCTATTCGTTCCATCAGTGTTCAGATTAACTTTGATCACAGAAGCAAGTGTTCATTGAGCAACTTTTTTAAATCAAAAAAATAATCATTCTGGAGTAGGGCTCCTTTTTTTCCCTACATATATATATATATATATATATATATATGCACTAAATATAGCACAATATAAAAATAATATATATATGCTGTAGATATATTTTGTATTATATATTGCCTGCACTTCAATAAGCATATGTGGTCACCCAAATACATACTTAGGTATTGTATATTTAAAATTATATATACTCATAAGCATATGAATATTTACATACACATACATATTAACTGATGTCAAGTATTATAAATGACATCAGTAACTACCTACCAAATATTTTATTGTTTGACTTTGGACTTTTTCTGATTAATACATTGTTATCATGTTGAATAATTATAAAAACTTTATGTTTTAACACAACCAGAGATTTATGAAAGAATGTTAAAGACAGGCCAAGTGATAAAAGTAATATGTTTTTCTACCACTTTTACTTAATTAATCAGTCTCTCACAACACTGCCTGTGACATTTGTTTTTGTCTAGAAACAGTAAAAGTTATCTTTTCATTTTTCCTAAAAGTTGCTGTGCCGTGTTGACATTGTCACCCTTGAGGAAAGACACATTCACCGAACATATGGTGTAATTGGGTCCAACCAGGCTAATTTTGCATAAATGTGCTACATGCAGTGTTCAAAATTAGAATCTTTGCAACATATTTTGTATATATGTAACTTCCTATAAGGGTTCAGATAAAGGAGCAATTAAATATGAACTTCATTTCCATTCATTGGTTTATATGAATCAAATCTGTATCAGTGTTTTTCCATGAAAAATTTAGGAAGACATTTGGTTAACTCTTTTGCCTTTTTACTGATTCAAGTTAGACCTTTAGTCAATACTGGTTGTCCCGAGAGGTTGAAATTATAAATCCTTAAACATGAAACTGCCTAATATTTAGCATGAAGTGTTTCAAGCATCATACAGATGAAGTGTCTGTATTGAATTAATATCATTGCTATTGCTAAAGTTGGAGAAATTTCTGGTATATGTATCAATTTAAATTTTCATATCATTGATAAGATTTCCTTTAACCTCCTTATTTTCTATTTTTCTTTGCTTCTTCTCTGTCTTAATTAATAACTTAAAATATCCATTTCCTCCTGAATTAACTCTTCTTACTATTTTAATTTTTAAAAAATTTTTACGTGGCAGAGAAATGGAAGAAAGAGGTCCATGAAGAGATTTTCCATTTGTTGGTTTACTTTCCAAATTGTGACAAATAGTAAAGTCTGGGCCATAGTGAATCTGGGAACTTAGAATTCAATTTAAGCATATTTTCTAATAAATTTGTAAGATTACTGATGTTAAGCAAAATTTTATTTAGCTGTTTCAGATGTGTGCATAGATCAAAGCATCAAGTTCCACATTCGTGAATGTATGTTTTACCTGTCAATTAAAAAATACGAAGCAGGGGCTGGAGCGATTATATAAATTAGCTAAGCTCATATGGGAAACCCAGAAGAAACTCCAGGGTTCTGACTTCAGATTGATTTAGGTACAGCTGTTGCGACCATTTGGGGAGTGAACCAGCAGCTGAAAGATTCTGTCTGTGGGCCTGTGATGATAGCCTAGTGGCTAAAGAAATTCCTCATCTTACACACTATTCTGGGATCCCATATGGGTGCCAGTTCACATCCCAGCTGCTCCACTTCCCATCCAGCTCCCTGCTTGTGGCCTGGGAAAGCAGTTGAGGACAGCCGAAAGCCTCGTGACCCTGCACGCACATGGGAGACCAAAAAGAGGTTCCTGGCTCCTGGCTTTAGATCAACTTTTCTCTGGTGGGAAGATTTTTCTTTCTGCATATCCTCCTCTTTGTATATCTGCCTTTCAAAAAAAAAAAAAGAAAGAAAGAAAAGGTTCTGTCTGTATCTTATTCTCTGTTTCTCTGTCTCTCTATAACTGTGCCTTTCAAAAGTAAGAATAATTTTAGGATAGTCCAAACTGGCTTATAACTCTAACAAGGCATACGTTAACACTTGACACGCAGAACAGTTTTAGGAGGGGTGTGCAGAGAAATCTTCAATACCTTAATGAGGAGTAACTAATCTTTGTGTCCTACCTAGTAAGGCATGTGTGAGTCCAAGCGGAACATTTCCTGTCTGGTTCTAAGCTTTCCTTGCTGTTCTTTGTCTATCTAATCTAATAATTTTTTGAGGTGGGGTGCTCTGGAGCGACCCTAATGGTCATTGCAAGAGAGGGTGGGGATCCAAAGTTGGAACAACTAAGGACCAGAGAGAGCTCCCTCCTGAGTCCTGAAGGAAGTTTGCTGTTCGTCTGTTTCTGAGATCTGCTCAGGGCTCCTGGCTAGTGTTTCAATGACATTGGATCCTGTGAGGCAGGATCTGGGCATCTTCCATCCCATGTAGGAGATCTGAAAGAGAGTGGACAACCTCAGCGTTCTTGGCCTACAAGGGCACTCCAATTCCCTGTGGTCTCCTTGGCATTTGGGATATAGCCCTTGGTGCCCGTAATGATAGTCCTAGGTGAGGATGCGGGAGTCTCCAGGGTTGGGATACAAGCCTCCTCCTGTCCTCCTGCTCCACTCTGTCGCCACCCCCTGCTCTGTGCATATGACCTCCTGTTAAGAGGTTGTCATGGTCACTCTTGATTCCCCCCGTATGTCTTTATAGTTTTGCTAATGTCTAATGCTGATTCAAGTCTGTTATCTATAAGTTACTTGATATATTCTTGATAGGCTATACTTAACGTCTTCCACACTCATTCTAAGGAGGTGGAAGATTTCTCTGCTCCCCAAATGATGCCATGGCCAGCATGGGGCGGGCCAAAGTCAAAAGACACAAGCCAAGAGTTTCAATCCAAGTCTCCAAAGTGGTCAGCTGGGAAGCAAGAATTATTTAATTTACTCTTCTTATTTCTATGCAGTATCCCAGCCAAAAGTTACAAGTTAAAGAGAAATGTGATAATTAGTTTGAGTTATCTGAGCCTATTTTGCTAGACCACTTGAAAGAAGGCAACCTCTAGAGAAGGAGGGAAGGTCATTTAAGATACTTACCTGTAAAAGACATAGAGGAAGCATGGGGGATTGTATAGGGATGATCTTAGACATCACAATGGTTCGAAGAATATGACTATTCCTTGGTCATCAGAAGGTTACAGCCCTGTAGAGCTTTTGTAAGTTGAAAGTGTTCTAGGTTGAATATGCATTTGAGTAAAAGGGGGCATATAATAAAGCATTGAAATTTTTGAAATAGGCTAATCGACTATGTAACCGTAGTCTGTAGATTATATAATTCAAAACATGATGTAAATTGGATACAATAAAGCAATAGATTTTTATCCAAGCTAATTTTCAAGCAAGTCATCGATGAGACTTTAGTGGAAAAAGTACTTCAATGTGAGGAGGAAAAATATATGTTCCCATGTCTGAAAGGAGGTAGGGAAAATGTATTTTATAGCTCTAAATAAAACCAAGTATGAGAAATCAAAATAAGAAAACTTGCTAAACTATCAGCAAGCAAATTTCTTGATGAACATAACTAATCAGTAATCAGTTTATAAAGAAGGTAAAGAATGAGTTACAAAGGTTATGGGCATGCTTTGATTTGGAGCTAGGAATGAAATCAGAAATCAGGAACCAACAAATCTCGAAGCCGTCAGTCTTGTTGAAACAGTCAACATGAGGTTTTGTGATTTTTCTTTGATTAATCTTTACCAAAAATCTACTTATACTTCAATCACTATGATAGTTACTACAGCGTTTAAGAAAGCAATTCCCTGCAAATATTCTGTCAAGACTCTGCCATCTTCTTTCAGTTAATTCAATCCTGTCTTGTTCATTCTTTTCTGCTCCTCTTCTGTCTTTCATTTTCTATCCTTCACATTTAAAATGAGTAATTGTAGCTACAATATGGTAAGGGGTTTTGGAAAAAAATAATGGAAAGAACAAAATAATGGCAAAACTTGTGTCTTTTTCCTCTGATAAAAGCAGAGCAATTTATGAGAATGCACAAAGTGAATGTTGAACATCTTCTCTGATATATGCTTTTCAAATGAATGTATCAAATGCTTTGTTAATGAGAGGTCTTAGAAAGACGTCAATCTCCTTATTTTCCTTCTCATTTAAATTGACATGTGATTTATGCTTGAATTTTTTCACTTTTATCTTTTATCTTAATTTCAATAAAAATTAGCTGTGAATTGATGTAATTTTTGCCTTCTGTCTAAAATAATTCTCAGACATTTATTTTTCGAACAAGACTGGCTTTTTACTTCTGATCTCTTTTTTTCTGTGTTGAAACAAGCTAAATTAGATCTTCTCTCAATATAGCTTTTAATCTTTATAATAAAACATTTCTTGATATATTGTCTTCATCATTGTTCTTTTGATAATCCTCAATTTCAATTTTGATAGCATTTCTTTTGGCAGTAATGAATTATTTATTGTTAGAGTCATTATTAATTTCTATTGCTTAACCATGGACTAATAATTTTATTGTTAAAGTGCTGCAAAGTCTGTCTTTCAGTTTTCTTCTCAGAATGAAATATATCTAATCCTAATGATTTCTGATGTGATTAATATGGAATCTGTTTCTCACTGAAGTCCCTCTTGTACCATACCTGGCTTGCAGTGGCTATATGAAAGTCAAAAGATTACCAAGTAAATAGAACCTAAGTTAATGGAAAAGCTCTCTAGGTTTTCCCTCAGCTTTGTATAGAAATAAAAAGCCAGGAATCTGTTGCAGGTTATTTTTATTTACAAATAATCTAGGTGAACATGGACAAGGAAAAAACAAAGCAACTCCGTGGAGGGGCCAGGAGGTGGCATACTTCCTGAAAGGAGAGAGGGAGAGATACAGAAGGTTTTGCGAAGGGTCCTGGGATTTTAAGCATCCCCTGACTTCTGCTTGTCTGGGTAGAAATCTGAGGGGGGAAAATGTGCCCTGTTGGTAGTCTCCCAAACAGTTAGCCTATATCTGGAGATATCTTGTGCCACCCATTTGAAAGTATGGACAAGATTTTAGTGGGCTCAAACTTTTTACCTTTTCTTTTGAGAGATAAAATACTTCTCTAATTTTGATATTAATCTTACTGGGTAGCAATACAAACTTATTTTTTAATAATAGCTTGTAAAATACATATTATAAGGCAATATTCTCTTTATTTTAATTTCCATTTTGAAGATTGTATCAATGGGAGTGAAGATAAGTACAGTATCTGTGTGGGTTTTCAAATAACATTTTTTACACCTGTTGAGGTATTTCTTTTGAAAATAAAAACCTAGAATTTAATATGGGGGACATATTTACTTTCCTACTCTTCCAAGTATATTACAGGCAAAGGACTTTAAAAATAAAAAGCTGTCTAATTGGATTTATGTAGACTCTATGGGAAGTTCCCTACTTTTTAAATCCTTGTTCTGCATTGCAAGTTTTGTTTGATTGAGACAAATTATGTTAGTGTGTTGCACTAAATGAAATTTCTTGGTTATTTTAGGATTTCCTGACCCTAACACTCTTCTGAATGCTCCTATGTGATGATGCTAGCAACAAACCGGCATACGTATCCATTAAATCCAAGGGCAGATAAGCTTAGGAAGGATGGTAGCGAAGGATGCAAAGAAAGAGGCAGAGATTGTTCCTGTGCAACAGTGTTGTTAGCTTGGAAGATTCCTCAGGACCAGAGCAATGCCCTTTCACAAGTATTTGGAGGAGAAACAGTATAGCCAACTTTTGGATTATGAATTATGCTTTTATCGTGTTTGTTTTTTCTTATCTCTTCATGACTTCTAATATGGAATGAGATTCTTAAGACAGAAAAGCAAAAAATTACAATCAAGTTCATGATTTCCAAAGTGCAGTCAATACAAGATTGTTTTTAAAAGAAAAGCTTCCACATCGGTTTTCTTTTTAATATTACATATATGATATTGTGATATCTAGGACATGGATGTGATGTCATCACATAGATTGATTATAGGGGCCTTTCATGACACAATCACCTCAAATCTCCATGAGGATAAGAATATAACAAAGGCCTCTATATGTGAGACAAAGACCACTCTCAGTGTTGCAGGTAAGTAGCTTGTGAAAACAGACTGACACTCCGGTGCACTTACTAAGTGTTAACTGTCAACAAACTGTCACCTGCTAATGTGAATTACACTTTCCAATCATAAACATTCGGCAACTTCACTAGCACATCTAGTCATGCTATGCATCTGTGTACCCTGAGACATATTCAGCACTGTTGAAAAGGGAAAAAAGCAAAGACATATTCTTTATCTTGCATAAATATTTTCTCAATATGTTTCTGACATAATAAAGCAGACAGTGTGAATGAGAAAGCAAAAGAAAGAGCAAGCCAAAGAAAGAAAAACAATCCTAGAATATTGCCATGTGTTACCTAACTGTGTGACTTCTATCTGTATTACTAATTTTCTGTATTTCCCAGTACTTTATTTTTAAAATTGTATGCATATTTGGGAGCATGTTTTAATTTTTTTCCCAAACCATTAGCAATAATAGATTGACAAAAAAAAAAAAAACAAAAAACACTTCTTATTACTTTAGCCTGCTTCTGAAGACATGAAATTGATCCAAGAGTATGTTTTTGTTCATCCCTCTCCCTGTCCCAAGAACAACTCTGGACTTAGTAGCAATGATAATCTTTAGACCACCGTATTCTTGTAGTTATTTTCTATCTTCCTATTTCTCTTCATGGATTTTCTCTTCTTTATTACTAGTATTTTTGAGACAATTTTGGAATGCAATTAGATGCCAGACACTCACTCATGAAATGCACAATGTCTAGGCTTTCCATCCTTTATGGAAAATCAACTAAATAGGGTAACTGGGAAAACAGCCTCATAGTTTTCTTTTTTTAAAAAAAAATGTAGAACATTATTGTTTGACGTTTCTTGACAAACATCTAGTGAAGAAAGCATGGTCATAAGGTTAAGGTGTTTTTTTCTGCTTTGTTGAAATAGTGATTTCAAATAATATAGACTCTTTCACTGGCCATTTAATTGTTTGTTTGTTTCATTTTATTCTTCGTTAGACTGGCGTTAACAGGGTGTTGCATCACCTGTGCCATAGGAAGAGGCCTTTTCTCTGTCACACATCTGGCACTCACGGAGCTCTTTTCTGTTACATCAGTGTTTTAACGCCAAAAACATGTGGTGCATTATTGTTTAGTACTTAAATTTGCCAAAATATTTTGAATTTCACAAGTGTTGTAATGACTTCAAGGAAGTAAAGTGTAGAGACTGTTAAATTATGAAAGTTTCAAAGTATAAATCTAACTTATTTAGGCATAAAGACCACCTATCAGTATATTTCCTTTTCATTGTATTTTGTGGTGAACTTCTTCACCTATAGATAGTTGTGGTTACTGAGTCTTTCCAGTTTTGGATAAAGGTTGATAATTCTCATCTTCCTTCCTTTACTCATAACATAACATGATTTTAACAACAGGTCCACAATGAATGATTTCCTCCTTTTAGTGTCACCCAAAGACTAGATAGAAGCTCTAGCTTGCTCTCTTACAACTTGTAATTATACAATTATTTTTAGACTGAAGTTTCATTGTGTGTTCCTGTACTACAGGCTTATGGAAACAGAATAAATAACTATTCTCTAAAGTGCATAAATCAAATGACTACTGTTTAGAGGGGTTCAAATATATTTGATTATTAAATGAGTAAATGGTTGATGAACTGTTCCTTTGACCTACTTTTGGCTCATCAGCGTTGCTAACTGCCAGTAAAAGGATTTGGGGCTATTGGGGAGTCTTCCATCTGACAGTCAGTGTACTACTATAGTAGAAGCTCTCTGCAAAGGTACATTTTGGATGAATCGTTGGTACAGTTTCTGGCACAAAGTAAGTACTTGCCAAGTATTTTCCTTCTAGATACATATCTGAGCAGTGTATTTGAGGAAAATGACCAGGCGATTATCTACTCATCTCTGAGATCTTCCATCTACTCTCTAATTCCTCTTATTTGCAGCTTCATTGAATTGTGCAGATTGCATCTATGCCAACCTTGAGGCTTCACTTCCAAGTTCTTCACTTATCTGATTACCCTTGTAACATGGTCTTATGAGGATGTACAAGGCAGCAGACATGGATTTAGAGAGAGGTAGGAAGAAAAATCACAAAGAACTCTATAGTATATAGAAAAATGAGAAGTAAGAATGTTTTCAACCACCAGTTAAGAAAAAGAGCAAAAGTGTTTTGTAGATTCTTTTGTAAATTCTGGCACAGAAGGGAATGAAAATCAGCTAAATCATATTGTTCTGCTGTGAAATACAACTTGTACCATCAGTTACACTACTTAGAGTCAGGTTTTCTTTTTTTTTTTTTTAAGATTAATTTAACTTTATTGCAAAGTCTGATATAGAGAGAAAGATCTTCCGTCCGATGATTCATTCCCCAAGTGACCACAACGACTGGTGCTGCGCCTATCCGAAGCCAGAAGCCAGGAGCTCTTCCAAGTCTCCCATGCGGGTGCAGGGTCCCAAAGCTTTGGGCCGTCCTCAACTGCTTTCCAGGCCACAAGCAGGGAGCTGGATGGGAAGTGGAGCCACCAGAGTTAGAACTGGTGCCCATATGGGATCCTGGTGTGCTGAAGATGAGAATTTAAGCCACGAGGCCACCACGCTGGGCCCAGTGTCAAGTTTTCTAATATTTCCTGATATATACACATGTCATGTTAGCAAATAGGTTAAGTCAGGCACCTACCTTATTTCATTACGCTAGGAGTAGCAAACTTGCCTTGTTGATTTTTTCTGCTTTTCTTTAAGCATTCTAAAAGCATTCTAAAAGCATCTAACATTCTAAAAGCGTGTCTAGGAAGCTTATCAAGCAGATATAACAGAATGGGTGGTACATAATTAGCTGTTATTCAAAGATAAACAGGCCGAAGCAACAATAAAGAGCCAAACAAGATGTCTGTGTGTGATATATATTCACATTCAACCTCAGCACTTGACGTTCTAAGTTCTTCTTAATATTTCTGCTTAACATTTCTTCTTAATATTTTAAATGTAATGTGTCACTTAGTGACAAGGGTACCCTATAAGCAGTGCACTATTATTGATTTTATCAGTGTACCAGCAAAATGCTAGGTACGTACATAAATCTGGGTGCTACAGTGTGCTACACATTTAAATATCATTTTACCACTATACTTGCAGCTAATCATTGGCCAGTAAGTTGCACATGGGTATGACAAGAATTAGCATCCTTAATACACCAGTGTTCTTTAAAATATTTAGAAGTCACTGATACTTAAAAGGTATTTACTATCTTTATTAGTAAAAATGATAAAATGGCAAGGAATTTACATCACCTTTGTTGGTTTATAAATGAAAAGAGACTGAAGTTATGATTTCAAATGATTAAAACTTCTGGTAAATTTATGAAGTATATACTGAACCCAAACTATACCAATATAGAAAAACTTAGTAGAAAGATACTTTTACAAACAGGTACAGGTACACAGGAATAGCATGAGTGATTATAAAAAAAGTTCATGGAAAAGGCATATTATGAAAAAAAGGTATTTATTAGTCTCAGATACTTCAGTGAAATATTTCAATTTCATTTTTCCAAGACTCCTTGGAGTGATGATCATATAATATTAAACTTATAAGAACTTCTTAAAATAAAAAACAAAGCAATGTAATATTATAAGACAGTTGCTTTTCTTATCTAGCAGATCAGAAAAATGGAAATCATGTAAACTGCCAATTTGCTCATAGCCTTTGGAAGCAGTTACTCTAATTTATGGTTAGATATATTTTATTTAGCAATATTTATATGTTTATTGTTAGATAAACATTGTGGGAACATAAACCACTGAAACATCTAAAGGGCAGCTTGTCGATATGCATAATATTTTTAATGTGCCTAATTTCCATAATTCCCTCATTTACACAAATGTCTCTTTCTGAAATACACAAGTGCACATAAATAGAAGTTAGAGAGAAAAAAGAGACACGCGAACGGGGACAAAACACAGAGACTGAGCCTGAAAGCCCCCACCTCCTTTTTGACTCACAAAAATAAAAATACCCTTAGAGGGTTTGGGTTGGGCTATGCAGAAGCAAGGGGCCGGAAGTTCAATCTACATTGGCGGTGTGGGTAGCAGGAACCTGCTTACTTGATCTGTCACCACTGCATGCCAGGGTCTGCAGTGGCAGAGGGCAGTCAGGAGCCAGGGTGAGAACTGAAATCAGGGACTCTGATGTAGAATGCGGGAGTCCTAAACAGAAGCTACAGTCACCCCAGGATCAAAAAAATGTCTAGAGGATTTCTGAATGTCCATCAGAAAGGTTGTAGGTAATTTTATTAAAGCTAAAAGTATTCTTTCTTTGAAAATGATATGTACAGAGATAGCTATCTATATAGATATGTTTATGTATTTATGAATATGTTATATATATATATATATTTAGATATTGGTCTAACCATGTACGTACATACAGAGAGAGAGTCAGAAAGTCATTTTCAGGACCAACAATGTGTAAGCCACCATTGGTATCACCAGCCTCTCATTTGGTGCTGGTTTGAGTCCCAGATGCTCCATATCTGATCCAGCTCACTATGAAAAGCAATGGCGTGTAACCCAAGTGCTTGAGACCCTGTACCAATGTGGGAAAGCTAAATGAAACTTGGTTTTGGCCTGGTCTAGCCCAAACACTCTGGGCATTTGAGAAGCAAACCAGTATATGGGAGATCTGTCTTTCTCTGCCCCTGCCCCCATAACTCTGTCAAATAAATGAAATAATCTCTTATAGATTTGCTCCCTGAAAGCAACTATGAGCCACAGATGGGCTAGGTTGAAGCCATGTACTCATTCTGAGTATCCCAATCAGGTGACAGAGAATCAACTACTTTTTTCCCCAGGTTGATTAATGTCTTTAATCCATAATTTTCACACATATAAAATAAAAGTAATAATTGATATGTAACAATTTGTTAAAAATAACTGTAAGAGTAACCAATCTGAAACACTGGTAGGCATCAGGTAATCAAGGAATCTTTGCTTCTTTCCTTATTATTTGACAAAGGAAACCCAAGAGTAATAACAAAATTTACACATGTCACACATTGGACTTCACATTGTGGTGCAGTGGATCAAGCCACGGCCTGTGACACAGGCATCTCACATTTGCACCTGTCAGCATCTGCTCCACCTCTCATTGAGATCCCTACCAATGGTCTGGAAAACATAGCAGAAGATGGCCCAGTGCCCAGGTCTCTGCACTCAAGTGGGGAATCTGGATAAAGCTCCTGGTTCAATTACTTTCTGTCTCTCAGAATATGGACTGGCAGGAAATTGCAATCAGCGTCAGAACCAGCACTCAAGCCTAGGAAGTCCAAGATACGGGCATCCTGAACACATTTCTTTACTATGACACCTATTCTTGCACCTGTAACAAAAGAAAACAAACAAACAAACAAAAAAAAACAAAGCAAACAACCTTTTATAGTATATTTATGCAATGGAGTAATATGGAGTTTTTAAAAAATTAGTTTATGGGGCCCAGCGCAGTGGCGTAAGTGGTTAAGGTCCTCGCCTTGCACGCCCTGGATCCCATGTGGGCGCCGGTTCTATCCCAGCAGCCCCGCTTCCCATCCAGCTCCCTGCCTGTGGCCCGGGAAAGCAGTCGAGGACGGCCCAAAGCTTTGGGACCCTGCACCCAAAGCAGGTCTCCTGTGGGAGACCTGGAAGAGGCTCCTGGCTTTGGATTAGCATAGCATTGGCCGTTGCGTTCACTGAGGGAGTGAATCATCGAATGGAAGATCTTCCTCTCTGTCTCTCCTCTCTGTATATCTGCCTTTCCAATAAAAATAAATCTTTTTTTAAAAAAATAGTTTATGAATCTAAATATGCTGTCAAATAAATGCGTTTGACATAAATGAGGAAAGAACTAACCTAAAACTTTGTCCCATTAGTCTGCATTCAAAAGCTCATTTATCCAAAATTCCCTCTATCCAAATAAGATTAAAATAGACTTAAAATTAATTTCCAAGTAGATTTTCTTAAGTCAAGCAGAGAAACTTCAAATGACATGATGTTACTTGCACACACATTTTAGCAAAATTATTTACGAAATTATATATTATTTACATATTTATAGCACATATGACCATATTTTAGCATAGATTTGAATTTTATTTATCACTCTTATGCGTGTGAACGATTTCACTGTTTATTGTGAATTTTTGTAAAAAATTGTTGATCTGAAATACATCAGTCAATGAAATTCAATAGAAGTCATCATGTATTTTCAAAAAAAGCTCTAATATTTCTAGCACAAGGAAATGTTCAAATGACCATTATTTAAGATATCCATAAAAATTCTCTCTGACTTCCAACTTTGATGAAGGAACCAATAGATTAGCTTCTTAATTGTTACTGGCCATAATGCTAGATAAAATATATGAGGCAAAAAGTTCTCTGACATTGGACAAGAGGTGCTAGAGTATTATTATTCCCTTAAGGAATGAAACTTTGAATGAGCTCCATAATTATTCTTTATTTCTGCTTGGGGACATTTTCCAGCTAAAGTAGAAATGGTTGGAATAATGGGAGAGTCTTGCCCTTCTGATGATCTGACAATTTCAAGAACTTGAAGCAGCTGGAGGGTCTCAGCAAGGTATCAAAAAGAGGTGCTACACTGCTTAGTCAAGGGTCCCTGTCATTTCCTGAGTTATGAGTGGACGCCCAGCAAAACTGAAGAAGCGTCAACAGTCAGTCATCAGTTCATCAGACATTCATCTGAAGCCTCAAAAAAAACAAGTTTTGGAAGCAAAGACTATACTATCTGACTTTGCAATAAAAATAAATAAATAAATCTTTAAAAAGTACTGTACTATAAAACAAGCCTGTTTCAGATCTACCTCAATGAATCCTAAAGTTAAATATAAAGCCCCAAAACTAAAGGGCCTTCAAGTTTCATTTTGCTTTTCAGAAATCTTTCATGAAAGAAAATTTCAAATATATCAGTGTATAGCAATCACGCAAATCACCTAGTTAAAAAAAAATGGACCAGAGCAGAATGATGAAGAAACCAAGAATTTCTGTAATAATTATTAGCAGGGTTAATACACAATGAGCAAAGAAATTTGTGAATTAAGACAAATAAGGCCAATGGTAATTGATCCCAAATAACAAAAAACTATAGGCATTTAGAAGATTAAACTGTAAACGCAATTATTATAGGTAAATTTAAATCATTAAAAAAATAAAAAAGGAAGTTAGCCTAGTGGTAGAGACAGCCACATATAACTTTGCTGTATCTCGGTATGATTTCTGACTTTGTTCTGAACTGAGACATGGCAGTGATGGTGTAAGTGCCTGGGGTCCTTGCCACAGGCACAGGGGAAGTGACTTGGGTTTCAGGTCACTTGGACGCAGCCTAGTGGTGATCATTGCAGTCATTCAGGTGTAATGAACAGCAGGGAGCTCAGTCTGTTCATATCCATCTATTTGTCTTTCAAATATACAATTAAAAATATTTAAAAATCAATTAACTGTAGGAATAAATTATTATTATTTGAATTATACTGTGGTTAAATATATCAGTAAACACACAAATGAGTAAATAAAATCAGATATGTTGAAATTCTGATTTCTTTAATGTGCTACCAAAGATACTATCGAGTAAGCAAAATTACAAATCATTTTAATGGGAGAAGCTGTTACAATTCATGTATCTTGTAAAGTTTTCATATCCAGAAATATATTCATCACACTTTTTTTTAAGGTTTATTTACTTGGAAAGTCAGAGAGAGAGAGAGAGAGAGAGAGAGAGAGAGAGATCCTCCATTGGCTGGTTCACACCCCAGATGGCTGTAACAGCCAGAGCTGAGCTGATCCAAAGCCAGGCAGCAGTAGCTAGGGACTTCTAGTTTCCATGTGAGATGCTAGGGTTAGCAGGCAGAGAATTAGATGGTTTTCTACCACTCCAGCCCCAATCAGTCTGTTTTTCTTTTTTTAGTATATTTATCTGAATTACAGGGAGAGGGAAGGAAGGAAGAAAAGTAGAAAAGAAGGGAGAAAAAAGAGAGAGAGAGAGACGGGGGTAGGAAGGGAAAATGTCCCATTCATTGTTTCATTCCTGAAACATAACTGGGCCAACTGCAAACTAAGAGTCAAGAACTCAAGTCTACAGACCTACTACATTTCAATGCATTACTGTTTATATCTTAATAAAACAGTAAGAGATAAACTTCAAAAATAAGTTTATAGTAATTTTAGTCTTAATAAATAATGATATGCAAGAGTTTAATAGACAAAATTATAATAAAAATTGCTGTGTTCTTAAAAATCTGGATGTATGAAATATTTGAAATTTGTATACATTATATAAGTAAAAATATCAATTTGACCTAACAACAAGAAGCAATAGAATCTAAAAAGGAAGAGGCATATTGTTTATGTTTTCTTTACTGTGAAAGAATTTTATTTTATTTTCGAAGACAAACGAAAGCTTTGCTGGGAACATTATCCTGGGCCGATCATTTTTTGCTTTTATAATCTGCAATATGTCTCTCCATTCTCTTCTGGCCTGAAGAGTTTCCTGTGAGAGCTCTCCTGTACATTTAATTGGCATTTCTTTATGTATCAATTGATTTTGTTTTTCATGAGCACATTTAAGGATCTTTTCCTTACGTTCGCTTGAAGAGAACTGGATTATCATGTGTCGTGGTGGTGAGGATCGCTTTTCATCAACCCTGTTGGGAGTTGTGTGCCCCTCCTGGATGTTGTTTCACAGTCAGTGGAAACTATATCTCATGGATTTTGATGTGTTATTTTGGTTTGTTTATTTCATCTCTTCAAAACACTTTCTTTCTCATTAAATTCTTCACTGACTCTTAGATCATATAGTAGCATCATTTTCTTCAAGAAGTTTCTTGATTTTCTTTTTTCATTTCCTCAGTAACACATTAGTCATTTAGTAGCACGCTATTTATCTTCATGTTGTACATTTTCTATCTATTGTTGATTTTTTACTGTGGCTTTTCAATTAAGGGGATGTATAGTAACTGTGTAATGGAGACTATCATATCCAAATGTGAGAATACAATGCAGTATGCATCTCTACTTCAAGATCAAAGATGGACTCCAAATGAAACTGTTTACTATATCTAGACAATAGGATGCTGGGTTCTCTATAACTGCCTGTGCTCGCAATGATTGACATATGACTGTTTATGAAGATCTATACTACAGTAATAATATAGGGGAACTCAGTGGGTGGGGGAGAAGTCTTGGAGGGGGAGTAAGGGAAATCCCAGGGCCTATGGAACTGCATTATAGAATGATAATAATAACAAAAAAGGAAAGAAATAATCAGTGAGAATTAAAAAATATCAAAAAAGGAATTTTAAAATAAGAATTAGTTTTAACAGTAAACTGAGGGGCCTTAACAGTCAATGAACTTGAAACATATCAAAAAAATCAGTTTGACAAATTTGGTATAAAGAAAGACAAAAATGGTACAAAGATCTCTCAAACATCATAGCCAGAGTTTTAAGAAACAAGTATACATGGAAAAAATTTGAAAGACACCAGACAAAAACAAATTACATATCAACATAATTTAGATTTGCTTTATGTTTTACTATAAACATTGAAATCACATCCTGAAATAGCTTACAGTTTAAAACAAGAGAAATAAAAGGAAAATCTGTCACCCTAGAATTTTACATCCAGTGAAAATATTCATAAAAAACAAATGTAAAAACAACAAAAGCATGCATGTGTTGCTTTGCTAAGGCACCATAGCAACATGCCATCCACTCGGTGTCTTTAACAGCAGATATGTGTAGGCTCACAGTTCTGCAATGTGTCTCCCTTGTGGTTGTGAGGCTTGGGCCCAAGTACGTGGGCTGTCTTATACTGCTTTCAAAGATACCGTTCCACCGAACCTGATTGAAATTAGAACAAATAGGCTATTTTAAGATTAATCAATTGATTTGAAAAACAAAGCAACAGAAAAAGAGAAAGCAGGAGAAAGAACTAGATCTATTCTCCTGTTCTCTCTCCGAAATGATTATAACATCCTGTGACTGGGCCATGCCAATTTTAATTACCAAGAGCATTCAGTGGGATGCCAAGATCCCACAGGGGCACTGGTTCATATTCCAGCTGCTCTACTTTCCTTCTAGCTCTCTGTTTGTGGCCTGGGAGGCAGTAGATGATTGCTGAAAGCCTTAGGACCCCGCACTCATGTGGGAGAACCAGAAGAAGCTCCTGGCTCCTGGCTTTGGGCCTGCTCAACTCCAGCCATTGTGGCCACTTGTGGAGTGAACCAGAGGATGGAGGAAGATCTTTCTTTCTCTGTGTAAATTTGAGTTTCCAATAAAAATGAATGAATAAATCTTTAAAGCAGGGAAAAAAAGAGAGAGACAAGAGCTCCCATCTGGTCTCCCAAGTAAACAGTAGAAACCTAAGCACATTGACCATCATCCACTTCCTTCTCAGTCTGTTTCTTAACTAGCTAGAACTTTGTAGAGTAGCTGGGACTTGAACTAACCTTCCCATTTGGGATTCTGATGTTGAGAACAATGGTTTAACCTATTTAACGCAACAGTAGTCACAGATCTTAGTTTAGCCACTTACATCTTAGATAATACTGCTTTCAGATCTCTTCACATTTTGAGTGATTGGGTTAAAGCTACCATATATGAATTTTCATGAACACGATTTATCCAATAACAACATGTGTAAATAAAAGCTTCATGCATTTTCTACCAGCAGAATTGAAGTATATGAAGTGTAACAGGCTATAAAATGTAACATATGAGAAAAAGCAAATGAAAATAAAGCATAAGAATAATACTGGAAAACAGACACATAACATGTTTTCTTATAATTTTTAAAACATGAACAACTGTGTAAAAATAATAAGGTGAGATAAGGGAAACACATCACTATAAAAGGATGGAGTGATAAATGGAGTGTTATGATGAAATTGAGAAATGTGAAGAGAGAGGAAGTGGGAACTTGACACTATTGTATCTTGTGTTATCCCTCAGGCAGATATTTGAGGTTCTATGTGCAGTATATGTTTACAATTTTATTTTGTAAATGAATTCACAGATATTGATGTTTATGTCTAAGATTATATAAATATCATTTGCAATGGTCTTAGCAGGAGTTCAGAGTAAAGAGCTTATAAACCATGCCTCCCCCATCTATGTAATCCTTTTGCCCACCTGTGAGTCAAATTTTTGCTCAAGATTGTCACCTGAAATCTGAGAGAGGTGGTATTGCATGTTATGTAACCAGTCCCTTCTCAAGCCCCATGAGGCCCATGCTAGGGAGGGGCTCACTCTTGGACTCCAGGCCTTCAGAGTGTCTGCTTGCTCGCTTGCTTCCTGTGGACAAACTTAAAAGAAAGGTACCCCCTTGACCGTGGTCTTGTGTGTCTGTATTCCTCACCCTCTGTTCACTGCCTGGGGCATTCAGTAAAGACGCACATGCCAATATGTTTTATATTTCTAACTTATTAGAGACTCATACTTTAAAGAATTCCAGGAGAGGTGAGGACTGGCAATAATAAAGTGTGGACAGAGAAGCCAGGAAAAGTCGAATGTTTACAGTTTTTAAGTGTATGCAGGTTGCTCACTGCATGTCTCTAAGGATGATTTATATTGCTGGGGAAGCTGGAACACAGATCTTCAGTTTAATGAATGGATTTTACAGTAATGACAATTAGTTCCTCTCAAGGTTTTGATTCAGACTAGATTGCCACGGTGACTTTTCATTTGCTAATTTCTAGTGGGCACTGCCATCACGAAGCTTAGCTCATAACGACTCCTTAATACATCCTAATTTCTCCAGTGTGATCGCTCTCTCGTACCTGACAGTGCATCTTTCTAATGAGGAGGAAAATACATGTGCAGGATGTTAAGTTTAATTATTCTATCTTCTATTTAAAAGAAGGAGAAGAAAGTCCTATGGACAGGCTTTTGCTGCATCACTTACTAACCATTTGGAATCCCTACATCCTGAATGTGTTTGAATCCCAGCTCTGGTCTGCATTCCAGCCTTCTCCTAATACAAAACCTGAGGCAGCATGTAATGAAGACAAGTTTTTTGTTTTTTTTTTTTTTGCCTCTTGTTGCCCCTGTGCTAGATTCAGATTGGGATGCTAGCTCAAGGTTTTGTACTGGCCCAGACTCAGATATTGTGAGCCGTTTGGGGAGTGAGACATCAAATGGGGAATCTATGTCTTTCTCCATACCTTCCACCATCTCTTCCTCCCACCTTCCCTCCATTTCAAAGAAACACAATTTTAAAACCCAAATACAAAATTGTATGATTAGCATATATTGAATTGTCAAAACTGAGTTGACTTTGACTCAGTCATGTGTGCCTAATGGATTTGTGCCTCCTAAGCAACCTTGACTGTTTAACAATATTTGTTAAGCTTATTAACTACTTGGGGTTGTTGTAGCACAACAGGCTAATCTGCTGATTGCAAAGCTGGCTCCCTTCTGGCACAGGTTGACACAGGTTGGCTGCTCCATTTCTGATTTGGCTTCCTCATGATGTGCCTGGGAATGCAAGAGAAGATGACCTGAATATTGGGTCCTTACTGCTCATATCAGAGAACAGGATGGAGTTAATGGTTCCTGGTTTTGTGCTAGCCGAACCGTGGCTAATATATTCTTTTGGGGAGTGAATCAGTGCTGAAAGATTTCTTCTCTCTTTCTCTCAGTTTTAAATATATATTTAAGTTTCTATTTAAATATAGATAATATGTTTTAGTAATACAATGATATCAAATAAGTCATAGTTTTACACTGATCTCTATTTGTCTTTTCCTATTTTTCATAACACAAGAAATGAACTAATGATAACAGAGAGGAATTTCTATTTATGGCTATAGATATATATGGCAAGAAACCTTGTTGACAAGGGTTTCCCATATGTAAGTATTTCACTTTCAAATTCTGAGAAATGATGGGGTTAAAGTCAGTGGTAAATCAACCAGAAGTGGAATAAATGTAATTGCTTATAATTTGAAATCGACTTGTCTTCAATTATATTTAGAATTTAAATTTATAATAATGTAGGTGGCTTGCATAATTTTTCTTATTTAGAGTCAATGGCCAGTTCAGCACAGCCAGTCTCATATAGGCTCACTCAGGCTCATTGTAAAACTTTGAAAATCACATTTTCCTATTTTATGGACACATCCTGTTGTCTCTGTGTTAGATATAAACCTGCAGCTGCTGTGCCCGGCTCAGTATGCTGCATTGCCTCAGCAAATCATTTGCCATCAAATGAGGCATTCTGGAGTACAAGTAGAAAAAAGAAAGAAAATTTGCTTTTCAAATATAAATTTCAAAACAGCCTTTTTAATGGCCACTTTTATTCCCCTTGATTTTATGAAGGTAAAAACAAAACAAAACAAAACAAAAAATACATTGTCATTATGTGGACAGCAAAGAAATAGAATTGACATTAATGATGATATGAAAAAGAACCAGTTCTTAAATAAAGAAAATCACCCAAGTTATCATCACTGAATTCTGGCAAAGGGTTTAGATAGACACATTGCCACCTTTGTAACGTCTTTCCCACAGGCACTGTCACCGTTAGGACTTGCAAAGAGAGTTGTCATACCTCTCAGACAGGTAGTGTCTCTGCATGGTGAAAGTTGTCGGAAATTTTCTTTAGGTTAGGCCCTACTACATGCTGGGGATAGAGGATTGGATGAGATCATTCTTTGGGGGTTGATCTTGTGAAGCTGCTACCTGAAAAGACCTGGATCCAGTGCACAAGACAAGGTCCTAGCTGTCTACTTCTGACCTGGCGACTGTGTCTGGGAAAGCAGCAGAAAATGGTCTAGGGCGTGGGTCCTTGCTCTGCGCGTGGGAGACTTGGAAGAAGCTCCTGACTCCTGGGCTTGCCTAGGGCAGTCTTTGATCATCTGGAGTCAATAAGTGGACTCTCTCTCTCTCTCCTTTTACTCTCTCTGCCTCTGTAACTCTGACGTTAAAATACCCCCCTTTTTTTAAGAAGATGGTTACTTGCTTTCTATAAATTTACTTTCTATTAAAATTATAGTATTTTTGAATTTTTGAGTATTGAGAAATTCTGATGTAACTTTTTTACTTTTAAAAAACAAAGTACAGAATAAATTAAAATAGATTTTCATATGTATATATAATTTTTAAACTGCAGAGAAATTATTAAAATAACATCTATAAGGTAAGAGAAAGGGTTTTGATGGGTTGATGTATGCTCAAGAAATATTTATTTTCTCATTTTTCTGCAAGACAATTGAATAAATTATTTCTATTCTCAAACATATTTAGACTTTCCAAAAAAGATAATATAGCTGGGTTTATGGTTCAAATTTTTTCTAATCTCAATGATGACAGAAAGGAGGTAGGATTTGAAGAAAGAGTCATGACGTGGAATTTTACCTGCTCAGATGAATTGAGGAGTAAGTGCTGAAAATCATGACCGTGTTGGTGTAGGAAGTTTCCAGGAGAGATCACGAAGTGACCAGCCTTAATGTGATGCCGACCTTCTGTGAAGAACAAAGCTCAGAAATCTAACAATGTTGTGCATCTGTCATACTTACTTCCTTTAAAACAACAACAAAATAAGATTTATTTATTTTTATTGGAAAGGCAGATTTTACAGAGAGAAGAAGCGACTAAAAAAAGATCTTCCGACTTCTGGCTCACTGCCCAAGTGACCAAAACTACCAGAGTTGAACTTATTCTCAGTAAGAAGCCAGCCGTTTTTCGAAGATTTCCCATGCAGGTGCAGGGTCCCAAGGCTTTGGGTCCTTTGCTGCTTTCCCAGGCCACAAGCAAGGAGCTGGGTGGGAAGTGGAGCAGTGGGGCCATGAGCCAGCACCTATATGGGATCCCTGGCACATGCAAGGCAAGGATTGAATCACTAAGCCATCACTCTGGGCCCTACTTCCTTGTTTTTAAATTTATTTTCAAGAGAAATTTCTAGCTCAACCATAAATGACAAAAAAAAAAACTCATTACAGAGAAATAATTGCTATGGACTGGTGACTGAAGCAGGCATTATAGAGCTTTGAGAACCCACGTCACTCAGCAATGAGGTTTATATTTCTGGAACTCGATTATGTATGTTTTGTTTTTGCCTTATTAATAAACATATTAAGTACTTTGCATGAGTTACTTTATACAGAATGCAGTTACATTAAAATTTTCAAGTCTTCATTGAACCTAGAACAATTCACAGAGGACATACACAGTGTGAAGATTTTAAGAATAGCATCCCATGGAACAAATGTAACCTGATCTCGAAAAACTCTCTTCCATTTTTTTTAGGGTTTATTTATTTTTTACTTGACATATTTTTCCAGAGAGAATGACTGCAATAGCTGGAGCTGAGCCAATCTGCAGCCAAGAGCCAGGAGCTTCCTTCCTGTTATCTCATATGAGCAAAGGCATTCAAGGTTGTGGGCCATTTTCTACTGCCATCCCAGATCATAAACAGGGAGCTGTATCAAAAGTGAAGCATATGGAACTTGAACCAGTTCCTATCTTGTATGCTGGCACTGTAGGCATAGGATTAGTCTGATATACCACTGCACTGGGTTCCCTCTCATCATTTTCTAGTTAGGACTTCTCAGTCATCAACTAGAGGAAGCACGATTCTTCTTTTATACCATATGTTAGTGACATCTTCAGTTTAAATTCATCAAAATAGAACCATATTCAATGTGCCTTTTATGACTGACTTTGTTGGTTCAAGTTACACTTATTAGAGCTATACACATTGTATTGCATAGCATTCTTTTGTGAAATTTTACCATGTCATACTTCATTGAATGAGTATGCCAGGATGCATTTATCCATTCCATTGCTGATGAGTGTTTGGATTATTCCTATTTTATGACTAGTATGCTAAATGATGTTATTAATATTCTTGCACATGTTTCTTTTAATAAATTCATGTGTGCTTTTCAGTTAATTTCTGTCATTATGATGGGTGTTTAGTTGTATCTGGTGGTTGTTTTAATTTGAATTTCTTGACAGCAGACGATGTTGAGCACATGTTGACTGATTTACAGACTATTTGGTTATTATTTTTAATGAGATAACATTAATTTTTTTCAAATTTAATTGATCCTATATTTCTCCTTCTTGAAATCACTTCATATCATTCGTTAAAATAAAGAACCTGTTTATATCAAACAGAACAATCAAGAGACTACAAATAAAAATATTTTGTTTTGAAGTATATACCAATTTCATACCAATTTCTGAATCTCATTCAAAACTTTAGAAATGTCTGTTACGTAATTAGGAATGCTTCTTCTCAGAAACATGTAGTTTTGTAATATGAAAAGAGTTGGCTCAAAGAATTTAATTTAGTTTGCATGAGAAGAGTATTTTAGAAGACAACTCACCTTAGTAATCATATATTTTGTATGTGTGAACTCAAAAATCAGAATCTATTAAAAAATACAATTCTGTGCCTCCTGATTTTCTGTTAATTCATAAGAATAACTTCCAAAACGTCTCACAATCAGAAGGCTCTGTGCCTGGTATCTGGCTTCATTTTATTCTGTGGATTCTCGGGCTTTTGTAGTCAACTTCACTATTGTTTCTGCCTTCTTCCAGCGAGTGTTTATCCTTCATTAATAAATGACAAATTACGGTATAGATGTAGATCTCCATGCTCATCCTATTCTTGCCTTTGCCATTTTCCTATTAACTTTCATTATTCATACTTAATAGGAGGATATAAAAGAAAAAAGAAACATGACAGGGATATGGCAAACTATAGATGACAAAGTATATATACATGACAAACTATATATAGAGTACACAAGAACTAAACAAAATAAAACTCAAGCACAAAATTCATATATAAAAATAGTCGAGCATACACATAGGTATACACATAAATAATTCATGTGCATGTGCAAACATATATGACAACCAAGTTTCTTTCTGTGACATTCCTTAAAATCTTTTACTGTGTAGGAGTAAAGACTTAATTGTATTTTGTTTAATTGCCTTATTAAATATTCACATCCCATGAATCCCAAAGTGATATTATTTTCTCACTAGTTTTTGGCTTGTGCTTGCTTAAATTTAGCTTTCATGCTACAAAATACACATTAGTACTGAGATTGAAGCTGCCTAAAATATTCTATGCAGCATCTTATTTGTCTGCAAAGTTCTTGAACTATGAATCAGGATAAAATTTCAAACCCAAAGCATGGGAAAAAGATTGGAGAAAAACATTTTTATGCTAATGGCCGTAGCAATGATTATAAAGCAGAGTGCACACAGAATGCACCATGGAGATGCTAAATAATATATACAGAGCAGAAGGGCCTTGCCCAGCACAAGTGAAAATGTCTTTTCTTCAAATTCTGTTTGCCAAATTACTTTGGACATTAAGGAAAATGCTGAAGTTTCATTTGAACTGAAGATGAAAAATCCTGACCAAATCAGGGCTGGGATTTGTGGGCTGTCATTTTATTCACCACAACATTAAATAGAAGTGTGACATGCTAGAATAATTCTGGATAAAATGTCTTTTACTTGCTTGAGTTAGGGATGTTCTGAAGAGAGGAAAAGGTAGAATAAGGAATTATTGTTTCACAAAAGTTTGAAGAGACAAATCTATGCATTTCTTAATGGAGTCAGAATGAGTTTGAAGGCTAAACAAAGTTACTGAGTGATTGATTTTTTACTTATTCATTTGAAAGGCAAATGAGTAAGTTTCCTGTCCTCTAAGTCACTCTCCCACAGTGAGTGAGTTGGGGCTAGGTAGAAATCAGGAAACAAGAACTTCACTGGGTCTGCTACCTGAAGGACAGAGACTCAAATACTAGAGCCATCTTCTGCTACCTCCCAAGATATAGATTCAAACAAAGCTAGAATGAGCAACAATATCCTAACTCCAACCCAACCACTCTGATGTGCAATGCCACTGCATGCCACCAGGCCAAATGCCTGACTCAGGAAATCCCTTTAATTGAATGTATGGTTCTAAAAGTGATTGATATTCCAATGCATCACTAGAATAGCATAGATATCTGGAAAATAATTTTACTTGGAAAAATACATGTGTTTGTTGGCCATTCCTTATGCCTTGAAATAGTAACTTTTTATGAATTCCTTGTTATGTCATGAGTGAGCTTTCTTTCTACTTACAGAAACTTGTGTTATTAGGTTAATTTTAATGTGGCTTAAATTGATACCTAATTAACATTGGATATTTTTGAAGATGCCCTTTATTTGTTTTGAACTGGTATTGTGGAACTGCAAGAGTATGTCTCTGTGTGCAAGCTTTTAATTCCTAATGAGTTTGAAAGGCTTTTGTGAGAGGCGTTCTCTGCTGAAACAAATTACTCAATGTGAATATTGAACATATGAGCATATTGAACATATTGAACACTCAGAATTATTACATTCTCATGATATAAATTCTAAAATTTCAGAAATAAGTCAATTTCTCTGAGTTTTTAATACATCTAGGCTTCAGAAAATACGTTCTATCCCCCAAATTTATGGAAAATTAGTATTATGAAAAAGAGTGGATGCTACTTCTAGAGCCAGGAGCTTGTTCCAGAGCTCATCCTCCACTGCTTTCTCAGACCACAAGGAAGGAGCTAGATGGGAAGTATAACAGGCAGGACATGAACTGGCACCCATATGGGATGCTGATGGAACTTGCCAGGTAGAGAATTATCTCAGTGTGCCACCATATCAGCCCTGAAAGAGGCTTTCCATGTTGAATGCACATCAAAATATTTACAAAGATCTTTTAGTACCAATGTAAAACTTTGATAGCCACAAATCCTGATTTAACTAGATGGGAATACAGTGAATTTAGAACACAAAAAATGTTGATGCAGAGGAAAATATAGGATTAATAGAAATGCTCACTTGTGTGATTTTCAGAAATGTCTTAACTTTTTAAAGTCCTGTGTTCCTTTTTTCCTTTAATATGTAAATAGTATCAGATGTTTACTGCAGGTTAGATGTGCTCAGCAGAGGTAATGCATAAGAAAAAAAACACAGTGTTTTTGCATTTTATGTTGAGACGAATGATACTAAAGATCTTGGATCCATGAAATTCAGCAAAATAAACCTGGCTTGATTTTTATTGTGCAAGATATTGTCTTAAACTCAGAAAGAAAACCCTGCCTTGATCACGAAAAGAAAGACTCTTATTATTTAATCACATGTTTTTCTAAAAAGCAAATAACCATCTTTTAACCTTTTCATGAAAACATTTCTTATTTCCTTAGACATTGACTATTCATGGGGATGGAGAGTAGGAGTACAAGCAATTGACATAAAATTACTTGAGGCAAAGGGCGCTGGAGTTGGCAGTTCTTTTCCTCCCCTAAGGGAAACTTAAAATACGAACTTTAGGCAGGAAGTACTTCAAGTGTGGGGACAGAGCAGTAGCTGTCAGCGGTAATGACACCTTGTTTGTAGTCTTCTGAATTCCAAGGAAAAGGAGACAAAAATCTCTTCTAGAAAAATGATCATCCAAGTTATGGAACATTTCATGAAATGTAGGAAAGCAGAATATTAAATAGCAACTATTTTGGGTTGCATATGATGTTTATTATTAAACTGCACTCAGTCAAGGTCCTCAAAAGCTTTCATGTAAATATACATGTTGTTAAAGAAATATCTCTGATTTAGTGATTCTAGAGTATAGCTCAAGACACTGCATTTCTAACAAAATATCAGAAAATTCCTGTGTTTATTTGTGGACCACAGTTTGACTGTCAAGGATGTGGTAATTTAAATCTCTGCTTTCTTTTGACTATCACTAAGCATTTTTTTGATGCAATGGTTATAATTGTTAACAATTGCCTATGTATAACCTGAATGTCTTTTCTGAAAATCTTTGAAGGATTTACTTATGGAATTGTTTTACCTGAGGTACAAATGTGTGAACACTCAAAATATGACATTTCATATTAATCATTTCACTCAGCAGCTCAGTGGTAGGTAGGAGAATATCCTAGGGATACAAGGTACTTAGGGATACCTCGACATGATTTTTGCTTACTATCTTACAATATACTGTGATCACTGACTGAACATTCCTACCATACCACTGATCAACCACTGTTCAATGCACTCTGAAAACTGCGTTGATTAATGTGTTTAAGTGATCAAATTACTTAGCCAAAAAAAAATCAATATGGCATTTTTAACATTCCAAAGAAAGACTGCATGCTACTCAGCTATGCAAAGAAAGTAGACTAAAGGAATTATATTTCTGTGCCTGAAATTTGTGTCTTATGAAGAGCAAAAGCGTAAGTCACAATATTATCAATTAAATGAGGGCTCATATATTACCTACTGTTTTTCGGTAGTATGATAGCCTATCCCATTGGCCAAAATAGCCCCACTGCAGGAGCAGGTTTTAATTTGCAAATCCGAGCTAACAAAGCAAGCAGGAATAGTAGAAATAGAATAGATGCGATGAGAGCATATTAGGACCAAAATACTTAGAAAATGTCCCCCTGACTCATGCACTTTATGGTTCAGAGACAATGGAAAGGTAGAGGATTTCTATGGTTAGGTCATTTTTGTTCATGATAAAACAGGTGTCACTGTTCTTGGACTCACTCCTAGTTCTGGTGACTGCAACTCTAGGAAGCAGAAGCAGACATTGTGTCGTGACAGGTTAAAGCATCACTGGCAAGGCTGATATTCCCTGTTGAAGTGCTGGTTGGAGACCCAGACGCTTCACTTCAGACCCAACTTCCTACTCACGTGCCTAGAAAAGTGGAAGAAAGTGGTTAAGGTTGTGCAGGACCCTGGCAGTGATATGTAGAACGAGAGAGGACTCAGGGCTTCAGACTTCATCCTGCTGCAGACCTGCATCCTGTGGCGATTTGGAAGTGAAGCAGAAATGTCAGCTTTTCTCTCTCAATCTCTATCTCTCTTTGTCTTTCCACTACTTTCTATTACTCCGACTTTCAAGTAAATACATTAGTTTTAAAAGGAAGAGAAAGAAAAAAATAAAACAGAAACCAGAGTATATTTAATTTGTTTGCATAGTCATTGTATATCTGAAATTTTTTTTTCTCACTTGCAATTTGAACTTCATTTTATTAACGTAAAGTGAGGTAGGTTAAATGCGCTTATATCAAAAAATACATAGAACTTTTAATATTAACTCACTTTATCTTTATACATCTATATAATAATTTTAATGAATAACAAAAAGTTAACAAGATGGGAAAAATTCTGAGCTCTATGACAACTGTAACCATGATAATGGAGCATCAGTAGGTTTTGCTTATCATGGCAGGGCACTATGTTAAGTCTATGTTCATGCAGAATTGCGTGTAAAAAAACAAAATTCAGAAAGGCATCTATTTGTGTTATTTTGAAAATTACTTTGTACTAAATGAAATCATTGATGAATTTCTTAAGATACTAATAAGACCTTGTATTCCAGATAAAATATTTATTTAACAGATAACATCCTTTCCCCTTGATTTTTGGACAGATTAAAAAATGCTCAAATGATTTTTCGTTAGAGTGTGGAAGCTTAAGCAAATCAGTATTATTCAGAATAAATCCCCAGATGTGTAAACTGCACAAATGAGAAACTAGACATTTATTATTCTCTCTTGGCTTGCCTCTTCAGCCTACACTGGGGAAGAATTGGTCTTTTTGGAGACATAAAAGCCGTGTGGTGTCTAGTTACCATCCCAGAAGGGAGTTGCAGGCTGTTAACCCATGAGCATGACTGGAACATTTTTTTTTTACATCCTCGAATTTGTAATTTTTCATGTATCTGTCTGTTTTCTTATAAAAGAAGTGCCCTGAGTGTTTCCCCCGCCCCCATTGGCATCAAGGGATGGACTAGAAAGACTTTTTCTATACAGTCAAACATGAAGAACAACCCACAAGGGGTGTGTTGGTGGAGAGAGCCGTAGTGAGGAGAAAAGGCAGCTGGGATGTTCACGCTTGCAGGCGAGTGTGAGAAGCTCTAAGTCTCCATTGAAATTATGTATCTTATCTTACCCCAAACTGAACAACTGGGATTGAAGCATGGTTGTTTTAGGAAAAAAGGACTTTGAATTATGGAAAAGGATGCGCCTGTCCAAATTCACAAGAGAACTCCACACTCCATTTTTATGTTGCATGACAGAGATTCCTTAAAAAGCAACTGTGTCCTATCTAATCCCTCTGGAGGAAACAGTTCATACTTAATCAGTTGAAGAGTAATGATAAAAGTGCTTTGCTAGGAGAGAGGTTAAAGAAGATCTACCACTGTCAGATGGCATCATCTGTTAGATAAAGGCCCCAGTTTGAAGAGAAATACAGTTGTCTGCCTCTGCACATTTACAAAGCGGAGACAATTTACAAAACCTTACAACTTGAAGAGATGAAAGCTATGTCAATGCCTAGACACGTTGTTGCTATCACTATTTTATTGTTGTTTCCGCCTTGTTATGACACTAGGAATTATAATCATCAAGGGAGGTGACCTAATCAGGAAGAGAACATAGCCTGATAGAGTGAAGCAGATACCAGCTGTCAAAGCATAGGCCACGAAGAATACCATTTTATTTATACGGAGGCTGCTTGCTGTTTGATAATTGCCCTGTTCTGTTCAAGTTAGTCACCATTCTGCTCTCATCCCAGCTAGCCTCCCTTTTCCAAATACACTCAATCAGAAAATGTTATCTATCAAAACACTTGAAGAACCTGGAAGAAGACTGTGTAGTTTGTTTTGCATACTAATGGAGAAGAGATTGCCATTTTAATCAACAGATCTTCAGTACACATGATTCCTACAAATTCCAAATGAATAGAAAGTCACAGTCCATGAACTGTATTTTCTTCCCAGTGTCTCCCAATTTGATAATTAAATTGTTATCTCCAGTCCACGTGAATGCTTGTATGTACCTAAATGAATTCACAGTCTCTTAGACATTTTTAAAGGTCAATTTGATAAGAGGGTGGATGATAGAGAGACAGAGAGAGAGAGAGAGAGAAAATTTTCCTCTGCTAGTTTCCTCTCTAAATGCCTTCAATAGCCAGAAACTCAATCAAAAATCTCACTCATGAGTGGCAGGTGCCCGATTACCTGCCCCATGATGCACTGCCTCCCAGGGAACACATTAGCTAGAAACTGAAGTCAGGAATGAATCTCGAACCTGAACACAGGTGCTCCAATGTGGGGCACGTGCAATATAATTGACCTTTTAACATTCACTACTAGATGAGTCACTTTACTCCTATCAGAACTTGTGTTTGTCACAGTGATAATAAAATAACAGGATAATTATATGGAGGAAAGTGAAAAAAATGGACAAAGTTGCTGAAGATATCATTTTGGAGTAGAAATCACTAAAGCATTTACACCAAATTTTCATGTCATTTGTTTTTCATATGGGATTGAGTATAGCCTAATAGTAAACATGTCCACCTTCTACGTTGTAGTACCTGGGTTCAAATTCTGGTTCCACTGTCAATGTCAGTTTCCTATGTGTGAGCATCCTGGGAGCAGCAAATAATAGCTCAAGAAACTAGGTTCTTGACATCCATATAGAAAATCTCAACTGAGTTCAGCCTGGCCCTACTTTGGTCACTGAGGGCATTTGCAAATTCCACTGGTAAAAAGAACTCTCCCTCACTCTCTCTTTATGTGTGTCTGTGTTATCAAACAACAACTAACTGGTTAGAAATATTGTTGTAGAATCCCTTCCCCTTCAAACTGGGTTTGCTCACTCTGTGTACCGAAAGCCAATCACTGACATGATGGACATGAAGGTAGTGGAAGAAAGAAGATAATCATTGGAAAGTGGAACCAAGGAGACGGGAAGCTATTGTTCATTTCTGGGCTCTCTGTGTGTTATGGGTGGAGATTTTTACAGGTTGAAATATGGGCTCAGAGTTATGTGATTAGCTCGTGTCCATGTACCTGGTTGGTCAGTAGTTCATACGACCTTCATTTCATTAGTCATTGCAGCTGTGCTCTTTAGAGAATTTATGATGGCCAGGTGGGTTGCCATTGGCCTGGAGGTTATGTGAAGGTCACAGTTACATACATCCCAGACCCAGAATTCGCCTACATAAACCATTCCAGGACAAAACAGGACATCAAGGTTCCTATCTAATGGATAAGCAAATAACTCCTTGAATTTGCTAAACCTCATAAAGCCAGGTTGATTACTCCTATAAGTCAGTGAATTCCTTTTGATTAAAGGCAGGCAGGGCACCTTGGGATAAGGGAGACAGACAGGAGCCGAGTCCTACTTTTACATTATAGGAGTTTGGCCTTATGTGTGTCTTCCTTATATGTCTTAAATAATAATAATAATAATAAACACTTGAATATTAAATTTTAAAATTTTATGCATTTTAAATGATTTATTTCTTTTTACTGGAAAGTCGTATGCACAGAGAGAAGGAAAGACAGAGAGGAAGATCTTCCATCTGCTGGTACACTCCATAGATTCTCGTAATGGCCAGAGCTGAGCCTATTTGAAGCCAAGTGCCAGAAGCCTCTTTCAGGCCTCCCATGGGTTCAGGGTGCAAAAACCTTAGGCCATCTTCTGATTCTTTCTCAGGCCAAAAACAGGGAGATGAATGAGAAGTGGAGTAGATCAGACACGAACAGGCATCCTGATGGAATTCCAGTGCGTGCAGGTTCCACTTGGTTAGCCAATTGAGCCATCACATTGTCCCCAAATTTCATACATTTAAAAAGTAAATAACAAGATGTCATATATACAGTTTTGTATTTTAATTTTACTCTAAAATGTGCTGAGCACTTCATGAAATATCAAACCTTGAATTATAAAAATGATGTCTTCTTTATAAAGATTTATTTATTATTTTTATTGGAAAGTCAGATGTACAGAGAGGAGACACAGAGAGGAAGATCCATCTGTTGGTTCACTCTACTAGTGGCCTCAATGGTTGATGCTGAGCCAATCTGAAGCCAGGTGCCAGTAAGCATAATGAAAATGCTGAATTATGCTACAATAAAGTTATGCATTGAAAATTTGTGTCCTATTATATTTACATAAATATTAAAAAGTGAAATGAATTATACTGTTTTAATGAAAACGTGTATTGGGAAATCTTAAACATAGCTATCTGATGTGTAGATTATCTTAAGTAGTTTGAAGACCAATTTGTTACTAACAATATTAATGCAACATATGCATAGGTGAAGTCTTGTTATGGAGTGAAGCCAGTGATTGCTCCTTCACCTCTCCTTGTATACTCTTCTCCCCACCCCCCCATGACCTAATTTGGCTGGGATGTTGGATACAGATGAGTCCAATTAGTCTTTTTAGCTACAAGCCCAGTTCCTGTTCCTGCCCATCCCAATGAGCGCCAATTAACTCCTTAACTCACAATATGTAGGTATTCGCTCATGCCCACCTGTGACTCACCTGTAACCACTCCCCTCACAAGCCCCTTTAAAAGGCCCGTGCAGCGGAGGCTTGCGCTCTCTCTTTCTGGTCAGGTGTTTCCATTACTCTGGTACCTTGACTCTTGGCTGACCCAGGACAGGTAATCCCCTGAGCATGCTCTCTGTGTACTGCTTAGTTGGGACAATGGATATAGTAATGTTATTTCTGGTCTGTGTACTATCAGGAGTTCCAGAAGAGGTGAGGCCTAGCAGTGATGGAATGTGGGCAGAGAAGCCAGGGAAAGGTGAATATCTGCAGCTTTGTAAGTGTGTCCAGGTTATTCATTGCATGTCTCTCAGGATAACTTATATTGTTGGGGAAGCTGGGACATAGGTGGTCAGCTTAACGGATGGATTTAAGGATAATGACCATTTGTTCCCCTTTGGATTATGTTTGGTTGGATTATGATTGGTTGGATTGCCATATGGACTTGTGATTTGCTATTTCTAGTATACTCCGTTATCACCAAGCTTGGTTAACAAAGAGTCATTAATAAACCTTAGACATGTATGGTGTGATCTCGCTCACACCCTGTAAGAGTCTCAGCATTTTCATTTCAGGGTTTAGTCACCCTTTTGAAAGTTTGCAACAGAGAAGGGAAAAGGTATATAAATCTATAGTGGTAGATTTCATAGAAATAAATTAGAGTAACTTAAGTGTTTGTCAATATGGCAAAAAATAATCAGACTGTGGTATATGTACCTAATGTAATATCTGGATGTGGTGCAATGAATGTATTGGATTCATCAATATCAGTTTGAATATATATTTTACATGTACTGTACTCTCTAGGTAAAATGAATGATTAAATAATTCATATACTGGTGGCATTTAGCTAAATGTAAATGCACAGAAGAATATAATGCACTGCTTGTATTTATTTATACACAATTCACTTCTACCTATTTCTCCAGAAATACATGCATTCAAAATGTTTATATACACATATGTATCACACATGATTTCTGCATATATAAATTCATTCATGTCTTTTTCAAGCATATTCCATATTTATTATGCATATTTGTGAGAAATAGTGAGCACACAATCGAGGCTAATAGATACCTTTGGACTGAAAAATTGTCATGTATTTATATAAGGAAATAAACTGCATTATCAAGTTATGTTTCTTAAGTAAGAATAGGAGACACCTACTATGAGGTGCATTAAATGCCAGATGTTGTCAAATGCTTTAAATACATTTAAATGTTTTATATCTATTTCTTCCAATAACCCCATTCGATGAGTTCTGATTTAGATCACTGCTGTGCAGATGTGCGTTCTGAGGCATACAGCGGTTAGGTGTTCCCTTGTTGTCACTTCACTTGCCCATAGGAGTCAACATTCAAACACTGGTGATCCAGCTCTGAATTCAGTTTTCATCATAGCATAACTGCCTTGAAATGGTCTCTCTGCTGGCAGAGGTGATTTGTGCGAATATAAGATCCCTCCTTACCTTTCACGTGTCTGAAATGTCCCATTATGCCAAATCTCAATAAAATAATAATAGTCACAAATACATAGGCCAGATCAGTCAAACTGAAATCTTCAAAATAGACTCTCCAGACCCATGATGAAGAGAATCTGTTAGACAAAGAGTGGTGATTTTTGGAATTTTCTGCCTGATTTCAGAAAGTGAAATTAGAATAAATAACAAAGCTTAATGGTTTTATATAAAGCATGATGATTAAAATAGCTGCCTGATCAAGATCCTGAGAAACACAGTATCGTTTTAGAAGTAGATAATGGTTAAATTTTGACTTTTCTGAACAGAAAGAATATATTTCTCTTAGGAAATAGGTCTAGAATCTGTCAGACTTTCTTGTATTTGGTTCAAAATGAGTGGTAGCATTCAGCCTAGCAATTTCAGTAAGCAGCAAGAGACAGAGTGAGTAGTGTTCCCCTGGTAATGCCTGGGTCTCCCATTCCCCATTGTCTCAGTGCCGTTGGATGGGGAGAGCATTCTGTGAGGAAGGGTCAGGAGAAGAAGCAAGGTGAGACGGTGTGCCTTTGTTTCTCTCCTTTGGGCAGACCTCCTGTGAACTTCAACGGTTCACCAGATAGGTATGTGAAGTGGCAAAAAGTTGAAGCAGTCCTGTTTCCATCTTTTTAACAGTATTTAGTAAGTATCATCTTGTTGCACCACCACTATTGTAACACACGTTTTACTTAAGTGTTTACTGAGTTGTTTATTCTGATGTTCTTGTTTGGCTTTCAAGTGCATACTGTTTGACAGGAACCTTTACTTTCACATAGACGTGATTCTGTAGGAGTCTTTTGCTGTGATGTATAATATCAATTAAGTGTTTGGGAAAATTAAAGTGTCTTTGAGATTTGCATAAGAAGAGAATGCATGTGCTTGCATACAAATGCTCTTTTTTTTTCTTTTAGGAGACATTTTCTAAATAGCAAAAATGTGTTTTGCTGATTTATCCTAGAAATTAGAATTAATTCCTTACAACCACTGGCATGATCTTTCATTTAAAACATTATTAAATATTTTTAATGCTGAAACTGATTTCATTTTTCCAATTAAAAATAGGGTTAAACCAAAAAGCTACATATCACATTTAAATTTTATGACTATTCAAGCAAATGGATTATTAGCGACATTTCTAAGTGTATACATAATTTATGCCAAAAAAGTTTAAACTGTTTCTAGACATTATTTTAATGTTTTCAAACCCTTTTGCAGCTCTATGCAATGGCTATTGTTTGACAGAGGAAGCTGTGACTTACGGGATTGCATTGTTTAAACAGAGCACTTAGACTGGAGTCAATAGTAAGCTTTTCAAGGTTTTTCTTCTGAATCTAAAATTACCCAGCATCAGTGAATAAACCAGCCACTTGCAAGCACATCCCTCGGAGATTATTTGGTTGGTTCCTGATAAGACAACATGCTGTCCAGAGCTCATGCCAGAATCAGGGAAAGGCCCAATTTTCTTTTATCCTTTGCCTTTCCTGACAGGATGGTGTTGGTACTCTGAAATAGCCACGTGGAGGAATCCTCATGCCTGATTTTTGATGCTGAGAGAGACATAAAACTCTCCCAGTTATCCACTGGAAAGTAGACAGAGACATTCGTGACATGTCTTAGGCTCTAAAGTTTGAGCCTATCCAAAGAATTACAAATTAGTAGCTTTTGCTGCTGTTGTTTGTTTGTTTGTTTTTTAAGTAATGCTCCTCTCCACATACCGACAGCACAGCTCAGGAGTAGTCATACGAAGACAAAAAGTCTGAATATGCAAGTGTAGAGAGAAATTCTGTTGATACGGATGCGTAATTTTATCAGCAAATATACTTTTGTTCGACAGTCATACCTTAAGTGGTGAGTGTGGATAATGTGCACTATCATAACTGACACTTCTGTGAGACGAGACTATTCCTTTGTTTTTTTTTAGGAATTTATGAGAGTGAATAAATATTCTTAGAAATAGTCCAAGTATTATGATCTATAGGAGTAGGCACATTCTTTAATCAGTGACTGGCACTGATTCAGAAATTTGTGGTTTTGATTTGTCAAAGCCAACCTCCAAAATTTGCCCACCTTAGTATCAGTGTAATGGAATTTTTCAGCCAGAAAATCTGGGCATGACTCTATTTCTGCAATGCTCCTGTTAGTGCTAAATTGAATTATAGTCTACGGCATGCTGCCTTTAACTTCTCTTACCTATAGCAGAATAATTTATATCTCAAGCCCCCAAATTGTTTCATTATGCTAATCAAACTAATCATACACAAAATAACGAGATCTAAGTGATTACTATCAGCCACATTTAGTGTTATCCCAATGATGACTTTTGCACATTTAAATAGAAAAGTTTCAGTTTTTTCAGATATCACAGTTAGGACAAATTTGCTATGATATATGAAAGCAAACCTTCCACTAAGAAATATGTTATCATGTAATACGAAATCCCCGAATTCGGCACTTCTCTTGAAAGCATGTTTCTCATGAGCATTGTTTACACATGTGTTTGTCTCAACTTTTGTTCTTTTGTTTGGTATTGGATCTTGATATTCACTAGTATCAATTTGCATCCTAGGAGATTTGCAATAATTCTGTCAAGGACTCCACTCTGTCTAGCCTAACCCTCTGGAGGCATTCGAGGAGTGAAATTCCGTGACTAGTAGCTGCTAGGTTTTAATTTATACCAACACATGGTATCAAAGATCATGAAAGCAATGTTTTCATCCAATTAAACTTGCTAGAAGCTAATGAAAAATGCCCAGAGAATTTCCCCTTGTAAATTAAAGATGCCCAACAAGGATTGTCATTCTACTTGGTTTCAATTGGCTTTGTGTGGCACTAATAATTTTGGTCAGCAGTAGCTGTGAGGAGTGTGTCTGTAAAGGTCAGATCACCGAGGACAGGGAGATTAGCCAGAATTTGGCTATGCTGCTACCAAAGTTTCAATGTGTATTCCAATCATCTTCAAACTCATCACATGTACAAAATTGTGTTGCAAATCTCTGGAGCACATGCCGTATTAAGAGATGGCTGCAGCTTCCCTTCACCACGTGGACAGGGACCCTGTGAGGATGCCATTTTTTTCCCCTCCAGCAGATATTGGCACATCTGTCAAGGTGCATCTGAGTGTGAAAGGATATGATATCAGAAACATTGAGATTCATAGTCTGAGACATTTATTAGCATTTTAATTTGCTCACCTAACTTTTATATTTGTTAACTATGCCTCTATCAGCAAAATAGAAAATCACCTGGCAGAAATTCTTTTTGTATACAAATGACAAAGGTTGCCACCATTTGAAATTTTTGTTTTTTCACCATTGTTTCCATTCAATGTGTACAGCTTTTAAAACTAGTGCATTTATTGACACAGATTTTCGACTAACAGAGCAGGTATGTGTGCTGTAATTGCTTGTTTCATGTGGCTTGTCTTTCAGATGGTGAAGAACCAATAAACAGGTTGAGGAAGTGTTAGCTTTTCACATCTCAGTTTCCAGAGGGTTAAGACAGACAGAGAGATTCAGAAAGGGTTGGAGTGGGAGGACAGAGTCCCAAAGCAGCCAGGCTTAGAGCCACACACTCCAAGCCCAAAGCAGGTCAGATGCCAGGATTTCAAAGGTCATGTAAAGATCAGCCAAAAACAAATTCCAATAGAAGCCAGTTCAGGTGTCAGCAGATTTCTCTCAGAGAGAACTGGATTGCTTTGTTCCTGTACTTGTCTGTGTCAGACTCAATCACATTAAAGGCAGGAAAAGGCAAAAACAACAACAGAAATGGTTGCACAATACATCTCATGTCGAACAAAAATAAAAGGGTATGTTTTTAAAACCTTCATGACAATGCCACAAAAAGAGACAAAATTCTCAGAAGAAAAAAATTTCTTAAAGATAAAAATAAGTTATCATACACTCATTGTTCATGCATCTTTTTATTAACTTATCTATGGGCACACAGCATGTGACTGACAATGGGAATTCACTCAAGTTCAGTTGTTTTTTATACATAAGAAACTTGCACTGATATGTTTGTTTGAAAATATGTCTGTTTTAATGAGTAAAGATATGTAAACCTACCAAGCTTACTGTAGACAGTGTTTGGATATTCTTCCTACTAGTCATGCCAATAACTGCAAAAGGTAGAGAGATGATGAAAGAGAAGTTTAACAGCAGCACAATGCTACACAGATAAAATCACAGACGTTCTGTTTGATAAGCCATCCAAAAAGTTCTTTGGGAATGTATATTTAAAAATAACCAGGGTGCTGGCATTGTGCTAATCCTACACCTGTTGGAGTTGGCATCCATGTGCACATTGTTCATGTTTTGTCCATTTCTGATCCAGCTCTCTGCTTATAGCCTGGGAAAGCAGTGGAAGATGATCCAAGTCCTTTGGATCCCACATTCTTCAGACCCAAACTCCTGGCTCCAAGTTTCTTATAAGCTCAGCTCTGGCCATTGCATCCCTTTGGGAGTGAGCCAATGGATGGAGAATTCCTCTTTTTGTCTCTGTCTCTCTATCTCTGTGCAATTCAAATAACTAGATACAATTTTTAAAGTAAAAGGTCACTTACTGAACTTTTCAAAATCACCAATTGTTAATAAGTATATTTTTCTCTTTGGAATGAATTTCATGTAAGCTGTCTTATGTGTATGAGATTGTGTGTATGCTTCTGAATGTTTATGTATATTTATGCATATTTATGTAACATACTGCATTAGATCTGGTTTGCTTAATTTATAAAAATCAAGACTGAGTCAAGTTTTTTGAGTTCTTTAATTGAATATAAAGATTAAAATACCGTTTTGCATCACCATCGGTAACTGAACATTAATTGCAATCTGCAAAATTAGAAGGCTCAATCACAAACTATTCAGTAGGATTTTATACATTTTTTTAAACATTGTTTTAAGGCTCAACATGATGCCTCAATTGGCTTACCCTCCACCTTGCAATTTCCAGGATCATGCCATACATGAACTGCTGTGTATACTTGTTGCTTCACTTCCTGGCCAAATGCCTTGGAACCTACACCCACATGAGGGACCCAAAGTTCTTGGCTCATAGTTTCAGATCAGCTCAACTCTAGCTGTTGTGGCCATTTGGGGAGTAAACCGGTGGATGGAGGAACTTTCTGTCTTTCCATCTCTCTATAAAATCTGCCTTTCTAATAATAATGATAATAATAATAATAATATATTTAAAATTATAAACAAAATAATAACAATACAATACATTGTTTATTTTAAAGAGTTACAGAGATAGACAATGAGAGAAAGATCACTCATTGGTGTTAACTCCCTAAATTGCTGCAGTGGCTGGAGCTGGGTCAGGCCAAAGCCAGGGACATTGAATTCTATGTGGATCTCTCATTTTGGTGACAGGGATCCAAGCAGTTGCACTTGCCCAGGTCGATTAGCATGGAGCTAGATGGGAGGTGGAGCAGCATGGAATCCAATCAGTACGCATATAGGATTCCAGTCTTGCAGCACAACTCTAGCTCTAGGGTCACATAGATTAAAATTTAAAATATTAGAAAATGTGACATTTAACATTTGGGAAAATTAAATGCCCACTTGTTATTTACCTAAAGCAGCCATTAAAATAGAACTTCCCATAATTAACTGTTCCATACATATTTATTTTAGTGTTTTTAACATTTTTTCTGCAAGAATAAACTTAAAATATTAAAAATTGTCTTACTGGATTTTAACAGTTGTTGAATGTAAATCTTATTCCTTGGAACTTTTTTTAATGAATATCAGTTAAAATTTGGCTTCATATTGGGTTCTCCACTAGTGGATCCTATGATCCCAGAAAAAGTAGCAAGCTTGCACTCAGCATTCTAACCACAATGTTGCTCAACTTCAGGTTGAGCATTTTTAAGATTGTGACTAATAACTAGGACAGAACAGAACCTGGGCTTGTAAAAGGGTGATCATTCAAAACGAAATACTCAACTCAATCTTGGTTATCCTAAGTCTTTCCCTCATTTTCCAAGAATGAAATGGAAGAGCATCAATGAGATAATGCTTAACTGTAAAAGCTTCTCAATAATCACTTCCTAAACATTAATATTTCCTGTCTGCTTTATGTTAATTGACAGAATTCAAGAATTAAATAACCTGAGGTTTCCCAAAATTTGCTTTCTTTTGTATTTCATTATGTTTGGACCTCATCAACTTCTGCTAAATATGATTGGGACTGTGGGTTTCAGAGTGCATGGGGTGTGTCCCCTTTTTGATAAAGAGTGGGGACCTTCTTCCTTTCTAAGTTAGCATACTTCAAATCCCAATGTGGAGAAAAACTAATGTAAAAAACTCTATTTATATAAAAGTGACTAGTGCATACTGAATTACACAATATTTATATTCATCAAGGTTGATTGCAGCATATAGCTATAGGAAATTGATTGTAGGTATTTCGTATTTTAATTTTTGTAATGTCTTTGTTTGTTTTTAAGGAATTAAATCAGATCATGCTATTTCCGAAGTACATTCAAATTCATCCATGGAGCTATGAGCAATTCTGATTTGAATTTAGAGCATGGTAATCTTGCCAACAAATCCAGAGTGCCTACAGATCTATGTTGGGAAAGAAGATAAGAATGTTAATTTCTTTTATTTCTACCAGCTTCCTCCCACAGGGAAAATGAATTTTTTAAAGATAATTTTGTATTTCATTTTTATGGCTGATAGTACTTTCAACTGGATTGTTCACACAAGCAAATGCTAAATATTAATTGGACCCATAGGGGAATACCCTCAGATACTCACAATATACATTTTTTTGTTGTTACGGAAGACGCTAAGAAGAGAGAGTATCTAAGAGAAGTTTATCAGTTTACATTAACTTTCTAGCATCATTAAGTAAATGATTATCAGATATCTATGTGGCAGGAGCTATTGATGCAGTAACAAATGTTAATCTCTATACTTTATAAGAATCACAAAAAACAAGACACAAATGCAACCTTAAATAATGGAAATCTGGAAAGAGCAAAACTAAAATATAAGAATTGGCATAAAGGCAATACAAAAATGCTCTGAAAATCTGAGAAAGGTTAAAACAGGTTTTGGGGGATGAAATAAGAAAAATATTTCATTATAGAGAGATATTACACAGACTGAACAAAGGAAATATTTACACAGACTGGCTAAACATTTTTGAAATTAGGATTCTATCCTCTGGTTTTGAATTAGGCAACAAAAAGGTAAGTATTTTGTGCAGGTTTGAATTGTCAGAGAAAGGCATGTTGGTGTCTTTTTAGAAATATGGCCTTAAGGTGCTAGAAGCTGTGTTAGTTGTGTGTTCAACAGTTTTTAGGCCAAGATTAAGGCCTACTTGAGAGGAGTTTTAGGTTGAGAATTCCAGGTAAGAGAGGCATGGTAAAAAAAAAAAAAAGGCATATATTTAGATTCAAAGCATGTGACATCAAAATAGTGGAAGACAACAAAAAATAAAGCTAGTTAAAGGATTCCATTGTGTTTAAGTGTGAATCAAGCTCAATGCAACAGCCTCATTTTGGGATATTGTTTTTAATTTTCTACAAATCAATATGTATAAATGCGATGTTTATAATAGGTTAATACCACTTGTGCCTTTTGAAAATTGAGATAGCTTTGATTATGTGGCTTAATTCAAAGTGAGTTCTGGGATATACACACACTATCTTCTTTGCCCAATGATGATCTCTTTCCTAGATAATTTATGTGTGTAACTCAACCAAATTTCATGAATATTAGGGCCTTCTAATATAACATTCTGACATCTCCAATGTGGTGGCTTCTTCCAACTCCTGGGGCTCTAGATTGTTTTACTGAAATTATCAAAAATACAGTTTTTTAGAAAACAACTCCAAGGTGTCGAGACAAGTAGAATACTAACTTAATTTTAATTTCATATGGCTTTTGGAAACATCATTCAATTTGTATGATCTTTATTTATTTTACATTGTCTTATAATTTTGTGATGCAAACCAGTAAGAAATTTTGGGTAATACTTCATGATCTCAGTGTAAATCCCAAATTATTTTATGTTCATATAGAAACATGATTGAGTTGAAAAAAATAAAACTTTTGAGAATGAGATTTTAAAATGTACATATGTGTGTCACTATACATCTTTATGAAAATATAGATCATTAAATATGAATATGTGTACATTTTAGGAGAGTAAAAACTTTAGGGAATAAAAATAATGTTGATTTCTCTGTGTTACTGTATTAGGATAAAAACTGTAATGAAGAGTATGATTTCATTATTTTATGTTACTACAGGAAAGAAAAGTTCATATGTGTTTCCTGAAAATCTACTTTAAACACAAGTGAAAATGTCACAAATATTTCACAGGTCTCCCACGTGGGTGCAGGGATTCAAGTATTTGGGCCATATTTTGCATGTTTTCCAAGGCCCTTAACAGGAAGCTGAATCAGAGGTGAAGCAGCTGGGACTTGAACTGACTCTTTTAGGAGGTGCCAGCAGTACAGGTGGAGGCTGAACTTAAAATGCCATGGCTTTCACCCCAGTTTATTTTTCTGTTTTTAAAAGATGTATTTTGTTTTTATCTGAGAGAGATTCACAGACAGGAGAGACAGAGACAGAGAAAGATTTTTTAATCTGCTGGTGCATTCTCTTAAATAGCTGCAAAGTCAAACTAAACTGAAGCAAAACCCAAAGCCAGGAGCTTCTTCCAGTTTTCCCACCTGGATGCAGGGGCCTAAGGATTTGAACCCTTTTCTGCTGATTCCTCAGGCCACAAATGAGTTCCTAGATCAGAAGTAGAGCCGCTGGGGCACAGTCACCCGTATGGAATGTCAGTGTAGCAGACAGAAAATTAGTCATGCAATTTTAAATTTTAACATAATGTTAACAAAGAAACAGATTCAATGAAGATCATAAATACAGTCATAAGAATAGAATGATATTACCTGTTCTATCAAATATGCCAACCTTTCGTTTCTGGTGTGAACACAGATAATTCTAGCAGAAATGTCAAAGTACTTGAAAAATTATAAGATAACAACATTTTATATAATGTATAATGAAACAACATAATTTTAGGGGCTAGTATAGTGAGTTAGACTGCTGCCTAAGACGGTGGCATTCCAAATCAGGGTGCAAGTTCAAATCCTGACCAATTTCCTTTCAATCTATCTTCATATTCCCTGAGGAGACAAGGGACTCGGGCCCCTGTCACACACATGGATGGCCAGGTTGGAACTTCTGCTTGCTGGTCAGTAGGCTCCAGATCTGGTTATGACAGTTATTTGGAGAGTGGACCAGTGGTTAGAAGATAATGCGGATGTGTACGCATGCATGCATGTTGGGGCCTGGGGATAACTTGAAAGTATATACTGTATAGACATCATTCTGTCTTTCTAAATTGAAATCACATTGCTTTTCTTAAAGTTTCTCTTGTACCTCTTCTGTGCATCCTGAGTGATTCATTTACTTGATGTTTTTGTGAAGGATAGAAGGAAACAAGCATTTCCTACCTTGAGAATCAGGTAAGACATTTTCCATTTCCCATCATATTTTTTTTTTGTAACATATACTTTCTTGTACAAAAAAAGAATAAGCCAAGAAGTGAGGAATATGTGATCAAAGAAGACATTTGGCTTAGCTAATTTAGACATTAAGATTTATGTTTGTCTGAAAACATTCAGATAATTGTTTTTGTCTTTATTCCACTTCATCTTTGTGAAAATAGTCTAAATGATTTGCCCTAAACATACTTAACTAGGCATTAAATTGAAATTTAATAGGATCATTATGGAGGTTAAATAGATACGTTAATGATTTCTTAGAAGAAACTTAAGAGTGTGTATTGCAATACTTGAAAATCCGCAACAAAATCCTATTTTAATAATATGCCGTTTAATCAAGATAATTAAATTTCGGAAAGATCTAGTTCTGATATATGTATTATAAATTGATCAATGATAAAACATATTTTGGGAACCTAAGTCATATGCCAGCTGAGCACTGACACAGTTATTGATTGTCTGCAATGAAAATCATTGACATTGATGTTTACTTGATGTTTTCGTGGCACATTAATTTATCAATTTTAAAATAGTACATATTGAATCAAACTATTTGTATGTTTACCTACATTTGTACCATGTGTTATACTAATTTACTTGGATTTTTTCAGCTCTGAATTGTTCTTCTATGTCATTATATAATCATCACTCCATATCCATGCAAGACTAATTTAGAATCTATTGAAGATAACAAAATCTGTGAAACTGTGAATGTTTACCTTCAAATACCAGAGAATAAACAAAGTTGGAATGATCAGATCAGCAATTGAAGCAATTTAAAAAATGAAATAAATGAAATCTAAAACTAGTTCTTTAAACTATGAATAAGATTAATAAATCTCAAATAAGACTAACTACTGAAAAGTAGAAAATCTATACATCATAAAATCTACAAGTATTAGTTCTTTTTTTAAACAATTTATTTTTGTTGCAAAATCAGATATATATATATATGTATATATAGAAAGAGACAGAGAGGAAGATCTTCCGTCCGATGGTTCACTCCCCAAGTGACCACAAGAGCTGGAGCTGAGCCAATCTGAAGCCAGGAGCCAGGAGCTTTTCCAGGTCTCCAATGCAAGTGCAGGATCCCAAAGCTTTGGGCTATCCTCAGCTGCTTTCCCAGGCCACAAGTAGGGAGCTGGATGGGAAGTGGAGCTGCCAGAATTAGAACTGGTGTCCAGTGGGATCCTGGTGCTCAAGGTGAGGACTTCAACTGCTACGCTATCATGCCGGGCCCATCCTTTCTCAATTTACAAAGATAATTATACTAGTGATAGTATTCTTAGTTGGAAGTTTTGTGTTTGTAACTTATTTCAGTTCCACACCCATCTTTTCTTCCAAGTTTTGATAGAGAATTCTGATGAGGGTTTGTTACTCTCTATCCTTTTCCTTTGCTTCTTTTAGTATTCTGTTTGTGCTTTATCTTGAATACGATATGATATTTCTTGGTGAAGATTTTTTGGAGTTCTTTTTATTTGGGGTATTGTAATTTTTGTAAAATTGGATATCAATTTTACCCCAAACTTTGGGAAATGTTTTTATTTCTTTAAGCAAGTGCTTCCCTCTTTCTCCCTCAACGAATGCCATATTTCTTGATCTGATAAGTACAGAACAACATCATCGCTTTGCTTCATTACTTTTCTTTGTTTTCCCTTTGTTTATCAACCTCCTAATTTCACTTTCTGTCTTGATCAAATATGCCTCAGAAACTCTCCATTTAATTTGCAACTCAGAATTAATATTCTCTATTTCAAGAAACCTACTTGGTCCTCCTCTTATGGTTTGGTTGTGTTGTTGTTTTTTTTTTTTAACACTGTGAATTTACTTAAGAATAATTTTACTTAAGAATTTCATTTGTTCGTCAGCTCTGTGGAGTTACTGAAAGTCATTTTGAATATTATTTTTTTAACATATAAGTTTATTGATCACTGTTTCTTTAGCCTCTGATACCAAACACACACATACACACATGCACACGCACACACACAGAGAATTACTCTATTTACTAGCACCATATGTTTGTGATCCCTATAGTTTTATTGTCTGTATATCTGAAGAAGTAGTCTATTCTTCACCTCATTGTAATAGCTCTCATGAAAAAACATGTTCCTCAAGTATTTCCATCAGAGGTTTATTGCGATCTCCCATGTCCTTTTCACAGAGGTCCATGATTCTGTCTTCACAATGAGTGTTAGAAGATTCCTTAGCTTCGAGAACCTTCTCCCAGTCCTGAAGGTCTGGGCTGGTACCGAATGCTGTGCACCTCTTTCAGTTGTGTTATTGTCTAAACTATTGATATATCCATACAAGCTCCCTTGACTTTCATTCTTCCTGAAGAAGAAAACCAGAATTTTAGGCTTTCTCCCAGACCCGTTGATCTGTGGCAGGTACCGTGAGCAGTTTGCTCCTCCCTGTAGAGCCCTACACAGAGCTGCAGGGGAATTGGATGAATCTCTGATAAATCCTCAGAAGCTGATGCTCCATCCAGGCAGCAACCGTTCATGCTGTGTTGAGCCCTGTGCAGGTCACGGTAGCAATGTTGGTTGCTGACGATCATGCAGTCAAGCTGGAGGCTCTGCTTGCCTTGCCTGACTACTGAAATTATACTAGTAGGAAATAGATGATTTTTAACTGTGTTTCATCTGTTAAGTATATTTGTCTTTTGTTACCTCATTGCGCATTATTTTCAAAGTAAGAGAAAATATTTCATGCTAAAAATATATGTATATGTTTGTCACATGGAAGTAATATTCATGTAAGATATTACTTCACTATTTATAATCTATTTGTCATCTTAAATTCTTTTTAAACAAAAACAAGATGCTATTATATTTTACAATTAATTAGAAGTGTTTCAATTATAAAACCAAAAGAGGTTACTTTACTGGTAAAATATGGGATTAAATGTAATAAAACACTATTTTGAAGATGAAAACTAAATCTTTGCTTGATTCTTTCTGCATGCCTGTAGGTAAGAAATATTCAGAATTTTCTGGCTGAATTAAATATTAAAAGCTGGCTAGTTACCTCATTTTAATTGAACTTAAAAGCAAATATGTTTTTAAGCTCCCAGTTGGAAGCACCCCATGTAATACTATTCACTTAAGTATTTCTGATATTATTTTAGTGCTTGTTGCCGACTTTGAAATTAAACTGCTCACTGACCTCAATGTCTTCATGGAAATTGAGCTTTATTAAGAAAAATGTATTCACGTTTATTTGTAGACTTATGCTTCTCCATAACATAGCACGCAAAAGTGGCTGAATTGTATTGACTAAAATGAATCTATAACATTTATATTTTGGATTAGGAATTTGTATATAATGTTGTAGAATGCTATACAATCTTTTTCTTACTGGAATTCATTGGTCATACTGAAAATCTTCAGAACAACACTAAAGAAAAGGGAAAGAAACAAAGGAATATGGGATAAACTGAGAAAGACAAAGGGATTGAAAATTGCATCATTTCCGATCTTTAAACATGTCATTACTCACTGCTGTTGAGCACTAGCTGATCAGTTTAGACATCAATGCATTTGCTTGCTCTCCATAAGTATGGTCTATGTGGTGTCATTTGTATTCACCTCGGGCAAACACAGAGCCTCTGCTCATTTCATCAAAGAACTATTTATGAGGCTGTAAAAAAGATGAGTTTCTCCGAATAGTCTCCAAATTAAACTTTTTAAAGTTTAATGTTGGCACACAAGAATAATTACAGTTATAAACCATTAAACATTTAGAAGAAATTTATAGGATTGGAGGGAGAAAATTTACAGCTGTGGCCTAATACAATAAATTTCCACTGTAGAAGCAGAACCACAGAAACATTTCTATTCAGGATTCTAGAAAAAGAAAATGGTTTATTAACATTACCCAAACATGCAGGCAATATATTCGGACATTATTTATACAGAAAGATGAATACCTTTGTAAGATACAGTTAATTAACCTTACAAGCGAAAGTATATTTTTTTTATTTTTTTTTTATTTTCTACCATCAGCAAATAGAATGTACTAAGCATATTTGTTAAACTCTCTTAATATACTCTCTTATCATAGAGGAAATTCAAGTCCTTAGCATAATTTTATTTCTTCTAGGAGCTATGAAAAACCCATTATTACCCTGCTGTTTGAGTTGGTAGTGATGGGGCATCCTTAAGTTCAATCACAATGTTAAAACTGTACTTCAATTTCTTGGGAGACTTCTTGAACTGAATTTCTGGTGTGTACTCATGGTCCAGAATATGCTTGGTTGAAGCTGAGTTACCCTAACAAGGAATGTGTTCTAATGGCCCATTAGTGTGATAAAGTAGTGTTGTCAGGCACCTACTCAGGCTTTTGAAAAATATCTGGAAATAGAAATAGATTGACTATTTGGTTAAATAATCACCCACTGCTTAGAGCTCAAGTCTCCCTGCTGTGTGACATCAGTACAAAACAACCAGGATGACTTTTTACCTTTTTTTTTTTTTTTAGGTTTGGAAATTGTTAAAATATTTTCCAATCAATTTTGTACATTTTCTATTGATTCCTGCTTTTAGTATTTTTGTTTTAATTAAAGTATCTGCTTCATTAGTTTTATCTCAAATAGGCATTGTATACTTATTTATTAAATTATCATTTCACTTGTAATTTTAATGAATTCTTTTGGGTATTCAAAATGAACAAAAGTATGATTTACAGATGGGAGTAATTTTACTTCTTCTGGTCTAGTATTATCCTTAATTTTTTTGGTATGGTTTTAGTAGACATTTGAATGGTTATGGAAATTAAAAATGTCTTTAATTTATTCCTTTATTAGAGAAATGTTTACAGTTTCTTCAGACATGCCACTAATTCGTGTGCTGTTGCATAAACAGATAAACAATTATACTTATGTGGAAATTTTCATAGAAGTGTTTTAATGATCCACTTACCAAGTATTTTATTGCTTTGTTTTTACAATCTAAGAATATTATCCTATTCTTAAAACATCACTCTACTTATGTGATTAATCATTGGATTAATTATTGAAATAGATGTGTCACCAAAAAGAAATCTTCAGATTTTTGAAGAATACCAACTTGCTCATATTATTTTATCACTTCAATATGCCCTTGGGTTTTGATTTTTTTTAAAGTGTATTAAAATACAAGTAAAGGACAGCTTTGGACCCGATGACTGGAATGGTGATTCAAATCCTGCCTACTTTGCTTCCAATTTAACTCCTTGCTAATGTGCTTTGGAAAACAGCAGATGGTGAGGCAGGCACTTGAGCTCCAGCCACTCATGTGGGAGACCCAGATGGACGTTGTGACTATGGATTCACCTTGGCTCAGCTCTGTTTTAGTTTTTGGAAAATAAACAAGAGGATGAAGGTCTCTCTCTCTCCCCTCACAAATACAGATATAGATATAGATAGATTTCTTTCTGCACCTTTTATGCGCATGTGTTTGTATACCTGTGTGGCTCCATGCTTCTCTGCTTTTCAAATTAAAAATAGCATTTATAAATTTAAATTAGAAATCAACATACGTATTACCTTCTAAGAGTTATAATTGATTAATGAATCATAAAAATGCTAATGAAAATAGAAGGCAATATAAGAATGTTGATTTCTTAATAAAAGTTCCATTAGAGGTAAAATTAAATAAAGTTCTTGGGTATGTTAATAAACCATATAGGTTACTTGTTTGAAGTTCTTTCTCCTTTTTTTTTAAGATTTATTTTATTTTTTATTGGAAAGGAAGATATACAGAGAAAAGGAGAAGAGAAAGAAAGATTTTCCATCAGCTGGTTCACTCCCGAACCAGCCCTAAAGACATGAATTAAGCTGATCCGAATCCAGGAGTTTATTTTGAGTTTTCCATGCAGTTTCAGGACCCCAAGGCTTTGGCCCATCCTCCACTGCTTTCCCAGACCACAAGCAGAAAGCTGGATGGGAAGTGAGCAACTGGGACATAAACCTGCGTCCCTTTGGGATCCTGATGCTTGAAAGGCATGGATTTAACTGTTCAACAATCATGCTGGGTCCACTAAGCTGTTTCTTAAGCGCTATGCCAAATACCCATTCCATTAGTAACTGTCTTTGATAGTATGTGATTCTTATGGGTTGGTCTAATGTTAAAATGAATCAATGAGCTAGAAAAGGTTATACAAAAAGAAAAGAAACATCTACTTCCACATAGAAATCCCTAGGCTTGGGCAGAATGCAATAGCCTAGTAGCTAAAGTCCTCTCCTTGCATGCACTGGGATCCCACATCGACGTGGGTTCCTGTCCTGGTTGTTCCACTTCCCTTCCAGCTCCCTGCTTGTGGCCTGGGAAAGCAGTTGAGGACGGCCCAAAGCCTTGGGACCCTGGACCGGCCTGGGAGACCCGGAAGAAACTACCTGGCTCCTGACTTCAGATCAGCTCAGTTCCTGCCTCTGCAGCCAGATGAAAGACCCTTCTTTCTGTCTCTCTGTAAATCTGACTTCCCAATTAAAATAATAATAATAATAATTTTAAGAAATGGGAGGGGGTCTTCCATCTGTTCTTTACTACTAAAATGGCCATACCAATCATATATATATATGTATCATATATCATATATATATATCTCCAAGTAAATTTGGTGGAAAAATTCTTGGGTCATAATACATGAATAAAAAAAGTATGATATGAGACAAACAATCAGATTGAAAAAGATATCTGTCCATCCTGTAAATTTAGAATATTTTATGTTTCAGTAAGGATAAAATGTATCTTGGCTAAGATAAAATAAAAAACAAAGGAGAAAATGAAAAAAAAAAGGACAAAAATAAAGAGATAAATATGAATCTGCTTAAAGTTACATTTTGAAAAATAATTTCGGTAATAGTACCATGTTATGTTGGACTTCAATTTTTTTGGAAATTTCTGGCTCAAACAGGTTTTAAGAAATATCAGATTAGCATTAGCAGGAACTTGTATTTGTGTGTTGAACAGTATTGGTGAATGAAAAAAGGGAAGATGGTGGAAAACTAAGGCAGTGCAAATTACAGAGAAAAAAGTAAACATGTGTTTTATAGATAAAATGAGTGTTTGCTCCTATTTCACTGTCTTCCTGTCCAGGAGTTGTTGACTTGAGTAATTAAGTGAAGGAGCCTGCAGTGATGGATGTCAGATGATGATAATTTCTGTGTAGTTGTTCCAGCCATTACAAGTATGAAATATTTTCAGAATTGCTGCAGCTGCAACTGATGCCATTTCTGAGCAGTGATCATAACAGTTTGCAAATACACATGGATTAGTGTGATACTAATGTGAGCCTTGGAAACCAGCACACTGTGCAGATGTTCATTTGCAGTGTATGAATGTCCACTCCTCCAGGAACAATGCTTTTGAACCTGTATAAGGACACCCAATGGCACTAAAAGGGCATGGGTACAAACCACCAATTACATGTATAATTGGACAAAGCATTGTTTTCTTTATATATCCGAGTGATGAAATTAAAAATTGCTTGTGTATCTGTAGAACAGTTTGCTTTATAAAGCATGTATATACACAGATCTCTGAGTTGCTTGATTATCTCCTGGTAAATGTAATAATTAGGAACTTTTTAAAATCATGTTTAATTTGAAAAATTTCAAAAACTGGTTTCCTGTTAGAGTTTCATTCCAGAATAGAATATCATCTGTGCAGTCTTTCTGAACACATTTTCTGTGAGATAATCTGCAGAATGATTTGTGGCTCTCACTCATGGGAAAGCAAAACAAAGATAAACAAACAGGACATTCCAAATGTTCCCATCAATTATGTTTGATAGAGATTTCTGCCACTCTTTAAAATTTATATTGGAGTGGAACAAAAGTATGCATATATATATTGTTTTGTAATTGTTTTTTGAATAAGCGCCATGTTTAAGGATTTAAGATTAATTAAATGTTCAGCATGTCAAGTGTTTCTTTTGCAAAAAAAACAATTTTTAAAGTACACCAACCATGAAGTCATCCATAGGGCTTTTATTTGTGCTTGTTAATTTCTATTCATATTTTAAAGGCTACGGATGGAGAAACTGCGGAAATAGAAAAAAACATAAGTTTCAGTAATATCTTGTGTTCAAGATGTGAAAATATTTTATAAAATACGTAATGCCTTCTACTTTGCGGCAGCAATATACGTGTCTTAGAGATTGGATCCGAGCGTAGTTGCCTTGTCTGTGATGTCGGTAATGTGTAAAGAGCACTGAGTGAGGCTTTTCCTAAAAAGTCCCAGCGCTCACACCAGTGTTCAAGAACTGGGGAAAACAAGAAGAGTCTGTATTTCAATAAACTTCTTGGAATATCTATCCTTCACCAATGAACCGTGGAACAGGATGTTACACAAGTATGATTCAAAATAGTGAATCACCAAAAATCAACATTTTGTAGAAATGATGCAGTGCTGAGACTTTAATGAAGAGAATAAGTTCCTGAGGAGGTATGGATGTATTTTTGAAAATCATTAAAAATGCACAGAACATCAATATAATAATATGGCAATAGTATGAAAGCAGAATTCCAATTCTGTGTGTTAATGTGCCATAGATATAATGAATTGTAAACCGTAATCAGTTTTTTATAATTAGAGAAGTATTTAGCTTTTCAGACAGGGCTGACTGCATAGGGTCTTTTTTTGTTAGAGCTGTGGAAATACTTGATGGGATTAGTAAATAGTTGACATGTTGATGATAATTGAGAAAGAAGGCTGAACAAGGAGTGTGACAGCAGATTATGAAGTAAGTGAGCAGCAGAGAGGTTGCAGCTTCTGTTCTGAAAAGTCTAGAACTTTGCACATGGTCAAATATGCAGAACATATTATATGGTTCAAGGATGACTTTGATACAGTTTGAATAAATAAATAAGTGAATAATTTTCCTACAAAATTAAAATTGAGGAATAGTGGGAATAGCAAATAAATGATTGCTTCTGCATTAGCAATCTTTGATCTCTTAAAGTAAGCAGAAGAGAAAAATAAATAATTTGATTTTAATTATAGAATTAGAAAAGGCCACAATGGGTTTTTAATCGTATTACCTTATTTTCTAGTGCACAATTTGGAAGATAGAAATAACACTCAATGAAATCTTTTCTTTGTGTCATAAAGAAATATTCTGAAAAAATTATTAATATTACACATTAGTATCTTCCAGATGTTCATATGGATATTGTTGTCATCTTAAAACCCTATGTTCTATTTTACTGATCAATTTGTCTGCCTCTCTCTCATAAGTGTCTTAATCTAATTTTATGTTAATCTCCAAATGATGTTGTCTCAATTCTAGGTCCTTGTTCTTTGTCCTATAAATATGGCCTTTGGTACCTAGGATTTTTTTTTTTTTTCTCCATCTAATTTTCAGAATCCGTTTGTTGTTATACACAAAATAACTACTTAACAATTTCTGATTGGAGTTATTTGCAGATCAAGCTGGTAAAAATGATACATTTTTTATACTGAAATTCAAATTCATGAATTTGAACTGTCTCAATATTTGTTAAAAATAGTTATTGGGCCCAGCAGCGTGGCCTAGCAGCTAAAGTCCTCGCATTGAACGCGCCAGTATCCCATATGGGCACCGGTTCTAATCCCGGCAGCTCCACTTCCCATCCAGCTCCCTGCTTGTGGCCTAGGAAAGCAGTCGAGGACGGCCCAATGCTTTGGGACCCTGCACCCATGTGGGAGACCTGGAGGAGGTTCCGGGTTCCTGGCTTCAGATCAGCGCAGTATCGGCCTTTGTGGTCACTTGGGGAGTGAGTCAACAGACGGAGGATCTTCCTCTCTGTCTCTGCTCTCTGTATATCTGACTTTTCAATAAAAATAAATAAATCTTTAAAAAAAATACAATTGTTTATCACAGATTTTTGTTTATCTCATGCACACAATGTAAAATTTTTAGATCTTTATCTCTGAGAACCTTGGTGCTATTTAAATATTTTTTTTATTTTTAAATTCTAACGTTTAATGCTTAAATGAAGAAATAAATTGCTTATTATAAATTAATTTGCATCATGAAATCAAACTGTAATTACCAGTGCTAAGAATTATTTGTTGTTATTATTGGTTCTCTGAGATTTTGCACATAACTAATTGCACATTTGGAGAAAAAGACCATCTTTATTTTTTTCCTTTCTATTATGGATATCTTTAACTTCTTTTATTTTTTTAAGATTTAATTATTTTTGTGGAAAGTCAGATATGCAGAGAGGAGAAGAGACAGAGTGGAAGACCTTCCATGACTGCCAGGAGCCAGGAACTTCCTCCAGGTCTCCCACGCGAGTGCAGGGTCCCAAGGCTTTGGGCCGTCCTCCACTGCTTTCCAACACCACAGGCAGGGAGCTGGATGGGAAGTAGAGCTTCTGGGATTAGAACCAGTGCCCATGTGGGATCCTGGGCGTTCAAGGCGAGGATTTTAGCCGCTAGGCCACCACGCTGGGCGTGATATCTTTAATTTCTTTTCTCCTTATGATTGTAGTAAGTATGAGTTCCATGATGAGACTGAATCTAAGATAGTATATTACCTTTTCATGCTCTCATTCAGAAAAGCATTTATTTATTCACTATTAAATAGGATGCTCCTTATAGAATTTTTGTAAATGTTCTTCATTTGGTGAAATAGTTTTCCTACTTTATAATAAGTATTTAATCACAATTGATGCTGAATTTTTAAAATGTTTTCTGTTGGCGAGGTGATGTTTTTTCTTCTATATCTTGGTGATACAGTGAATTAAACTAAGTGATTTTAAGTGCTAAGCCAGTTCTGCCCATTGATGGGATAAATATAACTTGATTATTATTACATAGGACTCAATTCATGCATTGTTGGTTTCAATTTGCTAATTTTGTTAAGGATTTTAAAATCAATGTTCACAGAAATCATTATTATCCCTTTATTAAAATATGCTGGGCTAATTTGCTATTAGGGTAGTACTCATCTAATAGAAGGAGTTAGAAAACATTTCCTCTAATTTTCTTTTGTACTACAGATTGAAAAATCTTTGTAAAGTTTTGTGTTTATCAAAAGTCCCCGGTGAACCAATCTGGACTGGAAAGCTTCTATCTTGAGGATATTATTAATTATAGATTCAGGTCTCACTATGAGAGACATCCTAGATTGCTGGCTCTTCCTTATTTGAAGTTTGAGATTGCGCGTTCTAAGGGATTTGCCTGGTAAATATAAGCTACCTAATTTGTGGACATGGACTTCTTGTTTAATGTCCACCTGACCAATATTAATAATATTTTCTCTGTTTGTGATTGTAATTAGTCATTTATGTCTTCCCTGTTATTTTCTCACTTATTTTGCAAGTGACATCGATTTTGTTTACTTTTCTAAGAAAACCTGGTTTGAGTGATTTTCTTTGTAGATTTCTTCTTTTCAGTCTTCTTGATTTCTTCAGTTTTCTTGCCCTATTATACTTGCCACCTGTGGCTTACTAATTTTGGAATAGGTGTTCACCCATCTTTTTAGATATTTTTCCAACTATGATAGATTGTTTCCAAGTATGTCCAATATATTTCTTACACTATTTTTTTTTCATTTTCATTTGTTTTTCTCTTTTTGTAGGCTTGCAATTTTCTTATTATTATTTTATTATCATTATTTTTTTTTATTGGAAAAGCGGATATACAGAGAGGAGAGACAGAGAGGAAGATCTTCCGCCCGATGATTCACTCCCCAAGTGAGCACAACGGCCAATGCTATGCCGATCCGAAGCCAGGAGCCTCTTTGGGGTCTCCCACGCAGGTGCAGGGCCCCAGAGCTTTGGGCTCTCCTCGACTGCTTTCCCAGGCCACAGGCAGGGAGCTGGAAGGGAAGTGGGGCCGCCAGGATAGAACTGGTGCCTATATGGGATCTCGGGCGTGCCAGGCGAGTACCTTTAACTACTGCGCCACTGCGCCAGGCCCTGTAGGCTTGCAATTTTTTATTTCCCTATTTCAATCCATCATTTCTTTCTTGGATTTACTACATTGGCAATTTCACTTCTGGAAAAATTTGTATTAAGTATCTTCTTCCCAAGTATATATTCACACATACATAAACACACACACACAGTAAAGAAAATCAAATGAGGACTAAGAAAATTATATTTGCTGAAACTGTTGTTGAATAGACAATCTAAATTACTCTGTGGACACATTTTTCTATCTAAAGTAAATGTATCAAGTTTATCGGACACAAGATTATTGTATAAAGAAAACAAAACAAAATGTTTAAGTAGGCATACATATAATATTATAAAGTTTCAAGTGTATATGAATAAATGTAACAAAATATGCACGATACCGCTATAGTTATAACATAATTTTGTGTGAGTTGTTAAGACCAAAACAAATTATTTTGGTTTTGAAAAATTGGTGGTTTAAAACTAATTTATAAGTTTATGAAAGCATATTGGAAATCTTATAAGCTTATACACTTGTGTAAACTTGCAATCTCATTCCCAAATACATATTGTCATTTAAAATCCAAAACAATCAAGAGAAAATTGAAAAAGAAGGACAAAGCTAGCAGATATTTTGATTTAGGTGTCAAATATCATTACAACTATATAATACTTAAATTGTATTTGTGATAATAATAAATAATAACCAATAGAATTTGTGTTATTGACTTTTGATTAAAAACATTCATTTCAATGGGATTGTTACCTGTTACTATCATTTTCAGGGTTAACAGTAAGATAATGGATCTAAGAGATAAAATCTAAATAATGCACTTTGGGAACAATGATAGTTTTTCATGACAATGAAGTAGATAAATTTTTTTTCGACAAAAATCACATGGAAGAGTGTTTGCTAACATAAATCCTGTTCAGATCCAGCATTAAACAAAATGCTCTAAAGTGAAAATGAAGCCAGATAACATGAGAAAATATATGTAATTCACACATCTAGCAAAAATATGTAACTAAATGACTTTGAGAAAAGATAGTCCAATAACAAATAAAGGCTTATATAAGCTCTTCACAAATAAGAATTTTCCATTGGTCAATAAGCAATGGGCATTAAGAAAAGTTCAAGAGATGGCATGATGGCCTAGCGGCTAAAGTCCTCACTTTGAAAATGCCAGGATCCCATATGGGCACCAGTTCTAGTCCCCGCAGCTCCACTTCCTATCCAGTTCCCTGCTTGTGGCCTAGGAAAGCAGTTGAGGACTGCCCAAAGCTATGGGACCCTGCATCCTCGAGGGAGACCTGGAGGAATTTCCTGGCTCCTGGCTTCGGATTGGTGCAGCTGTGGCTGCTGAGGTCACTTGGGGAGTGAATAATCAGATGGAAGATCTTCCTCTCTGTCTCTCCTCCTCTCTGTATATCTGACTTTGTAACAAAAATAAATGAATCTTTATTAAAAATGTTCAAATAGTTATTCATGAAATGAGTGAAATTTAACTATTAGTGTGCAGCTGATAGAATGGATAAATTGAAAATGAAACATGATATGAACCTTTATGGAGGACATGCTGATCAATTGAAATAGCCATGGACTTCTGTTAGGAGTGCAAATTGGGAACACCATTTGGAAATTATGCTGTCAATATCTGCAACAAGAAACTTAGAGTCATTGTCTTAATAACAGCTCTTTACTCTAGAATTGCATGCACAGATCAACATTTAGGAATGATTTTGGAAGCACTGTTGCAAAAAACAAACACTGAAAAAAATCCACAAACAGAACAAAGAAACATGTATTGAAAATTACATAGCATATAATACACTGGTACAAGTTTGAAATAGTTTAAACGAATAAAACTAGAGACAAGTGTATATATGTGTGTGTGTGTATGAATGTAAATATATTATTTAAATGTGTGTTTAAAATGAAAAATAAAAAGAGGCTGATTGGGGGCGTTGCAGGTGAAGTCACTGCCTGAGACAGTACGTTCTATATGCGCACCTGAAGGGCCTGGAGAAGCACTGGAAGACAACCCAAGTACTTGGATCTCTGTATTTATCTGAGGTGTCCAGGCGGAGCTTTTGGCTCAAGGCTTTGATCTGGCTCAGCCGCAGCTATAGTGGATTTTGGGGGAGCGAATCAGCCAATAGAAAATCTCTCCCTCTCTCTGCCTTTCTCTCTCTCTAACTCTGCTTTTTAAATAAATAAATCTTCGCAAAAAAGTGAGAATTAAAAAAAATGTTTCACAATGCATAAACAATAAAACTACACAGAAAGCATGAGAACATTCACTTTAAAAATATGGTATTTTAGACATTTTCTCTGTAAAATTACCCTGTTTATTTTTAGATATGATATCAGTCTGTCCACACACCTATAGCACATGAGTACGGCTCAGCGCTGAACACCAACACCTATCTTATTTCTGGGAAGAAGGTTTGTGTTCTTGCCTAGTTAACCAGAAACAAAGACATATACTTTGATACATATTCCCTCAAGAACTCAAAGATTTACCTAAGAAGAACACATTCATTTTAAAGTTCTTAGATTGATCAAAAAAGCTCTAAAATGTACATTTTAAAATTTCAACATAAGGCATATCTTGCAATTAGAAATTTGGCACAGAGCATACATTAAAGTTTATGACAACTTTTAATATAATTCTAATGGAACGATTCTGTGTTCTTATTTATTGACAGGTTAGTAAGGGTGGATTAGTAAATGTGAATTAAAATCTTGTTGGCTTAAATTTAATGTTGGAAAAACATTTTAAGATTCTCTACTGTAAACTTTATCAGATCCTTCCATATGTTAATGCATTGTTTGGCATCATTTAAAGTAAATTCTATAAGAAAGGATTTGTATACTGTGCATTGATAAAATTGCATTAAGTTCCAAGTAAAAATAACAATAATTCATAATATTACACAGTGGATGTGACAAAACTAAGGCTCTATCTTTAGCAAGATTTATTTCCTTCATTTTGTTTTCAGTATGATTATTTATTTTTATATGTGAAAGGCAGATTTATAGAGAGAGAAGGGAAGACAGAGAGGAAGATTTTTCATCGCTCGGTCATTCCCAAATGGGCGGGAACATCACAAGCTGTGCCAAGCTGAAGCCAGGGATCAGGCTCCGGGAGTTTTTTCTGGGTCTCTCATGTGGGTGCAGGGTCCCAAAAACTTGTGCCATCCTCTGCTGCTTTCCCAGGGCATAAGCAGGAAGTTATTGACGGGAAGAGCACAGACATGAACTGGCACCCATGTAGGATGTCAACTTTTACAAGTAGAGGATCAGCCTGTTGAGCCACCACCACGGTCAAGTTAATATATTTCTAAAACTTCTTATACTTTCTTGGGGGTAGAAACCTTTAAATGAATATATATCCTTAATATATATATTTCAATATATATATTATATATAGAGAGAGATTTTGAGATTGATATGACCTTAATAGACATTTTACACTAGTTAAGACATCTTCCTCTTAAGTAGGAACCTACACAATTTCATAATTTTTGGTAACAGGAACCAAAGTTGGTTCAGAAATTGATACTAAACAGGTAACATCTAAATGTTGCCCAGGTGGTTAAGATTACAGTGTGTCAGAGAGAATTTACATAGAAAATTTTAATCAATCAACTGTAAGCACCAATGGATACCTCAAAAATAACGAAAATCACAGGTTCAGCACAGTTATGCAAAAACCAGATCTGGTGTTTCTCTATAGATGTATGATCAAATAGCTTGTATGCATTTTTAAAAAGCAATTTAAGATTTATAAAAGTAGGAACTTTAAAAGAAGACAGAGTGTTTAAGAATGACTGGTTTCTGTGGTAGTGTATATTTGGCTCTAAACAAACGCATGTCAAATACGAAAGGATTGATACTTAAGAGACTATCAAGACCCATTATTGAAAACACTGTATAATCAATTTAAAATTACAGGACACCAATATAATTGAATTTTTAACATAAAAAATTGTAAGGAATACCTACACACTTAATCAGAATTTTGAAGGCCAGTGATAACAATTTTATAATTGCGATAACTAATAGTGTATTTAAATAAATGTCACTATTTTTATTAATTGATATTTAGTTTGCTGTAACTTGCATTGGCAAATGTTAATTAAATGCCAGAAAAATTGTTATAATTTTAACATATTAATAATCTTGTAATTATGCCTTTATTGCTTACATAATTGAGTTAATTACACAGCTACTAGATTTACTATACCCTTTATATAAAGCTCAAGAAAATCCATTTTTCTCCATTGGTCAATAAACTTGATTGCCTTCTAACAGGGAATAGCATATCAAAAAGCTTTTGTGAGCAAATACACATTGCCACACATCACAGCAAACATCTCACACTAAACGAGAAAAAAAATAATGAAAAATGATTAGATTTTGAATTAATATAATAGCATTTTCTCCAGAAAATACAATAAGATTTTAGGAATTAGCAAAGACAGAGGACCCGGCACGGTAGCCTAGCAGATAAAGGCCTTGCCTTTCATGCACCAGAATCCCATATGGGTGCCAATTCTAATCCCAATGACCCCATTCCCATCCAGCTCCCTGCCTTTGGCCTGGGAAAGCAGTGGAGGACAGCCCAAAGCCTTGGGACCCTGCACCCGTGTGGGAGACTGGAAAGAGGCTCCTGACTCCTGGCTTCACATCAGTGCACTTTTGGCCATTGAGCCTGCTTGGGGAGTGAATCAGTGGAAAGAAGATCTTTCTCTCTGTCTCTCCTCCTCTTTGTATATCTGCCTTTCCAATAAAAAGTAAAATAAATCTTTAAAAAAGGCAGAAATGTTACCCTTTCACAGCTTTTTTCAAAGGCATATATGAAAGACATATATAGTCTGCACTTTCAAAGGCTTTCATAGATAAACCTAATTTTATATTTATAATAACCTTATGAAGTGTAACTATCATTCTACTGGCCAGGGAAGAGATTAGAAATTATTTTCACATAGAGTCTTGGTTTTAGTCGCCTTACACACTGGTCTGTCCCCAACATCATCAATTACTATAAGAAAAAAAAAATAATTTGTTTACATTATAAATAAAAAGAAAGATTTAAATCAGTTACAATTGCCAAAATACAGACTTCTCAGTTGTATAAACTTACACAATTCTGGCTAAATTATTAAAGTTGAGCAAACGTTTTGCCTGATGAAAGCCGAAACTGTTACAGCCAGATCATCTGAGGATGAAAGAAGAGTTTCCAAGGGAAATATTCAACAGAGTCAAGATCTTAAAGCGTGTCTTGGATTTGTCACAGGAGAAAACCGTGGCTTTGTCAGATGACCCTAAACAAAGTCCAAACAACACAAGGATTCCCGGATGTACGGTAGTATAGTCAAAACAAAAGCAGACTGGTCAGCAGCAAAGCTCACCAAAGCTGCTTTTTTTAGTGAGTTGGGGTTGGGGAGGAATGAGGAACACATTTTGCTTGTCAGCTTTTTAGAGAGCCAAAGAACAAAACATGTGCTTATAATAAAACAGTTTTTATTTAAAAACAAAAACAAAAAAAAAAAATAAAATAGTTTTTACAAAGTTGGCTAAACTTTCCTCAGAAAATGTCTGAGCAAGTTTTAGAGTCTTGGTAGGCATGATAATATTCCCATTCATTTTCTTACCAAAAAAAGGGTTGATTTGGGGATAGCCCACATGTATGCCAAGCCCGCAGCCCAGACTGGGTAGGATTGTCCCAAGTCTCAGTTCTCACGCTCGCCAGCTGGGACTGTCAGAATCGGGGAGTTCCTCAAGCTCCCAGCAGTGAACCTTGCGCACACTGGGGGGTTTGGTTTAGCCTTAGTTGGCCCATCTCCAGTCCTAACATTTACCGGAGGTACTGCATCCTTGCCAGACCAACCCACACCTTCTGGCTCTCGCAGGTGGGTGTTGGCAACCGAGCCCCACCTGTTCCACATCTACCCTGGCTCACATGAGTGCCAGCAGGTGCTGGAGCCTAAGCCCATTCATTCAGACATTCCACCAGACCCAATCCACATGCATGCTGAGGGATGTTGCAGCATTTTCAGCCCAGTGAGTGTCATTTGACTCAAAGGTAGGCAGAAAGAATTATATGGGCAGGAGAGGTGCTGCCTGCATAGGCTGTATCATCACTGCTTTCTTAGGCTATATGGACCCCTGTGCTTAAAATGCTTTGCAAGCAAAAAGAAAGAACATAGGTAATACATATTAGGCCTTAACCTAGATCACGCAATAATGATTTCATTTTCAGTTTCTTTCTTGATGTCTTGTCACCATATTCCTGAATTTTTTTATAATTCTGTTTAGTATTTAGTGTCTTTCTTTCTTTCTTTCTTTCTTCCTTCCTTCCTTCCTTCCTTCCTTCCTTCCTTCTTTTCTTTCATCTATCTATCATCTGTTGGTATATTTTCTTGTGTCTTGTTGTGGGGAATTTCCTGCAAAAAGTGAAGACAATATTGGCTTTTGCCCCACACATTTTGTTCCACTGCATTTTTATGCAGACAATTTCAGTGTACAAACGCAAGATTTATTAAGCATTTTAAGAATGGAAATGTGCTACTCATAATCAGGAGGCAAGTTTACAAAAAAGACCCAAGAAAATAGTGGAGTTATTTTTTACACAAAATTTTAGAGAGAAAAACATGGAATATAATTAACAATCACAGGCTGGACTGCCCATCTTAACTTGCTCAAAACAAAATGCCATCAGAAAGGTTTGAATGACAGGTACCTTCCCATTATCACCATAAGCTGAAATCAAGACAGCATCTCCTCGCTTCTTTGTGATGAAAGCTTAGAGATGGAGGTTGACACTTTGACTTTGTCATGTAAACAGCTTTTGGGTACCCATTTGCATTTATCCAAAGTGAATTCCTGACTCAACTAGATGTTAAGGAGGTATAATTCACATTTCAATATGGCCTTCATCCAAAGCCCAGTGTCTAGTCTTATAGAAGGACAATGAGCAGGAGGGATGCGCTTTTCCAAAGGAATAAAATGGACAAGCAAGATTTTGTATCTTCAAAGGAAAATTTCACCAAGGATCAGAGACCCTAATTATCCTTACATGTTCTTTCAAAAACATTTGGTGTATTTTCTTCTATTTTTGATTTATTTTATTTTTGACTTATTTCACAGTTTAGGCTATTTGCTATTTTTTATTTTAATATGCTTGAATATCTTAAGAGGCCACAATGAGGCCCGGCAGCGTGGCCTAGTGGCTACAGTCCTCACCTTGAATGCCCCAGGATCCCACATGGGCGCCGGATCTGACCCGGGAGCCCCACTTCCCATACAGCTCCCTGCTTGTGGCCTGGGAAAGCAGTTGAGGACGGCCCAAAGCTTTGGGACCCTGCACCCGTGTGGGAGACCTGGAGGAGGTTCCTGGATCCTGGCTTTGGATTGGCGCAGCACCGGCCTTTGTGGTCACTTGGGGAGTGAGTCATTGGAGTCTCCTCCTCTCTGTATATTCGCCTTTCCAATAAAAATAAATACATCTTAAAAAAAAAAAAAGAGGCCACAACAGTGTTTACTTTCTTTGAACAATTTTTCCATGCTATTTGAACTCAGTGCTTTACTGCTGCTTATTAATTTAATTTTTAAAATGTAGAGGAAAATGATTTTATGTAAATAATGTCCTTAACCTTCATGAACCCAAATTTCTGTTATTTTAAGCTGGTGTGAAATAAATGGGTAGGTGGAGTCCACATGCTTATTGTTTCAGTTCCACTCATTTACTTGTGTTTTAAAGAGGTTATTTGTTTGAAAAGGAGGTCAACAATGGTATGTGAAATTTCTCAAAAGTCTAAATCTCCACCCCGTGCCACTGGCATCCCATATGGGCTCTGCTTTGTGCCCCAGCAGCCCAAATTCTTGACCAGCTCTCTGCTTATGGCCTAGGAAAAACAGTGGTGGATGACCCAAGTTCTTGAGACCCTGTATCCATCTAGGTGGGTCAGGAAGAAGCTCCTGGACTCTGACTTTAGATTGGCTCACCTCTGGGCGTTGAGACCATTTGGAGAGTGAGTGAGCATGTGGAAGAGCTTCTCTATCTATCCTTTCTCTAAAATCTGTCTTCCAAGTGAGAATTAATGAATATAAGAGAAGGAAGAAAAAATGGGTTAGTGACATTGAGAGAAAAAGGAAAATCTTTCACCTGCTGATTTATTCCCCAAGTAGCTACAGATGTCAGTCTGGGCCAATCTGAAACCAGGAGCCCGGTTTCAGGAATTCTATCCAGGTGTTTTATATGGATGACAAGAGTTTTAGGAATCAATGAGTATATTTAAATATTTATATAAATTTGAATAATAAATTTAACTCTATATATTTATATACTCACACACATATGTATTTCAAATATATATTTCAAATGTATATTTGCACATACACACATGTGAATATATATTTCAAAGAGTTGCAATGAGAGGAAAAACACAGAGAGAAATCTATTCACTGAGTCACCCCAGGTGGCCATGATGGCTAGAGCTGGGCCAGATGGAAGCCAAGAGCTATTTTCTTCATCAGAATCTCCCATGCGTGTGCAGTGGTCGAAACACTTAGGTCATCTGCTGCTGCTTTGAGGCCATTTACAGGCAACTGGATGGGGAATGGAGCACCAGGAAAATGAAAGGGTGCCACTATGGGGTGCTCACATTGTAGGTGCTATCTTTACCCACTACACCAAAATGCTAATCATAAACATAAATATACATATATTTTTTTTTTCAGGAAACCACTCAGACTGCATCCTCCCACCTCTTCTTCTCTTGCAGGAGAGAAAATCAATTATCAATGGCAAGTGGCAGTCACACAAAAGCGACACCAAGAGCCCACTGTGCGCTCAGATGATGCTAAGGATCCTCCTCGTGGATAAACATACACTTGTAAAAGTGTTCTTTATATTTTTGTATTTTATAGATATATTTTATATTTATATTTCAGGACTGGCAAGATGGCTCAAGTGGCTAATCCTTCACCTGCAAGCACAAGCATCCCATAAGGACATGAATCAGTTAATGTCTTGGATGCTTCTAGATCCAGCTCTGTGCTTAGGCTCTGAGAAAGCTGTGGAGGATGTCTAAAGTTTTGGGACCTTGTGCCCTTGTAGGAGACCTTAAAGAGGTGCTGGATCCTGGTTTCAGATCATCTTAGCTCTGGCTGTTGTGGCCATTTGAGGAATGAATCAGCAAAAGTAAGATATTTCTTGCTGTCTCTCTGTCTCTCTCTAAACATGCCTTTCCAATAAAAAATAAATAACTCTTTAAAAAAGAAAGACGTTTTCCCTCATTGTAGCAAAAACAGGAAGCAAAAGATTTGATTTTGCTCATTTTACTGTCATAAAAAAAATAGATTCCAGCTTTCTTGCTATTGGGAATATTCACAAACATAAATGCAATGAAGCACATTTTGCAGAAGATTAGAAGCAAAGATCAGAGTGTTTGTTAAGATATTCAAACCTACTCAAGGATGGCAGAATCAGATGGGTTGTTGTTATTGCTGAATACTGGAGCAGAAAGAGAAAATGCTGGAAGTTTAGATTCCATAATTATAGACTGAGAGGAACAAATGCCCAGAAAGCAGAAAATGAATTCATACTCATGGTTAGAATGTTTTTGTAATATTTTTCTCACAGTTGTGACATTAGGAATAAAAATAACCACATTACCAGTAGTGAAATACAAGAAAACTGGAGGTGGGTATTGCTGCATAGTGGATTAGGACATTGCTTGGGTATCCAGCATCTGTTTCTAAGCGCCAAGGTCAAGCCCTGCCTGTGTCTATGCTTTCAATCCAGCTTCCTGCTGATGTTACGAACCTGAAAGATGATGGCTCAAGCAATAAGCCCTAATGTCCATATGGGGAATGTTGGTACAATTATGACTCCTGGTTTTTGCCTGATTAAGTCTAGGATATTATGGGCATTGGGGAATGAACCAGAAGCTGGATGTTTTTCTCTCTCATTGTTTGAAATCAATAAAAATAAACAAATGAATAAGAAAAATTTAAATTTATTTTTCTTTTAAAATTTTTGATGATGTTTACATTGTTGATCAGGGTGAGAAGGATCAAGAATTAGGGAAAGTGGGTGTGAACACTGGCTCCAAACTCCCTATTTCCTCTTCCTATATCTGGGGAAAGGGAGAAGACAAGAGGAGAAGCCACACTCAGCCTTCCAACTGCCCCAGTATCTGGGGATAAGGAACAGTCAGCAAAAAGTAAGTATTGAAATGCATGTACATGCAGCAAAGCTTGAATATTCTGGAAGTGAGAGGATCGTTACAGTGCATTAGGACAAAATTTCCAATTAGCAAACCATTTGTTTAAAAATCAGAGGACCAAAATATTCACGTTTTATTCAACCTAGATTTCTCCTTAAGGAATCCTGAAATATGAATGTTTTACTATTGCTTTTTACTGTTTTTCCCCCATGAGTCTGTAAATCTCAATAATTAAAACTCTGTGTCAGAACATTGACTAAGTACTGATTTGTAATACAGTTAGAATGAAAAAATATCTGTCTATTCAAAGGTTGACAATTCTTTCAAGATTTCAAATACCACTGCGAGACCCACATGTTATTCCATTTACTTTCCTTTAGATACAAATATATGCATTTATTTACTTTTATTTATATGCAGAGATATATAAATTTAATACTAGGCATATATTTATCAGAGTGGTACAGATGTTAATTTTAACAACTTTGTAGTGTATCTTCACAAAAATGCAAAATTGTTTAAATGGTATAATTCATTGGATTTCAATATATTTGTAAAATTGTGAAATAATAGCCACATTAATTTTAGAATACTTTGTTTACCCTAGAGGGGAACTGCCTACACATTAATAGTCAGTGTCAAATTCTCCTTAACTTCTCAGTTCCACATTACCTCAGCATTCCAGGTTCTAGGCAGCTGGAAATCTTCTAGGGATACTTGCCTATTCTGGACACTTTATGTAAATGAGAAAAGACAATGGGTTATACTTATGGCTGGATATTTTCATAACGTTTCCAAGCATCTATCAGCACTTCAATTTTTGTTTTGATATAATACTCTATTTAATGGAAACACTATACTTTCTCTTTTTGTCAGTTGACGGCCATTAGATCCGTTTTCCAATTTAGATACCAAAGATAACTCTAATATTGGCATATATATGTAAATTTTTATATGATTATACACTTTCATGTATTTGGGTACATATAATTTGAATTGTTGAGTCATGTGTCATTCCATGTTTTAATTTTTCAGGGATTCTTAAATGTTTTTCAGAGGAATAAGTCATCTACAGTCTCAATGTCCCTGTGTAAGAGTTAACATGCACTGAGAATTTCTCTGATTTCTTCTTTTAAGTAGTAAGTTTGCTCTGTTTTTGATAATGTTTACATAGATGAGAAGGATGTGAGTACATGTGGACCACTGATTAGGGTAGAAAGGGATGAAGAATGGGGGAGAATGGATGAAACAATTGTTTCCTTTATTTATTTTTTATTTATTTTCTTCCGGTATCTTGGAGCTTGTTCTAAGTGTACTGCTTAAGTGGTTTCAATCATTCTGAGATACTGTTAATTTCATTGCTTCAGAGTTGACGACATTCTTCCAAGGCACATTAGCTAATAGTCTACCTTGGAGTCTCCATTTGCCCAGATACTTGCTATTAAAGTTTGGCTGGGAGTGTTCTCCAATTTTTTCTGCCCTCAATCTTCTGCCATGGTACTGGACGTCTTCTGCAGGCCTCAATGAGCTGTCATGTCTCCCATGTGCATCTGGGCATATGCATGGGCTTCAGCAACTGAGGAAGCCCAGTTCTGACACATGCACTCCACAGAGTCCAATTGGGGCATCCCCCAAAGAAAGCTCACCTGAGGTGATCCCAAAACTGACCCCTATGTGAACCAGCCAGTATGAGGTCCAGCTCAGTCTGTCACCTACATTAACCAACACACTGGTGGTAGCAATTATTGGGGGCCAATTCTGTCCCCAGCCACATCCTATACACAAACAAATAGATGTGAGGTCCAACCCAATCTTGCTTACCACATACTCAGCCTTTACACACACAGGAGGGAAACACAGCTAGTCAGAGTGACCCCAATGATCCCCACCTTGCCTTAGCTCTGTGCATGCTGGCATGTGCAGCCAACTGTTTCAGTTCATCCCTGATCAGTGGGTGCTGGAGCCTAGCTCAGCCCAGCCAACCTCAATATCAGCCCATACTTACATCATGGGTGCTATAGGCTGTCCAGCCAGGCCTACCATCATCCTTGGTTCTCAAGCTCTTCAAAGGGAGCTGCAACCCATCAGAAGAGAGCCCACAGTTTCACCACTGGGCCCACTCCTGAATTCTATGATCACGCCTAGCTCAGCCTGTCAACACCCCCATTCCTTGTCCAATCACTGGGTATTGCAGTCCTTCAAGGGTGAGCCCACACATTCCCCACAGAATCTAGTCCCAGACACTGTTCTTTCATATGTTGGTTTGTGTTATGGCATAGCCTAATGTGATTTATCCCCTGTCCCGACACTCACCAGCTGGTACTGTGGTCTAGCCCTGCTAGGTAGGTTGTCCACTTGTATATGTAAAGTGTTCTAACTCTGTTGCAGTGAAAAAAGAAAACTTTATCCAAAATATTTCTACTAGCTATGTAACTGTGAATTTCTATCTGAAGCATGAAATGTGTAATAAATTTGTTGATCTTTATTGTATTTCCTAATGTTTCTACTTGAATTCAGCTCCTCATCTCCAACCTGTTTGTGCCTACATATTTAACATGATGATAAACATGTTGAGAACATGTCTAATATGTGTTTTCCAAGTGAGAGTTATCCAATCTGTTAAATTTATCATAGCCATTTAAATGGACACTTACTAATTTGAAAAAGCAGTCAACTTATTTTTTTAACTTTCCTCATAAATATTGTGTTGTAATATTTTATGTTACTTTTAAGACATACAATTTTGCTTAAAAAAGATAAAGGTATTATATGAGATGAAATTTTTATGCAGATTAATACAATAGCTGGAGAAATTTTTTAGAGAAAATAGCAGATACAATAATAAACCATTAATGACTAATTGAGAGAACAAATCATATTGAATATAATGTATACCATACATTAAAATGTTGTTTCAATAATGATATTTATAGAACAACTCAATTAAGCTCATTATTGGCAGATAAAATACTTCATCCCTCTTATTAGATGCAAAGCATAATTTGTTCATTTTTTCCTCTCATTGTGCATGCTACCATGTATTATAAATCTTGTTTATAGTATAAATTTCTTAACAGAACTTTAGTATATAGAATGCAATGTAGTCTTTGATGGCTTTAATTTAATGACAAACTGTAAGTTTTATGGAATCTACACTAAAGCTTTTAATGTTTAACACAAATAGGCCAATCAAGTAATTGGTGGACAACATAGAAGCTCTAATTTAAAATCAAGTGAAAGTCCTGAATGTTGTTCTCATTCTCCTGACCTTAAAAAAAGCACCATTAGAGAAGTGCAAGCGTAAGAGCTGTGGTTTATTTCCTTTCTAGGAGAGCTGCAAACTGTAATCCGTGTAAGGAAATGATTTCTTGTTATTATCTTCTCATAGTATTGAAACATGAGGTTGCTCTCTTTAGATATGTACATTATCCTTGGATTCATAAGCTTCTATGGAGTGTATAGCTTAAGTTCTGAGGCTTGATATTCAGTGATTATTATGGCTGCATATATGTGAAAATGCTCTTTCAAGGTTGTTTTATTTCCTATTTGCCACACTTCGTACCGCAGAGTAGTACCTAAAAGTTAAATGCATTTTCTTGAAATGAGCCACATGATAAAACAGTGCATAAGAAGAAGGCAATAGGGTGCACTGCAAGTGTGCTGTGAAAACGAGTAAAGCAGATGTCAGCAATGCTTGAGCTCAGTTGTGGATGTGTTAATTTTCCCCTAGATCTGCTCAGGAAGCTGGCAGGCAGAATCCCTTGTCTCGCAGATCAGGGAAATAGCTCAGGGTAGACTCAGAGGCTGGAAATGCAATTGACAAGGGAAATTCGTTGATGCCTCTTTTTTGGTTTGTAAAGAGAATGTGAGATTTGCTTTTTTAACAGCGTTTTTGTTTGCTTAAAAGAAGACCTTACAAGTAATAACTTCAAATTTAAAAAAATCTAGTGGGACAAAATAGATTATGATTTATTCAATGCTAGGTTATCTAAGTTAATCAACACCCTTTCTCTATTAGATTGGTCAAAAGAATATGGAGAGATTGAATAAGGATTCAGTGTATATTACCGAGTCTCTGGGAAATGTGGCACTTCACAATATGTGTATAGATCTGATCTAAATGTATTGACTAAGTAAATACCCAGCATTTCATCTTTAAGAATACAAAGCAGCTTTGTCTAAATCACCATTAATTGTATATATCACTGACAATATTTTGTTTTTGCATGAAAATTTTTGGTAGTTCAAGGAATCAAAATTAAATTTAAAAATTTCATCTCTTTTTATACCGTATTGCAGGAAATATTTGTTTAGAAATGTCCTGGGGTCTACTAGCAGTGTATAGTTTCAATTATCCATGTCTTGTACAATAGAACTACAAAATTTTAGCTACAGTGTTCTATATCAGACTATTCTATAATTTCAAAGTTTGGTTTAGTCATGATGAATTACTATAGAAAGTGAAATGGTGAGAATTTTGAGTGCAACTATCACACAGTGTCTTTAAATGTGGGTGAATAGGACCTTCTTTTTCGCTCTCCATCATACTGGCTAATATATTGATGCGGTGTGTAAAAGCTAGTGCTGAAGGTGAAATATTTCTCTTTAAGTTCAAGGCTTTAAAATTCAGAAACCCATAAGGTTGTGAACATTATACAGCCCCACAATACTGAGGTGACTTTCAGGAGAGTGGAACAGACTTCTGTTTTCCGTAAGCTAATCTCATTTTGAATTTTGTCACCATCATCCAATTTAAGTGACTATTATGTGGTTTGCAATACTGAAGTAGATAGAAGTAGGGAAGAAAAAAAAATATGGAACCTCTATTCTAGAGAGATCTAATAAAAATGTGTTGAAGGATGTAAGTCTCCAAAGGAAGTGTTATTTTTTTCTTTCTTTTTATATAGAGTACCAGAAAATTTGGATAAAGTGACATATGAGACATTTGAGAATTAAGAAAGTATAGAAATGAATCATGCAGAAATCTGAAAAACAAAATTCAAATTATTTCAATATGAGCTTTGGAAGGTTGGAAATGAGAAAGCACGCCAGTGTGCTCTAGGTAGGGTGTGCAGACAGTGGTGGAGACTGTCAGACCTACAGGACAACCAGGAGGCCCCAGGGCAGTAGTTAATTTGCTGTTTAGAATGACCACTTCCCATGTCAAGGCGTCAGTCTTTGGTTTCTCATCCAACTTACTGCTGGTGTATAATCATGAGGCAGCACATAAGATCACTTCAATGTTATCCTATTCTTTATATCACAAGAACATAAATAGGTATATTTAATGACTTTACATTATTTAAAACACTGTGGGTAAAATGAGGGCAATCTAAAATCTGTTAAAGCAGACAAAATCCACAATTTTTTTGAGTTGTGTTTATTTACAATTAGTGGAAAAATAATTTGTTATGCTCCAGGGGTGCCAAACTCTAATTAACATCCCAATATGTGGTTAGCACGTTTGCCATGGATTGGCTGTGTAATATGATGGAACCAAGGAGTGCAATCCCCTGCACAAACAAGTTATGATTACTCTATTCTGAGCCTCAAGTTGAGCAAAGGGTAGATTCAAATTTCCAACTAACTCACTCATTTCTTGCTGATTGCTTAAACATCACCCCCTCACCATTTTGTTTGTAAGATCCATTCTTCAATTTGGAAAAATAAATAAGTAAATAAACAAACAAGTGAATAAAAAAAAAGGAATGTCCCAATCTGATTAGCAATATTAATACCTAAGAAATAGTATCTGCAACAGAATCAAGAGAGCGGAATACGGTAAGAACACTTTTAAATGGACGGAGAAACATTTAATCAGGATGAAACAGAGAGGACACATTCCAGGAAATAGGAGAGGACAGAACAACAGCAGAGGGGCACCTGGAGACTGACAGACACAGCAAAGGAGCGGACATGATGGTCTGGTGTTGCAGTGACTGATACTCCAGCAGCATTCAGCTAAAGGCCAACTGAACTCCACCAGCAGCCAGAACTCCACCAGCAACCAGGTGGGAAGGGACTTTCACTGGGAACTTGGGAGGTGAACCCAGACCAAAAAATGTCTGTCCTGCTTTTCCGTTTGATTTGACCAGGAGTAGAGACAGAGCAGCAGACCCCAGATGGGCAGTGCAAGAACAGGGTGAATTTCACAGCCCAGTCAGCCCCCTAGAGCCGAATTGTGTGCCATTTTGCATAAGGAGACAAAGGCAAGGGAAAGGATTGAGCATAAACTGAGCTTGGAGTGAACTTGAAGCAATGCAACATTCTACAGGTTCCACCCAAGACAGGTCTGGGTAGCCCTCAGACCTGACAGCCAGCAGATCAAGAACTCTAGCAGGGGCACATAAGATGCCATTTTGCACAGCGGGGCCAAAAGCTTTGGGACTGCCGGGCACAACAGTGAACTGCGCATGTGCTGAGTTCACGAAAACACACTGAGTTCCATGGATTGCACTGGTCCTGCAGGAAAATAATGCTGACTGTGGCATCTCACAGGTCAAAACAGGTCTGTGTGGTACCCAGACCTAATGTCCAACAGGTTCCGGCAAGATCAGTGCCACCAACAACCTAGCTATATAGGACACCTGGTGTCTCCCTAATCCTGGGACATGCTCCAACCAGAAATGGGAGAAAGGTTGTACAGACAACAGTGCAGCCGCGGTACAGTATCACAGGAGATGGAGATTGGTGAGCCAGGAGCTGATGCTATGGGGTTCTTTGTGGAAATCTAACATAAGAACCCATACCTGGAACTCGCTGAAGGGAGTGGCACAATTGGCTGCAATTAAAGAGCAATGTACCAACTGCAATAAGTAAAATCGCATTGTAGACCTGCAGGTGACACAGTTTAGAAACCTGCCCCAAGGAGAAGACTTTGCTAACCAGAAGTACAATGACCAAGAGCAAAAGAAGAGACAAAGGCACAAGGAATATTACTGAAAACTCCCCTGCAAAGGAGCAAAACCCTATGCCAACCTCAGAGTTAACTGAGGAAGACATCGAGAATATGGGGGACACTGAATTCAGAAAACTCACTTTGAAGCTTCTGATCAACAATGAGAAGCACATACAAGAGTTCAAATAACTTAAAGAATATTTTACACAAGCTATAGCAGCAATAAAGTAAATCAAGGCTGATATATCAGAAATTAAGAATACAGTAGAGCAAATTAATAGTATAGTGGAGAGTGTCCAAAATAGAATGAAGCAAGCAGAAGAAAGAATCTCAGAATTCGAAGATATTTCCTGTCATCGGGGGAAACAAACAAAAAGCTGGAAGCAGAGCTGGATCAGGCCAAAAAAAGTATTCAAGAATTGAAAGACACTACTAAGAGGCCAAATATAAGAGTTCTGGGAGTCCCAGAAGGTGCAGAAAGAGAAACTGGTTTTACAAATATATTTAATGAAATAATCAAGGAAAATTTCCCTAATCTGGAGAAAGAATTGGGAAACAAGATCCAGGAGCGGCACAGAGCTGCCAACAGGCCTGATCAAAAGCGATCTTCACCTAGACACATGATCATCAAGCTCTCTTCAATTGAAAAGGAAAAAGATCCTTAAATGTGCACATGAAAAAAATCAGATGACATATAAAGGAATGGCAATTAAACTTACAGGAGATCTCTCACAGGAAACTCTACAGGCAAGAAGTTAATGGAGTGACATATTCCAGATTCTAAAAGAAAAAAACAAGTTGGCCTAGGATTACATATCCTGCAAAGCTTTCTTTTGTCTTTGAAAATAAAATCAAATTCTTCCACAGTAAAGAAAAGTTAAAAGAATTTGCTTCTTCCAAACCTGCCCTACAAATGATACTTCAAGATGTTCTCTTGACAGAGAAGAGGAATAGCACCAAACAAAACCAAAGACAAATGGGAAAAACATCCCAGTAAAATGACAACAGAAGACTAAACCAATGAACAACCCATTCCTAAAATTACAGGACCAAATTTCCACCCATACATATTAACTCTGAATGTAAATGGCTTAAGCTCAATCAAACATCATAGATTAGTAGATTGGATTAAAAAAACCATCCATTTTGTTGTCTAGAAGAGACACACTTCACCAACAAAAATCAGCAGAAACTATATCACATGGGTTTTGATGTTTCCTGTTAGTTTCATCTCTTCAAAACACTTCAAAACTCAGATCATACAGTAGCATCATTTTCTGCAAGAAGGTTCTTGATTTCCATTTCTTCAGCTACAAGTTAGCCATTTAGTAGCATGCTGTTTATGTTCTTGGCATTGTTAATTTCTTTTTTCTTCCTGATGTTGATTTTGTTTTGTGGCTTTTCATTTAAGGGGATGTATAGTAGCTGTGTAATGAAGACTGTCATATCTAGTAACATGTTATTTAACTTTATGGCATTGTAAATTTCTATTTTTCTTTCTGTTGTTTATTTTGTATCATGACTTTTGGTTTGACAGGATGTACAGTAGCTGTGAAATGGAGACTAACATATCCAAATGTGAGGATATAATGTAGTATGCATTTCTACTTCCAGACAAAGATGGACTTACAATGAAACTGTTTACTATACCTTGACAATAGGATGCTGGACTCGCTGCCACTGTCCATGCCCACAATGATGGACATATGACTGTGTATGAAGAACTATACTTTAGTAATGATATAGAGAAACTACATGGGTGAGGGGGAGTTGGGGCTGGGATTAGGGAAATCCCAGGAGCCTATGGAACTTTATCATAAAATAAATAAATAAATAAATAAATAAATCCTGGTTCATACAAAAAAAAAATAGTATCTGCTGGATTAATCCAGGTATTTGTTAATTTACTAAGTAATCAAATTATACCTAGCTGTTTATCACTCTTATCATACTCATTTTTAAATTATATTCTAACTTTTTTTCATTTAATTCTGTTACCTGAATATCATCACATTCTGATCAGAAAATCATGTCAATTGAGCACTGGTTTGGAGTTCTATAATATTTTTATTTTGATCATTAGAAGATATTATTTTGATTTGGAATCGGTGCCCTATTATTTTAATTAAAAGTTCATTTTTTTCAATTTGCAAAATCACTTCAGTAATTTTTGAAACCATTTCTCCTGAGCATTTAAAAAAACAAAAGTTATTTATGTTCGTCCGAAATACAGAATGAGTAATAGAAAAAAGGTAATACAAAGACTGATCTTCCATTTTTGCTTCACTTTCCAAATGGCCACACAACTCACCATAGCTGAGTCAGTCCAAAGCCAGGAGCCACAAGCTCCTTCCTGGTCTCCCATGTGGGTCCAGTGACCCAAGCAGCTGGATTGGAAGTGGAGCACAAGGGACACAAACTGGTATCCATGTGGAATACCAGTGCCACAGGAGGATGATCGGCCTGAAACACCATTGTGCTGACTCCAATCTTTAAATATTAAATTTTATTTTGATTGCTATTTCATTCCACCCATGTCTTAAATGACCTAATGATCATCAGATTTCCTTCCTTTTTAAAGTTTCTTCTTTTTAAATTTGTGTTTTATGATACAGTTTAACAGGCACTGAGATTTCCTGTCTCCCTCCTAGTCCCCAGGTTCCTGCCCGTCCCAATTCTTTACCCTCTAGTTTTACAATGGGTATCTTTCATTAACAGTCATGAGTCCATTATACTGCCAATGAAGTGTCCCCCGATAATGTAGGCATGGACAATGTGAGGAATCCAGCATCTTGTTGTCAGGACATCTTCAACCATCTCACTGGGAGTCCATCCTTGTTCTGTATGCGTGGTGACATACTGCACTCTGTCTCCACATATGGACCTGTTAGTTTTCTCTACACTTCCATTATGTGTCCCCTTAAATAAAGTGCCAGTGTGCACAGTCCATAACGAGGAGAAAAATGGTAAACTTTCATCAACATGAAGTTAATGAACATGCAGCAAAAATAGCAATGCATCACTAGAGTGGTGAGAAAGAGTACCAAGAACCTTCATGGAGGAGCAGATACCTGTGCATGTCCCATGTGGTGCTGAAGAAATTACACTCAAAGTTAGAACATCATCACTCATGAGACATAGCAGTAAGAGTGATAAAAGGTGAGAGAGGAGTTAGTGGGTAGTAGGCAGTTAGGGCATTCTGGGTCCCCGAGTAAAAGAGAATTTCCCCACCATGTCTTGGACTCACCAGAACACTCCCTTCCAAGGGACAGGTGTTATCAATGCCCCATCTGAAGTATTATCGGCCATTACCTTGGCCATTGTGGGAGGGCCTCAGGCTGATAAGTGATGCATATCTGCCCAAGGCCTGGAATGTCCCATATCCTGCACCTCCCTGATCTTTTGCCCCAAAACCGAACACCTGGGGACCACCTGGGGACGGGGAAATTCCTTTGTTCTTGGAAAACTCCCTTCTGAAACAAAGCTTTAAAAAGATCCCAACACTCCCCATGCACGGGTCCTTTCTATCTCAAAGCCCCCTCCTGTCACTAGGACGGGAGTCTTCTCTTCTCAACTTTCCTAATAAATCTTGCGTTAAAACTAAACTGTGTCCGCATGAAAATTCTTCTTTCCTGCAAGACAAGAATTTGAGGTTGCTGCCATACTCGGAGTCAAAATTCCTGCAACAAAGGGACTTTAACAGTCTCAGGTGTTTACAAGCAATCAGTCTCTTATGGATGATTAATTAACGAATCACAAGAACTTATTGAGAAAGATACAAATAACTAGGAAGTTCCAAAAGGTAAAATTCACCGTAAAGAATAATTAGATTTGACACCACAAAACTTCAAATTGAAATAAGAGCCATTCCCTGAGAACATGAGCAAAACATCCCCTAGCCATGTTAGCATTGCGCATGAGCAGGGCACAACTCTTAAATGAGAGAAGAAAGGGAAATGGCTGTTACTTTTTGCTCTTAATGTGGGTCTTGACATTGCTGGCATGGTCAGTAGTAGTGATTGTAATTTCTTTCTTTCCTTTTTTTTTTATCTGGGTATATTTGGAAGTTTTGTTGGGAGGCTACCTTCATTCCTTAGTAGAGATATATTCTGTTGATTTTTCTTTATCTGCCAAATGGACTTTATAGGTCTATACCTCCGGGTACCCAGATCTTGCCCAGTATGACCCAAGGATGTGCCAGTTGGATTTCCTTTCTGTATCACAGGTTCCTTGGAACTACTCTGGTTGTGCTTCATTTATCCTTGGAATAATTTGTTTGAAAGAAAATCCTGGAGGTAAACAATAGGAACAGAAATTTTTCCTCTCTGTTACAGTACACAGTTGTGATTTCTAAAGTCTACAAAGTTATGCAGCGGCCTATCTGCTACAATTTCCTCTTTACAAGGAAATGAGCAAGTAACGGAGTAGTGAAAGAAAAGACTCCGAAGCTGACAGTGATTGAGGTTCCAAGACTTTTCTTCCATTCGGTGCATGGGACTGTATCACCTCACTTATGATGTCCCTAAAGCAAGGGGTCACCTTTGTTGTTTCACAGAGTTAAGGACAGTCATCAAGATTTTTTTAAATTTAAAAGTGTACACTATAGAAAGAAATAGAATGACTACTGCCATTGTAGAAAGAAATAGAACAGAAATAGAATAATAGCAGTAAGGTCCTAAATGAAACATTTTATCGAATAATGAAAGGAGGATGCTATCAATAGGCTTAAAAATTTGGTCAAGAAATTTCTCTCTGACTGTTTTTGGTGCCCAGATTTGTAGTGGGTTTATGACAATGATGGCTTTTTAATCTCATTGTTGGCAAATGTTAGTTTTAAATCTGTTTACTTCAATTTCCTGATATATGTCACAGACAAGCAGGGTATTTACTGGCTCTGTGTTACATTTTTTTTTTTTTATTATATTAGAGTGTGTCCAGAGTTTTGCATTAACAATCTGATTGCAAAGTGAGTGGGGAAGGGAAAATAATAGCAGAAAGTCATCACACAAACAGTTTTAGAATAACTACCGTCATTGATGTGAAGGTTTTACGTTATATTCACACTGTGTAAATGTTTCTGCTTTTTGAGTAAATGCTGGTTCTGCTGGGACAAATGGGAGTGGCACAATTCCCGTCTGTACCAGTTATATCAGAATATTCACATTGTCACCTGCTCTTCAAAATCCCTTAAATCTTTCATAATTTTTATTTTCAAAAACCATCCTTTGTTTTGACCTTAGCAATATCTTGTGTCTATAACTAACAGATTTTTGCTTTCTCATGGTAGAGTCATGACAAAGAGAATCATTTAGGTTGTCTTGAACAATTTGTTGAATTTGGGCCTGGTGTGATAGCATAGTAGTTAAAGTTCTCACCTTGCATGCACCGGGATCTCAAATGGGCGCCGGCTCTAATTCATGGCCCTGCTTCCTATCCAGCTCCTTGCTTGTGGCCTGAAAAAGCAGTCAAGGTTGGCCCAAAGCCTTGGGACCCTGCACCTGTGGTGGAGACCTTTAAGAACTCCTAGATCCTGACTGGATTGGCTCAGCTCCAGCTGTTGCGGTCACTTGGGGAGTGAACCATTGGATGGAAGATCTTCCTCTCTCTCTCTCCTCCTCTCTGTATACCCGCTTTCCAATAAAAATAAATAAATCTTTAAAAAAACAATTTGCTGAATTCATTTTGTTTTAATATTAGACGCTTATTTTCTCCAAAGTCTTTCTCAGAATTTTATCTTTTCTGAAAGATAATGTGACAGAGGAAGTGGGGGGCAGGGATGAGGAGAGGGGATCTTTTATTGCTGGCAATTTCCAAAATGCCCTTAAAAATCCAGAGCTGGTTTAGGTCAAAGACAGAAGCCAGAAACTGCACTCAGGTCTCTCAGATGAGTAGAACGCACACAGATACAGGCCAATAGCTGCTGCCTTCCCAGATGAATTATCAGGAAATTGTAACAAAGTGGAGAAATCAATATTGAAATCAATACTCTGATACGAAAGGCAGGCATCTTGAACAATGGCTGAACCCAGTGCTATTCCACAGTGATCAAACATTTCAAATATTTTTCATGTATGTCACATGTCACATAATTTCTTTGTGAATATTCACACGTTTGGAAAGCCTTAGTATCTCTGATAGCTGAAATTCTTACATTATTATACTCAGAAATAAAATAGATCCTAAATTTGATTTTCCAGAATAAATTTGCAACATATTGTTCAGATTTTTAAGTCACATGACACATTTAGCATGTGTGCAGGAAAAGATTTCCAAGACTCAATAATAGCAAGTGTATTAGTGAAGAGTCAGGATGTGTTGGTGCACAATAAGAAGGTCCTGAAGCCTTAGTGGTTGAAAAGAACATCTCACTTAGTCCAAGTTGGATGCTGCCTTGGGCAGCATTCCTGTGATGCAAATGAGTATTCTCTTTTGATCCAACATTCAACTTGAGCAGAATTTCTGCATGGTGAGATAGAAGTCAAACACTGTGTGGAAATTTTTTATGCCCTCAACAAAGAGTGGCTACACAATATTTTAACATTCACTGGTCAGAAATATGGCCCTAATTAACTACAAAGAGCCATGGGTGTTTCACCAACAGCAACTGTCTTTGCCACCGGGTAGTGGAATGAGATCAGAGTACCAAAGAGGTTTCCCTAAGGTTACTTGGAAAGGATGATGCGAATAAGCTACATCAGTTTAATAGGAAGCAAAGGCATATCAGCATGCAACTAGCCAGTCTCACTTACATGTAAAAGGAAAACATAAAGACAGTTGTTTAAAGGTACAACAAGGCAAAACAACACACTACAGTATGTTCTGATAAGAATGGTAGTGAAGGCAAGTATAAATTATAGTAAGTTAAAGATAAAATGGGTGTGGTAAAAACACTAACATTAAAGCCAGAATGTGTGGGTAAAACTTTTATTCCAACTATCTTTTTGGTGTGATTTGGGGGAAGATATTTTCCTTATAAATATGTTGATCTATAATTGCAGAAATTAAATGTGATTAACTCACAGAGATTTGGTGAGGATTAAATGAACTAATACTTTTGGATATCCTTGGTTAGTACCTATTACATAATTATTACAGTACTTAAAAATATGAATCTCCTAATATATTCTAATTAATATTAATCATCAGTTCTAAAAACCAATGGTATAAAGCTAACAAAAAATCTACCCAGCAAATAAAAGAATATTTTAAAAAAATGTTTTATTTAACTCATTGTTTAATTTATCTGAGTTCCTCTTATTCAACTTTTTTTTTTTCAAAAACAATTCAGGAATTATATTAAAACGTAGTGCATTTTGATGCAAAAAAGTTGAAGTACATGCATGTTTTTTTCAGAATGCCCATTTTTCCACAGACTTTTTTGACGCCCCAACATTGATCACAGTACAAAAGAGATTGGATTGAAAATTGTCGTTAGTGGCCTGGCGAGGTGGTGCAGTGGTTAAGGTCCTCGCCTTGCATACCTGGGATCCCATATGGGCACCGGTTCTAATCCCAGCAGCCCCGCTTCCCTTCCAGCTCCCTGTCTGTGGCCCGGGAAAGCAGCAGAGGACGGCCCAAAGCTTTTGGACCCTGCACCCGCGTGGGAGACCCGGAAGAGGCTCCTGGCTTTGAATTGGCATAGCATCGGCTGTTGCGCTCACTTGGGGAGTGAATCATGGGACGGAAGATCTTCCTCTCTGTCTCTCATCTCTGTATATCCGCCTTTCCAATAAAAAAAAAAATAAAAATAAATCTTTAAAAAAAAAAAAGAGAAAATTGTCGTTAGTGTAAGTGTTAGCCATCATACATTGCTCAGATTTTAAATCAACCAGCAAGGTAAAAATAGTCACAAGCATGTTTAAAAGTAAACTTAAGATTAAATATACATAATGCAAAAATTATAAAGATGATAGTAAAATGCATAAATAATACTTTAACAAAAAGTGTACATGCAACATACAATATCTAATTTTCCCTAATTGACACAATATATATCCTATTACATGCACACAATGTCTGTCTCTTCATGCATGGGAAGGGAATTAGAATAAAACATGTCCGAAAATATGTTGCCACAATATGGGGATTAGTAAAGTTGAAAATAAAATGATTGGTGTCTTTGTGGTGTCTTGATAGGCAAATCCTCAACCTGCAACACTGACATTTCCTGTGGGCACTTGCTAAAGTTCCAGCTGCTCCACTTCCAATCCAATTCCATACAAAGGTGCCTGGGAAACCAGAGAGTGAAAACTCAACTCCTGGAGACCCTGCTCCCATGGGGGAACCCTGAAGAATCTCCTGAATCTTGGCTTCAGATTGATCTGGCTCTGGGCATTGCAGCTATTTGCAAAATGAGCCAGCTGATGGAAGATATCTCTGTGTTCTTCTTGCTCTGTGTAAGTTTGCCTTTGAAATAAAAGCAAGTCTTTCTAAAAATGATTAATAACCTAACAAAAATCTACAGGCAAAGTAAAAGGGAAGATAGGAAGGAAGGAAAGGAGGGAGGGAGGAAGGAAGGAAAAGAAAGAGGGGAGGAAGGAAGGATTGAGAGTTCATTCTAATGAATGTCATAAGCTTGAGATCAAAGCAATTAATTAAGTAAATAATTAGATAAATAAAATCAAAAAGTAAAACTTAAAAATATAACAAGCAATGATCTGTAAAAGACAATTAAGGCATTAAATTAGGTTTTATTTCAAAAAATCTATATTTGTGTCTTGTCTATTATTTGAACCTTTAGTGTGGTTGCCATAATCCATCCCGGTTATGTAAACTTCCATAATAAACCCTGCTGCCTTCCTGAAATCAGTTAATAGTTATGGGCCAGTCAGAGATACTAAAATATGAATTGGGAGTTCTAGAATAAGTTAAGATGGCAAAAAATGGAATGTCTGTATAGCCTGTGTTGGCCAGTTCTTGAACCATGCCAACACAAACTAAATTAAAAGCATTTCTCCAAGGACTTAAAAAACATGAACCGAGGAACCAACCGCTGTAGAACTTGACGGCTATAGTTTGACTCCAGAAAAGTTAATTAACTACTAAAATTAAAATGGAAACACATGTTAGGAATATATAATTAATCACAGCTTCATTCAATATTAACACTAGAATAAAGAGTAAAATTACTAGACTTAACAAGAGCAAAGAAAATATAAACCATTCTCAAGAGAAAAGAAAATTAACACCTGATAACCTATAATGACTAGATTTGAGAATGTCAAGCAATAACTATGAAACAGCTATTACAGTAATTTTCATCTAAGCAAAGAATTATACTGATAATAAATGAAAAGACATTAATCTAAGTGGAAAAATAAAGAGCATAAGACGGACAAAACTAGAATGAAATATTCTGATATCTGAAATACTTGTCATTCACAAACCATTCGCTGATTGATTTTATAGCAAAACAGAGATGGCAGGAAAAATAAACAAATTTAAGTAAAAATCAGGGGGCTCAACTGCCTGATCCTCTACCTTGCAGTGCTAAGATCCCATGTGGGCACCATTTTATGACCTGAATGTTTCACTCCCCATCCAATTTCCCGGTTAACAGTGGAGCACAGCCCAAAGCCTTGGGTCCCTGCACTGTTGTGGGAGACCCAGAGGAAGCTCCTGGCTTTAGGTAGGCTCAGCCGCTGTGGCCATTTGGGGGATGAATGAGCAGATGGAAAATCTTTCCCTCTCTATTATGTAAGTTTGACTTTCCAATAAAATAACTAAATCTTTAAATAAATGCATATAAATCAATAGAAATTATGTAACTGAAAGGAAATGCAAATATTCACAAACTATAAATAGCCTTAAGAACCTTTATGAATTATACATAATATCTGATTTGCAGACATTTAGGATTTACTAAAAACTGGAAAATAATAATCGTGTGGAAGAAAAGCTTTTAGGAAAACAAATGAAAACAAATGTCTCAAATCAGTGAACTGTGTAAGTGCATAGTCTTAAGAATCAACTGAATGTAAGCAGGATAAACTTTGATATAACTGTGTCTAGGCACATCACACTGACGTTATTTAAATTTTTAAAAAAGTTGTTCATAGAAATAGCCAATGAAATGTACCATTTTGGCAACCTGAATTTTAATGAAAATGGATTTCTCTTATGAAACTATGGAGAATAGAAGACACAATGGTCATATGTTGTGAAAGCGAAAATAAAACATGATTGAGAATTTATAAATTGCCCTCAAAATACAACTCAAATTATAGAAGAAAAGCATTCATTAAAACTGGCAGAAAGATTGAAAAGTCAATACGTGCTTCTAATATAAACATAAACTATGCTCAAAATTCTTATTCAGCAAGAAAATATTTTTCAACTTTTCCAAGAATTTTTTTTAAAAACCTTTCATTTTTTTTTCTTTGAAAGGTAGAATTACACAGAGAGAGGAAGGAGGGGGAAGAGATTTTCCATCGCCTGATTCACTCTTCAAGTGTCCTCACTGGCCAGGCCTATGCTGGACTGAATCTAGGAGCCCGGAGCTGCCTTTAGCTCTCCCAGGTAGGAGCAGGGACCCAAGCGCTTGGATCCTCTGCTGCTCTCCTACATGCAATTGGAGGGAGTGACTTGAACCGGCACCTCAGATGAAACCTGTGCCTACGGGCGATGCCAACACTGCAGGCGGAGGTAAAGGAAAATGTGCCATGGTGCAAACCGCTGGAAGATAGATGTTAAAACACGCAGCAAGATATCATCTACTAAAGTGACTTAAATTTTAAAAAGACGATTGCGTTAAATGCTGGTGAGGATGTGGAAAAAATGGATTCATTCATATACTACTTTTTATACTCCTTATGAAAACAAAAAGAAATATATTCATATCAAATACCTTAAAATAGTATCAGAATATGGATATAAAACCAGCAGAAAAACTCAATGTAAAATTATATTGAGAAAGTTCAACCTGTCTTTCAATAAGCAGAAAAGGAAGCCATTCATTAGAAGGATAATTTATTCATAAAATTAATTAGCTGTGTTGTGTGTGAGTGTGTGAGTGTGAAAGAGGGAAGAGAGAGAAAATAAAATTCTTGTGCAGAAAATGTCTTTCTTGCATTGGTGATGAATAATTGTTAAAAATATTCTATTATATTGGGCCCGGCGCGGTGGCACAAGTGGTTAAAGGTCCTCGCCTTGCATGCCCGGGATCCCATATGGGCGCCAGTTCTAATCCCAGCAGCCCCGCTTCCCTTCCAGCTCCCTGCCTGTGGCCTGGGAAAGCAGTCGAGGACGGCCCAAAGCTTTGGGAACCTGCACCCGCGTGGGAGACCCGGAAGAGGCTCCTGGCTTCGAACTGGCATAGTATCGGCCCGTTGCGCTCACTTGGGGAGTGAATCATGGGACGGAAGATCTTCCTCTCTGTCTCTCCTCTCTGTATATCTGCCTTTCCAATGAAAAAATAATAAAAATAAATCTTTAAAAAAAATTCTATTATATAAAACACATTATTTGAAATAAGTAAAAGATTCTTTTAGTAATAATGTTACTGTAAATATGTGTATTTACAGTATCTGTAGTCATCTGATTATGTTTTAAATCAGCCATAAGGTAGGTTTTCAGCTTTTATTTATGTACGCCCTGCCCGATTTAGATATAGACTGCTTATTAAGAGTATGACCTTGCGGGCCTGGCGCGATAGCATAGTGGTCAAGGCCCCCGGCTTGTATGTGCTGGAATCCCACATGGGCGAGGGTTCTAATCCCAGTGGCCCCACTTCCCCTCCAGCTCCCTGCTTGTGACCCAGGAAAGCAGTCGAGGACGGCCCAAAGCTTTGGGGCCCGGAACCTGCGTGGGAGACCCAGAAGAGGCTCCTGGCTTCGGATTGGCTCAGCTCCAGCCATTACGGCAGCTTGGGGACAGATCTTCCTCTCTGTCTCTCCTCCTCTCTGTATATCCAATAAAAATAAAATAAATCTGTTAAAAAAGAGTATGACCTTGCAAAAATTAAAGAAGAGAAAGAAGGAGGGTTGGAGTGAGGAATGAGTGGGTGGAAAGCATCATTACGCTCTATAAAATTATACATATGATATAGATGAAAGGTTTTGATTTTTAAGTAAAAATTAGAAAACAAGATTGTTCATCTTAGCTATAGGTAGTAAGTTCCTGATGATAATGACTGTTAATTTATATATTCAAATGTTCATTCCTATTATTTTAACATGAAATATTTTGATTGTCTCTATTAAAATGTCCAAGAACACCAATGTGATTTATTGTTAACAGTCAGTAGTGTAATAAACTTTAAAAACTCTAGATAAAATACAACAAAAGTGCATTTCTTGGGCTCTCATCGATTTGAAATTTCATAAAGGTCAATTATTTATTTATTTTGGCTTATCTTTTTCCTTGAGCCACTAGTACAGTTAGATTTTTACTGTAATGCTCTGAATGGATTTTGTACTTTTTCACAAATATCTACAGAATATTTTTGATAGCAATACGTTGTTAACTTTACACAACAGTGTTAGTTTGTTTGTTTGCAGGTCTAGTGAGCATATCACTGGATAGAAATGCCAGGTTTAACTGATGTGGCTTTGCAACTCTCTGGTTGGCTTATAAGATACCCTTATGTCATTTTGTGAGTTATTCAGAAATTTCCCAGTGACTATTAAGGTCAAGTATGTGGAGGTCCTCTTGAAAACGATTGACCGTATCCTGGTTCCCTCTCTATGATTTAGAGAATATGACTCAAAGACACTTCTGTGGTTTGTAACATCACACAGGGATCTAGAATAAAATTTAAATGTCAAGTTAAGCATCCTTATAGAAAAGAATGAACAGATGGTGCCAAAATTAACAATGGGGCAATGCAGTTAGGTGCTCATATTCTTGAAATCTGCATATTCGTGCGTGTATACCATGTGTCACATAAAATTCCAGGTTCTTGTAGATAGCATAGAAAGCAATATAGATAAATTCTGTTACAAACCTTCCTCTCAGATGAACATTACTGTGGAATTGAAATTAAAATTTCATTTTAATATACCAGAGTATCTTTTTGCAAGAATGCATTGCAATTTATTGTTGTCCCTAAAGAAATGAAAGTTAAAACATTTAAAATAAGAAAGCTATTACACAGGGTAATTATTTCTAAAACATTTCAAGCATTTAATCTTGAAAATCCATATACTTCTTTTACCTCCTAAGAAAAATAAAATGTATATTGCAGATTTTGCTTTTGTACATTGTGTTGAAATATTATTGGGAACTAAGAGCAAGTTTATATTAAAGCTTATTAAGGCTAAGTAACAACTCATTTAATATTTGCAAGCCAAGAAAAATTTGAGGTCAGATCAAATTAAACATACTGAACATTTCTATTTCACTGGATATATTATAAAACACATGCTTGTTTTATCAACGTAATTTTTCTATTTCAATAACTTTATGTAGTTTACAAGGGTAAAAACTGGGTTCAACATTTTCTTCATCCCTATTTTACTTCTATCACACTGTAAGAAAAATGGCAAAATTTCATTGAGTTCTAAAGGGCAACCTTGAATAGATTCATTTCCCTTCCTTGCCTTTAGCTCCAGAAATTTCTGATAATGTTTGATGAAAAGTCATGAAAAACCTTCATTTAATTAAAAGATATGTTCATAACCTCTTGTTCTAGCATATATCTAGGAATTATACAATTACCTCTTGATGTGCAGTGAAAGAAAATTAGGGATCATCAAAGACTAATGAATAATATTATTTAGTAGAGAAGAATATTTGGTCTATATTACACAGTTCCACTATGGGGTAACAGAAATACATCAAACAAAAAGTTCATGAAATATCTATATTATATTAAAAAAATGAAAACTACATGGATTGCATTTTTGACTCCAAATTGAACTTAGATTTTAATTACAGTTTCCAGGTACCTTTTCATGTCATTTTGAATATGCAGAACCAATTGACCACTGATGACACACAAATACCAAAGGAACCTATTTAATCAATCACATTGCATTATGGAAGACTAAATTCTTTAACCAGAATAATATTTGAACCCAGTCTCTTTGCACTGGATTTCACAGCCTGATTCATCCCATGTTTGCATTCAATAAACACAAGCAGAGCAGAGGTAGGTCTGCAGTTGAGATCACTTGGTTGAAAGCAGTAAAATTCATTTCTTCTTAATAGCTGAGTAGTATTCTATAGAATATATGTACCACAGTTTCTTCATCCAGCCATTATTCAAAGGGCATCCAGGTTGTTTCCATGTTTCTGCAATTTTCAATTGTGCTGTAACAAATATAGGGTTGCAGGTTGGATATATTCCCAGGAGTGAGATTGCTGGGTCATATGGTAGTGAATTTTCAGTTATCTGAGTATTCTCCATACTGGCTTCCAAATTGCATGTACCAGTGTATGATCCCACTAGCAGTATGGTACCTTTCCCCTAAGTCCTGGACAACAGGTGTTGTTGATAGGTTTCTGTATGTGTGACACTCTCACTGGAGTTAAATGGAACCTCATCATGATTTTTATTTAAATTTCTCATATTGCCATGGAGCTTGAGCATTTTTTTCATATGTCTGCTAGCTATTTGGATTTATTTCTTTGAAAAAAATGCTCATTTCTTTCACCCATTTCTTAACTGGTTTGTTTTGCTGTAATTGTGTTTGTTTCTGGAGTTCTTTGTTTCTATATGGCTTTTTACATTCTTGAGATTTAATCGTAATTTTGAAATAATTTTATAAGGGAAAATTGGTGAAACACAATATTAAAATTTATAAATTAGGATATTCCAAGAATTGAAAGGAATAAAATAAATATAAAAATATAATAAAGGCAGAAGTGTGTGGTTCAGTTTCAATTGAATATCAGCATCTAGAGTATTGAATTTAATAAACAGAAAACACAGCCACAATACAGTCATTAGCTGGACTGAAACTTTAGTCTTTCTCACAAGTTCACACTCAAAGTCAATATTACATTGCTCTAGATCAAAGGAATGCAAAGCAGATAACAGATGAATTTAATATTTCTGGCTACTATCCAAGAGGAAAAGACAAATATCAACAAAATCAAAATGTGTAAACCTCAATTTTGTTTTATAATGAACCTTTGGAATACAATTTCAGGTCTGAATATCAGTGATAAAAAATTATGATTGCAGTTGTTTGGAAACAAGTTGAAACATGTAAGTCACTAACAATGATAAAGCATTGCGATGAAATGTTAACTAAAATGTGAATCATAACAGGTGAGGTTGAAATAATTTATATATTATAATCAGTAGGTATGTTGCTATTAATATCAGCATGCAGAAAGTATAGAGCGTATGGTATACCCAAGGTATTATCAATGTGTAATTCCCCTTAAACTAATCTATTATGAAAATAGATATGCACACATACGAACTTCATCACTATAATTATATTGTTCACAAAGTATGGGAAATAAGCAGAGGATAAAACTATTTGAAAGTAAGAATTTAAAAAGGCAGAATTAGAGTTAAAACTTCTAAATTAAGAGTATTTTTTTATTCCCTGGCTATTTTATTTTCTTGGTTCTGAAAAGCCTGTTGGAACAGTGAATATTAAGCAGTGCCCTAGTAGTTTCACCAAATTAATACAAAATTAATAATCTGGTTTCCGTAACATTGATTAAAAAAATAAAATCCATGTAAGAGGGCAGCATGCCTATGACATTATGTCACAGAGATCATAACAGCCAACACCTGATTGAGATGGAAGTACAAAATGTTGCCTTTTCTCTCAAAGTGTGACAAATTTGTTACGGTATCTCTAGGAACCAAAATTCTGCCTACCTTCTTTCTTTGTCCTATTTTCTTCAATTCCTTACAAGTTTCCCCTTGGTGGATTGTTTGCACAAGAACTTCTTCCAAGACTTCCAATAAGGAACCTGAGCTAAAAAGCTGCAATCTAGATTTATTAAGTTTTTTTTTGCTATGATAAATTCTATTTGGAATCTAATAATATCTTACTCATAAATAAGCTTTTGCTGGTTCCCCTTTCTTATGAGAAAGATAAATGGGTATCATAAGTGTATGCGTATGTATTTATAAAGTAATTGTGCATACATTTATCCTCAATTAAGTAAATGTACCCATCTGTGTGTGAAATATCAGTTCTCGTTGTCCAAAATATTTGGACATTTCCAGGCATTATTATTTATTTTAGATTGAAATAAAATCCATCTTTACATGGTACAGTAGTATGTTTGCAAATGTGTGCTACATGTGTATGACTATATGAGTGTTGTCTTTTAAATATATATATATGTATATACATAACAAAAAATATAGAACAAAAATTGCCTAGAAAAAACAAAGTAGAGAATCATAAGTCATGTTGCTGGCATGGTGGCACAGCATGCTAATCCACTGACCTGTGGCACCAGCATCCCATATGGGTACCGATTTGTGTCCCAACTGCCCCACTTTTGATTTAGCTCTCTGCTTATGCCCTGTAAAAGCACAAGAAGCTCACTCAGATCCTTGGGACCTTGCATTGCTGAAAGAGACCTAGAGGAATCTCCTGGCTCCCAGGTTTGTATCAGCTGAGTTCCTATCTCCATGATCATTTGGGGAGTGACTTAGCAAGGAAACCACCTTTTCTTTGTGTCCTTTGTGTCTGCCACTCCCTCTGTAAAATCTGCTTTATGAACAAACATTAAAAAATATTAGAAATAATGCCTTCAATAATGTATCACATGCAAAAAAATTCTCCAGAGTCACACAACATTAATGGCCAGTAGAGAGAGAGAGAGAGAGAGAGAGAGAGAGAGAGAGAGAGAGAGAGAGAGATATGTGTTCAAAATAAGCAAGATTCTTAATTTTTCTCTGCTTTGGTTCACCCAGAATGAAGTGTTGTCCTGCTTTAAAAATGTGAACTTTACATTTGCTATAAAAACACTGTGAAGTCTTCATGTAGTCCAAAATAGTCTATACCCACATCTGTATATAGTCTCATGCATCTATATTAATGTATGATGTATAATTGTATATAAATTGTATATAGTAAGTGCATTATATATATAGATGGATATAAAAGTATATATGTCTATAATGTGATTTTGAGTGAGGGTGAATCCAGCTTGATTCAGTTAAAATAAATGCAATGAAATGAAAAAAAGTATTTGATCTTTTATGGGCCATCAGATTTCTCATAATACTTTCAAGAAGCCATGTCAAATGTAGAACAAATGCTGTCAGAAACCTGTCCAATTTCATCTCAAAGCTTTCAAAATGAATTTCTGACTATACCTGAAAACCATGAACAATGCTCATCTAATCTGTGGCTATTCAACCCTGGGACTAAGGGTCTAGAATTCAGAAACAAAGAATAACTTTGCCAATCTTTCACACACCTCATATATGTTACAGATACTTGATTGGATGTTAATATTTTTTTTCAATTGTAGGAACAATATAGAGTATATCTATTATGCTAACAAATGAGATATTAATCTCAAATGTATCATTCATTTTATTTACATACATAAGATACATCATAGAACTCTCTGAGTGACTTTTATTCAGACTTTCTATACTTCACAACTGAGTTTTGTTTGTTTGACCTACCAATTATTAAGGTACATATGTTACATTATAATAAGATGGTAGATTTGTCTCTTTCCTCTGTAGATTTTTTGACTTTTGTTTAATTCTTTTTGTGGGTATAACAGTCTGGTTTTCTCTTTTCTAATATATTTTTGTGATCTTCCTTCAAGCCTTTACAGCCTTATATTTAAGTGTCCCTCTAAGTGAAACTTTGATAGTTGTTTTATACAACTTTTGCATGTTTCTTCATTGGGTTTCTGTTTGCTTTTGTCCTGCACTCGCTTTCACTATATGCAAAAGGACCAAATAAGGGTAACATTCACAGGGATAATTAACCTTTTACATTCAGCACCAACATTTCTAACTGGAAAACATTTATGCATTCCTTGCAAAGGTTACGTAAGTTTTAAGTTTGCTCTCTCTGTGTTTTGCAAAACCTCACTTTCACACAGAGAACTGGTGATCATAAAATTAGGAGGCAGTCGCTACATTTTTTTTTGAAAACTGAAACCCTATAGCATGATTTGGAAATTCAATTATCATTCTCAGGCACTTATTGAACACCTAGTAAGTTTCTTTCTAACAAAAGAAAGTGAGAGAAAAGGTTTTAGATCTAGTTCTGTTCCATTTGTCATCTTACTATGCATACAAGTGAAATAAGAGATTTGTAGTATGTCATTCATTCATATCATTCTTCTGTTGCTGGCTTGTTGGTTTTTAGAACATGCTGAGAGCATTAGAGGCTGTGCTGAGACTGAAAACCAGGCATTCCAATATGTGAAACAGGTGTTTCAAATGGCCCTTTATCCACTGAACTCCTACCTATTCTAACACTTGAACATTTGTCATGTGATACATGATGTATGAATATGAACAGCATACTTTCTTCATGTATTAAAAAAATTTTATGGAGTTTGGAACTGGGTTTTTTGCCATCTCCACAGCCTTTCTCCAATAATGTTATTTCAAAATACGAATGTCGTCTCAAATTATTTTTCAGATTATTCATCCTTGAATATGCAAACTCACTTTGAATTTGAAATTTCTGAAACTTGAAGTTATGAGTTTCCCCTCTAATACTAGATCAGTTGCTGTATTATCACATGGTATTTTAAGCACACACAGAGTTTAAGTGGAGCATACTATGCAAATATTTTTACAAGGAATCATATGCAACATTCACAAAGGGGAGGAGAGGAAGCATAGTATTAATACAAAGTATTTAACATATCCTGCTCTTTTCTTTCTTGATTTACCACTATACATTTAATTTTGGCATTAAAAAGAATATTAAAATAATCCTGGATTTCTAGAGTTCATGGTTGCTCTTGTTTTTAAGGGATTTGTTGATGCATTACATTCTCAGATCCACAGAAAATGCAAGGCAATTACTAGAACACAGTTCCCATCAATTCTCATGTTAGCACGACATTAACACAAAGAAGCAATTCAGTGTTGTTCATAGACAAATTTTGAATAATATAACATTTCCTTTCTCTCCTTTCTTCCTTCTTCCCTTCAGTCTTTGTGTTTCTTTATATTTGACATGATATATTTTCAACTGATTTTTTTAGTAAAAGACTTAATATTTTACTAAATCACACATCTAACAAGTATAAGAACACATAATTCAGAAAGACTATAGAAAAAAGGCTGTGAAGTAATCCAGTGAAAAGATATCCACATCACTCAGATGCAATAAAATTTAAAATAATCACAAATCAGCTTAGTGTGATAGACTAGTGGGAGACGGAGAAAAAGCTCCAGGCTCCTGGCTTTGTTTTGGCTTAGCTCCAGCACATAGAAGCTCTTTGTCTCTCCTTTTCTCTTTATATCTGACTATCCAATAATAATAAACAAATCTCCAAAGAAATAATAAAAATAGGCCATAGTGTGGTAGCCTGTTGGCTTAAATCCTTGCCTTGCATGCACCAGGATCCCATATGGGCATGGGTTTATGTCCCAGCCATCCTACTTTCCATGCAGCTCTCTAATTGTGGCCTGGAAAAGCAGTTCATGACTGCCAAAAACTTTGGGACCCTGCACCCACATAGGAGACCCAGAAGTAGTTTCTCTTTGCTTGGCTCAGCTCCAGCTGTTGAGGTCAGTTTGTGAGTGAAGATTTTCCTCTTTCTGTCCCTTCCTCTCTGTATGTCTGATTCCAGTGAGAAAATAAAGAAATCTTTAAAAAACAAATAAACAATTGTATTAACTATCAAAACTAAAAATAAATGTGTTATTTTCCTTTTGAGATCTGACTTATTTCATTTAGCATTCTTATCTCTAATAGCTTCTGCTTTGTTGCAAATTTCAGGGATTATTCATTTTCCTATGGCTTAGCAAAATTCCATCATGTATATAAATCACATTTTTTCTCTCTAGTAACCAGTTGATGGAAATCTTTGTTCATTTCATATCTTACTATTAGAAAATTAGCTTCCATAAACACGAGAATACAGCTAACTCTTTCATATGCTGCTTTCATTACTTTTGGATATATTCCCTGACAGAGATGGCAGGGTCCTACTGTAGAATTGTTTTCAATTTACCAAGGATGCCCCATTCTGTCTCTCAGAATGGTTATTTATATTCCTGCCAGCAATTTCTTAAGACACCGTTGTCTTTACATGTTCTCCAGCATCTTTGTATTATTTTATTTTTTTTGAATTTTTGGATGATGATAATTCTAACTTGGGTGGGGTGATATGTCAATATGGGTTTCCTGATGGCTAATGATCCTGAGCATTTTTGTATCCATGCTGGTGATTTGTATTGAATCATTTTAAAAATACTTTTGCATGTTCTTTGCTTATTTCATATGTGGAGTTTTTGGGAGTGTGTGTGTGTGTGTGCTTCTTAAAGAAAATGTTTACTTAATTGAAAAGCAGGAAGAAAGAGAAAGAGATCTTTCACTTCTCGCTTTACTCTGAAAATGACTGCAAAAACCAGAGCTTGGCCAGAAAAAAGCCAGAAGCCAGAATAGTCTTTGGAATCTCCCATGTGAGTTCAGGGGCCCAACTTGTTGGATCATCATCATCTTTCTCTGTTTCCCGAAGTTCATTACAAGGGATCTGGAATGGAAGTGCAATCACCGGGGATTGAACCAGTGTGCATATGGACTGCTAGCACCGTGAGTGGCAGCTTTATGTGCTCTGTCCCCTTGTTAGTCCAAGTTGTTTGCTTTGTCATTCTCTTGTCTTATTTATTTACCTTAGACATGACCCATTTTTTTCAAATGTATAGTTTTGTTGCTGTTGATGATGACCTTTTGCCTATTGAATGCATCCTTTGCTATTCAGAGATTTCTTAGCTTGCTACAATACCATTTGTCCATGACTGTGCTTCCAGAATTGCATCTAGACTAGGAAGGCTATGTGTGTACCCCGTGTTTGTCTCTGATAGTTTGTTCGCTTCAGGTCTTAGATCTAGATCCTTGATCCACTGTGAACTGGACTTTTGGTTAGAAAGTATGGTGGTTTTCTTGTTTCAAATTTGTGCATGTGAGAATCCAATTTTCCCTATACCATTTGTTTAACACACTTCCCCTTCTCTGGAGACTCATTTTAGCTCATTTGTCCATGCATTTGGTTGCACATGTATGGAATAATTTGGGGGGCTTTTATTCTATGCTATTTGATTGAACTATATGTTTAATCTAAGCACTAGGCTGCTTTTATTATAACTGCCTGTAGTATGTCTCTAAATCTATTATTGTGAAGTCTCCAGCTTTTCTAAAAAGTATTTAAGATGTTCTGTCTATTCAGGGTATGTTGTGCTTCAATGTGAATTTTAGGATTTTTTTTTAATATCTGTGAAGAATGTTCTTGGTATTTTAATGGTGATTTTACAGACTCTGTAAATTATTTTAAGCAGTAGTGACATTTTAATGCTATTAATTTGTCCAATACATGAACACAAAGATTTCATTCTATTTTTTCTTGCTTTCTTCTATTTCTCGCATGGATGCTTTGTAATTTTTATTGTAAACATATTTCAAATCCTTGGTTATATTTATCCAAACATATATAAACTGTCTTCTTGCTATTTTGACTGGAACATACAAAATTAGAGATAAAAAAAATGTTGAGTGGGGTCTGAGTTGTGGCACATAAGATCTACTGTTGACCACATTGTCAGATACCAACTGTAGAAGCCAATTGAAGTTATGACTGCTCTACTTATGTTTCATCTCTTTGTTTTGTACCTGGAGAAAGCAGTGGAAGACAGCCAGAATGCTTTGGTTCCTGAACCCACATGGATGACACAAATGAATTTCCTGATTCCTGGCCAAATTGCAGCTATTGCAGCCATTTGGGGAGTGAAGCACCAGATGCCTCGTTCTCACTCTCTCTAACCTTACTTTTCAAATAAATATAATAAATCAATACAAAAGAAAAAATAAAAGAAATATGACCATTACTGAATAAATGCAAATGATCATTGGCAATTATTACAAGCACTATCTAGGAGAAACTGGCTCATTTCTGGAAACATACCAAATTTGAGATGTGAAAATGTAGAAAAACTGAATAATCCAGTAACCAAGTCAGTTTAAATAACAAAGAAATTTCCAGAAATAGATGATTTCACTTCTGAATCCTGCAAAAATTTGAAGGAAGAAATTATTCCAGTTCTTTCGGTTATTTTAACCAAAAAAAAAAAAAATTAGAAAGGAAGGGAACCCTTCTGAATTCATTCTTTGAGACCAGCATTAGCTTTATTCTAAAAGTAGAAAATAATCAAACAAATAATAGAATAGACCAATATTCTAATAAACACAGTGGCAAAAATGGTCAACAAGAGCTAGCAAATCAAATCCAAAAACGCTTCAAAATAGATCTCCTAGACCAAGTGGGATTTATCTCAGTGATGTTACAACATATACAATTGATCAAACTTTATACATTTATTAACAAAATGAAGAAAAAAGACCATGTGATACTCTAAATAGATGCGGGGAAGGCATTTAATAAAATGCAGCATTTTTTCCATAACACAAACCTTAAGAAAGAAGGACACAATTAAGCTAATATTTGACAAACCCCCAGCCACAACATATTGAATGAGAAACAGCTGGAAGCATTTCCACTAAGCTCCAGAGCCAGACAAAATGCCCACACTCATCATCATTTTTCAATGTAATTCTGGATGCTACGTCCAGAGAAACCGTAGGCAAGAAAACGAAATTTTATACAAATTGGGAAAGAGGAAATCAAACAATCTCAGTAAAGATGACATGATTCTTCACCAAGGAAACCTAAGGCTCTGCTAGGACACTATTGGGACTCATGAAAGCCAGAATAGTTGCAGAAAACAAAATTAAGAGACCGAAATAATTAATGGTATTAGACACCAACAATACTATGTCTGAGAAAGAACTTGTGAAAGGTTGTGTTACTCACCTCTATCCCAAACTGTCAGAAAATACTGTTCAATACGGTAATTTCATGATTATTCATGTAATCTCAAACTAATTGTTCCTCTATGAAGCAACTCACTTAGTTTATAGGCATTTTCATTTTTAGTTAGCTCTAACTGACCCCAATTGTTTAAAAAGAAGCAAAATTTAGCTATTATTTTCCTACTTCTTTTTGTTTATTGATATCCTGAAATTTCACTTAGACTGATATTTCCTGTTACTCTTCACAATCACTTAATATATTTAGAATGTGATTTTCATCAGACCAAACAGCTACTTACTAAAATTGATGATGTCTTCAATGCTTACATGTTCCCACTCCAGCCTTCTTGTTTAGTTCATGACAATAATAACTTTCTCTTTGCTTCAACCAAGTATTTTTGAGTTTTTGTTGAGCAGGTTTTAGTAGTACTTCACCTCCATTCTGTATGCTCTTTGGAACATCTGGTTAGTTATCTTTTACATGTTTATACCATGGATGCTGTAGAGTATGTAAAATGTGTTCACTGAAAACCTATTAACCATCTAAAGGTTATAATTGCCTTAAAACAAAAAAGAAGTAATTTAGGCCAGCCAGTAATTACAGGGTCATATATGTAAAAGACACTCTTTTAAACACCTAGAGAAAAAAATGACAAAGGTTTAGTTTCAATATTCCAGTAGTATAAGTCATGCTATAGTATATAGTGTGAAAATCTAAGCAGGTACATCAAGTAGTTTATGGTACATTAAGCATCATAACATCACACCTAGCCCGAAGGCATCCTTGTAGGGAGGGTAGGATGGGAAGCTGAAGATATTTCCCACGTACTTATATATTGGCTTTTTCTCAGGGTCTGTTAATTTTAGAAGTTCCAGATGCAGATGAATCCAGAAACAAGTCATATCTCTGAATGAGGTTAGCGTATTTTTCCTAACAGGTTTTGCATTTTTATATTCCAGGCTACAATAGCTTTGACAGTCTGTGAAATAATTCTGTGGAGTTCAAGAAGAAAGGTCTCACTGTTTCATGAGCATCTTTAATGTATGTCACCAACATTAGACACATGTGACACAATGAAGAACCCAGTAACCAGCATCCTCAAAAAAAAACGCAATTTCACTTTCCTGAGAGAGTAGTAAGTTTTGGAGAAATCCTGTAATTACTGGCAAAACAAAGAATATTTGACATAAAATCTCCTTCCTTTTCTTGACCTTGCCTTCTAGCGATTACAGTCATTTAATGGGCAGCCAGAGTGCTTCTTCCTTTGCCATATTTATTTTTTGATCATTTGACATGACAAAAAAAATGTCATTAGTACTAGAATACTGAGACAGGATAATAGTTTGCCACTTTAAAAGGAAAAGTCTCTAGGGCTTTGCCAGTGGGAGATCAGAGTCCTGTCAAAACATTCTATTCTGTAGGATTAATCTCTTAAATATGTTAGAATACTTCCATTTATAGAACTCTCCTGTGACTTAGAAGCTCTGATATTTGGATTCTGACAAGTGGATTGATAATATCTTTCTGTGCCATAATGATAGAAATAGAGCAAACCAAGCTATGTCTTACTGCCTGTTAGGTAAGCATAAATTGGATTTAAGGGGCTAACCATTTTTTAAAGATTCTTTCATTATTTCCCAAGTATCTGAATGAATTTTCAAAAGGTTAGACAATACTATTATTCTTAGAAATATGACTATAGAAATATTATGCGAGTATCACACATTTTATATGTGTGGAACATTAGAATTTGGAGATATGTTATATGTGATTTGAAAATCACTACACCATATGCTGTGGAGAACATACTTCATAATTCCAGACAGCGGATACAAACTGCTGAGGTACTTCTTGTTAACCAAGTTCTTTTGTCATTTGGGTAAGTAGCACCACGGTTCTATAAAGATATTCCTCATAATCACTCTAATACAACATTGGATTAAAATTTTTCACTCAAAATGGTGACATTCACAAATATATTGGCTAATTTTAAAAATTGTCCTATTAAAATTATAGTAGAGTTTTACCTACAGGCAGAGGGAAGAAACATAATCAATGAAATCAGATTTTAGAATTTGTAAAAGATAAAGTAAAATGAACTCTTATTCTCATTTATTATTACATAACTGATGAAGAATTTGCCCTCTCAGTGAAAACAACTGCATTTTACAAAGAATATGTAAGCTCACTATATTCAGATACTGGACAGCAGGAGACAAATGGAATCAAAAGAGGTAATCCATTTATTGTCTTGGTTTTTCTGTAACAAAGATTGTAGAAAGGAAGACAAGTGTCAAATATCTACGTGGGTCCTGTGCCTGTTAACCACCACCTGCATAGGTTGAAACTTCAAGCAAAAGTCTGGAATTATCAAAATGTTGCAAAATGAAATTAATCAAGAATAAATGTCATGAAATATTTAAGTTGAAGATATCCAGAGAGAGTTTGATGATTCCTGGTGTGTTCATTAGAGGCTTCAGTTGAGTAATGCAGTTTCCGAGAACTAAACTAATGATGTATAACTAAAACAAACACTAATTAAGTTTGGAAACAAACCTCAAATGAAGTAACTGACTGTACAATTAATTGTCTTCAGAAAAACTAAGGTCATTCTAATAAAGGCTGAAGTAGCATTTGGGCTGAGGATTTGTTATTCACAGCACCAATCACAGACAACAAACTCCCTTCACCTAGTGAAAAACTATATGTAAAAGATCTATACCTGATGAGTGTTTAATGATAAAAACCTGCATTTTTCTCTCTTGGGATCAAAAACTAAAAGATATCTACTATGACTGTTACAATTTAATAAGGTCCTGAATATTCTATACATTTACATTAAGCTAAATGTATATATAACAAAGAGATACTGTAGTTAGTAAATCAACTTATTTTTGGCTAATATGACCATTCCATGAATAATAATAGAGTCTTAAGAATAGATACTGTAATAAAGAATTTGTGAGTATTGGTGAGGATGTACAGAGTCCTCATATGTTGCTCATGAGATGCAAAGGGAATTATTTATCACTAATGTGTTACAATAGCTATTACATACGTTGCCATGCAACCCAGAAAATCTGTGATTGTATAGGCATCAAAATAGGATCCTTACATATGATAACATGTTCAGCAGTAGTCCAGGTTGTCATAGTGGTTTTATAATATCCCTGAAATTCATTCAAATATCTATCAATTATTAAGTGGGTAAGAAAAATGTTGTATTTCCAGTAATGAACACTAATCAGAACAAAAAGTGATACTGACACATAATTATAGTAGAAATACAAATATCATATGATTTAATTTATATAAAATTTCTAGGAAGTAAATCAATGATTGTCTGCAACTTGTGACAGAAAATAGGCATGAGGGTATAAGTTTTATGCAAAAAATGTTATAAATATGGATTATGAGATTATGATAATGATTGCATATCCTATAATCTTACTAAACTTTCTCAGATAAAATATATTTCTCAGACAAAATTATACCAGTAGTTAGTGAACATATTAATTCAATGTATGTGGATTATAACCTAATCTAATGGTTAAATAAACCAATACTAAACTAACATGAAACTTCACAGCAACAACAAAATTTTTACAGAGATTTATGGTTTCCCTTCATGAAATACATCAAATCAGGCTTAGGTGATTAATGATATGTTATGTCACAATGGGTTAATTTCCAAAGATGACCGTCTACCTTGGCTTCTGCCACTCCTGTGAGAGAACAGAACAAGTTCATGGCTCCCGGTTTGCTCGGTCCATTCCTGGCTGTTGTGGCCATTTCTGTTTCTCTCTGAGACTCTGCTTTTCAAACAAATAGTTAAAATTTTAAAAGACAGAGATGCTAAAATATTCAATAAATGAAGTTGACTAGTTTAGAAATTTTATATGAAATTTGGTCCTAGAAGACAAAAGAGGAAAATGTCAAAGGGGGAAATGACCCTGGGCAATGTTACCCAAGGATGTAGTTAATTTATATAAGGTTTGAGAAATAATGCACCCAGCTCCCTCAATGCATTTTTAGAATATACTTTTCTTTTTTGTTTATTTCATTTTATGACATTTTCATAGGCTCTAGAGTATACTTTTTCAGGAAGTTTTCTAAGTATTCCAGCAAAAGTGAAGCAATTTGAATCCTGCACTGTAGCCTAGTAGCTAAACTCCTCACCTTGTATGTATCAGGATCCCTAAGAGCACCAGTCCTAATTCCAGCATCCCTGCTTCCTAGCCTGCCTCCGGCTTGGGGATTGGGAAAGCAGTCGAAGACAGCCCAGAGTCATTGGCTTGGCTCCTGGCTTCGAATCAGCTATGTTCCAGTCATTCTTTTTTAAAATATATATTTTTTATTTTTATTGGATAGTAAGATTTACAAAAAGGAGGAGAGATACAGAGAGAAATATCTTCCATCAGTTTGTTTACTCACCAAGTGGCTGCAATGGCCAGAGCTGAGCTGATCCGAAGCCATTAGCTGAGAGCTTCTTCTGGGTCTCCTGCATGGGTTCAGAGTCCTAAGGCTTTGGGCCATTCCTGACTGCTTTCCCAGGCCACAATCAGAGAGCTGGATGGCAAGTGGGGCAGCTGGCATCCATATGGGATTTTGGAGCCCATATGGGATCCCAGCACATGCAAGGCACCTGCTAGGCCACCATGCTGGGCACATATATTCTCTTTCTCTGGTTGGGGGTTAAGATGATACCTGCCCTATGTAAGGAAGATGGAAGGATAAGCTCTGTTTCAATGGCTAAATTGTTTTTAAAGCTACTGTACTGCAAGATAAATAATGACAGGTAATTGGGGTACAAGCATCTGAACCATTTTTTTTGAGTACCAAACAAATCTTTACCCCACTGACAGAAAAGAAAGACAAAAAAAAAAAAGAAGAAGAAAAAGGCAAGACAGGAGAAGATGAGGAGGTAGGAAAGGAAGGAGGAAGAAAGGAAAGAGGTAGAGAGGGAGGGATGGAGGAAGGAAGGAAGGAAGGAAGGAAGGGAGGGAGAGAGGGATGGAGAAAGGAAGATAAATGTTAAAAAATAAATAAAAGCAATTTATACTGAAGGAATTACTAAAGTATGTACTGTGAGAAAAAGAATAAATATTTTAAAGAAAATATCTATACTGCAAATGATTTTGAAGGAACTTACAATATACAGGTAAATCAAATCAATAATAGGAGGCAGCAGATAAGAACAAGAAAACAATATCAGGTAGTATGAGAGAAAGAGAATAGTAAACATAGTAATAAAGTTATTTTATTATGATAGGAATTGTATTAATCATAAATTTTGTAAATATCAACAAATTCTCCAAAAGTATAAATTAGTATTTATGAGGATTTAATAGGAAAAACAACAAATGCCTTTGCATGTTTCTCTATTTGTTACTTCATTTAAAATAGAGAGAATGACATGGTTGATTTTGACAAATTAAGTGCATATTTTATTTAAATGTATTCCAGGAAAATTCAGTAAAGCTGTAGGAAAAAAAGGAGTGCATTACCAAATGCCATAATAATTAAGAATCTTAAATTTATACTCTATGTAATAATGGAAAAACTTGTGTTTTAGAATTGGATTACGCGAGGAAGAATCACTGATTGTCATTCCTGCTTATTGAAACCTTCATCTTACTGGGAAGTGATGACTTCCTGTGTTAACCAGCTTTGTGATGGCTCCTGCTCCCTTTGCAGAAGGACGATCATTTGTTATGAGAGAGTCCCTCTTGTGCTGCCATTTCCGCATTCCCTGAGAGAATGAAGAATATCTTGGGCTCGATGAGGTAGGGAGACTCCCTCTGTTGAGTATTGTCTGAAAGATTTTGGATGCTTCTCCCTCACCTGTGCTGCTTGGCTGACCACAGCCAGGAACCCTGTTAAGTGGGAGATGAGTCTATCCTTGCTTATGGAACCCTTGTTCCATGAGCAGCCAGGCACATCTGGGTCTGGACTAACACTCTCATTAGTGGAAACAGGGCAGGATTATGCTGCTTTGCTGTCTCCCTAATTAAGACGATTCATCTGTGATCTTTCTCCTTTTTCAGGCCTCTCATTTGGATTGACACTTGAGTCACTTCCAGGACTTGTATTTTATGGGAACAAGTAGCTAGAGAAGAATCTATGCCATCTTATCTGGACAAGAAGTTTGTTTTGCTTTAAGAAATGGAATATTTTCAGAGAATTGGAAAATTATAAAGGGATTCTGGCTGAGATGGTCCTTTAAAGGGTATTTGCTGAAACAATCTGGAGATTCACAGACATTTATGTTAGCAACAGATATGACATAACCCAAGTGGTTTGACAGATTGTTGATTTCTACCCAGTGTTTTGTGTCAATGACAAGCCTTTAATATTGAAAGCATACTCTCACTACACTGTAAGAAGACAGCTTTTACTAAGTTATGGAATATGTGTGTATGCAAACTATAAGTTTGTATATGTAAATGTTATCACTGTATTTTATTTTCAGATTATTTGCTAACTTACAGGAATTGATTTGCCAAGTCTGGAAAGAAAGAAATGGCAAATAATAATCTCTGTCCATGAAGAGCTACTGATCTTAGATTAGAAGTAAAACGTGCACGTAGTTGGTTAAGTAAGAGAAAGGGACAGAGAGAGAGATGAGAGCAGCAAAAGAAAAATGAGAAGAGGGAGTAATATATAAGGAAAGTTTAGGCAGATTAAGGGAAAATGTAAAAGAGGAAAGAGAAAAGGAAATGTTTATAACTAATGAGCTTGTTATTAAAAGGTGTGTCTATTCATTTATTTGGAAGAGTGATGCAGCACGAGAGAAAGAGGGAGAATCTTACATCTATTAGTTTATACTCCAAATGGCCACAACAGCCTTGCTGAACCAGATCAATGCCAGAAGCTGCTGTTCCATCCTGATCTCATACAAGAATGCTATGGACACAGGTAACTGAGCTGCTATCTGCTCCCGTACCAATTGCATCTGCAAGAAGACAAATCTGAAACACAGTGGCCAAACTTGAACCAGGCCTCTGATATGGGATGCCCACATTGCGAAGGACTACTTAACCTGTGTCACAAGGCTAGCCATGGTAGTTAAGTAATGAAAGAATATTGATCCAAAATGCAGTCCTAGAAGTGGGCAGTACAGTAGATTGCACAAACTCATACACAACTCATTACCCTCAGCATTGTTTTCTCCAAAACTTAATCATTCCTGGTTGATTGGCTGCATCTACACACAGCAGATATGTTTAGCCTGCACTAGTTATACAGAAAGCCGTGCTGCATGGGGGTATTATGAGCTGTATCCTTTTAGGGAAACAAATATGTTAATTTTCAATATGACCAGAAGACAGCTTGACTATTTTGAAATTCTAAAATACGTTTTCCACTAAAAATTTTATTATAAAATTTCCCCTGCAAAGACCTCAGAACATTTCCATAAATATTATTTCTTTCAAAATTGCTGACTTAGGAAAGGGAAGGTCAGTTTGTTTATGCAGGACCATAGAATTCATCAGCTACAAGTATTATTTTTTTGTTTATTGTCATTTAATAATTCTTACCTCCAAAGCACATACACTAGATTTTTAAATAAACTCTAAGTGCACATACACAGTATATATGTATGTACATATATAATATATATATTAATATGTATATACATATGTAGAAACCTATGCATATGCCCATATATAAGTCAGGTAATTCAACTTATTTATGGAAATTTATTTAAAACATGTTTATTTTGGTGTAAAATATCTTTGAACTACATATGCACTGACGGATTAAAAGCAACCTTAAAATTTTCTAAACTGTCACTTGAGCCCTTTTCATTTTCTTTCTCTTTTTTGTTTTGTTTTGTTGTTATTGGTAAATACAGAGATGAGAAGATAGGCTTCCTGTATCTCAATTTATTTGGTCATTTACCTATTTCTTTTACTATTTTTACATATATTTGGACATGAGATTTATATAAGCTGTGTTTAGTAAACTGCCTGATTTCCAGCATCATCCGAGTGTTTATCAACTTTTATTCTTTAAAGAATCAGCAGGTGCTTGCTTTGGCTGCACATGCACTAGAATTGGAAAGAAACACAGAAAATTAACATGGCCCCGAGAAGGGTCGAAATGTATATTCGTGACGCAGTTCATATTTTTCTTGAAACTCACCAAAACAATCCTGGTGTATGTTACAAGACGTGTCTTTCAGGTGGATCAGTTGGAGACAAAATAGAACATAAGGTCATGTGTTCTCCAACCCTTTCCTCTACCCTGCTTTGTCCCTCTTCCCTTATATTCCCATAAAAACACAATACTAGAAACAAAACAAAAAGAATCACCATGGATTACTTCATTGGAGTGTTGTAATGGTCAAAAGTAATGATGGACAGGAAACACAAAGAACTTTTTTAATGCAAGGCCTTATTTTAAAATCAAAGAACAGTAGGAGTGCTAACAACCTGTTGAAGACAGAGAACTTGACAAACAGTAAAACTTTTGTCACTACTAGCTAAACTACCTTGGACAAGATTTCAATAGTGTTTTTGCGTTTTTATTGTAAAATGAATAGTTCTACATTCAACACTATCATTTATTTCAAAGGAACTGTGAGGTGAATTTTCTAAGTAGCTCAAGTTGAATGTGTCATTTTACGTTATGGGATTTGCTTTTAGTTGAAAATATATCACAACTGAATACCTAACTAGAAAACAGTATTAAGATTAGGAAATTGTAAACTGATTTGAAGATTCCATTTTCAAAGTTCTTTGCTATTCAGAAGTGAGTACACAATATTAAAATGTTTTCAGCATATTTAACCTTATCTCTGGATGCCTGCATTCTATAACAAGTTCTCCTTAATAAGCTTCTCATCCAGCAAATCTGCCTGGGAATTGGAGTATTGCTCAAGTACTTGAACCACTGACATCCATGTGGGAGATTGCTATGAAGTTATTTCTGGCTTCAGTCTGACTGAACCCCCTCTGATGCAGCCATTTGGAAAATGAATCAGAACACAGATAATTTCTCTATTTCTCTCTTTCCCTCTCTCACTCTGTCTCTCCTTTTTATCTCCTTCCTTTCAATACAGAGCACTTGCTTTCAAATAAATGAATCAACCTTTAAAAGAAAAAGGAGAACAAAATGTATCACAGGAATGTATCTGCATTGTTACACATAGATTTTCTGGTAATGGTAATTTTTCTATAATGCTGCTTTCTACATTTATCTTTTTAATTGTATCGTAAGATTCATAAATGAAGGATTATTGGCTATATATTTGTGAAAAATCACACAATGGTTAGATTTTGCATTATACTTTATAGTTGCTTAATTGATGTGCAAATGTTGATTGATATATTTACAAATGAGTGTGATCAATCATACATTTTGCAGTAATTATCTATGATTTTGTCAAATAATGAGCAGAGAGATACATCAAGTTTGAAAATTTCACTGCAGAATATCAAGCATTGCTTCACATTATTTAAGAATGTAGTGAACTATAATCGACTCCAGATACTCATTTGGGGGCATTTAAATCTAATATTTGTTCAACGTAAGTGTAATTTTCCCATTATAACGATTCCAGTATAGGTTTATAAAGATAAGGTCGTACATCATCCCATGGCAGTTGTAGTTCAGTGCCCATAACTAGAATGAAATATGTTCTGCTTTCTTCAGTCCCAACATTTGATTATGCGAGGACACAGGTAGTAAAAGACAAGTTCTGATGTCCATAATTCATACTACTCATCCCTTCTCTGGTTGGGATCCAGAACGTTGGATTAATGAAAACTCAGGCTGGCTCCGGGATGCTCTCCTTCCATAGTGTACAGTGTATAGTCCATAGTGTATTTATTTTTACTGTGGACCAGCCATTCAGTTTCTGTGTCTTCTCACAGTTGCCACAGCAGCCATTCGCGGCAGGTGCTGTTATTTTCCAACCTTGTATAAGGAAACATCGTAAGATAAGAAAAAGATGTATTGCTTCAAATCAAATGATTTTCAAATAGTGTATTTGTCTTTAAAAAAAAAGAATGTATATCCAAGAACACTTCTATCATCTCGTTCAAAAGCACACACCACCATTGACTGATCCTCACCACAGAAATTTTGTTCTACTTCATTTTTCACTTTTTGTCAAGGTGTAACAGTTTATATTTGAGAGAAAACTCAAGATTATTAATGGCTCTTTAGTTTCTCTTAACAGTTTGATCCAATTGTTACATTAAACTTGAAAAACAAAGAAACTTCAAAATTGTTTTTTAAGTGAGATGGAGGTTTTGTTAGTTTAACTTTTAAAGATTTATTCATTTTTTTTGAAACACAAATATGCAGAGAGAAGGAGATATCTTCAATCTGCTGGTCCACCTCCCAAGTAGCCACAACAGCTAGAGCTAAGCTGATCTGAAGCCAGGAGCCAGGAGCCTCTTCCAGGTCTCCTATGTGGGTGAAGCTTCCTAAGGTTTTGGGCCGTCCACTACTGCTTTCCCAGACCAAAAGCACGAAGTTGGGTGGAAAGTGGAGCAGATTCAATATGAACCAGGGCCCGTATGGGATCTTACTGTGTGTGACGTGAGGACTTTAGCAAATGGAAATTTCACATCCACTGGTTCACTTACTAAATGCCTGCAGGCTTGGGTTAGGTTGAAGCCAAAATCTATAACCATATCCAGGTGTCCCGCAGCAGTGAGAGAGGCATAAATAAGCAGACCAGCATATACTGCCTCCCAGGATGCATCATCAGGGAGATGAATGGGAAGCAGATATCCAGGATTCAATGTGGTCTAGGATATGGAATTTCGGCATCTTAGGCTGTGCCCCAACAGCTGCTACATGAAGTACTCACTCTTCACTGTAACTTTCTTTGATTGCTTCATGATGTTATGCTTCAAAAAATACAAAGCTGGCCAAATACAGCTTTTAATTTTTCCAATGATATTAGCATTTGGAATTATTAAGAGCAAAGGCATGGAACCCTGTGCCTGTGTGGGAGACCTGGAGGAGGCTCCTGGCTCCTAGCTTTGGATCTGCTCAGCTCTGGCAGTTGTGGCCACTTCGGAGTGAATGAGCAGACAGAAAATCTTTCTCTCCTCTCTGTATATCTGCATTTCCAATAAAAATAAATAAACATTTAAAAGAAAAGTAAAAGAAAACTGATTTCTCCTCTCTGTATATCTGCATTTCCAATAAAAATAAATAAACATTTAAAAGAAAAGTAAAAGAAAACTGATTTCTCCTTAAGAAGAAATTGCATCAAGAGACACATTTTTATTCACACTTTAAAGCATTGCAGGATGAGAAGTATTACGCTATAATTTCAAGAAGAGTCAGTTCTCATTTTGGAGTATTAATACAAAGTATTTGTTAAAACTTATACTGTGTGTAAGTCGCTTTCCTTGTAAGAAATAAATTTGTGCCACAAAATTTTATGCATTCTCAGGCTTGGTTTGACAACATAAACCCATTTTTCTGAATAAGTCTTAAGATCATATACTGAGATCATATGAACAGTCAGACAATGATTGACTTTTTAAGTCTGGGAACGTATTATAGTATTATTCAGAATAACTTTTTTGTGTGTAATTACTTTGGAAAAGACACTGTGATTTATTTTATTTAAAATTCCTAATTAGTAAGCTCATTCTCACACTGCAATGTGATTGATCAAATTCCCTTTTTATTCTTACCTTTGAAAATATGATATACTCAAAGAATCTGGAATTTATATGTTGATGGTTATTAAAATGCTTCCTTCAATTTCCTGAAATTGAGTATTTTAAAATTTCAAAACTTGAAATAGTTTATTTACATAAACAATACAGAATGTAAACTTCATCTCATCTTGGAAAGGTAAGATACCTATCAAAATGCCTGATACAATGTCACACACATACAAGTTGTCTAATAAGTACCATTTCCTGTTTTATCTAGGGTTCCTTGTCAATTTCCAAGTTTTACTTATCTGTTCATATCAGACTGTTTTTATGTTGTGTATTCTTGTGGAGTAAGAATTTGTTTTTAACAGTTGGCTGACAAAATGAGTTATTGACATATTTCTGGGGCAATTTTTAGCTATAAAATAAAAGACTTATGATTTTCATTTGGAAGTATATGAAAAGCTTTGAGGAGTTCAAATACATCTATCCTGTGTCAATCAGAAGAACTTAGGTCTGTGTTTAACTTTCCTTTAAACCTCAGAATGCACTCAATAAATTAGGCTCACCAGCCTCACAGAAAACAGTTAAAGTACTGCACTTTTGACTGTTTGCTATTTGAGCCTAAATTACTTGATGACAGAAGCTGGGATTCCCAATAATTAGATCAGTAGGCAGGAAGTGTATTAGCAGACCTCCAAAAGTTAGGGAGGGAAGAGAAGGCGCAGCCCATGCAGAAGGCAGTAAGATGCCACACTCACCAGAAAAGAATAAATCCCACTTTCCTGAGCTCTCTCGGACAAATAACAATATCCCCTAAGTTGTCTTTGTGGACTTCATCCTGGCATGATAATTCTAACATTCTATTTTTCTCAAGCTATATACACGATGACCTTCAACTACTTCTTCTGAACTTTGCTGACTCATCAGTTAAGAAGTGCCAGGCTCACTGTCATTCTGATTTACTGTTTTCTCAGAGCTCAGCTATGCCTCATCTCCCAAGACATCTCTTGAGTTTTTCAAGAGATGCTGAGTTAGGTCTTGCCTGAAATACTTTAGTTGTGCAACCATCCATGCTTCAAAAAAAAGAACAAAATGGGCTTTGTTGCTCTTACCTATGCATATGAACTAAGCATATGTGAGTGTGTGTGTGTGTGTGTGTGTGAGTGTGTGTAGATAAAAAAATGAGGACAATCTTCCTTCAGGTTATTTTTGTAAAGGTGAGGGGATAGACATTTGTGGTGACAGATGAAAAAGCCATTGTTTCATTTGCTGTAACAGGTAATTCAAATTTAGTGTGTATTCTTTATTTAAAGCCTTATTTATGTGTTTGAAAGTCAGTTGCCCCCCCAAAAGACATGCAGATACACACATGTATACATATGCATGCACACATACACATACACAAATACAGTTCATGCATAAGTTCCCTTTCCAAATGGCCACCCTTGGGGGAAGCCAGGAGTCTATAATTTTCTCTTAATCTTTCACCTGGGTGGCAGTGAGGCCTTGGGTCATCTTTCTTAAGGCCATCAACAGTGATTTGGTTCTGTAGCAGAGAATCCAGGAATCAAGCTGCCCTCCATATGTGATGCCAGAACTACAGGTGGTGGCTTAACCTATGTACCATAGCACCAGTACCAGATCTAATATGTATCCTTAACCAGAATGAAACTCCCTGCATGCCTGGGGCTGGGGACATAAAGAAATGGAAATGAAAATACCCATTTTTCATAGTAGCTGCTTCTTTTTGCCTCAGTTATTTTTGCAAGCAACAAGCATCAGTATTTTAACATCCTATCCCACAATACTAGATGTTTGTAGAAAATAAATAACCCTCCTATCTGTACCCTGAAGACATGGAAGATGATTCAAAATGTCTCACCCCAAAATGAAGAAAGCTAAAGAGATAATTTCATTATACAGGAATGATGTATGTTTGTCCTATTAAGAATCATTACTGATGGGTTTTAATATGACACAAACAAGAGAAGATGGGCAAAAGACAAATGCATGGATGTCAGCAATGAAGAAAACGTGGGTTCCTGGTCACACTGTGATTGTTCACCTGCTGATGTACCTGGAAAAGCAGCACATGGCCCAAGTCCTTTGACCCCTGCACCCATGTGGGAAGCCAAGATGAAGTTATTGTTTCCTGATTTTGACCTATCCCAGTCTTGGCTGTTGTGAAGATCTGAGGAGTGAACCAGCAGATAAAAGATTTTCTTCCCGTCAACCCCCGCTGTCTCACTTGATTGCCTCTCTCTGTGTGTAAATCTGCCTTTCTAAAGTTAATAAATAAATGGAAAAAAAAAAGAAACCAGTATTCCGATTACTCTTTGTCTTTAAGTTTCCAGACATCAGTGATTTATTACTTTTCCTTTTCACGAACATAAGGACATTATAAATTAATATGTTTTCTTTATCTAAGGAAGGGTTTCCTCTTATTGAAGACTTGTACTCATTGTGAACAAGTTCATTTGACTTTTTCAACAGAGTTGTATCCTTGATGAAAAGGATACCGTTGGAAAGTTTCTGGATAGTGTTTTGTTTCTTCTAAAAGCACAGCAGTAACAATTGCTTGTTGCTCAACCATACATAGGTTTCTCTACTGGGCAGTCATACTGTAGAATAGATGAGAAAACAGTGTCCAGCCATAAGCCAGGAAGAGATATGCTCTAAGAAACAAGTGTACTTCTGCAGGACACATTCCCATCTTACAAAGAAGTATTTCCTACAGTATAATTCTCATCTGAGGCAGCTTGCCCACTCATATGTGCTGTGTGGCTCAGCTCTTACGTTGTAAAATGATTCCATCGTTTTCAAAAGTATAGCAAAAACATGACTCTTTAATATTATCTATATGTAGTATACGATTAGCTTTAAAAAAAATCTTGACAAAACATGGAATACTACCAAATTGTGATACAGATTTGTTCTACAATATTAAAAAACAGTCTAACTAAATGGAAAGCCATTCATCTGTATGCCTGAAACTCCATTTTTCTTTTTGAGATTACAGAAAGGTGTTATATTTTGGCTGTCACATTATGATTCCAGAAATATTTTGTTTTCCATCTAGTTGGTGTCTTATGACACTCTTCATTTTCCTCTTATGGCTTTTAATTATTTCATTAATTTTGCCTATCAGAATGAAAGATAATGCTCATTCAGAACATGACATATTTCCATTTGGCAAATTGTTGTTATAGTGGGTGTTTTCATTTGATATTGAGTTTGATATAATGTCCAGTTAAAACATTCAAGTTTAAATGCATATAGCTTTTATATATTCTATTTCCTTATAGATTTATTTTTAAATTTAAATTATTTTACTTACAAAAAGAGAACACATTTCACATATTTCACAATACACATGCTTGTGATCACCAAGCAGCAATCTCCTTTACACTTCTTTTAAAAAATATTTACAATAGCATAGTACAATTCAATTTACAATCACAGGCTTAGTACACCATTAGGTAAAGAGTCTTTAGAAGGATTGTATGACATCAAGTAATAACAAAGAAAAAACAAGAAGGAAATCTGGATGAACAGCTTGCACAAAGTAAGCTGTAACACAGACTGGGAATAATTTTATTTGCAGAAATAGCTTTGTGCTAGAATGGTATCTGCAGGTCACCACTGAGAGACACAGACCCTGTGCTCCTGATGTGTGCGGTAAATGATGAGATTGAATTTATCGCCTGTTTGGAAAAGAGTCACAAATAAAAACTCAAATGTGCTACACCCGGTACAAAGGGCAACATCTACAACTGAATTCAGTAAAACCAAGGACGTTAGTTTTTTCTGTAAGATCATCTTAATTCTGGGGGAATTTGTCATTTTTAAAAGCAGCAATATCCTGCAAATATTATAGATTCTACTTACTGGGTACTATCAAAATGAACTATTCTCAATAGAACCAATTAATATAAAATCTTCCCCTTTGGAGAAAAACAATAAATACAAAAAGATACTTTTCTTCTGGAAGAAACAAAAGATATAGGAGTCCAAGTTATGGAGCAGCGAGCTCTACTGATGTTGGTGATGCTATTCTGAGTGTCAGAGTTCTTGCAACTCCAACACAACTCCCTGCTCATGTGCCAGTAAAGGCAGCAAAAGATGGGTTCTGCAAGAAGTGGAAAACCAGGATAGAGTTCTGGACCCTGGCATGGTCCTGCCCTAAAACTAACTGGATGTTGTTGTCATTTAGGAAGTACATCAAAAGATTAGGAAGATCTTTCTCTAAATTTCAAACTAATAGAAAACTAAAGCTTTTGGGAAGTATGCAAAATTCCTTCCATAGTAGATAATAAGTTGGACAGCATCAAGAAATGTGGTGAGTTAAAGTCCTTCTGATAATTCCTTTAAAGGAATTAAGAATAGCTGTGGCAAAATCAGTCAGCTTTTTCTGATTTTGATTGTGAAAGGAAAACACAACCTACATAAATATGTTACTTTTCTTCATTGCTTTCTGTTCTTTTAAGAAATTAAGCACCTCATAAATATGCACAGAATGTGCTTGGCACAATGCATATTTCTTTTTGTTGTATGATGTAGAGTTTTTGTCTTACAAAATGCACACTATGGCTTCCCATTTTAAAAAAATTTATTTATTTATTTGGAAAGTCAGATATACAGAGAGGATGAGGAGAGACAGAGAGTAAGATCTTCCATCCACTGGTTCACTCCCCACATGGCCTTCATGGCAAGAGCTTAGCTGATCTGAAGCCAGAAGCCAGAAGCTTTTTCTGGGTCTCCCACATGGGTGCAAGGTCCTAACGCTTTGGGCCATCTTTAACTGCTTTTCCAAGCCACAAGCAGGGAGCTGGATGAGAAACAGGGCAGCCGGGACACGAATCTGCACATGCAAGGGGAGGACTTTAGCCACTAGGCTACTGCACCGGGCCAGGCTTCTCATATTTTTAGTATATGTGCTGCCGAAGCGAGCACAGGCTTCTCATATTTTTAAACTGCATATGTAGTTGAAGTCCTCTCTCCCTTCTTTGTAGGAAATTACCTCCCTTTCAGATAATAAATGGAAGACATCAGAATGGACTTGCCTAGAAAATGTTGTGTTTGCATTTGAACCTTTGAAGTAGCAACTCCAGTTAAAATGTATTCACCAAATACAAAAAATGTTTGGGTTAAAATACACTAAAAAGAATGGAAGAAGCCATTGGAGTACATACACGATGTACTCCAAAGCCATGAGAAACAATGCGTACTCGTTTTGCTCCACATTCCACCAACTTTTCCATAGAACTTAATAAATAAGAAAGTACAATAACCTGGAAACAAAAATCCTTACTTTTTAAAAAAGATTCACTTATTTTTATTGGAAAGTCAGCTATGCAGAGAGAAGGAAAGACAGAAAGACCTTCTCTCTGCTGGTTCATTCCCCAAGTGGCCGCAATGGCCAGAGTTGAGTCAATCTGAAGCCAGAATCCAGAAGCTTCTTCCAGGTCTCCCATGCAGGTTCCGAAGGCTTTAGGTCATCTTTGACTGCTCTCCCAGGCCACAAGCAGGGATCTGGATTAGAAGCAGGGCTGCCAGGAAATGAACCAGCGCCCATATGGATCCTGGCAAATGCAAGGTGAGGACTTTAGCCTCTAGGCTACCATGCATGGCCCCCAAATCCTTAATTTTAAGAATCTTTAGAACAACAACAGCAAAATATTCAAACAATAATATTGTAGGGCAGAATAATAATTTGCTGATATGTACCACATAAGAAGTACCAGCAAATGCCAATATCTGAAGTACACATTCCTTTAAAACTTAGATATCAAGTATTATATCTTCAAATACTCAGAAAAAACCATTGTGAATTTATGTAAAAAATATGGTCTTCAAAAATAAAGATGATAGTTTAAGTAGATATACTTGATAGATTTGAAAAAAATCTGTATTTTCCCATTGCACAATTCTATATCACTTAAGACTTCAGTTTTATGTTTGGCAAGTTAACATGCAGATAGATGATTCTAGTTACTTTATCTGAATCTCTAATCTCTGCTTCAAATTTGTGAGAGGCTAATAAAGATATTCGGGCAAGCAATTACCTATCCATTCTCCTGAAATATAACTCAACCCACACCTAAGTTATTGCTCTTTTTAACAGGAAAGCACAATGATATGTATAATCTCTTAAACATTGTTCCAATGTATTCACATGTCAGCTGAGAAGCTACAGTTTAACTTATACTGTCCAGCATTAAAATCCTAAATCAAACAAAGGCTTTGTAACCAGATTAGAGATATTTCTGAGTAACAATCAAGAGACGGTAAAGTCATTAGATGTTATGTTTGTATATAACATTTGAGAGACTGTCCTGTTTCTCTAAATATCAGCACTTGACTTTGTTCAAGTATGCGTAAAGAGCACCAAGTCTTCACCTGAAACTAAGAGACAAATAACAGGGGTCAAGCAGCTAATTGACAGAGGCACTGATATCCAAATCTGGAGCCCAGAATCATTCATTGCATTTCCTTCAAAAAGGAGAATAACTTGATAACATATTGGTAAGACTGATAAGACGTTTTTGAGGTTTAAATATGACAAAGCACATATAACATTTCACTAATGTTTGTCATTTATTTCAAGTAGGCATTTTCTGTTATTGGTATTATACGTGCTAGTGATTATGTTGGAGTTACACAGTTCTCCAATACTTCGTTTTCATTGGTTCTATACCAAGGAAATTATCACTAAAAATTATACACAGAACACAATTTCACTTTGTATTATCCACGCACATGTATCACACCCATATATTTTGTTCCTCATATTTTCTGTTTTTAGTGATAAATCAGATTTTCCATCTGTTCACTGTCATATTACACTTAAATTGAGACAATTTGTCTGTGTATTACTCCTTTCACTCTAACTTCATTTGACCTGAAAAATCTATTATCACATGCTGTACAAATTGAATCATTAGCCTGACCTGACTTTAAGAGCATATTTTAGTTCAATGACAGTATCCCTATTGCTTCTGAAAGCAGTTGATTTGAAAAGAAATCATGTCTTCATACTTTATAAACATGTAAGTTTTCTGTCAAGCCAGCATGTTATCAATTCACTTCAAAAAGTAAAACCCAACTACTAGAACAGATTCATTTTTATCTGTAGGCCACATTTCACTGGCTTGGCTACAGTTCTAATTTCCAAAATGCTCCAAGGGAATGACCTCCTTCAGAGGTTACTCCATTTCTTCCAAGCAGTGACTACTCAGTGACACTGACAGAGAAATTACTGTCAGGATCTGTCATCAAACATACCACAACATCCTGAAAATAAAAAGCCATACTTATGTACCTAATACTTATTCATTTTTGGGTCTTAACTGGTGAATTGACTAATCATTCAGATTTTTTAAATCATAGATTTTAATATTTTCCTGTCTCTTTGGTCTTCAATATGATCTTAACTCTCCTGGATTTAGCCCTCCCTTCAATCAAACAGGGATAATAACTAGCTTTTTCATTAAATCATAAGAATCATGTAACTAATACATACACCTGTTGCAGAAGGGAACAAGATATAGGCATAGATAAATTGCTTTGATTACATTAGACAAATTCAGCCGAATGTAGAAGAGGGCAAGCCTTGAGAAATAAAACTGTGATTGATAAGTCATACAAAGGAGAAGTAGCAACATATTTATTTTAATTCTGTTTGAAGAATTGAGAGGACTATGAGGAACAGACACTTCATCAGAAAAGCACAGTCCAATATGAAGCAGAGACTTGATCCTTATGCTATAGAAATTTAGATACATAAAATCCCCTTTGAAATCTAGTTCTACCCTAATGAAATTAGATAGGTAATTTAAAATTGAAAGGACAATGGCATTTTCTATGATTGACAGTTTGAATGGAAACAAACATAGAATGTAAGTCAACAAACAATAGACATACGCAAAATGAGAATGACATTTGTTGGAACATCAAAACTTAGAATTGGATATGTATGAAAAAAGACCCAGGTATGTAAATATATCTCTGAATTATTGATATTGTCTTACTGTGACATTTCCCTGTATTCCTGACCAATATCTTTGCACACACATTCCCTAGGTTCCATACTCTCTTCCCCAAACCTTGCAGATTGTCTTTCACATGACAGAATGGATGTCTTCTATATTTCCATTTCTAGTACATTAGGCAATATTTTAGTCATTCTTGCAGCATTACAAACATCATGTACACATGTACATCACGGCATTTGTCAGAGTTTTAGCAGTGTTTGCTCATGATTGCATCCACAAAGTCTACTTCAGAAACTGTAACACAAAGGATTTCTAATAAAAGTTTAATACATCAATGAATAAATAAACGGTATCCTAGAAAATACATTCTTTGTATCTCTTACAAAGCACTTGTAAGACGTAAGCTTTTATAGCTTTGTAAAAATGCTGTGGGGATCATGATGGGTTTTGAACAGATCAGAGCAGTTAGGGAGCAGGTCACGCAAGGGCCCAAGATGCTGAAGCTAAGGATTTACTTTAGTATCGCATTTTTTGAGCTTATGCAGTTCTTCACAAGAAAAGCGAATAATCCTTTGTTACACAAGATACTGACATGTTTTATCTCTACTTCTGAAACATTAGTTTGCATTATGCATTACATTCAGATAATTTTTTGCTTACATAAAAGCTTCATATTGTACCCTTAAGTGTGAATGCTTCTCAAGGGGTTAGAGCTATCCTTATGTTTGTGAGAACTTAGAATCAGTGACAAACCTACCTAGATTTCGATTATTCTGCTTGGTTCCATTATATAAGGCTTGGATGTTCCCTTTAGTTATATACCTTCTCAAAAAAAAAAAAATACGGTAGGACCTGGGACAGTAGTCTAGTGGTTAAAGTCCTCACCTTGCATGCACCGGAATCCCATATGGATGCTGGTTCTAATCCCAGCAGCCCTGCTTGCCATTCAGTCCCTGATTGTGGCCTGGGAAAGCAGTCGAGGATGGTCCAAGGCTTTTGGACCCTGCACCTGAGTGGGAGACCTGGAAGAGGTGCCAGGCTCCTAGCTTCAGATGGGCACAGCTCCGGCTGTTGTGGCCGCTTGTGGAGTGAATCATCAAATGGAAGAGTTTCTTTTCTGTTATCTCCTCCTCTCTGTATATCTCCCTTTCCAATAAAAAAAATATATTTAAATAAAACAAAATAAATACAGTATAATCCATGTGTCCAATGCTATCATTAAGATTTTCACTTTCTTAGGATTAGATGCAAATATTTTGCTAGGCTGCATCCAATTAACTATCACAGAACCCAGCATCAAGCTCTTCAAGCAAACTTCTCTCATCCTTGCAAATCTCACCATCATGTTACAAGGTGCATAGAGCAGACTATCTCACCAAATGCTTGAGAATTATTCCAATTCTTCAATTATTTTTAAAGTATTTTTATTTATTTTTTATTTATTTATTTATTTTGAAAGGTAGATCTACAGCGAGGAGAGACAGACAGAAAGAACTTCCACCTGCTGGCTCACCCCCAAGTGGCTGTGATGGAAGCATTACTAATCTGAAGCCAAGAGCCAGGAGTTTCCTCTGGGTCTTCCACATGGCTACAGATTCCCAAGGCTTTGGGCCATCCTTAACTGATTTTTCAGGTTACAAACAGGGAACTGGATGGTAAGTAGGGCACCTGCAACCCGAACTGGTGCCCATATGGGGTCCTGACTCTAACAAGATGAGCATTTATCCCGTGAGCTAACTCATCAGGCCTGATTTCTTTAATTCTTTCCTACAGTTTTTTAAAAAGATCATGTCCAAATACATATTCCTTCTACTGATTATCTTATTCTTCCTTATTGTCTTAGAATTCTTTTTATTTATTATGCCCACCAAACTATGACATAAATATTAAAGCTAAAAAAAGATAAACCTACCATTCTCAAATTAAATGTTACATTCAGCTATATATTTTCCCTCACATTTTGTAGAATTCAAAAAAGACTTAAAACCAAGCAAAAGAGAATATATACAGATATTTAAAGAAATTCCACGAATCATGCTCCTTAGAGCATATCTTATCTTGGCACGTGAAATGAGAGTTTGAAACTGTACTCCTTAGGAATTGAGTAGGAATAAGAGAAAGTATTTTAACAACAACAACAAAAAGTATCTACACATCCAAAATAGGAAGAGGAGCGTGTTTGATCCCAGCCTACAAAGAGAATGATCTAAACGTAACTGGAAACCATTATGTTTAGTGAAATAGAGCAGTCCCTAAAGGACAAATATGCTAACCTTGGTCTGCAGAAACTAATGTCTGGATTATAAAAAAATGCCATTTGTATAAGTGAGATGGACATTTTGACATTTGATAATTGTTTACAGCATTTGTCTCCATTCTTGTGTGTGTGTGTGTGTGTGTTTTTTTACTTATTAGTTGTTGAATTCTTGACTTAATTAGATATAAAGTGTGATTGCAAAGTGAAATCAAAGTCTAGCATTGCAAAAAGAAAAAATTTAACAAAAGAAAAAAAAAACGATGGAGGAGGATGGGTGCACAATGCAGGCAAGAGTGATGACAGGGTAGGGATTTCACTTCATATTCATAAAATTAGTTAAACCATGAAACAAATAAGGATTTGACAATTCACTCTAAACTTTAGGCAGAGTTACAGATTTGGGGTATATGCATATTTAAATTAAATAAATTGATGATTTTTAGATAAGTGCACATTCATTAAACCGTCCTGTGACATAATCAATAATAAACTCATATCATCACATCCCCAAACTTCTCCCATCCTCTTTATAATTATGTTACATTTTATTATTTTTTGTTAATGTAAAGAAAACAGATTTCATGTACTTCATTGGTAGAGTTGTAAGAAGACAGCCATACTTCTCTTTCTTCCTCACTCCCTCCCTGAATTTGCCTCCTTTCTTATATTGTTTGTGCCAGTGTTTTAGGATGAAGTGTTTTAATTTCTGTATTTTTCTTCTCTTCCCATTGTCATTTATGTTCAGCTTGCATTGTATTAGCTTTTACTTAATTTCTTAATTTCTCCAGAAAATTAAAAAGCATTTCAAGAAGAATATATGATTTTGATTCAAACTTAGAGTTCTAAAACAATTAAATTATCCCTCCTTTTATGAGCAAATGACTTCATGTCTTGTTTGTTGTTGTAGATCATCTTTCCAGCTTAAAAGAGCCTGATTTCAGTGAATTTTTTTCAAGGATGACAGAAATTCATGTGGTTCTTCTTATCACAAATGCCTGTGAATCAAGATGAACTTTTGTCATTAGGGGTGATTTAAATTCATTTTACCTTTGGGATATATGCAAAATATGTCTTTTATTGGCAGATGATTAACCCATGTGCATCAAATTTTGAAGGATTTTTCCTGCCAATCGCTTCCAAGTTGCATGAGCCTGCTTTCTATCCTGCTGTGCTTAGTTAAAATTAAAATGTTTTTCCTTTCTTAAGTACATTGTTTCAGTGAAAATGTTCAAGTGAGGCAGTTTCGCAGTTACAAGTATTCAGTCCCAGAACTGAATTCAGTACTCCATGCCCAGGTAGGTAATTGTTGGCACTTTATAGTAAAACACTTAGCTGCGATCAGTCAGCTTTCTCAGTAAACTCCCAGGGCTCATCTCTAGAAAGAACATGTGGTTAAACCAAGTGGGTAAAGGAGTGAAGAATGCTAAAAATTGCTTAGCTAAGTCTGACATTTTATCTCTGAAATATTAATTATACCATGGGCTTCTGCCTATTTACATACCTAAGTGTTTGCTTGGGACATAAATGTTACTAAATTGTCTTGAGAAAGCCATGGAGCAACTTTGTTAGATAAAACTTCTTGCAGCTGGTGATTTTTGGCAATTAATATTATGAATGCTAATGGGATAGGGAGAAGGAAGAGCACTTGCAAGATGCCACTTATCTCTCTAAAGCAAGAGAAAATGTCATAAGTGGGGAGCCTGTGGAGAGGATTGCTTCTGGGAAGGAAAGAGATGGCAAATGTTAAAATTATCATATTTATGGACGGGCGGGAATGAGGTTGGAGTATCTAATAAATAATCTAGTAAATAGAAATTATTGTAAATATTTTTAAATGCTTGATTTTGGGTTGCTCATCATAGCAATGAAGACTTTTGAAAAAAACCATACTGAAAATATGTGCGTTTTGAAGTAACTGAAACCATTTTTAAATAAATTAGTTTGTTAGAGTTCTTCAGTAAGCAGTGCAATAGCTAGGGATAAGTCCATTGAAGCTAGGGTCAATATTTGAAGTAAATTTTAAATTGAAATATATATGTTAAGGTAAAAGTGAGTTTGAGAAAGTAAAGATGTAATATTCTCCAATTATAAGAAAATACATACTATAACAAACTACCTCTAAGCCATAACAATTGTCTGTATTTCAGAGCGGTTATATTTTATTACATTTTTTAAGTGAATAGAAAATGTTATGTCACCATTGCTCTCTCTCTATATATATATACTTAATGAGCAATGGTGACATAAATTTATATAACGGTGACATAAATTTATATATATATATAATTTAAATTAGACTGACTCTTCACTGGAAATAATATAAGGGGAAGAAACAATTCAGGCATCCTAAACATATGACATGTTTATACGTCAAAAATGAAAATCTATCATCTTTTAGCATATATTCCATTTATGACTAGTATTTCATGCTATTTTCTCTGGTTTGAAATTTCCAGGCATGTTAATTTTATGAACGCTTAGGAAATATGTGCTTTTAAATATCCCGCTTTGCATTTTGACGCAGGTGTAGGGTTGAGTTGTTGACTATGGGAAATGATATTTTAGTCAGTGAGGAGGGAAGCCTTTATTTTATGTAGCATATTGAAATCTGGTGATAAGAATAAATATGTTTTATTTAGCTGTTTTCGTATTCTTATATGTATGTGAAGACATAAATTTAAGGAATATTACTAAAAATAAAAAAAATTCCTAAATCTGCATGACAGTCCATGTCTTCAGTTTCACTGATTATAACTTATTTCTCTCATACACATGCATAAGCTTCATGTCATTTATAATATTTTGCCAAATAATATAGTGTGGCAATATAAAGAAAACTTAGGAAGAAACACTTTTAGACTCTTTTTTATTGGAAAGGCAGATTTGCAAAGAGAAAGAGATAAGAAAAGTCTTCCATCTGCTGGTTCACTCCCTAAGAGGCTGTACTGGCCAGAACTAAGCTGACCAGATGCCAGGAGCCAGGAGCTTTTTCCAGGTGTCCCATGTGTGTCCAGGGTCCCAAGGCCTTGGACCATCCTTGACTGCTTTCTGCAGACCACAAACAGGATGCTCAATGGGAAATGGGACTGCCAGGACATGAACTGGGGCCCTTTAGCCACTAGGCTACTGAGTCAAGCCCAGAAACACAGTTTTTTTTTTTTTCATTTTTAAAAAAATTTTGATTGGGGCCCAGCAGTGTGGCCTAGTGGCTAAAATCCTCACCTTGAACGCTCTGGGATCCCATATGGCCACTGGTTCTAATCCCGGCAGCTCCATTTCCCATTCCAGCTCCCTGCTTGTGGCCTGGGAAAGCAGTCCAGGACGGCCCAATGTTTTGGGATCCTGCACCCGTGTGGGAGACTTGGAGGAGGTTCTTGGTTCCCGACAGCACTGGTGTTGCGCCTACTTGCGGAGTGAATCATCGGACGGAAGATCTTCTCTCTCACTCTCCTCCTTCTGTATACCTGACTTTGTAATAAAAAGAAATAAATCTTAAAAAAAAATCTTTGACTGATTAAGTCCTTATTAAATGCCTATTTCGTATCTCCAAATATGTAAAAGTAAGGAATAGAAAATATTGCCATCAAAATATCCACCTAGATTTTCCCAAAATGCATTTCAAATATATAAAAATTAAATTTAAGTTCAAGTGAGAACTGGAACAAAAAGACAAGTACAAGAAAATACAATATAAATAGTTGATTTGACCAATGTAAAATGAAAAATGCTCATACTTATTTTGTTAGAATTAATTGGTGATATTGCAAAACTGGTAATATGTTCTAGCTTAAATAGAATCATTGAATGTCTGAAATTCCTTTGCAAGGATGCAGAAAACAAAATATTCCAAAACACAGTAACATTCTTATGCATCAAATGTTGATTGGAAGTTTATACTAGCAAATAATCTTAAACCAAATTTTAGATAATGAGTGAAATATAAAACAGAGTGTCATTGAATACCAAAATAGGTATTTAGAACACATTGGGTATAAAAGATTAACATTAGATTTATAGGTGATCAAAGCTAGTAGTGAACTATGCAAAATGTGATAATGTCAATAAAACAAACTGAATAAAATCAATAACAAGATACCTGAAAGTGCCTTTTAAATTTTAAATTTTTCTAAATTGAATTATTTGAAAGGAAGAGTACACAGATAGAAAAAATCCTTGTATCTTCTGGCTCACTCTATGTATGGCTGGAATAGCTTTGGGCTGTCAGGCCCAAGTCAGCTGTCATGGGTCTCCAAAATGCATAGAGGCTCAGCCACTTGGGTCATTTTCTGCCTCTTTCCCAAGGGCATGAAAATTTGTTTCTCAAGAATTATTTTTCCAATAATATTATTCCATGTCACGTTCTGCTCATACAAAAAAAAATAGTTCTGAAAATAACAATGAGAAGGAAAAGCACATGGTTGCAAATTTTAATTTAGGACATAATTTTAAGGCTTATGGGAACTAATTGTGGGTCTCCAATATGATTCCATATGAGCAAATTTGTGCCCATTTAGAATTCTATTTGTAAGTTTTCAACTGTTGCATTGTATTTATCAATAGTTTAATGATTTTTTTTTTTGCTTGCTAGTGGGAGTAATTGACTAAAATTATTTGTGATGTAGTAGAGATCTACTTCTAAGCTCAGTTTACTATCACGTATTTACTTCGTTCAACATAATGTTCTACAGGTCCATCTCTTTAGCTGCAAATGTCAGAATCAAATTCTTTTTATGATTGAATAATATTCCATTCTATATTTATACCATAATTCCCTCATTCATTCAAACCTTGATGATCGTTGATATCATGTCTTGGCCTTTGTGAATGACGCAGCAATATATATAACAAAGTTACTTCTTTGATGTACTGATTTATTTACTTTAGATATGTACTTAGAAATTAGAGAGCTGCATCTTATGATAGACTTTTAGTTTTTACATCACCTTCATCTTTCCTTTTGTCTTTTTCCCACCAGTCCTTTTGTGAATATTGACTTACCCATTTCCTGTGATTTTTATCAACTATTTTTCATTTTTCATCATAGTCACTCTGGATGGAGTTTTGCTTTTTCTTTCTACAAATGGGGAATAATGGTGAAAAATTTTCATGTATTTATTAGCTATTTAGTTTTCCTCTTTTGTGAAATGGTTATTCTGATAATTTGCCCTCTTTATTGAAATAATTTTTCTGTTGTTGAATTTTCTGAGTTCTTGTGTATTCTGGAAATTATATATTTTTCAGTTGGATAGTTTGCAAATATTTCCTGCCACGCAATTGCTTATCTCCTCAGTCTGTTAACTATTTCCTTTTTCATAAAAGAGCTTCTTAGACTCTCACTGTCCATATTTTGTTCCACCTGCCTATGTGATTTTAACAAAAACAAATATCTTGCATATGCTCTCTTGCAAAATGTATGCAATGTTTGCTTTAAGACTCACTTTAATGTTTTAATCTATTTTCAGCTATTTTTTGCACAGAATAAGGTAAAGTTTAAGTCTTTGTTTATTAATATCCATTTTTATCAGTTCCATTTGTCAAGCAGGTTGTATTTTCTACCACATATACTTTGTCAGTAGTTATCTATGTCAATAGTTAGTTGTCCATAGATGTACATTTTTTTCTGGAATCTTTATTCTATGCCGATGTTCTATATACTTCCTTTAATCCTCATACATAAGATTTTGGTTAGAAAAGCTCAATAGTTTTTCTTTAAATCAGGAATTATGATGTATCTAGTTCAGATTTTTTAAAATTCAAGGTTACATTAGCTTTTCAGGGTTATCTGTGATCTCCACAATGTTTAGAATTTGTCAGATACACAAAGAAAAAGGAGAGATAGAGAGGAAGACCTTCCATCCATTGACTCACTCTCCAAGTGGCCACAATGGCTGGAGCTTAGCTGATCTGAAGCCATGAGCCAAATCAAGACTCTGGGCCGTCCTCACTGCTTCCCCAGGCCACAAGCAGGGAGCTGGATGGGAAGCAGCACCGCTGGGATTAGAACCAGTGGCCATAGGGAATTCCAGTGCTTGTATGGCAAGGACTTTAGCTGCTTGCCTATCATGCCAGACCACCATATTACCATTTCTAAAAAATATATTTACGCATTTATTATTTAGAATTAAGAGAGAGAGAGAGATTCTATATATTATCTTAGTACCCCAAATGGCTTCAATAATCAGGTCCCGGCCAGGCGGAATCCAAGATCCAGGAACTCCATCCAGGCCCCCCACTGTGACATCAGGAGTCCAAATACCTGAGCTGTCACAGAGGCCTAACAAGGTGTATTAGCAGGGAATTTATTAGAGCTTAAATCAGCACTATGATATAGGATACTAAAGTTGTAATTAGAAGCTTAAGTAACCATATTACAATGTCAGACCCCCAACCACATTTCCATTCTAACATATAATGAAAATAATACCAATAATTTTACATATTATAAATATATATATTTATATGTATGTCTTTAGGCAGAAATAAAACATTTATGATTTGGAATATTTTATGCTCAGAATGCTTAAGAAATGTTGCTCAGTAAACATATGATCCTATTAGCTTATTTCTTGCAATATAATGATGATGATAAAACAATTTTATTTCTAAAGCAGTCTTCAAAAAGTTTATGGAAATGCATATTATGAAGAAATTATGAAGGTATTTTAAGGTTTTGAACCAAAACAAACTTATCTTTTATGTTCCATTTTTCAGAACATTTTGAAGTATCTTTGTATACAGATACATGTAGTCACTCTAAATATTTATAATTTGTGTATATTAAGAATATATGATATTTATAAGTATTCATGGTATAAAGTGTTACGATAATAAAATTTATAAGCATTTATAACATATTACATGTCTTCTATATATGTATATATAGAGAGAGGGAAACAAGTGGAATAGCTAAGTTAAGCATGCAAGATACTTGGTAACCTTAAATTCTTATTTCTTCTTTTAAGTTTTTCTTTATTTTTATTTTAAAGACAAAGTTACAGAGAAGAGGAGCCAAACAGAAAGTGAGATGTTCCTTCTGCTAGTTCAGTCCCCAAATGGCCCCAGTACTCAGAGCTGATCTGATCTAAAGCCAGGAGCCAATAGCTTTCTCTGGATCTCTCACATGTTTATAGTGAGCTAGCTTCTGCTGTTTTCCCAGGTCATGAGCAGGGAGCTGGATCAGAAGTGGAGCAGCTGGAAATAGAACTGGAGCCCATATGGGAAGTTGGGGCTGCAGGTGGAGGCTTAGCGTACGATGCCACAGTTTTAGTCTTCATTTCAGAACTCATGTTTAAATTTGTGCCCTGTGACAGGAATGCTTAATTTAATTCATTTGAATTAGGAGAAATAATCTAAAAATATTAAATTATTGGCAAATTATTTTATGAATTAATTGGTTTGGACTATACTGAAAAGTGTCTAGGGGGGCAAGGCATGATGGCCTTGTACCTAGATCCTTGCCTTTCTACTTGCTGGGATCCCATATGAGTGCCAGTTTGTGTTCCACCTGCTTCACTTCCCATCCAGCTTGTGGATGGGAAAAGCTGTAGAGCATGGCCTAAAGCCTTGGGAAACTGTACTGCCATGGGAGACCTTAAAGAGGCTTCTGGTGGGTCCAGTGCGATAGCGTAGTGGTTAAAGTCCTCGCCTTGAACGTGCTGGGATCCCATATGGGCGCTGGTTCGTATCCTGGCAGCCCTGCTTCCCATTTAGCCTGTGGCCTGGGAAAGCAGTCGAGAATGGCTCAATGACTTGGGTTCCTGCACCCATGTTGGAGACCTGGAAGAGGCTCCTGGCTTTGCGTTGGCTCAGTTCCAGCCATTGAGGCCTCTTGGGGACGGAAGATCTTCCTCTCTGTCTCTCCTCCTCTCACTGTATCTGCCTTTCCAATAAAAGAGGCTCCTGGTTTCGGAGAGGATTCTCCAGCCATTGCAGCCACATAAGGGGTGAAGTAGTGGATTGAAAATCTGTCTTTCTTCTCTCTGTAAATCCACCTTTCCAGTAAAAAAATAAAACAAAACAAAATCAAAACCCAAAACAAACAAACAAAAACATGACAAGGGGCCCGGTTTGATGGTCATGTGGTTAAATCCTCGCCTTGCCTGCACTGGGATCCCATGTGTGTACTGGTTCCTGTCCCACCTGCTGCACTTCCTATCCAGCTCCCTGCCTGTGACTTGGAAAATCAGTAAACGATGCCACTTGGGAACCTGTGCCCGTGTGGGAGACCTGGAAGAAGCTCCTGGCTCCTGGCTTTAACTTGGCTCAGCTCCAGCTGTTGTGGTTACTTGGGGAGTAAACCAGCAGGCATTTGATGTGTGTCTCTCCTGCTCTGTGTACATCTGCCTTTCCAATAAAAACATATACAAAATTTAAAAATATTTTGAAACATAAAATTGCTAAAGAAGACTTACCAGATTTATTTGACACATTAAGAGGGGGCTAACTTAACTTCTTCTTGAGGATGTTCCCCTCAAGCTCTCACAAAGCTAGAAGTGGTAAGAGAGGCAGCACAGATGGCCCAAATATTTCCAGTGGATAAACTCCATCATTTCTCTCACAAATGAATCCTACCCAGGGCCCTCTACTGTGGGGTTCAGGGGCAAAGAGGCCACTAAGTAAGATGGTGACTATCAGTCAAGGTCACAGGCGAGCATAATGGCGGCCAAGGACAGAGCCCTGGGCATGAACCAAGGCAGGTGTCACGTTGTTTCAAAGAAAGACTGATTGGCCAGGGACATTTCACTCACCTGTCCCTGGCCTATGGGAGGTGGCTTCCGTAGTCATGCTCCTAGTAATGGGCTCCTGGTTTCTCTCCTCCTGGAATTCCTGAAATTCCCGGACTGAGGCTATCCTTTACCCTATATAAGAAATTGAATTTCCCCAATAAATCGGAACTGCTTAGACAGAACCCCTGTCCGTCTGTTTGCCTCTCGGGGGCAGGCAGCAGGCTCATCCCCGCTGGCAACTGGGTACTAAAAGAATCAACTAGGATCATATTTCAAGAATCACACCAAATAAAAATAACTTAAAATTCACATAGGTCATCAAAACAACAAAACCCTGGTCGTTTTTATACAATGAAATGTGTCACTTTTTCACTTGTATAACAACAACAACAACAACAAAAATGTTTCTAATTACATGGGACTGAGCCATAAATTGGCTAATATTTACATTCTTCATGCATCTCATCTTCCATGGAAAATTGCCTGTTCAAGTTTTATAGGGAAAGTGTGAGTGCCTGCCAATCTCACAGAGCCCTGGGAATCTCAAGAAGTACAGCAAATAATGAAAGAACTTGCTGAGAATTTTACACCCCACTGTAAACAGCTTCTGGTCATGCTGATAACAGGACCAGTAATTTTTGGGTGTCATAGCCTTAGTGCCTACTACTGCTTTCTCTTTAACTCAAATTGTCCAGACCTCAGGGTTTGTAAATTGTCTACAGTACTATGTTGCAAAAGTATTGAGATATCAACAAAAAATTGGTGAGAGACTTGACATTGAGTTACAAGCTTTAAAAGATAGAGTCATGTGGTTAGGGAATCAAGTACATACCTTAGATTTAAAAACACAGCATGATTTCTCCGCTGTTTGTGTGGCTGGTATTCTACATCATGAATCAGCTCATCCCTGGAGCAAGTTAGGGCTCACCTGGAAGAGGTATGGCCTTCTCATAATGCTTCCCTGCATTACTTAATTTACAAAAATAAGTTTTATATTCAAAATGTTCACCAAGAAACCTCAGCTATACATAAATGGGATTCCTTCAAACAGAATTTTTCATTTTGTAAGCCTTCTAATTGTTTTACTCCGCATAATTTTACAATCAGTGTGGCACTGATAGGAGTGCTAGTTGCCTTCATTCTTTTAATCATAGTCTACGGCAGGGGAGGTGCTGCATGCATCCAGGCACAGAATCTTCCAAGGATGATGATGCCACATGACAAAGTCTGGATTAACAAAGCAAAGCCAAAGACCGTGTCATGTGATAAAATCCATGGTTGACAATGTCTGGCTGAAAAGAGATGGATGATCTTAAGATAGCAAGCTCAAAGAGTTTACTTACTCAGAGGTGCATCCAATCCCTTTTATCCCTTGTTCCGAAATAATCTCATGACGGCACTGAAGACATGTCAGTATTAATCCTGACAATGATTTACCCGGGAATGAAAGCTTCTAGGCAAAGCTATGTGTTCTGTTCTTCATCTTTCTGGGGGAGTTCCCTTGGGCTCACACTTTGAATCTTGTCTTTGCATTTCTTTTCCTTTTTCTAAATTTACATTACTCACCTTTACCCCTTGCTGCTTGCATCTTCAGCATCTCATATGGATGCAAGTTCCAGGTTTGGCTCCTCCTCTTCTGATACAGCTCCCTGCTAATGCACCTGGGGAGACAATGCATGATGGCCCAAGTGCTTAGGCCTTTGAGCTCACCTCGGGAGACTTTGACCACCCTTTAGGCTCCTGACTTCAGCCTGCCTAACCAGACCTCTGTGGACTTCTCAGGAGGAAATCTAGATACAAGACTCTCTCTCTCTCTCTCTTTCTCTCTCTTTCTCTCTCTCATTCTTTCTCTCTTTATTTCTCTTCCCTCCTTTCTCTGTAACTCTGACTTTGAATTAATTTCTTAAATCCTTAAAAAAGACAAAAATATTTTGCATTATAATTTGAAAGGGAAATTTCAGAAGTTATTTATTTTGTGTAAAAAAAATTGTTCTCTTTAAAAGTATAAGAAACTTAAAATATGCAATATGAATGGCTTTCCCAATTATATAAAATGTCTTGTATATATAAATTAAATACTCTGAGATTTCACGTAAGAAATAACATTAATTAGAAATGCCTCACCACAAAGTTAGAGACTAATTGAGTGCCTATTCTAAAGTGCAGAAAACTAAATATTCTTCCCACAAATCTTAGCAAATAACAAATTCCATTCTGGATGAATCAGACTTTCTGACTCTGAAGCCACTTATCTGGACTATGCTGCAAATATGTGCTTTTCCATAATTGTTTAGAAAAATTTGTAAATCTTAAAGAGATTGTATATGTGCATGTACAAATCAGTTGCATATGGATATACTTTCAAATTTATGGGCATTGTTTTTCAGTTGTTTTTAAATGTGCTGTGCCCTGAATATTTTTGTTTGTATTTCCTATTGTTGGCAGTCTCTACCAGTTCTTTAAAGGAGAACATTAATCAAGGTAAAGAATTCTAATGTTTGTGAATAAAGGCTGCAACAAAGAAACTACAAATTAACAGAGTATTCAATATTCACTCCTGGTATTATACAATATGTTCATTTTCATCTTGATATGTTCATATGCGTTTCGCGTATTCTGGTGAATTAGTTAGAATTATCCTTATTCCTTAGCTAGAGTTCATCCATATAAAGCTAAAATATTTTTTCTGCAATGAATTTAATTTTTAAATGAAAAGTAATAAAAGTGTACTTTAGGAGGTAGTCCCTAAATATGTGCAGAAGCATGTGGAAATTGTTCTTTATAATTTATAAGTAGAAAATACTATAATCTGAGTAATATTATTTGTAAACCATCATAATCTAATATAGTTAGTATCTGATCAAATCAGAATTATTTTCCGCTATGATTACAACTAACAGTATTTTTCATAAATTTAGCTAAGGAAATACACGTTCCACAGATGTCTAATCAAAGTACAGCTCCAGAAAATATGACTTTATTCCATTTACATTTAACTTCCCAGATGGGTGCTGATTACAATACTATCTCTAAAGTTTTGGGTCCCCACTGGGAACAAAAAACACTGCTGGATAAGGAGAAAAGCATTAATTGACCTTGAGATTATTCCTAGAGCTTCCCTGTGGGAAAGACTGTGAGTCCTATTTCTGAATACATTTTCTTTCTTTCTCTACTTTGAATTTCTTGATTTATTCTAGTCTCATGGTGACCTCCCACCACCCTTTACTGAGATCATGGGCTACATCATTACTAATTACTAATGTTTCATCTCCATCAAGCTTCATAACACATAGGCTACAGAGAAGCAAACTCCTGAGGTTTGACTGCACTTATGATGTTGTTTTGGATTATCTGAATAAGTTTTAGAGAAACCTTTACAGTAGCCACAGTCCTTAATGTCCTTTATTAAAAGGGAGGATTTCCTCAAATTCCTTGCAGCAGGAACTTATAGGTAGCACCAAACTTGACTTTTCAATGGTACAGCATATCCACCAAAAAAAAAAAAAGTGGTAGTGTCTATAGAACAATTCTGAAGATGATCCGAAAGAGGCTTACAATGACATTCTCTGCCATTGTTTCTATTGAAAACCTGGCAGATGTCAGTGACGTATTGTCCAGGAACACCAAGTAGGTGCCAGGCAGTGCTGAAGCCAACTGCTACCATAGGAGCCAACCCAACCACTGCCCCCTTACACCTAGAACCTTCCCCAGCAGATGAGCACAACTTGCAGGGAGCTATATGTTCTTGGGATTACCTTCCACCAACTTCCACCAAGGCAGATTAGTCTGTCTTCACTGCTGTACTGCTCCAAATAGCAGATTCTCCTCTGTGCAGTGTGCACATTTCAATCCTGTAAAAAATTAAAAAATAAATTAAAAAAAACGCTCAGACAGTCTGATGTGGTGGATGCTCCCCCAGGAACCTGAGCGCATATATGACTCTTTCTTTCATGAGCACTCGTGAAATGTCAAACCTGTCTTCCTGTACAGGGAGCCTACAGAAATTGAAAAGAAAGAGCTGGCTGCTGCTGAGAAAACAGTGGCTGGGAAGGAATTTGAGGGGCAGTGTATAGCTTCAGCCCCCAAGTTTACTCCTACAGAGGGTTCATTCGAAAATATAAAGGTTCATCTGGTTAAACATTTTTCTTGCATACACCTGGATCCTAAATGGGTGCCAGCTTGTGTCCCACCTGCTCCACTTCCCAAATAGGTCCCTGCTTGAAGCCTGGGAAAGCAGTGGAGAATGTTGCATAGCCTTTGGACTCTGAACCCATGTGGTGATACAGAAAAAGCTCCTGGGTCCTGGCTTCTGATGGGCTCAGCTCTATCCATTGCGGCTACCTGGGGAGCGAGCCAGTAGATGGAAGATCTTTTGTCTCTCCGTCTCTTTACATCTATCTTTCCATAAAATAAGTCTTTCAAAAAGTATGAAGGCTTCCTCTGTGTTTTTTCAGCAGTCTCCTTGTGGAGCTTGGAGCACTGCCTGGATTTACCTATAATTCAGGCTATAGAGTAATTAAAAACAGCCACATGGCCTTAAGCTGCTCTCCCATAGGCTCTTAAGCAAAATGAAGATTGAGCTGATAAAAAATACAGCACCAGTTTCTAAAGTAAAACAAGGCTGAAAATAGAAACTATGACTGAAAAGTAAAAATCTTAATGCCAGAATTTGTCCAAGGGTACATATTTAAAATGCAGCTGAATTAATTGCTAAAATCAATAGACAACATTTTGCTGCAATGTATGTAATAGCTCATCTTAAGGTACTCACCCAGGTGTGGCTCTGGCACAGCAATGAAGATCCTTTTGGATACTTGCATCCCATAAGTATTTGGGTTTATGTTCCAGCTCTGCTGTCAGTTCCAGCTTCCTGCTAATGTGTACCCTGACAGGCAACCGTGCTAGCCTTAGTAGCTGTGTTCTCTCCACCACCAGCACAGGGATGGACATGGAATGATTTCCTTCTTGTGGACCTTGACTTGGCCCAGCCCTGACTGTTAAAGGCATTTGGGAGACAAAACAAAGGAACCAGTAGATGTCTCTACATGTGTGTGTGAGTGTGTCTCTGTGTGTGTGCATGTATGCACATGTGTATGTATGTGCTTCTCTCTGCCTTTGAAAACATAATACAAATATTAATAAAGGAGGCATAATATGCACTGAAATATTAAAAACGGTATCACTCACCCAGAGAAGGTGTTTATCCTTCCTGATAGATGTCTATAACTTTCATTGGAATACCTAAACTGCAGACCTTTTGATCTCTTTGAATTATCTAAAATGGCATCCACTTTGGTCTAAACCATTAGTACCTGCTTTTATAACCCAAAAACAGCAAGTATGATTGTGTTTCTATTGTAATTGGCATATAATGTACAGCACATAAAAACATTAGGGGTATGATGCTCAATGGCTCAATGGCTCAACAATTAAATCCTCACCTTGCAACCACCAAAATCACATATTGGCACCAGTTAATGTCACACATGCCTCACTTCCCATCCAGCTCCCTGCTTACAGCCTGAATAGGCAGGTAAGCACAGCCGAACATAGTCAAAGCCTTGAGAACCAGCACCCCAGGTGGGACGCTCTGAAGAAGTTCCCGGCTCCTGGCCCATATGGTTCTTTTCAACGATGTTTAGTGAGATCCAAGAATTGCTTTTCAAAGTTATAGAAACAAGGTTCAGTCTACTCTGTGTTAATAATCAATTTTCATTTTAATGTAGATTGACAAATGTGTACCATAATGATGAGTAACTGCCAACAATAAGCATAGTCATAGAATTTTTTTCCTACTTGAAAATATTAGATGAACTTGGCCACCTGTTTCTTATCTTTCTTAGCCAATATTTCTTGCTACAGCTGTTCTATAAGTCGCGTGTTACAGAATTTAAAATGCTTTAAAAGACTTTTACAAGAACATTATGTCTAACTCAGATCACTAATTCTCTGAGATGCATTTATTTATTTGAAAACAGAGTTAGGGAGGGAGACACAGGAAAACACACACACACCACAGAGATGCACATAGGCACACACTGGTTCATTCCTGAGATGATCACGGCAATCAAGGCTGTGCCAGGCAGAAAACCAGAGCCAAGAAATTTCATCCAGGTCTCTAAGCAAGGTGGCGGGGGCCCAAATGCTTGAATCGTGTTTTGCTGCCTTCCTAGGCACATTATCACAGTGCTGGATCGAAGTGGGGCAGCCAGGACATAAACCAGCCACACTTAAGGGATACCAGCATCCCAGGTGGCAGCTTAACCACTAGGCCAATACTTTGGCTCCTAAAAATATGTTTTAAAAAGTTCTTTAGGAACTTTTCCATAAAGCTGTTATTATCTTATTCTGATAACAGGCATGCCTTTACTCATTTAGTATCTATACATGTACATATAACTATTAGTAATGTAAATCTAATAGCAAATATGCTTTTATTTATTAATCACATTCAGTTTAAGACCCAAAAATATTTATATGCTCTGAGGTCAAATAGAGAACCGTCTCATGGGTTTAATATTTCTAAAGCCACCATAGAGAAGCATGTTTACATTAAGAGACTGCTATTCCTTGGGGATTTGTTTAAAACACTCAATCCCAATATTTCAGTTTCCCCTTACAAAAATAACTGTAAGAATCCATCTGTGTTGTGACAATTTTTTCAGTTGGCATCTCACTGGCTCCTGACAGTTCTTCAATGCAAATGGGTCACAGAGTTCGTTTTAAAAAAGAAAGTCAACTCTTCTGTGTGTTACTTGTGGTTCATAAATGATGTTTTGGGTTTAAAAAATAATGTTTGTATTACATTACCTTATATCTTTCACCCTTGCTTGTATTTTTATTTTTTCCATATCTTTGCCTTAATTTTTGTGATTAAAATAAAATGTTCTACAGCTTTACAAATGCTTGTAAAAATAAATAAATTGACTACAGGGCTTGATTAAAATTATCCATATGTTTCAATAAGATATATGTATAAAGAGCAATGTCAGTGTACTTTTGTCCCAATTTTACCACATTTAGTAAGATATTTATCATAGGTAGAAAATGATTTATGCATCAATCATTAAATTATGTTCATTAAACATTAAGCAACCAGAACACCAATTTTATGAAAGAACTATTTAAAAAATTTATATTTGTTTGATAAACATACATGCAGGGAGACAGTAAGAGCCACCTTGGCAGTGAGAGACAGAAAGAGATAAAGCTCTTTCATTGACTGTTCATGCAAAAATGTGTGCAATAACTGAGGTTGAGTCAGGTGGAAGCTAGAAGCCCCAAACTCCATCTGAGTCTCCTATGTAGGTAGCAAGAATCCAGGCACTTTTGCAAAGAGAAAATTGAAACACATAATCTCCATTTAGACTTTCTCTTACCTTAAATGAGACTAGGCTAGAGAAATTGAGATTAGGTTAGGTTTTTTTTAGACCTTCTCTTATAAATCAGGAGGATTTTAAAGCAGATAATAAACCAAACCCCTAAAAGCACTTTTCAAAGGGCATAAGCACTCTGCAACATAGAAACCGAAGCCCTTGAAAACAAGCGCATCACTGAGATGTGTGAGTATGAAAGAGGAATTGAGATGGTTAACTTTGTGTTAAAATATTTACAATTTAGATGATCTGCCATTTAATTTAGTAAAAGTAACCCATCAAAAAAGCTAAAATGAAATTGCCTTGCTATTAAAAAGCCAAATAATTTCCTACCAGCAGAGCATAGTATTTTTTTTCCAAGTAAAGAAGCACACAATTCTATGTTTAGCCGTGTAAGAACTACGTGATTAGAAGAAGATATGGCAGTCTTACATTTCCTCATGAGTACCCTGGCCATGAACTCTGGCTCTGAAGATGGACAGTCTTTGGTTCAAACTCTTGCTTTTCACTTAACTTTTATTTGCATTTGGGCATATGATTTAAATGTCTAATTACAAATTTTTATCGCCCATAAAACAAAGATATTAATACTTTGCTCATAAGGTAGACTAAAGATTAACTTAAATTAATTTGTATAATTCATTCAACATGGTACTTAAAAATAGCAGAAATTCAATAAATATTAAATACGGTACTAAGTCACACTGTCACCTATTTATTCTAATTCTCATCACTGGGGAGCAGGAGCAAACCTTTAATAGATCATATGTTTGTAAGTTACTTTCTTTGGCTTTTGTTTAGAATAAAATGGCAGAATAGAACCTTTTAAAAAGACCAACTCAAGACTAATGTTAGCAACATAGGAACAAACTTAGAAAATAACAACAAGATACACACTTGGGAATGGACATTTGGTGCCATGTGATGATGGCAATGGCATAACCCGAGTCCCACACTGGAAGGTTTAAATCCTGATTCCACGCATGATTCTCCCTTCCTGCTAATGTGTACCATGGAAGTAGCAGTCCTGTGAGCTCTCAAAACATTCTTCCCAAAGTTTGATGTTTATAGCAGAAGAGAGATTTTTGCTACTTGAAAGAAAGAATCCTCAATAGTAAGTCAGGGGTTCCGGGATAGTTGGGATAGTTGTAACTAACTTGAAATCTTTCACTTGCCGCATAGGGGTGGAGTGCTTCAAATCATCCCTTCAGATCTGTTACATGTTTTTGCGACTAGGCGGTGTGCACTGTAAAGTCAGATAAAGGATAGCAGTAAAAGGCAAGGAGACATGAGAGAGACACCGATAAACAATAAGGCTAGAAATAGACCTCGTACCCACTGGCACTCCTTCTATGTGTGAGAACTAAGAACTTTGGGCAGATCTCTGACCGGTACCTAGTAGCTGGGATCAGGGATGAAGCCAGGATTTGATCCATCTAAACATGGTTTTATATGGGATACTTAAGCAGTGTACACAAAGTGGGCAACCTTGATCTGCATAGCCTCCTCAGTTAATCCAGACGTTCCTCAGTGTTTCTTTCTCTGAGATGTTTGGGGTTTCAGCACTTTCATACTCACACATCTCAGTGATCCACTTGTTTTCAAGGGCTTCGGTTTCTATGTTGCAGAGTGCTTATGCCCTTTGAAAAGTGTTTTTAGGGATTTGGTTTGTTATCTGCTTTAAAATCCCCCTGATTTATAAGAGAAGGTCTACAGATCTTGAAGACAGTAGAATCACATGTTTTTCTCTAACTCATTTATCAACACTTCCTTCTTAAGCACAGCAATCTACTCTAATGGAAGAGAGCTGAGGCTTGGCTTACAAACAATACAAGGGCTCATTGACTTGTTCCATTTCGCTAGGCTCAGTTATAGACTTATTTGGCACAATGAATTACCTTATCAGAAGGCTATCACTTAGTCCCATTGTTTCTAGAATTTTCTACCAAATGGCCCTTTACAACAGAAAACAATAAACATATATGATTCCCAGTCTAAGAATATAAATATAAGAATATACATTAAAAATAGTTTGCCAACTATTAAATATCTTTATAATCAACTGTTGTTTCTAATAATTTTTATTTGGTAACGATGCATTTGTTTATTTCACATAACATTGTATAAAATTTCTTTCAACTAAAACATAGTAAATATTATGTAATGTTTATCTCTGTATCTTAGGTGATGCACAGTCAACAATATAGTATCTGCTGTCTCAGAGTGTGTTTGTCTTAATTTCAGCAGAATTGACAAAGTAGTTTTTAATAATCTTTTCCCATTCAGATTGGATATGGACTGTGTTGTTTTTCATTACAAAACGAGAGAAATTCTTTGAAAGGTTGACCATAAAAGCTAAAAAATTATTTGAGAATATATATATGCTTATCCTAACTGGACATTACTCAATATGAACATGTGTAGAAACTTCTGGAACCAGACAGGAAACAGTCAGCATGGACTCACACATGCCTTACTAGGTAGGACACAAAGATTAGTTACTCCTCACTAAGGTACTGAAGATTTCTCTGCACATCCCTCCTGAAACTGTTCTGCACTCCAACTGTTGGCATATGCCTTGTTAAGTCACTTTAGACTATCCCAAAATCTGCCAAGTTCAGCAAAATTAAGCTTCAACACTATAAACTGCTGAATGCTAAAATGAAAATAGTCACAAGACAGCTGAATAGTACCCTGTAGCCACTTTAAGGTGTATAGCAGCTGGTTCTGTGTATAAACCAAAATTGAAATGTTAATGAAATAGTCAGAGGATGTAGTTAAGAACTTGCATTTTTAAACATATTTGTTACTCAATACCATGTCAATTAATTCAATAATGTTGTAAATTGATGTTGATGTTATGTGTGGCTTTTAATTGATCGGGATGATATTCCGCCAGCTCTGCTTTCAGACTAGAGATGGTTTCCCCAACAAACCGTTGAATTTATCTGGACAATAAGATGCTGAACTCTACGCTTGCAATGAAAGAATCTTAACTGAACTTGAACTGTAATACTGCAACAAGGTGAAGGAATCCACCATGGGGGCAGGGTCTGGGGAGGGGTTGGGGGAATCCCAGAGCCTATGAGACAGTGTCACATAATGCAATGCAATCAATAAAAAATAATATAATAAAAAAGAAGCTTCACACAATACCTCATAAATGTAACAAATTTGATGCAAAACCTAAACACATTTTAAAAGTCATAGACACATAAAAGCATGAAAGCACTCCAAAAAGAAAGAAAGAAAAGTACAGCAAAAGCAATGTCAATATTTCAGGTTTTTCCAAAGTTGAGAGCGACATGAATCACTAGATCAGTGTTTGAGGAAACTCAAAGTCCAGGAATCTCATCACCTGTGAGGGAGACATAGCTTGATCAAAGCCCGAAAAATGATCTCTTAGAATTTTCATTGAAAAGTTTTGATTGTTTTGCTTTCTTATTTCATGCTTTAGACATTATTGAATGGGCACTCTTCGTAATACATTGAAATAACTTCTGGAAACGCAGGCTCCTCAGGTTTGAAGAATTTATCATGGGTTAGTGGAGATATTTAGGTTTTGAAATAAATTCAATGATAGTAGTTTTCTCAGGTAAATAAAGATCGGGCCATTTGTATTTGAGGGAAAGAGTAGCAAGCAGGGGGTAACAAGAAGAGGAGAAACAAGTGGATTTGTACAACTATAAAAAAGCAATATAACATTATGGGTCGTGATAAAACACTTCTCTGAAAATACATATTTAATATTTACTAACTACAGCTTTACCTATTTGTGGGCTATGTCATGACAATCCATAAGTGTATATAAAGGGTTCTCACAAAATATATATTTTACTATATTTTTCTCAATAATTTGATTTCACTTTCCTGAAAGATTAATGGCTCTAATATAAAAACCATTAAACAAAATAAGTATCACCCCTACTTAGAGTTAGAATACATTTTTGTGAAAACCCAATATCAAAGACTAGATGATAAGAACTTTTAAAGCGAGGTTCATTTAGTATAGATAAATCAGAGTGTGGTGATGACTAGAGCCTGCAGCGTGAGGTTCTATCTGTGGCCAGGGAGGAAACAGGAGACAGGGCTTCTCAGATGAGGGCAACACCGGAGTCTGAGAACACAAATGGTAGTTGTTTTTAATCATAGTATTTTACAATAACTATTGTCATAAATAAACAAAAAATAATTTTTATGCTTTCTAGACATGCTTACCTCTTTTTATTTTAATTCTTTGTAGAGATATAAAGATAAAGAAGAAAGAAGGACTTTGGGTTCAAGGAAAGGACACTATACTGAAGGACCTGAGTGCATGTGGGGAGTTAAAATTTTCCTTTCTTCCAACTGAAAATTAAAAGCTAAACATGCTTATGCTCGGCAGCACTGTTTTATTTTTGTATATTTTGCATCAATGCAGCTGATATTTTCTAATCCTCCTCCCTTTTATTAATCTCTATTGATTTGGGATGCAACAACTCTTCTCTGAAAAACAAACACACAAGGCCCAGCTCAGTGGCCTCGTGGTTCAAATCCTTGCCTTGCACACTCTGAGATCCCATATGGGCACCAGGTTCTAATCCCGGAGGCCCCACTTCCCATCCAGCTCCCTGCCTGTGGCCTGGGAAAATAGTCAAGGACGGCCCAAAGCCTTGGGACCCTGCACCTGCATAGGAGACCCAGAAGAAGCTCCTGACTCCTGGCTTTGGCTCACCATCTGTTGTTGCGGCCACTTTGGGGAGTGAATCAGCAGAGGGAAGAACTTCTTCTGTGTCATTCCTCTTCTCTGTATGTCTGACTTTCCAATAAAAATAAATAATCCTTTAAAATGGAAGAAACAAATACACAAACAGATATTCTTTGATGGCTAGGATTGTAATCCTCCCGAGCCTAGTTTAAAAGGTTTTTCTATTAATGGACTTAATGTGAAACAATGAATAACAAGAATGTGTTAAAAGTTCTTCCATAGACCAATTGTTCAATGAATAAAGAAACAGGCAAGTTGTGTAAATGGTGTTTTATGCACTAATCATAATAGTTTGAAGAGTGAAAATGCATCTTATCTAAGTTAAATAGTACTGAGAATTAACCAACTACCATGGGCATTATAAATGATTCTTTGTAAATACAGAAACATTTAAATGCCTCCAATAATCTGGTATATGGATGTGTGCTTGCATACACATTTTGTTTTATATGAAAATATTCTTCTTAAAAAAATAGTTATATACTAGAACAAAATACATGTGTTTCTAAATTAAGTAACTCAAATTTCAAATTAATTCCTGGCTTAGTGACTTTTTTGAGAAATTAATTATTAAATAAACTGACACAGCAATAAGCAACAACAGTAGAAAAACTCTGATGTGTAGTTTTTTTGGGTCAGATGAGAAATGAAGTAAAATAAAATAAAATAAAATAAAATATCTCCTAAAATGTTCGCTTTTGAAATTATACAAGGTTTTCTATGGCATAACACAGCTGTATTTTGTTGAAATCATTTCACAAAACACTGTTGTTTAAGAATATTTTACATATTGCATATATTCCAGCAACTTTTTTATTGTACTTTCTCACAGTGCAAGTCTTCTTTGTCAATGATCATTTTGTCTTTCAAAATTTGCCTTGAAGAAAACTGTTTTGATGCAAGAATTATTTTGCTTAGAATGTCCTTATGAAAAATATTGAAAGACAAACATAACCTGCACTTAATAAAAAAGTATTAAATGTTAATAAATGTGATAATTTCATATTCTTATCTCCAATGATTCATTTGAAAAAAGAGTACTATATAAGTTTAATTTCATAGGTAAAAATGAAATTATTTTGTATTTACACCTTAGGAAATGACATCTAATATTAGGGCATAATCAAAAAGAAGGGATTTATCCAATGGGTACAGATGATACACTTTTTTCCAGGGGAGAGTTTTTGATTTCTGTTAAAAATGGCATTTTTGTGTTTGAAAATAATATTTTTATACTATAAAATATGCTTTATATTGTATGATATTATGGCATTTTTTATTATCACCTACCAAATATATTTAATGCATGCAATCCAAAACTACACTAAGACAGTAATGAAAAATCCACAAAATCATGAAAATTATTTCAACAAAATTTTAAATAGTTTATCTAATCAAGTGGATTTATTATAAATTTTGTATGATTCTAAATTATTGTATGTACTTATCAAATAGTAATATCTTCCAGAAAAATGTGTAAAGCACAAGTATAAAACCAATGTAAAAAAGAAAAAAAAGGTTATTCCCTTCAAAGAAATATTGTATACTTCGGAAAAATCCTAATTCAAATATCATGATTTGCATGTTGCAAAATATACTTTCACTGCCATGTTTATACCCATAAACTGTGCTAATAATTTCAGCACAGAGAAAGTGGACAGTTACACCTGCATTAAGAGTGTGCCTTCAAAGCGGTTCTATATATTTTTCTTCTGTTATTTTATTCATATCTGCAGAAATGCGCTTGTGTGAAGGTTTAGGCAAACCAAATCCTTCTGGAAAAGAGCAAAAGGTGAATATTTTTCTGTCTCCTCTGGGATACACAAATTAAAACATTCATCTATTCAAAAATACTCAGAAACGGATGTAAAGAGTAACTATGATGGCCCAGGGACTGAATATCCAGTCAGCCTATGTAGCACTTAGTAGATACTGATGATGTTATCAAAATACCATTGGTTTAATGGACACCTTTCTTCCTCTTTTCAATAAATTATTTGTTATTATTATTTTAAGCATTATTTTATTGGAAAAACAGATTTATAGAGAGAAGGACATACAAAGATTTTCTCTCTGCTGGTTCACTCACCAAGTGGCCATAATGGCCGGAGCCAAGCAGATCTGAAGCCAGTTACCAAGATCTTCTTCCATGCCTCCCATGTGGGGACAATGTCCCATGACCTTGAGCTGTCCTCTACTGGTTTCCCAGGCCACAAGCAGGGAGCTGGATGGAAACTAGAGTAGCAAGGACACAAACTGGTGCCCATAGGGGATACCAGCTCATATTAGGTGAGGACTTGGGTCACTAGGCTACTGCACCAGGCCCACATGTCTTACTCTCATAAAGTTCAAGAAGGTGAGTTTTGCAAACCCAAAATTTGCTGTTATTGAAGTCACCCAACATGCATACTTTAACAACTAATAAATGATGTTATTTACTCTCAAATTTAGAATCCAGGCTCTTTAATTCAAATGTTCTTAGTAATATTGATAAAGCATGATAACTTGTCTTCAAAGTGAATAGTATGACCAATAGCTGTTACCTTCAAGGAGCATATAGCTAAGTACAGAGATTAGCAACCCTTATGTAACTTAAACTCAATGTCAAGAATAGACATACAAAAAGACAAGAAGATGTAGCTATACTTCATTTGACTGCATTTTCTCTGTACATTTTATGCATATTATTTATTGGATTCTCAGATCCCCCGTCATCAGAATGTACACATATTCTTCCTTGTTGTTGCTCTCTGGTGATGGTCTCATTTGGCCTGATGCCCTGGGAAGCCTGACCAGCTATCCATGTCCCCTACTGCTATTACTATAACTTTTTAATGTTTATAACTGAGCCAGATTGCTACTCTCATATTTTATGCCGGTGGGTTCATCTTTCAGAACTCAGTTCAGATTTTCTCCTCTACCTAGTTATCTTCTTATCTTGTTTTAAATGTTTTATTTATTTGCTTTCTTCCTTTTTTTTGTATTTATTTGATATTTTGTTAATAACAAGAAATAGAGAGTTCTTCTCTCTACCAATTCATTTCTTAATGTCTAAAACAGCTGGGGCTGAGCCACCCTGGTGCCTACATTGAATCCAGGTCTCACATCGGTGCCTTGAACTGAAGAACTTGAACCATCATTTACTGCCTCCCAGGTTGTACATCAGCAGGGAGCTGAATCAGAAATACAGCAGCTGAATTTATTCTCTGGACCATTCCTGACATCTGGTCCAAAAACCCAGGTGTGGTTTCCTTTAAAATCATGATGTTTGAGATATCGCATCTAACATCATTTTTTACCATATAGCTGAGGTATCTAATATACATGTGGGTGTAAATGTTATACCAATGCATTATTTCATATTTTTAAAAATTCTATACTCTGAATTATACGCCAATCCAAATTAAACACAAATAAATTACTTCAAATGCTTTCTAACAACACTTAACATTTGTTATGATTTTTATGCAGATGAAATGAAGCATTCTATAATTTTAATTATGCTTGCTTCATTTTATTTGCAAGTCAGAAGGACAGACAAGCGGGCAGAGGAAAGAGATGATCCGTCTGCTGCTTCGCTCTTGAAATGCCCATAACCACCAAGGGGGGTCAGGACAAAGCAGAAGCCTGAGACACTACCAGGGGCTTCTAGGGAGATTCAAGCACTCAAACATTTGAGCCAACTGCTGACTCTACCAGGATCCTTATTGGCAAGAAACAGAATGAGACGGGAAATAGAAGTGATCAGAGAGGGCCACTCCAGCTGGAGATGTAGGTATCTTACGTGGCATTAAAATCACTGAGCCAGACGCCTGCCGTGGAGATGCTTCACTTAGGAAAGACAAACATCATCTGACCAGGTAAAGTGACATATAAATAGTCCATGTATGTACATTTACTTACTATAAATACTAAATATAAAAGAACTAAAATATTTATAAAATGCATATTAATACTATGTGTATTTGGCTTCATATATTAGCAATAAAATAGAACACATACAGGTGCAGCATAGAGTCTTTCCTTCAATCTTGTTTATTAGTTCTGTAAGGGAGGCACATTGATGTATTCTAAAGTGAAATGAAGCTTGGAAATAGTAATCCATACAGCAAAATACTGCAGTGTCATCCTGTGCTTTAAGACTGTGAACTCATTTGTCACTTGTTGATTTTTCTTCCAATTAATATGTTCATGTACTTCTAAACAGTGTAATCTGAACTTGTAGAAATTGACATCTGTTTTCCAAATTTTCCTTTCCTTTCTTTCCTTGTTTCCTCTCTCCCCACCCAATAATACAATAGTATTTTAATCTGTTACCACACACAAATGATTAATACATTTGGGACACAAATTTATTTAGACTGAACCCTTCAATACACTCAATACTCATTATTGGAGAAAACTTCACTTATATTACAGAGAGAAAATAAATGCCAAATAATCTCGTAATTCAATTTTACTATAGGCACACTACAAAACACCAAATCTGAGTCTCCGTCACATGTGTTTTGATGCTGCTGCGGTTGCATGCATTTCTGGTAGCATTTCTAATCAAACATCTTATTATGCTGGAAAGTATTTTCAAACATGATGGAAAAGTTTGTAATATTAACTAGTAGGGTAAATTGGGAATAATGAAATATTTTGGTGAGAAATGCAATTAAAATCTCTCTGAAGCTATCTGTCGTTTATGGATGAGAGTTTCCCGGAAACAATAATTGACGAGTAGAAAAAATGCATTTCTGTTAAAAAAAAATCACTGCCTAGAATGAACTTGAGATTATGTGTTTTCTAATAGAAATCCCAATATTTACTCTCATTTCTGGACAATATCACTCAAGCATAAAGCACAGATCACATTAATTCAGAATTTCTTCATCTGAGCATGCTGATCCAACAATAATTAATATTATGTTACTAATATTGTGATGTGGATTACACAACAAAATACGGTTAATGATCTCCCAAAATGTATTGACCAAATTTGATAGCGTGAATATTTCATCAATGGCCTGAAAAAATCTTTAGAAACTGAGGATATTCGTGAACTTTTAAAAACATAGCACTTCACATCATTTATAAGTATGCAAAATTGATACGTCTGCATGATAGCTCCAGGTAATTATATTTAGAATATTATCAGCTAGATTTAGAAAATCCAAATTGCCTAAGTGCCTCATGACACTAAATCACATTTCATCTTTTTCTCTAAACCTTTCACAGAACATTGAGTCAAATACTTTAGTTATTAAGAGAGGTATTTGTTGTGGCATACTTCTTAAAAAAAAGAAGGCAAATGCCCTGTTAGAGACACACTTTCTCGGGAGTAATTCAATGGGTCACCACAATATGACAAGTATATGATTTCTTGCTAAAAATCAGTAATTGTGAAGCACAGAAAATATAAATTTTATTTTTAAACACGAAGCTTTTGAAGCATTGATTTGCAAAAAATATGCCAAAGCCTACACAAATTTAATAAATTTTGAATTTTGGAATGCATACATAAGGTTTGATATGTTTAAAAAAAATCTGAATCCAAAGCAAAAATTTCTAACCAACATTTCTGCCCCCCCCCCAAAAAAAAACTGAGAAAGATGTTAGGAATTTGGATCTAAATTTAAAACAATTTGATATCCAAATCCAATGTGTGAGAATTCCATCTATAAAATATCGGAATGATACTCTGTTGGGAGTAAACAAGGCATTTTTAACTGTAACTAAGAATCTGTAGATGAAATATTCAACAAAATCTTCATAGAATAGCAAATCACCTAAATGCAGAACTTCTGCCCCTTCGGCCACATGAAGCAAGAAGTATTCATCTGATTTAATTCTTCTATTTTAAGTATGCTCAACCAAGAATAGGAAAACCACCATGGATTCAAAACAAATAGTGTTAAATCAGTTTTGCTCATATTGTTTTAGAGTTATACTTGTTTTAAAGTAGTCCTAGGTAGAATGCAAAACACATATGTATTTATACCACTGTTGTAAACATGTTGGTGATAACGAAACTGAAGAATTTCTATCACTCTTTTTCCCAAATTATGCAATGCGTACAAGTTGTTCTTAAGGGAAGGTCATGGGAAACACTCCTGTAAGGACTGAGCTGCTTCTTGTGAATATGAAATAAGAAGTGCCTATTTTCCCATTTTCTATTGCTTTGCAGAGGCTATTTCCCCCCAGTGACCTGACACAGACCCAGCCAACGCCATCCATAATGAAAATCAATGACTCCAAGTCACTAAACAATTACTCTGTCTTCTTTAAAATGCATAAGTCTTCAAAAAACAAGGATTTAGAGACTGATTAATTTCACATTTGTCTAGGAGATTGCACTAGTTGCATTATTTAAGAAGTGCCTTGTCTTTGTGTCATCAAAGCTAAACCAATATTAAAAAAAATGAGAAGTAATAAAGTCCAATTGATAACATTATAAAAGGCAGCTGGAAGTTATGCTCTGTGTCTGTAGCATTTAGAACTCCTTAGATGTAAACCAAAACTGGTTGTAGGCTTTCCATACATTCAAAGTAGAAAAGGAACCTTGGCTCAAATATTGGCTGTGCATTAATTTACTCAATGAAATATTCAAGGAAAGATATATTTTCTTGGTGTATTTTCTAAGAGAAATAAAGCCAATCTGTTTTTTCTTACTCTTTCCTCATAATTTAGTTATCTGTTTATTGATATCATAAATTGGTGACTATCTATCTCTTCTGACTTGATTTTAGCCTTTTTATATTATCAACTTGTCTGCACAAACTCCCACTTTTACCGATTCTACTCCAAAAGACACAGTATAGATTCACTGAGAAATTACACGTGGTATGTAGTCTATCTCTTCCATCCCCAACTCCATGATGATATCCAAGTTCTTTTTAACTTTTAATTCATCAATTTCAACTTGAAACCCTTATTTATTTGAAGCATTACTTTTACATTGTCAAAGAGGAAATTTTTAATAGCTATGGTTTCCCTATCTTATAAAATAATTACCAAAATTGTTTTACTAGAAATGCATTTATGAGAAATGGGAAACCGAGAAGTTTCTCTGAGAATTAAAAATACAGATAGGATTTGAGAGAAAAACAGAACTCAGGTGCTTCCCCAGAATGTGGAATTTTAAAAAAGATGTCAGGAAGAAGACGGAGGGACCAGTATACTAGACGCCTCTACAAAAAGCAGACCTCATACAGATGTCTTAGCATAAACCACCAAAAATGACTTTTTAGACTATTTTGAATACTAGCCTGAATTACATAACTTGAACAAATGTCAATACATCATTCAGTTTCTGTGCAACTTGTTTTTCTCAGTAAATGTAACTAATTGCTCAATATATGGACTTAATAAACACGAAGTTAGAGTTTCATGGCTGTTCATACTTAACCTGAGATAGGCAGGATTTTTCTTAATTTTGTTTGGGATAAGGGTATAAGAAGCAGAACAGATGTGTATCTGACAGCCCTGTTGGTTCTATATTCATGACTCAAATCAGTGGTTTTAAAATAAAAAGCATCCAATCTGTAGGAATCTGGGAAAGTTAATGTTTGGAGGGTCAGACAATGTTTTAGACAGCCTTATTGATTATCGGTGCTCTGAGAGCTTTCTAAATGTGTACATTGGTGTTCCCTGCAACATTGGGAAAGAAAATCATGACCTGCATAAACAGTCTTATTTAAATACACATCACTTGCATTGTTCCTACAGCAACCCAGTTTTGTCGGTGATGGTAAGCAGACTATCACTAATTAACATGGAAGCAATCAAAAGTCACAGAGTTTGAAAGACTAATTCCAGGTTACACAGTACCTAGCAATGGAAAATATAGTCCATGTCCCAAAACTTCAAGAGGATTTACAACACCTGTTGTTTTAAATACAAATTGAGAAAAGAAAATGAACCTATATGCTCGTATGTTCTGATCATTTAATAATACAGTAAAATCTCAAAAGCAATGTAAACTTATGCTTTAGCTCAAAGAAAAGGAAAATCAATAGTGTCCTGTGCCAAAAGGTGTGCATTGCTACACACTTCCCTAGGAAAAAAAAAACGAGAAATGTTTTTCACAATGTCTTCCACTGTATGCTTTCAGACTAGAATGTGCCAGTGAGATGCACCTTTGCGTGTATGATTTGGAGGGTTATAAAGAATTTAGGCTATTATTCTCTGAATACAGCAAGGCACAAGCATTGTGGCTGATTTAAGTGCATTTCCGCTCCTGGAATGTTACCATCAATCATTCCCTTTGGCTGCTCAGGCAATGGCCGCTGGTGAATCGCTTGCTTAGTCATTGTACACCAAAACAATCTACAGTGGGTTATAATCCAAAATAGCCTCCACGTAAGTTATTTGGAAGATTTCCTGTGAGACTCTGGCATTTGCAATTGTTTAGAGCCACATTCTGAGGAGTTCTTATTTCTGTGAGTTGAGATCCTTGCCACAATATTCCGTATCCTTTTCTTCTTCCGAAATTTCAAAAGTTGCATAACTAATTTGTTGTCTTGAAATCTTTCATTGGTGGAAAGATTTTACAGACATTAATCATTTCTTAGTTTCTAATGCTGATTGACTCAGAACTGCATTAGAACAGAAATGCCAATTTTAAATGGACTTTTTTCTGTGTATTATTATAATGATGATTTTATACAGTTTAATAAGGGCATTTATTCAATCACAAGTATTTGATGAAAAACAATATTCAGAAGCCAAAATTCTGCTGTGATTTTGTTAAATTTTAAAGGATTGATTTATTTGAAAAATTAGACAGAGGGAAAGAAAGAGAGGAAGGAAGAGAACAAAAGAGAAATGTCCATCTGGTGATTCGCTCATTATATGCCTGTCGTGGCTGTGGAGGGACCAATCTGAAGCTAGGAGACAGAAGCTTCATCTGGGTCTACCACATGGATGACAGGGACCCAAGTTCATGGACCATCTTCCACTGCTTTTCCATTAACAAGGAACTGGTTTGGAATTGAAGTAGCCAGGACAGGAACCAGTGATCACAGGGAAGCCTGGTACTGCTGGGGGACACTTTATCCATCTGCTATACAACACTGTCCCTACCCTTGCTATTATGCTAAATGTGGATACAGTTTATCAATTATTTAAAGTGATCATGTCTATACAGTACCTAATGTAAGACAAAATGAGAATAAACTTCATTTTAATATTTAATCACTAAATCAAATCAAACTCACACTTAAATTATAATCAAAATAATCTGTTGTAGTCTTCTATTTTATGATGATGTGTTGGATTCTGCACAAGCGCTTATTTAACAAAAGTTATGTTTAACTTTAAATCTTGTAGTTCTATAAAATAATGCTTGATCTTATTATGAATGTTTTATAAATTTCCAAAAACTACAACTATCCAATCTCATTTAAATGAGCATAATATCTACCGAAGGGCCTATGATATAATTCAAATTCATAGTTTAATAGAATCTACCACAGTAAAAGTTACCTATTACTTTGAATGCCATTTGTTTATTTTGTTAAGAAAACTAAGTATAAATGTTCTTAGATAATATCACTGTGTCTGTTTAAAAGTATATTCACACTTGTTGAACCACAAACTGAAGTAGTGCTGTGGGTACAACATGGAGCATGCATTTTGATATTCATCTAAGGAAAGAGAACAAATAAACTGAAGAAAAGTTTCAATAACTTAAGACATGATATATCAGTCCTGGCACGGAGGTCTAGCGGCTAAAGTCCTCGCCTTGAATGCGCCAGGATCCCATATAGACGCCGGTTTTAATCCTGCAGCTCCACTTCCCATCCAGCTCCTTGCTTGTGGCCTGGGAAAGCAGTTCAGCACGGACCATAGCTTTGGGACCCTGCAACCGTGTGGGAGACCTAGAGAAAGTTCCTGGTTCCTGGTGCAGCACCAGCTGTGGCGCTCACTTGGGGAGTGAATCATCAGATGGAAGATCTTCTCTGTCTTTCCTCCTCTGTATATCTGACTTTGCAATAAAAATAAATAAATCTTTTTAAAAACATGATATATCTTCATACTTTTAAAATGTTATTTATGGATTATATATTGTTACTCTGCTTTTTTATTTGTTTTAAATTTTTCTATAAAATGCACATAAATATGGAAATGTAAAAGATTAGAGCTTTTTTAGCTTCTTACATTGCTATAATATTCATTACATTATTTGAAACAAGCAAGTAAACAAAATATTTAAGAGAATAAAATATTCGTGTGTAGAATTAGATGCATATGATATTTACATTTATTATCTAATCTGAATTGAGGGAAACACGTATCTGGAATCGGTTCACATGTGGTAAATATTCTAGGTAAGTGCCTTGCAAAAATCTCATTTCTTATATTAACATTGACAGGTAGCTATTGTCTGTTCCATTTTGCAGAGCTGGAGGAAAGTTCTAAAAAAAAAAAGAATGCTTTGAACACATGATGTAACAAAAACTGAAACAAACAGGATTTAGGAATATGAATGAAAATTCAGAGATCCTGCTGTGTTTTGCTCTTTGACGTTTACCCCTCGTATCAATTTTGGATACAGTTTATAATACAGCTATACATTAACTACATGCTATGTGACGCTATACATTTTCATGAATCCCTGTATTTATTTTCTGAAAATAATATGTAAATATTGACATGGTAAAATATTTTTAGTTTATGTAGGCTTCTATAGGAGACAATGCAGTTGCTTCAACCGATGCTATGCTTTTAAATGAAGCATATCCTGATAGTTGTATACCTTTTCTCTTATTCATATCCATAACTGTTCTGTACTGAGGTGCATTTTCTTTCAAAAAAGATAAAAACCCAATGTACATGCATATTTGAGTCAGCATAAGAAGGTAATGACCTGTACAATGCCATTTATGAATATGAACATGAAAGCTTCTGATGAACATTGTACAACAGAGGGGGCATTCAGTTCTAAGAGTTACATATTTGCATCATTTTCAATAACTAATTGCAGAATTAGGGGTTAATTATTTGATATTTCTGAATTAAATTTAAGATCTATAAAAATGATTTACGTAGAATACTATTTCCAAATAAATTTTTTTTAACTCCTAGGGTTACAGTCAGGATTTTAAGGCTCTGTGTTTATCAATGAGATGGGCAGTAATAGAGCTGTAATACAGATATTGGCTACTTCTTTCTGCAGCGAAAGGATACGCTGCTGATTTTATCACACCTGTACATCCTAAAGTCCCATGCCTTTAGGGTTAACACTGTTGACCTATTAATCTTCAAGGCTTTTCTCAGCTATTAATTTCTGTGAAATGCTTAATATCATGAAGGTCAAGAAGATAAAGAAGCAGACAGGTGTAGTGGAACAAGCAATTGAGTCTCCACGTTAGGTGCCCCATCTCACGTCTGAGCTCAGGCTCAGTCTTGCTGCTTTGAGCTTGGAATGTAGCTTTCATGAATGTGAAAGACCCCAGTGAAGCTCCTTTTCCTGGCTCTTCTCTGGCTGTTGTAGGCATTTGCAGAGAAAACCAGTGGATAAACAATCTCTGTCTCCTTCCCTCTCCCTCTCTGTCCATTTCACAGTCTTTGTTTTTTAAGAGACCAAATTATGAATATTTAGAATAAAATTTATGTGAGAAAGTAATATCCAATAATGACATACTGTCAAAACCCACTATTTCATTTAGTGTGTAATGGCTGAGTGCCACATGTTTAAACATGTCTCATCTTGTATAGATCCAGGATGAGGAACTGAAGTTCAGGCAGGTTATCTACTTCACCATAGGTAAGCAAGTTCTGTAATAGTACATGGGTAGAAAAACCCACTGCATTTGCTACCATACACTGATGCATCCAGCCTTTTGTCCACAAAAATGAAAGAACTATTGCCCCACGGTATTTGAAAGAAAAAAAAAATTGCCTAAAATGCAACAAAAATAGTTGAAGGCTCATAATAAAATGGATATACTCTAAGTCAATTAAATGTTTTCCTTTATGGAATGTCACCACTTTGGGAATAGAGGCCTATTTTACTTTAAACTGTTGATTCCATTTTTCATGAGTTGTTGAAATCACCAAATGTGTGAGTACGTGAGTGTTTGTGTCTGTGCGTGTCTGTGAATGTGTGTGTATACCTCTGTGTATGTGTGCACATATGTCAGTGTATGTCAGAGACAGAGAAAGGATTATGAAATGCTACGAAATCATTTTAAATGGTAAATCTGCGTAAAGCACATATTAGTAGTATATTTTTCTCTAAGTCAAAAATTATTTCAACTTAATACAGAAAACAAAAGAAAGAAAAAAAAAGTAAAGGAAAAGAGGGCTGCTGGAACTGTGATTAGACATAAAGCATCTTGATGTTTGTGGAAGAAGCCACCTTTAAATCAGGATCATTTCCATATTTTGGTTAAGGTCAAACACAAACATGACACTTGAACAAAATGCATTCTCTGAATAAGCAGAATCTAGTGGAAATTGTATTTACAAAGCAAAGGTCCTTTAATAATTGCCTAATCATTTCTAAAGTATTTCATTGAGCTTCATTTATATAGATTTTTCTATTGGTTAATCATCTAACAATTTCAAGACAAACAACTTCAAAATACCCCATCCCAGGTTGTGGCACAATACTGACCAGCATTGGAATTTCTATAAATTAATCTCACCATTAACTTTAATTCATTCTCCTGTATTTTTTTTAAATAAAAGTTTTATTTTTGTTTCAACTGATTTATTCTCTAAGTTTTTATCCCCTTAGACTTTGCATCTCTGAAATCAAGTACAGTTCCCATGAATGTGAAAAGTTAGGTTTAACACAGGAAAAATAACAACTCCAATAAACAAACAAGAGAGATACATTTCTATTGATTTAAATCTAGTCTTTCTTGAATTCCTTTTTTTTTTTAAACATTGATTTGCTAATTTGAAAGTCACAGTTATGGAGGGAGAGGGAGACAAAGAGAGCAAACTTTTGTTTGCTGCTTCATTCATCAAATGGCCATAATGACTAGGGCAGTGCCAGACCAAATCCGGGAGCCAGGTGTTTCATCTGGGCCTTCCACATGAGTAGTAGGGGCCAAGCACCCAGACCTTCTTCTGTTGCTCTTCCAGGGCATTGGCAGTGATTTGGATGGGAGTGGAGCGGCTGGGGCACAAGCTGATGCCACTTAGGGGTGTCAGCATCATAGATAGTGGATTCAACCACTCTGCCACAATTGCCACCCCTTGAATTATTTCTGTGATGGGTTTATTAAGATGAAGAACTAAAACAACTGAGCAACTGATATATGAAAAGCTTAATGGAGAAGCCTGACTTCAGTGCCCAAGATCATGTCTCAGTTTAGAACATTTTTAAAATCAGAACACAAATATTCTGAAAGAGTTCATGGATTAAAGAATTCATATCATTTAAGTTCCAGGAAAATAATTTCTTAGGATTTTTCATCTCTTCATTAACATTCCAGGATTTAACTATGAACTTCTAACCAATTTTAGAAAGACATATGGTTGCTATAAATATTACACTTACACTGATATGTTGGTGGTGGTGGTGGGGAAACATTCCATTTCTCCAACAGGATGAGCGTCAAACTGCTGCTTTCAGCATTTGGTTATCTGTGTTCTCTATGGGATCACATGCACAGACATCTGTCTCCCAGACGGGGGTAACCAAGCCTCCTTATTCTTTGTTCTTTTGAAAGATTTATTTATTTTTATTGGAAAGGCAGATATACAGAGAGGAGGGAGACAGAGAAGAAGATCTTCCATCCAATGGTTCATTCCCCAAGTGACCATAACAGCTGGGGCTGAGCCAATCCGAAGCCAGGAGCTTCTTCTAGGTCTCCCACACGGGTGCAGGGTCCCAAGCTTATGGTCTATCCTCAAATGTTTTCCCAGGCCACAGGCAGGGATGGGAAGCAGTGCCGCCGGGATTAGAACCGGCAACCATATGGGATCCTGGCACATGCAAGGGGAGGACCTTAACCACTATGCTATCACACCAGGTCCAAACGTCCTTATTCTTAACTCACTATCACTGATTCCCTCTCAGTGGAGAACTACAGCTCTGTTCCACTGATAGACGTTATTTGAAAATTAAGATTGAGAGGTAAGAGTTTAGAATAACCATTAAAATGCCACTAAAGATGGATGCATCTCATACCAGAGTGTTAGGTTTGAGTATGGACTCAGCTCTTGCTTTCAACTTTCTACTTTTTATTTTTTTTAAAAAGATTTATTTCTTTTTATTGGAAAAGCAGGTATCTAAGGAGGAGAGACTGAAAGATCTTCCTACTGCTTGTTCACTCCTCAAATGGCTGTAACTGACAGAGCTGAACTGATCTGAAGCTAGGAGCCAAAAGCCCAGAGCCTCACTGTGTTTCCCACACAGGGGCAGGATTCCAAAGCATTGGGCCATCCTCTACTGCTTTCTCTGGTCAGGAGTGGTCAAGAGCAGCCAGGACACAAATTGGCACCCATAGCTGATCTCGTGCTTGAAAGGGGCTGATCAACTAGTGACTTTGTGCCAGACCCTTCAGCTTTCTACTGAAGTGTGCCCTGGGAAGAAGAGGCTGTTGGCTTTAGTAGTTGAGCTCTTTCTTTTTTGCCTGGACTAGCCCTGGATGGGGTGTTTAGGGAGATAACCAACAAGTGAGTTTGTTTTTTCTCTTTCTCAATTTCACTTCTTTTCAAGTAAACATAATGAACAATTAAATATGCCAGCATATTTGAAAATATATGTATAATAAAAAATATCTGTACTTTGTTTTTAGCAAATGCTATATCTATTTCATGATATGTTCTAGAATAAATGAAGTGTTAATATGGCATTCAGAGTATATAACAGGCAGGAATAAATATTAACATTTTAAATAAATGTAGTAGAATATGTAGAACTATTCTGTTAATATCAAACAGAATAAGTTAAGCTGCTTTTTAAATTTATTCATTTTGTTTCATGTAGACGATATTTAGGTTTCACTGGAATAAAATTAGAGTTATCTTACTGACAAGATTTTTCTCTGTAAATGTGTTTTATGCAGCTATGTTAATTAAAACCAATCTAATTCTAACATGGGTAAATCATATGACATGAAGTGAGAGATAATATTTATTAATTGATATGTGCTTTACAAGTTTGTACTAGTTAAATTATGCTTACCACGATACAGAATCTCATAATAGTAAATGGTTTTACAGGGATCTATAACCCATTCATACTTAACGCCTTAATCTCTAACACACTGATTATAAGAGTCATATTTTACAATTTCTATATTTTCTGATGAACATATATCATGGAGTCCAAGAGGAGTATATTCAAGGAGAAACTCCCTCTTTGAAGGTCAGCTATTTAGGTAGTAAGTAACTTGCATGGGAGGATGGCTTTCACAGAACAACCAACCGAACCCAAGTTCATGTACCCACCTTCATCCTTTTGGTGGGTCTCTTTGTGTACAGGTCACTCTTCTGTCCTAAGTCACACTGTGGCCATGTTGGATGACTGGGAGAACACCCTCTTTTCTGATTCCACTAAAATGCTACAATTTACCTAACACTAAACATCTTATCTTGTTTACTTTGGCCAATTACTTCTCAGAAAAAAAAAAAAAACACAAGGAAGCCTCCAAGTGCTAACTTCCCTCCTCATTTGTTTTATCTTCTGACTGCAGAGGCTTTAACTGTGTGATCCTCACTGTTACACAATGCCTTTTCCCCCCAGGGGAACTGTGTTATTGTGGCTTGCTAAGTTACAAAGTAAAAAATGAGTGTTTGGTTCATTCATGACTCTGGTAGCTAGAGGGTCTAAACAGCAGGTTGTTTATATTTTCACTAGAGTTCCCAGCCTAAGTACCTCATGAAAGAGAAGGAAAAAAGGGAAATGGCTGTGGGCAAATAGGCACCTTTGCCATCCAGGAAGAGTTTAGGGAGCTTTACCGCTAAACTTTCTCTTTGTGTTCTCACAACTTGTGCTGGATGGGACTGCTGGCTTCCTTCCAGATCTGAATTCCCTGAGAAAGGGTTCACCTACCCATGGGGGTAAACTAGCCCCGGGTACCTAGTTACCTGGTATCATCCACATTTTCAAGGTTCCATTACCTCAACTCTGCTGCGATTGGACTATGCTTTCAGCATATTATCCTTTAGGGGCTGGGACGGAAAGCCACTTTCTGATCATTACAGGAACCATAAATAAGTCTGTACAAAGGCATTATCTCCTTATGAGTGATATTTTCTGAAATTCTTCATGTATTTGTGAATATATGACATTTTGAAAATCATCCCATTTCTTCCCAATGCCATAAAAATCATATTTGGCTTATATCCTATACAAATGTTCATTTCTAGTATGAACAGCTTTGCTTTTACTGTTTGTTCATTTGTTGTTTTGAAATTCTCGCCACAACCATTCTGGTGTTCCTGTTTTACCTGGGATTCACAGCTCCAGTCCACCATGCAAGCATATAGTACTCACCCGTCTCTCAGCAACAGTCATGGTATTTTGCTAGGAACATTCTTCCCCATCAGTCTGTTGTTCATTTGGCCTTCACATATTTTAGATAAAATATGATTTAAGATTTATTTTCTCACTTCTCAGGTTCAAATTGAGTCTAATTGCTATGGATTCTCATTCTCTTGAAGATATCTAACTCTTCCATCATGTAATACTATGAGTCTATTTTTCTCAATCACTAAATATAAGTTGGGGTTATTCCTATCAAATTCTTGTTTGTATCATCACTGCTTGAAAGAGTAGTCATCATATAATGTATGCATCTACAGAGGTTTATGTTTTGAACAAATCTCATGAGCTGCACCTATTCAGTAATAAATATTCATAACAATTTGAATATTTGGAAGTTTATAGTTATTTATGATTACTGAGTTCAAAAAAATATTTTGTCACTAGATGTTCCAGATGTCCTTTTAAATTTTTAAGGATTTGTTTATTTGTATTGGAAAGTCAGACACACAGAGAGAAAGGAAGGCAGCGAGGATGATCTTCCGATGTCCACTCCCCAGGTGGCCGCGAGCTGAGCCGATCCAAAGCCAGGAATTCAGAGCTTCTTCCGCGACTCCCATGTTGAATGCAGAGTCCTGAGGGTTTGTGTCATCTTCTACTGCTTTCCCAGGCCACAGGCAGCGAGCTGGGCCACCTGGACATGAACCGGCGACCATATAGGATCCCAGCATGTTCAAGGTGAGGACTTTAGCCCCTAGGCTACCACTGCACTGGGCCCAATCCTTTTAAGATGAAATATTTTTAAGATGGAATTTTTTTTTTCCGATTCTTGGATGAGAATTCTGGTAAAGTCATTATTTCTCTAATTCTTTTTAAGAAATAGAGAACTATATATGTTTAATTTGTATTTTGCATGAAGCTTGCCTTATACCTTCTCAACTTGTTTTAGTAGAAGACAACAAGGAAGTCCAAAGTGCTTGTTTCATTTAGGTTTTTGGGAATCAGGTTTGTCCTTCTCTGAGTAGAACACATAAGGTATCTTAATCCCAGGGTATGACTTCAGTTACGAGGATAATTGGATGGAAGGACAGAAAAAGTAAAAAAGGGTCACTTCCTAATGTGCATGTAAAATGGACCCAAATGACTTTCAATTATCCACTTGCAATGACAAGTTGGAAAACAAAATTCCAAGAAATGATATATTCAACCAGCAATCAGATTTGGCTTTAGGATTCTGAGATTTTCATTCATTTCAAACAAACTTTGTTTCTTGAGATTATGATTATGGAAAACAGAATATTTGGTTCTTAATATAGTTTATTAGTTCTAGTCCATAAAGCATTTTTATGGAAAAGTTAGGAAGTACTTCAATGCTCCCTGTCTCTCAAAATAGATATTCCATTCATTACTGGCAATGGTTTTTTCCATGTTACAACTAGTAAGACTGCCTTAGTCATTTGTAAATGCCAGAAGCATATATAAGCCATTCAAACTTCACTCTTTTTGGACTGAACATAACTCGCTTGTAATTAACAATGTCCATCTTTATAAATACATAATGAAAATAAATGATTTGCCCTTTACTTTTCTGATAATTAACAGTGTGATAACGTTTCAAATATATTCTCAGCAGATTAATACGTGAGAATTTTTCTCCAGTGCTCCAATAATGCTACAGGGAATATACATTTCTGTTTATCTCTCAAAATAAGTTTATAACAATATTTGTGTGTGTGTGTGTGTGTGTGTGTGTGTGTGTGTGTGTGTGTGTGTGTGTGTGTTATAGAGCCATTGTTTTGGCTGATAATGCCATCCTTTTTGTAAGCAACTGTGCCTAGTTTCAATCAACAGCATTTTCCTTTACACACATTATGCACAAACTCAAAATACGAGCTTTGCCTTTGTGGCCACAAACTGGTTTCTACAAGATTGGACACCTGTTGTATGTTATCCCAACAAGTTTCTTGTGTGAATTTTACATGTGAACTTAATACTTCCATCTGATTGCTCTTTTAGAGAAAGACTAATGAGAAACGAAATAATAAAAGGACTTACGTGTTCTCTCTAGAGGAAGAAATATCTAGCTGGTATGCAAAGAACAAAAAGATCTCAATATGGAAATGTGCAGGGGAGAGGCACAGACAAGTGCTGATCCAGGTCCTGAATAGCATTGATTTCTACGGCTGTTTTCTTCTTCTTCTTTTTTTAAATCTTGCTTCATGAATGCTGAAGAATACTCATTCTGTCTTAAAAAATCTCACTGTGCTTGAACTCTTCATACTGTGTCCATTTTCAAAGAATCAGAACAAAAACCATTCTTAACATAACACATATTTATTTTCCAGGTTACACTCAAGGATCACATAATAATCTTGGCATTAGCATTTTTCAATCTCAAGCCTAAAATTCTGTGCTGATTATTTTGCATCAGGCACATGATAGAGCCTCAGAGTGACATATAAAAATTTCACTTTCTGTGCCTGGAAAACTAGTAGAGAATACTTATAAATTACTTAAAAAGGTTCAAATTTTATGTAGGTTTTTTTTTTAATTTTGAGCTGACTCTGACTAAATCACACAAATTATTTATTTACTGATAGTTTCAGGGACTGTAACATGCCTTCCAATTAACTGTTATGTAATTCCAACTATTCCCCAAAATAAAGCTTTATTGTCAACCAAGAAATCATTTGAAAATAAATGACAATAATGTACCTTTTTAATCTTCAAGCCTCTATAATTCAGCCTGTGTTATTAAATCCCTACTCAAACTATTCTATTCTTTCCATTCTCAGAAGACACTGAATTTTACATTCAAATCCTGTTTAATGCATTTATTCTGTTCATTTTTATTTGCAGTTTTGTTGTTGAAATTGTTGAGTATTCGATTCACATCACTCAAACATGCACACCACTGCATATAAAATAAGTACACATGCACACTGCTAAAACAGTTGATGTACAAACATCTTTAAGATGCCTCCAGGTAATTACAGAAAGAACCCCCTCCACTCTGCCATGTCTCTGCCCTTTCAGTCCTCATTACTTAATTGAGAAAACAGATTGATCTGTTGTCAGACCATTTGTCATCCACCACATCCTGCTGGTGTCAATCAGGACTAGGGGGACACACATTCATCAGAACAACCTGGACCTTATCATTGAAAGTGGACGTGAATTTCCTGTAAAGTTGATCTGAAATCTGAGTAACCACTGACAGGACGACAAACAGGACACCGCTGAAGGCCACTTGAAGCTGTTGAAGAATGGCAACATAAAACCCACCCTAGTGCCTGTTTTTAGAAGAAAAGGAATAAAGGAAGAAGGAAGGGTAGAGGACAAGCGATGCCTGAGAGTTATGAATTGAATATGACACATTCCTTAAGCTTTAATGAGACTACTGGAGGGAGGGGATATAGCGTTGAATTGATTACATCTCTAAATTTAAAAACAATCATTCCAAATACTTGAAGAAAGGCTTGTCATTGCTAAAACATACACCTGCAAAATTTCTCTTTATTAATTGGAAATGGCGGAGAAAAAATTCAATGAAAGTTTCAGAAAAATTGTGAATTAAAAAATTAAATTATTTTTGTTTTAGAATAGAATTATTGCATTTGAGAAATAAAATATATTGTGAGATATATGTAGCTGTGCATTTCCTAGATCTTGGGATACAGTACATGAGCAGTCAACTTTTATTGCTGTTACAAGCATTTTGAACTCCAATGTTTCTATAAGAATAACTGTTTCTTATGCTATTTTTTTAACAATGCTGATTAAATTGATCAAATGATTTTATTGTGTAGTAGATTTCCTAATGCTGAAATATTATTCTGAGATTTTCTTATCTACTTCATGATGATCAACTTAGGACAAGATGAATTGATATGATACTACCATATCATTTAGCTGGTGATTACTTGTTTAAATTTTGTTTCATTTGGCTGCTTCTTAATTATATAATTTATTAACTATTTCAAAAACCTCAAAAATAATGGCAATAGATTTTAAAGTAAATTATTATTAGTTACATGCATTTAAACTTTCATTTAATAAATCATTGAAAAGAAAAAGAGAAATAGACTCCTAGCACAAGACATTCATTCGACTCATTTACTTGTTCATGAATTCAGCAAATATTTATGGAGCCCTCCTAATTTATATGCACTGTACAGGGAAGATGATTGAAAATGATAGCATCTCTATTATTCTTGTGATAAACCTAGGGATTAAAACAGAATGTAGATAAGTCATCAGTAATATATTATGATATTTCTGAAGACTGAGAAGTGAAATGGGTAGGAACTCTAAAAAAATACAAAAGACAGATTGGGGTACAGAATTACTTTAAATATCATATTGGGTCAATTCTTTCTGAGAAATAATTGAAAAAAAAAGAAACAAAACAAGAAAACACCAGGATATAAAAGAATAACACAAGAATTCTAGGCAGGGGGCAGAGGGTTCATATATGAAAGCCATGATGTTGGTATTCATTTAGTAAATTAGTAGTCTTAGGTTTCAGGGAAGGAGGCAGGCTTGCATACTCATTTAATTATGACAAAGTAAGCAATGATTAATAAACACGCAAATGTGTGCAGAGCTCTCAATTCCAGCTGCCTCTTAATAAAATTAGCTAAATTTTAGTTAACAATTGCTCTATTCAATTCAATGAAATAAATATGCCTCATGGGCTGCATTTAGAAGCATGTAAATATTTACCAAAAATATATTGGGATAATGTAATTTAATTCAATCAATGATATATTTGTAGAGATTACATAAATTATATGTTTAAATGTGGAAAATTAAATACAGAAAGGTGTAAATATTTAATATTTTTGAGTGGTCTGTTGTGCATTGATAGCTATTCTAGGCAACTCCAAACTACCATGTTTTATCACTGGTTCAATGACGCCTTTGTAGATAAATAGCTTACATTCTGTTTTAAGATATGTTCAAAATATAAATTTTATTCTATTTTCAACAAATGCATCTGTTAAACAGAAAAATCTGTGTAATACCAACTCATCCAACAACTTTGTGATATACTTGGGATATAGTGTTATATAGAATTTACACATGTTTTTCCTAAAATATAAAACTTTGTCCCTGATTATTTTCTAGAACCATTACTCTCACAAAGTATTCAGCTTTTCCCCCTGCATGCCTCGTGCTCATATCCAATTGAACATGCCCGGATCTGATTTTTGCCTCCTCAGTAATATTTACATCTTACAGACTGTTAGCTTCCACAGTTGGCCTCTTCATTCTCATAAATTACTCAAGCCACAACCTGAAATAGTATTATGGAATCCTCCTCTTCTTTTTGCCACTGTATTCTTTCAATCATCAAGTTGGGGTTATTTTATTCTGTGACTAGAAAGTTCACATGGTTGTTACAAATCTCTTGTTTTCTCATTTAATAAAAACCATAAGAATTTATGAGCCTCTTAGAATTATATATATATATAGACCCTTAGAACCTATTTGCACCCTAAAGTAAGAGCAATGTTTCAAAATAGTACTTTTCATCTTTGGAAAAAATTCATTGCTAAGGAGGCTTTCGGTTTTAATTCCCATTCCTTGTTGAATATACTATTATGTCACATACAGTTTTACAAACACATAACCTGCAAGTGGATAGGTTGATAACAGTAGAGACAGGTGGATGTGTTGATCTGCTGAGCAGTACATAAGGCCCATGTATTTTGGGATTATGCAAGTAACACTGGGAGTGTGTTATCACAGACACTTTCACCAGCATTCTTATTTACTTGTCTGCCCCAGTAATGTGAAAAGAATTCTGAAAATGTTGCTTTAGATAACTCAAGGAAAAACTCTTTTACTACTCTCTAATAGAATATTCTATACTATTTCCAGAGTTTTATCATTCTCACACTCTCCCATCATCTATTTCTTGAGATTGTCTTGATTACTCTGAAATAAATATTAGAATCAGTCCACTAACCTTTTCAGAATCAATACACTTGCAAAAAAAATTACAAAATGCAAATGTGAAACTTGAGGCTCAACATACCTTGTGCTAGCTCAAATGCATATCTTATGAAATATTTTTATGTACTTGCTTACTTTATTTGGAAGGCAGATTAGGGAGGAACAGACAGAAGCAGGGAGTTCTCACATCTGTTGGTCCACTCTGTAAGTGCCCACAGCATCCTGGGTTGAATTATGGGGAATTGAGGTGCAAGGAGTTCAATCTTGGCTCTTACATAGGTGGCGGAGACCCAACCACAGAATTGTATCTTGCAGCCTCTGAGAATGTGTATTAATAGATAGTTGGAATAATAGGAAGAATTAGAACAGAAAAGCAGGCACTCCCCTGTAATTGGAAGCATCCCCTGCAACAGCCTATCTAATATTTCAAATGCCTACCCCTGAACAAATAACCTTAATGACAAGTTTTAGGATTATATAATGGAAACTGAGTTTTACTACATTTCTCCTCATTCCCGAGATCTTTTCCCTAGAAATGGTTATTTTATGAACTTTGTCCTATCTCCAAACACCCAAATCTTCTTTATTAATTTATACTCTGTTGATGACCTTGTTTTTCATTTCACAGAAAAAATAGAAGCAAATAAGCAACAACTCTCCTGGGTTCCCAATGTCATATCTATGATCTTTTCTCTTTTCCCCAATTTTCTTTCTCCATTCTCCCAGTCAAATGCAGCCTCTGTCCTTGACTGGGTATTGTTTCCCCTCACCTCTACAAGAGCTCTTTTCTCTTCTGAGACTTTATTTATTCCTTTGGTTTGTGCTTGACCTTCATTTTATTCAATCTTACCATAGTGTTTGATATAATTGATCCCAGAGTATCACTTCAGCAATCTCAAAGATCTCTTCTGGCTATTTAGCATCCTTTCTCTTTTCTGTTATGTGTTCCAAGGCTCAGTGTTTTGACATCAACTCTATCTATAGTCTCTTATAATATGTTCTCAATTTAATACGTTAACTGAAAACTTCCAAATTCATAACTTCAATATCTTAGATAAACTCCAGGCTTAATTGACAAATGCCCAATTCAGGTTCTCATTGAATGTCTAACTGCTATTTCAAACTTAGCACAATGAAATCTTAACCCTCTTACTAATCTCACATTACAAAGCTTTGTTTTAGTTTTTAATAACCTCAATGAGTGAAAGCGCTGGGGTCCAGCTCCCACTGAGCTCAGAACTCAAGAAGGGTGCATGGATGAGGCGTAAAGAGGAAAGAAATGGACCACTACGATTTCATGATCATAATGGACAATGCAGGAAAACTGTCCGCTTTATTTATACAAAAGCAAACTCTGATTCAGACTTTTTACGTCATGGTAAGTGTTTCCATGGGTAATTTTGCCATTTGTTTCACCTTAAAGCAGGATATTATCCATCCTGACCCTGTGGTTAGTAAGTTCTCAACAGATGGTGCATATCAATCAGTAACACATTCCTACTACAATCCTCATCCTATAACTTGGTCTTGAATCAGTTAAGGGAGGAAATGCATCACAGAAGGAGGGAGTTAAAGATCAAGAAAAGAGGGAAGAATAGATTCCCACTACACCTGTGGACTTAACACCCTTGATTAGCATAAGGTCAATGGGGGCAGCAATAATAAAAGGCCCATTTGCTAAAATGGTATAAGCAACATCAACTACCAAGCTCATATTGATGGTAAAGACCAACTCCACAGAGACAGACTATGGCTAAATAGATTACAGAAATCCCAGCAGGGTTGCCAGAGTGTTCATGCATAGGGAGGTGGAAATGTCTTCAGGTGGATGCAGAGACATCCACTGGGCCCTGCCGTGCAGCGGGAAATTCCTTGTGGCCCTGCCTGCAATGGAAAGATACTCTTCACACCTTCATGTCTTCCACACCCACATTACGGACCACAGCATGAAAGCTTTGTTTTCATTCTAAAGTAATATTTTAAGACATGTATGCATTTTAGTGACTCACAAATTCTGAGTATATTTTAAGCTATCCCTTCAAAATATGGCATTTTCCTTCATATTATATTGATACACATGGTCCTGTTACCATCACCTCTTTCATAATTCCTTTGGAATTCAAACTACTTTCATGATTTTCCAACTTGCATCCTATAGCTTAATCTCCACATCACAACCAGAGTTGTCATTCTGAAAAGTATATAAAGTTATGATAACCAGAACAATGATTTCCCTAGCTGTTCTAGCCAGTATCTAAACACATTTGTTTTCCATTATGTCAAAACAGGCTATTAAGATATACTACTGTGTAGTTGCTTTGTCTCCTTTTCTCACTGAATTGTGTTTTTCACCCTTCATGTCTGATGACACATTCTCATCATCTTGTTCTCTTCCATATTTTTGGAACACACGGTATTCTCTGCTCTAAACTTCCTTATGCTTACACCCTTTCTTTCTTCCCAATGTTTCCTTAACAGGGAGGCCTTTCTTGATCATCCTATAGGAAAGTAGAACTTCACACCACAGCTGTTATGTTCTTTTCCCCCACATGCCTCTTGCATGACAACATCAATTTTGTTTTTTCTCCTGAAATCCCTTTACAACATCAAACCCTTAAAGTTGACAATTCTAATATTCTTCTTTTACTTTGAACCTTGGGATGTAGCTGAAACTCAATGAACATTTATTAAGGGTTGAATGCATCCAAGTATCTGAAGATGCTTGTATTATTTAGTTCCTTCAGCACTATTTCATTTTCAATCATCACAATTCCACTGTATTGACTACTCCTTTTTTCTTAACAATTTATACTCTGGGATATTTTGCATGTATATTTACTGATGACTCAGAGATATTATAATTTTGTGCCATATTCCTGGGGAAAACTTTATTTTCTTTTTAAATGGCCAACCTGTCAATATTTCTGATTAAGCTAAGAATCATTTTTGCTGCAACACAGATTAGGCAATATATTCCTAGCACATGTCTTCAGTTACACTTGAACCATTTCATACAACTTATCTTAATTGTGAATTTTGCTTTTTTCTTAATATTTACACTAGACTCTTACATTAGACTTCGAGCTTGCTCTAACATGATTACCATCAAGATCCCTTGCCAGAAAATCTTCCGATACTTACATAAGACTTTAGTCTCTTGCTCTAATCCTACTTAATTTTTTTTTGTTTATTTATTTTACTCTACAGTATGAAACAAAATTGAATAATTTTGTACTGGGGCTGATTGCTCTGTTCCAATACATCTTGTGATGTATATATACATATTTTTTTCAAGTTTTACAGTTCTCTCAGTCATAGGGACAGATTATAGTGAAATTGTAGCGCATTTTAAGATGAGCACATTTTCCCACAGCTTTATTTTTTAATTAGTTCTGAATGAGAAATGTGTCTATTGTGAAGTTTTTCAGCATTTCTGTCTAGGATTGAATTAAAAATAACATGCCTAAATAGTAGAAGGCAAGTCATCTATGTGATGTAATTCTATCAGTGTCAGATACGTTCTTCTAACAGTCTTCAAAACAGTTGCTAATTGTAGCTTGATATTCCTTTTCCAGCCATATGTTGTTTAGGTTTAAATCACAGCAATGTGTAATCCTGCCTTTTTCCATTCAATATACACTCATTAGCACTCGGTACAGTGCACTTCATGATGAATTTGCACAGATGTATATGCTGTGATTAATAGGCTTTATGGTTATCTTGTGCATTGCTCCCTCTTGGTTGCCTGCACGGGGCTGAAAGGCATATTCTAACACATTCTTTGGCTCCTAATTTCAGCATTACATACCTCTTTGGTTTTGGCAGACAGAGTAGGAAATCCCTTTTCTGTGTCTTTGTTACCTTCTTTGTGTAAATATAAATACTTTATCCCATTTTATTATGACTTCCATCCAGACTATGAACTCTACTAGATCAGGTAACAAGCTTTTAAAAATTGCTGCCCTCCCCTCATTTCCTAGGTATATTTTAGAGCAGAAAAAAAATAACATGAATATAGGTATACATCATTATGAATATATCCTCATTTGGATTGTTAAATCATTTCCTTTTTACCAAACCCCCCTTTGAGCAAATAAAGTAACAACTTTTAAGGCAAATATATACCTCATAATGGAAACTTGTAGGTACGATTTTTGGAAAATTGTTACTTTAATACCCTTGATAGAGTCTAGAATTCGTTGATAAATCAGTACTTCTCGTGTTTCCTAAAAAAGCAGACAAAAGGAAATTGTCTAGCACAGCACATTGGAATCTTAAAATATCCCAAGGAAGATTAATAACGTCCAGATGATAGTTATTAACTTGCTTTGCAAGAAAACACATTATATACTCCATAGCAATTGATTGCTTTCCTCTGGAATGTCCTTGTGCAGGCTTCTGATACTAATCGCCAAGATGTTGTTAGGCAGAAATCTCACCTCATCAGATATTCTGAAAGAAACAGAAATTCTATACCTGATAAATCATACATAGTCTCAAAGTGGTGAGTTTTGCCCTGAAGAATTGGTCTCTTCTGGATGTTTTCAAAATCAAAAAGCAGAAATATGTTCTAGAGTAAAATAAAATATAAAAATTGGCATTTTTAAGTAACAGAATGGTTTTAAAAGCAGAAGATCAAAATTAAATTTTCAAACGTTTTTCACTCTTTTCATTGTTGAGATGCACATTTCTTTTCACTGCTCTTAGGAGTATCTTAATTTGAAAAAGACACATTAATTGTCTTTGATTATAAGCCATTAAGTTTACTTAGCAAGAATCTTTGGAACTGTTTGGAAGATTTCTTCAGTTAAAAATTATTTATTTAAATGTGCAAAATGATCATTTATTATTATTATTATTATTGTTAGCATCTGCATGTACTCTTACTGTGTAATTTTGCTACCAGATATACCTGGGTAGCAATGCTGTCATTGCTTTCATGGAATAATATAGCAGGCAGTTAATATGTTAATTTTTCTGCATGGTCTTTTACTAAGTGATTCCTACCAGAAATTTTGATGTCTAACTGAAAAACAGAGTACTACACCAAATGACTTAGCCTTTGTTTTCGCCAACGACTGTATCATGTTTCCTATTCCATTATTATCTTTAATAAAACTTGTCATGAATAGCGTTTGCGTGATCACAATTTTAGAACTAAAATAAAAAAACAAAGAAATAAGCAGAATTGCTGCCGGAAACTCAAAATTGTTGGCCTGAAGTATATAGCATGACTCACAGTTCTTCTATTGATATTGGCAGTGATTGATAATAAGGGGGCTGGGGGTAATTAAAGAGCATATGATGTATTTGTTTGCATCTTGAGTGACTGCTATAGAGTAAATGCAATCAAAGGCATGGTACATTAAATAAATCAAATAGTCCCATAAATCAGCACAGTCTGCCAAAAAGGAGCAGAAGGGGCTTGTAGTGTGGCGGGTCTGTGTGTCAAGTCTTAGGCAAGCTGATGCCTCGGGGGTGAAATCGTCAAACTCAGAGTTCAAGTAGTCAGAGAGAACTTCCCTTTTGGAGCAATCAAAATCTTGCGTCAGATGGACTAAAATGTAATTTAAAATATAGTTTAATGTTTGTGAATAAAAGTGAAGTTTCAAAGTTTTGTTCATTTTGTCACCTTATAGCTCCACAATAATTTCATAGTTGGTCATTTGTAGACAGGAAAAAAAACTCACTTTGGTGAGTCTATGGATAGTTGCTTAAGTTCATTTAGCAAAGAATAATCCTTCTAATTCTTCATCATATTTCCTTCATCATATTTTTTCTATTCAAACTATGTCATAAAGAGTGATGCTTATATCTTAACATCTCAACTGATGCATTATGCTCAATTAAGTATCTAAAAATCTGTCCATGTAGGGGTGTTTGCTTAAAATATTTGACAAATTAGGATAGCACAAAAATACACAAAAATTAGAAAAATCACTTCAGCACGTGTACATATTATAACTTTTGAGATTCCACTATAAATAATGTCAACAGATTATGTCTATTATGTAAATAATGTACTTAGGAATAATTGTAAATGGGAGTGACACATTTAAAATTGTAAAACATTAGTAAATAGATTTAAAGTCAAACAAAGTGAATATAAAAACCTATTAAGCATGTGGAGAACACATAGCGTTTTTTTCATAGAAAAATACTGTGACTAAAATGTAACTGAAAAGTGGTAAGAAACTCATGCATACTTTGCAAGATGCAATAGTAATGGAAGAAACATGGTTCAAAGAAAGTGATAAGACCACCTGTGGGAAACCATGCAGTTGGGACAGATGGAGCAAGGGTGTAACTAGCACCACTCCTGGGTTAGCAAGGCTACGAGTTTCTCGCAGCATGGCAAGGCATGACAGAATGTCTCTTGTCACCTCATTTCTGCCTCACCCCATTGTGCAATGCCTTATACAAACCTATCCATATACGGCCACTGAATCACCAGACATTTTCATATCAGTTTTGCAATTATATTATGCTATATTGAATCAAAATTCTACACAATATGAAACTCTGAAACCAGTTCTACAAACCAGAACTCAGCAATTATTTTATCTAATGCCATTGCATTTGCTATTCTATATCCTCTTATTCAGGAAATTGACCTGGTAACATCATTGAATGTATTTGGTTTCATTCTCATGAGATATGTTTGTGGTAGGGAGAAAAAAAGAACAAACACAAATCACATTAAGTCTACATCTTTCAAACTCAGTATTCACAAGAGTCTCCTAATTGATTATTTTATTTTCCCCAAAGGTTTGTGAAATGCTATTATATGTGGAGTTTAAATGTGCTAGTAATCATAAAAAATATTTTCCATGTATCAATTAGATTGTATTTTCATGTAACAAACAAATTTTATTATGAGTGTGTATGTGTGTAGATGTGGTGGTGGTGCCAGATTTGCATTTAGAAATGAAAAGGGAAAGTATCTATGGGCTTATTTTATTTTAAATTAACACAGAGATTTTCATGTATAGAAATCAAATAACATATTTTTCCTATTTTTCACCATTAGTATTTTGTTAACTTTTGAGTGCCAAAAAAAAAAAAGATGAAAAGCACAAGGAATTGACACAAATTTATTAACAAGGTAAAACTACAGGATATAATATTTAAATTTTAGGTGTCTGAAAACTGCCAGGGTGCTTTTCCTACAATTTTCTTTATACATTTCTATTGTTCAAATATTATGGAAATTTTGTAAATTGCACAGAAAATCTCTTAAACATAATCACCATTCATTTTCAGCATAACTCTATATATCATATACTAGCTTCCTCCCTCCTCCCCCGAGGTATATTAGTAATTTCTCTGAAGGAAGCTCATCAAGTATGGGATGTAAGAGAATAATTGTGATTGCTGAAGGTCATAGGTCTGTACCGTATAATAGTAATAATATTATATGCTAATCTACCTGTTTTCTTTTACTCAATCAGAATTAAACAACAGAAGGCCTGATATTGCCTACCATTAGAAAGAGTGAAGGATGTGTGTAGAACAGACTGGGCTAGGTTTCGGCTCACATTGGGCCATGTGAGAGCTATGTCAGCGCATGGACTAGGTGGGGCTGGGCTGTAACACTCAACAGGAAGAACTGGATTCAAAAAAGGCCAATTGAGCAATGCTACTCCTCCTGCCAGGACAGGAAGTGGACTGAATTACCCAGGGCCAAGGCCACTCTGGAGTGCATGCGGTCTACCACTGGGAGGAGATCCAACAAGGAGCTGGAGAACTCCTTTGTCAGGATGCAGATCCTGCAGGTGAGCGCAAGATCCAAGGCTGGTGTACCTGAGGACTGAGCATGTGCTGGGCAGGTTTGGTCTGGGCCGCAGCAGCCACTGGTTTGCAAAGGAAGAAGGGCAGAACATATTGATCAACTACCCCACTGAAATTTGACAGCAAACATCTGGTTGAATGAAGACTCTGAGGTGGATTATGTCAGTCAATTGATCTCAGAAGTATTTCCTCATACTTGGAAGGGAGATATCAGCAGAATCTCAGAACTACAGAAATCACTTGAGCACAACCCTCAGAACATGCTCCACAACGGGGACCCTGGGATGACATCGGGTACTGGAGAGCCTGCGTGTGGCCTCTCCCATTGTATCCTCTCCTCTGCCAGATACAGGAAGAAGAAAAAGGAAATGTATGAACGATGGTCTTTCCCATTTCCCCCTAATCCTCAACCCTTCCCACTGTGATCAAATATGTAACCATCATCAAAAACTTTTTTTAAATAAAATTATTGCTAATAATAAGGTAAATTTGAGCTACAAAGTCCAAAAAAACTTATAGGTTATAAACATAACAGAAATACAAAATTCAGCAATCCATTCTCTGGCTGAGTTTTCTTCATAAAATTAAATACAGGAGGCTAGAAGCCATAGCTTAACAGCTAAAGTCTTCGCCTTGCACACACCAGGACTCCATATGGGCGCCTGTTCGCACCCCAGCTGCACTGCTTCCCTTCCAGTTCCCTACCTGTGGCTTGGAAAAGCAGTAGAGGATGGCCTACACACTTGGGACCCTGAACCCACGTGGGAGACCCAGAAGAAGCTCTGGCTTCTGGCTTCAGATAGGCTCAACTCTGGCAGTTGTGGCTGCTTAGGGAATGAATCAGTGAATGGATGATCTTTCTCTGTGTATCTCCTTCTCTATGTATATCTGCCTTTCCATTGAAAATAAATAAATATGATAAATAAATATGATAAAATGTAAATGCTAGTATAATGATATTGATGCCTAGAAAACTTGACTCTAGCTTTAGGATAAGAAGTTCTAAATTTAAATATGATGTAGAAATTGAACCATAATTTTAGTTATTTGATTCTATGAATGAAGTATACTGATGCTGCCTTTCTGGAGATATGATTTATGCAGATGAGTAAAGTAAGATTTCAGGAATTTTCTGGTGATTAATTATCAACAGGGGAAATCTAGCATGAATGATTGGTTGACTTCCTTTTTGAACCAGAGGGTGAAAGTGCATTTCTGTAGTAAAAACACCATAAGAAAACCATCCCCCACAAATGCTAGTGCCAGCTCTGAATCACTATGTTTTCTATGTTTTTTGAAATTATTTTTAATTAAAATGTTAAAAAAAGAGAGATATCAGTATGTTTAGGGAAATTATCATTAGACAGGGACAAATATTTTAAATCAATGGAATAGTCTGAGGAGACTGGAAATGAATTCAAATTTGTATAGTAAGCAGGGTTTCCCAAAGGCATGCACTCTTCAATGAGAAAACGATACTCTTTTAAACAAATGACACTAGATTAACTGGTAATCTGAAAAGAATCCAATCTATATATCGATATTAACATGCTAAACCAAAATGATCAGAAAATGGATCAGAGAAATAAATGCAAAATCCAACCGTAAAACTTTGAGAAAATTACATAGAAGGAAATATAGATAATATTATGCCATATTCTTTAATTGCTTGATACTAAAAAGCATGAAGATTGAATTCACAAAATCCAGAAAACAGAGAATCTATGAGAAAATTTACTTAGTTTGTAAAATACTAGAGTGACATTTCATATACAGTTTTCTGTCATCCAAATTTCTTTATTGATTTTTGTTACATGGGAGGATGTCGATAATGGTGGTCCAGTAAAAATTCTTTCTCAGTCTACTAGATGTCTCTCTGTGGTTCAGGAGTTTTCAAATATGATGAAATCTTAACTCAGAATATAAGAAAATTTTCAAAGTTTTGCTATTCCAAGACACTTCACAATACCCCAAAACTACATTTTATTTCTCACTCACTGCATTGGACATGACTTTCAGTTATTTATTAAAGATCAATTTTCTGTTTGAAAGGCAACAATAGATAGATGGAGAGAGCGCATGTGAAAAAGAGAGAGAGAGGATCTTCCACTTGATGGTTCATTTCCAAAAACAATGGCAATGGTTACGCATGTGTAAATCCAGCAGCCAGGGGCTTCATCTGGGTTTTTAGCATGAGAACAGCAGTCCTTGTATGTGGGTCATCTTATGTTGCCTTCCCAAGTGTATTAGCAGTGATCAAGAACTTGACCTGTTGTCCATAAGGGATGACAGCACCAAAGGTGGCAGCAGCCTAATTGGTACACCACAATGCAAGACCCAACAAATTCCAACTTATTACTGTTCTAAAAGTTTAATGGAAGTGTTAAAGTATGCTCATAAAATCTGCATTTATGTATATGTGTATATATATTTATATATATACCTATTTCTATTTCTATATCTATAAAGAAATTTGCCAGCACCATCCTTGTCCTCACTGTAAATTATAGAAGAATCTTTTAAATGATATTCTGACTATTATTCTGAATCATGGCTTTAACAGAAATTAGTTCATCATCAGAACTCTTCCATTTGCTAGGGAAATAATTAGCTTCAGCTAAAATCAAATCTCCTTTTTCCCACAGTTTTACCACTTATGCTCTGTAGTTGTGTGGTTTGAATCTCCTTCTTTTCTGGAAGAACACTATTTAATGGGCAGCATTCATGATTTTGTGCAAGTGAGATTTGATGAGCATATCAATTCCTTGAATGAAACTAAGGAAAATAATGAAAGTCGTTTGATATTGTTAGATGTATGTAGTACATGCTCATTTCAAGAACAAAATGGATTTCTTTTAAAAAATCCTTTTTTTTTTTAAGATTCTCTAATGTTGAAGATTACGTCACTTTTTACTGTATCATATAAAAATAATACGTTACATTCTTGGTTCTACTTATTGCTTTAATCTGATCTTCTGTTTTCATTAGAGAATGCTGCTTCTAAAACATGTGTTTGTTAAATTTTTATTTTTTCTAGGTAAATGTAAGATGACAGTGGGAGTCTCTCAGAGATATTGGTCGAATTCTACCCCTACATGTATAAGTAAAAGTAAAATGAGGTACAATTGGTGAAGAACTATGGGAAAAAGTAAAATTAATGCCTTTTTTTGAGATTGGATCTATTCATGAATTGAAATTAATGATATTACACACTTGCCTACCTGACTAAAGATGTTTGAGTTGCATCAGAAGGTAGAAAACTTGGAGATGGTGTCCCTAACTCAGATACATATGAACAATAGCTTGTAAATTCACAGATAGAGCAGGAAGACTGCCAAAAGCGAAATAAAGGATTCCCTGATACATTTGTCTTTGAATACTCCATAGGATTGTATTCAAAGCATCTGGGGGAAAATTAGAAAAGAGTGCCAATCATATGGGAATTAACTTAATTTCTAAAAATCCACTGCTTTATGCAGTAATGGAATGAATTTATTGAAGTTGTCTTCCGTTTTTTTACCTTGTTTGTACACCAAGAAAAATATTTAATTAATCAAGCTTAGTCAGAAGGAAACAGGGTCCCATTAATAATGTGACATCAGATATTGCTCCAACAGTGCTATCAATTCCAATTCACCCTGAAAGTATCACAAATGTTCAGTCTATAGGACTTTCATTAGTTGATCATTATTTCAGGCAGTCTTGCTGACAAAGAAAAATCTTTACCTGTGCTATTTCACAACCTCCAAATTTTCAATCTGCCAGATGGGTGCTTACCTAATTGTAAAGCAGATTGTGTCTGTGTCTAAAAAGCAAATTGAATTGGAGATTTGAACATTAATCTAGAGGCCATATGTATGTGTTGTCCTAAGTAAATATGACCATAGCACCCAACGATAATTAAACTCTTCTCATGTAATGATAGTGTTCTATCTGAATTGATTCAGCTATACATCAGATCTTTTGCAAGTGCAGTTGGATTACTTGATGTCAAAGTCATCAGAATCCATATGAAGTGCATATTCCTGGGCCATATTCAGGATCTGAAATCATATCCAAAAGAAACTGATTAAACTAATTTTTAAATTACTTCTTTGCATTTGAGAGTCAGGGATATAAAAAGAGTCAAAAGAGTATGCAGGTAGAGACAAAGAGAGATAGAGTTACCATTTGGTTTACTCCCCAGATGCCTAGAACAGCCTCCAGGCGATTTCAGACATGGGTACAAGAAATTAACTACTTAAACCATGTCTGATGTATCCCAGAATTTACATTATCAGCAAGCTGGAATCAGGCTAAAAATAGGAATTAAACTCAGATTCTGTGATATAGGACAACAGTGTCAGAAGTAGAAGGCTAACTTCGCACGTCTGAGAAAATTTGAATTAAAAAATAATTGGAATAAGAATGCCTGGAAATGAGATTGTCTCTAAAACAACAGTTGAAAGAGAGCCAGAATATCACACATTACTGAATCTGGGGGATGGGTATAAAATTGTTATATCCTTTACTTTGGAGTATTTGTAATATGTCTAAGAAAAATCATTTAAACAAAAATAAAATGGTAGTTTCATTTGGCAATGACTGTGACTATAGCTCATTGTGAGGCTCTGGTTGATAGGTTAAGGTGGGGCAATCATAGGCTGAGGAAGGAATGATGCTAAACACCCTACAATGCATGAGACAAATATCTCTAATGCAGTTTCCTAGTTCAAAAGCCAATATGACTATGGTGAAGATTTTTTTTTCTACAACTATTGGCAATATGTAATGACAAACATGCAAGGACGTTGAGATTCCTGTCTCATCAAAAATCACTTACTTGAATGAATCAAGTCAATAAAATTTTAGGTTTGATTCTTTTCTGAAAAATTTTTTATAGCAACCATTATATTTTGGCTTTTATTTAAAGATTTATTTATTTTTATTGCAAAGTCAGATATACAGAGAGGAGGAGAGACAGAGAGAAAGATCTTCCATCTGATGATTCACTCCCCAGATGGCCTCAACGGCCGGTGCTGTGCTGATCCGGAGCCAGGAGCCAAGAGCCTTCTCCAAGTCTCCCACATGGGTACAGGGTCCCAAGGCTTTGGGCTGTCCTTTACTGCTTTCCCTGGCCACAAAGTAGATGGGAAGTGGAGCTGCCGGGATTAGAACCTGTGCTCATATGGAATCCTAGAATGTTCAAGGTGAGAACTTTAGCTGCTAAGCCACCGCGCCAGTTCCTATAGTTTGGCTTTTGACCTTATGTTCCATTCAATCAGTATTTTATATGTACTAGAAATACCTGAATTATCCTGTGCCATTGTACAAGAATCCATATTTAGAAAGACTGATTATTCTTTATGCTGTTTTCACTATGGCTTAAAAATAGTTCTCGAATATTCATTTCTGCACTGAACTCTGTAAACTGTGCATATTCTTTAATTCTGTGTAATTTAAAACCTGAGCAATTATATGAATAATTATGAGATGATTCTTAGCAACATTTTTGCTAAGCCAAAATTTCAAAATTTTCTTATGTAGAAAGCAAACCAAAAATTCAGATAAAAAGTGATCAGCCATCCAGAATTATACTTCATTCTGTAGAAAATGACAACAAGGACATATCAAAGATGTGGAGGAATGAGGACAATGCAGGACAGAAGAATCTCTTTCTGTTCTGACTTTCTGTTCAAGAAGAGATGACAAAAAAGTGGAATGAACTCAGGAAAAAAAAATGTGCCCAAAGCTTTTCCTTTTGTAATAATGGAGATGGTGAGCTATGATGTAAAATCTTTCTTTTGTAGAAAAAATGTTAATATAAGGACAGAAAACTTGACACAAGTTAATATGCAAATAAAGTCAAAAGCAAGAAGTCAGAGGAGTTAGATACACTGGAACTTATTGGCATAGATTTAATTAAAATATACTTTGTTGTCACAATTTTATGTATCATTCTTTACTGTTACAACACCTAAACAATCCAGATATTTATGTGCAGACATTCAAAGTAAATACAAGGAATTTTCCAACATGAACATATACAGCTTCTGGTAGTGCATTATATCACAAGCTGTGCCTGTATATTCTGTTTTCTCAAGACCTCAACCATGCGTTCAGGGTTATTGAGTGCCAGACTAATTTGCTTCATACATTTTGTTCTTTTCTATGTTTTTAAAAATGATTTGGTGTTTTTAAACGAGTTTTGTCATATTTTCAAAATTATCAATAAAACATCCATGTAGTGGATCATCTACTTTGCTCATCTTGATTTGTAAGACCTTTCCATTTCTACTTCGATTTTAGACCTTTTGCCTCACCTAAACAAGTCTTTACTATTCGGGATTATGATCTTTTCTCTAACTGCCTAGCTATAATAAAAGATTTTAGGAAAAAAAATCTAATGTTTTGTTTTGTTTTTCTTAGGCAGACTGCTCCTCAAGGACTTACACTCTACCAAAGGAGAAAAATATGAACGTTTTTGTTTAAAATAACACTTATTCTGGTTTACACCTTATAAGCTAAATATAGAGTTAAGGCCATTAACACATTACATTACCAGCTGCACTTGGCACTCCATGAGGTATTCTTATTAAAATGCCTCTAGTAGAAGAAAATGAAAAAATAAAATAATCACTTTATGAGACTTATTGGGGAAAGTTTTTTTTTTGAAAGTTTTTAAAAGATCTTTTTAAAAGACTAACATTAAAAATCTCTAAAGGGCTGCTTTTCTCAAAAGTCTAGACAGTATTGTCTTGGTAATTAGTGAATCACCCAAAATATGCAACAGAACTGAAATTTTCAGTGGGAGCTTTTACCTCTCCGAGAATGCTGGATTTTGGTTGTCTTGTGGAATGCATTTTGTAAACTAAATACTATGTCAGTTTTTAAGATTTATTTGTTTTTTATTGAAAAGGCAGATTTACAGAGTAGGAGAGACAAAGAAAAAGATCTTCCATCCACTGGTTCATTCCCTAAGTGGCTATAACGGCCAGAATTGAGTCTATTTGATGCCAGTAGCCCAGAGCTGCTTCTGGTTCCCTGACATAGGTGCAGCGTCCCAAGGCTTTGGTCCATCCTCTATTGTTTCCTAACATGCAGTGAGCTGCACAGGAGGTGGAGCAGCAGAAACACACACCAGCACCCAAATGGGATTGCGGTGTTCAAGGCAAGGACTCTGTCACTGAGCCATCACATCTGGCCCTATTGTATCAACTTTAAAATCCATTCTTACTTCACCAGTGGTCCTACACCATTTCCTATTGTTTTGTTATCAAACATATACAAAGCACTCTCCTTATGCAAAGTGCAAGAGATTAATATGCTTTCCAGGTTACTTATCAGAACATAAAGTCTAAGAATAAAGATTACTTAATACTAATGATTAACTAGAAAAATCTTATCAATCATATATTGTTAATGAAAGTTTAATCTGTCAACTTATATGATCAGAGTCATTAATGTATTACAAATATCTTAAATAGTGATTCTAATCTTTGATTAGTAAATTTACTTATAGAAGTCTGTAAAAAAAAAAAAACCTGAAATTTGGCAAGAAATGTTTCCTTAGGTGAATTTCAGAATCTTTGAAACTGTTGAAAAGAAAATAATTCTGTTAAATATTATGTAATAGTTAAAGCCCTCAAAATAATCAAATAAGATTCCACTTGGTCTTTGATGATTCAGTGGCAGAGTATATTCCATATACTAGAATTAAGTGAAGCCAGTGTGTGTGTGTGTGTGTGTATGTGTGTGTGTGCATGAGTTGTGTGAAGAACTATAAATAAAGAGAAAAATATACTCAGGGTTCAGTTCAGGAAGGAATTTACATAGGTTTTAGCTTCCCCACAGTCACTATTAGACTTTTCAGTATTCGCCGAGAATATCTGGCCAAGTATCTCAGTAAAGAGCAGCACAGTGTCAACTAGGAAACCAATCTTGAGTCTCCTCTGTTTCCTAAGTCTCTCTACAGTTTTCCCAAAGGATAACAACTAACAGTACTTCTCACATACAAACCTTAGAATCAATGAAAGAGAAAGGCATTTTGGGAAGTGTAGTTCGCAGCTTCTCTGGAGGGATTTTAGAAAGCAATTATGGATCTGCTGAAATCACAGCTAACAATCCTGCACAGAAGTATAACATGAGATTTACACAGAATGTATTTATAGAGTGTCACTGTGCCCGAAGAAGCTGTTTTCATTTCGAAGATTTTTCTTAGTTTCCATTTTGTTCAAATAGAGAATCCTCTTTTCATAATCAGCATGGAAACTGTAATTTTGAACTCATTTAATACTAAAACAGGTAGGGGGCAATATAATTAACTATTTGAAAATCGGAAGGAAAAAAATTTTTTGTCAGAATAAAACATATCAATACCTGAGAAAGTTATAGGATGCTTCTTAAGAAACTTCATCCACCTCCATATCAACCCCAAAGTACATGGTTTCTTATATAATACATGTACTGCTTATGCTCAAATATTAGCTGAAAATACTTGCAATGTCCCTGTGAAAAAACAGTCTCTGGTGCAGAACAAAGCTTTGGAAAGTTTCCCCAGGAATCAATTCTGTCCCCATCTCACTTTACTATGAAGAACTCTACCCATTCAGCCCTCAGAGACTAGAAGCAAGGTAGTTTGTTCTCAAGACAGAACTCAAGGATTTGTAATCAATGCCATCCCAAATTTGGGCTTGGAATTACAAATTACACTAACTGCTCCTGCACACAACACCTTGGTTAGGTTTGTCTGGGAGCTCACCTCCTCTGAGTCCTTGGCTTAACTACAGCTGGGATGTTGACATTGAGAGGAACTGACTGGTACTGGAACAACTCTATCTGCTGCTACGGAAAGACAAAAAATAAAACTTAAGGCTGTCAAGTTAATTAGTGAAAGTACAATCCAATATATTAGAGCACAAAATTGCCTGTAAAAAGTTATGGAACTTGACATCCTGTGAAGGGCTAAGACATTAAGGGAAGCCCTGGTCCTTCTTGCTTCCAGAGTTAATGACAAAAATCTAGCTTCACATGCTTAGAGGTATCCTTTAGCTGTTTGCAACCTAAGAGTAATCATCTGTAAAGTAAAGATTTTGGATTGCATGTTTTCAAAATTCTCTTTTGATTCTAGAAGCCTCCTTCTCTGAGAATCTATCACAGCCATGTCCTGGACAAAGGGACAGACTTCAGACATGTCTCTTTTTCCAGCATGCATCTTACTCCTTTCTTTCTGCTCCGTTGCCTCTAGGCAATATCCCAAAGCACCTTCCATTTGGGATTTTTTTCCAACTGTCTTTTCTTAGAGTTCATCAGCTCAGTGCTTCTTCCATATCTAATATGATCCATAAAGTGTGCTGCTGTGATGGTGTGAGCTAATGAAATAAAGGCTTGCCAGATGGCATATTTGCATTTTAACTGGGGCCTTCTGGAAACAATGCCTTAGTACAAAGGAGTGCTGTAATTGGTGAGAATTCTATCAAACAAGGTAGGCCTTTTAAGGAGAAAGACCATATGTGATTAGAAATAAGTCAATCAATGCTTATCAAACTGAAACTTAATTCCTATTCTGGGAACTAAAAACAATGGCAGAGATAAGATTTTTGTAAATCATCAAGACACTTGAATTGTCCCAGAAATGAAAATGTTTTATTTTTTTTTGGTGGGAAATTTCCAAACTCTTAAGGAAGTTCATAGACACAGATAAATAAACATTTGTCATACTCAAATTAGAGGGTAATTTAGATGCTAAGCCATAGCTCGCATAAAAGATACAAGAGACAGATAAATAAACTTAAATAGATGCTCCATATATATGGTGTCTGATTTGGATTTGCAGGTCGAGGCTTAGGTCTAATCTCAGATATCACTTAAAACTTCATGTAAATTAATGCAAGTACTAGTAAAAAATGCTTTAAATTTTTAGGAAATTATACCTTATAAGAAATTAAAAGTATTTTTCATATACATATATGTAATTTATTTAATACAGAAACCATGCACTATTTTAGTATAAATGAAATTTCAACTGAGTACTTTTAGGTAAGAATCCATAAGACATGAAATTGAAATGCAGTGTAGCATTCCAATTCTGAATGACAGTAAATACAGCTAAGCAGTATAAATGTAGGTTCTGAGCAACGAACTAATCTTTCATTCATTGCTTTAACTTATAATTTTCAAGCTTTGACTCCCTTCCAGGAAGAATTTTTCTTGTTAAGTCACGATTTGGTATTTATTTTGTAGATTATTTACCTCTTTCAGATACAAATTAACACCATAGTTATAGAACATTGTGATATGCAAAAAACAATTCCGCTTTATAAAGATCATCTTTGCACCTGACGGGATGCATCTGAATCCAGGAGCCAGGAGATTCTTCCAGGCCAAAGCAGGGAACTGGATGGGAAATGGAGCTGCCAGGACACAAACCAATGCCCACATGAAATCTTGGCACATGCAAGGTGGGATTTACTGCCTTGATTGTGTTTTGGTGAGTCATTTTATACCTAATTGTTTCTTCAGTTTTTTTTTTTTTTTAATAAAAGGCTATTTATTTACCAAATGATTTCTCCTCATCTATTCAGATAATAGGGTTTCGTTCTGCAGTTTACTAATGTGATTATTAGTATATCCTTATACATCTGTGTAGATATTCAACTACCTCTGCATCCTGGGACAACTGCTACTTGGTACAGTTGGAGGATCTTTTTGATATGTTTTAGATTCAAATTTGTTGATGATATTTTCCATATACGGTTGTCATGGATATTGACCTACCTTTCTGCTTTATTTTATCCTTTTTTCCCCTGGTAATATGTTTGCACATGAAGGACTATGGTAACTCGTGAAGGAGTTTGGCAAAAGTTGCAGATTATAAAATTATCATAGAAAAAACAAAACCATTAGTATACACAATCAATTCAACCTATGAGAGAGAGTTTCTGTGGTCAGTTTTATCCAAAGCCATGAAAGATCAGTACAAGGAAAAGTATAAATCAGTGCTGGAAGAAGTAGAGTTCACACAGAAAAAGATGGAAAAATCACCCATGTTCATGGATTGAAAGAATTAATATCATTAAAATGTCTATACATTTACGGAGTCATGGATATCCCAACCAAACATGTGAAAGCACAAGAGGCCCCAAATTGATAAAGCAATCTTAAAGAGCAAAAACAAAGCCAGAAGCATCACAACATCAGATTTCTACACATATTACTAACAAGGCCTTTATAATCAGAAAAGTCTGATATTGACACAAAATAGACACAAAATTGACACAGAATAGAAGAAAAGAATATATTGGAAACACCAGAAATGAATCTACACATCTAGAACCACCTAACCTTAACAACCAAGCTAAAATTACTCCTTAGAGAAAAACAAAACAAAACAAAAACATTGTCTTAACAGACGGTGCTGGAAAATTTGGATTTCTGCATGCAGAATTTGAAAAAAGACCCCTCCGTTTCACCTTCTCTATACATAAATCAACTCACAATAGATGAAGAAGCTAAGCCTAAGATCTAAAACCACCAAATTACTGAAGAAACCTTAGGGGAAAAACTGAAAGATAAGATCTCTGAAGCATAGCCAATAAAAGCAAACCTAGGAAAAGTGATTATACCAGCTTAAACATTCTGTACAGTAAAGGAAATGGATTACAAAATGAAGAGGCAACTGGCAGAATGGAAGAAAATATTAGCAAATTATACAACTGACAAAATGTAAATACTCAAATATATAAGGTACTCAAGAACTCAACAACAACAAAATAAACAGTTCAATTGAGAAATGGGCAAAGGACAGAAATAGGCATTTTTCAAAGGATAAAATTTAAATGGCCAACAGATACATGAGAAAAAATGCTCAGGAGCAGTAGCAATCAGTGAAATGCAGCTAACAATGATAATGAGGCTATATCTCACTCCAGTTAGAGTGGCTATCATCTAAAAACCAAAAACTAACAAATGCTTGTGAAAATGTGGAGAATAAGGAATGGCAATACATAGTACAACTCTTACAGAACACACTGGGAGCATTCCTCAGAAATACTAAAATGGGTTCAGCATATGGACACAGACATCCTGCTTGTGGGAATTTATCAAAATGAAATGTGACAAACAAATAAAAGTTATATATATGTATATTCACAAATATATTTCTTGATAATGAAAACATAACTAAATCCTTTATTTTGCTACAAAATGAGTGAAGTAATAATTGTGCCTGACAAAATAAGCCCCAAATATATATTTTCTCTGACTTGTGGCAGTTTATTTAATATCTAAAGATATGCAAAAAATGGAATGCATATGAGTGACACTGACATCCTGAGATTTGATTAGTGTTTATAGCCACAACTTTATTCCTGAAAACAATGGTTTATTTTATACTTGTTGAATTTTTTATTTAGTAAAGATTCAAGCCTCTGATTATCAAGTAAGTTAAAAGTATGTGATCACTAAAATTCAATTGAAATAAACTGAAAGGAAGAAGGGAAAAAGAGTTAAGTGAGGAGGAAAGATAATACGTATCATTATTTACTTGAAATTGTATTGTGAAGTGCATTGAATCTGTTTATAAAAATAATAAAAGATAAAACTCCTTGAGGGCAGTAATTTTACACAAATATTTTAAAGCAGAATGCTGATTTCATGTGCAAAGTAGTTACTTTGCTTATAATGAGAATACAGCTAACTTAATAAACTAAATACTCAAGCTACATTAATTCAAGCTTTGGTCATTTCTAGGACAGAGTAGAATATCAAATAATCAAAACTGAGTTAGGTCAACCAAAATGGATTCAACTAATAGTCAAATCTACTAGAACGGTCAGTGATTCAGTCTTATAATAAGTACACTTCATAGAATAGCACATTTAACAATAACAACAGCAACAACAAATGTGTTTTACAAAGCTTTACCTAAAAACTGCTCTTTTAAAAATAGTTTCATTGTGTTCAGTGTGTTCTTCCCCTAATTTACATCCATTTATTGTTTATAAAGAAATAAACTCACATCTGCTAACAGAATTATCAGCTTTTTCTGCATAAAAAGAAGAAAACATAGCTTTTGTTTTATATAACAAAATGGGGACAACACTCTGACTTTAACAGAATTATCTTACACGTGTTAAAGGATCATTTGCTTGGTCTTTGTTTCTTATATCAATCTTTACAGAAATGATAATTCAATGTATACCTATATTATAATTTGCCACAGAGTTCACTGAGAAGGAAAAAAAAACCCTATTATTTTAAATTTATTGGCAAAATCCAATTAGTAAGTGCCTGATAATTTAAAATACATTTGATGATCATGATATCTGTTTTCCCTAGGCAAAAAAAAAAATGCTGCATTCATTGTTGAATAGCTAAAAGAAAGCAGCCTTGTTCATCGAGGCTTTTTAAAGAAGTCTGACATGAATGAATAGATTGATCCTCTTCCTTTGAAATAGGTTTTTCAAAGCCCAATAACTGTTCTGTGATCACTTTCTTCTTTGCCCATTTCGTATATCTTAGTAACAACAGCATAATCAACATCAGTTGATTCTTCAAGCTTTCTATATATTTTATGAGGGCAACTTTGATAACATAGTACAACATATCCTATTTCACCTTGCAAAAGGAACAAAGAAACAAGAAAGAATTCCACTACTAAGAACAAGGAATAATTGCAATGTTATTTGGTCAATGAATGTCACTGAAGTTTGTAATATGCAAGGTCTTATATATTTATTGGACAATATTCTGTTTCCTACTAAAAACGATTTACTTTGGAGAGCTCTGTGTTGTTGGATGATACAAATACCACACCCTTCAGATTTACCCCAACACCCTGCTTCTCTGCGCCCATAATATCCATGCCACACACACGTGCCTGTACATTTGCTTCTGGACAATTTTCAGCATATCAGATAGTTGCAAATGTATAAGAAGAAGCTTCCAAATAACGTTTGCTCATTATAATATGTGTATAAAGTCCACAAGTGAAATAGCAATCTATAATTTCATTTTAATTCCTTGACATGGCTAACAAATGTAGTGTGATACTTTCTGGAAAGGTTTCTGAGTTTTTGATTAAAAATAGAGTAAGATCACCAATTTAAAGGAAATTCTTTACTATCTATCTATCTATCTATTTATCTGTGAATCTTTTCTTTGTCTATTTATAGAACAAAACATGATGACACCAATAGAAACTGTGGTAGAATAACTCAACACAAAGGAATCTTAATGCACAAAGTTTGATAATGTGCTTAACTTACAAACGTAACTGATAGGATTTATGCGATACAAATAAGACATGGTAAGATCAAATTGTTAAAAAAAAATGTAGTCAGAGTTAAATAAAGAATGTTTACCCCAGAAAACTTTATCACATTATTGTCAATGCACTGACAAGTCATGTGTTTCTAAGACTTGCACATTTTTATGCCTTTGCTCATTTTGTCAGTATTTTAATTTTATATTTGACAATTTGCCTTTTAAATAACTTATAATCCCAGAGAAAATACTAATTACTTATATTACCTTATAACCTGACTGAGATGAGCACTGAAAATAATTACCTGCAAGAGATTAACACTTTGGTATAGAAATATATAATACAATCATACCGTGGGAGCCAAGTGCGATCCTGATAGCCTCTTAACAGGAGGTCATATGCACAGAGCGGGGGTTGGGGGAGCCCCAGAGTAGAGCAGGAGGACAGGAGGAGGCTTGTATCCCAACCTTGGAGACTCCCGGATCCTCACCTAGGACTATCAGTACGAGCACCAAGGGCTATATCCCAACTGCCAAGGAGACCACTGGGAATTGGACTGCCCTTATAGGCCAAGAACTCTGAGATCATACATTCCCTATTGGATTGCCCACATGGGACGGAAGTAGCCCAGATTCTTCCTTTCAGAATCTAATGTTATCAGAACAATAGCCAGGAGCACTGAGTGGTCCTCAGAAACAGAAAAACAGTAAACTTCCTTTGGGACTCAGGAGAGGAGCTCTCTCTGGTCCTTACTTAGTTCCAACTTTGGATCCCCACCCTCTCTTGCAATGACCATCAGGGTCGCTCTGGAGCACCCCCCCACCCTCAATTAGATCAGACAGACAGAGAGCAATAAAGAAAGTTTAGAACAGACAGGAAACTGTCAGCATGGACTCACATATACCTTACTAGGTAGGGCACAAAGATTAGTTACTCCTCACTAAGGTATTGAAGATCTCTCTGCACACCCCTCCTAAAACTGTTCTGCACTCCAACTGTTGACATATGCCTTGTTAGAGTTATAAGCCAGTTTGGACTATCCTAAAATCTGCCAAGTTCAGTAAAAATTATGCTTCAACACTGGAAACTGCTAAATATAAAAATGAAAATAGACATGAGACAGCTGAATAGTATCATATAGCCATTTAAAGGTGTATAGCAGCTGGTTGTGTATAAACTAAAATTGAAATGCGAATGAAGTAGTCATAGGATGTGGTTAAGAAGTTGCACTTTTCTAACATGTGGCTCATTCAATACCATGTCAATTAATTCCATGATGTAAATTTTTCTTGATGTTATGTTGTGGCTTTTCATTGGAGGGGATGGTATTCTGCCAGCTCTACTTTCAGACCAGAGGTGGTCTCCCAAGGAAACTGTTGATTTTATCTGGACAATAAGAGGCTGGACTCTAAGCATGGTACATGCTCGCAATTAAGGAAATCATGACTGGATATGAACTATCCTACTGCAACAATGTGGAGGAATCCAACATTGGAGGGGAGGGCATGAGGAGCGGTGGGGGGAATCCTAGAGCCTATGAAACTGTGTCATAAAATGAAATTTAAAAAAAAAAAGAAAACATAAAATAGAAACCAGCAGGCAGATAACCTCCCATAATAGGCCTACTTATTGAAAATTCTATTCATGAGTGCCCAATTTTCCCATCTAAACTGTCACTAGAAATATTCCAGGATTTGGTAAAATATATTCCTCCATCCTTCACTGTTTGTAGAGTTTAAGACTAACCCTAAGAGCAGAGATAGCCACTGATTTTGAGTCACTTTGAAGGTGCTTAGTCAAGTTAGGATATTTGGGAATAGATTTTAATTTTCAATTTTTAGCTAATTACAGTGAAAGTACCTGAAATTATTCATACTGTATTCCAAAATGATTGTCCTCTGTCAAAAGGTAAATATATATATATATATTTTTTCTTTTTTGCATATTATGATCTAGTGGTTTTCTATATATTTATGTTACACTATTGTAGCTCTTAAGAGGTTGAAAAATTAATTATTTTAAATTAGTAAATTGGTAAGATTATAATATCAAATTAGAATGATTCTGGGATTATTATACCATTTATTCTTCCATGGAATTCTTCTGATTGTCTTATAATTTTTTGAAAAAAAAAGTTAGCTTACATTTCACTGCCTTCCTCCCATTTACATCCACCAAATAAACCATTGGGATTAATCAACTGAGTACTGATGCTTTAATATGTTTTTGGAATTTACTACAAATTTTGTGGCTATATATCTACCCTCTAAATTAAGTAAGGAAAAGCACATTTTTGCTTTCTCATCAACTTCGCATATGTTGAATTTATTGAGCCATATACTGCATAATAAACTCTGCAAAATAATCAAGTGTTTTTGCTTTTATATTTCTTGCCTCATATAAAAGCATGTCTAAAAGTAAACATGGTATAAAAAATAAAGCTTTTATTCAACCAGTTATTCTAAAAGCGAATTTAAATGTTATCATAAATACTCAAAAGATAAACCACTTATCATTAACTTCTGTGTAATGTGTCCTATTAAATATAACAGATAAGTGAACCCTAGCATAACTGCTGCAATGAAATGAGGCCCAAGGAAGAAATTGGAAAACAACTTTTTCCAATGTTCCAATTTTTCTTGTTCTTTAATTCCTTCAACTTTGGCCAGGTTAAACTACAAATTTGAAATCAATATGATTTCAAAGATGTAGTATCAGCCAAAACTCAACATGAAATCTTGACACCTGAAAGTATTATTATGCAGGATAATCTAGGTTCCAGAAAAAAGTTCAGGTGAAAGTGTTATTCATCTTAAAGATACTTTATAATATTAATGGAATCCAGAATTTGTAAAATAAATCACTGTTTCACACTTTCTTACATGCATGTACTTTGATGCAGTATTTTCACTATCAATTATGTGAATGATTCCGTAAGGGGAAATAATGCCTCAATATCTATTTATATGTAAGTTATCAATTAGGCATTAATTATATTCTTTAACCAATATGCACTGCCTGTTGTACATTTGACTCATATGTAATTTGTAGATCAAGCTTTTGATTTTTGTTAACAAAATTTATTTATTTGTATTTGAAAGGGAGATTTACAGAGAGAAAGAAAGACAGAATGATCTTCTATGCAATGGTACAATCCTCAGATAATTACAATGGCTGGTGCTGAGTTGATTTAAAACTGGTTGCAAAGAGCTGTTGGGTCTCCCATGGGGTGCAGAGTCCCACAGATGTCAGATACACTCTGCTGTTCCCCCTGCCTTAAGCAGTAAGCTGGATAGGAAGTGGACAGATTGGGCACAAAAGAGCTGCCCACATTGGAAGTCTACACTGACGGGGTGGAGGATTAGCATGCGACTCCATCACACTGGCTTCTAGATTTTTTTTCATGTTACCCTTTCAAGCCTTTATCAGATTTCCCTTCACCAAGGAAAGGTGTAATAAAGATCATTATTCTACCATTGTGAAAGGTCAAGTCCTAGATAGTTTTATGCACATCCAGAATGATCGAATAAATATGGTATGAATATTTGCCTCTTCTCTAAATGCATCTCGTATTACACCTTTTCATTGAGATTAACCTGACGATACTTGATAAATCAGCAGAGATGGAAAAAAAAAAGAGGCATATAAGAGCTTTTAGAGAAAACATCATTTGATCTTAACTTTACCTGCTAAACTACCTTATTAAGATATTTTATGTCTTGGATTTTGATATATACACGTTTTTACTGCTATATTAAACACTGTCACTTAATTTACAGCTTAATCTATTCTCAGGGTTTTTGTTGTTTAGGCAGGTTCCTTGCTTAAGGTCTGTGACACTCAAGAATGAAAATGGTAATGTTGCCTAAAGTATCTGTCTCAAGGTCCACTTTGAAGCGTAAAGATTGAAAAACAAACGTCAGTGTAGCTATAGATTTCAAGTTTTATTGTTTAAGGCCAAGAGGGTTTCAAACCTCTAGACTTTTTTTTTGTTTGTTTTGTAAAAAACCTTGCCTGATTATTTTAGGCCTATCAGAGATAAAAATCCCCTTTGATTAATATAAAATCAGCTAACTTAGAACTCAAATTCAGCAGATATCCTCACCATTTTTATTAGTTGTATTTATTAATGATGATAGTTAAGATATCTTCACCTTTTCTAGTAATTATATTTCTGTTTTATGATAGTTGATTAAGGTGATAAGGGTCAGGGACTACAGGAAGGTGGATGAGATTATCATTTCCATATTCTCTCCTTTTTTTTCTTTTTGTATCTGGGGGAAATGAGGAGGGGGCAAACAGAGAAGCCACACCCAGCCTCCAAAATGCCTCTGCTCTGGGATGGAGGCCAGCCACCAGACACCACCCTAGCGTCCCCAGTACCTGGCATGCTCTGACAGTCCTGCTCAAGAGGTTTCAATAGTTCAATAGTTCTGAATTACTGTCAGTCTCGCCACTCCAAGCACACAGTCCACTTTAGGATCTCCATTTGCCCAGATGTTCACTGTCAACACTTGGTTGAGGTAGTTGATCAATTTGTTCTGTCCTCTGTCATGGTACCAAGTATCTTGCACAATGTACTGCCATATCCTCCACGTGCACCTGGATATGCTGTCCCGAGCCACTAACGAGGCTCAGCTCTGACACACGCACTCCAAGGTCAGACCATGGAGCCTGCAATTCTCTTCATGGATGGCATTCTGAGCCCAGCGATTCAGTTGAGGAGATTCCCAAAGAAACTATCTGAGATGATCTAGACCTGACTCTTGTGCGTGCTTGTCAATACAGAGTCCAGCATAGTCCGTTGCCCCAGTCAGCTTATGCGCATACTGTTGGTTGCAATTGTTGGGTCAGTTCTGTCTGCAGTCCTGTTTTCTACACAAACCAATGGCTGTTGAGCCCAGTCCGATATTGCCCACCACACACTCAGCCATCATGCAAACCAGTGGGAGCTGCAGCCTAGACAGAGAGAAACCTGCAGTAACTCCACCTGTCCTGCCCCTGCACTGGTTCTCATACTCACTTGGAACACGTACTCTCCAGGTGGTTCTGCAGTTTACCTTGGCAGAATTAGCCCCATGCCAGCATCTGCCAGTTGATGCTGTGGCAAGCCCAACTAACCCTCACCACTCTATCTTATACTTGCACCAGTAGGAACAATCAATCCAGCATTGGTTTTTCCTGATCCAGCTCACAGAGACCAACAGGTGTTGCAGCCCTGCCTGGTCTGGGCTGCCCCCATTGCAACTCACACTCCCCAGTGGGAGTGGTCATAAAGCAAAGGAGCACACACAACTTCCCTTTTGGCTTTGCTCCCTCCTCTTTCTACCACCCCCATGTCCCACATGTACTGGTTGGGTGCTTTATCCCAATATGACATAGCTCACCTCACCTTGGCATTTCCTAGTGGGTGCTGCAGCTTAGCCAGGTCTGATCCACTCCCAATTCCAGCTCACTCTGGTGGAGATTACAGCAAAGCTCAGCCCACCTGACCCCCAGTCCTGGCTCTCATGTGAACAGGCATGTGTGACTGAACCTGGCCCAACCCACACTCTATTTTGGTGTTTGGATTCACCAGCCGGAGATATGAACTGGCCCTGCCTGGTTTGCCCCCGCCCTGAGCCAAATGTCAGCCGGTAGGCACCATTCCCTGGTCTGGTCTCGGTTGTTCCCTATAGTGGTTCTTGTGTTCACCTGTAGGAACTGTGTCCAGACAGAGGAGCTTCCCAAGCTCCTCCATCAGAATCTCTGCCTATGCCAGATCTATATTACCAGTCATGTGTCACAAGCATCAGAGGCACAGGTCCTACCACACTGAAGAAGAGAGCCATGCAAGGTGTGTGTCTTACAAGAGTTATGACAGAATTCTCCCTGTGTTTCTCTGCTGTTTTCATACTTAGGAAGGGTAGGTTTTTTTCTTTTTTTTTTAAATTGAAATATAAGCCTTGTCCTCTTTTTTAGTATGATGAAATTTTCTGGAATCTCTTTCTTTGAATACTGAACAGTCTGTAGCCATAAACTTTCAAAGGCTAAAAGTAGCAGCCTCTGTGTGGGCCATCTCTGTCCCTAGAATCTTACATGTGCTAATTAATTTCAACTGTACCACAATCTTATGATATACAGTACAATTACCACAATATCAGCTAGGTAGAAAGTGAATAGTGAGTGCTGCAATAACTTGCCTAAGGAAGCACTTGCTAACTATAATAGTCGAAATGAAAACATTTTATAAATTTATGAATATAAAAATCTAGACTTTTTCTTTGACAATTATCAGTGAAATTATAAGATATATATTTAACACATGCATATGTATGAATGAGATACTACATAGTTTCACGAAAAAAATGCATTATCTTCTGATTTTAATTTTCCATAAAATTTTGAAATTCCCTGTAAGAGACAACTTAGCAATTTATAAAAATTTCAATTAAGGTAAGCCATAAATCAATGTTAAGGTTTTTACTAAAAATTTATGGCATTGGCAGAAAGGCAAATGACACAACAAAAAGAGGCCGGGAAAAGAATGAAATAACTGTCCCCAATTGATTTTTTTTGGCACATAGTTGAAGCAATCCAATAGAGCATTGATGCACATTTCCACAAATGGTGCTAGAACAACTGAATATCCACTGGCAAAATAATGGACCTTATTTCAGTAGCAAATCCCAGCAAAGATGTAGGGACTGTAAAATAGAACAGTTTGTTTGGCAGATTTTTATTAAACTACACATCCAATCAGTATACAACACAATTACTGCACTGATGTGTGTTTATCCCAGATAGTGCAAATGTATGTTCACACAGACTCCTGAGTATAAATGCTCAGAAAGACTTCTTTGTAATAAACCAAACTGGAAATAACCCAGATGTTTGACTATGATTGGATGATTGAATTGCAGAATTTTTGTAATATACAATACTGCTAATAAAAAGGAACAAATTATTAATAGATAAGAAACTTGGATGAATCTCAATGGAATTATAGTGATGAAAAATATCAATTCCAAGATACTGGAAGCTACATGATTTCAATATATAGTATTATTACAATGATAAAATTATAGAGCTGCAGCACACATTATTATTAGTCACTGTGTGTTAGGACAGTGTAGGGATGTAAATGAATATAAGAAGTTGACATAAGAGATCCTTATGGTCAAGGAATGGTTCAATACACTGGTTGGTGTGGTGAACATATAGATCTGCATTTGTAGTAAAATTTTGCAGCACTACATACAACCCCCAAAACACACATATGAGTGTTCAGACAAAACCAGAAACAGAAATAATTGAGTGTTGGAAAATTAGAAAAAAAATTGAATAAGGAAAATTAATTGTATCAATATAGTGTAACAACAGCAGTATTTTATGCAGTTTTGCATATTGCTAATAATAGCGAGTATTAATAAACTGTTCTAAATTATTTGAATTACACAAGAATTTATGATTATTTTCAACTAAAACGTTTAATTTTAAAAGGAATGACCCATGGGCCTGGTATGGTGGCCTAGTAGCTAAAGTCCTCGCCTTGCATGAGCTGGGATCCCATATGGGCACCAGTTTGTGTCTCGGCTGCTCCACTTCCCACCCAGATCCCTTCTTGTGGCCTGAGGAAGCAGAGGAGCACTGCCCAAGTTCTTGGGCACCTGCACCCTCCTGGGAGACCCAGAAGAAGCTCCTGACTCTTGGCTTCAGATTGGCTCAGTTCCCACCCTTGTGGCCATTTGGGGAGTGAACCAGAAGAGGGAAGATCTTTATCTCTCCTCTTCATAAATCTGGACTTTCCAATAAAAATAAACCTTTAAAAAAAGCAATGACTTATGATTGGAAGTAGGTGATTCTACTTCCAGAAACTTATGGGTATATACACAAAGGTACAGAAATACATGTACAGAATAATATTTTTTGCTATTTTTATTACAACAACTGAAGACATACCATAATAGTAGTTTTACACGTTACATGTATAGATCACATGTAGTAGAGTTATTCACAATATGCAAAATAATCACATACCTACAATAAATGCATGAAGGACTGTTAGCAAGATATATTAGCAATTAAACATGTAGGGGCAGAACATTAGCTATAGTACACTAACAATTTAGGGGATTGAAATGCTAAAGGCAATTTTGGAGTCGGGGGAAATCAGAAGAAAGGAGGTTTTAAGACTATACTGCAAAATGGAGGCATCTGTGCAAATGTTTTGGTACATGTAGAAAAGTTGGATTACTGCTCCTAATCTCTTCTATAACAACGCTTGAATTTATATGGAAGCCATTCTCTTCATAGATTGCTCAGAGCTAATGTTTGAAAATAAGGTGTTATTAGTGTCATCTTTTATAACACATAATTATTTGGTACTTCAATGATTTTTTGCTAGAAGAATCTCCACTAACTTTGTTGAAACTTCCTTAAAATTACTTTATAGTAATTATATTTCTACACAATTACCCACCTTCTTCCCTCAATGTCAGATTTATCCAGACCTGACCTTATCTCTTTTAACATAGCCGCTTGACCTTAACATTTCAAATTTAGATATCTACTTTTGAATAACTGTAACTAAAGCAAAAATCATTTTCTATCATCCCCTGATAACTGAAGTTGTGTATTTCAAATTAAAGTTGATGAATAGCTATAACAGTTACTTGGCTCATTAAAGGTTCTTGTTTGACACTCTTGCAGAAATACTTGAGAATTCTAAGGTTTTGTTACTCATACGTGGCATGTTAATTTAGTGGGATTGGTTACATCTAAGAACTGAATGACTGGAGGACAGTGTCAGCCAGACACTGACTTAGTCGCTGATTCTTTTATCTGGTTCCTGGACACTTGGAGTCTCACATTTTAAATTATTCTTAAGTTCTATAAGCTAATATCAGACAATTCCAATTGCTGGGTTTTTTATACTGAAAACTAAAGATTTAGAGATAAAAGATCCATGAACACTAAAATAACACATTTGCAAAAAGTGTAAGATGTTATTTGCTATTGTTTTGATGTGTTCTGTCATAAAATCCAGGTGTTGCTAATGTGATAGGGTTAAGAAGTAGGGAGTTTCAGAGATTATTTAGCATGGGTCCCTCTCATGAGCATAACAGGGTTCTTAATAAAGCTGACTTTACACACTGACTAGATAGGCTGCCTCTGGACTTCTCTTGGCAGCAGAGAGCAGCTCTTATCAGACAAACCTTAGAGCTTTTACAGTATTGGACATACCAGATTCCAGGATGTTGAGGAAATAAAATTCTATTCTTCATAAATTATGCAATTTGCAAAATTCTGTTATAGAATTGCAAATAAAATATATTATCGATAATATTAACCATTATGACTTTGTGTTTGTGTGTGTGTGTGTATAAATCCTAATTGTTAGATGTATTTTCATAACAAAGGCAAATAGTAAAATTTGTAGAGAACTCTTCTCTCAGCTGGAATGTGATATCCTTTCACTAATATAACTTTTAAAGGAAGAATGATTTTACTGACCCTTACCTTACTCTCTTTTAGAGTAATTGTATTATTATGCATTTTGTTAAATTAAAAGGTTGAAATAAAAGAGTCCTATATGCTGAACTCATAGCCACAACATGTCCATTTTAGTAAGGCGTGTACTGATGGTATTCTTACTGTATTAAGCACCAATTAACTTAATCAATATTCCTCATTAATTTTGACATAAATAAAATTATATTAAGGAGTACAAATCATTTGACTTAAAGAATTTACTTTAAAGGAGTCGTTGCTTATAATATGTCATGTTTAAGATAATTTGTCTAATTTAATTGTAATGCTGTTTTATTTACAGTATTAAAAATGCAACACTGTTAATTCTATTTTAAATACTTAGAAACTATGCTTTGGTAGAAATTAAATGATCAAAGTTGCTAGAAAATAAGTAAAATGCTGAGCTAAAAATCAGTATTTGATTCCAAACTTGAGATTATTTCTACACTGGTAGACTAACCTTCATAAGACCAGATGTTCTTGGAAAGTAGTCTGATCTTTTGAGGGATGAACTTCCTCTAACCTAATCAGATTTGACTTGTGATTAACTCTTAAAGTTTTAACACCTTGTAATGTCTCCACAATGTGAAGTAAGCTTCCAACACATAAAACTTAGTGGATACAAACACACAGAACTTGTGTGGATGCTGACATTTAAATCCGGTTAATCAACATTCAGTGAGCACCTACAACAGTGAACAGTTTCATACCGAGCCTAGTGTGTGAGCGCAATGAATCATTATTCTTTGGAGGTTCAATCTGAAAGTTACTGAGCAGTCAATATAAAGGGGATTACACTGCATTTAATTATACTATGTAGGTTAGCAGTAGTAAATGTTTTAAATACTAATCATCTTATCACATACTTTATTCCCCAAAAAGTAACATTTAGAATTACAGTCTGATTGGAGAAGTAAAGTAGAATACCTATGGGACAATAATATCTTCAGCTCCAACATTGGTGAAGGTACTGGGAGATCAAAAGTGCAAGGACCAGGGGAAAAGTTGTCCACTCATGGCTTCATGCAGGAACGAAAGAAAAAGAGTGTGTTAGTGCCATGGGATAGAATATAAAGCTGCCACCTGCCTCACTGCATCCCACTTGGGCACCTGGGTGTGTAGGTTGACCTAGTTCTAAAAAAAAACAGCTTCCTTTTAACATACTGTGAAAAACAGCAAGAGATGGCAAATGGTTGCACCACTGTGGGAGACCATGAAGAAACTTCTGGTTTTAGCTTTGTGCATGCTGTCTATGAGAGCATCTGGGGAGTAAACCAGAGATTAAAGTTCTCACTCTCCCCCTGTGTGTGTCTCCTTCTCTTTGTAATTGTGACATTTAAACATATAAATGAATCTTTAAAAAAAAAAAAAGATTAAGAAGGGGCTTGGCACAGTAACCTAATGGCTAAAGTGTTGCCCTGCAGTAACCAAGATCCCATATGAGCACCAGCTCTAATCCTGGCTGCCTGCTTCCCATTCAGCTCCCTGCTTGTGACATGGGAAAGTAGTAGAGGATAGCCCAAGGCCTTGGAATCCTGCATCTGTGTGGGAGACCAGGAGGAGGCTCCGGACTACTGGCTTCAGATCGGTGCAGCTCCCAGCCGTTATGGCTTCTTGGGGAGTGAATCATCAGATGGAAGATCTTGCTCTCTGCCTTTCCTCCTCCCTGTATCTCTGACTTTCCAATATAATAAAGTAAATCTTAAAAATAAAAAGACTAACAAGAGGAAGGAGATGGATTATAATAATTGGAAGAAGTTCCCAAAAACCAGAATTAAAGAATTAAAGAAAATTAAAGAAAAATAAATACCCTCATTTGGCATCCTATCTTTTGAAATAGGGATTCAGTTACTGACAAATCTCAGAAACCGTATGTAAAGCTCGGCGACTATGGGAATGATATTTTTTGCCACTGTATTCTTAGCAATTACTATACTTACTGGCACAAAATAGTCATTGAAGAAATACTCAAAATAATACACTTGAATTAATGAATGTATAAATGTCTTAATTATCTTTATAATTTGCTAAGTTTTATAAAGGTCATTCTGGGCCTGTCGCAGTAGGCTAGTGGCTAAAATCCTCACCTTGCATGCACCAGGATCCCCTATGAGTGGCGGTTCTAATCGTGGCTGCTGCACTTCCCATTCAGCTCCCTATGTGTGCTTTGGGATACCAGTAGAGGACGGTCCAAATGGGGACCTCGCATCTGTGCAGGAGACCCAGAGGAGGTTCCTGTTTCTTGTCTCCTGCCTTTGGATCAGCTCAGCTCTGGATGTTTTGGACACTTGGGGGTGAACCAGAGGACAGAAGATCTTTCTATTTCTCTTTCTAATAAAAATAAATAAACCTTTAAAAATAGAAAAGATCATTCTAAAAAGGTCTAAGCTTAGATTGTGTACATTTATCAGTAAAACGTTGATCATGAATCTCTGCTTTGCATATATGTTTAAACTTATAAATTATGTCTGTTAAGTATTTGTGTTGATTGCTTTTTTTGTTGTTCTAAGTATAGAAAATCTTATATTTTTCTGCCTGAATTTCTGTATATGTTCATTAGAACAGGCATATTTGGAACTACTGAAACACATTTGGAGACCTTGGTATCCAGAAGAGTCAATTCGCTTTTTGGCATACATGTAACTAATTTTCCTCTGTCATCACTTATTGCACTCTTTATAAAGAGTAATAATTGGTTAATGATTGATCACAGCTTATTTACACCAAGTAGTGTTTTGAAAGGATTGATGTTTTGTACACACAATAGTTAACCATAAATTAAATGCTCATTTGTCATTTTTAAGCACAAAAATGTTTCTCCGAGAATCTGAAATTAGGTAATTTTTCGAGAATCTAAAAAATTAGCATTAGCATTTTCAAATATGTAGATCCATCTCAAGTGAAGTTCCTGTGCGTTCCGGTGCACATGCACACAGAGATGCTTCTGATTACTGTTTACTGGCTTATGGCATTGCATAAAGATAATGATTATATTATTGCCTTGGTAATGGTCTTCTCTTTGCCTGCCCCATTGATTCTTTCTTTTGTTACCCAGAAGTTTCTAAGATTGATAAAATCTCATTCATCTATTTCTCCTTTGGTGTATTGTGCCTCTAAGATCATATGCAAAAAGTTATTGCATATACCGTTGTCTTAAAGTGTTTCCCCCGTATTATGTGTAACGGTCTCACAGTTTCCAGTTTTCATCCAAGAAGTGGCTAATGATTAGAATGTATAAGGAATTTAGAAAACTCAAGTACAACTACAAAACTGTCTTAGAAACATGAAAATGATCTAAACAGATGTTACTCAAAAAAGAAAAAAGCAAAAGAAATAAAAACAACCAAAACAGTGTTCAATATCACCTACACAAAAACATTACTCAGTTTAATAGCATCAGGGGATTCAGATTGAAACCACAATGAACTACTGTTAGAACGGCTATTACCAAAAGGACACACAACAGGCAACACTATGATGAATGTGGAGGAAGTGTTGAAAAGAGTATATCTAAACTTAAAATAGTGATTAATGGAGGCTGAGAGTATAGGGGAATGCGGGTTGAGAAAGCCTACATAATTGGCATGAATACACAGTCAGGGAAAAGTAACATGTTTGAGTGTTCCACAGCACAACAGGGTGACTACTATTTTCAGTGTCACCGTATACTAGATAAAGCGCTGTAAGTTAAGAGCTATTAGATGCCAGTCACAAAGAAGCACAAATAAAGTTAACTAGTTGCTTGAAAAGACCATAACCAATGCTCTTTTCAAATATACAATGTATATTGCTTATTATTTTTTGTTTTATTTTAAATTTTTATTGTAAATTTATTTTTATTGGAAATGCAGAGAGCAAGAAAGAGATCTTCATACACTGATTCTCTCCCCAAATGACTGCAATGGCTGGAGTTGAGCTGATCTGAAGCCAGGAGTTTCTCTTTCTGGTCTCCCTTACAGGTGCAGGGTCCCAAGGTTTTAGGCTGTCCTCCACTATTTTCTCAGGCCACAAGCAGGGAGCTGGATGAGATGTGAGCAGCTGGAACAGGAACTGGAACCATATGGGATGCTGGTGCTTGCAGGGGAATGATTAGCCAATTGAGTCATTATATCAGGCCCAAGTATTATATATTAATTAAAATTTTTAATTAATAACATATTTCAAAAATAGCAAAGTAACAATCAGTTATAATACATTCTCCAATTAGGATTCACCTGAAAAAACAATGAATGGACAGATGGGTAGCTAGTGGATACACAGATGTAAATGACACAGATGGTATGTTCATTGGAATGGTTTCACATGTTCATTGAGGCAAACAAATCTCACATTTGCTGTATGTAAACTGAAAAATTAAGAAAGCTAACAGTGTGGCTCAATTCAGATGCAAAGTGTTGAGAGTTGCAGGTATTGGTACAAGTCCTGGAATCCAATATCCAATCATAGAAAAGTAAGGGATTTTCAGCTGCAAAGCTAGTTGTGAATTCACCTTCTGTCTTTTGAAACTTGTTTTTGTACATAGGCTATTAGCTTGTTGAACTATGTACACTCACATTGTCATTCTTCATTACCTAATTTATTGATTCAAATATTAGTCTCTACCACAAGCACACTCATATACCACAAAATGGTGCTTCACCCGCTATCTGGTATCATTTATCAAGTTGATATGCAAATCTGATTATCACACATCATTTCAATATCAGTGGCTTGCATTGAATTAAGTATTTAGTATATGATATAGAAATACTATATTAACTTAAGTAGTTTCAGCAAACTTCAAAATTTCAGCTATACCATAATTCCTAGGTACTACTGAAAATTGTGGAACATTTATCTCATTACATTCCTCATTTTAAAAAAGACAAGGAAAAAAAGTGAAAGTACAAATATAGATATATTTTTAGTGGAGATCTGCATTTCCTATTTTGATGTCAATATTTATTTGAAGTTAAAATTTTTGTGGGAGCAATAATATTATGTTTTACAGATATTTTTTATCTACAAAATTATTCTCATCTCTATATTTCCCATTTTCTCATGTGCTGCATCTTCTCAACCCAGGTGAAAATTGGTACTACTGCTTTAGCCTTTTTTTCATGATACATTTCCATGGGGGGGGGGAGTAAAAATACCCTGCATCAGCTAATTTGAATCACAGTTATATATTCATTGGACATAGTTGGACATGGGTAGTATCACAATTTATGTAAATAAAATTAAACCAACGATTTTGCAGGATGGTGTGCTGCACCTGGAGCATGAGTGTTCTCAGGGAGCTAGTCAGATAATGCAGGTTCTTAGGCAATTTCTCAAGGGAGATGTCAAGGATGACCACTGATTTAAAATTAAATTTAAAGAGATGTATTTTTTAAAAGATTTATGTTTATTTTTATTGGAAAGGCAGATATACATAGAGGAAGATCTTCCGTCCAATGATTCACTCCCCAAGTGAGCGCAACAGCCGATACTATGCCGATCCGAAGCCAGGAGCCTCTTCCGGGTCTCCCACGTGGGTGCAGGGTCCCAAGATTTTTGGGCCATCCTGGACTGCTTTTCCCGGGCCACAGGCAGGGAGCTGGATGAGAAGCAGGGCTGCCGGGATTAGAACCGGCACCCATATGGGATCCCGGGCATGCAAGGCGAGAACCTTAACCACTGCACCATCGTGCTGGTCCCAAGAGTTATATTTTTTAAAGTAACAAATAATCAATGATCATTATATTTATTCTTAATTACTCCACTTTGTCATTAATTAGATTGTCATTTAACCTCATATTGTGCATTTCATATACATAACTGCACATTTCTAAATACACTAGATGATGTCATATTTGTAGATTTTAATTAACTATGTAGAACTACTTACACAGTGAAATATTTTACATTCCTGTGACTTAATATTCTTGGAAGGTAAAATAAAATTACAATTAGCCAACGGAATAAATGACATAGGGGGATAGTAAAGAGTATTTGAAAAAAAAAAAATCTCTGTAAAGTTGAGAAAATGTGAAATTCATAAAACCCAAAGTTGCTAACTTAAGACATTTTTGATGTAAATGACTATGAACTATAAAACTCTAATTACATCCCTGTCTCTATAGATTTTTAGCCGCTTGCATTTTCCTTGCTGATGATGCTTTCATTTACTTTCGTCTATACTTCTGCTCACTCTTTTCTGAAATCAATCTTTACTAGTGAGTATTGAGTAATTGATTTCTTTTGTCAACCTCTGAAATGGGAAAAATAAAAGGAGAGGGCAAAGCAGAATTATTGAGGCAATTGAACCTGCATGTTTCATACTAGGAATTAGGATTGTTAGGTGAGTCTAAAGATACAATCTCCAGCCTTGAGAAATCTGCATGATGAAACGGTTTCCTTATCAGCAAGGTTAATGGAGATGTCAGCAGGAGGATGAGTCTTTGCAAATGGAATTACTCTCTGCTCCAATCCAACTTGGAAAAGGTGCTAATCAGTATATTAATCTTATCAGCAGTTGAGAAGGAAGATTTGATGTGGCCATTTTGTGCTCTTCATTAAAAAATCTTGAAAAGATAATTACTCTCACACTGTATTATCTGTGCTATGAAAGAAATCCTTCTTTTCTTAATGACTTTTTTAAAGCAAAGACACAAATGGTTACATGAGCCAGAAAGCATTTTGAAACAAGAACTTTTCCCAAAAGTTGTGCCGTACAAATATTAAAACAAAATTATTGTGTTGGATTAAATTAAAGGAACCTCAGGAAATACAACTGAATATATACATGCTCTTTTGTTCTTTTAAATTTTTTTTAGAATTTTAATTTAACATTTAATATATTTACACAGAGGTACAACATGTTATATAGGTCTTTCCCCTTCGCTACAAAATTCCAGGCCCTGAGCTCCTGGCCTTAGAAACAGTCATCAAAAACCATGGTTTTTTTTTTTTTTTGTTTGTTTGTTTGTTTTTATGTTAGAATCCTTGATGAAAATTTTCAAAAACTTTAAAAAGAATAATTGGTACAAAACAGGGAATGCTTATGGACTACAAGTTAAAATTTTTGAGTGAGATCAGAGTATCTGATATGTAACAAGAATTTCCCTTTTTGCTAGAGATAGGAGATGCTCCTTAAATTCAAAATACATAAACAGATGGCAGGTCTTCTTGGTCTAAAGTCCACATTTTACTGATCCCACTTTCCTGCTTAATATTCTGAGTGTCCACTACAAAATTCAGAATCAATAGAGCTTTCAAGAGTTCTGTTTACTTACAACCCCAATGTCAAGTACAAAAAGGACAAAACGGCCTGCTTTTGAGTAGCATGGCCTTCCCTCAGGTGCCTACACTTCTGGTAGGTGTTTCTCTTGATTATAAGCCCTAAAACTCCCATTTGTAGTGCCTATAATGCGGAACATTTTATAACTACAAATTATTTCTTCGACTTTTGAGATGTAACTCTTCTATAACTCAAAAATATCCTAGCTAAGGTCTTGGGACTCATTCCTTAAATGAACAATCAGGAAGGATATGGACCTTAGCTTGCAATCACTGTTGTAAAACAGAAGTTTAATTTCAATTAAATGTCTATTAATAAAAAGAGATAGCCTAATCCCATTAACTGGTGACCTAACATTCTCTAGTTCTTTTTCAGTAACTCATTCCACTGCTTACAAACTTCCATGACATTGTGCCATACATGTTAAACAACTTCCTGTGATACTGACTTCTCATGCCTGGGTGCAAGTTCAAGACACAAGCTAATCCTTTACTCACCCAGCTCCCCACCGTTGTACTTGGAAAACCAGAAGACAACATTAGCTCAAGTCCTTGGGTTCCCAGTCATGTGGGCACCAGGATAGAGTTTTGGACTCTGCTCTGGTGGGACCATTTGGAAAAACAACCAGCAGATAGAAGACACACCAATGTATGAATATGTGTGTGGTGGGGAAGGTGGTTATAGGGGGAAGCTCTGCCTTTCAAACAAATAAGTGTTTTTAAATACTTGTGAATTTAGCTTCAGAGCTAAGTTTAATTTCTCTAGCTTATTGCCATACGCCTGAATATATTTCCTAGATACCCTTACTGTATAACAAATACCTGGTATAATTTTATTTAATTTATATTCCAGAATATTTATAGTTATAGAGACACTACCAACACTAGGTCAATTAGCAATTGTAATTTGAAGTAAATATGATTAAAGTTTGCACTGTAGATATGCTTTATTTGATTTTATTAAAATGATTTGATGGAGATAAGCAAAAAAACCCAATAGATTTGGATAAGGTTCATGTATGCCCATGAATTATGTCTACATATTACAAAAGCTGTCACTTTATAACTTAGCATTCATTTACAGCAAATCATGTAAATCACCTGTTTTCAGGAAAAAAACAATCTTCATTAAAAACATACTAGGTTTATTATGACATTCTGACAAAATCTGGTAAACATTTCTACACTACACAGCTTTTCTACTACTTGAAAGACAAATGGTCTTTCCCATTGGCTGGTGGATCCAACATTTGAAGCAGAGTCAAAATCAAGAATGATTTTGGAAAAAAGAGAAGAGGGAGAAAAGAGAGAAAAAAAAAGTGCTGAGCTGAATCTGGAAATCCAAGTCCTGATTCTTCAATTTCCAGTAATCTCACAAATGACTGTCCACTTGACTATTAGGTTTCTCAATCCTCAAAAGATGATGGCAATAACAAATAGACAATGGGAAAAGTGAATGGCAAATGGTGTAAGCAAACCATGGCTTCTTGGGGTTAAATTCCAGCACACATAAGAGATTCCAATAAATCAATGGCAAGAAAAAAAAATTCTTCCACTAATAGTCTAATAAAAGGGGTATGAAAAATAAACAAACTTCTCAAAGGAAGACATTTATTGTGCAACAGATACATGGATAAGATTCTCAGCATCACTAGCATTACGAATATGCAAATTATAATGGTGATGAGATACAACTTACTGCATTAAAATTCACTACTTTCAGAAAGACAATAGGTAAAAAGTGTAAGTGGGCATGTAGAGAAGAAAAATGTTGCATACTGTTCATGGTAAAGTAAGTCAGTATGGCCAATGAAAAGCACAATGTGTTGGCTTCCAAAAAAAAAAAAGGGGGGGACTTGTGTATTGTGCAGCACTCCTTATACTGGGTACATAGCCAAGGATAACAAATCCACGCTTCAAAAGACAGCTGCATCCTATGTTCATTGGATCACTGTCCCTCATGTAAGACATGGAAGCAATCTAAGTGTCCTTCCAGAAAGGATTAGACAAAGAAAATGCACACTTAAGACATTGAAATGTTATTCCGATATAAGAAAAATGAAATTTGATCATTTGAATCAAGCAGATTAAAGTAAGTGAAATAATCAGATCAAGACAAAAATCCCTCTAAAAAGAAGGTGATGTCATAGAATTTAAAAGTGTCAGTGTTACCAGAGGCTGGGAAGGGAGTGTATTGCACAATACAGCGATTTTTGGTGATGTTAATACGCTGTACATTCATCTAACAAACAAAAAAATACCACTAAGATATTATTTTAGATATTTGATTATAACAAACATTAAATGCTTTCGATGATAAATCTATTTACCCTTACTGGACACTGTACGATATAACATGTAACAAAACATCACATATTGCTCCACAAATACTCATAATTATTATATGTCTGATATATTTACTTTAAAATTAAAAAAAAACATTGAAAATTATAAAAGGAAAGTAACAGTTGTCCTATTGTCCAAATTTAAACATTGTCTGCTTCTTAAATTTATGTAATCCACTGAGGGCTTTGTAGCACAGCAGGTTAAGTTGCCTATGAATGAGCACTGATTAGAGTGTCTACTCTCTCTGTCTGCTGAAATAGTTCCCTGATAAAACTCCTGGGAAAGTAGTCCGAAATGGTCCAAGGTCAGACAGGAGACTTTCCATGCTGCTGGCTTCAGCTTTGTCCAGCACCAGATATTGCAATCATTTAGGGGAGGAAACAGTGATTGAAGATTCTCTCTTTCTTTTTGTCTTTCTTTCTTGTTTTTTTTTTAAAGAGGTCTCTCCTTTTTTCTTCACATATATACGCACACACTCACACACAAACACACTTCCCATCTTCTGCAGAATATTAACAATGTTAGCCATTTGTTCCTTAGAAGGAAAATCTAAGAGCAATAGACAAAACAAATAAAAACCCAACAACTTTGATTTTTGAACTGTCTCCTGGAATTACTCAAGTTTAGGAGTACTCTGAGAAGGAGGGTAAGTATATTCAGAATTTGCCAATAGATAAAAGTCGTCCTTTCAAATTGCTGTTGCCTATGCAGCAATTTCTTACAATATAGCAAATCAACCAGTCAATGAAAGAAATGCTGGGACCCCAAACTGCACAGCCCACATGTTCAAAGAAGTGTATTTCTCTGTTTTATGTCCTAAGGTTCCAATAGAGATTGTGACAACAGGTGGATTTTTGCTGACCTCACAGAAAACAAAAATAACAAAAGAAAAATAAACCAAGTTCTTTTGCGGGATGACAGTAGATGCTGTGAATGAAGGGAGAACAGCGGCAGCCAGGCACGTTTTGCTGCGGGCGATGTTTAGCTAATGAATTTACAGCTTGTGTCTGGAAGCTTCTGAGCCCAGGCATGAATTTAACAAGGCAGCTTAGGAAACATTCTGCTTCATTACAGCTGTCCTATTGCTGAGCTAAGAAACGAAATGCAACCAGTAAATAACACAATGAATGGATTTTGAACATTTTCAAATTCATTTGTTACTTCATACAAATTAAAACTGAAGTAACCCTGAATCTTCCCAGCACTTCTTACAGAAGAAATTGTAAATTTTATACTGCACAGTTTTATATTGTTCAATACCTAGAGAGTATGTTTCCTTGCAGTGTACACAGTTTATTTCTATAGGAAGATTGGAATGAGTTCCAATTTTTTAATGTAACTTTTGAATTCTTAAGACACTTCAAAAGCACTACAAAAATTGAGGCTTGAAATTATACATATGGTGTTTTTTCCCCTGACAGGAAGAAGGAGACACATCAACGTTAGTCTAAATACTGTTACTCTAGAATTTACTTTGTACAATGATCACTAGTACAGGTTTGGAGCTTTTCAACGTCATCTAATACGGCCATTCCTTAAAGATCACACATGAATGAGTAGAGTGTATGATCTCTTTCCAGAAAAAGAAGTTCAGTTCACCAATGATGTCATGTGTTATTATATGAAACAAGGGCAATTCTCGTAGAATCTTGAAGCAAGGTAACTTTTTAAGCTATGGAAAACTTACTAGCACTAGCTAGTTAATTTCAAGATGCACATAAGGTGAGTCCAAGCAGTTTGACTCCTAAATACATTTCCTCAAAAACTTAATTTGACTGTTGGACTAGTGCTCCATAGTGGGCTAAGCAACCACTTACTTCTCTCTCTTTCTGTGTGTGTGCATGCTCATGTGCCTGTGTCATGGCTGCCTTTCAGATAAATAAATGTATTCTTTAAAACGAGCCATTGGTACACAAAGCAATAACATCAAAGGTATTTATAACAGTAGGTATTCATAAATTTGAATCTGGAAGCTGCTCAAATTGGCAAAATGAAAATGAATAAATACAGTGTGACATAAACACATAATGGAAAAGTACATAAAATGAAGAGGAATAAGCTACAACTGACAAGCAACCAATGACTCAAATCTAAACACACAATAGAACCCATTTGCAAAAGACCTAATCTCAGGCAGAAGGACTCACACGCCCGTTTTTTTTTTTTTTAATGGACAGCATATATTTATGTTTAAACATGAAGTGGCTGTTTGGTGCAGTGGTTACGTTGCTGCTTGGGATGCGATGCATGCATCTCACATGCCAGTGAACGGGTTTGTGACCAGGCGCAGCCCTCCCCCGCACTTCTTGTTAGCACACTGCCTGGGAAGCAGCAGGGTTCCTGCCAGCCAAGTAGAAGACTGGAATAGACTTCCCGACTCAAGCTTTCAGCTTGGTCCAAGTCAGCTGTCATGGGTTTTGGGGGTGTTAATCAGCAGGTGAAAGTGTCCTCTACATAGCCTGCAACATACTGCTCTTCATACAAATGTTAAACAAATTTTAAAGTAAACCCAAAAAATCATTAAAGGATACGGCTAAATAAAAGGGAGTAATCCATATTTATAACTATGTCATGCCACCTATTTTTATGTTTAAGGATTTTTTTTTCTTTTTCTTTAGCCTATTGCAATCCCTTGTTTGGTTCACATTCCCCAGCATGAATCACATTCAATCGGTATTAATGCTGTGTGGTCCTTACATATGGTTCAGTACTAATGTCTTCTTTCTCAGCACAATTACAATCCATTGCTCATTCACCTGCCAGGAAACAAAAAATAATGCTGGATCTCACTATGTGAAATCAGACCAAATAGCACATTTAGAACAAATAAACAAAACACCCACCACTTCAGCTGGAATTTGTTCCATGCTACCAACAGTCTGTCTGAATATAAATACCTTTTCTCTGTCTGAGAACTGTTGCATACATATAAAACATATTTCATGTTCTGTGACCTTTCTTTAAGATTGGCTCTAAAAGTAACAGCACAAAACTAGAGTAGTTTCTTTTGAAAACGAGGAAGCCATGGGGTATTTGATGTTATCTTCTTTCTGTGGCTGATTAACACACTGGGGAAGAAATATACAAAATGAGCAGTCAGAATTGTTTCCATGGTTGCAAAGCTCTGCCTAGAACAGAAAAAGTAAGGACAGCTTCGAAGGTCCCTCAGTCCTGGAGTTCAGAATGACTGAGCATTGGGAATGTAGGAGGGGTATTCACTACAAAAAGCAGTCCACATATGACTATAATCTTGTGACCTCATTAAAACAGATAAGTAAAAAATATATTTTTGATGAACTATGACAATGCTAGTGCGATGTTATTGTATGGTAGAATTTCACAGATCATTTAATGGGAAAGAAAACTAATGCTTTCTAGGTGCAGCCTGTTTGCTTTAACAAGCAATGTTATTCATATACCCGCAGACGTTAATTATTTCTCCTGATTCAATGGACTTAAACTAAAACTTAAAGATCATAGTAATCTTCCTATAATGAATACTTGGCTCTGTTAACTTTCTCTACTCAAATCGAAAACCAATGGTGCATCTACCATGTGGGAGACTGACATATTGCAAGTGGACTTTCTAAAATATTTAATGGACTTTTCTGAAAAGAAGTGCTGAAAATACTCAGAAAATCGTTGGGTGCAGGGCTGGGGAAGAGAGAAAGGATTTGGTAAAACTGTTAATATGTTAATATGTTGCTGAGTGAAATTTGGAGTCTGATTCGAGTTCTAGGGATTATAATATACCCTCTGCCTGCCATCTGACCACTTCCCTATTCTCAATTACTTTTATCTAGTTTTCCTCATTCATACACTTTCAGTTATATTTCTGTTTGCTGAATTCTATTCATTTACGTAGGTACAAAAAAGGCAGTAGGAATAACCATTGTTTTTATAGAGAAAAGTTTCATGTTTCCTATTTTACAAATTTGATAATCAGGAGTTTATTCTTACAGAGTGTCTTTCCTTTTCACATCTCTCATCACTTCCTCCATACCTCTTTTGAAATGTCCAATATATTGCATTATAGAGCTGTCTGCTAGGCACAACTAAAATTCCATCTGTCTTATTATATCTTTGTCAGAAGAATGAATTCTGCTGTCTCAATCTGACCTCTCAAATGCTATGCTTTGACAGACTCCTTCACCTGTCAGACCACCTGAAAATAAGAGGAGAAAAACACCTAGTAAATCACTCAGGATTCACCACTCTTGCAGAGAAAAAATAAAATACAGGCTTGAAATACAATGATTCTGCTTCCTCCTTAGGAAATGGGGGAAGGAGAATTTACAAATATTTGGCAGTTATATTTTAGAGCACATTGGTATGTTTAAATTATTTTTTTAAGATTTATTTATTCTTATAGGGAAAGCAGATTTACATAAAGATCTTCCACCCACTGGTTAATTCCCAAATCACTGCAATGGCTAGAAATGAGTGGATCTGACTCTGGGAGCCAGGAGCTTCTTATGCGTCTCCTACACAGGTGCAGGGTCCCAAGGCTTTGGGCCGTCCTCCATTGCTTTCTCAGGCCACAGGCAGGGAGCTGGATGGAAATGAAGCAGACAGGATATAAACCAGTGTTCATAAGCAGAAGATTAGCTATGGAGCCATCATGCTGGGAATATGTTTAAGTTCTAATTCTAAAACAAAGAGGATTTTTCTTTAGGTATCCACTTTTGTCACCATTATATACAATAGATCATGCTGAATCGAGCCCAACTTTTTGCAGTGCCAAGATATCCTGAGTAATCATAGTCTCATAAGGATTCAGAAACTTTTATAATCATTTTCACTATATAGTCTTGGAAGGGGCTGATGTGACATTAGATACTGAAATATCATCTGGGTACCGGTTTATGTTCTGAATGCTCCATTTCTGATCCAACTCTATGTTATTAATTTGCCAAATCTACCTTATGGGCTAGCCATGAACATCTTCCACATAGAAGAATGGGAAAGACTGCGTGTGTGTAGAATTTATGCATCACTGAAATCCCTACTTTTGTTGTGTGTGTGTGCTGTTTCATTTATACCTTTTATGATTCTAATCCAGTTCTGTCCGCTGTTTGATGCATGGATAACCAGACTTTTAAGGACTAAGGGTCACAAGGGCATAAGGAGGGAGGATTTGAAACAGAATGTGATTTACATGTTGATAGCAAGAAGGGGTCTACTAACATGTTCTCCTAACAGGCACTCTCTTTGATCTGTTACCTAAATTTGAGGATATGTGTGGACGATCACGCTTGGATCTCTGCTTGCTTGGCCTGTATGGGAAGCCATAGGCTCAGAGTACACCGTGTTCCCTGGGGAACTCCTGTTGGCTAGCTGAGACATCAACTAGGCCTGTTCCCTAGCTATACAGGTGACGGTGGTGGGTTGCACCCCAATCTTCTCTGACATTGGACAAGCTATGCTAAGCGTTCCTTGATAAGCAACTCTGAGAGGCAGATATGGTGCCATGTTGCCTGCCAGCCACACGTGGTGTGTACAACATTCAGCTGACCTATAACCACACAAGGTGAACTTCACCTGCTGCATATGTGCCAACCATGATGTTGTACGTGACTGGTATGCACATGTTACATGATTGGAGGGTCCAGAGAAATAGACATGACTTCTAGCCAATTACAGTGTCATTGCTGGATGAGAGGACACTTGGTAGAAATCCTTCTGTCTTCCCCTTTCTTAGTGTATGTAATCTTGTGCTTGAGTTACAATAAATGAACATGCTCTATCAGACTGTGGTTCTTGCTGCTGAAAAACACCATCATATCAGCCCCTTGACGGTGGCAGGGGGACTGGCTGGCAGGAAAGCCTCAAGAGATATGGGAGCTCTTGCAACTGTTCCTGCCAGCACTTCTGTGAGAAGAAGCATGTCTCTTTGATCTGTTACCCTAACCTGAGCATTAGGGAATCGCTGACCTGTGCATTTCCATATCAACAGCTCCCTGAGTGTTCTCACAGGATTACGGCGGGCTGTGGCTTTCACCCTGTCCAGATTTCCCACTGTCCTCTCCTAACCACCTGCCTCCCTACTCAGTTCTTCTGTGTGAAATATTCAACGTCAAAGGCAAAGAGTTGTACCAGAAAACAAAGAAAAAATCCCATTTATAGTAAGCTTTGGTTTTTAAGGTCTCATAATTTTCCACATTCAAGTTTGTGATCTCCATGAAGAGCACTGTTTTTTTTTTTAACGAATAAAGCAGAATTTTATTCAACATCTTTAAAAAAAAGATTTATTTTACTTTTATGGAAAAATCAGATATACACAGAGGAGGAGAGACAGAGAGCAAGAACTTCTGTCTGTTGATTCACTCCCCAAGGGGCCACAATTGCTGGAGCTGCGCTGATCTGAAGCCAGGAGCCAGGAACTTCCTCCGGGTCTCCCAAGTGGGTACAGAGTGTCAAGGCTTTGGGCTGTCTTTGACTGCTTTCCCAGTCCACAAGCAGGGAGCTGGATGGGAAGCAGGGTCGCTGTCAGGATTAGAACCGGCGCCCATATTGAATCCCAGCACATGTGAGGTGAGGATTTTAGCCGCTAGGCTACTGCACTGGGCCTTATTCAATATCTTAAAATCAATGACAATTTTTGGAACAATCTGTATTTTGGCCTCAACATACTAGATAAATTCCAAGTATGTCTATTACACATCAATTCAAGGCAGGTCAAAGTGAAGCATTTCATGTGAAATGCAGAATTCTGTGTGTAAGAGTCCCCATTACTGATGAATAAAAAATATAAACATGAGCCAGCATTATGTCCTTGTTAGCTAAGCCACTACCTGTAATATTATCACCCTATATGGGTGCTTTTTTGGGTATCACTTGCTCTGTTTCTAATCAAACTCCCTGTTAACGTACCTAGGAAAGCAGCAGAATATGCCCTAACTGCTTGGACCCACACTCTCCTGGCCCAACCCTGGATCTTGCAGCTAGTTGGGGAGTGAACCAGCAATTATTCTCTCTTTCTCAATCTCTCTGCTTCTCTCCCCTTCCTCTAAGATAGATGGATGGATAAATAAATAAATACATAAATACATAAACAAATACATAAAGTATAAGGAAAAATACAAAAGTGACTCCTACTTGCACTGTATTGGAACTATGGACTCAATTCCAAGATGGATGTTTAGTTTAGCAGTTAGCATGCCCTTCTGCCAAACTGGAGTACATGGGTTTGATACTGCCTGCAATTTCTGCAACATCATCATATAGACCATGTGAGGCTACAATGATGGCTCAAGTATTTGGGCTCCTGCCAATCACCTGAGAGACCCAGGTTGATTTTCCATGTCCTGTCCTTGGGCCAAACCAGACCCAGCCATTATAGATTATAGACAACTTGGGAAAACTGAACCGATGTGTTCTACCTACCTACCTACCTTCCTTTCTTCCTTCCTTCCTTCCTTCCTTCCTTCCTTCCTTCCTTCCTTCCTTCCTTCCTCTTTCTTCCTTTCTTTTCTTTTTTCTCTTTCCTTTTCTTTTCCCTTTCCTTCCTTCCTTCTTTCATTTCTCTCTCTTCCTAAAATGAATAATTACAAAAATTCTACAATCTCAGTTCCATAAATACAGATCATTGTCTCTCCAATCAGATCCAACAGCTGCCAGTTCTACAATTTTAGAACTCTCCAATTAAAATATATCAGCTAACAAACATATCAGGAGCAGTTCAATAAGCTTACTAGGCACGCACTATATCACTCTCTCTCTGATACTCACACACCGAAGACTTTTAAATAGAAACAATGAAATGGAAGAAATTGGATTTTCATTAACTTTCCTAAGTATACCAAGACTTTGAATTTGCAGAATTGGGATTCATGTCACTCTAAACTGGGTATTCTCTTTTTCATGAATTCAGCATGATTAGTTGTGGACAAATCCTATGCCAACCTTGAGACTTTTCAGACCTCTCTGCCACACTGGATGTTTTGAAGTGAAAATATCTTCTTGGATTAAAGAAAAAATTATACTTTTCCGCTCCACACTTACTTTATGATCCTCAGAATGTCTTTTTTTTCATTTTTATCTTGAGTAATAACTTTTATTTGTATTTCCAAATTGCGTAATATATCCATTCTAAAGCATTTGTTTTCTAAATTGCTTTCACTCTCTCAGCCCCTAATTTATAATTCAAGGAAGTTAAAATATTAAACTAACTTTAATTCTGATCCAAGTTCTAGACTCAGTCTCCACAGGAAGAAAATGAATGTCTCAGAGGCATTTACTATGTGTTTTAATTAATTCTTTTATTAACTTATTTGAGAGGCAGAAAGAGACAGAGAAGGAAAAAAAAAAAACAGACAATTTCTTTCCACATATTCACTCTGCAAATGCCTGCCCTGGCCAGGGGTAGGCCTGCCCAATGCCCAGAGCCAGCAAAGTAATATGATTCTCCAAGTTGAGTGACAGAAATTCAATCACTTAGATATCCCTAAAACTTCCCAGTGTTTAATTAGGAGGAAATATAGTTAGGGCCCAAGGCCAGACACAGAGTTAGAACACAAAAATTCTGATGTGGTCACATCTTAACCAGCATTTTAAACAAAAAAACATCTGACTCCACTACATTTTATTTTTGTTTTTAGAGAAAATTGCCATTATATATGCGATGTTTGTAACTTCCAATGGATAAAATTTCATTAAAGAGGATTAATACGTAGTTTATTACAATTTAAAAATCACTGAATAATATAAATGTAAATTTGCAACAGGAAACACAACTTCAAAATTCAATTAAAATAGCATATTTTCCATAAACCTTTTGAAGTACCTTTGTTCAAATATGCATACATGTAACTGAAAACATGCAGAGAATGTACATACTTCATTTACAATAACTCAGAATATCATGCAAAGCATTTTACCAAGTAGCAGAATTTTAATAAATGTAAGCTAAATTCATAGTATTTATCCTTGGGCTTCAGATTTTTATGCCACTATTATTTATGCATTTTATACTATGAATTCAAAATATCTCTTTCTCCCAATTATCCTAATCCTTCTAATATTGTATGCATATTTAAACTGCTCTGTTAATATTTAAGCAATCTACATAAATTCATTAGAGCAAATTTTCTGCACCCTTCATCATTTACTTTTTGTTCTAAAAATATTAACCCTTTCAAAGTATTTTTATTACAAATAGTTCAGAAAAACAAACTGGAATTAAGAACACTTTTTTTTTAAATGTTTATTTTTATTGGAAAGAGATTTACACAGACAAGGAGAGACAGGAAGATCTTCTATGCACTGGTTCACTCCATAAGTAGCCACAACGGAAAGAGCTGAGCCGATCTGTAGCCAGGAGCCAAGGGTTTCTTCAGGTCTCACATGTGGGTACGGGATCCCAAGGCTTTGGGATACCTTCTGCTGCTTTCCCAGGTCACAAGAAGGGAGTTGGATGGGAACAGGAGCACCCAGAACTCGAACCACACCAGGGCAGGAAAGACGAGACCAGACCAGACAAGACCAAACCAGACCAGACCAGGGCAGGCGAGACATGACAAGACCAGACCAGACCAGGGCAGACAATACCAGACCAGGCCAAAGAAGACCAGACCAGATCAGACCAGACCAGGGCAGAGAAGACCAGACCAGAGAAAGGCCAACCAGACCAGGGCAGGGCAGACAAGACCAGGGCAGGGCTGACCAGACAAGACCAGACCAGGGCAGACAGAAGCAGAACAGACCAGGGTAGAAGAGACCAGACCAGGGCAGACAAGATCACCATGGCAGACGAGAACAGACCAGACCAATTCAGTAGAGACCTGACCAGACAAGACCAGGGCAGATGAGATCCAACCTGTCCTGACCCGACCAGACCCGATCTGACCAGACCAGGGCATCGAGACCAGACCAGACTAGACCAGGGCAGACCAGACCAGACCAGGAACACTTTCTTTTTTGTTGTAATGGCCTAAGAATGATAGTTCTAAACTTTAGTTATACAGCCATTATTCTATTTCTGAGCAAAAAGGGTCAATTTCCATACCTGGGTTGATTCCACATCTGAGCTTTTATAAATTGAGCTGATCTGTAATCATCGTGGTGCCCCCCCCCCCCCCAAAGACAGAAATCAAATGTTTACTGTGATTTGTGTAACTAATGCATACTGTATGAGTGAGACTGACATCCTGAGATTGGAATTTTTTTCATTCTGCGTCTATAGCTTTTAGGAACATCTACTATGTTTTCTTTCAATGTTTTTCTACTTACTGTGTGTTGAGAGCACTCGCCAATGTAGTGTTAAACCTATGACTGTGAAGTGCAATGAAAGCATGCCATTGCATAAACTAAGAGTGAAAAAAAGAGAAGGAAAGTAGGAGGAGAATGAGTGGGAAAAGCAGTCAGGAGAAAGTGTAGAGTGGAAATTATCACTATGCTTCTAAATCTGCGTTGTAAAATTTTTTCACTCTACATAAAGAGAATACGTTTAAAAAATTAAAGAAAGGAAGAAAATATGTAAGTGGATTTCCGCGGAGGATCGTGATGGAAGCTATAAGAGAAAACCAGTCCGGACACATCTCTATATGCAATTTTGGCTTGGTATTGATTTCGCGTTTTCAAAGTAATTACCTGGAAATGGAAACACTAGCTGTATCACTCACCAGAGTTTCTTAATTAGTCCATCACTTGTATGGCCTACCATGTGATATATCAAGCATATATCTGGTAAAATATATCATTTTTTAGGACACTTGTGAGAGTAGAAAGTAGTTTTCTTTGTACATGATCCATGTTGAAATTGACAACCCTGTCCCTCCTGTGGCTAAGGTCAATATAAATGAAAAAGAAAGATGATGGGAAGCCAAGTTGCTCACTTTTTAAATCTCTTCTGTTTTGATCTATTCCAATCTTACTCCACACTATGAACTTTTACAATTTTATATTATTATTACCCATAACAAATACTTTTCCTATTTTGGTCTCAAAAGTTCTTCATTAAAAAAGAAAACTCTTCATATTCCTACTCATGCTCAGACACTTGTAAAATTTGTGGGGTGGTGGCAGCATTATTTTCCAGAGCATCCCCAAGTGATCTTAACAGTCACTTTTGAGACTCACTAGTATGAAGCTTGTTTGAACTGATTAGTAACACCAGCTCCCACTCACTACACACACACACACACACACACACACACACACACACACACACACACACACACACACACACACACTCTCACACACACCTCCCCCTAATAATCCTGGTCTTTTTGCTAACTCTGATTCCTGTTTGTTGATCCTCTGATCCTGACTGTTTACTCACCACACACACACACACACACACACACACACACACTCACACACACCTCCCCCTAATAATCCTGGTCTTTTTGCTAACTCTGATTCCTGTTTGTTGATCCTCTGATCCTGACTGTGAACTCTTTGGAAACAGTTATGTTGGCACTTCCACTCTCAGGTAGTAGAGACCTTTCTACTACCTGGTTAGAATTTCCTCATATCCATTGCTCATTTGGTCAGTTTTGAACCCATTGAGGAGACTAGAAGACACTCAATGACTTAGTGCACAGAACAATGACTAGCTTTCTTAAAGCATATCTGGCATTTAGACAAGGAAAGCATATGATAAAGAAAACCTTGAAATTACATTTTTCACAGTATCATGCAAATTTTATCATCAAAATGCACTCACTGATGAACTTAACCGAAGACTAAAAGTTGCTACTGAGACACACTAGGAATTTGTTTTTAAATTGTATTAAAATTTAGTGCTTAAATCAATGTTTGCTTACTTTATTACAAATAATTGTTTATGTATAAAACTTTTCAGATGTCTGGGATATTCTGCTAGAGCAATCCATTAAGAAAGTAAGTATTCTATTTTGGATCAGTTTAACAATGAAGCATTATAAAAAGGCACCACATAAAATCCCTGAGTAGTTATAACAATTTCCACACAGTAAATAGCTTCATATCAGAACAAAAACCGTAGTTGAGAGCCAAATTAAACTGAAGGACAGCTTGTGGGAATCTTGAAGTTCTATATATATCTTGTGCAATTTCCTACAAAAGCAGGCTTTATCATCTAATCCATATAATAGTTTCCACCATTATTAATTTATCAGCCATATTACTATTCATATGCATAGTATGCATAATTATAATTAATTTGCTGAAGGCTCACTTTGCTACTTCCATTAATTATGTTCTTATGACTTTAAATAAATCAGTGAGAAGGAGGAAATTTTAAACTTGTGGAACTTACTAAGCTATACTAATAAAGTGTATCAACCCAGTGCTGCTCCCCGACAGTATCGAGGGGAAACTTCTTGGGATTTGTAGCTCCAGAGCTGCATTTTAAAAGTGTAGAAAGTGAATCTAATATCACATGATTTTGCGCCCCTCTTTCTTCTTCCGGGTCTGTCTAGTAGGACATGATCAGACCATGACAAGGAACACATGGACTAAAATGTAGCTATAAAAGCCACAATTTCTTGTGTTGAGTACAATTGTCATGGAATTAGTCCAAATTTTTCATTTAAATCAAGGTAAGTTTTTTTTTTTTTTTATTAGCCAAGTCTGTCTTTCTATTCCCATGATCTGCCACCAAGCAACACGTATCTCAAGGGAATAAAATTCCATTCTGCCTATGGAAAATACTATAATACACTACAGAAACCTGAATTCACCCATACATTTTGCCTATTTTTTCTACCTCCTGTTCTGAAAAACAGAACTTTCAACTATAGTAATCGTGATGAAAAAAACCCAATATATCTTAAAGAACCTGCAGAGAAGGTCTTTGATAATTTATTGAAGACATTTTTGAGAGTGGGCAGTTTTTGATCATAAGAAACAATTTTTAAGCCTAGTTACAAGGGTCTCAAGTAATTTTACCAATGAAGCAAGCAAAATGCTTTATATCTCCCTTAGAAGTTACAACTTTATTGACTCTATTCACCCATGTATCCTGGGATCCATGAATAGTTTCTAGCTTTTACCATCTATTGAATTAATGAAGAAGTCACTGAAAATGAATGGTTTAAAGATGGCTCAAAGAGCATCACCCTTTACAGGTGATTTGTCTGAAAGTTCTGGGTATATAAGAGGAAAATGATATTATGCTTGCAATTGTAAAAGTTTATTGCTTATAATATAGCAATAAAATTAGCAGAACCTACAATTATGTTATTTCATTTTAGAATAATCTAAAACATTTTCCAGAGTGAAACTTTTTTTTTTGAGATAAAGAATCATTGATTATAGTTAAGCAAGCAGGTATTTAGGTGAATTGGCTTTGGGAAGCATAAGTCAAGCAATTAGATTATTCTTTTCCTTTTAAATATTTATTTATTTTTGTTGGAAAGGCAGATCAGATTTACAATGAGAAGTAGAGACAGAAAGAAAGATCTTTCATCAGCTGGTGCACTCCCCAAATGGTCAAAATGGATACAAGTGAGTTGATCTATATAGCCAGAAACCAGATCCCTCTTCTGATCTGCCTATGTGTGTGCAGGGTGCAAGGCTTTGGGTAATCCTGTTTTACTTTTCCAGGCACAAGCAGGGGGCTGGATGGGAAGTGGAGCCAATGCCCTGTGAACCAATGCCCTGGGATCACAGCAACTGCAGGATGAGGGTTTAGTCATTGAGCCATTATGCCGTGCCCTGGTAATTAGATTATTTTAAAGAATATCAAAATAAAGGATTATTAAGAGAGGAGTATAAGCTTACAATAGCCTATGCTGAAATCAACAAATTTAACATGCTTCACCAAACAATCTTTCCATTTAACGTGAAATATTTTAGATGGCAGTGACTTGGTATTTCATTTGATGGTTAATAGATTTACCCAGTTTTAAAGAAATTTTTAAAGACTGATTTATTTTTATTTAAAAGACAGGTTTAATAGAACGAAAAGGAGAAAAAGAGAGACGGAAGGCCTTTCCTATGCTGGTTCACCCCCTAGAATGCTGCCGTTGCTGAGCTGATGAGAAGCTGAGAGCTAGGAGCTTTTCCCCAGTCTCCCATGTGTGCTCCCTGGCCTAAGGAGTGAGCCAGGCTCTGCTGCTTTCCTAGGCTATAAACACAAAGCCGGATGGGAAGTAGAGCAACCAGGACTTGGACCAGTAGTCATGTGGGATGTTGTCACTATTAGGCAGAGGATTATCCACACTGCTATGCCACCCTCCAGCTGCACTCATAGCTTTTCTTATTTCCTTTAAGCAATGTCTTAGGGAACAAAATGAAATAATGAAAGCACATGTTTATAAACTACACACACACACGTATATATATATATATATATATATATATATATATGGTATTTGTAGTGAACTGTCTTAGAATAACCTCAATTTCCATTCAGTGAATTTACCAAAATGAGCAATGACTTAGTGCTAACTCCCATTAATAGAACAATAGACTCATTTGGAGGATTGTGAAGCTCCTGACAGTAAGCATAGACTTTGTCTTGTCATTCTTATATTCCCTGTACTTTGAATGCAAGTGATCAATACATATTTGCTGGATGAATTAGTTATTTAGTTAATGAAATGCCATGGTGATGGAGCTGGAAGTAAAACACCTCATTATTTTATTTACTAGAGTGGATTTTTATGCTCTGGCTAGGATAATTTATGATGCATTTTCAAATAATTATAAACTATGCTATCAATATCTTATATACATTAGCAAAAATTGGCATATAAAGCAACAGACAAAATAAAAAGTGAAAGTCTGACTAGTAAATTGAGAAGGCATACATTTATATGCATTTAATAGAAAAGAGTCTGACATATAAAGACTACTCAAAAAATGCATAGCCAAAATAAGTTACACATTAACATATATTTAAGCATCTCAACAATGGCTAAATTTGTACTTTTCCAGGTTTCTAAGAGTTGTTACATGTTGAATTTTAACTTAGTACTTCAGTAACTTCCAAATAGAATTTTTTCCTGCATGATAATGTAACAATAGGAACCAAGGACTAACATCATCTCTATAGGATATCTGCTGTAAAAATCATATATGTGTTTATATTTGAGAAAGCATTGCTATTACTACAATTTTAGAGAGTTAACTTTTATCTACAATTTAATGCTTAAAATTGTGGAGTATATGCTAGGTGCTTTAAAATTCAAATGAAACTCCTGTATGCAAAGATAGTGTTTTAAAAGACCAATATGCAATTTAATATGAAAAATTATAGTTGATCTCTTCCATCACTATGACATGCTAAGTCTGACACTGATAACTCATACTGAATCTCTTTCTCTCTCTCTCACTCTCTATCATACACACATAATTAAAAACCACTCTTACATACTTCCTTAAATTAATTTCTGAGTTGAAAAGATTTTTGAAAGATAATTGCATTCAACTAAATGAATAATGGAACATAGAAACGAAACTTGTGTCCTAATCTTGGTCCTTACATTACACTTACAGCAAATTTAATCTTTAGTTTTCAGGTCATATAGGACTTAGAGGGAACACACTATTGGTTACTCACCTTTTTGTTCTAATTAGACCTCCAATGAATTGCATGAGCCATATTGGAAGACAGTCAATTTAACTTTGTTCTTAATATAAGAAAGTAATTTCAAGACATATCATTTCAGAATGCTAAAGAAAAAAGGGTAATTTCGCTAAACAGAAATTCTAAGAAGAAAAATAGCACTTTTTAATTTTCTTTTGCTGAGATAATACAAGAATAAAAACAAGGATATATTTAAATGGTGGCAATAAGTAAATTATAGAAAATGTAGCATAAATACATCAGAAGCAGCAAACCAAATAATAAAGACTGATCAAAAATATGTCTAGCTTCATGGCCCCAGCACCACGACCAACTACTTGTCACTATCATTCATTCATTCACCAATCTTCATGGGAATGAAAGATATTATCAGAATTAGCTGCTTTGGAAGGTGTCTTCATAAATCACTGAACCTAACATTTTAGTATTTTGTACTTACCTACTTCTTTTGTCCTTCTGTGCTCTTCATAAGCAAATTGCGGAAATTTTCTGCTTAATATTAGAAAAGAAAATCCACAAACATGCAAGTTCAATGCACACAAGCATTGAATCGAGAGAGGGCAAGTGATACGGGAGAAATAATGACACACACAAGTGACACAATCTCCAGTTTGGGCAGCTGTTTCATCTTGGAATCTGTTTCATAAGTACTTGTGCAAAGCTTTTGTATCATCAAAGTTTTCTCCAGTATTCTTACACGTGAGTGTCCATGTTATCATAAAAATCTAGCAAAACAGGCCCCAGCATGATATCCTAGTGGCTAGAGTCCTTGCCTTGCAACTGCTGAGATCCCATATGGATGCTGTATGTCCCATCTGCTCCACTTCCCATCCATATCCCTGCTTATGGCCTACAAAACAGTAGAAGATGACCCAAAGTCTTGGGACCCTGCACCCATTTCGGAGACCTGGAGGAGGTTCCTGACTCCTTGCTGAGGACTGGCTTTAGCTCTGGCTTTTGCAGCCACTGGAGGGATGAGCCAGCAAATAGAAGGTCTCTCTGTTCCATTATCTCTATAGATCTACTTCTCCAATAAAAATTGGATCTATATTATTGAATAAAAGAATAAATCTTTAGAAAAATTCCAGCAAAACACTTTTTTTTCCAGTGTGGGGAAATGAAATTTTGTCTTTAATTAAATATCAGATGCACTCTTTTTGAAATATTGAGCAGAAAATTCTCTTATCTTAAAACTAACATGTTCTAAAATATGACTATTGTAAAAACTTGTATAATGGCAGAAATGTCTTGTTAATAATTGTATGAACTATATTGGTAAAGTTTAATTTACACATGTTAATATTTACAAGACATTCTTCTGAGGTATCTGGTACATGAGTACTGGCTATGCATAAAATTACCATCAAGCTCATATTCTAATTCTCCTCTCCTGATCAAACAATCCATACCTCAACAAAGCCTTGGCATTTTAAATTTACTGGACACAAATATTTATTTGCCTGTCTTGAGTCTGAACCTCTGCTTCTCTCTGAACTTGCTCCAAACACATGCCTACTCCAAATCAGCTAACTAGCCACTAATCAACTCCCATCACTTCATTATCATCCATTAAGTCAATCATACTTCATATTGGGGATTCTTTTTTTGTTGTTGTTCTGATTTTACCTCTAATCCTGTACCCAACTCTTTCAGTGGAGATAAAATTGCAAACACCTGGCATGACAACACTGACATTCACAATTCCAGTTTGGGATAAAAGCAGCAGTAGACAATTTGACAGGCCAATGATAGCAAAGAGGATGACAGCATCTAATCCCGGCAGCCCCGCTTCCCTTCCAGCTCCCTGCCTGTGGCCTGGGAAAGCAGTCAAGGACGGCCCAAAGCTTTGGGACCCTGCACCCGCGTGGGAGACCCGGAAGAGGCTCCTGGCTTCGGATCGGCATAGTATCGGCCCGTTGCGCTCACTTGGGGAGTGAATCATTGGACGGAAGATCTTCCTCTCTGTCTCTCCTCTCTGTATATCCGCCTTTCCAATGAAAAAATAATAAAAAATAAATCTTTAAAAGAGGATGACAGCATCAATAAGGCACAATCCCAAAGCCAAGTTTACAAATATGACTCCAGGCAATGAGTCCGATTCAAAAGGAAATGCAACAAAGAAATATACACTTCAAATCTCTAAAGAGATCCCTTCACCTATTGACCACTTCTTGCTTTACTGGTAAAGCCTATTTCTCAAGACCAGATTTTGATGTTCCCAAAGCAATATCTTTCATAAAGCAGTCCTTGATGTCTTAATGTCTCTTCCAACAGAGTTTGTTGTTCAATGTTCGCTATTATTAAATGAAATGACAGGTGTTCTGTCCATTAGCTGCATGCATTATTTTAAATGCCAAGAGTGTCATCCTGCCTGTGATGAGTTGAATCATTTATGTTTTTAAGATCATTATGTTTGTTTCTACATGAAGATTTATACACATACACCCACAGATGCAAAATTAGATATGAATGTACTGCAAAAATCTTGAACTCTAGCTAATCAATTTATAGAAGCTTTTAACATATTATATTGTCATAGATTGGATTTATTCTGCAGTGTGAGCTTGCTTTGAGTTCAGAAAAATAATTTCATGTACCCACTAATAAACTGAACAAGAAAAAAATTACATTAAATACAAAATTGAAAAACACTAATTAATCAGCTATTGAAGGAACTCTTGTAAAAGACAGAATGAAAGAAAATGTTGTATATGGAGGGGAAATACTGAATTTAACTATCAATACAATCACTGGATTGAAAACTAAAAATGCAGTTTGCTTTTCAACAGGTTATGCATTCACCTATGAATAAAATTCAAAAATAACTGCTGATTATTTAAAATAAAATATTTTAGAAACTTAAAAAATTTTCTGAATAGTAAATTTACATATAAATTGAGCTAAGGAACAAAAATATGCATTTCAAAAATTTTCATTTTAAACATCGAAGTTTTTTAAAGATTTATTTATTTTTATTGCAAAATCAGATATGTGTATAGAGGAGCAGAGAGAGAGGAAGATCTTCCATCCGTTGATTCATTCCCCAAGTAGCTGTAATGGCCAGAGCTGAGCTGATCCGACGCCAGGAGCCTGGAGCTTTTTCTGAGTCTCCCATATGGATGTAGGGTCTCAAGGCTTTGGGTCACTCTCCACTACTTTTCCAGGCTACAAGCAAGGAGCAGGATGGGAAGCGGGGCAGCCGGGATTAGAACAGATGCCCATATGGAATCCCGATGCACTCAAGGCAAGGACGTTAGCCACTAGGCTACCACACTGGGTCCTTAAATATTAAATATTAAAAACACTGATAAAAATGCAGGTTAGACTGTGGTGTCAGTACTGTGTTGTAGCAAGTAGTGCCACCAGCCGTAGTGCCGATTCCCCATATGGGTGTCAGTATGGATCCTGACTTGTATACTTCTGATGCTTCTCCCTGGTAAGACACCTGGGAAAACAGCAGAACGTGGCTAGACTCCTTGGGCCCCTCCACCCAGGTGAGAGACACTGAAGAATCTTTTCATTCGATGTTTTAGAGTGACCCAGCCCTGGCCATTGCAACATATGTGAAGCCAGTCAGAGGATGAGAGGATGGGGGATGCTCTCGGTCTCCTCCTCCTTTTCTTCCTCTCTCTGTTTCTCTTCTTCTGTCTCCCTCTCTCTCCATGTAACTCTGCCTTTCAAATAAAAATAAAAGTTTATGCAGAATATTATAGTTTTTCTAAAACATGCACGAGAACAACTAAATTAGGGACATATTTTTCCAAGTTAATGAATTTTTCAAAGATTCAATGTCATAATGTTCTCAGATATTATAAAAATAATGAATTATCAATTAAATATAGTCAATAAAACAAATTTAACTTATTTAGGTTTAGTTTTTTGTCTCTACTGTCAAGATTTTTATGTATACTCACGTTTATCAATTTGTTTAATAATTGTACTTCTAGAGAATTTTTGGGAAATAATCCAAGATTTCAACAGATAGTAGAATGTGTTGGATAAAAAGCCAGTTAGACAATGAAGTATCTTCCTCCACATCCTTCCTCCATGTTTGCAGCCCATCAACTCATCTCCGGATTTTACACAGTATGTAATGCATCATGAACTGTTGGCACTCCAGCTGTGAAACATCAGCACCTGCTATTTCAGCCTGACTTTATGCTGGTATATGGATCCAGTTTTCATCAACCTCTGCTCTCCCTACCTTCCTCAACCTCAGATAATCACTAGTCTAAGTTTGGATCATTTTTTTAGCTTCCACAAGTCAGGCAAGTGTTTATTTGTGTCTGATTCCACTTAACATATAACCTCTAGGCCTATTCTTTGCTGTAAATGTCAGAATTACATGTTTTTATGGCTTAAAATGTTATATATGCATGTACATGTTCCAGAAACACACACAAATACATATTTCAAATTTTCTTTTTCTATCCATCCACTGGTGAGCATCTAGTTTGACTTTCAATTTGCTTCCTGTGAATAGCATTGCAATGAACACGGGATAGATTATTTGATAAATTAATTTTATTTTCTTTTAAATGTTTAAAATTTATAGAGATGTGCATTTGATGCAGAAATTCAGATGCCCCTGGAACACCTTCATCCCATAAATCAGAGTGTCTGGGTTTGACTATCAGCCCTTTTACTGATTCTACTTCCTGCTAGGGCACATCCTGGTGGATAATAGTAATGGTCCAATTACTTAGCTACCAGTTACTCATTTAGCAGACTCAAAATGAAGTCTAAGATTCCTGTGTCAGCATAGCTTGGTTTTACCAGGGTAGTAAATTAAGTTAAACAGTGGATAGGAGAGATTTTTTAAAATGTATTCTCTCTCTCTCTCACTCCCAGTCTCCTTCCTTTCTACTGTCAGCCTCTTTCTCTATGTATCTATATCTACATCTCAAATAGAGCAAATTTCAGATATCTAAGTTGGCATTTTAACTAAATCAAACATCTGTTCTTCCTTTAGATTTAATTGGAAAGGCTGTTTTACAGAGAGACTGTGAGAAGGAGGGAAAGAGCAGAGGTAAAGAGAGAGAAGGGTTTATCATTGCAGTGTCAGAATTGGATCAATGAAATACATGAAATTTGTTATTTTTGGATTAAAAATAGCTAATTACTTGGTTTAAAAATTACTTTTTTTTAATGTTCATACCCTTTGTCATTTCATGTCTTTGGAATATCTAAACTCTTTAGTCAAATAAGTATGGGAATCCTGAAAATGTGATTTTTATTCAGGACTCTATGAGTGTTATCATACAGTTTTGAGAAGATCTGTAATAATATATTTTTACAGATTTTTTCTATTGGAAAGGCAAATATACACAGAGAAGGAGACATGAGAGAGAAGTCTCTTCTGTTTTGTCATTCCCCCAGTGGCTGCAATGGCTGGAGCACAACTGATACAAAAGCAGGAGCAAGAGTTTCTTCGAGGTCTCCCATATGGGTAGAGTCCTAAGGCTTTGGGCCATACCCTACAGATTTCCCAGACCGCGAGCAGGGAGCTGGATGGGAAGTGGAGCAGTCAGTACAAACTGCAGCCCATATGGAATATGGGTGGATGCAAAGTGAGTATCTAGGCACTAGTCTATGTCACCTTCTCTGTATTAATATTTTTTTAATTACTTAATTTTCTATGAGTAAACACTTTCTGGATTTTAGCCACAGAATTCCAGAGATCTTGCTGAAACGGATCTTAAGTCAGTGTGTAGAGGACACATTATGACAACAATAGCCAATGTCTTTCTCTGACAATTATGATTTATGTATATTTTAAAATTATATACAAATACTTTATAACTTCCTCATCTTCCGTATAAATTTTCACCTCAGGAATAAATATCTTAAAAATTGATAACTAAAATTGCATTTTCTAATTGAGTCTTTCCATTGTGATTTATGCTACATTTAAAGTCCATTTTACTAAATATGACCTGCAGCTTTTTAGGAATAAAAACAGTATGGCAATTCAGGGTTTTAAAATTATCATTGAATTGACTGTCCTCTTTGTTAATTACTCACGAGAGTTTCATAAATCTATAAATCAGACTTTTATAATTCTAAGAGATCTTATAAATCTCTTATAATCAATAATACATGTATGATCTTGCAATTATAAATGGGTACAATTGCATTGCATTAATCATTATGCAACTGACAGTATTATTTGATTTTCCTGGAATTTCGCGTCAAATGTTTCTCAAGATAGTTAACTGGTGTACTGAAAACAGTAACCAGATATTGAAACCTTTGCCTTTCTATTTATATGGAGAACTCTTCAAAAAGCAATATTTGTAGAAATGAAATTTAATATAGAAAGATATTGAGATACATATAGACATCAAAAACAAGCATAACATTAAATGTAATGCAGAATTTGAAATTAAATTATAAAAATGTATTTGCATCCAATGGTTTAGACAATTTCTGTAATTGTTATAAAAGAAACTTCTCTCTGCTATGATTTATCTCCATTGCAGGCAATGCCTAAATATTGTAAATGTGTGCATACTCACTGTGAATATTTGATATCATTTTTCAAAACTTGCATCTATCAGATATTATATAATCTATCAAAACAAAATGGTAATCTGCATAGGAAAGAATTATGAAATGATATCCTACATTCTTGTCTTTTCTTTCGATCACGGTTCATGAATGATTATGCTTACAACTGGAGATTCTAATGTGTAGTTAAAAACATTCATTATGCTAATATTTTTGTTTGTGTATCTAACTATCTTGACCTTACACTGGGAAATATTCAGGTGTCTGAAAACATTGCATTGATGAAAATGTTTTATGTAAGTAAATAATGACAAAAATATAGCATTACTGACATGCTTTTTAGCATTTCCAATTGCCACTGTTTGAATGCTCTATTTTTATATGAATTTCCATTGTCTTAAGAAATTGTGTGTACTTTAATTTCTTTGGTATAAATCACAAAATACTTAGTAGCTAATTAGATAAAAGCAGCTAATCAACCAAATAGAGCAGATTCTCTCTTGGTCTATCAATGGTGGATGAGACGCTCAGCAGGTGAAGTGGCATGCAGAAGGACACTTTCTCATAGAGCCACTCAAGGGTAGAACCAGTTTGTGACAACCAATGAACAATTTCTGCGTATTGTGAAATAGACATCTTAAGGAATGGAAATAATAGCTGATAAATTGTTAGGTGCCATGATAAATATTTTAGCTGTATAGCTACAAAGAAATCACATTGTGTAGATATTTAGGAAATGATTTTGTATAAGTTATGATATAGGAAATATTAGTTGTTCATAAAGAAACAATAAAATGAATCTTCTAATAAGTAAACATAAGTATTTGTTCTACAAGAGATTTTGTTTTTACATTTATGTTATTTTAATTTTAATGTTGTCTATGTAGTCAAGAAGAATGTGTAATTTATGGGCCACTGTTAGGGTGGAGGGTTGAGGTATGGAAAAAAAGAGGCTGAGACAAATGTTTCCTTTTTTTTTTCTTTTTGTTTGCTGTTTGTATCTGTCACTACTTGGTGGCAAACTACATCAGCACCTGGGGATAGTGGAATGGTCATTTGATGTCATCTTAGAGAGACCCTAATATGTGGATGAATATTCTGAGGTTGTTACTTGAGCAGTTCTGAGACTTCTCTTTCACTGCTCCAGGGTTGAGGAAATCTTTCCAAGTTCTACCAGTTGAGAAAGCTTATTTTATTGAAGCCACGCACCCTGAAACTAGCTTGACCAAGAGATGTCCAACCTTTCCTGCTTTCCATCCTCTGATATGGTACTTGACTTCCTCTGCTGGCCTAGATGATCTGGCTAATGTCCTCCTTGTGCATCTGGATGTACTGCATACTGCATGAGCATCACCGATTGAGGAGAACCAGCCCTAGTACATGTCCTCCAAGGTCAAACTACATACCCTGTGATGTTCCCTGTGGCCAGAGTTGGAGTTCAGCCATCCACTTGGGGATAAATCTAAGAAACCTCCCTTGGACTGACATCAGACCTGACTTGCGTGTGCCAGCCAGTGTAGTGTTCATGTCAGTCTGTCACCAATATCAGCCTATGAACAGAGAGTTAATTCTGATCCTATCCCACACATACCACTCATATCCCACACATACCAACTCGTGCAGCAGTCTATCCCTACCCAACCCAACCACAGCAAGCACAGCCTTTAGGCATACCAGTGAGAACCCGCAAAAGTTTCACTTGCAGAGGGAATGAAATGTGCAAAATGGGGTGAGTATCAGGCAGATCTGATCCTGGGAAGAACATGGAAGACAGAGAATAATAGGATGACTAAAAAACATTTCAGTTTTTAAAACATTTAAATCAGTGCATCATCCTTGAACCACAGACTGAAATAATATGACCATGTAAAGAAATTTGAGTAGCATCTAGTTACCCATGGTCACCACTGTGATTTTACATGATGCACAGAAAATATTTGGCATTTTAAGAAATGCTGCAAAAAAAAAATCTTAGAATATAATACTGGAAGTATCATTGTAACAGCTTTGTATAAGCAAGGTGTTTCTAAACATAACAAACACAATGTCAATCATACGGGAAACAGTCAAACAAGAAATTTATTCCTTAGTAGGTACTGCAAATGAGTGAAAACATTATCAAATATTCAGGTAAGCTATGTGCAGCATAAGTCACAAATTTTCAATTTGTGTAATCATCATGCAAAGGTTGTCTTTCAAATAGTGTCCATTTTATAATTTTTTACAAACTTTTTTGAGATTTCTTGTATTTCCCAGAACCAATTGAAATAGGAGTCTTGAACAGAAATTTCACATAGAAGAGGCATATATAGCTAATTGTATGAAAGATCATCAAACATTAGTAATCAAAAAAATGCAATTAAAACCATATTGCGGTTGGACTGCAAATGCCATCACACCAGTCAACAGCAATCACTGAGTAGAGAAAGTACCACAAGAAAAACATAGTGATTCTTCTTGTCAGTGTTTGTGTATGTCAGCAAAACTACCTGGCAAAAAAATCAGGCATTCACAAGCTAATAACACACAGCATTTCATCCACAAATTTACTCTTACATATTTATCTTCATCCCAGGGAATCTTTGTAAGAATTCTGAGCCACTTTGTTCTCAAGATAAGCACAATGTGAAGTAGGTAAGTAATGGATTGCATATGGACACTATATTAAACATTGTCATATATTCATGCAGTTGAAATCCATAAAATATTGAAACTGAATAAAATAAAGCTCTCACATCAAAAGACACCACTGATATAAACATAATACTGAACAAAAGAAACAGAACAAGAAGTCAGCATGACTTCCATTGAAAGAAGGCAAAGTTTGATTCTGTTGTTAAGAAATCATATATGTAAGGAATAATTGTAAAGAACACAGACTTTCACAAAAGTGTAACATTACCTGCAGGGGACGAGGTTGAAAAGAAGCACCTTAAAACTGAGGGAGAGATATAAAACCTTTATTCTAACAGGTTAATAGGTATGCCATACTTCACTGCTTTGCTAATTTTTAAAACATAAATACAATTTTGTATTCATATGTTTGTATGTTTCACACAAATGATATCTAAGAGATGAAGAGAGTAACATATTCAGGGTCACAGTTGATAAAATAAGGAGTGATGAAATTAAAATGCTTTGTGACCTGAATTTAAAACCTGTACTCTTTACTCAAAGCTTATCAATGGATTAACTTTCTCATTCATTTGCAGAACTGTTGATTCTTCAAGAGCATAGGCTTTGCTTGGATTGCATAATTTAGTCATTTCTAAAAGATATAACTGGTTTAAGAATAATACTTTTTTTCCTTTTGGTTGGAAGGTACATTACAGAAACTATCAGAAAACAATCGGTATTTTTTTCATTTTAAAAGGTTTTATTAAAATAAAGAGAACAGAGTTTATGCATAGTTGAAGACAATGACATGTCCCTCATTTCCCTGCTTTATCGCCAATGCCTCTACCTTTCTTTCCCCTGTTCAACAGTATTTTCAAAGCCATAATTTTAACCAGCTCTAAATTTTTAACCAGCTAAATTTGATGGTAATGATAAGTAAACAATAAAAATTGCACACCACCATATATCCACCAGGATATAAATATGGGCTAAAGATGACAATCTGATCCCAAACTGACCATTACACTTCTGCTCTTCTCTTTATATTCTGTATTAGTTGCTACATATCAGAGAAAAAAAATATTTGTTTTGTGTGTGCTGCCTTAGACCACTAAGCATAGTGGTTTGCCTTTATTTCCATTTTATTTCAAAAGACAGAAATGTAGTGTTTTCTACGGCTGGGTAGTATTCCATAGTGTGTGAACATATACATGTACATATATTTATATACATATTATATATATATACAGATATACATATGTTCTTTGTTCACTTATCCATTGGTGATTGTTTTTATTCCATATCATAACTATTATGAGTTGAACTGCAATGCATATGAGTGTACAAATAACTCTATCTTATACTGATTTTATTACATTGGGTTGACTTGCCAGGAGTAGGATGGCTGGGTCATATGGTAGATCAATTTTCAGATCTCTGGGGACTGTCCATAAAGACCTCCATAATGGTTGTACTAGTTTATATCTCAATCAAGAGTTTATTCATTGGATGTTGTGTGTTGTTGTGAAGTTCCTTGAACTTGTGTCACATTCTGTTGGCTGCCCATTCACTTTGTTAACAGTTTTCTTTGCAGTACATAATCTTTCATTTTGGTATAATTCTGATGCCATGAGCTTTATCCCAGTGAGTGTAAATATTACACTAACAAACTATTAAATCTTGTAAGAAAATCTGGTGAAATTAGTTTATAAAATCAACACACAAAATCAATAGTATTTTAATGCATTAACAATATTCTGAATGGGAAAGTACTAATAAGATCAGTCACATTCACAATCGCCACAAAAACTAATTGGGGAAATATTCAACCAAGGACATGAAAAGCCTCCACAGAGAAAATTACAATACTTCAATGAAAGAGATATAAGAGACCATTATGCTGAGTGAAATTAGTCAATCCCAAAAGGACGAATACCATATGTTCTCTTTGATACAAGGCAGCTTTCATGCAAATTTAAGATGATAACCCTTTCATACTGTTTTTTCTGCATCCCATAAGCTTTGATGTTTTTATTTTCATTTTTTCCAAATAGTTTATTTTCTCTTGCTGAATTCATCGCTGGCTTATGGATCACACTGTGGTATCATCCTACTGAAGAGGCTTTTGCGTTTTCTTTTTCATTTCTTCACCCATGCATTGCTTATTCAGTGGAGCATTTTGCGAATCCATGGTGCTGTCAATTTTTATTTTTAGCTTATACTCGCTGTTGATTCTGTTTCATGGCTCCTCATTTAAGGGAATGTGTAGTGACGGCATAATATAGACTAATCATATCAAGACGTGAAGATACAATGCAGTCTGCAACTCTACTTCCAAATCAAAGATGGACTCCCAATGAAACTGTTGGACATGTCTAGACAATAGGATGCTAGAATGTCTGACATTGTCTGTAAAAGGAATTTCAGGGCTGACTTAATTAACAGACTGATCAATTTATGATTGCTTATGAATGACTATAATATTGTAATAAGATGCGGAAAATCAGTCTGGGGGTGAGAATTTATGGAGGTCGATGGGAAATACCAGATCCTATGGAATTGTATCATAAATTCAAAAATTTTTAAAAAGAAAAAAAATGGATCATCAAGAAGCTAAATAACTTATCCCTTCACTTCAGTTTGAGAATAGGGTCTAACTAAAATCTTTCAATATATGTCCACAAAACACTCAATATTAACACTCAATATTCCAGACTACTCATTTAGTTAGATCTATGAAAAAAAAATCATGGTCACCAGAGAGAAGTTGAATTCTGCTTAATCATGGAAACAGCCTGTACCAATTCTCTTAAAAAAGATGGATTTCTGCAGTGGAGAAACACAGGGAGTGCACAACCACTGAATTTGATGAATTACTTGATCAGTCATGGACCAATGTTGCAATCAGCCTAGGATCCATGGGATTAGTAAGCCACACAAGCTTTTGCAGCTTTCAAGGGAGACAAAACAGTCCTCCATAGCTTTATAAGGGAATTGGGCATCTCAGCTTTCCTTTCCTTTCAGGTGAAATGGTTTTACTGTTGCTAATTACTCTGCCACCAGGTGTAACTAATGTTCACCTGGCCATTAGATACTGATTACCTTCAGAGTCTCCCCTTAATGTCATGTCAAGTAAAACTACAGTGGCAACACAGAAAGGCTAATTAGTGCAACTGACTTTAGCACTGAACAGTTCTCATCAGGTTCAGCACAGGATGGTTAAAATTTAAAAGAAGCAAAGAATCCTTGAAAGGATCAAAATGTTAAGAAGCGAGAGACAAATCCTTGCAAATGCACTTTTAGTTACACAATTCTACCCTATTTAATCATGTACACCACATTATTTTAAATACTTTATCCTATAAATAATATTATCAGATATACCCAATATAGAAGTGCAATAAAAAGAGGTCATTATAGTGACACTGAACTTCAATTTCAAGAAGCGTGAAATTACATTTTTTTTTCAGAATTCAACATTTTCTAATGTTGCCTATTAAGAGAGGAAAAATATTCAAGATGTGACTTCAGAGGAAGCATTCTCTTGACATATCAATGAAGAAGATTCCATTCACTACATCACGATTTCGGAGAGACATTCAAGTTTGCAGTTCTCTCACTCACACTTCAAAATGTTAACATTGATTTCTTTTTATTTCCTAAATGTGATTTTCTTTTGTGTTACATTAGAACCGAAGTCGTAATCTAGAGTTAATATTAATGACCAGGTTTCTAGTCAATTCTCATTTTTCCTAAAGGTAACTATATATATCAAGATATTCAAGCAGAAACATGAAATGTAAAAAGCTTAAACATGCTTTTGTATCTGTCCAGTCTAATATATTATATAGATATAATATTTATTTAAATATGGAGAGAGGATTGATTTAATATTGCCAAGTAATATTTTATATTAGTGAAACTTCCCAATACATATTGTTCATATTATAGCTGTAAATGTGAAAATAAAAACAGAAAATCATAATGCACTATTTATCTTCCATGCTACTAAGGGCACGAATAGTATTTGGTTCTGATTGTCTGGAAGTAGCAGCCAGGTTCTGAGAACAATTAGTAAACTCAGTTGTTGCTATAATCTAATGGCAGATGCAAGAAAGCAATGGAATACCTGTGGCTGCTAGTCAGAGAATGTATTACTACACAGAGTTCATAAGGAGCGACCAAACATTGCATAACAGTAACAGCGTAAGGGCTGCCTATATATGTAGTCAATAGGTATGCCTCAGAGGTGACAATAATATTTGCAAAATAAGTGTCTGATAAAGGAACAGAAAAATGGTAATATTTGTATGAAGCTTTTAAAGCTTTGTGCATCCTTTGAAAGACTTACATAGCTTATGCAAAAATGTGAACACAGTTGTGACAAATGACTTAAAGGCCTCTGTTACAGGTATGCAACAGAAATTATTAAAACATGTTTTCATATGTTTCTGACAGCTCTAAAACCTAGTCACAAAGTCCTTCTTGTTAAGAACAGTAAGTATGTTTTATATTTGCTTTTTATATGTTTTTATACTAGCAGTACAATTCCCAGAAGCTCAAGAACCCTTTATCTTTTCTCTAAAATATCAAAGATCCTAGTCTGTCTGCTGGCAGATCACTGGCCCCTCACATTGCAGCGAGTCCTTCCTAGGAAAGGAAGTTCTTTCTCTAACCACTCAATCCAGCCCTGCATTGGAAGTTGTTTTCTCAAACAAAAAAGAACAAAAATATGCATATTAAACTGTTTCTAAGTTTTAAGTAGCCTCGTAGCTTCCTGTTCTCTTGAAAATCTGACCAAGCATATACAAACTTGATGAATGAAAAGAGCCAAGGAGTTAAGACACTACTTTCAACCTGTCATCACAGGCAAGAGTCAACTAACTTTTCAAAACACTGCCTCCTTAAAGAACATGCAAATTATCACAAACAGATATGAACAAGTTCTACATGATTATCAGACAGAGGCAATCCATACATTTGTGAACTAAGTAACAAGATTCATTTTGCTACTTTTTGTAAACATTAGCAATAGGTAAATGGCACAGTTGTGTTTTTCATCTCCAAAATTCTGTAGTAGATGCTATCGCTTAACACTGTTAAGTCCCACGTTTTGCCCACTTGACACAGGTATCCTTCTTGAGTCATTCAGCTTTTTACATTTGTCTGTTTCCCCATACTTAAGTGACAAAGAGGGTAACAGCATAAATGCAAAGGTCCCCAGACTGTACAAATTATCCTCAAAGTGTACCTCTAAATCCCTTTATAGCTCATGATTTTTCAACATCTATCAATCAATAAGCACAATGGAAACTGAAATTAACAGTGTTTGTCTTCAGGAAATGATCATAAGGCTCATGGACTTAGTTGGGATGATTGAAATGGAACTAGATCAGAACTTTGCTGCAACTTAATTTAACTCAGAACACAACCAGTTTTAGATCATTTGAGAGGAACATGAGACATTGCCTCCAGCAGAAGCTGGACAGGACTGAGGAGATTTGAGAAATTTAGTTTTCTTTATAGCCAACTCACCAGCTTTTAAAACTGCTTCCATGCCAGCTATCAGATTTTGGAGTGTCTGTGGGGGAATTCCTTCTGACTCTGGTTCTGGTCAAGCTTTCTGTGCCTTTGGTTGACAGCTTCATTTCTCTCTACATAGACTTCAAATGCCTCAGTATTTCACTCAGCTCTTTTGCCATTCTTCAGCATTTCTACGTTACTACCCCCATGTTAGAAAAGAGCTTGCATGGAAAGGAGCAGTGTTACTTGGGTGTCCCTTTCTTCTCCCAATCGTTAGCATGAAGTACCATGTTTTATTAGATGCCAACTTTTTGGAAGAAGTCACTATGTGAATGCAAACTCATGCTATGCATGACTTCCTGCTAAAAGTTTCTTGAAGGTTCAGTACTTTATCACTACTCCAGACTCTGGAACACTTCTCTTCCTACTAATCTTCTCATTAGGAGAAGTGACCATGGTCTGCACTTTCGTGAAAGGGTTCTTGAACTTCTGAGATCTAATTAGTTGCCTATTCATTAACATCTTTCAACATGAGTGCAAGCAAAACATCTACCATGAGCAACATTACTCTTGTACCTTTTCACATTCACCTTAAAAACAAGTCAGCCAGCCTAAATGAAGTCAGCTTAAAATCAAGTTAGCTTCCTAGCATCACCACAGATAATTCACTCAGCAACTGCACACCTGGGAATAAGCATATGCATACTTCCATCTGGAATTTTTCTATCTAACTTGATCTTGAAAATAAGTATCCCAAACTTCTTCAGTTAGTGCTTTATATAAGTAAAATTTAAGTTTCCTCACTAGGGTCAACCACTCAGAAACCGTAATTAAAAGATGAACATGTCAAAATTTAATTTTGATTATTTGTTTTATCCCAATCATTCACTAAAGGGATAAACACATTAATATGTTAATATATCCATCATCAAAGTATGTAGGGAAAAGCTGCAGTACAAGTAAGCAGAGCCTGGCTGAGCCTAGACATCCAAGAAGACTTTGTTTCTTAGCTACATTAAGAAAAGCAATACTGCTTTAAAAAACTGTATGAGAGAATTAAGAATTCAATCAAACATCCCTGAAAATGGAACTAAAAAGAAAGTTGAACAATGCCTAGTAGATGAAAATGACCCATCCAAAACCATCTCATGGATCCAAGTCTGGAAAATACTACATAGCATTAAGATCTCATTAATATTCTTATTATTCTGATGGCAAATTTTATCCATATTGCTCTCATCTTCATAGATTCTTTTCCAAGCACACTAGCATCTTTCCTGTTTCTGAAGTGACCCAAGCATATTATATCTGAAAAAATATTCTCTAGTTCTTGCCCTGCTTATAAACTCTTCTGTCAGTCCTTTCTTTGGTTTACTCAATTGTAACACAGTTTTAGGGAAAGCAACCTTTTATGACCTTATCCAGAACTACTGGCCTCTCCTTCTCCTCTTATTTTGCTTTTGTCCAGAGGAGTTATCACTTTATCTAGCACATGATTTTATTTTCTGATACATTTTCTTTGCCCTGTTGTTCCACCTGCTTACACTACTCCCTTCACCATACACACTTAAACTGCACAAGAACTTTCTTGAGCTTTACTTTGTTTTTTTTCACTGCTGCCCCCTAGTGCCTAAAGTGATGACTAGGTAACAGGAAACTGACTAGAAAAAACTGCAAAGAAATCAAGAGGAAAGAAAAAATGAAAAGAAATTAAAGGGATTGAGAGGGCTACAGTAGATAAATGAAAAGAAGGAAAAATAAGAAGAGAACTTAAAGATAATGGGCTCTGAAGTGAGATTAAGTAAAAAAAACTCAGCCATTCTGCTTTGTTTCTTCAGCTTTTGGATCACAGACATTAATTGCATAATCTTGGACAGTTTTTAACATCTACTACATTAAGGGCTATGATATTTAAATGAGGCATATCATACGTTAGAATTTATAAATATTGGAAGTTTGAGGGAGTTATAGATAAAAGTGTTTTGGTTGATTTTGTTGCTTCATACTGTTTAAAGTTAGGCAACACCATATTGAAGTAGTACATATTGGAAATGGTACAGCTCAGCTTCAAGTTCACAGCTTTAGTAAATACGATAGTATGGTGAAAGATTAGACAAGCACATTGATTGAAGAGATTTCCCAGTAACAGTCTCACAAACACGAAAAGCAGATATTTAAAAATGGGACAAAACAAACAAACAAAAAACAACTACCAGTCTTTTCAATAAATGGTGCTAGAAATACTATATCTTCGTACATGAGAAATTAATTTATACACAGAATATATAATTTGAAAATAAATAATTTAGAGTAGTCTGCATCTCTAAACATAAAATATCAAACTGCTAACCTCTTAGAACATGATTAATTTCTACATGGTTCTTGTCTATGAAAGATAAAGACTGTGAGGCAAGTTAGAAATGAGGAGAATATATTTACAGAAGTCATTTATGTAAAATATATAAAGAATTGTTAAATTCAATAATAATGGTAATAGTACTACGTAATTGAAAATGGAGAAAATGAGCAAAAATTCAATAAAATATATGAATGAAAGCAAAGATATAAATAGATGTTCAATATCACATGTCATAAAAGAAATGCAGTTTGAAACAGTTAATTCTACTACAGAAATCTTAAACTGGACAAATTCTGAAACGCTGACAATGTTGAGTATTGACAAAGATGCATAACAAAAATAACTGAATTTTGTTGGAACACCCATGCTGGGTACATCAAATGCTGGGCAGATTTTAAAAACTTAAACGTATTCTTACCATATATATGCAACCACACTTGTTGATATTTACTCAAAAATTTAAAAACTTAGAAGAGGGATCTGCAAAAGTTCATAAAAATCATATTTTGAAAAGGTGGATTTTAATAAAATTATGTATCAGTGTGAGTTGACTGTAATAAATGCATCACTCTGGCCTATAATGTTGATAGTGTGAGAGATTATGACTGTTATATAGATGGTACATGGAGTCTATGGCTGTTGCTAAATTTTATTATAAACTGAAGATTGTTCTAGAAATAAAATATGTTTAAAAGTGAATGCACCTATATGTATTTGTATAAATATTTAAAATTGGAAAAATTCTGTTATTCATAATGCCACCAAGATATATCAAATTATCTCCACACTGAGGTCCATAGTAAAGTCTACAAAAAATGTAAATGTTTGTTGGCTTGTTTGGAGTGAGCACTCTTCCCAGTTGGTTGGATGCCTAAATGTCTGTTATCAGAATGCTGGTATGTGGTTCTGATCTTGATTTCAGTCCCCTGATAGGAAGCACCCTGGGAGGTAGCAGGTGATGGTTTGGTTGCTGCAGCTCACGGGATATTTACACTGGTCTTGAACTTCCAGCTTCAGCCTGGCAGAGTCAACAAATGAAAGTTTTTGCAAAATGAACCAGAATATGAGACATAGTCTCTCTCTTCACCCTTTTCTCTCTTCAATTAAAAAAAAAATGCTTCTGTAAAATACATTTTTTCAGTGAAGATATTGTAGATCATACAAGACAGTAAAAAATATAGAGCTAATCAAGAGTGAAATGGAATTCACTGTGAAGTGAAGTGATTTGAGGGTCATTTTCTTTAAGGTCATTGCAGAAAACAGGAGCCCGAGGAGCACTGTGGTGAGGTAATGTCCGATAGCAACACATTTTTCTGTGAATGTATCACTGATATTTTAGAAATAAAAGTCCAATTTCTAATTACAAGCTCTGAAATTGGACTCAATGAACTTACATGGTTTATATGCTTATTATCCTACATAAAATGAATTCTCTCCATAGTGAGACAATACAGTTTTAACCTGCACATAGTTTAAGCTCTTTTTATAAGTAATGCCTGCTCTTACACACTCAAACTTTGAAGTTTATGAATAAACTATACCACATAGGGTAAACTAGAAACAACAGACAGTAGAAACAGATCTGTAGGTGGTCCCGACAATGGCATTATCATCCACAGATTTTTAAATAACTGGGCTTGCTTGATATACTTTAGAATGCAAAACATTTTTTTTTCTTTATTTTGGACAATCTTTACATAGTTAATTAGGGCACAAAGGTTCAAGGGCTACAGGAAAGTGGGTAAGACTATTATTTCCACATATGTTTCCAGTATCTGGGGTAAAGGGAGAAGCCCCACCCAGTCTCCCACCCTCCCCAGGTCCCCGACTGGGGCATGCTCTGAGGGTCTTGCTCAGGTGGTTTTGATAGTTTAAGTTATGAATTGCTGCCAATCTCGCCACTCCAAGCATGATTAAGTCGCTGAAAAATCCATTGATTGACACATTCCATCTTAGAGTCTCTGTTTGCCCAGTTTTTCATTGCCAACATATGGCTGGGGTAGTTGATTGATTTGTTATGTCCTCTGTCTTTTGATGGTTAGGGTTCTGATTCTGGCAGTTTGATTGGAAGATCCCCAAAGAAACTTTGTCTGAGGTGATCCCAAACAAGATTCTTGTGTGTGCTTGGCAGTACAGGGCCCAGTACAATCACCCCAATCAGCTGGTGGTTGCGATTGCTGGGTCGATTCTGTCTCCAATCCTGTCTTCCACTGGAACCAATGGGTGTTGCAGCCCAGCCTGATTCTGTCCAGCACACACTCGGCCTCACACAAATCAGCGGTAGCTGCAGCAAAGTTGGAGCGACCCACAATAACCCTCACAAGGCCCGCCCTCTGCCCTGGTTCCCGTGCTTGTCAGTATGTGCAGCAGTCTAGTCCAGTCTGTCCCACATCCCATTCAGCTATCATACATGTCAACGGGCATTGAAGCCCAGTTCAACCCAACTAACTCCACTATCCAGCCTACATACATGCTGTTGGGTTCCTGTCTAGATATCCTTGCCCCTGTCCTAGTTTTAGAATGCAAAACTAAGTAATCTATATAAGAGTCAAAGATTCTTTAAGCAAAAACATGTCCTGAAATTTACTAAAGGAAGTGAAATCAACATATCCAAGTTATGTGTTTTCCCATGTTACCACAGTTCAATTTGCACTAGCTAAGACATGTAAACATCTAAGATTTCCATCAAAAGTTGACTGGATAAAAATAACTTGGTATGCATACATGAAAGAAATTAATTCAGTCCTAAAAAAGAATTAAATATTGTCTCTCTCTCTCTCTCTCACACACACACACACACACACACACAAATGTAAAAAATTTTCCCGTGAAATAAATCAGTTCTACAATGACAAGCCATATTTTCTTCTGAATGGTGGTAAAAATTACAAATATAATGTAGTGTATATAAGTGAAACTGATGTATTGAGATTTGATTATTATTTATAGCTCTTTTCTATACTCCTGAAGAGTCATGGTCTTTCTGCTTATTACTTACTGAATCATTTATTTAGTAAAGAATTAAGCATCAGGAAGTGAAACACAAGTATCTCATTTGGCAAAATTAAAAGAAAAATGAGAGAGGAAGGAGATATGTAGGTGACTGAAAGGAAACAGAATGGGAATATTACATTCTTCACACTATATATATGAAATATATGAAAGCTGATGCTTTTATACTCAATTATTTTTAATACTCAAAGCTTTACATCTTGAAATTTAGTAGATCTGTAAGATTTGGAACTGCAGGGAAAATTTAGTGAAGGGGAAATAGTACATAACAAATTACAAAGAGTGATGCATGATGAAATAACAAATTGGGAACTGGTATTTGATAGTGAGGAATTAGCACATTGGCAAATACTAGTCATATCCAAACCTGACCAGTGTCCTGTTTTTCTTACTGAGAATGCATGAGACCCACAAGCCTAAAGTGTATATTCTCGGATCATTATAAAAAATGTCTCTAGCTTTTCCCTCTTCAATATTATTTGCTATAGAATTGTTCTCTATATTGTGGTGACACATCTTCCTTATTTGGTTAAAAGTGTTATTACAAAATTATCGTGTATTACCATAAGGAAAAAAAAATAGGCCCTGAGATGTCAAACGTTATCTCTGTACCAAATGCTATAATAAAATTACCGTTATCCTTCTTTCTGTTGAAACATCTCATTGATTTACATATCTTGAACCACACCTGCATCCCTATGGTGAATCTCACTGAGTCAGAATGATTGAATGTCCTAACGTGTTGGATTAGATCTTCTAGGATTCTGTATAAGATTTTTCAATCTGTGTTTATCGGGGATATCAGCCTTTGTGTTTTTGTTTGTTTGTTTTTGTACTCTTGTTTTAATTTGGAGTAAACACAATGCTGGGCTGTAATATTGTGTTTGCAAAGGTCTCTGTTTTTTCAACTGCTTCAAATACTTTGGGAATGATTGATGTCCTCTCCATCAAAGTTTGGTAGAATTAATCAGAAAAAGAATTTGTTTTTTAGTCTCTCCCTGTTGGGAGATTATTTATTATTAATTTAATCTGAAGTTCTTTCAGAACTTGAACCTTATTCTCCACCCTGTGTTCATTTCTTTGGAGAAACCTAATACAGTTCCTTTGAAAGGGGTTTGGCACTTTCCTCATGCATACTTAATTTTTAATTTCTTAAAAATAATAAATAGTGTCAACAAAGAGGTGGAGATTACAAAATACAATCGAATCACAATTATGGAAGTTACAATATCTTAAATTTAAAATTATTAGGGCACTAACAAGCATGTTTTATATAGAACAAACAGTGAACTTGAACATTGCAGTTATTTAATCTAACAAAATACATATAAAGGAATCCTAAGTTATAAGAGCCTTTGGGCCTATAGGGCAATGATTTCAATGAATGAGTAATGTTAGAGTTACAGAGAAAACAAAGGAGAAAAGGCAGGAAAACATACTTGAAGAAATAGTACATGAAAATAATACAAACTTCAGAGTCTTTTCTTTGTATTAGCTGTAGTGCGGTTCTTTTTCTGAGACATTTAGATTCCCACATATTCTCCAAAAGGAAAATTTGTCACCTAACATTTACCACCCATTCTATTTTTCTATTGCCTCAGGAATCCCAAAACCCATATAGTAGTAGTTTATTTTATGGTATTCCAGAAATTTCAAGTGATGTTGCCATTAATTTATTAAATTTTTCCTTTTTGAAATATTTCAAGAGAGTTGTCTGTAAGATCATCTATGCTTGATCTAATCTGTTGGCAAGGCTTTCTACAATGTTTTGAGTTGTTGAATTCTTCGTTTGTAATATTTAGATTTTGCTCTTTTTTTAAAAGATTTATTTTTATTATTTTTTTATTGGAAAGGCGGATATACAGAGAGGAGAGACACAGAGGAAGATCTTCCGTCGGATGATTCACTCCCTAAGTGAGCACAACGGCTGATGCTATGCCGATCTGAAGCCAGGAGCCTCTTTCGGGTCTCCCACGCAGGTGCAGGGTCCCAAGGCTTTGGGCTGTCCTTGACTGCTTTCCTGGGCCACAGGCAGGGAGCTGGAAGGGAAGCTGGGCTGCCGGAATTAGAACCGGCGCCCAAATGGGATCCCGGGCGTGCAAGGCGAGGACCTTAACCACTGCGCCACTGTGCCGGGTCCTACATTTTGCTCTTTTCCAATATCTACTTCTTTACTGAATTTCTAACTCCTCATGTACTGATTCCTAATCATAATTGATTATATATCTTTAATTCTTTCATGCGTTTCATCATCCTCCCTCTCCCATAGCTTTTACCAACATGTTATGACATTGCTTTTAATGTGTCATATCTTGCTTAGTCCTATTTTCATGCCCTTACATTGATTTTGTCCTTTGAAGGAATCAGCTCTTCTGCTGCTGAAGGTCAGTTTTCTTTGACCGAACACTTTTTTTGTAAAGATGTGTATTTGGATGTAGGTTTAGTAGACAAAGACTTCAGATCTGATTGGACACACTCCACTATTGTCTCCCCATATGTTTTCTGTGCTGCATTTAATGACATCAACACTGCACCTGGGAGATATTCTCACACACCCACAGCCACTGCCTGACTCTGTAGTCCCCAAAGTGGTGTTATGTTCAGTGGAGGAGGAAGTTCCTCTGGATGTTATTTGAGAGTTGCTGGATCTCAGATAGTGGCTATAGAACTAGGAGTGGAATCCTACATCTTGTTGGGTTTTCTGCTGCTGAGGATATGGTATGTTAATCCTAAATCAGAGCCATAATGAAGCAGCAGCACACTCTTATGAAGGGGAATAACAATTTAGAAGCTTGTGAAGTTGCAACTTTGAAGCCTGTTCTTGTCCTTGCTCTTGTCCTTAGACAGAGCGTGGTGCAGAAAACCCAGACCAGAGCCCCAGATCCAATCTGTGTGCTTTGGTACAGAAAGCCCAGGTAAGGGGGCTGAGTGAGTATACTGCTTGTAAGACTGAATAATTCACCAAAAGCCTGAGGCAGAGTCTCCAAGGTGAGAGTGTGTTCAACCAGGTATAGCACAGAATCCCCGAGTGAGGGACCAAAAGAATGTACTGAGCTACATGAGGCATACGGGCCAAAAAATCAAGCTGACTGCTCATATGGAGCATAAATGCCCAAAGTGATCACCAAGATAGTAGAGACATACAAATAGCAATTATTATCAGTCAGAGGGCCTGACACCAAGTAGTAAAGAATTCAGTTGTGGGCACGGTGGGTTGACTTAGTGACCAAAGTTGTCACCTTGAATGCACCTGGATCCCATATGGGTGCCAGTTGTTAATTGGCACCCAATCCCCATCCAGTTCCCAGCTTGTGGCCTGCGAAAGGAGTCAAGGATGGCCCAAAGCCTTGGGTTTCTGCACCCGCATGGGAGACCTGGAAGAAGTTCCTTGCTCCTGGCTTTGGATCAGCACAGCACTTGTCCTTGCGGTCATTTGGGGAGTGAATCATCAGATAGAAGATCTTCTTATCTGTCTCTCCTCCTCTCTGTATATGTCTGACTTTGCAATAAAAAATAAATAAATCTTAAAAAAAAAAAAAAAGAACTCAATTGCCAGGCCTTTTGAAGCGCCGAAATGATTTACACATGTTTTTCAGATTATGACAATTGTAGGATTTTACCATAAGGAAATTATTTCTATAAAATAATTCAAGAAAAACTTTGGTTGTATCATAACTCATAGCAATAAAACAAATACTCAAATTTTGAGCTTAAATGAGACAAAAGTCATAAAATAAGAAAAAAAGATCTGTAGTCATTAAAAAGCAATTTGATGATTATTCATAAACATCAAGAGCATAGTTTTAAGAGTTGAAAGGATGCATAAAATTGTACCTATAATTATTGTGATTACATAAAAGTCTGATTAATTTGGAAGACAATACACAAAAATAAAAACAGTGCTTCAAATTGATTTTAAAAATGTGTCTTTTGCGATATATCTTTCTGTGAGAAAAATAATGAGAAAATATGTTATTTTATATTACTGAAAACTTAGTGCATAAAAATGATTATGAGCAGGATGGAAGCCATTAGGATAGAGAATATCACCGTCCTCCTACTTACAGAAAAAGAAACTGACCTTCAAGGTAAAGAGAGAAAAAAAAATAAAAGAAAATGATTATATCTTAAGCAAGTAATTTTGTTAATAATATCTGCCAAAGAAATGGAATAGGAAGCAGTCGCAGTCCTCACTGACCTTCCAGTTACCTATGCCACTGTGTAACTTGGAGGCCTCAAATAAAAAATGCAGTCTATTGTACCTGACAGGAAGCTTTGCACTTTCATTATGCATAAAATATCTAATAGATCTTTTGAAATCATTACCTGTCAAGAGAGAAATAAAGGTAGAAGGAAACCTTGAAGAATAGAGTTTGTCAAGGGTCAAAGTAAATGGCAATATACTTTAATAAGCAATAAGCTTTACATTATTTCTGGGTGGCCTATACACTCACTGGACTGTGGTATCGTGTATTGAAATGCAGAATAACTTCATAGTGGCCTGGGTTATGCTTCCAGGATGTCTTTTTATATAGCTGTCTCTTTGTAGTAACAAAAAAAATGACAAAACAAAAATGTAACACCATTGTTGCTTAAGTAACCTGTAATTGAAAATGTACATTTTTGAGCAAGCAAACCCTAAGTTGCATTACATATTTATGATTTTTATATCTACATCTCTGTTCCTGCATATTAATAGTAACACTAAAAAGTAACAGAGTGATTTCCAGTTCTACAGTATCTTTTGTCTAAATAATGCATGCATGCCGATAATATATCCACAACATAAATATGCAAGTCAATTTTTTTTTGCTAACTAGAAAAGGAAAGGAACTATTTTTCAGCTAAATAACTCTTACCATTGTGTTATATGAAATGACAGAAACCATCCCTTCCCCCATGTCCTATACAACTCATGCCTCATAAACTAGAGGGAGACTGATGGGCTGAAATAGCAATGAAAGGGAGTCAAATTATTCAGACTGTAGTTGCTACTCTGTAGCTTTTCAGCTTCTGTCAACTTTGGCTCTTCATTTTCTCATTGTACAATAAGGAGCTAATTTCAATGACTAAGAGAATTTCCAAAATTTATGACAATTCAGGTCTCTACTTCTATTTGAAATTCAGAGCCGTTTTCTCCCTTCATCTCAACCAAACAAGTAGGAAAGAATTCATAAAGTCCTTGTCTTGATACACAATATCTAATACACAATGATTAGTTTGGTAAGTTATAGAACATAGCAAAACTTTGTCTGACTATTCCAGAAAAGTAGTTTCCCTCCTCCCCACAAAATACTCCTCAATATGCTAATGTGAGAAGCAACCTTGCTGCTGCCTGATTTGAGGCCTCAATAAAGAGTATGAATCTCTCTACTATAGAAGCATTGCAATCTTCAAGGAAGAAAAACACAGCTTTAGAATGTCGTTCACATTATGAAGCTTAACAGAATCTTTTCGACTTCAAAGTACAGTTCTGGCCGGTAGTAGACTCCTTGCTTCCCTTTTGCTGAACTTTTTGCAGCTAAAGATATTACTCAGTTGGGGCATTCTGTGGAATTTCTACAGATCTTAAACACCATAACAAAAAACCAATATCAAGGACTACTAACATTAAAAGAATTCAAGTGAATTTTATAGGAAAAAAATGATATCTCAGATATTTTGAAGTTCTAGGTTCAATATAAAATACTCTTTCTTTTTATATATAAAAGATGAAGCTCAGGAATACAGATTTTAATAAAGAATAAAAGAAACTATAGTTCATTGGATTTCAGTGACAATTTAGAGGCTACAAATATTTAGTGATTTATCTTGACAATATTTTGCAATTCAGATGCAAACCAATATTCCATCTATCCTATAGTCTTAAATCAGTTTATCTTTATGCTAAAAGCAAATCTGCAATAATAATCTTAAAATTTTAAGTTGTAGTAGCCTTTGGCCTATTTTTTGGATATTGGTATGTGTAAAATATAGGTTGGAACTTAATAGCTTGAGTTTTCCTTAGAATGACTAGAGTTGGTGAAATTTTTGTTTATCCTTTTGTCCCTTCCTAAAAAAGTCCCTATTTCTGCAACTTCTTCCAGGAAATCCCCACAATGTTTGCACTATTTCTCATCTAATATATTTAACTCTAAAGAATTTTTGTTAATATGTTTGAGAGGCAGAAAGCGAGAGAGAGAGAGAGAGAGAGAGAGAGAAAGTTGCGCAAGGCAAGGACTGGGGCAGGGCTGGATCAATTTAAACTTGGGGACCAGCAACTCAATACGATTCTTCCATGTAGACAGAAAGAATGAGGTACCACTGCCAAGCAGCTGTCTCCTAGGCACTGGATTAACAGAGTTGGAGTCAGGAACTGCAGGTGGATATTGAACCAAGGAAGTCCATCATGAGAGACAGTGTCTCCACTGTTTGAACTGATCTTGTTTTAATGAGTAATCATTTATTAGTTTGATGTTGAATAAGATTATTTCATTTGAATTGTGCATGCTGATGCTTACTATCTAAAAATTTAGTAAATATCTGTCACCCAGGTAAATGAAGACAAAAGAAGTCAACCCATTTTGTTCATTCGGCAATTTCTGTGTAAATCCAACTTGGAATCGCAAGTTAAAAAGAAGAAAATACACTTGCCTCATTACATGTTATTTAACTGTGAAAGTATCACAGAAATTCCTTCTCAGTATTTGTAATCACCATCTTACTGATATCACTTCCATAGAAGTCATCTCTAAAGTTTTCCCTAGTACACCAAACTTTGTTTCAGATTTGATTGGATACTCCATTAACATTGTCTATATCATTAGATAGTAACTAATACATAATGTTCTAAGCTGATTCTCTGCCTATTCATCTCAGTAAATGTCGAATAACAGCAAGCAATTCAATCAGGAGAATCAGCAGGAATTGTCAACATGGTACATTAATAGCTGGATAGACTTTAGTTTCCGGGGAAGCAGACTAGTTAAACCTAAAATTATTTTAGGTAGTTTTTCTTTTTTCCATTTCATAGTAAAAAGAATATTGTATAATCTTTATACTATTCATAAAGATATATGACTAAAGGCATGTGTCTATGTGTGTGGGAATGCGGAGAGAAAAGACAGAGACAGAGAAAGAATCAGGCTTTGTAACACTCTATAATGATATTTAACTTATTTAATGGCTACCTAGATTAAAAATAATAATTTGAATCTTACAGTGGATAGATTTGTACATGTGTAAGTAAGTGTATGAGAGAGCACTTTTACCATAAAAAGTTTATTTTAAACTTTCTATTTTTACATTTAAATGTATATGAATACATGAAGTAATTGATTATCTCTTCTAAGAATTGGTTTATTTATGGTATTTTGCATTTATGGTATTTAGCTTAAGTTCATTTTATGTTAGAAACTTCTAATTTTGTGTGGTAAGTACAGCTTCTGCTATTGGCCCACCCTTTAGAAATTAGGATGAATCCTCAGTTGCAGTAATATGTGGGAAGCAGAAAGTCAGGAAAAGTCTTCAGAGTTTCAGATCTTGGCAAAACTTTAATGTCCTAACCACCAGATGACAAACTATCTGATTCTATACATTATTGGAGCAAGAGAGAAAATTTAAACAGTCCTTAAAACTAAGGCCACGGACTACCCACCAAAAGACTCCAAACTGTTATTTCTTCATTGGGTCCTATTCTTTCCCTAAGTAGCCTTATTTTCATGCTTGTATTTGTTGTTACTGGTGCTGTTTCTGTTGTTCTTTGGCATAGAGTTAAGAATAGGCTTTGCCATCCCAGGAGGATAAATATCAGTTCTCTCTGATATAAATAGAAATATAGATAGATAGATTGAATAAATAGATATATATATACACATTCTCGTACATGAACTGTCTAATGCAGAGTAGATACTGGAAAGTGAAGATACATTGCAGCCCACATATCTACTCCCAAATAAAAGTAGTACTGCTAATGAACAGTTAAATATATCTTGATAATAGGACACTAGATTTTCTACCATGGACTATACCTGCAGTGCCACGATACACTTAAACAGCAGAATGCTGGACTTATGACTATTGTTGAAGGACAATGCTATTGTAATAATATGGGGGAAAATAGTGGGGAAGGAAGATGAGAGAATCACTATAGTAACAAGATCATGCAATTAAAAATATATTTTTTAAAAAAAGGATAAACTTTGGTGTTCAGTAGGCCATGGTTTTCATCTCAAAAGTGTTGATTATTAATCTACCAGAGACATTGCTAACATGACCTTAGCCAGTTCATCTATTTCAGAAATTTTTTTTACTTTCTTGAAAAACTGTGGTTAAAAGCGTCAATTTACATGAATCCTGTGTGGGATTGAATCAATACATAAAACAATTGTTTATCATTTTACTCAAATGCATCATACTATTATTATCATTTTGGAGAATTTAAATCCTTTGTTAATACCAAAATAACTAGAAATGGAGTTGGCAAACATTTTTGAAAGGATAATATAGTATGTAATGTTTTACATACACAACCCTTTAAAACACAACTATTTTTAAAAGAAAAAAATAAACTCACTAATTAATAATAAAAATAATTTATAAATGTATTACAGAAAGATGATAGCTTGCTAAAAGGATGAGTGATGGATGGATAGAAACATGGATGGAATACAGGTGTATAATGATGATAGAAATATAGGTGACTGATGGGTAAAAATAGAGATAGATGTAGTAATATATGATTGGATAAATAGATAGATGATAGATAGATAGATCAATCTAAAAAACAATAGCTGGATAATAAAGACTCAAGAGTTTGGGCCCCTGCAGCCGTATGGGAAACCCTGAAGTTCCTGCTTCCAGGATTCAGACTGGCTGAGCTGTGGCTTTTGCGATCATTTCAGCAGGTAACCGTAGATAGAAGTTTGTCTCTTTCTTCCTGTCTCTCTACTTTTCTGGCTCTCCATCTCTCTTCCTTTTCTCCATCTTCCTCTCTTTTTCTGTAACTTTGCTGTTCAAATAAAAATAAGTCTTTATTTAATAAAGATAAAAATTGAGAAATGAAGTAAAATTGCACAGTCCATATTTGTCTTTGTGATAAGCAATTTTCTGAAAACCATTTCCTTCTCTGCTGCTATTGCCACTGAGAACATAACCAAGTTATATGACTATAGGCTCAATTCAGTAATATTTTTATCCAAAAATATCTCCTAAACATAAAGTGCACAAATATATTGTAAAATGTCATGATGGAAGGGAATGGAAAACAAAATCATACAAAAAAATCCTTAAAAGGAATTGTTCTTTCCTAAACAAAGCCAAAACATGACCTGATAAATAGTAAACTGCCCTGAAGTGGAAATATTTGTTTCTAGACACGTGATAGCCCAAACTGACTTTGTAATTCTTTGATTAACAGAACATTATTGTGAATTTACTATATGACAGTCAACGTTCTGGTCCACAAAATACATCAACAGCAACAACATCAAAATTCCGTTACTTTAAAATAAACATCTTGGTGTTAGATAAGGTCTCACTACTAGGAAAATAAGTTGAAGGAAAAGTAAGCCCTGAAATTACTTGGGAAAACAGAGTAGTCAAAGGTAAATTTGAAGATTCCTGTTTTTAAGCAACAACTGTAGTGAAGCATGTGACCAAGATGCACTGAAGCAAAGGGAGGGATGGGAGAAATTAAAAAAAGTTTTTCTTTGGTAATCACTGTGAAAAGAGAAATTCCCTTACCCACTGAGTGAGACGATCAGTTTCTGGAACCTGAGGTTCATTCATGTACTGGTGAAGAATGACTCCTGGGGGACCGCCAATGGACAAGGCCACTGTACTTGAAGGACTAGATCATGGATTCCAAGAGCATGAGTCAGAAAAGACATCAGGTAGTGTGAGTCTGGGACAAGACCAAAACCAGCATGGAAGTGAATTCAGTCTTGGGGCGTAATATGTGGGGCGATATGTGAGTTCTAGCAATATGCTTTCACACATGCAACATCTGGCTTGGAACAGAGCTGGTTGTTGACCTAAGGGGATGCCCTGGCTGCAAAGGGTTTCCGACTGGTGAGTGGAAGAGCCAGAATGGGGGCAGAAGAATGAACCTCAGGTCCCTGTTTGTCCCTTCTTGTCCCACACAAGCCTGTATAAGTTCACACCCGCAAATCTCCAGAGGAATTTTATCTTCAGGACATTAAATGATGTGACAATAAAGCAAGCTGAGGATTCTAGAACTGGTCCTCCATTGTAGCATAGCGAATTAAGTTGTTGCTTGAGACAACATAAATGTTTTTCGATTCTCTATTTCACTTCTAATTCAGATCCTTGATAATGTGTCAATAAAGCAGCATATGATTATTTGAGTATGTAATCCACTGCCATCCATGTAGGAGAACTGCATGTAATTCCTGGTACCTGACCAGCATGGCCAAGCCCTGGCTGTTGTGGTTATTTGGGGAATGCTTGGCAGATGGAAGAGCTGGAAGAGCTTACTACCTCTCTCTCTGTCTCTCTTTTCACTTTCCTTTTCCATTTGAAATAAATAAATAAATAAATCTAAGGAAAAGCGAGTTCTGGAACATGTTCACAATTTAAGTTAAATATAGACATGCTTTCAATGTTGGGTACTGATTGCCACTGGAATTCATAGACAGAGATCATAGTCATGGGTAACAAAACTCAGGAAAATGATGTAATAGTGAATAACATCTTAGAGCTCAGATTATCCAGATCATCATTAGAAGAAGTAAACCTTCGCAGGAGAAAGTACACAAGTGCAGGGAATAATACTTAGAGGAGAATGGAGTTTCCAAGAAACAGCAACAAAAATGGCATTTAGGAAATTTCTTTCCTTGTAAAGGCTATTTGGTTATTTATAACATTACTCATAAGTCATACAAGCTTAGCTTACAAATTAGCTAGTTGTAGATTTATTGAATTTTGAGTTCCACCTGTAAGTGTCTTGGCAAGGTCAGATCATATAATTTCCCTGGCCTTATATGGACCCTGGGCCAACTGTTCCCTTTCACTTATTGCTGAACAAAGGTGGTGATCTTCGTTGCCATGCATAGGGTATACATATGTACAACGGGTCATATACCAGGTATTCACTGAGATAAAAATCACAGAAAGAAGAAATAAACAATATAGAGAAAGTAGCTTGCAGTGGCATTAAAGGGCTCTCAGAATGTCATTTCATATGATTAAGAATCTTATTATTAACATGAAGTACTTACTTTGCTTTAAAAGCTATTGTTTCTGGTTCATTACTTTTTTTAGTAAAGTGTCTCACATAAATCAGAACATATTTCATACCGAGTTGTTTTTTTAAAGATTTATTTATTTTTATTGCAAAGTCAGATATATAGAGAGAAGGAAAGACAAATAGAAAGATCATCTGTCCGATGATTCACTCCCCAAGTGACTGCAACGGCTAGTACTGCACCAATCCGAAGCCGGAAACATGAAGCTCTTCCAGGTCTCTCACACAGGTGCAGGGTCCCAAGGCTTTGGGCCATCCTTGACTGCTTTCCCAGGCCACAGGCAGGGAGCTGGATGGGAAGTGGGGTGCCAGGATTAGAACCAGCAACCATATAGGATCCTGGTGCACATTCAAGGCAAGGACTTTAGCTGCTTAGCCACATTGCTGGGCCCTCATATTGAGTTTTTAAGGCAAACAATATAAAAATATTTTTATTAATATGAACACAAGAATGAACAATACTTTCCTTGAATTTTTCTATAATAAATGAACCTTTTTGTAAGTGATATTTTTTAAAACTTCATGGGAGATGAGATTAAAAATGCACTTATGGTGGTACAAAATTTGGAAGCTCATACATTATTTTTCATGTTTCTCATTTTCTGTGAAACTTTTGAAGGGCTCTCCAGGCTTAAATTTGCCAACTCCAGTGTTAACTGAGGAATACATTGAGAAAATGGATGTATAGAATTCAGAAAACTCATTCTAAAGCTTCTTATGAAAAATGAGAAGCACATGCAGGAGTGCAAAGAATTTAAGGAGTATGTTTCATAGGAAATGGCAACACTGAAAATCAACCTTAATTACTGGAAATGAAGAACACAAAAGAGCCAACTAAAAATTTGGTGAAAAGTTTCAAGAGTAGAATGAAGGAGGCAGAAGAAGGAATCTCAGAATTGGAAGATGTTTCTTGTTACAATGGGGAAAGAATCAAAAAGCTGGATGCAGATGTGGGTCAAGCTAAAGAAAAAAAGTATTCAAGAATTAAGAGACACTATTAAAAGGCCAAATAAGAGTTATGGGAGTTCCAGAAAGCACAGAATGAGAAGCTGGGTTTAAAAATGTACTTAATGAAATAATAAAGGAAAACATCTCTAATCTGGAGAAAGAATTGAGAAACAACATCCAGGAGGGGCAGTGAGCTCCCAAGAGGGTCAACCAAAAGTGATCTTTACCAGAACACAATGTAATCAATCTCTCCAAAAGTGCATATGAAAAAAAATCAATTGACATATAGAGGAATGTCAATTAAATTCACAGTTGAGCTCTCACAGGAAATTCTACAGGCCAGAAGAGAATGGAGTGACACATTCCAGATTCTAACAGTAAAAAAATTTTCAGCCTAGACATACCCAGCAAAGCTTTCCTTTGTCCTTGAAAATGAAATACAATTCTTTAATAGTGAAATTAAAAGAATACGCCTCTTCCAGACCTACCTTACAAAGGATACTTGAAGATGTTCTCTTGGCCAAGAAAAGGAATAGCAGTCACCAAAACCAAAGACAAACATAAAGAATGTTCCATTAAAATAATAACAGTGTGCTAAATCAGTGAACAACCCATTGCTAAGTGACAGAACTAAAATACCATCTATTTATATTAACACTGAATGTTAATGGCTTCAACTCATCAATCAAATGCCACAGATTAGTAGACTGGATTAAAAACATAAAACCCATCTCTCTGTTGCCTACAGGAGATATATCTTGACAACAAAGATGAGAAAAACTGTATCCTATGGATTTTGATGTTTTTGTTTTTAGTTTCATTTCTCCAAAACCACTTTTTTTCTCATTAAATTCTTCACTGATTAATAGATCATACAGTATCATCATTTGCTTCAAGAAGGTTCTTGATTTTCTTTTTCATTGCTACAGGACACATTAGTTATTCAGTAGCATGGTATTTAACCTCATAGCATTGTAAGTTTCTTTTTTTCTTCCTGTTATTTTGTTTTTGTGGCTTTTCATTTAGGGGGATATACAGTAACTGTGTAATGGAGACTGTCATATACAGAGGCATATTATGTAACTTCATGGTGTTGTAAATTTCTGTTTTTCTTCCTGATACTGATTTTGTTTTGTGACTTTTCACTTGGGGGGATTTACAGTGACTGCCACGTCCAGATACGAGCATACCGTGCATTATACATCTCTACTTCTGGATTGAGGATGGACTCCCAGTGAAACTATTGGATGTGTCTTGACAATAGGATGCTGGACTCTCTATCATGGTCCATGCCCGCAGGATGAACCTACGGCTATTTATAAGGATCTCTACTGTTGTAAATATGTTGTAAATATGGGGAGACGGATTTGGGGATGAAGTCAGGGAAACCCTAGCATCTATGGAACCGTATTATAACATGACAATTACAATACTAAAAATTTTTAAAAAATAAAAATAAAAATTTAAAAAGCTAATGTTAAAGCTAGAGTTGTAGGTTATAATCTGCATCATACCAGATAACTAGATATGAATGACATTAAAATGTATAAACTCTGAATTTATGTTTATTTTGTAATTTTTTATCCTCAGAGGCTATTTCTGATTGGAATATTTTAAATTACATAATTTTAGTTTTGTACGATCCTTTCTAGACAAACCATGGGAAGGTAAGTCTATATATAGTGAATTTTTTATAGGAAAACCAAACATCCTACTTTTTAAAGCAAGTTTTAATCGAAACTGTTGAGAAAAAGCAGACTACAGAGGATAAAAGCAAAATAATTTAATGTATAAATCAGGTGACAGAGTTTTATCCTGAATCTTCATATACTGCAATGTTGGATGCATTAGTTAAAATTGATTAACCTTATTTTTCTTCTCCACATAACATAGCTATTAATTAATATGTATATTCTATATGGGAACTTGCTTTAGAATCATTGTCCCCAAATTTTTACTGATCCTGTCATTTGCCTTCATTGGAAAAATTTGAAGAGAAGGCTAGTAGACTATATTGTATCTTATAGTTGAATTGACATCAATATTTAAATTGCTTTTGATAGTTTTGAATAAAAATTTATCTCACCAATGAATCACATAGAACAGAAACACAGTGTATTTATTTTGTAAAATCTATTTCTCATATTTTACAAGTGAGAAAATAGAAATATTATTTCATTTATCTGGAATTTGGATTGCTTCCTGAATTCACTCCTAAAGCTAACATGTTATTATTATCTTGCTATAGAAAATAGTGCTGAGGTAATAAAAAGTACATAAAGATTTTTAAAAAGCCTATTATATTAGTTATGCTTTTGCTTGTCATATATAAATATAAACATAGTTGATGTACTGTGTTTTACACCAATCAGTGTCCTAAATACACCATATCTAAATCAGAAATCTTGAACAAATATAACAGAATCAAAGTATAAAACAATGCAGAGATACCACTTCTATGGAACTAATAATACGTTATTTTTTGCCTTTCTTCTCTGTTACATAGCCAAGACAATTTCCTGAAAATAGGATTTTTCAGCAATTGCATCTGCTCTTGATGTTCAGATATCATCTAATAAATTGACTAGTATAATCTCCGACCCTCCCTCTGATCTAGTGCAAGATTTTGAGTTTTCAGCTTAGCTCTCACTGGATGCAAACTTGCCTGTGACCACTTATAAACCTAGTACCTGGTAGAAGGCAAGACCATTCTTTCTGCACACTCCCTAGACTCATTGAGTAACAAAATAAAAAGTCCTTTAGCCAACTTCATATCGAAAAGGGAAAAGGTGAAATCAATGGAACAATAAAAACTGCAATCTCTTTTTGTCACATTTTATGACCTCATCACCAATAGACTCCACAAGGTCATCACTCCTTGTATTAGTCTGTTAACGGTCTGGGCACAATCACTGCTACCTTTTGAACTGGTGTTTTTTTTACAATATTGCTTTTTGTTTGTTTTATTGGATGTTACTATCGGTTTCTCCCTTTGGTTAAAATGAACCTAAAAGAAGAGTGCTATCATAGCAGGCAATAAACGCATGCAAGAGGGACACCTGCAGTCCTCTGGCATCATCAACCCAAATAGATTCTGTAGCCCAGCTCCATTAATTTTTTTTTACAGCTAACCGTCCATTTAAATATTATACACAAATCTGGTAGAATACTAATTGTAATATTCATTGTGATTTCTTGAATTACAACAAAAAACTGTCTCTACATAAGAGACCCACAGCATAAAATATTAGTAATAACATGAAAATACACAACTATTCATTTAAAGAACAAAAGAATTTTTAATTAAAAACAGTTTAATTTTGTTAATGTTGATTTGGCTGGTTATTTTCTCTAGTCTTAAATGCATCAAAGCCATTTTTTTAAAATTTGGGATAAATAAAAACAAACATCAGACTTTTTAGTTTTATATTTCATTTATTGCAGAAGTGAGTTTGACACAAACCTTAAGATTTCTTTTTATTGAACTGTTGGATAGCCAGGTTGGGACTCTTAATTCTTCAGAACTCTGAGCTTTTTCACTTAAAATTCTTTTTTTTAACTTTGTGGTCAATATATGTTCTGCCTTCTCAAGTTCAGGGTTCAGAACTCACGTGAATACTCAGAAGTATGACCTCATTGTCAGCTCCAGATCATTCCCTCCTACCACTAAAACCATATGTCTACTATTTTGAATTTTGTAACACCTCACCTTTTAATTTTTTCATATCTCTCATTATATGTCAGCCAATTTTCTCAGTTCCTTAGGTATATTGCTAAAAGGGGAAAGTAATACTTTACACTCTTACTATCACATTGAAATTAAGACATAGTTTGAAACAATTCATACAACGCTTTTATGGTAAAGTTTCTTCTACAGTCTAAAAACATGTTTTAACCTCTTTCACCTTAGGTCTGGCTTTCAAGTCCAAAACACATCATCGTCTTCAAAATCTTAAGACTAAGCTGCCTGTACAGTTCCCTTCCTGTTGGCTATTTCCTCCATCTTTAACATGATTTCTATCATTCCCTTTACACCAGTTTCAGAAGAGGAAAAAGAAATGATGGATACTTTTCAGAGAAGAATTCAGATGGAAGCTGTATGTTGTGTTACCTTCAGGAGTATAGGCAAGAAAAGACATAGTTCCTTCATGCCTTACCATTTGTACCTGATAAACCAGTTTTACCTGCAGGAAGACTTTTTTGCATGTTCTGAAATTATCATTATAGATCCCAGAGAAAATTCAGATTTACTCCTTTATAAAGAAGGTGCATCCTGGTTGAGTTGGGAGATGAATTTCAAACAGAAATTTTTGCTAAACAAGAGGGAGCCTTTTCTCTTGCTGCCAGGTGCAAAGTAACTAGTCACAGGCAAAGCAAACTATTATTGTGGTGTCCCTATGTCTGTCAAAGAATGTTTGTTTAATATTAATAATGGGAAACTGGACTAAAATTTGATGTAGTTTAAGGTAAGTTACATATGTTTGGTAGGAAATGATAGAGTTACTAAACGAGTGGGTTTTCTACTAAGAAAAACTGTGAAAAGGAAAGAAAAGTACAGTTGATTTCATTTAGCTTACAAAACATGATATATATAAATCAGTTGGACAATGAAAGTTTTACACAAATCATATTATAAAGAAAGAAGAACAAAACCAAGTAACAGGATTTCAGTTGACAGAAGAATAACAAACACTGAGAATACATAAATTTACATCCTACAGTGAATTTATATTTATCCAAATGATACCATATATATAATTAGCAAAATATAAAAGTTTTTTTTTAATATTCTAAGAACCCAGGACTGCCATTGTTTTCCAAATTCAAGGAAGTTCGAATAAGGTTATACAATATAACTATATTAAATCTTAAAGAAAAAACATGAATATAAAAAGTAAGGACTGGCTTAACAACCCTGTAAATCCTGTATGAAATGTAGGCTCTGTAACATTTTATTCATATATATGTACATTATTCTATTTCTATTCTTAAGGCCTATGCTACTAGGAAACCAGACATACCAAAATCAAGCATTAGCAGAAGTCACAGCTGCAACAAAAAGGAAAGAAGATGCCATAAACATTAACGTAATTCTCTAGAAGCCCCATCATCATTACAGAAATCTTCAGCTTGGTAACACTCTATGGTAGCTTTAGATTTAATGTCAGAATCTCTTACAACTAAATTGAAGAAATCAGCTTCTATCATCTTCTGAGCAGAAAAATTTACTCTGTGTAATTTGTTGTAAAAGAGCCTTTTATACTTGTGACCATATGCTCTCTCACATTAGAGTAATAACAAGACACATCAAAAAGCCAGTTTTGCAAGCTAGACTATTTATTGATACCACAGAAAAATAGATAAAACCTGAAGCCTCAGCTAGTCCATGCTTTCCCCCCAAATTCATATTTTATAACAGAGTTCAGTTTTAAATGTCAAACTGAAAATAATTACATTGATAAGGACAATGTAAAGACAGACTACATTGTGTCTCTACTATTTTACTTTGGGTTTGTTAATTTCAATAATCTATCATTCTAAAACAGATCTCATGGTTCTTAATAAACTCTACATCAATGTTTAAAGGCAGGACCTACTCTTTCTTTAAGTCTTACCTCACATTCATCAGAATGAAATGTTCCTAAGGTCTACACAGACCTTGAGGCTCAATGGCATGAGCATAAACTCAACATCGTTAGTAAATTCTATAAAATTCTGTAGCATTTTTACACATCTAAGGAAGAAGTTGAATATTATATATTTTGTAATTTTACATGGTAACCCTCAATTCAGACACCTTTACAGAAGGGTTTCCTTCATGAACTGTGCTTTTCTCTATACTAACTTTTCACATGTCACCATGTGCACTTCCAGGTGTGTATAAATTAAAACCCTTTCTTTGTCCTATAATACTCTGGCTTAGGCATATCATCATACAATCAGTTGAAATTCAGCTTCTTAGGCTTACCATGGGGCCCATGATCAATTGTACAAATAAAGACTGCTGAAGAAGACCACTTATTGTCCTAGATACACAATAAAATAAAACCAATAATTCCTACTAATATCCTTGGTATCTTTCAGAATTAAATGAAGAAGTGACATTATTAATTATCTTTCTCAAACTATTTTTCCAGAACTCAAATTTAGTAGCAAGTGAAAAAATTACCTTTGGGATATGCTACAATAGGCCAATAAAGGAATCATGAAACTTTTTATGATACATTTTATTCTATGTTAATTCAATAGTCAATGACATTAAAACAATCCATTAACTTCAGACAAATATCAAACTAAAGTCATTGCTATATTATATATATTTCAATGAAAAGGGAGTATATTTCATAATTTAAAGAACAAAATAGCTAAATCCAAGGCTGATAATGTAATGAGGACTGTAGAATTTTAAATTTCAAAAGTTACATTATGTACCATAAATCAATGTCCTGTGTAATCAAAAAAGGAAAAATGAAAGTCTATCCAAATTAATAAGTTGAGCACTCCATGTATATTAATCTAATCTAATGGGTTTTATTACTCTGAAGAAATTTTCTAAAGGCTCACTATTTCTTGGATAAAAATAAATGATAATTGGGAATGATTAAAAATATAATTGAGGAAAATATTCATTTCAGCCATAAATGAAAACTGGTATTGAATGAGCAGTGAATGACCATGAGTTCTGTCATTGCTCAGTAATCAAAATTAACTGAGAAATATAATTCAGAATAAAATATGCTGAAGTAGGGCTGGCGAGAAAGGCTTTTTTAAAAAGCACCTAGATATTTTAATTTCTAATTAGGTATCTTGAAGCTGTAAGCAATTTTACTGAGACTAAATTGCCCTTGTTACTTAACGCCTTATGGAGAAATGATAGGGTCTGACAACCTTAACATTATCATAATTTAACTGCATAGGTTTTTGTATGCTTTAAAATGTTAGAATAAGACTTTAAGTATAACATAAATTAGCCTTACTGAAATATGTATATTTGAGGGAAATACCAAAATACACTTGTATGTATACAAATTTAAATATTTCTGTAATATTTATTTAAAATCTATAAGAATATAGCAATGAAAAAGATAAGATTAATATTAAAAGGCACACAACAGCATACATAGTAAATAAAATATATATTACAATAAAGAACTATACAATACCTACACCACTTGTTAGAATATCTCAAAATAGATTGATTTTTTTTGTCTCAGCTTATAAGAAAAGGAAAAAAAAATCACACCATGCAATTCAAAATGTGTCAAAAATAATAATGCAGTTTTGAAAAAAATTAAAACTATTTTTAGTACCTAGTAAAGGAAAATTCTCCTTATTGGTTATTGTAAACAGGGCACTGCCGTACAGTTCACAGCACCTTACTAAGAGTGTCAGATATTTAAATAAATTAAGTATTTACTAGCTACTCTGCACTAGGCAGCCCTGCAAGTAGTAGTACTTAAAAAAAAAAAGAGTTTAAAAAACCCTGCATTCACTAGAATTTTCTTACAGCTAGCAATGTCACAAAACAGTTCAACTATTTTGGGAAAATTCTATGTTGAAGAAATATGTGTTTCCTGATAACTGTTAGCACGACAAATTTCATGAAGATCTTTGCGGAGAGAGTTATAAGGTTTATGGCATCGTTGATGATTAAGTTGACAGACAGATTTTGCTAGAAGCAGGGCTGACTTAATTTTTAAATTTTTAAACAACATATATATCTTTGTACAATGTTGTGATGTAATCAAGGCATTTCAACTTTGAAAGTGAGAGTAGTATGACATACAACAAATTACCATCTTACCAATGTTTCAACCAGTTCTATTTGATTATGATGTAGAAAATAATTTAATAGACCTGGGCAATGATTATTCATTACATCATAAATCACATGTGTCCAATATTGTATATTCTACCATTACCTGAAGGAAGAGAGAATTTGCTAATTCATGTTGAAGAGATATAGGCTACACATAAAAAAAATGCTAAGCAAATAACTTCAAGAGAATGGGAAAGGGCTGATGATATCAGCATCCTCTGTGGGTATTGCTTCAGCTCCCAAGTATGCCTCTTCCAAATCATTTCCCTGTAATGCACACAGAAGAGCAATAGAAGATGCCCCTGTATTCACATAGGAAGCATAGATGACGCTTTAGGTTCCTGGAGTCAGCCTGGCCCAACACTGGATGTGGCAGCCATTTGGGGAGTGGAAAACAAACAAAACATAACTCCTGTACAGAACACAAAGCCAGCTGTAAATTATACTGTTTTGTGCCAAGTGGAAAAACAACTACAGATTGGGGCAGTTCAAAGTGAAGAGAAACTTCCACAGTTCCTTAACCTTAGATGCACCCCTGCTCACTCCCCTGCTACAGCCAGAGATTGGAACTTCTTGTCACCATGCTGCTTCTTTTCTCAAGTACAACTACCTTTTGTAGACTTCTAATTGCAAGTGAATATGGATATGAAAAAGGGACATTCTTCTCTTAAGAATGTTGAGCATTGATGCAGTGGACAGAGAGAATACATACCAGCATGTATAACTGGCAACCTAAAACTGCTTCAGAGTATCTTCAGTTGATGATTTCTTTGCAACCTTCGTGAGATGCTGTCTATAATCATGCGTGCAAGCGACAGACATGTCATACCTCTCTGCCAGTCTTTGGTTTTGAGACCAAAAATAAATAAATAAATAATTTCTGACTTCATAATGCAGGGGTTTTGTTCTAATTTGTTTTGGTTTGGTTTTAGTGTAACCCATTCTTGATCCTCTCATTTTATTCTATGATCTCTTCTCCAAAATTATTACCTCACCATCAGTCCATCAGTCATGGTCCTTCCTAATCATAGGGATGGTTGGAGCTTGCCTCCAAGTAAAGCATGCGCAAATGTCAGTGGATAATGTCTAACATCCACCATCGGGGAACTACTGAGAATCAATTTCATGCTGCAAATGTATCCTAAGATAGCTTAAATATTGCCTCACTTTTTAAAGGAACCCTCCACCTCTATCTTTTCCCTTCTGATCTCACCTGTCATCTGCTTGAGTCCACAGGTGGGTTTGAACCAAAAGTGCTCCTCTTGTCCATAGCCACTGGTAATGTAGAATTGTACCTAGTACCTGCACTTCTCAAATTAGGCTACACATTCCATTTAAGGGCTCATAATGAGTTAGCCCAAGTAGCTCTGGGGATTATCTTCTAGGTTGCATTTTAAGCAGCTGGGAACATGTTGGGTTCATGATAAAAAAAAAAGAAAAGAAAAAAGTTAATTGATTATTGTAACAAATTTGGCTTCAATACAAACTAGAGGATGAGGAAACATGCTCTATGAATAGTTCACTAGATCCTAACACCATTCTCCAGCTGCATGTGTTTTAAAAATGTGAAGTAAAATAGGGAGAGATCCTCTATGTTCAGGTTTTCATGAAGCTGTATTAAGGCCCCAAGATTCAGGGACAGCACTATGGTTCAGCAGCTTGAACTACTGTCCCACAGTGCCCACCACATCCCATTTGGAAATCAGTTCAATTCCCAGCTGCCCCACTTCTGAACTAGTTCCCTACTAACAGCCTAGGAAGAGAATATGGTCCAAGTCCTCAGGATCCTGCCACCCACATAGGAGACCTGAAAGAATCTCCTGCCCCCAGGCTTCAGCCTGATCCAGTCCTGATCTAGCCAGCATTGTGTTCCTTATAGGTATGAACAACTGAATTGAGGATTGCTTGCTCTCTCAATCTCTATCTGATTGCCTTTATATTTTCTTCACTTTGTAGCTCTGTCTTTCAAGCAAACAAATAAAAAATTTAAAACTTTGAAATTCTGTACAGAAAACTGCTTCTTATTACTGACCTTACAGACAGGGAATTTAACCAAACCTTTAACCATGTCATTCTCCTAGACGACAATCAGAATTATGCTTGGGTAGAAAAGCCAGGTTTGGCCTGTGCCTGATAAGGAGACACCTGTCGATCCTAAATTCAACCAGAATACTAGATTCTGCTCAAAATTTGGAAAAAGGAGTTCCTGAAGACAACATGTTAGAAAAATGGAATGGACCTTTGCAGTAAGAGTCCAAAGGTTTCCCAGCTGTATTTACCTGTTCTTACTACTGCAGGTCCCTTCTGAAGCCTGACAATCCGGTCTCTTAGAACCCTTCTCCCTTAATGCATGAAGGAAACAATATGGAAATAATAGTCTTACCCACTTTCCTATAGCCCTTGAACCTTTTTACCCCAATTAACTATGTAAAGATAGTCAATAAATAAATAAATAAATTTCAAGTGACACTGGTTAAAAAAAAAGTAACCCACACATTCCCCATAATTGGTGAGAAGTTGAGGTATCACATAAACAAAAGGAGAAATAAGTGTTGTGAATGAGACTGCTCTTATTCTTTCTACTGATTATTATTTTCAGCTTTCTTTTGGCTGTCTCAATCGGCACCCCAAGAAGCATCTCTTGCCCTGGCTGTTATCTAACGTGGCCATAATTCTGCCATGCCTATTAAGCTCTCAGGCTGTTGCTGTGGAGTCCCCGTCAATTATTCCTACATAATAACTGAGCAGAAACGCGTTGTATATGTCACACTCATTCTCTATCAAGACACAACTGGCTATTTTATTTCCCTGCTCCTGCAGCCTCACCCATAAACTTAACAATATTTAGAGGATACACTGTTAACTTTAGCCTCATTTCCCATTATTATTGAATTTGATGTCCATTGTACTTCTTTATTCTGCTTAGACATGACTTTCTCTTAAATGAACTGTACTGGGGGTCAAAAGTCTAAACTGCACATACCTTGCCACTCCCTTAGTCATATGTGGTGGTGATATATGTATTAATGAAACTAAATATCCTTTCCAACTATAATACCTCAATTATCCTGAGGAAAGATAATCAGACACGAAGTTTTAGACTGACCAATGCAGGATTTGTTCATGAATAAATAATCTGCAGGTGCTTTGGGAAAAAAATGTGCAGAGCAGCTAATCTTGTTGGGAGAGTACCAGTTGGAAACAGACCTAGCTATTATTGGAATTGTTTTGTCAGACTCATAAAGTCAAAAAAAGTGGTGGGAGACTACTTTAGAGGATAGAAACCTCACTGAAGCAAGGCTCTAAACTCTGTCTTCCACTTGATTTTCTGCAACAGTGTGTGTGTGAGTTAACAAGCCCCTAGATATCAAAGGTTTAAGCTTGCATGTACTTCCCTACTCTTAGCAACTACCGGTGAGTGCTCAACACTTCTCCATATATAAGTGAAAATATTGTAAGCCTGATGGGGCCTTTGAGTACACTCACAATCTACTTACAACCTGATCTTCAAGAGTAAACACAGTTTTTGGTATAATTGTGGCTAGAATTGGGTTGGCAACAGAGTTAGCAGTCCCCTTGGTGTAGGGAGATTTCTCTTACAAAGAAGTTATCAGTGCAAAATTTAACCAAGTTCCTAGATATTCTGGTCTATAATAGTGGTGCAGCACTATAAAACATCGTTTCCCATAAGTCTCTGAACAACACAGTTGTAAATAATTGCCTTCCTCTTTATTACTTGGTTGAATAGGATGGGGGTTCAGTGTAATAAGTAACACATTTTTTTCCACTCCTCTTTAAGTGATACACAGATGTCCAAATAAATTATAAGTAAATTAATAAACATGCTAGATATCTATCACTTTATTATCTAGCAAACAATTAAACATATCATTCATAGTTTTACTTCGTTTTTTTTTTTTTTAACCACAATGGGATATGAGTTGTTATTTTATTATCATTAGTTTTGGCACCTCTCTTAAATATTTTAGCAAAACTTGCATCTTCTAAACCAAAGGATAGAAATAATACTCTCTAAATGAAGCTGTTCCCAACCTGACAAGTATCCCTTTCAAAACGTATCAAATCATGAGCGAGGAGTACATGGACCCTAACTAGAAAAACCAACCAGTGTTCTGTTAAGGACATCCCCAACCTGTATTCCCAGAATATCCCACTGTGATCTACAAGTGTCCTTTCAGGTGGTAGTAGAGAGCGACACTGTCATTTTGCCCAAAAGCAAACAACAGTAACAAAAACAGCACCAGCAGAGAACATCAAGCCAGATGGAAACACCAGATACAGATTGCCGTGAACTGTGCTGAGAAACTGCCACACTTCTCAAGCCATGTAAAAGATCCTAGTCAGTTCCCATCACAGAGTAGGTCAGCACAAGAGATTTCATTACATTTGCCTTAGAGACACAGTTCATTTAAAAGGTATGATGTGTGTACTAGTCATGACTATTTAATTTTAATTAAAATATGTTTTAAATCTTCATAAAAAGCCCTCTTTTGAAAGTAGTTTGATAAAATGGCCAGAATTGCCTCAGTATTTAGTGTGGACAAATAAGATTTAGGAAATCAATAAAAATCATCCCTTCAACATGCTTGCCACAAATTCAAATATGTACACTCATGGATAGCACACATGCATGTGCGCACACACACACACACGCACTCATACACATCAGTTGAGATTAGTTGGAATATACTGACTTCTTTGCAAGGGACATTGCTTAAAATAATTTTAGGCTAGTACTGTGAATTATCAGGCTAAGTCTCTGCCTGCAGAGAGGGCATCCCACACTGCTGCAGATTCACATCTCTGCTGATCTGCTTCTGAGCCAGCATCCTGCTAATGGCCTGGGAGATCAGTGGAAAATGGTCCCAGTTCCTGAACCCATATGGAAGACCTGGAAGAAGCTCCTGTTACATGTTTCTGACTCGCCCAGTTCTGGCGATTGCAGCCATTTAGAAAATGGACTAGGTGATGGAATCTCTCTCTCTCTCTCTCTCTCTTTGTAAATCTAGCTTTCAAACAAAAATAAATATTTAAAACATAAAATAGTAGTAACGTTTGCAGCTGGAATAATGGCTTACTAAAAATTGGGGCAATTTTAAGCATTGTCAATTTTCGAGGTTTGTTCCTTAGCAGAGGTCACTAAGACATATTTTAATCAAGCAAGTGTTATCAAGCACTAGTTCCCCTCACTTTGCGTGGAATGTGATCCTCTGTACTGAGAAATCTAGAGATTTACTCAAAACCATAAATATCAGGAGGTAAATATATAGCAGACTCAACCTGAGGCTGCCCAATTATAGTCTTCACTTATTTAGTAGACCCACCTTAGAGCTTGTCATATTATCCCATTCTGGGAACAACTATTATCAAACTCATTAATTAAGGTCATGTTGACACTTCTATTTCCAACTAAAACATCTGTTAATTTATACAGAGGTCTCCTTGGTTTAAACTAACTTGTCATTACTGCCTCTCAATGAGGGATAATGTGCTTAGGCTTTACAAGTACTCCAAGTGTGAATTGAAAAGATTAACAATTCTTGCCAATGGGCACTCTTTGTCCATATTTTTACATAATAATAGTTCTCAGGAAGACATAGGGTCTTGAGATAATAAATGATCATTCCTCACAACAGATCTATAAACAGGATCAGGATTAATGAATTTGCTGGCAGCTATTGGTTTTAATTAGCCCAAGCTTCACTGCAGCAGAATCATATCTGTCCAGAAGATTTGGATTGTGCTAATACAGATCCAAAACAACTATCTGTGTCAATTTAATAAAGCATTAGGTCAGATTCTCATTTCAAAGTCAGAAGTGCAAGTAACTTGGGAAAAAAAAAACCTTTAAATACTTCGATATTTCACATTCTCCCTTTATAGCTGAATACTATTAACATCTTTAATCAAATCACTGACTATACTTGCCTGCCTGCTTAGCTATCCAGTACTGTCTCATTTATCTTGTACCTTTACCTTTATGCTTACGTTTATCATTGCTGTTTACTTTTAGGCATGACTTGAATTTCCTTTCCCTCTTTTTTATCTTGGACATTTATAATTGATGATCAGCCTTTTTTTCTCATTTTGGATTCTGCCTCCTGTAAGAATCTATTTCTCAACTTTAGACCAAATTTTAACCTTCAATAACATTTTCTCAATACTGTTTTAAAAACTTTGTTTTGGGCTGCAGTTGTATAACTCTTCATAATGTTTTTCTAACAGGACTGGGAATCTCTCAAAAGATAAATGGAATTGACAAGAAAAGGATGTTCGGTAGCTCCTGCTTGATAAAATATCCAAAGCCTGGCTATGGAGATAGAAGCACTTCAATTCCTCAGCAACTGTCTCCCATCAATTGCAACACAGGCTATCTGCATAAATGAAAAACTGTCCTTTGCAGCTTGTTTACTATTGTAGGATAGCCATTTTGTGCTGACTTATCCATACTGACTGCGCTCAATAATCAAACCTAACCTCCTTGGTAGGAAGAATAAAATAACCAGAAACATACATAACTGTAATTTCAGAAAACATTTCTAGTAAAAAAAAAATACGGCATATCTGTATGGGGATTCCTCCAAAATCACTAAATAAGATGTTAGAGACCATGCGTTCTGACAGCTTGTTTTCACAGACCACCTCCGACTTAAGTGTCACAAAGTCAAATAGGTTGAGTGCAATGCTAACTAACAAAATCACAACAGATGAAAAATTATCTAAGAGTGCTAAGAAAGATTTCACAAAGCTTGAATTTGTTGCTACAACGACAGATTCAGATGTAAGTATGGTTTTCTTACACCCAACTAACATTTCTGTCTTTCCTGGATACATTAATAAACAGTATTAAATGTATTTGATCCTGCATGATCATGTGCTAGAGAAATATCCTAAAAGTTTTATTATAAACTACAAAGAACTAAACCCCAAACGGAACAAAACAAAAAACAACACAACAGAAGACATAGGAAAACACCTGGCCCTTGTGCCAGCTTCTCTTTCTTGTATTTTGAAAGAGAGTAAATGGAGAATAAATGACAAATGTGGAAACAGAGAAGAACCAAACTTCCCAAAAAGGTTTTGGGGAAGTAATATAGACTATTGGGCCTTTTGCTTGAATTATGTTAGAGGCACTCACAACACAATAATGAGTTAGATAAAATTATAACTTAAAAGATGAATAAGATCTTAAGAGGTTAATTTTTCTTACTTAAGATTACACAATGAATGTGCCTAATTTCTATTTCAGATTGCTATTCTTTTTGAATTGTACCATGTGCCATATATTTCTTTGACCCAAATATGTTACAAATTATTGGGCAATATTTTACAAGAAACACAAAGCATTGAGGAATTATTTTAACAAAATGCAGATCTAGCACAAGCGATGGGTTGAAATGAAAGTGTTAGATTAACCAACATGAAAATTCTAGAAGTCCAAATGCCAAAATTTACTTAGAAAGCCTCCTCTGACAATGACTGATTTGAGTGCATAAAAAGACTTGGAGTTCCATATTGTAATATTTGGTTGTAAAACCAAAAAACTATTAAAATCACATATTACATAATCAGAGATATTTCAATAAGATAGGATATTTGTGAATTATAAAAGTGCATTTATTAGCTAACATACTAATCCCTGATGGAGAAAAAGATTTGAGCTTAAAGGGGAAACATTTTTAAAATACTATTCGTTCTTCCCATTTTACTGCAAAATATAATCATTTGCTTCAAATAAGTTCTTAGTCATTTTCAGTTACTATGTGTCTCAATAAGAGGCCTTGTGCTTACATATCTAAAGAACTAATTTGTTAGATATTAGCGAATGTTACATCTTAAGAATACAAAGCCAAATCAGGCAATGTTTTCATAAAGTTACATTATCCACAAGGCAGAGGTTTCACTTAAGTTTACATATGATTACTATTTGCTATAAATTTACAAATTTAATTCAAAAATAATTTTACAATTAGCAATTAACAAATGATTGGCACTTGAAAGTTTGTTACTGTGGTCATAATAGCTCAGTAGGCTTTGTATATAACACCACTGGTAACTGAGAGAGGAAATGTACTGAAAAATTAATACACATCTACAAAAGAAAAGATAAAGATTTTCTAGATCATCATTAAAAACTGTTTCTGAGTTAGCCTGGCAAATATTCACTGTGTTAATTACACTCTAATTAAACAGAGTGCGTGAGCAATGGCAACTGGAAGAAATCAGTTAACATGTCTGATAACTTCCTATAGATGGCTTTTTGAATGATCTATAAAGGGTTTTCATGGGAGGTATCATTTTTAATTGAAAATATTTGGAAAGGATCTCCTTGCATGAAGCCTATGTCCCAAATTAACAGAGGAAAATGAAAAAGTTACTTTAAGCATGTATGTAATGCACAGGCCCCTCTTGATGTCTTTAATGCACATGGCTATAGTTGAGATCCCAAGGTTGAAAGAAAAAAAAAGGACTTGATTTGAATATGAACCTTTTCTGCAGTGATGGCAGAAATGCATTTTGTAATCCTGTTTAGGGTACAAAATTCCATTCATGTCAGGCTTTAATAAATTGTAGTCCCTTCAGAGGGAAATCTACCCAGTACAATATCATTTTAAGAAATGTATGCCTTAAAGTACAAAATGAATTAGAGTGTTTTCAGAATAATAATTAAAAAGCATAGAATCCCTGGAAAAAGTGTAAACGCTGTTATAATAATACCCTTTGGTAATGCTCATGGAACAATGCAAACTCTGATTTTGATCACAATTACACAGATCAGTTCTATCTGCAGTATACTTTGGTCCACGGACAATTCAAATAGAAAAATGGGCCAAGCTTAATGCTGAGTTAGGGAATTACAACTATTATTCCAATGGCATGCATGCTTATTTACCATAAACATCATAAACTTTTATTGTTCTGGTCAATTAAATGGGAATAAAGGCATAGAAAGCTAATGACAGTAGAGAGTCAGGTAAATAAAATATATTCGACTGTAAAATACATTACATGGATATACATTTGGCAGATTTTTTTCTCCAGCCTTTTTTTTCACTTTAGACATTGGCATTCTGAATCTAAGTTCGACTCCTAATTTGTCACTAACAGTTGTGTTATATATGTAACTCATAAAATTTAGCTAATAAACTATAAAGTTTCTTCACATTATATCACAAAGAATGGTTATTATTTAAAATGGAACGAAATGATATACCTTGTGAAATTTGACCAGGACCTAAAATACTTATTGGATTAACAGTGAGACTGGGTCCAAGGGCCCGGTGCAATAGCCTAGCCGCTAAAAGTCCTTGCCTTGAACTTGCCAGTATCTCATATGGGTGCCGGTTTTAATCCCAGCAGCCCTGTATCCCATCCAGCTCCCTGCTTGTGGCATGAGAAAGCAGTTGAGGATGGCCCAAAGCCTTGGGACCCTGCACCCATATGGGAGACCAAGAGGGGACTCCTGGTTCCTGGGTTCGGATTGGTGCAGATGTGACCATTGCAGTCACTTGGAAAGTAAATCATCGGATGGAAGAGCTTTCTCTCTGTCTCTTCTCTCAGTATATCTGACTTTGCAATAAAAATGAAATAAATCTTAAAAATAAAAAATTTTGTTGAATCCAGGAGATTCAACAAAATTTTTAGAACTTTCACTTACCTTATTGACATGACACAAGAATCTCTTGAATTTTATTTAATCTCTTCATTTTTTTAATGATATGCATTTTCAACTTTAGAGTCTAAGAATTCCTGGTGCTAAAGTTCACATTCTGAATTAGTCTTTACTTTCAAATAACTGATAGTGGCACTATTTGTCGGTGGGTACAGGGGGTGTATTTTGATAAACACCATAATAAAAATGAACATGAGTAATAAAGATGAATGTTGGAACAGTAATGACGGCAGTAATACTTGCTGACTTAACTTCTTATGTTCCTGGAACCACCTTAGAAAAAAGGTCCAATTAAGCAAATCCTTGAAAATGTAAGGAGATAAAATAGACAACTGTGCAGATACAGAGGGAAAAGCAGTTAGTCCCCTGAGGTAGCGATAATTGTCTTTTCTATCCCTCTACCACAATGGTTCCTAACTCTCCACGTATCCCACATCTGCTTATTCCAGTTGCTTTTCCCTTGCTGTTCTTACATGTTTACACTGAGATGTCATACCTACTTTGTCTATTATTTTGGTTTTCCAATACTTCACTGTGTGATCTTATATTATATTTACTTCTCAGTTTAAACCGCAAAAAAAGCAAATGTGTTATCAGTACAAGTTCTCTTGTCTTTTATGATCCTTGACATGTTTGTAGCCTAGGTCATGTGACACAAGTATGATTACCAAGGTCATGATCCATTAGTCTAAAGGATATATGAAAACACGTCCTAGCATAATTAGCAGAACTCTGTCAATAGCATCCTACTTTCTATTGCCTTATATTCAACACCTATCAACTGAGTCAGTTACACTTTCAGATTCTAAAATATGTAATCACTTCATGTTTCCAGCATATCTACACACTAACAAAAAACAGATGAATTTACATGTTGCACAAATTATGTCACATGGTGAAAATTTCAACACAATGCTTTGAATAGCGTCCTCCAAAATATATGCTCTCTCAGAACTTTTGAATTTTCAATAAAAGCCTTTACAATTATACTATAGATCTTGAGATGTTATTATTGTGAGTTCCTGTTGGACTTGAATATGCTGAATACTGTCTTAATAAGAGAAAGCAAAAAAGATTGAAACTACAATAGGAAAGTCATGTGGAGACCAAAGTAAAGATTAGCTGTTGAATTTATAAATCAGACAATACCAAGCATCACAAACAATGTGCAAAGATTTTCTTTCTTCCCGTAGTTTATGCTTTCATCCTGTTTGTTTTTGCTTTGTAGAAATTCTTTAGTCAGATGTAGTTCCATTTGTCTACACTAAGTTTTCTTCCACTCCTATGCTTTTGGTGTAATAGCCAAGAAATCATTGCCAAGATCAACGTCAAGAAGAATTTCCACAATATTTTCTTAGAAGGGTTTAGCAGTTTCAGGTTTTATGTTTGTCTTAAATACACTTTGAGTTGCTTTATTGTAAATGATATAAGAAAAATTAAATATCATTATTTTGCATATGTATGTCTAGCTTTTAATAGAATGAAATGATCAAATTGGAATTCTTATTTGCACAAACTTACTTTGCAAATTTTGCCTCGAGGGACTCTTTGCTGGAATTTCTTTTGCTAGCTGAAGTCAATGACTGGTAGCAGTGTTCTCATAAAACTTGCTTTGATCAAATCATTTAAAAGAAATAAATTCACAATCACCTTTTATTTTAGTTGATCTTTAAAAAACAATTTTCATACACATAAAGTATTACCTCAGAAATGTTACATATCTAGGGATTTGGCTATATTTTCCTACATATCAAAAATAGGAACATTGGATCCACATTTATTATGACATTTGAGAAAATTTCAATCACTTTTCAAATACTAAAAATCTGGCAAATGTTGAAATCAATTCAATTAATCTTATTCTACTTGCCCATAATAATATGTAAATAAGATAAAAAGCATAGCTAAACAGTTTCTTGAAGACGAAACTTGTTAAAAATAAGACAAAATTGATACTTTGATTGAAATATTGAGGAAAGATTACCAACAACTATAAATATACTAAAATAAAAGCACACAGGTTCATTCCACACTATTAGAAAATACCATGAGTGTAGATCATATAGGAATATACAGAACAGGGTTATCAACAAGCATATCTATGTCAACAATACTGTCTCTACAGAAAACATCCCATATAATTTTTCAATCAACTTTGTCAACACCTCAGAAATGGAATAAATTCCTGTGAGATGTCTCTGTTTGAGTTTAACTGGAATTCCTTTATATGTCAGTTGACTTTTTCACGTGCACATTGAAGGATCTTTTCGTTATGTTCCATTGAAGAGAGCTTGATGATCATGTGTCATGGTGAAGATCGCTTTTGGTCAATCCTGTTGGGAGTTCTGTGCCCTTCTTGAATGTTGTTTTGCAATTCTCTCTAGATTAGGGAAATTTTCCCTGATTATTTTATTAAATACATTTTTAAAACCAGGTTCTCTTTGTGCATCTCCTGGGACTCCCATAAGCCTTATATTTGATATTTTAATAGTGTCTTTTAATTTTTGAATATTTTGTTTTGGCCTGATCCAGCTCTGCTTACAGCTTTTTGTTTGTTTCTCCCTGGTGACAGGAAATATCTTCAAAATTCATTTCTAAATAATTCACTGGAGACTCAAAATGGAAACATAGGGTAAGGACACGTTTAAACAGATGGAGAAATATCAGCCAGTGTGAAGCAGAGAGGAAGCATTCAGGAAATAGGAGAGGACAGAATAGCAGCAGAGAGGTACCCAGAGACTGACAGACACAGGAAAACAGCAGACACAACAGAGTGGTGTTGAAGTAGCTGATACTCCAGCGGCATTCAGCCAGTGGTGATCTGAACTCCACCAGCAGCCAGAACTACACCAGCAACCAGGTGGGAAGGGACTTTCACTGGGAGCCCCAGCAGTGAATCCAAAGAACTGCCCGTTCTGCTGGTCTGTTTGATTTCACTAGGAGCAGAGACAGAGTGGCAGGTCCTAGACAGGCAATGTGAGAATAGGGTGGATTTCACAGTCCAGTCAGCTTCCTAGAGCCAAATTAGGTGCCATTTGCTTAAGGAGGCAAGGGCTGTGGGACAGGATTGCACATGCACAAAGCTGGAAACAATCTCATTTCTGGCTTTGTGAACTGCATCAATGTGGCATCTTGTATCTTCCATCCAAGACAGGTCTGGATAGCCCTCAGACCTGACGGCCATCAGATCAAGAACTCTTGTAGTGGCATATCAGGTGACATTTCGTATAGTGTGGCAAAGAATTTAAAACTGCAGGGGACAACAGTGAGCTGTGTATGCCCTGAGATTGGCAAGAACTCACTCAGCTCAATTCAATGCATGGATCTCACAGGAAAACAGTACCAACTATGGCATCTTACAGGTCCAAATAGGTTCGTGTGACTCTCAGACTTAACGGCCAAGATGTTCCTGCAAGAGTACCACCACCAACAACCTAGCTATATAGGACACCTGGTGTTTCCCTAATTCTGGGAAGTACCAGAAGTGGGAGAAAGTCTGTACAACAACACTGCAGCCTCAGCACAGTGTCACAGGAGGTGGACAGTGGTGAGCCAGGAGCTTGGGCTACGGAGTTCCTTGTGGAAATCTAACATAAGAACCCAGACCTGGAACTCGCTGGAGGGAGTTGCACAATTGGCTGCAAACAAAGAGCCATGTACCAACTGCAATAAGTAAAATCAAACTGTAGTTGTGTGGGTGACACAGCTGAGAAACCTGCCCCAAGGAGAAGACTCTGCTAACCAGAAGTACAATGGCCAAGAGCAAAAGAAGAGACAGAGGCACAATGAATATTACGGAAGACTCCCCTGCAAAGGAGCAAAACCCTATGCCAACCTCAGAGTTAACTGAGGAAGACATCGAGAAAATGGGAGATACAGAATTCAAAATGCTTGTTATAAAGCTTCTTTCTATCAAGAAACACCTAAAGCAGGCATTCAAGGAATTAAATCAATATGTTAGACTGGAAATGAATCAAATGAAAGCTGATACATTAGAAATGAAGAATAGAGTGGAGCAAATCAAAAGTACAGTGGAGAGTCTCCAAAATAGAATGAAGAAGGCAGAAGAAAGAGTATCAGAATTGGAATGTTTTTATACATATTGTAAACTAAATATCTTACACTATTGCTTGTTTCTAGAATGAATTGACATAAAATTTAATGACATACTGTCTATCAAATAAAGCAGCATTAAATAATTTTGAGATATTTTCTTTTTTTCATGGTATGTATATTAATTGTACTTTTTTGTACTTTTGGAACTGTGAAGACCACTAATAAATTGTGCTCTCACCAAGGCTAATTTCAACCTATGAAGCCAGGAAATATTTTTGCTGAGTTATTTTCTGCATAAAATACAGTGCTAAATATTTCTGTATTGTATCTTTATTTCACAAAATTATTGTACCTTTTTCTTTTATACACCTGGAAGCATTTCTCATTGTAGGACTTCTCTCAGCATCCACTGGAAATGCCACATCTGTCTGGCTTTATGCTTGCTGTATCTCAGGAGTGTCAGAAGCAATTTGAGGGCTAGCAAGCAAAGAAGTCTACTGTGTGCAGTTAGAAGTTCTTCATTTTCCATTATGCCAAGTCTCTGTTTAGTTGTTTTTACATTCACTTATTGTTCTCCTGGTATTTCCAGCTTTGCTTCAATGTGTTCCTCTGTGGGTATTTTAAAAAGAGTTCGACATTAAATTAAATGTTTTATATTTCACTCCACATAGAGCTCATCCGATTCTTTCAGCAATCTTTCACATTTTAAGCTTTAAATTAATGATATGTACATTCCCAGAACTAGTTTAGTAATATAATTTTTTTTTATTTTTTGCAGTAGCAGATTTTTAAAATGTCTATGACCGTAGTTTTACTTATTTCTAAGGGGGAAAAGAAAAGGTACTGCTTTAAATAATCCTTTAAGTAGTTTGTAAGCCCTTTGTATTTTATAATTTGTATTTTCCATAGGACACCCCCAGGGAAATAAAGTTCAACTCATACTGAAAGACATACTTACAACAAAGAAAGAAGGGAGCCAGACAGCCATTGAGAGAGACCTTCCTTCAACCAGGTCACACCTCAAATAGCAATAGCTGTAGCTGGGCCAACCCAAAGCCAAGAGTCAGAAGTCTTTTCTGGGTCTTGGACATGAAAACAGGGGACTAAGCATATGGGTCCTTCTCTGTTGTTTTCCTAGGTCATTAGCAGGGGATTGTATTGGGCACAAAACATCTGGGATACAAACTTGAGCCCAGGTAGGATGCCTGAGCAGCAGGCAGAGGTTTTACCGGCTGGGTCACAGCACTGCTCTCCAAGTACCAAATCTTCACAAATTTTCAAGAAAGTTCCAACATTGCTGAATTGGTTTGTGAACATATCATTCTGCCTGTCACATGTCAATCAACATTTACTTTTCTGTTTCCATCAAAATAAGTTCCTGGCTCCAAAGGCAGTTGTGTACCACACTTGTATTTTTTATTCAGAAAGTAGTCCAGAGCACTGCTCAATCACACTGCCATTCTGGAGATAACTTAATGTTTAGACTCAGCTTAAAGCTTAAGATTGAAGCCATTTGAAATGACAAATAAATGAAGTAATCTGCACTTTTTCTAAGCAGAATAGGCTGATTTCAGATCTATTTCTGGCATCATATTTAACATTGCCTTCATTAGATTGGAAGAGAGATATTTTCACTGAGAGATATTGCATTTCTTAAGGTCCTATCTGCAAAAGATGAGTGTTTTATGAAATTATTTTCATATTTGACTGGGCAGAAAGATTTCCATCAGTGCCAACATCTAGTTGCATCACATGTGATAGCTTGCTCTCTTATTTAACAGAGCTAAATACATATATTTCACTATCATGAATCATAAAGTGAAACACTGGGAAGTCAAATGTCCAGTACATTCAAATTAGCTTATGCAAGCTAACCCTAAATTACACATAAAATTATTAACATTTAGAAATATTAGATACTGCGGAACCTTCCTTTGCAAACTAGAATAGACACCAAAAGCCAAAGTGTATATTTTCACAATCATGTTGTTTCTGCTTTGAGTCTTGAGTTTTAGCTTTTTTTAAAATAATATGTATACCAAATATAACTTTTCTATTTGAAGATTCACTTTATTTATTTGAAAGGCAGAGTTACAGAGAGGATAGACCAATAAGTCTCCAATCCACTGATTCACTTTAAAAGTGGACACAATGGCAGGGCCTGGGCCAGGCTGAAGCCAGGAGTGCAAGATTCTTCTTGTTTTGCCACTTGAGTATGTAACTGCAATGACTTGCCGCATTAGCAGAGAGCTGGCCTGGAAGTAGAGTATCTGGGACTTTAGCCAACATCCATATGGGATGCTGGAACTTCAGAAGTAGCTTACCTTGCTACACCACAGCACACCACTTTCTCTTTTCTTGTTAACTATTTGCTTATTTCCCATGATTTGGTTGATTTCACAGACTGAGGAGAGAGAAGTCTTCCATCTGCTGGTTCACTCCCCAAATGGCTACCACAGAGAGAGCTGAGCTGATCTTAAACTGGCAGCCAGGAGTCTCTTTTAGGTCTCCCACATGTGTGCAGGGTCCTAGGAACATCATTGTTTTCTTAGGCCATAAATTGAGAATCAGATCAGAAGTGGAGCAACTGTGACCTAAGCCAGTGCCCATACGGGATTCTATCACCAGAGAGAAGAATAGCCTGTTGTCCCACTGCACTGCCTCCCAAATATTATTTCTTGAATATGTATAAGTCAATTTTCTAAGCTTTCAAGAAGTATAAACATTTTAGAAACTTAAACTTTCTTAGGTTGGGTGTATGACATCATGAATTAAGATGCACTTGGGTGCCTCCAATACAGGTCGGAGAACTTGATATTGAGCCTTTCCCTTCTCTGTTCCAGCTTCCTACTTCTGTACCGGGAAGGCTGCAGATGCTCTCCCAAGTACTTGTGTTCTGGATATCCACAAGGAAGGACAATATATAGTTTTTTTTGTCTTCTGGCTTTGACTTATTCCAGTCCCAACTGAGGTGGGCATTTTGTCAGTGAAACAGACAATGAAATATTTTTTTCCCTGCTATCTCTGTCTTCCTTTTTGCATCACACAGCCTTTCAAATTAAATACTTCACATTTTAAAAAGTTGAAACTCTGAAATAAACTGAGGCTGTTTTCTACATGGACAGCAAAATAGAACGATTTGTCTTGATTGCATAATGGTCTTCACTTCCTTTAAATAGTCTGATATTTTATTGATGTTGTGAATTATTTGTCATCTCTTTGGTTTAAATCTTCTAGAAAAAAAGTTTGAAAACTTTTTTTTTTAAATAGACTAGGTCAACTCTGAAAGTTTAAGGCCTATAAATATGAATATCACTGCCCTATTTTTATGGCAGTTTAGGCTGTCTGGAAGTGATAGTTGTCTGTCAAATCAAGGCTTCCTGAATAGGAAGGGATAGTTTTAACTTCCTTTAGAGTATGATGAGCATGTGAGATTCTGTTTAGATGTTTCTGATAGGACCGAGGAAGTATAACATGGACAAATGAGTTTAAGTTTTATTAAATTCAATTATGTTTTGACACTTTTATAAAACTGATTAGCCATAGCTTTCTTTCATGAATAAAATGAGAGTCTAAAGCATCACTCTGAAAGTATTTCTGTCCTACCTCCTTGTCATGTTCTGCTCACTTCATGCTCTTCAGCTCACTTCAGTATTAACTACAGCCTCTTGACTCCCTTCAGTTGGTAAGTTGGTGATACATACCACAAAGCCAGTAATTTTCTATTTCTATTTTTGCCAGAATTTCCTATTTCTCTCTGACTCAGCCAATAGCAATATATGAACATTGGCTTTTCACAGGCCTTTCATGACCTGGAATTTGAGAGAAGAATAAACCTTTGTTGTCGGAAGACATAGAGATGAAGCAGTTGTTTCTGCAATATAAACAAGCTTAAACAGATTAATTCATCACCTAACCGGCTGATTGTATAAAAAAAATGATCAAAGCTTGCAAAATATCCAGTCACATGTGCTAAAAGAAGTTAGATTAAACTCCATCACACAAAATTAAGTCTTGATGGTCAATATAGCTGTATAAAAATATTGGCAATGTTCTTAGTATAATATACTACTTAAGGTCAATTTGGTGAAATTTCAATATTAAAAGTCACTTGTGATAAAGTAATACTTAAAGTTATGTAGTTGACTTTTGCAATTCAAGTATCAATATCAAGAAATTAGGTGACAAAGAATGTTTTCTCCCAGTCTTATATTATCCTACACTGCACTTTGTCGTATCAATTTGGCTAACTAAAATTACATATTCAGTTATACTCTTCCCATCAAAACAAACCAATAACTTTCACAGATTTTTCTAGCCTTGCTTTGTGAAAATGCTTGAGAAACCTGGTTTCTCAGATTCCTTGAACAGTGTGATGTTAACTCATTTCATTGTTTCAAAAAAGCTGGTTACTGATCCTTATCTGACATGCCTGTTGTTCATTCCTGGTTCTTCACAATATGTAAAGGATTATTGTACAATAAATCTCTTATCCAATTATATCTATCATGGTAATCGTTCACTGAGTGAATGTTGACTTGCATGGTTATCAGAGGCAGTCCTTGATGCATGAAACATTACAAATGGGAATTCAGAATTCATTTGTAGTTTTGATTGGGTCTAAAAACCTTGAGGACCACACTGATCATTGAACAACAAAAATACTTAGCAACCATGGTATCCAATGCCTAGAAAATTATAAATACTTACAACCAATTTCAACCAAATTTCTATCAACGAAAATACTTTCAATGACCAAGCAGTAACTAACTTCAAACATTTTAAGGGAGATATAAAAAGTCCGGTTTCTTTTAATTAAACTGGAAGTTTCAGAGAAAGAAAATGCTGGCTTCAGCCATGAGGATTTTCTATTCAAGGTCTTAGTGGTAAAAGGATAGGAGTCTATAATTGACATAAATAATGCTGACTTCCCGTCTCTCAGAGTAAAGATATGTGAAAAGCAATCCCAAGGTAGACTCTAACAGGGATGGAGTACAACACAAATTGAATATACAAACTCACAGTGTCTTTTAGGTTGCAATAAAGTATTTGGGAAGGATTTGGATTCTGACACTTGAATGTGTGACTTGGACAGATTTTAAGTAAGCAACAGGAATTGAAATCTTATGTTTATTCTCTATAAATTAATACATTTTAAAAATTATTCAATATTTTTATTGAATAATCACTTTTTAAAAATTAATTGCATTGTATTATGCAACACAGTTTTATAGGTATTGGGATTCCTCCCACCCCTTCCCTAACCCTCTCCCCATGGTGGATTCCTCCAACTTGTTGCATAACCACAGTTCAAGTTCAGTTGAGATTCTTTCATTGCAAGCATATGCCAAGCATAGAGTCCAGCCTCTTATTGTCCAGATAAGTTAACGGCTTGTTGAGAAGACCTTCTCTGGTCTGATTTAATACATTTTTAAAAATTAAAAAGTAGAATACTTTGGCCAAAAGAATTTGCAATGTTTTCTACATGATAAAGCCTTACACAAAAACTGCTAAGAATAGTTGGGATACCCCTTTTGCTCCTAAATCTGTAAACATTGTCCAATACTTATAATAAAATAGGCTTAGGGACAAAGAGTTACTTGCAATAAAATATCAACTACATTAATAATTAATGTGTTTTTCTTTTCATTTTGTACTAGAAACCTGTCTCCATAAAATAGTGGATTAAAGTGGAAAGAATGGTTTTTGCAGAATGATGTCATGACTTTATCAATGCTATACACAGGCTTTTCTGAATTCAGTGCTCCAACTATCTCAAGTTACCTTGAATGGCTGGGAACAGTACTGACAGTTTTAGTTGCCTAAAAGCTGAACCTACTAGTAGCCCACACCAAAGGTGATGCAGGTGCAAGAAAGTTTGGGATGTGTTTAACATGAATTAGTGAAATGTGCATAGTATTTTTTTGTGTATGTAAGTCTTGCTTATTTAATCAAATTCATCCTACTAAAACATTAAGAAATTCAATGATGAGAGAAGGCTCCTTAATGCCTACTACTAAAAGCAGATCTACCAATGAGAACACTATATTCAGAACAGATATTATGGATCCCAGAATGGCATGGTCATGCAGTGTCTGTTGACTAACAGGAAATTATTGGTGATCCAGTGTCTTGGCTATGTTTAAATATTCTTTCAAGTTAATAAATAGGTCAATGCATTTGAGCCTCCACTTCCATGAAGAAAAATACAAAACCTAATGGAATGATTTAGATTTCAGACACAAATCATCTTATTTGATTATTCTTCTATGATTCCCATATTATGCAATCTGAATAAATTCAGCCTTATGTAAATTTTAAAGAAAAATATTTTAGGCTCAGTTTTGTCATTGAAGGTCTGACTAAAACCCAAGAGAACTCCTCAGTCTGGGGTGTTTCAGAAAGACAAAGAAGAAAGAAAATACCCGTAAAATGTGGCACTCTGAGTAGAGGACTGGTGGCTAGTTTTTACCCGAAAAAGGAGATTATCACAGGTATAGATCAATATCGGCTTATACCTGATGCATACAGTTTAGCAAGATGTTCAAGGATGTGGGAAGAACACGATTAAAAATTGCTGAAAAAGGTTTTTCCTTAATTGCATATTATTTACATAATCCCTTAAATGACCTTCCTATTACTAGTCTTTTCCTTTGGTAATCCATTCTTTCGTATATAGCCCAAGAGAGTTTTTAAAATGTCTATTATTTCACTGCCTTGCTTGAAGTCCTGGAAATGATTCCCATTTTCTTAGATAAAAATCTGAACCCTTTTAACATAGCTTACAGTTTCTATAGACTTACTGAAATTAGTTTATCTCCATAATATTATATATCATTACAGTTATAGGAAAAATCTACACTTCAGTTTCCATTTATGCATGAGTACTCGTTTTCTTGAAATTCCATTTACATACATTATCTTTAAGTCATTTAATGCCATTTTAGGCCTAGTTTATTTTATGGAGATGTTTTGAACCAGAATCTCCTCATCTTTAGCTAGATATTCCTGTAACATTTAGTAGGTCCTCTATTATTATGTCTTATTTAATTCATAGGCGGAGAAATAGGTAGGGAAGGAAGAGGAGAAGCAAACAGAACCAAAGAAAACTCCAGAGACAGGGAGAAAGAAACTAAACATGAGCTCCGTTCTGTTGCTTCCTTCCCCAGAGGGGCAGTAGCCAGAAGCCACCAATCCAGTCCATGTCTCCAATGTGGGTGACAGAAATTCAATCACTTGAATAATCATGCTGTTTCCCAGGTCTGTATTGGCAGGAATCTGGAGTTAAGAGCTGGAACTGGGATTTGAACTCAGGCACTCTAATGTAGGACAGAGTCTTCTGAGCAGCTTTCAGGATGGCTTGTATTTTACTCCCAATGAATTTATGCCTTATTCATTGTAAGGGTCCCATACCCACTCTCCAGGCAGGAAAGAAGGATTAAAATGTTTGTTTCTATGGTCTGTTTCTCCTGTTTCTTTCTGCTTGAGCTAATTCTTTGGCAGTTCAAAATGGTAGTAATAATTTATTTCAACAGAAACCATATTGTTAAAGACCATTCAATTCAGATAAAGTAATCAGCAAATACTCTAGCACTAACCTTTCCAAAGCCTGGATAAACCACCAATGCCCATACTTGCTTATATCAGTATACACCATTTATATGCTTATTTTGCCTAAGAATATACATTATGTATATCAAGTATTAAAGCTGAGAAATCTCAAAAGCTACCCATGTATCAGTAGCACGTTTTCTTAACATCGATTTTTATGCTTTAACATCTCCAGGCACAAACAGTTAAGTAAAACAATTCAATCTGAAATAAGATATTTATATCAAAAAAGTCAACTGTAGGGCATGGTGTGATAGCATAGCGGCTAAAGTCCTCACCTTTAACACATGGGGATCCCATAAGGTCACTGGTTCTAATCCCAGTGGCCCTGCTTCCCATCCAATTCTCTGCTTATGGTTGGAAAGCAGTTGAGGCAGGCCCAAAACCTTAGGATCCTGCAGCCCCACAGGAGACCTGGAAGAGGCTCCAGGCTCCTGGCTTCAGATTGGCTCAGCTCCAGCCATTGAGGCTGCTTGGGGAGTGAATCATCAGATGGAAGATCTTCCTCTATCTCTCCTCTTCTCTTATATCTGCCTTTCCAATATAAAAAAAATAAATCTTTTTTAAAAATATCAACCATATATCAATTAAAAATCCTTCCCATATATTTTAATCTAGCTCTATTCAGTAAAGAATGTATTAACCATTTTCTAAACCATCTGTATTACTTTCCATGATGCAGTTCTTTAGGCGTAGGGATTTCCCCTTTCCCACCTTCCTATCTCCCCTCACATGATTTTCCTCCATGTTACTACACTATTACAGTCCTTCAGTTACAAGTCTAACATTCTGCTCTTCAAGTACGTTACACATTCCAGTACTGGCAAAGATAGAAAATCTAGCATCATATGGTCAGGTATGTTTAGCTGCTCCACTGAGACTCCTCCTTTCACTGGGGAGTAGAGATCTGACTGCAATGCATCATCACATTCTGATATGCTAGTCTGCATTACAGTGTTCATCTATGAGAATATATCACAACACCTAAATTTAATTTCTCCTAAAATGTATTATCTTTTTTTTTTCTTTGTTGATTGTTCCCTTTGCTGTGCAGGAGTTTCTTAGTTTAATGTAGTCCCATGTGTTTATTTTGGTCTTGACTTCCTTTGCTTGTGATGATATTTCTGGTAAGTCAGTGCCTATTCCTATCACAGAGTATTTCCTACTGTTTCTTCCAGAAATTTGATGGTTTCTGGGTGTAGGTTTAGATATTTTATCCACTTAGATTTGATTTTTGTGTGTGGTTTAAGGTGTGGGTCTTGTTTCTTATGTCTGCAGGTTGTTAACCAAATCTTTCAACAGCATTTATTGACGAGTCCTTCCTTTTTCCCTGGATTGTTTTTTGATTTCTTGTCGAAGATTAGGTGGCTGTGTATGTGTGTGTCAAACAACAAAGTGATAAAGTAATCAATGAAATGGGAAAAAAATCTCTGCACACTACACAGGAGACAAGGGCTAATTTCCAGAATATATAAAGAACTCCAGTAAAAGCATAGCAACAAAAGAAACAAACCAGTGAAGAAATGGTCAAAGGAAATGAACACACACTTTTCAAAGAAATAAATCTAAATGGTTAACAGGCACATTAAAAAATGCTCAAGCTCCCTGACAATAAGAGAAATTGGGAAAAAAAAAGCACTGAGGTTCCACTTAACCCCAGTGAGAATGACCCACATATAGAAAACTACCAACACCAAATGCTGCCAAGGTTGCAGGAGGACAAAGGAACTCTACCCCACCACTGGGTAGCAGGAGGCAGACTGGTACAACAACTATGAAAGTCAGTATGGAAAATACTATGGAAACTGAAAATCCACCTACCATATGACACAGCAATTCCACTTCTAGCAATATATCAAAAAGACATAATACATAATAAAGTAAGGCACACCCCAAAGTTCATCCATACACAATCAATAATCACAAAAACATGGAAGCAACCTAAATGCCCATGAACAGAGGACTGGATAAAGAAACTGAGACTCATCGACTCTGTGGAATACTACTCAGCTTAGAAAAATGAAATACAATTGTTTGTAGCCAAATGGGCTGAGCTGGAGACCATTATGCTAAGGGAAATGAGCCAATCCTGAAAGGTCAGAGATAATATATTTTAATAAGATAATATAATGCCCAAATTGAGGATTTTACATGTGAATATTACTTTATTGCACCTCCTAGTTATTTGTACCTTTCAAATTAAGATCTTGTTGTGTAATTTATTATTTAATCATCGCTAAGACACTGACCGCTTGTAATCACCTGAGATTGTCACTGTCCTTTTATCACTGTCACTGCTAATGCCCATAAATAACAAACATCTAGTCCTTACTGTGCTTTTATTAGTGTCGCACTGCACACATGCTGTCATCTGTTCCTACAGGAAGATGTTGAGCACGACTTTTCACCACCCTACCATCACATGGACACCTTTCTTACATGTTCATCAACTTCATAGGGATGAAAGGTCACCTTCATTTTTTTCTCCCCATGGTGCACAGTACCAAGGAGGATGCATAATGGAAGTGTAGCAGAAATTAATATGCTCATAGGTGGAAACAGAGAGAAGTATGTTCTCATGCATGCAGTACAAGGATGGACTCACAGTGAAACGGCTGATAATCTCCTACACTGTTGGGAGACACCTCATTGGCGGCATGATGGACTTGTGAAAATTCATGAAAGACACCCATCGTAAAACTGGAGGGGAGAACAGTGGGAAGGGGTGGGAACTTGTGGAGGGCAAAAGGAGACTCCAGTGCATACTAAACTGTGTTGTAAAACAATTTAAAAATGCATTATCTTGTCAATATTTCAAGACTGATTGACGGTCCCAAAATACCATCACTGAACTTACAAGTGTCTTCGTACTTTGCAACCTTTTTTCCTCTAAAGAGAGAAAAAATGAGAACTATGGAGCTAGGATATATATTTGAAGGAAGGCTAGAATGTCCTCACATTTATGGGGTGAAGAGAATAAATAAAAAGAGGAGAGTGCTTGTACCCAAATATTATTACCCTATTCCGAAACATAGTTGGGGTTGGGTCTATCTGATATATTAGGAGCTGGGACTTTAATTTGTGTTTCAACATGGGTGGCTGAAGGAGAAACAGAGTGGAAGCTCTTCTGTCCACTGAGTCACTCCTCAAGTGGTCCCAGCAGCTGGTGATGAGCCGATCTGAAGCCAGGAGTCAGGAGCTTTTTCCGGGTCTCTCATGTGGGTGCATGATCCCAAGACCTTGGGCTGTCCTCGACTGCTTTCCCAGGCCACAAGCAGGGATCTAGATGGGAAGTAGAGCTGTCAGGATTAGAAAGGGTGCCCATATTGGATCTTGGAGCAAGCAAGGCAAGGAATTGAGCTGCTAAGCTACCAGACAGACCCAAGAGATAATGTCTTAACTGGCACCTGAACTTCCAGGACAAATGCTCCCCTTCCCAATCTTTTTAGAATTATTACTGAACACAGAAAAATCAGTTTTGAATGTTTTCATGTTTGCTGGTATACATATCACACTTAATCTGGATGAGTATCTTAACAAGAAAGTGAATACTCCTCGGGCCCAGAGAGGTGGACTAGCTGCTAAAGTCCTTGCTTGCATGCACTGGGATATCACACAGGTGCAGGTTCTAATCCCGATGGTCCCACTTCCCACCCAGTTCCCTGCTTGTAGCCTGGGAAAGCAGTAGAGGATGGCCCAAAGCCTTGGGATCCTCATGATGTTGTTTTACATTTGCAATGGAAAACAATATCTAATAATGAAAAGTTTTAAAATGACCTTAAGAGAATAAGTGTGAGAAGAGACAACTGTACCCATGCTACACTGTGACTCTGAATTTATCACGTAAGAGGGAAGGGGAAGTGGGAAAGGAAGTGGGGGGAGGAAAGAGGAAGAAAAAGAAGGATGAGGAGATTATACTGAAAAGAAAGAACATATACAGTGCTTCTTTATACTGGAGTTACAGAATGCCAGCTGCTAGGGGACTTAAAAATTTATAAAAAATTGAATTGAAAAGTATTTTTCCCCATACAAAACTAATTCTAAACCAATATATATTTCCTTAATATATATTTTCAATGAACTACTTGATGACCTGCTATGAATGGATGTCAAAAATTCCTTGGGGCCAAAGTAAATTATCGTTTAATCAAATTTTCCACAAATATTTTTTACTGTCGTTATTTAAGTTAAATATTATTATTTGTTGCTTTCTTCCTCTGTAATCAGATTCTCAGGTCCCCATGTTTTCTTCACCTGTTACTAATTTTTTTCCCAATTTTTTGTTGCAAAGTCAGAGAAACTGAGAGGAAGTAAGACAGAAAGAAAGATCTTCTGCCCATTGATTCACTCCCCAAGTGGCCTCAACAGCCAGAGCTGCACCTATCCAAACCCAGGAACCTGGAGACGTCTCTGAATCTCCCACATGAGTGCAGGGTCCCAAGGCTTTGGGCCATCCTTGGCTGCTTTCCCAGGCCACAAGCAGGGAGCTGGAAGGGAAGCTGGGCTGCTGGGATTAGAACTGGTATCCACAAAGGATCCTGGTGCATGCAAGGTGAGGACTATAGCCACTAGGCTACCACACAGGACCCACCTGTTACTATTTTTAGTATGCAAGTATTTTTCAAATCTCTGTCATTGAATTAAGTCAATAATTGCTTGTATATAAAAGGAAGAAAGTTGGTTGGAGAAAAGGCTATTTTTAATCATGTTTGAAAATGCTTAGTTGCAAATCTATGTATTTCCATGGAGTACAAACGGGCAAGTTCTGTCAGTTTGCTCCTAAGCAAGAGCAATTTGCCAGTTAAGCAGAGTTGTAGGTGTATTTTTAATCTGAAAATGTTTCTAAAACACTATTTTGGTTAAATCAGTTACTAAATCTCAAGTTACATTATGGCAGTGAGCAAGATGTGACCCGAATGTGTACAAGAAATAAGAATTTTGGCCCTGTGCAATAGCCAAGCAGCTAAGGCCCTTGTTTTGCATGCACCAGAATTTCATATATGTGCAGGTTCTAATCCCCGCTACCACTTCCCATCCAGCTCCCTGCTTGTGGCCTGGGAAAGCAGTAGAGGATGGCCCAAAACCTTGGGACCCTACACCTGCATGGGATACCTGAAAGAAGCTCCTGGCTCCTGGCTTTGGATTGGCACAGCTCCAGCCATTGCAGCAACTTGGGAAGTGAATCATCAGATGGTCTCTCCTCCTTTCTGTATATAGACTTTGCAATAAGAAATAAATCTTTAAAAAAATCCATTCTAAATACAGACAGCTGTTACAACAGGCCTTCCAGTGGATTGAATTCATTATGAAAAGGTATGAACAAGAACGGGTACTGTGCTGCAGTGAGGTGAGATGCTGCCTCAGAGCCTAGCAGCCTATACCAGAGAACCAGTTCCAGTTCTGAACTGGAAGAGTGAAATGATGTGAGCAAGAGCTCTTTCTCTCCTTTCTTCCCATTCTCTCTGTGTGACTTTCAAATAAATGATATGCTTAAAAAAAAAAAACAATTGGTGGGAACTATAGAACTGGTAAAATAGCAAAGATTGTAGGCTAGAAATTTCCTTTTCTCACCATGTGACCCATCAATGTCTAAATCACCAATTGATGATATTTTGAACACCATATATATGCACATATATATTAAAAATATGTAAGTATATATAATATGTAAGTATATATAATGCATAGTTTTATATAAGTATATATATATGTATTATATATATGTAAGTATAGATATAGATATATATACTTTATCCATAATTGAAATCCCATCACGAGAAAAATAAAAATAAGAAAATCAGCTGTTGATTTCTGTCTGAAGAAGAGGTAGAATAGAAGAAATAGCAATATTACCTGAAGCTTTCCACATTCTGAAGATATATTTAGGACTGTCTCACTGTGTATTGTGACAAAATTTTCTACTGTTTTCTGTTTCTCACTCTCTGTCTCTCTCTAGGTCTATGATAGATCAATTGGTAGAAAAATAGGTAGATAGATAGACAGACACAAAGACAGAAAATACACAAAACAGGGCCTCCAAAGTAATAAAACACAACATTCACTGTAATTTAATGTGCTATATACCCACTCAATGGAATCATCAAAAAAAAAAATCTTAGACTGATCTAAATCTCTTGATCACCTTGCTTCAGAAAAAGCAGAGTAAAACATGTGTTGTGGCTGGATATGACTTTTCTTCTAAATTTATATTTGGGAAACTAATTTCCCAGTGTGGTGGCATGGAGGTATTGGTACCTTTCGAGATGGAACCTAGGTTATTAGTTCTTGAAGGGAGGGAAGGTTGCTTCCTTAAGAAACATTATATTAGTTTTCACAAAACATTCTTATGAGAATGACTTAGTCTGACCCTAAATTTTCTCTGGGTTCCAGTCTTGCTATGTCATCCCTTTTATATGCTCTTAGTGTGTTGCCATGTAATACCATGCCCTCATCAAAGGTAGACAAAACAATGAATCTCTCAAACTTTTTGCCAACAAAATTATGATCTAAACCTCTGCTTTACACAAAACCCAGAACCCAGCATCAGATATTTTGTCGTAGCAATACAAAGTGGAATATTACATGATAATCTTGCAGCTACTACAGCCTTATACTGAAAGCAAAAAAAAGAAAAAAAAAAGATTGTTAAATGCTGTGCTTAATGTGTTGAAGCTACAATAATCACTGTTTCTAGGAGCTAAGTGGCATGAAGAGATCCCTAGGGAACCACAGGAAATTTCTAGGAAGTGTTCTAAAAGATTTCAAGACTTTTTAACAAAATTAGAGAGTAATAAACTGCTCTTTGCCTAAATTTTACTTCACCAATTTTGACTAAATGGGGGACTTTTTGGTATTTTGGTGTTTTCCTTAATATTTTAATTTTCAGTGTTTCATTCTTTAGAAAAATTTTAAATTTCCATGTTACAATAAAAAGATTACAAAGTGTAGTAATAAATGTTGCTCTGAGATAGCAAAAGAAACATTTCTTAACAACAGAAACCTTCAAAGGAAATAACAGTAACATGAGAAATCATGCTAAATTTGGTGGCTATTTAAAAAAAATAATTTCCAACTTTTAAAAAATATTAGATTTCCTTTTCTTTATAGCCATCGGCATAGATGAAAGAGTGTGACAACACAATTTAAACTTTGACAGTACATTTTTAAAAAGAAAACAGATTGGCCACAATTGGCCAGGAAAAGAGATGTTTAAATGTCATCTTGCCACATCATATTATAACTACAATATCTAAAAATAAAATAATCCAGGGAAAGCATGATGTACAATGTTCATACATAGTCAGCCACCAGCGCTCATTGTTTAAGTGCCGCTTCAGTTGCTGTTAGACTGTAGACAAGGCTACTTTTTGCTCTCTTGATGTATCTATTGAGTTTTCTTTGTAGGATACGCAGGAAATCAAGGATTTAAGAGAGGGTAAAAACTAATATCCAGACAGCAGCTGCAGAGGATAATGGATAGACTAACTTTTTTCATTTTTAATCACATGAACTTGATAAATAATTTAAAAACACTAAATATATAATGCTTTCAAAGGAGGGAAATGGAGCAAGTTTCCAAGGATATTGACTTCCAGAGTGCTATATGGAGTGGCAAAGTATTAAATTTTTAAATATTCTGATCTTAATCTTTACATTACAGGCTATCTGTGTATTGATCGGAGCGGTGTGTTTTCTTTCTGCTACCAAAAGCCATTTACAGATATCACTTGTGGTCATTATGGGAAATGCATTATTGTGCTATCATTATCTCTCCACATCATCAGAAGCTCCAAGAGGTTTATTTTGTTTTATATTTTTTGTTTGTTCCCTTGAACACAGAAGGCTTTATCTATAATTCTACATTCACAGTTTTTAAAAATCCTTGATTAAAGAAATATTACTATGTAATTTTGAATTTGAATATTAAAATGCATATCTACCGTCACTATAACTTTAGGAAATCTATATAAAATCTGTTAACATTCATAGGGACAGAATGGTCACTTTAAGTCATTAGGTCAGTGTGCAAGTGAAACGCAGTTGAAAAAATTCCTAGCAACCTCTTTTGGTGGCTTTCTGAAGTATGATGTGCTAGGAAAGGAGTTCTGTATTCAACTGGCAACACAGTTTACACATACATCTTCAATTACTGGGAAACTTCATTTATTAAGAAGGACTCCAGCTAAATAGCTTCAAAGTACTTAATAACTTGATTATCATATATTGAGCATACCATGGTACCAACATGTATGCTATAAGCAGAAAGGTCAATTAATCAAATTATTTTGTCTTTGCATAAAGCACACTTAACTATGGAGAATGTCACTATGTGATTTATTTATTGCACAATCACCAAAAATAAGAGCATTAGATTGACATGAACTGAATAGATTGTTTTAGTAAGCATCAGTTGTTCAGCATGCTAATAATGATAGTAAATATGTAGAACAATGTGAGAAATAATTTTTAAAATTGACACATTGGCATTTTTAAAAAGATTTAAAAATTCAAAGTTATAGACTTAGTGAAATAGAGACAGATCGAGACATCTTTCATTGGCTGGCTCTCTCCCTAACTGGTTGCAGTGGCCAGAGCTGGGCCAATCTGAAACTGGGAATAAGTAACTTCTGAATCTTCCACATGGGTGGAGGGACCCAAGCACTTGGGCTATCCTTTGTTGTGTTCCCAATTATCAGGGAGCTGAACTGGAAGTAAAGGAACCAGGGGTCAATCTGGTGCATAATGGGATGCCCCTGCCAGAATCAGATTATCCAATTGAGCCACTGCACTGGCACCAATGCATTGAAATATTTCTATAAACTGTGGTTGGTAGTCCATAAGATTACAAACATATTCTGCTAAAGTTGGCACATTTGTGAATTGATTAAATCAAATCAGTAGAAAGATAATTTTACTCTCCTTTTAGTCCTGACATCAGCCTTCTCTTAACATTAACATAGCCTTTTGTTTCATTTCCAACTTCTGTCATGAGAAATGTTAATAGCACTTTCCTTGTTCTGGGCTAGATCATAAACTCATATGTACATGTATTTCTTCATTATTATATTCATCACAGTCACAAGGTCATATTTATTTCTGTCACTTCTAAATTATGATAAGTCACTTTCATTAGACTTAAAACCAAATGAAGGCCATAGAATTTCTCTCACAAATGCTTTCATCCCATTCTTACTGCCATTGAATTTTTAAAGCTAAGGGCCACAGCTGACAGCAATAAAGTGAAGATTTGGATAAATGAACTGAGGAGTAAATAAGTAAGGCAATAAAATAGAAAATGGCAAAGAGAGAAATTAAATCTTTCCATAGGTCTCACGAACAGACTAGAATGCAAAATAAAAAATAATTGCTAGCCAATTTGTAATTGTACAAACTAGAAAATTGAGACTTACAAAGTTTAAACAAAGGGCTAGTGACACAGATTTTTGACACATTGTCATATTACTGATACCAGTTTTTGACTTGAGGATTTAGGATTTTACTATACAAGAATTTGTTCATTCTTCTTATAAACACTACATGCATGTATTACCCCAAATACTCCAAGCAACTCATTTTTTTGGGAATGATCCTATGAGCATATCTACCAAATACTAATGATACCATCAAACATTAAGCATTTGCTACTATAGTTTGCAGGCTATGTAATGGCGAAGATACTTTAATACTATCTTATCCACTTTTAGAATAGTCTGTGTCTAATGTAAATGAAGACGTTTACTCAATGAAGCAATAAAACTTTATCATTTTAACCATCTTCACTAGATGATGCTATGGCACTAAAAGAGTTACACATTGGCTCATCTAAAATTCTGTTATACCAGATGATATTGCCTAACATTTTGCCATCTTGCATATTTTAATTAATGTTTGATCTCCATTATGCTAGAAGATGATTTTACTCAGATAAGTACACTTTATGAATTTAATTGCAAACACTATAGTAGTTCCAGAAAGGACCTTTTTAGTTTTTCTTTATCTATTCTTGAATCCTCAAAAAGAATATCTTAGCGGCAGTGCAAGTATATATCAACTGGCCCTATACCTGTGAGTGCTGGCATTCCATACGAGTTCCATTTCACGCCCCAACTGCTCCACTTCTGATTCAACTCCCTGTTAATGTCTTGGGAAGGCAGGAGAGAATGGTCTGGGTCCCTGTGACAATGCACTAAGGCGGGAGACATAGATGAAGCTCCTGCCTCCCAACTTTGCTTCTTCTTACATGTGTCCATTGCAGCCATTTGGAGAGTGAATCAGCAGAAGTTATTTATTTTTATTATAATGTCAGATATACAGAGAGGAGAGACAGAGAACAAGATCTTCCGTCCCATAGTTCACTCCCCAAGCGGCCGCAATAGCCTGTGCTGGGCCAATCCGAAGTCAGGAGCTCTCCCGGTCTCCCTCTCGGTGCAGTGTCTCTAAGCTTTGGGCCGTCCTTGACTGCCTTCCTAGGCCACAAGCAGGGAGCTGGATGGGATGCGGGTGCCCAGGTTTAGGACCTGCGTCCATATGGGATCTAGGCCCTTACAGCTAAGGGCTTTAGTTACTAGGGAGCCAGGTTGGGTGCAAAATATTGGAACTTAAGATAATTTCCTCTGTCTGGGTTTTTTCTACATTTCCTCAATATTTAAATTTCACATTTTTTTTCTAATTCATGTGATTATGTATCAAGTTATAATGAGACATTTTAGACTGTGTATTCGTTTATTTATATGCTAAAGTCTTATAAGAACATGATTCCTATGTTTGTGATAATCCTTCAGCTTTTTTTTTAAGATTTATTTATCTTCACTGCAAAGTCAGATACACCTAGAGGAGGAGAGACAGAGAGAAAGATCTTCTGTCTGATAATTCACTCCCCAACTGACTGCAACAGCCAGTGCTGAGGTGATCCAAAGCAAGGGGCCAGGAATCTCCTCCAGGTCTCCCATGCGCGTACAGGGTCCCAAGTTGTTGGGCCATCCTCAACTGCTTTCCAAGCATGGAGCTGGATGGCAATAGGGTTGTTGGGATTAGAACCGGTGCCCACAGGGATCCTGATGTGTTCAAGGCAAGGACTTTAGCTGCTAGGGTACTGTGCCGGGCACTTCTAGAGCATTTTGATTTTGAAATTGTTAAAGCCATTTAAAAATATGTATATTTTGGGATTAAATTTTTGTCCTAAAAGCAATTCAGTTCTCTTTGTATACATTTAAATAAAGACATAGGAATATGAAAAATGTTATCAGGCATACTGAAAACAAACAAAAAATCACAATCTGAACATGGTTTTTAATGATGTTTCAGAAGTGAATACAAGTATATCTTGCTTTAAAATAACCCTTGTACATAGAACATATATAGATCTGATCCAGAAAAACTGAATATATAAATATAGAAATCCATTTTTGAAGACAATAAGAGGTAGAAAGTACAAAATATTATAGACTATAACTGACTACTTGAAATCATTGAAATAGCATCAATTGAGTTAAAAACACTATAACATCATCTTTAAACCTGTGAAATTCTGTCTTAAGATTCAATTCTTTTATTTCCTTTCCTATAACTTATCTGAAATCAAAGAGACCAAAGTTAAATTTCTCAAATGTCAGACTAATAAACTGGCTATGTTGTCCAAGCTTACTGTACCTAGAAGACAGCATATTAATTACTTAATTACTCATCCATAAAATACAGTATGATTGAATTATAATAAGCAAGACATTCAAGATGAGATTTGTTGGTTATCTTTCACATGAGAATTACAACATTATTTAGGGGAGCTCTTTTAAAAATAATTTAGTAACTTTCAAAACACATCATTCTTGTTTTCTTGTTGGTGTTTTTGTTTTTGTTTTTTCAAAAGAGAAACTCTGGGTTGAGAAAATTCTCCCCTGGATGCTCAGGTTTTTACCTATGTTGTGAGTGGAGACTTTGCCATTATTCTAGGCTACATGTTAGAAAGATTTTTTTTTTTTTATCTCTAACGCATGAATTGTGTGGCTTATATCAACATCCTAGAAAATGTTTTAAACAGACTGTTTGAAACCAAAGTGCATTACTTTAAGTTGGCTGCTGAAGATCACTGACAAGGAAGCTTCAAAATCACAAACCTATATTTTCAAAGTTCTGACACCTTGATATGCACAATTCATCTGTGGAAAGACCTGTTTCTGGAGTCAGCAGTAGGTGTCACATAAAGGTGTCAGTTCAAGTCCCAAGTGCTCCACCAACGGCTTTCTAACAAATGTGGGAAAGCAGCAAAGGATGGACCAAGTGGTCAAACTCTGCAATGTGAGTTTCAATCTGGTATAGCTCTGGGTATTCAGGCAGCTTGAGGAGTGAATCAGCGGATGGAAGATTCTTTCTCTCTCTGTCTCCATGCCTTTTAAATAAACTATTGTTTTTAAACATGGGTTTCTGTGAAGTTCCTTGCCTTAACGTGGAGACAGATGTCTTCTCACTGTGTATTTATGTCTGCATTTGATCTGTGCATAAGCACTTCCGGCGTCTCCTGCACTTGCTGTAAGGACATAGGTCTTGTCAGAGACACACACTGGTGACTTTACTTAGCCTAAATTATTTATATATTTGAATAGCCTACAAACAAATACTTTCATAGTGGGAATAAGAGTTTCAACATAGAAAACTGGCAAGTGATACTTACCATTATCACCTACGATGTATTTTATATCCATACAGAAAGAAATAACTAGTTTTAAAGTCTGCTATTTTAGTTCACAAAGTAACACTGTAAAAATCACAGGAGGGGTAAGTGTTGTGAATTACTTATATGGAGGCTGAAATTTAGCAGCCTCACATATTCATATCATAAATCAATAGGAAACATTGAATTAAAATTTGATATAGTGCCTACTAGTCTAGTAATATATTAATGAAATTCCTAACTACCAAATATGATCACATGATGCCATCATTATATCAGTGCTCTGCTCCAGCTGTAATACAAATAATTTCAGAAAGTCAACAAATAACATTTCAATAGGAACTACTATTGTTTACTGATAGCAATTATATCTGAAGCTCCATTCTGCCTTTCTCAAAATGTTCTAGCCAATTTTGTTACACTACACCCAGCATACCTGGTGCTACAGAGCTGTCCCATCTGCTGTTAATTCCTCCTAAGAAGCTTTGCTGTGTTTTTTACCCCAACAGCTGATTTCCAAAAGTCTCTTTTAAGCCAAAATGTTATCTCCTCAGAAGTGCTCATTTGGTGAATGCATTTAAAACATGGTCCATATCTAAAACTCATGACCAAGAACCTGTCATTGTTACCATCCCATCTGCAGTGGTTACTTGTGTATGGAATTGATTACCTCATTCGTCGCCTGTAAGTGCGGAGAATGTTTTGGTGCATTGTCATCCCACTAGGATATAGACAATAAAGTGCCTGTTTATTGGACACAAGAATGAATGTTTGCATTAAATTCTAGCACCTTTCAAATATTTGCTAATATCCTTTATTATGAGGATGCTGAAATTTTTAAAGACTAATTAAGCAAAATTATTCAAGGCCACAGAAACAGTAAATACTAGCACTGTGGTTAGGAGCCATTAAGTGTCTACACCTTTGGAATCTCCCCTTTTTCAATAAATCATAGGTAAGTTTCCTAAATACAGTTTCTTTACTAGTTTATTTTCCCTGAGACTCCGAATCAAAACTCAGCTCCTTTTCTTGTTCCTCTGAAAAAAATTCACTTCCATTCAATCTGAATACTACACTATATTAGACTAAAGGAGGAATAGAAAACAGTTTTTTTTCCTAGGTATCCTGTAGCACACTAATTAAAAATATTCACGGACTATTGTTTATCTTATGCACTTTACAAAATTTCTTTCTCAAAGTAATTCCAGAGTTTCTAGCCTCTCACTGTGAATTACTACTAATACATAATCATCCAAGAGTTCAGATTCAAGATTTACTTCCCCAAGTCATGACATTGTAAGGTACAACATTGTAAGGTGTTGTATTGTCACTTAAATAGCTAAATCAAACGAACCATCATAGAATTCTCATCCTCATTGTGTTACAACTGATCACAAGGAAACATTATGAAACAGTACTGAGTATGAAATAGGTCCATAATAGAGAACAACTTAAGTATAAAGTTTGGTGAGGTGATACTTAACGTATTCAGAATAGAAACTTTAAGTATGGGGAGATATTACACTGAATATGTCATAGATATATTCTGGAATTTTAAATGGCACACTACTCTTTCAATGAAATATAATTTTGAGCACAATAACAATATTTTGATCAGTGAGACACTGCATATATGATGGTGATCGTGAAACAGTATATTGGAGCAGAAAACTTCCTATCACCTATTAATATCATAGCTATCAATGTTGTCATACAACGCGTTATTCACACCTCTGTGTTGACTTAGTATAAATCAATGCATGAAAACAAGCCACTCAGGTTAGAGTAGAGCATTCACAATTCCGTTTAGCAGATAACACCAGTGGAGTTCCAAAGGTTCCCAGAGGGTGCACATTCAACTTCATTTTCATTTTCCTCTGATTGTTTGAAGGCTTTCTCACATGTGACAATACATGACCAAGCAAGTGGTTTTGTTTTGACTCTACTATACCTTTTATCCTTTTTAGAATATACTTCCACTTACTGAAACCACATTTACTTCAAAATAATTGTATGTACTGCACTGACGTTTGACTTATACCTCTGGTATTCAATTCCCTGTCTGGATTTACCACTTTGAATGATCCATGAGTGAATTTCCCAATAGGCGCAAGTAGTTGATGATCATGATATATAAGATTTGCAAAGTATTTTCTCTTGAATAGTGTCGTTTGAAATTTGCTTTTGTTTTTCAAGAACCAAAGAATGTAGTGACTCCTGTATAGTTAATAGTATCATTTTAAAATTAATAGCCAAGAAGTTAAATATTGTTTCCACATAAAAACACTATGGAATAAAATATCTCTCAGAGAAAACAAAACCTACTAAGAAAAAAAAAGACAAACAAAATGGTATATATATTTATAACTGCACAACCAGGCTTATGGCATAATGCATTGCAGTTTCACAAACAGTCAATACAAATTATTGGATATAAAATTACTTTTTGATGACCACTGTGAAAATACAAGCTGTTCAAGTCATTTCTCACTCTATTATTGATTTTACTCTATTTTTCTATTTCATTTTTAAAGCACTTAAAGTCAATTTTTAAATCTCTAGTCTATAGTAAAGAACTAAGCAAATTCAACTAACTGAAATTTTCTAAGGTTTATCAAGGAAGAAGAAACTCTTCAGGAAAGTTTTCTTCTGGATGCGCCATTGGGGAAAAAAAAAAAAAACTTTTATTATTAAAGGTACACAAATTCTTTAAAATCATACTCAAGTAACCACTTGAAGTTTTCTGAGCCTTTTAGATCCTATAAGAATGTTATGATGTTTTTTTAACCTGTGGATATTTTTGCCAGAATGAAATAATTACCTACAGATAGTTTTAAAAATGGGTACTGTTAATTATCAAACATAAACTCTCACCCAATTTCCATATAAATCCAAGTGCTAATTCTGCTCTTTCAATTACTATTTAATATTTGTTTACAATGATTAGAATTAGGTGACAAAGTGCTAACAATATCAAGTTGTGCTAGTCAAGGTTTCCTAAGAAAAACTGGGAAGCAGAGATTTTTATGCACAGATAACTTTCAGGGAGTTGACTGGCTTCCATTCATCTCAATGGGAGTTTGAAGTGGAAATGACCTTCCAAACATTGCTGAAATTGTGGAAAGGGGATATCAATCTGTGCTTCAATGCATGGGCTTCCCTCACCTTAAGGTTGTTTTCCAGAATGATGGAAAAAAGTGAGTGCCTCTGTGCTGAAAGCGTGACCCACATGCTCCACTCACATACACCTGCTATAAGAGATACAGCTGATGTTATATCATGAGATGATATGGCTGTTAGAGTCTCGTAGCTTCCAATTATTCATATTTCTCTTAATGTACATGCAAAAATAATTATCCCCAAAATAGTTACTAATAAATCTTCTTGTTCTGTCCAATATTGCATCAACTGTAATATTTTTTAATATGAACTTTATTTATCTATATATTTCACACACCTTAGCATAACAATTTGTTTTCACATATCTTGAAAAGCTAAATCAAATATCAGAAAAAAAGATGCCTTTGAAACTATTGCTTGAACAAATGCTCAGTGTTCAAAATAATCATACAATCCATTCCATATAAAATTTTTTTTAATTTATTCTATTTATTTGAGAAACACAAAACGACAGAAAGATCTCTGTCCACTGGTTCACTATCCAAATGCTCACAGCTAGGGCAGGACCAGGCCTAAGCTGGGAGCCAAAAACCCAATCTAGTCGCACACAGTGTGAAGCCAGAAAACAGATCACCTCCTGCCTCCAGGTTTGTACACTGTCAGAAAGCTGTACTTTGGAGGGGAGCAGGGATCCGGACACAACTCTAACATGGAAACCAAGTGCTCCCAAACACCATCTGAATGACGCAGACCTGCTCACTCCGACATTAGCCATTGCTGAAAAATGCCCTTCATGAAGCTATTAATCATATTATGGCTTACTTAGCACTTATTAAATGAGTGTTAAATGTATTCTGAATGTAGGAAGAAACATCATGAATACATCTTGGCCTATGGAATTCTAAATATTCACAGGTAATGGACATATATCCTGGAAAAAATCATTAATGCAGAAAAGTTTTTGACTCTGCAGAAATGAGTCAGTCATTTGAATGCCTAGACTATTGTGGGAAATAGGGCTATTCTTCCACCATGCCATGGCTATGTTCCAGCACCTCTAAAGTAAAAGTTCAACTATTCAGTCACATCTGCTCTTTTAAGCCCTCAACTTTTGCTTCTGTGCACGGTATATTTTTTACTCTTTGAATTCTAATGCCATCAACTCAGTTTGGCCTTGTGACATGGCTTTCGGGCTTCCAAAATGGTTTTAACTGCACCTGTGACTTTGCATTTTTGCAGAGCTTCTTCTTTCCAGTGATTTTATGTAAAGCACTCAAACCAGCTGAAGATGTCATCCCTCTCAATTGTCACACATTATCTATTTTTCCATGGTTTTTATCATTTAATGTGTACTTATCTCTTGCTATCCATGGTAAACAAAAATATTTATGAAAACAAGGACCATCCAATCTACTCACTGGTATGGATCCAACAATTAGCACCTTGCTTGACATTTAGGCATAATATTCATCTAATAAATGCATTAAGAAATGATGTTAATATTTTAAGGAATTATGGTTTATCCTTTAAAAAGTAGATAGGATGGCCCAGTGTGGTGACCTAGCAGTTATAGTCTTCACCTTGAATGCAGCAGGATCACAAATGGGCACCAGTTTGAATCCCAGCTACCCTACTTGTGGCCTTGGAAAGCAGTGAAGGATGGCCCAAAGTCTTGGGACCCTGCACCCACATGGAAGATGTGGAAGAGGCTCCTGGCTTTGGATCTGCTCAGCTCATGTTGTTGTATTCACTTGGGGAGTGAATCAGCGGATGGAAGATCATCTTCTCTGTCTCTCCTCCTCTATATATATCTGACTTTGAAAAAAAAATGCATCTTAAAAAAATAGATAGGAATTGAACTGAAAGAATCAAAGAATTACTGAGTTTATATTTTAAGAAATGAACATAAGAATATTTTTATAGAAATATGTTCTAAAATCAACCATCTAAAATCAACCAAACAAATCTAAAGAATTTACCATTACTACTATATATATGTTATGTCTAGCACATTTCCATTATCTCTCTGAGATGAAAACTAAGAATTTATTCTCTGTGAGTAAAAATTTTATATAAATACACAACAGGTCTGAGTATTATTAAGCAAACATAACATTAAATGAATGTGGCCTATGCCGAAATGCAGCTTTAAAAAAAGAAAAACCTTACAGTGCTTAATCTTTTAAAGCTAAAATCCAAACAAAATTGTAAATTTGCTATATCATTTGGGTTCTATCTATGAAACATGAAGACTTCTGACTGAGGTGTCCCGCTATTCCGATGTTTTGGAGTGATTTAATTGCATTCTTAGACTGTAACGTTATTTTGAAATATTTTCACTTTAAATTAATACCTGATAAAATTAGTCTATTGTTGACAGACCTTGAGATTATTTTGGGTGGAATATTGTTTCCCTGGAAGAAAATTATCTGTGGATTCATTTCTCCTGCAGAATACAATAAAGTGCATTCATGCCTCCAGCTGCTCTACTTCTTATTGAAACTCCATAAGGGCTGCAGGTATAAAACTTTCATATCTACTCGGGCTATGAGACTTGCAGAATTTTTTTTAATCTTTGCCACTGACCAATTGGATGACCCTGAACAAATTATATCATGACTCTGATCTAAGTTCTTTTATCTATAAAATTCAAATGCTGGCTAGGTAATTATCATGGACATTTACAGCTCTAATAATCTATGACATTATCAGTATAAACTTATCCTAGAAGATGATATAATTGCCACGGACACCTTAGTGTAGTCTGTCATTCATAACAGCAGAGTACTGACTTGCTCATGAATGTTTATTCTGTACATGAAAGCAGGGTCTACTGGTCTGATCAGAATTTTTTTCTTGACCTTTGTAGCTCAATATATCATATTCTAATGCACTCAGACTTTTCTTATTAACTTCAGAAACATCTTAGGGATAATTAAATTAAAGGTAAAGACAGCGTGGATCATTTATATTATTTACTTCTTTTCTATAGCTCTTTCCTTATCTATTTTGATGGCAGCAAACATTTCTTTCTTACAAACATGACAGCCGAGCAAGTATGCATCCCCTCAGATATATACCTAATGGGATATGATGTTGATAAAATAAGGTGTGTGTGTGTATACATATGTATATATATATATATATATATATATATTATCTATCATTTTTAGAATAGGGGTAATTTCCTGTTAACTTTATATTATAACAACTCCAAGGAAACAAATTTTCTCTATTTTATTGATGAATAACTTTCCAAACGAGTAGTAAAAGTTGACAAGTAGTAATGTTAGTGTTCAAATATCTGTGGGATACTGCTTTATAAGGACGTGAAATGTAATATTAATGAGCAAATCCTTTCTCAGTAAATGCAATCTGACTTCCTACTAGTCAGAAGAGCCGTGATCAGCATTGTGGTACAGCAGGAAAAATATCTTACCACACCACACTAAAGCATGGGTTTATGTCCTAGGTTCCATGCCAACAAACCCAGGACCCTGTTAATGTACTCCAGTGCTTTGTTCCCTGCTGCCAGTGATGGAGACCTGGATAAAGTTCTTGATTCCTGGTCTCATACCAATTTCTCCAATTATTGCAGGCATCCAGGAAATAAACCCAAGAGTAGAAGACATTTCTTACACTCGATTAGCTCTATTTCTCTTCGCTCCCCTTCGTTTTTTTCTGTACTATTAGTGTGCATTTTAAATAAGTAAAATTTTAAGACAGATGAGCAGAATCCAGAAATAGAAAGAAACTCCATGTGAGAGCACCACTTGTTTATTATCTTGTGAATATTTTGCTAGTGAGTCGTTGCCACCGTATTTTGTATTTATATTATATTCCCTTTTTCCAAGTTGAAGTATGAGTAAAAAAAGAACGGGATCAGGCATTTGGGACTTGTGTAGTTAGAATAGTAACATCTTAACTGAAATTTTTAGCTATCTTATTTTTACTTTCTAAAGAAAAGCTATTGATATACTCCAAAACATACCACCAATTCTACTTCCTCTGGCTGTTTCATTTGAGACTGAACCCCATTTGTAAGAAATGGGTCTGTATGAGTCTATATTCTTTGAAAATCACTCTAGGGAAGATGCTAAGCTATCACTAAATACATCACAGCAAAGAACTAAGCCAATCTTTAGTATGTTCAGCAATCCTATATTTAAGAGAACAGCATGTCTCAAAATTCTTGAGAAGAAAACAAAACAAATCCACAGGATGGAAGCAAGACTTTGCTCCCCCGAAGTATGACAAGGAACCAAGCAAAACACAGGTGAAAGACTGACAACTTCTACTTGAATGGGTTAAAAAAAAAAAAAAGATTTACCACTGCTTTAGAAAGCTACCGATGGAATGACCCTACTTTTGGACGATGCTTTAATTAGATGTTACTTTCATTAAAATACCCTTTTCCCTTTGGCATATTTCCTCAAGATTTTCCATATTTTTAAGTTGTGATTTGAAGATACCATTCTGAATAAAATCTGTGATTTAATCTATGACTAAATCTCTTTTAACATTGCCATGCAACTTTTGGGAATTAGCAAGGGAGAAATAATATGGCCAGTTTGACTGCATAAGATGTTTTCATATTAACAAATATGTCCATTTAGTTTCAAATGAAATTTTGATTTTCAAAGAATCTACATAATCCTCTTAGATCATTCAAAATTCACAATCCTTAAGCCCTAGAAAATTTTCACATTGATTATGGTGGTGTCAGCTACAGTGACATTGATGGGGTGACGATTGATATGATAAGTAAAAGTAAACAATATCAAGTATTGATTAGTTGCATAGTATGTTCTAGTTCCTTTTAAAAGGATGAGTAAGGCCTCACTAACCCCCCACAAGAAATCTAAGAGTTAATAACTGATATGATTCTATCTATATTTATATAGATAGAGATAGATATATATCTAGATAGATAGATACATATATAGAGAGAAATCTATATTTCTAGATAGATGGATAGATAGAAAGCAAGCAAGCAGAGGGGTAAATTTCCCATAGAGTGGCTCACTCCCCTAATAACTGCAACAGGTGCGGCTGGGCCAGCCAACATCCAGAAGACATGAACCCTCTTTGAGTCTCTCAGTGGACTGCTAGGGACTCATGAGCCATCATCTGCTGCCTCCCAGGGCATTCACAACAAGCTGAATTAAAATCATAAGTGGAACACAATTCCAGGAGTATGGCTTATGGCATACAGCCCTTTATCTGCTGCTAATTTTAACTTCCACTGTCAGTCACCATTCCAGATTTGTGTCCTGTAGAAGGACTTGTGAAATTGCCTTCTTTTGATATCTTCACATCTTCTTTTACTGCCTAAAATAGTAATGTGACAAGGGCTAACAATTAGAAGTTACACTCAAGCAGAAGAAGATAAATTTGTTTTCACAAAGTTTTGGAAGAAAAACTTTACAATAAACTTAAACAAGAATCCATTAAAATTCTATGAAAGACTAAGGGCATTGAAAAAAGTGTAGTCAAAATAATTATCCCATTGAAAGACTGCTTTCTTCAGAATTTCTCCATTCTTCTGAAAGTACATCTTTAAATATTACTCATTTTAATTCTCAAAATTTAGGAACTTTATTATTCAAAACCTACAGTGCTGGTATGGTCTCTTTCGACTCCAATTGTCCACTCTTACCACATTTAAGTCATTTTTCCAAGCCAAAACACAATGCAATATAACAGGATACTGATACTATTTTTCCCTACATAAATAAATCTTTGCCAGATGTTTTAATGTCAAAAAAAAAAAAAAGCTTAGAAAGGAGCAGTTAATGAAAGCATTCTGAGACACTAAAATGTACATACTTTGACCAAAATAATTAAAAGTATGCTCCTGGCTATAAGTAATATTAGGATGTAAACTCAGGATGAAAATAAATTTATCCACAGTGATCATTTAACTTATGGACTGAACCATACTTTTTACACATCAGAATATTAGTATTTTTCTGTTTAATTATCATGTGGAAATGTGGCATGTAATATTTTATCCCAAGATGAATCTTATTTATTACTATATAGATAAATTATTGCAGAGAGGCATTGAGATGTTGAATTTTAAAATGCATTCTCCAGACATTTAAGTGTGTGTGAATGTTAAAAGTAATATGTAATTCAGGGCTGATATTCCATTTCATATAATGAACAAATACATATTTCTCCAAAACCTAAGGAGCGCTATTTACGTTACTGTCACATGTTGCTGTAACAAGCAAGTAACTGGAAAGCATGGCATTGCAGTTAGCTAACAAGAATGCTTATTTTCACATATGCCTGTTCACCCTACTTGTGTACAGTGATATCTTTAATGTTTTTTTGCTACCTCTTTCATTTCATATAGAGATTTGATGTTTGCATTCTAATTTTCTAACCTTCAGTGCTAGGCTCTTCCATATACTTAATGAAGTCTGCTAATAAATCTTTGTTCTTCTCGCGTAAGCAATCCTACTGCACTCAGCTCTCTCCCCCTTGACTTTCCTGGAGCTCAAATAAGATTTGTACTCTGACAGGGTGAGCATTTACTTTATCAGGAAGCATATTAGGGTGGGCATGTCTCAGCATAATGTGCACCAGAATCAGAGAGGATGTCTAATTTGTTCTGCTATTAAGCGGATAATAAAATGATTTAGGCATGTAGATATGAAGCAGCCAGCACTTTACGAATTATATGTAACATATTTCATCGTAAATCTGGCCAAGTAGAAGAACCTTTTAAGTATTAAATGATATTTACAGGAAATGCAGGCCTTTACCAAGCAAGAACTTAGAAATGTTTGCCTAAGATTAAGTAAGAAGATAATAATTACGAATTATTTAGACAGTATCAGTTTTTTTTTTTTTATTATTTTGGTAAATTTTGTTTTCTACTAGTCTAACTTTAGCTATTTTTCCTAGCTTTAAAATAGTAAAACGGGCTGGTATTTGGACATAACACATTAAGCCACCACCTACAACATGAGCATCCAATATTCATGCCAGTTATAGGCCCAGCTGCATTACTTCTGTTTCATCTTCCTGTTAACATGCTTGGGAGTGTACTGCAAGATGAACCAATTGTTCTCTACATGCATGTGGGAGACCCTGATGAATTTCTAAGCTCCTGGCTTAAGCATGGCATAAGCTAGTCAGCTGAGATAATTTAGGGAGTAAACCAGCAGATGGAAGACCTCCCTTTGCTTTTGCTTCTCCAATTCTACCTTTCAACAACAACAAATAATATCAACATTTTTTAAAAAGCACTGCACTGCAGTAAGAAGGAACACATGTAAATTAAGGTGACAGAATAACACTTAAAATTTTATTCCGTGAAATAATTTCTTGATCATCAACAACGTTGTTAATATGTGTGTAAGCATGTGGTTGTATGCAGAAAATAGTTCATATGTAAAACTCTGGCTACAGATTCTGGACTGCACATTGGCACCTTCTCTACCTTTAAAATGTATTATCTTTTGTTATTGTCACTCAGTTGAAACACAGAAAGACAGACAGTAGTGACATTAGATGCTACACCATTAGTTCATACCTGTTGCACTATTTCTTTGGGATATACAAAAAAAATAAATTCCAGGAAACTCATAGTAAACTGAAATTAAAAGATTCTTGTGGTGGTGCAAAATTTTTGGCATCCAGCATAGTTTATTTTTTATTAACTTTTTGAAGACCCATTGAGGTGGTACTCTCACTCTGAGTTCAAGTAAATAATCTGAACACTCATCAGTGAATTTCAAAATCAGTTCACCACAGCACAACTTTTAATAAGGATCACTCTGAAACATCCAAAATTCTGAGGAACGGAAATATTATACTATCACAGAACCAAATAATATAGCACTGCTAAAAATTAGACTTTCCAAGTTTTAACTTCATTGAAAAAATAAAGTTTAAAAATCAAAGTTAGGGCCTGGCGCAGTGGCGCAAGTGGTTAAGGTCCTCGCCTTGCACGCCCAGGATCCCATATGGGCGCCGGTTCTAATCCCGGCAGCCCCGCTTCCCTTCCAGCTCCCTGCCTGTGGCCCGGGAAAGCAGTCGAGGACAGCCCAAAGCTTTGGGACCCTGCACCTGCGTGGGAGACCCGGAAGAGGCTCCTGGCTTTGGATCGGCATAGTATCAGCCCGTTGCGGCTCACTTGGGGAGTGAATTATCGGACGGAAGATCTTCCTCTCTGTATCTCCTCTCTGTATATCCGCCTTTCCAATAAAAAGTAATAAAAATAAATCTTTAAAAAAAAATCAAAGTTATATATCTTTGATGGGAGAAATAAGGTTATTTTTTATCCTTAGCTGAAAAATCATGTGCTTTATAAAAAATATTTAAATATTTTATGTTTAAATCAGCCCATGCTTCACTTGCCATTAGATAAGTGTCATATAAAAGATAACCTATAAGTCAACTAAACCTCACACTTCCCTGATCATATTTCAGGAAATCAAGATCTATTAAAATTTTCAAGGATATTTTTTAGAAAGTGATTTGATAACTAAAAAAAAAAAAATGCCTGAAAAGTTCAGTTCCACTTAAATCCTCTTCATTTTAATATGCCTTTCTGAACCTACAGGTTGTTCATAAAGTATTAAATGATTCAAGAAAAACATGTTTGATTTTATCTACTAATGTAGTGGTTGATTGTTTAATATTTAGGTGTCAAGGGTTTTTCATCACCATAAATGCATTAGTGTCTTTTATATAAGCAAATGAGTATTTTAAATGTATTCTAAGAACACAAACATATAAGAATAAATATCCTTATAGGATTTCTGAGTTTTAATTTTGGAAAAGATAATATGACATTATACAAATTAAAAAGTTAACTATGCTAGAGATATTCTGGGATTTATTGATTAATTATACAGCTAGTAAGGTGCTAAAGTCATTTCAAATGAGAAGTTGACTTATGGAAGTTAATATTCTTTAACTGATGAAATCTGTTTTCAATTATTTAGTTAGGAATATTTTCATTGCCTTCATTTTACATAGGTTATACACCTGTGCAAAATAGACTGTACAGGAGAAACTCATTCCCCCTGGCATCATCAAGTATATTAATCACAGATTTACATGCAACATTAGAAACAATAACATGCAAAATGTACTTTATACCAGAACCAAATTTGAGTCCATTTTATATAAATCATACAGCTACTTGTTCTCAGTCTACATCATTTAGTTTCTGTCTCCAAACATTTTCCCTGTCTCACTCTAAAGTACACACAGGCCCTGATTTAAATAATTGCTTGCTGGATATAAAGACAACTACACACAAGCAGAATAAAACTGGGGATTGCGGTTTTGAACATATCTGCTGGGTTTCTGCTTCTGTTTTTAGTTTTTGTTGGATATGAAGTATCCAACAAAATAGTATCCAAAAAATAGTAAATAGCATGCAGGAAATGCCAAATAAATATTTTTGCAATAAAAAATTTGCTGGATACATTGACCTTTTAAAAATACAGTGTAGAAGAGACACACTTCCTAGAAACAGAAATGAAATATTTTAATTAATGAATACACTATTATTCTAGGTAACTTCTCATCTATCTGGAAAAGTAACAGTAAAAAAACAAAGTGCACTAATAGGTAAAAAAACTAAGAAAAGAACAGTTCAATTCTGAGGTTGAGATTTTTATTAGAGAACAACCCTCCCTATTCTTTGAAAGATTTATTTATTTTAGTTGAAAAAATTACAAAGGTCACAGCAGCAGCCTAGTGGCCAAAGTCCTCGCTTTGCACGCTCTGGGTTCCCATATGGACACAGTTTGTAATCCTGGCATCCTGTTCCCCATCAAGCTCCTTGCTTATGGCCTGGGAAAGCAGGCAAGAATGACCCAAAGTCTTGAGACCTTTGCACCCACGTGGGACACACGGAAGAGGCTCCAGGCTCCTAGCTTCAGATCAGTGAAGCTATGGCCATTGAGGCCACTTGGGGAGTGAAATCAACAGACAAAAGATCTTCTTTTTTTTCTCTCCTCCTTTCTGTATATCTGACTTTCCAATAAAAATAAAATAAATCTTTAAATAAGAAAAAATTATAAGGAAAAAATAAGATCTTCAATCTTCAGATTCATCCTCAAAATGATTGCAAGTGTCAGACCTGGACCTGTCCAAAGCTTGGAACCAGGAACTTCCTCTTTGTTCACCACTTGGGTTCAAGGGCATAAGAACTTGGGTCATACTCCACTGCTTTTCCTGGAATAGAATTGGAACATCTAGGATACGAAATGATGCCCAAATGGAAATTTGTCACCACAGGCAGAGGATTCACATCCTAGCCACTATGCTGGCAATAGAACAATTCATTTTATGAGAAAATTGTCACCACTTCTCCCTATCCACACTGCAGATATTTAGAGCACCAGTTAGTCTGCTGTTTAGGACATCTGTATCACCCGCGTGAGACATTCACTTCCCATCTAGACTCTTGTAATCAAGCTGTCTTCTAATGGGTACCCGGGGCACTGACAGAAAATGCTTGGGCATTTTGCAATATTATTCAAGGCATGGATGGAGATTTTTTTTTAATCTATCTTTTTAAAAATTTTATTTTGATGATGTTTACATAGTTGATTAGTGTGAGAAGACTATTTTCATATCTTCTGTTCTTCTTCTTATATCTGGGGTGAGGGAGAAGCCACATCTATCCTCCCAACTGCCCCAGTGCTGAGGCATGGGGAATGACCACCCGATGTCATCCCAAGGTCCCTGATGTTTTCATAGTTTTGACATGAATTGATAGTTTTGAACTGCACTTACATTTGGACACATTTTAGCTTTTGCAGACAATGAAAAAATTAACAAGTAGATAGCATATTTCCCTGTTTTTCCCCTCTCTTCTCTCTCTGTGCTTTTTACATTCATCTTTTAAACAGGTTCACAAAGAAGAATATAATTGGAGAGGCTGATTACAGCAACGGTTGAAAGTGTGGAATCACCCAGAGGCCAAGAATGTCTAGAACAATAAAAAGAACTAGAGTGAATAACTTCTGTGTGAGGAGTCAACATCTGCTGTGACACAGATCATCTTCAGTAATGTGGAACAAAAATGGCATTCTTTAGTGTAACGCCAAGCAGATAGCATTAGTAGTTAGCACAGTAGTAATTATCAGTAAAGTCATTTTTGTGAGGAACATAACAGGAAGGCAGAAGAATAGAAAATCCAGCAAGTTTAATTTCAGATGAATCATCTTTTTCCCTTCATGCTTTGCAAACATAAAGGTGAATTTTTATAAAGATGAAGTGGCAGTGCAATTTTGTAAATACTGGCCTACATCATCGTTGAATAACTCTGTGATGAAGCCTAACACTTTATTTTCTTCTTGCATAGCTTAAAACCTGCCCGTGTCTTCTCAGTTGCTCCACTGAAATGACTAAGCCTAACACTTCACAACTAGGAGAACAAAAATGCACGGTTTACAACTTTAGCAAGGCCATAAATGCTTGAAAGCATTGTGGCTACTTCCATGGCCAAACCTAAAATAGATACTCATTAATCCAGAGTTGCTAAGTCTGCTAATGAAAAGAAAGACTGAGAAGAAAATATTAATAAAAGTCAAGTGCATGTTAATTGCCAGTGGATTAAATAATAACATGTTGCTATACATCTGTAAATATTGTTGATTTCCAGTGAAATTATCAGCCGCTTCCTTTAAGCCTAGAAAGCTTACTATGGCAAAGAAGTACAAACCCAGACCATTTTCATCATCCAACAGTAAACTGCAAAACACTAACTGATACAATAGGATAAGCCTTGTTCTCTGTCAAGGATGCATAAGCTATTGTTTTACAAAATCAAATTACACTAAATACAAAGACTATGTAATGCTACACTAATATTCCACAGCTCCCTAATACTTTAAAAAATACAAAGTTGTCTTTCAATAGAATATGAGGAAAATTTCCAGGCAAACATAAAATGTTTGACTTAATACTTAGAAATACTTTCAACTGGCCTTTAAAAATCTTTCCAATTTGTCGTTACTCAATCTTCAGCTGAGCACTTCTGTTGCAATCACGCTACTGATTTCTACTCACATCCTCACAGCAATAATGAGATACTTTACTTTTCTACTTTCGTTATATCACATTAATATACATGCATTTTTATTCCCAAAGTAGCCATCAAACTTTCTACATTTTTCTAAACTGTATACAATAACCAGTGGTCAACTGCTTTTTGGGGTTTATCTCTTAAGAAAGCAAGATAAATGAAAAACCTTTACTATTCCAAAATGTAATTTCCCTTCAGAAATATCCCTCATTCTCTAAGTACTCAAATGAAAGCCAAACATTAGCAGTTTTGTAAAAAAAAAAAAAAATTATAAAAATAAACATTGCAATAATTTCAAACCATACAATAAATCATGTATGCTCCAATTTTTTTTCTCTAAGAAATTAGAGGTCTCTACTATGAAAGAATTTAAAAGAAAAGAATGCTTTGCTGGGTACATTAGTCTGAACCAGCATTTTTTCCCTGTTAGAATCAGGAACATGTCTCTTCATTCTCTTATGATCTACAGTTTCCTGTGAGACGTTAGCTGTGAGTCTGATTGGAATTCCTCTATATGTCAAAATATTTTATTTTACATGCACATTTAAGGATTTTTTTTCTTATGTTTAACTGAAGAGAAGTTGCTTTTCATGTGTTGTGGTGAATATTGGTTTTGATCAACACTACTGGGAATTCTGTACCCCTGCTCTATTCTGTTTGCAAATTCTTTCTTCTGATTAGGGAAATTTTGCTTTATTATTTCATTAAATGCATATTTAAAGCTGGCTTCCCCTTCTGTGCCTTCTGGAACTACCATAATTCTTATATTTGGCATTTTAATAGTGTCCCTTAATTCTTGAATGTTCCTTAGACCTTGACACAGCTCTGCTTCCAGCATTTTGATTGTTTCACCATTTGGCAAGACATATCTTCTGAGATTTTTCTTCTGCCTCATTCATTGTATGATGAAGATTTTCCACTAATTTTAAATTTGCTCCATTGTGTCTTCTAGCTCTAATAACAGTATATTAATTCTATTGTTATTCTAATAGTTCTATAATTTCTATTTCCTGAATGACATATCCCACCTACCAAAACCAGAGGCAAATGTACAGAATATCCCAGTAAAGAACAGCAGAAGACTAAATCAAACAATGAACAATCCATTGTTAAAATAACAATTTACCACCAACTGATATTACCTTTGAATATAACTAGCTTAAATTCATTAATCAAATGTCATACATTACAAAACAAAACAAAATCTATCTGTTGCCTATAGGAGACAAATTTCACCACAAAGATGAACAGAAATTATATCTCATGGATTTTGATGTTTTGGCTTTTTTTTTTTCATTTTTTCACAACAGGTTTTTTTTTCATATTAAATTCTTCACTGACTCATAGTATCATTTCCTTTAGAAAGGTTTTTGATTCCCTTTTTCATTTCTTCATCAATACATTAGTTATTTGGTAGCATATTATATTATTTGACTTCACGGCATTGTAAATTTCTGTTTTTCTCCCTCTTGTTTATTTTGTATTGTGACTTTTCACTTAAAAAGATGTATAGTAACTGTGTAATGGAGATAATCATATCCAGATGTGAGGATACAATTCAGTAAGCAGTACTTTCAGACTAACGATGGACTCCAAAGAAACAGTTAACCATATCTTGACAATAGGATGCTGGATTATCTGCCTTTGTCCTTGTACACAACAATGGATTTAAAACTGTTTATGAAGAAATATACTACTATATTAGCATAGGGGCAATCAGTGTGTGGGGGAAGGGGATTTAGCGAGAGGGGTAAGAGAAACCCCAGAATTTATGTAATTGTAACATTAAACAACAACAACAATAATATTAAAAAAGAAAGCGGAATTCGCTAGCTGATAGTTCTTCATGCAAAAATATACATATTATAGGAAAAATCCTTTGTGCTTACAATGTCTAAAGAGACTGTATTTAGTAAAGAACAGAACAAAAGCAAAACAAGATCCTCAAATTCAGCAGCTCCAACTGCCACAGCAGATTCTCACTACACCAACTGACAGTATGATATCACAGTATGTATAGACAACTGAAGCAAGAGAGAAAACAAGGTAACTGTTTACAGCTTAATCAACCAGACCGTTGGCTACAGTTTACGTAGGTAATTGCTAACAAATTAATTGGTTAATTTTCTGCAAGGCCATCTGCAACCAACCAACCACAGTTGTTACTCTGATTGAACTCTTTTTATTGATGCTTGCACTCGTACCATTCCATGGCCTCCCGCAAATTTAACAATCCTGTTACACAAAATGTGTAATCATGCTTCAATTAGTACATTAGTCAACTAACCTGGTGAATATTGGATCTACCTAGTTAATTTCCAAAATTGCCAAAGAGTCTCAGTGCCTTACTTGGAAGTGCCTTATGCTCTGTCATGACAATGAAATGGTTCAGCTATGTGAACCTCAAGTTGCAAATCTGATCAACATTATATAATAATGGAGGAAAGCACAGAAACGCATGCCTTCTAAAGCATACACAAACCTATATGGCACGTGTACAAGCATGTCTTTGTTAAAAATGAATGGTCAGTCTGCCAAATGGCACAACTGCAAAACAATTCCTGCTTTCTCCATCACAAAACCACTTCAAAAACTAAGCTAAATCGTTTTTATTGAGGTTATACAGAAGTGATCAACTTATCTTTTGAATAATGGTTATATTTTATGTAAACAGAAGTTAATCTGCTCACTAAAATTAGCTAAAATGCTTACAGTCTGTAGAAATAAAAACATTTAATTTTATTTTGTCATGCTTTGCTTTCCAATTTTTCCAATATAATCATGTATTACTTTTGTAATATTAGTACTTTTCTAATATTAGTAAAAATATTACAATGAAAATAACCTGCACCTAAATAAATTCCAGTTAGAATTTATCCTTACTAACTCATCTTTCTAAAAACAAACAAAAAAAATATTTAGGGACCTCCAACTTTGATAGGAACAAAATATTCAAATTAATTTCGAGTTAAATTTTAATCATACACACATATATTCACTTCAAATATTTTAATCACTTCTATAAGTAATGAGAACAATTACAAATTAAAGCCTTATACAGATTGAGAAAATCAGTTTTTTTACTAACTTATTTTAAAAATGTATAATTAAGGACCTAATGAAAATATGCTGCCCCAGTATAATAGTCCAGTGTCTAAATCCTTGCCTTATATGTGCTGGGATTCCCTATGGGCTCAGGTTCCTGTCCTGGCTGCCACAGTTCCCATGCAGCTCCCTGCTTGTTGTAGCCTGGGGAAGCCATAGAGGATGTCCCAAAGCCTTGGGATCCTGCAGGTACATGGGAGACCTGGAGGAAGCTCCTGGCTCCTGGCTTCAGAATGGCTCAGCTCCAGAAGAGACACTGTTGCGTAGTGAACCAACAGATGGAAGATGTTTCTGTCTTTTCTTCTCTCTGTAAATCTGACTATCCTAAATAAATAAGTAAATAAATAAGAAAAGAAAATTTGCACTGAAGTCCATGTGAGAGGAAGCACAGTTGCCAGCCATGATTGCCATATGGAGAGTTAAGATCCCACCTCTCATTCTGGCACCACTATTTTGAGCCCCATCTGCTCAGCATATGATCAAGCTCTCTGCTAAAGAGCATGCAATAGCAACAGAAGAGAGCGCAAGTGTTTGAGCCCCTGACATACACAGGGGAGACCCAGATGAAGCTCCTGACTCCTGGCTTCAGCTTTGTCTAGTCCCAGCTGTTGAGGACATTTACAGAATGCTCAGTGGAACAGAAAATTTCTCCTGCTCTTGTGTTCTCTCTCTGCCTTTCCCTCCCTAACTCTGACCTTAAATTAAAATAAATAATTCTGAAAGAAAAGTCCAGTCTGAATTAACTAAAAATACAAGAAGAAAATGCACCAACTTACGAAACTGAAGTCCTGAACAGTGCTGCCCTGCTTAAATGTTTCACCATGATAATAAGATCTCTTTGTGGTGTACCACCATCAGCCAGGATGGTGGTGGGCAGAGGAGATACAGGTGGTCACAGCACTAAACACACCACATAAATGAATCTGAACAAGTGATGATGCTAGAGGCCATCCCTTCACTAACTTTGAATGGATTTGGTCCTCCTTCCAGAGACAATAACAGACAAAAAGGGTAAGCTGTGCTTCTCAACAGTACAAGACATTAAAGTCAATCAGTGATTATTTTCTTGGCACATAATAAAAGTGCAATAAATAGAACATTTTAATAACTATAATGATTTGTTCATTATTTTTGAAATTCAAAAATACTACTAGTTTAACTGCAGATATGCATTTTTCCTCAATTTTTTCTTGTCAGGTTTATTTTTTTTTTCAGTCTCATCTTTTCAATTTGGGGAATTGTAGTTTGTTACTACATTTATTGTTTCACTTCTTCCATCTGATCGATGACCAACTTACAATGCCATATCTCCAGAGTACTGACTTTTTGGTGAAGTTAGAGAACCAAATGGTAACTGCCTGGAACAGCAAAGAAAGAACAGACACACTGCTGTAACCAAGCACACAGCACAGCCAGCCACTGTCTGGGAGTCTTCATCTTCCCAAGAAAGGAAGACATTCCAATGTGACCTGCCTGGTCGCCTTAATGAGACTTGCACAGTCGCCCATGAACTGTAGCATAATTGGCTGACTGGTGTGTGACAGACTGCTCGCTCCCCTCCTCCACCTTGAGCAGAGCAGTGGGTTTAGTTGACTTTATAGTGACAAGAACTATAGTAAAGGCAACTTAAGGTTTAGACAGCAGATCTTCTGAACTCTCTAACTGTGGGAGTTTGGAGAATAAACTGTGGTGTTATTATGACCTGCATTTCACCTGTACGAACCATACCTGCTAGTGCAAAGCCTGTACACATTGTAGTCATCTGGGAATTGAACAGTTCATCACATGTGACCCCAGGATGTGGCTGCTAATCTTTAATGTTAAATGAACCAGCTGCACTTTCCTGGCAACAAAGACCCATCTGAATAGCATTTGTAGTACCACAAGTCCCAACATAACTCAGTTTTCCCAGTGGTAGAGTCTGCTGTATGTCAGTCAGCACCAAAAACCATAAATTATTTTCCAGTAGAAGTTTCTCCAGGGCACAGCACGGTAGCCTAGAGGTTAAACTCCTCCACTTGCACTGGGATCCCACATGGGCACCAGTTCCTGTCCAGGTGGCACCGCTTCCCATCCCGATCCCTGCTTGTGGCCTGAGAAAGCAGTCTCGGACAGCCCAAAGCGTGGGACCCTGCACCCACGTACCCTGCACCCACGTGGGAGACCTGGAAGAAGTTCCTGGATCCTGGCTTCGGGATCGGCACAGTGTCTGCCTTTACAGCCACTTGAGGAGTGAATCAGCAGATGGACAATCTTCCTCTCTGTCTTTCCTCCACTCTGTATATCTGATTTTCCAATAAAAATAAGCAAATCTAAAAAAAAAAAAAACAAAACTCCATTAAGAAGAAGGGTTTCCTATACCAGGTGTTCAATTCAGGGACACAGAAAAACATGATGAAGCATGGCAACATAATTTTTCAAAAACATTTTTTTTCAGAATGAGATTCTGACTCAAGGGAAATCTCTGAAATACCAGAAGCAGAAGCAGGATGTAAAAGAATGACTCAAAGAAACTCAGCGTGGCACAAGAGGAAACAGAAAGGTAACTTAATGAGGAAATCAATGGATGAGGCAGATGAAAAATTAGATAGGACATTGAAATTATGGTCAAGGACCAAGTAGAATTTTTGGAAATGAAATTTTCAATCATTTAAATAAAAAATATTCTGACAGATTTAGCAGCAGAATAAACCAACTAGATGAAATAACTTCTGATCTGCAGAACAAATTTTCTGTAATAACACTAACAGAAAAATATTAAAAAGATTAAAGCGCTTCAAAATTAGAAAGGAGAAAGTCAAATCGTCAATGATAGCAATTGGTACAGTGTTGCACATGACAAAAACTAGGCATATAAAGAAGACACTCCTTATGATATTTGATCAAAACTGAGATGAGGGAGAGTAAGAACTAGGCTATTTTGACACACAGAGCTTGGGTATTTACCACTTAAGAGTTTATGAATGTAAAACACATTTCTCAGTGAAGCTTTTAATTTTAAAAGTGAGCATTTATGATTTAGTTACAGATGTATCAATATGTTTTTAATTAGAAGTCTTCATATTTTATTAGCTCAGATAAATAGGCAAGGAATTAAATACTAAGTCAAGATATTCACAAATTATATCCCTAATATTTATAAGAGATCATTACATAATTCATTGGTAGACAAAGCTGTAGTCCCATAGTGTAGTTATCAATTGGTGTTACTTTCTTAAAACGGCTAGCTAATCACTGGACAATTTGATTTTATTGAATTATTAAGTAAAATGAGAAAGATATGCTAATGAGATTATTAAAAAGTCTCTGAATCATAAATACTCTCTTTCCTTACATATATTTTCATATGTGCATACATATATAATATGCATGTGTGTTTGCACATATTTATGCAATATATGTATTTTAAAATATCAATTTTTAAGAAAATTTCAATTTATTATCATAACTGCCAGTTGAATACAAGACATGTATTGTTCTCTTACTCTGCATAGTTGGTAATTTTTAAAATAAATAAAAATAGCCAAATTTTCATTCAATCTAAATATCCAAAGAAAAATTTTCTATAGGTTTTGGAGAGTACTTTTGTAAAATAATATGCTTGTATAAATAATAAAATGTTACTTAAAAAATAATTGGTAGTTCCTATAAAGCAAAGTACAAAGTTTGAAACTCACATAATGTGATACTTGGTTAAAAAATGGTCCCCGTTAGATAGTCAAGATAAATTCAGTATAAGATATAAAGATATCAGCATTAAAATAATGAAGAAAATTAGCACAATGAGAATTTGTGTGTTACTATAATACTTTTGAGGCAAATGTACTGTTGTTCCGTGTCTTTTGTACACCTTATAAATTATGTTGCTTAAAGGCTGGACGACTCAAACAATGCATCTCCACCTAAACTTACTACATTTTAGTTTTCATTCATGCAAAGAGCTAATACATCAATTCAGATTTTGCATTTCAATTGAACCATATATCTCACTGCCACTTTTCTCTAAAATGAGTACTTGCCTGATTTCTAAAAGGACAAGACATAAGGCTTGATGGTCTGCCTCAAAATAGGCAATCTAATATAAAACAGAGATTATGGCCAAGACTTAGGGTGCCTACATAATAATAATAATAGGTAACATCCATTCAATATTAGTGGTGGACAAGAAATCTATTACATGACAAAGACTGAAAATTCCTTAAATCTTCCCTATTAGGGAAATTAAGAAATAAAGGTGTAGAATATTACTTTGTACAGGTTTAAAATTTTTACTTGTATTTAAATATGGAAATCAGAGTACAAAAGATCGAAAAATATGACAATAGGTTTATATTTACTGTTAAACCTGTACATCTTATTTCTGCATTACATTGTAATCTTCGAAAGCTTTATAGTGAAAATAAAAAGCCCTAAGGAAGTGATTAAAAATTTAGCAGTCACTACCCAAGTAGGAGTGTGAATTCCTCTTTCTAAAGAGATTATTATAGATCTGCCTAGAGTAAAATGCAAATATCACACAGACTCAGCTGGATAGCTCAGCTAGGTTTCCTTAAAACATGTTACTTCACAATCATAAATATAAGGCTATATTAAAACAAATGTACACTCCAAAGGAGAATATTAATGTGAGCCAGTAGAATTATGAAATTAAATACTTAACTATTTATAGGCAAAATCAAAACTTAGTGAGATGAATATGTACTGGTGTAAATGACCAAAAATGAGAAGAATATGTGGCAGGTGCAATGGATCAACTGGTAAAACCATCACCTCTAAGCATAGCATTTCGTATGGGCTCTTATTCATGTCCTCACTGCTCCACTTCCCATTCAGTTCCTTGATTATAACCAGAGAAAGCAGTGGAGGCTATTCTGATATCATCAGATAGTTACAGGAATGTCTCAAAGAAACCACTCCAACAGTGGAAGTCTCTACCTCTGAGACTTCCTGGTTTAGACTCAAAAAGTAAGGCAATATAAGTAAAAATAGTTAAATGGAATTACCTCAAACTAAAATCTTATGTACTGCAAAGGAAAAAACAGAGTGAAAAGTCGACAAACACAAAGGGAGGAAATATTTGCAAATTATGCAACTGGCAAAGTGTTAATATCCACAGTCTATAAAAAGTTCAAGAAATTCAACAATACTGATTTGTTAATGGACATATAAGGCAGATTTTTGATACAATACAGAAATGATTCAAACTTTAAAGCCTATTCCTATGCATTTACACATCTGGCTTTGTAAGAATAAACATAAAAAGACCCAAAACATACAGCTAGTCATCTTGATATGCATACATAGAATTTGATTTACATGATTCTCAGTATTGTATTGCTTCCTGAAATCAGAATACCTTACCTATTAATCTTAATATAAAATTTGTTTTCACTAATAATTTGAACTGCAATTTTTAAGTTTATAGTTTCATCTATTCAAAAGGGAGAGTGACAGAGAGATACAAAGATAGAAAGATAAATTACATAAGGAATTAACTAGTTTAGTTTCACATGTTCATGAGAGTCAGGGTTGAGTCAGGTCAAAGCCAGAAATCTGTCTTCTACCAAGACCTCAAGCACGGATGGAGGGGTTCAAGAGTGCAGACAACCATGTGTTGACTGCAGACAACCATGTGTTGACTGCAGGAATCTGAAGCAGGCAACTGGATCAGAAATGGAGCAGCTGGGGCATGAATTCACATTGTGATATGAAATACAAGAGTCTCAAACCTGGAGTAACTCATGGTACCAAAATGCTCACCCCTTAACCCTCAACTGATCATTTAAACTGCAGCTTAACTCTATCTACCACAAGTCACACCACAGACATGTTCTTTCAAACTACACCTACCACAAATTTGTTATTATTTCATGTTTCATACTTATTTCCAGGTACAGTTAGGGTTATATTTTGTAACTGTCACTGGAGGGAAAATAATCTTTTTACAAGATGCAATTTTACAAAAGTAAATTCTTTAAAAATGCAGTTAATGGGAGAGGATACAGTGGATTTCCAGACTTTCCTGGCAATACATTTCAAGATAATACTCTTATGTGAAGATCATTTGACTTGGTAATAGGAAGTAAAAATACTGTGCTACAGGCCTAGCACGACAGCATAATGGTTGAATTCTCAACTTGCAAACTCCAGGATCCCATAAGGGCACCAATTTTTATCCTGGCTGCTCCAGTTCCCTGCCTGTTCCCTGCTTGTAGCCTGGTTAGGCAGTGAAGGATGGCCCTAAGCCTTGGGATGCTGCAACTATGTGAGAGACCTGGAAAAAGCTCCTGAATCCTGGCTTCAGATCAGTTCGACTCTGGCCAGTGCAGCAACTCGGGGAGTGAACCATCAGACAGATTTTTCTCACTGTTTCTTCTTGTCTCTGTAAAACTACTTTTCCAATAAAAAACCAATCTTTAAAATACTATATACATGTATTTAAAATTTTATGACAATATCTAACATTTCTGCCTATAATTCAGACCAAAAGACTTAATTTTGACTTACATACACACATAAATATTTAAAATCATGAATATGAAAACTTTTTCTTAAGGGCTGAGTTTAGATAAATGAATCCAGTAAGCATAGTCGTCAGACACTACTATGGTCTTCTTAGAAAGTTAACTAATTTGTAATAAGCATTGAGTTCAGTGACACCCAAGAAAGTCCCACCCATAGATTCCTGTGGAGATGGTTAAGATCATATGTCGTTAAGGACAGTAACTGATGGGAAGTCTGTAGTGTCCAATTTATTCTTTGCAATTAAACAATATCAAGCCTATAATCAGTAGAATAAGACAGAATCCTCCAATACCAGAATATTGCATTTCTTATGAAGCAGAAGATGACACAAAGGCGAGACGTGCCTGCAGTGCCGACTATCATGTGATCTCTTCTTGTCCTGCAGCAGCTCCTCTCCCAAAAAAACAGGCAACCATTTATGTAAACGTGAGTGGTAGAGAGGAAGATTGCAAACACTTCAAGTGAGTATCTACATAACTTCTGGATCAAACTAAGAAAGCCCACCCTTCCCTTGGGTCCTAAGGATCCTGGACAAACACTGTATACCATCTTTCAACCGCACGACAGTTCTACTCCTTCTACCCACATTGCTCTACTGCTTATAATTACTGTGTCAAGCACTCCTGAATTCACTTTCCGCGTGCAATTCTGTATTCCTGTGGACTGGCTTAGTTAAGTTAGTGGGAAATTAAACCAGATAAAAAATATGGACATTATTTTAACAAGAATAATTAAAATAGCTATCATTTGTATTTATTGCAGTGTCAGGGGTTGAAATATGAATAAGATAAAACTATTGTTAAGATTTTAACAACATATTCATTCAGATTTTTAAGGAGAGTTTAAATTGATATAAAAATTTTAGGGCAATATCTAGTAAAGTGAGTCTATTCAAGCTTCTTCAAGGAATATACACAGAAAATTAAGAATAATGTTACCTATGTAAATAAATTTTTGATTGTACAATTGCTTATAATAACAGTTTAGAACTCTATAGGAAAATAAATTTTTCCTGTGTTTATATGGTTATATTATACAGTAAATATTATAGTTTCACAAACACACTGAAGTATTTATTTAAAAGCACAAATGTCATAAATATTGCTTAGATATATTTAGACACATAAGCCCAAATAACAACACATGAGCCAATCCCTTCTTTTATGAAGGTTATATTGTCACTTACACTGTGCTTTCATGGAACTTACCAGCATGTCTTTACATTACACATTTTCTGATTTGTGTTGAAAATTAAGGACAAAAATAATTTCTTGAAAAAAAAAATAACCAAGCACAGGCTGATTTGATTTTAGTCTTACAGGTCTGGATGATCAATTTAGAAATTAAGCTCTGATTTTTTTCCTATATGATATGTTTAACTCTTGGTGGGGCATGTGGAAAAAATTCAATCATGAGAGGGAACAATAAATTGATATTATTTCCATTTTGTTTTCTTCAAAAATCTGGTTTCTGGACAGTTTTCTGAATAATTAAACAACACCTAAAGAGATGCAGTTATCTATTCAATTCCATGATTTTTCTCTTCTTCTAATTTTCTCCTTTAATTTACTTTTTGTTTGCCCCTCAATTCAATTTGGCCTTTTGCCTTTCGTTTTCAGAGCAAGGCTTTTTATATGAGTATTTTTATATGAGTAAAAAAAAATACTGCAGCACAGTATTTGGCACATTGTAATGTTGTAGAACATATTATTTGTGCGGAAAATCAGAAACTGCTGCCGTTGTTGAACCTGGTTGGTGGAAACAGGGTGATCTTTTTGTCTGTAACTTTTCCATGCACTGTCCAACGACGCCCTCGGAAACAGAAGTGCAATTCAGGGCTTGGTGTTGTCAGAATAATGCTCTCTTAAATCTTCCTGGCACTAACAGTGTAAGTACTTACTATAAAAGTCCCAGCCACTTCCCACAGCCATCCAGCAAGAAAATTGCTTATTGCATAGATCCTTTGTGTATGTTACTCGCCATGACAGACAAGAACAAGAAGGAAAGGAGTTTCAAGTACATCAGATTATAGAAGATATTGATAGAGTAGAATACACCCACACCACACACATACACACACACACACAGCTGGGTGATGAAGGAAAAACAATACCCAGCTGCATAAGAAAGGAACCAACCTCAATCATAGAAGCAACAAGAGAACAGACTCCCCCAGAAGTTACCTGGCATGAGAAGAGATGGAAAGCCACAAGAGAAAAGTAAAGTGACATAAGAAAGCAAAGAATATTTTACCTGCAGAAAGAAAATCAATGAAACCGATGAGCTGTTAGTTAAAGAAAATGATATGACTTTTCTACCTTCACCAAGAAAGGAGTTGCTGCTGATGAATGATCAAGAGGAAGGGGAGGGAAGAAACAGATGTGAACATCCAACAATGCTTCTCATTTGAGTCCAGGACATAAGAGAAAATATGTGTTGCATATTGGCAACACTGCTTAAAATTAATTTTTGGGGCCTGGCGTGGTGGCGCAAGTGGTTAAGGTCCTCGCCTTGCACGCCCGAGATCCCATATGGGCGCCGGTTCTCTCCTGGCAGCCCTGCTTCCCTTCCAGCTCCCTGCCTGTGGCCTGGGAAAGCAGTCGAGGACTGCCCAGGGCTTTGGGACCCTGCACCCACGTGGGAGACCCGGAAGAGGCTCCTGGCTTTGGATCGGCATAGCACCGGCCGTTGCACTCACTTGGGGAGTGAATCATCGGAGGGAAGATCTTCCTCTCTGTCTCTCCTTTCTGTATATCCGCCTTTCCAATAAAAAAAAATAAAAATAAATCCTTAAAAAAAAATAAAATTAATTTTTTACCAGCATAATGTTCACTGGAATTCATACAATTTACAATCCTTTTCTAGGTTTTTATTTAGTCGTTTATTTTAGGGCATCATAACATCTGTGCAGTTACCCAGGTACCTATCCAAAAACTTATAAAAGTTTACTCATGTCTTTGAAGTTTCTTAGGATTCTCTTTTTGTTCAATTTCGTGATTTTGTAATATATCTGTATCTATTGTATATAGTTAATTGCATGATAATCCACATACATCCATTAAATGTTGAAGGTGATGAGGCTATCTTAAATACTGCCAATTCCAAACATGGACACCCTCTCGCCTTTGGGCCTAGCACCCATACAAATGCAAAGTTATTACACAATTAAATAGTGTTTTATAAATATTTATATAGTTTTGCATATTGTAGCATAGCAGAATTCTTCTTTATCATTAAAAAATCATGGTATTATTTTGTTTGGGACTTTTCCAAGCTAACTACTTCTTCCTGAGACTTTCATTTACAATAATCACACTATTTTTTTAATACAAAGAGAATATATTGCATGTATTTCATAGGTACACACCTAGAATAACCTCTCTTCCATTCCCCTCACCCCACTCCCTCTCCTTTAATCCACTCTATAGTCACAGACTTAATGTACCAGTAACTACAGTGTTTAGCAAAAGTAGAATTATAAAGATAACCTTTTACTGATAAGTTCACTTAAAATTGGTATTTTCCTTTCTGTGTCTTCCTGTGCATGCCTTTTACTGATCATCAAGCATTGGCTGGAGAACATCAATCTGGGGCATAGCTGTCAATGTTTGTGTGACATCAACTCCTATAATTTGATTCCCCAAGCAGTTTAATGAAATATGAAGGCAACAAGCCTTTTATGTTGACTTCCTCAGAAAGTGGGACTTCCTTCTGGCCACCTGTTTTCATAGTCTGCATCTTGTGTCTGTCTGGTTGTGAACTGCACATTGCCCACTCACCAATCCTGTCCGTGCTGTGCTGATTGTGGTAATAACCATTTTACAAATGAGGAACCTAGGACTCAAGACTGAAGTCATTTGTTCATTATGAAATTGCTAGTCTGCAATAGACAAAAACAGTTGATCTTCAACTTATCTTTCTTTAAGCCTATGTTATCTCCACCTTGCACCCGCCTATCACAGACAGACCAGTGAAAATGAAGAGACCGATTGGCATTTGTTCAGTGCGAGACATGCCTCAGTAATCTCAATAAATAAAACCACTTTACTGGAAAACTAGTATTTGTGAAATTAAAATTTTGACAAAATAGAAAATTTATTCACTAAATGTTTATGTCAAAATTGTGTTACTCTATGTGGTTTTCAATCCTATGCATACATTTGCTGTCTCCCACAAAATTACTTAGCAAGATGAGATATTATTGATTTTTCTGCTTTTCAGATGGCTTTGACTCAGCACAAAAATATCTTTATGTAAAATATTTCCTTTTCATTTTCTGTCTTCCTGTAACCCATCTGGAAGACCAAGTATAATTTTTGACTCCCATCGTCAGCCTGGCCTGCACTTAGTTCTAGTGGAGCATTTGTGAGCAAACTGATCGATGGAAAATCTCTCTCTGTTCTCTATTACTCTCGTTCAGTCACTCTCTCACTCATTCACTCATTTCTTTCTTTCTGCATAACCTGAGCCTGGCAAATTGACAGAAGTATGTATTGCTAATCCCTTCCCCAGGCATAATAATCAGAACTTTTGGTGGCAGAGTTTGGCAATTTGTACTGTATCAAACTCTTGGCAATTCTGATATGTACTGTTGCACAGCACTGATTCATTGCCTGGCCTGTTCTGTGCTGTCAAAGAGAAGCTGAGAGGGGACAAATTGGCTTCCTGGTATTAAGTTTCTGGAACCTGGATTCTGTTAGAACAGTAATAATCCCAAAAAAGGAAAAATGCAAACATGCTTGAGTTTCTTCTATGTGTCGGAATCTGAGAGCCTTCGTCCTTGAGAAGTTGGTAATACCTTTGTGCTGAATGTTGATTGTAGTAGTTTAACTTTGCTTCCTAGGTCCTATAAATATTAGCAAATATGTTATGAAATTGGAAGTTATTCGACTTTAGAACCATACATACTCAGCCAGGGACAGTCGTGATACTGAAGTATTTCTCCAAATGTAAATATTGCAATGTTATATACAGAGGATTTCGAATAATCACTAAAGTCTGCTATTTTATAAAACTGAATAAAGTGGTGTGATGCAATTGGAATTAAATAAAAGAGCACTGCGTAGCAACACTTATGCTCGAGTACAATGAATTTTAAAAAGTATACTGAAACAAAAGCTCAGTAAAAAATGAGAGCATTTTGGATGGCCTTTTACATCTTTCCTCACATACAAGTTGACTTTTGCAATAATGAGACACAATACCTGCTCCTTGCCTTGCTCAGAATGAATTAGCATATGTGCATAATAAATATACATGACATATTCTTAGTAGGCAAAATAAAGGTTTCATGTTTTAACTGCATAAACAGTAATTTATTTTGGGAAGCATCAAAAGTAAGGTGTTCGAAATGTTTTTTTATAAATGTGGAGAATGCTTGTACTTTTTGACAGAAGCTGCAGTTTCACGATAATGTACATAAGCATTCTGGATCTGAAACCCCTGGTATGTACACAAGTAAAGGGCCTGAGTCATCTAAATGATCACATCTATAAGATGGGTTTGCAGCAAACATTTTCTTTTTACTTGAAAGGTAGAGCAAGCTGGGAGAGGCAGAGGGAGAGAGACTGATTCTGCATCCATTGTTTCACTTCCCAAATGACCTCAAAGAGCTGTGTTTGGGTCAGGCTAAGACTGTAGGAAGAAACTCCACGTGAGTCTCCTAGGCTGGTGTCAACTACCCAAGAACATGAGCTATTATGCTCTCTCTTCCTGTATGAGCAGGAAGCTGGTTTGGAAGCCAAGGTGTGAGTAGATCCCAGTCACTTATGCAGAATGCAGGATCCAAAGCAACAGCTTAAGCCTCTGGGCCATGAAATTCACCCATGCTCTAGAACTGTAAAACCAAATTATTTGATGTGAAGAGTGCCTCTGAGGTCCACTAAACATAACTCCAGTAAATATAAGTTCACTGTTCATTTAATTTCTGAAGTAATAATAATAAAAACAGTAGTAACTATATTAGCTAACACTTTTTTTGCACTTCCAAGTGTCAAGCATTATTTCAAGTACTATAGATTCATGAACTCGTTTGACCCTTAAAATCAAATTCTGAACTGCTATAAAGCAGTGTATTCTTTCTCATTAAACTCAGAGAAATTGCTTTTCTGTTTTGTTTAAATATTTATGTATTTTTATTGGAAGGACAGATATACAGAAAGGAGAAAAGACAGACAGAAAGATTTTCTGTCTGCTGGATCACTACTCAAGTAGCCGCAAATGGCCAGAGCTGAGGCAATCCAAAGCCAGGAGCCAGGAGCCTCTTCTGGATCTCCTGCCCAGCTGCAGAGACTCAAGGCTTTTGGCCATTCTCAACTGCTTTCTCAGGCCACAGCAGGGAGTTGGATGAGAAGCAGGGCCATTAGGATTAGAACCTGCACCCATATGGACAAGGTAGCAGCACGCATCGGCATATAAAAGGGCTAGGCTAGCAGCTGGACTGAGTTAAGCCTCAGCACCCATGGGTCCATACGAGAGCCAGATAGGATGTGGGATGGGCCAGATTAGACTGCAGTAATGCCAGCACATGTTAAATCTGATACAAGAGGAGGGTCTGGTGGAGGTTATTCGGGGTTGCCTCAACTGGGGTGTGGCATCTGCCTGTATGGCATCTCTGGCAGGCTGAGCTGCACAAGGCCTCAACACTCACCACTTTGCATGAGAGATGGAGCTGGGGGCAAAACTGACCACTCAGCTATATGTACCAGTGTGTGCACTGGATGGTAAGGTGATGGTCCAGACCTGATCCTGTACTATCTGGCACACACAAGAGGCATGTCAGAGCTCATCCCATGTGGGTTTCTTGCAGGACTCTCCCAGCTAGATAAGTGTAATCAAAGCCCAGCCACAGAGAAAATCAGAAAATATGTGATCTGACTTTGGAGTGCACATATCAGCTCTGTGACTTCTCACTTTCTGGTGTCTGTGCAGTGGAAAGCACACACAGATACGCATGGGGGATATGGCCGCCAGCCCACCACGGTCAGCAGATATTGAGTGCCTTGTCAGAATGGAAAGCGGAGTAGATCAGAAAGCTCTGTTGGTCAAGTCTAACAGACTGTGGATGCACTAAGACGGGCTTTGTCAACCAATAGACATTAGAAAGATTTCTTCAATCCTGGAGCAATAAAACCAACAACATCTCAGAACGATTGAATCCACTCAAGTAACATGTCAGAACAAGCTTTTCCACATCAGTGTCTCTAAGACATCATCAAATGACAGTTCCACATTCCTTAACGCTGATGTAGTTTGACAACAAGGAGTCACCCTCTCTCCTTTCCCCTTCCGCCCAAATAAATACCAAAGCAAAAAGAAAAAACTGAAGCATTTATCCCACCTACCTCCTCAATACCTTGACCCTCCCCATCTTAATCTGAAGTCTGCATGGGCATTCATCCCTCTCAAATATGTACAGAGTATTAAAAATAAAATATTAAAAAATGAAAAAAAATCAATGAATTCCAAATAGCAATGATCGTAGCAATACTAATTATACATGTCTTAAATTTAAAAATGTATCATGAATTTAAATCTATGAGAAGCATCCCTTTTCTCTCCAGATTAGCAGTTTAATTCTACTAATTCTAGCAAAAATTTTCTTCCTAACAAAAAAGCAGGCTGACATGATTACAAATTCTGATCTTCAATTTAGTGCTTGACATTACCTGTAATAACAGCTGCAGAAGCAAAAATTAACATTTCTAGAGAATTCATTATAGCATATACATGAGACCAGTTCAAAAACTTCATTTAAATAAATGTTAAGAAATGATGAAGTAATTTTAAAAATGTTTGTAGCCAGAAAACTTTAACTTTTACTTTTTCATAAATGTTTTAAGTTACCTGCATGTCTATTCCTGTGTGCATGGTTGTGTGTACACACACACACACACACACACATAAACTCTCCTACCATGCTCCCTATATATCTGACTAAAAAACTCAGCTACACAGTGCAGTCATTATAGTCCTGGTTATCTTTTAATAATTTGTAAGGAAAAAGAATAATGGAAACATTGAATTGAAGTGAAAAAAAAAAAGGCATTGAATGAAGCAACGACACTTTAGCCTGCCTCAAAATGAATCCAAATAGGTAAACTTAGATATTGAAGTGAAAAGCTTACTCATGTTAATCAAGATAGCTGTAACACATTTCCCTTAAAGAAGGAGTCTCACTAACACTGTACCCATGAGTAATGGGTAGCATGCAACTAGTCACTGGAACTTTTCAAATTGTGTCATTGTTGAGAAGTGATTAGAGTAGACTTGTCTGAATGATGAAAATCCCTGAACGTCTTATGTAAGTAGCAAATTTACAATTCCCTCTCATAGCTAAAGCTTTCTCATTTTATCAAAATAGTGAGCCAGAAATAACATGCGAGTGGACTCAAAACTTCTTGATTACAATGGTATAATGTGCTGCAAAGATTTGGTAAGATTAAGAGAACGGCTGCTCTACCCATATAATTCTCTGGTTTGTATTTGAAATCCAACAAAAGTCTAACATCTCAAAACTATAAAAGCAATAGCTAAAAATACCAGCTGGCAAGACTGAAACTACTAAAATTATAGTGAAAGTTAAACATCAGATTAGTAGAAAAACAATCAACAATAATTCAAAATAAGTTTATATAAACTCATAAACTAGTTTTAAATTTTTTTAAAAGATTTATTTATTTATTGGAAAGTCAGATATACAGAGAGGAGCTGAGACAGAGAGGAAGATCTTCTGTCCAATGATTCACTCCCCAAGTGAGCGCAACGGAACTTCTTCCGGGTATCCCATATGGGTGCAGGGTCCCAAAGCTTTGGGCCGTTCTCGACTGCCTTCTCAGGCCACAAGCAGGGAGCTGGATGGGAAGTGGAGCTGCCAGGATTAGAACTGGCGCCCATATGGGATCCCGGTGCGTTCAAGGTGAGGACTTTAGCTGCTAGGCCACCCCACCGGGCCCAATAGTCTTAAATTTTAACTTACCTTTAAATCTAAAACTTCAAATGTGTTTGGAAAATGTCTAGATGTGTACTTTGGAATGGAACAATGTGTGTGGTATTTAGTAAATTAAAACGAAATATAAGCTACATGTAAATTCTGTATGTGGATTTATGTGGCATACAGAATATCTCACTGTCAGTCATATCCAAATAATTATTTTTTTTAATTTTATAAATCACCATGAATCAAAATCTACGTTCTATTAGGTTTTACTGTATTGAACACATCAGAATAGGACTGAAAGAAAGACATGGTGAGTCTATTATAATGACAGAATTTAAATAATAAAGTCCTTCAAACAATGCCTGCTTTGTTTTACCGTCACTTGGTGTGTGATGTATAATTCTCTGAGGTGCAGATTAGAAACATGAAGAGCAAGGAGTTTGAGATACACTGACAAAGTTAGAAAGCTTGAATGATAAGCCAAGGCTAGTTCATAAATAATAGGAAGTAAGCATTACTCTCCTCTCATTTATTCTGGAACTGAATCCTAACAGTAAATCTCTTTGGGGACAGTTCTGCAAGCATTTTGCAACGTTAGAAACACTGAGGAGCATATACTTGCATTAACTGAGGTAGGGAAGAGCTGTTTTTTAAATGCACAAGTTGCATGTCACAACGGTGCTGTATCATTCATATGATTTGTAATAAATCTTTTGTATTTTTTACTTGCAATAATTTATTTGAAATAGAAGTCAACACCTTCCAGGTTACTAAGCCTACCTATTGAATTAATTCATGAGCTGGACTGAAAATATGGGCCATTCTTCACAAGCAGGATCATGAATATTTTAATGTCTGAATAAAGATAAGAACAAAGTTAAATCAACTCAACTTTGGAGATGCCACCAGAAAGAAAATAGAGTTAGATGCCCTAATCCACATGTTAATTAAATTTTGAAACCTTTGAGTGAATGGTTCAAAATAAACTTTTTGTTGTTGAAAACTAATATGAATGGGCATCACGATTATTTAATGTTAGGAAATTATTTTTTGAAGTTTGTCATCTACACCAACAAGCCCAGAATGCCATCAATCCAATGACAAAAACATGTTTAGAGCAACTTACCAGGTTGGGATTTCCTTCTTAAATTTATAGAACGATAACTGTACAAACAAATATGTAAAACACACACACACACACACACACACACACACACACACACACACACACACAAAATACAGCACTGTATTTTTGAAATTTCTGGATTTCTGCAGATCACAGTGATCTGACCAAAAGCAACCAAACAAACAAACAAAAAAAAAAACACCAAGAAATAAAGAAATGAGTGTGTAGTCAATGTAATTTTTTCTGTTCTAGAAACTCATCTTATCAAAATCAGAAAACATAAGGGAAAAGAAAAACCACAGAAGACTGATTGGAAGGATGTGTTAAGATGCATAAAATGCTTACCTCTTTGTTGATCAATGAAACAAATGGCGGGATTGTGTCTAACACAGTCTGAGCACACCTGTAAACAGTCTAATTTCTGACAAATGATAGCAACTAATGCCCAACCGCAGCCCCACAAGATCAATGATTCAGTTAGTCTCTCACTCAGTGGTTCTTACTGCCTACATATTACAGTTACCATGGGAAATTGTATCATTATCTCTGGGCATGGAAATTAGGCATTAGTATTTTAAGGAACGGTCATATGATTCAAATAAACAGTTAATAGCAAGTGCCACTGCTTTTCTAGACAAGAAATATTAACTTGAATATATTTGCTGTACAATCGGTCCCTATTTTGTAGGTTCAGCATCATCACGTTAAAAAAAATATGTCTTACTAACAGTTTACTGTTTAAAAAATCTAAGAAGCAATGGTTAAAAAATCATTCATTTAAACAGAAAATATCCCATGCAAGAAATGAGCTTTTCAAAATTTACTAATGCTAGTACCTTCAAACAAATTTCAAAAGTATTAGAACAAATCTTATCGTTTCTGTTGGCTTAATGTTCTAAGTCCAGTCTTCTGTAAAGGTCAAGAGGATTTCTAGAGAGAAAAAGACAGATTTTATCTAGTAAACAATTATTCATAGAGAAATTAAATTAGGGGATATTCCATAAAGGAACCAATATGACCCAGCAGTGCAAAAAAGGATATGGATAAAAAGGTTTCATGTGTCCTTTGGGATCTGTTACACTGCCATTCTGAAATATGAGATGTTATAATTGTGTTAGCATCATCCTCACCGACAGACAACACAGAACAGTATGATGCTAGGGCAGGCATTCAGATTTCAGCCTGGTGAACGATATTGCCTCAATTTTGAAACTGTTTGAATTTGAAAGTGTTTCATTGTGATGAAAAAAAAGCAAAGATTTGGCTTCCCTTAATCATAAACTCTAATTTACAATAAGGTTGAAATCTCAAAAGTTTAGAAAAATAAAGTATTCTATAAAGAGGGGTGGTGATTTCAGTTTTCAAAACACACTGCTTTAAAGTATGATTTTTTTACAGTTACTTTTATTTGAAAGGAAGATTTTAGAAGGAGAGAAATTGCACACGCATGCGAGATCTTGTACCCACAGGTTCATTCTTCAAATGGCAGCAAGGCCGGAGCTGGTCCTGTGCAAAGCCAGGAGCCTGGAGCTGGTTCTCGCCCTCAGCTGTACTGCAGGGGCCCAAGAAACTGTAACATTTTATTAATAACAATGATATACTTCCATAGGCTCTTGGATTTCCCGTCCCTCTCTCCACATACTCCCCTACTAATTTTCCCTCTAGTATTACAACGCATAGTCCTTCATGAACAGTCATAAATTCATCATTTCTCTATTGAAGTGTCTCCAAACCTTGTAAGCATGGATAATGTCAGAGTCCAGTGTCCTGGCAGGCTGTATTCGACAGTTTCACAGGGGATCCATCTGGTCTGGATGCAGAGATGCATACATCACCATGTGTCTACATGTGGACTTGGACCATTTTTACTGCTCTCGCAAGCACATTAACAAGGAGCTAGATTAGAAATGCAGCAGCAAGAACTCACACTGGCACCTACATGCGATGCTACCACCATGAAGGCAGGCTTAAGTTGCCATGATATGGTGCCATAGGCACACACAAACATGTATATTTAGTTTTTAGATCTGAGTTCTAATTGGCAAGTAATGTCTTTAAAACGACTTGTAATAACAGGAGAATTAAGGATAACGTGTACAGTTTGATAGTTTTTAATCAGTATAGTCTTATTGCAAATGTGATTAGACTGCTGTTGCTTTGAAGGTGGAAAGGGCATGTAACAGAGCAGTTAGGAAGCCACTTGGGAAAGCTGCATCTCAGCCAGAGTGCTTGAGGTAAGCACCTGGTTCAGTCCCTCTGATCCAGCTTCTTTCTGATGTGTACTGTGGGAGACACTGGGTGAGGGCTCTGCTTACCACCTTGCCACGCACATGGGAAATCTGGATTGATTTCCAGGTCCCTCAATCTGGTTTACCCCAGGATTGGTTGTTACAAGAATTTGAGGAGTTGGGCCCGGCGCAATAGCATAGTGGTCAAAGTCCTCACCTTGCACACTCTGGGATATGGGTGCCAGTTCTAATATCCCAGTGGTCCCGCTTCCCAACCAGTTCCCTGCTTGTGGCCTGGGAAAGCAGTCGAGGACGATCCAAAGCCTTGGGACCCTGTACCCACCCCCCCAGCCCCCTGTGAGAGACCCGGAAGAGGCTCCTGGCTTCAGATTGGCTCAGCTCATGTTGTTGTATTCACTTGGGGAGTGAACCATCGGATGGAAGATCTTCTTCTCTGTCTCTCCTCCTCTCTGTATATCTGCCTTTCCAATAAAATAATAATAATAATAAATAAATCTTAACAACAACAACAACAAAAAAGAATCTGAGGAGTCTCGGCATGGTAGCCTAGTGGCTAAAGTCTTTGCCTTGTACGCGCCAGGATCCCGTATGGGCACAGGTTTTAATCCTGGTGGCTCCACTTCCAACCCAGCTTCCTGATTGTAGCCTGGGAAAGCAGTCGAGGATGGCCCAAAGCCTTGGGACCCTGAACCCATGTGGGAGACACGGAAGAAGCTCTGGGCTACTGGCTCCTAGCTTCATATTGGCTCAGTGGCCAACTGGAGAGTGAATCATCAGACAGAAGATCTTCCTCTCTGTCTCTACTCTTTGCATATCTGACTTTCCAATGAAAATAACATAAATCTTGAAAAAAAATTTGAGAAGTGAAACAGCAGGTATAAGATCTCTGTCTGCCTTTCAAATAAACAATGGAAACAATAGTGAGGATGTTGACGACGGCGGGTACAGGACATAGGATTTTGCAAATAGTAGTACAAAACAAAGGTACAAAGCTAATTATATGATGAGAAATTCTGGGACAACATTAAGGCTGTCGTGAGAGTTACCTTGGCTCTCAGATTATACAGGGAACATGATACGTCTTTACAGTTTATCTGACTCTGATATCATCTACTCAAATAATCCACTGCTGTTTAATATAAATTCTAAGCCTAGAGCAGCCATCTCCTAATACACTGATGGAATAGATATCTGCTTGCTTTGTTCTGTTTCCTCTCCTCCTCCGTTCTTTCTCCCTTCCACTCTCTCTCTCTCTCCCACTATGTGTTTACTAGCTCGTATAAAACAAAAGCTCCTTGCATCTAGAAGAATACTGTCACGTTTCAGAAATGGATAAAGCTGGTTTTAAACTACGTATGTACAAGTGCAAGTCAAAGAGAAAATATTCTCTGTAAAAGATAATTTGTTACATATTGTAAGTGTTGTAGGCCATTCAGATGTCACATATCTATTTTATTTCTGAAAAAAAATATTTATTGAAAGAAAGAGACAAAGAGAGAGAGTGTGAGACACTTTCATCCAGTGCTTCGCTCACTCCACAAATGGCTGCAACACCGGGGCTGGGACGAATCAGAGGCAGGACTGATCCTGCCAGGTGGGCAGCAGGGGCCATCAGAAAAATCTCAGCAGAAACCAAACCTGATGGCACCTCGATATTAGACCATCAGCCTGTAGAGCTAAAGAAAATTAATTTCTTCTCCATAAAGCACTCAGTATCTGTTACTGTCAAAAGAAATTGGACCTATCTAATAGCCAAAGGCATTAAATTATAAATTAATAACAAAAAGAAAGAAACAACTTTTAGACAGTAAATAACACACTTTTGTTTAAACTATGGTCAAGGAAAAACAATTAAAAGAAAAATTGTAGAAAGATGTAAAATAGATGAGAATGAAATTAAAACACAGCATATTAAAATTTGTGATCTGAAGCTTAAATATCCCTAGAACAAAATATAAAAGAGTGAATGTTTACATTAAAATATAATACTATGAATGTTGAAAGTTAATAATTTCAAAAAAATCCTATAACATCAATTAATATGGCCAATATGAAGAAATAACTATAGGAATGAAAAAAAAAATGAGGCTAGCACACTGACTAAACAGGCTAATAATCCGCCTGTGGCACCAGCATCCACATGGGTTCATGTCCAAGCTGTTCCACTTCCCATCCTACCCCTGCTCATGGCCTGGGGAAGCAGAGGAAAATGGCCTATGTCCATGAGCCCCACAACCATGTGGGAGAGCAGGTGGGTGCCCTGTTTTAAGCCAGCCTAGCCCTGCACTTTGTGGCTATTTGGGGAATGGACCAGTGGATGAAAAACCTTTCTCTGTCTCTTCTTTCTTTGTAAATCAGCCTTTCCAACGAAGATAAATAAAGGTTAGAAAGAAACACTGGGTAAAATAAGGCCAAAGTAATCAAATAAATGCTGAAATCACTGAATAGGTAACAGGAAAAAAATAAGAAAGTAAATTGGAAGATATATATGTATGTATGTATATCCAAAATATATATGTATATATGTATTTACATACATATATACATATATACATACATGTATACATGCATGTATGAATATATATATGTACATTAAAAAGGTATAATCAGAATAATCAGGAAATAAAGACACAATTATGACTACCAATAATGAAGGCTATGTTATCACCATAGAATTCCAATATAAATGCTTGTATTTGTAATGAAGATTATAAACAAACACCTATCAATCATTTTCACATCACATAAAAATAAATTTACTGATATTAGAACTATAAATTTCCCTCAGGAAGATATAAGATTATGTATATATGCTCTTATTTTAAATTTTGAATTTATACTTAAAAATCTTCTCCTAGGGAAAAAACAGTCCATGGATATGTAAAATTCTGTAAAACATTTAAGGAAATGTTACTATCAATTCTACACAATTTTTTTCTCCAAAAGATAAGGAGATGGAATAACCCCAGCCTCTTCTAGAATTTAGTTTATCATGATCCACACATTCTAAGATATCACAAGCAAATTACACAAAAACATGCTTTATAAATAAACATGTATTATAAATAAAAATTTTATCAAACCAACGCTAGCAAAATATAATTTATACTCAGAAGAAACACTTTTCAATATAGTAGAAAAATGATAACGATTCTAAAATCTTTTGAAAGTACTCAGGAAATGAAGAGTAGAAAGAAATTCAAGCCATTTTTTAAAACAACTATTAAAAAAAGTCTGAATAGAGAAAAAATTCTTTTTTTCTCTAAGATCAGGAACAAAGGAAAGATACTTTATCTATTATGTTACAACATTATACTTTGTATCACAACCATTATAATGATTAAAATATTTAACCAGAACCCAAATTTTAAAAGAATTACGATTATGTTAACTCACAAACAACATGATTGGCTATACACAAAATCTCTGAAATGCGACAGTTATTAGTCAAATTAAAAAATTGCATAGAAATGAAAGTGACATCTCACAACTTTATTATTTTTCACAGTGCTTCTCTATTTTACTATGGAATAGTGGTTTTTAGCTTTTTATTGTTGACCATTATAGTTAGTGGTGCATAAAGCTTGTGATTATAAAGCAAACAGAAACAAAAAAGAAAAAATGTTAAAATTTTTATTTTTAAGAACTTGCAAAGGACTAAGTTTTAAAAATCAATTGTACAAATACTATACAAGTGAAGCAGCAATGCACAAATAAAGTCAATATTTTAAAATACCATGTACAGGGCCCAGGCCCAAGTAGCTAAAGTCCTGACTTCGCATGCACTAGGATCCCATATGAGCCCCGGTCCCTCTCCCTGGCCGCCCCGCTTCCCATCCAGCTCCCTGCTTGTGGCCTGGGAAAACAGTTGGGGAAAGTCTTGGGACCTTGCACCTGCATGGGAGACCTGAAAGAACCTCCTGGTTCCCGGCTTCAGATTGGCTCAGCTCCAGCTGTTGTGGCCACACGGGGAGTGAAACAGTGGATAGAAGATCTTTCTGTCTCTCCTTCTCTCTGTTAATCTTTCTAATAAAAACAAAAATAAAACTCTTTTAAAAAGTATTGTACGTATATACAAGAGTCTATATGTTCTAATAAATCTGTCACATTAAAAGTTTTAACAATTGTCTAGAATAATTAGCAAAGAACTAAATAAATGCAGTAATATAATCCATTCATGTGTTGGAATATTCACTACTGTTTAAAAGCTATTGATCCATTGCTTCAAACCAATCTCATTCACTTTGTTGGCAGTTTTTGTTGAATACCATGGTGAGCTTGTCACAAAATATATGTGAAAATAGAAAAGATCTAAAATAGGTATAGAAACTTTGAAAATGAATTCAGTTAGAGGACACAACCTACTTGACTTCAAGATTTATTTTGAAGATAGAGAGGTCAAGATAATGTGTTTGGCGTCAAGACAGATAAAGATCAATGAATGTAATAGAGTCTAGAAATAGACCCACATGTATATGGTAATTGATTTTTGCAAAGTGTACAGTGTTGAAATATTTATCATTTCAATAAATGCCACCAGAATAATTGGATATCTATCTATAAAAGAATCCTCTTGATCTTTTACTCATAATTCACAAAATTTTAGATTTTACATTTTGAACTATGATCCCTTTTGAGGTAACTTTGTTTTATGAGTAAAAGATCAAAAGGATTTTTTTACAGAGAGATATCCAAACACTGAAGAAAATCTGTGAGATAGATTAGTCAAAGGTTTCTTAAATAAGACATCTGCCTAAATCACGATCTATTTTAAAAATGATAAACTACACCTCAGAAAGTATATTAAATTTTGCTTTTCCAAATGTCCTGTAAAAATAAATAAATATAAAAGAGTGAACTATTTTCCAATTACTTGTCTGATAAAGTACTTGCACTTAGACTGTATAAATAATTGGAACACAGTTTGCAAGACAGTTCAAAACTCAGTAACAGGAAAATAACTCAATGTTTAAAAAAATCACCCATAAGTTTGTACTTTAGTCAGTCTAACTTTGGAATTAAATATGGGCTTGAAATTTCTGAGTGCTAATACTATTTTTCAATGTTGCATAAAAATCTGTTACTTTTTCCACTGTCCACTCTGTTCCAAAATTTGTGCCAAAACAGATGTAATTTAAATTCAATTGGAATAATATAATGAGATAATAATTTACTTTATTGTATCTGTGTATTAATTTAGAAACCTATGTTTTAAACTCATTATATTGCATTTGGGCTTACTGGAATCAAAGAATAATAAAAGGAATATGGATGTGTTTTGTAGAATATGGAAATTAAAGTTTAATAATTCCTAAATCATCTCATTTAAGATATAAGTCAATTTCAAGAGGAAAAATGATGATGGTTTGATAGTAATGATAATAGTTCGTTCATAAGTGTTATCTTTTTCCAGATTTTCCTGGGCATGTCCTCACATGTGAGAATATTTCAAACACTCTATGGCAAATAAAATTTAATAAATTTATCTTCATGCAAGAAATTCAGTCACAAGTAGGTTTCTGATAATATGCATTTCCATGAACATTTTTGAAGACTTCTTGAATATACTGGGCAAACTATGAACGTAGTATTCAGTGAGTGGGAAAAAAGTGTGCATGTGTGGGTGGGACCATGACCCAGCAATTCAAGTGCCAGCAGACACCCACATACTACATTAGAATGCCCATTGGAGCACTGGATAGTTGTGCTTCTCACCTAGCTCCCTACTAACGTGGCTAGAAAACAGAGTCCTTTCTACATACACGTACACTCAAAAGTAACTATGTGATGCAATGGATGAGTTAACTGATTTCCAATTGGAATGTATTATTAATTTGAGTGTGGTAATCATTTCATAATGTATATGTACATAATCACATTGTGTAGCATGAGTATATATAGATACATATATACACTAACCTATGACTTATATCTCAATAAATCTGAACAAATATGTTTTTTAAAATCTTGATCAAAAAGTTCAAAGAGAGCTAATTAAAGATACTTTTAAAATTAACCTCTAATCATTTTCAGTCTGAATCGTATGTCTCTTCTTGAATTGTTTTGTCTCAAGCTTTATGAAGATTGTTCCAGTTTTCTTTTGACTCCATTGAGTTTTCACTATAGTTAACAATATAAAAATAACTGAGCTTCCATTCCAGAGTTTCTGAGTTAAGCTCCAAATTCGCTAGGTCAGCAAATCCATCAACATAATCTTTTGTTTTCCTGTTTTTAACCAATGCCAATGTGGGAATGACTTTAACAGTCTCCCATAAGGCCAACCACTTTGTTTTTTCACATTCAGCTTCTGAGATGTGGTCTTAAGATTCTTCATGAATACTATGACCCTCAAGTAGACTTGTATTTTACATACTAATGTGAAGTCTCCTCGAAATGGCAAACCACTGCTCTACTCTCTTTAGTTTCTTAAAAACTGCCTCTCACTAGGAATATCGGTATGTATTCTCCGCGTCCTTTGGAAATCAATTCTTGTGTTTTGTGGAGCTTTCCTCAATTCTACAAGTCTGAAACCTGAGGGTCCAGCTCTTCAGGGGTTGTCCCTCAGCACCAACCTGATATCGTACAGAAGGAAAGCATGTGCCAAAAAGCAAATGCGTGTACCAGTCCACCTTCAACAACTGGCTCTCAGGGGTGTGGGGTGGGGGAAGCTGATTTACAACTTTTGCTGCTTCGCAGCCAAAGGACTGCGCTTGCAGGCTGACATCAGTCCTGTGGTCAGGATGATCCCAGAAGCTGATTAGCCTGGACTGTGGAACAAGTCCCTGGGTTAGGTCCAGAATGACCATAGTTGGTCTAGACATGCAGGGTATGCAGAAGGTCTTACCTTCCTGGTTATTTACAGGGAAAAGAAGATAGCAAAGGTTCAAACCAGCTATCCTCAACCAGGTGTCAGTCCTCCTCTGTATGCTGTACTTTGTTTTAGGACTTTTGTATTTGTATGATTTAGATTGGCTTTTTAATTTTTATGTTCTCAACTCCTTGCTATACTTGCAGGTCAAAGTCATTATGTTTTAAAACGTACCTCAGAGACAAAAACAAAAACCAACAAAAACAATAATGGAAATCTCTGCATCTGTTGACAGTTTTTCAAAAGACCATGAGAACCAGTTTTTGTAGACTATGAAATAGAAGAATAACATTTGTATTCTGAAATTCAGAAAGTAGATCAGAATGTTGATGGTGAATGGGGAGATTTCAACTGGCAGTTCTGAATTCTCTGAACTCTATCTAACTGAAATATAACATGTTCCTAAATATATATGCAGTGAATAAAAATGTTACTAAATAGAGCACGTACATAAATGGCATGTATCTAAATGGATAAATTATTCATGTAACACCTTATTTGTTATATAACACTGCAGTATTTATAATTTTTGACTATAAAAATATTAAAATTTAGGGCCCAGCACGGTGGCGCAAGTGGTTAAGTCCTCGCCTTGCACGCCCGGGATCCCATATGGGCGCCAGTTCTAATCCCTGTGGCCCCGCTTCCCTTCCAGCTCCCTGCCTGTGGCCTGGGAAAGCAGTCGAGGATGGCCCAAAGCTTTGGGACCCTGCACCCGCGTGGGAGACCCGGAAGAAGCTCCTGGCTTCGGATTGGCATAGCATCGGCCATTGTGCTCACTTGGGGAGTGAATCATCGGACGGAAGATCTTCCTCTCTGTATATCCGCCTTTCCAATAAAAAAACAATAAAAATAAATCTTAAAAAAAAAACCCTACATTTGGGACAATACCTTTAAAAAAATATTAAAATTTAAGTCATACTAGGCAAAACTGCAGCTGTGTACCTTAAAACAGTGCAAGAATGTGGTTATTTGCCCCTTTCTGTTTTGTTTACCAACAGATGCCCTCCCAGACTGTGTAGTACAACCCACTGCCAGCTTACAGGGAAGCATTGTATTCTAGGAACAGTTACTGATAGGATAGCAATTATAGCCCACACAAGTCATTACCTCTTTTCATGGTATTCTTTTGTTTTATAATGAGAAGAAAAAGAAACCATGATTTAATTCCAAGTTTGACATTACCAACACTGCAAATTGTGCAGTTATAGTCTAAGCTACCATTTGGTGCTACTACTTGTGGGCTTTGTTTATTTGCATGCTGCTCTGTTTTGACTAAGGGAATAAGAAGTCTTCCAGTGAAACAGATTTCCTACTTCCTTCTAACACTTTCTTTATTCTTTGAAAGCACAACTTATTTTATTTGGCCACATTTGTAAATCTATGTCAACTCTGAGTTTAAATTTGAAACTAAACATGAATTTTCAGAGCTTTTTTTCTTGCTTCTTATTCTTCAGTAAAATAGAATGTTTCATCTCCAAGAAAAATACAAATATAAGAGGCTTTCCCAATATCTATTTTAAAAGCATCTAAATAAATCAATAACATATGGATTTTCTTTCCCTTACAATAGATGTTTTAAGAGATAGCTAGAAGAAAATGCTTTGCATTTTTACCAAAAACAAAATCTGTCAAGAAATATTCTGAATTGTTCAACACACTATACTTACTCCAGTCTCCAGGAGTCCAATGGCTCTTTTGACCTACTATAAATAATGCATTAAGGATGGATGACTAGTCTAGATTAGGGAAAATTTGGCAGCTAAAAGAATTAGAAGCCTAGAACTACCAGTTTGTTTCTCAATAAACACAGATCTGAATAATAACATCACAAATTTGAATAGGATAAAAACCAAGGAAATAACATTGCAAATGACTTTTTAAGCAGTTTCTACAAAGGAAAGCAATAATAACCTTGATGAAGTTAATCCATACTCTATTTCTCTATTGGTTGCATAAAGATAATATGAATTGGGGCCTGGCAGCATGGTCTAGTGGCTAAAATCCTTCCCTTGAACGCACCAGGATCCCATATGGGTGTCAGTTCTAACCCCGGCAGCTCCTCTTCCCATCCAGCTCCCTGCTTGTGGCCTGGCAAAGCAGTCGAGGCAGGCCCAATGCTTTGGGATCCTGCACCCATGTGGGAGACCTGGAGGAAGTTCCTGGCTCCTGGTTTCAGATTGGCACAGCACTGACTGTTGCGCTCAGTTGGGGAGTGAATCATCGGACGGAAGACCTTCCTCTCTATCTCTCCTCCTCTTTGTATATCTGACTTTGTAATAAAAAGTAATAAATATTTAAAAAAAATATGAATTGATTAATGGTACGTTTTCTGGCTGCATACGAAAACGATCCTAATTTTATTGCTCTGTATAAACAATTTCCATTGAAAAACACAACTGTATGTAAGTAACTCATTTATGTATGTTATTTTTATCTCACTCAATGAATTATATATTACCTTAAAAATATTTAGTAAAATTTGTCATAATGGAAAAATCTAAAAAGGGGTGAGGGCAGCAGGGTAAATAATCAGGAGCCTGGATTTTCATCATATGTTCTTACTCATGATTTTTAAAGATTTTACTATTCTCCGCTTTGCCAGGTAAAATAAACAACTCTTAACCCCATTTGAATTTTTAGATTTTTGTTTGTTTATTTGGAAAGCAGAGAGGGAGAAAAACGGAAAATTTCTATTCTTTGGTTCCTCCCCAGTGCCTTTCAGCAGCCAGGACTGTGTTGGCATGATATCTGGAGCCTAGACATGAATCTGAATCTTTCATATGGGTGGCAGGGATCCGAATACTTGAACAATGACTTCTGTTTCACAGGGTGTGCATTAGGAAGAAATGGAATGTGGAATCATGTTGGGACTTGAACTCAGGCATTCTGACTTTGGACACAAGCTCTTCAAGTAGTAGCTTAACATGCTTCACTAAAGCCTGGCTTTTTCATTCAAAATTTAATCACAAAATTTTTGCAGAATGCCTTAGTACAGGAACCAGCATGTAGTCAATGGGTTAGACCACTGTTTAAGAAGCAAGGATCCCTTCACAGTGTGTCGGTCCCAGTCCGGGCTGTTATTTCTCCTTAGCTTCCTGCTAAGGCACAAAAGAAACCAGGCTCCCATTACTAGGACCCCTGACGCTCATTGTAGATATTTGCGGTGCTGTTTCCAAGTCCCGGCTTCAACCGAAGACAGACACGGCTCTTGAGGGTATGTGGGAGGTGATGGTTTCCTCAATCTCTCCCTCTCTCTTTTGCTTTGCCTTTCAAGTAAATTAATAGGTAAATCTTGAAAAATCTGATTCACCATGGCTAATGTTTCTCCATCTGTTTAAATGTGCCCTGACCCTATTCCACCATTTTGATTCTCTAAATACAGCTTTTCAAAAGTCACCATACAAAGGTTGGGGTGGATGAGGGAGAGAAAAATATAGCAAGGAACCCAGAACTCCATCAGAGTCTTCCGCATTAGTGACAGGTGATCAAGCATTGGGAGCCATCTTCTAATGTTTCCCAGGTATGTTAGTAGGAAGATAGACTGGAAGCTGAAGGTGCAGCAGCTTTTATGCATGAGAATCACCTGCTCCCACAGGTTATCGCCACAATAGAATCTACAGGAAAAATATATAAGAAGTTTGTATCCTGTCAAATGATGCCTAAATCCTCCAGCCTTTTGATGTTATATTATACCTTATGCATAACTAAATGTTCTGCACCACAGCAACCTAAGCAAACCATAAACATCACAATAAAATTGTGACAACATTTACAGGTATCTTTTCTGTGGAATTTTCTAAACGCTTTGTGCAATCCTGACATTCATCTTGTTTGTCCTTCTCTGTTTGTCCAGCTGCTAACTCTTACCAGAATCTCCATTTTTAGTACTCAGTAAAAAAGGAATGTTGGATTTTATGCCTGCCAGCAATTCAGGATATTTGTGTAGAAATGGCAGGGTCTCTGTTGGTACATTAAGTAACCACACAAAAGAAGTCCCAGTAATAAGGACTTTTAGCATTGAACAATCTTCTATTAAAGGTCTTACAAGGTCGGCCACCCACTGTCTGGAGCTGGGATTAGGGGTAGCCTGGGCTTAGCTAAACTATAGCTCCTGCTGGCAAATGCCAAGCCTGGCAGCAGGCAATCTCAGACTGGGCCATACCACCTACTGGCACATGCAACACCTGGGGCTGAGAGCAGGCCTGGTAGAGGAACTTTGTGAACTTCCTCACTGGACTGTTGCTTCTGCTGGTGAGAATGAGAGTTGGGGCCAAATGGGGGACAGAGGCAGTATAGAGCCAGAGGCAGGCCTGGCTGGGCTTGGCTGCTGTATCTGCTGGTGCACACAAGATCCAGAATGGGTGTGTGCCAGCCAGGCTCAGGCACAGCACCAGCTGGCAAGTATAGGGATGGATACGAGTCATGTCAGGCTGGATTGCAGTACCCACTGATAGGCATAAGATCCAGAGATAAGAACATATCTGGTATGGGAACTCTACTAGGCTGGTGAGTACAAGAATCAGGGCTGGGTGTGGGCCAGGCTGGACAAAGGTGGTTTTACTGGCTAGCATATGTGAGCATTGGGTCTGGGGGTTGAATGGGCTGAGATAAGCTGCAATACTCACAGGTATGTTCAAGAACTGTCTGTGCAGTGGACAGCATGTCCAGAGACACACTGTGGATGTGATGGCCAGCTCGTCTAGACCGCAAGAGGACATCAACTGTCTCATCAAAGGATGGTAAGTAGAACAGGTTGGGCAATTCTCCTGGCCAAGCTTTTTAGCTTTCTCCTGGGCTTGTGGGTGTACTAAGGTAGACTTGGAGCCACTAGATCTTTGAAAGATTTTTTTCAATCTTAGAGCAATAAAGTCAACAACATCTCAGAACTTTCCAAATCACTCAAGTTACAACCTCATAGCACTCCACATTTGGTGCTCTAAGGTGTCATCAAATGCCCATCAGTGCTAATATAGTTTGACAACAGGGAGTGCACGCTCCTTCTCCTCTTCTGTGGACACAGGAGAAAAACCAAACATGTCTCACCCACCTTCCTCTGTACCTGAACCACCCTACCCTACTCAGAGTCCCACATGGATGAGCATCTCTCTCAACTATGTATATAATATTAAAATTTAGTATAAAAAATTTTCCTCATCCGCTGTATCAAAATCATCACAAAGGCATATTGTTAACAGACAGATGTATAAAAACGCTCCCTATATTTAAATCTTAATTTCTATCTTTACATATGGAAATCTACCTCATTTCTCTCCACTTTGACTGTTCTAAGTTGTTCTGCACTTTTTCTTCTCCATGGTGTCATTATCACCTCCCAATTTAGCAAACCAGTAAATTTAATTAATGAGCTTTTCACTCTTCCTTCCAGATCATTAACAAAGGCATTAAATAAAAACAATCTTAACACCTTTCCCTGAATCTTCTCACTAGCTACTGCCTCCCAACTGTGCATACTGCTATACATTATCACCATTCATTTAAATTTTTTTAGTCAAAAGCAGTCACAGCTGGGCCCATCTGGGTAGTTGTCTTATGGCAAATGCTTTAGTGAATCTCTATTCTACTGGTCTGCTTTCCAAGGATAGAATATAAAAATGGAGAAAATATGTCTAATACATGAAATCTATGCATCATTATGAATGGCTTGTTTCATCGATTAAATTCTAAAAAAAAAAAGTGCTGAAAAATATCTTGTGGTTATTTTCTCCTTGTCCAATTTTTAAACTGTATTTATTTGAAAGAGTGACAGTAAAAATGGAGAGAGGGAGAATGAGAGATCTTTCTGGTTTTTTCACCGGTTCACTCTTCCAGATACCTACAACATCCATGGCCAGGTCAGGCCAAAATCATGAGCCAGAAAGCCCATTCAGCTCTCTCATGATTATGGAAGAAACACAATTGCTTGAGCCTTCATCTGATGCCTAGGCTAGATGGACAACGAGGAATGTAGGTCAGCCTGGAACCAAAAGTATGATAATGGATGAGGAACTTCTAAACTGTGGCCTAGTTCACTCTGTCATAAATCCTTCCTCTCCTGTTAAATCTTAAACTTGAGCTGCCAAAATTTGATTTTTCCTCTTGTCAATTACTTAATAATGGCACATCTTGATGTTTTCCCAATTCAATTTTCACACTAGAAAAGGATTTGAAAATGTATTCATTTTTTTCTTCTAGAAATGTTTGATGCCTATGATATACTTTATACTGTTTTAGGTGTTTGGATATATAAAAGTAAACAAAGAAGTCAAAACACCTATGCCAAAATAAATAATTTCTCATAAATGAGTTTGTAAACTGTTAAAGATATGGCATAACAGGAACTGAAACATGTTATAAAGAATAGTAAATCTGATTAAGAAATATAGGGAGTGGCTGGTTGGGGGCCAGGGAGCTGTTACCATATATTGTTATTAAGGTCTTCAATGATAAAATGACTAGAGTCAAAAACAGTGAGCTACTGGTAAAGCATCCCAGACTGAGAAAAGAGGATTTGCTAATGTCCTGAACCAGAATAAGCAAGAGCAATCTGACCATTCAGTAGGGAGGTAAATCAATCAGCAAATGAACACTAGAAGTTCAAAGTTTGCTGGGAGTCTCAGATTATACAAGGCTTTCTAAGTCATGTTAAGGAGTTAGTTTCATCTGGATTGAAAAAGAAACCCATTTTGAGTAAAGGAGTAGCCATGTTATGACACAGAAGAAGTACTCTTCATCATATACGGAAGAGTCACATAAAAGTCATGTTAAACGCAAAGGCTAGGTCAGTGCATCTACAGTAGAACCCCAAATTCTGCAGTTCGGTAATGCTTTTGTTGTTATGCTGGTATTTTTTAGTGTTCCTCATCCTGGGTAACAAAGCCTTTCACAGATGGTTCTCAAAAGGTGGTCACAAAATCGAAACAATTAACAACTTTAAAAATTTTTAAGTATATTTTTCATATAATTATGAAAGGGAAAAGAAAGGGAGATCAGAGAGAGAAGGCATATTTATCCACTGGCTTACTCTGAAATGGTTCACAACAGTGAGACTGGACAGAACCAAGTTAGTAACCTGGAATGCATTCCACATCTCCCACTTAGGTGACAGGGATTAAGCATTTTGTGTCACCAGCACCCACTCTCCATCATGTGTATTAGCAGGAAGCTGAAACAGAAGGTAAATACCTAGACTCAAACAGGGTGCTCCCCTGTGGAACGTAGTTATCTTAACTACTTGTACCATATGCCTACACTAGCAATTTATGCTTTTACAAGGATTTCACACACTGATTCCAAACATGCTGAAGCTTGAACACCACATGCTCACACATGTACATCTGTATGTATATATCATCTGTTGAGACAATACTGTAGGATGCTAGGATGAATGCAAGTAGAGTGTTCTATTCGGGTAGATTAGGGCACTATGGGGATAGGACGAAAGAAATTACAGCTTTAGATAGGTTTTTATGGACAAAAAAAGTATTTATATTTTGGAATATTTCTAAGAAAGATCAAATAGAACATTAGAGATATAAGAAACTTAAAAAATCAATCATTCCCTTAGGATCATTTTATTTTTCAGTAATTTACTGACTATAAAAGAGAAAGCCACAGTAAAAATGGAATAGACAAAGGGGAAAGTCATGAATGTTGTTTGGACTTCCTTAAGTGTGAGGTGCATTCTAGACATATCCAAGTGGAAATTCTGTGTGGGCTTTTGGAAATATGATTATAGGGATGGGTGGGAGGTGGGGGCCATAGGCAAGAGAAATAACATCAATAGTTTTGTTTCAGAGTTGATAGCATTATAGCTATGGAAATAAGTATGATCATGTGGACAGATAGTTTAGCTAGAAAAGAGAAAGGGCCCAAGCACTGTGAGACCCAAATCACACCCAATTTTACATATCTGATAGATGTGGAATAACAGCAAATGGCCCTAGCCAGACCCTTCCAACAAGCAGAGGAAGATCCAAGAAAGATAATTGAAGCTGGTATTGTCTAATCTAGGACAATCTCCTGGGAAGAAGCCAGAAGATATTTAACTTAAGCAATCTCTAGAAATGTTACATTTCAGAGAGAAAGGTAAGAAGTTAAAGCCAGTGGACAGAGATCCTGAAGTTATGCCATATAAGGTATCCCATGTCCACACACACACATTTCCAGTTTTGAGTATTTTTGGAGTTAGATACGAAGGAAAAGGACACGATCTAATACTCTGTCCTTAGAAGTGCTATCCATTTGGAGAAAGTTAGTCCCATGTGCCTTTATTTCTAGGTGCAACATAAGAAAATGAATGACAGGATACACCAGTCAGAATGAATCTATAATTATAATCTGCATCTTATCCAAATTCACTATAAAGGATCTACCACCTCCACACACGCCATTGTTCTGTGTTATGTTTGCTCTGTAGCACTACACAGTAAGTAAATAATTGCTTTAACATACTGAACTGATGAACTAAAAATGTGTGCTCCTGAAACTATCATTCTCCATGTGAATACATTTAAAAATATTTATTTATTTTTATTCCAGAGTCAAATATACAGAGAGTTGGAAAGGCAGAAAGGAAAGATCTTCCATCACTGATCCACTCCCCAAGTGGCCGAAATGGCCAGAGCTGAGCCGATGCAAAGCCAGGTGCCCCGAGCTTCCTCCAGGTCTCCCACATGGAAGCAGGGTCCCTAGGCCTTGGGCTGCTCTTGACTGCTTCCCAGGCCACAAGCAGGGAACTGGATGAGAACCAGTGCCACTAGGATTACAAATGGCACCAATATGCATAAGGTAAGGACTTTAGCTGCAAGGCTACTGCACCTGACCCAGGAATACATTTTTATATGGCATCTTTGTATAAAGATATAATGTATATCTGAAAAATGCTTCCAAGTAAGTTTTTTCACATATATTATCACATTTAACCTGCAAGCATCCCCATGATACAGGCCAGGCAAATAATATTATCACTATCTTATAACTGAGAAAAATAAGTTTCAAGGTCAGACAGTAGTTAATGAAAAAACTGAAGCTAGAATCTAGGGTCCTTTGGGCCCTAGGCTGGGACACTCCCTATCAAGCTCCGCTGCTTTAGGTATCTTGCAGGCATAATGGAAAACCAAGGCTAAACTAGCACAGTTTTCTCTGAAACAACCAACAAACATGATTTGAAATATGTTCTCATTTTATAATACCACCTTTTCACCAAATGAAGACGATATTGATTCACATTACTTAAAGCTACAAAGTTAAGGGAATACTACTGTTTTTTATTACACCTGTACATAATCATAATTAATTATATCACTATGGAGAAACAGTTCTAGCCAATTTGGCACCTCACAGCGGTATTATAGAGATTAATTAGAATTAATTATATTGTGAAGGCAGAAGCATTATAAAAGTGCTAAGAGTTGCTAGTATTTTCCTTCAAAATGAAATTTGAGTCAAAAAAGCAAACATTGGTCGGCAACAGATTTCTTGAGAACTACACAGTCCATACAATCAGGATGTGTTCTTAAATAAGTAAACAAGAATCTCTTTGGTAATGATCAAATAAAGCGGATTGAAACAAACTTGATAAGGTTTTAATAAAAATGTCAAATATATGTTTTGCTTAATTGAAGGAGATTATTTACATGGTGTTTCCTGTTATTGCTTTCTACCTCCAAAATGCAAAAATTTAATATATATAATTATTATTCTCAGTATCCATTCCTTCAGAGTATAGTGAACATCACATTTGACAAAAATCTCTATCTGTAAGAGGAAAAAAATTGTTACCACTAGGCATCATTTAAAAGAAGTTTCCTTGAAGGTAGTTTTGTTAAAATAGCTTTAATTTCAAAATGTCAAAACTTATCAAAAAACATTTAGCAAGACTGTAGATAGAGATAGGGAAAGTTGCTTTTATATGGCACATTTCTTAATGCATGTCAGTACCATTTAAAGCAACTTCATGTAAATATTTTCACATTATCTTCTTTCTGTTGGCTAACCTTGTTTTCAATACTACTGGCTTTCCTTATCGGGAGAATTCATTTTAGACATAAAAAAACCACTAGTAACTCCAGGACATTAGCAAATATAGTTCTTAGGTAAAAAATTGTAAGAAAATATCATTTCAAGCCTTAATTTTAAATGTCAAAATCAGAAGAACCTTTGATGCGAATGAATAATGGATTACGTTAGGTATAGCAAAGAATCAGAATTATGAGCCTTCCTGGGCAGAGTCATATATATCCTGATGTCAGGAGCCTCGTTTAGTCCACCAACTCATCAACCACTCTGAGAGACTAATCAATGGTGAATTAATGTGTCTAATACATTTGGAACCAACAGTTTGGTGACTGATATTTTCATCCCGATTACTTTTGAAGGCCGAATCAGAGTACTATGTATGAAACTTTGAAAGTATTTTCTACTTTTCCGCTGTGAAAATACAAATTTTGTGATTTTTCTGAAAAAAAAAAAAGGGGGGGGCAGCATCAGCGTTTCTTTGCAAAGATCAAAATTGATTCTTTTAATTTCTATAATATCATACATGGGTTTTTGTTGTTCTTGCTATCAACTCATTCCTCATTTTTCATAATATTTGTAATCAATGCCAAACATTTCTTTAAAAATTTTTTAAAGAAAACAAAGCTCAAAACAAGAATATTTCTCATTATATACACATTCTTGTGTCCATTAAGTGCGATCACAAAACAATAAAGAAATAGGGCATACAGATTTGCTTATAGATCCCTATGGAACATAGTTAATTGATGTAAAAAGTTATTTTTCTATTTTCTTATTCTTGTCCTTCATGTACAGGAACATGAGGTAGTAGAAAAATTATGTGTGTAATTATTCAACCTCATAATCAAAATTGAGCTCTGCCTCTCATTGATTTTGTAACTTTAAAAATTGACATTCAGAGCTTCAGTTTGTAAATTTTTTAAAAGACTAGTAATAATGAAGCACATCTCATCTTCCAAGGTTAATCCAACAATTACTGAATAGGCACAAAGTTTCTTTAAAGTCAGACACTAGCCAGTATTGCTGTTATATTGACATGATACAAAGTGAGACCAACTGAAACCTCAGGTATCTGGAGAGGGCACAAGCCTTTCTCTGAACACACCACATAGAATGGACTTCACTGGTTAGTCAATTCAATAGGAATACCCAAGTTTGAGTCAAAAATGAATACTTAACCAGGAATACGGAATTACTGTAAATGAAGCAGGCAACTGCTTAACAGGAAACACATTGACTCTTTTCTGTCAACCAGCTTCAAACAGATTATAGGATTATTTGAGTTCTGGATGACTCATTACTCAATACCTCTTTACTTGATTAATGTATTTAAAAGCTTAATGCAGCATTCATAGGCAATGAACCCACAGAAAGGTTTAAGCACATAATCAGTAGCTAACCATCAATGCTGGTTATTTCTCTGTGGGTTTCTGTGGTTTCAGCATCATGGATCTCTTACTGCAGGGAATATCTAATGATTTTCAAATGAGGGTAATACTATGTTTTATTTATTTCTATATTTTTCAAAAGCAATGTTTACCAAAGCAACACAGACTGTTCAGCATGTTTCTCCATTTAAGACATCTAATGAATTATTTTGATACCTACTAATTGAAGTCTAGCCATCCGCAGGTTCATTCATACCCTTGAGTTTCGTATAACATGTTGACTAGCAACATCCATATCCACTGCAACTCCTTAATTTTTATATCTTCCCAAACTGTATATGTAGTTCATACTGGGAAAAAAATGATACTGAATGATTCCCAAGAATTCCCCAGCCTACTGTACCAAAGCAAGTTAACATTATGCTAATTATCCCTCTTTCTCACCTTAGCATTTAAAGGATCTTTTAAGCCAGAACTTCTATATGTGACTCCTTCATCCAATAAAAAGGTAAAAATAAATAAATACATAAATAAAAAGTAGACAATTACTAAAACCTATTCTTAGTATATCTTGAACCTTTCATTATGTGGCTTCAATTTGGACACTCATATCTTTTGTTTGTTTGTCTGCTTGACAAGAATTAAATTCTTTAACCCAGTTCCTACAAGATTCCATTAAGATTTCCACATGAGGCATAAACAACCCTGGAAATGGTTTTCAAAAATCATTAGGTCTACAAAATTTATGTGCAGCTTGTGAAATTTACATTGATCAAGTCTATATGTAACAATTTGCTTTTATATTTTTTATTCTATTTAACCAATGCTGCTGTCTCTTGTTTCCCACATAAATTATTCAGTTTTAAGTGCTTTTACACAATAAATTCATAGAATTTCAATATTTCACTATTCACAAAAGACCATAAATCATAGCATGTGCAAATACATATACATATAAGTATTTATAAGTGTATAAATTTGAATGTGCTAAAGATTCACTATTAATTCTCAAATGTCTTATATTATATACAAAGCCCTCCATAGGTATGTATATTTATAATTGTTTAAGTATATATATGTACATATTGTATACAAATACTCTACAAAAGTTAGTATAGACATAAATATATGAGCATACTGTGCAACATATGTGAAAAAAGAAAATTAAAAGATGTTTGTTCTGATGATGGTTACCTATAGTAGTTAAGATCTCAACTTACTGTCTTTACTCTCAGCATCAAACTGGGTACAGTTAATACCTCTTTAGTGTCTGTGGATATGACTTTATTAGTCTTTCACAATTTGAATTTTCAACTATGACTTTAGATATTATTAATAATTACAACGTGAATGGCGGAGAGTTTTTTTTTGAAAAACTTTTTAAAAAGCATGCTATCAAAATGTTATTTACTCATGGGTTAATACAAAATCTAACCAAATCTAACCAAATAATGAGAATTTTTCTTAATACAACAGGAGTTTGTAAGGAAATTTTGATTGTGTGTATATGTTTTATGGTGGGTAATGTGGTAATTGCAGTTGCTTAACTTAAAGGATTAATATTTCAGGAAAGACACTTTGGGGATTGTTTTAAAAAAAATACTGATAACAGTCTTGGGTCATACTAATTCAGTTAACTATTTCTTCACTGCATGTTATTTCTATAGTAACTTGTCTTTCCTTAGCCAGAGAGTAAGTGGATCCAAAACAGATTCCCTTCTTGTGTTCCAAAAGAAGTATCTTCCTTAAAGATAGCGGTTCCGACAGAAATCCGAAACACACCTGAATGATTAGGGAGAGAAAGGGAAAGAGGAGCAGATGTGGTGGTACAGAGCTTCCCCTCTTGCTGGGATGATTTGGATTGTGGCTACTCGGCTTCCACACCAGTTTTCTTCTAACTTACGAGAGAAGAAGTGGAATGGTCCAAATAGTCACCTTCCTCTCTCCCAGGTGGGAGACTTTGATGCAGCCCTGCATCTTAGCTTCAGATTGACCAAGCCACAGCTGTTACCTATAGGGTGATTGAGAAATAAATAAACAAATTAAAGATTCTCTCCCCTTCATATGCTTACTCTTTGCCTTTATTTCTCTGCCACTCTGTCTCTCAAAAAAAATTTTTTTAAACACTAACATTAGTAAGAAAAAAACATGTTATGTTAGGTTAGGTTAGGTTAGGTTAGGTTAGGTTAGGTTATGGCATTTTAATTGGTCAGAACGATAATCTGCCAGCTATGTCTCCAGACCAGAGTTAGTCTCCTCAAGAAACTGTTGAATTCAGCTGGACAAGATACTAGATTCTATGCAAGGCACATGCTTGCATTGAAAGAAATAAGACTAGATTTGATCTGTAATACTGCAATAAAGGTGGAACAACCGACCATGGGGGGAGGGCCAGAGGAGGGGAAGGGGGAACATCAGCGCCTATGAAACGTTGTTATAAAATTAAATGCAATAAAAGAAAAAAAAAGATATTGACATTAAACAAAAAGAATAAAAAGCACCTATAATCCTGTCATCTAAAAAAACACTAACATTAGTAAGAAAGAAAACTTATGTTGAAAATTAAGTATGATTAATAAATTCATTAATTTACAAAAATCTGACGAACAGAATGAGAGATGTCAAATTTAAATAAAGAAACTTGACAATAGGTCAACAGATACAAAAAGCAACCTTATATTACTGATTCTGCAGTGGGAATTCATGTAAAAATATGTAAATGTTGTATATCATGTCTGAAATTGATGTCAAGTACTGGGTAGCACTCTAAAATGGCTCATCACTAGGTGGCAGAGCTGTGGCATAGTAAGTTAAAACCACTGTTTGCAGTGCTGGCATGCTATATAGGTATGGCTTAAGTCTTCACTGCTCCATTTCTGAACTAGTCCCCTATTAATGGCCTGGAAAAGCAATGAAGAATCATACAAATCATTGGGTACTTGTCACCTAGGTGGGAGTCCTGGAAGAAGTTTTTGCTCCTGGTTTCAGCCTGGCCCAAACTCAACAACTGTAGCCATCCGAGCAATGAACAAGCAGATGGAAGATTTTCTCTCTCTCTCTCTCTCTAACTCTGTTTTTCAAATAATCGAACAAGTATCATACTGAATAAATAAAATTATTATTTTCAAACCATCATATGACCTCAAAATATTGATTCCAAGGAAATAATTACATTTGTTTGACTATATAGATTTTAAAGTGGTATTTTTTTTTCTACTTAAAAGCAGTTGTAAAGATGAGTTTCACTGGTATTAGGAAGTCTGATGCTGTTCTGTTGATCACAGTTAAAAACAAAATCTTAAACCATATAATTCAGCATTTACCTATTAACAGTGAAAAATTAAAAACTGAAACACACTAAACAATTAACTAAACCTAAAGCAATGAAATATAGCTGGCTTTTAAAAACACAAAACAATGCTCTTCATGTCATGTCATTTTTGGTTCAAATAATATGGAATTTGCACCAGAGACAATTAATTTAACTTCTGACTGGACCACACACTAGTCATGACATATGAAACAAATCTACCTGCTTTTCTGATCCTCAGATACAAAGTGTAGATGATGAAATTTACTTCATCATTTTTATGGGAAGATTAAGGGGATGTTGTATGTAAAGTTACAATTAAATTGTACAATTGGTGACGGACAATTCTTATGCCAAAAGCAAATAATGGAGACATGGTGTACATGAAAATACCATTATTTTCTCTGTGAAAGGGTAAAATATATCTTTATTATTAAGAATCAAAATTATTTTCACACACTTACCAAATCCATATATCTCTAGGATTTTGGATTTGAGTTACCGTATTTCATTCTTGCTCAGTGTCGACCAAATCTAAGGTACAGTTTCCAGTGAGGTACAGGACTCTGACTCCATGTCAGTAGGACAGATTTGGCAAGTGACGCTTTCACCCAGGTGGCAGGTTCAATATTTGACCTTTCTGGACAGAAATGGAATTAATTCTCGGTCTGATATCCCTTGTGTATGTGCCATGTAACTCTAACTTTGGGCCTAAGGGAAGCATGGAAATTTTATTTTGCAGCCCGAGGAAGAGAAGAACATATCGTATTCTCCAATGACCAGTAACCTAGTCACATATCAGTGCTCTCCGCAAGCACAGCTGGCATGTGCTCTACCAATTAACAGAGCTGAACACATTTCATGTTGTAAAGATATGAATATAGTTTTTTTTTAAAGATTCATTTTTATTGCAAAGTCAGATATACAGAGAGGAGGAGAGACAGTGAGGAAGATCTTCCATCCGATGATTCATTCCCCAAGTGAGTGCAACGGCCGGTGCTAGCCAATCAGAAGCCAGGAGCCAGGAACTTCTTCCAGGTCTCCCACATGGATTCAGAGTCCCAAGGCTTTGGGCCATCCTTGACTGCTTCCCCAGGCCACAAGCAGGGAGCTGGATGGGAAGTGGAACTGCTGGGATTAGAACCGGAGCCCCTATAAGATCCCGGACCGTTCAAGGCGAGGACTTTAGCCAGTAGGCCACGGTGCCAGGCCCTGAATATAATTTTTGAAATGTTTTTTCTACACTCACCCTTTTTTGGATCAACCTTTTACACATAGCAATGAGCTTTTAAAACTGTTTTTACGTGAACCAATGAATTCTATTCTTAGATAAATAAGATTTTTTTTACTTACACATGAAATTATTTTTGTTCTCAAATAAGTGTTGGATATATGATTGGCACTTCTAAGGAGAAAACCCTTATTAACGATCCATGGGTAAATATTTTCTGTATTTTATGTACTATTATAACTGAAGCTATACTTCTCTCTTGCCCTCCAATGAAACTTGCCAATATAATGTTACTTACTAATCCACCTTCATAGTGCATCAAATTGATACAATCATTGATTTTGTTTGATGTTTTTTATCATCATTTTTAAGGATTTCTTTTTTATTGGAAAGGACTATTTTACCCTGACTTCCCTTTCAGTTTGTGTCTCCTTCGTCTTGGCTTTATCTGCCTCATGTTCCAAGCACACAGAACTTTGCATCACATACTGATCATGTTGTTTTCAGAAAGTGCTGCACTGGTCAGGTTTGGTGAACTCCATCTAAACATCCAGTAACCAAGTCAAATACCTTTCTTTGAAATTGCTTCTGATATTCTTTGCTACCCTGATACAACATTTATTGGATTATTAGATGTTTGACTATCATTTCTTCAGTTATACATAATACCTTGTTTATGATTTTCAATTTTCACGTTCATCAAAATTCAGCAACAGAATTTTTACAGTATTCCTTTTGAAGAAAATTTATATTTGGCTTTCAGTGTTTCTGTCTTCAGTAGGCCATCTTTCTTGACTGTTAATACATCAATTAATGTAGGCATTTGTAAGGGGAAGATTATCCAGTTTAGCCATCATGCTGGGCTCCAGGATATTTTATTTATATGCTGCCCTTAGACAAGTGTCAACTTCAAAATGCTGTGCTTTGCTTATGGGTGAAAAATCCCTGTTGATAAAATACAGGAGCATTTTGAAGAATATTGACTTTTGAGTAAAAGTAAAAAGGTGAATGTCACATATTCTTTTTTGGTTTTCACATATGCCATCTGTCCTTCTGAATTTAAAGTCAATAATATGGGGGGCGTTACCAAAATATGGACACTCTATGGATAATAGGTATTTTATATCAATCTTTATAGAACATAAAAGATTAAAATTCTACTGCCAATTAAGAGATGTATCATTTCTGTTGTTTATGTCCTAATCTAAATCAGTAAGTACTATGACCCTTGATTTGCATCTGTGCTATGAATGTTTATGTGATAACCAACATGAACTCAAAACTAACATTAGCAAATAAAATTGTCCTGAGTTAAAGTAATTGTGCTTTTAACGGTCCACTTCAACATTAATTGTCTATAATCCTATTCAATTCCTGAAAATACCTAAATTGAAAAGTGTTGAGCCGGGCGGTGTGGCCTAGTGACTAAAGCCCTCACCTTGAATGCACCAGGATTCCACATGGGCACCGGTTCTAATCCTGGCAGCTCCACCTCCCATCCAGCTCCCTGCCTGTGGCCTGAGAAAGCACTCGTGGACGACTCAAAACCTGGGAACCCTGCACCCACATGCGACACCCAGAACAAGATCTGGGCTCCTGGCTTCAGATCAGCGCAGCATCGGCCATTAAAGTCACTTGGGGAGTGAGTCATCGGATGAAAGATCTTCCCCGCTGTCTCTCCTCCTCTCTGTATATCTGACTTTACAATAAAAATAAATAAATCTTAAAAAAATAAAATGTGCAAAACACAGAACACAGAATAGGTAATTTGGGTCAATGGGAGTTTGAGTTCTTAACTACTCAGACAATTTGATCAGAAGCCAGTTATAATGTCTCAAGTTATTAGAAATGTTCAGATCACTAACACATTAGGGATTGCAGCTATTTCCTATAGCTTAAGACTAAGTAAACATAATAGAGAGGATATTATTTTCATTTGGTATAAACACTTCTTTTCTTCAATTCTTGGAATCTAAAGCAGTTAATTTCAATAACAACTTCAGGTTTTCAAGAGTTGCAAAATAAACATAATGTCAATCACAATGTCTTTGTCTAAAGACTATGAAAACTTATGAATAAATAATTCCTCATTATGAGAGTCTTGTATATTCCAGGATGTTCAGGAGTATCTCTAAGATTTTTCTTTTTTTTTTTTTTTAAAGATTTATTTTCATGGAAAGGCAGAAATACAGAGGAGAGACAGAGAGGAAGATCTTCCGCCTGCTGGTTCACTCCCCAAGTGACCGCAATGCCTGGTCCACAATGAGCCAACCCGAAGCCAGGATCCAGGAACTCTTCCAGGTCTCCCATGTGGGTGCAGGGTCCCAAGGCTTTAAGCCATCCTCAACTGCTTTCCCAGACCACAAGCAGGGAGCTAGATGGGAAGCAGGACTGCCGGGATTAGAACCAACGACCATATGGAATCGCAGTGCACGCAGGGGAGAACTTTAACAACTACACTATTGTGCCAGGCCCGCTCTAAAATTTTTCTCATGCATTTATGTAGCACTTCCCTGTAAATGATGCTGCAACCACAATATGATGCTGTAACCACAAAAAATATCTCCAAATTTCATATGGGGTACAATGAGTGGTAAAATCTCCTTCATGGTTGATAATCAACCTATTTATATACATTAATGACAAAAATATTAAAAAATGTACAGTGTGATGAATATTGCAGTCAGGTATTCTACTAGTCACTCTGTTTTTATTATACCTATTTCTCTAAATCATAAATTATATTTAGAGTTTGATGCTACTACACAACATACAGTATAAAAATGTTTCAATTTTATTTGAAGAAGGCTAGAATTTTATACAGCTGAAATAGATCCTAAAGTCAGTATTTTTCTAATATCTACTTTTTAATCTTTGGAGCCTTTCAATCTCTTACTACCAAATAGTATAATGACTTCCACCACAGAATGACAGATCACTGGTACTGTCTGTTATTTTCAGAATGCAAGCACCTAGACAATTTCAAATGACTTATCCAAAGACATATGTAAATATGAAATGTAACATTCTTTCTCATATATACCAATATATTAGCAATCCCCAAGGGTTTTGACTATAACATTAATCAAGAGAGATGGCTCACTTGCTGTTTAACTAATTTTATTCAAGTTAATGTAGGACATACTTACACTGCAAATAAAATGATCAGTGTAAGAGGCTTAAAATAAAACATGATCCCCACATTTTTATGTAAAAATATTCCATCACCTCTACTTCATGACCTAGAATTTGTGATGTAAATAATTTACAATAATATAAGTGAGATACCACCTGGTTTGTGTGGACCCAAGATAAATTTAGGCTCAAACAGAGCGAAAAAAAAAAAAAAAACTATAATGAGTTGCAGAAGAAAAAGGTTATTGTAACTACAGAGAAGCACAGTTTATTTCTGATACCTTTTTTTCTTTTGATTCTGTCTCTTTTCTTTTCTTTACAAATAGTATGTGACTTTTGCCCATAAGAAAACAATCACCTTTATAAAAGGCAGCTATAGACTGTCTTTTTCAGTTTTTACAATCATACAGTTAGACATAGGTAAGCACAATATAAACATTTGCTCATTATTTTGTATTATCTTTACTGCAAATGCAGAATTATGTACATTATTCTAATCAGCATTCTAGCGTAATAGGAAAAAACCATTGTGTACCAGCTCAAGCCCTGGCCTGCTCTACTTCTATCCAGTTTCTTTCTTTATGGCCTTGGAAAAGTAAAGGAAGATGGGTGAGTATTTAGACCTGTGTCACTCATGGAATTCCAGAACTCCTGGTCTCATGGCCTCAGCATAACTTAGCCCTAGCAATTGCACCATCTGAGGAGTGAAAAGCAGATGGAAGACCTCTGGTTGCATCCCCCTTCTTTGTTTATGATCCTTTGTAATACATGAATATATATTTTTTTAAAAGACAAGGTCCCTACCCACTAGATGGCTATTGTACTCAACCAGATCTTTAATTTCTTTTGAATACTTTAACTGTATAATTCCTACAAGCTTCACAGCAACCATTCGTGAGAAAGTCAGGAATGGGACAAGTTCTGCTGAACAGATAGAAGGTAATGAGAATCATCTCCATTTGTACTTATTCCCTCTGTACAGAAAATGAATTCCTTTATTTGACCACTAAATCAGAAATAAGGATCAGTGCCCAGGAAACGTGTAATTATGATAGGGAGCCAAATGAGACAGTTTTAGTCTATTTGTTTGGGGGTGGGTGGATGATAACACTGTTATTGTTTTTACTAAATAGCTATCTAACTGATTTGGTTTGAAGATTGCAGACCATGAACATATAGGAATGAAGAGGGCATGAGAACTGCTTTTCCTTTTGGCATTAGAGATTGCGCTAGTGCTTACTGTTATGAAAGATCCAGCTTCCTCAAGTTATAAAGACACAAAATAGCATCTCTTTTAAGCATTCAAACACATGTAACGCAAAGGAGTCCTTGATGTTCATCCCCATGCTTCTGATCGTTCATATCAATTTTACAGAACACAGAGTTGAGAACTGATTCTAAATGCCATGTTTAAACTAATCCACAGCAGTGGGATTAGTTAATATTTACTGGAAATCATTCTAATACATACATCATACAATATTTTATATGTCTACATATGTGCCCTATAAATACATATTTTATATATGGAACAGAATATATATGTGTGTGTATGTGTATATATATCAATCAGACTCTGTCTCAAATGCAAACAAACTTAGCCAAATAAGACACAATTTTTAAAACACAGGACACCGTTGTTAATGTATCACTATGACGAAAAGAAATGTTTACCTCATTTCAAAATCATTTAAATTGCTTTTTATTTGTTTACAGTAAATTTTCCAAAAAATAAAATGGATGTATACGTATTGCACATGAAATTCATATTCTTCAGTAGAGAATTTTCTTTAGCGATACTTCTTGCTAGAGGATCAAATTCTGACATAGCATAAAACTTTTACTTTATAGATGATTAATAACACCAATCATATATGCAAAACGAGTAAAATCTCAATGTCTTTAAAAGAAGTGTTTTATTGTGTAAATGAGAAGAAAACACTTGCATATGTGTATGTGTGTGTCTTTTTTTAGGCATATATGCTAGTATATATGCCATCTAAGATTTACATATTTTCCATGTAAGCAGAACCCTGCTTTTGTAGTCATTAGATTTGTATTTTCTTTCCCAGTACCAATATTACAGGAAGCATTTAAAGTTTTTAAAAGGAATCCCCATTAAAGCTAACAAATCAAATCCTGATGAAATTCTAAAATTTCTACACAAGGAAATGTAGATGTTTCCAACACATCATGAAGAACAAAAGGGCAATTATTCCTTAGACTCAAAGGAAAGCATTATGTATGTATGGTTGTGTGTGTGTACATATACATATATATGAGAGAAAGAGAGCCATACATATATATGAGAGAGAAAGACAGAAACAGAGTGAGGTAGAAGCAGGAGGGAGAGGGAAAAAAAGGCAATTAAGCTAATGCAAGTTGGGTGTCACAAGGTTATAGATATTTCAAGAGCTGAGCAATTTACCGTCTGGAAAAGGAGAAGAGCTCTTGCATAAAATGTCCCCCAGTTCAGATTTATTATGCTTTTAGTTGTGTTATATGTGATACAATTAGCAGGAGGTGCCAATAAGGCGTTCTCTCAAGGACGTGGTCATCCCGTGCCATCTGTTATTAATTGCATTGTCCTTTCCACATCCAGCTAGAGGGGAAAAAGTTCCATGAGAAACACCTGCAAATGTGCACAGCACGATGACTAGAATTTAGAAATACTTAACAAAGAAAGGATGGATAAGATATCTAAACTGCCCACCCTGAGTTAAAAAAAGAAAGAAAAATGCTTAATGGCTCCTGATGCCATAAAATGATCAGTTACTGGTACGATTTTTCTTATAACTATTTTCTGTTACTTTGATAGCTTTTCAAGCAGAAAACATTACCACATACATGAAAAGTTAATCATTTCAAAACTCTTCTAGAAATATAGTCGTGTTCTACAAAATATGCTGAGTGACAATGCAAATGATTAAACAGGCTTCTTAATAAATTTTGAAAAAAACAAAGGTAAAAACTGGGACTTTTTTTTAGCTTTTGGCATTAAGATAATTTTAGTCTTGAGAAATGACTTGGAAAATAATATTTCTATAAATAGGTAAATGCACTCCCAATTTGGCAGCTATTTTCATGGACAAAATCTCAAAAGATGAATAATTAAAGAATTCTTTTAAAATACAAATAGCTATTTAAACAATTTAAATCAATTTCAGAAGTACTAACTTACTCTTAACCATCTGTGCTGCATGTTCATTTCCGTAATTTTCAATCGACTGGAATCTTGGAAGCAGGCACCTGCCACAGCTACTTTTGTTTTCTGCTCTTTGTTCAAATGAGTGAATACTGTTACAGAATGAAGCTCTAAAATACTTCAGCCAATATTGGTAAGCTTCTTTATAGCCAATAATTCAAAATATTTTCACAGTAACAGTGAAATTTTTTGAAGGGCTTAAAGCAAGAAAGTACTGAGAAGAAATTCAATGCTATTTCACAATGCTTAACAAAAATGCTATCTTCTTATCTATCTTCACTTCTGGTGCCAGTAAAATTGCCTACCTTATCTTATACTTCTGCTTATATTAAAATCAGTCAGAATATATTTACTTATATTTAACTAGGAGAAATAAACCTTTCTATAGTTAATATAAACATAAGTAAATGATGTATATAAGCCTTCAAGTTCACAATTTAAAAAAATTTTTTTGAGTTTTTTTCTATAGCTTACTTTTACATTAAGACTTGCTGTAAAATTGATTTTATGCAGCAGAGGAATTCAAACAGTAAAACATTATTTTGAAGTTTGTTAAAACTGATTTATTTTATCCAGAGTGAAGCTTTCCTTGCACTGGTAGCTTCAGAAACTACTTGCTTTTATGCGTTGAGCATAACTTTCTGCTGGAGAATATTGATTCTCCTTATCTTTCTCATTTGCTCATTCTCATGAGATCTGCTCCATTTTGCCTTCAGTATTAGGAACACTCATTTATTTTTTTATTTAAACATTGTGGTGCCTGTATTCACAGAGGAATTAAAATATCTAGGATAACCATCCTATAATGAATATACACTTGTAAAGGTTCTAATTTTCTTGACTGGTGTTTTAGTGATATTAAAGTATATGAGATGCAAAAACTATTATTTTTTTCTTCCGGACCGAATGTCTTAATTACTCAGCATTATTAAGAGATGATAACCATTCTCAGAATGGTATAAATACACTATATAATTCAGTAACCGTCCTGAGACTGTCAAAAGATTTACTTTAATTGGCACAGACCTCGCATCTATCAGCCAGAATATCAAAGCACTGAATTTTCTTCCTTTTCTTTCCTACTTGTGCGTGTTGTTATTTGGCACTATGTTTAGCTGACAGCAGAGACAAGCAACTAATTTTAAGGTTTCAGAAGTGAGTTAGTATAGACTGAGTATGAATCTCTCCTAAGGCAAGATCCATATTACAGCAACGATCTGATAAATTATCCTCTTAGGAGTCTAGCCTTTAGGTCCTTAGTCGCAGAGATACAATAGTGTAGAATGTCGACAAGGAAGGATGGGTGTTTCATAAAACAAAGTGTCATGATTGTCTAAAATAGTAACAGAACCTTAAACAGCATTTACAAAGGAAGAATAAGCCTTTTCAAATACAAATGCACCTCCTATCTGTGAACAATTTATGTGTGACCAGAAAGAAAAATGGATTCGTTCAGATGACAATAATGCCTTCATCATAACTGAGACTTAAATGGAAAAATATGGTGAAAACAAACACCCATGGGAAAAATGTTTATTATGCTAACCACCCCAATTCTGCTCCTTAGCATATATTACTGTTATTTTAAATTTTGGTAAAATTTTAAGGTCTAAGACAAAGCTTTCAAAAATACTTGGTTTCAGAGTAAAGGAATGCCTTACTGCCAGGAGTCATTTGGGTATTGTTTTTAAAGATTTTTTTTTTTTTAATTGAAAAGGTCCACATTGACTGTAGCTGAGCCAACCAGAAGCCAGGAGTCTGAGCTTCTTCCTGGTCTCCCAAGTAGGTGCAGGGCCCAAGGCTTTGGGCCATGCTGGACTGGTTTTCTAGGCCACAAGCAGGGAGCTGGATGAGAAGTGGATCAGCCAGGATATGAACTGGCATCCAATTGGGATTCTAGCATATTCAAGACGAAGAATTAGTCACTTTTCTATAACACCAGGCCCATTTAATATGTAGGTCATACAAATTTAATTTTAAAAATAAGTCAGTTATGGATTTATTGAACTTTAAATTCCACCTGTGGTACCATGGCCAGGCCAGACCAAATGACTTTGCAAACTTTACACAGTGAGGGGTAATCTTCTCCTACAGTTTCCAGCAAAATGCAGGATATATGGCAATATAATTGCTTACTTGTGTTTTTTTATATCAAAAAAGATGAAGGTTTGAGCTCTGCCTATCTTTAGGAAACTCAATCCAAGTCATAAGAGAAGTAATATAGTCAGCTTGGATCCTTTTTACTCAGTGAAGAAATGACTGTCATGAAATCTACTTTTTTAGGACAAAGGAATTTAATACAATCTGTGATAAGTAATATGAATCCTTGTTACCCGGGGTGATGGTAATATAAATAAAGGAATAATTCAACTGGGTACAATTCAGATATTCTTGAGCATGTGTTATGTTCTAACCATGATTAATTTAACAAGATATTTCCAAATCTGAATGACAAAATGATCACTTGTCAGGAGACCCGATGCTAGTACATACAAGATTCTGGTCTGGGAACACCTCAAAGTTTCTTTGGGGATCTCCCCAATTGAACTGCCAGACTCAGAACCCTAACTATGAAAAGACAGAAGACAGAAGAAGTCAGTCAACTACCTCAGCCATATGTTGCCAGAGAAAAACTGGGCAAATGGAGACTCTAAGATGGACTATGTCAATCAGTGGATTATTCAACGATCTCATAGTGCTTCGAGTGGCGAGACTGGCAGTGATTCATAACTGTTGAAATATCAAAATCACTTGAGCAAGAACCTCGGAGCATACCCTACATCCGGGACCTGGGGAGGGTGGGAGACTGGATGGGACTTCTCCCTTAATATCCCCCGTTACCTCAGACACATGAAGGAAACAATATGGAAATAATAGTCTTACCCACTTTCCTGTAGCCTTTGAACCTTTTCACCCTAATTAACTATGTAAAGATTGTCAAAAATAAAATTAAAAAATCAAAAAAGTTTAAAAAAAACAAAACATGAGTGCTTTGCACAGATATCTGTGTATAAAATGTTAATATATGCAATCCAATGTTGTATTATTATGTTAGTAAACTATTTACCAACTCTGTGAAGCTCCAGAGTTAAAAGCAGAGCCATGAACAACAGCTAAAAATATTCATAATTCATCATAATTTAAGGAAAATATTTGATAGGTTAATATTAATTCATTGGCACAAGTAATATTTCATTAGTTGAGGGAGTTGACATATCTTCTAAGTTTCTATGATTTCCTTGCATCCTATGCTAAAGAGGGTAGTTTGTATATTTAGTCATTCATTCACTTTTTAAATAGAAGACCTAATGCTATTCTGTAGTATAGTATATATACGATTAATGATTACATGTATGCCCACATGTGTCCAACACAATGCTTCATTCATTACACAGCATTGCCTGTGCCATATTCTCCTCCCTTTCTCCCTGCCTCAACCTATTCCCTTCTTACAATCCTTTTTTTTTTTCAAAGATTTATTTGTCTTCATTTTAAGGCCTAAAATTTAGATAGAAGAAGAGACAGAGAGAGGCTTTCCCATCTACTAGTTAACTCCCCAAATTGCCAGAGCAGAGCTGATCACAAGCCTTGAGCCAGGAGTTTGTTTAGGCCTCCTGAAAGAAGCTTGCAGGAGGCCAAGCTTCAAGCCCTCTTCCAGGTTTTTCCAAGCTGTAAGCAGAGCGATAGAATAGATGGAATTTGAATCAGTACCATATGGGATGCCTGTACTTGTGGGCAGAGGATTAACCCATTGTGCTGGCCCCATCTTTTTTTTTTCCACAAAAACATAATTTCAGTCCACTTTAGAACTATGGGGTTAATTAACAGCTAAAAATAATTATTCAATAGGTAAGAAGCAAACATACTATAGTTCTATGCAAGTATAAGCAAGCTCTAAAAACAACCAAATCACAAGATGTCCATTTCATTCCTATATACTTTTTCATATTTTGTATTAACTACTACATACTTTGTGGCACTGGATTGTTTCACTAAGCTCAGCATTGCTTCCAAACCCATTCTGACAGACACCCATACAAACACACATAGCACAGGAGATATGTACTGAAGAATTTTTTTCAATGTCAATCTCAACTTTTACATACAAAACTATCATTTTACAGTAGCCTGTGAGGAACCACTTTCCAAAAATTAATACGTGTTCAATTTTTATTTGTTACACAAAAGGTCTGGCCTTGCATAACATTAGTAATTCAATATAAACATCAAGTATTATTAATACAGCAAGACAACATTTTTAAAAATATTTAAGTTTCCCTACATTTTCAAGGCATGATGATTCTTAATTTTTTACTTCAAGCGAAATGAAAATAAAATAAAAATGAATTTTAACTGAGCATTCACTAAACATACTGAAATATCAAGTATACTTTCCTTCCTTCGTTAGCTGATTTTTCTGTTCCTTACTGGCTATTTCACTTGATGTTTGATGTAATTGCTGGGATATAAGTATTTCATTGCTCCCCTTTGGGCCAGTTATATTTTAAAAAAATCAACATTTCAGCTTTCAGGCATACCCACTAAAACTTGATTCAAAACAGAGAATTGAAAGAAATAATCTTTCTAGAAAAAAAAGAATAATGATTGTGTGTTCACCACTATTGTTTAGTCTTTGATTTACCAAACTTTTATTCTTAGGAAAAATCCATATATTTGTATCTTTCTACATAAACTAAAGTCCTGTGTTTTACTTTACATTTTCATGTTGATATATGAAGGTAATATGAAGAAAAAAATGTAATAGAGTTGACAAATACAATTCTAAGAAAAATATTCCCTCCTCTCCTCTCACTCTTGTCTCTCTCATATCTCTTTTGTCTCTTAAGCATTCACTCTTGCGCTGATTTTGGAAATAAAGTTTTCGTTTATATTAAAATCAAAGGATTACTGCTTCACTACTGTGCTCAGCAAGTGAAAAATTAAAAGATCTTCCTTCAGGAGGAGTGTATAATTTGGTTGTAAGGTTACAGTCAAATCATTTCTTGGCCTTTTGGCTCAGACCAAGTGAAGATTGCAGAGGATGATACAAAGACTAACACCCTCCCTTCCTTACGTCAGTGTTGCTGCTTACCTGTGAAACAAGTGAACAAGAAAAATCCGTATATCTAAAATGTAAAGATTGTTTAAGGACAAGTTAAGGACTAAAGTTGTGAATAAAAAGATCAATCTGTCTATTAACATAGAATGGAGCAAGTGAAATAATGTAGCAGAGAAAATGTGCCCCAGGGGAACAGAGGGGAAGACCTCTCTGTTAACACAGAACAGAGCAAGTGACTTAACACTAGGAATACACTAAGAGGAACAGAAATGAAATAGATCATGTCCCTAAGCCCAGCCTTAACCATACACGAGACCCTAATCATCATTCTTGACACACTAACCCCTCATTCTAACCTCATCAGAAACGCCAAGTTCCTGAATCGGAACAAACAGATGTCAGACATTAGCCACTGGCCTTAGCTGCCATCAATATTAATCAGCTAATCCTAACATTAGCAAAACATATGCATCCTAAGAATGAACTATGCTACTGTTATGAAGAGCATAATTATTAACAAATTCAAATAACTGAGATGATGTCTGTACATCTATTGAAAACTGCGACAATCTTTTATTTTGTGAAACAGGAATGTCTCTCACTGATTTAATAAGGATATTATTGTCACAGTTTATATACTTGCATTTCCTTAATGCATACTAATGACATGTGAAGTATTTCCTTTTCTCTAAGAATAGCCAGTTACTTGAATGTAGAGACATTTCTAAAAACTATAGTAAGAGGATATTCATGTACATTAAATTTACAGACAAGACCATCTGTATAATAGTCAAGTTTTTCTCCCTTCTTTTATGGAGCTGGACAACTAGCTCCACATAAAAATGTTTTGATTTCTTTTAAGTAAAGTGAGACTACAAGTTAAATTACTTAATGACACAAATCTGGAAAACTTATTTGTACCTTTGGCATAAAAATGGCATGAATCCTGCCTTTCTATTGATCTTGTATATCTGATTCTACATTACAGATGCTTGCCAAATCTCTACACTTTTTTCCCCTTCATATACTAACACTTATATCTCAATGGACAATTAGACATTTGTAAGAACTTTTGTAGTTACTGTTTATAAGGCAGTGATAATCATAGTGAATTATTTCCTTTTGTGATATAACAAGACACAGATCCTCAAGTAATTCTCTAACACATTCCTTAATACATGGACAAAAAGAAAAATTCTTGCATTTTGGAAATTAGTTCTTGCAAAATCACATTTATATTCATTCATATAACAAATACATAACAAAGACTGCTGTGTTTCATGCTGTAAATTGTGGTCCAGGGCTATATTACTTATCATGACGAAAAACGCTTTTGCCTTCATAGCATTTACAGTGCATGGACACAGTACCAAACATAAACGCAGTCCTGACATTCTCCATAACAATGCTTTCTTTTGTAGTTAAGGATCATCTCTACAGAAAAGCTATAAGGTGAATATAGAAAGAATGTGAGAAAGGCCCTACTATGCAAAAACAGAATCAGGTTAACAGCTGAGTAGAAAGTAATGCATATTCATGATACTTTTTCCGGGTACAGAAAAATTTGCTCAAATGAGAACAAGATTTTGAAATAAAGGCCAGGTTACAAGTGAAAAGGCAGAGCAAAGAGGATTTGGAGTTCTAGGAAACTGAAATTTTAGGCCTTTCACAGTTTTCACTTGAACTGTAGCCCCAATTATCAGAGAAATAATTGGTACTTGGTTTCATTCATATTCATTGCAAATGTCATTAAGAATGGATATACTTATAGGATATTAGCAATGCTGATTTTGATTCACTATACACAACAGAAGCTAATGGGTGGGTCTCATATTCATGTAACTGGTACTAGAATTTTAAAATACAGATACATCATGGCTTTTGCAATGATTCCTCGAAAAGGGGGGGATACACAATGGTTCTTTAATAGAAACAATCTGATTTCAAAATGAAATGTATACAAGGGAAAAGAGAAGGAACCACTGCAATTCCCATTCAAAAACAGAGAAAATGCTTATTAGCACTGTATCTATTTATTGTACACATACAACTTCATCAGTTTTCTGAACTACATTCACTTGTAAGTATAGTGTGCATATCACTTTTTTCCCAAACTAGTGGTTACCCTGGAGTGTAATATTTGAGACAGGTTTCATTTTTTCTGAGAAATGCTTGCCTTTTGATGTTTCACATATATACTTTGAGCACTTGACTATAATAGCAGATTTTATACGTTACAAAGAGTTCAATGTGAATTACTCAAAAGGTCTAAATCCAACTATGATTCAAGAGTTCTTTTAAGACAGAACTAGCATCTTTTTTGATGCATGCACATCTTCTATGCCAGTGTTCACTCAAAAGGGCCATGTTCATAATGCTGAGAGGGGTCAGTGTTGCGGCATAACAGATAAAACTTCCCCTGCAATGTTGCTGGTATGGGTTCAGGTTCATATCCCAAAGGCTCCAGTTCCACTCTAGCTCCCAGCAAATAGCATGCAGAATTCAGAGGAAGATATCTTAAGTATGTGGGCTCCTGTAACTTCACATGGGTGACGCTGATAACATTTCTCTCTGTTGGCTCTGGCCTGGCATTATGATCATCTGGGAAGGGAAATGATGGATGGAAGATTCTCTCTCTTCTTCCTCGCAATGTCTGTATCTCTGTCAAATAAATCTTTTCAGAGAATCACAGAGTTATTCAAATCTTTCTACTTTTTGAATTTCTTGTAAAGATATTTCATTCTCTCTCATACATATTTTGCAGGAATGAAGAGATTCAGTATGGATAGGGCAGAGGTGCAAATAAAAAATGGCTAATTATATTCTGAGAATTAAGTAGATCAAATATCATAGAGCCTAGATAGGTGGAAAGTGTCCTCAAAATTCACTGTAACTTATTTAAGAATCATAAAAACAGTATCTGTTTGCAGTTTCTTTTCATTCAACATTAAAAGAATCACTCCATCATAATCAGTAACAACATATGAATATAAATGATATATTTGAAACAGGAGGAGAAATTTTCTCTGTAAAGAATTAAGAACAACCTGCCAAAAAATTATTTCGGGTAAGAATAACGCTAACAGGGCCTGGCGCAATGCCCTTGAACGCTCCAGGATCCCATATGGGCGCCGGTTCTAATTCCAGCAGCCCCACTTCCCATCCAGCTCCCTGCTTGTGGCCTGGGAAAGGAGCTGAGGATGGCCCAAAACTTTGAGACCCAGCACCCACAGGGAGACCCGGAAGAAGCTCCAGGTTTCTGGCTTAGGATTGGCTCAGCATCAACCCGTTGCTGCTTGGGGAGTGAATCATCAGACGGACGGGAGATCTTCCTCTCTGTCTCTCCTCCTCTCTGTATATCTGATTTTGCAATAAAAATAAATAAATTTTAAGAAAAGAAATTATCAATAGTATGGAGACAGAATAATAGAATAACAGAATAATAGAAAAATTCGTAAATTATACAACTAATGAGAGGATTAATACCCAGGATATAGGAAGAGCTCAAGACACTCAACAAAACCAAAATTATTCAATTAAGAAGTAAACAAAATACAAGATTGGGCAATTTTCAAGGAATAAAACACAAATAGCCAACAGATACAGATACCTGAAAAAGTGCACAGCATGACTAGCCATAAGGGAAATGCAAACAAAAATTACAATGAGATTTCACCTCACCCATGTCTGAACATCTGTCAGTGCCCCTAATCCCCCCCCAAAAAAACATTAAATGCTGGCACAGATGTTGAAAAAGTTGGTACAAATCTAAACTAGTACCACCATTAGGGAGAACAGTATGGAAATTTCTCAAGGAAGTGAAACATTGTCTGTCATGTAACCTAGCTATTTTATTCCCAGGAATTGGCTCAAATGAAATTAAATCAATATATTTTATGGGAACTCATATACCCTCTCTCACTTAGACTTCAATGTAGTGGTTTATAATAAGCCACAAAACACAAGCAACAGCCAGTTAAATTATATATGTAAGTAAAACCTTCTAGCTGACAATATGCATACATGCTTGTTTATCTAAATAGGGAAATAATTACCATTCATATATGCCTTGTTACTTGCTTAATATTTGTATTTATATGCTCAAAGAAAAATACTATTGGACATTGTGTTCTTTAACGTGAATATATGTTTGCAATCAGGTCTTATCATGACATGATATGTGTTTCTTAAGGTACATACTAAGATCAATGAAAATAATTTCTATACAAATAAATCATTGTATAAATGTTTTCCTAGAAAATTATCAACCTGAAAGTCTTTCACTGTTCAGGACTTGTTGGTCAGAAATAATACTTAGAAGTGGGCAGATATCCATTTTCAAACCTACAGATTGCTTTTTTATGATTTCTTAAAATATTCAATGAGAAAATGGGATCAAATTCCAGCTACTGATTTGTTGTAGTAAGTACTGATTTCTGCTATGATATTTGCTGACTCAGCTCTGAATCCATATTTTTATCCCTACCATCATCCTTTCAGTTTGTCAATTATTTGTCAATAATAAAATGTACTTCCAACATGATAACTTCATAAATACAAATCACTACCAATTGACGTAGCGCTAACAGATTTCTTTGCCATTTCCTGATGGCAGCCCTCTTCTCACGAACACTGGAACGAATGATTGCTCAATTAACATTAATTTTTTATAGATATGAATATTTTCTTCAAATCCACCAATATGTCAAGGTATGAAATCCTATATCTCCTATGAATATGTTTTTACAAAGGTTCCAAGTCTACTTAGGTGACTAAACCATTTGACAAAAAGATGTTCTTTTCTATTTTCTCAACTTTGTCAGAGCTTGTATTCCCTCATTTGGGGATTGTGTTTTTTCCTTCTTGGATTGCTGGAGCTTCTTGAATTTTGGTGTCTTTCAGAATTACCTGGAGAGCTTGTTAAAATAGATTGCTTGATTCTACCCACAGAGCTTTGGAATCAGCATGTCTGGGGTTCAAGAAAGCTGATGTCTGTCTGTCTGTTTGTTTGTTTATTTACAAATGCTCAGATAGGATGCCTGGTTTGGGAACTACATTTTGAAAATTTATTCTATGGCACAAAGGAGATAAAGGTTTGAGGGTATTCATGTTTTTCTCTGTCTGGTGGCATGATATAATGTACTATTGAGATCAATTTCATGCCTTCCTGCTATGTGGTTTGCGTTCCTTTCTATTAGAAATGGAGCTTTCTCCATGGCTCACTGATGTAGGATTCAATGATGTACTTTGACCAATGATGTTTTAAAATATGTGACTCAAGCAATATCATCAGTCTTGCTTGGAGAGTGAATTTTTCTTACATTCCCACTTCAGGTTGAGGAAAACTCACGTTTTGCATCATTATCATCTTAAAATTGAAAAACTTTAACCAAAGCTCATGTGTAGAAGCGTAAGAGAAATATAAACGCATGCTTTAGTAAGCCTCCAATGTATTTTGTAGTACAGAATAAGGCATTGTAAAAATAGCTTAATACTATAGAAATTCTTGGTTAAAGTAATTTTTTTCTCAAAATAACACATTAAGAGTTTCATGTTTCTCCCAGTTTAGAATATTTTACACATTTCTTAAACCCTGAGATTTTGAAATTTTGGAATTCTGAATACTGCTAAGAATTTGTGTTAATGGAACAAAAAAAATTCACTTTAAAAGCAAGCTGAGAGAGAAACTAACAGAGAGAGAAACAGAGAGACAGAATCTTGCATCCATTGGTTCATTCTCCAAAAAGCTGGAAAAGCTGGTGCTGGCTGAGGCAAAGGACCAGGAGTTCTCTTCACACCTCCCACATGGACGACAAGGGCACAGTACTAGGCACACTACCAATGCTTTTCCAAGGGCATTAGCAGGTAGTTAGATTATAAATAGAACTGCGAAACCTTGAACTGGAATCTGTATGGGATGGTTTTACATGTGGCAGGTTAACCTACAGAACCCAAACTCCAGCCCATTTTACTAATTTTTAAGGCCAATTTATTCATCCTTTCATTCTGGAGCTATGAAACTTTGGTTTCCAAGAATATTATTATATTGTGATCTTTTCATTTTATACTTATTCTGATCTATTTACTAATTTTATGATTCCTGTAATTAAGAAGCTAGATTTTCTGGATTGATGAATTTTTTTCACATTTATCACATTTATTTCTGGAAAATCCCTTTAATTTTATGTTTTAAAATCATTGTCAGATTAAAAAGACATGAATTATTTCTTCTTTTTCTGAGTATCCCACATATAGTCATATTTTGATTTTTAATATCATCCTTAATATATCAATATAAATAGAACAGAGTTAACATAGATTATCAATATAATTCCAAAAACATAATGATAGTGCACTATCTTTGCTTCTTTTCCTTACATTTATGATGGTCTTGCCATTTCTTCTTCTGAAGATACTAATCCATAAAGATGTATTTACTTTCATTAGAAGGGAAGATTTTACAGAGAGGAGAGAGTGACAGTCTTTCATCCATTAGTTCACTCCACCAGTGGCTGCTGTGGTTCAAGCTGAGGCGATGGTAATCGGGGATCCAGGGTACTGTCTGCATCCCCATGTGGTACAGGGTCCCAAGAACTTGGACCATCCTCTGCTGCTTTCTCAGGCCATAAGAATAGAGATGGATCAGAAATAGAACAGCTAGAACAGCTAAAACAGCTAGGTGTCTTTCTGAAGGATGAAGATTTATTAAACTACTGATTTTATTGGGGGAGGGGGACCAAATTGTCCATATGATTCTATTTTATTTGTTTCCTGTTGCCAATTTAATTAAGGAAATCTCCAATGCTATTTACCTCATGGATGTGTCTGGATGGGCTCTGCAGTTGCATCTAATATTTTTGAGAAAGAGAGTTTACCTGGCTGCCAGCTTTCTGGATGCAGACCTTCAGTCAGTACTGTCAATTCTGTAGGTCGTCTCTGCTTTCAAAACTTGCTTAGAAGTTTTTCCCCCTCCTGTACCAATGACCATGAATCAGGACATTTCCATGCCAGGGTAGAAGAGGGTTCCCTTAGATGCACTGGTCCATACAGGCATTTATACGGCAATTCTGGCTTTTTTTTTTAAAAAAAAAAAATTCTTACTACTTTCAATATATTTTCTGCTTCTCAACTTATAAAATATTGTCATCCATTTACTCTTATTTTCCAATGTTGGGCTTTTAATAATTTGTCATAATTTTGACAGCCTGGAAAAGGAGTTGAGATAAACTGGTGTAAGCCAGAATCTATGTATGTCTAGAAGCATATTTTTTTCTTACCATATTAACCCCTCAATTACAAGAGAATGTATGGTTTCTCATTTGCGGTACCATGCCTGCAATGTAGCACAGCACCAGGCACATTTTTAGCATTCAAAGTTCATTCACTGAATGAATATTTAAAGGAATGATTCAGAAAGAAATAACCATGCAATATTTAGACTTTTTTAATTTAATGTTTACATTTTTACTTACACTTTTTGAAAAACAACAAAGCAATTAGAACAGTAAAAGCATATTTGAAGAGTTGGATGAAAGTACATTTTAATATATTTGAGTATCTTTATTTCTAATTTTAAATCTGCCAAATTTGTTTAAAAGTCTTATTTACGGGCCCAGTGTGGTAGCTATCCACTAAAGTCCTTGCCTAAAACGTGCCAGGATGCCTTATGGCAGCTCCACTTCCCATCCAGCTCCCTGCTTGTGGTCTGAGAAAGCAGTCGAGGACAGCGCAAAGCCTTGGGACCCTGCACCAGTGTGAGAGACCTGTAGGACATTCCTGGCTCCTGGCTTTGGATTGGCACAGCACCTCAGCTGGGGAGTGAATCATCGGATGGAAGATCTTCTTCTCTGTCTCCCCTCTGTATTTCTGCCTTTCCAATAAAAATAAATAAAATTTAAAAAAAGTCTTATTTACATCATATTATTCTAGTTTGACATTAAGAATCTTTATGGGGAGTTGAATAATTATATATGTTGAACATAGACAATTTCTGCATTTTTTAAACTTTTAAATCATTTTATTTCTAGAAGTCAAAGCAATTTCATGTATCTCACAAGACAGTTTTAAGAACATTTTGATGTTTTTCACCCCATCCTGCCGGTGTTCCCCACCCAAATTCCTGTTATTTAAGAAAAGAAAATGCAATGCCCTGCATTCAACTCATCTCAAAGTCATAGGCTTATCACTCCATTAGGTAAGAAATTCAAAAAATAGCAAGTAGAAAAACAAAACCCACTGTTCCGCAAGAGTATGTACAAAGGCTATAAACAATAATCAAACAGCAAAATGTCAGTGTCACTTATATAGATGCCATTTTTCTGTAGTCTGTGTGTTACAACAGGTGAGAGAAAACATATGGTATTTGTCTATTTTGGGACAGGCTTATTTCACTAAATAGAATGTCTTCCTGATTAAAGCAAATATCCATCAGTAGCAATAATTCAGCAAAAATTAACTTCTCTATTATTTAGTGAGAAAGAAAACCTCCACAAAAGTGATGAATATTTTCTTTAGTGGAATTATTATTCTTGATAATGAGCAGTGTTCTATGAAAATGAGGATTTAATATGTAACCAATTAGTAAAAAAATTAAGTCAATTACCAAGCACAATTTTCCATGTTAAGCACTAATTAAATTTTGAAGTATTTTTAATAAATTTAATATAGAATAAATGAATTAAAAGAAAAGGTCAATTTAATCTATTAATCAAAATAGTGTTTATAACATAAAGAAATATTTTATCAGATGATTATCATACAATTTAGATTCTACCTTATTTTAAAGAATAATTTACTATTTGGAATATTGATTGTATTTTATGCAGTAGAAAAATATATATCGCTTAATTAACGTTTAGTTGACACATGACAAAACAATCTGGAGTATTATGATAGAAAGTGGATTACTGAAGGCAGAAGCAACAGAAAGTTCAAATAAAGATTGTGTATTTCATTAAAATATTGTGATTGCGGAAATAAAGTTAAAAGGTCCAATTTCATAATTTCAGAGTAGTGTATATGCATATATGTACAAATAAGTAAATAATACACTCAATTTTACATGTGTATTCAGAAATTAGAGTAGCTATGAAAATAAGCACATGGTAATAATGGGGACAATTAGCAACTGTGCTAACCATTTAAAAAATCAGACATTTTAAATATTGTGCCCTTTAATCTCAATATCTGGGTTTTCTTTTAAAGATTTATTTATTTTATTGGAAAAGAATATTGATAGAGAAGGGAGACCATCAACAGTTGCTTTGATCACTCATTTTGAAAAGTAGAATGAGGAAAGACCGAAAAAGATAGATGGAGGTTTTTCCATTTGTTAATTTTCTCCCAAAAGCCTGGGACAGGTAGGACTAAAGTTGAGCCAAAGTTGAGAGCTGGAAACTTAATCCATAACAAGCTTAAGGTTGGCTGGGAGTAGCAAGTTCAGTGGCAACTTGCTGTCTACCAAAGTGTGTTTTCCAGGAGAAAGCTGGAATTATGGAGGATCTGGGGCTTCAACACTGGCATTATGATGGTGAAGCAGAGAAAGAATTCAAGCCCAGGCTCACTAGTATGAGACGTTGCCATCTTAGCTTCTGTGCTGAATGTCTGCCTCAACTTATCCAGGAAGATCAGGTGAATTAGTGTTTATAGAAACCCTCATCTCATATTTTCTAATTCTTAAAATAAGTATGATTGCTTAACTGTGAACCAATATAGGTTCATACAGTCCACTACTGGCATCTTATTCTATGTGCTGACATGAATATGTCTGTCAGACTAACATGAAGAGGCCTAATGTATTATTTACAGTAGTTATTTTACCAGTGTTTGAGAAAAGTGAACATATAGAAGAAAGTATAAAGAGAAACATGACGCTAATTAGTAAAAGTGAACAAGAACGACTCTTGCCTTAATTTCTGTTTTTAGAATGACTGCAAAGAGAATAATGTAAGAACAGATTGAAGCAGAGAAGTATTAGCCAGAGTGAAAGAGAGAGGGTTTGATTTCAGAAAATGGGAGAAGACAGACTGACGGCAGAAGGATATCTGGAGACCATGGACATGGGGAAGCCACAGACACAGCAGAGCTGTGCTGCAGTGACCAGATACCCCAGCAGCCAGCAGTGATTGGAGTTCCCTGGCAGTCAGTTGGAAAGAAGTGCTCACCAGAAATTCAACAGGTGAACACAGACTTGGAACTGCCAGTCCTGATGATTTGTTTAATCTGACCGTCAGCAGAAGCAGAGTGGCAGAGCTCAAACAATGGGGAGCAGGAACAGGGCAGACCTCATGGCCTAGACCCCCACCAGTGCCATATCAGGCATCATTTATGTACTGAGGAAAAGGCTGAGCGTTGGAGGGACAACAGCAAGTTATGTATGTGCTAAGCCAGGAGAGAATTCATTTCAGCTTACAGGGAACAAGGTACTGACTTGGCATCCTACAGATCATCAAAAATAGGTCTGAGTGGACCCCAGACCTAACAGGTAATGGTTTCCAGCGAGATAACACTGTTAACGGCTTCTGATTTAGGACTGATGCTGTCTTTTTAACCTCGGGTATTGCTTGAACTGGGAGTGGAAGAAAGGCTGTGCAGGCAACAGCACGGGATCACAGTGGGTAAAAGCAGTGAGCCAGGATCTGGTGATATGAAGACCTTAATGGTTGTCTAACACAAAAGCCTAGGATTGAAACTAGCTGGAAGGAATGGCACAAGTGACCGAAAATGAAGAAGCAGGTACTGCATTGAATTGGTAAAATCAACCTGTATCCCTATGGGAAACACAGCTTAAAACTGACCCTACGGAGAAGAATCCATTAATTTGAGTTGTAACGTCCAAAAGCAAAAGAAAAAACACAATGAATATTAGTGACACCTGCTGTGCAAAGGAGCAAAAGACTGTCAACCTCAGAGTTAAGTGAGGCAGACATCAAGAAACTAGAGATAAAGAACTTTAAAAACTTCTTAACAACAAGGAACACATACAGGGGTTCAAGGAATTTAAGCAGTATGTTACAAAGGAAACAGCAACAATGAATCAAATTAAAGCTGACATACTAGAAATAAAAAATACAAGGCAGCAAAACAAAAATTCAGTGAGATGTCTCAAAAACAGAATGAGTAAGACATAAGAATCCCAAAATTAGAAGACACCTGCTGCAATAATGGGGAAACAAATCACAAAGCTACAAAGAATTTAGGGACACTATGAGAGTTCCAGAAGGCTGGATTCAAAGATGTATTCAATGAAATGATAATTGAGAACTTCTGCAATATGGAAAAAGTATTGGGAAGCAAAATATAGGCAGGGCACAGAACTGCTAAAAGGAAAGTTCATCTCAATCAATGCTTATGTCAAGAAATTAGAATAGCACCAAGTAAATGAACTAGCTGTACATTTGAAGGAACCAGAAAAATACCAAAAAAGTAATCCCAAGATTAGCAGGAAAAAAAAAGTAGATCTGATATATTGGAGGAAATAAACAAAATGGAGACCAAAAGAAAAACACATAAAATCAATGTGTGAAACAGCTGGCACTTTGAAAAAGTTAACTGCATAGATTCCCCAGTAGCCCAACTAATCAAGAAAATGAAGAAGGTACAAATCAATAGGATCAGAGACAAAAAGAAAATATAGCAATAGCCACCTCATAAAATAATCAGGGACTATTACAAGCAACTATGTGTCAACAAATCAGAAGACCTAAAGGAAATGCATAGACTTTTTGGACACATACAATTTACCAGAATTAAATTATGAGGCAATTAGTAATATAAATAGATCTACAACAAGGGCTGAAATTGAATCAATAATTAAATCCCTCCCAACCAAGACGAGATAGCTTCACTGTGTAATTCCACCAAATGTTTCAAGAATTTATCCCAATTCTCCACAAGCTTATTCCAAACAACAGAAAGTGGGACAATCCCTCCGAACACTTTCCATGAAGCCCATACAAAGCCAGATTGAGATACAACAGAAAAAGAGTACTACAGACCAATATCCCTGATGAACATATACACAAAGATCCTCAACAAAACACTGGCCAAAAGGATTCAACAGCAAATTGGGCAGATCATTTACCCTGACCAGGTGGGATTTACCCCTTGCATGTGGGGATGTTTTAACACTTGCAAATCAATAAATATGATACACGACATTAACAAATTGAAAAATAAAAATCATATGATCACCCTAAAGAGTACAGAGAAGGCATTTGAAAGAATACAGCACCACTTCACGCTAAAAACCTTAAGCAATTTACACATAGAAGGAACATTCTATAACACACATTAAGAGCTTTGGCACCGTGGGAGAAAAAGCAATTTTTTTACCTTTGTTTTGTTTTCCTCCTGCTTGTTTTTCAACGAAAACGTTTGATTTGGAGAACATACACATTTAACTTTATACCTAGTATCAATTCTTCCAGATGACATAAAATGTGTATTTGTTGCTCATATTAATTCCCAGTAGTGAACTGACTTTCAGCAGATTTGTCACCTTAGAAATCAGTAACTTCTACAGAAAGGTAAAAGAGGATTAGTTGTTCTTCCCAAGCCAAATGAATACGGATGAATGGGTGGTTTGGTGAGATAAAGGAAAAATTAACTAAATACTGGGTTGGTCGAATAAACACTGCGAATGTTGCTGAGTAGCATTAGACATGTAATCGCATGTCATCGAAATGTGACAAAACATATGCTTTTTTCAGGTAAAGATATATTCAAATTTTGAATGGAGGAAAGCTAGAATAGTTTTTGAATCAATTAGGATGAAATATTTAAAGCTTATTCAAGTGTTAATATTTTGGAACAAAAATTTTTAAAAATGTGACAGAATACATAATGGGTTTTAACACAGAAACTTGGTAATTTCTTGTTTTAATTTAAGAACCCAGTGACTGGTTAGAGGTTGAAAGGTCTGTGTGAGTTGATTTCTAAAATATATGATTAAATACTAGTTTACCAAATTACTATAAACTTTCTACAATTTCAGCAAGAAAAAATAATGAAAATGTAAGCCATTTGTGACAAATTACTTCATTTCAATGCTTTAATGATCTCAAATTTGGATCATGTTATTTTTCATTTTAAAATTTCTAATAGTACATTTCCTAAAGCATTTATAATGAACATCTCTAACTTATTGTGAGATCAAAGATTTTATTATTCCCTTTGTCCTATATTCACTTATGGTTAGATTTTTAGTTTAATTACTTTTGGATATATAGGCTCAAAATACATATATTTTAAAGAAAAAAGCAATTAAATTTTAAATTACCATCTGAATTCCATGTATATTTTTTAAAGTCAGATATGTTTTACATTGAAGCCAATCTAAATTTTTTTTGCTACAATTAGAGATAAAATACAGATTTTGGTATTCAAATGTAATTAACATTGAGTTGATATAAACCTTATGAAAAGAAATAAATTATGCCAATTTATACTAGGAAACTCACATATGAAATACGAGTAGGAAAGCAACTTTTTAAATTAAACTTGATTACATTTTTTTCCTAGAAGTTAGTTGGTAGAGTGTAATTAACAGCAAACAACTTGCTAAGAGAAACATTCTCACCTGATAATAAGCAAATCCTAAAAAAAAAATGTAGGGCTAACCTGTGCCTTACATAGTACATACTGCTTGCATAAAAGTTAACCTCTTCAACAAGGTCTGACCAAAATAGGTTAAGAGGAATTAAGACACTGGGGATCTAAGGGCAACCAGAAAATCAGTTATATATGCAGATCATTTTACTTCCTTAATTCAAGGTCATACATATGCTATCTCATAGTAATTTCTAAAAGATACAGATCCAAAATCTACCTGTATTACTGTTTCATGTCTAACTGGTTTTCATATGAAAATGTACTGTCCTAACATAATTTATTGGAAAAAGTCTAACTTTTCTGTGACCATGCTGTGTCAATTTTGTAATTTATCATGTTTGAAAAAAATAAAGATTTGTTAGTGAATGTTAATGCTTATTTATTTATACCTATTTTATAATGCACAAGACAGTTTTAGTATTTTACCTGTGGCATTATTAAAAGACTCTTAACACTGACAAAGCAAGTACTTGGTATCTGTTACTCAAATTTTTGCCAAATTTGAGACTTCTATTTTTAAATATTTATTTTGTTGCTGTTGTTATTTTTGTTTTCCATGGTGTAGTTTTGTAGATACAGGTATTTCCTCCTATAGCTCCCTTTCCTTTCTCCTATTTCTGCACCCTCATAATATTACAATACAATTTCCCCCAAATTATTACAATAGTCATAAGTCCAAAATGCTATTTAAGTACTCCATGGTAGTATAGGTAAAGTCAATGATATAAAATCTAGTATCATATTGTCAAAGTATGTTTAACAATTTGAGAACTCTCCTTTTATTTGGCAGCAGAGACGCATACTACAATATACTACAATATATCTTTGTTTCCTGGTATATTAGTCTTCAGTATAGAGTTCATGTATGAAAATATAGGTCTAAATACATTTCATAAAACAATTTCCACCAACTACAATTAACTAAAAATTAAAACTTCAACTAAACGTGAATCTTTCAATCCATGAATATACATTTTAGTACAATTATATAGGCATTTTTCTCAAAACTGTTTATACAATTTCCTATTACAAGTCATATGTATAGATGGGTGCCAGGCCAGGATCATCTCCATGCTTGGAGCCCTGATTGAGGCTACCACATCACGCAGTGACCTGTCTCTGGGCCTGCCCAAACTCCAGAGACTGCTCCCTTCATGGTAAGTACACAAAAGGGGGAAGTTTGGAGGGCTGGGCGGGTCAGCTCTGGGGTTTGGGGGCTTTGAATTGCTGCTTAGGTAGCTCCATGTGAAGCCCACTGTATTTCTGGGTTGTCAATCAATCCTAAAGACTCCCAACAACATAGTAACTTTTCCTTTGAAGGTAGGGGAGGGTAATAAGACCTAGTTGGTTGGAGGAGAAGGACTAGATGACTTTTATGGATAAGACTGATATACCAAAAATATCTATCCTTTAAATCCTGTATAGTAGTTGTAATCACTGAACCATGATGACCACCAAACACCAATCCATGCAAAAGCTAAGGCTTGGGGCTTGTCTAACTGGATCATATCCTATTACCTGACATGATAGGTCAGGAAATGGATCATATTAGGTAGGCCTATGACATTAAGTAGCACACGAGAGAACCATATCCGGGGGTAGATTCTGTGGGGGATGTGTGGGCCAAACCCTGAGTAAATCCTAGCCCCACTGGTTAGCTCAAGAGTTGAAGGGGTAATAGACTAAACTAGGTGTGACCAAGAAGCCTGCCATCATTCACAGGCAAAGGAACCAACAACAGTCTGGACCTGTCAAGGCAGCAGCACCAGAATGTGCATCCTGAATAGGGTGTGGGATGCGCCGGGCTGCAACATTCACCAGCTCATACAAGGCCAATGGAAGGCCAGACTATGCTGGACACTGGCCTAAAACCCACTGGCATGTATGAGAACAGGGTCTGGGAGTGGATCAAGTGGAGGAACTTGGGAAGCTCCCCTGGCGAGTCATAGCTCCTGCTGGTGAACACGTGGTCCTGACCTGGAGATTGAACAAGCTAGCCAGAGTAGCTCCAATGGCTGGCTAACATGTGGATTGGTAATGGAACAGGGTGGGCCGGGCAAGACTGAGCAAACCTTAGCCCACAAGCGAAACTAGAGACCAGGAGGGAGCACAGGTCATGCCAAGCTAGACTCTTGTACCTTCTGCTTTGCATGAGCCAGGAACACTAAGCCACAGTGTCTAAGGCAGAGGTCAGGACAGGTGAGGGACTGTGCCAAGCTACGTCAGAGCAACCACTGGCATGCATGTGATCTAAGGCTGGGAACAGGCCCAGTTGGGGAGCTAAGGGGACAACACTAGCTGGGTTGAGGTTCCCACCAAGGGGCATGTGGGCTGGAATGGAGGCTGCGTTCTGAATGGGAAACGGTTGTAGTCTCCCTTGGCACAAATATGGACTGGGATTGGATGCACCGAGCTGGGCCAGATTCCAACACCCTCTGGTGTCCTGGAGGACCAGGGTAGATGTGGGATGGACTAGGCAAGGTCTCAACCCCTACTGAGCCATGTGTGGCATATGTGGGTATGGACGAACCATGGCTGGGCTGAAACATCCAACAGTGGGAACCAGGTTGGGTTGAAGGCCAGTCAGGAAAGGCCACTGTTCCTGTTAGGACAGGACGTGAATGGAGTAGGGCTGGCTCATGGACCCACTGGCATGCTTGAAGTCTGGCACTGGAAGAGATTCTGGTGGAGGATCCTGAGCAGCTCCTCTGGCAGGACACATCCCTGTGGGTAAGCACAAGAAGCATGAGGGAAAACAGCCCAGAACAGGCCACGGAAAATTTCCCAGTGGCATACGTTTGGTTTGGCATGGGTCAAGGGTGGACCAGGCTGAATCAGTTCACATCATCCACTGGTGAATCCGAGCACCAGGGCGGAGTATGGGTTAAGCCAGGTTGGGTCGCAACAAGAGACCAGTGTGCATTGCGGAATACCAGGGTGAGGTTACCTGTGTGGCCAGCGCACCTGGGGGCTGGGAGTGGAGGGGGCAGAGCTGGCGGAGAGGTTGTGGGGGTGCTTCCCTGCTGGACCAATACTCCCACTGGAGAGTTTGACCTGGGATGGATGCAGACCAGACTAGGCAGGGCTACAACACCTGTTCCCCTCATGTGGACTAGATCAGGGAAAAGCCAGGCTGAGCTGATTGTTCCTACTGGTGCAAGCATAAATCAGAGTGGGTGAGGGTTGGTTGGGCTTAGCCACAGTATCAGCTGGCAGAAGCTGCCACTGGGGGCTAATCCTGCAGCGTAAAATCACAAAACCAGCTGGAGAGTGCGTGGGTCCAGGAGTGGGAATGGCCTGGAGGGGAGGTGGTGGGCTCCACCCTCTTGGGTTGCTGCTCCCACTGGAAGACATTGGGACCAGGGCGGGGACTGGGGTGGCTAGACAGAAGGGCACAAAGCATCGTCTGTGTGGGCTGGATAGTGGAGTTGGTTGGATGAAACTGGGCTTCAATGGACTAGGCTGCAGTTCCCGCTGGTTTGTGGGGGGCCGAGTGAGTGCTAGGCAGGGCCAGGCTGGACTGCAGCACCTGACGGTTGCGGTGGAAGATAAGGCTAGAGGCGGGGCTGACCCAACAATTGCAGCCACCAGCTAGTTGGGGTGATGGACTGTGCCAGGCCCTGTACTTGCTAATGCATACAGGAATCTGGTCTGGGAACGCCTCGGAAGGAGTTTCTTTGGAGATCTCCCTGGCTGAACTCTCAGAGTAGAAACCCTGGCCATGATGGGACAGAGCACAGAGCAGGTTGGTTGCCGCCTGAGCCCTATGTTGGCAGTGAAGGGCTAAGCAAACAGAGACTGTAGGATGGACTGTGTCAATTGGTGGATTCTTCAATGACCTCATCGTGCTTGGAGTGGTGAGGTTGGCAGCCATTCATGACTGTTGAACTATCAAGGCCACTTGAGCAGGACCCTCGGAGCATGCCCCATATTGGGCACCTGGGTGGGTGGGAGACTGGGTGGGGCTTCTCCCTTGAAATCCCCCTTTGCCTCAGATGCATGAGGAAAAACAGTGTGGAAATGGTGGTCTTGCCCACTTCCCTGTGGCCCTTGAAACTTTTTGCCCTAATTAGCTGTGTAAAGATTGACAAAAATATAATTAAAAAAATGGAAAAAGTTTTTAAAAAGAAGTCATATATATACAATTAATCTTTTTCACATTTATCCCATTAAAATATTCACTTTTAACCTAAGATTCCAAATTCCTATTCTTGTTTTATAGAAATACAATGCTAAACTCATTTGCTTATTCTAATTCTTTGGGATTTCCTACAGATACAATGATTTTATGCAAATGGTCAAAAATTTTATCTTCCCTTAAATTTCTCAATTTTATTTTCTTTTCATATCATGCTGGATCACACAGACTCCCAATTTTGATGAGAAGAGATGGTAAACTTTTGATCATATCTAAAAAAGTTTAATATCTAGTTATTATTGTCATTTCCTGAAGGTCTTTGTAGCTATCCTTTGTCAGATTAAAAAAATAAATATTACTTTGAGGATTTGTTTTATATTTGGATTATTTAATCAATGTTGAATTCTATTGAAGCTATTATTTACACATCTATTTAGCATATCAGGTGAAGTTTCTATTTCATTAATATGGTGAAATGTTAGAACCTCTTATTGTATGTTCCCTTTTGAATATTTTTGTTATTTGTATTTTCTCATCTTTTTCTGAATTTATTGTTCCAGGAATTTAAAAAATCATATCACTATTTTAACAATTTTTTTTACTGATCTTATTTGTTTCATGATTCTAATAACTTCTACCTATTCATTCATCTCATTCAGCTTTTATTTATAGCTTATAATTATTTAAAAATTATTTACACACAAAGAATATGGAAGTCAGTGCCTGAATCTGAGGCTCCAATGTCAGTCTCTCCAGACACACCAATCTGAATAGCTATTTGCACACCAACCCACCTTTACTCACTAGGCAAGCTGGTTAACTAATGATGAGCATCATAAAACTATACAAACCAGTAGAAAGAAAGGACAGATGAACTGCCAGGATACCATCACTGCTAGCAGTTCTAGATCCTACCTCACTGCTCCCAGCAGAAGCTCCATCTAGGGCAGAGGAGTGGGGGCAGAGAAGAACATAAAGCGACTCAGTTCCCCCTATCACAATAGAGACCAGTGCAGCTGTGGCTGTGGGAAAGTCCAGTTCTCACTGGCTTTACACACAACCTAGGAAAGACATTTCTGCATTCTACCGACACAGACTGAGTCCCTTAAATTCAGCTGGTGTCTAAGGGCAACAGCAGACTCAGAGCCCAGAGCCACAGAGCAAGAAGCTGAACAGAATCAGGAACAAAGCCAGAACTTTCTTCTAGGCACTACAATATGGGATGTTGGTGTCCCAAGTGGTATTTAATCATGGCATCAAACAACCATGCCCAAACCTGGCTTTTTCAATTTGAGTACAGCATTCAGTGAACTCAATATCTGAAGAATTGCTATCATTTCTAATAACTACTCATGTTGTTATGGACACTTATCAGTCCATTTTTGTATTACCTCATAAATTGTGTTTAGAGCTGCTGAGGTGATACCCTCACACTAGAGGGTATTATCAAACTCCACAGAAGACTTGAGAGAACAGTACTATGCTCCTAGAGACAATACTAACCTGAGACTTATTTATTTGAATTTCAATCAGCAAGTCTTTGACTTTGTGAAGACTCATATACATGTCACTGACATTTACTTTAGTGGTTAAGCTCTAGAATTCTACTTCAAAGGATAGAGATCTTAGTAAGATCCCATCAGAGTCTGACTTAGAGCTATTTCCTATATATTCGTGAATTTGTTAAAAGTCATATGCAGAATTTCAAACACCATACTTCCTTGCCAGTCTGAACATATTCCAGGAAAAAATTCCAGGCTCATCTCCCTGGCTTTCTGTCTTCTCTAAAACTCAGAACAGGAGTTCTTTAACACATTGTATCTCTTTAAGGTCTCAACATAAATACAGTTTATATATTCAAGAATTCCCATCTATCCTTTGGGAATATCTTCCAAATTCTCAGACAAAAAATATTAAATCATTTCCAATGGTTGTGTGTACCAGCATAAGGAGATGAAGAGTCCACAAGAACTCCTACAGTTTGGAAGAAAAGAGGGTTTCTTTATGAATTAGATATTTACCATAAATTGCTTCATAAACAACTAGATCCGTAACTGTACATTGTGATAGTCAACAACCATGTGGAAGTATGTGAGTACGGTATGAAAGAGGTGCTGTTGCTTTCCCGAAGGAAACACTGCAAAATTTGCAAATGTATTAGGTGGGAAAAAAATAAATTTCATAGTTCTGAATGGAAGAAGAATGGAAATAAAAATATGCAACAAATAAAAAAAAATGGTCATTGACAAAATTTTGCAAGCATCATGTCCATAATATTGCCATAAGAAAATCTAGAAAGATATCAGTCAATCATTTGAAAAGAGAATCTGCAAACTGTTTGGACTGAGTAACTTCAAAAATATTTGTATATGTATGTATTTATATATTTATCCATTCATTCAAAAGGCAAACTGATGGAGAAGAGACAGACTCACACACACACAAACACAGAGAGCGAGAGAGAGGGGGGAAAAAGAGTATTTTGGAGTATAAATCAGTTTCCCATGCCTTGTGGCAGTGTGTCATTGTAAAATAATTCATACCTGATGACCTTTGAACATTTCTTGTTCAAAGATTTGGAAAGCTTAGCTTGCAGTACATCTAATGATCTCAGTATAAGCATACACAGGCAGGTGGAACACATATTTTCGAAATTCTGTCTTCAATCTGAGTGTCACTGGCAGCGTGTGACAGGCCTCATTTACTAAATAAAGTACAAAGTGTCAGTTTGAAATAAATGTAAATTATCACCTTTCTTCCTTGTTAATTAAGATCTGATTAATGCAACACAAGCAGTCAGTAAGAGTACAGTATAAGAATGACTTTGTTGTAAAAACAAAAAAATTCTTCACTATAAACTGCGCACTGAACTTCAGACTAGAAAAGTTATTTGAAATAATTTGTTCCATTATAACATGGACAGATGTTCAAATCTCAGCCTCTTTTAAAAAATATATCTTAAGGGGTTGAGAGCAAAAAATGCAGATGCACACCCAGCTACCAGGTATCTAGACATTTCAAAAAGGACAAAGGGCTGCTTTAGGCTGTTGCAGAAATACATCTTCAAGATGTCTAATTAAAGAATTATGCATCTCACTTACAGTTAGGGGAAAGTTAAGTAATAATTTTGTAGATTAGATGATGAATTTTTCTTAGATCCCACATTGTACATTTTAAGAATTGAATACGGAAATGTTCATGAATATAAATCAATAGAAAGTGGTTTTAGAAAAAATACAACTAAATGAACAGAAAATCAAATTCCATTTGATTTGTTTTATATCTCCAATGTAGAGGAAATGTGCATATAAATTTGTGGAACTTTTAGAACTAAAGAGAAATATGCAAACCAACTAAATCAATGATATGACATCACAAATCATATTTTTCATAAAAAACAGAAACAACTAATGTTATAGAATACTGCCTCAAGATTTACAGGTGTAGTAGTCTAAGTTTTTTATCTTTTCTATCTCCTTTTATAACTTTTCTCCATATCCACTGATTTCCTAAAAATAGCACTGTTGGGCCAGGTGTCATAGCCTAGTGGCTAAAGTCCTCCTCTTGTATGTGCCGGGATCCTAAAACCAGTACCTCACTTAGCATTCACCTCCCTGGCTGTGTTCTGGGAAAGCAGTCAAGGACGGCCCAAGGCCTTGGGACCCTGCATCTGCATGGGAGACCTGGAGGATGCTCATGGTCTTGGCTTTGAATCAGCTCAACTACAGCTGTTGTGGCTAACTGGGAAGTGAGTCAGCGGATGCAAGATCTTCTCTCTGTCTCCTCTCCTCTCTGTATATATAAGTACTTTTTAAATGTTAAAAAAACTTGCAAAAGAATAAAAAATAAAAATTAAGTAACACTGCTGGAAATTAAGAGAATTTTTATAGCTATTACTAAAATGTACTGCTCTGAGTCCCAGTGAGTGGTGGTTGACCTGGAGACGCGAATCTTTGAAGACATTCAGAACAAGAACACTAACTTCTCAGCTCAGATGATTCTGTATTCATCACCTGAATTGTCTATTTTTGCCCCGTAGGCTGATTTTTTTCAATGGAATTTTTATTTTCCAATAAAAATAAGTAAATCTCCCCAAACAAACAAAAAAAAAGGCTGACACTTGCAGAAGGGTACAGGCTGCAGATTTTTCTCCCTCTGTCTTTAGTGATATTATCTTCATAGCTAGGAATTGGCCATGGTTAAAGTATTTACACATGAAAAATTTAAAATGCCACAATTGGGGATGTTTTTTCATCAATGAAGTACTGCCAAGATCCATCTCTTACAGGTGTGAGGCTACGGGACTGTATCTATCATAGTGATGGAGCAGAAGAAAAATCCCATCTGGAGCATGCAAGAAATGAGGAATGTAATGCCAAAAGACAGCTAGAGATGAGACAGACCAAGATATACAACAACCTCTGGAAAAGGGTCGTGTAACTGACAGCAAGTACAAGCAGGGACTCCAGTTCAATAGTTTTGGCTTGCTCATGGCTCTCAATTCATTAAAATACATCAGCAAAACCAATACAGTGTTAATTTCACATGATTGAAAATATTATGCTGGTAGAATAATAAAAAAAAAGTTATAGGATACTGCTAGCTGTAAGACCAATGGAGCTCATTCTACTTTGGTTATTTTCTTCATAGTATCTATCATTACAGAAAAACATCATGTTTATATGTGTTATTTTATTACTATCCTTAACTTGCAATAAGGGCAGTAGTTCTGTCAGATTTATTTCTTAAAATACAGCAGTTAGGCTGTATCTAACATATTTTAGTGACACAATAAATATTACTGAAACACATAAAGAAAGCAGAAAAACATATTTTTACCCCAGCGTTGGAGTAATTTTTTTTTGTTATCTAAAAGGTTAGCTACTAAATGAGGATTTTTGTTTGTTTGCTTTTCTACTGACTTAGAGATGCAAATAGGTTGTCGTGCTGTATACACAGAGGTAGGAATCGACTATGGTAATAATTTCTAGGGAATACCTAGAGACAGAAAGAACAGATTGGCAGTGTAAACGATAGCTGTTGACTAAAAGGCATTTTGCTCAACTTCCATGTTAATTGTTATTTATCCTGTTAAACATAAAGAGAACTCTGGGATGGTCATATCCACACGGGCCTAGTTTATATGCTGATGTACAAAAATAGTGATCAAGCAATTCACTGAAGGAAATTTTGAAAACAAAAAAAAGGGCAGCAGACTGATTTACAGAATCACTTGTTCCAGTGAGTTCTGGAGAAAAGGGTTGTCTAGTGCTGCCAATTTGCCCTTATTCCAAAAGCAGTAAATTCCTGTTTGGAAGTAGTTTGGCATCCCTTTTAGCTTCAAGTTAACATAATTATTACTTCAGGCACAATTCCTCTTCCTGTCGAGTAGAAAATTCAAACCTGGGTAAAAGTGAAGATCTCTAATTCCCCCAACAAAGTGACGAAAGGGACAGTGCAATCTTTCCTGTCTCTCTTCATGTGTTAATTCAACAATATTTCGTCAAGTTCCAAATCTTCTATCAAAAATAAAGACTAAGCTTTATGTATGCTTTGCTATTATTTCAGAAAAGCTAGTGTCTCAATGAATAAAAGCTATTTCCAAAAACTAAAAGCATAGCATGGAACCTTTCCATATTTAATAAGTACTTTGTTATCTCATGGTGAAAATGCCAGAGCTTTTCTGGGACTTGTACAAGCTTTATTTTTTATCGGTGAGCAAATCCAACAAAGGATCACTGGATCAATCTGAGAGTTGATTTTTTTTCCCATCTGCATTCACAAACATTAAAAGAGGGAGGGAGTGATAAGACTCAGTATATTCTCTCCCTGTATCCCACTCAGAAGGTGAATCTGAATAAATGCACATCTGCCAGTCAGATTCAAGGAAACCTCATAACACCGCTTTGCAAAGGACAATTTCTCCTAGCCCAGTATGTGAGAAGTAGTCAATTAGAGTTAATGTCCAAAAGATATCGTAAAGTTTTATATTTTATAATGAGAAAGATAGCAGAGCTATGGAATACTTAGACTTTGACCCACAAATAGTTACCATTACTGTTTCAGACAGGAAAACAAGTATGCAGTAGAAAAGGCATTAGCAAATATATGATTTCTAATACTCCAGGATAGTTCCTGGCATTAGCTGAAGTAATTCCATGTAGAAACGACTTCACCTTGTGTCAGTGGAGAGAAATAAACACCAAGAAGGAAAGCGTCCTTGTAAGCATAGATCAAAACCCCACCACGTATCTAAAAGCTAACTCAAAATCTCTGGATGTTCAAAAGGAACTAGGAGTGCGTATTCGTCTGACTCTGCAGTTAAGCTCTCTGAATTTCCATCTTTAAGTGCTTCATTTTAATGCCAGCTCTGTTCCTTCTTCTGGGTTCTTGCTAATTCCAACCCTGAGAAGGCATAAAATAGGCACCTGTATTGAGCTCCCAGCCGCCATCCTGGCCTGGCCTATCAACAATCACTCTGGGCATCTGGACAGGATAAAAGCGGATGGGATCTTTCCCAATCTCTCTCTCTCTCTCAGTATCTCAAAGAAATACACAAAGGCATGCATAATTAAATTTAAAATGATCTAAAATTCAACAAAATCGAATTCTTTATAACAATAACGCCAGCTAATAAAATTTGTATCATTTGGCATACAGTACACTAGATAAGTGAGATACTGTTATTTACCACTATAATTTTCCCCATTTTGCAAATGAGAATAGGACATAAAGTATATACATGTACCACCCATATCATACAACTAGTAAGTTTCGAACCCAAGAGGTGAAGATAAGCTTCCGGGGTCCTGAGATCAGTTCCATGGTTCCTGTATTGCATGCTTTTGAATCGTCCTGGTTAAATGTGAATTTCCATGTAATTCAACTCAGAGAGTGGCCCTTCACTGGCAAGCAATTATTAAGTACAAATTTTTTCACTCCTTATTTTCTTTTCACCCCTTCTGACTCCCAACTCAAATAAACTACATAGATAACTGCCATTTCTGCTTTCAAAAGATCTTAAGAGTAGTACACAGCTTCTCTATTCATATAAGACATCAAAACAATCCAATTCTACTAGCAAAATTACCAAGGCCCATGTAATAGTTAAAACTGTAAAATTTATCCATTCATTCTGATAGTTTTCACTGCTACCCTTCAGCTCCGATATACATTCTTTTCTGTTAAGAGTTACACAGAGATAACTGCTTTTTAAAAATATACTCAGACATTCTTCAGAGTTTCTTAATTTTTTGAAGGTAAATCCAACTATACATCAGTCTATGTATCATCTGTTGCTGAAACTGTTTCTATGAACCAAAAGATCAAAATGTTCTAATATGTCCCATGTAGAATAAATCTTCTTTGTATAAGTTCAACATGTAATTCTTTGCCTTGCTTGAAACTTCTTTCAGATTGTTGAAATACATTTGCACATCTTTTCTACTTGTGTGAAATTTTCTGTTAACATTTTTTACCCTGGCCAGCTGCTACTATTCTTTCAGACGTCAGCTGAACTTATTTATGTGAAGTTTTCTCTTTTTTAAGTTTTATTTATTTTTATTGGAAAATCAGATCAGATTTATGGAGCAGCAGAGACAAGGGAGAAACATCTTCTGTCTGTTGGTTCACTCTCCGAATGGTCACCACGGCTGGAGTAGAGTGTCCATCCCTAGCTAGCAGCCAGCAGCTTCTTCCAGGTTTCCCACGCAAATGCAGAGTACCGAAATGTTGAGCCACCCTGTACTGCATTCCCAGACCTAAGCAGGGAGCTGGATGGGAGGTGGATCAGCTAGAACATGAACCTGTGCCCATACCAGGTCCCAGCACCCATGAGAAAAATTTGTGTCCCCTAGTATAGTCCAGGTACACTCTTATCAACTCATGTTTTCATTCTTACATTTCCCTATTTCAGTGATCCATTTTCTACTATAATTAGACTGTGTAAAATACAAGAAAAGGGAATTCTTTTTCACTGATATATTTCTACCACCTATATGTAAGCCAACCACATTATGGAAACTAAATGACTATCCATGCAGAGTGCTAAACTACATTAATTTGCTTTGTATGTGAATGTGTGGTATAAAGCCTATATATAGTATAATATTTGATTTGTAAAGAAGTTATTAAATGATTCTAGTATTCAGTATCCCAGAATAAAGATTAAAAGGACAGCATAATTCCTTATGTAAGAGAAACATATTAATAATCATGCCATGTATCCACACTTAAAATTTCATTAACATTGAATTGAATCTTTTGAGTAACATCTTAGTAATCCCCACATGGACCAATCAACATCACTCCCCATGACCTCAAGTCATACAATCTGTTTCACAAATATATAACCTGAACTATGGAGTCACTTTAAGTGGTTTAGCAAACAATTTTCATCACTGAAAAAATTACTGATCACATCAGTATAGAAGATTGTATAGAAGATGATAATAATGCAGATCCACACCACAGAAAGACAATCAGATGGTAGGACAAGAGAATGGAAAAGTCCATACCTGAGGCTTAGATCTTGGTGATTTTGTTTCTGATATGACCTAACTTTAAGTCATGGAAAACATCGCAACATTCAGAAAGATAACATTTTATTAACAAACATGGGATTTACATGTGCTACCCATTGATAACACAAATTACAAGGAATCTCTATAAAATATTCATACCAAAGGAGTTTATAAATTATACAGGTTTATATTTGCTGAAACATTAGCAAGCAGTCTCATTCATGAAGGATTCAAAATTAGAATAAAGCAAAGGGCTTCATTTCTGCTGTCTTTACTATCAGGGGAGAGGAAAATATTTGTAAATCACATGTTAATTCCTTAGATATATAAAGTAAAATAGTTAACTAGTGTATCTGAAAAAACAAACCAGAATAGTTCGTCATTTATAGCAATTCATCCTTCTGTGTTTTCTACATTGTCTCATATAATTGCAGATAGCTTCCAATTTAAAAGCATCTTTCTTTTTGCAACTCAAACATGTATATAATTTTTCATTTGATGGAGTTAATATTTTCTTATTATTTCAGAAGTCTTTAAAGTTAGAATCAGAGCCTGTCGTAGTAACCTCGTGGCTAAAGCCCTAGCCTTGCATGCACTGGGACCTCATACAGGTGCCAGGTTGTAACCTGATTGCTCCACTTGCCATACAACTCCCTGTCTGTGGCCTGGGAAAGCAGTTGAGAATGGCCCCAAAGCCTTGGGACCCTGCACCCTCATGAGAGAACAAGAGAAAGCTTTTGGCTGCTGACTTTGGAGGAGTGAATCATCGGATGGAAGAGCTTTCTCCCTGTCTCTCCTCCTCTGTGTATTTGCCTTCCCAATAAAATAAAGAAAGCTTAGAAAACAAAAATCCAAGTTGTTAAGTGGGATATTTACCAAGGGACTCCTGCATCTCCAGAGTTAGTCACACTAAACAGAAATGTAAACCTAGAATAAGAGTAGTTATTGTCCCTGCAAAAGTTAAGTTGAAGCTTAACATCTTCTTCACTATCACTATTCCTATCCCTTCCTAAAGTAGCATTCTGTATGCAATCGATGCTAACAAGTATTACATGAATAGACAACTGAATGAGAAAGAGAATGATATAAAAAAAAGAACAGAATGATCTCGACCATGAGTGAATTAGCAAGGATCTGCTCAGGTTTGTGGTTTTATTCCAAAAAAACCGCAGACAAGAACTGAAATAAAAGAAAGAAAAAGAAAGGCAATTTTAATAGTGAGATCATCTGTCATGATTCCTTCTGCCATTAACTTAGTAAAAAAGAGAATGTGTAAATATAGCTTTTCAAAATACATTTAATAAAATAGTAGGATCACTAATCGTTTCCTTACCAAGAAGCTTCATTTGGAAATTTTTATTTTAAATTAACAGTAGTTGCTGTCCAAAACCATGCTGCAGATAAAGCATTATATATTACAATAAGAAGTAGCTGAGAATAAGTAGGGCAATAATAGAATGTGGAGTAAGAGAAACAAGGACCAGAAACAATCCTCATTATGCAAAGAAAAAAAAAAAAGAACAGGTTAGATAGAAAACAGGAGAAAATAGAAAAATGAGGGAAAATAAATTACATATTTTTCCCAACCCAGAGTGACCCACTTTTCCAACTGTTACCAAAGTTATTAAGATGTGAACTGAGACAGTATATTGGATTTGGTGGTGAGGATATCATAAACACACAATTCATCCTAATTCATAATGTATAAAGCGTCTTTATGGACCTATTTCAGCTCAATCTTCAAAATAGCATTGTAAGATCAAGAAGGTAGGATATATATATATATATGAATGAAGATAGGCCATAAACAGACCCAACGAACTGTGCAATTCCACATCTAATAAATAACATCTAATGAAGTTTCATTTAATAAATATCACATGGTGGTCTTAATGTATTTTTATCTCATTTAAAATTCATAGAGACCTTATGGCATAAACCTTCTGATTATCCACTGTCATGAATGCAAAGCTTTAGACCTCTAAGGAATAACTGACTTCCCCAAAGTATTCAGTACATGTGATAATGTGCTTGGATTTTCATGGCACAGTCAATACTGTTTTTCAAAATTCCTTCATTTCTCTTAGTGTTCTGCTTAAGCTGAGACAATGGTATTAGTCATTCCACTTGAACACAAAGCTTGCATTTATTTCCCATGTTAAGGATCACCTGAGTCAGGACATGTTTGGATTTTGCCATTATCATACCACCAATCCAGCTCAGAAAAACAAAATTATCCAGATTTACGTTAATTACTTTCAGTAACATGAATGAGAATTAGTTCAACTCTTCCAGTGGCTTGCCCTCTGTTTCAAATTCTCTGTCATCTAAGTAAAACAAACCAAAATGTTTCCCTTTAGTCCTAAATCCATTTATCTTTTTCATTGCTTTAAGGTTAAACATACATCAAGATACTTACAATAAGGGATCTAATTTGACTAAGTACCAACATTAGAACTGAACCAACTCGTGCTTTCACAGGACACATGAGCTTCAGCAACCAATTGTTTCTTTCTACAAGTTACAGTTATTAATATGAGAGTAAGACTTATTTGAGACACATTGATGCTGTTGTCAAATTTTTTCTGAGCATTTGAATGGACACTTTCGCTGTGTACAACTGAACTAACGTTTCATGCAATTGTATAGTTGAATGGTTTACCTAACATGATGTTGGCGAAAACAGAGCTATCTCTATGTTTATCACAGGTATTGCTTCAACGTTGGCAGGTTATTATTGACTAACGTAAGGGATATTTTCTATCTTTGAGACAGTCCAAATAACATTGAAATATGAAATCAGGCAAGTATCTTCTTTTGCATTTTGTCCATATAGCATTTTGCAGATATTAAAATGGAGACCCAATTGTTTTTTCCCTGGTGTCCTATGTGTTTTGTGGACTCTGTGGAGATTAATAGCGGCCTGCAATAATCTGTTGTCCTTTGTGGAAGAAACTATGCTGCTGCTTCTGGAAAGAAATAATTGGTCCACAGCTTATGGAGTCAACGTCTGTATTTAATGGGGCATAAAGGGGTGGTATTTCTCATAAAGGAGGCATATTATCCGTTTAAACAGCTTTCAGACTTGCACATAAATTAGGCCTTCGACAAGCGTTGGAAGAAGTGAAACCACACAGCAATGAATTAACATCCTTGCATATTCCTAACAAAGAAATCTTCTCTTTAGAAAAGAAGAGAAAGCTTCAGCGTCTGTTACATTTGGAAATCTGAAATTAATTATTGACTTTTCCATATCGTTTGCAGGCACTTTGTTCACCCATTTATTGCAAAAAGTATATATGGTAATTGTTTTACGGGAGCTCATAAAACTCTGACTGCAAATGAGATAATACATGACCAATTTATCGTATATGCCCTTCAGACATAGCACTAAAACTTGGCATAAATGAGAAGCGGCCAACAAATACTTTGTCAAGGTCTTTTTTTAAGGCATAAGAAAGAGAACTTTATAGACTATTAATGGAGAAACTCTCAAATGGGCACTATTGAAAATATTATTTTTACAATTTGAAAACAAATTTTGTAGTGGTTTTTAGACTCTAAAGTGGTGAATATGTTCATGCTAAACATAACCTAATAATTCAGAAAATATGGAATGTTACAATCTTTTTCTAATTAGTATCTAAAATATCATGATTTCTATTACTCAAGAAATATTTAATATTTGTTAGCAATTTGGTAGAAAACTTAAAGAACAATAGCAATCAACAGACAGTGCTCCAGTTAATATTCTCTGAATCTTCTGGTAGCTTCATAAGCAAGGAGGGTTCTCAATTCAGTCAACACAAGGCTAGAGTAACACAGCCCAACACTAAGTGAGGAATGGAGATTCCACATCTCATCTTTAGCTAATTGCAACAGTTAAAGTTAAGGTCTATTCCATCAAGACTATAGGTTTTCCTTCATATTGAAACCATTCTGCTTCATTCAGTGGCCCATCAATTTCCTTCATATCATCTTTGCTCATAGATAGGTAACTTTTCCTGCAACCTCTACAAGAACTAGCAAAATTTCATCAAATTTCCAGTAATTTGATACCCCAACACTTCAGCTGTCATAGAAAGGTTGTGTTGATGCAGAACACAACCTTTTTTGCTTATTTTTAAAAATCAAAAATTAAGCATCACAATTAGCATTTCACAACATAATAGAAATCAATTGATAAAAGTCCAAATGTAAAGCAAAAGACTCACCAGCAATGAAGTTTGATTTTAATGACAGTAACCATGAGGTTCAAATTGAACTATAAACGTACCCCTTTAACTCTCTACTTCTAAGAGAAATCTATTTCTGCAAACACTATTATTAGAATTACATCTGTTGCCATGAATTAGACTGTGATGCCTCATCAGAAAAGCCTTGAGTTTCTGTAAATATGCCCAGTCCATTAGGCAGAGAGGCAATATGCTTTTTTTTCCTTAGAGAACTACAAGCAGTAAGAAATTTGTGATTAACAGAACTTAGGTAAGGAGTAAGTTATTTCAGGATATGGATTTAAGCTCAACTATCCAAGTGCTCTGTAGTTTTCTACAAACTGCTTGATCATCTGGTCTTAGTTCTCTCATCACTGATAGAGAAAAATGACAGCAACCTCTTACAATGGAGGTTTTATAAGATTAGGCATGTAAGGAATATGAAACACTACTCGACACTAACAGTGTATCAACAATATTGTTTACTGTTGTGGGAGGAAGTGGAGCAGTTGAAACTTGAACCAGTACCCATACGGGATGCTGATGCTGCAGATGTTGGCTTAACTTGCTATGTCATGGCATTGGCCCATCTCATGTACTTCAAAAAAAATATCTTTTGTATGCAGGTATTGTGGTGTACTGCGTAAACTGCCACCTGCTACACTAGCATCATGTAAAGTTGCTGCATTGAGTTGCAGAGGCACTGATTACAACCCAGCCTCATGACAATGAATCTGGGAAAGAAGCACAGGTTGGGCCAAGTTTCCACCTGGAAGATTAAGAAGTTCCTGGCTTCTGCTTAGCTCTGTCCCTACAATTGTGACCGCTTGAAGAATGAACCAAAGGAAGAAAGCGCTCTCTTTCTCTCCCTCTCTCTCTCTCCCTAACCCTTTCTTTCCTTCTCCCTTCTTCCCTTCCTCTCCTTGTTCCTCTTCCTTACCTTCTCCCTCTGCATCTCTGACGTTCAAATAAATACATAGATAAACAGATCTTTCAAGAAACATTAAACTTGGAGGAACTCTGGGATGTTAGACCTCTTTAAAGATTTATTTTTATTATTTTTTTATTGGAAAGGCAGATATACAGAGAGGAGAGACAGAGAGGAAGATCTTCCGTCCAATGATTCACTCCCCAAGTGAGCGCAACGGCCAATGCTATGCCAATCCGAAGCCAGGAGCCTCTTCCGCGTCTCCCACACGGGTGCAGGGTCCCAAAGCTTTGGGCCGTCCTCGACTGCTTTCCCAGGCCACAGGCAGGGAGCTGGATGGGAAGCGGGGCTGCCGGGATTAGAACCAGCGCCCATATGGGATCCCGGGCGTGCAAGGCGAGGACCTTTAATCACTTGTGCCACCGCGCCGGGCCCAGATGTTAGACCTCTTTAGAAGTTCAGTAAGATAACTTCTTAATTACTGAAATTCAGTTTTGTTTTTTTAAAGTATAATTGTGGCCTCAAACCATTCTATCTCATATACTATGGTAATATCAAGTATATCAACAATCAGGAACTCTTTAAAAAGAAATTTAAAATGCATATTTTCTCCAGAGTAAATGGTCCATTGAATTTCTTGTCTATTCTTGGTATTTTTTTTTTACTTCCACGATCGCTATTCTTTTTTTTTTTTTTTTTTAAAAAGAATCACTGTAAAAGCAAAGCAAACCAAAACAAAAAAATTACTTCCACAATGAGGTTGCTACCATTCTATCTCTGGATTATCCTGTGACATATCCTGTGCACATGGGACACTTTTGGTCTTTTGCTTTTCAGTTTCGTAAGCATCTGGTTATCTCTCAGTTTCACTTTCCATCCAGGTGGTTTACTCTTTTGATTTTGCACACGTTCCCTTTGCCTGGCAAGTTTTCCAGGTCGATATTACATTCATTTCCCCATCTTTCCCATGCAGCTACTGGCAGAATCTTGTTTCTCCCATGCTACATGGGAACTAATATTATCTGAGAAGCACCTTACATTACCAACCCCATCATATGAACACTTCCACACTTGGGCACAGGCTGTAGCCTTCAACAGGCTAGAAGAAGCTAAGGAAAAGCTCAAGTTCTCTCAGTGTTTCTAACACATCTAATAAATGCTCCTTTCAGTAGAGAATGTGGCACCAATCTTCTGCATCCATTTTTGTTCCTCTTTTCATTTTTGTTACAAGCATTCCTGAAGGAATCAGCATTTATTTTAGCTCATTCATTGCCAGAGAAGAGATTCTTATGAATCTCCCAGGCTATCCAATACTTTAATATATGTCTTTCCTAAAGTATGACCAAACTATGAGAATATAAATTGACTTCATGACAATAGAATATAAATGGGGAGGTATATAGAAAATACTAAACTTATTTACATAAGAAGGATAAGGTACTTAATAATTTTTCAACATATATTAACTATGACCATGTTATCTATTGAGATATAATATATGAAGAGCTTCTGAGGAAAGGCTTTAATAATCTCAGAATATAGTCAGTAATGTGGCTGGCCTCACCAACTATCAGATTTTTTTCCCAAAAGTTTTAAGGAATATTGAAAAAAAAGGGGGTTTCTATAGAGGAAACAAATCCATCAGAAAATAGGTAATAAAAAGGTCAACTGAGGGCCAAGCACATTAGCATAGTGGCCAAATCCTCACCTAACATGCTTCAGGAGGAGGATCCTGGCTCCTGGCTTCGGATTGGCTCAGCTCCAGCTGTTTCAGCCACATAGGGAGTTAACCAGCAGACAATAGATCTTTGTCTCTGTCTCTCCTCTCTGTAAATCTGCTTTTCCAATAAAAAAAAATAAATCTTAAAAAATTTTTAAAAATCCTCAAATGAAAAAGATTGATTACTTTTGGGCCAGAGCTGTGGCTTGGCAGGTTAAGCTACCCCTTATAGTGCCTACCTCCTATATAGACCCTGATTCTGGTCCTACCTTCTCTTTTTATCCAGATCTGTTAATGTTTCTGGGGAAAAAAAAGAAAAAAAAAAAGGTGACTCAAGTCCTTGGGTCCCAGCACCCATGTGGGAGATCCAGAGGAAGCTTCTAGCTCCTAGCCTGAGCCTGGTCTACCTAGCCTGGCCAATGTGGCCATTTGGGTAACAAAATAGCAGATGAAAGATTTCTGTCTAAATCTACCTTTCTAACAATAAAAAAAGATTCATCACTTATATTCATGAATAACAAGTTAGACATAGCAGGAGATAAAACAAATAGTTCTTAAGAAATTGCTGGCTCTTTTTCATGAAATTCGTTTTCCAAATCAGAAACTTTTATTTACTATGTTTGTATGAGTTTAACAAAGACCAAATGGTACGACTGCTTGCTTAACATGGAGACCCTCTAGTGATTACCTTTATAGTACAAAACCAACCTATTGTAAATGTCCGTATAACAATGCAAAAACAAAAACATGTATTTTGAATTATATTATATATACATACAGATGCTATTTCGGATGTATGATACTGCTTTAGACTAAGAGTTCAGCTGGCTGCCCTAAAATTTGCATAAGGTATGAATCAAAGCTGCATCTAAGTCTATTCAAATTGAGAACTAATCTCGATTTCAGTTTTTCCCATTACAGAAGCATCAGTTCTTTATTAAATTAGTACTCAGTTTACTTTCAGACATCTTTCCCAAAACTCACAATTCTTCCATGCTTAGCAATTTCTTGGTTTTTTTAAAAGATTTATTTAAAAAAATAAAAGATTTATTTTACTTTTATTGGAAAGGCAGATATACAGAGAGGAGAGACAGAGAGGAAGATCTTCCGTTCCATGATTCACTCCCCAAGTGAGCACAACAGTCGATGCTATGGCGATCCAAAGCCAGGATCCTCTTCCGGGTCTCCCACACGGGTGCAGGGTCCCAAAGCTTTGGGCCGTCCTCGACTGCTTTCCCGGGCCACAGGCAGGGAGCTGGATGGGAAGCGGGGCTGCTGGGATTAGAACCAGCGCCCATATGGGATCCTGGGCGTGCAAGGCGAGGACCTTAACCACTGCACCACCGCACCAGGTCCAATGCTTATCAATTTCTACGAAATAGCTCACAAGTGTGTGTATGTTCTTTTTAATATTAAAGTACTTTCAGAATACCTATCCAAATTTTTAAACATGTATTTCATCACCATATATTGAGTCATCAATATTTCTAGTCCCGTAAATGAAGCCTACATACAAGAAACTATTCCAAACTTGGTTAGCATTGTCCTGTTTTCCCAGGGACTCTGGGTGTACCTCAGCCGTTAGCATGATGGTACTGTGCCAGTGCTATCAGACAGATTCTTCACGTTGGTTCCCCTTTAACATGTCCCCTTTCAAGTACAAGCCCTATTCATTTGGGGGTGCATTTGGCGGTGGAAGAAGTGCCTTGGCTTTTGCTAGCACTTTGAAAGTATCCAAATGACCAATTATTATTATTATTTTTTTGGTAAAAATGAGACTTGAAAATTAAGCTGGAAGGATGAGGTTAAAATAAATTAATTAATTAAAATGGTAGATGGGCCACTGGGTTCAGGTCAGAATAAGGTGCCATGAAATGAGTTTGAACTATTCAGTAGTAAAACAGAGGATTGTTTTTAAGCTGTCAAAGGCAAAATGCCTATCACAAACCAAGAACACTTAAAACAAATAGCAATTTGTTCTTATACTGGACCACAGGCCTGCCATTTTTTCCCCCTTAGTCTCTGAGTTTGGTTCCTAAAGATAATTTAATCCCATTAGCTCACTGTCCTTCAGATCTCAGCATGTGTGAATGCCTCCAGGGAATCCTCTAAGGATAAGATTGATCTCGTCAAAATAAAAGGAAAGTCAAAGTATAGGTAAGTCTATTTCAAGTCAATCTGAGGATTACCACAATAATTGGAACTGATCCCTCATTTTCTGGTTTCCTGAATCCTGAGGTAATTTTCTGTGCCATCTCAGCGTGGTTGTTGAGACGTAATAATGAAATATGTAGAATCTAGTCAAATCTGGGTACATAACTACTCATTTATTTTGTGACGGAGATTCTTTCACATTTCTGGGCTGCAGTTCATTATCTGTAGAGAAGAGACAACAATCTCTTGTTCTTGTGCCAAGATCTTTTTTCTGATCCAAATGTCTGTCACCTGGTAGGGATATAATAAACACTACATCCTTGAACTTCCCTCACTGTTGCTGACTCCATGAAAATCTGAATTCTGCCGGTAAATCTTTCTATAGCATGTGTCCCAGAAGTCACAACCATACAAATAGTACAAGTAGCATGTGAGAGTATTGTGTAAAGTTTATAGAAATGTAAAATAAAAAATAATTTGCTGAAAAAGTTTTAAAAGCACTTTTTTTCATTAATACATATTTTGCATGGACTTTTTGAAGACCTCTGCCATTAGAAAATTTTCGTCTGTCAGCTGAGACAGCTTTGTCCCATATTGGAATGGCTGTGGTTAACACCCGGTTCTATTCCTGCCAACAGTTTCCTGTTAATGCACTATATGAGAGACAATAGAGATACCGATGAGTCCCTGCTCCCTATGTGAAAGACCCAGATTGCCTTCCTGAATCCTGGATATTGACCCGTTATCACTGCAGGTGCTTAGTTGAGAGAAGCATCAGATTGAAGCGTTCTCTCTCTCTCTTTCAAGAGATCAATCTCTCAAATATCCACAACATATAAGAGCACATTCTTATTCAAAGGACTATAAACCAAAGGCAGACAATATTTAGTTTCCCATCACCCACGTAGATGGCCTGGTGCCTATGATAGCTACAGTTTTACTCTGTTACACATTTTACAATCAGGATGCGCCTGCTAAAGGCTCCTAAACATTACTGAATTCCCAATTATCACTAAACATCCTTCAACTGTAGTTTCCAATCTCTGGCTCTGGATTATTTCAGAAGAGATAGTTACAAAATGTGGCTGATGGAATCACGAACAGATAAAAGTAATCTGAAGTTTATGAGAAATCATCACATGGGAATGCCAATGTGGCAAGCCACCAGTGACAGTGGCACCCAGAATGGGCATTGGTTCACCTCTGAGCAGCTCTACTCCTGATTCAGTTCCCTGTTTGACATGAGAAAAGCAGCAGAAGGTGCCCCAGGTGTTTGGGCCCCTGCACCCACAAGGGAGACCCAGGAGTCCCCAGTTCGTGGTCTTGGCCTGGCCCTGTGCTGGCATTTCCAGCAACCTGATGAGTCAACAAATAGATCACTCTCGCTCTTTCTTTGTAACTCTTTCAAAAACAAGCCTAAAAATCTTAACAAAAAAAGAGAAATTACATCAGATATTACAATACTTATATATAAAATTCTTACATTATAAATCTATAAACATCACTGCTAAGAATGACAACAAGGGATCCATGTAACTCAATATTACAGCTTTTCTTACCACCTCTACAGAAGTTAAATTTGGGTCAAATCATGTTTTAAATCCCAAGAGTTCTCCATTCCAACCATCAGGAGGGGTGTGGGAATATACTAAGGACATAACTGAGAGAAAACTAAGATAAATGCCATAAGAGGCATCTCCCATGCAGAATTCTGTTAGTGTTCTACATTCAGAACTCAGGTACCAGATCTCCGACAGGCAATGCTCCCCTCTGGAATAAAGAACAAAATGAGAAACAACTGAAGCCTTGAGGAAGAGAGATTGTCTAAGAGTGGGATGGAAGCAGAGGGAAAGGAGGAGTTAGAATATCCAGAACCAGGGTCTCATTCCTGAATTTCTGAAGGAAAAGGAACTAAGTAGCATAGTTTCCAAGGCAACCTGTTGTTGGGGTGGGGGTGGGGGACAAGGAAATGGGTGATCTTTGGGTACTTTTGCTCCTGCCTTTGTCTCTGGGAGCCTTCCAGGGGGTCAGAGGCTGTTTAGAGTGTGATCCTAAATTCAGAGAGGATATTAAGGCCATGTTGGAAAAGCTAATTCCTTCAGAAGTCCCTAGTCGAACTGAACTGATTGAACACCAGTTCAAGGAGATGACACGTTTAAGCTTCAAGGTCTCTCACGAGAACAAGATGCTACGGGTGTTGGGTGAGGGAAGCTTGGGCGTCCCTGAGAGTGTGGAGGTTAAAGAGAGAAGGGAGGTAGGGAAGAAAACACCTGGTTCCTTATAATTGTCTTCCAGCTGTAATTATCCCCCTATAAATAACTTTGCCTTTCCTTTCCAGCTATTGAAACAGTTGTCAAGTTGAGAACATGGCTGAAGAATGAATTTTCTAAGCTGAGCAAAGAAACATGGAAAGGTGATGTATCATTTCAATGTTGAAAGCTTGTACTGCAGTACTGTGGGAGCCCTGGGGGCCTCTAGCACACCTGTCTTTGCTTTGTGTGAACTCACACCAGGATAGGGACAGGATGGTGTGGGGACTACTGAGGGCCTTTTTGAAGTGTATAAAGCAATCATGAGAGGTCTCTTTGAGACAGGACACTGTACCTGATGAGAAAGAGAGAGGTAGAGAGAGACCAAAACTGAACAGGTTGAGTAAGGGATTACAATGCTCTCCCTGGGCCAGGCTGCTATATCTGCTGGTATGTGTGAAGACTAGGGGTGGATCAGGCCAGGCCAACTGTACTATCCAGCAACCAGAAATTCAGATCTGGGGGTGAGGGAGGTGGCCAGGTAGGGGTTCCAAAACATTGCAGGCCATTGCATCTGCTAAAACATTTAAAAGCCAGGCTGTGATGAGCTGGGCCAGGTCAGGCTAATAAATTGGTGCACATGAGAGCCAGGTCTGTAGACCAAACAAAGGACCCTGGAATGTTTTCCCAGGCTACACTGCTATGCTCATTGGTGCAACAAATTCTGGCTAGGCAGCATAAAGGAGGCCTAGCCAGGAGTGGGCTCCTTGAATCTCATGAAGGCATCAGACCAATGGCATCCCTGATTTCAAGGATCAGAGTCCATGAACGTGTGATCCAGTGTCAAAACACATATTGCATGACTAAGCCACTTGCATTGTACCTGACAGTCTGGAAAGCGCACTCTTCAAAAGCAATGAAAATCCTGAAGTAACTCTTCAAAGAGTGGAAGGATACAAAAGTTATACTACTCCTCAGGCCAAGTTCTATGGCAAGCACCAAGTCTATGGACACTATAAAGTAGCCATAGTCAATGGACTTTAGAACATAGAGAACAATGAAAAGCCTGGGTAAAAAAAGAATGAGTAATTTCATATCTGTCCAGTGAAGCCAACAACTTCTCAGAGCAATCAGGCTGATGTGGTAGACACCGTCATAGCCACTAAGTGAAAAGTCTCCACCTATCCATAAAGATGCATTAAATGAAAGAAAATTATAACAACAGGGTAGTTAGTCAAAGGTCATAATTTGAAAGTCACATGTTCTCTGCTATATGTAAATCTCAACCACGTTTGACTCGTGTAAAACACTTGGGACAATTTCCGTCACCCAGCATCCTGGAGGTGGAATCATGGGACCACTCCTGTTTTCTGGCACATGTGTAGTCTTACAGAAAAAAGTATTGTTTTCTCTCCCTTTACGGCTTCATCCCTTTGGACACATTAGGGAAGGCAGAAACTGTTCTCTCAACCAGCTACCCCATCTCTCGAGCCACTCTATCCCCATGTGTGGCCTGTATGGTTCTGTGTACCCCACATTTTTGTAATGAACTTTAAAATTAACAATGATTTTAAAAGTTAGTATTGCCCAAATAAATCTAAAATATCCTTTGAATTAAAATTTTCTGATATCCTTTTCCACCCCTCTTAGGTGTGTTTATTTTGCAAGGAAAGCTTCTTGAGATCCGCCAAACCTTGGAATCCAAACTACAGAAGTTATTAAAGAGCTTCTCTGAAGTCGGTAATTAACATGTCCATCTAACTACACTTAAATTACTTGTAAGGATAGAAACTGTGGGGTGAGAAGGAGAAATGAGGGCTCCTTTTACAATTGTTTAGAATGGTTGATGGGGTAATTTGAATTTAGTAAGTTCAAAAAAGACTATTTGAGGATGAGGGTGGCTAACTCACTCTAAACTCAATGGAATGTTCTGTTCTCTTTTTAGCTTGTTCTGAAGATTGCAGTGAGTACAGCACACGGATGCCTTGAGTATTTAGCCCGCATTTTCCCACCTCCTTTTTTCTATATAGCCTTCTCTACCATCTATCACATTTCCTTAACCTGTGATTGCAATGCAAATGTCAATAATACTCATATCTGATAACAGAACCTAGCAACATCTTACAGATTTTGCACATGCTTGGAGGCCTCCAGAAGTGTAGTTGACAGCCCATTGCTCCATTACATGCTGAAGTAGGATTTTTTTTCATACTTCTTCCCTAGAATTCTGTTAAATCATAGATTCTGGTCTATTATGAAATTTGACTGCTAAAGGAAGAAGGAATTCACAGTACTGCAAGCTCAAGAATTCTAGAAATCCCGGAAATCTAAAACATATTTTATGTCTCAGTTAAGCAGCAAGTCGCTTGCCATGGCCCCTTGTGACTATCGGTTTTCACTGTTTTAGTTCTGATTGAAGGTCCCATCCTTGATTGCTGGACATGCCTTCGCATCACCACCCAGTGCTTCAAAGGAGAATATTGTGGAGGTAATAAAATTGCAGTGTAGCAGTTTGAGGGCTAGGAATCAAAGACCTGGGCTCTTCATTAATTTATCCAACAAGTATTTGTGAGAAACTTTGTACAAAGTCATAATGTTACAAAATAAAAACCAAAATGGCAAGTTAAATTTGTACCAGGATGAAAAACTGAGCTAGGCCAAAATGATGACTAGATTGAAAAAGCTGGACCAGGCGCAGAGAATTGGGCTAATAGCCGTAAGATCAAAATAACCAAGCAACACTAAAGAAGTAATAAATAGGGTGGGTGAGTGAGTGGGGGAACTGGGGTTAAAGGAGTCCCTGGTCTAGATTTAGATCTGAAGTTGCTATTTCTCTTCTGTAAACTCATTTTTTCATTATTCTTTTTCCAGAGGATGACCCAAAAAAGGCTGAAAGTCGAGAGATAGGACTGTTTCTAGTACTGCTGGCAGAAATTGGAATATTGGCAAGTGCTGTGTTACTGTGAGTTTTTCTCCCTCCAAATAAACACTGGGTCAAGCATTGCTTTAGAAAGGAGACCACCCAACTTTCATCCATGCCCAATGAAAAGTAAGGGAAAGCCATTTCAAAATGTGTGATATTAGATAGTTGGAAGTTAAATGGATTCATGTTGATGGGACAGGTGTTGTAATACAAAGAAATGCAGATGAAATATACAAGAGACAAGAGGAACACCTTGATCCATTATGTTGAAGATTGTTACTGCCAATATTGAAATGGGGTTATCTCCTTTCTCTAGATTCCATTTTTGTGTCATTCATCGGAGAAGGATGAAAGAAATACGAAATACACTAAAGAAATATTTGGAGAAGAAACTTGAACAATTAATAGGAATGTCAGATAAGGAGCAGGAGAGAACAGACTTTAGGCCAAGAAAATAAATACACAAACACAGATTGTATGTCTTAGCATTGACTCAGAGCCCGAAACTGGGAACTAAGCTCTTCTGTGGTCATAAACTAATATTGTTTTAAAACTGAAAAAGAACTTAGTTCGTCTAGTGAAACTAGAATGTGATCCTAGAATGTGAAACTAGAATGTGGAGCAGTGTGAAGGCAAAGGCTTTGCCCTGAGTTCTACAGAAAGGAATACTGCCATTTTGTAATGCACGTGAGAATATGTTCAATGGCAAAAAGGAATGGTGTGCCAATAAAGCTCATTAATGACTATAACTAGGAAAACTTCTACATGTCTTAGGCTGTCTTTTATTTGTATCATGGTGTTGTTACTGTTTCCATATTCATAAGCTATCATACATTTTCCTTGATGAAACATTAAAATCTTCCTCATACCAAGCACATGCATGTTCATGAAAAAAAATTAAAAGCAGTGGCAATGTGGTGCCAGAGGTTACATATAATATTTGCAATACTGACATTACATATTTATGTATCATTTCGAACACTGACTCTTCCACTTCCTATCTCTTTCTGCTATTGTGCTTGGGAAGGCAGCAGATCATGGCCAAACTGGGCTGCGACCACCCATGTAGAGATTCAAATGTACTTCCTGACTCCTGTCCTCAATGTAACTCAGCCTTGGCTGCAGTGCCCATTTGAGGAGTACACCAGTGAGTGAAAGATATTACTTTTCAGTTGCTTCCATTATATACTTTCATTTGATATAAATACTACTTTATTACCTAAGTGAATTTTCATAGATGACTTGTAGTTTATGATTACCTCCATTTTAGGAATGAAGAAACAGAAAATACCTTTAATTCCAACTCACACAGCTTTAATCTAGGCTTTATCAAACCTAGTAGTTTATCAAAATGCTTCCCAAATTGATCTGATTGGTATTGAAAGCTGTAGGTTATGGTTATGAAAAATTAACAAAGAGAAGAAAATTGTGGGCTTATCTTCTTCACATATTCTTTAAATAACTAGCACATGGCAAAGCTCAGAATAAAATACAAACCTGGTTGGCAATAAAATACATGAATTTTTTTACTCTTTTTTTATTGCTTTTACACTAGACGCTTAATTCAGGAAATGCTAAAAATAGTAAAAAGGACACCAAAAGGAAAATTGCAACAAGAAAATAAACAAATATTAAGAAACCAATTGAGTATTTATCATAAAGAAAAACAAACTTTGTGTAAAAAAAAGAATGAGGAATAACTTTATTTAAAAAAGAATAAACTAAAAGTGAATTAAGGAAAATAAGAAAGTTATATATAGTAATAGTTGTTAAGGGCCTTGTCATACATGCACACACAAAGAAAAGTTTTATTTACTTTGTTTTTATTTTTTATGAAATAATCAAATGTGGCTCTTAGAGATATAAATTGGGAGCCCAGCATGATAGCCTATTGGTTGAATCCTCACCTTGTATGAACCTAGATCCTAAATGGGCACCAGTTCATATTCCGGCTGCTTCACTTCCTGCTTGTAGCCTGGGAAAGCAGCAAAGGATAACTCAAAACCTTGGGATCCTGCACCCACATGGGAAACCTGGAAGAAGCTCCTGGCTCTTTGCTCCCTGTTCCTGGCTTCAGATGAACTCAATTTCGACCACCGCAGCCACTTGGGAAGTGAACCAGCAGAGAGAGAAGTTCTTTCAATCTGTACCTCCTTATCTCTGTATATCTGCCTTTCCAATTTAAAAAAATTAAATCAACCTTTTAAAAAAAGATTAAAATTGAACATACAATATCTAAATCATTTCAGAAAGAATGATATGGTAAACAAAATGACATTGCACCACCAGATCAAGTTAGGAGACAAAGGGGCAAACTATAACATTGTGTAGCCCATAGCTCATTAATGAGACCAATGAATAATATGATGATAAAAGTTACAGTTTGCCCAATATGCCTAATAATCAAATTTCATGAGTTTAACAAGAGAGTCCGGAAATTAAAACTGCATGTTGAAGGAAACAAGGAATTGGAAAGGGTGGAGGAGGACTGACAAGATTTCCACAATCAAGAAACTAAACACAAGTTCTTAGTAGTTGATTAAATGTAAAAAGAAAATCTACAAGGTTACAATTTTGTAGGATAAAAAGGACAACCTTTGACAACATGGAGCCCAAAAACTCAATAAATTCATCTCCTAATAAAAATAAAGCATTTAAAAATTTTGCAATCTCTGTAGCTCAGCAGACTATAGTTGGCTTTTTTTCTGAACAAAATCCTATTCCTCATGTGCACATGGTTAGAAACATCTCAGTCTCCCATCCCATCAGATGGAGTGAATACCTAAATCTGATCAATCTCGTATCGGTGTAACTGATAAAACCATTTCCAGACACTTCTCTTAGATCTTAGAATAGTAAAGATCCTTAACTAAAGCATTTGTTTCTGATTGTATATGAATACCACAAGATTTTATTTTATTGAGCTTCTTAGTTTGTTAGTGCATGGATGGGAAATATCTATCCCATGGATCAGACAAATCCTGAGAAATGATATGGCCTGCTCCTACCAAGAAAACCACAGGCAAGAGTCAAAATTCAGTTAATCTATAGCAGGGCAATTTTTAAGTTGATAATTTTATAGAGTCCATGAATGATGTTCTAGAAATATCCCCATTCCCCATTCCTTTTTACAGCTATAATTAACTTATCTATTAGATAAGCCAAAAAGAAGATTTCAACAATATCAAAAGAGTATTTTATGAAGAAATGTAGGGATTAAAAATTCAGATAATCAAACCTAAAATTAAAAATTAACCAAAAATTTTAAGAAGTATATTTGGAAAAGTGTTATTTATGAATAACTTATGAGTTAAAGATTAAACTAAAAAGTAGGTTATAAAATAGACAATGAAACCACATATCAAATATTTTTGAAGTGCGAACAATGATTATATTTAATTTAAGGATTATCCATCTATTTAGAGATAAAACACACCACTCAAACTAGGCATGTAAAAAGAATATAATAAACTCAAACAGGGCCCAGTGCGGTGGCGCAGTGGTTAAGGTACTCGCCTTGCACGCCCAAGATCCCATATGGGCGCCAGTTCTATCCCGGCAGCCCCGCTTCCCTTCCAGCTCCCTGCCTGTGGCCCAGGAAAGCAGTCAAGGACAGCCCAAAGCTTTGGGACCCTGCACCTGCGTGGGAGACCCAGAAGAGTCTCCTGGCTTCAGATCGGCATAGCATTGACCGTTGTGCTCACTTGGGGAGTGAATCATCACACGGAAGATCTTCCTCTCTGTATATCTGCCTTTCCAATAAAAAAATGATAAAAAAATCTTTTAAAAAATGTTTAAAAATAAATAAATAAACTCAAACATACAAAGAAGGAAATCTAGATGACACTGCAGCTACAACACAAAGCAGTGAATAGAGATAGCTAACACTAGATGCTAAAAAAAGTTCATTCCCACTAATTGAACAGTTTTTAATTATCGCAAAAAACATGAATTAAAAAGGAACAAACCACAGATATTTTGATATATACAAAGGCTTATTATTTATAACTGCCACAAGTGTATATAGTTTATTAAAATTGGGCACTATGGAGTACCATCTGATTTTTATCCATGTATACATTATGTGATGTCTAAATCAGAGTAAATATATCCATCCTCTCAAGCATTTATATTTTTTGATGGAAATATTCAAAATTGTTTCCCCTAAAATTTTTGTTTTTAAAGAAAGCACAGAATATTATTGTTAACTATCATCACTCTACTGTAGAATAGAACATCAGAATCCTTTACTCCATATAAATATTTGCTAATTAAATTCTTCCACTACACCTTCCTTCCTACTGGTTATAGACAGTGGTATAACAACTCTACTCTGTTTTTATAATATCAGTATTTTTATATGCATTAATTAGATTTAGTAGCACTTTTCTTTCTGCGCTTTGTTTATTTCACTTACCATAGTAGCCTTCATTTTTCATCTCTATTTGTTGCAAAATACAAACTTTCATCCACAATTAATAGAATTTCATTATGTATTTTGACAGCATGTAGCCCATTCATAAGTCTACGAACAGATCGTTTTTGTGTGTACATAGTGCTGTAAATTTACAAATAGTAAACAGCACTTCAGTAAAAACTGTAGCTGTCTTGTCAACAAATAGTTTTGATTTCCTTTGGATATAGATATTTAGTGAAATTGCTGTGTTACATGGTGATTCCATTTACAGTTTTTTGAGGAATCTACAAACTGCTTCCCACATTGGCTATACTAGTTTACAGTCCTATCAGCAGTACATAAACATTCCTTTCATTCTCTTCCTCATCATGAATTATTATTCTCTTGCTTTTCTGATAGAAAAAATGGTGAGGTGACAGCTCATTACTGTTTATTTGAATATCCCTGATATTTGCATGATGAATATTTTTATGCACTGTAGATTTGTGTGTATTAGACATGAAGAAGTATGAAACCAGAATCTATCTTTCATCAGATACAAAAGCAACAGCACAACTAGAAAACACGCACACACGCACATACTATGCAAATGCTTCAGGGTATTGAAACAGGCAAAGTTTTTTAGATTATATCCCAAAGGCAAAAGAAGTTGACAGAAAGCAAATAGGATTACATCTAACTAAATAGTTTCTGCCCAGCAAAGAAACAATCAACAGGGTGAAGAAGCAAGCTAAGAACGGGAAGTGATCCACAAGCTGTTCATCTGACAAGGAATTAGTAACCCCAGCACACACACAAGTGGAAATCCTTCAGAGCAAGATAAATAATCCAATTAAAATGTGCAGTGGATTTAAGCAACTGTCGTTCAGAGTAAAATAAACAAGTGGCCAACAGGTACATGAGGGTCTCTCAGTTGCTTACAACTAATGTAATCACACATTAGTTGTTTACAACTAATTTAATCACACTATTTAAAATCTGAATGAAAGGAATGAAAGTGATATTTTAGTAAACACTTGAAAATATGAATATAGTGAGAAAAAAGAAATAGTTTCAATGTTCTTTATATTACCCTGGAAAGGATATAAGTAAAACGATTGACTATAAATTCTAAGCTTAAAAGCTATAGAGAAGAGTATAGCATGTTGGCTTCACCAGGACGGAGGAATTTTGTTTTTCTCCCAATTTAAGCCACTTATGCTAGATTTTGTTCTTAAAGAGGAAATACAGGAAAGCAAGCAAGTCCAATTGAAAGGAGCCATGTTTAGTTTTTAAAAGATAAGTATGGATTTGGGTGATGTGACCAAAAAGGTTCAATTTCAATGTTCACATTTACAAGTATGAACATTGCAACAACAATCAAAAAAAATAAAAGGAAAATGATGTACACTTTAAATTTTGAAAAGATGGCTCATATCATCTAGGTAGGAGAGGCAGAGTTTCAATAAAGATTCACACATTATTATGATAACAAAATGCAACTATAATGGACTGAGAGGAGCAGACAGCAACATAAAAATACTCAAGTTTCATGAAAAACACGTAACACTAATAAACTATTTATGAACCTACAAATGCATTATAGTAACAAGTTTATCTCTTAATTTCTTAGACTGTGAATTTCTGAACTGTTATCATGTGTTATTATTAATACATAGTATTTCAGACACCAAAATCCAAACTCTTATATGTGAACTCCTTTGAAAGCCTTTATGCAATATGGTAACTTGGATTGAATTCTCATCACCTTTCGACTGTTTCTTTAAATAGATTATCTTTCCATCTGAAAATTTACTGCAGTTGCCTTATAAGATAAATCCAAAGTTTGATCTTTATCATCTCTAGAAACACTCATATGAGGAAAAACCAGTATTTTGCTGTGTCTATGAGTTTATAATGCAAAACAAGTATTGTGATCTGATCAGACTGCGTGTTCCTCTACCAGGAAAGGTCTTCTGGCACTTTGTTTTTCAAATACAAACATGATGCAGAATTACTTGCTTACAATTTTGGTTTAAGCTTGAGATGACAGCTCACATAACAGATTTAGCATATGTTAAAATATCCTTGCTTTAAGTAGATATTCAACTTAAAATCATTCTTAGCAATAAAGAAATAATACAAATCATCTTACTACTGCAGCAGTTATGTTATACGTGCTAACACTGCAATATCCCAGTATGAGCCTTTCATGAAACTTAGTTAGACACCCCAGCATGGTAGTCTAGCAGCTAAAGTTCTCACCTCGCATGTGCTGGGATCCCATATGGGTGTGGATTTCTATCCTGGCTGCTCTACTTGCTTTCCAGCTCCCTGCATGTGGCCTGGGAAGGCAGTAGAGGACAGCCCAAAGCCTTGAAGTTCAAAGTTAGTGCTGTCTGTCTAGATTCAGGTACCTAACATGTGTTCAGAAATGGAAGTTAAGGACTTGTGAGGTGATTGAAAATGTACACCTAAGAATTTGCAGACATATTACTAAGTGGAAGTTGAAAACACCTACGTCAATTAAATTCCTTCAAGTGTGAAGTGCAAAAACATTTGAAGTGAGTTCTCTTCTGTTTCCCAGTATCTAAGAAGTAGACAAACCAGGGGAACAATTCAAAAAATACGGTTTTAAAATCTCAAAAGTGAGAATAAAACCTGCCTTGTGTAAGTCAAGGCTGATCATTTAAAAAGGAAGTAAAAATCAGTTTGGGAAAATTTTCAGAACCCAGAATTTGAAAGCAATGAAAATTCTTAGGCTATAGAACGTAGGCAGTCATTGACCAACCTACAGGCAGAAGGGCAAGAATGCAGGCTGTGATGAACTGAGAGGATAAAAGGAATTAGATGGTCATGAAGACAGAATTCTCGGTGAAGAAGAATAACGTGGAATATTGCTGTCGCATTTCAAAGTAGTGGGCAATTGCAGAAGTTTACATTTATACCGGCTGATTATGACAGTAATGTCCTGGGACTGAGGAAAATGAGGGAGCTCCATTATGGAAGATAAATAATGAAAGAATGATCTAGAACAGGCTCCAGGTTAATTTATAGAATATGCAAGAGGTTATTTCTAAGATGCAAGAATGCATAATTTCCCTTTGAATGAGAAGGAAAGGAAGAAAGCCTAATAAACCATAATTGCAAATATGAAGCTCCCAGGTTTAACACAGCTATTGTTTTCGCTTACTAGCTAGTATCTATTTTTATGGTACATGGCCAGTGTATATAATGTTTTCCAACTTCTCTGTCTCAAGTGCTAGAATCATTCCAATTCCAAATCATAAACCCTTCTCCTGGCTAGCATAGTCTCCGTGACTATCATAAATTATCCAGAATAGAAACCCATCTGCCCTAGCCAGTTACTTTTCAATTAGCATTGATTTCCACTTTCAAACATCTCTTAAATCTCCCCTGCCACTGTGGAAGTTAAGGTCCTTTCCACATGCCAAAGGGCTTACTTCACTGGCCTCATCTTTAATCTCCTTGAACCCAGCCTCTCCAGAAACAAATTTTCCACTTTCACTTCTTTGCGATTTTTTTTTGTCATGAAGAATCACTAATTTAAAAACACAAATCCATATAAAATATGTAACTAACATACTCCATTTACATTTGGAAAAGAGAAGTGTAAACATATCAACACATTTTACATGTCTTTTATTTTGGAGTCTATGTAATCCCATCTTTGGTCATATTCCCAGATGGTCCCCTCTATTTAGGTTTCTCTGTCTCCCAAACATTATTTATGTATTCTTCAGTTTGTTTATTTGCTCGTCCATCTCAGGGTTTTGACCTGCCAGCAGGCCCCGAGGTCACAAAGGGTGAGGCAGACAGTGGCCTTTGTCCACAAGAACCACGGGAGACAAGTTGGGGAGGAATGTCCCCAACTTACAGGTTTTAAAGGGTAAGGAAGGAGAGGGCTGGAGGGAGCCTTCCACCAGATCCCACGCCCACCAAAGTCACTGTAATTGGCTGTATGACATGTCTATCTCCCTAGATCTTCCGGTGATGTCAGAGGTCATGTCCAGGTATACTTCCCTTGACCTTCTAGCCATGTTGGAGGTCATACTCCACGTGTAGGCCTGAAAGTGGTGGCTTAGGCCATGGGGAAGGTGAGGCTTAAGCCAATCCCGCCAGGCAGCAGGACAGGGATCTGGGGTGATTGCCCACATCTCCCTGCTCGGCTTTTGGAACAAATTATACCACAAAGATCTCTTCCATAAGGGTAGTTTTAAGTCCTGTATTTCTAGGATGTTGGTATGGACATCTGAGGGCAAAATTTAACATAAGAACATCATATGCTATAGCATCACATTGCAGGCAGAATGCCTATCACAGCAATGTAGAATGTCCTTGATATTAAGTCCAATCTACCATGGAAATGAAAAGGTAACTTCACCAGGGACCAGAGACCCTAACTGCCTATTACCCATCTAGCTCCTCATATCCCCCCAGGAGAATGGACCCTAGCTACTGCCAGGGACATAGGACAGCAACCACTCTGGCTTCTTCTTGCTGAAAAGGGGGCATTGAAAGGCCAAGAGCAGCAGCAGGGCACTCTCCAGGGGTTCATTTCTAGAGATCTCTGATAGAAGGCAGAAGTTATCTGGTGTCTGACATATTGATTTGAGCTTGGAGGCTCCTCTGGCTGACTTTTGAGCATTAAGATGCTAAGCCCATTTTGCATCTAGGCAGGAAGCAGGCATATTAGATCCTCTAAAGCAATTACAGCATCCTGGAACATAGTACAATAACAAAGCACTTGCTATAAAGACTTACATAAATCATATAGTAGCTTGCAAAGGATCTACACAACAATCCAGCAATTATTGGCACTCTAGTAAGATTTTGCAGAATTTTCTATACTTATGGCAGAGACAAGCGATTAAATGGTCCTAAGAGAACAAGCTAGATGAGAAGCATACAGAAATTCTTAAGTTAGCAGATGAAGAAGACATGGACCCTGCATCAGAGCAATAAAGGTATCCTACACCTCCATGGGTCTAGCAAAAATCTTAAAGGGAGGATGGCAAATAGTCCTGTAGAGGCCTGGCCAGTGGAACAGGCTGGGTAGTAATAGGCCAGCCAAATTTCTTGATGTTCTAATCTATATTATTTTCAATCTATGTTCTAAATGAGAAGAGGTCTTTATCTGAGCTAAGTTGGGTCCCCGAGAGACCCTTATGGTCACTCTAAGAGGAAATGATACCAAATATAGAGCTAAGGAAAGAGAAAGCTGCTCTCCCATGTCCAGAGGGAAAACTTTAAGTTGCCCTTTACCATGAGGACCACCCAGGGCACCTGGATGCTAGCCTGGTGTGGCACCAGAGTCTGCAGAGAATTCTGGGCTGCTTCAGTCTTGAGGGGGGAGACTCAACGGGGGGGGGGGGTGGCTGACCCCAAAGTTCCTGGCCTTCAAGGGCAGTCAAACCTCAATTGATCTCTTTGGCAGTTGGGACATGGTCCTGGGTGTCCTTCTTGACAGCCCTTGGTGAAGAAGTCTGCCACTTCTGCAGCGAAAGCTCTTGGGAGGCCTCCAAGGGTCTCACTGGGACTGGGATTACAAACCTCCTCTTGTCCTGCTACTCTGCTAACAGATCCATTCCTGGTCTATAAAAGACTGTGTGATCACCTTTAAGCAGTAATAAGGATGCTCAAAGGTCCCACTGTAAGTCTCTACAGCTTCTAATGTCCAAATCAATTAAGAATCTTTCACTTATAAACCACCTGTTTCTCATAAGAGTTACAATCTAGCTGAAGACTTTTAAGATCTTTCTTAAACATTTTGAGGTGGAAGATTTCTCTGTGGCCCTAATCTGTTAGGGATTTGAATACAACATGAGGTCAGGGACAGCTGTTATACTAGATCTGCCAATCTCTTAAAATCCCCTATGTCACCCGGTGTTAGGAGGGGTCTGTCCTCCTCCTGCATTGTCCTCCATGGTGATGGCTCTTTCAGGATGAGGTCGCAAGGTTGTCTTGCTAGAGGGGCATCCTCCAGTGGATGGGGTCCAGGGCTTGACATTACAACATGCACCCACACTGGCTTTGGCTCAGACTCTGGGAAAACACAAACAAACCCTCTTCCCACAGTCAGCAAGGTATCAGGACCTCTCCACTTTCGGGTGGCTGGGTCCCTCCATGGAACCAAAGCATCTGCACTGTGCCCGCAAGGGGCCTACAGTGACGTACAGCTGGTGGCTCACCAGGTGACATCTGAAGAAAATTTAGGGTGAATAAGGCCAAGTTAAGATGTTCACAAGGGGTAGTATATTGCCCCCTGTGCTTTTCAAGTGTGTGCTAGAAATCTTGGTGTCTTCTAACTATGCCCTCGCCTTGAGGATATTAAGTGGGGCCTTAGATCTGAGTTACTAGGTTGCTTACTCATATAAGGAACAGTATAAAGTGAAAACTGTCAAATAATGGCTTTACAAAACATCTAACCCAAAGACCTATTGCCTGTTATAAATGAGACAAGAGTAGAGGTTAACAATAAGTTTAAATATAAATGTATCAATGATGTAACATATTTTGAAAACAGCCTATTAGTAATTTGAATTACATAAATCAAAGAAATCTGTGTTAACTAGTAATCTTATTGGTGGACAAAGTAAATGAGTTTTTAGCAATGGTTTAAAATCATTTAGGTACTTCTACAATCCGGGGGAAAAAAAAGCTTTGGAAGTGACTGCAGAATCCAGGTTCTGTCACAGTCCTAAGGCAACCTACTCTTGCTGTTGATAAGAAAATTATGTGCCCTGCATTTGCAGCTGAGGATCCAGACAGCTGATGAGACAAACAGATGAACAAACTCAACAACTTTAAACTTAATTCACAAGACATCAATGAGTCACCACCTGATGCCAGTAAGAATGGCCCAGATACAAAAAAACACCACAACACTTGCAGGCGAGGATGTGGGGAAAAGGGAACCCTACTCCACTGCTGGTGGCACTGCAGACTTGTATAGCCTCTATGGAAATCAGTATGACACAAGACAGCTGAATAGTACCCTATAACATTTTAAGGTGTATAGCAGCCAGTTGTATATAAACTAAAACTTAAATGTCAATGAAGTAATCACAGGATGTGGTTAAGAACTTGCATTTTCTAACATATTGGTCACACAATACCAGTCATTTCACTCCATAAGGTTGTAAACAGTTGTTGATGTTATATGGTGGCTTTTAATTGGTTGGGATGATATTCTGCCAGCTCTACCTTCAGACCAGAAATGGTCTTCCCAAGAAATTGTTGAATTTATCTGGATGAATAAGATGAGGGACACTATGTAAAGTACATGCGTGCAATGAAATAATTATGATTGGATTTGAACTGTAATACTGCAATTAGGTGGAGAAACCCACCATGGGTGCGGGGTATGGGAAGGGGTTGGGGGAATCCCAGAGCCTATGAAACTGTGTCATGAAATGAAATGTAATTTAAAAAAAAAAAGACTTAATTCACAAAAGCTAGAACATTTTCTGACAAATAGAGAGTAACAAATGATAGCAATGCTAAACATCTTGTATAAAAGACACATATTCAGACACATTTTAAGATACATGTGCACGCGCGCACACACACCCATACACACTTTTGGAGACTTAAAAACATTATTCTCAACCAAGCTTAGTAATAGTAGTGTTTACCAGAAACCAATACATAAAAAGCCATCAATTCAACAGTCTTGAACCAAATTTCTGAGAGAAAAAACTCACCACTATGAAACCCCTCCATCAATGCAAAAACACAAATTTCAGTCTTCCCAGTAATATAGCTATCCTAAGAATACATCGGGAACAACCAGGCACAACTGTACAGCTAAATCATTAAAAGCAGGCAAACTAAAATTAAACCTGCACAACTCCATGGATGCATACAACATTTTGACAAGACAGAACTTTATTTGGCAAAAATCGTAATATAATCCAATCAGCCTGATATACTATCCCCACAAAATGGGAGATAAATCCATTGGCATTCTTAAGGCCTGGTAAGAATACCAAGGGAAGCCTTAGGATTCAAAACATTTGAATTCTTGGATGGTTTTTCAAGGATGGTTAAAAATATCTGAAACAAGATTTTTTGTTGTTGAAGTTGGCATAACACATTATAGATTAGACTCAGTCATTGACATGAAACCATCACTCAAATACCTTTAAAACAAACACAAAACCTGTACCAATTAAAGCAGTGAGAAATTTGATAACCAGCCGAAAACACAAGAATTGCTTTAACACATAAAAATGCTTTGTAGAGATGAATAGCACACTATTTCAAATTACAACTTGAAATAATTCAATAGTGCATTAGAGTTTAATTGCATACCAACCTATTTAAGATATAAATTTCACATTTTTGAAAATGTCACAAATGAAACATTAAGAGTTAACAAGAGACTAATATCTTCTTCAAATTCTAAAGTTCCCAAAAGTTGCCAAAACAGATGCAGATGAAGTCAGTTTGCTAAAAGTTTATCACAACAAAAGACCTTCCAAGGTAGAATTCTCAAGCCCTGGGAACAAGTTCTGTAAAATCGTTCTTTTTTTCCTTGAGTTTTGCTTCTTTATCATTTTATAAAGATATTCAAAAAGCGAGCCACCAGGCAACAAAAAACTGAGAGTCAGGTAATGGAAGTCTGGATGAATCAAGAGCAGCCAGCTGTCAGCAATAGAAGGCGGGACTAACAGAATCAGCATCCCGAGAATGGCTACCAGAGCAAAGCACTCAGCCAGGCTTCCAACGGGAGGGGTCTCACCTCCCTCCCCTTCAAATTCAACACGGGCAGCTTGACTCTGCACTTCTGACTCACACTGTGCAATTCCTACGCCCACGGCCACATACAGGCAACCAGTACCCGCGCTAGGAGCTCCACAAACAGGCAAACACCCTCGAACACAGAAACCAAACCAAAGGTAAAAATCTCAAGAGCCCAGACTGGGGCTGCCCGCCTCTGGGCGAAGACTGAATCCACAAACTGGGGCGAAAAATCTCAGAGCACACTGGTTAGGGCGAGATCTCAGCGCACAAGCCGAGGCTGGGGCCTCACGCAATTTTACCTGAGGTCCTGAAGTCTGGAAGTCCTGAAGTTCTAATGAACTGAAGTCCTGAGGTTTTGAAGTCTTGAAGTTCTGCAGCCATGAAGTCCCCGTTCTGAAGTCCCGAGGTCTCCTGTCTTGAAGTTCTGGGGTTCCTGCTCAGGCGCTGGTTCTCCGGGTTTAAACCTGCCAGCAGGCCCCAGGTGAGGCAGAGACAAGCCGGTGAGGAATGTCCGCTTTATTATGATCTGGTTACAGGTTTTAAAGGGTAAGGAAGGGGCGGGCAGGAGGGAGGGAGGGAGGCTTCCGCCAGACGCCACGCCCACCAAAGACGCTGTAATTGGCTGTATGACGCGTCAATCTCCCTACATCTTCCGGTGACGTCAGAGGTCAGGTATACTTCCCTTGACCTTCTAGCCTGTTGGAGGCCTGAAAACGGAGCCTCAGTCCATGGGAAGGTGAGGCTTAAGCCACGCCCTCCAGGCAGCAGGGCGGGGCCTGGGGCGGTAGCCCATGCATCCAACCTTCAAAAATATTATGTTTCTTTTTTTTTTTTAAGACTTACTTATTTTTATTGGAAAATTAGATTTACAGAGAACGATAGACAGGAAGTTCTTGCATCCGCTAACTCACTCACCAAGTGGTCAGACAGGCTGGAGCTGAGCTGTTCTAAAGTCAGGAGCCAGGGGTTTCTTCAGAGTTTCCCAAGTGAATGCAGGGTCCCAAGGCTTTTGAGCCATCCTCTACTGCTTGCCCAGACCAGAAGCAGAGAGTTACAAGGGAAGTGGGACATCCAGGATATGAACCTATGCCCACATTGGATCCTAGCACGTGCAAGAATTCAGCCACTAAGCTACTGCACTGGGCCCAACTATTATGATTCTTTCCTTTTCTTTTTTTTACTATTATGTTTCATAAAGACATCCAAAGACATCTCTTCTCATGAAGCCATTTTGGATATAGTTAAACTAAACTAATCACCCACAGCCTACAGGATCCACTTTAATTAATATGATTCTAGCCTGTCCTTTACATAAAGGACTCATTGTGGGACTCTAAGGCAGGCACGATCCACGTATCAAAGACAGCGCCCAGCGGAAGAAAACCGCCGGGCAGAAGAAAAGTTGTTTTAAAAGACTGGTTGGCTGAGGCCATTCCCGTGTTCGTGACCTTCACTATGATTGGCCCTTTGTGCTTCCCTCTTGGAAAGCTAGGATGTCCTTACTACTTACTACTGCCTATAAAAGGCTTTGCTGTTTTTCAATAAAGCTGCGTTGCCGGAATCCCTGCTGTATCTGGGTTGGCTGGCAGTCAGCTCACTGCTCCCAGGGACTTCCTACCGACAGGAGGGGGAACTAGGACTGCACTAACCTTTCGCGGAGACCCACGCATTAAATGACTGCCCTACCGGTTTGTATGTCTGCTTCCTAGACATGGACTACTCAGGGAGAGAATTTAGGCCATGTTTGTCTACATATTCCAAACAACCAGCTATGTATCACAGAACGTTGCATCCAGCTACATGGAACTCACTTAAGGAAGATATTCCTGAGTCCTCTTTTGTGTTAGCATGTCTAATTACATCAGAGTATCACTCATTTTTTTTTTTGCTCTGTAAGAAATCAATGGGTAGCATATAATTAGTAACTAATGTTTGATTCCAAGAAGTCAATAATCATGTTAGTGGTTTATTTACATATGTATGTATCCTCAGAGTTCACTGCAATGGATAGTGCAAAAATTACGGATATTAGTTGAATTTGGCGTATAGAAATGATAGCACTGATGGATGTTATTATGAGTTGAGTATTTCCCAGATATTCCTAATACCACAACATATACTTGTCAGCCTATTCACTGTAAAGTATCCAAGAGCTTTCAAACCCTTTGTGATGTAGCAGGTGCCATTGCTCCAATAAAGGCTGCCTTAACACCGACTGAAATGAATAGATTCCATGAAGTTTAGTTTATATTTAAAACAAGTATCAAGTTTCCAGGTGAAGCACAAAAGTTACTGACTAGTGTTGAGTTACTGACTTAACTGAAACCTGAGCCCTTTGAATTACATTACAGGGAATCTTAGAAGACTACCCCAGCAACGTGCCTTGCTACCACACATTAGAATTCTCCTCCTACCATCCTACTCCCTCCCCCAAAAATCTTCAAACTCTCTTAAGAGTTTTATGCACTTGCAGCATGTTAAAGTGACTTCACAAGAGATCATAACACACATCATGTTGACAGGTTACCCTGATAATGAGCATAAGGTATGAGGTAGGAAGGTATTTGGTACGGGATGACGTCGCAATCAATAAAAACAAGATATTCAGGATGATTAGCCTGACTCTGATTTCCTAACATGAAGATACACATTTTGATTTCTCCACTATTCTAAAAATAAAGTGAAGAGCAGATCCTAGTGAAAGGACAAGAGCTAGGAAAAAAAAAAACCAAGGAGAAAGGGTTAAATGCCGAAAGAATTAATAAGGACCACTTTGCACACCATTGCATGTCAAGGAGGATAGCTAACTCCAGGTCATCAGGTTTCCATTCACAGGGCAATTTTAGACTTGAGTGTAGCTCTTCCTCTTCACGGGAAAATAAATAGAAACTTTAGGCAAAGGCAGCACTCACAGGTAAGTATGTTTTTGTAGCGTCCACTTAGGACCATGGCAGTGCTTTTCTGTAAGCGACTACTCTTGAAGTACTTGAAGCCTTATTTAATGAGTCTTCATCACTCAGCTGATGGCCCATCTCTATTTCTGCCAAAAAATACTAATAAGCAAGCTCTTCAGGATTCAGAATGCAAGTTTCCTTTTCATCACATTCTCTAGCTTGCTAATGGTATCAGAAAACTGTTCAACGAGATTTTCCAGTGAATAACACTTGCTGGTTGTCTGTTTGGTATTTTAGAAAGCTATGTGAATAACACTTTTGAGACAACAAGACATCATTTAATAAATTGTTAGTTCTTTAAGTGCTAAGTCCAGACTCGAGAATTCAAGAAATGGGTGAAAAGTATTAAACACAGTTTAAGCACAAACTGATGCTGTGTTGATTAATACATGCCAAACTGCTTAGAAAATAACTCTGCTTCCATGGGGAAAATACAAGAAACACAGTGATTATATGTGGGTGGTGGAGGAGTCAAATGATTATCATTTTCTTTTTGTAGTTGATATTTCAAATATTCCTAAAGTAATCTTATAAATGCTATTTGTGTGAGGAGCAAAACTACTTTAATTCAGCATGAAGATATTAATACCTCCACAGAAAACAGAACGTAATTTAGTTTACTTCAAACTGTCCAATGGATTAATTTAATCTAGCATTTAACTACAGAGTAGATTTTCTATAACAAAATGCCCCAAGTCAGTGCTTCATTGATTTCCACATTAGGAAATTAAATTTGGTTTAATGTTCCTTGGTTGTGTACCATGATTGTGGCAAATACTAGTGCCTTTTGCTTTAAAGGCAGTGTGGCAAAAAATCTTTTCTATGTCATCTAATACATTCCATATCATACAGGAGGCTAAAGGGAAACCGACATACAATAATACTTTATAAAATCAAGCTAGTGATGACCAAGATTACTTTTATTACAACACAACATGTTTGTTCCTGATTATAGAACACACACACACACACACACACACACACACCCCTAAAAAGCCAATTTCTAATGAGGAGATTTTATCAGTTCACACATCAGAACCTCTGGAACAACACATTAAGGTAAGGAACTGTTTCTGGTTTGGTCCATTTTTTATTCACACTCATCTTGTAAGTAATTCCCAATTCATGTTACTAATTTCAAACTCATCCCATTTGTGATCTTGGTATCCCAAATATATTCTATGCCTCCTCTTTGCTTCAAAAAGCACTATCCAATAGAAATGCGATAAAAGTCACATAAGTTTAAAGTTTTTTTTTTACTACTTTTGCTAAGGAAAATCTGTTTTGTAGTATAACTTAAATTGAATGTTTTCAGAGAAAATCCAAATATTTGCTCTGTATCTAGATGTCATAAAATGTAAAAGTAAATGCAGTTTTTCCAATAATACATAGATATTTCCTAGTTTCAGTGTCCAGTTTTGGTTTTAAATTGAAATTTGCCTTACGATATTAAAACTTTCAGTTTTATGTGTTCTAATCACTCCATTACAACCCTCATTAGCCATATCTAACTGGGAGGGAATGTGCTGGACTATGTATAAGCTTATAAACCACAATGTGTTTTCTCCTCGGTCTTTCGGTTCAAGGACCCTCTATTTCTCCCTTCATTGTTTTACTTTCTGCACCATGTTGTTTACATGAATCACATGGAAGCATACTGTCTCAAGGAAAAAAAAAACAAGCCACAAGTTAAAAAAAATCACAAATTTGAGATTTTTTTCCCTCTCCATATTAAAAGTACATAAGGTCAGATAGATATTTGATGTACCTGTTCAGATGTCAGTTAAGATGTGCACAGGTGCCTGGGTTGATACCTGTGGCTCCTGACACCAGCTTCCTGAGAGGTAGGTCCCAGGGGATCGTAGGTGATGGCTCAGGTCACTGTGCTCCTGTTGGCACGCAGGTCATAGGCTTGCGCTTCTGGCTCCCAGGCTGAGCATGGCACAGCCCAGCCAGGCCTGCTCTGCAGCCATTTGGGACAGGAACAAGAAAATAGCAGCTCTTTTACTCCTGCTTGTTCCAGCTCCATCACTAATATTTACACATTTATAATATAAACATACATATTTAAAATAACAAAAAATTTAAAGAGAAAAAAAGAACATGGAGAAATTGATACATTTTCTTAACTTGCCATGTTAAAGAGAGATATTTTACATTTTTGTTACAATATCAAAATCCGGCATATATTCTATACTTACAGTACAGTATCTCTGATTCAACCTATAGTAAGTAGTTAATATCCATGTGAGGTGAGTCACTGCTATGTCAATAGCAAAGATAGAAAAAGCAGTCACAGGGAAACCTTGATATAGTTTTCTGAATATAAGACAGTTTGTGAAGCAAAATAATAAAAAGACTTGAAAAAACAATAAAAAATGGAAAACTGAGGTAAAATACTGCTAGTAGTTTCTTAAATATTGTATTTGCATATTTATTAAAACCAAATAAATTCACAAAAGTTTTATGAAGAATATACATTGCTCAACTTAATACTTTTCCATCCTATGCAGTTTGTGTTATCAGCAAATATTTGAGGCAGACTCAATAGATCCATACAACAAAGAGAGTTAAATATCCTTGATCATATTATAAACTGGCTCTTTTGAAAATTAGTTCACATAATTACCTGTCAGTGGAATATGCCACTAGTTTCTCTTTTAAAAAAAAACATGTTTTAAATTCTATCACCTTCAGAGCTCCTTTAGAAAATTAAAATATACACTCAGACTGAAAAAATATTAATTTCTGTTGTACAATTTTTCACAGTGTTGAAAAATCTGCAGTATTAATCTCTGTGACTTAAAGAATAGCCTATTTTATAGCACAGTTCACTAAGACCCTGAATATGCTCTAGTCATATTTACAAAAATAATACATCCACAAGCAATTACATTGTCACACAGTGGTGCACTTGTCTGCCTATGTGATATTTTTTCCATGTTCAATGGTGCATATTGAGTTAACAACTACAATTTATTATCTACCGTATTGTGTGATTAATGGAAGGGCTCATATTTTAATCAATCATAGCCTTAAACATAATAAGTCATACAATCTTAATTTTTTATAATAGTTATTCTTTTCTACTTTGTTTTTCATGAAAAGACTATGTGATGTTGTAAATAAATTTAATAAATCATTCCCTAATATCCCTAAATTTTAAAAGACCTATTGTTTTGGGTATGTGAGAAGTTTTATATTTAGATTAGTAATAACCATAAATACAACAACTGCAATTTATATACCACATTTTACCACCAATTCTTTCCTGCATCATTTATACATATCTTATGTCTCTTTCATGTGTGCAGAGTCATAGTATCTCCTGTCAAAAATAATACAAGTTTCTTAAAGAAAGTTCTGATGTTACCCTCATTTTCATGTTTTATAAAAGCTAGCAGAGTAACTTACACATAGTAGATATTTCCTAAAACAATGTAGGGAACATATCAAAACTTTTAATATGGTAGTCAAAATATGAATCAATCCAATAAAACATGGCATTATAATACATATATGGTCTGATGCATATTTATTTTAATGAGAATATCCAATGTCTATTTTTGTAATATTTTATCTGATACCAGTTAAAATGTTCTTTTAAATAGAACTAAATAAGATAAAGTAGGCATTTTAATATCCCTGCTATAGAAAAGGGGAAACCAAGATTCCAGAAGTACTTCTTTCATGGAAAACAGACAAGTCAGGATTTCAACACAAATGTGACTGATGACCTGACTTGACTATGGAGTAGCTGCCTTCCTGAGCCTCTGCTTCTGGGAATCTTATAGGAAAATACCTCTGAACAATATGGTCCCTCTTTAGGGAGGCGCGTTCCTTGAACGGTCTGCATTTGATTAAACAGATAAATATATAGTAAAGCAAGTCATTTATAAGTATAAATTTTGTTAGGAAATCATAGTATTGTTCTTTCCAACAGTAGCTCCACTACTGGTATATGGCAACAACTTTTTTTCTTAGTAGGCTTTATCTACCTACTAAGCAATAACCTAGCCCTGAGGATTTGATTCATTCATTTGTATTTTGCTCTTTTTTTTTTTTTTTTTTTTTTTACCAATTCAGACATATTTGCTTTGGACCGTAAGAATATCTGATCTTTGAAAACAAAGTGTTTGTTGCTTTCAACTATGGTCAAAGTTGTAGTTGACATTATTGATTGCTAAACTTTATGAAAACAATTGCATTTTCTCACTGACCAGAGGCTGTTAAGAGTTTATTTGATTAGAGTTACCTGTGTTCATTTTTGTTTGGGATTGAAAGATGATTTACTCTCAACCTGGTACCACATCTGTTGAAACACATTCCTGAGGAAAACGAACTAAATGAAACCAGTAAACACACAGGGACAAAAAACACAAAGTAATTCCCCTATACTTCCCTTTTCTCATATTCCTCAAAATTGTTTCCTGAGAAATTGTAAAACGATCTCCATTTTATGTAGGTGTGTGTGTGTTTGTGTGTGTGAGTGTGTGCACGTGTGCAAATTTAGAGTATTTGACAACTGAGCCATTCATACAACAATTCTCTCAGAATATAGATCAGGGCCCAGCGCGACAGTGTAGTGGTTAAAGCCCTCGCCTTGCATGAGCCAAGATCCCATGTGGCTGCCGGTTCTAATCCCGACAGGCCCACTTCCCATCCAGCTCCCTGCTTGTGGCCTGGGAAAGCAGTCTAGGACAGCTCAAAGCCTAGGGACCCTGTAATCCTGTGGGAGACCTGGAAGAAGCTCCTGGATCCTGGCTTCGGATTGGCTCACCTCCAGCCATTGCAGCCGCTTGGGGAGTGAACCATTGTAAGGATGAAGCATTGGACGGAAGATCTTCCTCTCTGTCTCTCCTCTGTATATCTGACTTTCCAATAAAAGCAAACAAATCTTTTAAAAAAATGAAAATTTAGATCAAAAGTCAAGTATCACAATAGATACTTGACTTTACATATCATACAATAAGTATGTGATCTTCATATTCCAGCCTCTTCTGATTTGCTCTTAGAAACTGAAAATCAAGTTTCTTTCAAATGCTTCCATCTGGGCAATAAGGAAAATTAGACATCCATTGTCCACAGCCATTTTCTACTTTATTCCTGTATGTCCCTTGCCAGTTCCAAATTGAACAATGTACTTAAATGCTGTATTCAAAGATGTTTTTCAATTCCAAAGTACTTTGGTTTCCTTTCCTTAACGCAGAGTGAGAATTGGATGAGCAAACAGATGGGCTGCTCTCTGGTGTAATCTGCCTCCACCAACAGAAGGGATAAGTGATTGTGACTGAATAAGTGTTTCCAAGTGATCAAGGAATGGCTAGTTTGCCAAAGTGCAAGTTTCTATGAAGTAAGAGTTTTACGTCAATGATTATACAGTCTTGTACAGGATTTGAAAAAAAAAAGCAAGAAACACACACACACAGGTACACACACAGGGGGGTGGCACAAAGGGAGAAACTAGAAAGGAGGGAGGGGAAAGAAAGAAGGGAAGAGAGAAACAATTTCATTTTCATTTCAAATCTCTGATTTTTTTTTTAAGATTTATTTATTGCAAAGTCAGATATACAGAGAGGAGCAGAGACAGAGAGGAAGATCTTCCATCCAATGATTCACTCCCCAAGTGACCGCAACAGCCGATGCTGCACCAATCCGAAGCCAGGAGCCAGGAATCTCCTCCAGGTCTCCCACACGGGTGCAGGGTTCCAAGGCTTTGGGCCATCCTCGGCTGCTTTCCAAGGCCACAAACAGGGAGCTGCATGGGAAGTGGGGCCACTGGAATTAGAACTGGCACCCATATGGGATCCTGGTGCGTTCAATGCGAGGACTTTAGCCGCTAGGCCACTGCACTGGGCCCTCAAATCTGATTTTAAATGTCTGTGCTCAAACGGTGACATTTTCATTGTGCAACTGAAATGAGAAATGGGGGCTGCAAGTCTCCAAGACATCAGTATTCCCAGGAGCAATTATCTCACCCACATCTCTTTATCTCATTCTCAGAAGCCTGTCATACAGGCCCATGCATTAATCCACTGCACAGTCCTCCCACCTCCTAGCTAATGTAAAATGATTTCAGTTTACACAGTTCAGCACTTGAGGAGCCTAATTGTTTCCTGTACATCCTTTTTTCTTCCCACTATGCATCCTTGAATCAGACATCAGCAACTTCTCAGCATGCTGAGCTACAAAGAATTATTTGGAGATACACGTTCCATATGTATTCCATATTTTATGAAAGTTTTTTTTTTATTTTTTGCTCTGTCTTAACTCTTTTATTGGACTACCCCTTGCAGCAGCCACTCATTTTATTTCACTGGTGGTTGAAGAGCCCCACAATAGAGTCCTTACCTAGATATTCTGCATCCGTTGTCTCACAATTCCACCAAAAATCTGAAACATGATATCATCATATCATTCAACTCACAAGGGAAGGAGTAACACTCAATATGCTAGTAGATGTTAGGATTTTTTCAAACCACCTTTTATAATAAAAGACAGTAAGAATGAGGTTATTGAGTCTCTTCAGCATTTTAGACGTAGTTTCCTCCCTAAGAGTTTTGTACTGTAACTCTGTTCAGAACCTTAGAATCACTGCACAATTGCAGACTTTAAAGTGTGCACCAAGGGCTATCACTGTGGGATGGCTGCTAAAGCTGTTTTTATGGTGCTACATCTCCTAGGGATGTAAGTTTGAATCCTGGCTGCTCCACTTCAGTCCAGCTCCCTGCTAATGGCCTGGGAAAGCGGCAAATTAAGGTCCAAATCTTGTGCACCTGTATCCACATGAAGCCATGACTCCTTGGGCAGGTCCAGCTCAAGCCAGCTGTGGCTCTTAAAGGAGCAAACCAGCAGTAGAAGATCTCTTTCTGTCTCTTTCTCTCTCTGTATCTCTTTCTCTCCTCTGTCTTTCTTTCAAATAAACAAAATTTAAGTAAATTTAAAGGAGATATCAAACATACAAAACCCTCGCAGTTCCATTTTATGCTACCCCATCTTCCATGGCAGACAAGACAATGAACTATAACTGATTTGTTTCATTTCCTAAAGGCATGATTTTTATTTGGAGAGAAAAAAAAGGAATTGTAAAGGGAGAAAATAATAACTACCACAATAAACCAAGCCACTTAATCTGAATTTGGAGGGCTGGCTAGTTCAAACAAATAATAAAGAAAATGGGAAGAATATAATTTGCAGCAATTTTACAAAACAGGAAAAAAAAACCCCTTACTTTACAAATAGCTCTGCCTTCCCATCTAGCCAGGCAAGCAGCCAGGCGGGGGCAGATAATAATGTGATTACTCTGGTAATGATATGCATTAGATACATTATGGGAAACAATAACGTTCCCTACTGAATGCAGTCAATCCAGTTATTGATTTTTCTTAATGTTAAAAGCTACTCTAAAACTGAAAAGAGATATCCTTTATTTATTCTCTTTCCCTTCCGTTTTCCAAGCTCATAGATCCTTTGATGCGGAGTAGTATCCACAAGATAATGGACAATGTATATCTAATCCGACACCTACTGGGCCAGGCTAAGGTTTCAGATAAAAACTGCTAAGTATTGTTGCTCATGAGAAAAAAAAAAAAAAAAGAAAGAAAGAAAAGGAAAAAAGAAAAAGTAATACGTGACTAAAAAAAGTCAACTTTCATTTCTGTTTGGTTTTGTTTTCCAAAGCATTGTTGCAGACAAGGCATATTTCCCTTTTCCATCAGAGTGGTGGTATGTTGGTCAGTGCCACAGATCATAGGCCAAGGGACTGTCTCACGTTCAACTCTTCTCACCAGAATATGCATCTATTCTTTTCAAGTTTTCAGTATATTGTCTTCACAAGGAGACAGGTATAGCACACTTACTTCGAGATGAGGTTTACTTCTCTTTTCTACATACACAGTTTAAATCACATTCTTTAAGTAGAAGGCTGTATGACAAATCCTGACTTCCTGTCATCATTTATAGAAGCAGGTATTTTTTTTTTCAAACTTTTCTAAACATTTTAACCAACTATATTTGTCAAGGGAATAATTAGGTAAAATAACAGACTGATGCCAAATGTTCTCTGTATTTACTGATCAACTCGATAAGAAAAATCCAACATTTTTGCTGCCTTGATATTCATTTCCCCCATTCATATAATGTGTCCAGGGCCTTTTCTTTTTTCTTGTAACTCCACAGGAGAATAAAAAGTATTTCTTCCCATTGCTTTTACTCAGCCAATATCATTTAAACGGCCCCTGGAGGATTTGAAATTGCATTTCCATGGTGAAAGACGTTAAGATCACAAACGCAGAAGCTAAAAAGCATCTCACCGCAATCCTCTATTTAACCACTATAAATTATGTGTATATCTTACGAAGTTTTTATTGTACTTCAAGATGGAAATTTAAAGCTAATGTGCAATTAATTTTATTAGTGTGCATATGTGAGATTTCTGAGAATGTTTAAGATTAGGAATGAAAAAAAAAAATACCTTATTTTGAAAAATCTTTCCACACAGCAAACATTTCATTTGGCAGATTGCTTGCTTGGCCCAAAATCATTTAGGTGAAAAGTAAAGTACTTTGGCCTGGCACAGAAAAGCAAACAGCAACAGAAATTAATTATTTAGTTTCTCTGAATGGCTTTAGGCACAGTTAAAATTAGTTCTTCCAAATTTTAATAAGGAGATGTGAAGTATGAGGCGATTAGGATGAAAATTCCTTTTTTCCCACTCTAACAAACCTAATATTTTCTCCTCTTCACCAATAAGTCATTGTGTGTGAGAGACTAATTAAGATATCTTGTCATTTAAATGGTTTTTTATTGATAATCTGTTCTCACATTTTTTTCTCCCACTTACACGGGAAAATTCTTTTCACAAGAGCTTTCTATAACCTCTTCATGGCCGAAAGAATTTTAGTATGTTAAATTTATGTGTTTAAATTCTCTGAAAAGAACATGGTATAAGAAATATTGTCTTTCTATTGTCTTAATCAGTAGGCAGATGTGCAGCAGAATTTTTTTTTAAGTTTTTTTTTTGTTTTTTTTTTTAAAGCTGCCTGGGAAGGCAGTCGAGGACGGTCCAGAGGTTTGGGACCCTGCACCTGCGTGGGAGACCTGGAGGAGTATCCGGGTTCCCAGCTTCGGATCGGTGCAGCACTGGCCGTTGCGGTCACTTGGGGAGTAAATCATCGGATGGAAAATCTTCCTCTCTGTCTCTGCTCCTCTCTGTATATCTGACTTTGTAATAAAAATAAATAAATAAATCTTAAAAAAAATAAAAAAGTTAAAGACCCTAAAGTTATTACAGGAAGCCAATAAGTCAGTATGTGTTTTTAGATATAAAGGGCAGAAATTAATTTCAAATGCTCAAAAATAGCTTCAATTTATCATTCACCTACAAAATTCAATTTTATCTGCAGAAACTTATAAGTAAAAAATTTGAAATATATTGAAATATAAGCACATGTATATACATGATTCTTATATTGCATTTTAAATAATTTTTTTGTAAATCATATTTGTTTTACTTTGTCCTTGTTCAAAAATGAAGGTATTATCAAAAAGGAGAAAATATCTTAACTATATATTACTACTATCTAAAAATTTAAAGGAAAATTTAATTAAATCATTTGTTGCTCCAATTGCTAACTTGATCAATATAAAAGTCTTATACTTAAGAGTATTTAAATTCTTAATACTTGTTTCATATGGTTTCATAGTGGTATATTTCATTTTCTTAATTTTTAAATTTTATTCATCATTTAAAAATGTGTGCTTTAATTATTTGAAAGGCAGACTGGCAAAGAAGGAGAGAGACAGAGAGAAAGTTCTTTCATCCGCTGGTTCAATCTCCAAATGGGCACAATGATAAAAATGGAGCACCAAAGTCAGGGGCCTGGATGCCCATTTGTGTCTCACACATGAATAATAGGGACGCAAGCACTTGGTCATCTTCTGCTACCTTCCCAGAGAAATTAGCATGAAGATGAGTGGGAAACAGAGCAGCTGGCACCCCAACATCTGTTCTCCAATGGGAGGCTGTCACCACGGAATGTAAGAGGGTAACTGTTACATCAAAACACCATGTTCATAGCATTTTATTTTTTAAATATTTATTATTATTTTAAAAAAATTTAAGATTTATTTTTATTATTTTTTTTATTGGAAAGGCGGATATACAGAGAGGAAGATCTTCCGTCCAATGATTCACTCCCCAAGTGAGCACAACGGCCAATGCTATGCTGATCCGAAGCCAGGAGACTCTTCCGGGTCTCCCACGTGGGTGCAGGTTCCCAAAGCTTTGGGCCGTCCTCAACTGCTTTCCCGGGCCACAGGCAGGGAGCTGGAAGGGAAGCAGGGCTGCTGGGATTAGAACCGGCACCCATATGGGATCCCGGGCATGCAAGGCGAGGACCTTAACCACTTGCGCCACTGCGCCAGGCCCTTGTGAGTATATTTTCAAAAATAGGCCAGTCTCACTGGAATTAGCTAGAATCTCAATGTGGGTTTTATTTATATAATTTCCTAATAGCTATGAACCAACATAACTGCAACTTTCTGATTTACCATTAGCAGATAAGAACCACTTATAAGCAAAATGCATGATTTATTCCTCTCTTCTAAGGCAGAAAATTTGGGTGAGTGGGATAAATTAATATGAATTTATACAAATTTTTTTTCAGACAGAAAATGCTCACATTTGTAGAAGAATAATCTACATGCTGGACAGCAATCATGCTAAATTAAATTTATAAGGGTCACATCTGAGGTAAAGAATATTATCCACATGAGTAATGCAATAAGAATACTAATTCACTCAAAAGGATTTCAGATACCGTTTGAAACTCAGCATGTCTTATGGACATTCTTGTTATTTCTCAGAATAAAAACCTCAAGCTAAGCAGATCCACAAATGCAGAACTCTTGCTTAAGCCTACTTTTAATATTACAAAAAATCATCCATTAGTGTGTGCAATAAACATTTATATTGAGGTTTTATTCATCTGTTTTAATTCTACGAGTATTGGAAACTGTATGCAGGAAAACGTATATATCCAAAGGAAATGTATCTTTACCATTTGCTCACTATAACTAATATTCAGGGTTAGCAATGCACTTCACAGCTGTATGACAGAAGGTACTGATTCAACAGTGCAAATAGCAACTTTAAAAACTCTTATGAAAATGCACCACCATGCTTCGGTAACGCCTTTGAGTAAGTTCCCTTGTTATCATACCTTTCTCCTGTGTATCTGGTTCTGCAGACAAGCCAGAGCTTAATGTTTACAGTACAGTTTCCACAATGAACTAAAGCTGACTATAATTTTCCAATGACTAACATGTGCTGCTTCATATCAAAACTATCAATGTTTTCCAATACATGATTGTTAACATATTATTGTGCTAGAACTTCTCTGCGCTGCTTGATTTCTTAAACAGTCAATGAAAATCACCATCATGCTTTGGAAAAGTGTGGACTACAGCTACATTTCTGCATTCCAATACTTGTGCAGAACCATGAAAATTGCCTAAACTTATGGAGACTCAGTTTCTTCAGTGGTAAAATTATGGTACTGCCATCCTTTCAAATATAAATATCATTTAACATATTTTTAAAAGATTTATTTATTTTTATCGGAAAGTCAGATTTACATGGAGAAACAAACAGAAAAATATCTTCCATCCACTGGTTCACTCCCCAAATGACCACGATGACCAGAACTGAACGAATTCAAAGCCAGAAGGCAGGAGCCTCCTCTGGGTTTCCCACATGCATGCAGGTTCCCAAGATTGTGGGCCATCTTTCACTTCTTCCCTAGGCCACAAACATGGAGCTTGATGGGAATTTGAGCATCCAGGATATGAACTGGTCCCATATGCGGTTCCAGTACTTGCAAGGGAAGGATAGGCCAATGGAACCATCACACTGAACTCTGTTTCAACTACGTTGAAATATATTTGAAACATTTAAGTTTTGTTCATTGACTTCATTTGTAAGACTGATTTGCATTCATCCCAAGTCATCCGTAAAATATTTCTTGAATCCAATTTAATATGACACAAAATTGAGAAGCTATTTTTTATAACACAATACAAAATAAAGCATTTCCTAAGAAAAAATAAGTTAATTTTCTTTGGAACAGTTGTAAACTCACTCTATTCTTTGACATCACTAATACTAAAGAATTACACATGTGGAGAAAAGACATCAAAATTCACCACTCAAGTCCCTCTCTGTTGACCTCAAAGCATTACTTCAATCTCAAGACTATAGACAATCAACCTGTTACAGTAACAAACAGTAGGAAGACATTTAAAAAAGTCTTAGTTACACCATTTGACTGCTCTGAACCTCAACGTAACAATTGGAGAAAGATGAGATTGAAATATCTAATTTATAGTCTTATGTATAAAAGTGATTATTTTCTGATTTGCAACTACTTTTCTAATTAAAATGTGAAGCTTACAGTTCTTGCCTAGTTATATGAGCTAAAGGTTAGAATGTTTTAATCAATATTGGCTGGTCAAACTTTGTGGAAGAAATCAAAGCTGAAAGAACATTTAAAAGTGAAATCTATTCAATAAAATATTTCTTCAGAAAAATACAAAATTTAAATATGTTGAAATATTTTTCTATCCAGGGTGATAGGAAACTTTAAATCTTTACATGGTAATAATTATACCACTTTATGTAAGAGTTTTAATAATTTATCTTATTATCGTGTATTGGGAGTTAGAATGAAAAAAATATGTTGAGGATTTTCCTTTTCAGAATACATCCAGAATTTTAAAAGTTGACTGCATTTCATAAATAAATAAATTTGCTGAAATTTGACTGGCATTGTCATTCAGATTTTGGAAGTAATGGAATTTCTCTTTTGTTTTCTGTATTTTTATAAAAGGTCCAAAATGCACTTCACAAAGTCAAACGCAAAGCTGCCTGCATTGGCTTCTGTTTGAAATTACATCCTTCGCCAACTGTTAAATGTACTGCACTCACTCACACACACACACATACACACACACACCACAAAAGAGTGAAAGTATGTATGTGACAGTGAATGTATGGGTGTGTGCCTGTGTGTGTGTCCTACTGGTTGTTGATACAAAGAAAGATAAAGCTGCAAAGAAAAAAAGGCTTTACTTATAAGCTTTGGGTAAAGAAAGCAACTATTTCATTATGCTTGCAATTGTCATTTCAAAGCCCTGTCTCTAGTTTCTTAAGGCTCTGCTGGCTCTGTGATATAACTAGATGGAGAGCATTCTGCTGTGACCAAGTTACATCTCAATACAGAGCCCTCATTTTTCATGTCTCCTGCATAAAACAAACAGTGAGCTCCAGAAAAAGACATGCAGTTAGCTGATATGAACCTACACTAGAATAGTGGCATTTTCAGAAATGAAACCAACAATTCCCAAAGGATTCGCATCTTAAATTTTTATCAGCAGAAAGCTGTCTGAAATTTTCTGTTTGAGATAACAGTGATATTTCGTCTCCAAAGGCAGATAAGCTGAGCTAGCTTAAATGACTCAGGGATGAGGGGTGCAAAAATCTACCTTAATTTCAATTTTTTTATATAATACTTAAATTGCTTGCTTTTCATATGTTTGTTCTCAGGATGTTTATGCTCAGAAAGCAAGAATCACAACAGGCAGTATTTGGGATAATAATTCACATGCAACCAGAAGATTGTGCAAGACTGACAACCAGGATATAATCAAATTGCAACTTATTTTATATGCCAGAGCCCATTTAAATTTACCCAATGAGGAAGTCAATTCCTCTCACATTTAGTAACAGATAGATTCACAATAACTCTATGTTACTAAGCCCTTTCATGGTCAGGTAATATTCAAATTTTAATTCAACAGTTCAATCTGCTTTCACTCATCCTTTTCCTCTGGAGATAAGACCTATAGAATGGGGTTTAACTCCTTCTCCATTTTTTTTTTGTTCATCCTTTTCACTTCTTCCACCCAAAATTAATTTGCTAGGTTTTTGTTTGTTTGTTTATATGTTTATTTGTATGTTTGTCTTAAAACTCTCTAAGGTCAAGGAAGACATAAAGGACCACTTGGAACACAGAAGTGTTTGCTAGTTTTGTCCTAAGCAGATGTTAGACCACACCTGTGCCTTTTGGGTATTTCAAATATACAACGGTCTGTTGCAAGGCAGAGTAGCCTCCTGGCTACTCAGTGGTTCTTGGGCTGGTCCTTCCATCGTCCAAACCAATATAACACAAGGGCCAAAATTCACTCCCAAGCACTTTGTTCCTTGCTCAGTCAGTGCAAGTGTTCAAAATAAAATACTTAGTGTCTAACAAATGATATGTCCTATTTCTCAAGCTTTAACTGCTGATATACACTAGCATTCATAAATGATTTATTTATGAAAACCAAAAAACTAGGAATAATCCCAGTGGCTAATGACAGGAAACCAGAGAGATAAATGATGGCATATTCCTACCATGAATTTATTCTCAATGACAAAGTGGAATAAAATGTTCACACAATATACATGGATCTCAAAATAATTACAGTACATAGTAGGCTCATTTTTATAAGAGTCTATAAAATTCAAACTAATCTCTAAGGATAGAAAATAGATAGGTAATTTACTTTAAAAAAAGAGAAGAAAAAAAATGTTTTAAAGGAGTGTTTTAATTTAAGGGAGAGAGAGAGAAAGAGACCATTAGCCTGTTTACTTTCCCAGTGCCTGTGAATAAGGACATCAATCACATCTCCAGCATGCGAGGACAGATTCCAGTTACCTGAGTCATCACAGCTGGCTCCCAGGGTCTGCATTAGCAGGAAACTGGAATCGGGATCACAGCCAGGTAACAAACCTAGCTCTCCAAAGTACAACACAGGATTGCCAACTTCTAAGATTGTGTACCCCAGTGTGGGAAAACTATTAACGAGACATGTGCCTTTTTAGACTGTGATATTGCTTTCATTGATGTATGTGTACTAGAAAACAAATGTGTACATTCTAAGTGTATCCAAATTATTATATGTCAATAATGCCATAAGATGTTAAAAAGGTTTTTTTTCAGTTTCAGAAAACAACATAAAAAAAGTTGGCTCCCTTTAAGAAGTACCAAAATAATAATGTGGTCTTCACTGTGGGCCTTTCAATTGGTTTATGATCATTCAAAACCATTTTGATAGTTTACTTATCTCTTTTTAGCATAATTATAATAATTTAACATATTTAGATAAAATTGAAAATAGTATGTCCTTAGGACATTTTCTATTCAACTTATGTGCTAGGTTCTTTAAAATTATATTGAAGTTTTTAATTTTTCTATGATTTCATGTAAAGTCTGATGGATTTACAGTTGATTCTCATTTTATCTCAGGGTAATATACTTGGGAATCTGTACTTAAATTGAAATATAGAAAGGAAATTTCAGCTATCACTATGCTACCAAAGTTTGGTCAAAACCACTTTATTTTGTGTCTAATAGCAACATTTAGATGTATATTTAGAAAAAATTAAGAATGAAAACACTTTTTCCTCCTGTGAAAAAAATATCTTCACCATCATACTGTTTTTAAGTTTTATTGATTTTTATTGGAAAGGCAGAGTTACAGAGAGAAGGAGAGACAGAAAGAAAAATCTTCTGTCTGCTGGTTCACTCCTCCAAACGGCCACAACAGCCAAGCTGAACCGATCTGAAGGCAGTAGTCAGGGTCTTCTGAGTCTCCCCACAAGTGCAGGATCCCAAGACTTTGGGCTATCCTCTTCTGGTTTCCCTTGGTACAAGCAGGGAGTTGGATGGGAAGTAAGCAGCCAGTACATGAACTGGTGTCCATATTGGATCCCAGGGCTTATGAAGCCAAGATTTAGCCACTGAGCCATCGTACCAATGCCTTCTACATTGTTTTAAATTGAAGACTGTTACTTATTTATTAAGGAGATTTATGAAGATCTCACTTGCACAAAGGCAATGAGCTTTGCAGTGAACATTTTAAGGCAAGATACTTTTAAATGTGATTTGAAATATCTTTTTTCTCTTTCCATTTTGTTTTTAGATTACAATTTACTGAATCAATTATGAAGTTTGCTAAGAGGGCAGCCAAAGCGGCATGTGAGGCTAATCCTCAGCTTTGTGGCACTGTTCCTTTCTGGGCTGCTCCAAATCTGATCCAACTCTCTGCTTAAGGCCTGTGAAGGTAGTGGAGGATGACATGAGGCCTTCTGCACCTGAACCCATGTGGGAAACTGCAAATAAGATCCTGGATCCTCTGTTCAGATCATCTCAGCTCTGGCTGTTGAGGTTCTTTGAGAAGTGAATCAGCAGATGGAAGACCATCTCTTTTTATCTCTCCTCTCTCTGCAAAATCTGCCTATCAAATACATAAGTACATCTTTAAACATACAAAAAGTTTGGTAAATTATTTCAGAAAATAAGAAATTAAACTCTTAGTCTAATAAAATTGGCAAAGCACTTTAATACATTATATATATTTGCACAGAACAGGATTGTTTTATGAGACAAAGGTAATAATAGGTAAAACCATAAATCTATTTAAATGAGAAACTTTCAAATCTGAATTGCATAGTTTTCCCACTGGTATCTGGAAAAGTCAGTAGCTAACTATAAGCCCTGGATTCAGAGATTACTTCACCTCAACAGTACCTCTAAGTAATGTAACTTTGAAAAAAAATCATCTAATCTGATTAAGCCATCCTTCTAGGGTCTATGAAATAAGCATTGTAACAACTTTCTTACAGGAGTATCATGAGGATGAAATGAGACAACACACACAAAGTTATTTGTAAAGCCTGGATCATGATACATGTTCAGTAAGAATTAGATGTCTTGCTAGGATATTTGAAATATATGAGCAGCACTAATTAAATTGTAAGTCTAGTACAAATTAGCAGATGAGAGGAATGTATTGATAGATTCATTCATTAACTGCCCAACTGTGATTATACTCTATTTTTTACAGCAATGTTGATTATAAAATTTGATTTTTAAAATGGAGGAACTTGAGCATGCAATGAATTTACCAACGAACAAAGATTCTATTTCTTCATGAAATAGAATTTTGTTGTCTTTCACAAGTTTGTTATTTCACTTGATAAGTGATTCAGCATTTCAATTAATCCAGAACACATTATTAGAAGAACAAAATTCTGTTATTTCAGGAAAAACATGAAAAATAGAATTTTACAGATACAATATTTTAGGAAGTGTTATAGTTTCAACCAAATAGCCTGTACAATCCACTTCATAATTAGAATGCACAGTTGTACAAATACATGTACAGGACACATTTTGACATAATAAAATCACTGAAAGAAAAATTATGTGGTTAATGTTTGAAACTGAGTAACTTAAATAATGGTCTCCTGCACCATATGTTGAGCCAGTTAAAGCTCTTGTCTCCTGGCTCCAAACCTGCCCAGCCCTGCTTACTACAATCATTTGGAGAATAAACCAGTTGAAGATAGTTATCTATCTCTCTCTCTCTCTCTCTCTCTATCTCTTTCTGTCTCTCCAACTCTCTATGTAACAATCTTTTAAATAAACAAATAAATATTAAGTAAAATAAAATAGGCATCATAATAGTACCTCCCTTTCATGAATACTGCTGGTATGAAATGAGATATTGCATGTGGCTCTTCTCAAACAATTGGTAATTATGTGTTCTCACTAAATATTAAATATTGTTGTGAAATTGCAAATGTGCAAAAGACTACATATCTTTTTCCAGGATGAAGTAAATGATGAGAAGATTCCCAATTTAAATGCATACATTAGCTGTTCTCTTTTCTGACAACTATCTGATCAAAATAAAGATTGTGGATTGGAAGGAAGTGTTTGGAACTAACATTAAGTTTACTAAAATATGTATCTTGGTGTAATGTTAAGTGGATTTTTATTGGCTTTATTTTTATATTCTTTCGTGTAAGTTAAATCCTTTTCTTTTTCCTCCTTTCCAAGAATGAAAACATTACAGAGGGCAAAGCCAGATACTGATTATTGAAAAGTAGGTTTGGTGGAGATGCCTTGGTCTGAAGAGGCACAAATGGTTCTGAAATAATTCTTCAGAATGGTGACTGCAGTCCACGTAGGGGAACTTGGAGGGGGAGAATCAAAAACAAGCATGGAGAATGGGTAAAAAAAAAGTATAGGTGAAAATTTCTCAACCATGATATTGTCAGGGCTGAGCTTGGATCTCAGTCCAGGTCTTTTGCAACGGTGACAGCTGTCCAAGCAATGGAGTTATCATGTGCTGCTCCCAGCATGCAAACACATGCTGAGCCAAGACTGGAACCCAGGCATTCCAGGATCAAATCAGGCACTTAGCATTGTATTTTCTGACCCCAGAACTTGTCCTGAGTACACATGCATCGACATATTCAGAGGTCCGATTAACACACAAGCTAACACTGAACATTGAGCACTAAACCCTACCTCTAATGAGATCTGTAACCTCTCAACACTTGCAAATTGACAGCCCTGCTACCACGTAGCACCATCTTGCTGCTTGATATTCACTCAGAGCACCTACCATCACTAGATGCAGTGCATAAAAATTTGATTCTGTTTAGTTTCCTTCCTTCAGACGAAAAGGTTCTCTCTGAAGAAACATAAAACATGTCTATTATGATCATCCTTGTCTACTTCTCAGTCCCTAGAAACTTATCTGTTAGAAATTCATCAGAAGTGTTAATATAATTTTTTTCAATGAAATAAGAGAAAATAACTCCGATCTCTCTATAACACTCCCTATTTTGAATCCATTTTATATCTAAAGCTATATAAATCTACCAAGGGAACAATCAAAATGAAGTACATTTGGGCCCGGCGCAGTGGCACAGTGGTTAAGGTCCTCGCCTTGCATGCCCGGGATCCCATATGGGCGCCGGTTCTAATCCCAGCAGCCCCGCTTCCCTTCCAGCTCCCTGCCTGTGGCCCGGGAAAGCAATCGAGGACAGCCCAAAGCTTTGGGACCCTGCACCCGCGTGGGAGACCCGGAAGAGGCTGCTGGCTTCGGACCGGCATAGCATTGGCCATTGTGTTCACTTGGGGAGTGAATCATCGGACGGAAGATCTTCCTCTCTGTCTCTCCTCTCTGTATATCTGCCTTTCCAATAAAAATAATAAAGTAAATCTTTAAAAAGAATGAAGTACATTCAATGGTAATGGTAAACATTTTCAATAATCAGAATTGAAAATTAAAATGATTGACTTTCTATAAACATCCTCACTGAAATATTTCATGAATAAGGTGAAATGAAAATTTCAGAAAAACAACCTTAAAAAACTGCGAATCATTCTATTTGCTTTCTTGTTGGATCTGAAATACACTGGCATTTGGAAACAGCTAGAGAGTGTACTGAATCTTTTTTTCTCCTAAAAAATTACATAATTCCTAGGTAATAATTAGGGCAACTGAAGTAATAATCAATTAATTGAAAAAAATGTAGTCTCTGTTTTTCCTTTCTTCATTAGATACCAGGCAGAAGGCAAATATCATCTATCTTGTGATAACTTGCATATTTACATTAACAAACAATTATTTTATATCCATCTCCACTTGAATTTCTCAGAAGTCTCACACTCAATACTGGAGTTTCTCTTTTGCCTGCACAGTGGTGGTGAACCTGTGAGCTCTATCAGCGTTGATGTTGCAAGGCACACATCAATTCCTCTGTGTCAATGGCACTAACAGCAGGCACATGCCGAATTACTGAAGATGAGTGTGCCCAAACCATTTGCAACAGTATGATTGGAATTCTTTTTTTTTTTTCTTTTATGCTCAGAAAGCGAATGACTGGATAAGTCTTATTATAACAAACTTAGAGCAGTGGCATCTTAACCCATCTAATCTCTACCAAGACAGGTGCTGCAGAACTTTTGGCAGCTACAAATGTTCTGTTAGTACTTGCAAAACAATATGTTACATAATCATGCAAGTATTTCAGTATATGGAGCTTAGTAATGGGCTTTATTAGAAGTCTTTAAGATTCATAATTGTCCTTGATGATCTGCCTAATAAATGTTAATAAAATGTTATAGATTTATCTCAGTTCTTTCACTCAAGTGAAAAGTTCAGCTGACATTCAGGAGAGATACATTTCATAAAGATGCTATACAGAAAAAAGCTACATCCTATTTTTCTAGTAGCTACAAGCAACAGTAAGGAAAGTAAAACAATGCCTTAAAATTACATGTCAACTATTTACTTATTGAGGACAGGCTCACACACACAAAAAAAGGCGTAATTGTGAATTACACATACAAGTGATCAATACCTTAGGAGACACCATTAAAGCAAGCAAAAACATTTCTGCCCTACCTTCTCTAAGAAAAACCAGTTTTAATTAACAATATCTATTTCAAAGACCTGGAAGGCAGTTCATTAAATAAATGCTAAGCATGTAAATTTTATACACTTCCATATATATAATATTCATTTTGTAGTAAATACTAAAATGTATTTCAAAGACTTACCTTGAAATATATACTCAATAAAGTAAAGTACATGGCAAACTTAAGACTTGGACTTAAATTCCTGTCTCTGTAATTTACTAGTTTTTTAACCTAAGAAAATTACTTGACCTCTCAGATTCAGCTATCTCACATATTACAGTATTCTCAAAATATCACATTTCCATGTCTACCATATTACCTCTCCATACACAAAGGGTTTTAACATTATTAAACTCCACTAAAGGTACATGAATGTTTTAAATTACTAGGGGAGAATATTACATAGCATTTTTGCAGGTGCACACATATAATACAAATATAGGAATATGTGTGTACACAAGTAACATATAGAATTATATAACATGAGAAACTGTGGGTTTAAATGGAATAGATTTTAATGAAAACTTTAGGTTTCCATTGAATGATAGAACTTGTGGTAACATAACTAATATAAGGAAATCATAAAGTGGTAAAAACGTTTTCATAATTTTTAAAACTTTTATTAATATAAAAAGAACACATTTTATGCATTCGATATGTGTACTTAAAGATGAAAATTACATCCATCACTCAATGATTCTTTGAAATACTAAATTCCACAATATTAAAAATCAAATGTAATGTTGTTTGTAGTAATTTAAAATAAATGTTGTTTATACCACACTAAGAAATATCATTGTAAATATCAAAGAAATGCTTTATCACATTTCCTTCCTTCTATTAATTCTAGGAGAATTCAAAATTGCCCTCTTTGTAGTAAATTTCAAAGAAAAAAGTTCCCACATAAATATATGCCAGATAATGTCTCACTTTGAAAATTAGCCATTGGGTTCTTCATAATCCTTTGCCATGACAATGTTTCCCTTCTCAGCTTCTACTACAGTAAACGTTACATTCAAAATCACTGTCCTCCCAGGACCAATTTTCCAAAGCACGATTTTACAAGAGCTATGAATTTCCAATATGACTTGGACCAAGTACCAAAATGGAAAATATGGTGGTGCACTTAAGCCACATAATTGAAGCCTGAATCCCGAGTATGATACCAGCCATCTTTTCTGTCATTGACTCAGTATTGGTTGATTTCCTTGTTTGTCTTTCAACAGAAGGGGATATAATGCAATAGCTTGAAAAATGAAAGACCTTCTCATTTACACATGAAAAACAGACAGCTCCACAGGGCTGTTTGCAGAGCTCTGTGTATACATTATATTTAAGGGCTTAGATCTCTCTGCACCTGCTGCGTCACTACAGACCCCCACTAGCTTGAAGCCTGTTAGAGCAGGAAACTTTCCAGGCTATGTCTACAGGAAGCCGATACAGCTGGTCAATTCAATTCATTTGATGGGGGGAGGAGGTTGGGAAAAAAAAGTCACTTCAGTAGGGGGAAAATTCATCAAGCTATTTCTTTAGCGCTGTGTAGACAAATAAAGTGGTTACCTTCATTTTCCATTTTGCCACCTGTTCTGTGGGGTTGTAAAGACCTGGCTCCAGGCTCATCATTCGATTTAATCACACTAAATACAGCATTGAATCAAGTTTCCAATCAGAAAGCTGCCATCTGCTGAACTCCAGAGAAGAGATTTAGAAGATGCTACCCAGTTGTACCCCATTGGGGCCTGAGGCAGTCCTTCCCAATGAAAAATGCAGTGCTGGTTACTCTTTCTGTAAGAATGTCCTTTAGAGACAAAGTATTTTGTGCATTGCTATATAAACAGATTTATGCTACTGACCAGTTGTTTATAATGAGGATGTAGTGCTGCTGAGCTGATAAAAAGACAGTAACCATTATCCAGTTAATAGAGTTATTAACTGGAGTTAAATTGGTTCAGTAATCTGAAAGCAACAGGGAGTAGCTTGGAAATTCTTTGACCACCTACACAGAGCCAAGGATTTTTATGGATAGATACCTAAAGAGCTTATTAAAAAAAACTGCAATAAAATGGTCCCAACTCGAGGCCATTATGCTCAGTGAAATAAGTAAAACCTAAAGGACAATTTTAATATATATGTACTCCAATATAAGGCGAATTTTATGCATAACACAAGATCAATAGATATATAGGTAAATATGTATATGTGTGCATATCATTGACGGACTGTAAAATGGAGACAAGCATCCCAGGAAGTGAAGACACCTTGCAGTACGCATCTCCACTCCTGAATAAAAGGAGGACTCCCAATCAAATTGTTAAATATACCTTGACAATAGAACACTAGACTTTTCTACCATTGCATCCAGAATGCCGTGATACACTTAAACAGCAGAGTGTTGCAGTTGTGACTGTTGCTAGAGGACTATAACATTATAATAACATGGGGAAAAACAGAAAGTTGGGACTGCAGAGGATTGGAGGGGGAATGCCTGTACTCATGAAACCATATCCAAAAATAAAAATTAAAAAAAAATACATATTAAATGTTTCAGGGTAAAAACAGCAGAAAACATCAACAATACAAAACACATCATATTTACATTTTCCATGTTGGCTTGTCTGTGATATCTCTTAAAACATTTTTTTCAGCATCTTCAATAAGATATCACCAGTTCCTAGGAGGAGAAAGTTATCTCTGGATGCTAAAAATCATGATATTACTTGATATAAAAGGTATATATGTGTAAATATATATATAATTATATATGATATATATTATAATGTAATAATGTATAACATATTATTAAATATGGCATATGTATAATATGATCTGCTTTATATAATTATATATACCTATATATCATTAAGTTTATATACTTAATAAAATGCTTTTATTACACAAATATATTCAGAAATTATGTAATAAAAGTAAAAATACCACTATCTAAGTACTAATTGGCTTTTTCTTCACAAGACCCTATGTCCAATATATTGTTTTGAAGAAATCGTGTCTTAAAAGTGCTCCTACTCATACAGTTCTTATACTTACTTACAAGAAAAACCAATAGAAAATATCATATTTCTTTAAGCTCACAGTGTCATTGATTGACTAATAACACAGTTCTATAATCATGGAAATAAACCAAAATAGAAACTTTGAGGAAGTAAATCAATTTAAAGATATAGAAAGTTAAATTATTAACATTCTCCATGAGCGGTAAATGGCTAAACTCTACTCATATCTGTAAGATTCAGAAAGACATTATACCATAAAATGTTTACATCAGAAAGCTAAAGTTGGAAAAAATCATAAGTGTCTTACATTAGCTTTAACTCTAACCTCCTTTGTTCTGTTTCAAAGATCTCCATGTTAAGAAAAAAATGATTTTACAGTTTGAATTTGAACAATGTTGTGGGGATAAAGCAGAGAGGAAAAGGGTGAACTTACACCTTTAAAAAAAAAAAAGGAGGAGGAGAAGGAAAAGAAAAAGAATAGGTCCTGGTGTGATGGCTCAGTGGCTAAGCCCTCACCTTGCAAGTGCTGGGATCACAAATGGGTATTATGGTCACTGCTTTGTTTCCCAGCTGCTCCACTTCCCATCCAGCTCCCTGCTTGTGGCCTGGCAAAGCATCTAGGATGGCCCAAGGTCTTGAGACCCTGCACCTATATGGGAGACCTTAAAGAAATTCCTGGCTCCTGGTTTCAAATTGGTTCAGCTCTGGCTATTGCATCCACTTGGGGAATGAACCAGTGGACAGAAGATCTTTCTGTCTGTATCTCCTTCTTTCTCTGTAAATCTGCATCTCCAATAAAAATAAATAAAATGTTTTTAAAAATGGACTTCAATAGTAATTGGAGTGATTTGCAATATAGAAAGGAAATTGTTGGTAGCAGAAATTGTTAGAAGGATCACATAGGAAAGAGTGAATAGTGCTGTAAAAAGCAGGCTTTAATTTGTGTAGAATGTTCACATAGAATCTTACCACATTAAACAGGTTGAAATCTCAGGCCCTTGCTGCCTAATTAGCAATTCGCTGTAGCACAACCGGCAAATGATTCAGCACAATGAGCTAGGGCTGGACCAGGTCAAATCCAGGAACAGGAAAATCCATCTGGTTCTTCCCCATCATCTGTTGCTTCCCGGGCATTAACAGGAAGCTGGATGGGGAGAAGAGCCAGCACTGCATTCCAGGCATGCGGTTATGAAATACAGATACCCCAAACAGGAGCCTTACCCACTACGGCACAGTTGACCCTCTAAAGCCCACTCTTACTATGCTCCACGAGGGTAAGTGACCTGGGAAATCTCAGTTCTGTTTTGTTGTTTTGCAGCATTGCTTCCTTCAAAAGCCCGTGCTGGGTGTACCATGTTGACTCCTGCTTGTTGGGTAACTTTGCTGGCATGCTTCCTCATGTGGTTTTTTACTTGTACTCTATCCACTGATGTACTTACTTGCCAATATCAATAGAACATATCCACAGCAGCTTTTTGAGATGGCATACATGAAAAAAAATTATGAACATGCATATTTGGGAGTGTCTTTATCCTACCTTCACAGTAATTGAAAGTTTGACTATATATAAAACATTCATATATTATCCAAATTTTGTTTTGAAGAGTCAGCTTCCAGTTCTCAATATTGTTATTGATAAGATTAATGTCAGTCTGTGAAATACCCAGGAATTTCTTTCCATGTTTTGACACTTCTACATGACAATTAGCTTTGGAGAATGTCTTTTCTCAATCATTTTCCCAGGTTCTTCCCAGGTCCTTTTATTATAGGAACCCATAAGGCTCACTTTGCAAATGTACCATTCTTTGATCAAATGCATGTTTTTTTCTCCTCAATAACAAAATCTTATTAGCTGGATATTAAGGTTCACCTCTTTGTTTTTTTATAATATAGGAGATTACATCTTTGTTTTTACTCTTTAACAACTTGATTTTTTAAACTGCCATATTTTTGATGTCAAAGAAGTTCTCATTTCCTGAGTGTTCCCTTGATTAATAGTGTATTGTTTCTGTTTAATTAGTGAAACATTTTTCTCTTATCAGAAAACTACAATGTTAAGATGCTTCCTCTTCTTCATTGCACAGACTACGTTCTCAATGAATTCCCATTTGTTTTGTCTCTCTCATGTCAACATTTTACTCAAGTTTTTTGTTAGTCTTTGTTATCTGTTAGTCTTTGTTATTGATTAATTTTAAAAGTGAGAAGTTTCGGGCCCAGTGCAATGGCTCAGCTTGCTGATATTCCCAGTTCAAGCACACAGGATCCCATATGGTATCCCCTTTTTGTCCTAGCTGCTCCATTTCAGATCCAGCTTCTGCTTACAACCTGGGAAAGCAGTGGTGATGGCACATAGCCTTGTGACCCTGCACCCATCTGGGAGACTCAGAAGTTCCTGACACTTTGCTTCAGATTGCCTCAGCTCTGGCTGTTGCAGTCACGTATGGGGGAGGGTGTGAACAGGTAGGTGGAAGATTTTTCTGTCAATTCTTCTTTCTATAAATCTGCCTTTCCAATGAAAGATAAATACATCTTTATACAAAAGAGAGAGAAAGAGAGGTTTCAAAGCTAAATGATTTGCCCTACAAATGAATGGACCGTTTCAAGCCATGTTTTAGAAGACAATCCCTAAATGCTTGATTAAACCATTATAGGTTAGAAAAATTAAAAAGATATGGCATCTTCATCATTATACACACAGATATTCTCATAAGCTGACCGTGCCCACCTTTGCTTCTCCTGAGATCCTGTTTCAAGTTCTGTCCATGAGTTTCACTGGAAGACAGTGAATTTCTCCTTTAAAGCTGAGGAAGTGGGCTGACTATTCCCACTGGTGCAAGCTACAATCAGAGTAGGAGAGGGTTGTTGGGGCTTGGTTGTAGCATCAGCTGGTGGAAGCTGGTACAAAGGGTTAGACATGTCGAGTTGAACCACGGGGCCAACTGGAGAGGGCACAACTGGAATGGGAGCAACCTGGGAGGGAAATAGTGGGCTCCTCCCTCTTGGGTCATCACCTTCCATGGGAGAGCATGGGAACTAGGACAGGGGCTGGGGTGGCTAGACAGACACCCAGCAACATCTGTTAGGGCCGGTTGGATGAGATGGTTGGATGGAAGTAGGTTGCAACACCCGTTGGCAAATATATGAACAGAAGAGTATTTGGGACAGACTGGACTAGTATGCCATACATATTGGCAAGCCAGGGTAGGGAGTGGGCCTGGTTGGGGTTACTGTGGGCCGCCCTGACTGGCTGCAGCTCCTACTGGTATGTGCGAGGGCCAAGTGTGTCCAGGGTGGAACCAGGCTGGACTGCAAGAGGACACGGGTGGAGACAGAACGGAGAAGGGTGTGTTTGTTGACGCATGACAGCTGAACCACTGTTCAGGAGACCTTCGAATCTCCTTAAACAATAATAAGTTTACTCTAAAAGAAAAAAAATCTAGTGGGTAATGTTAACTCTGTGTACTGGGATCGGTGTAATTATGCTCTGATTAACTATTCTGAGATAAAATTATTATAAATGGTGTATAAGGAACAAAGAGAATCAGAGCTTTGGTAGAAGAACTGAGACCTGATGTAAAATACTTGAAATACATATGAGATGGCTGTTCCAACTAAAAAGGAACAGAGAAAGCCAATGCAGACAGATTCAAGATACGTGCCAGAGACAGCTTACAACATGGGAACTTCCTGACGGATTAGGAAGTAATATTCAAGAAAACCTTCTGTCATTTTGGTTCCATTGAGTAAATTATTATACTACACACACAAAATATTCCAATCAATGCATGTCCCAAAAAGTCCTAATAAATGTGCTGTACATCAAGGTTTGATAAAAGAATCTAGAGATCCTTAAGTCTAATTCATAAACCTTCGTCTACGTTTTAAAGCAGAGAGCTGAGAAAAGAAGTAGGAGGAAAAGGGAGAGGAGGAGGGAGAGGAGGAGCAAATATATGAAATATGGATATTATATCAATCTAGCAATGAAAACAGATTTAAATGTTAAAAACAAAACTAAAAATTCCCCCTGATTTATTGTGCTAAAGTAGGGAACACACTTTTTAGGAAGTACTAGATAAAATAATTTGGATAAATACAGTGTAAGAAAATGTCAATTTATGTAAGGGGCCAATAAATCATGTGAAATTAAAAGACATGGCTACTACTGATAGAAATCAGCTTAGCACAGAATTAATTCTGGTTTTAACAGAAAAATTTGTTAACAGTAGCCGATGCAATTGAAGCTGGATCAAGAAACATCTAAAATGAATCCATTGGGAGATAAGAAAGAGCAATAAAAGTCTTATGAAAGAGTCTGAAAGGAGAAACTCTATGTAAAGAAGGACAATATAAGAGAAAATGAAAAGAGGTTCAGGAGTGCATAGTCAAAAAATAGTTATATTCAAGAAAAAAAGGAAAAGTGATGTCATACCAACTTCTGACCTTCAGAAAAATATATTTTTAAGTTAAACTTACATGAACTTACATATTCTTTATAGTAAAAGCTGGGATTCCCTGATAACACATCTTAGGGGTTAATAATGTTAATTTGCTATTGAAAGCAGTGCAGTTTCATATTACCAGTCATCACTTCCATTGAATCACTATGGGACAGTGTGAATTATTTCTTCTTAAACTCTTTTCATTAGTTTTCCATTTTCTTTCCATCACATTTATGCAATTCATAAAATCTTCCAAAGGAGGAAAGGTGAGATATGTGACAGACATTGTCAAGAAAGCTTAGATCAATGAAGACTTGAGCAATGATAGTTGAAGAAATAATCACCAGGAATTATTTCCAGTCTCCATGATCTGCAAGTATACATTCTTCAACAAGTTCTTGAAATGAAGAAAAATTAGAATCAAAGTGATGTTTCATGTATACTAACTGAGTTTTTATAGAAATGTGCATTTAATTAAGTAAAAAGACCCCAATTTATACATGAAACCTTCAATTTTTCACTAAATATTATAATTTCTAAGCAAAGAATTAAATGTCTAGAATTTAGGTTTTCCTCTCATGAATTTTGAATGAATTATTGCTGGTTACAAAGTTTATAAATCTATAAAATGGAAAACTGTTCTGAAAATATGTTGAGATAAACAAGTATACCAGATGTTAATTTGAGATAAAGTGTTAAGACTGTTTGTACCCATAATAACTTTAAATCATATGTTTTTCGCATTTTATATTTATAATTTGTGCTTTTTACTTGCTGATATGTAAGTCAGTTTTCTTGCCTCTATCCCTCCATCAGATGGTGCATCTCACCGGCCACTTGTTTGCTGCTGCATGCACATACATCAAAATTTGCAGTTGACAGAATATGACACTTAAAAAACGTCACTGATCCTTAAATAAAACACAGATAATACCTGCCCCTGGGGGACCTCGTGCATCTGTAGTGTGTTACCTCACAAACTCTCATCATTGATTAACTAATAGAAATAAAAACACTTAAACTCTATCTTTTCCTATTAAATCAACTCATAGTGACAAGTTAAAGCATATATGGTTAATAATCTGCTTCTATTTTTAAACAGCCTTGTTTTTCAACCACATTAAAGTAAATGGCTGTGTATAATAGATGCAGTTTTGATCCTTCTAGATAGTAAACTGTCAGGGAAATTCAATTCACTCCATAATTTATTTCACTATTTTTAATATCTATAATTTTTGTCTTCTTCAAAGATTAAATGAAAAGAAACCAGTATTAAAATGGTGGGTGCTCTGCTACAGCATTTGTGTTTATAAGCTTGCTTAATACTCAAACCTTAGAAGATTAACAAGGAGAGAAACCATTGATGAGAGGAAATAACTTGTGCAAAAACCGTATAAATCATAGGTGATATAGGCAGAATTAGAACCTATGTGTTCTGACTTCTGACGTCATCTTTCCCTTGGTCTTTATTCTTGAAAAGAACAAATCCTTGTATGCTGCAGTTTATATATATATATATATATATATATATATATAAACAGAAAAGAGAATTAGAGATGGAAATAAAAGATAAAAAGAGGGGGCCTGGTACAGTAGCCTAGCAGCTAAAGTCCTCGCATGCCACAGGCTGGGATCCCATAGGGGCTCTGGTTCTAATCCTAGCACCCTTGCTTCCCATCCAGCTCCCTGCTTGTGGCCTGGGAAAGCAGTTGAGGATGGCCCAAAGCCTTAAGACCCTGCACACTTGTGGGAGACCCAGAAGAAACTCCAGGCTCCTGGCTTCTGATCAGCTCAGCTCTTGGGGAATGAATCTTCGGATGGAAGATCTTCCTCTGTCTCCCCTCCTCTGTTTTTCTGACTTTCCAAAAGATGATCTGCAATCTTGAATAAACAATATATTCACTTTCCATTTTCTGCACTATTTAAGTACAAACTAATCACACTGGTGTCATGAGCAAAATTTAGTTTGGATAATTGCAAAAATGTTTCTGTGGCGACTTAGTGGGACAGCTGCTTTAATTCAAAGCTGTTTTCTACCATTGCAACTTGGTAGTAGATACTAGAAAAGTATACAGGAGTCACTGACTTCAAATTAAGTGGTAATGAATGCAGATTTCCATGAAGATTCCATGAGTTAGTAATTACTGTTTTATTGCAATTTGAAATGGTGAAATAAACTCAGTCTCCACTGTCCCATATATATAATTGATGAGTTAATTTGTCTTCAGTAATCTCGTTGTTCTAATATTTCTCCATCGATGCCATGAAAATTAATAGGTTGCAAAATGTATAAAATTATACATATTAAAAAAAACCCCACTGTACAGTACCAGCGAGGCATATTTATTTCATCAGTGGATGGTACAGGGTCACCATCTTTTCTCCCCTTTTCCAGTGACATTTTCAGATTTGACATTCTGTGACATTTTCAGCTTAATATTGTTAATACCCTGGCTGCAAAATTAAAAGTACACCCCAAGGAAGGGTTGAATGCAGACGCATCAGGAGAATATAACAGGTTTTCACTCTAACAAATGGTTTTTGTGTAAACAATATACACATCAAAAAGCAGAAAACGCGTATCCCATTTTTGGGGGAGAGGGCTAATGATGGTTGTGACAGGGTTTGTTCTAAGTATCTAGGAGGCAAGGTTTTTGAGAATTTGGTTATGCTAACAGCCTATTTGAGACCTATCAATGTACAGCCAGAGTCATATGATAGAAGCCTAAAGTTGAGATTCAGTGAAAGGTATGTGATATACAGCAAATGAGGCACATTTACCCATCTGAAGACACATGTAAACTTTCTATACAATGGAGATTTGGAACTAAAGGCATCTCTGCATTGTGTATCCTTACCTGAGGAATAGACCACAATCTTAATTAAATGTTGATGCTCACTGACATTTTTATAGGGTTCTGTTTGGTAAATTAAAGGTTAGATTCGTATTTTTAAAAGTGTAGTTCATAATCTCCATTTGACTGTCCCCGGTCAAAACCTGTGGATTCCAATAACACCACTAATATTTTCTTGCTGCTTAGTCCCTTTGTCTGCTCCCTTCTCTTCACCGGTGAGCAGTGCGACTTTTCCGTGGGAACAGTTTCCTGACAGTATTTAGTTATCAGTATTTGGTAAGAAATGTGGGCACTTGAAGCTGTGGTATTTGGTTTTGCGATTTGGCAGTGCATCCAAAACCAAATCAAATGTTTAATGATAATTCACTTTCTGCGTCTCCCTATTATCTCTCAACCATCTACATGCAGAATTGAGGCCTGCCCTAAAATCCAAATGTGGGTATTACTAGGAATAAAGTTTGAACTTAACATGATAGTAAAAGGCCTAAAGTGAATCCAAACACAGAACGATTGAAATCTAACAAGTGAAAAAAAAATGTGAAATTATCTGAAAATAAGAGTTTATAACTAATCTACTTGGAGATCAGTTCTAGAAGTCCCTGGCTTGCCCCAATATTCTCCATTGGAATCCTGTAGTTCAGCTAACTGCAGGAACAAGTTCCTCTCAGACAAAGCCAATGCGTGTCAATTATTAAGCAACATCGCCAGAACTTCTTGAGCCAAACAGTACCAGAAAGATATCACGGCCTGGAGGAGCATGAGCCTGATAGGGGATTCATTCTGTTGAAATTTCAGATTACAAAAACCATGTAAACAAAGCAATGACCTTTCAGCCTGCTGGTTTCTCTGCCCTATTGGTCATAACGCCTCAGCCAAGGATATATGAACAGCCTGTCAGGATCCAGATGAATATGCGCTTGCCACAGTTGGTGAGCTTGTGTTTAATATTAGTAACGACCCTGTTCAAATCACATCCGGCGTCGAGCTCTCTGTTACTTCCTTTGCAGCAGTTTTGGCTTGTTGTTAATAACTGAGCAGTGTGTTTTTTAAAGGATAGGTTTGTAAAGCTCTCATTTACTTCATGGGTCTTACTGGTGGTCCAAATATAAATGTACCTGAAAAGTCCCCTATCTTTGCTTTTCTGAATTTTTATGCGTGACCATAATGTAACTGTACTCACACTTCCATCCATTTTCACATTTGGCGATTGTTTTGTTTTTACGTCTAATAAGATGTACTCAGTGTAAAGCTGCACAGAAAAGTTATTGCTGCAATACACACTTTTTATCACTTTTCTAAGTGCACTGATATGTGAGAAATAAGCAGATAATTCATATGAAAGATTTAATAGTGATCATCTTCACCCAAAATATTCTGCTTCTTTTCTTTCTCCCAGAAAGTACCACAGATATGATCTCTGTATGTCCCAACTTATTGAATACTCATATGTCATTAGGCCATGCTTGCAGGTGTATCTCAAGAAAACATACATTGAAACACAAGGACAACGTAATCATCAATGTAGTTGATGCTAGAGTTAACAGTTCTATAATCCTGAGAAGGATCATCTATCACATTAGTAAAACCAGTCACTTTTCTCATAACTTGTTCCAAAATGTTAGTTTTTTTTAATAGTAAAGGCAAATTGCAAAAAAAAAAAAGAAAATCACATTTGCTTGAAATGAGCTAGTGAACCTGGATGTTGAGAGACACAATGAAAACAGCAATTATTGGGCGCTCCATATATTGAAAATGTGCTATATTTGGTACAGTAACATAGGCATGTAGAGGAATGAATTTTTTTTTGCTTTTCCCTAAGTGCCTTGCTAAAGACAATGATTTATTTGTAGAACACAAATATGTATAAATGAATGACTTTGCAAATCTAGACAGGAGACATATATTTTAGCTTTTTATACTACATATAATTATATATATATGCATACATATCATACTTTATACATGATATGACTTATCGTGAACATTACCTACAATGAAGTTGATACAGACAATATGAATTTCTAGTAATTGCATTTTGGACACTTATTCCTTTCTCTTCCTCCATATTCTCTGGTCCTAGCCAGGAATCTTATGTTTTTATAAAGATTTGCTATTAATAGTATTAGAGAATATAAGTCATGTTATATATTGTTCAGCACATCAGGGAGTTTACGCTCCAAAGTTGACGCAGAGGCACAAACAACCAAGGAAGGATGTTATTCAGATCAACATTCAGACAATGTATAACGTGTGTGTAATTAGTAAGGTTTTAGTAGCTAGATGGAAAGACAGAGAGTTAGGAAAAACGTGAACCCAAAGATTTCCCAATATCTGTAGATGAATAAAATAAGTAACTTTGTAATCTGGCTCCAAATCTTTTTTAGAACAAATAGTATCATACAAATGTAAAAAGCAATACAGATTTATAGCGAAAATGATTACAAACTGATTTTGAAATAAGAGAACCTTAGTGAGTTTTCATTTATCCAAAAACCTAAATATATGAAATAGGTGATAACAAAACATGAATTCAAAGAAATTGTTAAAAGTCAAAGATAAACAATAAATAGCAAAAAAAAAAAAAAGCACAGACTAGAGTGGTTAGTGGAATAATTTTCGCATCCATTAGATCATTTTACTAAAACCTTTTTCTGTTTTATTACTGGTCATCCTGGTTAATAATGAGGCTGGGAGAAAAATGCAGGGTTTTATTAATCCTGTAAAATACTAAATTCCTAAAATACCATGCAATTTTGTTCCAAGAATGCAATTAGATTTCACACTAAATGACTGGGAAGGAAGAATTAAACTTCTGCTTCCTTTAAATTTCTTAATTTTGAACTCCCTAACTCTTACGTATTCAGCCTTAAAGGCACATGAAAATGGAGAGTCCTGCTCTTGGTTTACAAGAGTTTATGGACTGAGAGGCGTACAATCTAGTGAAATCAGTTTACACTATATGTACATATACATACATATGCACACATGTACATATATACACATATATGATTTCACTAGATTGTACATCACTCAATCTATATATATTCACATGTATATATACATGCATGCCTATGGGTGTACACATGTCACATGTGTACACACATATACACACATACATTTGAAAGGGATGCTTCATGCCATAAACAGAGAAAGCTGGAGAAATGGAGCATTGTGTGGTCACTCAAAAATTTCACTTGACTACACACTTCCCCTGACAACATGAAACAAGTTGGAGTTGCAATGCATATATTTAGCACCACTGTCACTTTCGACACACCATCTCCTCTGTACCCACTTGTGTGAGTCATGTTCTATTCAGAACAAACCAGTCCAAGTCTCAGCATTACTCTTGCTTCAAGTCACAGGTCTGCTCAAACAGGTGTTCTGATATTATAAATCTGCTGCTCAAAACAAAACAAGGCAGACCAAGACTCTAATTCACAAAGCACTTGGCTACCTCGAATACAGAAAGGGCACTCGACACTGTCATAAGCTATGAATGAAAAATAAGGATCAAAAACCCACAGGTTTTCCTTAAAAATAGACATAAATATAAAATTAAAATGTTTGTGTACACACAGATAATGTGATATGTGGTCCAATGCAAGAGAAAACACAAAAGCAAAAGCTGATCCTAGGCAAACAATCATAAGGATGCTCTTGGTTTATATTAAATCATTATTTTAGGCCAAGTGGAATGAAGTGTGACTTCAATTTACAACCCTCAGGTCCGTATTGTATTCTGAAACAACAGGAGGGTAAAGTCAAGTGAAGAATGCCTTCATTTGTTTAACAACCAGAAATATGTTCTTTTGTTTAGGGCAAACCTGTGGAGGGTTAAGCTGATCTGCTGGGCTGAGCAAGCAGAGGGCTGCTTACAAGGAGCATCTGTTGGGGACCTGGGAAAGTTGTTTTCTCTTAATAGATACCATTTTCCATTTTTGTTTCTGCTGGTGTGTAAACTCAATGAAATGATGCATTGCTTAGAAATTCATCCACAGCTGAGAGTACAAATAGGGAGGAAAAACAAAATCATATAAGACATTAAAAGATACATTTCAGAAAGCAAGTTTACTCAGTTTCTTAAGCAATGAAGCATTCATGATTCCAATTTTTAACAGAGAAGCACAAAACAGGAAAATACAGTGATTCTTAGGGAAAAGAAACACATAACATGACTGAGACAGGTTGGTTATTTTTAAATTTTTCTCTTTACATAAAAGGGAAATACTGTAACAGTGAATTTAAGTTGTCTTTTGAGAAAGTTGGCATTCCTGCAATTGTGTGTAGGAGGAACACATTTCCTAACTTGTATGTGAAAGAAAGTGTGTGTGAGACAGAGGCGTGAAGCCTGCACCATGTGTCCCATCTGATGGCTGGGATTTTACCTACACTGAAGTACATCATCCCGAGATAGTGGTCAGTCACGGCAAGTTACAAATTGAGCATCCAGTAGCTGTGGTTCAAAACAAAGTTCTCCAAAGCTCAAAATGCCTTGCTGAAAATGAACATCATTTAGTGTTTATATATATATATTTTTTTTTCATGTTAGATATGTAATTACACTATTTTGGTCTAAAGAACACTCATCTAAGCAGTGTTTTCACAAGAAGACTGAGACAAATGAAATTTTCAAGCACTGAAGTATTTTCTCTGTGCCTAGTATCTGATGCATAATGATTTGCAATTCATTGATCTCAGCAAAGCTTAAATATGTTAAGAAAAATAATAAAATATAGATTTCAATCCTTCGTTGTGATCTTTCAAAAGCCTTGTTGACCTTACTTTTAGCTAAAAAACACTTGAAATAATATTTGCTGCATAAAATTGTAAGTATTTAACACTGATTTTTGAATTGATTTTATTTACATTAAATCTCAATACCTAGAAATATATCCAATGCATTCATCTTTGTGGCTTTTAAACAATTATATTTCCCCCCCCCAAATTCCCATTACAAGAATATTCATTAGTAGTATTTATTGTTAGATCTGCTTTATTTGTAAATTTGGACTAAATGGGTTAATACAAATCCGCATGAGAGCAAAGTACACTCCAGTAGCAACTGCCTTTAAAAACAATAGTTGATGTTTACTGAAAACATAATATGTGGCAGATACTTGCTAGGAGTTCTGTAAGCATTAGGGCGACAAATCCACAAATTAACTCGGTAAGTATGCAATTCCTCTTAAATACCTGATTTTCCATGGCCAATATATAAGCTGTGGTTGAAGTTAAAACTTGAACAAAGATTGAACTGATTCCATAGCTTATATTAACAACCACACTCTCTAAAAATAAGTTACCTAAGAGAACAATGCTTTCATCAAGTAAAAATTTGTTCCTCATGCGAAGAGATGTCATAGGGGAACAGGATGGTTTCAAATGCCAAGGTGATGAGATCAGTCTCATTGAATACAGGCAACTGAAATTCAGTGGGGATATTTTCAGTAGGGTTCTATATCGATCTGCAGTGAGCAACTATTTATTTGAGAAAAATATATTATTACAACAGCCATGGTAAATTCCAATAGGAAAAATGTAGTAGAGATTCAGTGAGTAGTCCACATGACATCGTATCTAATTTGGAGACACAATTTCAATGATATTCTACGTTCTCCTATAATATTTACAAAATCTCAAATGAAATACAAATTATCAAGATAATTTGATATTTTCTGCCCTAAAATTAATTGCATACATACGTACATACATACACACATACATAAAAAGAACCAACACTGTGGTATAGCTGGTAAAACAGTTGCTGCACATCTGGATCCAATATTAACACATCTTGCTTCGTCCATTTCTGGCTCAGGTCTCTGTAAAATGTGCTTAGGAAGGCAGTGGAGGATGGCTCAAGGATCTGCACCCTTGCCACCCATAGAGAAGATCCAGATAGGGTACCTGACTCCTGGATTCAGTGTGGCCAACCAAGACCATCCTGGCCATTTGAGAAATGAATCAGTGAATCAAAGACTTGTTTCTCTTTCACTATAACTCTGCCTTTCAAATAAATAAATGAAATATTTTCAAAAAAGACAATAAGTAACCAAATAGATGTGTATGTTCTACATGCTCTGTAAATTCAATTGTTATGGATTTTTAGTTAAAAATCTTCAGTCTTCAAATAATATTACAAAATCAAGTTAGAAGAATTTTGCTGCGTTTTTTCCGTATGTCAATAAGCTTTATTGAACTCTTTTAACAGAGTATTTTAGTTAACCAGAATATCGCCTTTACACAAGTAATGAGTGTTACATTTTTTACTGAGCCAAACATATAAATAGAAAATTATGTAACTTAGTACCACAAAGTTTAATTTATCATCCTAGATAAGCCAAAGTGCTACAGTAATCATGAAATAGCACATCATTAACATGCTGGAGTCACTTGTTAGATTAACTTTTTTTTTTACCATTAACTCATAGATTATTTTCGGTTTATCTTTTAAGTTTTATATAAATGTGCTAATACAAATCTAATTCCTGTAACTGGCTCCTTGGGGATTCATGATACGTGTTAGTTCTACGTGTTCCACATGTCATTTCACTTTCATGAATATACAAAAACCTATCTAGTCTGACATCTTTTTCAAATTAAAACTATTGGGTGTTTTCCAATACGAGGATACTATGAGTCATGTTAACCTATATGACTGATGCTGGGAGAATTTTTGCTACATAAGTACCTTCATTTAGCAAGCACACTGGCTCCCTGTTTAGGATTAGCTCAGTTCTGGCCATGTGACCATTTGAGAATAAACCAACAAACGAAAGGTCTGTAAATCCACCTCTCAAATAAAACAATAAGTAAATCTTAAAAAACAAAAGATGCTAAGAAACTGAATCCCTTGGCCAAAGAATAAGTGCTTTTTGTACTGGAGGAGAAAATGCCAAATGATTTTGGAAAAACTCATATAAATTTATTATCTCACTCATTCTCTTTAATGCAGTTCAAACAGTATGTTGTTCTGTTTTTAATGAATATAATAAAAAGATTACATCTGGAATAACATTTTAATGTACTGATCAAGAGACAAACACCATGATAAAGAAATATACATTAGTGTTTCAAGTTCAGGTGTGATGGATCACGGCATCGACCCATCACTGCAGCTGCTGCTCATTCCTTCTGCCTTTCTGAACGTCAGTTCCAATATCTTAAAATTACCAATCAATCGCTCAAAGGGTTCTTGTGGATTAAAATACGCTAACCAATGAGGGTTTAGACATAATACTAGGAAAATGCAAATCATTCTTAACATAACCATTACCAAAATTCATTCTCATTTTGGCTGAAACCAAAAAACCAAAAGTAATAGAAATGTCACACGATAGTTACTCTACCATCTGAATATAGGAAATTCAAAAGAACAAGAGGTCTTGTTCTCATTCTTAAAGGAAAAATGTATTAGCCATACCTTTAGGAATGGCGAATTCAAACATCTTTTTTTAAAAAGATTTATTTTTATTTCTCTTAGAAAGTCAGATACACAGAGAAGAGGAGAGACAGAGAGGAAGATCTTTCATCCAATGATTCATTCCCCAACCCCCGCAACAGCCTGAGCTGCATTGATCCAAAATCAGGGCCTGGAGCCTCCTCCAGGTCTGCCATGCAGATGCAGGGTCCTAAGGCTTTGGGCTGTCCTCGACTGCTTTCCCAGGGACAAGCAGGGATTTGGATGGGAAGTGGGACCACTGGGATTAGAACCAGGACCCATATGGGATCCCGGACGTGCAAAGACTTCAGCCGCTAGGCTACCGCACCGGGACCAGGAATGTCAATACCCTAATATAACAATCTTCATAATATGGCAGTATAATGTATTCCATACAGGTTAAGAGAAATTCTGAAGTCAGACTTTAATTGTTGAATTCCAACTTCACCAGTTACAAACCCACAACTTATCGATAATTGCCACTGACTCATCCATAACAACAGGAATGAAAACAGAACCTCTTTCTCAGGGCCTTTATAGACTATAGAACATCATGTTAGCTGTATTTAGCTATTCATTTTATATTCATTACATTGTTTTTTATTTTTAAATTTGTAGATTTTTATTGGGAATTCAGATTTACATAGAGAAGGAGAGACTGAAAGATCTTATGTCCACTGGGTCATTCCCCAACTAGCCCCACTGGTCAGAGTTGAGCTGATCCAAAGCCAGGAGCTCCTAGCTTCTTCCAGGTTTCCAGTGCAGGTGCAGGGTCCCAAGTCTTTGGAAAGTCCTCCATTGCATTCCCATTCCACAAGCAGGGAACTGGATGGTCAGCTGAACAGCCAGGACACTAACTGTTGCCATACGAGATCTCGGGACATGCAACACGAGGATGTTACCCATGAGAATACCGCTTCAGAGCCCCATTGCTTTGTATTTACACCCATAAACACACAAGTATAATTTCTCTATTTCGAATTTCAAAATAAATAACTAAATGCAACATACTAGGAAGATATGACCTAAGTCATAATTAGCACTCAAAGCAGATAGCCCAACCTAACTCTATTCTTATATTAACTGATTCATTTTTAACCAGTGCTTATAATAAAGATTAGTCTTGGAATTTGGTTTAATGTATCTTGTACCAAGACTCTCTGATCTCTAAGGCTTTTTATGTACCAAAGTAAAATATTCTACTTTGGCAATGTGATTTCCATAGAAAATGACTTAAGAGACCTTAAAAACCTTATAAAGATATTATAATGATGTGATATACAATGAAATATCATCTACAAGATTTAAAAATCCGTATTACAAATGGCACAATGACAAAATACATTAAGAAAGCAACAACTTTTACATGATGGTTTCAGAGACTATTGTGTTCCATTTATACCCTATTTTATGTAATTTTAAGAAAACTATTGTCTTTGTACATGATTTGTAAAATCAGAGACAGACAAATAAACTGATCTCAATATCTCTGGTTCACTTCCTTCCTTAAACTACACAAATACCTACATCCTTTAAGGTAGTGTTAGGGTTTAAACAAAATACAGTTCCAAAGACAAGATGATCTTTAAATCCCAAAGTCAGAAGTTCATGGTACTTCTGAAGACGAAGCAAACTCATTCCAGTTCTGACGTTTAGGAAGTGGGACTTATGAGAGGATTTAGGGTGTGCAAGGCACATCACCAACAGGCAGTTCTAATAAAAGGCTTGTTTTCTAAAGCCGGAGTTAATCCAGTCATTGCTTCTGCTTGCTTGCGACAAATACTTTCCACATGTCCTAACCACTGCGTGTATCTGGCATATCAGACAGCTGATTCAACTGCATCTACCTAACCTCAGATTACACCTCTTCAAAACTGTGAGTCAAAACTTACAATTTCCTTCCTGAGACAATTCTTGGGTATGTTCCTATATTCACAAAAAGTTCAGACGTGTAAATAATTTTCAATTTTCCTCAATATGCTGTCCATATCTGTTTTCTCTACTAAACTGTATTTTGCTTTCTCTCCCTCCGTATGCATACTTTTGAGAAGAATCTATCAATCAACAGTAACTGATTGAGTTGCAGTCATTTATTCATATCACTAAACTCCCAAGCCCCAGAACATAGCACCATGGTTCTCTCTCTCGTTCTCTCTCTCTCTCTCTCTCACACACACACATTTTAAAACACCAAGAAATATCAAATTCTCTGTAAATACCAAGAAGTATGGTGATAACAATAGCAATCAAATCAATACTTAACAATCCTATACCGCTGAGGCTTTTTCAAGTTTCTCCTAGTTCCCAAACTTTTTTTTTCCCTAAAAGCCTGGAAATTATGTTTTGCCTATGATAAATCAGCATATTTGGGTCTGTTTCATACTTCTGCACACATAAATATTAAGCTACTCAAAAATGGCAGAGCATGTCTGCTGTGTCTGAAGCACCACTGCTGTTCAGTGAATAACGATCCAAATTATCACTGGTAGGACTTTGCCTTGCATGACAGCAGAATGAGAGAGAGGAAAAAAAAGCGACATGTTCAATTTTATTTCCATCATTCCTTAATCAAAGAGGGGTTGTTCCCATGTAACTATTACACATTCACACATGCAACAGCACTTTTACTTATATCAGTGTTCTTTAAAATATTTATGGACTTTGGATAAAAGATAAATTCAAGGACAGCCATTTAGCCTACCAGTTCAAATATTTAAGATACCTAGCCCTATATTATAGTATCAGAATTTAACAGCAGGGTCTGATTCCAAATCCAGCTTCATGTAAATACAGAGAACAGGAAGGAAGGGGCAGAACATGGTGGAAATGACTTTCTACTATGCCTTTTAAAAAATCTTTAATGCTACCTATAACAGATGTTACTTATATTAACTACTATATACATCTATCGCTTACACAGTGGTTTTTTTTTTCAGTTTTTCATGTTAATGAAAAATGAGCAATAAACTTTAAAGTTACTATGACAAATCATAGAAATGACTTTTACTGACAGAATCAGGAAAGATTATCTGAAAAAGAAAATATTTAACATCAGTCAAGAAATACACATGGGGCCCAGCGTGGTGGCCTAGCGGCTACAGTCCTCATTTTGAACACTCTGAGATCCCATATGAGTGCCGGTTCTAATCCCAGCAGCCCCACTTCCCATCCAGCTCCCTGCCTGTGACCTGGGAAAGCAGTCGAGGACAGCCCAAAGCCTTGGGATCCTTCACCTGTGAGGGACACCTGGAGAAAGTTCCTGGCTCCTGGCTTTGGATCGGCACAGCACTGGCCGTTGTAGTCACTTGGGGAGTGAATCATCTGACAGATCTTTCTCTCTGTCTCTCATCGTCTCTGTATATCTGACTTTGCAATAAAAAAAAATGAAATAAATCTTTTAAAAGAGAGAAATACACATGGAAGAGTTCATATATCTGCCCAACGCATTCATATCCCAATAAATAAGTCAGCATTTTTAATTTCTCAAGTTATAAATTCTGCCATGATTTCTGTGGGAACTTTATTTGACCCACACATATACTTCTCATTTCACTTGGAAACTGTGTTTGCTCTTGGTAATCTGATCATGTGCAAAAGACATACAAATCAGTATGTGGAATAAAGCTTGAGGAAAAATTACTTACTTAGCAATTAATGAGCCTATTTTCATTGATGCCTAAGGCACGTCAAAAAGTGATGGGAACAAATTGAGGCAATTTATTTGGAAAATGCAAAACTGTTCACATGGACGGCATTTGTTATCTATGACCTTTTGTAACAAGAATTCTTCAAAATATTTCAGTACATAGTGAAATACACCATATTTACAGAAGAGGGACATCAGAAAAATCTCAAAGAATTATAGAGAATATTTTGACCTAGCATTTAAAGTCCAGAGATATAGGGAAGTAAATATGAAAATAAAACTCCTCAATATGATGATGCACTGCAGAAGGGATTAGGACAAAATAAGAGAATTTATAAGGAAAAAAATTCCTGTGACAAATCAAAATGAGTAAAAATGTAGGGCACTTCAAACAGTTCATAAAACATAAGTAACAGTTAAACGTGTTTTTGTGCATGAAAGGGTCTTTAAAGATTGGGTAAAATACACATTACAACAACAAAAAAAGCTGCATGTGTATTTCTAATGAAACTGCAGGCATTTGAGAAGTAAATGGAGGCTAAAAGCTCTCACCTCTGACTCTTCTCTCTGCTCTGCCTTTAAGAAATTCAAATCATTTTTAAGATGATCTATCCTAATATCTAATCTGAAACCTACTCCATATTTTTCCTCTTGATGTAAGCATATTTTTTCCAGAAGTTGTCATGAGATAGTTGAATTAATCAATCTGGTTTCAGTCCAGTAAAAGTTTCAGAATGCTTTTTAGGTATTAGTCATGGCTTTTCATTGTGAGGCTTTTGTTGTGATATTTTAAATAATGGAAGGAAAACATTTTTGACATATTACTCAATCTTGAAGTTAAATGTCTGCTGCCCCAACTCAAGGTATTGACAAAAACTTACTGCAACAGCACAGTTCAAACACATTCCTAGATATTAGCGCAATATTTTACAGGGTATGTCCTATAACTCCTTAAAATCTGCACTGCACAGACTGAGCGGTAAGAAATCTGAATAGAAATAAATAAAACTCCAGGTAATGGATAAGACAAAAATCTTTAAAATTTGAAGCATTATGGAATATTTTGGAGTTTTCCTGGCTCTAACTTAAGTAATTACTCCAATACGAATTATAAGAAAACACATGCAAATCTGAAAAGTCATACTTAGATCTATAAACTCCAAATGAGAATTCCAAAAACAGAACAGTAACATAACACTGAACAAAGAGAGCTATTTCTGTTCTTACATCTAAAAAATGTTTTGCCAAATCTTAGTATATATTGCTAAAAACAATTTTAGTATCACACTCTAAGTATTAATATAATAACTTTAATGTTTAGTGTATACATGTACAAATACAAATATGCAATCAAGCTAGTGGTTTAGAAAAGTAATACTGTAGGTGCACTGTCAAGCTACAGTGTGATTCTGCCACTCTATTGGAAAGAAATTGTATTCATGATCTATTTTTAAGGACATTCTAGGACAAGGAGAGGGTTTTCCATCTTGTATAGACAAAAATCATTTGTCTTTCCACTTCTTAGTCCTACTGGCTTACATTAAACCCATGTTTTGTGCTCACTAAGGTGCATGCTACTGTGTAGGCACAGAAGTGAACTGAAAGTTCAACATCATTAGACAACTTCTCTCCCAAAATTACTAGAAATTTATGCTTTTTCTTGATTGTCAAATGATAGTCTAGCATGTTGCCATGAATACAACTAAAAAATAACTAATAAAAACTGTAACAAGCAATCACTATCTAAATTGTAATGGTTCATTATTCTGTAATTGTCATCAATGGGTACAGGAATAGCCACAAAATTCTAAAAGTTTCTTAATATTTCATTGTAAGTTTATTTTTCATGATTATGTATGCAGATGTGTGTGTTTATGAACGTTTGTAGGGCATTTTTTGAAATTTCAACATTTGTGAGAGTTGCTTGAATTGCAAAATTATATTTGTGTAGAAGAGAGGCTGTTGGCTAGATTTGGCCGATCAGACTAACAGCACTCTTTATAGGGATGTGGCTAAATCAGGACACCTTATAAAACATCACTGCTTATATGTTACATTATAAAGCAATCTCGTAATGCGTGGAACACAACTCTTCAAAATTTAAAGCCATACATCTGTGTCAATTCTTTCCCCAATATTCCTGTTGTGCCTAAAATATAGCACAGATAATTCATCCTGAATTATTTATTTGCTTGGAGGTCAACATAGGAATAATTTGATTCTGGAAAACAATCAGGTAATAAAATAGTAGTGCAGCTGAAAGTCTTTCTGTCCATTTGACAGCAAAAATGTGGATTTTTAGATCCGTAAATAAATAATACTGTAGAAGAACGAGGATAAGAAATGTTCCCTAACAGCTGCAGATTCTAATGGTACATCAAAAATTTTCCACACAAAATTTTCGTCCATGTTTTGCATGATGTGGATGAACATATCCACACCCAAACTTTCCCACAATGCTGAAAGGTAAACTCATTTAGCTAAGTCATATTCAGTTTAGGAGGATTAACTTCAAGTCTGTGAGATAATTATTGCGGGTAGCAACTGACAAAAATGGTTTATTTGCTTCTGTAATTCTTCATTTCTTTTAACTATCCAATATGCAACAAAAATTAGAATGTTTATTGTGTGTGTGTGTGTGTGTGTGTGTGTGTGTGTGCGCGTGTGTGTGTGTGTGTTCCTGCATGAGTGGGCTATTTCTGTACTATTCAATGGTCACAAACAGAAGAATATCCTGGCAGAGTCACTCAGAGTCATAGTTCTTTCATCCAATTCCCTTCCACTAATGGTGACTGGCAAATAATGGTTTTCCACTCAGTCCTGACAGTCTGGCTGGTATGGAAATGATTCATAAGCATCAGAGTGTTCCAATTTGGTAATGTGTTTACTGACGTACTGTGGTTATACTCTCTGTTAGCCAATGTCTAGTGTCAAGCAAGATAAGCCTCTGGAAGTTGAAAAACTGATGTTCTAAAGAAAAACTGCCGATTGACTTCCAGTTGCAAATTCAGAGGCAGACTTGCTTGAAATATGTTGACCTTATTTTTCTTTCCCACAGTAGCTAAAACATCTGTTTTACAAAACATCCTTTTCTTTTCAATAGCATTTCGTCCTGAAGTTATCAAGGAATTTCCTCCAAGGTTATCTCTTAGCTGTCAACACCATCCAGAAGACTTGACCTCTAGGTACATCTGTACAGCTGGAACAGAAAGCATCTGGCTTACTGCTCATATTCTTTCTCATAATACTAACATAAGACAGAACTCTGATAGTTCAAATAATCAGCCATCCCAATAAAAATCTTAAATAGTCAAAGTGGTTTTCATATGCCCTCAATAAGATGAGATAGGGGAACCATATAAGCGTTTATATATTATAAATTTTATTTCAATGTTTATTACAAAATGTTTCAAAATTATGAATAAAATGATATCTGAATTCATTTGGCAATGCTAGGAAAAATAAATTTACCCATATATATCTGAAAAAGCTGAAATTTACTACCCACATGTTGCCCAAAATTCATTCATATCTGAGACTTTTTGCCTTATCAAAAGTAACCATGCCAGGGCACTTCAAAAAGTACAAGTAAAAAAGGAATTAAAACACATTTTTATACAGCACTTGACATTCATTTGCATGAATTTTTCATATCAACATTCATCATTTAAATTATATTCCATGAACATTTTGAACTATCTTTATACAGTGAAATAGTTTTTATCACACACAGGAAAAACATTTTGTCATGTTCAATACTGACTAAGCAATTTTCATATTTAGTCAAGATATTAACTAAATCAATGTTAAGATTATAAAAATAGATATTAATTTGATATCTTGGTTACCTAGCATTTAATCAGATATGAGAACAACCTGTATTTATGAAGATATACTTATGATGTGTATGTTAGGAAAATCTCAACTTAATTGTATTTCTAATAAAATAATTGATAAAATAAAATAAAAATAAAGTCACATAGGGATCAGAGTTGTGGCTTGTCAGGTATGACTTCCATCTGTAATTCCAGCATCTCTTACAGATGCTGATTGAGGTTCTGGCTGCTCAAAGCTCTCTGTAATGGTCTGGAAAGCAACAGAAAGTGGTGCAAGTGCTTGGGCCCCTGCCATGCCCTTGGGAGACCTGGATGAATCCCCTGGCCCTTTGTTTCAACATGGCCCATGGCTGACCCTGGAGACCATCTGGGGAGTGAAACAGCAGATGGAAGATTTCTCAGTCTCTCTTTCTCTCTGTGTAACCCTGTTATTCCAAATAAACTGTCCTTTAAACATATCATAGATTTAAAAAATCGCTTCAAATTTATATTACTTTATCCTAAGTTTAACTATATATCTATTAAAATTTCAAAATATCTATCATCTATCAGCTGAAAGTTAAAATAATTCTAACCTGAATTTGTCTATAATCATAAATTTACATTAGTTTATATTAAAAAAAATTAAAGACAGTTGAAGAATTTGAAGTCCTTGGAGCATTTCTATGAACAAGTAAGGATTTTTTAACTACTTTCTAATTAATAAAATGATTTCAGAAATATTCACACAATGATGGTCTGATATGCTATGGTTGAAAACATTTTTTTGCCTTAAATAAGCTGTGAAGAACAAAATCCATAAACTTTTCTGGAAATACAGTAAATTAAACTAGCAATAACGTCTCCCAGAGTAAAGCAAATAATTTTAAATAAAACATTTAAAATGTTATCAAAATGTGAATAACATTTATTAAAATGATGATACAAAAAGAAAATATAAGAAAGACCACAAGTTTCCGAGAAGCCTGATTCTATATAAATACATAAATAGGCAATCACTAAAGACAGTATTTACCTTAAAAGTCTGTGTTTGTGTGTGTGTGTGTGTGTGTGTGTGTGAGAGAGAGAGAGAGAGAGAGAGAGAGAGAAACAGAGAGAGAGAGAGGGAGGGAGGGAGAGAGGGAGAGAGAGACTTAAAGTTTGACTTGCAACTAGCCATCAGTATGCATGGTTAAAGTACAAGCCTGGGTTTTATCAGTGTATCAAATAGAGTCTGTCTCTCTCTCTCTCTCTCTTTCTCTCTCTCACACACACACACACACAACAAATATAACTGACACATTTTCACACATATCAAGTGAACTAGAAGAGAAATTCATTTTTAGCTTTGAATTATACTAGAATGTCTAAAATGAAAATTGTCTCCCATAAGAATCTCTAACCACAGGACACAATACAGAGTTCATATTTATACTTTTGATTAGAAAACCCTTAGATGAATTGTTAAAATTTGCCTTTTTCCCAGTTGCCTGTTACCACTCCTTGCTCTAGGAAAATACTCTTAAACACAGACTTTAAAAATCCCTACAGAAATAGCTTAAACAATACAACTTCCATTTTTTCTTCTTAAGGTCACTAAATGAGCTCTTGCCACACAAGAATGAGCAGAAATAACATGATACCAATTCCTAAAACAAAAATTATTTACAACACACAATGCTGGAGTCCAGCTCCAGCCGAGTTCGGAACTCAGGAAGGGTGTGTGGAGTCGGCGATAGACACAGACAGTTGGTGCGTTCTTACAACAGCTCAGGAAAAAGCTGTTCTTTTTATTTTCTCAAAACCCTTCTTAAGCTTCTGCACAAGCAACTATTCTATTTTTTCTCTTTTTCAAAATTAAGGAGGCATGTACAAATATTTGATTACTCCGTCTGCACTTCAAGGCCAGGCAGGTGCTCCTAAAGATAATTTTGCAAAATACTGTATTCATATTCTTCAAAGCAAGTTATTGTTTATTCTACAACAGCAGCCATGGAGCAACAGCCAGGACTCCAAGGCCAAGGCACATGCGATTACCTGCTAATTAGTGGTACTTTCCCACCACATTTCTGCTTCTACAATTTTCCCATCACTTAATGGGAAAATAGGTTATGAAGGAAAAACCTAAAAATTTAAAACAGAAACTTCAAATGTTAAATCCCCCTCAACTACAACCCCATAAACAATAAAGCAATAATCAAAAGCATTTTTATTAATAAAAGCATCGTTAATTCCTCTAGCTAAATTAATTATAAAAGCAGCTAAAACAATTACTTTTTCTAGGCTCCAAAAAATTGCAAAGTCAGGCTAGCCCTTGAGATAACAATAACTATATTTATTGCCATAGCAGTTTCAACTCTCACTCCCATCACTTGCATTAATATTTAGGATATTTTCAAGCCCCTTCCCAGAAGGTGTGCTATATGTCTGGGCCTGATTTCAGGGCAATGGGTAGGTACACAATAAGGTGTCCAGAAATGGCATGGGTTTGATTGTGCTCCTGTGCACAGTTAAAGGCCCACTCACCAAGATATTATCAATAACATTAACTCTCAAGCTCACGTTGGTGATAAAAGCCATCCCACAGGGGCAAACAATGCCTCAATAGATTTCAGAATTCTTAGTGGGGTGCTTGAGTGTCCATGCAAAAAGGTGGTGACTGTGTCAAGGTGGTCAGAGAGAAATCCGCTGGGCCTTGCCTAACAGCTGGAAACTCCCCTGGGCCTTGCCACACAGGGGAGCTGTTCTCTTCACACCTTCATGCCATCCACACCCATTGCACGGACCCCAGCAACACAAGACATAGGCTATAGAATTATAAGGACATTTAAAAAGCCATTCAACTTACTATGGAAGAATATAAATGCCTGTAAAAATTAATAAGACCTTTTAGACATAATAAATAAATGGTAGTGAAAACTATACTAAGTGAAAATCAAATCCTGCTCAATGAGTTAAAATGGAAATTATAAATAATCCCAGAGAATTGTGACCTGAAATACTAATTGAAAAAAGTTACCCAACATAAAGAATGAATTAGAAAAGATGAAATTTGCAAAAAAAGTTAAGAGACAAACAAAATAGAATAAGATGCCTAACTGTTTGTGTCACTGCAGTTAAAAAAAAATCTATTTTAGCTAATCAATTTAAAAATCACTGAAAAATATTAATAGTGTAATTCATGAAGTCCAACAAATGCTAGCCATGATATACTTTAAAAAACCACATTGATATATCATAAGCAAATTAGTTAAAAATGCAAAAATAAAAATTATAATAAGATTCAGATGGGGAAAAAAAGAGAGACTTTCTTTTACAAAACACGATAATCTAACTGTTGCTAGATTTAGAGCAGAGAAAAAGAAACATAAATGACAATGAAATACGTTCAAAATACTAGAAGATTCTATATTCAGTGACAATGTGTTCTTGTACTGAAATCCAATTAACAATTTCTCAAACAAAACCTGAAGAATTTCAGGACTCCGCTATATAAGAAGCAGGTGGAACAATATGTCCTACAAGATGTCAAAATTAATGAATAAACTATATCTATTAGTCATGTGGTAGCTCTGCATGACTAACTAAAATATCCAAGGAAAAATTCTCTGGAAGGAAACTTTTAACTTTGAAGCTTATTTTTGTTTACAGTTTGTAGCTTCTTAGTCCTGGATTATAGTTCTCACAATGAGAACTATACTTCAAGTGTAAACACTCAATGAGCTAAGCAATTTCACACAAGATCCACCTCTCAGATGCCATAATTAGATCAACTCCTCAACCTTAATCCAGCAACTACTAACAAAAGATTTTGCAATCTCAACATGTGCATAGCTTTGTGGAGTCAACTCTTACAATCTATACACGAGAAAATTTAAAGAGTACAGTCCTGGAACGGGGGAAGACAAGTAGGCACCCAAGACAAAATGGGCACCACAGAAACAGATTCACCTTAATATGGAATGGAGAATTCAAGTAACTGTGCTGGAGTTATTTATAATTCATATAGTGATAAAGTGAAATTGTATTCCAACACCATGCATTACTTGAGTTCAATACTATTGCATGAGTACTGGACTTAAGTGTATTAGGCAGGACCCTCAGAGCATGCCACACATTGGGGACCCTGGGGTAGTGTTGGTGGATGGACTCATGGTGCAGAGGCGGTTGGAAGGCTGGGTGTGGCTTCTCTCCTTATTTTTCCCCTTCCCCAGGTGCAGGAAGGAATAAAAGAGAATGTGGAAATGGTGATCTCACCTACCTTCCTGTAGCCCCTAACACTTATCACCCTAATCGACTATGTAAAAATCATCAAAAGATAAAACCAAAAAATTTAAAAAGCAATATAGATGTATCTCAAAAAAATACCTGAATGTAAGAAATAATTTACAGAAAAACACACACTATGATACTACTTATAAAAAAGTATTTTAATTACAAAATTCAATGTCAAATTGCATAAGAATATGCAGATAATGAGAAAGATAAATCATAAAATTAAGGAAGCTTGTATTTTTACTTGGGAAGGTGGAGAATATGATTAGGAAATTCAAAATATCTATCAATATTTTTCATAGTTAAATCTTATATGGGTAGGAGGTACAAATGTTTGTTTTACTTATTCATTAAGTGATATGATCTATATTATTTATACAGTGTGATTATTATTCCAAAATTATTTTCAAGGCTTACAATCTTTGGTTTGAGATGTACATGTCTTTTCTATTCCTTCTGTACTTCGGGATTGAAATGAAATATTACGTAAAACAGATAAATCATATTTTACATTTCAAATATATAGATAATGAGCTTTTCCACTAGAAATTAACAATATTTCAATAATATTCAAATTTGAAGTGGTATAACAATACTTAAATCTTTCATAAAGCTCTTAAATACATACTATTTGAAGTTTTATTGCACCTTCAGCTATAATGGATTGTTAATGCTTAGGAATTCTCTGCTACTTATAATGATACACCTCCAATCCCATGAGTGACTCAATTGCATAAAATAATGTATCATATACTATTCATACACACAACTTATATATGAAATAGTATATCACTTAGGAAGAGAATAATATATATTCTTTTAGAATGACTCACACCATAGGCCTACATAGTAAATGTTAACCTTGAATCTCTCCTTGTTGTCTAAACATTTGCGTTTCCCATCATCATGCTAGGAAAATCACAATCTGCTTTTACTGGGTGATCACAGTCCACTGAAGAGTTTCTAAAATGATGATTTTAACCATGGAGGACACTGTCACCAGTACTTAGAAAATTCATATGCATGGCTCCGCTCATGCAAGTTCTTACAGGAACTTTTGTGTGTATATACACGTGTCCATATGTGCAAATATTTTTCATATTAAATTGCAACGATGTAATCATGACTTGAACTTGCTTCAAAAAACAAGACTATTTTAACTGTGAGACCACATCCGTCTTTCATTTTTATTTAACCTTGCTGTTATGGTAAAAAATATAAATAGCATATACATGAATGTGGGCAGCTATAATTTTATATATTTATTTAGTTTAAAAAACCAAGGATTAAGGCCCGGCGCGATGGCACAGTGGTTAAGGTCCTCGCCTTGCATGCCCAGGATCCCATATGGGCGCCAGTTCTAATCCCAGCAGCCTCGCTTCCCTTCCAGCTCCCTGCCTGTGGCCTGGGAAAGCAGTCGAGGACAGCCCAAAGCTTTGGGACCCTGCACCCGCGTGGGAGACCCGGAAGAGGCTCCTGGCTTCGGATCGACATAGCATTGGCCGTTGCACTCACTTGGGGAGTGAATCATCGGATGGAAGATCTTCCTTTCTGTCTCTCCTTTCTGTATATCTGCCTTTCCAATAAAAATAATAAAATAAATCTTTAAAAAAAAACCCAAGGATTAGATTTGGTTTATATCGTGTTTTACACAGGTACCAAAACAGTCTCATTTTGCTGAAAATAGAAATACCATACAAATGAATTATAACTGAGTAGTTACTGAATAATTTCAGTTGGACACTTATGGGTTAAATGAGCCCTTCTCTCATTTGTCTACCAAACTACTGGCTCTTTAATTTCTCTAACACAGCAAGTTATTCCCTGATTCATAGTCATCACTCAAACACATTAACTATTTTAAAGGAAAATCCAGCCCGAACTTTTTTACTCAAATCTGGATGCCTATTCTTAGGCTTGTACATAAATGTTAATCCCAGAATTCTTAATTATTCATTCTATTTTATATACTCAAGTTATTTATTATATAATATTTTTCTCTACCAAATGAAAAGAGCAAAAACGATTCTTATATCCATTCTTATGTTGCTAATTACTTTGCTTCCAGTGCCTAGAATGTTTGGGGACAACTAGATAGCAGATACGTATGGACTGAAAACATCCTGTTTCAATAATGATAATCTGGTGATAAATTACATCACCAGGTTCCACTCAATATTATGCACCAATTTCAACTAATTACACAGTAATACATATTCCTTTGGGTGACGGAGGTTATCAGCCTCTGACAATGTTTCTAGCCTCATCTTTTGTTCCAGTAAAGTCCTGTCACTTTCCTGTCTTAGTCCAATGTTGTTGTAGTGTGTAGCCATTTGCAGGGTGCAGCTCTCCAAAAGTTCTGTAACACAGAAACTTTTTCTAAAGGTTTTTATTTTGAATTGAAAGGCAGAGTCATAGAGAGCAGAAAAGGGAGAGATTTTTGCATCAGCTAGTTCACGCCCACAACTGACAAAGCTGAGCTGACTGGAAGACAGCAACCAGGAGCCTCTTCTGAGTCTCCCATGTGAGTCCTCTGCCATATTCCCAGACCACAAGTTGGCAGCTGGATCAGAAGTGGAGCAGCAAGGACACAAAATGGCACCGATATGGGATGCCAGTGTAGCACACAAAGGCTTAATCGCACAGTTTTTTTTTTTCTGTTGCTCCCTAAACTTGGCAAGATCTTTCCTCCTCTTCTTTCTACTCCCCAAACTTTCCTTCTGCCTTATTTACAGCAACTGTCAAATTCTTTCATGCAATCAGCCCAGTACTCAGACCCAACTATTGAACTCTCCTAGTCTTCCTTTGAATTTGGAATTTCTTCAGAAATCTGCTTCTCACACATTGGCTCCTCTGTTAGTTCACATTACATGTTTTTCATCCACCAGGAAACAGAAACATTTAATCACTCATCTATGTAGTTCTAGAACATAGCAAATGTCTGTCACACAGATGTAACATGGATTGTCTGTAACCTCTATCAAGTCAGTTAGCACTTCCGGTAAAATGCTTGAGCAACTCTACGATGAACTTTTGGAGAATTGTAAAACCTGTCTGGGAGGCAAATTATCCACCCTGACTAGTCATCTTTGACTAAAAAAAACTCTTCATGTTAGCTTACATTACTTCAGTGTACTTCTGTCTCATTACAAATTTGTGCAAAAATAAATCTAAAACTGGTCCAGGAGAGCCCCTTGCAGCAAGATTTTAGTGATGTGATTTCAGTGTGTATTGATAAATAAATGTTAGGAATATATTGCTGTAATGTGTGCTTAGCAGTCTAAATAAAGACTTAATAAGTAGTACCTTTTTCATAAATAAAACTATTCTTAATTTACATATATTCTCCCTCATAAAAACCTGGTACACATGCACACGTGTGTGTGTGCACACATACACACACACACACACACACACACACACACACACACACACACACACATCTCGCTAAACCTACAGAGCCAGTACTTGCATCCTCAATTGGCATGTTGATAGTCTTGTCCTCATTAGAGCTAAAGTGTTAATTTACAAATGACCCTTCCTTATCTGCATAAAGCATTATGGCAATGCTTATGGAAAAATTGGATGTTAAACTTACAATCAAAGAGCATACCAACTCTAATTCTATTAACTTCCTCACCCTGTGAAATTATTCTTATCAATATTTTAATTTCACTAAGTTTGAATGAGAGAGGAATGTGGTGGTTTAAGCAGATGGCTGTCACAGACTGCATTTCACAATTAAGGATCAGTACACAGAGGAAGCATCCTGATAGACTACGGTTTGTGAATGCCAATGCAACCTAAGTTTGGCTTTAAAAAATACAAAAAATTAATTCAGGAAATTAGAAGTTAGCCATCTTCAATGGTCATTTAACAATTTTATCTAAGAAAACCAGCATACAGATTCTAACGGAAAAATGTTTGCTTTCTTTGATCTCAAGTTTGCCCATCTGTGCCGCCTGTGCTGTCACTGGCTGTGTAACAGTGCGGGGCCCCCAAGGGTTGCCAAATGTTCCAGCATATGCAGTGATTGGTACATCCAAGCAAGGGCATTCCATTGACACAGCATGGGTTCCAATCAACACAGACGAGTTGTCCATAGTATACTCTTAAGCTGAAGTATAATCTAAGTAAAGTCCATTTTCACATCACCTGAGTTGCTGCGCTTCACTGTTTGTCATTCTTAAGGGGAGAAGTTCTGTCAGCATGCCATCTCCCTTTTCATGAGCTTGCAGGAAAAGATCTCAAAACAGGCCTGTGTAGAAATCTCAGGCATTGAGAATCTCCACTAGAGGTCTTTGTTTTAATTATTTTCTCTCTAAGATGCAATTCACAGAGAAAATTCTCCAGGAACATATGGTATGATTATTAAAGAATACTAGAACAAATTTTTCTGCTATACCCAGAATCATATCATTTTATGCAAACTGCTTAGAATAAATTACAAATTTTATTATAGAATTTATTCTACCTAAGATCAATGCTTAAAAGGCTTTCAAAGATGTATTCTTTAGGATGGGATTTACAGATAAATCTTGTCATGTCACTGTATCACATAGAGAATAACATGTTTATATTAGTGTATTTCAACTCTAATCCCTTTTTGGATGTCATGAAATTTGAAACCCTTAGACGTGTTATTGTGTTTCTCTGAGATCCCAGCTTACTGATTTATAAAATGAGATGAAAAGCACCCATTCTAATTCTTCCATTAATGACAGATAATTTCCATAAATAAATCTTATTATTTTAATATTTATTTGAATGGCAGAGTTACAAAGAAAGGATCAGAGACTCAGAGAGAGAGAGAGATTTTCCATCTTCTGGTTCGCTCTCTAAATGTCTACATTTACCAGGACCGAGTATTGTTTAAGTTGGGAGCCAGAAACTTCACTTGTCTCCCATGTGGGTGTCATGAGCACAGCCACTTCAGCTGTCTTCCATTGCTTTTCCAGTTGTATTAACAGGGAGCTGGACAGGAAGTGGATCATTTGAGATTTGAACTGCTCATCATTGGAGGCGGCGAAGAAAACAGTTTCCATAAAACTGGCCCCATGGGTGATTGTTAAAAATGGATAAAATACTAAATTCATGTGAGATGCAATTGCCACTGTCTGCTTTACAGAGGGAATAAAAATCCATACTGAAATGAAATGGCCAGGCACCTGCTTTCACCTCCATCTTTCTGGAAATTTTGGTTTATTTAGAAATTGAAGCAGTCCTTTTTTTTTTCTTATTGTCTAGTGTGATTTGTGCTTTTGGGTGGCAGAGGTGCTGGGGGTAAGTGTCCTTTTGCTCCTGTGCCCTTATACAATTACACTCACATCAGAACATAGCAACATGTCATTAGGAACATCTCAAGAAAGTAAAAGGTGGTAGCAGTTCTGTGGCCTCTGTGTTACAGAGGTGGTGATTACAGCTTCCTTCCTTTGGCTGCTACATTTTGCCCTGTTACACATCTGGGTAAGTTAGGTAGCTTTAGGGGACAGAACATGATAGATAGGGATAAAAAAGAAACAGTGCAGGTTTAATAGATTGATGACCTTCAGACATGGGATGACAGCATAGGCTTAGATCCTCTGCATGGCAACTACAATGGGCCCATGCCTAAATTTAGAATTCTGGAAACAAAATCATAGCTTAAAAATTAGACGATCTGACAAAAAGGACTCGTGAAGAACATTCTGTTCATTTTCTCATGCTAGGCAGAATGATTTGATATTTAATTTCCCAAAAAGTTAATAGGCGTTAAGTGGGAGGGAAGAAGTAGGGATTTGGAGGGGATAATCTGATTCTGTTACAAAACATGAGTCCCACACACCAGGTAATCAACTGCTAAAACCTCTCTCTGCAGGAAATGCTATTCACAAAACTGCCTAGCTCTCTCATCCAAGTATTCACTCTGATAAACTGCATTACCAGTCTTGTTTAGCATATATATTGCTCTCCACAATCATATAGTGCCTAATCTTAGCAACACATCCCCAGTGAGTATTATCATCTTTATTTGCAGATGAAAAGAATACAACATACAAAGGTTAAGTGACTTACCCATCATGAAACCACCATTCAGTTTAGAGCAAGAAACTGAACTGAGGAATGGACTGTAAACATCCGGCACCCCATCTACTGTAAACAGAAAACTCACTTCTTGAACACATGTAAGGAGGTACTCAAGGTCACGCTTTCTAATACCTCATCTCAAAGGGAGAATTAAGTCATTAAATCTTGGCTTATCCTTTTCACTGTGTCAAGATAGCTTTTATCTCTTGTTATCCTGAGGAAGAGTAGTAATGCTTTCACATCTGCCACTTGGAGTCCCCTGCAGGCTTAGATCAGAAATGTTTCTAATTCCCGTGTTAAAAGTAACAATTATATCTTTTAAAATGCACCTTACCTCTTTGTGTTGACTATGAATATTCAGATAAACAAATCTTCCCAATTTGTCATCACATTATTCTTAGAACTTAAATGCTTCCCATTCAATGTAGTCATTGATTAGGAGAGAAAATCGAACTGAAACCAAGTCCATCACACATGATGGTTTTCTTCTCTTTGGTTTCTAAGTTTTTGTGATGTGTGCATATGTGTGTGCATTTTAAGCATCTATGAGGTAGAAAGAGATTGAGAGGGGAAATCCTTACCCCTGTTTAAAGGCCTTCAATGGTCAGTGGTGGGCAGGTCAAAGTGAAGGGGAAAAAAAATGCCATTATCCCAGGTGGATGGTATGGAGGAATCTGCAGGAGCCCAGGACAGTCTCTTGCCAGCACAATACAGGATGAAATGGAAGCCCCTTGTGATAAACACTTGTCAAGGATGACAAGATCTAGGTTTCACAAAAACGTATGACTGACCACAGCCTTCCCAGTAACTATGTAGAACCTCCATCTTTGTTTCTTGGAGATAACACACGATGGACCCACAGGTATCCTTAGACGGAAGACCTCAACATCTTGGTCTTCCTTTCTACTAGTACCTCCTTTCAGAGTCTCTCTTTTTCTTACTTTAATCAAATTTCACTTCTTCTACTCTCATATTGTGCCTGTTCATCTAAATTGTCATCATTACAAGGACACGAACTTGGACTTAGCTCACCAGTTTTCCTGTAACAGGACCTCTTAAGTGAGCCATCACTATTGTCTCATTGGACACATTAGCTGGAAGCCAAGACATACATTACAACACAAGATTCAGCATTCCCAAACAGACTTTTAAATATGACACCAAACACACAACTCATGGAGTTTTCAATTGACGGATCCAATTTGATAAATCCAAGTATCTAGCTTTTTACTTTACTTGTAAATGTGAATCCTGAGGACAAAAAGGAATTTAGAAGTCCTCTAGTCTTTCCAAGATGATTAAGGTAACACAAAGATTGAATTTTACTGCATTTAGTTTATCTTTGGACTAGCATACACTTTAATCTAGCAACAGATAGTCTCCAGTCTCCATAATAAACTATAAATGGAAACGATTCTTTGAGTGTGTCTAGACATTATATAGGTCAATATATTCCACAATATGCATTTGTGGTTTTTATTTTTAAAAGTCAACCAACAGTTGCCAGGATAAATTACATTATCTTTCTAAAAGGTTATCCACAAAGACGTGGTTGTGCAATTTTTCCATCAAGCAAACCAAAGAAGATTGGTGTTCTTTTGGCAGGAAGCCTTATTCTAAATTTCAAACTGTACGCACATGCTTTTAAGAGGTCCCATTAGATGGTTAAGTATTATTTCCTATGAGAAATAGCTGTTTCAGTATCTGAGCTTCAGGTGACAGGGAAATAATGCTACATTAGAAAAAGACACGTTGCTTTTTACTTTTTTTCTTCATCAAGTAAGAGGTTCTTGAATTTTAAGTAGCAATTGTACAGTACAATGAATTTGATATCAATTAAATAATTTTATTTTCTATTTATTGATGGATTCAAGAATAACGAGAACAACATAAGCATTTTAGAACCTGTCATTAATACAAAAAGTTTACAATACATACACCATGATGATAAAAACTCTAACATAAAATACATGTAACATTGTAACTTTCTGCCCCTGTTCGTCATACTTAACAGGATTGATTTATCTAATTAGAGCATTGCAGTTGCATCTTGATGAGTTTTGAAAGTGGTCTGGAGAGATTCTTTTGTTTGGGGAAAGAACAGACAGACCTATAGCAAAGGAGATGGGGTAACAAATAATAATTATCTGTTGAGTATTACTGGCAATGCTTTCTTATTCTTTAATTTCATAAAGGTCGGTTACACTCCTTCAAGCAAGGACCTGTTAAAATTCTGCAGCACAGGGTCTGTTTGTCTCTGATACTCAGTATTAGGTGAGGGAAGGGGAGAGAAATAAAATCCCACCACTTTGCACAAGGTTAGATTAGGCTCTGTATACATACAGATGTCTGAGGGGAGGATCAAGCCCTGAGGATGTTAATTTCAGTGAAGTCACACAGAGCTAATGGAGCCACAGGGATCCATCGCTCCCACTATCCTGTGAAGAGAGATTTATTGAGCTCTCCCCACAACCCGATCCTGCATCAAGTATAGACAGCAATGCTGATATTTGTGCCCCTTAAATCCTTCAGTGTGCCAATGATTGACTCCATTCATACCAACAGTTCAGCTTTCATAGGCAAGATGGAGTTTCCTGATCATTTCTTTGTATGTCCATTGGAATTATATCATTTGGACATTAGCCTGAGTGCTAAGGGAACCAATAAATCACTGAGCGTCTGCCTTCTAATACAAACCTGACTCAGAAATAGATACCAGGAGCACAGCAACCAGAGCTATGGCTTTATTGCTAGTTGCTTGACTGTTTGACTTTAGTTAGGCCCCTTCTCCAGCCCCTTTGGTCCAATTAACGGTAATATTTGCTCAGTAAGGTTGGGTATTTGGCATAACACTTAAGCTGCTGGTTGGATCTCCTCCCAACACACACTGGAGTGTCTGAGTTTAAATTCCTGCTCCTCTCCACCTTCTTTATAGTGTGAACCCTATAGAGCAGCAGGAATTTCTCAAGTGTTTGGGGCCCTCCCACCCAAACAGGAGACCCACCTAGGGTCCCTGGCTGCTGGTTTCACCCTGCTGGCATTTGCTAAATGTACTGGCAGATGACTTCTTTCTCTCTCTCCCTGTCCCTTCCTTTCTCTCTCCTCATTTCTTCCCCACTCCCTCTCTCTCTACCTTTACCACAAATATTACTATTGTCATTTGTATACTTACTTACTTGCATTAAACTCAGAAACAAAAGATAACATAAAGACTACTAAAACTTTACCTCACCAATCACATAGTAATTTTATTGAGTAAGCATATCAAGTGTGCATAGCAAGTGCTAAACACACAACACAAGTACCTTTGGTTACATCGGGTAACAGTTTCGCATGAGATTCTGGCTTGAAACATCTTTAACTACTTTTTATTGAGGCATTGGAAAACATCAGTTAGCAAACAGATGACTTCCAAATTCAAACACATTTGCTTTTTCTGCTTTCCTTTTCTTGTACAATGTTATGTCAAGAATTTCACAGGAAAATGGAGTTAAAAGTGGGTATAAATTTTCCATAAACTTCCCAAGTACTCTTTCCTATTTTTTAATGTTGTATACTTAGTAATATACATAATATGCCATAAAAGGAGATTTTTAAGTGATATCTACTTACTAATAAGCTACACCTCAGCTTTGTGCTTCTAGAATCATTACTCAACTTGGACTTAAAAATGAATGTACTGAAATCAGTGTCTCTACTTTTCTCAGAATTTGTGAAACAAATTTCAAAACAAAATCAAGATTTGGCCTGCATTAAAGATGAATACTGTGGGAGGGTTTTATCACTGTCAAATTTGCAAATTCGAAATAACATTCTTTAAAGATAAAAAAAATCATAATAACTTTGTACTGCTCCTAGCAATTAAATATATTACATCAATGTAGAATATGAATTTCTGAAATAAAATCTTCAGGACAAGGTCAAGTTGAGTGAGCAGAGGACTTCATATATGACAGCCTACATAGGTTATGTAGTTAGCAGTATGAACAGTGCTGCTTACTATTGTTTCATATAGGAAATTGCTTGGGAAATACAAAGTTAAGTTGCAACATAATTCCAGAGATGTATTCTAAAAATATATCTAATCCTCTTTGTGTACACTGTTCTTTCCTAAGCTTCCCAGAACATAAGCAATAAGAAATACTTTATGATCTTGGATCTCATTTTTACATTTCTGAGCAACTAAGAAACTGCACTCTGAAAAGAGTCTTGCTAATTAAAAATGAAAACGTTTTTTGAGGGTTATTTTTAATATGACTTCCAACTCAAACTCTATCCAAAGTGCTTTATTTCTGGCTAACAAAAATCTTGTTTTCATGAAGTCTAATAATTTGAAAGGCAAAAGTAGAGAGTTTTAATTTTAAAAATTCAATGAGTAATTATATTGCATTTTGGACACTAAGATAATATTATTACCCATACTTTGTAGATTAAGAAATTGACATCCAGAGAGGTCACACAACTTGTCAGCATGCTAAATAAGAGGTAGAGACAAGATTTAACTCCATGTTCTTTGATTTTAAAGGCCAGGTTATACAGACCATTATACAAGGTTGGCCATTATCAAGCTGTTGTATGGTTCATTAACCGAGATTCTGTCAAGATTTAAATCACCTCAAAGGAAGAATAAGCAGGATATTCTGATCTGATAAATGGTCAAAACTTTGAGAATTAATGTATTTTAAGTACATATCTATGCATTTTGAAATATGCAACTATAGTTTTAAGAAAAGTAGTATATAAATTACAGAACAGATTTAGCCTATGAAAAAATATATTAAATCAGTTTTCAAAGTCAGAATAAAGCATAGATGAAGATTACCATTTATTGAAGACTTCTAAGTGTCAACTTTAAAGCTATTGTTTACATCCTCATGTAACGTTGTACTCACTGCTTCATAAAGAAAGAAATCATGAAACTACTTGACTGAGAGACAGCAAAAGGAACAAAACAGTATTCAAGTCCACCTTTGACCCCAGTGCTATGCTTTCCTCACGCCAGCATATCCAAGCCTAAGTGCTTCCTACCCTAGCACTAGTTTCAAGGCTTAAAAAAAAAAAACTGTGACATCTTAAAACTTGTCTACAGTAATTTAAATATAATAGTTAAGTTTTATACTGATTGACATGTTAATAATATAAATGAAATACAAAGCAGTATTATATAATGTATCTGCTATTATAAAGGAAAGAAATAAGACAGGTAACAATTGTACCTCATTTAAAAAATTTAAACAGCTGCCAAGTCAAGATAACAAGACTAGACAGCTTATAATTAATTATTAATACATAGTATAGACTGTATTTGCTAAAGTATCACAGATATGCATTGTTGACAATATGTTTTTCCTAGTTAGCACAAACGTAAACAAAGCTGCTATTTAAAATTATGTTTTTCTTATTATGGTTAATGTCTTAATTATGCTCAGTGATATTGTTATGAAAGTATTTGAATTTTTAAAAAAATTCTTCTTGATGAACCAATTCAAAACATTATTTATCTGTATCTACTAAGCTTGAACACATGCATGAGCATCTTATGACCTGGAAATTCTATTTTGAAAATGTGTAAACATGCATTCCAAGAGACATTAGAATATGTTTATTGCAACATTATTTCCAGTATTTACAAGTTAGATATTACTAAAATGGCTCTCAAAAATTGAATTGATAAACACACATTGAAAGAATTTCTCTTGTCTACACCATAGCACCCTGAACAGTCCCAATCTCATCTGTCATCAAAATCTTATATCAAACAATAAGAGGAAAAATGGTATAAATTTGATACAATTCCAAGAAACAAGAAATGAGGAAGTAGTGCTTACAAAACATGAAGCCAAAGACATTTGACAGAAAAGCTTGACAAACACAAAGCAGGGAAAGGAAAATGACACAGCAACATCCTTTAAGTGTGTGTAGATGCAGCAATACTTAACAAAGAGTAAATTAGACAGTGTATAAAGAGTAAACTATAAAATATGTACTATATACAAAATATTAAAAAGTCAACGATATTATGTTTCTTTGTGTTTGTAACAAATGCACTTACTTGTGAAAACTCATTGGAGTATACGCTAGTGTTTCATGCATTTTATATGTACTATCTTCAATGAAGAATGAATTTAAAGCAATATTCATGGTAAGCTTGCAAACACAAGCGCATTTAATGCTTTGGTCATGAGATGTCATTCATGGCTCTCACACAGCATGCATCATGAATACATCTACGTAACAATAAGGAAAGTTTATCAAAGAGAGGTGTGATTTTTAAAGTCTTGTTTGCTACGTACTTCAGAAATAAGCTTATTTTTATTTGAGCATCTGGCCATTTCAGGTGCCCCTGGGGCAAGACCAAAATTTATAGTTCTGTGGTTATATAGGCTGCTTGTTTATATAGAGAATTTTATGGCTTAGTTCCCCAGGCTTCTGTCAGTAATGCTGTTGGAGTTTTTTGTTAATTATCCTTCGAGACTTCAGCGTGCACGCAGATGTCAATTCAGATGGGCCAGCATGTATCTTTCTGGAAGCAATGGACTCTGAGTTTTAACCAGATGGTTGAGGCAAGTTCCCTTAAGGCCAAGCTCATTCTAAACTTTGTCTATGGATTTAATTTGTGAAGAGCACTCCATTTCCAAAGCATGATCTAATTTTCCTAGTAATTAGCTTCTTAAATTCCTTCCCTACAACATTTCTTTTTAGCTTCATGATAAATGCTTAGATAGAACTTACATGTTTGCTTTGTTTTCAGGAATTCACTATATGTTAATCACTGCCCTCTTTCACATGGCACTGATTCATATACTCATTACATTTTATCTATTAAATAGAAACTGTTGAAGTTATCTGCATTAAAAATTTGGAAATTTAGGAATATACAATTAAAACTGTTTACCAATAACACAGAAAATTTAAAAAATTGACAGGTAGGACCAGCTCCTGAATACATACTTTATTGTACTTCATTCTTCTCAAGGCAACAGTTAAGAATTTATGAATGCATAGAGAATATTTTCTGCTATCAGCTTTCACTACTATAAAATTATATTTCAGCTTAGATAGAAAGTTCAAAATTTTGTGGAACAATTAAATTATGTTTATTTTAATGTAAACTTTTTAAAACTAGTTTTCTAATAATATTTTTTTTGAAGTTTTTGAACAACTCTCATAATTATTATCTGCAAGTCTCGGATCGCTAACAGATAGTGCAGATAATAGCAGCTGCTTGTCAATTAAATGGAAAAAGTTATGTAAGGCAATTCACCCTGTCCTGGCACATTAAGAACTTAATAAGTGGTATGAAAACTGAATAAGTATTAACTAACATTATAATAACTAATATCAATAAATATTACCTAGCATTGTTATCACTGTTTTAATTTATAATACTAAATTACTATACTAAGGACTGAGGCTTCTGTAATAATAAATATGAGGAAGCATGACAGAAATTTGTGTACTGAACCCCAGCAAAATTTCCTCAGCCACCCAACACCACGAACTTGATATTTCAGCTTTTCATCTTTAAGATCAGTAACTGTTAAATAATGTTCTTCCAGCTATATTTCTGGAGGCTATACTTCTGGACATTTGATTATAATAATCATTATTTGAGGCCATGCCTGTGTCTCTTTGTTAGCCATGTATTTATTGAAAATCACAAGTCTCCTAAGAGTTTTTCTTTATTTTTTGAAGTGCCAGGTAACAGAAAGGAAGACCTCTCTTCCATCTACTGGTTCAGTTCACAAATGCCTGCACCATATACTGCTTCAGATTACAAATGCTTGCACCTGACAGTGCTGGTACAGGCTGGGTCAGGAGCTGAAATCCCCAACTGGGTACCCTAAGCAGATGGCAAGGATGCAAGAATGTGGTTTCTCATCCACTGCATTTGCAGTCACAGTAACAGGAAGCTGGATCAAAAGCAGAGCAGCCAGAATTTGAACAAGCACTCTGATAGTTGATGCTAGTATAACAAGCAACACTTGTGCCACAGTTCATACCCTACAAGTATCTTTTTTTCCAAAGTTCACAATTTGCTTCTCTTTTATTTTTAACTTTAGATTATCTTTCAGTATTAGCAAAAAAAAAAAAAACCTGAAACTGTTTAACATTTTCAACTGCTTAACTTTTATTTTTTCTAGAAGGATTTCTAAACATAAATTTTTATATAAAATTGGTTATTTTGAAGCTTCTCTCATATTAACTTTATTCCATTAAAATACACAAAGCAGACATTATGAACACACTTTTTTTCCAGCTATAAATCATGTCCTCTAGAAAAGTTGTCAGCTAACTTCACAGGTGAAACAAAAACAAGGCCATTAACTCTGATATACTGCTGGAGAGAACAAGGACTTATCCATGTTCAGAAATATACTGATCCAGAGACATATACAACAGCTAATAAAACACAGCAGAAATGGTATGAATGCTTATAATATTTTCTCTTGTTGGTTTTCCATTTCTTTATTTGTTTATTACTTATTTTGTTGTACAGTTCCACAGACTCTAGAATTTCCCCTCTCACCTCCCAAAACTTTCAACCTACTGTTTTCCCCTATAACAAGAGTACAGTCCTTCAGAAAGAAGTCATAAGTTTATAATTCTGCTGTTTAAGTCTATCCCAACATTGTAGCTATCCAGATTCACATGAAGCACAGCACTATCCTATTGTCAAGATATATTTAACACTTTCATAGGAGGTCCATCTTTGATTTGGAAATAGAGATGCATGTTGCATTATAGCATTACATTTCAATATGATAGTGTTTATTATACGGTTCCTCTAGATAACTATGTACAGGTATATTTACCTATGTATATATTGATCTTACATTTTACATGATGGTTGTCTTTTATCAGAGAGAATGTATGGTATTCTTCTTTGGGGACTGGCTTATTTCTCTCAGCATAATGATCTCTAGTTGGGATCATTTGGTTGCAAATGGTAGGATTTAACTCTTTTTAATGGGTGAATAGTATTCCATAGAGTAGATATACTACAATTCTTTGTCTATTTCTCTTTTCACAGGCATTTGGGTTGTTTCCGTGTCTTTGATAGTCTAGATTGTGCTGTTGTGAATGTAGTATTATTGGTCACTTTCTGATTTGCAGAATTCATTTCCTTTGCATACATTCCCAGAAACGGGACATCTGAGTCATATGGCAAAGCTATCCTGAATAATAAAAACAAAGCTGGAGGAATCATAATTTTAGACCTTAAGACAAAAGCAATCTGGTACTGGTACAGAGCTAGAGAAGAGCAATGGAACAGAATAGAAACCTCACAAGCGAACACATTCATGTATAGCCAAATAATATTTGACAAGAGAGCTGGAAATAATCCAGGAAAAAATAGTAGTCTTTTCAATAAATGTTGTTCTGACAGTTGGATAACAGCCCATAAAGGTAAAACAAAACAAAACAAAACAAAACAAACTTAGCTATCACCCTATATAAAAATTAGTTTGAAATGGATCAGGGTCCTAAATCTTCACCCAAAAGCCATGAAGCTATAAGAGGAAAATACAGAAAATACTGTGTAAGATATAGGAATTGAGAAAGACCTCTTAGAAAAGTCACCACAAGTACAAGCAGTCAAAGCCAAATCAAGCAAATGGAACTACATCAAACTAAGAAGCTTCTGTACAGCAAAGGAACTGATCAACAAGGTGAAGAAGCAACAAACAGAACAGGAAAAAATCTTTGTATATTACAAAACCAATAGGGGGCTAATATCCATTATTATAAAGAGCTTCAGAAACTCAACAACAGCAAAAGAAACAACCCTGCGAAGAAATGACCAAAGGAAATGAACAGACGTTTTTGAAAAGAACAAATTCAAATGGCTAACATACAGTTGAAACAATGCTTAGCTCCCTAGGCATCAGGGAAATACAAATGAAAATCAGCTGTGTTTCCAACTAACTGCAGTGAGACTCATTTACATTCAGAACTGTACTAACAACACCTGATAACTTGGATATAGAAGAAAAATACCCTCCTTCACTGTTGGTGAGAGTGGAGGCTAGTTCAGCCAATATGGAAGTCAGCATGGAGAGAACGTCCCCTTTTCATATTAAATTTAATTGATAATCTAATAACGCCAATATAGTTTCTTTTAGATATTTTTGTCAAGTGATTTGATGAATCGAGGAAGTACCAGAAATGGCCCAGGAACATCAGGAATATGCTGATGGAATACAGAACACGAAAAGAATAGTAAACAAAGATCATAGAAGACATGACCACATGTTCAGTGATAAAACAGAAGACCACAATCATGCATATCCTTTGTTATTTTGCTATGAATAGAATTGTGCATATTTGTACATCTTTATTTGTAATTGCTTCATTATGTAATATAATGTATAATAATATAGTATAATATAATATCTATATTGAGCCTACATTACATGTAACACTTAAATAAAAGAGATTTTACATAAACCTTTGTTATAGGCTATCCAGGAGAAAAGAAAATATCATTAGACATGTTGATTGGTAAACCGAAGGAACAATGACTTTATATTTTAGTATGTGGTTGTGGAGATTCCTATCGAGCTTTCAGGAGAGAGCACAATGGGTTCTGATCATTTACAATGTGATCACATCTGGAGCAGTGGATTTGGAACGGAACTGATTCAGAGGCCCATGCAAGATAGAGGAGCAGACAACATGGTATATAGAGAAAAACAGGTAAAAATAAGTGAAGGCCAGTGGAAAAAAATTAAAACCCAAATTTCCTGTCTTCTGTTACAGTAAGCGCAATCTACCAAGCTCTTCAGAGGGAACTTTATTCAACTACTGAGGTAAAAGCAAATTAAGCATTAAATCATTAGTGATCGAATTGCGGACATCAATGAGCAACCACACAGTCTTCAAAAGACAATTCTCCTCCGTGCTATATACATCACATTGCAAGTCATTTAGTTACCATTCTTGATTATGTTAATTTGATACTTATCACCATCTGACATAGTCAATATTGCACTTAATGCCTTTTGTAGTCTGTATCTCCTCATTAAAATAAGATCAAAAAGGGGTTTTGTCAATGTGGTTTACTGCATAAATCAGTACCTGAACATTTTATGTGCTCAACAAATATTTGTTTAAAAAAAGAATCAAAAGGAGAACATGAGAAACGTTCCATACGTATTTTTACATAGAAGGTAATACTAAAATGTAATGTAAAAATTCACAAAATTAATTTGCTTTTCTCAGTTCAAGTGTTAGGAGAGAGAAAAACCACAGAAGCAGTTTAGCCACTTCCTATTAGCACTGAAACAGACAGTCAAAACCATTCTATTACACAGTTTCTTTATTCTAATAGAGAAGCTATCAGAACATAGATAAAGAGAATTAGCCGGCTTGTAATTAGACTTTTGGGACACTAAAGGATAACTGTTTCAGTTCCAACAGCCTATGCAGAATGCATTAAATATACTGTATTACATGGACAAAATGAACAAAGTGGAATTAGCATGCACTTAAGCAGTACGTGTTTGCTAAGAATTCCTCTGTTCAGTGGTGTACAAGTTGTTTATACAGCACTTCTATAAAATATCCTATCATGATGCATAGCACGAATGGGAGACATTCCTTGAGGAAATTGTCATTCCAGAAGCAATGTTTCTAATTGGTGATTATCCACAATATTGACCCATGTGCTGAAATGATGAGAAGCTGTTTCAGGTAATTCTAATATACTGATTTGTTGTTGATGATGCTGTCCTTTGGTTTGATATGCTTTTCTTTGAAAGGCGATGGGTGTGAAGATGATAAGACTGGCTTCCCTGGAATCTCCTCACCCTCCAGAAATCATCCTCCAATCTCACCAGCCTCCAAGCTCCAGGACCATTCCTACAGGTGCTTTACCAGTGTGGATCCTGACTTTCCCAGACAGAGATTCATTCTTCGAAAATTCACAAGGAGCTCAAAACACTGCACTCCCCGCAGCTGACTGAGAAAGTGCTGCTGTTGTTTCAGTGGAGTTACATTTCTGCCATGTCAGTGGTTACCAGGCACGCCCATTCAGCATCTCCTTCTTGGGTTTCTGTTCTGCATGTTCTGTGCTCTGCTGGGATGGAATCCCAGTGGCTCAGCTTCTCTTCCAGCTCTCATGGAATGCACGTGGGAAGTAGCAGATGACAACTCTTAAGTCACGCGGTCCCGTTACCAGGGGGAAGATCCAGGTGGAGTCCTGGATGCCTGAGTTTGGTTTGGTCCAACCCTGACTGTTGTGAACCAATAGATGGAGGGTTTCTCTCTCACCTCTCTTATCTCTCATTTTGCCTTTAAAGTAGATGAAAATAAACATTTAGCATCTTTTTTTCTTTCTCAACATTTTGTTGCTGTTTTTCATCTGATGCCACAAAATAAAACAATCACAAAGGAAGGTGTTTACTTTAGCAGTTGAGACACAACTTGGAATGTCTGAAATTGAAGAGTGTGCTATCACATCCTGACTCTGTGCCCTATTCCAACTTCCTGCTCATGCCCGCCCTGGGATAAGCAAGAGAAAATAAATGAAAATTGGGTCACTAACATCCACATGAGAAACCTAGATGGAGTTAATAGCTTCCAGTTTTTAATTCTAAAAATTAAAACACATACACAGAGGCATTCACTGCCTCGCTTATCACTTCCCAATTCTTGGTTGTATCCTCTGCTTAGGGTTTCACTTACGCTACATCAATCCATGGAAGCTAGTTTCATCTAAGTCCTAAGGTTGCCTTGCACGATCATCGGGTGCTGGCAGAATGCATTTTCTTGTTGTCCCCTTTGTTGGGCTAGCTATCAGCATCAGCCAGGTGCTGATACTCTCGTATGCATGTCACACATATCTACCTTCCTCCCAGCAGCAAATGGTGTGCTTTCTTCGCGTGAACCCCAGTCCTCTTCTATGGCCAGTCTATGAAAATTCTTTGATTTTTTTAAAGGGCATCAATGATTAGATCATCCCTAGCAGGATGATCTCTGTATTTTAAGGTCAAATGTGCTATATAACAATTTAATTATAGGAGTAAAAGACATCATAACTACAGCCCTCAGGATTATGCAAAGGACATCTGCCTACTGCAAATGTGACAACAAGTTCAAAAACAAAATTTTACATTTCTTATCAAATGCTTTATGAAATAAGATAGAATTTTCTTCTATCTTTTTGAGAGTCACAGCCCAGCCTATGTAGTATCACAAAGAAGGCACCACTTTCAAATTTTCTGTACTGATAAAATTGTTTGAGCAATATTCATTTTATGTCATCTTTTTCACTTTTGAGTGTGTATCAAAGCATATACACATAGTTTAAAGATAAAATATGACTTCAAAGCTTATGTTGAAAACCCATGATCTCCCCTCTTGTATGCTCCTCACCCTTGAATCACTCCCTGCAGAGAGAACACACTCACTGTTTTCAGATGGTGTGTCTGTGTGGCACGTGGAGGCAGGAGGAAGCAAGAGAAAGATAGAGGGAGATTGAGGGAAGTTTCCATATTTTGTGATATATGTGTGTGTGTGTGTGTGTGTGTGTGTGTGTGTGTGTGTGTGTGCGCAAGTATGAATGATATATTACATTGAAGTGCAATTCTTAATAACCCCCTAGCACACACACTTGCCATTTCATACCTTTCCAGTACATTTATCAGTAAAAGCTTTGAGTTTTTGGTGTCAGCATTAATATAACTAAATTAATGCAATTTATTTGTAACAGGCCTTTTGCTTCCATGTAAATTGCTAAGATTTCAGAGTAACATTTAATAAAGACCTGAGGTGGGAATCTTATGATTTATTTGCATCCTACCAAAATTCATAAATTGAAATTGTACGCCCTAGGGTGATGTTACCAGGAAAGAGGGACTTGGATGAGGTGAAGCCCTTATGAATGGATGCATGTAGATCTAAACACGTTCCAGGGAGCTGCCTCGACACTTGTACCTTGTGCGGACTTGTTTACAAAATCATCTGTGATCTCAAAAGTTGGTCCTCATAATACACTGAGCTAGGTTTGACTTTGGCCTTCCCAGTTATGAGAACTAAGCACAAAATATTTTGGTGACTTGTAACATCACTCATTGTTTTGGGTTTTGTTGTAACACTCTAAATGAGCTAATAGGAGTTCTTTTACATTTTAGTATTATTAATACTTAAATGTTGACAGTTATATGAGTTATTGCATTTCTAATACATTCAAATGTATGATTTAAAAATATATTGTTTGCTAGCTCAGGTGTTTTTACTACGTATCATTCCTTTGATTGTGATACAATTAATCCATCATGCTCCTTATGCTATTAATAAATTGTTGAAACATTATTTTGTGATATAAGCCATACATTTAAATGATAGTCTATATTAAAAGGATCTAATTTATGGTTGGACCTTGAATTTCTGATTGGTTACATTAAGCTACGTATATTTTGCCTTTTATTTAACTACTGTTTTACTCCTTTATGTTTGAGATTTGCTGGTCAACTTCAATGCCTTCTCTCCAATTCAGCTTTACAATTTGAATCAGTACAAAGCCTTGTTCTCAGGTGGATAATTTATATATTTATATTCTCAATGAAAAGTAATTATGATCCTTTCACGTTATTTTTCTTCTTAAAACACTTCTTTGATTTCTATATTTTACTTCTAACAGCTTTTATTCCCTTTAAGTATCTTCCAGTAACTTTTGTTGGACGTGATCACAGGAAGTACAAGTGAGGAAGTAAGCAAGTTTGAGAAGAGATTTTCTGGAAGGTAGGGGGAATCACAGGAGCACTGGCTGCGACCATGCAGGACACTAATGCTCACTGTCTTTTCAGACACTACAAGGAGCATAATGTCTGCAGTTTAAAATGTTTCCATTGGGGCCCGGCACCATGGCCTGGTGGCTAAAGTCCTCGCCTTGCACGCCCAGGATCCCATATGGGTGCTGGTTCTAATCCCGGCAGCCCTGCTTCCCTTCCAGCTCCCTGCCTGTGGCCCGGGAAAGCAGTCCAGGACGGCCCAAAGCTTTGGGACCCTGCACCTGCATGGGAGACCCGAAGAGGCTCCTGGCTTCGGATCGGCATAGCATCGGCCTGTTGCGCTCACTTGGGGAGTGAATCATTTGACAGAAGATCTTCCTCTCTGTCTCTCCTCTCTGTATATCTGCCTTTCCAATAAAAAAATAATAAAAATAAATCTTTAAAATGTTTCCATTGAGGCACACAGTAGCTGGGGATTTTGCTTACCAATCCCTCCACCCAAACTTACTGGATGAGGATTTTCCTTGAAGCTGTTAAATCCCTGGCTACTTTATAAGCAAACTGAGAGTTTGTACGATTTCTAGAGAAAGCTATGGGAAGCACATGATTGAAAAGGTGAGAGACAAAGCGGTAGTATAAAGCATCAATATGTATAGGAGCCATCCACTACAATAAGGGTGACATCAGATCAGGGCAGGGACATTCAGGATAGTAAAAGAGTTGAGTACTTTTGCCTAGTGGCAAATACTCTATTAAGATACCTGCATCCCACATAGGAATACTCGGTCCAATATTTAGCTCCAGCTCCTGCGTTCAGCTTCTTATTACGCAGACGCTGGAAGACGGCCTTTATGATCCAGCTGGGTGAATACCTGCCACCTACATGGGAGACCCAGATTCCAGCTTTAGATAGGAGTAACCTTGACCTTCGCTGACATAGGAAGGTGACTAGTATGCATGGGAGCTTTCTCTGTCTCTGTCTCTCTCCCTCTCTCTCAAACATTTTCTTACATACATAAAGTTTATTTGAAAATGTTTCACACTTGTTGCAGGCATTGTGGCATAGTAGATTAAGCACCCACGTGAGGTGCCTACAACCCACATGAGAGATCCAGTTTACATCCTGGCTACTCAGAAACCCCAACCTAGGCTCCTCCTAAGGTATCTGGGAGGGAGGTGATCGCTCAAGTTGCTGGGCCCCTGCCTTAGAATTGAGAGACACAGATGGAATTCCTGCTCCTGGTTTTGGCCTGACTTAGCCTCTGTGACACTGTGACCACTGGGAATGAATCCACAAACAGAAGTCTCTTCACCTCTCCTAGGAATTTTTTTTTCTCAAAATTTACTCTTCCTCAGGCTTCACATTTTTCTTTTTTTTTTTTTTGTCTTTTATTTGAAAGACAGATTTACAGAGAGTGGGAGAAGACAGAGACAGAGACAGAGAGACAGAGAGAGAAATCTTCTATTCACTGGTTCACTCCCCAAATGGCTGTTGTACGTGGAGTTGAGCCAAACTAAAGCCAGGAGTCAGGAACTTCTGCATCTCCCATGTAGGTGCAGGGGCCAATCCCTTGAGCCATCATGTGCTATTTTCCCAGGCCACGAACGGGCAGCAGGATCAGCCTCATGTGGGATGCCAGCGCTACTGGAGGATACGCCTTTGAGCCATCATGCCAGCCCCTACATTCGTCTTGTATATAGAAGTTTCCTTTCAGTGTTTGTTGTTTGAGGAAAAAGTATATTATAATGTAGCATATACAGGCAAATTTTTATTTGATCCTCGTAGTGTTTTCTTGGAAGCTTTTTAAAGCTCTTAGCAGATGCCAATTTGAGCAATGGCTTCATGCAATTTTGTAATTTCCCTTTTCGAATCTAAACCACCTGCCATGTTGAAGATCCTGATACTCATCTTAGGGTAATCCGTGAATGGAATTTCCTGTCAGAATGGCTAGTTTTTATGTTATTGGTTTTGGGTTGTTTTTGTTCTTAATAATGTATTGGTCCAGCTCCGCTTTTCCATAAGCTGTGACAGTCCTTCTGGGACTGCTGATCCCTTCCCCTTCATCCTTCTCACGTTTAACATTTTGACCATTCTGTCAAACTCAGATCTATTTGCTCTTGATTTTCCTAAGTAACCTTATTCTGGGATTGATGGACTTACCCTAAGCCTTTCTAGCATTTCCTCTTGTATGTCCCAAAACCTGACTGCAATTACCCTTTTAATACAACAGCTCAAAGCAATATCCCTTAGCTTCAACTGTGATCATTTTTGTTTAGTTCTTATAACCCCACACTACTTTCTAAAACTGGAAAAAGCTTGCAAGGAATTCCCCCCTTGACTTTACTTAATGTTACCACATTCTTGATGATTCTAGATTCTGTATCGCCTCCTCTTGTATTTTTCCATTGACTTTTTATTCTGTCATTGCATTCTTTTGTTCATTTTATGTTGCTTTGAAAAAAAGAGGGGAGATTTATATACTGATGCTGAAGTTTTTTCTTATCCATGATTTCTGCTTGTTCCATATTTTAGATGTCACCATGCAGATGTCTCCTTAAAATTTCCATCTGCTTCTCATAAAAAGTCATTTTCAGATTTTTTTCTCTATGTTTACAGGGAAACCTTCTCTTTGCCTTTTGTTAGCATCCTCCCCCACCGTTTAGCACTTTGTCACTACCTGTTGGAATGAATGAACTGTGCATCAGTCTAGGATTTAATGACAACAGTATAGATGAAGTGTCATTTCTTCACTCTACTTTCCCCAAAGGAGACATTTTTGACAGGTTCTTGATCTCATAGCTCACCTGAATGCCAGATTGTTCTATGTATCACCTTTGGCAATTTATGACACCTAAAAACCATTTACCAACTCCGTGTCTGCAGAACTAAAATTGGATCTTTTTTGCTCAAAATAGCAGTTTATAGGACTAAACTGGAACAAGATAAGCAGATGCTCTACCTCTCAGCCATATAAAACATGTAACACTTAAGCTGAAATACATAATTCCAGTACTCTTATACTTTAGTCCTGTTGTCACAGCTGTTTTATGTGCGGTCAAGCACACGGGGAAGTGGCAGGCTTTCAGTCACATACTCATCATCATTGCACTGAGAGGTTAGCCTTTAGATGAAAACAGACAAAGATAGGCACTGATAAGATGCCAAATATCTCAGTTTTAAGCCAAGTTTGTTGTTAGTGGGTTGAAAACTTGCCTAGGTTATCGGGTTACCAGTCCTCTACATGCCAGGGTTTTTCAGACCCAAGATCTTTGTAATGAATCAACAGGACGCCTCACTTTCTTTAAAGTCCGTGTTCCACTCTGCTTTACAATGCCATGACCATCGTTATTTACTTGCATCTTTATTAAAAAGCAAGTAATAATTATATTAATCACATCTAATTGCTCTTTTCAACCCAGAAAACTTCCACTTTTTCTTCATTCTTTCTGCCTTCCTTCTCTATAGTTTCCTCATTTAGACATTTACTTCAGTCACATGAAAAATAAATAACTACTATATATCCTGAATATGCTGTTCTGCAGAAAATTTGTTTTTAAAGATTTTCGTATTTTTATTGGAATGGTAGATATACAGAGAAGAAGAGGAAGATCTTCTGTCTGTTGATTCACTCCACAAACGGCTGCAACAAATTGGAGCTGAGCCAATTTGAAGCCAAGAGCCCATAGTCTTTTCCAGGTCTCTCACATGGGTGCAGGATCCCAAGCCTCTGGCCCATCCTCAAGTGGTTTCCCAGGCCACAAGCAGAGAGCTAGATGGGAAGCAGTGCTGCTGGGTTTAGAACTAGCATGCATATAGGATCCCTGCATGTTAAAGGCAAGGAATTACCCGCAGAGCTACCGCACCAGACCCCTGAAACAACTCTTATTGCCACTTCCTTTAAGAGATACCAGACTGGTGTCAAGAAAGTATCTCCATATTAAAAGCTATATTCATTCAGGCCCAGTGCAGTAGCTTAGTGACTAAGCCCTTGCTTTAAATGTGCCAGAATCCCATACGGGCACCAGTTCTAATCCTGGCAGCCCTGCTTCCCATCCAGCTCCCTTCTGTGGCCTAGGAAAGCAGTTGAAGAGGGCCCAAAGCCTTGGGACCCTCAGCCGTGTGGTAGACCCAGAAGAAGCTCCTGGATCCTGGCTTCAGATTGGCTCAGCTCTAGCCATTGCAGCCGCTTGGGGAGTGAACCATCGGATGGAAGATCTTCCTCTCTGTCTCTCCTCTTCTCTGTATATCTGACTCTCCAATAAAAATAAAAATAAATCTTTTTTTTTTTTTACAAAAGCCATATTTATTCACTAAAATATGATCTATTATTTGTCTTTCTCAAAGGAGAAAGTGGCTATTTCTTCCAGAGGCCAAGGAAGAGAAGCAGCACTTCAGATACATGTAAAAAGATACGTAGTTGTTACCTGACATCGTGGTCAACAGTCAGGGAGGAGACTTGGAAGAGTGAAAAGGTTTCCAGGACACTTTCTGTGTATTGGAGATACTGAGAGCAACATGGCAAAATGAATCATACAATGTTAGAAACACCTAGCACTGGCAGGTCTAGAAACAGCTGGCTCCCTAAAGCTGTGAAACTGTAAGAATAGTCCAACACAAAATTGCAATCTGCATCCTGTGAAATTAGGATTCCCTAAATACCGGTAGTCCACACATTCATCTGTCATATTTTCTGCATGTAGTTATATAACTTATTCATTTTGCAAATATTTTTTCCTTTTACTATATACTCAAGAAATATTCTGAAATGTTTCAGTTTTTCTTTGTACTTTGATGACTAAATTTGTATTTCTCTTTCCTTTGTCTCTAAAAATCTAAGAATATCAAAATCCACCAAGTGGTTTTTCTGTCAGTAAAATTAGTAACAGAGATTTAACTCAAATATGTAACTAATTTTTTTAGATCTAAAGTAACTGGAATCATAAATTCTCCACGCATTGAGAGACAGATTTTACTCACTGATGGAAGCAGCAAAGTACAAATCGCATGGTATATGGCATACAGCTGAGAAAATTACAAGTGCTTTCACAAAGAGTGGGTCATAAGCTAGTGGGCATAACCAGAACCTGGACAGTCCATTCCGTTACTGCAATGTCAACCCAGAGAGTGAAGCAGAGTGCATTACACTTCTGAATTATCTACATCGTCAGGGGGATACAATGACGATGAAGAATAGAACGCGGAAGCTCTTCAGCTAATAATGCAAGGCGTGGAAGAAACCACCACAAAGGCTAGCCACAGAGAAACCTGAACATAGCAGGTAAGCGAGTGAAACGCAGCATGTCAACACTCTTCAAGCTGCTCTCTTGCTTCATATTCAAAGATGATTCTCAACATGCGATACATTTTCAAGGTAAAGATATTAGTGATGTGCATACAGTGTCACAATATATTCCAAAATTCTATCGGAGACAACTTTATGGCTTCAATCAAAATGACCTCTAAAAAGAGAGTGTTGTTATATCTCTCATGTATCAGGCATTTTATATGAGTGCTGATATCTATAGGCCATTGTAATTGAGAGGCTTGAACAAAAAATTCATTGTATACCTTTGTTGAGTGTTTTCAAAATGGAAATTACTTTAGCAGTGTTGAGTACTACACACACACACACACACACACACACACACACACACCTAGTTTGAGAGGGATTACTGCTGGGAATCTGGTAGTGTAAGTTGTAAGATAAGGTTGGCCATAATTTATTTTATTAAGAACATTGCACTCAGGAGGACAGATTTATAGTAATTGAGGCAAAGACAGAAGTTAACAATCCTGAATAATTTCATGATGGCATGGCAGCATTGTTAAGATATTTGGATTTAGATTTAAATCGATATAAATAAGAACTGAATTTTTCACACAAGCACAGATGTTCTGCATTGTGATTTTAAAGGATCATGAGCTGTTGTGTATATATATATAATATACATCATATATAATTATATACATAAAACTGTATATAAATTTTATTTATATATATTTTAAAAGGTTGATTTTTGTAGATAGAGAGGGAGGGATAGGGACCAGCACAACAGCCTAGCAGCTGAAGTCCTCACCTTGAACACGTTAAGATTTCAGCGGTTCTAATCCCAGTGGCTCTGCTTTCCATCCAGCTTCCTGCTCGTGGCCTGGGAAAGCAGTCGAGGACAGCCCAAAGCCTTGGGACACTGCACCAGTGTGGCAGACCCGGAGGAAGCTCCTGGCTCAACTCTTGTCATTGTGGCAGCTTGAGGAGTGAATCAACGGATGGAAGATCTTCCTTTCTGTCTCTCCTCCTCGCTGTATATCTGACTCTCCAATAAAAATAAATAAATCTTTTAAAAAGAGAGAGAGGCGAGAGAGGGACAGAAATAAAGAAAGGTCTGTCATCCATTGGTTCACCCCCAAATGTCTGCAACAGCTAGAGTTGAGCTAAATCAAAGCCTAGAGCTGAGGGCTTCCTCCCAGCCTCCCAGTCAGCTACAGGGACCCAGGCACTTGGGCCATCCTCTACTGATTTCCCAGGCCATAAACAGGGAACTGGATCATAAATGGAGCAGCATAAATGGACAGCACAAGTTTGGAACCAAATAGGCTAAAAGATATTTTTTATAAATGTACATGAAAAAAAATGATGACTCAACTCAAGGCCATAATTCACTTAAATAGCAGACTGCTAAACTTATAACGGTTAGTAAAGGCCTATACTACTGTAATAATATGGGGAGGAGGTAGGAGGTAATAAAGGAAAAAGGAGGGGAAGAAAAGGAGAATACTTACACCTACAAAATATATTGTGCAAAATAATAAAAACAGTTTAAAAAACATAAAAAAGAGTGGATATAAAGAACATGTCTAAAGTAGAAATATTTCTACAATTAAGATAATTCAGAGATATTAGGAGGATGTTAGGAGGAATGAGATTTTTTTTTAGTGGAACAACACTGAAAAGATGGAGACATCGTTACGGAAAATGGGGAAGACTGTATACAGAAGTTCATTGCACAGAGGTGTTTGGGTGTATCGATTTTTCAAATGACCATTGATTACTGAATACCTGTTTATGTATGGAGTTATGTATATGAATCTGAATTTTGAGATTTTTTGTGTGGGATACATAGTCATGTATGAATTAACAAACACATTATGTTCTGAGGGATATATTGTTGGACAGTTTCATTTTGTGAATATAATGGAATATGCTTATACAAAACTGTGTATGTTTAGCCTACTACACACCTAGGCTTTGTGGAATAGCCCTAGTGTTCCGAAGGCAATGTTGGACAAAGTAATATAACACTTGATTAAGCACAAGGGGGAAGGATACAATCATGAAATATTGAAAAAGCAGGATAAGCAATTCAACTGACAACACAGCACAGCATTTTGTTTCACTGAAAACATCTTAATAAATAGGAGTAAAAATTCCAAAGTAATAATAAAAAGGACAACACAGAAACATGCAAGTCAATAAGTTAATTTAATATCAATATCACTTCCATTCAATGTACATATTTGCTATACTTTTATGGTAGGCAGCACAATAACTAACATCACTAATCATTGCCAATACATACATATTGCATTGAGCTACAGCTGTGCTATGGGGATACCGGGGATAAGGGTGTATTTTATTTTTTTAAAGATTTATTTTTATTATTTTTTTATTGGAAAGGCGGATATACAGAGAGGAAGACCTTCCGTCCGATGATTCACTCCCCAAGTGAGCGCAATGGCCGATGCTATGCCGATCCGAAGCCAGGAGACTCTTCCGGGTCTCCCATGCAGGTGCAGGGTCCCAAAGCTTTGGGCCATCCTTGACTGCTTTCCAGGGCCACAGGCAGGGAGCTGGAAGGGAAGCAGGGCTGCCGGGATTAGAACCAGCACCCATATGGGATCCCAGGCGTGCAAGGCGAGGACTTTAGCCACCAGGCCATGGTGCCGGGCCCAAGGGTGTATTTTCAACTCTGTTAAAATCTTATGGAACCACTGGTGAATATGCAACCTGTTGTGGAAGACAATGTTATGGTGGGACATGACTATCTGACTTTTATGACCATCAGCAAGCATGCAGAAATGGAACATGATACTATCACTATAGCAATGAGTATCGAGGGAAAGGAGAAAAGGCCCAAGGATTGAATCTTAGGGCATTCAACTATCTTTTCTTGGAAAAGAAGAAACCAGAGTAAAAACTAAGAAGTTTTATTAGTAATATGAGAGAAAAACCAGGAAAATGTGCTCCCTGAAAATGTGTCAAAGTGGAGGAAAAATCAACCTTTTTCAAGCGCTGTTCAAACCATAGGAGGCATGAATATTGACATTTTGATTAGAAATACAAGTATCATTATGGACTTTGATGCATTGTTTTCTTGAAGAAATAAAGGTAACATTTTTATCATGGTGAGGAATAAACGATTTGGAGTAAGCAAGTATAGATGATCTTTCTATACTATTGAAATCTATCTTACCTCAATATTCAAATAAAATAATGTTAGTCAATGTTCTGTCAGTGAAAAAAAAAACTTCTAAGAATATTATAGCATAAGTGATATTAAGAGAAGGGTTTTACACATTTATCACAATATAAAATGCCAGCATACAAAAGAGGAATTACTAAGTTTAATAAGAGTAATCAAATTATAAACTAATCTTGTACCATTTGAGAGGAAACATGAAAAACAGGCATACCCTTCATTTTAAGTCAGACAATATTGAAAAGTTAAGAAGAGTCTGCAATTCAGAGTTCCTTCATCTGGTGCTGGTTTGGTGGATACTATTTTCCAGCAGTACTGGTAGTAAGAAGTTCTGGGAATAACAGCAAACCCAGAGTGACCTGAGTCTCTGAACTGGCTTCATACTAAACGGAAGAGCAGGAGCCATCCAGAATCTCAGCATCTAAAGGCCTGTGCCCCAAGGCATCATCTCCAAACTGACCTCCAGAAGGCGAGATCGCCTCCTCGCTGCCAAGCTCAAGCAGATTTGTATTTTAGCCAATTTTAACCTCGAGTTATACGGTTTCTGCTTTTGCTTGCTTTTGTTTTATTGTTTTGCTTTGTTTTTACATTTAGGCCACATTTATCCATTACAGAATTACACGTGTGTTGATCCAATTGACAGAAAAAAAATGGTGATGCGACCAAGACAGTGATGTCCTTGAGTGGGCTAACAGACATCACAGATAAGACACAAGTATAAGAATCACACTTCACACAGAGCAAAGGTGTTTGCATTTACAAAAACATAAAATCTTTGCTGAATGCACTGATAACAAGTATTCAGATCAAAGATTAAAATCATCAGGTTATAAAAATTTTGGCATATTTTAAGAGATAATTACCACTTAGCTGAATAGAAATTATCACAGGAGAAGGTTAGTTACTAAAGCAAGAAATGTTGTTGTTGTTCATGTAGATCAATAATTTCATGGTGTTTAAAATTAAAGTGCTGAATTCATAAAACTATATTTGTTTATTTATACAGATTACATAAAATCATACATGGTCTTGACTTCAATTGCCAACACATTAATTGATTTTTTTTTCTCCATTAGAAACCAATCTTCTTCTTAGTATATCTTATTACATTTTGGGAAAATCTACCCCTTAATTGGTCAAAACGCAATGCATGGTTTTCTTCATGTCAAACCACTTCTAATCCTTTTATTTTCCTGATTATATTAGTTACCTTTTCAAGCACTCAATGCAGCATGCCTACATTTATTTCTCTGTTATTCAATCTCTACCTAACAACCTCATCCACTTTGTTTCACTACTTATCTCTCAGACATGTCCACTTCAGTTTGCTGCAAGTTCACCAAATCAATCCCAGAAATAAGTCAGAGACAAACTCCTAGAAGTTTAGGATTCTGTATTCACCAGCCAGTGCTGACCAATGGACTGCCCTTTATCACTGCAGGTGGGACAGGGGAGCAGCCCCAAATAGTCGTGTTCAGGGATTTTAAAGCAACGATCATCCAACCAACCAAAAGAGCACTAGCACATGATAGGAATCATGCAATCAATCAAGCTTATATCACTACACAATGAAATTATCCAATTAACTGTATTGCGTGCAACACAGACAGCAATCAGTTAAGCAACATGCACATCTAAACTATCCAATCAGTAAGTGCTACATCATATCTAGTGTGAACAACTGAACCAGGCAAAAAAAAGTCCTTCCATTTCCATGTACAGAAACTAATTTGGGACAACCAGCTTACTTTGTGAGCTGTAAAAGAAAAACATCACATCCCTAAATAATATATTTTCTTGCGATAAGTACTCTCGCTCCTCTTTTGGGAGTTTCAAAGATCCCAAGTTGAAGGACAGATCCCTGAAACATTTCAGGAAATCTAGCATCACTGTTCCCATTTTGGTTGTTGTTGCTGCTGCTGTAAATGTAACACCTTTCCGAGAAATATTGAAATAGCCCCATTGTTGATTTTCTGGATCCTGTTCCTATGGCTTTCACCCTAGATTATTCTACTCACACCATCTATTAACTTCTGTTCAGCATTTCATATTTCCTATTAATGACTGAAGCATGTTCACTAATAGCATTTTGGGTGTAATTCTATTGCTCTTAGAATAAGTATCACACACTCAAATGAGAAGGTGAAGCAAATTAAGTCTCTACTTGCAACACCAGGAACCCATATCGGAGTACCAGTTGGAGTTCCAGACTTCAATTTCAATCCAGCTCTGTGCTAATGATCCTAGGTAAACAGTGGAAGAAGAACCAAGTACACAGGTCCCTGTCACCCATCACAATAGACTCAGATCCAGTTCTAAGCTCCTGGTATCCTGATAATTTTTAGAATGCAACAACAGATAGTCTGGTGCACTTTCTCTCATCTCCCTCCTTCTATGTAGGTCTATCTTTCAAATAAGAAAATCTTAAAAAGATGTGTTTGTTTATGTGCTTACCCAGAGCTACTCTACAAATATACTGTGGGAAACAGTGTGGGTTCTGTGTTTATAATTACTTAGCAAAATATGTAACAATTTGTAAAAAAAAAAAAAATGTAGATTTTTCTTTATTGTAAAAGAATAGAATATACACTATTTTTTAAGTTGCCAACTTTACTTATTAAGAAAATTTTTCTTCATAAAATTTGTTTTTTTTTATTGTTGCTTACATTGTATTATGTAGTACAGTTTTATAGGCGCTGGGGATTCCCCCCACCCCTCCCATACCCCTCCCCCCATGGTGGATTCCTCCACCTTGTTGCATAACCATAGTTCAAGTTCGGTTGAGATTCATTGCTTGCAAACACATGCCTAGCATAAAGTTCAGCGTCTTATTGTCCAGATAAGTTCAGTGGCCTCTTGGGGAGACCTTCTATGGTCTGAAGATAAGTCTAACAGAGTAAAGATCCAGTCAGTTAAAAGCCCCAACAAGGCCTCAGTATCAATATACAACATTATGGAATTAATTGACATAGTATTGGGTAAACAATATGTTAAAAATAATGCAAGTTCCATTCTTCGAAACATCTGGGTTGAGACAGTATCAATGACAGGTTCAAAAAATAACAAACAACCAAACAAAAAATTACAGGTTAAATCAAGGCAAACATGTGGTTCATAAAATTTGAAACCAACAAATTTGAAGGTCTACAAAAACAATACCAAACGCTTTAGAAAAATAGAAAAATCTTTAAAGCTCTAAATAATTTTTAAAAGCTTGGTTTTCTATAGGATATACCTATTCTAAAAATATACTTATAGCTAAAATACATTTGTAACAAATGTCAAAGAAACATAATCCAGCACATGTTAAAATTATTTACCCTTGAAATTTTTTGTTACCAGAGTACATAATGGAACAATTACTCCATATGACATTTCTAGGAATGCTGTCAAAAACACTGAACAAAGCACATACATCTAAGGTAAAGTCAAAACAATTCAGACAAATATCAGAATTTTAATTTCTTTAGGTGGTAAGAAGCAAAATTCCACGTGAACAGTGTGGTGTAAAGGAAATTGTTGCATGAAGACATATTAAGTCATGGGGGAATGTAATCAGGTTTTTAAAAGAAATGGAAGATATCTTGATCATGAAAGAGGACGATATTTACAAGAGGTCAAGTACCATCTTGGAAATTACAAAAAAATGTTTTACTCTGTAGTCATTTAGGTATGAGACATGACTTTATGTCTGCCCCATCTGTATAAATTCTCATTCTTATGTGCATACTTGGGCTGCTCAACACAGAATATAAGAGGCTAATTAAAATAACAGTGTGTGTGTACAAATGCATATGCAATACATTTTAAAATAGAATAATACAATTAGCAAACTGTAATGCAAAATCATACACAAGAATTTGAACACTTAAGAAATAAGCATCAGAAAGCACATTAGAGGCCCCAGCCCAATAGTGTAGTGGTTAAAGTCCTCGCCTTGCACACCCGGGATCCCACATGGTTGCCGGTTCTAATCCCGGTGACCCTGCCTCCCTTCCAGCTCCCTGCTTGTGGTCTGGGAAAGCAGTCAAGGATGGCCCAAAGCCTTGGGACCCTGTACCCACATGGGAGACCTGGAGGGGCTCCTGGCTCCTGGCTTTGGATTGGCTCAGCTCCACCCCTTGTGCTCATTTGGGGAGTGAACCATCGGACAGAAGATCTTCCTCTCTGTCTCTCCTCCTCTCTGTATATCTGACTTTCCAATAAAAATAAATGAATCTATTAAAAAAAGAAAGAAAACACATTAGAAAAAACAAAAATGTACTTTTTACTTAATCATTAAATTACTAAAATATTGCTAAAATTTATGTATGTGTTTTTATTTTACAAATACATGTGTCTGGAAGAATGTTTATGGCACATCTAGTAAGAAATATGGGTCTTATGAAACTTCAGTGGTTCTTGTAGAGAAGTTCTAAGAGAGAATATTACCACTTTTCTAGTATTTCCTATAATGATGTAATATCACATTTCAAAAATATTCTATTATGAATAAATTATCTTCCCAATACAAACATAATTCAAATAAAATTGCCTTTATAAGATGGTAAACAGTTTTACAATTCAAAATTCTAACATAAGAAACAAGCATATTTCTATCTTCCTGCCTAATTTACTTAAGAATAGTAAACAAGTACTGTCTCTTTTATTGTTTTTATTTCTTCTTAAGTTATCCCACAAATAGTATGTTACAACTCCCATCTATGCTCATCCCTTCCCATTTGCACTGTGTCAGAGACTACTTCCACGATCACCAGCATTCAATTATGCAAAAGGGGTGCAAGAACCCATCTCCCCATTTAGAAGACAAAAATAAGAGCATTTGGGCTATTAAAATTATTTAAACATGCATTTTATGCAGCTACAAATAAAAATCAGTAGTGTACTTTATCCAAACTAATTTCATTAAAACATGGCTGCTAAGTCAAAATGGAGACTCCTACAAGACGAAACAAAGATCTTTGAAACAAATATGTATATTTGTGGGGGGGATCATACTGTAACATAAAAAAATAAAAATTCTAAGAATGGCAACTCCATTCAGTTTATCATGCTCTCAATAGTTCTTTCTAATTTTATACAAGTTCTGGGATGGTCCTACCACAAACATGACATGTTTGAAGTTATGGACTCTCTTGAACTCAGATGTGCGTTCATGATGTTGAAGTGCATCTTGATTTATTAAAAAATTATTCCATGGGAAGACAAAGGAAATATGTTGCTTCTTTGGGCAAGTTGTTCCATGTGAATCTCTTAACTGTTCTAGGTAATTGATAACGGAAGAAACAATATGTGTAACCCACATAAAGACAGCACTGTCGAGACTGAACCTCACTGTTTTCACTTGTCACACTTTACATGAAACCTTGATTACACAGCTACTATCCTACTATAGGATAGTCACCCTGAATTTCACCACAACTGCCTTCTCAAAATGCTTTTCTTTCCTCCCAACTGCCCTAATGAGTAGTGTAATGGTATAAAGATAGATATCAAAAATAGGGTAATAGGTAATGACCTGCATAACCTGAAACTATAAAATCAGACCCTGTGTAAATCAGTGTTGGTGGGATTTGACAAAGAGAGACAGTGGCTTTCATTCATTCAGACTCTGCTTCCAATATCAAAGTATAATGAAGAACTGAGCGCAAAATGCATTGCCAATTAATGATGATAGCCTTTACCCATCCATCCAAGACTAATGGTGTCCAATCATGAATATTAGAGGACACAAAATGTATACAAAGCCTTCTAAAACTAAGCCTATAGGAAGGAAATATTACAACCAGATCTATGGATTGGTCACAAAAAAATCTTTTACCTTTTAAATTTATAATTATGATCTGTAAAATAATGTGTTTATGCCTTGATATTAAAAATTATATTAAGGGATTTGGACATAAACTTATATAACATCAGTAAAGAAAACATCATAAAAGCTTATAAAAATGAGTCACTAATTTAGATACATTCTGTATTAGTAATGATATTTTCATGCAGACTTTCCAGTACAGATTTAAAACTCGAGTGCCATAAAGTAGGTGGAGAAAAAAGATATAAATAAGGCCATAATCAGAAAAAAAAACATTTCCTTAATTTAAAGAATAATAACTAATCAAGAGAATGTGTCAACAAACAAACAGCATAGAAACAGGCAAACTTGCATAATGCGGAAGCAACAATTTAAATGATTCACTCATAATCATACATTGAGTATCAACAGTAAATCCTCAGTAAATGATTTTGGTAATTTTACTTCTTGACTTTGCCTCACAGGCGGAATGACACACAGAGAGAGTAAGAGACAGACAGAGTTACTCTATCAGGTGGCTCACTCCCCAGACAGTCACAATGGCGAAGGCTGAGCGAGTCAACAGCTGCAAGCTTCCCCTGGGTCTCCAAGGAAGTGAAGGCTCTGGGCACCTCAGCCATTTTCCGCAGCTTTTCCCAGCTCATCCGTAGGGAGGTGGTTAGGAAGCAGCCAGGAAGTAAACAGTCGCCCCTCTGCATCCTTAGGGCTGCACGCAGGAGCTTAACAACTAGGTCACAACTCAGGCCCAGTCACTTTCTTACTCTAAAGTTTCCTTCTCTTTGTTACACCATACTAGAAATAATGTATCTATTGGTATGATTGCAATCATTGATGCTAAGGGATTTTTAAAATTTACATATAGTGTACTCTACACAATGAAATAGTTTTGACTACATGTAGTGTCTGAGTGGACAAGGTGTACTATCCCAAATTACAACACAGAATAAATTTTGGAGGTAAAACTTCTTAACCTGTTAACTAATCACTTAGTTGCCTCACCCCAAGGTAAACTTAAACAAGTAAAGCCAGACTGAGTGGAAGAGTCCTGGGATAGAAATAACATGATGCCAATAATAGTAAGTAGTTTAGGATGAAGCAATGCTGATCCACACAGCAATAAACAAAATGGTCAACAAGAATAGTTGATATGATAAACAAAACGATTTCTAAAAACGTAAATCCAAAAGCAGGTCTTTCAAGCTTTCGATCTTCCTGGTCTACCGAGAGATTCAGGCATTTTATTTTACAGGTGGACCATGCCTATTTATTACTGTCTTAATCCTTTGCTCCATCTATTTATGTTAAATTTGGTGCTACAATTTCAGAAATCTAGAAATCTTATGTACATAAAGTATAACTTAAGAAAATTTTCTGTCTGTCTTTCCTGCCTTTGCTCATTCATTCACTTTCTTCCATGCTCCTTCTCTCCTCTGAGGAAATAAATAGTTCCCCAAAGTCCACAGAAAACTTTTCCTCTGGTTGTGTTATGAAAAGAGTAGACCACTTCCCCCCTCACTAGCTGCCTTCCAGATTCAAGTTCTGCCAAATATTTACAGCTGATAAACAAAAACCAGAAGTGGAACTTTAAGGACAGAAGTAGATGAGAAGAAATGGGTGGTGAGCAATGATTTCTCACTCTTCTTTCAGATAGACAACTTATAACTAACACATTGGGTACAGTACCTCTTGAAACTCACTTTTTTCCCTCTCAATTTTTCAAAGTTGGCCACATAAAAGTAATATTTCTGTCTTCTATTTCTATGTATGACTCATATTGAAATTTCCTGAGGGAAAGTATTATACCCTATGAATTTTAGGATTTGCAGTTGATTACACTCACAAATAATATATGAATGGAAGAAGGCCCAATTTTGAAGTTAGGTAGTTGAATAAAAGTTCTTATTGTATATTAAACCCCAGATTTCTTCTGTTTGTGAATTGGACTGTTTTAATGTTTTATTTTAAAAGTGTTAATTTTTTGTAATAGCAAATAAATTCTTAATGTATTTGAAATATAGAAAACAAAAAAAAAACAGATTTATCTAGGGAATTTGTTAATGCAATGATGCAAAGTTTTATTCTTGCTACTGAAGACTAGTGACAGGCTCATCCTCTTCGTAAGAACTGTATAGATAGGGAGTGGATGTTGAGCTTAGTGTTTCAGATACCTGTGCCGGTGGTCAGAGCAGCTGGGTTTCATTTTTGGCACCTGACATTAGCTTCATGGTTCTATGGACCCTGGGCAACAACAGTGATGGATCAAGTGATTGGAATTCCTGTTGCCTACACAAGAGCTCTGCACTGTGTCCCCAGTTCCCAGCTTCATCCAGATCAGAGTTTCTGGACATCTGAGGTCTCTCCCTTTTTATCTATCTGCTCTTCAAATAAATAAACAAGACTTTTTTTTTAAAGATTTTTGTTTAAGAAAAAGAATTTTATTTAAATCAATATTCTCCCTAAAATTTAAACTAGATAGATATGGTAATGAGTGCTATAACTATGAAACAATCACCTCCCGGCAGATTAGCATATTGTAGAAAGGCAAGGAACCCTAATTGTAACATACATCTTAGTATAGCATAACAAATGCTCAGGTTGTAAAGTTTTAGTTTTAAAAAGCTGCCATTCAGCTATGTGCTTCAAAATATTTGACACTGGTTTATTTTATTTTTATTGAAAAGGCAGATTTAGGGAGAGGAGACAGAACCAATGGTTCACTCCCAAAATGATCACAGCAGCCAGAGTTGAACATATCCAAAGCCAGGAGCCAGGAACCTCCTATGGACCTCCCATGTGGGTGCAGGATGCAAGGATTTGGGACATCCTCTGCTTCTTTCCCAGGCCTCAAGAAGGGAACTGTATGGGAAGTGCAGCATCCAGGACACAAGTCAGCATCCATATGGGACCCAAGCTCTTGGAGGTGGAGGATTAGCCAGCTGAGCCATCATGCCAGGCCCTCAAATAAACAATATTTTAAATGATACACTCCCGTACACTGGAAGAGTTTGGAGAAAAAGCCTAATGTTGAAAGCAGTGCACATCGTAGCTACACAATTGGAATGTAAAATGAGAACCCAGACAGGAGGTAACACACCTGAGATCAGTTAATAACCAAAAAACAGGACTGAGATTTTTAAGGCACTGCCCTATTGACATTTCTACTTTCTTTCTTTCTTTCTTTCTTTTTTTTCTACTTTTTTACTTCTTTATACTAAGAATTTTAACAAGTTCTCACATAGCAATGAAAATGCTCAGGAACTAAGACTTGTTAAACAGAAGTAAATCACAATTTCTTTTTTATGTCACCTCTATCAAATTGTTCTAAGATACACATAGCTGCTTAGCCATATTATTAAAAAGTTATACTGAACAATATTCAACTTTTTTATTGATTCTCATAGACAATACCTTAGTATCACGAGCGCCATAGTTTAAGCTTTAAGTTGCAAAATCCAGGCAGTTAGGAATAAACTTATGCTTGTTTCTTGGATAATGTTGATACTAAGAACTCTATTTTAATATATCTTTGATTGCTGATAAAACAACACATATGTGCTTTTTGCTTATATATGCACCATGCCTTAAAGTGTCACATACAGGGAAACAATATCTGAATAAACTGATATATTCATTTTGGTCTTATAATAGTGGTAATATCTTGAACTGATCTGTAAGAAATATCAGATTAATGATAAATGATTTGAGACTATAAAAGATAAAAGGCAGATTAGTCACTGTTCTAATGGTTCTAGACCTATAAAGGATATAAAGGAATCTTAAAAGAGATCATTGGTGGGAAGAAAAGAGATTCTCTTTCACAAGAATGTTGCTCAGGTGAGCCTACTTAACTAATTTCTCCTGGCTGAACATCAGTTATCATAAGCTTCCGGGACATGAACTAGTGGATGGGCATTCTCAATTTTTTTTTCAAAGATAAGTGGATTGGGCACAAAATGAAGTTCATATGTATAGTGATAGAATTAACTTTCCCAAACATCAAAATAAACCTACCTATTAATTATTTCAAATAAGTCTTTGAAGCTTCCTCACACACATTCCATATCTATTGAATGCTGAAATAACATTAAAAGTGAGATGAACCAGCAGCTTTGTTGAAAAAATAAAAACTAACCTCAAGTTTAAGATATTTCTCTTCTAAGAACTTTTAAAATATATTTCACAATTATTCTAGTGAAAGTCATATACATGATTTGTTCTTCACAATACCCTCATGTTTGCAATTCTTTATTTCTGAAGCCATAGTGTAAGAGAGGCAGGTAGTATATTTATAACGGTTTCCTTTGAAACCCATAACAGCTTATCCCCTAAAAAGGAACAACTTTGCCTCTCATTACAAATCTCTATAAATGTCAAGCCTGAGATTGATAACAGCTTAGGTGAATGATGCCTTTGTCAACAATCTGATGGTATTTGAAAGTTTGTGGCTCAATATCATGTGTAGCCCTGGGATAGTTTCCCAGTTTTTACTCACTCTGAATTAACAACTAATGAGTAGTTGTCTTCACTACTCCTTTATAGCTTAGGTATAAAGCTTGAAAAAGAGCAAAAAACTCAGAGGCAGGAAGTTTTATTTGCTACTGTCAATAACATTTCCTAACGCTCTTTCTTTTTCCTCAAGAGGGAAAAGTTGCCCATCTTGTTCATTTAATCTGAAGCAGCCAAGCTCTCTCTCTCTGTTTCCAGCTGGTTCCTCAAGCACATATCCTCTGTGCTGGGTTGGTCTAACAAGATGGCAAAAGAAAGTAGTTTAATCATTGATATGAACCTGGTAGGGATTCTCATGTATGTAAATACTTGTAGCTTCCTAAGAGGGCTTTCTTATTTAATATTCTATTTTATCTCAGAAGCATTTTCAGTGGTTTTAGAGCTAGGATGAAATTCCTAAACCCAGAAGCCAAATAACTTCCATTTTGTCTCAGCAGAAATTCTGGTCTGATCACCTCAGTGACTTTTACAAAGCTAAAACTTTCTGATCTACAGCATTCCCAAATCTCATATTCTATTTCTAAGCAGTATACCAGCTACAGATGATCAAAAAATAATTTTGCTGAGAAAAGCAAAGAATGATTCAAACTAGGAAATCACGTAAAGGAGAGGAAAAAATAAGTGCATGGATGCAGGTAGTAGCAATTAACAACAGCCTGTCTTCAGATGCTCCTGAAGAGATTAAAGGACTCCTACAAGTCTGGGTTTGGTGCCTCAATTTCTAATTCCAGAAATACAGTTCCTGAAATTCATTAAACCTTGGTGCAGCCATGTTTTAGCAAGTGATAACTATAACAGTAACTGCCAGAAAAGCTGGGGGGTGTATAAGTCGCAGGGGTGTTGGCAACCAAATACTGACCCCAGGAAAGGGAAAAAAGGTGTAATTCTTTCCAAAATAAGGTAACAGGCTTACATCATCCCCAGAAAGTGTTCCAGAAATGTATTATTGTCAAGAAGAAAGGACACTATAGAAAACGGGCTTAAAAAGTCAGGAGAATAATGAAGAACAAAACAATTAGCTTAACGTTTATCTTGATATTCTTTCCAATGTACGATTGGTGTTATGATATTCAAGAATGATATTTGGCACAATTTGTAAAGTACAATTCAGATTCTTAGCACAAGAACTAGAAAAACTGGGACAGAGAAAGAGTAGAGGCTTAGTATGAACTAATCCATATCAGTGAGGTATTTACTTTACAATATTTATTCATTCTCAAATGCATAAATCTTGTTTCAATCATTTCAATTAATAAAGATCTAGACTAAAATGTTCTCATGATTAAACAAATCCCACAGATAATGTTTTACATTATTAGCAGAGTGTAATAAGAACTGCTGTAATAATAATTTTAATAATTTTAATTTTAATAATAATAATAATAATTTTCAAGACTGCTAAAATTTTATGAGTTTTGTATATGACTAATACTAAATATACCACATTTATACTGCAATTGATCATGCAGGCTTTCTTAGTGCCATCATGTCTACAGAAGTTTTTAAAATATTGAAGCCTACATACCACTATTTCTAATTTAATTGACAAGAAAATTTAGATGATAGAGCTAATAGGGACTTAAGTGGGCGGCTAGATCAGATCCATGAGTTTGGAAACTACATCTGCTCAGCTTACGCAATTCTTTCTCTTAACCTATCAACCATATGATGTCTTGACGGTAAATGTGTCCCACTACCGTGGATCTGACGGGGCATGGTGAGTGGAGATGAAGTGAGGATTATCACTCAGTCATTCCTCTCTCAAGCTCCTTAAAACCCCATGCTGATGATAGAATTTCATTTTTCTTAATGGCTGAGTAAGATTCCATGGAGTAGCTCTACCACAGTTTCTTTATCCACTCCTTTTTTGATAGGCATCTGAGTTGTTTCCATGTCTTTGCTATGTAATTGTGCTACTTCAAATATAAGACCAAATGGTCCCAACTAGAGACCATTATGTTCAGTTTTATAAGACAATCCCAAAAGGAAAAATATCATATGTTCTTTCTTATATAAGGTAACCTTCATACAAAACACAAGAGCAACATATATATAAGTATATATATGTGTGTGTGTATGTATATATATGCATATATATGTAAATATGCATGCACATATTGTCTTCTAGAGGAATTTTATAATAAGCACTATCATATTGAGTTTGAAGATACAAGGTAGTATGCATTAAATACATTAATGAATTTTAAAAAGCCTGCTGAGGAGGGGCTTGCTCTTGTCTACATGACTATGGATGGGAGGTAGATGTTAGGTTTGGAGGTGACTGAGAGAAAGAGAGAGGCTTTTAGTTCAGGCAAAGTGTTTTAAAGTTAGGGTAGAGTCTGATGAACCTGACAGAAGATGGCCTTAGGACCACTCCCATATGGCAGGGTAACCACATGAGGGAAACTGCCACTCACCCAGGGTATACAGCATTGAATTATTGCACATCTTAGGCACTGGGATGGAAGAAGGCAGCAGTTTCTGAGTTTGCACAAGTTTGTGACCTGAAGCAGGGTACTAACCATGGTGTTGACCTTTTGCACAGAGATAAGATCAGGGTGATCAACATGATAACTATTTCCAGATGAGAGTGTGGACATGACTTCAGCAGGGTTGTAGAGTTAACTTCTGTTCTGCCCAATTGAAGAACAGAAACCTCTCTCCCCAACACTTTCCCTTCCTTGCTTGCTTCATCCTTGAATATGGACTACACATATGTCTGCATTCCTCACATTCTGAATAAATATTATCACTTTGTAAGCTGTGTGGTTTCCTGTGCTTAAAATATTTCTTAACAAGCATAGAGAAAAATGATGAAGTCCTTGCCTAGAACACAGTGCAGCCAGTAATTGAAAAGATACAATTTATGACCTTATAATGATTTTCATCATAGGAAATGTTTTAAGTGGCCCTATATTTTCTTTCTCAATTAGAATTGTGAATTTAAGGTGTCAAGTCAGCTAATCAGGTTCTCTGGTCCCTGATGGAATTTCCCTTGGAAAACATAAATTTCTTACTCCTCCTCTACTTTATCCCTTTGAAAAGGGCTCCTCCTAGTTTTACCATAAGAATAGCAACAGGCCTGGGCATTAGATGGATCCATTTTATGAATGTAAATTCCAACTCCCTGAGTTCTAGTTGAAGTGGAAGATCTGTTGGAGCAAATGCAACAGTCCTTTTCAAAAGTTCTTCACCCAGCTCACAGTGCCAACCCCCCGTCCTTCTAAGTTATCATCATAGTAGCAGCAGGGAGATGGTGTCTAAGATTGTAGGTTATCATGAGAATGAGAGAGGGAGGCTGCTGGTGAGACCCTTCTGACAGCTGTTTTTGCTTGTAGCAAGGAACTAGACTGATTGTGGCCTTGTGCAAAGGTTCCCATGAGTCTTCCATGTAGGTGACAGGGCCCCCTGTATTATGGCCTGAACCAATTCTTTTGGGAATCTGGGAAGTGAACCAAAAGATGGAAGATCACTTTCTATCTCTTATCTCTCTGTAACTTTTTCTTTCAGAAATATAAATTTTTTTCTTAAAGATTTCTGAATGGCTAGGGTGCTGCACCTGTTACCAGTAAAGTTCATTACGACTGAATCATTTTTTAATCTACAATGAAAATCCATAATAGGAGATAGTACATATATACAGGTATGGCAACATTTGCCACAGGGAAAAAAAAATCAATAAAAACTATACTCACCTTTTCTCTTTACCTGAAATGGACATTTGTAGAATTCAGATACGTAATCTATTGGTTTCCAAATGGTGTTCTGTCAACTCCTAAGGCACTGCATCAGCAAATCAGAAGAAATCTGAATAGATAGTGTGGGCATTTCATTATTACTATTGAAATACAAGCAAGAAAAATATCTTGCCTTTAGTACAAAAAAATTGATAGTCAAAGTGTGAGATAATTTACATGAGTTCTATTTAATTACAGTACCATAAAGTAAGCATACATTTGTGCATTATGTAGCACCACAGGACATTTAGGAACTTCTTGTTGGAAGCTGATGATTATATCCCAAAAAGGAGATGGAGGCAAACTCTTAGAAGCTCAGGAATCTGTATTTATTAGTGAGTGGACTGCCCAATGCCACCACAAGTGTAAGATGGGATAACCCATATCAGCCATGTTCAGGGCTCTTAAGCAATGATCATCCAATCAACTAAGAGAACACTGACACAATGATATGAATCATTCAATCAAGCCAGCTTACATCAGCACACAATACAAATGATCCAATCAACTATAGTGGCATGCAATGCAGACACCCAGTTTAAGCATCATGCACTTATATAATCAGTCACAGTCACAATCCAGCCGGTAATAAGCAGAACCAAGAAAACAGGTCCTTCCAATTCTATCTACAGAAAAAGTTTGAGTCAATAAGGTTACTGCCAGAGCTGTAAAAGAAAAGCAAGATCTCATCCAGAAATGAGATACAGTCTTGTGATAAGCATTCTCACTCTCCTTTCAAGACTTTCTAAGAACTCAAAGTTGGGCCAGGCACAGTGGCGCAAGTGGTTAAAAGGTCCTCACCTTGCACGCCCGGGATCCCATATGGGCACCGGTTCTAATCCCGGCAGCCCCGCTTCCCTTCCAGCTCCCTGCCTGTGGCCTGGGAAAGCAGTCGAGGACGACCCAAGGCTTTGGGACCCTGCACCCGCGTGGGAGACCCGGAAGAGGCTCCTGGCTTTGGATCGGCATAGCATGGGCCATTGCGCTCACTTGGGGAGTGAATCATCGGATGGAAGATCTTCCTCTCTGTCTCTCCTCTCTGTATATCCATCCGCCTTTCCAATGAAAAAAATAATAAAAATAAATCTTTAAAAAAAAAAACTCAAAATTATGTCAAAGGTCAGGTTGTAAACATGTTTCAGAAATGTTTTAGAAGACCTAGCCTTAGTGTTGCATTTTCTATTGTCTGGGCTGTCACACTTTGTTTCTTTAGAGGATTTCTCTAAATCTTCTAGGAGTGTTCAACAAACTAAAGCCAAATTTTAATAATAAGAAAACTTATTAGTTTGGATTTATCAATAACATCGATCATTTGGTGCAGTTGCCACATCCCACATCAGTGTGTCTAAGCTTGAGTTCCAACCCAGTCACCATCTCCTTGCTTCCTCTTAATAAAAATTCAAAGGGATGGAGTGACACTTTGATTTGGTAAAAGAGTTTAGGGAAGACCCTTCACATTCCCTAAAGGAACTTTCTGTCTCAACTGGATTCATTTGGGTGGAATTCCCATTCCAACATGGATCCACCTAAAGCCTAGATGCTACTCCTATCGTAAGAGAAGGAGACTGAAGGGTCATGCCTTTCCAAAAGGGTAAAATGGAGGGGAAACTGTGAGGAATCAAATGGGGTCCTAGGCAGTTAGGGTCTCTGGTCCCTAGCGAATTTACCTTTTACAATATAAAATCCTGCTTCTCCCCATTTCTTTACCCTTCCAAAAGCACAACCTCAACTTGAGAAAGGGAACCACAGGACAGAATCAACATACCAATTTTCTTTTCTTAGTAGATTCAGAATAGAAGGAGGAAGCCACCAGTCCAATTCATCTGATGTCTCTGGTTTTGGGCAAGGTGACACATTGTTGCCCATTGTGAGAGTCTGTTGTTTTGTTTTGTTCTGTTTTGTTTTTCTCTTTTTTGTTCTTTGACACTGTCTCAGTGTTTTCCTTCCTTAAAGCCCCAACCTACTACTATGGCAGGAAATCTTGGGTCATCCCTTTCTTAGAGTCCCTTTCTGTCACTATGGAAGGAGCCCTCTTTCTCCCTTTCCTAAATAAATCTTGCAAACTAGAGCTGTTCACAGAAAAATTTCAAAAAAACAAAAAAAAAAAGAAGTTGCTGCCATATTTCACATTGAATTTTCAGCAAAAAAACAATATTTTATATTTTCAAAGGAAAATTTCTCCAGGGAGCAGAGACTCTATCTTTGCAGTATAAGAAAAAAAAATACAAAAATAAAATAGGAATTCACCCAACAGAATATAACAGCCTATCATGAGACCAGTAGTGTTAGGAAACAGATGCAGCATAGAGAAAGACACAGAATAGGAATTCACCACCAAATTGGATTTATTATCAAAGAGAAAAATAAATTCACAGAGAGTGGTCGACATGCTGATAAGGTGAACACATGGCAAGGACCCAGTCCTTTAGCATACTGTGCTACTTATAATATGTGGTCTTGGGGTGTTGTGCCAAGATTGTAGAAGAGTGGGTGGGGACTGGAACAGCTTTTGAGGGCATTTCAACTTTCTTAGGTCTTGCTTCCTGGGACAAGGAAATGAAGAAACTGAGATACCAGGCAAATTAGACTGGTCTTTAGAAATCCGGTGTAAAAGTACCAAGTGTGAGATTATCTATTTATTATCTTGGGAGTCTAAGACACAAACTAGCACTCTGCTTCCCTTCAAGTAGTCAAGAGTTTGATGGAAAGCAAAACCAATGTTGTGGGGTAGGCAGTTAGTTCAGTGTCAAGAGCTTGGAAGCCACTCCGTCCACCACCTATGTGTTCCCTTCTGCCGGCCTGTGATCCTCACCTATCACTTGGAATTTGAGAGGGGGCGATATTGCAGTGTTGTATAACTACTTCCCTCACAAGCCTCCATAAAGGCCCATGAGAGAGAGGGGCTCGCTCTCTTGGTCATGTGCTTCCCTGTCTCTGGTATTCTGACTCTTGGCCTCCCCAATGCCTGCTTGCTGTCTGGCTCCCTGCAGCCAGACTCCGAGGACAGGGTGCCCCGAGCATGGCCCCTGTATGTCTGTATTCCCCACATTCTGTTCACTGTTTGGGTGGAACCATAGAGATGTTAATGCTAAGATGCTTTGTATTTCTAATTTGTGTACTTTCAAGAGTTCTAAGAGAGATGAAGCCTATCAGTCTGCAGCTTTTTAAGTTGTACCCAGGTTGTTCACTGTATGTCCCTTAGAATAACTTCTATTCTGGGATGTAGGTCTTCAGTATAACAGATGGACATCAGGGGCAATGACCATTTGACCCTCTCGGGGTTTCGATTCAGACTGGATTGCCATATGGACTTGTGATTTGCTGATTTCTAGTGGGTCCTGTTATCACCAAGCTTAGTTTATATAAACCCTAGACTTGTCTAGTGGGACCTTGCTTGTAACCCACAGCACCAGGTAGCAACATTCTGGTTCCTTATAATTCCAGGAAAAACAAAATATAATAACATATGCATGGTGAATATATAGTACAAATTTATATTATTTTATCTTGATATATCTCAGGTTTTTTTAGAGTAAGCAGAAAATTTCTCCAAAACAGCAACCATTTGAATTGTTAGATCCAGTGGACTTATTTGGGTGAGTCTGTATGCAAGGAGAAACATAGAAAAAATAAAAGAAAGAAAAACCTGGAGCAATATACATTAAATAATGTTTCTTCTGAAAGATACAAGAAATACTTCAAAATTAATCACGCTATATGCTACAAATAATTACATAGTGTATCCCAAAGAATCCACATATTCAGTTATATTAATAAACCATAGTGCAAATTGGAAATAAATTATAGAAGGATGATTTTAATAGTATTAAAAGTGTAGTACTAAAAGTGTATTAAAAAGACTTTGAATAGTATTAAAAGTCTTATATATATCAGTAACAGACCAACAAAAACCCTAAATATTGGTTGAAATCAAAGCATTACAGTTTCAAAATATGCAAGATGAAACACATGTATTTAAGGGAACTACACTGCCTTAAACGCATGTATTAGAGGATATCAAAGACTGTAGTGTACATTTGGCATAGTTTTAAGATACTGCCTTTTACACCCAAGCCCCATAGGGTAGTGTTTAAGCCCCAGGTTGTGTTCCAAAGTCAAGCTTCCTGCAAGGTTGTACCCTGCGAGCAATATTGGCTCCCACCAATGTGGGAGACTCATGTCAGCAGCTCCTGATACCAACTTAGGCAGGCAGCTAGTTCAGAACCAATAGATAAGAATTCCTACGCCTCTGTTCCTGTCTCATAGTCTGCTTGTTTTCAGAGTAATTATATTTCTAACTAACCAGAACTAACCAGGAACCCATCCAAAAATTTCAAAATGAAGCCATGGACATTCAGTACTAAGGAGAAAATCAGCAAAATGCTAACAGCTATACAAGTAATATTTAATGTCACTAATAAGAGAAATACGGATTAAAAGAGTAATGTAACATTTTCCATCCCTAAATAGATGGAAATAGCAAATTAAGTAGCATCTGTTGCTAAGAATTTATCAAGTTTTATCTCTGCCTTGCTGTTGGGACTGCAAATATGTGCACATATTTTCATATATAAAGTCTTAGTGTTTAGTTAAATGATGAATGCATATCACTTATTATACATGAATTCAGTCTCTGAGTACAGGTATCAGAAAAGTGCACGAGTGTATATGGAAGAAGGAAGACATGACAGGATTCCAATATAGAGTTTGTGCTATATTCACACGCTGGAGAACAATGAAGCAAACGAGAAATAAAGCAACACTTGAGAGGAAAAAGTAATAACTACAATGAAAGTTAGAGTACATTGGTATTTCTAAATATTGAAAATGGACATAAAATACAAATTTGTCCATATTTTTAAAGATACCCACAAAACATTTAAAATAAGAAATTGAAAGAGCAAATGTGTGAGACACAAGATCTATAGGAGGCAAGAGAAATGGCTTTGCTGGTTACAAATGAAATGAAGTAGTGATAAATGGTTTAAAGTGTTCTTGCCTAGTTCAATGGATATACAGAAAGGAGGAGAGACAGAAAGGTCTTCCTTCAACTGATTCACTCCCCAAATGGCCACAACAACCAGAGTTGCGCTGATCTGAAGCCAAGTGCCTGGAGCTTCTTTTGGGTCTCCCCCACGGATACAAGGTCCCAAGGTTTTGGGCCATCCTCGACTACTTTTCTGGGACATGAGCAGGGAGCTGGAAGAGAAATGGAGCAACCACAATACAAACCTGTGCCCATGGGATCCCGAGCACATGCAAGGTAAGGACTTCAACAACTAGGCTACTGCAATGGGTCTGATATTCTGTATTTTGAACTGAAGCATCTGAAATAACAGAGTCCTCAGCTCACATAGGGTCAAACTGCATGTTCAACTCCATTGCCAGAAAGACTACAACAGAAATGATAAGACTTTCAACATTTGGATATTTTGTTTTTATCAATTCAAAGCAAAAATAATCATATATTTACTTCGTTAATGTGTAAGATTCATTGTAGTATCAACTGATGCTTTTATTATTATTAGAGATATTTATATGCATATTATTTGACCTAATTTTTAATTGTTTTAGTAATTTTCATATTCTTTAAAAGGTAGAGTGTCCGAGAGACACAGACCTACTGCAAGATGTTTCATCCACTGGCTCTCTTCCCAAATCTTTGGGACTGACTGAGGTCAAAGAATATTAGAGCATTTAAGTGTTCCTAAAACCTTTCCCTGAAGTTGACCTATCTTTCTTATGTTCTTCATTTCTAGACAGATCTATATGGAAGATTTTGCGATGTCACTATCACAAGTCATTAAATCTTACTCCTTTTCTTTAATTCAGATGACTGATACGTATCCTACATTAGCCTGCACTCTTGATTAGAGTCTAGCAATCACAAAACCTATATTGCATAGTAAACACTAAATTATTTTCTTGGTTATTACTCCAGAAAGACTTGTTAGCAAGAAGATAAGTGTTGACAAAATGCAGTAAACATAGAAGAGAAATTTTGAAGAAAAAGGACTTTAATATGAATGATTTGAAGAACTTTAATTTTGTTGAAATTATCACTAAAAATCCTTATTTAAATTGATAGGTCCATGATTAAATACTTTGGAGGACAAAAATAAGGATGATGCTAGCTGGTTGGGTTTTACACCCCTAATTAAATGTCATTCCTTCAAGCTTTAAAGTGATAATGTACCACAAGAAAGAATTTTAGAGTTTCCCAAATTACGCATTAACTAAAACCACTTTCTCCATACTTAAGAAACTCTTTACCATATTATCATATGAAAAACATCTATAGCACAAGTGCTCCTAAATAAAAGTACCCAAACAGCACAAATTTTACTAAGAATAATTTACTATTTAATCAAATAATATAATTTGGTTCTGAAAGTGACAACATTCTTGCTTAATTATTCAGTTTAATGCTAGAAAACTCATGGGTGTCTGTCAGTCCAATACACTAATCGTCTAAATAATTAGTCTCTATTTATGTATTTATTTATTTTTGAAGATCTATTTACTTTTATTGGAAAGTCAGATTTAGAGAGAGGATCAGAAACAGAAAAAAAAATATTCCATCCACTGTTTCACTCCCCAAGTGGCCACAAAGGCTGGAGCTCAGCCAATCCAAAGCCAAGAGCTTGGAGCCTCTTCTAAGTCTCCCATGTGGGTGCAGGGTCCCAAGGCTTTGGGCCATCCTCTGATGCTTTCCCAGGCCACAAATAGGAAGCTGGATGGGAAACGGAGCAGCCAGAATACAAACTGGTCCCCAGATGGGATTCCTGTGGATGCAAGGTGAGGACTTTAGCCACTAGGCTACTCTGCCAGGCCCCTCAGTTTAAATTGTTCTAGAAAAAGATAATAATATCATAACCTCACTTTTCCCAATTTGTATATTAAATGATAAGAACTAAGAAAATGATAAATGCTGAATAAATAGTAACTCCGTGCCTATAAAATAGCTGTGTCTCTAGAATCACGATAGAAACAGGGATAGAGAAAATATGGTTCCCATTAACAAAAACAGTTTCATGTGAAATGGAAATAATAGAAGGTTAGCACATTCTCTGAGTCGTGTTTCCATGGATTCTTGTAAATGCTAAGTTCTGGCATTTTCAGTAGTAGCACTGATAAAATGGCACACAAAGCATCCTTCTTCACTAGGATTTTCATTTTTCCTGCATGGCATTTCTCTGGTTGTCAGATCAAAATTGCTGTCTGATGCACATATCTTGAACATCATTGGCATGTTCCCCAGAGGTGGCTGTCGCCAGTTGGGAATGCAACATAAACCCAAATACATAACTGCAGTACTAATTAGAATGCGCCAGACTCACAGACACTTTTGGCTTCAGAATTTTATTAGGAAATATCAAGGCAGGGTCCAGCACAATGACTCAATGGCTAAACCCTCACCCGTGCAAGCCAGCATCACATATAGGCACTGATTTGTGTCCGACTGCTCTACTTCCCATCCAGCTCCCTGCTTGTGGCCTGGGAAAGCATCGGAGGACGGCCCAAAGCCTTGGAACCCTGCACCTGCATGGGAGACCCAGAAGAAACTCTTGGCTCCTGGTTTCACATCACTGCAGCTGAGGGTGTTACAGCCATTTGATGAGTGAACCAGCAAATAGAAGATCCTTTTCTGTATCTTTCCTTCTTTCTATAAATCTGACCTGCCTTTCCAATAAAAATAAATAAATCTAAAATTAAAAGAAGAAATCAACTCATAAGCGTCAAACATTAGGAGTTACTCTTTAAAAACCTATATAAATGAATTCTAAAGGTTTCTCTACTTTTTTTTCTGGAAAGTTACACAAAATAAAATACTAAAAGTAGTAATTGAAAATGCTTTGGCATTCACTTATTGTTTCATTAACTCAATTTTTTGATCCTCATCAACACCTTTTTTTCTAATGGTAAAGTCACTCTGGAAAACAGTTTAGCAATTTCTAAGAGTCTTAAACAGTTAAACTATGAATGTAAAACTATCAAATGAAGAAATTCCACTGTAATATTCTACTCAAGAGAAATTAAAACATTTACCTACATGAAAATACACAAACATGCACAGTAACATCATAGGTAAGAGTCAAAAGTCATAACATGGTGGCTAGTTCTGTGACAAAGCTCATAAAGCTGCCAACTGCAATGCTGGCATGCCATGTGGGTTCTTGCTTGTGTCCTTATACTCCAACACTGACTCAGCTCCGTCCTAATAGGTCCAGAAAATTATTGGAAGATTGCCCAAGTACTCAGGTCCCTGTCACTCATGTGAGAGATCCGGAAGGAACCCCTTGCTCCTGGCTCCTGGCTTCAGCCTGACTCAGTGAAGATTTGTAAAGCAGAGAATAAAAGGTCTCTCTTTCTCTTACTCTCTGTAACCCTGACTTTCAAATAAATAAGTACAACTTCTTTAGAAAGTGGAAACAATCCAAATAACCAAGAGCTGAGAAAGGACAAGCAAGAAGTAACATATCACACAATGGAATACACTTTGTCTATACAAGGAATGAAGCACTGATGTGTGCTGAAACATGGATAAAACATATAAACATTAGGATAAATAAAATAACTAAGCTAGGAGAGACTATAAATTGTATAATTTGATTTACTATGAAATTGCCATAATAAGTAAATTCATAGGGCAAGGTAACAGGATAGCATTTATCAAGAGCTGGATCAGAGTGGCAGGGAGAGGGTGAGAAGGAATGATTGCCAATGGCTATGGAGTTGCATCTTAGATCTGAAAAACCATCTAACACTAAACTGTGGTGATCTCGGAATAACAATGTGAATACACTACAAACTACTGAACTGTATAGCTTAAAATTGCAAATTTTGTGATAAATGCACTAGAAATCAGTAAAACTTATTAACAAGTAAAGTCTTATTGCTGACTTGGTTGGCATTTTCATTTAGAAATTCGTAATTGATTATCAGAAGATAATTCCCATGTTTAAGTGTTAAACTCTTGAATTTGTTGCAACAGAATGAATCTTGTTTAAAATCAATGTTTTTTCACTTTATGGCAATTTTCTTAAAACCCACAACTGTGAGTCACTCATAAACTACAAAGACATTTATTTATCAAACCATTACTTTTTTTTTTTTATTGTTGCTTACATTGTATTATGTAGTACAGTTTTATAGCGCTGTGATTCCCCCCCACACCTCCCATACCCCTCTCCCCCATGGTGGATTTCCTCCACCTTGTTGCATAACCATATTCAAGTTCAGTTTGAGATTCATTGCTTGCAAACAACATGCTACATAAAGTTCAGCTTCCTTTATAGTCCAGATAATTCATTGGCCTCTTGGGAACCTTCTATGTTCTGAAGATAGGTCTAACAGAGTAAAGATCCGGTCAGTTAAAATCTCAACAAGGCCACAGTATCAATATACAACAATATGAATAATTGACCAAAGTAATGGGTAAGACAATATGTTAAAAATAATGCAAGTTCCTTCTTCGAAACTTCTTGGGTTGAGACAGTATCAATTACAGGTTCAAAAAATAACCAACAACCCAACAAAAAATACAGGTTAAATCAAGGCAAACATGTGTATCTAATCTTTTGGGATTCACTCATTTCCCTTAGCATTATATTTCCAGTTTGTGTGCCCATTTAGCCACAAAGAACTGCCTATTGTTTTTTTAATACTGAGTTAGTATTCCATGGAGTAGGTGAACCGAAGCTTTCTTATCCAATCTTCGCTGATGGCCATTTCGTTTGCTTCCAGTTTTTTGCAATACTGATTGTGCTGCAATGAAACATAGGGATGCATGTTGGTTTTCTTACAACAGTGGTTTTGGATATAATCCTAGGAGAGCTATTGCTGGTCATATGCATGCAGATTTCCGAGTTGTTTGAGTGTTCTCCAGACTGATTTCGCATAAAGGCTGTACCAATTTGCAGCTCCACCAGCAGTGGAGTAGGGTCCCTTTTCCGCATCCTCGCCAGCAAGTTCGTGGTGGTTCTTGTTTATGTGGGCCATCTTACTGTGTTAGTGTACCCTCATCGATGTTTTAAGTTGGATTTTCCCTTATTGCTAGGGAGCTGGAACATTTTTCATATGTTTGTTTGCCATTTGGACTTGTTTCCTTGGTGAAAGTTTGCCCATATTTCCTCCCGTGCCCATTACTGAGTGGTTTTGGTTTTGTTTTGTGTTTTGGTTGTTTTGAAGTTCTTTGAATATCCTGGAATTAGTCCCCCTATCGCCCTATATCGTGTGCAAAGATCTTCTCCCACTCTGTGGGTTGTTTTTTATCTTTGTTGATTGTTTCCCTTGCTGTACAGAAGCTTCTTAGTTTGATGAGGTCCCATTTGTTTATTCTGTTCTCAACTGCTATTGCTTAGACCTAGGAGTAGGTTCCGACTTTCTAAGAAGGACATCAAACCATTACTTTTGAGTGAAAAAAATCAGCATAGTTAAAGATGATATGCCTCGGAAAAATGATTTTGGTAATTAAAAATTATTTGTAGTGTTTTTCTATAGGAAAAGGAGAATAATTTTTGTTTTGCTAAAATAGATGTAATTAGAGTCAAGCAGCATAAAACTTAGAATTACACAGAGAATAAATATTTGAACTTCATAGTAATTAATCAAATATGAGGCATGCCCTCGTAAAACTGGAAACATAATTAAACCAGATAATTTGTCATTGCATTTAGCCTCTCTGTAAGCTAACACCTTTTTATTACATTTTATTTATTTTACTTTATTTTATTTTTCTACATAAGTCATAAATACATAGAGAAGTTCTTTGAATTCTTTAGGGTTCTCTAGCAAGCACCAAGTCTTAATGGAAACCACAAAGTATCCCTTCCATGTCTCTGAGTTAAAATGCCAGTTTGAAGATAATGATAATTTCCAAAATTGATGATCCTTTTTTCCCCTCAGCTTACATGCTCAGAGAGCACACAGGTGACCTTGTGTTAGACAGCATATTGGTCGACTCTTACAAAATATGTACAACAAAAGGAGAAGAGGTTTAGAGACAGAACATATGAAACTCTTGTTAGCATTGGAGTTGGTGTACTCTCAATAGAAAACAAAATTCTCTAATCTACTCTATAGTAGAGCAATCCTGGCTCACAAATATATAAACCTACACATCAGTGTCATTTTTCACAACCTTCCCATGGTTTCCAAACCCCAGTGTGATGAACCTCTAATGTGTCAGTGCACCTCCCAGGATTTACGTAACTTTAACCTTTATACTATACTCCACCCAAATCATGCCCTTAGTCTCAGCCACAGTTTATTGAGTGAGCCATGCTTCAGACTTTCCTGATGCTTCAAATATTATTTTTTATATAATTGTAATTATTTTCCATATTTGCTTAGGGAGAATCCTATGCTTTCCTCAAGACCTTACTAAAAGGCCATATATCCTAGACAGCGTAATTACTACCTCATGAAGAAATTTTATTTGCTTTCCTCTTGAATTTCCATGTTATGGTTATTTTATAGTTTTATGCTTTTCAACAGTATGTGTGCAATAGTAGTAAAAGTGTTAATAATAGCAACATTTGGAATTTACCGACTATCATTATTATTGTACATGTCTTATATGAGCTATTTCAAAGAGTTATGTGGGCCGGGCATTTGGTTCAGTGATTAAGCTGCTTCTTGGAACACATCAAACCTCTGAGTTCCTGGCTTGTCTTCAAATTCTAATTATTGTGCTGATATAATGGTTCATTTGGCTAATCCTCCACCTGCAAATACCACATCCCATATGGGAACCAGTTCATGTCCTGGCTGATCCACTTCCCATCCATTTACCTGTTGGTGGCCTGGCAAAGCAGTATAGGACAACTCAAAGCCTTGGAATCCATCCCTCCGGGGAAAACCTGAAAAAAAAAATGCTCTGGGTTCTTGGCTTTGGATTAGCTCAGCTAGGGACACTGCAGCCACTTAGGAAGTGACCCAATGGATCAAAGACTCTCTGTGCATTCTCTCTGTAATTTGCCTTACCAGTAAAAAGTAAATAAATCTTTAACAACATCTAAAATTATGTGCCATTGTGCACCTATCATCAGGTGATTGGATCCATGACTTCTATGTGGGTAGGCACCTAGACTGAGTTTTAGGCTTCTGATTTCAGCCTGGCATGGGTATTTTGAGAGTAATCCAGCAGATTAAATATATCCCTATTTTCCTCATCCCTATACTATTCAGGATAATTTTCTAAAAGGTTATAGAAATAAACCTAAAAGGTGGGTTTATTTTGGCACACAAACAAAAACCTGAAATCCATGTATATGGAAGGTCTTTGAAGAGTCCATGGAAAATGTGTGCTATAAAAAGCTATGCATGGACATAAAAAAATTTTTGCACCAAAATAATACTCTAAATCTCTTTTTTCTGTTACACTTTGAAATATCATCATATGCATTAACTCATGTAATCTTCACTTAAGCCTTAAGGCCATATATATCATCCTGATCATACAGATGAGATCATTGTGAGATAGACAGTAAAACAATTAATCTAACATGTAAGTGGTCAGAAAATTTAACCAGACATATTGATGACAAAGTACATGCTTGAACATCATTTCTAGTCAAGCTAAAGTTTAGGAAGCCTGTGGGCACAGGAAATGTAGAGGAGACATGTCATATTTTTGTAATTAGTGCCTAGAATATTATCTGCCACAAAACTTTTGCTTTATTAATATATGTTGACTTAAAGGTGAAATTCAAAGGGATTTATACTAAATTCTAAATATACTTTCTGGAAAAATTTATTTATGTGTCCAATGAAATCAAGGAAATATGTTTTATATTAATAACTGTAAGCACCTGTAGAAATATTTTCAAAATAATTTATGTTTGCAGGGGATGAGAAATATATTTGTGTGAGCATGTGTAGGTATTAGTCACTGTACATCAACATCATAAAAGCGTATCACAAGACAAATGGTAACTCTGAAAAGTCATAAGATTATTGATCAGACAGGCACTGAAACAGAAATTCTGCTACTCTATTGGCCTTCAAGGATATGAAATAGGAGTTTATACCATGAAGCATTTCAGCAAACACACTATGAAATATGATGCTCCTCTAAGTAGCAAAATACTTCAATCCAGAGTCATTGTTTTAAATCATAGTGAGGTCTTTCCTCCGCTTTTTCCCATTCTATACGGCATTAAAATTTCAGAAATGAGAAATTGTTTCAAGGACACAATATGAAAGAGGTGTCATTCTTGAAAGAAAGGAGTAAACACTGCTACGAAGACTGTAACTGCCTCCAAAGACTGGTCAACGAGAAATAAAGCATTTGCCAGTCCTATAAATCCTTTATTTAAAATATGAAATGCTCTGTTTTATGTTTGGAAACTATATTAGAGGTGATCCATCAATTGTGTAAATTTCACCTTGCAAAATCTCAAACCATTTTAGGAGGGTGTGTTTGAAGCCAAAAATCTGGCAACAGAGGGAGACAAGATGGTGGAATAGGGTAAGGACAAGTTTAAACACAGGGAGAATCATTAGTCAGGGTGAAGCAGAAAGGACACTATCCTGGGAAACAGAAAGCAAAGGCCAACAGCAGAGGAACGGCAGGAGATCCGTGAACATGGGGAAGCAGCAGAGACAGTGGAGCATTGATGCAGTGAACAGATAAACCCAGGGATGGTCTGCGATCAGAGCCCCACCAGGGGGCAGGTAGGAAGGGGAATTCACCAGGAACTCAAGAGGTGAACCCAGGATTGCCCGTCCTGATGATTTGCTTGTTTCAACCATGAGCAGAAGTAGAATGGTAGAATCCACACAAGTAGTAGTTGCAGGAACAGCAAAGATTAAAAGCTAGGACTTCCACCAGTGCCACATTGGGTGCCATTCTGTGATCTGAGGAAAAGATTTTGGGACTGAAAGAACAATAGTGAACTGTGCAGGCACTGAGCCCAGAGAGAGTCTTTGTCAACCTCAGATAACTGAGGAACACATTGAAAAAATGGAGGAAAAGGAATTTTAAAAATCTTGTTATAAAGTTTTTCAACAACAATAAGAAATGCATACAGGAATTTAAGAAATGTTATACAGGAAATAACAGCAATGATAAAAAAAGCTGATATGTTACACTTTAAAAACCACAATGGAGCAATCAGAAATTCAGTGGAAACCTTAAATAATAGAAGAAAGGCAAGGCAGAAGAAAAGAACCTCTGAATTGGAAGAGATTTCATTCAAAAATTGGGGAAAAGTCAAAAAGCTGAAAGATCTGAGTCAAGTTCAGTGAAATAAACCAATCCTAAAAGGAAAAATATCATATGATCTCTTTAATATAAGGGACTTACATGCAAACTATAAGATCAATAGATACATAGGTAAACATGCATGTACATACTGTCATCTAGAGGAGCTGTGTAATAGACACTGTCGTATTGAGATGTGAAGATACAATGCAGCATGCATCTCTACTTCCAGATCAAAGATAGATTCTCAATGAACCTGTTAAATATATCTTGACAACAGGATATTGGACTTTCTGCCATTGTCCATACGTAAAATGTCAGGATACACTTAAACAGCAGAATTATGAACTCAATACTGTTTTTGAAAGATTATATTATTGTAGTAATATAATGTATATGTAACATTTATATTATATTATATTATATTATATTATATTATATTATATTATATTATATTATATTATATTAATAGGGGAAATGAATATGGAAGGAAGTTGATAAGGAGGAAGGGAAATCTAAGAGCCTATGGAACTGTATTATAAAATAAAATTTTTTTAAAACGTGGCAACATTCGTTTCCAAGCATGGCATGAAAACTCTAGAGGAGTCATCATATGGGTGTGTGTACATATATGCACAGAAAAGCTTACATAAGTATGTTCCTTTTCCTCCCTCCCTCACTTATGCAAGTTTAGTATACAAACCAAGGCAATCTATAACCACAAAGAGGCCATGATTTACACACTTGATCTTAGCCAAAAGGCCAAGAAGTGAAGAGGGCATAGTTTACAAACGTGGTTATTCTAACCTACTTCTACCATGTAATGCATTACACACTACCTTTTTCTGGTATAGTTTTTTTTAACCATATGTAAGAAAGTTTATTTTTAGCCTTCAGGGAAATGGAAATCATGTCATCCTTGTCAGAATGACTGTTATCCAGAGACAGAGAGCTACAGATGCCACTGAGGATATGAAGGGGAATTCTCAGTGATTATCTTACTCGCCACTATCAACAGCAAGTGACACAGACGATGACTCTGCTTCAAAATGTTTCCTTCACTTATGCTCGCAGAACTTTCTTTTCTTCCCACTGTGGCTACCTCTTCCTTTTTTTTCTGATTTTTTTTTATTTCATTTTATGACACAGTTTCATAGGCTCTGGGATTCCCCAAACCCCTCCCCAAGCCTTCCCCGCATATTTATTTCCTCCATATTGTTACAGCAGTACAGCTCATAACCAGTCATAATTCCATCATTGCAGGCATGGACCATGCAGGGAGTCCAGCATCTTATTGTCCAGATAAATTCAACAGTTTCACTGGGAGACCGTCCTTGATCTGAAAATAGAGCTGGCAGAATATCATCCCCTCCAATGAAAAGCCACAACACAAATTCAACAACAGGAAGAACCATGGAAATTTGCAACATCATGAAATTAATTAACATGGTATTGAGTGACCAATGTGTTAGAAAATACGATTTCTTAACCACATCCTGTAACAACTTCATTGACATCTCAATTTTAGTTTATACATAACCAACTGCTACAAAACTTAAAATGGTTATAAGGAACTATTCGGCTGTCTTGTGTCTTTTTTCACATTTATATTTAGCAGCTTAGAGTATTCAAGCATGATATTTACTGAACTTCGTGAATGTTACGATAGTCCAAACAGGCTTATAACTCTAACTAGCCATATGTTAATTATTAAGGAGCAGAACAGTTTTAGGAGGGGTGTGCAGAGAAATCTTCAATACCTTAGTGAGGAGTAATTGATCTTTGTGTCCTACCTAGTGAGGTATATGAGAGTTCAAGCTAACTTTTTCTTGTCTGTTCTAAGTTTTCCTTATTGGTCTCTGTCTATCTGATCTAATTTGGGGGCTCTGGAGCGCCCCTGGTGGTCATTGCAAGAGAGGATGGGAAGCCAAAGTTGGAACTAAGTAAGGACCAGAGAAAGCTCCTCTCCTGAGCCCTGAAAGAAGTTTACTCTTCTTTTGTTTCTGAGGACCACTCGGGGCTCCTGGCTGTTGTTCTGATGACATTAGACCCTATGAGGAAGGTTTTGGGCTTCTTCCATCCCAAGTGAGAGATCCAATAGGGAATGGTTGACCTCAGAGGGCAATCCAATTCCCTATGTTCTCCTTGGCAGCTGGGATATAGTTCTTGGTGCCCATACTGACAGTACTTGATGAGGTATCCACTGCTTCTGCGGTGAAAGCATTTGGAAGGTTGCCGGAATTCTCCAGGGTTGGGATACAGGCCTCCTCCTGTCCTCCTGTTCCACTCTGTGGTCCTCCCCGCTCTGTGCATATGACCTCCTGTTAAAAGGCTGTCAAGATCACTCTTGGATCCCATTCTATGTCTTTATAATTTTTGTTAATGTCTAATGCAGATTAGAGTCTGCTGCCTATAAGTTTCTGGTATAGTTTTTAAGTTTTTCTATGAAAGTAGTTCCTTGTAGAAATATGAGAACTCTAGATAAGTAAATATTCATAATTAATATAAGCTATGCATTAAATCAGTCACTCCTATCATCATTATTAATGAATACCACATATAGCAAAGAACAAAGAAGGAAAATGACAGGTATAAAAACAGCAGTGGAAATGGTATCAAAGAGCTGGGGACAATGAAGATATGCAAAATGAAAGCAGGCCTTATACCTCACCACTGAGCCCCTGCGAAAGGCCTGAGGGAGCGCATAGGCTGAGTCCTTAATCAGAGTGGGTGTCATTGGAAGATATAAATAAGAGATAAAGTGACCCTGATTTTTCTGTCTTCTTTGCATTCTCTTGTGCATTAGAGCCTTGGGGTGCAATGCTAATGCTCTAAAGACCCTTTGTATCAGCAGTGTAAAAGCAGGCAAGGGTAAGGCAGCAAGCAGCGCATTATTAGAATAACATTAAAGATACCGAGTGATCATTCTAACCACAAAACTGCCACGTACATGTTTCAGAACAAAAGCTTCATCAAGTTTTTCTAAGAACAAAATGCCTTAAGTTCCAAAAATAATTTGAGATATCGCTCACAGAAATTTGAATTCTAGACAGAGCCATATGACAGCTTTGAAGAATAGCAAGGTAGTCATGAAGCATCAGAGACAACAGCAGATAATCAGCATACAGAGGTTATTTGAATAAAGAAAGCAAACGAGGTAAGTAAATTAGGGCAAGAATATCAAAGAGAAAAAAGGAAAGAAGCATTATAATATATAACTGTATTATATATTATATATTACACTAGAAGAGTCAGAGGCATGTTAAGTGGTTATGCTGTTGCTTAGAATTGTGGCATCCTACATCTAAGAACCTAGAGTCCAGACTCCTCTGCTTCTTCCAGCTTCCTAGTAATACACAACCTGGGAGTCAAAGAATTTGGTCCTTGCCACTCCTATGGGAGATCTCAGTAGAGTCCCAGGCTCCTGGCTTTACCCTGGCCAACCCACATAGGAACCTCAATTTCTGTCTATTTCAATCTCTTTATCTGTCTTCAATAAAGTGAATTTGTTACATTAAAAATAGTTGATAATTTGTAGAACGACACCATCTACAGAAGAAGATGCAATTCTTACAAAGACAGTTTGTTTTTCCCTCCAGTTTGAAAGAACTCAATAATCATTTGACTAAGTTAAAAGTTTAGGCTATGTGGAACAAAACACTAAACACTTTAAACAACAGAATCATATTCAGCATGGGGCAGGTATTCCTAAATTGAGTCCTGAATAAAACTGCCTTTAAATGATGGCATTTTTGGAGCGGGACATTGTAGAAGTTCTGTGAGAAAAGACTGTTACACCAGAAAACTCACAATTTACTGAACCCTCCAAAAATCTCTGCACGCTTTGCTTGTCCTTGAATTAATGGAATTTGCTTAAAATTAATTTTCATTGTTCACATTTTATTCCTTTGTATATGCATTAGATTCTAGAATCCTAGGAAAGAGGCTAAGGACAATCATTCATTGAAAGAGTCCTTTTAAGTATTGACATTGTCTGGTAACTTATTTAACCACCCCACAGGCAGCTGTTGTCTACTTGTAAGAAAAGTCTCTCAGAAACAGCAGGAACTTTCTCCAGATGAAGTTCCAGGAGCAGAGCCAGAATCACAAGCCAAGCAGCTTAACACCCAGGTGCACATGGCTCCTATTCTAAAGTACTGAGTTCTCTTGCCATGCTCAGAGCAGACATGGGAATCCAAAGATCATTATTTTTCCCCTCATCACAGCTATTTCCTTAAATCTCCAAGCACCCTCTAATAGTGCATCTAAAAAGACATAAAAGATGAAGTCTGTGGGCCATGCCGAGTACCAAGCTGGGAAGATACAATTCATTTTGGTGCTTCCTCAAGCACCAAATATTTGTTTAAATACTGAATAAAGCACTAATACTGAAAAAGAAAAAAAAACAAGTTTGGGAATAAAAATGGAATGGAAAACTAACAATGCATATAAATAGAAAGAAAATCTTTTGTTCATTTTATGCACATTGGGATTTGCATGAAATGAATAAAATGAATAGACCAGCAAACTGAATTTCAGTAGAGGGTTGGCTAGTCACAAAAGAAAAATGATGAATATTTCAAACTAAAACTTACAACGATTGCTTAGAAGATGGCTTCACTTAGATCACCTAACTTGTTGATAAGAAATTGAAAGGTCAAAGTATTTCTAGAAACATTTTCCTCTAGGGAAACAGCATTTCTTAAAATGACAGTCCAGCAAGATTGTTTAGCATCCCCAAAATGTGGTGCCTCCAGTCAGTTGCCTTTCAGCAATAGCTAATTATGATTCAAGTCTAAACTATCCCTGAAATTATGTTTACTGAATCAAGATAAATCTTCCTGAGAATTATGCATTTCTTTTACTTTCTCTTATTGTGATTAACCTCAAAGATGACAGGGAGTGGTTGACATTAGAGAGAGACTGAGACAAAGGATTAACAACAGAGTGCATGGTGATTGTGCAAAATTTAAGAAATTAATAGCAATAATTTTCACAGCCACTAATAATTATTTGTCATATAGTTGGTAAGGTGTTAGCTTTCCGAAGCTTCTGGCAAAATATTAAATGATGCATATTCCAGAACGGGGAATGCAACAATGAAATAGTTCTTTCGTAAATTATTCTGTATTAAATGATTCCAGGGAAAAAAAAATCCATACTTCAATCTGGCTACTCCAGTTCCTATCAAGTTCCCTGTTTGAGGACTTGGGAATCAGTACCAGATGGTGCAAAGCCTTGGGCCCTGCACCTGTGTGGGAGACTCAGAAGAAGCTCCTGTCTCCTGGCTTCGGATAAGCTCAGCTCTGGTTGTTGCGGCCACTTGGGGAGTGAAGCAGAAGACAGAAGATCTTTCTCTGTCTCTCCCTCTCTTTAAATCTACCTTTCAATTACAAATAAATAAATCTTTTTTTTTAACAAAAAACTATACGAAGCATATCACTGAACAAAATAAAATGAAAAATATACTTTTTGTAGTTAACATTTCAAGATAAGGAACTGGGGAAAGTATAGTATGATTTTTCATACCCCCACCCCCTGTAAGGCACTGTCTCATTATCCAAATACTCTGTGCTGTTGATCACAATAGCACCTGTAAAAGCAAAACCCAGAATCCTGGCTCCCTTTGCAAAAGGTGCCTTTGCCTTCCCTTTATTAAAAGGAATTCACTGACTTACAGTATAATCCAGCTGGCCCTTACAGGCTTCTAGCGATGGACTCAAGAAGACCTTTGCTTTTCCAATAGATAAGAATTTCAATGACCAGTATTGTTCTAAAGTGAATTGGGTAGAGGAATTCCGAGTCTGGACAGGATGCAACTACTCTGTAACCCCCAGGCCAACTGGAGCCCACCTGGACCTCATAGATTCCTTAATGAGCACAGCATCACTGACCAATCAAAGGAAGTTCATGAGCTCCACTGACCAACAAGAAACTTGGTCATGCGCTGATCCTGCACTTCTCAGACCCAATTCCAATGTATAAGAACCTTCACCCATAACTCCTTAAGGTACCCAAGAATTAAGCAATAGCTGCCTGGCTCCTGGCTCTGCACTTTGAAATATATACCTACTTTCTTCTTCCACATTGATGTCAGTGACTGGCTTTTTGAGTATATGGTGATCACACCCTGATTGTGTGTTCTACATCAATGTTTCTAATAAGTTTGGGATGCTGTTGAACAACACTTGTAATACCACCTTGCTGCTTGATAATGGGTCTTTTGGCCTCTATTATAAGCATTTCAAAGATAAGAAGTAGTTATTTTATTGCCACAAGAGTCACTGGCTCATACAACATTTTCAAAAAATGTCTCTCAGCCACCTCTGAATTTAAAGAATCTGAGTAGGAAGCACTCTTATTTCCAGAGTTTCTGTCTTGCATGAAGACCCCAAGTCTTACTTTAAGTAGCATAAGATTCATTTCTTCAGCATAACCTCATGAAAAGACAACTCAGAAAAATCCAATGGCATCCTCTGTCTACTGTCCTAACAGGATGCAGACAATGGAAAGGAATACACTCAGAGCTGTCTCAGAAACCTGTTCCTCTCCATGGCAGATACCATCAGCATTTAATATTGACACCGTCCAGTGCTGGACAGCCGTGACAAAAACTGGAACATGTTGTGAAAGTCCTCTGTCTCCATCAAGAAGTGGAGCAGTGCCTTCTGTGTTTCTCTTCACTTCTATGTGCCTATCCTGTACATCCAAAGATTTTAACAGGCTTTAACTGCAGAGTGCCTTAACCATGCAAAAGACAATGTAATCAGATTCATTCTATTTACTGAGAAAATTAAAAATTATCCCACTAAATTTAAAACTCAAGGATATTACTCATGAATATTCTGTATTCATTATATCACAAAAAAATATTTATATTTAAGCATATAATGGTATGATACTTTCTGGGGTGTAGGGGATTTTCTTGATTTTCTTATTTTTCTATGGGACTGTTAGAAAACCAAAGTATAAGCTTTAGAGATGTTTAAGACAATCTTGTTCTGTCATTTTTAGGCATATGCTGACTCAATGTCATGGGATAACTGTGTTGCTTTCTGCTTTCTCTGACAGTCAAAAGAAAGAGTAATGCATACAAATCATTTTACTGTTTAAAAGTTTTGAATAAAACATGCTAACCTTGTCATACTAAGTGACAGACAGAAATGTCACCATTGTTTGCCAGAGACAAATAATCCATACACTTCATGTATAATTCATCTGATCTTTAAGAATGTTGAACAATATTGAATTTAGATAAATTTCAGTATTATGATGCATCAAACTTCCTTTACCAATTTACACATGTGCCTCATCAATTTAAGTCTTCATTTGTATTACTTTATTTTTATATTAACTACGACAGATGTAGAGAATATTCTTACTGCAAGGGGAAAAAACTGTTTATAGGTGTGTTGTCCATATTACTGCTGCCTCTCCATGTTCTTCTCTCCTTTAGGTCTTAAGGTGACAACCCTCAAATAACCCAAGGGTTGTAAATCTGCCAGAGAAGCCCACATTGCAAGCACAAGGATCTATAAGTCTTTTGACATGGAGCTTTTGGTCTCTACACAGAGATTGCGGAATTCATAAAGATAAGATTTCAATCCTTTCTAAAATAAGGTTTCAATGGCTTCCAAAGCCTTTCTGTCAATCAATGTTAACCAAGAGCAGATCTGAAAATGAGTTGACTTGGGGTTAAAATAGGAGGGCAAGAATATTTTGAACAGCTGAAATTCCCCATTCTGTGAATTAGGAGAAACGATGCAGGCAGAAAACAAGAAACTATACTCTCTAGAGCAGCTGCCAGTTCCAGCCATCTTATGGCTGCCCTGAGCATCAAGTCTGAAAAGATTTCTTTCTCCCTGTAAAGAGACACTATCTCTTTACAGGGAGAAAAACAGTGTCTCATAGGACAGAGGAAAGCAGTTGTTTGATTGTCTTCCATACAGTTAAAGAACAAAAGACACAGCAATATGTAAGAAATGATACACTGAGCTTTGGAACAACTATAGCAGCAAAATGTTCAAATAACTAAGAATTGTATTCTGAAAGTGTATTCTTTCTCAGAAAGACTGGCTAATCGTTTCCATAAAACTTAATTTTACCAAGGACCAAGTCCTCCATCCCCTTCTCTTAGTTCAGAAACTGTCTTCTCCGAAAGGACTGAAGAGTTCACTATGTCTTTTAAGATAATTTTACTCCATTTAAGAACATTTGATAAATAATAAAAATTTATCAATTCCAAGATAACAACTGAAGAATTCTCCACCCCCCCCACCTCTGAAGGAGGTTAAATGCAATTGTTAATAACATATATATATACAAACTATTGTAATATTATTTAATGTATACATTGAACTAAGAAAGAGCTGCCTTTGAGAAACAGCAAATGTATTTTTAATAGACTTGATATTGAGCCCACCTATCTAAACTTGTTTGGAAAAAGTTTCCTTAAAAATAACTGAAGTAGTTTCTAATTCTCTAGCTACACTCGTTTTTCTGAGTTGTATACCCTTTCTTTCCATTTAATCTTCCAATAGGTCATGAATCACTGTTTGGCTTCTATTTCTTTAGAATAGTTTTAGTTATCAGGACTAAGGGGGTAGGTAATTACAAAATCCGTATTATAGAAACTCAAGCTTTCCTGGCATAAAAGAATTAATACTCCTTTTTAAATAAGTAAATTACACCAGATATCACCAACAAATTTTCTCATTTCAATCACAATATACATATGTCCATAGATTTCCATTATTTTCCAACAGTTCTAATTTCATTGTGGAACATTTACCAGATGGAAAGGGGCCATTTTACGGGCTTTTGGCAGATAGAGTAAAATTGGCTCTGCTAAATGAAAATCTCGTGCTTGAAGAGCCCGTGAAATTGGCAATAATTGACTTTTGAACACACAGAGAATGTTAAGCCTGTTTTTATTTGCAACAAGACAGGAGATGCCTTTGAAGAGATTTATGTTAACCCTTCAAACAGCTTTTCTTCTGTTAGGTCTAGACCTTGAACTAACATCAATTGTTATATAAAATTTACTAAATTAACTCAAATAGCAGTTCTCACCATCATTTCAATTATTATTTTGCCTATACTATTATTTTTGAAACAAATTCATTGAGCACTGCTTTAGAAAATCTGCATCAGTTTTCCAGAGACATTTAGATATCTGTGCATAAGATTAATACGTCCTATTTAGCACTATACCTTAAGACATGGATCCATTATTTCTACTCACTAGTTAAATGCACTTCTTTTTCTTAAAGATTTATTTATTTATTTGTTTATTACTGCAAAGTCAGATACACAGAGAGGAGAAGAGACAGAGAGGAAGATCTTTCGTACAATGACTCACTCCCCAAGTGACCACGATGGCTAAAGCGAACCAATCCGAAGCCAGGAACCAGGTGCTTCCTCCAGGTCTCCCATGCAGGCACAGAGGCTCAAGGCTTTGGGCCGTCCTTGGCTGCTTTCCCAGGCCACAAGCAGGAAGCTGGATGGGAAGTGGTGCTGCCAGGATTAGAACTGGTGCCCATATGGGATCCTGGCATGTTCAAGATGAGGACTTTAGCCACTAGGTTACTGTGCTGGACCCTAAATTTTCTTATTTTCTTCATGTTTTGAAGTCATGTAAAAAATATTCTTTAAAACTGCCTTTCTTTCTTTTCTTTTCTTTTAAACGTTTGTTTTTATTAGCAAGTCTGATATACAGAGAGGAGAGATAGAGATGAAGATCTTCTGTCTAATGATTCAGTCCCCAAGCAGCTGCAACGGCTGGTGCTGAGCCAATACGAAGCCAGGAGCCAGGAACCTCCTCCAGGTCTCCCACATGGGTGCAGGGTCCCAAAGCTTAGGGCTGTCTCAACTGCTTTCCCAGGCCACAAGCAGGGAGCTGGATGGGAAGTGGGGCTGCCGGGATTAGAACCAGCGCCCATATGGGATCCCAGGCGTGCAAGGTGAGGACCTTAACCACTATGCTATCGTGCCAGGCCCAAAAACTACCTTTCTTTGTGCTGTTATGTCATTGGGAGATTCAATAATATATTTATCAATTTTTAAGGACAAATTATTTTTAGGATTAAGGTTGGTAAATTGGCCTTATAGAATTGTCCTAATTTTCTGTGTAGCACAATTCTGCTTGTTCTATGTTGTTTTTTACATTTTTTTAAATCTTTTTAAAGATTAATGTGGAAATACAGCTGGAGAGGAGAGACAGACAGATCTTCACGTACTGTTTCAGTCACTATTGGCTGTAACTGTCAGAACTGGGCCAGTCTGGGAACTCGGTCCAGGAGCTTCATCCTGGTCTCTCAAACTCATGGACATGAGCCATCCCCCACTGCTGTCCCAGGTCTTAGGCAGGGTGCTGGGGCTGGAAATGACACAGCGAGGTCATGAACTGACACACAGAGCTACAAAGAATTAGCCTGTTACACTACCACTCCAACCCCCATTTTCAACTTGGACTAAGTAAAAAGGGATTATAAACCACAGAGATAAAACTGTTTGCCCCTACACTGAAGAAAACATTTTTTAAAAGATATTTACCAGAACAAAGCAGCAGTTCAGCAGAAATACCAATGTTTCGGCAATGGATTTTTGGCAGTGTGGAGAAATACGTATTGCTGTTATGATTCTGATCATTACAGAGCAGCATAACACCTTGCAGGAAATCAAACACCCAAGGTGATAAAAGGCACTAACAGGTGCTTCAAAGTAATCCACGTGTGGTTTTAAAGTTAAAACGAAGAAACACTAATGGAATTTTGGACACTATGGCTAAGTCACCAATGTGATGGATGTACCCCATATCAGAGCATAGAGATGTTGTGCCAAGGTCAGTTTCCTGAGAATACATACCCCTTAATTAATTATCTTAATTAGTTAAGATAGTAATGATGGCTTAGGTATGTATGCATCTGCCACCCATGTTAGAATGAGGATTGAGTCCTAAGCTGCAGGCTCCAGTGTGGCTCAACCCTGACTGTTGTGGGGTTTCCAGTGTGTGAGCCAGAATGTGGGAGATCTCTGTCCCTGTGCCTTATGGTTTTTTATTTTTTTGTAAATTTCACCTCTTCAATACAATTTCTCATTAAATTCTTCACTGACTCATAGCTAGTACAGGAGCATCATTTTCTTCAAGAAGGTTCTTGATTTTCTTTTTCATTTCTTCAGCGACACATTACTCATTCAGTAGCATGTTATTTGATTTCATGGTGTTATTAATTTCTTTTTTTTTCTTCTTCTTCTTGTTGATTTTGTATTGTGGCTTTTCATTTAGAGGATGTTCAGTAACTGTGTAATGGAGATTGTCATATCCAGTAACATGTTATTCAACTTCATGGCATTGTACATTTCTATTTTTCTTCCTGGTTTTGATTTTGTATTGTGGCTTTTCATTTAAGGGGGTGTACAGTAATTAAGGGGGTGTAATGAAGGCTACCATATCCAGTTGTAACACTGTAGTATACATCTCTACTTCCTGTTTACTCTATCTTGACAATAGGATGCTGGACTCTCTGCCATTGTCCATGCCTGCAATTCTCAGCCAAATATCAATAAAAATTTACTGTCACTGTCAAAACCCTGTATAATTAGATGATTTGTCTTATAAAACACCTGAGTAAAAGATTTAGAACCTCAAGATACAAGTCAAAACTTTTTTATTAAACAAAGTCATTAATTTTCTATTCAAGAGAACACTGAGGAATAATTAGATTTCACCTACATAGCCACATCCAGCAAGTTGCTGATAAGATTTCTTTGTTACAGTTGCAAATTTAAGAATAATGAATACCTTCCCCCTCTGGTTAAAATGGTTAAGCAAAGGTAACTTATCCCATAGTCAAGTGTCACAAATATTACTTGCCCTACTGGGGAGTTGACTCAGGACTTTCTTTTATGACCGGGATAATTGTATAGAGTGACTTTCCAAGTGTTGGCAGTGAATATCTGGGCAGAGACTCTAAGGTGGACTATGTCAACCAGTGGATTCTGCAGAAATTTCATCTTGCTTGGAGTGGCGAAATCGGCAGTAATTCAGAACTGTTGAATTACTAAAACCTCTTGAGCAGGACCCTCAGGACACATCGAGGACCCTGGGGTGGTGCTGGGTGAGTGTTTTAAATCCCAGGGTGTAGAGGTGTTTGGGAGGCTGGATGTGGCTTCTCTCCTTGTCTCCCTCCTTCCCCCAGATACAAGAAGGAAAAAAGAGAATGTGGAAATGGTGCTCTCACCCTCCATCCCATAGCCCTTGACCCTTATTGCCCTAATAAACAGTGTAAAAATCATCAAAGATAAAAATAATTAATTAAAAGTTACTTCCAATTATACCTTTCCATTTCCCATGATAGCTACTCAGATGTGCTTCCTCTATTATTTGGAGCAATGATGATGTGCTTTTAATTTCTTTGAGCCTTTAAGCTTTGAAGTTATAATCAATCAGATGTAGTGGGGAATATTTTCCAAATGTTCTCATATAAACTAAAATTTAGTTTCTCCTTTGGAGAAAAATAGCGCCCTTTATTATTTATGAGCTTATTAAAAATGAGTTGTTAAAAATGTCTACATCTTCCACGTGTCTATGCAGACTGGCTGCCATAACAGAGGCAGAAAACACAACTTTCTCCTTGAACTGTAGAAAGCCTTAACAAAAACTGTTCCAGGTGGCTTCAGCTTCTTGAATATGATATATTTATTTGAAAGGCAAACTTACAGAGAGAAGGAGAGAGAGAGGTCATCCATCTGCTTGTTCACTCCTCAAATAATTTCAATGTCCAAATCTGAGTTGACACAAAGCCGGGAGCCAAGAGCTTCTTCCAGGTCTTCCAAGGGTTGCCAGGAACAAAGGACTTGAACCATCCTCCACTGCCGTCACAGTTCATAAGCTCGTAGGTGGTTCAAAAGTGATACAATCAGGATATGAGCTGATGCCCACATGTGATGCCAAGTGCTGCAGTAAAAGGATTAGCCAGCTATGCCACCACACAGGACCCATTTCATCTACTTAAAAAAAATCAAAATAGAAAGACTTCCTATTGTCTCATAACCTAGAGAAAATGTACCTGTTTTCCAATATACTTCATGACTTCATTCTCTGCTGATATTTATAAAATGAGCCTGTGAAAATGCAGGAGTTCAGGATCTGAAGCGTCCTTTGAGCATTGATTACAAGTACATCAAGGTGGTCCTTTGCAGATGGAGGAAGGCCATCATGTAGCAAGCTATACACACCTGCTTTTTCTAAGAATTCTTGGGCCCAGTGTGATAGCATAGCGGTTAAAGTCCTCACCTTGAGCGTGCCATGATCCCATATGGGCACCAGTTCTTATCCCAGTAACCCCACTTTCCATCCACCTCCCTGCTTGTGGTCTGGCAAAATAGTTGAGGACGGCCAAAAAAAAAAAAAAAAAAAAAAAAACTGGGACCCTGCACCCACATGAGAGACCCAGAAGAAGCTCCTGGCTCCTGGCTTTGGATTGGCTCAGCTCAAGCTCTTGCATCCACTTGGGGAGTGAACCATCAGATGGAAGATCTTCCTCTCTCTCTCTTCTCCTCTCTGTATGTCTGCCTTTGAAATAAAAATAAATAAATCCTTTTAAAAAGCATTCTTAGAGGAAAGAGATTAAATTGAGAAAGGTGTAAGACAATCTAAAAGGAAGAGTAGCTAGTAGCTGTTTTTCAAAGGAGAGGAAACAAACAAAAACACACAAGATGATCCTTGAAGAATCCCCATAACGCCTTACGTAAGGTGTTAAAAACCAACATATCAGGACTGGCATTTAAACAAGCAGTTAAATGATGATTAGATGAATGCATTCTCCAGTTGGGTATACAAGCCAAAGTATACATTTTGGCTTATTGATACAAGTGATGGTATTGTTTTTGTTTTTTGGCTTGACTTGTTTATGTGTTTATAGTGTTAAAGGTCATAGAACATGCAGCCACCTGATGCTTGGGTGGCACAGCACTTTGTTTCTCACAACAGTTCACAGTGACATAGGTAGTTTTTCAAACTGGAGATATCAAAAGTAAATATATTCTGTGAAATCACCAAATAGAGATGGATCTGTTATGACATTGTATTGACTGACTGTCACATAGTGTGTTTATGTAATTGTTTGAATTTTTGTAGTTTAAGCCCTTGGTGGTAGCCAGAAAGACAGTATGGAGAAGTGGGGAAATTGAACAACAAAGGCAAATGTCTACAAAGAAGATTCGTATATAGATTAAAAATTAGGATCATTACAAAATAAATGAGGTATTTCATATTAGGACCAAGTCTCAAAATTAAAAATGGTTCTTACAATTCTGTCCACAATTACAATTCTGTGTCTCTGCTTTCAGTACGTTTTAAGGATACAAGAGAATATAGAACCAGACAGGAAATGGTCAGCATGGACTCACATATACCTTACTAGGTAGGACACAAAGATAATCTACTCCTCACTAAGTTAGTGAAAATTTCTCTGCACACCCCTCCTAAAACTGTTCTGTGCCTCAACTGTTGACATATGCCGTGTTAGAGTTATAAGCCAGTTTGGACTGTCCTAAAATCTGCCAAGTCCAGTAAAAATTATGCTTCAACACTATAAACTGTTAAATACAAAAATGAAAATAGACATGAGACAGCAGAATAGTACCCTATAACATTTTAAGGTGTATAGCAGCCGGTTGTGTATAAACCAAAATTGAAATGTCAATGAGGTAGTCACAGGATGCGGTTAAGAACTTGTATTTTCTAACATATCTGTCACTCAATACCATGTCAATGAACTCCATAGTGTTGTAAGTTGTTGATGTTATGTTGTGGCTTTTAATTGGTCAGGATGATACTCTGCCAGCTCTGCTTTCAGACCAGAGATGGTCTTCCCAAGAAACCGTTGAATTTATCTGGACAATAAGATACTGGATACTCAATAAGACAATAAGATACTCTATGCATGGTGCATGCTTGCAATGAAAGAAGCATGACTGGATTTGAACTATAATACTGCAACAAGATGGAAGAATCCAGCATGGGTGGAGGGTACAGGGAAGCGTTGGGGGAACCCAAGAGTCTATGAAACGGTGTCATAAAATGAAACGTAACAATAATAATTAAAAAAAAGAATACAAGAGAATAGCTCAGACACAGTGAGGCACGTGATCACAATCAATGCCCAGATGTCCCTCCAGTCAGAATGAACTATACTCCTCAGAAAGCTCACTCTTTATTTCATCTACCTATGTACAAATTCCATACCAACCAACTACGTAAAGGCAGAATAATACACATTGAAATATGAGGACTGTCTCCTGGGGATGTGTTCTCATCTCCTCTGGGACTGCTGTAGGGATAATTTGGACTTCTCTAAACTTCACTTACGGAATATCATCAAGCACTCATTGTGATATCAATTCCAGGAGACCTGGTAAAGTACAAACATACCCCCTCACTCTCACAAGAACACCAATAGACTGACAAGCAAGGAAAAGGGTGAATTTCAAAACTGCACATACGCATCTATGGGGGCATAAGAAGCAAATAATTTATAATGAAAACAAAACCACGTAAGACAGGCATCACGGGATGTGCCTACGTGGAAGAACTTGCTCCTCAGATAGTTTCCTTCTCAACTCAGCTCTTCCCTCAGAGTTCACTTCGGTGCATATTAAATTTGAAAGAAAATGAAATACTCTGTCACACAGGTACTTTGTAGTTATCCATCTGCCTGAAAATATATTACGTAAAAATCTTTACCTTGGACTAGATTAATATTATACATGCACATTTCTTTTTGTGTTTAAATGCTTTGTGTTATTTTGAGGATAGTTGATGAGAATAAATAGTTGCATGGAAAAAAATCTTACTGAGAACTTTTAATGCCATTAAACTGTGTCACAGATGGTCTCTCTAACCGCATTTGACATTCAGTATAAAACATAAGACCAGGAAGCTACCCATCATTTTCAGACATAGGAGAAACTTTTCATCAAGACCCAACTGGAAAAGTATCAAAATCATTTTCTTTAAAGTGCCATGTGATCTAATGAACACGATTAACTAAATTTTAAAAACTTAAAGACAAAAATATCAGAGAAATTTATGAAGATGAGACGTTAGAAACCATGGACTATTTGGGAACTAGAGCTATTGACTTCATATCAGGTTTTGCAAATTCATTTCACCAGGAATAAATGTGTGTGTGTGTGTGTGTGTGTGTGTGCATTTATATATTATTTATATATTCTTTTAAAATAAGAATGCTGTTCAAATGAAAACATCAGTGATGAGGAAATGTGTTTGTTCTACCACAGCATCTTCGAAATATAGTCTTAGCCTCAAACTGACACATTCAACTCACTCAACTCTCACACCAACAGGTCCGGAAGGACACAGACTGTATCCTATCTCGGTCAGTGACATCAGTTATAAGCACCTGCTAAAGGAGTGCACATAATAGCCCCTACTGCCCATTCAGAAAAGAGAACCCTGAATATACAGATAAATTGTATATGAACAGCACAAAGGGAAAGACCTGGCAAGGGGTGTGGCTGCCTGATTGAAATCCCAGTCCCTGCACTTAGTAGTGTGGCATCCTTGTTTGTACACTTTGTGCTCTGACGACAAAATGCCTAGGATTAGGTAATTTTTAAGAAACATGCTATTTCTTTCTGACAGTTTTAGAGGCGAGCACATCCAAAATCATCATGGCAAAGACTGGTCTAATGAGGGCCTTCATCATGCGTCCCCCACTGGTAGAGAGCCAAGTCAGGCAGCACGTGAAACCCCTTATTTATTTTTCAAAATTAATTTATGTTTACTGGAAAGGTAGACTTACAGAGAGAAGGAGCTAGAGAAAGATCCTCCATCTGCTGGTTTACTCCCCAAGTGGCCAGAGCGACAGGTTTCCTCCAGGTCTACCAAGCAGATGCAGGGTTCTTAGGCGTTGAGCCATCCTCCACTGCTTTCCCTGGCCACAAGCAGGGAACTGGATGGGAAGTGGAGCAGCTGGGATATGAACTGGAGCCCATATGCGATCCTGGTACATGCAAGGCACGGATTTAGGCAGTAGGCTATTGCATTGAGCCCACAAAACCTCTTTTTAAAGGCATGAATTCCATTAATGTAAGAAAACCACATACGCCCTAATCATACCTAACGAGCACCACCTCTTAGACATTAAGCAAATCTGATGTGAATACTGTCTGACATAATAGTGATACTGGGCAAGACAATTTCTTTCCATCTCAGTATGCTCAATTTGAAAATATTTTACTAATTGTTACTTACTTAACAATGCTATTGAAAGGATTAAATGAATTGGGTATGTAGGTGCCCAGAACAGGGCCTAGAACTTTTTACATACTATGCTGTTTGCTATTGGCATATACTATTTGTATGTATTGTCCCAATCAGACCAGCAACATGTCAGATCAACATCATTACCCACTTTACCGATACGAACATTAAGAGCATGTAAGTTCCTATTTAGAGCATACATTATTTACATTGATTCTGCCTGCATCTTCTAAAAACTGGTTTGCCATCGGGTACTCTACTGAATTAGGACAGCAAAATAGAAATACAAGGAAAAAATGGTTATAAGATATTAAAATGTCAGTTAGCAAATGGCTATAGGTAGAGTGAAGAAGAGGAAAGACACAAGATTCCAAAATTTAAAGACAATTGCTAAGTACCAAAAAATGCACTACATGTTACTAACTGCTTACAATAACCTTGTGAGAGCAAACTGATATCATCGGGAAAGGAAATGGGCCTGTGCATGAGTATGGGATCTGGCACTTAATCTTGTTACCTTTGTTAAAAATAATTTCTTCGGGCCCAGCACCGTGGCCTAGCGGCTAAAGTCCTCACCTTGAATGCACTGGGATCCCATATGGGTGCCGGTCCTAATCCCGGCAGCTCCATTTCCCATCCAGCTCCCTGCTTCCAGCTCCCTGCTTGTGGCCTGGGAAAACAATCGAGGATGGCCCAAAAAAGCATTGGGATCCTGTACCCTCATGGGAGACCCGGAAGAGGTTTCTGGTTCCCAGCTTCGGATCAGCACAGCACCGGCTATTGCAGTCACTTGGGGAGTGAATCATCGGACAGAAGTTTTCCTCTCTGTATATCTGACTTTGCAATAAAAATTAATAAATCTTTTAAAAAATATATTTTCTTCATTTGTAGAATGTAGTTGCTGGGCCCAGTGCGATAGCGTAGAGCTTAAAGTCTCGCCTTACACACCCAGGATCCCATATGGTTGCCTATTCTAATCCCGGCAGCCCTGCTTCCCATCCAGCTCCCTGCTTGCGGCCTGGGAAAGCAGTCAAGGATGGCCCAAAGCCTTGGGACCCTGCACCCGCGTGGGAGACCAGGAAGAGCTCCTGGCTACTGGCTTCGGATTGGCTCAGTTCCACCTCCTGCAGTCACTTGCAGAGTGAACCATGCCACGGAAGATCTTCCTCTCTGTCTCTGCTCCTTTCTGTATATCTGACTTTGCAATAAAAAACAAATAAATCTTTTTTAAAAAAACATAGTTGCTAGCACCTATTTCTGAGTAGTGTTGTAAGAATTAAGTGAGATGTTTTACACAATTTGCTCTGCAGAACCTCTTTCAACATGCGGTCTCACTCCCTGCCATCTTTCCATGATGCCACGCTGGAGCACAGGAACGTCCTGGCCAATGCTCTTAGCAGCATGAACCACGCGGAAAAAGGAGAAAACCACAAGGTTCTTAGACGGTGCTCTAACGTCATTGTCAGGTTTCTAACTGTGATGATGAAGCATGGTTACACTGATGAATTTGAGATCACTGATGATCACGGAGCTGTGAGAATTGGTATGAACCTCACGGGTAGTTAATACACCTGTGGCGTGATCAGCCCGGGTCCGACACACAGCTGAAAGGGCTAGAGAAATGGCCAAATAATCTGCTTCCATCCTGCCACTTCTGTTTCCCTGTACTGACCAACTCAGCTGTCATTCGCACCAGAAAGACGCAAGAGCAAAACACACAGGAGGGACAATCGTCGGGTTCCTTCTCCAGCCATGCAGCATACACACATGAGTAAAAGCTCGACAGGCAAAAGCAAACAAAAAATAAAAGTGTCTTCTCTTTCCATTCGCATTCAAAATACTGTAAGAAATTTTTGACAGGAGTTATTAAATTGTCCTGATGAAAATCAATGACAAAAATGAAACATATTTTCTTATAATTTCAAAGTCTGTCCTCTTTTTAACATTCTATTCATTCCATTTGAATGTAGGTGAATTTATCTTATCTTTGGAGTTAGGGATACCAACCAAAACCATGAATATGAAAATAGGATCATGATATCCTTAAATGTGTCTAAATTAGAAGGTAGTCTAGTTTTCTTCCAAATCGGGCCCTGACCATCATTTACTAAGTAGACTATTTATGCTATATAATATTGCAAATGCAAATATTATAATTCAAATATGGCATTACAGAATTAAGATTGACTGCCTAATATACCTTCACAACGGGTGCTTCATAACACATAGGATGATTTGAGGGGATCATTTTAGTTCACGGCCTCTGAGGTCACCTTGCTTCTCAACTCCTCTGGAAACACTTGGTAAGATTTTTAACTCATTGCCCAAAGGTTATCAAAGCATTATCAAAATATAAAGGTGACACTCACTAAATCTTCCAGAACTTGAAAGACCACTGGGATGACATTTAAATTTTTTTTTTTTTGCCAACATGGAAATTCAGATTTTTTTTTTGCTTCATTTGTTAAAGGATAAGAAGCCAGAAGCTTCTTCCAGATCTCCCACACAGGTGCAGGGTCTCAAGACTTTTGAGCTGTCCTCAGCTGCTTTGCTAGACCACAAGCAGGGAGCTGGATGGCAAGTAGAGCAACCAGGATATGAACCAGTGCACACATGGAATCCTGTCACATACAAGGTGAGGATTTAGCCAGTAGGCTATCGCACCAGACCCAAAGGGTATATCTTAAAATGATTTTCTCCCTTACAAAGCTTAAAATGTAATATATATATATATATATACATATATACACACACATATATAAATGTATATATGCATATATAAATGTGTATATATATATAATGTAATACATATATATATATAATTGATCAAAGGGCCAAGGTTATAGCAGAGTACGGTTTCTGTGTTAAATCTAGTCACTTTGTGCTTGGTGACTGATGATTGGATAATAAAACACCAGCGGCTTACTGCATGGAAATTATGGGGGCGGGGCAACTGCAGCTGTAGGTGATTCTTACTAAAGGCAGACATCCTCTGCTGCTGTTTGTTTTCATTCCCATTCCACTACTCAACAAAGCAAAACAAAACCCACAGAGCTGTTCAGAGCCACAACTAGGCTGTACTACAAGGAGCTTACCAAAGCCTGTTAGATGATAGAGGCACTTCTCTAAGTATCCAACGGACCTCCCCAGTAAAACGGAGTTCCCTTCCTGTTTATGAACACATCAACCAACAACAAGTGTCTGTGTGTCTAAGTGGAAAATGAGTACCTCTCGTAAGATGCAGCAAAGCACCAAATACGAATCAAAAGAAAGAAGTTTATCCCTGAATATGTCATCAATTTGATAGCTCTGTCATCAGTGCAGGAAAAGAAACAAAAACAACCAATAAAAGCAAAGCAGTCCAAGAGAATGACTTCATTGAGAATAATCACAACTTAAATATGTTGAAACAGAATGCATGCCACACATATGGGATTTTTATTTCTCAGCTTCAGAATGAATCTTAATAACAATATGGCATCCATTCCTCCAGCTGTGACATTCCTCAACTTCAACCAGAACTGCTTCTCACATGTGGATTTTATGAGAACCTACCTTACAATCTGCTTCACATTGAAATCCTCAACCTGTATTTTCAAAATGACTGGCCTGAGTCAAGATATGGATCAGCAATTGAAGGAAAAGCAAAAAGCAAACCTCCATAGCCAACACAGTAACTAACCCATTGGCTATGGAGCAAGCAATGAAGCAATTTCTTTTAGAGGTGTGATGGTCAGGAATAGACATGAACCACTGAAATATCTATTTTGAAGGTCATACTGAGATAGAAAATATTTTCACCAAAGGTCACCAAGGGTACACCTATACAACTGTCCTCCGGTTATTAGATATATAATTCAGTAATTAAGCCCCAAAGTCTTCTGCAAAGGAAAAAAGTTATTCATTTTTATTTTTTTTAAAGATTTATTTTTAGTATTTTTTCATTGGAAAGGCGGATATACAGAGAGGAGAGACAGAGAGGAAGATCTTCCGTCCCATGATTCACTCCCCAACTGAGCGCAACGGGCCGATACTATGCCAATCCGAAGCCAGGAGCCTCTTCCGGGTCTCCCACATGGGTGCAGGGTCCCAAAGCTTTGGGCTGTCCTCGACTGCTTTCCCAGGCCACAGGCAGGGAGCTGGAAGGGAAGCGGGGCTGCCGGGATTAGAACCGGCACCCATATGGGATCCCGGGCGTGCAAGGTGAGGACCTTTAACCACTTGCGCCACCGCGCCGGGCCCAAAAGTTATTCATTTTTGTTTTATCTACATTTGCTCCCAGAAAAGATTTTTATCAACACAGAACATGAATGGAAAAGTTGGCAAAATTTGTCTTACAGAAATCACTGTTTCTGTACAATTAAAAATTACATTTCACTTGGTTTTATTTAAAAATTATATACTTACTATTTTCTGCTTCTCACAGATTGTACCCATGTGTGATCCTCCTTTGTAGTAAAACCAGGAATATGGTCAGCAACACAAAGGGCCAGTCTGAGGAAAGCTGCATACAGAAATAGACTGCCACACCAAGAGTGGGGAGGACGCTAGACAGACTGTGTGGACGGCCTGCTAACAAACTGAAAGGATGACTCGGTAGGGATAGAAATTCAGACAGCCTGGTGTTAAACATTCAAAGAGTCTTGAAGAGGGCCCAGAGCGGTAGCCAAAAGGTTACGGTCCTCATCTGGTACACACCAGGATCCCATATGGGCATCGGTTATAATCCTTGCAGCCCTGCTACCCATCCAGCTCCCTGCTTGTGGTCTGGGAAAGCAGTCAAGGCCAGCCCAAAGACTTGGGATTGAGTGCCCGCATGAGAGATCCAGAAGAGGCTCCGAGCTCCTGGTTTTGGATCAACACAGCTCTGGCTGCTTGGGGAATGAATCATTGCTCAGATTTCCTCTCTGTCTCTCTTCCTCTCTGTATATCTGAGTTTCCAATTTAAAAAGAATTAATATATATATGTGTATGTGTGTGTGTGTGTATATATATCTTTAATGTCCAGAAGGGGAAAAAGTATAGTCCTGCAGGTAAACAGAGTTTATTATCAGGTGACTCTGATTGTAGACAGTAACCAGAGCTCAAATCAATCAACTATATAGAGTAGGCAACTGGGGAAAGAGTTCTTGTGGGGGAGATTCAATCACTAAAGAGAGGACAGTAGTGGAAACCCAGATCAGCGAACCAGCACCAATATCTGAACCACAGCAGACTCAAGGCTGATTCAGAAACCCTTGATCCAGCAAGTCTATTATTTCCACAGCAAGAGAAAATTGTTCTCTGAGCTAAAGGTAGTGATTAACATCCAGGAGGATAAGAAGCTCTCAAGTGTCAGGAGCAGAACATGTGTAAGCAAGGTACCAGAAGATCATTGTACCTGAGAGGACAGCAGGAAGGGTATTCACTGCCATGTTCCTTCACAAAATTCCTTTTAATTTGAAATTTCATCAAACTGAAAAAAGCAATGTCAACAAACATCAGTAGTATTACTGCACAGACATTAATTTTTCATTAAAATTAATAAAATTCATCTGAGAATGGGAGGAGATGTACAAAATGATTTCAGGAAACTGAAGTGCAAATACATACTTGACCAGAGTGGAAAAATGAAAAAAAAAAAAACATTATCTAGCCTGTAAATGAGATTTAACTGGAAGAGTTTTAACCCGTGTTATTCTTTAGTTGTGCTGACTACTGACCTCCAACCACAGCAATGAGAAAGAGTTAGAGATATCATTTAAACACATCTGCATTTCTAGAATCTTATCATAGACAGCCAGAAAAAGGAGAATGAGTATAATAAGCTGTCATATTACCAATATATTCAGGATATATTAAAAAGGATTGTGTAAAAGTCTCACTAACACATAGGTGCAAAGAATTTAAAGAGCCATACATGGCTTTTTCAAGCATAGATTTTCTATGAATTTTGAAGATATTCATAGCAGGGGGTGAGTATAGTAACTACTTTAAGTCTATCCAGGAAGCTCTGAATATTGGGAATCCATCCAGCAAAATTTAGAAATAATAAAATGATCTCACAGGCCCAGCAGGATGGCTCAATCAATAAATACCTTGCAAACACTTGAATTCCATATGGATGCCAGTTCATGTTCCAGGTGCTCCAGTTCCCATCCAGCTCCCTGATAATGTCCTGAGAACATAGTAGAAGCCAGCCCAAAGCCTTGGGAGCCTGTACTTGCGTGGGAAACCAAGAAGAAGCTCCTGACTCCTGGCTTTAGATTGGCTCAGCTCCATTCGGGGAGTGAATCAGCAGATGCAAGACCTTTCTATCTTTCTCTCCTTCCCTTCATAAATCTGATCTGCCTTGCAATTAGAAATAACTAAATCTTTAAAAAGATATCACACTGATTAAAATCGTTTCTGGAAACTTTATATCTTTTTTGGCCAATATGTAAGATTTCTCTGGTACCTCTGCCTTTAAGAAAATAATGTTATTATCTCAAAAAATTAGCACCTACTCACAGTGGCACTAACATTAAAAGTTGGTATCCTATGAGAATACTGAGGAATCAGCCACATATGTAAGGGGTCAAGGCAGAGAGTAATTTTTGTCATTTAACATCCATATGGTTACTCTTACTTCCTTCTTAGCATTTACGGAAGATAGGACCAGCTCAGGAATAGCTGTGTGGGTTACACTACTGGCAGTGAGTAGGGTGGACCGGAAAAATCAGCTTAACTCTCCAGTACATGAATGTGCTCCGTCTCCTACATGATTCCCAGACACACTGAATCTTTATCATCAGAAATGCAACTGATCTTCCAGAACTCTGAAGATTGATTTTATTCCCGTCTACATCTTATTAATTATTCATTGGTTGATAACACTGACGGCCAATTGGGCAAATGGCATTCTCCCTCAGAAGAGGTGGCTTCTCTGAACAGCCCTCTATGAAGTCTATTTGGGACTTAGATTTTTTTTTTTTTTGTGAGTTAACAGGGTGACAAAAGAGAGGGCAAGGGTAGTAACCTCAAAGTAGTAACCTTAGAGCACTTTAGAGCTTAAAGGTACCAAGCTGAGCAGATTTGGAAACCAAATGCATTTGTTAATTCCCATAGTGATTTTAAGAGCAGAATCTTGGAATGGCTGCCAAATAAAATTAATCCTGGAAAATGATCATGCAGATTTTAAATCACAATGGAGAGCTGTGAGTTTAAACAGAACATTTTAATAATACATGTGTCTTAACTTGAAACTTCCCAGGTCATCTACGGTGGCAGCTTGCATGGTTTTATTTATTTATTATTTTTGTTATACATTTAAATAGGGGAATGTGTGTGACTGCAGCAGAAGGAGGAAAGGATAGACAGAGAGATGAGAAAGAAGATTTGGAGAATTTATAGTTGTTATCTTCTCCCCACCAATAAATTAAATTCTTATCTCTTTTCTTTCGTGTGTTTATGAATTAATATGTTTCCCTGTAATGCTTTATCAAAAGGTTAACTCTAAATGCCAGTAGTTTTCAATAAACAATACAGATAACAGAAAGCAGTAAGGTTGGTTCCTATGCTCGATCAGTGAAAACAACAGGAAAACCCAAACATGAAACTGTTCTTTAGCCATGACATAATTAAGAATAAATTACTATGTGTTTGCTATGCTTTTGCAGATTTTAAACCTTTAGAAGTAAAAATAAATTTATGAGGCAGTAGAGCAGTGCAGACAATATTAATTTTAATGCTTGTGAAAACTACCTATTTCATGAAACAAATAATATTTATCAAATTATGACATCAACATGGACTCTTGATTTCAAGAATTTCTGTTCTTACAGAAACAGTCTGTTTCTTCCCATAGCTTTTAGTCTGGTGGGAGACATTATCACATACATGTTTAGAAAAAAATCACTATAAACCCTGGTAGGTGAAGAAACACAAAAATATATGTAACAAGTGAATTTGTAATGGTTTTGGTGGTCAAAAAGACCCCTTGGAGTAGGTTTTTCAAGTAAGAAAAAAATAGGTATGATCAATTTTTCATTGCTGCATAAGACAAATTATTTATGAAGCAAAAGTATGTTTAGTTCACAGTAGGGGACTTATAAGTCCAAGACCAGGCACCCACATTGGTTTGGTCTCTGTAAGTATGGTAAATGATGGGGAGGAACTGGGTGTGGAAGAAGATTCATACTGTCATCCAGGAATCAGAGTCCAGGCCCAAACTCAGGCCTTTCTAGCAACCTACTCTCCACAGGAATCTTGTCCATAACCAAAGGAACTTGTGTTATGCTCCACCTGTTAAAGGTTCAACTATTTCCCAACGATTCAAACCTATGGACCAAGATATTAATACAAAGGCTTCTAGAATACACCTAAACCAATGTTGATACCATTGCATACAAGTAAAAATTGACCAGCTATTTTTAAAAAGAGTGAGGGCAATACAAGTGTTTGTTTTGTTCCTGAATAGATCAAGGCTATAAATCAAAATAATTGATAATGAGAATTGATTTTTAAATAGCACAATAAATTATTAAGGAAAACTAAACCTTGGCTGATTTTCCCTTCGTACACTGTTTATGCAACAAACTTAGTAGTTTGAGTTCTATCATTCCGTTACCTCTCAATTCTTCCCTCTCCACCTCCCCCTGTAAGGTCCATGCTATGATATTACATTGGCTTGTTTTGGACTTTACCGTGTGGCCATCTCATGTGTCAGTTGTTAAAGGTAAAATACTAGGGAAGGTGGCAAATAGGAGCCATGATGTGAAGCTCTGCAATGAGATTCCGTGTGGTTTCAGATAAGACCCAGGCATACAGTTTGGAACCCATGGCAGACCAAAGGAGGATTCATATGACATCATGTTAAGTACTTCATTAAAGCAAATTTGAATGTATTTTGGTACTTATAAGTACCTCTAAGTTGGAATATTATTATTCCTATTGTACATATGAAGAAAAAAGGGGAATGTGTAAAACAAATAATGTGCTAAACAATGTGCAGCTTCTGATCCAGTCCTCGAGTTCAGATAGTCTGACTAAATTCTTGATCTAAATCCACTGCACTAAGACTTACTTTTCCAAAATATCAGGTAAGTGGATCCTGGAGAAGCAATTTGTTCATAGAAATAAAGGTGTTAATATATGTTTAGTGTTGTGACAAAACATCTGTAGCAGTCTAATTTGACACTGCATTGTAGAAGAGGAATAAGGCAAGGACAAGTACAGGCAAATCAGATAGGACATCTTTCAAAGTCTAAGGAGAGATTGGCACCTTGGCCTATAGTTAGACTGAGGTTTACTAACTGTGAAGCTAAAATGATATAGTCAGACTTTAGAAATGTTTAGGAAGTAAAATCATGGAACATGATGTTTGTGACTTGTAGGAGGCAGGATCAAAAACAAGTAAATATCAGAGATGATGTCTCTCTTTCTTACTCTACTCAAAATTTCCTGTTATAGGATACATGTTCTGGAGCTCAAAGAAAATATTTGAATAGGAGATACAATTTGGAATAAAATTATATAGGAGTTCATTATAATTCACACATTTGATGATCTTTCTAATATGTAAAACGTATTAGCACAGTTTTTATAACATACCATTGAAAAAACTTTCTTACAGAAGTAACAAAATAATAGGTCATAAAGTTCTAAATCTAATTTTAAGGCAAGACCATGAGAATATCTCTTTTCACACTGGAGGTACTCATGTATTTTTCAATGCCAAGATGGAAAGTGGAACTGAATGAGTCACCACCAAAGTGGGCCAAGTGTCCGCAGAGCAGTGGGAAACATCAGAATGGCCAAACATTCCAGAATAGTTAGCTTCAGAAATAATTTAACTAGGAGTTTTTTGGTCATTTTTAAAAGCCAAAAGATTTTTTATTCATTTTTTTTTAAAAAATTATTGATTTTCATTTTATTTGAAAGACAGAGATAGTAAAAATAAGACAAGAAGACATCTTCCAGCTGTTGATTCACTTCCAAATGCACCAACCACCAAGGCAGGGCCAGGCTGAAAGAGCCAGTATTCAGTGTAGATCTCCTAAACGAATGACAGGGACCCAGAAACTCAAGCTCTTACCTATTGCCTCCCAGAGTGAGCATTAGCAGAAAGTTACATTGGAAGTGAATGAGTGGAGACTCAAACAAAAAACTACACTATAGAGTGACAGAGTTCCAAGCAGCGACTTTACCATTGTGCCAAGTGCTGTCCCCAAAGACATTTCGTCTATTATGTGTTTGAAGATAGGCTATTTTCTGTAACTGATAGGATGAAATTACATATCACAATATTGATGTTTTTCCCAATAATGTGATCAACCTTTAACGCTACCCTTACCAATATTTAGAAACTATTTCCTACATGATAAAATGTGAGGAAAATAAAATTCCCTGCCATATTATTCTCATTTCAAATTATTTTTCTCTTTCTTCATTTTTTTGGTTTTTTGTTTGTTTGTTTTTTGGGTTTTTTTTTTCCCCGCCATGACTATTTGGAAAGAAGTTGTTCCTAGTTGTCTTTATAACCTGAATCTGTACTTGTATATACAAAATTTTCTACGTAAATTTCACCTAAGTACTGCATGAATTCCTATAGTCCTATTTTTTATAATAAATTAATAAGTTTAAGGAAACAGTATATACAAGCAGGTCATACTTATCTGCCACACTTCAAATTTCAGGTCAATTGAAACTTTGCCACATCAAGTGGCTATATGTTACAGATAACGGTTAGATTCATACATCTGGTACAGTTAGTTACGAAACCCATGTTTCACAAATATGGTGCAGAAGAAAACCCACAATTCCAAAAAGGTCTAAGTGCAGTTAAGCTGTACATGTCGGATAGGGGTGTACCTGGGTTTTGATATCTGACTAGCTGACAGATGGTTCAGAATGTGGGAGACAGTTCGATAACTTATTGGGTTCCTGCCACCGGCATGGGAGACTGAAACTGTGGCTCCAACTCCTGTTGTCCCAGGTATTTGGAAGTGAATCAATACATGAAACATCTTTATTTTTCTCTCTGCTTCTCAAATTAAAAAAAAAAATTGAAAACACAAACATTATGACACATCTCTGAGTTGGCTGGCAGGTTTGCTGAGGACATCACTGATGGATCCTGCCCTTTTCCCTCAGGTGCTGGTATACCAAAAGAATCCAGGGCACAGAACTACAAAGATGGTACTCATTGACCAGAAACTCACTTGCTGTCTCTAGATATATCAAAAACCACTGAAAGATTTTTGAACATTATGGAGTTTGTTTGTTTTGCTTGTTTGTTTGTTGCAAATTACACAATCTTTTAGGGTACACAAATTCTTCCTAGCTTCAAGTTCTCAACTCTTAATTTTCTGCTATTGCAGACCCTAGGAAGCAGAAATGATTTTCCATGTGATTCAACTGTTTTCACCCTTGTGGAATAACTGGTTTACATTCCTGCCAACTGGCTCTGGCTGTAACCATTGTGGACATTTGGGAAGAGAAGTAGCAAATGAAAGTGGTCACTCTCTCTGACTCTCAAGTAAATAAAACACAGTAAAACTTGTTCCTTATTAGTGCTTTTATCTAATGCTGTATTGCTAAGAAGATTTAAATAATGCTAACAAATGTTTTTATTTAGTGTTCCTGGGATACACTCTCTTTATTTGAAAATACATCCTCTAAAAGGTGTTTCCACCTGAGATGGCAGAGGTTCTGAGAGCCTTCTGGGGTTTGATGTGATCACAACATTCCTTTCATTCTGCTCGTTTTTTCATGCTTGCGTTTACGTGACTGTCCGTGTGTGTGCTTGAGTAAACAAGTCTCTTTGCAAGTGCATTCCTTGATTGGTGTATGAGCTCAAAAGGAAATGGTACAGAGTAAATAGGCATCTTAGCTTTTGCAAGGAAGATACAGGAAAGAATCAAGGAGAAAAATCTCCGCTTTGAAGAGATAAAGAAAGCCTATAATCAGATTTACCCAGGCAAAGGCATTACCTGTGGGAGGTTGCTCTACTTTGTACTCACGTAGCACCTTTCATCCAGAAAGCTCAAATCACATACTATTTATTAAGCTCCTTCATGTCCACGGACCTCATTGATCCTCTCTGCAGGGTTATAAAAGCACATTATAGACCCCACTATGTGGATATGAAAACCAAGGCACTGGGAAGTGAAGTGCCTCATCAAAACACACAAAAAAAGTAAACAAATGAAAAACGGGAATATTATAATAAGTATGAGTGCAATTCATTTCATTATGGGGGAGCCCTAATTTTTAACTGTTTACATTAAGTTGAAAATACTTTCAGCAGCAGCTATACATGCAACAGAGAATTTTAGTGAGTGAAGGATATTATTTTTAAACAATATCAACTAAAACTCCCTGCCCCTCCTCTTCGGCCAAATGACAGCATATAAAATGCTTATGACTTTCAATCAGGAAACAATTCTACCAGACCCCTTCACACACACACACAAAAAAAAAAAATCTAAAAATTACATATAGAGGTAAAACAAGGACAAATGTCCACAAAGCTCACTCTAGCCAGCTTTGCAAATCGCAATTCTCTTTTCTGGCATTAGATGCTTAAAAACCCAGTGGGTATATTAAATCAAAACACAAACAAAGCAGGCATTGCAGTTGCTGTATGTCAAACCTTTCCCACCTCAGAACTCTGCTTCTCTTGTTTCCCCAAACATTCCTGACACCTTCAATCAAATTGATAGAGTTATTCTTCTTTCACAGCAAACAAGATCTCTAACACGGTGCCCTCCTTTTCTTAAGTAAGAAAACTGACAAAAACATGTCTTCCTTCTTCGTGGAAACTGATAAAGGAGGATAAATAGAACCGCCTTCAGTAATTCTTATCTCTGTTGGTCAAAAGCTAAAGGCCTCAGTGCCATAGGCAGGATGATAATAAACTTTGCAGAAGAAAAAGAGAATTCAAAATTAGAGTTATTTCACCTCAGCACAGACAGTTAAAGAGAAAGGCATGTTTTCTCTCCATTTAGACCCCTATTGTGATCAGTAACTTGACTGGCAAGTCCCTAGGCTAATTGTGTGTTCCTTGTGCTTTTGAAACAGGGCATGCTATAGCTTCTCATCAACATTTAATATATCTTGCTTTTCTTTTTTTTGTTTCTACATACATGATTTATAAAGTAAACAATGAAAAAGCACATTTATAAAACAAGCCTGTTGATCCACACTAGACAATTTTTCTTATGATATCCATTTCCAAACCTGCTGAAACATGTTTTGGCAAGATTTATAAGGTATTCATAAATAATATATATGCAAAATAGAATTAAATATCTACAACAACAAAATATCCTGAGACACTACTGCCACTGATTTCCTGGGTGATATTTATCTGTCTTTCATTTATATAATGACAATAATCACACACAACAAAAAACAACTCATATCCCAGAGTGTAGACTCCACCAAGATCATAATATGACTAAAATTTCTCATCACATGCACACATACCTAACAATACAAAAGAAAGCAAATAAAGCCAGGATGTTCTTTTTGGGTTAGAAAATTCACCTGAACGAGTAAAAATCACAAAAAAAGTATAACAAACAGCTTGTCATGCTCAAATTTGAAATCTTGATCTTAACAAAGAAAGCAAGGAGAAATAAAAAAGTGGAAAGAAGAAAAAATTTTTTAAAAGTACCCCTCTCCAATCTATTTTTGACAGATCCTGTGGGTGGCTTGTTTCTTCCACCTAGATTTATTTACACCTACTTATTGCTACCTGGTTGTGACTCAGCGCCCCATATTTCACATACCTTAGCACCAAAAAAATCAAAGCTTTTTATTTCTAAATAATGACATTCTGAATTAATGTGTTTCAACATGAATACTTTATTGTACACTTCATAGCCTTTTGTTTGGGAGATAAGTACATAGGTCAAGGTTGGAAATCAATAAAAAATAGATTATTATCCATCTGGAAGTAGACATGTTGAACCTACACAATATAAAGCCACTCATGGGTAAACTGAAGTTATGCGCTGGATAAAGCAAGGTCTCCATAACCACCCTAGGATTACATGGGTAAAGTTTACACATAGATAAATGTTAAACCACTTCTTCACTTAAGAGGAAAATGGAAAGCACAAGACAAAATGCTTGAGTTTCTCTTAAACAAAAATAATAAAACACCTCAAGTACCACAGCCTAATGAAAGAATGTCAAGCCAAGCTCAGTAAATAGCATTTTCAGGAGAGGGTGATCTTTGTAGATTACTCAAGATCTTGTTCTCTCTCTTTCTTTCTTGCTTCCCGTCTTTCTCTTTATTCCTTCCTTCTTTCATGTCTTCTTTCTTTCCTTTTTTTTCTTTTTATCCTTTTGTGCCTTCTTTCCCTCCTCCTTCCTTCCTTCCTTCCTTCCTTCCTTTCTTCTTCCTCATTTTGCCCATTCGTGTTTCACATCTTAATTATTAGTCACTCTGCAACAAAGGCTAAATCTTATTTTATCAATTGTAACTTTCAACTAAAATATTACATAATAAGAAGGTTGGAATTTGGCATTAAATGATAATTTTATGTTATATTATTTGCATGTGTTTTTTCCCTCTAATCTTTTTAGTTTGTAGAAACAGGTATCACTGTGATGTCAACTGGCTTGACCTCATAGAGCACGAGAGTGCCTGATCAGGTCAAATCTTGCTTCTCTTTCCAGTTGAGCTTCCTACTGACACCCATCCTAGGAAACAGAAATGATTATACAAGTCCTTAGGACTTGCTACTGACATGGGAGACCCACAGGGTGTTCCAGACTCCTGGTTTCAGCCTGGTCTAGCCCTGGAATCGTGTGATTTTGGAGAGCAAACTAGAGGATGGGCAATCTGTGTGTGTGTGTGTGTGTGTGTGCATTTGTGTGTGTGTGTGTGTGTGTGTGTGTGTGTGTGTGTGTATGTGTGAAGAGAGAGAATTCATGTGTCTTGTTTGCTTCTCTCGTGCTGCTTCAAATTAAAGTGAATAAATGTTTAACTACATAATAAAGTGAATAAATGTTTAACTACATTTAAATTCTTATGCATCTGTTATAAAACATTCAACATGAAGCCACTTCTTATCCTCAGCTCCCCAACTTCCTTTCATTGAGGAAATTTGGGAAATGAAAAAACAAAAAAAACCCTCTAGGCTTGTAGCATAGTGGGTTAAACCACTGTTTGTGATACCTGCCATCCCAACTTGGAGTGCTGGTTCAAGTACTAGCTGTTTCATGTTCTATGGAAGCTTCCTACTAGTGTTTCTAAACGATGAAAAGTTGACTGTTGCAAGTTGACCAATTGACCAAATCTATCCCAGAAATGAGTCAGAGAAAAACCCTTTGGTGCTTAGGAGTCTTTATTCACCAGCTTGTGCTGACCAGTGGACTGTCCCATACCACTCTAAGTGGAAGAGGGGAGCATCCTCCTCAAATGGCAGGTTCAGGGGTTTTTAAGCAATGATCATCCAATCAACTGAGAGCAATGACACCTGATATGAATCAATCAACCAAGCTTACATCAGTGCACCTACAAATCATCCAGTCCACTGTAGTGGCATGAAACAGACACCCAATCAGCTTAAGACTCTGCATCCTTAAACTATCCAATCAGTAAGAGTCACATTCCATCTAGGAGCGAACAACTGAACTGGGCAAACAGGTCCTTCCCAATTCCATGTACAGAAACCAATTTGGGGCCATCAGCTTACTGAATGAGCTGTGAAAGAAAAGCAAGATCTCATATGATACACACCCCCACTCCCTTTTTCAGGACTTTCCTAGAACCTAACATGGCCTGAAAATGTATCTGCAGATCCAGCCTAGCTGTCATCATCTTTTATTATTTGGGATGTCACAATGACAACCTGTGTTCCTACCACCCACAAAGGAGATCCAGATGGAGTTTGTGATCCTCTCTTCATCCCGGTCCAGGCTTAGCAATTGCATCCATGTGGGGGATTAAATTAGTGAGTAGAAGATGTTTGTTTCTATCTATGTTTCCTCTATCTCTCTATCTTCAATAGATAAATGGACCTTTAAATGTATTTCTGTGAACCAAATCACCAGAATCACCAACACAAGTATGCATTGCCTTGCCTTCACTTATTCTGCTATATTTTTCTTTTATATAAAATATTTACATATGCCTGTTTTCTTGTGCAGTGATATCACTACTTTGGTAGTAAAAAATTTTGTGAAAACAATGTTGTTTTCCAGACCATTTTTTTCTGCTTAATTAAAGCTTTTATTTAATGCAGACCAAACAATGCTAACTGTGTTAGGGTTCTCCAGAAAAAAAATGGAATAAAAAATTAGATAGATGGATGATAGACAGATAAAGATAGACAGACAAACAAAATTGACCCACACAATCATGAAAGCTAGAAAATTCTCAATGTCCCAGTCAGCAAGCTGGGGAAACTGTGAGCTGATGCATAATTTCAATTTGAATCTGAAGTTATGAAAACAAGAAATTCGATGGTGTATGTTCAGGTCTAAAGGTAAGAAAAGACTAAGCTCCAATTAAAAATTATAGAGAATGAATTCTCCAATAGCCTTTTTGTTCTGCTCTGAATTTCAACAGATTGAATGAGACCCACACAATACAGAAGAAAATCTGCTTTTCTCAGTCTACCAACTGAAGTGTCATTCACCAAGAAACACCCAAAAGAAGCAAGTGTCCAGTTCACATATGAAATTAACTATCACAGTAAACCCGAACACAGTAAGCCACAGCTTCACCTCCACATTGGCTTCAATCACTTTTCCATTTTAATACATTACTTCAAATACAATTTCTCTTAAGATTTATGGATATCACCCACATCCAATCTTCCTATTCGCATTAGTCTTTAAATCCCGCCCATTTCACAGACCAACACAACATTCCAAATGCCCCCTTGCTCCCATTTTTCTGCCTATCTCCTAAGAAATATCATCACTTGACAGATATATTTTTTTCCAGCATGCACTCAGAATTTAAGAGATATGGTAAACACTCAATGTTTTTAGTTAATAAATTTTAAAAATATATTTAAAATACGTGGAAGCATTCTCAAAATATTTGAGCTCAGTTTTATTTTATGGCAATATCATATGATGAGTATTCAAATGAATAAATGAATAATGGTAAAGAAGAAATTATTGAATGAGCATTCATTTATCACCTATATATTCATACTTAAAATAAACCACATAAAAACATAGTGCTGCTACCTATTTTAAAATGAAAGATAGGGCCCAGTAAGATGGCTCAGTGACTAAACCCTCACCTTGCATGTGCCCAAACCCAGGTGAGCACTGGTTCGTGTCCTGGCTGATCCATTCAGCTTCCTGCTTGTGACCTGGGAAGGCAGCAGAGTAGGGGCCAAAGGTGTTAGGATCCTGTACCCATGTGGGAAACCCAGAAGTTCCTGGTTCCTGACTTTGGATGCACTCAGCTCTGGCTATTGTGGTCATTTGGGGAGTAAGCCTACAGATGGAATAGTTTTCTCTCTGCATCTCCTGTATTAATTATCACATTAATTTAATATTTTTAAACATTGTGTTTCTACTCTATATGAGGTATAACAGCTTGTCAGTTGTTTCAGACATTGCCGATTCTTTGGAAGTTATTTTAAAACATGTCCCTCCTTCCCAGTCTCCTAACAAAATGCCACCCAACAATATCTTCAAAGATTTCACTATAGGGAGGTGGGAAAATCCCACACCCTATTCAATTGTATCATAACATTTAAAACAAATTTTTAAAAATATAAAAAAATAAAAAATTTTACCGCAAGCACCGAGGAAACAGATAAAAGCAAATAAACTCTCTCATCCTCCCACACCCTCATTCACAATATTATGTAATTTTCATATCCTATTCCTACAAGTAGCATACACGAATGAATTTGGATCTCATTGCTCTTGCTTTCTTAGAGACTCACTGCTTCTTCCACCTCTTCTCTACTACGCATCATTGAGTCATCAACTCAGTATTCTATTTTAAACTATTTGCATTAGTATAACAGGATTTTCTTATACTTATCATATTAAACAATTTATCAAAGCAAGACAAAATAATAACATTGCAAAACCAGTGACATTAAGACTTTCATTGTAGGTCCTAGCACCCACTCTTTTTTTAATCCTGGCTTTTTGTTTTGATATTTATCTATTTACACAGCCAGTAGAGAGACACAGACAGAGAAGACAGTTTTCCATCTTCTGCTTTACTTCCTAAATGCTTTCAATGGCTGGGGCCGGTTAAGGCCAAAGACTAGAATCTAGAACTCTCTCTTGGTCCCCACATGACTGTCAGAGACACAAATACATAGGTCATCTTCAGATGCCTTTCCAGGTGCACTACCAGGTACCAGTCTTCTTCTGCATTCTCTATTTATTCTCTATTTATTTACCAAAGTTTTTTGCATGCATTTTCATAATAAGTCATTTGTATTAGAGAACCTTGATGAGTGTTTGCTTTTGGGACACCCAATTTAAGAAAAAAAAGTTATTTCCAAGAGTTCTGCTGAAGAGTAAATAAAACACTGTTACACCTGAAAATGTTGTTGAATACATACTAGATATTTGGTAAATGACAGCCTTTAAAAACATTAAAGATTTGATGATCCCAAACATACACTCGCCTTAGATCTAACTTGGGGCCCTCATGATAAAATACTATGTCAAAACAGTTCTGGTCCAGCCAAACTGATGGTTCAGGCCTTTTACTAAGGAGATGACTTGTATACAACATTCTCCCTATAAAACAAAGCATCAAGGACCAAGTATAATAAATTTACCAGAGAAAATATCCACTGTTTAAGGGTCATGTTTTTCTGAATTTTCAATTTCTATTTGCCACACACCAGCTTAGCTGCCTTAAGTTCCACATCTGTAAAATGGAGAGAAAATTCTACTGACTGCTGAGCTGTAAAGATTACATGATATTTCTCAAATGAGAAACAGTTTTGTCAATTAAGACTAGGGATGTAGGAGTCAGATGACTCTAAGCTTACTTCTTGCTAATCGTATTAAAGAGGCCCAAAGAAGTTCTCCAGTAGAAAGCAGAAGCACTGGAGGAGAGAGAGAGACAGATGATTAACACAGTTAAGGAGACAGGTAAGTCTCCTGACAGCGACTGGTGTAAATTCAAGTTCACGTCCAAGTCTAAAGATCAAAGAATCAATGATATAAGTTCCAGCCTAAGGTTGGTTGAAAGAAGAACATCAATGTCCCAGCTCAGAAAACGATTCTTTCTTTATTCTTCTCACGCTGTGAATAGATTTGATGAGGCTGACCCATTTTGTGGAATGCAATTTACTCAGAATGCTTACTCAAATATTAATCTTATTTAGAAATGCTCTCACAAACACACAAATATTTTGTCATGTCATGGCCCCATCAGGTTGACAGTAACTATGAAAAGTAGAGGAGGCAACTCAACCTGTAAGGTCTTTAAGAAAACTAAATTCAGAGGGTAATTCTGGACACTGAATAGGCTCAAATTTAAAATACTTGTAATCCTCCTTAGCACGTAGTAAAAACTTCATTACTGTCACTGAAATTGCACTTCCGGCAGAGAGTAGTCATTCATAAAATACTTACCCTTTTCCATTGGAAATAGAGTGAATAAATTCTAAAAATTAACACACTTTTGAAGAAAATATCAGATTTTTAAATTTCTTTGAAAAATAGAATAAAACATGACAGTAATACATGATATTGGTTTAGAGACAGAAATAGAGAGGAATCATTACCAGATGTTGAAATGGAAGATTTATCAGGTTATGGAATCTCTAATTTCTGGAACACTTTAAGAAATGGTGTCATGGGGGCCAGAAATTGATATAGCAGGCTAACTCTCTTGTTGCAGGGCCAGCATTCCATATGAACTCCAGTTCACATCCAGGCTGCTCCATTTCTAATTCAACTCCCTGCTTAGGGCCGTGGAAAGATGCAAACCAGCACTCAAGACGTGCAGGAAGTTCCTGCCTATTGCTTTGGATTGGTTCAGCTAGGGACATTGTAGCCAATCAGACACATGGAAGACCCAAGGATGGAAGACCTCTAGCTCTCTCTCCTTCTCTCTCTGTAAAATCTTCCTTCTAAATAAAAATAAACGAATATTTTAAAAACTGACATTATAATTCTGAATTAGCTAGAGTTTAAATTGGCTCGAGACTAAAACAGAAAAAAAAGGCAAATTACACACCTCCGTCCAGTACATTTCCATCATGTTTTCAGTTTCATGAGATTCTGAACAAATATCTTAAAATTGTATTTTTTGCATCATGTTCCTCCTTCTTTGTAAGGTTAGCATTTTTTAAAATACTTAAGAAAACTGCTTCTTATAATCAAAGAATTACCCCCAGCCTACCAACTATGAATAGAACAAGCAACACTTTAATTTGTTGCTCCAGCACTTGCTATCACAGACACCTCCTACAGCTGCTGCAGCCTCTGGAACAAGGTAACTACTCAGGAATATTATAATAGCCTTTTGTTATTGCCAACCACTGTCTGTATCTCTATCCTGAGATGTCTCAAAATATCCTCATCTAAAGTAGAATTTCCTTCTATTCTTGAATACCAGTTCAGTTTAAAGATTTTTTAAATGAAAAAAAAATGAGACTTGTCCATTTTAGGGAGAGCAATTTAACTTACATAACCTACTTATTCAAATATTAATCCCATCTAACTATATTCTTATTGACACAGACTATCTGGGCAACCCTTGTTGGTATAACAAGGATATTAAAATAATTTTGAAACACGCATTAAAATTTGAAGAGGCTCCACCTAAAATATGGAACAACATGAGTATAATAGAAAACAATGACAAAAATAGTGTAATATAATAGAAAATCATGATTCCATAAATTTGTTTATAAACCCTTATTCAAAAATATAATAATGTCTTAGCATTCACCTTTACACACAGAAAAACTGAGTTTGGAAGGTTGAAGTGATTTGTCCAAGCTTAGTTAGCTATCAGCTGACATTATTTCAAGGCATTTCAAAGTTATAAATATAACAGAATATATGTATGTGTGTATGTATATGTATATAATACACATGATGTGTAATATATACTGTAAAGAATGATTTTTTCCTGATTCACTTGAGAATTAAGCTGTTATTCTGATGTAACCTAATATCTAAAGACTTTTAAAACAAAGACATTTTATTACATAATTGCACATAATCATCAAAAGCAGGGGTTTTATTAAGCAAAGGAAGGAAGCACTTTCTACATTACAGACACTCAATAAACATTCCCCATTTTCCAACTTCCTGAATAACGGATAGGTAAAATGTAAAACTAAAATTTATAATTTGGGATTATATTTTTGTTTAAAAATAAAGGTAAAGGGTATGAATGTTAAAACACTCTATATTTGAAAGTTACTTCCATATTTACAGACTAACCTAACAGCTTTTATTTTTTTTTCAATTTATATAAACAGAACAAACTTTCTGTATTTCATAGGTTCAGTTACAATAAGATGACCATGCTTTCAAAACTTGCCACCTCCATATATCTCATTCTTTCCTTTTACTATTTTTCTTCAACTTTTAGACATAATTCTAATCCATTATATAATCACTATGACACAAATGATGTTCATCAAGTAAACACTAGAAAAACAGTTCCACACAAGAATAAATAAGAGCCAAAAAATTACATAACAAGATGTCTCTTTCCTTCCTATGTGTTTTTTTTGTATTTCATATTAGCTGACACAATTCATTAAAAAAAGGATATTTGCCTTTTTAGGACTGGTTTATTTCACTAATCATAATGGCTTCGAAATGCACTCATTCTGTTGCAGAACATAAGATTTAATTCCCATTTATAGTATAAAAATTCTTCCATGATGAATACATTCCCATTCTCCAGTTATCAGTTGATACACACCTGGGTCCATATCGTAGCTATTGTAAATTAAGCTGAAATAAACATTTGGCTACATATGACCATTTCATTTCCCTTGGGTGAATCGAATGGGATGACTTGGTTACATGACAGATGCAGTTCAGCTCTGTAAGGAATCTCCACACTCTCTTCAATGACACTTGTACTAATTTACATTCCCACCAACAGTGTTTTCCTCCACATCCTCACCAGCATTTATGGTTTTGTGATATTTGAATGGCAGCCATTCTAACTAGAGTGAGATGAAGCCTCATCGTGGTTTTTATTTGCATTTCCCTGATGGGTAGTGAACCTGAATATTTTTTTCATATATTCATTAGCGATCTGAATTTCAGTTATTGAACAATGCTTATTCATGTCCTCTGCCCGTTTATTAACTGGATTTTTTATGTTGTTGATGAGATTCTTGAGCTCTTTATAGATCTTGGATAATAATCAGTGGCATAGTTTGAAAGTGTTAGCTCTCATTCTGTCAACTGCTTCTTCAGTTTGTTGACTGCTTTGCAGGATATAAGCTTTTTAGCTTGATATAATTCCATTTGTGAATTTTCCATTTCACTCCCTATCTAGGGTTTTTTCCAAGAGGTCTATTCAGCTATGTCAATGTCTTGTATGGTTTCCCCTAGCAACTTGATGATACCATAACATACATTTTGATCCCTAATCCATTATGCTTCTTGTACGAAGTCTAATGTAGGTGCCTGTTTCATACTTTTGCAAATGTAAATCCAGCTTCACTACACTATGATAAAAATGACACATGGCATGACTTCAAATTTTTAATAAATTTTCAAATTCTGAATTTATTCAGATGTGATTCATAGCCTGGCATATGATTTATCCTAGAAAAATGCCCATACAATGATGGAAAGAATGCATATTGTAGTTATGGGATGAAATGCTTTATAGATAAAAGTTAGGTGCATTTGTTCCATAATGTAGATTGGCTGTGTTGTTGCTTTGTTAAGTTTTTGTCGAGTTTACCTGTCCATTGCTGAAACTGATGTTTGAAATCCCCAGTATTCCCCTGCTGCACACAATTGCTTAGGGTGCACTGAACCTATGAAAGTGTTATAGTGTGGGAGAAAGGCAGCTAATACCAGGTTTTCTGGAGCTGGGAACATAAGTGACTGGCCAACTGCAACCATCAACATGTCCATAGGTTGATGTGGGTTGCAGACACCATACTGACTGGCATACACAGGAGTCAGATTGGGGTCACCTCTGGTGAGATTTCTTTGGGGCATCCCTGCCCCCCTCCAATTGGATCACTGGACTCAATTCATCAGTCCTGGAGAAGTTTCCATGTACTGATGAAAAAAAAGCTAGATTCTCGGTCAGTAGGATGAACAGTTCTGCACATGTTAATTAAGTCCATTTGCTCTAGTGTCTGGGTGAGCTCTGTTATTTCCTTGCTGAGATTTTTTTCTCATCAATCTGCCCACTGAGGTTAGTGGGGTGTTAAGGTCCCAAGTATTACAATTGTACAAGCTACTACACCCTCTGTTCATATTAGTAAGATTGCACTACCTCCCTGCTACTCAGTAACACCATGTTGGAGGGATGGGCATAAAGCACTCTGCTCTCCCTTCACAGTGATAGGTGAGCACCACCATGTATGCCATTGGTGCTCTAGCTGGACTCAACATCAATGTGGTTTATCAGGTTCTCAATATTACCTGTGATGTAGGCTGCCACAGAATATTACATCTAATTAAGAAGATGCCATCTCCTCTAGCCCCAGTTGTGTGAGTTATTGGTTGTGCCTCCTCTGCTGCTCCGTATTTGCTGTTCCAACACAACTCTTCCTTCAGGAGGATTTCCATTGCAAACTTCACAACTCACCCCTGGATATCTAGTATCTCTGATTTTCTCCTGATATCTTCCCATGTTCAAAATCAGCACATAATTTCCCTGTCCAGCCATCTTGAATCTCTGCATACATACAGTTGTAAGAGCATAATATTTTCCTTTCCTCTGTATAGCAAGATGAGTTCCATTTTCTGTGGGTTTCTTGCATGAAGATGTGAAAATATTTTGCAATAATATGTGAAAACTTCCATCTATAGGAAAAGTAAATGAAGCATCAAAATATATCCACCTAATTATCCAACTGTCAAATAAGCTTTTGCAATGTTTCAGAGACAGAAAGAGTTCTATAATTCCATGCTGATGAATATTCCTACTGGGCATGAGCAAAACCAATTTTTTAGTCACTTATAACCTCATTATTCTTTAATACTTAAATTTATATTCAGTGAATTTTCTTTATCCAAGTGTCAGCTTTATTCATATCAATAGAGTTGGATGCTACTTCATTTCCAACATAACAGGGTGCCGGACTGATGTTGAATAAAATCCCTACAGTATTTATGTCACAACTTGCACCTTATTAAAACTACTTGGTTTTGTTTCAATTTGTTTAGGGCTATTTTTTAAACTAAGAATAATTTAATTCTTAAAGTAAAAATGTTTTAAAGTATGCAATATCCAATAACACATGTGTATATAACATATATGAGTGAAGGAGGTGAGTAATGACAGTTTTGTTGTTACTGGCAGTGAATATAAAGTTATAAACAACATAGCACTATCAAATAGATATGTCTAGAAGCTGGCCTTCTGGCACACACACACAACACAACATGCACATACACTCATACATTTCGATCTTTAAAACATATTAAGGAACTTTATAGTAAAATGAAACAAATTAAGTATATACTGTAGATGAAAGCAAATGTCCATAAGCCCAATTAACTCACTAACAAAAGAAGTAAAAAAGAGCATAGTTGGCATTAGAAAATCTGTTAGAAGTAAGTTTATGTCATAATTAAATCCAGCAGATAAATTTATAATACCTATATGTGGATTTGTTTTGCTATACAAACTATTTATTATTGTTTGCGAGTTAGAATGCATTACAAAGTATAAGCTATTGGGAATACAAGTTCAGATTTTTTTCTGCTGTAAGAAGATAAATTTTATGATTCAACTTGAAAACACAAAAAGCTGATACAATTAATGTACACTTCCTTGAGTTTTCAGTACATACCAATGAAACAGTTGCTGTAATCTATGCCATAGAGTCATCAACTCCAGATTTTTATCTTCTTATTTGTGGTGAAAATGATAATACTCATAAAAGCTAGCCTGTTAGAAAAATGTAGCCATAGAATGCAATATTGTTAACTATCGGTACTATCCCATAGAGGTCCCTAGAACTTACTTATCATGTAGTCTATAATCAAAACATTTTATCTTTATATGCATAAAGATGATTCTCACTTCTGCTGCTGCAAATCACCATTCCACTCTTTCGTTTTGTGCATTTTACTATTTTGTCTTCATCATATGAGTGACATCATGTAATACTTCTCCTCTTTCTTGTTAATATCATCTAGCAAATAATCTCCAGATGCATCTAGGTGCCACAAAGAGCAGACTCTCCATTTTTAAGACTCAATAACATTGTATGGCATTTAAATCCTACATTTTCTTTAATCGTGTACACGCTAAAGGATACTGAGATTACCTCTAAGTCTTGACTATTGTGACTAGGCTGCAATGATAATGGGAGTGCAAGTACCTCTTTTCAATCCTCTTTTTCAATTTCCCTGTATAAATACATATTGATATATAAGATTTCCAGGTACTGTACAAGTTCTACTTTTAGATTTCCAGGCTCTTTCATGGGATTTTCCATGTTGTATCAATTTACTCTCATAACAATAGTGTTCAGGGATTTCCTTTGGTTGACATTCATTTCAGTAAGCAGAGGGTGCTCCAGGCTCCTTGCCTCAAATTGTCCCAGCCCAGCATTTCAGCCATTTGGAAAGTGACATTTTTTTTTTTTGCTGTGTTTCTATTTTTCTCTTTGTATTATACTTTTTTTTTTAAGAAAAAAAGGTAACACCTGATCTTGCTAGTATGTAGAATATACAAAAGTGTTGATTTCATAGAAATTAAGACTAGAATTGTGTTTACACGGAGGTTGAGGGGACTAGGGAGGATGAAGGGCTAGGAAATAGTTGATTAATAGGCACAAGCTATAGTAGATAATATTAAAAAAGTGTGCGTGCTCAGCAGGATACATACAGACATGGATAGCGCATTTGCAAAGTAGGATAACTATAGATAAGGATAATATATTGCATTTTTTAATTTAACAAACTAGAATATAGGATTTCTAATGTTGTCACTATAAATAAGGACCCATTTTTGGAAATGTTTATATTGATATGACACCACACAATTTACACATAGAACAGAGTATCTCACAGTATCACATTTATAAATAATATAATATAATATATAATATGTATTTATCAACTAAAATATTTTTAAAGTTAAAATCTACTAAACTGTATCCCCCTTTTTACTGTAGGAACATCCAGATACAGTGAATATATGATTTTTACATTCATTTCAAAATTCTTATAGTGCAATTCAGCCTTAAAGATTATTGAAGTCTATAAAATTATTATTTAAAACAACAGGGGGCACCAATTCAGAACTGTTGAACTATCAAAACTGAGCAGGACCCTTGGAGCGTGCCTCACATTGGGGACTTGAGATAGGTGGGAGGCTGGGTGGGGCTTTTCCCTTTGTTTCTCCCATGACCCCATATACAGGGTAAAAAGGTATTAGAGTGGAAACAATGGTATTACCCACTTTCCTGTAGCCCTTGATCCTTAGTGTCCTAATCAATTAAGTAATTTTATTAAAAAAAAAAAAAAGAAAAAACAGGGTTTGGGCCCAGCACAGTGGCCTAGTGGCTAAAGTCCTTGCCTTGCATTTGTGGGGAGCCCATATGGGCACTGGTTCATGTCCTAGTTGTCCCACTTTCCATCCAGCTCTTTGCTTGTGGCCTGGGTAAGCAGCTGAATACAGCCTGAAGCCTTGGGACCCTGTACCTGCATGGGAGATGCAGAAGAAGCCCCTTGCTCCTAGTTTCAGGTCAGCTCAGCTCCAGGCATTGCAGCCACTTGGGAAGTGAACCAGTGGATGGAGCATCTTTCTGTCTGTCATTCTCTCTGTATATCTGCCTTTGCCATAAAAATAAATAAATCCTTATAAAACATAAAATTAAAGAATATAAAATAACAGTGATTATCTATCATTGGAAAAATAAACTGCACTTGTCCTTGGAGGAAGGGAATAAACATCTTTTGTTGTTGTTGGGGATACAATATGGGTGAGCAATTATTTCTCATATCTAAAACCAAAACACACATACTTTTTTTGGAAAAAATGTAAAATATTCTATCTGAATAGTGCGAATTTCCCTACATAAACTGTATCTCTGAAAAGTGCACTGCTCCACTGAATATGGATTAAGAAAATTTTGTGGTTCTTGTATGTACTCTTAAGCAGATGAAATGTGATATATAAAACCGACCAAAAAATGAATGAAGGATACATAGACATGCATTTTACCTCAAGCAATTGTAGAGACATTAAAGTTATGTGATTCAACTGAAAAAAAATGTCATGCAACATTTTATTTTGCATAGACAGACTAATCCAAAATGCACATCAATTTTGGTTCAGAGAGACTTTCTTCCAAAGTGAACTGGTGAGAGGATTTTGAGAAGATGACAGAGTAAGACACTTTAGGAATCTATTTCTTTTCTAATGAATAATAATGCGGGTGGGAAATCCATCTGATACAACTGTCTTAGAGCCCTGGGTTCTGTTGAAGCATTGTAATTTCTGGGCGAAGGGTTGAGTGATGTATTGTGGTTTCATCCACTTTCAGCTCAAAGCTGAATTGTGTACCTTGAATTGTGCTAGTCCCAGAGTGGGTAGCTACGCCACAATTCTAGAGCAACCTACACATGGCTGGTATACATAAGGGAGAGCAAAGAGCAACCTGTTAGGATCACCAATTGCTATTTCTAATTACACACATACAAAGAGGTGGGAGATCACAGTTGTTGCTAGTTTCCCAAAAACTGGAAAATTACTTCTGGCTGAAGTGGTTTCCAAAAAATTTTAATTACTGGCACACTTTGCCACCATTTATCTCTTTTTTCTCCTTTAGGAAGTATATAGTAAATACTGGGGCACCAACTGCATATCTGAGGGAGATTGGAAAGTAAACTGAACACAGAGAAAAGTGCAGGCTTAGAAAACACCTGAAAGATTTCAGGCTTGCCACTCAACAAAACAATCTGTAGTAATAAAGAAAAAAAAAAAACTTTAGGGAACAGGGAGAATATAATTTCCAGTAACCATGTTACTTAAAACACAAATTTTCAATTCTCAAATGAAAAAGGTCACAATTTGTACAAAGAAATATTATAGAACATTTAAAAAAACAATAAAGCAACAGAAACCATCCCTGAAAAACATGCAATGAAAGACATACTAGCAAAACTTTAAGATGATTGAAAGATGTTTAAAGATATAAGCAGGGACATTCCTCACCAGCTTGTCTCTGGTGGTTCTTGCAGCTGAAGGCCACCGTCTGCCTCACCCTTGGTGACCTCGGGGCCTGCTGGCAGGTCTAAACCCTGAGAACTGGCTCCTGAACAGGGACCCTAGAATTTCAAGACACTAGACCTCAGGACTTCAGAAGAGGGACATCAGACCATCAAAACTTTAGGACTTCAACATCTCAGAAACTGAGCTGCAGACTGTGTAGGTGCCTGCTCATAATGTCAAGCCCTGGACCCCATTAACTGGAGGATGCCCCTCTAGCAAGACAACCTCACAACCTCATCCTGCAAGATCCATAACCATCGAGGAGACATTGCAGGAGGAGACTAGACCCCTCCCAACACCAGGTGACATGGGGGATCTTAAGAGATTGATGCAAAGTGACCTTACGTCTAAATGCTCATAAGTCAGCAAGAGAAGCCTCCAACCTCGAATCAATACATCAGACACCAGATAACTTCTACCTTCTATAAGGGACCTTTAGAAATGAACCCCTGGAGAGTGCCCTGCTGCTGCTCTTGGCCTTTCAATGCCCCCTTTCAGCACGAAGAAACTAGAATAGTTGCTGTCCTATGTCCCTGGCAGCAGCTAGGGTTCATTCTCCTGGGGGCATAGGAGGCGCCAAATGGGTGATAGGCAGTTAAGGTCTCTGGTCCCTGGTGAAGTTACCTTTTAATTTCCATGGTGTGTTGGACTTGATATCAAAAACATTCTACATTGCTGTGATAGGCATTCTGCCTGCAATGTGATGCTATAGCATATGATATCTTATGTTAAATTTTGCCCTCAGATGTCTATACCAACATCCTAGAATCCCAGAACTTATTACAGCCCTTATGGCAGAAGACTCTGTGGTATAATTTGTTCCAAAAGCAGATGGGGGAGATGGGGGCAATCGCCCAGGCCCCTTCCCTGCTGCCTGGCGGGATTGGCTTATGCCTGGAGGAACTGGTTTAAGCCTAAACTTCCCCACGGCCAATGTGACTTCCAACATGGCTATGAGGTCCAGGGCAGTATACATGAATATGACCTCTGACATCACTGGAAGATCTAGGGAGATAGGCCTGTCATACAGCCAATTACAGCATTTTTGGTGGGCATGGGGTCTGCAGCAAGGCTCCCTCCTGCCCCCCCTCCTTACCCTCTAAAACCTGTAACCTGTGCATAATAAAGCAGACATTCCTTGCCAAAAAAAAAATAAAAGACATAAGCAAACTTAAGGGTAATGGACTTATGAATGAGTAGGAAGAACTATATTTCAATAATGATATAGAGGAACTAGGTGGGGGGGAGGGCGTTTGGGAGGGGATAAGGGAAATGCCAGGAGCCTATGGAACTGTATCATAAGATGATAATAATAATAATAAAATGTCAAAAAATAAATAAATAAATAATGTGGAAAAAAAACATTTAAAGCCAAAAAAAAATGAAATCAGGGAGGGAATTGGGGAGGGAATAAGGGATTATGGAACTGTATGATAAAATAATAATAATAATATGTAAAAAAAAGAAAAAAAGAAAGAAATCTACACATATGATAAGTCTTTAAAAGTTCATAAATAGCCCACATGCAGAACATAAGGTAAGGCTGCCACCTCTGACACTGACACTCCATTTTGATGTGGGTTCCTGTCTCAGCTGCTCCACTCCAACCCAGCTCCCAGCTAGTGGCCAAATAAAAGCAGCAAATGATGACTCAAGTGTTCTGTACCCAATACCATGTGTGAGACACAGATAAAGTTGCTGCCTTCTTGTTCGGGACCTGAACCAGTGCTAGCGATCTGAGAAATGAACCAGAAGATGGAAGTTTCTCTTCCCCACCTTCTCTCTCTCTTTCCCACCTTCTCTCTCTCTTTCTTCCCTCTCTATGATTCTAACTTTCAAATAAATGCATAATTTTTAAACAGTTCTTTGAAATCTATATTATCAAAAAACATACATGCATTTCAAAATAAAATTTTATGCCACATAAATGAATCTTTCAAAAAATATGTATTTATTTAACTTGAAAGTCAGTTATAGAGAGAGAAAAAGAGCTTTTCCACCTACTTGTTCACTCCCTAAATAGCTGCAACAGCCAGAGCTTGGATGGTCAGAAGCTGGGGACCAAGAGCTGCTTCTTGGTCTCTCATGTAAGTATAAGGTTTCAAGGCTTTGAGTCATACTCTGCTGCTTTCCCAGGCCATGAACAGGGAGCTGAATCAGGAAGTCGATCAGCTAGGACTAGAATTGGCACCCAAGTGGAATCTGCCTAACAGTACCATGCCAGCCCCAATAACCCAGATGTCTACAAACAAATGACTTGATAAAGAAAATGTGGTTATATACACTATGAAATAATGTTATTCAGCCCTCAGCCATAAGAGAAAACAAAATCTTGTGTATGCAATAGGAAAACATTTTGCATTGTGAAATAATCTAGGCCAGAAAAGGTAAATATTATATATTTTATCTGTGACAACACAGAATACTATATATATATATATATATGATATTGACATTCTGAAATTTGATTATTGCTTACAGCCTTTACCTATACTCCTGAGGAACAGTAGGATTTCTTATTGTTTATAATTTTTTAGAAAAATAAAAGACATAAGGAAGAAGGGTGGGTGGGGAATTTAGGCAGGAGGGAAGATAGGGTGGCATCACTACACTCCAAATCTGCATTGTAAATGCTTGAACTGTGCTCACTTTATAATAATAAAAAACATAAACAAAAGAGAAAAAGAGATCTTTTCACAGTTATCAGATCTTGTGGTCTACCTGCTTAACAATGTGAGTACCTTCCAACTGTTCTGGCTCTTCTCTGATGCTCAGAAAGGTCATATGTGATCAGACACCTGCTGCGCTCTCAGACTATCCTGGTGCTACACTCTTGTTTCACACATAGATTCAGTTTTGCTTCCCTGTACTCAGTTGCTCTCACTTGTTCTATCTACCTCAAAACTGTTCGTATTTTTCTTTCTTGAATCTAAATCTAGTTGTGATCCCCACTTAAGGATTTTGTCTTATCACCTAATTCTAGTCTCAAATATTAACACCTCAGAGCAGACTTTCCTGGTTACCAACTTCAACGTTACTCTCTTATGCCACCTTGCCACTTAATTTCTGCAGGGTTGCTATGTTTTATTTCCTCGAGAACTATTTTTCTTATCTATTTTATCTGATCTCCTCAATATCACCTTCCAGACTTAGTAACCTTCATAAAAGCAGGGACCTTGTTTAACCTGTTCATCACACAATCCATATACTAGTGGGGAGGAAATCCAAGCACAGAAAGGTACTCAAATATAGTTGCTTCAAAGCAGATATCTTCGTTGTTTTTTTTTTTAAAGAAAGGGATGAAAAACTGGAATGAATCTGTTCTTACCACATGTGAGAACATGCAGAAAATGATATGTAGTGTCATTTCCAGAAATAACTGGGATATGTTTTGCAGGATCTAGTATTTTAATATTAATGCATACTATCATAACAAGGATATTAAAGAGAATGGCTTAACTTTATATTCAAAAACAATCAACATTTGAGCACATTAATTTGCACGATTCACATTCACATAGCAGTGTAAAACTCAGAGAGGCATAATAATTTTGCCAAATCCTCACAATAAATAATTGGTAAAACTGAGATTCCACCAACCACTGTATCATGTGTGTATGGTGTGTGTGTGTTAATTTTGTTTTGAAGATGCTTACATAGTTGATTAGGGTGGGAAGGGTCGAGGATAAGGGGAAAGTAGGTGAAACCATTGTTTCCATTTTTTTTTTCTTCCTGTATCTGGGGGAAAGGGGACGATAAAGGGAAAATGCACACCCATCCTTATATCTGCCACAGAACTCAGGAATGGGGAATGGACACCTGATCCCTGATATCATCCCAGGGTCACTGATGTGGAGCACGCTTTGAAGGTTCTGCTCATGTGGTTGTGATAGTTCTGAAATGCAGTCGATATCACTGATCAAAGGATAAGGAAATCCTTTCAAGGTCCACTGGCTGACATTGTCCAACTTAGCTTCTCCACTCAGCCAGATATTTGCTGTCAATGCTTGGCTGGGATAGTTGATCAATTTATTCCGCCCTCCTTCCTCTGCTACAGTAGCAGACATCCTCTGCAGGCCCCAATGCACTGCCAAATCCTCCAAGTGCATTTAGTTATACCGACCACTGCTACGTCTAAGCTACTGAGGAGGCCCAGTTCTGAAACAAGCACTCTAAGGTCAGACAACAGATCCTGTGATTCTCCCCATGGTTGGAGTTTTGAGTCCAGTGGTTCAGTTGGGTGGATCCCCAAAGAAACCTCATCTGAAGTGATCCCATATGTGTGTGCTTGTATGTACGGGGTCTGCCTCAGTCTGGTTCCCACTTCAGCTGATACACACACTTAGTTGCAACTCCTGGATCAGTTCTGTCTCCAGCCCCATCTTTTACGTAAACCAATGGATGGTGTGGCCCAGCCCAAGACTGCCCACCTCATGCTGGGCCCTGAGTATACCAGTGGGAACTGCAGCCTATTTAGAGTGACCCCCACTAGGTCTGCCTCTAGCCCTGCTTCCTGCAGATGACAGTATGTGCATCAGACTGGTCCAATCTTTCCCAAATCTCATCCAGTTTTTGTATATGTCAGTGGGCATTGAATCCTAGCTCAACCTAACCAACTCCACTATCCAGCCCACTCATACCAGTGGATGACACCACCTGTATAGACAGGGCCACCCCCAGCCCTGGCTCTCATGCTAACCAGTAGGAATTGCAACCCATCAGAGAGATGTCCACAGTTTCCAAACTGGATATACTCCCAGTCCCAGATCTTGTACTCTCCAGGTGGTTCTGCAGTCTTGCTTGATAGAATTTGTCCCCAGACCTAACACTTGCCAGCAAACCCAATCAGCCTGCTCTAACTTTGGATTAGCCATGTACCAGCAGGTATAGTCAGTTACCCAGGCTGGCTCTCCCCCTAACCCAGCTCACATGCAGGCCAACAGGTATTATAGCCCTCTCCAACATGGTCTGCCCCTAATCCCATTTGTCACACTAGCCAATATGAGCAGTGACTCAACAGGAGATTCCCCCTCAGCCTCCCTACTGGGCTCACACTTCCCTCTGCCCAGCCTGAGTCTCACACATGCCAGTGGGTGCTGCAGCCCAGTCTTGCATGGTCCACCTCACCTTGGCATGGGCTAGCAGGTGAAGTAATCTGGCCCACCCTGATTTTCCCCCAGCTCCAGCTCATACTAGGGGCTGCTGCAGCCTAGCCCAGCCCTCGGATAAACCTCAGTCCTAGCCCTAATGTGAACTGGCTCAACCACTGTATCTTTGATCCCAAATAATAGCCTAGCCTACTTTGCATAATGGCAAAGCATCTTCTCTCCTGATAACATTTATTGCAATTCATGAGCCCAAAGGGGAGTTAAAGATGTGAATATAAGAGTTGGTCCAGAGGGTTAAGAAGGGGGAGGAAAAGAAGAAAACCATGTATAAAAAATGAAGCTGATGGGTGTCTTTTTCAGATATCATGGTGTTTCAATAGAGCCTGTTGAATCACACACACACACACATAATCAGTGTAATTCCAGGAGCAAGCCCGCTTGGCTCAGCAGTTTTAATATACAGATCAATTTTGCATTACCTCCTTCTGGCTGTGAGTGCTCATAGAGGGAGGTCATAAAACATTCATTGGGCCAAGGATGCAAATTGAACAAAGAGTGAATCTTCAATCTACAGACAGGCTCTTGAAAGAGACTTGTCAGATGAGTCTATGATGAGCATTTTCTCTGCCATACACCCCATGAAATTTTTATGTTCATTTCCTTTAAGCAATTCACCTCTTCAGGGGTGAAAATGTATTTGTACATATATATCTACAAACACATATATCTACAAATATAGCATCATTCATACTTTTAAAATAACGATATGTGAAAAAGACTGTTAGAAAATTAAACATTACACATTACAACAGTACAGTGACAGATATTCTCCAGTGATATCCTTAGGTAAAACAACACTTAAAGATATCAACACAAAGCAAAATGAGTGCTAATTTATATCACAAGTTAGTACTTCTGCCCAAAAGCACACATTTTGGAACAATGTTCTGATAACTAGTTAGTTTATCACTGAGATAAGAAATTCAAGGTCTGAATTGAAATTTAGAGATGTGAAGTAACCTGGGTGGTGATCAATGTGGCATAGCATTGCTGCTGCTCATCTTAATTCTTTTTAACCATTTCTTCTAATTCAGCTAATGAGAAATAAACAATGGTTCACTATAACTCAGTCATCCTCTCACATGAAAGGCCGGAAATGAGAATAAATGAGCAGCATCAGTGAAACTGAGGATAATGGGTAGGACAGACATATTATAAGTTTGCCTGACCTAATCCAATCTTTGAGCACAGGTAAGTCCATTTCTGGTCGCAGTCGGATCTGGCCTTCAGGAAACTTTGCCTGTAGCTCCAACTAAGAGTGGTGAGTACTCTTCAAACCTGTTGGAAAATTTAAATATTTAACATGTTTTAGACATAACTGAGGCTGCCTTGTATCATTACTTACCTTTTTTAGGATAATATTCTGCATGGCAAGCTTTAAAAAAAGCTAAGGTGTGCATGACACTGCTTTTGTTTGCCTAATGACTAGTCAGTATGCTGCAAAGAGCTAGAACTTAAGCAAAAGACATGAGTTGGGATCCAGCATATGGCCACTGCTTGAGACATCAGCATCCAATAGGATATCGATTCAAGTCCCAGCTGCTCTACTTTCCATCCGACTCCCCACTGTTGAGCCTAGAGAAGCAGCATCTCACTCTGGAACTCTACCTTTCAAATACATTAAAATAAATCTTTTTTAAAAAGTATGAATTCCTATGTATGTCAAACTTATAACATCAATTCCATTACTCATAGCTGGATATACAGATGAGTGTGCGATTTGTCAGCAATGAACTCTCTTTCTTTCTCTATCTCTCTCCCTGCATTTGTCTGTCTGTCTCTCTCTCTCTCTCTCTCTCTCTCTCTCTCTCTCTCTCACACACACACACATACACACATACCTTTAGGACATTTGTAGAGTTAGGTCCTACATTTAAAGAAGCTAGAGCACGTATATAAAAATGCTTCTAAGATCAGTAACTCAAATACCACAGGGAATTTTAAGAGTTTTTTTTTTATATTTTCAAGTTGGTACTTGTTTCATATTATGCTGCTTTATCCAAAATTATTTCTATCCTTCTCAGACTTCAAAAAAACAAATGTATTTCTTTGAAAGGCAGAGAGACAGAGAGACACCAGTTTACTTCCCAATTGCCTGCAGAAGAGGGGCAAAGGCCTGGTCCCACCCATTTGTAAGCCTCATCTAATCTTTTCATGATTTTCCAGGTCTATAATTTTGCCTGAAGTCTGAATTCCTGCTGGCGGGTCTGGAGGAGGGAAATTCCCAAGCACAACAGGCTCACCTTAGTCCTTTTCAGTAAAAGTTTCCATAATAATAAAAGACTTGGTTTAAGCCAAAACACTTCTCATTTTACACTGTTCAAAATGCAAAGAAATGATACGGGCAAGGAATTTTTCTCCCTATTGGCAACTCTTTCAAGTTATTTTATCAACTACAACAACAAGCAATGTAATTAGCCATCAACCAACTAACTAACTGTCACAGGCTTTATTGAAAACAGAGTTAAACAAAACCAAATACTACCCATACATCTTTTAAAATCTTGGAAAACATGTTTTTTGAAGATTACAGGGCTAGGGAGATGCAAATAAAGTCAAGCTCAGTTCAGTGCAGTGTACTAAAGATGACTACTTATTTGGGAAAAAATGGAAATAAGACTAATGATCTGGTTCAGTTGAGAACCTTTGGCAGTCAGATTTAGGGAAACAACTTAGCATTTAGAAGGGACAGTTATTGAAACATAAGGAATGAGAATCACCAGTCCTTAGCAGGCCTTTCAGCATACATTAAATCGTCCTTAAACTTTGTCCAATTCTTTGCCCTACCTCTCCTCAGGTTGTTTTAACAGAAGAGTATCATTCTATTGAATAACCTTATTTGACATAGCTGAGTGAAACAGCTAAAAGCATTATAAAGCTGGCTCACAGATCTTACAGAAGGAGTGGTTCAAATAAAGGAAAAATTATCCAAAACACATTGAAAGAATTAATTAGTAAGTGACTAAAGATAGATTGCAGATAAACAAAGATAATCCGAGGACCGCATGAGTGTCATCCATGCCATTACAGTGAAAGTGATGACCCACACCTCGGTAGTGTCAAGTGTGAGGGCGATCAGAATGGTAAGAGTAACAGGTATCTGAGGATGAGGAGTCTTTAGGAGGTAATCTCCAAAGCAATGTGCTGGGTAGACAATAATGAGTACTGCGAGAGCAGACTCAGGAGGAGCCACCAGTCTTGGTCAGGCACAGTTTGTGTGGTCTAAGGATCCTTTAGCTCATGAATCTAGTCATTGTTCAGATACAAAAGTAAGATTATATTTGACATGCTATTACTTAATCTGTCTGTATGTTTAACACTTGCTTCACATACATATAGAATCCTTCTCTATTTCTGGCAATGTAAATAACATAACACAGCTACTTCAAGAGTGAGTAAGGAAATCTTCAGGAATATTGTGCATCCCCACCAAATGCAGAGCAAACAGTAGTCAGACTGTATCTTATCCACGGCTCATCCAAAGCAAGCTTTGTTGAATGGAAATTGTCTATGTGTATGTATTTCAACCTGCATTGTTCAGTTAAGAGATAGATAAACTCTTTCTGTTGTTGGATAGATAATCATTTATTTTGTCCCTGCAGAGTCACCGTAGGTTTTGCTATATATATCCCTTTTTTGTTTTGGGGAATTTCTTGTTTATTTATTTTAATTACAGCACCTACAATTACTCTTAGCCATACAAGAGCAGATCTGATCCAAAGGCTATGTAGTTTGTTGATCTCTGACGTCAAAATAATTGCACTATAACAAAGTCAATTTTTAAAACATTAAATTGACTTGTTGCGACAGGATGTATTTTTTCTTTTGGATAGACTTATACATTCTTAGAATATAAACCAAGCTCTGGGAAGCTTGGGATCACTGACTCCATCCATGTATGTGCCACTCACCATGACATTGCCCATCAGGCAGCAAGTTACAAGGCTTCCCATAAACCATTCAGGTCAAACTGAAGTGAAGTTCAGGGTTTCCTGAAAATCACACTTTGTGAAAACCAGCAGACAAAAGTAAAAACCTGTCACGTAGACACAACAACAGAACAATTGCAAATTGCTTGTGTGGGGCTTCTGTTATTATTTACCAGGACTCTGACATCACCAGAACTGAATTCCTTATTTTAAAATACTAATGAGTAGACCACAAGGAAATGGGCTGCCATTTATTACAATGAGACCTGACTGCTTCATGTTGTCAACCCACAATTCCAGCAAGCTTCATCTTTTACCTCTTCATAGAAAAGGAAAAAATAACTTAATATGACATTTATCTCAATGAAGTGGCAGGATGTATTGGGGGAAAAACATGATCTTTGTTGATAAGCTAAACTTTAAAAATCGGGGTCTTTGTTTACGGTTAGCTGATATGAGGTAAGTTAGTTAAATACTGTGAGCCTCAATTATCTTACTTACAAATTGTAAGGTGAGGAAATGAAATGATAGACACTGAATATTTGTGGAATGCATTATTTACTGATTGAAGGCAGTAATTAAAATCACAGAGAAATGTGGTAAAAATCATCCAAGAATAATAATCCTTATCTCCTCCATGAGACACAAAATTTGTTGTATTTCTTATATCACTAAATTCATCAGTATAATTAATTATAAAGTTTCAAAGCTCCCAAAGAGCAGAAAACAGATTTGAGAAAATTTTTGAGATCATTCTTTAATATCTATAATTAAGATACACTTTTTCTCACCTAAAAGCAACTGAAAATAGAAGATATCTTCTTAGAAATAGTTTCTACTTGTAAATACACACAATTAGAAAAGTAATACAACTTCTTTTAGCTTCATCTAACACATTTTTTTTTCTATCAACCTTGGCAAGAACAACAACGCTAACACAAAGTCTGTTCTCTCTTTAATAATAGATTCAGTCAAAGAAGAATACATCCTAAAAGATTAATAACAACCAAATATCCAGGACAGTGAACAGACAACAGTAGAGTGGTTGTTTTGCTTAACTGCTTGTCAGTAAATATTAATCTCTTGCTTTGATTTTCCACTAGACCCATGCTGTTCTGCTTGGCCCAGGTCTCAAGTTCCACCAATAAACTAAAAGTTACAATTCCAACAAACTTTCAAATGTGCACTCCTCTAGCTCCTCCAGTCATTTTGACAATGGAGTTCCATTGTTAATTAGGGTGACTTAAAAAATAGTCCTTTATCTGTCTTGTAGAGAACTCCTGATGCTTGATCTTGATGTTCAGAGTTTCTTTTCCAGGAATTTCAGATCTGAAGTAAAATGTAAAACAAACTGCATCTAGTCCCCATACGAACTGAACCCCACGTTGTCATTGACAAATTTGCCCACAGAATGTGGTATCATCAACTAATCAAAGGAAGACCCTGTGCACTATTGACACACCATGAACTTGAATGTGCACTAAATAAACATACCTCAGACCCAGCTTCAATCTTTGAGAAGCCACTGCTGCCCAAACTCCTTGCTGTTTACTTTTCAATAAGTACCTCTTTACTTTCACAATTCTACTGCCAGTCATTGACTTGATATATGCCAGGGGAACAGATCCCATTTGAGTGGCTGTGTAGGAAATCCTCCAATCCGATTTTATGTATCAATATTTCTCAAACCATTTCACCATTTTACCGTCTGCTCCAGTCTGGCAGTTCATAGCTCTGCTCTTTGCAATCAACTTCCTCCTTCAAGTTTTTGAGAATAACATTGTCAAATAACTATATTTTGCCTGGTGCACATGAACACACATGTACTTGCACATATTTCAGTGAATCCCCTGTGTTTACCAATTAAGTCAAACACCCTCCAAACTATGAGCTGAGGGCAATGTATCCAGCGTCATTTGCCCTTGTCTGTACTTCCTTGCCATTCCCCAAGAATAGAAACCACATTCACGCCTCTATTATTTTGTTCATATGGTCCTTGAGCGAAAACTGGTCCCATTTCATTTGACAATACGTGAGTTTGGAAGGTATCCTCTCCAAGGCACTAAATTTTCATGATTTTTGACCTTAGGTTGAGTTTATACTCAAGTATTTGGAGAAAATGGGACTTGTCTTGAAAATATCACATGCACCCTGAAATCTGATAGTAACAGTGCATTAATGAAATTTCACAATAATATGCTGGGTATCTAAATATACTTAGGTCTCTGGAACTCTCTCTTTATACTCAGGTTATAGAACGAATATATTACTTACTTTATACTTAACATACTTTATTAATTATAAGTATTAAGCTACTTTATAACTTATTTCATAATTAATATAATATACAGTATAATTAATATATCAATATTTAATAATAATTAATAATATACTTTATACTTTAATAAAATACTTAGCACAAAGAACTCTCTTTTTGTCTATTCCCATATCACACACCAGTGGTATTAACTGGAGTAATACTTTATAAAGCCATCAAGTGCATATAATCCGTAGATGTGTGGCACAGCTCCTATATACACATTGAGATTTTACTAGCATGATGATTGGATGATGATTAGATATTCCGTTCTGCCTTTAAAATAAAGTTTAGATCTAGTTGTGACTAAAAACCGTCCATCTTTTGATAACTCAGGCAATGGTTGAAATCACATGCAATCTTAGATGAAATTTCACCATAAAAAGAAGGGTTTTTTTTAAAACATTCATTTATCTGTGAGAAAGGCATAGTTACAGAAACAGACAGAAAGATAGAGACACGATGAGAGAAACAGAGAGTGACAGAGAGAAACAAAGATCTTCCATCCCCTGGTTCATGACTCAAAATCCTGTAATAACCAAATCTGGATCAGAATATCTTGCTGTTTCTCAAATCCTCTTGCGCTTCCACTTCCCACCATGGATTTTCATAGTGTGAAATCCCTGAGCTGACAGGAATCCCTAGATCTTGAACTGTCTAGCCCACAGACTTGTAAGAAATAAACTTCTTTTGTTATAGCTTACTCGGTTTTGTGTGTTCTGTTGCAGAAGCTTGAAACAGCCACTAGCAATATATAAGGTATTTCATCGGCATATCAAAAACAGTTCTAGTATATCCCTTATCTTACAGAAGGCATGTAAAAAACACAAAAGTATTTTTTCAATGTTTTCAAGCTGTTAGAGAATATTTTACACACCTGTGCTTTTCCATATATGTATATGTATATGTACAATAGATGTTACTCAAAACATGCAATACATTCAATATCCATTCATTCCACATTTTCTTGAGATTACATATGCATCTTTGTCTCCAAGTAAACTGTTTATCCAGTTATGTTTTATAATTTTGCAGTGTCTGGTGCTAAAACTTGATAGTTTTTATACATCTCCCCACCTCCTCCCCCCGCTGAATTTCTCTATCATCATGCCTGAAATAAGAGAAGTAACATCTGGGAGAGTGGAACGAAAAAGAGAAGAAAAGGATGAAATACTGCAGTAGGAAGTATTTTTACTACTACTACTACATAAACAAATATAATATTATTTAGAATTTATTTATGCATTTGTAAGATTTTCCTTGGGTACTTTTAAAAGCAAAAACACTTTTAATCTATTGCAACATTCACAGTTGTTGTTTAATAGAAGCATACAGAGCTTCTGCAACAATTCCATTTTCTATCACTTATCAGTCATTCTTCTAGGAGCTGAATTAATTACTTCTTGGCCTCAGACTCAGCAAATATTTGGCAAAGTTAGAGCAAAAAGTCCCAAGTATAAACGCCTTGCAGGAGAAGTATCAGAGGACATTAGAAAGGCACAGAAACCTAAAAATAAAATTCATTCTTAAGAGACAAAACAACCTTTTTTATTTATTTTTAATTTTTTTAGGTCGGGATAAGAAACAGTCTTTTAGGATTCTATCAAAAAAAGTTCTATAAAGAATACACATAAAATAGAACTTTTAAAAACTGCATTTAGAAGATCCTAGGGCCTATCTGTAGTGTGCATGAAGCCTCCAGACTTGTCCTCCACTTCCTTGATATTCATGAACATAATAAACACATAACAGAGCCATGAGATACCTCAAAGCCTTGCATGGCTTCTGAAAGCACTGCAAAGGATCTGTGCAGCAGGTGCACACTGATGGGGTGCTCTAGGCCAGGCTTAAACGCTTCTGTTGGAAAAGCAATTTCAGCTGCTTATTGCTGATTTGTCCATATCCCTCAGCACAAATCAAACAGTCCTCCTATTTTCCCTTAGAAGAAAATATTTCTGACTTCGTCATGTAATTAGGAATGAGAATGCTACTGTCTTCAATATAAAACCTGTCAAAACCACATAGCCCATTGTCTATGGGATGTGCATGAAATCGCCTCTACTGGTCCTTCTGCTGTTTTTACTCTGAAGTGAGTTCAAATCTCAAACTGCACATGCAGAGCTTGTGATAACAATCAACTTGCTTAAATTTTCTGGAAGTTAGTCTACCCATCTGAAAAATGAAAGGACTTAATGCTAATAGATGAAATCTGTTATAATAATTGATTGTTATGACGTACGTAAAAATTTACAACACATGATCAGCCACATAGTAGATGCTTAAAATTATCAAACTTGTATTTCAATGGTTATAAATCCATACTTTTTTGTGTATACATTTAATTAAATCATTTAAGCACACTTTAAATGCTTTAAAAAGGGTAGTATTTTATTCAAAATGAGAGTTTCAGAGAGAAGAAGCATCTGAGAGAGAGAGAAGAGAGATAGAGATCTTTCATTTGCTATTTGCTGATAAGGAGCCAGGAGCTTCTTCATGGTCTCCTACCTGGGTTCAGGAGCCCAATGATTTGAGTCATCCTCTAAGTGCTTTGCCAGACCATCAGCAAGGAGCTGGATCAGCAATGGAGCAGCCAGGGTATGAGCCTGTATGCAGTCTGGACACCAGAGCTGCAGAAAGAGTTTTAGCCTGCACTGAAACAATCAATGTGTTGGCCCAGTTAAGCACTTTTAAGCTACAATTCTTCACTTAACTCCATCAGTGACAATTTATTTAGTTTTCCCAAAAATCTACACCACTTCTTGCTATTTATTTTCATTCAAATTAACTTAAGTTTAAACACAGAACATCTTATTAATACACTCTTGTTACATAGATCTGTAACAGAAAGCAAAAGATACCACTCCAACAAGTGTAGTACTAAAACTTAATTACATAATAGAGGTAAAAACACATTAGACTTGCAAATGCACACACATACACACACATATATGTCATAGGTAAATATTCCTATGGAAAAATCAACTACTTTCTAAAAGTGGGTGGTCACATATCAAGAGCATCAGACATTTTGTATCAAGGACTAGATAGCAAATATTAAGGTTTTTATGAACACAATAGTCCTTTCACTTCAGTTTGGATACAGCCAGGGACAATAAGTGAGCTAATAGGCTTTATATTCAATAAAAGTTTATAAAATGGGCATTGAATAAGATTTGGTCCATGGCTTATGGTTTGCCAGCTTTTGTCCAGATCTCTTACAGAAGGCAATTGAAAATTAGACACTTCTCACTTTCTCCTAAAATTCTAGTATAAAGAAAGTTAGTTATCACCAGGGAATATCAGATAACATTACAACTGAGCACTTCTCTGTCCTCAAGGCCAAGGTTGACTTAGGTTGGCTGAAAAGTGAAGCTTTGCTTTATTGGACTCACTGAATATAAAGCAGAGTACCAGAGTCATCAAGTAGCAGACTCATGAGTCATCTCCCCTCGGCAGTGCAGTGCCAGCAGTGGCAAAAGCCATGTACAATTCAGCCTGCACAGAAGGCCTGTCCATACAACCTCCCCTTATTCTCTCAAAGTTAACTCTTGCTGGTTTCCTTTCCCATCACAAAACCTTTTAACCAGTCAATCCCTTTTGAGTGGATCCATGGTTTTCATTGTTCCTATCGTTCAAAAACAAGGAAGGAAACAAAACCTCACAATCTTCTATATGTTCAATTTTCTAGGATTTATTTATTCATTTACTGAAAAGTAGAGTGAAAGAGAGGTGGTGAATAGACAGAGAGAGATCTGCCATCTAGATGCCATCAGAGATGCATCAGATGCATCTGCATCAAAGATGCCATCTGCCATCTGCTTTCTCGCCACATGGGCAAAATAGCCAGGGCTAGCTCAACAATATACACTAACAAATATAAAGTGCAAAATTAAGTCAGACCATCTGATAGGGGGCAGAGACAGTAAGTACACAAGTTATCAGAATAGAGCACTCAGAAAAATCCCAATTATACATGATATATAACATGGCAAAGAAAATACTTTCAATAAATGATGTTAGGACAATCAAGTCTGCAACTAAACCAAAATAATTGATCCCCAAACTTTTAGCACACACAAAAATCAACCTGGGTGGATCATTGATCAGAACATGAGACAATAATAAATAGAATAAATCTTTGTGTATATTACAGAAACATATCTCCACAACTTTTGAACATGAAAAATTTTCAAAATGGATTCCCCAAAAACTAACTACAGAGAAAATTACTAAAACTTTGGACTGCTCTAAACTGAATCTCCTTTTTAGAAAGGTAGCTGTAGATGTGAAAAGGCAAATCACAGTGGAAGATGATTAGCTGAAACACTTAACACCAACGGAATTGTATTTATTATATAAAATAAATGAGAGGTAACTCAATCCAAAAAATGATAAAAAAAAAAAAGTGAACAAGACATAGGGTAATATATGAATTGATATAACTGATGGCAATCATTTAACTCAAGAGTATTGGTTTTTCATGCCAGTTCTGCTCCCAAAGGCAGCTTCCTATCAATGCACACGCACGTGCACACACACACACACACACACACACACACACACACACACACACACACACACACAGTGTCAGCTGATGGCTCAAGTTGATCCCTGCCACTCATGTGGGAGATTTGCATTAAGTTAAAAACTTCTGGTTTTGATGTATCCTAGCCCTGGCTATTGTGGGCACTGGGGTAGTGAGCCAGCAGACAGCAATAAAAAGAAAAAATAGAATTGGCAAATATGCTTCCCATGTAGACCACTGTGCTCAGTCCCTGACCTCATGAAAAATCATATTGCCATGTGGTCCCATCCTGGCACATATGTTGCAGGGATGAACCACCTCAGTTACTAACCCTCTTGCAAGAATGAAAAGCATACTCAGATGAACACTAAAGTCAGCAAAGTCAGTTCACTTAGGGTAACATAAAACTTGGTGCACTTCATCAAAAGATAGAAACAGGGGCAGTTTGAACAACACTGCAGGGTAGACTTCACAACAACCTCACAGATTTATGGGCACGCTGAGGTAGAGAAAGGAAACAGGCCTTAGAAACAATTTCTGTTTTTTGCAATAGAAACAATTTCACATTTCACCAACAACCTCTCTCTCTGAACAATCGAGACCCCTTAAGTGATACCATTCTTTACTTTGGGGTCTAAAATCAATCATCTCTGTCCCTGGGTCCTGATGTAGTGACAATAAAGAGCAGTGCACATTCTCCCACCTTCCTCGTCACCACAACCACCACCATTCCCACTCATGAACACTGGAGGGAAAACAAACATTTATCCCACCACCGCCCTCATTCTAGCCCCCCAATCATTAGTAGTGTATGACAACAAATGCATAAAACTCAAGGACAGGCAAAGCTAGTCTAAACTGACTCAAAACATGTGACAAAATCTGAGGCAGCCACAACATGATCTTTAACTCCTGATATTCACACTGTCTTGTGACCCCTCAAATGTAGGTGGAGCTTGTGACTTGTATTTAACCAAACTGACTTAGCACAAGTGGGGCATATACAATATTATGAGTACACAGTGATGTTTTGTAGATGGTATCATTTGCCTTGCTGTAATCTTTCTCTCCCTTGCTGGTTTTCATAAGACAAGTAAGTACACTGGAGGATCCACATAGAAAGTTTCCATGGAAGTGTCTGTAAGGATTTCCAGCTCATTGACTAACAGCAAGAAAATGAGGTTCTCATTCCAGCAGCTGCAAGGAAATGAATCCTGCACACAGTCTGAGGAAGATGAGAAGCAAAATCTTGTAAAGTCAAGCTTTCAGAAGCCATCCTATCCCAAGTCAGCACTTTGATTTCAACCTTGCAAAAGGACACAGGTGACACATGCCAAAACTATTTTGATCCATGGAAACTATACAGTAACTAATATATGTCATTTTAAGCCATGAAATGCAATATAATGTATAACTCATCAATAGAAACTAGTACAGGCTTATATCCTAGCACCAGATTCATGGAATCAGTGTTCCATGAATCTGGTGCTGACAAGGGTTCCTGTTTAACTGATTCATTTATTATTAGAGCAGTATAAGGAGAAGGAGAATGATGAAGCCATGTTGAGCAGGTGAAATAAACCTTCAAAAATAGAATCTCAGAGATCAGCTTTTGTCTAATCCAAAACAATTGGAACATCACACAATTCATTCTGTCTTGAGTTGTGGCCATCTTTTTTGTACCACTGTCAAGACTGAACTGCACAGAGAGAGCAAGAGGGATCTATAGGTAGTGATTCCCTTTTGTCCAAAGGCAATTGGTAAGCAAACAACTGTGTGTTCACAGCATTTGGTAAAGAAAGTAGATATGGGATGCAGGGTAGAGGACTAACTAACCCACTGTGAAGTACACAAGCAACGTAAAATTTAATGGAAAGCTAGCAAAGAGATAACTGAAAAAAGTTGGAACTTGGAGTACAGAGGTTCTGGAGTTCTGGTAATGTTGTTGGCTTCTTAACCTACATAATAATGATAGAGATGCATTTTTAACTCAATTATTACATATTCCATGTATTTTTATACTAATTATTAGAGAAATCAAGTCAAAGTCACAATCATGAGTTTCTAGACAGGAAGCTAGGCTTGAAGTGGTAAAGGAAAAATGCACAAGCTACAAAAATGAAGTAACAATGAAAGATTATCCATGACCATGCAAATGAAACACAAAGGTGGAAGAAAAAATTTACTAGCATACATCATAAAGTTTTGCTATAAAAATAGATGCTTTATATTCTAATTATTATAATTTGCTAGTACAAATGCAAGAGGAGGAAAGCATAAAAATTGAGAATGGGAAAATAGAGCTCAAGATCTCAACACAGAGATTTTCACCAAAAAAATTTAAATCCCAAAATCATATTAAAAGTGAAAAATACCAGCAGAATCCAGAGTAAGCCACTTGCACCATTTTAGATCAAACTTCATGGTAGTTTCCTGCCATTTCTCGCACTGCTTTTCAAACAGCATGAAGGAACTCCATGAGACAGATTCTGAGGTGATGACCAGACATAACCCGTATAGCCCCTCAAAAACTTCAAGCACTTACCAGCAAAGTCAAGCCGCTAATTATCTCTCAGTGTCACATTTATACCATGATGCTTCTCCAAACACAGAAAAGAAATTTAAAAGATTAAATATCAGTTACAAAGGAAAAGAATGTGTCAGAAAGTGTCAATACAAGCAGAAAATAATCAAAGAGATTGGACTTCTAAATAATTTTTTTCAGCCATCACTGAGTCAGGATTGGTAGCCAAAATGCATAGGAGCAGAAAAACATTCCAGAGAAAAGAAATAAGACACAATGTTTAAGGTATTAAGTTCCCACAACAAGAAACCAAGACTCTGAAGACAAAGAGTACAGATAGGACACTGAATGAGCATTGTCAAACCACATATCTCAATTTTGTTTTAGTTAGTTTAGGAGCCATACCTCTGATTGAAGCCCTTTGGAGACATCTGTCTTTCTAACCAAGCTGTGCACATGAAAGCATTTTGCAAATTATAGTCTTCTGTAACAGGCAAACACATTTGTGTAGGCTTTCTGAATACACTTTCAGTTTGCTAACTCCAAAGAAAGTTTTTCTTGATTTACAAACCATATTTCAAGATATTTTAAAACAAAATCTAATGAGAAACAAATAAATAAATAAATGGTCAAGAAAAAAAATTAACAGCTCATCTATGGCACTAGCATTTCACAAAAATTTATGACCCACAGAAATGAAAGCATTGAACAAATGCTTCCACTAGGGAAAATTCTATGAAATTATTCCAAGCCTCAACCTAGGACATGATGTTTGAGGAAAAGCTAATCCCACAGGTAAAAACTTTTCCTTCTCCACTAAGTGGATCATGAATCAGTCTTAGCCTATGTGTTCTACTCCATTGATCCCAGAACATCCAGCAGCTTCCAGAATCTGCCAAGCCATCAAGCACAGCAGACAATTCCCTTTAAGCCAATTCAAGTGCTGAAAAGCAGTGGGCTAGAACTTCTCCCAAAATCTGAGGCTCAATGATGTGTGAGCTTCATTCTTCTTAAGAAAAATAGCTCATACTTTGTAGTATTTCTGCAAGATTTAGTTAAGATATAATTCTAATCTGGTTATTTTTTATTATTTGCTTTTGTTTTTTCTATTTCTAGGTGAATATAAAATATAGTCTTGGGATTCTGATGATGACATTTGCTTCTTACCTTTCTAAATAACTTCCAACTGTATATTTGTAAAATAATTTCCTTGTTTTATTTGATCAAGGTAGCTGGAAATAGAAGAGAATTAAGAAGGTGACAGTGCAAGTGGTCCAATTAGGTAAATACATCAAATAAGCATAGTACTTGGCATTAATCAAATACCCAATCACCACATTAATTACCTCTCTGATCACACATGCATAAGCACATACACAATTAGATTACACATATATATAACAAAATTCAATGATAAAGGACAATAAATACAGCTTAATTATAACAGAAAATTCATCCATAGGTAGGGATTTATATTTGGATATCTAAGCGGAAACAGTAACACTGAGAGAGAATAGAATCATATTCTAGGTAGGTACAGAAAATAACGTTAGAAGACATACATTGGGTAATCAACCTTTTTTGTGCTGAAGAACAATAATTACTATTATCAATGATCACACTATTTACTTAGATATTTGAAATCAAAGATGAAAAAACCATCTAGGTCTCTATAAAAATTTAACTTAGTGGTAAATACATCAAGTTTGTCTTTTTGATATCTAGGCTAACAAGAGAAATCTGTCAGACACTCATTTTCTTTGGTTTAGATTTTCAACAGTCATCATATATCATATGAATTCTTGAAGAGCTGACCCAAGGCATTGTCCTGACTTTCAAATGGATGGTTGAGTTGGAAAACAGCAACATATTTCAAGTACTCAGAATTTATATTGGAAGTACACAGAATTTAGGCTTCCTCATAAAGAGACTAATTTTTTATTTTCAGTGCGCTAGCCTGACTATTAAGAGTTCCTGATCTGATAGTTATATGGCTTAATATGCTCATTTTATTTCATACACCATCAAGGAGGAAGGGCTAGAATTTAAAGCCAATGAATTGCATCTGACGTTATAGTGCAATGAGTTAAGCTTATAAAACCCACATCACGTATCTCTGAAAATCTGAGTTCTCGCTGCTCCACTTTCAATCAAGCTTTTTGTTGAGGCTCTTAGAAAGGCAGTTAAAGATTACCCACTTACTATTGTCCTTGTGACTCATGTTGGAGTTGTTGGCTCCAACGTTGGCCTGGCACAGACCTGCCATTTGTAGCCATTGGGGAGTGAACCAATGGGTACATTTTTCTCCTTGCGAGGGTAATTTGCCTTTCAAATAAACAAAGCATTTCAAAAATCCATTAAAGAAAACATTATTTTTTAAAAATAATCTTTTTATTCAAGAGACAGAGTCTGACAGACAAAGAGCTCCTCTCCCCTGATACATTTCCTGTTATGCCCAGAATATCCAAGGCTTGGCCAAGGCTAACAAAGAATCAGGAATTCAATAAGGTCTATGGATGCCAAACGGTATGTTGAGCACTTTTAAAATTCAGTCCTCACAATAATCTTATAAAAAGGCAATATTATCTTTGATTGTTAGGGGAAGACACAAATGCACAGTGCTGGTGCACAGAGGGCCTATGATCTGCATGAGACCTTTTACTAAGCTATATTGCCTCTGTTATGCACTTTCCACTGAAAAAAAGGTTTATGTGAGTGTGTTCTCTGATTTCTACTGTGAACATCTCAATTAGTCCACCAGTTACATGTTGTAGGATGCAGAGTGACAGCACATAAATGAATAGAGTTTCCAAAGCAAACTTTTCTAGACCAGGATTTACACTGCAATCCCAGACTATAACACAACTGATGATATTCATCTTCAGGATACAGTCACTCCTCAACTTAAAGTTGGCTTTCCAATGACCTGCTCAACATCTCAACTGAAATATAGAATGCAGTTCTCAGATGTAACAATTCTCAAACCGTCCACTTGACTTATGCCCATGCAAACTTCAAACCTGTTTCATCACCACTATCCACATCTCAATTAAAGGCATCTCCCTTCTTCTACTTCAGGTACCTCTCCCTTTTTTACTCTCAATTTCCAACTTTGCTTCCTCTTTACTCTTCCCTTTGTCTTACATGGATACACTACAGGGTTCATGGAAAAGTGTAAATGTTTTAAATGTTTGTTTTGTTGCCCATTAGTGTGAAATCCTGGGATCAGCATTCTAAGCCCACTACACCAGCATCCCACATAGATGCCTCTGTGAAAGGAAAACAGATTGTTCTCAGTTCTCAATGTTAAATTATGGAACAGCATTCTTCAATGTACTTTTTCAAGGAAGTGAAATTGGATAATTTAACTAAATAATTCATATGAAAACAAAATCATTTTGTAGCTTGTCATTGCTTAATGTGGAAATCCATCATTATTTTAAGCAATCAGACACACTTAGTTTTCACCACAGAAACTCAGGAGGTATGTAACTTTATGTTTACTGTCATTGAAACCCTTTTTCCAAGATGAAGTATGTAAACCTAGAGGTCAAGAAAATACTGTGCATTCTCAAAACCTTTCAGTAGGGGGAGACTTCACAGGACTGAAGAATACTGAACCCCATCACATGTAATTTTCTTCACAACAGAATTATGTACAACTAGACATGTGTTAAAATAATTTCCCAGAATTGTTTCCTAATCTCCTGACATTTGAAAGAAATCCAGCTTCTGAATCAAATGAAACATCCTTGTCCTTCAAACTCACACTGTCATCAGAGGTAACAATACAAGAAAATAGTTTCAGAATACAACTAAAGGACACATGAAGTCCATCTACAGAAAAAGATACGAAGTCTTATTGGAACCTGGTTACAGGAAAATTCCTGCTCAAGAACTGGAAGCTACTAGAACTGCGATTTCATGAGGATTTTTCCCTTGGGTCACATATGGCCTCCCTATCCCATAACAATGAACCCTGTTGACACTTTACATTATCAAAATAAAACATATTGAATTGGTGATAGACAAGTGGTATGTGCTTGTGTATGTATAAAATATAATTGAGGGAGACTCCTTGATTACCTACATGCATATTTGCTGTCCATCTCTGTAATCCCTTTCTGATTCCAAAAGGTGCAATGATAATACCTAAGCACACAGAAGAAAGAGTCCTCTGGTCCTCTCCATGGAACATCTTAACACAATGTGACATACAGTGTGTCCTTACTGTTTTCGATGCATCTTGCAGTGTATATAAAAAAGAATGGCCATCTTTCTCCAACCTGAACACTTTGCCTATCACCACTTTGTACCCTACCAGAAGTGAAGAGAAATCTCTTTTTAACCTGAAGCTAGAGAGTTGAAAGATAAAATAGCTTGTTTTTCTGTTCTGTTCTTATAGTTTGATTTCTGGTTTTCTTTCTTTAGAGAGAAACACCTGCTTTTAGTTTCATCTTCTGACTTAGGAATTTCTTCAATGAGACCAAACACAATAGTGTCACAAAGAAAGAATGTATTCAATACATCATGACAAAGAAATGCAGGGAACCTATCCCAGAGAAGCAGAATAAAGAACTTCATAGAGATGTGTACTTTATGGACTAGGCGACTGTTGAACTTGCCCTTGTCGAAAAAGTCAATATTTTCCATGAGGGAAATACAGCAAAAGTACATCTGGTAAAGGAACTGGTATGTGCAAGGGCATAAATTAAATGACAATACTTTATTGGATGACTATAAAAACAACTTTAATGAAGCCTGAGGTATCAAAGCAATGAGTCTAGTAGATAATGATTCAAATTATGGACTGCATTCAATGCAACGAATACTGGATTTTAATCTGAGGAGGTAGAACTTCTGATGAACAGTTTTAAGCATGAAAGGGCATGACGAGGTTAACCTTATGGGCTGGTCAAGAAGACTGTTTCAATCAAAAAGCTCAGAAAGCAACTTCAGGCTTTGAGGCCAATTGTGTTAACTCCTTTCCTTGCCTTCTTTTATACAGAAAAGTACAATGATCATATAACACTTACAATAACAAAAATGGTATTAACTTACATACATATGTCTTCTGGGCTCACTTTAGCAGTTAGAGAAAGAAGCCATTTATAAGAAATGCCAGCATGCATATTTTTTTGGATAGAGAGGGGTGACATTTGTGCACAAGAAAATGCCAAGGTAAATAAATTAACACCATCTCTTGCTCTAAGCAAAAAAGCACAGAATATATGCCCCCGTCCAAAAACTGAGAGGCACAAATCTTTAATTTTACAGTAGTCACCATTCCCTTCCTAATTAATAATAATAATATTATCATTCACAGGTTCCTCAGATTGTTGCAATCATTTTCAAATCTTACATTTCATGTAATCAATACAACTGTGCCCATTCTGTGCATAAAGAAGTAGGCAGTAATTAACTGCCCATTTTCCATCAAGCCAGAAAATAGTAGAATCCAAGTAATACTTATAGAATCCATGACTTTCAAACTTTGATTAGTTACTTTTTCTACTACTGAATTGTACATCAGTAGAAAATTACTGTCTTGCAGTTATGCTATGCTATAGAAAGTAGGAATGTCAGAAAGCCAGGGTCTCTATTTTCAATTGATAGGTCAAGCTCATCTTAAGATCAGTTTTTGAATCCTGCTGCCAGCAGCTGAGGAAGGTCAGGTAACACAAGATATCTCAAAGAAAAATCCACTAGACACTTCCTATGATCTCGGTGGCGCTAGTTTCCTTGCCATTCCTGTTTCCACCCCAACATTTTCTCCCAATGAAACATTGCCCTTTCAGAGTGGTAATTATACTCTTCAAAATACCAGCACAGTAATAACAACAACTTGGATTTATATAGCTTTTTCCCCTGGAAGCACAAAAGTACTTTTGTGGTTGCTTTGGAGGGCTTATGTGAGTTTTTGTAGTAAGCTTTTCTTTCTACCTATGTCATCTTTTTGATCTTACAGCGTTTTTTGGTTTTTTTTCCTTTTCACACCCCACCCCATGCATACACTCACTAGCCCAAAAGTGGAAGATGAAATGCAATAGAAAAGATGGCAAACAATCATCACACAATTAAAATTCCCACTGCTTTTTTTCTATTAAATGTGATTTATGAGGGAGGAATACCTAAAGGGCTGGATATGAATTCAAAACTTAGGTAAAAGCAAAGCACTGGGCAGTTCAGCATTCTGAGTTTGCCTATGGGGTGGTGACCATCACTCTCTGCCTGCCACTAACACCATTGTGTAGTGTAAAAGAGCTGCAATAGCTAGTGTTTGAATTACACAGTAGTCAAGCTAGATAATTAAATTTCCTTTCCAGAAAGAACATGTCCCTGCTAAGGAGACCTTATTGCATACTGCTGTTCATGGTGACCATTATTAAATTTGTAGGACATCTCCCCATATTATAACAATTCATTTGAAAGTTATCATTACAAAACCCAATGTCGTTAGAAAAGGGGACAAAAATTCTAGTGTAGTTTGAAAACGGATCTGAAGTACTTCTAAGATTTACTAACAACGTACATCCTAGCTTTGTATCAAGAAGAGAACAATAATCCCCGAAAGTCTTTGTCTTTCCTTGACAGATGATAAATTAACCTTTTGCTTCGGGAAAATGGCACCCAATCTCTAGAAGCTTCTTTTCAACATTTCCTTTAGGATATCTCGGTAGTAAATCGAGTTGACTCAGTGCAGAATTGAGGTATAACAGAGATATACCAATATGAAGATCAGTCGTATTTTTTTTCAGATTGTAATACAATATTTTTGGAGAATTTTCCATGTTGCACAATATTCAGTTGTGAATTTTTTCATCAGATAGTAAGCAAACACTCTATTGTGGTATCTTTCAATGAAATCAAGGGAGGCACTGCATGGGGATTGAATAGACTCACATTGGATTCACAGACAGCCCTCAAAAATGTTGGTTATTGTGAATACCCATCACCTTCTCTTGACAGAAAAAAAGTGAGAGACAGATAGCACTCTTATTGTATGTGACCCTAAGGTTCATTTGTCTCTCATTTCTATTTGCTTGGAGACCAGTGTAATTCTAAGCACTAGTGATTTTATTTCCTTTTCAATTCTTCATAGCTTCTTATTCACAGTTAGCACTTTTAAAATTAATAAATGAGAAATTTGTCCAATGTCAACAAATTTCTAAATATTATCAGTGAATCACACACAGTGCTATAAAACAATGTAATATGAAAATGCACAAGGTCCTTATACATAATTAAGAATACTGCACTCTTAAAATAGTAACATTAATATCGAAAATTTAATTTTTCAAATGATCAAGTATTTTGTCCCAGAAATCTTTTTTTTCAAAGATTAATTTATTTTCGTTGGAAAGGCAAATACACACAGAGGAGACAGACCACTCCCCAACTGACTACAACGGCTAGAGCCAAGACCATCTGAAGCCAGGAGCCAGGCACCTCCTCTGGGTTTCCCACACAGGTGCAGAATCCCAGGCTTGGACCATCCTCCAATGCCTTCCCAGGCCCTAGGAAGGGAGTTGGACGGGAGGTGAAACAGTCATGACACAAACTGGTGTCTACACGGGATCCCTGGCTTGTGAAGCAAGGATCCAGCCCTAGGCTATTGCGATGGGCTCTGGCTCAGATAGTTTAGTGCCAGGCCATCCTTGGAACATGTGTCTTCAAGGTTTTTACTCAGTTCTTTGAGTTGGTCATGTCAAAACTTTGTGGCAGGCAGGAGAGTGCTGCTAAACTACACACTAAGTGTCTTATTGCATGCAAGCATCCCATGTAGCGCCAGTTCAAGTCCCTAGTACCCAGCTATCGTCCAGCTCACGCCTAATGGCTTGGGAAAACAGTGGAAGATGTCCCAAACCCTTGGGTCTTTGCATTCATGTGGGAGATCTAGAAGAAGTTACAGGTTCCTAGCCTCAAATGGATCCTGTCCCAGCCAATGCGGCCTTTTAGGAAGTTAGCCAGAGAATAGAAAATCTCCTTCTGTCCTTTTTTCTTTCTCTGTGTCTTTCAAATAAAAACTAAATTTAAAAAAAAAAATTAAGAGTTTTTTAAAATGCATAGTTTCTGAATGCTTTCATGTCCTCTATAAAATCAAATACTTGGGGACCTGGTGTGATAGCCTAGCGGATAAATTCCTCGCATTGTACATGCTGGATTCATGGTAGCCCACTTCCCATCCAGGTCCCTGCTTGTGGCTTGGGAAAGCAGTAGAGGATAGCCCAAAGCCTTGGGATCCTGCACCAGTGAGGGAGACCTCAAACAGGCTACTGGCTCCTGGCTTCAGATTGGCACAGCTCCAGCCATTGTGGCCTCTTGAGGAATGAATCAACAGAAGATCTTCCTCTGTCTCGCCTCTTTTCTGTTTGTCTGACTTTCCAAGAAAAATGAAATACATTTTTAATTATTTTTTAAAAAGCAAATATTTTTACCATCAGTGAGAATGACTTAAATATATATGGAATGAAATAGCAGAGAGCAAAAAGCGTTATTTGCTTAGTTAACTTCATATTTCTAAAGGGTTAAAGTTTCATATATATTTTTCCTGCTCTATATTCAAACATTCTTTTTTGGTGTTAGAAAGTGTAACATATTATTAAAATGTTAACATATTCTGTGACAAATTTTGGGATGAGATTTCAAATGTGATGTGTTTTCCATGAATCAGTAAATCTTAGCTGACAACTTCAAATAACTGTATTCTGGTTTTATAGTTACAATTTTTTTACTTTAACTAGAAATGCATGATATAATTCTCCTCTTAAAAAAATCCACCTGGCTCACTGTCACATCACACAGGATCCATGCATTGTGTCTTGGCAAAGCAAGGCCTCTCACAAGCGAATTTTCATCTACCATTCAAGGCTCAGTTTGGGTGGTGCATGAAAACTGTCTAGGTTGACTTTAGGAAAGAAGCCAAGAGGGTCAATCCTATTTCGGCTAAGAATGGAATTTTAAAATTTGAAAAAAAATGTCATTTAAAGAAGACCTATATTTGCATTTTGTTCAAGAGTATGGTTCAATAGCACACAGTAATAAGTGAGTTTAGATACTATCAAAGAATAGTGCCACAAAATTCAGCAAATTCTATAGTTGATTGCTTTTTATTAGAACAGAACATTTGTCAAACAAGTAGAAATTCCAGACAACTCATTATAACAAATACATGAATATAAGCAGATTGAATTTCATAGAAGTTATCCAGCTGATCAATCAATTCAAATGAGACTGTTATAATGATATCAGACATACTGACATTCCATTCATGGATTGATGGAGGAAAAAAGGATTAATTTGGGGTCATAAGAAAACAATAAAACAACCATTCCTTTCTTTAATTTATAAATCCCTTCAAGAGATGATAACTCAAGCAGGACACTGTTTTTGAAATAGCCAGACCATTGTTTGTGGTATTCACGTGATTAAAAGCTATTGTATCTTCCTATTTAATCACCCATTAGAATTTAGACTCCTAGTGACTCAACTCTAATCCCAGGATGTATAACTTAAGAGTGTGAAAAAAAATTCAATGTCTGAGAGAATCTGCCTTCACCTAAAATTCTTGGCACTTACAAACCATTTAATCTTTGGGCTGCTCATGATTTTGGTTAACTTTATGCTTCCTTAAATTCTTCCACCCTTTTCACTATTTAAAGGTCTTAAGGATGTTATGTTACTCTTAAACGGCCAGTCAGAAATGTACTGCAAGTGACAGATTATGGTCGGGAGCCAGCTGTTCATATATTTGATCAGCCAGCAGGAAATCTTTCAGCAGCTCTTAAATAAAAAATACAGGATGGTGTTGGTATTTGGTGGCACTGTTTTTAATCTTCACATTTCTCACTGACAAGAGGTAATGGTTATCCATGGGAAGTCCTGTCACGTGACAGTAATTTCTTTGCCATCAAGAGGATCATAATATGGCTTCCCAACCTACTCTAACAGTCATAGCAGTCTGGGCTGTGCTTTCTGATAAACCTATGGGAAACCTAGGGGAAACAAAAACAGACACCTTTATTCATGTTAAAATTTCTTTTTAATTTCTAAACAAATAGAATGCTCTTCTTAAAACTGCTGCCATTATGATCACAGAAAGTAAAGTAGAATATAAGGTCTTATTCATATTTCCACATCGTTATGTTTAGACTTTGAATTAAATGGGCCTATTAATAGACTGGTCAAACAATCAGTTGTGCAGGGGCCCGGCGGCGTGGCCTACTGGCTAAAGTCCTTGAACACACCGGGATCCTATATGGGCACTGGTTCTAATCCCAGCAGCTCCACTTCCCATCCAGCTCCCTGCTTGTGGCCCGGGAAAGCAGTCAGGACAACCCAAAGCCTTGGGACCCTGCACCCATATGGGATACCTGGAAGAAGTTCCTGGATCCTGGCTTTGGATTGGCATAGCATCGGCTGTTGCGCTCACTTGGGAAGTGAATCATCAGATGGAAGATCTTCCTCTCTGTCTCTCTTCCTCTCTGTGTATTTGACTTTCCAATAAATAAATAAATCTTTAAAAAAAAAAAAAAGGATCAGTTGTGCGCTAGACTAACATCTGCAGGAGGACTAGCCACCTTGAAAGGAAGTTTGTTACATTCATTGCTGACTGGCATGGACGAACGGTTTTTAGTAAAAGGTCCAACTCTGAGAGCGCCCAACTCTCTGAGAAGCATTAGTTGTAAATTTGAGAGGGTCCACTGTTGGCTTCATTGTACCCAACAATCACTTAAAAAAACAATTAGGAATAATTTGGCAGAAAATCATTACTTGATGAATAGCTTTTTAAAATAATACTTTAATACAAAGTAAGGTGTAACTTGAGAAGAGGTGATAAACAGTCTTGTCTTTTTGTGATCATGACCCTAAGTTGCACTTGCAATGTACTGTTGAGAGACTATTAAATGACAGAGTATCCAAAGGTCATATCTGTGCCAATAAACAAGAAAAATGTTTCAACAGTCTATTTTTGATATGTGGATGAACACATATGCAAATGTTGTATTTCAATTTTAGAATATGCAGAAAGCAGATAAAATATGTTGAAATATATAAATCATAATTAACTTCAATTCCCCCATGCCCTCAAAATATAGAAAATGATGGGTTTCAGAACCTCAGCGGTAGCAACATTTTGAACCAAATGCTTCTTAATGCCAAAGGCTGCCCTAAACCTAGTCTCTGGAAGATAGATGCTGGCAAGTCTTTGCACACCTCCAAAGTTGAACAACTCAAAAGGTTTGCAAGGACAGGTGGTGGAGGGCACAGAAATCACTCCTTTTAGAGAGTCACCAAATTAAATAAAGATTTGTTCCTTTCATTCTTTTGGCAGGTATGGCATAGATTTTAATTCTCTACAGTTTGACTGAGACCAAGGTATAGCTTTTAATCAACCATTTGTAAAAATTAAGAAGGCTTTTTTCGGTTTTGGTTTTGGTTTGGCTTGGTTTGCTTGTTCATTTGTTTCAGTGTAGTTGAACAACAAGACAACCTGAGAAGCAGAATTAAATGTAGCAGTTCACAGTTTGCATTCCCTAGTTTTTGCTAGGAGTCATCTTGCCAAAGCCAATGTATTTCTCACAGAGGAACTCATCTTCCAGCACTAACAATGTTTTCAAAACATTTTACAATGGAAAGCCAGCTTTCAAAATGCCCTTGGGGAGGAAGAATTTCCTACTTATGACTGAAACACCCCATTTTCACCTCTTTCTCTATAGGGCAACCAACTGCCACTAGCATTGTTTCCACACTGATATCATTTTTTCCCCTGTATCTGGGGTCAGGGGAGAAACAAAAGGAGAAGCCCCACCCAGCCTCCCACCCATCCCAGGTCCCCGATGTGGCGCATTCTCCAAGGGTCCTGCTTGAGTGGTTTTGATAGTTCAACAGTTCTGAACTGAAAATCTATTCAGAATTCACTGGCTGACATAGTCTCTTCATAGTTACAGTTCTGAGATCAGCAATTCAGGGGTGTTACAATCCAGCACAATCCTGCCCATTTCATACCTGGCTCTCAGGCAAACTAGTGTGAGCTGCAGCCTAGTTGGGGCAACTCTCCATAAGCCCCACCATTCCTGCCACCTACCCTGGTTCCCATTCTTGCCACTCTGTACCACAGACTTGTTCAGTCTGTCCCACATCCCATTTAGCTCTTGTACATGTCAATGGGCATTGAAGACTAATTCAACCCAACCTGCCCTACTATCCAGCCCACACACATACTGTCGGATGCCTTTCTGTCTAGCCACTCCTGCCCCTGCCCGGGTTTTCATGCTCTCCAGTGACAGTGGTAACCCAAGAGAGAGGTGCCCACTATTTCCCTACTAGGCCACTGCCACTTCCGGAGTATGCACTCTCCAGGTGGTTCTGCAGTTTAACTTGACAGATTTAGCTCCCATTAACAGCATCTGCCAGTTGACGCTGAGGCTAAGCCCAAACAACCCTCACCCACTCTAATTTTTACTTGTACCAGTCGGAACAGACAGCCCAGCCTGGCTTTTCCTTGATCTAACTCACATGAGACCCACAGGTATTGTAGCCCTGCCTGGTCTGGTCTGCCCCCATCCCAACTCACACTCTCCAGTGGGAGTTGTTGTCCAGCACAGGAGCCCACATTCCCTCTGCCCTTCTTCCCTGGTTCTCACATGTGCTGTTTGGGCACTGTGGCCACATCTGGTACTGCTCACCTCACCTTGGCATTCCGTATGTGTACTGCTTTGTGTTGCAACCGAACCTGGCCCAACCCACACTCTGTTCTGGTACTCAGATTCGCCAGAGGGTGATGTAAACTGGTTCAGCCTTGTCTGCCCCCAACTTATGCCAAATGTATGCTGCTGGGTATCTTTCTCTGGCCTGGTCTGGGATACTCCCTATCGTGGTTCTTGTGCTCACCTGCAGGGACTGTGTCCCGACAGAGGCATTTCCCAAACTCCTCCATCAGAACCTCTCCCTATGCCAGATCTTGCATGTACTGGTGGGTCCAGCCCTTCTTAGTCCACCTCCTGTCCTGGCAGGAACAGTGGCATTTCCTTGCTCAAGAATCTTACCTGGCAATACCAAAAGACATTTGTTCACTGCATCGACTCAAGCTTGGAGGCTAGGACAGAAGGAATCTGCTTTCTTGTAAGTTCAGGATTAAATACAAGTATATAAACCATTAATCAATAAAATATAATAATCATCCATTTATAAGGCCAAAAATTGGTTAAGACCCTTATCTATTCAGGAAACACATAGAGAAGATCAGGAATAGAGGGTATCTTTCTCAGTGTCATAATCAGAACTTACAAAATAATTACAGCTAACATGATAGTTAATGGTCAACACCTTTCCCCAAACATGAGAATGAGGCATGGAAAAGCTTTCCTAATGGTAATAATCAACAGCATATAGAAAGTCTGCTCTCTATAATTCAAGATAGAAGTGAATGACAAAGTAGGAGGAAAATTATTTAGCTTGGAAAGGCAAAAATCAAACTGTCATTGCTTGTAGATGACATTCTCAAACCAAAAAGCATATATAACAAAAAAATTTAGAACACAAAGTTGATGCCCAAGTTAAAACAATTTTGTGTCAACACAAGAGTGATTTTACACAGAAACACAGATTAACAGTCATTACTATAAAGCAATATGAAAGCATAAAATCTGCTAGTCAAAGTACAAAAATATCCAAAATCAAAAGGAATATTATTGGAAAAATGGCAGGATCAATTTATTGCTTATGATTAATAACCGTGAAGGTTAATGACCTAAATTCTCCAATTAAAAGATACATACTGCCTGAATAGATTAAAAAATAAGACCCATCTACTTCCTGACCACAAGAAACACATTTCTACAACAAAGATACATACAACCTGAAAGTGAAATGATGGAAAAAGTTAGTCCATCCTAATGGAAAGCAAAAATGAGCAGGTACAGCCTTCCTATTATCAGATAAAATAAGCTTAAACACAAAAGCTGTTAAAAGATAAAGAAGGACATAACATAATTAAAAGATTAACTCAACAAGAAATGATCACAATAAATGGATATGCAGGCAATGCCAGGGTGTCAGCTACTTCAGACATATGTTGATGAATTCAATGGGCCACACAGACTATAATACTAATGGGGAAGTTCAATACCCCATGTTCACCAATGAACAGATCAACTAAACAAAAAGAATATCAAAGCTAATCTGGACAAACGGGCCTAACTGATTATCTACATAACACCTAGTATGTGACCCAGCTATCTTAGTCTTGGAAACACATCCAAAGGTAGTGAAATCAAAAGAGGAAAAAGACCTGTGTGTGTGTGTGTGTGTCCTTGTCTATTTGTAACTCTTTCAACAGATGCATCTTTATAAATACAATACCAAGGGAACATTTTTTTTTTTTTTGCCTTGTGCGCTTGTGGGTAGCCGTCTGTGGGTCCAGGCCATCCTGGCCTATGCCAGAAGTCATGAGGGTGCAGCACACTGCACCCTGGGAAATCGGCAGGGGCCCTGACAAACTGAGGCCCACTTTGACCTGATGGTTGACAGGCAGCTGGGGACTGAATGTATACATATCCTGTTTTCGCCTGCTTGGAACATCCCTGTCTTGCAGTGGGTAAATGAGAAAACCAATTAGGGGGCACTGTGGTCAGGTCGGGCTTGCAGATTGTTCTGGCCAGGAAGGATTGTCTCTAAGCTTACCTTTCAATTGATTGGTGGCTATGGGAGGTGGAGGCACCAATCAGATAGGCTATTGTTAGCAATGCTCTGGGCTTTCTGCTTATCACCCTGTATATAAGCACTTTTAGACTCAATAAACGGTTTGGTTGGTTGACTCTTGGTGGTCTCCTTTCTCCAGTGGTCTTCCATGGGGACCTCTGTCTCCTCACCTTGAGATCTTCCAGGAGGACTGAGGAAAGCAGCCCCATGCACTAATATGAGGCAGAAACAATATGTGAGGCAAAAAGAAAATTCTCATTAATCACCATGTCTGCTAGCACCTTTAAAGCCACAGGGAATATATTTCTACTATTGAAGAACCATGCAGCTCATGATATTTGTTTACAGCAATCTGATTTGACTGACACCACTAAACCAGACTTAAAGGAATTCTTCACACTGAAGTGAAACAATACTAATTAGCAACATGAAAAAGTTAAAGCATAAAACCCACTGATTTGGAAGTTAAATATAGAATGCTTTGGTACAGTAATGTTGATACGTCTAACTCTAGAGTAAATTTAAAAGCAAAAGGAATAAAAATGACTGTAACTATAATAATTTATTGAGGGACATTTATACTTGGTACAAAAAGCTGTAAACTGTGACATTAATAATAAAATGTGGACTAAGAAAATGAAACAGAACTTTTGCAGGTAAGTAAAGTTATCAGCATAAAACAGATAGCTGTAGCTATGAAATGTTGTATGTACTCTCACAATAAACACAAATTTAAAGAACAGGTACACAAAAAGAGAGGGGATCAAAGTATACCACTACACCAAAAATCTTCAGATCAAAAACAGAAAAAAGTCAAACAGGAGGAGAGCAACAAAACAATTTGAAAATAGTAACTAGACAATTTTAAAAGGCAGTTATAAATCATTATTTGTCAATATTTTCTGTAAAAATGGGTAAACTGCACTAATCAAAAATATTCAGTGTTGCTGGCACCATGGCATAACATGTATAGCTGCCACCTGCATTGCCCATATGGGTGCCATCTGAATCACAGCTGCTCCATTACCAATCCTGCTCCCTGATACTGCTCCTGGGAAAGCAGCACAAAATGATTTGAGTCCTTGGAGCCCTGTGCACACTGGGAGACCAGATGAACTTGCTGTCCCCTTGCTTCCACCTGGCTCAACTCTAGGTATTGCAGCCACTTGGCAAGTGAACCAGTAGATGCAGATCTTGGTATCTTTCTTTCTCTCTCTCTCTCTCTCTCTCTCTCTCTCTCTCTCTCTTTATCTCTCTCTATCTCTCCTTCAAATTCTCTCTGTAACTCTGTATTTCAAATAAATAAGTTTTTTAAAAGTTGTAGAATAAATTAAAAACCAGAATTCAGCAGAAGGAAATAAGCAAAGTAAACAAGGAGTAATGGGGCTAAAAAAATGTTAAATATAATTAAGAGCAGGTTTTTGAAAGGAAAAACAAAATTGACAAGCCTTTAACTAAGGTAAGACAACACAAAAATTCAAATGAGTAAAATAAAAGATGAGATATTACAACTAAATTGGGAATCATGTGCTAGCCATTTGTGTTAATTGCCAGATTACACCAACTTTCACAATAGATATCTTTACATTCACAAATGCTTTCTGAAGAACATTTATAAAATTACAGAATTGATCACCATCCTTTTCTAGCCAAACTTTTTCCTATCAAGCAATTTCTGTTAAACATTTATAAAGGGAAACTTAAGACTGAGGAAAGTTTATTTCAGTGTATGATCTGAAATTCGTTAGTTCAACATCAAGTAGACTCCTCACACTGACACTTGGTGGCATCTGACAGTGATGGAGGAACATGCACATGACAAGAGAGGAGGCAGGAATAGCCTCAGAAAGCACCACCTCTGAGTCTGTGTGTCTCATCTTAAAAGGCATCAGGAGTGGGCCCGGCACCATGGCCAGGTGGCTAAAGTCCTCACCTTGAACGCCCAGGATCCCATATGGGTGCCAGTTCTAATCCCGGCAGCCCCACTTCCCTTCCAGCTCCCTGCTTGTGGCCTTGGAAAGCAGTCGAAGACGGCCCAAAGCTTTGGGACCCTGCACCCACGTGGGAGACCCAGAAGAAGTTCCTGGTTCCCAGTTTCAGATAGGCACAGCACTGGCCTTTGCACTCACTTGGGGAGTGAATCATCAGACGGAAGATCTTCCTGTCTCTGCTCCTCTCTATGTATCTGACTTTGTAATAAAATAAATAAATCTTAAAAAAAAAAAGGCATCAGGAGTACGATTACGCCAACCTGATAGTCCAATCTAACCCAATTAGATCCCAAAGTCTCAATCCTAATCCATCAACCAGCAACATCAATCCACTATCTGTTAGTGTAAGACCTTTGTATATAAATATCTGCATGTTTGGACAAAAAAGTCCTGTGCAATCGATAATAGATGTTAAACATCAAAACTGATACAACTGGGCCCCCGCGCGGTGGCGCAGTGGTTAAGGTGCTCACCTTGCACCCCCGGGATGCCATATGGGCACCGGTTCTATCCTGGCAGCCCTGCTTCCCTTCCAGCTCCCTGCCTGTGGCCTGGGAAAGCAGTCGAGGACGGCCCAAAGCCTTGGGACCCTGCACCCGCGTGGGAGACCCGGAAGAGGCTCCTGGCTTCGGATCGGCATAGTATCGACTGTTGCGCTCACTTAGGGAGTGAATCATCGGACGGAAGATCTTCCTCTCTGTCTCTCCTCTCTGTATATCTGCCTTTCCAATAAAAAAAATAATAAAAATAAATCTTTAAAAAAAACTGATGCAACTAAATTTATATAAAGAAGAACAAAGATACAAAGATCCATGGCTAATATAACTGTCTCAAATGAATTCACAGAAAAACACGCATTGTTCAATAATGCTTTATTTACTTGTGGTTCTTATTTAAAATCTCTAACTTGGTGAATTCTAAATCAACTTTTAATAAGCCAAATATCTATCTGTAAGTCATACATGAAATTCATTATATGTATAACAAAGATATAAGTTTTCATGTGACAGCGAAGTCTTTCCATCCTAACCTCTCCCTCTTCCTTGGCTTTCAAGATCCAGGCATACTAGCATCCCATAGTACTCTCCTTGCTCATATCCCAGACCCTACAATATGATTATTCCTCTCATCTAGATGTCTTCTTTCTAACAACATTCACTCGCTTGCCTTGCTTGTTACGCTTGATAAACAATAAACGTTTAAGTACAAATCTGGACTTTATTGTTTTCCACTCTTGACTGCTACAAATTCGATTGTTGTTATATCATCAATCTACCATAAATGAAACTATATTGTATTCCTTCATTTATATGCATTTGCATTTTTATTATTGGCTTGTGGGTATTCACTCTGAATATTCTATAAATTCTTTGAAGACAGATATTACATTTTGCTTTATTATCATTTCATTCCTGGCCTCTCATTTTACCTGGAACATACAAGCCATTTTTTACATACCCATTAAGTGAATGAGTGAAATTTCTCTATTGACTATTAACTTGACATAGTTTCAATAATCCACAGTCACTTTGCTTCCAAAACTTCCAGTTCATAGAAGAGAAAATCCCATTAGAGGTGCATAAACTTTATAATTAAGAGTAAAAATGTGGTTTCAAGGGCCCATATGTCTTTCCCAGGAAAGGGGAGATTACTCCAAGCCAGTGGCTCATCTTGTACAAATACCTACACATGCTGGCTATTTACAGTGCATAAATTAGATGCTATGCTTGGCTCTTGCTATTTTATCCCACATCATAAGTGAAGCATTGCTTAAAATTTCATAAGAGTTCTGCCTTTTTTTTTTTACTATTACATTTTCAAGTATTTTACACATATACCAAGACTACAAGATTCTTATATATCTCAACATGGACCTTCATTCATTCCACTATTTTGAGATCATAAAACCTTTCAGTTAACTAATGGTTTATAGCATATGTATTACTACTTAATTACCTGATATAGATTATAAACTATATATACTCACTAGCAATGAAATATTGAAATTATCTATTCACAACCACTGGTTTATCAATAGATAAGAGATTAAGCTCCATTGTCAAGCAGGTCACAACCAGAGTAACAGAAGAAATGCAATCACAATGCCATGAAAAGTCTTAGAAGAGAAATAGACACTAAGAAAAATAGAGATACAAAGTGGGGGGAAAGGCTTAAGATTTACAGATAAGTAATTTTTTCCATGAACATTTAAATGTAAACATGAATCATTCTCTTATATAAACTTGTGTCTGACAATTCATTCCTGAACAGGGAAAATATAGATTTTTACTCCTTTACATTTAATTACATGGTGATCCATCAAAGTCATAATTGCTAGGTGTCATATTTTTAGAAAAATTATTTTCAAATAAATCACTTTCTCTCCCCTACCATAATCCATTTTCCTACAATCTAACAGTGATAAAATTTTCTTGATAGTTTAACTCTTGTGAAAATTAGAGTTAGAGGGAAAATACCAGCAATCGAGGACTATATTACTGTATTTATGACTTTTCAAAGTCTAATCTCAAATTCATTAATGCTAAGACTTTACAATGAACTCTAATTTTTCCACCAAGTGGCTAATATAATAAATGTCTTAGCTTAAAAGAACCAAGCTAACAAACCAGTTCAAAAACCAACTTAAAAGCAATTGCTGAAATCATGGGAGAGAAGAATAATGTGAAACTCAGTATGATCTTATTCCAAATTGGTTGATTTAGCATAAAATCTTCTATAGGATTCCTGGGGTTAGACTTGTTTATGTATTCCCTCTTCTTTCAAAAATTGTGGATGGAATCCAAGGTTCTGAAACACTGCAGCTTTAGGGTACCAGGACTTCCAAGCAAAATATTTTCTTTACATTCTGTTTATTTAGTAAGTTAAAGTTTCTTCACATACTAATTTATATCATTATTTGAAAATCAGTTGTAAAGGTTAGATGTTTACTTCTAAGAGGTGAATAATCATGTACACCACTATGAACATCAATTCTATTTATTTTTATTGTCTAAACTCTTCTGTGTTTCCCTTCAACCTGTATTTTTTAGGTTAGGTTTTGCTTAGTAAGCTTTTTCTGTTCAATCAGCTCATTGTAGAATAAATTTCTTCCACTTGCTTGATCTATTTATCTTTATCTATTGCCCAAGAATAAAAAAGAAAAAGTGATTATTGCCTTCATGATTATGTTTATAATAGAAAACAATTTTGAAATACCAAAAGCTTTTATCTGGTAGAATATGATATTAAAATAGGTCTGATGAGCACAGAGTCTAGCTAGCCCCAATATGATCAAAAGCACACAGTGTAATCTCTCTGACCAAATGAATGCATGTTTAGAGAAAACACTCATAAACTTGCATTAACTTCCATTGCATCATTGATTTAATCTTCCAAATATGCTTGTTGCTAAAACAAAGCAACCCAACTGTATTCAGAATTGGCAAGAATTTAGCATTGGTGAGAGAACAAGGGTTCTAATATAATTTAAGCAATGATGTAGACTAACAAGTATACATAGGAAGATGCAGAATAGCACAGGAGTAAAGAAAATGTTCTGACAACTACATCTGTTACGAAAATGGATACCATGACAAATAAAAATAGCAAAAACAAACCCTGCAATGGAATTAAGGCAGAGCAGAGGAAACTAATGACTGAGGATCAAGACAAACACAGAGATCATGGCAGCCAGTATGACAAATGAAATGCCTGGATAAGCAAAATCCAGGATATCCGACAGTGAAAGACCCAAGACCAAGACTGAGACAGATCTGTCAGCAATACAGATAGCACCACACTGTGCCAGAAGACAAGGCTAAATTATAAATGTTAATGATAGATGGATTCAGCAAAGCCACAAGCAGAACAGAAGAAATGAAATGGAAAAACACTGTTTCTGCAGTATTTGAGGTAGGTCGTCAGTTTAAACAGGATATAATAGTCATGCTCTATTACAAAGAAGATCTTTTGTTTTAAATATAAATGCAGTCTGCCATTAAATGCAACCAGTTTTCTACCACCAACCTATAGTTATTAGGGAATATTCATTTCCATAAATAATCTTGAATTCAGCAACTAGTGGTCAGTAAGATGGAGAAGAAATAAGAAAAAGAAAGCAAAGGCAGAAAGTGAGTAAAACCAGAGGAAAATGAAAAGTTAAAGAAAAGCATAAAAAGTAGGGAAGACTCTAAATTATTAAATATGCACTGAGCAACTATTGTATGAAAGACAACTTCACAGAGTATTAGAGACAGAAAGGCAGAGAAAGAGCTATGGTTTCTGGCTTTGTGCCGATTACTATTTGAGTGCAGGAAAGGACATTAATACAGAAACTACACAAAAAAATTTAAAATTAAAATGCTGATCAGCATCATGAAGAAAGGCTTATGATCCTGGAGCGCGCATTACAGAGATTCTAGGAAGGTCAGGAAAGTCTTTTCTAGGGCATTGATCGTGAAGCTAAGATGTAAAGTGGTAAACATTCAGGAGTATAAATAAAGAATGCCCCAGACAGTGTGACTGGCACAAAGGTCGCGTGCTGAAGGGGACAGTGACAGATAAAACGCATAAAGGAGGATACAGGGGCTGGGAGCCCATGGTACATCTCATGAGGCTAGAGGATTAAGTAGATGCCAGACACTGAGATTTTCATCTTCATTCCAAGGGCAATAAAACCACTAAAGTTTCAAGCAGGAGAATATCTAGATATCTATTATCAAATAGCCACTATTCAAACCAGTGTGGACTGGTTCCATGCCCAAACTCATCACCTGAACCACGCCACCCACACCATCTGCCAGACAAGCCTTCCGGCTTCTTGTCTACTACATCAAAAGCATTCACAACCAGGGCCTAAGACTTGCTGCTCCACCTACGTGTAACCAAAGCTAAGTTTCCACATGTCAGCCCTTACTTATACTCAACCTCTGCTCAGATATCATCTTATATTTATTTATCACGCAGAAGATGTGACATTGCTGTGTTTAATATTTAATTAATTCTTCAGTTATATTTTAAACATATTTCAGTTTTCACTTGCAGTGTCAGCATCCGGCATCAGAGTGCCTCTTCAGGTCCTAGTTACTCTGCTTTACATCCAGCTCCCTGCTAATACAGCTGCTCCTTGGACCCATACCACGCACACAGGAGACCCGGATGGAATTCCTGAACTTCACCCTGATACTAAAATGGGTAATTTGGATAGGTGGAGTTCACACATACCTCCATCTGTCAAAAAAATATGTTCTTTTTAAACAAATAAATGGGAAATATCTATGCTTTGACACTCACACACAAAAAAATCTATTAGCCTAAGGAAAGTTTCTCATCCAGAAATTATAAAAAGACTCAGAGACACTTAGCATAGGAATAGCATGAAACACGGTCCCCAAAATTTACATAACGTGTAAGTATCCCCCAATTATTTTATAAAATCTTGGAAAGGTGATCCTATTAAACAGTATCTCTTTTACCAAGGCAAGATTTGTAAATGTCCTAGGTTAGTTATAGAAGGCTTTTTTTGAAAGTACAATTGTGTTTTATTTTTTCAAATTCCTTGAAGAAAAGTCTGGGGGTTACTTAAATTAACTTAATAGCCTTGAGGCAGTGGGATTATTAATAGTTGTAAAGACTTTCAAAACTGATGTATTATGAGAAGATTATTAGTGCAATGGTGATGCTCACCTATACTTGGAATCCATTTTAACTGATTACATTTCATTACATTTGCATGGGATAAAAAGATAAATCAGACCCAGATGAACCCAAAATGTTTGCTTCTTTTGCATATATCTGTCCATACTGGAAGAAGCGAGTAAAATATAGGTTGTGTCCATAGGGTAATCAAGAAGAATTCTTCCTTGAAAAATGTTTCACTTCCAGGCCATGCAGTATTACCTTTCTAAATCTAAAATTTCTTGATGTGGTTTCTGAAAATCTCTCTTGTCAGATATTTGAGCATCTGGAGAAAACCTGCTTAGAGTGTTAATCTGTAACCCTTCCCCTTGCCATCATTTCATCAATGGACTTATTAGAATATCTACTAGTAAATCACCTTTTCTTCACTCATCAATGACAGACACATCAAGCTCCTGATCCACATATTGGTGAGTCAACCATGTTATTTTGTAAACTAAGTTCCCTTTTTTTTTTTTTTTTTTTGCGGCTCAGCCAAATTCTACAATAGAAAACAGCTGGGTAGTGTCAGGAATGCTGATTTGAGCACAAGTCTGGGAGTCAGTAACTTTGAGTTCAAATCTCAACCCTACCACATTTTGTTCTGAAGATGTGAGCTGTCCTACAAAAGCACTCACCATGGCATTCAAATGAGAAAGGAAGTTACTCTGCGATGTGCTACTAAAACAGAGATCTTTCTTGCAACTCTGCTTATGGCACTTTTCAATAGTCACTAGTGGAGCTGGTCACACACACACACACACACACACACACACACACACACACACACACACACAGAATAAAATCATTTCAAAAAGCAAAGATCAAATGCCCCACCTGGCCCTTCCATCAGAATGACTGTGACTGCTCTGAGCCCAGAGGATGCAAAGGGAAGATTTCAAGGTCAGTTTCCTCACCTTTCAAACCTGTGATTTCACTTTAGAAGATCAGGCTGTCAGCTTCCCCGTGTCAACAATTCTCTCTGGGAAGGTTAATGTCACTTCCAAGTTTAATAATGGCCCCAAAGTTAGGAATGTGCTGTAAACATTCTGAAAGTGATGAATAAGTCAAAATAAACAAGGATGACAAATGCAAACTGAGCCTTAAATTCTTTAAAGCAAACATCAGTTATGCCAGAAAACAAAACATACACTTAGGTTGTATCCACCAAAGGTTGATAAAAAGAGAAGTATCCACTTCATAAAAAAAAATCATGCTATAAAATATATTTTGCAGCCCAGCATTTAGCAATTCCACTTAAACATTTTAAGAGAACTAGTGACGTATCTAAGGCAATATGAAAGATTAGTAAGATGTGCCAGCCTTGTCTTTGGGATAATGAGTATAGTTTAATCTGCCTTTTTAATATCATATGATGATGGTGTGATGCCAAAGTGATGCAGTAAGTTGTTATCCAGTATAGAAAAATCAAATTTCACTACCACTTTTGAAGACTTGTCAAAATATATGTGTTCAGTTATTCTAAGTTATCAGGAATTTTGATTTTTTTCCAGTAAAGTGATACTCAACACAGTGGCACCTAAAAACCACCAAACAGGATTTTCAAAAAAAAAATTTTTCAATAATTATTTCATATGATAGCATTTGGGAAACAATGAATTGGGGGAGAGAAAACAAATTATTAGGACTAATTGTAAATGAGTAAAAATTCAAACTGTCAAAATGAAATGTAAAAATTAAGTGAAATAAAACCCATCTTTACAAAAATGAAGGTTTGGGCCCGGCGCGGTGGCGCAGTGGTTAAGGTCCTCACCTTGCACGCCCAGATCCCCTATGTGCACCGGTTCTAATCCCGGGAGCCCCGCTTCCCATCCAGCTCCCTGCCTGTGGCCCGGGAGGGCAGTCGAGGATGGCCCAAAGCTTTGGGACCCTGCACCTGCATGGGAGACCTGGAAAGAGGCTCCTGGCTTCAGATTGGCTCAGCTTCAGCCATTGCGCTCACTTGGGGAGTGAATCATCGGATGGAAGATCTCCCTCTCTGTCTCTCCTCTCTGTATATCCGCCTTTCCAATAAAGATAAAACATATCTTAAAAAAATGAAGGTTTACAAGTTCAACTGGAGCATCTTTCATTCATTGAGTAGGATATTTGTACAGGTCTTTGACATACTTTTTTCCAATGAATAAGTGTTTAAAATATGTGCAGTTAGCTAAGGGTTCTAATCACTATATTAATATATCATATGCAGGGAAAATACAAGGATATGTCATAGTATGCATCTCTACAGCTCCACTGCAAAATAAACGGAGGACATCTAATGAAGCTGTTGTATAAATCTTGACAATTTCATACTGGATTTTCAACCATTGTCTATACCGACATTGCCATGATACACTGAAATAGCAGAATGTTAAGCTTGTAAGACTTGCTAAAGGACTGTACTATTGCAATGATATGGGGTGAAATCCTGGAAGGGAACAATGTGAAGGGGAGAATGTCAGGAAGAGGGGAGAATCCTATACCTACATAACTGTATCATGAAAAATAACAATAAAACAATAAAAGAAAACAAGCACAGGTTTTTAAAAGACCATGTGATCAGATATGTATGTTTAATGTTGTGCATAGTAAGTGGAAACACATCTTTAAAAATCCACAAATGAACCTGTTTTCGACATATGTGATACCAAGCAGGGTGTGAATGAGAGCTGGCCCTTTAGTCATTACTGAGATCTTGTTTTTGATATTGTTCTTCACCATGCCACCAAATTCAAAGCTAAACTGTGCTTCAGCACAATAAAAATCATTAGGTAAATTAATTAGTATTGGATATAATATAGTAAAAAATAGGAATAATTACTATCTTTCTCAAGAAGACTCAAGAAGTTTACTCTGTAATGCCATCAAGGAAGCCAATCTTACCTTTCAAAATGAACAGCAAGAGCCTGGCCAACTGCAGGACATTTTGAGGTAACACATTTGAGCAAAGATTTATTTGCTCACAGCCACAGCAAGAATACTGAACATTGCCATAATTAGCCCCCAATATCTACCTTCCTCGCATGACCCTGGCTTTTCCTTTAGGTAACTGTTTCTAGATGTGATATGCTCAGAATTGTAGCATTGGTATCTCCAGAGTTATCAAAAGACACACTTGTTGGCAACCCATGTCACTGAACACTGGACCAAAAACTTGGACAGAGCCCAGGAATCTGTATTTGCAGCTGTTAGTGACATATAGTTAAAATTCAGAATATAAAATGAAAATTATATGGGCATGAAAAGTTAATGAGTGCTAATGATTAGTCTTCTCAAGACACCATTCCAGAAGCAGTATCTCATCTCTAACTTCTACACAATGTCACAATCCAGATTTCCAATTCCTCAGTGGGAATGGAGCCCTCTGGACGTCACTACTGAGCCATTGCAATTCTTCCTTGGTTAGTATTATAGACCTTGGACCTTTGAACAAAAGGTCTATCACTACTCAGAACACAGTCATGAATATAATGACTGCCCCGAATTATCAATCATTCTTTCCCCCTTCCCATGTCACAACTACCTAAGCATCCACCTGTAATGCAGAAATTCCTGGTTAATGTTCCTAATCTAGCATCAATTTCGTTTGCAGTGATGGAATGAATGAAGTCCTTCACTTTGTTACACAGCAAATTACATGGCTATAGCTTGTAAGCTGAATGAGTTAGTCAACCGTATAGTAAATCATCTCCAGCACCCTTCTGTACATTCTCCAGTAACCAAGGGATTGTTAAAATTTTATTAACTTGCTCTCTGAAGAAAAGAAGCTCTGATCTGTAGTGCTTTTCAATATCTGAGGTGTAAACACTCACATTATGGCTGGCTTCAAGTTACCAACATGTTATCACCAAAGTTAGTTAGAAAGAGGTGTTCATGAATAATTCTCAAGAATCTGCATGAGCCAGCTGCAGCCCACAAAGTAACAGAAACTTCAAGTAATACAAACCACCAGGGGTTTGCAAAATTTGTAAATAGAATGATAAAAATAAAATGCAAAACTGTAATAGGAAATATGAGAGGATAATCCTCAAGTTAACACAGTCAACACGCAATTCATTCTCTTAAGAACATTTTATTAATAAATATTTAGCAAGTAGTTTTGTAGGCATTAAAAACAGAGCAGTGAGCAAACAAAACTAAAGAGGTCATAGTATTTCCATAATAAAGACAGGTAATGGGCACAATATGTAAGTGAAATGAAAGTGTTAAGTATGGATAAATACTATGGAGAAGTAGCAATCAAAAAAGTGCAGAGTCTCAAATTTAAATGGTATAACTTTAAAAGATATATGAAAAGAAGTTACTTGAGCAAAGGCCTTAGAGAAGTCAGGGAAGACTTATCTCTGGGAAGCACTGGCAAATGCAAAGGTCCTGAGACAGGAAGACTGGTAGGCTCAGAACACAACAAGAAAACAGCTGCATCCTAAGAGCAATAAAAGCATGACAGGTGAGAACGATATGGCAAGTCACAAAACGTCCTGCCAGCTTTTCACAATGAGATTGGAGACTTCGGGTGATGTTAAGTATAGGGGTGACATACTCTGACACATATTCATACTTTAACAGATCATTCTGGGTCATTTCTGTGGAATAAATTATATGTGAACACACAGGACTGTATGAAAACAAGGAAACCAAAAAGGATGGTTTTGGACTAACTCAAGAGAGAGATAATGGAAAATGGAATGAGAATAATAGCAGTGGGTAACCAAAAAACAAAGCAAAGCAAAAAAATCAGAATCTGAATATATTTTGAAAACAGATGCAACAAATTTTCTACTAAATTAGATGTGCATATAGGAAAAAGAATAGGATTAATGTTGAGTCTAAAGCCTCTGGTTTCAGCAGTGGGAAAGGTCCTGGTGGCTTTAGGTGACAGGACAGTTTTCTATAAAGGAAACTGATTAACTCAGTTTAAACTATATTAAAACTGCAATGATTACTAGATATCTAAGCAAACTATAATATGAGCAATACATATGGGAGTGTGAAGGAGTTTAGGGGAGAATTCCATGATGGAATTTTACATTTGCAAATGTCAGTTTATAGGTCATTTTCAAAGTCATGATATTGGATAAGACTGCCAACAGTTCTGGTATACAATGGTGCTCAAGAACTGGGCCTTAGGAAAAAAGCAGTAAAAGTGATAAAAACAAGAAGAACATTAGTATTTCTTGGCTTATACCTTCCCCAAACTGCAACTTAATATATAAATCAATAAATATTGAGCACTAACAAGATGTCACGTAATATTCTATATAAGATATAAAAGTTTTATGATACTAAATTTTATGATAATAATGATAAAATTTTGTAAGAAAATTCTACCCAAGCTATAAAGGGATGACTCAATTTAAACTACCAACTTAAGAAAAATTACCCAAATTAAGAAAAAAATCATAATTTTCTCTACAACATGTAAAGGAGCAATATAAAAATAAATTTATATTATTTGTATTACTTTAAAGTGCTATTTCTATTTCTCAAAATGCCAATTTCTTCATAAAATATGCCTGGGATATAACCTTTCAAACTTATTTTTCCACTTAATATTTTCCACTTGAATAAATAGCTCAACTGTATGTTTTTTCTCCCAACTCTATGTTCTTTCTTCTCTAAACTTTCCAAAAATGTGTCTTTTTCATTTCTAAAGATAAATATCTGTGCCAACCTATAGGCAGAACTCAAAGATAGAACTATAAGAATTTAGTGAGTAATAGGTTAGGCTGCCACCTGAGAGAAGAGAATTCTATTTGGGTGCCAATTTCTGTTTTGGCTGATCTACTTTTGAGCTGGCTCCTGCTAGTGCACCTGGGAACACCAGCAAAACATGGCCAAAGTCCTTTGTCCCCAACCAACCATAGGAGACACCTGAAAGACGCATCTCTCTCCTGGCGTTAGCCAGGTCAACCCCTGGTTTTTCCAGCCATTTAGGGGAGTGACGGATTCATTGTCTTTCACTTTCTATCTGTCTCTCACTCTCTCTCTCTCTCTCTTCCACCTCTGACTTTCAAAATAATTTTTTTAAATAGAGAAATTGCATTTTGCAGGATTTAAAGAACACCTAGACAATGGCTCAGCATTCGCTACTTTTAATGTCAGTGTATTAAGACAAAGGACTGATGCATGGCCTAAGAGCAGCATGTACTATGGCAGCATGAGCATTACAATCAATTCATGATTCAGAATTGATAATCGGTGAGAATTCATTCCCACTTGGCTCGTTTATTTGCAAGACTAACACATTGGAAGTTGTACCTGCTGTTTGTATCCTTTCTCTTTCTGTTTTTAACAAACCAAAGCTTAAGTCTGCTGCAGCAAAATAAACAAACATTCACGGTTATATACAAGATCAAAAATTAAATTCTGAGCCAAATATATTTTTAACTTTTTCATGATTCTTACTATATGATTTTCTGTAAGAAAAATTAACTGACGAAACATTTTGGAAGTATCTTTCCTCACTTTCAATTTTCAGTGATCTGAGCTTAGCATGATACTAATGAAAGAACTATAAGTATAGAAAATACTCTCACATTGAAAATTAAATTACATAAGTGAATAGAGCATGTTTTTGTTTCATAAACTGTTATATAAATGATATAATAATGTCATATTTAAATCCCTTCATTTAAAATATTTTTTGTGGAATCATAAAATTTTCCTATGTATATTTGGAACCTACTCATGAACTAAATGCAGAAATCATGCATTTTCTGTTAACAGAACAGCCTAAGCAATGTAATATATGACATACATGTTTATTCTAGGGGGTTAAAAAAGAAAAAAAAAGTATCAAAGATGTGTCTTATGCATTGAAAGATATTTTAAATTGTTTGTTGTGTCTCTATTTTTAATTCACAGGAAATGGAAGTAAAACCCTTGAAAGTATTTGGAGTATACTTGTGTTTAGAAATTTTTTAAAATTTACTTATTTTATTAAGTAAAAAGAAAAAACAGAAAATTTTTATCTTGTTTCTTATATTTTTAATACAATCAATAATATCTGATCATAAAATACACATACAAAGTGGAACAAAGTGCTTTTAAGTACTGCCTAATGAAAGATCATCCATAAGAAGTTGGACGAAAATACAAAACTTTCAATAATTTCTGAGAAATTATATGTAGGATGTATAACATTAAATTTAAATCCTTTTGTATTTCGTGTTGTTATAACACACCATCTGAGACTGAGTGATGTAGAAACAAACGGGTTTATTTGTCTTGCATTCCTGAAGATGGAAAGTCCAAAATTGGGCATATCTGTTTGTATGACCACTAGTAAGGGCCTTTCCTGGCTGTAGCTGCAACAACACGATAAATGGTATCATGGAAACAGCACAAGTGGCCAGATATAACATCTCAGCACTGACTCAATTCCCAGGGGAACATAACATCTCATAAAGACATTTCACGCACTGCAAAAAAAAATCTATGGATTTTTACATAGAGGTCCATCCTTTCAAATCGTACAAGAAGAGATGGGTTAATCTTCTGTTTATTCGCTAAGACTAAGTTTTCAAGAATGAAAAGTTTCCTGTTTGAAAACATATACAGAAAGAGGGAATGCTCTTAGGAGCTCTTAGCAGATTGATTTTTTCAGAAAAGCTGGACCTTCTCTTTCACTATGCACTCTCCTTAAAAGTTTGAGTATATTAGTCAATAATTCCAAAGCATGATTTCCAAAAAGTATGGATATATGGAGCACATGTGTGTTGGAAACAAGTTAGTTTTCACTTAAATCCATTTATTTTTAGTAGCTTAGCAGGCTTAGTTCACATGTAAAGATGTGTTAAAAACAAGTCCCAAAGAGCATTAGGAAAAGACAGTGAGTCAGACAATTTATCTTAAGAAACAATTTATCTTAAGAAAATGAGCCAGTGAATGGACAGACTTCCACTACTACATTCACAATAAAACCAGATCTTAGACAAAGCAAAGCCTGCAGACAATTACTTTACAAATGCACCACAGAATCCCATTGATGTTCCATATTTGGATACCTGACTTACAGAGATGACTTCATAAAAAGATTTTAAAGAGCATAATAAACATGAAAATTACATAGGTAAAAGAGAGAACAGACAACTATTGATGCAATAGCTGCTCCCTCACCATCAAACTTCCCTTATAAAGATAAATTATTTTCCTACTACAAGCTTCCTTTCTTCCTAATGTCTACAGTTATATTTCCAACAATTTTGAATTTTTTTGCCTCCGAAATTAAATGCATATGGTACAGGTGTTTAACTTTCATGATTACTTGATTTGGAAACCATACTTTTTCTAAAAGTTTATCTTTATTCATAATTGAAAATGGGTTTTCTCTTTCTTGATGGCATGGGCCTTAGTATTCAATAAGTGAGTACTACCATAGACAAAGATAGACTTCTATTGAAAACTTTAGACTTCTTCTTGAAATTCCACTCAAACACGAATGCCACTTTAAAAAGAGGGGCTCTGTCCAAGTCAGAACTCACAGGATGATGAACGTCATGTCTTCTAATCTGCAAGACAATATTCAGCTGAATGGAGAAAAGTACAAGCTTTCATTGCTAACATAGTAAAGTATGTAATATGTGACCGTGAGAATCTATGCAACTTTTTCATATTATTTTTCTCATCTACCAAGAAATGCTTATTTCATAGGCAGAAAAAAAATCAGTTACAGATTTTAGTCAGGAAAAGGTTCATATGTTTCTAACAGTAAGTGTAAAAAAATTAGAGTTATGCCATTAAGAGCAGTACGAGCTGTCTGTGGACCACATGTGGTTTAGCCTGATAATAAGGTCAGTAACATCTTTGTCAGAAAGAACGCCTGGCCTCATTTTTGCCAAAGCTTGTCTCTTGTAACTGACTCCCCAAAGAGGACAACTCAAGAACCAAATATCCCTTAATATATCGTTTGCAAGATTCACTTGATTCAGAATGTCCATCAGAGTAACCCACCAAGAGCACTAGTACGTTATAGCCTCACAATTTCATACTAAAAGAATTCCTAGCATTTTGGGGATTTAACTTTCCTGAACTTCTCTGACCTAGAAGCGGTTTTGTTAGAAACTACCTAACTAAAATGGTTTCTAGCCTAATTTGTATCTTTCATTTCCCAAAAGCCTGTGAAGTATTATCTTTCTTATCATTGCTCTCACCCTATGGAATACACAGTTGATTAAACTTAAAATAACTCTAAAGTTAGGCTTCTAACACCAGTAAGTGAAGCTTCACTTTTACATTTTTATCATTCCCCATTTAAATCTCTTGGAAAGAGCTTTCCTACCTTCATGGTTTCTTATATTTTTTACATTAATTTTATATTTGAAATGCCTTCTTCATGAACTTATGCTTCATAACATCACAGACTTTAGGAGAGGTATGTTCTTATTCTAATGACTTTGTTTTGTTTTACTGATACTGTTAGACAAAACATTACTTTGACATCTAATGAGGGTCCTTTCGGGTGCATTGCCATGTCAACTGATGGTCTAACAGTTCTATAAATCATACAGCTGTTAAATCATCTCAGATCTAAAAATGAATATAGCATCTGAAATTCCAATCAAAATAGTTTCCATAGTTCAACCCTCATCTCTAGCCTGTCATATCAGTTTACCAGACTATACCATTTTCCAACTAGACAAGGATAATGAAGTGTTACTCTCAAAAGTAGAAAATGTTCTCCTCTACTCAGACGTAGATATTTTAACTAATACTCACAGTGATGCCTTCTTCTGTTATTTTTGCAATATCAAGAGAGCTACATGACAATCTTAGGAATAAGTGTTGGCATGAGTTAAGGAAGGGTTCCAGATAGCCTTATGCTAAGAAGCTACCTCACTCACAGAAAAACAGCAGAAAAATAATGGAGAGTATTTCCAGGGTAACAACAGAGTAATGCTTTCAAGAAGTGACAGAATATCACTGAGATTCCAAAAAGCTAGCGAGTAAAGAGGACAAGCCTACCAGTGCAGCTGCCAGCTGCTACAATATCATCCAACCAAACCCCACCTAGAGACTGCAATCCTGTTAGAAAAAAAGTTAAGAAGTAACTGCCACAGCTCCTGTCACCTCTCACCGGCAACCCTAACAGTGTGGGGAGTTCTGCCATCAGCTCAAGTCCAGCCCGAGCCTAGCCTTGGGAACCAACTCAGGGCTGGGAGTCTACTTTGCTCTCTGAAGGAAAGCCACAACCCGTCACACCATCCACCACCAAAATGCCAGACTTGATTTTCTGCTGTAGACTTGCTGCTCAACTCTGTACTGATTTAGGGAACAAAACGGAGTTCTACCATAGCCACAAGCCACCAAAACCAGAGACAGGGGATTTTTCAAGACAGACAGCAAATTCTCTGCACCTGCAACTGTGAGAGTTCTGGATATAAACTACTGAGCTCTGCGCACTTACTCTACCAGATTCAGGAGACTCCCAGTGCTCTGCACTACTAGGGGGACTGTAAAGTCAGGCAGCCACTGTGGAAAACAGTAGGGGAATTCCTTTAAATCTAAAAAGTGAGTTACAATACGATCTAACAACCCCAATGATGAATATATACTCAAAAACTGGAATATATTTTTATCAAAAATACTGGAACTCTCATGTCTAATAGCAACACTGATCAAGTGACACAGGTAGGGAATAATGTGAGGAAATTTGACTTCCTTCAAGGAAATTTGACTACATGAGACACACATAATGCTTAGTCCAGCTACAGTGAAAGTAAAAACAACTCTTTATGGGGGTTATATTTATTCCAGAAAGAAGGGAGAACCTAATATTAACACTGTAATATTTTAAGTGGGCCCTGATTATGCTGAAATGAGCCACTGAACTTCTGTTTTTGATTGTAAACTTTCAAAGTGTATGGAAAGTAATGCAAATTCGAATGTCTGAATCTAAATGAAATGTAGTAAACTATACCTATAAAAAAGAAAAACATAGGGTCCCGCGCGATGGCGCAGTGGTTAAGGCCCTCGCCTTGCACGCCCAGGATCATGGGCGCCGGTTCTAATCCCAGCGGCTCCACTTCCCTTCCAGCTCCCTGCCTGTGGCCCAGGAAAGCAGTCGAGGACGGCCCAAGGCTTTGGGACCCTGCACCCACGTGGGAGACCCGAAGAGGCTCCTGGCTTTGGATCGGCATAGCATGGGCCGTTGCGCTCACTTGGGGAGTGAATCATCGGATGGAAGATCTTCCTCTCTGTCTCTCCTCTCTGCATATGCACCTTTCCAATAAAAATAAAATAAACCTTTAAAAAATTTTTTGATTATTTTTAATAAACTATGCACTTCAGAATATAAAAGCCTACCTAGATTCAAGAAGTTAATACGAATCCCCTGTCTCAGTGGAAGAACTGACAGTGACTCATGTAAACCAACATATAAATACTTCACATAAACTCCCTAACATTTTCTACATTAAAAGAACCTCTAAGAGCCACCTGAAAAATCCTCAGGAGAGAAAGTAAAATGTCAGGTTGGAATGATTTGGGCACAAAAGAGCAGATACTGAACTTTATTTATTTCAATTACACATTTTCAAGTATGTGATAATTCAGAATTGTGTCATTACACATAAAGTATAGAAAACATTATATACCCTTAGTTTAAGCAAAATGTTCTTTGATCCCAGTCATCATGGGCCAACATTAATAATTTTGTTCGTTTATTGTAGGCCCCGGTCTCCCAAGGGTTAACTCCACAGATTAGCTTGTTTCTCAAGCTGTAACAGGATGGGCAATCCTGGCCTGATACATTTAGCCATGGCTTGACTGCAAGTTCCCTCTTCCCTGCTTTCCATTTTTTTAAGATGCCCCCAGGTGAGCTTAGGAGTTGCTTGAGCATTGGGAAAGTACTGGGAGGAGCTAAACAGACTATAAAAATGAGGACTAACTTTGAATAAATGGCATTCTCTTTACAAGAATGACCCACTGTGTGTTCTCCTTTGTAGCCCTAGTCCCTCTGCTGGGCTCGGGGTACGCGGCGACACGGGTGCTGCTGACAGGTTACTTCTGCATGCCACACCCCAGCTCACGTTTTCTTTTCTTTCTTTTTCCTTACCATATTTTCATCATTCACTCATTCACTTTCTACGGTATCAGGACATCAGAAAATAGCCGAGAAAAAACAAAGGAAGTGCTCAACTAGCAGTCACTGGTCATTGATAAATGCAATTATTGTCTTTGGTAATATGATTTTTCATTCAAGATTAACAAGCACTACCTCTGGTTTAGTTAGTGTTGACTGCATCACATCCATGGACTTCCTTAGTCTATCAAGAACAGGGTGTGTTGCTCAACTTCTTGTTACACTTCCACACCAAAAAGGCTCAGTGGACTTTTTTTTCCCCAGGGGAAAGAGAGAATTAAACGTAGAATATTAAGGACCATTTGAAAGGATGTAAAGAAAATGTATAAAATCATTTTTATTCTGCAATTGCTAAGTCTATTCCATCACAAAGCCTAAACATAAGGAAATACTATTATGCTGACCTGTTAAAATAGAAATAACTGCACATTTATTTAAAACTTCCAGAAAATAATTATCTTGTTAAAAATATCAGGCAGATTCAAAATAAAGTTTAAAAAGCCAACAAGCAGTAACTCCGAGTCTCCTACCTGGGTGACCAAGGACTGCTTTGTTTGATCCATCACTTGCTGCCTCTCAAAATTTACATGAATAGGTGCTTGGGTCAGAAGCGGGACTAGTATATTTTTCATTGTTGTTGTTTCATCTGGTCTCCAATCGACACCACCAGCTGAGAGATATTAACAATATTTCACATTTCTATAGTCTATGTGTCATTCACATCTGTTTTATAAATAAAATCTTTAGATGGTATTCTTGACCAATCATATTCACAAATATAAAAAGTAAAATTCTTATTTAAAAATAACTTCTCTGTTGAGGGCCTCATATTACAGGAATTTAAAGTCACTCTCATTAGAAATATAACAAAATTAAGCATTTTGCCAAAACACTGAGATACTCAGAACATTTTGAAATTCTTTTTTTCTTTGGATTTCCATCTTGATGCCCTTTCTTGCCCTGCTTCATCACTGAGGAGTGCCTACAAACATTCTATGCTGACCACATTTTCTTAACCAACCAAAATAAGCTGTGCAGATCCATGCATTTGTGGAACATTATTGCTCAAAATTTCTTTGGAGCTTTTACAACTTGGTTGCACATTGGAATTACCTGGGGGAGCTTTAAAAAATGCTGCTGTCTGGGTCACACCCCAGAGATTCTAATTTAATTGCTATAGAGTGAGACCTAAGCATCAGGATTTTTAAAAGCTCCCCCGGTAATTCTAATACACAGACAAAATTGAGAATCACTGTTCTAAAACACTTGTTTTACAGATGAAACAATTAACCCTGTCAGTGACACATACAAGTTTGATGTTGAAAGTAACACTAAAATTAAAGTCTTTAAAATTCTTGTTCTGTTCACCAACCTGCCACTTGGCAGTACGTTCCTGGGAAGTAGTGCAGGAGCTGTGAAGACCATGGGGTCAGAAGAACAGAGGCTGGGACCTGCTTAATCTAGAATAGCAGCTATGATGTGTCTTCTCCTTGCATTGTGCTGCTTTGTAGTGTAGCATTTAAAGAAAAAAGAGGAAAAAAAAATCTGTCCCTGACTAAAGTTAAAAGAAGGCTGATACTACTGTAAATATGTTATGTTTGTAATAAATAGATGCCCTTCTCAAAAAACAGTGGGTCAGGGCAGAAGGAGACAGGCAAGAGAAAAAGAGAAAGAAAAATTTAGGCCTTTTTAGGGATAATGCGTCATCCACAAATAAAGGTATATATCTGTGAATGTTTAGTAGAAGATTTGATCACAAAATGAAAAAACCTGAAAACCAGAAAATGAGTGCTGTTAACATGTCAATATATATTTTGTAGTTCTCAAGGCAGACATTGTCCTTTGCAGTGTCAGGAAGACTGAAAACAACCCCAAGGAAACTAGCTTTCAGTAAATGGGCAAGAAATGGAAATTAAAGTCAGGAGAAGAACCCAGAAAAGAATGAAGAATCAAGGACAAGAAAGTTGAATAGAGAATGCTAAGACTGGGAAACTAGATTTATACTGACTTGATATGCTAAATAACAAAGGCATACATTCTGAGAAGAAAGAAACTGTAGGCTAACAGTTTCATCACCATAATCTCGGTCTGGAAAAATTCCATCCATTTATCACTGAACTAGGCTATGGCAATGAGAAAGGTAAGCCCCAGGGATGAATATGGCTATTCATCAGCAATGCTATCAGCGAAGGCTCAGTCGACATCTGTGAAAATCTTGCAAGGTGCTACTTAACATTTTGTGTCTATCACTTTATTTGTCACATCTTCCTGCCTTAGAATTTCCAGCAGTCATCTATTTTATTATTTTACTTTGATGTGTTTCTATTTGCCAGTACTATATGTGATCTGAAATAGCATTCCCTTGATCTTTAATAACAGAATAGTAGGTACCCCACCTTGTTGCTCACCACATACTGAAAAGCTTAAGTAACATAAGCATCACTCTATAAACATTAATTCTCATAAAGCCATTATAAAATTAATGTTATTGCCTTCCTGTTCTTGGGCGCCTGGGGCTCACAGAGGTTATTTGTCCAAAGTCCCACAGTTCTAGCCTGTTTTATGATCTCCAAAGCTTGTGTTCTTTCCTCTATTCCACTATACTGCTATGTTTACAGTATTAAGATCCCTGAGCCCACTAGAAATGCCTTCTAAACTTCTGAAATGAGTTACCAAACACTATTTAACAAACTTGAAACTACTCATCTTCTTTACATGGGAAAATTGGGGCTCCATCTTTCCTGTATCTCCAAAGACCCTCAAGAAATAGGTTTAAGTTAAAGCCTTAAAAAAGCAATGGTTAAATATGTTTTCTAGTATATAACACTGCTAGGATTTTGGGACATTGAAATTGTAGTGATCCTTCCCATTAACCTTAGAGGATCCAATGGCTAAACAGTGAGAAGCTACACTGGCATCAGTCATGGAAGGATTACAAAAGATGGATAATGTTTCCAAGAAATTGGCCTACAGAAATTGCCATCGGAGAAGTAACAGAACAGAGATTCCAAGTGAAAATCAGAAATGAAGACAACCATGCTGTCATGACCAGCCAAATCACAGGCCAATGTTAGACCAACTAATCTTTTCCTATTGGTTGTCTGGATTGCTGTGCAAAAGCTGCTAAACTACATATGGTCCATTTGTTCAGTTTCACTTTTATTATTTGTGCTTCGGGAATCTAATCCAAGAAATTATCCTCTATGCCAACATCATGGAGCATTTTTCCTTCAATATCTCCAAAATCTCAGTCTGAAATTTAGATTTTTGATCCATTCTGGGTGCATTTTTTAATATGATGAGAGGTATGGATCTACTTTCATTTTTTTCAGCATCTTTTGTTGAAGATGATTCTTACTATATGACCTAAACACATTTGTCAAATACCCATTGCCTGTATACGTGGAATGATTTGTCTGATCTTTATTCTGTCACATTGTTCTATGCATTGGTTTTATTATGCCATTACCATGCTGTTTAAACTAACACAGCTTCATTGTATGCTTTGAAATCAAAAAGTATGATTTCTCTGGTTTGGTATTTCTTCTCAAGATCCCTTTGGATATTCTAGATATTAACATAAATTTACAATTGTTTTTTTCTAATTCTATAAAGAATTTCATTGATACCTTGAAAAGGATTGCATTGAATTTGTGGATTATGTTGGATAGCATAGACATTTTAAGAATATTGATTTATCAAATCCATAAACAAGGAACACCTTTCCTTTTTTGTGCCCATGGTGATTTCCTTAATTAATGTTAGATAATTTACATTTGAGATCTTTTTCTTAAATTTGTTCCTAAATATTTGATTTTGTGACTATTGCCTGAAAAGAGTTACTACTTTTGTATATTTTGTAACCTACAACTTTTATTTAATTTTTAAATTAATTCTAACAGCTTTTGGGTAGAATGTTTAGGGACTTTTAATGTACAAAATCAAGTTGTCTGCAAATCTGAATAAGCTGATTCCTCTTTTCTAACTCTGATTCCCTTTCTTTCTTTCTCCATTTGCTTTTCTAAATATTCCAGTACTACCCATATAGAAGTGGCTAAAATGAACATCCATATCGCATTCTGGATATGAGGGAAATACTTTCAGCTCTCCTCCATTCAATATTGTTTTGGCTGTCAGTTTGTGATATATAGCCTTTGTATTTTTGTGTGTGTGAAATGTTTTTTTATGCCTAATTAGTGGAATTTTTTCTTTTTTATCATGAGCAGTGTTGAACTTATCAAATGTTTTCTCTACATTTGCTATGATTTTTGTTCTTTAATTGATATGATTTATGACATTAATTTGTAAATGTTGAATCATCCTTGCATTTATTTAATAAATCTCACTTGATCATGATGTATTATCTTTCTGATGTGGCTTTGAATTTGATTTGCTAGCATTTTGCACAGATCCTTTGAATCTATGTTCATCAAGAATACAGGTTTATGGCTTTCTTTTTTTGTCATGTCATTTGATTTTGGTAGCAAAATAATTCTGACTTCACCAAAAAAAATTGTTACCATTGTTACACCCTACTTAACATTTTGAAATTGTTTCAATAGTATTAGGGTCACTTCCTCAATGAATGCTTTGTAAAATACAGTGGTAAGCCATCAGGTTCTGAAATTTTCCTTGATAGTAGACTTTTGATTAATGCTTCAATCTCATACTTTGTTATAGCTCTACTTAGAATGTCTGTATCTTCTTGATTTAATTTTAGTAAGTTTTATGAACCCATAAATGAAGTTTATCCGTTTCTTCTTTTTTTCACTTGATTAACATAGTAATCCTTTGTGTTTTATTGATATGATCATCACATCTTTTTAATTTCTAATTTAATTTGATTTTTCCCCTCTTTATTCTGGATAATATTTTATCTGCTTCATCCTCTCTAAACAAAATCAACATTTGAGGTCAGCATACTAGTGTAGTTTAACTCTCTGCATATAATGTTGGCATTCCTATATACATCCCTGCTGCTCCACTTCTAGCCAACGTGCTATGGGAAAGCACTTAAGGATGACCTAAGTATTTGGACTGCTGAATCCACATGAGAGGCTGGAAGAAGTCTTTGGCCTTGGTTCTGTACTAATCTATTTCAAGCCACCTCAGCCATATGGAGAATAAACAAGAGAAGATCTCTCTCTCTCTCCCCTTCTGTCTTTTCTTCTTTATCTGTAAATCTGCCTTTTAAATAAATAAATCTTTAAAACTAAAAATATCAACTTTTTCATTTTTCTTTTAATTTTAGTTTTATTTATATCTTTCTACTTATTATTTCCTACCTACTACTGATTTGGTTTTGGTTTGTTGTTGCTAGTTTTTTATTAGTTTTTATTTTGTTATTATTTGCTTTTATTACAAAGGCAAATATACAGAGAGGAAGAGAAACAGAGAGGAAGATCTTCCATCTGATGGTTCACTTCTCAAGCAGCCTCAATGGCTGGAACTGAGCCAATCTGAAGCCAGGAGCCAGGAACCTGTTCCTGGTCTCCCATGAGAGTGCAGGGTTCCAAGGCTTTGGGCCGTCCTTGACTGCTTTCCCAGGTCACAAGCAGGGACCTAGGTGGTAAGCTGGGCCTCCAGGACACAAACTTATGCCCATATGGGATCCCAGCACATGCCACTGGTCTTTTCTTTTCTTTTCTTTTCTTTTCTTTTCTTTTTTAAGTTAGAGTTAGAGAGAAACGGAGAGAGAGAGAGAGAAAAAAGGAGAGACACAGAAAGCGGTATCTTCCATCCATTGATTCAGTCCCCAAATGGCTGAAATGGTCAGAGCTGGGCTAACCTAGAGTTGTGAACCATCCTCCACTGCCTTCGTGGGCCAAGACTTTTGGACCAGCACACATTTGGGATGTCAGCACTGCAGGCAGAAGATTGAGTTATTATACCACCATACCAGCTGTGCAATTCTGTTTAATCTTCCAACTGTATCTTCTCGTCAAACAAAAATTTCAATGTGTTCTTAAAAGGAAAAACATAATATGAGAAAAATCTGGGAAAAAAAAAACAGACTTCTTCAACGAACCAATCAACAAGCTGTGTCACAGAAAAACATCAAAGAAAAAAAGAGAGGGACACTAATTTATTGAAAAATGATTAAAATGCTTCAAAGATCACAAAAGATTTATAGATCTTTAGATTTCTGAAACTAAAATGTCCGAAGGAGTGACCATTTTGATTGGTAGGTTAAACCACTACTTGGGGGTACCCACAATTCATGTTGGAGTGCTTGTTTGTGTCCTGAAAGAGCAGTTGGCAATTCAAGAACTTAGAACCCTGCAAACGTCAGAGACCTGGATGGCATCACAGATTCCTGAATTCACCACCCACAATAGATGAGCTCTCTCTCTCTCTCTCCTCCCCGCCCTCATCCCATCACTGTCCCTTAATGTTTCGTTTTGTTTTGTTTAAACTTTGCCTTCAGAATGGTTTTTGCTTTTTGGTTTTTTTTTTTCTGCTTTGTTTTCAGATTTATCCATGGAGTTCTTACCTTTTTTAAAAGATTTACTTAAAATTTATTGGAAAGTGAGATTTAGAGTGAGAAAGAGTGACAGAGAGAAAGATCTTTTGTCCACTGCTTCACTCCCTAAGTGATGTCATTTGAAATCCCTGAATCCCACACTGGAGTGTCTAGTTCTTGTTCTGCTTCTACTTTTGGTTGAGCTTCCTACTAACATATCACAACTACTGAGACTTGGGTCCCCGCCATCCACGTAGGCAAACACAGACAGAGCTGCAGACTTCGGGGTAAAGCCTGGCCAACCCCTACCACTGCAGACTTTAGGAGAGCCAAACAACGGTCTGCTAGAATGTCTATCACCAAAAGGCAACAAGATAACAAACAGAGGTTTGGAAGAATGTGAAGTAAAGGAAACAGTTTTACATTGTTGATGTGAACATACATTAGTGTATCTCTAAGCCAAAACAGTTATAAATATTCCTCCATATTGAAAAGGTAACGGCTGTATGATTCAGCAACTGAGGGACTGGAAATATACACAAAGATATGAAGGCAATCTGTGAAGCAGCTGTCTGCACTTCCATTGTCACTGCAGCAATACCCATGATGGCCACATGAATGTCTAATTGGTAAATAATATTATAAATACACAAGCATCATTCAATCTTTACAACAGAAATTCCGGCATTTTAAACAATAAACATTTACTTAGAGGATATAATGCTGAGAAAATTAGGCAGACACAGAAGGAAATATATTGCATGCTCTTTTATATACAAATACAAATCCAAACTCATAAAAGCAGAGAATAGAATGATGGCTGCCAGGGGCTAAAAGGGAGGAAATGAAGCAGTGCTGTCCAAACGTTTCAATGTTTCAATTATGCAAGCTAAATTCTGGAAATCAAATATACAACACAATAATTGTGGCTAATAATAATAAATTGTATGCCTGAATTTAGGTGGGTTTCTTGTAGACAATATACAGTTGAGTCTTATTTATGATTTACTATTTCAGACTATTTTACTTTGTTTTTTTATCACTGACAGTAAAAAATTATCAAAACAGCTGAATTAATATCTACCATGTTTGTTACTGTTTTCTATTATTTCTATTTATTGTTTGTTGAACAAATTTTATCTTTCTATTTCTGTAGGCTGTAGCTTTAATACAGCAATATGGGCAATTTTTTCTGAAGTGTCTCAGAACACTTAGCTTACTTTTAAATAATTCTGTTTGTTACCCTAGAATTTGGAACATACAATTAAAGCTAACTCAAATACATGCCCAACCAATAATATAACACTTTGTGGGAGGTGCGAGTAAGTTATAACAATAAAATCTTCCTAACGTTTTTGTCACATTCTTTGTATGATTACATTCATCCATTTGACTTATATATAAGCAATAATAACCAAACAGGTTGTTGCTATTATTAAACTGCCATCTGCATCAGTGCAGAAAAACCATTTTATATTTTCTTTAATTGTTCTTTTTTTAATGATTTATACCTTTATGTAGATATAAGTTCTGACCCATATAATTGTTCTCCTTCCTGAATAAACTGTTTTAATGTCCCTTGGACTACTACTCATAAATTCCTTGATTTCTTAAATATCTTTCAACATTTTTTCCAATGGTAAAATGCATATACATTAAATATGCCAGATTTACCATTTTAAACTGTATAATTCAGTGATACTAAGTACATTATTTGTTCTATACCCATCACCATTTAGTTTTTAAGAAAAAATATGCTTATATGCATAATAAAATGGAAATTATTATTTCTCTAATACAAGGAAACCTGATAAAATAAAAATTTCCCTGATATATGCAGCTTTTGTGGTGTTGTTTTGTTGTTGCAATTATTTAAAAGGTTTATTTATTTCTTTCAAAGTTAGAGTAATAGAGAGAGAGGCAGATCCCATGTCTGCCTCATTCCAAGTGGCCACATTGGCCAGGTTAAAACCAACAGCCTGGAACTCTATGCAGTTTCCCATGTGTGTGATAGGAGACCAAGCACTTGGGCATCTTCTACTGCTTTCACAGGAGCATTAGCAGGAAGATGGACCAAAAACAGAGAAGTCAGGACTCAAACCAGAAGTCACAGGTATAGGCTGTGCCTAGATTATGTTGTAAACACATCAAAGACAGGCTTACCCAAAGGATGAGATCATTCACGGTGCTGATTGCCAAAGAGAACACAGGGATTCCAATATGAAATCAGCTTCATGATATGAGTTTTGAGGGAAGATGGGAAGTTTACAATCAGACTGCCTCCACACTTCAAGATTAGAAGCCTCTAAATGCAACCCCAGTATTCTGTGTCTTTTGTATCTTTAATGTCTTCCAATGCTTATGAATGGTATGCCATTAGCTTTATTGATCAGTGATTATTTTTAAATTTACTCTTTGTGAGTCAAATGGACATATTTTCACTTGCTTCTTGTTTATAGCCCTTGCCAATATTCCTGCTGAAATATGATAATTTAAAACTTTTTGTTGAAATCTTTATATAATGAACAATAAAACTTTGCAATTAAGAAGTTTTTCAAAATTTAAAAAGTAAGGAAGAGAGAATGAGACAGTGGAAAGAAGGAAAGGGAGAGAGAAGAGGAGGAACTGAGGGAGGGAGTAAAGAATATATCTTATTTTAGGATTGTATCCATAAACTACATTGAATCTACTCTCATCCGCTCATATGAATGAATGAGAATTGTATTGCAGTAATTATTATGCATTTTTTCCTAGCCTTGTTAAAGCAAAAGTATCAAGAAGACCCTTTAATGGTTGAGTCTTAATATAGGATGACACATAAAGGCATCCGGACTGGGCCCGGCGCAGTGGCGCAGTGGTTAAGGTCCTCGCCTTGAACGCCCGGGATCCCATATGGGTGCCGGTTCTATCCCGACAGCCCCGCTTCCCCCTTCCAGCTCCCTGCCTGTGGCCCGGGAAAGCAGTCGAGGATGGCCCAAACCTTTGGGACCCTGCACCCTCGTGGGAGACCCGGAAGAGGCTCCTGGCTTTGGATCGGCATAGCATCGGCCGTTGCGCTCACTTAGGGAGTGAATCATTGGACGGAAGATCTTCCTCTCTGTCTCTCCTCTCTGTATATCCGCCTTTCCAATAAAAAAAAAATGATAAAAATAAATCTTTAAAAAATAAAGGCATCCGGACTAAAGACTGAGCTGGAATTGACATCAGGTACTAGAATCATGTACCATGACATGTGGCTAATTCAGCTTGGAGCAGAGACACAAGATTAGCAATTGATTGGTCAGGTGGAGTCACCTCACTAATTTTTTTCACCCAGAGAAGTTGTGTTCTCAACCAGGGAACCTTTCTTTAGAAGAAAAAATGTTATTTTGTACATGCGACAGTCCCAACAAACAAAAGTGAACATCACAGCTCCACATTCAAAACTCCTAAAGCTATAATGCATAATCCTCTTTCTTACCTTCATTACTCTAACATTCAGAGACGATGTATTTAAACATGACAGCTTCTCTCAGTTGTGACATATGGTGTCTATTCTTAGAACTAAGTGTTAAGATGGTATCAACACCCATTTCCTCAAAAGATAAACTTGATGGTGGCAGCTATAATTATCATAAAACTGTCAAGAAATTGAACCTTTGGGATTATTGGTAAACCACCTGGTCCAATTATACTTTTTGTCTATGGAAACTGAACTGGAAGGTTTGGGCTTGCTTTTCGCCAGGCAAAAAGCATTTCCTTGGAAACAGTGAATGGATGGGTTGAATACTGTTCCAGAGAGAAATATTTGTATATTCTCAAGGATTCCACTTACAGAGGAAGATGTAAATATCTCATCAGAGAAAGCAGAGAAAAAAAGTTTAAAAACCTGGAAACTCCTAGATAGTTCTATAAATGAACTATATGAACAAACTACATGGACATGTTACAAACTAAATACAAAAGTGAATGTCATAAAGCTAAATCATATTCTATCTGATACAACTTTAACCTTAACTTAAACCACTAAGTTAAATAGCCTCTTTGTCTAAAATACTCAGAAATTCCTTATACAAGACTGTAATTTGCATTAATAAAAGCATTTTAAACCATATCTCCCTTCTCCCTTCCACCCACTCTAAGCACACTAAGTACTTTTAATAGATCTTGTACAGAATCTTCCATATTTTCAAATATCATTAACTATATACTAAGCATTCACTTAATTTGATTGCATAATACATAAGAGTAATTTTACATCTATAATCAAACATTTTAAAAGCATATTTACATTGTTAAATCAAAAGATTCCATTATTTCCTATTGCTACCTACCCATTCTCCCAAGATTTATTTTTCCTGTTGTTTATTTGGTTAGTGTTTCTGGCTACCAAAAATCTAACATTTTTAATACAGCTACCAAAAATCTGTAATATTTTTAACACAGCTTTCCGTAAGTGAACAAGGACATATCGGTGTATAGATGGTAAAAAGAGAAATATCACTTCTAAGTAATCAATTAGTTCTAAGGTGCTCAAATCGCGAATGTGAAAAACTATGCAGGAAAATAATAATTTATTCAAACCATTTCATTAAAATATAATTTACAGAATTTTGCCACATCTTATTAATATTTATAAGGTCTGACTTTAATTTCACCAAGCAAAATGCACGTAATGAAAAGAAAAGTAAGCTAGTGATAGAAAATGAAAATAGGTGAAGTAATAGAGAAACAAATAAATAGGGGAGATCTTAGGTGACCAGAATAGTCATAATTTGACTTCAGAGGTGAAATGTGACAGGGAAAGGACAAGTCATTATGTGTTGAAAGCACTGCAGAGGGACCAGTAGTTGCAAAAGGTATGAGATTAAAACACAGATACTCTTTGGAAGGCTTTGCTCTTGCTGAATTTCAGCTCAGCAAACTTCCACTTCCCAAATACCCCAAGCAACATGATACTCAATATGGTGATTAGCAGGGATACAAACACTGAGTCATGACTTATTCTTCAGGCCATACGCTAACCAGGAGCTTCTACGCAGGCATGCCACCAGAGGAAGAAGTAACCCAAGCAGTGTCTGTGTTGCTTGGCCAAACACTTGCCCCTCTGTAGGAATTCTGATTAGTGAGAAATTGCAAGGTTTTTGCTAAAAGTGAAAAATGTCTGATCAATATATTTTTTCAGTGAAATAATTTAAGGGTTTATTTATTGGAAATTCAGAGTTACAGACAAAAGGAGAGACAGAGAGAAAGATCTTCTGCTGCCTCACTCCTGCAGTAGCCACAAAGGCTGAAACAGAGCCCATCTGAAGCCAAGAGCTTCTTCAGGGTCTCCAACACGTGCAGGATCCCGAGGCCTTGGGCCATCATTTATCACTTTCCCAGGCCACAAGGAGGGAGCTGGATGGGAAGCAGAGCAGCCGGGACATGAACAGGCACCAATATGGAATCCCAGCACGTGCAAAGCAAGGATTTAACCACTGGGCCATCGTGCTGGGCCCAGTCTGATCATTATTTTACATTTGAAAAGCAGTATCAGATTTTTTTTTTCCACTCATGATTTTAAAATCAGTATTTTAACACAAACTATATTCAATATAAATGGAATTGAACTTTCATCATTGATCATTATGATCTTACATATGTAGGTTAATGAGGAAAAATAAACATTCATACTAATAGATGAGGAAAAAGTTATAACACACACTCCCGGTTTAAAAAAAAAAAACACTCCAGAAAATAAGTAAAAAGAGAAGAACTCCCTCAATGTGATAACATGTGCACCAAAAACCTACAACTCTCTGATATTTAGTTGTAAATATAAGTAATTCCAATGTGGAATTACTTATAAGACAAAGTGTTAACTCTCACCATTTCTCTTTGAAATTATTTTGGAAGTTCTGTCTAATGATACTAGACAAGAAAAGGAAATAAAAGCATACAAGCTGAGAAGGAAAAAGATATATTTTTTGTCTGTGCTAGCATGAGTATTCATATATTAAAAAATCCTGAATGAGTGACTAGGGTAAGGTTGCCACATGTGACTGATGTTGAAATTCAATTATAATAGTAACTGAAATGTGGAATTTGAAATTAAAATACAATTCGATTTGCCTAGCCCTAGTAAAATGAATTATGTAGCTACAAATCAGCAAAATGTACATAATACCCACACAAAGACAACTATACTACTCTGATGACAAATATCAAAGAAATTCATGAATGTAAAGAAATTTTGTATCTATGGATGAGAAATCTCAAAATTACCAAGATATCATATCTCCACAATATGATATAGCTTCAATAACAATTCCAGTTACGTTGAGATTATCAACACAAGTGTGCCATTTATAATAGAGACAAGAGGCCAGAATAGCCGACTAAATATTTGAGGATAGGAAAAGCTGAGAAGACTAACACTACCTGATCAGGCCTACAGAATATCTAAAATAAACAACACAATGTGGTAACCAGAAATAGACAAATAGTTTAATGCGACAGAACAAAACTTCAGAAACAGACTCACATAAATATAGTCAACTGGTCTTATACAAAAGTGTAAATACAACATAATAAGGAAAATCTATCTTTGCATTAAATGATGCCAAAACATGTGAATACTCACATGCAAAAATAAATAAATCCAGACCCAGATCTAATGCACACCACAAAAAAATAACTTACTGATCTACACATTAAAGAAACTGTAACAATCCTAGATGATAACTTGCACTCATGTGTGTGATATTATAACAGCAATAATTTTTTTGTATTTTATTGTTATTATTTTCCTTAATTCTATTTTATAGATATAAAAATTCCCTCTTCAACCTCCCTTTCCTTCTTCCCCTTTCTCCCACCATTTTCCCATATCACTATAATAGTATAGCTCTTCAGCAATAGTCACAAATCCAACATTTTGCTATTTAAGTGTTTCATGGAATTGTAGGCATAGACAAAGGTAGAAAAATCTAATATATTGTGAAGGTATGTTTCACAGTTTCATTGGTAGTCCTTTTATTTGGAAGAAGAGATGCATACTGCAACATATCTTTACTTCATGGTATGCCAGTCTCTATTATACGGTTCATCTATGTGAATATATATATATATGCATATAGTCACCTATATATCTACTTGTTTTTTTTATTTTGTGTGAAAACTACCTTGTATCAGAGAGAACATATGGTATTTTTCCTTTAGGGATTAGCTTGTCTCACTGATCAAAACAGTAATGAATTTTTTACAAAAAAAAAAATACAATGATAAAGTTCATGAAAGAAATAAAGGGTATGGTAAGCTACATTAAAACGTTACATTTTGCTTAATCTCATCAAACATAATGAAATGATCACATGGTTTTTATTTTTTCTTCTGTTAACATGATCTATCACATCTGTTGATTTGGGAATGTTGAGAACCATCCTTGAATTCTTGGGATAAATACCACCTGAATGTAATGCATGTTCTTTCTGATAAAGTGTGAGATTGCTAATATTTTATTGAGAATTTTTGCAGGTAGTTCATGAAGGATATTGTTCTATAGTTTTCTTTTCATGTAGTATCTTTATTTGGTTTTTGGTTTAATTCAGAATAGTGCTGGATTCATAAAAAGAATTTGGTAGAGTTTGATCCTTTTCAATTTTTTTGAATAATTTAAAAGTATTGGAGTTAGTTCCTCTTTAAATGTTTCATAGAATTTGTATCTAAAACCAACAGTTCCTAGACATTACTTAGCCAGAAAATATTGATTATTGCTTCAATCTCATTACTTGTTATTAGTCTATTTAGATTTTTCCATATTATATTGACTTAATCTTACTATATTGTGTGTACTCAAGAATTTACCATTTTCTTCAAGATTTTCCAATTTGTTAGCAAATAGTTGTTCATAGTAGTTTCTTATGATACTTTGTATTTCTGAAATTATTATGCCTCCTTTTTCATGTCCACATAGATGGAGACACTTGATTTTCTTGCCCACAGTGTGAAGAATATAATTGGAAAACTGTAGTTTCACAAAATAATGCTAGAAAAATCAGATATACATCTGTAGGAAATTATGACTAGATCGCTATCTCTTGCCACATACAAAAATCAACTCAAGATAGATCGAAACTTTAAAGGTAAGGCCTGAAACTATGAAAAGACAAAAAAAGGAAATATCACGGCAACACTTCATGACATTATTGTTAGCAGTAGTTTCTTGAATGAGAATCAAAAAGCACAGGGAACAAAAACAAAAACTAGACAAAGGGCATTAAATTAATCATTTTAAACAAAGAAATTCCTGAATAGTAAGAGAAAAATCAATCAAGTAAAAAGAACTGAAGGAATGGAAGAAAATGCTTATAAAATAGCATTTGACAAATTATTAATACCAATATACAAGGAAGCCAAGTAACCTAACAGCAAACTAATCTTATTAGGGAAAGGGCAAATGACACTTTTTTCAAAGATTGTATTTTATCTGAAAGGCAGAACTACAGAGAGAGTGTGTGTGAGAGAGAGAGAGAGACAAACACTACATGTCTTCCATATGTGGAATATTTAAAGACACAATTGAAATAAAGCACTAGGTGTTAAACAAGGTAGAGCGTAGTAAGTAGTTTGGTCAATGGTATCAAATCAAAATTAGATTGAAAGAATAATAACTTACCAAGATCATTGAAGGCTAAATAATGAATGCCAATAAATACTAATATGTAATCAATAAAAATAATAATAAAAGCAATAATTTGAATGCACATTTTAGTAGTAATAATTACATAGCATATTGAACTGATTTTTTTCATAAGAATCTCCTATACATTTTATGAGAAAACACAAGTATTTGGACACTGCCCCATGTGGGAGAACCAGATGAAGTTCCTGGCTCCTGGCTTGCACCTAGCTCAGTGTTAGCCATCATGCCCTGTGGGAGAGTGAATCAACAAATGTAAGACATCTCTTTCTCTCTCTCTTTCTCTCACAACTTTTCTGTTTCTATGTAGCACAATTTTAAATGAATATTTTGATGCTCTATGAATAGCAATGTCAACAGAATGAAAATATGTACACTAGGAGAAACTATTTGCAGAACATATGAAAGATAAAGGATTTGTATCTATAATATACAAAGAATTCTTTAAACTCAGTAAAAGGAAAACAAACACACAATTAAACATTGCGTAAAGGATGTGGGCAGATACTTTGGTGAAGAAAACATAAAAAGGCAAGTAAACATTTGACCAGATGCAACATCATATGTCATTAGGGAACTAAATATCAAACAGCAGTGAGATCTCACCATATAGCTATTAGAATGACAAAAATATGCAATATTAACCAAACCAAATTCTAGTGAGGATGTGCATCAATGAAAACACTTCATCATTGATGATGGAACCTGGAAATTCTTCCAGGTTTCCCCCACAGGTACAGGGTTCCAAGACTTTGGACCATCCTCTATGACTTTCCCAAGCCACTAGCAGTGAGCTGGATAGGAAGTGAAGCAGCCAGGGCATATACCTGTGGCCATATGGGATCCTGGGACTTGCAATGCAAGGATTTAGCCACTAGGCAATCACACCAGCACACCTTTCATTTTGTTAAGAGAGAAAAATGTAAGCTATTGGGAAAAAACGTTTTCACATCCAACAAGCATAAAGAACTAAAAATTGCTAAAAGAAACGTAATTATTCAGATCTCTATTATCTGACAATGAAAGAAATGAAACTTGAAATGACTACACCACTTAATAAAAAATTCAACAGGTCGATAAAAGATGTTAAAGGGTGAGATTGAGGGAGGGAGGCAGGCAAGGCGGGGTGGGGAGGGAAGTATTATTACATTCTTAAAACTATAAATATCAAGCACCTGTGAAATTTGCTATGTAAAATTTTTTAAAGTGAATTTTTTATTATAGTATATCTAGTTACATATGCAATTAATATTTTCATTTAATTTTATGCCTCTGCATAATTTACTTCAATTATTTTCTGATATATTATATCAATATATATAATAAAATCCTTTTACATATTAATTTGTGTACAAAAGTTCTTCTAAACATCACAAAAGTAAGGTCATAATGATGAGACCAAATTCAATATGGCAGGCATCTTTAAAGCATCTATTTAAACTTTAAACTCTGTTCCTTGCCTATATTCTGGCTATTATCTGCAGTACCAGCCTCCAATTCTTTGATTTTTTTCTACCATTTGTTGGATTTATTCTATCATAAATATATCATTACTTAGTCATTTTTAACTTTCAAGATTCTTTTTTTAAAAACCTGTTCTTAATTCTTTCTATCTGTTCTAGTTTATAATTTTGTTTTTCCTTATTAATTTTGCATCTCATTGCAAGTATTATCTTTAAGATTTTTTAATTTATTAAAGTTAATAGCTTTCATGTAATTCATGAATACAATTCTAAAAAAAAAAAAAACTGTCCTCTTCCCTCAGCACACCCTACTTCTTCCTTTCTTCCTTCCCCTTTAACAGTTGTAGTAACATCATCTCTAATTATTCTATAATCCCAGGACTAGTATGCTTCTAAACATAAGGTTCAACAAGTAAAAAGTGGAAATTTTACCATTACACAGGAGTATTGACAAAAGCTTAAAACATTAATTAAACCATAGGATGGCAGTCTTATTGTTACACCTTACTTTATAATAATTACCACAAATTGGAGAAAGCATATAATACTTGACATTTGTGCGATGGCTTAATTCATTAAGAACAGAAGTTTCCAAGGGAATCCACTTTGTTGCAAAAGACAAGATTTTGTTTTTTCTTTTAACAGATAAGCAGAATTCCACTGTATATGTGCCACATTCCTCTTTATTCAGGCATTACATGAAGGACATTGGGACTGATTCAATGTTTCAGCTAATTTACATTAAGTTGCTATAAACATAAGAGTACAGATAACTTTCTCATGTGCCGACTTCATTTTGTCTGAGTAAATCCCAGGAGTAGGATGGCTGGGTGAAATGGTAGATCTATTTTCAGATATCTGAGGAAATGCCATACTGTCTTCCAAATGGTAATACTAAGTTGACATTCCCACAAAGAATGAATTGGGGTACCTTGCCCTCTACATCCTTGCCAGCACTTTTTCTTTTGGATGATAGTCTTTTCAACTGAGGTAACATGAAAATTCAATTTACTTTTTTTTAATCAAGTTTCCTTTATTGCTGGTAACTTGTTATGTTGCTAAATTTTTATTTTTAATTTTATGGTACAATTTTGTAGAGACTGGGATTTCCCCCATCCCCCACAAAAATCCACCCACCTACAGATTTTCTCAATGTTGCTGCAATAGTATAGTCCTTCATCAGGAGTCGTGGTATCAGTCTGTTATTTAAGTGTGCCCAACATTGCTGGTACAATGTCAGACCATCCAGTATCCCAGGCTTGCACACTGTATGGTATCCCCACATCTGGATATGATCATCTCTGTTACTCCATCATTTCCTGATGATCCTGAGCAATTTTTTTTTTACATTTCTGATCAAGATTGGTAATTCATGCTTTCAAAATGTTTATTCATGTACTTTGCCCACTTCTTAAAATAATTTGTTTCATGGTTGTTGAATTTCTTGATCCTGGATATTATTAACCATATTGAGCAAGAATATTAATCCTTTGATACACTCTTCCATAAAATAACTTTCATTGGACAAATTAAGTTTCCACAATGATTGTGTATGATTAGACATCATATAATTTAGACTACTACAGAAGATTTTTTAAAATGCCTTCTCACTAACTGACATACCTAACAGTTATTTTGTTTTCTGTGTCGTCCCTCACTCTCTCTTGTCCTTCTTAATGATTTCCATCTAGATCCAATCCACAGGTCTGAAGACCAGTCTTAAGCATTGGATAGCTTCTGCCTATTTGTGAGACTATCAGAGACACCATCATCTACCTTTGGAATTTTACAAAGTTTCCCATCCAAAGGTTGTATTAATGTTAATCTGTAACATAAAACAGCCTGTTAACTGGTGTTGTCATGGTGATATGAAAAAAGCTTTTTTTTTTGTTTTTTTTTGTTTTGACTTCCTCTACAGGGAACAAAGCAACAAAGCAGCGTCTACAGCCCTCCTTTCAGGCAGTAGACAAAGTTCTCATCTATTTCTTTCCCTTTCTCCTCAGTGTTACAGAACTTTAGTCATTGTCACACAAATGACATGTAGGGAAAATGAAGTCAGCCAGACTCCATCACTGTCAACACAACAGCTAAACCCACAAGCTGGTATCATTCTATTGTGTGATTATTTGTTGCCACTGTTGTCCTTATGTGTAAGATGCTTTTTGTTATTCCCACTAGGTGGCCTACCTGCATTCCTTGGAAAGATTATGCGCCATGATTCAGAATGCCATGGTACTCACTTCATAGGTGTGGGAATGCAAATCTGGACTAAACATTTTGGCATGGACTGGATATTTCATGCACCATATCATCCCCCAAGGCACTGGAGTAATTGAGTGATTAAATGCACTATTAAAGCAAGGTCTCAGAAAGAAAGCCAACTCAGGCTTCCTGGTGGGATGGACCCAGTGACCTTGGACTGTGCAACAGTTATTGGATGAATGGCCCTGGGCAGGAACACCAGACCACTTGAGGCTTTACTGAAATAGGTGCAGTACTCATTCTACCACAGAAGCAAAGACTTGACCTCCTGTTCAAACAAAATTTTGGTTTTCTCTTTTTTCATGTCTATGTGATATTATTAAAGAGTACAGATTTATTGTAGTTCATAAACAGCTATGGGAATATAATAATATTCCCTTCCCATTTCCCCTACTCTTTCTTCTCTCTCTCCTCCTTTCTCATTTCTCCTTTGTTCAGCTTTTGAGCTAGCATTTTAATTTATAGTCAAAAAATTTACACTTCACTAAATAAAGAGTTCAACAAGCAAAAAAAAGTAAAAAGCTTGCACTTCTTATATTAAATGTGGTAAACTCATCAGGACTGCTTCGCAATGTTAAACATAGTTAAAAATAATCCCTCTCCTGTGGATGCATAAATGTCTTTCACACGAAAATCACATAATGATTTTTATTTTAGCTATTTATTTTTATTTTTTTAATGTACAACAGGGGTGTTACATGGAGGCCTTACAATAGGCACAATGAAATGTCTTCATATTTGAAGGTCGTTGATTTAGGTCAGAGCAATGAGAGAAACAATAATAAATGCTAAGCTGTGTCAAAAACAGTCAAAGTGACTGGCTAATTACTACCCAACCTTCTCATCACAGCCTCACATTTACGGCGCTCCGTCGTTAGCACCTTAGTACAGCCACAGCCAATTACCAAAGCCAATTTCATGCATGGACAGCACTGAGCTTTACCCTCTATGTTCTTCCTCCCTGCTTAAATCATAGAAAATGTATCATAAGACCTCCCAAATTCAAATCTATAAAGGAACACAAGTATTAGGCACTATGTTTCCCCAAGCTAATAAATTTTAACATGTGGCTGTGTATAGATGGCATAGCAGAATGAGGACAGGAATATATAAAATTAAATATCTTCTCTCACCCATATTAAATAAATATAATAAATATAATAAACCTAGATCAGGAAAACTGATGCTGTAGGCATGCAAATGTCAAAATCTCTTTGGAATTTAAATAGCTTTATAAAAGGAAAATTGGTAGAACCTCCCATTTCATACTTGTTTTGTCACTATTACATATGATTATGAAAGATTAATAGGGCACAAAATATTTTCCCAATCCCCAAGAAAATATATAATTTTTAATAATACAGGAGACATAAAGAAAATGGAAAGCCTCTCGGTATGAAAATTTGATACCTTTATGAATTATTTAATTACCTTGATTTCTCTTCAAGATTAAGACAACTATTTAGCCATTTTTAACCACAGAAGACATGTCACTATTATCTACAATACAGAGTAGTTATATATTTAGCTTTTCTAAACAGAAATAGAAGTAATCATTGGATCAAACCTGGAAGCTTAGGGATTTTTACATGGTTTCCTAAAACTTCAGTTTACTTTACAGTTATGGAAACTTTCCTTTAAATATTCTCATTGATTTTTGCAGTGGAAAAACGACGCAGATTGATAGAATTAGATGTTGAGAATATAAAACCTGCTGTTACAATCTGGATTACATAATTATCTCAGCCAGTTTGTGAAATCAAGAACATGTCATTTTCCTCGCAAAAACAAAAACTCATTCCACCATTCTTCCTATAAATACCCTGATTCCAACACCCCTCCTATCCAATTTATAGTTTTTTAGTATCAGGTAAAATAGTGCCCCTTCAATGATATCTTTGAGTCACATGGCTAGGAGTCACCACCACCACCTCTTCTAAAATACAACAACTTATGTATATTACTTCATTACCACACTTAGTCCTAGATTCAAAGTGTGTTTGTCTAATATCAGAGTTATTTTGAACAAATGAAAATATCCCCAGCTGGAAAGCAATTTTGTTAAAGTACTATTTCTACCACATCTTTACAAAGGACCATGAATGAAAGACCTAACTTCATCCCAAATAAGTGACTAAATAATACATTTGAAAATATGAATGGAGATATGAATAGAATTTAGCTCATCTATAAGATACTTGAAATACCATTGATTTAAAAGTAACATGTGTTAGCTACACTTACAGATTCATTTTTCTGGTTCTTTTTAACAGACAAAAATTGTGTAGACTGATAAAATTCACATGATATTTTCATGTAAAATACTGTTATGCTAGTCCTGGCTGAAAGCAAGGATTTATATTTAATGACACTAAATTTTAGGCTGCTACTGTCATCCAATCATCAGAAATCATCATTTTCTCTTTTTATCTTGATTTTCTAGTTCACAGCATTATTATTTCACCCAGTGAGGTCGTATAAAACTGAGGAAGTGCTATATATAACAGCTCATCAAAAGATAGGAATGGCAGAGGTAAACGGTAAGCTTATTTTTTAAAAGCTCAATGCTCTACTAAAACAAGTCAATAAGTAAAAATACTCTGCTCAGTTTGAATATAGGCAAGGACTATAGCTAGCAATCAAGTGTAAATATGTCAAGTTCACTCATATACAGAAAGTCCTAATAATCATAATAAATGTGTAGTAAAATGTCATTCTTAATCATTAGTTCGATAAAGATATTAAGCTAAGTTTGATAAACTAAGTTGATAGTGATACTGAGACATACAAGCATTTCTTTTTAGCTTTACTTTTAGCTCCCACATGCAAGGAAGAACCTGTGGAACTTGTCTGTGTACCATTTGTTTCATTCAATATGATATCGTACAGTTAAACCCATTTTAACATTTTGATATAAACAGTAGAATCTTATTTTCATAGATGAATAATATTCCTCTGTGTGTGTGTTTGTTCTCTGATGTTGGGTACCTTAGTTGATTCCATGTTGTGATCATTTTGAATAGCACTGATAGAAACATGACAATGCAGTTACCTTTATTATTATTATTATTATCATTATTTTGATACAGTTTATAGGCTCCTGGGATTTCTCTTATCTCCTCCCCTATTCCCTTCCACCTAGTTTGTCTATATCATTACTAAAATATTAGTTCTTCATACACAGTCATATGTCCATCATTAAGGGCACAGACAATGACAGAGAGTTCAGCATCCTATTGCCAAAATGTAGTAAACAGTTTCATTGTAAGTCCATCTTTGTCTGGAAGTAGAAATGCATACTATATTATATCCTCACATCTGATATGTTAGTCTCCATTTCACAGTTACTGTACCTCCTCTTAAATGAAAAGTCACAGTACAAAATCAACAATAGGAAGAAAAATAGAAATTTACAATGCCATAAAGTTAAATAACATGTTACTAGATGTTACGGTCTCTATTACACAGCTACTATACATCTCCTTAAATGAAAAGCCAAAAAACAGTATCAACATCAGGAAGAAAAAGAAATTAACAACACCATGAAGTTAAATAGCATGCTACTAAATGACTAACTTGTAGCTGAAGAAATAAAAGTCAAGAATCTTGCAGAAAATGATGCTACTGTATGATCTAAGTCATTGAATAATTTAATCAGAAGAAAGTGTTTTGAAGAGATAAAACTAACAGAAAGCATCAAAACCCATGCGATAAAGTTTTCACTGATTTTTGTTGGTGAAATGTGTATCTTCTAGGCAACAAATAAACGGGTTTTGTTTTTTAATCTAGTCTACTAATCTATGACATCTGATTGAGCTTAAGCCATTCACACTCAGGGTTAATATGTATGGGTGGTACTTCGGTCCTGTCATTTGGGGAATGGGCTGTTCATTGATTTAGTCTTCTGTTGTCATTTTACTGGGATGTTCTTCCCATTTGCCTTTAGTTTTGTTTGGTGCTATTCCTCTTCTCTGTCAAGATAACAAACTGAAGTATCCTTTTTAGAGCAGGTTTGGAATAGGCAAATTCTTTTAACTTTTCTTTACTGTAGAAGATTTTATTTCATTTTCAAAGACAAAAGAAAGCTTTGCTGGATATGTTAGCTTTTAATATAACATGTATATGTCTTTTGGGAAATACACAATAGTGTAATTGCTGGATCAAATGGAAATTCTATCCCAAGTTTTTTAAGGAATCTACACACTGTTTCCCAAAATAGCTGTAGCAATTTACAGTCCCACCAACCATATCCTAACGTTTCCTTTCTCCATAGCTGCACAGCAAGGTTACTATGTCTTTGGGATTTTAGCTATTCCGACAGGGGTTAGATGGTTTTGATTTTATGTATGCTTGTGGTTTTTACTTGCATTTCCCTGATGGCTAAGGATGTTGAACATCTTCATGTACTTATTCTTCATTTTTATTTCTTTGAGAATTATTTACTGAGGTCCCTTGTCCATTTCTTGAATGGTTTGGATGTTTTTCCCATTGTTGAGTTTTTTGTCTTACTGATATATCTTGGGTATTAGTCTTCTGTTAAATAGATAGTTTGGAAATATTTTTTCCATTCTGTTGGATGCTTCCTACTGCACTGACTGTTTCCTTTTCATCACACAAGCTTCTGTATTAACGTATCTTTTTGTTAATGTCACACATTTTACCCTGATCACTCTTTTCAGGGTGTTTATGACGTCATATGAATTTTAGGAACGTGTTTTATAATTCTGTAAAAAATGACATTGGTATTTTAAAGTGATTGCAATGAATCTATAAATCACTGTGTGTAGTTCAGACGTTCTAATATTATTTCTTCTAATCTATAACTAAGAAATAGCTTTTCTGTTCTTATGTATGCCCATTAAAAATTTTCTCCACTTTTTATAATTTTCATTGTTAGTACATTTGGAATTGTACATTATACATTCTCACACAAAATAGAATTAAGCTAAAAACCAGTAACAGAAAAAAATAGCTGGAAGTTTCCAAGTACCCACAGATTTAAGAATATACTTGTAGAAATACACAAGATCAAATCAAAAGATGCAGGAAAACACATTTGTACCTAAAACTACATCATATAATGCAATCACACTTAATGGTAAGAAAATGGAAGCCTTCCTACTAAGATCAGGAATAAAGCAAAGATTTCTCTTTCTATTTCCATTGCTTTCAATACACTGGAAATTCTAAAGGAAAAGTAAATAGAAGATCTACACATTGGAAAAAAATAAGTTACTTTGTTTATGAACCACATCATTGTGTGCACATTCTAACATAATCAACAAATTATAATGAAATCAATAAGTGATTCCAGCTGGTTGTGTGACAGAAAACTGATAGACCAAAACCAATTACATTTCTATGTACCAGCACTAAGCAGTGGTACCTGAAATTTAAAATCAAGTGTCATTTTCAACATCAGTTGAAAAAGTGATACATTTGGATATTAATGAACAATTATAAGTTCTAATGAAAGAAATCAGGTAAGAAGTAAACAAACAGACATTGCATGTCCTTGGGTAAGAACATGACTTACATCTCCCTTCTCTAATTCCAAGTAGTTCAGCCTTAAGACAAAAATTCCTGCTTGGAGGAGAAGGAAGGGCCTTAGATTTAGAATTTAGTGCCAGATCAACAGCAACAGAACACAGTGTGACAAAGAAACCTTAATTGCTTCCCTCAGGCCAGTGTCCACAAATTGAGCCTCTTGCTCTGGGTTTGCCTGGCTGCCAACAGGATTGTCTCAGTCCCCATCCCCAGGTCGTACAACAAGAGCAAGAATCTATTCAATGTGAAAGCCAGCCAAAGATAGGACTGACTCTTGAAACTCAGTGTGAACTATGGAAATACCCAATAGAGGGCAGCCCCAAACACCCCTGACCCCAGGTCAGAGACTTGCAGATAGAACCTTTATACTCACTCAAGAGACATAAAGAAACTCACAACTCTTGTTCAAGGGACTCTACCCAAATCAGAATCACCATTAATCGATTTCAGAAGTCTCAGACCAGGACTTCACCACAAAAGCAGGAAGCTCCAAGCATGAATCTTAGTCCATCCCTTGCTGAATACACCCAGTGTTACCCAGCATCACAATTCTGGCGACAATGGCACCGCCTACCCATGCTTAGCCCAACCCCAAACAGCACAAAGAAATACTCATTACGTGCTTGGGATGAAAAAGCACGTAGCAACCACAAGTGATGATCTAGAAGTGTAGTTCCAGTACCTCTATTGTGCGGAGCAGTATAAGGTCAAATTCAATGCCAGGTAGTTGCTGTGGATTTGATGCCTGGGCCAAAGGACTGCAAGGACAAGCCCTCTTTTAAGACTACATCTAGTCTAAACTCTACAGCATACTTTAGTAATCTGCAATACACTGGGTGTGAGGTGCTCTCTAGTGCTGAAAGAGTGCAACACATCAACTCCAAACAAGGTATAATCTGGACTTGCGGTGCCATCTAGTGACCCCAGGTCAAAGAAACTAAACACCCTCTTAAATTTTCTAAAATCACAGTCCGTAGCGTGGGGCTGGGGGGGACATGCACATTATGAAATATAAAAAAAAATACCTAATTCTTCAACACTATATGCCAGGAACATAAGGAACTTTCAGGAAGTCGTAATTTGATTTAACGGACAAAATAATTTGCCAAACATCAATCATAAAACCATTGGTATGAGCAAACTCACAGGTATAATTTCAGAGAGCTGTTTTTAAAGGGACTAAAAGAATTTCAACAAAACACCAAACAATTCAAACCTTATCAGAGATTGAAAACATTTTAAATTGAATTCTAGAGCTAAAAATCTTGCCAGAGAAATTGAAAATGTGGTAGAAAACAACAACTGAATACATCAAAGGAAAGAATGATCTCAAATACAGAAAATCTGAAAGTGTACACAAAAGGAAAATGAAAAAAAATGGGGGGCTAAATCTTACACTAAGTTTGAATAGCATTAAAAGACCAGATACTTTACTTTGTAGTACTGGTTGTTAAGAGGGGCTGAAGAATTCCAAGGAAGTAGAAAATGTATCCAAAGAGTAATAGAAATAAAGCTATAAATTAAATAACTAGTTAGTTTATCATTTTTAAAAGATCTGTATTAGTGGAGGCATACAATAAATATTCAATAGTTTAATGAAAAATATACTATGGAAAACCTACATACATATTTCAAAACAATTTGTAGCAAAACAAAATTAGATTATCATTTCTGACTGAATAATATTTTCTTTTATAAGGATTTAGTTGTTTTTATTTGTAAGGCAGATTTATAGAGAGAAGGGACAATACAGAGAGAAGTTCGTTATTCCACTGGTTCATTCCCCAAAAAGCCACAACAGCCAGTGCTAAGCTGATATGAAGCCAGAAGATTTTTCTGGATCTATCATGTGGGTGCAGGGACCTGAGAACTAGAGCTACCCCCAGTTGATCTTCCATTACATAAGCAGAGTGCTGGATAGGCAGTGGAACAGCCAGGAACCAGCACCCACACAGGATGCTGGTGCTGCAAGAAGAGGATTGTCTAATAGCTATGGCATGGTAATGACCCCATGTTCGAGATTTAATAAGAATAAAATGTATATCTGTTTGAAAATACCTTCTATCACAGAACCATGACTTCAGCTGAAATTGAATCAAGAGGTAGTATGCAACTGATAACAAAGTGAAAGAATGGTGAAAAACCTTGAGATAATTTTCAAACTATTTTTGAAGGACACTTTTCCTCAAAAATCTGAATTTTACAAGCAGATAATTCATTTTAAGGTATAATAATGTGTTGAAAAGGAAACATGTAAGTCATGTGAATTAGCAAGGAAATAGATTAATCTTGTTCATAATTTAACTGAAGAAGATCAACAATGAGCAACATAAATAAGAGTCAACATCATAAACATCCAAATGGTTCAGTTTACACAGTTCTTCCTAAAAATTTAAGTGGAGCAAACTTTCCCTCCAATGAGCGACAAGTGATATTAAGTTCATCTCCTACAGCTTTCAATGGAAATTTTTTTTAAATTATGAATCAGGGTCTCACAGTGTGCCTTTGAAGAACTATAACAGAAGATGACACAAGGCATAATAATTATCATAGTGAAAATAAGACACACTCAAATCAATGGCTACCAAGTAGTAAGACTGATCTAGTGAAAGTAGAATCATACCAAGTAAGACCAAAAACTATCACAACAGCTTTTTGGAATGCTCTAGGCATTTTTTCTTTGCATTTCTTGAGATGCTGGAAGTGAAGGAAAACATTCCAGTACATCAGTTTAAGTGGTGAAGTCTTAGATAAGATCACCAAAACAAAGGCAAACAAAACAAAAGCAACAATAGAGAAATGGGATCATATCAGATTCAGGGATTTAGCACAATAAACGAAATAAAGCAGAGAAATGTGCAGCAAAACTCTCAAAAAATATGAAAACTACTTTGAGCAAGGATTAATAACCTGACTATCCCAGCAACTCGAAATACTCAACAGAGCCCAGTATGTGATGCAACAAATCAAACCACCACCAACACCAACAGTATCCAAAATGGCTGCCAGTTTGTGACCCAGCTGCTACACTTTCAATGCAACATCTCTGTTGATGTAGCTCAAGACTCAGCAGAACAGTGCCCAGCACTCATTGGTCTCAGGATTTCTGGCTTCCACATGAACCATCTCCAGTCACTGCATTCATTGTAGAATGAAGCAGCAGTTGGAATATCTCTCAATTCCCTCCCTTCAATTATTACCTTTCAAAAAATTCTGAAAAAAAAAAATACTCAACATCAAAAACAGCCAATAAATCACAAATGTAGCTAATGAATCGGCATGGGGGGTAAACATTGTGCCACAGAAGGCTGATATTCCACCTTCCATCTACATTTTACGCTGATTAGAGGTTGGAACAGACAAGAGAGATGAAGACAAGAGAGATACATAGTTCATTAATTGTGACAAAGATACAAATAGATGTTAATGAGGAAAATGGGGTAAGAGGATATATTACCATTTTGTTCTGCAAAGTTAAGACTATTCTGAAACACAATGTTAAATTTTTTCAAAAAATAAATTTAAAACAGTCTGCAATTTGAAAATGCATATCTCCGAAAACCATAAATTGAGGAAAACTAGTATGTACTGACATTTGTAAATTTAGAGGATACAAGAAAAAAAGTTACATAAAAACCCAGGCAGATGAAGAAGAGAAATTAGAAGATTATCTTTAAGAGATAGAATTTAAAATCTTATGGCTTTCACACAATATTAAAGACAAGAAATAAATGGGATAGTGATGTAGACTTTGGGACCATTCTAAGATAATTACCAGGGCCAGACCATGGATGAACAGGCTAATCCTCCACTCTGTACTGCAAACATCCGATTGAGTGCCGGTTCATATCCTAGCTGGTCTACCTAATCCAGCTCTCTGCTTATGGTTTGGTAAAGCAGTGGAGAATGGCTCAAATTCTTGGGCCCTTGCACCCACATGGGATACTTGGCAGAAGCTTCTAGCTCTGGGCTTCCGATCAGCTAAACTGTGGCCATTGTGGACACGGAGGTGTGAGGGTTAAGCAGAGAATGAGAGAGCTTCACTCTCTATTTCTCCTCCTCCCTATAAATCTGCCTTTCAAATAAAAATTGTTTTATTAAAAATAAAATTATTTAAATTACTTTTTAAAAATTGCTTTAAAAATTACTTAAAAGGTGGTTTCTCAACAGTTTGTCAATCTTTGGAAATGAAAGCTAACAGATACCATTTAACATGTAGGAGTGCAAATATATTGTCCAAGGATCTTTACTTAAATACTCAGTGCATTTCCATCCTATCAAGAATCAGTAGAAGAAATAATTTTCCTTGGATATACACTCAAATATGGGATTGTCAGATCATTTGGTAGGTCTATTTTTAGTCATCTGAGAGCCCCCGATACTATTATCCATAATGGTCCTACCAACTGACACTCCTATCAACAGTGCTGCTTTTCTCCATATCCTCACCAGTACTATCACCTTTTGGCTTTTTGATAATAGGCATTTGACCAGTTTGAAAAAGCATCTCATTGTGGTTTTGACTTGCATTTCCCTTATGATTAATGATATTGACCTTTCCCCTTACACCTCTTGTTTATTTGTGTCTTCTTGAAAAAAATCTATTCATATATTTTGCTTGATTTAAATAAGATTATCAGTTTTTTTCAAAGAGATATCTGCACTGGTTTGCTTATTGCTGCATGGCTGAGACTTTTTTTCAAGAAGACACAAATAAACAATAGGTATAAGAGGAAAGGTCAATCACTTCATAATGTTTATGTACATGAAAAGTATACTTCTGGAATATATACTAGTTGGTTAGTCAGCTGGAAGACAGAAAAAGAAAGAGCTGCCATTCACTGTTTCATTCTGCAAGTGTCTACAACAGCTGCAGCTGAGCCAGGCTGAACCCAGGTTCCTGGAACAGAATTCAGACTCCCACATAGGTGGCAGGGACATACCTACTTGAATTGTTGCTTCCTGTCTACCAGGCTGTACATTTGCCGTAACATAGATTGGAAGAAGAGCAGGGACTCAAACCCTGGTACTCCAATGTTACATACAGGCATCTCAGCCAGAGCAGTAAACATATCCACTGTGCCAAATGCATATCCCAATACATGCAATTTTTACTTGTCCATTATACAATAATAAGGAAGCAAAAATGAATAAGAAGCACAGAGTGATACAGAAAAAGGAATCAAACACTAACAATCAAAATAAAAGCTCATACAGTCATCAGTATACCTGTTTAAACCACTAATTATATCAATAAAGTTACTCAAATTACAGTAAGTTTAGCCCAAAAAATCCTTAAAAGATTAAAGTGAAAGCAATTAATGACTAACAAAACTTTAAAGCAGCAATATTTTTTCATCCATGTCTAATTTTAGTATATCTTTAAGAACATCAGCTTGGAACAAAACAAACCTGGATTCCAATCCATTCGTATTTTTATATTCTTGCAGTGTTACTGAAGCAAACTAGTAATCTTTTTGGAACCTGTCTTTATCTATATCATGTATACTTTATCTGCAGTGCTTTGAGGGATTAAATCAAAGAACAGAGTAAGACCTTTAAACACCGTTGATGGTAAATAAGAATAGTTCAATTCCTGTCTTTTCACTGTGTTAACTTTCCCAAAGAAGCAAATTTTCTCAGTCAACTGACTGGAAATTAGTGTGTGTGTGTGTATGTGTGTGTGTGTGTGTGTATGTGTGTGTGTGTGTGTGAATGTTAATCCCTGGTCAGTCACCACTTTGTCATGGAATGATTTATCCAAGTTTGTTCCTACTTAATGAGTTCCGTTATCCATCATGCCTTTTAAACTTTTAAAATGATTATGCCATTTTATAACACAGTTCCATAGGCTCTGAAATTGTCCCAACCCCTCCAAAAAGCCCTCCCCCATATTGAATTCCTCCATATTGTTACAGTAGTACAGCTCATAACCAGTCATAATTCCTTCATTGCTGGTATGGACCATGCAGAGAGTCCAGCATCTTATTGTCTAGATAAATTCAACAGTTTCATTGGGAGACCATCCTTGATCTAAAAGCAGAGCTGGCAGAGTATCATCCCCTCCAATGAAAAGCCAAAACACAAATTCAACAACAGGAAAAAACATGGAAATTTGCAACATCATGAAGTTAATTGACATGGTATTGAGTGACCAATGTGTTAGAAAATACAAGTTCTTAACTACATCCTGTAACAACTTCATTGACATCTCAATTTTAGTTTATATATAACTGGCTGCTATACACCTTAGAATGGTTATAGGGTACTATTCAGCCATCTCATGTCATTTTTCATATTTATATTTAGCAGCTTAGAGTATTCAAGCATGATATTTACTGAACTTCATGAATTTTAGGATAGTCCAAACAGGTTTATAACTACAAGCCATATGTTAACAATTGAGGAGCAGAACAGTTTTAGGAGGGGTGTGCAGAGAAATCCTCAATGCCTTAGTGAGGAGCAACTTATCTTTGTGTCCTACCAAGTAAAGTATATGACCGCCTAAGCTTACTTCCTCCTGTCTGTTCTAAGCTTTCCTTATTGGTCTCTCTCTATCTGACCTATCTAATCTAATTTTGGAGGCTTCGGAGCAACCTTGATGGTCATTGCAAGAGAGGGTGGGGATCCAAAGTTGAAACTAAGTAAGGACCAGAGAAAGCTCCTCTCCTGAGTCCCGAAGGAAGTTGACTTTCTGTGTTTGAGGACTGCTCAAAAACAGATGATACTAGACCCTGTGAGGAGGGTTCTAGGATTCTTTCATCCCATGTTGGGGATCAGACAAGGAATGGTTCACCTCAGAGTTCTGGGCCTATGAAGGCAATCCAATTCCTGTGATCTCTTTGACAGTTGGGATATAATCCTTGGTGTCCATACTGAGAGTCTTAGGTGAGGATCCAGGAGTCTCCAGGGTTGGGATACAAGCTTCCTCCTGTCCTCCTGTTCTACTCTATGGTCCCCCCACTCTGCGCCTATGACCTCCTGTTAAGAGGCTTGTCAGGATCACAGCCTTTAAACTTAAGAGCTTTTAGAAGAAATACTACGCAGTTACAATGCTGTAGTAATTTCTTCAATTTACAACAAACCAAACCATCACCATGGAATATACACTTTAAATAACATTTTTTTTTATTTTACATATTTTTGCTATTCTTAAAATTCACCTTTTCTGTCCTAAATTAAATCTTTCCTAACAAATGTATGTTTGTGAAAATTCCTTAGAATGCATTTTTTCTAAACTGATATGTAATTAATAAAAGCTCAGATTACCTCTCAGCTTCCAAATAATTTAATTTTTCAGTTATGATAATCTAGAATTAAAGCTACTGTCACCAGTCTATAGAAATTAAAAAGAACCTGGCAGCTGGTTTTTGAGTTCCAGCTAGGCTTCCACTTGCAAGTGTAGACATCCCATAGGGGCAGATTCCTGTCACAGCTGATCCACTTCCCATCCAGCTTCCTATTTGTGGCCTGAGAAGGCAGCTGAAGATGGACCAAGTCCTTGGTCTCATATGCTCACATTGGAGACCCGGATGAAGCTCTTGCCTCCTGGCTTCAGACTGGTTCAGCTCCAGCCATTACAACCATTGTTGGAATGAACCCATGGATGAAAGATTTTTCCTTTTGCCTTCCCTTCTCTGTAAAAATCTGCCTTCCTAACAAAAACAAATAAATCTTTTAAAAAAATAAATAAGAGAACCTGATGCCTATTGTCTTCTACACTAAATAGGAGACTTTTACAAATAAAATATTCAAGTCATGTTAGAAAATATTTTAATATTCAAATGTCTCATTTAACCAAATAATTCAATTTACTTGAATTTTGTCTCAATTTAATACATTACTTCAATCAAATTCATTGTAGAAAACGCAAAATTTAAATAATCTTGTAATCCTTCCTAACAATATACTACATATGATTATATAAAAATAAATATCTAAGAAAAATATTGAATCCAGTTATAAGTTCATTCAAGTTGAATTGCTATTTTCACAATTTACAATATAAAAATTATAAATGGTAATTTTTATAATTACACAAATAAGATTTTCACTTATATAATTCATCCCCAAAATACTGTAATGAAATTTTCAAGATGATTCTTTTTTTAAGCCAAACTCATAACTAATCAGTATTCCTATTTCTCAAAAAATTCACATGACACACTACTTGTCTTTGAATTCTTTCATTTCTGTCCACCTAATGCACAAAAAGGATAATTCTCCAAGACTCAATGTCCACTGGCAATAGTTTATTTAGTCAATATAAGCCAAGACTAAGGCTTCTTTTTTTTTTTTTTTAGAAAATAGACTCTCTAGCCACACACTCTGGCATTAAATGATGCTAGGCATATTATTATCAAAGCAATGCGATTGAACAAATAAGGTACATGGCATTGAACATGACATACTTGAACCTTTACTGTCCTACATATTTATTTTAAAAGTCTATAGCTTTTGGTAGTAAATTTTCAAAAATATTTTTCTAAGACATTATCAAGAGCATTTCTTCTCATGCCTGAAGTACTTGAATCCAAACATTGCAGCCATATTGCACCATTAGGCATTTCTACTTTGCTGAGAATGTTTATGGCGAACATAACCATATAACCCATACTTTCTCAGCTCAACATTACTTCCAAATGCCTGGGCAATGTCCACTCAAGCCAGGAACTTATCATTAACATCATGTAAAAAAGACAAAACCCCACTGTTTAGCATTCTATTAGAAATTACTATAATTACAAATATTCAACTGAGTAACAAAGTTATTAAAGAGAGAAATTTTAAGGTGACAAATTTGTGAGAATGTAATATTGGATAAAATAGAACATACAAGTTCAGTAGTTGGGAATAACCAGTAAAGTGACCACAGTAAGAAAGAAATGAGCTGTGCCCATTTTAGATATGTAGTTATAACCAAGTGGTGAAAATTTTTCTAAGCCAGTGCTAGGAAGGATATTGTTGGCTGGAGTTGATATAACACAACCATTACTCAGGGCAAATGCATGGGTTCACACAATTTTTCTCATCACTTGTTGGGTTAAAGCATAGCAACCACAATAAAACTCACATTTCTCCTTTTTATTATATCAACATCACAGTCTCTTATGAGACCTTAATAACGAGAAAAATTTTCTAGTTTTTTTTTTCACACATTTTCATTGAGAAGGTTAAATTTGTTTTCTTCCAAATGAAATCTAACTTTCTTCTCCAATTTTGGTACCTGTTAACTAAGCTGCATGCAATTTATTGGGCTATTTCTGTGGGAATAAAATTTTTTAATGTATCTTTAAAGCAGAAAAAAATGTGAGAGCAGTCCAACTTCTGACAACCTGATGGCTCAAAGGAGAGGGAGGATTAATCAAACACCTCACCCCAGATCACTAACTTGCATCACTAACAAGCTCTTTTTTTTTTTAAGATTTATTTGTATTATTTTTTTATTGGAAAGGCAGATATACAGAGAGGAGAGACAGAGAGGAAGATCTTCCGTCCAATGATTTACTCCCGAAGTGAGCGCAACGGCCAATGCTATGCCCATCCGAAGCCAGGAGCCTCTTCCGGGTCTCCCAAGCAGGTGCAGGGTCCCAAAGCCTTGGGCCATCCTTGACTGCTTTCCCGGGCCACAGGCAGGGAGCTGGAAGGGAAGCGGGGCTGCCGGGATAGAACCGGTGCCCAAATGGGATCCCGGGCATACAAGGCAAGGACCTTAACCACTGCGCCACAGCGCCGGGCCCACAAGCTCTTTTGTAATTTCAGAAGTTCTTTGTCATTTGAAAAGAACCTGGGAGAAGCAGGTTGCTCTGTCCTATGCCCAGATCACAAGCCTAGGACCCAGATGACCATTTGTCAGGTTCCTTAAGGCAGATCAGCACTAATCTGACATGGAGAGCAGGTTAACTGTTCTCACTGTAGCAGTGACTTCTTCCAGGGCAGGGTAGACTCCTCAGATCGCTAGAGTTGAAGGTAAGGAGAACTGAACAGTATTCAACTAGTTATTATATTTGGTATATTACAGATCTACAAAAACAAGCCAAGCTTATTTCATTTTGTTTAACAGAATATAGCTTGCAACTGAGTACTTATATTTTAATCTTGAGGGAATATTTTAAATGTGCCTGTCATGGAAGATGTTAAATGTTTAAACAGATAGCAAAGTAAATTGGCTTGATTTGTTAATTCCACATTGTATTCAAAGATCATAACATGACTTTGTATCCCATTAAGTATGGCTATAATTGGTTATTATATATTTTAGAAAGGATTCTAAGGAAAATGACCTATAAGCTATTTACTAGAGTAAATTTCAAATGGAGATATCTGAAATGTACATCATGAAGTACATCTTCACTTTTGTTAATTTGGACCTTCAACTGAAATTCAAGCTTATGGGTCATAATTAAGAGCTTGCAAAATTCTTCAAACAAAATGAATTATGACAAAGAAAGAAGAATGATAGCCTATGGTCACATGATTCAGTTCATCTAATCCTTAATTTTACTTAAAGTTCTATTATCATAAATGTATCTAAACTCCTCATTTCAAACAATGCTTACCACACACTTTTCTTTAATTTTGTAACTACATACACACACACACACACGGCACATAAATACACAGGAATTGGCAGGAAAGCAGTCTAGAGTATGTAGTTTTCCCATACAATTCTAAGATAAACCATCAATAAATCATGAAAGCATAGCATGGCTCTAGCATTCCTAAATTAAAAGGAAACATATATTGAATTTTTAATGCATTAACTCTCAAAATTTTGTTCAAAAATAATAGCTTCTTAAAAACTTCACCAAGTAAGCAGAAAGATGTAAATCAATAAAACTTGAACACTATTCACCACTCAGAAATAGGTTTTACTGTACTTTCTTTAATCATTTTTCAAAAATAATTTTAGGCTCTAGTTCAGACATCTGCTAATATTAGATGAGAAGCACAATGAATGCTAGTTTTTATTTCATGCATACACATAGGTTAGGGTCTTTATTCTAGTATTAATACAAGCCAGATAATTTTACTGTAAAGTTTCTAGGTTAGGAAGATAAATTTAAAATTCACAATGCATAATGTTGATATAATTAGATCCAGGAAGCAGCTGATTCATTTATGTATTAGGGTCCATTATTAGAAAGTTTTATAGAACATGGTAGAAATCTGAAACTATGTTTTTTATATCTTACAAAAATCTGTACTATCTAATCAAAAGATAATTTTATAAAATGCTACTAACAGCACCCTTGTCCAATTTAGAACCATATGGATTGAACCTTCTATTTAGTTCCTCATTTTTCTTCCTAAAATGTATAAACATGATTACAAATCACTGCTGAGTGACATTCAGATGATATTTGCAAGGGCGTCTACTCTGCCTCTCCTGTCAAGTGTGTTTCAGTGCAAGGTTTATTGATGGCTGCCTGAGACACAGATGAAGAGAAATTAGAGCTATGAGGTATAGAATTGCAAAAATTGCATCTATACAAACAGCTGAAAGCAAGATGATATTCTGTTCAAATGTTTCCTATTTCAAAGAACTCTCTAGAGTCCCATTTACTCCTGACAAGTACTAAAAGCGCTTACAAGTTTTCCTCAACTCAGTGAATTGCTCAAATTAAGAAAATAGTTTTAGTTAAGAAGATAGCTACATGAAGACTTGAAAACTACAGGATAAAACTTGAAAAGGATTTTGTCAGACAATAAAATCTATCTCTGGTGCCTTGACATGCAAAGTAAAACTATGAAATAACTAGCTCTTGCCTAATATAAGCAAATTATTCCAGTTAGTCACAAGCAACAACCAAAAGAGCGTAATAGATCCCTCACAGATGACACTAAAATAACAATATAAAGACAATATAAGTAATACATTTCAGGAACTCTAAAGCCATGATTGTCTACCTTCCCAAATAGTCTACTGCTTTGTATTACTTTATACGCAGTTCTAGTCTTTTGCTGCTGACTACTTATAGGATTTATCAGTGTTTTCAGGGTCACTAGTTCAATCAGACATTTTTAAAGATTCCTTGACTACCAAATTTGTGCTAAGACTAGGAAACCATCAAATTTACTTCTTAATCAGCCCTTTTATAATGCAGAATTTATCAAAGTTCTTTAATATGTGAATTTATAGTGTGATTAGTCCCTATTAGGGAAATATCACCCAGAAATTCTGAACTTTTGATAATGGAAGCCTTTCTATTTCACTGAATGGCTTTGAATTGGGAGGGGGGGTAGAAACAGAATCTCTGTGCCTATGGGACAGTATGATGAAAACTAAAAAATAAATAAATAAAATAAATAAAAATTAAGACAAACTTCAGAATGCAGAAAAAAATGACTTTGAATTCTCCTCTAAGACATATAAATATATGTACATATATAGATTTTGCCAGCTTCAAGTTAAGACAATTAGCATAGAAGGCCTCGCTTTTCCAAAGACCAACATCACCTATTATTTGACTTTTAAGAAATGTACAGCAACATTAAAACATCTTGCTTTGGAAGTTTCAACTTTATCCTCACCTCTCCACTGAAGTACTCTCCACTTCCACTAGTCACAATAAAAAATTTACTATAAGTAGTCACAATGTATTCATATAATCACAGATGCTCATGGTCTTTCATCAATCAATATGCACCTGAACGCATACCTGGACATGAAAATTAGCATCCTTTTCCACTCTGGAAATAACTTCCTTTTTTGTGTTTGCCATGCTCAAAATTTGTAACTTACATCCCATAAATCTTACTGCTATTTTTCTAGAACTGTTGCCAAATTCTACATCACTGAGAAAATATATGCTGATTTTTTTCTTTAAAAAATCTAAATTTGCATAATTTTTTATCATCTGCTTAACAAACAGCATTGAAAGTTGAAATGCCATACATCTGGAAATAAGAATTTGACTGCACAGAAGGTATGCTACATTCACTTGCCTGGGAATGGAATCATCACGATGTGACTGACACCTCATTCTTGTCAGTTTGTATTCCGTAATCATCTACTTTGTAAAAGAGGTACTGCTGAGAATCATTCACATGTTGTCTCCGCTTCCCTTCACAAAACACTGTGCTGAGACTACCATTAACCTCATTTTGGAAATGAAGAAATTGAGTTTCTGATAAAGTTATCACACAAAGTCACAATTATTAAGTGACAAGTTGAGCTTTAATCTAATATACATCAGATTTAAAATTTTCAAGTCTCTTCAGGATATCAACGGAACATCTATATTATCATTTCAAGTCACCACTTAATGGAATAATAATGTGTTATCAAAGCAAACAAAAGAGTCATTCCCAGCCCAGCCTGAGGTGCACCTCTTCACATCTTGCACCAGAAGCAACAGATTTGAGTATTTGTGAAACTGATTGAATTGATATATAAAGACAGTGAAACAAAATCAAATAGCCTCCAGGATGCACTATGTGGAGGAATGACATACAATTACATCTATAGACTCTGCACTCAGGTGTGCTATACTGCATCTTGCAGCACTATTTATGATACTTTGGTAAATGTAGTACAGGATGTCCTTATAAAAGCACTGAAATCTTCATGTAAAAACTCCTCCCTACAGACTGTGGTTAATAAGTCTTACTATGAGGTGAAATGCAAGAGAATTATTGTGGAAGAAATGCAGCCTTGTCAGCAATGTGTTGACAATTCACGCTGCGTGATATCAGTGCTAATAATTAAGCAGAAATGAAAGGTCACAAGAGATGAAATAGCAGCTAAGGCTACCATGACATGAATTTGTCAAAAGATTTTCTCTATGAATAAAAGACTATTATCAAATATTTTGGCTATGTGATACCTTAAGCCATTTTCTATTTTGCTTTGTCTAACATGCTTTGCTTGTGGTTTGGACAAGATGATGTATATATCACAGAAGAATGAGACTTAAGCACACATATGTTTATACATCTGTAAACAAGGTTAACTTTATAAAATCATCGTAAAAAGAAGAGAACAGGAATGAGCTTTATTAAGTACCTACTATAAGCCAGAAACTTTGAGATATGTTTGCATTAATCCTCATGACTCGGAAAGGGGTATTTTGCAAATGAGAATAATGGAAAATTATGTCTTTGCCACCTAGATCTGTCAAGTTGTAGGAAATTCAACTAGAATTCAAGCTGAGATTTACTGGTTTCAAAGACAGAACTCATACACAACGTGCCTCCTTTGGGTTAATTTCAAAATCTGATCACTGTAAAATGAAAGAACACTTTAAAAGCTATAACTGACACTGTAGATGTCTTAGTCAATTGAGGAATTGACTAGTCTGAGAAGACTAACCATGAAAAAATCTTGCCCCCTAAAGAACATAAAAATCCCTAATCAAAAGCTTCTTGGTGGAGAGAACAAGATGGCAGAATAGGGTTAGGACATGTTAAAATGGGTGGAAAGTGATTAGCCAAAGAGGAGTAGAGAGCATCCAATCACAGCAAACAGAAGTGGACAGTCTTGTGGAAGAGGGACACCTGGAGACCCACGGGCATGGGGAAACAGCAGAAACAATGGAGCAGTGCTACAGGGAACAGAAATTCCAGTAGCAACCGAAGCTCCACCAGCAGTCAGGTGGGAATGAGAGATTCCCTGGACTGCAGGAGGTGAATCCAGCCCTACAAATGCAGATCCCACTGATTTTAATCTGATCATGATCTGTAGCAGAGGGGCAGAGCCCTAGTGGATGGGTGTGGGTGCGTTTCACAGCCCAGACCCCTCATCAGTACCGTATCTGGTGCCATTTGAGTTTAGGAGCAAGTTTACAAGTTTAAACACTGTGCATGCATAAAACCAGGGGAGAGTTCACTTCTGGCACAACACATTGCACCAGTCACATCAGGAAAATAATAACAACTTGGTGTCCCACAAGTTCCATCCAAAATAGATCTGGGTTCTCCTCAAACTGAACTGCCAGCAGACTGGAACAAAAGGGGAAAAGAAAGAAAAAAAAAATCCAGTGACAGCCCTGTGATCTAGTTTAAAGTCATAGCTGGTTTCTCCCTAATTCTGGGTGCTGCTTGGACCATGAAACGAAGAAAGGTTGAGCAGACAGTGGTGTGGCCATAACACTGGATCACATGGGGTTGGATCACAAGGATCACATTGGTGACCCAGGAGTCCCAGTTGTGAAGGCCATGGCAAAAGCATAGCACCAGAGCCCAGAACTGAAACAATCTGGAGGGAGTGGTTACAAGTGACACAAACAGAGAACCAGGAACTGAAGAGGATGTATTAAGGCAATAAAGACAATCTGTAGTCCTGTGAATGACAGAGTTTAAAACTTTGCCCAGAGCTGCATCCACCAGTATGTGCATTGGCTGGTATAGGTGATAAACTGAGCTCGACCAATTCCCCCACTAGATGGCTGGATGCAAACCCTGGCCACAGGAAAAATCAAAAGATATGGGGTCTGATTTGGGAATGCATGTCCTCACTTACTGATGCCTGTGCAGTAGAAAGTGTACCCAGATGTACATGAGGGAGATGACAGAAAACTCGTATCAGCCAGCAGAGGACAAAGAGTGCCTCAGCAGAAGCTGGAAAGCAGAACAGGTTGGACGAATCTCTCGGCCAAACTTTGCAACAAGTTTCTTGTTGTGGGGATGCACTAAGGTGCTCCTGGTCAGCCAAATAGACTTTGCAAAGATTTTCTCAAGTCTGGTGCCAATGTGAAGCCAGTGACATCTCAGGACTATCAAAACTCCTCAAGTAACACCCTTGGAACATTCGTCCTCACATCAGGGTCTCTGAGGCATCATCAAAGGACTGTTTCCTATTCCTGAATGCTGATGTAGTTTGACAACAAGGTGTGGCCCCTTCTCCTCCAGCCAGTGAAAACAGAGGAGAAAAACTAAGAATTTGTCCCATCTACCTTTATCTATACCTCAACCCTCCCCACCCACATGGGATGCATTCCTTTCAACTATGCAAATAGCACTAAAAGTTTAATTTAATCTAATCTAATTTGATTTAATTTAAGGGAAACAATGGCCCCAAGGACAAAAATGTGCTAATCTGAGATGCCAAGCCCAAGGTAAAAGAAGAGGCACAGACACAGTGAATGTGGTTATACCAACACCTCCCTTGAAAGGAGGAAAAGACTATTTCAATTTCAGAATCAACTGAAGAATATATCAAAGAACTGCTTGATAAAGAACTTTTAAAAATAATTATAAAGCTTTTTACAAACATTAAGAAACACAGGAGTTCACAGAATTTAACAAATGTGGTATACGGAAAATAGTAACAATAAAACAAAATCAAACTGAATTATTAGAAATGTAGAATACAAATCCCCAAATTAAAGATAAAGTTGAGTGTTTCAAAGGTAAAATTAATGAAGTAGAAGAAAGAATTTCAGTGTTGGAAGATATCATATGTGAAAATGCCCAGACAATCAGAAATATGTCAGTGGAACTGAGTAAAGCTAAGGAAACCATACAAGAATTAAGTGACACCATCAAAATGTTGAACATAGGTTAACTGGAGTACCTGAGGTGTGGAAAGAGAAATTGGGTTGACAGATGCATTCCATGAAACAATAAATGAGAATTATCCCAACATGCAAAAAAAAAAAAGAGGGATCCAAGTACAGGAGGGAAAGTGAACTCCAAATATACAACACAAGTTATCTTCATCATGACATACCATACTGGCATTCTCTTCAATGGAACTTAAAGGAAAGATACTTAAGTGTCCTCACAAAAAAGTCAGACAACTTATAAAGGAATCCTTTTAAGACTCATGGCTAACTTCTCAGAGGCAATCCTACAGGACAAAAGAAAACGGAGTGACATATTCCAGACCCTAAAAGAAAAAAACTATCATCCTGGCATCACATACACAGCAAAGCTCTCATTTCTATTTGGAAGTGAAATAAAATACTTAAAAAAAAAAAAAGAAAGGAAAATATCTCCTTTTCCAGACCAGTGCTACAAGCATTGCTAAAAATTGTGCTACAGACAGAAAAATAGAAACAAAAACATAACAAAACAAAACAAAACAAAACAAAAAAACCAACCATTACATCCAAAGGCAAAAATTGAGAACATCTCAATAAAACAGCAAAAGAAACCTAAATCAACCAAAAGGAAACCCATTGCTAAGATTACAGGACCAAATCACCACCTGACAATATTAATCCTGAATGTAAATTGCTTGCATTCACCAATCAAAGGCACAGGCTAGCAGATTGAATAAAAAACAGAACACAACTATTTGCTGCTTAAGCGAACACATCTCACCAACAAAGATATGTGGAAACCGAAAGTGAACGGACAGAAAAAGATATCCCAGGCTAATAGAAAGGAAAAATGAGCTAGTATAGCCATTCTGATATAAGATAATATAGACTTCAATGTGAAAAACACTAAAAGAGATGAAGAAGGATACCATATCATGATCAAGCAATGCACTCAGCAAGAAGAGATCACAATAATAAATGCACAAACTAATTTCCAGGGCAACCAACTACATGAAACAAGTATTAACAGGTTTAAGGGAAAGAGACTCCGATAAATAATAGTGGAGAACATTAGCACCCCACTAACCACAAGAGACAGATTGATAATATGGAAACTAAGCAAGGAGAGAAAGCTCATTCAGACAATAGAACAAATGAACTTAATTGATATCTACAAATCCTTCCATCTTACAGACACAGAATACAGCCTTTTTCACCAGTATATTGACCCTTCCAACACTGATTACATCATAAGTCACAAATCAAGCCTCAGCAAAAAAAAAAAAAAAATACCGTGCCTCTTCTCAGACCATCAAGGAGTAAAACTAGAAACAAAAACATCAAAATATTCCAGAAGATATGCAAATACTTGGAAAACTAACAACATGCTGCTAAATGAACAAAGGGTTATAGAAGAAATTCTTTAAAAAAATTCTTGAAATGAATAAATGCATTAGTATAACATGCATTAAAACTTGTGGGACACTCAATGCAGTGTTAAAAGGAGAGTTTAGCTCCTGGCTTTCGATCAGCTTAGCTGTGGCCACTGTAGCCACTTGAGGAGTGAACCAACAGACAGAAGATCTTTCTCTCTGTATCTCCCTCTGTTTCTGAATCTTTAAAATGAAAATAAATAAATCTTTAAGAGAAAAAAAAAGCTTAGTGCAACTTGTATTCATATCAAAAAATTAGAAAAGCATTAGATAAACAGGTCAAACATGTGTTTGAAGGAGTTAGAAAAATAACAACAAAATAATCCCCAGATAAACAACAATAACAAAAACAAGCAAAGTAAGTGAGAAAATAAAACCAAAAGAACAATACGTAAAATCACCAACTCAAAGAGCTAGTTCTTTGAGAAAATCAACAAAAAGATCACCCACTATCCCAACTAATCAAAGAGAGAGAAAAGATAAGTCAATAGAATCAGAGGTGAAAATATATATATATATATATATATAATAACAAAAACCTCAGACCAACATAGAATAATCAGGAAATGGGTCCGTTGTGATAGCATAGTGATTAAAGTCCTCGCCTTGGCATGCCTGGGATCCCATATGGGAGCCAGTTCTAATCCTGGCGGCCCCGCTTTCCATCCAGCTCTCTGCCTGTGGCCTGGGAAAGTAGTCAAGGACAGCCCAAAGCTTGGGGATCCTGCATCCACGTGGAAGACCCGGTAGAAACTCCTGTGTGCTGGCTTCAGATTGGCTCAGCTTCAGCCTTGCGGCCACTTGCAGAATAAACCATCAGATGGATGATCTTCTTCTCTGTCTCTCCTCTCTGTGTATCTGATTTTCTAAGAAAAATAAATAAATCTTTAAAAAAAAAAAAAAGAATAATCAGGAACTATTACAAGAAGCTACATGGTGGGCCTGGCACTGTGGCCTAATGGCTTAAGTCCTTGCCTTCAACGCCCAGGAACCCATATGGGCGCCAGTTCTAATCCCAGTGGCTCCACTTCCATCCAACTCCCTGCTTGTGGCCTGGGAAAGCAGTTGAGGACGGCCCAAAGCCTTGGGACCCTGCACCCCTGTGGGAGACCTGGAAGAAGTGAAGCATAGCTCCAGCCGTAGTGGTTACTTTGGGAGTGAATCATTGGACAGAAGATCTTCCTCTCTGTGTCTCCTCCTCTCTGTATATCTGTCTTTCCAATAAAAATAAAATAGATCTTTTAATGATATTGATTTTGCCTATCCAGGAGCACGGGATGTTGTTCCATCTTTTGAGGTTTTGTTCAATTTCCTTTTTAAATAGTTTGTAGTTTTCTTCAAATAGGTCTCCTACGCTTTTGGTTAGATTTATTCCCAAATACTTCATACTTCTCTCAGCTATTTTGAATGGTATCCTGTTGGTTAGATTTTCTTCCATCTTGGTGTTATTTGCGTACACTATGGCTGTTGATTTTCGTTCGTTAATTTTGTACCCCGCCACTCTGCCAAACTCTCGTATAAGTTCTAGCAGTTTCTGTATTGAGTCTCCTGGTTTTTCTATGTATAGGATTATGTCATCTGCATATAGTGAAAGCTTGACTTCTTCGTTTCCTATACGTATGCCTTTGATTTCTTTTTCTTGTCTTATGGCCTCTGCAAGTACCTCTAGGACTATGTTGAATAGCAGTGGTGATAGCGGGCACCCTTGTCTTGTTCCAGATCGCAGTGGGAAGGGTTCTAGCTTTTCTCCATTCAGTATGATACTGGCGTTGGGTTTTTCATAAATTGCTTTGATTATGTTGTGGATTTTCCCGTCTATGCCTACTTTGGCTAGAGTTTTTAGCATGAAGAGGTGTTGGATTTTGTCGAAGGCTTTTTCTGCATCTATTGAAACTATTATGTGGTTCTTGTTTTGCAGTTTTTGGATATGGTTTATAACATTTATGGATTTCCGAATATTGAACCATCCCTGCATTCCAGGGATGAATCCTACTTGATCCGGATGAATGATCTGTCTGATGATTTTTTGAATTCTATTGGCTAGGATTTTGTTGAGAATTTTAGCATCAATGTTCATCAGAGAAATAGGTCTGTAGTTTTCCTTCTCTGATGGTTCTCTGTCCGGTTTTGGGATTAAGGTGATGTTGGCTTCATAGAATGAGTTTGGGAGGGTTGCTTCCTCCTCTATTGTTTTGAAGAGCTTGTAGAGGATACTGCCACAAGCAATATACATTTTCAATGCAATTCCAATCAAATTGCCCAAAACATTCTTCACGGAACTGGATACAATGATTCAAAAGTTCATCTGGAAACACAAAAAACCACGAATAGCTAGAACCATCCTGAAAAATAAGAAGTTAGCAGGGGGAATCACAATCCCGGACCTCTGGACATACTATAGAGCAGTGGTTATCAAAACAGCCTGGTACTGGCACAAAGACAGAAAGGAAGATCAATGGAATAGAATAGAAGCTCCAAAAGGGAACCCACACAAATACAACCAATTAATCTTTGACAAAAAGACCAATGACAACTCAAGCAAGTGGGAAGGCCTCTTTAGTAAATGTTGTTGGGACAACTGGCTGATAGCCTGTAGAAACAAAAAGATAGACCCACATCTATCACCATACACCAAGATCCAATCTACATGGATAAAAGACCTAAACCTACATCCAGAAACCTTCAAACTCTTGCAAGAAAATGTAGGAAATACCCTGCAAGACCTAGGAGTAGGTCCCAACTTTCTAAGAAGGACACCAAAAGCAATAGCAGTTGAGAACAGAATAAACAAATGGGACCTCATCAAACTAAGAAGCTTCTGTACAGCAAGGGAAACAATCAACAAAGTAAAAAAGCAACCCACAGAGTGGGAGAAGATCTTTGCACACGATATAGGCGATAGGGGGCTAATTTCCAGGATATACAAAGAACTTCAAAACAACCAAAAAACCAAAACGAACAAGCCACTCAAGAAATGGGCACGGGAAATGGGCAAACATTTCACAAAGGAACAAATCCAAATGGCAAACAAACATATGAAAAAATGTTCCAGCTCCCTAGCAATAAGGGAAATCCAAATTAAAACATCGATGAGGTACCACCTAACACCAGCAAGATTGGCCCACATAAACAAGAACACCAACGACGCCTGCTGGCGAGGATGCGGGGAAAAGGGAACCCTACTCCACTGCTGGTGGAGCTGCAAATTGGTACAGCCTCTATGGAAATCAGTCTGGAGAACACTCAAACAACTCAAAATCTGCATACCATATGACCCAGCAATAGCACTCCTAGGAATATATCCAAAACACCTGTTTTACGACAAACCAACATGCATCCCTATGTTCATTGCAGCACAATCAGTAATTGCAAAAACATGGAAGCAACCAAAATGCCCATCAGCAGAAGATTGGATAAGAAAGCTTTGGTTCATCTACTCCATGGAATACTACTCAGCTATTAAAAAAAACAAAATGCAGTTCTTTGTGGCTAAATGGGCACAACTGGAAACTATAATGCTAAGGGAAATGAGTGAATCCCAAAAGATTAGATACCACATGTTTGCCTTGATTTAACGTGTAATTTTTGTTTGGTTGTTTGTTATTTTTTGAACCTGTCATTGATACTGTCTCAACCCAGATGTCTCGAAGAATGGAACTTGCATTATTTTTAACATATTGTTTACCCAATACTATGTCAATTAATTCCATAATGTTGTATAATGATACTGAGGCCTTGTTGGGGCTTTTAACTGACCGGATCTTTACTCTGTTAGACCTATCTTCAGACCATAGAAGGTCTCCCCAAGAGGCCACTGAACTTATCTGGACAATAGGACACGGAACTTTATGCTAGGCATGTGTTTGCAAGCAATGAATCTCAACTGAACTTGATCTATGGTTATGCAACAAGGTGGAGGAATCCACCATGGGGGGAGGGGTGTGGGAGGGGTGGGGGGAATCCCCAGCGCCTATGGAGCTGTACTACATAATACAATGTAAGCAACAATAATAATAAAAAAAAATTAAAATAAAATAAAATAAAATAGATCTTTAAAAAAAAAAGAAGCTACATGCCAACTGAATAAAATTCTTAGAAATGGACAGATTTCTAGACAAACACAATTTACCAAAACTGAGTCATGCCCCAGTACCGGATGGTTTCACTACTGAATTCTATTAGACATTTCAAGAACTTATGGAAATTCTCCACAAGCTATTTATTCAAAGCAATTGAAAAGAAGGCAATCTTTCCAAATTCTTTCTCTGAAACCAACATCACGTGGATACCAAATACACAACAGTGAAAGAGAACTTCAGACCCTGGTGTCTGTATTCTTATTGCATAACGATGATATCCCTGATGAACATAAACACAAACATACTCAATAAAATGCTTTCCGGTGAATCCAAAAATACATCAGATAGATGAATGACCCAGGCCAAGTGTGAGTCATCCCTTTCAGGCACAGATGGTTCAACATATGCAAATCAATATATGTGATACACCACATCAAAAAATTGAAGAATGAAAAACATGATCATCTCAATAAATGAAGACAAGCCATTTGATAAAATCAAACACCATTCTATGCTAAAATCCATAAGTAAGGCAGGCATACAAATGGTCTATAACACCAACAAAGCAATTTAAAAAAAAGCAATATCAGCATCATACTGAACAGGAAAATACTGGAAGCTTTTCCACTAAGATCTTGAACCAGACAAGGATCTCTACTTTCACCGTTGCTATCCAACATACTATTCCAATAGTATGTTCCCATTCCTCACTAGAGTTATTAGGCAAGAAAGAGAAATTAAGGGAATTAAAATTGGAAATGAGGAATTAAAATTATCCCTGTTCTTACATAACATGATTCTATGCAAAAGATTCAATAAAAGGACTATTGGAACTCATAAGAGAAATTGGCAAAATAGTTGGGTACAAAATTAATGAGCGTAAATTGATGATCCTAGTATACTCAAACAAATCCAGGGCTGAGAAAGTCCCCCTTAGGATAGCAGAAAAGAATCTTCAATGCCTTGAAATAAACCTAACCAAACATGTGGAAAACCTCTATTATTAAATATTTTTTAAAAAAATAAATTAAAGATTGCAATAAAAGTTGGGGAAAATGCCAGATTCCTGGATGGGTGGTATTAACATCATCAAAATGTCCACATTACCAAAAGTAATATACAAATTTAATGTGATTCAAATTAAAGCCCAACAACATTCTCAGAAACAGAAATGATACAAAAATTCACCTGGGAACACAGGAGAGTCTGAATAGTGAAAACCTAAAAAATCAAAATAAAGCTGGAACAATGACAATTTCCACACCTGAAGACATACTACAGGGCAGTGGTCATCAATACAGTCTGGTACTGGTACAAAACATGCAAGATCAATACAACAAATTAGAAACACAGAAGTGAGCCCACACATGTACAGCCATCTAATCCTCAGCAAGAAAATTGATAATAATTCAAGAAAAATGTTTCATCTTTTCAACAAATGCTGTTGGGACAATTGGAGAGCAGCCTGAATAAAGACCACCACCACCACCACCTTCCATAAAAATCAATTCTAAATGGATCAAAGGCCTAAATCTGCACCCAGAAACCTTCAAATCATTAGAGGGAAACATAAGAAGCACTCTCCAAGATACAGGAATAAGGAAAGGCTTCATAGAAGAGTCACCAAATGCACAGGCAGTCAAAACCCAAATAAATAAATGTGATTATAGAAAAAGAGATACTACAGCAAAAGAAGTGATCTATACAGTGAAGGAAATGATTAACAAAGTGAGGAAGAAACCAACAGAATGGGAGAAAATCTTTGCACACTACACAACTGATAGGAGACTACTATCCAAAATTTACAACAAACTTTAGAAATTCAACAACAGCAAAACAACCCTGTGAGGAAATGGGCAGAAGAAATGAATAAGCATTTTTTAAAAACAGCAACTTAAAATAGATAATAGACATATGTTAAAAAAAAAAAAAACTCGGGCCTCCTAGCTATTAGGGAAATGCAAATTCAACTACTTTGAAGTTCCACCTAACTGCAGTGAAACTGGCCTACATTTGGAAATGTGCTCAGTACCTGCTGGCATCAATGGGGGGGGGGTTCAAAAGTCCCCTTCTTCACTGTTGGTGGGAGTGTAGGCTAGTGGAACCAATATGAAATTCAGTGCTAAAGACAACTGAAAATTGATCTACTATATGACCCAGCAATCCCATTCCTGGGAATTTATCCAACAGAAATGAAATATACAGATGAGAAAGTGACTTACACTCTTATATTTTTAAAGTAACACAATTCACAATAGCCAAGGCATGGAAACAACCCAGATGGAATGGATGAAGAAACACGGCATTTCTACTCCATGGACACTACTCTATCAATAAAAAGGATGAAATTCTACCATTTGCAATAATTGGTCCCAAGTGGAGATCAACCTGCATAGTGAAATAAGCCAATCCCCAAAAGACAAATACCACGTTTTCTGTACAAAACACACACAAATATTCTCATGCATAAACTGTAAAATGGAGGCTAGCATACCTAGAAGTAAAGATATCTTACAGTATGCATTTATTTTTTGTTGTTCTTGTTATTTTTCCATTTACACTTTTGCAAGTACAGGGCCTCCTCCTCCCACCTCCTTCTCTCCTTCCCATTGTCCCCTGTGTTGCACAGCAAAATAGTCCAACAGAAGGAGTCATAATTCCAGCATTCTGATCTTTACATGGCTCATGACACCATTGGTATAAGAAATTATAGAAAGTCTAGCATTATGTTGTCTACATATATTTAGAAGTTTCACTGGGGACCTACTTTTATTCAGGGATAGAGATGCATTCTGTCGGGTTTCCTTGATTCCTGGTACTGTGTTCTCCATTATATGTTTGATTTGTGAGATTACAAGTGTATGCTTATTTACTTTTACCTCATTTGTTTTGCATTTTGTCTTATTTTAGACCAAATATTTGATATTTGTCCCATAGGATTTGGCTCACTTAACAGCACATAATGATCTTCATTTGGAATCCTTCTGTGAAAATTGTAAAATTCCCTTTTTAATAACCGAGTACTCGAGCCCAGCACCGTGGCCTAGCAGCTAAAGTCCTCGCCTTGAACGCACCAGGATCCCATATGGGCACCAGTTCTAATCCCAGCGGCTCCACTTCCCATCCAGCTCCCTGCTTGTGGTCTGGGAAAGCAGTCGAGGACAGCCCAAACTTGGGACCCGTGTGGGACGCCCGGAGGAAGTTCCTGGCTCCTGGCTTCGGATCAGCATAGCATTGACTGTTGTGCTCACTTGGGGAGTGAATCATCGGACGGAAGATCTTCCTCTCTGTCTCTCCTCCTCTCTGTATATCTGACTTTCCAATAAATAAATAGATCTTAAAAAAAAATAAAAAAATAACTGAGTACTCTATTCCATAGAGTAGATGTACCACAGTTTCTTTATCCAGTCCTCCTACAATGGGCATCTAGGTTGCTTCCATCTTTTTGCATTTGTTGATTGTCCTGTAATGAATACAGAAGTACAGGTAGCTTTCTCATATGTGTGTATCAGTTCTTTTGGATATATTTCCAGGAGTGGAATTGCTGGGTCATGTGGTTTGTGGATTTTCAGTTGTCTGAATATGTTCCATGTAGTATGCATTTTTACTTCTGAATAAAGGGAGGACTGCCACTGGAACAGTTAAACATACCTCAATATATGGTGCTAGACTGTCTGCCTTTGTACTTACAATGCCATGGTGCACATTGGTAAAAGAATGTTGAACTTGAAATTGTTGCTGGTGGACAATGTTGTTTAATAACATGGGGTCGGGGCAATGGTGGGAGGACATGGTAGGGATGGAGGGGGAAGGAAAAGGGGAGAATTAATTTCTATACCTACAAAACTGTATTTTGGAAAATAATAATAACCTTGGTGCCCTAATGAGGAATTTATCTCAGGTCTACTGATTTATCTTCATTTTTACTTTTCACTATTTCTCATCTGTTTTCTTGTACTCTAAATGATGGCTTAAAAAACCATACCTCTTTTCAAGAATCCAAAGGATGACTTTCACAATGTGACCATCAGAATTCTAGGTCAGAGCTGATTGTCTTGTGGTTTATATGTGCTTTTTCAGGTATAAGTGCATGGAAATAGCCATTTTACTTTTAAACAGCAAAAGTAAATACGTGCATTTAATACAACAGCAACTGTTCCATGGTTGGGAGTCTTTTCAGGACCCGATGACAGGGGAAAGCACCCAATGTTCTCCAATTGACTCTACCCTGAAACTCTGCATTCTTCTGGTATATTGAGTCCCAAATCCTGCATTTGCATTTTTGCTTCCAGGAAATGCTTGTTGAAAACCTTGTACCAAAGGCCATCCCCCAAAACAGTTTGTTTCTTACCCTGATTACCTCAACACTGTGTGCAGAATTCTGTTAGTCTATTCATGAGCTTCATTTCAATTTATTCTGCTTACTTAATCTTATTGTTAGATCGGGAACAACAACTGTGTTGTATCCACATGTGTCTACCCAGACCCAAACAAAATATTTGACTATACAAGCACTCAATGGGTATGTATCAAATTGAGTTAAATTGAATTCCCCCCGAAACCTGACTGAATTTACTGAAATTTTAATTGACAGCTATTACCCTCCGTTCAGTCAAGTTGCATCACCAACATCCTGACCATTTCAACTCTTGCAAAGTTAATACAACATTTTGAGTTTATGTTTTTATAACCACTGACTTCTGTTTCCATGTCAGGAATGCATGGGTGAACAACAGGATAAGAGGGACCCAGCAGGAAGGTCCTCGTGCAGCTCCAATTCAGCTTGCTCAGGACAGAATACGTTCGTTCTCCACACTTTGCCCTGTCACTCTAGCTGGGTTACAATGTGCACTGGAAGGACAGGGAGGCATAGAAGCAGAAAATCAGACATACTCTACATCTAAATATAGCAACAGAGAGAAAGTCTAAGGTTCCAAAAAGCGACACTGAAGAAATCCTCATCTCAGAGCTTAACCAGGCCTGATGTCAGAAACCATCAATGTGTTCAGCAGATTTGACAGTAACTACACAACAAAGTTTGAAAAGAATTTTTTTTGTTGTTTTCAAATACAATACTCTTGAAAAAAAAAATCCTTGATGATTAAAATACATCAGATGTTCAGTTAAATCACAGACATGTTTTGTAAATTTCTGTTGGTTTCTATGGTTAAACTGCACGGCAAAACTCACTCATTTTACAAATGTGTAAAGCAAATACCTCACGGAGTAATGTCAGGGTCAAAAAAAACCTAGAGAAACAGAACATGCAATTGTCCACGAAATTACAAAAAAGTAGTCAGAAATCATGCAATTAGATAAAAATAAACCAAAGACCTGCAATGCTTATGAAATAAAATAGTAATGGAGATGATCTGCCTTCGTCGGCTGTGGAAGAGGAAATGGATTTCTAGGGTTAAGAACGACACAGTCGGATCCTGTTTTTGCCACTGCTATGACCTATGTAATGGGGATTGATAGCTGCCGTGGGGACAGGAACCTTGTAAACGAGCAAGGGCCGTCCAGAAGGACTTTATCACTTCCAGAAGTAGAGCCCCTGCACTGTAGCTCATATATCTCTCAGCTTTTTATGACAGATAGATGGAAGGATATGAAACATATCACATATATTTCAACTTCGTTTCAAATCTCAGATTTGAGTAAATCAGAAAAAATAACTCATGAAACCTGATATAAAATCAGAAAGGCTAAGTTATAAATTAGAAAAGTTAAAGATTTCTGAAACATATATAAAGAAATTCTAAGCTATATAAATGCAGCCAGATATGCTTTATTACAAACATGCTTCTGGATATATTCTTCATAAAAAGAACATATCCAGAATGTATCCTTTCATACTTTTAGATTAAGTTTTTTTTTCATTTGCAATAACCTCTGTCTTAAATCTGCCTGTGAAAACCATATTACAATGACGTGAGTTTCTCAATGTTAGTATAAACTATTTATAGAGTCAAACTTGAGGAGAAAATAAATCTGTTGAATTCGATCTTGAAGTCTCAACATTAAAATGATGTCCATGTCACACTTGGTATTTTTATTTAGGAAATAAAAAAAGGAAGCCAGAAAATTGCTCTGACACACCTTACTCTTAAAAAATATCTCAATATGTTATAAAGATATAAAAATATGTCTGCTAAAAAGAAAAATTCAAAAGTCCTATTCATTAGCTTTTATGCTTTATTTTTTATTAAAAAGACCACATATATATTATTTTGATCCTCAGAAAATATGCATTTACATAATCAAAGTAAAGAAAAAATAAAAACTGTGTACCTAGATGGCGACAGGCCTGAGGATCATGTGACCTGAAATACAGACTTGGAGAGATACGTGTGTAGAGGCGGTAGTGAGTGGGAATGAGAACTCCAGGGAAGAAATCTGACAGAAATGGACTTTGATTCTCAAATCCAGAAAAGGTGAGAAGTGAAGCACACAGATTCATAATGAAATGGAAAAGACTCGATCTTTCACAAGAGCAAGAGGTGAAAAAAAGATCTCCATTAGGCAGCTGATTTCCTTTAACACCACCGATTCAAAATATTGAGCTAGTTCCAATTCCGATGCTTGTTTCTATGTGGCTTTTCAGCTATTTCTGCCTCCTAAGTCACACAAAATATGTATGAGTTTCATAGCATGAATTTTCTACAATTCTTTGAATGTTTGGTTCATAAATATTATTCCCTTCTTCTTAGACTACTTCTCTCCCTCACTAAAGAAGAATGAGCCAGATACAACTTACCTTTCTGTGACTGCAAAATTGATTCACTCTTCCATTTAGTAAGTAAATTTGGGGGCAGACACAATAGCTTAATTAGCTAATCTTTCTCCTTCTAGTACCAGTATCGTGTATGGACACCACCTCATGACTGGCTGTTCTACTTCCCATCCATCTCCCCATTTATGACCCAGGAATATAGCAGAGAATGACCCAAGTCCTTAAAACCCTGTACCCACATGGGAGACCTGTAATAAGTTCCTGGTTCTGAGCTCCAGGCTCTTGGCTCCTGGCTCCTAGCATTGGATTCGCTTAGCTCAGCTCTGGCCCTTGCAGCATATGGGGTGTCACCCAGCAAGTAGAAGATCTTTCTCTCCATCTCTCCTCTCTGCAAATATGCCTTTCCAATAAAAATGAATAAATATTTTAAATAAATAAATGTCAATGTCACTAGGTTCAAAGATCATGAGACAGTGTTGCTGCCCTCCTGTACTTTACATGCAGAGATCCTATGTGCTTCTCCACCGGTAGCATATTTTGATAATATACAAAAGAAAGGAGATGATGGCAAGAAAAGGCAAGACAGAATTCCTAGTTTTCTGCTTAGTAGGAAATTATCTTGAAAATGAAACTGTTGTTTCAGATTACTATGCTTATCAACAACAAACAATATGTTTCTTTAATCCTCTAAACACATACTATTAATGTGTAGACAAGTGTTAATATTATTCAGAAAAATATGTAGAGGTTATATCACAATGAATCTTACAGACCACCAAATCATTGTAAATATTAACCTATCCCTTCATTTCATAAAGAGAATATCTCCTAGCTGAATACACTCTTCTGTCCTGGAGCTCCATCACAGATGATGGTTCAGGGTTAAATTTTTACCTTGCATGCACAGGACCCCAGATCAACACCTGTTCAGGTCCTGACTACTCCACCTCCTATCCAGATCCTTGCTTGTGCCTTCAGAAAGCAGTAGAGGATGGCCTTTGTTGTTTGAGATCTAACAGGACTAAATGTCTATATAAATGATATCATACGTGACTTCCATTTTTTTCCATTTTCTAAAATAAAGTCATAGAACTCAAAATTTGGGTACTGTGTTTGAAATGATCTACTTTAATACCTGTAAATACTACTTTAAACATGAAGATTTCTTAGCAAGTCACAGTAATAAGACGCAAGCAAACTATTCCTTATGCGTGTATGAGGTTTCATGCACAAATCACTCCCACTCAAAAGGTAGTCTTTCATTTGCTTAAAAATCTTTTTTGCATTTAGCTACTGTCCAAAGCTTTTCTTATTCTCCCTATATTTGCTTTTGAACTTTCAGACTTGATAAATATTGAAAACGTAACTTTTTATCTCTTGATGGCCCTTCCATAAATTAAGATAACTTATTTTCTCTCACATTTCTCATAGTTTAGAAAATGAGAATAAAATGAAATTTTTAAAAATCTATTAAAAATCATTTGAATTTTTTTGTGTTGCCAATTTTGATCTCTGAAAAATGTAAGGCAAACTTCCAACACAGATAAGCTAATCTTGTTGATGACTACACTTAAAATAACTCAGTCATATTTATTAACACAACGATAGTGAGAAGCCCCCATATTTAGACTTGAACAACATGAGGTCATCAGTACATGAGGAAATCATATATTCCTGGCCATTAATCTTAATTTTGGAAATCAAATTTGAAGATTTAATTCTCTCTTCCTATGTCTGGACAAGCAATAAGGAGTAATCTCTTCAGTTCTAATTGTATTTACTCCTATGACTTCATAAGAAGGACAACATTAGCCACTATTTGCTAAAAGAAAAAAATCACAGATAATCATTATTATAACATTACAGTTGTTAGTAACCTCAGCGTCAAGCCTTCCATGGGAGACCTCATGAAAGGTGTGTGCATTTGTTCAGGCTGTCATGCAAAATATGACATGAACTGTGTCATTTCAACAATAAAAATGTATATTTTTACAGTTCTGGAGGTGAAGCACAAGATGAAGAAATCAACTGCTTTTATTTCCCCCAAGGCTTCTTCTGCTTAACTTGTGGGTAGTCACCTTCTTGTGCCTCATCTGGTCTTAATTCTATATGCAATCCCTTCATGAATTCAAATACCCTTAGGGAAAATGGTCTCAAGCCTCAAGAGTCACCCAAAAAGCATCACTTTAACTTAATGCTCTCTGAAAGCACCGATCTCACACATCAGATCTCCATCTCCAGGTTCAGACCTGCCAGCAGGCCCCGAGGTCACCCAAGGGTGAGACAGACAGTGGCCTTTGGTCCCAAGAACCACCAGAGACAAGCTGGGGAGGAATGCCCACTTTATTACGCACAGCTTACAGGCTTTTAAGAGTAACGAAGGGGAGGACAGGAGGGAGCCTTCCTGAAGACCCCACACCCACCCACCAAAGACGCTGTAATTGGCTGTATGACATGTCTATCTCCCTAGGACTTCCGGTGATGTCAGAGGTTATGTTCAGGTATACTTCCCTTGATCTTGTAGCCATGTTGGAGGTCACACACTCCACGTGTAGACCTGAAAGTGGTGGCTTAGGCCATGGGGAAGGTGAGGCTTAACCCACGCCCTCCAGGCAGCAGGACAGGGGCCTATGGTGATCGCCCACATCTCCCCCCTCCTCTGCTTTTGGAACAAATTATACCACAAAGACCTCCTCCATAAGGGCAGTCATAAGTCCTGGGATTCTAGGATTTTGGTATAGACATCTGAGGGCAAAATTTAACATAAGAACATCATATGCTATAGCATCACACTGCAGGCAGAATGCCTATCACAGCAATGTAGAATGTTCTTGATATTAAGTCCAATCTACCATGGAAATGAAAAGGTAACTTCACCAGGGACCAGAGACCCTAACTGCCTATCACCCATTTGGCGCCTCCTATGCCCCCAGGAGAATGAACCCTAGCTGCTGCCAGAGACATAGGACAGCAACCACTCTGGCTTCTTTTTGCTGAAAAGGGAGCACTGAAAGGCCAAGAGCAGCAGCAGGGCTGCAGGGCACTCTCCAGGGGTTGATTTCTAGATAGAAGGTAGAAGTCATACGGTGTCTGATGTATAGATTGGCACTTGAAGGCTTCTCTTGCTGACTTTTGAGCGTTAAGATGATAAGGCCATTTTGCATCATGAAGACCACCCAGGACTACTGGGTGCTGGGCTGGTGTGGCACCAGAGTCTGCGGAGAATTCTAGGCTGCTTCAGTCCTGAGGGGGAGACTCAGTGAGGGGTGGCTGACCCCAAAGTTCCTGGCCTTCAAGGGCAGTCAAACCTCAATTGATCTCTTTGGCAGTTGGGACATGGTCCTGGGTGTCCTTCTTGACAGCCCTTGGTGAAGAAGTCTGCTGCTTTTGCAGTAAAAGCTCTTGGGAGGCCTCCAAGGGTCTAGCTGGGACTAGGATTACAAACCTCCTCTTGTCCTACTACTCTGCTAAGGGATCCCTTCCTGGTCTATAAAAGACCATGTGACCACCTTTAGGAGGTAATAGGATGTTCAAAGGTCCCACTGTAAGTCTCTACAGCTTCTAATGTCCAAATCAATTAAGAATCTTTCACTTATAAACCACCTGTTTCTCATAAGAGTTACAATCTAGCTGAAGACTTTTAAGATCTTTCTTAAACATTTTGAGGTGGAAGATTTCTCTGTGGCCCTAATCTGTTAGGGATTTGAATACAACATGACGTCAGGGACAGCTGTTCTACTAGATCTGCCAATCTCTTAAAATCCCCTATGTCACCCGGTGTTAGGAGGGGTCTGTCCTCCTCCTGCATTGTGTCCTCCATGGTGATGGCTCTTTCAGGATGAGGTCGCGAGGTTGTCTTGCTAGAGGGGCATCCTCCAGTGGATGGGGTCCAGGGCTTGACATTACAACATGCACCCACACAGGCTGCAGCTCAGTTTCTGGGAAGATACAAGCAAACCCTCTTCCCAATTAGCAAGGTGTCAGGACCTCTCCACTTTTGGGTGGCTGGGTCCCTCCATTGAACAAAGGCATCTGCGTTGAGCCTGCAAGGGACCTCCAGTGACGTACAGCTGGCGGCTCGCCAGAATGTGAAATCTGAAGAAAAGTTAGAGTGAATAAGCCAAGTTAAAATGTTCACAAGGGGTAGTATATTCCCTCCTCTGCTTTTCAAGTGTGTGCTTGAAATCTTGGTGTCTTCTAACTATGCCCTCGCCTTGAGGATATTAAGCAGGGGCCTTAGACCTGAGCTACCAGATTGCTTACTCTTAATAGCGACAGTATAAAGTGAAAATTGTCAAATAATAGCTTTAAAAAACATTTATCCCAAAGACCTATTGCCTGCTATAAATGAGACATGAGTACAGGTTAACAATAAACCTAAGTATAAATGTATCAATGATGTAACATATTTTGAAAACAGCCAATTAGTCATTTAAATTACATAAATCAAAGAAATCTGTGTTAACTAGTAATCTTATTGGTGGACAAAGTAAATGACTTTTTAGCAATGGTTTAAAATCATTTAGATACTTTTACAATACTATGGGAAAGCTCTGGGAGTGGCTGTAGAATCCAGGTGCTGCCACAGTCACAAGGCAAGCAACTCTTGCTGTTGATAAGAAAATTATGTGCCCTGCATTTGCAGCTGAGGATACTGATTGCTGATGAGACAAACAAATGAATAAATTTACCTGCTTTAAACTTAATTCACAAAAGCCAGAACATTTTCTGACCAAGAGACAGACAGTAACACATGATAGCAATGCTAGACAACTTGTACAAAAGACAAACATTAAGGCACACACACACACTTTTGGAGACTTAAAAACATTATTCTCAACCAAGCTTAGTAATAGTAGTGTTCACCAGAAACCAATACATAAAAAGCCATCAATTCAACAGTCTTGAACCAAATTCCTGAGAGAAAAAACTCACCACTATGAAATCCCTCCATCAGTGCAAGAATGCAAATTTCAGTCTTCCCAGTAATATAGCTATCCTAAGAATACGTAGTGAACAACCAGGTACAACTGTACAGCTAAATCATTAAAAGCACGCAAACTAAAATTAAACCTGCACAACTCCATGGATGAATACAACATTTTGACAAGACAGAACTTTACTCCATTTGGCAAAAAAAATCTTAATATAATCCAATCAGCCTGATATACTATCCCCACAAAACGGGAGATAAATCCGTTGGCATTCTTGAGGCCTCATAAGAATACCAAGGGAAGCCCTAGAATTGGAAACCTTTGAATTCCTGGATGCCTTTTTAAAGATGGCTAAAAGTACCTGAAACAAGATTTTTTGTTGTTGAAGTTGGCATAACACATTATAGATTGGCATAACACATTATAGATTGGACTCAGTCATTGATGGTTTCACATCACTCAAATGCCATTGAAACACTCAAATGCCATTGAAACAAATGCAAACAAATGCAAAAACTTTACCAATTTAAAGCAGTGAGAAATTTGATAACCAGCCAAAAATACAAAAATTGCTTTAACATATAAAAATGCTTTGTATACGATGAATTATTTCAACTTATTTAACATTATTTTAACATTAACATTATTTTAACTTATACCTTGAAATAATTCAATAGTGTGTTAAAGTTTAATTCTATGCCAAATTATTTACGATAAAACTTTGTATTTTTGGAAATACCTCAAATGAAACCTTAAGAGTTACAGGAGATTAATATCTTCTTTCAATTCTAAAGTTCCCAAAATAGATGCAGATGAAGTCAGTTTGCTAAAAGTTTATCACAACAAAAGACCTTCCAAGGTAGAATTCTCAAGCCCTGGGAACAAGTTCTGTAAAACCGTTCTTTTTTTCCTTGAGTTTTGCTTCTTTATCATTTTATTAAGCTATTCAAAAAGCGAGCCACCAGGCAACAAAAAACTGAGAGTCAGGTAATGGAAGTCTGGATGAATCAAGAGCAGCCAGCTGTCAGCAATAGAAGGCGGGACTAACAGAATCAGCATCCCGAGAATGGCTACCAGAGCAAAGCACTCAGCCAGGCTTCCAACGGGAGGGGTCTCACCTCCCTCCCCTTCAAATTCAACACAGGCAGCTTGACTCTGCACTTCTGACTCACACTGTGCAATTCCTACGCCCACGGCCACATACAGGCAACCAGTACCCGCGCTAGGAGCTCCACAAACAGGCAAACACCCTCTAACACAGAAACCAAACCAAAGGTGAAAATCTCAAGAGCCCAGACTGGGGCTGCCCGCCTCTGGGCGAAGACTGAATCCACAAACTGGGGCGAAAAATCTCAGAGCACACTGGTTAGGGCGAGATCTCAGCGCACAAGCCGAGGCTGGGGCCTCACGCAATTTTACCTGAGGTCCTGAAGTCTGGAAGTCCTGAAGTTCTGATGAACTGAAGTCCTGAGGTTTTGAAGTCTTGAAGTTCTGCAGCCTCTAAGTACCCGTTCTGAAGTCCCGAGGTCTCCTGTCTTGAAGTTCTGGGGTTCCTGTTCAGGCACCGGTTCTCCGGGTTTAAACCTGCCAGCAGGCCCCAGGTGAGGCAGAGACAAGCCGGTGAGGAATGTCCGCTTTATTATGATCTGGTTACAGGTTTTAAAGGGTAAGGAAGGGGCGGGCAGGAGGGAGGGAGGCTTCCGCCAGATGCCACGCCCACCAAACACACTGTAATTGGCTGTATGACGCGTCAATCTCCCTACATCATCCGGTGACGTCAAAGGTAAGGTATACTTCCCTTGACCTTCTGCAAATGGTGCCTCAGTCCGTGGGGAGGTTAAGGCTTAAGCCACGCCCTCTAGGCAGCAGGGCGGGGCCTGTGGTGATCACCCACAGTCACGTTCTTAAGATTGGGACTTCAGGGCCCGTCGCGATAGCATAGTGGTTAAGGTCCTCACCTTGTATGCCTGGGACCCCATATGGGAGCTGGTTCTAATCCCGGCAGCCTCGCTTGTCATCCAGCTCCCTGCCTGTGGCCCGGGAAAGCAGTCGAGGACGACCCAAAGCCCTGGGACCCTGCACCCACGAGGGAGACCCGGCAGAAGCTCCTGGCTCCCGGCTTCGGATTGGCTCAGCTCCAGCTAATTGCAGCTGCCTGTGGAGTAAACCATGGGACAGCAGATCTTCCTCTCTTTCCTCTTCTCTGTATTTCTGACTTTTCAATAAGAAATAAATAAATCTTTAAAAAGCAAAGATTGTTACTTAAATGTATCAATTTGGGAGAAATGCAATTCAGTCCAATACACAAAGAACTGTTTATAAGTACAAATATAATGAAACAAAGTTCGGTAGCAGATGCGGGTTGACATACTGGTAAGCTTGTGCACCAGGAATCAGAGTGACTGGAAAGCAAGGAAAATAACATGTACTGAGCTACTCATCCTGGGACAACTTGCCCAGCAGACACTTCACGTGCATGAGCCCGAGTAAACCACATAAAACCCACATCCCAACCAGTTACCACCATTTATAAATGTGGAAAATGAGGTGCAGAGAGACCCAAGTTCTTCTCTAATTACCATCTGTAGTTAATTTTATACAGTGACTTGAGCTGCCTGTTGAGCCACAGCTCTGACCCTGATTTGTGTTACTCTCTGAGAGTGATAGGGTACATTTAATTTTTCTATACAACAAATAATACGCAAGAAGAAAGAACACTTGGAGTGAGCAAAGACTTACGTTAATGACAAATAGTTGAATTCATCAAAAATGAATACTCGACTGTGGAAGGTAAGGCAGGATTTATGAACAAACAGCTCGTGTATCACTAGAGCACTCACGCATGCAGCTCATCAGCACCGAGGGGACAAGAAAGCATGCTGGTTCCAACTGATGTGGCAGAGAGAACTTCCCTCGGTGAGCGTGTTTATTACCCCTTCCTCGGGCGGGAAAAAAGCTAATCCTATTTCAATATGAAATTTAGAGGACCCTCCAATAAACTCAGGCTTGTTCCCTCACCACGTCATTCCACATTTGCTGAGCTTTTCTAGGAAACAGAAACCGAGCTAAGTACTAGCGATGTGACCAAATTCCTTTCCTTCGCAATGCACTGACCTAGCAATTAAAGATATTTTATACATTTAATGTGCTTATCTGAAGATCATGGCAACCACCAAAATCAAAAGAATTACTGAATGCATTGTATGGTTTTAGGTTATCTGATGACTTCTTCTTCTAGAAATTGTGAAAGTAAACCCCTTTTAGCTGGATTTAAAGTTTTTTTAAAAATCTGAACTCCACATTTTGGGATGATGACAGGATTCAGTATGCTATCCTGTCAGTGTGAGGTTATTGTGACCCCCGGAGAGAAAAAAAGAAAAAGCAGAAAATGGTTCAAAAATGAATAGATCACATCCAAACCCAACGGCCCCTTGATAGCCCTCAATATTTCTTGAGCATCCTAGTAACGGCAAGCTATTCAAGTCCAACCGATCGCAAAACGTTGGACGCAGCTCTCACCTCCTGTCCGCTGTGGCAATAAGGTCAGCAATGGTGTATGGGTGAACAGTTTTCCCGATGTCCTCACATTATATAGCCAAAACCAAAACGTGTTTCTGGATTTCCCACTTCAAGGAAGATTTATCCAGATTGTGTATCTTAATAATGATCCATAAGATCAGGGACCAAGTTGTCTTTATTTCCACAACTGTCAGTGTGCTTGACTAGTTGTATTCATTTACGTAACTGTAAATATGAACATTCGTGATTAAAAGGTCCCATTCTCTGCAGTTTTTTTTAACCATCCCAAGCTAGAATATGACTGAAACCGATTGGATTCCTGGAGGTCACCTGAATTAATTCAGACTTTAACACAAGTCTCTTCATGTTTAAAATGTGTTTGAGCATTTTTTTTTTCAATAATCTATTAGTATCAGCAATGGAAAAGTTCTAGAATTGTTAGGGACGGTTCGTTGACTCTAAATTAATAAACCACTCATCTTAGATACATTCACTCATCATTTTCATTTCTCGCGCTTTAAAAAGGTAGACCAGTACTATGCTCCATACTATTCGTGTTAGTTGAGGGATTGAAAGCTTTTTAAACCAAGAATTGACTGAGATAGATATAACTTAGAAGCAAGACCAAACAATAAGCTATTCCTGATGCTTAAATTACTGATTTCAATAATAAGCCCAAATTCTCTCAAAAACCCACATTATTCCTGCGGAGCATTTTAACCCTTAGGAATCTGTTTATGAACATACTGTTTAGAGGATAGTTTCCTAGTTCTGGGAAAAAAAAGCACATCAAATACCCTTAAAACCCTTTTTATTGCCATGATAGAATTAAGAACAAAACTCACCAAAAATTATAACTGTTAACTGAATTTCTTCTGCAATACTATTAAAAATGAATATTATTCTTAATTGTTTTGTACTTCCTCTGTACTGCATTAAGTGACAAGCATTTCAATGTATCCTGAAAAGTGCAACGACCTCGCACATGCCTTGAAGACCTGTGTCACGCAGGAATGTTGCAGATTCCATACTTCAAATACATTATTCAGCAGGAAATTACAACTTAAGCACATGTTTCTAAGCATAGTATAAATATTTTCACGTCTCACATTTCATTTAAAAATGACTTTGACTCTACAGTGTTTATGTTCTCAAGGATATACCTGAAAAAAAGTATTTATTCGGGCATACATGTTGACAGGGAAATAAGAATGCTTTGCTGGAATATAAAATATAAAAAGTACCCTTCCTACTTTTAAACTTTCCAATATTTAGAATTGTTTCATTTCAAATTTGAAAAGCAATATGACCAAGATTATTTAAAAGCTTTATGATGGTTGCTGCCAGATTTTGTTTTAGAGTAATTTGAATTCTTCCTAATACATGCAAATTCATTTAAATGTTTTTAAGGGGCAGGCATTTGATCTAGCAGTTCAAGAGTCAGTTGATCCTGTATTCTATATCAGAGGGCCTGAGTTTGAGTCCCATCTCTGCTTCTACTTCCAGTTTCCTGTTACTGTGTAGCCGGGAAGGTGGTAGGTATTGGCCCAAGTAGTTGGGTAACTGACACCCATATGAAACACAAGGATTGATTTCTATCTTCTGACCTCTGCCACCTGCAACCATCTAGGGTGGAGTTAACCAATGCATGCAATCTCTCTCTACTCACTCTTACTGAAATGATTTTTTCCCAGAAAAAGCAAATCACTTTGAAATGTTCCAATCTGTTTTCCAATATTCTGAAATAAGCTAGTTGAGAAATTTACAAACCTGAAAAATGATAGAGTATTATTGTTCCAAAGTCATGTGATTTGCAGCATACATCTAACTTCAATGTGAGTGTAAATTAATTATCTTTCTCCTCTACTTGACACAGGCCAATTTTCACTGAGAGGTGAGGATGACAAAACAGAAGGGTGATCAATAGCCTGTTATACTGAGCTATAGGAAATCTGGTTCCCCGGGGAACTGAGAAAGCCAAAAAGGGCAAGAAGTTAATGGGGGCAAGACAGCGAATCTACATAGGAATTTAATTTACAAGTTGAAAAACTGTGACTATTTTGCCAAAAACTCTCTTATCCCATTTTCTTCAATAACAAAAACCCATGCTTACAGTTCTTTATCTAATTTAAATTAAATGCACACTCAGAACAGAGAACTGAGACTTAAAAAATATTTTTATTTGACAAAATTTAGATTTAATGAAACAAATCATTATTTTTTTTAAGATTTATGTATTTATTGGAAAGTCAGATATACAGAGAGGAGGAGAGACAGAGAGAAAGATCTTCTGTTCAATGATTCACTCTCCAAGTGGCTGTAAGGCCAGAGCTGAGCCGATCCAAATCAGGAGCCAGGGGCTTCTTTTGGGTCTCCCATGTGGGTGCAGGGTCCCAAAGCTTTGGGTTGTCCTCGACTGCTTTCCCAGGCCACAGGCAGGGAGCTGGATGGGAAGAGGGCTGCCGGGATTAGAACCAGTGCCCATATGGGATCCCGGCGCATTCAAGGCGAGGACTTAGCCGCTAAGCCATGCTGCAGGCCCTAAATCATTATTTTTAAATGTATCTGAATTGGCATGAAAATCAACAAAATGAGGTTTTTAAAAATTATGACAGATATCCCTAAAAGCTAGATTAATCTATGCTACACCAAGATTGTTTCAAATATTTGTTGCATACTTGCATGTGCCAATTATAATTCTTAATTTTGGAGATATGGAATTAAAAGATAAAATATAGCCTAAGCACTCCATGAATAGTCAGGAGGGGAAGATAAAAGTATATACAATGTTCATCTCAGAATTAGGAATACTTATTTTACCTATTTACTGTAACATTGACATGAGATAAACCAGTTACATTATTTAGCAATATTCTTTGCACACACCGTAATATAAGTGAATATTAGGCCAGCTGATGATCATATTAATGATAGTGACAATGATGGTGGTGGTTGTGAAATGATGATATTACCATCTTAAGAATTTTGGGGAACACTGAGGACTTAGATCAGAGATTGGGAAATGATCTGTCAAAGAAATAATGGCTAACCTTGATCTAAATTTTAAGTGATGAATAGCAAATATAACTATTGACAAAGGAGGGAGCTAGAAATATTCTAAATAGATAAGATTGAAGTTTCAAAGATTGAGTGTACCATCCTGAGCAAGCTTTCGAGCTTGGCAGAGCTGTGCTAAGTAGCTAGTCTCAGAATCCTCTCTGAAGCTGATGTGAACAGAAACTCACAAAAAACCTGGCATCTCACACAAGAGTCACTTTGCATGTTTCCCCAGATTTCACTTTCTTACATTCTGATAAAAAGATTCTTGCAATATTATTTTTAATGTGATATCAATATAAAGAGAGCAGATTTCATATACTTCATAGATGTAATTCTAAGAAAGTGACAATTTCTCCCTCCTTTTATTTTTCCTCTTTTCTCTTGCCCTTGCTTTCTTTTTTTGCTTTTTAATTTCTCAGATAATCCACCTTCAATTTATGTAATTGTGATTTTCCACTAGATGAGAGTTCAACAAATAAAAAGACCGTGGTTTAGCAGAAATATAGGCCAAAGCCAATAAATAATCATTAATGAAAATATATCAATTTCAATAATATACAGTAAACTTAAAAATAATCAACAATCACTAAAACCATATAAGTAATAAATTATTTTAACCATTTATTTGAAAATGATATCATACAAACCGACGAAATTGTACATGTAGAAATACTTACACATGCAGTCATTTTGTTCTCTGCTTTTCTTTTTCTTTTTAATTGTAGCTCCCACATACAAAAGAGAATATGCAGCATTTGCATCTCTATATGCGACTTAATTTATTCAACATGATGTCCTCCAGTTACATACATTTTGGTGCATTTAGTAAGATTTTGTTCTTTATCATAACTTAATAGTACTCCACACTTTCTTTTCCACTTATCTGATAATGGACATCATGATTCCATATTTTGGCTATCATGAACAGTGCTGCTACGGTAGTGCTCGTACCTCTGTATTACAATGTGTTCATGCACTTTGAGTATAAACCTAGTAGGGGAATTGCTGTATCACACAGGAGTTCTATTTCTAGGTTTTTTATCTTGCTATTTCTAGAAAGATCCACATTGTTTTCCACAGAGGATGCACTAATGTACATTCTCACAATAGTATGGTAAGTGTTGTCCTTCCACAGGCTCATTCTGCCCCTTACACTCTGTCTTTTGGATAATAGCTGTTCTTACAGGGGTTGCGATGCTTTTTTTATTGTGATTGCAATTTGTGTGTCTCTGATGCCTGGTAATGTTGAGTATTTTTGCATGTGTTTCTTGGTCATTTGTATTTATTCTTTTGAGGACTGCCTAGCGAGGTCCTTCTTAACTGGTTTTTTTTCTATTGTTGAGTTTTTTGAATTGCTAATGCAGTAGGTGTTGATGTTCTGATTTTATGCAGCTGCTTGATTAACTTAATAATAGCAAGCTAATCAATATATTTTATTGACATGACATCCATTTCTCTATATTGAAATGTATAACATTCTGCTTATTTAAGTAAATTTCCTTAATTGTCACAGGTCTTCGTAATTGTATATATTGTTTTGTATGTCCTTTATGAACATGTATGCTTCTGGATATTGTCAAATAAATTAATATTTTATTCATCCTCATTTACTATTTATGGAAAACTGTAACATAGTCAATAAAAGATTGAACACACCAATAAAAGTAGAGATTGGGAACATTCCTTGTAATGATAGAATTGCATTTACAAACTAATATTGAATATGTGAAAATGCATAAAACAGAAAAATTAATTTTTGAATGCAAGACATAATGGAAAAACCACAGCTCAAAAATTCTCAATGGTCTATCTCTGTGCTAAAATTTTTTTTAAATCCGTAAATGTTCAAAATAGTTCCATGTCCTGAAAAAATAGGTAATGGAGAAAATTATATCAATTCAAGCATTTTATAAAACCACCTTAAAACATTTTAGAACATTTCCTAGAACATATATCCATGGGAGACTTTCTCATACAAAATTAAACAGGGTTCACAAAGTAGTTGGAAAAGAAAAGCGTCAACAGACCATCTTGTAAATATTGATTTGCAGCTTAGAAATATGGGAATAATATTCACCTTAAATATCTTCTTTAAAAATTCAAGGTGCATCAACCGATTTGGGGTATTTTTTATTCATCCTTCAAATCCTTTCTCTACTCTTCACAATCCTGCTTTGAACACCAAGACTTTCACAAGGATTATGAATGAAGCTGCCTTCACCTCCTTCTTCCACTGGATTTAATCAATAGGGATTCTAGAGGAAGATTGTAAAGTCAGGATAGAGAAGAAAAAATGACCTGGGGTCTTCTCTTTTGGCTTATGTTCTGCTGTCCCTCTCTAACTTTTTGTCTCATCATTGTAGGTTACTTGTGGTTTCTCCTTGTCTGATCTTGAACTTGTATTGCCTAGTGATGAATGGTATCTTGTCATTATGAATATCTTTTCTAAAGAATCACTCTTAACAACTGACATAAAGAATGAGTAGGAATTCTTTAAGTGGACAGAAAAACGATTAAGCAAACAGAAGCGATTAAGGAAAGACTGCAATAGATAGAACTCTGAAAAATCAGGATTCCTTGGCTCATCACAAGTGCTAGACAGAAAAAAAAGACCAGTCCTAAGACAATTTTCTCACTACCAGCATTAGAGTTAGGTTAAAATATATTTACCAGATTTACCAGATCTAGGGTAGAAATTATTTTCATTAATGCCATACAGGAAAACACTGTTTGCAGTTAACCCATGGATTAGAGGGGTAGGATAAAATAAACTGAGGACACCTTGAAGATAGGAAATGTATAAAGAGAAGTAATTATTATTTCTGGATTGGTTGAGTAACACAGAGAATTTAATGTGGTCCTGGTAGTTGGTCACAATGGAACTTAAGTCAAGATTTCAACACATATTCAGAAAGGTCTAATACCATTTTGATTGTTTGTGTTTACCCTGGTGAAATGATTAAATTGTTTGTCTCCAACCACCCCTTCTTTTTCTGTTCCTTTTAATTAAATTGAGGGCATCTCAAAACTATTTTATCATGGTCCAAAAGTAACCAAATAAAAACATTTTCAAGAAATTAAAGAAGCTCATAAGCAGAGTGGGAAGCATACAGCTAGAAAGACAGGGGGAGAGGAATTAAAGTGGAGAAATAGGAAAAGGAGGAAGTTGGGCGGATAAACAGAGATAATTTGGGATATTATGGTTTGTAATGTATGAAACTTACTGATTTACTCCACCTGGCTTTCTTTCTTTTTTTTTTTTAAGCCTACATTTTCTTTAAGTTTTTTTTTTTTTAATTGGAAAGTCAGGTATACAGAGAGGAGGAGAGACAGAGGAAGATCTTCCATCTGTTGATTCACTTTCCAAGCAGCTACAATGGCTGGAAGTGAGCCAATATAAAGTCAGTAACCAGGAGCTACTTCCTAGTCTCCCACACAGATGCAGGGTCCCAAGGCTTTGGGCCGTCCTCGACTGCTTTCCCAGGCCACAAGCAGGGAGCTGGATGGGAAGAGGGGCTGCCGGGATTAGAACCAGCACCCATAAGGGATCCTGGCACATGCAAGGTGAGGAGATCAGCTGCTAGGCTACTGTGCCTGACCTTCCACCTGGGTTTTGATAATAAAATACCTTAAAGCAGCTGGCTTATATAAACAAAATAAGTTTATTCCATACAATTTGGAACTTTAGAAGTTCACAACCAAGGAATCAGTAGATTCAGTAACTGATGAGGGGACCGTTCCCTGGTTCATAATTGTATCTTTTCACTATGTTCTCACTGAGAGAATAGATTAGCGCCCTTGAAACTCTCTAACATGAAAATCAATCCCACTTTACATGGATTCAACTCTCCTGTAACACAATAATCTCCCAGTACTGCAACTGCTAATGCCAACAGCATAAGAATTAGTGTTTCAGTTATGGATTTTGTGAGCTGCAGGAATGGGAGGATAAACAGATCATACAAATTATTAAGAGCGTACATATAGTAATAGTTAAATAATAAATTATAGTACAGTCACCCTTGCATGTTAATTCTTAAGCTGAATAAAGTAGAGTTAAATATACTAACATGAAAGAAACTATAGCAGACATGTTGAGTAACACAGATCATATAAGTAAAACTGAACACAACGAGAGCTGTAAATAGACAAGTGAATAGGAAAAATTTTCAGGGAGCTGACACCATAGACACACAGAGAGCCATGAATGGAGGGTTGAGATCAGAAGACAACATACAACAGATACTTGCTTTTTAAGTCACCATATTTCTGTGTTTTTCCATTGTTAAGTGTGTGTATATATCTTAAGTTAAAATACGTGTTTTTTTCTCTAACAGGAAAATAATAATATGGACTAATATCTGTAAGTTTGTGGAGAGTTGGATATACTTCTCCCATCTTGTGTGGTAGGTGAATTCCACACTCGCCACTCCAGACTAAATTTAATTACCATAGTTGTTTCTTGAAGTTTAAGTCAAAACTGCTCCAAAAGTAAAAAAAAAAAAAAAAGAATTATGAACTTATTTGACTCTGAAGCACCTGGATGCTTGGAAATCTCCCACTCATCCCATAAACAACCAATACCAGTATCTCATTTCTGTTTGCATAGGATTTTTTAAAAGATTTATTTATTTTTGGGCCCGGCGCGGTGGCGCAGTGGTTAAGGTCCTCGCCTTGCACGCCCGGGATGCCATATGGGCACCAGTTCTAATCCTGGCAGCCCCGCTTCCCTTCCAGCTCCCTGCCTGTGGCCCGGGAAAGCAGTCGAGGACGGCCCAAAGCTTTGGGACCCTGCACCCTCGTGGGAGACCCGGAAGAGGCTCCTGGCTTCGGATCGGCATAGCATCGGCCCCTTGCGCTCACTTGGGGAGTGAATCATTGGACGGAAGATCTTCCTCTCTGTCTCTCCTCTCTGTATATCCGCCTTTCCAATAAAAATAATAAAAATAAATCTTAAAAAAAAGATTTATTTATTTTTCTTCCATCCAATGAGTCACTCCCCAAGTGACCCCAGCAGCTGGTACTGCACCAATCCAAAGCCAGAAGCCAGGAGCTCTTCCAGGTCTCCCACGTGGGTGCAGGGTCCCAAAGCCATCCTCGCCGGCTTTCCCAGACCACAAGCAGGGAGCTGGATGGGAAGCGGGCCATGGGGATGGGAAGCGGGCCGTGGGGATTAGAACCGGTGCCCTGATGGGATCCCAGCACGTTCAAGGCGGGGACCTCAGCCACTAGACCATGCCGCCGGGTCGTGCATAGGATTTTTGAAATCAGAACATCTACCATTGTGTTGCAGTCATTTCTCAGATCATCAGTAAACTTATCTATCTGAATGCTCCATGTTAAGGCAAACATTAAAGAAAAAACATCCTGCAGAAATGCAGCTAACAACGAAATGCAACTAAGAGGGGGCACCCCTGATTTTCACCATCTCTTCACCTAATAAATGCAGGAGGAATAGGAACGATTTCCATAATTCATAGGCATCCTGTGATGTGCAAGGTTATTTTTGAATTTGTGTCTCCTGTAAGAAAAGATTTCCTTCCTAAAATTAGATGGCGAATTTACTTGCAAAGCCACTAATCAAACATAAGTTAAAGCTACTTAAATAAGGCAGAGAAAATTTTAGAGCTTGAAAATCATTAGAAATAGGTCACCGACAGTTTCAATAAAACTTCAGAAAAGGTTCCAATAAAAAAGGCATTCTCATTAACAAGCTGTAAAGTAATCCTGCTCCCAAAGAGGAGGAAATAGTTACTTGTGCAAAAGCAGCAAAACATAGTCTGTAATGCCATTTAATGAAGCAGATTGTACCTATGCCATATCTAACGCACTTCTTGAAAAACCTCAGCATATTCACTAATTATGAACCATATGTTATACACCAGTATTAGCGGTACTCTTCAGCAATAAAAGATTTAAGGTTGGTTGTCTTCTTCCAGCATCGTTAGTAAAGAAATACAGGCACAATCATGATCTTCTTAAATAGGTTAGAAAATAGGATGGAATTTACTAACTTGCTCTTTAATGATGCAAACAGTTTCCATAAATTCTGAAACAGAATTTCATGACACCCACACACTTCATCACAATCTAATTGTAAATAGTAATTACAGAGTTCATCGTAGAAAATTCTATATTTCAGGTTGCAAAGCATCTATTATGATCATATATATTAAGGTATTTGAAAAAATGTTTAAAACTTTATACTGTTAGGCTGATTTTTATACTCTTTTGAAGTCATACATTTCTTAATTTTCATAGAAAGTTTTAAAAAATTGTTCAGCCATTTTCAAAGTAAAGGACAATGGGGAAGGATATTTGAAGTTGAACTTTGAAACATTATATTTAGCAAGTCCTCCGTGGGTTGCATAATCAGTTCAAGACTGTGGATTTGCAATGAAAGGAAGCTCAGACACTGACCTACATTAAAGAATCCTACACACGTAACAGAAAATTCATCCTCCCCGCAGAACTGAAAGTCTTCCCGGTAACCACCTTGCCATACAGGAAATGTACAGCACACTATACTAATTATGAGTAAAACAGAGTTGTACACAGCCCAACATTAGATTTCAGATTTAAACACTAAAGCTCCAAGGCAATGGCCATTTAATTAATTATCATGCAGTTTTAAATCGGTAGCTGTTTCGGTAACTTTACTCGATAGGGCACAGCAACCTGGGGATGTTGAATAACCAAATTTTCAGTTACAGCCACATCACAAGTGGGATAATTTCATCTGTCTTGAGCTTTGCACCAAAATATCGCACTCCTTTGGGGCTGCTTCTTAAGCTGTGTTGTCTGTAGGTCAAACAGTCGACTTCACTGGTCCCGTTCAATGCCTGATTCTTTGCGTGCTGTCACTTGTGCCACTCCCTCCAGCAATATTCTAGCCCTGGCTTCCATTCCACTCTCAAATCGCCACACTCCACCCCCATGCTGTGAATGCACCATTGCCTGCTCAGCCTTTTTCCCACTCCCAGTTCCAGAATTATGTGGGATTAAGAGACACTAACTGTTCTGGCCTACAGGGCTGACAGTTCTTGTCATACAATATTTTTTTCATGCCCGGCGCAGTGGCGCAGTGGTTAAAATCCTCACCATAAACGCACCAGGATCCCATAACGGCACCAGTTCTAATCCCGGCGGCCTCAGTTCCCATCCAGCTCCCTGCTTGTGGCCTGGGAAAGCAATTGAGGACAGCCCAAAGTCTTGGGACCCTGCATCTGTGTGGGAGACCCAGAAGAGCTCCAGGCTCCTGGTTTCGGATTGGCTCAGCTCCAGCCATTGTGCCCACTTGGGGAGTGAATCATTGCATGTAAGATCTTCCTCTCTGTCTCTCCTCCTCTCTGTATACCTGCCTTTCCAATAAAATAAATCTTTAAATATATATATATATATGCACATTTTATACATTTAAATATATATATACATTTTTTTCCCTCCTCTTTCCAAAACCTGCTGGAAATTAGGTCTGGGTGCAACTCAACCTAATTTGGATAGAACCTGTAGGATCCTGGTAGGCCCAGTGCAATGTATTGAGTTGGCAGTGAGTTCTGCGCTGGATTGGCTCATGAGCAGCTCACTATTGTTCTTCCTCCAAGGCCTTTGGCTTAGTTTACAAAATGGTGCATGACATAGTACTGGTGGCAGCTCGGCTGTGAAATCCACCCTGTTCCTACACCCGACTTCCTGGGCTCTGCCACACTGTTTCTGCCCATGGTAGGATCATACAAATCTGCAGGACCTTTAGGTCTGTGGCTGGATTCACTTCCCAGTGAACACCCTTTCCCACCTGGCTGCCAGTGGAGTTCTTCTTGCCCATACCTACTTGCAGCTAGGTAAGGGTGCAACCCAGACCTATTTTGGATGGAACACACTAGGATGCTGAGTTGATATTTTTTTTTTCTGGTGGGAGCAGTGCGATGCTTTAAACAATTTCTATTCTATTCCATTGATATGCATTTCTATTTTTATGTCAGTGCCAGGCTGTTTTCTTCACAACTGCCTTGTAGTATCCCTTGAATCCTGACAACGTGATGCCTCCAGCTTTGTTTTTGTTAGTTAAGATTGCTTTAACTAGTCAGAGTCCTATGTGTTTCCACAAGAGTCTTAGCATAATTTTTTTCTGCATTTGAGAAGAATGTCATTTGGATTTGGATTACAATAATAGTATGGACATTGATGATATTAATTCTACCATTAGTAAATACTAAATTAGTCAATAGTAACTTTACAGTAGTACATTGCTTTTGATAGTATGGACATATTGATGATGCTAGTTGTATAATTTCAGTATCATGGCAGATTTTTCCATGTTTTCGTGTGCTCTACTTCTTTCTTTGATGCTTCTAATCTTCATCACGGAGATTACCTTGCATCCTTGGTTAAATTTACTCCAAAATGTTTAAAAATTTTTGCAGCTACCGTTTGTCATGAGTGACATATTTTGACAATACTTTTTCTGAACCTATAGAGACAATCCTTTGCTTTGTATTCTTCAGTATATCAATGTGATGTATCCCACTTATTGGTTAATTATATGTTGAACTGTCCCTGCATCCCAGCGATAAATTGCACTTAGTCTTGGTGTACAATCTTTATTATGTGTTGCTAGATTCAATTAGTTATTAGTTTTTGAGGATTTCTGCACATATACTTATTAGGAGTACTGGTCTATAGTTTTCTTTCTTTTCTGTGTTATTTTCTGTATCGTTCTAAAGGTGTTAGTGGTCTCATAGGAGTTTGGGAGGATTTACTCCCTTTGAACTGTTTTTAAAGTTTGAAAGAAATTGAAATTGGTTTTTCTTTAGAATTTGGTAGAATTCAGTAATGTAGGTATCTGAACCTAGGCTTTTCTTCCAGGATATTTAGTACTGATTCAATCTTCACTTTGTATATTGGTATATTTAGGTTTCCTAAGTTTCAGAAGTCAATGTGTTTGATGGTACCTGTCCAGAAATATGTCCATTTCTACTATATTTTTCCAACTTGTTTGCAGGTAGCTGTTTGTAGTAATTCCTAATCATTTTTTGCGCATCTGTGGTGTGCATTGTTAAAACTCTTTTTTCTTCTCCAATTTGATTGATTGGGTCTTCTCCCTCTGGTTTTGGTTAGTTGGACCCAAGTGTAGCAGCTTGCGTGATTTGATTTAAAAAAAATAAAGAAAGAAAACTTCAGTTCATTGATTTTTTTTTAAAGATTTATTTCTATTACAAAGTCAGATGTACAGAGAGGAGGAGAGACAGAGAGGAAGATCTTCTGTCTGATGATTCACTGCCCAAGTGGGCACAATGGCTAGAGCTGAGCCAATCCAAAGCCAGGAGCCAGGAGTCTCTTCCAGGCCTCCCACATGGGTGCAGGGTCCCAAGGCTTTGGGCTGTCCTCAATTGCTTTCCCTGGCCATAGGCAGGGGGCTAGATGTGAGCAAGACTGCCGGGATTAGAACTGTAGGCCATATGGGATCCTGGTGCATTCAAAGTGAAAACTTTAACCACTTTGCTATTGCACCGGGCCCAGTTCATTGATTTCTTGCATTTTTTTATGTTTCCATTTTATGTTTTCTGTAATTTCAATTATTTCAATTATTATTTTAATTATTTCAATTATTTCCTTCTAACTTTGACCTGGTTTGCTTTTTTTCAGACCCTTGAGGTGCAGTGATAGATGATTTATTTGATGCCTTTCCAATTTCTTGATATAGGCCTTAATTGCTATTATATTGTGTTTTCATCTGCATTCATTCCCAGGACCTTTTATTAAAAAAAAAGATTTATTTATTTTTATTACACAGTCAGATATACAGAGAGGAGACACAGAGAGGAAGATCTTCCATCCGATGATTCACTCCCCAAGTAGCTGCAACAGCTAGAGCTGAGCCAATCTGAAGCAGGAGTCAGGAGCCTCTTCTGGGTCTCCCATGTGGGTGCAGAGTCCCAAGGCTTTGGGCCATCCTTGACTGCTTTCCCAGGCCACAAGCAGGGAGCTGGATGGGAAGTGGAGCAGCCGGGATTAGAACCAGCACCCATATGGGATCCCGGCACGTTCAAGGCGAGGACTTTAGCCGCAAGGCCATGCTGAAGGCCCCCCCAGGACATTTTGATTTCTTCTCTGATCCACTAATTATTCAAGTAGTGTTTTAGTAAGTCTCTGTGCTCCTTCATATTTTCCATAGTTTCTTAGATTGCTTTCTGGCTGTAACTGTGTTCAGAAGAAGAAATATTGTGCAATATCAGTTCTTTCTCAGTTTTCTTAGACTTTCTTTATGTCCTAACATACAGTCTATCCTAAAGTAAGTTCTATGAGCTGATAAAAGGAATGTGGTTTCTGCACCTGGGCAATGAAAGGCTCTGTTAATGTAAATTAGTGCCCCTTGGACAATGGTGCAGGCCCGCTCCAGGGTTTCTTTATTGATTTTCTATCTAGTTGATCTGTCCACTGATGATAATGGGGTGATGTACTTAGCGCATGTCACCCTTCAGAGCCATTGACATTTGTTTTAAACAGCCAGAGGCCATGACATTGGGTACCTGTCTATTCACTACAGTCAAATTTTCTGGTAGCGCTAAGCACAATAGCTCAGTGGCTAAATCCTCACTTCACAAGCACCAAGCTCCCAAATGGGTGCCGGTTCATGTCCTGGCTGCTCTGTTTTCCATTCAGCTCCCTACTAAGGGCCTAAAATAATGAAAAACCTGGAAGAATCTCCTAGCTCCTGGCTTCACATCAGCTCAGCTAGTTCATTGTGGTCATTTGGGGAGTGAACCAGCAGATGGAAGATCTTTCTCTCCATCTCTCCTACTTTTTGTAAATTTGATTTTTAAAATTCTGGTAGAATTATTCGTTTGATTGATGTGTAAGTTATTCTTCATTTCTTTCAATAATCACGGCATTGAAGTGCCTTTTGTCTGTTATTAGAATGGCTATACTGGTTGTTTTTCCTTTCCACTAGCATGGAATTTATTTTATTAACTTTTCTCTTTCAGTTTGTGTTTAGATTTTATTGATGAGGTGTGTTTAACATAGGCAGCAAATAGATGGGTCTTCTTTTTAATTCATTCAGTGAACTCATCCCTACAAGAAAATCTTGTGGATATTTATTCCATGGTGAACATTTGTTTAATATATAACTTTTCTTGTGACTGTTTTAACTAATGATATGTATACTTTTCACCAACAAATGCCCAGCATACAATGCATTATCCATGCCCTTCCATAAAATCAAGAATTATCCTAGTGTTAATGCAATATCAGTTAAGTTCTGCTGTAAAAATGGAAAGTTTCCTAACGTGTCTCATACTGCTCACTATCAAGTAGAAAAGATGCAGTTGCTGATTAGGTTCAGAAATAGGAAAGATCCTGGCATGGAACTCTCTAAATAATGGCATTTCAGAAAATGTTGGAAAGAAAATTGAAAATAAAAACCAACATGCATAAATTTGGCTTAACGTATCTCTTTCCATATCTGCATTAACAGTTTAATCCTTTTCAAGAGTGTTGTGTGGTGTAATTGTACAAATCTCTTGAAGAAACATGGATATTAAATAATTCAGACTCCAGGTCTCAAGTGGGCTTACCTTAAATTGAAGAGCAGCAGGGCTTCATTGTGAAAATGCGGTAATGTGTTGAACGGCCGTCGTAGAGAATACAAACACATGAATGAGTCATGTCTCCCTCAGAAAAGTCTTGTTTGTTTACCAAGAAGCACCATGGATGTGAAATCAAAATAGCGTAGAAAAATATAGGCATGAAAATTCATTCCATGAAGATTGTGGTTCTAAATACGAAAACAAGACAATGTAAGTTAGTATTCTCCATATGATATTGAGGTGAAGAGATAACTTTCAAAGCACTAAAAGTACTAGCCAGAGGAAAAATTAAGAAACTGAACCATAATCAACTGGTGCTTGGATTTCAATTATCCATGGTACTTACCCATGTGTATTTCCTGGCCCGTGACATCTGTCTGGCTCAGTTCCTCCATCGCTTTCTGTTTTGCTCTGTCCCTTTCTCCCAACCTCCCTCCAAAAACCTCTGTTATTTTTCTCTATTAAGAATTTTTCCTTAGGGTCCAGCATGATGGCCTAGTGGCTAAGTCCTCAACTTGCAACTGCCAGTATCCCATACAGGCACTGGTTTGTGTCCTGGTTACTCCACTTCCCATCCAGCTCCCTGCTTGTGGCCTGTGAAAGCAGTTGAAGATGTCCCAAAGCCTTCAGACTCTACGTCCTATTGGGAGACGTAAAAGAAGCTCTTGTCGCCTGGCTTAAGATCAGCTCAGCTCAACTTGTCTACCACTTAAGGAGTGAATCAGCAGATGAAATATATTTCTTTCTGTCTTTCCTTCTCTGTGTATATCTGCCTTTCCAATAAAAATAAATTTAAAAAATCATTTTTTAAAAATTTATTTTAAAAAACAATAGGACAATAAAAAGATTTATCTGCTGACTGGGGAAATTATTAGCAACATCCATAATCAATAAAAGGCTCACACTTTAATAAAAGCAGTGCTCCAAATTGTTATTATGAAGACTCCATAACTTCCTGCAAAATATACTTGTAAAAATAAATGTCAAATAGGACTGCCCTTGGAGGCCAAGAACTCTGAGGTCACCACCCCCTCTTGGATCTCCCACATGGGATGGAAGATGCCCAGATTCTTCCTCACAGGATCTAATGTCATTGGAACAATAGCCAGGAGCCCTGAGCAGACCTCAGAAACAGAAAGACAATAAACTCCCTCTGGGGCTCGGGAGAGAAGCTTTCTCTAGTCCTTACTTAGTTCCAACTTTGGATCCCCACCTTCTCTTGCAATGACCATCAGGGTCGCTCTGGAGCAACCCCCCCCAGCCAAAAATAATTAGAGTAGACAAATAGAGAACAACAAGGAAAGTGTAGAGCCAGACAGGAAATGGTCGGCTTGGACTCACATATACCTTATTTGGTAGGGCACAAAGATAATCCTACTCCTCACTAAGGCATTGAGGATTTCTCTGCAAACCCCTCCTAAAACTGCTGTGCACCTCAACTGTTGCCATATGCCTTGTTAGAGTTATAAGCCAGTTTGGACTATCATAAAATCCACCAAGTTCAGTAAAAATTATGCTTCAACACTATAAACTGCTAAATACTAAAATGAAAATAGACCCCAGATAGCTGAATAGTACCCTATAACCATTTTAAGATGTATAGCAGCTGGTTCTGTATATAAACTAAAATTGAAATGTCAATGAAATAGTCACAGGATGTGACTAAGAACTTGCATTTTTTAACATATTGGTTACTCAATACCATGTCTATTAATTCCATAATGTTGTAAATTGTTGTTGATGTTATGTTGGGGCTTTTAATGGAGTGGGATGATACTCTGCCAGCTCTGCCTTCAGACCAGAGATGGTCTCCCCAAGAAACCGTTGAATTTGTCTAAACAATAAGATGCTGGACTCTATACTTGGTATATGCTTGCAATGAAAGAATCTTGACTGAATTTTAACTGTAATACTGCAACAAAGTGGAGGAATCCACCATGGAGGGAGAGTACGGGGAGGGGTTCGGGGAGTCCCAGAGCCTATGAAACTGTGTCACAAAATGAAATGTAATTAATTTAGAAGAAGCGAATGTCAGAAGGTGCAGCAAAAATTTTAAAGAAGACAACCTTATTAGTAGTCAAATAAAAAACGAAATCTCTATAAATACATCAAAATTCAAATGACAGAAAATATGAAGGCTTAGATACACTAATGACCAATAACTAGTCACATACCACTGGTAAAATGGAAAAGCATTTTTAATATCTGCGTTTTATTATCTATTCAGGCTAAAGATATCACAGCTAGAAACTTTACTTGGATATGCATTGAGCAGATACAGCTATTACCCAAAAGAAACCTGCAAGAACATTTACAGAAGCATTATTTATAAACATTGAAAACTTGAAAAACTTCAAACAAGATGCCCACTGGGGGACTGGATAAAGACACTGTGGTACATCTACTCTATGGTATACTATCCAGCTATTAAAAAGAATGGAATTTTATCCTTTGCAACCAAATAGTCCCAATTGGAGACCATTGTGAAATTAGCTAATTCCCAAAGGAGATATATTACATATTTGCTCTATTATGAAACAATCTCCATTGAGAATACAACACAAAAATTAAGGTAAGCAAACATACACTTGTAATCTCACAAATGAAGGACGTGATAGAGCCCAGAGTCCCAGGAACCAAAGAACATTGGCAGAATGCATCTCTACAACTGAGTAGAAGTAGACCCATAATGAAACTTCTAAATATACCTAGACAACAGAATATTAAACTTTATACCGTTGCCTATACCAACAGTGTCAGGACCCACATAAAGAGCAGAAAGTCAGAGTGAAGATTACATCTGATGGACTGTTTTACTACTGAACACAGGGGACAATGGAGGGGAGATATTATAAAGGTTCTTTTAAATATTGTTTTTGTTACATGTTGTGTGAAGTGGAAAGTGCAGCATACTGTGGGGGCAAGCGATGAACCTTCATTTCCCTAGAGCACTGCTGGGCCTATTGCATGATTGAGCTGCGCACATCACTACTCCATGCACCCAAAAACCCTTCAAAACCTGAAATATCAATTAGAACAGAAAAATACAGAGTATGTCTTAAAGGACATAAAGTAGACTAGAAATAGATTAAACCAATGGATAAGATTTTAAGCTATACCTTACACCTATTAACTAGTTTTGTAATATTTTTTAAATGGTCTATCAGAGACTGATTTCTCAATAAACAGATTCTTTCTAAATCTTAAAAATAGTTGATATAATATTCTTAGTTATCCAAATGCAGAGAACTTCTAGAATTAGTAAATCCATCCACAAGTCAAGGTATTGCTACTTAGCCCCAAATGGGAAACATTACCACAGGAAAAAGTAGTCTTCAGAGTGTACTTAAAGGCAAGCCAATCTGAAAACTGAAAGTAAACTTTACATGTGATAAACGTTCAAGACTCATTCCAAAGATTTTGCTTCAAATATGACAATTTCCACATTATTTATGTCTTATTTATATTAGAAAGCTCATAAAAATGGAGGTAAACATTTTATACATGATGAAAATACAAAAGGTGTTGCTACAGATACAGCAATATTTGTCTCTTAGGAAATGAAAGTTTTAATGTCAAAACAAATTTCTTTTCTTTGGTTAATATTCAAATTAATATTTAATTCAAGTTCTTTTAGCTTTCCATTCCCATAGGGAAAAGATGATTTGCAAGATTATTTCAGTAACTGAAGGTTAAATGTAAATATTATGTTATTTTTGACTGTTGTTACAAAAAAAACATAATTTTTCCTAGATGTATACTAACAAATATTTTACACTGGCAGACACTATTTGACTAATGATACTATAAGGGTCACACGAAAATTTTCCATCTGCTACAATTCGGGAAAGAAAGAGAAGTGGGCTGTGAACAGGGCTTTGTTCATTTTTGCTGTATTGAGAACAATGTGGTAGGGTCTGTATCAACTCAATAGAAGGCAGGCTTGGTCCTGCTGGATTGAGATTATCCTTTAAAGCAAATGCAGAATTAAATTATAAAAATAAATTGGAAATGGCATTTCCTTAGACTTTCTTTGTATCCTGCATTTTCGCAAGCCTTGCGGTGACTCTGAAATATTAGTTCAAGTCTCCATTTGTATTTATAACATTTTATTTACTTTTCCTGAAAAGATAAGCGCTCATCTTCAGAGAAAGCGTCTGACTACTAGATATAAAAACAGCTCTTTCTTGAATGGTTAATGTTTCAAATATGAGCACAGGCACCAGATGGCAAAATGGGGGAAAGGAATTCATGTTGGTTCATTGTTCACGATAAGGGTTTTTCCATCTGCTGGTTCAATACTAACTCAGTTTACATTCACTTAGAGACAATACAATTAAAATTATTTGAAGTGAAATGTTTCAGCAGAAAAAAAAGAAAAACTAAACCTAAAAAGGCTTCTGTGGATTACATTCACCCTTTAAATACTTAAATGCTTACATGCATGAAATGTGAGTACATAATAAACCAGGATATCAAAGAGGTTTTAAAACATTCTAAAGTCACAAACTTCCAATCCTCATGAGGACAAATTGGAAATGTAAATGAAGTGGAAATGATCATTTGCTACAATTTAGAACCCTAACGAAATATATCTAGAATATAATGTTCCAGATGTGCCATCACAAGTGATAATATAGAAGACTGCTGGTAAGTGAACAACTTGGTAGCTGCTGACGGGAAAACATGTTTAAATGGAGAGAGACCACAGCAGCAACTAACCTGTTAGAGGACAGCAGAGAAGTTACACACTATCGAATCGATCCAAAGTAGAAGAGTATCCCAAAACAACTGGAATGATGAGCTAGGCTCAAGTGACAATAGGAACAAGCACACTTCAGGACTCACCCTCCATCCAAGCTGGTCTCTGCTATTTCCCGATTTTTTAAAAACCTACATAATATTTCTGTGTGCATGCATCACATTTTTTCTTATCACACCCATTACCCTCCTTTCACAGAGACTTACTCAAAATATTCACAATATCAATAAGTGTTTTCCTGGGATTATCTTGCATTACTCTGAAACACTAGTGAACTAGCCATCTATTGGGTACTGAAGATCCTGAAGGGTAAGGATCTTAACTTGCTCCCATATTTCTGATAGCTACCATCTAGTACATGATATTCTGCACATGCTTTTTAAAATGTTAATGGAATTTATGCTGGACTTCTGAGGCCTAAACTAAACGAATATGTTCTTTTGGGTTTTCCCCCTGCATTACTGAAGTACGATTAGCAAATGAAAACACTCTGCAAAAGTATACATACTCATAAAGAAAGTATACAGTGTGAGGTTCTGATATATACACATGTTGTGTGCTATACATTATCACAAACAAGGTAATGCATATATCCATCACATCCCACAGTTATCATTGAGATATATATATAATTTATGAATTAAATGCTCTTACCATATGCATTATCATACACTATGAATATATAGTGTGTGTGCGTGGTAACAACATTTAAGAACTATTCTCTTAGCATGGTAACATTAGTATAATGGGACAGAAGACTAGGTAGTTTAGTCAGCAGGGTAAGACATTAAGATGAAAGTAAGGGGTAATTATTACATCTAGAAAAACACCCCAGGCAGCAGGACTTCAAGGTGTCAAGGGTATGAAAGTAAATTGTGAAGATACTCTTCAGAAATAACTCAGTTAGAGGAAGGTTGGATGCTTTTAAATAATAACTGGAAAAATCAATTTATTAGTCTCCACCAGTAGGAAAAATACAGAAATTTTGTTGAGAATTTAGAAAAAATAAAAATAGAATTTTTTACTCTATTTTTTTAAAGATTTATTTATTTTTATTTGAAAGGCAGACTTACAGATAGAAGGAGAGAACAAAGAGCCCTCCTTCCTTTCTTACTTTTTCTTTTAACTTTTCATACTTCCAGTTTGTGTTATAATTAGAAGGTTAGATCTCCACTACTTGAAAAATTCATCAAGTAGAAAGTGGAAAATCTACTGTTCCTCAAGACTATGAAAAATGACTGTAAATAATAAGCAAACCTCAAAATGCTAATTTGGTTCATATTTATGGCCATCCTATTTGTTTTTAACATAAATTTATCTCATCTCTGAATTTATATATTTTAGTGTTACTTCCAGTTCATTAATATTGTTGACACAGTCCATATTTCACAAAATGTTTCAACAGAACAGTATGATAAACATTGGCTCCTTCACAGATAAGAAAAACAGATGCTTAGAGAAAGAAGAAAGTCCATGCAACTATTAAGACCATGCATTAGAAAATGACAAAATTCAGACACAAATTTGTCTACTTACATAAAGTCCAGGTTGATTTTCCTTTGACACACTATAATACTGAACTGCTACTAAAAATACTTTAGTTTCTGATATTCTATGTCGACCCTTGTAACAAGCTTCTTGAGTGTGTGTGTGTTTCTAATTGTATTTAGTTATTTTTTTACTTCTTTTTATTATCATCATTATATGATATAGTTCCATAAGCCCTGGGATTTCCCTTATCTCCTCCCAACTCCCTCCCTCCTCTACTGAGTTCCCCTATATTATTACTATAGTATAGTTCTTCATACACAGGTAAATGTCCATCATTGCTGGCATGGACAATGGCAGAAAGTCCAGCATCCTACTGTCAAAATATAGTAAACAGTTTCATTGAGAGTCCATCTTTGTCTGGAAGTAGAGATGCATACTGCATTGTATCCTCACATCCGGATATGTTAGTCTCCACTACATAGTCACTATTCATTCCCTTAAATAAAAAGCCACAATACAAAATCAATAACAGGAAGAAGAACAGAAGTTTACAATGCCATGAAGTTAAATAACATGCTGTTAGATATGACAGTCTCCAACACACAGTTACTATACATCCCTTTCAGGAACAAGGTTCTTTTTATCCTAAAGAAGACAGTTAAGAATATGCCCCAAGCTGGTAAGATGATTTTTATTCATTGATTCAGTAAATAGTTTCTTTTTACAAATTTTACAGATGTTTATATATACATATATATATATAAAACAACACAATTTTTTTCTACATTCACGTGTATGACTGACTACTCTTAGCAAGTTAAGTAGCATATCCACCATACCACATAAAATGTCATATTTTTATGTTGAAACCATTTAAGATTTACTCTCATGTAAAATTTATTATAATTACAGTATTATTAAACACAATCATCATGCTGTATTTTCAATCTCTGGACTTTATTCATCCAGTATAACTGAAATGTCACAGTCTCTGATGAACAGACACAGTAGATTGTTTTCATATCTTGACTACTGTGAATAATGCTGCAATAAATGTGAGAATTTAAATATCTCTTTAAGATAATTTATTTCTTGTAGGTATATAGCAAGGAGTGGGATTCCTTACTAATATGGTAGTTCTGTTTGTTGAGGCACCTTCGTGCCACTAAATGCTCCATCAATTTCTATTTCAGCCAGCCATTTACAAATATTACTTTCTCTCCAACGTCTTATCAATCTTTATTATTTTTGTCTTTTTTTTAGCTTTAACTATTCAATATGGTTTTAATTTCCAATGTGCTGATGACAAGTGATGTTGAGCAAATTTTTATGAGCACAGTTTGTTTAGTCAATTCTTTTTCTAGCTTCCTTTGACAAATATCTATTCACCTATTCTGCTCATTTTCTTGCCAAGTTATTTTGTTTGCCATTGAGTTCCGTTGGAAATTCAATACTTTTATCTGTTCTACAAGTTGTCTTACACTCTGCTGATCATTTCCATGACTGTACAGACACTTTTCAGTTGGATACAATCCGATTTACCTAGTTTTGGTTTTGTTCCTGTCCTTTGGGGTGTTTTCCAAAAAACCCATTGCTCAGACTAATGTCAAAAAGCATATTCTCTGTGCTTGAATAAGTAGTTTTTATAATTTGGCGTTCTCCCTTTACAATTATAAATATTTATATTGGTTTTGTTTTGCCAATAACAAGGTGGCTCCACAGGATAATCTTTTGCCTGTAGTGTCAACATCCCGTATGGACACCAGATTGTGTTTCAATTGCTCCACTTTTCATTCAGTTCTCTGCTAATGGCCTGGGTAGGCAGTGGAGGACGGTGAAGGCCTTGGCCCCTTGAAACCATGTGGGAGACCCAGAAGAAGCTCCTGGCTCCTGGCTAGGATCTTCAGCTGTCGCAACCATTTGTGGAGTAAACCTGCAAATGGAAAATTTTTCTCTCTTGGTACCTCTTTGTATCTTTCTATAAATTTTCTTTTCAAATAAAAATAAATAAATCTTTTAAAAAATGTTTTGCTTTAAGTTTTTAGCTCATATTGAGTTGATTTTGGTTTGTGTTGTGATATAGAAGTCTAATTTCCTTCTCCAAATGCATACCCAATTTTTTAAATGTTGCTTTTTGAATAGAAAATTATTTTCCTCTGTGTATTTATGGAATTTTATCTGATGATGAGTTTATCATAAATGCTTGGAATTGTTTCTCAGCTTTTCATTCTGCTCTGTTGCCTGTATTTCTGTTTTCCCAGTACTCTACTGTCTTTATTACTGTAGTTTTGTGTTATCATTTGAAATCATGTATCACAGTAAAATTCAAAACCAGGTATCACATAGCATTATTCTTTTACTCAAGAATATCTTTTCTATTCCAAGTATATAGTGTTTTTGTATAAGGATTAGTTTTGCTTTTCTATTGCTGTTAATAAGGCCATTTAAATTTTGAGAGCTACTGCATTGAGAATGCAAATATTTTAGGATATATATATAGTTAATATTAACGCTTGCAGTAAATGAGTATCTTGTGTATTCTTCAGTGTCATCCACCAATGAATTGCCTTTTTTCAGTGTGTACATCTCTCCACATTGCTTAAAATTCATTCCTAATTATTTCTATTACTTTGAAGCTTTTGTAAATATAATTCTTTCCTTGACATTTTGACAGTTAATTTTTAATGAACAGAAATGCCAATTATCTTAAGTTGTATCCTGAAACATTACTGAGTGCATTTATTAGTTCTAATGTTGTTTTGGTGGGATCTTTAGTGTTTTCCATGTAAATCAAATTGCCTGCAATCACAGACAACTTTTTCCCAGTTTTCTGATTTCAATGCCTGTGGGATGGATTCAGGTTCTCTGAAATTGGATCCACATACTGACCATCATTATAGTTTCATAAAGAACGATCCCCTTAATCATTAAGCAATGACCTTTTATCTATTTTGACAATTTTTGGCATAGAATCTATTTTTTTTCTGGTGAACTAAATCCATCATATCTTTCTTTTGTTTTTGTTTTAATTTGTGTTTATTTGCTTGACTGACAGAGCAAAGGGTTGGGGAGTGGGAGAGTGGTATGTCACATCCATTTTTTTTGCACTCCAAATTCCGCAGCAGCAGAATCAGACCTTGCTGGAGATGCAAGCTGGAAACTGAATCCGGTATAAGTGGAAGGAATCCAGTTTCTTGAATTACTTGAGTCATGAATCCTGCAACCCACATCTGTATTAGCAAGCATGTGGATCAGGATCCAGAGTTGCATTTCAAACCCAGGTATTCCAATGAAATACTCTGCTAAGCTGAACATCAAAACTCCTGGTCTCTTTTGGTTATCACTCACCTAGAATAACTTTTTTCATTTATTCATTTTCACCGTAGGTGTGTCCTTACAGCTAATCTGATTTCCTTGCAGGCAACGTATGATGGGATTTATTTTAGTCCAATCAACTCTCTGTGCCTTTTATATGAAAATTTAGCATATATACATTTCAAGAAATTATTGATGACGACCTTCCATTTCCATTTTGCTAATTGGTCAACAGTTCTGTAGTCATCGCTCTTTCTTTATGAGTTGATAGGGTTTTGTGGTGATAAAAGCAGTGGCAATAGTTGTGGCAGTAGTAGCTTTCTTTGAGTACTTTATCGCTCATATATCTACTGATATATATCTACTATATATATCTTTATAATTACCATGGGCTTACCTAAGGCATTTGGTAATTATAGTATTCTGATTGAAGCTTAAATTTGAATTTCAATACCATATCAGATTTCAGCACTTTTATTTCTACTTCTCTCACAATTTATGTTACTGAAAAAAAGTAGCCAATATCAAGTTATCAACTAATTGTTTCATAAATTCTACACATTCTATTGTATTTTTTAGATTTACAACAGCAATTGGTACCAGTGAAGCATCTGGAAAATCTTTCAAAAACACAACTTTATTTTGTTTATTCCAGAATCTCCAACTTACACTACTTTTACAGCTATTTAAGCACAAAATGTTTCTCCACTCAAAATATCCATTAACCCTAACCCTAATCTTAACCCATAGGAAACATGTTCTCAGACATTGAAATCCTCTTTCAATTTGACCTAAAATCTGGAGAATCAAATGCATAGGAGACCATTTTCATTTGTAACAAATCAAACCATTGTATATACAAATCTGTGTTACACAATGTCATTATTGGTAACTTGGGTTATGGAAACAGCAAGGATCCCCACTGAATTTCCTATTAGTATCTAAACTTCATAAACACAAAATGTGTTTGAAATGGTTTTATCCAAGTTAATTAGATAATTTGTATTTACAGAGTCTGCCTGATATAAATCAAGGAGTTATCATTTTTCAGAGGGAAGAAAAAGGAAAAGACCTATTTAACTGTCCCATATAGTCTGTGAGGCTTCACACTAGAAATTTTAACTTTTCTTGATAGTTAAATTTCCCAACAACTTACTGAATAGAGTTTGTTGTCTACTAAAGACAAATGTGAAATCAGTGATGCATACAATAATAATTATTCAGTTTCCCATTCAAATTAGGGTGCTTCTGAAAATGCTTTGTGATTATATTGGGATTAGTATTTTAACCTAATTTTCTTTCTTTCAAGCTATCTTACGAAATCTTGGTTTGAACCCAGTCCTTTCTAAGTCTCCTTGATGACTAAGAACAGAGTTAAAAGTCTTATAGAGAAGTTCACCAATAATAAGTAACAGCTTAACAAGCGTGCTTTAAAAGTGTTCCCAACGGCACAACAAAAAAATAAGCAAAGTAGCAAAAAGTAATATCTTCTACAAATACAAGGTGCCTTTAGAGAATCTTAACATCACGTGTATGAAATAACTGAAAATAATCCTAATATCACTCATAACATTTAAAATATTATGTTTTCTTTTATTTTATCATATATAAGAAAGACATTAATAAACGGCAAAGTATTCCAGAAAGGCAAATGAAATACTTAAAGGATTGTAACTTAATATGATAGGTTTGTTTGATCAAAAGTGGCAATTCGTAAAATAACTGCAAAATTGCCTTCAAAAAATGAAAAACTGTTGATAGGAGGTCTTCATCTTCAAGAGAATACAATTAGAAGGATGCGATTTAATTATAAACCGTGACATTTTGCATGTGCAATTACATCATGGTGTTAAAAAAATATTAAGTACTACAACAGGGTTCAGGGGAGCATTTCCCATTTCCTTCACATGAAAGAGACAGCCACCTGCCATGCCTTATCTGGCTATTGCTTTTCTTGAAGGCAGAGCGTTAGAAACATCAGGCACTTTGTGGCACACAAGTTCTAATGATTCAGTGTTGTGGTGCTCTGATTGGTTATGTCTGATATAAATCATTGATCATTCAACTTCCTCACAGACTATAATGTAAAATTCAAACTCCTTTGGCTCTCATAAAAACCTTTAATCGCGTCTCTACCAATTCTGGCTGAGTAATAACTTACCACTCTTTCAACACATCCTGTGCTCTGCCATGCTAGAGAAAAAAAAGCTCAAGGGGCACTCCAAAACCACGAAACCCTCACAAAGTCCTGGGCCTTCCACAAGCCATTTTCTCTGAGCAGGATGCACTTTCTGCTCAGTCCTTCCTTCACTGGACCATGGTCTCCATGCATCACCTTTTTAAAAATATGTGTTTATTGCATTTGAAAGAAGGGTTACAGATAGAGAAAAGGAAATACAAAGAGAGATCTTACATCACTGGTTCACTCCCTCAAATAGTCACAATAGTCAGGGCTGGGATAGGCCAAAGACTGGAACTCCATTCAAGTCCTCCACGTAGCAGCAAAGACCCACGCACCAAAGCCTTCTGCTGTTGCTGTCCCAGGTCATTAGCAGGGAATGTATTGGAAGTGAACCAGTGCTCATACAGGACACAGATGTCACAGAGAGGCATCACCCACTAATTTACAGTGTCAACACCATAAGACGATACCCAATTGGGGTCTTGATATTTTTCCTCTGACAGTCAGCAATACTGAACTTTATTTCATAGATATTCATTGGACATTTATATTTATTCTTTTGAAATCTTTTTCCCATTGCTTCTCTTTTTCTGGGAGCTTTATTCATTTGCTTGTGAAAAAGCAAGAGTAACACATAGAGAACGGGAGAGAGAAATGGTAAGTCTTCCGATTCACTTCCAAAATGCTGGAAACTCACAAGCTCAGAACTCCATCTGGGTCTCCTATGTTGGTGCAGGGGCCCAAGCACTTGGGTCATCTGCCAATGCCTTCCCAGCACGTTAGCAGGGAGCTGGATCATAAACAGAGCAGCAGGCCTTAAACAGGCACTGTGATACAGTGTGTCAGAAGCCGGCATCAAAAAGAGCTGCTTCATGTTATGCATCACAATACTAGCCCCTTTTGCCAATATCTTGACTAGTGTAATTGCATTGTTTTGGGGTTTTTTTTGAGGTCTTCCTATATTGTCAGTGTTAATCCTTTGTAAGCTAAGCAGCTTACAAATGTTTTCTGCATGTTCCTTACGTTACTGAGAGTTTTCTTAGTGTGCACAGAGTCGCCTCTGAGTCTGATGCGTTCTCAATGGCCGAGTTTTATTTTTCTTGCCTACATTTTGAAGCCTTATCCAAGAAATCATCTCCTTCGCCAATAAGTGTCTTCAAGTGTTTCCCCCATGTTTTCTTCTAGGAATTTTATAATTTCAGGTCTTACATTTAAATCATAGATCCAACTTGATTTGATTTGTATGTTATGGTGGAATGTAGAGATCTAACCTAATCCTTCAATATGTAAGTATTAAGTCTGCAAGCAGAATTTATTGAAAAGTTTGCCCTTTCTCCTATGTGTACCATTAGCAACTTAGTAAAAAAAAATCAGTTTTCAGTATGTACATTAATTTATGATCTCTCCCTTCAGTAGTCTCTCCATTGATCTACATATCAGTTTCTGTGCCAGTGTCATGCTGTTATAATTACTGTATTTTTGTAGTAAACTTTGAAATCCAAATGGTGATGCCTCCAGTTTGGGTGGTTTTCTGCTGCTGGTATTGATGGTGGTTTTTGTTTTTGAAGAGTTGTCTTAATTTCATGTCCGTGGCGAGGTGGATCCTTTGGGATTAGTCCTGTTTAGGTACTGCATTTTTCTTGCTGTGGTAGCATCATTTTACGTTGGTTATTTTTGCTTTCTTGAAGGGTTACAGTTCCTGGTTTGTCAATTAAGTGGAACATTTTTAAAAATTGAAAATTTCTTCTGATTTGCTTCCAAATGAATTTTGAAATTTATTAAAAGTACCGCCTTGAATTATGTATAGGTGCAATTCAATGTAGGTGAAATTATGTTTGACACTTACTTTAAATATTATAACAAAAAGAAATGTAAATAAATGCAATGGAACAAATAGGTTATTCAACTAACATATTACCTAAACTTGTGATGGCAAATGAATATGAAATAAGTATGCATGAAAGAAAATACTTTAATAATAAGGGATAAAACATCTAAATTTGGGATAAACCAGGAAGAATGAACAACAGATAGAGTGGGAAGTAGTGCTGAGTGACAGATACATGGCACTGGCATCAGGGAATGGATGTAGTGAAGTCCTTATTGATCACATGCATGATAGGAAGGTATTGAAGGATTTTCAGCAGACAGTAGGTAAGATTTGCTTTTTAAAATGCTATTTAGGCAAAGCAATAGCTTGTCTAATACTAAACAGAAAAATGCCTTCACATCAAGAAGATAAGGTTGTCCACTTTCACCACTCTTAGTCATTATAGTATTAAATATCACTTGGGGGAGATAAGTACATAAAAGACACAAAAATTTGAAAGGAGAAAGTAAAAATATTCATGGTTTCAGATGTCATGAAATCCAACAGGGTCCCCCAAAGCACAGACAACAATAGAAAAATCTAGACAAATGGGATTATGTTAAACTCAGAAGCTCCTCTACAACAAAGGAAACTATGAATAGCGTGAAAAGACAGCTGGTAGATGTGAAAAATATTTACAAGCCACCTACCTGAGCAAAGATTAATACCCAGAAAATACCAGCAATTCAAATAACTGAACCAAAACAACCAAGACAGTTTAGAAATGGACAAAGAGCTTCAAAAGATAATTTTCAGAAAAAAATGAATGATCATCAAACAATTAAAGTAATGTTCAGCATCTGTAGTCAATGAAGACATGAAAATAAAAAATACCATTAGAGTAGCCTAGGCACTAAAGTCTTTGCCTTGCATGCGCCAGAATCCCTTTTAGGCACCGGTTCTAATCCCAGCAGCTCCACTTCCCATCTAGCTTCCTGCTTGTGGCCTGGGAAAGCAGTTGGGGATGGCCCAAGCCTTGGGACCTTGAATCCGCATAGGAGACCTGGCGAAGGCTCCTGACTTCAGATCAGATCAGCTCAAGCTGTTACAACTACTTGTGGAGTGAATCATCGGACAGAAAATCTTCCTCTCTGTCTCTCCTCCTTTCTGTATATCTAACTTTGCAATAAAAAAAAACTTTAAAATAATACAATGAGATATCACCTCACCTTCTCAGAATGACTGTGATCTAAAAAAAAAAATAACCAATAACCAATGCCTGTGAGGATATGGAGAAAGTGGAACTCTCACACAGTGTTGGTGAGAATATAAATTATCGCAAACACTGTGTTGAGGTATAGAAATAGATTTTCCACATGAGCAAACAACCCTGATATTCAATATATGCCCAAAAATCATGAACCCAATGCATAAAAATATGTTTGCACCATCATTCTTATAGCAGCAGAGTACACAGCAGCCAAAACACAGAATCAACAAGTGTCCATCATCAAATGAATAAAGGAAATGTGGTATGTATATACACACACATCAGTGAAAGATATCCTGCCATTTTTTCTAGAAACTGGAAAAAATCTCAATGATTGAGATAAACCAGATACACAGCAACCACAAGTTTCCCTTATATGTAAGAGCTAAAATTTAAAAATAAAAAAACAAAAAAGAAAGTAATGTTTATGTGTATCAGTATTGCTGCAAATATAGTTTTGTCAAATTTTGCTTTATTCTTTGTCAACTCCATCATTAAGAATTATATACGACCATGGTTTTAATAACCTGTGATTATTTTAAAATTTATTGTATGTGAATCAGATATCTTTTCCTTTGATTATTGTTTATAGTCTTTGTCTACTTTTATTGAACTAGCCATATTTAATTTCTATTAGTGAATTCTTTAATTAGTGGGACATTAAGCCTTTGACTAAAATGTAAATTTTTAAATTTTGTTTTAAATATTTAAAAAGAGAGAGAGAAGGGGTCCAGCACAATGGTTCAGTAGCTAAATCCTCTCCTTACATGTACCAGGATCCCAGGCAGGCACCAGCTCATGTCCTAGCTGCTCCACTTCCCACTCAGCTCCCTGCTTGTTGCCTGGGAAAGCAGTATGGGATGGCTCAAAGCCTTTGGATTTTGGAAGCTTCTGGCTTCTGGCTCCTGGCTGCTGGCTTCACTTCAGCTCAGCTCTGGCCATTGCAGCCACTTGGGAACTGAGCAAGTTGATGGAAGATCTTTCGCTCTGTATCTCCTTCTCTGTAAATCTGTCTTTGCAATAAAAATAAATCTTAAACTTAAGAAAGTGGGAAGGGAGGAGGAAGAAGAATGACGGAAGGAAGAGGAAGGAAGGAGGAAATGAGAAGGAAGAAGGAAGGAAGGAAGGAAGGAAGGAAGGAAGGAAGGAAGGAAGGAAGGAAGGAAGGAAGGAAAGAAGGAAGGAAGGAAGGAAATATAAAAGAAAGAAGGAAGAATAAAGGGAAAGTGAAATACAACTATCTTCTTAGAATTCTATCTATGAATTACATGGAACCTGTTCTCTTTGTTTTAATGTCTTATTCATGGGGCTATCACTATGGCAGAGCATATAAAGCCATTGCCTGCAATGCTGGAATTCTATGGGGTACTGGTAAGTGTCCTGACTGCTCGACTTTCAATCTAGCTTCCTGATAATGGCCTGGTAAAAGCAGTAGAAGATGACCCAGGTATTTTGGTCACTGCCAGTAACATGACAGATCAGAGTGAAGCTCATAGCTGTACCCTGGCCCAGACCTGGATGCTGTAGCCTTTCCGGAAGTAACGAGCAGATGGAAGATACTTCTCTCACTCTCATTTCTGCCTCAGTGCATTTGCCTCCCTATGCAAAATGGTGCCCAATTCAACTCTAGAGGGCAGACTGGGCTGAGAAATCCACCCTGTTATTGTACCGCCCATCTGGGAACAGTCACTCTGTTTCTACTCCTGGTCAAATCAAACAGACCAGCATGATAGGCAGTTCTTTGGGTTCACCTCCTGAGCTCCCAGTGAAAGTCCCTTCCCAGCTTGTTGCTGGTGGAGTTCCGGCTGCTGGTGGAGTTCAGATTGCCACTGGCTGAATGTCACTGGAGTAGCGGTTACTTCAACACCACACCATTGTATCTGCTGCTGTCCCAAGTCTGTCAGTCTCCAGGTGGCCCTCGCTGCCATTCTGTCCTCTCCTGTTTCCTGGAATGTGTCCTCTCTGCTTCACACTGGCTGTTTCTCCATCTGTTTAAACGTTGTGTTGATTCCTCTAATAAGGTTTTCTTTCCCTAAGAGGAAAATATTAATTTTCTGTCCACTTATAAAACACCTTAGGGTAAATACTAAAATGTAGCTTAGAGAAGTGGAAGGAACTTAGTTTTCTAGATGGAGGTCCAGTGCACAGCAGTATTTCTTTGCAGGGTGACAGGAACGAGAAGGCATGCCTGAAGAATGAAAGGGATGGCAGAAAGCAAAGGCTGTGAGAAAGCATGTTCAATAAATATTTATGCCCTTACCTCTAAAAAGTACAGATTTTCCATTTTTATGTCTTTGAAAACAGTATGAGTCTTAGATTCACTGACAGTTTACAATGGCTGTTGAGAAGATAACCACTTGGATAAGGTTGTCATTGCCATGGACCTAAACATTCGCATTGTTGTCTGTTTCTCTAAGTTTGGAATATTTTTTTGCTGCTGCCTGTTGAGCTTTATTTTCATTAAAAGATAACACTAAAAGTTGAGATTAATATAGAAGCCATTATATACACAGACATACACAGAAATTAAGTAGTAGGCAATACATTTCATTTTAATGAGACAAATATTCTTAATATCAGGAATGACTAGAGCCTCATATTTCCTTATAAATAATAAACATGTATTTTACAGAACTTAAGTAAATAAAATATCCCAGAGTAGATGAAACTTTTTCAGGTTTTATTATTAAGATACATTAAAAAAAAAAAAAAAAAAGGATTGCCTACCAAATGCCAAGCCCAGGAACTGAAACAAAAGAAAGTGCTAAATTGTTTGGAATTAATGAAAGAAAATGAGTGGTAATGTGACTACTTCATGAATTATGTAGGAATCTCTTCAAGCCGTTACGTCATAACTAAATTGGTAGCATTTTTCTTCTTAACATAGTTAAATGATACATCAATGCTATCATGCCATCATGGATTCAAATAAGGATAGATATGTATTTTTTCATTATTGAAAATTGAAAAGAAAGATTAGATTTCTGATTTGAAATTAAAGAAGTCAATGAATAATATTATAATAGAGTTGACATGGGACTATGGAAGTCTTTCAGTTTTAAAAATCAAAACCATGAGATACTGTTTTAGAGTGATCTGCTCCACATCAGGGACCCTGAGATGACAGTGGGTGTCCGTTCCCCAGCCCCCCATACTGAGACGGCTGGAGGCTGGGTAAAGCTTCTCCTCTTACCCTCCTCTTCCCTCAGATAAAGACAGAAGAAGAAGAACATTTAGAAACAATGGTCTCACCCACATTCTCCTAATCCTCAATCCTTCCCACTCTGACTATGTAACATCATCAAAAAATTTTTTTAATTTAAATAGAGAACGATCTGCATCCCATTCATGGCTCTTCTATTTATGGTTTTTATATGTTTAGACAAGGTACTAAATCTTAGTCACAATTTTCCTCTCCACAAAACAGATGTAATAAGGTACCTGCTCTGTACCTGAAGCAAAACATATGGGGAAAAAAACAGATCCCAAAAATAAATAGTACATCAAGCACTTTGACATTTAAATGCTCATTAAAATATGAGTCCCTGAACATTTGGCACAGCAGAAACAGGCCCTTGGGAATACCACATTCCGTATGAAAGTTGCTCAGTGTAACCAACACTCCACTTTAAATTCCAGCTAGCTGACAGCAGGTACTTGGGTCCTGGCTATCCACATGGAAGATTCAGAACCAGTTTCTGTCTTCCGGTTTCCATTTCATTAAGTCCCAGCTATGGTAAGCATCTAAGGAATGAATCAGTAATTGCGAGGTATCTGTGTGTGTGTCTTTAAAATAAATAAAAACTTTAACAATCAATAAACATTATAAGTAAAATCCCAATGCGTTTGTTTTCAATGAGAAGTATGTGGGCCCAGTGTGATGGCCTAACGGCTAAAGTCCTCACCTTGCACACAGTGGGATTCCATATGGGAACCGGTTCAAATCCTGGCAGCTCCACTTCCCTTCCAGCTCCCTCTTGTGGCATGGGAAAGCAGTCAAGAACAGTCCAATGCCTTTGGACTCTACACCTGCATGGGAGACCCAGAAGAAGCTCCTGGCTCCTGGCTTCAGATCGATTCAGCTACCATTGCGGTCACTTGGGGAGTGAATCATTGACGGAAGATCTTAGTCTCTGTCTTTCCTTCTCTCTGTATATATGACCTTGTAATAAAAGTAAATATTTAAAAATAAGAATTATGCTATATTTATATGAAACTCTTGATTTTCAAGTTTATGAAGTGGCCTGGCATTTTGGCCAAACTAAGAAATACCCAACTAGGGCCCAGTGGCGTGGCGTAGCAGCTAAAGTCTTGAATGTGCCAGGATCCCATATGGGCACCAGTTCTAATCCCAGCAGCTCCCATTCCCATCAAGCTCCCCGCTTCAGGTCAGGGAAAGCAGTCGAGGACAGCCCAAAGCCTGGGACCCTGCACCCGCATGGGAGACCTGGAAGAAGTTCCTGATTCCCGGCTTCGGATCGACACAGAACCGGCCGTTGCGCTCACTTGGGGAGTGAATCATCAGGCGGAAGATCTTCCTCTCTGTCTCTCCTCCTCTCTGTATATCTGACTTTGTGATGAAAATAAATAAATCTTTAAAAAAAAAAAAAAAAGAAATACCCAACTAGCTAAGAAATAGCCACCATTAATCCCAAAAGAAGCTAATGGTTCATTAAAAAGGGGGAGGGAGGAGGAACTTGGAAGCTGACAAGAGGAAAAATCTATATCAGAAGTGATTTGTTCAGGTTTATTTTTCATTGATAACTTAATTGTCATCACATATGACAACTTAACAAAGTGTTGGAGTGGAAAATCAAGCCAAGAAAGAGGTTTACTTTATAAATTGGGAAGAGAGAAATTAATCCCCAGGAAAATTAGAAGATTTTTTTGTTCTACCTCAGTCATTTCAAACTATGTTTAACTTCAACTACCACCAGAAATGTTAATCACAAAAGTGCCCAAATGTAAGAATAGATAAATTGCTACAGCAAGACAATAATCTGATTACTTGAAAAATATAAAGTCACAAAGTTGATTTTACAACTGGCTGAATTTCCAAGCATTCATTGTAGAGGAATACCTATATATCACTACAGACAAGGATTGTAAGTCTAGGGACTGTGAGGGCATCGCCTCCATTCCCCTGTGACTTGTCCTTCCTGTAGGGTTCTGCCTACAGGATATGAACAAAGGGAACCAGCCATTGAAGGAAACCCTCCCTCTCTCTGTTTCACACAGACTAAGAGAGATGGTAGAGAAAGATTTCACATTTTGATTCCACTCAGAATCACTAATACTTTGAAGAAATTTTGTATTTGTGAAATAACTAGATAGAAATAAAGATGAATACAGTTAAACCCCTGAATGTTTGGTTTTATATAACATGTACTGACAATCAACCAATTCATGCTACAAGCACAGTATTGCAAGAATGCAGAGTCTGCAAAGGGAAGCAGTACTATGACAGAAGCATAACATCTAATACCATTAGTGTCAAATACGTCGCATAAAGAAGACTATACCCTATAACCATGCGTACAAGGTTCTGTGCACTACCTCATTCCAACTTCTAAGTTGAGACCTATATGTTAATTGAACAAAATATAAAATTTACAGCACTTTTCTCCTAAGCCCATACTTTTAGAATCCCTGCTCACACCGAATTGTAGGTAGCTCTTGTGCAGCATCAACAATTTCATTAATCTCTTAGTAGGGAAAACAAGTGCTCTACTTCTGTCCTTACCTCACGGAGAAATGTTAACAACACCTCATGGAACCCAAGTTTCATTACTTACCGATGTAACATCATGAAAATCGTCTCACTTCCATGAACTTCAGTTTATCCTTGGTAAATGAGGTTAGTTATACTTACCAATTTTTAGGTTTATTTTTGAGGATTAAGTGAGATGATATGTAGAAATGACTTGCTAAACATGGGAAATGTAAGCTTTTAATGAGTATCTAATTATTATTACATTAATTTTCCCAGTTAATCATATCAAAAAACAAACTCATCCTTCTGATAATATCTTCAGAAGAAAACTTTCTTCAACCTAGTGTAATAGTACCAAATATTAACCATATCATTCCCTTAACAAGAGCTACACAATCAGTCTCAGAATTGGTAATTAAGCCATTCCAAACATTTCCTAGAAATATCCACCATAATCAGGGGAAATCAGTTGGCAGACATTATAAAAAGTAATAAAATCCAACACTTATTAACACTTATTAACATCTTTTCACTTATTAACATCTGTGCATACCCTGTCATGTAATCGCTTAATTTTTTATGATATAATTCCATAGGCCTTGGGATTTCCCTCGCCCCCTAAGAGTTCCCTTTCCCTCACCAGCTTCCCCTCTGTCATCACAATGTGTAGTCATTCACGAACATTCCTAGGTCCACCATTCAGCCACTTAAGTGTATCCTGACATTGTAGGTATGGACAATGGCAGAATCCAGCATCCCATCGGATTTTTCATTAAAGTCCATCTTTGATTTAGAAATAGAGATGCATTCTGCTCTGAATCCTCACATCATTTCCCATTTAAGAGATATAGTCTCATTTTCTGTCTTCTTGAAAGTGAGTGCACTTTTTTAACTGACTCAAAAATAAAATACAATAAAATACATATCAAATGATTCTGAGACCACAGAAATCATTGTGATTTTTAGAGGTCTATCTCTCTAGGGACACCTGACTTTTGGAACCCAGCCATCATCCTATATTGATGCCAACTAACCACATGAAAGAACTCTGTATAGATATTCACAACCTCTGTATAAGTTACACTAGCAACCATTATCAATCTTCAAATGTGTAGGTTGCTGAAGTCATCTGGAAATTAGGTAAAGTATATCCAGTGGTAAACTCTCTTCGTTTTCTCCTTCCCATACTAGTTACATCTGCTGTAGATTTTGCTTTTATCACTTCACATGTACAGCCTTTCAAGAAGCTTCCATCTTCTCTATTCTCTACGCCTTAACACCTTCCAAAAGGTGAAGGAATGTGCATGTTATTCTGCCATTCTGCCACTTAAAAGATTCAGTATCCCAAAACCCCAAAAAATCAAACCCAACTGGGTTGCAAATCCTGCCAAAATTAACAGTTTTTACCTCTTCATCTCCCAACATGAGTTTTCTAAGGCAGCCATTCAAGGTTCTTTTCTGTTTCTTCCTAGAGTCTATTAAATCTGAACTCTTAACCCTTATAAGTTTGTCATCACATCGAATTAGAGTATGTTAGGTCCATTTCAAATAGGGTGATGACAGGTTATTTTTAGATATTCAGGAATTTTGCAAACCAGTACTTAAATTATTGATACCTTGACCCTGATAATCATGAAAGCGTTGTACCACAGAAACTAGAAAACTGCGTGTCAGGGTTTAGCAGGACCTACTGATCACTGCATTGTTGAGCACATCTCCACTTCATGCACTCAAGTCTATATTTTGAATTGCAAAACAAGTGGAACTCTGTCCATAATATATTCCACATTCAAAGAATTTGTATTATTTGCTAATCTATATCTTGTGTAAATTTCTTACTTGTCCTTTAAAAAACTACTACGTAGACAATGCAGCAAATAAAAGTAAGGAAAGGGCTGTGATCTGGTTTGATTTGCCTTGGCTTGGTTTCACTTGGCTTTGCTTGCGTTGAGCATGACTTAGAGCATACAGTTGCATGCCATTTGTGTTACAAGTATCCAAGGAGTCAGAAAGGGGCAGCTATTATTGACTATCTCAGGGACATTCTAGAAACTCCAGAAATAGGTCCCTTGAGACTTTATAACATATTTCCCAAGCAAGAAAGAAAATAGTTTGGGGATGGTTTATATCTGTTTAATGTCTTGACTCTTTCCAAAACAGATTTGAAATTATTAGCATGCAATCACATATTTAAACACAAAACAATGTAATAAAATATAAATAGAAAATTCTGATAAAAAGCAAACTGTATTTGTACTAACTTGAATAGCAAGTGCTATATTTAATCAATACATTTTGCCCTACGATTCCTGGCAACCAGAGCTAGATAAATGGCAATGTAATGAGTTAGGTTACTGAAAATGTGTGTTTCTCAGTATAGAAAAGATAAAGCATTCATGGAAAAAAGATAGTATTTTTCTCTGTAAAATTCTGAAAACCATCTGTTTTGGAAGTTTGTGTATGAGATGAGTGATATGATGAATAGTATCTTCATCTTGGCTCCAGTCAAGACTAGGTCATAACCATTGAACATAACTCCTTCCCTCTTCCCAAATATCTCTAGAAGAAACTCTAAGTTTCCAGACAAGTGTATAGAGCAATTCATACAATACATACTATATCCCAGAGATACATCAGGAAACAGAGATGTTACTCAGGACCTTGTCCAAAAGGCACTAGGAGAAGCATAGTACCAGAAACAATCGAAAGATAAATTTGCCATACAAAAGGAAGACATTAAATAGAAGAAATTTGTCCAAAAGTCTAGCAATCTGATAAGAGGGATGAGAGTCAGTAAGCTAAGGCTATAAAATGGATGGAATACTCATGCAATAAGCATTTGTTTGGGTGGATAAAGCAGATGCATTAAGAGAAAGATTTGGGAAAACATTTATTGTAATAGTTAAGTGTCCAGTTTAAGATACTGATATCCCATATTCCAGTACCTGAGTTCAATTTCGGTTCTGGCTTCTCATTCCAGTTGTCAACACATATTCTAGGGGGCAGCTGCTGATGGCTCAAGTACGCAAGTACTTGCTACCACGTGGGAAATGTGGAATGAATTCCCAGCTCCTTGATTTTGGCCAAGTGCAGTCATTGGATATTGTGGGCATTTGGAACGTGAACTAATAGAGGGAAACTCTCTTTCTCTCTCTCTATCTCTCTCTCTCCCTTTCTCTTGCTCTGTTCTTTCCCCTCTTTCTTCCTATCTCCCTCTCCCCACCTCTTGTTCTTTCTCTTCCTTTGTCTCTCTCCCTATTATCCTTTCTCTTTCTCTGTCTCCTTCTGTGTTTACTAAAAATATTGGTTCGTGTAACTGGCGTCATCTTTTTAAATAAACACTGTATTTGTCTTTTAAAGCAAATAAAAGGAGCATATGTATAAGATATCTTCCCAGCTTTGGATATTAAAGCTAAACATTTGAAAAAAGTATTTGATAAAGTCTTCAGGGTCTGTATCACAGTGGCTGATGGACATTTTTACTGGGGAGGACAGTTTCTGAAATTCTTTCCCTGTAAGTAGCATCAGTCACATAGTGTGGGCATCAAAATGCCCCATTTATACACATCAATAGAACAGCTGACTATAAGATGAATGCATAACCACTGTACCTTCCAGGGCACATTAAATGCAAAAGGATTTCCAGATGACTAAAGGACTCAACTTGCTATTTAATGTTGACAAACCAAGAAAGATAATCATTCAAACATGAGTCTAGGTATTGTTTAATGACGACTGACTCTGAATAACTTTTAGTTACCCACTGTTCCTATGTAACCAATAGCAAAAAAAAAACCCTCAAGTTAATATATTTGAAGTAAAATCAAGCTTTTCTTAGCTCTCAGCATTGAGCTGAACTCACCCAATAAATGCATTCTTCTTTGCCACCTTATTTCTGCAACAAATTCAAAGTAAAATAAAAAGGAAGACAAGGGTAGGAGTTTGTCACAGTAGTTAAGATCCCCATATGCCATGTTGTTTTTTAGTTTCAGTTCTGCTTCCAATTCCAGTTTCCTGCTAATGTACCCTCTAAGAGGGAGAAGGTAGTGGCTGAAGCATCTGGGTCCCTGTCACGCACATGGGAGAACCAGATTGGGTTCTGACTTCCTTTGCTTTGGTCTCACCTAGCTTCTGCTATGATTATAGGCATATGAGGAGCGACCAGTAAACAGAATACCTTTTTTCACTCTCTTTCTCTCTGGACCCTCTCTCCCAACACACACTTTTCTATCTCTCAAATAAATAAAAATGCATATATTTTAAAAAGCAAATATGAGATTTTTTTTAATACCTTACCTAGAGACCAGCAGTTAAGTCACCATATGCAGTGCCATTTGCCACACTGACACTGGTTCCCATACCAGCTGCTACCCCTCTGATCCAGTTCCCTTGCTAATGGCCTGCAACAGCATCAGAGGATGTCTTAATTGTTTGAATCCCTGCTGCCCGTGTGGAAGACCTGGGTGAAGCACATGGATTCTGAATCCTGGCTTTTAGCTCGTAGATTTGGCCTGCCAGATCTGGATGAAGTTCTTGGGTCCTGGCTTGATCTCATATCTGGTTGTTGTAGCGATCTGGGCAGTCAACCAACAGATGGAGAGACAGAGAGACAGAGATATTCCATTTGTGTCCCACATGGGTAGCAAAGGTGCAAGAAGTTGTGTCACCATCCACAGCCTTCCCAGGTGTGATAGCAAGAAGCTGTACAAGAAGCAGAGTACTCAGTAACAAGCACTCTGATATGGGATGCCAACATGGAAAACTATAGCTTAATCCACTGCATGACAATGTAGGCCTACATCAGTTAAAAATGATAGTGGTTGGGGCAGCAACTTTTATCCTGATAAACCTAATATAAAATGTGACTTATGTGTTCTGATAAAAAAAATAAATGCTTATTATTAGATATCAAAATTAGCCTGCCCATATAGTCACAGGTAGTACCAGATGACTGTAGCCTTTCCCGGTTAAAAGCCTATCTTTTACAACTTAGGACACAATACAGAACACAGTGCTTGTTCCTATGTGTAACTATGCTCCAGATGCACAGGGAAGGCTAAGAGATGAACTGCACATCCTGAAAATCATCCCCATTCTTACCTATTGAACTCTTTCTTACTCCAAGGAGAAATACAAGACATGAGGTCCAGGCCAAGGAGTAACTAGAAGAAATTCTTCCTTTTGGAGACTGGAAGAATAAACAAGTGCCTCCTTTTGTTAACAAGAATTATAACTGCATCAAGCAAGTGGCACACATACATTATGATAAATTTTCCCCCATGTGCGTTAGACTGATCAAATCAAGATTACTGGAGTGAGGGCTGAGAGAAATTCCAAAAAGGAACTATGAGAGTGAATTCCTGTCATTGTCTAAGTCAGCCGGTCCACTTATAGGAAAAACATTTAAATATTATAATACATAATATAAATATAATGTAACATGACTAATGAATAACAGGAGCTTTTTGTCACAGTTCTGGGGGCTGAGAGCACTACTACACTGGGTGTCAAATATTGGGTTTCTCTGTTGCTGTTATCGAATGTAGTATGAGTTTAGGTAAATGACAAAGCAGCTGCCTTCAACCTTTATTATAACAGCATCAATTCTATTCACAAAAGCAGAACTCATGTGACTTGGTGATTCCCCCAAAGATTGCACCTTTCAATGTTATTCTGCCAGGTGGCAGACTCCAATACATGAATGCTGTGGAACCATACGAGCCCTACTCTCATTCACTACCCTTTTAATAGGCCTATTAACTGACATAGATAATTTACTCTACAAAACTCATGTTCTTCTATTTTTTTTTAGAAGAGAGTACCCCACACTACCAACCAAAATAGCCCAACATTCCAAAGCCAACAGAGAAATGACCATGATCATGTTTAACACCTTCCACACCCCACCCAGGCATTTAGCTATCTGTGTCAAGCTATTCGTATAGACTTCTGGACAACACTGTCATTACAACGCACTCCAGAGATGAGTGGTATGCTTTCTTCCAGCCATTCTGTGTAAGCATGTGCGTTGCTGCCTCATGAAGATGCCCAGGGAGGGTGGCCACAGGGGTCATGCCGAACTTCTGGGAGATTTCATGCATCACCCCTGGTTTGAAGCAGGAGACAAGCTGTCATCTACACAACAGCCAGGTGATCTCACGTGTCAAGGAATGAGTCTGGTGTCCAGAAGTGCTCTGTGAGCCCTCCTCCCTGGGCATGGAATCCTCTGTCATACAGAAAACCACCTTATACTCCAACCTGAAGTATGAATCAAACATCACAAAGACCTCAATGCCAATACAGTGCTGTCCAGTGGCACTACCACTACCACATGCTGTTGCATTGCTGATAGCATTCAGCTCACCATCCTGATGCCCAGGACAAAGATAATAGAAATCATTGCATCTCCTCAGTGTCAAGAGTGTCTATCCTGTCTACTTTCCAGATGTGGATTAGCACACATGGGCATTATGTATCATATCCTTCATCACCCATAGCAAATGCTGCAAAAGGCACTGTGAACAGATGTATCACATTTGGTGCATGTATCAATTAAGAAGTATCAAATTTCCCTGGCAAGCACAGATATCTCATGCTAGCCCCATAAAACTGTCTAGTCTGCAACACCCATCAGCATTAGCTGGAACTGGGCACAGGCCAGGTGAAGCAAGCTACAATAGCAACAGCAAATGCCAAAGTGAAGTAGGTCATGCCAGACTGGGTCCTCAGAACCCACCAGTACATATTAGACTGGGCAAATGGGGCAAGCCTAGCAGAGAAGTCACTGTCCTTGGTAGTGACAGTTGGGATTAGGGGAAGAGACAGGCTCGGCTAAGGCAATTGTATCCACTGGCACGTGCATGAGCCAGAGTAAGGGAAGGCTGGTTGGGCTTTGCCACATCAACAGCTAGGAACTGCCAGGCCTAGGGCAAGTCCTGTCAGGCTAAACCATACCAGCACCTGGAAAGTGCAAGATCTGGGAGAAAGAGTGGGAACTGTGGAGCCCCTCTGATGGGCTCCAATTCTCACCATTGATCGTAAGAACCAGGACTGGAGTCAGGCCTGTCTGGACAGAAATAGCACCCACTGGCCTAAGTGTGGGCTGGATAATGAGATCAGTTGGACTGAACTAGGCTATAACTCCCATTGGTATATACAAGAGCCAAATGGGATGTGGGACAGAATGGACCAGTCTGCTGTACATACCAGGTGTTTGCAACCACTGGTGTATGTATAGACCGATGTGGGTGTCAGCCTGAGTCAGACCCTGCACTGGCTGGCACACAGCAGTCAGATCTGGGGTAATCTCAGGACGAGCCCCCAATCCCCGCAAAGGGACCACTAGATTCACAATTCCAACCACAGGGAAAAATCACAGGATCTGTGGTCTGACTGTGGAGTACATGTATGTGTTAGGATCAGGCCTCCTGTTACTGAAGCCTCTGCAGTGGACAGCATGCCCAAATACAGATATAGGACATCACAATTCATTTAATAACTTGGCAGAGGACAGAGGGCAGAACAGATTTGGCAACTCTTCCAGTCAAGCTTTGACAGTAAATATCTGGGCAAGTGAAGACTATGGTGGACTATCAGCCAATGGACCTGGGAAGGGTTTCCTCAACCTTGGAGCAATGAAATCAATAATATCACAGAACTATTGGAAACACTTTAGCAGTACCCTTGGAACATGTTCCACATCAGAGATCCTAAGATGACATCAAGTAGCCGTCCCCATTGCCAGCATTGATATAGTTAGGCCCCTTCTTCCCTTCTTTCCCCCAGGTACAGGAAGAAAAAAATTGGAAGCAATTGTCTCATCCATGTCCCCCATATCTTGACCTTCCTAATCAGTGGTCACATGGGTATACATCCTTCTCAACTACGTAGACATCATCAAAAATGAAATAAATCTATAATTTAAGTTTTTAAATAATAAAAATAAATCACAATCCATGTGACTTGGTCATTTTGTGGCTGAAGTGAGAACATCCTTATAGACGACACTTCTAGATGGTCCTTGCTGAGTCTGTCTGACAACATCCTCTCAGTCTGCATCCTGTCTGATGTTCCAGTTTCTCAGAACCACCAAGGGTATCTGAACAAATTTTCATTTTTATCTTACTGGTTTGGACAGTAGGACAGATCTGACCCTTGAAAAATAGTTTCTTTTTTCTTTTTTTTCCCAACCTGTTTTCCTGCCAGACACAAAAGGCTGTTCCTGTCTCAACCTGAACACACGTTTAAACCTACAACTTTATTCATCATTTTAATTTACATAAGGTTTTGGGCACAGTTGTGAATTTTCAAAGAGACAACAACAAATTTTGAATTTCTTTTCTTAAGATTTATTTATTTTTATTGGAAAGACAGATATAAAGAGGAGACACAGAGAAAAAGATCTCTGTCCAATGATTTACTCCCCAAGTGGCCACTTTGGCTGGAGCTGAGCCAATCCGAAGCCAGGAGCATCTAGCCTCTTCCAGGTCTCCCACATGGGTGCAGGCTCCCAAGGCTTTGGGCTGTCCTCGACTACTTTCCCAGACTACAAGCAGGGAGCTGGATGGGAAACAGGTCCAATGGGATTTGAACCAGAGCCCATATGGGTTACCAGCACGTTCAAGGCGAGGACTTTAGCCACTAGGCTATTGTGTTGGCCCTTGAGGATTTTTAATGTTTATTTATTTAGCTGAAAGGCAAAAGACAGAGAAACGAGAGGGAGGAAAGATGGAGAGAGAGCTCTTCCATCTTCTGGCTGACACTCTAAATGCCCACAACATCCAGGAATAGGTAGGCCAAAGTCAGGAGCCCAGAACTATATATCCACATCTCACATATGAAACATAAAGACACAATCATAAAGACTTGGGTCATCTACTTGCCATCTGCCATGTGTGCATTAGCAGGGAGCTGAAGTGGAAGTGAAGATACTAGGACGCTGATCAGATGCAGTTGTGGGAGAAGAGCATCTCAAGCAGCAGAGCATATCTTGACCCACTCCATAACAATGCAAGCCTTGAAGTTTTGGTTTTCTACTGTTATAAGAGAACATTAGGCCCCAAGAGCAACCATGTGCAGAGCAACAAACATGCTGCAGTTACAAACGGCTTATTTTGTACCCACTCTGTGTTCCAGGATGTGGAATATTTAACAAGGAATAGAATGTTGCCTTATCATAAGAAGTTTTTATTCTAGATTGGACAAGTTGTGAATAAAATTGCAGGAGAGAGTTGCAATAAATCAGAAAAAGAATTATAACCCAAACAAGCATTTGGTACCATTGAAAACTCAAAGAACTGTTAGACCAGTGAAGTCTTCCTGAAAGGAGGTGATGTGTATCGTGGGATGTAAAATATGACTCAGAGCTACCAACAGAGTAAATATGCAGAGAATGGTATGCAGAACAGCAGGGGAATAGCAGACTTCAGTGCATCCAAGAATAACACTTGGTACAGAAAGATGTGCACTTTAAAAAATCACACTGAAGAATGGATTGAAAAGAAAGCTTCGTCCAGTCATCTGGCAAATTGGCTAAGCAGGAAAAGCAAAGACCCTAGAGCAAGAAAATGAATATGAAATGAAAACAATAGATCCTGGGGATGATTGTTACAATCTGGGGGACCTGTGTCTCTTTTAGAATAGGCCAAGTGTGCCAGAAGATTCAAGGATGAATTATTACATTGCTAAATCCAGATTCCAAATTGGATGCCATCCTCTAATCTTGTCAGACAGGGTCTTTCCTCCTAGGCTGCCTTACCTTGTTTGAAACAAGTACTCCCTGTAATCCAAACTCTTCATGAGATGACGCCTTTCCAAAGATCAGCACCTACACACCTGTACCCGGACCTGTGTAGTGCTAGGGAGTCACAGTGACAGTTTCCAGAAAAAGTAAGAGTTAACTGAGTTTAAAAGATTGGATACACACTATGCCACATCCTCCTTTCCATGATTGGGTCATAATCACTCATTATTGATAATTAACGTGACAACTTACCCTTTGACACTCACATTAAAGTATTTGACTTCTTCCACGTTTTACACCACGTGGTAATCACATGTAGTAGGGAGTTTCTCTTATAGCACACTGACTGAAGTTAAAATACTCAGTGTGTCAAAACAGATGGCACCAGGCACTATATTCTATATACAGCTCAACCTAGTCCATAGCAGCTTTGCAAAGGATGTCTGACAGAAAATCTATGACTGACTCCAGCACAGGAAACATTCATGCAAACATCCTTTGCCCAAAGGACTTGGCATTTACTATACAGCACAAGGTTTGTGTGCCAAAGGTCAGGGCAGAGGGACTACCTTCTCCCATATATTTTCGCAAACTGTCCATCTTACTGAAAGTACAGGGATACATAGAAATACACATTGCACTTATTGTAGTTGATTATGAAAAAAAGGTCAGCTGAGATATTTGTTTCTGCAAGCATACATGCACATGTACACACACATACCAAGAAAATACATAATGTGAGCAGATTGGAAAAAGAATAAAAGAATGATCAACTCTTACATTTCAATGAACAAGGAAAATCCGATCACCACTGTCAAAAGAGTCTATTGCTTTCCAAAACTGAAATACAATGATATTCCCTGATCCACAGTGAAAAATGATTGACAGATAAACTGTCCCACAAAGCTTTTGTAAAACAAATAAACAAACATAACTTTCTGATCTATGTGTAAACATATTACATTTGATGAGTCTTACACTATACTAAATGAATTTCTGCTAAGTAATATTGGAAGATTTTTCACCTGTTGCACTATCACGAAAGCCATTTGGATAATCTCCACATGCTACCTACCACAAGAACATGCTAGTTACGAAAAAATGTATCTTTGCTGGTTTTTCCTTTTGCTTGGTTCTCTTGAAACCTAAATATACTTAATTTAATGTGCACAACTATATTTCATACCATATATCTGTTATAAAATACAAAGCATATGAAATATATGACAAGTGTGTATATACTTTTAGGCTTATATTCACTTAGAATTAAAACCTTATATTCATGCTCTTCATTGGGTACATTCATTTCATATTCACCTGGCACACTCATAGTCAAAATATTTCTAGGGTCATGAAAAAGAATGCACCCAGTTCAATTGCATAAAAATACTCCAGTCCTCATCCCCTTCTTTCCATTTTCTTCTGACCAATTTTGCAAGTCCCAGGGAATTGTTTAATTAGCAGCAATGAGAGATGTCATCCACTTCCCTGTCATTTGACACATCCTTTCTGGGCACACACTGGAAATGTACAACATCTTACAGAGGATCTGATAAAAAGAAAACTTCTTTACCCCACCCTTGGATTCGAATTATGTAAAACAGGTCAGAATTTAAAAAGCAAAAGTCTACTGTATGACATTCAAAGTCTCCCCAAAGAGGGGAGGGGGGTTCAAATTGAACCTTTGACAGACACTGCTTTTAAAAAGACCTGCTATCAGTGAAAGCTGCTGCTCTCCAGGTGATTCCACGCGTATTGTTAATGCCAATTCATGTCAGTATTGACACTATATTTTGACGGTAGGAGGAAGAAAAACGATCCTGAGAACCTGAAGTGACTCTATTGGCACATCAGATTACGCTTAATGTTTCAACCGTAAAGCAAAGTGGAGCAAAGCAGTCATCCCACCATGCCCAGCTTATTAAAGTTTTTTTTCCAGCTAGGACCCAGTACTGTGCAAGGAAGAAAAGTTTCAAATAGAACCAGTAGGATTTTAACAGAAAAAAAATATAATAAGAGTAACATATTCTCTACCCTTTAAAGGTTACCGTCAGAGGAAATATACAAAAACTGGCTTTTTATCAGACAGAAATTCCTCCCTTGGGAATGCCCTAATTCCAGAAGCTTAAGCAAAAGGAATCGAAGCAGAGCATCCAAGATCCTAAGGGATCACCTTGTCTGGCTAACGGATACATCAAAGATTTGGGGGTACATTCTTGAAACCATATATTACAGCCAAAGATCTAAGTGTCTGGAGCTTCCTGAATCATCACATCCTCATGTCATACTAAATCTAATCACACAGGAGGGGCCAGCTTGTAGAAGGTCAACTGTTCAATTTGTTAAGAATTATTCTCATGGCTGAAGTCTGCTGGAGAAAGTGCAAAGGACAAGGAAGATGAAGTTCTCTTCAAACCAAGAAAGAAGCTGGCTTTAGTGTTCTTTCTCTCGTTTCAAAGGTAAAGCCATTACACAAGTACACCCTACCAAGAAGAACGGGGCATACTTTTGTGCTTTTGTTTGCTTTTCATTTAGTTTATTAATAGACTTATCATTACATGGGGTATTGAAACATGTAGACATTGTAGAATACTGAGAATGTTGTATGCTACCAAGGGGTAACTTCCCTTTCCTTATTAACTTCTTAAGAACTTGAAAAAAATGTTTTGTGGGCCCAGCGTGGTAACCTAGCAACTAAAGTCCTTGCCTTGCACAGGCTGGGATCCCATATGGGCGCCGGTTCTAATCTCAGCAGTCCTGCTTCCCATCCAGCTCCCTGCTTGTGGCCTGGGAAAGCAGTCAAAGACAACCCAGAATCCTGCACCCACGAGGGAGACCCAAAAGAGGCCCCTGGCTCCTGGCTTCAGATCGGCTCAGCTCTGGCCATACAGCCTCTTAGAGAGTTAATCATTGGATGGAAGATCTTTTTCTCTGTCTCTCCTCCTCTCTGTATGTTTTCCAATAAAAAATTTTTTAAAATACATCTCAAAAAATGTTTTGCACAATGGTAAGGACCACCTGATATTTCTTACCATTGAAGCAACAGCTTAAGCTTCCTAAACCTGATAGATATTACAACAAAGCAGGAAGGTGTTACCAAGAATAGATGAAGGAGCTTGTTCTCTAACTACTAAATAATTACTTTACCTTTTTGTCTTTCAGTATTTGCTTGTCTGTTTGTTTATTGATTTGTTTACATCTGATTCAATGCAACCTGAAATAGGAAGTATTGGCTCACCCCTAGGACGATAGGATTTCTGAAATGTATTTCTTTGTCGGTATGGTTGTATATGAATCTAAGTGGAAGAAAGCAGATAATTCTCCCTAAAAGACATATTTTTGCAGCTATCTGTGGAAAACAGGCAAGCCGTTGCTCGCCTGGTGCCGGTAATCACAAAGCATTTTTCTGAAAGCTTTGTAAATGCTTTTCGTCCTACAGATAAGAGATTTAAAGTAGACAGAAATAAATGACAGAGCTCACGGTGACTTGCCACTCGGGCACCGTCGCTCGCTTAGCAGGCTGGAAACTCCAGGCTTTTCACAGTTCCCTGTCAGGTTTGACTCCTCTGCTGCCAGCCAGGACGTGACGGCAAATAAGGCAGTGTGGAGAACAGAAAGAGAACAGAATCCAAGTCAGCCCAAACCAGATTGCACGCCCCTCTACCACTGACTGTGAAGTCCAGTTTTTCCTTAAAAATCAAATTCAGAATTCAGGGCAATGAAGTCTTGCCAGAGTACTATGAGAAACAATGTGTTAAGGTGCCTGCACTACATTGCAAAGAGAATCTACAGAGAGAGGCAGAGCAACAGAGATTTTCATTCACTGGCTAACTCCCCAGATGACTGGAAAGGCTAAGGCTGAGTCAGACCAAACCCAGGACCACGAGCTTCATCTCAGCCTCCCATGTATGTCAAGGGACATCAAGCACTTGATCCATTTGTTGCTGCTTTCCCAGATGAATTAGTAGGAAGCTGGATGCGAGGTGCTGAAGCTGGGACTTATATAAGAGCCCAAATGAGATGCTAGCCCTTCAGGTGCTGGCTTATCTTACTGCCTCACAGTGCCAGCTCCCATACCTTGCTTTTTAAACACATCCTGAAAGCGATCTGAATATAACCACATGCTCTCTTGCACCATCATCTACAGTACCTACAAATGACAATCTACTCATCGCTTAAGTATCTATGGCTTCAAAAACCCTAGTAGCTTCAACCTACTGCTCATTAACGGTCCTGCAAGGCACAAAGCATGGAATGAATTTTTTCCTTCAGTACAATACACTCTAGTTTAGAAGGGAGCGCAGAGGTGTGGCTAATATGGATGCATGAAAGACGAGCTCCAACATCTCTGCAGTAGATAAGTACAATAGAAAAGTTTAGAAACTTTTTAATGATATATGAAAATAATATAGACACATGCTAACAAATATAGCAATAGATACATATATTATAACATATTGTATATATATTTATAAAATATGTAAGTAATAAATTGCATACATTATAAAAATATTTTTATATCTGTTCTGAAATAAGTTTGGCAAGATTGGATAGGAGGAGTAAGATAGAGAGATATTTAAATAATGTTTATTGGAAAAGCAGATTTACAGAGAGGAGAGACAGAGAGGAAGATCTTTTGACCACTGATTCACTCCCCAAGTGACCACAATGGCTGAAGCTGAGCTGATTCAAAGCAAGGAACCAGGAGCTTCTTTCACGTCTCCTGCGCAGGAGCAGGGTTCCCAGGTTTTAGATTGTTCTTTACAACTTTTCCAGGCCACAGGCAGGGAGCTGGATGGAAAGCAGAATGGCCAGGAAATAATCAACACCTATATGGGATCCTGGCACATGCAAGGTGAGGACTTTAGATGCTAGGCTATCATCCCAGGCCCAATATAAAGATATTTTAATGTATCAGTCTATCAAAGACTGAAAGAACAAGATAATATCTCTCTTCAGTTTTCCATGAATGTCACATTTTGACATATTCATACAACAGTCCACAACTGCTGTTGTTTTATTCAGAATCATTATGCCCAAGAGGTGCAAACCTAAATTCATGCTAAATTTCCTTTCACCTATTAAGTCTATGTAATGCCAAAATTCTCCCTCAAAAGACAGGTTTTCTCTTTGAACTTGTAGCTCCTTATTTGTCATGCCAATCTGTTGTTTTCTGAGTGTATCCACCAGTCTCTCCAAGATGTTTACATTGAGCACCCACCCTGCACCAACGGCCATGCTGCACTGGAGACAAAAAAATCAGCATTGTCCTTGAAATTAGAGGTGCTAGAATAAATGGAGGAAGCAGACAAAACAATAGAACTAAGCTGGATGGATACAACATTGGGATCATACACAGGATACTAAAAGGGCTACAGAAAGGGTTGAACTTAGAGGCAACTGGTGGAGCTTCTCAGAAGAACCGTAAGCCAGACACGGAACCTACAATCCAATACCACACACAGACAGTGGTTGAAGCATGGGCAATAATGCCAAAGTATGAAACAAGCATGACGCTCACTGAAAACTCCTCATGTGTAGTAGTGATCGTCTATGGCTCAGTTTGGTTTGGGTTGTTTTCAATTTGCAAGAAGAAATTCAAGAAGAAGATACAGGTGAAGATGAATGGAGAGGTGAGATTTGTTTGAAAGAAAAGTACACACAAGGAAGGAGCGAAGCCGACTCAGGAGACGAAGCTGCAATCAGCAATATTTGGGGATGTCTTGTCTAAGCTACTTGGAGGCAAAGCAGCTTGTATCTGGTCTGGAGTGGCAGCTAATTGGTCTTTAAATGGGGTAGGGTTTGGAGCAGGGCTTTAGTACTCCCTATTTTCTTGCCCTTTTACAGAAATGCCATGGCATCAGGTGTATGACAGGAGGGGGAGTGTAGGACACTGTAATTTTATTATAATGACATTTTAATGAGCCAAAGGTCATTGCAAAGAGGCACCTGGAAGCCATTTTGGATGGTACTAGCTGGTGTTTGTCTGAAACTGCAGATCATGGAACTTGTGGATTTTTTGCTATATGAAAAGTGAGATGCTGGGGCAGTACATGGAAAGGATGTTCCAGTGAAGCATATAAACAGAGCTGGGCAGCATGAGCCTGGCTGTCAGGTGGATTGGTTGAGGATGCCATATGGGCTGGGCGAGGTTGGAAGGCCTCAGCTGTTCTTTGCTAGAGCAGCATTCTTACCTACATCCAACAGCCTCCAGAGGATGGCATTAGGAAATAGAACTAAACAAGTAAGCACTGATACATTGTGAAGAATTTGGGGTGGCAAATTTATCCTATAGGCAAAAGAATAGCACATAATTTTAATCACTGAAGTGATGTAGTCACATTTTCTTTTTTAACAAAGACTGATTTATGTGTTTTTGAAAGGCAGAGTTACAGAAAATTTAAGTGGGGCGTAATGGTTAAGGTCCTCACCTTGAATGCACCAGGATCCCATATGGGTACCAGTTCTAATCCCGGCAGCTCCACTTCCCATCCAGCTCCCTGCTTGTGGCCTGGGAAAGCAGTCGAGGACGCCCTGAAGCTTTGGGACCCTGCACCTGCATGGGAGACCCGGAAAGATTTTCCTGGCTGCTGGCTTCGGATCACTGCAGGACCGGATGCAGCGGTCACTTGGGGAGTGAATCATCAGGCGGAAGATCTGCTTCTTAAGATTTTTTTTTTATTGGAAAGTCAGATATACAGAGAGGAGGAGAGACAGAGAGGAAGGTCTCCCATCCATTGACTCACTCCCCAAGTGGCTACAACGGCCAGAGCTGAGCTGAGCTGAAGCCAAAGAGCCAGGAGCCTCTCCCAGGTCTCCCATATTGGTGCAGGGTCCCAAGGCTTTGGGCCGTCCTCAACTGCTTTCCCAGGTGGTAAGCAGGGAGCTGCATGGGAAGTGGGGCAGCTGGGAAACAGACCGGTGACCACATGGAATCCTGGTACATGCCACTAGGCTATACTGTCAGGCCCAATGTACAGTTTTTGAGATCAGGAGAAAAAAAGACCACTGGAAAAGTAATTTATTAACTTTCCTTGATGTATTTATCAAAAGTATCCTATTTCCTTCTCTTACCTCAATAATCCCATTGTCTTTGATACACCATCACTTCTAGCTATACTATAATTAATCATATATGTTTTCTATGCCTCCTGTTAAATATCAAAGGTATGAGAAAACTAAAGCTTAATATAAGCAATTTGGAAAAGTTTTTCACATATAAGAGAGCAGGTGCTACACACAAGTTAAAAAAAAAAACATTCTAAATGCTAAGGTTTGATCAACAAACTGATTTCGTACTTCTCACCTTGTAGCATTAGTAAAGAGGCTATTGCTTTATTTTATTGTTTATCAAGTGTCCACGTGTAACTGTGAAATAGGACTGTCTGTCCTACTTGCTACTCTTATCTTTCCCAAATAATCAAGAACAAGCACCTGTATTTGCAGAAACACTGAAGACAGGGTGTTTGCGATCCCTAACATATCAGTTTTGGGGTTCGTACAATGCGTATGCACAGTTCTTTCCACCATTTCAGGTTCAGGGCTGAAAGTGTGGAGAATCTACTCCAAACTGAAAATTATTCTGCATTTGACACACACGCTACGCATTTGTGGCCCTCTTACTTTTGGCACTTAGTACGTGTCAAGTCAACAAATGCTGAAGAAAATGATTTGCCCTGCCCCCATCCCAGCTCCATGGAAAATCATGACTGCAGTCCTTTTCTATGACGAGGTTCTGCAGGGGGAGAGAAGTTCATTTCAAAATAATTTATGATTTCTAAAAAGTGCTAGAAACAGGATTCTTTGCTCCTAGAAGCAAAATACGAACCACTCCTGTCAAATCCATCTGAGGGGGGTTCTCCAGCTGCTGCTGGGCCAGGTGTGGGCTTTAGTTATTGATACTCAGCACTATGGATCAATGTAAAACACCAGCGAGGCCTGTCGCCTGCAGAGGCTTGGAAAGGACAGCATGAAATGCTACTGTCCTGTCTGAAGGTTGTGCTTAGAGGAATTTCAGTCCACCAGACATATCAGAGGACTAGGACATATAGGTAATTTTGTTTTACTATTTTTTTAAAATAAGCCAAGTCTCTGTCTCTTTACAAGAAGCTCATTTCTCATTGTTGGACTCTGCGCAGGGTGATAGCCAGTTTTCCATCCAGTTTTGCTGTAATGTAACTCTTGCCAATAGCCAATTGGTCTCATTTGATCCAGGGCTTACACACACCCGGAGACTTCGTGACAATCACCAGACGTGTCAAGCCCTGATTCAACTTGCTTTTCCTGTAGGGTTTATGGATCCATATCTGCTTTGCTTCTCCTCAGCTGTCTCATAACTCAACTACGAAGCTTTCCTTCAGCACGAGGCTTTTCGGCTGGCACCTGTTTCTGCACAGTAAGATTAGTATCACACACATTTATAATAGAATTTTTTTTTTAGATTTATAAACATTTTCTCACACACAGAGCAATTAACCCCCACCACGTCTGAACCAAAGTGGTATTAATTATCAAAGAGAAAACGAAAGATTCAGAAAGATTCAGGCACTCAACTCTGTCACCCTTCGGGACACTTTATTTCTTAAATAATAAATAACACCATATTGGCATTCACATTTCAATCAACTTATATTTGTTCAGACATTCTAGATAAGAGAAAGCCATAGTGTTACAGAATTCAGAAGCCCTATCTGTAGGACTTAGTAAATATTTGGTCTCTAACTTTAAGGACCAAATATAAGAGAACTTTAAAATATATATGAAAAAAAAAGGAACAGGTAAATTTATTTTGCTTAAAAAATGTGAAGGATATATGCCTATTTTTCCATAATTACATATTTTCCACAAATGTTCAGAAGTCCCTTGAGGATATCAAAAACAAGGTGAGGAATCTATGGTGAGCTATAAGCTGGAATGGAGCTGGGATTACTACCACTGAAGGTAGAAGTCGTATGCTCAAGAGTAGATAAGGTTCCACATGAAGAAAAGTATGGAAACAAAAACTCTAGAAGTCAGAACCACAACTGCATCAGGATTTAAGATGGAGTTATGAAATAAACCAGGTAAGACTCTTAATGAAGAAGCCAACATTCAGGCAAGGGAACCCTGTGTCCCAGCCAAGAGCTTTGGCTTTCCCATGAGATTACCAGGCAATCTGATAGCAGAAAAACCAGTGAAAAACAAATGGCTGAATACAGGCAGGTGATACATGATGTGCAAACCCACACAAACGCAACTGTTGTACATAACCCTGCCTCTCTCAGTTCAACTCTCTCTATTTTGGGCAAGCGGAAAGTGAAAGTTACACTGAATTTAAATGAAAGTTAGCCTCTATTACATCCATGCTGTGAGCTTCATGTGAAACTACATAGACTTTCAACTATTACAACTGTAAGTACTACTTTATTAAAGTACTACATTAATAATATTTGACTTCTAAGAGCTTTCTGCTAGCTTACACATTTTTCTTAACTCTTTTTCCAGTTTCAGAAAGAAAAAAATCGTTATCTAAGACATCAGAAAAAAAAGAGTATTCTTCAATCTAGACTTCATTATTTATACTAGGATTACCAAAGAAACATTTGATTTGCTCTTTGTGCTGTATCTTTGATGCTAAGAAGTAAAATTTTGCATATTTTGTAGTTTGTTTATGGTCAGACTAAATAATAATAATAATAAATGGAATATATATATTCCACAAAGAGAAAAAAGGTAGCTTTGCTTTTGGTCATATGAGCTTTTCAGAGAAAAATATTCATGAGTAATAAAACATTATTGACATTCCAATTTGACTTTATTAGTAAGTAAACATTTTGAAAATATTTCTACAAAAATATCTTGAAGGCAAATAAGACCTTTAAAAATTTTTTTTCTGTGCTGAAATGTTCATGAAAAATGTGATGCTGCTGTCGTTTAAAAACTCTGACGGGAAAATTATTTTTAGTCATTTTATCATTTAGCTCATTCAAAGAAAAGCCCAACTATTTGACTCACAAAAGATTTCTCTTCGTTGCCACAGCAGGCTTCTAAGTATATAATTGCCACATCATAGCAAGAAGTAAGGTAAACCTCTTGAAATGGTCCCTTGAAATTTTCTAGGGTCTTGCTTTTTAGAAAAATAAGATGGGCCCAATTACACACATAGCACAACTTTGCTATGGTCAAAATTACTATGTGTTTCGGTTAAGTGTAGAATCTATGCTTCAAAATGAAAATGTCAGTGTCGATTTAAGAAAGGGGTGAAAATTTTAATGCATCTGTACGTTGAGAAAAACCATCCCCAATCCTCTTGTCACGTTGATGATTCAGTCACTAGCCTAGAATTTCCATTTTGGCGTTGTATAGAACGACCTAGAATGTTTTAAAACTAGAACAATCTCATAGCCCATTTATTATTGCGGCAGTAATTCCGGACATTCTCATTCAACTAAATAAAAATTTTAATTCTGCCCCACTGGAAGAGGAAAGTATTTTCAATGGCAATATTTAGTTAATGGCATCTGCTACTGGTATTTCATTCAAGTGAGAGCAAGCAATAGGTCTACTAAAGTAGCAAAAATATTTTGGAATTTCTATTGAATTTTATAGGTTTATAGCTTGGTGACCAGGCTTCTCCAATTTACTCAGAGATACAAATAAGGTAAAATGCCAAAGATTAACAGTATCTTTTCAAGCAAAATAAACTCCTTGCAGAACAAAAATAAGACAAAGAGCTCATGAGACAAACACATATTCTGACATTCAATAGTTTCATCTTTTACTTGCTTTTTACTTTAAATTCCTTTCTGCTTTCCATTTCTCTCTTACTACTTCTCCAATTTTTGCAGTTTCTTCTTCACTAGAATATTATTTCATTCACTCTTCAATTTTTGATATTTTTTAATTTATTTATTTGAAAGGCAGAGTTATAGAGAAAGAAGAGAATACAGAGGCCATTTATCTATTCGCCAAGCAATTGCAAAGGCCAGTGCTGACCATGGGTGACAGGAGCCCAAAGACTTGAACCATTTTCCACTACTTTCCCAGGAGCATTAACAGGGAGCTAGATTGGAAGTGGAGCAACGGAGACTTGAACTAGCACTCAACAGATGTCAGCATTGCAGGCTACAAAATAACCCACCGCATGGCAGTGCCAGCTCTGATCTTGAGATTTTAAAGCCTCATCTTACATCTGTTATGTAGCAGAGTTTTTAAAATATTATTTGCACTGTCTTAGGAGTTCCTAGGTTTGAATCCCAGTTCAGCTCCCAATTCTATCTTCCTGCAATTGCACATCCTTGGGGGCAGCAAGAGACAGGTCAATCACTTGATTCTCTGCCATCCACATCCAATCAGTCAATCAATTAGTAAATAAATGTAACAAAATTATGAACTAAATAAAAAAAATTTAGATGTCATTTACACATTTTTACTCACACCTGCTATAGGAGTTCTCTTTTTATTTCACCTGAGTAGATAAATATTTGGGGGCTTTCACGTAGGACTAATAACAAGAAAGAAGTATCTCAAGTTTTAATAGGACTATGTGATATATTTTATTAATGAATGCTCAACCAAACACAAGAATCCAAAACCAAAATCTCATGGATTAAAAAAAAAAAAAAGAATCCTACCTAAGTTCTAAAATAGTTTTTCAGGACAGCAATGGGCAAGAAACAGAAATAACTAAAACATCAGCATTTCTTACACACAGAATTCACAGAAAATAATACAAATGACTAAGAGATGGCCGGTAGAAAAGTAGTTAACAGTTGCATCTCTTGAACACTCTACCAACTTTTGAAGTTAGGGTTAGCCCCTGTACCTCTGGCTCTATTCAAATTATTTCCCTATAGTTAATCCTAAGTAAGCACTTATTAAATTGTAATAAGGTAATAACTAGCATGAACCAAGTTGTCAACCACTAGCAAAACTGATTAATTAGATGCCCCTGTTTCCCAAGAAAATTTCTTGTGTCCCTAAGGAAAAAAAAATCGATCATTCTAATGCTGGCCAATTATGATCACTAGCTATTATTGATCAATAATTATATTCAAGTACTTATTACAATGTGTCTCCAAAAACTAAATAAATAAACCCAACAGATTTCTTACCATATAAACACAGATAAGAACTAAGGACCAGAATACATACTGATTTGGTACAAACAGCAATGCTCTTTGTTGCCCTACAATGCAGTAGACAAGAATTAGGATGATGTTTAAAAATGAGACCCTTAGATTTGTTTGTCAGTTAGTTTGCTAAAAGGCAAAGTGGTGGGCATGGGGAGACATAAAGGTTGGCTGTCCACTAATTCATTCCCAAATGGTCACAGCAGCCAGGAGCTGTGTGAGTTAAATCAGGAGCCAGAAGCTCCCTCAAGTATGGATCATCAGTCACAGCCGTCCCAGATGATTTAGGGGGCTAGATTTGAAGCAGAGCAGCCAATACTTGAACCAGTATTCTGCTATGGAGTGGTTTTGCAAGCACTTGCTTAACCTGCCACAAGTACCAGATAAAACAATTTATAAAACCTTTCAAAAGAGAGTTTTTGACATTTTCATCCCAACAAGTGAGCCATTCTTGTTGTTTATTTTGGCATATTTGTGATTGTATCAATGGGAGGTCGGCCTTCAGTATGCCTGCTGCCATCCCACTTGGATTTGAAAACGATTTCCATGTGGCTTAGCATGTAAGCTCACCAACACAGGTTATATTTTATTTACTCTTGAAAGTGTGCCCTTGCCTTTGACAAACAATCAACTTAGTTAAGAATAACTCCATTCTCCTTCTGTGAACGAGACGGCTGCTGAGGTGACACTGGGTTTCTGCAGCAGAGGTAAGCAGATGGCTCCTCATGGCTCCCCACTGGCCAGGCCACAGAGTGACTTTGATATCAGCCAGTTGCCTGCCCTCTCAGGGAGAGACACAAAAATACAGCTGCTCTTGCAGGAGAGAATTGGGCATGGAAAGCAGAAAAAATGACATCCAAAGGGGAAAGAAGCAAGAGGGATGAGGCCAAGACCACAGGCTCACTTAGAATTGGTTCATTTTACCAAATAATTACTGCAGAGGAATAAAGTTCGTTGATATACTATCTCAGTTATGTCATGGGACAAAGCATAACATTCAATCTGACGCCTGGGCTTCTTGCCCATAATAAAGCACATCACATAATGAGACTGATTTCCTGCATAAAAAAGAGAATAATCTTTATTTCCAGCGTAAATCATTACCATTAGATCACAGAATGCTTTTACTTATTCGGCAAGTGCAGGAAGGAGAAAATGTGAATATGAAACATAAAGCAGAAACAACCTCAATATATTACTAATTGGTAACACTTTTACAGATTCCTATAGTTTACCAAACATTTCTGCCATTAATTGACTAAATCAGCTAAAATCAGTCTTTAAAAGACAGTCCATTATCTCTTACAAAAGGGAAATTTGACAACACTTAAGTCTTTAGGTCTTATGTAACTCCTGAGGTCTCGGAGGGGAAAAAAAAAAAAATCTGTCACTTAGCTGCTTAAATGAAAGGTTCAAATCCAAATTCCAAGAACGTATTGTCCACAATACTACCTGGCCTATCACCATGCATTCTTACCTTTGAAAAAGTATCTATGTAGAACCAGCTACTTTTCTCCACTGTTTCCACAGTCAGAGCATGTGACCTGTGCAATTACAAGGAGGCCCATGGCCAGAAGGGCCTTCAACTTGGCTTAAGACCCTGCGGTCACCACATCTTGACTCTCAGACAAGATAACCCACGTTTTCACTGTGAGACCCACACATCACATACCCAAACCATTCCACGGCACCCTGTGTATCCCTACTGTTATGTATCACACTGAACCCTGATTGTATGTTTGGTAATCTATCCACTGCAACAGATAGCCACTCTGTATTAGCGAGCATCTAATACTTCTCATGAAGGACTTTGTTACCTCTGTGACGATAGCTCTGCCCTGCAGAACGGACACGTTGACCTTTCTTTATCTATGACAATGGATATCATCTCTATTCCAGATATTTCCATGCTTCCTTCCTTCTCATCATTGTTCTGTTCCAATGATGTTTCAACAGAGAAATCTTCTCTGACCACTGTTTTTAAAACAGTGCTCCAGTTTCCACACCTTTGTTGTCCCACTATACTTTCTTTTTATAATATTGGAGTACCACCTTAAATAGTACATTCTTGTGCTGTGATTTACATTATTTCAGTAGAATGGACAAAATCCCTAAAAATTCTTCTGCCAAAGCCCTAATCCTGAGTACCTCAGTATGTGATAGTAGAGCTAGCACACTTAAATAGTTATTAAATTAACCTGGCTGATTTTGTGTAGAAAGAGGACATTCGGAGACAGAGAAACAGCAGCAACAACTACACATAGAGGAGAGACCGCATGGGGCCACCGTGAGATGGTGGCCATCTGTAAGTCACAGGGAACAGCCTCAGGAGAATCAAATGTGTCAACACCTTGAACTTGGACTTGCAGCCTAAGAACCAAGAGAAAATAAATTTCTGCACTTTACGCAACTCATCCTGTGGTATTTTGTTATGACAGCCACCAAGCAAATGAATACAATCGTCCTTGCCACAGTATATGTCTTGGAGAGGAATGATTTCAAGTTGTCCAAATCCATTGAGGGGCTCAGCGGGGTGGCCTAGTGGCTAAAGTCCTCACCTTAAATGCGCCAGGATCCCATATGGGCACCGATTCTAATCCTGGCAGTTCCACTTCCCATCCAGCTCCCTGCTTGTGGCCTCAGAAAGCAGTTGAGGATGACCCAAAGCTTTGGAACTCTGTACCCATGTGGGAGACCCAGAGGAAGTTCCTGGCTCCTGGCTTCAGATTGGCAAAGCACTGGCCTTTGCGGTCACTTGGGGAGTGAATGATCGGATGGAAGATCTGCCTCTGTGTCTCTCCTCCTCTCTGTACATCTGTCTTTCCAATAAAAATAAATAAATCTTAAAAACAAAAAAAGGGCTATTGAGCCAGGGACAAACAGCGTTATTGGTGAATTTTTGAATAAGCTGTGAGTGATTTCCTCACTACTTAACAGGAATTTTAAGAGGATCTCCAAATACTTTGTGGTCACAAAATGTTTCATTCCATCTTATCTCAATTAATCACACCACATGGAAACCCTTGTATTAAACAAATATTTTCACTGCACTGGGATCTGACCAACTCTGCATTTTCATCCAAATTTGTGAAGGAGCCACCAAAGCATTATGTCAGGACCAAGAAACTGAAAAATCACAATGCATACTACGAGAAAGGCGATCACAAAGTGCTTGTCATCAGAAAAATAACCAAAAACAACCTACACCAAAAATCAATCGAGAATTAAAAGGATCCCTACAATGTATTTCTTTGGCAGTCAAGATCAGTTACAACAAATTGCTTCCAGCACTTCTAAGGCTACAAAATTTTTACTTCTTTGTGACAAACATCCCATTCAAACTGCTGCATGTTACTCTGGTTGTGTTAATATTATCGTAGCCTTTGTCCTCACATTAACAGGATAAAATAGGAGACGGGCAAATTACCAATAAACACAATGGTTGATAGTCCAACAGTTCCCTTCGCTCCTATTCTGGTGTAAATCTATAGCTAGTGCTCTCTCCTATACAGTATATATTGAACTCTTCCAAACATTTCTGTCTCTGATAACATTTTTGGCAATGCTATGGGTGATCACATTCACACATCTTCCATCAGATAGGTAAATGGAGCTGCTTACGTGTTACAAACTTCCAAAAGAGCACAAGTGCTGAAGTTAGGGGCCAACACTGTGGTACAACAGACGGCTTCCACTTGTGAAAGCAACAGTCCACATGAGTGTACCAGTTCATGTATTAGCTGTTCCATTCCAGGATTAGCTCCCTGCTAATATCCTTGCAAAAGCAGCAGAAAATAGCCAAATATCTGGGCCTCTGCCAACCACACGGGAGCCTGGGGTTAGGTTTCAGGTTCCTTCTGGCTTTGGTCTGGCCACATGGCTACCAGGTTTTTGTATCCATTTGATCTACCATTGATGGAAAATCTCTTACTGTATCTCTCCGTCTCTTGGCCACTCTGCCTTTCAAATAAACAAACAAAAAAATCATTTTTGAAAGAATTCCCCAAATATGTCTGCTTGTTGCTTTAAAGTAGTGCAGATCTATAGAATGTGGAATAATACCTACGATTTCTATTTATATTTTTATGAGAGCAAGAGGAAAGTGGTAGGGATTTCAGAGCAGCTATTTTACACTTGGCTTTCTTACAGATCTTATTTCTGCATCTCTGAAAACAGGAAGAATTAGATGTAATAAGGATACTTACCATATGCCAAGTGCCCTAAGAAGCTCTTCACTGCCTTAAGCCATTTAATTATCAACCCAAACCCTTGGTGTGTACTTACTACATTAAGGTCCAGAAACATCAGGAACTTGTCCCAGATCATACATTTAAGAAGTTATGACTGTGGATATCTTCCCAGGACTTCAATTTCTAGTGACAGAAACTAACTCCTGCTTTTGGAAAGCAAGTATGTACTCTGAGCTAGATAATTCTGAGGAGTACACATGTAACTTAGGTTTTCTTGTCTGTAACAATACTAGGATGAAATTAATACCTGCAATTCTCATAGAAATTGCTAGCTAGTTAGAGTGTTGCATTAAATTTATCACATGTAATCATAGGAAGAAAACTTAGTTCAAAATAAAGCTATTGAGCCCAGCATGGTAACCTAGTGGTTAGAGTTCTCACCTTGCGTACGCCGGGATCCTCTATGGGTGCTGGTTCATATGCTGCTGTTCCACTTCCCATCCAGCTCCCTGCTTATGGCCTGGGAGAGCAGTCAAGCACAACCCAAAGCTTTCAGACCCTGCAAGCACATGGGGGAACTGTAGGGGGGTTCCTGGCTCAACTCAGCTCAGCTCCCACCTTTGTGGCTACTTGAAGAGTGAACCAGTGGATGGAGGATCTTTCTGTGTCCACTTCACTCTATAAATCTGAATTTTCAGTAAAAATAAATACATGTTTTTAAATTTTTTTAAAGAAATGGAGAGATATAACAAATGCTTTTTAAAATAAAACTGTGTCATATAATGCAATGTAATTAATAATTTAAAAAATGAAGTTATCACAGAGAAAAGTCAAGCAAAAACTAAAAATAAATAGTTGAAAGAGAGATTATAATAATTTGACCCCCATATTTAGCCACAACAGAAGGCACTTATACATCCACACTCTAGGTTTCACTTTGACAATTGTGGGGTTTTTTTCCCCTCTAATGGAAAGTTGAATATTTTGGAGTTTGTATAGAATAACTAGGTTAGGTACATAAACTATTCTGATTAGTTGTATACTAATTTTTTAAACTGCTTTTGACTCAATAGTTAACATTTTTAAAACAAATAACAGCACTGTCCAATCTTCACTCTAACAGCAATAATTGTAAAAATTGCTGTATGTCTGGTGATATTTACATATTGTCTAATCACTATAAAAGATAATAATATTATTTATAAAGCACTGGTATCTTGTCATAGGAAACCAAGTCTTGAACAACTTGAAGGAATTTGGCCACGACAAGAGAAGACTGGCCACCTGTTACTCTCCCATTACAAATAATTTCTTGAGATTAAAAATAGCCAGGATAATAGATTCTCTTCTCTAGAGTAACTTCTAAGACTCACCATAAATAAGTGAAAAGTCCTGGCACTATTCCTTACTTTGTTTTTTTTTTTTTAAAGATTTATTTTTATTATTTTTTCATTGGAAAGGCGGATATACAGAGAGAGGAGAGACAGAGAGGAAGATCTTCCGTCCGATGATTCACTCCCCAAGTGAGCGCAACGGGCCGATGCTATGCTGATCCGAAGCCAGGAGCCTCTTCTGGGTCTCCCACGCGGGTGCAGGTTCCCAAAGCCTTTGGGCCGTCCTCGACTGCCTTCCCAGGCCACAGGCAGGGAGCTGGAAGGGAAGCGGGGCTGCCGGGATTAGAACCGGCGCCCATATGGGATCCCGGGCGTGCTAGGCGAGGACCTTTAACCACTTGCGCCACCGCGCCGGGCCCTATTCCTTACTTTGTGATAAAAATCTTAATACTATAACCTCATTTCTAAGTTAAATTAGGAATTAAAGTCTTTGCTATATCCAAAGTGTTTAACTTTGTTTTAAAGTGCAACATTTTTATGCCCAAATAAAATCTTTCTTGCTGATTCATTATTTAAAACAGATGACAATTATAAATACACACACACACGTGTTTGTTGATATACACTATTTCCTTAAAATCCATGAAGACAGAGAACTGAAATATTTCAGATCAACATTAAAATCAAAGGCTCTTGTGATGAGCATATCCCTGTATGAAGTTTGTATACAGTTTGTTTCTATTTTCTCTTCAGTTTTTATGGTACAAAATGGGAGCACCCCAATTCCCACAAATGAATAACAGAAAGTGGAAATAGGATCAATTATTTGTTATAACTGTTATTTTCCATGCCAAACCAGGATACTCTTCATATAAAAAGAGATGGGATATTCATGAAGAATATTGGGGAGGAGGAAGTATTTTCACTGCACAGATTTTCAGTAGAATAATAATAGCTAATATATATGGAAAATGTTCAAGTACTCACTGGGTGGTTTTAGTCTCAAGTAGACAAGAAAGTCAATTAGCAATATTTTAAATCTTGTACCAGAAAACTCAGTAAAGGTCAAAGAATTGATGTTGTAGATATCATGAGGTCTATAACTTGTTTTCATTTCACAACTCTACCATTGTAGCAAGAACGCAACTTAAACAATATGTAAATGTACTTAGCACCAAAACTTCAGAAAATCAAAAAACCAGGTTTTTTCTACAAGTCATTCTTTGCCAATCTGTGCTTTAAGCAATAGTGAATTTAAAATTTACAAGGTCACAATCTGGCTATAGTTCAGAGATCTTGCTGCCTGCCTACAATCCTTAGCACATAAGCTTCAGTCTACATATTGTACTTCAGGAATTCAAGATGGCTGCCATTGAGTCACCTAGGAGTTCTCTCAGCAAAGAATTCTAAGCAAAGAAGGCAGCAAAGCAAAATTAACAAGAACTTTCCTCTTCACTTTTAAGGAGTATTAAATTTATGGCAAACTCTTCAAAAAAAGGCTTTCTTGGGTTCAGTGTTCACAGTTAACCATAGCCCCCTTATGTAATCACAGCCTAGTCAAATCCTGGTTAGGTGCTTGAAGTTGAAATCATTACAACCTGAACTAAATTTGGTTCTCTGTACGAGCAAAACGTGAGTGTGGTAATTAGGGGAACATTCGTTTGTTTTGGACATGAAGACGGCATGTAGCCTAGCAATCAAAATGCTGACATCTCACATCAAATATATTAGGTATGGTATCTGGATCTAGCTTCTCATTACAGCTTCCTGAAAAAGCAGACCCTGCAAGGCAGCTAGTGATGGCTCAAGTAGCTAGGTTCCTGCCATCTACGTGAGAGATCAGGACTGTGCTCCTGTTCCTAGTCTCTGTTCTGGGACCTAGACCTAGCCATTCCAGGCATTGAGACAGTGAATCAGCAGATGTGATATTCTTTCTGTGTGTGTGTGTGTCTGTGTTTCTACTTCCCTTTCTCTCTCTTTCTTTACTTCTCTTCCTTCCCTCAAACAATCAAAAAATTTTAATAAAAAAAGAACATCATTCTAGAATAAAAATAGGAGATTGTTGTGTTCCAGATCAAAGAATTATTTGCAACAAGATCCACATACCAATATGAAAATGAGTGTATCTACACACACACACACAAACACACACAAATCACCACCACCAGAAAGCCATATGCACAATAGGGTGACACCTAGAGGCAGCTAATGCAAAGAGAAAGATCAACGGATTGTCTGAGAATCTCAGGAGCAAATAGTACAGCCCCAAAGTCTGGCATTCAGTTAGAGGTAGATAAAAGTAAGAATCATTATCTTGTGACAAAAATACCAAACATCTTATCAAAGCAGAGTTTAGGAACTAAGACAACAATTACATTTTACTCAAACTGGGAATCAAGGTAGACTTGGTCTTAAATGAAAAGCATTAGATAAAGGTAGGAGACATTTAATACAGGTAGTCTACAGCTATTCTCCTAAGATCTACTGACTTTCCTAAAACTGGAACAATTGTCTCCAGACCCCAGATTTCAACAAAAATCATCAGTTGGCGACCCAGTGTTTTGGCTCAACTGGCCAATCCTTCACTTAAAATTGCTGCCAGGAACCCATATGAACATCAGTTTGTGCCCCAGCTGCTCCACTTCCAATCCATCTCCCTGCTTATGGCCTGGGAAAAGCAGTGGAGGATGGCCCAGAACTTCGGGATCCTGTTCCCACATTAGGGACCCAGAGAAAGCTTCTGGCTCCTAGCTGTACATCAATCAAGATCTGGCCATTACAGCCATTTGAAGAGTAAAGCAGCAAATGGAAGATCTTTCTCTGTCTCTTTTTCTCTTTGTAAATCTGTATTTCCAATAAAAATAAGTCTTCACAAGAATCATCAGTTGGAAAGCTTGATTGATTCAAGAATGGAAATGCTCTAAGGATAAAGAAAGAAAGATCACCACACTATTACAGTTTCATTTGATTATATAGTATGGTGCTTTAAAAAAAATCCTTTTGAATAATTTTTTGCAGTATGAATCATATTTTGATACTAAAACATTAGCGTTAATTATAAACAATAAATCTCAATAGTACTGAAAATTATTGAACACAACCAACTTCTGTGTACTGTCAATACTCCCACTACTTTCAAAAATCTACATTTTATGGTTCCGATGTTTACCATCCTACCCTGATTCATGCTTACAAATATTTTGGGGATCACCCTGAAAATAAAAACCACAAACTCAAAAATGAATGCTCTCTTTCTAGCCTGAGCTATGGCTACTGACAGTTTACTAAAGGCTGTTATTTTCTATCATCTCTGAGATACCGCAATTCTCACTGTATGAAAACCACCAAGTCACTGAACTTGAAAAAGAGAAACTTTCTTTCTCTTGTGGGTTTCTCCCAGCTAAAAGGGATGGTAATACACTGTTACTTGTCTTATGGTTGTCTCAATATTGGCTTTTAGACCCTCTGTTTTCTTTGAGGTTCATACAGAAGTCAAGTGGATAAGGCTAGACTGGGAAATGTATATGAATGGGAAAAAGCATGCTGTATTTGCCCCTGACGTCAAGCACTTTCACCTCCCTTCAAATAGATCTCTTCCCATGATGAAATTTCCCAAGAGATTTCAAAGTTCTCATGCGGTTGGTTTGTTCCAGCTTCTGTGTCACACAGCTACCAAACCTGACCTAGCAATTTGATTTTCAGGTTCAAGCTGCAATTCACTAAACATAAAATCCATTTCATGAAACACGTAATGATATTTCACAGTGTTTATAAGAATAATGTTAAAAGGTTACATTTTGGATACAAAAACACTGGACTTGTGAATGCTCACATGAATACCGTACAGAAATAATAATGCATAACTTTCACAGCTAAATCATAAACAGCAGTTTCTCTCCTCTGTCTCCCTCCCTCTCTCTCCCTCTCTCTCCCTCTCTCTCTTTCTCTCTTCTTCCCCTCCCTTCCTTCTTCCCTCTCTTTCACTCTTCTTTTGACTCTTTCCCTCTTCCTCATGCCAACCTCCTTTATCCTTGGAATCCTAAAACAATTTTTTGAAGAAATCCAAGTGACATACTTAGATTATGTATATGTATTCAATCTAACATGTCCAACTAGCTTTAGAAGCAAGCATTAATCTCAAGGTTGAAATAGGCCTCAGATTAGTCCAGCCCCCCTGCCCCCATTCTCAATTTTTCAAATGAGGCCTTGAAAATTATGGAGCAGAAACAAGCCATTCCATGATGACCTCTCTTGAGTGTTTGGCTTACAGAAATCATATGAAATACTAAATCACTACTGTGATTCTAAGTTATAACTTGTTATCACTTTGTTATAACTTAGTTATAACTTTTATGTAGCAACAAGTAAATGAGATATACTTTCCAGTAAAACCTTTTAATTTCCATGTTTTCATAAGAAGTAGTCATACTGACTATCCTGTGTGTCAAGTCATTTTACATAGTCTTTTTTTTTTTTAAAGATTTATTTTTATTATTTTTTCATTGGAAAGGCGGATATACAGAGAGGAGAGACAGAGAGGAAGATCTTCCGTCCGATGATTCACTCCCCAAGTGAGCGCAACGGGCCGATACTATGCCGATCCGAAGCCAGGAGCCTCTTCCGGGTCTCCCACGCGGGTGCAGGTTCCCAAAGCTTTGGGCCGTCCTCGACTGCTTTCCCAGGCCACAAGCAGGGAGCTGGAAGGGAAGCGGGGCTGCCGGGATTAGAACCGGCGCCCATATGGGATCCCGGGGGTGCAAGGCGAGGACCTTTAACCACTTGCGCCACCGCGCCGGGCCCTACATAGTCTTTTATACCCGAATTTTCATGAGCAAATCCCTCATGATATGAAAAAGTTGATCTACACAGCAAGCTATACTATATACAAATCAATCAACTTGCCCTTTTCTCGCAAAGGAGACACTCCCTAAGTTTAACAAGGATGAAGAATTGCCAATAAAATTCTAGTCAAAATTTTTAAATGAGAATACATTATTGTCTATGCAGCTTTATCATAATACCTTCTAATATTTATAAACCTTGACATTGAAAACTGTTTAATATTTTTGAAAAATTTAAAAATGTATATTAAATACAAAAGTAAAGATATTATTGCCACTAAAAAGTATGCATATTACTTCATTGCCTAATTAACTGATAATAAGTTGTTAATCATCAACACATCTTTAGAATTTAAAAATATTACCTTAGGAAAGGTTATTACTGTACTTACTTTGATCAGCTTGACTGTTATGAACTAGGTAAATTGGCAATAAGCATATTCCCGTGATACTTGTGAAAGAGTCACCACAGCTGTGCTTTATTGAGCATCTAATGTGAACCAGCAATAAGAAATAATGACATTGTAAAATTAGGGAGAAAAAAAAGAGAGATAAGGGAAGAGGAGGATGGGTAGAGAATGCAGGCAGGAGGGAAAATGGGATGGGAAGTATTGCTATGCTCCTAAATCTGTATTGTGATATATATGAAACTCATTTACTTTATACAAATAATAAAAGGAAATTACAGTCAAATTGACATTGCTCTGGATGCCATACTTTTATTTTGTCTACACATCCATAAATTATCCAACCTGTTTTAACCCGAGAGCTTAACAGTTCAGGAAAACAAACAATTATCTAATTTTCAAAATCAAATGGTTTTGTTTGTCTGGGTTGAGCAGTTGTTTAAATAACTAATCTAGTAAAAAACTGTCAATAGAGCATTCGTCTTTTATTTTTATTCTCCACTTGCTTTTTTCATAATCCCGTTCTCCTAAAAGTGTTTTTATATTGAACTCAGTTCAATAAATAATAATGAAGCAGTGGTAAAAAAAAAAAATGTTAGGAATACAAGAAAACTTAGGCCAACCACAGTCCTTGACTCAGGGGGCTAGTAGTGTGGAGGGTGCAAGCCAACAGCACAGGGCAAAGCCACTTTTGCAGATCATTTGTGAAGGAGGCCATAATAAGTCCTGTGCTGCATCATGCCCCTTTGCTATGTGGTTTTATCAACGCTCTCATCAGGAAGTGACATTAATATCTCCATTTTTGTACTCTGGATTTGCTAATGTAACTTTCCTTGGCCATTGTGACACATGGCTACATACCTCTGTGCTTCTGTGATACCAGCAGAAAATTGTAAAGTGCTTAAGCTCTAGAACTTTCGTCTGTCAGCTACGTGCAGCTGTAGATTTCCATAAGAGTGGGCCCACATAATGATACTTAAGTTGTGGAAACAGTGCAATTGAGGGTATCTTAGATCACCCAGACACATTCCAGCTACCAGATTACTCTATTTGACTCTGTACAGTCACACTATCATCCTAAGTTACACTTTCACCCTAATCCCTAACCTACAAAATTATAAGATTTTTTGTTTTCCGTGACTGTGGCAGTCCTGTATCATGTGAAAGTGGGATTCCTAGCACTATGTAAGTTCTACACAGGCTACGAAACTTAAAAGAGTTGGGGTGTGGTTGAGTTTTAGGGCACTTGCCAGAACTGATTCTGGGTGCTCAGAGCTCTGAGTGCGGGTGAGTCTTCACTGAGGGCTCCCAGTCACACAGTGGAGCACTAAATGAATGGGTGCACAAGCAGGCTGAGCCCACTTTAGGAAGTGAATCAGTTGGATCACCTTGGCAGTAAGAATCAATGAAACTAAGAACATGCCAGCTAATTTTATCATTCTCTCTCCCCAGTAATAGTGGAGATCCGCTATCACAAGGGATTCCCCTATTGTAGAGTTTTCAATCTAGACTTGTCCCACAATGAAAGACTAACCAGACCTCCACAGTCCCAACAAGTATATGCCTCCTATATCCCCCATAAACTGCATGCATTTCACAACACCACAGAGGTTCATTCCTAAGACAAAATCTTCAGGGAAGATAAAACAAGTAATTCCCCAAATGCATAAAAATATACATCAGAATAAAAGAAAATAAATAAGAAAGACAATATGACGCTCCCCTCTCTTCAAAATGAACAAAATAGTACCACTACCTATCACCTTCTATAAAAACAAGTTCAAACTGGATCAAAGACCTAAATCTCCACCCACAAACCTTCAAACTCTTAGAGGGAAACATAAGAATCTCTCTCTAAAATACAGGAATAGGGAAAGACTTCAGAGAAAAGTAACCAAATACACAAAGAGTCAAAGACGAAATAAATAAATGGGACTGCAACAAGCTAAAAATCTGTACAGCAAATGAAGCAATCAACAAATTGAAGAAGTGACCAATTTCTTTCTGGGAGAAAAATCTATGCACACTACATAACTAACAGGGCACTAATACCTAGGGTTTATAGAGACCTTCAGAAACTCAGCAAAACAAACAACGCTGTGAAGAAATGGGCAAAAAATGAACACAAATTTTTTAAAAGAACAAATTAAAACGGCTAATACACATATAAAAAATGTTCAGGCTTCCTAGCTGTCAGGGAAATACAAATCACATTGAGGTACCACTTAAGTCCAATGAGACTGGCCTGCATTTGAAACTCCACTAACAACACCTGCTGATGTGAAAAGAAAGGTACCTTTTTTGCTGTTGGTGGAAGTGTAGGCTAGTACAACCACTATGGAAGTCAGTATAGAGAGAGCCTATATGAAATCCTGGCTCATGTAAGATAGAATTTTAGCCACTAGGCTACCACATTGGGACCTCAAGAAGCATTTTGATTTTCTTTTTTCATTTCCTCAGTGTCACATTGGTCATTCAGTAGCATGTTAAAATTAAACTTCATATTGCAAATTTCCAATTTTTCTTTTAATTATTTTCTTTTATGGTTTTTTATTTAAGGAATGTTGTGTAATAGGGACTATCATATCCAGATGGGAAGATACAATGCAATATGCATCTCTAGTTCCAAATCAAACATGGGCTCCCAATTAAGTTGTTCAATGTATCTTGACGATAGGATGATGGACTATCTTCCATAGTCTATACCTACAACGTCAGGATATACTTCACGAGAAGAATGACAGACTCAGAACTGCTTATGGAAAACTTTACCTCTGTAAAAAAATGGGGGAACCTGTGGGGAAGAAGCAACTTGGAGAGGAGGGGGGAAATTCCAGAGCTTCTGGAGCTGTGTCATAACATAATTTTAAACTTTTTTAAAGATTTATTTACATAAAATAATTAAAATTTTTAAGAAGAAAGTACTGCACACAGAAACAAGCAGAGACAATTAAAACCATGAAAGCATGTGAAGGCAGAAAAGCTCTTGGTAAAAAAAAAAAAGCAAAGGAATCAAAATAAAGGACAACAAGATTTGTGGGAAAATTGCAGGTCCAAGTCATTACTTAATAAAGATAATCTTAGATGTAAATGGAATAAGTTATCTAATTAAAAGATACAGACTGGCTGAATTGATTTAAAAAATAAGAACTGTCTATAAGCTTCATACAAGAAACACACATCACCAACAAAGATATAGTTCAACTGAAAGTAAAAAGTTAAAAATAACCAACATTCTGCACATGTCCTCATGTCTGAGAAAAAATGAACTTCAACAAAAAAACTGTTATGAGTTAAAAAGGTCATTATACAATGTTTGAGAGGTCGATACAATAGGAAAATTTGATTGCTGTTAAGTGTATACACACTTAATACTCAGAAACTCACCTGTCAAGAACAATGTTACAGGATCTAAAGAAGTTACATACTCTAGTGTAACAATAATGAGGAATTTCACCTTCACTTTCATCAATAGATCAACCTGACAGAAATCAATAAATAACAGTGTCAATCCTATTATCAATAAATATGCCTAATATATATCTACATTACAATTCATCCCACAGAAGCACAATATACATTCTTTTCATCTCTAGGATAGATCATAAACCAGGCTCTAAAAGAAGCCTCAGCAAATTTTTAAAAATTATAATAAACATGTACATTTTCTGATCCTAACATGATGAAGCAGTATACTTGTAATCCACATCCCTGTTAATGATCCTTGGAAAGCAATGGAGGAGGGTTCCTGGCTGCTGACCTTGGTCAGCCATGGGCATTACAGCTCTTTGAGGAGTGAGCTAATAGACAGATGGGGCATTCTTTTCATCTCTGTTCCTCCCTCTCTCTTTTACCACCCTTTCAAACAAGTGAAATGAAATATTTTAAAAGTTAATAACCAAGTCTAAAACACTACCTCTTTTTTCAGGTATAAACAATTCAGAAAATGTCAAATAAACACTTGCAGGAGATGGCATGAAGTCAGAAAAAAACCTAGGATTGCCATCTTCAGCAATGTTGTAATGTCACACACCATAAATCATTTGTTTTTTCCTGCTGCTTAAAAGTTATACAACTTACAAATGCTTCTTGGTATAAACTCTAAGGAAAATAAAACTCTTGGAAGAATGACAATCTTGATAAGACATTTTTCTCTAGTTTCTCAAAATCAAAAATTCTTTCCGGGGGCAGATAATGGCATGGGGTGGAGAGGCTTTTTTGTTTTTGTTTTTGTTTGTTGTTGTTTTTAAGATTTATTTACTTTCATTGGAAACGTAGATTTACAAAGAGGAGGAGAGACAGAAAAATCTTTCATCTGCTGATTCACTCTCCAAATAGCCACAATGGCCAGGAAGGAACTGATCTAAAACCACAAGCCAGGAACAGTATCTGGGTCTCACACATGGATGCAGTCCCATGGACTTGGGCCATCCTCTGCTGCTTCTAGGTCACCAGCAGGAAGCTGGATCAGAAGTGCAGCAGCCCAAATTCAAACTGGCACCCACATGGGATGCTGGTGCTTGGAGGTGAAGGATTAGCCAGTTGAGCCATTGTGCAAGCCCCAAAAATAGAGCTTTCAAAGTCCATTTGAGCCCAATAATTTTGCATCAGGTTTCCTGCTAGATGATTCCTAACGTTACAAACAAAATAATCCTTGATCTGGCAGTAAAGGCAAAGGCATAGGCTACAGAAAACTCTAGAATCCATTATGCTGCCATTTCTGCCTCTAGGTCTTAGCTCAAAAATTACTAATTTGTAGGATCAAATTAGTGAATTAAGCAGGCTATACCTGAGTTTTCTCAGCTGTGATGAAAAAAATAGGGGAAAAAACTTTTTAACAAACAAACAAATATACAAACAAAAAAATCTAGAATGGACAGACAACAACATGGAAAGCTTAGAATCAGACAGGAAACTGCCAGCGTGGACCCAAACGTGCCTCACTAGGTGGGACACAAAGATTAGCTACGCCTTACTGGGGTATTGGGGATTTCTCTGCACACCCATCCTAAAAAAAAATGTATTGTAGGGCCCGGCGCAGTGGCACAGTGGTTAAGGTCCTCACCTTGCACACCCAGGATCCCATATGGGCGCCGGTTCTATCCCGGCAGCCCCGCTTCCCATCCAGCTCCCTGCCTGTGGCCCGGGAAAGCAGTCAAGAACAGCCCAAAGCTTTGGGACCCTGCACCCGCGTGGGAGACCCAGAAGAGGCTCCTGGCTTCGGGCCAGCATAGTATTGGTCGTTGAGCTCACTTGGGGAGTGAACCATCTGACGGAAGATCTTCCTCTCTGTCTCTCCTCTCTGTATATCCGCCTTTCCAATAAAAAATAATAATAATAATAAATAAATCTTTAAAAAAAGATTTACCTACACTGATAACTGTATGGAATCAGGTTGAATACAAACCAAAATTGAAAAGTCTATGAAGAAATCACAGGATGTAGTTAAGAAATCGCATTTTCCTATCAACATACTATTAATCAACACTATGTCAATTAATGCCATAAGGTTGTAAATGGCTGTTGATGTTATGTCGGGGTCTTTAATTGATTGGGATGATGCTTTGCTGGCTTTACCTTTACCTTCAGACCAGAGATGGTCTCACCAAGAAATCGTTGAACCCACTAGGTAATAAGACACCGGACTTTATGCTTGATAAATACTTCCAATGAAAGAACCTCAACTGAATTTGAACTGTGGTAATGCAGCACCATGGGGAGAGGGTTCGGGGAGGGGTGGGGGGAATCCCTGTGCCTATAACACTGTGTCACATAATGTAATGCAATTAATAAAATAAAAATTATAATAATAAAAAAAAACTTTTTACCAGGAATCATCAGCAATCAGAAAACTGTAAGTACATAGCTTAAATGTTTTATGTTGTTGTAGCATCATCAAGAATTTATTCTTTTGCCAGTCTTTCCATTTAGAACTGATCTCTCTGAAATCTTGGAATTTTTTAAAAAGAAATGAAATTTTAAGGACACATATAAAGCAATCATTAGTAAAGAATTTTCCTAAGATTTTATTTCCCCCCAAATCTTTACAATAGCTTCACTCACAGTTAATTTGGCTGAATTCTTTTTTTTTTTAACTTGCCTTTTTAAATTATTTCCATTCAGTTTAGTTTTTGTGGAAAAAAATCCATCTTCACATTTACTTTTCATTGGTTTATAGAGCAATTAAAATAATTATATAACCATAGAAGTATGTTCAGTTTGTATAAACATTTAAAGAAAATACACAACGTTAAATACACAATTAAATCATTGGAAGCAAAAGTGTGCTAACAGAAACATCATTTTCTACAGAAAGCTGCTATCATAGTATATGTGAATATTAAAGTCAGAAAAATCTAAATGTGTATGTCCACTCTGATTGTTGCTAGTTTGAGCAAATGTAGTATCTTTGAATTTAAGTTTCACCACTAATATAGCAGAGATGATAATAATGATAATAATAATAATACTTTGAATAGCTATTAAGAACTTAAACCCTCGGGTCAAATCTATGCCTCTATTTACCTGATTATAATCTTGAGCAAACTTCTTACTTTCTATAAACCTGTTTTTATCACAGATAAAAGGGCAGTAATAGTTGTCCCTATTTTCTAAGTTTTTATGTGATTTAATGGAATAACAAAATTCAATCAGCTCAGTAAACTATAATTTGTAAATACTGAATAAATATTAGCTGCGGTCACTTTTGCGTTTGTTGGGAAAGTTAAGATAAGCTTGAATCCAAAGTAACTAACCCACAATGGAAGCTAAGTGACAGTTGTTGTTGAGTGCTAATAATACTTCAAAGTGGTTATCATCACAATTCTTTTCATGGATGATTTGTCATAGATGCTTGGTAGCTTTTCAAAGACATGTAGAGTTCCAACTAAGTTCTCTATTTTACATTGTATTCCTGCTAGAGAATTCATTTTATCACAAAAATAAGATCCGATGCTTAGCAGGTGAAAAGGGAAATACCACCATAATACACCTTTCCTAGCACTACAAAGTAGCATAAGCTTTATGGAGGACTGCTTGAAGATTTCTCAGAAATCTAAAAGTAGATGTACTATATGACTCCCATTCCTGGGAATTTATCCAAAGGGAATGAAATCAGCACATGGAAGAAAACTACCTGTACACCCATTTTTATAGTAGCTCAATTCACAATAGATATCCATCTAATAGTGATTAGATAAAGAAAATGTGGTATATATACCTGATGAAATACTACTCCATAAAAAATTAACTCTGTCATTTGCAACAAAATGGATGAAATTAGAGACAATTGTGCTTATGTTGTGTCTTTTCTGATTAGCAATGACTATTATATACAGTACAAAAATGGAATGTGTATGAGTGAAATTGTCATCTTCAATTTGATTATTGTTTATACCCCTGTCTATATTTCTGAGGAATAATGGTCCTTTTACTTTCTATTTGTTGAGTTCTTTACTTAGTGCAGGAGTGACTTGAAAGTATGTTATCATGAAAACAAAAAGAAAAATAGGAAAGGGAAGAGAGAGAGTGGGAAGTATCTTTCTGTTATAGCATATATGTAAATCTGTCCTCTTTATATAAATTAATAAATTTACTTTTTTAAAAGTCATATTTTGTCTTGAAAGCCATACATGATAAGTCACACAGCCCACAAATAATTTGTAGCACTATGAACATATTTGCATACACTTACAAAATTTGTTCAGCCTTCAGATTGCTGTTATAAAATATCAGGATTTTATGTGCACATATTGGACATTTTAGATGTATATTCTGTTGTTATCGTGTGCAAAAGGAAGTGAAAGAGCTTATCAGTGTCAGCTTACCTGCAAGGAGAAACTGTATTGCCATGTGTTTTCTCTGAAACACACAGACCGATTAAACAACTAATAAAAGAACTACTAAATTACTTTTAAAAACAGCAAAATAAAAAGACTGTCTACATTCTCACATTTCACATATTTACAGTAACTCCACAAATACTCAGACACCTGCCTAGCCTGACACAGCACCACACTAAACAAGGAAAAGAAAAGCAGTCCTTTGTCCAAATCTTCCTCGGGGGTTACAAGAGCCTTTTAGGCCTCCAATGTATTTTGGACAATGGCATCTATTCACCCTCAACTTTCAACAATAGTCCCTAAAAAAAAGGAAAAGGAATCTAAATTGTCTCTGTAATTTTCTATCCAGAGCTTAGGAAACTCATTCACACACAAACTATTCACCTTGCCGCTCTTCGCTGAGTATAAGATTGATCCATCTGTCTAGCTTGTCTTCTTATCGTTCCTCATAAATTGCTTACGTCCAAATTAGCCAATAGACACCATCTAAAACCATTAGGCCCTGAAAGCAAACTATGTAATTAAGGTCTCCCCTCCCCACCTCCGTTTCCACTGTGAAAGTGCTCCACGGCATTTGGTGAAATTGTTGCTTTTAAGTTGGCTTGGTGAAGAAGGATTTGGTGACTCCTGACCCCTGAGGGCTGTTCTTTGACCCGTTACTTTTCTCCACCATCTGGCATGTTTACTTGAAGCAAACGCTTCAGGTCAGAGGGCAAACCAGACATGTGGAGGGACAGCTTTGTCATAAAAGCAATGAAGAATGAGTGGGCGCTGCAGAATATCGCACTGTGCATTTTGTTCATCTGCTAAGCACAATGAGGTGGGGTTAGTCATATGCCTAAAAACAAAATCAACCAAAAGAAGAAGAAGCAGTGACCACACAGCTCAGCAGACTGGGAAAATGCAAGATGTTCAAGTTCAAAATCCAAGTGCTGCTTTCTTTTCCATTTCTGAGAGTTACTTTTTATGCCTTACTGGGCACATTACTAAACAATATGTTACACCAGACACAAGGGGGAAAGTGGTTTATAGGCTAAATTAACCAGATTGATTATTCAGGAAGAGTGTTGATAGCCCAATAATCCCCAAACAACAGAACTGGAGATAGATAGAACAGAGTAAGAAACTAAAGATTGGGTCATCAATTTTCCTATATTGTAATGAGATAAAAATAATGTCTTTATTTCTTAATAATTAAATATTTTTGAAATGGACAATCAAAAGTGAGCATTGACATCAATTGCATGCATCCATTTTACACAGGGACCTGTGCACGATGCGCTCAAGTCCCTCACTCTGACATTTGTCTTAAAGCTAAGAACACATTCAATGAAAATGGAAGATTTTTTAGCACATACAATCCTTACCAAAAACCTCGAGCTTCATTAATAAAGAAGTACCTCTGGTTCCCATATTTATCTTTGCTAGACTGTGAATATCTTTCAAAAGTACCATTCTCCCTCCAATTCTGAAAAATTGAAAAGCATATTCGGTTGTTTCAGATGGCTTTGCCACTACCATACCACACATCTTTGTCCACAGCTTGGGAATACACAAAGAAGAGAGGACCTAGAAAATATCTGATTCTGCTGAAGTTACACCCCCATTCTCCCTTCCCCTGAGTCATTTAACCTTCCAGAGTCTCAAGAAAAAAAAAATGCTTTAAATAGGCACGGACCTGTATTTGTATCCATTCCTAATGTAAGCAGGGGAGAAACTGCCAGGATTCCTGAAAAGAAAATGATTTAAAGGAAAAGTTAGCCAGCAAAAGAAATTGAAAAGGAGATTTTTCTCCCCTTGAGGGAAAAAGCAAAGGAGAAAAGATTAAAAGAGTCTTCCCTCTTCCAGGCGGGTCAGCAGGGGACAGGTCTTCAGGTTGAGAATATACTTTGATCGGACAAGCTCTTCAGTATCTTCACCACGTTGACAAAACGGATGTCCCTTGTGGAAATTTCTCTCCTATAGAGATTTTTTTTAAATACTACATTTTAAGATTTTTATTCTTTACAACATCTTTCTTGAAAAATTCATGACACAGAGCATAACCACTCTCCTCCAATTCTAGATTCTGTAAAGAGAAACTGTTTGCACAAGTGTGTCCTTGCTAGTTTCAGAATTGGTCACACGATAGGTAATTTATAGATGACATGGAGAACATGCTGATGTGTCCACCTACAAGCAGAGAAGGGGCTTGGGCTTTCTTTGAGGATAAGACCTTCTATGGAAGTCTTCTCCATTTATATTTAATAAAGCAGTTAATGCAACAAAGAACAAACAGAGCAGAGCCTTCAGCAACAGGCAGATCAGGGACGGAGTCTCAGCAATGCCTCCTCTTCTTTGAGGGATGACCCTGGGCAACGAATCCAATTGCTTTAAATTCCACTTTGCTTTGTGTAAAAGAAAATAATACTCGCCTATCAGGATTACAGTGAAGATGAACTGAGATTGTGTGGATCCAAATGCCCATTGCTGTGCAACCAACAAATGCTGTTTTCATTTTGCATTAATTTTATAGAATAACGGATACCTTTTATAAAGATAATGAAAGTCTAATATGTCCCTTGAAAACATGGCCTTATCCTCAAAAAAAAGACACTTTACAAGGATATGGCAATTCATTCTGCACACTGTCTTTTAGTCTTAGGTTCTTTGACAATTTCTCTGAGCTCTCAGAGCAGAGGCATTACCAAACTTCCGCTAAACCATTGAGAGTCCTTTCTAGAGTTTGCTGTTCCTTGGGCAATCATCACAATGCTTTAGAAGCTGAGGGTGAGAAGGGGACAGGGATGGAGAAAGTTGATGGTGATGCAGCAAGAAATGACCTCAGAGGTATAGAAAAAGTAGAATTTCTATTGGAAAAACAAAACATGGCACTCTTATTGGTGACACCTTTATCACAGGATACACGATTCTATGTTAAAGAGACAGTATTCTAAATAGCAGAACTTTACTTAAGCAGGGAAGAGAAGTAGGTGGAGAGGAAATCATTTCTTTGAATGAGAGAGAGAATAAAGGAGGGCGGGAGGACAAATTGGAGGGAGGATGGGAGAGACGTTATTCCTACAACCCAAGTAAAGGATCTGACCAAGTAAGTCAAGGCATGCTTCCATTGTCAATTAGTAGTCTTTTTTAAAAAGATTTTCCTATTCATTTGAAATGCAGTTTTGAGAGAGAGGCAGACACAGTGATCATCCATCTCCAGGTTCACTCCCAAATTGCAACAATGGCTGGGGTTAAATCAAATCCAAATCAGAACCCAGGAGCTTAATCTGGTCTGACATGGGGATCAGGGTCCCAAACGGTTGGGTCAGTCTCTTCCGCTTTCCCAGGTGTATTAGCAGGGAGCTAGATTGAAAGGGGAGCAGCCAGGACATCAGTTGACAACCGTATAGGATGCTGGTGCCTCGGGCAGAGGATCAGCATGTTAAGCCACTGTGTCAGCCACCTGGCACTGCTTCCAACTCAGCTTCCTACCAACAGACATCGTGGGAGAGAGCAGGTAATGGCTCAAGTAGTCGGATCATTGCTATTCAGGTGAGAGACTGTGATTAAGTTCCTGTCTTCTAGCTTCAGCCTCACCCAGCCCCGGATACTGCAGGCATTTGGGGAAGGATGAATCAATGAATATATAATATATATATATATGATTCTCCACCATCTCTGACTTTCAATCAGATAAATTAGTATACCTTTTAAAAAATCATGGAAAATGCAACTTATGAGAAATCTATGATGAATTTCTAAGCTTCTCTATATCAAACTGACTTAATTTCATTTTCCATGAACATTTTAAAGAATTTTCATATCTTTTAAGGGTCATAGAAGATCAGTAAATGACAATATTTGATGAATAAGTGATTAACAAATTAAGAAATGTACATCAGAGTTCAAAAAAGGAATATGAATAAAGAGACAGCAGGTACAAGGGAATAGAGTGTCATGCTTCTCTGAATGTCCATGATTATTGCATTTACAAATGAACTATGAGATGAAAGATTCTCCTCTCTCATTCTCTCTCTCTCCACCTTTCAAATAAGAAAAATAAAGCCACCTTTTAGACAGAACTATGGTTCAATTCAAGTTTTATGTTAGTAGAAAAAAAATTAATGAATTGATCTTATTGCCAGTTTTTTTCTTCATGCTACAAAGTAGTTTTTCTAAATTAAATATCTTGGTTTTAAAATTATAAACTTTGGGGCTAGCATCATGGCATAGTAGCCTAATCTTTGGCCTGTGGCGCAAGGATTTGTGTCCTGGCTGTTCCACTTGCAATCCAGCTCCCTGCTTACAGCCAGGGAAATGTCAAAGGGTGGCCTAAGTGTGTGGGCCTCTGGACCTACCTAAGAGATCAAGAACAAGCTGCTCGCACCTGGCTTTAGCCTGGACAACTGTAGCAAATTGGGAAATGAACCAGTGAATAGAAAACCTCTCTCTCTCCTGTCTGAAAATCTGGCATTCTAATAAAACTAAATAATTTTTTAAATAATTAAAAATAAAATAAAATTATGGAGTGTTAAAACAATTATCCATATGTGATTTTGTATATTTTCTAGTGTTCTATAGTAAATATATTATACTTTAAAGCAAAAAAGGAAAAGATAGGATATGAAACATCTGATTACTAGCAGTTGATAAAACATCTATTTATCATGTTTCTGTAATAGGCACCAGGTCCTCAATGCATAAGTACCCTCTTTGGCACCCATTATATATTTTATTAGAGCAGTATCATTAAAATAGCATTCAAAGGAGAGGGTATTGATATTTCATTCAAAATATAATGATTGCCTCATATCCCTAAGTTTTGCAATTCTCTTAGGCATAAACACAGACATATCCCATGTTTTTAATTTTTAGAAGTGATGTTTATTTCAAGCTGGAAATTTTTGTAAGTAATAGAAGCCTTCTTTTTGATCTATAACACTTGAGGAGCTTAAAATACCTTTTACTGATACTAACTTTAATTTGTATAAAAGAACTGCACAGCAAAATAATAAGACAATCATTATTATTCCCATTGCATAAAGGAAGAAACTGAGGCCCGAGGAGTTGTGGCTGGCTCAGCATCCTTTCAATATCAATCACTTCAGATATGTTTTAAAGCCTCTTTAGTTTATATAAATGTTATGAGATCCATCTATTTCCTAAAGCAAGGTACACCTCTAAACCCATGCATGCTGTATGGTAGACCACAAGGATTTTTAACAGCATCCCATATTTCTGTTTTGAGTCGCTTGCCGCTTGGGTAAACATTGTACTTTTCATTGGATATACTGTAAGTCATTAAAGTCAGTAAATAGCAGAAATGAATAAAACAGCAACTTAGATATTTTTAACACCTCTGAGTTAAAACCACTTTGCAGTGGAGAAGAAGAACAGATGCCCGCTTCTAAATGTGAGAGCCACCAACTGGGAATTTGCTAGTTGTAACTGCTGCCATCTGTTTTTCACTGTTCTTTTTACCTGCCTCTCTTAGATTTAGTATTTGAATTCTGGGCCACGGATTCTTAGCATAGGCACAGGAGGAGTGGGAGGGACTCCAATTTGAATTTTTCCCAGGTGTTCTGTCCTGCATTAAATCAAAGGTAACTTCTCAGGAAAAAAAATACGTATATATGTATCATGAGGACCATTACTTAACAACTGCATTTTATTCTACTCTGCATTCTTTGTACTCCTGTTTCCATGTGCATTTTTTCTATTTAATCAACTTTCTGCTCTTCCTAGGGGCTTTGTGAAATGCCTCTCTGATGCCAATTAGGGCACTGTTGTGTGAATTAGTTTCTTCCCTGACTGAATAAATAATTTTAGCTTAGCCATACGCACATCCAGAACTCACTTAATCAGCACTTAACTAGTATTAGATACTAGTGGAGTGGACTTTTCCCCATAGAGTCGACAGGGTGAAGAAGATACAATTTGTGCCAAAGGGAACAGGTTAAAAGGATTCTAGGAGAGGGCTGCAGGTCACTCTTCCCCTTCTGCCTTCAAGTAGATTAACTCCTAATCAAAGTCAAAAGAGAAAATCTGCCCTTTTCCTTTAGGAACATCTGCAGGGGAGGTTTCCCAATGTTTGAGTTTAATTCTGAGTGACATGTGGACATGCATATAACTTCTGGCTAAAGGCCAGCAAAGAGCAAGAATAATAATCCAACTTGTAAATGAGCTTTTCTTTCAATCTACATAATAAAGGTGGCACGCTATTTTTACAGCAGACAAAACAGGTTTAGAGAAATTACAAATTTTGATGATAATAACACAGCCAGATAGTGACATATCAAGAGTTAGTACCAACTTCCTTCCAGTTTTGTCTTTTACCAAAATGTAGAGTACGGCAGAAGGCAGTGACTTCAGTTAGGAGTTTTGTTCTCTGCTTCTTTTCACATTCTGAGTTGGTCTGTAACTCTAAGAAGCAGAGGCTGTGGAAGGACTGCCCCAGGTGCATGTTCTACAGAAATGCCAGGAGGAAAATCAAGCTTAGCCAGGCCTCTCCAACCCCCACCCCCAACCTGTCACAATATGCATAGGAAAACCTATTTAGAAAAATGCTAGTTTAAAAAAAAATACATAGCAACATTATTTTGTTTTATTTTCCTGTTTTTTCAACAACCATATAACAAATGCATCAAAATAGTTCTGGAAACACAAGGTATAGCAGCAATGGGAAAAGAGGTAGGAAGACCATTACCTGCTTCAGTTGAGTCACTGGGGTTGATCACATGATTCTCCATGCAGATCAGCCTGAATTCACTTTAGGGATCAAACAGTGTAAGGAGACTTAGGCCAGGGGCTCAGGAAAACTCTTTTCACTAAATATACCTTGTTCAGTATGTTTTAATTTGACCCCTGTCAGAAACTATAGTGTCTCGGAGACCTACCCCCTCGGTCTACTCACCCCGAAGGGAGCAGCCCCCGGAGCCCAGGCAGCACAGGAACAGCTCACCACGTGCACATGGCGGCTGTGGTCTGGGATCCAGGCATGAGACGTGACTGGGCAGGTCCAGGACCCACCCACCGCCTTTATTGGGCGGTGAATGGGATGTGGGAGGGGCATGACCTTGGGCCTGAGAATTTAAACTTCCAGCAGCCTCCCGGCTGCTGGTGGGTCTCAGGACCAGGCGTCTCATGCCTGGATCCCAGACCACAGCCGCCATGTGCACGTGGTGAGCTGTTCCCAGGCGGCCAGTGCGCCATTTGGTGCCAGGTTCTGCCTGCTGGCCACCCGGCCGGGGAGCTCTGGGATTTTGGTTCTTTGAATCACTGCTTAATTAGCTCCAGGTTGAACCAATTGTGCATGAGACGCCTGGCTTAGAATGGTTTATATCCCAGGTGATTCTCTTGTGGCAATAAAATCTCATTCCTGGGGTTCTATTTATTATGGGCAATTCTTGACCAAGAACTTCTTGCTAAGGGCTACTAAGGGCTCTGTGTAGATATGATCTGTTGGCCTGGACAATTCTTCCCCTGGAAGCATCTCTTCCCCCTGCGTCAGATAAAAGAAGCAAGTGAGTCTCAGGCCAGTCTCTATATTCTAACCTTCCCAGTGCTGAAGTGTCAGTGAAATCTTCTGTGCTTTCAAGGAAGGTAGGAAAGAAATGGACGAGTTACACATGACAATATCCTCAACTACAGGTCATAGCACAGACATGACAAAGTGCATGACAAAGAAGGGTTCAAAAGATGTAGAATGAGAAAAGCATAATAATACAGACAAAACAAGGATTAAGAAAGGGAACGTGGCAAGCAGGAGCTAAGAGCAACAGAGGGAAAAGCACGAGTTTGAGAAAATTTACACATACCTGTGTGTGTTAGCTCTGTGGCAAATGCGCACAGTGCATGCGTAGGGAATACATCTCATGGGAGGGAGGAGAGAGCCCCGAAAGCCACTTGTAGTATGTCAGTCCAGGAGCTTTCTTAAGGCAAGGAGACCATCAAGACAAACCTGAAGAATATCTGAAGTCATGAGTCCTGGACTTCCGTAGAAAAGAAACTAAGAAAACTGCAAAGCAAACTTACCTCAAGGAGCTTTTTGCCTTTTTTTCTAAGAGTCTTCTTGCCTTGCATTTACTCACTCTTGGTCGCTGCATGACTCCAATGAAAACTGATATAGTACTTAAAGGTTAAGCGCCACAAACAAATTTGCCTCATGATGGGAAAAATGTCAGGAAAAGGAATTAATTAAAAGAGAAAACGATGTCCCTCAGCAACCAAAGTCCTCATCCGCAGTTAAATCAAGATCTTACCATTCTGAAATGTCAAATTTATCTCTTTGCACTCACTCTGCTTTTTTTTTTAAGAAAAAAAAAGTCATTACTTGGCACAAATTAATAACACAAATTTTGTGAGAGCAGATTTTTGCTTTTTTAAAGTAAGTGAAAAAGGTTTATATGACAAAATGAATATCACAGGGAGTAGCTGAATCCATTCCTTACACGTACTTAAAGCAAAAACCCTCCCAAAAGCTGTTGTCCATACATGGACATCAGACAACACACATTCCTTTACTATGTTTTCTTTTTTAACTCGGTAGCACCTTTCATTAGAAATGGACTTGTAAGTCCAATTTCTGTTACTATTTTTGGTTTCAAAATAACAGACTGCTCATGTCATTTAGTTCAAATAGAATTCTGCATATTTAAAATCATTTTGCCTCTAAGGTTAAAAAAAAAGTACAGTAATGTATTTTAATTGAAAAAAAAAAGTTTTCCAAAGATACCAGCCAATTTGTCATAAACCAGTCACTGGGGAAAGAAATAACAAAATCCAGAGAACTGTCCAGGGAGTCTCGTTCTAAGAAGGTCTCCCTCTAATCATGTTCCCAACTACTCTAATTCTGCAGGCTTCTTTCTTGGTAAACACTTAGGCATCTCAGGCCTGGAGAGCACTTTACATCCCTCCTTGTGCTCTACGTCCAAGAAAACTTCCAATGGGAGAAGCTTTCATCCCGAAGTATACACAAGCCAAGCCTCCTCACCATCCAGTATTTCAATGAGAAAAACTTATATTCACAGCAAAAGTAGAACCAAAAATGTCTCTTTTGAGCCTACAACTATCTTAATGCAGATATTACATTTAAGAGAACTACATACAGCTGACAAAAGCAAGACATGGGACATGTTATTCCTTTTGCAGTGTGTGTGGTTTGAAAGCTGGTGAGCCACATGAAACATATTTTTGTCCCATCTAGTAGCATGTCATCGCAGATGCAGAGACACAGATGACAATAGAAGCAGTCAGATTTCAGTGATGTTTTAGATGGTGACTAAAAAGTCTGAGAAAAGCTCTTAAATTCCTCCTGAACTTACAGGAAAATGGTCCTCCAAATCCTTCTACTGAAAGAACTCCAGAGAAAGGGTAGCTTTTGCTAATGGTTTTTTCTCTATTTCAAAATGTACTAAAGCAAATTCTTACCAAAAAACGACAGTTTAGCACAGAAAGAATCAGAAAATTAAAGATCTAGAGATACATCATTTGGCTCCCAAGGAAAGCTATCTTTGGTATAAATATTATGGATTTGTCATTTTTACCTTGGCAGCAAGATTTTCTGCAGGTGGCAGGCAGTTGTTCTTGCTCAATGATTTGAAAGGTCTCTCTTTTTCACTTTTACTCTTCAGGGTAAAAGATTGAAAGAAACTGCTTATTATTTTTTATTGGAAAGACGGATCTAAAGAGAGAAGGTGAGACAGAAAGATCTTCTGTCTGCTGGTTCACTCCCCAAATGGCTATGAAAGCCAGAGCTGAGCTGATCCGAAGCCAGCAGCTTCTCTCAGGTCTCCCAAGTGGGTGCAGGTTGCCAAGACTTTGGGCCATGCTTTGCTGCCTTTCCAGGGCACAGCAGGGAACTGGATCTGAAGTGGAGCAGCCAGGACACAAACAGGCACCCATAGGGGATCCCAGCAGGCAAGACAAGAATTTTGTTACTAGGCTATTGTACCAGACTCAGGGTAGAAGACTCTTAGATAACCCCAAAAGACATGAATAAACTGATAGAGATCTTATTAAAGAACCTAGAAAGTCAACACTTAGTAAAATAATTATGAGAAAATTTTACATCAATATAAAAAGTTTAAAGCCTGTGGAAAATGTAACTAAAATATGTTATTATTGATACAAAAAGATTGAAATCCATGTATACTTTTTTATAACAAAATTTCTTCATGAACTTTTGAGGAAACCTCATAAAATCTGTACATATTTTGATGTTGAAGGCATTCTTCGTGACTGGCTCTTTGGTTGCTGCCTTGTTTTAGGGGAATTCTATTTGTTTCTTTTACCTTCCCTGATACTTTTATCCAGCAGCTCTATTCATAAGCATAGTAGTCCTATTTCTGCCACGTGCTCTTTATGAATAAGTCTCTAGAAAGCAAATTCAAAGGCCTTATGGCAAGTTAGTGGAAAGGTTTTGAAGAGATTCCCGTTTGATTTCTTATAGAACCAAATGTATTCATCACTTCAATAACGTCATTTCCAAAACCAAGTTTGAATATTTCTCCCCAGTAAGAAACAATTGAGTTCTTTCTTGTACGTTTTCTTAATTATTCATTAATTCATTCATTAAATATGGGTTACCTCCTCCATTCTCAGGCAATTTATTAAACATGAGGGTCAAAGTAACAAAAAGATTCTATTCACTATAAATCTTCTGCTGATTAGCGGACTTGAGTGACTGACTTGGCATAAGCATTGTTCCTTTGGGATTAAAATTGAGGCTTCCTGACACAGCCTTCCTCGGGGACTTGAATCAAATCCCTGAACCAAAGCTGGCAAAAGTCTCTCCAATTTCTCACTTAATTGGTCCTAAGATGAGACTTAGGTCCATAATATGAAGCAGAGCTAACAATCTTGGCTGTGAAGTGGTCCTTCTTGCAGACAAGGCAGTGGGAAACTCAAAGAAACAGTGGCTCACTATGTCCAGGAGGAGCCCTCGCTTCAGATACAGATTCTGCTGGATACACTAACCCTAAAGTCAACCAGGCTCCTCCCCACTCTGTTTCCCGTATAAATTCTCTAAATTGAAACCTCTGACAGCAAACATGGGAAATATAAGGTAGAAGACCAGAGGCCCACAAGCTACTATTGGCAATTAAAACAATTGATCGCATTATCACTGTTTCCTAGCATCCCCAAACCTTGTAATTCTCACCCAGTGACATTCACAGCAGAAACCACTCCCCACATACACAGACAGGTAAAGTGAGACAAAGCACAACTGTGAAATGGGGTCATATTTATCCTTATTCTCTACGTTTACAAAATCCATGCATTTCTTTAAAGGTTTATTTATTTTTATTGCAAATGCAGATTTACAGAAAAAGAAGAGACAAAGATCTTCTCTCTGCTGGTTTTAGTCTTGCAGAATATAAATTCCATAAGAACCATCAACATTTTTTTAATCATTTCAATTTTCTCTTCTCAATGAGTAAAATGGTACTTGACAACAACCAATCAGCTGAGGAATGCTTAATTTAAAAAAAAAAGGTGTTTACTTCAGAAAATTTTCTTCTAGTATGTTTTTACTTATCTTAATATTTGATGCATTCTTTTTCCCTTCAGTACCACTGATGATGCCTGTAACTTTCTAGTGTAACTCCTATTTCACCTTCATTAGGTTTATTATCTTTGTACCTATGTTTTACACACATACATTGCTAATTATACATATTTGCAGTCGTACTGTTCTTTCTGCATTGCTAAAAAAATATTTGTGAGTTTTCGTTTTTCTGCCTCTTTAGGTATTGCCACCTATCTCTTTAACTGCTTATTTAATCACTCTTTCTAGATATCTAATAAAACTTAAACCTCCACAATTTATAATCTACACCAGCCTCCTAATCCTTCTCAAAGATCATCACCATCCTTTATCCAATTTTATAAGACTGAAACTTTAGAATTGCTTTAGTGTCACATTCTTTCATTAGCCATCCCAATTACCAAGTGAAGACCCACTACAGTAAATCTTTGCTATAACACATGCTTTGATACATCTGCTTCTTTCCATCTGTTCTGACAGCAAATGGTCTTCATCACCAATATCGCTGGCCTGAAGATAGGAAGCAGGCAGATGGTAGAGCTTTGATGTACTTTAGTAAGGAGTTTAAACTTCATTTAAAAAAAAAACAAACTTTAGATGAAATAATCCTGGACCTTTGTCTCAAACATTCAAATAATATTTGCCATTGTATTGTTTGAATGATACAATATTAATTTTAGCAAAAATAAGAATGGAAGTATGCTCAGTACATTAGCTGGCAAACTCAATAAATATTGATTTGTTTTTCTTCTTTCTTCTACAAATTTGTGAGCTTCCTGAATTTCTTTTATACAATCAATGAAACAACTAAAAGTATTAAAAATGAACCAGAAAAAAAAAATTTTAAGTATTTGAAATATTTTGTTTCATTCAAACCTCTAAAGTAAGAAGGGGTAAATCTACTCAACATTGCATGAAACTAAGAAGTTTTTGTGTCACAGAGCTGATCAATGATTGAGGTATGGTTCAAGCACAGTCCTACTTGAATTCAGAGCTGAGGGATTTAAGCCAAATACCGCACTGTCTCCCATCTAGGTAGAGGTGCAAATAGAAACGTCAACACCAATGAAGACTTCGACATGCCGGAAGAAGAGATGGAAATCATGGATTTACCTTTAATAAACAACAATATTTGACAGCGAAGAAAAAAGGTTCATTGAAGACAGCTAAGCAGAGAAAAGATCAGTTTTCACTACCAAGGACAAATGAACTAAAATATTTCCATTTACTGTTCCACCCACCAAATCCCATAGCGCTTGTGGCTTAGACACACACAATCCAGCAGCCAAGAAGCAGTGTGGACATCCCCACTATGTCCACCATTAGGCTGCAGGGATACAAGTTCTTCAGCTGTTTTTCTGTCTCCCAGGGTGCCAAATGAAAAGACAGAGCTGGGGCTCACACCCAGGAAGTTCAACATGAGACACAGGTATTCCAAGCTGCAGCTTCACTATTTTGCCGTACAGCAAGTTTCTGCCTTGTGAGTACTCTCTGTTAGATTATGCCTATAGGAGCTTATCGAAGAAGAGATTTCAGTAGAATTTCTTTAAAAATTTAACTTTCTTGTGGTAGACAAGATCATTAGATGACGTAACTAAATCAATTTTACTGAAAAATATTGAAAAATACAGATCAAGATACATTTTGACCTTGTGTTCTTTATTTAATAGATTATAAATAGGATGCCAGTTAATATCTACAATAAGGACAGGTACCAAATTCGTTCATTTGAGTTCCACATCAGTGATTGATTCCAGCAACAACAACAACAACGAATCAGCCTTTATTAATACCAATGAGTCTGCTGAATTTTCTGATGTATAATAAACTTTCATATGCTTTCATTTAGTATTAGATAAAAATTCAATTATATTCAACATCTAAATATCACAGTGTTTATGACTTTTAAAAGATACTAGTTTCGGGCCCGGCGCGGTGGCGCAAGTGGTTAAAGGTCCTCGCCTTGCACACCCGGGATCCCATATGGGCGCTGGTTCTAATCCCGGCAGCCCCGCTTCCCTTCCAGCTCCCTGCTTGTGGCCTGGGAAAGCAGTCGAGGACAGCCCAAAGCTTTGGGAACCTGCACCCGCGTGGGAGACCCGGAAGAGGCTCCTGGCTTCGGATCGGCATAGTATCGGCCCGTTGCGCTCACTTGGGGAGTGAATCATGGGACGGAAGATCTTCCTCTCTGTCTCTCCTCTCTGTATATCCGCCTTTCCAATGAAAAAATAATAAAAATAAATCTTAAAAAAAAAGATAATAGTTTCGCCTCAAAATTATACCGTTCGTCACTTGAATGTGAGACAAAATGTGGTTTTCAAAATATTCACATTGATCTTCATTGCCACTAGTTTTAAATTGTTCTCATTCCAGAATACATACACGCAGGAATTCAAGATTGAGTCATTAAAAATACAATCTCTGAAATGCAGCAGACAGTATCAAATCTTATTATTCCATCTAGTAACTATAGGGCTTATATAAATTATGATTCTTCAAAAGTGAGTTTTCTCATTTGCAAAATACAGATCATCATTTTCACTACATGTTATTGTAACATTTAGATGACTTAGATGAATTTGAAGTTCTCAGCATAATGCCTATGAAATGGTAACTTTTGTTTAAAATATTAGCTTTTTCCTCCTTTTTCATGGTTACATCATAAAATTGAAACGAGGAGAGATAAGAATCATAGCTCAAAATTCAGTATGCAAAAATTTTATTGTGGAGTATCCTTAGGGACAATTCCCCTGGTAGAAGTACAGGAAGCAGTTAGATGGTAGAAGTTGAGCTATGAGGTAGTTACCATGAAGACCTCAGCAACTCCTCCAATGAGTTCAGGAACTTCAATGGTCCATCAGAACTACCTCAAAACAAAACAATAGGATCATGCATTTATAAATTCACCAAATCAGGCTCCGGGGACAGATCCCACAAAAAAAGGGGACATGCCCTTGTTCAAGACAACACTCTAGCTGATGGCTATTCTCAGGGAAGGATTCAAATGAGCTCCTGCAGCCGCCAACAGGTCTAACATTTTGGGAATGAGTGCCTTGGTGCTATAAGGATATATGACAGCACGCCACAGCACAGTAGGCCACTGGTGATTAAATCATAGCATAAGAGATACTGAACAAAGGAACAATGTTTCAGGTTATGGGAGATAGGCTAAAATAGTCAAAATATATCTGAACATTTTAACAGATTGCCTTATTGAAGGTAGAATCGGTTTTGTAGACTTAGTCTTCAGAATGGGGGAAGGTAAGATACGTAAGTGTGAACATCCTACAATCTTAATTACGCTTATTTCCCCCTGGTAAATCTATTTTTAGAATTATTATATTCAACCTTCAACTCAGTGCAGGCAAAATTACCACAAACCCAGCCATACGAGAGACTATTTCAGTAAAGTTTCACTGTTTTCTCATTATAGTCAAAGTACAAGTGCTCCACTGCAGTGATAAGAAGAACACTTTACCCCTAGTTAGGAGAAAATTTCCTAGTAAAGGTTATATTTTGGCAGGAGGAAAAGTAGAACTTGTAGCGGTGCAACAATTCTTCACATAGTTGCAAGTTGAGTGAATTTCAAAAATTTTGAGAGAGATAATCAGGCACATGGGAAAATGAGTCAGTTTGCCTCAGTGGCTATTTTGAGAAAGTCTGATTAAGAGATTTAAACTTAAAGTTTTGTTCTTGTGCCTCTCAGGTAATTAGAGTTTGCCAAAGAAATGTGAAAAGGGTTCAGAGAAAACATAGCACTCGGTACTGACGATAGGAGAGCATGCTGGGAATGGCATCTGATGGCGGGAAGCATGGGAATGTTCCTCAGAAGATGACTACATCGTGGGCCCTGGCTGCCCTAAGGAAAATCAGGACCAGCCATCACCAGTGGTGTGACGTGTTCAAATCCAGTCTGTGAAGGACAATAAACATTGCCAGTTCAAAAGGAATGTAGATCTGAGAAAAGAGATTTTTTAAAAGGAGAAACAGCTCTCATCTTGTTAGTTTTTGTCTAAATATCCACATTTATTTTGTATTGGCTGTGGAGGGGGGAAAAGCTTGAAGCTGTAACTGAAGTTCAAATACTAGAACATCTGGCAGTTGGAAGGAGGCACAGAATCATAAATCATAGAACTTTAGCAGTGAGGGTGAATTTATACCCATCTAGACAAAAGACTTGTGTGAAAGTACATATCCAGAACTTTCAAAATATCAACTCTGCAATTCTATTTTTAGAAATGTATCCCACAAGTGCATACCTGATTATATTTTATCAAAATTTTAAAGACAAACATTTTCCCTGCATACCATATGAAATAGGTATTACTAGAAATAGTCTTTGTGTCAATAAATGGGGGTGTGAATTATAAACATTTTACAACCTTAAAATCTAATACTATACAAACATTATAAAGGTGGAGTTGGGGAGGAGGGTAAGCCTAGTGACTTAGCTGCCAGTTTGGACACCCTTCCATCATATTTCTTATTTTAGTTTTATCTTGTTTTTATTATTATTTACATAGTAAAGAGGGTTGCACACCCATGTGGGTCTCCAATTATAGTGAGGAAAGTGGAAGCAAGGAGGAAGATGGGAGGGGCAAAAGTCTCATTTTTTTTCCCTGCTATGTCCACAGCAAGGAATTGGAGGGGGCCACTCCTTGCTATCCACCTACATCATCATCCAGGGATAGAGGACAGTCCTTTGATGATGCATTAGAGAACTCAATGTAGGGAAGAGTGGTTTTGATAGTTCTGAGATGTCATTTGTTGCACCAGTGTTGAGAAAATCTTTCCAAGGTCTATTGGCTGACCAAGTCCACAGACCCAGGAACATGCTGCAAAGCTCGGTCAGGAGAGTGGTACAACTGGTTCTGTTTTCTATCCTCTGACAAGGAATTCCATGTCATCTGCTGACCTAGATGAGCTGGCTGTCATGTTCCCTGTGTGGAACTGGGCATCAGCAACTGAGGAGGTTCAATCCCGATGCATTCACTCCAAGGTTTTACCACATATATTATGATTTTCCCTGTGGCCAGTATTTACGTCCAACTACCTAGTTGGGGAGTCCTGCAAGAAACCTTGGCTAAAGTAAACTGCCATACACCAACTAGTACAACCTCAGATTCTGTTCTTCACCTGCACCAGCCAACACACATAACAGTGGATGCAGCTGCCTGGAAAGTTCTGCTCCCGACCCCATCTCTCCCATGAACTGATATATGTTACGACCTAGACCAATCCAACCTGCCATAGGCCTAGTCTTCAAATACCAATGGATTTCATAGCCTAGTAGGACCTTCCCCCAGCCCCAGTTTTTGTGTGTGTCAGCAGGTTCTGTGTCCTAGCCTGGTCTGTCCCAAACCCCATTGGGCTTCTGTACACACACATGGGAGCTGCAGCTTAGCTCAGCCCACCCTGTCCCTAGGCCCAGGCCACACGTATGCTAATGGGTACAATTGCTTTGTCCAGCCTGGCCCTTCCCAGTCCTGATCTCATGATCACCAGCCACAGCTGTAGCCAAGAAGGGAAATGCCCGTAGTTCTGCTAATCAGGACTTCTCCAAGCTCCAAATATTGCACATGCCAGAGAGTGCTGCAGTCTAGTCTGACATGAACTCATACCCAATCCCAGCACTTACCAGTGAATGCTGCAGCTCAGCCTGGCTAGCTACACCCATTCTTACAGTCATGCACACCATTGAGTAATTCATTCTAGCAAAGGCTCACACAGCCCAGACTGGCCTGCCCACAGTCCCAGCTGTCATACTCACAAGTGGAGACAGCAGCCCAGCAAAGGAGTACCTGAGGTTTCCTTACCAGGCCCACTCCCAGCCTTGGATCTTGCATGTGCCAGTGGGTACTATGGCTCAATCTGAGATGGCCCACCCCCAGTCTCAGCATTTCCAGCAGTGCTACAGCCCAGCCTGCCCCCATTGCCAGCTCTCATCACTGGTTGCCACATCCTACACCGGTCTGGCCACACCCAGCCTTCAGGTGAGGTGGCAGGTATTGCAGTCCAACCTAGTCTGGCCTGGACCCCATCCCGGCTCTTGGCCATGCCAGGGTGTGTTGTGGACGGGCCCAGCCTAACTCACTCCCAGACCCAAGTGACACATATGCTAACGGTTACTGCAACTGAGTCTGACCTGGCCTTCCCCTGCCTCAGCTTTTGCATTCATCAGCAGGAGCTGTGGTGTAGCAGGGAAATTCCCCTGAAGTTCCCATATCATGCCCACTCCAGCATGTGCTATGATCTAGCCAGATTAGTCTGCACCCATTCTGGCTCTTGCCAGTGGGTGCTACACCAAACCTAGCTTGGTCCACACCCAGACCTGGCTCTCATCTGAACTTGTATTGCTGTAGCCTAGCCTGGCCTGTCTCGCAATCATTCCGGCTCTCACAAGAAAGAGCAGGTACTGGGACCTATCTCAATCTGGCCCACCCCTTAACCCATCCCACACATATGCTGATGGGTGCTGTAGCCTTGCCCAGCCCAGTCCGCCCCCAGCTTCACTCTTGCACTCTCCAGTGAAAGCTACAGCCTAGCAGTAGGGGTCCTTGTAATGACCTTAATTGAAAATAGAATTCCAACATATATAATTTAGTTAATAGGAGATCACGCCAGGTTAGGATAAGCATTAAACATAATCACAAGTGTGCTTGAAATAAGACTACATGAAGACATATAACCACAAATGGGAGAATGCAGTATGAACATGGAGACAGAAGCAAATCATTCATTCATCCACAAGCAAGGCAGATTCTAAATTGCTGGAAGTCACCAGAAGCTTGGAGAAAGCAAGCAATGCATGCTCCCTTCATGCATCCAAAAGGACCTGACCATGCCAATAACTTCCATCAACAATTATAGCATCCTGAAGTGCAAGAGAACAAATTTTGGTCATTCCCTGCCACTGCTTTGTGGTAATTTGCTAGAGATATCCTAGGACACTAAGAGACTTCTCAAGAGCTGGAGGAGAAGCCAAACACCTGACACAGAAAGTCCGTCAAGACACAGAGTCACAACACAGTCCCGTGGCTGAGACTGAAACAGACAGAGGAACGCATTCTGTTAGCACCCACAACTGTGGACCCAGTGAAAAGCAACAGCAATTCACCCATGGTGAGCCATACAACATTTTTAAAACTCCTTCCAGAATAATGCCTTTTGTGGGGTTATGTCTTTTTTATTAAATTTATTTATTTTTATTATTTTACGATAGAGCATGTTATTTGACTTCATGTTATTAATTTTCTATTTTTTTCTTCATGTTGATTTTGGTTTATGGCTTTTCATTTAAGGGGATGTATAATAACTGTGTAATAGAGACTGTCACATCCAGATGTGAAGAAAAAATGCAGTGTGCATCTCCACTGCCAAATCAAAGATGAACTCCCAATGAAACTGTCAAATACATCTTGTCCATAGGATGATGGACTCTCTGCCATTGTCCAATGTCAGAATACACTTAAAAAGCAGAATGATGGACTTGTGACTGATAATGAAGGATTATGGCATTGTAGCGATAGAGGGGAAATCAGTGGGAGTGGAGAGTCGGGAGGAGGACAGGGAAATTCCAGAGCCTATGAAATAATAGCGTTTAAAGGTTTATTCACTTTTATTGGAAAGCCAGATTTACATAGACAAGATACAGTGAGAAAAATCTTCCATCCACTGGTTCACTCCCCAAGTGGCTGTAACAACAACAGCTGAGCTAATCCAAAGTTTGGAGCCAGGAGCTTCTTCTAGATCTCCCATGCAGGTTCAGGGTCCCAAGGCTTTGGACCATCTTCTGCTGCTTTCCCAGGGCAGGGAGCTGGATGGGAAATGGAACTGCTGGGACATGAACCAGTATCCATACAGAATCCCAGCACGTGCAAGGTGAGGATTTTGCCACTAACATATTGCACCAGGCCCGAGAATAATAATTTTAAAAAGATAATAACTTTCCAAATAATTTCTGAAGTCAAAACTAGAGAAGGATAACACAGAGGAAAGGAAGAAATAAAATGATTGAACAAATCTATTATGAATTCACAGTAAAATATCTTGAACAACATACCAGCAAATTAAGTATAGCAATATCTAAAAATAGTAGTGCCTCATGCCCGCATACAGAATGTTTACTTGTTCAACCTTTGAAAAGCAATCAATGTAGTTACCATATCAATGGAATAAAGAAGAAAAATACATAATCTGAATAGATGTGAAAACTTAACAGAATTCAGCATTCATTCATAACATTGAAAAAAGTTTAAAGTGACTAAAAATAGAAGGTCACTTTCAAAATCAGATAAAGAGCATGTGCAAAAACAATACAGCCAACATCATACCTATTGATGGGGGAGCGGACGTTCCCCTACTATGATCAGAACAAAGCAAGAATATTCTCTTTCCCATTTATCATACCAAGTGTCTAAGAGAGTACAATAAGACAATTATACAAATAAAAGGAACACTATTTGTAAAAGAACCAGACTGCATAGATTTTTTATCTTGAAATTTATTTTTTAAAAGCTGACAGAATTACTGAGTTAATCCAGGCTTCAGATATAGTCTATATTTTTTTTTAAAAAAATGAGTTGTTTGCCACAGCAGCTAACGCTGCTTGGAATGCCGACATCTTATACAGGAGGCCGTGGGTTCAAATCCCTGCTCCCTGCACGGCATACACTAAGAAACAGCTCAAGTCCTTGTGTCTCTGCCGGCTACCTGGGAGTCTTGAATGGCATTCCAGGCTGCTGGCTTTACTGAGCCAGTTCATTTGTTACAAGCATTTGCAGTAGAGGGATTTCTCTCTTTCTCTCTCTGTCTGTGGTTGTGTATGTAGGCGTCTACCTTTCAAATAACTATTTTTTTTAAATTGTATTTCTGCATACTAGCAATAAAAATTAGAAATTGAAGTTTGAAATATTTCACTGCAATAGCACTGAAAAGATTGTTTACATATGAATAAAACAAAATCTGTGTGAGATTTCTATGCTCAAAGCAACATAATACTAGTTATAAAAATCAAAAAGCATAAAAAATTCATGAATAATCCATTTTTGCACTGATGATTATGATGACTTTTCTTCACATGTTGACTTATAGATTTAATAAAATTTGAACATTCCAGCAAATTTTTAGTAGAAAAGGATAAGCTGATATTTTTATACAAACTATGTGATTTTAAAGTTTATTAAAATCTGTAATTTTCAAGATAATATATTAGTAAGACACATAAATAATTTTTTTAAAGAATCAGATCATACATATATGTTTATTGCCTCTTCACATGCACAGTAATTCAATTTAGAAAAAATGGTTTCTTCAATAAATGGTGAAGAAAATATTAGCTATTCACATACAAAAATTATATAAATTTCAATGCACATTTCATATACTATGCTAAAATAGACTGAGAATGAATTATCATAATATAAACTATAAAACTTTTAAATGAGGCATAAGAAGAAAACCTTGGTGTCTCTGGTGTAGGTAAAAAAAAAAAAAAAGCTTACGTACCAAAAACATGATCCATAAGCTAAAAATTGATGAATGACTTAGTAACAAAATTAAGAACTACTGCGCCTTTAAAAACAAGGCTAAGGAAGTTCAAGGAAAATCACACACTGGAAGAAAATATCTGCTAATCACATGTGTGACCAAAGACACATATCCATGCATAAAAATCACCAACTCAATCAGAAAATAAATAACCCATTAATAATAGGCACAAAGCACAAACATTTCACAAAAGAAGATACACACACAAGAAACAAGCTCTTGAAAAAGTGCTCAAAATCCTTAGTAATTCAGCAAATATAACTGGTAATCCAATGAGATACCACTACCAAAGGAGTCATTAAATCTGAAAAATAAAGATTAAGAACTCACAATTTTAAGTATTTAGCAGGATATAAAGCAATTGAAAATCTGATAAATTTCTTGTAAGAATATAAAATAATATGGGTCCAATGGAAATATTTACTGTATATTATGAAGTTTCAGTAAAGTTAGTCAGATGCCTGCCACATGAACCAGAATCTCAATTGTAGGTGCAAGCACAGTTCAAATGAAAACCTATGCTCCCACAACCATATGCATACAAAAATTTATAGGTGATTCACTTACAGTTGCCAAAATCTGGAAACAACTTAAAAGTATTTCAGCTGGCAAATTGATAAACAGCAGTAAATCCCTGTGAAATAATGTCACTTAGTCACTAAAAATAATTGAATTTGCAAAAATGAATAGACTCCAAACACAAAATAGTTTATGATTCCATTAGTAGGACTTTCTGGAAAAGGCAGAACTACTGAGACAGAAAACAGACTAATGGTTGCCACAGGCTGAGGAGTAGGGAAAAGATGAACTACAAAGGACATGGGATAGGGTTGAAATTTGGCACCTGCTTGAGATGCAACTTTGTACTCATGCATCCCAGATTGGTGTGCCTGGCTTTGCTTTACGGCTGTTTTCAATTTCAGCTGCCTGTTACTGTGCACCTGAGAGGTAGCAGGTAATGGCTTGAGTAGTTGAGCCCCTAACATCTTCCTGGGAGACCAAGCTTGAGTTCCTTAGCAACTGGCTTTGTCCTGTCCCAGCAGCTGTGAGTATACCAGGGGATGAGACTCTCTCTCTCTCTCTCTCTCTCTCTCTCTCTCTCTCTCTCTCTCTCTCTCTCTCTCTCTCTCTCTCTCTCTCTCTCTCTCTCTCTCTTTCTCTCTCTCATGGTCTTTTTCTCCCTATCAAAGCCTCAGACCTGCACCCACATGGGAGACTTGGAAGAAGCTTCTGGCTCCTGGCTTTGCATTGCTTCAGCTCTGGCCATTGTAGCTACTTGGGGAGTGAACCAATGGATGAAAGATCTTTCTCTCTCTTTCCTTCACTCTGTAAATCTGACTTTCCAATAAAAATAAACAAATCTTTTAAGAAAAAAATTAATAGACAAGGTAGGAGTTACAGAGCAGCATATTAAGTTGTACCTGAGGACTCCCACAGTTCAAATCTGAGTGGTGATTCTGCTGCCCTCTACCCTGCTTCCAATCCAGATTCTTCGCAAGGCCCCTGGGAGGGGGTAGACGATGGCTCAGGTACTGGGGTTTTGCCACTCATGTGGACGACCTAGGTGGTGTTTCTGGCACCTGACTTGATCCTGGACTATCCCCAGCTGTCGATGCAAGATCTGTGCATGTGTGTAGTGGGGGTTGGGCAGGGGGTGGTTAGGGAAGGAGTGGTGAGGAGGTTGTCATTTTGCCTTTCAAATAAATAAAATCAAATTAATAAAATTCATGTTATGAAAAAACTATGCAAGGATTTCTTCCAACAAATGAATGTATTTAATTTCTTTTTCTATGACCTTCTGAGGTCTCTCGTTAAGTCATGTACTGGATTCTAATTGGATAGTACTGTCACTGACATAGCTATTGTATATATTTTCTTGTGTTTGTGAAACATTAATATTTTACATAAAACCGAAGGGAGCACACGTGAGCTGTAAAACCAAACAACAAATACTATTTAAATGAAGAAAATTAGAAGAATACCTATTCCTTAGTATGAAAATGTTAGGTCCAAAGGTATGCACATAATAAAAGCTGTGACATACACTAGCAGACTTTTATAACTAATTTATTTCACTGAAAACAAATATATTTATAAATTTTATTATAAACTATATGTTGCTTTATTCCAACTCATTAGTTTGGAAAGCTTTTATCCCTGCATCCCTTCCCAAAAAAGGTCTTTCTTGTTGTTGTCTCTTCATTCCATTTTGAGTTTTAACAAATCCAGCACAATTTCAATATCACGTATTATAACATTCCTAAAACACCACAGTCCTTACTCTAAGATATGCATGTAAATTACATATATAATGTTTAATATCTTTACACAGTCACCGCACCAGAGAATTATTGTGATTTGCTGAATCTGTGCACTAATTTCTTGTTAACTATATTTTATTATTGTTATTATTTTACAATGTGGTTTTGCATGTTCTGGAGTTTTCTCTCCCGCCACCCCAAATCCCCTCCGTCCCACTGATTTCCTCCTTATTATTGTCTTTCATAAACAGTCACATGTCCATCATACTGCTATTTAAGTGTAACTTTATACTGTAGTATGGACAATGGCAGAGAGTCCAGCATCATATTGTCAAGACATATTTCTTGGGAGTCCATCTTTGGTTTAGAACTAGAGATGCATACTGCATTGCATCTTCACAACTGGTTATAGCGATTTCCATTACACAGTTACTATACATCCCCTTAAATGAAAAGTCATAAACCAAAATCAACAACAGAAACAGTAATAAAAAATTTACAGCAACATGAAACTAAATAACATGCTACTGAATGATCAACAGGTCATTAAAGAAATGAAAAAGAAAATTAAAAACCTTCCTGAGGAAACATGTGTATATTTGTAACAAACAAAACAAACAAACAAAAAAGAACACTGCTCAGTCATGCAAAAATTCACACTAGGATCTCTAGACTCTGAATCTTAGACTAAGTATTTCATACACTCTTTAGTAAGGATAATAAAACTATGAACTGGTTTCTCCTAAATTTTCAAGATATGACTGAAGTATGCACTCCATTTGACATGCTACTCTGCCTCTTGCTGCTCAGAAGTCTGTTCAAGCAACTGTCACCCCAATACTAATGTTCAGATCAGGGGAGCAATCAGGCCAAGCATGCACAGATTCCATTATTTTATCAGCATTAATCCTAATCCTGCCATCCCACTGAGAAAGGCTGTTAGAGGCAAATCCAGGAAAGGCCCCAGCTGCAAGTTTCCCATTAGTTTTCCGTTAGTTGCCATCAGCGCCCATCCACCACGGAGTCTCATGGGAAGGACAAGCCCACAGCTTTCATCGACAGACATTAGATCAAGCAGTTAGTCTGTTCAGGCTTTGCAAATATTTCCTTGCTCCCTCTCCCTTTTCTACCCCTTTATCCCTAATGTGACTTATTTATATTTTTGAAAGCTTTGTAGGCATTCTTTCCAGACTCTATCATAGTCTAAAATCCATCTGAGTTAAAATCACTCAAGACTTTATGCACAGTGGGGGAAAGGGACTCTGCAAATTATTGCGCTCATCCCAGATCGTATTTAGCTAACATCTTTCTTCACTTGAGCCTAACAGCTCAAGAGATTGCAAAATTATTGCCTCAGCTTGACTGTGATGCTTTGTTCATTTAGAAAAAAATAAATCTTCAGATTCTGGTATCACCCTACCTTAAAATGCTATTATAGTTTCCTAGTAGCTACACAGTCAAAGGAATTGTGCAGTCTTATTTAATCTCTTTGACCCTTCAGAGATCTGCATACCCTGCCCGTCTCCATTACCTCAGGAATTATGATTGGATTTAACCTCCTGCTCATTGAATTAGTGTCAGCTATCATTCTTAGTGTACATTTGTTAAATTCAATCTCTCCTATAGCGGAATGCCAGGCAGAGCAACGATAAGTGCATTACATAGCAAGCGAGGGAAGACTGCAGGAGTTGGGACTTAGAATCACCGGGCAGATAAAGAGAGCTAAGTTCATGTTGTAGCTTCGCTTCTTTCAGGGAGGATACAATCACAGCAGGGAACGTAAGCCCATACAGTCAGCCTTTCAGAGTGGAAGGAATACTAAGTGACTTGGGACTTTCTTTTCCCTAAAGTGAAGAAGCACTGAGGTTATTTTTTTTCTTTTTCCTTTAATAATAAATGCTAGTGCTACTGTGAGAAAATCAACCATATAGAAAACCCTACACATTCATGTCCTCTGTTTATCCAATACAAGCAAACAAACAAAATAAAACCTACTATAAAGGCAGTAGCAATGAACACCTCCCTCCAAGCCAAGCACAGCATCTTTGACTGCCAGATCACAAATGGCTCCCAAGTGGAGTGCAACGTTTTCATTGTACTTGCCTAAGCAATCCTCATGTTTGTTCTATGACTAAGTCAAAGTTAAATAAATAAGCAAAACAGCAAATACAATAAAATGATCCAAATACAAGTGTATAACTAAAACTTTTTTTATTGCATTTCATTTTATGACATCATTTCACAGGCTCTGAGGTTCCCCCAACTCCTCCCCATACCCTCCCCTCATGGTGGATTCCTCCACCTTGTTGCTGTATCACATTTCAAATTCAGTCAAGATTCTTTCATTGCAAACGTATACCAAGCATAGAGTCCAGCATCTTATTGTCCAGGTAAATTCAACATTTTCTTGGGGAGACCATCTCTGGTCTGAAGACAGAGCTGGCAAAATATCATCCCAACCAATTAAAAGCCATAACATCAACAACAGTTTACAACATTATGGAGTTAATTGACATGGTATTGAGTGACCCATATGTTAGAAAATGCAAGTTCTTACCACATCCTGTGACTACCTCATTGACATTTCAATTTTAGTTTATACACAACCGGCTTCTATCCACCTTAAAATGGCTATAGGATACTATTCAGCTGTCTCATGTCTATTTTCATTTTTGCATTTAGCACTTAAGAAAACTTAAGAAAAAATGGTTCACAAAGGAAAAACATAACATTGCTAGTCAAAAAGGAGAAAACTACCAAGTAATATTTAATGAGGGGAAAATCTAAACCAGCCTACTGGCCAAAATATGCCACTTGATCTACCACCCCTACCAAAAAAATTGTTCTGGCTGACTTCAGATAGCTCCGGCACAGAAACATTCACAGATAGGACACCAGGGGCAGGAGTGACCAAGCACAGAAAGAGCTTGCTTAAGGCCTAAAAGGACTCGAGAATCTCAGAACATAAATTAAACAATAGGAATAAATGAAAGTTAATGTAAGCTGCCTTTCATTTCAATTCCCTTTTAGTTTGGTTTCTAAAGAATTGGTTCCTCAGGGTGAAACTGTATGTGTTTTAGCTTCAGGGAGAGAAAGAGATTTTGGCATCCTAATGTAATGTTTCTCTAACATTTTTCTCTCCAGCATTTCTTAATAGAGCAAAACAGCCTAACCTGAAAGGAAAAACAAAGCTGAGAGAGGTTCTGGGATTGGAATTTTAGCAACATGCAAAATCACATAGTAATTGCAAAACCTAATATGTTAATGTAGAAAACAACCAGCCAGCAGGGGGGGCAGTGGGTAAGAAACGGAAGAAGGACCGGTTTTATAAGGAACTAGCCAGGGAAGAGTCAGAGATAAGACAATTCTACTCATATCATTATGATAAGAAATTTATTTTTTCTAATTTGTTTTTAACACACGGAGAAAAATGTAGCACTCTCCTGTCCACTGGTTCATTCTCCAAATGCCCAAAATAGCCAGGGCTGGGCCAAGCCAGAAGAATGAGCTTTCTGCAATTCAATCTGGATTTACCATTTAGGCACCAGGAAGCCAACAGTTGAAGCCATCACCTGCTGCCTTCCAGGATGGACATTTGTGGGAAGGTGGAAATGCCTGGTCCCTTCTGATTAATTTTATTAAGTGACAGTAGCTAGACAAAAATGTACATAAAAAGGGAGGCAGACTCAGTAGAAAATTTCCAGTGTTTTCTCATCTTTTTTTGCTAGCAAATCATGACTTAATTAATCAGTGGTTTGGGCTGGCACGATAACCTAGTGGCTAAAGCCCTCTCACTGCATATGCCGGGATCTCATATGGGAAACGGTTCACGTCCCGGTTGTTCCAATTCCCACCTAGCTCCATGCTTATAGCCTGGGAAAGCAATGGAGGATGACACAAAGCCTTGGGACCTGCACCCACATAAGAGACCCAGAGGAGGATCCTGGCTCCTGGCTTCTATCAGAGAATGAATCAGCAGATGGAAGATGTTTCTGTCTCTCCTCTTTGTAGATCTGCCTTTCCCATAAAAATAGATAAATCTTTAAAAATAAATAAATAAATAATCAGTGGCCTATCAAGAACCTAAAATAGATGCATGGTGGTGAAATTAAAGTTAGAAAACAAAAGTGCCCATTTTCATGAATAATAACAACCTAAATATTTTTAAAGATTTATTTTATTTGAAAGGCAGAATCACCAAGAGAGAGGAAGATAAAGAGGAGGGAGAAGTGAAAGAAAGATAGATCTTCTATCCACTGGTTCATTCCTCAAATAGCCACAATGGTTGGAGCTGAACCTGTCCAAAATAAGGAGCCAGGAGCTTCTTCCAGGTCTCCCACGTGGGGGCACAGGGCAGGTATTCGAGCATTTTCTGGTTCTTTCTCAGGCACGTTAGCAGGGTGCTGGATAGGAAGTAGAGCAGCCAGAACTCAAATAAGCGCCCAGATGGGATGCTGCGGCTGCAGGCAGAGGCTTAGCCTAGTATGTCATGGCACAAGACCCAATCTATATTTAACAGAATATTAGTACCTTGTACTTAATTAAATGGCAAAAATCACAACAAAGAGACAGTCTGGTATTGTGATTTACTGGGAGTAAAAATTGCTATAACTCCTCTTGAAAATAATTTGCCCACTTGTGTCAAGAGAGTTTGAGAGTAAGATGCTTTCACGCCATGTTCTTATGGAAATCCAACCTAAGGAAATAACCTTGAACAACAATGTATGCATTCCTAAGTATAACCCACTGAAACAACCAAGGAAGCACTTGGAGGGCGATAGCTGCATGCCTTTCCTTGCTGTGTCATTCAGAGTTCAGGCGTCCCATGAAATGCATGAAAGCTGATCAAGGCTCATAGCAAACGTGCAGTAAGAGTGTTACGTTGATGCCTGAGTAGGCAGAGACTCTGACAGCCCCAGCAAGTCATGCTCTCCACTTAAAGCAAAAGTTGAGTCAAGCACTAAGAACAGGCAATGGACCCTAAATTACACAAATGATCAAGGAAACCAATTTCACTTTTTCACTAATGTTTCTCCCTGGATTACCCAACTTGTTATCAAGGAAACGATGACATAAAGGGCAAGAAAATGATGGAGAAATTCATAGCTCCTCTTTCTTTCAGTCCTTCTTTACTCTTCAGTTATGCAAAAGATTGAAGTGTTGATGATTGTTTTGCAGAGAGTTGAGTTACTCTATGAAGTGTTTTCACTTTTCTGGAAAAACTGAAAATGAATGTACATGCATAAGCTGCAAAACATAAGTTGTATAATGTTGGTGATTCTGGATATGAACTAAATGTTCTCATACTTGCATTTAAAACTAATGGTATATAATATAAACTTGCATGAGAAATTTGTGCCAAAAATTTCAATTCAATACTTTTAATACCACAAATTAGCAAATAAAGTTTTTTTAATTATGGGGACCAGAAATAAGGTGTAGAAGTTTAAGCTGCTACCTGCATCACCAACATCCCAAATGGGCACCAGCGTGAGTCCCAGCTGCTCCACTTTTCATTCAGCTGCCTGTTTAATGGCCTAAGAGAGCAGCAGAAGATGGCCCAAATACCTGGGTCCTTGTATCCACTTGGAAGACCTGAAAAAAGCTCCTGGTTCCTACTGTTAGCCTGACCCAGCCCTTGTCATCGTGGTCAATTGGGCTTTCTCTGTCTCTCTCTTTCCCCCATCCTCTTTCTCCCTTTTTTCCCTCCCTCTCGCTATCTCATTAACTGACTATAGGAAATGGTTGGTACTACTTAAAGCAAAACTGTTTCAGTCCTGAGCCCTGTGATTTGCAAATAGAAAACACTAATTCACAGTACCAACAGTTCACTCATTTGTTTTTGTAGCCATGCCTGTACAAACAAGTCTTCAAGATTTTGAATGCAAAGAACAAGTGCTTTATCATGATAAAAGCCATTTAAAATTCATACAGTGCTCCACAAATGTGCAACTACCCCTTGCAGCCTAATGTCTTCCTAAAGTTAATTAATGGACCTTTTATTTCTCTCCCATTATCATAGTCATTGATGAAGATGTTAGATAGTTCCTTCTTGGACTGACCCCTTGAAGATGAATACTGGCAATGTCAACCCAAGCTAATGCAGCCAAGAAGTCCATTTTAAACACAACATTCTAATAATCTAAGCAATTACTTAACTGAAGTGTCCCTCCATCTGTTGAATAACATGTCATTCAAAATGGAAAAATCTTACAAAGTCAAGATAAATTACAGCTGATGTCTTCCCACAGTTACCATTCTTCCCCGACACCCACCCGCACTATTAAACCCACCTGCCTCGTGTCAGAATGAAATTAGATCTGTTTGCTTTGGCTCAGAAATGAACAAATGAGTCCCAATGGTCTGACTCACTTAGGTCTTGATTATAAATTGAAAAAAAAAAAATGCTAAGGGAAAAAGAATCTACGTCTGCAGAGGGAAATGTGCTGAAGTGGAGATAAACATCTCTATCAGCGAATCATCTCTCAATCATCCTCCCCTTTCCCTGGCTTCTTTAGGGTTTCTTCTTGAACATCTCCGCTGTTACTCTTTATTCACAAGCCCTGACCCATGAAAGTCTTAATATGCGCACGAACACCAGAGGTATCAGGATTCTGCCTCCAGGATTGCTTGCAATGATGCTTCTATATATGAAAGCAATCATTCTCTGATATGTTCAGCATCTAGAATATCAGGCATCTAGAATAAGAAAAATAATATTTCTTGTTCACTTTTGTTTTGTGTTGTTTTGTTTTGTGGAAAGCCATCTTTTTCAGACAAAGTTGCATTTAGTGTAGATACATTCCTGTGTTCTCTGAACAGGTGGCATAGAGTAAAATTCTGTAGAGAAAGAAGAAGTAAAAATTAACTTAACAACAACTAGAGGTAGTAATTTCAGCAGGATTAAAGCAGGATGTCCACACTGTTTCAGACCTAATCGTTTTCTGACATCATGATAAGTTTTTAAAACTAAATGATAAACTTAATAAAATTTTCCAATACTTGCTACACTTTAGCATTGTAATATACATTTGAATAGGAAATTTTACTAAGTCTTCTATGACTAATATATTTTAAAACTCTCCTTTTCATGATCCTGTAAATATGACTGCTACCATTGAAGTCATATTACCCCTTAACTCTTTAAAATTTTACTGGCTGCTACTCTTATCTCCAGCATTTCATTTTAAAAAAAGATCTGCCGGGCCCGGCACGGTGGCGCAAGTGGTCAAGGTCCTCGCCTTGCACGCCCGGGATCCCATATGGGCGCCGGTTCTAATCCCAGCAGCCCCGCTTCCCTTCCAGCTCCCTGCCTGTGGCCCGGGAAAGCAGTCCAGGACAGCCCAAAGCCTTGGGAACCTGCACCCGCGTGGGAGACCCAGAAGAGGCTCCTGGCTTCGGATCGGCATAGCATGGGCCGTTGTGCTCACTTGGGGAGTGAATCATGGGACGGAAGATCTTCCTCTCTGTCTCTCCTCTCTGTATATCCGCCTTTCCAATAAAAAAATAATAAAAATAAACCTTTAAAAAAAATAAAAAAAGATCTGCCTTTCATTGAAATAACTGTCAAGTTAAATAGAATAAGAAAATGTTGTTAAATTATAAAATTGGCAAGCAAGAACATAGATAAACTTCTGGTAGAATTCTTTTAAAATGTTTTATTTTTTCACATCAGTCAGAGATGATCTTGGGAGGTGTAGTAAAATAACTAGTCATTTCTAGCCCTGACAGATGAACTCCTGGACAAGAATTTAATAAAAGACTTGCTTTCTGCCTCTCAAAGCTTTTCCCTATTAGCATAGAGATATCATCTTTCCATTGACTGTTATGAATAAGCTTGGAAAATAGCAGATTACTAAGATAGTATCCACATAGCCCCTTGTGATAATGGCTCAAAATGAAATTAAACTTGCCAACAGTTGCCCCTTTCCATCCACCAAAATCCCCAAATTTTTCTTTAGTTAGGTAATCACAACAAGAACACTACAGGGAACAATATTTCAAACAGATCACTGACCAGATAGGGGCATCAGCTCTCAGCTTTAATATTCTATTGAGCCAGTGGATTTCCTCTCTGGGATATTAGAGGAATATTTGTATGCATTCATCTTCTAAATAGACTAATGGGTTTTGTGCTCATTCAGACAGGAACAGCCATTCACAGAAAGAAAAAAAATCTAAGGGATTATGTCTTTTCTTGAAGTAAAAACAACTATGAAACTGCTGGACAATCTATATCCTTACAGCATTTTAAATGGTAGAAAGTGGATGTATTAAGCCCAGTAACTAATGGGACATTTTATGTGCTTTTCATTAAACATAGGTGCTTCAAAATATTCATAGAAAATACAATTAAAAGATCAACTTATTTTGGTACAAATTTAGAAATCCAGATATATCAAGAATATTCAAATGTGCATGTAAAAAATATATTCTGAAAAATGCATGGATTTCCAAATATTTCTGTACCAAAATTAATTTATCTTTTTAAAATAGCTCTTTGTTTACTTGAGGAGTAGAAAGACAAAGACAGACAAAAACCTCCTCTCTCCTGGTTCATTCCGCAGACTGCCACAACCACCAGGGCTGACGCCTGGGAAAGGAATACTACGTAAATCCACAAGGACCCAATTAATTGAGGCATCACTCCTGCTTCACTGGATCTATGTTAGCAGGAAATTGGAGTCAGAAGCCAAAGTTTCGTATCAAATTTAGGAACTCAAATGTGGGATGCAGGCATCTTAGAATGTATTTCAAAATCCAAACAAGTTCAGATTTTATTAAACCATGATATTAATGGAAAAGGAGATGTTAATGCGTGTGTGCAGTTGATACATAGAGAGGAGACAAGAGAAAGAATGAGAAAACGAGAAATTGGAAGCTTTCTGCTTGTTCAGCTGTGCAGTTCATGAAACTAAAGCTACAAAGAAAATAGGCATGTACCTACCCTTGCCAAACAACTAAAATGCATACAAAAACAATCCTATATAAATCAGAGCGATATGTCTACGCCCTTGAGCACCAAGAGACTCAACAGGAGAAAGACTGGGAAGATTTCTTTCATTGGCTCTGGTCAACACAGATCCCTAAGCAGGATCGTACTGACATTTGTAGTGATGGCCATTTACTATGGCACACTGTTTTAAGGCATGCATTTATCACCCTTTTGATCCTCTAATCCAGAGACCTCAAGTCAAATCAGCAAATTCTATTGATTTCTTACCAATAAGACATACATATATTGTTATGAACTAAATATCTTTGTCATTTAAATATGAAGGACAGTTTTTATAAATTATTTTGATATACACTTCAGGATGGCTCTCTCTATTCCCATGGGTTTTTCTCTTACCCCCTTTCTCCCCTAACTTTACTTTTATAGAAAACCCTGTGAAGTGTAGCATCTTTTTCCAACAACAGCAACAACAACAAAAAAAATCCTTATTTGGCTATGGTAGTGATAGCATGGAAAGAACACAAAACTTGGTTGAATTTTTCAAGGTTTCTGCCAATTACTGTCAAAAGCAGTGGTGACTTTTTTGTGAGGTGGACGCTTGTTCATTAGAAAGTGGCCTGAAACAATGAATTCCCTTCACATAAACCACTGAACTATCATGAGATGGTAACGACTTTCTGTCACTCCCAACCTAGGTCTAATCCAAACTGCTGACCTAGAGGTGTGAAGGCTTTGTAGCTCATTAGTGGCTCCCCTGGAGCTATCAAGTGCCAAGTCTCTTGTCTCAAGGCACCTAAAGAGAAAAATTACCGTACACCTTTTGGTACTAGTAAGATTTTAATGGCAAATGTGATAGGATTTACCAAGCTAAAGTATTTTAAACAGTCTCATTTTTTTTCTATTTGAGGCTAAAGGGATCTTGTTAATATAACTTAAAATACGTCATTGCCATTGAGTTATTTCATTGAAACTATTTAGGGAACTCTCTGTGAGGACAATATTTTAATTCAGTAACTTCAAAATGGATTTCTTGATTTAGATTTGTACATAAAATGGCCTTTCCTGAAGCAGGCTACATGATGGAAAGAGAAAAGAGTGGTTGTAAATGCTAGATTCAATATCGTTTTCCTTATGTGATCAAAACAAATGAACTTTGTCTTAGTTTTTTTAATAATCATTATATTTTGCATTTAAATTAAAATGAAAACTAGAATCCTGTAACTCAATTTTGCTAGCATTGAATTAACCAAACTTGGTAGTCAAAAAACTCCCTCTCAGTTGAGTATGATCAAAATTTCAAGGGCCCAGTGCGGTGGCGCAAGTGGTTAAGTTCCTCACCTTGCACGCCCAGGATCCCATTTGGGCACCGGTTCTAATCCCGGCAGCCCTGCTTCCCTTCCAGCTCCCTGCCTGTGGCCCGGGAAAGCAGTCCAGGACTGCCCAAAGCTTTGGGACCCTGCACCCACGTGGGAGACCCGGAAGAGGCTCCTGGCTTCGGATCGGCATAGCATTGGCCGTTGTGCTCACTTGGGGAGTGAATCATTGGACGGAAGATCTTCCTCTCTGTCTCTCCTCTCTGTATATCCGCCTTTCCAATAAACAAAATAAAAAAAAAAATTTCAAACCAGGGTGAACTTCGAATGTCAAGTTATGGAACAATGCTTTGAAGCCTCAGAGAAAATAATTTAGTTAGTCTTATTCTTTCTCTTAACATGTAAGCTTATAACAGAGCTGTTTAAGATAATAAGTAGGTTATCCAGATAATGATTTCAAATTCAGTTTTGACGTTTATCAAAGCAAGGCATTATCAATTTCATGCTTCCTAATTTATCCTTTATTTATGGTCCCCTGTACTAATGAAATATATATTTCTTTGTAAAAGTGACTTGCTTTAGGAGAGAGCAGATCAATTGAACTATTTACTAATTATGATGATATATTTAACTCGAACAGTACATAATATGCATAATGGAAGCATTGATCATCTGATCTTGAGGCAAATATATTAATAATTCTATTATAAGATCGTATGTTAAGTTTTTATTTGTTAAAAATATTTCATCAGAAAAAACTTTGGATGGCAAAGTGTGAGTGAATACGAACAGTTTCTTATCTTCAGAACCAATTTTTCCTTGAAAATTAGTTACTTTAGGCTCTAGTGACTTATGTGGCTTATAATTATTCAATATTAATTTAATTGAATTACATCAGAATATGTTCAAACAAATTAACATATCATAAATTTGTGTTTAACAGCCGAGGAATAGCTCATGCTGGCATGCAATTTAAAGTTGCTGTTAGCTTCTAAAGACAAATCTTTCTCAATGTAAAAGGCATCTTCTCAATGATCTTCAGCCATCACAGCTCCATCATAGCTCACAGTTTCAAGTTGATACTTCTTTGCTAACCCCATGCAAGTTGATACACACTCCAATTAGAGCTGGATGAACCTGACAACTTTTAGGTTCTCCCTGAAAGTTGTCTGCTTCATTGAGTAGCCAGGACAGGCAAGCTACCAGCTCATGATTAGTAGCTGTGTTGCTTTTTTATTGTTTACGGAAAAATGTGTTTGTCTATCCAAGATACCAAAATGTTATGTAGCTTCTCGCACAAGAGACTTTTAAATTTTGAGTTCCATTTGCTTTCCATTAGAATTTCAAAATTTTAGCCAGTAGTCAAATATTTTGACTTTATAGCTTGTTGAATTATTTTCTTACAAGATCATAAATCACACAACGTTGCACTATACTTTCATTACACATTCAATTTGAAAAAGTGTTTTTGTATATTTTTACCCTCATGATAATACTGGAAATTAAAATCTAGAAGATGATGTGGTTATAATCATTTAACCAGTAAAACATTTGTAATGCTATACTCAGAAGTTAATGGCTTTCCACTAATTAGCTACAAAATATTGGTTGAACTTTTTGATGAATCTTTTCTTTTAAGACAGTCATTCAATTATTTTTAAAATAAAAGCCAAGCCCTGTTCAGAGAACAGAGTCTAGTTTTGTGTATGATGGAACCTAGGTGTCATCTTGCTCTCTAGTAAGCCATATTGACTTGGGTTAGTGAAAGAAATCTGCATAATTTTACCCTTCTAAGTTTCTAAAGCTTTTACAGACATAGATGAACAATTCCATTGTTTGACATTGTTCACAGGCTTTCATGTGTGTGTTTATTTTTAAGGGAATGTGGCAAGGAGGAAGGGTAGAGTACGAAGCAACACTATGCTCCTAATTCTGTATTGTGAAATGCATAAAAATGGTTTACTTTATATAAATAAGTTGTGCAAAAAAGAAACTCAACAGCTTAATTACAGTGGTCACATTTCACTCACTTTATAGCCACACATGTGGAGAGGATCTGCTTACTGGGCAGTTGATGTATGGAATATTTCCTTTGTTCCAGATATTCCTAGATAAAATTTTCATCCCTGAAGAACATATCAATTTAAGCTGCATATCATTTTAAGATGCTCCTTGAATATGTGTGGAACTCAGATCTTCTCAAAATGACTTATGTAATAGTGATATGAACACTGTTAAGTTCATGCCAACAGGTCAGGATTACCTGGACCCACTATTCCAGTTCTATTTCTCGGGTTCCTCTTCAAATTTACCTCCTCTAAGTTCCTTATTTAACATAGCTTTCTCTGTGCAAGAAAAATCTCTATTTTTCTTTCTATTGTTGATTTTGTATTGTGACTTTTCATTTAAGGGGATGTACAGTAACTGTGTAATGGGGACTATCATGTACAGATGTGAGGATACAATGTAGTATGCATCTCTACTTTCAAACAAAGATGGACTTACAATGAAACTGTTTACTGTATCTTGACAATAGGATGCTGGACTCCCTGCCATTGTCCATGCCCGCAATGATGGACATATGACTGTGTATGAAGAACTATACTTTAGTAATGATATAGAGGAACCAGGTGGGGAGGGAAACTGGGGAAGGGATAAGGAAAATCCCAGGAGCCTATGGAAGGGTATCATAAAATGATAATAATAATAATAATAATAAATAATTTAGAAATGAAACAAAAGAAAAATGGTTGTAACATTTCCCAGCTTTCTAGAGGAAATACATCCCGAAATCTGAAAATTAGGAGAAAGCATTCCTAATCTCTTCTGGGTCACAAAACCAGAATCAGTGAATAATCCTCTTCTACATCCCTTCTTGAAGGCGACGTTGATTTGGGATGTCTGGCTGCTCTGATTTCAGTATTGTCCGTACCCTTTTAAATCCATGTGGAAACTGAGTCCCCACTATGAGGTACTGTGAGGCTGCTCCTTTCATCTGGTTATGGTATTTAGAGATTGAATCTTTGGGAATGGGGACAATTAAGACTAGGCAAAGTCATCAGCACAAAGCCATCATGACTGCTCCCTTTTAGCCCTCTAAGAGGAAAGGACAAAACAGACATGTATGCTCCCTGTCTCTTGCATGTGATGCCATGTGCCAAGAAGGGGCTCTGTCAATAAGAAGAGCAACATCATGCATGGGACCCTTAATCCTGCGTCTCTAGAACCATGATAGAAACCTCTTATGTAGCCTACCTCAGCTCGTTCACTGTAGTAACAACAATCTAAACTGGTACATTTGCCTAAACCTATGTTCTTAGACAAAACTATGTGGGAAAAGGTGAGATTGATTAGCCTGAGCCCCACTAGGACCTGCTGTAGAGTGTGGACCTTGTGCCTTGAAGCACTTGGATAACATGACAGAATAGCAGGGTGATCCAGAGTGTCTTTATGGGAAGAAAAAGTGGGGGATGAGGGGGAAAGGATTTAGTGAAAACTAAGCCAGTATACAATAATGTCCACTAAAGCAAGACAGAAATTTCTGTTTTACTCTGTAATTTCATACATTTACTAAATCTTCCTTTGAAATGTGACAATTCCAGAGTCAGTATTCCCACCCACTTGCCCCCAAAACACCCAAGCATAAAAATAAACAGCAGAAACATCGCTATTTTTAAATTATATGAGGCTCTGACATTTGAGTGGGTAGAAAAAAGTGAAGCAAGTGACAAGGGTTGTGCTACCATGGAAGATAATTAAAATATAATATAAAAAGAAAGATCTTCTAATCTGGGGAGGAAGTTAGAGAGAGAAATTCTAATTAACATATCTAAGGAAAAGGCTCCGTCCTAAGGCAGATCTTTAACAATTCTAAACTCAATCTAATTTGTGTCCTATTAAGGCTTTGTTTTTAATCTGAGCTAATAAGCAAGTGCCCAGAAATGGCCAACTGCACAGCTAAAATTCATACCAAAGTGAACCCTGTAATGTTCATCATGATCCCTTCACCAAAGCCAGAGCACCTAAGTCAGTCTTTTCCATGAACTTTCTGTCTACTTGTACTAAGGAGCAAGGAATCACAAGCAAGGCACTCTGCTTAGCGCCAGTTGAGGGAAAAAGGCAACACTTTACATTACATGTGTTAATTCATGAAAACATATTACTTCTCAATAATTCAGACAAGGACCTCCACCAAAAACACAGAAGCAAGAAAAAGGAAGAGGTGGAGGGTTCAGTGACTGAGAGTCCAAAAATGAACCAAGGGGAAGTTGCTCTATGCCAACCATGTTGCAAACTGCAGACATTTGAATCAGCAGGATCAAAATGGAAAGCTTTCAGAAGGAGAATTCTAATTCTTTCATTAGAAAGCTGTGTATACGGGCTAGCGTTGTGCTAAAGCTGGTAAAGTTGCTGCCAGTGACACTTGGCTGCCAGTTCAACTCCAGCTGTTCCACACCAGTCTAGTTTCCTACCAACAGTCTGAGAAAAGCAGCAAAAGATGGGTCTTGTGTCCCTGACACCCACATGAGAGACCCAGAAGAAGCTCCTAGATCCTACGTTTGGTCTGGCGCTGCCCTGTGGTCATCTGGGGAGTGAACACGCTGATAGGCCATCATTCCGTCTCTCCCCCCTTCTCCCCGGAACCCTGACTTTCTCAGATTTCCAAACTAATAACTAAATGATCTTTTTTTTAATAAGAAAGAGAACATTTTGTAAACTATAGAGGATACTTTCACACCTGTGAATATTAACAGCAGCCTCTACTCAGATGCTGTACATATGCTGTAATTGCTATCACTGTGCTCCCCTTGGCTATGCGGAGCTGAGGTTCAGCTCATGCACTTTGACCCCAGTCCTGCAGTGAGAGTAGAGAGCCAAGACACAGCCTGTTGGGCTTGGCTGTAAAATCTGTGCTTCTCCTGTTAGCTTGTGATTCCTCTCATTGGTATATTTTAGTTTCAACTGATAGTTACAGGTAGATAGAACGTGTAATTTTAAAATATTTCAACTGAATTGGCTTGAGAGTTACACAGCGGAGAGATGAGGACTTTGAAAGAAAGTGTTCAATATAATTTCATATGCAGGAAATTGAAAGCTTTGTAAATCACAGGCAAACTAGAATGCACATTTTTTGAGTGATGATGAGTCAAAAAATTGATTCTCTGTGACTCCAGAATGCATGCAGGAAATGACAGGGGCACATGGATTTATGTTTGGGATTGCCCATAATTGCTCCTCCTCCACAGAGGATAGGATAGACTACTCCAAAAGAAAATACAGAAAACAAGTACAAGGAAAATTTCACTAGAATTCCACAGACATCAGATTGATTCCTCAAAGAGAGGAGGAAGAGGAAGAGACCATGCAGTAAAATAAAATGCAGCTATATGTTTTGGACAGGTGAGGCAATCACCCCTTGTCAATGGACGGACTGCAAAGCTTTGAACATTTAAAGAAAGCAGCTTGTTTCTGATTACCAACTTTTCCCCGTTGTGATGTGGCAGCACTCATCAGTACTAGTAAAGTTTGTACTTTTTCATTGTCCTGGAGTGATTATATCCCTGCAAAAAGAATAAAGCCAATGGCAGACACTGCCAAGTCTGATCCCTTGTAATGGTGTTTTCTTGGTTATGCATTCAAAGCTCATAGTTCTCTCCAAAACTAAAGCCACCAGGTAATGTGCATCTTTACAAGTGAGTGGAAAACAAGAAGTTGAAGAAAGATCTACAGCTCTTCAAACAGAAAATGAAATCTAAGGCAGTACCCAAAAACTAACACCTAGCAGATTACTCTAAGAACCACCTTATGTTCCTTTATTACTTCTGGGATTAAAATTATTTTTATTGCTGGAAAAATCAAAAAATACCTAATCAAATAATCATTACTGTTATTTGATTACATACTCTTCCAGAATATTTGGAATGTATATTTTAAACAAAAACAGAATGCTACTGTCTAAAAGCCTACCAGTTGCTTTTTCAGAGAAACTATATTGTGATCACACTTCTATGTTAATAGTTATAGGTTTATGTCACAGTTTATAATGAATAGCAAGAAAGACTCCCTTCTTTAAATATTAGTTTCAGAAACAAGAGAGTTAGCTATCATAATGAAAATAGTCAAGCACAAGATCCATTTGTCACAAACAATTTTAGATGCTGAATGTTTTAAAAAGCAGAAGGAAGAAACTGATGACAGGAAGACCATCAATCAAAAATCCAGCTAAAAAAAACAGAATATAGTGAAAAGCACTTGGTGTTTATATACACATGCAAAATGCTTACATTTCACACAAATCCTCTTAAATTTTTAAACTGATGGCAGATATAAATCCTTTAATTCTTCCAAGATATTTTTTTTCTTAGAAGTTTATTTGCCTTTAATCGGAAAGTCAGAATCACAGAGGGAAAGAGAGACAGAAAGATCTTCCATCCACTGGTTCACTCCCCAAGTGGCCACAATGGCCTGAGCTGAGCCAATCTGAAGATAGGAACCAGGAGCTTTTTCCAGGTTTCCCACACAGGTGCAGGGCCCATTGCTTTAGGCCATCCTCAACTGCTTTCCCAGGTCACAGTCGGGGAGCTGGGACAGGAAGTGGAGCAGCTGGGACACAAACCAGTGCCCATATGGGATCCCCAGCGTATGCAAAGCAAGGACTTCAGCCACAAGGCTACTGTGCCAGGCCCTCAAGATACTTCTAATTTTTATCATATGTATGTTCAAGAGAAATAATAGGGATGGGTGTTGTGGCAGGGTGAGTTAAAAATCACATGGGACACTTAAATGTCATATTGGTGTGTCTGGGATGGAGTCCCACCTCTGTTTCTGAAACAGTTCCTAACAACGTACATCATGGGAGGAGGAAATAATGTCTCAGGCACTTGACCTTCTGCCACCCAGGTAGGAGGAAACCAGAACTGAGACTTTGCTTTGCTCAGCCCGGCCCCGCCCCAGCCACTGCTGACATTCCATTCACCTAATTCTCTCTTGCTGTCACTCAGCCTTTCCAATACATTTCTTTAAAGATTGTCTTATTTTTATTTGAAAGACAGATTTATAGAGAGAAGGAAAGGCAGAATGGGGGCTGGAGGGATGAGAAAGAAAGATCTTCCACAAAGGCCAGAGCTGAGCCAATCCAAAGTCAGGAGCCTGGAACTTCTTTTGCGTCTCCCATGTGCATACAGGGTCCCAAGGACTTGTGTCATCCTAGGGCTGCTTTCCCAGCCCATAAGCAGAGAGTTGAATTGGAAGTGAAGCATTTAGTTAAGGACTAGAACTGGTGCCCAGATGGGTGGATTAGCAAGCTACATCACTGCTCCAGCCCCTTCAACATGTTTTTAATTACTAAAAACTATATATTTTCAAAGAGCAACAATAAAGTTAACTTTCTTTGAAAATGAAAAATACAAAGCTCCATTAACATTGAGATAAAAATATAAACGCTGAAGTCTTCCTTTCCTTCGCTCCTTTGGAACCTTTCATGCTTAATTTCTATCTGGAGAGTTTTTGATGAATCATTGACCAGTGATGTATCTCCAATGGCTGAATTGAAATTTTAATGAAAGGTAAGTAATCACATAATCCCTCAGATTTCCCTTCTCAATATGTTTGTAATATTCATAAGGGCATGGGTATTCCATGTCCTGTGAGTCCCAAAGCCAATAAGATGAATTCCGAAAGGATGGGCAGTCTGTGGTATGTACACCAAACTGTACCACAAACTTTGTAAATTATCCATGTTACTCAAGAGCTTTTTGCAGGAACAAGTAAGCATTCTTCATCTTTAATATTAATAAGAGTTTTGTTTACACTGTTGAAAGTCCAATTAAAAAGCCATATACAAAATAAAGTCTAAAATGCAAAGAAGTCTTCTGCTGGTGAGTCACATCAGGCTGTTCTCACCAATCGGGAGTGAGAGGTTTTCCACTCAGCCTTCTGGATTATTGGGTAACAATATTTGAGAAGCAACATCTCACAACTTGCTCAATGAACACTGCACATAATGGAAATTCAGTAATTAACTATGTTGATTTGCATGCCATTAGATGAAAACTTGAAAATCTTGGAAATGCTTCCATGTTTGGGCATCACTTTTGACACATTAACACATCAAAGGAAAGAAAAAAACAGAAATATAAGAATAAGTTAAATGACTTCTTAACACCTGTCTCAAGACTACTGAAATTCTCTGAGCTACACTGAGTTCTCCAATGGCTGTGTTAGTGTCAGCTGAGTTCCCAGTTGCCTGTAAGATTCAGATTGCTTAGCCTGTCACACAATCCATCCAGAACTTCAACACATCCTCTGTTGTCCTTATTTTATTTCCTGATTTTATTACCCTTTTCAAATTAAACTGTATTATTCTCAGGTCTCTATACACACCAAAAGTTGTCCAATATATGCCCTCCCGCAGTCTGTACCCTCATGACTGGAATGGCTTGACTGGTCCCTTTTATTAGCCTTGATCCAAATGCTTCTTCTGGGAAAGCTTCTTTGACCTTTCATCCTGGACAATTATGATTCTTTCTGAAATAACACGTGTGATAGCTCTTTCATGGAATTTTTTTTTTGTCTACTTGAGGGTGTCTTTACACAAATAAAATATGTGCCTGAATGACTAAAAATGAATGAATGGATAGGTGAATGAATAAACATGTATGAACTCTTTGAAGGGATAAGAAAGTTTGTTAATTTAACTTGCTTTAATTGCATCTTTCAAACATACTCAGTCAGAAACTCACAAAATAAAAGTCCAGAGAAAGCAAGAAAGGAGGGAAATGCCCTTTAATAAAATCTGCAAAGACTTTTCTGCTCAAGGCCTGGGAACTCACTGCCAAGTTGCTTTTGGATTCTGTCAGCAAGCTTTCAACCATTTTAATTTAAATGAATCATCCAAAAAAATCTATGGCATTTAATACACCCACTTCTCAGGGATATGAAATGCAGTTTTTCTTTATGTAATTTAGTTGATGGTGCCAGATAATGTCAAAAATGTTCTGATTAATAGCTGTTTCTGGTTTCATAAAAATAATCAAAACAAAAGTTAGAGAAGCAATTTTTCACAGAGATGCTTGGTGAAGTTGCAGAACTGGACTGCAGAGAATAGCTGAAGTTGCTTCTCAGGGATGCCTTATGGATTGCACTTTGAGTGGTTTGAATGAGACATTGATTGCAACATTTACATATATATGTGTGTATCTGTCTATATATGTGCTACATACATGTTATTCCTGAAAAAAATCACAAATGCCTAAAAATAACCACTATTAATATTATACTATGTACTCTTCCAGAATATTTGGAACATATATGAATATGTGTGTGTATGTTTCTGCATGTGTAATTATATAAATCATTTTTATTTTTCTTTCAAAAAAGTTGAAGGCATCTAAGAACACAAAATAAATAACAAAAATCATTACCTATTTTTGAACAAAGACAAGAACATCCTAACATAATTCAACTGAGACTTCAAAATCTAATTGAACACTGAAAAATCACCAGAACTTTTCTTCTGTCTGATGAAATGAGCTTCACAGACTGTAAAAACAGAGACATGAAAGCAGGTGATTTCAGTGGCTTTTAAAACCTGTGATCCTGAAGAAAAAAACAAAACTTTGAAATCTTTTCAGTCCTCTTTCTCTTTCATCACACAGTGGAGCAGAGGTCTTACATTTCCCTATGGCAGACCTGGGGTCAAAGGCCATACCTGCTGCTCACCGTGTCATGTAAATGTCACTCTACCTGCCCTGCTTTGGTCCTACCAGAACCTTAATCGACATCAGGAAATACATGTGAAGTTTGTATATATTGAATGAGTGGTCAGCAACCAAGTCAGATGATCATAAAATGTGATCTTTATTTGTATGTAAAATGTATTTCTTGGAATTCCTAAAATAAGACTGGTATTTGGGAAGTAAGAATAGTATCAACCATCGCAGTGGGATTTCTTTTCCCAGGAATAACCAAGGACCGCCAACTGAGTGTAGGGAGTCCTGGGCTACTCAGAGAAATCCTGTCCTTTTCTGAAAAGCATAGAGTTTATCAAATTTGAGCATTCGTTTTTATGCTATCCTGGAGTAAACTTTCAGGTATCATCTATGGAGTATAAAGATGGAATAAGATATTGTTTCTAGCAAGTGAAATCAGACAGAAAAATACTGATACTGTGTTGGAGGTAGCTTTCTAAGAAGCCTGCCAAAGAACAACTGGTTCGGAAGACAAAATATAAGAAACAAATTTATGCAAGAAATAAAACATCACATAATTGAAGGGGGAATGTGGGTACTAATTTTAAGTGAATTTTTTAGGTAAAAATGTGAAGATTAACTATTTAAAATTGGTTTTTACATAATAATAAAATCACAATCCTCAATGGGTGCATCAGCAAAGAGGAAGATGTAAATGTGAGAGTTTTTTTTTCCAAAGTGTATACTGCTCACGCATCCTTCAGAGGAGTTCTTCAATAATTTGATATGACTCTCCCCTCTTTAAAAGTGTATTCTTAGCTCCTTCTGAGTTATACTGATTGGTTAGTATAAATCAAATTCGGCAAGAGTTTGAAGTGTTTCCAGAGCTCTCCCAGATAACTCAAAAAAAAAAAGAAATTAAAAACCTGCTTAGTCTGATTGGCTTAGATTTACACAAAACTAGTTTTCATTGCATATAGTTCTTTGAATTGCCTATTTTCCTTAATTGGAAATTACCATTTTCAAGGGCCCTTGACTTTGCAGTCTTTGCTCCTCTTAGAATTTCTCAGCCACTTCACCCTTAACCATCATTCAAAATATGCACAGGTATTGCCATTGCAAAAGAGCAAAGTAAGATTGCGAGCAAAAGAAATAAATGTTATTAGTTTATTTTTCTAATGGTGTGTCATTCAGAAGTATAAGTAATCTTATCTTCTTTAGAGCTTCATAATAACCTGAATTAAAACTAGAATAGGCTCAATATCAACAACCTATCCACATCTTCAGAAAATAGCTGGTTAGCCCTTATTAACCAAGACTAAACGGCTAATTTCTTTTTTTAACTTATGCTAATCAAATTACACAATAAGCAGTATGCAACTCACTCCTTTAAATTCCAGTTTGATGAGTTTTCACAAATGTATACAAAAGTATAAACACCAACATAATTAGGAATCAGGGCATTTCCATCATCGGGGAAAAAAGCATTCAATCTTCTTTGTAGCTGATCCCTCTCCTGCTAGTGTCTAGTTGCTGCCAACGGCTGATTTATTTTTTTGTCCTTATAAGTTTTCCTTTTCTAAAACAAAAATGGAGACATATATAGGTAATTGCTGCATCTGAATTTACTTAATTGGCTTTTAGCTTTTGGGATTCATCCAAGTTGTTTCTGATATTTGTATTGCCTTCCTTTGTATTGTTGGAAGCCATTCTGCACATGAATATATTATTTACCCTTCATTATCTGATGGACATTAGCCTTGTTCGTTTTTAGCTAGTAGGTTCTATGAGCTTTTGCGAACATAATTATGTGTGGATTTATTTGTATTTTTTCCATTAAATACCTAGAAGGAAGATTGCCAATTAGTATAATAAATGCATTTATCTTTATTAAAAAAAAACTGAAACTGTTTCAAACTGGCTTTGTCATTTTGCATTCCTATCAGTAACACATGACATTTCCAGTTGTACCACAATGTCATCATTACTTGTTGTATTTTTCATTTTAGCCATTTTATCAGGTCTCTATGGCATCTCAATATGGTTTCAATTTGCAATGTGAATGCTTCTGGGAGACTCCAAAGAGTGGAAGATTTACAAATGCATTTCATAGAAGTCAGCCTCGTAGGATCCAGAGTAAGGGAAGAGTGGAGACAAAGCAAATGTTCATCATTCGCAGAAATTACGAGACATAGCAGATGCTCAACAAAAGCCTTTTGACCAGTGGTCACTCCTGGAAAATTCTGAATTGCAGAAGAAATTAACTGCAAAATCAAAAGAGGTACAAAGGTCCACATGAAGGAAAAAACATATTCTTATTGAGTCAGATATAAACCAGGCTCTTTAAATTTACAACCAGGGTCATTCAATACAGCAGAAATAGAGCATGCATTTACAGACTGTATTTACCAGACTGCTTTACCAGGTAAAATGATTCTGTTACATGAAATGGTGAGCCTGCTACTCAGTCTAGATAAAAAGTAATCTTCTCTATGACTTCCTATCCCTAGGGATAAAAGTAGGTCAGTGGGAATGATAAGTACAGTATCAGAGAAAAGACTCCCCACAGTGTTTTAGAACTGAAACAAACAATGACCAAAATTTACAACAGAATAAGCAGAATGAAAAACTTTGATGTAACCAACTGAAAGAGGCGGGAGGATGTTAAATCTATAACAATGAATAAACTATTCCATCTGCTAATTTGCCCACCTTTGTTGTATCTAAATCAGTGCTTCAATTTTAAATAATAATAGGTGCTATTTCTTGAGTGAAGAGATTTACACACATTATGTCATTCAATCGTCAACATAATTCTATGAGGCACATATTAAAGGTCCTATTTTATATATAAGAAGATTGAAAGAGACATTAGAATATGTCTAAAGATGTACACTTAAAATGAAACAAAAACTAAACCCTTATTTTTCTGAAAACAAAGCTTGTGCTATAATCCATAGACTTAGGTTATTAATAACTTCAAGTGCTCCTTAAGATAAAAAAAAATTCTCCCCAGCTGCAGGCAACTGCCAAGGTTGCCTTGTACCCAGACAAGAGTTAAACTGCTGGGAGAAAAACAGTCAGTAGCTAGTGGGCATCCTGGGCCTGGTCAATGACCAATTTGTGTTAACTATACCAGTATGCCAACATTGTTGTTTATTCTCTTTCTTTCTTTCTTTCTTTCTTTCTTTCTTTCTTTCTTTCTTTCTTTCTTCCTTTCTTTCTTGCTTTCTTTCTTTCTTTCTTTCTTTCTTTCTTTCTTTCTTAAAACTAAGTGAGGAAGGTGGAGAATTTCAGGCCTGGATATGACACCCCATTCCCCAGGTGCTGATGGTGCAGCTGTAAACTACCCAGGAAAGGGGTCTGGAAACAGCTGAGAGCATGTGTGACAGGGAAGAAATGATTTCTGGGGTCTCCACAGTCCAGATCACTGCACCCATGGGTAGGCAAAGGAGCTGAGACACAGAGGTATAAAGTAGAGAAACCAGAGGGCATTTTGGGGTCAACTGAAGGCACCCACCCGTGTGGGAGAGCTCAGCTGGGCTGAACTGCATCACCTACCACCAGTAGTGCCCGCTGGGGCTGGGGGCAGTAGGGCTAATATTCAGTACCCACTGATGAGAGCCAAAACTGGGCATAGGCCGTATCAGTCTGGGCAGTAGCACCCAATGTCATACACAGCACCTGGGGCTGGAAGTAGGCCAGGTATTGGAACTTGGAGTAATTCCTGCTAGGCACATCTGCCACTGGTGAGTGCAAGAGCCAGGGCTGGGAGCAGGCAAGACCAGGGTGGGACACAATAGCCATTGGCACATGTGTGAGCTAGATCTGAGGGTGGACCAGGCAGGTCACTCACAGCACACAGTGGTGCAAACAAGAGCCAGGATGGGGTTCAGGCCAGCCCAGTTTGAATTGCAATGCCTGCTCTTTCACATGAGGACTGAGCATGGGCCAGGCTGGGATAGGATTCCCTTACTGAGCTGCTGCTTCCACTGGTGCGTATGAGAGCTGGGACTATGGACAGCCAAGTCTGGGAGTAGGCTGCTGCCCCATTGGCGTATATGAGAGCCAGAAGAACTACAAGCCAGCAGCAGCACTACTGCATAGCACCAGCTGGCAAGTGCCAGGACTGAGTAAAGGTCATGTCAGGTTAGACTGTAGTACCCCTTCGCAGGCATATGAATCAGGGTTGGGAACATGCTTGGCAAGAAAACTGTGGGCCCTCCCTTCCCTAGCAGTGCTTATTGCTGGTGACCACAAGAACCAGGCCCAGGAGTGGGTCAAACTGGACAAGGTAGCAGTAACTGTTGGTATATGTGAGGGCTGGGTCTGGATGGGTCAGGCTGAGCTAAGCCACAGGAACCATGGGTGTGCACAAGAGCTGGACAGGATGTGGACTAGGCCAGGCTAGGCCACAACAGAGATAGTCATGCACAAAAACTGGGGCTGCAGGCAGGTCTGGTGGGGGGGTCACTGGGGATTGCCCCAACTAGCGCAGTGCCCACTGTTATGTGTGAGGACTGGATCTAAGATGGGCTAGCTGGACTGGGCCATTGCACCTTTCAGCTAATGTCAGATATGGGGCTGAGGTGGAACTGACCAAGCTGCATTCTCCAGTATGTGCATTGCCTGGTGCAGGTGACTGACCAAACATGACCCTCTGCTGGCTAGCAGATTTAAGACTCAAGTCTCAGGTGAAGTTTCTTGAGGGACTCCCCAATTGGATCACTGGACTCAGACTTTGGCCACAGAGAAAATCAAAAGATATGAGGTCCAACCTTGGAGTACCCATATTGGAACTAGGCCTCCTCAGTTGCTGATGCCTATGCAGTTGACAGCATGTCCAGATGCACATGAGGAACATGACAGCCATCTAATCAAGATCAGCAGGGAATGTCAGTTGCTTCAACAGAGGCCAGAATGTGAAACAGGTTGGACAATTCTGGCCAAACTTTACAGTATGGTCCTGGGTCTGTGGATGCACAAAGGTAGACTGTCAGCCAACAGATCTTGGAAAGATTTTCTCAACCCTGGAGTAACAAAACCAACAACTTCTCAGAGTTACATAAGCTACTCAAGTAGCACCCTCAGAGTGTTCTTCCCCACATCAGTCTCTGGGGGTATCTTCAAAGGACCATGTCCCGTCCCCAGACACTGATGTGCTTTGACAGCCAAGAATGACCCTCTCCCTCTCTTCCCCTGCAGACACAGGAGAAAAAAAAGTCTGAATCATGTGTCCCACCTACCTTCCTCCATGTCTAACCCCTTAAAGGCCCACATGGGAGCCAGTTGGTGTCTCGGCTGCTCCACTTCTGATCCAGCTCCCTGCTTGTGGCCTACAAAAGCAGTCAAAGATGACCCAAAGCCTTGGGACACTGCACACATGTGGGAGATCTGGAAGAAGCGCCAGGCTCCTGGATTCAGATGTGTCCAGCTTTGTCCATAGCAGCAATCAGGAGAGTGAATCAGCAGATGGAAGATAACACTCTGTTTCTCCTTCCTGTAAATCTGCCTTTCCAATGAAAATGATTCAAGACTTTAAAAAGAGAAACAGAGACAGAGAATCAAGATGGAAGAATAGGGTAAGGACACATTTAAATAGATGGAGAATCATTAGCTAGGCTGAAACAGAGGGCATATTCCAGGAGAGAAGACATGCCAACAGTAGAGGGGCATCTGAAGACTGATGCTCATTTCTGGAGAACTGCTGAACTTAGTAGGAGCAAAGGAAAGATGGATTTTTATAAAAGACATGACTGACTACCAACAGTTAGAGCTTTCTGAGGCAGTGATTGTATCTCTTAACCTAGCTAATGGTTCTATACTTGCTTTGCTTTTTAGAAATAACAAGCTACTTAGAATTTTTATATTTTTGTACATAACTCATTATATTTTTTTCCTTTTTCGTTAAAAAGAAAAAAGTGAAGTGGGTATTTAGCCGAGAGCTAAGGCTCCTGGATCCATATGAGTTTACCTGGGTTGCATTCCTGGCTCCAGGTTCTGTCTCCTGCTTCCAATCCAGCAGAGCCAGAGAGGCAACAGTGATGGCCCAAGTAATTACATTCCTGCAAAGCAGATTGAAGACCTGGATCTATTTCCTAGCTCCCAGTTTCAGACCAGTCTTGGGACACAACCCTACACAGCTACAATTGATACCTGTGGTGAACTAGCAAATAGGAGCACACTCTCTCAGCTTCTCAAGCTAAAAAATAAATATTTACAAAGGAAAGCATAACCACCAAGTTACTGTGCACAAATATTGACATTTAGTATAAGGTTAAATTAGGGGCAGCATTGTGGCATTGCATGTGAAGCTGTCAGCTGCGACACCAATACCTCATATGGAGTTGGTTCATGTCCCTTTGCTCCAGGAAAAGCAGCAGAAAATGGCCCAAGTGCTTGTGTCATTGTCATCCACATGGGGGACCTGCTTGAAGTTCCTGGCTCCTGGCTTCAGACTGGCCCAGTACTGGCTGATATTGCCCTCTAGGGAGTAAATCAGCTGATGGAAGATCTCTCTCTTTCTCTCTCACCGTGCATGTGTGTGTAACGCTGACTTTCAAATAAAGCATACAAATCTTTTTTTAAATGATTAATTTAGTATTTCAAATTAATGGTGGCCCCAGTAAGTACTTTAAGATAGTTAGCTCTCAATAAAGGAAATTTTAGTTTGGATCAATTACACTTAGATAAAATTACTCATAGCTTGGCAATCTGAATATCAAAGTACATAAAGCTATTAGAATAAATTGAAAGGAAATACTGTTAGCATTTTGTTGAAGGTTGCTCCTCATCAACAAAGTACAAAATAAAACAACCAAAAGAAAAAGTAACAAGAGCCAAATGCAAATGTAACACGCAGATAGAAAATATTTGCAATATAAAAATTTAAAAATCAGTAGGAAAAAAGACAATCCAATCCCTCTAGAGATCAATGATATGAACTGATATAAAACAGTAATGTTACATTTAATTTCACATTTCAAATTGACTCAGGCATTTATATTTTTCCAATAATTACTGTTGAATAGGTTATGAAGAAACAGGTTTTATTAAGGATCGTAGGAATTTGTACAGTTCTTTCAAATTTAGCACTATTTATGCAATTTCAAATAAACATTGAGATAATATTTATACCCAATACTATATTCTGTAGAGAAATATTTGTATAAAAAAACAAAATATATATGGTATCATTTATAATAAAATATTACAAATGTACATTCACATTGTAAGTATTTAATACACATTTCAGTCGAAGTTAAAGAAGTAACAGGGTAAGAAGAAGAATTACAGAAGGTCAAATAAGCCAGACAGCCTAATCAAATTCTTCAAAGGAAAAAAAGTGTCTATGCATATTTGTGGTGGTTTGGAGAAAAATCCACTGATAATGATTCTTTCAGTCTAAAGTTCATTTGAAAATGAAAAATAAGACAAAAGACATATTAGAAAGAAAAAGTATATCATCTTGATGCTGTAATTATCATCCAAAGGGGGAAAAAATGCCAGATGGAATCTTGAAGTGTTTAACAGAAAAGGAGGAAACTGAAATAAGCAAGTCAAAAGTAAATAAACAAGACAATTTCCAATACTGAAGAGCACATTAAGAAAACTAAACACAGCAACAGAGAGACATTAAGACATAAGGAAAGGGACAGCCACGTTAGAACCTTAGATTGAATGCTATATGAAAAACTCTTGTAGGGCTGAATAAGCAGGATCTGGGGCATTAAGTGGTAATGCCTTCGAGTACAACAGAGCTTGGTGCACTAAAGAAACAAGAGTAAGTGTGAGTAGAGCTCATGAAACAAGAGAAGGAGAAAAAGTCAAGAAGCCAGAAAGGCAAGCTGCAAACAGATCCTGTAAGATATTTAGGTTTAGGTAGGTATTTGAATTCTGTTCTACAAGAAGTCTTCAAAAAGCTAATGGACATTTTATATTGTGAAAAAGTGTACATGGATTTTAAAATGTGCTATATCAAAATAGATTTATCTTCAATTCTATTTTCCGTGAGCCTTTTGAAATACCTTCAAATGTACAGTGGCAGGTTTAACACTTCCAAAGGACCACTATTGGGTACCAAGTGTAAGGCAGAAGGAAGGAAAGCAAAGGATCAAGAAGAATAAAAGCACATGTTAGATAGAGGGTTCTACATGGTGGAAATAAGAACTAACCAAGTGAAAAAAGCAAAGGCCGTTTACTCAGGATTTCTACAGTGAGGGAGTGAACCACTACCACTTGTCTTTTGGCAAAGATCAAAGGCAAGCAGAAGAGGGAGAAAGTTGTATAGTGGAAAAAGACAAACTTCAGGCATCCTCTAATAAAGGGTGTCAGCCAAGAGAAAGCTACAGGTACTCCAACTCTAAGCAAGTTATCCGATGTGACCTACAATGGAGATACAATTTTCACTTTCTCTCATAGATCCTAAATTGAAAGCGGGACAAAAATTAAAGAAGCTGTCCGTTATCAATGAAGTCCTTGCCATTTGAGACCACTACTCTACATTATTCTGTATCCTTTAATCCTGCTGTACACCAGGCTGGTTTCCTGGGATGTTGATTGTAGATAAGGGATTCTTTCCCTGGAAAGACTGCATTAGATTATGGGTCAGAGATCTAATTTCATATATGGTCCATTCACTGGTCTTTTATACAATCATATTCAGTCTCTCTGGTAGCTGTAGCAGAGAACAGAAATATATGTATTCACATAATTTCATTATGAATAGAGCAAGACATGTTAACAGATTGGATAGTGGTGGGCTAGGGACGAAGAATCTGGATTGACTTCTAGTCTGAAACTCTAGTGATCATGTATGATCAAGTTGTTCTTAGGATCAAAGAAATGAGATGTAGCTTAGTGTGCAAAGCTGAACACTGATAGCAGTAACATACCCGAGCAGGGCATCAGTAAAATCTGCCCGCACAGGAATAGTTAGTAAATTTTCAGCTTTTAGGCCATGTGAGTCTTGGTTGTAACTCCTCAGCCAGAGGAGCTAGAAATAACTAGACAAGTTAGAGATGACTGAGAGTGATGAGGTTCTGATAAAACCTGATTTGTGGATAATGAAATTTTAATTTCCTATAATGTTCTTTTGTATTTTACCCACTCCAAATGTAAAAATTATTTGTAACTCACAAGCCTTACAACACAGAAAGTGCACAGAATCTAGCCAGCTAATTCCTGACCAGAGGGCAAGGCTCATCAGTTGCATGATCAAAGTGCCATGCTATGATTTATACAAATTATCTTAAAATAAACTGGGTTGTTTCTATTATTAATCCTGTTTTAATAACTACTAACTGAGGCTTAGAAAAGTCAAATAATTTTTTCAAAGCCACGCCCCTGGTAATTAGGAGAAGCATTTGCTACTGACCCAGTGTTGGATTCAAAACAACCAGCTATGCCAGACAGTCAACTTCAGCTCACTTGTCCTCTCTCAGTTTTTAGTTTCTACAACATTAAAAAAAATTTAATACTTAAGAGTGCTTCAAAATGCTTATAGACAAATAGAATTTAAAAATAAGCCCAAAGCCTTGAGACCCTGCACCCGCGTGGGAGACCCAGAAGAAGCTTCTAGCTCCTGGCTTCGGATTGGCTCAACTCCAGCCATTGCGGTCACTTGGGGAGTGAACCATCAGATGGAAGATCTTCGTCTCTGTCTCTCCTTCTCTCTGTATATCTGCCTTTCCAATAAAAATAAATAAATATAAGAATTCATTGCTTCTATGTACATAAATATGTAATATAAACATATAAATGCATACTTATACATCTGAGGACAGACTTGGTCTGAAACCTGGTGTTATCTAAAAGAAAAAAATAAACAGCAAGAAAATTATTACACTTTTGCTTAAAATTCTTGAGGAAATAGTGCTACATCTTTTTAAAAAAATGATTGAAAAGCTATATTCTGTGAAATTTGCCAAGAACTGTATTCTGTGAAAATATTAACCAAGTTAGAACATTTATTAAAAATCTAACGCTCAACATAAAAATGCATGACAGGCCATTCTAACTGAAATGATTTCAAGAAAACTTTCTCCAGCCAAGGAGGAAGAACAGCACAAGTGTAAACACACTCCAGATTAATAATTTATATTTCCCTAATATTAATTTTCTGAATATGTGCCTCATCCCGAGTCATCCTATGCACTGGTTTATAAAATAATTGTGTTCATTTTAAAATGAAAGCTATAGCTACAAAATGAACAGAATTCAGTAACTTCACAATGAAAAAAATTAACAAACGTATTCAGCTTAGTCCTGCTTACAGTTACACGAGAAAGAATAATTTACTGATGTTAGCCAGTATGAGGATTTCTTTTCTATCATCAAGTCCACATAATAATGGTAAACCGTGGAAGTTTGCCAAGAAATACAAGTTTTATGCAATATTTTAATTTTTTTTCATTTCCCGAAAGGTTCAAGCATTACAAAAGACATGAGTTTCAACATATTGCTACAGGACCTACGGAGGTTACATTTATTTCCCATCTACTTTATGATGCTTAGTAGCAAATTGAAAACTCTCCCTAATTATATCTTCTTCATCTTTGCTTCATTCAGAGAATGAAAGCCACCATTAGCCAATACTGCTCTCTACAAAACCAAAGAATTCTCATTATTTCAGCAATAGCTCATCTGTGTCAGCACTAAATTTTTTTCGTATGAGCTCAAATGTTTAATTTTCAATTCTTTTATATAATTTTGGTGCTTTTTTGACCCAATTAGAAATTATTCATTCATTCATAGATTGGGTCAGAAAACATTTATTGAGAGGATATCATAATGTTAAGATATATCATAAGTTACTACTTATGGACATAAAAATTTCACAGTCAGAGGAGTTTGTTGCAATAACAGTACAGTGTAGTTGATGCAATAATAGCAGTGGGGAACAAAACATATTGTTCACTATGACTGGGGAATGCCCTTCACCAAGAAGGTAGCATTCTTACCACTTGGCAAACATTATCCTAAACATTACGTGGGAAGAAAGCCGTTCACACAGGAGAAGCAGCAACAGGTTCAAAATGCACAGGAAAGTATAGGAGGTCCAATGAGCTTTACGGTTAGGGGGAGGCTGCAAAAGTATGGCTGGAGACAAAGAGAACAAATGACTATTCATCAGGGATACTAAATAAAGGCTTCACACTTCGGAAGGAAGGTTGAATTCTAATATCCCACAACAGTCCATAATAATACTCTGTTTCCATTCACTGTTGACCAAAAATGCAGCAAAATACATTTTTCTTGTCCAGTAAATTATTTTTTAAATGATTAATCAACTTCTGATAAAAGTATATATAAATACATGGTTTTTTTTTTTTGAAAGGCTGAACTACACAGAGAGAAGGAAAGACAGAGGGAGATTGTCTGTTTGCTGATTCACTCCCCAAATGGTCACAACGGCCAGAGCTGAGCCAAACTGAAGCCATGAGCCAGAAGCTTCCTCTGGGTCTCTCACATGGGTGCAGAGGCCCAAGGATTTGAGCCATCTTCCCCTGCTTTTCCAGTCAATCAGCTGAATCAAAAGTGGAGTACCCAGGATTCAGATGGATGCCTATAGGCAATCCTGGCACTACAGGCAGAGGATTAGCTGCCTGAGCCACTGCGCTGGCTCCCAATAATAAACTTCTAATTTACTTGCTAGTAAATCACACTCTATATGACCCTTTGATCCCAATAAGTGAACACCCAATACCTTCTACTAGCAAGACATTTTTGTAGTTTTGTGGTTTCTTTTATAAGTTGTTTTTGGAAGATTTCATATACAGTTTGACTATAATTTACCTCAAAAAACTTTCTCAATTGGACTATAATGACTGGTCTAAATAACAAAATGAAAATTACTGACCTGTTGTAACATGTAATTCACTATAATTTTGGTAGCAATTTCTCCTAAAGCAAAAGTGTAGTCATGATTAATAGACAAAATATTTTATTTCAAATTATTTTACACATAACCTTGTAGATCCATGCAAATTCCCAAATACTAAAACTATTCAAATTAATAGTATCACAAAGTCAACACATCTAACCTTAAGAATTAGTGTTCTGGGGGCAGGATTGTGGTACAGCAGGTTAAGTAACCACTCATCATGCTGCCATCTCAATTTGCAGCAGCAATTTGAATCCCAGTTTGAATCCTGCCTGCTCAATTTTTGAGCCAGCTCCCTGCTAATGTGCTTGGAAAAGCAGTGGAAAGCTTGCCAAGTGCTTGAGTGCCTGCCATCACATTGGTGATCTCAACTGAATTCCAGACCCCTAGCTTCAGGCAAGCACAGCTCTGATTGTGATGGCTTTTGCGGGGAGTAAACCCGCAGACACAGGATCTCTCTCTCTGTCTCCATTCCTCTCCCTCCCTGTAACTGCCTGTCAAATATGTTTTTAATTAAAAATAGAATTAATGCTTTTAATATGCACCATTTTGCATTCTACTAAAGTCATACAAAAACTAAACTTGATATTATATATTTATATATTTATATATTAATATATATTTACGTGACATACTTATAGCATAGTATTGGATCCCAACATCTCAAAAGAAGAAACTCTATATGATTAACTAAGGTCCTGTCATCTTTGCCTAGTCTAGCCATGGCTCTGAGACCTGCCAAGTTCTAAGTGTAAGAGAATAAATACAGAATCACTTTCATGGAGAGAGTGTGCCAGTTTTTAATCATCTCTTTAATCACCTCCAACATCTGCCACTTTCTTTCTGAAAGTGCAGCCTCTTTTAGTACAATCCCCTTACCCCCAAGAGGCAGGTGCAATACACAAAAAGCATAGGGCAGACGTTTCCAACGAGACCCTCTTGGCTTCAACTGAATGATGTCCCATCCCAATTTGGCTGAGATCAGATGGGTAACCTCCTCCCTGACCATTTCAAATGACAACTGGCATCCTCAAGGACAGCTAGCAGTTCCTGAAATAAAATAACATAGAAGAGATATCTGAAGGAGAGTGGAACTGAAGGAGTCAGAATTTCAAAGGGAAAAATAAGGCAAAGTAGGTAGACATTAATATATGAATGCATGAACAAAAAGAAGGAAATTGCAGGAACTGTATAAAATTTATCAGCAAATTAGATGTCTTCCTTTAAAACAGCAAACTCTGATTGCAAATTAACTATATGGGATGAAGTATTGGAGACACTTTACAAATCAGATAGATTCAAAGACTGCTCCTACTGGGGCTTGGCTTAGAATAAATCCTGCCTGAGTACCCTGAAATTCCGAGTTTAAATAATCAATTGGTATTGATTTTTCACTTTTGTTCTGCCAACATTTGGTTAGTCCTCAGATCACGTAGTCCCGCCCTTTGAGCCAAAGTCAATAAAGAATTTATTTATTCATTAGAATCTCTAGAGGTAAAACATAATGCTGAAAAATTACATTTAAGATTTTCTACAGTAAATATCAAACATTTTGTGTGGGATTTTAACATGCATGACAAATCTGTTTTAAAGACACCAGCAAGATAAACTTATGCCCTGTAATGGAATGTTTTTAATGAACTGAATTGCATTACCATAGAAAAATCATAACTTTAAGAGAATCCAAGAATAAATTTTGGCCACTGCAGCAAAAATGAAAATAGTAAGTTGTTTATATATTACTAACAATGAAAGAGCATTGTGATGTTCTCTGAATGTTTTGATACACAAACTATAAGTACAACATTGTGGTCTGATCTCTGTCAAAAAAAGTTTAGTGTAGTGACAAACTATTGGGAAGTATGTAAAAGTGTAAATTTCTGTGGCAATAACAAACTATACAGGCTTCCAGGACATCTAATCATCGCAATTACTGCTTGAGAAAATGTCTTGATCAAATAGAAAAACGTTACTCATTTCTTATTTATAACATTTATTTTGACTACTTTTTCTATAGAAACCCCAAAATATCTTGCCGTATTTTCCAGCAAGCAGATAGCACTATGAATAACTTACAGTAGTGATATCAACTGATCTTTCAAAGCAGATAAAAGTAGCTGATGTGATGGCTCAATTGGTTAATCATTCCCTTGCAAGTGCTGGCATTTCATATGGATACTGGTTTATGTTCCAGCTGTTCCACTTCCTATTAAGCTCTCTGCTTATGGCCTGAAAAGGCAGACGATGGCCCAAGACCTTGGCCCCCATACTCATGTGAGAGACCAAGAGGGGGATCCTGGCTCCTAGCTTCTGGTAAGACCAGCTCTAGCTGTTGTGACCATTTGGGGAATAAATCAGAGGATAGAAAATATCTCTCTCTCTCTCTGTAAAAATCTGCCTTTCCAATAAAAATTTTTAAATCTTGAAAAAAAGTGATAAGCACTGCTCAAAATACTTTTAGAAAGTGATACAGTTTTGTGTAATCATATCACCTGGTGATTATCCTTTATATTAGATTTTCTAATAGTTCTTTTTTATTTCTGTTGGAAAGTCTCAATGAGCATAACCACTGGAGTGCAGCCTTAAAAACACTGTTATTTCTTTAATGATTTAGCATGCAAATCTCCCCAATGTGCCTTCCTGGCACTCCTGTATTTATTATATCATGTGGTATCCTTATGTCCTGTTTTTACATTTACAGAAATGTTCTCATTGTTTGTCTACACTGCTTTCACATGCAGCATTCCCTAGTTTAGCCAAGAAATGGATACACTGGAAGCTTAAGTAAAATCAGTGTGAAAATATTACTTACAGAAACAAAATTTTAACCCAATGCTTTTTCTGCTAGTTCCAAGTCTCCATTTGTCCTGCTTGACTTAAGCTTTAAGAATAATTATCCCATGAGCTCATTAGCTTCACACAATATCTCATGAGAATAATAAAGCGCTAGTCACATGGTCTGGATTTGGGACAATGAAGTATCATCATAATCAATTTTCAAAAATTAATGTATGGGGTCCGGCGCGGTGGCGCAAGTGGTTAAAGGTCCTCGCCTTGCACGCCCGGGATCCCATATGGGCGCCGGTTCTAATCCCGGCAGCCCCGCTTCCCTTCCAGCTCCCTGCCTGTGGCCTGGGAAAGTAGTCGAGGACGGCCCAAAGCCTTGGGAACCTGCACCCACGTGGGAGACCCGGAAGAGGCTCCTGGCTTCGGATTGGCATAGTATCGGCCCGTTGCACTCACTTGGGGAGTGAATCATTGGACGGAAGATCTTCCTCTCTGTCTCTCCTCTCTGTATATCCGCCTTTCCAATGAAAAAATAATAAAAAGAAATCTTTAAAAAAATATTAATGTATGAATATTAACATTAAATTAACAAACTTCTAGGTTATGTGAACCTGAATTACTTCTCCCTATACAATAGTGTAAGGTTGGAATTCCTAAAAATGATCAAAAGTTTGGGCAATTTCTCTAGTGGTCAAGTTGCTGGAAGTACACACCTCACATTTCAGGGTTTGGGATCAGCAGTTGGCACCACCTCCTAATTCCAGCTTTCTGCTAATACAGACCTTGAGAAATAACCGTGATGGCTGCCACCCACGTGAAATATCTGAATTGAGTTCCTATCTCCTGACCTAAGATAGCCCAACAGCCCTAGCCAAGACAGACCTGTGGGGAACAAACCAACAGATGCAAACTCTACGTCTGTTTCTCTTTCTGCTCACTCGCTTCCTCCATCCCACCTCTCTCAAGTAAATAAATAGTTTCTCAAAAATAAGTACACAAATAAATATTGGGCACTACGGCATAGCAATCAAAGCTGCCAGCTGAAAAGCCAATGTCCTATATGGGCTTCAGTTTGAGTCATTTCCCATCCAGTCCTCCCTATCCCTTCCCACCCTGCACCCCTTCACCCTCCTCCCTATGATGGCTTCGGAAAATCAGTGGAAGATAGCTCAAGTGTTCAAGGCTACTCTTATTCATGTGGGAAGAAATTTCTGGCTCCTGGTTCCTGGCTTTGGACTAGCCCAGCCCCAACAGTTACTGTCATCTGAGGAGTGAACTGACAGATGAAAGGTTTCTATCTCTTTCTTTGTTTCCGTTTCTATCTCTGTAACCTGAGTTCCTAAAAAAATAAAAATTATACATATATATATCTTTTAATTTTAACATAATTCTTCTAAAAGTGTGTTAAGTTACAGAGGAGAGGTTAAGACTGGAAGAAACTAACTAAAACAAGTGTCTGCCTTAGCTTTCTTTTCATTAAAACAAAAATAAAAGCCAACAGGTAGATTTTTAAAATCCATATCATCCAAACTACATATTTTAAACAAGTCAAGATTCTCAAGGATTTTTGTTCTTTTCATACAAAGTAATTCATTTCTATATTAAACTGACATTTTGATTCATGAGATATTTTTACCAAATAAAAATTAAATGATTGAATATCTCAACATTTTCATTTTATAAATATAAAATGTAGATTTCAAAAATAGACTCAATAGTGTTTCTTGTGATTTTAAATGATATTTTCTTTCTGCTTTTTCAAAACAGGCAAAAAAATTAAGTGAGGGTTTGTGTGGCATACAAGTGAACACAATTAAGGAAACCCTCATTGTTGTCTTCTGAATAGACTTGTCACATTACTATTCACAGCTTTGTCTAGTGACAGTGGAATATCAAAAAGATACTGAATAATATAGCAAAAATCTATTGTGCCACTGAGATCTAATCTTTGTCTGAATGTAATTGCCTTATTAAAAGATTTGCAAGCTTACTCTTTCTGTGATTCTAAAATAAGCCAAGAAAAACCACGCTGTAACACTGCAACCATGGTCCCCATGATATGACAACAGTATGTAAGTCAAACTGGAAATTAAAACCCCATTCCATGGTTGCCCAGCAATGGCATGGAAGAGTCTAGTCCTACAATTATCCCTGGTGGTATGAATGGCATTTGGAAGACTTCCTTCCCGTGAACTTAGCTGAGAGTGCCTGAGGAACTGCTTATATAAATAGGAATATCTCATTTAGATTGTAATTTATGTTCTATAGCAGTGTCTGCCTCTTAGTACCTGTTCATTACAGCTCACAGTTCCAGGATAAGCTCCTTTGTCTTCTTCCCCACCCCCACCTTCAAACACCTTGCTCTAAGCCTTCCTAGGGGGAGAAGATTTTTACCATTCAGTGGAAGCAAAGAAGTAATTATACATAGTAATGCTGATATCCATTACAAATTGTCAGCTTTAATAGTGATTTTTTTTTTGCCCTTCAGCATATCCTTTCTTTCAGATACTGTAATATTTTGCAGTTATGGTTTTTTGAAAGTCACTGCTTCCCACTCCCCTCACTTAGATCTAAAAATGAGAAATACTGCAAGCACACCACACAATGGTATTAAATCACTTTGGTTATGAAGTCACTATTATCATGTCACTATTCTCAGTAGAGAAATGTACATCCAGCCTCATTGTCCCATAATATAGTTGTGTCATATTTAGACAGTGCGAATTTAACACAACCCCTTCCATCAGAGAACTTAGAGCTGAAAAAGATGGCTAACCCGCAAATTCACATACACATTAACAAAATGTAAATCAGAAAGATTTTTCATTATTTACTCAACCTTAATAGATTTCAATACATATTATAGCTATGCAATACAAAGGTGAACTAAAGATTCTCTTCAAATAATCTATTTGAATAGCATAAGAACAAGTCAAGTACATGATTATGAATTTATAACCACTTGTTTATAAAAATTACAAATCAGCAGTTCTCAAAAACCATAATTTATCACTATGATTATGAAGACATATAAGTTTAACCTCTAAAAAATTACTTTTGAGTTCATCATCAAAGCACAAAAAAAATCATTACAAAATGGACCTTATCTCAATTTTTTATTCTTTCTATAAATCAGCCTTTCCAACAAAAGGAAGTAAATCTTTAAAAAAAAAAATGGATGTTGTTTAGTTTAAGTTTGAGCAATCTTCCGAGGACAAACATTTGTTTCCAGCATTAAGCTTCTCCTATAGAATTCAGATTTTTATTTGCCATTAATGGAATACTAGAACTATATATTCTTAAAAGACCATATTTATTCAAATTGTTAGTATATAAATTAGAGAAGGCCAAAAATGCATGTCTATAATTCATGTGTTAATTTAGCTGTAGCTTCACTTTTTATTTTTTAAGGATTTATTTTTATTGGAAAGACAGATTTACGGAGAGAAGAGATCCATTCAGTAATTCACTCCCTAGTGGCCCCAACAGCCGAGCTTAGCTGGGCTGATCAGATCTGACGCAAGGAGTTTTGGGGGGTCTCCCACTTCAGTATTGTGTCCCAAGGACTTAGGCCATCCTCTGCTGCTTTCCCAAGAACATAAACAGGGTATTAGACAGGAAGTGGAGGAGCCAAGATAAAAACCAGTGTCCATATGGGATCCCTGCTCTTGGAGGCGGAGGATTAGCCAGTAGAGCCATCATCCTGGGCCCTGTGTCTTCACTTCTAAGTAGCATGTTTTAAAGACTTCCCTGTTAGAAGGTCATTTCCTCAATTTAATTTTTCATTTATTTCTCCCACAATTCCTCATCAGAACTTCTACATTTACAGTTCACATGGGAAGATAGACTATAAAAACAGAAGACAAAAATATTTCAAGTCTCCCAATACATAAATGACCAAGTAGCATCCTTGACAAAAAGGAAGTAAAATCTCCATTAAATTAACATAAATCTGATTCTAGCATTTATGTAACACACAATTATCCACCTGAAGTAAAATTAGAATGGAAACATTGAGCTTCTTTCTGCAATTCTAGTGAAGCTATTTATTATCTTCCTGAGACTCTTGAATGAGGTAGGACATAAACAAAGGAAGACTCCATTCCCTCTCAGCCCATTTCTTTCCCACTTTAACCTTTGGTTAATATAACCAAATTAAATATCTGATGCCTAGATGGATACATTCTGAGGGTGAAAGAGCAACTAAAGCTTGTAAGACATAGCCCAGCAGAAACACTCATATTATGAAGAATCCTTTTGACTAAAGAATACAATCGTGAAATGGACGGTTTCCAAAATCTCTTTCTTATTGTAATACTGTCGAATTGCCACCATAAACTTGAAGATATGAAGGGTAAGTTACAGCAAATCTTTATCTCCTTCTTTCAAAATGCTATTCAGGAAATAGGGTACAGACACATTTAAACGGATGGAGAAATATTAGCCAGTGAGTGTGACACAGAAAGTGCACATTCCAGGAAATAGGAGAAGACAGAAAAACAGAAGAGGGGTACCTGGAGACTGACAGACACAGGAAAGCAGTGGACACAACAGTGTGGTGTTGCAGTGACTGATATCCCAGTGGCATTCAGTGAGTGGCGATCTGGGTTGCAGCTGCAATGGAACTCCACCGCAACAAGGTGGAAAGGGACGTTAGCTGTGAGCTCAGGAGGTAAACCCAAAGAACTACCCATCCTGCTTGACTGTTTGATTTGATCATTAGCAGACAGAGCAGCAGATCCAAGATGTGCAGTGCGGGAAGAGAGTGGATTTCACAGCCCAGTCTGCCCCCTAAAGATGAATTGGGCTCCATTTTGCTTAAAGAGGCAAAAGCAAGGGAAATGACTGCACACACACTGAGCTGTGAGTGAACTCATTTCTGGCTCAGTGAGCTGCAACAAACTGATATCCTACAGGTTCTACCCAAGATAGGTCTGGGCAACCCACAGACCTAACAGCCAACAGATTGAGAACTCTAGTAGTGGTGCATTGGGCACCATTTTGTAAGGTGTTGCAAGGGCTCTCAAACTGCAGGGACAGCACTGAGCTGTGAATGTGCTGAACTCAGGGAGAACTTGCTGAGCTCAGTGGATTGCACTGGTCACACAAGAAAATAATACCGACTATGGCATCATATGGGTCAAAATAGGTCCGTGTAGCACTCAGACCAGCAGGTTCTGGCAATATCAACACCACCAACAACCTAACTATATAGGACACCCTAATTCTGGGACCTGCTCCAATTGGAAGCAGGAAAAAGTTTGTACATGCAATGGTGCATTCTCAGTACTGTATCACAGGAGATGGAGACTGGTGAGCCAGGAGCTAGGCTAGCTAGCCAGTAGCTAGGGCTACAGAGACAATGCTGGAAATTTAACGTAAGAACCCAGACCTGGGATTCACTGGAGGGTGTGGCACAAGTGACTGCAAACAAAGAACCATATACCAACTGCAATAAGTAAAATCGAACTGTAGACCTGTGGGTGACACATCATAGAAACCTGCCCCAAAGAGAAGACTCTGCTAACCAGAAGTACAATGACCAAGAGCAGAAGAAGAGGCAAAGGCACAATGAATATTACTGAACACTCCCCTGTAAAGGAGCAAAAGCCTCTGCCAGTCTCAGAATTAACAGAATTTTGTGTTATTTTGATGTTAATGTTAATGTTGACTTTTGTGTTAGTTTAAGTAAATCAAGTAAAATGATTTCCACTGCAGCTATTTTCCTTCAAATATTTTAAAGTTTATACATAATTATTACTTATATGAACTAATCATGAAACTTGATCTGAAAGTTACTAAATTACAAGAGGTATGGTCAAACAGGACTCAGTACAGTTCATGGTATACATTACTGTATGTATATTTCAGCTACTATCTTCACTGTTATATTTATTAATATCCAATAATTAGGTTTCACTGTAAGATATACTACCAACTGATTATTAGAAGATTTTTAGGTTACTTAGTTCTTTTCAGCTTTATAAATAGTACTGTTTGACATACATATGTATATTTCTTATTATATATAAATACACACAAAGATTTCTACATAAATTATTTCCATCTTTTATATTATCCAATATATATATTTTTTTATTATACATACATACATATATAAATTTGTTTTCATCTTTTGTATTATATTACTAAATAAAATGGAGTACCCATTGCCAAGACTTAATGTAAATGATTAAATGTTTTACAATGAATTGTCTCAACCTTCCCTGCTGCCATCAATGTGAAACATTGGTTCTTTTTAGCATCCTCTTTGACGTTGAGTATTATCTTTCACTGGTACACACGTATCTATTTTAACTATGTTCTTGGTTAAATCCACCTCCGATATTGTAGTATCCCTTTTATGTTTTAAGAATTGTGATGTGACATTAAAGAATAAATAGAAAAATAATACACAAAATTCCACAATACCTTTTTACCAGTTTTCTTGAATAGTAGCAATTTCTTGCATTTGTTTTTCCTTCTCTCCCTCTATAAATACAGATGTTTTCTAAAATATTTGAGAATAAAATGCATAAATAACCCTGTTGTATTTCATAAAGTGAAGATACACCATAAGTTGTATTCGATGGCACTAAAATTTTAAAACCCTCTGTATTCTGAATCTCTGCTATTTTGGTACACAAAAATAAGTATCTTGGGTTTTTTCCTTCTATTTCTTAATAGCTTTCCTGAAGTATGGCTTATATACTATAAATGTGGGAGATGTTTCGGATTGAGATGAAGTCCACCCCACAGTCTGGATGGCATATACCCTCAGGCACTCCACATGGAAGATTCTTGAGAATTTGGTTGAACCATTTTTTGCATACATTTTCTTGTAAACCTTTCCCAGAAAGATGTGTATGTCATTGATCCGCAGGTAAATCACCTATTTAAGAATACATTTCAGGGCCTGCAGAGATAGCTAGCAGCTAAAGTCCTCGCCTTGAACACACCACTATGCCATCTGGGCACCAGTTCTAGTTCCAGCAGCCCTGCTTCCCATCCAGCTCCCTGCTTGTGGCCTGGGAAAGCAGTCAAGGACAGCCCAAAGCCTTGGGACTCTGCACCTATGTGGGAGACCTGGAAGAGCTCCCAGCTCCTGGCTTTGGATAAGCTCAGCTCTGGCCATTATGACCGCTTGGGGAGTGAATCAATGAACAGAAGACCTTCCTCTCTATCTCTCCTCCTCTCTGCATATCTGCCTCTCCAGTAAAAATAAATAAATCTTAAAAAGAATACAATTCAGTGGATTTCAGCAAATATTCATAAAATGATGCAGTCATCACCATTTTCTAGTTCCAGAACATCTCATCACCCTAAGGAAACAGTGTCCCCTTTAGCAGACACATCTGCCTCCCTCAACCCTTGCCAATTACTTGTCCACTCTCTGTCTTTATGGATTTACCTACTCCTGGACGCTTAAAAATATGCTATAACAGTTCTACATTGTTACGGGCTCCTGTATGATAGTTCAGTACATATATAAAATCTATAGATCGATCACGGAGAAATATTGATCACCCTTTTTCAATCCGTATTTTTAGTTTGCGTTTTTCTGTTGACTGCAGGTGAACATGTTTACATATATTAACTGATTAAATTAAATTTGTTACTTATCTGTTGAGGATGCTTGCTAGTTTACATTACTTTACTTATATATTTGCTCACCTTCCCTGTGAGAGAAACATATTAATCACACAAGATATTTACAAACTACTTGAGGGTAAAGGTTTAAGATAGGTTTTTTTTTAATAATTTTCAATCATGGAAACTGTCTTCAGAAGAAATTTTTGCATGCAAGCACAATGAGAGAAAATAGACAAAAGCGTAGGTTAACTAGAAGATGGAGAATTCCAGTCACACTGGATTCTGTCCCTGTTGCACCTGTAGGTAACCAAGGCCTTCCATTCATTCACGCCTCCTGGAGCTGTTAAAGCTGTGTAGACAGAGGGCACGCCTCCTGGAGCTGTTAAAGCTGTGTAGACAGAGGGCACGCTTCCTCTTAGGTAAACAAGAGTTTCTATACTGTGTCTCAATCATTGTACATCTTTTTAACAAAACGCAATTACATACAGTTTCTTAGCAAATGCATTTATTTTCTGCTTTAACCTCATTTTGCCCACCAACTTTCAGCGAATGAAACTATACTTAGTGCTGACATTTCTGAGAAGTTCATTATACAGTGTTTATATTATTGTAACATGGTGTCACCTGAAATACATTAATAGGCACATAAATCTCCAAAAATAACTTCCAGTTCTTCTTCCAAGATTATTAAAGTTAACAGTAAATTTGTTTAATTAAACAACACAGCCTTTCCCCCAAGGCTACTGTAAAATGCTATTCAAATTGGGAGGGGAAGGAACTCAAGACTCCTTCAAGTAAAGGCAAAGCAACTAAAAAAATCTTTCATTAATGCATTAAATCTGCTGCTGTTCACCTTTTGTGCCTCTAAACCTTACAATTCACACTTTCTTTCTACTTTTCATCTCATCCCTGTTTCTTTCTAAAATGAATTTACCTCCCTAATGGAGTGTTTATTCATGAAAACCTGACAAGCATCTTTTCAGACATCCAGAGAATTTATCCCAGAAAAGCACTATATTAGCCTGCCTCCTCTTAAAATATATACAGCTGTGCTTCCTGGAGCGATGTGATTTTTCTTTTAAAAGTTATCCTATAACAACAGATCTAGGAAATTTCCCTGAGTGTCTTCCACGGAGTTCCACCAGTTTGATATTTTCAGTTAATCCCTAAATTCGTTGGTCTGTCCCCAAGCAGACTTGAAACATAGCTTCTTCAACTTAATTCTATTAATTACATTTTTATTTTAACCTTTTCATGGCTGTGATATATCTCAGTCATTTCATGCGCACTTGTCTAGTGACTAATAATATTTTCACGTTCCATTTTGCCATTTATTTACATATTTGTGAATTATCTGTTCAAGACTTTTACCAATTTTTATGATGGATTATATGGCTTGAAACTTGTAGGAATTTTGACATAATCTTAATATATCAAATTTTATATTTATATATGAGAGAAGAATTTGTCTTTTTCATTTTTTCATTGGTATCTTTAAAGAGAATAATCTTCAATTTTATTGAAGATTTTTTTTTACTTTTTCTTTTCTGCTTAGTGATTTTTTGTCTCATTAAGAATCTTGACCTTTCCCATTTCACAAGAACACTCTCCTATATACGTTATCCATATAAAGCAATTACTCTTCTATATACTTTATAGCTCCCACATATCCTTTATATACCTAACTTTTACATTTACATCTATGACCTATTAATTTGGGGATAGAAAAGTCTTGTTTCTTATGCTTTTCCAGTTTAATTGCTTGGCCTCTCTGCTGTAGGAAACTATCTTGATGCAGTAATAGCTTCCAGACACGCTGCAAGCTAACTAATCATCTATGCTAGAAAAACAAAAAAGAGAAAATGTGCATAGATCCATTTTAAAGTCTCAAAACACACAATTTATAAAATCAGTGCAAAACAAAGTGAGAACCAAGGACAGCAAGATGATTGTATCAATACACTTAGGATAGATTCAAGCAGAATGGGTAGACTGCACTGTGTGAATCTAAAGCTGAGCGTTGAGAAATATTGACATGGGCACAGCAAGCAGAGGCTTAACTCACTGTGCCACATACCTGTCCCCAGTAGGTAGAATTTTTGTGTGTCAGTTAAAGTTAAGAATAAAATATTTACCATATAACCTTAAAGAGAAATTTTACAAACCCCAATCTACAGAGGATTGAGCAGTAGTGTTTTTTAGCCTTTTATCTTTTTTTATATACTTATTCAAAAAGTTTGTCTTCCTGACCGCTGACTCCATGTGTCATCAACACTTTTACATATTTACTGCTCAGTAAGGAAATCATGCTGGATCCTCGCGCAGACACAGTCAGCAAAAGCAGAACCAACAGAAACCATACTAACATGTTTGCTTTTAATTTTTTAAAGATTTATTTATTTTTATTGGAGAGTCAGATATACAGAGAGGAAGAGAGACAGAGAGGAATATCTTCCATCCAATGATTCACTCACCAAGTGCTGCAATGGCTGAAGCTGAGCCAATCTGTAACCAGGAGCCAGGAGCTTCTTCTGAGTCTCCCACACAGGTGCAGGGACCCAAGACTTTGGGCCATCCTCGACTGCTTTCCCAGGCCACAAGCAGGGATCTTGAAAGGAAGCAGGACCCCAGGGATTAGAACCAGCACCAATATGGGATCCCAGAACAACAACAACGCGAGAACTTTAGCTACTAGGCCATCATACTGGGCCCTGTTTTTAAATTTTTAGCAGTTTCCTGAGAACTTAAAGTCTCACAACCTGAACCACATACAGATCTTGGTGTTGTATCAACTTTCTTGGCATAAACAATTCTATCACTAGAGTTTCAATTCAATCATTCCATAGATCCACAGACACCATCTGGAAGAAAGAAAAGCCTTAACGTCTCTCTCTCTATATATATATATATTATACAAATACACACCACTGAATCCTTGTTGAAAACCAATCAAATCTACATATGTAAATCTATTTTCAGACTTTTTGTTGTGTAGTACCAAATGGCTATTTTTATGCTAATGACATATCGATCCAATTGTCATTACAGGAAATTATTGAATGATGAGGTGAATTCATATCTTTTTCTACAAGATTGTTTTGTCTGTTTTGAGCTTCTGCATTTCCTACTATACACCACAACCCACCTGTCCATGTCCCCAAAGACTCACGAAATTTGGATTGGGATGATAGTAAGTGTATCAATTATTTTGTGGAATTTTTAAATTATTAAGATTTTTATCACTTATTTAGGTCTTCTATCTTTTCCTCCACTAGTGTTCCCTAAATTGTTACCATGGAGTTCTTACAGATATCTTATTAAATGTGTTCCCATACATTTTTTTATTGATGATTTTATAGAAAGAACTGGTTGTGTTTCTGCTCCTTAAATGGCTTTGTTTAACACAGGAATCGAATTGGAATTTGCATGCTTGCTTCATATCCTGTGTCTTATCTACTCACTTAGTTATATTAGTTGTTTTTTAGTATCATATGGAAGGATTATAATTTTCTATCAACTTATTCATTTCTGTGACTAGCATATTAAAATCTCCATCTGCGTTGGTGGAAACTGCTTCTCCACTGACTTCATTTTCTTCATTTATTGTAAGTCTCTGTTATCGGGCACATACATATTTATGATTGTTATGTCTTCTGATTGAATTGACCTTTTTATCCTGAAATATGTGTTTGTATCTGGTAATTCTTTTTCTGAAGTCTTCTTTGATATTAATATTGCCTAAACAGTCCTTTTTAGCTTAATAAGTATACTTTTTCTACATTTTACTTTCAACCTACACATTTATATTTAATGTATATTTGCTGTTCACAGCTTTTATTTAGGTCTCACTTTTTTATCTAGTCTGACAGTCTCCGGTTTTTAATTAAAACATTTGTGCTATTGCTAGGTTGACATGCATTAACTATTTTTTCTGGACTAAGAGTTGTATTTTCCTATGTATTTGCATGCCTGGAAAGAGTTATAATGTAGTCTTGACATTGTGAATGACATATTGTACAAACTGAAATCCATTAAATTCTTTTGGAGAGTGTTGAGAAGTATACGCTTCTAGCATGTAGTTAATCTAGCATAATCTGGTATAACTCAAACTCCAACCTATCTTTTCTGTAGGGGTATTCAGCTAAAACCCCTACCCATCTTTCTTCAGTTTTAAACCCTAATTTGAGAGTCTTTCTCAGGATGCCCCGTTTTGAGACCACTTACGGAAAGGAGGATAAATTGCTATAGAAGTCAGAACTCACCACACTGCAGGTCCTTCTTTATCCATTTTATCCACCCTCCATTTCAAGCCATCGTGGTAACACCAGATTCCATCCTCTGACACTGCAAAACAATAGGACCTTTTCTTTTAATGCAGTTCACTTTTATGCATCAAAGAAACTGATTTTTTTTAATTATTTTATTTTTATTGGAAAGTCTGATGTACAGAGAGCAGGAGAGACAGAGAGGAAGATCTTCCATCTGCTAATTTACTCCCTAAGTGGCCACAACTGCCAGATCTGCCAATCCAAAAGCCAGGAGCCAAGAGCTTCTTCCAGGTTTCCCACGTGGATCCAAAGGCTTTGGGCCGTCCTCAACTGCTTTCCCAGGCCACAAGCAGGGAGCTGGATGTGAAGCAGGGTTAATGGGATTAGAACCAGCTCCAACATGGGATCTTGGCATGTACAAGGTGAGGACTTTACCACTAGGCCACCGCGCTGGACCCTGATTAACTGATTTTTACAGAAGACATCTGTGATTCCAGATGCAGTTGAATATTTCCCCTGCAGCAACCAGTGCTGCTGACGATTGATTTTGCAGCTGACAGCAGTTGAGTATACCCCAATTCAATGCAGTTCTGATTCTACCTAGCCGGTGACAAAGTCAAGTCTCCCAGGTTGAAGGCACAGCCTTGCAAGTCTACCCCTACTTCTAACACAACTTGTAAGCCTCAGGTTTTTTACCTACGCCTCTGACCGACTGGTGATAAATAGCAGGTTCCAGAAGTCCCTTTGATGTGTCTAATTTGCTCATGCAGATCACAGAACGAAGGGATACACATTTACTAGGTTATCATTACAGACAATACAGAAGAACAACCAGACAGAATACATACATGGGGTACGTGTAATGAAAAGAGCGAAGATCTTCCACGACCTCTGCAAACACCCCACCCCCCAGGCACTTCCAAGTGATCAGCTATCTGGAAGCTCTCCACACCCTGCTTCTTGAGTGAGTATGGAAGTCTCATGGAATAGGTATGGTTGATCTCTTCATTAACCACTGGTGATCTACTCAATTTTCAGCGCTTCTCTTCTTTGCCACTGAAGCACAGAACTGAAAGTTTTAACCCTTTAATAGCATCATTGGCTCCCTGATTATGAACACCAATCCTGAGGCTTTAGTTAAGCGGTCTGACAAAAGGTGTTTCATTGGTCTAAAGGACGTTCCTAATTTCCAATCACCCAGGAAATAGCAATGATTTTAGGAGCTCTGTACCGGAGGCTGAGGACAGCAACCAATAAGCATATTTCTTATTATTTTAGTACCCATAAGCATTTCATTGATTTTCTACCTTCATAATTTTACTTAGGACAATTAAACTAATCAATACATTATCTTCCTAATTACTAAATGTATATTTCCAATTATTTTATCAGGGAGATAAATTATTTTTTATTACTTACACTCAAACTAAAATTCCACTTAAGTTCAACTTCACTCCATACATGTAGCGCCTAGAAGAGAGCATGCATAATAAAGACAAGAATAACAACACATAGAGCAAGATGCTTTCTAATGTTTTTGGGGGGAGGGAAAGGAGAGGGGTCTCATTACTCTGAAACCAACTGTCCCAAACTCATACCTAAATCATGAACATGTTATATCTCACAATTTAAGGATCTATCAACCTTTGCATCTAGCATCTCCTGCCAAGAAGTCGAATTTTTTATTCCTACTGCTTCCAGTTTCAAAAGGAGGAAGGTGGGAACTGTCATTCCTTGTATAAGTTTGGTTTTTTCTTTCACATGCAGTTTTCTAGTGTCCCTGTCCACCCCAGATTCAAAGCAAAGGAGAAACAGACTACATCTTCATGGGAAAAATACCAAAGAATTCATATTCATCTTTAACCCATCACATCAGTCTGGGGTAAAAGTTGTGAAAAAGCAAATTCCTGTTCTATCACAGAATTACAAATGTTATAGGCAATAAGTTAATAAAAATTGCTAGTGTTAAGATATATAGGTTAAGGAAGTAATGAGAAACAATGCAAGCATAAAAACATATAAGCCTATCATGAATAATTTTAAGCAAAACTTTGAACATTTAGAAGAAATTTTTAAAAATGAAAAAAAAAATGTCCTAGAGAAGATAGCTTATACTATTGATCCAGAGAAAAAGTACTATTGCCTGGATGGTTTTATATGATTCAAAAATCTGAAACAAATATTGAATATCTTGTCACAGGGATAATGTCCAGCCTGGGGGCAGGTGCTTGACATAGTAGTTAAGACAATGGTTGGGAAGGCATCGTATCCTATCCTGGTACCTGAGATCAAATCATGTCTTTACTCTCGATTCTAACTTCCTGTTAATGGCTCCCTGAGAAGCATCATGATGGTTCAAGCACCTGCGTCTCTTTCATTCATGCAAAAGATTCAAACCATAATGTTTTCCAGGCTCTCCTGGTTTCAATATAGGCCAATGTCCCAGCTGTTGTAGACATCTGGGAGAGAACCAGCAGATTAAAGATCTCTCTTTCTCTCTCTCTCTGACCATTACTTTCAAATAAATAAAATAAATTTCTTTTTAATTCCAGGCATAAGTGACACCACTGAAGAAGATTCCCAAAGATTAAAGCATTAAATCATTCTAATAATTTCCAGGTCTCCCAGAGATTCCTAAAGGATTTTGTGAGGACAAGATAATCTCATGTGTATATACTTGTTATAAAGATTAGCCTGTAATTGTTTTCTCTTTGCTATCATTCTCAGCATGTAAATAATCCTTTCTATTATTACCTTTCTTAAAATATGGTTTGCATTACATATTTTATATTAACATGCTATCAAACACAATTAAGCATTAACCCATATTAATGCACAATGATCAGTCCTTGAAGAAACTAAAGGGATATAGTTGACCACATTCCATGGAGTATTTCTTTCTGGTCAGGACAGAGAAAGAGGGTTTTATCAGGAGTAGTCTTGTTCTCCTCTCCCCTTTATCTCTAATAAATAAAATCATGTTTTAGCCCATTTAGATCCTCTGCCTTCTTTCTGATAAGAACTTCTCTGCTAGCGCTGGTCTTTTGTGATGCAAAAGTGTAAGAAGGAGAGATTGGAGAGAGGGATGTAGGCAAGTCCTCAGACAAAAAGGCTCCACCATTAACATAACAAAGAATCAAGAGGAGTTAGGGTAGGCTTCTCAATTAGACCCCTCAGAGCAATACAAGTTGTTAGGTAAAGAAAATTTTAGAAAGTGAAATTTGGGAATGCTAATTTCACCCTCATTTCTCTCCTACAAATCAATCAAAGATTGAAATTATTTCCTAGTGGCCATTATAGTAGTTACTAACATTATGGTGTCATTCTTTTTTTTAATGGCACTCTTCAAAGAATGAGCAATATAGGAGAGTAGAGAGTATGTCCTATTTTAACAATAACAACAACAACAAAATCAGTGAAAAAACGACTTGCTTAATCAAGATAACAGCTGGGGTTGTTCTTGCCAACTAACTGAGCTGACTTGGCTAGCTTTAATGTCCAAACCACAAAATTCTTCCAAAAAATCACAACCAATTATCCAGGAACTCATAGTTTCAGAAGCGAGGTTCGTGCTGTCATGTGATGGGTCACTGTTTTTCCCCAGAATGCAAAACTCAATCCTCTCTTCAAAGTACCCACACACAAATGCTTTGAAATCTGCCTTCTGCATGACCTGGTAGACAAACTTGGACCTTCTTCTCTGGGAAACTCGGGTTTTTTCCCTTGTGGCAACTTTAGCATAAGACCCACTCACAATTTTGTAAGGCAATCTTCTTTATTTAAAGTCAATGGATTGGGGGTAGGTATTCAGCTAAGGAGTTAAGACATCCTTGGGGACACTTCATTACTCAGCAAACTATTTTTTTTAAAAGACTTACGTATTCATTCAAAAGAAAAATGGAAAGATCTTCTACCTGCTGGTTTACTCCCCCAGATGCTCCAAACAGCCATGGATCAATCAGGCTAAATCCAGAAGCCAGGAACTCCATCCAAGCCTCCCACGCTGATGGCAGAAACCAAGCACTTGGACAGTTACCCCTGCCTGTGTAGTACAGGAAGCTGGACCAGAAACGTGGATTAGTGGGGTCTGGGAACAGGAATTAAAAAAAGGATGCAGACATTCCAAGTAAATTTAACTTTCTGCGCTATAACACCTACCTCAAGCACAAGTTTGAGTCCAGGCTCCTCCACTTTCAGGTGCAGCTACTGTCTAAAGTGCATACTTGGAAGCCCTGGATGGATCAGTTACATGGATCCCTGACACACACACAGGATATGCAGATAGGGTTCCCAGATCTGTCATGCTGGCATGGCGCCTACACTTGTCTATTGCTGGCAAGAGGGAAGTAAAGCAATCGCTGGAAATTTCTCTATGTCTCTCTGCCTTTCAAATAAATGAAGATAAATAAATTGTACATGTTAATCACACGTACCAAGTACTTTCACAAATGTTTGACAAAACGACTGAATCCTACAGCCAAGCCAATTGACATAAAATTTAACCAGCAAAATATTCTCTTGAGACCTCCAAATCCAACATTAGTTTCTGAGCTGAAAGATTCCTTAAAAACAACCTGGGTCCCCAGATGTAGGCAAGGTCCTAGGTTGCCTTGTCCCGAGGCAAGTGTTACACAGTTGGGAGAAAAGCAGCCAATTGCTGGTGGAAATCCTGGGCCTGGTTAATGCCAAATTGGTGTTAACCATGCCAGTGTGCCAGCAAAATTGCCTATTCTATTTTTTATTTTATTTATTTATTTTCAACTTTTTAAAAAAAGATTTGTGGGCGGATTTGACACCGTGGGCCCTTGGCCTGGTCTGTGCTAGTACCATTTGGGGCCACAGGGCCCCAGCCCAGCTCGGACATGCCCACGAAAACCATTTGGTGCCAGGCACCCCGTATACTCCCAGGCACAGAGACTGTGGTCTGACCAGGAAAAGGGGCAAGGGAATGTGTGGAAGGGAGGACCACTGAGGGAGTATGTTGCAGGTGAAGAATGACTTCTGAGGGACTTCCATTGACAAAGTCCCTATATTTATTGACCATGGAATGCATGTTTCAGAACTGGATCTCCTCAGTGGCTCAGAGAGAGCAGTGGCTAGCATAACCAGACACACATGGAGAACATGGCAGTCCACTGGGGTCTGCAGAGGACATCTGGTACCATAGCAGAGGATAGAGGGTAGAACAAATTGGTCAACTACCCCAGCCAGGCATTGTTAGCAAATAACTGGGCAATTGGAGACTTTACAGTGGACTAAGTCAGCCAATGGACCTTGGAAGAATTTCCTCCTCGTTGGAGTGGCGAGATTGATAGCATTTCAGAATTATCGAAACTACCTGAGCAGAACTCTCGGAGCCACATCGGGGACCCAGGGATGACATCATGTGACTGAGGCATCTGGGAGGCTAGGTATGGCATCTCCTCTTGTTTCTCCCTTTCCCCCAGATACAGAAAGAAGAAAAAGAAAATCTGGAAACAATGGTCTCACTCCCTTTCCCCTAACCCTCCACCCTTCCCACTCTAATCAACTATGTAAACATCATCACAATAAAATTAAATAGCATTAAAAAAAAAAAAACAAGCTAGTGGGGCCAGCAGGGGGATGCCAAAGTTTTGGCACAGTGAATTAAGCCATTACTTACAAATTCAGTATCCCATATGAAGTCCAATTCAAGTGCCATATTCTCCGCATCTAATCCATCTACCTGAAAACACACACGAAAAAGCAGCAGAAGATGACCCAAGTGCTTTGGCTCTTGTGTTTATGTGAGAGACCCAGATGCTCAGGCTCCTGGCTTAAAAAATTGCCCAGTCTCAGCACACATTGCTCTGCATATGAAATTCGGGTGAGTGCAAGACTGACCACATGACCGCAACCAACAGTGTGTGTAGGTTGATGTGGGTGATAGATTGAGCTAGACCTCACATTGGCGAGCACACACAGGAGTCAGGTTGAGGTCATCTCTGGCGAGGTTTCTTTGAGGACCCCTCCCAACTGGATCACTAGACTCAAAACTCCAATCACAGTGAAAATAGCAGGATCTATGTTCTGACCATGGAGTGCTTGTGCCAGAACTGGGTCTCCATGGTGGCTGTGGCCTGTGTGGTGGAGAGTATGGCCAGAGAGATGCTCATGGGGAATGAGACAACCACTTCACAGAGGCCTATAGAGGACATCTAGTGTCATGGAGAGTAGAACAAATTGGACAGCTCTCCTAGACAAGCATCTGGGTGAATCAAGACCCCAGGCTGGACTATGTCAGCCAATGGACCTTGGAAGGATTTCTTCAACCTTGGAGCAATGGACTCAGTGGCATCTCAGAATTATCACAAACACTGAAGCAGTATCCTCAGAACATGCTCCACATCAGGGACTCTGGGATGACATTGGGTGGCCTTCCGCCATTCCTGGGAACTGATGCAGGTGCATTGCTGGAAGTGGACTTTTCCCCTTCTCTTTCCACTTTCCCCAGATACCAGAAGAATAAAGGAGATTGGAGACAACTGTCTCATCCATTTTCTCCCATTCCCCACCCTCCCCACCCTAACTGTTGGACCACATGTGCATGCATGCATCTCCACTATGTAAACATCATCAAAAATAAAACAATTTTTTTATTTAAAAATAAAAGAAGAAAAAGGCACAGCATGGACCATTGCAGCAACATAGAATATGAAGCAGCACATAGAAAATCTCTCTCTCTTTTTGATGCTCTCTTTTTTCTTTCTCTCTTTCTATTGCTGTGTGTCTCAATATCTGTAACTCTGCCTTTCAAAGCAATAAATAAGCATTTTTGTTAAAAAGGGGGAGCAAAGAAACATGGGAAATTTGCTTTAGAAAAAACAGACTTTGGGGCCTGGTGCAATGGTGTAGTGGTTAAAGTCCTCACCTTGAACATGTCGGGATCCCATATGGGTGCCTCTTTTAGTCCTAGCAGCTCCACTTCCAATCCAAGTTCCTGCTTGCTACCTGGGAATGCAGCTGAGGATGGCCCAAGGCTTTGGGACTCTGCACCTGCGTGGGAGACCCAGATGAGGCTCCTGGCCTTGGATTAGCTCAGCTCCCCCTGTTGCAGCCACGTGGGGAGTGAACCATCGGATGGAGGATCTTCCTCTCTGTCTCTCCTCCTATCTGTGTATCTGCCTTTCCAATGAAAGTGAATAAATCTGAAGGAAGGAAGGAAGGAAGGAAGGAAGGAAGGAAAGAAAGAAAGAAAGAAAGAAAGAAAGAAAGAAAGAAAGAAAGAAAGAAAGAAAGAAAGAAAGAAAGAAAGAGAGAAAGAAAGAAAGAAAGAAAGAAAGAAAGAAAGAAAGAAAGAAAGAAAGAAAGAAAGAAAGACAAGCTTTGGATAGAAGAGAGGGAGCCAGACTGGCTTAAGAATCATGGGCCTGGGCCAGGTACAGTAGCCTAGTGGCTAAAGTTGTCACCTTTCATGTTCCAGGATCCCACTTGGGCATTGGTTCAAGTCCCCCAGCTGTCCCGCTTCCCACCCAGCTCCCTGCTTGCAGCCTGGAAAAGTAGTGGAGGATGACCCAAAGGCTTGGGACCCTGCACCTACATGGGAAACTAGAAGAAGCTCCCAGCTCCTGGCTTCAGATCAGCTCAGCTCTGGCCATTGCAGCCACTGGGGAGGTGAATCAGCAGATGATAGAGCTTTCTCTCTAGCTCTCCCTCTCTCTGTGGATCTGACTTTCCAATAAAAATAAATAAAATCTTAAAAAAAAAAAATCATGGGCCTTTGCTTGAGAAGCTAATAAAGCCCTGACAATAGAAGTGAGCCTGTGGTAAGTCTTTAAAGACAGGCTCAACTGCATCTGAAAGGCACAGTGCTGTATTTTCCCCTAAGGTACACATTGTAACAATGATGCACCAAAGAAGACAAGTGAGGGAAAGTGGAGATTAAGGACAGATATTCATGTCATGATGAAAAAGAATGTCAATCCCTAAACAGCACAATCTCAGTGAGGACAAGCCTTACCCGCTGAAATGATAGAGTGACCAACTAGACCTGAATCATATCTTCCCACAGAATGAAGATAAGTTGCACAAAACAAAAGGAAATGATAGCCTAGATATGCCAAACAAATTTAATTTCAGAATAGCCGTTTTTGAATGTACAAACGGGATCAGAACAAATCACAATTGAAAGCCAATTTAGGATATGGCCTACACCCCACTTCCTATCTCTCTGCCTCTCATTTGTTTGTGGTAATAAAATTAGAGCATAGCACAGAGAAACAGGACAAAGTAACTGCAGCGCTAAGAGAACAGTTTGTTCTCAGTACCCAGTTTTCCAAACTGCTGTTTATGAAAAAAAAAAAAATGCACTGTTTTTGCCAAATGAGATGCTCACCAGTTTGAATGACTTATGTAGGGTGTATCAGAATGCAAGCACATTAAAGACAGCTTCTCAAAGAAGATGAGCTTGAAATGAAAGTTTAACTGAATTACTGTGATAACAGAGAATGCGGAATGGAATTAAACTTTCATCTTATGAAATTAAAACATTATTGCTATTACTGTGTTTAGGAAAATGAATTCTCTCCCCCTTTGAAATTGATCGCAGCATTGCCATCTAGGGACCCCAACCACTTTTTATATCAAAACAGATTTTTTTTTAGATTTATTCATTTGTATTGAAAAGGCATACTTATAGAGAGAAGGGGAGACAGAGAGAAAGATCTTCCATCTGCTGGTTCACTCCCCAAGTGGCCAAAACAGCCAGAGCGGAGCTAATCTGAAGCCAGGAGCCAGGAGCCAGGAGCTTCTTCTGTGTCTCCAGCACAAGCAGAGGGTCCCAAGGCTTTGCATAGTCCTCTACCGCTTTCCCAGGTCACACATAGCAAGCTAGAAGGGAAGTAGAATAGCCAGACATGAACCAGCCCCCATATGGGATCCATGCATGCAAGGTAAGAACTACCAGGCTACCATGCCAGACCCATAAAAACAGTTCTAAAATCTTTTTTTCTTTTTTAAACTTCTATTGTAAATTATGCTCACATGGTTGATCAGGGTGGGGAGGATTAAGGGTTAGGAAAAGGTAGGTGTGATCATTGTTTCCAGGTTTTCGATTTCTTTTTCCTGTTTCTGGGGGAAGGAGCGAGACAAGGGGAGAAGCCATATTAGCTTCCCACATGCCCAGCACCGAGGGGTGGGAAATGGCCACACATCTCCTGACGTGCTGTACGTGCCAAGGGTTATGCACAGGTGATTTCAATAGTTCTGAAATGTTGTCGATCTCAATCCAAGGATTAGGGAATATTTTCAATGCCCATTGGCTGACATGGTCCACCTTAGAGTCTCCATTTGCCCAGACATTAGCTGTCATTGTTGGGCTAAGGGACATGCCCAATTTGTTCTTCTTCCGTTGCTATGGTAACAGATAGCATTTGAAGGCTCCCCATGGGCTACAATGTCCTCTCTGTGGACCTGGGCCAGCTATCCACCACTCTGTCTTTTCTAATGAGGAGGATCAGTTCTCACAGGTAGGCCCAAGGACCCAGGCCAGATGAACCAGACCCTGCCAGACCTCCCACCCCCACCCTGGCATTTCACAGACCTAACACCCACCATGCAAGTAGGTCCAAGGACCCGGGCCAGGCAGCCCAAGCCCCAACAGATCCCCCTCCCCTGGAGCTCACAATCCCTGTTCCTCCGCCCCCAGACTGACATGAATCACCTCACCTCAGCATCAACTAGTGGGTGCTTCAGCCTGGCTCAGTCTAGCCTGCCCCCAGTTCCAGCTCCTGCTGATTGGTGCTCCGGCCTATCCTGGCCAAGCCAGCCCCCTGGCCCGGCTTCAATTTGAAATGGTTGGTTGCAGCTGGCCCCTCCTGCAACCTGTCCTGATCCTCAGATCTGCCAGTAAATGTTATAAACGAGCCAAACCTGGCCTATCCCCCAGACCTGTTCAATATGTATGCTGGCCTGAATTGTAGCCTGGCCTCGCTTGGGCTGCTACCAGCCTTGGTTCTTGTGCTCTCCTGCAGGGACTGTGTCCTCACAAAGAAATTTCCTAAGCTCATCTATCAGGCACCTCCCTATGGCAGACCTTGTGTACACTGGTGGATCCTTGGCATAGGATGATTTTGTCTGTCTTTTGTTCTGGAAGGATCACTGTCCTTATCCAATCAGCCCATATGCAATCTGGTTCTTACTGTTGTGTGTTGCCTCACCAGCTCCACACCCAGACACAGCCTTCATGTGGTTCAGCATGAGATAAGACCTAGCCCAGCCTGTTTTACACCCACCCTGCCTCTCATTGAGTACCAGTGGGTGCTGGAGTCTAGCCTAGTCTGGCACTCCACAGACCCAGTCCCCACCCATACCAAGGGAGACTGAAGCAATGCCCAGCCTAGCTCATTACCCTGTCCTGGCTTTCGTGCTCACCAGTGGGAATGCCCACCCAGCTGAGGCATCCCCTGAGCTCCCCAGTCAGGCCTGTTCCCAGTGACAGATCTTGCACGTTCCAACAGAGGTTGTTGTTCAACCCAGGAGAGCTCACATACTTCCCAATATATTCTGCCCCAGACCTACCACACTCACATGCTGGTTAGTGTCATGGCCCAGCCTCTGTTGATCTGTTAGTGTCATGACCCATTCCCTGTTCCAACTCTCACAGATTGGTTCCATGATTTAGTCCTGCAAGTACAGCTGCATTGTCCATGAAAGACCCTCCAAAGTCGTTCCTCACCTGGACAAGAACCCTCAGATCCCTGCTTGCCCCCACCTGTCCACCTGTGCCATACCATCTCCCGGACCAAACGTCAGTCCGCATCCTCAAGTCCCCAGAGTGTTCAAGCAGGCAGCCCAAGGGCTTCCCCTCTTCCAGGGAGCCAAGCTGCCCAGCTGTCCAGACCTGTGCCAGGCAAAAGGCTTCCAGGCCAGGGAGGACCTGAAGCCCAGCCGAGCCTCACCATGCTGCCTGGCTGTCCATACCGGTCAACAGCTGAAACTGACAAGTAGTCTTGGTAATAAATCTAAATATCCAGATCTCTATACAAAACATTTTTTTAAGACTCTGTTTTGAAGTTACTGATGATGGTTAAGCGCTACTTCAAAGATATCTCTGTATACTTACAACACTAATTTTAAAATTCTTCTTTTTGATACATTGTTTCTCATTACTTTCCCATGATAATCTTCAACCCTACTCCGTCCTACCTCTTATATCATTACATCCCTGCATCATACATATTAATATTCTCTCTTTCTTTCTGTCTCCCTCTCTCCCTCCATCCATACCACTCATACTCCGACCTGCCAAGGGGCATGCATTTGCTCATTTCCCATATCAGAGTAACTTCCAGTTTCTGACTGCAAGTTACTGCAAATACAGACCTGGGAGACAACAGTCATGGCCGCACTGTGTTCCCACCACTCGCATAGCAAATTTACATTGAGTTCCTGTCTCCCAGCTTCAATCACCAGCCCTACCTACCCATTACGGGCATTAAGAGGGTAAGCCAACAGTTAGCAGTTTCTCTCTTTCTCTGTACACATGTGTGTGTGTGCACACATGGATATGTGTGTTTTTTTTCTCTGCCTTTTGAATGAATTAATTTTAAGAAATTGACCATAACAAGAAAGCAGACAAGTAGAGCTAAAACGCATTTCTGATTCCCTTTAGCAATAGTATGGAGTCCCTGAAAGAAATCTTTGATTAATTTTAGAATACTACATATCAGTTGATACAAGGAAAGTTATAGACATTCCTTTTACTAATGGTCTCAATCTTTAATCAGAAACTAGTGCTGTAACTATCAAAAATATGTTCAAGCATAATGAATTTTTCATCCAAACTTTTTGATTCATTCCTTGTGTTAAAACAATGTAAGAAGTTTGGGAGGGAAGAAATATAATTTTATATAAAATTGACAAGGAAACAGATAAATAATAATGTCATTTCTGAATAGTCATATTTCACAACTCATCACTTTGCATCAGAATCGTTAACAGTTTCTTTCTTTAAAATGAATGATAAGATATTTTACACTATTGGTCCCACAAAAAAATGACACACTGGAACATGGCAATTACTCAAAATTCTTACAGCATTCTGTGTATCTATTTAATGTCCTAACCCATCACAGTAGGTGGAAAAATTAGATAAGCTTTAATTATTTTTATAGTTTTGTGTCCATATGTAAAGTTCTTAAATATAAGCAGATTTTTATAGACAGTACATAAAATATCCTTTTTAGTGTTTTGTTTATTTATTTATTTTGAAAACCTTAATAGGAAGAATGTTAAATTTGTACAGCTTGATGTTCCATGAGATTGGTAAAACCAGCCTATTTGCTGACATCTCTCTAAAATTGTACTCAAAGTTAACGTAACTACATGAGAGAAGTCAGAGAAGCTACCACAATGTAAAATGAGTTTACTTTGTACAAAAACATCTAGACCTTGTAAAGAAAACAAGAACCAAATCGAAGTCTTGCCTCCACAACTCACCAGTCATGTGACAGTGAAACAATTATAGAACTCTGAACCCTGCTCCCCACATTCGTGTTATAGACACGTGTTATTACTGATAAGCTGTCTGCCAGCATTGTTGGAAAGATTAGCAATACCTTAGATGAGGTCATCAGCATAGCCCTTGGTGCACAGTGAGCTGTGCTAAATCAGGGCTGTTGGCCTTGCCGTTGTCGCTTGGCATGATCAAAAGTCAAAGAAAGATTCAAACAAAGAAGGCCTAAGTGGTCTCTTTTGTGCTTACACCGTTTTCATTTAAATTTGTAACCAGTGAAATATCATGTAATCATACATGCTTATACATATAGCAAGTTAACAGAAAAACAGTTTATGATAAAATTTGCAATCTTTGAACTGAGTATGCCGCCAAACTCTAATGAAAATCATGATTTGGAAAGGAAATTAAGTTTCAGAGAAGTTGTTCCTCATCAGGATCAGAGAGACGATATATTGGAAAACCGGAGCTCGAGAGAAGATGCGTGACGGGTTTCGGCGGTCACAGTGATAAAGCCAAAGAAACTTGGAGCAAGATAATAATGACAGTATCCCATGGAATGGTATTGATCGAATTTGAGAACACTGAACCAAGAGTAAATGAGATAAGGCACTCCAGTTTATTTGACACATTTATATCTCATTTGAAAAAGATCACCTTTGTTAATTAACTTCAGTTATTTTATTAGTGAAATTATATGTAGGACCTGTTTGTTGAAACACGTGCTTGAGTGTGTTCCCCTCATAATAATCATTTAAACTCTAATGCTTTTAATTGTTGGCTATAAATGATGAATTAATACCCATATAATAATGTATTTTATGGAACACAACAATATATAAGGTTACTTCAGTTTATGGGGACATGCGTTTTGCCTCGAGATGAAGATACCAATTAAGAGTATGGGGCGATGGCTCAGGGGCTGGATCCTCGCCTTGGACGCACCCAGATCCCACACGGGCCTCAGTTTATGTCCTGGTTGTTCCACTTCCCATCCAGCTCCCTGCTTGTGGCCTGGGAAAGCAGTACAGGATGGCCCACAGCCTTGGGACCCTGTGACCATGTGGGAGACCCCGAGGAGGCTCAGTTCTGGCAGTTGTGGCCACTTGGGGAGTGAACCATCGGACGAAAAAATCTTCCTCTCTGTCTCTCATTTCTGTGTATCTGCCTTTCCAATAAAAATAAATAAATCTTTAAAAAAAAAAAAAGAAAATGCACTTCTCATATATTTTTTGAAGATCTTTTGAATACATGGATTTTAATTTTATTTTGCACAAAAATAAATTCCTTTAAACTTTTAAATTCTGTTTGGCATAAGCTTTGAGTAATCCTATTATACATAATAATAAAAAAACAATGTATAAAGCAAATTATTATAAATACATGCTAGGATTCATATAGAAGTAATGTTCACTACACACACACAAAAGTCACCTAAGTCAATATTCATTAAAAGACATATTATAGGGGCTGGTACAGTACGATAGCATAGCCAACCAAGCCTCTGCCTGCAGTGCTGGGATTCCATACGGGCACTGGTTTGGGTCCTGGCTGCTCCACTTCCAATCCAACTTTTTGCTTATGGCCTGGGAAAGCAGTTGGGGTAGGGCCAAGTCCTTGTGCCCCTATTCCCACATGGTAGACCAAGAGGAAGTTCCTGGCTGCTGACTTTGCATCAGCCCAACTCTGGCTGTTACAACAAGCTGGAGAGTGGACCAGCAGATAGAGCATATCTCTGTTTCCAAGTCTTTCTGTAACTCTGCCTTTTCAATGAAAATAATCCTTTAAAAAGAAAAAAAAGAAAGACCACCTCAGCCATATGTTGGCAGTGGAAAACAGGGCAGAGACTCTAAGATGGACTATGTCAATCAGTGGATTCTTCAACGACCTTATCGTGCTTGGAGTGGCAAGATTGGTAGCAATTCATAACTGTTGAACTGTCAAAACCACTTGAGCAAGACCTTCGGAGCATGCCCCACATCTGGGACCTGGGGTGGGTTGGAGACTGGTTTGGGCTTCTCCCTTGAAACCCCCTTTACCTCAGATATATGAAGGAAACAATGTGGAAATGAAAGTCTTACCCAATTTCCTGTAGCCCTTGAGCCTTTTTACCCTACTTAACTAGGTAAAGATTGCTAAAAATATAATTTAAAAAATAGAAAAAGCTTAAAAGAAAGAAATAAATTACATATTGGGGACTGGCACAATGACTCAACAGACCAATTCTCAGCCTGCAAGGGCTGGCATCCCAAATGGGCACCACTTCATGTAATGGCTGCTCTGCTTCCAATCCAGCTCCCTACTTAACACCTAAGAAACCAGCAGACAATAGTTCAAGCTCTTGGCACATTGCATCCACCTGAGAGATCCAGAAAAAGCTCCTGACTTTTGCATCAGCTCAGTTCCAGGCATTGTGGCCATTGGTGTGTGAATCAGTGGATGGAAGATCTTTCTGTCTCTCCTTCTCTCTGTAAATCTGTCTTTCCAGTAAAAATAAATAATTCTTTTTAAAAATTATATATCACAGTCCACTTCATGGTACTTAACATAAATAAATTACTAACAATTTATCAGAAAGGTATGGCTTTGTTCTCAAATTCCAGTCAGCATGTGAATGCCAGACAAATTTGTTGTTCTACAAATAAGGCGATTCATAAATACTTGTTGGTTACCTGATGATCTATCCATCACAGCCAAAGGAAATTACTATCAACTAAGGTGTACCTCAATGTCAATGCTTTTGGTCCATTAACTTCAAAAGCCATCCTGAGAAAATGTGAATTTTCCAATTTGAAAATGCATCTTCATTCATTTAAAATAAGGCATCAGAAATAACCCATATTCATGGTTATAGGAGAAAATGTCATTGTTAGCTCTCTATACAAATTATGCTGAATTGTGTAAGGGCAAAATGACAATATCCAGAATTTCACTTCAGACACTTTTGCCAGGGCCCAGCACAATAAGTCAGTGGCTAACTCCACGTCTTGCACACTCCAGAATCCCACGTGGGTGCCAGTTAATGTTCTGGTTGTTCCACTTCCCATTCAGTGCCATGCTTGTGGCCTGGGTAAACAGTGCAGGATGGCCCAAAGCCCTGGGACCCTGCACCCCACATGGGAGACCTGGAAGAAACTCCTAGTTCCTGGCTTCAGATTGGCTCAGTTCTAGCCATTGTAGCCATTTGGGGAGTGAACCAGTGGACAGAATACCTCCTTCTCACTGTAAATCTGCTTTTCTAATAAAAATAAGCAAATATTTTAAGAAAAAAATATTTCTGTCAAAGTATATACAACAGAACTGCATACATGTGTTCATTAAAGGATGTATACAAGAATGATAATGATGCTAACACTGCTTTTAATATTAATGACCGAAGTAACGAAAATATTTCCCATATTTAAAATGTGTAAATCATGATGCAGACATACAATAGAATACTATAAAAGAACAATCAACAGATGACAATAGAACGCTACAATCTAGGTGGATCTAACAACAATGAGCAAATATAGACATAAAACAACATAATATACGATTTAATTTAGAAAAAATTTTCCATGGAGCAAAACCAGCCTATGAAGTTGTAACACTCATTACCCTTTTTAAAGAATTTATTTCATTTATTCGAAAACCAGGGTAACAAGAGAGAGGGTGACAGATTTTCCCTCCACAGGCTCACTGCTCAGATGGCAGCAACAGACAGGGCTGAGCCACATGGAAGCCAGGAGCCAGGAACTTCTTCCGGGTCTCCCCAGAAGCTGGCAGAGACCCAAGTACTTAAGACATCCTCTGATGCTTTTCCTAGGCAGTTAGCAGGGAGCTGGATGATTAATGGATCAGCCAGCTCTTGAGCAGGCATGCAAATGGGATGCTGGCATCACAGCAGCAACACTGATTAACCTTGACTTTGAAAGTGATGATTTGGGTTCCCTGGTGGTCTGATTCTTGAAATGGATGCTTATGGAGGTATGTTTTTTATGATTTGCATATCTTCTCTGCAGTTTGTTACTCCCCTTTAAAAAGAGGTTCATGTAAAATACTTATGTAAGTTAAAATTATGTTGCAATTGGCAAAATCTCCATAACTGTTGAATTTGTATGACAGTGACACACAGACATTTCATTTTACTTTTCTTTCTACTTTTTCTCTAACTGAAATTTTTCATATTAAAAATGTAATTGTTCATGCTGTCTTCATGATGTAGCAGGGGTAAACTCACCGCCTATAATGCTGGCAACCTATAAAGGCACCAGTTCATATGGGTCCCTGTATCAACATTCATGACCAGAGATGGCAACTGGCTTTTGTCTGACCCAACAAATGAACCTTTCTCTCTGTAACTATGACTTTTAAGTAAATAAATATATCTTGTCAAAATATGTAAATGCAATCTGCAAAATATTGCATCAGTGAGTTGGAACTTAAGAATTTAAAATTTGTGAACACTTTAGATACACAGATCCTTGATAACTTTAAGGTGTAAGTTTAGGAGAAAACAAGCATACGTTGCTATAGATATATATTAGATTAAAACTTTTTGAAATAATGGATTCTACCCCAAACATCCCTTTTATCATCTATCCACATACCAGTTTACTGTTAAATTAGGTCACCAAGACCCAAGAGAGACTACTGGGCTAAGACAGCAATGAGTAGAATCCCAGCATTTTTTTATTAAGGAATCTGAAGAAGTTAAATCAGTGGTCAACACTGCAACCAAAATGTGCACCTTTCCCCATGCCTGAATAGAAGGGCTGTGCCCACTTGAATCTTACTCATGCTCATTATGTTTATTCTAAAGAATAACTTTGCTATTCTTTAGCAAAGTTGGAAGGGGATGAAAAAAGAAGCAAAAGGAAAAATGTAAGTGGTTTCAAAACAGCCCTGCTACAGTGTTCAACAGGTACTCCAAATCTGGATACAGGCAGGGTGACACAAAATATAGTTAGGCTACTGATTTTAAAAAGTAAAGAAAAACTTAGCCTACAAGGAGTAGTAGTACAATATTTCATTATGTTAGCATGAAAGCTCAAGAGTTTGCTGAATAGAACCTGTGGGATAAGCATGCCAGAAACACTGTCTTTCAAATTAGCTGTCTATACAAATTATGAATACCTACTCTGAGGGGTACTCTTCCTGTGTGTGCAATTAGTCATGCCTAAAAGATTAGAAAGATGTCCTCATGGTATACAATGAGATCATCGAGTTCTCCTGCCTCTTTGCTTTATTTCTATGAATATGTTTTTAAAACGATTTCTCGCCTGCTGATTTACTCCCCACGTGGGTGCAACGGCTGGAGGTGCGCCAATCTGAAGCCAGGAGCCAGGAGCTTCTTCCAGGTCTCCCATGCAGGTGCAGGGTCCCAAGGCTTTGGGCCGTCCTAGACTGCTTTCCCACATTACTCACAGGGAGCTGTTTGGAAAGTGAAGCCACCAGTACACAGACTGGTGTCCATATGGGATTCCAACGCGTGCAAGGTGAAGACTTTTGCACTAAGCTACAGCACAGGCCCTATAAATATGGTTTTTATGCTATATGTTTTTAATAAGTTTATGAAAAATGTATACTATGAAAAACTATGTGTAACTACCTGAAGTGTTACTAGGAACCAAGCAAACATCTTTAGCTGCATTTTCCACTAACACCAACCAAAAAATGTTATGTCTGAGGTCATGTGAACAGTGGACATTCTGTGCATTAACAGACTTCTCTTTTTTTTTTTCATTTTGAAAGTATTTATTTCCTTCTTTTTTTTTTTTTTTTGCCTAGCTTGAAAAAAAAATGGTTTATAGCAGCCAGTTACAAATCAGTTTCTTTTTCAGCAAAGTAAAACTGCTTGTTGCTTTTTTATGTTTAAGCTTAAAAAGAATTCATACCTAGTTACAGGGTCTATGAATTGTAGCTAGTAAACCATTACTCTCCGTGAATATTATGATTCTGGGTTCCTACTATTATATATGCCTTAAATCAAGAGTTTAAAAAATCTCCCTCCATTCAGTACAAATAAAATAGGCTTAGCAGTAAGTAATTGCTGATCATTTTTGCCAGATATTTTTATTAGAATTACATGGTAACCATTAAAATGGGTTTGCATTTTCTTCAGGAACATTAATTTTCGGATTAAATAAAATACATGGTCTTATTTTAAATCAGGCTCATTTTATACAATAGGCCAATTTTTAAAATGAGCTACCCTATACTTAATGTCATTAGTAAACAATACATTGAGTCACACAGTAATCCAAGGCTCATACATTTAAAACACTTCAGCATCTTGTTACACCAGCTGAAACCCTACACAGTGATGTAACTTAACAATAGCTATTTATGTAAGCAAATGGATATAGGAGGACTGATTTTCCAGCGCAGATGTTATCTCATTTCTAGCTTTTCTAGTAAAACATCAAAGTAGTTGTCATTATCTATAAATGCTGGCTGTAGTTGGCATTTTTCTAGGGAGAGTGACAAACTGTTACCCATATCTTACAGAATTCCATAGAAAGCCTACTATGTGATATTTCCCAGGAGTTTTTCCTAGCGCTAGAGCTTTATTATGTCTTGCAAGCCACCATAGGTTATGTCTTTATGTAGAAAGGTATACAGTGCCAATATCATTCTATTGCTGTTGTTCTGGATGATTAAGGCTTAACAATGAGTGTGCTAAATCTTTCACATGACTAAGCTTGCCAAACACTCCCAAAAGCCCTAAGATAGATTCTCTGTCCTCATTTTTATTTTCCCATTATACTGCATTTTTTTAGAAAAAAAAAAACACTAAAATTCAAAAAAAAAAAAAGAAGAAGAAGAAGAAGAAGAAGAAGAAGAAGAAACAACAACAGGTTAGTGGCTAAATGGGTACAAAATGCCAAACAAGAAATTCAAGTTAAATCTAACTCACTCTAAAGAGAAAACAGTCTAGCCAACTTTTTCAAAATAATGACCACATCCTTTTTTTCTTATTTTATGTCTTTTGTTTTCCTCTGGAATTAAAGCACCAACATTTACTTGTCAACTGAATGCTTTGTCACTAACACGAACACATTTCAAGTATCTATGTGAAATTACTTGCAAATAAGTATAATTTTATTTTAAGCAATCCTCAAATCGTGTTACCTCTACATGAAATAAGATTTTAATAAAAGGAGTAGGTGTTCATAATTTTGTTAAATCCAATTTCTTGGTTATTACCAATTGTCGTAAAATCATAATTCAGATTTTAATATATAATATAGGAATAAAATAGGTTTATACATAAGGAAGTGATTTTAATTCAATTACAGCCAGCCTATGACGTGAACACTACCTACAGAAGCCATTTAGTGTCTGTCCTTCTGCCTTACTATCCTAAGCTCCAAACCACACAAGCACACATGCCCATTCAATGTTTCAGTGTCCTCAAAAAGACACCTCCCATTTCCACTTATCAATACCTTAACCTGCATCCAAGCTGGGATATTTCATTAAAAAAAGAAACAAGTTTGTTGGGCTGGTGACTATGGAGGATCCCAACAGCATAGCATAGGCATGCTGGTGGAGGCCACGGCAGGGAAATGGAATATAATTGGTTGCTACATCTATATCTATCAGTTCATAAAATTCCAGTCTCATGAGATGGCAGGATTCATTTACGAAAGGTAGCTCTGGTGATCTAATTACCTTTCACGAGACACTGCCTCTTAGAGCGTCTAGCACCGCATCACCACCACACTGGAACCAGACATCAACACATGATCATTTAGGAGACAAGGGCTATGCTGTAGCACTCACCAGTGATGGGAAAATAACTTACCCGAATCCTAGTCCATTTTTTAGGCAGCTCCAATTGCTTATATTCCTCTAGAAGTAATGTTCATCTCTCAGTGTGTTAGATAACTAAATTTAAACCAAAATATAATCAGAATAATCTTTGTCATATTAACCAAAAAAAACAAAAAAAGATGGTCTCATCACTCCTTCTGCCCTGATCTAGCATGATTTTAAAGTAACCCAGGGGGAGCACATACACACAGAACATGTTTCCAATACTTCCCTTTACAAGGAAGCTTCTCTCAGGACTAAGGCGCCTTGGGATGTACCCACTGACAAGAGATTTAGCAGAACTTCTATAATGTGTAAGTTTTTTTTTTTTTTCAAAAAGATCCATGTGTTAATTTTGAAACATTCATTTGTTTGAGTTTCTGAGAGGAGAGTCAGAGGCAGTCATCTATTTGCCAGATGGCCTCAACAATCAGCACGAGGCCAGGATGAAGCCGGGACCCAGGAATGAATTCTTATCTCCACAGCAGGGAACTGGGGAGCTGCATCAACAGGTACAGCCAGGTCACACACCGACTGAGGCAGTCACCTAACGTGCCATGCCACAACACCGGTCCCATGTGTAAGCTCTGCACATTAAAGATTTCACAACTCACTTTCCTATGAACTACTACAATTTATTCAAAATATATTGGCATATAAACAGGGACTTTTATATACTATTGTGATAGTGAAATTTAGCGCATATTGGAGATGTATATTGTATAACAGCAAAAAAGTATTTTTTATCAATAATTCTTAAATTAGTAAATACATATTTAAGATTTATCTTATTTTTATTGGTAAGTCAGATATACGGAGATGAGGAGAGAAAGAGAGGAAGATCTGGTGTCTTTTGATTCACTCCCCAAAGATTTATTTGAAAATCAGAGCTATAGAAAGAGAGTGATACACACACACACACACACACACACCTTCCATCCATTCGTTTACTCCATAGCCAGCCAACAGTCAGAACTGTCAGGCAGTCTTTCCCTCCTTCCACCTTTGTGAAGTACTAAGCTCTTGAAGGATTTGGATCATGCTCACGTACTTTGGGGATGGTGATGTATTCAGCCTATTGATTCCAATGCTAATCTCATCTCTAAGCACTCCCACAGACACCAGAAACAATATTTAGCAAAACATCTGGCAACTTCGATCCAGCAGAGTGGACATGTAAAATTAGCCTTCACATAGAATATCTCTCTCTACCCCCCCCACCCTTCGGTATTACTGCCTTTCAAATATTTTATAAGATTAATTTTATTTGAAAGACAGGGTTACAGAAAAGGAAGGAGGGACACAGAGACAGATCTTTCATCTGCTATTTACTTCCCAAATGGCCAGAATGGCCAGAGCTGGGTTGGTTCAAAGCTGGGACCCAGGAGCTTCTTCCAGGTCTCCCACATAGGTGCAGGAGCCCAAGCATTTGAGCCATTCTGCATTGCTTTCCAAGGCCATCAGCAGGGAACTGGACATGAAGTGGAGCAGCTAGAACAAAAATTGGTGCTAATTTGGGATGCCAGCATATGGGATGCTGGCACCTTTGTTATGCCTGGGCACTGGCCCCTCAAATTTTTTATTATTTTTTTTTAGAAAAAGAAAATTAATTATCACAATAAGAAAGATTCTTCCAGGAATGGACAATTTAATCTTTCCTTTTTACTGGGAAGTAGTAGGTAGGTCATGAAGGAGAAAGGGTTGAACTAAAGAACATGAGAAATGTTGCGGACTATTTCTTTGAAGAAAGTGAAGACCTATCCTACTTTCAAGATTATCTCTATCATGAATGAGCTGGAACAACACCGCCTAACACTAAGAAAAGCGATGTAGGAATAAGGAACCAGGTGTTAGTATGAAACATGGCATCAGCTGATTAGACAAAAGGTATTACCCCAAGAAAATGGAAAGATTGACAGGATACACAATGTGTCCCATACCATATTTAACCACATGAAACACTAGGTCCAGCTGTGTACAAGAACACCACCACAAAGTTGTATGTCTCAAGTTCTTAGCAACTGATCAGCAGGTATTACCTACCTTCATTTTTCAGGAACATATGTTATCTGGTCAGGACCCATGATCACCATGCAAGAGACAGACAGCTGACATACTGAACCATGTTGAAGAATTGATCGATTGATATGCACTCCATGTGTAAGCTCTCAAGACCCAGACCTTGATGGCATCTCTCCTGGCAAGCAGGAGTCAGTTTTTCAATAAAATCTACATCCACTAGCTTTACTCATCTCCTCTTTGTTGCCTGTTCTGTAATTCTTCATTGTCTGGAGACAAAGGACTCACTCCAGACTGTGGTCAGAACAGCAAATCCTTGATGTGTACATGTTCCTAAGCTTTTTCCATTTGACCCTCATGGTCCAAGAAAGCTAAATTCTAAATTTTGGGCTTTAAAAAAAAATTGTTCACAATCTTTATTGCAAAGTTAGATATACAGAGAAGAGGAGAGCTAGAGAGGAAGATATTCCATCTAATGATTGACTCTCCAAGTGGCTACAATGACTGCAACTGAGCCAATCCAAAGCCAGGAGCCAACAGACTCCTCCAGCTCTCCCACACGGGTGCAGGGTCCCAAGGCTTTGGGCCGTCTTCGACTGCTTTCCTGGGCCACAGGCAGGGGGCTGGATGGGAAGTGCGGCCACCAGGATTAGAACCAACACCCATATGGGATCCTGGTGCATTCAAGGCCTGGACTTCAGCCACCAGGCTACTGCTCCAGGCCCTGAATTCTTAGCTCATAAATTCCATATAAAAACATAAAACAAAATGGTCTCATCATCTTATGTAGGCTTTTGAAATGTTCTTTTTATTATAAAAAAAAATACAGGTGTTCACAGAATCACAAGCACAGATTCACAGGAAATATGAAAAGAAACAGCATGGTGACTAAGCAAGCTAATTAAGAAGTGAGTAAGAATATTTAAGATCAACACCGAACCAAACCAAGGAAAATCCATAATGCTGCAAGAAAGTGGATTAATTTCTCTTTAAGTACTTTGCTGCTTTTAGGAATTTTTTAAAGATTTTTATTTATTTTTTTGGAAAGGTGAATATACAGAGAGGCGGAGAGACAGAGAGGAAGATCTTCTGTCCGATGGTTCACTCCCCAAGTGAGCACAACAGCTGGAGCTGAGCCAATCCAAAGCTAGGAGCCAACAGACTCCTCCAGGTCTCCCACGCAGGTGCAGAGTCCCAAAGCTTTGGGCCATCCTCGACTGCTTTCCCAGGCCACAAGCAGGGAGCTGGATGGGAAGCGGGGCCGCCAGGATTAGAACTGGTGCCCATATGAGATCCCAGCACATGCAAGGCGAAGACTTTAACCACTACGCTATCATGCCAGGCCCCTAAAGGAATTTTTAAAAGAACAAAATACAAATTCAAAGAAAAGTTTATAAAAACAAAGATGGATAAAAGAGCAGTTATAGATCTATGGAAATAGACAACAAAAACAGTCTTGTTAAATAACTAATAAAAAATTTCAGAAACAAAAAGGTCTGAGAAAACCATAGTGAATGTAGCTGTAAAAAAAAAAAAAAGGGAAATTAAACAATCAGAAAGAAGCTTATGGAAGCGGAGAACTGATCAATGCTAGCCAATACATAATGTCTTCTAGATCAAAACAAAACAAAACAAAACAAAAAAAGTAAGAATATACCAAAGGGGAGCCAGCAACATGGTGCAGACAGCTGTCATTTCAGACATGTATATTTGGGTCTCTGACATACACATGGGACACCAAAATAAAGTTCCTGGCTCCTGGCTTCAGCCTGGCCCAGCCCTGGCTGTTGTGGCCATGGGGAAATGAATGAGCAAATCAATCAATCTCTAGATATCAACCTACCTACATACTTCCTCCCCTACCTCCTCCCTTCTTCTTCCCTCCCTCTTCTCTCTCCTTCTTTCTGTCATTCTGTCATTTAAATAAAACAATCTATTAAAAGCAGCATACCCAAGGGTATTCTTTTGTTACTTGATCAACCTTGCCTGAAATAAATTTTTAAAATTCAACCTGCAGGTTGAAGAGTAGCATACATGCCAAGGTGATTGGAGTACAAAGGTTCAACCCTGAATAAGTATTTAGTTGGTCTTGCATTGTTCCTTAGTAATATTCTGTGACATAAGTAAGAAATTTTGAAGGAGGAGAAATGAACTCCATTGCATGCAAAGTATCATTTGTACAAGGTGTATTAACTGCACAGGTACAACAGATCGATGTCTTCAAACCTGATGAGACATTTGAAGAATTCTCGAAGAATTCTCGTATGTGCTCCTTTGCTTAAAGCCAGGTCAAAACAGAAGAAAGATAAACACACATTAACTACTTGATAATAAAATGTAGCAACTTAAGAAATGATTGAAAAAGAAGGAAATGGTTAAGAGGTCTTAGATCAACACTGAGTCATATTTACATATACACAAGCCACATAATGTGTGTTTGGTTGTGCAGAGCAGGACGCTGGCCAGCGGCACAGTCAGAATGCCTGGATGGATGATCCAAGCCTCATCACCTCACAGACCTCTGGGATGCCCCGCAGGAACCACCCAGACCTTGTCCCAGCCCACAAGCATGAATAACCTGCTCCACAGCACATGTGTCGCCTCTGCAAACTCAGGAGCTGCTGCCTTCTCCCACCCCCCAGACATCTCAGCGATATAAAAGCCCAGTGCTGTATACCCTGGCTGGCCATTTCCTTCATGTGGTCACCTCATGTGGAAGGAGTTTTGGGGGCTCTTTCCCACCAAGGAGCAATCCATCAGACTTCCCTGAACCAAACTTTGAACTAAAAGCCTCAGCCTCTCTCTCTCTCACTCCCTCTCTCTCTTTGAATCCAACAATGTGTAAACAGTACTAACATAAATAACAAGATCAAGAGGTAGAAGATGGGGGAAAGGCTGAGGTTAATGTCTTCATCTTGCAGAGCAAGGAAATTGATACCAAATATTTTTGTCATATGCAGATTTCAAAGAAGCTTAACATCTTAAGATTTTAAACAAACTTTCCTTAACTCAAAACAGATCTCAGGAAATAATATGTCCCAGTTCTGAACACATTTATTTAAAGTTTAGCAATCCATTGAAACATTTCAGCTTCATTTGTAGTTTTTATACCCCAATAATTATTTATAAAAACAGCATGTATAATATGGTAATAATGGCAGAAAGGAATTTGGCATGATTTCTTAAAACCTCTCTTTACTTTTCTGCATGGCTTAAATTCATTATAATTAGCAAGTGCCATATTTACCAAATCAATAAAGTATTTTTTCTTATAAAAATGAATAATCATACAAATAGGGAGACATTTAAGATTTAACAAAGTGACTTTGGACTCAATAAATGTGTTATAATGTAACCAGTTTTCAGACTGAAGATTTTCTTTGCACTTGGGTCGATCTCTTTGCTAAATTTCAGCTAAGTACTTCCATTTTGAAAACTCCTTTGATTCTGCAAACAATTTTGCATGCCAAGTAAGTCCCAGCACTTAAATTACTGACTTTGCTGCTAACTCAACAGCATAGATGAGATCCAAGGTTGAAGCCAGAGGAAATGTTGAAGATTTGAGACTGCAAATTATTATATGCTATCATTGCCAAAAAGGCTGCTCTCACTTTCAGACGGCTGTCTTTTGTCAGGTTCTGTTTACACCTGTTCCTATTTCCTCCGAATCACTCCCCATGTCTTTAGGGGGATGGGTACCAGTTTCCATAACTGCTTTCCTCGTACAGTTAAGTGTGATGCCTTGAGGTGAAAATCAATACTTGTACAACACGAACTAGGGAACCACATATGGCTTTTAAAAGATGCATTCATACAAGCTACTGCATAGCAATTCCCTGTTCAATCTCCTAGAATTTTCAGTATATTACCTCGATGTTCCCTAAGGTCAAAGAGGTTGGCACATTTTTATTTGTATTTTGTCTTTGCGAATCTACAGAAGCAATGTCTTTATAGATATTGTTGACCATGTGAATTTGTCCTTTCTAAACAGATAGGCTAAGCAGAATTCTGTTCTCCCACCAGATGTATGTCCTACTCCCTAGAATATATAAATATCAAGGTCCCTGAAAAAATGTCTTGAAATGTGTACTTAAAAATACTTGGGAGTGGTTAAAAATATTGAAATGTGTATGAATATATCTTCAAAAATTCAATGGGAAGTAGGTATTTTGGACATAAACCTATGGCTGAATTTCAAAATTTTCCCACCCAAACATACTGATCTTTGAATACCATTTTGCCACAAATTCTTCTTTATCTTTCTTCCTGTTCACTGGCAAAATGAAATTTTTAAGCCGAAGATGAAATTAATGGTGGTATAATCAGATGATCTTGTGATAAGAAAATCTTGGATTGTCTGGGTGGACTCAGTGTAAAATAAGGATCTTAATAGTGGAAATGAAAGGCAGGAGAGTCAGTATTAGAGTGACATAGAAAAGCATTCAACTTGCATTTTTGCCTTTGAAGATGGAAATGGGCCAGGCACCAAAAAATGTGACCTGGAAACTGGAAACGTCTAGAAAACCAATATTTTGTGGGATCAATCTAACCTACTTTGGATTTCTACTCTTCAAAAGTTTGTGTTCTGGTACTATGTTTCTTTAAACCACTGAAGTGGTTTGTCAAAGCAGCAATGGAAATTAATCCAGTAAAAATGCAACATAGCTTTCCTCCTTGAATCATGCTTCTGACTGTTCCTGTACACAGTGTAGGCTTGAGGCAAACATTTTCTCGCTCCCAGCATTTACCGCTCCATCTGGGTAGTGTGGCTTCTGAGAAGCCACAGGATTCCTTTTTTTTTTTTTTTCTTAAGATTTAATCTTTTTTATTTTTAATGGAAAGGCAGATATACAGAGAGGAGGAGAGACAGAGAGGAAGATCTTCTGTCCAATGATTCACTCCGCAAGTGAGCACCAGGTACCAGGAACTTCTTTCCAGGTCTCCCACACGGGTGCAGGGTCCCAAAGCTTTGGGCTGTCCTCTACTGCTTTCCCAGGCCACAGGCAGGGAGCTGGAGAACCAGTGCCCATATGGGATCCCAGGCGTGCAAGGTGAAGACCTTAACCACTGTGCCACCGTGCCGGGCCCACCACAGGATTTCAAAAGTGGCAGACACCATCCCCTAGGGACTGCCACTGCTTTGTCTTCCCAGGAACCAGGTATGAAACCACCCTGTGTTGGCCATTACTCCCCCTGCCATATGTGACTGACTGAAATCTAGGTGGCAGATGGGGCAGTTGCCATGAGAAAGCCTTAGCTGTATAAACACAGTAGCAAACAAAGAGGTTCTTGACTCATAGATGCACGTGGCCACTGATCTTTTCTTCATCTTGGGTAGAAGAGTGGAATGGTGTAAAGGAAAGGAGTAGACAGAACACAGACACAGTTGGTATATAAATCCTGTAGCAAACATTGAGCCCTTATCCATGTGGGTAGGTGACTATTGAAGATTATAGATGTTTAAAGCCAGGGATTGACACTAGAACGTGTGATGAAAATGACCTCTGCATGGCCATGTGAGTCATGTGAGTCATTTTCTGGTTTGAGTCTCTGACACACATTAGCAAAGACTAACACACAAGACAGTTACTAAGAAATTACGGTCAGAGTAAAAAAAGAAAATACAACAACACAAACTTCAGACCGAATCAGTAAAGATCCACGTATTGCCCTTACCCAAAAATAGGAATCATCCAAATGTACAATGGGAGATAAATGCCCCATCAGGGAATAGTATCAAGCAACCTGAACAGTACCCAAACTCATCATTTTACACTCAGCATTGTCAGGCAAAATCCTTCTGAGGCCCATTCTACTAGAGGTTTTGTTAGGTTTGACTGAGTAAATGTAACCTGATCAACTGAGATAGCCTAATAGCTCAGCAGTACTTCTTGACCTTCACTATTACCGCTAAAGTTGTTGCTTTCAACCCAACTGGACACTGTGAAAGACAGCACACATCCATCAGTAGCAGTTTACTATACCAAGGATTCCCATGTGCAACTTTTGTGGAAAGATTTGCCAGATCATGAATAGATGGTGTGAAAAAGCCCTTTAATGGAGCCCAGCACAGTGGCGTATTAGGCTAATCCCCTCCCTACAGCACTGGTATCCCACATGGGTGCCAGTTCAGATCCTGGCAGCTCCACTGTAGAATAGCTCATGTCTTTGGGCTCCTGGACCTACACGGGCAGCCCAGGAGAAGCTCCTGGCTCCCAGTCTTAGATTGACTCACCTCCAGCCATTGTGGCAATTTGGTAAGTGAACCCTTCTCTCTCTGCCATTTTTTCTTTCTCTCTCTGTAATATCTGCATTTCAAATAAAAAATAAATGTTTTTTTAAGCCCCTTAGTATTATACTATTATATGCCTTCTGTTGCCCACACTGCCTATAGCACAAGAAGAAATTCATCTTCCCACTTTGGAAAATCACTAGTGTGCCTTAAAACTGACTTCACTGGAGCCAGCACTGTAGTATACAGCACATTGAGCTGCCACCTGCAGCACTAGTCACTTCATATGATCACTGGGGCAAGTCTTAATTGCCCTGCTTCCAATCCAGTTCCCTACTAATGTACAGGGGAAGGAGGAAAAGATATCCCAAAAACTCAGGATTCCTGCCACTCACATGGAACTCCATACTCTTGACTTGCTTTGGCCTGGTCCAGTCCCAGGACCTGAGAGTCAGAAAAACAAGGATCTGAATCCTTATTCTGATAATAGTTTGATTTAAAACATTTTGGCATACTTCATGGTGCATTTTCAGTAGAACCAATTATTAGATTCCTTTTAAAACAAAGATTCTTCTATATAACAGATCCATTCAGTTAAATAATTTTAGCCAACTGTTTGCACTTCATTACTTTCAACCTGAAAAAGAAGTTTACACTGGAAGGCATCCACAGTCCTAGTTCATCCCATTCCCACCATATGGCAAAGCAGGGAGACACGGACTTGGTAACCATAACTATATGGGTATGAGCCTCTAATACTTCCAATTTCTTTGTCAGTAAAATGGGACTAATCCTGGCATCTACTTTGTGGAATGTTATAAGAATTAGCAATGATTTATAGAGATTGCTTGATGACCCTTAAAACAGCACACATAAAATTTTTCATAGTAGCAAAACCTCACAAATAACATGATACCTGAACCTCACTAAAAATGATATCTGATTCTCATAACTTTAACTGAACAGTCATCTGTTCTACACTTTGTGTTATGGTTTATCATTTCACATATTTTTGTGTATAATATACCATAGCAAATTCACTGGCTAAAATAACAATTATTTACTATTGTTCTTAGGCCTATGAGTCAGCAGAGCAGTTCCATTCTTTAAAATATACATATTTATTTATGCATGGATATATATTTTTTTATATACAAGGTGCAATTTACACAGAGAAGGAGAGACAGAGGAGGTCTTCCACCTCTCTGGTACCCTCCTCAAATTGCCACAATGGACAGATCTGATCTGACCTGAAGCTAGGCGTCAGGAGTTCCTCTCAGGTGTCCCACGTGGGCATAGCATCCCAAGAACTTACGCCATTCTCTGCTGCTTTCCCAGGCTCTACGTAGGAAGCTAGAAGAGAAGTGGAGCAGTTGGGACATGAATCAATGCCCATATGCAGTATCAGCACCACAGCGCAAGATATTAGTCTGCTAATCCAGAGCAGTTCTATGACCTTACTCATGAATCAGCTGTGGATCCTGAAGGCAAGATTGCCGACCCTGGCTGCACCCAGTCACATATTCTACAATTGGCTCAGGTCTGGTGCGGTAGCCTAGTGGCTAAAGACCTCACCTTGAACACCCAGGATCCCATAAGGATGCCAATTCCTGTCCCAGAGGCCCTACTTCCCAGCCTGTGACCTGGGAAAGCAGTTCAGAATGGCCAAAGGCCTTGGGACCCTGCACCCACATGGGAGACCCAGAAGAATCTCCTGGCTCCTGGTTTCGGATTGACTCAACTCTGGCCATTGTGGCCCCTTGGGGAGTGAATCAGCAAACAGAAGATCTTCCTCCCTGTCTCTCCTCCTCCCTGTATATTTGACTTTCCAATAAAAACACATAAATCTTTTTAAAAAATGACTAAGGCCATCCTCTAGCTTTCTATTCTTTATTAGCAAACAATATGTTAAGTAAAGATAAGTTTCCTACGTATTTTTTAAGTACATTCAGATATTAGTTATACTCTAAAAACTGAGACTTAAAAAGGTTAAAAGATTTACCTGTAATCACACAGACTAGAACAAGTTTCTCTAGAATCGATTTAGTTTTCCACTACATCAAACAAAATAATATATATCCTAGAGTAGTTCATGTTAACTATTCATGAGTAACTCATAATCAGCTAAGTTATTTTTATTTTCAAAGTTGTAATTTTTACCAGCAATGCTTATAAACACTCAGGAGTCTTTGCATTTTAAGTATTTCTGCCTAACAAGGGATTGTCACAAGTACGGCTAATTCAGAGGCCAAGAACGCTGAGGTCATCCACTCCCATTTGGACCTACCACATGGGATGGAAGAAGCCCAAACCCTTCCACGCAGGATCCAAGGTCATCGGACAACAGCCAGGAACCCTGAGCGGTCCGCAGAAACAGAACAGTAAACCTCCTTCAGGACTAGGGAGAGAAGCTTTCTCTGGTCCTTACATAGTTCCAACTTTGGATTCCCACATCCTCTCTTGCAATGACCATCAGGGTCGCTCCAGAACAGTCCCCCAAAACAAATAAACAAAAAAATTAGAAAACATAGACAAAGAACAACAAGGAAAGCTTAGAACCAGACAGGAAATGGTCAGCTCAGACTCACACATAACCTTACTGGGTAGGACACAAAGATTAGTTACTCCTCACTAAGGTACTGAAGATTTCTCTGCACATCCCTCCTAAAACTGTTCTACGCCTCAACTGTTGACATATGCCTTGTTAGAGTTATAAGCCAGTCTAGACTATCCTAAAATCTGCCAAATTCAGCAAAATTATGCTTCAACATTATAAACTGCTAAATACAAAAATGAAAATAGACATGAGACAGCTGAATAGTACCCCATAGCCATTTTAAGGTGGATAGAAGTGGGTGGTATGTAAACTAAAACTGAAATGTCAATGAAGTAGTCACAGTATGTGGTTAAGAACTTGCATTTTTTTTAACATATTGTTACTCAATACCATGTCTATTAATTCCATAATGTTGTAAATTGTTGTTGCTGTTATGTTATGGCTTTTAATGGAGTGGGATGATACTCTGCCAGCTCTGCCTTCAGACCAGAGATGGTCGCCCCAAGAAACCGCTGAATTTATCTGGACAATAACAGGCTGGACTCTGTGCTTGGTATATTCTTGCAATGAAAGAATCTTGAACTGAATTTGAACTGCAATACAGCAACAAGGTGGAGGAATCCACCATGGGGGGAGGGGTTGGGGGAATCCCAGAGCCTATGAAACTGTCACATAATGCAATGTAAGTAATAATAATAATAATAATAATAATAATAATAATTAATAATAAAGTATGGCTTATTTGTCATTTACTTCTTGCACAGCATTATACCCAAACTGCACATTTATTGTCCTATTTAATATTCATGACAACTCCCTTAGATAGGTGCTATTTTACCTACATTTTGCAGATTAAAAAACCAGGCTTAAATAATTAAATAACTGTTCAAATCACATAGCTAGTAAGTAGTAAAAATGCTGTTCAAAGAAAATTTTGTCTCATGCAAAATCTTACCTCTGTCAATATTTGGTCTTCATACTTGTGCTTTTTAATTTTTTTTTTTAAGAATGATTTATGGGCCCCATGCGGTGGCCTAGTAGCTAATGTCCTCACCTTGAAAGCACTGGGATCTTATATGGTCGCCAGTTCTAATCCTGGCAGCCGTGCCTCTCATCCAGCTGCCTGCTTGTGGCCTGGGAAAGAGGTCAAGGACAGCCCAAAGCTTTGGGACCCTGCACCTGTGTGGGAGACCTGTAGGAGGCTCCTGGCTCCTGGCTTTGGATCGGCGCAGCACCGGCCATTTCAATCACTTGGGGAGTGAATCATCAGACAGAAGATCTTCCTCTCTGTCTCTCCTCCTCTTTGTATATCTGATTATGCAATAAAAATAAAATAAAATAAATCTTAAAAAAAACCCACAGTGATTTATAGGGGCCAGAATTGTGGCACAATGGGTTACGCTGCCACCTACAGTGTCAGCACTACACTTCGTTGCTGGTTGCAGTCTTGGTTGCCCCACTACCAGTCCAGCTCCCTGCTGATGCACTTGAAAACAGCGGAGAATGGTGCAAGTCCTTGAGCCGACACTCCTGCAGAAATCCGGGTGAAATGCTTGCTTTTGCCCTGGCCCATCCCCAACCACTTGGGGAGTGATCCAGCAGATGAAAGAGATTCTCTCTCTCTTTCTCTCTAACTCTGCCTTTCAGTTAAATTATCTATATGTATACACCTATAAATATATATAAAGACATATATACGTAAGAAACTCTTATTTTCATAATGTTGAGTTACAGATAAAGAGGGGGAACTGGAGATCCTCCTTCCAGAAGTTGCCTCCTCAAATGGCTGCAACACCAGAGCTGGCTCAGGTCAAACAGGGGCCTGGAACTCTGTCCGTGTGTCCCATGTGGGTGACAGGGACGCATCCGTTGGGACTTCTTCCGATTGCTTTAACAAATGATTTTAACAGGCACACATATGGATGACAGCGTCACAGGCGGCATCTTAAACCACTATGCCACAGGGCCAGCTCAGATACCAGTACTTTTAGAAAATCAACTGTGGGACAGTTAGAGCACTATTAAAATGCCTTTCGGTTGAGTACTGGGCCTATCTCAGAATAAGAAATGTATGACAGAATGCAAGGGGAAAGGTGAAAAGAAAACATCTGGTTTACTCAAAGAAAGAGCAAGAAAAAGTAGCTGTGAGACTGACGTGTTTAACTAACACTTGTGACTATTTGTGAGTCTCCAAAGCAAAAACTTGGAAGACATATGCTTATTTGAGCAATGTTATCAATGCTACAACACATTTTTAGATCTGCTTTAAGTATTTTTATTATGCCTCATTATTTATGCTAAGAACAAAAATCTCCCCATATTATAGTTTTAAATTGTGGCTCACTTACCTCATAGGATTTGACTCTGAATAATACTTTCTAAATTCAATCTTAAAATCTTTTTTTTTTAAAGTTGTTAATATTATCACATTGCCACCATTTGTTAAAACTGTGATCAATCTTCTGAACATAATTCCTAAAGAAGACATTCAAAATCATTTGGCGCTATGGCAGCAAACTGCAATCATGAGCTAACTCAAGCTCTGACAGTCTTTCAAAATGAATATTCTAGTTTGCATAAGGTGAATACATCCCAAGAGGAAAACAACAGCAAACAAGAGTGTATTAGTAATGAAAATACAAAATATATTAGAACTCTAACCTACTTTAGCACAATTAGGGAAAATCCTCAATAAAAAAGTTTTTAAATCCTTACAAACCCAGTCCTGATTCAGTAATTCAAATAGGTCATTCAACCCAATTTCAGGACAAGTCATGGCTGAAGTCTTTGCAAAATCTTTCACCTGAATTATTCAAAATGGCTGGTACTCAGGATAACACAAATAATTAAGACAGATTTAATTTATAAGCAGGAGATTGCAACAAAGGCAGATGGAAAACTCCCAGTTTTACATGCCTAAGTATGGCAAGTCAAGAGCAGCCTATTTTGTCATAAATGAGGGTACTACAAAAAGCACGTGAAGGGGCCCACTTTTAACCTAAATGTTGGGACACCAACACCCCTCAAGAGAGTAACTAGAGTGGATTCTAGCTTTGACTCTGCCTCCTGACTCCAGCTTCCTTCTAGATCAAACCCTTAGCAGCAGTAGTTGTGGTTTAAATGATTGAGTTCCTACCACCCACCTTGCACTACTAGGTTGAGTTCCCAGCTCCCGGCTGGATTATCAGGATCTTTACAAGCCAATCAGTGGACAGCAGCTCACTGGCCATCTCTCTTCCTATATGTCCAATAAATTTCTAAGAGATCCTATGGAAATGAAATTAAAAGTTTATTTTGGTACAAGAGTTTCAAAATTTACAGTTTTTTCATAAGTATTTTCCACAAATTTCTAACAGATTTCAAAATTTTTGCTCTGAAACAAATGCATCTTTTTATTTTAAAAATGTCTTTTTTTTTTTTTATTGCAAAGGTAGATCCTTAGAGACAAAGAGAGACAGAGAGAAAGATCTTCCATCTACTGGCTCACTCCCAAAACAGCTGCCACAGACACTTCTGAACCATCCGAAGTAAGGAGCCAGGAGATTTTTCTGGGTCTCCCATGTCTCAAGGCTTTGGGTCCTATTCCATTGTTTTTCTAGTCCACAGAGAGCTGGATGGGAAAGTGGAGCAGCCGGGACACAAACCAGCATCAATATGTGATGCCAGTGCTTGCAGTCAGAAGATTAGCCAATTGAGCCATCACATCTGCTCTCAGATGCATCCTTTTGTTTTTATTTACATATCTTTTCTTGGGAAGGCAGACTTGCAGAGAGACTAGAGAGACAGAAAGATCATCAATCTGCTGATTCACTCCCCAAGTGGCTAAAGTGGCAAGAGCTGAGCTGAGCTGAGCTGAAGCCAGAAGCCAGGAGCTCCTTTCAGTCTCCCCTGTGGGTGCAGGGTCCCAAGACTTTGGGCCATCCTGCACTGCCCTCTCAAGGGCTACGATCAGGGAGCCAGATGGGAAACAGAGCAACCAGTATGCAAACCGGCAGCTCAACAGGGGTCCCAGGAATCCAAGCCAAAAATGTAGCCACTAGGTCATCTCACTGAAGCCCCCAAATGCATCTTTTAATTGCGTTTTCCATATGCTCTTAAAGGTGCTTCATGCCACAAGAAGTCTAAAGGTAGCAAAAACCAGGAAACTGGACGGGGTGAGTGTGCCTTCAGGAATGTAAGTTCTTTCCATTTTCCTTCCCTTTTTCAGAGTTTTCCTTCAACTCAAATACATTGCTTCCTAGTTAGAAAATATTTTCTCAACCTCCAGACATCAGAAAATATTCCAGGCAGAGAGGATAAAAGGCCAAGGGGGCAAAGGTGGTCCTACTGTGGCTATTCCTCTTTCTTTAGGAAAACAAAAGTATTTCCACAAGATCCTTCAGCCAATACATATCTACATTTAATTTCCCAGGGCTGTATAAACAGCCACATTTAGTTGCTAAGAAAACTAGGAAATCTAATAGTCAGTTTTCCAATTTCTAAATTAGAGTGAGACTAGGCAGAAAAGGATTGAGAGTTTGTATCGGGTAAACTAAATTACAGCATCTGTGCCAGATTGGTATTTACTAGGCAGTACGAATTCACCTTTCCAATCTTTAAATCAATACAACACAAGGAATTGGTTCTTGTTCTTTTAAATGTACTAAAGATGTAAATATGATCTAGAGTGGTTAAAGAAATTGACCAAGTCACTCAGTTTATAAACAGTGAAACGAATTTTTATATAGCTTTTAAAACCATAGTTCCTAGCATGGGTAGAAATCATAAGATGGGAAAGGCATATAGTAAAACTGCTTTGTCACTGCATGGGATGTCCCCATCACATATCATGGTGCCAGATTTGACTACTGGCTCCACTTCCAGTCCAGCTTCCAGCTAATGCACATCTTTGGACACAACAGATAATGGCTCAAGAACATGGGTCAGTATCACCCACATGAGAAATCCAAATTGACTTCCAGGTCTCTGGCTTCATGCATTTGTAGAATGAACCCACAGATACTTTTCTATTTCTCTTTCAGGTAAAATGAAAATAGAGGCTGGAGCTTTGGCATGCAGAGGGTAAAGTCAATGCCTGCGTCCTGGGTGCTCCACTTCTTACCCACCAACCTGCTTATACACCTAGGAAAGCAACAGAAGCTGGCCTAAGTGTTTGGGCTCCTCCAACCACATAGGAGACTTGGAAGAAGCTTCTGCCCATTGCTGCCATTCGGCAAGTGTATCAGCAGAGGGAAGATCTGCCTCTCTGGTTTTTCTTCTCTCGTGTGTGTAACTCTGCCTTGCAAATAAAATTAAATAAATAGATAAGAAAGAAAATAAAAAGAAAGAAATCATAATAGCATGAAAAAACACTTTGCCAAGACGGAGTATTATACTTGCTCTTAAAAGGCAACATCCAAAAGGATCTGTAAAATCCTTGCTGGGTTCTAATGCAATCATCTTGTTCTCACATGTAACAGTCACTACAAGGAGAGTGCCAAGGTCACCTGAGAGTAACCACCACATTCCATTAGCCGCTGAAGCCCTCACATGACTTCCAACATTCACCTGCTCGTGGGAGATTTATAGATCGTAAATTACTTACTTAATATCTGGCTTATATATGTTCCAGAATTGGCTTGCTTATATCGATTATAATGTAGTTTTGATGTATGCCAAAGGAATTATTTTGTGCTCGCTCTCTCCTTCCATACATAGAAAAAGACCCAAAATAAATCAAGACTGAAATTATATTAATAAAGATGGAAAATAGAACGTGTTATATTGCTCAGGTATGAACACCCTATTTTCAAAGTACTATTAACATTATTGTATGGGTTATTGTGGGCTGGGCTAGCAACTTTCTGTAGGATAAACATTTTTGCAGGATAATTTTTTTTTATGTACCTACAGCTTTTCTTTGAATTTGATGTATTTTCACCTTCTAAAAATGTGATTTACATTTAAGTGCATAATTTTTGCCAATTCAGTATGACTCCGGTTCTCCTCATTAATGCTGAGTGAGTTGATATGTCTTAATAATCTCCAACTGTGTTAACTTCTCCCAGGTGCAATCTTGTGTTTCACAAGGTTAATACTTTTAATGTGCGTACTTATTGGAGCAGTTTTATCACATCTTAAATTTTTTTCTTTTTTTTTAAAGACCCAATTTCTGAATTCATTGTTCTTTAGTATGTTTTAAAAGTGTCCAAGAAAAACACTTTTCTTCTATCAGTCAATAGTCCTATTCCTCTCATTTTTATTCCCCTTATAAACAAAGTTATTGTAAAAGAGCAGAAAGGAAGATCAGAGAAAAATAAACTTATCAAATTGGATGCTTTTCAAGATGTCTTTAAAATAATTGAAGAGAATAATAAAAAGACAACAAACTTGTCCAGTCAGATAATGAGCTATTTTTTAAAAAAGAAGTTAGTAATTTTCCATCCAAAGGAATTCAGACAGAAGTATTTAGTATCTTGCCCAAACAGATAATGAGGACACAGAGTATTTCAATAAAAACAAATCTTTTTTGTATGTTACTATCCCTATAATTAACAATGTATTGCATAATCCATCTATTACCTCTACTTCCAACTATTTCATACTCACTGTAAATTATTAGTAAACAACGTGAGAGAAAATGCTTCAAGAGAAGTTTTCAGATGACTTTTGAAATAATTATTTGTATAGAAACAATGTACAGATAATTCTAGATAAACAGTAAACAGAACTCCATAAACAACTCCTATTCATATTCATAAAGTAAGCCTGTAAAGATTTCTTCTAGGCACACTTTATTCAGTTGGCGTTGCTATTAATCAAAATTAGGCAATTTAGATTTTTCATTAATTCCACCCACCCCCACCCAACAGCTTATATGTCATTCTAGGAAATATATGAGCAAAAATCTGCAACGACTTTCAAAACAGAATTATAAAAAGTTTGAAAAAGTAATTGATAAAAATGTGGGGCTCGAGACAGGCATGTGGCCTAAGAGGCTGGCTGGGGCATCCACATCCCGTAACGAGTGCCTGGCCTTGCGTTCCTGGGTTCTGCTCCGCATTTCAGCTTCCCTTTGATCCACACCCTGGAAGTCAGCACTTAATGGTTCCAAGAGTTGGATAGTTGCCTCTTGTGGGAGACACATGGTTTAGTCCTGTCCCAGCTGCTGCAAGTATTTGGGGAGTGAAATGTGAGGAGTGGGTAATATCTGTCATCACACCCACCCATAAGAAATAAGTTTTTCTAAAATGGGATGGTGGCCCTGAAGGAACCCCAGAGAGTCAGCGTTTTCTGATAAGGTCTCTGTCGAGCTTATTACAAGTAATATCTAAGGAGACGCCTTCGAGATTAACCGGTTCCTTTACCTTCCCTGTGGATCAGATGCTCTTTAAGCTGCAGCATAAAATCTTCCCATGGCCTAGAACAAGTTGCACAACCTATATACACACATTTCAAATGATTAATAAATAAACAGCACACATAAAATGGGAGAGATGGTTCATTAGACATAAATGCCCTGTTTTCTCTCTGCTTCTCGCCTTCTCTTAACTGCTCTAAGGCACCAACGATAGAAATATAAAAGCTGATTGCACAGTGTCACAGAAGTGGTGGTCCATAAACTACAGTAAACATAAATAAATAGCTTCCAGGCGGTTGGAGAGAAGCAGCTCAGGATGCCTGCAAGTGCTTTGCAACCTCATCAAGGGCATGCAGCAGTCCAGCAAAGTTGAAAATGGAACTTGAGTATAAAATAACTGTCCACCTAGAGAGACAAAACGTTCTGTATTGGCTTTTCCTATAAATGAAAAACTAGTGCCTGTGAACTAGATTCTTGGGACCATCAACAAAATTAAAAGGTGGAAAAAAGTACCGGCAGGTGTTTTCAAGTGGTGGGGGCAGGGGAAGGCCACGAGGCGGAGAGCCACTAACAAGTAAAAGGAGATGTGTTTGTATTTTCCACCTTTCAGGTGCCACCGGGAGACCGCAGGTGGAGTGAGACCAGGAAGGGCTGCTGTCCTGGAGAGAGGCTGGGGAGAGGAGGCGGCGGCGGGGGTCTGGGGTGGGGCATGCCAGTGGTAACCGCAGGGACTTGCGCACCTGTGAGCTCAGAGGTCTGAAGAGGGACCGGAACATCGCTCAGACCGGGATCCAAGGCCGTGGGTAGAAACCCTTGCCCAAATTGGCTGTCTGGGTCCCCCAAACTCGTTCCAGCGTATTGGCAACTTCCCCCAAAGGGTCGGTCTTAGGGGTGCAGCCTTCTTCCTCTCACTGGTTGCTTGCCGTCTGGGTGCCAGGGACCCACTTGCAGTTTCTGCTGGAGTTGAGTTTCTTCCTTTAAGTCCTCACTTTTTTGCTGCCTGCCCCGAGACGCTCCCGTGCGCTCGCAGGGACGCGGTGCGCGGGGCAGCAGCGGCCCGCGCCTGCCTGAGCCGCGCTGAGTTAGTGCGAGTGCACTGACAGATGCAAACTATTGACCAGTGAGCGTCCTGCCCGCTCGCCTCAGCCCGCAGCCGCACTGGCTCCTCTCGTCCCTTCCTCCAGCACTTTCCGAGTCTCGGACCTTCTCCTTTCTCGAGCGTTTGGATAAATGCCCTGTCCGTCATCTGTCTAGTTGGAAATGACCCGGGGGGTTCCCAAAGTGATTTGAACTCCGATTTCAGAAAGTGCCATGGAGGGGGGGGGGGGGGGAGAGGGGTGTTTGTGTGTGTGTGTGTGTGTGTGTGTGTGAGAGAGAGAGAGAGAGAGAGAGAGAGAGAGAGAGAGAGATCGGCCTAGGGGAGTGCAGGGGGCTTCGCTCTCCTGGTGGACAGACAGAATGATACATACTGTCATTAACAGTGGTGACCCACCCAGACCCCACCCTTCGGTTGCATCCATCACACAGTCGTTACAAAGGGCCAGCGCTGTCACACTGCTTGCCCTGCTCCTGGGGCTCTCTGGCTGGCTTAATGAGGTGCACCCAGCCGGGGCTATTGTGCCGCGCAAAAGAGGCAGGAACGACACGGCGACGGTCGTAGCAGCTGCTCACAGCAGCCCTGGCTGTATCAATCCCGCAGCCGCAGCCAAGCCCAGACTTCAAGTGGGTGGATGCCTCTGCAAGTGTTTTCCTGAACGGACCGGCAGCCGGTGGAAGACCGTGGCAGGGCTGGTGAACTTAGACGGGGCTTTGGTCTCCTGCAGTTGAGCTGGCTGGAGGCAAGTGCAGTCACTCGGGTAATGGCCGGAGTGCTGGGGGCGGGGGTGGTGGTGGTGGCCATAGTGGTGGTTGTTGGTGGTAAGCCAGTCTCCGGTCAGAAGCCGGCTTGGATCAATTTCCCCTCCAACCACTCAACTCTCCCCTTTACCTTTTGTTTTGTAAGCTTGGCTTTTTCCAACCCCTCCCCCTCCCTGATGTGATTTGAAGCGTGCATTTTGCGCTGGGGGTTGATTGTGTATTTAAAATGTAATTCCGACTGGTGAAATGTTCTCTCCTTTTTGTTGTGATTACTAGAGATACTTTAGTCCTGCCTTCCCAGTTCTGCGCCCTGCACAAGCAGTTTTGAAAAATTAAGTGCAAAAAGCATGACAAAGCAATATGAGGTTGCTGTGGTAAGTGAACTTTTAAACCAAAAATTGCCGTTTCTTTTGGTATGCTCGATCTTTGGGTGGGTTGAAGGGGAGTCCTCAAACACAAAGGGTTGGGGGCTGGGAGGAGGTGGTGGTTAAGCAAACAAACAAAACCAGTGGTTCTGATTTTGTTCTTTTCTGTGCCATGGTCAGTAGCCCAGGTCTGTATTTATTTGCTATTCTTGAGGCTATAATAGGTTTGGTGCATTTAAAGAGAAAGATTTGGCGGTCAGCAGGGGAGAGGTGCAGGGAGAGGAGGGAACTCGGTTATTGTCTGGCTTCAAAAGAACGTTGCAGCTCTGACTTGCTGAACTTAGCACAGTAGCCAGACCATTCTTGATCAAAATCCTGGACAAAAAGGGCTAATGAGGTCACCCTCAGGCAGTACCAGGGTCTGTCTCTGTGACCACCTGCAGTTATGACTTCTGTCTTCACATACTTGCTCTGGAAGCAACACTAGAAGCCATCCTTCTTAGACAAAATTTAAATGCTCCAAAGTGGTGGAAAAGTGCATTGGGAAAGTTGTGGTCTTAACAGATTTGAGGCTGGAGAAAGCAATTTCTTATGACCCTCTGTATCACTTACTCCTCTCTCTCCTCCTTCTTGTTCCCCGGCTCATTTTTTAACACTACAATGTCCAGATTGATGTAGGAGTTCTTCAGTGTCTTCCATTTGTTTTAAGATTATCTTTGGTATTTGTTGTAACAGGAAGTATATTCCTGAGAAGGATTTCTGAGTTTTGCCCCTGGAGCTTGTTCATTTTCTGAGAATAGCTATATCTGGCTTAGTATTTGTGGCAAAGTTGACAATTCTAGGAGTGAAAGACCCAACCTTTGCTCTGGAGAATTCCGAATGTTTGGCCAGCTCTGCACTTAAAAAAGAAAAAAAAAAAAGAAGAAGAAGAATTAGTGGTGCTCAGTAGTCTTGAAACTTTTTTTCAGTTTGTGGATCTAGTTGCCTTTTAATTTATCAAGGACTGTTGTCATGGAGACAACGGGGCTGCCCTATAATGGAATGGACCTGTTCATTCTCTGGTGGCCATGTCATCTCATGCTTGAAGGATGGGATGGAAAATAAAATGCCCCTTGAATGGAATTGTGCTCTTGTTGTGTTGAGTTGATTCTTAATCCCATTAACATGTGTATAGATATAGTGGCATGCGCCTACATTTCTCAAAACCTAGTCTTACATATGGATTTTTAACAAAATCATAAACTTCCTATGATATAGGAAATTCAGAAAAACTTAGACTGTACTGTAATAAAGATTAATGTATTATATACATTTAATAATTCATTTTAATACTATTTTGTCCTTTTTCTATGATGCTAGAATCACAGAAAAGTGACACTTTATGAAATCAGCTCTCAAGTATCACCACTGCTTTTAGTCTTCCTTTTTGCAGTTCATATACTTAAAACCGTTCTCATTTGGAGGTCTTAGAAAAACAAATGTGTGATTAATGACACCTGTGGGTACAACAGGCCTGGAGTCAGTAGAACTTGGGGGGAAAAACTCAGAAGAAGTTAGAGTATCATATTTTATGTCTTTTTAGTATTAAGAATTTCAGTTGCAAAGTTTAGTTTTCTTATATACTGATGGAAAGGCAATGTACAACATTTTCAGCTGTGTAACTCATTTTAGACAACACAACTCAATTGTTACAGTATTTAATTTTGTAATCTTGAACTGTACTAGCATGACTGGAATTTCCAACTAATTTCTTGAACTACTTTTATGGACACAATATTTAGTAGAATAAGAAATCATTATCGAGTACTTCGGTATAAATAATTAAAAATAAGTATTTGAAATGCATGTGTAAAATTAGATTACTTTGACAATTTAATTTAGAAAAATGTATTTGATCAAAATTAACTTTAAATCATCTTGAATGTAAAACAAAACCTCAACTTTAATTTTGACCTCCTTCTGGAAAATACTTTTCCAATTGAAACCATCAAAAGATTTATCTAAAATGAATTGTGTAATTGTAAGTTATCTTCTAAATGATAATAGCACATATAATATTTTGCTTTCACAATTACTTAGAGTATGTAAAATCATATACTCATTAAGAAGTATTAAAGTATTAAATCTTGCCTAACCTACTGCATAGTTCTGTGCCAGTTTTTAGGTTTTTTCAATTGTCCAAATATGTAAGTTTATTTATATAACAATTTAATAATATACTAACCAATTTTTTTCTAGAAAAATAAAATTTCCTAGCATTTTTATATAGATAATATGAATGTCTATTTCTATGTTGTTGGCAATTAGCTTTCTGCAAAATACAGAAAGTTAAAATATTCGTACAGAAAATCCGAGTGTTATCAACTAACTACAGCAATATTTGTTGCCTTCTCTAACCCTGATTCCTTTGGAGTTAACAGGTATGCAATCATAATAGGGGGAAAGTAGTTGAGACATAGGCATTGGAATGGAGAACAATTAGGTTTTTCATGCGAAATTGCAGGTTTTATCCCTTGTTCCATATGTAGGGATGAAAAGTGCCTGCCAGCATAAAGACAAAACATCAATGGCTAAAGTGATATAAAATTTTAAGAAAGACAAAAGTAATCATTATTATTTCTAATTTATAGTATCTTCAATATTGATCTTATATGAAGTGCATAAATCAAAACAGGAAATAAGTTAGCTTAAATAATTAGCATTTACCGTCTCCCTATCATGATTGTGTCATCTAGGCAATGGGTTATTCCAGAACATTCTGGATGGTAGGTCTTATTTTGCCTAAAAACAGAGTAGCTAAGGTCATACAGCTCACAAAACTCATGACTGATTTGAATCAGACTCCAAAATCAAACAAGATATGAAGATCAAGTAGTTGAACAATGTGATAGAGTGATAAGCCATTCTGCATAAAACCCTTATGACCTCCACAAATTCTGAGGGTAGTGAAGATAGCTGTTGATCATGATACTTTCCACAGTAAAATATTTTTGAGGAAAAAAACCTCACTGAACACTCCTGAGGCTGTGCCCAAAGAGAGTGTGGCTGTAATAGCTTGGGACACTGGTGGTTTCTTCTTTGGGACTTTAATTGTGGAGATGTTATGACATTCTTCTTTCTGCCTCTCCCCTCCAACAAAAAAGTGGGAGGAAGGTTAACTAGATTGTAATCACAAAAGCATTCAAAAAAGAAATATAACAATGCTTAAAAAAGGAAAACGTCACTACAAACAAAAAAAAAAGAAAGAAAAAGGAATTCAAAACCAAATAAAAAGTGATTCTTCTCATTTTACCAAGTTAAACATGGTCTAATTTTTATTTTAAGGACTTAAAAATTTGGTGATCCTAGCACTTGCTAAACTGATAAAATGTTATGTGAATGTTATAGGCATCAAATCATTTGATTTTTTTACCCATCAATTTTTTTAGTAAGTTAGAAGTTATATCAATACACTTAGACTAACCATTCAGTGATGCAATGGCCTCTATTTTTTTGAACTGCACTCATCTCATGAACCAAAGAAACAGCTAGAAATGGATATAGAAAGTAAAGTTTCAAATGCCTCCTATTACCTGACTCCTTTTTAAACATTAAAGGCAATTGGCTCTAATAAATCCTGGGGAAATAGCTTTCCCTTTTAAATGATGTCATTCAGCTCTTTTCTGTTTACGAAATCTTTGAACCTGGGAAATTGAACATAGCACGCCTGCTCAGTTTTTTTCTTTTTTTTAATCAGCTTACATCTGCAAAAGTGGAGATATTAAGATTTTATCAAGATAATTCAGACAAGTTTCCCTAAGTGATAATGTAAGGATATCATTTACATTCAGCAAAATATGGCTCACTCTAGCAATGGCACCTGAGGGGATGTGAATGCACTCAGGTAGCCGTCTGTATTTCTGCAACAATGGACTCCTGAATTGTTTGGAGTAATGTTTTCCCTTCACTTGGCTTACTTTTTTTAGTGCAAAGAGCTTACTTGAAAGCAGTGAACTTTTAAAAAATGTGTTCGCCTATCTTGCAAATTTCAGATTCTCACAAAGTGAAATCAGCCAGATCCAACAACTTTATACAAAGATTTTTTTTTTTCTTCAAGTGAGATAACCATAAGATTTTAAGAACCATGTTGCAAAGAGAAGAATTGTGGGGCTTGGCCATTGAACTCTATGCTAGGGGTAGACCATTTGCTGTCTAACTCTACTTAATTTTCTTTGAAAACTGTATCTTGAAAGAATCCTGAATTTTTACCTTCCCAAATATAATTTTCATTATTTGCTTATTTTTAAGTTTAAATTTAAATTTAGGCTCAGTTCTCTTCATCCTTAATAAAATGTTATTATTTATAATCTGTATGGTAAATCAAATCATATGGCATACAGTGTAAGAATCAAACATATACTGAATGCCAGCTCTGAGTTAAATTCAGATTTAATTTGTTTTATTCTTGACTTGGAAATTGGAATTTCATTATTATTTACCAACTCATGAGAATATGTTTCGACCATGTCCTTTTCATTTAACTTCATCCAAAGTCCACAAAATGTATATGTTTTATATATATATATGATTTATTTTTATTGGAAAGTCAGAGATACAGAGAGGGGGAGAGACAGAGAGGAAGAGCTTCCGTCCGATGATTTACTCCCCAAGAGGCTGCAACAGCCAAAGCTGAGCCAATCCAAAGCCAGGAGCCAGGAGACTCCTCTGGGTCTCCCATGCAGGTGCAGGGTCCCAAAGCTTTGGGCTGTCTTCGGCTGCTCTCCCAGGCCACAAGCATGGAGCTAGATGGGAAGAAGCGCTGCCGGGATTAGAACCAGCGCCCACATGGGATCCCAGCAAGTGCAAGGCAAGGACTAGCTTCTAGGCTTATGCCGGGCCCCAAAACTTATATATTTTAATAATAAATATCAAGTTATGCTCAAATTAGTAAGAAGCAAAGATAGAACAAGTAGTTATTCAATTTTAAGTTATTATAATTAGTAGATTGAATTTTATCTAATAAGAATAATAACTACATTTTTCATTAACTACAATTTCAGTAATATTCTAGAATTAGCTTGTAGAACCTAGTTTTTTCTGCTTCTCCATTACTGCATTCTGATAACATCATATAGGATGCCCATTTCACCTGAAAAGTTAATAGGGAGAATGTGGTCTATGTTTTAAGTAGGGTGGAGTGAAAGACTTTAAGAAGCTCTGGGGGTTGAGGAATTTGGGGATGGGGAGCGTGGCATAGTGGCCTAGCAGCCAAAGTCCTCGCCTTGCACGTGCTGCATCCAGCTCCCTGCCTGTGGCCTGGGAAAGCAGTCGAGGACGGCCCAAAGCCTTGGGACGCTGCACCCGCGTGGGAGACCTGGAAGAAGTTCCTAGCTTCGGATCAGCACAACCCCAGTTGTTGCGGTCACTTGGGGAGTGAAGATCTTCTTCTCTGTTTCTTTTCTCTCTATATATCTGGACTTTGCAATAAAAAGAAATAAATCTTTTTTTTTTTTTTAAAGAAGCTCTCGGGCAACATCTGCAATCCTTTGGATTATGTACCACGTCATCCCTCTAACTTCTTTTGAATATGAAATCATTTCATTTGGTATTAAAAGTCAAGCTGTGTGCTGTGGCCATTGAAAACCTCTCATAACATGAACCAGGAAGATAGAATATCACCCACCAAATACCATCATACTTGTCAGACATTGACAAGAGATTAGAAAGTTAATGAAACCTGAGGTCATCACCATTAACAGCCAAGAATTCAATTTTTTTTAGTGTTTCCTGTAAGAATGATTAACCATGGGATAGTTTCAAAAATTGATTAACATTATAAATATTTAATAACAATCTAAAAGCTTGCCACTATCATTTGTTAAGGATAATGCAAGCTGATCTTGCTACAGAAATCTAGACTTGGGAATTTCAATTCCTCTCTGTTTAATCTGTCACAATTTAGTCTGATATTGTGACAGAGATGGTAAGTTTGAGTCTTAATATAATGTTTCGATTGTTTGGAATACAATTGAATGACATACTTCCCTCAGCATACTTACTGGGTTATGCAGACTGCTAGAGGCTAGAAATACCTGGTAGGAGAAGATGGCTGCATTATGAAGGAAAGCACAGTGTGTAGGAGACAAGGCGGTGACTGACACTACGGAGGGAGAACATCGGTATCAGAGGCGCGAACAAAGCGCGTTGCGGAGCCCCGTGGGCGCTGGCAGAGGACACCTGCGGATGGCCTTTGCGTGGTGTTTGTGAAGGTTTCTCAGTGGAGGTGAAGTTTTATGCGGTGACTTTTTGTCCATTTATTTTTAAAAACTAGAGTGGAACTTCACATAATCTACAGAAAGATGAAGTATGTATTTTCCCATCCTTACATATTGATATGCACTTACGATATAAATGCAGAGCAGGTTTTGTGCATAGGATGCCGAGTTTTTCAAGATTCATTAGCGTGATTTCTCAGATACACTGCCTTTGATAAATGTGCACAGCCGGGAAAGCCTTTCATATATTGATTATGTTAGTGTTTTGCTGCAAGTAGCATAATGGATAAAGCAAAGGCTCCGTTTTTATCCTTCTATGCGCTCCCAAACATAAATAAATAAATAATGAAAGTCTTGCAAATTGTGAAAGGCACTTAAAAGCAAAAGTAATCGTGTACCATAAATGGGAGCTTGCCTGTGATTCGAGTTAGAATGAGAAGTGGGGAGCATGGGAAAAAAAAAAAGAGTTAATGAGGGGAAATGATAGAACAGAGTTTTATTTATAAAGTTTTATTCATTTGAAAAAGCTACACAGACAAAGAGACAGGGACAGAGATCTTCCGTCCACCGGTTCACTACCCAGCTGGCCACACTGCGCAGCGCTGGAGCCAGGAGCTTCTTCTGGGGTTTCGAAAATAGGTGGAAGCAGCTCCTTGACACCGCCGTGTGCCGCTCTCCCCAGCTCATCAGCTGGAAGCTGGAGTAGAAGTGGAACAGAGACACGAACCACTGTCCTGATGCCATGCTGTCAGGCATCACTGACGGCGGCCTTTGCCAACTTGGCCACAACATCAGCCCCAGGGCAGTGTTTTAAAGTAGAAAGCACCATTCAGCTTCACAGTAATAGAATATCAACTTGAGGCATGTCAATCTCGTTTGTGGTGCTTTTGACACTAGGGAAGTACCACCCATTTGAAATTCTCTTTATGGATGATTAACTTTCAGTAGTGATAAAATGAAAACAATCCTATTTTTTTTTTCTTCAACTCCCAAATATGTGTAGCTTTAGTGTGAAAAACCTTCACGTCAGAGTAATTAGTAGTTCATGTGCACACCATTATGCATTTTGCTTCCTGGTGTTTTGGCAATACAGTTGAGCCCATTTCTACTGGGATTCTCTCCTGGCAACAATTTTTTAATTTTCCTGTTCGTTTTTAGGAAAATCCTCTCAATACTGTTATGTGTATGATTTTATAGGCAGGAAGTATGTAAAATACACTTGAACTCGTTTCACTTCTGAGTTTGAATAGCATTCAGATTAGAATGATTTCCCCAGAATTTTGTAGGCTTGCCCAATCCAGCTGTATATTTTATATGCTAATGTAAATTCTATTTTTGTTCCCCTTGGGGGTTTAAGTGATTATAATTGTTGCTCTTCAAAAGCCAAACAGATGATGATTGCTGCTTCAGGAGTATACCAAAAGAAACTGGCTTTCATTAAACCTGCTCATCCACTTCATAATTATCTCCATTTTATCTAGCTAAGAAGCAGCAAAAAATGGCAAGTACAGTTCATTGAAGCCAGTTCAGTTATTTAAACATCGCTTTATTGAACTAGCAGGAGGTGTTAAAGTAGGGGGAATGTTTTCATTCGAACACCGATATGTAACCAGTGGCCCAACTCATGAGTTAGTTGAGCATCAAATGCCAGAGGCCACAGAGTGAGGGGAGATATTTTGAGCTGCTCTGAGAAGAATTCTCTAGTGGATATGGCAAAAAAGTGGTAGCTATTCTGAAAACAAAAATTTTTAAAGACTGATTTATTTGAAAGGCAGACTTACAGAAAGACAAGGGAAAAGGCAGTGTGATCTTCCGTCTCCTGGTTGCCTGTCCAAGGACCTGGGTCGGGCTGAGGCTGATTCATCCTGGCTTCCAGCCAAGGTGGGCCAAGCACTGGGCTCTCTGCTGTTGCTTTCCCAGGTGTGTTAGCAGGGAGCTGGGTTTGAAGTGGAGCAGTTGAGAGTAAATCAGTCTTCACACGGAATGGTGGCCTCTGATAGGCTGTTTTGTTTTTTGTTTTTTGTCTTTTGCTAATCCTTCTGCCTGTCATTAAAAATAGATTTAACTCTTTGGTACTTACCAGGAAAGACTTAGAAATACTTTCTAAGTGAAAGGGAAATTTCCTCTTAACGTGGGGGTGGGGTGGGGAGGATATTGAGAAATTATAGAAGGATAACAGATATTGAGACCAAAATCAAAAGTCCTTCAAGGAGTCCTTAGAGTCACACTGAGCCATGAACGGGTCAGAGGGCAGGCTCTTAGGTGCTTTTCTTCCACAGGGGCAGTATTTTCCCCAGATGATCCAGTATCTGTTTTCCAGTCCCAGAGTGGCCCTGCTGGTGGGTTGTCCTGGAAAATGTTTCTAACTCCACATACTTGTTGCCCATAATCCTGGCCGCACAGACAGGGAGCAGGCGCTGTCAGGCCCACAGTTGTTGGAGATCCCAGCCATGGGAAAGCAGTTCTCCGCTCACTGAATGAAAGACTTCTGAAGGGCACTCCCTGAAATGCCGAGAGCCTCATTCAAGAAACCACAGGTCGAAGGCCAGACTTGGACAAACATGACACTCATAAACAAAACAAGGGGCAAGTTTCATTTTTCTCTAGGTTTTCATTTTCTATGAGACTTCAGCAAGTTTTGAGCAATATAACTTTTTAAAATTTAGTATTATCCTTTTAAAACTTGACTTCAAACTTTTAACCATATAAAAAAGAAAAAGTAGGTGAAAAAAGATATATATATATATTTCTAATAGGTTTTTGATAAGTTAGCAGAAAATTAAAGCACACATTAAGATCATTTTCATTTTCCCCTCAGTTCCAGTGCCACATCAATAAAACATTTCCAGAGCTCATAGATTTAACATGTATAGACTTGTGTATATGTTTTATATTTATTATATAATTTAAAATATGGTTTTATTTTATCTTCAATATAACTTGATGAAATAAGAAAGGAAAATTCTCTTATTCGTTTTACATGTATAAGCATAAGTATTCACAAGCAGCTTTAAAACCAGCATCTAGGCTACCGTGTCCCTCATCAGTGTCTTGGTCAATGTCTCTGTTTATTAATAGCTTACTAAAATATAACGCTAAATCCTATGAAGACTGCTGAGTCATTTCTAAACCTTTACGGTCCAACATCTCTAGAGAATCGGTATTTTCCCATGGAGGCCCTAGTTAATGTATACAATTTGCCTTCTTAAATATAGGGAGAGAATGTATCGGTGGCCTTTTCTTTTAAACTCTAAATTAAGAATTTGGTGGTGTGGTAACATTGGAATTTTCCTGAATTCCAGTGTAAAGATATGCCAAGGTATGAATCATTGATTTCCTATCAACAAGGTCCATAAAAACTTTAAATCTGAGAATGTTCCAAGTGCACTCTGATCTGTTGTAGAACAAAAATGGCAAAAACCCTCTGATTGGCCTCGTCGTTCTCTCCTTTTGAAAGCTCTTGGGCCTGGTTGTCCTTCCTTCTCCTGGGCTTGTACTCTTGCTGTAATGGGCGCTGCTGAAGCCCAGGGTCTACTCAAGGATTATATCTGATTCCTTGCCAACATGATAGATTATTAATACAATATAGTCATTTCTACTAATAAAATACCAAGGAGATTCCTGGTTCTGGTTAATACATAGGATTCACTTCCAGGGGAAATGCCCTGGATTTTATTAAAACATTATGATGAATGATTTGTGCATTAATCCTATCGAGCCAATATATACAAAAGCACTTTTCTAATAGTTATTATTCTTCATCGTGAGGAATGCCTTGTTTTCTATCAGAAGGGACTGCTTACTCATCCTGAGGCAGGGCTGTTACAAATGAGCTGCCTCAACAGGAAAACAGAACTCTGGAAAGATTGGTTTGGGAGTATTAGCTTATCTATGTTTGCTTAAATAGAAGTAAAAGCTAAAATATAGCAAACACTAAAATATATCTTTGTCAGTGGATAACTGTAAATAGCTATCTCGCATGCCTATTTTTTCATTTTACTAACGGGAAATTGTGGAAGATCACACTCATACAGTGACCTCACAGCCATATGAATGTAAATAGAATGTTCTTAAACTATTCCAGTTAAGCCTATCTCAGCATGACACATCGTACAAAGTTGACAATTTTATCTGTAGTCTGCTCAACAGAGAGTTGAGCCAAAACAGATCAAGCCACAGGTTACCTTAACTCCACGTTCACCGAACAACTGAAAAACCTGTAATTTGTTTTGTTGTTGTTGTTGTATCGCTCTAAATTATTGTTTCGTCAGGACCAACTATGGAGCAGTTTTATAAAAACATCTGTACTTCAGCCTCACCTCAGACTTACCAAGTAGCAGCTCCGAGGGTGATCAGAAGGCTTCTGTACTTGTAAGAGATAAACCTCCGCTGGCAGGGTCAACCCTGGGCACAGCCCTGAGAACCACCCAGCCTTCTTCCTCTCCCCACTTTTGGTGGTCACTGACAAGTCACTCTGTCGAGCTGCCCCGTCTGCATTTGAGAAACGTGTTTTTTCGTATCACGCTCACCGCATCCCACCAAGATGACTATTTTTTTTTACTACCCGTTTAACCAAGGAGAAAGCTGAGACTTGAGAGGTTAAGTGAATGTACCTAAAGTTATACTCCAAGGACACAGAGCAGAACCAGAACGCAGGTCTACATGAATACATTTAAGCGTGACAACCCTGAACTTGAAACGGCCTTTTTAATACACAGATTGAAAACATATCGCTGTATTTTATAGCTGTAATTTCCAGCCTAGAAGCTTCAATTTCGCTGCTTTGATTACCCTAAGAACATCCAGACCGTACAGGGATTGTTTCATTTTATAGCCTTAAAAGAGCGCCACAACATTCATGGGAAAAGAGACATGGTCTAATAGGTAAAAGACACTTGAACATTATAAGTAAAATGTTTTGCTTTCTTTGTGTAAAGGTCACAGATGACTTTCTATCTCATTTCTCAATTCAGAAACACAAGCAGGTGCCATAAACCATTTTTTAATTTCCATACAAAAGTTATTCAGATATGAGACAATGTTAGAAGCGCATGATTATCCTTCCAGGTTAATTTCTTGTAAAAATATGAACAATTGTCTAAACCCGTTGCAGAGAAAGGCAGTTCCTGCATGGTGTACGATTTCTGCTTGTTCTTTCTGATGTGGGACTGACACCAGTATTTAGAACAGTGATGAGTCATATTGAGGACTGAAATTTGTTTTTCATGGGTTTATACATTTTTCCCCTTGAATTGCACCAAAAATGGTTTTTTAATTGGCTTTAACTCATGCCCAATAAATTGGATGAAAATTGATTGCTGCAGTCATGTTTGGCTTGAAATTATTCAAGACTGCACCATGAGTCAAATGAGTGCATGAGTGAGGGCAGCAGCACTTTGCGTCTGCTTATGACAAATATATTTTGTTTCGGAATGATCATAATTTCCGTAGAAAATTAATATATGCTCACAGTTGATAAAGCTTAAAGTAACAGGACATGCTAAATACGTCATTTAAAAATAAGTTTCTCTTATTTGGGTATTGCTCCTTAGTCCCTTTTTTCAGTTTTACTAATACTGTGAAGTTAATCCTAATATTCCTTTAAGGTAAATAATAACTCCATGTAAGTCCTATTAGACTCTTGGCTGTGGTATTAGACTGTTTCTAAGTAATGAAATCAAATAAGTGAGAACATCCCAAGATTGTCCAGCTGATGGAGGAGGGACAGTGATCCCGTTTCGCAGTCTCCTCAGGATGATTTGAAAGACAAGAATTGAACAATATGAAAAATTGAATTAACTCAGAGGACTATTACGCATTGAAATAGCAATTTACTAAATGGCACCTGTCAAGAAGCCAATTTTTAATGCAATCTCAGTGTAATTATTTACTGTATTATGATCTTTGTTTATTTATATGCCATAGAAATGTAAGCAAATCACCTGAATTGCTTTGCTGGTTGGGAATTAAAGCTTGTTTTGTGAGGTTTTTGAGCAACTGAGAGAAAGGGCAGAATGGGGGAAAGAAATAATTAATGTCAAGAAGAGCTTCCTTTAGTGATTATACATTAGGCAACCTATGAAGAGTTGAAATTCTTGTATATTATTAATATTAGGCAGTTCTATTTAGATGAGATAGGTCCATGGCATTGTAGTTCAATGAACTCGTAGAGCAATTTATGATCCCTTTTAATATTGCCCTAACGTACTTATTTTTAAACCTAACAAGTATTAGTATTAGTTTTTTCTTTTAGTAAATATTAACTTGTTTACAAAAAATAAAGCCCTGGGGCTGTTAATATGCCCTCAGTCTGACTCTAACCTCTCTTTGGAGCACTAACAGATCCTCATAACACATTATACTGTTCCCATCTGGAAGCAACAGGGCCCAAAGCTGAGCTGTAGCATCGCAGCCCGAACATAAAACTGGTTTTCTGATTTGTAAAAACATTTTAAAAAATAAATAAATAAATAGTGGATGTTGTACAGTTTATTGAAATATTTATTTATTTATTGTTAGAAAGGCAGATAGAAAAAGAGACAGAAAGATCTTGCTCTGCTGGTTCAAGTGGCTGCAATGGCTGGAGCTGAACCAATCCGAAGCCAGGAGCCAGAAGCTATTTCTGGGTCTCGCATGTAGGCGCAGGGTCCCAAGACTTCATTCAGGTCATGTCCTGCTTTCCCAAGCCACAAGCAGGGAGCTGGATGGGAAGGGGAGCAGCCAGGACATGACCCATATGGGATCCTGGTGCATGCAAGGTGAGGATTTAGCCACTAAGCTATTGCGCTGAGCCCCCAAACTTTTATATCAGAAAAAAAGTAACTGTAAGTGCGATTCCCATTAACTCAAAATAACCAGGAACATCCTTTATGTGATATTTAATATGCTCCATATTTCATGAAAAATCATCCTGTATTATTAATACTATAAGTCACTTTTAGAGATGTTATAACTGCTTAGCATACCCGTATTATAGCATAGATTTCTTAAAACATGCAAAAGCTAATATCAAAGTTTTTCTCAAATCCTCCAAAAATATTACTGAGGTGTTGGAACATTCTAGGATATCGTGTATGTGTCTCAAATTCCTGTTGTATTTGTTTTAAATAAATTTATTTTATTTTAAAGAAGAAAATGATCTATCAGTTTTACTTCTCTTTATCAACAATAGATAGTATTTAAAAGACAACAGTATCACTCTTTCTTTCATCTGTTTTTTAATGGTAATATCTATTTTCCTTATGCATTTATACTCTTGCACATGTTATATCATTGATAATTTCAGATTATGACCATCTAGAAAGAACTTTCGAGGTAACCTGTGAAATAATGGGTAAGGACCTGGGCCACAGAAGTGGATTACACCTGGGCTCAGTTCCCAGCTCTGTTAACTTCTAGTTGTGTAATCTTGGGCCAATTATTTAATGTTCTCAGTTTCCCCATCTGCAACATCATAAAATTATTGTGAGCATCAGCTGACGTGAGCTGGTTAAGGTCTTGAGCTGCAGTGCCTGCTTATGGTCCAATCCCCAGCTCTGTCAGGGACTAGTTGTGCAATCTGGGGTCAATTACTTAATCTCTTCACTCAGTCTTTTCTATTTAAATGATAAAAAATTATCATGTGGATTAATAGATTTATCCTAGGTAGAGGATTAGAATTTACAAAGCACACAATTTGTACTCATTATCATTGTTCATTATTGTTATTACTATGAATCTAATCTTCCAGGAATCACGAATGACTTGCTCAAGGATCTCAGCTAGTTAGTACAGAAACAGTGCTAAGCCCCCTGTTTCCCCTCTCCAAGTTTAGGGATCCTCACTTACTGCTACAATTTGTCTTTTTTCCAGAAGTGTTTTTAAGGTCCTCCCTAAGGCACAAAGTTATCTTAGAGGGATCCAGGACTAAGCAGGATGCTAGTCTGATGGTTTCTTTCCCCCTCAGCTTTCTTACGCGTATTGGATCTCCAGTTTTATTTGTTTAGAAGGTAATCAATTTCCCATTGTCTGGAAGAAATACTTCATCTGTCACAACAGTTTTATTATTATCAATGTCCTGAACCCCTCTTTTCTACCTGAGCCTTCCCCAGCCCTATTATTTTCTGTCTCTATCACCTCATTCTAAGGAGTCAAAACGAAAGCTGCTTAACTCTGGCGGATTCTCTGTTTTGATTCCTCAACTTTAGGTATCTTCCTGTTTGGCACTTTCAATTTCAGTTTTCAATATGTATATCTTGGACCTGATAGCTTTATATGGGTAGTCCGCACTGCTGGACCTCAAAGCCAGCATGAGGTAACTACACAGTGTTTAACCAGCCTGACATCCTTTGCTTCCCAGCCCACCTCTACAGTATGGTCAGGACTCTTCCACCAAAGTACCATCATTTTCCCCTCTGGACACCTTTTCATTTGTGTGAACACACACACACACACACACACACACACACACACACACCCCTCACAACAGAGTAGATTTATAAAAAGCTCTTTTAAAATTGAGGACTGAAAACTGTAAATTATAAGACTCTTTTTTTCTATGCTGACCTTATGAAGCAACTCAACTTTGATGTATCCCTTTGATATGACTATTATGGTGACACACCTCCCCTTTAGTATTCATTTTACATTCAAGAAATATTAGTATTCTAGAAAACATCAGTGCTCGATGAGTTAAATAATGAGCACTGACATAAAAGAAAGTCTTTTCTTCTTATTGTCTGCACAAGGAATCTAGAAATATCAGTACAAGAAAAAAAGAAATTTCACAGTAAATTGTGTCAAAATAATTCAAGGAAATGTCTATTTGTTACTCAAACAGCCTAAAACAGTCTGTAACAGCATTCATTGATGGTATGTCTTCCAAGTCATGTTTACAAAACTGACATTTCAAGCACCATATTTGCTAATTTCTCATACAACCATGTAAATGACCAAAGGAATCCAGGGTTATTTCTATTGTGACATTACTGCCAACCTTAAAGTGCACGTAAATAGGCTTGATTAGGGAAACGGATATTCTGTTTAATCGTATCAATATGAAGAGTCAGGAAAGGTTGGTGTGAAATAGCAATAAACAGAAGCACTGGCTAGTCTGTGTTTATGCACATGTGTTTTTTCTTGGTGCTAATTATGCTTTCGCTTTGAAGGCTGGCGATCACATGACTCAGCTTGACCTTGAGTGGGTCAATCTTATCAAATTATAAGATACATTTAGGATGCAGACAGATGCCTATTGAAACTTAAAATAAAAGCATTAAGTCTGTTTTCTGTTGTAATCTGCAGTGCATTTAGATCTGCTTATTCTTTTATCAGGCTGTAAAATTTCGTTTCCTTCCATTTCACTCACTTACCGAAAGTCCACATCTCCAGCTGCATCTATATCAGCCCTTAGCAAAGCAAGCCCAGGAGGGAACTGCAGAAGTATAAACCATAAGCCATTTTTATTATTTTTATGTTATTCTGTTTTACAATGGCAAGGGTACAGACATTACATTAGTTTTTTAATTTAAAACACACAACTATTATAAAAAGCTCTTTATTTAGTATGCCTCCGTATTCTTTTGGATACTTACTTTGATAAATTTTTTTTTTCAAGCACAGATTACCTAAGCAATGTAAAACTAGGACAGAAAGTACTGTTGGACAATGTAAATGGATTAATCTAATAGCCTATAAAAATAAGGGGGAGAGAAAGAATGAATGTGGGGCGAAATGAGTGATAAGGAGATTGGAACGGATTTCTTTCAAGATCATAAATCTCTAGCAACTTTTAAAATATTGCCTTAAAATTAACACAGAATAGCAAATAAGAATATATAATGTATGCATGTATGTAATTGAATAATAAAATGTCTGCATAAAATGAAAATGTTTTAATTTGATTAGACTACGATAGCACCTATTTGATTCAACTTGATTTCATCAAGTAATTAAGTGAATTAGAAGCTATGCTTAATGCCATACACTAACATTTGAACTTAACTAAGGTAACAATAGCCATGATTAATGCTAGCGGGAGTATCAGAGTGCAGGAAGGCTGGCATTCAGGAAACCTGTTCTCTATTTCTATTAACCTTAGAAATGTTACCTAGATTCCTTATGTCTCTGTTATACCCCTGAAAATGAGAAATAATTTATGTCCTTCCTTGTCTCCTGGGGTTACAATGATAAATATGTAAAAGTGAACTGAGCTTTTTGTGATAAAATGTACTATAAAAATCTAAGGTGCTTTTATTATTATATCAGTCAAATGGGATCTCAGACTCAGTTCTTTTCGAAGACCCACAACTTTTTATGATGAATCATGAAATTGTATTGGGAAATATATTGAAGGCATATAACAGGGCCGACAGGAGACTTTATGCTTTGGGGCCTCTTAAACTTGGTTACAATTAGAAATGTGAAAAGCTATTTATTATGGGATATACCTGTTAGGACATTAATGAGAACACACGAAAGTATTAAAAATAATATGTGAAACCAGGAATTCTGATTCAAGCTACATTAAATAAGTGTTTCAAGTTATTATTTTTGCTCCCATAGTCACAGTTATCACATATTGATTTTTTCCCCTGTTCTAGGAAGTATGAACACGTAACATTCATGATTACATCTTACCTCACAATGACCTTTAAATTAGCTGCTATTATCCACTATAGTATAGATGAGGAAAACTGACATAAAAGTGATTAAATAACTTGACCAGAGCCTCATGTTACTGCACAGTCAGATTTGAACCTACCTGCATCTGACTTTCACAGCTCAGGCTGCTATAACTAATAGTTTGCACAACTAAAACCCTTGAAAGGGAAACTTCCCTTTCAAGGAAAAAGTTTTTGACAAGTTAAACTACTAATCATTTATGAAGAGCTATACAAAAACTAAGAGGGTAAACAACAGTAACAAAATCTCAGACTCATTGTTCATGTTTTATAGAACACATTAACGTCGTTATTTAAAAACCAATATTTTCCTTTTGCTAGGCCTTCCTGAAATGTAACAGAATGCCACTTAAGCATTTATTTTTCTATATTTCTGTTATTCTGGCAAATGATAGGCACTAAAAAGATGCTTCAGTCATCGAAAGGAAACTCTTGCCGCAGTTAAAGAATTTAGAAATAAGAATTGACTCTGTATCATTCATCTGACCCTAATCATATGCTAAATATTATATAAGAAAGGACATAATAACTTTGGGGAAAGAATGATAAGCAGTCACAAAGAATGTTTGGTTCGAAGCTTCCAATATTTTGTCTCTGTTTTTACAGAAAGGTTGGTCGTCTTAAAACTACTCTTCCCAATTTCCCACAGAAAGGAACCAATAGTATAAAAATCCCTTTAAAATATGTTTTTTGCATTTGGGGAATATGAGATTTCATTCATAATGATTTGTTATGCCTTTTTAAAGCACACATATCATTGATTCATGACAAAAATGCAGGCTGTTTGCATTAATTTAATGTTAAAATATTTTTCTGTTCCTTAATGAAAATTTTTCATTTAAAAATTATCCTTTTGTTTGGAAATGCTGTCATTAACTTTGTGAAATACAGTGTTTCTTTTTTCATTTCAAACTTAGGGTGTATCTTTTAAACTTATTCAAATTCACATCCCTCAGAAGTCCTGCTTGAATTAACAAAGAATAAGTTTAGCTGTGTATCATGTGCATATTTTCAATTAGATCAAGAAAGACAACAACCTTGGTGTTAAAGGGTTCATTAAAGCATGTAATTCTAACTTATTTGAGTATTTGCTATAAACAGAAAAAATATTCTGTTATCTGATTGTTGAACATAATATGATAGTACCCAAATGAGGAAATTCATTGAAAGAATACTTCCTAAAATGTTCACATATTAACCATTATTTTAAGTCAATCTGACAGTACTGAAAATGACAGGATGGAGGGTAAAATTTATTTTACAACTATGAAGTTCTCTCATATGAAAGGATACACGTAGCTCTCATTCATTTCTATTCTGGAAATTGCAAAAAACAATACCAAACACCTATGCTCTGTGGCATGCTGTGAAGCATTTATGCATTTTATTCAAAATGTCTTTGAGAGCCCATGACGTAGTACATTTTATCATCCTCTGAGTAATCAGATAACTTCAAAATTTTGAATTGTTTTCAGTATATAAAATTAGGTTAATATGTGCAGAAACACACTGATTAAATGTTACTCATCACTCTTTCCCCAAAATCATATCTAATTTTTGCTCATTCCCAAGTGATGGAAGCAGCTTACGTACTGTCAGTTAAATGCACTCTGACTATGGCTAAAGTTTGGAGCTAAGCAAAGTAAAAACAATTTTTTTTTTCTAAAGCCATATTCACAACGTGTTGTCCACTGAAGATATCTTTTTTGTAAATGTTCCTAATTCTTAAAATATAATTGCTGTGAAGGAAAATGTAATACAGCTTCTCATATTTCCACGTCTCATCAACGGACAGCAGTGAACACTCAATCCATTTAAGACAGGAAGAGCAAGGTCCTGTTCTATGACATTAGAGAAACAAGAAAACAAGGCTATCCACTGGTCATGACACACATTAAATGAGGGGTGGAGGGAGGATATAAACAATGCAGCAAAGTTCAAATCTCTTACTGTAAAAGCAGACAAAAGAGTGTACATAGCAAGTGTGTTGTAAGAAGTATTGTCAGAGTACATACCTGGAATGTTTTTAAGTTCCCTGAGTTACACTATGGTCATTATCTGTATAAAAGGCAGAGGCATTTGAAATACAACTGTTAACTCCTGCAAGCAGCTAAGCAGATTCTTTTGCTGTGGTTGACAACTTCTCAGGCAATTCTAAAAGCCATCCAGGAATCTCTCTGGGAACCTTATGCTTTCAACAACAACAGCAACAACAAAAAAAAGCCAGGTTTTCTTCAGTTTATGCTAACTCCTCCGTATCCCGTTGATCTGCTTTTGTTACAATGAAAGAACTTTAGAGTCCATTTAAAATCCACTTCCTCTGCTCCTGCTCAGATGAAGATAGAATTCCCTTTTCTACCAGATGAGTTTAAATTGTTCCTTAATCCCGATCGCACCAAACTTCACAGAACTTTAGACTTTTTCAATGGTTTATTCCCCAGTAGCTGTCATTAGGATTCATGGGCAGACTCCAAGACATTTCCCCTTCCCGGTGGGTGGGCTGCTGTGTCTCACCGTCCCATTCCCTTCCCAAGTCTCCCCCCACTTTTTTTTTTCTTAATAAAAAACAATATCCCTATTCCGGGCGCCCCCTCTCTGCCTGCCGAAAGCATTTTAATGACAATTTACTTTCGTGGTCTGTCAGCCGCTTGCCGCCTCTGCCACCTGAATTTCAATTTCTTAATTTACAGCCCAGATAAAACAGAATGGAGCAGGATCTGGGCTGCTCTGTACGTTGGGTTGGCCTTATCAAGCGTGAAGTTTGGCGCATTGCAAACCTATTCAAGTGATTATCTGTGGAGGACCTCTCGAGCCATCTCCATCTCTGCAGCGGGCTGATAAGACAGCTGTTTCTCTAGCCGCGTGTCTCCCCGGGCCCCAGCCTTCTTCTTCCACAAACCCCGCCTTTGTCACCGTGCCCCGGTGCCGTCACTTGCTGTGCGGGGCAAGGGCTCGATCTGAACACACGTGGGGGGACCAGTGTGAGTGAGAAAACGAGCTGGGTGGGTGGTTTGGGGGATGGGGAAGAGTTAAAGACCCGGGGAGGTGGGGGGCAGGGCGGGCGCCGGGCGCACTTGATGGCTCTGATTGACTGGTTGCTGAGCCCAGCTTTATTATTTCAAATTAGACGTGCACCGCACACAAGTTTAAACATAAATCTTCACTCTAAGAAAGAACCTCCGAGCATCGGAAGCTGAAAAACCGTTTCTTCCCCGGGTCCCCGTAAAGGGGCGGGCGAGAAAAGACTGATTGCTACCAGCTGAGACAGATGGTTTCCTTTAACTTTGGAAACTGCTATTTTTAATTACTTGTATTAATTTTGCAAGAGAAGTATCGGCTCCAGGAGGAAGCGTAAAGACGGTAGCATCCCTGAAAGAAACGGACACAAGGCGCTGATGTGCCCTTCTTCACCTGCAGTTTTTCCTACCTCACCCTCGCTTAGTCGCCTGGATGCCCCTTTGCAGGCTCAGGGAAAGACCTTGAGTTGATCCACCTAAAAGCTGTTGCTGTGGAAGAGAGGAGGAACATCTGAGGACTTTTTTGGGAGCGTTTACATAAATACTCCTCCCTCCGAGGCTGCAAATATATTGTTCAAGACGCTCCAGGGCATGTGCCATAGATCCGAGTCTGAATAACTGAAGACGAGTCACCTAGAGGAAAACGAACCTCAAACATTTTGCCCAGGAAAAAAAAAAGTGTGCTTGTGAAGTGTCAGCCTGGTCTCAAAGATTTTACAACGACTCCAGTTACATTTATGTATGTTGATAAGAACATTTAAGACAATTCACTGTTTTTTTCAGTGTTAACCCGAACCTCAGGATTGAGGGGGAGTTTACTACCTTTCCCCTGCAAGAGGAGATTCGAGACATAATACAAAGGGAAAATAAAGGCTCCCGTGATTCTGCTCACAGCTGCCCCAGCGCTGTCCCTAATGGAAAGTGTTTGCAATATAAAAAGTCCTTTGCAACACAGTCTTAGAGGTCACTCACCTTCCGATAAAAGCGTTTTGCCGGTTTGCCAGAGGGTGGAGGAAGCCGGTAAAGATTTGGGGGAGGGGAGAATGAGGAGATAGGCATCCTCACTGGGAGTTTCCAGGTTAGGAAATCTGGAGGAGACTTAGCAGACTTTTCAGGAGACTACCTGAATTTGAATATGTTCTTGAGGAACACTTTGATGAAAAGCAGACTCCCCAGGATCAAGGAGTGTGTGTAAAAAAAAAAAAAAAAGACAGTAGAAGGTGTACAATGAGCTTGGGGCTTTAGCTGTCTATTCAGTTTATCATGATGACTTAGACCCAATACGAATGAGTATAAATCAAAATAAACATCTTTCCATGGAGTAGGGCAACCTCCTCCTCAAGGGCTGTTCAGAGAAATCCTGTTTCCTTCTCTTAGCGGAAAAGACAGAACACGCCTTTCCCAGGCGTGGCAACCCTTCACTCAGAGGCTGCTCATCTCTGTCCATGGTGCTAGTTCCTGCCTTTCCATTAGCTGGGTTGTCAAGGACTGAACTCACATTGGTGTCAATTCTCTCCTTCCTATTTTCTAAACCGAGGAGGGGGAATTGACCTGCAACTTTAAGAAGAACATAACGAAGCATTCATCCAGTTATAATATCTGTATTTTCAAAGGACATTAAGTTATTACATCTCAGTCTGACTGACACAGCATGATATTTACACTCATCTGAGAGGGTACAGTGTTTAGAATTATCACCAGAAGTTTAACGTTGTAAACTTACCTGTTTTATCTTAAAAAGAGTTACAAACAACTTACAGTGCCCTTTAATATGAAATACTAAAATCACTTCCTTCTCTCTCCCAAGATGACTATGTAAGGGATTATTCACCCTTAAAGCCATTGCCCACAACATTTTGAATTGTTTCCATACATTACTGTTTTTTTTTATAAGCTAACTTTAGTAAAATAAACAACTGAATTCATAGTATTTTCAGCTTTGAGAATCATTCTTTTTCAACTTTATCCACAAGAAAACTTTTTCTCCAAGCCTTAAGTGATTCAGTTTATCTTCTCTATTTCTGCTGAAATTCAACATAGTACCGAGAATTTTGAAATATGTCAGAGCTAATGTGACTCAGTCATAACTCATGTCTTCTAAATGCTTTCCTAATACAAGCTCAGACTCTGGCTGATTCTTCTACCTCACTCAGAGTGAGGAGGGGCTGACGACATTCTTGCTTCATCTGGAGTGAGATATCTGCCAATAGCCCCTATTAATTATAAGATAACATATGTTAAAGTTTCAGGCCACTATATGAATTTCAAAGCAAAGTTTACTCTCCCCAAAGCACTTACTTTAGAATGGATATGTAAAATGTTACATTTTAAAAGGTGGAGAAATACATGCTGCCTATGATGCATCTACTCATTTAACAAATTCTTCAATTTCATAAATATTTCTCTTATTGAGGAAGTAAATGCCTATTTCAAGATATTTTCAGTTTTTAAAATAAAGTGGGTCCGTTTGTCTACACAGAAAAGACAACATGCTGAGGAAGGCAATGTTTAAAACACACATGAGCTCCTCTGAACAAGCTAAAGATAGAGCAAACTTTAGCATCATACGTTCGAACGGGCAAGTTCAGTACACGTGCTTTTTTTACATAGGACAGACTAGCTTTTCGTCATTACCTCTGGCTTTCGACGCTTCCACACCTCACCAGTGTAATCTACTTTCTTGTGGATATAAATATGCACTAAAGTAAAATGCAAAGTGTCAATGTCCACTCAGAAAGCATTTAAATAATTAAAATGGTAAATATTTTCTTTAAAACGATGAGAAGATTACAAAAACACATGTAGCAAAATCAGTGTCAACCTAACAGTATCGTCACGGGAAAGAAAGACAGTTGACTACACAGATAAGCCAGTTTTAGGACAATATTACAATTTTACCCAAAGTGTAATTGTTTAAGAGGTAATTCTTTGCACTGCACTGGGGAGAGGGAAGGAGTTGCAACAGGAGAACCCCAAATCCAACCTCCTGTTATTCAGATATCTATTCTAAAGATGGTGCAATCTTTCTTTTTCTCAGGCCCTGGACTTCATTTCTTCAAACTGCTTTTCCTTTCTTTTTGCCACAAGCTCCACCCATGTCTCAAGAACAGTTCTGAAATGAAGACATCAGGGGCTGTTTTTATATATACAACTTGGAGTGGGTGGGTGGAGTAAGGTCATGATCATTTTAAATGCTGATTATAAGACAACATATAGATTCAGGCCTTCTTTCCCAATCTCCTGTAATTGTTATGCAAAGTAACAGAACTCAGACACTGTTAAGCGGTTTACACGGAGAGGGAGATAAACATGTCTCCTGTTCATTGCCATTAATCATTTATCAACACTCAAGGACACTCTCAAGGAACACTGATTTACTATACTTCTCCGTTTCAAGCCATTTTGCTCTGGGACCCCCTACCCCTCTCCCCTTCATGAGACCCTAACTACCCTCCTGTCGTCTCTGATTCTTACATGTGCCTTCTCTTTCTGACATTCTCAAAGAGACAGACTAGTAGCAAATAAACAGATAAAGGAATTCCTTTCAGAAGGCCATGTGTGCCTCTGGAGAAAACACAGTATTTGTCTAAGACATGTAAGTACTATCTAGGAAGTTGGCAATACCCTTCCGGACTGAAGGAAGAAATTCTGGCTGGAAAAGAACATCCGGAGATCAAGATGATTCCGCAGATCTTGCTTGCATTTAGAGGAAGAAATAAATGTGGGGAATAAAAACATATGTCAGCCTCCTGAACGTTACTCCAATATGGGGTTGTAAATAAAGTGATCTTCATCTATAAAGCATAAGGATTGACAGCACTTGGTCTGCTGGCTAAACTTTCTCCATCCTCAAAGAAAAAAAAAAAAAAGCTCTGATACAGGCTCAAATCCATCGGCAATTCATGTGTGGTCCATGAACTGTACGCCAGCAAATGCAGGGGAGTTGCTGGCTCTGGTTTTACATATAGCTGCTCCTTTTGGGAGTCAACATTTACCTCAAAGCGAAGGACCCTACTACTTTTCTCGGACAGGATGTCTGTTCTACACTTTCCTATTCTAACATGAAGTGAATGCTAATTCAAACCATGCAGCTTTATTTGAAAGCATTTCTAACTTCACTCTTACCTTAAAAGGATGCTTAAAAAATTAATTTGCATGATCCCTATATTAAAATAGGAAAAAAAAGCAAACAGTCACCTAAAACCCAATATAGAATACTGGAACACAAATCGAATAAAGCACGCCGGGAAGCCATGGACGTAACATTCAGCCCTTCTACTCAGATCAAAGAGAGGGAGCACTCTCAATGACTCATACATACCGGACAGGGAGTTAGATATTACAAAGAAATATGGCATAGCTGCAGCAGCGATGGCAAAGGAAATGGATCTTTCGGAAGCAGAAAGATTTAAGAGGACAGGAGATCGTGCTAAAACGCAAACTCTGGTAGTACAGTTGCAACCCTCCCACGTTGGCTCTCCCCATCTCTCTGCTTCTTGCACTTCCCTTCGCCGCCAGTGTTAAGTGTGGTGTACCTCCCCGCACAACATACCTTGAAACGGGACTCCATTGAGCTCGGCAGATGGACACCCGCTTTCAGCCAATCGCCTCACGCATCTTGGCCTGGGCGGTCCCAACGGAAGGCTCTCGGCCAATCCGCATCCCGGAGCGATGAGCAAGTTGCGTTGTGGCGCGCCTCGGCGTATACTTCCGCGCGTGCTGCCCGGGATAGGAGCCTGGCCGAGCAGCTGCACAGCCGGCAGTGCGGAGGCAGAGAAGGGGTTGGTGATACGGTGCTATAAATCTGTGGTCCAGTCCACCTCCCTTTTAAGACGTCCTCCCCCCTGATTTCTGTTCTCACTTAGAGATGCAGCAGCTTACTCCTGTAGCGACCTACTAAAAAGCAACAAGGAGAAAGACATCGTCTTTTTGGGGGAAAAAAAACACGTTCTTTCGTCTCTCTTCTTTGTTCTTTGGTTTGTTTTTCTTGCCCCTTTTTGTTTAGTTGAACGGCAATAGGAGGGTAGTCTCTCCGTCTTTTTAAACTCTTTTTTAAGTTTCCCCTCCCCTTTCCTATTTTTTTTTTCCCGCCGTTTCTTTTAGCGTTGGACTTTGGGGTCGAAAGCCTTCCTTTTTATTTGCTTCTTTTAAGCCGAGCACAGTTTAGGTTTCGTGCTGTCTTAAGAGAACTATCCAGCAGCTTCTTGCTCATCCTTATTGGGAGAACTGCACCGTTACTTTAAAAAACACATATACACAAAAACCTTAAGGGAGAAAGGTAAGTTTCGGTTTGGTTTTTTTAATCATTAGTTGCAGCGATGCGCTGGCAAACCCAGAAAACCTGTAAGTGAGCGGAATGCAGAATGGGAAGTTAATTGCACATGTCTGTCTCATTTCAAAGCTATTGCTCTGCTTTTTAATTCTAGAAGGCTAGACGGAGAGACAGTGGTCGCATGCTTAACCGTTCAGCATATTCGTAAATGTCCGCGGAAGAAACTTAAGCGGTCAGTGTGGCCAGGCTAGGGCAGGGCGCGAGGGGGTGTTGAGCCAGCTCCGGGAGGGAGGTGAGAAGTTCCTTTCGTGGGAAGAGAGGGATAACTTGGGGGGCTGGAGGGATGCACGCCTCTACTTTCGCAAAGCCACCGAAGGGCCCGAGAGGCTTTAGTATCATTAAGGGGAATCAGGAACTCGGGCTTGCAGATTAGCCCGGCGAAAACCCTGGGCTTAATTGCATTAACTAGTGAGCATGTGCTGGGGAGAGGGCTTGCCAGATGGAATTGAGATGCTGCACCAGGCAGCGAGTTGTAGCTGACCGAAAAAAGTACACGCTGCCTAAGGGCTGGGGCAGGGCTGGGGTTGGGGTGCTGGGAAGCTGTCCAGAATCATCCTCTCTGGGGATGCGGGCTCCTGCCCACCGACGCCAGGGACCGTCCTCCTGTTAGTCAAACAGGAGAGCCAATTTGGGGCCGAAAGCTTAAGTCTGTACCGGATACGAGATTCCCTTTGTTCAGAAAAGCGTAAATAAGATCCTCGGAGCTGTGTCTGTGAAGCGGCGGCTGCCTGGGAGGGCTCGCGGAGCTGGGCGCGGGGGAAGCCGATTCCGAGCCCTGTCCTTGGTCCTACGCGGCCGGCTTCGCCCTTGGGACGAGGGGAGCCCTCCGCAGCCGCCCGGCTCCATGGCCACCCCCGGAGCCCTCCGGATCCCGTCCCTGCCGCCCCCCACGCCCCTCCAGCATAGCTATTGTTAAACTGATGCCGGGAGGCAGACGCTTGGGGATAGGAGCTGGGCGCTAGGCACACGCTTCCTATTAACTTTAGTGATTGCTCCGGGCTCTGGAGAGCGAATCCTGGGCAGACGTGGGAAAAGGCGGAGGACGTTTGCTGGGCGGGGAGGTCGGAGCAGGGGTGGCGCTGGAGCGGGACGCCGGCTTTGCCTAGGACGAGTTTCAATTTCTGGCACGAGGGGAGTGTGGGTGAGTGTGTGTGCGCGCATGAGAGCGCCCGCGCGGTGCTGGCTAGCCGGAGGACAGGGACGAGGTACAGCGTTGGCCTGGCTAGCTCGGTCCTCGCTGCTCTCCGCCCCACCCACCCTTGAGGCTTGTAAAGCCACCGCACCGCCGCTGTCCCTCTCCCCCCTCACTTCTGCACTAGGCCGAGGGCCGAGAGGGGTCGGGCTGGCTAAGGTGGCAGTGCCCAGCGTGCCGCCGCTAGGCGCACACGACCTCGCGTGGCCATTGTTGCCTCATTTATGCCCAGCACGTTGCTCCGTGCCCACCTATTTCATGTCTGTCAAGAATTCATACGAGAGAGATGCAACTGTGGCCCATTGGAGGCTGGCTACCTCCTCAGTTGGCCGTGTTCAAGCCTGGGTTAGCAACACTGGCGTGGAGATAGCGCATTTTCTTCTACGAATTGCCAGCTGCAGGTCTAGCGTTATTGTGAATGTGAGAAAAATAGCCGACCATTTAGGATTTACTCTGAACACCGTTGGACAGGGGTGGGTGTCTCTTTACTTTTCTTCTGGAACGCACGAATTCTCTCTCTGCCCCCAATGACGGCCAAACACTCCTTTTGGTTGAGGTTCTAAGCCCTCAGCCCTTCTCCACATCCCTATTTAATACACCAGTCCACTGAGCAGTAGGGATGGGCAGAGATAAATGTGTTTTCTTTCCCAGGCCTGTACTATTAGGTACAACCCATAAAAACATGGGCTGAAATTGAAGTTGGTGGAAGGTGGAGGGGAAAGTACAGAGCAGAAAATAGTAACCAAAGAAATTATTTTCTTAGGTTGCAAACCTCTTCCTAAAGGGTTGTTCCCTTTTACAGAAACCAAAAGGCAGAAAATCTGGATTCCTAAGACTTCCTTGTTAAAATGGCTTCTTGATGGGACATCTGAGAGATTTGTCAAAATCGGAATAAGTCTGAAAAAAAAATGCTGAATGTTTCAAAGTCACCTCTGACTTTTATTTATTTATTTTTTTCCTTTCCAAATGTTAACTCCCTTTCTTAGATAGCTATTCCTGTCATTCTGAGTTTGTCTCAAAAGCAGCCACTTTTGCTTTCCCCTTCCAGTCTTGTAACAAGTGCTTGGGTGTTATAAAGTGCATCTGTTCTTCAGGAAAACCCAGCGACTGGGCAGAGTGGCAAGACTGGGAGAAGTCTCCCGTAACTTGGAGAGGTCAGACTTCAGAGAGCAGGGGGCAGGACTTTCCCCTTGAGAGCCTCAGACTTGGGTTGGTGGATTAGGTAGGCCCCGCTTTCTCTAACGTTGGGAAACTGGCCCTTTTAGCAATCCTGCCTGCCTGTCTGCCTATGATGGGAATGCTACAATTAACTGCTTGGGTCAAACAGAAGCAGGCTTTTTGAGGTTTTTTTTTTTTTCTTTTTCCCTCTCCCCAACTCTGCACCTCAGGAACTAGTGCAAAGTCAATTAAGGTCATTTAATTGCAAATCGGACTTGGGGTGACACAGAAATGCTGATAAAAATCTGAGTTATTTCTGTTGTCCTTGGTGGTGGTGGTGGTGGGGCCCATATTGAGTGATGGCTTCTCTCCATCTGGATCTTGCCGGAGCCCCCTTACTCTGCTGTGCTTGATTAGTCTTCTTCCAGGAAAGCAAATTTGCCTGCCCCCGAACCACCCCCCGTTGGCTAAGAGGAGTCCTCCTAGCTTCTTCCCACCCCCACCCACGCCCCGCCCGTCGCATGGGGGCGGGGAGCGCCGGGCGCCCTTAGCGGACCTTGCTGCATGCAGCCCGCATCATGCCCTTGAAGCTGTAACCTCGGTCACGTTCTTGCGGCGACTGAGTCGCCTACTGCTCACTTCCTTTCTCTTACCTCCTGTGCTTTCAGGTAGGTATGACAGGTGATATTTTTAAATGTAGTGTTTTAGGAGGAAGGGTGAAAACTAAGCCTTTGCAGTGGGGGAAAAAAAAAGCTTCAGTACGTACGACAGGTGCTCTCGTAATGAAGCGGCCGCACCAGGTGTAAAAACGTGCCCGTGCCTCGTGGCTTGGGGGTCGGTTTTGACTTTCGGCGTGCTGTTGGGTCTGAGGACAAGCACAGGTTTTTCTGGGGAAAAGGGATTGAGCCAGGCGAGAGGGCGGGCCGAGGCCAGGTGGCGGTGGGACGCCCCTTCGGTGAAGTTAGCCATTTAGGGGCTCGTGTGAGGGGCGTTGCAAGGATGCGGCTTGCGGCGGGCGCTAGCACAGTTGAGTGCAGAATTTCCTACTTTGGCTTGAAAGCAGAGTCTAGTAACCCGCACAGGTACTCGGGGGATTATTTAAACGTCCAATCTAGCTGGGGAGGGACAGCAGGGGCCAAAGCTTCGCCTCCCGGCGAGGGACTGATCTCTTTGGTTGTGAAGCAGGAGCGCGGAGGGGGGGGGGGGGGGGGTGGTCTTTTAACTCTGCTTGCCATTTCTGTGTGTATCTGTAAGTGTGTTTATATATAGGTATATATTTGATGTGCTTGCATGTATCAAAGGAACCCCGCGCGAGCCGCTCTCATCCCCGTGTTAGTGCCAGAAGCCACGGGGGCTGACCGACTCGCACCTGGAACTGGCTGCCTCTGGGCGGGAGACGCGCCCCGCGCCGCCCCGCGCCGCGCAGGGAAGCCCGCTCCGCGAGCCGGGGCGCGCAGGGCCCCTCCAGCCCGGAGGGACCGAGGTGAGCGGTCGCCTCGCGGCGTGTCCCCGCAGGCACCGACCCCGCGCGCCGGCGGGGCAGAGCACGCGCCCGCCCGAGGCCGCCGTGGCGCCGCCAACTCGCCGCCGGGCCCCGCCTCCTGGCGCTCGCCCAAGCCGGCCCCTCCTCCCCGGCACGCTACAAACGGCGGGACCGCGGCGGCCGGGCGGCACTGAGGCAGCAGCCGGCCGGCTTGGCAGGGCCGTGGCCGGCGTGGCGCGGCGCGGCGTGGCGTGGCGCGGCCGGGGCGGGGGGTTCCACCGCGTTCCAGTCCTCCTTGCCGCCGCCGCCACCACCGCCTCTCCGCGGAGCCCGCCGGGAGCGACGCCTCCGCGGCTGTGCTGACGCCCCGGCGGCACGAGCCATAGTAGCTGCAGCTCCGAGTCCTAGCAGGCAAGTGCAGGGGGCGTGGGGGTGGGGGCGGGGACGCGGCCACGCCGTGCCGCGCCAGGTGCCCGGTCCTGTTTGGAAGCTGAAGGGCTGTGCTCGCCGCCCACCATCACCACCATCACCATCGTGGAGACTCCTGTGCAGGGTCCGGCCTCAGGGCGGGAACGCTGGTGGCGGCGGCCGTGGTGGTGGTGGTGGCGGAGGCGGCGGCGGTTTAGCCCGTGAAGTTCCTAGAGCTCGGCCCCTTGTGGCGGGACTGGAAGGAGTTGGGCGCCTCGGGAGCTGGCACCGCCCCTCCTGTGGGCACAGGCTGGGTGGGGGCCGAGGGAGCCGAGCGGGGGCCAGTCGCGCCGGGCAACGTGCACCGGCGTGGACGAGCCCTGGTACGGCCGCGAGTAGCGCCGGGAGAAAGGAAACTGCGCCCAGACGCAGGTGAGTGTATTGGAGGGAAAGTGGGGGAGGGGGCTTTTCTAGAAAAAAGGGCTGGATGGCAGCACGGCGGCGCGGTTGGGAGGACGTGTGCTCCGCTTCCCGGGGCCCCGAACACCCTGGGGTGGGGAGGTGTCTGGTGTGCACCCACTTTGTACGGCGTCGTCACCAGCGCTCGGAGCTTTCCCGGCACCTGGGGACTTGGCAGTGGCCATGCCGTGTGGCCAAGGTGGTGTGAGGCCAAGGCGCTCAGGGGGCTGGGTTGAGTTCCCTCGGCGCGTATTTAGGTGAGGCCAGGCCGAGCCGCGCGGGGTCGCAGCTCCTGGTCGCATCCCCCGGTCGCAGCCCGGTGCAGCCCGGTTTGCGCGCAGGAGGTGCGCTGAGCGAGAAGCGCGGGCGCTCTGCCGGGCGAGGGAAGCAGGCTCTGGGATTTAGCTCGCTCTCGCAGTGGTTGCGGCAGCTGCTCCTCCAGCTCGGCCGTGAGCCTAGCCAGCTGCGGCCCCAGTGCGTGCAGACGTGTGTGAGCGCCCTGGTGAGATTGGTGGAGCTGGCGCTGGCCAGCCCCAGTTCCCCTGGCAGGTGCACCTCCAGTGGCCGTGGTAGTGACCAGTGGACAGTCTTTTCACAGCATCCTCTTAAAAGCCCAAATGTTATCCTTGAGGACCAGAGCACAACACCATGTCTTACACTTGTGAGCTTCGAGCCTGAAGTAATAGCTGTCCAGATGGACATTTAGAATTGTGTGCATATTTAAAGATCATCTCCATGATAAAAAATTTACATTTTCTCTTTATGTTTTCTGAAAAGAATGGGTAAAGGAGGGATTGCTGCTGGATATCTACTCTTCCCTACCCCAGAGAACAGCGCTTAGCCATGGTAAAATGACATACTTCCACGAAGACAAAAGCGCTCCTTTAAACTTAATGTTTGTGTGGTTGTTAATAATTTTGTGGCCGTAACAGTGCAGCTCAGCCTCAAAACTCATCACAGATAAGTCTATTTGAAAATCATTGAGATGCAAACTGAGGCATAATCTTCCCATCGCCTTAAGTGAAGCTGTTTAGTTGGTGCAGTGTTTTCAGGAATCATGTGAATTTCCCGTTTGTGCTAAGGTCGTGCTTGCTCCAGGAAGCTGAGCTGCGTCCGTTCCGGTGAGCAGGTGGCAAAGCTCTCCTGGACTGCTTTTCTCATCCGGACCTCTCGGATGGACATGGTGGCTGTGTGGCTGGATCGACTGGAGGCGACACATGTTGGTTTTTGGGGTTTTCTTTTTGAGAGGTTGGAAGGGATGTGAAATTAACTGTGCTCGGATTGAAGGAGAGGGGAGTGTTCACTTAGTGGACGTGGGGGGGAGGACAGGGACAAAGCGGAATGAAGAAAAACGTCTGGAAGACAGAAGGCCTGGGGAAGGACAGAACATTTTGAAGAGACATTCATTTTCTCTGGTTCCATCTTTTCCTTCTTGAAGACTGAAGGAAAGACTCTGTGTGTGTGTGCGTAGTTGGTCCTTCATTGCCTCATCAGGTGCCTTTGTGCCGAGGCCTTTTGGGGAGAAAGCTCCTTCCCAAGCAGAGACAGAACCTTCGGGGGTGTCTTCCGCTGCGTGATATGCACTAGGAATCCCGTCAAGCCAGCTGTTCCCTTTGCAAACACGGGTGCGGACGGACACACACTGGCCTCTTTCTGCCAGCCTCCTTGTTGTTTAGTGTGGAATCCTGGAACCCCACTTTCCTTTCTAGGCCGGAATGGATTCCTTGCTGAGCTTCCGTCTTGGATTTTGATGGTTCTCATGAAAGCTTCTCCCACTTAGGTCCTTCTGTCCGCGTTTCGGTGGTTTAAGGTGAGGCTCCCAGTAGGCTGAGGAAAAATAATGCTGCCACGGGTAATTTCTGTTACCCTGTTCCTTAAATGAACCTTTTGGCTCATTACACACAGAAAGACATGTCTGGCTGAACGCTTCTAAACAATCTCAGCTATCCCCACCTTTGCGTGTTGTTGTTTTTCAAACACCTGTCTTGTCTTCTAGAAGTAAGCCCCAAGTTCTCTTCAAGGGCACAACAAAGTCATTCAGGATACCCAGGCTTCTGTGCTCTGCTTAGCCTTACCTTTCTTGGCATTTTTAAACATTGTGATTAGTTTGGAGCCTGTGGTGCTTTTCCGGGTATCCACGCCGGCTGAGAGCGCTGCTGTGGCAGCCAACCCTGTGTTCTTTTCCCACAAGGGCTGGAGGCCTTCAGAATAGTGTCTTAGCAAAACCTACTTTTAGCATTTACCTTAAAACTTTTTTTTCTCCATTTTATTTGAAATGCAGAGAGAGAGAGAGAGAGAGAGAGAGATTGAGATTCTGTTGACTGGTTCACCCCCAGATGTCCAGAAGAGCCTGTGCTGGAACCAGGTGGAACTAGACCTGGGTGCCCCACATTGAGTGGCAGGTCCTTGGGCACTTGCCTCATCACCTGTGCCTTCCTAAGATGCAGATTAGAAACGGAGCCAGGACGAAGCACATGGTCCAGTGGAGGGTGCGAGCACCCTCAGACAGCGTAGTAACTGCTGAGCCAAGTGCTTTCGTAATAACTAGTCTTCATGGTGCGACCAGTTCTCTCATCTGAACTCTTGGTGAATCTACCATCTTGTGCCAATCTTTTTGCCACCTTTTTTTTTTTTAAACCCCACAGTGTTCATTTGAATCGGCCATACTTGGCCTGGTCAGGTGGCGGCTTGGGGCATTGTGGTTTGGAGCTGCATTGGTGGGGTGGTATTGGGCCTTGATAGTGTGCCACCCTGTGGAAAACCTGCCCATAGCAATTCACTCAGCTCTTTTTCCGTGGGTTCTCAGCTGGACAGGCCAAAAACCATAGTTAGCTACTGCATCCGAATACCCTTTGTTTAAATTTTTGCAGCATATATACTTGGTTAGGAGTTGGGCTTACTTATGGGCATGTAACTTGTGCAGCTGTACATACCACCTGCCTCCCCTGTCTTAAAATCGTTGGCACCAAAGGGCTCCTGCTAGTGGCATCGAGAGCCTCAGATTTCCTGGTCTGTCGCTGTGTGGTGCGTTTCCACTCGACAGTCCTTCCTTAGTGGCGTTGCTGCCTTGTTGATGTATTCCAGAGCTGTTTGCAGGCTTTGTGCCACGCCCAACTCTCAGGTTAACTCTGTAGAAGACACACAGAAGGTCAGTGTTCATTTTGATCAATTCGGGTTTACAAAGGTGAACGTGTTTACCGTTTCTGGTTACTTGCAGAATCCATGGGTAGCTCAATGGCAAGTCTATTGTTTCATAGGTTTCTGAGTTGGGAAGAGTGTTGATTGTGTGTTTATTGGGTCCCAGAAACTATCTTCAGCACTGTTTGATTATTTCTCAGTTTCAGTATCAACCTGTTAAGTGGAAACAGAAGGTATTTAAACTTGAACAGTGAATCTGTTTTATAGCCTTTGTGTTTGAAAAGATACGTATTTTGTAGTGTGTTAACTTCGAGTCTGACCTGCAAGTAGAAATTAGTAAGAGCTTCTGCTTGTCTATAGTATTCAGCAATTTTGGAGTAATAAGAAATTGAACAGATCTGATTTTCAGCTTCTGTGATACACAACATAGCTGTGATTTTAGTAGGGTCATTAGAAATTTTTTATTCATGGGAAAAGTTTCTGTGTTGTTAGTGTTGTATTCTGCATAAAACAGAACAAAATGAAAGGTGACTTGCAATATTGTGATAGGATGTGGTGGAAATGTGGACCTTTATACCAGTGCCAAGTTTCTGGGTGTGAATCTTCATGTTCTTGCAAGGTTTATTTTCTCGGCTGTGGTTGGGCTTTGAACGCATCCATTTTCTTGAGGCTATTAACTACATGTTTCCTTTTTGAATGTTGCTGAATAGTTCTAGGTGATGACAAAAGTTTTCGTTGTAAGAAATCTTCATGCGGGGAAGGAATAGAATCAAGCAAAATGACTGAGAAAGCCGGAGGAATAAGTCGGATGGGGTTAAAAGCAAGCCGATTTATATGTCAGCTTAAAAACAGCATGCTAGCCATGTTTCTTTACTTCTTTTTTTTTTTTTCCAAAATTGCAGGCCCCCCCCCCCCACACTAATATTACTGGTTTCCATTATGACAGTTTCTGACTGAAAGTGAATAGCAAATCAGATTTAGCTAGCAAACACCCTCTTCCTACTTTCAGAATTTCCCAATTTAAAAACCCTGACATTTTTTTGCTCAGGAGATCTTTTGAGATCATCTCACAGTAAAATGAGAAGTTTTTTTTTTTTTTAAAGCATTTTAAAGGTTTTGTTTGCTTTAGTACCAGATGTATTTTGAAATCCTAGCTTTCACTTACCTATGTATTTTTCTGTCATGTGATTGTACTAGTTTAATATAAAGATTTCCTTCTTTAACATGGGGGAGAAAAAGGACTTTGCCATTGAAACAAAATTTATATTCTCACTTGCCCATCTTTTCTGCTGGAATTTTGTTCTGGGATGTTCATTACCAGAGTTTATTTCAATACCTTTATTGCATGTATAAATGAGACATCACGAATTCCCTTTACGTTCCCAGCAGATCAGCCCTTCCTTCAGGCTGTGTTTTGGCTTTTCATTTTGCTGCCTGTCAGCAGTGGTCAAGCCCAAACTTCAGCAGACAGTTCCCTGACAAATTTGATCTCCCTTTCAGATTGGGGCGTCAGTTACTTTGGAATTCTTAGCTTTCCAGAATTTTCTTACAAAGGAGCCATGGTAGAACTTCACGTTAATTCAAATGTTGAAGAGTCTGAAGGAAGGTCTGGGCCTTTGTTCCCCTGGACGAATGCCCATAATCCAAATATTTTCGTGCCATTTTGACTGTCTTGCCCTCTGTGTGGAGAGAGTCAAAATGAGGAGCTGGATGGAAAAGAAGCCTTTGGGAACGAGCGTTGTGTCTTGCCCTGGTGAAGGCAGGCGAAGCAGTTGAGGTGGACTCTGGCCTGCTGTGTCGTTGGTCATATGGCCCGGTAAGCCTTCTCGGCGCTGCGTTTGCCTGCTTTGTAGTTTGTTTTAAAATCCGTTCCGTTATCATAAAGAAACACAACCCGTGCAGTGTCTCTGTGAGCACTGCCCTGCCTCTTTGGATGCTGAATTTTTTTTGCCGGACTAGGTTTTGTTACTGACGTGGAAATTCTTAATTTAGCAGAGCCAGGTGGGAAACTCTAGACTGCAGGCTTGAAGCTGCCAGGCTCTCGTCTTGGCTCAGGTGTCTGTGGTCTTGCTTTGTCACCTGATTCTGTGCTTGTGTATAAAGCCTCACCCTCCTCATCTCAGGAACTGGGTGAAGTAGAACATATTCAAGAGTTTTGAACAATATTTATTGAATTGGAAGTATAGAAATAGGTAAGTCCACATAGATTTGTATTTTTGGTGCTCAGTATATAATTATGACCCATTTTTGGCAATTCCTTATAGCATCATCTCTGTCTATATAATGAATATATATACATATATATATATTTGCCATGCAGGAACAAAAAATCGTGAATTGCAAGAAGGTTTTAGGAGAGTTGTGACTTTCAACATTTCAATATGGAAATAGATATATTTATATCTATGATGGTAGAACTTGGAAGGAAAGTTTAGAATGTGTTTTCCTTGAAGATATAAGTAATGTTGAAAGATTGCATGTGAGATTATGGTATTTTAGCCAGCTAGCATTCCAGGAATATAAATTTCATAATTTAGATTTTCTGTATTTTTTTGGTGAGAAATCAAATGTTTAAGCATTTACATTAAAAATTAGTCCACATTTTTCTGATTTGAGTTTTGCCTAATCTGTGAGTGAAGATCTTTTTCTACACATCATAAAATGTAGCTTGAATAGAAGCATATATATATATATATGTGTTTTTTTTTTTTTGCTTGTCTCAGTAACCGCTTACTGCCCCAAGTGAAAAGCTATTGATGGATGTCCTGCCAAGTTATTGGAAACTGCTCACTTGCTCACTGTTCAAAGGATGTTTAATACTTTGTTCTTTAGACATCATTTGTGTACATCACAAGTACAGAGGTATTTCTTGAAATAAATCAGTATATTTAAAAATAAATTCAGCCAATTATGTGAGGTGGGGACAATATTCTTGTGTCTGGCTGTACTTGGTCTTGAGTTTTTTCTGGGTTTCTTTCTAAAACAGCGAAAGTGCGATTTTTCTGTTTCTCTTGATGCTGCTGCTTTGCTGGGGGTGCCTCTGGTGATCTGGTCATTGGGAGGGTTGGTTGTCACCAACTGCAAAACTATACAGAATATGTTAAGTGCACATTTATTATAGAGTGAACACGTTTTTATAACCTATATCCAGGTAAGATCTGTGTCTGTATGAATTCGTTTAATACTGTGTTTAAGTGATATGATTGCAGGCTGACTTTAAGTTCTTTTTTTTTTTTTTAAGATTGATTTAATTTTATTGGAAAGGCAGATCTACAGAGAAGAGCAGAGACAGAGAGGAAGATCTTCCGCTTGTTGATTCACTGCCCAAAGTGGCTGCAATGGCAGGAGCTGCACCGATCCAAAACCAGGAGCCAGGAGCCTCTTTCAGGTCTCCCACGCGGGTGCAGGGTCCCAAGGCTTTGGGCCGTCCTCGACTGCTTTCCCAGGCTACAGGCAGGGAGCTGGATGGGAAGCGAGGCTGCTGGGGTTAGAACCGGCACCCATATGGGATCCTGGAGAGTGCAAGGCAAGGATTTTATCCACTAGGCTACTGCTCCAGGTCTTGTTTAAGTTCCTGGTGTCCATCCTGGCCTTCGGCTCTGAGAGACTCATGAACTGTTCCTAAATACTAGGTTGCCATGTTTTTGATTTTCATTCCTTCTGTTCCTGTGCTTCTTTAAGGAACATGAGCTCCCCACAGCCTCTCTCTCTTCTTTGTGGCACCTCGGTCCCTTATTCAATCTTGAGCCCTGTGCATGCGTGTTCTGCTTCTAGCCTTGGTAATTCTGGGTCAGGCACAGCTCTCCAGTTGTCCCTTGGTTTTGTTATCCTGCTTGTACTTGTGTGTTGGTTCTTGGCAGTAAGTCGTGTCTTGCTCACTGAAGAATCTTTTAGGATCAAGTGTATCCCTGAGATTCTAGGGAGAAATGGAAGTCAGTGTACAAATTGTTGGTGCCTGTGTATCCCAGATGGTTGTGTGTGTGTGTGTGTGTGAGATCCAGGTGTGTTTATTTGGCCTTCACTGTATTTTTAAAAGCTGCAGATTGTTGATTGTGAAGCATGTCGGTTTTAAAGATGAAGAACCATCTTCCTTGCCTCTTCATGAATTGGGCTGCACAACTCTGAACTTAGGTTTACCAAGTGCACCCGTAAGATTGAAGTAGGAGTTGTTTCCACTGCCTCTGAATTCCAATACTGCAGTTTTAAAGCCATGGGAATTAAAAATTCACTAGGATATAAAGACAGGCACCAGTTCCAACATTGTAGTTTCTTGATTTTTCTTTACGTTGCAAAAATGTTTGAGTTATACTAAGGGATGTATGAATTTTGCATGTGCCTATGAACTTAGAGCTGGTTGGTACGTTTCCTTCAGTTACAGAAGTCTTGCTTTTCCACCTTGACTGCAAAAAAAAAAAAAAAAAATCTGCTTTCCCTACCTTTGTAAGATGTATTTCCATCTGCTTGTCTTTTCCCACCATCCTCCTGGGGTTTCTATGCCTGTTTGTATTGGCACTGAGCTTTTCTTCTTGCAGGTGCCAGCTTCTATTTGTTCAGATGACTTTGGTGTCGTCAGAAGTTGCTTGATGTTAGGAGCTGTTTGAAAAAGGCCAGTGGCCCACCTGCTAACCTCACTGTTGATGGTGTCAGCTTAGAAGAGACATTCTTATCTAAGACGGCTGCGTACAAGAGCTAGTACAGGAGGCAACCAAATGTGAGGTTTGTGTGTGTGGTGTTTCTCTCCTCCTCCGCTCGGCTTTCCAGCCTTGAGCCTTTTCTCCCCTTGCCCTCTTTGGAAAGAGCAGGGCAGCTCCAGTGAGGCTGTCTCCCATGTGTGCAGTCGAACAAGCTGATGCGCCAACAGGAGAAAGAGGCTCACATGTCATGTTTGGACCAATGCTGCAATTTTATTTTACAATAAGGAAGGTGGATCTTATTAATCTATTCCTGGATATAATAGTATGGCTTGAATAGCAGTGAGCAACTTTGGTGTGTGTTAATGTCTAGTGAGATGAGTACAAATGAATGCTAAGTAGGTAGAAAATGTCAGCGAAGAGCCTTCCTTTGGTGACTTTAAGCAGTTAGATTTCTAGTTAACTTTTTGTTCAGCCTGGCAAATAGATGTGACGATCTGTTTTATCAAGCCAGCATTAATGTAGCTTCTGAGGATGGAACAATGCCCATAAAACCCTGCTCTCCTGACAGCCACTTGAGCTAGGCCAGTTGTAACGATGAATCAGTGTGTCCCTATATGGAACATCTTCGCAGAACCCTTCAGGATGATGGGAGCTTAATGCTGGCAGTTTTAAAAATTGGTACAGTTCAGCTGTTAATTCTCCTTTAATTTTAGATTGTAAGTGTGCTACATCACATTCCCCAGGCTCGACTTCTGCGTCTGGCTCCCCAGCTTCTGTGCAACGCAGACCTGGGGAGGAATGGTGAAGGTGCCTGTCTTCACGTCCCTGCCTTGTACAGCGGATGTGGATGGAGTTCCCGTCTTTGGCTTTGGCCAAGCCCTGACTGATTCAGGAGTTTGGGTGGGAGTGAATCAGCAGATGGAAGCTTTCTCTCTACCTCTCATAAAAAAAAACACAAATATTTATTTATTTTACTTGAAAGTGTTACAGAGGGATAGAAGGAGGGAGGGAGGCAAGGAGAGGTAGAAGAGGGAGAGAGACTATCTTCCATCTACTGGTTCACTCCTCAAATGGTCGGAATTGCCAGAGCTGGGCTGGCCTGAAGCAAGGATCCAGGAGCTTCTTCCAGGTCTCCTACTCAGGTGGATGCAGGAGCCCAAGGTCTTGGCCAGTCCTCTGCTGCTTTCCCAGTCCGTAAGCAGGGAGCTGGTGTAGAAGTTGAACAGCTGGGACTAGAACCACCACCTGTACAGGATGCTGGCACCACAGGCAGAGAATTAGCCTACTACGCAATTGTGCTGGCCCCTCCAATAACTTAATTTTAAAAATCAGTTTTGAGGTTTGCGATGTGCAGCTGGTTTAACTGCCACCTGTAATGCTAGCACCCCATATCGGAGTGCTAGTTGAAGTCCCAGCTTCTCGGTTTGCGATCCAGTTCCTTGCTGATCTGCCCCAGCAAGCAGAAGATGACTGAAGTGATTGTGGCCCTACCACCATGTGAGAGAACCATGCAGAGCGCCAGACCCCAGGCTTGGCCTGGTTTAGGCCCCGTCGTCGTGGCCATTTGGGATGTGAACCAGTTGACGGAAGCTCCCCCTCTTTGTCCTTGTCTTTCTGCCTTCTAAACTAAAAACAAAACAACAAAACCAAAAACAGCAACAACAAAAAAACCCTGTAAAATTAGTTTTAAATTAATTGTGCTTTCTTAAAACTTTTCTAAAAATGTATATGAAATGAATAGATTGCACATGTTTTACAGTACACAGTAGAAAGTATAGGGGTTCCCTGTTACCCTCCTCACTCTATTCTTCCCTATCTTTTCCTTATTTTTAAGTTATTACAATAGCATATTCATGTGCTTCATGGAAAAAAAGCTCAAGTCTTTGATATGTAAAGGTATCAGAAGATAAAAGTGTAGAAAAAAAACTATAGCATAAAATGAAAATATAACAAAAATGGCCATGTTATTTCTCAGGCGTATAGATTGTGATTTTTTAACATGCTGTGTATTAGTTATTACAGATCAGAGAGAACATATGATATTTGTCTCTATGGGACTGGCTTATTTCATTAAGCACATAGTTTCCAGTTGGGTCCATTTTGGTAGCAGCAATATATTTCTTATGGCTGGGTTATGTTCCATAATGCGTATGTACCATATTTTGTTTATACAGTCACCAAAATGAATTGCATTCTTAAAAGATTTATTTATTTTTTTGGAAAGGCAAGATACAGAGAGGAGGAGAGACAGAGACGAAGATCTCTGTCCACTAATTCACTCCCCAAGTGGTCGCCAACAGCCAGAGCTGAGCCGATCTGAAGCCAGGAGCCAGGCACTTCTTCCAGGTCTCCCATGTGGGTACAGAGCCCCAAGGCTTTGAACCACCCTCAGCTGCTTTCCCAGGCTAAAAGCAGGGAGCCGGTTGGGAAGTGGAGCAGCCGGGATGTGAACTGGCACCCATATGTTTTGTTGGAGCATACAAGGTGAGGGTTTAGCCAGTGGGCTATTGCTTTGGGTCCTAGTGTCAAGGTATTTTAAGTGAATTTGAAAAGTAAGTTCAGAATGTGTCTGTGATAGTAAGAAATACACACAGTTGAGGCACGCTTTTAGCTTGAAAGTTGAGATGACAGTTAAGGAACAATTATGTGACATAGCGATGAATATGGTGCTTGGCATGCTGGCATCCTACACCAGAGTCCTGGTGTTTAGAACCTAGCTCCAGCTGCAGCTCTGGCTTCTTGCCAGCGGGAACCCTGGAGGCAGCAACTAGTGACTCAAGGACTTACATTCTTACCAACAGTGTAAGGTCTGAGAATGAGTTTTGGGTCCTAGTTTCAGGCTGCCACAGTCCTTGCTATTGCAAGCATTTGGGAAGGTAGGCCATCCTCCACTGCTCTTCCAGGTGGTGAGCTGTGAGCCGGGTTAGAATTGCAGCAATGGGTAAGTTAACTGGCACCTTAGGGGTTCTTGGTGCTGCAGGTAGAGGATTAGTATGCTACGCTGTACTTGCCCCTGTTTTTTTTTTTTAATGATTTATTTATTTTTATTGCAAAGTCAGATATACAGAGAGGAGAAGAGACAGAGAGAAAGATCTTCCGTGTACTGATTCACTCTCCAAGTGGCCTCAGTGACCGGAGCTGCACCATTCTGAAACTTGGAGCCAGGAACCTCCTCCAGGTCTCCCACACGGGTGTAGGGTTCCAAGACTTTGGGCCATCCCCGACTACTTTCCCAGGCCACAAGCAGGAAGTTGGATGGAAAGTGGGGCTATTGGGATTAGAACTAGTGCCCTTATGGTGAACGAGCCCCGGTGGCTCATTCAAGGTGAGAACTGTAGCTGCTAGGCCACCGTACCGGCCCCTTGCTGCTGTTTGTAAAGAATGTTAAAAAAATGATTTCTAGCTTTTGTATTGGCATTCTGCTCAGAAACCAGGAAGGTTGTGTAGTACTTAGAATTTTGTTGTTCATTAACAAGTCCCAGGCACAGAAAAGCTCTTTGAGTAAGTTAAGAAAACCTCTGTGTCCTTATAACCCTTGGTCTGTGTCTGAGGAGATGAGGTAGAAGATGATAACTTGAAAAATACCACAAGTCCTCTATCTTCCTCAGTTGATAGCAGCGGCTGTGCTGGAGGCCTTGGGAGAAGGGACATCCTTTGCACTTTGGGTCTCCGGTATCTGGTCTTGATGTAGAGTATTACTTAGGAGCCAGCTCTGTTGCCTTTTTGGATCGGCTTTGCCTGGATGTCTTTTGCTTTGTTTTTATTTTGCCTTTCCTCCCCAGCTTGTATGTTACTTTTGTTGGGCTTGATGCATTCTGTGGTGGTTTGCCAGGAGCCTAGTCCTAGGTGAAAAACACTTATGCATATCCTGCCGGGTTTTTAAGTTGAGGCTGGAGAGACACAGAACAAACTCTTCATTCTGCTGCCGTCCCCGAGGAGTGGGTCTGAGGCCCGTGTGTGAAGTGGTGTGAAGCCGCAGCCCTTCCCTCAAGCTTGATTCTCTTAAGTGCCAGCAACTTCCGCTGGGTGTAGCATTTATTTTTCAAAGCACCTAGCAAAATGTCATAACAATTCTAATGTCTCTTTGGCACCTTTCCTCTTAGGTTTATTATTCCAGCAGCAAGAAGCAAGTAACAAGTCTGGTGCTGGGAAGCTTTTTTTTTTTTTTAAGATTTAATTATTTTTATTGCAAAGTCAGATATACAGAGAGGAGAAGACGCAGAGAGAAAGATCTTCCATCCGATGATTCACTCCCCAAGTGAGCACAACGGCGAATGCTATGCCGATCTGAAGCCAGGATCCAGGAACTTCTTCCAGGTCTCCCACACGGGTGCAGGGTCCCAAGGTTTTGGGCTGTCCTCAGCTGCATTCCTAGGCCTCAAGCAGGGAGCTGGATGGGAAGTGGAGCTGCTGGGATTAGAACCGGCAGCCATATGGGATCCTGGGCATTCAAGGTGAGGACTTTAGCTGCTAGGCCATGCCACAAGGGGCCCGGGAAGCTTTTAAGAACATTGTTTCGTATTTTGGAAATTAAAAAAAAAAATCTTCCGGACCCAGCGTAGTAGCCTAGTGTTGCAAGCACAGGCGTAAGCCATTGTGCCATGGTGTGCATCACTGTGATGCTGTTAGGGGCAGGGGTCTGTGCCTTCTAGAGCCTTCGCTGGTCTGAGAGCATGGCCTGCAGGAGGAGGTGCTGACTCATGACAGCTCAGTGTTCTCCGTTCTTCCTGTTGCTTTTCCAAGTTTATGGCGTTGGTGTTTTTCTATTTTTACTTGTTTTTAATGATGAAGGTTGGTGGCACAGCCGTTGTGCTTCACCATCATTTTGGTTTGCTGGAGAGGCGCATTCCCGCATCGGAACCGGCTGTGTGGGGAATAATTTGTGTCCTTGCTTCTTGGACTCACCCCCCCAGGTTTTGCTGATCCATAAACATTGTTTTGTGGTTAGGAGGAGGATAAGTCTCATTTCACAGGGAATAACATTGTGTGTGTCTAAACAGGAAGAATAAAGAGATATTTCGGTTTTCCTTTTGTATGACTTCTAAAGTAGCTTCGAAATTACTGCCTCTGAAGAGTAGTTAGAAGAAGGGATTGTGCGAGGCGATCACATCGGCAAGGTCTTGGGGCCGCCTGTCTTCGGATTTGCTTGCTGCTGGCCTGCTAGGGAGACACAAGAATGCCTGGCATTGGTAGAGCAGGGTGGCGAGCTGCCCCTGGTGATCACACCAAGAGGATGGAGCGCCTGGTCTTGTCTCGTCCTGGTGAGGACACCTTACAGAGCCTTCCCGGCATGCCCCGGGGTCTGCAGAGGAGGAGGAAGCCTCAGAGGTCACATGGTTTGCCCCTGTGTAAACCTGGCCAGTGAGGACATCTAATTGAAGGCTGCTTCTGTACCTTGTCCATGGACTCCAGAGTGGTGGTCTCTCTACCTCCGGTAGCTCAAGGTGGCTCCAGACAGAGACCCTAGAGGCAACTTGGCTGGAAGGTTTAATGTTTGGAGACCGCATTACTTCTGTTAGGAGTGCCTTGTGATGAAATTGCATTTGGCTTCCAGCTGTGCTTACTTGCTTCCATAGAATGGTGAGTTGGTCTCCCTGTCTCTCCCCATCCACCCCTCTCCCTCCCAGCACCCCTGCTTTGTCCTTTGAAAGCTTCACTCTGGTCTCTGAAACAGCCCCGGGCTGACCACAGCTTATTCCCGGCCCTGGATTCCAGCCTGGGATTCATTTAAGCGTGTGCTTAGGTGCTTCTCGCTATGATGCCATCACGGTCAGGTGTCTTCCCAGTGCCAGCTGGCAGCCAGGATGTGCAGGACTGCTTTCTGGAGCCATATGAAGGACTACTTGGTTATTTTCTGTAAGCGAGGGAGTGAAGATATGGTCTTCAGACTTATTTTAGGAAGCTGTAGAAGCAAGAAAGTAGGTTGAAATGTGGTATGTTTTGTGTCCTCTAAAAGTGACATTCAGGTAACTTCAGCTCATTCATTGTATTAGAGAATCCAAGGGCTATCCTGCTAGTCCCATTATGTTTGAAATGAATGTGTTCCAAATCTGGTGGGCTTTTAGGAATCCTACAGTTTTTTGTTTTGAGAAGAAAGAAAGCCCAGTTCAGATGTTCAGTAGGATACAGGAATATGAGTAAACACAGTTGATGCAACAAATGTGAATCCACAGAACATTTACCCTGTGCACATGGTTTTTGGTTCACCTTTCCTCTGTAAGTTATCACATTGTTTCTGAAAGTAAAGTTCCTCCAGTGTTACTGGGAGGAGATTGGGGACAGGAGAGAGACAGCAGAGCCAGGGTGGCCTCTCTGTCCTTGTGTGGACGGGGGCTTTCTGTGTTGTTGTCTGCTATCTTTGCACACCCAGCCTCTGGTGCAAGTTGAGAGCAGAGTAGCAGTAGTGTGAGAAGAAGCAAGTTGAGAAATTTGTGTTTGTGTGTTTGATAAATCAGACATGGCAGATAGTCTTCCTAGAATAGCTCTATGTTAATATGTTCTTCTGTTTCTTCTTTTTTTTTAAGATTTGTTTTTTATTGGAAAGTCAGATATACAGAGAGGAGGAGAGACAGAGAAGAAGATCTTCCGTCCGATGATTCACTCCCCAAGTGACTGCGACTGCCAAAACTGTGCCGATCCAAAGTCAGGAGCCAGGATCATCTTCCAGGTCTCCCATGTGGGTGCAGGGTCCCAAGACTTTGGGCTGTCCTTGACTGCTCTCCCAGGCCACAAGCAGGGAGCTGGATGGGTAGTGGAGCTGCCGGGATTAGAACTGGCGCCCATATGGGATCCTGGCATGTTCAAGGCGAGGACTTTAGCTACCGGGTCCTCTTTGGTTTCTTACATGTGTGAATTTTACTCATTATAGAGTGAAAATATTAGCTTATGCTATGTGAAGCTGGCCTAAACCCAAGAAAATATGGTCACTGAATTCTTTACTTATTTGAAGTACTATTTTGTATAAATCGCAATCAGCACATGATGTGCAGAGTCAAACATTGAGCCCTCAGGTGCAGTACTGCCAGAGATGCAGAGATGCTCTGTACTACTGTTGTGCTTTAATTTGAAAGGCAGAGAGTGAAGGGGAGTATAGGTGAGAGAGAGACAGAGACAGAGAGAGAGCGCTTGCATCCACCAATTCATTCCCCAAATTGCTGCAACAACAGGAGCTGAGCTGATCCTTAGCCACGTGCTTCTTTTGGGGTCTTCCACATGAATGCAGGGCTTCAAGGATTGGAACCATCTTCTGCTGCTTTCCCAGGTCAGGGAGTTGGATCAGAAGTGGAGCAGCCATGCTCTAACCAGGGGCCAGACGGAATGCTGGCACCACAGATGGAGGAATAACGTGCTATGTCATGGCTCTGTTCCCAAGCTAAAAAGCATCTTATATCATTCTGAGTTATAGAACATTGCAATCTTAATTTTTTTTGAAGATTTATTTATGTAAAATAGTTACACAGAGAAGATGAGAGACACACATCCCTTATGTCCCTGATTCATTCCGCAGATAGCTGCCGTGGTCAGTTTGCTAGGCTGGGACCAGAAACTTTATCCAGATCTCCCTGATGGGTGGCAGGGCCCCAGACACTGGGTCCTCCTTCCACTGCTTCCCAGGCGTTAACGAGGAGATGGATGGGAAGTAGAACAGGTGGATCACAAACTGGTGTTCCCACAGGATGCTGGTGTCCTAGGCCCGGGCTTCATACTGTGTACCACGCATGGTATATAACATTTCTAATTCCTCTGTGATGTGTTTTTAAAAAATGGCATAGACTGCCAACATTTTATTGGTTAAAGTGTTTCAGTAGCTCCCAGTTCCCTCAGGAACTTCGAAACAGAGTTCCAGAGACTTGTTTCAGCCTTGTGTCCTAGTTTTCAGACTCTCCTCAAGGAGTTCTCTGGGATTTTATGCACCAGGAATTTTTCATTGTGGCTCTTTTCCTGTTCCTTTTTCATATGTTTCTATTTGTCAAATAAAGTGAATTTGATGGCTTGTTGAATGAAAAGTGTTAAGTCACTTTGGAATAGGATGGTCATTTTAAGCCTCCGTTTATATTCCAGTGGAAATGTGGTGTTGTGGGTTTTTATACTTTATACTTGTTGAATAAGATGATGAGTGGCAAATGGAGTCCATGAGTAGAGAGTAGATTGAAAATACATCCACAAAAACTATCGAAGAAGCGAGGGAAGGAAAGGAGAGGTAGTGGGAAAGCGGGAACGTGTGCTTGTCTTTTAGAGCTGTGTTGCAGAATGCAACAAATCTGTTCTCTCTATAATAATGAAAGCAGAACTATAAAAATGATATTTTGATAAAACGTCGTTTTTAGTAGTAGCTTCTTTAGCTTGTTTTGTGTTTTGCTGGACACCACCTCCTTCAGTAGGATTTATTGTGGTTTTGTTGTGTCTGGTGTCTGGTCCTTCCTGTTACTTTTCCATCTTTTTAATTGTTCAGACATTCACTCTTTTAGTTGTTTGTGCAATCTTTTCTACCCTGCAATCATTTAAAAACAGTATTTTTGCCAGTTATAGTTGGAATTTTCTTGGTCTGCTATGCAGAGTTTCTTTCATGGCGGAAGCGTGTAGTGTTTCTGTACACCACACGCCCTGACGTGCTCAGTGCACACCGATGAGCACAGCGCGGGTCCTGCCAACTTACAGGAGATGCTCCGTGTTTTACAGGTGCTGATTGTGATGGACTCTGAAGGTGGGGAGCCCTTGGCACCCCTAACGTTACCTGGCGGCGGTTAGGGAAGGTCGTTTGTTAACTGTCTTCTCCACCTGCTTTTAACTATAGGGGCGCTACAGTAGTGGAAGAGATGGCGTCCTGAAATTGAACTTTATTCTTGTTGATAAATTCTTGAGTTTTGAGTTCTAGAGCTGATCCTACCATGTAGTACTTACTATTATTGTTGTTATTTTAGAAAGATTTATTGATTTTTGCTTTTGAAGGGCCCAGTTGGAGGGAGGGAGCAGCAGTTCCACCAGCTCGTTCTCTCCCCAAATGGCCGCAGTGCAGGCGATGGCCAGGTCACAGCCAGGAAGCTGGAGCTCCATGTGAGTCTTCTTTGAGGTGAAAAGGTCTGGTACGCAGGCCACCTTCCACTGTGTTCCCAGGCACATTGTCACGGAGCAGGGACTTGAACTGTTGCTTATAACCTGCCGTGGCCAGCCGTGTGTTTTGTGTTTTATAAAAGCGGCTGAGAAGTAATGCTTATTTTCTTTTAAAGATTTATTTTATTGGAAAGTCAGATATACAGAGAGGAGGAGAGACGGAGAGGAGGATCTTCCATCCACTGAGTCACTCCCCTGGTGACCACAAAGGCCAGTGCTGCGCTGTTTGGAAGCCAGGAGCCAGGAACCTCCTACAGTTCTCTGACACAGATGCAGGGTCCCAAGGCTTTGGGTCGTCCTCGACTGCTTTCCCAGGCCACAGGCAGGGAGCTGGATGGGAAGTGGGGCTGCCGGGATTAGAACCGGCACCCATATGGGATCCCTGCGGCTCGTTCAAGGCGAGGACTTTAGCCGCTAGGCCATTGCGCCTGGCCCACTTATTTTCTTTTAAGGGCATGTAATTTGGCAGATTTTATTCTAAATTATATCCCAGTTTTTGTGATGAAATCCTAGTTGTCTTTCGTTTCATCCTTTACTCTTTTCATCTCTCACTTTGAAAATGTATTGTCTGTATCTGGTTTTCAAATAAGATTTGTAAGTTTTTATATTTTCCAATGTATTGACCCCGGTAAAGAATTTACAGGTAGTATTGCTAGGCTCTTTACCTTGCAACAAAGGCTTGCTCAGTTCATCCCAAGCTTCACTTAGTTAATTCTCTCATTAGTTCAAGAAACCTTTGATTGTAATCCTTTCCTTTGTGCCAGATGTTAGCACCTGACATTGTTTCTCTAATACTCTTCCTGTCAGTACTAATTATATTAAAATTATATTTGAAAGGCAAAAATATGAACAGAGAGGTAGAGATTGAGAGCGAGCAAGCTCCCATTTGTTGATTCATTTTCCAGGTTAATTCTGCGAATTTCCCCAGGTTGGCTGGGAGCAGTGCTGAGCAGCTGCAGCTGGGACTCTGCGGATCTCCGTGTGGGTGGCGGGGTGTGGTTGGTGGGGGCCCACATCTTAGGGCCATCGCCTGCTGCTTTTCAAGGTGTGCATTAGCAGGAAATCAGAATGGACAAAAAATCAGAATGGACAAATGAACCAGGACTTATAGGCACTCTGAGATGTGTTTTAACTACCATGTCCACATGCTTGCCCCGTTTCAACTTAAACTGGAAGAAATAACCTGTTAATTTTGAGTTGTCTGCAATACATTTGTTGGGGTTGAGAGAGGCTTAGCTGCTTTTCTTTGTAGAAACTCTCTAACACATGTGTTGTCCAAAAGAATTGAGAAGGACAAGGAGCTGGATGGCTTTTATGCAGGACCGTTAGCACTAAAGGGCTATATATGCCTTTTAGACTGAGGAATTACTCTAAGCAGCCAAAACAAACAAAAAGAGGCTAAGGAAATTGAGGCCTGGTTTTCTCCCTGTTACTGGTTTCCTCTTCACATAGATCCTGAGAATTAAACAGCACAGATACACGGTGTTTTTGAATGACATCCTTCTGACCTGCTGATGGGCTCTTTATACTGATTGGAATTTGCTGCTGCTTTGTTCGGAGAAGTGGATTCTAGTGGCCAAACTAGTCTCAGTGTTAGGATTACATGGTCTGTTGGGGCATGCAGGAAGAAGTTGGTGACGCTGAACTCCGTAACCCCCTGAATCATGACGGAATAGGGAAGGAAGGACAAGTCTGATTTGTTCTGGATTACATGGGCAGCTAAGAGTTGGGGAGTTGGTGAGAAAGGGGGACACTTACATAATGACTTCCCATACATTGCCTTGGGTGTCTGATCTTGTTGTAGATGACTGTCAATGCTTTGAATTTTTAGGACAACATGTGAGCGTTGGTTTTCTACCTGTACTGGAAGTTTGTTGACGGCACTGACTGTCCTTCAGCTTGTACGTGGATGGCAGTAGGTCCTACCCTTATTTCATGAATTTAGCAGGGTCCTGTTTCTTAATAAAGATTGAGGGGCTGGCTTTGTGCTGCAGTGGATGAAACCACTGGCTGCCCTATCATTACTTGTTCATGTCCTGTTTTTTCTGTTTCCAACCCAGCTCCCTGCTAATGGCATGGGAAAAGCAGCAAGGACACTCCGAGTGTTTGGGGGCCCTGGGACCCATGTGGCAGCCCTAGCGACTGTTGGCAGCAATCTGGACAGTAAACCAGCAGACAAAAGCTCTGTCTTTTGTAATGAAGTGCTGGATACCAGGTCATATTTTAAGATAACTTTATAGTGCTCTCTCCCTCTCTCCATACTAGAAATTTACTGTATTTATTTGCAGCATTCTAGTTGATGAGATTTAACTGTTTTGGGGCCTTAGAGCAAAAGATCTTGTAGTTATACTTCTGACACCACTTTGTTGTTAAAAACATTTGTGAAGTAGGGCCTGGTGTGGTAGCCTAGTGAATAAAGTCCTCATCTTAAACTCGCAGGGATCCCGTACGGGGCCGGTTCTAATCTTGGTGGCCCCACTTCTCATACAGCTCCCTGCTTGTGGCCTGAAAAAGCAATTGAGGACAGCCTAAAGCCTTGGGACCTTGCACCCTTGTGGGAGACCCGGAAGAGGCTCGTGGCTCCTGGCTTCGGATCGGTGTAGCTCTGGCCATTGCGGTCACTTGGGGAGTAAATCAGTGGACAGAAGATCTTCCTCTATTCTCCACTCTGTATATCTTACTTAATAATAAAAGCAAAATAAATCTCTTTAAAAAATTGTAAAGCAGTGTTAGAAGGAGAAACAGATGTTCCGTCTGCTGATTCCCTCCCCAAATGGCTGCAGTGCCTGGGCCTGAGCCTGGCTGAAAGCAGGAGCCTGGCACTCGTCTGAATCTCCCATGGAAGTGGCTGCCGCCCACACAGTTGGGCCGGTATATATTGCTTCCCGAGCCTTACTAGGGAGCTGAGTTGAAAGTGGAGCCGACTGGACCTCAATGGGGTGCCAGCGTCACAGATGGCAGCTTCCCCTGCCTGTGTCGTAATGCCGGTTCCTGTGACTACCTTGACTGGGATAAAACTGCTGTATTTATGACTGTTTATACAGCAAGGAGCTGAATAAAAAAATTGCTGCTTCAGGCTCTTCTAAAGGAGCTGTGTTTGCCAGGAATAAGGAAACAGACTCTAGGGATGACCTCTGGGCCCACCATTTAATAGCTTAGTGAAAGCTCTCCTGCCTCTGGGAAAAGCTGAGTGCTTGCTGTTCGGCGCTGAGCTTGCTACCAGCTGAAAGGGAGGTTGAGGCCTGGGGAAAATGCTCTCATCGTGGGTGACTTAACGAGGCCAGGCTCACCCATGGTATTCACCTAGTGTGTACACGTGTGCACATTCACCTAGCACACACATGTACACAATCACGTAGTACATACACGTGTGAACATACATGCACATTCACCTATCACACACCTGTGTACACACACATCCCTGTGTACACACATACACACACACACTCTGTCCAGGGTACAGCAGCAGTTCCATTTGGTATTTGTAGGCTTGCCTTGACTAGGGACTGTTTGTTCTGAAGCGACTCATTTTAAAGCTGCAATATGTTAAATGGGCAACCTTTCATTGAATGTTTCTGGCATGTTGGCAGTTTATCAACAGCAGGGTTGTGATCTTGTCACTTCTCGTTAATGAAGGCTTTTATTTAGCATAGCAAATCATATCTCCTGTTAACATTCAGTCTCTCAAATGGTAAACTAGAAAGGGATGTTTGTGATTTTCTATTAATTAGTAGCCAACAGGGTGCTTTGGCCCTTGCTTATTATAGCCATTTAGTTCTATCTTCTGCGAAGATGTGGTTCATGTTAAACTAGGCAGACCCTCAAATAATTAAAATTTTCTTTTTATCACTTTGCAAGGCCACTTAGTCATTCCTACAGGGTGGTTATTTATTCCAGTTTTAATTTTACTTTTATGTGGAATTTCTGGCATGGGGTTTTCTCTAAGCCTTTACTTTTCCAGGGCTTTTTTGCTGCCGGATAGCCCAAGTGAAGCGTTCCAGCTTCGTGTTTCAGGTGTGTTTCTTTGAAAAAAGCAAACCCAAGGACCTGGGAAAGACCTAGAGCTGGAAGGACCCTTACAGTGTTGACCAAGACTTCAACAACCAGAACTGATTCTAAAATTTTGTATTGCCTTGTGTACATTTAAGAAATAGTGACAGTGGTTGGTGACTTTCAACCCATTGCTGGTGCCTAAGTTTCCTTCTCTCAAACCCTTCTGCTCTATACTGCTGAATTATCTGCTTCTTTTAGTAAATATGTGGGGGTCATATAAGGTGATATATACTGGTTTATTTTTAGAGTTTTTTTTTGTTTTCTTGGGGGGCAGCAGCTAGTTAATTAAGAATGCACTAACAGTCTCTAAATTAAAAAATTATTTTGGGTGTACCAGGTTGGTGGCTCAACAGGCTAATCCTCTGCTTGCCAGTGTCAGCATCCCCTGTGGGTGTTGATTCATGTCCCAATATCTCCACTTCTGATTCAACTCTCTGCTTTTGGCCTGGGAAAGCAGCAGAGTATGGTTCAAGTCCTTGGGCCCCTGCACTCATGAGGGAGACCCAGAAGAAGCTCCTGCCTCCTGGCTTCAGGAAATGAACCAATGGATGGAAGATCTCTCTCTGTAAATTTTCCCTTCAAATAAAAACAAATCTTTTTAATGTTTGCTGTCCTGTATCAGGCATTTATTGTAAGCATTGTTTGGGACTGCATAGCTGTGGGGCCAGTGCTGTAACGTAGCTTGTTCAGCTGTTGTTTAAGGTACCAGCATCCATTTGGTTGCTGGTGTGTGTCCTGACTGTTCCACTTCTGATCCACTGCTTGCTAAAAGCCTGGAAAGTCAGTGGTGGAAGGCCCTACTGCTTAGGGCCTCTGCTACCCGTGTGGGAGACCCAGCCAAAGCCCGGGCCTGGGAGTTTGGGGTAGTAAACCAGCAGATGGACTGGCTCTCTGTCTCTTCTCATGCTCTCTAATTCTGTCTTCTAAATAAATTTGTAAAAAGAAATAGCAAAACCCTGAAATGTTCATCAATAGAGAATTGGTTACTTTAAATAGTGCATATCTTGATTATATAGCCATCTGTAAAGAATTCTGTATGCTAGTATTTAAAATGTAAAATGATACACATAACATTTAGAAAGATTTATCTCTTTTTTACTTCAGATAGGCTTGCACATTATTTATATCTGCTTTGAAAATGTTCACGAAAAAACTATTAACTCTTTGTGTATGCCTTGGAAGAATTAAAGCCATTTAGCTTTTGTTTTGTATCTAAGTAGTTTTGTGATATCCTTTTTTCATCAAATATATATTTTTATCATGTAAACATATAGAAGTGAAATTGCCTCTTACTAAATACTATTTGCTAATTGCTGTTACTTCAAACAACAAACTGCTTTGTGTTTTCCAGAGCATTTTAGTAGGTTTCTGATATTTAAAAATTGTTAAAATTCAAGTTTAATATTTGAATTTCCATGAAATCAGAAGTATTTCATGGAGCATAATTCAGTATTTCAACAAATCTGCCCAGCACAGAACATTAGGCAGAACGTAAGGTATGGCAGGTGTGTGGTGGTAGAAGAGCTTATATATATATATAAACATATATATACACACACAAGTCATGTGTGTTTTTTTGAAAGATATATTTATTGATTTGAAAAATCCATCTGCTGGTTTGTTTGGCAGCTGGAAGTCAGGACCCTGAACACTGCCTTCTCATGAAGATTAGCAGGAATTTGGATCAGAAGTCTGGCAGCGGGGACTTAACATGTCCTCTGTGGGATGTAGGCATTGCCCGTGTTGGCTTAACTTGCTGTGCCACAATACTGGACCTGGTTTGCTTTATTTCTTGTATCTAAACAGTAAGATGTTTAGTAGTGTTCAGGCCTCTCGTAGAGCTGAGCGATGTGTCAGGTCTTTGTGAAAGCAGGTGCAATGGGAAATTAATGCTGTTTGTAAGTTTTTTTTTCCCTGTTTGGTAGACAGGGAAGAGGCAGAGGCAGGGGATGGGAGGCATGGATTCGATTATAAAACGGGAATTTGATGAGAGCTGCTACAGTTGTTGGGAAAAGGTTTATAGAACCAGGTAGTAAGAACAAGTAGCACTTCTAGGGAGATTTTATGTAAGCTGAGGCACTTTTTCTACGAGTACGAGACTACGCATAATATAATACTTGCATGCTGAATAAATAGTTTTCATGATCAGAGGGTTGAGTGGGTTTTTAGAAGGGCTTGGCAATACATGCAGGGTTACTTCTTGTTTGAGAGACCTAGACGCAAGGCAGTTTTCTAGGATGGATTGGTCTTAGGACAGGTCAAGTTTAAGGATGTGCAGATATGGTCCCATGGTTAAAGGATTTTAGGAGAGACCTGTAACACACTCAGGCATTTTATAAACCAAAATAAGTGTGCAATGTGGCACGTGGCTTAAGCTAGTGACTTACAAAATGTCTTTTTGAGAATCAGAGTATTGACTTGTCTCCACCATTAAAGAGAAATTGAACTTTATTGGAAGACAGGGACAAATAACAAAGACCATCTCCCACTGTGTTCCATTCTGCAGATGCCTGCAGCCAGGGTTGGGTAGGCTGATGCCAGGCACCTGGAAGTTAATTCAGGTTTCCCGTGTGAGTGGCAGAGTCCCAGCTGCCTGTGCTGTCACCTCTGGCTCCTGGTGGTACATACCGGCAGGAAGCTGGATTGGAAGCAGAGGAGTTTAGATTCACTCCAGGCCCTGTTAGGCGACACACATGTCCCAAGTGCTATTTTAACTTTTGTGACAGCCTCTCTCTTCCATGATTTTATAAAACTTTTGTATCAAAGTGATTAGAATATATGATTTGTTGTACATGAAAGTAAAGCTGGCCATTAGAAGTTTATAAATTCGCCTTAGCTGGAGAAGCAGCCATTGGAAGGTAAGGAGAGCTATTCTGAGGTTTATCTGCAGGTGCTCAAGTCATTCATCTTAAAAGAAAGCTTATTTAGGGGCTTGATGTATCGGGCTAATCATCCGCCTGTGGCCATGACAACCCATATAGGCACAATTTTGAGTCCTGGTGCTCTACTTCTGATCCAGTTCCTTGCGGTGGCCTGTGCAAGGCAGTAGAGGGTGGCTCAATGCCCTGAGCCCATGTACACTTGTGACAGACCTGGAAGAAGCCCCTGGCTCTCAGCCTTGGATCAGCCTGGCTTTATCCATTGTAGCCTTTTAGGGGAGTGAATGAATAGAAGAAAGATCTCTTTCTGTTTTTTCCCCTCTCTCTGTAACTGTGGCTTTCAAGTAACATAAAGTAAGTATTTTTTAAAATATTGAGCAGTAAGGTAGATTAGTGATTCTCAAACTTGTAGGTCATAGGTTCCCTTTATACACTTATTTTTGAGGACCCCAAATGCCTTGTATTTTTTAGATTTATCCATCCCTATTGTATCAGAGATTGGGATGAGAAAGTTTAAGAATATTTATTTAAAAAATCTATAGAGCAACGGATGCATTGAAAAAATGACAGATATGTTTATTTCTAAAGTGAGAAGGGTGGCACAGTTTTACTTTTTATTTAAAGGTTGATTGATTTATTCGAAAGGCAGAATGAGAGGGGTAACTGCTTTGCATCAGCTGCTTCACTCCTCAGATGACTGTGGTGGCTGGACCTGGGCCGATTTGAAGCCAGGTGTCATTCAGGTCCCCGCATGGATTCTGGGGCCTAAGAATTTGGGACCATCTCCTGCTGCTTGCCTGTCATTAGCAGGGAGCTGGGTAGGAAGTAGAGCAGCTGGGACATAAACCAGTGCCCACGTGGGATGCTAGCATTGCAGACAGCAGCTGCTGTGGCATGGTGCTGGCCTCAGTTTTACCTTTTAAGCTTCTTTCATATCACGGAAGTCAGTTGTATTTCCATATTGCAATGGAGTCTGTCATTGTCCTTGGAATTGAGAACCTCATTGCTCTGAGTGAGATTCAGAGCTAGTTTTTTCACCATTAGGTTTGACCTTGCGCCAAGTATTAGGTCCTGCTTTTCTAAGAATTAAGGCTGTGGTCGTGTGGCACTCTGTTCTGTAATTTATTTGTGCATTTTTTAATAGCTCTCAACACCTTTTCCTATAAATACCTATTTGCCCACACACCTGCGTTCACATACTTGGAGCGCTTTGGAAGGTCACATGAGCTAAGATGCACCGTGGAGTAGTTAACCTAAGCAGTTTCATTTTTCCCACCTAGGGTTTTGTTGTCCTAGTTTGAAATGGCAGCGTCTGTAGACTCTCTTTGTCAGCTGTTTAACACACCTGCACTTAAAACATTCCTCCTTCCCTAGTAGTCAAGGGATTGGGGGCAGAGGGGAGAGGAAGGTGAAGTGTCTTCTGAGCTCCCAGTGTCAGGCAGGCTTTCACAGGTCAGCTGTTGTCACGAGCAGATAGCTTATTGGTCCTTTCTGCCTTTCAGATGCAAAACGGTGCTACTGGGGGTGTGCTGTGGGATGTCCAGCTATTGTAAATAGATAGTTCGACATTCAGTATTGTGATAGAATTGATTGCTTTCAGATTTCTAATGTACTGATTGAGACATTTGCTGCATTTTTCTTTGGATAACAAATTCCTGAACATTTCCTTGTCAGAATGTATTGAACTTGCTATGTCCTGATTGGGTAAAGAGATCTCAGTGGCAGGAGCATCTAGTAGTCCGAATGATGTTGGTTTCCATATAAAATTAAAATTCCTTATCCAGGACATGGGGTGGGTAGTGGTGAGGATTACTCATATTCTGAAATTTCAGGTTACAGAAATTTAACTGCTTTGAAAGCTCTGTAGCCCTGGAAGGCAAAGATATGTGTTTTTTTTTTTTTTTTGGTATTCTGATACTTCCTTGTACTTTAAAGCTTCATATTTACTGAAGAAATGGCAGTAAGATTTTCCAAACACAACTTAAGATAATAAACCTTTGTCTTTTTTCTTTTGTGTGGGGGATATCCCTTGAAGCTATAAAAGTGAAATCTTCAACCTGAGAAATACAGCAGTGAGCCTTTTAATTTTTTTTTAAAAGAATATTTAGTAACCTTAACTATGGTAACACTTTTTCTTCGGGTTTTAATATTATTTGAAAGTTAGAAGTTACAGAGAGGAGGGGCTCTTGTTCTGGAAACTCAGGAAGAAGATGGTTATTGCCAGTATCCCTGGTGTTTCTGTTTCTGAGAATAGGAATGGCTCTGTGGCCTAGTAGTTAATGTGTTGTATGAGACAGCTTTGTTCTTATCAGAGTGTCTGGTTTGGCTCCCAACTCTATTGTACCCCAGTTCCTTCTGGGGTTACAGTGAGAGTGTTCAACTGCTCAGATGGCTGCAGCAGCTGAGCCTGGACTGGGCCGAAGCTGGGGGCTTCATCCAGGTTTCTCATGTGGATGTATGGTCCCAGTCACTTGGACCATCATCCACTGCTTTCCCAGCCATGAGTGTGGAGTGGTGCTGGATGGGAAATGGAGCAGCTGAAACTCGAGCTGTGCTGGTGTCACAGGTTGTGGATTTCTGTGCTACCCACATTGCCATTGCTATCTCCCCCAATTTATAGCTTTCTGCCAGCGTGTACTTTGGGAGACAGGCAGCAGGTGTTAGCCCAAGAACTTGGGTCCCTGCTACCCATGTGGGAGCCCTGAATTGGGACACTGTCTCCCAGTTTTTGCTAGGCCCAGCAGGTCCTGCTGTTAGCATTTAAGGAATGAACCAGAGGATTGAATCTCTCAATTGTATATGCTACTCCTTTTTCTGTATTTATGAAAATAAGTAAAACTTTTTAAGAAAGTGTGAATGGAATTATTTTTGAGATTTACAAAGTGAATTTATTACCCTTGAATGGACACATATGGAATGAAGGTAGTTCTAAATTAGTATTTGAATAATTTCAAATCTGTAAGTTATGTTTCAGACTTGTACTATAGCTTACTTTAAGTAGGGTGGGTTTTCTAATTTTTAGATTGCTTTGCTGAGAAGGATTCTGTATTCACTGGAACCAAGTAATTTGAAGTAGTTTTCTGTTCCCATGCTGCTTAAGTTGAACTATTAGCAATAGTCAAAGTGAGTGAAAAACCTTTTGAAATGTTTTGAAAAAATTACTGTTTTTTTTTTTTGTTATTTTAAGAAAGCAAAAAGGCTGTATTTTATTTCAGCTGAACTTTGAGTGAAAAAGAGGCTGGATCAGTCATTTCCAGTATTGGGCTATGCACCAGGAGTATGAAATGCTACACTCGGATTGCGACATAAACTGACAGCCTGATTACACCTGCTAATGTTAGATGCGGTAAAGAATAGGGGCACTCTGTTTCAGAATTTGGCTTTTAAGCAAGGGTTTCTAGATTTAGTCAGCATTCAAGTTCTTGAGCTTCTGCAAGTCTTTTAAGTGTCAACTGGGACTAGTGCTGTGGCATAGTAAAGTCAAGTGCAGCCTGTAGTGCCAGCGTCACATATGCTTGCTGGTTTATGTCCCCGCTCCTTGCTAATGTGTTAGAAAAGAACAGTGGACGATGGTACAAGGGATCGGGCACCTGCACCCAGTGGAATACCTGGATGAAGTTCCTGGTTTTGGTCTTATCCTAGCCTGTCCTTTGGAAAGTGAACTAGCATGTGGAAGAGCTCTCCGTCTCCAAATCTGCCTTTCAAATGTATATACATTTAGATTTTCCTTATTAAACAAATCAAAATAGATCACCAGCTATTCTAACAAAAAACAAGGTGGAAAAAGCATAGCTATACAAAATTATAAGTGAAAAAGTGGAATAAATGCAGGAAAGAGGTGTCTGAAGTACACATGGGAATAATGATGTCAACCATAAAATGTTCATTGGGGTGCTTTGTAGATGCTGTTAATGCATAGTAGCTGCTTCCTCTCTTACTCCTGAATGGGAATCCTTTGGAAGGCTGTGATTTCCTGACATTCATAGAAAGTTATTTCAGGGGAAGTTACTGGAAATTAAGTCTTGGTTTTTGTGAAATTTAGACGGCTTCATATCTTGTGTGGTATCAAGTCTGTCATCTGGGTCATCAAGCCCTAGGACCAACTAAGCTTAATAGCAAGAGTTAGGATTTACTGGGAGATGTCTCTTAGCTTTTAGAAAAAGGAAAAAGAATGAGGAACTTAAGCTTAGATTTCTCCTTTCAGTAGTAAATAGAACCCTTTCAGGGTTTTCTAATTCTTAGTAGATTTCTTTGCCAATTTTGTCTCTCTTGTTTGGTGTGTTAGGCTTACAAAGAGGCTTGGTTTAGCTGGAAGGGACCTGGGTGTGGTAAGGCAGTGAGGGGCTTTCAGTGGAAGATGCACTAATTAGGGATGTGCGTGCCTTTCAGAGTACGGTGTTGGCTGCCTGGAGTAGCAGGAGTTACTATTAAGCATCAGTGACTGGGAATTAAACTTATTTAGTTGGAAATAGGAATAGATATTGTAATTAGGTGTGAGTGAGAGACAGTGCTCAGACTTTCAGACTTGAAAGTGTGACTCCTTCTTCCCCACTCACGTTCTAAATAGGAGTTAAGTGTACAAAATTTTTTTCTTTTCTTCTTTTTTTTAAACAGAAAACCTAGCTTTCAGTTCCAGTTTGACCCAAAGTGTTTCAGGAGAGTACTTTACTTCTCTGGCTCCTTTTTCTTTCTTTTCTTTTTAAAATGTGGGATAGGAAACAGGATAACTTGCAGGGTTACTTTTTTCCTTTAAAGACCTGATTTTCTAGCGTTAGAACCTGAGGAACTGTTGGTGCTACTATTCCTGGCATTATTTTCTTTATAGGAGTCTTGAGAGAGCCTGCTGTTATTTTGTCTTTTGGTGGGCAGTCCTTAGGAGATAGTGAAAAACAATGGAAGACCTTAGAATCCCAATTAACTTAAGAGACTCCATCTGCTCAGCCTAGGTGACCTTAAGGCAAGGTCTCCCTGAAGAGAGAAGACTATGTAAGCGAGGGGTGGATAGTTACAATTCTGACTGGCCAAGACATGGCTAACCAATCAGAAGGCCTCCTTGAGATAAGACTCCATGTAAATGAAGGATTGATAGTTACAATTCTGTCTGGCTGAGATATAGTTAACTAATCATAAGTGTGACTGTGGAATCCCGCTGAGCTGTGTAAGAACCCTATGATTTTATACCTCGGGCTCTCAACCAAGGACCACGAGTTGGTGACAGTTGGAGGCCCAAACTCGAGTTTGACCAAACCTCCCTTGTGCTCTTGCGTTGAAGTTCGACTCCTGCTGGTTCATTTGGGGAAGACCCGAGGCTGAGAGACCCGAGCCTGCTGCCGAGCCTGGGCTGAGCCACTGCCAGGCCTGCTGCCAGGCTGCCAATATGACTCTTTAACGGTGGCTGACACTGCTCCAGCAGAATCGGGACATGTCCCAGCTGCGTGGCTGGTTGTCCCCAATGCAGTGGCTTTCTGCTTCTGTGACAAGCCGCCAAGATGCTACTGAGCTGTGGCAGTGGGCCCGTTGCAGGCCCCCTTGAGTGGCTTTGGCGCCTAGCAGTGAGCGGTGGCTGCCACTTTGCCACGGCAGGCCCGGGCACAACAATAGAGGTGGAAAAGTAAAAAGCTACCATGAGATTTCATTAGGGTTTTAGGCTTTTAGAGATTTTATGTGTCGTAATTGTGTTAACAATTAATACTGTAGGAGAGTCATTGTGATAAGGATTTTAATAGTTCTTCTGCCCTTCATTTTACTTGATTCAGCCTGGGAAAATATTCTATCAAACTAAAAAAGAAAATGATGAAATTTTGAATCTGGGAACCTAATGATTAAGTTTTGACTAAAGAATGTGTGTAGATTGCACTTACATTTGTGAAAATTGGATGGTAGAAGATCACATACTGGATTTCCTTAAAGCAATCTTGTAAGGATAATGAATTTATGGGGTCCAGTGCGGTGGTGCCGGCATCCCATCGGGGTACCTGTTCGTGTCCTGCTGTTTCTGATCCAGCTCTCTGCTTATGGCTTGGGAAAGGAGCCAAAGTTGGTTCAGGTCCTTGGGCCCTGCACTCATGTGCCAGCTCTTGGCTGTCAGCGTCAGAGGATCAGCTTTGATCGATCATTGTGGCCATTTGGGGGCGCAAACCAATCGATGGAAGATCTTTCTATATCATATTCTCTCACTTTAAATCTGCCTCTCAGTAATAAATACATCTTTAAAGAAAAAATAATAAATTTATTGATTTTTTTTTCTTAGAGATATGTGTATTTTAATCTGAGTGGTCGATTTAAAGAGAGAGAAAGAACAGAAGAGACAAGAGAGATCTTCTGCTGGTTCACTCCCCGAATGGCCACTGTGGCCAGAGCTGAGCCAATCCAAATCCAGGAGCTTCTTGGTCTCCCATGTGGGTTGGGGGGGCCTGAGAACCTCAGCCAAATCTGCTGCTTTCCCAGGCTGGAAACACGGAACTGGATGGAGGGGAGCAGCCAGGACTTAAACTCGCGGCCGTGTGGGATGCCAGTGTTACAAGGCATAGCATCAGCCTGCTAAGCCATGGCTCTTTCCCCAAATTTACATCTATTTTTAAAGGATAATTTATTTGCAGTTCAGAGAAATGGAGAGGAAGAGGGAGAGCGCTTTTAGCTACTGATTCACTCCCCATGTGGTTTTATAGCCAGAGCCGAGTGAGGCTGAAGCCACGAGGTTCATCTTGGTCTCCCAGTGGGTGCCAGGGAAGCAGGCAGTTGATTATCATTCATTGCTTTTCCAAGGCAAATTAGCAGGGAGCTGGATTGGAAATGGAGCAGCTGGAATACCACCTGGCACCCATATGGGATGCTGAATTTATAGGCAGCAGATTCATCAATTTTATGTCACAACGCTGGCTTCTTCTAGTGATTTTTAACTGCCCTAGAACCATTTTAAGTCATTGAACTGGCAGGACAAACAATGGAAAAGAAGTGCTGTGACCAGGGTAGTGGTACCTCGGATTAAGCTGCCACATGGACTCTTTCATCCCATGTTCTGATCACGGCACTGCTGAGGCACCCGGGACAGCATTATATGGGTTCATGTCACCCGTATGGGAGACGTGGTGTAGTGCAGGCTCCCTACTGTTATGGCCTGGCCCTGGCCGTCTGGGATGTTGGAAGAATGAAGAGCAGATAAAAGAGCTTTTTTTTTTTTTTTTTTTTTTTTTTTTCTTGCTCTGTCACTCTGCCTTTCAAATAAATAAATAAAAGCTTAAAAAAAGTATTTTTGTATTCAGCTGTTAGCATATGATTTTGGAAGGATAGAGACAGCAAATGAGTCCTTCCTAATCTTTGTATTTTCCCTATAAAATTTCCTAATTCAGTATTCTTTCATTTTTTATGGAATACGATATAATATTTGTGACAAAGCCAAGGATGTGATGCATGCCATACAGAAGCATTGAAAAAGTTCTTGGAAAATTGTTCTTTGACTTTGGATTTCAAAGTTCTGCAACAGAATAAATTCTTAATTCCTGGTTCCCCGCACTCTTTGAAGTCTCCTTGTAGAAGTGGCTGTGAGAACACCATTCAGGGCTTTTTGTTTGTGTCAGACTCCAAGTAAACTGCTTGTGCTTTCTCGCTTGGTTCCTCACAGAACTGAGCTAAGCCGACTGCAGCACAGTGAGTTGGAGTGATTGAACGAAGATGCAGTGAATGAGAGGCACAATTTCCTCAGGCTGGCTGCAGAGTGCCAGCATTCCCTGTGCGCAGGTACTAGGCCCAACCAGTGGATCAGTTGGAGTGTAATACTGCTTTTGCAAATTTTTGTGTGGGTATGACTTTCTAAACTATCTTAAGTTAAAAGTAAGCTTGCTGGATTTGGGTGCAATTAAAGAATATTTATTTACTTTGCAGTTCGGAGTGACAGAGAATGAGACGGATCCCTTCCATCTGCTGATTTCATTCCTTAAATGGTTCCATGAGCCAGGGACTGGGCCAGACTGACCCCCGAAGTTCCTCCTGGTCTCTGCCCTGGGTGGGAGGGCTTAAGCATTTGGATTCCTCTGGTGCTCTCCAGATTCTTTAGCAGAGTGCTAGATTAAAAGCAGATTTAGGATTCTAACTGCTTCTCTGATTGTTGTAAATGTTGCTAATGGCAGTTGACCTTGCTGGGCTGCAACACTGGCCCCCCGGGTAGTGTTTTTTTTTTTTTTTTAAGTACTTTTTTTTTAAAGCAAAAAATGCAAAAAGCCAGGATGAAAGTTCACTTTGGATTTCAGTGAAAAGAGGGTTCATTCTAGACTGGTTCATTTTTATTTCAGATCTTACACTCTGCTGGTTTCAGGATATTGATGTCTAAAGGTGAAGTTAAGTCAGCCCGTGTCCACTTACCAAGCTGTGCAGTGCCATGCTTGGTGAGCCCCATGCCACTTCAGCCAGCTTTGCAGGTCATTGTTCCTGTCATTGTAATTTATGATTAGCTATCTCCAAGGTATCCATGCTCTTGGCCATGAAAGGGCTTGCATTAAAGCGAAGGGTAAGCGAGCCACAACTCATTTTCTCTCTTGTCTTCCATGGTCATGATGTTGAATCAATGTGATAAGTGATGTGAAGGACACAGGGAACGTGCACTGGTCTCAGGATGCTGTTTGCAAATTTGGGGTGTTTTGGGGAGACTTGATTTAGTGGTTGATTTAATATAATACCTTCTTGTGCAGGGAACAAAGTCAGTGGGTACAGACTTGGCATGGATAATGACAGGACTTCTTGTGTGGTTGGTGAATGCTGGGTTTCTTATTTACAGAAAGTATTGCCCTAGTGAGGTAAAGTGTGCATCTTTGGGCCTTCGTGACTAAGCAGTGGAATTATAATCTGACAACTTTGCGGGCTTCCTGTCAGGAGTGTGAAGCTGTTTTTGCCTGTTGGCAGTATTTTGCTTTCATCCAGATGATCTCAGCTTTCATTAAGTTTTCATCTAATTGAAAAGATTGATTTTTGAGTAGGTGAGAGTCCTTTTATGTGATGTCTCAAAGGACAGAGTGTGGGTCAGATCACTCTTCAAATGGATGGTGAATGTGAGGAAGTGGCTTTTTCAGATGGAGAGAGCAAGTTATCCAGGCTCCGTTGGAACTAAGAGCTTTTATATGTGATATGTTTCCACGTTTGTAAATAACGTGAACTGTAATAACCCAATTTAAACTCAGACCAGAGGTTTTAGCCAGAGTAATGCTTTAAAATGATCACTGGGCTAACATGAGTGTTTTACAGTAGAACCTAGAAAGTTAACCTTTCGATTTTTGGGTTAATTCTTGCTTGGGTTATTTTAAGTATTTGTTCTTCCCGGTTTTGTTTTGTGCCAAATTATGAATCAGTAGAAAGTTCAGAGACTATAATTGTATAGTCCCTTTGTATGATATTCTGTTGGGAAATAATATTGAGATCAGAAAGTCATTTAGGTATTTTCTCCAGTTTGTAAGGAGGTGGTAGTGCCATGGAGCAGACAGTGAGGAGGAGTCAGCGTTCAGAATGATTGCTTAGCTCTGGGAAATCCTTTCCTGGACACTACAGTGCAGTCAGCTCTCAGCGAGGAAACATGTTGTGTTCACATATTTTGTTATTACCTCAATTTTGGAACGAGCAGGGAAGTATTCTCTAAAATGTATGTAATATCAAAGTTTTAAATCCCATTTTAATTCTGAATTTTCTTTTGTTGTAAGATATTCTCAATTTTATGAAAGTCTTACTCTTCTTGAGGTCACTTTACATGATGCTAAAGATTGTTGACATTCTGTTTTCCAGTGCTTCATATGCTCTTAGTTTCTTAGAGAATTCTGATAGAAAATACAAACGTATACCTAACAGTCATGATGAATAAGCCTGTGACTTTCATGGTCTAGTTTGATAGGAGCTTACTTTGTTTTTCAAAGTTGTAGGGTCTTTTAGTATTCTTTAGAACTGTATTTTCTTGTAATGTCTAAAGAGCAACAATATTATTTTATTCCTATAGTTGTTTTGATAGTTGATATGTAGAATGTGTATATAGGTATTTGTGTGCATTTGTGTAATGGATTAAGCTACTTGTGCCTTAGCACTCATGGTACTGGTTCTGTACTTAACCTTGACACAGTAGTGGTCATGATGGCCATGGTATTGTTTGTGTAAACGTACTTGGCCTGCATTACATTGGTGAGAAAATCTTCCAGATTTTAGGGAGCAATGCCCAGGTGTTGGTGTACTTGCTCTGAAACAATTACGTACTTAACCATATATGTGTGTTTTTTTTTAAACCACATGAAATTTAAAATGATTTCCCCAGACTCTTGGGATTTATAGTACAGGCTTGTGTAGTTTTATTTTTTAAAGGATTTATTTTATTTTTATTGGAAAGTTAGATATACAGAGAGGAGGAGAGACAGAGAGCAAGATCTTTCATCCAATGATTCACTCTCCAAGTGACCTCAATGGCCGGATCTGAGCTGATCCTAAGCCAGGAGCTTCTTCAGGGTCTCCCGTGTGGGCACAGGGTGCCAAGGCTTTGGGCCGTCCTCTACTACTTTCCTAGACCACAAGCAGGGAGCTGGATGGGAAGCACAGTTACTGGGAATAGAACCAGTGCCCATATGGTATCCTGGCACTTGCAAGGCAAGGAGTTTAGCCACTAGGCTACTGCATGTGGCCCTAGCTTGTGTAGTTTTAATGATCTTAGTCATATTTGACTAACATTTTCGTGAGAAATAGTTGATATTTTGTAATGGCTTTGAATTCCAGGATTTTAAAATCTTACTCAGTCTTGAAGTTGGGAAAGAAGCTTCTGTCCAGTATGGATTAGACTGTATCTCTTTACCCTTCTAAAAATGGTTTTCAGAAGCTTTGAAGAACTCTGGCAGGACAGCTTGCCTCCCCCTGCTCCCCCCCCCCAGGCCTGCTGTCCTTGTGTTTTAACAGTCAATCTGTCTTAGAAAGTGGGCGGTTCTTTTCCCCTTTTGATGGGAAGCTGATGGGCCAGCCCTCCGGGCACTGGGTGTTCTGGCGGAACAGTGAATTCTTTGAATGTGGCTGGAGCAGTTTGCTTCTGATGCTGGCCTCTGATTGTAGAACTGCTTGATTGTCTGCCCTGCCTGTACTAAAAGAGGAAAGATAACCCCTTGTCCTCTCTGGGTGCCAATCAGTGACCTTTCAGTGTCAGGGTTCTGCCGAATGCGGTGTACTTTAGGGTCAGAGCAGTGCAAGAACTAAGGCTCTTTGCAAAGCAAGTCTTCTCTGTTGGTTGGGTCTCTGCATAGAAAATTACCCATTGATCTGAAGTAATTGATGGGGCCTTAACAGTGCTTGTCAGTTACCAGGAAACGGTCCATGGAGGACAATTTTTAAAATGGTGAGTAAAGTTTATTATATGATGGGCAGATGGGAAAATTGGAAGTAGCTGGGGGATAAGATCAACGTGGAGAAAAAAAAAATTCATAGAAATATGGTAGTGGGAAAGCCAATTAGTGTGATAAACTATCTTGGGGTATGTAAAAACCAAGAGCCAGGTGTTCAGAATTTTGGAAATGTTAGTGGATTAATGTATTTTGTCACCCTCGTGATGAAAATCAGTAGCTGTCCTCAGAGAATGTCAGGAAGCTCAGTTATACCCTCAAGGAAGAAGGTTTGAAGAGGTTTGTTAATAAGTTCTTGATAAAGGAGGGAACAGTTGAAAATTGGGAAGTTCTGAGACTGTATTCGTTTCACGTTTTGTTGCTGAGATTCAAGTGGTGGGTTTTGAAATAAACTGAGGGGGTTTTAAAAGAGGACTGGTTGAACACAGAGATCCAAATTGTGGGGCCTTTTGTGGCCTCCAAATATGTGGTGTTTATGATAAGATGTCAGGGGACGCAAAAAACCCTATGAAAACCTTGTAAATTTCATTTTTTTGTCTTATCTCCCCATTTCCTAATTGTGTCAGACTGCACGTTTTCTCTGTTGTGTCTGTTCTTAAAGGCCAGCTGAAGCCACGTGGATTTTCTCATCTTAACTCCTAAGCCACACGCACTCTGGATGTGTTATGGAGTTTTAAAACCTACTACTTGCGATGTCCATTTTTCAAATTCTTTTTTTTAAAAAAAAGATTAATAAAATTTACTGGAAAGGCAGAACAGAGTTATGAAGAGGAGAGACGGAACGATCTTCCGTCCACTGGTTTACTTTCCACAGTGAGCTGATGGGAAGCCAGGAGCGCGTAGCTGGTAGCTAGCAGCTTTGCGCAGGTTTCCCATGAGGGTGCAGGATCTCAAAGCCCTCAGCCATCTTTCCTGCTGGCCCAGGCCAAAAGCAGGGAGCTGGAAGGCAGTGGGACAGATGGGGCATGACTCGGCACCCTAATGGGATCCTGTGCTTCCATGGTGAGGACTCAGCCGTTGAGCTGCTGTGTGGGACCCCATGTTTCATATTTTCATATCACAGTGTCTGGTTTTGGGCTCTGGAGCTCAGTGCATCCAGCTGACCTCCCTGCTAATGCATCTGGGGAGAAGTCGAAGATGGCCCAAGCACGCACCTTCCTCCCCGCTGTGAGAGAGCCTGTTGGAGCTCCGAGCTCCGCTCCTCCCTGACCTCATCCTCTGTTGCAGGCACTAGGGAAGACAGCAGTGGGTGCGAGACCTCTGTCTCTGCATCCCTCCCTCTCTGTCAATCTTTCAAATCATATTTTGTTTTTCAAAAATGTGCCCACTATCATTAAAATTGCAGATGGATGGGTAGATACTAATAATGGAGAGGAAAACTGACAGTTGTGGACAGCCAACAATGTGAATTCCAAAGCAGAGCTATGGCTGAGTGGATCAGTTTAAGTTTGCAAAGATTGCTGTAGTAGGAAGAAAGAGACGGGCAGGAGAAGTATTCGGTTTGGGAGCTGTACTCGTCAGCCTGCAGTGCCCTTCGTGGGAACTCCAGGCAGAAAGGCTCAACAACAGGCATGCATTTTCTCACATTCTGCAAGCTGGGAGTCTAAGGCTAAGGTGCTGACAGAGTTGATTTCTGGTGCTGTCTCTTGGCTGCTAGGGAGATGAGGGCGTCAGTGGGTGAATCTGGGGAGATTGACTTCAGTCTAAGGTGTACGAATGCTTAATTTCTCTAGGGGTAAGCAAAAATGAGGCTCTTTCTTCCTAAGTTTCTGTTCTTAGTGCAGAGGGAAGCACTTTTCTTACCTGTTGTTCGCTTGGTCCAGGCTCCTGGCCCGCATCTTACTGTCCAGGATTTCCATTGTGGAAATTGTTTTTCCTTTTACCTGGTACAACAGTTTCCGACAGACTTTGTCTTTTAAAACTAGGTTTTGACAGTTGTTACACAATTGATTTTTTCTCTAACCCCTTCAATTTTATAGTCTGACCTCTTGTTACAAACTGCTTTTAAAGGCACCGTGCTTATGTTTTAAAAACCATTTAGACAGAACATGTATTTAGAAGACAGCATGTGTTTTTTTGCCACAGGTGTCAAGAGGATCTTGGCAGAATTTTCATGGAATGTCAGCTGAGGTCCTGGTGGTTCTGAGCCTGTTTATTTGGAATACGTGAAGAGGTCAAGTTGTTTATCATGTAACCTGTGATGTTTGTGTTGGAAAGGACGTGGCTTGTGAAATGTGGGATGTATTGTGTTCCTGGTTTTGCATATTTAGAGCACACGCTTGGTTAAATTCATTGTATGTATTTTTGGATTTTTGGTGCTGGTGCTTGTTATGAATGAGATTTCTGGTTTCTCATTTAGCAAGGCTGTTGCTATAGTTTCTATTTGCATTTTTTATTTGTTAATTTTGTATCCTTAGTCTTCACTGAAATAGCTTATCAGTTCTTTTTTTTAATATATTTCATTTTATTTGTGATGTTTGCATAGTTGGTTAGGATGGGAAGGGTCAAGGGTTAGGGAAAGTGGGTGAGACCATTGTTTCCTAATTTTCTTTCTCTGTGTTGGGGGTTAGGAGGAAGTTAGGGAGAAGCTGCACACAGCCCCCCAGCTGCCTCAGTACTCGGCTCTGGGAACAGCCACGCTATGTCTTGCCTGAGTCTGCAATGTGCAGCATGCTCTGAGGGTTCTGCTCAGATAGTTCCGATGGTTCTGAGATGCTGTCAGCCTTACCAAGGATGCGGAAATCCTTCCAAGGTCCATTAGCTGACATAGGACCAAATTTGTTCTCTTCTCTATCCTCTGCTATGATATCAGATGTCCTCTGCAGGCCCCAGTGGATCGCCATAGCCTCCATGTGTGTCTGGGTATGCTCTCCGCTGCTCTGAGCCACCTAGGAGTCCCAGTTCTGAAACATGCAAGTGCAGTGGCCTTGTCAATGGAAGTCCCTCCGAAGTCATCCCTCACCTGCAGTAGACTCCCTCAAGTGGTCCTCCCTTCCACACATGTCCTTGCTCCTTTGCTGCTCAATCCACAGTCCCTGTGCTCGGTACCAAAATGGTTCTCATGCTGGCTTGACTGAGCCGGATTGGGGTCCTGCGGCACCAAATCCTCCCACTTGTCTTTAAAAAATAAATAAGTAGAAGAAAAAGAAAAAAATAGAATAGGCGACTATGCTGGCACACTGGTTAACAGAAATTTGGCAGTAGCCAGGCCCAGGATTCCCACCAGCTCTTGGCTGCTTTTCTCGCAGCTCTGTGATTCTTGCTGGGTACAAGGCAACCTAGGCCACTGCCTAAAGCTGGGGGACTTACCAGTTCTAACAACTTTGTTGTTCGGAGTTTGCTTTTTACAGCAACATGTCCTCTGCAAATATGAATATTTTGACTTCATCCTTTCCTTTCTTTTTCCTCCCTATTTGCTCTTGCCAATACATCCAGTACTGTAAGAGTGACGTCAGAGGACTTCCTTGCCTCATTCCAGGTCTGAAGGGAGATACCTTTTCACTTGCACAGTGATGCTGGCTGCTGGTGTTTCATACATAGTCCGTAATTTAGCGGTGTATTCCTCTATGCCTAAGTGCTTTCTTCTTTTTTATATATAATGAAGGGATGTTGAGTCTTAATGTTTTCTCTGCATGATATCATATAGTTTGTTTTTCATTCTGTTGATACGATTTTATAGTGCTTGTTGATATTTGCTTGTTGAACCACCTTGTGCCTTTGGGATAAATTCCAGTTGATCTTGATGTCTGATCCTCTTTGATGTAGTATATGGTTTGATTTGTTAATACTTTGAGAATTTCTGCATCTGTGTTCATTGATAGAGCGGTGATTTTCATGTTATGTCTTTGGTTTGGCATTAAAGTGATGCTGGGCTTATAAAAGGAGTTTGGCTGTGTTCCATTCTCTTCAACATTCTGGAATGATTTGAGAAGTGTTGGAGTTAGTTTCCTTACGAGTGTTTTGCAGAATTTGTGGAAAAGCCATTATGTCCTGGACTTTGCTATGATGGGAAACTTTTAAGCTTCTATAGGTCTGTTTATATTTTCATGATCTAATGTTGGTAGATTATATTTACCCAGTTTGTTCATTTTTGGGGTATTTTTCCCTTCTATTTTTGTAAACTATATAATAGTCCCATGTTTTTTGTGGCATCAGTTGTAATGTCTACTTTTCCCTCTAGTTTTGAGTTATTTGCTTTTTTCTTCATAAGCTTGTTAACAGTTTATCTGTTTATCATCTTAAGATGCCAGGTTTTTTTGGGCCAGGCACAATGGCACAGTGGTTAAGGTCCTCGCCTTGCACGCCCAAGATCCCATATGGGTGCCAGTTCTAATCCCGGCAGCACTGCTTCCCTTCCAGCTCCCTGCCTGTGGCCCGGGAAAGCAGTCGAGGACAGCCCAAAGCTTTGGGACCCTGCACCCGCGTGGGAGACCCGGAAGAGGCTCCTGGCTCCTGGCTTCGGATCGGCATGGCATTGGCCGTTGCGCTCACTTGGGGAGTGAATCATCGGACGGAAGATCTTCCTCTCTGTCTCTCCTCTCTGTATATCTGCCTTTCCAATAAAAACAAAATAAATCTTTTAAAAATAAGATTAACAAAACAAAAAGTTGACATCTTTTTTTAAACACATTTTATTTTTATTGGAAAGGCGGATATACAGAGAGGAGAGACAGAGAGGAAGATCCTCCGTCCGATGATTCACTCCTCAAGTGAGCACAATGACCAGAGCTGAGCTGATAGTCAGGAGCCAGGAACTGCTTCCAGATTTCCCACACATGTGCAGGGTCCCAAGGCTTTGGGCAGTTCTCTTTCTCAATTCAGAAGTAGGGAGCTGGGGCCCGGCGCGGTGGCGCAAGTGGTTAAAGGTCCTCGCCTTGCACGCCCGGGATCCCATATGGGCACCGGTTCTAATCCCGGCAGCCCCGCTTCCCTTCCAGCTCCCTGCCTGTGGCCCGGGAAAGCAGTCGAGGACGGCCCAAGGCTTTGGGACCCTGCACCCGCGTGGGAGACCCGGAAGAGGCTCCTGGCTTCGGATCGGCATAGTATCGGCCCGTTGCGCTCACTTGGGGAGTGAATCATCGGACGGAAGATCTTCCTCTCTGTCTCTCCTCTCTGTATATCCGCCTTTCCAATAAAAAATAATAAAAATAAATCTTAAAAAAAAAAAAAGAAGTAGGGAGCTGGATGGGAAGTGTGGGGCATTTAGTACAGGAATTGGTACCAGTATGGGATCTGGTACTTGGAGAACTTCAGCCACTAGGCTACCGCGCTGGGCCCTGTTAAAATTTTTTGTTTTCATTTATTTCTGCTCTAGTTTTTATTCTCACTTCTTGCTGATTTTTTTTTTGATTGCTTCCAGTTGTGTTCTATGTCCTTGAGATATATCTTGGGGAGTTTGACTTGTTTTTTTTAATGTGAAAGCTTACTGTTGTGAATTTCCCTCTTAAAATAACTGCTTTTCCGGTAGCCCACAGGGTTTGATATATTTTCATTTCTTTCTAGGGATGATTTTGTTTTTAATTTATGAGTGATGCTTTGGAGCCTGTTTTTTTAATATGCCCCCGTGTGTGTAAGCTTTCTGCTATTCTTGTTGATGCCTAGTCAGATCCCTTTGTAGTGTGGGAGAATACATCATATGATTTCAGTGTTTTAAATTTTACTGAGAAATTTTTTTTTTGAGACTTTTACTGAACCTTGTGGCTTAGTATGTAGTCAGTTCTAGTGCTGGCATAATGGCTCAGCCGACTAACCCTCTACCTCTAAGTATGGCATCATATATGGGCACTGATCCATGTCCCGGCTGCTCCACTGCCCATCCAGCTCCCTGCTTGTGACACAAAGCTGTGGGACCCTACACCCTCTTGAGAGACCCAGAAGAAGCTCCTGGCTCCTGGCTTTGGATCGGCTCAGCTCTGGCCATTGTGTCCATTTGGGGAATGAACCAGCAGGTGAAAGATCTTTCTGTCTCTCCTCCTCTCTGTAAGTTTCCCATTTTAATAAAAATAAAGAAATCTTAAAAAAAAGGTCTGTAGTCAATTCTAGCAAATGTTTATTATTGCTAGTGAGAGGAATGGCTATTCTGTAGCTGTTGGGTAGAATATTCTGTAAGTATTTGTCAGGTCTGCTTGGCGGTTGGGGTATTTTCTGTCTGTGGGTCAGTCTGTCGATGGCAGAGGGATGTTCAACACCTCTGTTAGTGTTGTGTTGGCGTCTGTCTCTCCCTCCAGCTCTGGGGATATTTGCTGTTTAAATCTGAATGATCCTCTGTTATGTATATTTGTGATATATTTTCTGGTTCAGTTTATCCTTTTTATCAGTACGTAATGTCCTTCTGTTTCTTTGTGTAGTTTTTGATTTAGAGCTTGTGTTATGACCATATTGACTTCCTCTTATTTTTAAAATTTCCATTTGTATGCTGTGTTTTTTCCAGCTCCTCGCTTTTAGTCTGTGAAGTGAGTTTGTTGTAGATATCATGTAGCTGGGTCTTATATATATGATTTGAATGGATGATTATATATATATATATATATATATAATGGGTGATTTTTTATATATATATAATTTGAATGGATATACATGCATGTGTGTGTGTGTATCCATTCAAACAAGTTGTATATTTGGAGTATTTAATTTACACTCAATTTCAATATATTTAAACAAGGAGTAACTTCTGTCTTTTTGTTGGGTAGTACTGATTGTATGTGTTCCATTAGTGAATTTGGTAGTGTCATATCATCTCACAATGCATACTTCTTTTTTTAAAGATTTATTTTTATTGGAAAGGCAGATTACAGAGAGAGAGGTAGAGTGAGAAGCATCTTCTATCTGCTGGTTTATTCCCTAAGTAGCAACAGTGGTCATAGCTGAAGCCATCAGAAGCCAGGAGCCAGGAGCTGCTTCTGGGTCTCCCTAGGGGGTACAGCGTCCCAAGGCTTTGGACCATTTTTTACTGCTTTCCCAAATCATAGGCAGGGATCTGGATGAGAAATGGAGCAGCTGGGACACAGATCTGGGCTCACATGGTATCCCGGCATGTGAAAGGCGAGAATTTAGCCAGTGAGTTACCATTGTGCCTGTCTTATGATGTGATTTTTTGTGTATGGTTATCTGCTACTTATGATTTCTTTCACTTTTTATGTCTGGGGAAGAATTCTACACCTCTAAAGGATAGCTTTCTGGCTATCGTATTTTTGCTTGGATTTTTTTTGTTTGATTGTATTTCCCCGTTCCTTTCTATAGGGTTTTACTAAGTTTGCTGTTCATATCATTTTTCTTGTTACTGTTTTTACGATTCTGCCTTTGTTCTTAGCTCTTGGCAGTTTGGCTGTGCTATGCCTTTGAGATGTCTTTTGCGTAATTCCAGGTTTTTAGTCAGTGTGTACTGAACTAGCGCTTCTTCCTGTTGTAGCCCCTTCTCTGTTTCTGTGGGACTGCGGCACTGATGGCCATGATCCTTGGGCTACCTGACGTGAATAGGACTTTCATCAGGTCCTGCTATGTGGCTGTAACTAATTCTGGGTCTCAGGGAACCGAGAAGCTGCACCCCAGCAGTGGGACTGTTTAGGTCAGTTCACCCCAGGCTCACAAGCTGAATACACAGTATGCTGAGGGTTACGCCTTGACAGGCGGTGGTGTAGAGCACTGGCGTTCAGGTAGACTCTTCCCTAGGTTCTACAGAGTATGTTCGAATGCCCGGGGAATGTAGTATGCATAGACAGAGTCATGGACCTGCAGGATGGCATGGGATCCTTACCCAGGCAAAAGGCACTTCTGAGCTGTGGTCTGACAGTCACCAACCTGAAGTGCAGGAATGCAGCTAGAACCCTCTAGACTCTACAAGCAGTACAGTTACTCCATAGGTTCTAGCACCAGCAGTGTTGGACCCAGCTTGTAGGGTACAAAAGGGACTGTTCCTAGTTCTTGCAGGACCCACAGGGGTGATGCAGGGGGCTTGTGCTAGGTTCTTTTGTCCAAGATAGGAGTTGTAGAAGGGGCTTCCTCAAGCAGTCCTCTGCGGTTCTGAGTATGCCGCTACTCGTGTCTTTGGCTCCAAGTGGCCTGGAGGAGTTTCCTAGATAGTGCAGAAAGAGCATGCGCTGTTGCTCCCGGGGTTGCAGGATGCACAGGAGCCTGCTGTGAGGTGCTGAGTGTCCTTGCTGTTGCTGGGGGCGTCAGGCCTCAGAGTGGCTGTGTGCTTCCACGTAAGACTCTAGAGTGTGTTAACAGCCTTTGGGCAGCAGTTTGTGTCTGGTGGTTTGTGGGTAGTGGGCGACTGTGGATTCTTTGAACCCCCAGCATCCCAGTCAGCCCTCAGACTGCATTTAACGTCATTGAAGACTGCAGTGTTTGCCATAATTGGGGTTTACTCATCTTTCTCTGTTCTTAATGTTTTCTAGAGAAAGAGAGACACCTTGGTCACCCAGGTTGGGTTTCTGTCATAATGACTAGTTTGTGTAATGCAACAAATGACCTGCAAAACAGTTTCTTGCCATTTAGATGGAGAATTTTAAGATAGCTACAGAATTATCTACTATGAAAATCATTTTAAGGTAAAATAAAGTATGTGAAAATGAAAGTTGAAGTTTTTTAAAGACAATCCAGGCAAATTTTGTCATCTTAAATCCATCAGGAAGCTTTCGGGTTCTAAACGGGATACAAATGATTGAAAGTTCAGGGGAGCTGGTGGGCTGGTCAGGTGGGCTGCCTGCTGGGATGGCTGTGTCCCACAGCACAGTACCTGGGCCTGAGTTCCGTTTCTGTTCCTGGTTCTACCTTCCTGCTAATAAGCCACCTGGGAGGCAGCAGGTGACGGCTGAAATAATTGGATTTCTGCCTCCCACGTGGGAGATTGTGGAATACATACCTAACTTCAGCCCAGTGTGATCTGGTGCTGCCTGGCCTTTGCTCACGTTTAGGGGAGGGAACAGGTGTATGGCAGTGCTGTCTGTCCCATCCCCCAGCCCTCTGTATGTCTGTCTCAAATAAGTGAAATTTAGAAACTGGAAGTTTAATCAAATCCTGTTAGACTGGTTTCTTAATGCTTGCTTGACTCCAAGAATTCATTTGACAATATGAACTACTAGTTTTGTATATAATTTATATAAATCTAACATCACAATGTATTATTTCAGTAATCTGTTGTAACATAGCAGTCTTTGGGGACAGAATGCATTCTACCTTACTAACTTCATTGCTGCATCTAACACCTGGCCACTGTTCTAGGCTGAAGTAGAGGGTAATTAAAGCAGAGAAGGACTAGGCAGGCCAGGCTTCTGTATTTAGTGACAAAGCCATCTAGAATGTAATAGTAAACAGGGAAAATTGGCGGGTATTTTTCTGCTTTCCACATCTCCCATATGGGTACAGGGGCCCTAGGACTTGAGCCATGCTCTGCTGCTTTCCCAGGCCAATGGGGGGCGGGGAGCTAGAACCAGCACCCATATGAGATGTGGATGCCACAGGCGGAAGTTTAGCTTACTGATCTGCCATGCTAGCCCCAGGACTGTTTTCATATATAAGAGTCATGAGGATGCAGATACTAAGGTTTATTCCTCTTACTTGGATTATCACATTTATTCTTTCCAATAACTGATCAAGATAATAGTGTTTCCATTTCCCCTTTTTGAAAATAGGAAGTTGAGGTTCAGAATGGTGAGCTCAAGGTTATACCCACTGTTCTAGCAAATGCTGTTCATTCTCTGACCATTTCCTATACATTCTGCATCTTTGTCCATGGGCTGTAGTCAGCTGTTATTTCTTCCTTCCTTAAAATCATACCTCATTTCTCAAGCATTAGTTACAAAAATCCCTCCTTGCCTCTTTAATCTGTAGTCTTTTCAAGCACAGATTTCTTAGCCCGAACATGGTGCTGTCAGCAGAATCATTGCAGCCTCCGTTCCTGCCATTTTAATGACCACTTCTACTACAGCCTCTGCTCAGATGAGCCTGGGCTTTGCTGGCTTTGCTCGGCCACCTGTCAGGGTCCTTTTCCCCAAAAGCTGAGTACCGTCTCTAGACCGATTTTTTTTTTTTCCTTTTTTTGGACTGTTTTGCAAGACCCAGCTGGTAGTGCTCGTCTTATGATGGTTTTTTATGGTGCCTCTAGCTTTTGGATGTTAAACTCACATCAGCTGCTTATAAAGATACCAGTGTCAGGGCCCTTAGGAGTGATTCTTGTTTAATTGATCTGCTGTGAAATAAGACAGTGGCTATATTAACCGCTTAGCCAATGTGGTGCAAAAAACATAGGCTTTGGAATCTGATGGACCTTCATTGATCAGTTGTGGGATTCTGGGCAGTATCTCTTCTAAGCCTATGCCTTCATTTGAAACATAGGAGTAAAACAACTGTTTCTTTTAAAGTCTTAGAATCACACAGGATTAACACTCCTTAAAGAGGCTTAGTACGCTGCTCAGCACTTCCTAAATAATAGCGATTGTCTTACTCTATGTAATAATGCTGCTTTCCTTTTCCAGAGGCGCAGATTCTCTCACATTTGTTGTTTATCTGTTGCCCTTTCTCTGTGTGTAAATTCATGTCTTTCTCATTAAAAGTTATTTACAGGTCCAAGGTGCTCGGTAATGTTTTATTCCATTGTGTGCTTATGTAAAAGCGGCTTACATTTTACCTTTCAGAATACATTAAGTATGAAAAGAAGCTTCCAAAGGAAAAAGAGCAAGAGCGTCAAGACTCCTTTGAATAGGCAAAGAAACTGTCATCCTGTGGCTGTCTCTGAGTCCAGGGCCTTGGAGTTTTAGGAAACTCTCTCGTCGTCCTCTCACCTCCCTCTCCATTCTCATGGTCGCTGTTACTGAAGCCACTGCAGGTTTCCTGATAATACACTTTCTGAACACTACTTTTTTTCTATAAATAGATCTTGCTTTTTGTCCTTTGTCTGTCTTGGTTTAATTTTTTCCCTCCACACTTAGTGTAACTTCAGCATAACCTTCTTAGTGGTGGTTCCTCTCCAGTTAGAAAGTTGATCAACAGCGGTTGAAAGGCGTAACTCTCTTACCATTTCTTAAAAGATGAGGTTTTTTTTTTTTTTTTTTTTTTACTGAATTGGCTTTTTTTTAAGACTCTCCCAAACACCCATTGTTTTTTTTTTCCTGCTTGGTCAGCACTCATCTTTGGGATGTCATTTTAGTAGCTTAAGCTTCTTGTATATTTCTGAATAAATAACTCTTAAATCTTGGTGTGAAATAAACCTTTCTGTAAGTTCTTTGCCTAAATAGTCTGAGCTAGGTAGTTTTTAAAAATATAGATATAGATTAGATCTTTACTGCTTATAGCTTTTTGGTATGATTAGGTATCAAGATTTAAATTTTCTTAATCCTCCTTGACTTTGCTGTTACATAACCGAGTTTCATGTGTTAGTTTTAAACATACTGTGTGCAGTGTGGGCTTTCATTGCAATTCTTCTGTAAGGTGACTTTTCTTTAGTAAAAGAGATAAATGCCCCGGTATGGACACAAATGTTTCTGATGCCCTTGGAAAGATTTAGAAACCTCTCCGATTTAGCTAGCTTGAGACAATCAGAGTCCAAAATAGAGTGTGGCATCAGTGAGGACCAGCCAGGCTGTTCTTCCAGTAGGTCAGTCAGTGTGTGGGTGACCTCATCTGGTGACCTGCAAGGGCACAGTGCTTGCAACTCCTGTTCAGGTCTTCATTTATTTGGGGGGAAATGCATATTAAGCGGCAAAAAAAGGTTGTTCTGTATGAAAAGTTCCATAATCTGACCAGCAGTTTTTCTCCCTGTGTGTCTTCTCCAGTTCTGACCTGCTCCTCTGTTCAGGTTGGAGCAGGTGCAGGGCTTCAGGAAACGCTTGTCTACAGGTTGCCGCAGACCTGAAGCAACTAGCTGCTAACTGGCAGCATAGGTCTGGTCTCTGTGTCACAGCTGACTGGTCAGTCCTGGTAATAGCGGGTGTTTGGGATCCACAGGGCGTGAGCAGTGAAGGCTGAGCTATAGTAGCTCCAACTTGAATTGGATTCCGATTCCCCCATCTCTTTATTTTTGTTTCTACAATGCTATAGGAGAAAGTGCAAGGTTTGAAAGTATAATTAATTAGTTTCATTTTTACTGTATAATTAACTTATTTTTATTCGAAAGGGAGGTGTTTAGAGAGGAGAGACACAAAATGATCTCAACAGCTAGCACTAGAACAGGCGAAAGCCAGAAGCCTGGAGCTTCTTCCAGGTCTCCCACACGGGTGCAGGGTCCCAATGACTTGGTCTGTGTTTCGCTGCTTTCCCAAGCACATTAGCAAGGAGCTGGGTGGGAATTGGAGTAGCCAGGCACCTGTATAAGACTCTAGCAATGCAGTTGGAGGCTTAAGCTGATATGTTATGGTGCCAGACCCATCATTTTGATTGTATTTGACTTAAGAGAGCAGCTGAAATGACTAAAATATTCCAAGTCTTTTTTATTGTCCCCTGAGATGTGAAATTAAATTCATCAGCCTCCTTAGTTCATTTTATATTTTGGCCTGTGCATGGGCCTTCTCATTTTGCTATTGAATAATGTATAATGTTGTGAATGTGGTATCCTTCCCTCTTCATGTTTATCCTCCCTGATACGCACTGACGTTGTTTTCACTCTTTGGCTTTGATGAACTGCGCTGCCCTGAACCTCCTGTTGGTTTCTGTTCTCTGTCCTTATAACAGCTGTTCTTTGAGGTTTGTATTTGTCAGGAAACTACAGTAAGAAATGAGGTGTCCATAGGGGGAAGGGGAAGGATGAATCTGCCATTTTTCTGTTTGACCATGGAACGGCATTTAAAACAACCTGACACATTCTCTATTCTCATCATCTTTTCCAGGATGCACAATGATCCAAAAGTAGTATGCACATAATTTCAGAAGAGAAACTGAATACATTTTCCTTAGCAAACTTTACTACATGTCTCATTTTGTTTTGAGTTGGCAGATCTTCCCATAATGGCTAGTGAAGTGCATATGTCCAAGTTGTTTTCCCAACAGATATTAAGCGTTTCCGACACAGTATGGATTTGCTGAGTACTGACCTTCCAAATGAATTTGGTGATTACCAGGTTGACCAGCAGTGTGATATAGTGGGGGTTGCAGGTTGGGGCCCCGCCTCTGTGTCTGCCTACCTAGTTCAGTAAAAGCTGAGCCTTAGCTGCCTTCTCTTTATTTGGAAAAACAAAGAAACAAACAACAAAAAAAGGAATGTTAAGCACACGTGGTTTTAAAGATTTCTCTGGATCTGTAACTTTCCTTAGTTAGGAAAACTTGGCATAACTGGGCTTTCTTCTTGGAACTGCTTCTCCAGGAGGGAATTCATTGGGGCACAGGTTCTGTCTTGTTACTGCTTCCCCCAGCATGAGCATGTTGTGTGGTACTGCCCCTGCTCTTGCAAAGTCACGTTCATGTATTCAAACACTTCTCAGAAGCATTTTCTTATGATCCAGTTTCTTAGTGTATCCTATTTTTTTCACAGCGTAGACTACAGTTTCAAACACCAGTTGTCATTAGCTTGTTTTGCCAAATAGCTTTTCTACTAAGTTTTTTGAATGCCTGCATTGTTTATGTCCAGCATGTGGCAGGCTTTTTAAACGGTTTGAACCTATTGGGTTTCTCGTCCTCTGTTAAAACATACGATGAGATACTCTGATGCACATGTCCTTTCTCAGTTGTCAGTTTCTTGGTTTTTTCCTTTTTGTCATCCAGATAAAATTTTAATTTGCAGATTGTGTCCTGTGTTGTGGTTCTGCTAGTGGTGCGTACTTTGCTGTGCAGTAACCGGAAACTTCTTCGTTTTATTTTTTAAAGATTTATTTATCTTCATTGCAAAGTCAGATAAACAGAGAAGATCTTCCGTCCGATGATTCACTTCCCAAGTGACCTCAATGTCTGGAGCTGTGCTGATCCGAAGCCAGGAGCTTGGAACTTCTTAAATGTTTTCCATGTGGGTGCAGGATCCCAAGGCTTTGGGACATCCTTGACTGCTTTCCTAGGCCACAAGCAGGGAACTGGATGGGAAGCAGGGCTGCTGGGATTAGAACCAGTGACCATATAGGATCCTGGTGCTTTCAAGGCGAGGACTTTAGCCACTAGGCCACTAGACTGGGCCTGGAAACTTCTTATCTGAGTTTTCTTGAGTATCCAGCACAGTGTTCTGCATATAATAGGATTTGCATATTAAAGTAAATGTGGAGGCTTTTGTCCTTCAGAGGTGTCATTTTGGAAGCCTATGTTTCCTTGTCCTTTCGGTAGTGACTAAAGCCCTGCTGGAATCCTCTGCCTTCAAAGGTCCCTGATGCCTTTGTTCAATAAGCAGCCTCCTTGTTTTCAGGTTGGTGCATGGGCTGTTTATTTGTGTGGAATTGTACTAGTTAGGTATGCTCTCCAGCAGTAAGTGTGTTTCTTCGGTTTGAGAATTCCGGTGTTGCTTGCCGTCATTCCATTTAAATGGTTCTTTGATTATGAGCTGAGCTCTTGTCATCTTTAGTTTCTCTTTGTTTTTTTTTTTTTTTTTAAATTTATGGGTCTAGTGTGAAACAAATGAAGTAAAAATAATTTAGTACAATGAATCATCTGGAAGTGGGATGACTCCACTACAGAGGGTAGAAGTTGGTTACCTTTCACAAAGACTGAAATAAATTCTAGGTAGATTCTGTCCTTTATAAATGTGAGTTTGTTGGATGAGAAGAAAATGAGGTGGTCTCCCTTTCTAGCCAGATGGCTACCAATTAGTAACTTGAATGATGTGGGGACTCAGCTGAACTCTTAGGAGAAGGGACACTGCCTCAGTGAGCAGCTGGTGGGAGTGGGACAGACCCACTGCACGTGGACAAGGGTCTCAGTGCAGTTCCTTGTTGCTTCTCTCCTGAGATCCTCCTCTCGACCTCTGTGCCTTGCGGTCTCCTTCAGTTATGTTATGGGCCGTTGTGCCCAGGATTGCTTACCAAACCGTGGAGGTGAGTAGGACTTGTAAATTAAAGTAGAATTGCTTCATCAGAGTGTCTCAAGAAGTATTTGGCTATCTAAAATGGGCTTGTTCGTGTAGGATGGGGCATACAAGTTATATCCAGATGTAATCTTCGTGATTCTAGCCTTTTAAATCTCTTGCATGTTTTAAGAATGCTGACCGTTTTAGGTATGCTGTTGTAAAAATTCTTGTGTTTATCGCAGGTTACTGTCACTTGTTGACCACTTGTGATCCTTGTTAAGCATTGCGCTTGCCTCTGAGCAAATGCCCACCGTGTTGATGTTGAGCTATTGGAAAGTATGTAAAATTCTTAACTTGACATATGACCGTACTTTTAGCTGTTTAGTAACAAAGTGCCTTTTATTTTTTTAAAGGATTTATTAATATGAAATATAAAATTAGAGAGATCTTTCATCTAATGGTTCACTCCCCAAAGGCCACAATGACTGGGGCCTAGCCAGGCCAAAGCCAGGAACTTCTGGATCTCCCAGCTGGGTGAAAGGAGCCCTGTTACTTGGGCCTTCTTCCTCTGCTTGCCCAGGCACATGAACAGGGAGTTGGATTGCAAGCGCAGTATCTGGAGCCCCACCTGCGACCTCTATGGGATGTGCGAATTGTAGTCTGCGATTCAGCCCAGTGCACTACAGCACTGACCTCAGTAATAATGTGTTTTGACTTGGTCAAAGAAAATTTAATACTTCATTATATATGTTATGTGAGTTTAATTATTTAGTAGTTTCTGGTCGACTTATATAAGTTTAACGTTGAATGAACGAGGAAAGGCCAACTAACACATGTGTGGGTGTGTGTATTTCATTATTAATTTGAATTTTGCAAGTTCTAGTGATTATGGCAGCTTGACCTTAGCATAGATTAGAAATACGTTTTTGGAAAATAGCATAAAAGCAAAAACCAATTCTTGACAAAGTTAATGTCTTAAGAATCATGCCAATTTATTTAGTGTAGTGTCTGATAATTTTCAAAAGTTGTTTTGATTCATTATTTGTAACAAAATCTGGTTGCTAAGCAGAGAAAATGTACTTTAAGGGGAAAGGAAGTTAATCTTTCCTGAAAGTCACAGATCCACCAAGAAGTAAATTGAGCATTGTCTGCACTTGTCTGGAGACTTCATTTGTGCTTTTGTCTTCCTAGTCAATTTCCATGTTAGTTTGAGAGGAGAGAATGTTTGAAGGTGTGAGGCCTCTGAGACCTGAGGCTCACTGATGTGGAATCTCTTTGCCACGGGTTACATTGTATTGAGACTTTTTTTGAACTGGATACTTTAACTGTACAATTGCACTGAAGTCTACATTTGAATACAAATGGGCCTATTTAGTTTTGGATATAGACATCTGTAGTGGGTGTATATGGGAGGAACTGTGTGTGTAAAATGTGATAGTTTGAGTTTAGGGCAGTCTAGTGGCACTAAATTTTTGTAATCTCTACCTTTGAAGAAAGATACTGGTTGTATTCTTCATAGTTACAGTTGTACTTCTTATCTGATAGTCACATATTCTAGAGTTAGCTCAAGATCTTAAAAATACCCCAAATGATCATGAACAATGATGAAAGATGCATAAAGACCTGATATTTACAGTCTTTTATCAAATTGGAGTTGTTTGGTAAATGGAAAGCTACTTTTCAAGTTTATCAGGTTGCCCATTTATCTTATGGGCTGATAAGCAGGATCCATAAATACTGCTAGGTAGTTTTATTTAAGTCGAATAGGAAAATGTAGCCTCTCTTTAGTAACTATGATGTGGCTTTTATTTTGACTCTTGTACACTGTTAGTAAATGTAGAATTGTAACGTATTTAGTGTTGGGTGTTTGTTGTCAATTCATGTTTTATCCTGTAACCTGAAAGAAGAAAGAATCAACCTGTTTTTGCAGAGTGAATTTGTTTTGCACTTTTCAGAAGCCTTATTTTATTTACCTCATAAAGTATGGACTTGGGAGTGCATGAGGATTTTCTCTATTTTTAATAAGGAAAATTACCATGGGTTCTGTGGGAGGGGGGGAAGTCAATAATATTAAAGCAGTGCTCTGCAATGTTAAAGATTTGCAGTTGATGGAGAATAATTTAATGTGCCCTATAAAACCCTCAATTTTGGAGTTCCTCCAGCTTTTTATTTTTAGCTGTGGCTTTTTAGTTAACAAGAAGAGGTGAAAAGTATGGTTTTCTCCTTGGACTCTGCCTGAAATTGCTGGAACTTTCAGTGCTGTGGGACCTCAGGGATTGATGGAGACCCTCATTACTCCTGCAGTGGTGTTGTCTTTCCCCTGCTTGTGCAGTCCCCTGCTCCTCCCCCAGAGGAGCCCAGTACTGAGTTAATTACCTCAAGGTTTTAAGCTGATTGTAATTGCTCTGATATTGTCAAATGAACCCAGGGCAGTCTCTGGCAGCACTTTAAAAAATGTACACAGGAAACAAGGTAGCAGCTTGGAATCTGTGAAAGGATGGTTAGTTTCTAAGTTAGTGGGAAGCAAACCTGTGCTTCCCAGAGTGTGCAAGAGGGGCGCTTTAAGAAGTTGTGGAAAATGGAGTTAAAAGAGAACTTTATTTTGGTCCCCCATGAAGCTTTGGAAGTCCCCACGTACGAACTCTGGATTCCCACCTGCCTCCTGTACCATCCTCTCACCCTGCTGTCGAGCAGCCAGGCTGTAGTTCGGCCTGCCTTCCTACCCTTCCTGCCTGCAAAGGATTTCTGTACGTCCTGAAATCATCTTTTCTGCCATCTGCCTTCTTTGCCATTTGTGAAAAAAAAAAATCTTCACAGGAGTTTATTTGAGTGTAATAAAGGTTGCAAAAAAGCTGAAGAACTCTGTGAGCTTCTACTCTATCCCTGATTATTCCCTGATCTACCTCCACGCTATCCTGAGTTGCAAAGAAGTATCTTTTGGGGGGTGTTGCCTCCCCACACCCTTTTCTGGTACTGTAATACATCATTGTGTCTGAATTAACTGTTCTTCTTAGCTGTCATATTTGTTGGTAAGGTGTCTCTTTAGTTCAAATTCAGAATTGTACAAGCATGGCCATGTAGATCCTTTTTTTTTTTTAAAAAAATCTGAGAGGCCGATTTATAGAGAGGGGGAAGGAGAGACAGACTGGTCTTCCATCAGTTGGTTTACTATCCAAATAGCTGCTACAGCCAGAGCAGGGCCGGGCAGAAGCCAGGGAGCAAGCAGGAGCTGCTTCTAGGTCTCTCCCATGGCTGCAGGGACCCCAGAACTTCAGCTGTCCTCTGCTGCTTTCCCAGGCCATGAGCAGAGAGCTGGGACATGAACTGGCGCCCATCTGGATATAGCATATCTGTATATAAAGGATATAACTTTATTTTTGATTTCACAACTGGCCACCAGATATATTTACTTGAATGACAAAACGAGATAGATCTTTCTTCTGCTGGCTTTTTTTTTTTATAATTCATACAATCTTAATCTATAATTTTTCTTAAATAATTGTACAAGTAAACAAGAGTATATTTTAAAGGATAGTCACAAATAATGTATAAAAACAGCAATTTGCCCTCATATTTTACTTCCAGACAACTGAAGAACATGTCAGTGGTTATGAATAACACGCTTAAAGCATCATGGTACCTTTGTGCAATGAAATTCTCCATTTTGCCCTCAAAGCATAAACTAGCTTTTCTCCAAGTGAGATTGTGAAGTATCAAAGAGAGTCACAAAACATCTATATGGACAATATGTTCCCACTTTTTTTTTGGTGGGAATCCCAAGTGGTATTTTTTAATGTATTTTATTATATTTTTGACAATCTTTGCATGATTAATTAGGGTAAAAAGGTTCAGTGGCTATAGGAAAGTGGGTAAGACTATTATTTCCATATTTTTTCCTTTATGTATAAAGGGGGCTATTAAGGGAGAAGGCCCACCCAATTTCCCATCCTCCCTAGGTCCCGCATGTAGGGTATGTTCTGAGGTTCTTGCTCAAGTGATTTTGATAGTTCACCAGTTATAAATTGCTGCCAATCTTGCCATTCCAAGCACTATGAGGTCATTGAAGAATCCACTGATTGACATAGTCTGTCATAGAGTCTCTGCTCCGTATTTCACTGCCAACATATAGCTGAGATGGTTGATTGACCTGTTCTGTCTTCTCTCTTTTCTTGGTTAGGGTTCTGAGTCCAGCATTTTGATTGAGGAGATCTCCAAAGAAACTTTGTCTGAGGTGTTCTCAGACCAGATTCTTGTATGTACTAGCAAGTACAGGGCCCCGTACAGTCCATCGCCTTGATCAGCTGGTGGTTGTGATTGCTGGGTTGGTTCTGTTTTCAGCCCCGACTTCCACTGGAACCAATGGGTGTTGCAGTCCAGCCTGGTTCTTCCCAGCACACACTCGGCCCTCACATAAACCAGTGGGAGCTGCAGCCTAGTTGGAGCGATCCACAATAATCCCCACCAGGCCCACTCCCTACCCTGGTTTGCCAGTATGTGAGGCAGTAGTACAGTCTGTCCCACACCCCATTCCACCCCAGTCCCTGTCCTGGTTTTCATGCCCTCCTGTGGAAGTGGTAACCCAAGAGGGATGAGCCCACTATTTCCCTCCCGGGCCTCTCCCACTCCAGGATTATGCACTCTCCAGGTAGTTCTGTGCTTTGACTTGACAGAACTAGTCCTCAGTGCCAGCTTCTGCCAGCTGATGCTGTGGCTAAGCCCAAACAACCCTCACCCACTCCCAGTTTATGCACTCTCCAGGTAGTTCTGTGGTTTGACTTGACAGAATTAGCCCCCAGTGCCAGCTTCTGCTGGAACTAAGCCCAAGCAACCCTCACCCACTCTAATTTATGCTTGCACCAGTAAGAATAATCAGCTCAGCCTGGCTTTTCCCTGATCTAGTCCACATGAGGCGTACAGGTGTTGTAGCCCTGCTTAGTCTGGTTTGCCCCGATCCCAGCTAATGCTCTCCAGTGGGAGTAGCTGTCAGGTAAGGGGACCCTCCCTTATTCCCCCTGCCGGCTCTGCCCCCTCCCTTCCTGGTTCTCATGTGTGCTGGTTGGGCACTGCGGTCGCATCTGGCACAGGCAACCTCACCTTGGCATTCCGTATTGTGCACTGGTTTTTGTTGCGATCGAACCCGGCTCGACCCACACTGTTCTGGTGCTTGGATTTGCCAGTGGATGACGTGGACAGATTCAGCCTGGTCTTCCCCCAACCTCTGCCAGATGTATGCCAGTGGGTAACTTTCCATGGCCTGTTTTGGGCTGTTTCCTATCATGTTTCTTGTTCTTACCTGCTGGGTCTGTGTCCTGCCAGAGGAGTTGCCCAGGCTCCTCCATCAGAACCTCTCCCAGTGCCAGATTTTGCACATACCAGTGGGTCCATGAGCCTGCACTACTCAGTTCACCTCCTGTCCTAGCAGGAATAGTGGCTTTTTCTGACTGGCCTTCAACCCAAACTGGTCCTTATTGGGTGTTTCAGCCCAGCCATGGCTCGTCCATACCCACATATGGCTCACACATGGCTCAGTAGGGGTTTGAGACCTTACCTAGTACATCCCACATCTACCCTGGTCCTCCAGGACACCAGAGGGTGTTGGAGTCTGGCCCAGCTCGGTGCATCCAGTCCCAGTCCACACTTGTCCCAAGGGAGACTACAACTGTTTCCGGATCAGAACGCAGCCCCCATTCCAGGCCACGCACCCCTTGGTGGGAACCTCAACCCGGCTAGGTTGTCCCCTTAGCTCACCAGCCGGGCCTGTTCCCAGCCTTAGGTTACACGCATGCTGGTGGTTGCTGTGACTCAGCTTGGTTCAGCTCCTTACCTGTCCCGAACTCTGCCTTAGACATTGTGGCTTAGCGTTGCTGGCTCACGCAGATCAGTAGGCACAAGAGCCTAGCTCGGCATGACCTGTGCTCCCTCCTGGTCTCTAGTTTTGCTTGTGGGCTAAGGTTTGCTCAGTCCGACCTGGTCCACTCTGTTCCATTACCAAGTGACACATTACCCAGCTTTTGGAGCTACTCTGGCCAGCTTGTCCGACCCCCAGGTCTGGACCACATGCTCACCAGCTATGACTCGCCAAGGAAGTTTCCCAAGTTCCTCCACTTAATCCACTCCCAGACCTAGGTCTCATACATGCCATTGGATTTAGGCCAGGTTCCAGTGAAGTCTGGCCTTCCATTTGGCCTTGTATGAGCTGATGAACATTGCAGCCCAGCCCACCCCACACCCTGTTCAGGATGCACATTTGGGTGCTGCTGCCCTGACCAGTCCAGACTGTTGCCGGTTCCTTTACCTGTGATTCACGGCAGGCTCCTTGGTTACACCTAGCTTAGTCTATCACCACCTCAACTTTTGAGCTAACCAGTGGAGCTAGAATTTCCACAGGGTTTGGCCCACACATCCCTCACAGAATCTGCCCCAGTTATAGTTCTAGTGCTAGTTAATGTAATGGCCCTGCTTAATGTGACCCTTCTCCTGTTCTCATGTCAGGTAATAGGATATGATTCTGCTGGACCAGCCCCAAGCCATAGCTTTTGCATAGATTGGTATTTGGTGCTTAGCATTGTTAAGTAATTACAAGTTTTTCAAAGGAAGACTACTGTCATTCGGAATCTTTTTTTTTTTTTTTAAAGATTTATTTTTATTATTTTTTTATTGGAAAGGCGGATATACAGAGAGGAGAGACAGAGAGGAAGATCTTCCATCCGATGATTCACTCCCCAAGTGAGCACAACGGCCAGTGCTATGCCGATCCGGAGCCAGGAGCCTCTTTTAGGTCTCCCACGCAGGTGCAGGGTCCCAAAGCTTTGGGCCGTCCTCGACTGCTTTCCCGGCCACAGGCAGGGAGCTGGAAGGGAAGTGGGGCTGCTGGGATAGAACTGGCGCCCATATGGGATCTCGGGCGTGCAAGGCGAGGACCTTAACCACTTGTGCCACCGTGCCGGGCCCATGTCATTAGGAATCTTTACGATTGCTTCACATTCTAGAAGCACAGTTGGTTCAACCTGGAGCTACCTAAGCAGCCATTCAAAGAACCAAAACCCCAGAGCTCCCTGGCTGGGCTGCCAGCAGGCGAAGCCTGGCACCAAATGGCGCACTGGCCGCCCGGGGACTGCTCACCATGTGCACATGGTGGCTTGTGTCTGGGATCCATGCATGAGATACCCTGTCCTGAGACCCACAAGTTTAAATTCCTAGGCCCAAGGTCGTGCCCCTCTCCAATCCCATTCACAGCCCAATGAAGGCGGTGGGTGGGTCCCAGACCTGCCCAGTTACAGAGACCTCCCCTCTCAGTGTACTCACCCAGAAGGGAGCAGCCCCCAGATCCCAGGCAGGCCTGAGTACAGCTCACCTCGTGCACATGGTGGCTGGTGTCTGGGATCCAGGCATGAGACACCCTGTCCTGAGACCCACTCCTCTGGTGGTTTCTTCTCCAAATGCCAGCAGCAGCCAGGGCTGGGCTAGACTGAAGGCAGTGCGTGTACATGTCCACCATGAGTGTTAAGGACCCAAGCACCTGGGCAGTTTCCACTGCCTTCCCAAGTGCATTAACAGGGAGCTGGGTCAAAACAGAAACAGCTGGGCCTAGAGTAGGCACTCTATGCAATGATGGATTCCTCAAGTAGCAGCCGTGACGCCGGCTCCTGCTGCCAGTTACTTAAATACATAATATTTTAAGATCATTTTCACTACTCCTCTCTTCCATCCTGGATCATTTCTTCTTGCTAGTTAGAGTCATGGTTGGACGTTGTTCACCATGCCATTAGTTGTATGATGAACTTCATACCACAAGGAATGTTCTGAGCATTTAACCTGACTTGTTTATGTATCTGTTAGATTTTAGCTAATGTGCAGCTGTGCTTGATAAATAGGATTCACTGGTTTCATTTTGGTCAGTTCTTAAAGTAGAAGGCCAACTGGCAAGGGAAGATGTAGGTCATTTTCAGACAGAGCAAGAATTTTCTGGAAAAATACTGCTGTGTCTTGGCTGCTGACCTGATGGCAGAGGTGTTCACACACCAGTGTTCTAATGAAGGGAAAGTTTCCTCCAGGCTCTCCTTTGCTACTGTGTCTACCATGCTGATTTCCATTCCTTACTCCCTTTTGCTCTTCTTAGAATGAAGGTTAGTGTCCTGATTCTTCAGTTCGCTTCTGAGACCTGAAGGATGGATATGTAACACATTTTGAAACTGTTCCACTTTTCTTTCGTTGATGGTTCTCAGTCTAGAGGTTGGCAGTAAAAAATTCTTTAAAATATGTATAAGGGTTCATTTGACTAGTTTTCCACCCACCACAGAATTTAAAAAATTGTCCTTGGGGCCTTAGTTCCCTTCCAAAAAATGGGTTAGTGTTTTGTTTAGTTGAATTTAAGAATAAGATAATAGATTGATGGTAAAAATTTCCATTTTGATCCAAAAGACATTGCAGTCATGACTGTTCTAGACTAGCATATAGTAGGTACTTTCTGAAAATCTTGACAGTGTCAAGGATTGTAACTGATTGCTGAGTATTTTACCTGTTATATAGTATTGCACTGAGTTTTTTTTTTTCTAAGAGACTTATATTTTTATATAGAATAAGATTGTTACAGGAATTCAGTACCCAAAAAGTTCGAGCAATTCTGAATGAGCAAAGTTCAGCCTTGGTTTCTTTGTCATTTGAAATTTTCATAGTAAGGCAGGAATCTAGTTTAATGTTAAAATACATTGTGTATGCTATGCATGGTCTCCTATTATTTCCTAGCATTTTAAATACTGGGGAGCAAAGTGCTTCATTTCTTTCTGCTCAAATACATGTCTAAATTCAGATGTTTAAGTTGGAGGTGGTAGTTTCTATAGCAGCAGTGACTTTGCCCTTTTATTCTTTTTCTTGGGTAGTGAAATATTTAGTATAAATTAGCCAGAGTGGTTATTATTCCTGGTTGTGGGTTCTTAAAGATTTTCTTGTGTGCCTTTGGCTTCTGTGGTTGCCCTTGTCAGTCTGCGGGTATGCTCAGAAGACTCCAAAAACGGTGGAGTATGTTTGCTTTGTAGACTTCTGTTTTCCCAGAATCTTATCACAACATGGTATGCATCCTGGGTCACAGAGGTTGCTTTGCTGTCCTTGGGTGGTTTCTTAGAGGCCTTTCCTTCTGCTATGACCCTGTACACCAGCCTGTGGCTGAGCGAGAAAGGGCTGAAGGTGTTTGATTTTGTTCACTTGTAGGATTTGTTCAAACTGTGATTTGGTAGCAGTGAAATGCATCTCTTCCTCTCCCTCTCCCAACCCCCCTCCTTCTCTCTTTCTCTCCCTCCCCCTCTCTCTCTTCCTCTCCCAACCCCCCCTTCTCTCTCTCTCTCTCTTCCTCTCCCAACCCCCCCTTCTCTCTCTCTCTCTTCCTCTCCCAACCCTCCCCTTCTCTCTCTCTCTCTCTTCCTCTCCCTCTCCCAACCTCCCCTTCTCTCTCTCTCTCTCTTCCTCTCCCAACCTCCCTTCTTTTTCTCTCTCTCCCTTTCCCTCTCTCTCTCTCTCCCCCTCTTCCTGCCTCCCTTGCTTTTCCTTTCCTACTCTTATGTTGTTATCTGATGAGGCTGCAATGGAAGGTTTCTCCTTTGGCAGGAAATGTAAAACCACATGGATAAATACGTGGAACCCTTTTTGTTTGCTACTTTGAATCACACTCCATAACATTTATTCTTTTTCTGTGGATCTCTCTTCTTGTTTCCTGCTGAGCAGATAAAGTAAGGGCGTGGGCTTCTAGAAGCACAGAGGGGGAGTTATGTGGTTCACAAAAACTGCCTGAATACACACACACACACACACACACACACACACACACAATACATATACACATATTACTATAGTGAGGGTGCTTCCATTATTGAATAGGGGAAAAGTTACCAGACTTTGTAGGTAGAGAATATAAGCTGGTAACAGTGGGAGGCAGCCTGGATAGTGGGGAAAAACTCCTGGGATTTGTTAGAACCCAGTGTGTGTGATGGAGCTGGGGAGAGCATATGCATGCAGAGGCAGGGGAAAGGAGGTCAGGTAGCGTGCCCCGCCCCCAGCTGAGCTGTGGAGTCTGTGAAGGCCTTCCAGAGAAGAGGGCCCTGTACGATGCTGACCATCGTGGAGATCAGTGTTGACCTGGAATGGAGGGTGGACTGGAGGACAGCTGGCCTGCCACCAGAGGTAACAGGTTTCAAATCCCCAGTCTCTACTTAATACTTGCGTGGACTCTGGAAGCTTAGAATTCCTGTTTTATAAACTGAAAGTAATGTATATAGCTCATAGCACGCGCAGGGATTAAATGAAATTTTGCCTGTAAATTGTGAAGCCCGAGGCTGGCGTGGAATAAGGAATCAATAAATGCTAGTTTCTTTTCCTTCTTGACTTTTTCTTACCCTCTTTAGTTGTAGGATTCATTAAGTTCTACCACAAAAGGCAGTCAGATTATCTGACTCTTTCCCGGAAGAAGATACCCCAATTCTGTGGAATGTTCCGGAACATGCTTTACTTATTTTTTTCTGTTAATTAAACATAATCTTTAACCAGTTAGAACAGGATTACAAAAACAGTGCATACACTCAAGTTATTTTAAAAATCATAATATTAGAAGGATGTTGGCTGTGAGTTTTTGCCTGGTTGTATATGAATTATTTCCCTGATGTTTGTTAAAAACGCTGACACCTGTAACAAGTCTTCTGATATGCACGTTACGATTGTAGAGATTACAGCTTTACCCCTCTTCCTGTGTCTTAGTTGCTAAACTGCTGTATACATTGGAGATACTGGTAACATCCATGGAGTTTTTAGACCAAGGGAACAGAAATAACGATTTATGGGGCCCGGCAGCGTGGCCTAGTGGCTAAAATCCTTGCCTTGAACGCCCCGGGATCTCATATGGGCACCGGTTCTAATCCCAGCAGCTCCACTTCCCATCTAGCTCCCTGCTTGTGGCCTGGGAAAGCAGTTGAGGACGGCCCAAAGCCTTGGAACCCTGCACCCAGGTGGGATACCCAGAAGTAGTTCCTGGCTCCTGTCAGCATAGCATCGGCCATTGTGGTCACTTGGGGAGTGAATCATTGGATGGAAGATCTTCCTCTCTGTCTCTCCTCCTCCCTGTATATCTGACTTTCCAATAAATAAATCTTAAAAAAAAAGAAATAACGATTTGTTTTAGATACCAACATCCTAAGTAGCTGAGGGCCACTGGTCATGCGACTCGGCTGGGATGATGGCAAGCAGCTGCACTTATTTTGGGGAGGGCGACACATAGTTTAAAGCCTGGTACATTAAAAATAGACAAGGTTGTCATTCTAATGTGAAAAACGTGCGGTATTGCAACCTGTATTTTTAAATACTGTCTTTGAGGGTCTCGGGTTAAACATTGCAGAGGTTGAAGTGAACTTTAGTCTGTCTCAGTCATCATTAGTGACCGTGTGCTAAACGTAGTTCCATATAGCTCGCTTTCAGGGGCCCCGGGCAGGAGCTGACAGACATGACTGGAAAAATGTGCACACTCCACTGTGTGTCGTGCAGTGTTCCCCTCTCGTGATTGAAAACCCTTGTTGCTCATTTAAATGTGGAAGCGAAAATAGGCTAACCTTAACCTCAAAGGCAGCAACCAAGTTTTCTAGAGTAGCATTGAGGAGACACCCTCCTTTGTCCGGCTGTAGCGATAACAGCCCCTGAAATCACTTAGCACTTTAGAGTTTGTCAAGTGCTTTGACACACTATCTGACAGAACATATGTGTATAATTAAAGCCTTGAAAGAGAACAGACCTCTTTACCCTTCTTGTTCTTTTGCAGAGTAGAAATAATTCAAAGACTAAATGCCTTTTTTTTTTAAAAAAAGGAAAAAGATCTTTTTTTTGAAAGGCAGAGTTACAGGGATGGGAACTGGAGGGGTGGGGGGGAGATCTCACATCCTCTGGTTCACTTCCTGAAGCGTGGCAGCCCCCAGGCTGAAGCCAGGAGCCTGAAGCTCTCTTCCGGTGCTGCCTTCCAAGGTCATTAACAGGGAGCTGGACTGGAAGTGGAGAACAGCCAGTACTCGAAATGGCACCCAGGAGGAATGCTAGCATTTTAAGCCCCAGCTCAACCCTCTCTGCCATGGCTGTTGCCCTTACTCAGTGATTTCGTGGTTTGAGTCTGAAGGAAATTTTGCCGTGTCAAAACTGTAACCTGTGCCGCCTTCCCCTGCCTGTGGGAGACAGTTACTGCTTCTCAACTGCTCCTGGAAGCAGTGTTTGTGCACATGTGTGCAGGCTATTGGCTTTAAACGCACATTCATGCTTACACACTTGCTTCATTGTCTCTCTCGTGGGGTGCTCACCTAACGCAGGGATCCGCGAGCATGTGTGTAAAATGTGCTTTAGCTGTTAGGATAAGTTGTCAGGTGGGAACTCTGACAAGGAAGAGCGGATAAACTCAGGTGAGGTGAGATCTGTAGTGACCAGGCATTGCTGCTGTTCCTGTTAAGGAGGTATGTGAGTCTGGGATTATGCAAGTATCCCTGCAGGGGATACACATATCATACACAGGGAGGCAAAGGAGGGCCTCACTGTTTTGGAGTGTATAGCAAAATGTAGTAAATAGCCAGGAATTTATTGACCGTAAAGCGTTATAGGTGCATGTACGTATTCTATTTGGTCACTGCCAAGAAATCTTCCCAGGAAGAAGGAGAGGAGATGATGCAAAAACTAGTACATTTCTTAGTGTGAATCTTTTTAAGATGCTCTGACTTTCCGTACTAAATAATTCATAGTCATTTCTAAATCAAAAGTGCGTGTCTCTTGAGGCTCTGGGAACTTTATGCATCAGCTGAAAAGATCTCTTAGGCAAGTACCAGTAAACGAGGTGGTTCATATTTCAGAGAGGAGGAAAGCTGGCTGGCTGTATCGATGATGCTTTACACAGCAGGGATGCCACCGAGGGCAAGGTGGCGAACACTGCTCCCTCCACATACCTGGACAAATCAGACACTTTGATGTACACTGGGGCAGTGTGTCTTCATTTCCAGGTTCTCTCAAGTCCTACAGAGACCTTTGTGTACGTCAGCATACCTGAGCAAGTACAGGTACCTGTTCTCACAGTTGTCGTTTTGGAGGCGTTTGTTTTGGTGTGGACTGCTTGGAATCAGATACTAAACTTTGATTTCCTGTACGTAAGTCTTGCTGAGTGAATGAAATGTCTGCTAAAAGGAGCATGGTACCACTTTATGACATTTGTGAATGAAAGGTTTGTGTCTTTAAACCTTGGTGGTAAGATGTTTGTAAGGTCTCTTGATGTTTGGGAACTTGAACGTGAAGGGACACATGGTTGTGTTGTGTAGAGGAGCTCTGTTTTTAGCTTACCTTATGAAAACATTGGGATTAAATTTGAGGAGTTCCAATCTGCCTTTCACAAGTTGTATTCCATGAGGGAGTTTTCTTTAGCTGTGACTTTGTAAAGGAATGTGAAGATAATCTAATTTCTATGTTGATTACTATGTTAACCATCTTAATTTTGCAATTCAAATTCATCTGTCTATACCAAACAAAAACTCTGCAGAACCGTGGCAGTAGTTGATTTTATTCCTATTGTATTCATATCCCTTTTTAGGTTCTATAGCCAAATAATGACATGGGAATTAATTAGGCTCACTGAGGTTGGAATGAAAGAATGAGGTTGGGGTGATTCATCACCATTACAGGCGGAGCGCAGCCTGTAAGCAACACTGGGTTAGTCTGTGGCGTAACCTGCACTACCATAGGGGTCAATAAAAACGCCCGCTGGAAAATACAGTTTGTAAAACTTTTGAGGTTCTTATTTTGAATTCTGACAAATGTAAGGGGGCTGTCCTAGGTTATGAATCTATTTCTGACATGTTTAATATTTACATTTTTGATTTTACGTTAGATGTTAAGTAAACAAGTAGCTAAGTTCTTTTATAAAAATTGTACATGAATTCTTAATTTAATGCTTATAAACTCACATGTTTGCATGTTGAGTTTCCTTAAGGAGACATATATTCTTGAAAGTACAACTTTCTCTATCTTATTTTTTGTTTTTAAGAATTACAGTGAGGGAGAGAGGTGTCTTCCTTCCTTCACCGATTCACTCTCTTAAGTGGGTGCAGTGGTGGCCAGGGCTGCGGGTCAAAGTCAGGAGCTTTGTCTGTATCCCGTTCCCATGTGAGTGGCCCTTGGGAGGGACATCCTCTGCTCCCATGCTCTGCTTTCCCCTGGGCCATTAGACAGGAATTAGGTCAGACATGGGGCCACTGGGACTGGAACTGGTACCTCCACTGGGTGACATCAGGTAGCCCACTTTACCCACGACCACAAAGCCTACTCCACATTTTGTATGCCTAGTGCTCAGAATAAGTGCTTTGGTAGATTTTGTTTGACTCTAAGCAAACTTCTTGATACTGGATATAAGCACTTTGCAGATGTAATTGAAGTACAGTGTGTTAATGCCTGCTTCCTTCTGCGTGTATCTGGAATCTGCTGACAGTTTTTCTGGCATTGCTCTAGTGGGAGTCATTCTTTACCCTACACTTGGATGACTGTCTGATTCTTCACTCATGTAACGGCTCCCAAACTTACTGAATCCTCCTGCCAACCAAATCGTATTTATTGTCACTCCCTTTTTGTATTTATAAATATACATAAACATGTATGTATTTCTATGTTGCTACTCTGTTGTTGAGAACATTTCTGTGGTTTCTTCCATCAAGAACCTGTGTGGCCTCATCACTTTGACTTATCTTCTAGTCTCCCTATGGTTCCTTGCTGTTCGGCAAAGAACAGCTTTGCCTTGGCTGGTCTCCCTGCCAGTACCTAGAAATCCCATATGGAGGCTGCAGTTTTTGTTGCACTTGGAGCAAGTAACTGTACACTTAGGGGCTTGAAACTCCACAAGCTTCCCTTGTGATTCTGAAGATTAGAAGACCACCATGGGTCACAGTCTCCCAGGGCTGAGGTGAAGGTGTTTGCAAATACATTCCCTTCGGAGGCTGAGGGAGATTACTTTCATTGCCTTTCCCATTTCTGCAAACTGCCTCTGTTACTTTGGCTGGTGGCACCTTTGGAAGTTAGCTAGCAGTGAACCAGCTGATGGAAACACTCTCTCTGTCTTCCCCCCTCCTCTAATTCTGGCTTTTAAATAGATAAATAAATATTTAAACAGAAGTTAGCCGTGGGCTGACAAGTCCTTCCAGGTTGCTTGGACATGAATTGCAGTCTTCTGATTTCTCTTTTGCACAGACCATTAGCATTACATTGGGATCACCTAGGTAATTTGGAATACTCTGCCTTTCTCCTTTGGGCCAGCTTTAGTTCCATGTTCATCTTTTTTTTTTTTTTTGCCTTTTTTTTTTAGATTTATTTTTATCATTTTTTTTTATTGGAAAGGCGGATATACAGAGAGGAGAGACAGAGAGGAAGATCTTCCGTCCAATGTTTCACTCCCCAAGTGAGCACAACGGCCAGTGCTATGCCGATCCGAAGCCAGGAGCCTCTTCCGGGTCTCCCACGTGGGTGCAGGGTCCCAAAGCTTTGGGCCGTCCTCTGCTGCTTTCCCAGGTCACAGGCAGGGAGCTGGAAGGGAAGCAGGGCTGCTGGGATAGCACTGGCGCCCATATGGGATCTTGGGCGTGCAAGGCGAGGACCTTAACCACTTGTGCCACCGCGCCGGGCCCTTCACGTTCATCTTGATCTGCTGTGTTACATGACATTCACAGAGTTTAGGCAGTAGAAGGTGAGCATCTGGTGGATGGGGATGCATCACTGTACCTACTGCAGTGTCTCTTTGAAACCTTGGCTCAGCTCACCTCTGAGACCTGCTGTTTAGTGCTGAAAACGTAATTCCCCATCTCCACATTGGTGGACACTTTCATTTGTTTCAAAGCATGCTTCTGTCCATAGGTGTTCCTTCTTGGTATCTCTCACTGTAAATGTATACTCCAGCATATGTTTTCATTGCTGCCCTCCAGCACCCAAGGCTGTTCTGACTTCCTGGGAGTTGCATGCAAATGTTTGCTGTGTGGATGGTGGAGCAGGCTGTGCAGTTTAATTACATCTTTCCAACCAGATCTTTCCTTTTCTAGTGTTTAGCATGTGTTCCTCAATAGGACCCACAGTGAAGGGAAGGACTTGGAATCCTCAACTCATTGCTGTCAGCTCTCTAGTCTCAAAGTTTTTTCATCCTGCCAGCTTTGGAACTATAAAACCTCAGAAAGATTGGCATTGGGGGCATTCTACTTTGTAGGAGTCACAGGGGCTGAGGGACAGAAAATGTTAATGTTTGCTGCCAGAGAACATTCCTCCCTGTGACTCCTGCATCTGTTTCATTTCTTCTCTGGCAGCTCTTGGGCTCTTGTTAGCCCCACGGCCAGAAATCTGAGTTGGAGGTTGAGCAATCTGCAGGAGCTGGTGAGCCAGTTCAATGGTGTGGGCATAGAGCGAAGGGAACAAGGACTCTGGAATTGAGGCAATCCCTTGAAAATGCAAAGTACCAGCATTTGTTGTTTTAGGAAGCATAAAGCAAAGATGCTTAAAGAAAACCATGTAATTAATGTCTTCTATGGTTCCTAGGTTAACCCCATGGTTTTAGACTTGATCTTGTTCTTCCTTATTAATTCCTCGTAACCAGGAGTATATTCTGAAAGTTCCATTTTAATGATCTATGAAAGAGAAAATGTTCTGTATGTCGGCGGTTTCTTCTAGACAGATGATCCTGTGAGCTGCTTTACTAGCTCTCAGAGGTGAGCCCCTAGTGAGCTCCCGGCTCCTGGAGGTGAGTGAGCCCCTAGGCAGCTCTTGGCTCCTGGGGGTGCGCCCCTAGTGAGCTCTTGGCTCCTGGAGGTGAGCCCCTAGTGACCTCTTGGCTCCTGGAGGTGAGCTTCTCACCAGTGCTTTTCCAGCCCTTCCTTGAGTTCCCTGAAGGAACATGTCTCATGGCAAAATTGACATCCTACGTGTGACCAGATTTTTTTCTTAGGCTTTAGGAAGAAGTGTCTTCTGTTCAGCTTTTAGATGGAGATCTGAAGTGGTCACAGAAAGGCTCTGCCCTGGATTGATGTCCTGCTGGTGCTGTTCGAAGTGCTGAACATTCTAGTTCACGTACAAGCTTGGTCGTTCCAACCTGAGAATGTTGTCCTTGTCCCCTAGCCTGATTCTTCTCAGAGGCATTACCATTTATGTTTGACTAACATTTTTAAGTCAGTATCAGAATGCTTTGCGATCTTTCAGTCATGATGGGTTCCCAGAAGCCTTTGTAATCAAAAGAGGTATACTTTTTAAATCGTCTGTGTTTGCATTTTTTGTTGCTTCTGGCATTGAAATCACACTCACTTGGTGTCGTGTTTGGAAGTATTACCAGGGTTTTCTGGTTGGTGTGATAGGTTTTTGAAATAAAAGCTCACAACTAGTGCCTCCAACGATGAATAGAACTGGGATTTGATTTCAGTGAGTAAGGGTAGTTGGGGTGAGGCATTTGCCAAAACTCAGAAATAATGCTTTCATAATGATTTCTTGTTTGAAATACTGGAAATGGAATAAGAAAACAGGTTGGTAGGTTTGCATTTATGGAGGCAAATTGTCTTTCCATTTTTTAATCTGTGAAGGAGCTATTCTTGACATTGCATACATTTTTGCAGGCTTGGTCTGTACAAAAACCTGAAATGGTAATAGGGTGAGTTTGGAGATGAAACTGGAGGAGCAAAGCCAGAAAGAAGGGTACAAAGAGATGCATTCAGATACTTAGGTGCTTGATGAGTTGATTAGTAACAATAATGGTTTGCATTTCATTTGATAGGAAACTGGCAGGTTTGGGGAGAGCCTTGTGGAGATAGCATCAGGGTGGATTAGAATGAGGCAGGACCTTGTGGGGTACTGTCATTTGTTGGTCCAGAGGAAGATGAGAGCCCAGACCAGGAAGGTTGCCACAGCAATGCAGTGGGCTGCAGGTTGGACCAGCCTTCCCAGGGGCTGTGCTGGACCTCAGCAGTCCCATTGTGCCTTCAACCTGCAGAGGTCTGATCTCAGATCAGATGGTGTCTGGGTTATGGAAGCCCCCTTTCTACCCTGCAGACATCCCAAGTGAACGAGGGGGTCCTCAGCACATTTCTACTGTCTTTCATTAGCGTGCTGTCTTGCTTGGTGGCTGTTTATTAAGATATTTAAAATGGGTGAGGATGCTAGTGACCTTAGTTTTCAAATTTTTTGAGCTGAAAGATTTTCTCTGACTAGGAAACTCTCAGGCTGCTTTGATTTTTCAGATTTGTGCTGTTCCCGGGTAGGAAAGAGCTAAGGTGTTTCTATCGTTCATTATAGTGGAAACTACAGATGTTAAAGCATACGGTCATTAAAATAAAAAGTGCAAATCCAGTTTAAAAGCCTTTATGGATTTGAAGGAAGTAAACCGTGGCTGTGAAGAGGTCGAGCTGGCTCCCCAAATAGCCCAATGCGTGCTTCTGTCAAATCTAAGGCCTCTTTTGGAGCCCTGTGAAAGATGAGAATATTCTAGACTGATCTGTGTTAAAGTGCCTTTTCATAAATTATTACACGGAGAGTAACAGGAGGAAAAGCAGTCTGAAGTGTCACAATTGATGTCTAAATTAAGAGGCGAACATATATTGAAACATTATTTTTTAAGCCGTGAAATTAATGGCTGTTTCGCTGGAATATGGCCTTTTTTGCCTGCCAAAGAGTTTCAGAGGCAGTGGGACCTATAAATAGTGCACAGCCCAGTTGTCTGTGGTAGATTGAGCAGAGCAGAGTCTCCTGTCCTTAAGTGAAGGGGAAGTAGCTTTACATTTTTAGTAACTGGATTGTTGGCCAGCATAAAGGTAAGGGCCATGTGAGCAACTTATTTATAACTTCCCATAAAGGTATGTGTCTGCCTCAAGCCGAGAGACTGTCTGGGGTGCTGGAAATGTGAAAGTGCAGTAGAATATTTTTCCATACACATCCTTCCTAGCTAGTTGGGGCAATGAAGTGATTATTCGTCTCCCTGGGGCTTTCAGAAAGAGGGGTGTCAGTGGATTAGCTCATTAGTGCCCACCTGCCATGGAATGGAAGGAACAGAAGCCGTTGAGTTTGAAGCTATGGTCTTATATAGGAGAGATGTTTAGATACTAACTCCAGAGGGTGTCTAGGATGTATTTTAGCCTGGGTTTAATCTGTTGGGACTGTGGTATTCCTGTCCTCATCTGGTCTAATCACAATTGGGTTCTGGTAATAGTATTTCATGGGTATGAAACATATTACTTTTTCACAGGTTCAGTTGAAGAATAAGTAGCTTTTCTGAAAAAAGCACAGAATCGAGTTGTATTCTCTGGCTCCAGTGGGAGAAGGGAAGAAGGTTTCTAATGTTTCATGGCATCTTGTAAAGAGTAGTTACACCTTCCTGGTAGATGCCAAAAATGGAATTCTTTGTTACTGATGTCATTGCTAGTTTTCAGAGTTAAATCACTTACAGCCTGGTTTTAACTCAGAGGATGGAATTTTAATGATTCTAAAAGTGAAAGAAACATTTATTTCCAGCCCTCCTTTGTTTATATTGTCTATTTTCAGAGATAAAGTTTTCTGATTATTTCATTGACATTGAAAGCATCTGCAAATATGCCTAAGAAGTAAACTTTGACTTTTGTGCCAATATCATGGCGGTGTTGAGTGTTTGGGCAAGTTGTAATAAGTGGTAAATGGCTCATTAACTATATTGGAGGCCTCATAGCAGCACTAATTTCAATTCGTGCTGGGTTTACAATTTACATATTAAAAAATGTTCACTTGATTTCGTCCAGGGACAAAGCTGACATCCTATACAAGCATTACTCCAAACTATCCTATTTATTGGTCCAATTATTTCAATTGAAAGATGCTGGTTTACTGCCTCTTAGTATATGTGAACAATTCTCAGTGAAACTGTTAGAAACCAGTTTGACTATAGTGGCAGAATAACCTCACAGGGTTTCAATTCACTTTTAATTTTAAGTCTCAAGATTAAGGATCATTTGTAGTATAATGTAAGAATGTGGGCAAATATAGCTCCTCTTAATGCCCTTTTAATATTTTGGGCAAAGCATGCTTTCAAACGAAGCAGTCATTTATGAATTGCATGACCGCTTTTTTCTCACTAGAAAATTTCATTTGCATTTCCTCCCTTCTCCCATATCCTTAAGAGACAGATCAGCATGCAGTATTTTGCTTCATTTTATTTTATTTTTAATTTTTGAGACGTGGTTTAAGGTAGATCTTAGGATAAATGCCAAGATAACCAGTTGATATTGTTTTAAGCTCAGGCACTTAATTTAAAATGCTTACATTTGTGCAAGAAAACTACATGTTAAACTGAATTTGGAAAGATTAGATTGGAATTGCCTCAAATTCAATTAAGCCACACTGCATGGACGTGCTGGGAATATCAATACAATCACTGTAAATTTTGTACAAGCTGATTTGTTGCATTATCTTGCTCATCTAACATACGGTACTTTTTGTGTCCATATTGCAGACGGCAACTCCAAACTAACATGGCAGTCAGACTGTGTGATGTGGCTTCTCTGCTTAGAAGTGGTTCGTGGGCAGCAGAGCCTTGGACCGGGGTCTGTGGGATTTTTCTTAAATTCTGTAGGCTACTATTTTTTAGCATGTTGCAGGAGTGCTGAGGCCATACCAAACACTTGAACTTTCCATTTGGCATATTAATTATACTCACATTTAACCTATTGCGGTATGGCCATCATTAGGACTTAAAGCACATTACAATTTTAACTGTAGCGGTACATGTAGCATCAGAACCATGCTTTTGTATGTCACTTTTTATAATATAAATTAGGATTTAGTGCAGACTCAAAACAGTGACAAGCTTTTTTTAAAAAGCAAAAAAAAAAAAAAAGTTTTGGTATGGTCTGAATACTGAGTTACCATAATTCTTTTCATTCTGTTTACTATGTATTTTTTTGGTTACTAAATTTTGAAGTTATTTACAATTCCTGATGCTTAAAAAAAAGGTTGAAATTATAAATCTGGATGGAAATTATTTGCCCAGTAGCTGTAGAAGGAGTTTGCATTCTGTGAACAGTTGTGTTGAGCCTATCAATGGAATATGCATTATTTGTAAAATATAGCACATTAGTATCATTTTAATCTGAGCAGATGGTCCTATAGCTGAAAGATGCTATAATTTTCAGCACACACAGCCTACTGCAGCTGTTCACTTGAATGTTGGTGTAGGAGCTCATTCTTGCCACCTGAAAATGGAAATAAATGTGCAATTAAGTGAGGAGTGTTTGTTGTCCTTGCTAAATCTTGCTAATTTCAGTCAATGAACACTGTATTTGAAATGCCATTCCAGTGAGCTTTAGCCCAAGTCTCACATTTGGGGCTCTCACTGTTTCTACATATATACTGACTTTTAAAAATTGATTTGTTTTAATTGGCTTTGATTACATTCATCCTGTATCTCGGTGTTTTCATAACTGCTGGGCGGTGATTAACCTCACGAGGATTTTGCTGTGGGAAAGGCATTCTGCAGCTAATATTCTGCACACCAGAGCAGTTCTGCTCTATTAGGAAATCTGAAACTTCCCTTCTCAGTTTTCATATAGATTTCTTAATAACAATAAAACTTATAACTTGACTTTCCTATTTTTTCTAAGGTTTTATATTTTCCTTTACTATGTTAAATATTCCGTGAGAAAGATAGCTTGCTGCTGGTCAAACACATACCTATTCCTCTGAGAAGGAAATGAAGCCGTGGAGAAGTTACAGGTTGTTGGATATTTCCTAGCCATTCTGAATTTGGTCTCCTGTTTTTCCTTATTTTTTTTTTAAAATCATTTGTCCAGTGTGAGCAGCTTCCGCTTGGTCAGCTGGCCACTCTCAGTCAGTACAGTGCTGCCACCTTTTTTATGTGTGTCGTGTGGCAATATGGATTTCTTCCTGTGTATTACCCGCTGGTGTGCCTTGTATTTTTCCTAAGCAGTATGCTTTTTAAAAAAATTTTTTTTCTCTTGTAACACTCTTTCTTAGTTTTTCTTTGCCTTAAATTCTTTTGTATTTCTACATTAAAAACTTCCCTAAAACTAGCATCCCATTCACTGAGCATTTCCAGTTAGAAGTGGTCCTTTGTGGAGTGGAAAGGTATCTTGGATGGAATGCGAAGGATAATGCTGTCAGTGATGCTGCGATTTTTGGATCCCCCCACCCCTGCCCTGTACTCTTGGTGTTATATAGCTGTTGGTGGTTGCTTTTGGCAAATACGGGGTTATGGTTTGTGGACTCTTGCTCAAAAGAGCATAGGATTTTTGTTTTTAATGAAACCTGTATCCAAAATTGCTTGATAAATGATTTTCAGATTAGCTTCAGTAGTTTGAGGCTATCTCCCATGCAAACCCTTCCCCCACTTTGGCATTTATTTGGTTATTTGGAGTTTATAGGTATCTCATTACTGGCATTTTTCAACAGGCTTTTGTGCTCAAATGAAAATTTCTTGGGCTGGTCTGTTTGCAAAGTTGACATAAATTTATATTATTGTTTTGGTGGCCTGGATAATGGATACTTTTATGTGTGTGGTTATTTTTCCCTCTCTGAAGAGAAATGGCTCTTCAGGAATGGCTCTTTGAAATCAGAGCCAAGACAAAAATACCATATTGCATTGTTTGGGATATCATTCTAATGCTATAGATCATTTGCCTTATTTGTGATTTTTAGCTGCTAAGGTGGACAAGGATGGCCTGTTATATTCTACATGGTAGGCAAAGTATTTATAGCTTCATTCCCAAGTTACCCTACAAATCCTTTGCATTCCCTATTTTTCTTATTTCTTGCCAATGGTAGAAGTACAAGTTGTTGTCGATTCAAAATATTCTCAATATGTAACCAAAACAGTACATGTTGACAAACTTATATTTTGTTAAAGTGTTCTTTCCTTGATTTTAAGTTAATGAAGGTCAGATTTAGAATATTGAACCTGTTTAGATAATTGAAAACCTTCTGAGTTAGATTGTTTTTGGTTTGTTTTGACAGCATGTTAAGTACTTATTTTTAAAATATGATGTTTAGTCAGGATTTAATTGTGTGCCCCTGGTCCCAGTACCCTCTTTAAAGGACATTACAGGTGAGTAAGGGTATGAGAATAGACTAGAATGTGAGTCTAGAAAATATTTAAACTTTAAATTATACCTATGTGCATGTATGGAATATGTATATGAAAATGTAATTCTAATCTTAGGTGGAATAGCTTAATATGAAGTGCAAATTAGTGTAGGCGTTATACTTTGTGTTGAAGCTTTGTTGTAATTTCAGCAGAATGACTTGTGTTTAGTGACAGGTGTTTAAACTCTTGGATGGAATCTCTAATAGGTTGTGAAATATGAATTCTGACATTTCTTATTTTCTCTGTTTTTAGCAGGTAATTGCTGCCATGGAAACACAACTGTCTAATGGGCCAACTTGCAATAACACAGCCAATGGTCCAACCACCATAAATAACAACTGCTCGTCGCCAGTTGACTCTGGGAACACGGAGGACAGCAAGACCAACCTAATAGTCAACTACCTTCCTCAGAACATGACCCAGGAAGAACTAAAGAGTCTTTTTGGGAGCATTGGGGAGATAGAGTCCTGTAAGCTTGTAAGAGACAAAATAACAGGTACGCAGTCTTGTATAAATAATCACCTGTAAAAGATTGTGTTACAAGATACAAGAAAGCATTTACATTTCTGCTGGTAAATCATTCAGGGCTGTGGGTTTTACACATCCAGATTTTTTTCTTAACTAGCTATATTAACACTGTGAAACTTAGTTATAGAAGCTTTATTTTTTTCTTCTGAAGGAAAGGCGATCTGTATTTTAACTTTTGCCTACGCTGGGCAGTTCATCTGGAAAATATCTTAAAAGTGTCCGTACCCCAGGGAAGTAATTATTAACCTTTTCCTTTTTCAGTTTCCTATGCTTCTGTGACTTTTCTAAACAGTGAGATAGGAAGAGAATATTGAGTTTAGGAGAGAGAGAGGAAAAAACCAACTCTTATGATGATGTCCTTTAATTTAATATAGTGCTTCTGTTTGATAAAGTAAATGCTAACATTCATGTCAGTGTATGAATCTTTGCACTGATGGAGTGCAACTATGATGAGATCTGTTCTTTAGCAAGGAAAGGAAGAAGTGGTATAGCAGTATCCCTCTTATCAAAAAGGTAATTTTGTTTTAATGATTGTATCATTTTGAATAGTAGGTCATTGGAAATCTCTTTGGGATGTTTAAATATTTGACTTAAGTTTTCAGAGTAAGCCACAACCTAATTAGGATGCGTATGCTTTCCATAGAAGGGCTAATAGTCCCTGTAGGAGTTGTTTTTAAACATGAAAAATATATCAAATGTAGTGAGAACTCATGGCTTTTTTTCATTATTGTTAAATTTGAGTGATTGTATTTATCAAATTACTCATAAGCTGAATGTTTGTAAAAGCCAAGCATACTTACAGAGTGAACAAGTGGACTCAGGAATCAGAATTCCTTTTTTTTTTTTTTTTAGATTTATTTATTTTTATTGCAAAGTCAGATGTATAGAGAGAAGAGACAGAGAGGAAGATCTTCCTTCCAATGATTCACTCCCCAAGTGAGTGCAACAGTTGAAACTGCACTGATTCAAAGCCAGGAGCTCCTCCTAGTCTCCCACGCGGGTGCAGGGTCCCAAGGCTTTTGGGCCATCCTCGACTGCTTTCCCAGGCCAAAAGCAGGGAGCTGGATGGGAAGCAGGGCTGCCGGGATTAGAACCGGTCCCCTATGGGATCCCGGCATGTTCAAGGAGAGGACTTTAGCTGCTAAGCCGCTGTGCCCAGGCCCAGCAATCGGAATTCTTTACTGGTGCTTCAACACATAGCTGCAGTGGCCAGCACCAGGCATGCCGAAGCAAGGGGCTTCATCAGGCTCTGCCATGTGAGTGGCAGGGGCTGGAACACTTGGCATATTTCCAGTTTCCCCAGGCTGTTATCAAGAAGCTGGATCAGAAATGGAGCAGCTTGGACACAAGAAGGAGTGCCATTTTGGACACTGTTGTTGCAGGTGTATGTCTTGCTCACTATGCCACAATGACCCCAACACGTAGTTCATGAGTTAAGGTTTTGATCAGCAAAATGAAGTGGAGGTTGAAGAAAGGGCAGTGCTACTACTTCAGTACCTTTCTAAGAACCATTTGGACTTCTCTGGAGATCATGGATTTAGCCATGCAGTTACCAAGACTGCAAGATCCCGTTCCTCTTAATGCTTGCTTTCTTGAGTTGCAGATTGAACTTGTTACACTTTGAGATCAGGCAAAGCTTATTGTCACTGGCCCCTACTGACCAGGTTCTTAGATGTTCACTGTGATCTCATCAGGAAGTTTCTTGTTAATGTCCTTGAACATAGAGAACTAGGTACATGAGATTTTTGCAGTTTCATTTCCTAAAATGAGTATGAATAATACATGTGAAGTTTATAAACAGTTTTAAAAAGTAAAGTAATTCAAGGTGAACATCCATCACACCTTTAACTGAAGCTGCTACCTAGCAAAGTGGACTTAGTTTAGGATGTTTCTTCACGTTCTTTATCACTACCTATTATAAAGTAATAGGTACATATATATAATAGGAACATACACCATGTGGTGAATCTGAAATATGTGGTTAGCTAAATGCCTTATTTGGGTTTGCTGTTCAGTTCCTTTACCTTCTGCCGTTGCCTTTCCAGTGATAGACAGTAGTAATGGACATTTCCACTGTGGTAACAATGTCAGTTAAAAACATCTAGTAAACAAATATAGTACCTAAGAGATGTCATAATGGGGATGGACTTTGAAATATGACTTCTAAGCTTTCACGAAATAGTTGTAATTATTCCTCAGTGTAAGTTTACTGTTAAAGACACATTTGAGAAATACCGCTTAGTGGTTCTGAGATCTACACTGCAGATCATAATCATGATAAGAGTCTTGAAAAATCCTACAGAAAAAAAAAAAATCAGGTTTGATTCAGAGAATCTCTTAGCCTTCTTTGATTGTAGAATCTGTTTTGGGGATGTGTTCCTGTCAGTAGATTTCTACTTAATGTGGAATCATTTGCTGACTGGTTATCATACAGTTTAATCTGAAATCTTCCCTAACTTGTGAATATTGACAAAGTGTGAATGTGTCATAAGGTGGGCATAATGACAGTGAGGTTCAGTTTAAAAAACGGACTAGGTGAATCTGAACACAAAGCCCCTCTGTTTCCAGTGACTGTTTGGATCTGGCATGTTGACGTTTCAGTTTCAACCTGTTTTCAGGAGGGTTTGACATTTAGCCACTAGCAAAACTTAGGAACCCTCTGGCCCCCCGCCATGCTGTTTCTTAGTAAATATGTGTATTGAACAAAGTAGTAAATTGTAATTATCCAAAAATAGATTCTGTATCGTTGTACTTTGCAAAGTAGGCTATCTTCCTAAGAAATGCTTTTAACATACCTCTAGAAAGGTTTTTGGGAAAAAATTGTGGGACTTTGGACTCTACCCTGTGGAGTTCTTGTCTTGGGGTGTTTTCAGGGCGGGTCAGACTTGTTGGCTTCCTCGCTTCAGCAGCCAGCTGACCGGATGTCCTGGTGAGCAGTTGCTTTAGGTGTTTGTGTTCTGATTCTGTGGGTGCGCGAGCAGTAGTTGTGAAGCTTTCAAGATGATTTTGAAGTTGCCCTTGAGGAAAATTTGAAATCTCTCCTTTCACTTTTCTGAAAACTTATTGCTGAATTAGGAAATATAATTTCAGTTGCAAAAGCCCATAGTTAGGAGAGTCTGTGCCATTTTTCTGAGCCATAGAAGAAAACATAATTTTAAAATTGTGTGTAAGTTAGCAAATTAATGTCACTATTTTGAGTGAGGATTAGGGAAGTACATTAAGAAATGCCTTCAGAAACAAATATAATTAGCTTCTGTAGCTTACATTCTATTGTGTTGGATGCTAAGTTGTCTCTGAGCTTCTGCCCAGTTTTATGCTCATGCGTGTTTCCATCTATAGGCATTCAGTGTGAGAAGCTATAGCTGTGTGTACATGTGAGTTGACTGGCTCATCCCTTTAAGGTCTAGGTGTACTTTAGAGTCCGTGGCACCTGCTGATGCTGCTTTGTAAAGAAGGGAAGTGGATTTTATGATTTAAGGAGTGAATAAACTAATAGAGTGTTAAAGCCAGAAAAGTCTTCGTTGGTGACCCTAACCAGTCCGTTTAAACATGACAGGCGTTATGTACACAGCAAGAGTAACCGTTTTCATGTTCGGATCCCTTTTTGTGGCAATCTCCTTTCCTTTTGTTTTGCAACAAAATTCATTTAGAAAGTAAACATAGGGCCCACTTAGGAATTTATCGTGGGATATAGCTGTGAGTGGGTGGGTATCTTCTAGCCTAGTGTATTTTCATTTGAAGGGAGAGTGGAAGGGGGAATCAAGCACTGAGATTCAATAACATCAACAAAGATATTCATACTTCTCCAAAATATTGTAGATCTGTGGCAGTATTCTGGTCCTCTGGCCCCCAAATCCAGCTCTACTTCTTTAGCAAAGGGAAGTTTGAAAAAATTTTTGGTGCTGTGCAGAGAATTGATGAGTCGATTTCTGCAGGTGCGGTGCAGTGCTTCAGTCACTTCGTTACCAGTGTCTCGCTGAACATTTTGCAGAGTCGTGGAGCCTTGGATATCCAGGCTTGCCTGAATTCTGGTTCTTGAGTGGTTGGATAAGCACGGCAACTATAGTACTTAATTCTACAGAAAACTTAAGTTTTCCTTCTCATTGTTCTTTGATGAGTTGATTTCAGTGTTTCTGGAAATTAGAGCTTAAAAGTCATGAGGCCATATTGATTCTGCATGTCTGTCAAAGTGAGCATGTGAGTAGTTCAAAAATCGAGGATAGGTGCTCTGTCACTGTTATTTTTTTCTTTTAAAAGGAGGGGTAACTAATTAGTTGAAGGTGTTGTCATTAGTGTTATTTGTTTCATATTAGTATGGTGGTCTCAGTCTATGAATTGTTTGAGATGGTCCTGTGTAGACCCTATCAGCTGCCAACTGGAAGCTTTCGGACAAAATAATGAAAACAAAACAAAACAAATAAAACCCAGACACTTCCGGGGTTCTAGGGAGATTCTGCGTGTGTTGATTACCTGTAAACAGACAGTGCCTTGTCTGGTAAGAACGCCCTGCTCCCCTCAGGTCCACCTAGTTTTGCTTTGTTGCTACTGCTTCCCGAGAACCTTAATGCTAGTTTTGACCCTTGCTTATTGGATCAGAATGTGATATTTTTCTTACAAGATTCATTCTTATTTACTTGATAGAACTATAGAGAACACACACACACACACACACACACACACACACACACACACCTCTGTCCAGTGGTTCACTCCCAAAATAGCCGTGACAGCCTAGGCTAGGCCAGGTGGAGGCCAGAAGCCTGGAACTCCGTCCAGGTCTGCCATGTGGTGGCAGGAGTCCAGGTACTTGGACCATTTTCCATTGCTTTTTTAGGTACTTTAGCAGGGAGTTGGATTAGAGGTAGAATTACTGACATCATAGCCCTGGCCCCCAGAATGTGATTAAAAAAAAAAACAACAAGATTTATTTCTTTATTTTGGAAGAATTAGAGTAAGGGACAAAGTGATGTTCCATCCATCGATTCACTCCACACTTGGCTTCAACAGCCAGCACTGAGCCAATTCAACCAGGACTTTCATCTGGTTCTCACATTAGTGGCAGGGACCTCAGCGTTTGGCCATCTTTCTTTGTGTTCCCATGCTATTAGCAGGAAGCTGCATTGAAAGTTGAGCAGCTGGGCATGAACTGGCATTCAGTGGGATGCTGGTGTCGCTGATGGCAGTACTATGCTGGACCCAGAATGAGATTTTAAAATTTTGGTTTTATGGCCTAGGAGTTTCCCCTGCTTTTTAAACAAATGCAATCATAGTTCTTCAGAATTGAAACAGATAAATGATAATTCATTAGCCTAACATATACCTCCACATTTAATTGTGCTTATTTCCTGTGATGAAATCTGTCTGTCACAGGGAACAGATGGCTGTTGGCACATTGGCAATGTGTGTGGTTCTGTAAGTACAGTTGTATATTTAGCCTGGTAGGTGTTTGTCGAGAAATCAGTAATTCTGCCTCTTGCTGACTGGTTGAATGCAGCAGGGCACCTGGGCAGGTTGAAGAGTGAGTGGTGAACATCTTACCTTACACACTTTCAATGCTGTTTAATTGTCTGGATGGTAGAATGGCCCCAGGTGCTCCACGTTCTGCAGGAATAGGGAGAGCTTGGCTACACAAGGGTTAAGGCCTAGTGTGCTAATGAATATAGTGCCTTTGAATCTTACAAACTTTAGTGGCTTAGTCTGTCTAAAATGAAACTTTTTTCAAGTTTGTAGAGCCCTTGATGGAACTTTCAAACATCTCTAATAGATAAAAAGGTTCTGAAGAAACTTCATTTGCATCCTTATCAATATATTTTTAGATCTAATTAGTTTTCCATTATGCCTTTTTTTTTTCTTCCAAAGGTCATGCTTAATCTGTCATTAAAAAAATTGTATTACTTTGGAAGCTTTCAGCAAAATTTTGGAGAAAGGCTTTAAAAGGTATTCTTCTGGGTGCCTCTTTTTTTCTGAGTATTTAGACCAGATATCAATGTAAGTGTTGATTAGTTTAGATCAGAGATTCCAGAAGGATGAAATTAGAAACATAACATTTAAGAGATTACGTACTATTCTTTTCCTTGCCTGAAAGGGAAAACTTCCTCCCCACTGTGTTAGGTTTCAAAATCTGATGATCTGGAAATTAGGCTAACAAAAGATATATTAATTGGGGAAAAGGCACAGATTTTTAATATTTTACATGCTCAGAAGCTCATGAGAAGGAGCGGAACTTCAAAGTTAGATTTGGGGGCTTCTGTGCTATTTTAACAAAGGAAGGATTTGGACTTTGAGGGACATTAAGTTGTGGGGAAGTGGCTAAGAAGTCTACATGAGAAACTAAGGAAGAAAAGGAACAAGATCTATTTAAGCAGATTCCTCTCTGATGCCTCTGGTTCTGATAACCATGGTTTTTACATTTGGCGGGCAGAGTGCTCCTGCACCGGCTCTCCTGTGTCCTTTGGGGTGGCATTTGGGTTGCAGTGAAGTGGATACCCTCATTCCTCATGTACTTGTAGTTCTGATCCCATGCAGCTTCCTGCTGGCATGCATCCTGGGGGAGACAGCAGCTGTTGACTCAAGTATCTGAGTCCCTGCATCTCACTTAGGTGATCTGAGTCGAGTTTCTGGCCCATGGGTTTAGCCTGGCCAGCCCTGGTTGTTACAAGTGGAAGTAGAGCGGCAGTTGGAAGATCTTTCTTAGTTCCTCTGCCCCGTTCAAATAACATAATACAATTTTTAAAAAAATAAGGTGATTCTCACTGACATTCAGTTCAAGGAGTATATCACAGTGGAGTGTTTAGAGGTGGCATGGGCTGGACTCCTTTACAGCGCAATGGAATGAGTCTTGGCAAACATAAACAGTGCAGCTGCTGCGTATACCCTAAGTTAATGAAACCATCACTGGTTGCAGAGAAGACATCTATTGTAGGCATACAAAAATATTTGAAAAAGAAGCACTTCTCTTGAGTTGATAAATCATGAGGATTGTTTTCCTGATTTACTGAGGTTGACGGTTGTGGTATTTCCTATTTTGTACCGCATTGTCTTAAGTGTGGAAGAGGACATGTGACTCTGAGAAGCCAACTTATGTCAATTTCCAACAGCTCTTTAGAACACACACTGAAAAAATCAGTCTGAATCTATTGGGTTTTCATTTTGTGGTTTTATATAAATATAGACATATATGTGCACACACATATTTAAAGCTTTTATGAAGTCTAAAGTCCACTGGTTCTAAAATACAGATTTAGGAGACAATGGTACTTCCCAACCAACCCTCCTTGCTATTCACGTTTTCCACCTACCCTCCGACTTCATTTTTAAAATGTTTATATTGGCATACTTTCAGTTCACTTCACAATCACAGGCTTAAAACTCCATTTAGTAAAACATTCAACAAGTAAAAATAGTGGGAAAAAAAACTTAAGACTATAGATAACGCCTAAACAATAATCAAATCTCAAAATGTTGATCTTTTTTTTTTTTTTTTTAAAGACTTAGTTATTTATTGGAAAGTCAGATAACCGGAGAGGAGGAGAGACAGAGAAGATCTTCCTTCCAATGATTCACTCCCCAAGTGGGCACAACGACCGATGTTATGCAGATCTGGAGCCAGGAGCCAGGAGCTTCTTCGGGGCATCCCACATGGGTACAGGGTCCCAAGGCTTTGGGCTGTCCTTGACTGCTTTTCCAGGCCACAAGAAGGGAGCTGGATGGGAAGTGGAGCTGCCATGATTAGAACCAGTGCCCATTTGGGATCTGGGCATGTTCAAGGCGAGGACTTTAGCTCATAGGCTACGGTGCTGGGCCCAAAAAGATAAAGACTAAACAATAATCAAATCTCAAAATGTTGATCCTGATCTTGCCCATTGATTATATTACTGTTGTGATTGGGACATCTAGAATGGTCATATTTTCTTACCAGTAAATTAAACTAAACATGTTTAGTTTCTTTTTCTTTTATTTTTTAGTTTGATAAAAACTCCCAAACTTTGTTACTGTTCATAGGAAATGAGAGCATGATTCGAAGGTTTTGAGGCGTATAGTTTAAGTGCATGTGTGCCTTATGCTATTCCAGAAATTTCTGTGTTTAAATAATAGTCTGTTGACACTTGGGTCAGGTTATTTATGGTTAGAATGCTCAATATATTAGTAGATGTCACAGTAATTGTGGAAAATGGTGAAAATGTTGAAAGAAGCAGGTGAATTAAAATAAGGTAAAGAACAATTAAATTCTGAAACAGAATTTCTTCTCCTTTTGCACATCTATCAAATGGTAAAATCCTTCTTTTCCTAAGAAAGGAAATTGACGCATCTTACCCTTTTCCATCATATCGTGCAGTAAAAACCCAACCTCCCTTTTTTTTTGTTGGTGTTGGTCTTTATTCTGTTTCATTACTTTACTTTTTAAATGACCATAGCACCAGCTGCTTTTAAAAATTCTGTCTACATTCTGAATAGAATGAGGCATTTTTATTTTGTACCTATTGGAACATTTCCTTTTGAATATTCCTGAACAAAATAGTGGATTGTTGAACTAAAGCTGTGTTTCAGAATTTGCCAACTTCTTTTGAGCTTGTTCTGAGTTAATTGACTTTCAGCTGAGTACACTGCTGCTGCTGAATTCTGAGAGCTGTGGAAACTCAGAGCATTGTTTCCTAACTAAAAAAGGTCAACTTTAACAGATATTTTCTGGCATTTTGCTTGGGAGTGTCATTTGATTTGCCAGATCTGTACAGTAACTGAATTAGCGTGTTTTACTCCTCAATGCATTTGTTTTTGCTGTTCGAAATGTGAGGATAGCAATATTTTGATACCATTGGAAACATTTTTCATTGATAATGGTGTCTGGAAATCCAAAATTTTTAGTGGTGGTAGGCTACAGAGCAGTAGTCACACCTCTTCCAAAGATTATTAAGGAGTGGAACATTGAACTATCTTTGAGTTCTAGCTTCAGAAAGTTTTTTTATCCCAAATGTGATTGTTAGGTAACTCGAGAGATGATCTGTCCTTATTGTGCTAAATTAGAACAAAGATGTTCAGTTTGGCCTTTATATCTTCAGGGGAATAAGAAGATGGCACTGTGAGGCACTCCTTATCCTGTGCACTGGGTGTGAACGCAATGGTAATAAAATGTACTGCAGCTCCGGGCTCTCTTGGGTTGTTGCAGTCCTAGTAGTTCCGAATCAAGTTGTTGGGTTGAATTTAGCCACAAAATGCCTGTTGTATCCTTTCCTGCTGGGGAAATGACCAGAAGAGCAATAATCTCTGAGGTGTTACCCTGGAAAGAACATTGTTACACTCGGGTTCAAATCCTAGCCTGAACACTTCTCGTTTGTTGCCTAATGAGAGCTACTGGTCTCTAAATTTGTTTCTGCCTAAGAGCTGCTGGCAAGTGGGGGTTATTCCCTTTTCCTAATCTCTTTTTTATCTGTTAATATTTATTTAATTGTACGGCATTTTTTTTCCTTTTTAAAATATGTAAATATATCTATCGTCCTGCAATTCTTAGTTTCTTATGGGCAAATTGCAAAGTTGATTTTCTGTCTTTTGCTTTCTAGGTGATTTGGCCAACATAATTGGTTTCCCAGGGGTGGGATAAGGTGGGAATAGGAAGTCTAAGACAGAACTTGGGAGCCTGGTAAGATGACTAAAGACGCTGTATCAGCCTCTTGGAACTCGAGCACTGGAGCATGGAGTTACTGCTCTATGTGGTATTGTGTGGATGTTACTCAGAATGAATTAGCTTGACTTAAAATATGAAGGTACTCTGAGCTGAGCTTCCCCAACGGCCTACACTTGGCCTAGAAGGATAGTCGGTTTTAAATTGAGCTGTGAAGTATTGGTTAGATAAGACCTGTGACTTTACTTTAATTGACCATCCTCTTCCTTAAGGTGACTAGCCCTTTAATATGAACTAACTATTTCTGATTTTGTCAAGTAAGATCTTCAAATACAGAGACCTGAGTACTTAGATGTTAAAAAAACTCAGTATTCTGCCGTGTTAGCAAATTGAAGGGCTTGGGAAAAAAAATTGCTACCCCTTTGTTTTCTTTTCTGTTGAAATATTCATTGAAAACATCTAAAGCTTTGCTTCATTCAGGCATCCCAGACTACAGATTTCAGTTTGTGTGGGGTTGGGTAGGAGCAATTTCCATGAGGGAATGGTTAGCTTAACAGATGCAATTTTACATCTTGTTTTCCTTTCCTTTTCTTTTTTTTTTTTGCTAAATCCTTATGCATATTGTGAATTAGAGTTTATTTTTAGCTGTTAATGAGTTCTTTTCTCATCATTGTACTTTTTGTTGGAACTCTGTTTTCCCCATAATGCTTTGATTGTTAAGGGGGAGCATAGATGGTGTATCCACCCCCACCTCTAGCTCAGCTAACGTTTGCATTTCTTGGTGTGGAATGAGAAACTTGAATGTTTTGTAGAGCCTTGAGGAGTAAATTTGATAACCCTTGACTTTTCACAACCTCTTTGACCTTGCATGTATCCTGACGTTTAAAGTGAGGTTTAATGTAGGTATACCTAAAGGAAATAATGAAACCAGAATGCCTGTGTGTTTTCAAGGTCACTGGGCAAGAGAAAGAACAGCTTTATTTCATCACATTTTGATGTTTTAAATGAAAATGTTGAAAGGGTTATTCAGGGCCATTAACATAGAGGTTAACAACGACATTGTCTTTTAAGCCCCTCGCACCCATTCTATTCTAATCCTGGAGAGTCTCCTTTGCCACTTTCTTTAGCCCACCCCCAGAGTGGGAGCTTGCTCTTAGTTCACTCTAACGTGTATCTGAATGAGCTGATTGTGGTGTGTCATGTCAGTTGACATTTCTTCATGTGTGAAATAAAGGCTCTCCCTAAATGATTGCTTGATTTTTGTAAAATTCTGTAACTTTTTCCCTCTGTGAGCCTAAATATAAGGTTAGCTTCTGTTAAACACATTTTTAAATGATTTTTACTGCACATGTTGTAGAAAGTTTGTTACCTTATCAAGCAGGAAGATGAGAGAACCTACTGAAAGGCAGAGGGATGGGGAGGGAGAGAGCAGCTAATGTTCCATCTTGTAGTTTTCCTTCCTGGCTGGGATGGCTTGGTTTAGGGCAGGATGAAGTCAGACACCAGGAGCTCCATTCAGATCTCCTATGTGGGTGGCAGGGGCCGTCGTAGTGGGCCGTCTGCTGCTGGTCTCCCAGGCATGTTAGCAGGAAGCTGGATCAGAAGCACAACAGCAGAGACTGGCCCCTGTGCTCTAGTAGGGGAAGACTACACTACGGGCAGCAGGTTAATGTGCCATGCCACAAATGCCAGCTTCTCGATTCCATGTTAAAACCTTTAATCTTGGAGTTACTGTTCTATTCAAAAGTAAAATGTGGAATCTTGGCTTATTAGCTTCTTTCTTACTTGATTTTTAATTCACTGAATATGTATGAAAAACAGTGTATTTGGACATAACCATCATGTAAGGAGGTGACTGATACTCTTTCCAGCTTTTAGCTTTGGACTACAGACTTCTTAAAGAGTCGTTTTCCTCCTCTTTTGAGAGCGGAAATGCTGCAAGTGAGACACCAGTTAGTATATACAGTTCTTAGGTAATTTTGGGCAGGTGATAGTAGAAGGAGGAGGAGGAAGCTACTTCACTGTATGATAAAAGCAGGTCTGGCCAAACTGTAGAACATAGTTAGACCCAAAGAGATTGATGCTCTGTTCTGGCTTCTGAACCCAGGAATGTTTAATATGTGATACAAGAGTAGACCCACTTTGGATTCTTGCCCTTTGTTTATACCTGGGTATGCAGTGTTTCTAAACGATCTAAACTCTTCTACATGTTGGATACCTTTAGTGTTTTCCAATAACACCCCCTTTTTCACCATTTCAAGTAGGCGGGACTAGAACCAGTACTCTTACGGGATGTTGGCATCACAGGTAGAAGTGTACCTTGCTGTGCCAAAACACTGGCTCTTCAAGGACTGCTCTTAAAATTAATGCTTACCATTTTTGTGTACAAATAACACTGGTTCCTATGTATTTAAAAAATTTACTGCAACAAGGTGCACATAACCTGAATGACCATTTTTAATGTGGTTACAGGAACTTTTTTGTTACCCCAAGTTGAAATCATGTACCATTAAGAGTAATAGCCCTGTACCTCCTCTACTCTTAGCCCCCGTAGTCTTTCTCTATGAATTTATTGCAGGGACCTCATACATATATGTGAGATCATAAAATATGTTAAAAAGTAAATTGCAATTATTATTTTAAGACAGATTAGTTCTTCCCCTGGGGTGTAGACTCAACTTAAGTTTACTGTTTTTTTTTTATCTTTAAGTTTATTCAGACGTTGCATTTGTGTAGCATATTATCAGGTTGTTGAATACTTTTAGAGTCCGTCTAGTCCCTGTTCAGGTTTTTAGCCTGGTTCAGGCTTTTTCCATTCTTTCAGAAGTTGTCCTTCCTCTCACATAAGGTCACATGCAGGAGGAGACCAGGACATGCCAAGTGGGGTCAGACAGGAGAAGCCAGCAATCGCCTCTGCGTGCAGGCTTTGCCACATCCTCTTCTCTCACAGAGCCAGAACATCTGGGAAGGAACATTTGTGTGGATTCCTGGAACACAGGACACAGCGGGCAGCATCCCCTGACTTCCGTATTTTTACCTCACTTGGTCCCTTCCACTGCTAAGAACCTGATGAAAATCTTGGCAGAAAGCCATTCTTCAGTAGAAGGAGCCAAAGAGAGTAAAGCAGAAATTCCCTTCTGTAGTTTTAGTTCTTTCATCTGCTTTCTTCTTTTCTAGTTCCCATTCCACTCAGCCCCTCGCTCGTAACAAACTCTTCAGAGTAGCAATCGGGAAACCTACCAACCAAGCAAACTTTCAGGGCAGAGCTGTTCTTTTTTCGCACATAGAAATAATTATTGTTGAAACAGAAAACTGAAGTAGTTTCCATGAGCAGCCTTCAGAGAGGAGGATTGTTGGATGTGGAGACAGGCAGTCTTTGACCTATTTCTGCTTTGCATTATTTCAGATTCTGTGCTAGCGAATAGAATATTGTCTCCCTTTTAAATTTGAGGTCTTATATATCTTGGCCTCCTGCCTTTTTCTGTTGGCATCAGCCAAATGCCTGCTGGCTGCAGGAACACCATTCTACACTTGGTGACTGTATTTATTTTCCAATGTTGGCTATTGACAGCTGAAAAGCAATTCTGTGTGTAGGGACTTAACAGAAAGCTCCCCCCTGGGTTGTATGAGTTAAAAATAATAGAAAACGGTAGTAGTATTGTTGGCTGAGGCCTTACTGAGGCTTCTTGTCGGCTTTTCTTCTCTTTACCACCTGCTCTGCTCCCGTGTTTATTGGGACTTCAGATTCCTCTGTGATAAAGAAGATCTTTTACCTCTAGGGCCGTTAAGGCCTTTTCTAGTAAGAGTGGTGACAGTGACTCAAACTAACCAATTTTTGGCAGTCTTTGTGTAAGTTTTTTGGATGTGCCTGAGTATAGATCCCAGGTTTGAATGCCTGACTTCTGGTGGTAACTATTGAAGAAGCTCTGAATCCTGAAATACCAGTAACATAACTGTCTCTTGTGGACCTCATAGTTAAGGTGAGGGTTCAGTGGAGGGAAAAGGATCATGCTACGGGGCTGGGTGCTTTTTGTTTTCCCCCCTTAAGATTTATTTTGTTTATTTAAAAGGCAGACTTAGGAGAGAAACATAGATATGGTTAACTCCCTAAACGACTGCAAAGGCCTAGGTTAGACCATGCCGAAGGTGGGAGCTTTTTCTAGGTCTCCTATGTGGGTGGCAGGGGCCATGCCATGCACTTGGGGCACCTTCTGCTGCCTTCCTGGGCACGTTAGCAGAGAGCTGGACTGGAAGCAGATATGAACTAGAGCCAACCTCACAGGCAGCTGCTTCACACACTGCTTGTGATACTCCGGATGGAAGTATTTACATGGTTTGCTTTTGAGCTAGGATGTAGAAGTATTATGGCCTGGTAGACTAATGATTTGCTGAGTACATTATGATTAATGTTTGATGCAATCATTTGGGAAAAAATGGGAATGCAGTTTTCAGTTTGAATGGAAGGCATTGTAGGGACATTCGTGGATCCAAAAGAAATGTAACTGGCATTTTACATGTATCCTTTGATATTGCTGGATTCTTTTCCCTAGAACTTAGCCAACTTCAGAAAGCTCATGGAAAAGTATGATTAAAAGAAGTTGATTTTGGTGCAAAAGTTTTGAAATAATATTTTTTAATGTTTGTGGGAAATAGATATTATAAGCTATACATGAATTTCAAAATTCTTTTTTTAAAAGAGATTTATTTTATTTTAAAAGTAGAGTTACAGAGGGAGTAGAGAGAGGTATATTCCATCCACTGGTTCATTCCCCAAATGGCTGCAGCAGCTGTAGATTGGCCAATCCAATGCTGCTTCAGATCTCCCACGTGGGTGCAGGGGCCCAAGATCGTGGGACTTCCTCTACTGCTTTCCCAGCCCATTAACAGGCACCTAGATCAGAAGTGGTACTTCCGGGCCACGAGCCAGTGCCCATATGGGATACTGGTGCTCTAGGCAGAGTCTTTGTGGCCTCTTGTGCCACAGTGCCAGCCTCAATTTCAAAGTTCTTTTTTGCATGAAAATCAACTTACGTTTTACTTCCATTTCAATAGCCATTTTGAAATATAGTTTTTTTTAAAAAAGATTTTATTTATTTATTTTTTAATTGGAAAGATGGAAAGACAGACTTACAAGAGGAGAGACAAAGATCTTCCACAGATTGGTCTACTCCCCAAATGGCCACAACAGTCAGAGCTGAGCCTGTCTGTAACCAGGAGCCAGGAGCTTCTTCCAGATCTCCCACACGGGTGCAGTGTTCCAATGCTTTGGGCCGTCCTCTGCTGCTTTCCCAGACCACAGGCAGGGAGCTGGATGGGAAGTAGAGTAGTCAGGGCACAAACCAGTGCCCATATGCAATCCTGGCTCATGCAAGGTGAGGATTTAGCCTTCATGCTGGGCCCTGAAATATACTAGTATATGAGTATTTTATTTAAAAAGCCACTTGTCAGTATGTTTAAATCCAATGATTCTTTTTATTGGTGAAACCTTATTTTTTTTAGGATTTTTTTTTTTAATTAAAAAGACATCAGATTTACAGAGAAAAGGAGAAACGGAGCGAAAACTCATCTATACTCTCCAGGTGGTCACAACAGTCAGAGCTGAGCCCATCTGAAGCCAGGAGCATATTCTGGGCCTCTCATGTGGGTACAGGGTCCCAAGATTGTGGACCACCCCCTAGTACTTTCACAGGACACGAACAGGGAGCTGGATTGGATGTAGAGCATCTGGGACATGAACTGGCATCTGTATGGGATCCCAGCGCTTACAATGTGAGGATTTAGCCAATTGAGCCATCACGCTGGGCACAAGGAAAAGCGTATTTTAAGGGCTATTTATTTTTATTGGAAAGGTAGATATAGAGAGAGGATGAGAGACACAGAGGAAGATCTTGTGTCTGATGGCTCACTCCCCAAGCGGCTGCAATGGCTGGAGCTGAGCCAATCCGAAGCCAGGAGACAGGAGCTTCATTGTTGTATCCCACGCAGGTGCAGGGTCCCAAAGCCTTGGGCTGTCCTGGATTGCTTTCCCAGGCCACAGGCAGAGAACTGGATGGGAAGTGGGGTTGCCAGGACTAGAACCAGTGCCCCAATGGGATCCCGGGCGTTCAAGGCAAGGACTTTAACTGCTACACTATCGCACTGGGCCCTGGGAAAGCATATTTTAATCCAGTTATGCAAACATGGGAGTGGATGCTTTGAAGGCAGTTGGTGCTCTCTCCTCAGTAACCTTGTGTGATGTCTCCCTCATTTGCTGATGTCTCCTACTCTGTACTTCCCTCCTTGGTTGGAAACAAGAAGGGCCTTGGGTGGCTGAGATGACCAGCAGTGATGCCGTTGCCATGACCTCACGGCAGGGCGTGTGGGTGTGTTGCTCTTCAGACTCTTGCGTTTTTGGTGACTCCCATTGCTGGAAGCAGCTGAAAGGAGCCATCGTTGTGAAAAGAAGCAGTTTTGCCTGTGAAAGGCCTTCATTCACGCGCCCCCAGTTTACTTAGTCTTTTCCAGTCTAGTCCCTTGGGGACAAATGTATCTTTACACTCTGTCCCATGGAATCAGTGGTGTGTATTGTTATCACCAAGTTTTTGGACAATCTTTAGTTCTCCTTGAAGAAATAAAAAGATATTTTTGCTTGTTTTTATTATACTTACTGCCCCAAAAACAGTGATACAAAGTCATGAGTGTAATCATTTTTTTTGAAAAATCTAGCTATTTGTGTGTTCGTACCTTGCAACCTGATAATGTGTTCCTGTTAAGGGTTAGAATGGGATATGCAGGTGTCTGGCTTCAGGGGAAAACCTGGTGTCTTATGGCGCAGCGGGATGGATGACCTGCCAGATATAATCAGACAATCTCTGCACAGCACCTTAGTTAGCTAGGTAGACTGCGCTCTGAAAACAAACTTCCTTTGAGGAGCTTACAAAACTTCATTAGTTCCTGGTCATTTGATTTGTGTTTCTGCCCCCCAACCACCCCCCCCTTTTAAAAAAAATTCTAGGTGAAAGAGACTTCAAATGAAGGAACAAGTTAGCTTATTGGGGAATAATGGCAGCAAGCATTGTGGGCCATCAGTCAAGTATAGGAGATACTGATGTGGTGGTAAGATTTACGATTTGACTAAAGGCAGTAATTTATGCAATTTGATAACTGAGATATTCATACTGTGATTAACCACTGGCTTTTTAAAAAATTTCTTTTCAGCCTGAAGTCTTAAGAATTGCTACGAAAGAGAAGAAATTCTAGGTTAATTTTCATGTTGTAACAGTGGAAACAAGTAGCATTAAGGTGGTTTTGTAGCAGTTAGTTGAGTACACATTTGTCTCATGTTCTAGAGGCTTCAGAAAAATAATTTGTTCATCACCTGTTTTTTTTTTCCAAAAGAGTGATGTTTAGAGGTAGTCAGTCATGATATGTATCATTCTTTCAGATACCTCTGAATTTATGCATACAATAAATCACAACTGTAGACTAAAGATAATGTTTTAAATGTGGTATAGCTTCATTCAGTAGTAGCAATGGGGATCACCTGAAAGAGTGAAGGAACTCAAATATGGTAGGGTAGGCTTTTGTGTTAAAATCTGTTTCACTCTGAGTGTGTGTATGTAGTGAATAATGAATATACACACACACAGTGAATAGTGATTTATGTGCACACACAGAGTGAATAGAAAGTACTAGGGAGTACTTTTGCTTGAGGAAATTGGTCAGTAATCTAAGTATGAATGGAACTCCCTGTGAATGTTGATGTCAATTAACAGAAATAAACTAAGCCCTTACTTCATAGCTTGTATTATGTTTGATAGAACTTGAACTGGTAAATGATCGGCCAGCATCCGTAAGGTATTTCTGATAGTTTTGTAAAGGAGGTTGGGGTATAATGTGAGACTGAAGTGCTGCTCCTTATAAATACAGCGTGGAAGAAATTGTCAGCAGCAAAATAGACTGCTTGACACTAGAGTGCTGAGTGTTGGAATGAGCTGGAAGTCTGGCTTTTAGTGGAATCTTTATTTCTTTGGGTGGCTTACTTGGGATCGAATACGTACCATATTATACGTAGAGCAGTCAGCGGTGTAGGAATCCTCCTGATGAGACTGGTGCTGAGCCTCTGCTGTACATTTACTGGTGAAATACACTTAACCAGGAAAAGGCACTTGGTGGAGCTCCTGAGGGAACGTTGGAGAGCACCACTGGCCCGACTCTGCCCACGGATGAAATGTTGCAAAATGTGGATCTCAGGGTCCTGCAGATCTAGAGGATGCTTTGGGGAGCAAGATTGATTTTTTTTTTTAACCTGTCTTTGCCTTCATGTTGAAATGTGTCTGCGCTGTAGCTGTTTGTAGTAGTAGCTCCCTGCTAAGGCCCCTGGGCGAACCGGGGAAGATGGTCCAAGTCTTCTGAAGCTCCTGGCTTTGGCCTGGCCAGTCTCTGCTGCCGTGGCCAGTTGGGAGTGAACCAGCATGGGAAAGCATGCTCACGAGTATGCACGTTCTCCAACAAATGAATCTTTTAAAGGCATGACTTAAAAGTGAAATGTCTTGCATAAGATGTTTCTCATTGCCTACTGTGTTGTAGCTCCAAGGCTGCTTGGGATGATAGAGTGAAAATAAGCTAGAAAGATTATTTTCGTGTTTCGGCTCTTCCTGTTTGATGGAAAGAGTAAGTCTAGAATTAGCGAGCAGCCGTTCGGCATCTTCAATAATTGTGTCTATGATGTAAATATTCCATTCATAGCCTTCCTTTCAGTGGCAACAGGCGAGTCCTGGTGTTCTCTGCTTCAGATGGAAGGTGCGTTTACTATGATGTTGGTATGGATGGTGCAATGTTAGTTCTTGTCAAGATGAGTAATTGTCTAGTCGAAAAACTAGTCTTTGAGCATTTGCTTTTTCGTCAGAGTATAAATGTGAACTTAGAGGACCACAATAGGAATCTTTGCAAGTGAAGTGGTGTGGGAAGGCATGTTTATGTGTGAGAAGGATGTGACGATCATAGGAGTTGCAGCATTTTGTGTTTCTCTTTCAAGGTCACCTGGTAGTTGGTGATCAGATTCCGCTGTGGTTAGAGAGTGAATTACTCCAGTTTAGAGTGGTCCCTTAGCACAAACAGAATGGGTATTCATTTCTGTAAGGACGCCTCTGGCTTCATTTGTAGCTGTGATTCCCACCTCCTCCATAGGCCTTGCAGCTGTGACCAGGCACTGCTCAGCCTCCTCCTGGGACGGTGTGCTGCTGGAATTCTCCCCACTCCTTGCACAGAGGTTTCAGAAGGTTCGTGGAGCTGTGTCTGCAGCGTGAGACGTTTCCATTCTGCTCATCACTTACGTCATAACCTACCCAGACACAATTGACCTGTTTGGAGATTTCTGAAAACCATAAAAATCATTGCTTTTTATGTAATTATTTTAAACTTAGGAGGAAGGAAGACTAGATCCCTCATATATTCCTGAAAATATAACCGTCTGTCTTCAGTAAACAAAATGTTCTGTACACATAGAAGGAAAGTCATGTGTGTTTATTCTTAAATTCCTTTTGTTAGTTAGGGACAATGGATGTCCTGCAAAAATTCACTTACTTTGTGTTGCTAAAAGCATCATGAATTTAATTCTGCTGCGTTGTTTTGAATTGAAATAAACTCAGGCTGTCCCCAGATGGAAGCCTTGGGCATACATGCTACCTGTGGTGGACACTTTCTATTCTAGTATAGATAAAGTGAAATGATATTTTTACTCCATTAAACTTTTTAAAAAAGATTTATTTTTTTTTTATTGGAAAGTCAGATATACTGAGAGGAGGAGAGAGGAAGATCTTCTGTCCGGTGGCTCACTCCCCAAGTGGCTGCAATAGTTGGAACCGCACTGATCCGAAGCCAGGAGCCCAGAGCCTCTTCGGGTTTCCCATACAGGTGCAGGTTCTTGAGGCTTTGGGTCGTCCTCAAATGCTTTCCCAGGCCACAAGATGGGAAGCTGGGATTAGAACCGGTGCCCATATGGGATGTTGGTTCATGCAAGGCAAGGGCCTTAACTGCTAGGCTACAGCACCAGGCCCCTTGAACCTTTTATTTCTGATCATGTGATATTGCTCACTGTTCCATTAGAAGCAAACCTGCTTCCATCATGTATTCTTTTTAATTTGGTATCACTGTTTTGTGTGAAGAATTTTGAGGTATGTTTGCTTTCAAGTCATGAAGACCCTTGTTAATGCACAACATACAAAATTAAACTTTATTATCTCCTATAATACTTTCTACCCACTTCTGGACTTTTGTCCACTTATAGCAGCTTTTCTGGGAGAAAGGGTGTTTGGGTAAATTTGTTTTGTATAGCTGTACCGAGAGCTCCAATCAGAGCCATCCGTGGGACGGTCTTCCATAATTGCTCTTCGGAGGCTGGACTCATCCACACCGATGTAGCAGACATACACGTGGTCTCCAAGAGGTTCATGGAAAATGACCTAATGGTTCTGCACCAAAGGAAGCTTTCTAATTCGTACGTTCCGTGCACTGTGCCAGCCCTGAACTTGGGCTGATTGGAGGAGTGCTGCATTGGTGCCCTGTCCCTCTCTGGTTATGAGCCCGTAGTTGGGAAGTTTCCTTGTCATCACAGTTAAGAATTGATCATCCCAAGGCAGGACAGCTGCTCACTGGGACAAGGAGTTGACTTAGATCTCAGTCTAGACTGTATCTGGAATGCCTGGAAAGGGGATGTGCATTAATTGAGGCATTGTGCTTATTGTGAACCCAGGAGTACGTTTGTGGGGGTTTGAAGAAGGGGAACTGCCTTGGTATTGAAATCTGAGCTGCAGTTGATTCACATGATAGGTTATTCACTTAGTACTGTGGCACTGCGTAGAGAGTTATGAAGTAGATTATGAGTTTTTAAAATTTCACTGTTATTTGATTGAGACACATATGAGGTGGGGGGTTGAAGACAGCTAGACAGCTCCCATCTGCTCATTTTCTGCAGCGTTTGGAGCTGGGCTCAAGTGGAGCACTTCGTGTGAGTGGTTCAGGTAGAGAGGTGGCAGAGACCCAAGAACTCAGGCCGTCACTGCTGCCCTTCCCCGCCCCCCCCCCAGCTGCATTGGAGGGACCTTGGGCTCTGGAGGCGGAGCCAGGCATGAATTCCAGATGCTCTGGTCTGGGAAATGGGCATCTTACCTGCTATGCTGATTTGCCCTCCCCAGGTTGTGGGCTTTCATCCTGTCAGCTTTGTGTGAATTCCCTTGATTGCAGATCTTCTTGTGCACAGTATCTGTTTTGCGTCACTCTAAGCCTTGCTTCATTTCGCTTCGCTTGTTTGCTGTAAACCTGCATGTTGGTGGCTCTGCGCTCAGGTAGGTATTTGGTGTTTGTTGTTCAGGGTGTCTTTGACCTGCTTCTTGCTTTATACTTCTCCACAAATCTCTCTTCGCCATGCGCCTGTGTTCTTAGTGTATTTATCAAGAAGTCTGAATTTTATCTCCTATTCTGAGACACTAAAGACTTCTCTTTTTAAATTTCATCCTGATTAAGCATGACACGCCAGTAATTAACTTTTCATGTTCCACATATCATGCCAGCTCTCCCTGTTGACTGTGTTGCTTTAAATTTGTGTGCGTGTTGGAGGACAGTGACCATGTGGTATTGATCTTACCTTCTTTTCTGCAGCTAAGAAACCACACTCTGCTTCTGAAAGCATGCTAATGCAGTCTGCTGAGGAGAGATGTGTCTTGTGTGGGAGACAGTTTTGGCAGTAGCAGACATGTTTGGCTTTAGCCGTGAGAGTTGCTTTCTGAATATCTGGAAAGGAGTATGTAAATCAAGGCCCATTTGAAATGAATCATTTTTTTTATAATGCAGACATTTCTCATCTGTTTTGTGATGATGGACTGGTTTGGAGGGTTTAAGTGTTTTGTGCACCTGCAGGATGCTTTTCTCTCTCTCTCTCTCTCTCTCTCTCTCTCTCTCTCTCTCTCTCTCTCTTCCTGCTATACATAGTCTCTTGGATGGATTAAGAAAACTGAAATACTAATACATAAATAATAAGAACTAATACATAATAATAAAGAATGGAAAAATGGCAGCTGTATTTGGAGATCACATATTTTGCTTGGAGAGTTGTGTGCATAGGACTGTCCCTAAAGTAATTGCTGTGTTCCGTCAGAGGTAATGGATTGAATAGCAAAGACATTGAGTTTGGAAAGGTCAGTTCCTGCATCTAAACCTTGCTGTTATTTAACATCTAGTTGTGTATCTTTGAGCAAGATAATTATCATCTCTGAATCTTCAAATTTGTATCCGCAAAATGATTACATGTAATATAGGGACTGCAAATTCCTTGACAACACTTTAGTTAGGAGCGGTATCATTTGCTTACAGGCAACCCGGTATGAACATTGATAGAGCATTGACAACAGGACTTTCTCCACAGACTTACTGACATATTCATATTGGCGAGTTTGAGCATTTAACCTTCAGGATATAGAGATATTTTACAAAAAAATATGCATTAAAGAAGAAAATGTCTTTAATGAGTGTATTTTTTATCATTGTGGACCTGGTGAGATTTATATAGTTTCATGCTTCCTATTTTTCTGGACAAACAGCGAGCTCTCAACAGTGGTTTTGCAACATTCTGACATAATCTTAAAAAGGGCACGGAGCTAATTATAGTGTGTAGGGCCCTTAAATGTATTTCTTGCAATATCTGAATAAAAATGATCTTTTGCAGAGCAAAAAACCTATGAAGAGTCTGTGCTGCTTCTCAGTGGCCTGGTTAGTGGTTTCTTTGTGTTTGTGCATGGCATGCATGATGCAAAGATTAACACCAGCTGGTGGCACAAGAAGCAGCAGATGCCCTTGTTACCACTGCAGTTGTTGACTGGTTTCCTTCTTTCAACGTAAAACTTTCTCCAGAATATGATACCTTTGCGTCCAGGCTAAATGATGTTTTACTGGAATAACTCCACAGCCTTTTAAGTGAACACGTGATGAAATGGGTTATGTGAGTCCATATGCAATAGAAAGGTATTTCAAGCTGTATAGAATTAATAATTAACAAGGGAACAAGACTGTTGCAATAGATGCAAACCTTCAACAGAGAACCATTGTGCCTTACAAAACGCTCTCTGGTTGTTAATATCCCATTTTATTATTATGTTTTGAACTGTCAGATCTGACTTTCTGGTCTGTTTTGTTCTCATGGTGGTAGTGGCTCTTTGAGGTGTAAGTGCTGAGTCTCTGGTAGAGGTACTGTCTAATTCAGTAGGTAATGACAACATTTGTTTTCATGATACTGCCGCGCTAGCTCACACTCTACTGTGAAACTTGCTCCAAATCAAAATCTTGTCCTGTGATGTCTAAACTAAAAGGAATTGTCCCCCCCCCCCCCCCCCCCCACACACACACTTCAGAGAAGATTTCTTGTTCTACCATTCCTGGTCTTGAATGCGAGGCATCTTAGTACATGGTGCAGTGCTTGATAAACATTTAGAGTATTTAATGTGCTCTTTCTGTTCCCCATAGACTACAACTGAATTGTGTGGGAGTTCTTAATGTTGTCTGCAAATGTGATGTATTAAGAACCCACAGTTTTGCCAACTTAAGCAAGGTCACGCTGCATTGCCAGCAAATTCATAATTACTGGGACTGGAATTGTAAGAAAATAGAGCTCTACCAGTTGCATAATCAGAGGGTAGATATGGCCATTAAAATTAATTTGAGGAAATATCCTGTTGCTGAGGACACTAACTGCTCTTTTTAGAATTAGGATGCTTAGGTTATTTTTACCAGATGATTACTATTTACAACCTTGATTTCAGCAGAAAATTTGTAAGTTGAATTCCCTGCAGCATATTCATGTATCTGAAGTTCTGAAAACCACATAGAAAAGAGGAGCTTTCTGTCTCAGGTCAGCTTTATTAGCGTTTGGGTGAAAGATGAATCTTTGGGTGAGTCTTCTGTATTCTTTGAGCATCTAGGTTGAATTATCCGTCTTGGTGATAATCCCTAGTAACGTCTTTTGGGAATCTGGTAAAGATACTGAGGTGGAGCGAGGCTGGGTTGGGTTGTAGAGTCTCACCAGTCGTACACCTCCCAGATTGATCTCACTGAGGAGAGGGCAGCAGGGAAAACCTGTTTCATCTGACCTCAAGATGTTGCGTGTTTAAATGGGAGGACTGGTTGTATCTGGCACGCTGTAATGGAGGAGACTCCCAACTAAAGCAGTTAAAATTGGGAGAGGCCGGTGACTGAAAAGTGTTACATCCCTTTATTCCCCTAAGATTCCTTCCACCCTTTCCTCTGCTGTGTGATATGCACATGGTTTTGCTGTTTCTAAGGTTTGAGATGCTAAGGACGCTCCCTGGTGAAGTCTGGCATGCATGGCTTTAGTGCACAGCCTGTCTGAACAGACACACAGAATGAGTGCCCAAGAACAGAAAGTCCATCTGAAGAAACACAGCACATTTGCAACTTTCTTATGTGTTTGAAAAGAAGGATGTTAGGAAAGAAGGAACTGGGTCTTTATAAAAAAAGATCCCCTTTGGCATGATACTTAAATTTCCCAAATTATTTGCTTTTTAAAAAAGATGTGCAAGTTTACATAGGTGCTTTTTGAGGAGAAAATCTGTTTTGCTTTTCTTCAAGTATTGCAACATTAGACCTTAGGTTTCTAGGCAGTTACAGAGTGGACCATGGTGGACTATTTCTGCTAACTAGGATTTTGAAAAGACTCATGCTGTTTTTATTCTCATTTATTTCATACAACATTACTACTACTCTAAATGAAATAATAGATACACATCAGTCAGTCTAGTCACCTTTTATTGTTCATTCAACTCTCAGGTTTTTACAGAATTCATTCTGCATTTTATTTGACTTGTGCATGAATAGTCTTAGCAGACTTAATTATATTAGTGAGAAAGCACTTTCAGCAAAATTATATGCTGACATCCCATAATTCATACTTACAGATTTATGAACCAGATTTATGTAAATCTATCAAATTACTCTAGATGACATTAGTTTTTTTAAATTGAGATTTCATTTTAATGATATTTATAGAAAAATTTTACATGAAAAATTTTGCATGAACTATTTTAAAATTGTATCTCATATACACTCCCTTTTGCAGGAGAATCCTGTAACATTTGAACATCTTGTCTCCACATGATCGGCAATCCATCTGGTGTAGTGTGGGGACATGGGGGGCAGGTTTGTAAGGACAGATCTCTTTTGAACTGTGAAGTTCTGGAAGGCAGACACTACTGTTCTTTCATTTGTTCATTCATGCAGTCGTTAACCATTTAATTAATAAACTGTGTTAGAATTGTTTTTTGCCAGGAAATAAGTAGGGCTTAGCTTCATTCAACAATCTAGTATGCATTCAACACACACATACAGAGTGAGGTAGAAGTATGTCAGGGACTGAGTGAGGACTAGGAAAGGGCTCTGAGCAGTGTACATTGGGCTGGATTAACTTGTGGAATGAAGTGATCTCAGCGAAATTATCCCAGAATAGGTGGTGTTGGTTGGCTGAAGAGATACGTGTTCCTGACCCGGTGACCTTGGTGCGTTTATGCTGTATGTGCAGGAGTAGGTGAGGTAAGCAGAAGCCGATGACAGACTTGGATACGAAAGTATAGTCCTATTAGTCTTTTAGGAAGACCATCCAAACACTGTCACAGTGCAGAATACTGGAGGTTTAGCTGACAGCAGCCCACGGAGGAGGGGGTGATGGGCCAGGATATTACAGCCAAGGCAGCATATGAAAACTGTGTGGTAGAACTTGAGCTGAAATAAATCTACTTGTCCATCTTAAGTCTGTAAATGTCTTTTCTGAAAGTCTTGGATCCTTTGTTGTTTAAGGATGATCTCTTACTGTACTGTATTTGTCCTTTTCTTGCTCCGATAAAGGATTTTAAATTTCATCTAATTAGCACGCAATAGTGTATTTATATGAAGTGCAGTATAATGTTTGAGTAACAGCACATACTTTGTATAACGAAGCGATAGCTGGTTAGCATGTCTGTCACATCTTTGTCATGAAGACATTGAAGATCCTCTTTTTCTGGCTGTGTTCTTAGCCATAGCCACCTTACAATGTAATAGGATATCAGAACGTATCTTCTAACCTAACTGGCCACAAGCAATGCCTTTACTATATAGAGTAAAGGAAATGGAATGAGGCTATCAAGGAAACGCCTGGTCTGCACTCCCCTCTGCCGCAGAACTTCTGACAAGAGTCAGGACGTGGGAAACCTTAAGTGTCCATCAACAAATGGGTCGCTGAAGAAAATGTGTGCATACACAGTGGAGTGGCAAAGTCAGCTACAAAATCGAACTTAATATTTACATATTAGCTTTCTAATCTACTTCCTGCTCTTGTTTCCTTTTTATTAATGACTCTTCTTTGGGTATATTGTGGAATTAAATCACTTTGCCTTTCAGAATGGTAAAGTCGATAAGAATGAATTTTTTGTCTCTTATTTGTATTCTCAGGCCTAGACTTGCCATAATTTTTGAACAGATGAATGGAAAACGTGTTAGTAGATGGCTCTTTTTTAATTCAAAAATTTGTTATTACAATTTCTTATTGAAGAGAATCTCATATAATACTGGTTAGCAAAAATTAATGTATGAGCTTTACAATTAAGAATTGCGGCTATTGCCTTTAGCTTTAGGCCGGGGGGGTGGGGAGGCAGGAATTTGATATTTTGAATGTTGGTAGTAATTTGAAGGAGAAAAGACTAAATAAAATGACCTTTGAATGAAACAGGTCCAGAAGATTGTGTATTTTTAATTAAAATATGCAATTAAAATTTTAATTAAAGTATGCTATTAAAAGCTATGTAGGTGGCAAGGGAATGGCTGATGCTTTGAATTACACACAGTTTGGGATAAATTGGCATTTGCTGTGTTTCCCCCAGTAGCACTTTGTGACTAAATGGAATCTCTTCCTATTCTGATCTCTGTGCAGCTTTCGGTAGTCCTTGTGAGCCATTCAGAGGTCTGTGGAGTGTTTCAGTTCTGTGTTATAGATCACTTGACCTTGGTTCTAAGCGGCTCTTTTTTTCTTAAATAACTGTTCACCTTGTGCCAGTTCTAAGTGATTCTTCTGTCTTGTTGAGAAGGGATGCTTTTCCGTGGCATGTATGTTAGATTAAAAAGGAGGATGCAAAATAAAAGTCATTCATACACAGCACCATACAGAATGCATGTGTTAAAGTGCAGTGTTGTCTTGGGATTTTGAGTACCCACGTGAAGGTCATAGGTTGTGTGACTGTTCAAATAGCTTCCTCCATAGTCAACGTGTAGAATCTCTATGCATGGGACCACAACTCCTATCATTGATTGAAAAATTCTGAAGCACATGCAACCACATGTAACTTGAAAGGCTAACTGGGGACAAATGGTTTGTCTCTCCATGTTTTCTGATGATTTGTTTGGTAGGCAGAGGTGTGTCAGGAGGGAGTGAGGGAGATGCTGATTAACTTTCTCTGGGCTGGTTTTGCATCCCAGATGGTTGCAACATTGAGATCTGGACCAGACTGACATCGGAAGCCAGGCACTCTGTCCTGGTCTCCCACATGGGTGGCAATGGCTGTGGACTTGGGTCATCTGCTGCTTCCCAGATGCCAAAGTAGGAAGAGGGCTTGGGTACAGAGCAGCCAGGATTTAAACCAGATGTGGGTTTGCTGATACGGGTGCAGAGCCAGGGTTCAGATCCAGATATGGATTTGTAGATATTAGGTGCAGAGCAGCCAGGATTCCGACTTAGATATGGAATGAAGTGCCTCAAGTGGCACTCAGTGGGCTGCACCTCAGTGCCAGCCCCTTAACGCCTTTGTTGGGTTTTAGTTACCAGGAGGAGCACTTTGGCCTGTTAAGATAGGATTTGTTGAAGGATTTTTTTGGGGGAAAAAGTTAGCTTTAGCAATTTGATCTGAATTTTTTATTTTAGTTATTTTTTTTCCGGAATGGTTATACTTGAAATTTAAAAGTAACTTTTTTAAAGCAGTGATTCTTGGTTTTGAGATTGTCAGCATACATATTTTAAATTCACAATGACTTGAAAACAAACTTTAGCTGATCTGAATAAGTGATCCTTAATTTCCCAGCCGTCCCTGGTGGATGTGCCCATTAGTATTTGATGACTACAAGGATTGAGAATGTGGATCTGGGCTGAGTATTTTGGGGGCAGAAGGGTGTCTGACATACCTACTCATGTTTTAAAAAATCTGTGCTCACATGTAAAAGCCAGAAATATGTGTTGCATAGATAAATCCAGTATACATTGTCAAAGGAATAAATAACACCGAAGAAATTAATACATAGTGAAGCTGATGTTTGCACCAAAAGTATAGAAACTTAACATAGTGGGCAAACATGAAGCACCTTTTTTTTTTTAAAGATTTATTTATTTATTGGAAAGTCAGATATACAGAGAGGAGTTGAGACAGAGAGGAAGATCTTCCATCTGATGAGTCACTCCCCAAGTGAGCGCAATGGCCCATGCTATGCCGATCCGAAGTCAGGATCCAGGAACCTCTTCCAGGTATCCCACATGGGTGCAGGGTCCCAAAGATTTGGGCCGTCCTCGACTGCTTTCCCAGGCCACAAGCAGGGAGCTGGATAGGAAGTGGAGCTGCCGGGATTAGAACTGGCGCCCATATGGGATCCTGGGTGTGTTCAAGGTGAGGACTTTAGCTGCTAGGCCATGCCGCCGGGCCCATGAAACACTTTTAATGTAAAACTTTGACACTCAGTGCCTGGCTACATGCTTCAGTCATATTTAAGATAGTCTGTGTGTAAGTCAGCTGCGAGCTGTGCAGTAGAGAGAACAGCATTTGAAAGTACTGGATTCACAGCTGACTTTACTCCTTCCCGCTGCTGTATTGATTGGTAGAAGTTGACTCACCTTACCATGCTTTATATTTCATTTCTTCTTGATTGTGAAGAATCTGAATGTTGAAAATGATTAATGTGAGGCTAAAATTAAGCAGTGAAAATGTAGCTAAAAGTTAAGAATTGAGAACCTTGCCTATCTTGGTGTCTAGGATGTCTTCATGTATTTTAAGTATCTGGTAAATTTTTGCTGAATTGGCTAACTTGCTTTACAGTGAAATCTAACATTCTCACCTCTTTTGGGTAACACTACTAGCATTTTTAATGCATGCACAAGAGTGGATTTAGGAATGCAGCCTTTCAGTAGTAGAGAAATACTTTCATATTATTTTGTTTTAAATTTTAGCAAAATTGTGCTTCAGTCACTTTCTAATGGGGGAGGAGGTGCCACCAAAGAAATTAGAAACTAAATGTCACTTGGTAAACTTAGAAACGTTTTTCCAAAGAGAGATTATTTAGTAATAAATGTTATTTGAATAAAGTCAATTTACAGATCGTAGATACTGGATAGATTTTTTAATTTTGACTAGTTGTGATTGCTTGAGGAAACCAGGTCGAAGACCCATTCAAGGAAATAAGCCGTAGGATGATTTGTTGATAATACCTTTGGTCAGATAAGTAAGCCCAGTTAGTTTTTCATTCTGTTAGTCAGCAAATCTTCGAGTCCCTGCAACACACTGGGAGTGACAACAGCTGGACACACCTTTGCCCTTTACAAAATGATCTTACCTTCACAGGTCCTACTGCGCCTAACACTGACCTCAGAAACAGCAAAGAAGCTGTTCCTAGAAATGATAGGCAACTTGGAGACGAGCAAAAGGCCATCCGTCTTTATCTTTAAGACAGGCAGCTGTCAAACCTTCAGTCTTCCCTGCAGAATATTTTCACATACCCAGACTGTCAGCGTTTTGCTCCGCTCAGGAGCCGCAGAAACCCCGAGTTATTTTCCCGTCATTAATACTGTGTTTTCCAACCTGGTTGTGTGACACAGTCACCAGATTCTAGCACTCCGTAACAGAAGAGTAAAATCAGAATTTGTGTGCATTGGATCAGGCATAAGGGTTTTTTAATTTGTTTGTTTTGTTTTGCTTTGTTTTAATGTTTTCCAGATTATTTAGCGGCCTAAACTTATGCCCAGTTTGGTCACCTTTCCAAAATGAGAAACTTTTCCTTAGTTGAAAAGTTGATGTTTTGGGGATTGAATTTACTTAAATGTGTGTTTCATTGATGTCAACTGCAGAATACCTTCTATTTTCTGAGATTGTGTCATCATTGAGCCAGAGGAGAGAGGAATCACAAAAAACTTTTTCTGAAGCAACTCCTACTTCTCACAGTTTTGCCATTTTTTGGTGGGTTTGTTTTTGACTTTGGTATTTTTTTTTTATTGCTTTCCCACATGCTATCAGTGGCTGGGATGTCACCACTATGCATCATTGTATACATGTAGGAACATAGGTGCGTGCACACACACAAATATGGCTCTGCAGGCTTCATGACCGTGAGCCACTGTAAGAAGTATTTCCTTAAGCAGAATTATCATTTGGTTGATCATGAGTATGCTTACACAAACCTAGCTGCTGTGGGTCATTCTGCAACATGTGAAACTATGCTAGCATAATGAGGACATATGATATTAAGGAGATGTTTTTCTCAGAGCGTGCTCTAAATAATGCTAAAAAGTATAGGACAGAAAGTCTAAGATCTTGTAATAGGGGCTTATTACCATTAGCAGTTATTATATACTGTATACAGTTCTGTGTAACTGGTAGTAGGTTTGCCCATACCAGCATCACCATAGACAAGAATGTAATACATTGTGCTGGGTATTTTTTTTTAAAGGCTACCTATTTTTATTGGAAAGGCATATCAGATTTACAGAGGAAAAAAGAGACAGAAATATCTTCCACCCACTGGTTCACTCTCCAAATGCCCAAAACTGAGTCAATCTGAGGCCAGGAGCCAGGAGCTTCCTCCAGGTCTCCACATGAGTGCAGGCTCCCAAGGCTTTGGGCAGTATTCTAGTAGTTTTACAAGCCACAGGCAGGGTGCTGGATGGGAAGTGAAGTAGCCTGGATAAGAACCAGTGCCCATAAGGGATCCCAGTGCCTGCAAGATGAGGATTTAGTCTTTGAACCCCATTGTGTCATGTCCTTGTGCTAAAAAAGTTGTATGGGGCCAGTATATTGGATTAACTGGCAGCTATTCTGCACAAGAATCAAATTAGATCATCAAAGACTGGTGAGAGAGAAGGCAATGAAGTCTCTAATTTCCTATACTGTTCCAAATATACTCTTTTTAAAAAGATTTATTTTTATTGAAAAGTAAGATATACACAGAGGAGGAGAGACAGAAATATCTTGTCTGCTGATTCACTCATCAAGTGTCCAATGGCCAGAGCTGACCCGATCCAAAGGCAGGAGTCAGGAGCTTCTTCTGGATCTCCCATGCAGGTGCAGGGTCCCAAGGCTTTGGACCATCCTCTACTGCTTTCCCAGGCCACAAGCAGGGAGCTGGGTGAGAACTTGCCTGCCAATACACTAATCAGTACTCATATGGGATCCCGGGTGTGCAAGGCAAGGACTTTAGCCAGTAGGCCCTTCGAATATATTCTTGGGATCCTGTACCTGTGTGGCAGACCTGGCCTGGAAGAAGCTCTTGGTTTTAGATTGGCTCAGCTTCAACGATTGCCGCTATTTGGGGAGTGAACCAGTGGATGAAAAACCTTTCTCTATAAATCTACCTTTCCGATAAAAGAAATTTAAAAAAGAAAGCAAGCTATATCATACAGGAACTTTGCAGCTCCATTAGAGGACCACTGTTGTACATGTGGTAAAAATACACCCTTGACCTAAATGTCATCATGTGGCACAGGAACATATGTATGTATAGAACAGTTCAATCGCAATGCTTTACTAGTTTATTCATTTTCACTTTTTTTGTTGAAAGGCATAGAGAGAGATTTGTTGATTTTCTCCCCAAATGCCCTCAGCATTCAAACAGAGCCAAAAAATACAGGAGGCAAGGTCCCAGTCTTGTTCTCCCATGTAGTTGGCAGGGATCCAGACAGCGAAGCCATTACTTGATGTGTTCCAGCATGTATTATCAGCAAACTGTCTCGGGATGAGCCTGGACACTCAGTGTGGGATCCTGCTGTGCCAGAGGCCCACCTGATTCTTTACCATTTCATTTTAGACTCTGAGATAATTATATTTGGGAAAGACTGGAAACGTGTTGGGGTACAGTTTCTAAAACACTGGTAGGTTCCTGACTGATGTTTGCCATCTTCTGATTTTATGGGTAAGGAAATTGAAGCTGACAAGCTGTTGTCACTGAAGCTCTCTCAATAGCTCCGTGGAGATTTGCACCCACGGCTTTTGAAGCTGAATGTTGCCTTGCTGCTGGCACACTGGCTCAACCAGGGCATGTGTGATGGAACACTTTGGGGATGTGTAGTTTTTTTAAACAGCAGTGCCTGCTGAGTCCAATTGATGTTTAAAGTTGCAAATGTAGTAGACAGGAGATGAAAAAAGACTATGTGTATATTTCTAGAAGAATTAATGGAGAATTCTTTTTACTACTGAGAAAATATGCTGGTGTTAATGACAAGACCATATGCCAAAATGAAAGTCGATCTCTGTTGATGTGTAGAGCTAATGTATGCCTTTTTCCACTTCCCTTCCATTAGGGCAGAGCTTGGGATATGGCTTTGTGAACTACATTGACCCCAAGGATGCAGAGAAAGCTATCAACACCCTGAATGGATTGAGACTTCAAACCAAAACAATAAAAGTAGGTTTAAAAAGTGTTATATATGTGTGTGTAGAAGTTAAAAAAAAACACGATTTGTCTTTAGGTTTTCTTTTTCCCACTCCTCTTCATTTTGAACCCATATATACACTTCTCTGGGAGAGGCAGCAGAGCTGTTTCTGTTTCTTTTTCTTTTTCTTTTTTTTTTTTGAGTGAAGAGTGGGAAGTGGCTTATTTATAACCAAGCATATTAATAGGACAGGTGCAAGTTTCTTAGATAAATGCTTGAAGAAGCATGTTGTATTATATCCTTTTCCCTTATCGAGACAGTATTTTCCCTCACTGCTAGAGGAAATCTTAGCCCTCTTTTTCCAGCAGTGGCTGTACCAGTCACATTCTGTAAAATGCCAGGGGGAACTACTGGGCATGGTGAGCTGTGCAAGCTCAGCCACAGCTTCCCAGCTCTCGGCGTTGTTGTTGTAGCATGGAAACTACTGCAGTCCCTCCGTGAACGAACTGATGCGATGCACTAGAGCCTTCCTTATGGCACCGAAACTTGATTTTGATAGACTGTCACAAAATATTCTTTTTATTTTTTCCCGTTTAAAAGTCTTTCCTGGCTCATAGGTCATAGAGAAGTGGGTGGCGTGATGGCTGCGGTAATTGTGCGATAGTTTGTTTCTGCTGGCAGGTTCAGCTCACTGTGAGTAGGCTGAAAGAGCCTTCATGACAACAGAGATATTTTTCCTGCTCTATTTTTTCTTTCCAAGACTTTCTGTACATAATTTAGCAGGTACTGTGTGTGTGTGTGTGTGTGTGTGTGTGTGTTTCAAATAATGATGTGGATTCTCTCTCTGGATAAGAAGTTAATCCAGTGCATAGTATAGCTTTCTTTTCCTTTAGGAAACAAATTGGATCTTGCCTCTAGCCAGTTCTTAGTACCTGTCCCATCAATTTACTCTCCAGTGTTCTGCGCAGACATTGCCAATCAGTCATGGCAGTCTTTCTCATTCAGTCTAGAATTGACTCCCAAATATTTTTCAAAACATACGCTAGACAACCTCTATCAGTTGACCCAAGTTAGAACCTATTTTCCACCCTTGATTTAACAAACCAGCACAGTATGTAGCCTGAAGTGGTGAGGGAAAGTTCATCAAGGCTGACTGTAGCATCCTTCTTGCTTAGAGACTTGTCTGGAAGGTTTGTATTTGTTTTTTCAGGTATCTGAAAATGCAGTATCATCCTTGTGCTTAAACGTTACTTTTCTTAAAATTGTCAGTTAAGATAATTTGTTAACTCGTGGTAGTTTTGACAGCTCATTCTTTATATTTATTGGCTTGTAAGAAAAATGCCTACCAGCTCTTTCATCTGAAGGTGGCTGTATGATGCCTTCTAAATTCACTTGGATGTAGGATGTCTAAGAATTCTAGAAAAATGTCCTATGAGAATATATACCCTTCTATTGCACAGAAGCAAAATTTAAGAAAAAATATTAGAATATAATGCAATATACTAAAAGCTTAGGTTTCGTTTCACAGTTTTTCTAAATTGCTTTTTGTAATTGTTCACACCGTTCTCCCATATTTTCTGATTGCCTCAGATTAATATCTGGAGGTATTAAGTAATAATTGATGACTTTTTACAGAAAAGGTATGCAGTGTCCAGTTATAGCATTTAGAAGTTTTGTGTGCTCTCCATTTTATGGCAGATATTTGTAAGCCTTCCCGTCCCCCTACTTATATTAATTTTTAGGGTGTTAGCTATGTTACCTTAGTTCTGACAGCCTTAGTTGTGGTTAAGAAGAAAAGGTGATGGGTTGAGGCGGCTCATCCTGGCCAACACGTCTTCTGCTCCAGAAATAACCACACTTCCCTTCTATCCTTAATGAGTCAGTTCTTTTGCTATGTGTTCTGACTGCACTAAGATCCGGAAGAAGTAGACATAGGGGGAAATACGTCAGCATCGAGACATGTTTGTGGTCCTCGAGGAGCTCGTGGATGACAGCTGCTGCCTTACTGCCCATCACTCAGCCTGCTCTCTTCAGGGCCCAGCTGCTCGGGCTAAATACATGGAAGAAAGGGCAGGAGTGCCTTGTGGCTTTTATGCTGGGACATCTGCTGCTTCTCTTCTGATTTTCTAAAATGGACTGGGGGTAATGGGGAAGCAGCAGGCTACTTCTTTCCCCGCCCCCACTTGGTTCCTGCAAAAATATCAGATAACAGCTGGTATCCTCACTTTGGCCGAGATTTCTCCGAGAGGCAAAGCAGACCATTTTCCAAAAAGTATATAGCATCATTTTGCTTGTTTCTTCTTGCTGTGTTTCTTCTTCTTCTTATTTGGAGTTAGATAGGTTTTGTGCTCTTACTACAAGGTTTCAATCCAGGTTTTGCTAATGTTCACAACTTTAGGTACTTTTTGGAAGTTGCGTTTAAACTGTTCTGTTCCTTGGGATGCTATTCTATAAATTAGTGGCTTTTGCTTCCTGCTCTTCATCCTCATGATGGTTGTCATGCTAATCTTCCACAACTTTCCTCATATTACTTTCTATTCAGAATTCTGTCGTGTTTCTCTGCTATTTTACCATTTCACTTGGCTTAGTTTGGGAAGAATGATGCCAGTGCTATTGCTGTTCTTCACTGTAGTTGCACTGGCTCTTCACTTGTAACCAGATCTCTTTCCAGCCTCTGCATATGCTGTGTAGCACCCACTCCCTGGTGTACCCCTTCCCACTCATTTTTAGCTTGTTGCTAAAGTACCTTCTTACTGAATTGTTTCAGCTCCTCTTAAGTTACCTACTCCCTGAGTCAAGGGGATTCAGATAAAACTGAAGTTTAAATACCACTCAGTGCTCCCATCCAGGTGGAGACCTTGGTCATACAGTTAGCAAAGACCAGGCAATTGATGACGGAGCTGTGACTCAGGTCCTTGTCTCCTAATGCATATATTAAAACTCTGCTTGTGACACTGTTCTGTACTTTACTAAACTACAGAAAATCAATCAGTGTATATAAAAAGAATATACAAATGTCTCTATACTCCTTGAATCTAGATTGTTGTTCTGTCTTCCATGATACATAGCATTTAGTATGCTTTTGGGAAAAATTCCTGGTTATTGGAATATTGAAACAGTGAATCAAATACTATGAAAGGTGGTTTATTTAGCAGTTTCTCCTGGGGCTTCCTAATAGCATTAGCCCAGTAGGGTTTTGTGCAATAGATGATATGTTGGATAAATGGCATATTTTCAGTGTTTCTGCAGTGCATGAAGCAGTCCCTCAGGCGCTGTGAGAATCCTAACGTACTTGTTCCCAGCCTTGGTTGCATCATTACCTCGAAGAGTGTGAGTTAGAAACACAGGCTCTAGTAGATCACTGTCCACAAGAGAGAGCTGGCAATCTGTATCTTTTCAGGAGTTTGTAGAATTCTGCCTAGATGCTCTTTTATAGTTAATTCTATGACCCAATGCATTAATCATTGTCTCTTGTGGGAGTATTCCGTGATAGGTCAGTTTTTGCAGTTCAGAGTAGCTTAGAAATGAGAAAAAACAACTCATTGTTCGTTTCATGTTGGAATGGCAGTTGTATATATTTTAAGTGGTAGCATCCATAGGTTTTGGGTCTTTTCTTTCACTTTGTTCCTCTGGTACAGTGCTGCATCACCTAATCTCATGGGCAACAACATCACGCTGTTCCTGAATTACACACGAGTCAGTGCTCCTAATATAAAATGTCAACATTAAGGATGTTTTTATCTTCTGATAATAGAGTAGTAAAATGTGTGATACATGTACAGTTCAGGAGTCAAGGAGGGAAGAAAAAACATGGCATGCTCAGAAATTATGGGCTGGTGGTTGAGGGGGTGAGGGTAGGGATTGTTAGTCATCAGAGCCTCTGGACTCCATGGGAGCCTCTGGACTGTTTGTATTCTATATTTACTGTGTTCTGTACTACTTACTATTAAAACAAGGTCTTAAGTAAAATGTAGATAGTTTGTGAAACATTATAACTTTAAAGCCAGTACTTCTGACTAGGTTACTAGTGTCCCATTTAAATGCATGATTAGAAAATTAACTTTTTTTTTTTTTTAAAGATTTACTTAGGCAAGGTCACAAAGAGGGGCAGGAAGAAGGAGAAGAGAGCAGAAGGGAGAGGATGGAGGATGAAAAGGAAGATATTCCATCCATCGGTTCACAACCCAGATGGCTCTAACAGCCAGGGTTGGACCTGGCCAAAGCAAGGAGCTTACTATTAATCTTCCACATCAGTGGCAGGGGCTTCAATGCCTGGGCCATGCTCCACTAGCTTCCCAGGCATATCAGCAGGGAGCTGGATAGGAAGTGGAGCAGCCAGAACTTGAATTGGGCCCAGGTAAGCTGCCAGAGTCTCAGGTGTCTCAACTCACTGCGCCGCAGTGTCTGTCTTATAGGAAAAATAGTTTATTTTCAGAAAAATAAATTAGGATAGATTCTTCCTTCTACCAGGTACTCAGTATGGGTGATTATCACATGGACAGGGAAATGCGAATGTCTGGTTCCCAGCGTGTCTCCCAAATTCTGCTATTACAAGGGGCTGAGGAAGGTTTATTTTTTTTCTGATAAGAAAAGAGTTGCTTTATCTCTGTAAAATAACAGCTGTTGTGTGAAGGAATAGAATGTCGTTATTAATGGTATGAGATACTTGGGGAAAACAATATTTTCTGAACTCCTCAAAAGAAGAAACCCTGCCTGGAAGTGTTGCCAGCATAGGTAAACTGCCTCAAGTGCTCTTGGTCAAGTACTCTGTATCTCTTTCTTGAATAATCAAGCATAGCTAAACCAGGCCAAAATATGCCTTTCCATAAAAATTATCAAGTACTAAACAATAACATGAAATTTGTTACAATAAGCCATTATTAAATACATGGAAAAATTCAGCCATATAAACTGGAATATGAATCATTAATAGCAATGCTCCTTAAAGCGTTCTGCTTGAGAGCAGTTAAGCAGAGGTAATAAACTTTTACTGTAAGCTGTATTGCTTTTAATTTTTCTTCAGTTTATACTTTTCCGGAAGCAGCTTATTTTCTCTGTGAGTCTCTGAATGTGCCTGAACCTATCTTCCTTATAGAGAGTCTATCATTGTGTTACCTGGGATGCTCCTTGGAAAGCATCAGGGGCGCACAAGGATGCTTAAAGTAACATGGAGTGAAATCCTGGCTATTTAATTTATATAACCAACAAGGAGGATTGTAAGTTTTAAAGATCTATTTTTATTCAAAAGTCAGATTTGCAGCGAGAAAGACAGAAAAATCTTTTGTCTGCTGGTTCACTCCCCAAGTGCTCACAGCGGCTGGAGCAGACTGATCTGTGCTGTAGGTTTTATAAATGAGACCCTTGAAGTTAAGAGTAGCTAGCTCTTGGGAGCATGTGATTGTGGCAATATAAGGGGAAACCTACAGAAGTAGTATTTGGATTCATTTAGGAAATTGCTGCTGTTTTTCTGTGTATAAGTGAGGTAAGAAGGAGGGAAGAGTATCTTTGAAACTTGACAACTTTTAATAGCTTAAAAAGTAAAAAGTATTTGCAGGTGTTTAGTGATATATACAAAATTGATTTTCTAGTAATGAAGCCGAGGAAGAAAAGATTCAGGCAAACCATGTGGACCTTTACAGAAGACACTGGAAAGAATAGAAGTATGTGACCAGATTTGTTTGGACAAGCTAGCGTTTGGACAAGATAAATCAAAAACTGAGCTGGTTGGCTAGGGACATCTTACTGCCTGAGATCACTTCATTTTTCTGCTTTCCTTGCTGTTGTATAAGCACACCACCAAAAGCTCCTCTAGCACCTGCTTGCTTTTCTGCTGTTTAAGCAGAAGGTGGAGTTAGGCTTTCCTGTTGTTGTGACTTAAGAGCCAGGAGACGCATTGCCCACTTAGTTTGGCTTGAGGGTGCTTGCCATAGTTAGAGAGAGAGAGAGAGAGAGAGAGAGAGAGAGAGAGTGTGTGTGTGTGTGTGTGTGTGTGTGTGACACATTTCCTGAGAAGCCCTTAGCCATGCGATTGGGCTTTCGCCTCTCTATTTGTGTGGATTTATGCAGGCACAACAGTCATCTTTGGGAGCCTAGCCTCTGCATTCCTGACCAGTGAAGTGAAACTCAGACCATGGAACTTATTCAAAACAGTGTAACTAATAACACCATAGGCACCAGAAAGAGGAACTTGGGATGCATGCTACTGATGTAAGCATGTTCTGCTTGGAATTAGGATGCAGATATCAGTGTAAATAAACAGGTAGGGGGCTTTATTGTGGTCCCTTTACTGTCTTGAGACTTTGTAAACCAGGTCTTTCTGTGGAGCTGTCCCTTCTTTGGAAGTGGAAGGATTTTGGCGTGTTAGGCTGAGCGCGTGTGGCAGCAAGACCTTCAGTTTGAGAAGAAGACTGGGGTTTTGAGGTCATAGCAGCTAGGTGGATTAATATGCTTTATTTCAGTTGTAACTGAACAGTAGAAGGATTATTATAGAAATCTTGTCAATCTGTTTTGTAGGAGGCTACAAATTCTTCAAGACTGTCTTAATGGATGATTCTTGCCAAGTCTTATTAGATGCTAGTTGGAAAAGTACAGAAAAGTGCATTAACACTGTGCTATCTTTAAATTTGTAGACTCTGAAGTCTGAATGATGATTTTCTTAAAAAAATTTATTTTACTTGGCTTCTGCTAGACTTTCCAATGGTTACCTTTAGCATCAGCTGTAAACCAGAAGTACTATCTCAGAATGAACTTGAGGAGGTTTTATTTCTAGATGTTTCTTGGCATGATGCTTATGGACAGGCAAAGAGGAGTCTATTTTTATTTGAAAGACAGGGTCACATGGAAAAAGAGAAACAGAGGTCTTAACCTCTGGTGATTTACTCCACAAAACCTCAGTGACTAGAGCTGCTTTGATCTGAGTCAGGAGTTTCCTCCAGGCCTCCTGAGTGGATCCTGGGGCCCAAGGATTTAAGGCATCCTCCATTGCCTCCCCAAGACATAAGCAGGGGAATTTTATTGGAGGTGGAGCAGCCGGTACAGAAACCAGCACCCCTATGGGATGCCAGTATCACAGTGGGTGCTTAGCTTGTTGTGCCACAGTGCCTGTTCCTAGATGCTAAATCTGATCCTAGTATTTGTGTTCTCTTCTGGTTTCTTCATTGATAAAATGGGGGATATGGTGTCACCAGTCTACAGAAGTACTGTGAAAACAAGAACAAAAACACTGTTGTTCTCAGTGTTCTCGCCATATTGAGTGTGTTTCCAAAATCTTGTTTGGGAGAAATTATAGCAAAACACAGTTTTACTTGGGCATGAACAGTCACAAAGTTTAGTGTTGTTTGAGTTTTGTTGGGTGTTTTAGTGTTAACTGCTTCTTTTATGTTATGGAGAAGTTAATAGGGGTGGGGACAATCATGCGAATGTGCTTGGCTCCTTAGTGCAAGGTACCTCCTCCCAAGGGAATGAGAAACTTAGTCTTTTCTACACAGATTTGGGAGTTACTAAGGAATCTTGACGTAGCCCCTGAGTTGGCTGCAAGAAGGTCACAGAAAAGCAGAGACTTGATGTAGTCTTGGAAACCGATAATCCAGAAGCAGCTTTCATCTTTGAGTTTTGCTCACTGGCTGCATTTAGAAATTTGGTTGCCTGCTTTAAACAAATGACTCTCCTGTTTCCTTTACTGAAAAGATTACAGAATCTTTGAGAGTGGCTCTGCCTTCACAGAATCAAACCCAGTGGCACTTGCATGCAGACTGGCCAGGTGCCTGGACTCCCCAACCAGCTAAAAACTTCTGGCCTGTTTGAGTTTCCGGAAACATCTTTGTAGGTTTTGTAGGCTTTGTTTACTTTGGTATTTTTGCATTTGTTAGTAATTTGTATTCTTCTGCTTTGCTCTGAAGCTCTGTGAGAATTTGTCTTATTCGGCAGTTAGCACCAAATGTGGATGGTAAGGAGTAACACTAGACCTCCGGCTTTTATGAGCTCCCCCAGGAAAGCTTCATAAGCTCCAGAGTTTGAGGGTTACTTATTTAAATCTCTTTACACAAGGCATTGCCAAAATGTTCATGTTCATCAGACTCACTTAGGGTGGGTTGTTTGACACGATGAAGATTTTTAGACTCCAGCCAAGATCGATTAACTCTGATCATCGGCAGCACAAACTTGTGTCTCAACAGCAACGACCGGCCAGTCCTAAGAGGCAGTGGCCTCACCTGAGCTCCAGTGTTTAGCTGAGATGAGCAGTTTGTCCTTGGGTACTCTGGCTCTTGTTTCAAAGCAAATCGACATGTAAACAATATTATTTTCACTTGTGAGCTTTATGAGACCGTTTGAATGACTGGGGCTTACTAGTGTGCTTTAAATGAATATAATGCTGATTTTATCTAGAGAATGTATACTCTCTCAAACACCCATATACACAGTCAACACAACACAACTTGCTCATTTTTTAGAGCATTGCTAGGTCATTATATATTTGAGCATGGCCACTATATTAGCATACTTTATTACTAGATTCTGTGAGTATTTGAGGTATTTGCAACATGGGAGCATCTATTATTTAAAATGGAAGTTTCATAGAGTAGAGGTCGGGAGTTGTATGACAGATGACCTCTTATGAAAGCTGTTTTTACAATTTAATAAAAATTTGTGTTGATTTATAGGCTCATAACCACATCCTTTCCCACAACCTGTAGTACCTAAATATGAATACCTCATCCACCTGTCCAGACAGTAAATGGGAATTTGTTCTGTCATTTTTAAGGACTCTCAGATATAACATGTTGGTAAATATTTTATAAGGAATACATTTGCTATGTGCACTCTTCATTTAGAAATTTTTTGAATTTTAAACTGAATCATATTCCCCTGAAACCAAAAAGAAGGATGCACTTCTGCTAGAAAGACTTAGCATGTAAGACTTGCTCAGATGTGTGTCAATGCATTAGTAGGAAATTGTCATAACCAATGGTTTTCTTTAGTGTTTATCATTAATTGCCTCTTTGGGGAGTAATGAAATATGTTTGTCTGCAAATGACCCTGGCATACACAGTCAAATGACCTGTGAAGGTGAGTTGTAAACGCATCCCTCTGACCTCTGTACTTTGTTCCTGAGTATGGAAGAACATTGATCTACCATGTGGCAAAGGGGATACCACTTGGAGGTTTAATTACAGCCAGTGAGTGTTATTGATGCTATCAATCAGGGAGACCCAGAGAGAGAGGGTCTGCTGCCAGATCATTCTGGGTAATTAAATACCTCTGAGCAGACATCTCGAGGTAAAGAGAGGTGCATCTGCAGAGATCAAGTAAAAACACTTTGAGAACAAGGATAAAGGTGGTTGTCTCCTCCTTTCTTGCCCCTCTTTTAATTTCTGCATGAGTTCCACAAACGTCATGTCTGTTTATTATGTACTGCAAAGCCTGATTGTTTTCCTATTTTTCTTTTCTTGTATGGTCTATACTTTTAGTCACACAAAGGGCTTTAGGAATGCAGAATTTTTTTTTTTGTTAAGGCGGTTTGGAGGAATATACAGCTCAGGTGTCTAATAGATACTTGAGTAATGAAGGATTGTCTTTGAATGAGACTATTAGTCTTGCAAATCAGTTTTTTTTTTTTAGCTGTCTCTGTAGTTATTCTCTAATGTGTAATCTGGTTCAGACAGAAAATATTTTAGTAGATTTAAAGTCATAAAACACTTCGTAATGTTTCAGGGTTTATCCCCTTAAGTATTGAATAATTATTTCACAGTTGTGTAACCTATGTCATATTCATAAAATATATGTAGTTAAGATTTCCTTTGGCTCACCGGGGAAGGGCTTATGAATTAACATTGCTTTACCCATGTTTCCCCTCTGTGCATGTGCATGTGTGGCAGATTTTCATCCTGGTCTATTGGAGAGATGATGGCATAGGCAGTCCAACATGTTTCTGTCACTGTAGCCTTTTCTTTCTTTTTCAAAATTGGTATACAGTTTTACTGTTTGAGACTCATCAAAGACATGCTACCCTCAAAAGAAAATGTGTCGATTTCCTCACTTGGTCGTGGCTCTGTGTAAGTGTACTTGGGTTTCAAAGTCAGGTTGCTGAATGACTGAGACACATCCAGGTTCTCCAGACTCGTGAATGTGGTGTTCTCCTCTGCTGGAGGTATGGATCGTATATTTTTAAAACACAGACATTCGAAAGGGGGTTATTGAGTTAAAATGTCTCATCCTTTGTTTAAAAGTGTAAAATTGTTAGGCATTTTGCAATGTTTGGAAAACAAACAAAAAAACTACATTAGAGGCTTAGCAAAGGTGATAATTTCCTGCTAGAGGGATGTGTCATTGGTTAAGGCATTAATGCTACATGGATGCATGGCAAGGTGAGCTTAGGAAACCTCACTGTGTTAAAAGCTCCTCATGTCTGCCGAATCCTTGCTTTTTTTCCTCTCCACTTTCTCCCAACCCCTGAAAAGGACAAGGTTAAAAAAAAAAGTAAAATTAACACAATGCATTTTATCAAAAGTTGGTTTTTTTCCTACCTCTGTAATTTTGACTATAACATGGTTTGAGGCAGGGGAGATATGTAATTCAATAAGCACTTAATTCTTTAAGAATTTTGGGTTCCTAGTGTTGCCAACTGTTGGAACGCTGTTAAATTAAGATGAGTTATCTTGTCCTTGACGCATCTTTGCAGCGGAGGAGAGCAGTTACTTTACATGACTATGTTTGGATGTACGATAGGTGACTCAGAGTACAGTGGCAATGGATATGTCACAGACTTCTGGAGGCCTGTGCAGTGATTTCAGAAGTGATGAGGTTTCATCCAATAGAAGAAGAATAAACGTGTTAGACCTGGAAGGTTTTTAGCCTTCTGGGAAGAAACCTGTGTCTGAAAACCTTGAAGTGTACTTCTTCTGTCAAATGGTTAACTTCAAAATTGGCTGGATTCAGCCATTTTTGGAGAAAAATGTATCCCTTTCTAGAGAAAAGCTAACACACAAGAGGAAATGAAGGAAGGAATCTTGGGTAGATTAATGATTTGCCCTGTTCTGCAAAGATCTGTGATGACCTGTGGGACTTGTTTAGGATATTTACAAATGAGAGCTAGATGAAATTTCTCTCTGTAGTATTTAGTATATTTACACAGGCTCATTATATAACTTTTTCCATTACCGTATATATAAGTAGGTCACAGAAGACTTGAGTGTCTGAACTGATACTGTAGTGAAGCAATCTTTCTTCTAGTTATAGAACAAAAGGAAACTGACTGTAGATGGAAAATAAATTACCCTTTTTGGGACTGGGCTAATTTTGACGGCTCTCACCACCTGCATTACGAAGGGACGGCTGCCTCCATATTGCTTCTTTCACAACATTTCTGTTGGGTAATACTTGCCAACAGTTAGACCGGGATTCCTCTGCTTAACTTTGCCCTGAACGTGTGAGGGCTGTAAAATTGGCCCTCAACTCACTGTTTCAGTGTCAGTGTCTCCACAGGCAGCTTCATTCTGGCTCCCTTGGCTCAGCATCCTTCAGTATGGCCATCTAATTTGTGCTTGCATGCCTTATGTAGTCCTCTGCTTGTGTTGCTTATACTGTGTCATGGTTTACTAAATTATTTGGGTAGAGAAGCACTTACTGTCTGTTGTAAATTATCCATGAGTGCCCAGGGATCTTTGTTTTTGGAGTGCATTACCGGATGTTGTATTTATAACTTCTGAATGAGGAGGTGTCTGTCGTATACATATGAAATATATAGCTTACCAGAGGCAGCAGGGACCTCCTCTCTGCTCAGAGATGGGATAAGTTACAATTTAAGTGAAATTAAAAATGAATTTTTCTGAAATTTTTTTTTAAAGCCATCTGTCACTTCCTGGTAGACATCAGTATACATTGAAGAAAAAGTCAGCTGAAAAGCATGTAAAGGGCTTGTCAGCTCCTTTATTTTTTGTAAAATCAAGAAAATCAAAAATTAATTGAAGCCTCCCCTTGAGATTTTCTGTGTAATGTTTCTGCATCTGTGCCTTTGCGTACCTTCCTTCTCTCACCCAGGTGTTAAATCCACCAAAATTGGCTTGGTGAGATATTACTAACCAATACTAGTTGGATTTTATTCTTAAAAGACTCTGGTTTACTTATATCAACTAATTGGTAGTCTCTTTAGATTTAATTTTCTAGCAGCATTTGAATCTGTTGACAGTGCCTTAGATATTCAAATACTACAACAATCAAAGCTTAATAGTCTTGGCACTTATCTAGATGGTCTGGCTTCTAGAAATGTTATCTGATCAGGTGTAGGTACAATCTTAAAAGAACCCTTAAAATAAAAAAGGAAAAAAAAAGAACCCTTAGAAAGCCATTACTCCTGTGGGCAGTGCCCGCGTCACCGTGCATTCCCAGTGGAGAGGAGGGACTAGGGTTACAAAGAAGACAACACACACTGGGATATTCGTGCAAAGAGAATGCCGCTTTATTGAAGTCTAGCCTGCCTTTTATACTCTCTGGTTCCTCCTAGTATTTTTCCAATGCTCAAACAGCTCCTAAGACCCCCAGGGGCATCTTGAATGGGAAGCAGGGAAGCAGGAATTTGTGGTTAAGCCAGGAACTAAATGTATCAGGCCAAGATTGTGCATCCTGTTACCCCTTGAAAAACAAGCTAAGCTGTGGAGTTAACCCTTAGGAGACCGGGCCCTGCAACTCCGGAATAGCTGTCTCAGATTTGGATGAGTACATCTGTTTTTCTCATAAGCTGGTTTAACCTGTATTGTTTCAGTGAAGCGTAAAAAGCCAGGTTGTTTGGGCAAATGTCACAACTTATAATTATCTTACCTGAGAGGTACTTCAGCAGTAGTTCCTGCACAAGGCTGAGGAACATATCCACTTGACAGGTGTTGGAGTGCCCACTTGGTTGGTGGGACTAGAAGATAGGCATATATATGAGTTCGTTTCAGCCTACTGGAAGCTAAAATCCTAGTGACATGAAAGGTTTGAATTGTAGCACTGTCACCCTGGCAAGACTCTGAGACAGGCTGTGCAGGGGTGAGGCCTCAGACACATCAGAGTGCTCATTGTGGATGTTTTCCCCCTTCCTGTGTTCCCAGCATCCTCACAGCATATTTAGTGACAGCGGCTGAAGTGAACATTTGTATTACTACTTGCTAGTGTAGCAGCTTCTGAATTCTTTAATGTGGGGGATATGACACTAAAGTCATCAGACAGCTGGTTGGTGGCGTGATGACTTAGAACTCACCTGGCATGCAGGAACTTTACACATAACCCTAATTTGAAGCTAGACATTATTATTAGAAAATAAATTACTGCTTCTACTTTTCCCCCAAAATAAACCCTCTGTTTCTCATTTTACATTTTATTTTATGGAGTTTAGATTCTAAAAGATGTCGCCCAAAGAGAATGAAAAATTGGTAGGATTTACTGTGTAATAGTTTAATTGCAGAAATTAATCCAATTTATTTTGGAGTTCAGGTAAAGATGCTGGATGTTGATCCTTCATTTGACAATAAGGTGGTTACTTCCTCAGGCTTCATCTGGGCAGCAGGCTGTCCAACACACATGTCTGCAGTGTTATAAAAATCTGCAACATTTGAGAATTGCAGTAATTTCCCTGTGATTGGAAGATGCCTCATTTATGTAAACTTTGAACATTTCCTGTTATGGAACAGACACTATTCTTGTGCCAAGTGTGCCTATTTGTGACTTCTTGTCTGACTACAAAGATAATAGTAAATTTTACTTTTTCTCATTAAACAGAGGGTAATGCTGATACCCCATGCATATTTCCCTAGGTGTTGATAGAACAGAGTTAGGCACACAGCAATCCCCTAGTACACATAAGAGGCTGTTACTATTTGTGTTGTGAAGAGACACATTTACGTATTATGGAAAAACTGGTTCTGCAGTTCTCTGGTCACAGTTTCATTATTACGTTCAGTACTGATAAGGCCCCAAAAGGTAGGCAGTGTAAATGACATCCTTTTAGAAATAAAGAAGCTTTACAGGACCTTAATTAATTATTCCAAAAACATAAGTGATAGATGACAGAGCCATGATCTGTGTTGTCCCATGATCTATGTTTTCTTTCCTTCTTAACTTTAAAGGACACTTGTTAAGACATTTCATTTCTTGCAAGGGTTCACAGTATCTTGTCTTCTGGCCAGAACTTAACCCATGATAATGTGTCCCCTTTTAAATGTCCTCCCAGCTTAGTCCTGAACTACTCACTTCCAGTCTGATGTGTTATATAATGTTTGAAAGATTATGCGACCTAATAAATGCAGGCTCATTTCTCCTTTTTACTCTTAAATGGAACTAGGTTTTTGTTTTTAATTGTTAACTGAAATGAAAAGGTAGTAGGCATGGAGTCTTTGGTGATTACAGATGAAAAAAAAATTGTTTTTGTACATTCACTTTCTAAAATTGAGCTAAGTGCAGGTATGAATTTGGAAATGCCCTGTGAAGTATATTGATTGACAAGTTCCTACTCAGACCTCAGGATGATTAATTTACCAGCACTGCCTGAAATGCCAAATCCATAAATGTTGCTGTACTTCTGCTTCATCTTTTGCACAGAGACATTTTTAAGAATTTAAAAGACATTGCAGTCCTTCTAAATTACATTCTGAGAAATACCTTTATCATCTGCAATATTCCCCTTTTGCCTTCACCAGCATAAGAGGTCCTTGCTGAATCAACTGTACCTCAACTGAACAGTGATAAAAGGGCAAAATTAACCTACGAGTTGGGATGAATATCTTTTTGGGCAGCTTGATTTGACCCTCATTTAATAAGTCACTTGGTGAAACTGGGTGGAATTTTCAAAAACATGCTTGCTGTAGCGTTTCAGACATTTGAAAAAGGTATTCTAATTTTTCCAGCTTAAAATTTATGATTAGTTTAATACAAGTCCTTCAATCTATATATTTTTGTTTTTGCTTGGGCAGTCAGTAATTTTAGTGTGTTTTTTTTAAAAACAGTATACAATCAGTTATTCTCATGATATTACCAATATTTTAACTTCATCTTTAAGTTGAAGCTGAGAGCAACTGCTTTGACTTTTATTTAATGGTGCTGCACTAGAACATGAAAATAGGCAGCCCAAGAAACTTCTCTGTGTAAAGGACCAGTTGCTATTTTCTATTAGCTGCTATAAAATAAAAATTTTAAAAAAGCACAAGGAATTAATGTCAATAAGATTCTGATTATTGTGGACACATTTTAATTTTGTAAAGCTATAGTTTGACTATTGTTAGCTTGATTTTTCCACCTGTTTATAGCCTATATTTTTCTCAGAAAGCTAAATCCTCAGGTATTATTAGCAGAAGTACTGTAACTTTGCTGAGAGAATGAAGTACTGTAATGGCCTTTATTGTTCCTAAAATGTAAATAAGGAGGACTTTCCTAAGCAATGCTGACATTCTTGCCTTCTTGCAGTTCCTGTTACAGAATCCCCTTAGGAATGTCTGGTCATTTTCCAACATCTATCATTTTGCTAGAAGGCTTCATGTTTTCAGAGTGTGTTGCAGCTGAAAATTTCTGAAATCAGAATTACAACCCCTGAGTCCTCATCTCTTTTGCTCCATGTCTTTGGAAACATCACCTTGTTTTTCTATGAGTAAGAAATTTGTGCATTCTCTTTTCTCTTTGCTCCAAAATTGAGGGGTCTTCACTTAACCTCCAACAATACACTATCCTGTTAAAGATTTTCTCTTGAATCTCCAGTTTGAGAAATGAAACCTTATTTTAAAATACTTAATGGAATTTCCTATTCTGTGTACAGTGGACCATCTATGATTTTTGGGGATGCAATATAGCAGATTGTGGCTTAACTTTTAAGGATTTCAAAAATGAATTTAATCTAATTATAAACTATTTTCATCATAAGGACTGTGTTCTAGGCACAAGATAAACAGAATAGAATGAAGACCTTCTTTGAAGTGGTGAAGCCAGTCATATAAGATTACGAATGAATACATGTTGGTGTAGTCGGTATTGAAAACATTTGAAACATTATGCATTTTGGTGAGAAATACCGAATTGAAACCGAGGGGAAAGGGATTAATTGAGCATTGATCTTGGAGAGAGGATTTCATACAGAGCCTAGAATGTCACAAATTCAGATAGGTGAGAGGAACAGCGTCTTTCGTGTGCGACAACAAGGGGCTTCGGGAAACTACAGGGTGCATGTGTGCGGCGATAGGGATGGCTAGCTAGTAAAAGACCAAGAAATTCCTGGAGCCCTGACGAGCTTTGAGCAGAGTAACATTATCGAATGCATTCCATGACATCTCTGACCTTTTCGCTTGAGTTAAAGCCGTCATTATTTGTCTTGAAAGCATTCAAGCAAAGCCAGTGTAAATAAAAGCCAAGGTTCTGTATGTTTATGTGTCTGAATTCTGCCCTCACCCAACCCCCCTCCCCGACCATTGTCATTTTCTAAGTTCTGTGTCTTGGGATATCTGTTAAGAGTATCTGCACTAATTTGTAATATCTTTAAAGCCCCTTCTAAAGTGCTTATTTCTCTTAACTCCAATGCTTCCACTGAAACTGAATCTTTACTTTTCTGATGGTTTTTGAGGTTCCCTCATTTCCAACCCAATGGTAAAGGATCCCTTTCCTTACTGAAAACTTCGTCTGATCCTTATGATATGTATCTGTCTGGATGTGGGTTTGAAACCTGTTACTCTTAGGGTTTTGTATTTAAAAGTCAGTTAAAGTATTCGTCGTCTTTCTGAGGTTCGCCCTGAACTATGATGTTGTGGTTGGAGATCACATCTTTGAACACTTGCACACTGTTCAGGGGAGGGAGTCCAAGGTAGCCATTTCTCTGTATGGCCAGGACACTCTCCTGCCACTTTTGCTGCTGCCTGTCAGAGCCAGAACTTGTATTTAGTAATAGTGTCTTTTTTCTATAGTCTTATCAAGACTCCAGTTTTTGATGTGAACAACAGTTAGCTGTTTAAGTGTAGCTGTGACCTCGCCCACACTTTTCAAGTGGAGAGATTGGCTACAGCTTTTCCGAAACATTGAACATGTAACTAATATTCAGACGTCCAATTTGTAATTTTAGGTCAGTAATGCACAAGTGATAAAAGTTTTTCAATGATGATTTTGTCTGTGGGTGGTTTCTCAAATGTTCTTAGTATAGAAAAGAAGGTATTTCTTTGCTCATTTATGGGCCTTATCACTTCAACCTGTTGTTAATTACTGTCTCTCATCGCCAATCTTTTCCACTGATGAATCAAAGAACTGAGTGCAATTTTGTCTTTGGACTAAAGCATTTATATGGATTTAACCTTGAAAGTGATCTAATGGGATTTGTAAAGTTCACTACGTACATTTAAGTAAAGCAGCAATTCTTATTCATAGTATATCTTCATTCATTTTAATTTTTAATATTTTGATTAATTTGTTTTGATGACCCACTCCTGTGTGTATTTTTTCATGTTTAATACAGTTTTGCTGCTGAAGAAATTAGCTAATTATAAGGAATATACTCTCTGAAATCATTTAATTTCTAAGACCTAATTATGTTGATAAATCTAATTTTGTCTATTTTGTCCAGTCTGATTTTATATCACTAAAAATATTTTTGAGAAACCATTGGCTGGAGTGTGTATTTGCCTGTTCCTTTTAACTGCCTCTTTTTTCCCTCAAGTATCTTGGTATGGCTTGTCTTTGTTTATTATATCACTTGTAGGGTTGTGAGAAATTCCAGAGCAAACCTGAGTTTTAAATTGGTATCTTTGGAGTAGATTGGTGTTCAGTGTTGTACTCCCTGTTTCATCTTTAAATATTTAAATTGCAGACTCTCTGGCTGCCTCTTAAATTAGATCCTTCGCTTAGTAGTTTTGACATTTCATAACCTTGCTCCTCAGGCATTAAATATTCACCTGTTTAAATGGCAGTGAAAATTTAAAATCCAAAACGCATGTATTAATCCAGTGAATGTAGATGGGGAACAACTTGCACTTGGAGAAAGAAGAAGCTGTTTTGACCTCAATAAGACAAGTGCTGAAAGTACATTTTATTCAAGTATTTCTAACACAGAATCTGTCAGTTAAAGCAACCCTGTCATGGGGATTCTCCAAGGGATTTAGTCCCAGAAAGATACTTAACGCTTTGAAGCTGAAGATAGCTCCTGTGCGGTTCTCTAGGTGAACATGAAAGCAAGGGAGCTGTATAAACTATAGACCCACAGGAAAATCAAAATAGGGAAAGTTGCTGATCGTTGGCAGGAAGAAAATTTGATCTAGTGAATGGCTTGACTCTGCAAAGTGCAACTCTTTAATCTCTCAGCAAGGCCTCTTCCCACTTGGGTCTGACTAGATTGTTCATTTGTAATTCTGAGAGATGGAACAGGAAGTGTTTTCCTAACATGATGTTGATGACAGAGATTTCTTTGTCAAAGCCGATGACCATCACTGCTGTAATTCAGAGAAAGGAAGCAGTAGTTGTGAGATTACTGCAGGGTGGCTGTGAGTTACTGCAAAGCCCTGGAAGGAAGTGCAGGACAGTCACCTTTTCTAGCATCTTTGTTTCCTGGAAGTGAGTGGGGAATACATTGCTAACTTTTTTTCTTTTTAAATTATTCTGGGATCATCTTGGATTTTAACTAAATGTTTGTCTATTTGAGTTGCAAAGAAGCATCTCCTATCTTCTCTTCATTCCCCGGTTGCCAGTAACAGTTGTTACTGGACCAGACCAAAGCCTGAGGCTTGCAAACAATCCAAGCCTCCTATATTGATGTTAGGGATTCGGCTGCTTAAACCAACACTCGTTGCCTCCCCTGGTGTGAATCACCAAGAACCTGGAATATAAAGCGGAAATCAGGCTTGAGGAATTCCAGCTTTCATCATGGTGTCTTAACCACTGTACTAAATGCCCACCCTCAAATTGCTTTCTTATAAGAATTAGAAAACAGAACAAATATTGATTATAATGTGCTATTTTTTCAGTTACTCTCAGTCATCAGTTTTTCTGGGAATTTTTTCTGTTAAACAGTATCAGTAGAAAGCAAAATAAGTAAATCCTGATTGTTATTTCTAGTAACATCCTGTTTCTTCTCATCTGCTGTGTGTGTGTGTGTGTGTGAGAGAGAGAGAGAGAGAGAGAGAGAGAGAGAAGGAAAGAAAGAAAAAGAAACAGCAAGATTTATTTTTTTGGAAGAAGTGAAGCAATGCCAGTTGCCTGCGTATAGGATTGCGGAGAGAAAATCAGTTGGGGAGATGAGGTCGTGGAGCCAAGAAGAGAAGTTGAATCCAGAATTTAATCCCAGTTGTATATAACCTTAAGCATGTTATTTACTGTGCTTTTGCCTGTTTCCTCAACTCTCACATATTTACATATTTCCTACCTGTCTCATTAGGGTTGTTGTGAGATGTGGACAGAATACAAATACAGGGATTGGTAAATGATGAAATCCCCTCACTGTGTAAATGTGAATTGGATATTAAACCATTTTGTAACCACTGTGAGTTTATATGTGATAACATGTCACCTCTAGGATACTGCTGATTTGACAAAATTAGTGAAATAAGCTGTTCGAAGGAGCCTTCTTTATGTTCAAGCCTTCTTTATGGGGCTAGGAATTACAGAAGCAATATGAGCTTAAGACTGGACGTTGGGAAATGAGAGAGAGAGAGAGGAAGGGAGGGACAGAGAGAGAGAAAAAAAAGCATTGTTAACCTAAGTATGTTTTCAAAGCTTTTATATAAGCATTAAATATAAACTCGCTCTCCTAAATGCATTTCAGAATAACTTTTAAAGCACTCCACCCACACTCGTTTGAAATGCACAAAGCAGTGAATGTCACTGCATGAGTAAATTATTCTAGAACACTGCAATGGACTCAGGTTACCCTTAAATTTAATGGTCTCGGTCTTTACCTACATCTTCAAGGACTTGCAAAGATCACTACTATTTATAACATACTCATCTAGGTTTTGAGACTTGTGCTAAGTATTTCCTATGGAGTTGAAATAATTTTGTTTAGTTATTCTAACAAATGTATACAGAAGGTTTAAAAATAGTACTCTAAATTCACAAAACCCGTAGTGAATTCATCTTGTGTTGAGCTCCGGGACCATGATTGGGTAGCTGATACCTTTAGGCTGTTATGCCACACTTGAGCTCACAGAAGCGGCCTGCTTCTGCTGCCTCTTCATTGGTTGTCAGAAGTTATTCTCCTGTGACAATGTTGACAATCAAAAGTGGCTGTTCATAATGATGGTGCATCAGTCACATACAGCAAACTGGCTGACTTGCTGAGAACATGCAGTCTAAGGAATAAAGCCTTGGGATCCTATGTGCACGTGGGGCCTTGAGCGCTGCAGAGTTCAGCTTTCCTAGACAGTTGAGAGCTGTACTCTAGAAAACAAGTTGTGCATTTGTTTCTTGGTATTTCTGAATTGATATATAATTTACACTGACTGATAGCCATCTCAATATTAGAGATCTCCTAAATTACTTGATCTTTTCCTGTATATGTAATTTTTCACATATATTTAAGTTTTAGTTCTTATGATCCTAAGTGCTTAGGCATGGAGAAAACAAGTAGTATGTGAATAATTATCCATCTTCTGTCTACCACTGTTGTAGACTTAGGACAGGACAGTGCCAAAATGACTTCCAAATATACTTTCAGAATGACAGGTATATTTTTACTTGTCAATGAGAAGACTGTTTATCCTGTTGCCATGAGTGAAACACTGAAAAAATTTCATAAAGTAATAGAAAACTTGGCTTATGTTTTATCCTGGAAAACAGTGAAAAATATGCTGTGACAAAGCTGTGGGAATAATTTAAGCTATGGAGAAAGTATTTGATGTTTCATGGTACAGGTTATTTAACTATTGGTGCACACTGGATAGTATCTGTTTTCGGGGAAGGTGGGCAATAAGCTAAATTAAAGGTGGGTGCAGTGGATAAAATGAGCAGGCAGAAGTAATTGTATCCTAATACCCCAGCAAAGGAATTTTCAAGTTAGAATCATTGCCCGTTTTTGTGGGTAATCTAAAATCTAGGTGTATTGTGAAATATCTGTGCTTACATTTACCTGTCCAGAAAAACCTAAGTCAGAGGAATAACTCATGTGGCAGACAGCTGTCTCATCAGAGATATGTTTTAAGCAAAGAACCAGTGGATTGGCCTTGTGGTGCAGTGAGTTGGTCCCTGTCTGTGATGCTGGCATCTCATTCAAGGCCTGGCTGCTTAATGTCCAACTCAGTTCTCTCTTAATGTGCCTGTGAAAGCTTTTGTGGATGGGCCTGGGTGCTTGGTCCTCTGTCATCCACCTGGGTGACCCAGATGCAATTTCTGGTTACTGAATTTGGCCTGGTTCAGCCAGAGCTAATTGTAGTCACTTGTAGAGTAAATCAGTAAGTATAAGATTGTACCTTTCGTTCCCTCCCTCTCTGTAACTCTGTCTTTCAAATTAATCAGTCTTTTTTTATATCTACTGAAAAGCATGTAAAATGGCAGGTGAAGTAATAAGAGGGCATAATTCCTTCTGAAAATCAAGATTGGAAAGACTTGTGAACAAGAAGACACCAAAAGATAATAGGATATAGTTTATTCATATATCTAAATTTTTAGAAATATATGAAATAGATAATTATTTTTAAGTAAAAAAGGCATGCATTGTGATGAAGGGTGAAGTTTGTAGAAATGTGGTTCCACTGTACCCAGAAGCTGGGGAGAGGTGACGTAAATGTATCCAGTGAATTTAGAGTCCTGCTTGGAATAAGTGGGTTTAAATCTGCTCGGTGGAGGGTTTCCTCCATGGAGGAAAACCTGTGTTCGTTAGTGTTGTTATGTTGAGGACTTCCAAACCCTCAAGGCCTAATACACTGCTCTGACACTTGGCATTTGCCTGGGATTTTTCCAGAAATGAGTCACACTGTTCATGTTGAGCTCATTTCACTTCCAGTGTCCATTGTATACTCTTTATAGAAAGGTTAATTAGTTTCTAAGGGGAAGTGATTGAGTATGAATATATATATTTTCTTTCCCTTTTCCAGGTTTCCTATGCTCGCCCAAGTTCAGCCTCTATCAGAGATGCAAATTTGTATGTCAGTGGACTTCCTAAAACAATGACCCAGAAGGAGTTGGAGCAGCTTTTTTCGCAGTATGGGCGCATTATTACTTCTCGTATCCTTGTTGACCAGGTCACTGGTAAGTAGGCAGCCGTTCTGCACAGTCTTTTGCTTTGTTCAACTGTCAGATCTTGAAGTATTTTGTCTTCTCATACAGCAGTCGTGCTTCAAGAACACATCAAAGGTATATGTGGGCCAGAAAATGCAATTTTCTGCTGGAATTGTTCATAAATATGCATGGACAAAAATAGATTGTGGAATGTAGTGAGCAAGTTTGAGTCATTTCCACCCCGAAGGTGCAGGTTTGAAGCCTGTTTCATGGCTTGTAATAAATTTATAGATGCTATAATCTTCCTTTCCAAGCTGCCTTGTGAAAAAGCCCCCATCCTCCTTATAAAGTGCTAATAAACAATCTTTTTGTGAAAGGAAAGTTTAATGCAGCAATATGCAGCTAGTTCTTCAAGGGAGAATTCCACCCATCCACACTCGTAATTACTGTGGAGTTTGTGTTCCTGGCCTGGCCTATGCTGTTCAGGCAAATGTTAAGAATTTGAGAGTTTGAATTTTCAAAATTGATTTTGTGCCTAATGTCAGCTTTAGCTGAACTGGAATGAGAATGCTGACCTGTTTATCAAACTGTTAGCATTTTGGGGGGGCCATTCTGCCCAAGCTTTCAGTGACATGAGAGCTAGCAACATTGACTGACTTAATTATGGATTTTCAACCTGAAGTACACATATATTTTTCTCCTCAAAGAATTTTAGAAACAATTTTAAAGCAGCAAAATCAGGTAAAGTGGCAGGGCAGGGAGGATGGCACTGTGTTTTGTTACATACTCAAGCAAATACAAAATTCCGTGGTTTTAAAAAATAAATAGGTCTTTCTCTTTATTTCTTTCTCATCCCTCACCCCCCACATCTCCCTTCTTCTGTCTGTCCCTTTTTCTCTCATCCTTTCCCTATTTCACAATCTTGTGACCCTGATGATACTTTGTATATTACAACATCTGAAGTTTAGAAGAATGCAGTATATTTTCTGCAAAATGAAATTGGATCTTTAATTTTCCAAGGGGAGATCACTTTAGTTTGATCTGAATGAGAGATGGTGTTACGCCCCTCCGTGCTGTTAATTGGCTTCCTAGGAAGCATCACCCTTGGTATTGTGGCTGGAAAGATAACCTGTCACCATGTACATGCCTGAGAGAATGCTGTTAGAGGTAGTATGGTCATGGGAAGCTTTATGCCAGCAAGAGTATATAGAATAGTGTCTTAGTTGCATTAATTATTCCTTAATCCTTATACGTTCTGTCACACTGTATTGTATCCTGTAGGCTGCTAATGGAATGAAGTAGAAATCTAGTCCTATCAATCCAGATTAAAACTGTTCCAAGTTAACAACAATGCCTTTTTATTATGTTCATATTGTCCATGCTTTCTGACTTTTAGTGAAAACTGAATGATTCGAGAGTAGATTTTTACCTGTGATTCAGAAAGCCCCTCGGATCTCTTCACTGACCATCAGTAAGGTTGTGGGTGGTTCTTGCTCATGGCTCTCCCTCTGCAGCATCAGCATCTTTCTGAGTCCTTGCCAGGAGTGTACATACTTGGGCCATGTCCAGCACCTATGAGTTTAAAACTCTAAGGGTGGACATTTCACCCTTATTATTCTGATATAGACTTAAGTCTGAGGACCACTGGTTTATGTGATTGTACCTGTGTAGAAACAGTTTCTTTGCTTATCTAATGGTTTCCTAATGGAACAACTAAATCTAAGGGTCATTGATTCTTAAAAGGAAATGATAGATAAATGACAAGATGTATTTGCCATCAATTTGCTATTTCATCTTAATACTTAGAGATTTCAGAGCAGGCTTACTTTACCTGAAATAAAAATTGAAACCCAACAATTTTTTCATCTAGCCATCAGGAGGCAATAATGTGCAATGGCTATAACTTAGGTGGAACAGGTAGTGATAGCAAAAGTAGTAATAGTGGCTGAGAGAAAAAGATAAGGAGAAAAATGCATTTCCTACTTACACCATTCCAAGCCATTGACCTTATGTATTCTGTAGTGTTAATTGTAAAGTGAATAAACCTTCAATTTCTCTGAAAGTTCCTATAAATCATGATAGCCTAATGCATTTTCCCAGCACAGCTTTCTTAGTTGTCTGTCATTCTTTTATTTAATGACATACTCTGAATCATGTTTGCGTTTCCAGCTGCTTGCCCCAAACAGATAGTGCCAGTATAAACTTGTTTGCCGAGAAAATACCTTCCTGTATTTTGTTATCTCCTGATGACTAGCTTTGGGTTTCCGCTTGTGATTTCTCATAAGCTGGAGAGTTGCTCGGCCATTCTCTGCTTTCATTTTTGTCAGTCCTGGAGGCAAACTATGGGTAGGGAGTGGCTTTTTTAGGAGAAATCACTGATACCTCACTTTTTAAAAATATAATTGTTTGAGGGAGTGAGCAAGAGCGCGTGAGTGTAAGTGCTCTCAATTTGCTGGTTGACTCCGAGATGCCTGCAATGCTTAATGCCAGAGTCCGGCACTCATGGTGCAGCCAGGGCTGCTGTGTGCTCGGTGCTGGAGGCAAGTGTTGAACCTGAGTACCTTTCCTTTGATAGGAGACGCAAGTGTCCTGATCAGCATCCTAACAGCCACTCTAAGTACAAGCCTGCATGTGCTTGACTTTATTTTTTTTCTCTTCGTCTAACACTCATATTAGTTGGAAACAGTGCAATTTCAAAGTACAAGGATCCTCTGTAGACTTTTTTTTCTAAAGGACCTGTGTACAGTGGTATTGAGCTGAGAATATTATTTAAAATTCTATCTGTACTATGTCACCACAGTGTATGTATTTTTAACATAGTTTTTTTTTTTAACAGTTTTAGCAATGCCTGATTCTTTCTTCCTTGTTATCGGGAAAGGGGCTGCTGGTGCCTCTCATTTCTGAGCTGCTTATCTAGTAACACAATTTTAAAAATGGAACTTGGGCATACAGTTGACATTAAAGACATGGGAGGGAAAGAGGAAGGGAGGGGAGAGAGAGAGAAAACATGGACATACTTGTGCTTTCTCGTCTTGGCTTATTGGAAGGCATGTGATAATCAGCATTCATGTTGTATAAATGACTCCATGCATTTAAAAATTGCAAAATTATGATTCTCGACTGAATTGCTACTAGGTTAAAGTTAAACTTTCCTCTTGGTGTGATTTTATGGCAAATGTTTGTGTGAGTGAACGTGTTCTTGAGAAGGAAAAATTAATTATCCTTTCTTCTCTCCCTTCCCTCTCCTTCCACTCCCTCTTTCCCGAATCTTTACTCAAATCTACCATAGGCATATCAAGGGGTGTAGGGTTTATTCGATTTGACAAGCGGATTGAGGCAGAAGAAGCTATCAAAGGCCTAAATGGCCAGAAACCTCCTGGTGCCACAGAGCCAATCACTGTAAAGTTTGCTAATAATCCAAGCCAAAAAACCAATCAGGCCATCCTTTCCCAGCTGTACCAGTCTCCAAACAGAAGGTATCCAGGACCGCTAGCTCAGCAGGCACAGCGTTTTAGGTAAGTCTGGTTTAGTTTTTGTGCCCAGCTACTAAACTGAAAGAGGGTTTACTGCCCAACAACTTTTAATTGACAGAATTTCTGGTTTGCTTTGATCATTTTTGTTGTTTTGGTGTTTTCTTTCTGATGGGCACAGAGACAACCTAGTAGGGGAATAGTGTCTTTTGCTAATATTAAAGATGGAGACAAAGGGACAGTGACCCACAGGGGTGTTCTCTACCGAAAGGGATACTGCGGAGCATCCTACAGTGTCCACAGTGTAGTCCCAGCAACAGATCATTGGACCCCAACATCAAAGCGGTGCCATGATTGAGAAATCAATCTGCAGATTGCTGGAGTCATCTTAACTGTTTCCAGGACTCTGTTCTCCAGTGTTCAAAAGATTTTTTTTTTCTCTTAAGAATTTTGTTTGTTTCCAGTGTTTTATATTTTAGCATAAAACTCTTTACTACATTGCTTTATGATGAGTCCACCCTAAGGATTTGTAATGAATGTGAATGCATTATATACAAATGGATAATTGCCTACCCTTTATTATTCCTTGGAGTTTAAAAGTTGACTATTTCGGTCTCTATTGCATTGGTGTCCCTTCTTTTTTTTTTCCCCCTTTTTAACAGCTTTAAAAAAAAATAGATGCCATTTTAAAATTCTTGAGCCATACAACACCTATGTCAGCCTGTGTGTGACCTGTGGGTGGACATTGCTAACCTTTGTAGAATCCATAAACATCCGTGGCTTTAGCTCATAAGAAAAAAAATATTTTTGTTTTTATTAACAGGTAAATAATCCAACTTTTATTTTAATTCTGGGATAATAGCTCATCTTGGATTCATTTAGAAATCATCCCAGTGTGTGCTTAAGGAGACAAGTGACTTTAAGAAGTTAAACATTTTTAAAAAAATACAGCATAAAATCTTTCCAGTTTCCTGAACAAGTCAGCTATAATTTTCCAGGACATTTTAAACCATATTGTGTATTTCAGTCACAGTATCATCTAACGGATTCTTCTTTTTTTAAGTGTTTATCAAGCTTATTTTTTCCATTTTGAAGCAGAATAATTATGAAACAATCACAAATGTAACTCAAGGAGACTGAGAAGTTATATGTTTTCCAACTTATATTTTTGAGGTATTTATAGAGTGTTAATATAGTAGGGATAAAATCAGTCAAAATACCTCCTTTTAGAAGTACTCTTTGTATTACTTAAGGTGAGAAGTTGTTTACCATAAATGCCACCAATTTAATGTCTACTTAAGTTGGCCTTTTCCCTGGAAGAAATAATTTCCTTAAAAGGCTACTATTCAACTGGTTGCTTGGGTCCCTGTTGAGTAGATGAATTCTGCTTCAATGTTGAGGGTTTTTTTTTTAAGATTTTTAAAGAAAAGAAATGTTTGCCACCTTTGACTTTAATGGTGGATACTAGAAAAAATTGAGCTAACAGGATGGGGAACATCTGGTCTGTGGTCCGTATGAGACCTGCAAAATCACTTGTTCTGGTTCTAAGGCAACTGAAGATGTAACTTGAAGTTCAGTAAATCCATAGCAGGCTAATTTTTAACTCTGTATGACCCAAAATGGTATTATAAATATCCAAATGGCTGTTGGCAGAAAAACGGTTCTATATTCTTGAAAGGGGTCATACATGGTATTATTTGATACTTGCCCTAGTGGAGAAGAAAATGTCACAGAATTTTTTGCTCTGTCCATAAGTTTTATGTGTGGCATCTTCCTTAAGTGAAATTACATATAAAATACTCTCACCTTCAGGTTGAGGACAGAAAAACCTGTAGGAGTTCTACATGTGTTTTAGGCAACCTGTCAGGTCGCTTTCAGGGTTCTTTGGGGGCATGGAAAGGAACAGAGCTTATATGGAAGTCAGTTCTTTAAAACTTTATCAGTTGATTTTACAACTGAGAAATTATAAAATGGCTGATGTTAGTAGAAAGCCGTATTAGTCTAAAATTTTAGGTACTTTTCCCCTTTTTAGGCTGTACGTGTGTGTGGGAGGGCGATAATCATGAGTAAAATGTAGCGTTTTTCAAATGAGAATTGAGTGCAGACAAAAGATTGGACAAGAGCAAGAAAAGACGATTCGGGAGAGTGCTTGGTTACTGAAAGGACAAGACTTGCAGCTGACTAAGTTTAAAATAATGATGACTCCAGTGTTCCCCTCTCCACACCCTCACCCCATCTTGAATACTCAAGCTTTTCATTTGGTGGGTTGACATTTTGAAGGTCAGATCCAATACCTTTATAGTATCCACTGCACATTCTATGCTTCTCTGTATTAAACCATGTAACATGATTAATTTGGAGATTATATTCTTAACTTTTGGAGAAGTTTAAGGAGAAGAGCATTAGAATTGCTCTTGGTAAGGGAAGCCTGATCAGAAGGTGGTGCAGATTATTCTTTCCCCTGCTGGTTACTGTCTGTGGTCTCCTTCATTCCACTTACCACCCTTCACGCAATTTCTGCCCAGGTAATGACATAATCAACTAGTTATTATGCTTAGTGAAAGGGTTTTATCTAAGTTGGGTGTTGGGGGAAAAAATTTAGAACGCTTATTTTTCGAGGTCAGGCTTTAACTTGAACAATGTTTGATGCTTTTATGTAGTATTTTTTTTTAAAGATTTATCTATTTTTATTGGAAAGGTGGATACACAGAGAGGAGGAGAGACAGAGAGGAAGATTTTCCATCCAGTAGCTCGCTCCCCAAGTGAGCACAATGGCCAAAGCCAGGAGCCAGGAGCTCCTCCAGGTCTCCCCTACAGGTGCAGGTCCCAAGACTTTGGGCCATTCTTAATTGCTTTCCCAGGCCACAAGCAGGGAGCTGAATGGGAAGCGGGCTGCTGGGACTAGAATCAGCGACCATATGGGATCCCAACATGTGCAAGGTGCAGACTCTAACCACTAACGCTATCAGGCCGGGCCCTGTGTAGTATCTTTAACATTGCTGTTACTGACTTGATTCTGCCCCTCACCTGCTCTTCAATTAAATAAAGGTTATACTTACTTTTGCTCCATAAAGACCTGTATATTAAGGACTGACTGTTGTGTGTTGTTGGTGCTTTTTTTCCATAGTTGAGATCAAGTTCTTTCCACACATTTTTTGCCCCTAGGATTTGTGGTTTAATGCTCTTAGCCTTGAGTTTGTACTTTACAGCAGACAACTAAGAAAATATCTCATTGTGTATTTTTATGTTGACATAGTATCTTGGGAGCTGAGAGAGATCAGAGAACTCAAGTCACAAATAGTGTTATAGCCAAGGAATCTGCTATTCATGAAGTGCACCATGTCTTCTAGGGTAAAGAAATAGTAAGTAAGTAAGTAAGTAGTAAGGGTTAAGCTTAAAATGTGCTGGTGAAGTTTACTGCTTAGTTTACCCATGTGAGTAATTAGATAATTATTTTAACATGAGCTCTGCAAATAAAATATGCTTATTTAATTAACTGCAGTTTTCAAAATTAGTTTTTATTTGGATCAGTAGTATGATTCAAGCCATTATGGATATTCTGTGATGTCTAAAATAAAAATTTTAAGCTTATTTTTTTATGAAACATCTTTAAATTCGTTGAAAATGATCTATTCTAATGCTGGCATGCCCCTAAAGGAGTCTTTTTTTAAAGATTTTTTTTTTTTTAATTGGAAAGGCAGGTTGACAGGAGAGATAGAAACATCTTCCATCATCCACTGGCTCACTCCCCAAATGGCTGCAATGGCCCAAGCTGAGCTGATCCAAAGCCAGGAGCCCGGAGCTAGGAGTCCCTTACTGTTCTCCCATGTGAGCACATGGTCTCAAAGCTTTGGGTCATCCTCTTCTGCTTTCTCAGGCCATAAGAAGGGAGCAGGATGGGAAGTGGAGAAAACAAGACATAAACTGGCTCCCATATGGGATGTTGGCACTTGCAGGGGGAGGATTAGCCAGTTGAGACATCGTGCAGGCACCTCCAGAGGAGTCTTTTAAATAAACATTTGAGTTAGACATTTTAGATATTTATTATAGCATCACAGTTTCCTTTTAAGAAGAAACTGGGCTGAGTACTCTTAGAACATTCCTCTTGAAAATAAGATATGCCCATTTGGTTGAATCAAGTTGGAAGTTAACTATGCTGTGCATGTTGATCAGTGTTCTGGAGAGATTTGGATACCTAGTATTTGCAGTATTCAGAGCTTTCTTTCCAATTAGTAATCTTTCCATACTTTTATTTCTGATTGGAATAGACTTCAGTTTCCCCACTACTTGCATGTTAGCTTCCCAAGGGCTGTCAGCTGGATTTCTTTTTTTAATCTGGACTGTGCTTTAAATTAAGATCATATTTTTCATAGTAATTTATATTTACAGAAAACTACTCAGAAGAGCGGAAAGTTCTCCTGTACTCCTTCTCCCCCCTTTCCATACGCTCATCTCTGGAAACCTTGGATTAGTGTGTTTTTTAATTGTTTGTAAACTAGTGTGGATGCATTATTAACTAAGTTTTATAGTTTACATTACGCTTTTTTGTTGTATAATTCTATGGCTTTTGATAAATATCAAGGCATTTATCTACATATCCAGAATATCATATAGAACATTCAGGTATAGCTCTTGAGAATTAGACAAGTGTTTATTTTTGCTCTGTATTTATAAACACTTGTTTTGGAATGAGGCTAATAAGTGTTTCTCTTTAAAAATTTGGTTTTAATCTGAATTTTATTTTTCATAAATAATATAAGCATAATCAAGCAGAAAATAGTAGGATATAGTAAAAATCCAGTTAAAAATGTCTTGCGAGTAACTGTTGGCTGTCTTCACTTCTCATTTACCTACTATCTCAATATACCTTCTAAAAAGATTCAAAAGGTAGTATTGATGATGTTGAGGCTCCTTTGTGACCTTACCTGAGGCATATTGATTGGATTGGCTTTGCTTAGCCTCATCATGTGACTTGTATTGGGATTAGGAGAAATAATTGTCTCTCCTTTCTCTTATTTGCTTGGATTTTCTTTGCTGGTATTATCCTCAACTCTGATTTGCCTCTTTTTTTTTTTTTTTGATGAGAATCTTTTAAAAGCGAAGGTTATTTTAATTAAATCTAGGTTATCCAGTACAATCCTCTAAATCCACTTAATGTATCTTTTATAAAGTGGATTATGTCCGGGCTGCAGATCAGGTGAGATGGCACTGGCCACTTTGCTCCTCTGAGAATGGCTTCTTATTCCCTCAGGGAAAGGCATGCAACTGAGAGTGGGCACAGGGTGCAGTGCATTTATTAAACAAAATAAAAGTATTTTAAGTTTTATATTCATGGTGGAGAGAGAAATTCACCCACCTACTGTTTTATCCCCCCCACCCCCATACCCCCTGACAGAGACCTACAGGTAGCTCAAACTGGGCCAGACAAAAGCTTAAATTAGGAGCCTGGGACTCAGTCCAGTTCTAAGTAGTTAATCCATTGCTTCTGTCTCTCACCATGTGTGTTGATAGGAAGCTGGAGTCAGGAGAAGGAGCCAGGACTAAACCCAGGCCACTCTGGGGCATCCCTGTTGGCTTCTGAACTGCTAGGTCCAACAGCCAGCCCAAGAATGCTTTATTTTAAAATATTGAAATACATTTAATGATGACTTCAGGCTTTACCTCCCGCAACATGCACATCCTAATGTGCATCCTCTGAGTCACACCAAAGATTGTTAGCTTCATCTCCATTTAAATTGTTTTAAATTACAGTGTATAAAACATGTCCTTGAGCTATGGACAGACTTGGTAAAGAAATGCAATGTAGGGTGTTTTGGAGACACTGCACTATTTTATCTCTAGATAATACATGACTTGCCAAGTACTGCTAGACATAGTACACATGTTGTCCGTGAATTTTATCCCTGGATTCCTCTGGGCTGGAAAACATGGTTGTGAGACACTGAAAGATCAAGTGAAGTTACTGAGCTGAGCTTCATGCAGGGAGAAGGTTTCAGTCGTACGTGGCCCACATCTCCTTGGTCTGATGTTCTCTTGCTTTCCTGGTGATGGTAGAGGAGGAGAGGGGTCTACAATTTGGCTTCAATTTCAGAGGACAGAATTTTTTCCTAAAATGAAAGCTGAATGAAGATATCTTTGGAAAATCCTATCATAGAGCTTCACAGATAGAGGAGACTGGAAGCTCAGTAATGAGGGATGTCAGAAATCCTAATCTGAAAGTCCTAGACTTCTTGTATGATGATTGCAAGGATGGCAGAGGCCAGGAGAGGGAGATGAAGAGGAAGGAGACCATCTCTTCCTCAAAGAATGTTACTCATTTCTGGGCTAGGCTTGGTTTATATCCCACCTTGAAAACACTGAAAACTTCTTTAGTGAATTCTGAGTCTGAATTTCTGGTTGCTGTCCCAAGTGGTTGGTAACCATGAATGTCTGTCTTTATGTGTCACAGTTAACGAATGTAGGCACTGCACCACTTTTCATTGAATCGATGTGCTTCTGTGCTTTTGGACACCTCATCTTTCAGCACTGTGGACAGAGACTTCAGAATGCTCTTCTGTTCTGCCCATGTCAAAAGATGTTAGGATAGTGTACAAAGTCTGTGGAAAATATAATGAGTCTGTCTTCATGCAAAAGCATTTTGAAATCATTCACAGCTTTTTTACATTATTCATTTTTATAAATTTTCTAAAGACCACTGCATGGCTTATGAATGGCTTTCAAAACAGTGGAATAAACTTTTTTTAAAATTCCATTTTCCCTTAAACCTTTTAAGACATCCTTAGACACCAAATGCAGATTCTATGTATTGAATGACTTTGTGCGTTGGTGATCCCAGTGTGTGCTCTTCCTTATTTCTGGTGCTGGTAGTCTTTATTCTTGAGTTTAAAGGCATGGCATATTTGAATGTACTTTTGCTCTTCGCAGGTAACAAAGCTATCCTCTGCATGTGGGCTTTTATCCCTTCATGTGTAAGCAGGCTTATTCACGTGATTCTTTTGGTAGCTGTCATGTTTTGATAGCCTCCTTGCCTTTTTGTAGTCATCAGATCATTTATTTTAAATTGACATGACCTAAGTCTGTTATCACCAGTGCAGTGAGACTCAAGAACAACACTCATGCAAGCTTGACACACACATACACACACACACACAGATGTACACATGCTTGTACTGGTTAGTATGTGTGCATATATATGCACATGGGCATGCACACACACATGTGCACACATAGGCACATGTACATTGATGAAAGTACTACTGTGATTTGTTCTGTTTCCTTGCATTTTGGGTTATGCCTGCTCAATTTTTTCTTTCTATTTTTGTACAGAAAAGTTCTAGTAGAGATAAGGGACAGGTATTTGCTGAAATAGTGCTCCTTTTGTCAGTTCTTAAACATCAACCTAGATTTGTATTGGTGTTTATAAAAACTAAAGTGCTTTGCTTTTTTCTTGTGTGGTGTAGCTTGACTTTGTGCCATAAGTTAGACACAATCAACTTGAGACTTTTTCTTCACTTGATGTTAACCAAAAAACTGAGAAATGATCAAACTTCTGTTTTCAAATTTACATTTTAGGGGTATTTTTAAAAAAGAATAAAAATCTGTCTTGTAACCTGAGATCTTTTGGGGAGATTAAGCATGTGCTTGCTTCCTTAAAACAGATACACAATAAACTGCAAATTTAGGACATCACAGTAGTCTTTTTCAAACTGTGATAAAGCAAAAAGAATCAAGTAATATATAATCAGTTCAGCTTTTGGACTACAGAAAGGGTAGAAAGTTGTGGTTTTATCACCTTATCACTTTGTTTTCATGTACTTAAGAGACTATCAGTTTGCCTTCTTTGCTCTCTGCCTGGCTTCTTACCAGTAGATGTACATTTCCTCTAGTATAAATGCAACCTTGTGCTCAAGATCTGAACCTCTGGCTTTGTTGCTTGCTAAAGCAATAGCTCTTTCTTCTCTCCTTCCCTGGACCTTAGCTTTGCATATATGAGACATGGAAGTGTTAACCAAAATTGTCTGTGAAGCTCTTTTGTAATTCTTTTATTCCTTTTTGCTTCTGCAATGTGAAAATCCCTCCAGGTTGGGAGATGCAAAGGACAATTATATGACTCTTTGGTATTGGAGAGTATCAGTACTACCATTTACTGTTGCAGTGGTCTTGGACAGGTGAATTATTCTCTCTGCACCTGTGTGTCCTCAGCAAGCAACGGAATTGTGGATGTTAAAAGTATATGTATAGAGGACGAGGAAACTGCCTGGTGAGAACCCTGGGGTTAACTCTTCACCTGGCTCCATGCGTTCTCTCTGAGCAGTTTGTACATGTGACCATCAGTGTTTCCCCAGCACTGAGCCTTACACAGCTCAGATACATCTGTGGGCACAGCTAGTGCCCTGCGCCCATGGCTGCCCATCCCCTAAGGACTATGAAAAGTCTCAGGTGTGTTTGGACACTTCATGTATAAGCAATGTACAGACATCCCCTTAGAAGATTGTACTGAGCAGCCCAGCCTTCTAGAATATTAAGGGGAAAACCTAAAACTGAAGTTTGCTGAATGTGTGTTTTGCAGGTTGGACAATCTGCTCAATATGGCTTATGGAGTAAAGAGGTAATGATAGAGGTTCATGATACTCATCATACCTTCCCATGATTAGTTTTCTTTGATTTGAGCACTGCTGTTTACACCCTTCATGAGTTTGTATTGGATTTTATTTTGCATGTACAACATAACACAAAGCTGTTTTTTTGACACACATTTGACTCAGGGAATATTTCTTTACCACTGGGTGCCACCTGGCCTTTTAAAAAGCTGTTGTTTGTTTCATGTTGTGTTCCAATGTTATAGCATGTTTATGTATGTGTTGGTTGTTTTCTGCCCGATCCTGCTTTCATGAAGTCAGTTCTAAATGTTTCTTTGCTATTGTGGATAATGTAATTCAGTACAGAAAGTAATGGCATTGCATAGCTTATTAATACATTGTCATTGTAAGTCACAAGTAGACTTTGGTTGAAGCATCAAAATGATTGGATGTATCCAATAGGGGTGGAAATTACTAAAACTGTTATGGATGGAAAAGGAAAAAAAGTCATCACTGTAACCAACCTATTTTCTGTTTTGTGTGTGTTTCCTGTTTTGTTTAGTAGGTTTTCTCCGATGACCATTGATGGAATGACCAGTTTGGCTGGAATTAATATCCCTGGGCACCCTGGAACTGGGTGGTGTATATTTGTGTACAACCTGGCTCCTGATGCAGACGAGAGTATCCTGTGGCAAATGTTTGGGCCTTTTGGAGCTGTCACCAACGTGAAGGTCATCCGTGACTTTAACACCAATAAATGCAAAGGTTTTGGATTTGTGACTATGACAAACTATGATGAGGCCGCCATGGCGATAGCTAGCCTCAATGGATACCGTCTGGGAGACAGAGTATTGCAGGTCTCCTTTAAGACAAACAAAACGCACAAAGCCTAATGAGCTCTTGTCCTCAGTCCATTTATATATGAAAACTATACAACAAAGGCAAGTTAAGAGAAACTTTATACATTAGTAAATGTCTTTGTAAGTCAGTGTTGAGAAGGGGATAAAACGACTACTTAGCATCCTAAGAAATATGTGAGATTTTTTATTGCTAGTATTTGAATTAAAACTTCTTAAATATCTTTTATGTTTGAATATGGACAAGAGGTACAGGGTTTTTACCTGTCACATTGCATTCTATTGCCTTCTTTGAAGAAGGTGGACCTTTTAAAGTGTTTCAGCTAAGGGAAGACATTTCTTTTCTTTTTACATAACTGCCTTGAACCTGTGAGTAAATCTTGAGGCTTTGTGTTGTACTTCAGTTGATTCTGTCTTTTTTCCCCCCTTTTTTTCCTTTTTCTGATTAGCTTTGTGTTTGGTTTACATTTAAAGCATTACTGTTACGTCTGTTTAAGAAAAGTATTTTGAAGTTTACATTTTATTTATAAAGTTAAAAACAGTATTTATTTTATAATTATGATTTGGGTTGGGGAAGGGGGGGTCTACATTATAAACGCTTATTGTAAGAATACTGGAGAACTTTTCGTAAAGCAGTACCTTGCCAAAGAGATAAGAGCCTCTTTGATGTGGGTTTAAAAAAAGCATCTATTTTTATAAAAAAGAAAATTTGGAGAAACTTTTTACTGGTCCTGGAACAAATATTTTGACTTGAATACTTTGAGAAATCTCTTCATATGACACCTAGTGAGCTTTTAAAATTTACCAGGAAATTTGCAGCAGCTGGAAAATTTAGAAAGATTTATGATGTAGAAAATACTTTTGAGATCTTTGTATGAAAGAAGTAGAATCAATGAGGGAACCACTGCTGGTTTCGTTTTTGTAATCACCAGTGGCATGTCTGATCATCCTGGTTATTACGTGACAGGTGGCTCACATTGATTTGTGATTTTGAAACAAATAAAAATTTACAAAAGAATATATAAGAGCAGGCAAGAAATTTAAATTACCAAGAGATGGGGGAAAAAAATCTGTTCTTCCTAAAGAAATCCCTTCAGATAGAGCTCATGGTGTTTAGTGATGTACTTGCAGTATTGTTTGAAGAATTGTTTTGTCTTAAGGAAAAAGACATTGCACATGATTTGTACTGCAACAAATCGGCAAAAGTGACCTGAGTTGGATATATTTGAAGGTATTTTGAAAGTTACGTTCAAGGCTAACACCTGAGCTTTGTGTAATGTAAATAAAACCTTGTGTTTATGAACCTTTCAGCTAATTTGATTTTTTTTTTCCCTTACATGCCAAGTGATGTTCAGGTTTTGAATGTTTTTGTATCAGTTTTTTCCTTTGTAAATGGCATTAACATTGTTACTTGAGGTCTTGCTTAATCACTTCTGTTGTCCTGAGGACTTGAATTTACAGTACATCAGATTTGTTGCTAATTTTGTCTGTAGATAGTCTAGCTTCAGCTGTTTATGGTGATGCTACATTTCTGTTTATAAATATGTTTGTGGTAAAAAAAAATGAGTATAACCATAGGTTTTGAACAAATTTCCTTACATTTTTCATACAAAAATCATAAATATCTGTATGCTATTGAAATTTAACTTTGTATGATGCTTAAACCACTATTTGGGGAAATAATAAAATAAGTCTTTACCATGTATGAAAGAAATTTTAAAAAATACAAAATATTTTCTGATTAGCATCTAGCTTATAATAAATTTTCAAAAAAGCTGAAGGCAGAAATTGCCTTCATCAGGATGCACTGAGAACTATGTAGTTACGTCCTGCTTTTTGTATAAACTGAGATGCTCACATGCTTCCCCTTAGAACAGGCAATGTGCTATGCATAACATAGTTGTACATTATCTTTGCGGTTGCTTTGAGTTTTATTTTTTATTATTTAAAATTGTAGTTATAAAAATTTTCAGTATAGTACAGTACATATACTGTGAGGCGCGTGCTAAAGTGAATAAGCGAGTTTTCATGCTGACCCACTCAATGCTATTCAGAAATCAATTGGCTTAGCACTTTCTCATATCCTTAGGTGCATTTAGATTGTCAGAGTTAACCTTCTGCGTTTAAAAAAAAAAAACTAAAAACTAAAATACATGTATATACTTAAAAAAAAAATAAGGATTCCCTCAGGGGAAAACAGCAGCTACATGCTTCTTTCCTGTACTACTGTAGCAAACCAAGGCATTGATGAGAGGGCATGCAAATTGTGCTTCACTTTACAGTGTTTATCAGAGCACTTAATAAAATGTAAGGCTGGTATTTATTTGAAGTTGTACAGTATGACTTAATTCACATCTGTTGGAATAGAAAATATATTCTGTTGAGTATTTAAGAGGCTGTACATGTTTTCTTTTGTGTTTGGATTCTTTGTACTTTTTCATGTTCAGTACATCAATAAACAAAGTTGAAGGGAAAGAACAGTGTGGCGAGTAGGTCTTTGTATCCATCGGGGGAGCATCTGCTGATCGTTCTTATAAAGCAACTTATATTCTTCAGTTGAGAGAGTTTTCCTCAAAGTGCTGACGGATGAATACCAAAAGGTGACTCAATTGAAATAGAGTGTATAAGAAAAGTTTGAATGGCCCCTTTTGGTTGATCAGTTTTCAGAAACAGCTAGATGAGTAATTCTTAGGGTAACGCATTGTAAGGTTTGGGAAATTAAATACTGATGTTACTGAAAGGCTCTGATTTCACCTGCAACCTTTCACATAAATGGGAATTGCCCTCTATGTTTAAACAACCGAAAGAAAACACAAATACAGCAGAAAGAATTTATCCTGCCTCCGCTGCTGAGATTTAATTTGCACAAGGAATTAAGTGTTAGTGTGTGGCACTTACTTTGTAATACAAGTGCTGCATTGTCAAAAGACAATGGAAATTGCATTTCTGCTACGTTGGGGTTGGTGTGTATTGTGCACACAAGCATGCACTGTACCAACCCTGTGTCACTCATGTGTTCTTGTATCACATCTTTAGAAGGTTTATGGATGGGAGAAAATGATTTCTTTTATGCGAGAATTCTACTTCTATAGAGCATAAGAAAATTGGACATAGTAATGAAGTATGCTGAAAAGAAAAAACCCAGAATAGTAAATGGCTTTTTGATTTGATTGTGTCTGTCAGCTTTCTTGGTAAAAGTCATTCTAAAAGTAATTGTCCTGAATTCACAACTTGCAGTCAAGAGTGTAGTTGAGTGACAAGACACTAATTCCTTCCGCATGCAATCAGTTTCAAATTTCCAAACTTTTTTTTTGATTAAATATGTGTTTAATCCTCTAATTTTGTGATGTTGGAGCATCCTGCCTTTGCTTCTCTTGCTTTTATCAGTGTTTTGACTGGTTTTGCATGTCAGCAGTTCTTTTATATTTGAGCAGAATTTGCCAAAATTCTCAATAGCGGTGATTTGTGAAACTGCTGTGTTGTATTTAAAAGGAAACGGCATTGTTTTCCCTCAGAGTTCTTACCACTCAAGTTGCAAATCATTTGGGTAGTACTGCAGTTTAATCTGAGAGTGTCCAATATAAGATCCCAATTTTAACATCATTTCACATTATTTTAATTAACTTAAAAGTAGAACATTTTTGCCTCATTTAAAAACAAATTACAGTATTTCTGTATTTTTTTAAGATTTGTTTTATTTGTATTGGAAAGTCAAATATACAGAGAGGAGGAGAGACAGAGACAAAGATCTTCCATCGGATGATTCACTCTCCAAGTGAGCGCAACGGCCAGAGCTGTACCAATCTGAAGCCAGGAACCCAGAGCGTCTTCCAGGTCTCTCATGCTGGTAAAGGGTCCCAAGGGTTTGGGCCGTCCTTGGCTGGTTTCCCAGGCCACAGGCAGGGAGCTGGATGGGAAGCGGGACCGCCGGGATTAGAACTGGTGCTCATATGGGAGTCCAGACGTGCAAAGCGAGGACATTAGTTACAAGGCTACCATTCTGGGCCCTGTGTTTATGAGAACCCAGAATGAGTTGCTGTGGAAGTTTTGCCACTCACTTTACTTGGAGGGTTAGCTGGAACCCTGCACATCTGTTAGCAGTACATACTTTGAACGTTGAATATCGGGGTCTCCATCAATGTGCTTTCAGAAGGAGAGGCAGTGCCTCTCTTTCTTTGTACCTCTCTCATTATACTGAAACTCCACACAGTGAGGAAAGAGCACAAGTGCTGATATAGCAGTTGCTTGTTTGGTGGGTGAGCATTTAAAGTTTGTCCTTGCAGTGAATCCCAAATTCTCTACCTGAAGTATTTACATTCTTCTGAAAATTCCACAACGCAGGCTTATTTCCCTTTAGGTGGTCTAGGCATCCCATTAATGTAGCGTGGGCCATATTGAAATTGATGTTTTGAGAATTTTGTTTCCTTGAAAAAGAGGGTCTTTTGGTTAGCCAGCACAGATTAACTGGTCATCTACTACACCGTTCTTACAGGCTGTAAAAAAGAGGCAGTTATGGCTCTTAACTTGGCCGCCTAACTGTGGTGACTAAAATGCTGTAATTACTCTGAAAGACCAGACACAGTAATCAGGCTGATTTGGTGTGATTTTTATAAACCCAGTTAAAATTCATAAAAGTAAACCTGCTATGCGTTTCTTACAGATCCTTTTGACTATTAGCTCATTTGGGAGATTTGCAATCTGAAACAATGTCATTTAGTGTACTTTCTTTTATTTTTAATTTAAAAAAATTTTTACTTTCCTACCTCAGGGACCTCTTTTGTTTTTTCAAATATCATTTTATGACAGTTTCATAGGCTCTGGGATTCCCCCACCACTCCCCAAACCCCCCGCCCACATTGAATTCCTCCATATAGTTACAGTAGTACAGTTCATATCCAGTCATGATTCTTTCATTGCGGGCATGGACCATGCATAGAGTCCAGTGTCTTATTGTCCAGATAAAATCAACAGTTTCATTGGGAGTCCATCCTGGTGTGAGAGTAGAGCTGGTAGAATATCATCTCCTCCAATGAGATGTCACTACACAACTTCAACAATAGGAAGAAACATCGAAATTAACATCATGAAGTTAATTAACATGGTGTCGAATGACCAATATGTTAGAAAATGTAAGTTCTTAGCCACATCCTGTAACTACTTCCTTGGCATCTCAATTTTAGTATATACACAACCGGCTGTTATAAACTTTTTTCCCCCTCCCAAGCTAACATGTTTTTGAGTTTAACCTAAATCAGAGTGGCACAGGAACAGTGGAAGCATCAACATTAACATTCATCATATGTGTAACAACTGAGTGCAAACTTACCTTCGAAGTTTCTATGCAGTTACATTTTGTTTAGCATTAACAGTCATAAATTGATAAAGTATTTTGCAGAGAAAATTAAACCACAATTTAAACTTTGCAGTATATGGTGGTTAAGCATGGTTTTACAGAACTTTGCATTTTAACAATTGAAGAAGAGAAAAGTTTTCGGCAGGTGAGCAGGGAAATCCCCAACAACCCAGTGAGTGAGGAAGAATTTAACTCTGCATCCTACCTAGCAAAGTCCAGGAGAAGCAAATAGGGAGCCTGGCCAGTAAGTACAGGCTGAGTGATTATAGGCTAGTTGGCCTTTTCCCTGGCTGTTCCAGACTTTCTGTATCTATATCTATGTCTTTGTCTATCTGAAAAGCCAGATGGGAAGCCTGATCAGTAAGGTACAAGCTGCGTGACTATCAACTAGCTGACTTTATTAGTCTCTGTCTATCTGAACTAATTTTGGGGCTCACAAGCAACCCTGATGGCCAGTGTAAGACAGGCCTGGGAGCCAAGGCTGGAACTAGATAAGGGCCAGAGAAAGCTCCTCTCCTGAGTCCAAAAGGAAATTTACAACTCTTTTATCTCTAAGTGCCACTCGGCGGTTCCTGGCTATAGCTCTGCTGTCACCAGACCCTATGAGAGGGTTTTGGGCTGCTGCCATCCGTGTGGGAAATCCAATAGGAAATGACTGACCTCAGAGTTCTCGGCTCCGAGGGCATTCATATTCCCTGTGATCTCCTAGGCAGTCGTGATACGGTTCTCGGTGTCCATACTGACAATCCTCCACAAAGTATCCATTGCTTCTGTGGTGAAAGCACTTGGGAGGCTTTGTTTTATTAACAGGCAATAAGACACCATGTACCTGAGGCATTGGGACCACTGAGGAATTTGATGTTGATACTCTTGCCATCTCTAAACCCAGGGTTCACAGAGAGACAAAGCACTGATGGTTAAATATCTCAGAGATTGCTTGGCTGGTTTTACTCTGCTTTATATTGGAACTGACCACAATCTGAGTTTTGCAAACTCATAATTAGCATTGTTTTTGTTCCCAACAACTGAAGATGTGAATTAAGACTAAGAAACCCTTAAAAACACTCAATAGTTTATGCTTTTTCAAATAAATACATTATACCAACCTTGTAGACAGTAATGCAAGAAAATAGTGTTACAGACACAAATCTGAAAGACGTATCCCTCCGCTATTATTGGAGCTTATTCTTTGCAGACCAGAAGATTCCTCCCTATCCACAAAGACCTACGCTGTAAAAACAAGCGCTGTGCAAAACCTATGCTTCATAAAAGGAGGGTGAGAGTGACGTGTGTGTGTGTGTGTGTGTGTGTGTGTGGTTTATGGGATTGTGGTTGGGCGGGTCAAGCCACACACACAGAAGTGGTATCGGTTTATCTTGGTTATTAAGAATAAGAGGAATATAATATCCAGGAAAAGAAGATTTGAGAAGAGAACCCTGGGGTCAAAGATACAGGTAAGCATCCATCTATTCATGTTTCTGAGTAATTAATATGCTAAGTCATAATTAATATAGATGTATAAATTCCCTAAAACTTTTTTATTCATGACTAGTTAAATATCAGATGAATGCAATATCTTTATAAGAAAAACCAAATTATACGTAAATGGTCAAAAAGTTGTTTTTGTTTCTTGCACAGTTCTGTTGCCGCCATGAAATACAAGTGATTGGGAAGTTGCGTGAGATTTGCTAGGATATTGGCTGATTGGAAAGTGATGTTTCTTTCAAGCATGTTGTTCAGTGCATGGGCACAAACAGAATCTCCTCAGCAATGGAATTTTGAGTCTGCTTCTCCGTGTGTAGGTCTCCCAAGCTCAATGATTTGTGATAATGAAGTGTGACCCTCTTGAAGTATTTATACTATGCTTGTGCCATAGTACTTAACTGTTTGTGTTAGCTACGTATTTCACCTTTTTCTAGCCTGTCACTTAAATATCATCTTAAGTGAGGGTGAAACTACAAAATCTCGATGTTTCTCAGGTATTTACAAGATGAAATTTTCAGTTGGACAGATTTTTAGCTTTGTGATGTTTGGAAATTCATTGAGTAGCCGTGACTTCCCTTATTAATGCAGAACCACAACATTTAAATAGCCACTCAGTAGAAAGGACCAACTGGTTTATTTTGTTGTGGAGCTCTTTGACCTTTAGGTTGTTGGTCACATTGATTGTCATGGTAGACTCCTGAAAATAAATCCTTGTACAGCTGAAAGTATGTTTCAGAAACTTACGGCCCGCTTAGCATCTCCCAGTAGCCATGCCAAGAACAGAAGTCGCCCACTGGATACCGCCCCCCGCCCCCCCATGCAGTCTGGCTTAGTTTGCAAGGTAGCTTTGTGAAGTGGACTGCAGGCTTTGTGTTGAAATGGCGGGAAAGGTGCAGCTGCCAGCTCTGCGAATGTGGCAGGGAGGCCTACATGCAAGCATCAGAAAGTCATTGAATTTTCATTTCATGTATTGTATCAAAAATCACAATTAAATACTGTGACTTATAGCATACACATTATAAATTGGAACGTATCTTGTGAAATGGTAGAATAGTTACAAGAAGTACAGGTTTTCATGCTAAAAATTCATGAGGTGCATTTATAAAGGCAAAGAAATATTAAAATAGAAATTGAAGTTGTTGCTGTAGTCCTAAGAAAATTATTTAGTTGAAGATAATGTTACATAGAGACTAAAGACAGAGGTCTTCTATTCAGTAGTTTGCTCCCCAATGGTTAGGGGTGGGTCAAGATGAATCCAGCAACTGGAAAACTCTGTGCCTCCCTCATGGATGGTGGACACCCAGGTACATGTGCAATCATGTGTTGCTCTCCCCAGGGCACCAGCAGGGAGCTGGGGAGGAGGCTGTGCAGGTGCTAAGTCCAGCTGACACTTATCTTTGAGATGCTGGTGTTGCTGAATAGCAGCATTACCTGCATTGCTTCAATGCCAGACTTACAAGTTTAGTCTTCAACTTAACCAAATGAGATTTATCTTTGGCTAGTATTGTAGTAGATTTAAAAATGTGTGCTTCCTAAAGTTCTTCATGCCACAGTTCCTGTTCTGCGGAGGATTGTATTTTGACACATCTTATAGCTATTTCCAGGTCCAGCAGCTCCATTTGGAACCCGGTATGAAGCTCCATTTTAAATATGTATTTTATTTATGTAAAAATGTCATCCTTTCATTGTTTATCAGGTATCTCTCTCCTGTATCAGCCACTGTGCTGTGCTGTATATGTCTGTGCTAAAAGGTTAGTGTCCACTCTAGTTTGGAATTGGAAAAAACATGTTTAGAGTCTTGCTTGACCTTACTTTGCAGAGACGTAAGCAGGCTTGCAGAAGTTGAGGTTCTCTTGCCAGTGTGAGACCTGACTCGTGTACCTAATCCTCCCTACTTCTTGGAACTCCGCCTTTCCGGATCATGAACGTGTGAAAAGCTGACTTAACTATCATGAACTGTTTTTTGTTGTCATTTTTTTTTTGAATCAGACTTCTGGAACCCCTCCATGTGAGTATGACATCTAGAAACTGAACATAGGTAAGTGCATACAATATTTTAATTATAGCTCAATATTATATCCTTACAAATAATATCTATAAATAATACTATAGTAACTGTGGAAAGATTAAATGTAAAAATGGATGTCAGAACTTAGGCCTCTTGAAAACTGCTTAATATGTTTAGCTTACTTAAAGTCATGAGAATGTATATTTTTCTCATGAACCTATAATTTTTTAAACCAATAAATAAGTACAAATTAAACACATTTGTTGGATGCTATGTAACGTTTCATTATGATTTGGTGGTCTTTGATGTCCACACAGGTTAAATGCATTATCCTTTCAGGCATTTAACTCTGCAGGAAAAAACACTGGAAAATCCTATCAAGTAGTATTTTAATAGAGAAACACACAGTAAATCATTATCTCCCTTCATCCTACTGTGCAATGGAACCCCAGCATGTCTTAATCCTTTCCACTGCTAATGCAGTAGCCATCAGTCAATCTTTCCCATTACATTTTCAGGTTTACCATAAACCTCCCACTCTGCTGTATGTTAATCCTTCTGTCTTTTTCTGATTTTCTGTGAGTGTATGGAGAAATTTTTAACGGATGTAAAATAATACATGCTGGTTTTGATTTGAGGCATGTCAAATATAAGTGCTTGTTTGATTTTTATTGCAACCATAACCCTGATGTTATGTCAGGGGTACAAATCGGGATTTCTGTGTATTTGCCTTCTACAACTCCATTCCTCCAAGCTTTGAGAAAGGCTCGAGACTAACTGGAAATCAGAAACCTGTTTCACGTACCTAAAAGATCATTTATCACTGTTTTAGGACAGTTTGGTATGCTTTAGCTAAGCAGTCGCTCATGGATGAGAAGCACTGGAATGTATAACTACATTTTTTGTTTTTTTTTTTTCCTCATGGAGAGAGAATAGATATCCTAGAATGCCGGTAAGTTAACTGCTTCTAATCTTTCTTAGCCTAAGTCGGTGCTCCATTCACTAATGGGAGGGAGGAGGAAAGGACAGCGCTGAACCCAAGTGCAGGTGAGTAATTTTTCTTCCTTTTTTTCCTTGGGTCCCTGATTGCCGTGTTATTCTCTCTTGCAAGGAACTGGGTAAATACTGGCTCCTTATTGCATGTGTTCAGAGAAGTGGCTGATGGTAGAAGAGCACTTTGAAAAGGATTGACGAGACCGAAAGACGCTCATTAGTGTGCACCTGGATCCTGCCATGACATCACAGGCGGACCATAAACGGCTCTCCAGAAAGCACGACAGCCTTTTCCACCCCTTTCTCAACAATGAGACGAAGATTGGGCCGGTTCCCTATTCAAGCATCCTTATGAGTAAATGTCTATTTTTGTGGTAGAGCTGCACTTTAAAAATAGCTCCAATCAGTGCGACTCTTTTCCCCCATATGTTAAAAAGTTATACATGAGTTAAAATATCTCAGATTGCTTGAATTCTTTCAGACTCAAGGCATGTTCCTTTTGGAGGGTGGGGGGTGGAGGTGAGTGGCATGGTCTCTGCTTCCCCAACCCTGTGGAATGGTAGAAGAGCACTTTCAGAGTGTTTCACCAGTGGCAAGGCTTTTAAACCAAGATTTGAAATTTCTGGCTATAAAAATTTTATTAATATTTGGCGGGCATCGTCTTCTTCCTGGAGTGATTGTTTATTTTTGTTGCTGAGAGCAATTAGCCTGAGCAGTCACAGTTGCAGCTGTTAGATACTATAAGCTCCAGCGGAGATCATGGAAGGCCTTATGCACATTTCGAGTCTGTATTTGAATTGTTTTTAATGGGTGATTCTTCTGGAGTCCACTGTGTTAGCAAATTCGATTGGGCGATCCTGAGCCAAACCGAATGTACAATGGCATCATCAGCATGCTGTGTTCATCAGAGTCGCATCAACACCTGGCTGTTTTGTGGTAGCCTGGATGGCCCTTACTGCTGTGTGCACAAGAAACTTGCACCATTCTCTTCTCTCTCAGCACTCTCCCTGCAAACCTGAATGTGACTCATCCCTAAACATTATGCTGTTTGCGCAGGGATTTTTTCCTTTTGTGTTTACTTCTTGTTTGCTCTCCTTGTTGTGTCTTTTATGGGATAATCTGCATGTGCAAGTCTAAGAAAGAGATTTACAGATACAATCTGGTGCCCATTGATTTATGTCTTTTTCTAGAGTAGCTTCTTAGAGAATCTTGGCTCCGATTTAATGCCTGACACTTCAGAAACAGCAGCTCAAATGAAGGGATTGTTGCACTATTTTTATAGTGTCTGCTTTTGCCTTTGAATATCCTTTTGGTGGAGGAGTATGTATGTCTGTACTTGAGAGTTCTTCAAAAAGCTTGTGGAGAAAAGGAATTAAAAGAGAAGTTTATTTTGATGCAAAGTTTTTGAAACCTAGGAGTAATTTTTTTTATGATAAGTGTTTTCTGTGATTTTTGAAGGCATTTTGAGTGTATGGATTTCAGAAATTTTTTGCACCAAAATAAAGCTTTAGTTCTGCTTTTTATAAATATTTTGAAGTATCTTGTATTGAATATCTTACTACTTTAGGAGTCATAATTTTACACTCAGTTTACTCTGTGTTAGCCCTGCTACATAATTTAGGATTGTGCCTAGCCATTTGCTTGCTTTTCTGCAGTCAACCAGTTAGTTTGTGTCAATAAGAAAATGCAGTGTGTTTTACTTCTGATTGATGACTCAACCTTGTTTTATAAGCTGATGGGAGTTGCCCTCCTGTCCCTGACCAATGAAGTGGCTTGTTGGCAGAGTAGAATGAGACTGTCTCACCTGGCTTTTTGGAATGAGGGGTGATAATTTGGAAATACAGGGGGTTTTGGAATTGTATTACACATGTGAATCTAAAGTGTACACTGAAGCTATGTCTCCTCATAGGATAAGTTGATTAGGAGTCATTACATTTTTATGAGGTTTTAGACACTTATATGAGGATATTTTTAGAGCATCCTTTCAAATGGCAACTTATTGACCAGATGGCAGTCTGTCTGATGAGCCAGCTTGGAGCTATTACTAAATCAAGTGGAGTAGTTCTTTAATCACACCCCCTCCAATAAAAATCTTCATATAATTGAAGAAGTATGAACACTGGTGAATTAAGCTTCATGTATATGAAGTTTTTCTCTAAATATTTATGAGTTTGTTTTTCAATAATATTACAGTCTTCTGATGTATTCATGTTCTTAGTTGACTACACAAAAATTTGAGCAAAATGGAGTGCCTTCTCTCCTTATCCCTTGGGAGAAAAGATGGAATAAGCATAGCAATACAAATTGTTAATGAATTTGTTCTTTCTTCAAACTCTTTGAGACAGTTTCTTAGCTATTTGGAAACTGAACCAATATATATTGGGGTACTGATAACTTCTGAGCTAAGATGTCTGTTAAATAAATTTTTTGATGCTCATATTTGAGTGTGTATATGTTTGAAAGCAGTATGAAAGTAGTTTGGGACTCGGCAGAAATGTGGCTGAGAAGCATTTTGAAGTGTGAGTGAGAATAGATCAGTTGACCACATGTGTGGAGGAGGGAAGAGAAGGCCCGAATGTTAAGTCCTTTTTTGCAGCATGAGAAAATGGAGGCCAGAGCTGCGGGTGATTCGGGACAACCTCCCTTAAGAACACCTGTGCAGGGAATTATGCACAGTGATCCTGAGATTTTGAGACTAGGCAATCGTATTAATTTCAAAAGAAAAATGCTTGATCTTAATTGAAACATGTCTAAAACAGACGTGGAAACAAAAGCACTTTGTCATCCACAGTAATTTTCCTAGGCAGACCCTTGGATCTTTTCTACCAATATGACTGGTGCCGGGTGACTTCAAGATTCTGATTGGATGGCTGTGCTTTGAGCCCTAGAAAGGCTGTAGGGTAGACAGGGATTTTTCAGGCAAGCTAGAGATACATTGTCGTAATTACTCAAAGGTGTTCCCTTTAGGTTCCAGCAAGCCTGTTGGTGTCCATTCCTGCTGGATTCTTCACCCAGAAAATTTGCATCAGACCGCCTGTTTTGGGTGAAGCATTAATATACTGAGCGCTCAATATATAGTAATACGTTTAACCTCATGAAGGATGTTTCCTCATAGTCTGTATTTCACAGTGGGGAAGAAGACTTGAATTTTTAATGACACATACCTGATAACGGTGATTATGGGGATCATAGAAATATTTTGATTTTTACCCATGAATGCAGTGTTTGATTTCATTGCTGAAAATACATCGTTTGGAAGAGTCCATTTTTGTTTATGATGAGTGAGGATGGAAGATGATAGTGAGCTTTCAAGCTTTCTACACTGGAAAAATCCAGAAGATAGTATCTTTCTGGGTTTCAGCTTAATGCCTGTACCGCTGTGTCTTCCAAAGTACTTTATGTGTTGTGAGTTTGTGGAATGGGGCAGAATATATCAAAGAAAAGAATGGAATCAAAAGTAAGGTGTAAGACCTGAATCATCCTAAAATTTATCTTCTCTCTCAGGAAGTTAGTGTTAATGATGTTCTTAAGCCATTGACATTTCATTCTGGCTTGTTGCTTTTGAGACTGAGTCAGAGTTGAGAATTTTGCCTGAATTGTTTATCAATGACTCCAGGAAACGTGTGAAGAAGGAGTTGTACTCCAGAACAAGGTTCTACTTAGTGAATTTTGCAACTGAGTCAGTTTTGTTTCTGAGCTCCTAGGATAGGAATGTCTAACAAAGTGTAAATGTTTCCCTTATGAATTTTGGAGCAAGGAACATTTCTCTTGGATGATGGATAGACTGGCAGTGTGTCTGGATTGTGTATGTGTGTGCATATGTATATGTTGAAGAGAAACTTGGAGAGTTGAAATGCCTTTGGCACTAACTCTCAGGGATCTCAGGTGAGCAATATTTGGTATGCATTCTTCAATTCAACGATTTAATAGCTCTTTCATTTTCAAAGGGGATATTATGTTGCTGAGCCCTAAAGTAACCTGACCTATTTGACTTTATTCTTATTGGTACAATATTACGTCCTTGGGGGGGTGATTTCTTGACCAAATCCTAATTCCTGAGAGAATCTTATAAGAATTTTAGGATGTTTAGTATGGGGGTGAAGTTGTAGTACAGATGTATTTTGAGAAAAGAACTCTCTCATACCGTATCAGAGTATCATTCTATAAAACTCTTATCATAACAGTTTTCTTTTGTTTAGTATTAACCATGACCAAGTTACTAAAGTTGACATTTCACCTGAGTTGCTAATTCTCCTAATTCTGTATTGTTATTTGTATTGACCCCATTTTACAGATAGGAAGCTTGATGCCTGAGTGTACAAAGTGATCCCTGATAGAATGGATAGTTTGGCTTTTTTCAGCATTGCTAAGTAGAACAGAAAGGAGGATTCTGTGTCTAGGTCGGTGAGTGAGAACTGTTATCTCTTGTGAATCATCTTGGTAACAGAAGCATGGTTAAGACTGGATTTGGCGATTCAAATTCAGATTCTTTTCTTTGATTCTTATGTTACATGTATCGCCGGGCATCAGAAAGCTTGTAAGATTCAGTAGGACTAAGTTCAAGGTCTATTTTTCTGCCTGCAGAGACTAGCAAGCATTTGTTTTGGTGTCAGGAATGGCACTTAACATTTTCTTTTTATGAGAAATTTGTATCTCAGAAGCAGTTATGGCTAATTCTGTTTTGACTGTTTCCTATTTGCCATGCATGTTATTGCACCTGTAAGAAGTACATAATCCTATAGATTAACTGGTATCAATACTTTCATCTGGCAGATGAGAAAATCTGGTAAAAGAAAAAATAAGCTGGAATTGACTAATGTTGAACACCTGTTGTGTGATTAGAGCGGTGGACCTTTGGCTTCCAGGCTGTGAAGTAGAAACCGAGCAGTTGTCTTTGAAACATTTGCAGGAAATAGTTAAATTTCTTTTGTTTTATATTTTTTTAAATTGAAGTACTTAAGCAGGAAATGTTTGGATTTTTTTTAAAACAACAAAATAACATGCATAGTGTTTTAGGTAGTCGTCTAGTTAGGTACCATTATCGCTGCTCTCACCAATATCACATAGTCTTGGTTCCCAAATTGGATTGCTGATGAATTGTAATATTCAGAATAAAAGCATTGGACTCTGTTTTCTAAATATGGTAATAAATCTGTACTAGTGATATCACCTGGAGAATTGTTACAATTTCAGGCCCATCGTGCCTTATACCTATCAGCCTATTGAACTGTAACTTGCATTATGTAGAATTTCTGACCTAAAAGACTGATTTGGTAGGTTTGGGTATATGCCCAGGGATTACCTTTCCCCTGGACACTCTGTGCCATTGATTCCATGGTCCCTGGAGCTGAGATGTTTCATATGCCATCTGGTTGTTGAGCTCCATGAGGCAAAGATGTTTGTAACCAGTTCTGGGTTGTTTGTTTTCTTTTCACCAATGACTGAAAGTAGATTTCAAATAGTTCCTCATATATTCACTGAAAAGGTATACTGCAGGAGGACGAAGGTTGATAGGAAATCGTTTGAAGTTGCGAGGAGTGTGTGTGCAGATACATGGGAAGGGGAATCATGCCCAGTCTCCAGTAAACCACTTGATGGGTTGAGCAGAAACTTGCCACCTTTATCCATCAGAGGGAAAACTTGCACATTCTCTTTTCATTTTTTTCTAAGAACTCTCATAGTGTTTCATTACCCCTCTTGGCGAGTACTATATATAAAAGCACAGACTAAAACTCTGAAGCTGACATAGCCATCGTCTTTCCATTTCAAATGGACTTGGGCCAGTTCTTAGGTTGTCTGTGCTTGGTTGGCTGTGTTTTTATGTGTTTAGCCATTGAAAGTATGAGTACCAGTGAGATTAGCAAATAATTCTATAGGTTAGCATGATCAGAAGGTATCAGTTCCTCTACCCTTTATAATGATGAAGTATGTAGGGATGCAACTGTTGGGTAGATGGTCTGTTTAGCTTCTTTTAACAATGAAAACTTTTGATACAAACTACTGCTGCATCTTTATGTTTTAAAAAAATGTAGTGGTACAGGAAGTCAAATTTTAAAACTATTCTAACAAATTATTTTCTGTGTTTAAAGTATTAATCTTCTGCGGTTAGCACTAAGTATTTGAATTGTCTAATGAAAAAAAGTTACTTCAGTACCTGTGGTGGGTGCAGCTCTTAGCTGACAGTATTTATAAGAAAGATTTGCATATGTGAGCTTTTGCTCATTTGCCATTAATTTCCAAATTGTACCTTTAATGTGGAAAGTAATCCATTCATAGGTACATGAAAATACTTCAGAAAAGTTCATGTAAAAAGATATGAGAAAGCTCTCCATGCATTTCACATTTTTTCTTGTACTAAAGCAAACATTGTAAAATTCATTTTCCCACAGACTTTCAAATTACCCTTGAAAAAGTAATTGCAAAAAGAAGTTTCTGTAAGATGTCAAATGTAAAAACCTTATTCCTTGTAAATTGTTTGGTCTTGGCATGTATGGGAGCTGTGCTTTGGGAGCAGTGTATTCGTTTAAAAAATTGTTGGTGTATTTTCTGGAAAATACATCCTAGGAAAAGCTGACTTCCATTTGGACATGTTGTGTCTGTGGGTGTAGTGCATGCCAAGATGCTCAAAGACATTGGAGGTTTTAGTTGGGAAGGTCTTCAGGGTTATAAGAAGAAAGCCAATGTTTCATTCTTATTCACCTTTTTCTGTTTGGCACCTCACCGTTCCTCAAAATGAGTGTTTATTCCACTCCTCCAGTTGTGGAACAAGGCATGTATGATTCCTCCAGGTTTACTTGCGGGGCTGATGTTTAAATTGCAGCTGGAACGTGTTTTCTGGAACCCATGCTGAGTATGTGTCCTGTTTTGTTCAAAGCTGGTCCAAATAGGTTTGAATCTGTGTGGCTAGTAAAAATGAAAACGCCTAAGCCTACCTCCAGTTTTTAAAGTTTTGAATATGTAATTTTATTTGAGCCCCAGAAGCTTGTGTACTTAACTCCAGGTGAATGGGAGTGAGCAGCCATGGTAACATGGTTAGTAAGTGCAGGACCTGAGATCACATTCTGTCCCATTGTTTTCAGGCTAGATATGACTCCTGTCTGTCCTACCAGTTTCCTAAAAACAGACCTGTAAAAGCCAGTTGAGCAGAATATATCAGGATGGTAGCATTTAATAAAGGGTTCAAGAATGCACATTGATTTCCACAGCCCTCTTTCCCCCCGTCTCTCTGTTTTTGACCAGACAAGCTAAGGGTCACCTGAATGACATGTGTTAATTTGGGGGTTCATATCTAATGATATCAATACCTTTTTCTAAAGAGCTTAAATTTCTTAGGGAAAATGTAAAGATTTGTCTCTTTCCAATTGAAGTATTTTCTTCTTTCCAATGGATTGATTGTGTTTGCTGTAAGAGCATGTTGATCTTTGGGCTTATGGCATGGCTTAGGCTTACACTAGTTAACTTTTCTTGGCATGAAAAGGAATTTTGTTCTACCAGAAGAAGTCACTTAGCCTTTTTGCCCTGGAGACATTGGAGTACAAAGGTACCGTCTGGTGTGAACACCCGTGGCTTTGATGGTGATTGTTGCTGGATAGGTGTTGGTTATTTTTGGAGGGGGACTCTGCTTTTGTTATGACCTATCATCCGCTGTGTCTGGCTCTGTCTGGTCACGTGTGACAGTCTGTTCTCCCTGTCTGGTCTTCCCAGGCTTGGGAGTAACTTGTCATCTCTGCCCTAAGAACCTGCTTGTGAGGGTTGGCAAGCCACCCTGGTCCTGCTGTGCATCCCTCAGGCTTGTGAGGGACGGCAGATGGTTGAGCTAAACTCGGAGCCACCCCTCTACGTAATGATGAAAAATGACCAGCCTCCTGGTAAGTGGAAAGCAAGGCCTGTGTATCTTTTAATTCTAATGAACAGAACTTTGAAACAGAGAAGAGGGAGGGACACCTTTTGTACATTACCAGTCCATCCTTATAAGTACTTTTTGCATTTATTGGTAGAAAAGACCTTGATGTGTGTGCTTTTTCACTTACATAGTCATTAAACATAGACTACTGGGAGGGAAGATTAATCCTATGTGTCCTTTCGGGTGTAAGTAATCACTGTGAATGCCAAAAATGAGAGAGCAGACACCAATGAGGGTTCAGAATGCCTTTTGTACAAGAGCAGCACAGGCCTAGCGTGCCCGTGGCCAGGTGTACACTCTGTGCCTTCTGGACCTATGCTCCCTGCAATCTCCACATATCTCTGTGAAGCGGGCTTTTGCACTGTCCCCGTCTTCAGTAACGCTGTTATCCTGGTAAGATCCTCCCTTAAGCGAGTGGGTTCCTGTCAGTGACTGTCGGTGGACACCAGCAGCATGGTTGCAGGTACAGTCCATCCCTGAAGTGAACAGTGTGACCTTAATGCAAGCTGTACACATTCCTGGCTCCTGAGCTCTTGGGTACAATCCTTAACCTCTAAACCACATTTTCCTCTGTCACAAAACCAAGCAGGAATACCTGTACCAGAATGTCAGAAAACTTCATAAATAACAGATGACGCCCTTAGCATAATACTTGATAACATGGAACATGTACAAAAACTGTTAGATGCTGTTGTACCCATCATTACCTTTGCCATTACCATCACTCACCAGAGACTAAAGCGGATACTTCTCTTTGCTGAGAGAGTAGTCCCAGGACTGTCATTGTTCTGCAGTTCCTGACCACTGCTGGATGGGACAGTGTTGGGGCCATTTAACAGTGATACTAAATAATGCAAGACTTTCCCAAAGCTCCTTGGAAATCTGGCCTATACACTGATCATTAGTGCCAAACCTCAGCTGTCTTAACCTGCTCTTGCTCCTATTTGAGAAAGAAACATCAAGTCCTACAAAGGGATACATGAGTCCCATGAGTCTCAGTTACTGAGGGATTGTCATACTCAGGATAAGATCGGATTTACATAATGATTTTCTTAGACAATTGCACGCATGACTGTTGCTGTTTGGTGAAATACACTAACATGCCATAGTCTTTGTACATATTATTTTCTCTTTTGATGACCAAGGCCCTTTAAGTTTTTCTCTTACTGGTGGCCTGCCCAGGAGAGGGTAAGTAGACCTGGCCTTTTATCTCTGGACTGCTCAAATTTGATTGAGTGCCCTACTGCTTGTATACAAAGACAGAAGTAAGAAGTAATTATTAAAGAGAACTTTCCCATTGCCTGTGCAGTGGCTTCCTTCTCTTGGAGCCAGCTTATTAAACCAGCATCTTAATATTTCAGCAGATGGTGCTAAGGTTTCTAAAGGCAACCTACAATATTCCCAATTCATTCCTACAATTCTGGATCCCATGTAATTAGCTCACGACATGGGTGAAAGTAAGCTCGGATATAACCTAAACCCATGGAGCTGCGAAGGAGAGAAACATCTGGTGAGGGGTAGGGATGGGTAATCATGCTTTGCTTTAAGGAAGTTGCGCCAGAGGTGAACTTAATGAGATTAACAGCAGCTAGGTCATTTCAGCTTTGTTCCGTAGTCTGTGCTGGCTCCAAATTTACTTGTAGGAAGAATGTGAGTCTTGATTTTCACTTATAAATCCTTTTATCATTTTTGTTTGTAGCCTGGTAGGAAAATCAACTCTTTTTTCTTGGTTTATTATTTGCTCATTTGGTCTCTCTCTCTCTGTCTCCATCTTGTACATTTTGTCTAAGGATCTCAGATAGAAAAATACTGAGTTATATTTTGTGAGCAGATAGTGTACCCTTAAGGAAATGCCATAAGGCTAAGTGAAAGCTAAGTGCTTACCACATTGGGGTTGTTCTGGTATTTTCCTACATACAGCTACTTAACTATGCAGAAGAAATGTTTCCCAACCCACTGATTAATGCTAACTATATAACTATTTTTTTCCTTGTTAGCCATAGCTTCTATGTGGATTCTTACACTTCTTTTCCATAAATTTTTATTTTGATTTTATTGAGGAAATAGACAAGGACATCTTCTATCTGCTGGTAAACTCCCCAAATATAATAGCCAGGGCTGCGTCAGGCTGAACCCAGGGTCCTGGAAATGGTTGAGCTCTCCGTGTAGGTGATAGGGACCCAGGTACTTGGGCCATTGTTCATTGACTATCAGTGCGATTGTTAGCAAGATACTGGGTCAGATGCAGAGTAGCCAAGGCTATCCAAGCATGCTGATGGAGGTTGTGTGCATCCCAAGTAGAAATCTCACTTTTGCTCCAAATGCTTACCCCTACCTCCAGTTCTTTGAGACAGTATCTTAAAAAAATATTTATTTGAAAGGAAGAATCAGGAGGAGGAGAGAGCTTGATTGATTGATCTTCCATCAAACCAAGTGAAATCTGGTTCACTCTGAAATGGCTGCAATGGCTAGGACTGGGCCAGGGCAAAGCCAGGAGTTTGAAATTCTGCCTTAGTTTGCAACATGAGTATGAGTACACAGGTCAACTTACATTGGTTCCCCAGGTGCGATAGAGAGCTGCATTCTAACCATGTACTTGGGACGTGAATCAGGTGCATATTAGGATGCTGGGGATGCAGGCAGCAGTTTGACTCAATGTACCACAGCCCTGGCCACTATCTTTATCTTTTATCCTCCTGATGTAGAAACTATGAGGTGAAGTTGGATACTCATGTCAGCCCTCAAGTAACTCCACACAATGCTTGGGAATCAGAGTGTTAAGTATTCCTAATGATAAAGTAGACACAGAATGTTTAATAGCATCTTTTTTTCCCCTTTTTTGCTACTGCTCTTCCTTTCTCTCCAAGTTGTGAGTCAAAAGAAAAGCAAGGAAGATACGTTTCCCTTGTGACTTCTTCCCTAGCCCAGCTTTGTTCTGCTTCTTAGAGTAACTGTGCTATCTGCAGGAACTTGGCTCAGTAATGATCTTTAAGTACATATTAAGGACTAAAACTGACTCAGGCACTGTTAAATAATTTATATGCATTTTCGTTCAATCCTCACAATGAAAACACGGGTAATGAGGTTATTACACACAAGGATCCTGTGATTAGACAGATGGTAAGTGGTAGAACAGATTTAAGCCCATCAGTCTTCCAGCCCTTCTCCCCCCGTTTTGGTGGGGCTGGCAGGAGGTGGACATGAGTGCCTGGGTTCAGTTGTTGCATCTGGCTCCCAGTCTCAGCTTCCTAGCAGTGTAAACCCTGTGCCTCTGTCGTCTGCGGGAGAGACCTGGTTTGCATTCCTGTCACCTGTCCTCAACAAGCAGCCTAGGCTTAGCTGTTGTGGGAGTCTGGGGACTAACCCAACAGAGAGGCTGCTTTCTTTCTCGCCAGTATATTTCCAAAATGAAAAGTGTTTTCATAGTGTGTCTCTAATGCCCTTGCTTCTTGTTGCCTCACTTTCCCCCGAATCTGATCTTAATTTTGTGTCTTTACTACTTTTACACCAATACTACGTGTTGTGAAGATGTAGGAATCAAAAATGGGGAAGCTTCAGATCTGAGTTAACTTTGCAAGTTTAAGAGTGGTTAGTGGGAATAATTGCTGTATTTTGTGGGAGAGTTACTCTTAGTATATTAGGCAGTTAGTATTATTCCTGCTATTTTCTGTAGGTGGTAGAAAATCATGTTATTTCTTCATCTAAATGAACATTTATTATAGACAGTGAATAAATTCACTTCATAAAGGTTCCTGTATGAGATATTGGTCATCTTGTTCTTTATCTTTCTCTTGTTCTTACAGTTACTTGAGACTTCTTGTCTGAAGGGTGGAATTGAAACACTGTAGTGACATTTTGGCAAAGAGTAAAAAGCTGACCCGAAAGCCTAGGATTTCCCTGCTGAATGCTAAACAAACTTCGATAGTAAAGGTACTCCTAAGGAATCCTCCAAAGCCAGATGGATCAGGGATGCATTTCCAAAATTAGTGCTGCCCAGAGATTTCTTTCTCACAGGCTAGTTCTTCTCCTCCCTCTCTGAGGACCATCTGTCCACTGGGCAGAAGAAGAAGTGGGCATCTGCTCAGATTTGCAGGGTTGCCACCTGGACCTGTTCCCACAGTGTTTCCAAGCTGAGACTTGGGATGTCATTGGGCCAATCCAATGCCGTAAGTACTTGGATCCGCAGTGAAAAATTAGAAAATCAGGACAGAGTCATTTTGATCCAGAACTTGATTTTTAAGAGCAAAGATTGACAAGTGAGTCACCATTCTAGATTGTGAATTGATCAACTTTTCCTGTAAAGAGACAGATAATATTTTAGGCTTTGTGATTCATGGGCTCTTTGTCATAAATACTTTTCATCAGCCACAGATAATGAATAAATGAATAATTATGGCTACATACCAGCAGAAGTTCAATTGCCAAAATGGTGGCTGACAGGTTTTTGGCCCACGGGTCATATAGTATGCTGACTCTTGGGGCATACCACAAGAATTCAGGGTATATTGGAGATGTCCTGTCAGAGGATTTGCATTCACCCTAGACAGTTGACAAAGCTGTTGTCAAATCTACCCTTTGGTTTTATAGGTTTGATTTGGAGTAGTTTTGCCTTCACATTTCTAGTTGTTTGGAAGTAATTGCATCATTGACTCAAGGTGGCATCAAGAAGATCTTGTGCTGATGTGAAACTCTCAGTGGAGTACCAGGTGCTTTTGCTGTCCATCGGAACACATCCATGTAAATGTGCTGCTTTGCAGCTGGGTGTGACTGGCTCAGTCCTGGGATGCCACTGGGGAGACGGATTAAAGTTAATAGTGTTGAGCTGCCTGATCCTTTACTTTGTAGAATTGGCCCATATGTGGGTTGGAGTTCTTCAGCATGAAACTCAGAGCTTCTTCCTCGTGATGCTGTGGGTGGCTGAGCGCATCACAGTGGCAGTGATGGGTTTAGGCCCAGTACCTTTGTTCACGTTCCTGTTTGGGCTCTGAAAAAATACACTGAGGGGGAAGAGCTGCAGATGTGAGCCACCAAAATAAACACATTTATGACAGAATGATGCATCCTGTTTCTTCGTTGGGCTTAAATTCTTTACATCCAGACTGATAGTTAACTGTCTCAGCAAGTGAATTAGAAATTGTTTACAAGCTGAAATGTGAATGCCAGTTGAATGTTTCTGCATTATTTTGCATCATTTCCTCTCTCTTCATTCTCCATGGGGAGGAGTGGTAATTGTGCCCATCTGAAAGTTCTGCTTTTGCTGCTCACTTTAAAGAGGCAGTGCCTTGTTAGACGTGACCGGTACTTTGTTTTAATTTGGGAATCACAAATATGTGGCCGACAGAGACACTAAGCAGTTTACTAGCTGATTGAGGGGACAATATTAACATCATGCATCAGTTTTGAGCCTTAGTTTGCTCTTATGGGAGGACTTACACTGCCAGGTAATAGTCTGCACTATACTTAGATATCCCCGTCTTGCAGATATGAAAATCTTATATGCTGGGCCCAGCGCGATGGTGTAGTGGTTAAGGGCCTCGCCTTGGATGTGATGGAATCCCATGTGGATGCCAGTTCTAATCCCAGCGGCCCCGCTTCCCATCCAGCTCCCTGCCTGTGGCCTGGGAAAGCAGTCGAGGACGGCCCAAAACCTTGGGACCCTGCACCCACGTAGGAGACCCGGAAGAGTTCCTGGCTCCTGACTTTGGGTTGGTACAACTGCAGCCATTGCTGCCGCTTGGGAAGTGAATCATCGGACAGAAGATCTTCCTCTCTGTCTCTCCTCCTCTCTGTATATCTGCCTTTCCAATAAAAAGAAAATAAATCTAAAAAAAGAAAGAAAATTTTAAATGCCAACATTGCCTTTTTTTCCTCAAGAACTTATTGCCAGAATTTGCTGAGAGGCAACAAAGAAGAATATATGAAAGAAGGCAATAGAGAGAGTAAATAAGTAGAAGGGAGAATCCTTATTTCCTCACATCTTGTTTCTAGCCCGGTGTACTAAAACTTGTAGGTACCAACTGATACTAAGGGAATTTAATTTCATGGAAAATGGCCATGGAGTGTTGCTTGTAATGTTTTCATTTATGTATTGTGTTCACTCTCTTATTGTATTCTCATGTAATCAGATTTTTATGAAATGTTGCCGAAGACTACTAGCTGGAGTTGCTGTCTCTGAGCCAAGAAAACTTCATGTGAAAGAGTAGAGATAATCCACACAAATATGTGCTTTCCTGGATGTTTTTCTTCAGTATTGGAGAGACTTTTCTATAGAATTTTTCTTTTGGAGCTAGAGGGACAATTGGGAAACATGGCTAGATTTACAAATATAATTAAATATGATAGCATTGGCTAATGCAGAAAATAATTGGTTCCCCTACCCACATGTGTGACATGCAAGGATTTGATAAAAGATCTTCCATGGCTTCTTAATAAGTGAGAAACACAATTATATACATATTTCTGTTATGGAGTGGTGATACCAGAATTCTGTCAGAGAAAAAAAGAAATGCTCTTAATGTAGATGTGGAAAAACACCATACCCTCCTGGCAAGAGAAACACATAAACTGAAATTCAGAAAGGGGAAAGAGTTAGCTGCAAACAGGTGAGAATCAGGAGGGGTATGCCCTGTGCAGAGTGGGGCTTTGTCAAAGGACAGAGAAAGAACCTGCATGAGTTTAGGAACATCCAAGAGTTCCAGGAGCATCGGGACGAGGCAGGAAATAGTGACAGCTGTCACTGCTTGGCCTCTTTGCTAAGATCAAGAATGGAATGGTGATAGTCAGTGCATTCAGCTAGGAGCACAGGCCAGACTTTGGTAGGCTCCGTATGTCCTGTTCAAAAGAGCAGGTTTGTCCTCTACACCCTAGAGCAGGTAGGGTTATTTGAACAGTTATATATTTGTTTATGGAAAAGAGAATGAATATGATTAAGAAAGTTTCCATTCACTAGTTCATTCCCAAATACTTGTAAACTGGGAGCCAATAATTCAATCTAGAGAGGTCTTCAGAATGAGTGACAGTAGTCTCTTTGTGCCTTCACTGTTGTATCTCAGAACCTGTGTCAACAGAAAGCTTGTCAGGCGTGGAGCTGGATATGGCTTCTGGGTACTTCATTATAGATGTGGTCATCTTAACTGAGAGTTCAAATGTCCAGCTCAACCCCTTTGAAAAGTTCTAAGCTAGGGACTAATAGTTATATTTGATCATTTTAGCAAAAAAGTGAATAGGAAAATAATGAAATTGGGATCAGCAAATAACAGATGACAGTGTTCAGTTTAAATTATGTGCAACTAGAAATCAGCGATGGTGAAGTCTTTTAAAACTTGTGTTTAGAATAAGCATAGGGTGAGGAGAAGTTCGGGATGATTGTTTTACTTGGTTTTGCTGTACATTGACTTATGTGTTGAAATCAGAAGCAATGGAGGGGAAATGGGAGAGGTGAGGTAATGGAACATTACAGCTGGTAAACTTAATAGAGGTGATGTATACATAAGCAGGTAGAACAAGAACCAAGATTTGGAATGTAGCTCTCTGTGAAATCAGATGTGCTAATGAAGGGTAGTGACAGTGTGATCTGTAATCATAGAAACACTGAGGAGGTTGAGGGGGAACTAGGAGAGTAAACGACTTTGCATTGCAGTAGGTCAAGCAAGAGATAAGGTTAAAGAGAGAAGGAAAGTTCTGGTGGAAATACACTTGCAAGAACATGTCAGGGTAACTGTTGATGACATCTGGCAGCAAAGTTGGAAGAGCCTAATGAAATTCCAATAGGCATCTTGCACAGTTGACTAAGTCCTATTATTTTCTGTATCTTTCACACATGCATGCACTTGAGCCTACCTGGACAGTTGGCTGGCTGTTTTCACATGTGAGCTTTATGTGCATTCCTTCCAAATTTGCTATTCATTTAAAGTGACCTTTTCCACTTACCCATCCCTAATGAGCCTGGAAAAATGTGTAGCGTTTAAGTTTAAACATTTTTCTAAGCTTCCCTTCAGATGCAACCTTTTGCATCCTCTCTTGGTCTAAACCCCATTGTGCCTGTACCATTTTAGCAGTTCACACATCTGACTCACTGGTGATATGTGTCTTGAATTATTTTATTTATCTTCATCATATCAGCACTTTCTCAGTAAAAGAATGTTCTCTTCCTCACTGGCATCAAATAGGCTGGGATTGACTGTGCTCTATCTACTCTGTTACCTGGAGCAACTTAGCTCAGGTCTTTTAGCTTTAGATCCTCGTTTGTACCTTATGACCTGTTGAGAGCAGCAAGTGAGATAGTTCATATCCAGCACTTAGAGTGGTGATGGACACATGACAGCTGCCAATATTGAGCACTGCTGGCTGGTACCACTGTAAATATTGAGGCATGAGGGTCCCTTTATATAACGAGTTCTTATAAATAAGGAAGGACACGAATAGTAATTTATGTCCCCAAGTGTACAAATGAGGAGACGTTCAAATGATGAATTGTAATAATTTTCCTCTACTTTCTGAAAAGCTAACAACTTACCAACCAGAGACCTGCAGGGGCCAGCTTTGTGCCACAGAGTGTTAATCTGCTGTTTATACTGGTGCCGTCCCATATCATCATACCAGTTCCAGCCCCAGCTGTCCTGCCTCTCTCCAGCTTCCTGCTAATGCTCCTGAGAAAGCAAGAGAAGGTGACTCATGTACTTGGATCCCTGCCACCCATATGGACCACCAGGATAGAACTTCTGGCTTATTTTTTTTAAAGATTTATTTCATTTGACAGACATAGGTCTGCTCTGAGTGTGAGGGCTTGAGGACTTGAGCCATCTTCTGCTGCTTTCCCAGAGCATAAACAGGGAGCTGGATAAGAAGTGGAGCAGCGACATAGACTGCTGTGCATTTGGATGGAGACACTGTGCTGCAGAGACCTTGGCCTCTTATGCTACAGCACCAGTCCTGGAACTTCCTGGCTTCTAGTGCCTGACCTCAGCCTGGCCTGATTGTGCATGTGAGAAGAGGATTGGTAGATCTTCCACCTCCGCCTCTTTCTTCTGTCTCTCTGCCTTTCCAAGAACTAAATTGAAAAACAAACAGCCATCAAACACTGAACAATGTTTAACTTGTGATTAAAGCGTATCTAACCCTCCCCACCTTTCTCCTTTATTCCACTGAATTACAGGGTGAGTACTGTTTGAGATCTCCAAAGTCCTGTGGACTGTGTCACAAAGCACCTGGATTCCTCCCTCGCCACCTTGAAATGTCAGGATCACTTAGGAAGCTTCCCAGGCTTGCCCGGAGACGGAACATGCTTTCCAAAGCTGTACATCTGATGAGTTCATCTGTGTCTGTTTCCTTCAGAGACCATTTAACATTGTTTTTGTCGTATTAATATGTAGCTATGTTGACTGATTCTTAGAGATAAGATTTCATTTCACTTTATTTGCCCTTTAGAAGAAATTAATTGTTCTATAGGCGCTCCCACCTCCCACCCCTTTCCCTGTGCCATTTCACTGGCCAATGTGGATTCTGCCTTAGCTGAGGAGGCGATAGGGTAACTGTTACAGGATTCAGGCTGTGTAACTTTCTCTTCTACCTACCCACCTGATGGGACCAATCAGCGAGGGACTGCGTCCAGGTTTTATTTTCCTTGCCTTCCCTGTGGATTAATTTTACATGTGTGAAGTCTGTAGATAATACTCTACTTCCTGAAAGTCTGGCATCAGACACAATTATGTTGAAGTGAACTCAGTATTTTTAATCCACATAGGCAGTTTTCTATCGTAATACTGCTTTCACAGTTGAGTACCACTGATCTCTTGTGTTCTTGAAAATGATTGGTGATTAAAATCACCCCTTTTGCAAGCAGTTAGCCACTGCTGTTCTCCACGGAGAATAATAAATGACCATAGACAGAAATATTAAGAAACCACTTAGAGTATTAGAATTTTACCACTTCATGTGGCTGAGGCACAAGAGCCTTTGCAGCCGCAATGCCAGTTATCTCAAGATTGGTAATGCATCCCAGCTTAACTGGGCACTCTCCCGGCGCCCGGTCTGCCTCCTGCGGTGCAGTGTGAAACTTAACTGTAATTTGTTGTGACTGATCCCTAATACAAGTGTTAACAGTGGCTACTTGCCATGAGTGGGAGATTGAGAGTACGTGTTGTTTATCCAGACAAGAAGTGATACCAAAATGAGACTGGAGGTGTGATTCTAATTTGCACCTCTGTTTCATTTGCCCAGAGGAACTACATTTCTTTGTCATTATTTCTGAATATATATAGTGACAGGGGATGGCTTACCAAATACGCTACTAACAGTGTGGCAGTCACACTTTCCGAAGCTCTTGGTTCTGTTCATTCATGCTTTTGTCAAATCACCTTATTCTTTGGAGGAAAGGTCCTTACCAGATTTTTCCAAGGTATCAATCAGGTAGCCAATATGTCTAATAATGCCAAATTGCATTTCTAAAAGGTATTTATTGTCCTTTCTCTGTTCTGTATTGAAATACTATATTTTATGTTACACCACATGTGCTGCGTGCGTAAGAGGAAAGGTTCTAAACTATTATTAGAAAACATTTAAATGAGATTCTACAATTTTATTGAAACTCTACTAGCCTTACAAAACTTGGTACTTTATTAAAACTCTGTGGCAAAGAAGGGTGGGGGGAGGGAGACTGCCTATAGAACACATGCAATTAATTTCTTCTAAAAAGCAAAACAGAAAATTTCCATCACTCAATGAATGACCAGTTTGTAAAGGCCACCCTGACCTGATTTTTAAGATAGTCTTTCCTGTGACAGGTGATTACCTTGCCCTATGTTCCTGGACACAGATGTGTCTGTCTAAGATGCAGCAGTGTTCGCCTAAGAGTGTTAATGAAATTGCCATTATTATTATTATTTTACTGTTACAATTGACTGCAAATGGCTCTACTCTAAAAACAAACAAACAAAAAAAACCACATGAGTTCAGAGAAGAAAGTAGGGCTGGAATCAAGCTGAGACTATTGTACTTTCTGCTCATACAATTGTGCAGAATTCCTGCCAGAAACCTAATCTTAGCAGCTGTGGGAGTCTTCAGCAGACAGATGCAGAGCAATGCTTTTACCTTGTAGACTTATTAGAAAACCGTGTTGGAGATTTGCAGGCAAATTGAGGCATTTTTTTTGTTTGTTTCTAGCATTTTACAATGTTTTGTTGAAATAAAGCTTTAGGAATTGCATGATCGATGAATGCCTTCCTTCTCTTGTGACTTTTCACAGTATCTCACAAGTATGTACTTTGAGCCAAATAAAGAAATATCGTACATAAAGTAGTGCAATAACAACCAAACTGCATCGTGTGTCTAAGTGTGGGTCTGCAGGATGTATTTGTAATGAATCAAAAACAGTAGTAGCTTTACCTGCCAGCACTTGATCACTTTAGAGCTTGACCCATGTAATTGGTTTTTTTTTTCTGCCGTGTGACAAACAGATCACCCCAATATAATATCAGAAGTCTGAAAAATGCAGGCTGCACAGTGATGTCTGGAGTGTGGAAACACTGCGCCTGCCATTTCACTTTGGCTGCGGCTTTGAAGTTTGCACCTCAAGGTGCTGCTTTGTGAGGAGAATTATATTCAAAGAGAAAGCACTCAGGTGTAAGCTAATATTAAGTCTAGGATCTTCTTTAAGAGATCTTAGGAGCTGCATCACTACTCGTATTGCTGTTTATCCATGTGAATAGAAACTGGGCAGATGTAAAAATAGCTGCCTTGTTCTCAGCAGCATGAAATTCACATTGGAAAAGTGAGAGGATTCGGCACGAGTTAAGTTGGAACACCCAAGTCACATTGTTTTGCCCTGCAAGAACTGGGGGAACAAAGAATTATCCCAGGTATAATGAGCCTGCACATCTTTTGGGATCTGTGATTTTTCTTGGTGACAGAACAGTTCTAGCAGAGACTGATATCCCAGGATCCAGTTCCCTAATTTGCCAGCAGGTTTCAGATACCTATGCCTGGTCTTGCTTGGGGACTCTATGATATGGGAGACAAATTCACATAACTAGTGCCAACATGTTATTTTTAATTAAGTTGTAGTGTGCACTGAGATCACATTGTTTTACCTGAATTAAAGATGATGTTGTTGAAGATTGTGAAATACAGGGGGTTCAGAGGAGGAGCCCAGCAATAGCAGTGGTTCATTAGCTTTACCAGCAGCTGGCCACAAAGAAGGCAGTGAACCCTGTGTTCCTTCCACTCTGCTTTTCTTCTCACCCACACATCTGTGTAAGGGACAGAAAACAAGCAAGTACCCTACTAGAGATTTCTGTGTTTTGATAGGATACAAGCAATCTTTACCCCAAAATGGTGGTCTTAAGCTGATGAACTCTTAGCAAACATAAAAGACGCCTCATTTCTAAACAAAGATACTTGTTATTAATAGGTACACCGATTAATTTTACATCCTATTTCTAATCTAATGTTGTGATCCAGTCTTTTAATTTAGGAGAAGTTGCACCGAGTAAATGCAGAATTGAGATGGTTAAGTGGACTCAATAGGCAAACTTGAAACATCTACCATGTGCCAATGTGAGTGAAGTATCCAGACCTTCAAGACACATACAGATTGGTAAGGGAAAGTGCAATAGAATTGCATGGGCGAGTGACTTGACTGGGATTACCACTATGAGTGCCCAGCCAAGAAGAGTAGATGAAGCATCTTGTGAGTAAGTCTCCATTCCAGTGATAGGTCCAGAAAGCAAGAAGGTAGGGAGATTTCCCAGTAGTGAAGAAGTACAAGCATCACTTGTGGCAGGGATGGGAAATAGTTTTCTGCTAAGGATCATACAATGTTAACTTAAAAAGTAGCCCAATACTGGGACCCGGTATGATGACCTACTAGCTACATCTCCACCTTGCATGCAGTGGCATCCCTTGTGGGCACTGGTACGTGTTCCAGCTACTCTGCTTCCCATCCATCTCCGTGCTTGTGGCCTGGGAAAGCAGAGGAGGATGGCCAAGGTCTTCAGACCCTGGGCCCATGTAGAGATCCAGAGGAAGCACCTGTCTTTTGGCTCCTGGCTCTGGCTTTGGATTGGCTCAGCTCTTGCCATTACAGCTACTTAGGGAGTGGGCCAGTGAATGGATTTTCACTGCCTATTCTCTCTGTTGATCTGCTTTTCAGTGAAGATATGAAAAAATGTAGCCCACTATAGATCTTCTGAATTTGAAGTTTCACTTGTGGTTGCTTTGGGATAACCAGACCAAATGATTTCACAGACCTTACATGACCAGTGGGCTGAATGGTCCCCACCCTCTGACTAATGCAGAGATGAGTACCATCATGCTGTAAAAGTATTACTTTCTGATAAAGCAGATGGAAGAGCCAAAAAAGAAGGAAAGAGGGAAAGAACAGGAAGGGTGTGGCAATAAAATCCAAGCTATTTATTTTACAACAGGCATTGCCTTAGGGCTAAAGATACACGAATAACACAAATGTGGTGCATACTCTAATGAAGCTTTTCTTCTAGGAAAAATGGGCACAAATAAGCAAACAGAACACTTCAAGATTTGATCAGTGTTTTGAAAGGAGCAAGAACAAGAGGCTGGGATAGGGAATCATTGGTGGAGGATCAGAGGGAACAGTTTTTTCTAAGGATATTAGGAGAAATGTAGTTTAAACTGAGACCTTGAATGAGGTTTTTAAGAGAATCATAATCCATGAGCAAAGAAACATGCAGGGGCCTTAAAGTGTAAACAGCATCCTGTAACTGTTTGAGGAAGCAAGACAAAGTGTAATATTTGTGGTCGGGATTGAGGAAACACAACAGTGAGTGTATGTCTGCGTCCACAGATTAAGGAATAGGCTCATTGCAGGTATGAAGGCAAGAAATTCCAAAGTTGTGCAAGGTGTATTGGCAGTTTGGAAGCTGGGGAGCTATGGAGTAGTAACAGTGTGAACCCAGAGGCCTTTCTGGGTCCTGAGTGCTGCCAGTATAGCTTTTGTCCAAAGGCTAGCCTTCTTAGACCCAGGGAGAGCTGAAGTCTCAGTTTGAATCTAAAGGCAGGAAGAAGTGTCTGTTTCCCAGTGTGAGGGCAGGTCTGCGGGATCTCAGCCTTTAGGTTCTCATTAGGCCTGCAGCTGATTGGATGGGGCCCATTGGATGGGGTGGGTTGGTTTAGTTTATGTACCAGCCTGACTGATAACCCAGATATCAGATTCAATATCATTTCTGGGTGTGTCTGCAGGTGTCTCTGGAAGAGAGTAGCGTTTTAATTGTTGAGGGCTGAGACCACAGATCCTTCCATGTATATGTTTGTTGAGTGTGGATGGGTAGGTGGCTGGCATTCTCTAACCCAGTGATGGCCTGATACAACGAAATGACAGGAGGCTAATCTCTCACTCTGCCTGAGTATGTGAGCTGAGATGTCCATCTTCTCGTGTCCTTGGAGCAGAGCTTGCACTAACAGCACTCCTGGTTCTCAGGCTTTCAGATTCAGACTGTAATTCCCATCGCTGGCTTTCAGGGGTCTCGAGCATGTAGACATCAGACCATAGGCCACATCAGCCTTAAAATTGTGTGAGCAATTCCTTCTAACATGACTCATTCTGGATTTAGCTATACCTCCATATTCCTGGTTGTGCTTCTCTGGGGAGTCTTGACTAGTACAGAGGGCTCTCAGCTTTACTCAGTCTATTGACTGAAATGCCCATCTCATCCAGTACGTCCCTCACTGAAACACACGGGATAATGTTTAAACAGGTGCCTGTCATCCTTGAGCCCAAATGGTTCACAGACAATGAACCATCACCCAGGAAAGTCAAAAACAAGCAAAGGGGCACGACTGAAGTTAGGAGGAGACGACGAACTTTGTACTTTTGAGTAAGGGGTTTGAAGTTTATTCTAATGATATCTGAGTGATAGTGAAGAAGCTTGAGACTTGTTCCCTCTGAAAGTTCATTACTTTTTCTTTAAAAAATTATTGGAGGGCCCGGCGCGGTGGCGCAAGTGGTTAAAGGTCCTCGCCTTGCACGCCCGGGATCCCATATGGGCGCTGGTTCTAATCCCGGCAGCCCCGCTTCCCTTCCAGCTCCCTGCCTGTGGCCTGGGAAAGCAGTCGAGGACGGCCCAAAGCTTTGGGAACCTGCACCCGCATGGGAGACCTGGAAGAGGCTCCTGGCTTCGGACCGGCATAGTATCGGCCCATTGCGCTCACTTGGGGAGTGAATCATCGGATGGAAGATCTTCCTCTCTGTCTCTCCTCTCTGTATATCCACCTTTCCAATGAAAAAATAATAAAAATAAAATCTTTAAAAAAAATTATTGGAAAGGGAGAATGCCTATTTCCTATCTGCTGGCTCAGTGTCCAAAGGCCAATACCAGGCAGATCTGGATGCAGCTCCAGCCAGGAGACAGGCACTCCATATTGGTCTTCCAAGTGGGTGACAAGGACTCAAGTACCTGAATGATCTCCTACTGCCTCCCGGAGTATGCATCAGCAGGAAGCTAAAATGGAGAGTGAGTCAGGACTAGAAACCAGGCTTTCCAGTATGGGGTGGGGGTTCCCATGCAGCAGTTAAACTGCTGTACCAAGCATCTGTGCCGCACCCCATAACTCTTGGTGTTGGCTGCAGCCTGCTTTGAAAGTGTGAGAATTGAGGAAGATAAGTAGAGGCCATGGAGAGGTCATGGGAGCAGAGACAAACGGCCCCACTGCAGGAATGTTTTGGAGGGTTGATTTTGTACAGAGGGAAAGGGATACGTCAAGAATGAGCAAGTTGCTGAAGAAAGACTGCAGTCTGCATTTTTCCTGGTGGATGTTCCATCAGACAGTTACTGCAGTTTCCAGGTTGGAAATCAGCAAACTGTAGTCTGCCTAATTTTATATGACCTGTGAGCTGAAACTAATCTGTTTTTAAACAGTTATGGAAAATCATAAGAATATGCAAAAATTACATGAAAACTCAAATGTCAGTGTCCATAAAGTTTTATGAGAACACAACCATGCTGTTCAGTTCGTGTGTCTTCAGTGGCTGTGTTTGACCCAGAACAGCAGAGTTGAGTGGTTGCAGCAGAGTCCATATCGCCTTCAGAACCTGTAATATTCTCTACCTCTTCACAGGAAAGGTTTGCTGAACCCTGTGCTAGTTCATTTTCAGAAGTGTCTGGAAAACTGGGTTAGTGTTTATCAGTCCAGCTCGGCTAACCCCTAGACACTGCTGGGCATGGCTCTGTCGCAGGTGTGGAGTTTCTGTCCTTAGACTGAAGAAAGCCAGCATCCAAAGAGCATCCTGTTCTCCACCATGAGGGCTTTGACCTCTTCCATTGGCCAATTAAGGTGTTTTGTGAAACTGAAGAGATCCAAGTGGTTTTCAGGGAGTGTGTGGTATTTCCTCTTGTCCTGGATTGAATTGGCTTGGACAGCACTGGAAAACAAGCTGGCAGTTCTTGGCTTTCCGTAGGTGAGCAACAGACTGACACAGGGAAGGGAGCTGGGCTGATGGTAGCTGACAGCTAACACTTTTCTTTCTTTAATTGAAATTCTCAAGGACTCATCTCCTGGCTGGATTCAGCAATTCTGGCTGCCAAGGTGAAGGTGTGTGTAAAGCGTGGAACTTCTGAGTGCCAAGTAGTGCTACAGATTGTTCTCTTGACCACCTTGGAGTGGCCACTTTGTCCTACAAGCTGCAGTTCATCCACAGGGATCCTCAACACTAACAGGAAGGGAGCAAAAACAGTCCAGCCTCTCTTTGAGAACACGTGGAGCCTCCATAGGTCCCTTGAGGCACTGTGCCTGTGTGCTAAATATTCCTTAACTGGTATCAGTTGGATCTGTTTCTTTCCTTTTTCTTTTCATTTTAGAAAGACTACTTGAACACTTAGTAATTTCATAAGACTGATGCTGCTTGGAATCCGTTTTATCTCCTTTATTCGATCTGTTTCTCCAAGTATGAATGTGGTGGCCTCCTGACTTATGCTCATAAAAATCAACAAGTGACTATGTGCCTCAGGTTCTTAGCCAAACTCCTTTATATTTAGTGAGAATTCAGACAAGTGGAAGGATTTTTGCAGGACTGCACCCAGGATGAAAGGCTGTTCCATTCAGTCATGTAAGAGTTACTGTCTGTATAACCTGTAAGTTCTCCCAGTGAGAGTCCTGCTACCAGAGGCCCAGCATTTATAGCGCTCATGGCTGAAATAGTGTGGTGGCACCAGGTCTAATATCTGCAGCCAGGGCTCTGAGGTTTCCCACGTCTGTGAGTGGAGACCAAGATTCTTTCTTGGACTCTGTGAAATTTCTAGAGCTATGGCTTGTCTCCAGTCAGGAATATAGACCTGTTCCTTTCTCATATTGGTTTACTTCCTGTTTCCATCTTCTTACCTTATGTTCCATTTTGCCTTTGCTTACATCTCATGAAGAAATCTGAAAAGAATACTGAGTAGGAAACATTCTTTAAAATGAAAAAAAACCTGCCATTCCAGCATTATTTTTTTTCATACTATGCTAATCATTTTGAATATATCGTACAGATGGTAGATTGTATTTTTGTGGAGAGTTTTTTTAAAGCCAAGTTCATAGACATGATCTTGAATTTGTAATGCTGTATTTCTAAGTGTCTTTTTTTGGCTGTCAAAATAGTGCTGTCTTTAAAAAGTACAATATAGATACCCTGGATGAGGCTGATTATTGCAGCTTTCTTTCTTTATAAAAAAAATAAGTATTTTCTTCTCATCATAAAAGTCACATTCATTATTGAAAGTTAATGACAGGAGAAAAATAAAAAGAGGGCCAATAAGTTGGGATAGGTACCACCCTCAAGCACATTGCTTTCTTATCCCCAGCAGTTTTTTGATCATGAAGTGAGTGACATATTGTATATTCATTCAGCTCTATTTCAGCTGCCTATGTGTCAGATACGCAGGAGACAAAACATTTGAGTTGGAGAACACATTAATAGAGAGCCTAATTATCTGGAGGATTTCCAGACAGATGGAAAGATCATGAAGTTTAGAGATATGGAGATCTACATTTCACTTCTACAAATAGAAGTGATTGTAGGAGAGTACTTTAGAAAGTTTGTGATAGAAATGAATGTGAGAGATTTGTGACAATTTTTGAAGTCAATGTTGTGTGTTTTTTTTTTACAGCATTTCTCATGAGCTTCTTGAAGACACTTTGTTATTAGAAAGTAGTTTGTTGTATTTTGTTTTTAGATTTATTTGTTTTTGTTGGGAAGGCAGGTCATCTTTACAGAGATGGGGGTTGGGAAGATGGAAAGATCTTGTATCTGATGGTTCGCCGCCCGGTTGGCTGCAGTGGCTGGAGCTGAGCTGATCCGAAGCCAGGGGCCAGAAGCGTCTTCCGGGTCTCCCATATGGTGCAGGGTCCCAAGATTTGGGGCTGTCCTCCTGCTTTCCCAGGCCACAAGCAGGGAGCTGGGTGGGAAGTGAAGCAACCAGGACGTGAACAGTCGCTCATTTGGATTCCAACGCTTAAATGATGAAGATTAGCCACTGAGCTATTACATTGAGCCCTTCCCTATATTTTATTTTTCATTGATTAATTCTTTTATTTATTTATTTATTTATTTACTTTTTTATAGTCTTACTTAGTGATTGGGGTACAAAGGGTCAAGGGCTACAGGAAAGTGGGTAATACCATTGTTTCCACACTAATACCATCATTTCCCCCCCCTGTATCCCTTTGTTTCCTATGTTTTAAATGCAATTTTGGCTAATAGTTATTTTGAGAGATTATATAAAGATTTTGAAGTCATACTTAGCTGAGAGGCAGATACGCTATGATGGCAAATGGAAGCAGTAGTTCTCAACTCTAGAATGCCTGTTATTCAGTTTGCCTAGGCCTGGTTCATTGGCATGTGTGTATTTTAAGGGCAAAATAGTAACTATTTTAGGCTTTGCAGATCGAGAGCAAACACCATAGATACAACAAAAATATACTTGTAGTATAACTAATTAATAATGAAAAAAATATTTTTAAGTCACAGGCTGTATAAAACCAACAGTGGGCCAGATTTGGCCAACCTCTGTCCTCTGGTGTCTTCTCATGTTATTTGTAGGGCTCACAGAGTTGATCATACTCCTGAGAAATTGTGCAGTTCAGAATCCAGCGGAGGCTGCCAGAACCTGGAGACCCACCTCTGCAGCATTCCCCTCCGCTGGGGAAGGTCAGTGTATTTCCCTCTTTCTGCCACACTACACTTTCCCCGATCCCTCCTCCTTGAATGTCCCTCACCCCTTCATACCCTAGGGCTCACTTGCTCAGGGCCTTTGCGTTGGATGATCTCTTCCTTTTGTTCATTGGTTTAACTTTTAATTAGTTATTTAGTTATTAGTAAAGTTTCAGAGAGCGCTGGAGAGAGAGAGAATGATCTTCATCTATTGGTTCACTTGCTAGATATCTGTAATGGCCAGTGCTGGGCCAGCTAGAGCCAGGAACATCTGGAGCTGCCTCGTGGATGGCAGAGCCCAGGCACTTAGCCATCTCCGGCTGCCTTCCCAGGTTCGTTAGCAGGGAGCTGGATCAGAAGAGGAGTAAATGGGGAGCTGGCTTCGCATTCAGCAGCATTAGCCACTAGTCTACAACACTGGCCCTTGGGTGATTTCTTTGTAGAAGGTCCTTCCCTGGTTGCTTTACTATTTATCCTTTTGGGTTAAGTCTAAATTTTAACTCATTTGAAGAAAACTTCCTCAGATGTTCATCCTTATACTCTAGGCATCTATCACGTCATCCTTTATTTTCCAGTTTGTTCATTCCCTCCCTCCCTCTCTTCCCCTTCCTTCCCTTCCCTTCTTCCCTTCCTTTCTTCCTTTCCCTTCCCTTCCCTTCCTTTCCCTTCCCTTCCCTTCCCTTCCCTTCCCTTCCCTTCCCTTCCCTTCCCTTCCCTTCCCTTCCCTTCCCTTCCCTTCCCTTCCCTTCCCTTCCCTTCCCTTCCCTTCCCTTCCCTTCCCTCCTTCCCTTCCCTTCCCTTCCCTTCCCTTCCCTTCCCTTCCCTTCCCTTCCCTTCCCTTCCCTTCCCTTCCCTTCCCTTCCCTTCCCTTCCCTTCCCTTCCTTTCCCTTCCTTTCCCTTCCCTTCCCTTCCCTTCCCTTCCCTCCCTCTCTCCTGCCTGCCTGCCTTCCATTTAGCATTTCTCACATTCTGTTACTGTGTTGTCTCTTTTCAGATATGATTGTTGGCTTCTATCCAGTAGAATATAAGCTCTTTTCAAGGGTAGGGGCTGGTCTTTATTCTTTTCACTGATGCATTGCCAGTCCCAGAAAAGCATCTGGAACATAATCAGTGCTTAGTAAATATGTCTGGATTTGTCTGGCGAACTGTCTTTATTTTCATAAATGAGTTTGTTCAGTGGAAGAGTTCCTGATCCCATTCCAGGATTGGACACTCATTATTTTTTTGGTGGCTCTATGAGCTGCTGCCTATTTGGTAAGCTCTGGACATGGGCAAGAGTCCATGCCTCTCTTGTGGAAGACAGTGTCAGATGTGAGTCATAGGAACCCACGGCAGCCTGGGTCTGCGCGTGAGGCCAGATTTCATGAGCCTGGAGATACGGGAAGCCACGCAGGGAGAGACATGCCTGGCAAAGTCATTGCGGAGGCAGTTGTGCAAGCTGAGGGTCCTGCTCAAAATGTAATATACCTGACTCACCTGAGATCTTCTGCAGTTTCTAATGGAAATAATCTGAGAGCAAGGACAAACTTCTGAATTTCTGACCTACTTTTAGATCCTGCTGAAAGAAGCTGGTCAGCAAACCCAACTCGGGCCCAGGTCAGCACTTCTCAACCTCAGCAGCGCTGGCCTGTGGTGTCAGGTGGTGCTTGGGATCGAGGGGTGCCCACAGGCCTTGTGGGGTGCCAAGCATCATTCATGACACTTGCCTACTAGACGCCGTAACAGTCCCCCACTCATGACAACCAGAAATGTCTTTAGGCATTGCCAAATGTTTCTTGGGTAATTAAGAATCATCTCTAATTGAGAACTAGAGACTTACTTGCTTCTCTGCCCTTTCCTGAGCTAGTTGGATTTTTATGAACTGTGAATCACTCCTGCAGCTTGTGGATTTGCAAGTACATGCTTATCTGTGTGCCTTTGTGTTGCTGTGTGCTCAAACAGGTTCTGTCACTGTTCAGTCCGAGTGACTTCACTTTCAGTACTTACGAGGGAAGGCGGCCTGTGCGAGGTAGCTAATAAATGCTGATGGAATGGGATTTTTAAATGGATAATGTGTTTGAGCTTTTTTCTTCCCTTCTGGGCTTCTCTGATCTTAATAATAACAAAAAGTTCACTTATAGTGTGTATACCCAAAAAGTACACTTGAGTGTGAACTTTTTCAGGTGTGTTACAGGTGTCTGGATTGGAAGCCAGGAGTGCTGTCTCCCAGATGCAATCCCAGCACTTGCAGGTGGAAGATTAGCCAGATGAGCCATTGCGCTGATCCCCAAGCATCTTAAGAATAGTTTTAGCTACTAAATCAAAGGCCTCTCCCAGTGATGTGGATACAATGAGAGGAACATTTTAGATGCTTGTTTTACTCTGATAAAATATTTGGTTATCAAAACTGGTTTTCCAGGGCTGACACCATGGCGTAGTAGGCTAAGCCTCCACCTGCAGTGCTAGTATCCCATAGGGTTGATGGCTCATGTTCCAGCTGTTACATTTTGTATCTGGCTCCCTGCTTATGGCCTGAAAACGCAGCAGATGGTGGCTTGAGTTCTTAGATTCCGCTACCCACCTGGGTAATCTGGAAGAAGTTCCTGGCTTCATATCAGCCACGCTCTGTCTGTTGTAGACATTTAGGGAGCTAACCAGTAGGTGGAAGATCTCACTGTCTCTCCTTCTCTCTCTGTAATTTTGCCTTTCAAATAAATAATTAAATAGATTTTTTTCATTAACATTGCTGAAAACAGTTATAGATGTCTAGGAAAGCTATGTTATATGTTGGTAATTACAACAACAAAATCTGAGACCTGATTGACTTACAGTGTCAAAGTTTACTTCTTATTCAGTAGATTCGTCTTGGGGCAGCCAAAGTTCTGCCCGCTCGGGCTCCGCTCAAAGCTGAGGGACAGTTCCTGCAGCTTCCACGCTTGTGTTCTCTCCAAGGACCCAGGGGTCTTCAGACAGCTAATGAAAAATGTGCATTTTACAGATACATACTGGGGAAAAAACTGCGTGGATTTCAGTTTTTCCTTGCACCAGATAGACATATCTCCTAATTCTATTTTTCGTGAACTCTTTGAAGTACCCTCGTATTGAATGTTTAATGCGACCTGTGAGCCATCCAAGGCGAGTTTTTCCCCTTTATCTGTCCTTTCTAATTACTGGTTAAAAATTTAGTCTGCCTCCCAGATTTAATCTAAAGCTATTTTAGTCAAGGCAGCATGCTCTTGGTAAAAGAGCAGCGGAACAGATCAGTTAAGTTGAAAAGAGGCGATGGAAGTAGAACCACACAGATACTGTCAGTTGACCTTTGATAGAGAATGACAGTTCAGTGGAGAAATGATAGTCTTTTTAACTAAATGTACCAGAACAACTAGAGGTTACTTGCAAGAAAATCTAGACACAAACTCTCACCTTTCACCAAAATTGATATAAACTCATAGGAACTCAAAGCCATGCTCCTAAATGTAAAAGCATAGTATCTGAAGAGCCCTTAGGGTGTAACTTAGGAGAAAATCCTCATGATCTATTTAGTGAGGACAATATGTAAAGTGTGATCCATGAACACAAATGGAGTTTGATTTTATTAAAATTAAAAATTTTGCCCTGCAAAAGATGTTATTACAGAATGAAAAGCCATAGATTAGGAGAAATTATTTGCAAAAACTAAAACTCTGTAAAAAGTTTTCACGAAAACTTGTAAGTAATTTTTAGTATTAATAAGGAAACAACCAAATTTAAAAATGGGCAAAAATTCTAAACATGAAAATAAATGTATGAAATTGTGCTCAACATCCCAAGTGATTGGATAGTTAGAAATTAAACAGGAGACATTGTTACATTCTTATTAGATTTGTCAAAATCCAAAACTCCAACACAACCAAATGCTAGCAAGGATGTGATGCAACAAACACTGGCACTCCTTGCTGGTAGGAAGGCAAAATGGAGTGGGCACCTTGGAAGATGGTTTGGCAGTTCCTCAGAGCCAAACAGGATTACATTATACCATCCGTCATAAAACTTCTAGTTATTAACCCAACAAGTCATGTTCTTAAAAAAGATTCAGAGTCTTCTTCTGGTAAAAATTTGCAGCAATGGAGATGTCTTTCAATGGCTGAGTTGATCAACCATAGAATATTCCAGCAATGGAATAGGTTTCAGTGGTGAGAAGAAATGAACTATCAAAAAAAAAGTCATGAAAGAACCTTAAATGAATATTACTAAATGAAGGAAGCAGTCTAAAAAGGCTACATAATACTGTATGGTTCCATCTATATGATATTTTGAAAAAGATGTAATTGCAGAGATTAGTCAAAGATTACTAGTTGCCAGCAGTTAGGGAAAGAGGGGAAAGGAGGGATGAATTGGCAGAGAACAGTGAGTTTTTGTTCAGGGGAAGTATCCTGTGACTGCCTGATGGTTGTTAGAACCTCTAGTATTTATTGTGTGTGGAAATATCGGCTATTTACACACACACACACAAATATTGCGTGAATTGCAGCCTTAATTTGTAAGACATAGGATCACACATCATTGGATTTTGCTTGTACTGTTTTCTTGACTTGGTGAGTTTCTGGGTGTTGTCATTTGCTCCCTTATGTTTTGGCATGTGTTGAGTACCCAATGTACTTCCATTTTAGCTGAATCAACTTGTTAGTGAACAAATCAAACGAGACCACTGTGTAAGTCAAACATATTTATTTCTAGTGTAAGAAATAAATGCCAATAGTTTCTTCTTCTAGACTCTTTCCAATACCAGCCCATCCATAACAGTGGATCCCAAGGCAGGTACAAAAGGGAAAGGAATATGGGGGATCATCTCGGGGTTTTCCGAGTCATGCTTGGAGACAATACACACTGCTACATGTACATTTGACTGTCCGGATCTTGGTCTTTGTTCAGCTCTGCAGGTGAGGCTGGGAAATCTTGTCTAGAGATGTGCTCTGAAAAGGGTGGAGTTGTCTGGATATACTACCAAATACCTGCCTAATTTTTTTAAAGAATTAATCTACATTCAAATTTGGATTCCCAGTACTTTTCATAGAAGAAGGAGGCCACTTTGAAGAAGGGATTAAGACCTTGCTAAAGAAAAGTGAATCGTTTGTACTGTTACTCTGTGTTCTAGAAGTTCTATGTAAGTCCATACTTACGATGCATTAGACTGCCAATATTTTTTGTTGTTGTTGCCAGATTTTCCAGAAAACTACTTGAAATAAATAAGCTGTACCTCGCAGCGCTCCTGCGCATGTTCCCACTGTTTTTATTCCCTTGCGACAGTAACTGCCTCTATTGTTCTGTGATGCATACATTATCATTTTTGGAGGAATGAGGAATTCTTCTATATGTGGAATGTAACTTAGTAGAACTAATATTTGAAGGAAATGGTTTTCTAGTACTCAGTATAGGAAGAGAATTGGAATTCAGTCTGTGTGACAAATAATTAAAATTTTTTTAAAGCCTGTATTTGAATTAAAACATTGAAAGCAGAAAGCTGTTCTCAATTTTGCAACTATTAGAATGTTGTGAATGTTGATTCCTCCTGAGTTCAAATGTTTTCAGTAGAATCCCAGTGCTGAGATGTTTTGAGGTGGGGTTGCAAGGAAAAAGGTTACTCATGAACAAGGAAGTTTAGGAATTAGTTAATAGTATAGCTTTACTCTTAAATAAAGTTTATTAAGGAGGTAGCAAGATTGAGATAGCAAACATCCATCTTCTAGTTTACTTCCCAGGTGCTCATAGTGACAGGAACTGGGCCATGCCAAAACCTGAATCAGCGTCTCCCACCTGAGTGACTGGAACCCGGTTTGCAGAGCCATCACTGCCTCCCATAGTCTCTGTTAGCAGGGAGCTGGACTCAAGAGCCTGAGCTGGCAAAGGAACCCATGCCCTCTGCAATGGGACAGGAGCGTCTACATCACTAGGCACACTGCTGATCCACAGCGCATGTGTTTTAGCACTCACAGTGCATATTTACATATTAAAATATGATAAAAGGACTTGCTAAACCTAGAAATCCTTCCCCACCAGCTGATATTTTTCCCCCCAGCACCTATTACAGGGAATTTTGTATAGCATGATTTGAGAAACATGTAAAAATGAATTTAGATAAGGGATAGCAGTAATTTGGTCAAAGAGGACATGTGAGTGTATGTGTTTACGTGTATGTTTGTATGTATTTGTTCACATACATGGGTGTATCTGTTTATTAATAGTGTCACTTTTGCCAAACTTAGTTTCAAGAAAGCAGTCCATTGAGTGGTAGTATTTTAAAAACCTTATTAAAATGCCTGGCATCCTTATACATTAGATGGCTTTTCTTTACCTTCGGGGGAGATAGGAATTAAAATCCAGGAATAGTACCTAGCAGAGTAAAAGTTCAAGGGAGGAGTGAATGAGATTTGTGTATTTTTTAAAATATGTAGTGTGAAAGCCTCCCAACCTCTCCTACCAAGTGTCATTTTGGCCTGAAGCTGAATTAGTTCTCATCTGATTAAATCAGAACCAAATTCCGCTATTTTCCAACTGCTGTGAAGTGCAGATTTTTGAAATGTGTCAGAAAGCAAGAATGTAATCCTAGTAGGAAACAACTCTCTTAAAAGAGAATAATTAGCATTTCATTTATATCATCATTTTACAACTTTTCAACATATGAAATTATTCATCATGTTTATGTAACATGTAATTATTAAGTGTCTGGTCAGAATACCAGCATTAAGTTTGAAATTTAGTTTTCTAAATTTATACCGATGAAGGTTTGGAAAATCTTAGGGGTGGATGCTAAACTGTGCTAACTTTGTTTTAGTGTCTGTACATGACACAGTTAAGAAGCATAATTAAACATTTGAGTGTTGTCCTTGTGGAATGGAGAACAGGCTCAGAGAACATCAACAAGTGTCTGATCCCTAAACTACTTCTTTGAACTTGGGAACCAACCATGAATATGCACTGTTACATGTCCTCATTATAGAAACAGACCGGTAGTCGAAAGAGTTCAACACTAGTTTAAAAGGCTATCAGGAGAAGTAGAAAAGGCATCTGACATTGAACAAACTTTGCTGCTGCATGATTTTACTTCTTTCAGCTTGTTTAACTTCACTGAATTCCATCCTATAGAGCAATGAGTGACTTTCAGAGGAATCCCAGGATTTTGACATCACAAGATGTGGTGGCTTATTTCAGGTGTAGTGGTGCCCATTTTTGCTTAGACATCCCACATGAGATGTTGCTGTCAAGGAATAGTTTAGACACAATGAGCATTTTAATCCATTGTCTCTGAGTAAATCAGGTAACTCTCCCTGACATGAGTCAGCCTCACTCAGCCAACTCACTCAGTGGGTAGCCTCCAGAGAAAAGACTGATGGGATAAAGAGAGAGAAATCCTATGTCCACACTGCCTTCCCAGCATCTGTTCTGCTGATTTGCCCTGCATATTTTATGTTTGCCTGGTCCACGGCTGGGGAAGCTAATTCCTTGAAATTCAATCTCGGTGTCCTCTCCAGCCTCTTGATACACAGGTCCTTGTAGTTCTGCTTCACCAAGAACCCCTGACAGCTGTACCTGCACACGTGTTAGGAAGGCATTTTCTTAAGCCCCACCTCACCCCACCCATGCCGGGTCAGACACTGAGGATGGGACTTGACAGTCTGATTCTGCAAGCCCTATAGCTGATATTAATGACCCCTAGGTTTGAGAGCCCCCGAGGGAAATGAAAGAGGCCTCTGAATTGAAATTCAGAAAGACTTGACTTGCTCAGAGCCATCCAACAGGCTAATGGTGTCATCAAGATTAACTCTTGATAATTTCAGAACAATAAAATCATGCTCACGAGTATCTTCAAGTAATCTTTGAATATTTCTTAGAGTTCACTGTTGTGATACCTGATTTTCTTTAGAAACTCATAAAAGGAAACTAGAATAGGAAAGGAGGGTAGCCTGGGAAAGGATGGAAAAGCAGAGCAGTGGTTCCAAGACTTTGTACCACTAAGAATCTCTTTTATCATTTTAAATAATCAAAGAATTTGTGGACAAACCAAGCTGTGTTCCATTATGTCAAATAATAATGTCGACATCATTTTGTTGTAACTGCAGTGCAACTGATGGGCATGAGGTTGCTGGTGCTTCAGTGTTGTGGTAATGTAGTTCTCCACAAAGCAGAGATGTATGATGGTTTAACTAATACTAGACCAGAGCGAAGACTAGGCTTTCTATTAGACATTTTGAATATTGAAAATACCTAAGGAGTTCCATTACCATCCTGAAATCTTTGAAGGCATCTGGAGACCCTTTGTTGATACCTTTGTACCGAAGAACGTTTTGAGGTAAAGATACTGAGTGCAGCCAGGTGGGTGCAACTTGGCTGCACATGTTAGCAATGCATGAAAGATTTTAAAAGATCTATTTAAAAATGCCCAAGTCTACTGTCTAGAGCTCAGTGACATATCTTACCTGACTGTAGGGAGAGGCTAGGGAACGTGGTCCCTGTCTGGGTTCAGGAAAAGGCAAGTTTGGTGAGTGGTTAGACATCTCTGGGCCTTTTATTGTCCAGCATTGTAAACTTGGAATTCCTCTCATGATGAGGGTGTATTCCCTTGGGATTACCACAGTCTCACAGATAATTATTTGTTATTAAGTACACCTGACTTTCTGAGCCCTGAATTGCTTTGGGAACAGATCTTGAGCACAGGAATAGCATCTCAAAATGTACTGGCTCTTGCCTAGACCTGTAAAGGAGATTCTGTACACCCAGATTTTCAACTAGCAACATTTGCTAGGCTAGTCTATCAGCAGTACTTCTCATGTGGTGTCTGCCATCTTTTCCTCCTCCCACCATGTACACCTAAACCTCTTTGCTCAACATTTTTGCTCACCATTGGCTGAGCCACCCAAGGATAACCTAGTACTGCTGCTGTGTCTCTTGGGCTCTGTAAACAACCCTCCATTCCCTAAGAAAGTGGAGTGAAATTTAATGAGTGAAGAAATGAGGAGAATATCCTTTATGAAGGGTATTCCAGCTGTGTTTGGCTGGAAACCCAGCTGAAGTAGGTCAATCCCACATGGCCTGATTCTGCCAGGCTTCTCTCTGTACAGTCTCTCATATTTCAGTGGTCTGGCATGGGTTTCCTTTGAGCCCTGCAGATGGGCTGAAAGCAGCAACTCCTGGGACTCTGACAGTCTTACAAATCTCAGCACACCACTCCAAGCAAGTTGCATGTCCAGCCCAGATTCCATTTCTTCTGTGTTCTAGGACAGGAGGAACACTTGATAATTAGCATGGGAAATGATCACTGTGACTCGCTGCTGTGTTCACTGTCACACCAGCTTCTCAAGGCAGTGCTGCTTGGGCTACTGTGTATCAGAGATTCCCAATAAATTACTCCTTTGGTCCACCACAAGAATAACCTTTTTTTTTCCCTTTAATGGGTTCAGGCTAATGACATTATAATAAACTTATACTTAGAATGTGTAAGGTGTGCAGAGAAAATAATGAGTTATTTGGTTGCTGGCGAGTGTTCATGTTAGAAGGTTAATGAGTTTGAAGAGTTAAACCGTGACCTGGGTCCCAGGCTAGTAGACCAAGGGACCTTCAACTAGCAGTGGCAAATTGTGAAGCAATAGTTAAGGAAAGTAAATCTCAGTGTTGTGCGAATAGCATTAATTGGTGATCCCAACAAATAAGAATGTATTGTTCTAAGAATCACTAGAAGAACCAGGTTAAAATGTTTTCTTATTTAAATGAGGAAATGGATTTGTTCATTAGCTTTATTTAATTATGCACTATAAATATTTACTAAGATATGACATTGAACCACATCTAATACATACATGTAATATATGCAGTTATTATTAAATCAAAATTGAGGTCAACTTTAGAAGATCAAAAGATAGTGCCATTAACCATTTCATTGACCGACAGGAAGGATAGTGGAGCCTGAGAGATTAGAAGAGACAGGAGCAAGCTGCATGTCTCAGGACAGAGAAGAAGAGAATGTTGACAGTGATAAGCTCTTCCATAATAGCAGATGTAAATCATGCTTAACAGGAGTGGGCCTTAGGGTATGGCAGGTTAAGCTGCTGCTTGGGATGCCTGCAACCCTCAGCAGAGAGCCAGTTCAAGTTCCACCTGCTCTGGGCCTCTGATCCAGCTTCCTGCTGATGTATCCGGCAAGGCAGCCAATGGTGGCCTAAGAACTAGACTTCTACCTACTTTGGAGACCTAGCTGTATTTCTTGGCTGCTGGCTTCAGCTTGTGTGAGCCCTGTTTTGGTAAGTCTTGGGCAAGTGAACCAATAAATAGAAGATCTTTCTGTCTTTGCCTGTTTTTTGTGCTGCCTTGCAAATAAATAAATCTTTTTTTAAAAAAATATGCTAAGGTAAAGGTCTGAATTACATGTAAAATTTGAAAATAGTCAAAAAGACAACTCAGAAGCTATGATATTTATACTTAATTTGCTCTATCATTCAGTTTTGATTCTATTATGCTATGGCAGTAAATAGTCTCCAAAGAAGAGTGGCTTGCAATAACCCAAGACTTGTTTCCTTTTTTATTAAATTGTTTAATTTTTGATGTTTACATATTTGATCAGAGTGGGAAGGATTGAGGGTTAGGGAAAAGTGGGTGTGATCATTGTTTCCAATTTTTTAATTTCTTCTTCCTATATTTGATGAAGGGAAGAAATAAGAAGGGAAGCCATAGCCAGCCTCCTAACCACACAAGTATGTGGTGACAGGGATGACCACCTGATATCAACCCAGGGTCTCTGATGTGGTGCATATTTGAAGAATTCTGCCCAAGTGGCCTTGATAGTTCTGAAATGCTGTCAATTTCACTTATCCAGGGATGAGGATCTGCTTCCAATGTTCGTTGGCTGACATAGTTGACCTTAGAGTCTCCATTAACCCAGATATTTGCTGTCTTCATTTGGCTAGGGTAAGTGTCCAATTTGTTCTGCCCTCCTTCCTCTGCTGTGGTACCGGATGTCTTCTGCAGGTCCAAATGGGCTGCCATACACTTCATGTGCATCTTGGCCAGCTGTTCACTGCTCCATCTTTTCCACTGTGGAAACCTAGTTCTGACACATGCATTGCATGGTCAGACAACCAATTCTGGACATGAGACCCCAGACCCATGCACATCCCCAGCTGTGCCATTGCCAGACCCCAGTAAAGCCTCACACCTTGTCCCCACAAGCAGGTGGTCTGTGAGCTTCCCCTGGTGCCAGTGGTGCCCTGGGCCACCCGACCCAGACCCAGCCGGACTCCCCAAGCCTAGGGCTCATGGATGCAACATGCACTGCTCAGGCAGTCCCAAGGAACTAAGCCTGGAGACCCAGACCCTGCCAGAATCCTGCCGGGGCTTACAGGCCTGGCACACACTGCACAGGTAAGCCCAAGGACCCAGGTCAAGCAACCCAAGCCCTGCAGCAACACTTCCAAGTCATGGCTCAAGGATCTGGCACCCACTGCACCCTAACTGGCATGTTTGCCTCACCTCTGCATTCACCAGCAGGTGCTGCAGCTTCAATGGTCCAACAGTCTTTTTCCCATAAATGCACTGTCTTGTCCAATAGCCTAACTTCTCACAATAGTATGATTATCTGTGTAGCTAGAATCACTGGTTAGGGCCCAGTGTGCTAGCCTAATAACTAAATCCACTGGAATCCCTTTGGGTGCTGGTGCATGTCCTGGCCACTCCAGTTCTCATCCAGCATCCTGCTTATGGCATGGGAAAGGTAGTAGAGAATGGCTGAAAACCTTGGGACCCTAAAAATGCATTGGAGCCATTACTATGAGTATGATAAAGAAGGCTGTAGGATTGTGCCTTATTATCTGAATCAGCTCTCTTAGGGTATAGCTTGCCTTTAGAAAGTAACGATAACATATTTGTATTACAAACATTTGACAGATAAGCAGTCTTCACAAAGTTTATAGAAAATACATACTATGGAAAAAGTGCGCATGACTTTTTTAGCCACATTATGGCTATTGCAAGTCTGCTGAAATCTGTTTCTTTCGCCTCTGGCTTGGCAGAAGCAGGAGCTTGTGTCTATACCATGCCTTTCTTGGAGTGAAGATTAAAATGGGTGAAAGCACTGTGATAGCCCTCAGAGCTCTGCAGGGAGCTACTGTGGCCATTCCACTCACAATATACTGCCTGTTTCATTACAGCACATCATTTAGGTAAGCCTAATGCTTATGAGGATATGAATTCTTTTCTTCCCATAAGAAGAAACACCAGGAAAAGGTCTGTAGGAAGGATCAATGGATACCACCATGGTTCCCTTGTTCTCTATTTTACACGTAATGAAAAGTCATCATGGAATAGACACATAGAAAAGCACAAGGAGGAGATTTTCAATCCAACACCTACCAAGTTTCTTCTATTAAGACTATTGCGGTTATTGGTATAAATAATTTCAGACATTTTTGGGAAATTTTTAAGATGGAACCAAATGATGTGCTGTATGGTAACTTGCATACAGTGAACATGAATTCATATTAACAAGCATGTATCTATATCCTACTTCATGCTGCCCCTCTGGGATTCTGTTGGACCAATGTAATTAGTAACATACTGTTTTGTTCTATGTTTATATTTTTCCAATTTGACTTTTAGTTAAGTGTTTTCATAAACATCATATAGGTATGTCTACACATGTATCAGATTATTTCTCTGGCATGAGTTCCCACCAGTGAAATAATTTAAAGCTACATCTCTTTCTGATATATCATTGACAAATTTTAAAGCTTATTTTTAAGGCCCATTCTTCCTTTTCTTCCTTCTAAAATGGAGTAGTGTTACCATAGCAATAGAAAAAAAAATCAGTTTTCTCATGGAAGTGCCTAATTTGTCTTTGTCTTCATTTTAACTACGCAAGTTCCATTTTGTGCCAAGGTTGGCACATAAAATACCTTTACAGTGCCTGCCATGGGTTAGGAGGGCAGTGCCCTCTGAGAGATGATCTCTGCCTCCCTCGTTACCTTGTTTTACAAATTGGCTGCCTTGTTGTCTGCTGGGAAATGCTTTGTCAGGCACAGTTGGTCAGATAAGTTGTGCCAGGTAGGAGGTCGGCAATGACTGATAGGTGTCTCATTAGCCTGTCATTTGGGAAGTGATTGGCCATCAACAAAGCAGTTTATGTAAAGGTCACTAATTTCTTTTCAAATGATAGGTTTATTTTGATATGTCATGGATTTCTCAAGGTGGGAAACATGATACAAATGATCACATCTGACTTTTTTGGGAGAGGAAGAAGATGAAGTCATGGAGAATGATTAAATTTGTGCCTTCTCCCTTTATCTTGTGTTCTTGAAAAAAAAAAATCTGTTTTGAAAGCTTAAAGTTCAGATTGTGATAATAGTGGCTAAGGGTGGTGCACCTATGACGTTGAAGGTGTTCATGTGTGACACTCTTTGGGTAGGTAAAGGATAGGGCACCGTGTGGGAAAGTCAGAGAGGAGTTACAGAAAAATACCCTCCTCAGCCAATGGCTGTGATCAGGCTGGGAAACCCATGCGGAAGCTGGCTTTCTGCAACTCTTAGTGATGTAAAGCAGAATGCCACGTTGCCCAGTCAGTATGGCAGGAAGTAAATTTATACGCAGGCTGAAAACAATTACTGAGTTCCATGAGATAACAGTGGCAAGAGCCCCTATGTAGCTTTCTTAGCTTGTTTGCTTTTTTTCTGTGATGAAGGCAAGGAAGCCAATAATGAAGACCTGAGGTCAGAAAGGAAGAGTCAGGCTTGGCTTCTCCTGTGTTAGCTTCCAGCTATGTGACCTAGGCTCTCCCATTTCACCTCTACACTCTGTCCTTTATAGAATGAAACAAGTTCATCAGGGAAAAGCAAATGAAATACTACAGCGAGGTCTCGACTCAGCCCAGATAGAATGCGTATTATACAGAAATCAGGAAAAAAGCAAATGCAGCCAAATATGTAGGGGAAAGTCACCCTAATCTAGTGTTGCTGAAAATGTAAACTAGTAAAACCTAAATGGAAGACAGCATGGAGGTTCCTCAGGTATCTGAAAATAGGTCTACCATATGACCTAGCCATCTCTCTCCTAGGAATTTATCCATATGGAATTAAATCAACATATGAAAGCGTCATCTGTATTTCCATGTTCATTGCAGCTCAGTTCACAATACTTCAGAGATATAATTAATCTAGATGTCTGTTAAATGATGACTGGATAAAGAGAATGTGACACATCTAAATAAGGGAATGTAACTCAGCCATAAAAAGTATAGAACATTGTCTTTTGCAACCAAATGGACCCAGTTGGAATCCATTATGCTTAGTGAAATAAGACAGTCCAAAAACACAAATATCATTTGTTTTCCCTGAATTGTGAGTACAGAATACAAAAAAGTGCAATCCATATGAGCAAAACTGACCTTCTGGGTTTTCATAATTGTTTATAGTTTTTACCTATACACCTAAGAAACAGTAGGGATTTTTTTTTCCCTTTAGCTTTATATTTTCTATATGTAGATTTCTTTACCTAATGGAGTGATAAGCCTGTGATTTCAGAGTAAAATGAGAATAAACCATTGTGAATATTAGGGGAAAAAAATAAAAAGAATGGACGAGGAAAACAAATGGGAAATGTATGCAAGAGGATTGGTGGGTTAGGAAATATCACTGTGCTTGCAAACCTTTTGTGAAATGAATGAAATTTGTTCACTTTACAAAATTAAGGGAAAAAGTTACTATGAAGCAAGGTAAAGCCTCAATGCAAAGTCTAACAGTGTATTTATGAAACATGAGACACATATTAGTGTGAACTATAAGAATAAATGGTGTGTATGTGTGAGAATACTTCAAAAAGGTGGAATTAAAAAATGAATATTTTGGTGTACAGTACTTTGAACTTAATTCATTTGCGGGATCTTCCATGGATTACAAAATTTTATATAGTTGAATTAAAAGATAATAGCACTTTCTGCAAATTCTTTGAGATCCCCTTGAACACGTGAGAATGCTTCAGGAAGCTAATGGAAAAAGTTAAAAGGTATTGGTTTGGATGTCAAACATTTTAGAAAGTCATGCACATTTTTTCTTAGTATGTATTTTCCATAAACTTTATGAAGACTGCTTATCTATGACTGTTTCTGATACAAATATGCTATTATTATTTTCAAGAACCAATATATGACTTGGGGAGGGGGATGGGAGACCCCAGTCCCAACTAAACTGTATCAAGAAACAATAAAAAAAGTTTTTTTTTTTTAAAAAAAGGAACCTGTACTCTCAGAATGTTGATTCAGAAAGTAATGCACTATTGGGCAACACAGTGCATTTATGGGGAAAAGACTGCTGGAGGGTGTTTGGAGCATAAACTGTTTGAAGTGATGGTGAAATGTATGAGAAACAGATATTCCACTGCAGTGTCACCATTGCTCCTAAAAAGGACAAGTGTTAGCTGCTTTAAAATTTGTGTCTATTTTAAGTATTGGGGTGTAAGAAAATGAATTTCAGGATTTACCTTTTCTTCCGGCTAAGAAACTCAAAATCCAAATTGGAAGAAGGGACAAAGTGTAGGAATTTTTTTGAATGTGTTTCTAGGATGTTCACTTTCAAGAAGCTTTTGTTGTTTTTATACCTTGTGGCTGGATATATCACCTGATTAAGGATTGTGTCGTTGCCCCAGACCAGTGATCCACATGTGAATAGAGAGACCTCTAGAAGGATGTAGATCCAGAAAAACTCCAAGCAGCTGAGCCACTGAGCCGTGTAAGTTAGTCATACATCAAAGAGGTGGTGTTTGCAAACTCTTTATGGTATTTTGATTTAAGTTGGCCTCAGTGTAGAACAAGATGTCTGGTTGCTGTAATTTAAACAGAGAGTGTCAATCTCGAACTTCAGGGGAACAGTTTTGCAGTCCTCAGATTCAGTATGGAAGTGTTTATTACCCACAGAGGCCTCCCTCCATAGCTTCTTACGCAGATAGCTTCCTTATAATTCACCCAGAGGGAGTGTTTCCTATGGTCTAATGCTTATTCTTTGGTGCTGATTCCTCTCTGTTGAAAACAATTTAGTACACAGCATCTGTGTGTTTCCTGTCCTTAAGCATCTTCCACTTTGTTGTCCCAAGGTTCACTTTATCTTGGCAAAATAATTTACTACATGGAATAATCCCTTGCCCTTACCAACTCGATAGGTTTTACTGTGCACAGAAATTCTTTAGAGGAACTGAATATCCAGATATCAGATGAAGGGAAGAAAAGGTCTGGACTGGTCTGCATTGCTGTACTTGTTCCCTATCCTGATCATTTTGTAGACACGTATTCACTCACTGTTTAAGCATTCATGACTCATTCAGTTCTCTGGCCATGAACTTGGTGTCAGAGATGCAGAGATTACTAAGATGTGGCATGTTGCTTTGGATAGCTTGCAGAGTTTTTGCTTTTTGTTTGTTTTGTTTTGTTTTTAAGCTGGGAATGGGGTTGATATATGACTTTGTAACCTAAGCCTCAGCCTGTGACACCTGTATGGATGCTGATTCCCGTCCCATCTGCTCCATTTCTGTTTCAGCTCCCTGAATAAGGCCTTGGAAAGGAGCAGAGGATGGCTCAAGTTGCTCATTCACATAGGCAACTCAGTTGATGCTCCTGGCTTCAGATTGGCCGTGTGGTTATTTGGGGAGTGAATCAGAGAATGGTTCACTCTGTCTTACCTCCTGTCTATAGCTGCCTTTCAAATAAAAATAAGCACTAAAAAAGAGGGAATAGAGGAACTGACCTCAAATATTCACAGCAAAGTTTTACAATAGGAGTTACCACAGGATTTGGTGGATTTCGGCACACAAGCAGATAGGGAGGGGATCACACACACACACACACACACACACACACACACACACACACACACCTACCTCTGAGAAGCTTGTGAGTGAATGGTGGCTTGGTATTAAGCATGCAGGGCCTAGGGAATGGGCATTCCAGCCAAGGCACTAGTGTGAGTTAATGTGTATTGTTCTGAAATTGCCTGTTTGAAATGAGGAAGCAAGCAGTGCAGCTGCCAGTTGAGCGGGTTAGACACACTGAGCTATAACTGGAGGAATGAGCAAGTGGTACAGCTCAGAAGACCCATCCTTATGCTGAGGAGGTTGGCTTTGTCTTTGGGCAGAGCAGCATCATCAAAGGATGTTCAGCATGATCCTAAGATCATTGTGGCGGGGGATGGAAGCACGCACTTAGCAATTCATGCTATGGGTTATTTCTGAACTGTGGAGGTTGGGACATTTATTTCTGTAGGTTTCAAGTCTTATCAAACATCTTTTCAGAATCACAGTGACTCAAGTCTAGAGGCGAATTTCTGAGAAAATACAGGAGAGGTATGACTATCTTTGCTTGGCATCTCTGTGTTAAATGTTGACCTAAAGAAGATTAAGATCACCAGCCATTTTGTCCCAGGGATTTAAACCCACCTGAAAAAGGTCCTGGACAAAGCTGTCCTGAATGCTGCCCTTTGCTTCTACTCTGCCCGCCTTCAGACAAGCAATGTATCTTAAGTGAAAAAATTGTGCTGGCCCAAGAAATGCAGTGTGCTTTTTTCTGCCTTTCAGCGAAATCTGCGCAAGGTATTTCATCTTTGTGAGTCAGCATCCACCTGTGGATTCGTGCTGGTGGACTACCTGGTCTACAGGCTATGATCAGCTCTACCGTAATCATTATTTTGAACTCATTAATCCGTTGCAATGTGATCTACATACAACATGGATTTTGTGTTGGTGTAGATGAGATTTTGTCCTCAGGACCTGTTATGTAAAGTCGCAGCTGGCTAAACAGAGCTGCTTTGTAATGCACAAAACACACAATCCTCAGACATGCCCAGCTGCCTCATGCTCTGTGTCCCAGGCCCCACCACCCACCTCAACTGTTATGTCCAATTTCAGATGATATCCTTGCCCCACTTCGCAGGAACTCATAAGCTGTAGCCATCTGACACCCACTTCACAAACACCTTGTTATCATTTCTCAAAGTAAAGTTCCCTTTGTGTTTGCTGTAGTCTGTACTTTTGAATGTGTAAATTGTGCTACTCCATTTATTAGATTCTTTTGTGTTACTGCCAGAAATATGTGAGGGTTATGAGCCATCCCTGGTTTTAGCAGGAGCCCTGCAGTTTTTGCTGTGTGGTTTTTGTATAGTATGGTGGCTGTTGCAAATGCCTGTGTTTTATGATGACACACCGGACTATTCCTTAAAGGTTAAATATCACATGTGATAAAATGCTCAGGACAATATTCCCACCTTGTGGGCATCAGAACAGACTGATTTTCTTCCATTCATGAATCCATCCAATGGAGATACGATCAAAAGGGAAAAGTGGTTTCAATCTGTGTCGTCAGGGTCATCACTTAGCAAGGAGACCTCACTGCACTCCTGCTGCCTGCTCTGCCTGCCCCACTTGCATGTGTGCACAGAGATGCATATGCTAGTTAGCACATTAAACTTTGTTTCCACCTTGACTCCTACCCTTCTATTAGCTTTGTGTGTGGCCTGGGAATCTTGGAAGATGCCTCTCAGGTGCTTTCTGCCTAGAAGCATGCTAGAAGGAGATTGGGATGCTGGAAGAAGGGAGAATGGTCTTCTCCTTCCTGTATGTTTGCTGCTTCTGTTTTTAACTTGGCAGTGATAATTCCAGTTTCCACCTTGTTTTGACATATTTGGTAACAGCCGGAAACACCCACTCCTCAAAAGCCTGGTGGCCCATCTACAGAGAATCTTCCCCAAGCTTGTTGATCCTTTGGCTTTCATTTTTGTAGAATTATTTGAGAAGGGAATGGAAAAAAAGAGAATGAAAAAATTGAGAGGTAAAACTTGAGATTTTGATGGCTTGAATGGTTCACTCCCCAAATGTCTGCATCAATCAGGACAGGGTCAGGCTCCTACCAGGAGTCAGGAACTACATTTGGATCTCCCATGTGGATGGCAGGCAGGGAGCCAAGCACTCAATCCATTCATTTTCTGCTCTCTCAAAGGATGCATATTTGTAAAAAGTTGCATTAGAAACTGATATGGGATTCTTTTTTAAAAATTATCTTTTTGAAAGGCAAAGTTACAGACAGCAAAAGCAAAAGAGAGATTGCCTGCTGGTTCACACCCCAAATGGCTGTATTGGCTGGGGATGGCACACAGCAAAGCCAGGAGCCAGGAGCTTCTACTGGGTCTCCCACATGGATGGCAGGGCCCAAACATTTGGGCCATCATCTGTTGCTTGCTCATGTGAATTAAAAGGGAGCTGGATAAGAACTGAAGCAAACTATCCACCATATTGGATGCTGATGCTGTAGGCAATAGCTTAACCCTTTGTACCACAACACTGGCCCCTGATGTGTTATTCTACCCAATGCATTACCATATGGGACATGAGCGTTCAAGTAATAAATTAATCTACTGCATCACAATACTGGCATCACCGCATTTTTCTGTATCCATTCATTTGCTGATAGCCACCAAGGTTGATTCCATATTTTGGCTGTTGGAACAGTCACTGAGTTGCTCTGCCTGGGAGCATCTATCAAGGAGGCTGGTGACCGTCGGCCACAAGGATTAGATGTCAGAATGTGCTATTGCTTTGAAGGTATTATGCAGCAATAATTTCTGCTCAAGGTGTGGAAATATTACCCCAGTGAAATGAGAGCACTTTCGCTTCCCTACACTCAAAGGAGAAAACTGTTGAGTTAGTGTGGGTCGTCTGAGTAACAGACATGGGTTTATTGTGGTATATCTAAGTGCATGAATGTTACACTCTTTGATTCTTCAAAACCCAAGTTAGTGTGTCTCTGTTTTTATTTGCCAAATGGAGAGAGGCCCAGCACTAACTATTGTTCTGTGGTTCTTCCAAGAGTTTTATATGAACTCCAGAATTCTGCTATACAAACATTGGTTACCTCTGAGACTCATTGTTTTTGTCCACATTGTCCATTTTAACAGCGAGCTTGGCACTGCAATCATCCATCAGTACTCTAAGCTGTAGAACTTGGATCAGCCTTTCCAGGCACACTGTTGCCTTCTGATTTGAAAAGCTAGCCCTCCCATCTCCTAGATGAAACCATTGCAGTTTTTTAATGGAAACATGTATAGGAGTAAAAGGGTAGGAGTCTCATACTTTTCTTCATTAGTGTTCTGCTGTGATTTTCAGCCTCCAAATAGTTTCTTGAAGCTCAGATCATTAAGGTGCAATTAAAACTAATATGTGTACTGTAAATTTGTATGTTATATGCTATAATAACAGAGGAAAATGTTTCTCCTGAATTTTTTTTATAAAATGCAACTTATCTCAAAAGACATGCCACAGTACTACTGTGTACTATAGCACATGTTCAAGATTTTGCAGTCAATTACTCTAAACCTTGACAATTTTACATGGCGGTAGAACTGACCTGCATTTTCTGTATTTCATAGAGAAAATTGAGATGGCAATAATAGTGTCATGCTTTCAAGCGCCAAATTTGCCACTCTTAGTTGCTTTCATTTTATCTGTGACACTGCATAGATATCAGCTGGCATGGCTTTTAAACAGTTATATTAATGTAGAAGTAAACATTGATTGAATAATATATTATGATTTGTTCAGTTTCTTATCTAATCTATTTAATTAATTTGAAAGAATTGGAGTATATTTGCTAATATGCTGGCTAAATGCAGTATAGCACAGCTACACATTAGTCCTTCTTCCCAAATTAATGGTTTTGCCTCATATTTATTATTTCCCAAGTAGATTTCCTATGGGTTGTTTTTCATGATACTAACAGACTCTTTTAAATGGTGAGTGAGAAAAATCTATTAAATTCATATTTGACCGAAAATAGGTAAGCAGCACTGGGCTTAAGTTTGCAAATTTAATTTGAAATCAATTTCTCTGCTTTTCCCTTACCTATGTGGCTAAAGGGACCCATTTTAAACAACCTTTGAAAAAACATGACAGTCACTATTCAAATAATGTTAGAATCATTCATCAAATATGTATTTAGACCATTTTATCCATTTCATGAGAGTTATTATTTTTGCACTGGAAAATTCTACCATTCTACTTTCTGGCAGTCGTCAACTCATATAAATTAAAGTCAGAATCTCTATAGCAACAGCACTTCAAGGAAGAAGAAGACAGAAGTATTTAACACGACTGTTAACTTTTTCATAGTTACCTCTTAATGAAAACAGGTAATTTCTGTTTTGACCAAGAAAAATTCTCTGTGAAACATAACCTGGTTCATCAGATGCTTTTGAAAGTTGCTAATTCCTCAGCAGCAAATATATTTTTACCTATGTGTATAGAATGGAAGAAGACAAACGAGCTCTGTCCCTGACTTTGGGTCAGAAAAAAACACTAGCTTTTGGCATTCTCAGTGTTGTCTGCAATGTAATACACTCCTGTCCAAGGCCTATGCTGTGTCACCCCTGTGCATACACATGTTGACCCCCACCATTGCCGAAAGGGAAAAGAGAAAAGAAACTGGGAATTACAGTCAGATGTACACGGTGCTGGGAATTGATTTGACTAAAGTGGTGTTGACCATCTGAGCCTTTGGCGCTGCATGCTTTTGTCATTGCCCTGTTGAACCCACTTGCAGTCCTTCATGTTGGGCAGGTAAGATTACTCACATTTTACAGGGACCTCAGGGAGCCTCAGCCTAAACCTATAGATTGTAACAAGTGTCAACAGGATTCCAGACCAGTGCTCTTCCTTCTAGTGTTCGTTTTAGAACCATGATGTAGAAATGAGAGTGTGACCATCCAAGAAGTGTTCCCTGTATCTGAGAAAGCTTCCTATAAGTGTCCTCATCTATCATGATGTGCCATTGATTACCCTCTCCTTGTGTTGCATCACCTGACATTGTAACATATGTTGATTTATGCATTTGTTTCTTTGAATGACAGAGAAACTAATTTGCTATGAACTCAAATATCTAGAATAATGTCTGATTTTTGGCAGGTATGCAACATACATTTATTAGAAGGGTTTTAGAGGGAGGCGTCCAAAAGCTCATGGAAAACGGAAGTAATAGATAATACACATTTTCCATGGAGTTTCTGGCATTCCATCCTGTGAGTTCACCTACTCTGTTGTTCAGTGTGGTTAAGTGTGTGTTCTGCATTGTTAGTCTAGAACGGAGCACTTTCTGTCCTTTGCCCGTGCCAACCCACTTCAAAGAAACCAGCTCTGTGCTTATGAAGACCTTGTCAGGCTTATGATTTTTAGCTCTAAATTCCTTTTTCACAAATCTCAACGTTTGTCACAAAAAATAAAAATCAGCACACTTACTTGGATATATAAGACTCTTGTGAGCTGATGTAAATTGCAAGTATGTGGTGTGGTGACATGTCCCACACAGTCTTTAGAAGAAAACCCAAGTATCAAACCAGGTCCCTTCTCATTCTCTCCCTTGGACACTTTGAACCTAATATTAGCCTTGTTTTGGGAAAAGAAGTAAAAACTTAAAAACAAAAATAAAAAAAACACATTTTGTCCATGACCAGCTTCTTAGGGTCTGTCTGAGTTAAAATGATGGTTCAGAAACCAGAGTCCTAATGGGACCTTGGTTTTAACTTATTATGCCTCTAAAATGATCTTCAATTTTTGACTTTAACATTTTTGATTAAACAGTGTAAACTGGCAGCTTCTCAGTTGCATCTGTCACCAGGTGTTTAAAGTATTTCAAAAATTCATGAAAATGCAATTAAAAGAGAAGTTAATTTTGATATGAAAAGGTTTGAAACCTATGGAGAGGATTTTGCTAATATTAATTTTGCACAAACTTTTTGAAGTACCCTCATTTTGTTTGACATGCGTGAGTTTTCTATCTGTTGGCAGTATTTCAAAATTGAAGAACTTCACATTCATATTTCTAATTGCAGTTCTTTTGAAATGTCAAAAGATTTTTAGCAATTAGCCCTGTGTGCTGTAATGTCATAGCAAAATTTAGACTAGAATACAACAGTGACTTCCTTTAAAAAGAAGGCCTGTGCTGCCCCTCTGATCGCCAGTGATGTCCAGACTTGCTTCCTTCAATACCTGTCTGGCTTCTGCACAAATTAGGTAGCAATTGATTCAGCGGAAGTTCAGAAAACCTGAGCTCTTGGAGGGCACCTCGGGCTCTGGCCCTCTCCTCAGGTCACTATGCTTTCATTTGGGTCTGTACGTTTTATAGTGATGCCAAGATTCAACAGGGTGGCCAAACTGAGCTGAAGCCCCTGAGAAAGACTCAAAAGAGCTGAAGCAAAGGATTGGCTTGTGTCTCTACTTCTACTGAAATAGCAAGATTTGATGCAGAGTCGGTGAGATCAAAGCAGCGGTGCTGGTAGCCTGCTCCTCCTTCCTGAGCTTTTTCCCATCAGGAGGAGGCTCAGTGGACGCTCTCAGTAGACCTCCAACATGCTGTGCTAGTAACTAGAGCCAGCATCAGCTCCCGTACACGTACAGCAGGGCAAGCACGCTGCCAGCCCTCTTGCTACTCTCCCACTCCTTTTGATATTCTACGTTTTTCTCTGTTCACAGTCCATTTCAGTGGGCTTTTTTTGGTAATCTGCTGAGTAGGAACCTTAATGTTAGTGCCATTAAATCAGTCAGTACCAAAAAAAAAAATTGGAAATACTAACTCCTAGAAGGAAATATGTTCCAACATTAATGAAAGCACAGTGAGCTAAAAACAAAAGTGACTTCTGCAAGGAGGAAAAATGAAGGTGTTGCTCTTTGTCTCAGTCGGAATGTGCAAGGCATTTCAAAGATGAATCTTCTGTGAAAGGGTATTTGTCACAATCTTTTGAGAAAAGTATCCCTCTTAAAAAAAATTACCTCACTGGTTGAAAGGTATGTGAATATTCCTTTGCTAAGAATAGCTATTTCTTCAAGATTTTGGATCTTTTAGCAATAGTGTGGGTGCTTGTGCAGATACAGAGATTTGAATAGCTGCCCTTTCTGAATGCCGTGCAGTTTGCGTTACATCCCCTGTGTCATCAGAAGACCTGATTAGGAGGGCCTGTGTTAGAAAAAGCCATACCAACTTCCCGTGAGCTCCAGAGATTTTGTTGGCTGTGCTCAGATCAGATCTGAGTCTTTCTTATAGTAAACTTGGAAAACTTGCATACTGTTCATATTTTCTTATTACATGTAGAGAAATGATTTGGTTGAAAGTAGCCTTCTCCTTTATTATGTGACTCATCTGCTTATTCTTCACAAGTCTTTCTTCCCCTTTCCTCCTCTTTCCTCCTATACCTGGTGTGCCTTATTGCTCCCAGAATATGTCTGTAATTCTCTAACTCTGTTCTGTGGTCAACATCTTGTCTATCTCCAGTTCCAGGCAGTATCTTCTTGAAAGGGGTTGCTCATTCAGTGCCTCGCGTATAAAAGGAGCATGGTAGTTGAAGAATTGGATGAAGGCATAGTCGAATAAGGCATTTAGTTAGTGATTACAGAGTCAATATGACTTCTGAATTTTTATGTGTGATTAGGACTAAAATGTAATTTTTTTACTTTCGTTTTCTGGGTTTGCATTTTGTATATGGTATGGTATACCACAGTAGAAGTAGGAAAAACTGTTTCCATTTGCTAAATGGATTGTTCTATTTAGAAACAAAAAAAGCAGTTTTCGGAGAAAGAGGCCTTGGCCTGAAGGAAATGAGGGTGACATGGGAACATCTACTGAAATATGAGCAGGTTTGTCTGCAGTAGCACCGCATGACACGGTAGAAGCTGATTTTGCTTCTGAATCCCTTCTCATACAGAAAACAGATGCCTGGCAATTGACTAGTTCTTTATAGTTCAGGAATGTTGTGTCAGAGCGAACAAAGGCACTTCAGATTCTGAATCGTTGGTTTCAATCCACATCATGGCTGTCTTTCTTTCCTGCCTTTTGTAAATTCAAACTTCAGTGTATTTAGTAAAGCTGCACCTGTGTGCAAGTTGCCCAGGTCTCTGCCCTCTTCCCACTGTCCCCTTCCTATGCTATAGAAGTCGAAGGATGTATGCAAGGTCGCAGAGTTCAGGTCTTTGTCCTTCAGTTCACTCCTACCCCATTGTTTTGGTGGGCCATAGTGATTCTCATCTTTTGCAACAACAATAAAGGTATTAAAAATGATTTAAAATGAGAACTTGTGGCTGAAAAAGTCTCAAAAAGAAAAAGATTGTTTCTATAAGGCAAGCACTTATTGAACTGAAACTTTAAAGAAAGTGTGTTACTTTTGTTGACAGCCTCCTGCATCAGAGCTTGATTTTCTGTGTTACTCTATGAGCCAGCAGCTTAAATTCAAGCCTTAAATGTGTTCAGTGCAGAAGCCTGGCTCTAGGGGCTGTACAGATAAAATAGCTTTAAAACCCACCACACCTCTCCAGATACTCCAGAACGTAAAACCATGTTAGAAGTTCTGTTTGGCTTTTAGCACACAGCACAAAGGAGACTCTAAAGTAGCTGTAACTCTTCCTTTAAACTTGTGCTATCAATAGGGAATTTAAACTCAACAAAATTGACATTACTAGATAAAATGTGAACCCTAAAAAAAAAAACCCCACAATCTGATAGGGATTTTTTTCTGGTTATTTTTGTGGCATAGAGTGTATGGATGAAATAACCACTAATGTCAGTGGAGAAAATCACATAAACTGTTGTACAATGTGTTGATTTATGGACTTCAAAGGAATATTGAAAGATCATTAATTCATTCACAGAACATGTGGCTCATCCTCTTGCTCCGTGTTAGTCCTTAATTGCCTTGGACAGAAGAACACTGAAGGTTGTCATTTTCAGAGAAGTCATTTTTATGTTATCTACAATAACTCATTCAGAGCCAGCCAACCCAACAAAAGCTTTCTGTATCTTCAGATTGTATTTTGTTCTCAGTAAATATAGAAAATAAGATTATTATATTCCTTTGCATGAAAGCTTTTTTACATACCTGGAAGAAGTGTTACATAAACATTTTCTTCACTGATGCTTCACAAGGCTGAGTAGACACTTTATTTTAACCTTGTGTATTAAATTTCCATTGTTGTCTCCCTGTGACATGTGCTCAAAGAAAATTAGGAGACATCTCAAACTTTTTTTTTTAGGAGAAAATACTATTCAATCTCCACCATGCTTTCATTTGCTTTGATTGATTCTGATGGTCTCTGTTACTTTAAAAACCAATACTCAGGAATACATTTTTGCTGTGTCCACTGTAATATACCCCCTTTAAAGTATTTTCCAGAGACTGTATTTGGAAAGGACCTTCAAGATTCATCCATCCCAAAGTTTTGATTTGCTTTGAATTTAACTTGATTTCCATTGGTGAATGTCAGGGAAATCACAACATCTTGGAAATATATAAGCACCGGAGTCTGTGTGCTTGTATATTTCTGCAGAAAATCCCTGATCTATATCAGATTCTTTGAAATGATGGTGACCCCTATGAAGTTAGTAATCATCAATTGAAGTGACTTGCAGACTTTGTCATTATCATTTGAATTCTTGTTCAGTTTTTCCTGATATCCGTACATTAATGACCTTTAACCTCTGATCTCATAGCATAACATATTGTACAAGTGACAAAAAGTATTCTTACTAGAAAGAGGTGCTTAGGGGGGAGCCTGACATGATCTTTCCATGTTACAGTCAGTTGAACTGTCTTGAACATTAAAGCCAAGTAGACGAGTACACCTGAGTTGTTAGTAATCCTTATGAACAACTTCATTCACAATCTGCAAGAGTTGTAGGGCAGAAATAGAAAATATGGGAAAAACGGAAGATCTTGGGTTTTTTTGCCAATAGTCCCCCCAAATCACCAAACAGGTGGAGCGACATTATTCTGCAGCTCTAAGAACCACAACCTGATCGAGCATGCCCATTTATTGTAATGTAAGAACAAGCTTATATAGACGAGGAAAGGGAAAGGCAAGGGGCATCCCCCAACAGTCCTCCCACCCAACAATGGGGCCATAATTGACTAGAAGGTACTTCTATCCATTTAAACCCTCCAATCACGTCATAGGTCACATACAACACTCACAGCTGGCAGGTAAGCTGTAGGTCACGCCTACCAGGTAGCAGGCAGAGATATAGGGGTGATATTCTACAGGGAGATTCTGCTATTATGCTCTAGATATTTAAACTTCAAAAGATAAGGATTTAACTTAAGTGCCAAAGAAATATATAGCCTGGTCAAGTTGTATAGCTACCTAAGTGTAAATTATAGATTAAGAGTATACTTCAAACAGTTAATAAAAATGGTATTTAAAAATAGGTTTATGTTGTTGCAAAAGGCTTTTAAGTTCATACTTTTTCACAATTATATGTATCTGCAAACTCTGAAGTATGATCACTTTCAAGCCACTTTCTGGCTTGAAATTTAACTGTGACTCATGACCTAGGAACCTGGGGTAATCATGGTTTTATTTTTCAGTAGTTAAGTCACTGCTTAGAATGTCCACATACCATATTGAGGTATATGAGTTCAAGTTGGATTCCATCTTCCTGCTCATGCACAGCCTGGGAGGAAGTGTACAGTGGTTAAGGTTCTAGTACTTGGTCTGTAGCCACCTGTGTGGGAGACCCAGCTTGAGTTACTGGTTTTGACCTTCCCAGGCTTGGATATTGCACATAAGTGCATATGGAACAAGCAGATGGGAGATTTCCCACTCTATTGCTTTCTGTGAATTTCAAATAGATGAATAAATAAAGGAATTGTAGTGAATTTCTGAACACACACACACAGACTCACGCAATTCTTTGAAAAATGATTACATGACCACCTACTTTAGTTTGGGGCCTCTCCTGTAGACTATATTAGGACTCGGGGTCTTCCATTGATATTGACAAGAATTTCATGAATGTCATGGACAGATTAACAGCAGTGTGTTTTAGTGTGGCTAAGATCAAGTGTGAAGAAGTAGGAGCCATCTCTATTAACTAAGAACTGTTCCTACTTACTACAGCAGTGCTTAATGTGATCAGCACCAACACAAAAGGATTTTATGTTAGAGAGGAACCTGTTTATATGATATTGAATGTTTCTGTGATGCTTAAGAGATTTTGGTTTGTTAAACCAATCAGCCTTATCATTTCAGCATAAAATGAATAATTTAATCATTGATTTAGACTTGTGGTTTCAGGCTGAAATATTGCTAAATTGATGTACAGCATTAAAATATTTAAAAGAATTTGATTCACCATATTTATAAATTTAATTCATGTAAGAAATTTATTTAATTAGGAAGGCTTTAAGTTAGACAATTGAAGGATTTAAAGGAAATTAGATATATTAAATTAATAAATGAATTTTTAAATGTTTGAGAGATTTAATTAACTGTTTACAAATGGAGCTTAATATTCCTCTAAGTACCCTTAAAAGCAATTGCTAAAATTTGCTAGATGATAAACAATTAAGTTTGCAAGCTCAAATGAGAAAGCTTAAGGAAAAACTAGGTCTTTTAAATTTGTAAGTTGCATAAAATCAAACATTAATATTTTAAACCAAAATGCTATCAGACTAATCTTTCTTGAACATAAAGGGCACACTCAAGGACTTCAGGAACCTCTAAGGTGACACTTCTTTTTTTTTTTTTTTTGTAATAGCTGATATTTTGAGAGAAAAGGAAATGTGGAGACACACACACAAAGAAAGTAAATCTTCCATTTACTGCTTTCCTGCTGACACGCCTGCAGCCTGGGAGCCCGATCTGGTTCAACTGTTTGTGCTATCAACTGGTACCTCCCAGTGTACGTATTAATAGGAGTTTGGAATCCAGAGCCAGGTAGGGACTCAACTCCAGGCACTTTGATATGAGATGGGAGTTTCCCAAGTGTGTGGCAACCAAAGACCCATCCTGCTTTCAAGACAGAGCTGCTGTTCACTTCCACAGAGAGTGTACTATCCCACCCGCTCCCCCCCTCCCTCACTGCCCCTGCTTTTTTTTTTTTCTGAAATCATGCAGCTTTCTGGCTAGTACTAGCTTGCCTTCTTCCATTTTGGTAAGTTTTTGCTATGAAAGGAGAAATCAGTGCAGGTGTAGTGTTTGAGGAAGAATAAAGGGTGGTAGGGAATATTATTTAGCAGACTGTTGCTAATGATTATCCCAATGTATAAAAACGTGTTTTTCTTCAGAAGTGAGTGCTTAATAGCAAATTGATATGAAGAATGTTGATTCCATTTTCTAAGATTGGGAATTGTTTTCAGACTTGTATCTGAGATTAAATTAAGTTGTGGTCATTTTAGAATGGGGGTTATGTAAGACGTCACTACCAAGACAATCGTGCAAAATGTACTTTTCACAGCAGATTATGGAGGATAGGAGAATCTGGTTATGTGTACATAGGCTCATTCCCCACCGCACTGCAACACACACACACACACACACACACACACACACACACACACACACACACACACACATCTTATATTATATATTTCTTTCCTCCAGTCTTTTCTGCAGTGTTAGAATTGCGCAGAGGTGACGGTGAATATTCTCCTGATCAGTCTTCCTAAGCTGCCCTCTCTTGCTCCTTTCCCTGATTCCCTTGGGTCTCTGCCCATTCCATTCCTCTTAAGCACAGCCATTGGAGCTCCCAAGCACGCTGGGCTGTGGCTTGTCATGGTGCAGTTGCTACTGAGAGTTTATAAGTAATATTATTTCACCTAGAGTTGAAATCACCAGCAAGTCTCACGATCTACCACTTAGAGCCTGAACGCCCATGTGTTCTAGTTCCCTGGAGTCCGTTTCAAAGTGACCCTGGTCCCTGTGATCTTTCCTCTTGTAAGGCTGCTCTTGCTGCCTTTGCTTGCCTGTCCATGCTGCTCAGGCCTTTGCCACTGAACGCGCTCAGCCTGACTGCCTACTGTCTGCACATGTTTATTTTTTTTTTCAAATGTGCTCTCTCAAGCTGCTGCAGCCCACTCAGCCTCACTCAGCCCCTGACAGGAGGAGCAAAGCAGGTTGGAAGTGCTGGACAATTCAGCAGCCCACAGTGGGGGGAGTTGGTGTCTGCCTATCCCAGCAGCTCCTGTCACGTAGGTTGAGTTTGAGGCATGTTTTCCATGTTGCTTCCCAGAATTCCCCAGTGAGATGAGCTCCATTCAGTTGCTTACCATATGTATTGATAGTAAACTTTTTAAAATAACATTCCCTGTCTCATATTTTCACTTGAATTGATCTGAAACACCATACCCTTGCATTCTAATATCTACCTCTAGATCTAGTTCTGGGGGAACCAAAACCATAAAATGTTTTTCTTACCAAACTGCATTTTAGTGAATGTAGTTAAGTGTAGAATTTAGTTAGCCTTTAATCTTACGGAAAAGCAAATGTTTCTCTCTATTTTTTAAAAGATTTATTTAGTTGAAAGACAGTGTTACAAGAAAGAAGAAAGGCAGGCTAGGGAATCTTTTCTCCCCTGGTTTACTCCCCAAATGGCTACAACAGCCACCAGCAGAAATCAGGGCCGAGAGCTTCCTCTGTGTCTCTCACGTGGCTGCAGGGACTCAAGAACTAAGGCATCTTCTGCTGCTTTCCCAGGCATATTAGCAGGGGATAGATTCAAAGTAGAGCAACTCAGACTTGAACCTGTGCCCCTATGGGAGGCTGGCATTACAGATTTTGGCTTAATCCGTTACTCTGCAATTCCGTCTCCATCATTATTTCCTGTGCAGCCTTGCTAAAGGTAGTACTCAGATATCACTCTTCCACTGCTGATTTGAAGGAAAAATGTGACTGGACAGTGAGGGTTAATAGTTGCCTAGAGGTTGCCCAGGTACTAGACAAGGACGATATTACCTCTAAAACGTGGTTTTCAACAATCAGAGTTGTAATACCACATACTGACCAGTAGTTGTTTTCTGACAAAATCCCATCGCAGGTGTGCTAACCCAGCCTAAGGAGGAAATAGTGATGATTTGACTGAACAGAGGGTTTGCTCTTTATGTGTTTCCTACTTGTTCTTAATGCAGTTCAAAAACGTTGCTATACTAATGGTTTTCTACTCAAGTCTGTTGGGAGGCCAAGTATCCTCTTGGGCCTAATGCATGCATATAAAGTAGTTCATTATTCCTGCACTAAAGGTTTTCTGTCTGCCTCTAAATCACCTTATTTGGTGACTCAACAGCCCCCAGGAAGTTTGCTTCAGGAAAGACATTTAAAATTTCTAACCACTGACCAGGGAGAGGTTTACTCACCCAAAGGATGCAATCTATTCATGCTGACATAGACTCTCCAATGCAAACATCATAAAGTATTCATAAGCTTCCCCTTTGCCTCAAAATAGAACCCATTTCTCCATTTGGGGAGATATTAGCGTTTTAAATGTCTTCAAAATGAATCTGCCCACTTCTGGGTTTTAATTGTTTCTCTCTTCCTTTGAGGGTGACTCTGCGATGCTCTGCTTTTCTTAGCCATCTGTCCTTTTGCATTTGCTCTCACCTCATCTCCTGTCTCACTTTTCCCTTCAGCCTTGTTTACAGTTCTTTTTCTGGAGGGGTGGTTGCCGATTTGACTTCCCAGGGAAAGAAATTAAATATTTATGAGAAAGATAGTGTGGGCTTGTGGGAGCTGGAAGAAGACAAACCGAATATATAGTAAATGAAAAAAAAACTTAAACATGTTAATTTTAATACTTTAACAAGCACTGGCATGTCTGTAGCAGCTCACAAGATGTGGTTTTCCTAAAGCTGGATAGCCTGTGTTATACTTATTTTAGTCATGCATGATTTTTCCCCCTCTGTCATTAAATTAGAATATGATTACCTCCCACAGACAAAATAGCACCTTTGGGTACTAAGTAATATAATTTATTTCATAAATAGGATCAGAACACCTTTATTAGATGCTTGTGACTAGGGGAAAAGCAGTATTTTATTAATATTTTGGTATTGGCTCTCTTTTATTACATTTAATCAGAATGGGATTTTGACAGCAGCCCAGAGATGTACTCTAAACTTTTATCCATGCTTCAGCTACCTCGCTTGAAAAATACTTGTTTTTTGTTTTTCTCTCAACTTGGAAATCAAACTGTTTGCAGTGGATTTTTTTTGAACCACAAGGACTGCATGTTTAGTTTGACTGATAAATGGGTTCTCGCGTGATAGATTCAAAGAAAAAGGCCCACAGAGGGTCTAACAGAGAGGGTCCACAGTGGAGAACCCTTGAGACTTTCCTTCCTTCCTTCCTTTTTTATTTTCAACAGATGTCTAGCACTTGAAGATAGCAAAAAAGCAAAATTCCTTCTCTTGCAGATGTGTAAATTAGGAGAAAAAGGACAATAAAAACTATGTAAGTTCTGTGGCATGGCGTGAGTGACTCCTCAGCCCGGGTCCCAAGGTATCTGTGTATACATTCTCTCTCATGTTACATCTACAGCCTGAACCCTTGTGTTGCTGGACAGTCACAGGTGGACATTTTGAAGTGATGTTCCCTGGAGACAATAAAAACAGGATAGCAACTCATTTCCAGTTAAGGCATAAAAAAAAATTGTTGTGAAATTTAGAGGTGACAGAAAAGATCTTTCAGAAAGCTGGCTGAAACTCAGGCTGACAAGGTGAACTTGCTCAAGTTATTTGCCTTCTGTGTTTAAGGGGATCCTGTAAATGATGATAATAGCACCTGCCTCCTTAGGATGCTGTAAGGATTAATTGATTTAATACTTGTCATGCACCTCCAGGCGTGTGCCTGACATGCCGTAAGTGGTGCAAAAATGTTAGACTGCTCTCCTGCCTTAGGCATGAGGTTTTTCATCCCTGTTGGGTGTGCTAGCCAGCTTCTGTTTAAATAATTCTGTTGATGGGGATCTTGAATCTTCATTAGTCTGTTGAATGTGAACTATGGCAGTGCCTGTTACCGTCCTTCATTCTTGTTCACCTGCTTTCTGTCGTTTTTACTTGGGATCCAATTCAGAACAATTCAATCCTTCTCCATAACAGTGCCCTCCAAACATTTGAAAATGGTATGTAACATTTCAGAGAACTTTTCACTGGATTTGTCATTTTAGCTCACGAAATATGATTTCCTGGTTAGATTATCCCAGGTTATTTGAAGGACCTCATATCAGTTTATTGAGGGTATCTGGTTTGGAATCACCCAACCATTCCAGGTGCCCACTTCTGATACATTCTGTAAGATGGAATTCCCAGGCATGAATCAGCAGTCTACTGGGTACTAGTACTACTATATACAAATAACAAGACAGAGGAGGTCCTGCTGTCATGGTACTTACAACCTAGTGGAGATCATCAACAGTCATCAAGGAGAGGGCTAGACACGTGTCAGGTAATCTTATTTTAAGTTGGGTACACAGGAAAGGCCGAAATAAGGTCTCAAAAATGGAAAGGAGGCAATGTGTGGCTGTCTGGGAAGGCAGTTGCAGATGGAGGGAAGAGCACATGCAGAGACTCCAACGTAAAACAGGTTTGGCTATAAGATCCAGCAGTGAAAGGACAAACCCAAGGGTCTTAGTCTCTGCCCGGCCTTTTCTGTCCTGGTAATAACTTGCCTCAATTGTTTCTAGAAAAGTCAAGATTTTCAGGATTGGGAAGGACATTACCCAATTTTTTTTCTCAATACTTCCCATATTCAAAATATCCCAGTACTGTGTGCTGCTTATAAGATTTTCTGTGTAGGAGTTTTGACAAAATATACCAATTGCATGAATGTAACTATTGCAAAACCTTGTTTGCTCTCTGCAGGGATTGCATTCCCAGACCTCGAGCACCATGTTTCTATAAATCTTTGTTCCTTTATAAATAGTGTTTTCTCTGCTGGAATTGCTTTCATTTTGTGAATTTTGCAACAACCAACTTGAAGACAACACTAACATCACCACCCTCACTATTGTTTGCACGGCTTGCATCCCAACAGGAAGAGATGCTCTCTGCTCTTTTAAGACCTATTGGAATTTTTAGATTAGTCATTTATCACTATGGAATTCAATATTTATTTCTCCTCTCTTATTTGTTTTGACCATCTAGGGAAAGTGATCTTTACTTTCTAACCCTGATGTGTGATCATGTGCTTAAAACTTGACCACTCAGTCAACATTTGGTTCATGCAAAAAATATTGATCTTTGACTAAAATATTGCCTCTATGATTTGTGTAGCTCACTATTTCTTAATAGATTGTTCTTGGAACTTTGGGTGATGGTAGAGTTTGTTGTGTAGGAACACCACTTGCATGGATGTTTTACAGCACCCCCATGCCCTCAGAAAATGCTACAGTGCATTTACCAAAACCCTGTAGGGACCAGTCGCAGCTCTGGTTGAGACTCACTGCTGGTCCATTCACTCACTTATTTCTAGGGGAGAAAAAAACTTAAAAAAATTTTGATAGGCAGAAAGATGGAGTGAGAGCAAAACAGAGAAATCACTCTCCAGATGAACTCAGTCCATGATTACTATGTGTGTGGTAGAGCTCAGTTACCTAAGGCATCACTATTCTTCATTAGCGAAATTCCTGGAGGTAGCTGGAAGTGGGAATTGAATCTGGCCATTTTTGTATGGGATATAAGCATGTTAACCATTGGCCAAACACCCACCCCTATTCATGTAAAAATGTTTAGTCACCCGTATGTGCTGAGCTCTGTGATCACTCTAAATATTTCAGTAACACTCGAAGAGGAATTCACTACTTTCCCATAGTTTCTTGGGGGAATCTTTTCTTTCAATACATATATTTGAAAGAATTTGAGAGACAGAGAGAGACAGAGAGAGAGAGATGCATCTTCCAACTGCTAGTTTGTTCTCTCAAATGGCTGCATCCACTAGAACTGCATCAGGTCAAGGACAGCTCCCCAGAGCCCCAGGCAGACCACCCATGGAGGGGGCAGGCATCTAAGTATGTGGACATCTGCTGCTGCTTTCCCTGGGCATATCAGTGGGGCACTGAGGCAGAAGCCAAGCAGCTGGGACTCCAACCAGTGCTCTGATACCAAAGATGGGTGTTGCAAACACTGGTCTTGCTCACAGTGCCTGAACCTGCTGTGCCACATTGCTGGCACTTCGATAATCCTTGTAAAACAATTGTTCATTATATCAAAATGTATGTCTATAAAATCTAAACACTGATTCTGGTGTTAGTGTCTAATGCAATACCCAAGATATCTTATCTTTGCTTTTATGATAACCTTTCAACTGTTGGAAGACATTTTTATTGTCCTCTGTGGACCTGAAATGTTTCCTTTGTTTAAGTGAAAAATTGCTGATTTTTGAAAAATATTTCTTCCAACATGGGATTCATCTCAGCTCTTTGTTATGGAGTAAGGCTGTGTTAGTATACTCTGTTAACTTTATGATATCATTACTCTATTTACATGTTTGACATTTTTCTCTGTTTATAGCTCCAAAAAGTTAGATGTGAATGGTTTCTGTGTGTGTGGGAAGGTATTTTGGCTGCATCATACAGATGTAGCCAAGGCATAGTCATGTTAGTATAATCATTGCCTATTTCTTCTTCTCCTTCTTTTTCCTTTTAAAGAACTGTGTATGTGTCTGAAAGGCACGGTGCTTGCTCACTTTCCGAATGGCTGCAAAGGCTGGAGCTAGGGCAGGCGGAAACCAGGAATCATAATCTTTTTAGTCTCCTAAGTGGATTGAGGGACCCAAATATTTATGCTCATCTTCCCTCAAAAAAAAAATGAAAACTGTGTAGTACCCACTGCTTCTGAAATGCTATCTTGAACACAGAGGGTAAAGAGAAATGTGAAGCATCCCTAGGCACAAAGAACATTTTAATGAATGTATTGGAATAGTTTAGGGACTGCACAAGTTAGCTTCAGTGATATGCCAGTAAATGTTTAATGACTGCCCCTCTGGGGGCAGGAGAGATTCTAATTAGGGGAATCCTAATTAGCAGAGCTTGCTGAGTTCTGTGATGTCAGTTCTCCTACCATGACTGATTGCAAGTTACCGACATGATGTTATTTGACATAGAGTTGGAAAGAGGTCAGCAATAACACTGTTTAGATTAAGTATTTTCTCCATATAAATGTAATAGACATAAATAACCTGAAGAATAGAGGTAATAGCACATAATAATATAGAAAACTGGAAGTGCTAAGTTTCTTCATTTATTACTCATCTTTTAAGCGTATTTAATTATAGTTGTTTGCAATTCAGTTTTTGATGTCTATGTTTAACATTCAATTCTCAAGATTACTGAAAACTTAATAATTTACTCTAAAACTGAAATGAACTGACTCTTTCCAAGTACTGAAAATTCAATTTACAGCAAAAATGTTAGAGGTATTAGACACATGTTCATAGTATATGGTTTGAAAATTGCTACATTGTGTTGAAATAACCAACCTAGATTTTCCCAGAGGAGCAAGGTGGACTTGGAAAATACACAGGATTTGTAGTAAGGTAAAGGAGAACCACGATGTTTTGTCGTAAAGATGAAGACAGACAAGATGTCATTAGTACCAATGACACTATAGATTTTTCTCCAGGACTTCTGTCTGTATAGTTTAATGTAATCATCCTAAGAACCCAAGAAGTAGATATTACTATTCATCTCCTTTTAAAATAAGGAAACCAGGGCTGATGCAATGGCTCAACTGGCTAGTCCTCTGCCTTTAAGTGCCAACCTCCCATATTGATTTTGGTTTTTGTCCCAGCTGCTCCACTTCCCATCCAGCTCCCTGCTATGGCCTGGGAAAGCAATGAGGGATGGCCCAAAGCCTTGGGACCTTGCATTCATATGGGAGACTTGGAGACAGCTCCTGGCCCCTGCCTTCAGATTAGTTCAGCTCTGGTTATTGTGGCCTTTTTCCTTTTCAATAAATTTTCTTTTCCAATAAAAATAAATCTTTAAAAAATTGGCAGTCAACAACTGAGGACAAGCATTTAAAAAATAAAAAAAGTGAATAGAATGAGGAAACCAAGACTGCAGTTAAGCAACTTACTCAAAATCATACAGCCAATGAGTTAGTTTGTTTTTTTTTTTTGTGCTCATTTTGTCTAAGATTATCTCCAGATAGTTTAACAAAGGGAGTAATACCAAGAAGCATCCTCTGGCTTGTCAAACTGTCTGTTCACACATCAGCATTTGTAATGTAGAAGTCAGCTAGTGAGTTTCAGACAACCAGCATTTCAACTTTCCAGCGATCTTTCACCAATGGACACACTACCCAATACTGCTTTCCCATGGATGTCACCAGGCCATTTTGAGGAGAAGAAACAGATGATGGTAAATGACAGAAAAATCCCAATGGAGTGTACTTGAGAAAAGGCAGATTTTTTTTTTTTCCACAAAAATAATTCTTCCAATTCTTCTGAGCTTATGGGCTCACCTGATGTCACATCATCTCCCTCGTGTTTTAGGCAGGGCTTCATTTTGCAAAGCCAAGGATCTGTCTGAATTCCATGCTTACGTTCTCGTTATGCTAAGTCAGTTATTCTCCAGAGTTTGAATGACAGCTGTAGTCCAAGGCTCCTGGGTCTAATCTCACCGACCCAGGCCAGCTTCACTTTGTCTCTTAACCATCATTCTGCCTAAACATCCTTTTCAGGCCTGTCTGAATCACATGCTTTCCCCACCTCCTACAGCATAGAGGCTGGCTGAATGGGAGTCAGCAAAATTTATTCCTTAGGGGGAAATGAAAAGCTGTTAGCAATAGGAAGCAAAAACAAGGCACCCGCTCCACCCCAGCCAGAAGCTGGTTGGCCTGTATGTGGTAGTTGTCACTGTCTGAAGATTCTTTAAGCAATCCATGTATCAACCGATGGAGATGTTTCTCGGCCTTCATATGATGAAGATCATGGATCCAAGCTTATCCAAAAAGCTAAAGAGGCACCATTTGTCCGCATTTTAATAGCTGGTTTTGCAGCAATTGTTGTATATGGGCGCTACAGATCAAAAAGTAGAGGAAATACAAAAATGTCCCTTCACCTGCACATGCACATGGTGGCGCAAGGCTTTGTTGTAGGAGCAATGGGTGTTGGTATGGCCTATTCCACATATTGGGAATTTAGGGTGAAACGTAAGCCTTAGAAGAAGAAGAGATGCTAGCTTGACTCTGTTGGAGATGCTTTTTTTTCCTAGACATTTCATATTGAGGTTACATTTGTGTTGACAATAATATGAGTGGGTTTGGATAATAATGCATGGTATCTTGAATCTTGACCTCTTTACCTGTAGATGTAATTAGTGTAGTGATCAAATTATTTGTGACTAGTTCACTGATGGGTCATTCAGGAGAGCCAAGTGAATGAAATGTTACATTTTAGTTTCCTGCTTCTTAAATTTTTGTCCTAAAGACAAAACTTAGTCCTAAAGAACACAACAGGCCATCTTTGAAGGTACTCCCAGTTTGTTTCAGATTATCACATTTTTTGCATTTTAAAAGTCTAAGTACCCCCAGTTAATTCTCTTTTTTTCCATCTAACTCCTAGATTAATTGAGTATTTCATTGGGGGGGGGCTGGTTTTCTCTTGAAGAACTTTTTAAATAGTTCATGAAATATAGCTTGTAAACCCTCCCTCAACGGCATGTGTGCATGTGTAAAACAAAGCTTTTAAGATAGCTGTGTGGTGGTATATTTCAGAATCACATCTATAAACAGACTAATTTAATTATGAATTCCAGCTTAGCTCTTTTATAACTGCAGAGTTATATTTTTGCTGCTGCTATAATAGAATAATTTCTAAATGACATCTTGAAATTGAAGCTTGTATTTTAACTGCTTAAGATGAGGGCAAATTAACATTTTTAAATGTGTATAGTGTGTTCTGTGCAAGACTTATAAATATTAAATTATCTTTAGTGGAAGTGATTAATAATCTGTGAGCAAGCTGGTTGGTCAGACCTTGTATACAGAATATATTATTACACTTGTGAAATACTCTTGTCTAACCTGAATTTAAATTCTATGGTGACAGTCTGATCTATATATTATCTACATATTGCTATTAAAGTAAATGAACACATTGAAAAAAAAAAGAAATTAGGGAGGAACAATGCAACATAGGTAAGTGTAAAACATGAGAGATACAATTGAATTCAAATACATTTGTATTCTAGCACTTAGAGAACACCGCTCCAAAGTTCATTTGCATTTACTTGATCAGAATCTAGTCTGTGCTGAGCACAGTGATGGTGTATGCCCATAATCTCATGTTTCATCCTTATCTGTCATGTATAAGTAAGTACAAGAAACTCCATATATTTGAAGTGAACAATTCAGATTTGACATATGAAGACATGTGTGGAAACATCACTACATCTAGAGAGCAAACATATTCATCACCTAGTAAGGTTCCTTATTGTTCATTTATAATTGGTTTTTCTCTCTGCCTCTTTCCAGACATGTGTGGTCTGCTCTCTGTTACTGTAGATCAGTTGTTTGCATTTTCTACAATTTTGCATAGATTAAGACATCAATTTTCTTTTTCAAAGATTGATTATTTTTTTAAAGGCAGAAGGAGAGAGAGAGAGAGAGAGACAGAGAGAGAGATAGAGAGATGGAGATCTTTTATCCATTTGTTGACTCCGCAAATGACCGCAATGGCTGGAGTTGGATCAGTCCAACCCAGCAGCTTGGAGTTTCTTCCAAGTGTCTATCATCAATAAGGGGCCCAAAAAGTTGGGCCTTCCTCTGATGTTCTCCAAGGCACATTAGCAGGAAGCTGGATAGGAAGTGGAGTAGCCAGGAATTCAACTGGTACTCATATGAGATGCCAGGAGTGCAGACAATGACTTTATCTGCCATGCAACAGCACCAGTCCTAGCATTCTTTTTAATGCAACAGCCTTCACATGTGCAATGATTTTGAAATGTTTCCATGTTGCATGCATCAATAATTTTTCCCTTTCACGTCTCAGTGGCATTTTATTTCATGAGCGTGCTAAAATTTGTTCATTCATTTGATTTCTAGCTTTGGCTATTTTAAAAAAGAAAAGTTGTTTTTGAAAGAGTTGCTGTGAGCATTTGTACAGATGTCTTTCTTTAAGCCTCTGAATTAGTTTTTTTTTGCTACATTCCTAGGAATAGAATATTCTTATCATAAAATGGGTACCTGTTTAACTTTTTAGTCAACTGACAAGTTATTGTGCCATTTTACATTGCTATCAGAATTACATGAGAATTCCAGTCCCTCCACCTTCTTGCTAATTGAGAGAAAGAGACAGAGAGTCACACAGACAAGAGAGGCTCCTATCTGATGGGTCATGTCCCTAACACCTGCAACATCAACATCTGGAGGGAGATTGCTAAGCCACACCTAAGCTCCCCCAAGGACATGCAACAAGGGGAAGCAGGAAGGAAGGAGATTGCAGTCAAGCCACAGGCTAAATGTATCAGGCCATGATTGCCTTTCCTGTTACACCCTCGAGAAACAAGCTGTGCTGTGGAGTTAATCCTTGGGAGACTGGGGCCTACAGACCTTACAAAGAATTCCTGAGTTTCTGAGGAAATGATCATTTAGAAATTTACCCAAGAAAATTGTCTACTGCCCTTAAAACCAGTGGTGGCTCTGTTGTATGGTTAAGTTGTATGGTTAAGGCTAGAAATGGATAAGTTTAAGAAGGGCTTTTAATAGATTTCAAGAAAGTGCTGGCTGCGGATTTTTTAAAGGAATTATTTCAAAGGCAAAGTTACAAGAGAGAAAGGAGAGGAAGAGAGAGAAGGAGAGAGAGAGAGAGCCAAAGAGAGATCTTCCACCCATTGGTTCACTCCCTCTATAACAGCAATGGCCTGGGCTGGTCTGCGCTAAAGCCAGGGACAAGGAGCTGAACTGAACAAGGAGCACTCAACTGGTGCTCATGTGGGATGCCAGCAGTGCCAGTGGTGGCTTAACCCATTACATCATAGTGTCAATCATGGGTACATGTTTTAACAAAGTATATCCACCATACAATTATCACTTTACTACATGGTATGCATTGGGTACTAAATTGCTTACTGCTAATGTTTGATTTAATTAGGATAAGTAGTATTCTTATGTTTGTAGATGCAGAATTTCAACTAATGTTTCAAAGAATGTAAGTATTTTGAAGAATTTTTAAAAATTTATTTTGTTTTTGGGGGGACGACAGATTTACAGAGAGAAGGAGATATAGACAGAAAGATCTATCCATCCTCTGGTCCACTTCCCAAATTGCCATGACAGCTGGAGCTGAGCCAATCTAAAGCCAGGAGCCAGGAACTTCTGAGTATACCAAATGAGTGAAAGGTCCCAGTGCTTTTGGTTATCCTCTGCTGCTTTCCCAGGCCGCAAGTAGGAAGCTGGATGGCAATTAGAGCAGTTGGACATGAACTGGTGCCCATATGCGACCCGGCACATGGAAGGCAAGGATTTGGATGTTGAGCCATCACACTGGACCGTTGCAGAATTTTATTGTTTATATCAAAGTCTAGATTTGAATCTGTACCCATGTGTTCTAGAACATGTAATTTTCATTGCAACATTGTACTATGACCAAAATTTAGTAGCTTACCAGAAATCAGTAATGAAGTATAACTTTTATAGTTTTTGAAATATTTTGCCATTCATATCTCTAAAAAGCTTGTTTTATGTTGGATTAAATGGCAAAAACTTTAGATACAGAAAATGTGCTAAATATTTAAGCTGTACCTGCATGCTCCCTTGAGGATAAGTACAGAGTGGCTACACTGAGATGTTCCTGGAAATAACCATCAACTGAAAGCAAGAATGGGAAAACACAAGCCTTAGTAGGCTGCCAACTGCTCTTCAGATAAAAATATTCTCTAGGTTAATGCTTTGGAAATAGCCTCAATATCATCCTATCAAGGTGTGGAGATTACTTTTATATATCAACTTGACTAGGCTACTAGGTGACTTATTGTGGCTGTTTCTGGATGAGATGCATATCTGAATGTGGAGAGAGTAAGGAAGAAAGACTCTCTCTTCCTCCCTCTACTTCTCCCTGCCTCCCTCTGTAAAATATATATATATATATATATATATTTATTTATTTACAATAGTTATAGTGATGGAGTATTGGGGGAATAGAGAAAGAGAAATAGCCAGGGCTCTGTTAAATGGAAGCCAGGAACCTGGGACTTCGCCTGGGTCTCTAATGTGGGCACAGAAGCCCAAGCAACTGGACCATCTGCTGCTTTCTCAGGCCATGGGCTTTTCTCAGGAACCCAGGACTTGAACCAGCACACATATGGGATGCTAGCATTCGCAGGCAACATTTTTTACCCTCTATGCCATAAAACCAGCCTCGAGAATCTTTGTTTTTTTACTGCCTTAGAAACAGATGTCTTGACATTTCTGCTTCAGATTCAGATTAAAACATTAGCTCTTTCTTACACTGTAACCTGCTTGCTTTTGAACTGGAAGTATACCATTCTTCTGATTCCCAAGGCTTTGGACTCACACTGGATGGAAGCCTCATCTCCTGGTCTGCTTGTTGCAATTTGCCTCTATACATCTTCAAGTTTTGCAACCTGCGTAATTACACAGGCCAATTCCTTATTACATCATCAAGATTTCTACCACACCTTATTTGGATGTCTCTGTCGACCTTCACCCCACAGTCAAGCACTGATGTCAGCCAGTACAGTCTGAATTTCCCCCTGAAGGAACAGATGCTACACTTGGCCACAAAGGCATATTTCAAGGGCAAAAGTTGACAGATGAGAAAACCAAAAAACTTTTACAAGTGCCGAAAAAATAAGTACAGAAACATAAGAAATATGAAAGGGGGAGTATGAATCCCTAAAGAAACACAAGAATACTTCACTATTAGAATGTGATGACGAAGGACTTGGTGAAATTCCTGAAAAGGCATCCAAAAGAATGATCATAAAGTTATGAAAAAACGAGAAGCGAATTTATGAGTTAACAAAATTCATACATGGTATGGATGAACTTTTTCCTTGAGACAGGGATAATGAGAATCAAACAGAAGTATTAGAAATGAAGAATTCAATGTGTCAAGTACTAATATGGTCAGAAGTCCCAACAGCAGACTACATGAGGCAGAGGACTCATCTTTGACCTAAAAGTGAAATCTTTGGAAATACCTCAGTCAGACAAAAAACAGAAGCAGGAAAAAAAAATGAAAATAATGCTCGTTGTTTGTTGGATACTATCAAACAATCTAACATAACATGTCTTAGGAGTTGCTGAAGCTGTGGAAAGAGAATGGATTAGAAGGCTTACTTAGTGAAATGAAAACTGAAAATATGTCTAAGTTGGAGAGAGAAAGGGTCATTTAAGTTCAGGAAGCACATGGGACTCCTAATAGACATGACTAGAAAAGAGCACATTTTCAGCATTAGAAAATAAAGAAATTATTGCAAGATATGCATAAGAGAAGTACCAGTTTACCATCAGATAGTGTCCAGAATGACAGCTGCTTTCTCCTCAGAAATCCTACAGGCTAGGAGAGGATGCGGAGATATGGTCCAAGTCTTAAAACCTGAACCCAGAGTCCAGTGTGATAGCATAATGGCTAAAGTCCTCACCATGAATGCACTGGGATCCAATATGGGTGCCGGTTCTAATCCCAGCAGCCCCACTTTCATCCAGCTCCCTGCCTGTGGCCTCGGAAAGCAGTTGAGGATGGCCCAAAGCCTTGGCACCCTGCACCCTAGTGGGAGATCCGGAGGAAGCTCCTGGCTCCTGGCTTCGGATTGGCTCACCTCCAGCTGTTTCAACTGCTTGGGGAGTAAATCAATAGATGGAAGATCTTCCTCTCTGTCTCTCCTCCTCTCTGTATATCAAAATTTCCAATAAAAATAAAGAAATCTTAAAAAAAAAAACTGAACCCAGAATATTGTAAACTGCTAAACTCTCATTTTATGAGTGAAGTTAAAACAATATCTTCCAAAAATAGAAATTGGAAACTTAGTCACCCCTCATCCAGGTTTACAAATGATGATTAAGCATGTGCTACTTACAGAAAAATAGATAGTTCTCATGAAAAACTACAATGGCAGAAAATCTGATAAATGAACAAAGGAAATTCAAGCCTAATAATATTAATATTTATGAAAAAAATGACAGAACCAAGCTGTTACTTATCAGCAATGACCTTGCATTTAAGTAGTCTAAATTCTCCTTTGAAAAGCTACAGATGTGGGCCCCATTTGGTGGCCTGGTGCCTGGAGTTCTCACTATGTACATGTTGGGGTCCCATGTGGGCACCAGTTTGTGTCCAATAGCTCCAATTCCCTTCCAGCTCCCTGCTTGTGGCCTGGGAAGGCAGTTGAGGGTGACTCAAAGCCTTGGGACTCTGCACCCACCTGGAGCGGCTCAAAGGAGCTCCTGGCTTTGGATCAGCTCCAGCCGTTGCAACCACTTGAGCAGTAAGCCAGCAGATTCAGGATTTCCCCCTCTTTCTCTGCTTGTCTTTCCCGCTTTCTTGACTTTCCAACAATAAAATAAATAAGTAAATCTTAAGAAAGGTGAAATTAAAAAAAAATGCCAGCCCTGGAAGTAGCCTGTCTTCCAGGTTTGCTATGAAAAATAATAGTTCAAAAATATACAGATGTGCTGAATGGACTTAATAACAAGACCCATCTATTTTCTGCCTGCAGGAAACACAATTCACAAACAGAATACACACAGACTGAAAGTAAAAGAATGGAAAAAGTTATTCCGTACTAACAGAAAGGAAAAAAAAATGGCCATCCTGGTGTCAAACAATATAGATATTAGCACACACAAATGTTAAATGTTGAAAAAAAAAGATGGGCTTTTTATAATGTTTAAAGGATCAACTCAGCAAAAAGTGGAGACTCCAATAAATGTATCTGTACCTAATGCCAGGGCTCCTGGTTGCTTAATTTATATTAATGGATCTAAAAAGTGGCAGACTTTGATACAACAATAATGACCGATTTAGACACACAACTTTCAACAATGTACAGATCAACTAGACAGAAAATCAACAAAGTAACAACAAAGCTAATCTATGCTATGGCCCAAGTGGACCTAATTCATATCCACAAAAAGTTCATGCAGCTTACATATTATTTTTTTCACGTATGAAACTTTTTCTGGGGCAAACCAAATTCTAGGCCATAAAGCAAGTCAAACTAAGTTATCATGTATCTTTTATGACCACAATGGAATGAAGCTGGCAATGAGCAGCCTAAGAAACTACAAAACATGACAAGACAGAAAAACTGAACAGCATGCTACTATCAACAGTGAGTCATAGGAGAAGTCAAAAGGGAACTAAAGCTTCTGGAAGGAATACAGATTAGAGAACAGTGTATCAAACCCTTTTGGGATAAAGCAAGGAAAATGTTAAGAGGGTAGTTTATAATAATTAATGCCTACATCAAGAAGCTGGAAAGGCATCAAATACATGATCTAACAATGACTCTCCCAGACCTAACAAAAGAACAAAACAAACTTCAAATTAGTATGATTAAAGAAAGAATTAAGAAGTAAAAAAAAAAAAAATGAGACCAAAATATGATGCAAGAAATCAGTGAAATGAAGAGCTGGTTGTGTTGAAATAAACAAAAGTGATACAAGATTGATCTAATAACCAAAAACAAAAAAAGGAGACTATCCAAAATTAACAAAGTCAGAGATGTAGAAGGAGATGTTACAATAAGCATTATTAAATAGAAACATCAGGAAATATTACAATTATCGACCAACAAATTCACAAATACAGAGAAAAAGGATAGATTTCAGGACATATGTAATCTACAAAAATGAAGTTATCAAGACAGAAAACTTAAATAGACCCTTCCAAAAAAGAGAATCCAAGAATAGGATGACTTCATTGCTGTATTCTACCAATTTTTTAAAGAAGAAGTAGTTGTCAAACTATTCAAAATGATTGAAAGGCAGAAAATCCTCCAATGAAGGAGGATGAAGGAGGCTAGAAGGTGAGAGCATCGGATAGAATGGTAGGAAGTATCATTATGTATGAAATACATGAATTTGTTCACTATAATGAAGAAATTTCAAAGACATCTCTTTACAGACACACATCTATTGCTTCTGTTTTGATGAACATTGAGTTACATCACCCCTAATTTGATTGCCTCTTAGCAATGCCATGCCAAGTGGTCATTTAGTCTGTGTGTAATCAGAAAGTACTTTCCATTTTGCAAGCTTAGAGGGATGCTAGGTTAGTCCTAGCAGTCCTATTGAGTTGTCTTGTCTTGTCCTCACCGAAATATAACACTTAGGCCCTTGGTCATCAGCATCACCTTGCTATGTATGTGTGTAGTTTCACATCTGTCTTATAGTCTATAAACTTTAAAGCACCTGAGAAGTGGTAAGCTATTGTGGAAGGGAGTTTTTCCATGTCTCTAGCACATGAGATTCCTAAAGGCCAGGCATCAGCATGCTTAATTTGCACTGCTGAAGTACCAGCAGCTGTTGGGGTCGGTGGTGCAGACAGCAGGCAGCTTTTTGAGACATGGGCAACGTGCGGACCTTGTTCCAGGAAAACTTGTATTGTCTGCCACCTGGAATCAGTTCTTGCCTGCAGTGTCTTTGCTGCCATTCCGGGCCTCAGTAAACTGAATTTAAAAACATCTGTGCTCTCTCCAATTTCTGCCTCAGAGTGGAATATATTTTCTGGGGTAGTGGTTGATTTTTTTTTTAACCTCTTCTCATTCCATGAAGAATTTAGGCATTTGGAATGCAGATGCAAGAAAAGTCGCCTTTAAAAGCAGCATTTGAGGGTCAAAGAGGTGCACAGAAACAGAAGCAAGAGTGCTTATGTCTGCTGATTCATTCTTCATTCTCCAAATGCTTGCAATGGCTTGAGCTGGGCCACGTCAGAACTGGAAACTGGGAACTCAATCCAGGTCTCTCCCAAAGGCAGCAGAAAGCTGATTGCTTGAGACAACAAGGCTACCTGTCATTATCTGTACTAGCAGGAGCCAAACAGTATTGAAACCAGACACTTTTGCAGGATGTGGCCATCTTAACGGGCATCGTTATCAACAGTCTACCTGCTCATCTCATGACTCCATTTTTCTTTGCTTTCTGCTCATTTATGAATCAATATGCAAATTAAAAAAACATGGCTGCTTACCCAAAAGAAAGGACTAAGAGTGAAAAGAATCCTTGGAGGCAGGCAGAAGGAGTCAGTTAACATTTCAAAAATAGTATTCATTGTATTTACCAGTGGTAGAAGAACAGCTGCTTTGCTTCCTCCAAGTCCAGAGGGAGAACGCTCCAGTTTTTGCAGAGTGCTGTTGGTATGAGCTCAGTTTTCCCAGCTTTCACATCCGCAATTTCTTCCTTCTTTTATTCTTCAACTACTCATTCTTCTGTGCCATCTATTTAAATGTCTCTTGGGTCCTTTTTGTTCATTTGAATAGGCTGCATGTCTGTTTAAGGACTGTGGCTAAGACTGGTCACTACTGTAGGTCAAATGCAGGGTATTTGCATAATTTCAGGTGATATATGTCTTAGAATTGATCCTGAGAGACAGGTGCATACATAGATGTACATGCACAGATCATCACAGCACACACACACACACACACACACACACACAGCTTTTGTAAACCTTAGGTTTATTTAATCACAGAATCATAGCAGAAGCAATATGGCTTTTTGCACAAAAGAAGATGAGAAATATCTATGTTCCTGTAGATTACTTGGTATCCAAGTGTTTCTGATGGTGTGGAGTCAGAGGGACAGGAAACCACTAGAAAACTTACTCATCCATGGTGAAGATCCTGCAAGTTTCAACAAACTTACCTTTTTTTTTTTTGCTGGGCCAGAGTTATTTTATATTGTGCTGTTCATGCATCTTCAGGAAGAATTTACGTATTAAATAAATGAAATCTTCCCTTTAGGAAGGTATTTCAAACTTTAGGTTCTGCTGGTTTGTTGAACCAAACTTAGGACAGAGCCTTTCTTCCTCACTGGGGAAAAAGGCAGGCAGCGTAGCCATTGTTGAGAACCCATTCATGCACAGGACCGTACAGCACATTTTTACTGGTTAACAATGGTTTCGTTATTTTTTTCTCTGTGCAGTGTAGGATGGTTGTACACCTGGGTTTACAGGAGAGCACAGAATTTAAAAGTCATCTTATATTTTTTCTGCTCCTTATCATTCAATTTCTGAGATTAAGAATATAAAAAAATCTGATGAAAGTGTATTCAGTCGAGTATAGACCTTGGCAGATAGATTTTTCTCTACAAGTGAGAAAACGAGTAGATTCACTATTCTGGAATAACCTAATTCCAGATAATGATAGCTCATTAGATACTGAGCTGACAAAGGAACAATGACCATTTATGACAACAGAACACCCACAACCTGTGCGGCACCAACGTGGGACTCCAGACCCTGGCCTCTGCAGCGTCAGCTCGTTGAGTAGAGTTACTCAATGACAGCCTGCGTGTTCTGTTGTGTTTTTTTTTTAAACCTTTACTTATAACTCAGGACCATGCAAGGAAAAGTCAAATATGTTTCTCAACTCAATTACAGTTTTCTGCTGGTCTGCTACAACTTCCCATGCCTACAACTGCCAACAGATGGGTACCTGAAGCTTTCTCTTTTTTCATTACAAATTTTCTCTCTCTGTGACTGCCTTGAGTCTTCCAAATCCAAGTGAAGTGATTTATTATTAGAGCAAATTGCAAATAAATAGTTGGCATGCATTTGAGGGATCTTTTTATATACTTAATCATTTTACTCCCCCAGGAATGACCCCCCATAAGTAAAATAGTACTTATCTCATTGTTTGGTTGCCTCATGGAATCATTACGTTTTCTGTACAAGGTCATAACTACGAGTAATGAGACAAGACTTCTTAAAAAATATTTTAGTGTATTTTCATTTCATTCAAACAAGAGGGGAGATAGAGTCAGAGTGAGAGGGACAGAGAGAGAATATATCTTCTGACTGCTAAATGCCAATGCTGAGTTGGGCAGACACCAGGAGCCTGGAACCCCATACAGATCTCCCATGTGGGTGATATTCGAGTGCTTGAATTTTCATCTACTGGCTCTCAGGATTCTCCAGCAGGAAGCTCAATTAAAAGCAGAGGTAAGACTCAAAATACAAGACGCGAAGCATGCAATCTGACATGGGAGTCTCAAGCAGTATCTTCACTGTTCTACTAAATGAATGGGCTAACTTTTGAATGTAGATTTGATTTGAACTAGTGTCTTTAAATTTGTGCTTCCTGCTGTCTTTTGTGTATACTGAGAAGCTGTGAATTGATAGCTGCTGTAAGATTGGTAGGAGTTGAGATTTGTTAAATTGTTTTTAAGTGCATGATTTTCAAAATACATAAGAAATATTTAGGTGCCCCTGTCCAAAATGGCTAGCTGCTTGCCAACTTGATGCTTGCCTCCTGTGATACAGGCTCCTAAAGTACCATTCAGCTGAAATTCTATCTTCCTTCTCTCTTGTCTTTGTGGGAGGCCTTGAGAGGATTTCTGGCTACTAGAAGATAATGTTAAATGATATGTATTACTTTGGAAGAGGTGGTTAGATTTTTGTTAACCAATGCTCACATTCTTTTATTCTTCCACAAATACAGGGAAGTATTATGTTGCAGATACAGCCAATATAATTATTGGAAGGAATCTGGGTCTTGAATGTGTGCTCAAATGAGAACCACCCATGAAAGCTACCTGACCAGGAATGTCCCCATTGAACATGCTTAAATGAGACCAGATTCTTACTATGTTAAGTTACTGAGGTTTTATAGTTCTTTCAGCAGACACCCTACCCTGTCAAAAGGATGAGAGACCACCCACCCGCCAAATTGCTTTATACAAACAAGTATATTTCACTTGAATAAGTATACATGCTGATACTTTCAAGTTTTTATAGAAAATGTAGTGTATAGAGCAAGAAATTCAGGCATAGTGAACTGTTGTACTAGACGCTGACATTAAATGCAATTGATTGTAGCCATACCGGGAACAGGACAGACAAGGTAAATAAATTATGAATTCTGGGGGAAAGGAGCCTGTGGTGGCTGCTGTTTCATTTTCCTCTTAACCCCCTGTGACTGTAAACACACTGATAGATATATTTTATTAATCATTGTTTTGATGTATTTGGATTTTGCAAGTGGCTATTGTAGCTAGGGGATTTCTGGACACCCCTCTAGCTAATCAGATTAGGGACTTGAATGCTGCAGTTACAAGCTAGTGTATGTATGAAAAGAAAAATGAAAAAGCCCTCCCATACCAGCACTTGTAACTGGCTGTTTAAAATTACAGCTTTCGACCTCTTTCCACCTGTGCTGTCCTCGCTTTTGTCTACAAATGATGGACTTCAAACTGAAAATTGCTGGAGACATACTTAAATAGATATTTTGCAAGGTACATTATCAGAATGAAACACTTCAAAATTTGCCTGATACTGCTTGAAGACAGCCAGCACTGATAAGATATATCTAAGACTCATAGCTACCAGAACTTGAAAAGATCTACGCATTTTACAGGAAAAGACAAAATATATCATTAAAAGTGTAGCGAGCTAAATCTTAAGAGGACAAGATAGGCTTTGAAAAGTCACAGATAGAGCAAAATGTGTGTGTATCTGTGGGAGGGAGAGGGGAAGAAATACATAAAGAGAGTGTGTGTGTATGTATTTATTTCCATCTGTTCTTCCACCAGGAATTGGTAACTACTAGTTTAAAACTAGGATTCTTTTCAAGGATTGCTTCAAGTGAGATCTGACTTGATCTTTTATTGCTCGCAATCAATGGACACCTGGTGAGATAAGTTTTCATCCTGAGAGTTCATACGAGGTAGTAATCTTGCCATGTTACCCTTTTCTATTGAAATATGTTTCTGTCTCTTTTCCTTTCTCTCTTTCTGTCTCTTTCTCTCTCTGGCTTTCCTTTCTTTACCATTTGTCTGTTCTGTTCATTGCTGTATCTATAGTAGCTAGCATGCTTTTTTGCACAAAGACATTCCTTATTAGTGGATTACACACACACATGTGAGCAAGGTGACTGAAGATGAAAGAAATGGTCTAATATTGGCCTCTAAGCCAGATGAAACTTAGAATGAAATGTGTAGGTTGTATAAGTTTGAATATGCAAAGCTAAGGAAAAATAAGCGTTCCAGGTAAGAAATGGAACATAGCAGTATGGAATAAATGTAGGAGCCAGAAATAATTTTTGAATAGTAACCAGACAGCGTGAGGCACATATGTGGAAGCATGGGAAATGGGGCATAGTTTTGAGTTGGCAAGTATATATAGAAATACAGGAATCTCTTCATTGGAAGTTTAGGTTACCTTTGTTTTACTCAAAGATTATTGTAGGCTACTTTTACCAGTTATAGTCACATACCTCAATTCCTTTTATCCTGTGTGGGTTATTTGTGTTATCGTCACATTTAAAATCAGAATGTAAAAGCATATACTGGCTATTCATTACCCAATGATAGCATTTGGAGGCAGGTCATGAGATATTTAGGTCATGAGATAAGATCTCATGGATGGGATGACTGTTCAAACAAAAAATAGACGCGGAACAGACCACTGATGTACAACACTCAATCTCGGGCGCTTTCACTCATCCTTCGCTTCTTTGTCATGTGAATGCGTAATCTAAAAATGGCCATTTCTAAGCCAGTAAAGGAACTCTTACTGAGGACATGACCATGTTGACCTTAATTTACGACATTCAGCCTTCAGAGCTTTGAGAAGTAAACGAGTATTATTTAAGCTACCCAGTCTGTGTCATTTTGTTGTAGCAGCCGTACTAAGACATGGCCCCAAACCAAAAGAAGGAAATTTATTACTTTCCAATTCTAGGCTTCAAGATGGAAAACTCATATTGGTTAATATTTTCTGGAATGGGTGTGATTATGCCGGGGCAATGTCAGTGTTTCCTCTTGGATCAATCTTTAATTTCTTGGGATGCCCTGTTTCCCATCCTGGGATGAGCTGAGATGCATACTGGATATAATCCTAATGGAGTGGATATAAAACCAGCTGATGTAGCCCCAATCTGCCTCGGGACACATAACTTTTATGATCCATTCTGTCTACATCCCACCAATTCCCCAAACAGGCTTCTCCTTGGCTGCTCTCCCATTAAACTCTCACATGTGAAGCAGGGGTCTTATCTCCTTTTTAGTTTCTTATACAAAAGCAGAGGATAGGTGATGTAACTACTTTTAGTTCAGCTACTTTCTCTTCCTCCATTTAGTTCCCCCAAGTGGGTTGCAGTGTTGAATTAGGCAGGCCATTTTCTGTTTTCCAAGGCACATTAACAGGGAGCTTAAATGGAAGTGGGCTACGTGGACTCACTTAAGGAGACCAATGTAGTAAATGTGAGCTGTCTTCTGCTTTCATAATTGTTTCCAGCAACAATAACAAATATTACTAATATTCATTTAATCATTACTAAGATTTTACAGTCATGCTGAATGATTTTTATGTTGTATTCGGGTTCTCTAGTGAAACAGAATCAACAGATTTTATTTAGACATTTACAATAGTGCTTGGTTCACATGAGGATGTGAGGTTGAAAATTCTATGACCTGATATCTGCAGGCTGGAAAGCCCATGATCTCATTCAGTCAAGTTCAAAGCCCCAAGAATCAGTAGCTCCAGTATCCAATGGCAGAAGATGGATGTCTCCTTCATGAGACAGGATTTTTACCTTTCCTCTTGTCTTTCTGTTGTGTTTGGATCCTCAGTGCGTTGGATGATATTTACCCAACAGGGATGACAGCAGTCAGATTTACTCAGCCAGGTATTTCAATGCTAGTTGCTGGTGGGAACACCTTCACCAGCACAACGATTTAATAATGTGTTACCAACTATCTGGACAGTCCTCAGCCCCAGTCGAGTTATTCTGGAATTAAATGTTATGCCAATACTACAAAGTCTGTTATGATCCCTATTACACAGATCAGGACACTCTGCATCGGTGGTCTAAGGAACTTTCACAATGGCCAACAGTGGCAGAGTTGTCTGTGGGTTCATGATGTGATTGGATGCAAAGTACAGTCATCATAGAATGCTGACCTTTACATTCAAAGGAAATTATTCCTATATCTAGGCAAAATATTTGCATTTTTCTTTTGAAACTGTAAATTTAGATAATCACAATTGTAACTTCAAGAATGATAATGTGCAGTGATTATTCAATTAGAACAAGATCACTACAAGAATGCAGTGATCTCAGCACCTGATAACTAAATACCTGGGCTCCAATCCCAGTGTACCATTTAATAGCTGCATGCCTAGGACTGCTCTCTCATCTGTAAAAGATGGGATAAAACTTCTCAAGGGATGCAGCGATAAATTAGGATATTATATGTAACCCAGTTACCACCATATCTCACATGTGCAAAAGGTTTGTAGATGTTACCAATAATTTCTCCCAAAGTAAACAGTTTAAATTAGTAACAGTAGAACTATCTCCCTAGTTCAAGGATGCATACTGCCACGCCCCTCCCCTCCTTCCTTTTATCCTTTCCTTCTTTCCATCCATCCTTCCTTCCTTCCTTCTTTTCTTTTCTTGTCTTTTCTCCTCTTTTTCTTTTTCTTTTCTTTTCTTCTCTTTTTTCTTCCTACCTCTCTTTCTCTCTCCCTCCCTCTCTCCCCACTCCCTCTCTGCCCTTCCTTTCCTTTCCTTTCCTTTCCTTTCCTTTCCTTTCCTTTCCTTTCCTTTCCTTTCCTTTCCTTTCCTTTCCTTTCCTTTCCTTTCCTTTCCTTTCCTTTCCTTTCCTTTCCTTTCCCTCCTTACAGAGCATTGGTTGGAGTGCAAGGCATTCGAGGTAATATGGGAATGAGGAAGAATGCTTAAATGGTTCTACTTTGGGAAACAGACGACAGAAATGACTAAGTGTATTGCCATACACTATTTGTCTAATGAAATTTAAACAAAAAGTAGGCTTGAAAACTGAGCTTGAAAGGGGGATTGTGAAGTGCTGAAAGTACTCCCATTTGAACACTGACATTCCTAAGTTTTTTGAGGTTGTACAAAAATTAGTAGCTATAGGACTGTCAGGAGTATCTACCTTCCAAGTATCAATACACACAAAATTATGCATACAGTTTTGAGAACTTACAGAAACATCTTCTAATGTCTATCCATGTTATTGCTCTCAGATTGAGAGTGCCTGGCATAGGAAAACACTAACTACTCTTTTTTTTTAAATTAATTGCATTTCATTTTATGACACAATTTCATAGGCTCTGGGATTCCCCAAACCTCTTCCCATACCTTCCCCCCCACCCATGGTGGATTCCTCCACCTTGTTGCAGTAATACAGTTCAAATCCAGTCAAGATTATTTCATTGCAAACATGTACCATGCATAGAGTCCAGCATCTTATTGTCCAGATAAATTCAACAGTTTCTTGGGGAGACCATCTCTGGTTTGAAAGCAGAGCTGACAGAATATCATCCTGACCAATTGAAAGCCACAACGTAACATCTACAACAATTTACAACATTATGGAGTTAATTGACATGGTATTGAGTGACCAATATGCTAGAAAATGGAAGTTCTTAACCACATCCTGTGACTACTTCATTGACATTTCAATTTTAGTTTATACACACTCGGCTGCTATCCACCTTAAAATGGCTATAGGGTACTATTCATTTTCATTTTCTATTTTCATTTTATGCTAACTACTCTTTAATCAGGAAGTTTTTGGAGGCCTTGGAGACTGAGCCTGAAGATTTACGAGTAGAAAAAGAGAGGAAGATATAGGAGCAAAGGGGGTTTCATGGACAACATTAATAGTGGGGTGGCCTCCTCAGCAAACAAGCTGAGAATAAGTGATGAGTGTACTTCTATGCTGGGTTAAGGAGTTCCCCTTGCCTTTGTAAACCAGTGATTTTTAAAGTGGTCTCTTCAGAGGTTTACAGGCTTGGGATGAGGCTACTAGAGATCTCAATATCCCTAACATAGCTGTCTTTGGACCAGCTATATATTTTTATATGTAAGATTTCATTTAAACTTTAAATTTTCTAGGGATGGTGCTTGGATTCCTGGGTTAAAATACTTGATTAGGATGCCCACATCCCAGTTTATAGCTAACAGGTTTAGGTCTAGGATCTGTTCCCAATTCACGCTTCTTGGTAATACGCATTCTACAAAACAGCAGGAAATGGCTCAAGTAGCTGGTTCTTGACACACTTGTGATATCCTGAGTTAAATTTCTGGTTTTTGCTTGTGGCCTGACCAGGCTCTGGCCTTTGCAGGTGTTTGTGGAGTAAACCAGGAGATAGAAACTCCTCTTTGTACTCTCCCTCACTCTAAGACCCATTCCCTCTCCAGGAGAAACAGTCAGAAGAAAATTCTTTGCTATCCCTGGAAGAGCCATGCGCTGGTCTCCTTGGACACCACTGCTGGTGTTGAAGATGATACTATGTGTGATACAAGGAGCTTTAACCTTTGGAAGACAGATGAATACAATTCTTTAGTAATACAGTTCACATCCCCCTAAATCTTATTTTATTTGCATAATCACCTAACAACTTCAGGTTAGAATTTGATTTTGTATGTAGGCTTTCCTCTGGGAGATGTCTCTGCTTTGTTGTCAGAAAGATTTTCAGACTGGTCACAATTCTATTTATGTTGTAAATTCAGGTAGATGCTGCATTTCTATAGATGTTTCCTGAGTCGGACTAATTCAAACATGTCCCTGAATGATGGACTTGTATTTGGTCAACTAACAAATTGGATCTCAGACAGAGTCTTTGTGATTGATGTGTAGGTCCTGAACTAACTCAAAAGGTAGGGTGAGTATTCCTCTCACTTCGTCTCCTCTAATATTATCATGGCCAAAATTCAGCTTCCATTATTTTTTTAAAAGCAATTTCAGTGTATATTTGTAATAAAAGAATAGGAAAAACGATATAGTTACAATGTTAGTAATTACTACAAAAGGATGGCAAGGTCAACAGAGAACAGTTTAATTAGAGAAAGATGTAGACACGGCTGCTGTTGCTAATGATGAATAACATTAATTGGGGACTTAAAAATGTGTCAGACATTGTGTTATACATTTTATGTGGATTATATCATTTAATCCTAACAACCCCAAGAGGAAGGCACATTACACACAATTTACCAATGAGGAAAGTGAGAAATATAAAGGTCAAATAACTCATGGTAAGACATCTGCTAAGTGTAGAGCCAAGATTGTGATCCAGGGAGCATGAGCCTTTTCCCAAGCACTTGACTACAGTGCTCCATTATGGAGCTGGAAAGAGGCTCTCGGGGAGGAAGTGTGGGAGACTTCACTTAAATGTTAGGAGTTGATTTTTCTGGCTTGTGAATAAGCTCTCTTCTTTTTGACTCTGGTGTATCATTAACTCTCCTATTTAGGACTGAATTCTAATCTTGGCTTTACTGCATGATCAAACATAGGAGGGATGGACCTTTTAAGACAAGTAGAAAAAGACTGGAAGGGGTTGTGACAGAATAATAACGACAAAGATAATGTGTGTATGGAAAAGATGGCCAGATTTAAAATTTTAACATGTGAGCATTGACAGGAAGCAGCAGGTTGGATACCCGTTAGTTGTGCATTGGAGAGAGAGAGAGAGAGTAAGAAAGAGAGCTAGCCAGCACCAATAACTAGGAGGGTTTTTGTTTCTGTTTGGAGAGGAGGCATGAGGGGTAATGCGAAAGCATGCTTAGCTAGACTTCAGCCTGTATGTTCCCTAGCTTGTAAGTGGAAGTCCTCACTATTGCTTTTGAGCTCAGAAACTGTTTTATTGCTTTTATAAAGAACTAGCTATCTTCTTTTAGGGGAAAATAACAGATGGTCATGCTGGAACTGAGCTTTTTATCTGAATCTTCAAAACCTTTTTGTGCACAATTTATGAGGTTCACTTCTTTGCAAATTCAGTGCTTTCTTGTAGCTTTTCCTTTTGAGATGAGCCACAAGAGCCTCATTTTCGTTGGGCACTGCCTATTAGTGGCAAAATTCCTTTCTTATTTAATCAGCTTCTCCAAAGGAATAAGGCTGAGTCCAGATAGGTTCTATTTATGAGAGTGAAAAGATTTTGGCAGTCTGACTAAAAATAACACATAGAATCAGCCACCTGGGTCTCCCTTCCATATTCATCTTGTATTTTTCTGCATTTTGCTCATGGAGTTCAAGTTAATAGGTCAACCCCTGTGAGCCAGGAAGAAATTTGACTGGGTCAAGTGTTTGTGGTTGTGTTCCTGAGGTTGCTGCATTGCTGTGGAAAGCCTGACCCTGACCCAGCCATGTGGTTAAGGGCCAAGCTGATGGAACCCTGAATCCTGGCCTCGTCGAGCATAGAATGTGCAGTGAATTGTTGCACACGCTCTCTTGCCGAGTGAACATCAACAAAATATATGAGTGAAGTGGTGTTGTCTGTGAAGGAAACATTAGAAATTGTATATTTTTCATAATTACCAAACCCCTGCAATTTAATTGGGTACACACTGAACTCAGAAAACAAACACCTAAACCAAACCAAATTAAACTTTTCAGACTTAAGTATATTTATATCTCATTTTGGTGTTGAAGTTTGTTTTCCTAATCATTGGGAATTAACACAATTCTGATCTTATTACTCAAATGAGTCCACAAGAGCTACCGTTAGACAGATTTTTGCTTTCCTTCAATATTGCATAGATTTCAGGATAGTTTTATAACTTAATGGCTAAAAAAGTCAAAACAAACCCAAAGAAAAAAAAAACCACAGATTTTCAAATAAGAGTTTTTGTGTCTGCATTTATAAGCTGTGGGACTCTGGGCTAATTAGGATCTTTAAGATTTTCAACTTAGATGCAAGAAGGAGGTAATAAATACTTCATATGATTCTATGTGTGTAAGGTCATACACATAGACACATTGTGTAATATGTGCTGCACAGAGAAAAACATACAGGGAGCCCTAAAAATTTGTAGACATATACGTTATGAAAAAACTGCATAGCTTTCTACATTTCTTACAACAAAATAACATTTTTTGGTCTTTACAATTATGTGCTACTTTCATTTTGTTTTCCAAACACTCTAAAATGATATGGGTTAACTTTGTAATAGAAACAAACATATTAGTTCTAATGTCAAAGTCACCTTGATTTCTTCTTATCATAACAATAAAAAGGCCTTAAACATGTACATACTCTTTGACCAACAATTCAACACAAAGATGTGTGTCAATGAGAATTTAGAGCCTACTTAATCAAAGATGACTAAAAATAAAGAGTGTACAAGATTGATTGATACAGCATAGCACCTAACAGGAAAACGTAAAGTCTGACAAGACAGCATTATTAAATTAATTGTGCTTCTTTCTTTTGATGCATAACAATCCCTTACAGCTTGGTATAGAAAATACTTAATACCATTAGGAAAGCACTCTCCTCATACTAAGTGAAAAATTATCTTATAAATAATACAGAGGACAAAATCATCATTTAAAACAAAAAGTTCACATTTAATAAAGTTATGTACTTGAGCATATAGAAATGTACAGTGTTCGTTAATTGAAACCACAATGGGTTGAGAATTACAGAAAATTTCCATTTGACTTCCATATCTGCCTGGCATAAAACCAGTACCATAATGCTTGTTTCCTGCTAATGCTGCTGTAACAAAATACCTAAGACTGGGTGATTTACAAAGATCCGAAATGTACAAAAGAACGTTTTAAAAAGATTTATTTTATTTGAGAAGTAGAAATATAGCTGAATATCCTTGGTTACTTGATCACCACTATTTTTTTTTTTTTTTGGTCAGTAAAACATATTCCAGCGCATGTTGAGCAGGTAGGTACAACTATAGTCTTTAATATAGAAATGGTATTTGAATCCTTATTCTACATATGCTGGCTGTCTGCCTGGTGAAGCACTGAATTTGGCTATTCCTACTATCAGTTAAGACACAGCTCAGACGTAATTGGTTCCAGGTGCATCTGTCCCTAGGCAGACAAAAAGAAGTTTTTCTTTCATGCTCATAATCAGTGCCACACAGAACCATTCTGGATCTTGAGGGCAAAGGAAAAAAAAAATCTGCTATTGTGGTCTTGTTTTCATTTAAAATGTAACTTTCTGCTTACCTCATTTTGGTCCAGACCTTGTTCATAATGCCCTGAACATGTATCTGTCACACTCTAATCATTTGTTTATGTGTGTTTCCTAAATTAGACTGAAAAATTCTGGTGGTCCAGTCCGTACTTTGTTAGTCTTGATATCTAAGACACCTTGCACAGTACTGGCATCAAGTTTGTTTTAGGAAAATGTGTCTCAGCAGGAATATTCTTTTCCCTGACACCCTCTCTTTTGCTGCCTGTTTCTGCTGAGCTATTAGCAGGGGCCTCCTGTGAAATGGTCTTCCTTCACCATCACCTTGCCATTTCTCTTTTACTATATTTAATTTTTCTTTACAGTACTTACATCAGCTGATATCATCATGATTTCCTGTGACATTAAAACTTGTTTTTTTTCTAAAGATTTATTTTCTTTTTATTGGAAAGGCGGATATACAGAGAGGAGAGACAGAGAGGAAGATCTTCCGTCAGATGGTTCACTCCCCAGGTGGCTGCAACGGCTGGAGCTGAGCCAATTCGAAACCAGGAGCCTCTTCCGGGTCTCCCACACGGGTGCAGGGTCCCAAAGCTTTGGGCCGTCCTTGACTGCTTTCCCAGGCCACAGGCAGGGAGCTGGATGGGAATTGGGGCTGCTGGGACTAGAACCGGGCCCATATGGGATCCCAGGCATGCAAGGCGAGGACCTTAACCACTGCGCCACCACGCTGGGCCCCATAAAAACTTGTTAAAGCAGTCTTGCTCAGTTTTTTTTTTTTTTCCATTTCTGAAACCCCAGAAGCAAGAATGGTGACTAGCATGTGGTGCTTCTCCTAGAGGTAGCATTCAATAAATAGATGTTAAATTAATCTGAACCCAGCTGAAAAGGAAAGATGTACCTCTGGTGAAGTTCTTTTGAGAATTATAATAACTTCTGTGTGAGTTCTCTAATGCCATGAAGAGAGTGCTAGCCAGCATGTGGCATTTATCGAGTACTATTGGTATTAGTAGAATATTAATGAAGCAACAAACTCTGAATTTTAAGTTTTTAATAAAGTATGTATTCAAGAAGAGACCGATATAAAGCTCTCTAATCACACAATGTTCTAGCATAGCTTCACTTAAAGATGAAAAAGTAATCAGATCTGAATCCTGATTTTTGTGATTTCAGGAAAGTTACTTACTCTCTTTTGGACTGTTAGCCTCTTCCTTTTTCGAACTTTTTAAGTACCTATATATTTCAGATATGAAGAATAATTTTTATGTGCTTGATTTATGCGTGGGTATTCGTTGCTACTATCTTTTTTTCACTGCTGTTAGCTCCTCTGTCGTCACCACCAGTGCTACCAAGTAACAACTTCTGGGAATTCCTAAGCCATGCTATCAGGGATTATTATTTTTTTTTCTTTCTTGCATAAACTCTTAGCAGATCTCAACGTCCAATGAGAAGAGGAAAACAGGAAAAATCGAATGAACTGATTGTACCGCTGACAGGACACAATATTGCCGTGTCCGCCATCAAGCTGCCCTTTAGATGCTGTCACTCAGTTCCCTACATCCTCTTTGAGTTGACTGTTACCTCCGGGGGCTGAACATGTCCTGGCAAGTCTTTCAGACAGCAACCCCAAACTAACACGCAGTGTGTTGTTTTGTACGTGAAGAATTACAAATGATTCACCTTGCTTTTATTTTGACATTCCACTTCTGTTTCCTGTCTGTGTGGTTTTCAATAGGTAAGGAAGCAGATTTACATAAATCAATCTTTTATTGAGCTGAAATTTTGTCTAGAAAAATGTCAATATATGATCTCTGTCTCGGCAGCGAAGAAGACACTAATAGCTCCGGGAAGCTGTTCTGTATAGAGTGCATTATGAATATTTAGGGTCATTTGAAAATCATGTCACTTTTTTTTTTTTAAAAAGTATGTTTGTTTAGATTGTTTTACTAATCACTTAGAGCTAGCTGCTTCATTTGGGAACTCCCTTTGCTGCCCACCTCTCTCTCATCTCTCTATCTTCCACTTCTTCATTTCTTTTTCGAAGGATAAGAGCAAGTGTGTGTGTGTGTGTGTGTGTGTGTGTGTGTGTGTGTGTGCGCGCGCGCAGTGTTCTCAGTAAACACTAGAAAGAAAAGATAGCCCACTTAAAATAGAACTACCAAGAACCTATCACCTTAATAGAAGCTGAGATAACAGATTTCATTAAAACTGTACTTTAATGGGATTGAAGGAAACTCTATCATTAAGATGTGTTTGCAGAAGGTAGGTAGAAAGTGATTTTAATTATTAAATGTTTCTAAATATATCCACCCACTTCTCAACTAAGTGATGCAGATCTTTAGTTCTAGGAGAAATCATTTAATATCTCTGAAAAGTGGTGAGAGGTATTGAAGCCGAAGCTGATTTGGCAAGGTCACTGCTTAATTAGCTAAAACAGAGGCAAACCTAGAATTTTCTATTGTATAGTGGAAATTATATTTAAAAATGTTACAACTATTTCCCTCCTACCTTCTGTTATATGTCGCTTGTTCCCCTTTCCAGCAACATGAAGATATCTGTTTCCTCATGAAAGGTTTGTTATGGCCAATACACAGAAAGATAGAACAGGCAATGTTCATATTTTACTTTTCAAAAATAACTTTTGAAACTTGAAGCACAGATTAGTGTTCAATTTCCTTGGATTCTGTTTTCTGGGTGTTCTGCTTTCTAGGAAGTCAGACCCAGGAGGCAGGAGATCTTGAGAAGAAGACAACGTAGATTTTAGCTTGGTAAGTTAGGATAGCAGGAGATGCCAAGGCTGATGGAGGTATCTTGAAATTTTCCTCCTGTTAAAAATGCAGAGTGTGGAGCAGGGGACTGTTTCTGTAACCCACAATGGTGTAGGTATGGCCAAAGGCCTTGGAGTTTGAGAAAGTTCAAAGTTAGAATTGAGAAGATGATTCTATCAGTATCAGATGGGAGTATGTATGTCTTAGCAGATGGGTTGTCACATAACATTATCTTGGTTTAGTAATTCTCCTTTTATGAAAGAGGTCCTTGTCACGTGAACTTCTGAAGACAGTAAGCATACTTGCAAGTAATGGAAGATGATTGGGTAACTTACTATGGCTGATCCTTGAGTATTTCACATGAAAATTTGTAGCTTGACACATTGGCAGCTAGGAATAGTTACGGTTACCTTAGAAGTGGGTGACAAAGCAAATCTGTTTAAATTAGAATGCAGAAAATATTAGGTAGAATATCTTTGGACATCTAGATTTTTAATGATGAGGAATGGGCCTTATTTATTTATTTATTTATTTATTATTTAACATATCACATATCATTTCATGGATTGTATTCTATAACTCCTTAGTGCCTGCTAGTACAAAGACTAGCCTGATAAATGGGAAAATTTCTATTTCATATATCTTCATTGAAATAAAAATGATTCCAGCAATAAAGCAGATGTAAAGGAAGCTGTCCTGGTGGAAAATTGTAACCATGTGAAATAAAAATTGTAAAATTTGAAACTCTATAGCCTAAATGTTGGTGGTAACTTTTATGACACTTAAATACTAAGATACATATGACCTACTCAACTCTATTTGCAGAGTTTTAGGAAGCAACCCTCATGTGAAAACACCACAAACCTTAATTATGAGAACCGAGTAAAGGAAGCCAGTCTGGAAAGCTCACATGCTGTTTAAGTCCAACTATATGACACTCTGGAAAAAGAAAAACTATAGATCTAATAAAACAATAGTGTGTTCCAGGGGTTAGAAGAAAGAGGGGTAAACAGTTTAAGTCAGTTTTGTTTTTAGAATGGTAAACTTACTCTTTATGATAATGTAGTATATATGTCATTAAATATTTGTCAAAGCCCATAGAATTATACAAAACCAAAAATGAAATTTAATGTAAGGTATATAGCTATGGACTTTAGTTAATAATGATGTATCAGTTCAAATAGAACAGATGTGTTAAACCTACGATAAGAGGTTAATAATAGGAAAAATGTGCTGAGGGGAGGAGTTTGTGCATAGCATCTGTACTTTCTAGTCAATGTTTCCTAGCACATACACCTATTCTAAAATTGCCTACTAATTAAGAAAATATACTATGTAAAACATCAAGGCTAAGAGAGGAACAGAGTCTAGATTTGGAGAACCTTATTTTGTTTAGTAACTTATTAGTAAAAACGAATATACCTTACTTTGTTAATTAGGAAGGATTTAGAGAAATTGAGAAAAGAAGCATTTTTTTTTTTATTGTAGGAAAAATAGAAGTGAGTTGTAGCAATATCTTTTCTGCCTACTCTAAGCTGGAAGATACAAAAGGGGAAAAGACCCTTCTTTGACTTTTTCCCCTGGCAGTTGATAGTATACGTTCTTGGCAATTATGGCAACAGATGTGAGTAGGCATATGGAAATCAAAGGGCAGCGTGTAGTGGAGTCCAGTTCTCATTCAGCATTTGACAAAAGCAGGACTCAGTATTCAAAAGGAAATGGCAAATCCCATTCTCATAGCTCAGATTGCGCACCCTTTTCCAGCATTTCTCTGGGATTTTTCCCAGGTTACAGGCATTCTTTGGGCACATGTTGATTTTCTTGGTGCCACCCCAACTTGCTGTAGGATGCCAAATGGTATTTCCAGTTTGTATTTCATTCTTATCCAGCTATTAGAACAGACCTAGCCTTCTGTTGATTTTTTTTTTTAAACTTTGTTGGAAATTGAGCAGATGGGTTTGAATTCTTAATTTTCTCCAAAAATGTGCCAAATACTTGTTCCTTTGTTCCTTATTTTCCTCTTGACCAGTTTTTTGTGGCTTTGCATTTTCCTCTTCAGTGGCATGTCCTTATTAGTCTTGCCTCTTTTACAGGCATTCAAAGACAAGCTCTCTAGAATTGACTCCCTTTGTATTGTAATACATTACCCTCCTCAATCCAAGCACTTAGTATATGTAAGTGTATTCAAAATATTGTTAGTGAAGTATTTGAAAATCATAGCAATACACTTAAATATAATGAATACCCATGATTACTTAAGAAAAGGAGGCTGGAAATACATGTTTAGAGTTTTATTTTGGATTATGAACCATGACTTTACAACAGGTTATAAATAAATTAATGAATTCAAGCTTAGTGAATGCTCCTAAAAAGTAGGCTAATAGTCTCATTTTATTCAATAGAGTATTGAGATTGCCAGAAATTGATTTTCTTAAGGTTGCTAATAAATGACGGAGTCAGAATAAAATTTCAAATTTATATTATTCTATAATCTACCTTGTTTCTGACTGCAAAAGCATTATTTTGGGGTTGATGTTGTGGCATAGTATGCAGTTATTGCCTGTGATTCTGGCATGCTCTGTGGGTAATGGTTCACAGCCTGACCTCTCCACTTCTGCTATGGCTCCCTTCTAATTGCCTGGGAAAATCAGAAGGCGGCCCAAGTATTTTGGCCCCTAACACTGATATGGGAATCCCAGGTTAAACTCCTAGCTCCTAGCTCTTGTCCAGCCTTGGATGTTGGGACCATCTGGAGAGTGGATTAACAGATACATCTCTCTCCATTTCTGTCTCTTCATCTAACTCTGGTTTCCAAATAAATAAATAAAAATATCTTTAAAGATGAAGTAAAAGCAGGAGGAAAGGATATTTGTGACATAATATCCTCCTTAAGGTCCCACCTCTTAGTACCAATACATGGCCACAGGTGGATTTTGGAGAGGACGTCTTTGAAACACAACATTCACGGGACCACATGAGTCCTGTGCTCAAGTTCAGATTCATTGCAGTCCTCTACTGACATCTGTAATCCCATTTCCAAGTTCTGTGGCCAAGTTACTTGGAGACATGATTGTTTTTGTTCTTTTTTCTCAGAAGCTATGTAATTTTTTGGTCAGCAGCTACCTATACAATGTAATGTCTAAGACTTCCCGGGTAGACCAAAGTGACCTATTTTCAATACTTAGTGAGATTCTCTTTGGATGCAAGGTCAGATGTCCATATATGCAACTCTTGCTTGCTTTCTGCAGCTGCCTGTGCCAAAAGCAATATTCCATTGACTTGTTCTGCTCTCTCCCTTCTGCTTCTCCAGGACCAGTCAGATGTCAAGCTCTTGCTTTGGCTGGGTGTGTGGTCAATTTGCAGCAGGTTTTAGGATTTGAAATATGATTCTCCCACTCAAACTTAATAAAATGAAACAAAGAAAAATAGTAATAACTGCAAACAAGCAACCGGTGACTCTTCCCCAAATGTTCCTTTCTTACTCTACTGAAGAGTTGTTTTTGTTTGTTTGGCATTCTAAGTTTTGCCATGTTTCCAGGAAGCATAATTTAAAAATACATGTATCTATAACAATTTAAGTAAATTATTAGAGGAGGATGGGAGTGCATAGGCATGGGCAGTGATTGGTTTCCCATGTTTTGGTAGTTATCTTTGTCAAGTTAGCATACATGGAAGTAATGTTCAAATCGCTGAAAATACCAAAAGAAACTTGTGTGGCACTTCATGTGAATTAACCAAATAGGAAAGATCCTGGAAGCTGCTGGTAGAAGGGTAGTGGTTTACAGCATTAAAAAGTAGATACAAGCTACCTTATATACTACATTATGATACAATTAGCAAGTTCTACTTTCCACAAATAAGCAAGGGGAGATCTACTGCCCAATAACCTGTATGGCCCTGAAACATCACAGGACAACATGGCAAAGGCTGGGGAAGAATCAGAGAAGCATTTTAATAGTAATGTGGATGAAAGGCAAAGTCTCCTTAGTGATATAATTACCATATGCTGAGTTAAAATCCAAATTTTGATCACTTACAGACACAGAAAACTTGTTTCATAATTCAAAATCTAATCTCAGAAACCAAGCCAGGTGTGTCATATCTTAGTGTATATTATGATGGGATATGAACAATAGAAAGACCATTATTGTGGCAAAGATGATTAGGCATCCAAACGAGGATCCAGGTAGAAATTACTCTTAAGTCCATTGGACTAATGATTCAGTAAAATCCTACTAGAATTGAAAAATCTTACCAGGCTCTTATTGCATGGAAACTGAAATTTATAATAGCTATGTTAAGACTAACTCTAATGAGTTCACATGAAGTGCCACACAAGTTTCTTTTAGCATTTGCAGCTATTTGTACATTACTTCCATGTATACTAACTTGAACCTCAGAGTTAACTGATGGATGCATCAAGAACCTTGAATATACAAAATTCAGAAAACTCATTATAATATCTTATCAACAACACAAAACCCATGCAGGAGTTCAAGGAATATATTAATCACATAGGAAATAGCAACGCTGAAACAAAATTAAGCTGGATTATTAAAAATGAAGGACATTATGGAGCAACTTAAAAATTCAGTGGCATGTCTCAATAATAAAAGGAATGAATCAGAAGAAAGAATGTCAGAATTGGAAGATGTTTCTTGTCACAATGGTGAAACAATCAAAAAGCTGGAAGTAGAAATGGATCAAACTAAGAAAAGGACTCAAGACTTAAGAGACATGATTAAAAGGCTAAATATGAGAATTATGGGAGTTCCAGAAGGCACAGAAAGAGAAGATGTGTTTTAAAATGTGCTCAATGAAATAATAAAGGAAAATTTCCCTAACCTGGAGAAAGAATTAGGAAACGACATTCAGGAGGGGCACAGAACTCCCAACAGGGTTGGCAAAAGCGATCTTCACCAAGACGCATGGTAATCAAGCTCTCTTCAGTTGAACATAAGGAAAAGATCCTTAAATGTGCTCGTGAAAAAAATCAATCGACATATAGAAGAATGGCAATCAGATTCACAGCTGATTTCTCACAGGAAGTCATAAAGGCCAGAAGAGAATGGAGCAACAGATTTCCAGGTTCTAAAAAAAAAAAAATCATTGGCCCAGAATAATGTACCCAGCAAAACTTTCCTTTGTCTCTGAAAATGAAATAAAATTACTTCATAGTAAAGAAAAGCTTAAAGAATGCACCTCTTGGACCCGGCGCGGTGGCGCAAGTGGTTAAGGTCCTCCCCTTTGCATGCCCGGGATCCCATATGGGCGCCAGTTCTATCCCAGCAGCCCCGCTTCCCTTCCAGCTCCCTGCCTGTGGCCTGGGAAAGCAGTCGAGGACAGCCCAAAGCTTTGGGAACCTGCACCCGCGTGGGAGACCCGGAAGAGGCTCCTGGCTTCAGATCGGCTTAGTGTCGGCCGTTGTGCTCACTTGAGGAGTGAATCATCGGACGGAAGATCTTCCTCTCTGTCTCTCCTCTTTGTATATCCCACGTATATCCCACTTTTCTAATAGAAAAAAAAAAATCTTTAAAAAAAAAAAAGAGAATGCACCTCTTTCTGACCTGCTCTACAAATGATACTTAAAGATGGTCTCTTTTTTACTTTCTTTTTTAAAAAGATTCATTTATTTTTGTTGGAAAGTCAGATTTACAGATGGGAGAGACATAGAGAAAGATCTTCTCGTCCACTGTTTCACTGACCAAGTGGCTGCAATGACTGGAGCTGAGCTAATCTGAAGCCAGAAGCCAGGAACTTCTTCCAGGTCTCTGACGTGCATGCAGGTTCTCATGGCTTTGATCATCCTCTTCTGCTTTTCAAGCCACAATTAGGGAACTGGATGGAAAGTGAAGCAGTCAGGATGTGGAGAGGTGCCCATAATGGAATCGTGTCATATGAAAGGTGAGGACTGTAGCTACTAGGCTATCATGCCAGGCCATAACATCTTTTTCTACCTGCCACACTATTTCCCTTCCACTGAGGTAAAGTAATTTCTATTAAATATACGCAGCATTTTGCCCCATACCACTGAATATCTTAAATGAAACAGGTTTAGCAAAATCCTACAATTTGAGTGATTCATAAATAATAAAAATTTATTTCTCACTGTTTTGTGGTTTGTGAAGCCCAGGATCAGATGTCCCAAGAAGACTGCCTCTTCCCAGAGGATGCTTTCATAGTATGTCCTCTAGAAAAGTAATTGCCGTGTTCCCACATGAAATGAGCAATGAAAGATACAAAATTATCTTTGGACATTGCTTTATAAGACACTAATCCATTCAGGAAGGCAGAATCAAAGTAGCTTAATGCTGCTTAAAGATCCCTACTCTTGATGGCATTGCATTGATGCGATTATACTTCAGTACATATTTTGCGAGTGACCCAAGCACTCAACCAATAGCAAGGGGTCAGATAGTGTTTTAGTGTGTTTTAACTAATGATAAAGGTTTGTTATTGAGTGATTATAGAGAAGATATTTTAGCAAGAAAGATGTACTTTTTGAGCTTAGAACACTTTTTAAAATCCAGGATCCTAGTAATTCTTTCATCTTGACCAGGTCACTGAACTTTTTGAATATCTGTAAAATGGGGGTAATGAAATTTGAATCTCTAATTTTCTGAGAGTTGGTGAGTTATTTGTGGAAGAACATTGGAAATGGCAGTTTTCTATATTTTTCTCCCATTAAAGAGTTAAAAGTCTTTTCCACAAATACTTTCTACCATCCTGTATTACTACTGTAAGATGGGGTCACCAATTCTGTTCTGGAAAGGGAAAAAACATGAGAAATAAAGGCATTAAAGTGACATTTGTCTTAATAGATATCCGTTCTCCTGAAAGGGTCATATCTAAAGGCAGCAATTTTGTTTTCCCTTCAACTTATGTGAATCACACTGAAGTGTTTTGAACCACTGAAGAAGGCCCAGAAATCTCCAACTCTTTCAGTGTCTCTTTCAGAACTTGACAGACACCTGGTACATTTATCTGGAAGATGTGACAGCTTGTCTTGACAGCTCTAGACAGGATGCACGTGGATGCACACCCCTGCCACAGCCTATCAGAAGGGGCTCTCTGCAGGGGTAGTGAGCCATTATAATGGGAGGCTTAGAGTTTGGAGGCCTACATTTCAATCTTGCTTCACTCTATTTCTCCAAATTCTCCTTCTTTTAGGAACATGGAAAGTAGGATGTCATTGTAATTTGCCTAATTCCACAAGGTCCTGTGTTGAGCTCACTTAGCCCTGTGCTGCTGTAGTATTGGGACTCTGAGAACCTCCTCCTTTTCATTTCCTCCTTTCCTTTCACCCCTTTTCTCCAACAAGGTGTTTTCTCTTTTGGCCTGGGTCAAAAGTGGCTTCCTTTTGAGTCACTGTCGCTCAAAGTGAGGTCACATCCTTTGACCTGTCTCCAGGTTCCTCAAATCACCAGGGGTTATCACTCTAAAAATAGCTTGTAGATGAATCAGAAAATGCAACCAGTCAGCAGCTCCTAGTAGCTTCACAAAAGCAGCTATTGGCAGGGAGCCTGCAGTTAGAGAGCGTGGAGACAAGAATAGTACTCAAGGCTAGTTCAGGGTTCTTTCTGCCATTTCTGCTGCCACTGCACATGTGGGCACAGTTGAGAATTAACTCTTCCCTTCTTTCCGCAGCACAGCCAGTCTTTAAGGACAAAGGACAAAATTCATTTTATTTTAGAAAAAATATTTTCCCATTCTTAATACAGTGACACATTGAATTAATCTTATATGCAACACCTGTGCTTACTATCGCTAAATCAGAAGTATAGACTGCAGGTCTTAGAAGTTGATTGCCATGCCAAACTCACATTATCCACCTAAGCGAGTTTGTAGAACCTATTACCAAACTGACACCTAGACCTTTTGAAAAAGCACAGTCCTTTTTTTTTTTAGTAGATTCTTGGCTAGTTCTTCTGGTTACCTTGAAGGATGATTACTGCTTCAACCACTTAGCTTTATTGTAGCTGATTGCACAGACCTAAGTTATCAGAACACATTTAGTCTGCTTCACTGCCTGCTTCATTGGTCTGTCCTTGGCAGCCAAGGGGAAGTGTCTGTTCTCTCACTCTGCCAGTTATTGTCGGCTGATATAGGTCATTGGCTTTCCACATCTGTATCTAGCCTGGAATCAGTGCTTCAGAGTAATACCACCAGCAATAGAGTCGAAGTATTAAGAAAGATAACTCCATCCATGTTTCTTGTGGAATAAATGAACCAGAAACACATACTCAAAGATGATTTTATGTTATTCCTTATTGGGTAAAGTAGGAATTTGATTCCAGATAAAGGCTGATTTTTTTTTTTTCCAGGAAGCTTAAGGAACATGGGAAAACAATGAAATCAAGATAGCTTTATGGAAGGTTATGTAACTGAACAGGCAGCTGTCATGTAGCAGGAGTAAAGAAAAGCATTCATGAATAGCCTTTAAATACTTTGGTTGTTTAATAAGCACCTTATGTAGCCAGGTGCTACGGTAAATACTTTCTGTATATTGTTTTGCATTGAACTTCAAACCAAATCTGTAAGGGCAATGCATTTAATTCAGTGGTTAACACCTCAGTTGAGATGCTTGTACCCCACGTTGGAGTGCCTGGCTTTGTGTACAGGCTCCACTGGCTGCTAATAGCAGCTTTCTGCTAATTCATGTGCAGGGAATGAGCACGAGATGGGTCAAGTACTTGGGCTCTTGCCACCTGGGTGGGAGATGTGGATTCAGTTTCTGACTACCGAGCATTTGGGGATTCTATCTTTATCATTGTTTTTCTTTAAAATGATATTTCTCATCGTTTCTCTTTGAGAGGGTATTTTAAAGAAAACTCATATGTGTGAGCTGGTGGTTACTTCTGTTTCACAGATAAGGAAGTTGAAGTTTAGAGAGGCTATAAAGGTCATCCAGAAGCAATGTCAAAGGTCTGATAAAGGATTCATATAAACCATTAGTTTTATGACTTCGAAATATAAGAAAGAATTTTCTTTATTCAATAATCACTTTTTAGGAGTAAAAACAGTTGATCACATTGACTCGAGGACCTATAACTCCATGATTTCCTTGTTCTTGACGTGGTTGGTACTTAGCTCAAGTCACCTGACGCACACACGCCTATCCCTCCGATATGTGTTCCACACCACCATAAACTTCACTGTCTTCACTCTGCGTTGTAGCTATTTGAATGACAGTGCCTTTAGATTTTAAATGAGCTGAATGTAGAGTTAGGGGCTAAGTCTTATTCAGTTGTCTCTATCTCTATTTGGAGTACAAGATCTGCAGTGTAGTTACTACTCAGCAAATATTTGTTGAACGAAAATCAAAGTATTAAAAAGCCAGCAAGCTCAGCCTTTTATGAGGAATATGCTACAGGTTATTCAGGTAACAGATGGGGTTAACAGGGATTTAGCTCATAGAATGAGGTAACAGAAATTTTTCCTTGACCTTTATGGAACCACCTAGACTTACAGATGCCTAGATAAATAAGATGATTGAGTTTTTGAAATGGAATTTTATGAAAGATGTGAACACGAAGGTTCTATTATGTCTTCAGTTATCTGACACCTTCTTTAAGGGAATAGCATCCAGTCATACAATCAGTAATAAACATATGCTGAACCTATCAAAGTCAAAAAGGATGTAAGATTAGAATGTTTTATTACCACCAGAGATATCAGGTTTTAGGTGTCTATTGTGTTAAGGTATATTATTTAGGATCAGGATCAACTACCTTGCTAAGAGGTCAGAAAAAGCACTGCTTATTTCTCATAATAGTCTTACAGTGGAGTCTATCGTTTTCTGTGAGTAGACATGAAAGAAATTTCTAACTCTGTTGCTTCCAGAATTATGTTCTCTCTTTTCACTCTCTTGGAAACTCCAGATTGCTCATCCAAGCCTCTGATTTGTGGAGGAGCTTGTTCAGCCCATTCACTTCTACTTTCTAGTTCCACATCTGAGATCTGTCCTTAAGGAATTAATGTGAAAGCCTTTGCTATTTTATACATTTATACTCTTGACCCAGCTAGCCTGTGAGTACCATAAGGGTGGTAACGTATTTTTTATTGCTTATGTATTTTCCCCAAAACACCTATCACAACCCTGTGAAATAGAAAAGTGCTCAATAAATATGTTGACTGAATGACCAAGACATTTGGAAACATTTTGAGTGGAGACAGTGTCAATATGACCTTTGTCCTGTAGTGAGTGGCAGACAGATTTCTAGCTCTTGTTTCTCCAAATGCTCTGGCCTTCAGTAATTATTTTCTTTTGATCTCACTGGTTCTGCTCTGTCAGGCCCTGCTTGCCACCCCCATTCCTTTTCTTGTTGTTTTCCCTTGGCATTGCCTTTTCCTTTCCTCTCCTTTCCCTCTTAGGAAAACGTGTCCAACTTTATACTGAAAGATTTTGTGGGGATATGGGGGTTACAGGTTTAGTTTAGCAAGATATCACAAAAGGGACACAGGACAGACTTGTTTTGCTTCTAAACCTTTGAGGTTCAGTCCTGCTGCTTGTAAAATGGGGGTAGAAAATCTTGTTAGTTTGCAAACATCAGTGATTTGAAAAGTGTCTGTCATAAATAACTGATATCAAAGGAGCATAACAAATGGTACGAATTCTATTGCAGAAAAACTTGAAATTTATAACCAAATTTTGTGCATAAATAATTCCTTGTCCCGTGTTTTCTGTAATATTCTGTAATATGCAGTAGGATACCACAAAAAAAATCTCCAATTGCTGTGACAGGTAAGTTTTTCTTCTAACTATGGGTTTGACAGGAACAGACTCACACAGAGTATTCTGTACTTTTTGATATGCAAATACAGACTATAATCATTGATTTTCCTACAGCATTGGTTAACAAATGTTTTATCAGTTTTGTATGTGATAAATATATGTTTTTGTTTGTTTTCTTTTGAGATGACTATTCCTTGATAGTTGGTATATGCAGGTTGGTTGAAGAGAAAATGAAAAATGTTACAGTTAGTAGTGGACTATTATTTGAATCTTTAGCCTACAGTTTAGTAACAATGAAGAATGAAAGCCTTACCTATTAGACATGCTGTAGCCTGCGAAGGGTAAATACAACAATGAAGGTGCTGAACGTGATGATTCAGAATAAGAAAAACAAATTTTTCAAGGCTCATTTTCTTGATTACCAGCTTTCAGTTTGATGTGACTTTGACACAAGATATTTCTACTTGATGTGCATCTTAAAATATCTTGTACTAATATAGCCTTTCATTCAAGCTTGTATAAAATATATTTGATTCATCAGAAGGAAATTTGTTCTAAGAGAAGATGCCCTAATCCATTTTGTACTGCTGAAATAAAATACTAAGTCAGGAAAATTTACGATGGATAGAAATTTAAAATGCACAAAGGATTTTGATTTGTAATCTTTTTGAAAACTTTTAAAATTATTTTTAATTTTGATGACTTTTACACAATTGATTAGGGTGATAAGGGCCAAGGGCTACAGGAAGCTGAGTGAGATCATCATTTCCACATTCTCTTTTTTTTTTCTTTTCATTCTCTTTTTTTCCTTTCCTGGGGAAAGGAAGGGGAGAAGAGGAGCAGCCCCACCCAGCCTCCTAACAATCCCAGGGTCCCTGATGTGGGGCATGCTCTGAGGGTCCCGCTCAAGAGGTTTTGATAGCTAAACAGTTCTGAATTATTGCCGATCTCACCACTCCAAGCACCATCAAATCTTTCCAGAATCCACTGGTTGACATAGTTCACGTTAGAGTTTCTGCTTGTCCAGATATTCACTGCTAACACTTGGCTGGAGCAATTGATCAGTTTGTTCTATGCTTTATCCTCTGTTGTGGTACCAGGTGTCCTCTGAGGCTGCAATGTACTGCCATATCTGCCATGTGCACCCGCACATGCCATCCACTGCTCCATCTGAGCCACTGAGGAGGCCCAGTTCTGACACATGTACTCCATGATCAGACCATGAAACCTGCAATTATCTCCATGGTCGGGGTTCTGAGTCTAGCAATTCAGCTGGGAGGACCCCCAAAGAAACTTCATCTGGGGTGGTCCCAGACTTGATTTTTGCATGTGCTTGACAATACAGGGCCCATCACTGTCTGTTGCCCCAATCAGGCTATGCACATGCTGGTGGCTGCAATTGCTGGGCTAGTTCTGGCTTCAGTCCTGTATTCTACACAAACCAATGGGTGTTGCAGCAGTCCAGCCCAATCCTGCCTTCACGGACACTAGTGGGAGCTGCAGCCTAGTCAGAGAGACCCACAATAACCCCTACCAGGCCTGTCCCCTTGCCCTGGTTCCTGTGCTTGCCAGTATGTATAACAGACTGGTCAAGTCTGTCCTACATCCGATTCAGCTCTCATACATGTCAATGGGCCTTGAAGCCCAGTTCAACTCAACCAGCCACACCATCTAACCCACACACAAGCCAGTGGGTGCCACTCTGCTAACCATGTCTGCCCCAGACCTGGGTCTCATGCCCACCAGTCAGACTGGCAACCCAAGAGGGAGGTGCCCTCTGTTTTACTACTGGACTCACTCCCATTCCCAGATCTTGCACTCGTCAGGTGGTTCTGCAGTTTAACTTGACAGAATTTGCACCCTCCCCCCCCGCCAGCATCTCCCAGCTGATGCTGCAGCAAAGCCCAACCAATCCAATTACACTCTGGCTTGTGAATACCCCACTAGGAATAGTCAAGCCATCTTGGCTTTTTCCTGATCCAGCTCACATGAGGCCAACAGGTGTTGTAGCCCTGTCCAGCCTGTTCTGCCCCCATCCCAACTCTCATGCTCACCAGTGGGAGAGGTGGTCCAGCAGGGAAGCCCCATGCAGACCCCTCCCCCACCAGCTTCGCCCTTTCCCTCATGGGTCTCATGTGTGCTGGTTGGGTGCTATGGCTCAGTCTGGCATGGCCCACCTTACCTCGGCATTTACCAGTGGTTACTGTAGCCTGGCCGGGCTTACTCCCCCAATTTTAACTCAAGCAGTAGGGACTACAATCTAGTTCAGTCCAGCGTTTCCCAGTCCTGGCCCTCATGTGAAGTGGCATATGTTGCAATCGAACTTGGACTGACCCACACTCCATTCTGGTGCTCAGATTCGCCAGTGGGTAATGTGAACTGGTTTGCCCCCGGCTTGTGCCAAATGTACACCTGTGGGTACCATTCCCTGGCCTGGTCTGGTCTGGGCTGCTCCCTACCATAGTTCTTGCATTCACCTGTAGGGACTGTGTCCCAGCAGAGGAGTCCTCCAAGCTCCTCCATCAGAACCTCTTCCAATGCAAGATATTGTACCCACCAGCGGGTCCATGGGCCAACCCTACCTAGTCCACCTCCTGTCCTAGCAGGAACAATGCCCTTTCCTGACCAGCCTACACCCATTCTGGCTTTTTACTGTTGGCTGCAACAGCCCAGTCAAACCTGATCTACACCCATACACAGCTCACAAATGGTTCAGCATGGACAGAGACCTGGTCTAGCCCAGCCTACACTTACCCCAGTTCTCATGAACACCTGTGGGTGCTGGAATTTAGCCCAGTCTAGCGCACCACAGACCTTGTCCAAACTTGTGCCAAGGGACACTACAGTCATGCCCAGACCAGATAGTAGTCTCCACTCTGGCCTTGACACTCACCAGAGGGAATCACAACCCAGCCAGGGAATCCCCTAAAATCCCCAACCAGGCCTGTTGCCAGACAAAGATCTTATGCATGCCAGTGGTTGCTCTGACCCAGCTTGGCACAGTCCCTTCCTGTCTTTGGATGTTGCAGCCTGGCCTGACCTGGCCTGACCTGGCCTGTCCCCAGTCTCAACTCTTGCTGGCAGGTACTAGGACCTGGCCCTGCTCAGTCTGCTCCCACTCCTGGGTCATGCACTCTAGTAGATGTGATAACCTAGCCTGGAATGACCAATACTCTAGCCTGGTTTCTGCTCTTGCCAGTGAGTTAAGGTTTGCTCAGCCCTGCCTGGTCCACCCCCTTCTAAAACCAACACACATTTGCCAGCAGTTGGAGTTACCTTGCCCATATTGCCCAACTCCCAGGCCTGGCCCACATACTCCCCAGTAGGAGCTATGACCCACTGGGGGAATTTCCCAGGTTCTACCACTCAGCCTACTCCAGACCCAGATCTCACACATTGCCAGTGAGTGCTAGTTCTTGCCCCTCCATCTTGGCCTTGTCTAAGCTGGTGGATGTTGTGGTCCGGCCTGCCCCACACCCTATTTTAGGATACACATGTGGGTGCTGCAGCCTGGATCTGTACCCATGAGTGATGTCAGGCTCCATGGTCACACCTAGCTAAGCACATCAGCACCCCAACTCTTGAGCTAACCAGCAGGACTTGTATTTCCATAGGGCTCAGCCCACATACACCCCACAAATTCTATCCCCAGAACTGGTTCTCTAGTGTGCTGTTTAATATCATGGCGCTGCCTAATGTGATCCAACCCCGGCTCTGACTCTCAGTCAGGTACTGGGATCTAGCCCTGCTAGATAGGCCCCCAGCACTAGCTTTCATGTTGACTGGTGTGTGGTGGTCAGCAAAGCTCAATGCTAACTAGCCCTACTCAGCATCCCATGTTGGCTGGTGTATTAGTCTGACCCATACAGATCATCCTGTCTCTCCCCTCCAATCTACCAGGTCTCAGTCCCCTTGGTTACCTATATGTTCAGTGGTCCTATCGTTGGAAGTCCCTCAAGATTCATTCCTCACCTACATGTGCTGTGGTCTTATCCATGGATGTCCCTAAGCAATAACTCCACACCCCTAACCCCCAAGAACTAGCCACCTGCAAACCAAGGATGCAATCACTGCTTGGTGGTGGTGGTGGCTGGGGCTAGGGCCCCAAGGGATTAAGTTTGAACTGACTCAGGTACCCCAGTAGCTGCTACGCTGGTGGGAGTTTCATCCATTCAGGCAGATTTGTAATCTCTTAAAGTGTGTGTGTGTGTGTGTTTAGCTTTTTGAAGTCTCAGAAGGGGATCAGGAGGATTAAAAATAATACCAAATATAAGTCAACTAGCAAAACAGAATTGTTTAGTTGCAGTGCAGAACTGTTAATGTCCTCCCCTCATTTTTCAACCTGATTTGTAATGTTTTGCTGGGCAATTGTAGTATACTATTTAGAATGTGATAGAGCAAATGGCAGACACATGACTTGCTGTCTCATTTGTCAAATGCTTTCAGGAGCCAGGGCTGGTGAGGCTGAAGTCAAGATTCCAGAACAACTTGGGTTCTCCAGGGGTAGGTGCCGGGGTGACAAACACCTGAGCCATTTTTACCAGCCTCCCAGGGTGCATTTGCAGGGAGGTGGATCAGAAATGATGTAGTCATGACTCTAGCTGGTACTCTAACATGAGATTCATGTGTCGCACATGGAGGCTTAACATACATTGTCTGCCCCAAGCAAATGATTTATGATGGTTCTAAATTACCATGTAGAGATATAGAAAGAAAAATTCCAAAAACTGCACGAAGTAGCACAATATGGAAAGCTGTGTCTTGAAAAAAGTTAATAAACAGTTGGACAACAGATTGAACCAAACATCTACTAATAGATTTATAACTACTTTTCATAGCATATTATGCCTTTCTTGTTGAACTTATTTCTCCGAATGAATGATATGAAATTATGAATGGCTAATCTGGAAACTGTGTTGCAGCAGAACTTGTGTGTTTGTGTTTGACAGTGAGGATCTCAAATAATTATTCTGATGTTAGAATTTTGGACACAAAGTAGAAAGGTAAAATTTTAGCAATGAATTTAGCATCCAGTATTGACACCAGGAGTGGCTATAGACTTCTGCTCTAGGATGACCAGAGCCCATTCAAGTGTTGTACCATTGCAAGAGCTTAAATAAGAGATACTCACTGAGATGGAGTTCTCAAAAGAGGCAGTAAGGTTGAAGGAAGAGGGCGGTATGGAATATATGCCAACTAAGGTGGGGTTTAAGGTCTGCAATTTTTTTTTTTTGACAAAGAGATGAGTGTCTTGACTTTGATGATTTACTAAAGAACTGTCATATACAAAGAGCAGTAAGCTATTTCTGTTTATTCTATAAAAGAATAGTAGAAATAGCAGATGTAAAAAACTAAGAGGTGAAATTCTTTTCAAATTAGGGAAAGATTTTCTGAGAAATAAATAAATTCAAAAGTTAAATGTCTACTTCCCAGAGCAAAGAGCTCCTAACTGCTGGCAGTTTCAAGCAGAGACCCATGGTGTGAGGAAGTAGGCCAAACTTTTCTTTTCAAGACCTACACCTCAGACTTTCCTCAAATTAAAAAACTATTGGCCTATGGTAAGTCAAAGATTTTCATATTTTACTTAGCTTAGATGAGTTATATACATATTACTTTTAATTTAATATTAGGTTCCTTTCCAGCAAAACAAGACCATGACATTTGTGGTTGAGTATATCTTTTAAATCACATGCATTCCAGCATTTCTTAACTGATCTCTCTCTGGAGTCAGGTACTATCTCAACTCACCAGTCTACTGTCATCATTGGCATATATCCGTGAGTGGATGTACCTAAAGAACTTTTATATCTTTCTGCTTTTCTTACTTTATTCTAATTTTATTGTAATTAGGTAGCATTGTTTTACACTCTAAAAAGAAGAAAAATTAGGAATTATGTACCAACCCACGAGAAATGAACTGACATAGAAGCAACAGAACCATTTCATAAATAGGTCTGTATAAGCATTATAGGCACATGCTGCTAAAAAGAAAATTCTATTTACTCAAATTAACATTGGGACATTATTACACCATGCAATAGTATAAGTTAAAGCATATTCTAAAGAGAATAAGATAACAACCATATTATACTATGATACTTAATATAGCTAGATCTTATATGTCTGTGCATTATGACTTATCTATATTTTAAGCGGGCAATGTTACCTATCCAGAACTTGGTTTCAGTAACCTAATAATGCCTGCGCTTGCTTCTGGGACCTTGAAAAGTGAGAGGAGAGTTTATCCTAACATCTCTTTTATGCGATTGATTATAGACTTTTCTGTAGAGCAAGTCATTTCCCTGAGCAGAGGACATTTGATTCTTATATCCATAAAATCACATACGATCATGTATGTTAGAATTTGAAGTCCTAACTTCCAATATGATAATGTAAGTCTCAAAAGTTTAGTGTCCATGGTGATATTATTATTTGAGATACAAAAGTGATTTGATGGTTCTTGCTGGATTGCCAGCATTTAGTAACAGGGAATGTTTCAGTAAAGGAAAAACAGGGTTCCTTGGTTTATGAAAAAAACAAGGGAGGAAAAAGGAATCTGCTGTAGGACTGAAAGATGAGTTGGGTGATAGCTGTGGCAGAGTCATCGGTGTTCCTCTATTGGGTCTGTTCAGAAGCAATAGGAACAGCAAATATTGGATGCAGGTCATCTTCTTTAAAGGGGAGTAGAACACTAGTGTCAGAATTCACATCTCCTGACTCCTGGCTTATTTATCAACCTACTAGAGCATGATGAGAGTTTTGTGACTGTATAATTCCATCAATATCAAAAGTTTAGTATTGCACAATATTTGTTTTTTAGGAAGAGCAGTATTAATATGTAGGTTTAACAACCTTCATAATCTCCTGATAGAGCTCATAATCCTGGTTCCTAATCATGTGTCAACCTGCATTTTAGCAGGTTGCTGTTCTTTGGCATAAAAGTGCTAAGCAAAAACAGGAATTGTGAATATTTATATGTTTCTGTAATTATATGTTTCTGTAATTGGTCATCTCCCCCCAAGACCAATGAGGGTTTTGTTGTCTCTAAACCTGAGATCACAAATCACTGACTTATTTGCCAGTCAAGTCCTTAGTATCCATGCGCCAACAGCATGGCGCATATCCTCTGCACCTGCTTACATCCCATGACACCCCAGCCTGCTCCTGACAAGTTCAGCTACTTGGCCAAATTTAGGCCAGTTAAGGCTAGTCACTCTCAGCTAGCTGGGCTCTTCTATTCCTGCCAAATTGTCCAACCTCTCCAAATTATAAATTCTCTGATTACTCTGTGATTTTCTACTTCACTTTCCAGCAAATATTAACTCTCCCCTGAGCTCTTTCCACTGTGTATTCAGAAACAAAGCCAAACCTTTTAATCAAAATGCTATTCCGCATGCACCTAAACTTTCATTTATTTCCTTGGAGTATTCTCTCCCCACATTGTTCTACTGGAAATGTTAGTCTTTCCCTAAATCCCTTATTTGCTGAATTAGGAAGGAGACTTGTCACTCTCCTTACTTCTCAAAATATTTTAGGTCTTGTATTATTATTCTTTCCCCTTGAAAACATGTCCTACTTTGAGAATGTAGTCTCCCAACTCTACCCTTCGATCCTTCTCCCACACTTTGGTCAGCAGCCTTGCCTCTCTTTTTCACTGAAACTCTGATGTGTAGGTGTAGAAGTTTCTTTATTTCCTTTTTTTTTTTTTTGATGATAACCCTCTGGGTATCAGTATGTCCCTTGATACTGAATAAGCCTGTTACATGAACGTGAATGTTTCAGTTGGCGAAATAGGAGTTTATATTCACATTCTCAACAAGCCTACTAGGAGGAAAGCCGTTTCTAAGGAAAGAGTGTGTGCTCTTCTGAGCAAGTTGTCTGCCACTCAGCAGACAACTGTGGCTCAGGTGGAACTGTGTTGTGTGACAGTAGGTTTTCTAAAAAAAGTAGAGTATTCCAGCTGATCAGGGAATAGCTTGTGAAAAAAAAAACTTAAATAATCATGATAATACTAACAAAGAAAAGCCAGAGAGTTCAAGCAAGTTCTAATAACAAAGTGCAAATACGTTACAATTTTTTTGTGAAAAGAACTGAAAATAGATCCGTCTCTAGTTGCACTGCTTGTGTCCGCCTTTTCCCAGTTTAGCTGAGCTGTGTAATGTCAGTGAGATTTAACCTGAGAGAGAAGAATTTGGCTTTTCATTTGTGCCAATTACAGGAGTTTCTCACTGGGGCAGATTTCTGCTTCATCTGTTTCAATAGTTGACCAAAAAGAAGAAGGAGAAGAAGAAGAAAAAGAAAAAGGTCTTGGGGATGAGGAGCGAATCATCTGTTCAGAAACTAGACTAATAGTGGATCCAATGAATGAGAAGCTCAGCTGAGAGTCTGTCTTGGACCCTCCCGATTTTGACAGTTTTTCCTTATGGTCAGATTGGGGTTTGGGATTGGGGAAGCAAGGAAGAAAAATGTTTTCTTACCCAAATATGGAATTTACCTCTGACACATAGATCAGTCCCAAAAGAAAATGGCTTTCCCAAGGGGACAATGAAAATATTGAACCCTGAGCTCTAAATTTTGATTTAAATCGTAACTTTATAGCTAGGAGAGGGGATGTGTAGTTGAACATCTCCATTTTACAGGTGAGCAAAGTGAAGTCGCTAAAGACTTCACAAATAGTGACTTACTCCAGGCCATTCAGCTATGCTCTCTTCTACGTAGTGTCCTTTCATTTTTGTAGCATTTTTCCTGCCAACCAAATAAATTCTTTAAGATTTATGTTGTTTACCTGGTAGTTTTCTACTTTCTACTAAGCCCCTTAAAGTTTTTCCTGGAATTCAGAGCTCATCTTTATCTCATTTCACATCATTTTTGTTAAGTAAATGACAGACTCTAGGGTGCAGTTAATACTCAGGAGGTATTGTACAACTTGCTTAGGATAAACAGAATTGAGAACAAGATCTGCAGGTGACACGAATGCAAAACTATATTTAACAACAGAGAGGGAGCTGTGAAGACTCACCGTTACACTGGGCACATGTGACTCAGTGGAACCCTGAGCCAGGTAATTTACTTACCCCAGTCTTCCTACTTCAAGGTCTAGTAAGCTAAACCACACCATTTGCTTTTTAGTAATTTTACCTTTCTGATCTCATATTTCTATTTTCCATCTTGCATTACCAAAGGAAATAAACATGTATTAGATTCCAAAGGATTGTAATTAATATTTCTCTCTCTTTTTGTTTTCCTTTTTTTTTTTTTTGTGATGAAAGTCCATTATTCTGTGTTGTTTGCAACTGAACAGGCAAAAGACCACATAACATAGCTGCCGGAACCGCTTACTTTTTCACTAGACTTGACCAAAAGGCCAGAGAGCAAGTTTCCTTTTCCGAGACAAAACAAACAAACAAAACCCAACCCAAAACAAACAAAAAAAATTGGCTTGTTTACACTTTCCTCAGTTTCTTGATCAATTTAACATTTCTCTTTTATTTCATTTAATCCCAAACAACTCAAACTTTTAAAAATAGTTATATTTTATTGATTTATTTTACAATTATTTTATTGTTATTCTTAACAGCCTCCTCTTGATTGTGAAACAGGAGAGTGTAGGAGCAAACACTGTGGGAATAAGGGCAACAGAACTGAAAGAGTAAAAGAAGCAGCTAGCAACGCAGACAAATATCCCCAGAAGGCCAGCTCAGGATGAGATGTTGGTGAAACACTAGCAATGTGACTAGACCTTCCTTTTAAAGAGAAGGTTATTAACCACAAGATTTGAATGGTAGAGAACTCTTCGTTTATGATTTGAATTGTAATTTTCTCTAGTGTGCAGGTCAGAGTAGTAATGTGCTGTGGTAGTTTGCGTTAAGAGAGAAGTTTTGGGTTTCCCCTATGTTATTCTTCTAAGAAAAAGATTATTTCTGATCATAGAGGTGGAAATGTTTAAGTAGTATTCTGTTTTTTTATTTTCAGTAGCATATCTATGATCATTTCAAATGATTCATCAAATACCAACCTTGTGGGTTTGGGAAGTCTTCTTTGAAAGAGTTTTCCAGTAACAATGGCTCCAGTTCTATAGTGTGACATTGGGTGAATAATTACTATAGAATACTGTGGACCTTTTCCCCCTGTAGGGTGATTGATTTTAACCTTTCTCCTCTGCCAAACCTTTGTTCTGTGCATGACATTTCAACCCCACCACTTCCTATGCTCTATTTTGCTAAAGAAAATTGCATTTTCTATTTCTGGACAAAGCATGGTTGTTTGTGTCAGTCAATTTAACACAATATACCAGTTCTTATTTGTGCAGAGCAAGCACTAATAAGATTCCAGCAGGAGATGGGTCCTGAGCCTATGACCAAACCTCCCATTGGGCCCGGAAGATGGCAGCCACAACAATCCATTACCGACAAGGCTGCTTAGTGGTGATGAAGCCCATTTTTGTCCGAGTCCTACAGGAAGTAGGCATTCCCATTTCCTGTACTATGTACTCATTCCTGCAGATGATACGTGGACATAGAGAGACAATGGCTGTGTGGCATAGGGAAAGGACAAGCATTTTGGAGCTTGTGTCCTGGCATTGATCCCCATACTGTTATGCATAAGTTTTTGAAAGATTAGCCTTACATACCCTTTCTGAGCCTCTGATTTCTGAGGTGGGTTAAAAAAAAAAAGATATAGTTTTTCATTTGCAGGGGTGGTGAGGGAATAAAATAAAATAATGCTTTTGTTATTTCCTGAGTATCATTCAGTAAATGTTAGTTATTATAATGAGACTATTCCATTCTGATGAAGTAAGCAATTGCCATTTTATAAAACATGTTAACATTAATTCATTTACATTTTATCTGAAAGGCATAAGGACACAAAAGGAAAAATAGACAAGGATCTTCTGTCTGTTGAGTCACCCCCTGAATACCTGCAAAAACCGAGGTTGAGCCAAGAGACACTCAGGAGCCAGGAGTTCCATCTGGGTCTCCCTCATGGGTGGCATATGCCCAGCTACTTGAGCTGTCATCTGCTGCCTCCCAGGTCCTTACTAGTGAGAAGGTGAATCAGAAGTGGGAGAGCTGGCAATCCAACCAGACACATTGTGATTCAGAATGCCTGTGTCTCAAGCAGTGACTCAACTCTTGTGCCAAATACTCCCCCCCGGAGTAAGCAATTTCTGTTATCAAATGATTTTTTTTTTGTTAAAAATAAGGTTATGGCTCTTTGCCTTTTTGTTCCATAGATATTATCAGCTATGGGGAACATTTAAAATATACATTATCATTACTATTTATGCTTATTTCCTTAAACACACATTTATGATGCCTGAATCTAGAAAAAGACACTGTAATGGAGAAGAAAGAGCACAGGCCCTGTCATTTGCAAATGTGGTTTTCCGTCCTGGCTCTGTTCTTTATCAACTATATTTGGGTAAATTGTATCACTTCTCTGCACTTAGTTTCTGAATTTCTTAAATGTAAGGAATCACACAGGTTTCAAATATATATATATATATTTGTTCATATATATATGAACAAAAGTGGCATTAAAATATAGAAAATATAACTTAGATAGTATTTAAAATATTTATTTAAGAATGATTTATTTATTTTGAAGTCAGTGTTTCAGAGCGAGTTAGAGAGAATGAATGAATGTTCTATTTGGCGATTCACTCCCTAAATTGCTGCAACAGCCAGTGTTGGACCAAATTGTAGCCAGGAGCTATGAGCTTCATCTGGGTCTTTCATATGGGAAAAAGAGCTCAAATATTTGGGTTGTCTTCCATTACTTTCCCAGGTAGAGTAGCAGGGAGCTTGATTAGTAGCAGAGTAGAGGAGAATCGAACTGGTGCCACCTGGAACATCAGTGTCAGGGGTCTTGGCACAACATGCTATGTCACAATGCCAGTCTTTCAAAATCAGTGCTATGAGTAGGGAAACAGGAAGGACCAGGTGTTGAAAACAAATAAGCTATTGTACATTGGCTTATAACTGGAATATGAGCCCTGCCCTTACCAGGTCTAGCACATAAAAGAGAGATGGATGTTGTGTTGTTTATAGTTTCTGTTTTCTGTAAATTATGATGTTCTGATAGCATAAAAATTCTTCTGGGGCAAGGCTTTGCACCACAGCAGGCTGAACTGCTGCTTGGGATGCCTGCATTCCATACTAGGATGCTTGTGACCAAGTATTACCTCTGCTTTCTATCCAGATTCCTGTTTAATGTGGAAGGCGGCAGGTTGTGGATCAAGTTCTTGCGTCTCTGCCACTCATATAGGAAATCATGACTGAGTTTCTGATTCCAGACCCTCACATACTTCTGGTTGTTCTAGGCAATTGTGAATGAACAGCAAATGGGAATTCTCTTTATCTGTCTCGCTCTGTCACTCTGAGTTTTGAATAAATATAGATAAATAAAACAAAACTAAAAAACATGAAACTGCTGGTTGCAGAAGCTGCCCCTTTTATGGGTCATCAAATGCGTATGAAGTACACAGGGCTCAGTCAAGAAGGAGTATGTCTTTGATTAGCAGAACAGATCAGCACAGAGCTACCACTTATTTTTGATCCATACAACCTGGGAAGCTCTATTCCTCTGCCATCATTGTCCCAGAGCCAACTGCCAAACAATGAAAGTCTCCTATAGCTAAAAGCCAACTGGAATTACACAGAGTTCCCAGGGTTCAAATCATCATCCTGTCCTAACTCAACTTGCCCAAGAAGATTTCAATAAAAGCTCTGGCCTGGACTTCTTGGATGATACCATACCTCCTCACAGAAACCACATGTGTTCCAGTGACATGCATGGCATGCCTCCTTATTTCTACGTGTGAGGGCAGTCAATTTTCTGTCCAGAATTCCTCTTGTATTTCTTCTTGTGATCACACTTCTTTATCACCATATTAAAAAAAAAACACAGAAGAGATGTATGCACACACAAAGACAAACAGATGGCGGTGAGACCATATAAAATGTGCTCTATGGAAAGTATGTAAAAGGGTAAAGATAGAATAGTTTGTCAATCCTTTGAACCTACCTTGGGAACTAAGGAATGCATTGGTTAGGAAGCATCTGAGCCCAGCGTTGTAGGGTAGGTGGAAGGATTCCTCAGGGTTGAGGTAGCAAGTAGCGCAGCATGAAGGGACACACATGTTTCAAAAAGGATGAAGCTGATGGGCTGAGAGGGATCTACAGGGCTAGATAATGGGCAACACAGGAAATGTACATAAAAGCCTTCAAAATCACTCGGTTGTGGTGTGAGGATAGATGAGAAAGATGGAAGGAAAACACAGCCGTGCTATTGCAATGGTCAGTAGAGATGTGAGAGCCTGAATCGTTGACATGGTTTAGCAGGGAGGAGAGCCCCTCTAGGGAAGTCTGCTAGACATGGGACAGTTGGAGTTATGTTAGCAATTGATTATAGTGCTGAAAGAAGTAAGTATTCAAAGATGCCTCACACAGGGGTACCAGAAGAGAACGGGTTTAGGGCAGTGTTTCTCTTTTGGCCTGTGTAACAACATCATTCTTCTGCCTGCTGGGTCAAATAAGGCTTTATTTATTTATTTTTGTCTCACAGCTGTAAATATTTCATGCTAGTGGCCATGTTTCTGTTTTATTTTGGGAATGGCACTTTTAGCTGCCTTTTCAGTTGAAACGACTTGGGAACTGAAGGGCCGTTTTTGTCCTCCGGGATATGTTTGGTGTTGGAGATGGCAGACGGTTGGGTGTGGGTGAGGACAGAGAGTGCCTGAGGTCTTGCAGTTTAGAAGTAACATCTTGTCTTTTGAGGATAACACTGCCAAAGGTGTGTAGGTATATCTCTGAAAAAGCAAAACAGAAAAAAGCATGACCAGCAATCTGATCTAGGCTAGGCATCTATAAAAATCATTGTTTTGTTTGTGGCTTAAACTCTTGTGGAGCTCCCTGATTAAATTCAGAGATGGCCTCTGAGCTTAAAGAAAACTGACTTCTTGCTCTCAGACTGGTTGGCCAATCTGTCAGTTGGTTTTGTTTTTCCAGCACTACTCAGATTAAGCCAATTCATTTAAAGCTTTGCTTTTGTATTTCCTTGTGGTTCTTCCTCTCTTTCCTCAGCAGTAGCTAACAGTCACCTGCTCCCCAGGCTGGAGAACACAGTTGCCCTGTGGTGCAGGTGTTTTAGAAGCAGCGGCGGCGGCAGCAGCAGCAGCAGCAGCAGTTCAGAACCAGTGACACCAAGTGCATGCCAGACCCGACCTGCTCCTCACAGCTCTGTTAGCACTGAGATGATTTCAGTAGGACAGGTTATAAAAAAGGCCCTTTCCTATAACAGTCTGTGCCTATCCAGCTTTTTGATTCTGAGAAACTTTTCAGGGGTGTGAAATTTCCTTTGCACTGAACATTTCTATTAAATATACCTTCTAAGATCAGGCTCTTTATATCCTTATCATTTACTGCTACTCTAGATTACTATGGGGTCATGCATGTGTCAAGTCCTATGCTAAGCAGTTTACATGGATAATCTCAATTCTTTATTACAACAGCCTATGATGTAGGGTCATTATTAATTCTGTTTCTTCAATGAAGAACCAGACATTAGAGACATAAAGTCCTTGTTCATGTTCATGCAGATATAAGTGAGCAGGACTGTAACTAGAGTTTGTATTTCTGAGCAACAGGTTATCCATCACCCATTGTCGCTCTTGGTACTTGTGGCCAGGGATTGTTTAATCACAGGCAACTGGCCATGACCTTTGAATTCCAGAATAACCTAATGAAACTGTTACTGGTTTAGGCTAAGGTAATGCTTCTGGCCTTTTGTCCAAATGTACTATTCCTTCCTGCTCTTAAATGGTGGAAAGTATATAAAACGATGCTATGTGCATGATGAATTATTAAGTCCAGAAAAGTCAATTTAGGTTTGCAATATTGCTGATACTTCATTGCATACTGTACAGTATATCACTAAAGATGATGTATGGGAAGATTTCTACCTCTTTGTTTGGAATTTATGATCTTCAGAGAAATAGAAGACAGCTATTATTTTTGTATTTATGCAAATTATATATGCATACAGAGTGGTTACAACATAAAAACAACATATGGTTTAGAAGAATTTCTGTAAGTACTCCAGGCACCTCTGGATACAGAAATAGTGTAGCTGCTAATACCATGGCTTCTTCCTCAGTAAGCAGAGGTCACAGCACTCAGCTGTTCTCTGAAGAGTGAAGCAAGGGGATGGGTGGCACTTTGATACTCACATATTAGTTCCCCTTCTCACTCACAGTAAATGATTATTATAAGGAAGATTGAACTAGAGGATAAAAAGAGAAGCCTGTGGTGATGGAAAGGATTGTGCAAAACTTATCTAGCCTGTGCTGGGTTGGAAACAGCCAGTGTCCTGTCTCACACGTGTATAGCAAATTTGACATGTTTAGCAAATTTCAGTTACATTCAGGCCCCTAAATCTGAACTATTTGAGGATAACATATAACTAGCTCATAATTCATGAGCTGAATAATCCCTTATTACCTGTCAGAGGAAAAGAACAACAATGACAACAAAATTAAAGAGAGATGAAGAAGAATGGATGATAGTTATAAGACTCTGTCTCCATGCCTGAGGCCGTGGATTCACACCACCCTCACAGCAGCCAGTAAACATGGGTGCTATTATTTTTGAAATATCTATTTAATTTATCCCATTCAGTCATTTGAAAAAACCAATAGAGAGAGGGGAAGAGAGGGCGATAGGGTGGGAAGCAGCAAATCCATCTGCTGGTTCACTCCCCCAAAGGCTGCAAGAGCTGGCTGGTCCACGTTAAACCCAGGAGTTAAGCACCCCATCTGGGTCCCTAAAATTGGTGGAAGGGGTCCAAGCACTTGAGATATCTTCCATTGTCTTCTTAGGCACACAATCAGGGAGCTGGATCTGAGATGGGACAGCTGGGACTCGAACTAGCTGTGACATACATATTGCTGGTGCTGTGTATGTTGGCTCGACATGATGTACCACACTGCTGGCCCATGAATAACATTCTTAATTCCATGTTGTACTGAGTTGAAGAGAAGGTGCAGAGTTGAAGAGATTTGTTCTGGGTCATGTAGCTAGTAAGTGGCAGGTCGAGAAGCTAAGCCAGCTTTTTCTGATGCCAGGAAAACTTGTGCTTTTCCATCCTCATGGAACATTTTCCTTAAGGACCTCCAATCACTGCCAAATGGTGTTTGTAGTCTCGGATACATCCTTCATTGATATTTGGCAGAGGCGGTGCAAAGCAAAGGTGTGAAGTGTGGTCAGAACACAGCTGGGAACTCTTCAGTGCTCGCCTCCCTGGCTGCTGAGTGATAAGCACAGGCCTCACTTTGCACATCAGGCTTCATTTGTTCTTTGCACCACAAAGCAGCCTCAGTGCCTGTAGTGCAGAAAGCAATTAATTTTCCCAGTATTATCTAATTTTTGGCAGGTAGTGAATGCAGCCTGAGAGACGAAGGCAGGATTGTATCAAGGACTTATGCTTGCATCTGCGCAGAGGGATGTGCAGTTGCCATAGCAGCAATCAATCTGCTAAGTAACTAGTAACGTAAACTGATTCAAAGGCAAAGACTGATTTGGGTCAGAGAATCGCACTCTGTAAAGAACAGCTCTCTGTCACTTCTGAGGATTTTTTTAAAAAAATCTTTCATAGATGGCCTGGAAATGTATAGTGAGTGACTGCCCAGTTGTAAGAGGCTGTGTGTATGTCTCAAGAGGAGAAGGGCAGATTGCTCCCAGGCAGTTAAAATAGGAATTCCACGGAATATGCTGTGAAACCTCTCTTTTGCTGCCTATCAATTCCCAGAGGCTTGGGAGCACCACTAACAAAAAACTCAGTTGTTAAATTCCCACCACATCGTAGGACACTTCTTAGAGATCTCTAAGTATTTGTCAGCAATTCTGCCAAGTAGGATGTTTAGCTTTCTACAGATGTGGTCACTGATGTTAATATGTCCGTGTCATGCAGACACACAGGTGTGGGTGATTGGAACTCAGGTCCCCTTCATGCAGAGGCTGTGCCCTCTCTGTTCTTTCATGGGGTCCCTTTTCTGGAACTTGCACTAAAAAAGAAAAGCGATGTCTTCTTGGTCTTGTGTGTCAAGAACTATAGCCTTCTGATTCTGCTTTGCTTTGTAGAAGGTGACTAATCATGTTTATTTAGTCCAATAAGAAAACCAAGTCTTATTAGGGCAAAACAAAACAAAAGCAAAAACACAACAACTTAGAACCCCAAGAGAAAGACCTGACTTATATGGGTTATTCAGATTGTCAGGTTGCAAGAAACATACCATCTATTTCCTAAGGTGTTGCAAAGATTATTAAGTTTTCTGTTCTCTGCATTTTGATCTAACCTGCCTGTGGGGTAAATCTAGGCTGCAGAGAAAGATTTTTTGAACTGTAGCAAGAGGTGTTAGAGCTTACTACAAAAAGTCACTGATTTGGTAGTCAATGATAACATATGGTTCTATGACTCTAGCTGTGCGATTCTAGAATTTCAGTTTTTTTCAGCCTTGGTTCTCTATAAAATAGGGTTAATGATGTTGACAACAACAAACTCAGTTGCCTCAAATACTTCTGGGAATGGGACAGATGTGAAAATCACCTTGCAGTCTGAAGGATAAAAGACTTTTGCAGACTCCCTTCCCTCAAAGAATGTATTCCCTCATTCTTATATCCAGCTTTTTATTTTAGTTTTTGGCTTTATTTCTGCCTTGAAGGTTTTGGGAATGGAAGAAGTCTAGGAAATCTCTTAATAAAATTGTCTGCCACCTGCTTATAGTTTCATATTACTTTACTGTTTTGACACAGATTATTAGAGAATTATTCATCTTTGGATCTTCTTTCTCAGTCATTTGTTTGATTTGGGGCCTCTGAACAACATGAGGCCACCAGCCTGGAGGAAGGGGACTGGGGCTTTTGAAAACACTTTTATGATTTCTCTTCCCTCTTTCTGACTCTATGGCTGGAAATCAAGAAGTGCTGCCAGCACTGCTGACCGAGTTTCCTCTCAGAAGCTTCAACTTCCCAGGCCTGCAGCCATGGTGCTTGGGTCAAAGAGCTGTGCCAGCTGGAGTATACCCTAGGTGCTGGGTAGGTGAGTTCATTTGGGGGATCCTACTGTTTTTCTGTCTTTCACCTGGAAGAACAGCAATTTCTGGTAGAAGTGTCATTTCCTGGCAGCCCATACACAGAGTCTGTTGGTGGGTTATAAACATCATACAGGCAGGGATGGGTTGCATTTGAGCTTGTGACCTGGAGGTGAAAATCCTGCCCATCCCTTCTCATCCTTCTTCCCCATGAGGTGGTATTTTGCATTGACTTACAGCTCCTCTACTGGGTTTCTGTGTATGGCACTGCTGTAATTTGGGGCTTCAAAATAAGTGTTCAGTTTTCTTCCTGTGTGTAGACATTGATTTTTTTTTAAACCCAGAAGGCAAAGCGAACCTGTGCCTGCTATCTCAATATCTCTAATTAGACTACTTGTGCAAACTTAGCAGTTGACTTTAATAGATTGAATCCAAATCTGCAACCATGTTGGAGGGACAATGAGATTGCTTTGTATCCCAAGTTATCTTCAGTATGTTTCTGAATGCAAACAGATTTCCTGAATTCAAAACCCTCCATAAGCTCGAGATCCCTGAGACCCTGGAGGCAGAATGTAATCACCACACAAGTAAATGATCCCTGCCGTGAGAAAATTGGAGCAGTAAATGAAACGTTAGTCCATTGAGGGAGGAGGTCATGTATGTTACACTGCCACCACAAACCTGCTGCTCTGATTACAGCTAGCGTGTGACTGCCATTCATGCCTTCAATTTTTGTGCCTTTTGTCTTTATAGTCTGCTGAGCTTTGTTTTACTTCAGCTTCTTTGTGTCCTACCAATTAAGCCTCAAATTGGCAGTTAAAACAAAATACAAACGAAAGAGAGGGACTTGTGAGAAAGCAGACAGAGGCAATGGCGAATGAGGTTGGAAATCGCTCCCTTTCCCCTTCCTCTCCAGGCAGCTGTGTTGAGCAAAGGGAGACACTGAGCCTTGTGTGTCAGGTAAACAACAGCTCACCAGTTTTAAACATTGAGCAGTCCTTAGTAAACTACGTAGGGGATAAAGTTAGCTACTTACACCTGTCCTATGTCTATCGCACTCCATACTCAAGTTCCAGAGCATATGCGTGATAGTCTTAGATAACATTTATCAAGGGTCACCATATGGCAGCCATATTGTTACAGTTCTAAGTGTTTCATATAAGTTATACCACGATTCTCTTATAAAAACTATACAAAGAAACCATCATCTCCATTTATAGATGAGAACGTATCATTAACAGGGAACTGAACGGCTCGTGTGAAGGTCACGTGATCATCAAAGCACTGGGAATGTGTTTTAAACCCAGCTAATCAGACTTGGGAGATTTCTGGATTTATTTTCTAATTACAAAAGTATTCTCTGTTCATTGTAGAAAATTCAAAAGATACTTAAAAGCATACATAAAAAAACAATTGATTATACCACTCTGAGAAAGTTAGAATTTTTAGGTCATTATGTAATCACTTATTTATGAAAGAAACACACACAATGAGGGGGGAAGGAAAGAGAGGGGGAAGGAGAGAGAGAGAGAGAGAGAAGGAAAGAGAGATGGGAATCCTTCTACTGATTTATTGTTAAATACTTAAAATAGTTGGGTGTGGTTTGGGGGTGAAGCTGGGATCCAGAGACACAATTCATGTCCCACATGGATTGGAGAAATCCAATTACTGATAGGAAGCTGGAGTCATAAGTACTTTGATGTGGCAGGTGGGCATTTTACCTTGTTGCGTACCCGCTAGGCTAAATGCCCAGGTTCTAATTATAGCATTTTGTTTAATTTTCCTCCATTGTTTTATGAAAATGTGTTTTGAAAACAAGTATCGTTGAGATCATACTTTAGATATTTATTCCCAGCACTTTAAGTGAACATTTTCCCTTTTCACTGTATGTTTTTCCTTTTTATTATATGATGTATTAAACCATCCCTCTTTGTTGGACATGTGGGGGTATTTCTGATATTTACATTTTACAGTGGAGTAAAGGTTTGTTTTGCTTAAGAGGTAAAAGATTTTTAAAAAAGATGTAAAGTCAGGAAAGAATGGCATTTTGAAGGTCAAGAAGTTCCCTTTCAGATTGTCATTTTCACTTTTTATTTGTATACATTCTCTAAGGCTTCTATTCCTCAAGCCTGCATTCTTTGACATCTGTATTTACAGAGAAGTGTAATTCAGCCTTAAGACTGACTGACTGGCAGTCTGGAAAGTGTATCTTATTGAAGAGCTGCCCTAGGCTTCTTTTGATGGCATATTTTTGGGGTTTTCTGGAAAATATTTATAGTGCTTTAACTGTTTCCATGTCTGCAGCTACATTGGTACTGTGTTCTGAAGTGCCTTCTTTTCAACTTGCTATCATACCTACTGTTTGATACTGCCTCGACTGTCCCGGGGGCACTCAAGAGGGCCGTTGCACATGGTTTGTGTCTCTGAGGACCTAAGAGTAGAGCCAAGGACAAGAAGGAAGAGCAGCAACGCTGTGACAATATCCCATTTTTGAGTGTGTATATGTACGTCAAATTTCTTTATCTATTCATCTTTATGGACACCTTGATTGGGTCTGCATTTTGGCTATTGTGAACAGGGCTGCAATAGATACTGTGGTCTAAGAATCTCACTGATGCAATGCTTTCACATCATTTGTGTATGTTCCCAACATTGGAATCCTAGAGCATATGACCAGTTCATTTCTAGTTTTATAAAGAAATCTCCATACTGTTTCCACAGGCTGTACTTTTTGCATTCCTATTAACAATACATAATAATTTCCCTTTCTCTATATTCCTGTCAGCATTTATTACTCCCTGACTTTTGGTTCATAGCCATTCTGAGAGGAGTGAGGTGCTATCTCAGTGATTTTGATTTACATTTCCCTAATATCCAGTGACATTGAGCATATTTTTGATATTTTGGACCATTTATAATTCTCTCCTTTAAAGATTTATTTATTTTTGTTAGAAAGTCAGATGTACAGAGAGGAGGAGAGACAGAGTAGAAGATCTTTGTCTGACGGGTCACTTCCCAAGTGACCATAAAAGCTGGAACTGAGCCAATCTGAAGCCAGGAGGCAGGAACTTCTTCCAGGTCTTCCGTGGGGGTGCAGGTTCCCAAGGCTTTGGGCCATCCTTGACTGCTTTCCCAGGCCACAAGAGGGAGCGGGATGGGAAGCGGGGCTGCTGGGATTAGAATCGGTGCCCATATGGGATCCCAACATGCTCAAAGTGAGGACTTTAACTGCTATGCTATTGCACTGGTTCCCTGAATAATTCTTCTCTTGAAAAGTGTCAATTCAGGCTCATTTCTTAACTGAATATTTTTATTGTTGAGTTTTTTTTTTTTTTGAGTTTCTGGTATACCTTGGACATTAATCTTTTATCAGATATCAAGTATCAAATCATCTTACCGATAATTTTTCATAAACAGTCATATGTCCATCATTGCAGGCATGCACAATGGCAGAGAGTCCAGCATCCTATTGTGAACATATAGTTAACAGCTTCATTGGGAGTCCATCTTTGCTCTGGAGGTAGAGATGCATACTGCATTGTATTCTGACATCTGGATATGATAGTCTCCATTACACAGTTACTATACACCCCCTTAAATAAAAAGACACAAAACAAAATCAACAGCAGGAAGAAAAATAGAAATTGACACTACCATGATGTTAAATAACATGCATTACTAATGTGTCTCCGAAGAAAGAAAACAAAAAATCTTGAAGAAAATGATACAATTGTATGAAATATGACTCAGTGAAGAATTTAATATGAAAAAACTATTTTGTAGAAATGAAACTAAAGATAAAAATGTCAAAACCCAAGAGAGATCATTTCTGCTGATCTTTGTTGGTGAAATGTGTCTCCTGTAGACAACAAGTAGATGCATTTTGTGTTTTTAATCCAGTCTACTACTCTAAGAGATTTGACTGATGAGTTTAAGCCAGTTACATTCAGGATTAATATAAATAGGTGGTAATTTGTGCCTATCATTTAGCAATGGGTTGGTCACTAATTTAGTCTTCTGTTGTTATTTTACTGGGATGTTCTTTGCATTTGCCTTGGCCTTTGGTGGCTGCTACTCCTTTCTCTGTCAAGAGAACATCTTTACATATCATTTATAGACAAAGGGAAGCTTTGCTGGCTGTGTTGTTTTGGACCAATGGGATGGCAATTCTTTCTTTTAGAACCTGGAAATGTGTTGCTCCATTCTCTTCTGGCCTGTAGAGTTTCCTGTGAGAGGTGTTCTGTAATTATGATTGCCATTTCTCTATATGTCAAATGATTGTTTCACGTGCACATCTAAAGATCTTTTCCTTATGTTCGTCTGAAGAGAGCTTGATTATCATGTGTCTTGGTGAAGATCACTTTTGCCAACCCTGTTGGGAGTTCTGTGCCCCTGCTGAATGTTGTTTCCCAAATCTTTTTCCAGATTAAGGAAGTTTCCCTTTATTATTTTATTGAGCACATTTTAAAACACATCTTTCTCTTTCTGTGCCTTCTGGAACTTCCATAATTCTCATATTTAGCCTTTTAATAATATCTCTTAATTCTTGAATACTTTTCTTAGCTTGACTCAGTTTCTCTTCCAGTTTTTGATTGTTTCACCATTGTGCCAAGAAATATCTTCAAATTCTGAGATTCTTTCTTCTGTCTCATTCATCTATTACTAGGACATTACACAGAAGTTTTAATTTGACAGTGTGTTCATTTCCAATATTCTGCTTAATTTTGCTTCATTTTGCTATTTCCTGTTGTGATATATTCCTTAAATTCATTGAACTCCTGTTACATGTTTCTCGTTATTGATAACAAGCTTTATAACAAGTTTTTTGAGTCCTGTATCTCCCATTTTCTCAATGTCTTTCTCAAGTCTAAGTTTGGTAAAGGCTTTTGCTTTTTTGCATGTGAGTCTTCAGTGATATTCATAGTGCCTCTGTCTCTTCTTTTGCTCTTGTTCATTGTACTTCTGGTTTGAAGGCTCTTCCTCTTAGGACAAGTTTCCAAGTTAAGACACCCACAGGTCTACAGTTTGATTTTACTTATTGCAGTTGGTACAAGGCTCTTTGTTTGAAGTAACTTGTGCCACTTCCTCCAACGAGTTTCAGATACGGGCTGTTATTGAGACTTCCACCATGGTTTGTGTAGCCCGGCTCCTGGCTCACCACTTTTTACCTCCTGTGATCCTGTGCTGTGGTTGCCTCATTGTCTTTATGACCTTTCTCTCACTTCCCATTTGAGCAGTTGTCAGGATTAGGGAGACACTAGGTGTCCTAAATAAGTAGGTTGTTGGCAGTGCCCATCTTGCTGGAACCTGCTGACCAGTAGGTGTGAGAGTAGCCCAGAACTATTTCACCCATTGGATGCTGAAGTCAGTATTATTTTCCCTGAGGGACCAGTGCAATGCACTGACCTGGAAGTGGGTTCACTTGTAGCTCAGCACATGCACATAGCCTTTTTCACATTGTACAAAATGGCACATGATGTGCCACTGATACAGATCTGGATTGGCTGGTCATTAGGTCTGGAGGCTACCTGGACCTAGTTTTGGTGGAAGATGTAGTTTACCACATTGTTGCAACTCACTGAGCCTGATATGAGTTTGCTCCAAGCTGAGTGCATACACAGTCCTGTGCCACATCCTTTCCCTTTCCACACAAAATGGTGCCGGATGCAGCTCTGGTGAGGGTCTGGGCTGTGAGATCCACCCAGTTTCCTCACCACCATTTTGGGATCTACTGCTCTTTCTCTGCTGGTTGAATTAAACAAATCAGCATGATGGGCAGTTCTTTGCCTGAGTTAACCTGCTGAACTCCCCTTCCCATCTGGCTGCTGGTGGAGAGCTCTGGCCACTGGTGGAGTTCAATTTGCCACTTGCTGTTCATTGACTGCCACTGGGTTATCTGATCTGTTGTCTTCACTGCTTTCCCATGTCCATCAGTCTCCAGGTGCCCCTCTGCCATTGGCCTGTCCTCTCCTATTTTCTCGTGTGCCTTCTGTGCTTCACCTCGGCTAATGATTCTCCATCTGTTTAAACATGTCCTTACCCTAGTCTGCAATCTTGATTCTTCTGATACCTCTTGAATTGACTTTTGTGTATAGTGAGAAGTAGAGATGTAACTTCACTCTTCTACATATATAAACTCAGTTTTGTCAATATCACTTATCGAAGAGATATTTTGTTCTTCAGTGTGTGGTTTTGTCAGAAATCAGCTGACTATATATACATGGATTAACTAACTACTGGGTTTTATGCAATTTCATTGGTTTGTGTGGTTTTTTGGAGGGGCAGTACTGTTTTAATTACTGCAGGTCTATAGCATGCTTTGAAGTCAGGCAATGGAGGCTTCTTGAGTATTTTTGCTCAACATCACATTTTTCTTTTTGTGATTCCATGTGAATTTTAAGATTTTTTGTAGTGTTGTAAATAATGCCATCAGTATTTTGGTAGAGATTTTATTGAATATGAAGATTTTGTCTGATAGCATAAAAATTTTAATAATTTTCACTCTTCCCCAAGCCATGAACAAGAAGTCTTTTGATTTTTTTGTATGGCTTTGATGATTTCTCTCATCAGTGCTTTATAACTTTCGTTGTAGAGATCTTTCAATTTTTTGGTTAAATTTATTTTCAAGCATTTCAATTTTGTGGTTTTTGTGAATAGGATATCTTCCTTGATTTTACTTTCAGGCTTCATAATTAGCATATAGAAAACTATTACTTTTGTATGTTTATTTTGTAACCTGTAACTTTGCTGAATTTGTTTATCAGTTCTAACAGTTTTTGGTGGAGTGTTTAGGTTTTTCCATGTCCTGAACCTCTTGTCATACACAAATATAGATAATTTAATTCCCCCTCCCCCCCCCACCTTTTTTGCAAAGTCAGATATACAGAAAGAAGGAGAGACAGAGAGGAAGACCTTCCGTCCAACAATTCACGCCCCTAGTGACCATGACAGAGAAGCTTGACCATAACAGCAGGAGCTGAGCCAATCTGAAGCCAGGAACCAAGAGACTCTTCTGGGTCTCTCACATGGGTTCAGTGTCCCAAGGCTTTGGGCTGTCCTCAACTGCTTTCCCAGGCCACAAACAGGGAGCTGGATGGGAAGAAGGGGTGCTGGGATTAGACCTGGAACCTATATGGTATCCTGACATGCTCAAAGCGAGGAGTTTAGCTGCTAGGCCACCATGCCAGACCCAATTTTCCTCTGTTTTTAATACCCTTTGTTATTTCTCTTTCCTAATAGCTGCTTCTAATACTTCCAGTACTATATTGTGTAAGAGTGGTGAGAGTGGGCATTCTTGTCCTGTTCCACATCTGAGGGGAAATGCATTCAGCTTCTCTTCATTCAATATGATGTCAGCTGTTGATGTGGCATATATAGCCTATGTTATATTGAGATATATTCCTTCTATGCCCAATTGGTGGAGTGTTTCTATCATGAAGGCATTCTGAATCTCATTAGATACTTACTCTGAAACTATTGAGATTATCTTATACTTTCGTTCTTCACTCTGTTGATTTGATTCATGACATTTACTGATTTGTGTATGTTGGATGTTAGATGACCATTGTATCTCTGCAATGAATGCCACCGGACAGTGATGTGGATTTGATTTGTTAATACCATGTTGAAAATTTCTGTATCTATGTTCATCAAGTTTATGTGTCTGTAGTTTTCTTTAATTATCATATATGTTTGGTTTTGGCATCACAGTGATACCAGCCTCAGAATATTATTTGACTACAAAAAAAAAATGAAATGCTATTATTTTCATCAAAATGATTGCAAGTTTAGGACATAATGGTGAGTGAAATAAACCAAGCACAAAGAGACCAATACCACGTGTTCTCACTTTTATGTTGGAGCTAAAAATAGAAAAAATCAATAAGAGAAAAAAATCCACATCTAAATCAGTATGACTTCAAATGTAGTTTTGTCAAACAAATTGTTAAGGAAAATATACAAATTGTATATAAAATTAGTATATATGGCTAGATATTACTAATCTTAATGATATGTGATTATTTTAAAATTTAAAGAAGTTAAATTAACATCTTTTTCATTTGGTTACTATTGACAGTCATTGGCTATATTTCTGTTGAACTAGATCTTTTAAAAAAATTATTTTTATTTCAAAGGCAAATTTATAGAAAAATAGAGATGGAAAGATCTTTTATCCGCCAGTTTATTGACGAAATGGCCACTACAGCTGGAGCCAAACCAATACAAAGCTAGGAGCCAGGTCGCTGCTCCAGGTCTTCCTCATAGGTTCAGGGGCTCAAGGGCCTGTGCCATTTTCCGTTGCCTTCCCAGGCCATAAGTAGGGAGCTGGGTCAGGATTGCAGCAGTTGGGATACAAACTGGAGTCCATATGGGATGCCGGTGCTTGAAGTTAGAGGATTATCTTCTTGAGCCATGGTTCCAGTCCAAAACTATGATATTTTCATTTGTCACTTTTTTTTTAGATTCATTTATTTTCATTGAAAAGTCAGATCTACAGAGAGAAGGAGAGACAGAAAGATCTTCTATCTGCTGGTTCAACCCCTAAGTGGCCCAAACAACCAAAGCTGAGCCAATCTGAAATCAGGAGCCAGGAGGTTCTTGTGGGTCTCCCACAAAGGTTCAGTGTCCCAAGGCCTTGTATTGTTCTCTACTGCTTTCCCAGGTCACAGACAGGAAGCTGGAAGGAAAGTGGAGCAGACAGAACGTGAACTGGCACCCACATGGGATCCCGGAGCATGCCGGTGAAGGATTTAGCCACTAGGCTACCACATTAGACCCCTCATTCATCACTTTTTGAACTCTGCATTTAGTAGAGTATTATGTGATTAGCGATAATGTAATTACAGGACATGTTATTTCGAAAATTAAATATCAAGAGAAAGAAAATAATAAAAAAGTGCTGTGACATATAAGTTTGAAAGGTGTGGAAGTTCAGCTTATAACTTATGGTTTTAAGGAAAAGCAGATATGAAGAAAAGCTATAGATGAAAGAAATGTTTAGTTGTAGTCTAGCTGGAGAGTTTAAATCATGGAGGCAGGGAAGAGAAAATTTGACAAGTGTATACCTTGCAAAGGGAGCATTGCTCTGGCACATATAACAAACAGTGGATCAAGCAGAAGACAGTGGTGAAAGGTAGAGAGGTAGGCAGATTAGTGGAAATATGAAGTGCCCAATGCAGAAGCTTAGCCCTTTATTCTCCAGGTTCTGATTATGTGAATGAGGCATTTTTTGAAGGAAGCACATGAGCACATGTTGTGGGAGTGCCTAAACTTACCATGGTCATCCTCGCTATCAATCTCCTTACTCATTATTCCTTCTGCTCACATTCTTGCTTTATAATTTGCTTTGATCTAATTGTCTTTGCCTCCGAAAAGTTACTCAAATCTCTTAAAATATCTGAATATGGAATTTCTCCATGGTCAATGTCTAGGGGTCTCATTTAAGACATCTGGAGTTAACTCAGAGAGGGCCCAACATCTTGCAGTGTACTCCGGAGGCTCTGAGCTATTCCTGTCTTTCTATTAGTTGGAGTTGATCAGTTGCTGCAGAAAACACCTGGATCTCAATTTTCAAGCCTTTGCTCCTTTCCGCTGCGGTCGAGTGTAGGTCAGGGTAGATGTCTACGAAGGCAGAGGATGACTGTGCCTTATGGCGTCATTCTTGGCTCAGACCCCCCTAGGACTTCCCAGAACTCAGTCTCCGGGTCACATTTCCTCTCAGAGCCTGGCGGTGTGCTGAGCCTGGAAGAAGAGGGAATGTGATTTTGTGAACACCCATCTGTAGGGTGCATGAACATGACTACGTTGTGGCTTCACATTCAAAGGAAGTGCCACAAAAGTACCAGTCAGGCTTCCTGCTTTGGGGATGTTCTGTTTCCACAGTTTCTACCACTTAAAGATTTACTTAATCCAAGGTAAGTTCATAGTCTGCCTTATTTTATCAAATTTTCTGTTTCTGCATCTTATCCAGAATTTGATTTCCATTCGTGTTTCCCATTTGGAAATATCCATAAAGGAGAAAAATGTTTATTTTCTACTTTTACATTGTTGAAGTGATGATTATGAATGAACCAACCTTCAAACTGTAAATGCAAAATTGAAGATTCTATCAAAACAATTTCCTATTAATTTAGTGACATCTTAAATAGAAGCCCTGTGAAGGGCTGAAAAACAGCAGGATAATATGTTCAGACTATGTTAATAATAGAAGAACGAGCAGAAAAAATATTTTGTTTGATTTGTTTTATCTGCATCAAAGTGCCTTTATATACTATGCCTTTTGCTTTAATCTTCCTAGTAACATTTTCTGTTTTTATCTTATTCCCCACCAAACCAATCAGTCTGTCATGTAAGTCACATATTTTGTTTGGTTCCATCATCTCCACACCTGCCTTATTTAATTCTATGCAATCAAGAATGTGTTATGGAGAACATAATTAGCACTGCCAACAGACCAGCAATGAAATTGGATCTCTGTGTGAAGGAGAGATGCTGCTTGGTAGGCAGATAGATTTTACTTTCAAATTGCACAGAGTCTCTTATAAGCTGTGCAATGATAAGAATCATTGGAATATAAGGAATATTTTCGTAATATCATTTGACAATTGATAGATATTTGAGAGTTTATCCTTTCATTCATTTCCTTATCTTGTCCTATCAGAATAAGAGATGTTACACAGTCTCTTTGCCACCAGGGTAAAAGTTCCTTGTAGAATAGCATGTTTTTCACTGCTATTCAACCTTTAGATCATTTCAAATGAAAGTGTTGTAAGAATGACTTCCTTGGGCCTGAGCTATGACACAACGTTTTAAGCCACTGCTTGTGATGCCAGCATTCCACATCAGAGTGCTGGGGATACGCTGCTTTTAATCCACTTTCCTGCTCCTGTGCTTAGGAAGTCAGTGGAAGATGAACCAGGTTCTGGCGTCCCTTGCCACCTGTGTGGCAGATGCAGTGTTCTTAACTCACGGTTCTGACCTGTTGTTTGGGTCATTTGGGGGCAGCAGATAGAATATTTCTATTTTTATCTCTATTTTTATCATGCTGCATTTCAAATAGATAGGTGTTTTATGTAAAAAAAAAAAAAGATTTCCTTCATCAATGAGGAAATGTTTGAAAGATATGTTGCAGTCTGCTTCTGTAGTGTTTGTGTCCCCTAACACTGACCAGCTTCGTTATATCACAGTACTCTTAAGAGTACTTTAGACAGTTTATCAGTAAAATATTTGTTGTGATCCTGGAACCCTGCCCAACTCTTGTCACATAGTTGACCCTTGACAACTCTGGCTTTTCCACACTATGCAGCCAAGGTTCCCACATCAATGTTTTTGATTCCCAACATAACTGAAGGTGAAACTATTACAGTGAACTCTTGATGTCCTGAAAATGATGGGGAATGATGCCCTCAAATTTCTCACAGCAGGAACCCACTACAGTGGCATCAACCTTGACTTCCAGATGGAGCAGGACATCTATAAATGCCATGTATAGGACATCTATACCATCTCTCTGAAGAGACTTGGGAGAAGCTTCTGTTGCTGGCTCATGACCTTGAAAACTCTGCTGATGTCAGTGTGATAGCCTCCAGGAACACCAGCCAGATGGCTGTGATGAACTTTGCTGCTGCCACTGGAGCCACTCCTAATGTTGGCTATTTTCAAATTTTCTGGTAGTTACTGAATCCAAGGATGACCACCAGCCTCTCACTTAAGCCTGTTATGTGAATTAGCCTATCATTGCTCCTGTGTAATGGGCTCCAGTCTGCGCTGTATTGACATTTCCATCCCATGCAATAAGGGAGTTCACTTACTGGGTCTGATGTGGTGGATGCTGGCAAAGATAGTTCCTGCATATGTGTGGTACTATCTCCCATTAACGTCCACGGGCAATTCTGCAGCAGCCCATTGCTAAAAAGGCTGTGACCAAGAAGGAATTTCAGGAAAGAATGAATTGCCTCAGTTCCGCAGTATACTGAGCTTGTACGCTGGTTTGCAGGCCTACAAGTATCCTCTGTTCCTATTCAACTATTCCCTACTAAGGACTGGAGTGCTGGGGCCAGTGTTGTGGTATAGAATGTAAAGCTGCCACCTATAATGCTGACAATCCACATAGGTACTTGTTTTTGTTCTGGCTGATCCATTTATCATCCAGTTCTTTGCTAACAACCTGAAAAAAAAAAACAGTTGAAAATGGACCAAATTCTATGTGGCATACCTGGATGAAGTTTCTGGCTCCTGGCTTTTGCTGAGGCCAGCTCTGATTATTGCAGCTATTTGGGATAGGGAACCAATGGATGGAAGATCTCTCTCTCTCTCTCTGTGTATCTTCCTATCTTTCCATAAATATGATTTTCAACAGCAGCAACAATAACAACAACAATAACAACAACAACAACAACAGTAATAATAGAAGATTGGAGTTCTCCACCTGCCAGTGAAGACTAATTTGCAATTAATGCTGCTCAGGCTATAAGTGGGTAGGAGCAACTATTGAGTGACATTAAGCAACTTTTTACAGTCTCTAAAGCAAAAATAAAAGATGTTGATATTAGTTTCTAAAATAAAATTAAAAAAAAACCCTGTTAGAATGAATAAATGAATGCATGTACAATGTAAGCAGAATCCTTAGGAACAGACACACTTGGGTTTATACTTTGGCTCTGCTGGTTTCTAGCTCCCTGTCTGTGGATAATTTACTCAGTCCTTTCATGACTCAGTCACTACAGCTGCAAAATGAAGATGATAGTTTATTGTTGGATTGTTCAGAAGATTGAGACAATATACATGCAGCTCTTAGAAGAATTCCTTTTGCATGGATATAAAGTAAATGTTACTTTCCTAGTCTAAGCACATCATTGGAGGCTTTGGAATAGGGCAGGGGTATGAGTTACGATGTTTGAAAGAAGTGTGTGGTAGCATGGCACAGGAGAGATGAAAATGGGCGAAGCTGGTACTTTGGTATCCTTCGGGTGAGGTAACAAGCCCTCATTAATGTTTTTGTTGGGGTGTAGAATCCCAGCTGCTGTCCATGGTTAAGCTTGTTTATTTTGTTGAGTTATTTAAGCAGCATATGGATGAGCATACCCTCATGAAGCCCCCTTTCTGACCTGTTGCTTATCTTGCTAACAGGTACTAGCTTGAGTTAATCAGCTCATAGCAAAAGGAGGAACAGTGGCTCATTTAGAGCCCTCATAACAGAGGTTTGTTCTAAGGACATGCTGCAATTCATTGCAATTGAAACATGACAGCTGCGAGGAAGCAAAACAGTTTCTCTCTCTCTCTCTCTCTCCCTCTCTCTGTCTCCCCTCTCCCTATTTCTCATTTCATGCCTTTAATATCATGGAGTATTTTCTTATCTCCCCCTGTTTACTTTCGTTTTCTCCTGATGGATTTCTAGACACCTCTAGTCCAAATCTCACAGAATATCTGTTGGTTTAAGCAACTATTCTCTACTTAGAATATGCCATAAGCCGTGGGTTATTAGTCTGAATGGAAATTAAGTTAGGGCCTCTTTTCCTCCTTATAAAGAAGGTCATTGTGGCAGTCTAGAAAGTGACAGTTAAAATGGTAAGATAGCATTACTGACATGACTGAGATATAGTAGGTGAGAGGGCAACCCAGCTTTGCTGGTCAGAGGAATTGTTATTGTCTATTGGGTTTCAGGAACAACTTGAACTCTATGAAAATGTGTTTAGCATTTCGAAAAATAATTAGTGATACCTTCTGTGTTCCACACAATACCAGGCTCCCATGATAGACCAAAGACTCTCTCGTGTGACTTCCACAATACGTTATACAAATAAATGTTTTGAAGTCCAGTGAGGAAGATCTTGTTATGAAGATTAATACAACTGAATGAGAAGGCAGAGAACATGGGTGATTACCAATCCCATTTACTTTTTCACTGGACATAAAGATAGACTGAATTCCCCAATATTTCTCACAGTTCACTTAGGTCATGAGTACTAGCTAATAAAACATGAAAAGTGATATGTACCTCTTCCAGTCATGTCCCTCAAAGTTTCCAATGTATGGTTTTCTATGCTCTTCTCCATTTTGACTAAACGTGGAGACAAATATCACCTTGGGCCACCTTTGGTACCCTGTGTTAAAATTACTGGAGCCATTGGATCTTGGGGTTTCTACCTGGAGGAATGTCACCAGGCTCAGAAGTCATTCTCTTTGTTTTCATTAGTGAGAAGTAGACTTTGATTATGTGAGACTAGTGGTTAGGAAAGTGGAATCCCTGGGTCAGCAATATCAATATCACCAAAGATCTTAGTGCAGCTGTGCTGTTGCAGTAAAATACCCCAAACAAGGTGACAAGTACAGTACAGAAATTTACTTTGTACAGAAGCAGTAGATAGAAAAAGATTCACTCTTTGTTCAGTATGAAACCTTGAACACTACGTCCTCATGTAATGGAAGGAACAAAGGGCAAAAGCAGCCTTGCTAGCTCTCCAGACCTCTCCTAAGTTCTATAATCTCATTTATGAGATGGTACCCTCATGGTGTAGTTACCTCTTAACAGCCCCACTACTTAAACATGTTGTTCTAGAGGTTGAGTATTTGGAGGCTAACCTTGGAGATGATACATACATTCAAACCATTGTGTTCAGTAATCTTTTACAAATGTTAATACTTGACCCTTCATACAGATGCACTGAATTAGAGAAGTATGGAGATGTGAGATGTAGCTGTCTGGATTTTCATCAACTCTTTTGACACATGCTGAAGTCTAGGGCTGTTTTAAAACAGAGATTTTGGAGTTTATCTATATCATCAACAAATATTGTGTTCTCAGAGAATGATTATAATCCAAACATTTGAAATGAAATGGTCATGAAAGCCTTACAAAGAACTAGAAAACCATCAGAAGTATAGGAAGAAATAATCTTAAGTTCCTGAAAGCAATAATAATTCATTTTAGGAGTGAACAATTCCAGTTTTCCTGCAGGAAAAAGGAGGCCAATATTGTAAGAGCAGAATGTTTTAGGGGAAAAGGTGGGGGTGAGATCAGGGCCAAAAGCAACAGCCACATCACATGCAGTCTGAGAGACTGTGTGGTTAAACTTTAAGTGCTCTTCATTGTATAATGTAATTTATTAAGTAAAAAATGTGTTTTTCTCAATATGGTAGAATGCATATAACAAAAATGTACTCTTCTAATTAATTTTAAATGTACAATTCAGTGGCAATAAATAAATACATTCAAGTTTTGTATAAATATCATCCATAAAGCTTTTGAACTTTTTTATCATCCAGGCAGAAATTCTGTACCCATTAAAAACTAACGAACAATAACATTTTTTCTCAACACTGTGTCCCCAGAAAACCTCTATTCTACCTACTCCCTCCATAATGTTGCCTTGTCTAGGTATCTCATCTAAGTAGAATTTATTTGACCTGTGTGTCAAGCTTATTTCATAGAGCATATTGTGTTCAAGGCTCATCTATGTTGAAGTATGTTTCTGTACTTTAGAAGGCTGAATGCTCTTCTATTGTAAGATATACGACTTGTGTTTCCATCCATCTGATGATGGTGGACAGTAGGTTGCCTTCCACCATTTTGGGCTAGGCTGAATAATACTGCTACAAACTTTGGTGTACATGAGTATATGAATGGACAAGTCTCAGGTTTACATCCCTTTCAGGCCAACAGACTTTTTGAGTGCCCTGATTACTGACAACGAGATGCAGAGGATGTGCTCTTGTCAGGGCTCACTACAATGAGGGGGATAAAGAGGGACATGTCCAAATGACCGAGGAATCCTTACAAGGAGCACCAAAGAGGTTTGCTGGATGTGGTGTCATGGAATGCCTGTATCTGGAAGAACAAGAAAGGCTCAGTGAAGGGAGAGACAGCTAAGTAGGTAGCTAGTAGAACCCCAAAGCAAAAGGATGCAACTATTTGGCATCCCCGGGTAGAAGCTCAAGCTGCCCAGGAGAATGAAGTATGCTGGGTGAAGTAGATGGAGTGATGAGTGATGAGGCTACAGAAGGAAGCAAGGGCTGGGCTTCTGAGAACCCTGCAAGAGATATTAAGGAGCCTGACACTCACTCTTTAAGCACTGGTTCTTTATCTGCACTGCACTTGAGAACTGCTCAGCAGTTTTCAGAAAAAGCCAGTGCCAGCCAGAGTGCCACCCCCATAGATTCTGGTTTAATTGGTCTGGGTTGAGGCCAGGACTTCGGCATTTTTGAAATTTCCCAGGGTTATTTCAGTGTGCAGTTGTAGGCTGAGAAGGATTGCCTCAGGAACAAGATCAGATTCTTTCTTAACCACTTGCACATATTTCAATGTAAAGTGAATTTTATAGCAGAGGAAGCCTCCTAGGGGATAGAGGCCCTTGCCTGTTTGCCGAGGCTCATTTTGTTCCACTATAAAATGAAGATACTACCTGCATACCTCTAGGGCTGTCATAAGAGCTGCATTTTGTCCCAATCCTACAAGATGAGGACACATTTTCTGAGCATGGGTGATGGTTCTGAGGGCTCTTCATCGGGTTCTTTATTCTGAGGCTCACACTGGAGATGGCTATGGAATACAGCATTACTGGAATCTGAGAAGCCTATCTCTATGTGACTAAGCCTTGCCCTGGGCAGAGAGCTGACTAGGGGTTTGAGCTTCTCTGGGCTTGACACTTAGCTGGGATGGCGTCAGAGATTTCATTTGCTCAACAGGAGATTTCCTGATGAGCAGGATGAATTCACAGTGTCTGACCGGAATGAAAAGTAAAAACTGATGCAGCTGTGCGTGATAACAACGAGGGAGAGCGAAGCACCTGCCTGCTGACTTCATCGCTGGCTCCACGCTGTGGCAGCAGTTGTGTGTTGTTTGTTTGTTTCCATTTTGATCTAGAGCAGGAACTCTATAGCACAGCTCTTACCATGCTCCCTTCCCACACCTACATAAGAGAGAGGCATGTGAGAGGGTGGTCACGTGGGAATGAGAAGCTTGATTATGTGTATCTTTTCTTAGGGCATAGCCTGACATTTTCTGGGGAAAGAGGTGTTCTCTACCATTACCGTTCCTGGGGGGCTTTAACCATGTCTTTTGGTCATTGGAGGGGGGGAGGAGAGAGAGAGAGAGAGAGAGAGAGAGAGAGAGAGAGAGAGAGAGGTATTCCATTGAATAGGAATCAGTTGGAATTAACTGAATTAGAAAGTCGGGGGGATGAAACTGATTTTGAGTGGCCTTGGAACCTACAGAGGAATTGGGTGGTGGTGTAGAGTCACTGTATGGCTCTCTTCTGGTGCAAGTTAGAGCAAAAATATGCCAGTGTGTTATGCTTGGTGGACATTTATTAAATTTTCTCCAGAGCATAGTGAATTTCAAGCATTTCTCACCCCGTGCTTCACATAACCATGCCCTGGATTTGGACACCCAGAAACATTAACTCTTTTGGAAGCATGTTCCAAATTCTATTATGTTCTTGCCATTCCCTGCAGTATGAGATCACACATAAAATCCACATCATACCATCACTTTTTCACTTCTGACACATCATATCATCACTTTTTCACTTCTGAAAATTTATTTGAAATGGAGATAGAGTGTGGGGTAGGGAGAGAGAGTGAATTTTCTATGTACTGTTTCATTTTACAAATACTCCAAAACTGCCGAGTTTGGGCCAGACCAAAATTAAGAGTATGCAACTCAATCTGGTTCTCTTAAATGGGGGGCAGGGCCCCCAAATACCTGAGCCATTAAATACCTGAGCCTCTTACAGTATAGTTAACAGAAAACTGGAATTCAAAAGTGAAGTGTAAATTTGAAATTGGAAACATTGGACATTCTGAGTAGGATCTTAACCATTGTGCCAAATATGTGTCTTATTGCATTGATTTATCTACATCTATGTTCTCTTTCATTCATGTGGATAATTGAGTCATTAGTGGTCATTTTTGGGAAATCCTAAATCCTGACCTAAATGATAGAGATTATGGGGGGGGGGGAATTGTTATCTCTAGGTCTGAACTTTAGCTTGTTGGTTGAATTTATTTTTAGACATTTTGCTATTTCCCAATAAGCTGGTTCTCCATTATGTTAAAGTAACACCACGGGGTTAATAGTGCATCCATGGCAAGTATTTCAGCCTGGGGCTCTCTTTGGGCTGTCCTGGAGCCTTGGCCTAGCAGGAGGTCTTATGATTCCTAACCTCAGTAACAGGGTCTGGCCATGCATGCATACTCAGATGAAGGGCCATCTGTGTCCTGCCTTGTGCCAATTTCTAAAGTACTACGCTTGACAAATTAAAGGTAAAGCAGCTTGAGGCTTCCTAGTTTGTTGTGAATAGAAACTAGCCTCCTCTAAGCCAGGCCAGTGTGACGAGTTAAGAGAATGGACCCTATTGAGAATGTTTTAGACGCATTGTATGTATCACTTCTTTGTGCCCTCTTTGAACCCACTAACCCTATTTTAAGATGACAAAATTAATGCTCTTAGTGACTGTGTCATGTGCTCGAGATTACACAGCTAGACCTGTGACACCCCAAATTTGAACTTAGTGTCAACTACTGAAATGGTACAGATGGTTGGGGTGGGGTGCTGCTTTGTGCTATAACAGCTGATGTTTTCTCCTCTGGCCCTACCCAGAATGAAAACTCCAACTATCTTCATACATTGTCAATTGTGCCTTCCCAATTGTGCACTCACTATGACTCTGTTAGTTGAAATGTTTTCTCCTTTGATTCTTGTAATAACCTAATACCCTAGGTAAAATTACCATGCCCATTTTGCACACGAAAACCCTGAATGTATAGAAAATGAATGGGACCAAGACCTATAAATAACACTCATATTTCCCCAGTCTGAAGTTGTAGAACAAGTGAAGGTAACAAGAGTCTCGAATCATTTAATGACTTGTGCCAGGCAAGTGCAATCTCAGTGTCTAATTTTTTGGTCACATTGCCAGACATCTAAGGATACTCCTAAAAAACTCAGTTTCCTGATGGGTGCATAGCCAGTGACTTGGTGGTAGGTACAGGAGTGTGTACTATAGAATACGCCTATAGCAGATTAGGGTGTGGTGGTCCAGGATGCCTAAATTGAGAAGTTCTAATACTTTAATCTTACTGTGTTTTTATTGACCCTCAAATAAAATTTCAGAAAGAAGAATGAACCTGGTGATTGGAAAAGGCAGTCATTTGAGATGAAAACTAGTATGCAGCTCCTTGGAAAATTTAACTGTCAAACACAGAGAAGTCCAGATGTATGCTCTCCTAAGTGGCTTGCAATGCCAGGACAGAGGGTCTACTCTGGACCTTGGATGATGTGTTCAGTGTGTTTCAATCACTTCCCATCCCCAGCTAACGTTTAATCCCAAAACTGAGCAGGCTGCTTATTTGGAAGCTTAGTGCATCCTGAGGTTCTAAAAACGTTACAGGAAAGAAAACAGCTGTGTCAATTTCCAGTTTGCGCTGTATTCTCATTCACACTCTGTTGCTTCTCCTCTCTCAGAGACCTTGGGACCTGGGCGCAAGTCTGTGTCTGCTGCAGTCTTTCGCTGTCTCTGTCCCAGGCATTGGAGCCCAGGAGGGGCATGCACATGCATTAAGCCTGCATTCGTACACACACACACACACACACACACACACACACACACTCTGCTCCCTCTTTGACATTCACTTGCTTGAGTTCATTTCCCCATGGTGAGGGAATGTTGCTACTTTTCCCCAAAAGAAATCACAAACAAGAGAAGCCACTAGAGCCTAGACTACAAAAAAATGCTACAATATGCTTTCAAGCTGGAGCGACTAAAAAGCTGGGACGAGAAAGCAGCAGTGTAATGTCTATTTTTATCTTCAACTATAATCAACTCACTTGTAGTTTCATAGCTGTCAGGAGGCAGAAAGGGACCTGGAATCACTGTTCTCGGCTCACGTCCTCCACCCGTGCGACATGGATGCGGGTGTGTGTGTGCACATGCAGATATCTTAACACAGCTGTCAGAGGGTTTGATTGAATTCACGCCTGAAGCCAGATTTTTTTTTTCAAGAACCTATCCTTTTGTCCATTATTTCCTGTCTGGAAACAAAATGTGAAAAGCATTTGATTAAAACCCATTTTCAGAGTGCTTTAGGAGTCACGGTTACCATTGCGTGAACACAAGGCACAGTTTGTGCACCTTCTGGTATTGTTAGCCTTAGTCAAGCTGGGTTAAAAGGATGACTTAACCTCTTGGACACGACTCGCTAATTTGGCAATTGTCTCTCCGTTGGAGGAGGTAATCACAGACCAGTGGAAATGGCGTAGCATTGGAGTCAGTAGACCCGGGTTTCTAACCTAATTTTTCAAGCTCTGTGGGCAACAGTTACATGATCTCTCCGGACCGCAGCTTCCTCCTCTCAGAAAGGGGCCAGTCCCTGTCTGACAGACTGCTGAGAGCATTCAAGGGGATGTAAACACTAAGGCAATGCCCCTTACTAGAAGGAATATTTTTGTTCCTGGGGTTTTGAATATATCATCTATTAGCAGCAGAAGCAATAGAAGAGTACTAAAGGTAGTTGGGGGGTCTTATTTCTATATCTGATCTGATCTGTTCTTGGATGATTTTCAACAATTGCTCTCCTGTATAGGTGACAAAGGATATTAAATGAAGTCACTATGTCATCCGAGGCAAGGCAGTGAAATGGCCTCCTTTAGGTGTGATGGCATGATTTTGGGAAAGTATATGATGTCCTGATGTTTTCCATTGATTTGCAGGGCAATAAAGTACTTAAAATCTTTTTTTTTTTTTTTTTTTTTTAAAGATTTATTTTTATTATTTTTCATTGGAAAGGCGGATATACAGAGAGGAGATACAGAGAGGAAGATCTTCCATCCGATGATTCACTCCCCAAGTGAGCCGCAACGGGTCGATACTATGCCGATCCGAAGCCAGGAGCCTCTTCCGGGTCTCCCACGCGGGTGCAGGTTCCCAAAGCTTTGGGCCGTCCTCAACTGCTTTCCCAGGCCACAGGCAGGGAGCTGGAAGGGAAGCGGGGCTGCCGGGATTAGAACCGGCGCCCATATGGGATCCCGGGCGTGCAAGGCGAGGACTTAACCACTTGCGCCACCGCGCCGGGCCCAAAGTACTTAAAATCTTAATGAAGGATCATGTGCTGTGGTACAGTTAGGTCACCACATGAAATGCCTGCACTTCACATGGGCACACATTCTAGTTCCCGGGTCTTCACTTTTGATCCAGTTCCCTCCATAATGCACCTTGAAAAGCACCAGAAGATGGTCCAATGCTTTGGTTCCCTGGTACACATATGGGAGACCCAGATGAAGTTTGAGGTTCCTGACTTCTGCTTGCCCCTTTCCTGGTTGCTGAGGCTATTTGGAGACTGAACCAACAGATATAAGGTCCCTTTTTGTCTTTCCTTCTCTCTGGATAACTACCTTTCAAATAAATAAGCAAATCTTTAGCAGAATTTTAATGGAGATGCTCCTGCCTAAAGGTCCTTCTATTCTGGGTGTTCCTTTTCACTGCCAACCTGGTGTAAATGCAGGAGCTGAGTGTAAGTTGGATGATCATGATTTAGATAAAAATCAAGGCATCTGGAAAGTCACACAGATCTCCATCCCAGTGCTGCTGCTGCCTTATCTTTTATTAGCTGTGACAGCATGTATGTATTGTCAAACCATTCAAAGATTCCAGTTTTCTCATCTGTAAAATAATACATTTATAGCGATATGGAGTGGTGGAAAGGCGGAAAGGCGCTTCACAGTGTGGAAACACTATAACGTTTAGCCTAATGTAATAGTCTATTACTATCATAACATTGATGGAGAAAGAGGGCTGCATTGTGAATAGTGGATATAACTACTAGCTGTAATGTCAGCATCCCATGTAGGCACCAGTTCGTGCCCCTGGTGCTCCACTTCAGATCCAGATTCCTGGCAATGGAAAAAGCAGAGAAAGAGAGCCCGGGGCTTGGATCCCTATCACCCTTGTGGGAGATTAAGATGAAATCCCTGGCTCCTGGCTTTGATTGGGTTCAACTCCGGCCTTTTCAGCCACTTTGGGACTGAACCAGTGTATAGAAGATCTCTTGTAATTCTAATTTTCACACAAATGAGTATTCTTCAAAATGTATGACAGAGGGATGATGTGATGTTCCAAGTTCTAAAATCTGAAGAAATATATTAGCTCCTTTGTATCCCAAGCCGGTTATGGGGAAATGAAGTTGTGTGATTTTTTTGAGTATGGATTTCCCCCCATCCTTTCTTCCTGGCCTGCAGGCAGACTCAGAGCAACGCACGACACAGTCATTTCTTTGTCTGCAAGCTCATTAATGCAGTAACAACTTCAACAGAAGAGCAGCTGTTTAGTGGTGTCTGGCTCACTGCGAGGGACACACAGGTACTGCGGCTGCTGCTATTAAGCATTTGCAGGATGACAGATTGCCTCAATGAAGTGCCCATGTGCTGCTCCATTATAATGCCTCAGGTTGAGAAAAAAAAGCCTGGACCCACCAAAAAGCTTTCACAGATTGGAAAGTGCACAGTTTGAGGGGGGTGTTTAGCACTTCAGCACATGCTCTGTGACTGTGCATTGAAGGCAACATGTCAGAAGAAATTAGTCTGCAGCAGGCCACATATGTCAGCCAGCCGGTAGAAGCATTTGTGTGACACTCTGGCTAGGTACTCAGAAGGAAAAAAAAACCTGCTCACCTCAAAGTGCCCTCAAGTTTAGCACGATAGTGAGGTGGTCCAGAATATCCTGGTTGAGTCTACTGTTGCTAAGAGAGGCATGAGCTCAGATAAGGAAGAAGCAACAAAACAGTGTTGAAAGAAAGAAAGAAGGAAAGAAAGAGAGAAAGAAAGAAAGAAAGAGAGAGAAAAAGAAAGAGAGAAAGAAAGAGAGAAAGGAAAAGAGAACTTGGAATTTCTTGTCATTTTCTTTACATCAGGCTAAGATAGATTTGCATTGCACACTTTATCACGTAGTATTAACAAACCTGCCAACTGGACACTATTAACTATTATCTGAAAGTAAAGAGGGTGAATCAGAATAAGGAGAGGTCACGTAGCTTGAATTCATAAGCACAAGTCATGAAAAGACCTCTTAAGATCTGAAGAATACTGGCACCCTTACTTTCCATTGAGCATGTGCCAGCAAGGGAATGAGATTGATTTTCTATGTGAACAAACACACCAGCTCTTGTATGTTCAACTGCCACCTCCACAGATGAGATAGGCACATGAGATGCCACATGTAGTGTGCATGTGCCACCCTCGGCTGGGTACCTGTTTGGAATTCCATTGCAAGCCTGTGGTACATATATTTTAAACAGTCAATGATGGCAATGATAGCCTCTTGCAGGTGGATTGGAAAGTGGTAGAGAGAATGATTAGGATTTTGTCGCTGAAGTCTAGGCCTGAGGTGAAATGAAGTCAACACTAGTGTGTAAGCACATGTGTGAGAGAAAATTCAAAGGACATAGTGATGAATTTGATAACAGGAGTGTAGGGGACAAACACTTTCAGCTTGGAAACTGTCCATGACAATGATGTTTCCAAACTTGATAAGCGGACCAATGTCTTGAAGGACTGGGGAAGTTTGGCTGGGAATGAAACAGGCACAATGTGTTTCCTTGAAGGTGTGAGGTATGTTGCACAAGGATTTGGAAGTTTGAAAGGGTGTTCAGAGGTGCTGTTAGACAGGAGCTGGGGCTAACACATGGGTGTAGCAAGCTAACTTGATCCCTGCAAGGGGCGCATCCCTTATGGGCACTGATTCAAGCCCTAGCAGCTTTACTTCTTATCCAATTTCCTGTTATTGCACCAGGGAAAGCAGCTGCAGCTGGCCTTTGGACTCCTGTACCCACCTGGAAGACCCAGATGGAGCTGCTGGTTCTTGGCTTCAGTCTGGCCCAGCACCATTCATATGGGCAATATATCAACAGGTGGAAGATCTCTATTTTTTCCTTTCTCTTTGCTAGCCCTACCTTTCAAATAAATAAAATAAATCTTATAAGAATAAAAAGAAACAGAGATAGGAGTTGATGCTGATGAATGGCCAGAAAACCTATGAGAGGAGATATGATGAAGAGCATGAAAAATGAGGAAGAAAGAACACTCAAGCATAATGATGTTTAGTGAGTGTGTGGGGAAAGCGAGAAATGTTAAGGACCTTGAATTTAATCACTTCTGCTTTAAGCATATCCTTGAAGATAGCCGGATTCAAACTGACAAAACATTTGTGGGATGAGGCATGATCATATTGCTAACGCTAGGCTTGGCTTTCTGAAAATTGTCAAAGCAGGCAGGCTGAGTCTGAGTGTAAAAGCAGATGCTTTTAGACCTGTAAACACACACATGCGCACAGTGCACCCTCATCCGCAGAGATTATTTTAGTAGATTAGTTATACTCTGCTTCAAAGGAAAAGTTTGAGAAAGAGAAAAAATCCAAGTTGTATTCAATTTTCTTTGCCTACTAATGGTGTCTTTGTTCTATGGGATTTTGTGTAAACAACAAGTGCCTGAAGAGGCAAAGCATGGGAGGGAATGACAATGGGCTACAGGAAAACAAGAAAAAACACCAGCATGTCGTAAGCAGTGAGTCCTCCTTTTGATTTGAGTGCGATGAAGACCACAATTCAAAGTTCTCCGTTTTGCTTGTATGTCTGCTTTTGTTCCTTTAGAAGGGTGTGGCATGCGCATAAATGATATGGCTTTTGTATGCCTTTATTTGCTGTCTTCCAGGATGTATTTAGCAGGAAGCTGGATTAAACCATAGGAGCTGGGACTTGAACTGACACTCTGATATGGGAGGTGGGTGTCCAAGTAGCAATCTGCACCACCCAGGAAAATCTGTGGGTAGTGTTACATCCTTGGGCTCAGTCAGAAGACAAACGCAGAGCTGGATCATGACCCCTAAAGAACTCTACACACTTGGGAGAGTCACTTTGGTTCTCTGGGCCTTAACATCCTCCATATAAAATGAGGAATTTATGTGGACTGTCTCTGTGGAGATTCTCTATGAGATGTAAGTGAACAAAATCAGTCACACAATTATTTAGCAGGGCACCTAGTGTCACCAGCCTGAGATTACATAGAGTAGGTCAAAATAAGCCTGACTGTCTTGTCTATGGTGGCTGCCACATGAAAGCTCTTACGATTTCTCCACTGGTCTCCAACAGAGCAACAGTTGTGCAGATGGGTCTTCCTGTTTGGTTATTTGCTACCTCTCTGATGAATTAAATCTAATGAAGCACTCAAGTCATTCTGTCAATCATTGTGGACATCTGATCAAGTAATAGTAACTGATGGGGTTACTGCTGAAATCTAAAAGTCCCAAAGTGCTGGCCACTAGCCAGATCTCAAGCTCTTGCTTCACAGCATCTTGTGTGATTCACTAAAAACTCAGTGTGAACCTTCACAGCTTCTCTTTGGATCGGAACCCACTAGCCCTCTTTTCCTTACACGTCTTTTACTTCAACCAACTTGGCCTCTTTGGTGTTTCTTGACCATACCAAATGTCCACCTGCCTCAGTTCCTTTGCGTGTTCTCTTTGCTCTGACTGAAGAAATATGTTGTCTGCTACCACATGGTGATCACCTGCTTCTTTAAGTCTCTGCTTAAAGCCACTTCCTATCATCATGGAAGTTTTTCTTTAAATCTTTATTCATTTTATTGGCAGAGAGATAAAGAAACACAAAAGGAGACCCGTAGATATAGAGAGCTCCCATATGTAGTATTACTTCCCAAATATCCATGATGACTGAAACTGGAAGCCAGAAGCCTGACCCATGTCTCCCATCTGGATGTCAGGAAGCCAAATACTTCAGCTGTCGCCTGCTGCCTCATCAAAAGCTCATTAGCAGGTAGCTGAAATCAGGACTCAAGCCCAGGTGCTCCTGATATGGAATGTGAATGCCTTAAACTGCCATCTTACCTGCTAAGCTAAATGCCTACGCTCCCAACATACAACTTTTACATTAAATTTTGTCCCTTGTCTTGGGGAATGAGAAAGAAAATGAGAAGAGGGAGAGAGGAAAAGAGAGGGAGACGCACACACCCACACAAACACAGATTGAGAGAGAGAGAGAGAGAGAGAGAGAGAGAGAGAGAAAATTTTTCATTTACATTTGGTTTACATCCCTGAATACCTGCAACACCTGGGTCTGGATCAGACTGAATCCAGGAGTGCAGAACTTATTTTTTTTTTTATCTCCCATATGGATGGCAGCAACCCAAGTATTTGAGCCATCCTTTCTGTCTCCTAGTACGTGCACTAGCAGAATGCTGGACAGATGTGGAACCAGTGCTTAAATCTAGAAAATGAAATATGAGACGTGAATGACTCAAGTATTGTTTAATTGCCATACGAAATTCTATGTCAGGCCAGCACCTTTTTTATTTTTAATGTTTATGTGTTTTTATCTATTGAAAATTAGATTGGGGAGTGAGGGAGACAGAAATACAGAAACAGAGGCAGTGATACAAGGGTTTTGTGTCTGCTAGTTCACTTCTAATATGCCCATATGCAACCAGGACTGTGATTGAATTCAGACAAAGGACTCCAGCTTGGTCTTCCATTTGGATGACAGGGGCCTAAGAACTTGAGTCACCATTTGCTGTCTTCCAGGATGTATTTAGCAGGAAGCTGGATCTAAACCATAGGAGCTGGGACTTGAACTGGCACTCTGAAATGGGAGGTGGGTATCCAAGTAGCAACCTGAACCACCGAGGAAAATACACACTCCACAATACTAGTTTGAATGGTTGATCATCACCCATTGATTGCATCAGTACGAACTTCCCCACAGAATATTGGGCCAAGGAAGTTCAGTGTTGATTAGAGCAGTAGTGCCTTCGATGGTTACAGTGAGCAAAAAGTACAATTGTAAAGAACATAGTTTTATCAGTATTTTCCGTCATAATTCTACTTGCTTGGCAGTAAACACTAGCAATCAACCAAATAAATGAACAAACTGCAAATGATTGTTAATGAAAAAAGCCTGAAACTGTTGACTGTTAATGAAAAAAAGTCTGAAAAAAGTCTAAACCCTTGGATTTAGAGCGTGTTTCTTTCTGCATACGTGGGCTCCCAGTTCTCCATATAGTCTTTTCTCCTAGAGAAAATGCTTATGTTTCATATATTTTTGAGCTCACTGTGCTGAAATTTTGGAGGTATTTGGTAGAAGATGCTATTTTTAAAGATTATCATCTCTTACAAGTTCTTCTTTGATTTCCCAGGTTTGAGAACCATTGCTTTGCAGGGATAAGCTGACATTCACCCCTCAGAATGTCCCCAGTTAATAGTCTCTCAGTCTCAAGAATCTTGGAATGTTTCTGAATAGCTTGTAAAATCCTAGGTGAAGATGTGGCTACTTCAAGGAATTCAAGAATGGATGCTCATAGTCACTCATTCATTTAACAAGCATGGACTCTCCAGGTTGTGTTTTGTGTCTTGTGAGCTTGGAATCACCACCACCTACATGTAAGATCTAGTGGAAATGAAGCTAGGAAGCATATTTCTCAGGATCCCTTTCCTCCTCTTCTTCCAAGTTAGAGTTTGCAAAGAGTCACTCATGTGAAATTTAAAAGGTAGATAGAAAAAGAGGCTATTACACTCCAGAGGCAGTGAAGGCAGATGTGCAGACAGATGGCAGAGTCAGAGCATGCAAAGCTGTGGAAAGCTCCTATGAATTACCTGCTTCGTGTTCCAGGCCACGGAACTAGTCAGCGAGGCCTTTTTGTAAAATTTTGATTGGGTGTTCTGGCTGAGACATGCAGGTGGCAGGGGAGCTTCCTGGTGTTTCCTGACATTTGCAGCAGCTTCTTGGGAACCACCTGTTTCACTGGTGTGGTTAGAGACCTTCAGCCAGGATTCGCCTGCTCTTTGCTGCCACAGTCCTTCCTGTGATTATTTGCTGATTCCTTGTCTGTAGAACCCTTAAAGATTGGAGGAGTTAGCAACAGTGCTGCGAGGTTTGTTCTATCAGCCATTGCTGCCAATCTCCACAGTCTCGTACGCTGTCATCCAATGGGTCAGATTCATCCTTCAATCAGCCTATTAATCCTCTTCGACAGCACAATCTTTATGAGAAAACAGTCTCTCTTAAATGTCTCTCAAAGACTTGAGAAGATGCTAACTTGTTTGGCTTGGTATCCTTGAACTTGTCGAAGCCTCCTTGAGCTTATTTGCCTTTTCAGCAGTGTTAGCCTTTGGGAAACATTGCCACTTACCTTCTTTTATTTATTTTTTCTTGTAACTATCATATTTAATCTAAAATATGGTATCACTGGCTTGTATCACTGCAACAATTTTTTCAAGATTCTCCTAGTTAAAGATACTAGGCATGATGAAATCAAGCTTTCCTAGGAACATACCCTTGCCCAATATCTGCGTTATCATACTTACAACTGATTAGGGAAGGTGTTGAAAGCAGCATGTATCACACATCTACTACTCCCCCCACTTTCCCTCATCATGCACTTCATTGTGTACAACCAGTTTCTTAACTGTTTCACAAAGAAAATGCAGCATACAAGTTCAAACAAAATGCATTTTTAAAATAGATATGGAAGCAGAGTCAGGGGGTTAGTTAAGTGGTTCAAAGGATGAGGGGATGTAGGCACAGATAGCTGGGTCCATCTCCACCTCAGTAAATCCTGCTGAGTAGATCAGAATTTCTCTTAGATCAGTCTGAGGGTAGGGACTGTTGCTGGCATTCACTCTGTGGCTAGCACCTCCTACTACTAATGGAAATACTTTTACAGTCATTTTATAGTCACCATGTTTTAGAAGCACATCCAATGCTAATGTTTCACTGTTGTGCCTCCAAGACTCTATCAGTTTTAAAAATACTGAAAACTTTCTCACCAGTAAGCTACTGATCATTACATTGAGTCTTCTCATTGCACGCCCAACTTCCTACTGCATTTCCCCATGTCTGCAGTGACGGGGTCAATAATCCTGGCACAGTTTCCAGCACTTTCTCTCCTTCTCATTTGTTCTTACTTGCTTTTTTTTTTTTTACTGACTGTTCTATACTGTTAATATCACATCTGAATGCACTTATTGAAGAATTAAAATTTCATAAAGAATGTTCTCATTTCCATTTCACTATTTCTTATTCCCACCAATGAAAAGCCTGCCAGGAATATGTATGATTTTAATTCAATCATGCATTAAACAACAATAAGCCCACAAAATGAGTCTCTTAACAACCTGCTTAGAAACTATCCTGATAGGGGAGGGAGAATGAAACTTGGAAGAACTCCTTGTATTTCCTGCTATTGATTTTAGCTCTAGTACAGGGGTGGAATTTTTCTGTTGTTGCATTATAGACTTATACATGACCATCAAATAACAGAGATGGCCAGGAAAAAAAGAATAATTAGCAAAGATCCCACCAGAGAGAGGGTGAAAAATTAGGCAGCACAGGAGGTCCTTCAGTGTATTTTAGGCACACAGGCTTTTCATCCCTGAGATAGATTTACAGTATGTGGCATAAGAACCATGGATCTGTATTGTTACAGACCTGAGCCGATCTGAATCCTTATATAGCAACTTCAGGCTCTTTGACTGTTGACACTTCAATCTCATTGGATCTATTATTTTTAAAATTAAAGGTCTATTTATTTAAAGCAATTTATTGTATTAATTTCATTATTGAAAATAATTAATTGAAGATTTAACTTAAAGTCTTTTCATAGGACGACTATGGTGATCAAATGAGGTAATTTGTGTATGCAAAGTACTCTAAAGTCAAATGATGGTTTAAGACAAATCTACAGGGACTGGCACCATGACACAGCAGTCCAATCTACCTGTGCTGCTGGAATTCCATATAGGTGACAGTTCAAGTCCTAGCTGCTCCACTTGTGATCCAGCTCCCTGCATATGCCCTGGGAAAACAGCATAGGACCCTTGGGTCCCTGCATCCATGTAGGGCACCTGGAAGAAGCTCCTGCTCCCAGTTTTGGATCGACCCAATTCTGGCCATAGCAGCCATTTGAGGAGTAAATCAGCAAATGGAAAAACCCCTCTCTCTCTCCCTCTCTCTGTAATTCTGGCTTTCAAGTAACATAAATAAAACAAATTTAAAAAGAACTAAATCTACAGAACAAATAACTTGTTCTTCTGATTTGTTATTCTTGGAAGTGTTAAAAAAGATCTGAGAAGTTGCTTCAGGCCAGTGACATTCTGTGTTGTATTTTTCTTTCGTGTCTGTGACAGACTTTTCAACTCACCAACATCCTGACTGAGGGGCATTCCCTTCACTGCTTATGAACGTTATGTCCTTGAGAAACATGAAATTAGATCTGATGCCTTCCCTGATCACTTCTAGGGAGAGGTAGCTAAGGAAAAAGGAGTTCTTTTTCCTATTCCATGTCCTGCCATTCTGAGAAGCAACCTCCCTGGATGTCTTCGTAGGCATCCTCATCCCCAGTACTACTGAATATCCACCATCTCCATCTCCATGGAAACACACACAAAAACAAGTGCAAGTTTATTAGGCTAGAAGCTCTTTCTCCCATCCTGTTTCCCTACCATCATTCCACAAACTGTATGCCATGGCTGCTGTGGTAACCAGGAATATTTCCTAACATTAGATATGTCTTTTCAATAATAATAGGGCTGCATGCTTGGCTTTTCTCATTTCTACTTGAAGCCCCCTCCCAAACTGTGCTTTAATGTTTGGAACATGTAATTTTCATCTTTAAAGCCAAAGTGACAAATAGAGTAAGCTCAAATACCAGCATTCCTTGATTTAGAAAGGCTGCTAGTATACTGTATTTTGGTAGGAATCAAAGGCTACAGTGAAGACGTTGGTTGATTAGCAATGTCTGCAGTTGGTATGGGAAGGGATGGTGACAGTGTGTTTGTACACATCCACTGATCCTCTTTTGAAGTTATTTCTTTGATTCTTGTTCAAACAATACCTATTTTCTTTTCAGGGTACAGCATAGTAGATGGATGGATTAGAGAGAATTTGCTTAAGAAAACTACGGAGACTTATTTCTAAACAAAGAGTTCTATGATTTCATATCAGGGGTGTATCTTTATATGCATAAAACGGATTTTCTATTTTCTCAAACCAGAGATCAGAACTGATTTGAATAAATTAGATAGAGAACAAGAGAGAGGAGGAGACAGATAGATGAGATAGAATCATTTGCTGGTGTCCCTTACAGAGGTATAGGTCAATCTCTTCCTTTCTTCTCTCTCCAGTACATTTGCTTTGATATACTGAGAATCCACTTGATGATATCATGCTGCTATAAGATACCCATGGAAGAAACTTGGAATCTGTGCCAAGGATGCTTGCTCCAAAGTTTTTAAAATCAAAATCCTCAGACATCTGCAGTGGTGATGCTGAGCAGAAAAGGGGTCTCCCTCCACCAGTTGCTTAGAAGAAACTTCATATCCAGGGCCCTAGGCAGCAGAATCCTCAACAAATGTGTATTATCTTCTTCTGTGTGCGGCTGCTGTCTGTAAAGGGTGACAAAGTGGTCTGGGTGGTTTCCAGACACTGTAGTGAGCTCCTATCCTATTTCCAACACATGCAATCTGTGAAGATATAGCCAGGTCTACACCAGACATTAGCACTAAGGCAGTTAGCATTTTATTTTATTTAATATTTTAGATCATAAGTATCTAATAAGTTAGGCTTTTCTAATATCTCAGAACCATCTTACTTCAATGCTAAATGTTATGATTTTTAACTATAGTGTATAGAGATAAGTACAATAGTTGAAATATAGAGGAAATGTTTAACATCTAGTTTAGAAACAAATTCAATTTCTTTTAATTTCTAACATTTGTAACTTTATTCTAGCCACATATTTATTCAAATTTATTGAGATGGTCTGATATGTCAGAAGGTAATATTATGTCCTAAACCAGTACATGTGCCTACTGTCACAGATAGCTTCAAGGCTTCCATGGTTTGCGGGGGGACAAGATAAACATGAAACTGAAATTGTATTGATGAATGAAAAATGAACATTAAACTATTTATGTCCAGGGAACAGGCTATGAGAGCAAAGGATTAATCCCACTGGATAATGAGGAGCAAATGTTATTTCTTGTCTTCACTTTGCCACCCAACCTGAGAAGGCAGCCTGCCTAGACTGATATTGACTTCATCCAGCTGACAGGGTTGTCATTAGCAAGCAATGGGCTGCCAATGCGGTTTAAAAACGAACACAAATTTAACAACATCCTGAGCTGGAGGAAATCTTAACTGAGAATTGCAAGGAATAGCTGCCTTGACACAAGCTGTGTGGAATCTTATAACGGAGCCTGTTTTGAGGCCAAGATTTATGATCAACAGTTAATGCTTTAGAGAGTGATTTGTGGAACAGCTGAGTCTGGATTCGTCCCTTATGGATGCAAATAAGAGTCGCGTTACTTATTTATTTTTTGCTTCCTCACATGTTCCAAAAGGTGAGTATACACTAACTAAACCTTGAAGGTCAGCAGTGTTTCTGCTTCCCCAATTGAAAATCTAAAGGAAGGAATGACACGTGTGGAAGTCAGGGACTACCTGGTCCCTCACTGACCGGGTTGCTTAGCTGTCCACGTCAATAGTTCTAATGAGGACTGTGTAGTAATCTGTTAAATAACTGAACAAGCATGCCAATCAGAAGCTGCTGGAAGAGAGTGCAGCATCAGACAAAGGAAATGGCTTGCTTTTCTCTGCAGTGAAGGGGCCCTGGGAGGCATTGAACTTGTTGGTCCAGAATATGAGAGCAGAGAGAAGGTGTGGGGGAAGGACGAAGCAACTCGGCCTCTGGAAGGATGAAGGGTGATAAAGAGACCTGCCCACCCCCTACTGGCTCACACTGAGCAAACACACATGACCCAGGCACCCAGTGGAAAGAAAACCCTGCAGTCCCCAGAGAACTCCACAGAGCATCTGACAGCCAGACTGAGTGACCAGCCTGACCATCTGCTCCCACACAACTCTCCCAACAATGGGGGCTGTAGCAGACCTGCTTGCCCCTCCCCCGCCCCGAGCCCTTGCATGAATTTAAATGAGGCCCTGTAACTGGGAGGGCAGCGGCTCCCCTTGTGATCTCTCACAAGGAGACAGCCAACCCAGCGCCCCAACAGGAGGCCCGAGGGAAGAGGTTAAAATCTCAGCTGCCCGGATAGATGATTATGGAGCCGCTCCCAAATTAAGCTGCTTCGCTGCTGGTACTTGGGCATGTGTTGGGATAATTGTGCTTGAATACTTAATGCTTGATTGACTTGGCTGTTTTGTGTTTGACCATATTTTGAAATGCGATCTCACTGTTGGGGTAAGCAATTAGCATAGAGCCCACGGGGTTGGAAAGAGTGCAACTGAGTTGCGTCTATGGTGATTTCTGCTTCTTTCCTGGATTCAGCACAGAAAGCTGAGTGTTCTACTGGGGCTCATTTGCCTATATTTGGATCATCTGGAATTTTGATCTTAAAGAGGAAGTCTCTTAATCCTGAACTTCTGTGTAGCTGCCAACTTTGATCTCTGCGCCTTTGCTAACAGCTGAGTTTTGCTTCCATTCCAAGTGACCTTTGTTCTGGTTCAACAGTAGAAGAATAGACTAGGCGAGACTGGGTCAGGGCTCAAAGGAAAAATCAATGCCAGGTATCAGAAAAGCTAGGACAGAATGTGGGTGATAAATTATGACACAGAATCCACAATTTCAAAATGACTGTCAGTGGCATTGGTGCCCTGTCTTGTTCAGGTCTCTATGAGCATGTCTTAGTCATTTTTGTATCCCTAGCATCTAGCACAATGCCTGGCTGTTAAGCAGCTTGTAGTGTTTATATTTGAGACATGTGCATATTAAGACTAGCACATTTCCAAGTTAAAAAAAAAATAAGAGCAATTAGCAGATTAAAAAAAATCTTTTCAATTTCATTCTTAATGCTGACCTTGCAACCACTTTATTTTTGAAATACAGCTCTCCAGTTATAAATTATAAAAGGCAGATAATGGATCTCACAGACAAGATCACTTTGAGGATATTTTAAACTACTGACTCACTACAATAAAGGAAGGGCAGGCTTCTACTTTTTTAATCTTATTAGAAGCAGCACCAGCTGGTATCAATTTATTTAAAAAAGAAGTAAAATGGAAGTTGAGCAGGGTATCATCAGATGACTTAACGTACATCATTAATACCATAAGGGAAAGTGTGCATTCCATACATGAAGGCTTTACCACTCATTTGGTTTTATAAGAAAAGGAAAGAATAAATACTATGGTAGAGGACTAGGGCCAAATGTCGATAATATGCATACAGCAGCAATTTGCGTAATCTCCCACCTCTGAGAACTAAATCAGCACAGTGAAAGCATTCTCCTATTTTTAGTCTGTGATTTATCTGTAAATGAATCATTAGTGATGACCCTCTGTCAAGGCAAAGCTCCTCTGTTGCTCTTATTTATATTTACAATTGCAAGTGAACAACACTTCCTGGATTTACATTTGATTTGTGCACTTCACTTCTGAGAGACTTGGTCCTATCTGTTGAATCAACTCTTTCAAAAAATAATTTTATAATGTTTTGCATATCTTTGTTTCTTTTTCATTATATAGGTCTTATAATACCATCCATGTCCTTAAGCCGTTGAGAGGATTAAATTAGCTGTATGAAAAATAGTTAAGTCGTGTCCAGCATACAACAGTTACATGTATTTATAGTTACAATATTTCCACAAGTTATTGAATGTTGAGCACCTTGCATTTGAGGGATATAGTCTCATTTCTTTTTCTTTTCTTTTTCTGTTTAAGCATGTGTGACTCTGCCTTAGATTTTTCTAAAGATGGTACAGATAAATTTATTGTAGTAAATACTTTTTAAGGTCACATATTGAAGTATAATAATTCTCAGTCATTGCCCTAAATTTGAAATTCTAATTATACCATTTAGCATAGCAGCTGGGGAGATAGGGTTATGTATTAACAAGGCTCAGTATTTTAGTGTATCCCATTAAAGTATTATAAAATAATGAATAAGCAAGTAGGTCTAATTCTTGGCATTTCCAGTAATTAACCTTTTCAGCACTTGAATTTTTATCTAGTTTTTACTTTTATTTATTTATTTTCATTTAATCTGAAAGTGACAATAACAAAGAGATGGTAAGACATATTTATATTTTAACATGATAATAATGTACAAAATTAACAATGAGACTGAAGAAAATAATACATGTAAATGACTAAATACAGTGCTTAACCTATATAGAAATGACCCAATAGATGGTAAGAATTATTGTTTTGTTATTACTGTGGCTATCATTATGTGGGACTTTTCTTTTTACTCTTCCTGAAGGAAAGTCAGTCTCAGAAGAGACTCATGGCAGGTAACTTGGCATCGAGAGGGTATGCGGTGGTCTATTGCAAAGAAGCTGTGGGTTGGTCACAGATTGAGCCTTTTGGAGTGAATTGCAGCTTCTTCTCATCCTTCACAGCTGAACAGAAAACGTGCTTCTGACTCAGGGTGACGATGACATCACTGCTACAGAAACTAACATGTTACTTTCCTCTTTTTATCATTTCTTTCTGTCCCCAGTAATCACTACATCATTATTCAAAATGCACCATTTATTGATTTTCTTATAGGTTCAAGAACTTGATAGACATTATATTTAATTGACATGGGAAATCTGATGAGGAAGCTAAATACTATCCCAAGACAGTCTTGACTGTGACACCTGCGCTTCCCTTACTCTCTGTCATTTTATCCCTTTAACACTATCCCCGTTTCTACCATTAGCAAAGTTCTCTCCCTGTACAAAGAAACATTTTTGAGGATGATTTTTTTGTCTAGAGTTGTATTTGTCTTCCTCCTCTACAGAGTATAAAATTATCAAAATCCACACATATACACATTTGTGAAACTGCAGTGCGAGTCACTACTTTGAGTGATATTACATATAGTTTGGCTGCAAGAAAATGAAACTCTATTTCTGGAAATAGTTCCCAAGACCGTTTTTTTTTTTTTTCATAAAAGCAGATGCCAATTAACAGAGTCAAACAAATTAGAAAAAGTCTACCAGCCAAAGAGAGTAAATATATATAAAATTTTAACTCAATATTCTAAAGATATGCTCAAGATAGGTCATACAATAAGTTAGTAGTCATGGAATGGGATGGAATAAAATTAGACTCCACCTTTTGGCTCTTTATTCTAACACTTTTCCTCTTGACCATAGCAGTCATACAGGCTTTCGGTGCTAGAACAGAAAACAGCTTTCTAACACAAATGAATTGTGGGAGAAAAAGTATGTAACACTCATTAGGGATTGGTGTGAACTGAGGAGAAATAACAAATTTTTGATCATTTTTTGAGGTTGTCCCCATCCAGGGGTCATGCACATTGTGTTTAGTTCCAACCTCCACTCAGGGCTCAATGTGCCTGCCACTGGACCTGCTGCAAAGCCACTCATTGCAAGTAAATGTATCTGCAGGGACAACTTGAGGGAAGACAAACATCCATCGATGACGGTCCCCTCACATCTCTCTTTCTTGATGTGTTTACTAGTTCCTTGGAAGAACCTAAATTGCATATGTTATTATTGAACAGCTTCTTCCAAAAGGAGAACAAGTTTCTTGAACATTCTACTAATTTCTCCCCAAAAAAATACTCACATGGATTGTTCTCTTGATTAAAATATACACTTTCACATTGTTTTATTATTTTTGGTTAATTCTGTCAGTGAAGTTTATCCTACCGGTGGATTTTTGGTCCACTCTGTCATTGGACTTTATCCTATTGATAGATTTTTCCATCTTTCACAAATACTAAAATACGATTAGAGAAGTTAAAATGCCTTTTCCAAAATCACACAGAATGGTGAGTTCAGGAGATGTCAAACTTAGCTCAAGTTTCCCAAACGTGAAGAGGCACTCATTGCTGGGATGCTCTTCTTCCCAGAATGTTTTCAGTTTCAGAGAAAAGCCACAATCCAAAGACTCTTTAGTTTAAGGCTTTATTGCAGGTGGGACACCTTTTGATTCATAGCTTGCAAACGTAAAACCCAATGAACAAAGATCATCAGAATCATTTTTCTGTAAGGTCTTGTCCAACAGCAAACCTTGTTCAGTGCAAAACTACGTTTCTGAAAAATATTAAGAGAAAATAGCAATCAATTTTAAGCCACAAACACTTACTTTTTCCTTTTGCCATGTTCTAGAACATATTTATCAGGTATATAAAAGTTTTGAGATAGATACGAAGCAAATTAATATATAAGGTGAACAAGGCTGAGCAACTAACACAAAGCATTAACTTCCAGTCATATGTCCTGTATCATATTAGCTGTGGGCTTTTAGAAGGTGGTAGTGTGAGATTGTCTTAGGTTCTTTTCAAAATGAAGATCAGCACTTCTGTACCTTATGGAAGAAAAAAAAACATAGCTGTCAGTTATATAATCTTAGTAGGCTAGAATGTTGTCGATAATTTCTTGTTTCAAGAAAACATGTGATTGTTTTGGAAACATGTTTATTTACTATAGTTGGCTTAAGATCTTTGTCAGATAGTCTAATCTGTTTAATCTGGGTGACTACCAATGGTCTTTGTGCAATCCAGTTGTGATTTCCTGATTTTTGAAATGATGAGTGATTTTCTATTGTATCTTGAATATTTCAGATGACACTTTGTGAGACTCTGGGTTAAATAATTTCCCTTTTCCAGTAGGTAATTTCCCTCTGGAGTTCCATCTTGGGGGCCAGATGGGTGTGTGTATATCCAGCCTCCCAGTGGGTTCTGCCAAGAGCAGAAGTGCATTGCTGATTCACAGCGCCTCATGGCAGGTGGGACCCGTGGAAGTTCTGCTCCCCCTTTGGCCCTACTGACACCTTCCCAGAGAAAGTAGGACATCAATTTATACTGCTTCATTGCCTCTGAGTGGGGGTGTAAGATCAGCTCCTGACTGTGGTTGCCCTGCTCACACCAAGGAAAGGAAAAACAGAGGACTGACTCACACTGCTTTGTAGCTGCAAGGTGGGGCATATGTTCAACTCCCTGCTGAGTATCAAGGGGAACAAGGAGTTCCAACTAACCCAGCCTCAGACCATCTTTTTGCTGCTGGTTGATCATGGAGTTTCAGCTCCCCGCTGGGCTCCACTGACACATGGCTGGGGGTGGACAGTGGAATGCTGACTAGGTAGCACTCACAGTTTGTTTAGTTTCTGTTCTGCTTGATAGGTGTGGGAGGCTCTGCTTGCCTATGGATTTCAGAACCTCATCAACTCCCTGGTGAGGAGGTTGACCCTTACGGATTGCTTCTGTGGGGAGGAGAGGTAGGAGAGTGATCAGCTCCACTCCCAATCTTCTGAAAACCACTGTGTGGGAGAAATGACAGATTTTTCTTTGGAGTTTATTTGAACTGGGGTGGTAGTGTCCAAAAAGGTTTCTTTAAATAGCTCATTCTTTTCCTAGATTTTTCACTAGGGAACATCGGTTTCTCCTATGGTATTCTCTGTGCATGCTGGTGGCTTCTGCTTGGAGACGTCAGCAGTGTCAGGGCAGGAATCTCTGGTGGATCAGGAGGGACTCACTGCTATGCTCCTCCTTCAGCCAAGACTACTAGGACATCTGTGGTCTCCTCACCTTCCAAACTCTTCATTCATTTTTGTGTGTTGATGACTTTTTAGTTGTAAGAGGAAGAAGTCTACCTCTAAAGGGAGGGGAAATGAAGCTACTGTATTTCAGCCAGAATTAGAGGTCCCTGTAACCTTTAAAAAAAAATAAAGACTAATTTTAAATCATGGGGCTAGTTTGATGGCTCAACTGGCTGATGCTCAGCCTGCAAACACCGGTTTCCTATATGGGTGCCAATTATCCCAGTTTCTTCCTTCCAATCCAGCTTCTTGCCTATGGCCTGGGAAAGCCATGGAGTATGGTCCAAGGTTTGGGCACCTGTTACTTTCAAGGAAAACCCAGAAGAAGCTCCTGGCTCCTGGCTTCAGATCAGTTCTGCTCTGGACATTGAGGCTATTTGGGTGGGCAGCACTGACTTGTGGGGAATGAATCAGCAGATGGAAGATCTTTCTCTTGTCTTCTCTCTGTAAATCTCTACAGGTTTCCTATGGAGATGGGAGAAGTAAGTACTTTGGCCATCCTCTGCGGCTTTCCTAGTTGTATTAGCAGAAAACTGATCAAATGTGGAACAACTCGGACTCAATCGGCACTCTGGTACAGAATGCTGTGGTCATGATCTGTGACTCAACCCACTGAACTACCGTGCTGACCCAGAGTTTGTATGGAATTTGCTTTTCTTAGACTTCTCCTCCCACTTCACTCCATACTTTCCTAAAATTTTTTGACTTGGGTTAGATATAAAACAACTTGGGGTAGATATAAAACAATTTAATTAGGTTGCCAAGCAATACCAACAATCTACTGTCTGTTTTCTTTTCTCCTGTTATGATTTTGTTAGGGTGGACTTGCAGGAAGAATTAGGCTGATAATTCTGAGTATTTACATTTATAGAATTTGGGTTTTTGGGTGCCAGTGCCTGGTACCTTATAGGTTATCAGTTAATACTTATTGAACAAAATATCTATACATACTCATCTTTATCCTGCTTTTAATTGAACTCCTTTCATTATACTTTCCTTTGAAATATATATATATATATACATATATATTTATATAATTGGAAAGACAGATTTATAGAGAAAAGGCGAGACAGAGAGTAAGATCTTCCACCTGCTGGTTTACTCCCCAAGCAGCTGCAATGGTAGGAGATGAACTGATCCAAAGCCAGGAGCTAGGGGCTTCTTCTGGGTATCCCATAGGGATGCAGGGTCCTGAGGTCTTAGGCCTCTTCTGCTCCTTTCCCAGACCACAAGCAGGGAGCTGGTGGAGAAGTGGAGCAGCTGGGATACAAACTGGCACTCATATGAGATACTGGGCACATGTAAGGTGAGGATTGTAGCCATGAGGATACTATGCCAGACCTCATTATACTTAATTGCAACATGCTAATGTTTTTGACAGAGAAAGACATTTGCCACCTGATGTCTTAGCTTCTTACTGTATAACTTTAGGTTCAGTGTCCCTGTTAACTATTGGTATGTAATAAGTCACCCTAACACTTAATGGTTTCAAAAATCGAAGACTTGGGCCATTCCCGCATCAAGCTGGCTGGGGGTGGTGGGGCTTGTGGGGACCTAAGGATGCAGGCTTGTGGGGGGGCTGGGGCATAGCTCTGGTGGGGCATGTAGGGACCTGGGAAGTATGTCTAGGCAGGTGAAGTGAACCTGGGGATTTCCCCATATGCCTGGTCTTGGGCAAGGTGAAGAGAGGAGAGGGGAGAACCCCAGGTCAGCATGTTGGCTTGGTGTGCTGGGAGACCAGACCTGGAAAAATTCAATGGGCCTGGATCTTGCGTGTGTGGAGGAATAAGGCAGCAGGCTAGCATGTGTGCCAGGAGCTTGAGATTCTGGTGGGTGTCCAGAATCTGGATCAGCACGCCACCCACTGGACTTCCGAAGGCTGGGCTGGAGAACCCATGTACTCTTGGGCACATGGATTGTGGATTGATCAGGGAAAGGGCCAATGGGATGTAGGGGAGGGAGGACCATTGTGGGAGTTTGTTGCTGTTGAGGACAAGGCCACTGTACTTGCAGGTAAGTGAGGGGACTGAGACCTGGTGGTTTGAAGGGGAGAGCCTGGAAGACCTTTATGGGTCAGACTGATGTGCCAACATGGAAGACTTGAGCTGGGCTAGTTAGCATGGAACACTGCTGACCATCACCCACCAGCCCACATAAAAGCTAGGGGTGTGGGCCTGTCTGGGAGGGCTAGATCACAGCACCTGCCAGTGAGTGTTGGAATAGGAAATGGGTAATGTTTGGCTGGGTCATGACACTAACCTGCACATGAAAGAACCAAGTCTGGGGGTAGGGACTATGTCAAGCTGGGTCAGAGCAACCACTGCCATGTGGCTGGGAACAGGCCTGGATGAGGAGCTAAGGGGATGCCCCAGTTGAGTGGTGGTTTCTTCTGGTGAGCACCAGTGCTGAAATGAGGGCTGTGATCTGGTCTGAGCATGTCTGCATTGTCCCTCAGCACAGGTGTGGACTGTGTCTGGTGTGTACCAGACTGGTGCTCATGAGAGCCAGGGAGGGTGTAGGACAGGTTTGGCTAGGTCTCTGCCCCTGCTGAGCCATGCGAGAGCTGTGTCTGAATGTGGATCAGATTTGGCTGGGTTGTAGTACCCAACAGTAAGAACTGGAATGGGTGTGGGCTGGTCAGGAAAGACCACTATTTCTGTTAGAACAGGAGGTAGACTAAGTCAGTCTGGGCCATAAACTCATTGGTGTGTCTGGGAACTGTCATTGGGTCAGCTTTTCATGGAAGAGCTTGAGGACATTGTCTGTCAGGACACAGTCATTGCAGATGAGTGCAAGAACCAAAACAAGGAGTAGCTAGGTCTTGAGTAGCTCAGACCAGGCCATGTTACAGTATCCATTGCCATACATATGGTTCAGGTCTGGGGGTGAGCTAGGCTGGGCTAGTTTATGTCACCTGCTGGCAAATCCAAGAACCAAAATGGGGTTTGGAACAAGCAAGTTTGGGCCACAACACCAGCTAGCTCACATGAGGACTGGGACTAGGGACTGGCAGGGTTGGGCTAGGCTGTAGCCACTACCAGCAGGAACTGGGGATGGGCTGGGCCAGGCCAGGCTACAGTATCCACTAGCGAATGCAAAAGGTAAGGCAGGCCATGTCAGATTGGGCCACAATTCCCAACCAACACACATGAGACCTGAGGATGGTGGTATTATAAGCCACATAGGGGGATTGCAGGGGGCTCACTTGCTGGGACACTGCTTCCACTGGTGAGTGTGAGAGCTTGGATCAGGAGCAGACCAAGCTGGGCAGGCCTACAACACCTGTTGGCCTGCATGTGAGCTGGGTTGGGGGAAAGCCAGGCTGGGCTGACTATACCCACTGATACATGCCAGAGTATACCCACTGATGCATAAGCCAGAGTAGGTGCAGGTTGGTTGGGCTTTGCTGCAGTATCAGCTGGTAAGTGCTCTGGCACTGGGGGTAAATTCTGTCAAGCTAAACTACAGAACCCTTTGGAGAGTGCAAGATCCAAGACTGGGTGTAGGTGGGCCCAATAGTGAAACTGTGGGCTTCTCTCTATTGGGTTGCCACTCGCACTGGTGAGCATGAAGGCCAGGGTGGGGAATAAAAATGGCTAGACATGGAGTGGCACCCACCAGCGCAAGTGTGGGCTGAATGGTGGGGCTGGTGGGGTTGAGCTAGGCTTCAACGCCCATTGACATACACAAAAGCTAAATGGCATGAGGGACAGACTGGGCCAGAATGATGCACATACTGGCAAGCACAGGAACCAGGGAAGGGGCAGGCCTTGTGGGAGTTATTGGGTTTGCTCCCACTAGGCCACAGATCCTGCTGGTGTATGTGAAGGTTAAGTATGTGGTGTGCAGGATCAGACTGGGCTGAAAGACCAATTGGTTTACATAGGAGATGGGGCTGGAGACAGAATGGATCCAGCAATTACAACCACCAGTGTGTGCTGAGGCTGATGTGGGTGATGGAATGAGCTGGATCTTATATTGGCAAACACATGCAAGAATCAGATCTGGGATCATCTCAGACAGGTTTTCTTTGGGAATCCACCCAACCGAATCACTAGATTCAAAACTCCAACCGTGGGGAGATTTACTGGTTCCAAGTTTGAGTGTGGAGTGCATGTGTTAGAGCTGGGCCTCAATGGCTTTGAAGGAGTAGTGGACAGCATATTCAGATGCACATGGAGGATACTGCAGTCCATCAGAGCCTGTGGAGGACACCTGGTTCCATAACAGAGGAAGGAGGGCAGAACAAATTAGTCAACTACATTAGCCAAGAGTTGGCAATGGAGATTCTAAGATGGATGATGTCAGCCGGTGACTCCTAGAGGGATTTCATCATACCTGGAGCAAGGAGATTAACAGAGAATCAGAATCATTGAACTATCAAAATCACTTGAGCAGGACCCCCAGAGCATGTCCATATCAGGGACCTTGGGATGACATTGCATGGATATCTGCAATTCCAGGGTACTGAGGCAGTTGGGAGGCTGGGTGTGGCTTCTTCCCTTATCTTCCGCCTCAACCCACATACAGAAAGAGAATGTGGAAACAATGGTCTCACCCACTTTCCTATAACTCATAACCTTTCCCACCCTAATCAACTATGTAAACATCATCAAAAACAAAATTAAAAATAAATCAAATACTTGAAAAGTTGTATAGAGTTTTGAAACAACTCTGCTCTCATTCATGTGCCATCATCTGGAGTGTTTTGACTGGGACTGGAAAGTGCTTCCTTGATGGTCCACTCCTAAAATTGGCAGGTTGGTACTAGTTTCTGGCAGACAGCTCAGCTGAACTTGTCAGCCAGAGGTCTTGATTATTCTCTGCTTGAGCTTCTCCACAGGGTGACATGGGTTTCCTTACAATATGGTGGCCATGCTGAGCTATACAAGCTGCCAGGTCTTCCCAACCTAAGTCCTGACTTAGCACATTCATGTAACTTTTTCTTCCTTATATTATTATCTATAGTATTCTATTGCTCAGCCTCAGACTGATCACAGACTCAAGGGAGTGGGAATGTAAACTCCTTGTGAGGGAGGACTCTTGAACTTGTTTGAGGGACCGAGTTATTTGAGACTCTCTTTGGAGACTAGATAACAGTAAGTTCAACGTCTGTTTTTAGTTAATTTTGTAAAACATACAGATGAAGGAAGCAATAGTATATTGTAATACTGTAATACTGCAATAGTATATTGTAATACTGCTATTCAAACGACAAGAGGTAATGCATGTAACAAATTTGAAATAATTCCCGGGGCATAGTGGTCAATGCATTTTAGTTAACATTGGTTTTGAAATGGGAATTGCTACAAACCGGTATGTTAGAAAAGAGAATGTCTTTTCTTGATAAAGCAGATTTAAATTACATCTTTATTGGGAAATATTTCCTTATGCATTAGCTTTAATTAATGTTTTCTATTTGGTTTGCTTCCTCCTGAACAACTGATGGAATACTTTTCCTTCTTTTCTTATCAGGCACCTCATATCACTAGTCATAAAATGCAAGGGAAAACCCATAGATTTGTGATATAATGGACTTGGTGTTTGTGTTGGAATCTCCTTTTAAGATACTTCTTGTAAGTTTCTTTAGAGGTTTTTCTTCATACTGCTTCTCACTGATTTCTCTCCTCCACGTAGTTTGAAAAAGCAGTCCTCAAAGGAAGTCAAATGAGTGACACTGAAATTGCATGCCCTTGGAAGTACTCAAGGGTCTTTCTTCAGAAGTGCCCACACTGAATGTTAAACCTGTAGGAAAACTGAAAAGCAATGGAGGGCATCAGTGCAATGAGGCCAAGGAATACCCAGAGGAGCCTGATGAATTCCAAGTCAAGTAATTTTTTCTTTTTAACAACTCCTACAAGATAATTTCTTGTTTCCACACTTGTGATGGGGATCAGTGCCAAACAACGAGGCATTAAAATTATGTATGTTCATTATGTTTAACAGTTGAAATGCTAGCAAGGTCAGAGTTTCATTAACCACTGTATAATCTTGGTAACCACCTTGATTTTATTTAAAAAGAAACTCCAAGTGTATGCCATGTTGTTCTTACAGCACAATTAATTTCTACTCTTTTCATCTGATTCTGTGTCCATACCTGTAATTTCTCCAAGTGATTAAGACCACGAGTTGTTCCTTCTACAGCTGACATTTCCATCTATGATTATTCATCTCTTTAGTTTTTTTTTAACAGCCACATTTATTAATGATTACTTACCACGCAGTAATAAACTTTATGTCATTTAGTCCTTCCGGAATTTTCTGATCTTGATTACAGTGTAACATATTGCTTGATTAATTGCTCATCATTTCTGTTTTCAGCTTCTGCACGCACTAGTTGAGGCTATTTCTTCCCTTTTTGGTTTAGCTATCCCCTGAAGATCTTAATTTTCAGCAGCCTTATTAGTTATGCCCAACTTCTCTCAATTCATTTTGCATTCCACGACAGCCCAGAACGTACCCCGAATTCTTGTAAATGCCTCCATCTACTTACTCTTGCTTTTAGTCTAGCATATTGTTTCTCAGATTTCACTTTGCTTAGAAACACCTGGAGAGAGAGCTTAAGAAGACATAGATTCCTGAACTACACTTCCAGGGATTGTAACTCAGTGGGTCTTGGGTGTGGACAGGGAATCTAACAAGTTCCCAGGGATGCTATGTTGCCTGCTCAGGTCCAAGCATTGCAAGAGCCAAATTCAGGGTTGAGCTGATAAAGGTTTAGATCACAACTGCAGGATACCTTTTTTAATAGGTAACATTGAGAAAATTAATCTCTGAAAATTGGCAGTTGTCATATTTGTCAAATGAAGAGAATACCAACTTTCTAAGTGTGTAGAAAGTAGATATTACCTATCAAGTACATACTGCAATGACTCAGTACATGCTGGTTAGTGATATACATATTTTCAAATGTGAGAAATTAATGTTCAAGCTTAATGACCAAAATTAAGAAAATATATTGCATCTTGCAAATTGGGCATTTTGTTTGGAACATGATGTTTTACACTGCTGAGATAAAAACAAAAACAAAAACAAAAATTTTTAAAAACAAAATAAATTGGTTTTGTGGACAGAAATAAAGGAAAATTCATGAGATTTAGGGTTGAGATGCCTGAATTCTTGTCTAGACTCTGCTATTGCTGGCTTTGTGACTCATAGCAATTTTTCCCCTTTTTGGATCCAAGTTTCTTGTAAATATCCTCCTGAGTGGTGATATAAATAGTAGGATTGATATATGGATCAAATGAGCCGCAGTGTTAGAAAGTTCTGTTGCTTCTTTCCACTTAATGTTTTGTGCAAGTATAGTTACTGTTATTCTTATTGAAAATAAGAGTCTAAAGTAATTTTATTGTATCAGTTTATCATTATCATGAAAAATTATGACATGATGGAGTGATAATTATGGAAAAAAACTTCATTAAAATTATTTTGAGATGAGATTGGGAACAGCTAGACACTTGTTTAGATATTTGGTTGTGATTTTTTTCTGCTAGTAATCTAGCTAGAGCTCTTTCTTATTGACCCAAATACTGGCTCATCTTTCAGACTTTTTGTCAGGAAGAAATTACTAACTGAATGGCCATATTTCAAAATGATGCTGAGAGAGAAAGAAAAATTATATGTGATAATGCTTGAACCTAGGAACAGTTAAGAAAGCTTTGTTCAGATGGTGCGATTTACTCAATTTCACCAATAGATTTTAGATAAAAATCCTGGCCTTGTTTTCAGATGGATGCGACAGGATCCTTTCAGAAGAGGAAAAGAATTGCATTTTCCACAAATTTTTAAAATATGTCATTAGATACTGTGTGAGGCACCATGGAGTTATCAAAATGAAGCACACATACTTTCTTCTTTAGATGGGCTTTTCTCATGCAGAAATCAGAAAAACATACAAAAATCACCACACATATCTATAAAAGAAGGTCGAGCCAGAAAGCTGAGAGTGTTTACAGCAGAAAGAAATAATGTCTGCTTTGGTGTTGAACATCCTCCCATTGTCAGGCCACACACACACTGAACTATGTTAAGTCTGTATGTCTGAGATGCGTAGGTAACCTGGAAAGGGGCTATGGAGCCTAATTTATTGACTTTCACAATGGATCGTATTTAAATTATCTCAGTCAAGAGAATCTATATGTAAGTGTAAAAAGAAATCCTTCCTGTGAAGGAGTTTCTTATCAACCTATTTTCATATTTAATAGCCTTTGCCTGTGACTAAAATGCTTGCTTCAACTTACACCATCAATATTTGTCCTTCCTGGACTTGTGTTGAATCAACTTGCCCCTTTATGTTAGGTAACATTTTTTATTTTGGGAACACCTGTATCATGTCTTCATTAGATGATTACCCATCAAAGAAAAAGTATAATATTAGTTAAGAGTATCAACAATTGTGTTTGAGTCTTGGCGCCTTCACTTTTTTTGTGCTGTCTTGGGAAAATTCTGAGCCTCTGTTTTCTTACTCATAGATTGAGGATCAAATTATTTATAACTCTTAGGGTTGTGGTGAAGGTTAAATAAAAGTGATGCATGTTTTCATTTGAATTATATGAAATCACCAATTTATGACTGCTTTGTAAAACAATTTTATGATTTCGGCTAATAAATGCCTTAGCAAAATATCTAGAACCTACCAAAGACTCAACATTAGAAGTCACTGTTACTAACAAAAGAAAGAGCTATTATTACATTTTTGTTTCCATTATCATGGCTTATGATATACCGACTCATTGTTAGAGGGGTGTCCACACAAAAATCATTACAGAATAATGTGATCATTAATTTACAGAGCTCAATGAATGGTGACATAATTATACAAAATATGGAGTAGCTGAGTTGGCAGTCTGTAGAGGTCAAAGAAGGTTCCAGAGAGTGGCTTTCCAGGATAAGCTGGAGATTTTTGGGCAAACTGATAGATGACTCCCTCCTGGAGGAATATGGAGGTTGGAGGGAATGTGGGAAATTTGGCATCCTGCAGCCATGCTATACAGCCACAGGGTAAAACAGGATAATGGGAGTGCCAGGAATTGAGAGTGGAGAGAACAGGAAAGTGGTCCAAGGGCATATAGATTTTTGGGAAAGAAGTTCATGACTGGTTTTGCAAGCCTGAAAGGTTCCTCCGGAGGTTTTGTGTGAAATGCCTGGGATAAATATAAAACAGAGATGAGTAAGGAGGTTATTTCAACAATCCAGCTGAGAGGTGTGTGCTGAACCTAGAACAGCATAACTGTGCTGGGTGATGTGTTTCTGATTTCTGAAGAAAGAAGAAGAGAAAAATCTTCCATCTACTGATTCACCACCCCCACCCTTGCAAATGGCCACCAGCAGCCAGAACTGAACTGACCTGACACCGGAAACCAGGAGCTGTTTCTGACTCTCCCACATGGGTAAAGGAGCCTAGGATGTGGGCGTCCCTCTGCTGCTTCCCTGAGCCATCGCAGGGAATTGGATTAGAAGTGGAGCAACCAGGACTGGAACTGGTGCCCAAATTGGCTATGGGCACTGCAGGAGGATGGTTAGCCCATAAGCCACTGTGCTGGGCACTGAGGTTTGATTTAAAGGTCACAGCAATGAGCAGGCAGAAGTCTAAAGTATGAGTTCACTCCTGAGTTGCTGGTTCAGCTTTTTGGTTGGGTGTCTGTGCCATTTCCCGAGACAGAGAAAATCATAACAGCAGGAAGAGGAGGACTGGAAGGTGGCAAAGGGAGTAAGGCCTGGGAAGGTCATCAGTTAGGTTTTGGGCACATTGCATTCAGGCGTGTGGGAGCATTCTGTTTTGTCTGACTTTCTAAGAGCTCGATGCTTTGAATCTGACAGCCACCTCAGGTGTTGGTTGTGCTCTAGTGAGCATCCTGGAGATTCAGGAGATTCTTGCTGGACACTCTGACAGGGTGAATTACATTCTGTTCTCCTAATTTTACTAAGGTCTTGTCTCTCCAAGCTCAAGGGTCATATACTTGTGCTGAGGCAAAGGTTAACGAGTAACAGAATCAGAGTCGCCATTAATGAAAACAGTGTTTACCATGTTCCAGGCACTGTCCCAAGTGCTTTCTGTCAAAATTTCATTTAATTTTAGCAACAACTCTGTGAGGTATGTGGTATTATTAGCCTTGTTTTACAAATGGGGAAATTGAAGCTCATGGAGGTTAGTGAACATGTCAAGGTCATAGCACCCACCAGCGGTGGAACTAGGATGCCAACCGAGGGCAGGGCTCCAGGGACCGTGTTCCTAAGGACTGTGTGAAGACAGGCAATGTGGCCTAGGCCAGGGAACCCCAGCTCTTGGGGCATCTGAAAGGAGATTTTAGGCTTTTTTAAAAAATAATTGATTTGGTAGAAATTATTTTACGTGAATATTCTGAAGTTAGTAGATTTAAAAAGACAATCTCTGATTTAAAAATTCTTTGCTCTGATCTACATTCTCCAATGGGTAAAGATTTTGGTTTTAGATAATCTAACTGTAATTGGATTTTTTCCTCATGTTCCCTAGTTTATGACCTCTTTTTAAAAACTCAGGCTTCAATTAGACATTTTCTAGGATGCTTGAACTTTATTGCTTAAGTTAAATTTTATTTGAAATAGAGATTTAAACGGTATTTTAAAAATTCTTTGCTAAGTTGCAAAAGTGAGGTGCTGGTGACTGCTATTCTCTGGAGATTCTTCCATTGAGTTCTTCAGAGTCTGTTTAGCAACCTGCCTCTTGCCCCCGAGGTAGACCCTACAGTGGTATGCATGGCCCTCAGCATGATGGAATCCACTACCAAGATGGCAGTTCAGTCACTATCTGTAATTATTCTTTTGTGGATTAAGTGGGCCTTTCGTTCTCTGTATTTAATTCCTCTCATGGAAAACGATGGAATATTGGCATTAAGAACCCTTTAAAAGACAAAGCAGTTGATTTTTCTGATCATCAGTGTAGGTGCTCATATTAATGCCATGAAAAGCACTGTAAAGAAATAGTCCATTGGCAGAATTGTGCTCTGAAAGGCAGATATCTTCAAGCCACCCTCGACGTCTTAAAGCAGGAAGATAACTGAATACATGTTCAAGAGTGGAGAAAATGTAGAACTACAGGCAGAAGGATCTCATGTGAAATTGCAAGTGGCCTTCAATGATGCCTTTCAAAGGAAAGCCTTACAAGCATTCCCTTTCCTTGCCTGTGATTCTGTGAGTGTCCTGAGTAAATCCCAGTTCTCTTCCTGGCTTGCACTTTAACTGATGGCTTGAATGGACATAATCTTTTTACCGACTTGTCTTCAAGGATGTTTTTTCCACCATTAGAAAAGTCACTTCCACATCCTGACCCTAGTCCTAGAAAATTTCTATATGAACTTCCAGATGTAGGTACCGGCAATGAGGTGAGCAGGCATTTCGGCACTCAGCACTTTGTAGTGGGAGTTGGGAGGTTGGAGGGTGGGAAAGGAGGTCTATCTAAGTCTGATGCAGGTAATGTGGAGGTGAAGTGACCATGCAGAATTAAAAAAATCAACAATAAATGCCAAAAAAGGTCTGTTTTCTCTGACTTCCATACGTTGTCATTGTAAACAATGTCAATGATGAAATCCTCTTTACTGCCAGGACAGCCTTTTCCTACCTGGTGCCCCTTCCCCTCTTGTGCCATCGTGGAGTCCAGCACTCCTGTAAGCATGTAATCTCCATGTTTTATTCTTAATTTCAAGGTGAGTGGAATGAGGCACAGACAGTTGAAGGTCACACAGCTTGTTCATTCTGCCTAGGAGGTAAATGCTGTGGCTAATGCTTTCATCTGGATAGTATTGCCTCTGTTTCCCCACCTAAGTATTGGAGCTATATCTCTCAGAGTATTGAGCAAATGTATGTGTATACTTCCGTGAAAAAAATATATAAAGGATTTCCTTTTTGTGTTCTATCACATTGTTAATGTTTCCTTTCTAGCATACAATGGGAGAGTCTGGTAGATCAATAACTCCCAGGCTGGTCTGTAACAGAAGCTGAATGAACACATGAATGAATGAATGAGTGCCATCTTTGGTGCTAGAAGTAGAAAGACAACACTTGTGTTAGGTTGATGGTAAGTCAATTCTGGATGCTAAGATAATGCAGCCTGATCACTGTTCCTGTGCTCATAATTAATTTCTAAATTTGGCACAAATTTCCATCATGGTATCCTTTCAAGAGATTTGACCTTGGGATCTGAGAAAGTTTGCCTAGACTTTGGAACTGAGTTTATTTTGTAAATTGAGTGTATAAATTGTTCATCTTCAGGGTTGTGAAACATTTTCTCCTCCCTTTTATCAATTATGTACATCACTTAGTTCCTCTTTGGATTAGGTAAGTTAAGGTTGATATTCTGTTAAAAACAAAAAGAAATCTCACTAGAATATGGTATGCAAATGAAACTCTGTAAAGTCAGTTAAAAATGGAGCTGCTCTCTCATTGTCTGATCTAACAGCAGCCTTTGTGAAATAACACTGAGCCGAATGATACTAAACAATACATAAATATTCGTTAATTTGTAAGGTAGAGTTACAGAGAGAGAGAGAGAATTCCAAGAGTATCAGTTATCCAGCTCTCCAACAGGAGGCAGGGCCCGCATACTTGGGCAATCTTCTACTGCCTTCCCAGGTGCATTAGCAAAGAGCTGGGTCAGAAGTGAAGTAATTGGCATTCATATTGGATGCTCATGTCACAGGCAGAAGTTTTACTATTTGCATCACAATGCCAGCCCCTCCAGATTTAATTTTTTCTAGGATTTTAGATTCTCTCCCTCTCTGTGTAGACTTCCAATATTTGTCTTTTGTCTATCACCTTGAAAGAAAATTTAGCATGTCTTAGTGCCACCATGGTATAGCTAGCTTTTCCTTTACTGATAGCATTCCTTCAATAAGAAGCTCGGAAATAACCACCTAGCTTAAAACACCCTTTGCTTTAGTTTGGATCTGTGCTTCAAAATGGCTTTTCTTCTTCCTGCCTTCTAGCTTTGAACTCTGAGAAGTTCTGAAAGTTTACCTGAGGTTCTTGTTTTTTTTCCTGGCTATAAATGTTGTGTCTATTTTCTGGATAATGCCTGTTAAAACGAGGCCCATCTAAATCTTCAACTTTGATGGCGCCACTCAAATTCCGACTGGGTTGTCTTTAATTTTGATTGAACCTCCAATTTCTCCTCTCAGATTTAATGAACATTTTCCAAACTGAGCTCAACACTTTCATTCCACAGGCACTGGGCTCAGCATGTTAAGTCACTCTTCTTTATCAATAACACCAGCATCTTCCCAATTAGGTTAAGCTTGAGGACTCCATTGTCACTGACTTTATCTTTCATTATGCAAAGTCATTTGAATTGCTGTGACTTGCAGAAAATTTTCTTTGCAAAGAATCTAGTATCTGCACTTATAGTGTTCCTACTCCCTGACAATCCATGGTTTGTACTTATATTAGCTGGTGCCATTATAAAGCTGATAGAAAACAGCATCTTATTCTCACATGTTCTCTCCCCTGCTCTTGGCATGTGTTGAAGTCCTGAGCCAGGAACTCCATTGAAATCTTCCACATGGGTGACAGAGATCCCAGTATTCAAGCCATCACCTGCTGATTCTCGTTATATAAGCAGGAAGCTGGGCTGCCAACAGAGGAGCAGGAATTCAAACTACACACTGTCATGTAGGATGCAGGCATGTCAAGTAGCGTCTTGACTGCTGTGCCAGATATCAGTCTCTTCTGCCCCTTCTTGATGGGCCAGTAATCTCTCTCTGAAAGGTATTTCTAGCTCTATGCTATTTTCAGAGCCAAGATAACAGATCAACATAAATTTTAGGAGTGAGCAAGTCTCCCTGTGGCTCAGTCTGCCAGATTTGTTCATGTTCCACAGGCAGCTCTTTGTAACTTCTCACTTGGAAGATTCCCCTAACAAGTGGGATATTCTGAAAATCAAAATTTTACAAAATAAAAATTTCTTAAACACATTGAACAGCCATCATTTTCACTAGAAAAAAACAGGTATGGTTCTGGTTCATCCTCATGTAGATATTCAAAAAGAGTTGACTATCGTTCTGCATTTGAAAGATTTTGGGAGTTATATTTACCCATTCTCCTGATAGCTTGCACTATGCAACTCATGATTTTGAATGTAATAAGAATTTTAAAGATTTTGATGAATAATACATGACTTATAAAAACTTGATATTATTAAACATTATGGACTCCCAACAGTCAACTATGTGGTGGTATAATAAGTTAAGTTTGAAGTTTACTGTTGAGGAATATGAATTTGGGCACCAAAGCTAACATGGCTCTTTGGCAACATGATTGGCCCAGAAATTAATGTATCTTCTGTATTCCAATGATGACACACTAAATCACATTTTACGTTGTAAGTCATTAAACCCAGTTTTGAAAATAATCTAAATGTACTTTTTCTCCTTTAGAATATCTGGCAATATTCATAACTATTGGAAAAACTTTAAAAATTATTTGTTTATTGGAAAAAGTTTGAGAGAGTGGGGAAAAGTCACATCCACTAGTTCAACTCCCCAGATGACTGCAACAGCCAGGGTTGAGCCAATCCAAAACCAAGAGCCAAGATCCTCATCTGGCATCCCACACTGATGGTTTCCACTGCTGTTTCCAGACCTTTAACATGGTGAAGGATTGAAAGTGGAGCAGTCAGTATGTGAACTGGAGCCCATGTCGCATTGCAGATGGCCTCTTTGCTTGCCATACCATACCAATGATCTTGTAAAACATTTTTTTTGGTATCTTAAAATAAAGCCAACATATCAATTATTTCCACATAAAATTTGCTTGCTCTTATATGTGCGACAGGAAAACAACTATCCACATTTGGATATTTTACTAGCAATTATCTTATGTTACCTGACAGGTGGAAATTGTAGATCTGGAGGTTGTCCAGAGTAGTCTACTTTCATAGGACCCATTCCAAGAGGAGGGAGTGGGAAGGGATTCATGTGTGAAATTTGCCTTTTCTTCAGGGGATGTCACAGGGAAGCACTTGAGTGGAATGAGTTGAGCTGTGCTAAGAAACTCTCCACTGCCTTGACCAGAATTTTTCCACACCTGTCCTTCATTTCACATATGACCACTGGCCAACAGCCCAAATTTTCTCAAAATGGGTGAAATAGCCTGGATATTTTTGAATTTATGTTTGTCTTGGGAGTATTTGTACCTGCATGCCCGGCAACAGCAATCCAGCCCCATCTGATTTTTCTATTCTAGATGTTTTGCAAATTCATGGTTCAGATGTTTTGGAAATTCAGATGTCACTTTGCTATTATGTCTGACTTTCTATTCCTTGAATGGCAAATCTCATATCCACTCCAACCTTTTGCTTTTGTTTTTTCCTCTACCAGAAATATCATACCACAAAAAGTTATTTTTTTGTTTGTTTTGTTTAGGTCTGCATGTTTGGATCATTCATGTCTCAGCTCAGATACTCTCTCATATAAGAGGATTTCCTTAACAATATGTGAAATGATTACCAAACTCCCTCACATCAACTTTAACTCACAGTATTCTGCTTACTACTTTTGTAATATGTATCACTATGTAAGCTTGTCTATATGTTTTCTTAATATATATATATATATTTTTTTTTTTCCCCTTGTTCTCTCCATTTTGACTAAATCTAAGCTCTGTGAGATTAGGGACCTTGCTCACCTGCTTACCAGAGATGCACAGAAGAATAGCATTAGGTTTTTGTCAGATGAATGAAGGATTCTTGCTTACAATTTTTCTATCACTTCTAGGGATTTTGAGTGTTGGGACATATAAATCTGTCTACTCAGTCTCTCATTTTACTTCAATTTCTTTCCTTCAGAATGTAGGATTTTGGTATTCTTGGGTGGTCACTTTGACATATGGATAATGATATTGCAGAAAACACTATGGTTCTGAATTATTGGGGGCATTGTCTGAATCCACCTGTTTTTCAACATCTAAATAATTTTGTTATATTAAAAGATGCTTCATGATCAGAAAAATAAAAGGGGAAAACTTCTGGAAAGGAAGCAGAGATCTGTTTGCATGCTCTCCTCTTTTTTGACACTGAAGTTACTGTTCATTAGTCATTGGATGCAGTGTATCAAGGGAGCCAGAGCAGCTGAGGAGTGGTAAGAAACTATTGCAAGATGGCGATGGGGTCTTTCTTGTAAATGCCATGCCAGAACACTCTTCTTTGGGTGGAATTTGGCTAGTGGCTAGCCAGTTTCTGTGATTCTGGCAGGCATTTTGATTGGCTTTCCTATTTCTTAATGATGTATGTATGGGCTTGACAAGTCTGTCCTTTTGTATTACTTCTGCTTCCAAGGGAGGCCCAGACAGTTGTGTTGTAGAACTTGTAGGGTTGGGGGAGCGGTGAGGGGAGATGGATTCTTTATTAACATTTACTATTGGATAGGTGTTATTAAGACCAATTTGTACATTAGTAGAAATGACACAAGGGTTATGCAACTTGGCCAAGGTCTTGTTGCTAGCAATTAAAAGAACTAGCATCAAAGTTTCTGTCTGTTGCTTTGTGGCACCATTCAATGGCACTCCTATTTGAAGAACTGAAGAGTTAGTAGTTTTAATCTTTAGCATCAGTTAGTTTAAATTGTTGGAAACTAATTTCAGATACAGAGCCAAAATTTGCTTCTTTTTATTTCTATGTAAAATGTCCCTGTGGAGAGTTGTAGAAAATGCCTCACCCTTTCTTATTCCTAACAATCTTTGGAAACCCTTTCATAAAAATCCCAAATATGATAGACATAAGTTCAGCAGCATGTGGATCATAAAGAGGAGTAGTTGCAACTGGATTGGTTGAGAGAGACATACATGCGATAATTATGGAATGATTTATTTTAATGTTTGATGTTCCAGAGTAGAGCTAGCTACTTTCTGCATGCTATTTCAAGAAATTCTCAGATTGCACAATAGATGAATGATGTTAACATGTAGTAAATGTAAAAGCAGAATCAAGAGATATGAAGTGACAGCCCAGGTATTCAGGTGACAGAGACTTCAAAACAGACTTCCCAGTGGAGGTGTTTTCTGCACTAGTTCAGGCTTGTAGACTAACTGTGTAATCTATTTATCAGTCTGAATTTGGTGAAGTATAAGTCTCTAAGAGGCCTTGTTTTTCTGTTATTGTATTAAACATGCTCAGCTGTAGTGCCCAATTCTTGTCTTGCATTAACATTTTAAGAAGCTCTCATTACTTTGAAAGCTTTTTGTTATAAAAAAGCCCAGTCGACAAAGTTCAACTTTTCAAAATTCTGCTTTCATTTCTCCCCCTCTCTCTAGTTCCAGCACAGCCTCGGGTAATGTGCTGAACTCGGGTAATGTGTTCACCTGTGGTGAACAAGGTTATGGTCATCTGCTCTTTTTTTTCCTCTATCTCTTCTTACAGATCGAGATCAGGGCAGTGATGAATTTGAAGTAGTTCCTAAGGGATGCTGCTTTGTCCTGTTGGGACCTGTAATCAGCAACTAAGAGTGTGTGCCAGGCAAGAACCCATCATGGGGCTAGATTTGAAGAGATGAAGGCAAAACAGGAGTTAAAGGTTTGTAAGGTTGAGTTTTGGGAAAGATGATATTGATAGAAATGAGTAAGCTGGAAGAAAGTGAGTTGGTTTAGAATAGGCCTAACTCCATGGACATGATAGAAAACACAGTAGAGCTAGCTTCTGCTTTACAGAACTGACATGTTCCAGCTCTTGGTTCTAAAATGAACCCAATTTTTTTCTTGTTAACTGCTATAAAATCAAGGCGGTATTCCCATAAGAAAACAAAGAAAATCTTCAATAGACTAAATTAAAAACTTATGGTAAAGATGTAGTTGAAATGGTGGCCAGCTTTGTAGCCCCCGTGGGATTTGTTGTCCCACTTAGTGGTTCACTTCTCTTTTGCTGGTTTTTTTTTTTTTTTTTTTTTTTTTTTTTTTTACTTTTTAGTCTTGGCTAGGCTGACAGGCCCACTTCTGTTTCCTTTGGGATCAATGTAGTGCTGTGTCTGTTATTGGAGGCATGACTGCACAACTTCACTGTACTGGGAGAATTCCGGCTGGCTATAGATGTCACATTTGCATTCAGGTTTTACATGCTCACTCCATTGCCGTTTCTCACCTTTAGTACATCTCTAAAAACAAGACAACCTATTTAGAGTAGCCCGAGAGATAACTACAATGTGTATCTCCGTATCTTTACGGGAACAAAAAGCCTCCAAATTATTATCAGCAGGTATGATACTTTGTATTGCATCAATTTGTTGTCTCACACATTTGGTATTCTTCATGGCTATAGAATTTCTGTTGGTTTGTTTATTATCAGAGATCCATTTTTAAACTATTTGTAAGAAATCTCAATTGGGCAAATGGTGAGTTATAGCCCTAACTCTGTCCTCTGAGTGATTTGTTCTTGGGGACTATTGCCACGATTTGGAAAGCGATCATGCACAGTAGACACCAGAAGATGGAAGAACCTAGGAATACCCTGGGGAAGAGAAGGGGCATAAAGAGGGAGTGAAGGACTACTGGCAGAGATAAAATTGCTTTAGAAATATTTCTGTACTGGTTTCTATGCGGGAAACCTATAATACCAATCCTGTTGAAAAGATTGGGTCAATAGAAACACCTCCTGAACTCTCAATTTATAGTACCAACACTTTCTCTAACTTTGTTACAGCTGAAGGAAGGAGTCATGTTGATACAAAACACTATTACAGCTCTTCTTGAAATGAAGAAAAAGATTTTCACAAATGCTTCCTTTTTCATTTATTGTCACTACCATTTTTCCCCAGACTACTCTCATTCTCAGCCCACGTAGGAAATCAGAAGATAATTTAAAATTAAATGATGATGGCTCAGAGGCTTAAAGCACTGAAAAATGAAGAGAAAAGTCTTGCATCTTGACAGTGCTGGGAGTGGTGGCTGGAAGTTTGCCTAGGAAGTCTGCAAGAGCCATTGGCAAGTGGGCTCTTGGGATTTGATTTGACTACAGATGACCCCAACATTATTTTTTTATGCCATGGGACAATATCAGAGGTCATGCAAATGTAAGGGAGAGCTCAGTAAGAATGGAAAGAAGGCACAGAAATAGTTATTGAATTGAGGAAATTCGGTTGAATACTTGATTTATCAATGATTATCTTATAACATGACCATCTCAAACACTTCTTTGTATGTCATAACAATTTCCTCAAAGAATGTCTATGGGAAATGTAGCTAATTAAATATATGTAAAACACATAACATTCGTATGAAATTCTTCATCAGTTAGTGGGCTGACATATAACAAGTTATCTGCAATTAGTAATTATATTTACAATGCTCATTTGATTCCTTCCTTATATGTGATGTTATACAAATCACTACATTTTTTCACTTCCATCTCTTTTCAAGGTTCTCAGACTGTTAAAAGTAAAGGCACACAGGCATCAGACTGACAAATCTGAATTTAAATTTGGGATCTGATTTCTTATGGGCCACACAACATGGTGCAAGTAACACTTTGTGTTTCAAGTTCACATCTGGATAATGGTTCACTTCTTGTTCAATACAGATGTGTAACAAGATGAAAAGTGTGTAACAGCATTAAATTTACTTGACATATGACATAGAGTCACCAGACACTGGCAAACTCTTTCTAGGGGCAAATGGCAAATATTTTGCACATTGTAGGCTTAACTATTCAGGTTGGCCATCATATACAAAAGATAAACAGATGATACTTAAATGAATATCTGATAAACATTCTAATAAAGGTTTACTGGAAAAAATAAGCAGGCCAGGTTTAAGTCATGTGAATAGTTTGAATATTTCTTATTCATTTTCATTCTTACTCAATTTCGTACTCATTCTTTTCTATGAAGTTTAGATGTTTTTCATATTTATGTAAGTGAGAGAACTAGTGTCTTACAAGGCTTAGTTTATTGAATACCTTTTGTATACAAAAGATTTAGCACAACAAAAAACAAACCTTTAAGTACTTAAAGGGTACAGAAAGTGGTTAATTTATATAACCTTTGTCTTCTTACCTATAATAGTTTAATAATATGTATTTCATAGAGTTATTAAAAATAAAACAAACTATCAAATTTAAGTGTAGGTAAATGACAACCTTGATAGAGAAATTTTGGAATTTTTATTTTGTTGTGAATCACTGTAATATTGGATGGAATATAGGGACACTGTTTTTAGACATTATACAACAGAAAACACAGCGTTATGATGTACGAGTTAAGAAAGCACCACTTTTAACTTTGGCTCTTGTTTAGAACCAGCAGCTATGTATAAAAATCAACTCAAAATCAATTAGAACTTCATTGTGGGGCACAAAGTGGTGAAACTACTGGAAGAAAACACAGGAAAAAGCCTGCTTGACATTGAGCAGCAACTTGATTTTGGGTATGACAATGAAAGCACAAGCTGGAAAGGCCATCATACACTAGAAGGATTGCATCAGACTAAAATGTTTATGACCAGCAAAGGATGAAACCAATACAGTGACAGGGCCACCTGTGCTATGAGGAATAATACGTGTGAACTATTTATCCAGCAAGATATGAACATCGTAAATGTGGAAAGAATTCATAGAACTTGGTGGTAGATAAACCCAAATACCTCTTTGAAATTTCAAGTCTTATTATGTGATTAGAAAGAGGCTATCGATTAGACCTTTCTCATGGGTTTTGGTTTATCATGAGTGAGCTAAGTAGGACTACAGTTTTGACCTTCTGATGGTTTTTGTCCCTACCTAATTCTAGCCATTCTGGGCATCTTGGAGTAAACCAGTGATGAGAAATCTCTGTGCTTGTGTATCAGTGTGTCATTCTCTCTGTGTGTCTCTTAAATAAATAAATACTTTTTTTAAAAGAAAAAATGAGCATTTGTGTGGTTTGGATGTATAGACTACTACTATGGTGATTATTTCATGCTGTGTAAAGTATGTGTATCATATTCAAGTTAAATATATAAAATGTTTGTACATTTTACTTCATAAAGCCAGGAAAAAGACTGGTTAACAAGATTTGGCTCTTGCGTTCATGCAGGTGCTGAACTCGACTTACAAGTTAATGGTACAAGATTGTTGGTGGAGTCTGCAGGGTTCTAGTTAGGTCCCTGGGCGTATGCCCTCAGAAGTTAATATTTGTGAAAGAGTTGATTATCAAGCTTGAGTGTGGTCTGGCCTCTCTCTGCCCCTGTGGCTCTGCTTCTAGTCTGCACTCCTCACTTCACCAATGCTCCCCTACACAAGGACCAAAACAGTGTGGTGATCTGCTACTTGAAGCTTTAGCACTGTAGCATAAAGTGGTGTTTTTCCTTAAGTAGCTCTACTCAGGTAGTCAACAAAACTGTTAATTCAGTGTTGGAACAATGAAGAAAACACACACATTCCAAATGTTGAAATCTCACAGAGCGTGTTCTCTGTCCATAAAATACTCAAAGTAAAAATGAATTTAAAAAATCTATTACCTTCAAATATTTGGAAATTAAGTAATATACATCTAAACAATACACTCAGCAAATAAAAAGATATGAGGCTGTTATAAAATATTTTACTAAATAATAAAACACTAAAGCATCAAAGTTTGTATGTGGCAGAAAAAGTGTGATTTAGGTGAAAATTTATAATAGCCAGTCTTTATATTAAAAATGAATGGTTTTGAACGAACCGTCAGTACTCCACTTTAGGATGACAGAAATAGAAAAGCAAGTTATATAGATAGAAATGGAAATGAGAAAATAATGAAGAGAAATGATTGATGGACAGAAAAATTGCAAATAGAAAAAATGGAAACAAAATTGATTATTTGAGGAAAAAATCTATAAAATCAGAAAATTGGTTTTTGTTTGGGAAATAAATTACATTTAACATTAAACTCCTTTTTCCTATGAATTTCCAAAGCATGTGCTGCTACTATTACTTTAAATCCATAGGAAAATTGCATTTCATTTTATTACATTTATTATGGGCACTTGCATTTAATTGTTCCACAGAATCCTAGTTGAGAATATTTGTCTTAATGATACAAGCAAAAATTTAAAAACAAATTAGAAAATCCAATTACAAATGTTAGAAATGTAAAGGAGACCACCATAAACTTTGTTGTACTCACAAAAAATTGCAAGAAAATAGAAACATTCCCATCATACATTTTAAGACCTAGGTTGTTGTCAAATTTTATCTTATATTTATGAAAGAATTTAGTCAGGTTTACATAAACTTTTTCAGGAAAAGCAGTCAGAAATGTCACTCATGGTGGTAACAAAACCTTGTTACTCAGTACAGTATCATTCATGAACATAAATGTGGAAATCCTGACAAAACATTAGAAACTGAACTTGGAAATGCTTAATTGAATTATATCATGACAAAGTGAGATGCATCTTACAAGTGAATGCACAATTCTTTATTCATTTGACAAAATAATATAGCACATGTACAAATTATGGAAACAAATTATGTGATCATCTTACAAACATAGAAAAAGTAAAATTCAACACCTATTTACGATAAAACTCTCAGTAAGTTAGAGATTTTAGGCATATTCCTCAATATGATAAGAAGTACAGTTAACATATTTACTGTTGAAGAACTGCTTGTTTTTCTTAGGAGATGAGGAAGAGAGCAAGAAAATCTAGTTTTAACATTTATAATCATAAGAAAAAGCAATTTGATACATTATTTTCAAAATTAAAAATGGAAGGGTATTGAAACTGTTCATTGTGAAAATTAATGACCAAGCATGGGAACAAATATTCATGATAAATGACAAACGACTATATGAAATATGCAAAGGACACTTCCATTTCAATAATAAAAATCTAACTTAATAACCAATAAGCAAATAGGATGCTTCACAAAGAAGATATGTAAATAGTGTAGAAGCCCATAAAAATTGTACATTCTTAATTATCAGGAAGCACAATTTTATCTGAAAATAAGATATCAATTCATTTCTAAAATGACTTAAGTTAAAAAAAAAATGACAACACTACATGTTGGTCAGTATTTAAAGTTTCAAGGATTCTTATATATTACTGAATTGAATATGAGATTTTACAGTCAAAATGAAAACTGGCCAATTTAATGAATTAAAATATAGGTCTGATTATTTTATAAACAAGTAATTCCACTACCATGTTTTTACTCAAGATAAATGAAAACAATTTTCCACAAAAGTCTTTAAATCTTTGTGAATCACAGGAAACTGTAACAACTCAAAATGACCCTCAACTTGAGCATGGATATTATGTTACGTCCATATAGTAAAGCTGTACTCCGCAAGTAAAAGCAGAGAATGGACATTGGTACAGTTAAATCACCAACAGTAACTGACTGACACTAACATCACCTGAACAGAGAACTGAGGATGACCTTAAAATGATTAACCTAATTGTTTAGGGGAAAGATGGAAGAAAGCACACACACACACACACACACACACACGGCAATGGCATAATGGTATATCAACGATTTCTTTAAGATTACTTGATAAAAATTGTTTTCTTTCGATACAATGGAAAAAAGTATGTGCAATAATCAGGAAGCATTTCTAGTTCATGGTTTGTGGCTCATGTGGTTCATAGAAATGGGAAGGGGCTCGAGGACTCACCCTTTCTTAGCCTCTATTTCAACCAAAGCAATTTGGACTGAGATACACTACTGTGAGTGCTCAAATATGATGGCAAGAAATAAAAAAAAGCATCACGGAATACAGCAGAATGTTCATGAAGGAATCATCACCTTCATTTATTTACTTTCTAAAATGTAGGTTATTTTTATATTTACTGTTTTTTTGTAGGCAAGGACCTCAATCATCTTTTAATCTACTCTGTCTGAAGTTATTATAAAATAAATTTAGATATTATATGTGTAGATATTGAAAGAAGTAAATTTATCTCTTAGAAATTTTATGGCTGCTTCCTCTGAGATATAAAATTTTGTTTTTAAAGACAACAACAGCAAAAAATAAGCAGTAGTAACCGAGTAGAATTTCAAAGAAACTTTTGTCTCAAGAGAAAAAGAAAATAAGACAGGCCCAATATAAAAATGGAAAGACCCTTGACTAAAACTGACATTTAAAACCAGATTGGAAGCATAAGAGAGAAACAAGAGAGGGAACCCATCTACTCTGGCTGTCTGACCTCAAAAAGGAAAAAAGCAGAAGAGATAGATCAAAGGATGAAAACGCCATTAAAGAAAACAAATGGAAAAGTAAAGGGACGGATGCATCTCTGCAAGATACAGAAGTGTTTGATTTTTACCATAGAAACAGAGGAAGTTCACAAAGCGAGAGGCCCTGGGAAAACTACCCACTGTTTCTGAAGGAAGCTGGGGTTGACATTCAGTTGGATCTTACTCTCCATTCTGTGATTCACTCTCTAGATTATACACCCCTTGATATTTACCCATTCCTGATAGCCAGCTTACAGTGGTGCCTGCCCATGAGGGAGTTATGCAATGACAACTCAATTTACTTTGTATTTTTCTGTTTACTGTCATTGTCTTTTCAAACTTTTAAACCTTTACTTTGAACCTATGTCTGCTTCTATATTCCAGTGTGCTTCATTCAAAATGTGGTATGCATCCTGGTGTCCTCTTCTAACTAATGAGTTGAGCTTGATATGTTGATGTGTAGTCTCTGGAGTACGCAAGAATGAATACAAGAAGGCCAATACAATAACTTGAAAGTTAAAGGACAGTGCTTGTGGCTATGTATCTTGGAGGTTACGAGACATCAGAGTTGCATCCTCCAGGCCAAAACCATGACCCGAGACACAAGTTTCTTAAATTCCAGTGTCGCTTCTATTTTTAAAAATAGGTCTTTGAATACTGTTTTCACTTGACAGTGAATGATGTTTTATTGACAGGAAGTATGGTTTTCATATGTTATACATAAAACATGCAAATATACTAACAGCCGCAAATATCAGCTGTCCCTGGACAAATCGATGAGAGTTTGCCTAAGTAAATACAAATTTGTGTTAAGGAAATAGGGAGTAAGAAAGCAATGCTTAGTTTAAATGACCTTTACTTTTTTTGCTGTAACATTACTATTTGCTGTAACAAATTTCCATCAGTGTTGTAGTTTAGGAAATTCTACTGTATTATCTTATGGTTCTACAGATCAGAAGTCCAATCTGGGCTCAGTGGGTTAAAGTCAAGGTGTCAGCAGGCCTGTGCTCCCTCGGGAGGCTATAGCGGAGACTCATTCAGCTGACTTTTTGAGCATCTGGAAGCTGTATACGTCTTGGACCCTGGCTTCCTTCTGCCTATTATCAAAGGAGTTAAGTCCTTCCCACTCTGATTTCTTCTGTCTTCCAGTTCTGCTTTCATGGTCCCTGGTAATTATACTGGGCTTACCCGAATAATCTCCCTATTTTAAGATTAGTTGATTAGGAACCTAAATTCCATCTGCAATCCTAATTATCCTTTGGCAACATATTATATTCACAGGCTCTGAGGAGGAGGGCTATGCCATCTTTGGGGACACTATCCTTCTTCCTACCATGACTGGTTTTCAGTTTCCAGGTGTGGCAGATTCTGTATTGTCAGTCCTGTCTGAACTTAGTGGAGCCTGCCACAGAATGGAAAAACATTGGAAACTAATAGAAATATGGAAATAAGATGTCACCTTGCTTTGGCCTTTTACCCACCAAATTTAGACACAACTGGTGAGCCTTTCCTAAGAGTTTTAATAAATTACTTTACAATTAAGTTCATGATAAATCCAAGTAAAGGCCACCCCTTGTCACAGTTTATTGACATTTTGATTACTTTTAAATGACAAATAACACTTTCTTGTATGTCAACTGGATTCTTTCCTTCTCTGGCAAAAGAGTATAATACAGATTGTTTAAAAATACTATCTTGGTCCAAGACCCTAGCTGGTCAGGTCAGATGCCCTTCCAGCTGATTGTGTCCACACTGAAGCCACTTCCCTTTTCAGATTCTCATACAAAGAGATTCCTAAGCATGAGTCTTAATTACGCAGAGGCCAAGTTCCAGACAACAAGTCCCTTGGCCTCAGAAGCCCCAAAATGACTCTCAGCCCATCTGCAAGGATTGTCCAGAGAACTTGCTAACCCATCCCTGCTGCTGTACATAACTGCTCATCCTGCTGTGACAGTGTCTCTGATACAACCTCATGTACAAGCTGCCTTGTAGCTTTCTCTCATTTGGAGCTATGTTGTGTTCCTACGCCAAAAGAATCTTTAACTTATGGAATAGGCAGACTTTCAATGACCTACTTTCTCTCTATGTGTTAAATGGTGATTATGTATTATGAGCAAGCTCTGTTTCAAGCCACACAGGTAAATGCTGTTGTCCTTGTACCTAAAAGCTGCTAAAGAGGCAGATTTCTTTCTTACTGGTTTCCAGCCATTTGCTCCTTCACTCAAAAGTCAATCACTACTGAAATCACTACTTTGCATTACTTTTGTGCACCATAACTTGGATAGTTCAAAGTTTACATGAATATGGATTTTAGGAATGATTCGTTTCATTTGAGTTTATGTGGATTTAATATGCTACGATACTGATTAGATGCACTTTTTTTTTTAAAGAATACAGTATAGCCACTTAGAAATACTGACAAGTTTACAACATTTTTCTTTGAGATTGTTTTGACATATGAACTACTATTGAGAAGAAATAAAGCCCTACTATTGTAGTTAGCATTGCATACTAACTGTGTAATGAAAGAAATTCAAGCGACGTTTTAACAAATGGTTCCATCCATACAAAGAGCAGGTTTTCCAACAGAAGCACCAGGTGCAACATGTGTTTGACTGACCAGGTCTCTGTGGTGCTTTTGCAGGGCTGATGAAGCCGTTTCAGGATGGTGAACAACAGATCCTAAGCTCTTTGGAAACACAGCTCTGGTGGACAGGGACTATGTGACTCACACTTGAAAGTCTCTGTTGTTAGAAAGGATGAGCTGCTTTGACTTCTGGAACACTGGGGGAGTTAGGAGCTGCCTGGCATTTTGACTGTGCTTTTTGAAACCAATATGTATGTGTGACTGCCTAGGGAACCATGACAACAGAATAACACTGGGTGATGTATTGGCCTTTATCATCAGTTATATCATATGCAATATAAACAGAGGGAAGTAATTTGCTACTTTCCTGGGTTCCATTATGTATATGTGTTTATTTAATCAGAACTAAATGATATTACATAAAGTTCCCCTTGCCCTCCTGAGGATTCCAGATTCAACACTTCCAGCACTGTTCAGTGCCGGAGAGTGAAGAAAGTGTAACCATAGTGATGGAATGGAAATGATTTTCTTTGTTCAGAGGCTTCAATATCCAACAGACATTACAGTTTTCAAGGTCAAAAATATATTAGGATGAGATAAAAATTAAAGAAAAATGTGCTGGCTTAGCGACAAAAGCTAATTTAGTTTATGCATTATAAATTATGTTAAAATGACTAAAATGAGATTTCTCAGCAAGAACTAAATGTGTGGTTTCACAAAACTAATTTCCAAAGATGAACATGATTACAGAATTTAGCTTTAAAAGCTTTTCAGGCCATCAGAGAAAACAGCAAAGCTATCAATTATCAGACTTTAGTGGTGCCTCTGTCAGAAATATAATGGTATTTTTAGCATTCTTCTCAGCATTTACTAAATTAAGAATGTCTACAAACAAATCAATTAATTGGGACATTATTTAATTAAGTAAAACATGTGATCTGCCAAACAACCTTAAGCAGACGATTATAATAAACATCCTAGCAGTCTTCTTCTATTGAGAGGAAAAGCATGCCACACAGTAAAATGAAGTTGCATGGTACAGAAAATAAATGTGATCAAATACAGCCTTATGATTTTCTGATTTGTCCCGCATTTTGATGTAATTTTAAAAAGCACATGTTTGGAAAATCTGTGATTTTTTTTCCAGGAGAAGGTCAATGTTTATCTGTGAATCATTTCATTGGGCAGGAGGCATTTGTGTTCTTGTAACAATGCTATATGAGCATAACAATATTCTCAGGTGTAATGCACTGAAGTTTCTGGCCACCATAAAGTTACTGCATTCCCAATATTTGTTTCCCATTACTTATAAACTAAACATGCTTCATAGAGAGGGCTTATTTTCAACCTACTACAAGCTAGGCACTTCCCAACAAACCATCCATGTAACCTTTAACATTACTGTGAAATAGATACTGTGATCCCAGGACGGTAAATGTCATGCTATGAATCAAAAAGGCTGAGCAGGTTTCCTGTATTCACACACCTGGTCAACTGTGTTTGACACTAAATCTGGAAAACTTCCCATCCCTCCATAAGATCTTTTCTCTAGAAAGCTGGTACAGAATAGCTTGGATGTAAGTGGGTCTGTGCCAGTGAAATGGCTACATTATTTGCTGGCAAACATGGTTAGCCATGATTTTGTTAGGGAGGGGACAGAGATTATAGGGAAATACTGATTGGGAAAGTCAGAGTATAGAATTGCTACTCTATTAGCCTTCATGGAAATGTGAAGATTGTTTGTAGACTAACAACCCAGAATGAAATTCCATCCTCATTTGAAGGAATTGTAAATAAGTACTGAAAATAACTTAAGTGTGATTGAGAACAACTAAGTTGGTGCTGGGAGCAGCAATTCAAGCAAATTGTTAGAATCTGATAGAAACTTAAATTGAGTTGTTTTCTTTTATTAAGGACTGGCATCTTTTCCCATCAATCAAAATGGTGACTGTATTTTGGGAGTATCTTGTTAGTGATTCAAGTGTGAAACACCATTTTTAGAGATCATTTAGTCTGAACAATTATTATTGGTCCTTCCCAAGTACCTTATCATTCAGGCCAAGTAAAGCTGTTAGCTTTTTTCCCCCTTCCTTTCCTTTTTCCTAAACCAAGGGTTTCACAGTACAATTTTGCAACTTGACTTTCTTATTTTGTTGTGTTTATCTTCCTAAACGTTTCCCAAATAAGTCATGGACTCTGAAGTCGTTGATCCCTGAGTATCTGAGGATAGTACAGACACTGTGAGAACATAGTCTCTCCTCAAGTTCTTATCTCACTAAATATGAATTTTAACACATTTTACTTGATATTCTTCAAATATTTATTGTTAAGTGATAAGTTGGACTTTAAATGGAATGTTGTATAGGAAATGTAATATTTCCGCTTAATTCCAAAATGAAAAGAACATATACTGTGTTTATTATTAGGTAGGAGGGAAACATCTTGTTCATTCCATACCTGATGACTGAGGTGCAGTGTTGGATGTCCTGGCTGGAGCTATCAGAGAGACACAGAAAGATGTCCTTGTTTGCCTGGGATTGACAGCATGTGAGCAAAAGGTTTTCCTAAAATTAGGATGATTTTTGTATTCAATGGGGAAAAACAATCTCTTAAATATCACTGAGGGATTCAACAGCAACATATGTCTAGACATGTGAAATCTTCCCCATGAAAAGACGTTATTGAAAAATGATTCATTTTTACATCCTCCACCTGCTGCCTTATTCTTTGTGATATTGATTTGTGAGAGAACTTTTGCCAAATGAAGGTACTGAGATGTGCTGCTAATAAGATATATATTTTTTAGCACTCAGGCTTTATTGAGTGTCAACTATGTGCCAGATGCCTTCAGAAAAGCAAAGGAGCTATCTTTGTCCTAATAACTTAAATTTCAACAAAAATTTCCTTAGTCATTTATATTAACCAAAGTTTCACATCAACAATACATGATGGCATTTGATGTTTTTTCCCACCAGGAAAGTATGACTTTGAGAATACGTTTTTCAAAGTAAGGATATATTTTTATAATAAAATTTAATATTTTTTCTGTTACTACATTAAATGGACATCTTTAGAGAAGAAATTTAAGATAGGAATTGCTCTTTTACCTGTGGCTAGTACAATACCTAATAGTACACTTAAGTAAACAGGAGTTTATTTTGCTTGCAGAGCAAGGAATCTGGATACATGGCTATCCTTTTCACAGGACAGCATCTCTGCAGATTCTTTTGTTTTGTTTCTACATTCTGCTCATGGGCCCCAGATTATAGCTGCTGCTCCAAGCATTGTGTCCATATTCAGACAAGCTGTAAAGAAACAGGGATGCTGTTTAAGAGAAATGCTCTTACCCAGAAGGAGAGTTCTCAAAATATTCCAAATTTGTTGACCAGAGCTCAGATATCTGAGCATTCTTAGTGTCACAAGAATCCAAAACTGTGAGTATTTAGGGGTTTAGGAATGACTCTTCAGATACTCCACCATGTTAGTCACTTCTTGCAATCAGATTTAAATTTTAATGACTACGGTTGATAGTATGATTAAGTGAAATCAGCCAAAGGGTGAAGCTTTGTCATAAAGGAAAAGAAATTATACTAAAAACATAATTATCTAGGTTTAAGCCTTAACTCTATATGTCCTTCGTTGTGAGCCTAAGCAAGTCATTCTGATGCATAAGCCTGTTTTCTCACTTCTGAATGAAATTAAGAATTTCTTTTTACATTATTTCATTGGGGATTAAATAAGATGCAGTGATAGAATATCAAGCATAGATTTTGCTGTGCAAAAATTCTCTACCTTGTTCATCTATCCACACTTTTATTCAATTATTCAGTTGACTAAAATGAGTTTTATCTAAGAGAACCAAAAGAGGCCACCATAGATCAGACTGGAATGAATAGATAGTTTGGCACTTGCTCATCTCAAGATCTTATTCTTATGTTTGTGTGTGTGTGTGTGGGGGGGTGGTTACTGTAACTTCTAGAAGATAATGGAGCAGAAAATTAACTTTGGTGTTTATTCTCTACATGATTGTCTTATCCTTTGCCATTTTTACCACATGAAGCCAATGTATTAATATTAATTAATATTAAATCCAATATATTAATAATCAGAAGGTTTTGATTTCTCAGATTCCTAGTTAAAATACATTATGCGTTTCACTATTTTATTTTCCTAGGAATCTGCCAAGAGCTTTTGTGTGCTGGGCAGAAAGATGGAATTGTTTCACACATACCCAGGCTTCCTTTCCTCTCTATCTTGAATTGGTATTCCATAAATAGGTTTGGTAGTACATTAGCTTTCTCATGAGAATGTATTTATTTCCCTATCTAGAACTCTTCATCCAGTTCCATCCAAAGATGAGTGATAGCTATTATAGATTTCTACTTTGGAGTCTGAACTTTAAAAACCGTGGTCTAACTCCTCAAGTAACACTGCCTTTTCTTTGAACTGCACTGCACCATCTTCACTGCCCTGTGGGTGTATCTAGGTGTTAACTATCAAGGCACACCCTGTTCTTCAGACTCTTGATCTGGGAACCTTGTGTTTTGTAAGTTATATAATGCTGTGTCATGTGCAGGGTTTCCTAAAAGTGAATTTGTGAATACATCAATATATATGGCTATATTCATACATCATATATATATCGGAACAAGAAAAATATTTTTATTTTGTTTTCCTTCTATCAACTTTTGCTGCACCCTGGTCTGTGTATGTTCCTCTCCTCTCACATGTGGGTGATTTACAAATTTAAATTATACCTGCAAGAGAAACAAGATGGCAATATAAGGTGAGGACAGGTTTAAACTGACAGAGAATAATTAGCCAGAGTGAAGCAGAGAGGAAGGATTTCAGCAAATAGGAGAGCACAGGCTGATGGCAGAGGGGCACCTGGAGATCCAATGACATGGGGAAGCAGCAGAGACAATAGAATGGTGTTGCAGTGACCAGATACCCCAGCTGCAGTCAGCTGTTGGTGATTGGTGATCGGAGTTCTACTGAAGACCAGGTGGGAAGGAGAGTCCACCTCCAGGAAGTGAACCAAGGCAAAGTCCTGCCAACCCTGCTGTTTTGTTTAATCTGCCCATGAGCAGAGACAAAGCAGCACCCCAAAAACAGAGGTGTAGGAACAGGGTAGATTTTACAATCTGAACTGCCAGCAGTGCCACATTGGGCACTATTTTGTGTGCTGTGACAAAGGCTGCACGGCCAGAGGGACAAGAATGAGCTGTGCATGCTCTAAGCCAGGAGTGGAATCAATTCTGGCACAGTACATTGCATTGTTCCTACAGGGAAATTAGTAGTGATGTGGCATCTTCTGGGTTCCAAACAAAATACTTCTGGGTGGCCTCTAGACTTGAGAATCCCAGCAGAGCTGCATCAGGTGCCATTTTGTACACCGTGGCAAAGGCTGTCGGACCAGAGTGGCAACAGTGAGCAGCACATGTGCTAAGCCAGGAGAGATCGTGCATCATTTTGTGTGCTGTGACAAAATCTGAGGAACTGCAGGGGCAACAGTGACCTGTGAATGTGCTAAGCCAAGAGCGAAATCAATTCTGGCTCTGTGCATTGCATTGATCACACAGGAAAATCAGTACTGATGTGGCAACCTCCAGATTCCAGTTAAAATAGGTGTGTGTGGCTCTCAGACCTAAAGGCCAGCAGGTTCATGCAAGACTAGCACCCAATAATTTAGGACAGGCGTCTTCTTAATCATGGGCATTGTTGGAGCTAGGAGTGAGAGAGAAGTTGTGCAGGCAAGGGTGTGACCACAGCGTGGGATCACAGGGGATGGGGAGTGGTGAGCTAGAAGCTGGGGCTATGGAAACTGTGGTAGAAGCCTAGCAGAAGAACCCAGGACTGAAAGCTGAAGGAGGGAGTAGAACAAGTGATTGCAAATAAAAAACCAGGTACCAAATGCAATCAATAAAATTAACCTGTAGACCAGTGGGCAGCACATCTGCTAGCCAGAATAGCAATGACCAAAAGCAAAAGAAGAGACAAAGGCACAATGTCTATTACTAATGCTTCACCTGCATAGGAGCAAAACCCTTTGTCAAACTCAGAGTTGACTCAGGAAGACATTAAGAAAATATGAGATAAAAAATAATTTAAAAAACTTGTTATAAAGCTTATTAACAAAAAGAGAGAGAGAAATGATGAAGAGAGAGAGAGAGAGAGAGAGAGAGAAAGCATCTTTTCAACTAATTTATATTCCAAATGATCATGACAGCTAGGACTGCACTGGGCCTAAATCAGGGTTTTGGAGTACCATCTGGGTTTTCAATGTGGATGGCAGGAACCCAAGCACTGGACCCATCTTTTGCTTTCTCAAAGACATGAGCATGGAGCTGGATCAGAAGTGGAGCATCATTGCAGGCTATATCTTAAGTCACAGCACCACAATATGGCTCCATTCCAAACTCTTCAGTGTGATTTGTATGGAGTATACTCTCTGAGCCTTGACCAGCTTTGGTCACTACCTCCTGACATTTTCTCAGTCATAATTTATGTTCCAACAACACTCTACTTTCTAATCTCTCACACATACCAGGGTTTCTTTTCTCTCTAGAATGTGCTCCTATTCTCTCTTGGGTACCAGGTAAGTTTTCAACTCTTCAGAGAAGTATTGCTTTCTTACAGAGTCCCCAAATGGTGGCTCCATCCATATTGTCACATAGCAGTTTTATTTTCTTCACAGCACTTTTTCATTTATTTGCTTACTGTCAGTGTTCATGTTACAGGAATGTTATCAACCTTATTAACTGCTATGTCTTCAGGATTTAGAAACATGCTTGGTGAATAATAGGTAGTAATAAATGTTTCAAAGAATTGATAAAAGTTAGTTAATTGGGGCTCTATTTTTTTCTCTTTGTAATGTTGTCTTGTAGGAGAAGATGTTGTCATTTTAAAATTTGTATCTTCTCTATATTTGGTCAATCCCTGACCATAGTAGTTGCTCAATAAATATTTATTGGGCAAATAATGGGATTCATATAATGGTTTTGCAGATCACTCTGAGCTGGGGGTAAGGTGTTAATACTGTAGTTGTTTCCATAATGAGCACTAGTTGCTGAGCTAAGACAGGTTCAGAATGATTGCTGCTCCAGTTGCGTCATGACCACTAGCATGAGACTACAACCATGTTGCCTCAATTGACAAATTAGGTCTTTCAACCCCAAGTACCTGAGCCAGGTTGTAAACTAAAAGACAGGAGAGATGCAAAGCACTACAGCACAACCCTTTTATTTCTCACAGCATTTCCACAGTGATACAGTATTAACTTAGCAGCAGTCTCCACAAAGACAAGTTCTGAACATATATTTTCTTGACAACTTGAATTCACAAATTTGGAGAATAGAATCTCAGGCAGTCATGGGAAAATTCTAATGTGTAGTGGCTAAATGCCAGATTACCTAGTAGAAGTTGTTTATTTAGTTGAATGTTTTAAAGGAGTAAATGGTCAATGTAGCTAGCCTGTATATGTATTCTATTTTAAAACTGAATTTTTTCTAATGCATACAAATATTAAAGCCTTGTTAAGTAATTTGTTGTGGCTACCTAAAAATTTTAAAATGCAATTTTTTGAGCAAAATGTTACAATCTTTAACAAAACTGTAAATATGAAAGATCTGAGCTGTTTACCTTTTCTGAGCAGTGTCCAAAATGAGTTTCATGCTGCATATTAACAATAGAAGAAGATTCTCATCCTTGTGTAGGGAGGTTTTACTCTGAATAAGGAAAGGAAAAATGATCTTTAAACTTTGATTACTTAAAAACCTTCAGCCAGCAGGGTAAAATGATGAACATCTCCTCAAAATAGATTTGCTCAAAAAGATTCTCTATGTATGGATTTGACTTTTACCAAGAATCATATCCGTGTGTCAAGTGGTATTGAAGAAATTTAATCTAATCATATTTGGTATGAAATGACTGAATTCATTGGTAGTGGAAGGAAGGGTGAGTCCCACATTAGCCTTCATGGTAGAGGAAGCTTCATGGCTGAGCTTTCAACAATGGCCCAAGGAGAAACTGGGTGCAGTGTAGGTCACATTCTTTTTAAAATGGAGCTGGGATCTGAAGAAGAAAAAGCAGCAAAAATTCTTTTGAGTTAATTACATATTTTGATTTTTTAAGAACTTTGGAGATGTTTCACAATATTTTACAAATCTAAAAGAATCATTTCATCTTATCTTTAATGGGCACAAAGGCTTGTTTTGATTCTTTTGAAAGGTGAAAATACCAACTGCTTGCCCACAAGAAGCATATGTTCCATTGACGTGGACAAGAGTTTGTACATAAAATGCAGCAAGATACCCAGTGAATACAACAGGTTTGAAATAATAGAGAAAACCAAAATGGATGACTGATATAAGTAGGTTTCATGGTGAGAAAAAGCAAGAGTCAGTTATTACAACGTGCTTTTTCCTCGAAACATTTTTTTCTGCATAACGCCAACCAGAGAGAAAACACCAGCAGCAAGAAGCATGTTTTAGCATTTTGAATAACTAAATATGTAATGTTTCCATGTAGATATTGTTTGGGGTAATATAATTCTATTTGCCACACAATTTGTTAATATTATGAGGATAAAAACGTTAAAACAAATATTGAGGAAAGCACATACCTCTTCTGCCTTCAATTTTGCATGTGCTTCAATGGTTTCCAGAACCTTCACCATACTAACGTATGATAACCAGGAATGAGTGCACACTTCTCTCATTGGAAAATAAGCTGAATGAGGACTTGTTTTGTTTCAGCAGGGGATTTAAGAGAAATTTGAAGAACAAACCAAAAATCAAACATTCCATGCTCCCTTGTGTCACTCCAATTAGCTTTGCCTCTCTTTGTTTTTGTTTGAATAAACTTTTCTTTTCCTGTTTCAAGCATTTAAAAGGTCTATTCTTCTGGGAAGGTTGTTCTGTTTTCTGGTATGTTCTGTGCCACCACTATCTCCTTGGATCACTCTATCTCAACTAGGTTTCCTTGCTACTAACTAGTTCAGCACACCTTCATTCTAACATAATCTTAAAAAAAAAATATTTGCTGGGCCCAGCATGTTAGCCTAGTGAGTGGCAAAAGCCTCACCTTGCATGTACTGGGATCCCATATGGGTGCTGGTTCATGTTCTGGCTGTTCTACTTTCCATCCAGCTGCTTGCTTGTGGCCTGGGAGAGCAGTAGAGGATGGCTGAAAACCTTGGAACGCTGCACCCACGTGGGAGACTCAGAAGAAGCTCCTAGCTTTAGATTGTCTCAGCTCAAGCCATTGCTGTTGCTTAGAGAATGCAAGAGCTAATGGAAGATCTTTCTTTCCTTCTCTTTATAAATCTGCCTTTCCAATAAAAATAGATCTCTAAAGAAAGTGTTTGTTTTCTTGTGTTAGTGTCACAGTCTTTATGATGTCCAGCTCATGTTTCTTATTGTCTACATCTAAAATCCAGTGGTTAGCACTATGGTGGAGACGTAAAAGTCCTTCAAAAGCAATAAATAATGCTCATGTGTAGAACATACTCCTAAAATGAAGCATTTACTCATATATATCTATTTATATATGTGCGTGCGTGTGTGTATATATATATATATGTATATATATATATATAAAATGTATGTATGTGATTTAGAAAAAAATTTCTGTGCACAAGCTGATCCACGTGGCTTTTCTCCATGAGAGCTTGGATTTATAGGACAGAATGTCCCATTTGGGAAGGTGAATTATATAAGCATCTATGTTTCTAGGTGACTTTTGTCAGTTTCCTCGCTTATTTGAATTCTTTGCAAATTCTCTCCCTTCATTCTTCCTTCTCTGCTTCTCTCTCCCTACACATCCTCCTGTTCTTTTGCTCTGCCAACTATTTCTTTATATGGGAATGATGAAATTTCTGTATCAGATACATTACTGTGAACATTAGACTCCCCAGACATAACTTTTTAACTGATGAAAATTTGTTTCAAATAAAGTGTTGTGTGTCACCTGACTATCTCAGTTGTCTCATACTGAAGAAGTACCCATGTGATGAAGCTGCTTGGAGAATGTCTTATTTACAATGACCTTCTCAGGGATATTATGTTCTCAATAATTAGCACAATTCAGACAGCAAATCCAGTCTAGGTATCGGGGAGATCCCCACTCATGTCATGGCTTATCCCAGTGCTCACTCCACTAATAATTATAGGTCTCTTATTAGCTGTTGTCCCTTCTTCATAAGGTTCTTTCAGAAGAAGACCCATGAAGCTTCATGGATCACCTTCAACCAATTGCTGCTTCACCCCTACACTCCAGTACCCATGGAACCTCTTCTGAACCTCAGCTAGGGACAACTTCCCTCTTCAGCAGAAAGTAGCTAGATTGATCTCATTGCCCTCTTTCCTATTATCAAGATGTTGGGATGATGGTTGCCATGGTTATTGGAGGAAGGCGGAGCTTGCTTCAAGCCTGATCTAGGGCTGCTACTGGGAAGGGACTCTGGAATTCTGGTGGATCCCTGAGGCAGTGAAATCACTGCTGCTGCAATGACAGACGCAAGCCAGTATTCCCCACAAAATAAGGGCCCAAGTGCCCACTGCCTCTGTGTCAAGAGGGATGTAAAACTCCCTTGCACAGCTCTTCTTGGCTTTTCTTTCCATTGCAGCTCACTTCTTGACATCTGCCTTTCCATTGCATGGAGAAGTAGAACCTGTGACTGCAGGTTTCCTGGAATGAAGGTCTCTAAATTCTTTAATAGATTTGGCTGATGTGTTCCTTCCTTGGTGGTCAGAGAATCTTACAATAACATAATACAAAATTCCCCCAAATGATATCAACTTGAGTCAACCAAGTTTATGGTGACAGTAGCACATGCCTGAGCCAATCAATGCCCTTTGGCAGTGTCCCTGGAGTTTCAGGTTATGCAACTTGATGAAGTTTCTCAGGGCATCACTAGGGGACCTCAACTGCACTTGGTAGGCTATGGCAATTCCCTCCTCCAGCTTCAAAGTTGCAGCCACATTTTCTCTAAGCTAAGGCAATCCGTTTCTATTTTGATATCAGTCTTGACATCACCCACCTGGAATTTACAACATTTGTCATTTCTTTCCCTAGAGCCTGTGCATTCTTGGGCTGTGATAAGAAAGGACCCAACAACTTTGATGTGTGATAGAAATGCAGCCCTGAATAATTGCATTCTTATGTTCTTAAAATGACTCTAGACATTCAGTTCTCTAATTTCTTCCCTGGGACCTGGCAGAAATTTCATTTGAGGATGGTTTAGACTAAAGAACCAGTAGTAGAGTAGTATCTAATGCTGTACTATCCTCTTTCTTTTCTGCTTGTTACAGATGCAGATGCTTAGGCCCTGCCCCAGTCCAGGGAGTGTGGACAACACTGAGAGCAGAGAAGCACAGAAAGATGATTAGATCGACTTTTCCTGCATTCTGCCTGGTGACTGCCATGTAACTGCTGGCTCATCACCACTCCCTTGCCTCAGAATTAGGGCATAACTGAATCGCCCTGTGTTTTACAATTTTTAAATCTTGGGACAGCCTTAGATTCTGTGTAATGCCTACCTTATATTTTCCAATTACACAGAAATCTGCTAGAAAATATAATATGCGTTTTATGAGCTATTACATGTAAATCTCATTTAAGTTGTATTAGAAAAAATAATAATCATACCAATAATAATACATGTATGATATTTGCATTAAGCTTCTGTCTAAGCACTTTGAGGTGTTAAATGCACTATGTTCCCTAAAGATTCTGTGAAGGGATGGACCTTGTATTTTTATAACTGTTTTGCAGATAAAGAGCTGAGGTCCATAAAGGTGAACCTTGTTTTCACATAGCAAATCAGGTATCCTTCTAACTTCAGCTCACTTCCACAACACAAACCAAATCAAATTATAAACAAGCACAGGCAAGTGAGAATGCCACTACAACAAACATGATTGCTGTTTTAAGATTTTTTAGGTCATTAGCAGAGGTTTAATATATGCTTTATGATCCCCAAAACATGCATTCATGCCTTCAGGGTTTTGGTGCTAAAATCTTTTATTAAACTTAAAAAAAAATAAGAGGACAATATTTCGAATGAGATGTGGTGCTAGAAAGCAGCTGAAAGCAATATTACCAAGATTTTGACAGGCTTCTTGGATTAGAGCAATCACTATATGCTTCTATTATCTTGAAAAATCTTAAAGGAATGCCAACTTTGTGTTTGCATCTCCTCAGTTTATGAACTCAAATGAAATGATATTGGTTTGGAATGAAATGTTTTATGCTAGCTTTGGAATAACTTCTCAAGTATATTCCCACGATTGCTGTACTCTTTAGTGATGAGGCATACTGCTGATCAGAATGCAAGGCATTATTTTAAAATTCGTACCAAAATAAAGCAGAAGATAAATTTGATCTTATTTAAATATTTTAGGTCCTTTATTCCCTTTCTTATGGAGAGATTTATTTGGCACCTTTAGAAGAAATTGATTTTTTTTCCTGCATTTCATTCCAAACATTTTTAATAAAGCTTTTCCAATCACAGAATGGCTAACTGGCTTTTCAGAGAGCACCCAGCTACTCAGAAACTCCTTTGATTTTGGTAAACTAGGAGTCTAGAGACAAGCTGGGTACTGACTCAACTGTAAAGTATTTCTTCTAAACTTTGCCTAAAATAGAGACTCCAATATGACTGCTTATAATCACTCCACTCGCAGCTCACGTCTAACTGCCCATAACACCCAGAAGTATGCACTTCTTTTAAGGTGATTGTTCTTCAGCTTCTGTTGGGGTCCTTTTATGTAAGCCCCTCAATAGTATTCTGATTTTGATTCAAACATTTCCCATTTTGTCCCGACCTGCAGGACGTGACGCTCTAACCCTGAGGATGGACTGGGAATGCCGGGCTGCTAGTCCCCCGGGCTGCTGGCCCAAGAAACACATGGACAAACGTACTTGGTGGAAAAGAGTACCCCCTGCTCTTTATTTTACTCCTCATATATATATATCCCCTCTTCTCTAGTGGAGGAGGGGGTGGGGAAGGGGTTTCCTGGAAGTAATTATCTTCATTGAAACAGGGGAGGAACTAATCATCTATATTGAAAAAGGGGAGTAACTAGGACGGAACTAATTGATTATTTGAACAGGAACAAGGGTGGAGGTTCTGTTCCGCTTGCTTTGCAGGGGATGGTCTGGCCGCAATATCCTGCTTGCTGTGGCCCTGCTTGTCTAAGGCAAGTTTCGCAATGCAGCAGGTTGTCAGGCATGCCAAGTCCAAGGCCGGTAAGTCTGTGGCTCATAACACCATTTTATTTTTTTCTTTTCATTTTGAAGCGTACATTTATTTCCTCTCCCATCTTTTCTTCCTTCTTCTGTTCTTATTCCTCTTTTTCTGGTTGTACCTCCCCATCACCTCCTCACATTGCTCTCCTTTTCCACCCTTACTTCCTTTCACCTTATTTTGCCTCCCCCCGCTTAAAAATAATCTTTATTTCTCCTTTCAGTTTTATTGTTGTTAACCTTTTCTATTTCTAGTGAAATCACAGGAGCCCCCATGATAATTAAGAACTGAAAACAATGACTGCAGAAATTTCTCAGTTAAACTAGAAAACAGCACAGTTGTTTTGAGGGAATCCCACGGTTGAAGACTATCTAACTGAAACTTGTGCATTCAATCTGCAACAGCTGGTTTGCATATGCTCTGGATCAAGCGCTTACTGCCCAATAACAGGCAGGGCCACTGTTTTCCTTTTTAAAAAGTATTTATTTTATTTTGATTGGAAAGGCAGGTTTACAGAAAGAAGAAGAGACAAAGATCTTCTGTCTGCTGTTTCATTTCAAGTGACTGCAATGACTGGGAGATTTCTCCAGGTCTCCCTCATGGTTGCAGGGTTCCGAGACCTTGGACCACCCTTTATTGCTTTCCCAGGCCATAGGCAGGGAGTTGGGTAGAAAGTGGAGCAGCTGGGATATGAACTGGCTCCCATATGGGATCGTGGAATGTGCAAGGTGAAGATTTAGCCACTAGACCATTGTACTGCACACATTTCACTTTTATTTGTCCCATGAAGTTTGTACTTTCTCATCTTTTTTTCATAATTTGCTGATGTTTTATTTTTGTTGCAGTTGTATGATTACCTAAATAACAACCTATTACCAAGTGCTGCCCCACTTTGTCCCCCGCAGTTTGGATTTTACCATGACCATATTTTGTTTTATAAAGGTTTATTGTTCCTGTGATTTTGGTGGTTTGCGAATTATGTTTTGGTTCTTTCTGGACACAAGTCTTGATCATTGTGATCCAGTTCTGGGGCTGCCTGATAGGATGAGTTTCCTTGTACTTTTTCTATTTTAGCCTTTGAGAAATGCTTATGCAGTAGATTCAAGGCTAACATTTTTGTTTCTGAGTTAAATGGTAGCAATAATTCACATTCAATAAATCTTTGGTTGACTGATGAAATGAAGGGTTGAGTTGCCCCAGATATAGAGAATCTGATTTTGTAACTCATTCTGTGCCTTTTTTTATTTCCACATAATATTTACTGAAATTTGTGTATTTGAAGCTGGTCATCTAGCTTGCTTTCTGCGATGAATTTATTCCTATAAGTGTGCATCTTCGGCAATTCTTGATAAAATAGCTCAGGGAATTCTCTACTAAAGGAAACCCTAGGGTGAAACTTTTACAAAGGGAAAAGCAAAAGCCCTTCTGTTTTGTATTGGTTAGAACAGTAACAAACAACCCTTGAAATAGAAAACAAAACAAAAACAAAGCATATTTACTCCTTACACGTTTGTCCTGTGTGGGCTGATGGGGATCTCTGACTTCACACATGCGTCTCAGATCACCATGTCAGGGAGAAGAGGATTTTGAAGCATGTTGTACCACTAAGAATTAGAATTAAATGTTAATTAAGAAATAAGCACTTACTTAAGAATCAGAATTAGGTAATTAAGGAGCAGCTTGCACCATTAAGAAATGAAATGTTCTGACCTAGAATTGATAGTCCAATGGATAAAACTACTCCCATTGCCCCACACAATCAGAAACATTTAAGAAGCTCAGTCATCTCTGTGGGTAGAAGGAAAGCAGAAGTAGATATGAGTGAGCAGTGCTGAGGAATATCATAATCCGTCCTGTTTTTACCAATTCAGTGCTACTCTTTGTTTTCCTCTGCTAAAATACAACCACTCCTTCTACTGCAACCTGCAATGACACAAACCCAAATTCTCTCTGAACTCATCAGCAAACACATGACCTGGGATTTCTGGTAGATTTATATAACGGTGATCCGTTGGGTCCCATTAGGGCCCATGATGATCCAGAGATCCTATGGTTAAAAAACCAAGTTATGAACCTTATCCACCTGCCTATATTCAATGTACAGTAGAGAAACTAGTTCTGGGTAATCTCGAGAAACACTTGGTTGGAAGTGTACAAATTGTAGGCATTGTTTAATTGGGCCTCTGCAACTCTGCAGCTTTATTGTGTAGAAGTTATCAAGGGCTCCTCTCCTGAGACGATGACTCCGTTGTCCTTGACACCATTGTTCAGACTCCATGGTGCTCTCTCTGAACTTTGGGTGGGCCTGTTTTTCGGGGATCCTCTTTGGCCACATTCAACATGAGTGACTAGGCATAAAAGTCCCTTGGTGTTAAGCAGACTTTGCAGCCTACATTCTCTCAAATGATGGTTGGAGCTTCAGTGTTACATTAAGTCCTGGATATGTATATTTTCTTTTCATTCAGGTTGATTCTTTAGGTGATATGATTATCTCAAAAACTTGATGGGGGCAGATGGCTATTGTAATCATTAAGACTTCAGTTTAGACACCTGTAAGTCAGAACAGTGTGCCTATTTCAAGTTCCAGCTCCATTTTAGACTCAAGTTTTCTACTAATGTGCCCCCTGAACAGCAGAAGGTGATGGCTTAGATATTTGGGCTCCTGCACCTATGTGTGAGACCTGGATCACATTCTAGGCTTCTGACTTAATTTGGTCTGGTGCAATATTGCTCATTATAATCAACTTTGAAGTAACAATGAGTGTGAGCTCTATACACATCTCTGTCAAATTACAAAGAAAAAGCTAAATGTCACTAGATTTCTTTCTTCAGTTTTAGTCAGCTTTCATGTACCAAAGAATGTTGACCGTTCCTTTTTAGATACAATACTTACATCCACTAGAAGTCTTTGTGTCCTGCCTCCCATGCTCCTTGTTTTCTCCCTAACTCTGTTGATTTCATTGTAGTTATCTTTTACCTGCCAGATATCCAGAACCACACTTCAAATGCTGACTTTAAACAATTTTCTGGAGATCGCTGTGTGTTCAGTGGTTTGCATTCTAATTCCCAGGCATGTGAATAGCAATATTGTGTACTCAAGGGTAATTAAAGTGGTAATTGGAATTAAATTCCTTGCTGTCAGCTGGCCTTAAAACAGAGTATCATGAATTACATAAGTGTGTCCAGTGTAATCATGAGAGTCCTTGAAAGCAGAAGCCAGCAATACAAGAATCCATGTCAGGGAATGAGGTGGGAGAAAGATTTGACCTCCATTCTGAAAATATCGAAGGAGCTGCAGCCTAGGAACATGAGCAGCTACAAAACCCTCAAAAGATAAGAAATTGTTTCTTCCATTGTGGCTCTAGAAGTGGACTTTGCCTGGCCAGTGCCTTGAATTTTAGCTGAGATCTATTTAAGATTGGAACCACCAGAGCTACAAGTGTAAATTTGTATTATTTTAAGGCAACAAGTTTTTACAGAAGCAAAAGGAAACTGATACACTTCTGAAAGGTATTTAGAGTTTAAATAATAGGTTTGATTCCCCTAATCTTGATTTAGTGTTAGAATTAACGTCCCGTTAAACGAAACGCCACAAAATAAAATCGACAACAGAAAGAAAAAAAAAAATGACAATGCTCTGAAGTTAAATGCCATGTTGTTAAATGACTAATGTATTGCTGAAGAACTGACAAAGAAAATCATGAGCCTTCTTGATGAAAATGATGCTACTGTATGAACTATGAATCATTGTGGGAACTGCTTGAAGCAGAAGTAGTCTAATGTTAGATTTCCACCAAGGTCTCTGTAGCCTAGCTCATGGCTGACCACTCTACACCTCCTGTGATCCCATGCTGGTGCTGTGCCATTGTCTGTACAACCTTTCTCCCAGTTCTAGTTCAAGCAGTTCCCAGGATTAGAGAGTTACCAGGTGTCCTAAACAACTAGGCTGGTGGGGCTGATCTTGCTGGAACCTGCTGGTCTTCAGGTCTGAGGGCCATATGGCCCTATTTTGAGTCATAAGATGCCAACTTTGGTATTATTTTTTATGTGGGTCCAGTGTAATGCACTGAGCACAGTAAATTTGCTCCCAGTTCAACACATGCATAGCTCACTGTTGTCCCTGCAATTTCAAAGCCTTTTCACACTGTACAAAATGTACCAGATGTGCTACTGATCGAATTTTTGATCTGTAGGTCATTAAGTCTAGGGGTTACCTGGGCCTACTTTTGGTGGAACTTGTAGAATGCCACATCTTTGCAATTCACTGGGCAAGAGAAGAGAATTAACACAGTCCTGTCCCATAGCTTTAGGATGGCCCAGTTCAGCTCTGGTGTGATACCTGGGCTGTGAAATCCACTCTGTTTCTGCACTGCCCATTTGGGATCTGCTGTTCTGTCTCTGCTCCTGGTCAAATCAAACAAATCAGCAGGATGGGCAGTTGTTTATCTGTTCATCTGCTGAGTTCTGGTAATCTCCCTGGTTGCTGGTAGAGGTCTGTCCACTGGTGGAGTTCAGATCATTGCTTGCTGAATGCTGCTTGGTCATCTGGTCTCTGTAACACCACATCTTTTTCTCCTCTGCTTCCTGTATCCATCAATCCCCAGGTGCCCCTCTGCTGTTGGTCTGTTTTCTCCTATTTTCTGGAATGTGCTCTCTCTGCTTCTCTCTGGCTAATGTTTCTCCATCTGTTTAAATGTGTCCTTACACTTTTCCACTCTCTTGATTCTCCCTGGTTCCTAGACTTTCATCAACGGATGACTACACATGTCTACTTTCATGTTCTTGGCCAAGTCAAGTAGCATGACTTCTTCAAACTCCAAGGGCACAGAAAAGTACAATACTACCCTGTGCTTGTTAACAGGAAATATTTGGCATACAATAATAATTGAGTAAAACTTAATTTATAATAGTAGCCCACAAATATATGCAAAAATTGGAGTTGCATTTTGAGAAAATACAGAAATATTTTTTGCATATATGCAATAACATGCTATGACATGCAATTAGAATCAGCTATTTACTCTAGTTTTGTATTTTAAAAGCGTATCAGTTTCACATACTTTTAAAAAATCTTTCAAGGGCCCGGCATGGTGGCGCAGTGGTTAAGGTCCTCGCCTTGCACACCCGGGATCCCATATGGGCGCCGGTTCTAATCCCGGCAGCCCTGCTTCCCATCCAGCTCCCTGCCTGTGGCCTGGGAAGGCAGTCGAGGATGGCCCAAAGCTTTGGAACCCTGCACCCGCGTGGGAGACCAGGAAGAGGCTCCTGGCTTGGGACTGGTATAGCATCGGCCCGTTGCGCTCACTTGGGGAGTGAATCATCAGACGGAAGATCTTCCTGTCTCTCCTCTCTGTATATCCGCCTTTCTAATAAAAATAAAATAAATCTTAAAAAAAACTTTCAAAAAGTGAGGGAGAGAGAATATAGAGACAGAGATCTCTTATGCACTGGTTCACAACAGCCATGGACCTGAACAAGCCAGGAGTTCAGTCTTCATCCTCTTAATGTAGTGGTAGGAACCCAATTACTTGAGCCAGTACCTGCTTCCTCCCCGTGCAGAGATTAGCAGGAGCTAGAATTAGGAATTTAGCTTGAGTCTGAACCAAGGCATTCTCATATGCGCTACAAATATCTCAATTAGTACTGTTGGGTCAAATATCCACCCCACAAACATGTTTTAAAATGTAAGTAATACTTTTTTTAAAGAAATGTATTTATTTTTATTGGAAAGTCATAGTTACAGAGACAAAGAGAGACAGAATATTTTTCCGTCTGCTGGTTCACTCTGCAAATTTCCCACGATGGCCAGAGTTGAGCTGAACCAAAGTCAGGAGCCTCCGGGTCTCCCACACTGGTGCAGGATCCCAAAGTTTTGGGTCATTCTCTGCTGTGTTCCCAGGTCACAGGCAGGTATCTTGACAGGAAATGAAGCAGCCAGGACATGAACTGGCACTCACATGGAATCCCAGAGCTTGCAAGTGGAAAGATTAGCCAATTGAGCCATTGTGCTGGACATATAAAGAATACTTTTAAAGCACCTAACACTATAATCAAATAAATGCATGGATATATATCCAGAAAGAAATTCAAAATATCAGGAAAGATTTATGTTTAAAACTGTGTAACTGAATGTTTTTCATAATGAAATTTTTGCAACATCCCATATACCTCTAAGTAGGATAGAACATAATACATTTATTCATCATAATATTATTTGGCAGTTATGCAAATAATAAAAGGCAAAATAGCTTCGAACCTGACATTTGAAATGTAGAATATTGCATATAATTTGAAGTTCAGATTTTATGATTATGTGAAAATAATGATTGAAATAAAAATATAAATGCTACTAGTGACGGTATATGACTGGTAGGACTATGATTAATTCTAGTTTTTATTTATTTCTCAATTTCCTACAGCGACAATATTTTGTTTTTATACCTCAAATAGTAAATATAAAAATATGCTTCTTTCTTTATAAAGACATATGAGGCTGTATACCAAATCTTGCCAATAAAATTATTTAATAGGAAATATAAACTACATTGTTTGGTTGGCAAAGTTCTAATGATGTCCTGCTAGGATTTCTTTCACCTGTCTGGTTAATTAAATGTTAATACGAGTATTATGAGAGGACTTTGAAGACAGAATTGCAGTCTATAATCAGCTGGCCTTCCAGTAGGGAGATTAGTCTGGACTTTTCAGGCACTTCTGGTGTAATCCCATGAGCACTTAAAAACAGAAGAGAAAACAAGGAAAACCAGAAATGTGAAAGAACAGACACTTGACAGTTTTGAAAATGGAGGATGGAAGGCAGAAGTCAAGGAATGCAGGGGATTTCTGCAAGCTGGGAATGACAGCAAGCAGGCAAACCGCGACCCCAGGTTTACAATAGTGTGGCACTGGATTCTGCCCCAGCGAGCTCTGAAGCACCTTATACCCTAAAGCCCCATAAGGAACACAGCCTCATTGACAACTTGATTTTAGCCCAGTGAGACTTGTATTGGACTTTTGACACAAAGAAAACTGTGACCTAATAAATCTGTGTTATTTTAAACTGTTAAATAGGTGGTAATTTGTTATAGCAGCAAGGGAAAACTAATACACCGTGAAATGGAGGTGAACAAAAATGTACTGACTCAAAGGCTAATACAGTTACTGTGATTGAGGATTAAATATGGCTTTGAACATCTTGGCAGTCAAGGCAGAAAGGGAAACAGAGGGTGATAATTTTATTTACCAAATGAGAACTCAAAGCCTTTCTATGAAAATTGTTTTAGTGGGAACCTGAAATAATCCCCTCAGAGACTTCTTGGCATTCAGTGATAGACCATTCCACGTCCAATTTTCATCTTCATTGCACAGTGATCTTTCAACAATCAAACTAAATTATATCATTTTAATACTTCACATGCATCAGTAGCTTCCTCTTACTTAAAGATGAGTTCCAAGCTCCTCAGCAAGACACCACAGCTCCTTTAAAATCTGACCCATTTCTACTTCCAGCCTCTCTTGCCTTTGCTACAACAGCCCTTAAACTCTAGCCACATACTCGTAAATTCTTCATTCCACACCCTTCACACACTTAGCATTTCTGCCTTCATATAACAAAACCATTGGCTTACATGTCAGGCAGGACAACTGGATGGTAAGTTAATTAAAACATGAATTATGAGAGCACTACAAAAATTCAAGGAAAATAGAATTCAAAGATAAATTAGTTTGGTGCAATTTGTTTGAAATTCATGCCTGGTATTATTATCACACTTCTTTTGCATTAATTTTTTAAAGTTGCTACATAGGCATGAAATTCAATTGTTTCTGCATTAAAATAAGTTTATCTTTTAATTTATTTTTCCATTAACTTATTGAAGAACACTTGAATATTGCATTGAATTATGGATGCTCAAAATGTAGTTCTGTGCATTGCACATAGTAAACCCTCAGTTAAATTTACAAGAATGATTGCACATGTAAGAGGCTTAATCAGCATTGGACATGTTTCTGGAGGTAAAGTAATGCAAAGGAAAATGCCTGGTCTCCATTTAAATTATGCTGACAATAGCAAAGTACTTTCTTACTTTTCGATTTTTTTTGTCAGTTATTTTACCCTTATTTTCATTATCTATGATACATAGACAATAGGTTATATTCTATAGAGTTTTTGCAAAATTACGCTATCTGGAAATGGAGAGCACAGCCCCTAGCACACTATAGATGCTTGGAAAGTAGCAGTGTGATGTGGAAGATAAATATGTTGAATATAATTGTTACCTTAGAGAGAACATCATTTTAAGTGTTGGATAAAGATATCAAAATCATTTTTAACTAGAAGTTATGCAATGTAGGAATAAAAATTCAGTAGTGGCAACTTACCGCCAACTTCTCAAAAACATCAAACATCAGAGAAGGAAATGGTTACAAGGAAAAGTTAGAAACATTAAATTCCTTTTATCACCTGAACAGAAGCCAAATGTTACCATTTCAATCTGGAATACACAATAGAACCTCCAACTTTATTATTATAAACCTAGATGGATAACTGCTTAATATTCACCAGAATACAAAAATCATAAATCCGTATTACTTTATTTGAGCAAAGATAGAAAGTGGTGTATTTAAAAGAAAAAAAAAATAAACGAAAGAGTAATGCAATAGTGCTAAATGTGTTTGTTACAAATGGTGCCAAAATACTCTACTGTAGAGCCAAAACTCTCACATAATAAAGCATAAGCAATAGCATGATGTTGCCACATAAATAAATGAGCTTGGGAAGTTAGCTGACTGGGTCTGGCACTAAGGTGCAAAGTTAAACGGCTCTCTATGATGCTAGATTCCCACATGGAAGTACTAGTTAGAGACCAGGCTATCCCATTTCTGATCCAGCTTCCTGTTACTGGACCTGCCAGGGCAGCAGATGATGACTCAAGTACTGGGAGCCCTGCCACACAGGTGGGAGGCCTGAAGAGAGTTCCTGGCTTCTGGCTTGGTCAGACCCAGACAGGCTGCTGTAGCTTTTTGTAGAGGGAGCCAGTATATGGTACAGGAGATCCTCTCCCTCTCAGCCCCGTGTTACTCTACTTTTTCTAGTCAATCAGTAAATATACACACAGAATCGCATACACAGAGGCACACACATACACACACACAGAGTAAAAAGTAGACCATTGGTTGGCTGTGAACACACTTTACCAATGAAGCTGAAAGAAAATAGGAATGGCATAGCAAAATTGACATAAGTCAAAGTGGAAATTAAGCAAAAACATCATTTCATTGCAAAACTATAATTTAGCATTCATAAAAGTTACAATAAGATCAGAATGAAATCTGTGGAAATCTATAATTTAAAATGTGGAGAAGGAACTAGAAGAAGTCATCAATAACACAATGCTATTCAAAATGCTGCTGGATCTACCAGGGCCTCTTGACTTTAAAGATATTAAGAAGGAAGACTGGATCATTAAGAATGAACAGAATTTGAACACTATCAATACAATAGTATTAGTTTCAATTTCACAGCCTAAAACAATAATTATGATATTGTAGAAAATCTGTTTTTCATATAAAAAATTAAAAGCACAAATTCTGTAATCATAACTTTATGGAAAGGAATATTCCTTTGGAAACTACAAGAATTTCTCAATATAACTATATTGAAATGAGTTCAAAATATTAATTATTGCCAATTAAATATTAACACAATTTGGGGTTATAGAGATATCCATATATATCAGTATACATCTTATATAATCATAATTAAATAAGAAAAATTAAAATGTATGACCTTAAGTTTAGAAACAGTGTCCAATAAAAGTAAAATAAGAAATTAATGTATTAGAAAATATAAAATGGAATAACTTGTCAATTACTTTAAAGCCTGATCATTTGGAGGAAAAACATGTCTATTAAATAGTTTAATGGGTGAATAGTATTTACAAAGAAGTGAAGCCAAATATTGGTACAATGAAGCCAAATATAATTACAATTCATAAAACTGGGACCAAGATTGCATATCTTAAAGGAAAAAAAGCCTCCACGAAGGTTTTAAAAAATATTAGTTATTAAGATAGTGATAGAAGCAATAGCAACTTTAACTTTGCAAAAATCATGAAGAAATTGCAAGAATAAGGTTAGGCCATTTTTTTATGAAAAGGAACATATGATGCTTATGCTCTTGAAATATTTGAGAAGACAAAAATGATCTGTTATTTGATTGTATTTGCTAATTAATCATACGTTACCAAAAGGGCATAAAGTGGGACAGCTCTGCTACCAGTGCCAACCTCTTGCCACTGTACACCCTGGGTGCAGCAGTGCAGTGTTAGCTTACCTAGTGCAGTTTTTTTATTTTTAAAGATTTATTTATGTTTATTGCTAAGTCAGATATACACAGATGAGGAAAGACAGAGAGAAATATCTTCCATCCAGTGATTCACTCCCTAAGCCAGTGCTGTGCTGATCTGAAGCCAGGAGCCCAGATCCTCCTCCTGGTCTCTCACACGGGTGCAGGGTCCCCAGGCTTTGGGTTGTCCTTGACTGCATTCTCAGGCCACAAGCAGGGAGCTGGATGGGAAGTGGAGGTACCAGGATTAGAACTGTTACCCATATGGGATCCCGGCATGTCCAAGGCGAGGTCTTTAATCACTACATTATCGTACCAGGCCCCAACCAGTGGAGTTTTTACCACCCATGTGGGATTACTGAGAAAGTGTCTGGCTTCCAGCCGGGGCCTAGCTCAACCCTGGTTATGAAGCTATTTCGTAAGTGAACCAGCAAATTGGTGCACTGTGAGTCTGTGTTGGTTGCTGACTTTCAAAGCAATACAAATTTAAAATTTCAGAAGGAGAAAATGAAGCTATCCAAGAGACTGCAGGACCTGGTTCAAACAAACTCTTGGCTGAAACATGCTATCTCTGTTATCAATCTTTAATATTCATCCTTTTAAAATGGGGATATTGTTTACTTTGTTTCTTTCCTAAAATGTGTGAGGGTGTTTCATAAAAAAATTATCGTTACAACTTAACCGGTATCTTTTATGTCATAAGCATCACTATTGTTAGTCTCTCTTTTTTCCTCTCTTATTGACATCATCTCCTACTCCTTGAAAGAAATTCACCCATGATCTCAGAAAACGTTAGTTTCTTCATTGTATGTGGTCAAGTACAAGAGGTAGCAGTATTTGGCAAGTAGTGTAAGATAAACTTTGACTTCAAGAAGAAAGATTGATCTGCCAGCAATATCAGTTACTTGTTCGAGAGGGAGGAGATGGACTGGAAGATATTTTTCAGTAGAACTGATAGAAAGTAATTAGAGTCTAATTTGGGGTGGTGATGAATGAGTTCATCAGGGAAGTGGTTATTCATCAAAGAGCATAGGGTTTGGGTGGCAACGGTTTTGTTTATAAAATTGTGGCCATTTTTGCTGCTGGATTCATTCATGGTCTCATCCTGTGATTTTTCCTTTTCCTCTAAATCCTGGGACAGAGATAATGATTGATAGGGATGGTGCTCATATTGGTGCTGCCTAATTATGATGGATGCCTACTGTGTGCTTTATTTATAATAACTTTATGTATAATAACTCCCTCAAAAAAACCTGAATAAGTAGGTATTATTATAGAGACAATCTTTATTTTACAGATAACTAAATAGAGGAAGAAAAATTTTCAATGATTTACAAAAGAATAGATAGCAGTTTATAGTAGATTTGGGATTCAAACTCCAGAGAACCTGGCTCCAGAATACATACTCCCAACCATTCACGATTGTGCAGTTATGATGATGTAGTAAGAACAAATGCTGTGGGCCTCCTCTACGGTATCCCGCATAAAAGGCTGTGCATGAACTCTCCACATGACCAATTAGGTGATGAAGCTCAGTCACTTGGGCTCTTTCAGCCAGGCCTCGATTCTTATATTAAAGCACTAAACCAGGCCAATGCTTCTGATTGAAGCTGCAATTCCTGAGTGTATGGTCCACATCCAGGGCATGGAGCATTCAGGGGTGGAAATGGGTCTTGCGGAAAAAACACATTTCTGCTCTCTAGAGCTCTGCTTGCTGCCAGCAGGGCTTTAGGTCTCATTCGTTTGTTATCTGTAAGGAAGCCTACCTCTGCCTTGACCCAGTATTGTAACATCCTTAAACAAAGGCACATAGCTTCGTGCTTGCACAGAGCAGCTTCCAGACCACCAGTTTACTAATAAAGGGGCATTAGCACACACTATGCAGCAGATATCTATTAATAGTAGTATCTTTTATGTGCACTTTAAAAATTTCTTTATAATTGTTTGCTTAAGTTTTGGGAAGTCTAATGAATTCCAATGATGCTTAGTTCCCTCATATATAAAATAAAGATGATAAATTTTATGGTTCTTAGATAAGTTTCTGTAATGCAGTACTTACCAAAATTCTTGACCATATAAGTGTCAGCTTATGTGAAGATCCAACAACTATCAGCTATTATATAGTTGTTTTCACTTTCAACAACTTCATCCCATGCAGGTATTCTCTCAGTTAAATGAAAATATGGGCCCAGCGCATTTGTCTAGTAACTGAATCCTCACCTTGGATGCACCAGGATCACATATGGGCTCCGTTCATGTCCCTAGGTATGCCACTTCCCTTCCACCTTCCTGCTTGTGGCTTGAGAAAGCAGTTGAGGATTGCCCAAGCCTTGGGATCCTGGACCCATATGGGAGAGCTGGAAAAAACTCTTGGCACTTCGCTTCGGATCAGCTCAGCTCTGGCCATTGTGACCATTTGGGGAGTGAACCAGTGGATGGAAGATCTTTTTCTTTGTGTGTCCTTCTCTCCGTAAATCTTCCTTTCCAATAAAAGAAATATTTTTAAAAAATGAAAACAAATAAAAAATAAGGGTGCAATAAAAGTAAGGGTGCTTATTGTTCCCATCTAATTTCATGCACTTAAGGGTTAAGAATAGTTAAGAAGCACATGTTGGAAGTAAATTAATTAGCCTTTGGAAATGTAACAAATTACTAGGAAAATACTTCATATTTTTATGCAAGAAATTTAAAGGAGCTATCATGTTGAGATATTAAATTATTTCAACTTCATCAATTGCCACAACAAATTTGTTTCACTTGTAGACAAGAAAAAAGCTGAAGCTTAAGACACTTTTAGAAGATTGGGGACTTGGAGAAGAGTGAAGAGGTACAGAAAGGGTTGTAGCACATTGGATCAATCTTCCACCATCGTAGTCTCTATTAGAGTGGCGATGTAAAGGTAAATTCCAGGTCACACAAACATAGCCAAAGAATTTAAAATCCAAACAATTGAGAGCAATGTCCCTGGATATCAAAGTGCGAAATGTGGGATAAACGATTGAAGTTAGAGATTAGACCATTTGAGATTTGCTCTACAAGTCTGTGGAAGGAACTGTCTTACAGAGCAAGACACAGGGACAGAGAACCAGGCTGAGTACCTGGGAGTGTGTTTCCTTTGGTGGCAAATTGTTCTGGACTGACAAGACTTAAGAGAGGGTCGAGGCAGGGGCGTGGCTAATCCTTTCTAGCAGCTTCTGCTGAGAGGCTGGGCAGGTGGAGCCTTATGCAAATGAGTGTCCCTTCAGCTTCTTGAAGACACTTTCCGAATTAACCTAATTCTGGCCCACTTTGTATTTGGTTCTTGTTTTAAATATTCATTTATTTTTACTGCAAAGTTGCATATGCAGAGAAGAGAAACAGAGAGGAAGATCTGCCATCAGTTGATTCACGCCCCAGGCGGCTACAATGGCTAGGGCTGAGCCAATCTGAAGCCAAAAGCTCAGAGCCTCTTCCTGGTCTCCCTCATGGGTGCAGGATCCCAAAGCTTTGGGCTATCCTTTACTGCTTTCCCAGGCCACAAGCAGGGAGTTGGATGGGAAGTGGAACAGCTGGGATTAAAACAAGTGTCCATATGGGATTCCAGTGCATTCAAGGCGAGGACTTTAACTGCTAGAGTACCATGCCTGGTCTTTGTATTTGGTTCTTTAACTCCTTTTAGTATTGTCAAGTTTTGACCACACTATTCCACAATGCATTTTGAATTTGCTATTGCTTTTCAGACATAGAACTTCTCTTGGCCTCAACTTGACCTTACAACACTACACTTATCTGCCCAACTTGGTCCTCAGGGAGCTTAACTTTGTAGAAGTAATTGATCGATATTTTGATAAGGCTTGTTCTAACCCTACAAAATAGATTCAAGGGAATATTATTAATATACCTTAGCCAAGAAGTGTCTGGAAACTGGTAAGATGGTTATGAGTAAGAGTATCTCATCACACTGCCAATCTCTACTCATCTGCTTTTAAGGAATCACACTCTTCTAATCCACACACAATTGCTTTAATTCTAGTTACAATTGTGTAGTTGGTCATCTGTGTTAACGATAAAAAAAAATAGTTCAAATGAATAAATCCAACAAAGACTTTCAAAATTAGGCTGAGAATTATTTTGAAAAATGAGTGCAAATGATTTTGCGTTTTTTTGTTAAAACATAATACACTGAGCTGGAAATAATTTTTGGCTTCCCAGGGAACACAGACTTTGATTAAAGACAAATATATGCTTTTGTGAATCCAAAAGAAACACAAGTGAATTTTGATAAATGCAGACATTCTTATGAAACAAGAACAAAGAAAATAGAAATTAAATGAGAAAATAGCCCCAGATATTAACATATGAAGAAATAAAAAGAAGCTTCCGTGATTCTCACTTTTTTTCTTGAAAAGTTTTAAAGTTAAGAGCAGATGAAAAATTCTTAGTATATTTATGTGGCTTGATTTCCTTTTCAAATGTAAAAAAAAGTCCTTGAGAGCAGAGAAGACACTAGGGCACAGTGTTGCTGTGCAGCATTTTTCCATGTAAAGATTGAATCTCTCAGATTTGACAAGCAAGATATAAATATTGTTCCACATTTCTGATATTTACCTTGTTGAACAGATTACAACAATCTCTAATATCCAATTCGTTGTCTACATCATGTCATTTATGGTTGCCAAAGCTGATGCAGCTGCACATAATTTCAAGCAGGAGTGACTTTCCGGAGGAAGAAAAAGAAAAGAAGAGAAAAGAAAAGCCAAAAAAAACCCCAGCAACTTCGCTTACAGAAAAGTGTCTGTGGTCATGTTCTATTTCCGAACATGAAATTGATTGCAGTGGCAACAGTAGTTCTTGATTTTCCTCAAATATAAGAAATATAGAAATTGAGCCAGAAGATTAGATGGCCAAATAAAATAATTCATAAACACATTAGGGGTGATAAAACCAAAGAAGGGACTATGACAATGTTAGAAGATTTTTTTTTTCATGTTATATTAAAAGCCACCAAGATAAAAGACTCCAATTTACTCCTGTCTCTGGATGCTGGAAAAGCTTTTGAAAGTTAATTGGAAGCTTTTATTTTTGACACTGAAAAGCATGGGCTTGCCACAAGAATTTGTTTCATGGGCAGAAACATTATCTGATCATCCAAAGGCCAAAATTAGGGCTAATGTATATAATTGGACTCCATTTCTTTCTTTGTCTTTTCTTTTCTTTCTTCTTCTTTTTGTTCTTTTATTTTTTTCTGAAGGAAGAAGCAGCCACAGGCTGCCCATGTTATTCTGAATTATATGATTCAGCAACAGACTCTCTGAACGGCAAGATGAAGGAATAAAATGATATATTTAAGTCCCATAATTTTACTGTGAGCAGATAATGTGGCTCAATTTGGGGCTGCACGTAAACTTGTGAAGTCCACTTCTAGAGGGTCAAGTGGGAGCAGCAAGAGAACTTCCTGTCCTAATGCTGGGCTATTTGGTTTAGTTCAAGAGATAGTTTCCTTTTAGGATCCATTTTTTAATTTTAATTATTTTTGATAAATAAAAATGCATTTCAGATGATGCTTTTTCTGACTTTGGAAGCAATGTCATATCTGTTTTTGCTTTTTTCATGAATTCTTGTCTGATTGTTCCCCAGAACAACCTCTGGATCAGCACAGCTCAAAATCTGATCAGTCATCACTGTTATTTTGCCTAATTTTCTTCATATTTTTTAGCTAAATGTGTAAACAATTTATAGTATCTGGCAGGTAAATAAATAAATATGAACAGCAGGTTCTTATATGGAAACATAAAATGTAATTTTAGCAGATCATAAAGGAGATGGGAGAGATAGTTGCTTTGAAAGTAGTTTAACCCAATTGTGAAAATAGTGGGAGGTAGGGCACATTGCACAGTTTTTAATCTTTCCTTTTTTTAAAGCAGCTTTATTGTGCTATATTTCACGTAGGTTGCAATTACCCATCAAAGTATACCATTCAATATTTTTGTATGTATGTTTGCAGAGCTATAAAACCACAATTACAATCAATTTTAGAATATTTTTTATCACCCTGAATGGAAATTCATACCCATTAATAGCCATTCCTTATTTCCTCTGATGTTTACAAGTGCTAGGTAATCATTAATGTATTGCTACTGCTAATTATTTGTCTATACTGAGCATTTCATATTAGTGGGGTCACATAGAGTGGACTTTTGTAGGTTCAATCCATGTTGTGACATAAATCAGAAATTAATTCCATTTGTATAAGTATATTCTACTGAATGCATACATCACATTTTGTTATCCATTTATTAGTTGATGGACATTTGTGTTGTTTCTACTATGGCTATTATGAAAATTACCATTACAAACACTGATGCATTTTTTGCCAATTATGCTTTCATTATTCTTGGTATATACAAAGGTGTGGGATTTCTAGACCATTTGTTAACTCAGCATTAACCTTTTGAAATATTGGCAGGCTGCTTTCCAATGTGGCTGTAGCACCTCACATTCCTGTAAGACAGGTTTGAAGCTTACCACGTATATGACGTAGATGCTCGCTAACAGCTATTTGTCACCTGATGATAGCCATCCTAGTGAGCATGAGGTGATGTCTTGTGGTTTTGATTGACACATCACAGCTATTGAACCTGGGTCAGGGGAAGGCAGTGGACCTGGCAGGGTTGGTCCAACCTTAGCTCACTGGTATGTGTAGGAGCCAGGCTGGAGTCCACGTCATGCAGAACTAGGCTGTCACACCTACTGGTCTGCACATGCCAAGGATAGGAACATTCTGGGCAGGGCCAGGTTGCAGCACCTGTTAGCCAGAGTTAGGACTAGGGATGGGCCAAATCAGGCCAGGCTGAAGCATCTGAAGCCAAAGGCTGAGAGTGGGGATGGTCTATATAGGGCTGGGTCAGAGCAACCACTGATATGTGCAAGATCTGTAGATTGAAATAAGCCTGGTTGGGGAACTCAGGGGATACTCTGGCTGGGTTGTGGTTCCCACTGGTGAGCATGAGAGCCAGAATGGGGGTGGTGATCTTGGCTGGGCATGGCTGCGATGTCCCTCAGCAATGTCCCTCAGGGTAGGGACTGGGTTTGGGGTGTGCCAGACTGGGATAGACTCCAGTACCTGCTGGTACTCATGAGAGCCAGAAAGAGAGTAGGATGGGCTGGATTAGGTCTCTGCCCCTGCTGAACCATGTGAGAGCTGTGTCTGGGTGTGGATCAGGTGTGGTTGGGCTGTAGCACTCAACAGTAAGAACCTGAATGGGTGTCAGCTGGTTGGACAAGATCACTATTCCTGCCAGTACATGAGGTGGACTAAGTCGGTCTGGGCAAAGGACCCACCAGATGTGGGTGAGATCTCCCACTGGGAGGTGTTTTGAGAACTCCTCTGTCAAGAAGCAGTCTTTGCAGGTGAGCACAAGAAGCAAGGCTGGGGAGCAGCCCAGGTCAAGCCAGGTTACAGTACCTGCTGACACATGTGGGTGTCAGGACTGGGGGACAGGCCTGGCTGGGCCAGTTTATAACATCTGCTGGGAGAGATGAGAACCAGGATAGGGTGCAGGACAGGACAAGTCAGGCTACAATACCAGATACTTCACACCAGGGCCAGGAATATGGGCTGGCTGGGCTGGACTAGGCCATGGCACCCACCAGCATGAGCTGGAACTGGAGGCAGACTGGGATGGGCCAGGCTACAACAGCTGCAATCAAATACCTTGATAGACTTGGCTGCAGCACTCACCAGCACATGTGAGATGGGGATGGGGAGTACAAATCGAGTAAGGAGGTTGGGAATATTTCTCATGCTTGGCCATTGCTCCCGCTAATGACTGTGAGAACTGATCGGAGGCAGACCAGGCTGGGCAGAGCTACAACACCTGTTGGTCTACATGTGAACTGGGTTAGAGGGAGAGCCAGGATCAGCTAACTCATTGTATCCACTGGTACATGAATGAGTCACAGTCAGTGCAGGCTGGTTGGGCTTTGCCACACATCAGTTGACAAATGCTGGGACTGGGGGTAAATCAAACTATAAAATCACTTGGAGAGACAAAGATCCAGGGTGCACGGAGGCCCACTATGGAAACTGTTGACACCTATTTAATGGGTTGCAACTCCCACTGTTGAGCATGAGAACCAGGTCAGGGCATGGGCCAGGCTAAAAGGCAGTGGCACTGGCCAGCATGAATGTGGAATAGATATGCTCCATTTTTGATCCAACTCTCAGCTAAAGGGCCTAGGAAGAGCAATGGAAGTACTTGAGCCTTTGACAACCATATAGCAGTCCCAGCTGAAGCACTACATTCCTGAATTTCTCCTGGTCCAGCACCAGCCAATGTGACCATTGAGGGAGCAAGCTATTGCATGGAATATTCTCTCTCTACCTCTCATAAACTCTGTGTGTGTGTGTGTGTGTGTGTGTATGTGTGTGACAGAGAAAGAGAGATAATGCAATTCTGCCTTTCAAATAAAGTGAATAAATCTTAAAAAATAAGTTAAAACTCATGCATAGTTTTTTCATAATTCACATTTTTCTGCAAAGTCTTTGAAGATCTCTCATGTGGGCTAATTTATGGACTATCAATTCTCTTCCTTTGCTGTACATGCCGCTGTGCTACATCTCCTCACTCTTTTGTAACTTTGCAGTGTATTTTGAATTTAGGACTTGAAAGTCCTCCAATTTTATTCTTTTAATAATTTTCAAGACTATTTTGGGTAATGTACTCACCAATTTTAGGATTAATTTATTAATTTTTGCAAGGAAATTGGCACAGATAAAGATTATGTTAAGTCTATAGATCAAAAGATCTGGGGAGTATGCCATCTTCACTATACTATGTCTGGTGACCCACAAAGCCGATCTATTTTTTCTTTATTTAGATCTTTGACTTCATTAAGATGTCTTGTAGTTTTGAGAAAACAGTTTTCCACTTGTCAAACTTAACTGTTCTGTTTGATTCTTTTGTAAATGGGTTCATTTTCTGAATTTCATTTTCAGAATTTTTATTGCACAATTCTTTATGTATAATTGATTTTTGTATTGACATTTACTTTAAAAACTTGTATTAATTTATTTTACTTAGGATTTTTTTAATTGATTGCTTAGGAATGTTTGTATGTGAGATAATGTGATCCACAGCAAAGCTTTGCTATACAGATGCTTAACTACTTTTTCTTGCCTAATTGTGTTTAAAATTTCTAGTGTGGTGTTGAAGAAAAGTAGTGAGATTAGACATCCCTTGGTTATTTACAGAATACGATGTTAAAAATCCCTACTAATTTGTTTGAAAGAGTGCCATGATAAGTAGAGATGTAAGGCTTCTATGTTTCACAACATTTATTTATTTATTTATTTGTCCATGAAAAAAGCCACTGGAATGGCATGTCACAGATTCTCCGAATCTAAAAATTTAAGCAATGCCCCCAACACTGGGCTAGGCAAAACTGAAGACAGTATGCTAGCACATCATTTGTGACACCCAACTATGCTGAGATTTTATCATCAAATAATGTTGGATTTTGCCAAATATATATATATTGAAGGTTGACACTTTGATTTGGTCAAAGGTAATTATGAGGAGACAATCCCTTAGTAGCCTTTCAAAAGGATTTCCTGACTTTTTGTTGTTTTGTGACACAGTTGGAAAACTTCCACTGTACTTCCCCGGTCTTCATGATGATCTTTTATCCTGTTGAACTGTGTGCTGGAGTTTAGGGAGGAAGTGTGTTGTGGCTCAAGTATCATAGATTCTTACTGCTTTTCCATTCATTTAGTAGGTTATATTTAAAGTTTCTTCATTTCCTTATCTCCTGAAGGCCATTTCCAATGATTTTAAATGTCTATGGTTGATTTTGTAAAAAATGTGCAAAAATAATTTTATAAGTTGTTAACTCTGAGACCAGGTTCATTGCATTTAAAATCTTTTTGGGCTATTTACAGTAATTTACAGGTCAATTTGGGAGATTTTAATAGATAATATTATTTTTCTACCCACAAACATGATGTATCTCCATATTCAAGTTTTTTTTTTTTTTTAATATGAGGCTTACTGTTTTCTGCAGTTATGGCTTAAACACTTTCTTTTTACAACCTTAAACATTTTAAGATTTGTTTCAACTCTGTGTGGATTTTCTTTTCTACTGTAACTCACAATTGCTAATTTAATGTATAAGTCTATGTGTTTATTTTTACATGTTGATTTAATCTTGCCTCGATATATAATTTTATATGCTTAAATATGTAATTTCAGAAAAAATAAAAATAAATCAGTAACCACTTTTATTGACATTTGTGAGTCAGCAGGGTTGCCATTTAGCAATGATAGTTTTGTTTCTATTTTTCTTTAATAAGAAAGCTTATAAAGGACAGGTAACACATGCCAATATGCCAAGTAGATGTTTTTCTGGGAAATAAGAGTATAATTTTTTTCCATTAAAGTTTAAAAATGTCTTGATAATCATTGGTTACTCCAGCAAAATTGTATAAAATAATAATAAAAATCTTTGAAAAGTGAAAGGAGCATGTAAAACATCTGTTTACATTAAGCTGTCACTTGATGTCTGAATTCCCAATGTAATTCATCTCAAATTATTCGATTCATGATAATTTTCTCTAATTTGTTTGCGATGATGTTTGTTACTCTATGTAGAATAGAGTGGCAAAATAAATTTGGGAAATGTGATATAAAACATAGTTAGATATAACTTTTTTAAAATATAAATTTCTTTAGATCCTTTAATAAGAAAATGTGAGGAATGATGCTACAGTAGAATACAAAATGTGGCAAGGTTTTCAGGAGTCTGTCTCAGGCAGTGTGTTAATCTTTGCTACTGCTCAGTGTACTTTTCATATTCTTGGTATTTGCAGAATAGAATGAAACATGCCTTTTATGTGCCTAATGGAACATAGAAGTTGCTTTTGAAGAACTACGTAATGAAGACTTGTTGCAATAGCTCCCTTGAAGGAGCTTTTACTGGTCTTAGAAAGTAAATCAAGCAGCAAACAAAACATGATCAATGTGTTCTGTTTTCTAAAGTATTGGGTTGGATGTTGTTTGCAGTATTAAGGAGTGAATGTGGCTCCAAAGGAGTTTTTGGTATAATAAAATTGTTGCCAACTGTCTTTCTTTTGATCCAAGGGAATAATAAGACTACTGATGATAGTAGTGTTTCTTTTTATCAAATGATGAAACAGACACAGATGGATTGATGATGAGTCCAAGTTCCTGCAAAGTGGAATGCCAATTGGGAACAGGGCAGATTCGTTTGACTATATTTCAAGTACCTTATTTAATTGACCTAACTTCCTCTATTGCAATGTAAATATAAGTAAGAGATCAGCTGCTGGAAAGGAAATGGTGAGTGAGTAGAGCTAAGCATTTTTGAATATCAAAATAATTTAATTGGATCCCAAATGAATTAAGATGTGTTGGAGTCCAAATTATACCCAAAATACCAAGCTTGCATAAAATGTATTTAAAAATAATTTAAATGAACTACATAAAATCACCATCACAAGGTAACAGGAAGAATGCAAAAAGCATAATTCAAGTAAGGGATTTTCTTTTTATAAATCATATTTATTATTAGTGTATTTCAATACATTAAGAAAATGTGAAATTTATCTAAAATGTATCAAAATCTACTTTGATATGTATTATGGGTATTATTTAATAGAAGCTAGATCTGTTAGTTCGGTTCATTTTTATGACCAACATACTTCTGAAGGTGGCAAAAGTTTTGCCCAACAATGGTTGTACGCTCATAGATGGGACCTTGGATAACTATAAGATAACAGCTTCCATATTCTAGTTAGTAATCTTGAATGCAGAAAGCAAAAGTCCAGTTCTCTTTTACTTTATCTCTCTTTATTTTTGCTTTTCACCCAACTTTTTTTAAGGATTTATTTATTTTTATTGGCAAGTCAGATATACAGAGGGGAGAAGAGACAGAGACGAAGATTTTTTTGTCTGCTGATTCACTTTCTAAGCAGTCACAATGACTGGAGCTGTGCTTATCTGAAGTCCGGAGCCCGGAGCCTCCTACAGGTCTCCCATGTGGGTTCAGGGTCCCAAGGTTTTGGGGTCATCCTCGACTTCTTTCCCAGGCCATAGCATGGAACTGAATGGGAAGTGGGACCACACTGGATTAGAACTGGCGCCCATATAGGATCCCAGGCAGCAAGGCAAGGACTTTAGCCACTAGGCTACCACATCGAGCCCTCTCCAAAAGTTTTAAGGCTCTTTCTCATACCCTGCAGAAATCAGAGACCTTTGTGTTTGCTCTAACAATCCAAAATCCCAATTTCCATCTTTCCCTTTCTTTAAGGCATTTATGATTCAGTATTACCTTTTAGTTTTTCTTTGGGAGACACTAATGTTAGGAGTATAAGCTTGATCAAATTACCTGCAGGTTCTCAAATAATCAGAATTGATGTTTGGTTGTAATATGATTGTGGTCTTTATCTGGGATGGGTAGAAGACAGAATAAAATGATTCCTTGGTTTCTCTCAAGATTACTGTGTTTCTTACTCAGTCAGATGCTAATGGACTTCTTCCAGAATTGCCATGGCTTAATGGCTCTGTGATGCTAAATTAGCTCAGTTCCACAAAGGGACTATCTCAGTGGTGGTAGAATGTATTCCACGTCTCTTATAACGGTTGATGCTGTGTGAGGATACTTGAGTTTTGGGTCCATCGAAAGACTGATTGAAATTAGTGGATAACCTAATAAAGAAGTAGAGATAAGGGTATTTTATAGCCCTATGTCTTGTAAATGCAGGAAATTGGATGGTTTTGCCTTAGAAACAACTCTGCCTTCTAATTAAGTAACTGGCAGAGCAGCCTGCTTCTCTATCCAGTTCCTTTCCCTTTCTCTCAATATATTCCAAGAATAATTTATTTGGCTTAAAGAAAAACCAAATTATTTATACTTGCTTATGATAACTCTCTGACCTTTATGCCCAATGAGTTTATGATGCTATAGGAATTAAGCTTATCACATGAGTTGGATTAACTTAATTATAAATTACAAGTGATAATAATGCAAAGTTTAGTTTTTGTGAAGCTGCTGGTGTTTGTCATCAAATGTGATCACTTGACTTTAACTTTTTAAATGTTTTTTGAATCTCGAGAACTGTAGTAATTATTGGAATGAACTGTAGAATGCGCCTATGACTTAATGAATTCATGTGATTGCTCATTCATTTGTAAACATTTATTTAATGCCTGGCACTGTATTAGAAGATTTCTATACAGAAACGAAAGCTATGGTTGTCTACTAATAACTGACAGTCTAGAATGGGAACAACACACATTATGGTGCAGTGTGACAGTTTCCTTTGAAAGTTACATGAGGGGCTGCACGCTAGCACTGAGAGGTGGAACAGAGGTGACTACCTGAAATAGACAGCATAGATCTGAATGTTAGGGGATGCAAAAATAAAAATCAACTGGAGAAATGGGTGGAGGTAGATTCAGCATAAAGGACGACATCAACAAATGGATGCAAGCAACAACAAAAAAAATACTGTACCGAGAGTTTCGTGATGATCAATGTGACGGAGGTTCAATATTCAATATGTGGTGCCACGAGTGATGGAGATGTTGCTGGAGAGATAGGCAAGAACCAGATCATACAGGGTCTTGCCCTTAGTATGAAAGAACAAGCTATATAATAGGTACTTCTGTTTGCTGGCCAGACACTGCCATGTAATGAAATAAGCGTTTACTGAGGTCTTTCTGTTTACCTAGACTTGAGCTGTCACTGTATGCTGAGGATTGTGATAGGGAACGTGTATATTTTTTTTATAAGAATGCCACAAATGAAAGTTCTGCTTAAGGTTAGCTTTCTAATATATAAATTAGAAAACTAGAACCATATTTACTATTTTGCATTTTCTGTTTTTGAAAGAATGATATACATTCCTATCTATCCTATCATTCAACTGAAATATTCCTACAATCTTTATGGAAGATGTTATCTTTGCAATAAAAGCACCTATGAAGTTGTTAGTTCCTGCAGTTCAACTTTTCAGTATAATATTCCAAGTATACGATCTCTAAAATGCAGGAGATTAAATAGAAACTTTAAATCACAAGTATGTACAAGTTACAGAGTCTCAAAAGTAGACTGAGGCACTCATAAATTGAGATGAAATGAATGAGGAGACAATCTGCATTATTTAATGAGTTCATATTTATTTGCTCTTTATTATCAAATTCTGCTTGTCATTTTGGTGACAGAGAAGCCTCCTAGCTGCACCACTGGCAGCCACACCTTTGGAACCTGTCTTACCAGCCTCGATCAGGGAATGTTCCTTAGATGATGAACCTTTCAATGTATAATAGTCTGCCATATTCTTAGGCTGTTGTTTGTTGAAAATCTTCTTGATACCACACAATTTATTACTTTACTGACAGTTGTACACATCTGTGGGTCATCATGTGATAGTTCAACACATATAGACAATGTTTGTAGCCTCTTATTAATGTGGGGTTTGGCTTGTACTTCTCTGAATCCTTGAGATTATTTATTTGAAATAGAATTTATTTATTAGAGAGAGTTACACAGAGAGGGGGATGGAGAGATCTTCAACCCACTGACTCACTCCCTCAAATGGCTGTGATGATCAGCAACGGTCAGACTGACAGCAAGAGGGAGTTTCAGTTGGGTTTCTCACGTGGGTGGCAGGGGGCCAATATTTGGATCATATTCCACTCCATTTCCCAGGCCAGCAATAAGCTGGATCAGAAATAGAGCAACTAGGATATGAAACAGTGTCTATATGGGAAGCTGGCATTGCTGGTAACGGCTTTGCCCACTATACCATCATGCTAGCTCTCAAAATCTTGCTATTTTTTTTTTTGATGTATGCACTTTTGGCTCCAAACTTCTCTTTTTAATAACTCTTATGTGGTTTATCGCAGACTAACATTTTACTTATTCATTTTTAATTTGTTCCAATAATTTTAAAATTTCTTTTCTAAGGCTCAATCTTTTTATTGCTGGTTTTATTCCTTTGTAGTCTGAGAAGATACTTGGTATGACATTTTTTTTCTGGTTGGTGTTAGTGTTTGCACGTTCAATCCTAGATTCCATATGCTAATGAGAAGAATGTTCATTCTGTAGCTGTGTGCTGAAATGTTCTGGGAATATTTCAGCTGGGGAGTTGCTTTGGCTTTCATGCTAGATGAACTCAGAAGTGCAACTCCTGGCTGATTTTTTCGGCTGTAATCAATGTCAGCAGTTACATTTGAGTTCTGCAGTTAACCAATTTGAAGCAGTTCTGGAAGATAGTAATATGAGAGTGAAGTGGATGAAGGCTTCCAAAGATGTACATCTTCAGGCCTAGAGAGTTCACTGCTGCTCACAGTAGAATTTATGATGGCTCCAGCCACACTTTTTTAAGGGCTTATTTATTTTTGTTGAAAAGTCAGATATACGGAGAGAAGCAGAGACAGTGAAAGAACTTCCATCTACTGGCTCACTTCCCAAGTGACCGCACGATCAGGAGCTCAGGAAATCCGAAGCCAGGAGCCAGGAACCAGGAACGAGCAACCTCCTCTGGGTCTCCCACATGGTGCAGTTTCCCAAGGCTTTGGGCCATCCTCTGCTGCCTTCTCAGGTCTCAAGCAAGGAGCTGGATAGGAAATGGAACAGCTGGGACACAGACCGGCATCCATACGGTATCTGGGAGGATGCAGGGTATGATTTAGCTACTAACAGTTGCGCTGAGCCTAGCACTATGGTAACCTAGGTCCCACATAGTGACCGAATTTTCTACTGGGATCGTAAACTAGCAGGAGTAGGCCTGGAGAATAAGAATGAAGATGGGGCCTTCCTTAGGCCCCATGGGGGACCATCAGTGTCCCTAGGATTTATGGAGTCAACAGTCACAGTCCTGGATTTGCAGGACATGTTCATATTCTTACCCAAATTTCATATGGTGGAATGCCCATTATGCTGGCTATTTTGGACTGTCAGCCACCAGCCTGAAACTAGAGAATGTTACATGAATTCCCTAGGTCTGACAAGTGAGTATGAAATATTCTAGGGACTGTAGCACCAATCGTCCCAGTCCCAGAGGTAAAAGACACAGAAAGGATTGGCCTCAGTTCTCACAGGGCAAGCAAAGGTGAGGCCAGGGCTTATGCTCTGGTCACTCAGCATCTTGTGCTAAGTGTTACACAAAACATATAATCACTCTGGAACACTGGCTTTCTAGCAGCTTTTTGCAGAAGAGGAGCCCCAAGAAGCAGAAGGAATTTCCCTGGACGGCACAGAATAAACAAGCATGGGAATCAGGTCCTATTTCCAGAAATGTCACCATTGTTCATTGCAGAGGGGCCTTTTTTCTCTTGATTGCAGCATCCTGGTACCAGAAGGGCTGCTTGCTGTCTGTGCCTTATGGCAGATCGGAGTTTATTAGTGACTGTTCCACAACCGATCAGGGCTAGGGATTGGTGTACGGAGGAGAGCAACGTGAGGGAGCAAGGTAGGCATTTAGAGCCCAGCCCTTTATAGAATGATTTTAAAGCCAGTAGGCACCATGGAGTTGTGTTTGTAGGGTTGCTGGTCTTCGTTAATGCTAGGGGTCTCAGAGTTTACCATTTTTTTTTTTCTGTGAAAGATGGTGTCCCCTCCCTTCCAACTCTATCGGCCTGCACTGCAGCCAGGGAGCCTGAGTGGGAACTCGGGCGTGCTTTGTGCCTCCCGGTCTGCTGGCTGTCAGTATCTCGGTGATGTTTACAGCTCCAGGCCCTCTACTGATGTTCTGAGCCTTCTCTGTGACAAAGTCAAGCACAGGGTGTCCTTAGTCAGATAATGTTAATGTACCAAATAGCAGATGCCTTAAAATTTTATTTCTCACCTTCAGAATGAAGTTATATGAGCCTTAATGCAGCAGTAAGAAATGACATCATAAGAAGCTAAGTTGTGATCTTAATAATTATTTGAGAGTATTGCTCCTCCTTTGTCACATTAAAGCAAATAAGAAAAATTAGTTCTATATTAGTTCTATATATAGTAAAGGTTGTACGATTTTTTCTCCTTAAACAACTTTTCAGATATTAACATCATCCTTTTAAAGTGTGCAATTCAGGGCAACATTTACCACTATCTAATTTGAACTCATGGTTATCATCCCCCTCAAATAAAACTCATACTGGTAAACAGACATTCCCTATTGTATTTATTCTCAACACCTGAGAGCCACTGACTTGCTTCCTGTCTGTATGAACTTGCCTACTCTGGGTATTTCATATTAATCAGCCTTGACAATGTGCAGAATTCAGATCTAGTGTCTTAATTTTTTATGATTTTCAGACTCATCCATAAGATACATATGTCAAACACTTCACTCATTTATATAGTCTGAATAATATTCCTCTGTATGACTGAGTACATTTCATTGATCTGTCAATTGATATTTGTGTTATTTGTACCTTTTGGTTATTTTGAATAATTCTGTGGCTTTGTAGTTTTTGGATTGCACTACGAATCAATTATAGTATATACAGTATTTGCTTGCATAATGCTTGGTCTTTATTTCTTATTGTGTGACACGTTTAAGTGCAAGTTACATATTTGGTTAGTCATGGAATTATGTTATATGTGTTGTAATCTGTTATGTAATCAGATATATTGTCTAGCGGCTACATCTACTTGAGCATGAAGAACATGAATGTGAGTAACTTAAAGAAGGCAGTTCTGCAGGTAACTTCGAACTGCTTATCTTGCTTGCCTTATGTCACTTTCCCCTCATTGTGCAAAATGTGTTTTTGGGGGTTAGGATTCTGCCCTGGACACTTTTGATTTCTGTAAGGTAGAGGTTACATTGCTAGTGTAGCATCATAATTTGTTTGGTTGAGTTAACTGTTATCACCACCAACAAAAGTCAAGGGAAAACTAGATTTGTTTTGACAGTTTGTGCTGGGAGCATTTGGGACATTTATTAGTAAGGGAAGTAGACCATGATCTCAAGTTTGTCTGTTGTCTTGCCAATTAAACCTGTCTGCCTGGGCATGTGTCACTGCCCCCAAAATGTAGTTCTTTCCTTTGGGGAACCTGCAAAAGTCCACCAGTGTAAAAGTTATTTTCCTCCTAGCTTCTTTCACTTTCTTTCTGATTCACTCTTCTTGCTTATCTCTGAAATCGGAGAGATTTTTCTGAGGTTGGTGCAAAACGCTGTCTAATTTCCAATTCTCTCTTTTAAAGATGAAAAGATTTAAGCAGGGTAACGTCTTCTCCCTTACTTGTTGCTTCAGATAAAGACCTGGTGGTTGAGGGCTGCCTTGCTTGCGGGAGTCCTTGGTCAGCTGCCTAGATCCTGCTTCTCTTTTGGAAGCAAGCATGGGCACTTGAAGAACGCTGGGCACCGGGAGGTCTGTAGTGGCAACTCCAAATGTGGCGAGAATTCTGGCAGCCTTTGCTTCCCCCCTTCCCTCTTGCATCTGCCTACTCCTTTGCTTAGTGAGAATGACAGGGAGGGAGAAGGGTTGCCAGGTTTCCTGTCTGCGTGTCTGTGGGAGGGAGACGAAGAGGGCTGGCAGCCACGAACTAAGTGGGCTCCATTCCATCTATCTATTCTGATTAAAGTGAAGCAGATCCAGGCCGCTGCCTGCAAGCTCTGGTGGGAGCCACGGCTCAGAGATTATTCCTGGAATGACTGTTCTAGACGTTGCACCCACCCATTTTTACCCCGAAGCAATGCATAGACTAAAGGAGTTGGGAGGGTTAGAGCTGCTTATAGTATATTTTTGGTATTTGAGCAATAATCTTTCTAATCTGTTATGTAAATTTCAAAAAAAGAATACTGTGAAACCATAAACGAAGATGTTACCAAAAACTTTTATAAGGTATCTCAGGAGTATAATTTTTATTGCTACCCTGTTGATATTGGTGTCTTCCATTTACAGGAACACTGACTTAGCTTCCTAGTAGTTGTTTTAAGGCTATAATTTAAAGATCGGTGGAATGCATGAATTCTTTAAACTTCTATACCTGATTATTGGAAATGATTCCAAGATGCTTCTGGATAATTCTGTAAACATTTTCTTTTTCTTAAATCCTTGCTTTTTCAGTTCAGCTTGGGGTAGGACTGTCAAGAATCTGATTGGCAATTACTGCGACAATAAAATTCTACTTTGAGTTTGAACTTCCATGGTGGAATTTCTGGAATCTAAGGTTTTTCTTCCACCTCCAGTGATGTGTTGGCATAGTTAAATAGTTCTTCTTGCATAAAACAAAATCTCTAGGCGCTGGTGTTGATTTCTGCTCAGCTATAGAGGGTGCTAATGGCTATCCCTCATCTATAGTTAATTTGGTAAGGCTGCAGCTATGGTGCACTCATCATTGCTCTTGTATTGGTGGATGGCAGAGCTTGAGGTTTTGCTTCCTTCTATGGTCACTTTCAGAGCTGCTGAAGCTGTGAAATAGGTACTAACAAAATATTTGCTTTTATTTTCTCATCCATTACCTCAATTGTAATATTTTTATCACTTTTGTAAGAAATAGGTTTTCACAGAAAAACCCCATTTTCCTGAAAAATCTGAAACACATTCTCCATGGATGTGTCAGAGATACTCTAATTTGCTTGTCAGTATAACCTTTCTTAATAACCAAGTTCCAGGATATGGGCATTTTAACTCTTACATCTAATCATGTAAATTTACTCATTTCAAAAGTTGGTGTTCTCAGCATTATACATCACATTCTTTAGTACTGGTCTTGCTAATCGGTGAGCGGGAAAACAACTAGATGCCTGTAAACAGAATTGTGACTTTATTTGGATATACTATGAATTAACTATGTCATGGTTACTGGGAATGATTCTAATGGTTGGTAACTACCAATCAAAAGATTATAGTGGTTTAAAATAAATTATTATCTTTTGCTCAATCTACATATCCAAAGATAATCACACTGTAATGATGTAAGAGCTCAGACAAATAGAAACTTCATCTTCTTCTGATGCTTCCATCTCTGCATAATGTTCACAGTGTGTTGCAGTAATGGAGGAGAACCTGCAAACACAGACTCTCAGTGTTTTTATTAAGAAGTGATCCATGATACTTATATTCACTTTTAACAACCTAAGTTAAGTCAAATGACAGCACATAAATACAAAGGGAAGAACACCAAGAAGTTTGGAGGTGAGGGGAAAGGAGCTTCTCCAACAAGTAGGTTGGAGAGAAATTTGAGTGGGCTGGAAGTTATATGCAAGAAGTTCAGAATCCCTAAAATGGAGCTTTTGGTTATAACATTTCTTTGGAGGGAGCTAAAGGAAACAAAACAATATCATGAATTCTGCAATTTAATAATACACTTGTGTATGAGGCAAGCTATTTGGAGATTTGCTGCTCACAGAGAGGATGAACAGCCACAGGACTTGCCAGAGTGATAGAATTCAGCTGGTAGGGCACCTTGTCTCCAGCTCCAACATATTGCTGCCCTTCAGGAATCACAGGAGCCATGTGGGAATCACTGAATGCCCTGATGTCCTGCTTGCTGCATCTGTCTGGCAAGCATGGACCATCTGCCCACAGGAAGGATCACACTCTTTGTGGGTTTGAAGCAAGAGTCTGTAGTGAAAAGCAAAGCAATCCACAGCCATGTAGGCAATAGGTTCGAGATAGTCAAATGACTCATCTATAACTCTTGTTGAGCAAAAGTATATACAGAAAAACTGCAACTTTAAATCTTGTAGAATTTTCAACCATTGCCTTATATTTTTCCAAACACTTTTTATAGCTATATACTATTGTGTTTAGTTCTTGAAAGCTATATCAGTTACAGCATGCTTGCTTGCTTTTTTCTCCTTAACATTTAGTACTACGTAACATGCTGAATCAACATTTATATCTTAATTGTTTGTCATGCTCACTAAAATTCAACTCTCTTGACTTTTAAAAAAATATTTAATTTATCCATTTGAAGATCAGAGATAAGGAGGAAAAGGGAGTGAAAGAGAATGAAAGATGGTCCATCCCTGATTTACTTCCCAGATGTCTGTAATTGCCAAATGAAGCCAGAAGCTTGGAATTTCTTCCTTATATCCCATGTGAGAGGCAGGGATCCAAACACTTGAGCCATCTTCCACTGCTTTTCCCAGGACATTAGCAGGGAGCTGGCCAAAAGTTGATCAGGCAGAACACAAATCAATGTCCATTCATTTTGAATGTTTGTTGCAGCCTGTGGCACGACCCCTTACACTGCCCCCATCCTGAGTACATTTTAGCCCAACTGTTACATTCTCACAACACAGAAAAGTGCTTACCTTAAAGTAGGCTTTCATAATTTTTTTGGTAAATTAAGTTTTTATTGAAGCTCATTTTGTAGCACTGTGATATATAGTGTTGTCTGCAAAACAGATACTTTGTTATCCAATTATTCTGTGATAAAATTGCTATTTATAGCAAATATATTCTTGATTTACCTTCATTCCTGATTCAATATTTTTGAGTACTCACTATGTGCTATTAACATACATCTGCAAATGAACCGAGAAACTTGACTCCCTGGGACTCTATGTTGCTAGAAGTTAGAGATAAAGAAAGATGGCCAATAAATTGGTAAATAAATTATACAACAATTTAGAAAGCAATGAATAGTAGAAAACTAGAATAGTGGAAGGGGTATGAAAGTACAGAGAGTGGCAGAGAGCAAAAGCATTCAGATGATGGTTAGGAGAAGCCTCATTGATGAGGTGACATTTAAAGGTAGCCCTCCAAGGAGGTGACAGTGCAGCCAGTGGATGGAGAGGATGAATTAGTAAGGAAAATGCTTCCAGGGAGACTTAAAGTCTAGGGCTTGACTAGTGCTAAGGCAAAGGTTTGTAAAATTGTGAGGAGATTAGAGTGGCTGATGCAAGAGGATGAATACAGAAAGTTGGAAGAGATGGTATCAAATGGGACCTCTAAGCACTTTAACTTTTGCTATGAGGCAAATGGAATGCATTTATAATATTTTAAATTAAGAAAAAAATATGATTTGGCATAAAGATTCTTCTAATGGAAACGTTAAGAATGGATTCTGGGTGGCTAGGTTAGAAGTCACCAGGCCTGGGTTGAACACATAGCAAAGTGCAAGCTACAGGTGATGGTGGCATGGATGGGAACATGACGATGGAAGTGTTGTGCAGTAGCCATATTCCACAAATATTTTCTAAATTTACATCTGGTGTGCCTTGGCTGCCTTAAAGTAGGAAGAAATTTGGGCAACTTGTGAATTCCTCAGCATCTTGCTTCCATGCCTCTCTGGATGTTTGGGGACATCCGAAGAAAACTTTCCTTCCCTTCCAACTGTGCTGGGTGCCTTTGCACTTCCATTCTATATCAAACCGTGCTTACCTGGTGAATAATTACAGTTTGGAACTTACTTGTATATTCAGACTTTACTATCATATTGAGTTAGAATACACTGTATGGTGTGCTCTTTCTTTAGAAAAAATCTTGCTTATAACTAGTATGAAAGAATGGGTAGGGGCCCGGCGCGGTGGCGCAAGTGGTTAAGGTCCTCGCCTTGCACACCCGGGATCCCATATGGGCGCCGGTTCTATCCCGGCAGCCCCGCTTCCCTTCTAGCTCCCCGCCTGTGGCCCGGGAAGGCAGTCGAGGACGGCCCAAGGCTTTGGGACCCTGCACCCGCGTGGGAGACCTGGAAGAGGCTCCTGGCTTCGGACCGGCATAGCATCGGCCGTTGTGCTCACTTGGGGAGTGAATCATCGGACTGAAGATCTTCCTCTCTGTCTCTCCTCTCTGTATATCCGCCTTTCCAATAAACAAAAAAAGCATAAAATAAATAAATAAAAAAAATGGGTAAGGCTTTCCTGGTCCTATTAAGTAATATTTCTAATCACGTAAGATTGCAACTGCAGATCACATGTGGTTGCTCCATTGACAACCTTGATTTCATTATTTTGGTGTGATGGAATAATTGTCAGAAGATTAAGCCTAATAGTGCCTATTATGTTGGGCAGATGACCAGGCGAGGGCAGTGTGAGGTCTAATGTTTATTACGGTTGGAGAAAAAGTGTCATTGCCCCGCAAACATTTTACCTGTTTCTTGTTTGCATCTCCACCTCCAAGGTCCCCCTCTGTCTCTTCCCCCATTCTTCTAGAACAAATTAAAAACTGAATTCTAGACCAAATTAAAAATTGAAGTTTTTCTAATTTTCTAATGTAGAATATTTTAACTCTGAAGGCTTCACAGCATCACTTTCTCAATATGAGGCATTTTTGTCGAGCTCAGAGTTTCCTTGCAAAGACATCTGATGAAAGGTATTATTATATAAACATTGTCTAATTGTGTTACATGTAGCATGGATTCACCTTCCTTCCCTTTTTCCTTTTTCCTTCTTTTTTGCTTGTTGTAGGTGATGAATCAGAAATGAAGAGTTGCATTATCATAGGAAAGTAAGAGATCTAGGTAGCTTAATGCTTGCAAACTCTGTGTACAGTGCCCTGCCATGGGAAGGGAAAATGACTGGCATTGCTGAGTATGTTGCTGAGAGCAAAAGACCCAGTGTGATTGGTGCTGGGATGTTAGATTTATCCCTAAGGGCTACAATTTCAATGTCACAGTGTCTTTGGAAAAATTGAGTAGGCCAAATTAAAACTTTCAGATTCTTTAAGCATTGTCATGAAAGTACAACTCATATCAAAACATTTGGAGCACACTGAATCAGATTTTTCTTCTCTAGACTTAATTTTTTTTCTGGTACCTGTTACTAGAAATGCCCAGTGGGCTCTTTTCTCAGCTTAGTATAGAAATAAAAAACCAGAAATCTGTTGCAAATAGAAAAGTTTATTTGTGAAGGGACCAGGTGAGCAGGGAAGGGAGAGGGAAGGGGAAGCACCTCTGGAGAGAGAACTGGGAGGTGGGGTGCATCTTGAAAGGGGAGGGAGAGACACCAAAGGTTTGAGGAAGGGTCTTGGGATTTTAAGTTTTCCTTGACTCCTCCTTGTTGGGCAGGGAACCCACAGGTAAGATGGTCCCCATTGGTGGTCTCATAATTAGTTAGGAAATGGGTGGCAATGCTGGTGCTGCCCACCTGAAGGTGTGGCTAAGACCTCAGCAAGTCTGGATGGCCTCAGACCCTGCTCTTGAAATCCCACATCCTACTTCTGTAGGGGTAAGGGACGACGATGTCTTGTGGCTGCTTCCTACTGAGACTGGGTGTCGTTTGGTCCAGGTCATCCAAGTTGCCATGGCAGAAGTTGGTCTGGTTGTCATACAAGTTTGCATGTTCAAGGCCAACTGGAGTCTGAAGACCCCTAATCAGGAAACAAACATAAGACAATTGAGAAGCCAGTTGCGTGCTCCACATGGAGCAGGAGCCAACACAGATGCAAAGAGGGCCCAAAGGCTACTTCTCTCCAATTAAAAGCTTAAAAACAGGCAGGCAGGCCGTGGTGTAGCAAGTTCTGATGCTCAAAGGAATCCCAGTATCTAAGGTGGCAGAGACTGAAATATCTCTGTTCAGCCTCCCATTTCCTGCACCATGCTAGTTCTGGGACTCCTGCCAGTTCAAGTATATCCTGGTTTTGCACTGGGACACACTCGTCAGAATAGCATGTGCTGGGAGTACTGAAATGTGGATACCTATGGCTAGCCTGTGGCGTCCAGGTGTGCACTGAAGACCACAGTCAGAGGAAGGAGGTAAGGGTGAGATCAGCACACTTGACTCACACTTGGATCAACCTTCCACACCTTTGGGATGTCTCCATCAGAACAGCTTGTGTCCAGGAGTGAAAAATCCGCTCCTGTTCCCTGCGCTGTGCTAGATCTAGGCTTTTGTCTGATAACCTCAAGTTGACAAGCCTGCTCAACAATGGGCCTGATTCTATAAGCCTGCAATGGCAATGTTAGTAGTATAAAAAAAATAAAAATGACCTCCAGAATTCTGAGAGAATATAAACTGTCAGAGCCAAGGTTTCTTCCATGCCACTCTGGGGGATCTTGGAGAGAATCTATACCTAATTTCTGGTTTATGCCAGCAATTATAGGTGTTGTTGGTTTGTACTTGCACCCTCCAATCTCTTCTGTTTTCACAGTACATTCTCCCCTGTACGTGCCTAATCATCTGTCTAATATGGTTCTATGTTAGAGTGTTTAGGCTCCAATCAGATACTACCATCTCATTTCCAGATGATACAAAAATACCTTCAGAAAGTCTTTAACCAGATTTATTAACAACATCTACACATTTCAGGGATTCATAACCAATTATTGCTGTGAATATCATTTTGCCCAGGTCAAGGACTTAATCCATATCACCCTTCACTCTGCCTCCTTTCTATTTTTTAGGATCCTAAAAAAATACATTATTTTGTGTAAAAATAAGTTATACATAAACTTATGCTGAAAAACCTTCACAAGCTTTTTTCTGATATACTAAAACAGACATTGGTAAGATTTTCCTATAAAGAACCAGATAGTAAAAATTTCAAGCCTGTGGCCCCTCTGGTCACTATTGCAACTCTTCAGTTCTGTCTTTTGTTTCTACTTTTTCTTTCTTTTTTTTGATTAAGATTCATTTATTTGGAAAAGAGATAGAGAGAGGGAGGAAAGAAAAAGAAGTAGAAAAGAGAGAGACTGAAGAAGAAAAAGCGAGAGGGAGAGAGAGAGAGAGAGGGAGGGAGAGAGAGAGAAAGAAATAGATCTTCCTTCCACTGTTTCAGTCCACAACTGAATGCAATGGCCAGGACTGGGCCAGGCCAAAGTCAGGACCATGAAACTCCCTCTGGTTCTCCCAAATTGATGACAAAGTCAGCAAAATGAAATTGAACAGATTCTCTTGCTATCATAATAACCAACAGACCCAGAGCCACTACAGCTCAGTACTTCTGTGGCTCTATTATGTATCTTAAGCTCATGTATGAGAATGAATGGGAAGTATGTCTGAGGCCTGAACCTCTTTGCACCTCATCACCAAAAGGATGAGCTTCCTCTGTACTTTCACCCACCACTGCAAACATAAAGAGGCATAAACTAACACAAGGTTGTTCTTTGGTTTGTTGGAATCTGAATTCGATTTACCTGGAGCTGAGCACCTCCCTGGTGCTTGGTATAATCAGCAGAATTTGTGTCAGGCTATAATGGAGCCCTCTGTTTTGTTCCCCACCTATAGCCCAAGTTAGGTAAAGAGAGGCCGGTCCAAAGTAAGTGGTGCTTAGTGACTGCAGCCTTGCTAACCTGAACACAAAACTTTTTTTTCCAGGTTCCTGTTTCCCATCAAAAGTGGGCTAAAGTGGAAAGAAGGTATTGAATGCACTTGGAGAGAAATTTGAGCAGGGAGATTCTGACATGCTGCCAGCATCATCAAGGTAGGTCTTTTTCTTTGCCTTGCAGGTAGAAAGCAATGCCAAATAATAGGCAGAGGCTCCATGAGAACGGAGCCTGAAACATGCTTTAGAGGTTGTGAGAGAGGATCAGAAGTTTGTGTGGACAGTGGCTGGCTGAAAGTGGGTCCTTCCCAATGGATAAAATGAGAGACAAAATGAGAGATATTAGATAAGGATGCCCAACAGTGGCCAGTGCTACCAAGTGTCGTTTGAACAGACTATTGGGCAATAAACAGGTAGAAACTTGGGGACAAGGCTTGCAATAACACTTTAGAGGAACAACAACAGTAGATAACTATGCTAGAACAGCCATGATGAGCTCCAACTCCAGGCTACACCTCCTTTTTTCCTCTAATCAGAGAGAAACTCCTGTTGGATGCACGCACCCTGGTAGATTGGGCACGCAGCTTTGCAACAGTGGTTGTTAAATATACCATACATTAGCTTGTCAAATAGACTTGGAAGAACATGTTGGCTGTGTAATTGGGCTGTTTTGGAAGATAATTACAGCTATTGACCTATACTGGACTTGGTTGAATGGGATGACATTCTTTTGGTCTGTTGTGAAACATCTGAATTTATGTAAGCACTTTACACTGGGAGCAATATAATAAAAATGGACAAGAATTGGGGTATCCTATAGTAGCTGATTTGACCTGGTTTCCTCCATAGATAATAGAGTTAACCCCACTTGTGTAATAATATGCAAAATAATCAGAGACTTTGGCCCCCAGTTTGGATGCATTTTGGGCATGGATTTTATGAATGAGACAGTCCCACTCTTTAAATACGGATTTGCATGCTCACTTACAGTTTCTTGATACAGTGTATATTGTTGTAACCTTTGCATATAGCGTTCTATATTCCTTTTTTAATTTTAAATTTATTTTCAGTATTATTTACATAGTTAAGAGGGGTGCATACCTATGTATGCCTTCTAATGATGTGGGGAGAGTTGAAGTATGGAGGAAGGTAAATGGGATAAAAGTACTTTAGTTCTCATCCCTCTTTTTTTTCTCCTATTGTTGGGGATGAAAGGTAGGGGACCATTAGTTGCTGTCAAACTATATCAGCACCCAGTGATGTTGCTGGTTACATGATGGTGCCTTAGACTGATGTGGGGAAGGATGTTTTGAGGGTGTTACCTGAGTGGTTTTGATAGTTACAAGGCACTATTGGTTCAGTGTACTGGGGCTGACAAAATCTTTCCAAGATCAATTGGATTATAAAGTCTACCTTAGTGTATCTACAGACCCAGATACCTGCTGTAAAGTTTGGCCAGGAGAGTTGTCCAACCTATTCTTTCTATCCTTTGTCGATGCACTTGACATCCTCTGCTGGCTTAGATGAGCTAGCTGGTTATCATTTCCCCCATGGGCAACTGGGTATGCTGTCCATTGCACAGTCATTAGCAACTGAGGAGTCCCAGTGTCAGAATATGTACTCCATGATCAGACCATATATTTTGTGATATGCCCTGTGGCTGGGATTTGGGTCCAGTGATCTGTCTTGGGAGTTTTCCAAGAAACCTGTCCTGACACGACCTAATAAATGATTCTTGTGTTTGCCACATAGTATAAGATTAGGTTCATTTTATCACCTGCCTAGACTGGCCTGCCCACAGTCCCAGCTCTCACATTTATCAGAGGACTCACTGGGGGAGTTCTTGAAGTTCCCTTACCAGGCCCACTCCCAGTCCCGGGTCTTGGTGCATGCTGGTGGGTTGCAGTCTGGCATAATCCATCCCAAGTCCTGGCATTGGCAGGTGCTGCAGCCTGGCTTAGCTTGGCCTCCCCCTAGTCCCAGCTCTTGCTAATGGGTACAGCATCATAGTATAGTCCTGCCATCCCTGGTCCAGGCCATATGTGAACTAGTACCTGTTATGGTCCAAAACTGCCCCAGCCTGCACCCCTTTGTGGCTGTCTCTCATGCTAGTGTATGCTGCTACTGGCTCAGTCTGCCCCACCTTGAGACCTAGTGTACATGTAGACAGATAGGTGCTGTGCCCCTGCCTGACCTGCCCTGATCCATGACTCTTATGCTCACCAGTAGCAGCTGCAGCCTAGCACAGGAGTTGCCTATGTTTCCCTAGCAGGTCTGCTCAGAGCTCCAGATCTCATGAGTGCCAGTTGATGCTGTGATCCAGCATGATATGGCTTTCATATGAACTGATGAGTGCCACAGTGTAACCAAACTTGTCTTGCAACCACTCTGGCTCTCACGGCGGGTACTGGAATCTAGTGCATCCTGGCATAGCCCCAGACCTAGCCCACTTGCATGTCAGTGGGTGATGTTGCTTAGCCTTCCCCAATCCCATCTCTCATACTTACCATTGGGAGCTAGAACCTAGTAGGGGAGTTCTCTAAGTATCCCTACCAGGCTCATTCCCTTGGATTCTACACATGCTGGTGGGTGCCCCAATCCAGCCTGATATGACCCACCCAAAGTCCCAGCTTTTGTCATGGGTGCTATGGGTTGGGCCAGCCTGGCCTACCCATAAATCCTACCCACACATTTTCTATGTGTGCTGTAGCCTTGACTTGCCTGGCGTGCCCCAAGTCCCGGCTATCATATTCCCTAGACAGAGCTATGTAGCAAAGGAATTCACCAAGGTTCTCTAGCTGGTTCTCAGCTTCAGATCGCATGTGTGCTGGTGGGTGTCATGGCTCTGCTTCGCATGATCTTCCCTCAGTCCCAGATTTTTTGTGTTGTGGTGAGTACTGCAGCCTGGCCCAGCCTGGCCTCCTCCCAGCTCTGGCTCCCACACTTGTTAGTGAGTTCTGCATTCCATCACCACCCCCAACTCTCACACAAGCTGGCGGCAGGCATTGCAGTCTCACAGAGGTGACCTCATAGGCCCGCTACAGGATCTTTCCCAAGAACCAGTCCCCTTGTGTGCCAGTGGATGCTATGGCCCAGCCTGACATGGTCCACCCAGTGCCTCAACACTCATGGACAGGTAGTGTGGCTTTGACCAACCAGACATGTTCCCAATCCCTGCTTTTGTTGTGAGCCCGTGGGAGATACAATTAAAGCTAGGCTAGATCTTCCACATGGGCAGGGATCTCTGCCTGATCCAGACATGCCCTCCAGTTTCTCCCTCCAAACCACTCTGTTGTGGCTCCCTCACCTACCTTTGTATGCAGTGGTGAGGACCGTGAAGCCCCCAGAAGTTACTACTCAGCTGTCAGACATGCTCTTGGTGGCCTCTACTTCAACACATCACCAAATCCCATTCTCTTGACGATAATCAGCCCTGACCCTTGCTCTGCCACACATTGGTGCACAACATGCCTTGGGGCCAGGGTGATGTGTACTGACCTCACACCCCCACGGCAGTGAGCGGAGTTGCCTCTGATTTAAAAAAAATAAAGAAAGAATAGGTGACTATGCTGCCATACTGGTATAGTTAACACAGATTTGGTATTAACCAGGTCCAGAATGCCAGTGAGTTATTGCTGCTTTTCTCACTGTGTAACACTTGCCTAGGTACAAGGCAACCTAGGCAGTTGCTTATACCTGGGGAGTTCCAGCTTCCTTTCACACACATCTCATAGAGACCCTTCTAGAAGATATCGAGCATAGCTTGTGAGGAAAGGAACCCTAAAGGAATAGAGTGTCGTGAAAGTGAAATTAAGCAGGCTTCTTGGTTACTATGACAACAGTATTCAAAACTGCTATAACATCACTGCTAGGACCCTGATAAAACTGCTTGGTGGTTTGAAACTGTTGTCTGTGAGCCTATTTGGGAAAGCATGGTTGCAATTGAGGAATGAGCATCTTTACAGCTCACCTGCTGCCAGGAGCAAAGCAGATATGACTCCTGTGTACTTTTGCCCACAGCTGCAAATGTAACGAGGTGACAGATGACAAAGGGCTCTGAGAATGTTCTTTGGCCAGTCTGCGCCTAGTTGCTTTCTTAGAGCTGAGATTCTTTCATAAAGTTAAGGACCCAAGCATTTGGATCACCTTCCAGTGCTTTCCCCAGGTGCCCTAGTGGGGAGCTGGATTGAAAGTGGAACATTTGAACCATGAAAAGTTATTCTAATATTTCATGTTAGCATTGCAGGAGATAGCTTAGGCCACTGCACCATAATGCCAGCCCCTGTTATTACATTTGAGTATGAGGCTTTAAATAGATGTTTTATACAGTTTTCTTTGCTATTAGAAATTTCTCTATCTGGGCCCGTACTGGAATGTAGTGGGCAAAGCTACCAACTGTGGCACTGACATCCCATATGGGTGCCAGTTTGAGATCCTGCTGCTCCACTTACAATCTAGCTCCCTACTAACGTGTCTTGGAAGGCGGGAGAGGCTGGTACAAATTCCTGGGTTCATGTACCCACGTGGGAAACACAGAAGAAGGTTCTAGCTCCTGGTATCAGTTGGGCCTAGTTCTGGCCATTGTAGCCATTTGGGAAGTGATCCAGTGGATTGAAGTTCTCTCTGTGTCTCTTTCTTCCTATCTCTGCAACTTTGCCTTTCAAAAAAAAAAATCTTCCAAAGAAGAAATCTCAAGATATTATTTGTAGCTCTTTTCTACCATAAGATAGCAAAAAATTATATGGAAAATTAATGAATTGCAGTTTGGTACTTCCTACACCACAAATTCAGTTTAAAAAATTCATCTTACGGCTTTGCCTGTCTAATCTTCATTCAATTATGAACTCATTGAATTATCAGATATTTGTTGTGATATACAGCATACTAAACATTGTACCCCAATTTGAAATTCATGTAATCATCTTTGTATTGTTAGCAAAGCATTTAATTCACGACAGAGTTAAATGGACATAAAAGAAAAGAAATGCTAAGGTTGACTTGTGGCACTCAGCACATGACTCAGTGACTAAATTCTCACCTATGAATTGCCAGGAACCCATATTGGGTACTGGTTTGCATCCTGGCAGCTCCATTTCCCATCAAGCTCCCTGCTGATGGCCTGGAAAAGCAGCGGAGGATTGCTTGAAACCTTGGGATTCTGCCCCTGTATGGGAAACCTGGAAGAAGCTCCTGGCTCCTGGCTTTGGATCGGTTATCTCTGGCCATTGCGGCCACTTGTTTGTCTTCCTTGTGAAATCATTTATGCCCAAACAAATGAGTAAACTCAACAGCACTCTACATAAAATTGTGTTGCAGATAGCAGAACTTCTTCTGAATGTGTGTTTGTGACAAGGAGTGGGCATGAAACACAAGGCTAGCCAGTTATTATTTGTAAAAAGCCATCTGTCTAACTTGTCATTAGGGATTTCTCCCCAAGCTCTGTCATGCTTGATTCTGAAGGACGGCGAGCGGGTAGGATAGATGCATCATTATGTTCCCAAAAACATATATGAAATGCATGAACTTTACTCTCCTTATCTAAATAAAAGAGCAAAAAGAAAAAACTTCAGCTTTTTACCAACATTTTAGTTTGTCTTTCTAGGTTTTCTATGCATTCTTTTTTTTCTTGCAATTCACATGATCAAAAAGAAAATGAAAACTTCTCTAATTTTCATATGGAGACTATTTTATCTGCCTCTAATACCATAAAGGGCATACTTATTGGCACATTCATGATTATTTCTAAAGCAGAGAAATAATTTGACATCAGCCAGAATAGGAAAAACCTTTTAAAAAATCACATGGCGTGTGTTACTGAAAGTTAAGTAAATTCTTCTTTTTATTTGTAGATGATGAATGAGAAATTAAGTGACTTGAGACAATACAGGAACTCAGAACCTTTGTCTTTTTTTTTTTTTTAAAGTTAAGAATATGTGCCCTAGCAAGCCCACAATTTGCAAATTATGTTTGTGGAACACAATCTAGTTTGAAAAATAAGAGAAAGCAAATGAGATTTGAAGGTGTGTTGCTGAGAGTGGAATAAGCATGGTGTATGACCATTGGATTCCTTTCAACTAGCATTGGAAAATGGGTCTTATTTCTAAATATGGTTGCTTGTGTAATAACTTATTCTTTATTTGGCAAAACTGAATGAGATCCATACAAATGGTTAGCTACTTAAGAAATATTGTTATGAAATGATTCATGGAAATCAAGTGGCATTTTGCAATTCATGAACAAAGCAAGCTTTGAAACACATGTTTCTTAATTATTAGAATATCAATGCTACAGAAGTAGGTAAGAGAGGAAAATAATTTGCAATTCTAACATCTAAATAAAATAAACCTCATTGGTTTATATTTTTAAGATTTATTTATTTTTATTGGAAAGGCAGATATACAGAGGAGAGACAGAGAGGAAGATATTCCATCCTATGGTTCACTCCCCAAGTGACCACAATGGCGGAGCCAAGCCAGCCCGATGGCAGGAGCCTCTTCTTGGTCTCCCACGTGGGTGCAGGGTCCCAAAGCTTTGGGCTGTGTTTGACTGCATTCCCAGGCCACAGGCAGGAAGCTGGATGGGAAATGGGGCCACGGGGATTAGAACCGGTGCCTATATGGGATCTCGGCACGTTCAAGGTGAGGTCTTTAACCACTACACTATTATGCCAGGCCCTGGTTTATATTTTTTTACAAACTTATTATGCATGCTGTACAATATTATGATCAAACTATAAATCTAATTTTGAATCCTGATTTATATCATAAGCATTTTATATATTTGACAAGGAGAGAGCAAGAGAGAGAGGGGAAAGAGTTTTCCATCTGGTATTTTGCTCCTCACATGCCACAATAGGTGGAACTGGGCTAGGGCCAAAGCAGAGCAGGAGACTCCACGTGAGTCTCCCACTGGGTGGGTGTCAGTGACCCAGCTTTTGGGCCTTGGACTCCTGACACCCAGGTGCCACAACAGCAGGAGCCTTGATTTAGGAGCATGGCAGGAACTCAGACACACACACGCCCACAAGGGAAACGGGCATCCCAGCCAGCGGTTGTCTGCCTTTACAGACCCGTCAAATGACAGTTTTTAGTTGTAGAGTAGTTGATCATTCTTCTTGGCTTATATTTAAGTTTCTTATAATTTTTTTGTTACTAAAATTTCATGGAACATAATGTGTTGAAGAGGACATATTTCATCAAAATAAATTTCCAGATACCAAAATATAGGATCAAAACTTCATGTCAGTATCTAATGTTCCAATTCTATGAATAATGTTATTATATTTTATTAAATAGGGTTTTCATTCTTTAAAATTATAAGTTAGTAAGTACACGTGTTACTCAGTTCCTCTAATGCACTCTTTATTGATTATTCTTAGCGGCGTTTTTGTTGTTGTTGTTTATCAGTTGTACCTTCTTCTTGTACATGAAGTAATTATATTCTTAGTGCATTTATATTTTATTATTGTATTCCCATGTATGATTGGCAAAAGGTTTTTTTTTTGAGTTATAAAAATAATTAGTCTAAGTCGTCTTTTAAAAATTTAATATGCTGGCTATTTTTGATGATAGGTTTTGCTGCTAGACACGAAGAGATGTGTGTAGAATTCCATTCAATCTTGGAATAGGCCCTCTCCTTCTGCAGATTTCCAAGCTGTCTCTGGACTTCATGTCAGTGTGACCTAGAAAGGAATGAATGCACAGCCAATCCTAGGTCCTTGTCAAAGCTGTAACCTTCACTCTGATTTACCCTTTTCCCTAAGGTTGGCCTCAATATAGATTCAACACTCTTGAGTAAAGTGCATCATTGGATTTATTTTCCTTTTGCTTTGTCAAAGCAGATTAAGGCATATTTAGGTTAGAGACTGCTGAAGAATACACATTAAGGAAGGCAGAGCAGTGAGGCTGTTGCACCCCTAAAAACTTCAGTAACTTCCATTTGAATCGTGTGCTCTTGCCTTTCCAAGCCTTCCCTTAACCATCAACATCTGTGTCAATTTTCTGATTTTTCTCTTAACTCTGTTTGCTAGGTGTTCACTCAGTGTCTTTCAGTTAATCTTTTATTCACTTTGGGTAACTCATTTTCAAAGAATTGATTTTTAAGGATGTTGGCTTTTAGGGACATTGCAATGAGTGAATACACAAAACAGCGAACAAAAAGAGATCTCAGTGCTTCTGCCATCCGCCTGCCTGAGTTGCATGCTTTCACTACCTATGAGGACATTTGTTAAAATTCTTAAACAGCTTTGCATGTGATTTCTTGGCTGCAAAGACCTTCTCAACTCTATTCATGGGATTATATTTTTTAAGATTGATTAAGCACTTAACATTGTTTTCCGAATGTACTGAAATGCCGTAGAAACTATATACAATTTCATCTTTTCTCTAATTGGATTATGTATTTAACAAGATAGAGGTGTGGCTAATAACTGAGCCAATTCAAAGGCAGGAGCCAGGAGCCTCTTCCAGGTCTCCCATGCGAGTGCAGGGAGCCAAGGCTTTGGGCTGTCCTCTACTGCCTTCTCAGGCCACAAGCAGGGAGCTGGATGGGAAATGAATCTTTCCAAACCAGCGCTCACATGGGATCCCTGTACATGCAAGGTAAGGATTTAGCTTAGTAATGCTGGGCCCTTAAATAATGTTATAAACCAAAAATTTTAGATTTGCTTTTTTTGATTTCATTTTTTTAAATTTAAAAATTTTACCTATTTAATAATTTATGATACAGTTCCATTGGTCCAGGGATTTCCCCTCCCTCCTTCCTGATTCTCTTCCTCCCATTGATTTCCACTATATATTTCCAGGGGTGTCCATAGAACTTACTTTTCAGAAAATCTTTAGATATTACTGCACATCACAATCATTTGAATCACTTGAAAGTATAACTGATGCTTTGAGCAAGGGACATGACAGATATTCCCCTCACTCTGTATTAATGAAATAAAAATTAAAGGCATATTTTTGTCTTCCAGAAAAAAAAGTATAAATGTAATTGTTTGTTATCAGTATTTTTGCCTTGTCAAGGACTGTATGAAATACCACTTTCAATTCCGAAGTAACCCTCAAAGTTGGGCAACCCTTGTAAATCTGTATTCATCTCTTTAATTTGATTTCTGTGACCTGAAATAAACATGTATTTCTGCTTTTTCAATTATTGTGAAGATCAGTGATTATTAGAAAATGACAATCATGTAATATAGTCTTATAGAATGAAAAAATTCAGGTTGCCCTTTAGGCTTTGACTTCTAGTTCCTTTTTTTCCCCCAAATGTTCTTTTTTTTTTTTTTTAAATGCTACAATCCATTAAATTCAAAATTCTGACGGAAGGATAGATAACTAAGTTTATACCAAAACATTAATGTACACAAGAGTAGATTGTCCTTTAAGTTCTACTTAGCTCAATATGTAAAAGATCTTGATTTTGCTTTGCAGCATTGCCTACTCTTAAGTGGCTATGAGAAAAAGCTTGAGTTATAGACAATGCAAATATGTTACAGGTGGTAATCACTGGCTTAGGAAGGAGTATGTGAATTTATTACGATCTATGAGGAATTACTATGGGCTATGTGAAATGTTCTCTCTGACAAATAGAGTTAAGTAAGATGACCCGTCTGTCTTCTGGACATGGTTATGTTCATGTAACATGGCTGGAACTATGCATCTTCCAGCATGAAAGAGGTCATTTGGGGCAATATGGGGCATATGCGGAACTGAACAAACAAGAGAGACAGACAGCTTTGTACCTTTTCATGACTTGGAGCTTCCTACATAAGAAATAATACTACCCTTATATTTTTAGGCCTTTTGAATAAGAAATTTCATTTCTTACAGCCCAAACTATCATAACTAATAAAGCGTTGCTTGCTGGAGTAGGCTGGAAAATGATCCTATATAGTCTTCCTCCTGTGGTGCAATCTTCCTGAAATTCTACCAATAGGCTCTTCTGAAGTTAAGGCACTGAGGCCTTTGAAAATTATAAATTTGCTTTCTAGAGGAGGTAACACATTTGCATTTTATCTCAATATTTAATTAAATTCTCTCATTTGTCACCAAGTTCCCGAAAAATTAGCAAACCAAGCAGCAAGGTTTGATGACGAAGAAGAAGCCAGAAAGATTAGTGTGGGCTAGCGCCAGGAAGAACAGTTTGAGAGGATGGGTGAGCTGCGAGCAGCTCTGTGACAGCATCTTGCAAGCTGTGGGAAGACACTGAGCAGAGGGCAAGTTGCTAAGGCGGAGACCAAGAGTACCAGTGGCCAACGTGGATTATCCAGATATAAACTGCGCAATTTAAGGCTGCAAAATTTGACACAGTCTGAGTTGGGATATAGCCTACTGCATGTTCCCATTTAAATCTGCAGAATCTGTGCTTTCTGTGCCTTCCACTTTATTGATGTTATATCAAGTTTTGCCTGTCATGGTTTTTCTGGTTGTCTGGAAGGAACTCAGCTTCTGGAACACAGCGAGATTGAATCCTAGAGCAAAATATTTATTCGTAACAAGTAGGCTCTGGGTCTAATGACTTTGGCATATATAATTTGATTTGGGTTTGATAAGACATATTGATTTTGAGTCTGGAAAAACATTCTGTTCTCTGCTTTCCTTCCCCTCCTGCAGCTACTCACTACCATCTCACAAAAAGATAGGCTCTTCTTTCCCCCCTGTGTATTTCAGAGTAATGGATTTTTTTTTCTTCTCTTAGTAGAAATGAAATGGAAATAAAAATATCTAACTTGAATAGACTATGAGAAGGAGCATGTTCTGTAGAGGCAGAGCAGAGCAGCAACTTCTGCAGTGACACAGGGGCTCAGTGTTTAAACAGAAACTTCCTAGGTTTTTACTTTATTCTGAGTCTAGTGTATTCCCCTTAGGTGCTGCCCACATGAGTAGAGCATATGGTGTGGCTAATGTGCATAAACCTGAGAGCAAGCATTGAAGCCTACTCTCTTCTGGGAACAGAGCCTTTCCTGCACTTCCTCCCTGACTCTCCTGTGTCCTCCTGGCACCTCCCTCTTGGACCCTGCCAAGCATCAGCTCATGGCTACATTTCATCTCTGCCTATGTGTTCTGGAGAGACTCATCCCATGAATTCCATTTGCTCCTTTTAGAAAGCCAAAGAGGAGGTAAATAAAGAGATGAAATTGTCTTGGTGATCACCTTAAGGTAATCTCAGTAATGAATGAATATGGAACTGAGTCTCACAAATGAATTACAAATGGAGACTGGAGTGGATGGGCTTTGCTACAAAGTGCTTGGAATTATGGCCTGTTCTTAGCTTAGTCCTATTTCAAAAACATGTCTCAACCTTATTAAGCACCCTACAGAGTGGCCAGTATGATTGAGCTGCCAAACCGTCTTCCCACCCCACCCCTTTTTTATACCTCTCTTTTCAATTATTGCAAAGTTCCTGAAAAATTCAGCTAGTGCCTTCAGTTTCCTACTAGATGCAGGCAAATGAGGTTAGAGTAAACAGATGGTGCTGCTGCAACACTCCTGCAGGCCAGCTGCCTCATACGCTTTTGGGTTAGCTGGGAGAACTGAATGGATGTTAGTGCTTTGGGGTCAATGCTGTAAACATCTTTCCTCTACACCTCAGAATCATGAGTCCAAGCAATGGGATAATCTGTGCCCTGTGAAGTAGGGCCCAGGGTAAGATGTAATTATTAATGGTATCAGCAGTGAGATTTAAAATTTTAATAATAATTACGCATTTGTTAAGGTGAAAATTAGTTAATCTGGCACTCTATCAGCCTGAACTCTCAAGTAGCAATTTTATCCAATTATAGTAAAAATACAATTAGTGCTTATAATGAAGGCCCTGTCTCCCAGCAATTATTGGAATGCCTTCTGAATCATACAAAGGGATGCCATTGGGATTAGCATATTCAATGCTTTGTTTGTTATGTATTCCATTTTTTTTCCTTTTTAAGATTTGTTCTATTTTACTTGGAAAGTGAGAGTTATAGAAAGAGGGGGAGAAACAGGTAGAGATTTTGCATCTGGTGGTTCACTTTCTAAGTAGTTGTATTGACCAGAGCTGGCTAGTCATAAGCTGGGAGCCAGGAGCTTCTTGCAAGTTTCCTACATGGGTGCAGGAGCCCAAGCACTTGGACCATCCTCTGTTGCTTTCCCAGGCATTAAACACAGAGTTGGATAGGAGATGGAGATGCTGGGACACCAAATGGCATCCATATTGGATGCTAATGCTGTCAGGCAGAGGATAAGGTCACTACACTGCACTGGGCCCATTTATTCCATTTTTTAAAAGTATGTCCTTGGTAACATGCAGTCATATGAAACTCAAAATTGTACCCTCTCTTGAAAATATTGTATGCACAAAGCACCCTAGTATGAGGATCACAAGAGAAGTTCAACATGAAATTACTAAGTAGTTTATCAGAAATTCGTGGCAGTTATCAGTTTTGACTGACTTGTGTAAGTCTCATTTCCTTCTTAGAACTAGTGTCCAGGAAGATGGCTGCCACTATTGAATGTCCTCCGAATGCGTCTTAGTCCTCAGTTTTATTCTCTCATATGATGAAGCTTCATGAAGGTCTATGAAGTGTGCCACAGCTTTAATCTCATTTTTGAAAACATTTTGAAGCCCCCTCTTATGTTTCCTTATTCTTTGTTGTGTCAATGGATGTTTACCTTTTTTCCTACATGTTTTGATAAATTCTATTAGTTTGCACATGGGATAAGTAGAAATCATCATCTCCTGGCTGCTATGCCAGATGGCAGGAATGTTGCTTTATTTGGTCAAATTGTAGTATCTGACTGCTGAGAGCAGTAGCTGTCTCACATTTTTGTGTGTTTTCTCTATTTTTGTTGATATAACATACCCCATACGGCACTAATCTCTAGCACTTTTAGTTACTAACAGTTATAATCCACATTCCCTTGCTTTTTGCTTGACTTTGGTGCTACTGACGCCTGAATTGTGACTCGTGATATTCCAGTTGAGGACAGGCAGTATTCATAGTGTGGTAACTGGAAAGAAATGTAGAAAGGACTGTTCTATCTAATCCCTTACAATGGAGAGAGGGATCCATTCCACAATCATAAAACAAGTTCCCCTCAAAGTGATTTATTTTGACATGTAGCTTTCCCCATTCACTCTGGTTATAGTTAATTTGCTTTACCAAATTGAAATATCTAGGTTTGAATTTTGATCATGGATTCTGTAGTTACAAACTATATAAGCATGAATTCATAATTTGCATTTTTCAGTAGAGTTCTAATTAAATTAGTTTTTTCTTTTGACTATGAAAAACCTAGGTACAATATCTGCCTTGAAAAGGGTCTGATTCCATGTTGGTGATTAGTTCTTCTATTCTCAGGTCTTTGATGCACAGACTACCCAAGGAAACGACATGCATTCCAGCTTAGTGTGGGACCTGGGGATCTGAGCTGAAGGCCCAGCTCCGTCTCCACACTCCTCAGCACTGAACTGATGGTTTTCAAAGTGGGGATAATGGTCGTGGCAAACACCACTCTGCTTTCTGCTTCTATGAATGTGTGCACTCTAGATGCTTCATATATGTGGAATAATACAGTGTTTATCTTTTTGTGACTGGCTTCTATCATGTAACTTTACTGGTTTTACAGTTTATTGTATAGCCTGTGTCAGAATATTCTCCCTTCCTAAGGCTGAGTAATATTCTTTTTCTTCTTTGTTCGTATATGTAATTGCATTTTGCTTAATCATCCATGAATCACTAGCTATCTGAATTGCTTCCACTTCTTCGCTATAGGGAGTAATGTTGCTATGAGCTGGGGTGCACAAATGTATCTGAAAGATCTTGCTTTGAATTATTTTGAGAATGCACCCAGAAATGAAATCACTGCATCAAGTCTTAGTGCTATTTTTAATTTTTGGGAAGCAATCATATTTTACTGCTTTTGAAAGAAATCATGTAGTTATTTTGTAAACAAAGAATCTCATAATTTTAAATAATAAATGCCTGCTGAGTCTGATTTTATTGGAAAACTATGAAACTGAACTTTTAGTATCTTCATTAAATTTCGATATGCATCCAATATTTCTGTTTTACAAATCTAAAACATATGAATATGACTAGAAATTGTGAATGGACACATGCCACTACAGAACTGGGAGATTCAAATTCAGCTTTTCTGTGACTTCTCTGCTGTTTAATACAGACCATATGGAGCTTGAAACCTCAGCGATTGGATTCCAAAATTGGAGGCTGAATTTTACAACACATTGTGAGATAGTATATGAAGAACAGAATAAAATATGCAGCTTCTTAAAATCAGAATGTCCTGCTTTGGTCAAGGTCACATGATGTACATTAATAGAGACATGATACAGTGTTACTACTAATGTTTCAAGTCTATATCCTCTGTAAAAATGTGGAGTACTAATTCTGTATTTGTTTTTGCTGTATAAATTCGTGATGAATAAGTGGGTCATATGCTTTCATTGGTGTTTTGGGTGGAGAAAGAGTGAGAACAGTGTGAGAATAACAAGGGTGTTAGGTGAAGGCGGGCTCCATCCCATTTTCCCATGTCTCCCAGGAGCAGTAAGCCTAACTCCATTAGTACAGAATGAGAGGCCATTTGGGTAAATATAGTCCCATAAATATATCATTAGGCAGTTTTGTAAAATGCACATTATTTACTCAAGCAAATATGTAATTAGAACATTTTTTAAAGTACAGATTATCTACCAAAGAGAATCAAACTGTTCCTTTGGAGCATTTAAGCCTATTGGGTAAAACTGTAATTAGGCCATTAATTAAATCCAAATCATATTATTTATTAAAAGGTGCTTTGCTGATCTGATAAGCATTTTCTTTGCTCTTTTAAGGCATTTGAATAATTGATTATTGTGAGCCCCTTGGCTATCACTTGCCCTTCATTCATTCCTTTCTGATTTTCTTGTTTCATTTTATGATGACGGTTATAGATTTAGATTTCCCTGCGGATAATATGTGCAAAAATGCTTGATCTAGCTTTGCTACCCTCCTTTCCTGCACAATTCTTCAAAGATGAGAGGATGAAAGAACTGTCTCACTATTTTTTAACTATATCCTCTTTGAATATTTTTTAGGGATGGTGATTTTTGAATTGTCCTTATATTTTTTCCTCATTGTTACATATGGGTTGACTATGATAAAAATTCCTTGACGTTCAAAAACATTGAGGTTGTATAACCTTTTTAGAAATGGATTTGTTTTGCACAAAGTCAGATTCCTTCTTTGAACCATTTTTGTGATTAGATAGTCTATAAAATGTTCAATTTGATGTAGTCTGACTCATATAAGGATTGAAACTGCAAGCATTCTCTGGTTTATTTGGAGTGAAATTCACTTATGTTTTTTCAAGGAGTGGATATTCCAAAGGATTTTAGTAGGTGGAATATATGAAAAAGGTTATCTCTTTTTTAGTGTGCCGTAATCCATTGCAATCTCCCCGATCTAGCTAGTATTTTTTTCCTTAACAGGTGTAATGTGATTAATTAAATTTAAAGCTTACAGCCCGTTTTAGCTGCAGTATCTCTGCTTTTGTTGTGATTTCCCTGGGAACTTATCTCTCCACTCTCGTGTGCCTGGGCAGCATAAAACTTGTAGAGCACTATGGAGTAAGAATGACTGAGAAGGAGCCAGACTGTGAAGGTTCGACTGGAGCTGCCCTTCTGTTCAGCCGAGTGCCCCCAGCAAGTCACATGTCCTTGCACCTTACTTCTTTTCCCGACTTGTAGATGAGTGTGAGTGTGACTTACAATGTATGAGAGTCATGTATGAGAGTTCTTATTTCAGTCTTTTGTTTCTTGGAAATCTTTACCTTACCATGTCTGGATTTTCTCAGCATTTTTCTTGTTTTAAATCTTTCCGTACATTGCATAGTGCTTGCTTTTTGTTTGCCTTAAAATAGCATAAAAATATACATCATAACAATTTCTAAGCTCAAGGAGGTGGGCAGTGTATCTTTAATGTGCTATCCTATTACCTGGTATGGTACTGATAAAAGTGTACTTGAGACTTGAAGCACCTTCGTTATTCAAGGCATTGTCCTGGGCACTAAAAATTCAGTTATGAAAAGATGTACATCTTGACTTCACATGGCTTACATCTGAATAGAGAAAAAATGGATATTGAGGAAATAGCTTTAAAATACATAAAATTACAAATGAGACAAATGCTATAAATAATGGCCGTGTTGTTTTATGAAAGTTTTGGTACCATTGGGATTTAAAGTAGGCATCTCTGAAGAAGTGATATTTGACTGAAATATAAAGAATTTGTGGTTTCTAAACTGAAGAGAAATACTTTCCAGGTAGAGTAAATACTTAGAGTTTGTGCTGGTGCCCTTGGTATGCACCTAGCAGGTAGAAGGCACTGCAAAATTCCAGGTCTTTCAAGTGAAGATTTTGAACAAGAGAAAGATAGTAGATGAGACTGGAAAGATGCACTGAAGGCCAGCCTAGAAGGTTTTAATCTATCACAAGACAGATCAAACGAGAAAATAAAAACCATTTATATTTTAAGTAGGAAGAGCACATGATTGCATATCATTTAAAATTATTGCTTATTTAAGAAGAATAAATGTGCTTTAAGACAAACAATAGATTGAAGAAGGATACCTAATGCAGAATTTATATGAGTGTACACATGCACACAATTGGGTTATACATTGTTACAAATCATCCAATAAAATGATATGTGAACTATTCTTATATTTGTTAAGGTGGAAAATAGATTTGAGAGACTTTTCATGAAGAGTCAACTGACTTAGACGATTATTGAATATGGAGAGTAAGGGAAGAGGAGTCACAGGATGGTACCCAGCTTTGGTGAGCAATTAGATGGTTACTTCCCATCAGGACCTTAAATATACTGCAGGACGAGGACAAAGACTGTGAAGAAAGTCAGGAGCTTTGTTTTGGACGTATTGCGGCTTAGAGCATTTTGATACCTGATATATATTCTTTCAAACAGGATATAGGAGACAGGTTTCTAAATTTTAGAAATGAAGTCTTGGATATTGGTATAAATGTGGGTATTATCAGCAAATGTGTGGGTTTCACATTTATGTACATGATGCAATACGTTGAGGGAAAACTAGTACAACAGGAATGGGTCTAGGGACAAGACATGGGGCTTTCAGAAGCTTCTTACTGACAGTTTGTTGATGAGCTATTGAGGGAATAACTAGAAATATGGAGCTGGAAGGAGGTCAAGAGGATGATCTATAAATAAGGAGTCTTCAAAACTACATAGAAACCCTTTTTATAATAAAAGTATGCATAGATCTCATTTTTGCATTAAACTAAACTTTTCATTTGCATATTTTTTTTTAATTATACAACCCATGTGAGGAGATTGCTCCAATGGAACATACAGTTGACTGTGTCTAGAGCTACTAAGAATCCTCTAGAAACCAAGCCACATCTGACTTGAGAAAGAATGAAGTAACAAATTTGTTGATGAAATAAATGTAGTATAACTTGGATGGTAAAAGAGAGAAGTAGCCTAGGAAATGATAATGTGTATTGTGTGTCTCACAGAGCAGAATTTTAGTGTATGATGCATTCATCCTCTCTGTCCTTGGGAACCTTCTTTCCCTGGCAAGTGTTACAGGACAAGTTATTGTGTGCAATCATAATTTTGGATGTGTTGAGCTAGCAGTATTACTCAGGCAACAATACTCGGTCCTATAGAATTTCTCACTTTCAAGTGAAGCCTTCTAACCTATATTTCTTGCCTAGTGTTGGATTTAAATGATGGAATTGTGTTATTGTTGAGAGTTGCATTTCTGAAATCAGACTTCCAATCTTTAAATCCTCCTGTGTTTGGGATAACCTTGAGCAAGTTACCTGAGGTCTATGTTTCTCAGTTTCCTTTCCTCTAAAATGTGAGATTAAATAAGTTATCTCTTACAAAGTGAATAGAATGTCTAATGCCTAGTAAGTAATTTACTATTACAAGTAAAATGATGATGGTAATAAAAACACTAGAAGATAGTATTGTAAAAAGGAATGAAATAACTATTTACAGGATGATAAATGCTAAAGAGTACAAGTCATTTTTTATATCTACTTGGAAAAAATAAAAAACAACACAACCATGGGGCATATTTCCTTGGTCTGAACGTTTTAATATTTGTTTGACAAAACAAAAATATTTTCAAAGTTTTAAAGAACTTAGAACCATCTAGATTCTGAACTTAAGAGTTCTTATGTTGAGCACTAATTCATATTAATATTAGAGTTTGGCATCTTACATTTCACAAAATATATTGATCTTTTATTTTGTTCATCTGATGAATGAAGCCTATTGCTTTATCATCTTATGGAATCCTTCTTTATGCCAGCGACTACTGTTTGTTACTCAATTGTTTGTAAAAGGATGATTGATATACATGGAGAATTACATGAAAGATGTGATATTCTATTTAGTGTCTCTTCCAAATTCCTTAAAATTTACCATTATTTTGTCAGGCCATGGGAATGGTAGATTTCTATTGTTGTGATCTTATAGAAATACTTGTCTACTGCTCTGGACACCAAGCCCTTGTTGTGCCTCACGGCAAGCTGCAGGGAGGACCTCTGTGGATGTCTCTCTGGCGTTTTTCATGGAGGGTTTTCATCTCCAGCCTCTGTGCCTTTAAACAACCTCTGATATGCTACTAGTGATAAGTGTGCTGATTTTTGGAATCAATTATGCTTCTCACTTTGTCCTAGCTACTCGCTAAAACTGAATGTGCGGTTTTATTCTATTTGCTGGCTGTCTTTTCCATCTTTCTCTGCTCTGTGGCTTGACTTATATAGACTATATCAAGGGACTTCTGAATGGCCTCTCAGCTTCCATTAGATTTGGTCCTTAAGAGACACCAGAAAGAGATCCAAAGATGAGGAGAGAGGGACACAATGCATTTATCCCCTGAACTCTCATTGGTTGGGGTATTACAGGTTTCGTTGACATCCCTATCACGTGCTTTTCCTGTAAAGTCTTTCTAGTGGTGTTGTTAACAGCTCTCTTATCTTTTGAGACCAAAAATAGTAAAACTTCTGGAGAAACATTACTATCCATTTTTTCAACCCAATGCAAATAATTCCTTTATTAAACTCTTCCTGATGACTTCACTTTAAACGTGCCACCAATTTCCTGCTGAGACCCTTATTGATATACTCTAACAAGTGTGCTGGGCACCAGCAAATCGTGACTTAGTTTCTCTTTGTCTTATTTTATTTATGATTTTATCTTTCATCACCTCGAACAGTGAACACCTTTGTTCTATAAAATACCTCAAAAATATTCTTTTGCTAGGAGTCACTGCAAATTAGTCAATTCATTAGCAAAAGAAATCTGCTGCATTGTAGACTATGTAGTGGGAGTGAAAAGAATTAGATGTTGGTCTCTGGGTAAATCATAGATTTCAAAGAATTAATTCACAGAAGCAAATGATCACAATGAATTATGGAACTAGAAGGGAAGGATTAGAAGACAAAGTTCAATAAGGGATTTGAATAATGAAGTTCCTTGTTGTATTTGGAGATAGAGAGACTGCAAAGGAGAGGGACTGAGGCTGTTACAAAAGGTGGGTATGATAAAAGCTAGGGAACTACACTTTATCTTGAAGGCTAGTCAATTTTCTCCCTGAAATATCTATGCTCTTACTTGATATGTTAGAGTTCTTGTTCATTTTCTAAAGTGTTCCTTATTATTCTAAAAAAAAAAAAATGCCTTTGAATTTCAGGTCTTGATTCAGGAAGAAAAAAATCTTGGGAAATGCAAAATACTTTGTTATTCTCTAAAGATTTATACTTAACTCAAAGGCAATTAATGAGCTCTGCAGCATATGCTTAATTTTATTCCCCTTTCATGTACTATAAAGCTTACATAAATCACATATTCACTTTATCAAAGTTTTTAAAAATAAGATAGATTATTATTGAGGACAAGAATAGAAGGTAAGTAGTAAAAAATAAACATTTTGTTTTCAATAAGAGGTGCAAATTTTCACTCCTTTAAAAGGAAATTGTAATTTACTATCTGATCTTAGAATATGCCTAAGGATGAGCTGTAAAGTGCCTGCAGGCATACACAATGAATCCTGCTATGTGGACAAGTGATGGTTATTTATTATCAGCCACGAGTGCTTTTAAAAAAGACCAAGTGATCAAAATTTTGCAATTGTCTAATTTTGGATTAGTCAAAGATGAAACATGGGCTCTCAGTCTTTCATCAGCCATCGAGATGACTCCCGACCTGGTATGCTAACTTAAAAATAAAGCTCAGTGCAAACCTTCCCCGCCGTGTGAAAAGGTTTGGCTAGCAGGCTGCCTGGACTTTTTTTTGTCTGTTGGGTTTTTAATGAGAACCAAACTCTAGGCTCTGGAACATGGTGAATTTTGATTACAGTGGGGTTCCAGCCTGCTGGAAATGGGAGAAATGTCAGAAACCTCGTGAGCACACCAGCCAGCTTCCAGATGAAAGGCTTCGAGAGGCTTCTCAAATTCTGCTCAACTCTTGATTTCTATCCAAATCTAAAGTCGAAATCTACAGAGGTTCAGTAAGCACAAAATCTCAGTTGATCATTGGCTTTGTAAAATGCCAATTCCTCTTTCAGCCAACAATTATAAAGCATAATTGCTTGTAGAGGAAATCAATCGACCTTCATGGATTTTTAATTGTCCGTTTTAGTTTGCTTCCTCATAAGCATCAAAAAGATGGCAGTGGATTTAGTACAATATTGTTTTTCTGTTGATTTCTGACATACACAGAGTGAGTGAGAAAGAGTCTTGATGATACTGGTGATCAAAGTGTCTTGTCCAGCCCCCATCTCCAAGGAAGCTGAGAGCATGGAAAAGCTAGCAAGTGCTTGATTTCTTGGCTTCTCTCCAGAGGCTTTTACAGAATCTGCCAATTAGTGACTTGTTGGGTACTTTATTGGTGTTGCCAGACCAAGACATCAGGATCCTCTCAGGCAGAGATCACTGAGAAATTCAGCTATTAGAAAGCCATAGAATTCTAACACTGACTCAGTTTAGAGTTAAAACGAAAAAGTAGATGTGATTGTTAAGGACAAATCCACTCTACTGCAATGTGGCAGTAGACCTTGAACTTTCTAACCTGTGTGATAGCAGAAAGATTCCGTGGCCACTTACAAGTTTGGTTCTTTCACCTGTAGTAAGATGAGAAAATGAGGGAGGCTAGGGAAGTAGGGGAAGGAGGCGTTAAATATTCTTCTTTAGAAGATAAAAGAAAAATGTAATCTTAGACTAGATAATGCAAATTGATAGCTTTCATTAGATATAAATCATCCACTTATTCATTACTCTTCAAATAGTTGTTGCATCCCTATTGCAGAATTTTGGATAAAAGTTTAATCTTTTTCTTGCATAAAAATTCCTAAAGGAAGTAAGTGGAAAGTGCAATGGAGGTTCTGGAGAAATATCTAAGATTTGAGAGAGTGAGAGAGAGAGAGATAGAGAGAGAGGTTTTCCTTGAGGACATAATACTTGCGTTAGGTTTGAAGGAAACAGTTCCATCCAAAAGGGAAAAAAAAAAAAACGAATTGCTGTAGGAGGAAATAACATTTTAAAGACGGAGATGCAAGAGAGACCATGACACATTGGAAAAACCAATATTCTAACGCAGGCATCATTAGTATAAGATCCTTTATAACTGGATTTACATATACTGATATGCCTGGATCCATAAACTCAGACAGCGACTTTTATTGTTTGGTTCATATTGGGTGATGGAATATCCAAGTCAAAGCAAAAGAAAAAAATCACTATCTTCCTTTCCTACATGATCAACATGACCATAGAGCTCCACAAAAGCCTAGTGTCCTGGTACCCAGCTAGAGCGGGAGGTCAGGGCCAATGAAGCTTGTGTGGGAAATGGGACCCAAACCACAAACGATCTCATAGGCTGTGTTGACAACCTTGGAATTTGCCTGAGGTCAGTTGGTAGCCGTTAGTGGATTGTACATAGAATTTTGTATTTCAACTTAAGTTTCAGATACATTTTTGCAGTAGAGGGTAGCTGATTGTAGTAAAGCCAATCTTTTCGATGAGGCTGATGAGAATGAAGCAAGCCTAAACTAAAGTAGTAGCAGTGGGGAAAAAAGACCGTATTTGGGAAACATCAACATAGCAGAAAGTATAAAATTCAGTATTGCAGTGCAGAATTTGGGCATTATATTGGGCATCTAAATGGAGACATCAGCCACTGAATGCAAATATATAAAGGCAAGTCGAGAGAAATGAGCTTAAAGTATAAAATTCAAATGCCGACAGTGATATTAGTAATGGCGGTGTTGTTGGAACAGAGGAGACCTCTTCTAGTTTCTGCCATGTGAAATGAAGTAACTGCCATCTCTTCAGGAAGAGCCTGCGGGAACTGGGTGATTGGATCAAGTCAGATGCCACAGTGCTGACATGGAAGGTGTTCCTGACAGGGACTCTCCCTTTTGGTACTTAACTCAGCTATTATTATGATAATGATTTTACACTTGTGAGGGCTGCTAGATATTGAAAATTTTCTTTAAAGATTTATTATTATTTTTTTATTTTTTGGAAAGAACAACGTAGAAATACACACAGAGAGAAAGCTCATCTGCTGGTTCACTCCCTGCATGGCTGATGCGGTCTGAACTGCGCAGGGCTGAAGCCAGAATCAGGATCTTCCAGGTCTCTGCATGTGTGCAGGGTCCCCAGGACTTGGGCCATCCTCCACTCCTTTCCCAGGACATTAGAAGAGAGCTGAATTAGAAGTGGAGCTGCTGGGACTTGATTGGTGCCCATATGGAATTCCAGCATTACCGACAGAGGATGAGTGTGCTGTGCCACAGCGCCAGTCCCAGTTGCTGGCATTTTTTTTTTCTCAAGTCCCAATGTGATAATTTTCCTACATGTTTGCATGTTTTTGTTAGAATAGACTCTTGCCAATATAATAGTCTGTATTAGAAAGGTAAACACAACTAAATATTTTTGGGAATGAAAAGGGAGTAGGGAAAGGAGAACTGGGTTAAGCTGCCCATGGATCTTTTTGGTTTTTCCCTCACATCTTCCCATTCCCAAACGGTTGCTAATCCCTCAATTCTAACGGTTGTAAATTTTCTTGGGAAAGTTCAACTCGCAGATACATTTTGTTTTGTTTGTCCAAGACAGATGTATAATGGGGAAAAAAGAGTTTATAAAAATTTTCTATATTTCTTGTATATTATGCAATTAGGAAACCCAGAACAATGGGTTTGGGTCTTTTCGTGGTAATGATCATGGTTACTACTTGATTACTAAAAGAAACATCCATTCTTCAGTTCATCACAGGGCCTACTTCTCCTTATACAAGAGCTGGCTTAGATGTGTAACTTTGATTATGACCCTGGAGTGAATATGATATGTTTAATAAAGAATGATTGGGAACATAAACAGAGACAAAATGCCCAGGAAAATATGGAGATGACTTGTTCTTTTCCTAGTTCTTTTGCTTTCTTTTCTTCAAAACCTAATGTTTTTCTAGTTTAAAATTCATCTTAATTGCTATGGTTGAAACAATTTTTATTATAAATTCTGGATGCAGTTTTATTTTTCCATTTGTAAATTCCACAGATCAATTACCTCTCCAGACAAAAAGACAAGTCCCATAAGTTCTGCTCCTGTGAAGCTTTGTTTTTTTAAATAGGTACAAAATGATGTTCTTTCCACCTCCTCCAGGGAATTCATAATGATCTTGAAAGCTAAAGTTTAATTTTCAAAATGAAGTTAAAATTAGTACAAAAAATATCCTGTCCTTTTTGGATGGTTGGGTTTTGAAATTTCAGACTGATTTGTGACCAAGTTTGCAATTATCTTTGCAATTGCATTGTTTTAAGTGGTCATGAGAAGGGGCAGGATGCTACTTTCAGAACTTTTTTTTTTCAAGTTTATAAAATTAGTGCAAAGAACTTAAGACCTATGCAACTTTATGCGTGTGAATTGAATCAAGAGGGCACACAAAATTATAAAATAGCAAGATGTATGTATGTTGTTTTCCTTACAGTGAGGAAGCCACTCATTGCTATGTACTTAATATGTGCAAGGTTTTGTACTAAGAATTTTGTATACCTTACTTTGATTAATTCTCAAAGTTTATAAGACAATTGTCAAGTTTCAATTTAATGGAATTGCTCAATATCATTGGATTAAAATGTGAAATCTACTCATATTAAAGAAATTTAAAAAGTAATAAAAATGTAGCCACTTTGACCAGAAAGGTAAATTTGTTTGCCACATTAAAATTCTAGGCCTGCATTGAGGACATTAAGGGTAGGAAGACAAATGCAGATTTCCTAGACAAACAAACAACAAATTAGCTTTGAAATATTATCAGGTTCTTTGAGAATATGCAAGATCTGGTTTGCAGAGAACAGCTTTCCCATTACTATTGTCACCCATGAGCTAACAGGCTTGTCAGTGTCCACAGGGCCTTAGATTTTCCCTTTGGCAATCTTAGGGATTCTCAGAGATATTGCTGCTTGGCCATTTTATGTGCTGTTCATTCTTGAAGAATTATGTTAATTTTTTATACATAACGTTTTTTGAATTTCAGAGAGATCTTAAATATTTGAAGGCTCAGTTTCACTTCAATAAATTCGATCTTATTATTTGGACATCTCAAAATGTTGCAAGTCTTTAGATAATTAACTTTTTGCCACTATGAGGGTGCTGTTGCCTACATGTGATTCTGGTGATGGATTGTCAGATATTTTCCTAAACTTCAGATTAATTTAATTTTGCCTGGGAATGCATAGGAGAAGTTTTTTTGCAGGGGATGGGGGGGGTGGGGAGATAAGTTTCTAATAATGGATATAAGAGACAATATTACTTTGTTGATTATAATAAATGTTTAAAAATACAGCTGTATTTAGTTATGAAAGCTCAATTTTAGAATTAGGGCAACTTTGAATATGGGAAATTCTGTAGAAGAAGAATCAAAATGTTATCAGTGTTGCATGACTATCCACACCCCTTTGTGCACATTTGTGCAGTGATCTTATTTGGTAATTATTTGACAATGTTGGTTTTGGTCATGTGATACTTCCATTAGGTGTACTTTTTTTTTGTAAGATGTAGTTTAGTGTGTGCCTGCATGCACTATATATATATTTTTTTATTAATTGCATTACATTATGTGACACAGTGTTATAGGCACTGGGATTCCCTCCATCCCTCCCCGAACCCTCTCCCCATGGTGGATTTCTACACCTTGCTACGTTACCACAGTTCAAATTCAGTTGAGGTTCTTTCATTGGAAGTATTTACCAAGCATAAAGTCCAGCATCTTATTATCCTAGTGGGTTCGACGATTTCTTGGTGAGACCATCTCTGGTCTGAAGGTAAAGCCGGCAAAGTATTATCCCAATCAATTAAAAGCCCCGACATAACATCAACAACAATTTACAACATTATGGCATTAATTGACATGGTATTGATTAATAGTATATTGATAGGAAAATGCGGGTTCTTAACTACATACTGTGACTTCTTCATAGACATTTCAATATTTGGTTTATATATCAATTGGAGATTTCTTTGAGCAGAGAATTGCCAACAATGGAGGGTGAAATCAGTGTTTCTATCTTGAATTTGTTTGATGTTTGGGATAAATCCTGGTAGAAAATACAGTGAAGACTGTGGAGGGGTGGGAGAGAAGAAAAGAAGGTAAATGTAAATATCAAATATGTAACCATAAAATCAGGAGGTATTTAATCAGAAACTGCCCACATATCCCTGGTTCTTATTTGCCAAAGAATTTCTTATGTGTCCGATCCCCAACTCACCATAACAAATCAAGTGGGAATTTTCACCTGCATATTATGCTTTGCTCTTTTTCCATTTTTTTAAAATATGCTAGGAATGTGTTTGAGTAAGTGATGTCAAATTTTCACAGAATAGTTTTGAAATGGATAAGTAATGTAACAAAGAAAGAGAAAATGAAGAGACTGCATGTGTTTAATTCCCATGTAAAGCAGGCATCAGCATGGGGAGTGTAGAGGAATATTAAGAGACACATGAGATTTTTTAATTGATAGTACCACGGGGAAAGAGAGGAGCTAAACTTTATTGAGCTTCTTTGAAGTGCCAGGCTCCATGTTAATGTAGTTTTTATATATTGCAAGATGGATGAACCCTATCCTCATGTCATTAGCTTTGGGAAGAGACAAGGTCAATTGGAAGAGTTTTGATGAGTCCAGAAGGAAATCACAGGGTACGTAAAGGGGATTTCACTTCGTGCAGGAAGTCTGGGCAGTGCTAATAAGAGAATATGAATCCTTAAAAGTCATGGGAAGACAGTTGTGAGGAAGGGAATCTTAAAGGCAGACAGGATGAAGAAGGATGGTAATAAAAGGCATAAATATACAAACACAAATTGTGGAAAGAGCTACAAAGAAAACCAACATGTTCCATGACCAGGACAAAGCAGAGGGTCTACCTCTCAGGCAGAGTGGTCTGGGAAGACCTTTTTGTAGAAATGATAGTTGGGATCAATTCTGAAATCTGAGAAAACAGCAGCATTGAAGAGAGCATGGAGGTAGGTGATTTCAGGAACTGAACATAAGCAGTGTTTCTGGGCGTGATGTGTTAGAAAAAAGTAGGACAAGATGAGATTGAGGAAGTAGATAGAGAACAGATGTAGCAGGCCTAGTAAACTGGATCATTTCTACAGAAAGCCAATGGAAAATGTGGGGCAGGGACTTGACACCATGTGTAGGCATCATAGTACGTCTAGAAGATAAGGAAATGTTTCATGCATGGTGAATGACAGAGTCAATTTTGGCTCCAGATTTATTTAACCCCACACTTGCCTGGGAAAGGATCTACAAATGGGTGTTTTATACTTATGGCTACTGAGGAAGAGCCTCAAGAGAAATATACTCAAAACCATTTTTTCAAAACTCCACTAGCTAGAGAAACACCCTTTGAGTGTAGACTTCCAGATGTTTTTGAATCAACTATAGCAAGATCAAATGCTCAAAGAAGAGCAAACTCTACAAAACAATAACAGCAGCAACAAAATCTCTACATGAATGATCTTTTAAAGTTCTTTTCATTCACTTAAATAGCTAAAGGCAATAAGAGGCATTGAGCAATGCTCATATTTTATAAATGCAAATGCAATGTTTATTTTTCCTTTTATAGCTTTTTTTGGTAGTCCATGTATCACTTCTGAATCCTTTACATAATGTGTCTAGGCTTTACCAGTCCTCAAAATTATGTTGTATCATTTATTGTTGGTGACATCCAAGTAGCTAGTGAGTGGACATCTGCTTCCTAGTTTCCATCCACTGAGCACCTTGGGAGGATAATTAGCATGGGTTGGGTGATGGACAAGGAATACCTTGTACAAAGAGATGTTTTTCATCCCTAATCCCAAATTAGCTTTCGTAGTTTTCTTAGTTGCCTTCTTCAAAAATACTTATAATTAAGAAATTTACACTGATTCTTCTCTAAAGTCTTTGAAGTAATGAAAAATGGATTATATCATTAGATAGGAGAAAAGGATTTGAACTGAAAACACTGCCTAATCATTGTGGTGAATGCCGTCTGTTCTTTGGTAAAGCAGGCAAGTGAGGGAGTGCTGGAGACCTGACAGCTGGCTGGCATATTTCTGAATGAGTGAAGGAAATTTTCCAGTTCATCTGTGAAGAATTTAGCCCAACATTACAGCATTAGGCTACCCATCTGCAGCTTGCAATTGGTACAGACAAGAGAACCACTATTACTTTGTGGAGACGAGCCATAAATCTGCAATGAAGCAGACTGGCATGCCTATTTGGGGTTGGCAGGGCTGAGATTTAGTCTATTGTGGTAAGCCTGCCTTGCCAAGGGAAAGTGAGAGTCTGACTGCATTGTGCCCTCATCACACATATTATCCAGGAGCGGACAAAATGTGTAGAGTGAACCAAGAACCCTGACTTTATGAAGGCTGTTGTTCACACTCCCTTGCATTGTTGTTCGTGCCCTTTCTAATGGGGTAGTCTTTTCCCTCTGAACACCACTTATTACTCAAATTGGATGGTTCTATTCTGATGCTGATATCAGTTTATGGGTTATTATATCCATTTGCAAATCATGACTCAAAGAGGAAATCCTGGGATGCAAAATACTCCATATGCCCATAAATCACAAACTGAAAAGAAGTTGGCAACACGAAAGTGATTGTGTTGGGAGTTTGAAAGCCTCAGTCAGCCAGCCCTTATTGGAACTCTGATGTTGTATGTTGCATTAGTGGAGGGGGCTGCATGAGGCCCTTGAACATGAAACCAGGTTGTAATTCCTGGCGGTTTCCTGTCTCTCAGCTGTGGCTATTGGGCTTTTGTGGCCATTCGAGGAGTGAACAAGGAATTTTTCTCTTTGCTGCTCTCTCTCTTTCTTTATTTCTCCTTCTAACTTGCCTTTGAAAAATAGATTTTTCAAAGCATATTGCAAACAAAAAGAGCAACAAACCACATGAGGAGAGCAGATAAAATAGAATGAGATAAAATGCTCAGTTACATCTAAAAGAAATAAAAAAGAGGATGGAAGAAATAATAAAGAGTATAAGAGGTAAGAATGTGGTATTAATCAAATTATTTTAAGTGTGAATCGCTTGAATATTCCAATTGAAGTGGAGATTTTCTAAGTACCCAACAAACTGAAACCTAATTTTGGGGTGTTTACAAGAGGCTCATGTATGGAATTTAAAGACATGGATGTTAGAAGAGTTGGAGATGGGCTTACGGAGATGGGCTTTCACTGTCCTGAAAGACTGGTGCAGAATGTAGATAAACTTCTGACAAAATTACTTTCAAGAAAAGGAAGAGCAGCAGGGACAAAGAAAGACATTACATATTGATAAATTGTTCAGTTTTCTTGGGTAGCAATAATTTTCAACAATAAGTTTCATATTATGCATTTAAACAATATGGTTTCAGCATGTGAGAGACAAAAACTGGCAAAATTACAAGGAGATATGGAGAAATGCTCTACTATAATGAAAGTCTTCCTCCACAGCCTGTTACAGATAAATCAAATAGATGGAAGAAAACCATATATGGAAATAGTTGACTTGAAAAATACAACATTCGTTTCTACTAATGACATTTATAGAATAATCTACCCAATAACAATTTAATAATATTACTCCCCAGCTTATATCCACTGAATTTTGCAAGCACATATCAGCTACTATGGCAAATATAGAAATAATACAAAGTGTGTCATCAGAACGTAATGGAATTAGACTAAAATTTCAATAACAGCTTAAAATTTTCCAAATATCTTGAAATTAAGCAGATTTCCTATCAATAATACAAAAGTAAGAAACTATACTATAAAAAATTAAAATATGTAATTTGAAGTATTCAATCTATATCAAAATAGAAATACAGTTTACCAAGGTACTTGTGACTTAAAACAATGAAAATTTATGGAATTAAATGAGTGCATCTGTTAGTCAGGAATAAAAGAATAAAATCAGATTTATAATCTTATTCCTTAGCAAGCTAGAGGAAAAATCATTTAAGTATAAGGAAAGTAGATGAATGAATATAATAAAAGGTAGAGTTGAAATCAATGAAATTTAAAATAGAAATATAACACCAAGGTTGTCAAACGATGCCAAAGTAATTCTTTGCAAAATTTTAATACAATTTATAACCAAAGAAAAAGAGAGGAACACAATTCATAGTATCAGAAATGAAAGAAGGTGAATCACTACTGACATTTTGAATATCAGAAAGGATAGTTTATCTCTGAAAATATATGTTTATACATATTTACCTAAATATCTATTTGTATTTTACATAAAAGTTGCTCTATATCTGAGAGAACATATGATATTTTTTCCTTTTGGGATTGACTTCTTTCACTGAACGTAATGGTATACAGTTGGGACCATTTTGTTGCAAATGGTAGAATTTTATTCTTTTTAATGGCTGAGTATTACTTCATGGAGTAGATGTACCACTGTTTCTTTATCAATTCTTCTTTCAATGGACATCTGAGTTGCTTTTATGTTTTCACTATTTTTGATTGTGCTGCTATACATGAAGGGATACAGATCTCTTTCTCACATGCAGATTTCACCTCATTTGGATATATTACCAGGAGTGGGATAGCTGGGTCATATAGTATATCAATTTTCAGTTGTCTTCTCACTCCTCATACTGACTTCTATAGTGGCCGTACTAGTCTATACTCCCACCAACAGTAGAGTAGGGTTCCTTTTTCTCCATATCCTCTCCAGCAGGTGTTGTTAATAGATTTATGAATGTAGGTTATTCTCACTGGAGTTAGGTGAAAGCTCAGTGTGATTTTTATGTATATTTCCTTGATAGCTAGAGAGCCATAGATTTTTTCATATGTTTATTACCCTTATGAATTTGTTCTTTTGAAAAATGCTTGCTCATTTCTTTTACTCATTTCTCATGCTTATAAAGATATTGAGGTATTGCATATTTCTGAAGCAGGACTATGCATATTCGTTTAAGAGTACAAAATAAAAGATAAAGGTCAAAACAAGTATAACTTTCTGATGGAAATATTTGACAAATATTACCTCTTGACAACCAGGTGGTGAAAGTTAATATCAAATGAACTATCAAATGAACTGGTAACGCCCAAGAGCACTTCAGAGTTTTCACGATAAATGGGATTAAAAAAACTGGGGGGGAGGAGGAGGCATCTAGGGCCTCAGCAAGTTAATTCATAGCTTCTGGCACAAGCATCCCATGGGGAACCCTGCTTCAAGTCTCAGTTGGTCCATTTCTGATTTGTTCTGCTCATGACCCTGGGAGGCCAGTGGGGGATGGCCCAAGGACTTAGGTCTTTGTCATCTATGTCAGAGACCAGGATAGAATTTCTGTTTGTTGCAGCTTGGGGTCATCCCTGTGTGGTGCAGGCATTTGAGGAGCAAGTCAACAAAGGGGACATATTTCTGTCTGTTTCTCATTCACTCACTTGCTTGTTTGCTTTTGCTTTCACACTGTCACTTCACTCTTTTTTGGTCTCCCTCTCAAATACACAAATACACAATATATTAATGAGATTCAGTTTGGTAAAATTTAAATCCATGTTTGCTCACATGTACTTGATCTGAAGCAGTGAGGATAGTGTGCTACTTCTGTGATCTTTCCTACAGAAATTCATTGCACTAGTCTATAAAGACCATGCACAAACAGATTGAGGGGTGTTGTATAAAATATATACGACTAAGAATTCTTTAAAAAATTTAAGCTCATTAGCAGCAAAGAAATCTCAGACATTGTGATTGCTGAAATGAGCCCCAGGAGACATGACAAGATATAGTAGAATGTCTGGGACTGTGTCCTGAATCAAAAATGGAAAAAGGACACCAGGTAACATTATGGAGGTTGGAAGAGAGGATTGAATTTTGTTGATAATAGTTTGTCAATATTATGTCATCCTGATAATCATGTCCTGGTAATATAAGACACTAACAGAAAAATCTTAGGATACATCCAAAAAACCACTGTGTTACATGGACAGTTTCACTGCTCTTCTAAAAGGATTCCAAAATATGGCAGTGTTCTTTAAAATCGTAGAACACTGCTTCTTCTTAGCATACCATAGTCTTCTTATCTGTCTTAATTATGGTATTTTCAAAGTGAGGAGCCAACCCCTCAGTTTGATAAAATCAGAGACATTGCTTATTCATGAAGTTGTTTTCAACTCCTGCACACCATTTAAAAATTCTCTCAAAGTAATATAAGGATGCGCTTGTCTTCTTCCACACACACTAAGCTCTTTGTGGCCTTTACCATATCCTTTGAGATCTATTCTTAATTTGGTAAAAATTGCATGGGTCATCAAATTATTCAGCTATCATATCAATTAGATTTCAACAAATACCCTCCTTTGAGTCTTTACTATATAAAAACTATGATGTAAAGCAAAAACTACCATGTGAAAGCTAAAAGTCTGCAATAATGAACTCTATATTTTAGGGTTTTCTCACATAAATTTTAGATATAAATTTAATATTCTCACACTAATAGCAGAGTCAGTCACCCTTGACAGTTTCCTGTGCTATGTAACCATCCAGTTCTTCAGTGTGGTGCATCAGATGACTTTTTCCCAGTGACCACTTCTATTTATCAGACATAGCTTGCTTGATTGGTCTTGTTGACCCACGCACTTACAATAACCGTGGGGATTGCCATAATGAATGCCTCTCCAACATGACATCGACTCTTGAGACTCATGCCTGCTTCCATCAAAATCAATAACTAAAGCTCTTTGTGAGAAGCTCGTTTAAATATGCCTGGACCCCACCTAGTCATTGGCCTATGAACCTCTGTCTCTCTACTCATGTGTCCTGTATCCTTGTTTGTGCACACTTGAGTCATGCCATGTACTCAGAATCTGTAAATAGTCAAGGTCTTAATTTCGATTTTGTATCTCCTAATTACTGAAAAGATGCCCTCTCTTTTTAAAGATCCTAAATTAATGTGTTATTGTTAAAATCTTGTATTTATACTCACAGCTAATCATCACAGAAATCCTGAACATTGGCATGACTATACCCATTTTAAAGATGAGAAATGTGTTTTGGGCAAGGTCATTGTGAGCAGAGGAACTAGAGTGGGAAACACGGTCTGATTCCAAAGCTTTCTCTCCCATATGTTACACTCTATGTTAAGGATGGAAACAGAAGGTGTGGTTAATTCTATCTAGATGAATCAAGAAAAAATTCACAGGGAAGGTGGCATTTCAGCTAGATTTTTAGAGAGAAGTTGGATACTGTTAGGCTAAAAAATGAAGAAAGCATATGAGAAAGAAGAAAGAACAAGAAAAAAAGTGCATTGTGGTGGGCACTGGTAAAATATATGGTGTTGCAGGAATGTGGGTACATAGATGTTATGAGCGGTTGTGAAGGTGTATCCTGGATGAGGCTGCAAGTAAATGGCAGTGAAAATAGTGTTAAGTGCTGATGCTGAAGCATGAGTTGTAAACTAAGGAGAGATTTTGGAATAGATGAGCAAGTGACATGATCAAATCTGAGTTATAACAAGGTTATGCCAGAGGCCTATGAAAGATGAGGTGCAGTGCAGCAAGCCTGGAGGCAGCAGAGATCATTTGAAAGCTATTGTGAAATGCCAGAAAAAAGAATTTCAACCATGTAAATTATATATATATATATTTTTATTTTGAATTTTGAATTATGTGGTACAATTTTGTATAGGCTGGGATCCCCCCCGCAAACTCCCACTCCCCGACAGATTTTTCCCATTTTACAATAGTGTAATCCTTTATAGGGAATCATAATTCTATTAGTCTCTTATTTAAGTGTACCCCAACATTGTTGGTACAGACAATGTCAGGCAGTCCAACATCCCATTAAATTTTATCACTAAGTCAAAATTATTGTTGAATTCAGAATCAGAGTGTGTTAAGTCACCATGTAAGAAAAACATTGTGATTTCCTTGAGATTTGAGATTAGGGTTACAAGAGTCAATCTCAATTCCAGTGTTCCAAATTCTAGAGGGACTTCTTCCTGTTTCGTCTGAGCCAAGGATAAAGCCAAAGTAAAACAAGACCTAGATGCTTGCTGTGTCCACAGAATTAATCAGTGTTCATTTATCTTTTTAAAGAACGTACTTTTATAATACTGTTAGTATTGCTGGTTAGGAAAGCTTATTGATCACATCAAGTATTGCACCAGAGGTAGAGCACTGAATTACACAGATGTGGAATTTACTTCGGGAAAAACTGATATAGAAGTTTGGGATGTGGAAGGAAAGTGATCTAACATTGCAAAAAGGGCTTTAAAATCCAAAAGCAACACAAGACCAACATCTCTTTCATTGAGATTTTCACAGAATCTATATAATTCTGCACGCATATCTCAGTTGTTATCTGAATCTTATGTATGTTTAGTCATGACTCTGTTCTGGTTTGATATTGTACAGATGTGGAAAATTTGGAGCCCATCGTTTCACTATGTAACTTAGAACTGGCTCCTAATAACTGAGGTTTTCCTGTAGCTACCACAGACCCAGAACTCTATTAACAATTGGAAACACTTGTGCCTTCCCTAAATTATAAATTCCTGGTTCCTACTACAGTACATTGTATTACAATGGTCTCCTTTAGACTCATATTGCTGTGTTCTTTAAGCAACATTGGAGTTCAGAATACTTGATTTGAAATATGCTTGCTAATTATATTTTTCAATACTTATGTTTATAAAAATTAACAGATTCCAACTCAGTTAAAATGATCCCATCCTAACGCAGGTTTGCAATGATTGGTTAATGCAGTCCATTTTGCAGCAGAAGGAAGTCCAAAACTATTCACATATATTTAATACATGTTCTTGAAGTTCTTAAAAAAATCCTCAGGCACATTTTATTGTAATTAAACTTCAGAAAGCCATGAAATGAAATGCAGCCTAGAATTAACGTGATAAGTTTACATGCAATCTAGACCTTCATTACAGCCTATCAGTGGACTATATTGCATAAATTGTGAAGGAATCTCTCCATTTTTGGAGGTAGCAATGATATAGTTGGGCAGTGAGCAGGGTTCTGAGAACATGGATAAGCCAGTTCCTTAGCCAAGACCTCTATCAGTTGGCACTGGTTTTGCTTGGGGTTGTAAAAGCTTTTATGAAGTGAAGGCAGACCATCGGAGATGGACCATCTGCTCTGTTTCCTCTGCAGTGGCACTTGCTCAGTTCTTACCTTTAGAACCTGTTCCTCTTGCTGAAATAAACAATATGTTGGGAGCGTAAGAGATGCTGTGCAGCTTAGCAGAGGAGCGATGTTTTATGAAGTGTCATTCTGTGCAGCCATCTGCAGAGACTCACATTTGACCATCCTTGGGGACTAGTCAATTTATCTGGGGTTCTGACATCATCTATTGACGCTGTTAGCTTTTACTTGGTTTAAAGGTAGTGTGATTCCTTGTCTTTTTTTTTTTTTTGAGCAGTAATTCCTTACAGTCATAGTTATTGGACTTAATTATTCAATGAAAGTAAAATGAAATGTGATATTGTCTCTTATCCTAATAAATATTGCTTTGAATCTGTTTCCTACTTCCTATAAAATGATTATTCAGAATTGTGAATTATCTCACCTCAAGATTGGCCAGAAATTGAGTTAGTATAAATAAATCCATTATAAATTATGTAATATGTACAAATATTAAATATATAAAATGAGGAACTATACGTCATTAGCATATAATTTAAGGTACTTATTTTTTTCCAGCAAAATAAAGTAATAAGACAAACACATTACATTTCACATAAGATTTATTCATTATTTTTATTGGAAAGTCAGATTTATAGAAAGTAGGGATGCAGAGAGATAGATCTTCCATTTGCTAGTTCATTCCCCAAGTGGTTGCAATGGCCAAAGCTGAGCTAATCTGAATACAGGAGCCAGGATCATCTTCTGGGTCTCCCACAAGGGTTCAGGGGCTAAAGGCTCTGTGCTGTCCTTGACTGTTTTTCAGGCCACAAGCAAGGAGCTAGATGGGAAGTGCAGAAGCTGGAACATGAACCTGAGCCTATATGGAGTGAGGATTTAGCCATTAAGGTATTTTGCCTGGCCCAAACACATTATTTAATGTTGACACTGACCACTTAGTGCCATTTCAATCTATTTCTGTGCCTATATTTTTGAAAGCACATGTTTTATCACATTACCTTGGTTTTCACCTAACAAAACTATCGATTATTCCCTACAAACTCTGTATACTCCAATGATGTTAAAAATAATTTGATTTATAAAAAATACTTTTAGGGTTGATTTTTTCCAATAAGATCTTCTTGTATATGGCTGTTTCTTATTTCACGTTTATTGAAGTAAAACTGACAAAAACCATACATATTTGAGTTGTATAATATGCTTTGATATAATATACATTGTGTTGTGACTACCATAATTAAGCTAATATGTCCATTACCTCACATGATTTTCTGATGATGAAAATGTTCACATGGAAAAAATATATATATCATCGACTATATATATTTTATTATTAACTGTCACCACCACGCTGTATCCAGGTGGTGGCTTAACCTCCCCATCAAACTCACCTCATATTTGTCATATTTGATATTAGGAAATGTTATGCAACTAGCATCATGCTTTTTTCCTTTGTGGATAGCATTCACTATTCGGGGTCTGCTATAGTTCCTTAAGAAATTAAGACTATTGTTTCTATTTCTGTGAAAAGTGACACTGGAACTTTCTGAAGAAAATCTAGAAATGTATATGAAGTGAGCAAATTTCAAGATACAGACAGGTTTGTAGTGATACTTCGTGCCCTGCTGGCTCACAGTTCTCACACACTCCCCTTCTTCCTTATTTCTTTTTCCCCCCTACTTTTTCACAATGACATATTTTCAATACACTTAACAATCAGAGGCTTAACTCTCCATTAGGTAAAGGTAACAAATGTAGCAACTAGAAAAAAAAGCAAGCAACTGTTCCTCGGGAGTATAGACAAAGATTGTAAGTAGTCTTCTAATCCAGGATTCCAATCTCACTCACATAGATTACATTTGTTGCACTGTGTGTATTAATTATGATAGATCAGGGAAAATATGATATTTGTCCTGTTAGGACTGGCTTACTTAATTAAGCATGATGGTTTCCAGTTGCACCAATTCATCTAATATTGATACTCTCACTTTTAAAATTTATTTATTTTCACTTTATTTGAAGGAAAGGGAAGGAAAGAAAAAAGTAGAGAGAGAGGTATTCTACTTATTCACATTTAAATATGTCCAAGAGTCAGAGCTGCTCTGTGCCTCAGCCCTGTAGTAATAGGGTCATTGTGGATCTTCCACATGGGTGGCAAGGACTGAAGCATTTGAGCCTGTATCAGCTGCCTCCAGGAGTGAGCACCAGCAGGAGGCTGGAATTAGAAACAGAGGTGGGATATGAATCTCTGCATTCTAACATGGGCTGCTGTGTCATAATCAGCAGCTTAAAAACTGTAAGTTTTTATTTTATTCGGTTTTATTAAGCTTCAGTATTTGTTTTAAAATTATTTCTTTATTAAATTTTTAAATTTATTTTTGTAATATCATTGAATTTCCTTTTCTTTTTTGTACTTTACTCTGCTTCCTTAGAGCAACTACTTTGAATTATTATGTCTACATTTCTTTATGATGAATTACTGCAAAATTATTATATGCTGTTATTGATGCCATAATTTCTGTTTTATATTTCTTGTTGCTTCTTTTTTACATGTATGCCCTTGATGGAGCAGAAGCATTCTATGGGCTATTTTTGGAAGGATTTTCACTTATACTGAATGTGAGGACTCTGGCAAGAGTGGATCAGTCACAGTGAGGGCTCAGTGGTGTGGTTTCCATAGCACTCTGGCAGTTGAGGGTTGATGCTGGCAGACTGTAGCTCTCAGCAGCCAAGACAGTGAGTGTCCATACGAATGCTGAGGATTTGTGGTCTGTGGTAGGAAATGCTGCTGGGATACTCCTCGTGTCTTTTTCTCCCATATGGCCATTGAGGCTGAGAGGGTTTGTGCTAATACTACCAGTGTGATTGTGCTGGTATTAGTGTCTGATGCACAACACTCAGGAAAAAGCCATCAAGTTTGAGTCTGGAGAAGGTTCACGAAGAAGTTTCATGGCTCCATACCCTGGATTGATGGGGCCTGGGGCCCATGCAGTCCTGTAGCAGAGTACTGGAACAGCATACGAGGCATGGATGCTGGAGGAGCAACCAAGAAGCCGGGTCTGGATCACAGGCCTATGAGGACCCAATGACTTGGGTCCATTGGCTGAAGCAATTCCTTTGCTGTCCATGCTGTAAGTGCTCCCCTAGCAGCCATGGCATGGAACCTGGAATGTGAACGTGTGTGAAGTCATCTTGAGCCTTGGGTAAGGCTGACTTACTGTGGTGATAGCTCTGACGTTCGAGGTTCATATGCAGCAGAAGTGGCAGGAAAGACAAGATCTGTAGGCCTATGTAGATGTATGGCAGGTTATAGGGCATTGGAAACTTCAGCCCCAGGAACGCAGAGCAGTACTTTCTTCTTGAGGGGAGTGTAGAACCTTCCTGTACTCTGTGGAGTGGACAAAAGGAATGAATTTGGTGACATTAATAGCACAAGTTGCTGGTATCTGCTGGGGTGTAGGTTGCTGTGTTAATGAGCACCGAGAGGGTCTTCATTGTGAACACTGTGGGACTTGTGGCTGCTTCAGGGTCTGCTGTGATTCGCAGCAGTTACATCTGTCGGGTTCTACTGCGAATCAGACCAGTGGGGACTACCGCGGCCCCTGCTTTGTGGCTGTCTTCAGAGTCCTTGCTCTTCTTTATTTTGTACCATCACCAGGCATTCCAGGCCTGGTCATCATTCCAGGTATATGTTTTGGCATTCATTCTCCATTCTTTGTTCTCTGAGGATGCTAGTGGATCTTGTCTGGATTATTGAGTTCACACAGGACTGGTTTCATTTGTGGATAGCTGTCTATTTTTGTGTGTGAGGAAAAACTGGCAATGCTTACTTACTTTGCATTAAGTGGAATCATGTTTCTTCTCTCTCTTGCTCACATGACATTGAAATCAGTTCTGCCTGCTGTTCTGTAGACTTTTCTATATTCTAGACTTTGCTTTGTAGTGTAATTTTATTTCTTTCCCTATCCTTTAAATTATTGAAATATGGAATTTGATGTAAAAGCTTGACTAGATTTATATTAAATTTTTTGAGATGTCATAAGAAATTGAATTTCAAATTCACACCTGGAGGCATAGCATATCTGAGTCTCTAATGATTAGTAATACTGAATCACTATTGACCACTTCAATTTTTCTCCTGTAGCCTTAAAGTACATTCCTAACTAGTGTTTGTAAAAGTGTCTTCATAAGCCTTGCAAAAAGGTGAATTTCTTATGTTCCTCTTGTACTTACTAGCTGTAATTATTTAACTATAGCAAAAGAGCCGCTCATTCGCTAAGCAATTAAATAAATATAAATAAGTAATTAAATTAAATAACAGTATGATCTATGGTGCACTGCTTTCAACCTTTCACAAAGGAACTCTGCTTTTTGTTGTTGCTGTTGTTGTTTTTGGTAGCAAACTGGAATTAAGGCCATAACTTCCTGGCTGGGAATACTCATTGTTGCTGAAGTGCCACTGCTTCCAGGCCTTTTTAATAGACAGGAATAGCTACAGTAAGCTTTTATTTATTTCTTTTGCATACATATTTATTTATTTGAAAGGCAGAGTTACAGACAGATGGGAGAGTCGGGAATCCTCTAGTGGCTGATTCACTTTGCCAATGGCTACAACAGTCTGTACTAGGCCATCCTGAAGCCAGGAGCCAGGAACCAGGAAGTCTACCCAGGACTGTCTCCTACACGGGTGTCAAGGACCCAAATACTTGACCCCTATTGCACCGATATCCAGGGTTCCTTATCTGGAACTGGATGGACATTATGGTGTTGAACTGTTGCTCTAATACGCAGTGCTGGAGTCACATGTGGAAGCTTACCTTGCTGTGCCACAATGCAGGCCCCTGTATTGTATACTTTTTAAAACAAGAAAGATAAAATGATTTTATATTAATACTTCTAGCTGTGTAAGATAAGTGATTTTACTTATATGAGACATGTGATTTTACTTAGCTTCTTGGGCTTAGTAGTTTTTTCTCTCAAAATCCCGGCTTTTATTTACTTATTTAAATGTAGAGCAACAGATTACAGTGGCAGTGGCCAGCATTAATTAGTCTATTCTTCAAATACCAGCAATAGCCAAAAGTGGCCCAATCAATTCAGGTCTCCTGAACTCATGACAGGGAACATCACTTGACCTCTTGGGAAACAAGCACACTATCAGGAAGAGAGATAAGAAATGGAGCCAAGACCATGCCTAGGCTGTCTGGTGTGGAATACAGACGTCTAAACCATTGTTCCAAATGCTTGTTCCTACTGTTCTTACCGATAGTAACAATTATTTATTTCCTTCACCCTATAACATACTTTAAAAAGAGCAGCATAGTATAGATTTTATAAAGAAATGCTGTGGTGGCCAAAGTGACAGTGAACAAACAAATGAAAGATCTCTTTCTCACTCTCTATCACACTTTCAAACAATAAATATTTTTAAAAATTAAGTTGGTGCAGAGTAGTTTAAGATCTTTCTCCCTAAGTACAAATGAAACTGAGTATTATTATTACCAACATACACATGTGAACAGCAGCATGGGTGAGGGAACTTCTAAAAATTCATGAAAAGTGGAATAAAAACAAACACACATTTTCCATAAACTTTCTGAAGACCCCTTGTGCATTCATTTTTTTAAAATTTTATGATACAATTCCATAGGCTCTGGTATTTCCCTTGCCCTCTCTGTTAACGACCTCCTCTTTCCCCAACCAATTTTCCCCAAATTTTAACAATAGTATAGTTCTTCATAAGCAGTCCTAAGTTCATCATTGTGCTATCTAAGTGTATCCTGACATTGCTGATACAGACGATGGCAGACAGTCCAGCATCCTATTGTAGAGATATATTTAGCAATTTCACTGGGACTCCATCTTTGGTTTGCACGTAGAAATACATATTGCATTGTAACTTCACATCTGGATATTATAGTCTATTACACGGTTACTACATATTTCCTTAAATGAATAGCCATACAACAAAATCAACAATAGGAATAAAATTAAAAAAAAAAAACTTGCAACACCATGAAGTTAAATAATATAGTACTGAATGATCAATGCATCAATGAAGAAATGAAAAACAAAAAAAAACCTTCTTGGAAAAAATGATGCTGCTCTATGACCTCTGATTCACTAAAGAATTCGATAAGAGAAAAAAACTATTTAAAAATGAAAATGAAAACAAAAATATCAAAAACTATGCATTGCAGCAAAAACAGTGTTAAAAGGCTATTGAGCCTATATTTTACATGAAGGTTGCCTTATATCAGAGAGAACATATATTTGTCCTTTTGGGCTTGACTTATTTCACTGAGCATAATGGTCTGTAGAGATCATTTGGTTGCAAATGATATAATTTCATTCTTTTTAATGGCTGAGTAGTGTTCCATGGAATAGATATACCACAGTTTTCTTTATCCACTCTTCTTTTGATGGGCATCTGGGCTGTTTCCATGACTTTGCTATTATAGATTGTGCTTCTGTGAATATAGAATTATAGATCCCTTTCTCATATGCAGATCTCATCTCCTTTGGATATATTCCCAGTAGTGGAATTGCAGGGCCCTACAGCAGGTTTATTTTCAGTTCTCTTAACACTCTCCATAATGGCTTCCCATAGTGGTTGTTCTAGCCTACACTCCCACCAACAGTGAAACAAAGAATAGCCAAAGCTATCCTGAAGAAGAAAAGTCAAGGAAGAATCACAATTCCAGAACTCAAGACATACCACAGGTCAGTGGTCATCAAGACTTTCTGGTACGGGTACATAAATAGAGAAGTTCAATGGAAATATGGAAACACCGAAAGGGAGCCCCACACATGTATAACCAATTAATCTTTGACAAGAAGCTGAAAACAATCCAGGGAAAAAATCCTGGTCTCTTCAACACATGCTGTTGGCTCAATTTGAGCACAGCCTGCAGAGGTAAGAAACAAGAGCCCCTACCTGTCACCTTATAGTAAAATCAGCTCAAAATGGATCAAGGAGCTAAATCTGCACTTAGACACCATCCAACTATTGGAGGAAACATAGGAAGCATTCTCCACAATATAGAAATAAGGAAAGACTTCTTAAAAAAAGGCTCAGGGCCCGGCATGATAACGTAGTGGTTAAAGTCCTCGCCTTGAATGCGCTGGGATCCCATATGGGTATTGGTTCTAATCCCGGCAGCTCTACTTCCCATCCAGCTCCCTGCTTGTGGGCCTGGGAAAGCAGTCAAGGACGGCTCAAAGATTTGGGACCATGCACCTGCGTGGGAGACCTGGACGAGCTCCTGCCTCCAGGTTTTGGATTGGCTCAGCTCCAGCTGTTGCGCTCACTTGGGGAGTGAACCATTGGATGGAAGATCTTCCTCTCTGTCTCTCCTCCTCTCTGTATATCCGCATTTCTAATAAAAATAAATAAATCCTTAAAAAAAAAAAAGGAAAAAGGTTTCAAAAGCACAGCAATCAAAGCCAAAATAAACAAAGGTGACTACATCAAACTTAAAAGCTTCTGTACAGAAAAGAAAATGATCCATTAAATGAAGAAGCAACCAACAGAATGGGAGAAAATCTTTGCACACTACACAGCTGATAGGGGACTAATACCCAGACTTACAAAGAGCTTCAGAAACTCAGTGACAGCAAAACAAACACCCCTGTTAAGAACTGGACAAAAGAAATGAACAGATGTTTTTCAAAATAACAAATTCAAATGGCTAATAGACATATGAAAAAATGCTCAGGCCAGGTTCTCTGTCAGGGAGATACAAATGAAAACCACATTGAAGTTCCAGCTAACTCCAGTGAGATTGGCCTTCACTCGGAACTCTACTTGCAACAACTCCTGGTGTGGATATGGGGAGAAAGGTATCCCTGTTGTGCATTTTTAATGCCCTCCTAATTTCTTGTTGTGTATTATTCAGAAATACTGATTTTTGTGTTGTGAACTTGATCACTTTCTCAGGTATTAGTTGTATGGGGAATACAAGGGGTTTCAAAATTATGTTGTACAAATTGCACATATTTTTGTTAGTTTATACTTTTTTGCCTTGCAAATAATATTTATGATGTACATTTTAATTGTACATATTTACATAGCCAAATTTATCAGGTCATTTCTATAATGTTTCTAGAATTCGTACCAGAGGGAAATTTCATCTGTTTTGTGAGGGAATTCATCCATTTTTTTCTTACTATTTATGTGGTTTCCTATTCTGATCTACTTGATATTCACACAGGTGTGTAGTGTGAAGAACAGATTCAATTTTATCTTTATCCATATGGCTTCTCCGTTAGAAAAACATTAAAATAATCTCTTTTAGACCTCTGATTCTGGATGTGATGGACTAACATATCTTGGCAAGGCAACATAAAAACTGAAAATAAAATATAAGTATTGACAGTAGACCTCATTAAATGAAAGCTTTGATGGGTTATTATGTTTTCTAGAAATTTGAAGAGATTACAAGAGAAAAGGAAAATGCATTGTGATGAAATACATATTCTAAACTGTTGTCAGCCTTCCATAGTTTGCTCATATAATATGCCCTGGGATGAGAGTCTGAAGCCATGCAAGAAGCAGACATTAAAGATGGAGAAACTCTTGTATATGCAAAATCATGCGTCTTGGCAAATGTGTATCATCTTGTAGCCCATACTAAGAAAATAATAAAGAGTACTTCATCACACAAAGAAAGTTTCCATCTATTCCTTACCAGTTAATACTTAGCAGGATCAACCACTATCACAATTTCATCATATATAATTTTTGTCTGTTCTTGAACTTTTTACAAGAAAATAACATTGCAAGTACTCATTTGGATCCTCTCAATTTGTTTTAAAAATAACGTTTTGATATCTATCCATGTTGTTTCTATCAGCATCTTTTTGGTTTGAGATTGACTTAGTTTACATTTGGTAAATAAAACCTTTACTAAACATTCACCATTTTAGTTGGATTATGATATATATTGTTACTTCTCTCGTTTATTTTCCTAACCCAGATTTAGATTTTTTTCTTTTGTACATCCACTTGACTTTCTGTATGCTTCTCATAAAGAATTCATACTCTTTGTGGGCACGGATTATGACTTAATGGCCATCCAACTATTTGTGTTATATGGTATGAGGTCAATATGAAAGGTTGGGCTACCATGGTTTTATTGGACTGCCATGTAACTTTGTCACTGCAACTCCAAAATTGTTTTCATTTTAACTAATGCTTCTCCTTTACCTTGAATGTACCCTCAAGTTTATTCTTGACTAGATCTTCTGACTCATTATCTGACATTGTAAACAAGATCCAAAACATAATTGGTGCACCACTTTACTTATCTTTTAAAATCCTTCCACAGCATTAACTACATTTAAAGATATACTTATTTTTATCAGATAGGCAGATCTACAAAGAAAAGGACATACAGAAAGATTTTCCATCTACTGGTTCACTCACCAATTGGCCACAATGGCTGTGTTGGTTTGAAGCTAGGAGCCAGGAGTCTCTTCTGGGTCTCAGGGTCCAAAGGTTTTGTGCTGTCCTTGACTGCTTTCCCAAGCCACAAACACGGAGCTGGATGGGATGTGGAGCAGCCAGGACATGAATTGGCATTCAGCCATCATGTCGGGTCCTTCTGTAAATATTTTTTTAAATGTATTTATTTGTATTTAATCCAGAGTGACACAGAAAGGGAGAGTTAGAGAGAGAGAGAGAGAGAGAGACAGACAAACAGAGAGAGAGAGAGACAGAGAGAGATCTTCATTTGCTATTTCACTCTCAGAAAGGACTCAAACGCCAGATCTGGGCCAAGCTGCAGTCAGGACCCAGAAGCTCCATCTAGGTCTCCTCCCACGCATGATAATAGTGATCTGGGCCAGAAATGGAGTGGTCAGGATTTGGGCCAACACTCCATTATTGGATACCAGGGTTGAAAGTTATGGTTTAACTCACAGTGCTGCCCCATGCGATATCAATGGGCACAAGTTTGATACTAAATAAAGTGAGAAAGAAGTAGAACTTTAGCCTTCTTGGGGAAATCAGTTGAGGATACAAAAATCTTAGCATATTTTACAGCTGAGTCTAAGTTGTAAGATTACTTCATTGTCTCACAATTTTCTCAGATTTCTTTTTGTTCTGCTTTTCACAAACAAAACAAAACAAAACAAAACAAAACATGTTTTACTTGTGGCATTCCTACCTTTAGCAGAAAGTAAAGGGCTTGCAGCAAAGGATGTTGCCTTCCAGTATTTTTTTGCTAAAAATGCTGCAGGATCCAACTACCATATTGGATACTACTCAAACATAGTGAAAGGCATGATAATGAGAGAAGAACAGACTTACAGATAGACAAAATCCCCGAGGTGCTTGAGCTTACAGTAACTGTCACTCTTAATAGCAGAGAAAAAGAAACAAAGATAAAAATCAAAGAGAACATCTGGATAAAAAGTTAAATGAAGCAATAGAAAAGAAACTTATCAAGAGAATGTGCTGTAACTGTGAGTTGTCAAACTCCAGGGGAAGGTTTAGGGAAATATGATAGGCAGGCTCCAGTCACAGGAACTTGGTTCTCTCAGCAAATGGATTCTGTAATTGGAAATTTTGTTCCTACTTTTCCTCTGGGAGTGTGTGGATGAGAGTTAATTAATGTGGTAAAATTGTACAGTATCTGCGAATATTGTAACTTGTTAAAGACTCGAATTGCATGACATCTGTGTAATTTAGGTGATGATATCAGAAAGGGTAAAGGAGACCCAAATCTGTTCCCTATGAATTTTCAGGCTCCAGAGTGAAGACGATATCACTGGAGAAGGCAGAAATCAGAGGGAGGCAAATATTTTGGATTTATAACATGTGCTTGTATGTCTAATGATATAGTTTTATGCAGAAACTTCTCAGTCAGGTCACTGAAAGAACTTTCAAAATTGCATAGGCAAGAATTCTACAGTTTTCACATCTCCGTACACTTCCACATTCTCTCTTTCTCTCTCTCCCTCCCTCCCTTTCTCCCTCTCTCTCTCTTTCTCTCTTTCTTTCTTTCTCTTTCTCTTTCTCTTTCTTTTTCTTTTTCTCTTTCTCTTTCTTTTTCTTTTTCTCTTTCTCTTTCTCTTTTTTTTTCTTTTTCTCTTTTTCTTTAGGAGCTGTTCTGACACTATGTTGATGATTTTGAACTGCTCTAAACTTAGTTGTATGGAATATCAGTTTTATAATACTCATCAATTCTATGAGTCTGGAGTTTGTACAAAGTCCACAGGGCCCTGTCTTGTGTGTGTGTGTGTGTTTCCAGCATCATGAGTTGGGGTGAGTGGAACAATAGCGAAGTTATCAGCTGGAGGCTTCAAATCTTGTGTGCCTGATGCCTGGGCTAGGCTGACTCAAAGCTGAGCTCAGCTGAAGCTGTCATCTAGAGCTTCTAGCAGTATCATGGCTGATTTTTACCAAGAACTTAAGATGGAGTATTTCATGAGAGTCAGGAGATGCTTAGTGGTTTGTATGGCATAACTGCAAGTCAAGTGCCTCTACCTTGGTTGTTTCAGAACATCCAAAGTGGTGCCTTTATTGAAGAGGGTAAGAGAATACAGACTTTAACCACTCTGTCTATAGGAAAGTGTCAAACAATTTGCAAAAACAAAACTACAGATTAAAACTTCTCTATATATAAAAAAGAAAAAAAAAACAGAGACTAGCACTTGATACGGTGGTTAAATCACTGCTTGGGAGACTTTACTGTGTATTAGCTATTTTAACGCCTGCTGATGTGCATTCTAAAAGGCCACTCACATGGGAGATCAAAATAATTTTTGGGCTCCTGTTTGGGTTTGGCTCCATCTTGATTGCTACAGATATTTAGGGAACAAACCAGAGAATTAGAACTCTCTTCCTTTCAAATGAACAAAACACCTAAAGGTCACATTTTACTACACAACTTTCTGGACTTGCTCAAAGAAATATTATGTATTGTTTTTCTTTTCTTTTGACTAGTAATGCTAATAAGCCTAGGTAGCAGGGTTCTAAGTTAGACTCTGTCAATAGGAGGAGTTTGTATGATATTTGAACTTGGAAGAGAGAGTATTTTATTATCTGGTGAATGTCTGCTCTGCTGAGTTTATTAGTCCCAGTTTCCTCACATATCTACAGTTTCCTTAACGCCTGAAGCCCTACACTCTTTCCCCCAGCGCTTCTGTCCTTTAAGACTTCGGTCGGTTTTGTAAGCATAGCTTCTATGTATTAAACTCCTTCCTATTTTAAATGTCTAAAGGAATTTTTATGTTTTATAATCAATTCCTTATCAAATGTAACTGATTTATATGTTTAGAATTTCACTGAATCTGGTAATAGTTTATGAAATATCAGTTCCTAATGGTCTCACATATCCCATTCAATGACTGCTAAAATTATTTTTATTATATGGTATTACGTAATTTCATTCATTTAACTGACAGATGGAAGGTCCCCAAAATGATTGTTTAAAATATTTAATAATTTAATTTGGCAATCAAATTATTTATTTGAGTTAGATAGATTTTTTTTAAAGGTTTTAGTTATTTACTTGAAAGGAGGAGAAGGAGAGACACACATACACATAAAGAGAAAGAGAGAGACAGAGAGAGAAGCTACCATCAACTACTTTACCTGCTAAATTCTCCCCAGCAGCTACAGCTTGGTTGGGCTAAAATCAGGAGCCAGGGAGCTGGAAGAGAAGTACAGAACAACTGGCAATGTTCCAAACAATTGATTAACCTGCTTCTGTCACAAATCCCATATGTATGCAAGAGGAGAAAGTGATTCTTTAAAAAGAGATTTATTTATTTGAAAGGTAGGATGGAAGACAGAGAGAGAGAGAGATCCTCCATCAATTAGTACACTCTCCGAACGACTGTAATGGCTGGGGCTGGACCACATAATAGCCAGGATATAGGAACTTTATTCAGGTCTGCCATATGGGTGTCAGGGGCCCAAGCATGTGCACCATATTTTACTGCCTTCTCCAACTCAATCCAGCTAGGAGCTGAATCTAAGATATAGCAACTGGGACTTCAACGCCTCCAAGTAGGGATGCTGTCACTGCAAATCACAGATTAATCTTCTGTGACCCAATGATGATCAAAAGAAAGTGACTATTCTGGTAGTATTTCGATTGGGTACAATGCCAAAATATGAAAAAAAAAATATTAACTAATTTACTAAAGCCCAAATGGAGGGCCTGTTGCTGTGTAGCATAGTAAATAAAACCACTGCTGGCAACGTTGATATCCTATGTGAATACAGATTCATTCTGTGCTCATCTATTTCCCATGTAGTTCCCTGCTTAGGTGGCTGGGAAAGCAATGAAAGATGGCCCAAGTACCTGGGACTGGGAGCAAATTAGTAGATGGAAGATCTCTCTCCCTGTGTGTCCGTTTCTCGCAAGCTCTAGCTCTCTCTCTTAACTTTTTCTCTGTCCCGTTCAATTCCCCATAACTTTGCCTAAAAGGATATAATTTGAGCTGAATAAAATGTCATAGACAATTCCTGTATTTTAAAAGGCATTTGAAATAGGAAGAAAGGATATTCTATTTACCAATTTCATTTTTTGCTGTTTGATATTCTGTTGTCTTTCAGCTAAATTATTTCATTTAAATGTTCATCAGTGTTATACTTAGAGCTGTAAATATCTATAATACTCCTAGTCTATAGTTATTGAACAGAAAGTGGTAATGAGATAGTTTACACATTTAGTAAATAACTACATATTGATTATATAATGGAAAATACACTTGCAATTCCAAGAAAAGCAAAGATAGTACTCAGTTTTTGCCTCAAAGATCACATTATCATTATAGTAATATTGAAACAAAGTAGAACATGCATTAAAAAGGTTGTAGTCAAACTACAATTTAACTGTGAGTGGGTAATGCAAAAGATAATTTTGGTCAAAATTACCATGAATTTTTACCACTTGAAGTAACGTTATTCTTTATGCACTTTATATCTAGATTAGAGTTAGGCTTGAAAAAATTTAACTTGCAGTTTGACTGCAAAATGGTTGGTAGTCGAGACAGTTTTAACCAAATTTAGAAATTCATTTCTTTAAGTTTTATTTATTTTATTGGAAAGGTAGATGTACAGAGAGGAGGAGAGACAGAGAGGAAAATCTTCCATCCAATGATTCACTCCCCAAGTGGCTGCAATGGCCAGTGCTATGCCGATCCTAAGCCAGAAGCCAGGAACTTCTTCTGGGTCTCCCATGCGGGTACAGAATCCCAAGGCTTTAGGCCATCCTCTACTGCTTTTCTAGACCACAAGCAGGGAGCTGGATGGAAAGTGGGGCTGCCGGGATTAGAACAGGCACCCATATGGGATCCCAGAGCATTCAAGGCGAGGACCTTAACCATTATGCTATCACGCCAGGCCCCAAATTCAGAAATTCTGTTTGATAAGTGTGATAGCTTTAACTCTTTGCACTTTGGTGTCACCTAACAGGCCAATTTGAACCTGATGTAGGAACTGTGTATGTGTACGTGCATGTGCATCCTCAGTCAAGTGTATGTGTTATCTGGCGGAATGTTGACTGCACTGCATTGCTCTGTTCTCTTGGTGAGAATGTGTGGCTGTTGCTGCATCATGGGTCCCTTAAAGCATAAAGAAACACTTTGTTCCTAGATTGCATTCATAATCCTTGCTTATTACTTTACTAATGAATACTTTGAACTTTGAAAGATTGAAGCAAAGACTCTAAGGATGGAAAAACACTATGTTGTTCAGAAACAAATGCCAAACTTATGATTATGGATTGGGGGAATGATATTTGACTTACAGCAAAAATATTAACAAAGCATTAGCATATTAAAAAGTATTAACAAATATAATTTGTTGGATCACTATATCCAAAGACATTTTCATGTATTCTGTGTAAAACAGAATTTGCATGCACAGGTAAAGGTTTTAAGGACTTTAGAGACTCACATATAGAGACATAATTTAAGAAAGTTAATTTAATGAAATGGGGGGGTTTCTGATAAAAGTTTATAAAGTATAATGGGACATAGAATAAGGATTACAGTCACTGTAGTTTCAAGGATACCTTAAGCAAAGGGAGTGACACAAAATATGCTGTGAAAAGAGCAGGGTGAAAGAGTTACACTTGTAGAGCATGTGTGTACAAGAAGTCAGCCATTTGGGAAGACTAGTAGCCAGTAGCTCCTTAGAGATGGATTCTATATGGAACAGACCAGCTTTGGGAATTGAAACTCTAAATACAGAAATGAACCAGAGAAAAGAAAAGGCTTGAGGTGGAAATCTCCTGTTCCTGTACCAGAGGTTCACTTTGTGATAATGGGAAGAACTTGAGTCATCACTGTATCACAAAATCAAAGATGTGTTTTGGAAAAGATCATAGTGACTACATTGCAGAAAAGGTAGCAGACAACTACTAAGTGGCAACTGGTGGGTACGTGGAAACAGTCTACCATAAGACAGTGAAAACAGACCCCTCAAAGCTCAGTATGGGTGAGGCTAACTTCAGATACCTCTTTAATATTTATCATTTTCCTTTATGTGTGCGATCAGACGTGGGCAATATTGGTAACTATGCTTGTCTGTGTTTAAGTTTTTAATTCAGATATCTATGTCTGTCTCTAATTTCACAGAATAAATAGAAACGTAGGGAGGCAGGGGGAAAGAAAGTATGTAAATATTAAGTAAAGTTGGAATAGTCAGGCAGGAATTATCTTGCCACCGAAATCTTCAGTTTGGATGATTCCTCGTAGACAAAACTGGATATAGAATGTTTGCAAGCAAAAGGCCCATGCAAAGTCATATTCTCTAATGGGGCCAACGTGACTTACTTGATGATACCTTGAAGATAGTTTTCCAGTAATAACATGACAAGACACTTTGAAAAAAAAATAGATAATTACAAATATTTCTAGTGGGAAACATTACATTAATTTCTTCTTAATAAAATGTTAATGGGCTCCTCAAAGGAGTTTTTACCTCCAAATCTAGTGACATTTTAGGTTTTGTGAAGAATCTAAGACTTTAATAAATTTATGAAACCACTGGGAAGGAAAAATGACTAAGTTCTTAAATTTAAAGACACTGAGACTTGTACTAGTTATAAAAAGAGTTCAAATGGATACTCAAAGATAAATTAATTAGCAAATGTCAATTATGTTAAAAAATTCTCGTGTGTGTCTGTGTGCAATTTTATACAAATTGAAATTGAAAAAAGATATAGAATTCTCTAATTTTAAGTTAAAGAATTCTTAGGATGTTGTCGAGTTGAGTATTTCATCATAGTTAACTGTTTTTAAAAAGATTTTTTCATTGGAAGGTCAGATATAAAGAGAGGAGCAGAGGAAGAGAGAAAGATCCTCTATCTGATTATTCACTCCCCAAATGGCCACAATGGCCAGAGCTGAGCCGATCTGAAGCCAGGGGTCTTGGGCCTCTTTTGGGTCTCCCACACACGGGTGCAGGGTCCCAAGTCTTTGGGTCGTCCTCAACTGCCTTCCCAGGCCGTAGGTAAGGAGCTGGATGGGAAGCAGGGCTGCTGGGATTAGAACCGGTGCCCATATGGGATCCCAGCAGGTGCAAGGTGCAGACTTTAGCTGCTAAACAACTGTGCTGGACACAACCATAGTTATTTTTATATCCTGATGAGTCTCAAAATGTCTGAGATTGCAGACAAGAATTTTTCACATCTAGAAATTTGAATGATTATATTGTTCAGATGTGGCTTTTTTCTCCCTAAAATGTGCTAAATTAACAGAACTCATTAAAGTTATAAGGCACATAAGATAAATTTATAGTGAGAAACCCCATTTCCAAATAAACTGATAAATCTGTGCCAGCTAATTTTCTCAGTGTAGGAAAATTGTATGTGACCCTGACATATAATTTGATGACTAGGGCAGGGATTGTGGGGCGGGCATTGTGGTTAAGCAGTGGCTTGAGATGCTTATCTGATTTTGGAATGCCTAGTTTTGAGTTCCCTCTTCATGTCCAATCCAGTTTCCCAATAATGCATATGTCAAGAAGTCAGAGGATAATACATCAAGTTCTTCGGTCTCTGCCATGTGTCTTGGAGAACTGAATAGAATTTCAATCCCCCGGATTTGGCATGGCCCAGACCTGGATGTAGTGGGCATATGGGGAGTGAACCAGTGGGTGTGAGTTCTCTATTTTTTCAAATAAATGCATAATAATAATAACCATAAATTCTTTAATGATCTTACTTGCCATAGGAACAACTTGGTGATATAAATGGCTACCATTTAGAAATGTTCATTTTAAAAGTCACACACACACATTCATAAGGGGAAGAAAGTTTAGTCACAAAGAGACATGTGTTCAATGATCTCACCAAGTGCCACAACAGCAGAGTCTGGACTAGATTGAAGCCAAAAGCCTAGAACTCAATCCTGGTTTTTCACATTGGTGACAGGTTGCCATTGTCTCTGTCCCTAGGTATATATCAGGAGTAAGGGTTGGAAGTGAAACTAGAACTTGAACCAAGCACTTTGCTATGGGCTGTTAGTGTCCTAAAGGCATCTTAACTGCTTTGCTGAATGCTAACCTCGATGACTATCATCTTGAGGATAAAATGACTTGAGATTTTTCAAGAAACACAAGCAGGCCAAAAAGACTAAGTTGGGCTTGCTGGCTGTTGAGGATGTGCTGCTATATGAAGGGAGCTAAACACATGTTTATAAATAGTCTTCTTTTGTGTTCTGTATGTGAGCAATGTGCAAACAATTTCTCTTTTCAGTTTGAGAAATGTGGGAAGGAAGAATAGAAAATCTAAGAAATTTTTGGTGAGGTTAACATAAACTAGAGAGAAGAAATTCCAAAGAACTGTGACTTCTTAAGGCTTCAGTTAAATGAAGCTGGGGGTTGTCAGGAAATTATAACTTTAGTGGTTTTGACCTAAAGCCAGATTGATGATTTAAATCTTGAGGAGGAGGTATCAAAGGTGCTGCAATGATGTAGAGCTAAGGGCAAACAGGTGGCAGGGAGCTACGATGGCAGTGGTTTTAACCTGTAGCCAAGGGACAGCTGTGGTGAAAGCATTCCCTCTCCTCTGAGGAGCAAAGGAAAAGCTTAAATGGCAAAGATGTGGTGAAGGAGAAAGGTACAGGTACAGCGACTTTGAGTAGGGCAGTGTATATAGTTTTCATTACAGGGCCTTTTAACTAAGAGGAACCTGAACTATTTCTAAAAGTCCTTAATTCCCAATAGTCTATGGCTTGAACTCCCTCAGTTAAGGAACATACTTGATGAGGCATTGGAAATTCAAAGCCTGAACCTCTTGGGAGTGACCAAGAATCTTAAAACCTGAGGTTTACAAGTAATTTACTGGTGATATATCTTGTTGTGGGTACCCAAGGTATACTCTTCAAGATATGGGTCACATTGAGATGCATTAAGTAGTAGTAGATCTCAAAATTATGCCTAGACTGGTGTGTCTGGTACACAGTGGTTTCTCAAGTGTTTTTGAAAACAAAATCTGAGATCATTGAATGCTGAGTTAAACAATCACTGCACAAAGAGGTTCATGTGTTGCTAGGAGCCATCATTGTTTTGAGTAACCAGTAGTTCAAGGTAGCATCTCTGGGTTTCTGCAGATGGACTAATTGTGACACAGAGATGAATTCACCATGCTTGGATTTTCAAGATGTCATGGTATTTTGGGTTTATGAGCCCATGTCAGAAGTTTGTTTTTTCTTTCTTTTTGTTAAAAAGCATAGAATCAAACATGCATCCTATCAAAGCAACAAAGCAACAGGAAGACTCATGGTTAACCACAATTGCATGGTATATTTAGGAGTGAGTGGTGAGTAACAGGACCAAGCAAACAATGAGCAACCAGTAGTGTAGAGAGTCTCCAGATAATGTTGAAACAAGCAAATGACTTTTTAGAAAGTACAATTATTAAGCACAGTGCTCCAATTAAGCAGTTTTCATAAAAACTAGAAATGTTATAATCTTAAAACATAAAATCCAGTTTTCTTTCAATACAAAGTAGTGTGAATAAACACAGCATGGCACTTCCAAAGGAAAGTTAACAGGGCATTCAGGTTTGAAAGGAGAGGAAGCCATATTGAATTAGAACTAAGAATACTTGTAACACCCTGGCCAAGAGCTCATATTAACCTCTTAAGGAACGGAAGCTGAATTTGTGTTCCAGACCTCCTAGTATGACCATTGTATATGAGTGCATTTGTTAGGTAACATTGCAAATTGCATCTGCTTTCCATTTCTTTGGCATAACTAAAATCATTTTCAACAAATTCCTTTATCATTTTTACAAAGCATGAGTGGAAAAGAGCAGCTAGAAAATAATTAAACTTCTGAGAAATGCTGGGCACAGAATTTTAGATGGAGGAAATTTAACTGATAGTTGAAATCAAGATTCAGGGTCCCAGTTAGAAAACTCAGCCAGGATATAACCATTGCAAAAAGTGTTTTCCCTGAGTACGTTTGTTCTCAAAGTGCTTCATTTTGTTGAAAAGAGATTTCAGAAGCAGCATCGGGACAAGCTGCAGCATTCGCAGATGAAGTACAGATGTTGATTAAGGTTTAGCTAAAGGTGAGTCATGAAGGCTATGTTGATTTCTAATGTGTTTCTAGGATTCTCCCAGGAAACTTCAGATGATTTCATGCCCTAATGTTGAAACATTGGCTTGGAAGTGGCTTTACCTCTCATTTGGCTTGAGTATTGGATTCCAGTCTGGGTCTGAGTCTTGTTGGTCCAAGGGCAAGCGTACATGGAGGCCACTAACTAACTAACCACTTCCAATAGACTTGAAAAAAGTTAGCTGTAGACCTCACCTGCTTTTTGGGCTTTAAAATTTGACTCAGGTACCAGCTTAAAACATCACATTTTTCAATTGAGCAGTAGAACGATTAGCCTGACAGCTGATGTGAGAATCCTATAAAAATGGCCAGATGACTGCTTCTTACAGAGGAGGATACGTGCTTAGGAACTGATTTACTACTACTATCAATGGTTTAAGACCTTGCTATTTATTATTACCTGTTCTCTATAGAACCGTTTATTTACAAATCATTTAGATTAGCTTTTCCTCTCAAAGGCTGCTGATTAACTTACAAGCTGTTGAGGAAAGTACAGCTGAAACAGGTTAAAAAAACAGCCAGAGTTCTGTGGCACCACTGTCTGGGCAGAGCTGGTATGAAAACAAAGCTCCTGGGAGTCCTCTCTCTGTGCACTGATGTGCTGTGCTGTTTGAGAGTGGCCATGCTGCTCCCTCCAGCTAGCTCTGTGATTCCTAAAGCAACTCTCACCACAGGCAGTTTACAGATCATCTATTTGCTGTCCACATCTATAAATAATGTCTTGGCAAGTGTATTTGAACTGCAGAGTGAGTAATAAGTTAAAATGACTTCATTTGCCTTTTGTGTCTGGTAAAAACAACTGGTTTTCTTAAGTTTCACATATATGCAATGCACAACTTCTTTAGAGGCCTGTCAAGTCTCTATAAAATTGAAGGAAAGATTGCATATGAATCTAAAATGTATTAATTCCTGGCCTTGGCTGGTTGAAATAATGGTTGGAGAAATGTAAGCATGAGCTCTTAAAATGTGATAATGGCACCAATTTTGACACTGAAAATCTATCTCCATAAACTCATGTGCCTCATGATTTTTTTTTTTACCTTTAAATCACCAAGGCTAATTAAAAGTATCCCTGGTATTTTTAATTTTCCATGTGACTGAAACCTGGAACATGAAGATAGCAAGATTTTCTGAGCACCTATGTGATGGATTGTGAAATGACCAATTTTTCTGATTTATGAAGAGATTAAATTGTGACTTTCAACTTTTTGTTTAGAGATTATACTGTCATCTTCTTGTTATGTTATGGATGTTTGTGCCTTTCTCTGATTCATATGATCAAATTCCAACCCTCAATGTGATGTATGAGAAGGTTGTGGATGGAGTCTTTGGGAGGAATTATATCATAAAGGTGGGATCCTCCTGAGTGCAAACAGGGTCCGAAGAAGAGGAACCCATGAGATTTCCTTGTGCTCAATTTCTGTGATGTGGAACTAATATGAAAAGTTTGTCATCTCTAATCCAGGAGTGGGTTCTTATCAAAACCATGTTTATACTCTGTTGGAAGAAGTTCAGCATTGAGCATTGGGGAAGTAAATTTGGTTGTTTGAAATCCTTCCAGCCTAGGTGTATTTTTTTTTTTTTTTAGCTGCAGTCTGTACTGAGATGCTACAGGCGCCTGAACAGTTGAGAAATGATGTTACACAGAAAACCATGCGAATTGTTAGTCTAGTACTGATTTTTGAAAGTACTTCTGTTTTTAGGGCAATCACAATTCCCTTTCTTGTTCTCTGTTTGCCTTTTTGACATACCCCTTCTTTTCTAAACTTTTTTCTCACATTTTACATGCCACAAATGCATGTCTTTACATAAAACCCATCTCCTCCAACTCTAACACTGCTCCTCGCTTTGCCATGTGCTTGTTATTCTGCGACTATCTCACCTGGAATCTGGAAACGATGTCATCTAGGGCAGCTAGTGCACCCTGCATAAAGAACTTAATTATTAAACTGATTCTCTTGGAGTTATTTGCTTTTCAAAAATGGGCTTGTTAACCCAAATTAAGCATGATTCGGTAGGATTTCCCATGTAAGAAGAGGGAAAGAGGCAGATCTAGGCAGTATCTAGCAAAAATATTGAGGCGAGGGAATTCCTCTCCTGCCTTCAGCTTTGTAGTTTATCATATGAAGACAGGTAACCAAACGTTCACTAGATTATAATTCAGCATTAGACCCTGTGGAAAAGTAGCCAATTTAAAAAGGGACTATTTATTTATTTATTTTTAAATATTTATTTATTTTTTATTGGAAAGGTGGATATACAGAGAGGAGGAGAGACAGAGAGGAAGATCTTTCGTCCGATGGTTCACTTCCTCAAGTGAGCGCAATGGCTGGAGCTGAGCCAATCCGAAACCTGAAGTCAGGAGCTCGTCCAGGTCTCCCACACGGGTGCAGGGTCTCAAGGCTTTGGGCCATTCCTCGACTGCTTTCCCAGGCCACAAGCAGGAAGCTGCATGGGAAGCAGGGCCACCGGGATTAGAACCGGTGCCTATATGGGATCCCGGCGCATGCAAGCTGAGGAGTTTAACCACTATGCTATCGTGCCGGGCCCAAATAGGTAATATTTAAATTACATTAGTGAAAACTTAATAGGGGGTATCTTGGCTGTAGAATTATTTCCCAGTGTATAGGGTTGGGCCTGTGTGCGATCAGATCCCATGTTACGAATTTGCCTGCGTTGTTTGATACAGTACTCCTTCATCTTGTTTGAATTTTGTAAACTAGGTAGTTAGTGCTTCACACACAAAAAAGAGACAACGCTTGTGGCTTCGTGGTGGTTTTCAATCTCTTCGTTAAGGGTACGTGGATAACTTGCTGATCTTTGCAACTTGGTGGTTTCAATTATACTAGATGAAATATGAAATCATTCCAGGCTGTGACTTTTTTGGCTGGTATAGGTTGAAAGGATATTTGCTAGGAAACGAGTAGACAGTTGTCAACTGTGAGATGTTAGAAGTCTACAGCGGCAGACCTCATTTTCTTCATATACTCCCATCAAACATGCAGGTGTGATTCTAACTAATGCGAAACGCTCTGGGTGCCTTTACTGGGATTCTGGTTTAGTGTCAAATAGATTTTGAGTTATTAGAATAACTGAACAAAGAACAAGACCAATTTAGTCTTCAGGAAGTTGAGAAAATATGTTGTTCTTGTGAAACCAACAATTCCCATGAGAGGCAATTGTGTAACTTAAGATTGCTCAAAGCTATGTATGTTGGATCTAAGACATATATAGGCTAAATCACTTCTTTGACATAAAATTAGCTCAGTTACATAATGTTGTTTTCAACCAATATTGTTACTTGAGAAAGAGTGGAATGGGAGGAATTTTACAATATATATTAAAAGAGCCAGTGCCCTTGACCTTCGGATGGAAGTTCAGCTAGGCAAATCCCTATCATATTCTTGTAAGCTCTGAGCCTCTTCTAATGTACAGGGTATTTTTTTTTTTCTGTAAAGGCTAGATTTATCTTAACATTTTGCAACAGCTGTATAGATTATATTGTATGTTATAGAAACAATAATGAATTAAATGAACACAAATATTGCTTCCATCTTAGTTGCCTACTTTGGGAATGTGAAAATCATCCGAGAGCTAAGGAAATGTAGGCTACTATTAGTTCTGTTTGAGGGAGGAAAACTGAAGACCTAGAACTTCCTGAGGGTAGATGACAGAGAAGTTTATGATTGTCTAATTATGAAGAAAACAAGAAAAGTAGTGTTATTTGGTACAAATTTTACTTTACACCCCAACTGCTTTCAGGAGGTGGTAGTCCTGACTAGGTCCCATAAATAATGGAAGTTCACAGTCTGCCACCGTGAGATGGTTTAGTAAGAGAAGCACTTAAAAAAAGAGATGATTTATTTATTTTTATTGGAAAGTCAGATATACAGAGAGGAGGAGAGACAGAAAGGAAGATCCTCCATCTGATGATTCACTCCCCAAGTGGCTACAATGGCCACAGCTGAGCCAATCCAAAGCCAGGAGCCTGGGGCCTCTTTTGGATCTCCCACAAGGGTGCAGGATCCCAAGGTTTTGGGCCATCCTCAACTGCCTTCCCAGGCCACATGTAGGGATCTGGATGGGAATCGGGGCTGCAGGGATTATAACCGATGCCCATATGGGATCCTGGCACGTTCAACACGAGGACTTTAGCTGCTAGGCTACTGTGCTGGGCCCAAGAAAAGCACTTGTATAACTGAAGACATGAAGACATGCTTATGCCTTGTGATCATTGGTAAAGATTTGGACATTTAGTTAGCCAAAAGGACAGCATAGTGATGATGTGTCTCCCTTGTGTAACAGTCTCCAGATTTTTTTCTGAACTGAACTACCTCTTCTATGTCAGAACCAAGAACAGTTTTGTAGGGGAAAGGGTGGCAGAGCTCAGATTCAATACCATTCCCTTTCTGATATTGTCTGTTTTACTTCCTACATGTAATACATATAATGTTGACATTCATCTTTATTATATGGACCACAGCAAGAACAAACATAAAATGCATTGAAGATTATGTTAAAATACTTGATTGGACAAAGCATAAACATGAAAGAGCACATAGTTTTTGTGATGTGGTAGAAATAGACTATGCAGTTGCCAGTACCAAGAGAGCTCAGCTGAGTTCTTTGATTCCAACACTGGATGTTCTTTTTATCATAGAGTTAGAACCTATGGTAGGATCAGAAAAAGTGTCACATTTTACTTGAACATTTCCTTTATTGCCTTTGACCATACCTTTTTTTTTTTTTTCTTCTTTAGCAAGCTTCCTTTTTAAACTGTATTTGCTGGGTGCAGTCATTGGGGTGGTGAGAAACAGGAGAGAGACAGAGAGAGAGAGAGATTCTTCCATCTGTTGGCTAACTCTTTAAATGGCTGTAAAAACCAAGGCTGGTCCAAGCTGAATCCGGATTAGATCTGAAGTCACATGTGTGTGCATGTGCCCACACATTTGACCCATCTTCTGATGCTTTCTCAGACACGTTAGCAGAGGGCTGGATCAGAATTGGGGCAGCTGGGGCTCTGCCCAGCATTCCAATATGCAATGTCTGTGCTGTCGTTAGTAGCTTAGTTGGCTGCACAACTTAGGTCCCTATCATATTGTTTTTGAGGTTCTATAACATCACATTTTCTCTCATTCAGCTCCAAAAAGAACATATTTTGTTTTAATGTTAGATTACATTCCTTTGGGTTTGATCTTCTCACTTTATTTATTTTTAAAATTATTTCTATAAAGTAATATGTATATATATATTTCACAGCACAGATTTAGCAGCATAGTGACACCTCTCACCTTCCTGCCTGTCTTCCTCATCCACACTCCCCCTTCTTGATTTCTTATTTAATTTTTACAATGCCATGCTTTCAGTTTACTTCACAATCATAGGCTGAACACTCCATTAGGTCTAGAATTCAACAGATAGCAAATAGGAAAACGAAAGCAGAACCAAAAACCCCCTCTGTCCTCAAGCGTATAGTCAAAAAGCGCGCATATATGTAATCTCAAAATGTCAATTTTACCTGTAACACATGATGTTGTCTGTTTTGGAATTACATGACCCAGTAATAATCTGTAACTTTTAAGCTTCTTCACAACAACTGCATTTTAAAATTTAATTAAAATATCTGAAGAAATAATACTATATTTGGAATTTAAATAGAGAAAGAGGAAACACTCTAGTGTCATTTGCTCCTCCAAATACCCATCACAACTGAGACTGTGGACCAGGCTGCAGTCAAGGTACAGGAACTCTGCTTGAGTCTTCCTTAAGTGGCAGGGGTTCAACTGCTTGGACCAACACCTGTCACCTCCCAGGTAGCAGGAAGCTGGAATGAGACTCAGAGCAGGAACCTGAGCCTACATGCTCAGTTAAGGGATGCAGGTATCCCAAGGAGCTTCTTGACTTCTAGGCCAAAAGTCTGTCTTGATATTATCTTTTCCATTCACCTCTTTATTGCTTCTGTGTGACAAAACGGGGTATGCTTCACAGATAAAGAAACCATGCCTGCCTTGTTATCATCAAGTTCTGAGCAACTAGGACTGTTTTTTGTTTATTGAAAACAAATTTCATTCAGATGGACAATCAAAACGTGAAGAATTACCCTGTAAAAATAAGTAAGTGCAATGATGTTTTTTTCTATCCTAATTTCAGTTGGTTTTTCAGGAACATTTGACAGTTTTCCATTCCTTTCCTCCTGAAAACTTAGGATCCCGTGACATGGTATTATTTTGTCCCAGGCCTCTCTTGAGTTACTTTTCCTTGCTCTTCCTGTATAGAACTCCACATACTGATATCTTCCAGAGTCTGTCCAAAACTCTCTTCCAAACTTTATAAAATTATTTTCTAATAATTCACCATTTATATCTTTGGTTATATTATTTGTTTCCTTGACTTCCATTAGCACATCTGTAGGCAGCTTCCAATATATGGAATCTGCTGAACATCTCCTGTGGACACCAGACTTGAATATGTGACTTCCTGCTTTATGTGCATTTGACTGTCTCACAGTTTTCTTAAAATTAACTTTTAAATCAAACTTTCAAACTTTCATCCAGCCACCCCCACTATCCAACCAGCCAACCAGCCAACATGGGGCGGGGGGGGGGCGGGGAGGGGGAAGTTGAAGAACAAACAAAACAGTAATTGAAAAAAACCTGTTCTTCCTGTGTCTTAATCAGCTTTGTAAATGGTATCACCTCCCACTCAATAACTCAGAACTGAAACCTTAGAGTCAGTCCTGAGTCATGGCTTTCATCAATTCCCATCGCTACTTTATCTTAATGTTCTGTTGCTTCTGCCACCAAAATATATCTTGAAATTTTGTTATCTTTTTTTAACTGCTGGTGAATTCCATTCTCCTTGTAATAATGCTGTAACAGCAGAGTTCCTGTACTTTCTCTTGTGTAATCATATCCTACACAGTGACCATAATCAGATCATGCCACTCTCTGGCTTAAAGTCTCTTAGCCTCACAAACTTAACTGTGCCATGTGAATCATACAGAATCTTTCCAGCAGATCTTGCTCATTTCATCTTCACCTACCATGCTTCAATCATACTGACCCTTTCTGACTTCCTAATAATTATCTTTTTTCAGCACCAGAATTTTTACCAACATTTTTTTTTTGTGACTATTGGGCTACTTTATTCTCAGTCATTAATGTTATTCAGATGCCTCATGTAGATGCTTTTCTTATGTACTGTCATTGCATCTCTGACTCTAGACTTTATTCATTAGAAGCCTTAAATGGCAGGTATCAATGCTGCTATTTGCTATTTTTCTTTTTACTTTACTCCTCATCTCAACAACACCATGGCATGATAGTTTTCATCCTTTTTGAATGTACATGACTTATTTTGCACACTGAAACATAAGCAGAAGAGTTATGAGCCATTTATGAACAGGAATTTTGAAATGACTTACATATTTTTCATATACTCACTTCTTAATGGATTGAAGATTGTAGAAAGCACATAACATGAGCTAAAACCCATGTCTCTAAGTGATGATAATATGTGGAAGCTTCTCGAAGACCCACACTGAGTATACTGTGTGAGTAGAAAGAGAACTTGGGTGGTATGTAGCCATTGGACTTGGGGGAAGAGGGTTGCTTACCACAGCTAATCAAGACCAGCCTGACCAATGTACATACTAGCTTGATTTGATTTCTTTCCCTATGATCTTTCTTCCATTCGTGGAAGGAACTATGCTTCTTAGACTCATCAATGTATTTTTATTAGGTAATTAGATGTGTAAAGCATGTACAATTAATAAGTTTCAGACTGATTAAAAAATGCAAGTAGGTTAAATGGTGTTTTATATTTTTATTGGTATATTAATTGGTAGTTGAGTTTAGAGAAGATAAAGGATTTTTTTAATGTAAGGATTTATGGATTTTACAGGAAGTAATATGTGTGATGAAAATTTGAATTATTGGATTGTTGATAGTTTTGATGGATATGGTATTGGTGAATTGGATGGGGTGGGGATAATGTTGTGAGGGGATTATATGGTGGAGATGGGGGTGGTTTATGTGTTAAAATTGGGGGTGTGTAAGGATTGGGGGGGTTTGTTGAGGAATGGGTTTATTATGAGGAAAATGTTTTTTTTTGGGTTGGATTAGGGATATGGGGTGTGTTGTGGTTGTGTTTATAGTTTTTGTTTGGTATAAGTTGGAATGTATGTTGTGGATTGTAATTGTTTTTGTTTTGGATGGGGTTTGGGGGGGGGTTAGTTTATGTATTGATAAGTGTTGTGTTGATTGGAGGTTTTGGATGGGGATATTTTTTTTTTTATTGTTTTTACTTGTTACTGTTACTAAGGTTCTTTACTCAATAGTATGCCAGTTGCTTCTCAAAACGAAACAAATATATATAGTTGAGACTATATATATATGTATATCTTGGGATAGTCTCAACTGACTCCATGTTTTCTATGAAAAAAATTTAAATTCATCAAGACAGAAGTATGGCAAGTAATTGATGTTGCTGAAATAAACCCAGATCTTTGTCTTCTAATACTGTCTTACCTTTTTGGGGGATAACTTTATATATGTTAAATGTTTTAAGTGAATTCAATAGATAGTAATAGAGTTCCTATTTTAAAAACCAGAAAATTATAAATTTTCTAGTCTCATAGTTAATACATACACATACACACAAATAATATATGCCTATATTATTTCATACTGCATTCTTCACTCTTTTCCTTGGCTAATCGTTCTTTCAGAAATCATTCCTGAGGTTCTTGTGGAAAATGAAGGCCATTTATATTCATAATAAATCATACTATCAGGGGCTCGGAGTGATAGCTTAGCAGCTAAAGTCCTAACATTACATGTGCCGAGATCCCATATGGGCACCAATTCATGTCTAGGCAACCTTGATTCCCATCCAGCTCCCTGCTTGTGGACTGGGACAGCAGTGGAGGACAGCCCAAAGCCTTGGGACCCAGAACCCGTGTGGAAGAGCCAGAGGAGGTTCTTAGCTCTTGGCTTCAGATCAGCTCAACTCTAGCCATTGTGGCCACTTGGGGAGTGAATCAGCAGATGAAAAATCTTTCTCTCTGTCTCTCCTCCTATCTGTATATCTGACTTTCCAATGAAAAAATGTTTAAAAAAGTGATAGTGTCAGATTATTTACCTCTAAAGTAGGTAGTATTTTGAAAGTAAGTAGTATTTTGAAACCACGATAACTAGCATTTGCCTAAATTTAGAATAATTTAACAAACATTAAAAACCACAATTTAAGATTGCATTATATTACACCAGCATTGCTAGAGTACTCAGTATAAATATCGGTGATAAGAGAGCTGACTCATATTGACCCAGCTGCTTGTGCTAATGCCCTCTTCTGTAGCATCTGCTTAAATTTGCCACCAGGAAGTAGAGCATATTTGACAGCAGCCTTAGAGTATGCAATGGCAAATAAGAGAATTATTTCAGCTACCTGCTGGATGACAAAGGTTTAGAAAGCTTATGCTATACTATGCTTTATGGCTCATATCTTCAATGGTTATCTGTGACAACATTGCCATATTATACTCATTTTTGTCCTAACTAGAATGAATATGAAAGACTGAGCATATGTATTCAAATTTTGATGACAAGACTCAGGAGAAAAGGCAACAATGAAAAAACTTAGGATAAGATTTTGGACTTACCTGAATCACAGCTTATTAATATCACTTAGTCTTGTACGCTAATGGTTCTCCTTTTGCCCCCTATACTGTCCCATTTCCGTAGACCAAAATAGACATTCCAATTGTTTTTACATTAGACTGTTGCTTTCAGGGACACTTACTCAGATGTAAAGATTAGCCTTTGTTTCCATTAATACTTGCAAATAACTTGGGAAGTGATTCAACCTATTTTTTTTTTTAATGTGAAAAGAGAGGATGAGATTGGAGACTGGTATCTATTCAGAAAAAGGCAACTGGAATGATAATGTGTTTTGGATATAAATGAACATATAGTTTTATTCATATAGCAATGAAATAAATATAGGAATAGTGATGACTAACTCTCAGGCTCATGGAAGGTTTTAGAAAACTAATGCGATTATGTTTCTAGCATTCCCAAGATTGGTTACAAATAATTGGATGTAATGTCTTATGTACTTTATAATAATTTACTTACTTCATATTTGTGCTCAGTTCAGAGAAATATTGTCTTACTCTTTCATTAAAATAAGCACTGGAGTTTGAAAAATGTTAAACAATAAAATATTTGTTTGATGAACCACAACCTAGGCTTGCCACATGTAGAATTCCTCGGTTATAGAACTTCTGAACTATTTAATGTAAAAAAAATCTATTTCTTATCCATTTTATATCAAAATTCTATACAATTAATAAAATAGTTTCAGCTGGATTACATTGTTTGTTGAACAGTACAACAAAGGGCATAAATACCAGTTTACCTGTTACAAGAGGAGGAGAATTCCCATTTTTCTCATCTTGTTCATCTTATTTTTTAGTTGAGTGTTATTTTTATTTTGTGGACACAAATCATTTAACAGACATATTATTTCAAGTGTTTTCTTCCTGGCTGTCATTTATTAATTTTTCTTAGTGCTCTCTGTTGAAGCTCAAAACCTTGAATTTTGTGATGTTTAATTTATTGTTTTTCTCTTGTATCAAAAGCTTAATCACAAGTAATTGCATTTATAGCAAGGACACTGGTTCTGGATCAGCAAGAAGCTAGTAATGGCAGTAAATCCAGTACCTGAACTAGCCCAGTTCTACTATTAATTTTCAAATTATCATTTGGGTCTTGTAAGTAGTGTAGATATGTATCTTAGGTTCTGTTTTTATAGCTTTAGTTCATTAAACATTGAATCTGGGCCTCCAGAGATAGTTTCTATTGATTGCTGCTTCCTGATTATAGTCATTTTCCTCACTTCTCTGCATGGAGAGAAATGTATATCTTAGATAATCTAGCAATTTTGAACTTTCATTTTCTCAAGTTATTTTTTTTTAATTTTTCTTTGGATTGTTTTCTTGTTTGATTAGTGACTTGCACTAAATCTGTAGACATACTGTTCCTCATGGCATGCAGACAACTAATATGTCCATTAAGACTCTTGAAAAATTATTTTTATTTTTAATCCTGGTTTCCTAGAGGAGAGAAGGTCTGTCTCTGTATTTGCATAACCTAGTAGTGAATCATTAGTGGTCAGAAGATTTTCTCAAATAGAATCAGTAAAGATTAAACTGCCCATGAATCTTACTTGAAGAACACCTTCCAAATTCAGGCAGTTCATAAACATGATCTGTTTTTTTTTTTTCCTTCTGTTTATGTACATTGTGTCATGTTGATCCAGGGGTGAGTGGATTGCTTGGTCCTTCTCCATTTTTTTCTGATAAAAGTCTACCATGGCTATATGACTATTCACTTATTTGAGAGAGAGAGAGAAAAAAATTCTTCTATGCCAGGAGCCAGGAGCTCAGGAGTTCCTTCCCGACCTCCTACATGGGTGGAGAGGCTCAAGCGCTTGGTCCATGCTCTGCTGCTTCTTCCAGACCATGAGTATGTAGCTTTATTAAAAAAAAATGAAACTGCTGAAACTCCAGCCAGCACACACATGGAATGCCATTTTTTCAAGAGGAGGTTTTACATGCTGTGTCACAAAGCTGGCTCTTCACTGTGACTTTCTAGATATTGGGGTATTGTTCAATTTCTGGCTGTGTTGCTCTGGAACCCACCTCAATACTAGTATAATTTCAAATTAGCTGTGACATGGTTTTCCATTTGAGAGCCATTAGGGAACATGTTATCTTACATTCTGTTTAAAATCAGCTCAGTTTGCTTTGGCAGGAAGGTTTCTATTTTTCAGAACTTGCCCCTTTCTGGTAGAATGATCATCTAGATAGAACTGGGGAGTAGGGGAGGCATATATGGTAGCATTTCAAGGCTAGAAACTGCAATTTTCATTATTCTTATCCAAGGTTGAATAGCTTAAACACAAAAGCCAGGAGTGGATATAGGAATAGCAGATAGCATGGGATCCATGACAAGGGTCACAAAATGAGGGGAAAAGAGCATGTTATTTTGTAAGTGATAGAACTTAGTAACAATAACATCTTTCTATTTCATGTCAATGCCTGTTAATTTTGATAACTTTCCATTTTTGTTATTTCTTTTTAGAAATAGTATTTGGCAATTTGCAATTCTTGAAGTTTCACTGTTGAGTTACTCTTCTAAATAAAATATGAGATGACAACACCTACTACAATTCACATATCTACTGTTTTAGTAGCTTTGATCGCTTGTGTAGGTCTGAGTTTATTTCTGGTATGAAATTCTATGTGAAGCGCTTTAATTTTTTGTGTGTGGATTGTTCAGTATTGCTGAATTGTCTCAGCTTTATGTTCTGAGAAAAGTCTTTAGTTACCTAAATTTAGTAAGTATATTTTAGTTTCTGGATGTGGGAATTTGTGTTAAACTTATTGCTTCACTGTCTTAAGGTTTTCACTGTCTTAAGGTTTGCTGATAAGAAATTAGGTGACATTATTATTTGTTCCCCCCTAAGTGTGTGCATTTCCTCTGAGTTAGTATTGTTATTTGTCATTGAATTTACAAGAATTTGGGCATGATATGTCTTTATGTGCTTTGTGTTGTCCTTAGGATTTGTTCATTTATTTGGATCTTAGTTTATAGTTTTCATCACTTTTGGACAATGTTATAAGTAATTTGTCTTTTTATGTGTTCTAACATCTTATAAAAATCCAATGACCTGATTTTACATTGATATTATCCCACATGTCAATTCCTTTTCCTGCTCATCCGTGTCTCTCATACTTATATAAATTTATATATATTTATATATATTATATTACACATATTATTTATGTATATGTCATTATTTTAAAGATTTATTTTATTTTTATTGGAAAGTCAGATATACAGAGAGGAGGAGAGACAGCGAGGAAGTTCTCTATTGATTTACTCCCTAAGCAAACACAAAGGCCAGAGGTGAGCCAATCCGAAGTCAGGAGCCAGGAGCCAGGAACCAGGAGTCTCTTCTGGGTCTCCCATGTGGTTGCACAGTCTCAAGACTTTGGGCCATCCTCAATTGCTTTCCCAGGCCACAAGAAGGGAGCTGGATGGGAAGCGGGACTGCTGAGTTTAGAACTAGTGCCCATATGAGATTCTGGCACACCTAAGGCAAAGATTTTAGCTGCTAGGCTGTCACACCAAGTACTCAGATAATCTTGGATAATCTTCTGTGTCTTTTTTTTTTTTAAGATTTATTAATTTCCATTTGAAAGATTTACCGGGGGGGGGGGGGGGGGGGGGTAAGAAAGAAAAAGAGATACAGAGAGACAGAGAGAGAGAGAGAATATGAGAATATGAGAATATGAATGAATGAGAGGTCTTCCATCTGCTCGTTCACTCCCCAAACGGCTCCAGTGGTCAGAGGTGAGCTTATCTGAAGCCATCAGTAAACAGTCAGGAGCTTCTTCCAAGTCTCCCATGTGGATCTAGGAACCCAAGCACTTGAGTCATCCTGTACTGCTTTCTCAGGCTATTAGTATAATGCTGCACTGCAGTAGAGCAGCTAAGGATAGGAACCAGTGCATTTGGGAGATACTGGTGCTACCTGCTAAAGATATCCCACTTGTGTGCTTTTAATTATCTGGAAAGATTTCTGTTAAAGCAGGTTTAGAATGGATCTGGATTCCAAACAGATGGAAAGGATGCCAGACCCTGACTGTCCTGTCACAGTTAATAAGAACCAAGAAGTCTCTAATTGTCCAGTTATTAGCTATGCTATAGAAAGTGTTTTAAAAGTGAAAATTAAAGTTGTTATGATTTTTATCATGTCTTTCATTTCAAATATTCATTCATTTAGATAATACTCAGGGTTTAACACACTCTATATTCAGCAACTGATTTAGGAATTAAAAAATAATGAAATTCTTTCTTTGTCTTATGGAACACATTATTAGAGGAAAACAGCTATGTGAATAATTCATTGCAATATTGTGAGAAAATTCTTGATGTAAGCCTTCTGTTTTCTCTTTAGTGCTTTCCAAGAATAAAGCACCCAATGTGAGAGTGGTCGAGTGGCTAACAGAAAGGGTGAAAAGATCGAGTATGGGTTCATTTCTAAAGGAGCAAAGTTTCTCAAATTTAATCTTAAATTAGAGAAAGTATAATTTAAAAAGGTAACAAATAGGAAGAAGAATAGTTCATAGTTAATTTTCTAGTTCCTTTTTTTTTTATTTTAGCTGAGTTGATAATAGACATTCCAATTATGTTTCAGCCACATTTTTGGAACCTGATTATTCTAGCAAGTGCTGTCCGACTGTCATATTATTTTAAAGAAAAGCTTATTGCAACTTTAATTAGTCTTTATTTAAGAATATCTGCCCTCTTAAAGGTCTGTGGAGCTTTATAATACCTGCCTGTCATTTTCTATTAAGTTGATTCTACTAAGGTAAAGTCATCATTGAAGGCAGTTCACACTTGTGTTTTGTTATTGGAGAATCTACATGTTCATTTAAAAAGTTGAGTTGGCAATGTGCTGTGTTTCTCAAAACACAGTTGAAAGATCAACCAATCCATTTGTGTATATCTCAAGAGTTTCAAAGGTAAATGAGGTGGGAATTACAGCTCTTCTAGGTAAGTCAACACTTTGAATTTTTGTATGTGGGAAAGCCTTGGATGGATCATGCCAAATCAAATTCACCAAATATAAATATTCAAAATCCAACTCATGACTATTTTTGGCATTATCATGTAGCTAATATTTTAAAAAAATCTTTAGTCATAGCCTTGTAATTTGTCTCAATGGCTCCAAAATTTCCCTTTGTCTCCATCATAAAAAGTTATGCCCAGCCTCCAGTGTTGTATTGCTTATCTGCTGAACTTTGATGATGCATGTGTCCTCAGTCTAAAAGTTATCTGAGGATAAACTCTGTATCTGAAGTGTCTGGGCCAGAGTGTATTACACAGCAGAACAGAACCGTCAGTGGCCATTTATTTAATGGATAGCCACTAAACCAGTGGAAATGCTTTGACATCAAGAGCCTACTCCATTCCCAATGGCCACCATGATCTAGGGCAATGAGTCAGTAGCTAACCAGGGACTGCTGTTCTAAGGCAAGGCTTCTCAGTAGGTTGGTTACTGTGCACTGCAGAATATTTGGCAAAGTCTGGAAACATTTCTGGTCTTCATACCTTAGGGGACAGAATGTTTCTGTCTTATAATGGGTGGGAAGTAAGAATGCTGCTTTTTGACCTAGAGTCTACCTACCGGTCTCCTTCTTTGAATAAGCAAGGTTTTCTACAAAGTACAGACTGTCATATGATTGGGAAATCTTAATCAGATCCTTAGGATTCTTCTTTCACATGCTATTCAATATATGTGACCAGATGACAGAAAAACCAAGAAAAGATTTATGAGTGAAGAGTCTAGGGTCAGAGGTAATTATTTTACTTTTCTTAAACCTTAGAATCATAAGAAATAGGTTCTGAAAATCTCTCAGGTATTTGAAAGTGGTTGTAAAATGGGAAATCCCATCTGACACCTTCTCTAGTTATGTACTGAACTATAGAGACCCTTGTTTTATTTCCAGCCAAGAGGTGCAGAAAGGATGAAAATTCCAAGTGTACGAGTATATGTTCTTCTTCATCGTCTTCTTCTTTATAATTTTTTACTTTTATGATACAATTCCTTAGGCTCAGGGATTCCCCTGTCAAGCCTTCCCATCCCCTCCCACCCTAACTTTTTTTTTTCCTATATTGTAACAATACTTTAGTTCCTCAACAACAGTTACACTTTCAAAGAGATTTAGAGTACTATTCAGTGGCCTAGCACTTGACTCCTGCTGGGAGAATTCAGGAGTTGGAAGTCTTTTGGATTGTTCCGAGACAAAATCCTAGAGGGGAGAATAGTAAGAAGCAGAAGTAACATTGTTTCTTTATTGGAAAGGCAAATATACAGAGAGAAGGGGATACAGATGGAAAGGTCTTCCATTTGCTGGCTCACTATCTAAGAGGCTGCAACTGACAAAGTTGAGCCATCTGAAGCCAGGAGACGAGAGCTTTTTTTGGGTCTCCCACGTGGATGCAGGGTCCAAAGGCTTTGGCTGATCCTCTACTGCTTTCGTAGGCCATAAGCAGGAAACTGGATGGGAGGTGGAGCAGCAGGGATACAAACTGGTAACTATTTGTGATCCTGGCACATGCAAACTGGGGATTTAACCACTTAGGCTATTGTGTGGAGCCCTAAATTTCAACTTTTGACTTGACAGGAATGCATAAATTTCTAATGGGGTATTTCAAAAGGTAACTGGGTTCAAGATATTTTGATGGAACCAAGATTTTTAGGATAGCTTGCCTAGGCTGTGGCTCAATAGCAGTACAAGTTATAGGAATATCTGCTGTTGGAGGGAGATAAATATTGGGGGTTTACAATATAGTTTTGACTTGCTTGAGGAAATTGTGGAATAGGAAGGTCTCCATAATTTATAGAAATACTTCAAGAGCACCCCTCAAGAATCTGGCATTTAGAGACCTGCTGTATTGTGTGGTCACATGCGCAGAATACAGCAGAAATTTATCCTTGTGATCCACATCCATATCTCCTGTAGAATATTAATATAAACAGGCCCAATAGGGTCATGCAGGAACTGAGAGGAAGTGGAAGTATACATAGAGAATGGCGGAAGGCAAAGTAAAAGAACAGGGAGGGGTAGAAAGCCCATCTTTTTGAAGGATTCTGAAATCAACTGAGGCATAAATTGTGGGAATAGAAAGTTTGAAGTAAGCAGGAAATTGGAGTTTTTTAGATTGCATTATATAGCACCTGAAAGTGCCTTTAAAGTAACTTGAAAGCTGAAGAAATCACTTAACATGTCTAGGATACAGTAATAATAATAATGAATAATGATAATAATAATAGTAATAATAACCCTCACTGCATGCCGAAAAGAATTCTCAGAACAAAAAATATTTCTGCATACCTGAGCTCTAAGTATGAGTTTTTTTTTTTTTTTTTTGAGACAATAACAAGGATATAGCTAGATAGCAGTAAGAAGTTCTGGGGTTTTATTGCACAGTATGGTGAAGATAGATAATGTTAATTTATCGTATTTATTTCTGTAATAAACTAGAGGATAGGATTTTTGGATGTTTCTACTAAAAAAATATAAGATTTAAAAAATATATTTATTCAGTAAAGAATATATATATGTATTTTAATGTTTAGAGAGTGTGAATATATGTGTATATATAATATGCATATAATGGCACATCAAATAATATCCAATTAATAGGTGTGCTTTATGTGTCAAACTTTTTAAAGAATTTTTTAAGAAGTTGAAAAGAGTTTTTTTATTTAAAGGCAAAATTATAGAGCAAAATAAAGGGAGATACAAAGAAAACCTGTCATGCACTAATTCACTCCCCAATGGTCATGCTGGTTTACTTCCTGCAATGTGCATTGCAGGGTTGGACCAGGCTGAAGCCAGGAGCCTGGATCTCCATCCGGGTCTCTCACATGACTAGCAGGGCCTCAAGCACTGGGCCGTCTTCAGCTGCTTTTTCAGGGATGTCATCAGGGAGGTGCAGTGAAGTGGAAAGCTTGGGTTTGAATGAGCAGTCCAATGGGATGCTAATGTGCAGGTGGTAGCTTAATCTACCATACTATAATACCATCTGCCAAGCAAGAAATCTTTGAAAAACAAGGATATCATTGTTTATCACTTCTTATTTTCCTGGGAAAATCAGTACCCAAAAAATACATAAACCTTGGCATTTTCTTTTCCCTCTTTATAATTTATTTTAATTGATAAATAAAAGCATGTTGTGTTTTTGTTTGTAACGTTTTGTTTTAATATATATTATATGGTGGAATAAGTAATGTGTATTTGACCCTACACACCATTTCGTGTCTAGCAAGAATAGCTAATATCTACTCTGCTAGAAACTTTCAAATATATAATAAATTATTATTATTTATGGTCTCCATTACATACAGATCTCTTGAGTTTGCTTTGGCTGCCTGACTGAAATCTTATGTTCTGATCAACATTTCCCCAATACTCTAACTCCTAGAGTCTAGCAACCACATTTTAGTAACTTCTGTGATTTGACTTTTGCTTCACTCTCCCTACAAGTGAGATCATGTGACATTTGTGTTTCTGTGGCTAGCTTAATTAATTTAATTCCTCTAGATTAGCCAGGTTTTGAAAATAAAAAAAGACTTCCTTCTGTTTAGGCAAATGGTATTCCCTTGTACACATTATTTATCCAGCATTATTTTGTCAAGCAATAAGTATTTGAATTGATTCCATTTCTTGGCTGTTATGATTATTTCATGAGGGTTAGAGAGCACATATCTCTTTGACATACTGATTTCTATTTGTTTAAATACATCCTATTAATAGGATGTTGGATTACATGGTAGTTCTATTTTTAAAGTTTTCATTATACCTGTACCAATTTACATTCTCGCCAGCTGTGTACAAATGTTCCCTTCTCAGCACATCCTGAAATGCTTTTTTTTTTTTTTGTCATTCAGTAAGAATCATCTTCCCAAGTGGTGTGAGGTGACAGATATTTCATTGTAGTTTTAACTTTATTTCACTAATGAGTAGTGGGGTTTACCTTTTTTTTTCTTATGCATATCCCTGCTAGCTCAATTCTTCTTTTGATAAAGTGTATTCAGGTCCTTTGTCAATTTTTAAATGTGGTTATATGCTTTATTTTTATCATTTTCTCATGTAATTTGTGTTTTAACTCCTTATTTGATTTTGTTTACAAATACATTTTCTCAATTCGTGGGTGGTCGTTGAACTCTTAATTGTTTCCAACTGATGCACAGAAGGTTTTTAACTTGATGGATTCCATTTGCTGCTGTTTTGCTGCCTTTGCTTTTGAGGTCATATCTGAAATGTCATTGCCCAGACCAAATATCATTTGCATCAACAACATTTTAGTTTTCCTTCTCATACTAGCTTTGAGTTTCAATAAACTGCCGCTTCTTAAATCAGGCCATATTAAGTCCTGGAGCTATATTTGTTGTGGATGATATTTTTTCTCCATATGTGGCATCTTCAGTACTAGATTTCCTGAAGCCAGGGGCCTCTACTTTGAGTATATACTTTACCACCTTTACTTAGGAGGAGGAAAACCTATTCATATCTTTATTGCTACTGTCATTCCTTGATTCTTTCTTTTTCATTGACTTATTCATTTAATTGTTTATTATTTGTCTCACATTAATTCTTGGCATCAATATTTTATTCACCAAATCTTTACTGAATTTGTTGAATGAATGTATTTATGAATAGTGAGAAAGTCAGAAGGCTTAGTAGTATGCGTGTCAATCAGCTGCTATGGTTGCTGGGTAAATAGCTAGGTACTAGGTATTGCCCTGATTATACAATCCTAAATACATACCAGATGTGTAAGATCTTTCAACATCTGGTAACAGGTGTGGTTCTGCTTTTTCTTTTAAAAAAGAGAGAAGTGCAAATAGTCATGACTGCCTGTCAGACTGTCAAATACCATTATATAGACAACTCTGCAGTTCCTTCTGAAATTCAGCAGCCTATCCATGTTTAACCATTCCTTTCTAAGTCTTTGCCCAGATGTTCACTGCTCTTCTTTTACTTTATTTTCTCTAGCTCTACCTCTCCTATTACCCCCTTTACCATCCTTTCTTCCTTTTACTCATTGCTTTTATGGGTACTTTTTCTTGTATCTCACTTTTGCCTCTAGGAGTTCTGTCATCCTCTCTGGTATCACTTCTCCTTTTCTCTCATGCTCTTCATTCTGATTGGATTTCCTACCTGATGGCTCTGTGACTTCTCTCTCTGCATTCACATACTCAACTCTCTGTCTTTCCCTGCCCCCTCCTAGAAAACTGTGACTACTGGCCAGATTTTGCACCTGTGTGTGTGTAAAGATGAGTGCTCTGATGGCCACAACAAACCTTGTATCTCTAGTGCTGCCCAGTTTAGATCCGCACTGGTATGACTCACAGACCGGGAAAGTAGTTGAAATTTTCCAGATAAGCAAATAATTCTTGGCAGTTTCTAAATGAAAGCAACTACACTGCCAAAAGCCTTCTGTTTACCACACAAAACAAATGTTGTTACTATTTCAATTCCAAAAAAGCATCTTAAAAGCATCCTTTCACAAGAACATTGTTCCAGTCTTTATGTCTAATTAGATGTAAAGAAAATCTTTTGTTATTTTTGTAACACAATTTAGGCTGGGCTAATAACCAGGGATAAATAATAGTTTACTCCTGCTGAGTTCTGTAGCAACACTCTTCTGAATAAAATAAGTGCACATGTGCAGTGCAGATACTGAAAGGCCTTTCTTCTCGATTCGTATTTCTCTTTCAGCCTCCTCTGATTTCTTTCACCTCAAAAATAATTTTTGTTTTCCTTCTGAAGTCTTGCAGCACAGTTTCCATAAATGTTTTGGGGGAACTAGCTTAGTTTTTTTTTTATATATATCGTGTTTTATATATTTTCAGTTATAATGTACTATGAGTCTGTTGCTTTCCTGTTTGTTATTAACTATTCCATGTAAATGGTATAGAAAGGAGGTGGCTCATAAAGGTAGAAGAATAGAAAGGATGTTGGTTTGTACTTTAGTGCCAAGGTAATCTACACCTGTGCAATTATACTTCCATCTGTATGATCTTCACCATCTCTCTGATCAGGTAAAAATCCCCTGTTGATATTACTTCAGTGAGCTATTTGTTCTCTTTACTTATAGTGTTGACACAAATAGTGCATCTATCAGCTTGAGCACAGGTAATCTCTTTGGTTTTTTACCTACTTTTGTTTGCCACTGCCTAGCATTCCTGTATGAATAGGTTGGTTAATGCTGACAGCTCCCAGAACTCTGGAGCAGATACTACCTGGAACTAAGGCAAAGTGTACATTTTAGCACACACAGATCAGGAGACATGGGCTTTGTTCTGGCTTCCCCACATATTTCCATTTGACCCTAACTATATAACATGATTGCTCTTTGTTGGGCCTCATCCAGTTTGTAGAGTTGATATTCTTGATATGGAGTCAAATGCAATGCCATATCTGTCGTAACTTGAAAATACTTTTGTGTACTCTTATAACTTGTGTGATTCTTTGAGTGCAAAACTATTTGTATTATTTGTTCCTCTGTCAATCGCAAAATAAATTGGTTTCCACTGGACAAATAATTAATTGCATGTTATGCATGATGCTAGATCATTACTGTTGCTGTGTTTTTCTATCAGTCTTGAAATCTGTGCTTTAGGCTTGTTTCACTGGAAACTTAATCCTTTTTATTATGCTAGTACTTAGTCAATCTGTATTTGTCCATTTTGTGCTGCTAAATTATGACATGTCATAGAGTAGTTAATTCTCCAAGGTTTAGAAGTGAAGCAGCCCACAAAAAAGGAACCTGTGAGTTTGGTGATCATAACAGACTTTTCACTGCTTAAAAGATGGAACCCAGAGTACTTCCTGCCCTGGAGAGGAGAATCATTTTTGTCAAGAAGAATGGGAGAGTGAACCTATTCCTACAAACCCATTTCCTAGCCACATTAGTCCATTCATGAGGCAGTGCTCTGATAACTTAAACAGTTTCCATTAGCTCTAGCTATCAACATTGTGGCCTTAGGAGTTGCTTGCAATACATGGGTTTGGAGGAGACAAAAAAATTATACCATACCATCAACTAGGCTTTATATCTTATTCACCTCTAGACTCTATTTTCCTACTAATTTACTTCTAGTCCTAATAAATAAGATCAATCTGTCAAAATAATTTTATTCATCCATAGAGCCATGCCTTGTGCTTCTAGTATCTTTATAAAGTTGATATATATATTTGCCTTGGCACCTGAGAAAGCTGACTCTCAAATGAAGAAAGTTGTAAGGATAATACTATATCATTCTTATTCCTACTGCTTATTGCTCATGTGTGCTATTTAGGTTTTTGAGTCTGAATATGTTTGGAAACATATAGCGAACAAAGTACAATAGCCAAGGCAAGTTATTTGTTAAAGAAATTAATCGGTTTGGATTACTTAAATCTATTTAATTGAACCTTATTTTATAAACGTGTACTTGGCAATCCTGTGCCAACTATGGCAGAAATAATGTAAAAAAAATTAATTCTGTTTAGAGAATTTTATGTAAACTAAGAAATAATATGCCATTTAGAGGGCATAAGAAAATCTCTGAAACTTGTTTATTGTTATATATTTTCAGTTTGGTGAGGAATTCCTCAAAGTTGCCATCACTTTGTCCATAAATAGGGTTATGTCTTCTTTAAATTGGTGACATTCCTCTAAATAAATGTATTTTCATGTGACTTTTTTCCTAATCTATCAAAAAGGGCAAACTCTGTTTCTCTGCCATGCTCACTCTGCCTTCTCATCAACTCTAGATGTAGAGTAAGAGCAGCTTACTGACGTTACAAAGGAGGTCTAAGAGTTCTTCAGCACTTGTAGCAGTGGAGGCCACTAGAGCAGTAGTAGCTACTGTGTACTACCACTGGTGATCAAATAGAGCACCAGGAAGAATTACTGCTCAACAGCATCTTTCATTTTTGACAGATGAGATAATATGTGATTATCATTGCTAACATGATGTGTTGAGATGTTCATGCATTATGAAATGACTAAAGCTATCTAGACTTCTAATGGGGATATCTGTGATTTTCTGTTATTGGTTCATGAAAACAATATTAAATATTTTAAATCAGGGTGCAGTATGTAAAGTATTGTCTCCCAGGTATTTCAAATTTGCCATGGAAAGACTGAGCACATTCGGGTTTGTTGTCATTAATACAAATAGAACTGAATCCATGTAGCTGTAGCACGTGATAACCGTTCATTATCATGTATTTATAATAGTGATTCTTTCACCAAGTAACGTTCAAATTGTCCCATCCTGCTTCTTGTCTTATCATTTCATTTAGCCGCAAACAAGCAAGAACATTAAAACTACAATAAGGTTGCAACACTATCTATGAAGTACTTAGCATAAGCATGGATTGGTTTACCACATATTATGTATCATAAGATCTTAAGAACTTTATGGAGTGGATATTATTATTATTACTTTTATTTATCACACTTAAAACAGAAGCTGACAGAGGTTAAATAATTTAATTAAGATCATATTTGCAATAATGGTTTTACTGAACCAAGCTATCCAAGCTTAATATTTGTGATCTTAGCAAATATGGTATGCTCATGAATGACAAAAATTGGCATTAGAAATAGAGGGGCAAATGTAAAAGCCTTGTGTTTTTGTTGAAGAATGGGCTAGAATGAAGATGGAACAGATTTATTGTCTTTTAGAATGCTATGAAATAGAATGAGAATTTAATATTGGCTGTTGGGTAGAATTTCTTGACTATAAGGTTTATAAGCAAGGGAATAAGTTACTGAGGGGGTAGTAAAATTAACAGCTATAATAAAATATTAACTATTCATATGGAGCATTTTATATAGACTTTAATGTGAGGACAGAGAATTGGAATTGAATTCAGCCTTGAAAAACCTTGTGGACCCTTACAAGTATAAAAAATTTAGTAGCTAATAAAATAATTTTCTTACTTCTATGAAGATGCACAGTATTACTACAAGTACAAAAATTATTTGTTTTACTGTAAGCATCAGTGTTCTTAACCTGTAATATAGATTAGGGACCCTATGAAAATTGAAGAGCCTTTGAAAACATGAATTTATATGGAATCATTCTCATTGTTACTATTTGAGATATTAGGAAAAACTCTTCAAAAATAAGGCTGCATACATTATTTTAGCCATATATATATATACACACACATTCTTAATACACTGGATAGGAAACCTAGTTTGAGTTTTCTCAATATTCTAGATTATATTGAGATAATCTAGAAAACATAATAGTAATTCACAGAGTAAGCACAAATTTGCTAAGAAATGAAAGTTGCTTCTTATTTTCTGTAGGGAGATTGAGTTTGAGTATATGGTCTATGACAGACAACATAATGATTGGAGCGATGATATGATTATGAACTGCTGTTTGGTTTGGAGGGAATTTTTAATGGATTTCCACATAATGTCACATTGTTATCTGCCGCTCAAAAATGATATCAATTGCCATGAAGGAATTTGAAATACTAACTTTTTATATTTTATGTTAATATTTTGTATAAAACATAAAATATTTGCATGAGGTTTTTTGACTCAACTTATCTTAAAATAGACTTTTCAAACTGAAATATAATATTCACATTCATATGAAAGCCCCAATTATAAATTAATATTTCAGTGGTCTCCATTAAGTGAACTACACTCAAACCTTTATCTGGATCAAAAATAGAACATAGCCATGGCATGGCACCTGATTGTCTCTGGTCGCGTGAATTCTCTGAGTCTTCCAAGAAACATTTGTCTTGTGACACTTCAGAAGCATTTTATCCAACTTTATATTAATGAAGTCATAGGATGTGCGTTCTTTTTCAAATTGTTTATTTTTCAAGCATTATGCTTGTTAGAATTATCCATTTTGTGCATGTAGCAATAGATTATCCTTGGTGTTTTATATAATTTATGGCCATAACATTTTTAATCCATTCTACTATCCATCTACTGATGGATATTACAGTTTTACTTGTGTATCTTTATGAGTAACACTTCTATAAAATTGTTGTTACTTACATAAGCATATATGAATATTTCTGTAGTGCTAATATCAAATAAAGAATTGTAGGATTGTGGGATTTCCATGTTAACACTTTTAGTAAAAATAGTGAAGAATTTAGAAGAGGTCCTGTTGAGCTACAATTTGAGCAGAATTTGGTAGTTTAAAAATTTCAGAATTCTGACAGGTATGTACTGGCAATGATTGTGATACCTTGTTATATTTTTAAACATTGAAATATACGAATATATTGAAATACCTTAGAACCATTCTTTAAAAAGAATAATTCATTCTTTTTTAGGATACTAACATTGTCAATATTGTGATCTAATTGCAGAATGTTTTAATCACTCACACACTACCAATTACTCCCTAGTATACTCTATCCTTGGTGTTTATGAATGAGTTATATACGCTCTGTATTTGTTGATTCTCCACCTCTTTACATCTGAGATATTTACAATGTTTTTATTCTGGCTTCTCTCAGCACAATATTTTCCAGGTTCTTCCATGTTATAGCATGAATCAATATTTGATTACATTCTATGGATGATTAATATTTTACTTTGATTGTAATTTTATTTAACCATCTTATTTAACTATTCATTGTTGGAGTTCTTTGTTTACACATTTAGGTATTATGAGTAATACTACTATTGATATTTCTTGTGAAAATTTGTATGTGGACAGTTCTTTTCAATCATTTTTGGTACATATCAATGGTATTGCTGGATATAAGTAAACTTTATGTTTAATTTTTTCAAACTGACTTCAGTATTGTACATTTTCCTCAATCAATGTAGGAAGCTACTGATTCCTTAAATTTTCATTGACATTCTTTTGTTTTCCTTTATTTAACCAATGCTGGAATGGAATCTCATGTTGGTTTTGGTTCATATTTTTCATACTAACTAATGATATTGAGAATGTTATCATGATCCTATTTCCTTTTTGTGTTTGGTATTTAGGGAAGTATCCATTCAAATCTTTTATATATGTATTTATTTTAAATATTTATAATTAATCATCTTTCATCATATTAAACGGAGAAAGAAAGAGACCTGCCATCTACTGGTTCATTGTCTCAAAGTCCTGTCGCATCCAGCTCCCTGCTTGTGGCCAGGGAAAGCAGTAGAGGGTGGCCCAAACTCTTGAGACCAAGTGGGAGACCCATCAGCATCTCCTGGCCCCTCGCTTAGCATAGGCACAGATCCATCTGTTGCAGCCACTTGGGGAGTGAGCCAGTGGATGCAGAATCTTTCTCTCTTTCATCGGTAACACAAGGATTTATTTAGTTACTAGGTTACTGCACAGGGCCCTGGTTATCAATCTTGAACTTGACATCTCATCTCCTCTGGGGATATGGAAGCAAGGGATAGACAAGAAGCCAGGAGCATTTGCCTTAGCAACCATTTTCACAGCGAAGCATTAAAAAAGGTGGGAATAGAAGTTACTTCTCAAAATTAGCCAAACATCTGACTAGTAACTTCAAACATTCACTTTATTAAAAACTTATTTTTAGAAACCAGATGAATATATTATAAAATAATTATTATAGTTCATAATCATACAAGTATTGTTCATATTTCCTAAGAGTAAACATTCTTCTTTAGATCCCCAAAATTTTGGGGAAATACTAAGAACTGAGCAAGAGAAAAAGAAAGTAACATTTCTTTTTTTTTTTAAGTATGGAGAATAGCAGATAGAAAACAGTGTATCTTAATGACTTGAAAACTCTAAAAGCAATTATATGAAAGAGGCACAACATTTATTTATGTAACAGGAAAAGGCAGAATTGGGGCAATAAAATAGAAGCTTCTTCAAGTAAGTATACCTTTATTTCCTGAAGATTTTTGGTTTTTAACATTAGAAGTAATAAAAATAATAATGGCAGAGTCACAAAATGCTTGTTCTGTGTCAGTGTTGATGGGCAAAGACAGAGTCAAGCAGCAAAACTAGAGCAGATAAGCTGAGAATCCCCTGCCTTCTGACCAGGTTAGGAGGTTGGCATGGTAACTTGGGCAGTGTATGCATGCTACTCATAAGAAACCATCACAACGTGACTTCTTTGTTTTCCGTAGTCTCTTCGCATTTGCTCTTTGCTGGTAGTTTTGTTTCTGAATCTGACTGACTATTTGGGCAGGCAGCTAGGCTTCTTTGTTCATTTTTAGAGATTATAATGATGCAAAATAAACTGAATAGCAAAGTGCTAAATCCTTAGTTGAAATGTCACCTTCAATGTTACAATGTGTACTTAAAATGTGATAGATTGAGGCTTTCTCATTTTTTCCCCCTAAAATTGGCCTATTACACAGAGAAGTCTGTGTTGGGAAAACATGCCAAGCCAATTTCCTGTAGCACAATATTGACACTTTAATTGTCCACCTTATGAATCAAGATTTATGGCTTTTTGGGGTAAAATCTGGGAAGGTGATGAGCTAAAAAGGCTGCAACACTGACATGTGACAAGGGGAGGTGTGACCATTTAGTTGCTGACTGTGATCTAGGCTTATCCTACACGTGTATTTATCTTCTGAAAATCTTTACTTACATTAGTACTTCTGTAAGAATTACAAAATCGTCTGCAGCGTCTCACTCTCTCCTACCTCGGGTGGTGGGAATCTGGAGGTGACTTTTACTCTTTTTTTTCTTTCCCACAACTGCTTTTATCGGTTAGCTCTCAGCTGGATAGGATAGGACAAGCCCACCACCTACTTCCTCTCTGTTACATATAAACTACATTTGGCCCAAAGGAAACATTTATGGATTCTCTGATTGAAAAAAGCATGACAATATGACTACTTAAAAGCCACATACCTTTAGCCCATTACCACAAACACATTTGACTGACTTCCTACTGAGGTCTAAGCTATAGGGCACAGATATTAAACTTTCTACTTTCTTTTTTTTTTTTTTTTAAAGATTTATTTTTATTATTTTGTTATTGGAAAGGCGGATATACAGAGAGGAGAGACAGAGAGAAAGATCTTCCATCCGATGATTCACTCCCCAAGTGAGCGCAACGGCTCGATACTACGCCGATCCGAAGCCAGGAGCCTCTTCCGGGTCTCCCACGCGGGTGCAGGTTCCCAAAGCCTTGGGCCGTCCTCGACTGCTTTCCCAGGCCACAAGCAGGGAGCTGGAAGGGAAGCGGGGCTGCCGGGATTAGAACCGGCGCCCATATGGGATCCCGGGCGTGCAAGGCGAGGACCTTTAACCACTTGCGCCACCGCGCCGGGCCCTAAACTTTCTACTTTCATTGAAAGGTCATGCTTTCCTCTCTTTTGGGGGTTAGTACAGACTGTAATTTCTTGCTCTCATAAAGAGACTATCATGCAAGGGTCTGTCATGAAAGCATAGTGGCCAAGTCCTTGCCTTGCATGCACTGAGATCCCATATGGGCGCTGGTTCATATCCCAGCTGGTCCACTTCCCTTCCAGCTCCCGGCTTGTAGCTTGAGAAAGCAGTAGAGGATGACCCAAAGCCTTGATACAAAATGGCTGAGCTCCAGCTGTTGCAGCCACCTGGGAAGTGAACCAGCAGACAGAGGATCTTTTTCTCTGAATCTCCTTTTCTTTGTATGTCTGCCTTTCCAATAAAAATAAATAAATCTTTTTAAAATAAAGAACATCATGCAAGACTCTTTTTCAGTTTCTGTTCATGGCCTTTTTATGCTGCAATGTGGGTCAAAGATCTCACATCAATTACTTCAGACCTATTTTCCTAAAACCTATTGTTGAAGAGATTTACAAAGTAACAGGGTGGTACAAATCCTGTTTTAGTTAGTACTAACTGACAAGGGTCACAACAAAGCTTGGATATTTTTATGTAAATCTGACTGGGAAAATGTACCTTGTGTTGATTAAATCAAATTAATCCAAAATTGTGTTGAGTTGAGACAGTATCTGCCAGCAAATGAAATAATATATTACCGGACATTACAGAAGTGATTTTAAATGGAAAGGAGCAATGTAGACAATTAATAATCCTTCCTTTCCCAGAACATCAAATTTCTCCAATGCCTCAATACATTGTTGTTAACTCAAAAAGTCTCTCAAACTCAATTTGTTAAAAAAAAAACATCGTATTATTCAATCTATCTTTCCCTGAAGGTATCTATTCCTTCCCCGATAATCTTTGTATTGCTTAATAGCATCACCAACAAGTCTTATTGCTAAGTAAGAACATTTTGCAATAGCTTTAAATTCTTAAAACAGAAATGGGAGAACATGTTAGAAAACTCCTAATTGTCCAGGATGTAGCCCTGAGGATGCACTGGTGACCTTGTACAACGTTGCCACACTGTCTACTTTCTAGTTGCCAGGTAACCAGTTGTTGCAGGATAATCAGCATTTTTTTTCAATACAGACCTAAGTCACCGACCAGTAGGGGGCAAAATGATCTCTTTGGATATGTTATTGATAAATATATTTTTTTAATCTCAACATTACTTCTAAAGGTGTGACTTGAAAATATATGTATATATAATGTGCTGGAGCAAATGACATAAGATAGTCTAGCCAGCGACATGTGCCTTTTCTCCTCTATGGAGGAGGAAGCAGGAGAATAACATTATTTTCATTTTTATGAAGTTGTGTGTAGGGTCAGTGGAGTAAAAAATGAAATCTGAATTATTCATCAGTCTGTATGTCATTCAGATCTTTACCATCAATGCTGAAAAAGTAGGAGGAATGCTTCAACTCTTAGCAAACCAATGTAATTTTCCTCGTCCTCTCTGTCCTTTTTAACATTTTGTTTTCATTTGAGAATTTAGAATCTGGGAAGATTTACGTACATTGCCCCTAATAATCATAGCTCAGATTAATAATTTATGGTGCGGGGGAGTGGAAGGCATTTGTAAAGTAGCATTTTATACAGAATATAATTCCATAGAAGTAACCTCAAATCTCCTATTCAGTTAACTGAGAATTTCCTAAATACCTATACATTCTTGAGATCTGTCAAGAAGGTCTGAATTAAACTGTGTCCATATGTACTTTTAGCAAACTGATGTATTTACTTCCTGTTGTTTCTTATTTTTAATACAAACCTACACGGAAAAATGGAATACACTCTGAAGTGTAATTTATTGATTTAATTTTTCCATTAGGTATGATTTATACTTCTGCCTTCATACAAATATTTCTCTGTTTTTCTTTGTACTTCAAATTTAAAAAGTCTGTAACAAATGCTCAGTATTTGCAAAGTGGTTTTCTCTTTTAATGTTGCATTACAAAATGCCAAATTAAAAAGTATAGATTTGTAGCATTGGAAAGATTTATTCCTGGGAAAGTGAAACATTATTTTTCCTGTTAATTAAAAAAAAAAAAAAACTCTTCCTTGCTGGGAAAGCAGAAGAAAGGCTTTTGATTTAATGAAATATTGAAAAACTAGAGAAAGGAGATAGTCCGTACTACTTGAGGCCTCACGCATTCGCTATGCATCGTGGACCTAGCGTGTCTTAATAATAACTAGTATTAATGAAGAAAACCAGCACTTGTTGGGTGTATGTATATATGAGATGCTGGGTTATTTTTCAAGAATTTTATACCTGTTACACCTAAATTTCAAAGCTAACATGTTAAAACTGCATTGCACAACTTATTAGAAACCCTCTCTTGCATATGAGGAATCTGGGACACAGAGAGGTTAAGCAGTTTCCTCAGTTCCGAGAGCTGCACAGGGCAAGCAGTGAGGTTGCCAAGGGTGCACCCAGCTGCAGAGCCTCCCCTAAATGCTACTGTTTGTTCATGCCTGGCCTGGCGGCGTCTTGTCATTCATACACTTTTATACAGAATATAATTATATACAGAATATAATCAAGCCTTTCCAGTTAGTTGACGGTGATGTGTGTTTTGAGTCTTCTTCAGCACCGAAAGTGGAATTCTTTCCATCCTGCTGCTTTCTTTGTATCCGAGGATGAATAATATCCATATGAATGGCATTTTTGTGTAATTTTCAAAATCCCAAGGTGTGTAGTTGTTTAGAGTATGACCCAGGAATTTATGTTTTTGAAAATTCCCCAGGAGACGTGGACACACTTACTTTTCAGACAAGTGTCAGGAAATAAGGACTTATGACTGAATCTACAAACAAAAACTTACTAATTCTACACAAGAATGCAGAACATCTTGGCATGGAACCAAATGACACAGATGAGTGTGGGTGGTAATTAATTCAACTACCTATAAAATGTTTCATCACACTGTTGGTTTCAAACCAGGGTGTCTTGTCCCTGGAGGATAGAAGTACCTTACTGCCAATTTTCTAGAAGTGAAACCAAGTCACTAGGATATTGCTCTGTTCATAGTGGGCATCGGAAGATAATGTGGAAAGAACAGTAAACATGAAGTTAGCTCTCACACTGGCATTCTGGTGACAGTCTAATAGTTTAGGTTTTAACTTCCTCATTTCCTCACCCATACTGTAATTGAGTTTAATTTTCACATGCATTTATTTTTTCTTCTCATTAAGATACCAAAAGCAAGGTCCTTCATGGTAGCCTAGTGGCTATAGCCTTGCCTTACATACAACAGGATCCCATATGGGTGCCGGTTTGAATCCCAGCTGCTCCACTTCCCATCCAGCTCCCTGCTTGTGGCCTGGGAAAGCAGTGGAGGATGGCCCAAAGCCTTGGGACCCTGCACCCGTGTGGGAGATCTGAAAGAGAATCATTGCAACTCCACTTTTCAGCTCTCTGTTGATGCACCTCGGAGAGTGGTGCAGGTTGGCATGAGTGTTTTGGCCATGCATTCATGTGGGAGACCCAAAAGAAGTTACTGATTCTGGGCTTCAGCCTGGTCCAACCTCAGCCCTAGTCATTATATACTTTTAGCAATGAACCAGTGGATGGGAGATGCTCCCCAGTCCTGTGTCATCACTTTCTGTAACTCTGCCTTTCAGATAAATAAAATAAACATTTAACAAGATAATAGTTTCCAAAATAAAAGCATGTTTTTTTCTGTTTTGCATACTTTTTTTTTTCTCAAATTCAGGGTGTCAAAATAGACTTAATATTAAAAATGATTCATCACATTTTGTAGTTTTCCAGTTTTTCATTTTGACTCTGAACATAGTAAGCCATTTTAATACAATCTCCATCATCATGATATATTAATAATACTTTAACCACTATAGAGTTATTCTGATGAATCCTTATTTTGCTGATGTATCACACAATTTATTACTATCCAAATGTTAACAAGAAAATTTTTTATGATGTATTTACTGATAACTTTCTAATTTTTATATATTTTGATAGGAATCAAACATTTGATGCTATAATATTATTTTTATTTTTTTTTAGTTCACAATAATTCACAATATTATATACACTCTGGTAATCTAATTTTATCTGTAATTATTCTCATTTGAACAATTGGAAATTCTTTATATTCACACTAGTTATAAATAGTGTGACATAAACGAATCAGAGATTAATCCTTCTTTTATTTGTCCTCAACAATTAAACCAATACAGATCCCTTCTTTCTATGTTGGCATTCTCATATCAACTTTAGGTATTATTTTATGAAATAATCTAAATAGCTAAAGCCGTGCTTTATTAAAAATGTTTTTTCAATTGCAAATTGTAATAAGATATATTTCTTATTATTTGATAAAAAAAGATCAATTATTGTCATTTTGACATTAGAAATACAGATTCAATAGTAGGGTGCCAAAGACAAAATTTGGTCAGAAGATTATCCTTCATTTTCTCAAAAAAACAAAACAAAACAACAACAATAAAAAACTAAACTAAGTAATATAAGCTGGTTTGCAAGGTATTAGATCTCTCAAACATCTAAGAATTTACACATTTTAGACGTGCTGTCTGATTTGGGAAACATTGTCCACTTGCTTTCTTGGTTACATTTTTAATTACTTTAAATCTGCGTGTATATTAAAGTACTGCATGTATTATTAAGGTACACTTTTTTGCCTATCCTATTGAAGATCCTTCAGTAGCTCTATCTTGCCTAAAATCTCATTTCTACCCTCTTTGTACAGCTTACAAGAATATGATTGGCTCCATCGAGCGTTTAAATTCCATGCCCATTCATTCCCGCTGGAGGACCTTCATGTCAAGCACTTTCAATGCCTCCCGCCTTTTCTTACTTTGGTTGTTTGAACCTGCTGTTCCATCCACTTTATACTTCCTTTCATTTCTCAAACTTCCACCTCCTGTTCTGCATACCTGGAAATGTTTTCTTTTCAATCCTTTTCTGTATTGACTGTCTGAAGAAAATCTTTCCTTACCCCAGCAGACACATGGGCCATCCTTCTGCTCTTACAGTAATCTCAACTCACCACCCTCATCAAGTGCATCAGACTCTCCCGCATTTTCATTTGTTTTTACTGAATAAGGATGATTTTTTTTTGGGGGGGGGAGGACAATGACTTGTATCCACAGTTAATGAAGATTTAATAAGCCTATGTGTTTACCAAAGAATTATATTAACAGATAGCTTCTTCTATAAGAAAGCAATCAATAAATGGTATTTGATTATTTGACTCTTACATTCATTAATTTTACACCTTTTATGATGTAGTATTTCACTTTTCCACAATGCACAAAAAATACAGAGTATTCAAATGCAATTAGACTCAAATTCGAGTTCTTTTGGAGTATTCCATGAAAATCAAGAATTATTTACTTACACTCATTTGCTGCATGAGACTATTAAATGAAATGACATAGCAGTGCATAGTGACTATCCAATTACTGTTAGCTACAATTGATTATAAAATGTGGATATAGAAAAAAATGTTTAGTAGCAAATTGTGACTTGAAACAGAAAGTAAGTCTTCTGTCAAATGCTGCTGAAATTTCTTGTTATTTCTCTGGCATTTTGATAGTGCCCTTACAGATAGGAAATCAGGCCCCAGGTTTATTTTTGTGTGAGGAAGTTCAAGTTTTCTCTCTTCTCGGCCTCCCATCCCTTAATCTGAGTTACCATCATTCTTGATTTACCATGTAAACTCCTTCTTATTAAAATTTGTAAGTATTCGACACAAATTCTTCTAGCCCTCTGCCTTTTCAATGGATTTAATGGATTTCTAGTGGTTGGTGCTGCAAGTAAGTTTATGACTTTTCTAAAGCACATGTATAATACATTCTGTTTCTTTTTTCTTTTTTTTGTGATTTTTTTTCATCCCTACCCCATCCCCCTTTATATCAAGAAAGTGTCATTTGGAATGTTGGATGAGTCATCTGTCATACTTGCATGGCAAGATAATGGTTTTATGTTAGTAAAGAGAGAGACATAAGTGATGTGTTGCACAGTAATAACAGAAAATTGCTTAACGGGTATGTGACAATGGCACTAATGCCTACAGATACAAATGCAATGTGACAGCAATCTGTTACAGCTTGGAGCTACTTGTGGAAGGTCACATGCTCATGCAATAGATCAGTTTAAAATTTCTGGGTTTTATATGGCTATGCATTTGTGTCGGGTTGATATAGACATGATATGATTGCTATAGGTTCTCAGTGTTCTAGTAGAAGGTTTACATGAGTAGAATATGCATGATGCCATTCATTCCACATTTAAAATCTGTGTTCTAGATATCGCTGGATAGGGGACGAAAACTTACAGACCAAGAAACATTGTAATCATGCAAATGAATTAAAATGGGAGGATTCCCAACATATTTTAATACATGAAAATCACGTTATTTATTTATTTATTTATTTACCGTGCAACGGTCTGCTCTTCATCAAACACACTTAGAATACATGTACTTGTGAAGGCACTATGTCACTTTTCTTTTGAATATCAGTATAAGGAGGACCTTCTTTTTTGTCCTTAAACATTTGTGATTTGGCTTTTCCTGGTGACCAGGTTGCTTTGTTCTTCTGCAAGGATGTTACTGTAATGGAGGACACAGTAGTTTTCTCTGCTGTCATTAGATTTATAACACAATGCTGAGATAAACCTTAATGCTCTAAATGAATGCTTTTGGGTGATGGACAGAAATGAATCCTGTGCATGGCTATAGTAAGACACAACAGTGGTTTTATATTTGTCAGGAAGAAACCCACACATCAATTTTCTTTTTGTTTTCAAGATATTCATTTTATGTTTTAATTTTTTACTTTTATGTTGTAATTTGGCAAACATCTATTTGTGCTTGCCATATACAAGAATTTGGGCTAGTTTTTGGGGATTTTATCAGAGTCCCAAGATCAAGAAGCTTTTCTTCTGGTTGGAGATGCCGAGCATTATGTATTTCTAAGCCATTTGCAGTATGGTTACTTATTTTGCTTAATGCCATTGCAAAAGAAATCCTGAAATAAGTTCATCATAATTTATGGAGCCTTATACTGTAGTTAGTCATTTTTTCATAAATGAAATTTTAATAGTATACCATGTATGGTTATGCTAAGGCAACGCAAGTGCAGGATTAGTGTAAAAAGGGAAGTTTGGCTGTAGTTGAAGCCATGCCCAGTATGACATTTCTATTGTTTCTCTATTCACAATATTTTTTTTAAAATTGGTAGTTCATTGGGTGTGCTAATATTCTTTTTATGTACTAAGTCTATCCAACTCTCTATCAGTCTATTATCTGCAAACCATTTTGAACATTAAAAAATATAATTATGTTTTCATAGTAATTTTTTATTTTGATGGTAAGACCAACATAAAAATGAATCAACATTAGCTTGAATTTTACCTTGCAAAATTATATGATAGCCAGAAAAGTAAAATTTGACGATTATGGATGGGCTTAATTTTATACATATTCTTAGATCTAAAGAATTCAAAGAATAATATCAGTGGAAAAGATTGTTTTAGCTTCAGAAAATAAGCACACATAATGACATGATTATTGCATGATGGTAGAAAAACGAACAGTTCCATTGGCTCAACTTTCTCCATATTTCATATAGAAAAAAAATGTATTCCAGTTGATAGAACAACTTTCTGTGCTTTTCTCTGGAAATTTTCAAGAACATGGTCCATGCATAAACATCATTAAATAGGATTTCTTCTTTATCCTTAGTTCCCAGATCATTTTATTATAAGTGGGAATAGGTGAGTAGTGAAAAAAAAAAAGCCACTTATTCCTTGTAACAAAAACCTCTTAAATAATGAATCGGTTCTAAATCATTTTCATCTCTTGATGGTCCACTTTTTGTTTTAATTTATGTATTAATCAATGCTAAGAAATATTCTTCATCAAACAGATGTGTCTAAAAACAATGTTTTAATCACAGAAGGCAGAACAAGATGGTAGCTAAGATATTCTAGCAATTGCCTGCAAAGAACCAATGTGGATAGCTATTCACATTGCAAACCATTCTCAACACATGAAGCCTGCAATTCTTAGCTGTAGTCTAATACTAAGACAAGATGCACAGAGGACAGTACAGCAGAAAAAGGTGCTACCAACCTGAAGCAGTACAATGTGCAGAGAGTACTGGAGGGCAGGAAGATGACTGAGTTCACATCTTAGACTTGAGTCAAGTACCAGGTTCACAAGGGTGATACTCGGTGTTGGACATGGCTTCATGGTGCCTGTCCCAAAGCCAATGTTCACAGACAACATCTGTACCCTCCTTTGCCAGGAGGCCAAGGTGCTGTCTTCATAACTCCTTCCCGGATTTTGGTTAGCCAGAGAATGACACTCTAGTGTTGGAGATTGTGGCAGAAAAGTGGGCATAGTGGCTCAGTGCCAGGTCTGTTGTATTGCAACTCAGCACTGGAGAAAATCCAATTAACCTTTACCTAGGCCAGTGCTCACAGATGGAATTTCTTTCACCTTTCTGGCATCAGGTGAAAACCTGCCCCCTGGTGGGATGGAGTCGTATTGCAGCCTATGTCTCTGTTGGCTGCATGCAGATCTAGTGTGGACCCTTGAGACTGTGCAGAGCCCTGTGGCTGGCAAGCCACGTGCCACCCAGGTTGGTAACAGCTTGAGCGGTTAATGAGCTACTTAAACCACATCCAAGCAACAAAGAGTAACACTCCAAATGCTTGGAAATAGGGCAGGAAGCTAAGAACAGGACTGTGTCTTGGAACTCTGTGTCTGGTTGGTAAAACTTCACACTGGGCAAATTCTAACTGTCCCTGTTCCCGCGCCAGCATCTTTTATAGACTTTCTAAATCCTCCAGTGCCAGGTGGGAACTCTCTGGCCCAACTGAATCAGCTTCCATCCTGGGCTGCATTACCTGTTTCTGATTGCAATGATTTTCATCGGTGAGTATACCTTAGCAGCAGCCAGGTCCAGAGTGGAAGCCTTGTCCCCGTTATTGTTCATAAGTGATGCAAGTGGAGTGAGCTGTGGGCATAATCTGATGCTGTAATGTTGATTACTGTTGGGCCAATGAAGACATTTCTTCCCTAGGAAGAACAACTGAGAGCAGCGCACGCGTGCGCGTGCGCACACATGCATACACACACACACACACACACACACACACACACACAGGAGAGATTGTACTTGATTTCTTAGGAGAAGAAAAGGATGTAGTACTGTTGACTATGGATGAGAAGCTTGGAGGCACTCTGGCCCTTGCTAAAGGCTTGAGGGGACAGGCTATCTTATTCATGTATTTCCTATTCATTCTGAGTAGTCAACTGTATTTGGAACAAAACTTGAGCTTGAAGTGGCCTCTAGTGTTTGAAATGACAACACGGTCACAGCAAATCTGTGGTAGACCTGGACTTCTACTGCCATCTAGTGCTGGTGGGGGGAAATTGCCTTTGAACCAGACAGACTAGTTGGAATGTTTGGGAGGACTGACACAAACCCAGATTATTATTAGATGCTTAATCCTTCAATATACAGACGGTATCCCGTGGGAACAGGCATTAGACACTCTCAAGAAGGACAGGCACTTGCACAGTGCTTACGGTGCTGCGTGGGACATGTATTGGCATGCATAATAGGAAGTGCTCGCTCCACTTCTCATCCCAACGCCATCCTAATATGCACCCTGGAAGCTAACAGGTTGTGGCTCAAGCACGCAGGTGCGTGCCACCTATGTCGGAAACCTGTATAGGGATCTGGCTTCCGGTTTCAGCCTGGTGCAGCCTCACTGTTGTCAGTACTTAGGAGTGGACCGTGGTTGAAAGATTCTCGCTCTTTTAGTTGTTGGAAGATTCGCACCCCCTTTCTCACCGTTGTGTGTGTGTTATCTTTCTCTCTTAAAAAAATTTACAAATAAGAACTATTATGAAACTATGAGATAACTCAGTGATTAAGAATAAGGCACAGAAACCTGACCCTGTTGTGACTGGTATCAGAAGGAAAATGAAATCCTGTAAAGAAGCATGATGAAATTCAAGAGGATATAGAGAAATGATTTAATAACCCAAAGAGAAACTTAACACAGATATTGGGACAATTAAAAATCAAACAGAAATACTTGGGCTGAAAATAAACTAAGCTAAGCTTAAATGTAATAGGAGCAATCAATAGCTGAATAGCTCAAACAGAAAGAAGAATGTGTGAGCAGACAGGCTATTTGAGAACATATAGCCCAGCGGGGAAGGAAAGCACAATGAAGGGGAAGAGCCTTATGGAAACTTTTGGATAGTGCTAACTGAGCAAATGTTTGAGTTACTGAGTTCAAGATGACTTACAAAAAGCTTGTCGCAAGAGATGACAGTAAACCTCAATCCTAGAAACAGATAAAACTACCAGGATACATACAGGAGGAGCAAATATCAGTAGTTTTTTTAAAGTCAGCCAGTTCTTGTCCAAAATATATAATAATCAGGAGCTCCAAAGTTTAAGACAAAGAAAGGATTCTCAAAGATATGAGAAAAGAAGTAATACATATGGTTCCAAATTAACCTGACTGCAAACTTTTTAGTAAAATATTATAGGACAAATGAAAATGGACAGTGTTTTTTACAATATGGAAGGAAAAAAATTTCCCACCCCATAAGGCCATACCCAACAAAGCCATCCTTTAGCAGTGAAGGACAGTTAAAGACAACAAATTACCAAAGGCTTAAGAAATTTGTCAGCAGACCTGTATTATAGCAAATGGGAGTTTTTTTTTCAACTGAAGAAAGAGAGAGATGCCAGAGAGGAAAGCAAAAAGTATTAGAAGGCAGAAAGTGCAAACATAAGAATAACTATATTGATAATTTCAGAATATTCTTATATTCTTGACATGATACATAATATATTCTAATCTTTAGTGTAGACCATAAAACAATTAGAGTGATAAAAGTATCAATATGTTATAGATTAGGCGAAAAAGGAAGTTATAAAATGGTGTGTCAAAAATTCAAAATGTTTGGCGAAATGAAGTACAGCTACGAATTTTATTACTAGCATTCAAAAAACCTTTTAATTTCTTTTCATATTTTTATGATCACTATTAATTGCTGTCATTGTAACATCACTTTGTATAGCCAAAATATTTTGGTATACTTCATGGTAACCATAAAACTCAAAGACATAGCAGAAATAACATAAATAGTAGCAAGAAATCAAAACACACTATTAGAGGAAATTATTTTGCCACAAAGGAAGACTATAAAAGAAGAGGAATGAATGAATGGAAGGAGAAAGAAAAACAAAGCAAGAAAGTGCAAAAATGACATTAGTAAGACCTACCATTAATAATTAATTACCTTAATGGCTGAGGAGTATTCCATAGAGTAGATGTATTATAGTTTAATTGTCCATTTATTTTTAAATGGGCATCTAGGTTCTTTCTGTGTCTTCTCTATTGTAGACTATATTACTGCAAATATAGGATTGCAGGTCACTTTCTCATTTGAATATATCATTTCCTTTGGGTGTATTCCCAGATGTGCAATAGCTGCGTCACACAATGGATCAATTTTCATTTTTCTTAGCACTCTCTATTCTGACTTTCATAGTGGTTGTACTAGTCTAAAATCCCATCAGCAGTGAAGTAGGGTACTTTTCTTCCCACATCCACAACTGCAGGTATTATTAGTAGAGTTCCAAATGAAGGCCAATCTCACTGGAGTTAGGTGGAACCCACTGATTCACTCCCCAAGTGGCCACAACAGCCAGCTGGAGTTGAGCTGATCTGAAGTCAGGAGCTTTCCTGGGTCTCCCGTGCAGGTGCAGGAAACCCCTCTCCCCCGCCCCAGCCACAAGCAGGGAGTTGGATGGGAAGCACGGACGCTAGGACATTAACTGGTGCACCGGACATGGACAGGACCCTGGCGCATGCAAGGTGAGGACTTTAGCCATTAGGCTACCACTCTGGGTCCCTTAATCTGGTTTTTATTTGTGTTTCCCTGACAGTTAAGCCTGAGTATTTTTCATATGTCTATTAGCCACTAGAATTTGTTCTTTTGAAAAATGTTCATTTTCTTTGAATGTTTCTTCACACAGCTTGTTTGTTTTGCTCTTCTTGACTTTCTGAAGCTCCTTTTAAATTCTGGATATTCATCCTCTATCAGACATGTAGTGTGCAAATTTTTTTCTCTTAATATGTTTGTTGCCTCTTTTTGATAATTTCCTTTGCTTCAGAAGCTTCTTGGTTTAATGTAGTGGCATTTGTTTATTTAATTACCTGTGTTTTTGGTTACTTTTCTAAGATTTTTACAATTCCTACATCTTGAAGAGTGCTTCCTATGTTTTCCTCTAATAGTTTGATGGTTTCTGGGTGCAGATGTAGGAGCTTGATCAGTTTAAAGCTGATTTTTGTAGACAGTGACATGTGGGTATCTTGTTCTTGCTTCTGGAGGCTGCCATCCAATTGTCCCAACAGCATTTGGTGAAGAGACCAAACATTTTCCCTGGATTGTTTGCAGTTTTCTTGTCAAATATTAGTTTGTTGTATATGTGTTGGCTCCCTTCTGGGTTTCTATTCTGTTCCATTGATATTCCCTGTTTCTGAACCAGTACCAGCCTGTTTTGATGACCACTGCCCTGTAGTATATTGAAATCTGGAATTATAATTCCTCCAGCTTGATTTTTATTCTTCAAGATAGTTTTGGCTATTCATGGTCTCTTGTTTCCAGATGAACTTTTATATTATATTTACTATTTCTGAGAAAAATGTATGGATTTTGATTGGGATAGCATTGAATCTCTATATTACTTTTGGTAATAAGTACATTTTGGTGATATTGATCCTGCTGATCCAGGAACATGGTAGTTTTCTCTGTGTTTTAATGCCTCCTTTTATTTCTTTTTAAAATGTTTTGTGATTTTCATCAGGTGAGTCTTCCACACTTTTGTTTAATTTACTTCCAAGTTATTTAAGATTCTTCTTGACTATTTTAAACTGGACTGTAACTTACAAATTCTTTCTCAGACATGGAGTTACTTGTGTATATAAGGGTCTATGTTCTCTCTGATAATAAGGCCACCTTGATGCAAAATACAAGATCAATAGATATTTCGGTTGACATGTATATACATATATTCATCTAGAGGAATTATATAATGCAGACTAGCATACCTGAAACAGTTAAATATGACAATAAGATGCTGAGATTTTACCATTGCCTATACCTACAATGTCATGATACACTTTAGTAGCAGAATGATGGACTTGTGACTGTTGCTGAAGGATTATACTATGGTAACAATCTATCAGGAACCAGTGGGGGTGAGGAAGGTGAAATAGGCAAAGTGGAAAAGGTCGTCCCTGAACTTATGGAACTGAATCATGAAAAAATTACCTCAAATGTAAACGTATTAAAATTCCAATTGTAAGGGATAGAGTGACTAAATAGAATAAGATTTAAAAAGATCCAACTATATACTACATATAAGAAACTCTCTTCATTACTGAAGACATGTACAGACTGAAGTGCTAGATCAGGGGAGCCCAGGAGAATAGAACGCAAAAGAAATCAGGAGTATCTGCACTTTTACCAGATAGACTTCAAATCAAAGTCATAAAATAAAAATGACAAGGGAGATCTTTGATGACTTAATAAGAAAAGATTATATGGGCAAATATGAAGGTCTCAAGAAAGTTTATAGAAAAAGGATAGAGTAAAAATCTACAAATAAATATCAAATTCTATGATCATTTCCTTTCACTTTCGTATCTACATTACTGACATGACTAGATTTTTTTCATTTTTTAGTGCATTCATATAAATGCACCCAACTTTGGAATGTGCAAATGTAAAGGGAAATATTAACACATCAAACAAAAAGATGGATTTGAATACATTATCAAGCTAGATTTTTATTCCCAACTTTCAGCAATGAATAGATTATCAAGACAAAAAATCTTGAAAGAAACCGTGAGTTCAACTTTATTTTGATTTACTGGGCTTAATTGACATTGAATACACATTTCATCTACTTGCAGCAGAATATATTTTCTTCTCAATAGAACAGAATTTCTCCAGTAGATATTATATGATAGGACACAAAGCAAGCCAGTGCATTTTCTAAGGTGGAAAGAAATAGATACTAAAGGAAACAAATATCCATGAAACAAAGACATGTTTCTTTGAAAAGATAAATAAAATAGCAAGCTCTTAGATTAAGAAAAAAGAGAGAAGACTGATATTTAACCCAGAGATGAAGAAGACATTACAACAGATACTGTAGAAACACCAAGGATATGAGATTATTACGGAGTATAAACCAATACACTTGATAACCTCCAAGAATAGAGAAAATATAACCATGAAATAAGATTGAGTGATGAAGAAATCATCATGAATCTTATAAGAAAATCCAATCATTCCTTTGAATAGATCAATAACAGCAAATGCATTCAAATCAATAATAAAAATTTTCATATTGATGGCCTGTCAAAGAATTCACCCTTATTCTTCTTGAAAACAGAAGATGAGCATTTTTTTTTTTTCAACTCATTCTACAAAACCAAGCAATGATACAACACAAAGTCAAGGCTACACGTTGATGTCTTTGATGAACTTGGGTGGAGCCAGGACATATGCCTTAGAGCCTATCAGAAAGCAGAACAACCAGTTTGTTGTATACTCCTCTCCATCCCAACCTCAGCATTCTTCTCAAAGGTTGGAAACCCAAGGAAAACTCATATGAACACCAATTTAGTTCCATCCAATTTCTTCCCTCTGGACCCTTAGCCCCATGACACACATACAACTCTGCTGAAATGTTGGACTATCTGCCAGTGTTTTCTCTGTGTGCATGCCAGCAGTTTGTCATCTTTGTGAACTTATTTCTCTGGAATAATTTAGTCTTAACTATGAGTTCACATCCTGTCTCTTGTGTCCTAACCCTCTTTTCCTCACAAACATTAGTGCAAAATTCCTCCACAAAATACTGGTAAGCTGAGTCCAGTTAAACATATCATTCACCATAATTAAATCCTAGGGATCCAAAGAGAGTATAATAAATATTAACCATACCAATGGAAGACAAAATAGATGATCATGTCTATAATTCAGAAATTTGAGATCACATTTTCTTTGGGCTGCTTGCAGACCATGCTTGCATGCAGTGGGTCTATTAAAAGGGGCCTGTTAGTACCAGCCAATGGGTTGGCTCTGCCAGGGAGGATCTCTGGCTTAATATGACATCAGGTAGCTGAAACTTTCTCACGGCTCTGCTGTTGTCCTGGGGACTTAATACTCCATCTCGTTTCCTTTATGCTTTCTTTACACAGCGTTTGCCTTGAACAACAGACTGCAATCTCCCCCCACTCCTCCCTCTACCAATACAAATCCTGAACTTTTAATGACTTTAGGATTTGTGTTCTAGTGGGCAGCTTAATCTCTTAGCTTCTGACACCGCATTGGTAATTTGAGCACAGTAGCACCTCTCCTGCTTACCTTACTGGGTTATTGTCAGAAAAAGTATTTAAATTGGTAATAAAAACACTTGAAATCACAGAGTACAATAGTTATTAGCTGCTTTCATAAATGTATTTCTGTGGAAGATACTTTCTTCCCGTAATCAATTCCCTTTTTGCTTTCCACAGCCTCAGGAAGAATTTTCAGGTCGTAGTTATCACATGAAAGTTCAGCCTCAACTCATCTGTATCCATATCTTAAAATCAGGATGCACTAGACCCAAACTTGATATATCCTGAGATTCTACTCATGATAGAGAAAAATTGATCATAGGCAGGTAGGTATGACTCAGAAAACATCAGAATGACCTCTTTATAAACAAACCATGGACGTTGTCCACACATTATGAACCAGTATAGAGCAATTCCTACTATTACAATAAATTAACAGAATTTTGCAATATGGACCTTTATTTTAGAAAAATAAAGTGCGTAAGATTTAGGGGGAAAAAGAACCCCTCACTTCTCCATACTTCAAATAATTTTGTTATATGGTACAAAACAGACAGATTAATCCATTTCAGTAAAGAATGTCTTTTCCAGGCTTCTTTATGGACTGAAATGAGGTGAGAAGTGGAAGACTAAACATTGATACTGACTGGATAAGGTTAATTTTGTTTCCATAGTGTTCCATCTCATTGCACATCAGAGTTAAATAGCTCTATTATATGCACATATAACAGCATAGAAAACAGGAATAGTGACAAAAAATCTGTGTTTATTCTGAGTCCTGCCCTTTCTTTTATGTAAGACCTTGGGCAAATTACTTAATATATCTTCATTTTAGATTTTTTTTTAGTTGAGTATATTCACTGTTTCCTAGATAGGTGATATTTATTTTGTGTTTTTCATTGAAAAATGGTACTGTATCTGTACAAATTGACAATTATATTGGGGAAACAATTTCTTTTTGAATCTTCATAGTCAAGTGTCCCAACTTTTTTGTATTTTTTACTTTGGAAACATAAAAATCCCACTGTTTCTGGTGCAGCTTTCTATCAAGGCAGAGAGAATATATCCCTGCTTTCAGATGTTATAAATTAGGTTTGACCTTTCACATCTTCTCATGAATTGATGTAGAGATGATTACTTGATTTATTGGAGGCCTCAAGTAACATTATATCACTTTACATCTGCTGTGAAAACCAAAGGAGATAATAAATAAGAAACCTCTGGAAAAATACTTAGTAACCAGTAGTTAATTACTTACTGGTCTTCATTAAATACACACACAAACACACACACAAACACACATGCACACACGCACACACACACACACAATGAAGGCCTTCCTGAATGCCCGTTCATCTTAAGCCCAGTTTCAGGTGTTTGTATCACAATCAAAGAAGCCATAAAGAATATTTGTAGACTTGAAATACATATTTAACATGATTGACATACACTGGGATTAGCTCACTCGGAGACTGAAGCAGATTAAATGAAGAAAGAAAGGAAGAAAGAAAGAAAAAAGCCTGTTTGAAACACTAGAAATTTCTCCTAAAATAGCTTGTTTAATATCTTTTTTTAAACTTCATTAACAAAGCACACCTCTGGCTAATAGTTTAGTAAGGGTTGCAGAGAATTAAATATGATACAATTCATAAAATCTTTACCTTATAACATCTGGAAAAATGTTGATCTGGATGGTGAAAATCCTCCTTAGAGATAAAGATTTGGTTTATTCAGGTAGAAACTTAAACAGTTGTGTTACAATATTAGAACAAAAGTCAGTAAGATGAAACGGTGTTGCAAAGGAAAGGCAGAGAAGTGTCCAGTGGAGAGAGAATGATGGAAATGATTTGCACCCTGTTATAAAACACATGAAATGAGCGAGTTAGTCTTAAGTGGGATCTGAGTTATCAGGTGACTGCCAAATTTATATCTCCTAAGTAGATAATCTCTTTTCAACTCTGGAAACCTGAATCCATCTACCTTCTTGATAAATTTATCAGAAATCAGACAGGCTTTCCGAATAGTGCGTCCCAATTCAAACTCTCAGTTTTATCTCTTGGCAATTGGCTTTCCCTTTCAAATGAATTTAAAAATACCCATCTATGTTTCTTTCCTTTTCTTCTTTTTTTTTACTTACATACTTTGTTGACTACCACTCAATATTAAACTGGCTCTAGATTTCAAGAGGACAGGGACTTTATTTCATTATACGAGTTTTAGTCCCCAGACTCACTCAACCCATGAGAGCTCTTAGAAAGTACTTACTGAATGAACTGATAAACACAGATTGTAGTTTATTTGCTTATAAGGCTATTCTTGCCTTAACAATATAAAGGTACAGACTACTGAGGTTGACTTGAATAATTTGTATGCCTGTGATGAAAAGAAAAGGATCAGGGCTATTTGATCCAGTGTCTGTGAAATAGCGTGATTAACAGAGGCTTTATTAGCTGATGTGCTCCATTTCTGTGGGGAACAAAATAGAAAGAGATAGTTTTGAATAACAAGATGGGAGGTATCCCTTTTAGGCATAATATAGGCAACATGGGATGTCTAAACATTGGAACTACTGCAAATTTCTTTCCTCTAGCTCTTAAAAGTGGGTTACACTTTCAATCCTTATGATAGGTTTTTGGCAGGGTCCTGCCTGGAGGCAGGGTTATGTACTTTAATGACGTGAGCTCTCAAGCCTAAGGCTCTCTGCCCTTAAATCTGTGAATTAACACATCTCTTTCAACTAACTTGTTTGATAGTTTGTGAAAGAAAACAGACTTAAATAGCAATTTAGGAAAATCTGTAGGCATAGGAAAAATTTGTTTTTAGTAGGGAACTCAGGAAAATGACCAGAAGAGATCAGGTGGAGCCACAAAATATTTCACAAATGTCATCTAAAGATTGACCTGCTCTTTCTTTTTTTTCTTTTTTAAAGATTTATTTTACTTTTAGTGCAAAGCTAGGTATACAGACAGGAAATTCACTCCTGAAGCAGCCACAATGTCCGGATCTGGGCTGATCTGAAGGCAGGAGCCAGGAGACTCTTCCTGGTCCCCCACACAGGAGCAGGGACCCAAGGCTTTGGGCCGTCCTTCACTGCTTTCCCAGGCTACAAGCAGGAAGCTGGATGGGAAGAGAGGCTGCTGGGATTAGAACCGGTGCCCATATGAGATCCTGGCACATGCAAGGCAAGGACTTTAGCCACAAAGTTACTGTGCGGGGCCGTATCTGTTCTTTCTTACCTCTATAACTGATAGCAATTACCTACTGATACATCTATAACTAGAGTCGTGCAATTGATTTAAAGGAGCAATGCCTGGAAGTGAGACATGACTTCCAAAGGAAAAGTGTATTTTTACCATAATTGTGACACTTAAGGTGACACAGATTTAGATATACATTCATCCTACTCTGAATATGGATGTTGCCAAGATTTGAAATGCCTAAACTCTCTGAGAGACAAATCTGCAAGCTGGAAAGCTTCAAAGGAGAGAGTTGCTCCACAGTCCCAGAAAGCCTTGTAGTTTATTCTAGAGAAGTGGCTGTACTATTTAAGCTGCTTCTCCCATGCAGGTTCCATCTCTGCATCCAGGGAAAAATTTCCTTACTGAATAATAGAGGGAAGGTTATTGTATTCATTTTCTTCTTTGTGTTCTTCCTTAAAGACAGTTTTTTCAGGGCACCGGAATCAATCTGTCCAAGGGCCACAATGCAGCTCTCAATTGAAATGTCCTTGAGTGATCAAACCCAAGAATATTCTAAAAAAAGGTCTCCCATTTAACTTCTAATTTAGCCTGCTGCTGTAGACACCAGCTTTGGGTGAGCCAGCTCAGCATGTGTCCCTACTATTTAATGTCAGCCTATGACTATTCTTAGTCTTGACACCTCCAAACGGTTTTACCAGAATGAACAGATTTCTCCAACCCATCACATTTTCTATCCATTGAGTTGCAGATGGAAGAGGATAAAAAGGATGCATAGATGAAAGGGAAGTGGTGCACATTTCCCCACCCTCACAAGCTAATCTAAGCCACAGAGCTAGTGTCAGTTTCATGTGAAAATAGGTTTCCATTTTTTTAAATTTGTTTTTTCCTGTGCTGGATCCTGGGAAAATGAAACCTAGAGATGGCAATGAATTAGCTCTGCCAGCTTTGGGTTTTCAGCTCAGTTGGCCAATGTTCTCATCCAAGAGAGACTTTCTAGCTAAATGGGAAGAACAAACATAAAGAGATCTACCTAAAAAGGATCTTGATATTTTGGAGAGCAGGAAAATCCATCGTGAAACAGAAACTAATTGGTGGTAAAGAGCATGAGGAAGTCGTCTGTGTATTTTCAGAGGTGTGTTCTGAGAAGTATAGCTGCTCACAGAATCGCAGTGAATGAAGAACAGAAAACTGTTGAATTTTTATTTCTGTCGTGAGTTGCTCTGCAAACTCTGAGAATTTACTTCAGTGAGTTTTTTGTTTGGTTTTGCTTCTGTATTTTTTTTTTTTTTTTTAGATTTCTTTTAGATGAGGTTGCTGGTTAAGACTTTTGTAAGATCTCAGGAAAATATTGAGGTAGTGTTTGAGGTGGAGTCATCAAAAAAGTTTATCCTTCCTGTCCACATCTTGTTCTGTATGGGTGACAATTGAAACCCCAACCTGTATGGTCAGATGTATAGTTGGTGCTTCTTAGGAAGCTTTGAGTAAAGGTGGTTGTTTTATTGGAAAAAAAGAGGGGGAATGAACCTGGGTCAAGATAAGAAGTACTGCAGAAGCCACTTCTGGGGAGATTTCCACCAGTGTGGATTTGGAAGTGAAACTCCATTTCATTTTGAGCCCTGCTCAAAGATTAGATCATGGACAGTTCTGAAGGACACTCAAGAAGTATTGCAAGACAGATTTGCGCATGCATCACTGATGAACTTAACACTTGTTGAATGTAATTTCCTTTTTGCTTTTACTTGAATAATTTTCCAAAGCTATGTAGTATTAGTTTTTTGGAGTCATATATAACCCCAAGGATGAAAGACCAGTTCAAAAGCATTTGTACAGCCACTCAGTGACTAATATCATGTCTCTACATTCTGGTGAAGCCTTTGGACACTGTGCCACTGTCTCTCCCAGCAACTGTATGTGAAGTGTAATGATAGCTTAGCCAGGGCTTCACCTGTACCTGCTGATGCTAGGTTGCCAGTGCAGGTGAATAAAGAATTAGGAAACGGTGCGACTATCTTTGCCTTACATATTTACACATGACTTGCTGTTCTTTACTCTTCGGGTGCTCAGTTAATTGAGTTTTCAAATCTAACCCAGTTGATGTCTATAAGCTACAACAGCAACTCTTACAATGAGTTGTTTTATTCTTGATAAAAAAATACTTAACAATATTAAGAAATGGATAATGTAAAGATCGAAGAACCCAAACTCTTAGATAATACAGGCACAAGTGATCCAATTTATAAGATTATTACAATTCTTGGGGTGTACATGCACATGAAATTATGATGGAATAGTAGAACACACTAGCAATTTCATAAGAGATTGCCATTTTCCTACTCAATGTCAAAGAAATTGTATATAGATTTTCATGTATCAGGGAAGTATAATTATCTTTTTATGTGGCATAAACATGTTATTTCACTTGCAGCAAGTTGGATATCTTACTAGCACAGTCTGATTTTCAGTTTTTCTGACGGTTAGGCCATGTTGCATTTGTAAAATGTCAGTCCTACTTCTGTGCTGATCACACATAGTTAAGTGTCCCAAAGTTTTGAAGCCTTGTAGATAACTACTTTCTAATTTGCAAACTACACACATTTTATGAAGAGTTGAATTCTTATACATCACATCACCTGAAACTAGGCAAGCAGAAAAAAGCGTGAGTTGAAACCTATGAATTATTTTTGGGTTGGTCTTGGATAAGTTGCTAATCTGTGAAGCTGCCTGATAAGGAATGATTCTCTGAAAAACAATCACAGATAGCACTAAGGTGTTAAAGAAGAAAGAGAGCCATGTGGAAGGAGACCTTGATTACATTTTTAGGTTAATGATTTTAACCTCTGTGTCATAGGTGTAGCATATCGGATGAGGTTTTTTTCTATACAAAGGTATTACACATTAGAGGCCCAAGATTTTCTGTATGATATGGTAAAACCTCATTACTTTTGGCTTTTCTTGATTCGGAATTGGTGATCACTCTGATAGAGTTGCTGCCAGCTAAGAAAATCCTTTTTCCTATAAAGGAAAGTATAAATAAGCTTATGGAGTAGATGGTAAAATTCTTAAATCCAAGCAGATGCAAAGCAAAATGTATCTGAGGAGAATATGAGTAATGCCTGACCTTATTTGTTTTTTTTTTTTTTCAGTTTTGGTTGAATTATATCTCAGTTCTGCCTAATTTCTACAATTTTCAATAATCCTTTTGTTGTTTTAAAATTAATATCTGCATTTAGAAGAGGAAATTTAACAAAGGATATTATTTAGAATTTCTGGGACATACATTTAAAAGTGTTCATTTGGGCCCAGCACGATAGCGCAGTGGGTAAAGTCCTCGCCATATGCGTCCGGAAATCCCATATGGGCGCCGGTTCTAGTCCCAGCAGCCCTCCTTCCCATCCAGCTCCCTGCTTGTGGCCTGGGAAGGCAGTCGAGGACGGCCCAAAGCTTTGGGGCCCTGCACCAGTGTGGGAGTCCCGGAAGAAGCTCCTGGCTTTGGATCACCTCTGCTCCGGCCGTTGCAGCCACTTGTGGAGTGAATCATCGGATGGAAGATACTCCTCTCCTCTCTTCCTCTCTGTATATCTGAATTTCTAATAAAAATTAAAAAATCTTTTTAAAAAAGTGTTCACTTATTTGTAAAAATTTCAGAAATGTATTGAAAATTCTGATCGACAGTAGCAAGATTTCTTTTTCAAATCATCTAAAATGACTGAGAATTCTGCAATGTTTTTCTTCTAAGTAAGCACCTTATAAACAAACTCAGTTTCCCTCAAGTGGATATTAGTTTAGGAAGAACTAATTATTGATCTAAGCCAGTATGACCCATGTTTTAAAAGGATGCTTACCTTGCTAACTAAAATTGAATTCATTGTAAGTATGTTAACATCAAGGGATTTTTACGTCCAATGTAATGTCGGATATTCAAATGAGAAGAACTTATGACAGAGCAGCGCACTTAGTCTATATTAAGCTGCAGTTTGTATGGTTTTGTGACTATATTAAACCATCTTATTTCAATCCTCAGTTTTAAAGGTATCTGAAATAAGAGAGAGACAGAGAGACAGAGAGAGAGAGAGAGAGAGAGAGAGAGAGAGAGAAATGGAAATGGAGGAAGGGAAGGAAGAATTTTTCATTCACTGGTTCATTTCCCAAACAGCAGAAATAGTCAGGACTCGACCAGTTTGAAGCCAAGAGCTGGAAACTCCATGCTGGCTCCCATATGAGTTAGGGCCCCAAGTTCTTAGACCATCTCCTGCTTTCCCAGGTACGTTAGTGAGACGGTGAATCAGAAAGAAGTAGCTGGTGCTCCAGCAGGGCCTTCTCTGTGAGATACCAGTGTTAAGGACAGTAACTTAAGCCTGGAGTTATAATGCTGGCCTTGATCTTTCTTATGTAAAATGTCTAAAAATAAACATCATTATTTCTATACGTTTTTGATTCACCTCACAAAACTATTAGCTATAATCATATTTTCAACAGAATAGTTAATTAATCAACAGGATTCATTTATCATGGGATTTTTCATTCTTGAGAGTATTTTGGTTGCTTTGTATAGCCAATTGTACTACTCCCTGCATGTGGCCTGGGAAAGCATTCAAGGACGGCCCAAAGCCTTGCACCCTGCACCCGCGTGGGAGACCCGGAAGAAGCTCCTGCTCCTGACTTCGGACTGGCTCAGCTCCAGCTGTTGCAGTCGCTTAGGGAGTGAATCATTGAATGGAAGATCTTTTCTCTCTCTCCTCCTCTCTGTATATCTGACTTTGCAATAATAAATAAATAAATCTTTAAAATAATTGATTTGAAGAAAGGTATTAAAGTAACAATAATCCTTTGGATATGATTTAGAATTCTGAGAATGAGAATTTTTTACCTGGACGTAATTTTTTTTAATTTAAGATTTTTTTTTTATTGGAAAGCCAGATATATAGAGAGGAGGAGAGACAGAGAGGAAGATCTTCCCATCTGACAGTTCACTTCCCAAGTCAGCGCAATGGCTGGAGCTGAGCCAATTCGAAGCCAGGAACCAGGAGCTCATCCAGGTCTCCCACACGGGTGCAGGGTCTAAATGCTTTGGGCCGTCCTCTACTGCTTTCCCAGGCCACAAGCAGGAAGCTGGATGGGAAGCAGGGCCACTGGGATTAGAACCGGTACCCAAATGGGATTATGGACACATGCAAGGCAAGGACCTTAGCCACTACGCTATTGTGCCGGACCCATACCCGGACATAATTTGAATGAGTAAGTGGCAACAACTGCTCTGCTATTTTACATTTTGGGTATTATGAAGCAAAATGATTTATTTAATATCTTTAATTATCATTTAGATGCCTGTATGAAATAAAAAAAAATGAGACTTGGTTCAATTCATGGTTTTTCTTATAAATCTAAATATACTAAAAATTTGAATGAGTTTGACATGCAGTTAAGTCATTTATGTACATCGTAGAATTTGCCTTTAGTTTCCAAGGTTGCTTAACTTTAAGTCATCTAAAAAGATACCATTTAAAAATGTATTATACAGGAAGAGATCAAAGACAGATAGAAAGAAAGCAAGCTGTAGTCATTGGAGAATCAAATCTATTCTTATTTTACAGAATATGTGGTTTTTGTGGATAGAAAATACTATACAACAGCCTTCATGTGGCACAGCGGGTTGATTGACAGGTTACAATGCCAGTATCCTTCACATAAGTACCAGTTTGGGTCTGAGCTGCTCCGCTTCTGATCTAGCTTCCTGGATCAGAATCATTCCTAAAGGATTCCTAGGAAATTATAGAATATCCTTCTAGCCTTCGGTGCCTACCATCACCTGATGTAGTTCCTGACTCCCAACTTTGACTTGTATAAGCTGTGGTTGCTGTGGTCATTTGGGAAGTGAAACAATGGAAGGGATATTTCTCTGTTTCTCCCTCTGTGTCATTTTGCTGTTAACAAAATGCAATACATCTTAGAATTCTTAGGTGAATTTAATATGACCAGCTATACATCAACACAATACTGTTTCCTCGTATGAGGTTGTTTTAAATAGTTCACAGAAAACTGAATTCAAAGATGCATTTACTCTGAAATCCATGCAGTCTTCTTGTAATATTCATTTTCCCATGACCTTGTTCAAGATACTTCACATATATGAAACAGAGACTCAAAATGAAAGAATAGGTGATGATGCCATAGAAAATATTATCATGAACCTATAGTTCCTAGGAATAATTAGATGACAATATTGCATGAATACAAGGAAATCTAAGTAAATTGAAAGATATATGTTTATCTACAAAGAAAGACTATACTAACTAGGCATCTAAGACAAGGACATATTTTCCCAAGACTATGTAAATACATGATTAGAACAATATAAAATGTCCAGAAACAGATACCTAAGGACACTTTATATATGACACCCTTCACTGTTACCAAGGCAACAGGCTGTGAGATATACCAAGAAGAGATGGAAATACTCCAGGACTATTCTAGAACTGAGAGAAAGATAAGAAATTTCCGAAGTTATTCTAAGAGAGAATTGTTATCATAATCACAAGCTAGTGAAAGAACAGTTTAAAATAAGCTAAAAAAAATAGAAGGAATTGGTGATGTTTGGCAGTGTGTGATGTACTGCGTGGGATCCCTATATAACATGTAAGATGTACGTGCTGCTTGGATTTGATCTATGCCTCGTCTCTGTGCGGGTGAGCCCCGGGAGACAGCAGGTGGTGGGTTAGTTCTCCCTTGCCAGACATCTACATTGAGCTCCTGGCTCTTGGGCTTTTGGGGAGAGAATTCACAAAAGGAAGAACTCAATTCTAAATAAAACTCAATTCTAGAATAAAATGATGACAAATAAAACAGTATATTAGAAATCATTCAATCTTAGCCATTTGGTGTTTTCCCAGGAAGATAAAAAAATGGCAAAAGCAGGTTGCTATTACAATCATAGACCAATAGTGAAATAATGTAATTACATATACAGATGCGGGGAAAAATTTAGCATTTAACAATGCTTCTGCTACAAACCATTAGCAAGCCGATAGAAATAAATTTTCTTAAGTTAAGCAGAGATACCTTTCAGAAGTTACTATTTATGGTATCAGGAGGATAAGACAGGCAGCTATATTAGGGCCATGAACAGGAAGTCACCACATCTCTACCCTGTGTAATCCTAAGAATACCTGTTAGTTAAGTAATCCTTTTCCCAGGGTCCAGCTTCTTTCAGCTGAAACCTGGGTGAGTTTCCATGTAACTACTCCCTTTTCCAATTTCATTAAGAGGCTGGCAGTTGGGAGACCCTCTCTCTCTTTGGAGCTGGCCTGCTTCACAATGCCCGTGTGTGTGTGCGTGTGTGTGTGTGTGTGTGTACATATGTGCTTTCCTCAAGTATTGCGGAAAATCATTTTGTATTTAATATTTATACCTATATTTAGAATGCTTTTCCCAGTGAAAGTCCAAGACCTGAAATACAATTTAGACTCTACCTTGACCATACACTTATATCTACATTCGTCAATTTCCCATTGAGCATTATTGTATTTCTAAGAAAACTTATGTGTAACATTTTCTTTTTTATAAGTTAAAATATTTTCAAATTTCAAGTGTGATTTCTCTTTGGCCTGTTGGTTATTAGAGGATGAAATTTTAAATGGTTTACCTATTTACTTTCTTGTAAAGTAGAGTGGCAAAGAGGAAGATGCTTGCACATGCACACAAATGCGTACATTCAAAGAGGGAGGGAGGAAGAGCAGGAGACAGAGAGACTGAGAATCTTCCATACGGCCACAACCAGCCATGCTGAAGCCAGGTCAGGAGCCAAGAAATTCTGCCTGCCTTTCCACGTGGCTGGTAGCAATCGAAATATTTACATCATTATTTACTGAGGTGCATGACCATAAAACTGGATTGGAAGTAGAGATAGTACTAGATTCCAGATATACATGAACATGGGCATCCTGAGTGGCAACTAACCACAATGCCTGCCACTAAAACAAATTTCTTAACTTATACACAGGTGGGTGTTTTCTTGTCAACTTTTTGACGCTGAGCTGTAAATTTGGTTTAATTGTGGAAAACATTCAGTGTGTATGCTTTTTAATGTTTAGTGTTATTGAGAGTTTATTGCAGTAACTAGTTAATTTGGGTAAGTAGTATAGTTATGTTGAGGGGATATTTTGTTCTATTTTATCTATTTCTTTTTAAATTTTATTATTAAAACAGAATAAATTTCACATCTTCCAAAGAGTTCTATGAAGGTAACCATGCTTTCCTCCCTTCTTCCATCTTCCCTGGTTCATTCATTTCTTCTGTTTCCTTCAGTTTTTATAAAACTTTATTATGCAATTTATGAAATTTACACATTTTACTTTTTATTATAAAACAAACTTTATGAGTACAGGGTTAATGCATTACTATTAATAGCATTCAATAAGTAAAAAGCGTTTACATTATACATTTTCCACTTTCTCTCCTGTAATAATTTTTACATTAAAGAGTACCTCTTTTTTTTTTTAAAAAAGGATTTATTTGTTTTTAATGGAAAGACAGATTTGAAGAGAGGAGAGACAGAGGAAGGTCACTCATCCCTTTTCATTCCTCAAAAGACCACACCAACCAGAGCTGAGCTGAGTTGAAGGTAGGAAGCACAGGCGTCTTCCAGTTCTCCCTTGGGTTCACAGGGTCCCAAGGAATCAAGCAATCCTCTGCTGCTTTCCAGGACATAAGCTGCAAGTGAGTGGGAAGTAGAGCAACCAGAAACTGAAGCGGTGCCCATGTAGGATGCCAGCGTCCTGAGGTGAAGAATTAGTCTGTTGAGCCACTGTGCTGGCCGCTGAAAAGTAAAGCTCTTATAAATGAGAGGTCTTCGATGAAAATATATAGGATTTCAAAATTTTCAACCTTATTGTTTACTTCAGTTTCTGTGATATTTTTCACATACTCTCTATGATCTATATATTAAATACTACTATACATAATTTTATCTATAGTTTTATATAAAATTGTGCTATTACTTTTCTTTTTGATTAGTGATTATATGGCATACAGATTTTGCTTTTCAAAGTAATGCTTTTCCTGTAAGCAAATTTTTCGTATCCTTATTGCATATCCTGTCAAACACTTCTTTCTTGTTATTTGAACTTTTTTTTTTTTTTTTTTTAAAGATTTATTTTTATTATTTTTTATTGGAAAGGCGGATATACAGAGAGGAGAGACAGAGAGGAAGATCTTCCGTCCGATGATTCACTCCCCAAGTGAGCGCAACGGGCCGATACTATGCCGATCCGAAGCCAGGAGCCTCTTCCGGGTCTCCCACGCGGGTGCAGGGTCCCAAAGCCTTGGGCTGTCCTCGACTGCTTTCCCGGGCCACAGGCAGGGAGCTGGAAGGGAAGCGGGGCTGCCGGGATTAGAACCGGCGCCCATATGGGATCCCGGGCGTGCAAGGCGAGGACTCAACCACTTGCGCCACCGCGCCGGGCCCTATTTGAACTTTTTAATCAATTTGCATATTAGAAGATTTGAAATGAAATCGAGATATGATAAGCTCATATCTTATCATTTTAGAATCTCCTCATTTATTTCACATCCTTTTTGTTTCCTTTCCATTTCCGTGTTTTCTTTGCATTGTTAATTTTTGCAACTGTGCTTTTGTAATTGTTATTTATTTTTTCCATTAATTATCATACAGTCTGTATGTACACTTTAGGAATACATCCCCTAACTGCTTTGTTAACTCTGTGCCATCTTTTAAGATTTTTAAAATGTATTGTATTGTTTTTCTCTTCTTATACTCAATGGGAGCATTACATCAATTACCTAGTCAAGTTTCAGAGGAAGTAATCTTTTACTTTGAATCTTTTTTGATTTATTCAAAAAACAAAATCTATAAATTCTCAGGACAAGTTCTCAATCTGCTAACTCCAATATTTTAGTTTGGGTTTTCTATAGCCATCTTTTCAGTTTTTATTTCCCTTGGTCTACGCTACTTTTAAAGTTCATAGCAAACATGGCTGCAATGTTTCTTCACCCTTCTTTTTTCTGTAGCACTTGTATTTATTTTTCTACTTTCTTGTATGCTTTGTTCAAGTAGGTTAACAATTTTCCTTTAATTAGTGAAAGTTGGAATATTTTTCACCAGTATGCCTTTCTGCATAATATTTTGCAAGATGGAATAGGTTCTTTGTCTTCAATATTTTGAAAGCATTAGTCCTTCCCTGGTCTTACTGTGTTGAGTTTTGTGATTTCTTTGGCTATGTTTTATTCTTTTACTCTCATAATTATTTAGGTGTTTTTGAATTTTATCATTAATAATTTTTCTAATTACTATACCTGTGAATTTTTAATCATCTTGTACTTTATAGCTCAATTAAATCTACTTTTCATTCGTTTTTTATTTGTGAGATTTTTTCTTATTTTTAAAAATATGTTGTTTTCTCCAGTATTTTTTCTTTCTCTCTGAAACCTCCTTTATAATGAATCCTTGACTTTTTTTCTATCTTCCTTGTCTGTGAGCCTCTTTTTGGAAATCCATTTGTTTATCTTCCAATTTTATTTTCTACTTGCTAGTTCGTTTTGGATCAGCACCATTTAATATTGATGCTATTATATTTCATATTTCACTAATATTTTTCATGACAATAACTTAAACTTGGTTCTTTTAAAGTGCTTATTTATTTGAAAGGCAAAATGACAGTGAGGTAGAGATATGCACGCATATATAGAAACAGAGAAAAAAAAAGAGTGTTATCTTCATCTGCTGTGTCTAAGTTGATGCATTAGCCGGGTCTGGGGAGGATGAAGCCAGTACGTGGGAGCTCCATTTGAATCTCCCACACAGGTGGCAGAACTCCAGACACTTGGGGTATCTACTGCTGTATTCCTAAGCACATTGGCAGGAAGCTTCACAAATGCTGGTGCCAGAGCTGACACGGAGTGAGATCCCATCAAAGGCTGTGCTTGAATAGGCTCTGCCACAGCACCAATCCTTTCCAAATAAATGTTCTTGATCTTTCTTCATGATTCTAATACTTTGTTTTGCAACATTAGTATACTAGTCACAACTGCAATTTAAATATGTATCTCGGTACATCTACTCCATGGAATATTATTCAGCTATTAAGAAGAATAAAATTATACTCTTTACAACTAGGTGGTCCCAATTAGAGACCATTATGCTCAGTAAAATGAGTCAATCAAAAAAGAACAAATACTCTATGTTTTCTCTTGTATAAGGAAATCAGCATGGAAAGTGTAACTTCACTAATTTGATCCAGACTGTTTTTTGTTTGTTTGGCTGTATTCCATGTGTTTTGATGTTTTTTATTTCAGTTTTATTTATTCCAAATAATTTTTTTTCTCTTGTCGAGTGCACCACTGGCTCATGGGTTACACAGTGGCATCATTTTTCCCAAGAGACTCTGTGTTTCCTTTTTGTCACTCATGTGTTGGTTACTCAGTGGCATTTTTTTTTCATGGTACTGTAATTTGTTGTTGTTGATGATGTTGTTGTTGTTGTGACTGTTCTAACTCATACAAGTTGTTGATCTTGTTTCAGGTATCTATTTATAAAACGGTGGATAGAACAATGTTTGAAGCAAGAATTCTAAATGAGACAAACTGCTTAGGATTCAATTTGTGCTGTTGGTTTGATGGATAATTTTAAAATTATATATGTATGTATGTATGTATTCGAGAGGCAGAAATAGCAAGAAAGAGTGAAATGGAAAAAACAAAAATGAATCTGAGAGCATCCTAAGCTGAGTTTGAAAGAAGCTCCAACTGGGAGTTGAGAACATTATTGAAGTTTCCCACCAGGATTTCTGTGTTTCCACTACTTGAATCACCACATCTGCTTCTCAGGTGTCTTAGCAGAAAGCTGGAACAAACACCCAAGCTGAGACTCAGACCCAGGACTCTGACATTAGTTGTGGTGTTTGAAATGGCTGCTGAACCAGTGGGTCAAATACCCACCCTGAATTTTTAAGAATTTACTTTAGGGTAAAAATATCTCCAAATTATTCTGATTTTATAAATATGCATATATGCATAGAATCTAAACATATATTCATAATTAGTAGCCTAAAGTATCACTATTTCATAACTTTGACTTTTTGTGTGTATGGTTCATCACTGTTAAATATTTGAGTTTTAGTGCCTTCTCTATGCCATAGAGCAAGAACACTAAGTTAAATACAGACTAAAGTTTGTTGAAAAAAAGCCTGGATACAACTTGCTGTTGGCTAATGTTGCTCTCAAGCCAAATTAATGATTTTTAGTTTTTCATGGTGGCTACAGAAGCAGATGAAAGCAGAGCCATTAAGAACCATAAAGGTTTACCTTTATATGTTGTACTTCATGTAACTTTGAACTTTGTTTCATTGTACATATCCACAGAGAAGCAGGCTTGTAAAAAGTACGTTGCAAGGTAATGAATGGTTCAATTACATTTGCCTCCTGTTTTCCCTACTTTTGATCTTTGCTTCAAATATTTGTATTGATGAAAAAGCCTTGGATATATTATATAGTTCATGACTTACTGAAAGCAAGATATTCAAATTGACTAAAATATTTGGGGTCAGCACTGTGGTATAGCAGTATAGAAGATTGCACTTTTGATTGCAAAGCTGGAGTCCCGTATCTGATTGACAGATCAAGTTCCAGCTTCCTGATAATGTTTCTTAGAAGACAGTGGGTGATGATCCAAGAACTTTGGCTCCTGTTATCCAGTGGGAGACACAGATGGAATTCTCAGCTCCAGATTTTGACCTGGCCCAGGCTGTAATGTTGCAGCCATTTAGGGAGTGAGGCAGTGGATTCAAGATCCATACTCCCTCCCTCTATCTCTCTCTCTTCCCCCTTTTCCTTGCTGTTTTCTTTACTTGCTTTCCACTTTTCTTCCTTCCTTCTTTATTTCCTTTCTTCCTATCTTTCCTTCTCTCTCCCTTTATCAGAGAGAGAGAGAGAGAGAAAGAGAGGTAGTAATGCATACTTTCTAGGCTTAAAGGTTAGAGTTATTTTTTTCCCTCTGCAGATAAGATTATTAGTAAAACAATAATATTTTACTAATCATATTAGTAAAACATCATCCATGCTTCAGGATTAATGGTAAAAGCTGCAGATATTTTTCAGTGGTCAAGCCAATCTGAACACAAATAGAGGATGGGCTTTTTGAGAACCATTATAAATTCTAAGGAATCATTATCAATGGCCTTAGTCATAGGGCATTATAGGACTTGCCATAATTTATTTTACCAATGCAGTTGATGCACTTTTGATGCAATGATATTGTAAATGTCGTAAATGAATCAGTTTCAAAACTTTCCTCATATCTACATTTCCTGGTTCTCAAATTGATTCATGTACAACCCTGAGAAATAGAGCCCATCATGTTAGATATGAGGGCATAAAACATAAACCTATCCCCAAACCTGCAATAATGGATATGAATATGCATTAATATGTGCACTTGTCTGCAAGGGAATTGGGGATGAGAAAGTTTGGATTTAGCCTGTAACCATTGTCAGAACAGATAAAAGCAAGTAAGACTATACCTCTGCCAAAATTTCCAAGTTTCTAATTTACAGTTTCAGGTTTGAATCATGAAATAAAATAGGAAAAAAATCCTTTTCGCTTTTAAAAATGAAGACTTTTTAGAAAAGAGAGAGAAAAATTAAATCAAATTCTGAAATGGAATGCAGCTTTTTACAAAGTTTTATTATATGGAAAGGCAAGTTACATTCAGTCCCAAATCATTTTGCTATACTAAAAAATGGGACGTGTGCCTGCGCTCCTCTATTTTAATTGCATAGCTATCACACTTGCTTACCTTCTGGATTCTGTTAACAACCAGAAGCATAATCTCTATATAAACACAATGAATGTTATAGATTCCACAGTTCTTTTCTTTGGCATTTTCGTCACATTTTATCTTTGGCATTGAAACATTAGCACAAATGAACAGGAGAAAAAGGTGCAGGTTTTTTCTTTTCTTCTTTTTCAATCAACTTCAAAAAATCAGAGAGAAAAAATTTGTTCTCACATACAATGGCATTTAGGAGTGCACATCTTTTCTCCTCTAATCACCCTTTCTTTGTCTGAATGTTCACAGCTAAAATTCCCAGCAAAGAGCCCATACTTGGTCATCATTCTCTGAGCCCTGAGCAACAATCAGTGTGTACTCATGTGGCAAAGCCCTGGCCTTTCCTATCAATTCTCTTGACAAGAATGTTGTCAAGTCTCATTTGTTCTTTTCTGAACTGATGAACTTATTTCACAAGGCTGGTAGTTATATTTTACATCTGTCTGTGATGTGACAGTGAGCCTCAAGGTTCTGAAACTTCAGTTTAGGTGGAGCCTTTGCAGGATGATGTCACGTGGGCTCTGATGACTGCAGGCACAGGTGCCCTTTCTCCAAGGATGAAGAATGACTCTTTGGTGTGTGTGGGGAACATGTGAACCATAGGAAGCTTGATAATCTCTGTTCTTTAACTTACCTCGCTTTTTTTATATGAACATAGCCATGGAATAGAGATAGTTGTGTGAGTGTGTGTGTGTGTGTGTTCACTAGAAAGATTATTGCTAGTACTACCACTGGTAGAGGGTTATCACACTGTAAGACGCATGTAATATACTTTCCAATGTACCATGTACTAAAAGTGCTGAAAATTCCAAGCACAAAGTTTCAGATTCCAATGGTAGTAATTTAACTACTTCAGTTAAAAAGCATTTATGTAATCAGTCCTGTAAAGTAAAAACCATCTTAAGTGAACAAGATTCTGAATTCACGATCTTTAACTTTCTAAAGTCCAGTCAGCAGAGAGAAGCAAGAACCACACCATCTCACCAAGAAGTGGTGAATAGTGTGATGAAAGAACAAATGGAGGAGGGATGTTTAATGTGATTGGATGTTAGAGAAAACTATTACAAAGGATATGATAATATGGATTTCAATTTTACTTCTGTGATTTTATTTTTGTAAGGATGGATTTCCACATTATGGGTGCCTATATGGAGTTTAAAATTTCATATCTGAATACAGCATATGTGAGCAAAAGGAACCTGTAACTTGGCAACAGAAATGGTTGTGTGAGAGGCATTTTGTGTTTTTGTGAGCACAAGCTTTAATTTCAGAAAACCTCATACTGTATCATATTAGCTTTATGGTCTTAGGCAACTTAAGGAATCTCTCTGATCCTCATTTTACTCATACTTTAGCAAAGGAATTGCTGACTCCTCCACGAAGTTACGTGGTATGCACACAGTTCCGAAGGCTGTCTTTTTATGTTGAAGAATGCTTTCCTTAACTTCTTTTTTAACTGTCAAAGGAACAAGTTTCATTTTGAAACAAGTTATACATATGTAAGTCATATGCTGTTCTGAAACCATCCATTTGTTTATCTCTTATTGTGTTTTTTTCTTTTATCTACAACATATAAACCTAAGGACATTACCTGTGTCTAAAATTCAAATCTAATTTCTAATGGAATAGTCAGGAAGAACAGTGACATATTGCTTTCTAAGCATTAGCAAAATAAGATTGATAATAATTATGGAAAGTACATCAGGCAGCCAGAAGTAATCGTTTAACTAGCATTGATGCTGCGCAGTTGAGCCATGACTTAGTTGCAAGCAATATCTACACTATTGGATCAACTCAGTTCATCTATGTAATGTCTTATGTGAGGCCACTAATAGAAGTTGAAGATGGAAAACAAATAAACAAATACACAATAAATTTCCAAAGGAGTGATGGCATTGAAAAGTTGTGACAGCCTAAGTCAGCAGAGAAAGAAAAAAAAAAACCCGAATTTTTGTATCCCCTTGAAGTTTCTTGAAAAATGCAAACGTTTGTTTGTTTAATAATGTGTGCCACGGAGAATTATATTTAGGATGAAAATAGCATTAAAAATCATGAAGTGGGTGGTTAAGCAGCTGCTTGGAATATTTGTGTTCCATATTTTGTCTTGTGGGCTTAAATCTTGCCTCCGCTTCTGATCCATCTGTCTTCAAGTGCGTGAAGAGGCCCTAACTAATGGCTCAAGTATTTGGGTTTTTGGAAGCAACATTGGAAACTAGAATGAAGTTCTTGCTGCTTGCTCAACCTTAGCTGTTGTGAGCAATTGGGATGTGAGCCAGACATAGAAGATCACCATCTCTTTTCTGCTATCTCTGCCATTCAGATGGATAGCATAATAAAACAAAATAAAAAGTGAAAAATAAACAATTTGCTGGTTGTTAAATTTCTTCTTTATGTTAATGATATCTCTAGTGACTGTGTTAATAAATAGGAAGGTGAGTTTATTTAGTCACTGATTAGTTTGTAACAGATTTGCTATCTGAGTCCTCTCCAAATTGGACTTTATGTGAGTATTGGGATATGCCATTTGCAGTACCATTGATTGCAAGATAATTAAGCCTATTTTGAGCCCAATGTGTATATTTACACAAATTAAGCACTTATCAGTGCACGATTCAAGTAAAAGCAACAAAAACATAGTGCAATCTATCCCTTTATTCCACTTTCATGTTGTTTGCCCTTTGTTTTCAACTAACTGTTTAAAATTCTGAAACAATGGTAGCCAATGATCAGAGTTCACTTGTAAATAGCTTTTTAATGTGTTGGTAACATAATCATTGACTTGTGCTGTCCTTTCCTTGCAAATAGAATTAATTACAGAGAATTAATTTATGTTTATATCAGTCTACCTTTGCATCTCTTTCTTCACACTGAATGTGAAATTCTCAGAGAAAAAATGAAGAGATTTTGTTGGTGTGATTATTTTCAACATTTACTCAAATTGTCATGAATTTGATTGCAACATTGCTGGTGAGAAAATTAATTTCTTTACTCCCCCAAAAGGAAAAAAAAAAAAAAAGACAAGCTAAGGAAGAGTGAAGGGAAGAGAGAAGGGGGAGAAAATAAAATAGAAGTATTTTATGTATCGGTGAAATTTGTGATATACAAACCACTTTTTATGTATTGGTGAAATTTATGATATACAAACCACTTTTTGTGCAACTTAGTATTGCATTTCAGATCTGTTTAATTGCAATAGGCTTTCTTGTATTTTTTTCTGGTAAACATGACTAAGGATTTAAAAATTAGTTTATAAAAAGCATGTGACCTAAGATCCCAAGATTTAAGTATTTTTACTTTAACTGTCTGTTAAATCTCACTTCAGATCATGTACATGGAGATAGTCACTATATAAATATCAATACTGTGAGTTTAACATTTCTTTGTGATTAAACATGAAGAAAATTGGAAAAGTTTTATTATCTGGAACATCAAGATTTTTTTTTCAAGATTTACTAATTTCACTGGAAAGTCAAATATACAGGAAGGAGAGACAGAGGAAGATCTTCCATCCATTGATTCATGCCCCAAGTGACCGCAAGGTCAGAGCTGAGCTGATCAAAAACAGAAGCTTCCTCCAAGGCTCTCTCATGCGTGCATGGTACAAGGCTTTGGGCCATCCTCAACTGCTTTCCCAGGTCAAAAGCAGGGAGCTAGTTGGGAAGCAGGGCCACCGGGACACGAACTGGTGCCTACATGGGATCCCACTAAGTGCAATGTTCGTTAAAATATACATTATAAAGATCTAATATAAATAAAATTGATAAACTACTATTTTAAACCAGGTTATTGTATTAAGAGTGACAGAGAAAAAGCTGTACATACTTAATATCTATAACTCAATCTGGTGGACATAAGTATACATTCCTGAAACAACTGCTACAATCTGTCTACCATCTGCTACCAACTGCTACAATCTGTCTACCTAACCACCACCTATAAAAGTTTGCTCATATTCTCCATGTTCACTAACATTGTTCTTGTAAGACCACAGAATTTCAGTATATAATAGATTAAAAAACACAGGTCCCATGCTGTACAATAGTTTTCCAACCCTTACCTGTCTTGAATCACCAATTCTTGATACACTTGTACCTTGATTAATTTTTCCACATTTGGTTTCTTCCTGAGGACCACCATTCTCTCCACTTCCGTAAGTCTATTTTACCTTCCTTCTATAGTGCCAAATAGTATTTGTCATCCTGTGTGTCGCTTATTTCACTTGCATAATATCCTCAAGATCCATCCATGATTTGCTAATGCCGTGATTTTCTTCGTTTTAAGCCTGAATAATATTGCATTGAATATATACGCTATATTTCTTTATTCTTTCATCAGTTATTGTAAATTGTCATCAAGAGCTTTTTAAACATAGAAATAGAGAATTCACTTTACAGGCTATGTGGAACTGCAGACTTCAAATCGGCAAGCAGTGTTTAGAAAGAATGATGAGGTTCGAGACATCATACATCTTCGTTTCAAAATATATTACAATGCTATAGTAATTAAAATAGTATGGTATTCACATAAAAGCATGTGTTGGCTAATGAAACAGAATAGATATCTGAGGAAAAATCTCACATATGCAAAATCAAATGATCTTTAACAAGGAGTTCAGAATTCACAGTGGACAATGGATAGTCTCATTAAAAATAATATAATAAAAATAAGCATTAACTTTCAATGGGATGCATTTGGGATCCAAACACTTATTATGGACAATTATCAACTCAAAATGAATTAAATAACTTTTTCCTTATCTTATGTCCTTCCTTGTTGGGGTCCGTGTAGTAGATGTGGGGGACATGACGGGGGTGAAGAGTGTTCCATTGCAGGCAGGGCCGCGAGGAACTTCCCGCTGACCGGCAGGGCCCATCCAGCGGATGTCTCTACAACCACCTGAATGCAACTCCATCTTCTTCTGCATGGACACCGGACCACCCTGCGGAAGAATTCTAATCCATCCTGGCATTTGCTACTGCGAGGTTAACCTTTTGCTCAGCCTGAGCTTGGAGGTCAATGTTTTGCAAATGGGCCCTTTTGTCATTTCTATTATCTTAACTGTCTCCATTGAACCTATGCTAATCAAGGGACCTGTATTTAGGCTTTCATTCTTTCCTTGACCTTTAAGCTCTCCTTTTCTTTGTGATACAAGATTGAGTTATAGGATAAGAATCCTAGCAGGAACTTCTATTGTTTCTAAGTAAAACTATGGCAGAATTATCCTTAGAAATATCCATTTGTTCATGACGTAAAAAGTCTGAGCCAGAATTTGACTGATTTTGTATAAATAAAGCGGACAGCTTTCCTGCATTGTCCATTATGATCACCAAGTCCTAGTGGTCCGTCTCTTTCTTTCCTCTTTGCGCCTCATCCACGCACCCTTCGCGAGTTCCGAACTCAGCTGGAGCTGGACTCCGGCAAGTGGCGCCCAACGTGAGTGCTCGACGAAGGTAAGTCTTTTCTTTCTCTTTTCGGCGTGGATAGGACTTCACCCAGGGTGCTGCAGGCCCCCTGACAAAAGGTCAGGTTAGGAGGGGTGAATAGTCAGAACGTTTCTTGAGAAGTTTTGTACCCTCTGTTACTATAGAGTTAAAATGGGACAGAGCGCATCCAGCGACAGAAGCCTGTACGCTGATATTATTAAGCATATTTTACAAAAGAAAGGAGTAAAGGTTAGCAAAAAGCAGCTTTCAGAATTCTTACGGTTTATACGGACAATTAGTCCCTGGTTCCCAGAGGAAGGAACTCTGGATTTACGAACATGGGATCAGGTAGGGAATGACATGAAGAGGTGGTTTCAGAACCATGGGGCGGCTGCCATGCCTCCCTCAGCGCATGGTCTCTGGACGATAGTGAGACAAGCTTTAGATACGGGGACAGATGCGTATGCCCCATCTTCCCCGACTGCTCCACCCCAGGAGCATACTCCTTTGATTAGACGGAAAAAGGAAGGATCAGGCTCTATTTATGGCTCAGCAGAAAGTGTTCGTCCTGAAGATAATATAAAGTATCATAAAAATGATCAGGAGAATTTAACAAAAGAGAAAGAAGATCTTTTAAAATCAGAAAGATCTAGATCAGGAGTTAAGGATTGTGAAAAAGTGCAGACAGCTGAATTACATGATGGGTGGTCTCCTGCTGTTGATGACAAGCCTCCTAATTATTCGGTTAAACAGAGTGAGCCCCTTCCAGCTAGACCAGACCCAGCAAAGGTTGGCTTTAAAGGGGCAATGCAACAGGCACATAAAGAGGGTGATTTTTTCTGTTTTCCTGTTGTTTATGAGTGGGATGAACCTGAATGGGAACCGTTGCCTTATAAGCTTATTAAAGAACTTAAGCATGCTGTCTCTGACTACGGGCCAAACTCCCCGTACACTATGGCAATGGTGGAGGGACTAGCAGCAAAGTGGATGACTCCTTATGATTGGTTTCAAGTTGCCAAGGCTTGTCTCACAGGAGGAAACTTCCTTTTGTGGAAAATGGAATATGAGGAATTAGCTAAAACAGAAATAAAGTCTCAGGGATCTGTGAAGCGTGGCAAACCTTTAACCTTAGACATGCTTTTAGGACAGGGAACTCATCTTGGCGTTTCAGAACAACTTACTCTGCCTAAGGAGACCTTACAGCTTATTTCCTCCCTGGCACTAGGAGCGTGGAGACGCCTGCCATCTCCAGATCAAAAGTCTCCAGGTTTTGTAAATGTTAAGCAGAAGCCTGAGGAGCCTTTTGAAGATTTCGTAGCTCGACTCACTGAAGCAGTGGGCCGGACAGTAATTAACAATACAGCTACAGATATCATAGTTAAACAGCTAGCTTTTGAAAATGCTACTCCAACTTGCCAGACCTTAATTCAGCCAGTGAGAAGGACAGGAGATTTGTCAGACTATGTTCGAGCTTGTGCGGAAGTAACTCCATCTTACGTGCAAGGGTTAACTATTGCTGCTGCTCTTCAGGGTAAAACTGCCACTCGAATCTTGAAGAACATGAGAGGCAATCAAGGGAATCAAAAGAAAAATAATTGCTATTCTTGTGGGGGAGTAGGGCATTTTAGCCATAGTTGTCCCACCAGAAATTTGTCTCAGAATTTTAGCCAGGAGAAAACTTATGGGGATAATCCTAAGCCTAATGTAAATCCTCCTCGCACTGTCTGTCCGCGATGTGAGAAAGGATTTCATTGGCAGAAGGATTGCCGATCTAAACTTCACAAGAATGGGACTGTTTTATTGCCTCAAGGTCAATCTAACTCGAGCAATCATCCTGTACAGGGCCAGATGCAGGGAAACGGGAGGTGGGCCCAGTCCCGGGCCCCCCAAATAATAGGGACATCGCAAGCGCCCCTCAGCCCCTTTGTGCAGTCAGGAGGGTCTCAGACCTTCAGCGCGCCACTCCAGGCAGCGCAGGACTGGACCTCAGCTCCTCCACCTCAGCAATATTAACCCCTGACTCGCCAGTTGTTTGCCTGGCCACTGGAGTTTTTGGACCTTTACCAGTAGGTACTATGGGACTTATTTTAGGGAGAAGCTCCACCGCTCTACAAGGAATTCAAGTTATTCCTGGGGTAGTGGATGCTGATTATTCTGGTGAAATTTATGTTATGATAGGATCACCAACAAAAACTGTTGTTATACATCCTGGTCAAAGAATTGCTCAGTTAATTATTATGCCTTATTTTAGCATGGGCAGCTCAGTGTCCCAGACCCCTAGAGGTAAAAATGCATTTGGCTCTAGCAGCGCAGCCTTTTGGGTTCAGGAAATTCAGGCTCAGCGACCTACTAAAGTACTAGAAATTCAAGGGAGAAAGTTTCTTGGTCTGATGGACACAGGAGCCGATGTATCTTGCATAGCTGGGAAAGATTGGCCTTCTTCCTGGCCTACTCAAGCGACTCCTTCACATCTTGTGGGACTTGGCCATGCCTCTAATGTAGCTAAAAGTTCTCAAGTCCTGCCTTGGTCAGATGGGGAGCAGCAAGGAACCTTTACTCCTTACGTTGTGCCGTCTCTCCCCATCTCCTTGTGGGGAAGAGATGTCATGGCGCAGATGGGCCTCTTACTGGTGAGCCCTAATGAACTTGTAACTTCACAAATGCTGCAGATGGGTTTTCATCCTGATAAAGGCCTGGGTAAGTCTCTTCAGGGACGGAGGTCTCCTGCCCCCATCCGGCCAAAGCATGATAAAGCAGGCTTAGGATATCAGGATTTTTTATCGGGGCCACTGTCCAAATAACAGCCGACCCTATAATTTGGACTTCCTCCACGCCTGTGTGGGTAGAACAGTGGCCCCTAACTTCAGAAAAGTTACAGGCAGCATCTCAGCTAATCAAAGAACAGCTCTCGCTAGGACATTTGGAGCCATCTACTAGTCCATGGAATACTCCAATTTTTGTCATTAAGAAAAAATCAGGGAAATGGAGATTACTTCAGGATTTAAGGAAGGTCAATGCTGTTATGGAGCCTATGGGCGCCCTTCAGCCAGGGTTGCCCTCCCCGGTTGCTATTCCTAAGGGAGATAATGTCATTGTTGTGGATTTACAGGACTGCTTCTTCACTATTCCTCTGCATCCTAGTGATAGGCCTAAATTTGCTTTTAGTCTGCCTTCTACTAATTTAAAAAGGCCTTTTCAACGATTCCAATGGAAAGTTTTGCCACAGGGGATGAGAAACAGTCCCACTCTTTGCCAAAAATTCGTGGATTTAGCCTTACAGGAATTTAGGAAGAATTTTCCAACAATTTATGTTATTCACTATATGGATGACATATTGATCTCCCACAAGGACAGAGCCTTTTTACAGATGGCCCTCACTCAATTAATGAAGGTATTGACTAGTTACGGCTTAATAATAGCTCCAGAAAAAATTCAGATACAACCTCCTTATAATTTCTTAGGACGACAAATACATTCTGATTTTGTTTCACCCCAAACTTTGCAGCTCAGGATGGATAACCTAACAACCCTTAATGATTTTCAGAAACTCTTGGGAGATATAAACTGGTTACGTCCCTATTTAAGATTAACTACTGCTGACCTTCAGCCTTTGTTTAATATATTAAGGGGGGACCCTAATCCACGGTCTCCACGGTTACTGACAGATGAGGCAAAGAAGGCATTACAGTTGTTTGAATCTAAGTTATCCCAAAACAGAGTTGTTAGAATTGATTATAATCTTCCTTGGCAGTTAATTATCCTATCCACTGTTCATACCCCGACTGGATGTTTGTGGCAGCAAGGGCCTTTAGAGTGGCTACATCTTCCTTCCATGCATAAGAAGGCCATTACTCCTTATTGTGCTTTGATTTCTACTTTGATCATAAAAGGTCGTTATAGGAGCAAGGAGCTTTTTGGGAAAGATGTGGATGAAATAATCATCCCTTATAGCTCTGAGCAGCTTACTTATTTGATATCGGAGGATGAGACGTGGCAAATTGCACTCTTAACCTTTGTGGGTAAAATTTCACATCATTTGCCCAAAAATCCTCTCTTACATTTTGTTAAGAGTCACCCCATTATGTTTCAAAAGAAATGTTCCTCAACTCCTGTGCCTCAACCTGCTTCTTTAGTCTTTACAGATGGATCATCAAATGGAATAGCTGCTTTAATTATAGATTCTCAACAGTTTTCCTTTAAGACAGAGGAGAAATCAGCCCAGAGGGTGGAACTTTGTGCTGTTATTGAGGCATTTAAACGGTTAAAGGATGTTGCTTTTAATCTTTATACTGATTCATCTTATATTGCCACTCTTTTCCCACATATAGAGACTACTCCTTTAACTGGCAGCCACACTGCCATCATTGCCTTGCTTACCCAGCTGCAGGATCTAATTTATCTTAGGAATTTGCCTTTCTTCGTAGGACACGTGAGAGCCCACTCTAATTTGCCTGGGCCAGTGCATGAGAGCAATGCACTCGCCGACTCTCTAACTAAAACTCTAGTGGGTACTGTTCAGGCTGCAAAAGAGAATCATGCTCTTCATCATCAAAATGCTGCTGCACTTAGATTCCAGTTTCGCCTCCCCCGTGAGGTGGCCAGAGCTATTGTGCGCGAATGTGCAGTCTGTCCTCAGGTGCACCCCATCCCTAAGATGGGAGTTAACCCTAGAGGCTTACGGCCTAATGATTTATGGCAAATGGATGTAACCCACATTGCCAACTTTGGACGAGTTGCATATGTGCATGTTGTTGTTGACACCTTTTCGCATGTAATTTGGGCTACGGCTCGAACTGGGGAAGCAGTTAAGGATGTCACACAACACTTATGTGCTTGCTTTGCAGTACTCGGCTGCCCTAGAGCTATAAAGACAGACAATGCTCCAGCATATACTTCTAAAGCATTCCAAGCATTTTGTTCTATGTTTTCTATTTCTCATTCCACTGGAATTCCTTATAACCCCCAAGGTCAAGCTATAGTTGAGCGTTCTAACCAGATTTTAAAAACTCAAATATTTAAATTACAGCAGGGTGAATTCAAACATTCGTCACCCCAATATATTTTAAATCATGCCTTGTTTGTAATTAACCATCTTAATTTGGACCAACATGGTGAAAGCTCGTTCTCTCGACATTGTTCTCACATTGCATCCTCCCCTAAGCCCATGGTGAAATGGAAAGACGTCCTCACGGGTCAATGGAAAGGACCCGATTTCCTCCTAACATCCGGAAGAGGATATGCTTGTGTTTTTCCACAGGATTCAGACTCGCCAATTTGGATCCCAGATCGACTAATTAGACATGTCCAGCCTTCCTCAAGCCTCAAGGCGTCGGCCCCGCAAGAGGCGTCATGCACCGTCACCCCCGTTGACACCTCTGCCTCAGATGCCTGCGAAATGCCCACCTGAGTCACCTACTCCTGAGACCACCCTACCTGGAGAGCCTGATGTATCAACCACTGAAGAATTTCTCCCGGTTCTCATGTCCGGTCTACATCTTGACCCTCCTCCCATTTCACATCGACAAGCAGCCTCTACACGCCGTTCCTCTCCTCCTACCTGGGGCCAGGTTAAAGCTCTAACCTCTTCAGCCCAACGGCTAGTGATTAATCAACAGCGTCCTTGTACTCCTGATAATTTGTTTGTCGCCATGCTTGCCATCCTTACGGTTCAGGTGGGTTTCCTACCCATGACCGTTGCCCAACAATATTGGGCCTATGTTCCTGACCCTCCTTTACTCCATCCTGCGACTTGGAATGATCAGGAGATTAAGGTATTTACTTCTGACTCCTCCCTTATGGGAGGCGGTCAAGACTCCTTTGTCTCCTACAGGGTTTCCCAACCCTTTGATTACCAGGGGCATGCAGATACCTTACCTGTTTGCTTTTCATCACCAGGCGTCCTCCCTACCCCCGGCTGCGTTGCTTTAACTCGTCGCCTTGTCTTTACAGATTCTCCTAACCCTAATCAACTTCAAAATCCTTCAGGTTCCTTGCCATCCTGGGAACAGACACGCCTGCTTTGGATTCTCAGTTTTGCTTCAGTTACAGATTCTTCAGGACCTGATCACATTAAAGCTCACCCTTTTGTTTCAGCCCCTTCATCTATTGCAGCTTGCCGACCTCCTGCAACTCTCTCTCATGCCTGGGATCATATTAATCCCTACACAGAATACCCAACCTGGTATCAGTGTGCATTTCCTGACAAACCCGTTTCTTTTAAGGTACCTAATGACACAAACCTTGTGTATGAGTGGTCCTCCTCCACTCCTCATGATAACCTGCACTCATATTTTAAATTTTGGATGAAGCGCCTTGATTGGGCCGATGACCTTATTCCACCTGCCGCAGTCATTAATCACTGGTATGGCCCTGGATGGGTAACTCCAATTTTCTTGCTTCTTCCCTCTACTCACCCTGTTCCTCAGCCTCATTTATATAAATTGTTTGCAGCAACGGATTCAGTTATTTTTCGACGCCCCTTTGAGCCACCAATTTCCAAAAACATACGTGCTTGCCTTCCCTCCCCTTTCCTAATCCTCACAGAAGGACCCTTAGGTTCTCTCTCCCTTTCCCGAAATGGCTCTTTATACACTGTAATTTGTACTAAGTGTGTTATCACTAATTGTCTTGATTCTCCCCTGAAGCCTGGTAATTTTGTTATCTTGAAAAAACCCTCATATGTAATGCTACCTGTAAATTTGTCCGAGCCATGGTACGATGACGCTGCTCTTTATGCTTTGGAATCAATTTCTACAGCTTTATCCCGTCCTAAACGCTTCGTGATCTCCTTATTTTTAGGTCTCACTGCCTTCATTACCCTCATTGGATCTCTTGCAGCTTCAGCGACTGCTTTGACACAACAAATTCATACGGCTCATCATGTTAATACCCTTTCTCGTAATGTTAGTTTTGCCCTATTTACTCAGGAGAGTATTGATAAGAACTTAGAGGCTAGGATTAATGCATTAGAAGAGGCAGTGATTTATATAGGTAATGAAATTCAACACCTAAAGACCAGATTTGGTACCACTTGCCATAGTATTTATAAATGGATTTGTGTCACTCCTCTCCCTTATAATGACTCACATGTCTCTTGGAGTGATGTTAAAACTCATCTCCAAGGTGTATGGAGTGACACATCTACTAGTCTTAGCATTCAGGAATTACATGCTCAGATTTCTGCCATCTCTCACTCTCGCCTTCAGGCCCTCTCTGCTGGAAGTGTTACTAATCAATTCTTACAATCTCTTTCATCTTTTATTTCTGATAAGACCTCCTACTCATTTTTTATAAATTTAGGAATAACACTAATTGTTCTCCTTTTTGTATTGTTTTTTGGCCCAGTCATCTTCCGACGTTTGAGCTCCATGATTCAAGTCACTCGCAGAGAACTCCGCACCCTCCAACTTAATAATAAGAGAGGGGGAGATGTTGGGGTCCGTGTAGTAGATGTGGGGGACATGACGGGGGTGAAGAGTGTTCCATTGCAGGCAGGGCCGCGAGGAACTTCCCGCTGACCGGCAGGGCCCATCCAGCGGATGTCTCTACAACCACCTGAATGCAACTCCATCTTCTTCTGCATGGACACCGGACCACCCTGCGGAAGAATTCTAATCCATCCTGGCATTTGCTACTGCGAGGTTAACCTTTTGCTCAGCCTGAGCTTGGAGGTCAATGTTTTGCAAATGGGCCCTTTTGTCATTTCTATTATCTTAACTGTCTCCATTGAACCTATGCTAATCAAGGGACCTGTATTTAGGCTTTCATTCTTTCCTTGACCTTTAAGCTCTCCTTTTCTTTGTGATACAAGATTGAGTTATAGGATAAGAATCCTAGCAGGAACTTCTATTGTTTCTAAGTAAAACTATGGCAGAATTATCCTTAGAAATATCCATTTGTTCATGACGTAAAAAGTCTGAGCCAGAATTTGACTGATTTTGTATAAATAAAGCGGACAGCTTTCCTGCATTGTCCATTATGATCACCAAGTCCTAGTGGTCCGTCTCTTTCTTTCCTCTTTGCGCCTCATCCACGCACCCTTCGCGAGTTCCGAACTCAGCTGGAGCTGGACTCCGGCACTTCCTTAATACGTGACCTCCTGCAAAGCAGTCTTCTGGAGGTGGATTGCAACACTCCACACTTTAATGTGCCCTCAATAATTATTGTGATTTATGTAGTTCACCTACTCTTCTGTTAAACATTCAATGGACTCATATACTCAAAAACTAAAATGTTGTTATTTCCCATTTAGTTTGGAAGCATTGCATCCTACAAGTTGTGGGATGCTTTTTTTGAGGAGAGTGATAAAACTAAATCAAAGTATAGTTTCAATTCTGATTCAATTTGGATGCTCACCAAGCTTACAGACTGAATTCAGACTCATTCTGTATATGGTTTCTCAAAAAAGGTTGGATTTGCTTTCACATATTCCACAGTGAGGGAGGCAAAAACTGCAATCTCTGATTGTGGAAGAAAACACAAGCCAATGAATACTTGATAAATTGCTCTGTGTAAAGAAGATGCCTGTTATGGAAACCAAAATGAAGTGTTAAACATCTAACATTTAATTTCTTAAAAGAAGGCTCTACTTCTTATTGCTGGCAAAGTAATTCAGACATAAGGAGTTGTGACATAATGTATCAAAATGTATATTAACGCCCTCTGTACCCATACACAAAGGCACCTAGCTGAACTCAGTCATTCACAAAGGAAGATTCCTGGCAAAAGACATATTTCTATTATTTTTGCATTAAAAATTAGGAACATTTTGGCTGAATTTTTGAACAGATTTTTTGCAATGCATTTGAATGCTTCCAGCCACACAATTTCACTGTAAAATCTGAATCAATGGTTCTAAAAATTTTACAAACATAAGCTTCAAGTGGAATGCTTATTAAAGTGCAAATTTCCATATCACACTTGAAATACTGTGCATCGCCAGGAAATAACACTTTTTAGCAACCACTTCAGGTGATTTTGCTATAGGTTGTTGTAAGTTGTCCATATCTGACTTTGAAATAGACTAAATTCTCTAAGATACAAATGAATTCATTTAACATTACTGAATCTACTAAAAGGAATTCACTCTTTATTGAATATATAATCACTTTCCAGTTATAATAGGGGATACTGTTTGAAGTGATCTTATGAATATGGAATAGAAGTAGAGTCTCCAGAAACCTCTTTGGATTCCAATAGAAATGTATCAAAAAGCAAAGTATATTACTAACACCCATTTCCTCATCAGTAATCTGTTAAATCTTTCATGAACTTTATCTTGGTTTATTTAAAATAGCCTGCTTTGTGAAAAGTGTGTTGGTCATTTGGGGTCAAAAGATGTAATATAAGTGCATATTCACCAATTAAGTTTTATGTTCTACAAAGTTATAAATCATTTCAGTAGCAAATGTTAAAAACAATTCCTGATTTTTACCTAACAATTTGATTCAGTTACACTTTTTTTTTTTTTGCTTTTTCATCATCTCTCCCTTCTTTTTTTTTTTAAAAATAAAGCCTGATAAAACAGGTAGACATTCAATATTTCTTTTCTCTTTTCTTTTTATTTATTTATTTATTTGCTGAGAATGTGTTTCAAAGGTCTGTTACTGTGACAACACCAGTTTTTCATTTTTTGATGCTGCCATTAAATTTCTTATCATATAAATATGTTTTATTCTTGTGGTAAATTGGTTTCAAGGCTAAAACTCAGAACATGAGATTCTGGGTTAATTTATTATGTCTTAAAGGAAATGTGTACAAACAAAATCAATAACTATTTGCCATAGAAGTGGGAAGAAAAAATATTGCTTTTAAAACCTAAATTGAAGACTGTCTAAAAATTGAAACCAACTTTGAAAGTAATATTTATTAAGCACCTAGTATGTGACAGGAGCTGTAGTGAAAGGAAATAACTGAAGATTGACTGTTTCACTGTGTTTAGTTAGAAGGGATACTGTTCACAACTGTACAAGCATCAGTCATATGCCATGGTTAGCACCTTTTTAGTTCATCTGCTTGCCATTTACTGTCATAGCACATTAAACATGACTTCATCTGTATAGCGTTAATGTATGGTTAAGCTTATCTCATTAATACATTTCTTATCCATAGTTTAATGCATGTGTTGGCAGTTAAAGTGTGGATGTGTCGCAGCCATTCAAGCTTGGATTTAATCTTGGTTTCATCAGTTACTAGGTTCATGCCCTTGAAAGTTACATGATTTCTTTAGGTTTAAGTTTCTTCACTCCCCAAAATGGAGATTTTCATGGTCTGTATTTCAGAGTATATGCACATCAATGAGATGGGCCAGATAAAGAACATGGTTTTTCTGAACATACGCTGTGTAGATGTCATCACTGTCATTATGATTTTGTAATTGTACAGAAGTTGACTCTGGCCTAATTTGCATAGACTATTAATAATAGGTTGCCGGGAAGGAAAGTGTATTGAGAAGAAAATGGGGAATGTGAGGAAAACATTTATTTATGAGATGTTAGGCTTCACTCTCTTTGCTAATTCTGAGCATGTTCTGCTTTTTCAGATCACATTTTGTAAATAATTTTAAAAATGAAAAGTAGTAGATTATTATTACCATGGAAAAATTAAATGAGTCAAACTCTTCTGGATTATATTTTTATGGAAATACACCACTGCTTTTCTGTATCTATCTAACTTAACTATGAACTTAAAGCTGGATTTGCCTTTCCAGGTTTTTTTTTTTCTTCTAAGATTATAAATTCCTCTGAGTGCATGTGATATGCATCTTGAAGGCCCACATCTAACAGATACTTTGGGAAAAAATCTGGATAAATAGTTAAATAGCTTTATCATTTTTTGTTTTTTAAAAATTTTTAATTAAAATTAAAATTTAAAAGGAAGAGAGATCTTCCATGTATTTGTTTATTGTCAAATGGTCAACAGCTAGTTGGCTGGAACGGCTGAAGCCAGGGTTCCAGAGCTTCTTCCTGGTTTCCCACATGGTGCAAGGGTATTTGAGCCGTGTTCTCCCATTTTCCCAGGTGAATTAGCAGGGAGCTGGATCTGAAGTGGAGCAAATGAGACAAAAAACAATATCCTTATGTGATGCCACTATCACAGGTGGAGGTTTAACCTGATGTAGAGTCAGATCAATGACGTTTTAGTTTAACTTTTCTACTTTAAAATAAAATTGACAGAATGGTGATACATCAAGACATTAAAAAACTATTTTGACAGGGGTTTGGGATTTGTCACTTTTCCCCATTTCTGTATCACCCTTCATCCATTCACTTATTCATTCTTTTTTTTTTTGAGTGGAGCAATATGATAAAAACAATTTTTTTAAACTGGTGAAATATCAGGTTGTCCAAGAAAAAAGTGATAAATCCAACATCTATGAACAAATGTTGGTTTATTTCATTTACTCCAAGCACACACCTATATTAAATTGTACATGTTAAAACAAGAAAGAGGCATATATTTCAATGCAATAATAACTTTAAATGATTAAATACAATTATAGTAATAAAATGTATGACTGACACATGCCTGGGAAGAGAACAAATGTGAATATATATTTGACGTGGAAGGTTTCAGTAGATTCAGATTAAGGCTTTTACATGGTTTCCTGTGAGTAAGGAGGTAAGATTTTCTATAACGAGATGATTAAGATGCAGGGGATACTACCAGACATCACACATTGGTTTTTGCTTTTCTCTCTGTTTTTCATCACTTCCAGCATGTGGTGAACTTGTTAAGAATGCAGATTCCTAGGTCCCAGTGTAAACTTGCTGAATTAGACTTTGTGGAATTTTCATATAACTTTTAAACTTGGTCCCTGTTGTTCTTAGAAACCCTTAGGTTTCAGAACCTTTGATTTTTTTTAATGAACAATTATATTTGATATCTACTAGATTAAATATTATCATTAAATGGAAACTGTCTCTCAATGAATATCTAGTGATATAATGTTCTTTTATCTTTCATTTTCCAGAATGTGTTCCCAATGTTGGCACATTTATTTAAACAGTTATCTTGGTTCTGCTGAGAATCCAGATGCCATCAGACCATCTTTCTCTATGTGCTCAGGATGATAATAGGAAAGGAATACTCCAGATATTCTGTAGATAGTTAACCTAACAATTATTCTGATTTCAGCTCCACAGTCTTGCCTTGCATGTGCCGGTGTCCCATATACATAGTAACATCTTCCTGCTTAAATGATTCTTTAATCAACATAAAATGACATTCTTTAACAGTTTCTGTCTCATAGTCTATTTTTTATGATACTAATATAGCTACTTGTTCTGATTTTTGATTTTCATTTGCCTGGAATACCATTTTCCATTCTTTCAATTTCAATCTGTGTGTATCGTTGTTGGTGAAATGTTTCTTGTCTTGTGCTTGTAGATGACTCTTTTTAAACTCATTCTGTCAGTTTATATGTTTTAACTGGAAACTTAGTTCATTTACATTCAGAGTTATTACTAATTAGGAATGACTTGGTCATGGCATTTTTCTGTATGTATTCCTTTTGTTCATTTGGATTGTCTTTGTATAATAGCTAAGGGGATTTATTCCTTTATAATATTTCATGATGTTGAATATTTTTCTTTCTTTCCCTGTGTAGTACATCCTTAAGTAGCGTTTGTAAGGCTGGACAGATGGTGACAAATTCTCTCAGTTTTTGTCTGTCTGGAAAGGCCTTTATTTTGCCTTCATTTATATATGTGAGTTTCATTTGATACTGTATATTTGTTTGTTCATTTTTTTCAACTGGTTTTATGGTTTCTGAAGTGAAATCTGCTGTCAATGTGATTGGATATCTTTACAGGTAATTTGGCCTTTTTATTTTGCGCATTTTAGTCTATTTTTAAAAATATTTCTTTATTTTTATTGGAAAGGCATATGTGCAGAGTGGAGAGACAAAGATCGTCCATCCAATGGTTCGCTCTCCAAGTGGCTGCAATGACCGGTGCTGAGCCAATCTGAAGCCAGGAGCCAGGAACCTGCTCCAGGTCTCTATGCAGGGTCCCAAGGCGTTGGGCCGTCCTAGATTGCTTTCCCAGGCCAAAAGCGGGGAGTGGGATGTGAAGTGGAGCAGCCAGGATTAGAGCTGGCACCCATATGGGATCCCTGCGCATTTGAGGCGAGGACTTTAACTACTATGCTATTGCGCTGGGGTCATTTTAGTGTATTTTTACAATTTACTTTTAAACTCTGTTTCCTAACCTAATGTAAATTGCATAGTTACATAGTACAGGGCTCCACAGATACAGAGTTCATAGGATCCACTCTGTCCTGCATGCTCCTTTGCCTAAAAGTCAAACCACCTGTCCTAGGAATCGCCCAGATGTCCTGATGCTCTGCCTCTGAAAGCTGAATCTGCTCCTTTGGTGAGGGCAGGGAAGCAAGCAACAGGCCTTCCTCTCACCCAACCAAGTGGATCATCTGCCTCTTTACAAACTCTCCAGTTCAGGCTAACGCTAGTGCAGGCTGCAGATTTCTTGCTCAGATAAAATGCACCAATGTGTGTAACCTGTAACAGTCGCCTCACCGCTGGATGTTTCGTCCTGCCCCTGACCCCACTTCTCCAACATGGACTCACAGTCAGAGGCAATCGCAGAGTTCACCGCCAGAAAGTTCACTGGTGAGCTGTGAGCAATTCCCATGGCTTTCACGTCACTTTGGGAACATAACCTTGTCTACAGCTGATGGCTATGGAAGCTGCTGCTAATGTCCTGTAAGCTATTGTGTTTTTGTACAATTTTTTGATTTTCCACAGATTATCTCTCTTCTCTCTCTCTCCCTCTGTCTGCAGGCCTTCCACTGAAAACATCTTTCCAACTGTCACTTGGGCATGTGGACTCTCTCCTCTTCTACTTGGGACTTCCTGCGCATGGTGTGTTTTCCCTATTTGGCCATCTTGAACTTTTCAAAGGTTGAACATTTTTAAATAAACATGTCTACTTATGTACATATGAGAGGTAGTTTCACTTCATGGCTGACTCAGGCATAGCAAGTGTTCACAGTTACACAGAAATGTGTTGCCAAGCTCAGGTTTCACAGAGCCTTTTTGAAGAATTTCTACTCACACAAAATCTTACCATAAAAATTGTTATTTAAAAAAAGTTCCAAGTTAACTTAATGCTCCTTTCTTCTCTTCTTAAACTCTTGTTAATATGGTTTTCAAATATTTCCATTGTTGAGCATACAAAATCAATCTCTGGGAAGACTCATATTTGGTGGACATTCAATATTTTGAGTTAGATGAGGTTAAATGAATGTTTTTTTTTTTAATGCACAGCTTAAAGGGCAATTTTTCTCCTACAGGGTAAACCTATTTTTGGTCATGTAAATATCTTTTCAGTGGAAGAAAATGGCTACCACACTTTTCCAGATTGCAAGTACCAAAATCTTGATATCACCCCTACAGCCTCTTTCTATCAACTTGTCAGTAAGTCCCATCAAAATATATTGACAAATCTACCCTTAGCATCTCTACATTGGGTCCATCCTCTTCTTGGCTGCCATCCTCTTTTATCCAGATTAGAATTATCTTTCAACTAGGCTTCTTACTTAATTCTCCACACAGCTACCAGAAAGAATCTTTCAGAAGATAAGTCAGGATGCCAGCACAGTGGCCTCATAGACTAATGTCATGCGCTGTGGTGTTGGCATCCCATATGGATGCAAGCTTATGCCCCAGCTTTTCCACTTTGATCCAGCTCCCTTCTTATGCTCCAGAAAAGCAGCGGAGAATGGCTTAAGTCTTTGGGCCCCTGGACTCAAGTGGGGATGAGGTTATTGGCTTCACATAAGCTCAGTCCAAAAATCATTGCAGTCATTGGGGGAGTAAACCAGTGGATGGAAGATCCCTCTCATTGCCTCTACTTTTCAAATAACAACTTAAATAAGTCTTTTTTTTTAACGGGTTATTCAAGCTTACACCATCCATAAAAAATGTATAATGCTCTCCATTTTGTTAAGATATGATCTGTAATCCTGAATGATCTGGTGTCATATTCCCTTTCTGAATCTTTTCGTCTACTCTTGCCTTGTTCCTTCATTTCCTGTCTTCATTTCTTATCTGTCCTTAGAATAAGATAGGCCTGTTCTTGTCAAAGAATCTTGCCAAGGCTAGTTTCTTTATAAATATTACCATGTTTAAGTTCATGCCCAATTATAAACTTTTCAAGGAGGTCAGACCTAACCTTTATCTTTAAAATGAAATTTCCTGAGCATACCTTCCCATCACCATTTTGCTCCACTAAACCCCTAACTCTTTCCTATCACCTACTTCATCCTTTACGTTTTAGCGTCTTCAATTGAGAACAGCAATTTTGGATTCTTTTGTTCACAAACATCCCCTTGGTGTGGAAGGGGGTCTGGTAGACAGTGAGGGTTTGGTGGATGAACACTTGCCCTGTGGGTCTTGACTAGACCACCTGATGCATCTGTCATTATGTAATACCTTCAGGAAACAGCTCATGTTAAAGATTTTTATTTCATGTGGGCAAAAAAGTTCATTTCAGAAAATCAAGATTTTATTCTGCACTGAATTATGAAACAGAAATGACCTTCATATAAAAATGATAAGAACTTGAGTGTAAGACTATTGTATTTTTCCAGAATTATACAATTCTTTATAGCAATAGTTTTTTGAGTAAATATATATAATTTTTAGACTTTATCTTTGCATGAACAGATATTTTTTAACTGTTAAAAATGGGTTCTATGAACCTATATACATTATTTAATGTAAACAATCCATAAAAAGCAAGATTGCTACTCTATACCAAGAAGAGATAATATTTCCAATTTTTATTCATATTATTTGAAACAAAGTCGTATCAATATAGAATGAGGTGAATAATTCATTTCTTTAAAGCAGCATTGGATTCATTAATTTTATGTCTTCAATTTGCAGTCAGATATATTGTGTGGGGATCTTGGATTTCAGAATTCTATTTGAAATGGAGAGAGAAAGAGAGATTGTGAAAAAGTCTTCCATCTACTGTTTTCACTCTGCAAATGGCTGCAATGGCTAGAGCTAGCTGATCAGAAGGTGGGAGTCAGGAGCTTCTTCCAGGTTTTCCATGTGGTGTAGTTTCCCAAAGAGTTTAGCCGTCTACTGCTGCCATCTCAGGCCCCGAGCAAAGAGCTGAACTGGAAGTGGAACATTCTGGATATGATCTGGCCCCCATATGATGCCAGTACCAAGGGTGGAGGATTAGTCTGACACACCAGCAAACAGGCCCCACTTACTAACTTTTGAAAAGAACATTTGAAGCTCATAGCTGTTAGAAAGTAATTAGGATTTACAAGGGAACTTTCTTTTCACATATAGTTTCTAAATGTTCCCAGGGCAAGGTCTTTAATGACCATAAGACATTTTTGGTATCATGCTTAAGAGATCACGGAGATTAAGTTTTATTTCATGATTTCATTGAATGCTTCCATTTTCAGTTAAATTGTGCTATAGGAAAATCAATATGGATGAATTGAGGAATTGTTTCTGTCATTCAGGAGCTGTTGTTTGCATTCATTCAGAACTTAAAATAAGAGGAAGTGTAGGGAGTGGATGGTTGCATGTGATTCCCTTTCACAGAGGTAGGAGGTACTTACAGCTACAGGCAAACAACTTCAGGTTATAGTTTGTGTCTATTACTAAAGAGGCACAAAGAAATAACAGTTGAATGTAGAGATAATTTTCCATTTCATTTTTATGTCAATACTTCTCTATACTTTATTTTGTGTTGCTTACTGGATTTTGTTTGCTTTGTTTCTCACCTCTCTGCAGTCTGTTTCATCTCTCTACACATCTCATTGCTCGAGCTTTCCTTTGATAGATATTATTACTAGGGATGTTTATGTCATAATAGGATACTAAGTTCCACTGCAGATTGGATCCAGTCTGTTAAGACCAGGAATGTTCAATATGCTAGGAGATGAGTAGAGTAAATTATGTGACACTGGAGTATTTGTTGGCAATTATGATTGCTAATAGACTAGTGATAAATGTAGACCATGCAGATTGCACGTTATGGCTGTTTTGTTCTTTCTATTCAGGATAATCTGTGAAGCACCACATTTCTAATTAAAAAAAAAATCCTACCAAAATGGCTTATAACCGTTGATACTTGCTCCTTGAATGAGTATCATATAATCAATATATTGAAATCACAGGCATCTGAATGCAAATAAAGGGGAAAAGGTTCCAAAATGTAATTGTGGATAAGCATTTCAATAACAGTGAAATGCTATAAATTGTACAAACTCTGAGTAATGAAAAGTAATAGCTGTCTCTTAAAAAACAGAGCAAAGCAAAGGACAATTTATTTCTTTCACATTTGACTAATTAGTTGTCAATCTTATATCTTATTATACGTAAATCTGGTGTCAGGTTTGTGTATAACAAGACATTTGATTGACAAGGTAGATTTTTACACATGGATGTGATGTTACAATCATGTGTAACAAGGGTTTTGATTGATGTAAGAAAAATATCAATATAGTATCATATTTTTAGCTAAATAGATACTATGCAGAAATAAAATAAAACATGGTAAATGGGAATTTGATTATCCATTATTTTCTTTGTTTCTTTTGGTTAATGTAAAATTGTCATAAGTTTAATTTTGCTATCAATGGATTTTAGAGAATCTTTGTCATCTATGAGAAATATGTCTAGTTACTCAAATAAAAATTATTAATCTGGATCCCAGTATCATTCTTTCAGATTAAAATGCTGCTTGCTTATAAATTAATACATGGTAATACACAGTAAAAAGAAATGCTGCTGTAAAGAATAACAATGAATTAAATGAATATAGTAGGTTCAGACCAAGACATTTCAATAATAGTGTTATTAGTATTAGATTTCTTTATACTTTTAGTTATTTCGTTTTTTCAACTGCTAATCACCAAATAATAGAATTGTGCTTGTTCGGGTAAAATCTAAATGTGCTTCAATTTTCTTTAGACTTGGACATTTTCAAATTATCTTTTTAAAGCAGTAAACTGTTTTAAAACATACTACTAGGCATTACACTGAAATTCTGTGCCTTGGTTAACAAATGTTGGCTTGAACAAAGTTGAAAATGTGTCTGATGTGTTTCATTTCTCAGGGTTGAAATGCTAACATGAATGGCTCTTGTAAATTAGGGGGAAAAATCAGGTTCCCCAAAGCGTTTTCAACTGAGCTCTTTCTAGGGAGCATCAGATGACACAGAGCACATTTATCTAATATCTTCCAGGAAATATTGCTCACAGATTTGTCCTTTGTTATGATAGATATATGAAGGCTGCACAATTCCATAAATATTAAAAATGGTGCAGTTCAACAGGAGTGATTAAAAGCATTAAAAAGCATGATTCATTTCCACTCAGAATTTTTTTCCTGTTACGTGAGGAAGAGGGAATATCAAAGGAAATGAGTACCAAGATAAGAATGCCTGTGGGATCTTTTTAGGGGTTAGATACAAAAAAGAAAAAAAAGTCTTTGGATTTACTCTACATTTAAAATAATAATTTATTTGGGCTTAAATCTACTATCATTTTATCTTTCCCTCCATAGAAAATGGTCTATGGTTTTATCATTTCATTTCTCATGTTTGCCTGTCTGATCTTGAACACTTTAGTCCTTGCATTAAAGGTTATGTTATGCCTCATTTTAATTATTAAATTAAATTAAAAACCATCTACTTAGAAGTTGTAACCATGTGAGAACTATTTAACTTATGTTATTAAAATTGTGTAGACTTAAAAATATTATCATTCATACTAATATATTTAAATACATTGAGAAGGTACTCATTTAAATTTATGTTATTATATTTAACAATATTTTTTGATCCTTCAACTATTTTGCTTCTTGTATTTGTGAATATTTGAGCAGGATCATTTTTTTTGATCGGAAGGAACCTTTGCTTTCTTTAGAGTGTATCTGTGACTTTAACTTACTCAATTTTACTTCCTTGGTAATGTGTCTTTTTTACTTTTGTTTTTGAGGGATGTTTCCTAAAGGTACATAGGTGTATGCGTGTGTGTGTGCCTGTGTGTGTATGGAGGATAATTTCACAGGATATAAAATGCTAAAATTGTAGGTTTTTTGCATGAAAATGCTAATATTATATCCTTTTACTTTTGGATTTTCTTTTTTATATAATTATTGTGATAAGAGATCTCCTGTACGTCAAATCTTATGTTCTTATGAAGGAAATCTAGTGTCGTTCTCTTGTCTAAGTCCTATGTACATTTTAAATGTATTATTCTTTAATTTCTAATGATTTTTCTATTATATTTCTGATACATTTTCTGTAAATTTTTATGCAGCTAGCAATTGGTAGTGTCATTTAAATGTGTGACTGTATGTCTTCTTCAGCATGGGAAAATATTCCTTCAACTAAATATTTTGCAACCTGATTCAATTTTTTTTGGATGGCTAAAGAAATTACCACAAACTTGATAGCTTGAAATAACACTAGTTTAGTATGTTATAGTTTCTCCAGATATAAAATAGCTAACTTTTCTGCACAAGCTGTTATATACCTGAAATCAATATATTGATTGGTCTAAACTCTGATCTGAAGCTTGGGACTTTTTGAAGCTTACTGATTGTTGGTCGAATTGAGTTCCTGTCACTGTAAACAGATTTCGTGTTTGGTAACTGTTCGGTGAGAGACTTTTTCAGTTCTTGGCATTCCTCTTTGTAGCATGAAAGTTTTCTTCTTCAACATCAATAATTTGTCTCTCATTTTGACTCTCACTGATTTCTTTGAAAATCTCACCCAATTAGAGTCAACTAAGGTGACATCCATTTTGATTAATTGTATCTTTAAAATAATTTTTTCCTTGTTTTGTAATATAGTCACCATAATGATTGCCAATGTTGATAGGTTCCATAATATCCAACGGTAAAAGACTTTACACAGTTTGTGTGTACCAGTGAAGCATCAGTCACAGTTTAGAATTGTGCTACCATAGTCACAATTTTCCTCTTATATTTCTAAGTTTGTAATAATCACCATCTTAGACATTTTCATAGTTTGCCTCTCTAACTACTTCAATTTTCCTTTATAGGTCATCATTTTCGCTTCATCTAACATTCTGTTTAATTTATTGTTTCTTCAGCTGAGTCTAATATGCTCTTGAAATAATCAATTAAAATTTTTACTTTCACTTTTGAGAAGTTTGTGAGATTCTTATGAAGAGTTCATTGTTCACACATTTACTTTCTGCCTGAGTTTTCCAGTTAACAATTATTTTAAATTTTCCATCCTATTGCTTATTTTCTAAATATCTAACCAGAATTATTATGGGTTTCATGTGTAAAAACTCTTAAATATTTGAATTACATATAGCCATTAAAATAGATTCCACTTTTCGAAAAAGTTTTAGGTTCACAACAAAAAAACTGAAGCTATAAAGACTTTTAGTAATCCCCTTCCTCAGTATATTTACAGTCAATCCTATTATTAGGATCTCACACTACAATGGAGACTTTGTTAGAATCAGTGAACCTATATTGATGCATTTTCACTAAGCTAATGTCAGCATTATCTGTGCTTGGTAACGAACCCTCAACAGTTTTTTCATTATCCAATATTTTTCACCTAAAATATATGAGAGAATATTTTGTGCCTACGGGTTCATTTCCTTAATAACTGCAACAGTTGGGGGTTAGGTCAGGTCCTAGCCTGTACTCAGGAATACCACGTTGGTTGCCCATGTGGGTGGCAGGGTCTAAACACCCGGGCCATCTTCTTCTGCTTTTCAAGGCACTTTTTCATGAAGCTGGAGCAGAAGCAGAGCAGCCCTAACCTGAACAGGTATGTTATGTGAGTGCTTGCATTACAGGCAGCAGTTTTCACACTGCTATACCACAGTGTTATCACTGTGTCCTAAAATTTTGGTGAATTTCTCGATCTCTCAGAGGCTATTTTCTCAGCTTCCAAAATTCAAATTAGCGTGTATTTTGAGGGAAGAAAATGGAAAACAAATATTTGCATCACTACTGTGATCTTATCTTCTTTCAGGATCTTGTATCCTCTATTCTGCTTTCAGAGTTTTGGAGTAGAATTTTATCATTATTATCATTATCATCATCATTATTATTATTCTATATTTTAAGTATAATTGCAGAAGGAGTTTTTTATTTGATAAAGCGACTTAATCATTGCTAGAGTTGGAAAATGTTGCTTTCTCAATCAAGCCCACCACAATCATATTTTTTACCTTCACAAATAATACAGTTTTGTTGATCAGGCTTTTAATGACTTTCACATTGCTAATACAATACTTACCTTGCAGCCACAATGCTTATTACTCTTGTGCATATGTTGACATAGTTGGCATGTCTGCTTGGACATTTTTCTTCATTTGATTTTCAGATCACAATTTTCTTTTTTTCTCCACTCATTCTGTTCCTAAGTTCCTAGTCCCTTTTAAAATTTCTCTTCCTTCTCTAGATGATTGTTAGCAAATTATGTCTGTAAAGGGTCAATACTATGTATTTTATGCTTTTAAGCTTGACACATGGTTGTTATTTTATCCTGTTGTTCTCCGTGCTGCTATGACTACTGCTAACAGCCCCCCCCCAACCTTTTTTTTTTCAGCATGGCATACTTTATTTTTACATGGTACAAGTTTTTATTGTTTTAATTAAAAACAATATTTTCACTGATTTAGAGGAGAAAGAGAGAGAGAGACTCCTAAATGTCCACAACAGCTAGAGCTGTGCGGGGAAACCAAGGGCTTGAAACTCAGTGTGAATGTTCCATGTGGGTGGAAGAGAAGTACTGAAACCATCTCCTGCTACACTCTAGGCAGGACGCTGTATTGGGGTGGAGGCTAGAAACTAACCTATGGTTCCGCAATGAGATTCAAGCTTCTGAAGAAGTGTTCTAATCACTGCACCAATGCCTGTCCCACATTTCCATAACACTTCAAAGTGTAATCAAAATTCTTACTGCTATGTAAATTAAATTTGATCCATTGTCTGTAGTGTGTTGACCCTATGCTTTTCTTTTCATGTTGGAGTGCCTGAGATATACTTCATACATTTTTTCCCCTCTGTAAGCACTATTTTGGAGAACTTGCCTGGAGTCATGGCTTTAAATTGTATCTATGTATTAGTGTCACTTTATTTCTGAAGCCAGGACTTTTCCCTAAGTGGAGACTGACTTCTTTAACGGCCTAATCAGTATCTTCCCTTGAGTATTTATTAGTCAACTGTCACTGATAGAACACGTCTCTTTTATCTATCATCAAATCAGTTTATACGTTTTCGTTCTTATAAGTTTTCATTTCAAGAATGTACATTCAGCATTCTTCCACTCTCATTCAATACACATAACAGTTTATTAGCAAAGCAAGCCATGTTCAATTTAAAATAAATCTATAATCTTGGAAACCCTGTCTGAGTAGGATTTCCACTAGATACTGACCTTGGGAGAAGAACTTAAATAAACACAGTTTATTTGAGAGATAATTTCAGAAAACGCCACTAGAGAAGTGAAATCATGAGACAGGGAAGAGATTACAGCTAGTAAATGGTGTGTTATTAAGTAAATTACTATTGAGGGCATCTGAAGCTTAATATTACTGAGAACTCTGGAAACTAGAATAAAACACATGATTCATACTTATTATTCCACTCAAACCATGAAGAAAATGTGCTTTTATACACCGAATTTCCTCTGTGATTAGTTGAGGGCTTTTCTTAGGGGATATTAGTTTCCTGGTGTGTCTGTCCTGCTGTATGTGCAGAATTAGTCTATTAGTGTGTTTTATACCTGGAGCTAGGAATTGTGAAAAGAAAAGGAATTTGTTTAGCTCAAAGTTTTAGAAGCTGACAGTACAAAAGGGTGGCACTTGCTTTTGCAAGGTCCCTGTAGCTCCATCATATTGTGGTCGATGGCAGGATGTGTGACAGGGAGAGATCACACAATGACAGGGAGCTACAGACCCTGAGCAGAGGCGATTCTTGTTTTTGTATAGCAAGTCTCTCTTAAGAATAGACTAGTATTCCATGGGAACTAGCTCAATTTATTCCAGTGTTGGTTTTCCACTGATGGCACTTCCCACAGGACACCATCTCTTAATCTAGGATGTAACATCCGCAAGATGCTAGTTTGTGGAGATGGGAAGCATACATCCCTTCAACTTGCCTTTTTCTTTGATTGTGGGAGTTACACTGCTGGCATTTGAATTGTCCAAGCATAGGCAATATGATTGTTGGCATATTGTGTATATTAAAAAATATTATCTAAACTCAGTAAGGTTTTATGTACAAAGGAATTAACCAGTGATACCTATAAGGACCATTCAATCTTTCTAGCAAATGTTGATGCAGAATATGGAACCAGTGAATTCTATAGTCATATTTCTACTGTTGAACTTATTTCATCAAGTAGTGACTAGATTACTAGAGATGATATTATGAGGAATGGTGTGAAAATAAATCGGTCACTGTGTATTTCTGAATAGTATGCTCTTACCTAAATGGCTAGAAATCCATAATTCAAATCAGCACATCAGGTACCATTTTGTACAGTGTGACAAATGGGTTGTGAGACTGGAGGGACAACAGTAAACTGCACATGCACTGAGATAAATCTGGACTTAGGTCTCATCCCAATGAATACTTTTTCTGATGTGCTACAATCCTGAACAAATATTAGCTAACTGAGTTCGTAGCACATCAGAAGAAGCAGTCATTGGGATGAGATTTGGTTTATGCCATGTACAAATCAATAAAATTGATACATCACATGAACAGTTTCATGAATAAAGACCATAGGAGTATTTCAATAGATACAGAAAAGACATTCAATAAAATGCAACATCCCTTCATAATCAAACCTTAAGCATTAGATGTGTTGTATTTGTCAACATAATCAAGGCAACATATGAAAAACCCACAACCAGCATCATACTGAATGAGGTAAAGTTGGACATATTTTCAGTAAGATCTGGAATGAAACATGTCCATTCTCACTACCGCTATTCAATGTACTACTGGAAGTCTTAGCTAGAGCTAAGACACAAATTGTAAAGAAGAAAGTCAAATTATCCTTATTTGCACATAGCATAATTATAAACAGGAGCCAAAGACTCAGCTAAGACTTTTGGGACTTATAAGAGAATTTAGAAGTTGCAGAATGTAAAATCAACATATAAAAATCAATGACTAAGAAAGAAATTTTAGGATCAGTCTTATTCACAATAGAGGTAAAAAACTTAATACTTTGTAATAAATTTAACCAGGATTGTGAAGGATTTCTATGATTAAAACTACAAAAATGTTAAGGAAATAGAAGACACCAAAATGTGGGAATATCTGCCATATTCATGGTTGGTAAGATCTATATCATCAAAATGTCCATATCACTGAAAGTATTCTACATTTCTTTTTTTAGATTTCTTTATTTTTATTGGAAAGGAAGATATACAGAAAGGAGGAGAGACAAAGAAGATCTTCTGTTTAATGATTAAAACCTTTTGCAATAGGATGGACCCAACTGGAAACAATTTTGCTTAATAAAATCAGTCAGTTCTGAAATGACAAATACTATATGTCCTTTTAAATCTGTAATAGCAATACACAGAACAAAAAAAAAATGACCTCTATAGGTGAGATTAGCATATGGGGAAATAGTTGCTATACAGCATACATGTTACGGCTGGATAATAGTAGGGTTGTAATTTTCATTGTTTACTATTTTATTTTTTTAAATTTTCTTCTACTCATCATGTAATGATACAATTATATGTCAGAAAGCTAAACCTATATGTGAAATGAATAATTATACTATCATAATAACTTGAGAAAAGTGATCAGAGGTGGGTATAAGAGTTAAGGAGAAACTCCTATGTTTTTTAATCTGTAACACAAAAAATGTGAAATCTATTAAATTTTTGCCTTGATTTATCATGAATTTATATGAGAGAGAGAGAATAAGAGGGAGAGAGAGAGAGAGAGATCTTCATGGGTGGGCTTGGCTGAAGCCAGGAGACTGAATGGAGTTCCTGCCATCTGGGTGGCAGGGACCCAATCACTTGAGGCACCATCTTCTGCTTCCTAGGGTGTGCGTTAGGAGGAATTTGAATCAAAATTGGCTGCAGAATATTCTCATTGCAAGTAGCATCTGAATCACTGTGCCAGATACTCACTTTGTCTTTATTTTATAAATTAAAATTTGTTTTATCAAATTATTACATATCAATAATTTCAAGAAATATAAATAGCTGTACATTTTTTAAATAGGAAATTTTTTACAGTGTTTATAATTTAAAACATACCTAATTTTTCCCACTAAAAGCAACTGCTTCCAATTTTTTGGACCTTTGAAAAATTATTTATTTGTTTGTTTAACTTTTATTTTTCATGATACAGCTCCATAGGCTCAGGGGTTTTCCTTTCCACACCTTCCAATCCACTGTTTCACCCATATTATTAAAATAGTAGATTCTTCAGCAAGAGTCACAAGCCCACCAATCTTCCATTTAATGTATAAAGACATTGAAGGTATAGACAATGGTAGAAAGCCTATTTCCTGCACTTCTTGGTATGCTTAGTCTCCCCATACAGTTCCTGTGTGTGAATATGTGTGTATACTAATTTTATACAAATTAAATAATAATTATAAATTTTAATTTATTTGTTTATGAAAGGCACAGAAACACAAAGTGTTCTCTCTCCTGCTGCTTTACTCCTCATATGCCTGCAGTGGCTCTGTCTGGGCCAAAATGAAGCTGGAACTGTAAACTCAACCCAGGCCTCCCATGTGCTAATTGGGTCCAAGTCACTTGGTCCATCACCACTGCCTCAACATCAGTGATCTGGCCATATTGACTAGATGTTAGATTTCTGCTGGAATCCAGCTCCAGCTGAGTTCAAAACTCAAGAAGGATGCATGGAGTATGCAAAAAAGGAAAGAAATGGAGCATTAAAATTTCAGGACCATAATGGACAATGCAAGAAAGCTGTCCCCTTTATTTATACAGAATTAGTCACAAACTCTGGCATAGACTTTTAATGTCATGGTCAAGTGGGTGTTTCCAAGGATAATTCTGCTGTTTGTTTCACCTTAAAGCAGGTTGTTATCCATCCTGACCCTGTGGTCAGGAAGTTCTCAATAGATGGTGCATATCAATCAATAACCCATTCCTATTACAATCCTCACTCTACAGCTTAATCACTCTCCATCTAACTTCTGTCACACAGAACATTCATGCGTAGGGGTTGTCTATGATGGGCATCATGAAATGCTCTCATTTATTACCCAGCCATCCCTTCCCTAGGAACATTATCACCTCAGTCATTGATACAGATCACTGTAGATCAGAATTTCCTAGTTGCCATTCTGGAAATTTCCCAAGTAATAGTTTCTATGTGTGTGTACCAGAAATATTCATTGTCTTGGCTTGGAATGCCCTCCCTCAATAATCACAGTTGGTAGGTAAATACAACAGCTTTCTCACTTCTGGGATGAATTTAATTAACATTGTGAATGTTTGCTTTGCAATAATAGGAACCTGGAAACATAATATCTGGGACTTAAATCCAGTGTGATTCCTAACTGGTGGTTTAATCACTGAGTTGAATGATTGTACTTTTGGAAACTTTTAACCCATTTCTCATTGACAATGTAGGTTAAACCTTTCCATTTTAGTAATTACTGATTATACTTCTCAAGCCTAAGTAAACCAACTCAGCTGCAATATAAAGGGTTGACTCCAAAATATTCATCCCAGGTTATTAGTTCTTGAATGATGGGAGAATGACTATGTCTTATTAACAACATTTATCCACACCTATATTCTGTCTCTACTGCTCCAACCCTCTCTATATTTAGTCCTAAGTATTTTCCCAAAATTCTGTTATCCAGTTCTTGCAGTCTGTTAGCAATGATATTGTCTTTCCTACATCAGAAATAGTGCATCCACAATTGTTCTGTTGCATCCACTTGACCACTAAAACAGAATGTTACATACAACAGTGACAGTCACAACAAGGTTTTATTGCAATGAGAGGTAAAGCAACTGACCGACCTGGAATGACACCCCTTACCAGAGTGCAGCCCTGAACAGCACATTTGCAAGGTTTTTATCAGGGCAGTTTACAATAGTTTATTGTAGATGGACAGCCTGTGTCCATTTCTTCTCCAGCCCAGTATTTAAGAAAACCAGACTCAGGCCTTGATTCCTGGAAACTGAGAATGGTCTGTGCTCATGTTCACGTACACAGTTAGGCCTGAAAGCTCACAGAGTCTCACACAGTTTTACAGCCAAGTAATTGAAACAGAAGTTACAAATTGAAAAGCATTGCAGTTAGCAATGAGTCATATTTACTCCATTTTGATTTCAACTCTACAGGTCCACGATGAACTTGACCACAGTTAGTAATCTAGATCTAGAAGGAAAAAACAGGATGCGGGGAAGATTGTGAGGACATTAAATATCATCTGGTTTGACATCTTCCTTAGGTGATGACTTGCAAGTTATTAGATTTGTATGCATTACGCTCTGCTGGAAAATATAAATAGTCTGATGCTGATTCTGCTAGTCCTAGGAATTCCTGGAGAACTGACATTTCCAGGTTTTTACACACATCAACTCAGAGGTTCTTATTCCTAGCATTTGAGTAAAAATCTTTCCTCATCAGATTCTGATTCTAGTGCAGAGAGTTGCTGATGGTGTGATTTCAGACTTCCTTGCTGTTCTCAGAATCAGGCTTGCTTTTGATTTTCAAAACAGTGTACCATTAGTTGTACAAGATGAAAGTCAATTAAATGCTTCCCTAGAGAAATTCTGGCTTTTACACTCACCTGAATTAATAGTTTTTCTGTCATGAGCCAGCTGTTATTCTTTCAGCACTTTGATTCATTTAACAACAACCAATCTATGCCATCCACCTTATAATTACTGTTGACTCTGTGTCACAAAAGTTGACATTATTGTCTAAGCTAGTAAATAGCTTTCCACTTTTCATTCCCATTCAACAGGTTAGAGTATCAGTAGCCATTACACTCTCGTAAAAGATAGACTATCATCATTCCACTTAACACCAACAGCAGGAGCCAAGTGATGAAACATTAAAGTGATCAATTTTCAGAGTTCAAATTTGAATTTCTTCTTCCAGAGGCCACTTCTCTCTTTCATTGAATTTTTCAGACTGATCCCAATATATTTATTTGAGTACTAGAAATAGTTTTACATGTGATTCCAAGAAACTTGCATAATGTGAGGAAAAATGAGACAGGACAAGAAGGTCAGCTAACTAAAGGAGCAAACTTCAAGCAGGTTTCCACTAACTCTAGAGCTTTTGTAAACCATATGCTGCAGATTAATTCCGATTCAGGAGTGATGAAATCCATAGTTAAAGCTACAGACATCCTTAAGCAAAGAAATATTGATAGTCTGAAATTGATTATTGTAAGTTGGATGGCATGTGCAATGTCTCAATTGGCTAATCCTCCACCTACATGAGCCAAGTAAGGCATCCAGCTTTCAGTTTTAATACCCTTAAAATTCTTTCAGAACACTGTTGGTGCTAATAAAATAGAAGTTATTTGTTTCATTTTCCTGCTCAAAGCTGTTGATATCTTATCTTTCAAATGATAAAACTAAAATCGTTTTTGAGACATTGGTACTCTTACAAGACTCACCAGCATCTCTGTGACTTTCTCTTCTAATATTTCTCTCCTCTTTCTTCTCATCCATTGAACTAGTCTCTTACTTAGGGCTCTATCTGCTTGTGAAATCTGAGTGGGTCATAGCACTTTTTGTTTCTCCTTGATCGTAATCTAAGGTCCCCTATGTGAGTCATCCTTTAAACACCACTCCATTGCACTTCTTCATCTATTTGATTTTTGTCTCTTAGCCTTGGCATTCACAAACATACAATATATTTTAAAGTTAATTTCGTTTATTCTCTCTCTGTTCTCTGGGATGTGTTTCAACATGAGTTTTTCTTTCCATTTACTTTAATACACAAAATTCTGGCCATTTCTCTTTGGACTTTTGATAATATTCTAGTTCAAGTCATCCTTTATCTTCTGAACAATGGCAATCTCTTCATGGCATATTTCCCAAAATACATTCTTGGCCTTTTAAAATTCATTATCTACAAAATAGCTAGACTGATTCTGAATAACAGATTCTATCACTCTTCCCATTGCACTCGAAAAAGTTCAAATTATTTTGTGAATATCCTGTATTACTGTGTCGCAAAAGTCTTCTATTTTCCAATATCAGACTGCCACTCTCCCTTCATTGCCTGCAATGGCTTACTGATCCTAGATTTTTTTTAAAAAAAATTTTAGCATATAGTTTAATAAGCAATTTCCAGTGTGGGTTCTTTAAATTCCCAACTTCTCTGCCTGGATGTATTTATTCTGATGACTATGTCCTTGTCTGTTTGATCTTTGCTGTAGTATCACTTTATATTAAACATTGCTGATAATCCTAGTCAACACACTTTCTGCTTGTTTGCTTCAAATTGTGTTAAATACAAGGAGCATGGCTTTTCTGTTCACTGATTGCTCATGTATGCTTTCAGCATGAAAATAGAAATTTGTCTATGTGTTTACTCTTTTATCCACAAAGTACAAAAAAAGTAAATTATACAAAGAAACATTTTTAAAAACTATGCAAAAAACTTATAGGGTCAATGTTGTGATATAGTAGGTAAAACAGCTACCTACAATGCCAGAATTCCACATGGACACTGGTGTGTTCTGACTTCTTTACTTCTGACCCTGCTGTATGCTAATGGACTGAGAATCGCTATGGCAGAGTGTGCAAGTCCTTGGTCTCCTGCACTCAGTGGGAAACCTGCATTTTGCTTGGCCGTTTCAGCTATGTTGGAAATGAATCAATGGATGGAAACATTTCTCTCTCTCTCTCTCTCCATCTCTCTCTCCCCTGTTATTAGGATTTTCAAATAGGTAAAACTGAACAAATGATTTTCTTAATAATGCCACAGAAAGTAATACTTAGGACTACCATTTCATTGGTTTATTACTCTACAGCAAAATTAGAATATAGAGAGAGCTCTCCAGATGCTTCTTGCTTTAACATTGCCTTTCCATGGGCTTAGAATCTCAGTCTATCAAAATATTTACTTTTAGATTCGGTCAACCTAAAAATGTTACCATTGACCTTTAGAATCTGGCAAAGCAGTGCAAATCAGGATGTAAATTTTCTGCTTTTTGAGACTAACACAAACTCAAATCTCTGTTTGTTGCTGCATTGTTACAGATAAGGATGATGGATTTACCAAGATGTGGATTCTTTAATAGCAAAATAGTTGTGGCTTTTAAAATACAGAGCTTCTTTTAATAGATGGATGGTGAAATTTTTATCTTGGGGTTTACCAATAATGTTTTTGTGAAAATTCCTAGAGAAATTGCATTATTTAATAGGTATATCTGTCATAAAATTTCCAACTTCTACAGAGTTAAGTAATGACATATGGGAAATGATTGCTACACTCCCCAAGTAACCACAATAGTTAGTACTTGATCATGTGTTGGAACCAGGAACTTAGTCCCACATCAGTAGCTGTAACTCAACCATTGTAGTCAGCACCAGTGACTCCCAGGGTCTACAAAAGCAGAAGGATGAACTCAGGAGGTAAAACACATTCTGGTGTGCAATGTGAGCATCTCATCTGGATTTCCAATCACTGGCTCAGACATCTGCCCTGGGAAAATTGTTTCTTGTTATTGTCTAACAGATATTTTCTTGAAAGAATTCATTAAAGCACCATATGTAAAGATATTTATTGCAATAACATTAACAATAAGATAATCGAAAATGTGAAGCCCTATTCAAACTGTTAATACATTTGCAGCTTGCTACTTCACTCAGAGTTTCCTGGGTATTAGGAAGAAATGATAAGTAAAATTAGTTATATTATTAATTCCAGGCATAAATATTGATACTAACTTTTCATGAAAGGAAAAATATTTCTCACATATGGTTTGTACAGAACTTTTGACTGAATCAGAGAAATTGAACATAGAAGTATGGTTCTTTGAAAAACTAAGTGTTTCATTTATAAGTGTGTATATTTCTTGTAGTCTAACAACTCAGTGGTGGACATTTCAGAAATGAATGCACGTAGTACGCCCATTGAACTATCAACCTCAGTATCATTTCATTTTTCTCAACTGCTTGAGCTTTTTGAATCTTAGAGATATTCCTCATCACTTCAGAACAATTGAGGCCACCTGAACAGAAAGAAAGCTCTGAGCAAACCCCACATTGGGACCCTGGGTCAGTGCTGGGTAGCCATTTCCCATCCCCATGTGTTGGGGCGTTGGGAGGCTGGGTGTGGCTTTTCCCCTTGTTTCCTCCTACCCTTAAATACAGGAAAAAGAAATGGAAAAGTTGGAAAAAGTGATCATACCCACTTTTCCCTGACTCTCTGTCCTTTCCACCCAGATCAACTGTGAAAGCCTCAATTAAAATAAAAAAAATTAAAAAGAAAATAGGGTATACTAGTGAGAGTATAAAAATCAAAAGATTTATTATGGCTGTTTTAATACAATGCAGATTTTTTTTTTTCTTTTCTGCTTCTCATTCTTACTTGAATCATCACATTGCTTTATTTAAATGAAGAATGGCTTGGTGGTTTCCACAGACTCACCCTTTTCTCTTCTCTTATTTATAAGAAACAAACAAAGTGTGTAGTATCAACCAGCTCAATTTTGAGTAATATATTTGAGTAATATATTCCAGTGTTATTTTTTAGTCATGGTTGATGTTATGTTGTTTTTAGATACATAGTGTAAGTATATAAAACAAAATTCTTTTTCTCTGCTTTTTTCAGCATTATTTTTCATATGGGACATATAGACCATATGTCCAAACAGTGAGATAGATTTTGAAAAGAAATTATGCTGAAACCATGCACTCTTATACACTAATTTAGAGCATTTAAGAAATTATTTTTTTTGTATTCCAAAATACTTTATACATTTCAACTGGTTTTTTTTAGCAAATATTTACAGTTCTACATTCAGTCTGACAGATAATGCATATTTGTTGGTAAATAGCCAGGGAGCAAGATGTGTCAGTGAATTTCAGCTTAAGAGCAATCCAACTGTAACACATAATATAGTAAAACTAAAAACTGAAATGTGGTAGAACTGAGGTTTCATACTAATAGACATTCATTACAAACTTAATGCTTTTGTAATTCTCAATCCAACTAATCTGCTCTCTATGTTGAGTAAAATTTATTTTGCCCTTGGGATTTCTAGTCTAGTCTTGTGACTTACCTTCTCAAATTTGATATTTTATCCTTATTCTCTTTTAAGTGGTCACACATGAATCCTTAAAGAATATTCCACAAATAATTATGGCTGTTTTTAGTTTTTAACCTTTAAAATATGTATTTGAAAAAGTTATAGAAGAAGAGGGAGAGACATTACTGATCTGTTCCTTCAGTCCCCCAAGTGGTCATATGGCCAAGGCTGAGTTAAGCCAAAGCAAAAATCTGGGAGCTGAATTGCCGAGACACAAGCACTTGTACCACCTCCTGCTTTCCCAGGCAATTAGCAGGGAACTAGACAGGACACAGAATGACACCTTTATGGATTGCTGGTTGCTGGCCACTGTGGTCCCTCCACTGAGAAAACAGAAATTCATTAATAGCATCAGTCTAACATGAATACCTACATCTATTTTTCCCATGGTCACTTGTTATCTTTATTCAAATGAATCTATATATATGTTGTCATTTTATTATTCTGTTATCACTTGCTAATTTCTAGTAAAATGTATGCATTATATAAGTATAATATTTACAATAATCACCTTAAACTTTTAATAACCTGCTTAGCCATTTGCAATCTTTCCCTTCAATTTTTAATACTCACCTGAAAAATTTAATTCTGGTTTAATATGCTATACAGTCGTTTTCCTAAGTATTGTCATTTAGGTATCTTCTAGTTTTATAGGTTATAAATTATGCACCAAATAATGATTTTGATAGTATGGCAAGGTGGTAAAGTGTTAGCATTTAGGCGATATGTGATGGGTACACATTCTTTGAAATATTTATTCAACTCTTATTCTGAAACAATCTCAAAATCATTTAAAATACTATATTTAGTTAAATGGAATTGTTTAGTTAGATGTTTTGCATGGTTTGAAAGCTTTCTTTTATGTTATCATTTTATACCAGTAAGTGCTATAGCAGTATATGAATACCTGCTTTGTTGCTCAATTAAAAAAGATGTATAAATAATCCATGTGGAGATCTTTCCTTTTCATTGAATTCAAAAGCAATTTCTGAATTGAAATGAGAGAGAGAGTGAAAATGTGAATAGTGAGAAATATAGGAGAGGGGAAACATTTTACATGTAGTGGAACATCCATGCGAAGGTTTTTCTTTCCCCGGATATCTTTGGAATTACACAAAGAGTGAGAGATTGATTTTCCACTGTCTGGTGAATTTCTGCCGAACTTATCTTTTCTGTAGAGAAATAACATCATTGTCAGGAAGATTCATAACATTGGTACAAAGACATAGCATGCATTTGAAACTGGAGAGAAAATTTGCAATTGCTCAAACTAAATCTCTCAAGTTAAGTAAAAACTGTGGAAAGGGCATGGTTAAGATTACAAAACCTCATCAGCACTAGAGCCATCTCTGTAAGAGAATTCTTTTTTTTTTTTTAATATTCCAGGCCATTTCCCCACACATACTATAAGATTAGTAAAAACATGTAAAATTGACTGCTGCTGTTCTTGTTTTTGGCGGTTCTAGTTTTTGTCAGCAGACTCCCAATATTATCCAATGTTCAGAAAATAAGCATATGAAAGTATGCACAATTCAAAAGACTTTCTAGACAAATGCTTCTGAAAAGCAGTGGAATTCACATTGCTATCATGCCCACACTTGCTTTATTAGAGAAAATTAAGATGCTAGCAAATTTCACATGAGGGAATCAAGGTGATGGGATAAGGTAAAGACACGTTTAAACAGATATATTAGCCAGTGTGAATAAGAGAGGGCACATTCCAGGAAATAGGAGAGGACAAAACAACAGCAGAGGGGTACCTGGGGACTGACAGACACAGGAAAGCAGCGGACACAATGGTATGGTGTTGCAGTGACTGTTACTCTGGCAGCATTTAACAAGTGGCAATCTGAATTGCACCAGCAGCCAGAACTCCACCAGCAACAAAGGAGGTTTACTGGGAGCTCTGGAAGTGAATCCAGCCAAAGAACTGCTGATCCTACTGATCTATTCAATTTGACCAGCAGCAGAGACAGAGCTGCAGGTCCCGGATGGGCAGTGTGCTACAGGGTGTATTTCACAGCCCAGTCTGCCTCCTACAGCCAAATTGGGTGCCTTTTTGGCATAAGGATGCAAAGGCTATGGGGCAGGACTGGGCATGCACTGGGTGTGAACTCATTTCTGGCTCAGTGAACTGCAACAACGTGGCATCTTACAGGTTCTACCCAAGACAGATCCAAGTAATGCTCAGACCTGACAGCCAGTAGATCAACAATTCTAGTAGTGGCACATCAAGCACCATTTCTTACAGTGTGGCAAAGAATTTAAGACTGCAGGGGAAAATAGTGACCTGTGCATTGCACTGGGCTCAGCAAGAACTCCCTGAGCCCAGTGCATTGCACTGGTCCCACAGGAAAATAATACAGACTGTGGCATTGTATGGGTCAAAATAGGTCTGTGTGGCCCTCAGACCTAACAGCCAACAAGTTCTGGCAAGATCAGCACCATCAATAACCTACCTACAGAGGATACCTGGTGTCTTCCTAATCCTGGGACCTACTCCAACCCGAAGTGAGAGAAAGGTTGTACAGACAACAATGCAGCCTCATCATGGTATAACAGGAGGTGGAGACTGGTGAACCAGGAGCTGGGGCTACTAAGATAATGGTCAAAATCTAATAGAAGAACCCAGACCTGGAGCTTGCTAGAGGGAGTGGCACAACTGACTGCAAACAAAGAGCCTTTTACCAACTGCAATAAGTAAAATCTGTAGACCTGTGGGTGACACGGTTTAGAAATCTGCCCTAAGTAGAAGAATCTGATAACCAGAAGTACAATGAACAAGAGCAAAAGAAGAGACAGAGGCATAATGAATATTATTCAAGACTCCCCTGTAAAGGAACAAAACCATATACCAATCTCAGAGTTAACTGAGGAAGACATTGAGAAAATGGGAGATACAGAATTCAAAATACTTGTCATAAAGCTTCTTATCAACAACAAAGAGCAAGTAAAGCAGGCATTCAAGGAATTCAAGGAATATATAGCACTGGAAGTGAATCAAATGAAAGCTGATATATCAGAAATGAGGAATACAGTGGAGCAAGCTAAAAGTACAGTGGAGAGTCTCCAAAACAGAATGAAGGAGGCAGAAGAAAGAATCTTAGAATTGGAAGATATTTCTTGTCACCAGGGGGAAACAAGCAAAAACCTGGAAGCAGAGCTGAATCAGACAAAAAAAAAAAAAGTATTCAAGAATTGAAAAACACCATTAAAAGGCCAAATATAAGAGTTATGGGAGCCCAAGAAGATGCAGAAAGAGAAACTAGGATTAAAGGTGTATTCAATGAAATAATAAGGGAAATATCCCTAATCTAGAGAAAGAATTGAGAAACAAAATCCAGGATGGGCACAGAACTCCCAACAGGGCTGACCAAAAGCGATCTTCACCATGACACATGATAATCAAGCTCTCTTCAACTGAACAAAAGGAAAAGATCCTTAAATGTGCACATGAATAAAACCAAACGATATAAGGAATGCCAATTAAACTCACAGGAGACCTCTCACAGGAAACTCTACAGGCAAAAAGAGAATGGAATGATATATTCCAGATTCTAAAAGCAAAAAATTGGTGGCTTAGGATAATGTACCCAGCAAAACTTTCCTTTGTCTTTGAAAATGAAATACAGTTCTTCCACAGTGAAGAAAAGTTAAAAGAATATGCTTCTTCCAAACCTGCTCTACAAATGATACTTAAAGATATTCTCTTGACAGAGAAAAGGAATAGCACCCACCATAACCAAAGGCAGATGTGAAGAACATCCCAGTAAAATAATAACAGAAGACTAAATCAATGAACAACCCATTGCTAAAATGACAGAACCAAATTACCACATATTTTTGTTAACCCTGCATGCAAACAGCTTAAACTCATCAATCAGATATGTCATAGATTAGTAGACTCGATTGAAAAACAAAACCCATCTATTTGTTGCCTACAGGAGACACATTTCACCAACAAAGATCAGCAGAAACCATATCTCATGGATTTTGCTTATCTTTGTTGGTTTCATCTCTTCAAAACACGTTCTTCCCATTAAATTCTTCAGTGACTCATAGATCATACAGAAGCAACATTTTCTTCAAGAAGGTTCTAGATTTTCTTTTTTATTTCTTCAGCCACACATTAGCCATTCAGTAGCATGCTATTTAACTTCTTGGTGCTGTTAATTCATTTTTTTTTCCTCCTGTTGTTGATTTTGCTTTGTGGCTTTTCATTTAAGGAGATGTATAGTAACGGTGTAATGGAGACTATCATATCTAGCAGCATGTTATTAAACTTCGTGGCATTGTAAATTTCTATTTTTCTTCCTATTTTTGATTTTATATTGTGGCTTTTCATTTAAGGGGATGTATAGTAACTGTGTAATGGATACTGTCATATCCAGATATGAGGATACAATGCAGTATGCATCTCTACTTCCATACAAAGATGGACTCCCAATGAAACTGTTACTATATCTTGACAGTAGGATACTGGACTCTGCCATCGTCAATGCCCGCAAAGATGGACATATGACTGTATATGGGGAACTGTACTATGAGATATAGGGGAACTCAGTGAGGAGTGAGGGAAATGGGGAGAGGATAAGAGAAATCCAAGAGTCTTATGGAACTGTATCATAAAATGATAATAATAAAATGAAGTTAAAAATGAATAAATTAAAAACATGTTAGCAAATTTATATTGACTATTCTCTGTCATTTGTTCTTCAAGGTCCTATAATTTGGGGTCATGTTAAAAATGTTTGGCTTTCATGGAACTTCCATGTTATAAAAAAATAATACTCAAGTGCCAGGTACATGTGCATTAGACAAGTTGCTTGTGATTGTGATCTGTGTCTTGGAGAAAATGCTGCATTTATGAGTGTCATAGTCTTTAGCGTCATCATGTTAAAAAAAAACATAAGCTTGAGATGAAGCTAGAAATATGAATTTATGGTGTTATTTATTTTATTCTGTATATTATTAGTTCATAGAAATGCTAATTAATTGGTTAAGCTTTAGCATTTAAATTTTTCATCTTTTCCTACATTAGATTTTATGAGTAATTTTCACTGCTTTTCTAGCCCAAATAGGAAAACTCCACCATCCATGATCCTTTTGTGGACGGAAGGCCTTGTTCAATCAGGTTTATATTTCTGCTAATGCCATCAGTCTATCCTCATACGTTGTTTGTTGGGTCATCCTAGAACCCCCAGAATTTTGTTGTTTGAAAATATATCCTGATATTGTTATTGCACACTGGAACATGAATGTGTATAGAATAAATTACTACAGAAAATATCCTCATATTTTTGTAAATAATCTTGTCAATTATTCTATAGATTAAATAATGCCAAATGGACTTTGCAGCCTTTCCACCAGTTCATGGACTGACCAATAATATATGCAATTTACTACTTGTTAACATTATTTGTGCTAAATCATTGTATTTCATATAATTAAACACTTTCCATACAATATTTTAGTTTAAAATTATCCAATTATAAGTAAGGATAAATGTTTTTTACTTTGTATCTGAAGAGGTTTAAATTTCCTCAATAGTTAAGCATGTTCTGACATAAAGTCACATTTTTAACCTAGAAGTTAGAGACTATATTTCTCCTATTTTTAATAAAATTTTTCAAATTCAAAATAATTTAAGTTCTTCAGTGCTAAGAAAACTTTCAGCCTCTCTTCCGTCTCCAACAAGAAATCTTGTTTTGGACATGTGGATATTTCTACTGACTTTGGCCTCACATGAATGTGTTCATTCTATGAATAAGAATGAGATGAGTTCATTTAAAAGCATTGAAGGAAAAAATGTCTGCTGTAGATGAAACCAATCTTTTAATTTTCAAGCTGTCTTATTCTGGGGCAGAGCAGAGAGTCTATTAAAAAATATATGAAGCTTATCCCCTCAGGATTTCCTAAAGGTGATTATTTTCTGAGAGAATTGTATTCAGTTTGGCACATACCTTATTTTGGGGCAGAGTGTCTTAGATTTCTTTTGAATTTCTGTGCTTTAGGTGGTTGTTTCACTTTTACAGAATTTGAAGACTCTAACACAAGTAATGACATCTATTTAATTCTATCATATGTTATTTTGGTGGCAGACAGCAAGTTGCCCAGTGAGTAAGGTAAAAGGCACAGAATACAGGTGTCATGGGGGTTAAATTGTGAATCTTTCAACCAAACAGTGATTGAAGTATAATGTAGTTCATTCTTAGTTCAAAACATTTATATGTTTCATAAACATATAAAATGTTTATGAAAACATTTATGTCTAAAATACACGGATTAGATTTCATGCTATTGGATCTTATGAGTTAATGTGAAAAGTGCATTTAATTATTCATTAGCTTTGAACTTCTTTTCAACAAAAATGGAAAATAAATGTTTCAAAATTCAGTGATAATGACAATTTTGATTGTCATGTAGAAATCAAACATGAGAGCCATGTATAAATAAGGGGATGGAGTTGGCTATTTTGAGATATTGGCATAGAATGGCATAGAATTGTAACATCAGCCAGTGACAATTGGGAAGAACTAATATGTTCCTTCAGTTTAACCTGCTTTTATTACTGCTTACACCATACAAGGCATTGTGGAAAGCAATCAATCCATTTTGTGGCTGTGAAAATAGTAATCCTTAGTGAGTGTAGGTAACATAAATGACTCACAGTTAAGATGGTGTCAGCATTTAAACTCACACGAGTGTTGCATTTTTAAGCTTAATTGTGTAGTTAGGCTTTATTCCACTTAGGCTATCTCCTGGTAAAAGTGGGGGAGGCTACCAGCCTTTGGAACATTTGCTGCATTTTGCTGTGCATTTGGGACCCTAGCATTTTGATGTTTTGAATTGGAACAGAGAATCGCAGTCATTTGCTCACTAATCAACTTTTGGTGTGGCTCCAAGTAAATGAAATCTTTGGGTTTTTTACACAAAGGTAAAGTGTTTACTGAGGTTCTTTTATCCAATACTCATGTTACTTACAACTACATTTTCATCTTTTCAAATCTGTGATACAATATGGAGAAACTGAGACTGGTCAGCTTACCCAAGCCTGATACAAGGCTTGGGTAAAAACAGCTCAAAAACAGCTCAAAAACAGCTCAAAAACAGCTCTAAATTTCAGTCTCATCAAGTCTATAGATTATATGAAGTGAACCAACATTATAACTGGTCCCTAACGACAAGTTAATAAATGACATTCCTTTGTCAGTGTGTTTTCCTATAGGAGAGCATACTAATTGGTAAGTTACAATCTTGAAAGAGGATGCTTAAATGATACCAGAAAGACAGCTGTTAAGGAGCAGGTCGTTAAACCAAACTTTAGGATGCCTTCATTCCATACTGGAATATCTGTTTTAGAGACCTGTGTCTGCTTTCGATCCAGCTTCATGCTAATAAACCCAAGAAGAAGCAAAGATTGGTCCAAATACTTGAAAACCCATTTCTCATGTAAGAGACCTAATGGAATTCTTGGCTTCTAGCTTTGATCTGGATATTGTTTCCATTGTTACAGGAATTTTCAGAGTGATCTGGAAGATGGAAGGTCTCTCTCTCTCTCTCTCTCTCTCTCTCTCTCTCTCTCTCTCTCTCCCCGTCACGTTGCCTTTCAACTAAATAAACAAATGAATAAAACTTAAAAAAAATTATATCAGAATGTTTGTCTTAAAAGAGGTTCTATTATTGCTTTGGCTCAGAGTATGAAAACAAACATTAAAGTGTCTGTCCCAAATCTAAAAAGCAATAAATATTTCACCTTTTTTCTATTTTGAAAACATTTTAACTCGAGTTCTCAAATAGGAGAAATGTGGCCTTTTATTTCTATTACTTTAAGATCTGAGAAAATACAAAAGTGATGATCTTATGACTCTCCCTTTTCCCACAAGATTGGACCTACTTTTCAGAACCGAAATATCATTATTTTACCAGTGGGGGATTTGGGGAAATGTTTTAGGTAACAGAATAGCCAATTCTGACACATGTCACCATTATTCCATTTCAGATATGCCTCAGGTCAAACACATTCTTGAAACACTGACTTTCAAATAAAAGTCCCTTGTAGAATAACCAAGGAATTTGATGTCAAGTTTCCCTAAAACCAATACCAAGAATATGTTACCTTTTTTGCTTAGAATATGTATTTACGACTTGAAAAGGCCTGAACTAAGTCTTAAACAGTGGTCTTATTATTTTTAAAATTATCGGAAACTACAAACAAGGGAATAAAAAAATGCTCAAGTGACTATAGCTTGATATTAGTTCAGATTTATAAATGTGAAAAGTAAAAGAAAGATTTGGATATGTTTTATGATCTTGTCATCCACATGAAAATAATGGAATAACTACTGTGGTTCTCACTTGATAAACCACGGAGATGAGAATAATGAATTTTCTGCAGGTTAGTACTTATATACCCACAATATATACTGTTTACTCTGATTTATTCATTGAGTTATTTATCTATTTGGAATGCAGGAAGTGGGAGAATGTCTTCCATCTGCTGGTTAACTGTACAAATGGCTACAATGTGCAGTTTCTGGGACTGAGCCAGGCCAAACCCAGGAGCCTGGGACATCATCCAGGTCTATCTTGTGAGTGGCAAAAGCCCAAGCATTCAAGCCTCCTTGCTCTGTCTTACTGGGCACACTCACAACAGCTGAACCTGAAGCAGAGTGGGACTCACCGAAGTGTCAGCCTAACTTGCTGTGCCACATAAGTCCCATCTGTAACACCACCAAGGATTGGTTACCCCGGTTGACCAATGGTGAAGCATCAGAGTCACCATTTCAAAATACCGAATAAAGTTTTGGTCAAGTAAGTAGACAAGTAGAAAGGTTGGGTTGTATTTGTTCTAAGAATTTGATCTGTGTAACAATTTGTAGACTGCCAGAGGAATCTGCAAGACGCTAAATGTCCTTCCCCCCTGCTATTAATAAATACTAAGCTTGCTTGTATTAATTGAGTGGAAATGAGCTGCTACCAGAGGCTTACCTCGGGGTGAAGAGGCGAAGCATCCGCAGCAGCTTCCTCCTACCCTCATCCTTTTTCTTCCTCCATTGCAACTTTTTCACTATTGCCTGGTTATACAAGTTGCGACTGTTCCTTCTTATAAATAGGTGAGGTTTTCAGAGCACAGGTTCTCCCGGAGTGGAGAGGAATACAGCCCAGCTATGCTCTACTTAACACATGTCTCTGTGGAATAATGAGGGATTGAAGGGATTGAGTGTGCTCTAATAATTCTCCGCCTATGGGTTTTTTATCCAATAAATACTGCTTAATATTTCCATCATGTAGCGTGTGTCTGTGCTCCCTCTGCCCGGCTCTTGACTATCCTGTAGAGTTTAAACAAAACTCAAGGTGATTAAATCTTTGTTAATTTCACAGGTGGTCGCATCGGGTGGGGATTCTTTGAAGCTGAACTGTTGAAAGTACACTCTGCTATCATCCATTATTAACATTTTGTTTTCTGTTGGCTTGTATCTGATCATGTCCCAGGCTATCTGGATCGGATTCATTATTATGAAACATTATTATGAAAAAAATCAAAGGAAACTGTTATGCACTGGGTTATTCAGATGTGAATGTTCTATAACACAAAGATGAATCTTTTGGTATAGAAAGAAAATCCCACCAGTTAATGATGCAGGCCATTTCAGCCCAGTATGTTCTCATTTCTCTCTTTTCCTCACTCTCTTGTTCTCATCTTCCTCTCCATCCAGCGAGCTTTCTCTCCCTTTGAGTCTTCTTTCTACAAAGAATGTGCCAGAGAAAAAGCACACATTTGCAAGAATTATTTCTTAAAGCCAATATAATAACAGCTTCATGTCAATGACATATGTCCTGTGGTGTGACAAAATGTATTACTTATTTGTAAATTCACTTTGCTTTCCTTAGTGACCATGTTACTTTTCTAAGGCAAATATTCAATTTTCCAGAAAATTCAATATGTGGGGGTATTATATAATTTCATGCTGATTTGTTAAGGGAAATGCAGAAAATAAACAGTTTATAATAGAAGGAAAACTCATCTTCTTTCATTTACTCTCAAAGGAATTGCAAGTCATTCTTTTCAAGGTTTTCAATAGTGCACTATCTCAAGAAAGTCAACAAATCCCATATACTATAAAAATCGAATTTTAAGTTAACAAGCAAACCTATTACATTCATGTATTTGCATTAATTTATTAGGTTAGTAGTCTCAAATTTTTGTTTCTTATTACTAGGCTATTTATTGCCATTCAATCATGTTTTAATCAGTTAGAAATGTTTTATAACTTGATATCAGTTCTGAAGAGGAATGGAGCCCTTTTCAGACAGTTGTTGAAGTGGAACTTGATATAATTCATTTTCAGATGAAATCTTGTAATATTTTCCACATGTTCACTACATTTAATAGACTACATTTAGATATGAGTGTGCAATGTGATTATGACTCTCTTTCAAAAAATAAACATAATTAGCTGCTGTAGTTGACACTTTTGTTAAGGGAATTACCCATATCTACATCATATGGTCTCACACACTAAAATCGTATGTGGATGCATAAATATGTGCATATATATGCATGCATATGCAAATGCATGTGCACAGAATGAATTAAATGCCTCCAACTCCATGAATAAAATAAAAGTATGATAAGAGTGAGTATAATATGATCATTGTTATGATATAAAATGGATGTGTTTATGCTGCTATCTGCATTGAAAATTTTTTGAAGCTTACTAAACTGTACCTGGGGACAAAGGGTTACAGACTTGAATTCTCATTATTTACTTGTCTGAGCATTCATGATATCATGATGCATGTGTATATCAATATTTTTAGATATATCCATTTTATTGAGATGATACACTAATTTAACATTAACATATGCTAATAAATAGATTTAATAATATTTAGTTTGGCCAACTATGATAAATATTTCAGTGTTAATACAGTAATTATTTCACATTTTCTATGAAAAGGAGTCATGGTTTTGATCAGGATTTCTTGCATAAGTTGTAGAATGATTAAGTAGAATTGGATCTGCAGAACTCAGAAATGCTGTTTGGTGATGGGTAAGAGTGAACAATTACTAATTCATCTTTGCTCAGGTCATGCCAAACTTGCGCAATTCAATCAGGTACATGGTGTAATGGAAAGTAACAATAATCCCCTGTTGTTCTGATGTTGTTGATGTAGATTCCAAAGATTATTCTCCTTGGGGACTGTTGGGGGACCTGTGAAGGTTTCCCAGCTGCAGCAACCAGCAGTCCTTTGGACAAAGGAGATGTCTTCTCTCCATCTTTCCTTTCTATTTTTTTAACATTCATTTATATTTGTTGGAAAGACAGATCTACAGAGAGGATAGAAAATCTTCCATCTGCTGGTTCACTTTCTTTGCTTTCAATGCTGTGGCAAGTCTGGGAGGATTCGGGGCCTTAGGGTTGGGGGTGGATGGCAGCCCCCCACAGAGTGGCGAGTTGGATCTGAGACTGGGGACTCAGCAGGCCAGAACCACTGCCAAAAGGCAGTGACTGGGTCCTTGGCTTTGGGCGGCCAGTGCACCCACCAAATGGTGCCAGGCTCTGCCTGCTGGCAGCCTAGCAGCGAGCTCTGGGGTTTTTAGGATATGAAATTGCTGCTTAGGAAACTTTTGAGTAACCGTGGGGACTGAGACCTGATGAATTGGAGGGGAGTGTCCATAAGATCTATTTGAGCTAGACTGAATCACCAACCAAATTAGGAATCCTGAGTAGGGCTATTAGTATAGAGCATCACTGACTGCCACACAGCAGTCCACACCAAAGCTATGGACGGGGGCCTGTCTAGTTGGACACCATTACTTGACTGGGTGGTAGAACAGTGGACTGGTCACATTTGTGAGGGTCAAGACACTTACCAGCATGCGAGAGAATTTTGTTTGGGGGTAAACTCTATGGGGGAAGTGTTGGCCTAACCCTGTGGAAATATGAGCCCTGCAGGTTAGCTTGTGAGCTGGGGGTGGCAAGGGGCTAAGCTGGGAGTGACCATGGCACCTGCCATCACTTATGGGTAAAGAAAACAATGGCATTCTGGGCATGTCAAGGCAGCATCACCCGGAGGAGCATCCTAAAACAGGATGTGGAGTAGGCCAAGCTGCAACTGAAAGGGGGCAGACTGGGTAGGGCCAAACAAATTTCAACTCACAAAAAAAGAATAGAAATCAGGATGGAGTACATGTCATTCCAACCCAGGCTCTTACAACAACTGGTCTACAGGAGGCAGGGATACTATGCCACAGCATTGAAGGCAAAGGCTGAAACAGATGAGGGGAACACCTGTGGGCTTCATGTGAGCTAGATCAGGGAAGAGACTGATTGGGCTGACTGTTCCGAATGGTGCAAGCAAAATTAGAGTGGGCAAGGGTTACTAGGACATTGCCACATCATCAAATGGCAGAGACTGGCACTGGGGGCAAATTCTGTTAAGTTAAATGCCAGAACCACCTGGAGAGTGCGCAATCCAGAAGTTGGAGTGGCCTAGTAGGGAGTAGGCACCTTCCTCGTGGGTAACCACTACCACTGGAGAGCACGAAAACCAGGACAGTGGCAAGGGTGGCTAAACAGAAAGGCACCTACCAGTATGTGTGTGGGCTGGATAGTAGGCTGGTTGGGTCAAACTAGGCTTTAATGCCCATTGACAAGTACCAGAGCTTAATGGGAGGTGGGACAGACCAAACAAACCTGCCGTACATACTTGCATGCATGGGAACTAGGGAAGGGAGCAGGCCTGGTGGGGGTTATGGGGAGTCGCCCCAACTAGGCTGCAGCTCCCACTGGTTTGTGTGAGGACTGAGTATGAAGTGGGTAGGGTCGAGCTGGACCACAATATCCAATGGTCCAAGTGGACAACAGGGCTGGAAACAGAACTGACCCAGCAGAGACCAGTCACATTAAGCAGGGCCATCACATTAACAAACATGCTAGAGAACCATATCTGGGGGAAGATTCTGTGGGGGATGTGTGGGCCAAACCCTATGGAAATTCTAGCCCCACAGATGTTACTTCAAGAGATGGAGTGGTGGTGGACTAAGCTAGGTGTGACTGGGGAGTCTGCCATCGATCACAGATTGGAGAACCGCCGGCAGTCTGGACTGGTTGGGGCAGTGGTGCTCAAGTGTGCATCCTGAGTGGGGTGTGGGGTCGGCTGGGCTGCAACGTTCACCAGCTCATGCAAGGCCAAGGGAAAGGTTGGACTGTGCTGGGCACTGGCCTAAAGCCCAGTGGCATGTGTGAGATCTGGGTCTGGGAGGGGGTCAGGGGGAGAAACTTGGGAAGCTCCCCTGGCGAATCATAGCTCCCATTGGTGAACAGGTGGTCTGGACCCGGGGGTCGGACAGCCTGGGCAAAATAGCTCCGATGGCTCATCAATGTATGGACAGGTGATAGAAGAGGTGAACCGGGCAGTACTGAGCAAACCTTAGCCCACAAGTAAGATTGCAAACCAGGATGGAGCATAGGATATGTCCAACTAGGTTCTTGCACCAACTGGTCTGCGTGAGCCATGGACGCTGAGCCACAGTGTCTAAGGCAGGGGCTGCGACAGAGTCAGAGCAAGCTGAGTCAGAGCAACTACTATTACTACTGTTTAGAAGGTGATATTTATTCTGAGTCCTGTAAAATGAGTCTTTCCTTGGACAACTCTTCAATACAATAAAATGAAATATGCATGTTGGTATACAGAGTTTTCATCTTTTCTTAGGATAAATGGTATTTCAGAAAGATAAGCAATATTCTAAAAATGCTAAACATACTAAGGTTTGCTCAGTCAATATTCTGACTAGCTGTATGAAAACAACTTTGAAGACTGAATAATGTTTCTCAAGGAGTCTATATGAAAAAGACTACCAGTTATGATAAAAAAATAATTACTTAACAGTAGCCCCAAATTTGTCTTAGGTGCCTGTTCCAGTCCTAGATGCCCCTTCCAGTCCTAGGTGTCCCTTCCAGTCCTAGGTGCCCATTCCAGTTCTAGATGCCCCTCCAGTCCTACATGCCCTATCCAGTCCTAGGTGCCCGTTCCAATCCTAGGTGATCGTTCCAGTCCTAGATGCCCGTTCCAGTCTTAGGTGCCCATTCCAGTGCTAGGTGTTTCTCTTCTGATCTACCTCCCTCTTAACACACCAAGGAGCAGGAGAGGACGTTCCAAGTGCTTTTGACACCTGTTATGGAGACCTGGGTGGGATTTCATGTTCCTGACTTTGGCCTGGCCATAGGGACCTAGTGTGGTGAACTTATTAAACCGTCAAAAGTCTTACAGAAAATCTGTGACTATATTTGTACTGAAATCCATGTTTTTCATCTTTTAAACGCATGCCTTACTATTCCACGTAAACTGAGTTGTTGTAAGAATTGGTTCCCATTTAATGTGCAGTTTCTAGTAAAAGTAAAATTCTAGTAAAAGGTTAACAAATCTGTGTAAAGAGTAATAAAGAATGCATATGTTATTTAACATATGCATATGTTAAAATACAGCAGAACGGGTTACTCAGACGGCACCTCTTGCAAGATGTGGACAAGATTCAGTTTAGGTTGGAATGTGTATATTTATATTTGAAGAATAAAATATTCTGTTTATCTCAGAATGAAGTAGGCTATATGGAAGCACTTTGGGAAGAATTAGGGGGAAATCTGATAGCAAGTTTATAGGGGAAAGTAACTAGAAGAGAAACTAAGTAAAAAAAAATCAGAAAGCCTTACGAAAATGCTATGTAGACATGGGTCTGGATGGGAGAAAGCTATTAATAAAGTAGTGAGAAGAATTAGCTTTATGTGTACAGAAAAGGGAGCTGATGAGATTATTACAAACACATAATTATAACAAAGATAGAAAAGTAAATCATAAAATTAATACAATAAAGTTGGCTGCAATGGCCAGAACTGAAGCAATCTGAAACCATGTGTGCCAGGAGCCAGGGCCCTCCTGTGGGTCTCATGCTTGAACCATCCTCTGCTCCTTTCCCAGGCCATAAGCAAGCAGCTGGATCAGAAGTGGAACAACTGGAAGGGAACCAGCAGTGCTGCAGGCAGAAGCTTAGCGTACTACACCATGGTTCCACCCCATTTTATGATTCCTTTTAAATGGGGAGTTATTCTCAATAATGGTTTGGTTTGGATTCAAACTATGCCATGCTATCTATCTCAGTAACACCTGGAGCGACATAGGTGACTTTTGTAATATTCGTTCAAAAGTTGCCTTTGAAGTTCAAATATATCATCATATCAAAATGAGATTCAATATTAGATTCAGTCCTTGGAATTGCCAAGCATGTTGGTAGTGAGTTCAGCTTTGATTCACTGTACTTCTTCATGCACAGCAGAGCTTGGTATGCTGCTGGCTGGTGCTAGTCCATCTCCATCACAAAGGACAGCTTCTCCCAGTCCTTTCGACTTTGCCTCTCATCCCTGTAATTAAGACGCCTTTGATTTTGCTTGGCAATTCACCATCTGCAGCAAAGGAGGGCAAGCCCAGAAAACTGGCTCTTTCACAATTTCGCAGGGTCCTTGATTAAACTGCATTTAATTCTGAGAATCTTAATCAAGGTAATTTTCAGACTGAGGTTGTCTGCGTCTGCACTAGCTCCTCTAGTGGTTTCGCCAACAGCTGCAAGATGCTGGAGTGTAGTAGCTCTCCACAATGGGCACACTGTGAGGGAGCAGTGGGCATCACAGCCTCTGTTAGCATCATCCTGTGAGTATGGATACAATGATTTGTTTTTTAAACCTTTTCAAATGTGCACAAAGCAGGCTACTTATTTAAAAAAAAAAAAGACTAGATTAGCTAATTTGTGATAATGTTGAATCTGACCTTTTAATATATTTTTCTATAATTCTCATAATCCTTACACCAAAGCCCACTAGTTATCTAGTAGCATACATCACTACTGGCTCCAAAATATAACAGGGAGCTCACTTCAGCAAAGGGCGTGAGGCTGCATTCAATTAATTTATCTATCATTTTATGTCATTCCAGCTAGATGTTAAGCATTTTGACTTTACTTTCTAGACAATACTGATTTAAAAAAAAAAAGACAGCTAAAAGAACTTGTAATATTAGAAAATAGCAATCTAGCAGAAATTAATTGATCTTTCAGTTTTGGGTGGTAGAATTATGTGTAACTGTTGAGGACCGCATTTTGTTGCTACATGATTTTGTGCAAGAATGTACAACTGAGGTTGGTGGGGGGAGTCCAGTGGGTACACAGGATTTTCTTAGAAATAATTTGGACTTTTGATTCATAACTCATGAGTGAACAGATCCACGAGAGTCATCATATATCTTCCCTTTCCATTTATTTTCCACAAGGCCCTCAGTTAGTGAGTGGAGGAAGGATGAGAAGCCACGAGTTATAGCATTTCAGTAGAGGAGGACTTTGGAGGGCTTCCAGCCTAGAACATCTTAGTCTCTGTGTTTGTCTTAACTTGGAAAGCTCTTTCATGACAATATAAAATCCATTGGACATCACAGAAGTTGATCGGTAAGTTCAAACGTTCGGCATATCTTACACAGATTATAAATCAAATATTTCCTCCAACCACAACAATTAATCCTATGACTTGAATACAATATCTGAGCATATTCATAGCATAAAATTACATGGTCTGTAACCATTTCATAAGACAAATGTGTGACAAAATGTATTTTTTTTTGTTTACAAAGAAATTTAACATGGTGGCTCAATGGCTAAAGTCTCACCTTACAAGCACTGGGATCCCATATGGGTGCCACAATTTCATGTCTCAGTTGCTCTACTTCCCATAAAGTTCCTTGCTTATGTTAGCCTGGGAAAGCAGTAGAAGACAGAGGATGGCTCAAAGACTTGGATCCTGTGGCTGTGTGGAAGAACCAGAAAAAGCTTCAACTCCTAGTTTTAGATCGGCTCAGCTCTAGCCACTGAGGCCTTTTGGGGAGTGAACCAGCAGATGGAATATCTTTCCTTCTGTTTCTACTTCTCTCTATGAATTTGATCTGCTTTTTCAATATAAATAAATACATAAACACTACATTTAGCAGTATGCAATTCAAATACTTATTTATGTCCTAGATTACGAGAAAGAAGTTATTTCACTTATGGTTTCAGAAAGGATGATTTTTCCTTTTCTTTGTTATTTTTAAGTTTTGGATATTTAAGGATGCATTATTTTTGTCCCAGAAAGGTTGTACAAACATTTAAAACAACAGCATAGGTAGCATTTTGGAATACTTGCATTTAAGCACTTATATGCACAAACAAGATGAGGTACCACTCATTGTATGGTGTGAGGCTTAGTAGACCGAATAGAAATGAATTAGACTCCAGTCTTAGCCTATTTTGCTGCAGGCCTCCCTACAGATCCATGAGGCACGTAGAGATGATTCTTGGATCCAGCAATCAAGGTTACTTCAGCAAGCACTTGCCTCACAAACACCAGCAGGATGCCTCTGAAGGGTAAAGAGTGTTGATAAGAGCAAAGTGAAGCTTCAGAGGCATTTCGGCAGGGCATTAAAACAGAACAAGGATGCTGACACCAGCTTAACACCCCATCTTGATGTGGTTCATAGTGTTGGCACCAAGCTCTGGGATATGGGAGGATTTATCTAATACTGCACTGTTGTTACCATTGCAAAAGCAGAAACACATCTCTCTTTGTAAACTCCATGGTCCTCAAATGCTTAGAAAAGAAAGCATCATCACATTTGCTACAGTTGGGTTCTTCTTCATGACCAACTTGGAATTTATTGATTACCAGATAGCTGCATCTAAAAATGTGCCTTTCTCTTAGGGAGGGAAAAGGACAGGTCATATTATAGCACTTAAGTGTTGTCTGCATAACTTTAGCCCCAGGAGAAAATGGGAGGTGTCCAATCACATACTCCACTGTTTTTCAGTTTAGACCTTTAAAGAAGAGAAGACGCTTCAGTATGTATTACCTGGTAGGTCTCAGCAATGCAGCTTGCCAAAACTTTGGGAAGCAAAGTTTGGAAAAATTCTACTGATTATATTGCAAGGATAAAAGCAATTTTCCATCCACACTCCACTGAAACCATTTAAAAGCATTAGGAAATTCTATAAACTAAATCTAATACAGTTGCACATTACAAAGTTCTATCAAATTCAGCATTGCGGAACAGCCAAGAATGTGGAATATATTTGAAGACAGAACAATCAGAAATATTAATGTCCTATTTCAAGACTGACATAATAAAAATGTTCAGTTCTAAAATTTTAAATTTTTCTTTCCTCTTTCTGTAGCAGATATCTATTTATCTGGACAAAAAATAAAAACTGGTTATTCACAGCCACACATAGCATATATAAACGAGGGTAAAGTAAAAAGCACACCAGTGCACTCCCTGTGTCTGTGTCACACATACACCCCTGCATAGCTGTCCCACTTCTCCCAGGCTTCCTCTGTGTAACCTTCAACACGTGAGAACAGAATCTGGAAGCTGGAAGAGTTTATGTTCCACTTAGGAAATTAGATGTCATGTCAACGACCAGTGGGAAATGTGAGTAGGGTTATGGCTGGATATGCCTCCTCATTTAAAATTATGTGAAATTGTTGATAAAATTTAGTAAAAAATTAGTCTACATTAAGTGGCATAGGAAAGAATTACCCCAAAGTAGAAGAAATCCTCACACCCGAGTGGCCCTAATTAAGACAAAATTCACCCAGAAACGGATCCAATCTAACCTTGGGTTCTCTGGCTTCCGGTGCTTCTGGTGGCTCTGGTTACCCTCTGCTCACTCCACTTGGAATATCACTTTCACCTTTGTCAGAAAAACTTGATATGGTGTCCTATGTCCCTCATGCAAAACGTAGAATTAGTCCCTCTTTCTTGCTGTTACATGTTGGTTTTAAGATTATTATAATCTCTCAATGAAAATGAACTTTTCTTATACTGCGTCCCATAAATCTGTAATCTGTAAGGTGGTTTGAGAGCCAGAACCAAATGGACCATTTACTATAATAAGATATAATCTCAATATATCTGATATATATATCTAGATCTGAAACTGTAGGGATTTGAAACCAAAAGTTAAATTTTTCTTCGAGAGACAGGAGATAGAATGTTTTGGGTCTGGCTGCCTCTGCAAATGCATGCAATGGCTAAGACTGGGTTCAGACAATGTGTGGGAGCTGGAAACTGAACCCAAGTTCCTCAAATGAATGGCACACACCCCATTGGTTGGGCCATTACTGCTGTCTCCCAGGGTCTGTGTTGGCAGGAAACTGGAATCATCATCCAATTACAGCCTCTCAGTCCTTTGTGTGACATGGACTACTTGGCTATATTCCTGCCAGTAGTGCAAAAATTCTTAACTACTTCCCTGAATTGTTTCTTAACTTGCACCTTAGGGATGTATTCCATATGGTTATTGTGATAGTTAAACGTGATTGTGGGTTCAAAGCACTTGGCAAAATTTCAGGCATATATAAAACATGTAAATAAAATGCTTTTACTGATTATTTTCCCACTTCATGTCTAGCATAGTGTAATAAGCATACTGAGTTCCTAAGAAAAGTTCAAGTATTGAATGAGTGGATGAGTGAATGAATGAAAAGTATGTTTTTAAGAGGTCATTTAAATTTGTTACTGTTTATTCTGTATGAGAATTAAGGGGAATGTGACCAAAAAAAGTTAGTTCTGGATGCAACAAATGAGTCTGCTGAAGCATTCACACACCAACTGGGGAGCAGCGTAATTGGTGACCTGGGTGAATTTTCTCCTCCAGGCAGTTCCTTGGAAGAACGAGGAAATGCAAAGATATGCAAAGAGTTATCATCCAGCTGAGACAAACTTATTAGTGCTCTCACTGACTACCAGGAGGCCCACCTGCTAAAGCTCTGTGTGGGATCCCTCAGGGGCCCAGATGGCCTCAGATGCACAGTAACAGTCAATGCAAGGACTAAACTGGGTCACCAGCCTGCAATACCCCTCACTGTACCTCTGTGCTGGTTTGGGATGTGGTGTCACAGGCATGAAGCAAACAGGAAAATCTTGGCTTGTGTAGGGCCCATAACCTGGAAATAGATTTTTACTGTAATTCAGAAACATGCTGAAGATTGACATAAAATTAAAAAAGGAACTGTCTATACAAAGTAAACCAACTCAACCAAAGGTAAAAGAAAATATTTCCGTAATTGTGTGATGATATCATTTCCTAGTTTAAAGAGATGTCCAGGGTGTTCTTGATTTTTTTTAAAGATCTATTTCTTTTTATTGGAAAGTCAGAGAAACAGAGAGGAGGAGAGACAGAGAGAAAGATCGTCTGTCCGTTGATTCACTCCTCAAGTGGCGACAACGGCCAGAGCCACACCAATCTGAAGCCCGGAGGCCAGCACCTCTTGCATGTTTCCCACGCTGATGCAGGCCCCAAGGCTTTGGGCCATCCTCCACTGCTTTCCCAGTCCCAGAGCTCTTCCTTCCCACGTAGGAGACCTAGATTGAGTTCCCGGCACCAGCTCTGGCCTCCACCCAGCGGCTCATTCAGTACAACTGTTGAATGAAAGCAGTGAATGGAAGAGCTCTGTCTCAATCTGTGTCATGGCCTTGAAAAACAAATCCTTTCCGTCGTCCTGACGCTAAAGGCACTTAATCACCTCATAATGACATAACTGTATCTCTGGTTCTTTTCTTCTCCCACTTATTTTCTCCCTTCATTTTCTTTTTCTGCTGCCCAAGACAAACGACTAGCTAATAGACGCTAATGAACATCTATAGACTTGCTATCAGAGACAGCATTATTTATTAATTGAAGAAAGACTGGAGATCGGTTCAAATTCCGATTTCAAGGCTGACAGTCTTGTGACCTTGGTAATTTACTTTTACGAACCTCTTTCATTGTCTGCCAAATGAAGGAGGAAGGGATTCATGCTTCATGGAATAGTTATTTTGGTTAAATATGTTAACATGTGTAAAAGTAGTTGGAAAAACTAATGAAAAATGCAACTGAAAGACATGTTCATTTGATGGCCTGCACATCAGAATATGCTTATGAAGAAGAGATTACACATAACTTTCCGTCTCCAATGACTAACCAAGACAGTTTTTACTAGGGTAGGCATTGTGGCACAGTGGGTTAAATTTCTAGGTGGGACAAAGGAATGCTGTTTTGGAGTGGTTTGTTGCATACTTGGCTTCTCTGGTTTCTTCCAGTTTCCTCTCAATTTGTCTGGAAAGCAAGACACAATGGGCCAAGTTCCTGCTTTCCTACCATCCACATGGGAGACAAGGGCAGAGTTTCTGGCCCCTGGGTTTGGGCTGACCTCAATCTTCCTGCTGCAGGCATTTTGAGAAGTGAATCAGCAGATGGAAGTTATTGTGAGGAGTTAGATGGGCTAATGGGCAGTTAGGTCAGATCCCTGTTGGACTGAGAAAACAGGCAAATGCCTTGACAAGTGGACAAAATCCTTTCTTTTCCCCAGAAGTTATCTTTAGCAAGACAGAATTATCAATCCTATCCTCTTGATGTGTTTTTTTGTTGTTGTTGCTGTTGTTGGTGGTGTTTGTTTGTTTCCCTTAAGTGGTGTCTCTTTCCCTTAAGTGTGAGGAATACTGAGGGGGTGGGCTTCCGAGCAGCCCACATCCTTGAATGATCCAAAATGCAGAGAGAGGACAAAAAATAATCTGGCATTTTTTTTCTTTTCTTTTCTTTTTTTTTTTTGTTGTGTGGAATTCCATCTTCTCAATTGTCTCCCTTAGTGAACCTACTCTTGGGTTGGGTTGGTCATGTAACAGTCAATTCAAAATAAATTAAAGGTTTAAATGTAAGACACAAAACTAAAACCCCTATGGGCAACTACAGGCAAAAGTTCTGTTTTATTGGTTTGGGGCATGATTTTTGGTGTAGGACTCAGAAAGTACAGGTGACAATAGAGAAAGGGAGAGAAGGAAACTGAACAAGCAGGTGATGCCCCTGGTGTGGTACCTGTCATATGGAAAGACTTGAATTTTTTCAGGCTCCTGGATTTTGCCTGACATATGTCACAGGAAGTGGTCACTGGGGTTTAGCTTATAAGTGATAAAGCAATTCACCATAGGGCCCTGCACAATACCCTACTGGCTAAATACTCCCCTTGTATCTGCTGGGATCCCACATGGGCTCCAGCTCATGTCCTGATTGCTCCACTTCCCATCCAGCTCCCTGCTTGTGGTCTGGAAAAGCAGTCAAGGACGACCCAAAGCCTTGGGACCATGCACCCGCATGGGAGACCTGAAAAATCTCCTGGATTCTGGCTTCAGATAAGCTTAACTTTGGCCTTTTCAGCCTGAACTAGCAGACAGAAGATCTTTCTCTCTTCCTCTCTCCTCTCCGTAAATCTATATTTGCAATAAAATATAAATAAATTGTAAAAACAAAACAATTCAGCAGAGTCATCAGTGTGTATGGAGTTAGATTTCTTGGACATACTGCAATGGAATGGAACACAGCACAGACAAAGGCTGACTCCTGCCCCAGAACAGTCAGCGAGGTTCATAGAAGCTGGCAGCTTCCTCGTTCCATGATTGAATTTATTTTCATGTAGTTCCTGTGCCCATTTAGGTGATTTGCCTCTCTGAATGTATCAGGGCAGTTTGCCTGCCATTAGTCAAGGACTTTCCCAGGTAATGAAGTGCTCCAGGTAGCCCTCTTCATAGTGGCCTTTGGGAAGAACCAGCAATTGGAATTTCTCTATCATATCTCTGCCTTTCAAAAGATAATAATTACATAAAATTTTTGAAAGAACATTGCAAAATATCTCTAGAATTATTATTTTTTTTTTGCAAGGAAGACATTCAAGTAGACCATTGGTGTATGAAATGCCCAACATTTTATTCATCAAAGAAATACAAAGTGAAGCTTGCATAAAACATCACAGCATACCTGTGAGAATGTCTGTTACCAACAGGGCAAAGCAGCAAGTGTTGTGTGAGGCTGTGGAGAAAAGGAAATCCGTATTGATGAAAATATTGAACTGGAATAGCCTTTATTAAAAACAGGATAAAGAGTCCTCAAAAGTTGAATATAGAACTGCCCTATGATCCAGCAGCCCCACTTTTGACTTATCCAGTGGAAATGAAGTATGTCAGAGCGAAGGCTGCACCCCTGTGTTGCAGCACCATTCAAAATGGTGATGGCAGATGAATGGAAAATACTTATGATATATATGTGTATATGAATATATATGAATGGCATTTAGCTTTAAAACTGAATGAAATTCTGTGCCTAGAAGACTTTATACTAAAGAAGATAAGCCAGATGCAGAAAGAAGAATACTATGTAATCTCATTTATACGTGGACTGTAAAGAAGTTGAGCTTGCAGAAGTATATATTTGAAGGATGGTCGGGAGGTGAGGGAAATGAAATGTGGATCAAATGACAACACATTTCAATTGCAAGGTGATACATTGTGCAGATCTAGTGAATAAGCTGTATAGATAATAACAAATTACAATTGAAAATCACTAAAGCAATAAACTTGAGTATATGATGTTTGCCAATTTTTTCTATAAAAATAATTTCAGAAAATGTGTTTATACAAAAACAAATTTATACATGATGCATATGCATAAATATATAGTGTTTTTAATAGATAATTCAATAAAGGTGAAAAATACAGAGGAATTTCAGTATAATTGTAAAATTGGGCTAATTATTAAGTAAAATAAATTTCTGTCAATGTTCCATGATGCAGGAAGCCTTGTGCAACTGGACACCAATTTCTCTAAAATGGTGCTATGTCCTTTTTTATTTGTCTGCAACATTTCTGGCAGTTTTTGTGGTATTCGGATGTAAAAATGTACTGAAAATAAAGAGTCACTTTACCAAGGCTTCTATGGATACTAATCTTTTCCAGGTAGACGTTAATGGGTGTTTTGTTAGATCAATGACAGTCCGTTCATGGCAAATGTGGCAGCTGAGTTTATAACACAGTAAGAGATAGAGAGTTGTCTGTATATTAAATGATAAAACAAGATAGCTCCAGAAATAAGAACTGCAAAATTTCATCATATGATATCTCAGTTTGAATAATGTGGTGTAGCAGTTATTGATTTAAAAAAGAAATCATAATCCATTTTGAAAATATAAACGGTTAGTATTTGTTCAACACTGAAGTATCAAGTGTACAGATTTCTACATAGTATTCATTTCCAAGAAAATAGTGTCAGTTATTGATTTAATTTTTTAAAGATTTATTTGGTTTTATTAGAATGGCAGATATACAGAGAGAAGGAGATACAGAGAGAAGATCTTCCACATGCCAAATGACCGCAATGGCCAGAGCTGAGCCTTCCGAAGCCAGGAGCCAGGAACCTCCTCCGGTTTCCCATGTAGGTGCAGGGTTCCAAGGATTTGGGCCATCCTTGATTCTGTCCCAGGCCACAAGCAGCAGCTGGATAGAAAGTGGAGTAGCCGGGATGTGAACAAGCACCCATATGGGATCCTGGTGCATGCAAGGCAAGGATTTAGCTAGTATGATATTGTGCCAGACCCAGGTTATTGATTTAAAATTTAGAAGCTAAACCACCATCCACACACATTTTCACAAGTTTGTTCATGAATTTGAGCTTTTGTCCATCTAAAATATGACCGTCCTTATAACTTGTTTAGCCTGTTAAGCTTTTCTTGGAATGTACTATTGAAATCTTGTACAACATCTTTAAAATCTAAAAACAAACAGAAAAACAATACCGCAAACTAGAAAAAAACCTCACCCACTTTTCTTCAGAAATGGGCTATTTAAGAAGGAATATACTGTGGGCCGCCCTGACTGGGCTGCAGTTCCTACTGGTACTTGTGAGGGCCTAGTGTGTCCAGGGGTGAACCAGGCTGGACTGTAACACCCATTGGTTCCAGTGGAGGACACAGATGGAGACAGAACCGACCCAGCAACTGCAACTACCAGCTGATCGGGGCAATGGTCTGTGCCGGGCCCTATGCTTACTAGAACATGCAGGAATCTGGACTGGAAATACCTCAAAATTTCTTTGAAGATCTCCCCAGTCGAGACACTGGACTCAGAGTCCTAACCAAAAAAAGACAGAACAAGTCAAGCAACAACCTCAGCTATCTGTTGGCAGCAAAATACTGGGCAAATGGAGACTCTAGAAGGGACTGTTTCAATCAATGGACTCTTCAACTACCACATCGTGCTTGGAGTGGCGAGACTGATAGCGATCCATGAATGGTGAACTATTGGAACCACTTGATCGAGTATCTCAGAGCATGCCCCACATCCTGGACTTAGGGTGGGTGGGAAACTGGGTGGGGCTTCTTCCTCTATATCCCACTTTAGCCCTTGAACCTTTTTTACCCCAATTACATATGTAAGGATTGTCAAAGAAAAAAAAAGAGAAAAGAATGAATATATTAGAGCTGGTGCAGTATAAGCCAACACATCAACCCCATCATTCCACGTGGGTGCCTGATGGAGTCCCAACTGGTCTACTTCTGATAGAGCGTTCTGCTAATGTACGTGGGAAGGTAGTGGAAGAAGGCCCAGAAGTGTTTCTCTACCACCCATGTTAGATGTCTGAATGGCGTCTGGCTTCTGCCTGACCCATTCACACTTGAAAATGAGTATCCTGGGACACATCACATGACTGCTCATGTATTTGGATCTCTGTCAGCAATCATGAATATCCGCATTGGTTTCTGCCTGATGAAACTTTAGTTTCTGAAAGTACTGAGAAAGTAAACCAGTGTATGAATGATCTCTCTCTCTCCTCTCCCTTCTCTCTCTCTCTCTCACTCTCTCTTTCTCTTCTATCTGGAACTCTTTCAATCTCCCTATGTTCCCAAAACGGTAGGATCAAGGGGTCTTTAGCAGGTGGCATCCTCAGGACTGTTCTAGTTCCATGCCTGATATTTTCTCTGATGCTTTGCCCAGATTGCTAAATAATTTTAAAATCATTCCTGTCTTTAAGAGACAACATTAATAGGATATGGAAAAGAGTTCAGGCCAACATTGAGGGAAAATAGAAGATAGAGCTTGTCACACACATCTAAGCAGCTGGATAGCTTTTTTTTTTTTTTTCTAAAAGGGAATGTAAGAGAAAAGCTAATTTGGGAGGATAGAAAGCAGACAGATTGAATTCTAGTTTATTTGCATTGATTTTAAATTATCTATGATGATATTTTAGATCAATCAGACATAAATCTTGAATTCAGACAATATGTTTGATGACACTTTTATGGGTATCGTCAGTGTGTGAGGCTGAAGCAGCACAAGGTGAAAACATTACATGATGCCTACTTGCATGTACTGGTACCACATATCTGTGTATGTATGCATATACATTTATTATAGAATGGATGTTTTTAGATGAGGAAACTTACGTGAGAAGATCATCACGTACTGTGGACTAAGTTGATGTTGGTGAAAATCTGGACATGATAAAATGACTTGGTTCTTATCATTTGATTAAAAGTAAAGAAAAATCTGGTGTTTAACTTATAGTAACAGTGAGAAGAAACAATTTTTTTTTTTTTTGCTCCCTGACAGAGATTATTCTAAGTTTAAAATTCATAGCAGTCTTCTGAAATAGTTGTATTGTTTCTACTTAAATTATTTTTAGCAAGGTCAACTTTTTAACTTGAAGTAAGATTTACAGAGAGAAAGAGAGACAGAGATAAAGAGATAGGGTCTCTGTCTGCTGGCCAATGGCCAGAGTTGAGCCAAACTTAAGCCATGAGCCCAAGTGTGCAGTGGCCTGTGTGCCATCCTCCGCTGTGTGCCGAGGCCACAGTAAGGAGCTGGATCAGAACAGCAGCAGCCGGAATCTGAACTGGTGCCCACATGGGATGCTGGCACCACAAACATGGCATTAACTTGATATTGTACCACAAGTGGCCTGCCTGTGTTTAAATTCTGAAGAAACCAGATCTCAGAAGAATTAATGTCACATGATGACATTATTTTTAGGTCTTTTCCTGCTTTTTCTCTCTCTAGTAAAATTTTAATATATCTTTTAATCATTGTGTTTTGAATGTTTTATGTGAAATATGGGTAGCCTTTTTTCCTTCATCCAACTAAGCAGTTGGTATGCATTTTTAGTATGCAGAAGCATGCTTCTTCATTTCTGTGATACATTTAATGTTTCTTCAATATCTACGCTCAGCAACAGAGAGAAGGACACAAGAAAATGGATATCCTGTCCACTTGATCTCCCAACAATAGCTGCACAGTTCAGAATTTGGCTCAGCTGAACCCAGGAGCCAAGAGTTCTGTCCCTGCCTCCCATGTGGCTGATAGCGGCACCGGAACTTGGGTCATCTTCTGCTGTTTTCCTAGGTATGTTAGCATGGAGCTGCATCTATGGCAGACACTGATTTGGCATGTTATTATTGCAAATAGTGATTTAACTCACTCTTACAAAACTAATCTGATCTTTCTCATTTTTCCTTCTTTTTGAACTCTATAGCCACTAACGCTTAGGCCAGTGTTTCATTGTTTTCTCTTTTTTTTTTTTAAGATTTATTTATTTTTATTGGAAAGTCAGATATACAGAGAGGAGGAGAGACAGAGGAAGATCTTGCGTCTGATAATACATTCCCCAAGCAGTCACAACGGCTGGAGCTGAGCTAATCCGAAGCCAGGAGCCAGGAGCTTCTTTCTAGTCTCCCATGCGGGTGCAAGGGTCCCAAGGCTTTGGACTGTCCTGGACTGCTTTATCAGGCCACAAGCAGGGAGCTGGATGGGAAGCAAGTCTGCTGGAACTAGAACTGGTGGCTATATGGGATTCTGGGCGTATTCAAGGTGAGAACTTTAACCACTATGCTATCGTGCCAGGCCCTCCCCCTTTGTTTTCTTAAGAATACCAGTACACATCTAGGCCAGACTTTGGAAGCTCAGAATCAGGAGTTTGTTCCATGCATTTATCACCTCTTTAGTCTCAACTTTCAACTTTCAACTTTGTGCAGGTTGCCATAATTCATGGCAAGATTTGGAGTAATTTGCTGTTGTTTTTGGTAAATTTTATGTCCTAAGCGGAAGAGAAGGGAGGCCTCAGTCCAAGCATCCGTGAAGTAGGCCCAAGTCCAGGTCTCTTCACCTTCCTCAGAGGAAACACTTTCCACCCCCATCCTCCGCCAGTCACCCTACAGGAGCAGAGCTCCCTAGCTATAGCTGTGAGATCCTGTAAACGTGCTTTCAAGGACATATTGTCTTTGCTCATATTATGGGATGTAGATGTATCTTCCCATTTGAACAACAATATTTCATTTCCCATTTATCAGGTTCAACTTTATCTCTTCTATTTTCTCAGAAGGAAAGACAGCACTTTTATCTTTCATGTTCCAGAATTTGGAGGCTCAAATTTGGACAACTCAAGAGAAGCTTTAACAAGAAACCATTCACAATGATGATATCAGGCTTTAGGGAACCAGAATTGATGATGTTATATTTCAAAGACAAAAATAGGATTTAAAATATGTGTGGAGGCACAAGTTACAGAACATGGTAAAAAAAACTCAGCTGTACCTAGCTTTATGAAATGCTCCAGTGAGGATATACAATAAACGTTTGAGCATACATAGGACATGCAGTGAAGATGGCACTGTAGATTTCTATTTTGCACTATGGGCTAGAACATGTCTACTGGCCACTCCCAAGGTTAGGAATAGGGTTTAAAAGTCTTGAGGTGATGTCTGCTTGATACATTGTGTGTGTGTGTGTGTGTGTTGTTGGGTGTGAGTGTGTGTATTGTTGGGTGTGAGTGTGTGTCTGTGTGTTGGTGGGTGTGAGTGTGTGTCTCTGTGTTGGTGGGTATGAGTGTGTCTGTGTGTTATTGGATATGAGTGTGTGTTGGGTGTGAGAGTGTGTGTGTTGGTGGGTGTGAGTGTGTGTCTGTGTGTTGGTGATATGAGTGTGTGTGTGTTGGTGGGTATGAGTGTGTGTGTGTTGTTGGGTGTGAGAGTGTGTGTTGGTGGGTATGAGAGTGTGTGTTGGTGGGTATGAGTGTGTGTGTTGTTGAGTGTGAGTGTGTGTTGGTGGGTGTGAGTATGTGTGTTGGTGGGTGTCAGAGTGTGTGTGTGTGCGTGTTGGGGGTTGTGACTGGGTCTGTGTGCGTGTTGGTGGTTGTGTGTGTTTAGGTGTGTGTGTTGGTGGCTGTGAGTGTGTGTGTAGGTAGGGGTGTGTGTGTTGTTGGGTGTGAGAGTGTGTGTGTGTGTTGGTGGGTGTGAGTGTGTGTGTGTTGTTGGGCGTGAGTGTGTGTATGTGTTGGTGGTGTGACTGTGTGTGTAGGTCGGGGTGTGTGTGTTGGGCTTGTGGGTGTGTATGTAGGGAAGGGTTAACGTTGTCCTTTCTGCCAGTGAAGGGAGTGCATCCTCCACAACAGGATCTCAGCAGCAGTGGGTGCTGATTTGCACAAACTTCTTTTGGAAGTGTCAGCTTGCTTTTTCCTTAACCCTACCATTTCCTGTTGCTTTGCATGACAGAAAATGAAGAAAAGATTTGTCTGTGACAGCATACATAAGCAGTGAGAAAAACACCACTGTGCTCAGAGTGAAACATTTGAATTTTGAGTTGATCAGCTGTACCGAACGGAGCTCCGTGAATATCTGATTCTTCATTTTGACAAAGTGAACATCTGTGCCCACTTTCAGGAGAGGTTTAAACCAAAAATGGGTAACACAAGTGGAACTATAGATATATTTTTTTAATGTTGGAGAATTTTAGAGATGATCCAAGGAAAACACTATGCCCTTGAGACTGAGTGCAAGCCAGGAAAAGAAATTTAGAATATGAAACTGTGGCAAGGGAAGAAGACCTTTGAAGTCAAAATTTCTCCAGGAAAACATCTTTCTTACTTTGATTCAGTACACAGAAAGTTTTATATGACATGATCCTCTACCTTGCATTGATTGGAGTGATTGTGGATGGAGGGGCATACACAGATGTCTGAATTACTGCCCTACTACCTCCTATTTCTAGCTACACACAAAGACAAATAATTCTCACTCCAAATGTTTCAAAGTAATAATATCTAAAGTTGTGGAAAAATAAAATGAACTGCAATCATTATGACTGTTTCAATATAATTCAGTGGTAAGCTTTATTTAAGCTATCAATAAATTTCTTCATGGTAAAACTTTTCTTACAAATTAAAAATGGATTTACGTAAGATAAAAAAATTACTCAAGGGTCCAATGTATTCTAGTGTCTAAAATCCTCAACTTGCACATGCCGGGGAACACTTTGTGTCCTAGCCTCTCCGATTCCCATCCAGCTCTCTGCCTGTGGCCTGGGAAAGCAGTAGAGGATGGTGCGGGGTGTTGGGACCCCTACACTTCTATGGGAGACCTGGGAGACACTCCTGGCTTCAGATCAGCTAAGCTCTGGCCATTGTGGCCACTTGGGTAGTGAACCAGCAGTGGCTGGAGGATTTTTCTCTTTCATTCTCTCTGTAGATCTGCCTTTCCAATAAAAATAAATAACTCTTTCAAAAATTACTGAATATATTTGAGCAAAAAAAACTCTTATTGGAGCCCAACCCATCAGTAGTTTATCTGTCCGATATTCTTATGCAGGAGATACTGTCTAGAACATTTCTGATGTCTGCTTCTATCTGGATTCATGGTTTTGAAATCCTCTTGCATGTTTTCCATAATAAATTATTTTAGGAATTCCCTATGCCTTTTTTCATGTTGATTTTCCTGATTATGTGGTTTCATTACTCTTTCTTTATTTCCAGACTTACTACATCACTTTATTAAGCACATGTTCCAGTAATTAAAACAATAGTGAAAATGTAAATAAGTTTTAATAATTAGAATAATTAATACCATCTTTGATCGGTTATATATAGAGTTCTATACTGAAGATATTTTTTCCTCAATGCTTTTGATGCCAGAATTTCTGGTTACTAGCATTGCTTTTTTTTTTTTTTTAAGATTTATTTTATTATTTTTGTATTGGAAAGGCGGATATACAGAGAGGAGAGACAGAGAGGAAGATCTTCCATCCGATGATTCACTCCCCAAGTGACCACAACGGTCAGTGCTATGCCAATCCGAAGCAAGGAGACTTCTGGGTCTCCCACACGGGTGCAGGGTCCCAAAGCTTTGGGCTTTCCTGGGCCACAGGCAGGGAGCTGGAAGGGAAGCGGGGCTGCCGGGATAGAACTGGCGCCCATATGGGATCCCGGGCGTTCAAGGCGAGGACCTTAACCACTTGCGCCACTGCGCCGGGACCCTAGCATTGCTTTTTTAAGATTTATTTATTTTTATTGGAAAGGCAGATATACAGAGAGGAGAGACAGAGAGGAAGAAATTCCATTGGATGGTTTACTCCCTAAGCGGCCGCAACAGCTGGAGTGAGCCAATCTGAAGCCAGGAGCTAGGAGCCCCTCCAGGTCTTCCATGCAGGTGCAGGGTCCCAGGGCTTTGGACCATCCTTGACTGCTTTCCCAGGCCACAAGCAGGGAGCTGGATGGGAAGCGGAACTGCCAGGATTAGAACCGGCGGCCATATGGGATTCTGGTGTGTTCAAGGCAAGGACTTTAACCACTGCACTATCAGGCCAGGTACTAGGATTGCTTTTGATAAGTGGAATATGATTTGCTAACATTTATATTTCAACTCTTATTTCTCCTAAGCTACTAAATTTGATATTTATGTCTTATTGTGGGTTTTTCTCACACTGGTACTTTACAGGATAAAAATCTGGAAGGCGTGTCTTTCAGTTAGGGACTAAAATATGATTCCATTTCCTTTTTAAAATATCTGTTTATTTGAAAGTCAATGTTATTGAGGTGGGGAGAGAAATGGAGGGAGAGAGAGATATCTTCCATCTGCTGCTGGTTCACGTCCCACACTCTCCAGTTGGCCACAGTGGTCAATGCTGGGCCAGGCCAAAGCCGGGAACCAGGAGCGTCCTTCAGTTGTCTCCCATGTGTAGCAGAGTTCCTGGCATTTCAGTCACCCTCCACTGCTTTTCCAAGGCTATCCTCATGAAGCTGGATTGGAAATGGAACAGCTGGGACAATAATTGATGCCCACATGGTATGCTGGCATGGCAGGCCATGGCTTTTTCTACTATGCCACAACACTGGCTGATATTTTATTTATTTTCTTTTTTAAAAAAAAATATGTATGTTATCATTTTATGATACAATTCCATAGGCTCTGGGATTTCCCTTGCCCCTTCCCCAAATTCTGCTCCCCCACCCCTGCCGCATGTTACTACAATAGTATAGTCCTTCATAAACAGTCATAAGTCCATCATTCTGCTATTTAACTGTATCCTGACATTGTAGTATGGACAATGGCAAAGACAGTTTATATTCTTAAAATTTCTTTCCCATCCTTTCTTTGGTATTTTTTCATTTTATAACACACCCAGTTGGATATTGAACTTCCTAGGTTATTTTTAAATTGCATTTTACAAGCTTTGTTTTATCTGAATTTTGAGTTCAATTTATTTGAGAATTCTTCAAATTCATCTCCTTTCCAGCTGCAGGTAACTGCCCACTTTGTCTTGTACTAAGCGAGCGTTAAACTGCTGGGAGAAAAGCAGCCAGTAGCTGGAGGGCAGATTGGGTCTGGTTAACGCCAAATTTGTATTAACTGTACCCGTATATTGGTGTCGTCACTTTTTTTTTAAGATTCACTAATTTTTTTTTTTTTTTTTTTTTTTGCTGGAAAGTCAGATTTATAAAGAGAAGGAGAGATAGACAAAAAGATTTCTATCTTTTAGTTCACTTCCCAAATGGCCACAATGACTGAAGCTGAACTGATCCAAAACCAGGAGCCTGGAGCTTCCACCGTGTAACACATGGATACAGAGTCCCAAGGCACTCGACTGTCCTCGACTGCTTTCCCAGGCCACAAGCAGGAGCTGGAATGGAAGTGGAGCAGCTGGGATCGAAACCAGAGCCCATATGGGATCCTGGCATGTACAAGGCAAGGACTTTAGCCACTAGGCTACTACGTCAGGCCCTGTTTTTTGCTTTGTTTTAAAGATAAGTATGGAAAAAAGGGAGCTCGGAGCTGGTACACACCACCCCAGGCCCCAGGTCAGGGGTTACAGATTACCAAGGAAAGGGTTTAGGTATGTATGGGAGTGGGAGTTGTTGATTGCATGTTTGTCAGGGAAGGAATGATTTCTGGGGTTTACATGTACCAGGCCATAGCATTCACCAATAGGTGGAGACAGAGTGATTTAGAGTGGGGGACCAGAGGGTAAGTCTGGGTTAAGCCAAGGCGCTTGCCAAAGTGGGAGGCCTAGCCTGGGCTACATAGCATCACCCACCACCCACCACCCACCTTCACTCACAAAAGCTGGGAGCATTCTTGGTTCAGCTAGGCCATGGTGTCTGCCTATGAATGTGAGAGTAGGGTGTGTGTGTGATCAGGCTGGGTCTTAGCACCCACCAGAATGTGAGAGAATCAGATCTGGGGGCAAAACTCTGCAGAGGAGTTGTGGCCTTCCTTTTGTGGACTGCAACACCTGCTGGATTATGTGAAAAGCTGGGACTGTGACAAGCTTAGGCAGGCAGGACCATGAGACTCACCTGACAGGGACCCACCAGACACTCACTGGGGCTGGAGCTGGGAGAAGACCAGATGGGAGCAGGTTATAGTACCTGTTAGCATATGCTAGTGCTGGGATTGAGGGCAGACTATGCCAAGCAGGGACATGCATGACAGCCAGGTCTGGGAGCAGGAATGATAGGGAAACTTGGGGAACTCCCTTGCTAGTCTACAGCTCCTTTTGGGGAACACAAGAGCTGAGACCAGGGACTGGCCCAGCCGGGAAGTCTGTGTATTCAGCAGCAGTTCTGTGGGCCACGTGTGGGGACAGACCAGGCTGATCCACACCTTAGCATTCACTGTCACACAGGAGAGCCTAGGAGGAATAGGCTGCAACATCTTCCACTGAGAGCTGAAACTGTGGATGGGCCATGCCAGGCTGTATCTAAGCACCTGCCAGCATGTGCAAAATCCAGGGGCATTGCTAGGAGAACTCTGGAGATGTTCCTGCTGGGCTGCAGCTCCCATTGGTGAGTGCAAGAGCCAGGGCTGTGGTTGAACTATGGTTGTGGTCTATTTCTTAGACTTTTGTCAACCAATAGACTTTGGAATTTTTCTCAACCCTGGAGCATTGAAACCAAAAACTTCTCAGATCTATCAAACCACTCATGTAATACTCTTCCCCACATTGGGGTTTCTAGGGTGTCACAACAGGCCTGCCGCCCATCCCTATATGCTGATGTAGTTCAACAGCAAGGAATGGTTCTCTCCCTTTCACCAACCCCCACCCAAGAGACAGGTGAAAAAAAGATAAAAGTTGAAATATATGTCCCATCCACCTTCTTCCAGACCTGATTCTCCCCAGCGTGATTAGAGGCCCACATGGGCGTGTATCCTTCTCAAATATGTGAACATTATTAAAAATCATATATATATATATATAATTTCTTTTCCATTTCCCTCTCCCTTTTTGTTTGTTTTGTTCTTTTCAGAAATTTATTTGTTTTTATTTGAGAGGCTGAGTCGGAAAGACATGATTAGACAAATAGCTCCCATGTGTTGCTTTCCTTGCCCAATGCCTGTAGTGGCCATGAGCAGCTCAAAGGCAGAAACCAAGAACTCAGTCCAAGTTTCCTAAACTGGGAGCAGGGCTTTCATCTGCTGTCTCCCAGATCCGACGTTGGTGGGAAAGTGGGCTGAGGAATAGAGCTGGACTCAAATTCAGCTACTCCAAAATGGGATGGGGGTATTTTAGCTGGCATCCTTAAATAAAATGCCAGTCCCTATGTTTTCAGCCTATCTGAAATGCTGTTTCTTTTTAAACTATATGTACTTTATATTTTAATATCCAAAATCTGTTTTCCATTTTTGGGAATTTTTCCTTTTTGTAGCATTTTCTTTTTCCCATTTATCAGCGTTAATGACTTTTTACACATTCATTTTCTTATCTCTATTTTTATCTCTATGTTTCTTATCCCTATTTTTCTCTGCCTTCCATTTTGGAGGAAAAGGTATTTAACTTCTAACTTTCATTTTCTCATAATTTTCGAACTGCTAGTGCTTTTGGTTGTATTTAAAAAATTGTCACTGGAGTTGATTTCAGATCTGAAGGCAGAAGTCAGTACCAAAGACCATTCAGAAAAAGGAATTTTCTCTTGCTTACAAGGGTCAGGCTGTTTTGTTATAAGCCAGCTTCCAAGTGACCTTGTAAGTCTCATGCATGGTAGGCAGGGCAATTTGCTTTACTCAGTCTACAGATAGAAGTATTAATCTCAATTTAAAGATAACTTCATGGAAACACACAGAATATTCTTTAAACTAATATGGCAGTAATGTGTGTTCCAACAAAATTAAAACATAAAATTTACCCTTACATGTGACTTTTATTTCTTCATGAAATGGCCGTATCTTGGAAATGTCAGAGAAATGCAAACAGACAAGAATGGGTTTAAAAGCCACAATCTGACCATAGCATAGGGTGATGTAACAGAAATGAGTGGGTTTGTGCCATTAAAGCTCCCCTAGCCTTCTTCTGGTAGCTCTATAGCAACATCAGTTCTTCCCTGGCCAGTTTCCTTTGAGGGATTCTTTCTACACATCTTATACAGAATCTAGGAGATTCTGACATTTAGCATACATGCCCTGCCTGGCAGAGACGTGGGCATATGCTCTAAGTTAGTTTCCATTTGTTAGTCATAATTATCTGCAGTTAAAAATGGTCTAGGGAGAGTTACTGCTTCTCTGAGATAATATGAATTGAGCCTAACGTCATTTTCTACACATAAAAAGGAAGACGGGCAATTGGTAGAGAAAACAAAGAGCGTAAGATCCCATGTTGTGATTAGCATCAGCTGTGCCCCACCCTTCTCTTTCTTTCTCTCTCTCTCTCTTTTTAAGGATTTATTTTGACTTTATTTGAAGTCAGATATACAGAGAGGAGGAGAGACAGACAGAAAGATCATCCATCCCAATGATTCACTCCCCAAGCTGCCGCTATGGGCAGAGCTGCACCAATTTGAAGCCCGGAGCCTGTAGTGTCTTCTGGGTCTCACAAGCAGGTGCAGGGTCCCAAGGCTTTGGCCTGTCCTTGACTGCTTTCCCATGCCACAAGCAGGGAGCTGGATGGGAAATGGTGCCACCAGGGCACAAACCACCGCCCATATGGGAACCGTGCACCTGCCAGGTGAGGACTTTAGTTGCTAGCTTACCACGCTGGGCCCCTTTTTTCTCTATGTGATATTTTTTTTTCCAGTGGGCCAGTTCGGGTTAATTTTTAAGAATAGTTATCTCATTTTATTGGAAAGGTGGATCAGACTTGTGGAGAGAAAAATTTTCTGTCTGTTGATTCACTCCCCAAATGGCCACAAGAACCGGAGCCGAGTCAATCAGAAACAAGGAGTCAGGAGCCTGTTCTGAATCTCTCACATGGGTGCACGGTCCCAGACTTTGGACCATCCTCTATTGCTTACTCAGACCATATGCAAAGAGCCGTATGGGAAATTGAGTAGCTGGGACACGAACTGGCACCCATTTGGGATCGCAGTGGCTGTAAGTTAATGACTTAGTCATATGGCCATTGTACTGGACCCCCAGTTTAATTTTTTTTAACCCCTGCTACAAATTACAACAGCTGTGAGAACTGAAACAATCTATTATGCCTAAAAGCATCGTTGGGGAGGAGGAAATGAAAGTTGGGTCCAGGATCTTTGAATGATGTAGAAGCAATTCTTCCTCAAGCATTCATATAATGACAAATTTTAATTTATAAGGAGGGCCGAATAATAATGTTTCTTTCACAAGCTTAAGATCCAAGCTGACTTTTGAGGGATAAAATAGAGATGAAGCAAGAACATACGAGTAGGTCCTTGAGAAGAGTTTCATCTAGTTTGGAAGACTTCATTAAGAATGTGTAGGCAGGGGTGCGTGCGCATCTCCTAGTGTGTGAGTTCTAGTACTCAGCCGAGGGCCGGTGGCAGCCAGGCTCACACCAACATATTCTAGGGTTTCCTTTAAGATCATGCCCATGGCTGGAGTTTCTGAGCATGCACCTTAAAAATCAAACAAATGCTCTCACACCAGACAAATGCATTCTTCTTTCACTTTTATGATTGCTCTCAGGTAGCCATGTCTGTAATGAAGATGGGATTTGTTTATTGCTTAGAAAAAAATAAAAGCATAATTGTGGAGAAATTATGAATGTTTGCTTTTATGAGTATTTAAAATATGGTTTTACATAGTCTCTTCAGATGATCTAAAAGAGCATTTTGTACAACTTTCTTTTTCTAACCGTTGTGAAAATTATCTTTGTTTTTATAACTATAAATATAGGATACATCACAGAACTGTGTAAATCTACCTTTTGAGAACATTTGAAGATGGTTATTTTCAAATAATACTTGTTTGTGCTGGGAGTGAGTAGTCATTTTGTTTAAAAATAGAGTTGGTAATTACAAATTGTGGAAGATTTAGGTAGAGCCAAGTATTTTACTAGGATACACGATAGAAATTTAAAATTTCTCTTGGAAATTGTCAATCCTATGACATTTCAAGTTGATTAAACATAAATTTGACTATTAGAAATTTTAGGTAAAGTTTCATTTTAAATGTCATTGCAGGGAAGGCTCCTAATACTGCCCTTTCCTGCTGACAGAGAGCATTTTATGCCTTGGATTCCAGGTTAGAGCCAGCTCCTTCCCAGCCATTGGGCAGGCAGTCTGGGCAGGGCCAGAATTTGCCTAATCCAGCTGTGGGTTATATGTTTGAGTTGATACCCTTGGGCTATCAGTTATGCTTATTTACTTATGGGTTACTTAACACTGTGTTCACTGGCTAGGCAGTCTGGATTACTAACTGGACACCATCAGTGATTCCTGTAAGTAAAGTTTATATCTCTTCCAACTGGACTTCTGGGCCATTTCTTTAGAATAATGCATGTTAGCCATGAGCCCTCTTGGACAATGAGTTCCCAGTTAAATAGTTTTGTGTAGAGTCATGCAGGCATCTTCAATGGTAATGGCAGCTTTCTAATTTTAATAGAAAAGCTCAGGTACTTAATAATATATTAAGAACTGGGCCAGGCGCAATAGTCTAGCAGTTGAAGTCCTCGCCTTGCATGTGCCAGGATCTCATATGAACTCCGTTCCATATGCCTGCAGCTCCACTTCCCATCCAGCTCTCTGCTTGTGGCCTGGAAAAGCAGTTGAGAATGGCCTAAAGCCTTGGCACTCTGCACCCATGTGCAAGATCCGGAAGAAGCTCCGGGCTTCTGGCTTCGGATTGTCTCAGCTTAGGCCATTTTGGCCACTTGGGGAGTGAGTCATCAGATGCAAGATCTTCCTCTCTGTCTCTCTTCCTCTCCATATATCTGACTTTGCAATAAAAATAAATAAATATTAGAAAAAAATAGTGTTGGCAGATTTCTAGCCAAAGATACGGAGTTTTAGGTGATTGAGTTGACTTCCAAAACTGATTTCCATAAATAAGTTTTAGTGTAACCAGTTCATTTTGTTTTAACTTGATTGTGTCTTTCCAGCTTCCTAACTCAAATTGTTTTCCTTGCCACCGTGTTTGGACATATCAAATCAACGTCTGACAAGTCTGTGTCTGATTTATAAGTAATTACGTTTTACACAGAATCACCTGTGTATCAGACTACAGCTGTAATGCGACACATGGGCTGTATGAATTTACTCCTGAACTCCTTTGAACACCATGTTACCCTGGATGCCTCTGTGTAGTTGTACCTTTTTCTAAAGAACTTGAAGAACTGCCCTGGTTACACTGATGTTCATCAAAGCAGCTTCCTGTCTAATGTGCTACTGCAAAGTAGCCGGAGTTGGTTGCTGTGGGATATTTGGGTGTTTACATGATAGATGTTTTTCCCCTGACAATTACTGTCATACCGACTCACTTTGATAGTCAAAATAAACCTTTTAAAATATTCCTCTATGTACGCAGACTAATCCAAGCCTAAATCAATCAGGCTAACTTTATTTGCCTTTTTCAATACCAGCAACATCAAGATAGCAGACAGCACTTGTGGCTTCAACAATGATTACCGCTACCAAAGATTTGAGAGTCTGAGAGATGGAAGCTTGACTTTCATCAGTGAAATTGTCTCTGAGGGGTTAGAATGACTCAGAAAGAGCTTGCCTGGGGAATCAGAGAGACATTATCAAAGACATAGACTCAAGATGCCATTTCACAAAGAACTCACTTTTCTGCTCTTTCTCCCCCCACCTCCCGCCCATTATCCACTCTCAATAATGCTGGCAGAAATCTTGCAAAGTTAGAGAATGAAGGTGAACACGACAAAATTAGTAGATTCTTGTGAGTCATGACAGTTTCAACAGAGCCCCTAGCTGTTCTTCGTGTTAAATTATAGTGTGGAGTATCTTAGCATGTATCATAATGATGAACCGTGGGGGTGGGCTCACCTATGAAGGTGCTACTTTATGTCATTGTGGGACTTAAATTGAAAGAGAAATAGAGATAAGAGTGGGGGGGGGGGCAAATGGTTTGAATTTACACCATTTTCACATCATTATCTTAATGTATGGTACAGGCTGTACACTTAGTTACTTCTGGCGTTCCTATTAATAAAAGGGATATGTAATGAGGCCTGGGCTGCACAATGCCAGCATTCACATGACCCAAGAGACCTTTCTTAAAGACCTGATGTTAACTATGGAGGTCCTGATGCGACATTTAGAACTGTAACAAAAGAAAAGTGTCTTTCTGGAATGAGGCACCAAAAAAGATCTCTTAAAATCAGAGATTTAAGAAGGAGTGAGAAACTGAACGTTGAGATGCACTTGCTTTTGTGAGAGGGCTGCATCCAAAGAGGAAGGAGTTGCTTTGCTTTAATGACACAAGGGCACAGTGATAGGCTTTGCAACAATAACAGCCAACGATTATTGAATTCTCACTGCGTGCCAGATGCTGCGGTAATTGTTTACACCAACACATAATAGACTTGCAGCCACCCCAAATGTTAAGCCTGCATCACTTATGTCCTTCTTACAGATGGGGCAACTGAAGCTGCCTTTACTAAAGGCCATCCACAGCGGGACTGTGTATCTTATCCTCTCTTCAGGGAGGTGGTGAGGAGAAAGAGCTGATCTATCCTAGGAAATCTGAAAACCCTGAAATAACAAAGAGGCGGAACTCCAGGAAGCGCGTCTCAGTATGAAGCAATGCAAACCATTTTCTGAGGCAACCTAAGTTGGTATTAAATATCACGTCTGCTTGGCTGTGGTTGAGAAAGATGAGTGTGTTTGTTTCTGTTTGCACCCTTTTCCAGCTGAAATCCTCTCTTGTGAGCTGTCGACAATGTCACTTCCACATTTTCATATGATGGGTTTCTACTGCTGCTTATTTTGAATCAGAGGTGATAATTAATCTTCCCACATTTGGGCATTGCAAACATATTTCAATTTCAAATGAGAAGAGAGCCAAGTGGAAACATGCACACCCGTATTTTAGATAGTTTTTGTGTACCCTGCCTTGTACCTGTCCTGGATGATTTTGTTTGTGGCAGGTGCATTATTGATGATCAGTGTAGACGCACTGCTTCCGATGGACAGCAGCAGCAGACAGGGAGCTGATATACTAGAGATTTCCATGAGAAAGTTGGGAGGAAGAAAGGAAGTATTAGGTTAATGGTAGCTGTTTGCTGGCCCTGTACTCTCCTCTTGCTTCACTGAGTACCCTTTAACTAGCAGTATAATTTTTAAGCTGACCTGGAAACACTTCTGTTCCTTTACTTATTATCATTGATTTTTAAATGTGGGTCTGGTGTGAACATATTGTCATTGGAACTATATGAGACCCATGGGTAACTTATATTTATATGCATGTTTTCTTACATTGAAATGTAAATTCACATTTATATGTGTAGGTAAATACATTTATAATCATGTGATTTGTATTTATACGTATGTGTTAGAATATGGATTTCTGGACAGTAATTCTAATAAGCATTATTGACAAATGACTTAGTATCATTAAAGGGGTTAATTGCTAATTGTAACAATAAACAAGACATTTTAAGGGGTTATATTCTTACATTTTTTTCATACATATGTTACTCATGGTTCTGTTTTAATGGAGAATCTTTTAAAGAAGCTGCCAGTGCCATTTAAAGTCTTAAACACCTGTAATATCATCAGAAGTAGTCTTAAAGAGGTCATACAGGGATTTTGACAGAGCGAAACATGTTATTCTCTGCAGGTGCACATGTGGGTACTTACATTTCACAAGGAAATCAAACAATCTGTTTTAATTTTCTTGTCTGTTATATGCCTCTTCAGTACAAGCTACATCCAAAATGCCACTCACTGGTCATGAAGGCAGGTAGGTGATGGCCAGGGGTCAACAATGTCACAACAGCTGTTCTGGGGGGAGTGTCACTTTGCAATTAAATCAACGTTGATGCTAGAAATTCCTTGAGGGTATTTTGAATTATAGCTGGCACAGTTGAACATGTCTTGAATGATAACAGTTGTTCTAAACTCTGTGGCTTATTTAATCGTCACAACAATCCTAAAAGATGTATATTAATATTGGGTTAGCTTTTTTATAATTTATTTATTTTTATTGGAAAATCAGATATGCAGAGGAGAAGGAGAGACAGAGACAAAAATCTTGCATCCCACAATTCAGTCCCCAAGTGGCTGCAATGGCCGGGGCTGAGCTTATCCGAAGCCAGGAACCAGGAACCTCTTCTGGGTCTCTCACATGGGTGCAGGGTCCCAAGGCTTTGGGCCGTTCTCGACTGCTTTTCCAGGCCACAAGCAGGAAACTGAATGGGAAGCAGGGCCAAAGGGATATGAACTGGTGCCCATATGGTTCCTCAAGTAGTGTAAGGGGAGGACTTTAGCTGCTGGGCTACTGTGCCAGGACCTACTGGGCCAGTTTTATAGGTTGGGGGGGAGGGGCATAGAATGCCAAAAGTTTAAATAATTTTAGAAAATAACTTCACAAAAAATGTCATAGTTGTCTGTTTCCGTAATCCAAATTTGTAAGATGTGTGAGTACAAAAGTATATGGACAAAACAAATCAAGAAATGAACAAAAAAGGCAGATTAAAAAAAAAAAACTAACGAATCAGAATCACGTAATAATTTCACTACCTGTAAAATAAAGGGGTTATTAAAAATATCTTGAAGCTTCTTCACTCAATAAATTGGAGATTCTGAAATTCATTCACTTTTCCAATGACTGTTCCACTTTGAGAATGAGAAGGTGTATTCTATTTCTTTAAAAATTCTGTTTCTGGGCCCCGGCGCGGTGACGCAGTGGTTAAGGTCCTCCCCTTGCACGCCCAGGATCCCATATGGGCGCCGGTTCTAATCCCGGCGGCCCCTCTTCCCTTCTAGCTCCCTGCCTGTGGCCCAGGAAAGCAGTCCAGGACGGCCCAAAGCTTTGGGAACCTGCACCTGCGTGGGAGACCCGGAAGAGGCTCCTGGCTTCGGATCAGCATAGCATCGGCTGTTACACTCACTTGGGGAGTGAATCATTGGACGGAAGATCTTCCTCTCTGTCTCTCCTCTCTGTATATCCACCTTTCCAATAAAAATAAAATAAATCTTTAAAATAAAATAAAATAAAAATTCTGTTTCTGTGAGAATTAGAAGGCTGAATTCAGATAGCCTCAAAAATTCAAGGTCACTGGGTAATATTTTATAGTCCTTTTTAGCATTGAATCCACAGTGAATCATTCTACAAAACAAAAAAGGAAATCCTTTGCCACTGTGACTTGGTTTACAGTCCTCTGTAACAGTTTAATCTGAGTTCTACATGAAGCTGGAGGTGTGATTCCTGTTAAGAAATTATTATGCATTTGCTAAAGCCATATATTTATAGTGTAGTTTTAATTCTGAAACAGAATTTTGGTTTAAAGATTTATTTATTTATTTTAATGCAAAATCAGATTTTAAGAGAGAAGGAGATGCACAGAGGAAGATCTTTTGTCCAATGATGCATTCCCCAAGTGGTCCCAAAGCCTGGAGATGAGGTGCTTTGAAACCAGGAGCCAGGAGCTCCTTCTGGGTTTGCCATGCTGGTGCAGGGTCCCAAGGCTTTGGGCTGTCCTTGACTGCTTTCCCAGACCACAATCAGGGCGGTGGATGGGAAGTGGAGCAGCCAGGATTAGAACAGGTGCCCATATGGGATATTGTGCAGAAGCAAGCTGAGGACTTTAGCCCCTAGATTGTGCCAGGCCCTTGAGACAGATTTTAAGTGATCAGATAACCATCCCACTAAGTGAAATCTCCACAGTCTCGAATGCCATAGCCTAAGAAGGCAGAGTCCATTAAAACTTCGTTAGGAATAACTCTTGCTTTGTATTTAACTACATGTGCATTTGAAGCCAATGAAACCAGTTTTTATCTTCCAGGTATTATAGCTAATTATTTCATGCAAGCATTATACACTGACTTTTTTTCATAGTTCTTTTCTTTCTCTTCTATTATTCTCTTCCTATCTTTTCCCTCCCTGCCTCAATTTTATGTATTTGAAGGGCGGACAGATTGATCCAAAAACAAAGATAGAGTGATACAGAGCTCCCTAATGATGGAAACTGCTGGTGAGTAGATACGCGCAACCTAGGAACCAGGAAATCAATCCTCTTCTCCCACATGGATGGCTGGTCCCTAGTACATAAAGTACCATGTGCTGATTACCAGTTTGCACATTAACAAAAAGCTAGAATCTGAACGGGGTGGAAATTGAGTACAGACATTCCAGTGTGGCATACTGGGATGGTAAGTAATACCAAGCTCTGGACCAGTCACCCTGGATTATAAACTTTCTTAATGCATATGCCTTCTTCAGAAACCAACTCATTATCCCCAGTACTTTTTGGTTACTGTCTAGAATTTCTCCTCTCGTTTTGCTTACAAAATTCAAATTCAGCCAGCTGTGCTCGAATCAGGAAAGATGTAGAAACAAATGAATGTAAGAGATTTTTTAACAAGATAGATACAATATACATACATTTGTTATCTGGTTATAAGAGACCAAGAAGGATGAGGTCCGTTAATGTTACCTGCAAATGCTTTTATATTCCTCTTGAAGAATAGAGGAATATAGGAATGCGCTAAAAGTTACTGGACCCAGGAAAAGATGATTCTTCTCCATTCAGTGGGGAAATGTACTCTGATTCTGTAGAATATTTAAAAATTATTTATTGGCTACTTAGAGCAAAATGGAAAAATGTGGACTGGGAATTACAGCAATGAGGAGACTCTGCAAGTTAAAACATCCTAAGTTTAAGAAATACTTTTGAGTAAGTTATTCAAATTCAAAAGCAGGAGATAAACAAGGAAATTAAAGGATTAATGTTATTCTGGATTAGGATGCCAGCATTGTATGCCTTAAACCAATTTTATTTAAACATTTTTGTGATTAAAATTGTGAACAAAGGGTTGGAAAAGTATATTACAACTCCTCCCACCCTTACTAGCTAGAAGAGTGGAGGGTACTGTTCCTTTTTCCCAGGAAAATGCATGATCCCTCGTGATATCCACAAAATTAGTGACACACTTGGAGGTGCGTTGTCACAATTCATCATTCATGAGCAACCAGATTAAGAACACTTAGCTAGTGTGGATGGCCCAGAGAGTGTTTTTATTCAATGTACTCCTCCATAAATCCCCGGAAATTTCTGAAACGTGTCTCTTAATCTCTGTAATTATGAAAACAAGAGGGAAATGCAGAAAAAGAGAGAGAAAAGGAGCAATTCAGTGGTGACGCCTGTTCCTTTGACAATACTGGGGAGGACTGGAGGAGAAAAAGAAATGACAATTCAATATCTAGCTTCAATTCCCCTGAGAATACCGGGGAAAATGACTATCTGTTTATAAGAGTCAGAAAAACAATGATTCACTGCCATAACCATTCTCACAAAAATAGATTATTTCTTTCTATATCTGTGCTCACCTCCAACCAGAGAAAATTCACTTGAGCAATATATAGTTAATTTGAGCAATAACAATATAATAAAGTATATTACACTAAAACACTTTTGCTTATCAATACTGTATTTGAAAATGTTTTATTTCTAACACATACTTTTTGAAATGCTTTTTTCCTGGTAATCAAATACCTCATTTGAACATTTTCTGTGCTTTTCTGTAAATCACCATGGAAAATAAAAAATGAGATGTGATATTTGGAGTATTATAGAAATTAGGGCAAAAAAATTTACTTAAAGTAAGGGAAAGCTGGTTAATTAAGGTAGGGATACAGATGAAGTATACTTTCAAAATTATCTCCTTGGTTGGCTTAAGAATTTGATTGAACTCTGATTATCACCACTGGTAAATAGTATTTTTGCCATGGAGCCAAAACAGCTAGAAATGAAGGACAGTTCCTTCATATGTGTTGCTCTAAAGAATGTAGCACCTGTTATTTCTAAAAATCACAGGTTTTTAATTTACAATCTTATTCTTTAATTTTATTTTTGGGCCCTTAAAGAGCAAATGAATATTTCTAGATTACTATGGATCTGTGCTACCTAAGATTTTCTGCATATATAAAAATGTACTGTGTAGGCTGAGGAGGAATAGTAATATTCTTGATGTGTTAATTATTGCAGTTACAGAATTATAGAAATTATACCTTGGGGAATGAAAATAGAGTCTGTTGCTTTTTCTTTCTATTTTTCTGGAGCTTTTAAAAATTGATTTTTAATGAATTTTGAAAACTTTTTAAAACATTAAAATACAAACAGGAAAAATGTACTGTTAAGATAAAAATATTAATTCTACATAAGTTCATGTATTAATTTGTTATGAGTTTTCTAAGGATTCTGAAAATCATCATTTATACTATTTGTTTACAAATACTTAATAAAACAGTAAATGTCTCAAACACCATCTGCCTGAATTTTCCCTGAAGGGCTTTGCCTAGTTTCAGCAAGAAACAAGTCTAAACAATGTGTAATTTTCATCAAAGATGTTTTAAAGTTTCACAGCAGCCCTATTACGTATCAGCCCTTAAGATAAGCCAAAGTGGTTCAAAAAGCAGACAGTGCCTCCTAATATTGTGAAAACATAGAGGGACTGCGGGGGAGCCGGAGTTTCCTTCCTGCTCAGGGCAGAGAAGAAGGCTGGGAGGAAATTTCATTTTGAAAGAGAATGAGAAAAGTTGATGTGTGTATCCACTTCAGAGGAAGTTTAAGGAATTCAGAAACTGGGGAAGATGAGTCCAGCAGGACTGTTTAATATTAGATGTGAGCGCTGAGATCAAGCAACAGTTTTGGAGATAGTGGCCAGATCTTCTCCTCATAAGTGCTGTAGGAACATTGACGCAGATAATCAAACTTAGATACCTCACGAAAGGAGTAGCAGAGGCTGCAAAATTGGATCTGAAATTAATTTCCTGGTTTGTCTCAGTCATAAATCTGAACTTTCAGAGCAAAGACAGTGCATGAAGTTTTATTAGGGATAGACTGATGACATAAATATCCACTGAAACTTTCTTTAACCACGAGGAAACAGGTGTACAAGAACACTAGTGGTTCACAGCATGATGAGCTCTGATTCATTGCTTGCCGTGTGTCTAGCACTGTGGCAGTCCACGTTTTAATGGTTCTCACCCTGTACTTCTCTATACAGTGCTGTTATATTGACTTTGCTTAGAAATGTATGGATTTTAGAATATGTTATCTCAATGATTTACAGCTACTTTGTGATGAAATTAAGAGAAAGATCTGTCTGCTCATTTTATAATTACTATATGCCTGCCTTTCTGATCATCAAGTCGCATGGATATTTGGTGTTAATTACTCAAAGTATATTGTAGACTATCTGGGACAGGATGAGTATTTTAGGAGATATTGGCTGAAAATATCTGATTATATATTTATCTTAAAATGTGTTATACCAACATTGCTAGCATACTGTAATATTTCATCTAGCTGTTTTGTTTCTAGAATAAAGAAAAAAAACTAAGCTAGGGCCTGCACTATAGTCTCATTTGCAAAGAACACATAACTTAATGATTTGAAAATGAGAGATGGCTTCCATCTGCTGTTTGCTCTCTGGATAGGCACAATAGCCTGCACTGGGAAGTTGGGATCCTGGAACTTCCTCTCTGTCTCCCATTTGAGTGAGCGGCCCAAGCTGCTCCCCGCTCCCTCCACCCAAGACGCATTAGTAGGGTGCTGGGTCAGAAATGGAGTCACGTGGATAAAACTGGTGTCCACATGGAATTGTCAGCTCTTCAGTACTGACTCCATTGTTTTTTTCCCACATGCTCCACTTTGGAGGCCACTGACTTATTTCTTTTGTGATTATACACAGAAGAGGCAACAGCTTATTTTTGTTAATTTTTGTCTAATTTGAAAGGCAGGGAGACAGGTAAAGAGACACACATAGACAGATGTTCCATCTACCAGCTTATACCCAGATTCCTGCAACAGCTGGAACTAAGTAAAACTGAAATCATATCTAATCTTTCCCTCCAATATGTTTATCCAGGAACCAAGCACCAGCTGTCATTCTTGCTGAGTATCAGCAGGAAGCTGGTATTGGGAGCAGAGTTGGGACACATATTTGATTGAGTCACTGGTATCCTAAGTGGCTTAATCACCACACCAAAATCCTACCCTGAGGATGCTTTTCAGTGATTGATAGGCCAAGTAAATTCCTATACCGTCATTTAAAAAGGCAAAAAAAAAATCCTTTTTTTTTTTTTTTCAATCGCACAAATTGAGTCTCAAAAAGTTTGTAAGTGCCTTATTGTGTCAAATATTCTAGGGATCACTATACTTAGAAGGGTGTGGTACTGACAATGCGTAGAAGCTAAATATATAATGAAATAATGAAAAATAAATAGTTTGAAGTAGCAATGCTTGGTGTTCGAGGAGATGGATTATATTTATGATGATATGAACAGTACATGGCATATTTATGTACTAACACATCCTATATGCCCGTTAAATAAGTCGAATATTTATGTACCATTTAAAATGAAAAGTATAATATTTAAATTTAGTTTCTAAGAAGAGAAACATCTGTCATCTTAGAATTGTTATTTAACAATGAAATAATGATTTAAAAGTCTGCTGTTCAGGATCAACAGTTCCTTAAACAATAGCAATCTCAAACATGTCAACATGTATCGTGCACATTGATATCCTCTGGCTACCATTGTGAAGACGATTATAATGTTCAAAGTGATTTTATGAGATTTACAAAAATCATATTTAATATTTTAAAAGCAAAAACATTTCCAGAGTTAAATGATGCACTTTCGCATGAGAACAAAACAACAAACAAACAAACAAAAACACCAGAATGTAATGTGCTACCATAGGCTGGTGGAAATATTGTTGTAGCATTCTCCAATCATTGAAAACTCCCAATCAGTCATTAAGTATGTACCAACTGAATTGTTGGGGGTGAAATACAAACATGTGTCTTCCATAAATAAAAAGGACTGCAGAGAACAAGAAGCAGATAATTCAATAGTAATTACTTTAAGGCAAATTAAATCTCTTCCAATATTTTGCTGATGTAAACTTCACTTTCACACATCCTTGAATCTAGTTTATTAGCCGTTAAGTTGATGAAAATAATACCATTGTATCTAGGACATCAAATTCAACAAACAAAAAATGTATCTGAAAGAATAAATTCCGACCCTATTTTGATGAAGATAAGCATAAGATACAAATGAAGGAAGGATATTTTTATAGTTCAAAACTATTCATGAACTCCTGGGTTTACATTTCAGTTGTCCTCTCTTTTCTCATATACACTAGGCAGATACCTCTTCATAGTAAATTCAGCTTTCCACATCTTGTATGCTGAATCAATATATTCAGCCAACCATGACTCAAAAATGTTTCTTTAAAATTTGCCTCGGGCTGAACATGTACATACATTTCTTCTTCTAAATTAGTTTCTAAACAATATAAAGTAGCACTCGTTTACATTGTGTGGGTATTATAATTAATCTAGAAGTAGTTTTGATGATACAGGAGGATATGCATGGATTCCATGAAAACATGGGGCTCTTTACATAGGGGATAGAGTATCACTGGACTGTGGTATACAGGAATCCCTGGACCAATCTCCCATGGGGTTTGAAGGATGGCTTTAGCTATAAAATAAAGTCACTGATGTAGCTTTATGTCCAATAGCCTTCACTAGTATATTGCTTCTTAAAGGCCAGAGAGCAGCAACATTTGCTGACAGAATTTCAACAAATATTTGTCCAGCATGTTAAATGAATTTCTTCAAATGCATTCTGAGTAACTGAGACCTTTAAAAGTAGGAGCTGACCTAGTTAGACCCATAAAGCTCAGACCTGTACCAATTAAAGCTTATGAATATATATACATAGACACACATATAAAATGCATGTACATACATGCACACATGTTTGTACAGATACACAGCAATACACATTGCATACACATATGCATCTGGATGCACATATATACATACACATAAATGTCTATGGGTGTATATACATACACATTAACATATATATATTAACATATATATAACATATATATATATATATATTTGCCGTGCTGGAGAACAGACTGACATGCATATCTGTGATTAAACAGGATGTCCTTCTTTGGTGACTTAATACAATTCCATTTCTTCTATAATCCCAAGGCATTTGTTTGTATCTAGATAGCTGAGGAGTAAATATGAAGCAAACAAAGATTTACAAAAGTTGTGCAAGCTTCTGATTAAATAAGGCTAATCAATCACAGCACGTGTATAAGAGGAATAGATAAGAAACATTCTTCCTAAAATACTCTCACACATCACAATTTAGATGAAAAATGCTACAACAGATGGAAATGCTTAATGGAACCTGATCTGCAATGTCTCTGAGGACGCATGCAAAGATCACACGTTTGCCCCGAAAGGAGAAACTTATGAAGAGTAAAAGTAGCATCTGAACATTTAGTTCTCATACAGTAACACAAAAGAAAGTCACTCCACTGAAACATAATATGAGATATTATGAACATGACATAGAATTGTGCGGTCTGGCATATATTAAATTTTTATATATGCTATGCAACAATTAAAATGGCAAAGTGGCTGCTTTCTTTCTTTTTTTTAAAGATTTATTTGTTTATTGGAAAGTCAGATATACAGAGAGGAGGAGAGACAGAGAGGAAGATCTTCCTTCCGATGATTCACTCCCCAAGTGAGCGCAACGGCCGATGCTATGCCGATCCGAAGCCAGGATCCAGGAACTTCTTCCGGGTATCCCACGTGGGTGCAGGGTCCCAAAGCTTTGGGCTGTCCTCGACTGCTTTCTGAGGCCACAAGCAGGGAGCTGGAACCGGTGCCCATATGGGATCCCGGCACGTTCAAGGTGAGGACTTTAGCTACTAGGCCACGCCGCCGGACCTGTGGCTGCTTTCTAATTTATGTGTTTGCAACGTACTGGTATGCTATACCAAACAGCTTCTGAAAGTGAATTTTTTCTAAAGAATGAGGGTCCTTATAGTGCATATAATGTAAAGCTTTAATTTTACAATATATACCTTCAGAAAAAGCTTTGAATGCATAAAAGTTATGCTACTTGCAAACAATTCAATAATGAATGCTAAAATGAACTTTCTTACATAGAAATCTATGGAATATGTTATTATTTTATTCAGTTACATTTCAAGAAAACAATTGCTGATTGAATTGATTTGGTAAGTTCTAGAGTTCTGTAATATATGGCAAAAGATTTTCCAGGTTACATTTTAATTTTTCCTCCATTTGTATTATTTAAAAGCCAAAACCTAGAGAATGTTTGAATTGCCTGAAAATAAAAGAGTGGAATCCACATTTTCACAAAACTATCTTAAGCAACAGTTGATATTCTACTGTGTTTTTGTTTTTGTTTTTTTCCATGTACATACGATTGCATTTGCAGAGACGTCTTATCATCTAACCCATAACACATTTTATTTACATTTCCTAGAATTATGAGCTTACTGTCACTTGTGCAGCAATGCAATCACAATTAAGCAATAATCATCAGTATTGTCATTTCTTCAGTTAATCTTAAAAGGTATTTATGCCACCAAATTGAATTTTATTGATTGGATCCATTTTGTATGGCTTTCGCATCTGTTAGCTTTTGCTGTTATATTTTTTTGTTTTAATGTATGTAAATTTCCTTCAAGTGTATAATAATTACTGAGTGCTATGTAATTAATTACCCCTAAACTTAATGTCTCAAACTACATATATTATTACGTCAGAGTTTCGGCAGGTCAGGAATCCAGGAAATGCTTAGCTGAGGGATGCTGGTGTGAGGTTTTCATGAGATGTCATTCTGGCTGTCTAATGGGATAATAATCACCAGTCACACAGTTGAGGCAAAGACTACTCTTTTGAGAAAGAGGAAGAGAGACAGAGAGAAAGAGAGGGGTGAGGAGGCTTGAAAGGTAAGGAGCAAAGAAGGGAAAAAGAGATGAGAGGGAGAGAGAGAGAGAAAGAAGAGAGAGAATAACAGAAGCTGTAATAGTCTTTTTATAAGTTAAACTTAAAAGTTGCATTTCAAAGGGTGAGCATGGATGTAGTGGAAAAATGACATTTCTGATATTTACATTGTTTCTATTTATTAGGAATGATCCCTAATTTTAGATCATGGACACAGAGTAGAGAACTCCATGTATCTGACAGGCAGATGGGTATCTAGAATTTATGATTGAACTCTGAAAATTGCCACATTAAGTATTTGAAGAAACCATTCTTGCAGTATAACTTAAATGGTGAATTTTTGTTTTTAAATTTTATATAACAAGAAAAATGAATTGTATCTCTGTGACTGAAATGAAACTAAACAAAATAGCACTAATGGAATTAGCATGTCTAATACCAAACCAAAAATGGAGGTAAATGATAAAAATTACTAAGCATTCCTTTGACTGTTTCAGTCTAGAGACCAAATGTCTGTTTCTTCTTACCAAATATAGATAAACTTGATTTAACTTCTGAATTTAAACTAAAATCAAGCTATATAGTCATTGAATCACTCTTTCGCTTTGAAAGTACTGGTTCTGGAGAAAATCCTGTTTTTAAAAAATTTTCAGGATTAATTGACAAAAGGATTAAATCCCATTCACAAACCATATCTAGTGATTGGTTATATCTAGCTTGTATTCCTCAAGAAAACATTGCAATTTCTTCATATTTTTAAAAACTTTTACATAAGCTTTAGAATGAAAAGTTCAATTGCTTTCTGCAAGCTGCATGTTTTTCTAAAATTACTTGATGTCATCTTTCTCCTACTTAAATTTTTGGTCTTCATTGTCTTTGTAGGAAGTTCTATGTCAAAGTCTTATTCTTTGCCTTGCTCAATCATTTTCGCCTGTGAATTACCACTGTCAGATAATTATATTGAAACCTCTACATTATATTGCTCAGAGCCATTTGTTCATGTTTTTATTCATTATATTCATCAATGGTTATTGTTATATTCACCAGTGAGATTTCTGGGAATCTGGTGAACTCCTAAAAAATATATTTTTAATCATTTTACTTGTATGTATGTATGTATGTATGTAAGTATCCCTTTGGTATCAGTTCTTATGTTAAATTCAATTATTAAGTGTACTATATTTAGGAAGTGGCATTGTGGCACATCAGGTTACCAGTCCTTTGCAATGCCAACCATCCTGTTAGCTTTTGTTGCCCAGCTTCTGATCCACTGCTAATAAGCCTCAGAAGGCAGCAGAAAATGATTCAAGTACTTAGGCCCCCAATTCTAATGTGGGAAGTCAGATGAGTTCCTACCTCCTGGCTGGCTGTCGTGCATGAAGCAATGGATGAAAGATATGTCTCTCTAATACTCTGCCTTTCAAATAAATAAATGAATCTAAAAAAACCCCTGTGTTTTATTTACTAATATTTCCTCCATTTGTGATTTACTTTCATTTTTTTATCTGGATTGTGTATTTCTTTCACTCTTTATGCACTTTTCTCTTTTGCTGTGGTGTTAATTTTGATAGTGATAAATTTATGTCTTTGTCTCTACTTAGCACTGTGTTTGTTTATATAGAAAGAGTTATTGGTTTTGCTTGTCCAATTGTTCCTCTCTTCCTGATGCTTCTCGTTTGATTTGATTAGGCTTATCTTTTTGCCTGAATATTTAATTTGACTTTGTTCATATGACTTTATTTGGGGAATAGAATAAGATAAACACTGAAATGTTACATTTTAAAGAGCAAGTTTCAAGAGGTGTTTGTGTTCAGGGCTAGGGGTGCTATTCCATAACTCTAAATGCCATGAGAAAAGCATGCCTGGCTAGTCAAAAAGTTCCTGGATGAACGCTTGAGTTGAGTATTGCTTACACAGCCTCGATTGACCTCTAGTTAACTCAGTTTTTCTAATTAATACCCAAGAATGCAAATAAGAGAAGCCAAGTTGCCCAGTGAAATTTACCCCTATTTATGTTAATGCCATTATTTAAATCACTGACCTTTTGGATTGTTTTCTATGATGCTTTCAGATCATGCAGTTTTTTTTAAAAAAAGATTTATTTATTTTTGTTGAAAGGCGGATATACAGAGAGCAGAGACAGAAAGGAAGATCTTCCGTCTGATGGTTCACTCCCCAAGTGACTGCAATGGTTGGAGCTGAGCCAATCCGAAGCCAGGAGCCAGGAAATTTCCTCCAGGTCTCCCACGCGGGTGCAAGGTCCCAAAGCTTTGGGCCGAACTCAACTGTTTTCCCAGGCCACAAGCAGGGAGCTGGATGGGAAGTGGAGCTGCCGGAATTAGAACTGGCACCCCTATGGGATCCCGGGCATGCAAGGCGAGGTCTTTAACCATTACACTATCGTGCTGGGCCCCTGATCATGTAGTTTAAAGTATATTTTTCATTTTGAATTGCTGTCCTCTTATTAAAACCCAAGTGAGACTGCATGAGTTTACTCAATTTTACTAATTTTCTTTCCCCCTGGCATTTACAAGTTTGGGTGAATTCCATAAAATATAGTATTTATGGAGTATTCTACATTTATTCTTGCTTTTCTTCTATTCATAGATGTATTATTAAACCTTCATTGGATTCATCCCCTGTGATTTTACTGTAATTACGCTCATTCTCTCTTCATTGAATAAATCTCTCAGTGTATTATATCCTTTAAAAATTCAGTGTTTTTTCTTATTTCATATTAAAACTGGATTTTTATGGTTTGTTCTTAGAATTTTCTTAACGGTTTTGTTCACATTTTTGTATATTGTTACTGATAATTAGATGCCTGTAATTTTGTATTGCTCCTTAATTACTTCACATTTAACTGGTTTTGAAAGGATTCTGTAAGTATATTACTAAGCTATGTTTTATGTTTGATAGTAATGGATTGATTCCCACCTACCCCGCAAATTTGACTCTTGTGTGTACCAGTCAGTCCAGGGTCAGGTTCAGGCTCTTCTTGCACTAGCCACTGCACATATGAAAGGATGCAAGCTTCCTGCTCAGTTCTGCCCCTTGCCCCATTTCTCATGCAAACTGCTGGATATTGTTGCAGCTTAGTCCAGTCCTACCTGCTACAGGCCCATTCTTCACAGATACCAGTGGATGCTGCAGCCTAGTAGGGGCAACCCCAGTAATTCCCATCACACCTGCCACCAGCCCTGGTTTTTGCATGTGCTAGCATATGCTGTGGCTCAGTCTGGCTTGTCCTGCATCCCATCTGGTCCTTGTTTACTCCCACGGGCACTGCAGCATAGTTTGGTTTTGATCCAGCCCATATGTATTCCGACGGGTGCTGATGCTTTGACCAGCTTGGCTCATCACCAGGCCTGCTCTTAGGCCCAGATCTTGTGCCTTCCAGGATATACTGCCTAGCCTAGCTGATCTGTACCCACTCTGGATTTCTTTCCTGCCAGTGGGTTGGTAGCCTAGTTTAACCTAGCCCAACCTGATTCTGCCTGACTGGCCCTGTCCAGATTGGCCCAGCCTCATTCCAGCTTTCATGCTCACTAATGCAAGCAACAGCCTGCCAGTCCCCAGGTTCCCCAACCAGGCCTACTCGCAGCATTGAATCTTGCATGTGACTTGACCTCTCCCCAGTCTTACCACTCACCAGAAAGTGTTGTGGTCTGACTCATGCTGCCCTGCACCCAGTCCTGACTCTCAGTGAAGGATACAGCAGCCTAGCCTAGCCTGCCCCTCAACCAGCATCAGCCCTCATGTGAACAGGGGGGTGAGGGAGAGTTGCAGTCCAATATGGCCTGGCCTGCACCACATTCTGGCTCCCAGCTATGGATCTCAAGTATAGTGGAAGGTGCAGCTGCCTGCCCCAGGCTCATACCCTCTCATTCCTGGCTCCAGTAAGTCTCAGGTGAATTCCATGATACAGCCTGGCTGAGCGTGTCACTACCCACAACTCTCTACCTAAACCAGTGGGTGCTTAGTCCCTTGTAACTCCCCCACAGAATCTGTTACCAGATCCAGTTCTTTCATGTTCTGGTGGGTGCTGCAGCACAGCCTTATATGGTCCACCCTTGCTCTGAAACTTTCAGAGAGGTACTGTGACCTAACCCAGCTAGGCATTGCTCCCTGCCCTAGCATTGGCATATGCCAGCAGGTGACAGGTGATGCTATTTAGCTTATCCCAGGTTCCCGCATGGCCAAATGCCTTGGCTGACCCAGACACACTCTCTGGCTTCCACCCCTCCCCCTGCTACCCAACCACCTGGTCTCAGCTCTGCTCTGCAAGTGAAGTGGCCGGTCATGGACAATCCCAGCAGTCATTCCTCCCCTGTCAAGAATGTCCTCAGTCAGTCCCAGTCCAATACATGTCCAGACCCCCTTACCTGGGCAATCTGCCGTCCCTTCCCCTCACCCCAGCTTACCCCACCTGGGAGTTGGGGTGGACTGTCCTGGCCTGGCAGTATCCAATTTTCCCAGATAATTAAAAAAAAAATAGTATAGATAACTATGCTTGCACACACACATTTGGCATTAACCTGGCCCAGAATGCCCATCAGCTATAGGGTGTTTTCTCCCAGCAGTATAGCACTTGCCCAGATATAAAGCAATTAGGTAGTTGCCTACAGCATGAGGTATTTATATGATGTTTTCAGGGTAAGGCAATAATGGGTATTTCAGTGAGGTTGCCATAAGGCTTTGAATGGTCTCTTTATGCTTAGCACTTTGTTCTGAACTGTAACACAATACAATTTCTTAAAAAAAATGACTGCTTGATCTTTTGATTTTGAAACATTTTTTCTTCTTTATATTTTCAGTATCATCTCTGTTTCTTCTCTAATAGGCTTGTGTAGAATACTGTTCTTTTCAAAGTTGCCTCCATTTTAACTCAATGTACTGCCTTTCCAGAACTGCTGACTGACTCCTTTCTTTTACTACCAGTGGCAAGTCATTTAACTTATGTAAGGCTGCTTTCCACAGTCCTCCTGGAAGATTCCAAGGTAAAGTGACAGAGGCCTCATGGAAGATCACTGGAGAAAGGAGATGGCCAGGAGTCAACCAAGCGATCCATTTATTAGGTCTAGCAGTGAAGCTTATAAGCTGGGTGATAAACAGGAAGCCCAGAACATTCGTAACAGTAACCTGATTGGTGCTCTGAAACCCCATCGCCACCAATCAACTTAGAGGTCCGCTTAGATGCAATCTTTCCTGGCACTTTGCAAGCCTGACCTGACCACAGTGCCCCCTAATCGATTACCTCATTTCCCCACTGCAAGGCAGAGACCTCCCTAGCAGAGGAAGACAGGATATCAGCCACTGAGTGAACGCAGGGTCTCAGTTTGTCAAGCCGCTGGCCTGTTGCCCACTGTGCCCCCATGTCCTCCAACATCGGCCAGCAAGGCTGGATCCATTCAACTTCTCCACTAATGGAGCCTTAAGTCTTGAGGCTTTGTTCTATAGTTACCCAACCATGGTAAAAACTCCTTTCAACATTGCTGCCCATAAGATTTTACATTTTGTGGGCTAACACCATGAAACTGTTGCTCATGACTTCTTGTGTAAAATAGATCGCTTGTCTCTTTCAGTGTGGGCTCTGCATCGAGCTTTGTTTTCAGTTTTTCTTGTGATCTTGAGCTATCATGTTTCCTAGACTGGCTTAGACATGAATCTTAGTTGACATTCTGTTCTCTTTAAACATTTGCAATGTTTTTAAGGCACTTGTAGAAGAATTAAAATATAGGTAGCCACTTTTATTCTACAGAGACCTGGGAGCCCTGCATTTGTTCTAATTATAACCAAGCTCTTTCATGATTAATTTTAGGATTCCATAAGGATAGATTTTATTTCTGGCTGTAAAAAGCTATGAAATCAACTTGTATTTAAAAAGTATCCATGAATTGGAGTGTGGAAAATATATTAAATATAGTAGCAATCTATTTTTAAAAAAATTTTACCAATATGATATTTCTGAGTACAGTCTTGAAAATTTTAATGGTATATTAAAAAATCACATATTGTGGATATACAAATTAAAACAGAAATTCTACGAAAAGGTGTTATTTGAGGCTAGCCAAATGGTGTAACAAGATTACCCTCGCAAAGCTGTTTTGAAGAACTTTTGGTTCTACTGCTGATTGGAATTTCTTTTAGAAATACCATTCCTAGTACAGCCTTCAATTTTCTATGTTGTACATCCCAGAACTTATTTGAGAGTGGAGGGCAAGTTAGATTAGCGACAGGGGGACATCGCAATTTAATGGTCTTTACTAGTTCTCATTTAGGTCAGTTTTTCGTACAGAATAAAATGTGATCCTTATTTTCATTCAGTTTGATAATGATGAAGTTGCTTGGTTCTCTTCAATAAGTGTATTTGTATGATTATCATTTTATGTGCTGGTGGTAGCTGTGGTATAAACTAAAACATGTGAGAAATGATGATGGCTTCTTTAATTTTTGTAGTAATAAAATAATAATAATGATTTACTGAGATGTTTTACAGATATCTTCAATGATGATATGTTCCACGCAGTGTGCCTTACTTCAAGGTGCTAATTTCCTTGCTTCAGTCAAAAGGAAAAAAAAAAGAACAAATAGAAGTGACAATCTTTAGTATCAAAGGAAGCAAAATAAAAGGAGGAAAAAAGTACAGTATATAACGAAAAATCTACACAGAGTGATAATGAAATGAAAAATTATATTCCAACTTGGAAATTAGTAAGAAAATTATGACAGCTAAAACTGATGTGAGCTTTGTGAGTCCCAGTCAATATAGCATGAATAATTATTGCAGTTGGAGAAATGTTATGTCTAATCACTAAACTTAGTTCCATAAAGAAATATAGATGTCAACAGCAAAGACATAATAAAGCTTTCTGAGCACTCAGCAACATATAAAAGAATAGGACTTAATACATTTTTCCTCTGCAGTACTCTTGAAACCAGATCTCAACTCAAGAAGGGAAAGATAAAATCCCCACAGTTATTTAATAGTTCACATGCTAATGAAGAAAACAGAGCCTATAAAATGAATATACATTTTAGATGTTATAATACTGACTTAAGCAATATTTAGAAACATACTAACAGATAAAATTATTCATAATTCAAATGATCAGTGATAATTTTAGATTTGTAAAACTAAGGGATATGAATTATGAAAATTATTATAATCATTTATTCAATGAGAATGTACTGATAACTCGTAATGCTCTGGGGATTATTTAATAGGGGCAGAGTAACAGACCAAAAGATTTTTTTTGTTTCAATGGAAAACATACAGAAACATAAGAAAAAATTAAAATTGATCCTTTTTTTTTTTTAAAGTTGTATTTGTTTTATTGGAAAAATGGATTTACAGAGAGAAAGAAAGGAAAGAGCTAAGTCAATCCGAAGCCAAGGATCCAGGAGTCTCTCCCAGGTCTCCTAGTTCAGGGTCCCAAGTCTTTGGGTCAGAGTCTACTGTTTCCCTAGGCCATTAGCAGGGGGGGTTAGATGGGAAGTGGAGCAGCTGAGACATGAATCAGTGCCCATATGAGTTCCTGGTTCAGGCAAAGTGAGGATTTAGCCACTGAGCCATTGTGCCAGGCCTTAGAATCTATTCTTTTAGAAACATTTATTTTATTTGAAAGACAGAAATTAGAGACAGGAGGAGAGACAGAGAGGGAGAAAGGTGTTCAATCTGGTGGTTCACTCTAAGTGAATGCAATGGCTGGAGCTGAGTTGGTATGAAGGAAGGAGCTTCTTGTGTGTCTCCCACGCTGGTACTGAGGCCCAAGAGCTGCAGCCATCCCTGCTGCCTTCCCGGGCCATAAGCAGGGATCTGCTTTGAAAATGAAGCAGCCAGAATTTGAATTGGTGTTAATAGGGGATGCTGAAGCCTCAAAAGGAGGCTTAGCCTGTTATGCCACAGTACCAATCCCTATAATGTTCTTATTTGAGGAATTTGGGCTAAATAGAATACTATAGGAAAAACATCTAATTTATTAACTTAATGGATAAGACATTTATTATTGTCCTCAATTTTAAATTCTTCCAGGAAGATATTTTTCTTAGGATGTAACATCTTATTTGTCTATTTATTTGGCTGAGTTGCAGATTCAGTGTGCTGGCTTACTCCCTAAATAACCTTAAAAGCCAGGACTGGGCAAGGAAGGAGCCAGGAGCCTTGAATTACACCTGGATCTCCTTCGTGGGCTGTAGGTTTAAACTCGTGAGCCATCTTCTGCTTTTGCAGACATATTAGCAGAGAGATAAATTAGAAACACAGTATTTGGGACTCGACCAGCACTTACTGAATGCTCATGTCAGCTCCTCTGGGACCATATATATAATGTATATATATTTAAGATTCATTTTCATTGGAAAGGCATATTTCACTGGAAAAGAGAGAGAGGGGGAAAGATCATTCATCTGCTGGGTCATTTCCCCAGATGACTTCAATGGCCAGAGCTGTACTGATCCATAACCAGGATCCAGGAGATACTTCCTGGTCTCTCTCTCAGATGCGCATCTCTCTCTGCTGCTTTCCTTAGCCACAAGCAGTTAAGTGGATCAGAAGTGGAGCAGCTGGACAGGAAAGAGCACCCATCTGAGATGTCAGTACGTATAGACAGAGGACTAGCCAGATGAGTCATCGTGCTGGCCTCATGGGTATGTAATCTAAGGACTATGGGTTTTGACATCAAATAAGCACGCCCTCAAATTTTTACTTTTTTCCCATCAAGTACCTATTTTATTTCCAGAAGTCTGCTCAGGTACGTTGACTCAGGCTTTCTTTATAAAATATATTAAATTTTTGGTTTTGGATTCCTATCAGGTTAAATGTTCTAGTATGTGCATCACAAAGTATTGTAGAATAATTCTTAGTAAATCCTTATATTTCTAGTAGCCTTTGTTGTGTTACTGAAAGGAAGGTAAAATTCTTTAATGCTATTATATTTTATCTAATACCTTTGAAAAATACATTAGCTCAATATTCTATGCAAATGATTCTAATTCCCCAATTTCCACTTAAGTTATATTATCTCCTTGAAGTCATGAGATACTACTAATTACAGATGACATTAACTTTTGTTCTATCATCACTATCACCTAGAATATAAGTAGGATAATGAAGCAAATTTTTCCTTTATCTTCTATATCTATCAAGAGTTATGAATCACTGATCCAGTTACTTTTTTCGTATTCCTGATTTTGATGAAAATCTATTACAGTATAAAAAACAATCTCTGCCTCTAATTTTACATGAAGTCATTAGCAATGGAGAGTAACGTGATTAGAAATTTGGCATAGGAGAAGGTTGCAGATACACTTTTCTTTGTCAGTATAGGTCGAAATGCTTTGAGTTTTGATTGTTTAAGGAGGGCATGGTAAGCTGAAACAAAGGGGTTTCGTGTGGTCTCCAAAATCTCAAACATAGGAGTAAGGGTGAGCTGCAACCTAGGCAAGTGGATAAACACAAAATAAGCACGAATCTGGATGCAGGACCCTCTTGGGCACTAAGCAGCCAGTGGAAGGTATGCAGAAAGCACAAAAAGGAATGAAGTACCGTGCATATTTGATGTGGAGGAAATATGTTGTTTACAAGAGGAGTCCTCCTGGGGCAAGGGAAAAATAGAAAACAAGTCCTAACATGCTGAAAATTTATTCTATAGGAAGGGATTATGAGCAGCTTGTATCCTTTTAGAGAGTCAAATATTCAAAAACAAACAAATAAATAAACAAACAAAATCCCAAAACATGGGTGGTGGGGTATTCTGAACAGAGGAACAGCACAGCTATTCAATCCACCTGGATTCTCTTCTGTATTTGAACCATAGTGCCTTATTATGTTTCTTGATTGTTTTGGGAGCACAAACACTAGAATTTGTAATAAAAATGGAGGCTTAATAGAACATGTGCAGGTATATTATCCTCTCCAAATTACAGATGCATCCTGTTGCTATGTTTCTGGAGAACATTGGTCATTATGCGGCTCTTGAAGAGACCAAATTTGAATCAAGAGTTGCTGGAGTCTTTTAAATAATTGAATAAATGCCAGTCCCTATCAGTCCACACCCTGCATCTAATAGAGGTCAAGTCTGCACTGATTTGTCTTCTCCCATTGTCTGTTCCCATTCATCTCTTATGATAAATTACTAACCATGCATTTTAGCCCAAACCTACCTTCTTTCGGAAACCTGCATTAATCTTAAGCTTGTGCTAGTCCCATATATTTAACCTTTACTATTGTTATCTGTGTCAAATGCAATGAAAACCATTGACAAATTTTTTTTGCTATCATAGGCTCTTGGATATAAAATCTTTACATTTGTTGCCTTGGTTCAGTGCCCTGTAAGACCCCTTCCTTTCTCCAGTGTTTGGGGATGCTGTGAAGTTGTACACTTCTTTTTATTTATGGGGCTTTCTTACACCTTGTAATTTATAAAGTTTCCCTATAGAGCATCTTTTCATATTTTCTCTTTCAGAATTGAAGTGGTTTCAGTAGCTCTGGAACAATTGTTATATTAAGTATTATCCTGATATTATGAGAATAGTGTGAACTTAGTTGCTACATGAGAAATAGCCTTTTTGTGTTCACTCAAGTGTTCATATTGATGTCTGTATGTGTAGGATTTAGTCAATTTCATTCACAGAATTTGTGTTGTAATCTGGATAGAGTTGAAAAAGGCAACTCCATGCTTTTCTTTCTGATAAGGGACAATTGAGAAGAAATGAGCAGATGATACTTGTATTTTAACGTCAGGGGCCATTAGAAGGGTAGCGTTCATAGGCTTATACATGCATTTGACATATTGGAGTAAGAACAAGGTGCCAAGTGAGGATATAATATAATGAGAGTGAATGTGAAAGTGGTAAAATGATGTCAAAATGACATCATTTGTGTGTGTGTGTGTGTGTGTGTATATGTGTATGTGTTACATCTTATAAAGGATTGACATACAAGACAGAGAAAAGTGATAGCAGGGTAGATTGGGGAACAATTATAGATTTTGAATATATTTTGAAGTCAGAATTTGCCATTGAACAACTCATGAGTTTGGAAATAGAAAAAGGAGTTAAAATTACTGAGAAATTTTATACTATGTGATCTTAGCATAGTAACTTTTAACTTTTCTAGGTGTGATATTTTTGCTTATAAAATCCATTTTCCAGGGATCATTTGTTATACACAGTTATTTATATTCAATAAATGAAATTTAATAACCAGTGTCTGGCATGATGGCTCCACCAGCTAACCCTGTCTTCTAGTGCCTGTGTCCCATATGGGGCACAGGTTCTTGTCCTGGCAACGCCCCTTCAGATCCAGCTGAGAACAAGCAGATGGAAGATTCATCTCTCCTTCTCTGTATGAATCTCTTTCAAATACAAATAAATAAATCTTTAAAAATTAAACAGGAATTCTTAAGTGGTATTTGAAGTATCTTCAAAATATTGCCACAAACTCTTATTGTAAGGTGCCAGATTAAAATGTTTCCAAAATTAACTTCCAGGGCCCAGCGGCGTGGGCTAGTGGCTCATGTCCTCACATGATGTGACTGATTTCTCTAAAGATAATCATATTTAGTTACCAAAGAATACATTGTGTTTATCAATGAACATTTTACAACCAATGAAAAGCAAATGTTGAGGTAAGCTTGCAGATTTTACACATCATCAAACAAAGCAGTAATTCAGGCACTAGCAATATCAGTCATTGCCATGATTAGTGAATAATTGCTCTTTATTTCATTATGAGAGATAACTTACTAACTAGAGTAATCAATTCAGCCCACTGCTCCTGTTTTGTTATACAGTAGTCTCTATATTAAGCATTGAACTCTCTATTTATTTTAGATTTACATTAAAGAATAAGAATGAAAAATCCTTTATAACCAATGTTCTACATTAAAATCACAAATAAATTCAATACGGGAAACTACTGGCTTATAATAAAAAAAAGAAACTAAGGGATGGAATAAATCTTAGCAGATGTTTTTTCCAAGCCTTGCATTCTATGAATGAGAATCTATGACTCCAAAAGTATAGTATCTTACCAGATTATACACCTTGTTCAGGTGGAAACTGAAACTACAGCTAATTTTTTTTTCAACATTCACTCAAATTGTTTGTTACAAAGCTGCTTTGTTGGACTAGAGTTTACAAGTACAGTAGCATTGTAAAATCACTACAGTTGTTTCAATTATTTCCATTTGTTAATATTGTTCCTTTTCAGGTTTCAACATCTCAACTAGTTCCAAAAGAAATTGTGAATTGTCTTCTCTGTATTTTAACTAATTCAATTCTCATCACTAATTTATAAAGTAAATTTAGAAATAAGGACATTGAGTCAGAGAGGTAGATACTTAAATGTAATGATTCTTGCTCCACACATTTCTCCATGTATATTCATAATATAATTTCATCTTCTGTCATGTTTACTAATTCAATAATAACACCATTTTAATAATTTCAAGAATAATACTGTTGTTCTTTTTCTCTCTTCTCCTTCCTTTTTTTTTTTTCCTTGAGTATAATGGAACGTATCCTCGGTCCCAGGGGATTCAGGGTCTGAGGCCATTTTTTTTAAAGATGTATTTACTTATACCAGGTCAGATTTACAAAGACAAAGAAAGAGAGAAAGATCTTCCATTCACCAAGTGGCTCACGCCCCAAGTGGCTGCAATGGTCAGAACTGAGCTGATCTGAAGCCAGGAGCCAGAAGCTCTGTCTAGGTCTGCCACATGGCTGCAGGGTCCCTAGGCTTTGGGCCATTCTTTACTGTTTTCCAGGGCTAACGGGAGGGAAGGAGGACACTGGAATGGGAAGTGGAGCAGCAAGGATATGAACGGGCACCCATATGGGATCCCAGTGCATGCAAGGTAAGGACTTTAGCACACTAGGCTACTGCACCAAACCCAAGCCAGTATTTTCACTTAAATCAATCATCACTACCCTCTATGTTAGGTTTTATGTTTCATCAAACACAGATATGCAGTTCATTAAATGAGCCTACTCACAGCTAGGAAGGAGAAAAAATTTCTCTGAATTGTGCTTTGAAGCAAATGTTTATTTCCAGAAAAATTAGAGGTGTTGGAGGAGTGTTCCAGGTCTAATCATGCTAGAGCAGTAGCCAGAATAATCTCGTTGGGCAAAGTATTATAGCATGTTAGGTGAAGGAGATGAATTTAGAGCAAAAGCCTTGATGCTTACATATTTTCCTTAAAACTTCTATGTCTTCAGTTACTTTTTTAAACCTTAAAGCACAAGGAATTTTGTACACTTCACAAATATCTCATTAGTTGAATTGCAGAGTGATTTAGTCACTGAATGTGACTATTCCTTCACTTTTCCATCAGAGAGGCACAAGGTGCCGTGGGAAAACATGTAATGTGGCAAACAGGGAAACGACCTTGAGATGCTTAAACTGCCTCATGCGTAAGAGTGACAAACCATGCATTTCCACTTGGCATCTGTTTATTAAATAATTCATTTAGTTTAAACTTTGTCTAAGGACCTTTTCCCAGTAATTTATAAAAATCCCCTGACAATGAAATGAAGTAGATAAAATTCACTTACTCTCTCATTCTTCTCTTTTCCTTTTGTCCACCTCGTTTTCACTCCAAAATGACAAATAATTGGAGATTTACCCAGATGTTATTCATTTATTCTATGTTATATAATAGTGTCAGAATATATAGAACATTTTAGATGAGAGAAATATGGTTAGGAGTTTAGGGAAGTTCTTAACAAAGCTCTACTTTTAAAAATCATTTGAAGATAACTTGCCTTTTTTTCATTTCTTTGCCAGTTATCCTCTTATTTTTCTATTGATAATGCCACAGAGATCCAAAAACAATAATTTCTCACTGCATCAACTAGCTTACATTTACCTTATTCTATTTATACTAAACTACTATTTTATAACATACTGTGCATTTTTTTTCCTTTATTTTCTTTGAAGGGAGTCAGATTATGTAAATTTGGTATTACTTTGTTCCAAAAAAGCAATGGCTTTTGCCATTACAGAAATGAGTGCAAAACACAAATAATAAATATTTAACAATGGAGAAGTCTTCCCTAACTTGTACTCTGGCATAGATTTCTAATACCAATAATTAACTCTAATTATTAGGTAGCTTTGCCTGAACTCTTCCACCAACAGCAAATTACAAACACATTCCATTAAATATTTTATCATGTATATTTCTAATGTTTTCTTTAAAATAAAGCATTCCTCACCCTTTGTCAGAAGCAACATTTTTTGATGCTATTATAGGTGCCAGAAAAGGAATATTTGTTGACAGTGTAAATGTGCACATCAATGAAGAGTGAACTAGTTTTCTGTGTGTGTTTCTGTGTTTCATTTTTTCTGTAATAATATTAGCAAGTTTAAAGAGTAAGACAATGTTAACAAAGCAAATCTTTGCTTTTTAAAATGCTTTGCCATTAGCAAAATCTTCTCTCATGTGAGGAGTGTTCAAAAAATCATATTATTTTTTAAAAAGCAAGCATACATTTCAAACTGCACCAAATAAGTTTGATTGATTTGTAAATTGAATATTATTTATGTTTGAAGAGGAGACAGGGATGAGTAGGAAAGAAAAGAGAATGAGGGAGAGATAGAGTGAGAGAGATGGAGAAAGATGAGCTCATAGTTATCCCTAGCTTACTTCCATAATGCCTGCAACAGCCAGGACTGTGTACGATGTTGGGCCATGGGCATCTCAAGAGGTATCACAGCTGCCAGGATAATCCCTGACCTGAGCTGACTGAATCCTCCTTTGTCATGTACTTCAAAAATATGGCTCTGCATAAAGACCCAGCTGATTGTCATAAATAGTGAAAATGTTTCTCAGGTGGTTAGTATAATCACTTTTGCAAAGTGACTAATCCATGCAGGTCTTTTGTCATCGATAGTAATGCGTCTTTAAAGCAAACTCTGATCTCAGTGAGTCAGGGTTCAAGATGTCAAAAGAATGACATTTTACGTAAGACAGAGCATTAGGTGGGAAGGAGGTATTATCATCCAAATAGTAACTGTTTACTCCTGTGACAAATGGTAAATTTTATGTTAAGCAAGTACAGATTTTTAATAACTTATTAACAGTAATGTATCACCAAGGACTGGCACAGCTCGTAAAAAGACAAAATTGCATTTGAGAGCCATGAGCATATACTTTTGTGATAACTCTGTCCATTTAAATTGTGTCTAGTTTAAGCAATAACACCTTTATGTATTTTTCAATATTTATAGCAACTTGAATATTCATTGTTTTCTTGCTATGATCATAAATGGTAGTGATTTTGTCCTTTTGATACAAACACATTGTTGATTTTGTGTGTTTAAATTGAGGACCTTAAATATTCCTTTTTGGCCTTTTGTTCTTCTGCTTACTCTTTTAAGAAATGTCATGGAGTATGTGGTTGAGCCATGAGGGGTGTCTTGGGTTGCCTTGCTGGGTATGTGGATGGATGATTGTTTTTAGTGCCTCTACTCATGTTTCCCTACTCAACTTTTCTGATGGATAGCACTGGTTTTGCTGATTCTCCAGATAGTCTTTCAGTTTGTCCTCTGTCAACGTTAGTCGCTGCTCCAAGATTGAAACAGTCTGTGTCAAAACAAGAAGCTGTTCCATGATACACTCCAGGGCTTCGGTCACCGAGAGCAGAAGACTTCTCTCTAAGAGAAGACACTCATGTCTTCTGCCTTCTTTTTCATGATTGTTGGTGAACATCCAGTGACATTGTAGAAGGACTCAAGACATCCACAGATCTTTCCACCCTTTTCTGGGGGAGTTCTACCATTGGTCTCTGTTGTTTCCACAATTTCAATTCTTCCCTCTTGGGGATGTGGTGTTCTAGGGTAGATATCAATAGGATGCAGTGGTGAATCAAAATGCAATCTTTTACAATTTCCTTTAACAACTTTAGAATGTAATTTATCAAAGTTAGTCTTTCATACTAAGACCTGTGTATCTGCACCCTCTGATGAAAGCAGCTTCCCAGTTTTTGAAACAGTAAAGACAGGTGGTCTCATATGCCCTGGTAGTGTATATATGAGTCTTCCTTCCTAGAGATCCATCTGAAGAAGCAATGATGAGGAAGTTACCCAGAGGATAGAAGGATGGGCATTTAACGCTACCATTGTGAACTTGATAATGCAGCAGTAGTTTGTTCATTATTAAATCCCAGAGTTTCATAGTGTTATCAGAACCTGCTAAAGCTATACATGTACCATTAGGGTTAAAATCCACAACATTTGCAAATCCTATGGAATCTGAGAAGTTATGAACACACTGCTTATTTGTACTTGTCCCAAATTTTAACAGGTTTATCCTCATTATGTGACACAATTAGTCTTCCATCAGGTGAAAATTTGGCACAGCCCACCCAGTGTCTGTTCAGTGCAGGAACTGTAAGAAGTGCTGGCGATATATACTCCATACTTTCATGGATCTGTCTTCTGAAGATGTTGCTAGTAATTGGCCATCAGCTGAAATATCAGCACTATGCACTGGAGCTGTGGGAGCTTTAAATTTTGACAATTTCCCTCTCTTACCAGGAATCTCAAATCAAACGGTTCTGTCTTGTGGAGCAGATGCCATCAAATTTCTGAGGGGAGAAAACTGCATGCCGGTTACGACTTCCTTGTGACCCACATATCTGAAAGCACTAGCTTGTGGCTTGAAATTCTATAGCATGAGAAATGTGTCCCAACAAGCAGTAGCGAGTTGTTTACCATGTGGGCTGAAATCCACCAAGGCAATGGCCACTCTGTGGCCTTTAAAATAATGCTGCAGTCACTGTGGGTCCTCCAGGGAAGAAGCCATGGGGCAGTGGTGGGCGCCTGCTCTCCCACCGGCTGGTGGAAGTTTGGATGAGGGCGGGAGACCTCAGGGCACACGGGACTATCGACCCTGAACACTGGCGCCTCCAGGTCACTACAACCGAGGTGGCCCAGGCCAACCCAGTGCTCTAGAGGTGGCCAGCCAAGCCCCTGAGAGAACGGCCGCTGCCAGCGAGGTACTCGGGGGTCAAGTGCTATGTTCCACTGAGGCCAAAGTTGAGGGATGCTTGTGCTCCCTCTCTAGGTGGGAATCCCAGAAAAGGCTGCAGAGATGAGCGTGATGGGGGAAGAGGGATTGTGAGCCTGTGATTGATGCCTTCAGAGTTCTATTGCTTGTTAGAAAGACCTCGCTTAGCCAAGATGCAGCTTCTTAAAGAAGGACTTGCTGTGCAGCTGCTGGAAATGTAGCTAATGGACTTTCTCTAGTTCTTACCCCTTCCATTTGGGCTTCTGCTGCAGAGTCATTTTTCTGGTCTTCCTCATTTGGTGACTAAGGGAAAGTGTGTCATTAAAATCTAGAGCCTCTTTGTGTGCAAGTTTCAGTGAGAGAGCAAGTTGTGGCTGCTGTAGTTGGGTACTGCCACGCACTTAAGAGGTCAAGACTGGGCTGACTGATTTCATCCAACTCTACATGTTGTAGATATCTGATTGAATCCGAGCATAGGAGAAATCTTTGTATGTGTCCCTCTATGTTTGTATGCTTTTCAAATAGATAAAAGTTTTAGAGCATGAATTAAGCAGAAGACCTGTAGCTCCAGGATGTCTTTACTTTGAACTCCCCTTAAGCTGCTTAAACCCCCCAATTTGGCACATAACAAAAACAAGATCTAACTTAATAAGATTTTAAAAATTTTTTTCTGGTAAAAAATGACCACATTTCTGTGAGTAACAAACAGGTGAGCTTCAACCAGTTACAGGCAACCAGTTCATCAAGCTGTATTTAAACAAGACAAATGATTAGCATTAGATATTGTATCAATTTTGCATCTGTGTTCAACCCATGAAAAGCTCACTGCTCTGCTGGCTGGACCTCTCTGAATTCACTCTGATTCTGAGTGATGCTCAATTTGAGAATCAGCTTTGCTCAAATAGTTTGCTAATCGCAGCTAAAGGCTTTTATTTTTTCCTTTTTTTTCACACTGTTATTATTTCTGCAGAAAAGTATTTTATAGAAACGCAGCAATTCCCACCCTCTACCACTGACTGGATTCTCAGGCTTGAATTCAGCTATATGCTTTGAAGATGTATATTGTATGATTAGATATATATATATATACACACATATATATGAAGGATATAAATGTATGAAGTGAGATCATGGTAACTGGGTTTAGGCAAATGTATATCCTCCTTAATGGTATTAGATATAGCTGACTAGATGTTTATATTCAGCGTATTAATTAGATTTGTCCAGAAGGGAATTCATTTGAAGTACTTATTATTGGAATTGGTTTAGGTGGTTGTAGGGGCCAAGAAATCCATAATGAGCCATGTGCAAGCTGCAAGGACAGCTGGTGATGTGACTCAGGCTGAGTCTGAATGTCTGAAGATTAAGAGTCAGCAGAGTCAATCCAAGATTGAGTTGGAAAGCCCAATACCCAGAACTTTAATGACAAAAGACAAGGAGAGGGCTTCACATGCTAACCTGATGGCTAAAGTCCTCGCCTTGCATATGTTGGGATACCTTATGGGTGCCGGTTCTAATCCCAGTTCAGCTTTCCATCCAGCTTCCTGCTTGTGGCCTGGGGAAGCAGTAGAGGGTGGCCCAATGTCGTGGAACCCTGCTCCTATCTGGGAGACCCAAAAGAAGCTCCTGGGTCCAGGCTTTGGATCAGCGCAGCTCTGGCCATTCAGCCTGCTTGGGAAGTGAATCATTAGACAGAAGATCTTCCTCTCGGCTTCTCCTCACTGTATATCTGACTTTCTAATAATAGTAATAAAAAATTTAAAAAAAAAGACAAATTCACCTTTCCTTTGCCCCTTTGCTCTCTTCAAGCTCTCAGTAGATTCTATACCTATCTACATGAGTAACTTCTCTACTCAGTTTACTGGTTCAAACGCTGATCTTTTCCAAGAACACGCACACAACCACAACCAAAAATATCGTTTTACCAGCTCTCTGCCAATCCTTTACCCTAAGCATAATAATAAAGTAGCTATCACATGCCTCAAATAATCAAAGGCGCAGGTTAATTTTAATAACTCCACTATTCAAAATAGAGGTCTTTGATGCTGCATTACTCTTTTCTGTTCTCATGACAGTCTAAAAATCATGCATATTAATTAAAAAATTGTCCGTTGTAATTTTGAGGTTAATTGACTTCCAATTAATTACATAATAATTACAACATCTCCTATTTATTTTAGAGTTTACTCTATTTTAAAACTTTTCTATAGCTATTTGCATGCACTATCACTACTTAAAATAATTTTAAGAATAACAATTTTTAGAAAAAATATGAAAATAGTACTGAGGTTCACTATCTACCACATCTAACATCTTCCAATATATTAGTATTGCGTATTTAACTAGAATTGATGAAGCATGTTTATACAAACTGAGGATGTTCATATTTCAATCCAACTTCCTTTGTTTTCATCTAGCTATTTGATCTTCCTTGATTCAGGATCACTTACAGAATGTCACATCATATTTGTAGTCATACTTTCTTAGATTCTTCTTCAACATAAATATTTCTCCAAAATTTCCTCTCTTTGATTACCTTAGCAGCTTTCACTAGTCTTGATTCAATCCATTAATTGGATGTTGGTTTGAGGATTAGGCAAGATTATGTAACGTGGGTAGGAAGACTAACAAGGTTAGATACCATTTTCAACAAACTGTATCAAATGTACAATCACTACCATGATGTGAAATTGCTGATGTTGACTTTGATCACCAATGAAGTAGGTCCTTGATGAAGTGCTATAGGATCGAGTGATATGGATGTACCCTCCACTAGGAAAATGAGGGTGCTGAAATTTCAGAAATAAAATTACCATGATCTAGAGTGATGCTTTATTTAAAAGCAAGGTTACTGTGGAAAAAAGAGGTGTAAGGAAAGCAAAAATGTTACATTGTATATAAACAGGTCAGTGTAGTTTTAGGATAAAAACAGCGGCTGACGAAAGAAAGGTAATTTCTCAATGAGAAAGTACTTCTGGGTTATGGGGATATTCACAAAGACAGTAGTAAAAATGCACTTTGCCTTATTTATATTAAATCTGGAGTGAAATATTCCTTGCATATCTGATGGGTACCAGACACTTTAAATAACAATATAATTTCAAGTAAAAATTGCAGAAAATCTATGAAGTAGTGGTATCCTCATTGTGCTAATATATGAAATGAAATTCAAGGACTTTAACTGACTTTACCAGGTTCAGAGACTGAATAAGAGATGACTAATTCATTAAACTATTCATACCTTTGCCTAAAGTACAGGCCCTACAGAAATGAAAATTTTGAATTGTATTAAATTGACAAAACAGCTGGAGCCCAGGATGAGGAGACAGAGTCCAGTCTCAGCAAGGGCAGCAGTTAGTGGAAGCTATGTACCATCTACTATCATGTGCTTTGCTATGCATATTAAAGACATGATATGCTGGAAAACAATAAGCCTTGAAAATGTATTTACCAAATCATGTTCCATAGAGATCTTTAACCTTTTGTGAAGAGCTGCATTTCTTGTGCATTAAATTCATTCACTGAAATTTTCATATCTCACTTTTGAACATATTGCATACCTACAGGTAATGTAACCCAATTAACAAACCCAGGAAACAGAAATAATAAAATGCAGTTGGTATTATTAAGGCACAAACTGTAGTTATTACAATGGGTACAGCTAGCCTAAATTCAGAGAGTTTTAATTTTCCAGATGAATTGTTAATATTTTTAATCATATGTCTTCAAAAAAGACTGTCCAATCACTTTATAAAATAATCTTTCATCAGATTTATTTGTATTCTTTTCCTTAAAGAAGCTTAGAAATTTCACAGATCAGCAGGCATAGATGGATGAGGGAGGTGCAATTCGCACAGATCTCTATCACTAACTAAGAAATGACAATATCAGGTTTGTCTCATCAAAGGACTGTCAATGAGATAATGGAATTCTCAGAATTTTTCCTCCGATCCCTATTTAAATCTATGTATTTTTTCTGACATATAAATGAGTCAGGCATCTTGAATTTTCTTTCTATGCTAACACAGAGCTCTGTAAGAGTGCATGGAGCTACAGTCATTTCTCATCCACTGCTTCTGAATATGAGTAAATTGAATTCATAAACCCCCACTGTTGCACACCTCTGTTGCCTTGCCCCTTAGAAGCAGCACTCAGGAGCTCTTGTTTTTGAGACAGTTCTTCCTGTATTCAGATTCAGGTACAGCAGGGGATGGAAGAAGCAATTTTCAGATTCCGTGGTGGGCTGGATTAAATTACTCCACAGGCCATATGTCTCACAGACCTAGTAGAGTGAGTGTTGTGTTTTCTTTTTGCATTTGAATATCTTTTCATAGAAGAAAATATTTTTATAGAAAAATATTTGTTCATAGAAGAAAATGCTCGGTAGAGAAAGAGACAAACAAATGTAGTTAATAAAGGAGCATCCTGGATATTTCTTATTGGTGCATGACAACCAGAGATAGATGGATTTGAAGATGAAAGGGTGGTGAACTCTTTGCTTAAATTTCATAAGCTAATAAGTAACTTGTTCTACCAAGAAACAAAAGTGATATCATGGATTTCAAGATTTTTTCTACTTTGTTTTCCTGATTTTGATGACTTATTTTATTGAAAGGTTTCAATGAAGTTTCTATAAATCTGTATTTATAAGGAAAATAACATATGTAGTTAAAAAGAGATGGAATGCTATTCCCCAAACAGGTGAACTATGATATTGTATTTTTTCCTGTTGAGTCTTCTTTTTTAAAGTATATTGGAAATAATAAAAACTATGTTCTAGCAAACTGTAACACTTGGTAGTAATGTTAATATATTTTGAGTGTTTACTATATGCCTCACACTTTGCTTGTCATTTTGTTATCAAACAACATTCTGAGCTGTGTTATACTATTTAGCAATAAAATTATGTTATTTCATTTAGTAATTGAATGACATATCGGGTTGAACTGTGAGTTAAGGATGTAAATCTTGGTTTTGTAAGATCTTCAACTTGGGTTGCCAACTACAACCTTATTTTCCACGTGCACAGAAAATGAAAATAAAATACTGATATTAGCTCAGTTTTCTCATTTCAAATGATAAGATGACGTACAGGCAGGAGGAATAAAAATGAGATAAAAATGTAGGGATGGATTTGAGATTTCTAAAGGTTTCTGTTATTTTGTGAAGCTGGAGAGATGGCAGGAAATGTGAGGTCATCATTAAAAAGAAAAAAAAAGTAGGAAATGTCATGAAAGCACTTTGCTTTCCATACGATTTGCCAACAGTAATGAGTCTGAAGACTCCAGTAGAAACTTCATTATAAGCAGAAAGCAACAGGTCAAGTCAAATGAAGAGATTTGTACAAAGAAAATCCTGATGCTAATATATTTAATATACTGACTACTATTTATATTGTCATAGTGAAATTAACTGATCCACTAAGGTATTCTGTATTATTTGATACTTCACTATTAGTACTGTTGTAGCTCATGATGTTTCAACCACTGAATCCGGTACTGGTATTGCTTGGACAAGGGGCACTTCAAAAACATTTAGAGGAAGGAAATTAAGTTCAGCCTGACAAAAGAAAATTTTAAAAATTCATACTTTTCCTTCATAGAATTCATTCTCTGAACCTTTGAAATCCCTTAAACACTCCCTTGTGAACACCAGACCCACTGGTGAGGAAAATAAGAGACCTAAACCTTTAATGGAGAAAACCAGAGCTCCGACAGACATAGGATATGTACTTGGAGCCTCGCTTTTGTCCCTCATACTAGCTCTCACTCAGTGCGATTTCAAAAATTCCTTACTTCTTTTCAGGTTTCTCAGAGGGGATTCATAAAGTTGAACGTACATGTTTAATTGGGAGAATGGCAAGGCTCATCAAGATTTCTGAGTGCTGTGATGGGGTAGGTTTTCAGCCCAAGTGATGTGTGGCTAAAGACACAACTAAGCACATCATCTTAAACATCTGCGTACTCTAGGTTTCACTAAGAAAATACTGAATGAATTACATTTTAAGTCATCCACGTATTATACTGTTATTTAAACAGGAGGCTAATTTGACAGGGATACAAACTCTGCATATTTGATAAGCTTTACTTTAAGATGAAGTCTTTTTACTTTCCTTTAGCCTTAAATTCTCATAAGTGAACTGAATTTTTATTGCAAGGTCAGATATACAGAGAGGAGGAGCAACAGAGAGGAAGATCTTCTGTCTGATGATTCACTCCCCAAGTGAGCACAACGGTCAGTGCTGCCCTGATCCGAAGCCAGGAGCCAGGAACCTCCTCCAGGTCTCCCACGCGGGTGCAGGGTCCCAAGGCTTTGGGTTGCCCTCCACTGTTTTCCCAGCACACAAGCAGGGAGCTGGATGGGAAGTGGAGCTGCCGGGAGGTGCCTATATGGGATCCTAGTGCATTCAAGGCGAGGACTTTAGCCACCAGGCCACTGTGCTAGGCCCATTGAATTGAGTTTAAATGCTGATTTATGAATTCATTGCTTCCCAATCTTTTGGACATGAAAAACATACATATCAAGCATTATAAAAACTCACAGTGTTCCAGAAATCATCCATTTAAGCAAGTTTGTATTCCACTGAAAGAGATCATCAGTTTCAAAATGAAATACCCAAAAAACTACTACATTTACACTTAAAACAAGGAAGGCCCAGAGCCTTGCTCTGCCTCTTCCTGTCCTTCAAAACTCTAACTTCACTGCCCACTCCTTAGGTTCAACAGTTCAGTCCTGCAGAATGGGGCATAATTTCCTTCAGCAAATTCTTGACTGCCTTACTGGATGGAAGGTGATTCATCTTATCTGTGAGCTGCTGAAGCAGTGGGGCCATGCTGTGTGTACTCCTAAGGCACAGCAAGTAGTAACTTTGTTTACTCTTAGCTTGCAGTAACAAGTGCACAGTGTTTCATTGTTTCATTTGGCAGGAATTCCTTGATGAGGCTTCTTGTATCAGGTATTTACCAACCTGGCTTGATATGTTTTCTCCAGGCCCCATCTGGTTACACTAGTGGTTCACTGTCATGTGTCTTACCTTTAATGTGTTTTCAGAAAAGTGAGACATGCATAGATCATTTTCAGCAAACATATTCGCATCCTTCTAATCCCATCTTAATGCCAGAAAGACAAAGGATAATTAGCAAGTGAAATCAACTTGCATGAATCAATTTTGTGCCGTAAAGGATCCCTTGTGCTAAACGTTATGTGTGGAATCAGAACACTGGCAGTTACAAAGCCACAGAACTTGAAACTGATTCAGGTGAAGGAATATTTAATGAATTGCTTCCATTATATTCTAGTAGGCAATACGTCACTAGAATCTGACAAGGTTAGGAATAATCTCATAATTTACACTGCAGGAGAACTCACAAAAGCATTGTAAGGTTGAGAGTTCATTGGAAGAAATAATTTCACTTAGAGCTACCTAAGTCAGCGAGTTACAAAACACTACAGAAGTTAGCAGATTTTTACTCCCCAGTGTATGTCAATGCATTTAGGTAATATGTGCCAAAAATAATTTTCCCAGTTGCAGGAAGCTGCGTAAGTAAAAACTAAGGAGATTAGAAATGACTCAACCAAATTCCTAAAGAGAAGTTATCAAGAATATGTTGACTATACCATTTTAGTCATTACCTTATGAGTTTAAATATGATATATATATATACACACATATAGATATATGTTTGAATATTTAGGCATATATTGTTTGCAAGTTTATATATTGGAAATTGTTTATCTTCTTTATTTATATAATAATATTGCTACACACTCAATTACGTCTTCTCCAAAGTCACAAGTTAATGCCCTAACCCCTAGTGTGATTATTTCTGGAGATAGGATTTTTAGGAAGTAACTAAATAAAAGCTGGGTCCCCAAATCCATAGATTGAGGTCTTACCAAAGATAAAACAAAACAACAAAAACAACAAAACTAAACAAAGGAAGTGAGAGAATGAGAGTACAATGTATTTTTTTTCTGCCACGTGAAGATAGAACAGCCATGATCTTCAAGCCTCAAAGAGCCCACACCAGGACACAGCATAATGGTCTGTCTCCTTTGAGAAATAAATGTCTGATGTGCAGTTGCATATTCTGTGGTCCTTTGGTACGGCAGCCTAAGCGGGATAAAACAGACAGCTGTAATTCCTATGTTGTCTCAAGTCACCTTTGGTTCTCTCGTTCACTTTCTGCTTCCTTTTCTTTCCTTTATACTGACTGCCTGACCTGAATGTTTAGATATTGCACACATTATGTTTTTAAAGAGAGACATTTCCTACATTGCCTTAGGTGAAAAAAGTGCATTTCTATGAAAACTGCTTGTGGTGTTGAGTCTTTTAGAGGAGATCGATATGGATCTTTCATATGACAACTATAAAACAAGGGTATCTTTAAGCAAATATGGTCTCTGCCTTTTACTTTCAGTATCACACCTGACAAAAAGTATACATTTATAAAAAAGTGTTTACTTGTTAAGGTTAGGCATATTTGGTACTTGAACTAAAGGAGAGAAATTCCACATTTGTAGCAAACAGAAATGGAAATATCTGAAAATTTTTCATAATATTGTAAATGGCAGTTTATGTAGTCAGGAGTGATATTAAAATATTTTATCTTTATTTACTATTTGGTAAACAGACTACTTTCCTATTTCCACTTCAAATTGTGAAAATTAGATTGCCTTCCTCAGCTTACATAAAACATCTCTGAAAGAAAGCAGTTTCTAAATGTGCCAAGAGAAAAGGAATATTAAAGTTTTGCCTAGAATTAAAAAAAAAAGCATCCCAGATTGAGGTCTGATTTTTGGACTTCTCCTTTAGATAATAGGTTTAGGGCTTGGGTACAAAGCCTTTGCCTAAGATGCCCACATTTCGTGTTGGATAGCCTCGGTTCCATGTTTGACTTTCCGTGCTGACTCCACGCTGCTGCTAACACAGACCATTAAAGCAGGAAACGGCCCAAACAACTGTGTTTCTGTCACCTACATGAGACACTTGCGTTGGCTTCCTGGATCCTGACCGTACCTCAGCCTAACCATGCTATTGCACATTTCTGGAGAAGCAAACCATTGGATAGGATCTCCCTCTTTGTATTTCTCTTTTCCAATCCCTGTCATGACATATTATATCCATTAACAACAAGTGCATTAAGGTGAAGTTTCAAATGCCAGTCTGTATGTTAGGCTGATGCCATGGAAAATAGGGCAGAAAGGGAATGTTGAAGCAAGCATGGAGAGAAGCTCACAATTCTTGTGTAGCATCTGAGGCTGTAGAAGGGATTGCATGCCAGGGTGTGCAAGTCTTTTAATGGAAGTAATAGAAGCTTATGGAGTTATCTTTCACAAGATCTCACAGTCCAGAGCAAGAATTAACCATCTTGTTCTAGTTTTTTCTTTCCTTTGTATACAATGACAAACATAAGTTTTTACATTTACAAATGTGAGTTTTAATTTGTAAGAAGTCAAGTCTAAATTTACTAAATATAGCCAATCCTTAAATAAAAAAATAAAAATATACACTTGACATTAGTTTGTTACCACACTTTCCATGTATTCCTTATAGGTATCTCCAGTATAAATGCAGGGAAAAAAATAGAGAATGTTACCTTTTGGGAATAAAAAAAACAACACTATTTCTAAATCCCCTTTCTGACTATTGGTTTAAATTCTTCATCAGTTAATTTGGTTTTATAAAGACTCCAGAAGGAATACAAATGGCACCTATATTCCAGATTGATTTTTTTCCCCTGCTTTACTTGGCAGGGAGGGGGAAGTTGAAAGAGTAGGACTATTTGGTAAAATTCTTTGCCCTTTTCTTTTAGTAAATGTTGTCTTTTTTGTAAATGTCAAGTCCAAATTATAGGTGAGTATTGGCAGAGTTGCAGAGAATGTCTGAGACCTATTACAGCCTCTGGCATTTGTGCTACTAAATTTGTAATGAGTTGCAGGTGTTTGTGATTGAATTTTGTGGTGCCTTTGTGATTGGCTCACAGCTCCATAGTCCATTAAGACTAGGCTTAGTTCATTGTTTTTTTGTTTGTTTCTTTTTTTGTGGATGCTAATGCAAAAATAACAGTGAAAAATAAGGTAGATAGTATTAGTTTTAATAAAAAGGTCTGTTTTAAACTGGTGTCATTTTTCATGCTCATTGATATGAGTAGTCATCAGTTTAGGAATATATTGCAAATATGGTGGTAAGATTTAGACATGCTTCATTGAAGATTAAAGTTGGAAGATATCAGACCATCTTCTGTCTTAACATTATTCAACACTTCACGTGGATAAAAACTGATATCATTACTTCAAAAAGGTGGTTCATGTTGTTGTCTTTCCTTTCTCCGATTATGACACTGAACAGTGAAAGAAAAATCCTAGGTAATCTCACAACAATTGTTTAATGGACAACTTCTTGAAGTGCACGTAATTAGTCACATGTTTTGCTTCATAGCTGATAAAGACCCAGGATCACAGAAAAGTGATCTAATCATGTTTTCTGATGAAAAGAGACAAATTTATTCTTAGCTTTCCTCCCAATTCAGGAATATTGTGGTTTCTCTATCACTAAAGATTGCTTTTGGGGTTCAGTGGAAACTGTGGTACCAGCTAATTTGACTGATGTATTCAGAGGTAGCTTATGTTGGATTTTGTAAATAAAGTTCGTAAATAAAAATAGAAGTGTATATTAATTTTATTGGGGTTCTCCTCTATTCTCTTTCTCTCTGCATTCTACAAGGAACACAATATATGCAGAAGAATGGTTCCTAGAGTCTTGGATGTAGAAAAGATGTCAAGGATTTTATATAAACCATGAATATGGAGACAACAAGTTTCATGTGTCTGGTTATCTTCCAGAGTCCTACGCAGTCTCAAGGTCAATACTGCAAGTAATCATACTAATAGGACTGAGCTTGCAGCTTAGCAATTAGGATTCCTTGCTGTTTTCTCTGATGTGTGGTAGCTAATATATGCAGTATGGGAGAATTGATCTGTGTGTGAAATTGACATATTTAGATTTGTTGTTTACAGCCCTCTCTATAGCCTTGCACTACAGTGTTCTTTCTACTTTTTACTTGGCTGAACTTTTATTTAGTGGAGTATTAAGCCTTTGTCTGCATAGTAAATTAAAACTTTTATTGTAAAAGCTTATAAAAGGATAAAAGAAAGTAGGATTATGGGATTATGTTTGAGAAGATGATTATGGAATAATAATTGTGAAGAATTATATTTGTGAAGTATATGATCTATGCTCCCACATAGGAGTGACTAGATTCTGTTCCTAGCTCACTCCTGAATCCAGTTTCCCATTAAAGGAAAGTACTATTGGCTTATGGAATTTGGTTTCGGCGACCTATATAAGAGACCCACACTGAGTTCCTGGATTCAGACTTCAGCTCCAGGCCCAGCAAGGGGCACATCCAGGCATTTGGGAATCAAACCATTAAATGAGTGTACTCTTTTTCACTCTTGCTAGTGTGTGTCTTCCTGCATCTCAAGTAAGAAAATAATCAATAAATGTCACTCGAGTAGCAAGTACCTTTTGTGCATTCACTGTATTCTAGGGATAAACATTTCATACAAATATTTCAGTTTATTCTCACAACCATCTTGTGAAAATGGTAATATTTATTTATATATATATTTCTCATGTGTGAGAAAATTGAGAACTTGTCCAGTGTGAGGGAGGTTATCAGATGTGGATCTAGGAGCCAGAGTTTATGAGAATCAGTGATCCAGTGCTTGTATACTTATGCACAATTCCCACTGAAATACACAGGTAACTGAACAGAAAGTTCTGCTTGATAAATGAGAATTTATGTTTATTCCGTTTGCTTCATCTAATTCAGTATTGTATTTGAAGCCTATACTAGTGAAGGTATAATTGCTTATTTATAAACCCATTCCTACAATTTAATATGTTGCAGCTATAACAACAAATAAAGTCTGAGTAAGCTTATGCAGATATGTATGCTTTATTTATTTATTTTTATTTGTTTATTTTCTCATGGTATTTGTATAAAATATGTAGAAACACTGGCTGCAACAGTGACAACATTTCAGAATTCGAATTGTTTGCTGCATTACCTTAATTTATATTTACATGTGATGGTGCTTACTTTGAGGTTCATTATTTCCAAAGCTTTGCTATCTTATGTAATTTAAACGTTTGCATGGACTTATGTATATATGTTAGATACCTGACACGTTGAGTACATGGTATGAAATAGATGCCATAGATGAAATAGAGTTTATGGTATGAAATCTTCTTGAGAAAATATTGGTGGGCAGTGTCAAAACACCCTCATGTAGTACCTATGTGAGTCACTGGTCTGACAAAAACAGAAGCTACCTCAAAAAGCCTTATTATTAATAATAATTAATTAAAGAACACTTTTCAACATCTAGGCAGTGAGGCATCCGGGTACTTACTAACAATGTCACCCCTAGAAAGGCTTGAATAAATTAAACTACCAGTGCCTGAATGCTAACCATGCAAGGGAGGAAAAGCCCCTGGGTAGAAGCTATTTCTATACAGGTGTCTATTGAAGAAATATGGTGAGACAGGAAGAAACACAGGAAGAGTAAGAATTCTTTTATTGTTCAATCGAAGGGACATTTAAGGGAAAATAAGTGATACGGATCAAGGCTGTTAGTCACAGCACTGAGATGTATAGAGGGGTGGGGATAGATCTGAAGTTGAGAGCAATGCAGAATAAGTTGTATGCCATTTCATGATATCTTCCCAACATTAGCATACCTTAGGAATTAACTGTTTAACAGACAAGGGAAATGATTTAGGGTAAATAAAAATAAGTAGCTGAAATGAATTTAGAAACAAGTCATGGGTGCAGCTGTGGTTGGGATAAAATATATGACTTCAAGGACACTAATCCCCACCAAACTATTCAAAACTATTTTTAGTTAACTATTGCAATAATATTTCTTGTGTTATCCAATATCTATGTTCTAGGGAAAATCACTAATGAAAGAATTGAAATGTGTGATCGTATTAAAAGTACATGCTAGAAAAAGAGAAGACACACGTAAAATGCAACACATAAAAGGATAATTTTATAGTGGAAGTGCTGTGAAGGTGGTGGGATACAGTCTTCTTGTGACAGTGCCTGGGAAAAGACAGAGATCAAAAGGACTCTGAAGAGATATGACTTAAGCAGAGACCTGCAAGATACAAAGACGTGAAGAACAGTGAGAATCTGGTGGAAAAGTGCCCTAGACAAAGGGAATTGCAAATACAATAGCCAAAGTTGGCTCTAATTATCTGAAGGATAAGAATGGCATCAGAATGACAAATGCTACCTGTGTGGGGTACCATGAACAAGGCCCTAGTAGGGGTGGCGGTGAGAGGAGATTTTGTGGAGATCCTTGTGATTAACTTAGTTTGCCCTCAGGGAATTAGAGAGCATAAATTTAAAGTTTAGGAAAGAGTATTGGTGCCATCTGATCTATGTTTGTAACTGATTCCTCAGGTAGGTTGTTGTACTGGGAATGGGTTATCCTGGGGCTGGTTTGATTAACTAGGTAAATATGATACATCTTTAATGATAAAGATGATAAGATGGCTCCGAATGAGAAGATGCAGAGTTAATTTGTGTGTTTTGTGTTTGAGATACTTACTCAATATTCTATAGGTTTCTAATGTACTGAGAGCCTTGGTGGTAAACTCTGAAGTCACTGGCCTATCAGTGGTGCTGTTTGTTTCCCTGGGCAGAGAATGTAGACAGAAATGAGAAGGCTCACCACATAACTGTTCAGCATCACCGTGAAATCCTTTGTATAAATGACATCTGTTTTTGGTACCTTAACCAAATCAATGGAAAAAGAAGCTTTTTTCTATTATTTTTTTCCTGTGTTTACTGCACTTAGCCTGCTTTCAAATTCTTTTATTTTTAAGATTCAGAAGTTTTGTGTAAGCCAAATAGTATAAAGAAGATGCAATATAAAATCTTGAAATGTCATTTATATAAAGCTAGGTGATAGTTATCTTGGAAGCTTATAATTCTTTAACTACTGTGTTGACATTCCATATTTTAAGAATTACCTACTTTCAGATTTCTGAGGATCTCCATACCGTCTCCTGTGAGAATGTACTAGTTTACATTCCCACTAGCAGTTGGAAATAGGGTGCATATTTCCCAGCATCCTCATAAGGACTTTTTTTTTTGATGTTTGAAAGATAGCCATTTTAACTGGGGTGAGATGAAACCTCATTGTGTTTTTTCATTTGCACTTTCTTGATGGCTATGGATCTTGAGAGTCTTTTCATAAGTCTGTTAGCCAACTGTATTTCATCTTTTGAAAAGTGCCTGTTCATGTCCTTAACCCATTTCTTAACTGGGTTTCTTGAGCTCCTTATTGATCCAGAATGCTAATTCTGGATCAGGATGTTTAGTTTACAATTATGTTCTCCCATATTGTTTCCTCTTTGCTGAATATTTTCTTTGCTGCACACAAGCTTCTGGGCTTACTACGGCCTAATTCATCATTTTTTTTGCTGTTAATGTCTGTGCTACTGGGGTCTTACCCTAGAAGTCTTTAGTTATGGCAAAGTCTTGCATAGTTTACCCAATATTTTCCCATGTTAATTTGATGGCTTCCAATCTTAGATTTAGATTCCTGAGACATTTTGAATAATTTTTTGGTATAGGATATAGGGTAGGGATCTTGTTTCTTATTTCTTCGTAAAGAGGTTTTGTTACTGCTTGCAGCCTGAGTTGCACTCTTAAGGAAGAGTGGTTTTCCTATCACTGTTAAAACCACATATATGAGATAATCATCAACATCATCATCATTATAATAATAAAAAAATTATAATATACAGAAATTGAAAGAAAAAAATAAAATAGGAGGGTTGTTCAGGGAAGGCAAGTATAATTATCTAAGAATTATATTCATGAAATATACAAAATGTATTACCTTTATATTAGTAAAAATGTTTAAAAACAAAAAACAAGCAAAAAAAATTCAACAGAGATAGATATTTTTCCTAGCCATTAAGACAACGATTGAGATGCTTGAATCATATGTCATATGTCAGAGTACCTAAGTTACAGTTCTGGCTCCATCTCTGGTTCCAGCTTGATGATGTTCAACCTGAAAATTAAGAGTTAATGGTTTAGGTGGTTTGCTACTTGCTCTACACTTGTGTGGAAGATCGAGCTTGGCTTTACATGGTTCCCAGCTTCAGCCTGGTCCAGCCCTGGCCTTAGGAAACACTTGGAAAGTGAACCAAATTGAGTTCTGCCTGTGTATTTCTATCGCTGACTCTCAAATAAGGAAAGAAAAATAGAAAGTATGTTAGGTAGGTGAGAGTAGAAAAATTCTGGCTGAAACAGTGCAGAGGATGCTAAGATGATGGAGGCATTTCCTTTGATTCATAGATCCCCATAACACCCATAAATCAATGGCTTAAAACTCATGCTATTGTTGGGTGTTTCAAAAATGTTGCTACATTTATTAGACATAAATGGAAAACATTACACTATCAATCACTGTGAAAAACACCTTTCAATGATTATCAATGCTTATTACTATCTTATATGATGGTCTCTTTTAACATCCCCATTTTGCAAATGGAACAAATATGGTATGGAGATCAAGTTATTGGTTCAAGTTCAAGCAGTCAGTAATGGGATATTCAACCTCAGTCTGTTGGACTTCACATTAATAACTACATTAATTATAACACTTGACATCCAAATTAGCATTCTGAAAAAAAACACAAATGCAGTAAGTCTTTTAGGTAAGATAAGATTTTCCAATTAAGAATAATAAATATTTTAAATTTTGTCTTTGGATTCATTTGTTTCATAAAATTTTCCACACTGTGGTTCTCAGTGTTCTGAATTTTATTCTAATCTCTTTTGATTCAACTATCAATTTGAAAATGAATTTCAAATAGGTCCACAGTGACTGACATTTACTTCTAATCTATAAAAAAATAGCTTTCAAGTTCAAAGAAATGATTAATTAATTCAATAACACACTACCCTTGCATGGTAACACCAATTCAAAGACATACGTACCAGCTTGCTTTTCCTTGACTAGACTATTATCACCTTATTTTAGTTGTGATTTATGTTCAAATGATAGAAAACCTAGATCCGATTTTTTAAAAAAAATCAAAGTTTCACACGGTACAATACTTTACAAGGTCTCAGGGAAAAGCTTACTGTTCTAAAGTATTAAACTAATTAAATGACTCATAGATCATGCAGTGGCATCATTTTCTTCAAGAAGATTCTTGATTTTCATTTCTTCAGCTGCACATTATCATTTAATAGCATGTTGTTTAATTTCTTGGTGATGTTAATTTCTTTTTTTTTCCCCAGAAGTTGATTTTATTTTGTGGCTTTTCATTTAAGGGGATGTATAGTAGCTATGTAGTGGAGACTGTCATATCTAGTAACATGTCATTTAACTTCATGGCATTGTAAATTTCTATTTTTCTTCCTATTGTTGACTTTATATCATGACTTTTCATTTAAGGGGATGTACAGTAGTTGTAAAATGGAGACTAATGTCCAGATGTGAGGATGCAGTGTGGTATGCATTTCTGTTTCCAGACAAAGATGGACTTACAGTGAAACTGTTTACTAATATCTTGCCAACAGGATTCTGGACTCTTTGCCATTGTCCATGCCCACAATGACGGACATCTGACTGAGTATGAAGAACTGTATGTTAGTAATGCTATAGAGGAACTAGGTGTGGGGGAGGATTGGGGAGGGGATAAGGGATTATGGAACTGTATCATAAAATGATAGATAGCAATAATAATAAAATGTAAAAAAAGATTAATTTACTTTTATTGTGTGAAATGTAGCTTAGATATCTTGGTCTTCTAACACAATATCTTATGCAATAAACTCATTAGAATATGGAAGGGAGAATGAAATTGTGAAACAATATACTTTAGTGTCTTCCATTTCTTCTTGGACATTTGATCTTACATTTTAAAAGACCAGTCTGTCTGGTATGTGTTAATGTGTCTGTAAGTGTATTTGTGCATTTCATTATTCCTTCTTATTTTCTTGGCTGAAGAAAAATGAATATCAAAGCTATTTCTTTAGTCTTTATTTTAATATTCACTGCTAAATGATGCAGAATGTATATGATGTTTCTAATGTAGTCTCAATTCTTGTCAAAGGCATTCAAGCAAGCACAGTATACATACAGCCTGTTGCTTCCAGCCTTCTATAACTACCAGAAAAACTTTAAAATTACATTGATCAGAGCGAAATTTAATCCTGCAGTTGTTAAATGAGGTTGGAAAGCCCTTACTATCAAAAATAATTGAGTTGTAACTGTTTATTTTAAGACAAAATTATGCAGAGTATGCCTTCACTGATTCTGTGGCTCACTGTTCCTTCTCTCCCTGTCTCTCTCCCCTCCTCTCTTATTATCCTGCCTTTCTTTGCTGCTGCTCTGTTTCCCCTCTTGGTATTTTTCCATTTTCCTCACCCTGTAATTTTCTCTCATTGTCTTCTTCTAATCCATCATTCCTCTCTCCATCCTTGTGATATTAAATCTAGAATATGGATTGATTTATTGACAGAAATATTTTTGAATTCTCTAATATAAAATAGGTGTTATTTTTTTACACATTTAAAATCTTACAAAATGTCTAGTTTGTCATATAGCTGATATTTACAAAGTTGTGCTTAGAAAATTATCACAAGAAGTAAGTAATAAATTTGATTTCATAGTGTGAGTTTATACCATTACATACGTGAAGATGAGGAAAAAAAACTCCTTCTCTAACTTTTGAAGATTCACTAAAATGAACTGCAATATATAGTAGGAGAAAACACACACTTAGTAACACACATGGTAACATTACACTAATAACCCAAAAACACATGTGCTCCTTGTCACAGGGGTGAGGGAAATGGAGGTGCCTATTATTTGTAGGGAGTGATAAATTTTGTTTCAGGAATATAGATGAAACCAAACAGCTGACAGTCTTCTTGCATCAAGCTTCTCAGGGCTCTAGGTTTGGACATATGATTGAAGGATGAGAGGAAGAGCATCATTTTGAATGAAAGTTGCTTCATTATGCATATAAAGTCCCAGAATTGCCCTCTGAATAATAGGTGAAATGCCTATTTAGGCTATGTGATAACATACAATCTCTTTTGACAAACATTCCTAATCATTTGGTGAGAAAGGAGATCAAAAACTACCTAGAGATTGGTGAGTAGAAGTGAAGAAATTCCTTTATTTTGAGTGTATTCTCCCCTCCTTGCCTGCCATTCAAAGTGCCACTCCTTGGATTTTGATCCTGAGCCCCAACAGATGTGAACTACAGGAAATAAGCAGTACGTACTACCAACTTAATTGTTCAAATGAAAGTAAATAAGAATCAGCACTATATTTTGAAAAAGGCAAGTTTAAATTTATTCCCAAATCTTTGAACATTTTTGCTTAAAATTGAATAGTATATAAAAACCTACTAAAATTTAGCGTCGCTTGATGAGAATACTATATATACTTCAGGCATGATAATACAGAAAGGTGAGTTCACCAAATCTGAAAACTTTACCCATTCTTTTTTTTACTTTTTTGTTTTCTATTTTTATTTTTCATTTCATAATTTTGCATGCTTTTGTCTTCCTCTGCCTCCAGCCCCCTAAACACTGATTTCTCCCCACTGGACCCTGTGTTTTGTAGTAAAATAGTCCATTAGCTATAGTTTTGACTTTCACTTTCTGCTCTATATGTGGGTCATGACACTTGATATAGACAATGATAAGATTTTAACATTTTGTTGTCTAGATATATTTCGAATTTTATTCAGGGAATACTTTAATTTAGTAGCAGAGATTCAGTCTGTCAATTTTGTTTGATTCCTGGCATTTTGGTCTCCATTACATCCTTCTTTTGTGAAATTGCAAGTACAAGTTTGTTTACCTTTGTTTTTATTTTATACTTTGGATGGAAGTTGTCTTATGTTAAAGCAAAATATGATATTTGTCTTTTTAGAATTGGCTCATTTCACTGAATATAATGATCCCCAATTGGGACCATTTGGATGCAAATGGTAAAATTTCATTCTTTTAATTGCTGAGTAGTATTTCTTAGAGTAGATTTACCACAGTTCTTTATCCAGTCCTTCAATAGGCACCTAGGTTGTGTCCATGCTTTGCAATTGTTGATTTTGCTGTAGTTGAATACAGTGGTCCAAGTTGCTTTCTCATATTTATGTGTCCATCCTTCTGGATATAGTCCCAGGAGAGGGATTGCTGGGTCATATGGTAGGTGCATTTTCTGTTTCATGAGCATTCTCAACACCAACTTCCATAGTGGCTGTACTCGTCTACAGTCCCAGCAGCAGTGGAGTTGGGTACCTTTTCCCCCACATTCTTACTAGCGGGTCTTGTTGGTAGTTTTCTGTATGTAACTTTCCATATGTTCTGTATGGCATTTTTCAAAGGAACAAATTCAAATGGCGAACAGAAATATGAAAAAATCTTTAAGCCCCCTAGCAATAAGGGAAAAGCAAGTAAAGGCCACACTGAGGTTCCACCGAAGCCCAGTGATACTAGCCAATGTTTCTTAATTTTAAGAGACAACTATAGAGAATGAACTTATTAGGAGTGGTTTAAGTGAAGTTGGTTTATACTTTGCTCAAGTGCATTCATTCATAATTACTTGAGGAGATTTATAGAAAGACAAACTGTTTTCTGTGTAAGAACTCAGGCGCAATTACTCAGTATTGCAGGTCTGCTACCCACTTCTTTGGGTCAAACGTTTAGGCTTTCCCAACCAGCATTTTACAAATTACCAACCAAAATGTTTCCAAGTATTGTTATGATGTAATTTTTCAATTACTTTGCAATTGGATACCGCAGAAAACTTTCTATCTTTACCAAACAGTTTTTGCATAGATATAGTCAATCCAGAAATCTGGTACATATTTTCCTAATTACCTGCACCAAAGACTACTGTTCAGAACTAGGTACTTGCTCTTTTTGAATGTCTTAATGTTAATCATTCTGGATATAAGGATATTCTCATTTACTCATGGGGTCTTTTTGATTTATCCCCTGGTATTTTTCTTGTTTTGGATCTATTTCTATGTTTCTCTTAATGAAAATTTGAAAATGTTCCTGGATTACAAAAATCTGTGGAACATAAAGTATGATGTGAATGTACTAAATGGAATATCTAGATCTACATTTATATTTGTATCTACATCAATATCTTATCTGTATCTATACATATACAATATGAAAACATGAGTATTCTAATTATATAGTAAACATGCAGATTATTCCCATGATTACATTTTCAGATAAACACAATTTGAAAGAAGATGTGGATATTGTTGGGCATGGAAAAATCACTAAAACGATGAAAATATGATGGAAAACTATAGAATTTTTGAAGAATAAATGGATAGATCATTTTGGCTAGAACAAAGACTTAAGAAGCAAAATATTAGAAAATGAATCCAGAAGATTTGGAACAAACTAGAATTTAAACCATGTCAATGCCATTGCAAAATTAATTAACTGATTATTTAATTTTGTATAAATAACAAAATCCTGTATCATTCCTTAAAAAATTTACATAAATTTGTCCCTATCTATTATAGTAGGCTGATTCTTTCCTATAGCAGATGGCATCTAACTTTATGTCTTTTTTTTTAAGATTTTTAAATTTTTGTTGGAAAGGCAGATTTACAGAGAAAAGGAGTGAAATAGAGATCTTTCATCCACTGGTTCACTCCTCGGGTAGGCCCAATCGCCGAGACGGAACTGATCTGAAGTCAAGAGCCAGGAGCCTCTTCCAGGCCAGCCACGTGAGTGCAGGATTCCAAGACTTCGGGCCATCCTCTACTGCTTTCCCAGGATACAGGCAGGGACCTGGATGAGAAGTGTAGCGCGTGGGACAGGAACCAGCATCCACATGGCATGCCGCACGTGCAAGGTGAGAACTTTAGCCACTAGGCTACTGAGCTGAACCTCTTGACACATTTTTTATCACTTCTTGAAACATGGTTTGTCTTTAACATGGCCTCATGCCTTTGTATGTACTGTTCCCTTTGAGGACTCATGCCCTGATTTTGTCTTCAACTCTTTAGATCTCATCTAAACATACCCCTTCTTATAAGAGCTCTAAATCCTTTCAATGGACTCTGGAAACCCTCTTGCACCATGTAACTCTTTTTTATAATACTTGGCAAAAAATAATTGGATAATTGATTCTCTAATATTTCCTTATTCTTCCTGATGAAATAGAAGTTCAACCAGGGTGGGAACCATGGTTGTCTTGATAAATACAGATAACAAAATAATTGAAGTTCCAATTTTAAAGAAAAATTTTTGTGACAAGTAATTGAATCCAAAGATATAATTATAATTAAGATGATGAAAGTTGTTAAAAATATTTGAAAATAAAACTGCTATTTATTCTTTCATGTAAAATCTCAAGGTGATTATTGAGCTTTTTTTTACTTAAACTTTCATTTAAAACTTGAAAATGCTACATAATAAATTTGTAAGACTGATATTAAGAGTCACTGAATAAATGGCTGCAAAGAATCTTGGGATGAATGGCCATGGGATTGACACCCACTTCCCATATCAGAGTAGTTTGATACCTGTTTCTGGCTCTAGGCTACAGACTCCTGGCAATATAGGTATTAGATGGCAGGGGTGATGGCTAAAATAAATAGTTGGACTTCTGCCACCCATATGGAATGCCTGATTCAGTGTCTGGTTCTTGATTTTGACCTTGCCCAGCTATGATATTTCTGTGTTCCCCAGAAAGGAGTATGTTCTTGGAAACCCATCCCGATCCTTCCACCCCTGTTTTACTCACAAATAAATTAAAATAATAAAAAACACATACTCCAGTTGCTTCCTTTTTGCGGGGGTTATATTTATCTTGAACGTCAGAGTCAGATATTCCACACATCCCTAGATGATCATCATGTGTACTGGCAGAATCTCATGCAGTTTTCCCATGTGAGTTTCAGGGACTCAGACACGTGGGTCGTAATTCACTGTTTCTACCCACATGCCATGAGCAGGGAGCTATATTGGAAGTGAACCAAGTAGAGTATCAATCGGCACGCACAGGTGCTGGTGTCACCAGGGCAGCTTTCTTGCTATGTCACAATGCTAATCCCTCTAATTATTATTCCCAGTTTGATGACATTTTTGTCATACTTTATTTATTGTTACAGTTAAAAATACTACATACATTTAGATCTTACTCTTTTATATCTCTGAAGTATAAGCAATGGCAATAATGTATTAATAATTTGTTGCAATTTGTTACTTCAAATTGCTCCAAACATTCCTGATTGAACAAACTGAAAGACGATACGGCTTTGAATTACTAAAGTAAAAACATTTTAATTCATATATTTGATATTTTTTCTGAAGATTATTTATTTGAAAGGCAAACAGAGAAGGAGTGACAAAGTGAGACAGAGTTATCTGTCACTGCTGGTTCACTCCACAAATGGTTACAACAGCCATATCTGGACCCCATGAAGCCAGGACTCTTCCACATGTGGGAGGTGGTGGTCCATTTATTTGAACCATTTTCTGTTGCTTTCCTGGGTACATTAACAGGAAACTGGATTGCAAATGGAGCAGCTAGGACTAAAACTAATGCTATATATGAAATGCTGAAAGTTGGAAGTAACAGCTTAACTTGCTGTGCCACAATGCCACCTACTAGTGTATTACTCTTAATTATTACTTAAATATATCTTTTCTCACCTTGACACTACCACAGAATGCTGCAGTGTTGCTATGTTTGTTTAGTTGATTGTTTGTGGAGCCCTGAGAATATATTGCTTTGTTTTGAAGGTGAATTAGAGCATTTCTAGGCATTCTTATCAGGATTCTCTTCAACAGTAGCAGGTGCTATTGAGATATCTTTTTTGCATCCGGAATATATACCTTTGGTAAAGGACATCGGTTTATGACAAACGGATGCTGTTAAAGCTGTGTGTTGGCCCAGGTTTACGGCATTATTTTCAGCTATTTTTTTCCAACTATTTACACAAGATAAGGTGTGTGTCTGCATATATCAACAACAGCCAGAGGGAGAAATGAGATGTTCTGTTTTTCACTAGAGCCCATTCAATGACATGTCAATCAAAGTATGTTAGTCCAGTTGTCACAGTCGTATTGAAATGAGCATTAATCCTTAAAAACAATAAAGCTGAACAGGCATCTGCCAGCCACTGATTTTCATCTTAGTTACATTAAATACTCACTTTGGAAAACTCAAACATTCACCTTTGTTAAAAAAAGAAGCCGATGGCATTGTTTTTTAATCATTCCCCTAAAGGATCAAAAAAGGGAGGAACAAAAAAGCTGTTCTTAAATGCAACCTTAGTTTGGGAAGTTTGTAAATATGAAGCATTTATTGTTTGATTTTTGCCTTTGTTACAAGGTAAGTTTGGCAGAATCCCTGAAGCACATTATAAGGGAAAATAGAAAAAAAAAACTTAGACATTTCAACCATCTGCCAGATATACCTATCAAATTATTCATTTCTCAGACTGCTTAAGGTTATTTAAATTCATAGCTTTTCAAACTACTGACAAGGTTTGCACACTGTGAAGAAAATGAATATTGTTAAGGGTTAAATGGACAGCTTCACATTTTAAATGCATTATAAATTCACCCCAGGCACTTCCCTACTGATTTTTCTCTTTATTATTTTATTTTACAATCAGAGACTCTTCATAATTGTGGAGCATGCTGACAACCTGCATGACAACGGAAAGACTGAAACAAAACTGACCCAGGTGTGGGACAATAGTTGCATTATAGCTACAAAGAAACACGCTTTCAAATAAGTTTTAGCAGTACAAACAGTGCTTTCAGAAACAAAGTTGTGTGGCTGAATCCATAGTCCACCTTGCTGGGCGTGCATGCCTCTATGTAATTAGCATAGTTTGACAGAGACAGGCAGGATCACGTTTAGAGGTGGTCATCATTAACACGCAGGTTGGCCGGCAAGAGAAATTGTCTCCCAGAAATCACTACCTGAAAAACCTGTGGCTAACTATTCTACGGACACTTGAACATTTTTATAATGTTAAAAATACTGTAGAGAGAGTAGAGGTATTATGCCTTTGATTTTTTTTTTAATTACATTTTGTCAGTCCTAGATCAAGTTTCATAATTCAAATACAGATGTTTAACACGAGGTGTAGTTCAAAGGGATATTGACCTTTGATTTACAAAACCCTTATATTTACTCACTGCTTGTCCTGAGAGATTCTTCTCTTTCAAATCCCATGAGAGTAATACAAAGACCTTTGGAGTCCTGCAGATGTCGGACAACATTGAACTTTACACCCACTGGTGACCAAGAGGCCATACTTCATTATCTTAAAAAAAAAAAAGAGAGAGAGCTAATAAAGAATCTATGTTAAAAAAAAAAACTGTTATGCAAGGTATTAGTTTCCATAAATGGAAAATACTGCTGTTTGAAGACAATTTCACTTAAACTCTACAGTCTGTGCTGTGGAGTCAACTTCATAAAATCACACTCTTTGTTATAAGATGTTCTTGGAAGAAAGACATTCTAATCCTATCCTGGCATAGAACAGGGCCAGTTATTTAACTTTTCTGAGACTTAATTTTTTTCGTCTGTGAAACTGACCTAGTTGTTCCATCACAGAGTTATTAGGTACAATAAATTAGACAGTATTTTACAAAGGCTGTGGTTTTCCAGAGCTGGAAAAGAAATGAATGTCAGAAAGGAGGGTTGTGATATGCTAAATAATACAACATAACATAAAAGAGCTGATAGTTACAAATGGTAATTGGGAATAATTTTGTATATAGTGCTGGTATATTTTATGAATTATGAATATTGCTTATTAAGGGAACTGAAATGCAAATATCTAAGAAGTAAAAAATTGTTTTCCCTCTATACATAAGCAAACTCATAATTAGAAAGAGCCATATCAATGTAAACTCATTCAATCCTGTGGTGTAACAGCCCTTTGCAATGAAACCAATGTGAAGTTGCATGACTATATTAGCACTGATTAATTAAAATATGCAAATTTTTACATAAAATATGTAGTGTTTTATAAAATGGGTCTTCAAAACAATCACGGAGCGGGTGCTGGTGTTGAGGAGTGATAGGTTAAGCCAACACCCGTTACATCAGCATCCTTTTTGATGGTCAATTCAAGTCCAGCTATTCTACTTCTAATTTAGCTTCTTCCCAATGTGCTTGGCAAGACAGCAGAAGATGGCCCAGGTACTTGGGTTCTCGCCACCTAGAAGGGAGAATCAGATGTATTTCTAGGCTCCTAAATCTGAGCTGGCCATGTCCTGGCAATTTTGGCCATATATCAGCATATGGAAGGCCTCTGTCTCTCCGTCTTTTAAATCAGCAAAATATGCTTTTATAGATCATGGAGTAGACGCCTTATTTTTCAGAAAATATTTACTTATTTTTATTTGGAAGGAAGATAAGAAAGAAGAAATGACAGAGATTGACTTTCCATTTACTGGTTCATTGTCCAAATGGCTGAACATCCAGAATAGAGCTGCTCCAAAGCCAAAAGCCAAGAGTTTCAACTGGGTCTTCCACATGGGCACAAAGGCCCAGGAACTTGTAGCATTATCTGCTATTTTAAAAGTCAATAAGCGGGTCCGGCGACGTGGCCTAGCGGCTAAAGTCCTTACCTTGAACTCGCCCAGAATCCCATATGGGTGCCGGTTCTAATCCCGGCAGCTCCACTTCCCATCCAGCTCCCTGCGTGTGGCCTGGGAAAGCAGTCCAGGACAGCCCAAAGCCTTGGGACCCTGCACCCATGTGGGATACCTGGAAGAAGTTCCTGGCTCTTGGCTTCGGATTGGCATAGCATCGGCCATTGTGCTCACTTGGGGAGTGAATCATCGGAAGGAAGATTTTCCTCTCTGTCTCTCCTCCTCTCGGTATATCCTACTTTGTAATAAAAATAAATAAATCTTAAAAAAAAAAAGAGTCAATAAGCAATGAGATCGATCAAAAGTGGAGCAGCTGGGGTTTGAACCAGTGCCCATATGGAACGCCAACCTTGCAGGTCAGGATTAACCCTGCAATATATATTATTATTATTTTTTAAAGATTTATTAATTTTTATTGTAAATTCCAATATACAGAGAGGAGGAGAGACAGAAAGGAAGATCTTTTGTGGATGATTTACTGTCCAAGTGACCCCAACGGCCAGTGCCACGCCGATCCGAAGCCAGGAACCTAGAACTTCCTCCGGTTTTCCCATGCGGGTGCAGGTTCCCAAGGCTTTGGGCTGTCCTGGACTGCTTTCCCAGGCTGGATGGGAAGTCCTTGTTTCTTTTCTTTGAAGGGAGAGAGGGAAAGAGAGCAGGAGTAATGTCATTTCTTTTCCATGTGTTGAAGACAGGTGGCAGAGTAGAAGTATGAACGCATTAGACTTAATCTAGAGCCCCTGTAGCTTTTTGATGTGTTTTTGTTTTTATCTCTTCGAATTCCTGTTTGGTTCCCTGGCTTCCAATGGAGGTGTACTTAACAACCATATTTGAATATCCTGTCTTTGTAAACTGTGGCTGCTTGAAATGAAGTTTATCTGGGGTGATTTATGAATGGTACATTTTTTTGCAATGTCTCAAGGCAATAGGATGTGTATTATTAAACTGTAGATATCTCAGTAAATTTATGCTAATAATTTTATTTTGTATAATTTTTATCTTTTTGTTAATCTTTTTCCTTCTGCTTTTATTGGTTTGCCTCCTGATGACCCCTCCTCACCCTCCCTTCCTGTCCTCCCCAGTGTTTCAGTAAATTTAATTTAGGGTGCCTAAAAATTGCAAGTATGTATCCTTTTTTGATTTGTATTTTATTATAATTTACACAAACAACCTGGGTTTGTGAATTGTATTACTCCTGGTATCTTTAAAATATTGTGGGTGTTTTAATAAATGCACTCAAAAAAAAATGGCACCCATATGGGTTCCTGGCACGTTCAAGGTGAGGACTTAGCCACTAGGCCACTGTGCCGGGACCCCTGCAATATATTTTAATTAAAGCCCTTTTGACTTCCTGAGACTGTCTCATATTGTTAAAGTTTAAATAAGTGAAGCTTAAAGTACTGAGATGGTGAATAGACACAAGTAGCAACTTCTGCAAAGGATAGGAACACTTGACTGTTCTCAGAGAGATTGCCAAGAATACACAGCTCTGTTTTAGGTGACCCAGATTTGGACTTTTCAGAGGTTTTCCCTGAAATAGCGGTGACATGGAAAGGTTTCTTAACCATGCTGCACCTCAGTTTCCACCTCTGCAGTAAACTCCTACTTTTCATTGAGGATTACATGAATTCATATGTATAAACTTATGTGCCAATTACTTGATAGTCAAGAATATTACAGCTAATTCTACACTTTCTCCACTGAACTGCCTTAAGAATGCTTGGTGACATTTTTAAAAACTTAAAGAATGACAGAATATTCCTAAGCTCTTTAGCTCTAAGATTGTGGCTAGTCAGTATCTTCAAGATGATGAAGAGAGGATGGTTAGATTTTCTTTGTCTTCCACCCTGAGTCTTAACAATATCCTTAATGTAAAACAAAAGGTTTGAGTTAGAAAAAGGGTAAGATTTCTTGAATATAGAATCCTTTGCACATTGAAATCACTTATTGAAGGATATGGTAGCATTTCGTTCACTGAAAAACTTTTCAAATTGTTGAAGATGATAAGGATGTTTTTGAAGCTAATTATAGCTGATATTCCAAGAGGATATGAATTGACTATCTTGCTTTTTTACAGTTCTTCTTCAGGATCATAGATTAGAGTAAAGGCTCAGACCCCTGATGTAAGCTTGCTCGCATGCCAGTGCAGGCAGTGAGATCCAGGCCTCTGGGCAAAGTCTGGAAAGCAGTCAGGGAAGACTGGCAAGGGAGGGTGGGCGGCTCAGACCCTTAGGAGTACATGATCTCCGCCTCTTGGAGCACTTACTCATTGTATGTCATGCGGATCCTTTTCAAAAATATGAATGGTTTATAATATGTATTTGACTCAGGTGAGCAAAGACAACCCAGAAATAATTCAATTAGCCATTCTGGCATCTGGAGTGACGAACTTAGAAGGGAGAGAGTCAGAAATAAGGTAAATGCAAACAAATGTTGTCTCTGAGGTCCTGCAAAATTAATAGAGGGAGAGAGTGAAATTTTTAAACTATCAGAAGGTGGATAACAACCAGTCCTATAGTTCGGAATGTTTAAATAATAGAAACAAACTCAGGCAATAAGAATAATGAGTTTCAGATAAAATAGAATGATTCGTATTTCTATGTTCAGAGACAAAATGATTATATGGATAATCGTAAAGAACTTGCTGTTGAGAAGTAAGGATTAAACTCAGTTGCAACCTCAGAGCGTGTGCAGAAATGGATTTCCCAGAGCTGGCTGATTCTTATCATGTTCTTTCATATAGGCTAATGGCATAATAATAAAAAAATATAATTCCAGCAAGCATAATTCAATGAGTGGGCAAAACAGCCTACTGCAACAAGGCAACAGTAATATGAGTGTAGGCAGGGTTTAGGCTATCAGCAAGTACCAGAGCTTTAATGTTTGGCTGGAACACAGCTACAAAGATTCCTCTGGAAGGAGCCTATTGTGATTAAACAAAGCTTTAGTTCAGGACTAAAGGCTATTAAAAGAAGACAGACAACACTTTTCCCAAATTGGAGCAGTGAAAGAAGTTGGTATCTCAAGTACTTTGGTAAAATCCAGAGATATATAGACAAGATCCGAAGCACGAGAATCTAGATGTTTTCTTCCAAAATATGGAAAAATTAATTAAATTTGCTGCTATTAATAGACTGATGATTGGGCTGGAATAAGCATACAGGTTTAGTAATGCTATTGGATAGAAAGTGATCATATGCATTATTGTGATGTATTTTAAGAGTAATTATTCTATTGTTCACTCAAAATAAAACGACAACCTCATCAGAATCAAATGGCAAACCAAAACGAGGCATGGATGTGTTGAAATGCTTCATTAGGCTACCTGCAGTCTCTGCTCTGTCCCTGAGCTTGCTCTGATCTCTTATCAGCTTCTGATAACATTAATGCCACTAGCTCAAAAGCCTTTAATTCTCTGTATTTTTATTTGTTGATTTGAGTTTTCTCATGTCCCTTAGTGCTTCTTTCCATTTCCATTTCCTATGATCCATTTTATAAATTATTGCCTTTTCAAATGTTATCAACATTACTTATGCTTGTAGTATTAGACAATAAAACTTATTTAGCCAAAAATACCATGCCATTTATTTTCTAGCATATTTTATGTTATTTCAATTACCTCAGATACCATATCAGGTTTTCTTAGGCTGTGCAGTTTTTTAGAAGTATTAAAAACAATGAGAAATTATTTTATCTAAGTAATTGCAAAACTTTATCTTTGGGGAACTGATTTGACAAAAACAAAATGGAAAAACTCATATCTGCTTTGAAATTGCTATCATTACCTGGGTGACACTGCTGTCGGGGAGATCATCCTGTACTTTAAAAAACAATTCTGTGCTTTAGCCTGTTTTTTTTTTAAGGAAGAAAATGTTCCTTAAGATACAGGTATAAGGTTGAAGTTCAATGGAATTTAAACTTGGTATCAATTTGAAGCTTTGGATTTCTAAATAAACTTGACAAATAATTTATAGAAATTTCTTATTCTTATCCTTGGGACTAATAGCAGCAGGGAGTAAAAACATCTAACCAGTAAGATAGAAACAAAGGCCCTCGATGCTTTGTGATTTTTAAGTGAAAATAATGGAAGATGAAAGCAAATTGTCCCCTTAGTTGTATCTGTGAAGCCTAGCAATTATGCTTCAGGAGACAAAAATACTCATTGAGAAAAATATTTAAAAGCTATATATATATATACATATATATATATACATACACACATATATGTATATATGCATATATGTGTGTATATATTAAGGATTTATTTATTTTTATTGGAAAGGCAGATATACAGACAGGAGGAGAGACAGAGAAGAAGATCTTCCATCCGATGGATGATTCACTCCCCAAGTGGTCACAAATGCCGGAGCTGAGCCAGTCAGAAGCCAGGAGCTCTTCCGAGTCTCTCACGTGGGTGCAGGGTCCCAAGCTTTGGGGCGTCCTCGACTGCTTTCCCAGGCCACAAGCAGGAAGCTGGATGGGAAGCAGGGCCGCTGGGATTAGAACCGTCACCCATATGGGATCCCTGCCCGTGCAATACAAGGACTTTAACCATTGTGCTATCGCACCGGGCCTTTGACTTCTTTTCTTAATTGCTTTAAAAAAAGGTCTTCTTTCAGCCATATCCCGGTAAACAATTTGAAAGTAAGCTATATTTTTCTGTTAAGTCATTCATTTAATAGTGAGCAATGTTTTAGCCATTGCTGTCACTATTTTAAAGGATTGTATAGGTATAAATTGATTTATAATAAATTTAAGTTCCAGTAAGTGCAACATGGGTTGCAAGTGTTAGTTGAAAGTGCAATTAAAACACATAGTCTGCTCAACATCACAGTTAAGGACACAGTACACCTGTTAAGTCCCAGATTTCCAGCCATCTGATGGTGTGTCTAACCAGAAGCCACTAACTGCCTCAGACTGACAGAATTCAAAATTCCATATGCCATTTACATGCTTTTTTTTAAGTGCTTGCAGTTAGCAATGTTTTCACCTTTACAGCATCGAAAATTTGAAAATAGTGAAGCCACTGTAGATCAGGAACTGTCTACATCTGGAAAACACAAGAAAAATGTCTATTTTAATAAATTATATATTTCTTCTTCACTGGAAATACTAAAAGCACCGCTTTTCAAACAGTGGGCACCCAATTGTATTTTAAAAAAATGACCAGAAAAAAATATTGGGAATGTTTTGTAAGGAAGAGTCTGTACTAACAAGCAGGAGATGTGATGGGACATGGGGAAAGAAGTTCAATCTTATCCAAAGAAGGAAGGGAAAGCAGCGTGGTGGCCTAGTGGCTAAAGTCCTCACCTTGCAAGCTCCAGGATTCCATATGGGCACTGGTTCCAATCCAGCTGCCTGCTTCTTTTTGGGTTGTTGAGGACAGCCTGAAGCCTTGGGATCCTGCACCTGCGTGGGAAACCCAGAAGAAGCTCCTGGCTCCTGGCTTTGAATTGGTGCAGCTCCGGCTGTTGCAGCCATTTGGGGAATGAGTCATTGGATGGATGATTTTCCTCTCCGTCTCTCCTCCTCTCTATATGTTTCACTTTCCAATAAAAACAAATTTTTAAAAAATACAAAAGAAGGAAGAGAGGGAGATCTACAGAAGATAATGGAATTTGGGCAAACTAATTTTTGACTTCTTTATTATGAGAAGGATGGATGTTTATCCAGGGCATATGGGATAAAATGAATATTCCATGAGGGGCTCGTGAAGAATAACATGATTCTACTGTAGCCTATTTTGTATTGTATACGTTAAGAGTTTTTAAAAGTTAGATGATTATCCTCCAGAATAAAATGAAAAAAATTAAGATTATCATATTGAGAAACAAATGTCGGTCTTAAAAATAAACATGTCCGGCACTGATGTGTCTCCTGAATCAATCCCATTGGACTTGGTTTTAGATGGCAACCATACTCATGAGTTACTATAGCATCTCTCCAGCACCACAGTGACAGTATGTAAGCTGTTTCAATTGCAAAGGAAACAAACTGTAGAATAAAAAAGTTAATTTGTGGAATGGAGAAATTATTTACAATTGAAATTCGTGTGCATTGTTAGTAGGAATGCAGAATGGTGCAGCTGCTGTAGCAAATACGAAGTTTCCTCAAAAAGTTAAAGTTAGAGCCATTATAAATTCAGCAACATTACATTTGAGAATATGCCAAAAACCAGGGAGAGCGATCAGCACTCCCATATTCATTGTAGTACTATTAGCAATGGTGCAGAAGTGAGGACAGCATAAATGAAAATCTACAGAGTTAAAAAAATGTGTATATATAAAATGTGATACTAGTCATACTGTGTGTCTATGTTTAAAGACATTTAGATTCTTCAAACATAATGACATGGAGGAATTTAGGCTAAGGTAAATAAGTCATTCAGAAAGATAAATATTGCGCGTTTGCATAATATGTTTAAAATAATCAAATTCCTAGCGCTAAAAAAATGGGGTCAAGGTGTCCTTGGATTGAGACAAGAGTACATTGAGGAAATACTAATCAGCAAGAATTGAATTTCAGCCAAGCAAAATGAATGAACTCTAGAGGTCTGCTGAGCCACATGAAAATATATAAGGAAGTTGTGAGTTTTAGGGGCCAGAGAGTTACTCTCACCTGACTAAAAAAAATAATCTTTGCTTCCTGCAGGTGTATTTACTTTCCCAAACAGGAAGGGGAGCTTATGGACCTCCTACTTGAATTTGTGCGGGAAAGCAGTCAAAAACAGTCCAAAGCCTTGAAATCCTGCACCTCCCTGGGATACCTGGAAGAAGCTCTTGGCTCCTGGCTTCGGATTGGCTCAGCTCTGGCCATTTTGGCCACTTGGGGAGTGAATCATCAGATGTAAGATCTTCGTCTCTCTCTTCCTCTCCGTATATCTGACTTTACAATAAAAAAAAAAATCTTAAATAAAAGTATATATATATATATATGTATTATGTACACACACACACACACACACACACACACACACACACAATCCCTTTCTGCCTTTGAGGTAAGCATTCTGAAGGCCTAGAAGCTTATGCTTCTCTGTTCCTGAGATCTGATTTCTAAGTTCTAACTGATGAACCAAATGCTATTAAACTGAGACTTGCAGCTGAGATTCGAGCACACATTGACTATATGAATGTCAGATCTTCATTTCAAGGTGAACACTGCAGATGATGCATGGAACAGATATTTTCTTCTCTCTATCCTGCCCAGATAGAAAATGTACACTGCTGGGCCTGGCGGAGTGACCTAGCAGCTAAAGTCCTTGCCTTGAATGCACCCAGAATCCCATATGGGATTCTAACCCCAGCAGCTCCACTTCCCATCCGGCTCCCTGCTTGTGGCCTGGGAAAGCAGTCAGGGATGGCCCAAAGCCTTGGGACCCTGCACCCACGTGGGAGACCTGGAAGAAGTTCCTGGATCCTGGCTTCGGATCGGCATAGCATCGGCAGTTGTGCTCACTTGGGGAGTGAATCATCGGATGGAAGATCTTCTTCTCTGTCTCTCCTCCTCTCTGTATATCTGAGTTTCCAATAAATAAATAAATCTTAAAAAAAAAAAAGAAAATATACAGTGCTGACTTCAGCTGTTAAGTTTTATTACCCAGTAGCGAATAGCCAAAACAAAAGACATGTCTATAAAGGAGTTAAGATGCAGTTATTCTTTGATGTGACTTCTGAATGGTGTGTTCACTTTGAGACAGGTCTAATGAGAGGACTCCAGAATGCCTCTGTCCAGACCACTGTGTGTAATTCCTAAATGTTTGCCCTGCCATTGCTGTCTGATACGTACAGATGGAGTGTGGTGCTAACTGGGTTCATTATGGAAATGAAACATGTTTGGCTCAGTGCTTTGTCACCAACTAACCTGAAGAGCACTGCCTGGGAAGTTACCACACTGACAGCGGTAATGTGTTGGATTCTGTTTGCTTTGTTCTTTTGGTCTATTACTCAGTTGAGTTAGAATTTATGAGGAGAAGAGTAATATTATTTGTGTCTACCATTCTCAAACTCTAACGCTGATAATTTCTTAAAGTTTGCTAGATTTTAGAGTCATTTTTTTTTCTAAAATAATACCCTGTATTGGTCAGTTTGGGAAAAAAAATGAATCTGCAAGATTCTACATAAAACTCAATATTATTGTTGTGGGTAAGATGCAAGAGTCATTCATATATATGTATTTGTGTGTGTGTGTATACATGCATCTGTGTGTGACAGAGTTTTTGTGTTTTGAATTTTATAAAGACTTATTTGACAATCAGAAGAATAAGAAAAAAATGTCCAGTGACTATGCTTACTGTGTAGTAACCCTTACATTATCTCATTTAATCCTGTTAACAATATTTGAGATAAATGTTGTTTCCCTATTTTATTAATGAGAACATTGAGACTCAAAGATACCATACTCAGGTAATGGTAAAACCAGAACTTGAACTTAGATCTATTTGGGGCCACAATCCATATGGTTAATTGTGGCGTTATACTGCCTTACTGTTGAGCTCACGGTAGCTGATAATTAAGTTGGGAATTGATGGCTCATTTCTCATTTTACTCTGTGTTATATGACTGGTTCATGTGTGAAGATAAGTGCACCTGAGCTCAGTTTTCAGAGCATTCATTTCTAATTAGGAAGAATATCTAGTATCATACTTCTATAGTCACAGAACTATTTCATCATATCTAACAGCTTTACCCCAATCTCAGTGGAAATTTCATCAGTTCATTTGGATGTCTTGTTTTTATATAATCCTTGTATGGCTTATTTAAATTTTTTGGATATTGAATTCTGCATAGTTAAGCCTCTCTCAATCTTGTAATATTCAGCACATTTATACATTTTTATTTTTTAAATAACTAACTGTGGAAATAAGCAAATATATGGGAATATATGAACATAGGATTGACTCAATACAATCTATTTAGTTGTGTATGCTGACAATTGGAAGTGAATTTCACACCAGGATTTGTTTTGTATCTGGTGTCTTACTCTTCTTTCAGTGACAAAATTTAGTTTTGCTGAGAAATGATCTGTGAATGAATTACATAATAAAAGGCTATAATATAGGTCTGTGAAAATGGATGCATGATTATTTATCAAGGGTACTACTCTGTTTCCAAATATGTCCTTTTTAAAAACATATATTGTCAGTTTTGTTGAAAGAATGAGAAATCTTAAGAAAATACATGTAGGCTTCAAAGTATTACAGTTTTAATTTCCACTAGAACAACCTTTTGTTTTGGACTTGATATAAGACCATCTTGATCCCACTCTGAAAAGAATCTTTGCAGTTATAAATCCTGGAAGAAAGCGGTGAAAACAAAAATGCGGTTAGGAGGAATAATGCTTAATTGCAGTGTCAGCAGTGGAAGAAAGGCTACCTGATTGGAAGTATGGTCCTGGGGAACTTTCACAAATTAGTTGTTGCAATAAAGGATTAACCTCCTTGGAAAGCATGATAAAATCCCTTGTCTGAAGCAAAATCTTCACAAATATCTTCTGCTAACATAATTTTTAAAATGAAAATAGAAAAATAATACTCAAATATTGTAGCCTCTGGACTAATTTTTTCCAGGACATTTGCTTACTGATATCTGACAGCTCTATTAAAAATCATAAATCATTTTAGAAGTAATGCAAAACTAAAAATTTTCATGGGAGATTATAACTAACCTAATTAGAATTACTGCTTCTTAAGGCCACAACTTGTTTTGCTTTAAGTAAGCAGTTAAGACCATTCCATTGTTATATACAGGCTTGGAAAAGGGAAATAGAATATAGTTTTTTTTATCGATAGGAGTTTATTATTCTGTTGAGGGAATTAGAACAACCTGATGCCCTTCGCATCTGCCTTTGGTTTGGGTGGATGCTATTCCTCTACTCTGTCAAGAGAACATCTTTAAGTATCCTTTGTAGGTTTGGAAGAGGCATATTCTTTAACTTTACTGTGGAGCAAATTTATTTCATTTTCAAAGACAAAGGAAAACTTTGCTGGGTACATTATCCTGGGCCAACAAATTTTTTGCTTTTGGAATCTGGTATATATTGTTCTATTCTCTTCTGGCCTGTAGAGTTTCCTGTGAGAGGTCTTCTGTGAATTTAATTGGCTTTCTTTTATATGTCAATTGATTTTTTTTTTCATGTGCACATTTAAGGAATATTTTCCTTCATGTTCAATTGAAGAAAGCTTGATTATCATGTGTCTTGGTGAAGATCGCTTTTGGTCAGCCCCGTTGGGAGTTCTGTTCGCCTCCTGTACATTGTTTCGCAATTCTTTCTCTAGATTAGGGAGATTTTGCTTTATCATTTCATTAAATCTATTTTTAAACACAGCTTCTCTTTCTGCACCTTCTGATAAAATAACAACAGAAGACTGAATCAATGAAAAACCCATTGCTAAAATGACAGGACCAAATTACCACTGAATCATATTAACGATGAACGTAAATGGCTTAAAGTCATCAACCAAACCTCATAGATTAGTAGATGGAATTAAAAACACAATACCCATCTATTTGTTGCCTGCAGGAGATACATCTCACCAACAAAAATCAAGGAAACTCTCTTATGGATTTTAATCTTTTTCAGTTTCATTTCTTCAAAACATTTTCTTCTGATTAAATTCTGCAATGATTCATAAAATATATAGTAACATCATTTTCTTCAAGAAGGTTCTTGATTCTTTTTCACTTCTTCAGTGACACATTAGTCATTCAGTAGCATGTTACTTAACTTCATGACATTTTAAATTGTTTTCTTCCTGTTGTTTGTTTTGTGGCTTTTCATTTAAGGGTACATATATTAACTGTGTAATGCAGATTATCATATCTAGTCTATGTTATTCAAGTTCATAGCATTGTAAATTTCTATTTTTCATCCTGTAGTTGATTTTGTCTTGTAGCTTTTCATTTAAGGGAATGCATAGTAACTATGTAATTGAGACTATCATATGCAGGTGTAAGGATATGATGCGTATTCATCTCTACTTCTAGACCAAAGACGGACTCTCAATGAAACTGTTAACTATTTCTTGACAACAGGATATTGGACTGTCTGCCATTGTCCATGTCCACAATGGTGGACATATGATTGTTTATGAGGAACTCTACTGTTTTAACTATACAGGGGAACTTAGTGGGAGAAAGAGGCGACTTGTGGAGAGGGTATGGGAAATCCTAGGGTCTATAGGACTGTATTATAAAATGATAATAATAACAATAATAAAAAAGCAAAAAAAAAAAAGACCAAACAGATGAGAAAGAAACAAAAGTGTTTTTAGGAATGAAAACTGCTAGCATGTCTTTGGTTGATATAAATGAAACACACTTCATAATAGAATAGTATGACAACTTGAGAAAAATTGATGTAGGACTTTTCTCTTGTATAATCTCCCCTAACAAAATAAGTTACATATACTTAATAGAAAACATTAGGGGAGCAAATTATCACTTTTTGCCAAGTATGTATAGCTTTGAAAATATTTTGTCATTATGAGTGATAGAGTATGTTTCACATGATTTGGTCAACATAATTTCTTTCAAAGTGAAACTCAAATTATATTGGTGTTATTGTTTAATAGACAGTCATTTTAAAAATAAGGGATAAAAAATGAAAGTATTCTCTTTCCAAGAGAAGCTTCCTTTAGTCCTAGAATTCAACTTTTAAAAAGAGCCTTGATATAAAAATTCTATTAATAATTCATGGACTATATTAATGGCTGAGTTAAAACTTAACAAGTTGGTGTTACAAAACTGTCAAAAACATAACAGCCCTGCCTTCTTTAATTTCAACTGCTTCTGATGAAGCATGGGGAAATGCCTTATTGGTGTGCAGTGTTACCAATTATCTGACAGAGCCAGAGTGTATTTCCAGCTAATCAGAAATAAGAGTGCAGAATTACATTCCCCATGTGAAACTCATCATTTACATATTTATGATTCAAAAATGATAATAAGGCTAATGAGAAGCTCACATACTGCCTTTAAAAGTCGAGCCAATCTTAACAGTTAATTTCTAACAGAGTAAATTCCTGATGCATGGTTTCTGAAAGATGACATCTACTGATGAGAATTTAGTTTAATTATAACAATTTGTGTGGACATATTGCATAATATTATATAATATGACTTGCTTTTAAACTGTAATCTTTGTATTAAGAGTAGCAAATCAAGTTGATCAAAATAGGTATGTACAGGCATATATATATACATATATGTTTATATAAGGCATTAGAAAAAATTGTGGCAATATGTACACATGTTCAGAGACCTAACCTCAGCATGCCATTTTATATGTCATATATACAAGAGGAAGGTTACATGTTGGGTTTTTGGGAACTCTTTAAAAACTGCTAAATGATGCAGTTGTATTTTACATATATGCTATATCTCTCTCTTAGTTGAGGCAGTATGCGTTGTGTTACAATTGTACTTGCCAAATGACATTATCTTCAGGATCAAGATACTTGGATATAGTTCATTCTGCAGCATGTTGATCTATTTAAGTGTTGTGCTTCTATTCTCTCTAAGAAATACCTTATGCAATACCATTTAATGCTCTCTTATAATTACAAGGGATAAGGATTGATTGGTGTTTAATATTATAACTGAATATGATAATGATGCAACAATAACCACTAACAATAACAATGGCCTGTGAGATAATTGAAACCTTAGGACTAATTTTAACTCTAGAAAAGGAAAACTTCATCATGACTTAAACAGAACCTCCAATCTACAATTCTGTATTTTTCTTTTGCTCTATAAAAATTACAACAAATGGTATCTTTAAAAAAAATATATGTGATTGCATAGTATTCTTCTACTAGGAATGAAGGCAGAGTTTAATGTTGATTGTCTAGAATGCTGTAGGCTGCAATCTAGGTGTTAACTTGGGCAGTGGATCCATGGAGCCTTGATTTCACCTGGTTTTATCCTAGCAAGATTATCTTAGATATTAACATTGTAACATGTGATTTTTATATTTCCATAATTCGTGTTGATTTATGTATTACACATGTGACTTCTATACATTAATTGGGTGCTTTAAATGGTGATTCTGTTAGCATGAAGAACAGCCTTAAACACAATGTATTTAGCCCCTGGTTCACTCCCCAATTAATAGCAACAGTTGAGCTGAGCTAAACTGAATTCAGAAGCCAGAGCTTTCTCTAGGTTTCCAATATGGATGCAGAGGTCCAAGGACTTGGGCCATCTTCTACTACCTTCCCATGACACAAACAGAGAGCTGGATCAGGAAGTGGAGTAATTGGGACTACAACTGGGGCTCTCACTGGATGCTGGCAATGGTAAGTGAAGAATTAGCCTATTGAGCCACTGTGCAATTTCCCAGAGATTATATTTTAGTTTTCTGTAAGTCGGTATTCACAAACATCATATCAGATGGTAGTACAGCTTTCCTTTCTGTTTCACTCAGTATTAAGATAAGGATCTTTTGTTATTTGCACATGGCTGAGAAAACATTGATACATTAGAAAGAAAAAAGATTTTACACAAACTTAAGGGAGCAAAGAGAAATGAACAGTAATGTATCAGTTCTTTGACCTACAAGTATAATTTGTTTAAAAAACAAAAACAGATCCTTCTTTACTAACAAAATATAAAAGAAAAACTAAGATTTTCTACCATACTGGCTTTCTAGTTTTCCCTGTCTCCTGTATCCTAGTTTTCACCAGAAAGCAACATCCACCTTCAGCTAAATACATTCATGAAGGTCGAGAAAGAGGAAAAATGGTTTTTAAAAATCTTCAAACTATTATTAATGACCACTCATGCTGTCATGGAACTTATTGTTCCAGAAATATGATACATTGTTTCCTGATTCCCTTAATTTATGATGCCATTTAAGTATAGACCTTAGATTACATACTGAGCAGTTGGATGCCAGTCCTTTCTAGAGTCAAACGTTGGACAGTGAGTAAGATTAAGGATTTAGATCCCTCTCTGGGATTTAATAAGTTTCGACTAA